>NC_141691.1:393747573-403747573 GCF_964263255.1 Lissotriton vulgaris
GCAAGCCTAAATTTTCAGTGAAGGTCAGTTCAAATGCAAACACTTAAAATGGAAATGGCTTTTCGGTTTTCATTCATATGCACCGATCAGTGTCACATAAATCCCAACTAGACGCAGGAATATATTGAAAAATGAGTAATGTGTAAGTACAGTGTTTCTCTAAAACACCCACAGCTAGAACGAACCCCAGTAATGTACTGTTGTCTTTTTTTGGTTTGGGTTTGTTATACGATACTTTAATTCTTCACTTTTCACTATTTCCTTTTTTGTACCACCCTAATACCTGTTTTTCGTTTTAAGGAATTCAACTACTAGATTAAAAAATGCAACCAAATGTTATCTAACAATGAAATATAAATGCGACTAACATTCAGCACCACTGAGCACTCCACAGTCCTAAAGACTTTAACCAATGGGCATCCGGGGGCATATTATCAAGGGGGTTTATCTCCGCTTTTTTGGCTTTAAAAGCCAAGAAAGCGGAGATAAAATTATCTCCCTATTACCAAGCTGTCGCTAACACCAGTTAGTGACAGCTAAAAGGAGATAGCGACCATCTTGGGCCCCGCTTTGCATGTCAGTGATATTTATCACTATTGACATGCAAAGTGGGCGTGCCAAGATGTTAGCGACTGGAAACAGTCCCTAACATCGCTATCTCCTATTACCAACTTTTGGAGATATTCGCGCTAAGCGCGAATATCTCCAAAAGCTAACACCTGCCCTGAGCAGTTCTTAGCCATGTTATCCAATGGGAGGTGGATAACATGGCTAAGAGCATTTGCTCGATAATGCATGAATATCGCTGACTTTTCAGCGATATTCATGCATTGCGGCCGTTTTTTATCGCATTTGCGATAAACCTTGCTAATAGCAAGGTTTATCTGCGATAAAAATCGCCGATGTGCGGCGATAAGTTTTGTCTCTAAACAAGTTAGAGACAAAAATTATCGCTAGTTGGTAATATGCCCCCCGGATTTTACTATGGATAGGTAAATTCATAGGCTTCCTTTTTAACTCATCCACAGAATCTAACAAGGAGAGTGCCCCTGGGGGAAGGTCTCCTCTCCTTATTCTGTACTCTATGATGTGATTCTACTTCCTTCTATTTACTTTATTTAGTGCATCAGCAAGTGGTTGTCTCAGCACTATTGGCGAGTATACTGTCTCATTCTGGATCTGAAAATGTGATTGCCAGGTTACATATTGTGCTTTCGTGCAAGCAGATTAACTCTTCAAGATGTGTGTTTGCTCATTCAAACTTGCTAGCAGCAGATTACACATACATCTTTTGACCAATTCATTAAGAACCTGAGGGATCTATTGGCAGCATCATTATAAGAGATGCTGAATTCCATCTGGTGCATTACTCCTGTAAACCAGTTTACCACAAGGTACAGTTGACCAGCAGAAATATGTGGTCAGACATCATGATGTTCAGTGTTCTGTCTATGGTTAATTGAAGGCAACCCAGAGGCGATAGGTTTGCATCTTATTGATGCAAACCCATTATTTTCTCCTGAGGTGAGTAAAATAGGCACCACTGCGGTGGGTACATGAAACTCCTATTAACATTGCTATTAAATGGTATGTCTGAGGTAAAAGTAGTAACTAGAAACACCTGTACAGGTAGGCATGCGTCTGTGAGTGTGCATATATGTACTCACCAACTTTTATAACAAAAAGGGTGCATGCCAAACGGGCGTGCCACTGCCAGGTGGGCAGAGCAGATTTCCCTTAGAGTAAATCTGAAAACACCCTGAACATAATTCCAGTGTTGAGAGTAGGACTGGGCGATATGGTGATTACACTGAAGTAATTGGAGTGATTTCAGTGATTCTGTTTTACTCTTTTGATGTGAAATTACAGAGAACATCACGATTATGCCCCGTTGCGTAATGAATAGCAACTTGGCACAAGAAGTCTACTGCAGCAGCACAGGAATATCAAATTTAATGAGCATGAGTGTGCTCCACACCCACAGTCCTGAAAAGCCCTTGGTTTCTGTCTGCTCTAGTGGTTGACAGCTGCCATTTTACAAGATAGAAAACAGAGGCAAACAGTTATTACGAAACTGGGGAATACTTTTCTTCTACTAAACACAAAAGTATTTTTTCATAACATTTTAGTACTTTGGCTAGGAAAGGACAATGCCCATGAAATGATATCTTATGTGGTTTCATGGCTCAGCAACTCCTCAGCAATTGTGTCAGATGTCCCCATGAGCACTGTGAGAAATTGGGTTATTGGTCGGGGGTGGGGGGGTTAGCCTTTCTCAAGCAACCTCCACAATCCCTGTGACAGTGTACCAAAAAAGTCACAAAATTAACCTGTGCTTAACTCTTGGCACAAAAGCAGTCAGGCTTAACTTAGAGGCAATGTGTAAATTATTTACATAGTACTTAAACAGTAATAATGTGAAAACACAATACAAGAAATATCCCAAACCAATGTAGAAATATAGAGTGCATTTTTGATACCAACATTATAATATTCCGATCAGTAGAATCAGAGATATGCAATTTCAAAGATTAAAGGAAAATATAGCACCTAAAAGCACAAAGTGCCTCTCACAATTATTGCGAGACCAGCTGAAAGTCACATCTTCAGGCCAACTACAATGGAACGCAGGGTGGATAAAATGGGCAGGTTAGTCCTGCTGAAAAAGTTACTTTCTCAATTTCAGTACCAAGAGTTCCATTTGTGGTGGAGGAGGCCGAGAAGAGCAGGGAGAGTGTTGTGAATAGTCATTGTGAATGGTCCTTGCTGTAGAGTGAAGAGCAGGCCAGGCGGTACGGACAGTCATCACTGTAGTACAAGCATCCTAAAGGGCATACCAGATGGTCATTTCTAGAGATTCGCCTTGGTGGTCATCGCAGGCTGTCGATATGTATATTTCTTTGTACAAATAGGTTTAATAACTATGGCGTTAAAATATAAAGATATTCTTTAGGTCTGTTTCAGAAATGTATATATCACTTATAGTTACGACTCCCTGTTTTCCAGTTTTAACGACTTTTACAGATAAATACAGACAGAAAACAATGTGTTTTCTGTCTGCATTTATTTTTAAAAGTGGATAAACACAGAAATGTTTGCGTCTTTTTAGTGACTCTCAGTGCTGTCTTTTATGAATTACAGGCCAGCAGCTGTGCGGATGGACAGAATGGAAAATTAAAAAACAGGCTGAAATTCCTTTAAAAAACGACATATGTCAACATACATTTGTGGTATAATGCTAGTATTCACCAGTGGATGTATTGTTATGTAATTTTTGACAGCTTAAATAGCTAAAATACTACAGGCATCAAAGTATGAGTGGGCATCTATCAGTTAAATAAATATGGAAATGTACAGTTTTACAACTTCATTTATACGCAAAACACTAAATAAATATGGATAAAAACAGATAAAATGGCAAAAAATAAATACGGATAAATACAGACGGAAATGTAAAAAAAAAATTCCATAAAACCGGGAGCCCTACTTATAATTAAATATATTATTCCATGCTTAACATCTTTATAGGTCACTGCATAGTTTTCATGTGTTATTTGATTGGATGCTCATGCATTCTTGTTTTTTTAATCTATCACAATATGTAAATATTATCATAAGTACTTGATCTACAAGTGCTTCACTATTGAAATATTGAGGAAAAGATAGCATTTAAAAAAATTGCCATTTAAAAAAAAAAACATTATCTTCAAGTACAGAAACATTTGAAAGCCTGAGATTGTACAATATAACTTTTAACCTGAATATATTATCTACCTTATGGATGTATCCCCCTTCTATGCAGTTATGTATCTACATGTTTATTACTTTGCTCCTGCTGCAGAAGAAGAATAAAAAATTCACCGTTGACTCTCTCCAATGCACTACTCTGTCTATCCCTTTACCGCTCCCAATATATCCTATACTCCCACTCTCTGACTTATCCCAAACCTCATTCTACTACTATGATCTCCAGAATAAACATTTCTAGACTCCCCTCCTACTATCCCTACTTGGCTCAATTCAAACCTAATTTCCTACTATGATTTCCTAAGCAACCCTTTCTTAATTCTTCCCTCAAGTATCCCTCCTTTGACTCATCCCAAGCCTTTTCTTACTACTACTATCTTCCAATAATGCTTTCTAGACTCTAGTTTCTTCTGTCTCTCCATTATCCTATTCAATCCAACTAGCAGACTTGCATGTCCACCGCTCAAATTAACACATATTTCCCTATACTAATCCTTTCTGGGTACCAGAGTAGTGTGCTACTCACCAAAAATCACTTCAACATTTCATCAGAGGTAGTAAGTACTATATAAATAGAAATACAATGACAAATTATGAATATTCACTGAAACCTGATTCCACACGTTGTTGTTTGTGTGCTATACAGTATTATAAGTGAAACCACACATCGTTTAAAATGTAGTCGCCATTTCATTGGAAAATAATGTTCTGCTACACCACACCATACTTTAGTAATATATTTGCAACAGTGTGAATCAAAATACACCACCAGCTACATGCCATGACAATACCAATTTCCTGTTAAATGGTCATTGCTCATTTGCTACACTTCTTTGGGCGACGCTTGAATTTTTGTTAGTGCCTTGAAAATGATGCACTATCTCTGATACTGTTCAAGAGACTGTGCTGTACCCGAAATACACAAGTTCTCTATCCTCAGTTACTAATCGGCGCGTTGAATTTATGCTAAACATTTGGGGTATATTTATGGGAAAGTCTCACAACAAGTTACCTTGCTGCTCAGTGCTGCGTAACTGGGAAAGGGCAAGAATGCACTTTAAAAGAATACTGTACATTCCTGCTTTTGCTATTTTGGCTGCCTAGAGCCAATGCAGGCAACCTTGCACCATGGTGTAAGGGTGCATGTGTTGCATGCAGAATTGTTTTTGTGCAGGATGGGGCATGTTTCTGAACAATAGAACAATTCTGAGAGGCATATTCCTCTTTCAAAAGAAAGAGGAAGGAACAAGGAGAAATAAAGATATTTTCCCTCTTTATTCATCCGCTGAGATGGCATAGCTTCCCAGGTTTACCAGTTCTAGTAAATCTGGGATACCGTCAAAATCTATGGGAGTTGCGTGGGAACACTCTGGTATTAAATGTGTTACCTTTCTGTAATTAATTTAATTTTTGTTTTGCCGTTTGTTACCCCTCTGTTGCCCTACCAGTTCGGACCCACCTCATAGCCCCCTGTCCCTTGTTGCCCTTGACTAAGCACTCAAGCACTCCTTCTCCCCTTGTTGGGGTAAGATCCAATATTCTTACCCTGGAGTCTCAGTGACCCCTCTGAGAGAGTCCACAGCGTCTATGGAACCATGCACAGTTGAGGTATGGTATGGCGCCCCTAGCCAAAGCACTCCCTCTCCTCTTGTTGGGGAAGGATCCAGTAGGTAGGCCTTGGAGTCTCAGAGACCCCTCTGAGAGAGTCAACTGCGTAAAGGGAGCCTCACACAGCAAAGATGTAGGAATGATACCACTTCCCCTGGGTTCACTGCTTACCAGACCTTGGACGCGGCTTTTACTCGTCTACCGGTTTGTGCCCCCTTCTCTCTTCCCCTTCACCGTCCCCCTCCTCTTTCATGCTCAGCCTCTCACCCTCCCCCACTGCTTTCCCTCTTATTTTCTTCTTTGTCTACTCCCTCTGCTCCTATCCCTTCACCCCTAAATCTCTCTCCTTGCCTGCGACCCCGCCTAGCCCCCTGTCCCTTGTCCCTTGTGCCCTTTGACTAAGCACTCCTTCTCCCCTTGTTGGGGAAAGAGCCAATATGTATACTTTGGAGTCTCAGTGATCCCTCTGAGAGAATCCACAGCACCAAGGGAGCCACTCACAGTTGAGGTATGGTATGGCGCCCCTTGCCAAAGTGCTCCCTCTCCCCTTTTTGGGGAAGAATCCAGTAGGTAGGCCTTGGAGTCTCAGAGTCCCCTCTGAGAGAGTCCACTGCGTAAAGGGAGCCTCTCACAATGGAGATGGGGGAATGATAACACTTCCCCTAAGATCACAGCTTACTGGACTTTGGACACAGCTATTACTCGTCTACCGGTGTGGGCCCCTGTCACCCTCCCCTTTCATGCTGTGTCTCGCTCCCTCTCACTCCTCTTTCCCTCCTTAATTCTCTGTCTAATTACCCTGCACCTACCCCCTCCCCTGAATCTCTCCCCTTACATGATTTCCCCCTCACGTGTATGTCCTTATTGTTTGTCTCGACCGAACATGTAACTTTGTAGCTATACTCTAAAACTGTGTAACCGTTGTAACGATGTAACCTTCAACTATGGTCTGATACTCTTGTAAGGTGCTCTGATACCTCCGGGTCTTGCCAGCGATTTATAAAACTTTTCAAATAAATAACTAATAACACCCAGCCAATGCCCATTGAAGGCCTTTCCAGGGCAGAATAATGCAACACAGTGATTTGCACTGCGTTGCATTACTCAAGAAGTATGAAGACAATTAGGGCCATGAAAAGTGGACTTGCATGGCTTTATAAATCTCATTTTTGAGTTGTTTACAAGAAATGTTGGCAGGGCCAACAGGGCCTTCAAATTGTGAGGGCTCTAATATGGAACAAACTTCCATAGCTGATTTGGGAGATCAAATTGCATTTGCATTTAGGACAAGCACAGTAACATGGTTATTCACTGAGTGTGGTGGCTCACAAGTACATCACGAGGCCATGATTATCCCACATGCAAACTTTCAAAAAAATGCAGCATGGTGCAACATAACAAAATTTGACACAAAAGAATAGACCCCAATGTATACAAGGTTACAATTTAACTGACAGAAATTAAAATGCGTAGGTGTTCATTCTAATTGACATATTGTGGTACTACCTCAAGGGAATGTTATTAATACTGTTCTGTGTTTCTGTTGCTTTGCATGATGGATACTCTGGATCAATGTATGAGTGAGTGAGCATGAGGATGTGACTGTCAATATCTTTGATTTTATGAAGTGATTCAACTGAGAATTCTGTTGTGACATAAAAATTACCCTATTGTTTATATATTTCTTGTCAGCATTGTATTCATACAGCCTTATCCAGAATATTATTATATCATAAATAAGTTTTGGTAGCAAGGTTTATGTGGGCATCCTCTTAATATACCAGTTAGGAAGGCCCAATTCACAAAACTACTTCCACATTCTAACTCGATGACAAATAGAAGCACTTTTTAGAGGCGAATCTCCTCCCTTTCTGGTGAAATGTGAAATTTGCACACATAAATGATTTTATTTTTATTTACATATAAATCATACCAGTAAATTATACCAGTCTTGATTAGTTGTAGATGTGAGCAAATATCACTGAGCCAAATTGTAGGCAAGGTTAGGGAGACCTGCAAACGGTAGTGAACACAAATAATCTCTCACAATTGTGTATATTTGCAAAGCTTTTCCAGGCAGTCCAGACACTAAAAGTTAACTGGGATCTGCTCCTGTTAATAGATCTTTCTGGGTGTGCAAAAAAACAAGTTACTGTGCAAGTTAGTGCTCTTCCTTGCATGTATATGCCTATCACTGTACTTCAAAAGATGGATCTGAGTATTGCGGAAATAAGGCAAATTTTCCCTTGATTGGTCAACTTTACTCCACATGTAGCAGCCATGGCAAAAAGGCACCACTTTACACATATAGGCCATTATTTTTTCCACACACAAAAAGATGTGTTAAAAAAAGAAAGTCTCTGAAGAAAGGCAACCTGCCCTAAATGGCCCTAAATGCATTAAGGAATGTAAAAATCTTTTTTTTCTCTAAAGATGTGAAACAATACTGAAAACAAACAGCCTGATTCATCATAGGAATCGCTATTACAGACTCGCAAAACGGGATTCATGTAGGAATCGCAAAAAGATTTGCGATTCCTACACAATCCTTATTTGCGATTAGCTAATTGCTAATCGCAAATAAGGAATAACTCCCTATTCATTCCTATGGGCCAAAAGGCCCATAGGAATGAATGGGGAGTATTCCTTATTTGCGATTAGCAATTAGCTAATCGCAAATAAGATAGCGATTTTAAGGGTTCCAGGGGTGTCCAAAGGACACCCTGTAGCACCCCTTAAATGCAAATTGAAACAGGTGTTGCGCACACACATGTCCAAAGGACATGTGTGTGTGCAACATGCAACTTAGAAAAATGCTTTTAAAAGCATTTTTCTAAGTTTTCGCTATTTACCACGAGGTTTGATCTTGCGGTAAATAGCGGGCCGAAATTGCGATTTCGCAATTTTTTAATGGATGATGAATTGCATTTAAGGAATCTCAAATAGAGATTCCTTAAATGTAATTCCTCGCAAAATTGCGACATCGCTATTACCGATTTTTGCATTTGGGATGATGAATCCCAAATGCAAAAATAGAGCTCGCAAAGGGCCAGATTCTCAGAATCTGGCCCTTTGCGAGCCGATTTCGGCTTGATGAATCAGGCTTTAAGTTTTTATAAAATATTAAAATTCAAGTTTTTATTATTTTATTTTACAAATACTTGTATTTATTGCAAACCAAAAAAAGACAGCAGTGCACATACCAAATCATAATATAAGTCTTCACCACAGAGTGGAAGTTTCTTCTATTTTTGTCCACCAGGCCCATTCCCGCCTTATGGTCACGTTGTTCACTCCCCTTCAGTCTATCTCTGATCCTCAAATGTATTTATTTTCTACTCAAATTCGAGGTTCTTTTCACTCCAAATTAGTTTTAAGCTTTATTTAAGAGATACCAGCACAGTGTTACACAACAACATTGTCTATGAAATGAAAAAAAACATAAGTGTAAACTCAATGGCAGCATGTAGTACCGAGAAGTGAGACAGTTATCCTACAAGCAGGCACAGCTATAATGTTTTGTGTGGACCACCTCACCTTTCAAGGACTTTTATTGTCTCTTGTCCAATTCTCTGGCATGTCAAGGAATGAGTACATCACTGGTGTCACTTGAGGCTGAAAGAAATCCCCAAATAACTGAAAACTCATAGGGGTTAGAAGGTTATTACAACACCCCTCTCTACAACAGCTAAACAATACTTCTGTGGGCCAAAGAATATTTTGAGACACCTCAAATAGAAGTTTGCAGAAAGGTACAGGACTACGCCTGATGATTTATTGAGAGTCACTATAGAGCTTCACTGAGCCTTGGCCTACTGAAAGAATATTCTAATTATAAAGAAATGTGGGTGCATTTGCAGCACCGCTGGTTAGTCAATGTGCATTAGCTGATGGTTTGTCTTGTAAGAATCATTGAACAGGCCTGTTAATACAATACTTGATTTTACTTTGTGTGATTCCAGAAACCTTTGGAGACCCTGTATGCGCTATGCCTTGATTGATCAATGGCCAGATATCAATCAAATACACATGCACAATTTGCTATAAAAAAGATAAATGTAACAAAAAATAAGGCTGAAAGGAACTCAGTACTCGGTACTCTGTACTCTGTACTCCAAAGATCTTGCTCAGAAAAAAATCAGACTTTCACTGACTAGCCCACAAATCAATAAGGCTTCAAAACATCTTTATTTCCAACATCATTTTGGAAGATGATTAAAAGGGTAAATTAGACTAGTCCCAGCCTCCATAGGCAAGCTGTATCAAGAAGTTAACTATATGCTCAGCCACAATTGTTTCATCCCTATGACACAGATGAAAAATAACAAAGCCGGACATCTATTTAATAATTATAATATTCCAACTATAATAAAACAAAAATCTAAAATTAATTTTATTATTATATTCTTGCAAATATTTATTTTTTAAAACATAAATTGATGAGGGGATTAGATGTACAATTCTAACTGGAGGCCAATAAACAGTGGAGAAAGCTCATTAATATCAAGGTGTCAAAATGTACTTTTATAACTCCAGTTCTCCTGAAACTGAGTGTCCTTGCACTGAAGGAAAAGAAAAAATACTAGAACGAAAGGTAATTTTAATTAATTTTCAATAGTTAAGAAAGGTGATGGTTTTGATTATGCTCGGTAAGCAGATAGGGAGGCTGCTCCATTCCTTAGCTTTGACAGCCAAAAAAGCCCTACCATCAAGTAAAGAAAGGTAGAATACAGCATAGTAGAATGTTCAATAAGTCTGTGACATAGAATCCTTTAGACCAGTTGTTCAGAATAGTTTGATGTCTGTGGACCTACACTTGATCATTACTGTAACCTGTGGACCCCTATTAAATTGTTTTGGAATCCGCTGACCCCCACTGATTCATTACTGGAAGCCAGGGACCACAGTCTAAGCATGTCCTATTATTTGAACCATAACACAATACAAACAATTATAGAAGCAATAATTCATCAAACAAATATACACATTATAAAATACTTTATTTAATTCACACACATATATACACAAAAAAACTAAAACATGTTTCTTAATTTAGTTGAGGTTATTAATTGTCCATACTGTATTCTAGTTGGTTCACTTGCTCTGCCCCCACAAATGAGGGTACTTACTTACATTTTGGCTCCTATCTCAAATTCCTTTTCTCATGTAGAACATTTTAGGATCTTTAATTTTGCATGTTGTTTCTCCGTTTATATACTCATTTTGTATTACTCTGTTAATAATATTTCATTTTCTAAGCTGTCACGGACACCTTGGTTCCCGAACCATAGGTTAAGAACTACTTTTTAGACAAACACCATTTCTGAATTGGGCTGCAATTTAAAGATTTAAGATTTAATTGGCTTGGTTTTTTAAGCACTGTAATAAATACATATATCGGTGATAGTGGTTAATTATTTTAACTATAGTTTCACTGGCATTGGGAAAAGTGCACAAATCAGAGGGGTGATATTTATTAACGTCAATCCTAATGAACTTTGGAAAGTGCAGAAAAGAAAAGGGTGAGATTTACTATTCTAGCTCTAGCATTACGAATACTGGAAACGTACATAAGTTCAGGTGCAGTGATATTTGCCATTCTATATAAAATCCCACTAAAATTGAAGAAAGTGCATACATTAAAAGGGGTGCCATTCACCTTTCTAACTCCAGTCTCACGAACACTGTGGAAAGTGTATACATTGAAAAGCTAAGAATTGTTATTCTAATTCCGATTCAATTAAAATTGGGGACAATGCATAGTGAAACATGTGAGATTTACTATTCTGCTTCCAGTCTTACAGATATTGGTGAAAGTGCATAATTTGAGGACATATGGTTTACTATTCTAGCTCTAGTCAAACTAACATTGGGAAAAGTACATCAGCACCAATCCAACTAAAACAGGGAAAAGTACATCTATTAAATAGATGAACCTTATTATCCTACATCTAGTCTACCAATATTTGGTAGAAAGTGCATGAAATAAAGGATATGAGATTCTCTATTCTAACTCCCACCCTCACACTTTGTGGAAAGTTCATTAATCAGCAATATTTACTATTCAAAATCCAATTGTAAAACGTTTCAGAAAGAGCATAAACTAAAGAAGTTGAGATTTCATATTTAAACAAACGTTCTTGAAAGTACATAAAAGCATAAATTAAGGGTTGCGGTGGACTTTTTACATTCTAACTACAGTTAGAATATTGGGGAAAGTATACAATTCTTGGTTGGCAACATTTGTTATTCTGTCTTAAGTCATTGAAACGTTATTTAGATTGTTGAAAAAGCATGGGATATTGGTGAAAACATGTATTTAATTAATTAATAATAGCTTAAACTTACACACAATCATTGACAAAAAATGACTCTCAATAGTATGTCCCTCAACACTTTTGCAGCAACGATAATTTGGTCAAATAGTCTTTTGGAGTCGACGTTCAAGCAGTATACCCATCACAGTTTGCACAGTATCTAACTTCCATTAATTTTTAGAAGGGGTGAAAATCAGCTGATCCACTTGTGAAAGAAACTTGGACTAGAAACAATTTGATTTCCTTTTTCAATGAATTGCTTACACCAGGGCTTAAAAACAGAGAGGATACCGAGTGACTATAGTTTTGTAACTGATGCAGAGCTTAATACCACTTCTTGCACTGGCAACCCAAATAGCGCCTTCTTTGTTGCGATGATATATGGCCATCCTGCACTCATCTCCTTGTTCCTTTATGAATTTCACAAATTGTACTTCCACCTGAAAATATCAGTTAGGTAAATTCTAATTATGAGCTGATTGGGAATTCACCCTAGGAGGTCGACAGAACTGAGTAAAAAAAGCTGTGATTTCCTTTAAAATATAAATGCCATCAGCTTCACCCATATGAAAAACTGCCCAGCTCCTATTGCAATCCATACAATGGAGCGTGTAGTAATGCATAGTGAAGAAATGTTTTTGTCCAGCCCTAGTTACTATTCATCATTAAATGGTGATAGATAGTGGGCTCAGCAAGCACCTGTATGTTAAAAAAGAGTAAACTTAATGAAGATAAATAATAGAGAAAGATGAAGAGGCAAAGGCCTTAACAAAGGCACATATGTATGACTAAATCATGCAATGTAGCGCAGAAACTAAAGTTGCTTTACTGCATTGGGTGAAACAGATAAAGAAAGATAGATAAGATATGGTGCTGTTTGCCTTTCTCCCTGTGCTGGCGTACTTTATACTGCCATGCACATGCACACACGCACTTGCGCTATGGTACAAGGGTGTGGAGGTTCTATAAGGATTAGTTGCTCTACTTTGTATGAGTGCTGTACAATGCAGCAAGCATGCAAAGTAGGAAAAGCGAGGAGAAATGAAAAGAGTTCTCCTTGTTGTCCATTCCTTAAAGAGGTGCAAAATCATTGTCATAAATCCCTGTCTATGAATATTTGCAAATAGGGTTTTGCATCAAACCCCTTTGGTGGTTACATGGAAATGGGCATGTAACACAGATGCCATGCTTCCTGAAGAACAGTAATGCAAAGCAGCAAATGAGAGCAACATTGAGTTTTTGGAAAACTATCTAACACAAATCCTGATTTGCGCTGGATCGTAAATCCCTTTGATAAGAGACAGTGGTCGCTGGGAGAATGAGGAATCTGAATACAATGAATATAGCCCCAATCAATTCTATATTTGTGCCAGTATCCTGCCGGATAAAGGCAATTTTTAATATCCAAAATAATTCAAATTTAGAACACAAAAAGAGAGGCAATTAACAGTGGGATACACGCCTGTATCCATAGACCCACATAGAACAGACAAACAAAGTAAAAGAGCTCAGGCAATTTGTGGTTGTTTCTGTAAAGTCATACATGAATTGTGAAACAACAGATGCGAGAAAGTAACCTTTACACAATATTTAAATACAAGAATCTTTGTGTATAAGGTTGACTATTTTGTCGACTTCGTTTCGATCCTACCTATCCTTACCATGCAGATATAGACTTCATTGCTTCCCCTGTACATGTTAATAAATGTGCAAATTGCAGACTTCCCTAAAATAGCCTAAAATGTATGCAGTCAAAGGTTGGCCTTTTAGTGCACACTTCTTGCCAAAGGAAACAATGTTGGAGTAGACTGGGCCATTCTCTATGCATCTGCCTATGACTTTAATACTGCCCTTGCACTTGTATGAGACATGAGAAAATGGACGTGAGGGGGGCATCTTCATGACTGATAGACCTACAAGGCCTTCATGGCAACACACGGAGAGAAGGGCCCCTTTGTCAGTGTGTATCATGCACAAGAGAGAGCTGATGTTCGCTTAAGTATGCACACAATCCATAATGGAGCATTCAGCTTTAGACCTGGTGGGTTGCACGTTAAGTATTATGGGACCAACAGTCCATGTTCCCCTGCTCCCTCTGTAGGATGTAGGTCACAATTTGCAACCAGAATTTTTGCAACCAGTGTGCTATTTTGCAAACCAATCTATATAGTAATAGGTCGGCTCACAAAATGCTGGTTCCTAGTGGGACGCAATTCGACCTACTTCATGAATATTGATGAGGTAGGTCGCAAATTGTGAGCCACTAGGAATCAAAGCAATCACAGAGATGGGGGCTTGCTGAGGTCAGCAGATCACCATGTTTAAAATGTCTTACTGTTAAAAAATATGTTTTCATCATTCTCAAGGGGGAATGGATCCCTTAGGAATTTGGCCGCAAAACATTAATACATACCACTGCAAATCAGTATTTGCAAGGGATACCCTAAAGATGACCCTTACAAATACCGATTGGTACTTTGGTCACAAACCCAAATTTATATTTGGTAACATGTTCTGCAAATCAGGCCATTTGCAACCAGAATAAGGCTTTGTATATCTGGCATTTTGAGGAGAATGCTCTGAATTGAGGGTAAAAATGAAAAAAAGAAATCATGGACCCAGTATCAAACCCCAATTCCAGAGGATGAATTAAAAAAATAAAATACAAACTTCAAACAGTTTTTTTTTTAAAGAATAAATTTGAAAACTATGAGCCTAATTACAATGCTGGTTGGACCGACTTTCGGGGTTGGGACCACCACGTTCTCGTCAGAAGTGGTCGGTCCGACTGCTGGATTACAATGCATGCATCCTGCACTCTGACTGACTGCTGAAATCCCGCTGCTCTGACAGCCTTTTTCCGATAGCAGTTGGAGAAAAACAGCATTCATAGGGCAGTACAGGGATCTCCGACCACTGTGTGGATTAAAATGTGGATTTAAGATGAGCTGACTGTGGCGGTCCGACCGACTGTTAATTACTTGTATACATAAATATTCAATTCTAACCGTGCTTTGGAACATCTAATCTCCACCACCTGCTCGGGATTTACTCCTGCATAATATTACACATTTGCTGAATAATATTATACAGGCATACAATTGCAAGGCTACCTTTGGGAATCAAGCCATTAAGTATAAAATGACAATAAGGGTGTCCTTTTGAATGAAAATAACTGTTTCACATGCCTCACTGCTCATATTCATCAACATAAAGCTGAAAAATTATATCTTATGTTGGAACCTCTAGAAAAAAACAATTACATTTCTATAAAGATTTGCCTTTACAGCATATTTAAATATTACAAGAGAGGCCTATGAGCCACTACTGTTGCATATAATGTTCTGGTGCTCAGCAAGCACCAGCACATTCTCTTGGCGACCTCTGCTGACATGGCACTTGTTCACAGTAAGCAACCTGGTCATAGACAATGCCATTCAGGAGATAGGATATGTTTTACATGACTGAGGGGGTGGAGAATGGGGATAGCAGATCAAAGACTATATGTAATTCAAACACTGTTTAGTGTGCAACAGCATGCTCCGAGCCATTCTTCCTAGATCTGTATACCGGACCCCCATCCACAGACAGGAGGGGGTTAGAGGCTTATACCAGTGTGAATACATGATAGACTTCCCAAACAGATTTAGACACTTAGGACAGGATTTAGACTATAGCAGGCAGCCTGCCATTGCTATTCATCAAGGTGATGCTGGCCTTCTCCTACACCACCGCAGCCTGACTGCCGCCTGCCAAATTAAGAGCTCACCATACGACCTGCTGATAAATCTATGCCTTCACAACCAGGAATTTGTTTCTGAAAACAATAATGGCCCCAGACCCTGGGAGTTTCCTTGCAATGTGTGGGGGTCATTCTTGATTTTCTGTTCATGACTGCCTGGATGTACTTGATGGGGCCAGACAGAAAAATAGAAATTGAACCATCCACCCTGAATAGGGCAAGCAGCCTGATGCCAATACCTTTGACTGCCCCAACTTCATCAGGCCTTTGCAGTAAGTTAATGTACTCCACACAAAAAATAGAGCAGGTGGAGTGAGGATATGGCAGGCAGGATACTCCATCAAATTTGTGACAGAATGTTGTGTCCCCAATACTCTGAAAGAGGCACTTGGACTTTCTTTCAAAGGCCAAAGATTACCCAGAACACACTCACACTGCATCCAATGAGATCAATGCTCGGCATGTTAGACTCAGTACTCTCCTGAAATGCACAAACTAAAAGCGAGTCCACCTGTGCTTTGTACCGAGTGGCCATATTACATTAATGTAATATGTACAGTAACACCAGCTCCTATATGAAAACCTCAAAGGTTTTTTAATATAGCCCTCCCTGTGCACTATATGCAGTAGCGCTACTACCGAACAGGTGGGTGGCGGGGGAGCGGAGAGGGGAGGGAATAAAATATCAATCAAAAATAAAACACTTACCTGGATGCAGCCAGCTGCCACCTTTCCTCTGTCCTCAGCGTCCTCTTCCTGGATTCTGTGGAAGCAGGAAGCACGCAGGTTTCCTTGAGCCAATCACAACGCTGCAATGCAGCTTTATGGTTGGTCTGAGCACCATAGTTCAGCACTCAGACAGGGAATGGGACCCTGGGCATGATCTCCACCCAGATTGTAATGCAGCCTGGGTGGAGAATATGCAATTTGCACATGAGGTTTTAGCCAGCCCAAGAGGGCAGGCCAAAATATCATGCGCACTACGAAGTGCTACCTCTCCTCCTCCATCCTCTCAACATATAAACAGCCCAGCCTCACCCTGCCCCCAAACAATTATGCCAGTTCGTTATTATCATTTTATTTTTCTGTTTTTAATTGCTCACTCAGTGAGCAGTGGGCCTTAGCAGAGGAGCCGCAACTGACTATATGAACTCAATCTCTTTTTTTTATTACACTTGCCACATTCTAACCTTGTTGTCCTTTACTGTGAGTAGTTACTTAATGATCTGTGTTTACCTGTTTCACAAGCTGAAAAGAAAGATTTACCAAGTTCATCAACATGTCAGCCACCCTTCCAGCAGTGCATCTGTATGTAGTTTTCAGCCCCTGTAAATGCCTCTTCTCTTTTTAGTGAAAACTAACTTTTAAAATTTGCGGTGCGGTAAGGTGGAGTGAGCAATCATGGTAAATGATTTTTGAGTGTGACTGCAGTGGATGTGTTTTCTCGTTTATTTTTCGTTGGCAATATTCGACTTGTCCCTCCAAATAGTCACAAAAATATCTTCTTTCTGTAAAATACACAACTTATTAGTGATTAAAATACCTAAGGTATTAATGCCAGTCAGGCCATCTTCATACATAATACTGTATGTTTTCTGTTCAGGATTGTATAGTTTCTGGTTCCTTTCCAAGGAAGCATGCCAAGTTCACTGTTCCTTTTCCCTTTAGTCTCCTGCAGACCAGTGTAAAAAGATCCACGCAGGAGATGAAGTGATCCAGGTGAATCATCAGACGGTGGTGAGTACCTCCATTGCCTTACTGTCTGTGCAATACAGAGGGAAGCAAACATACAGTATTCATGTGTCTTTATACTAAGGACCTGATTATGAGTGGGCAGGTTAAATTCCAATCCCTATCCAAAAAAAAATTTGATAACGGATCAGAATTCAGACTACACGATAATTACCCCAACCTGGCTATTTTTCTTCTAACATATTATACGAGGTTAAATTTATCATTGGGAAATGATCAAGTATAAAAGGCAAAACATGCAGATGTCAGTGGATACGTACCACATCTGCATGTATCTCCTATACCACAGCCAGAGCTCAGTATAGGGGGTATCTACTCAACTCGCCCCATGGCATTGGTGCCTACCCCAATCTGCCACTCTCACGATCAGGACCTAAGTGAATAAATAGGTGCAATCCAATGCTATATGAAGAACTTTTAAGACAACTGCATGATTTTTCCAATATTCCAATTAATGGGACTATTACCATTTATTATGAGGGTAGGACTGATCCAGGATTTGCAGAAATGATCCATAGACCACATTTTAGAACTGGCAATATGAGTGTGACCAGTCAAGATAGCCCAACTTTGTGAAATGAAACATCTGTAATAGCTCAGAGAAATTCTAAAATCTGTGAAAAGTTTATTAGAATGGAAAATCCATTTTCCGGCCTTTTTTTCTTCAATATGTTTGCCTGTGAGATTCAAGGAAAATTCTTTTTGGTTTTTTTTGTCACAATTGTTTTTAATTCACAAATCAAATACAATAAAAATCCTTTCATTTAATCTCATCTTTAGGTTTTTATACACAGTGGTCAATGGGGCCAACTCTCACACATGTCAAGAACCCCAATACAGGATATATATTGAGGGACATCAATGTGTTAAGGAACACTGAACAGGTGCACCCCTAATAAAGGCATGTTACTTAAAGTTGGAACATTTTTGTAACTGTATACATAATAATAGAGTAAGTTGCTGAAAGGTTGATAAAGTCCTATTTATAAAAAAGTCATTCAAATTTAGAGAAATCTGAAATTCTAATTACTTAATCAAATACACAACTTCTCAAGACTACTCATTATGATGAGAAATAGTGTTAAGATTTTCAATTGTGATTAAAAATCCATGTATAAAACAAGTGGTTAGGAAAAAAGGGTTGAAGAAGATTAGCAAGTATTGGAGCATTGTATACAAATAAAGTTAATAGTAATAAGGCAGAGTTTGTTTATTTTCAACATGGTTGTTTGTACGTGTTAAAAATGGGATTCCTGGTTGGCTGAAATATGCGCCCAGGAAATGTCAGGCTTAATACACACTATAAGATAGACTGTGCACACCCTCTGGTATCTGGGGACAGAGGAGTCAGGCTTATTTAAAGAGCAATGTGTAAAGTATTTGAGCAACACACCCACGAAGTAACACAACAAATACACCACAAAAAGACTCCACACACATAAAGAAAATAGATCATTGTATTCTGAACAAAACAAGACCAAAACAACAAAAATCCAATTTATAGAAGTTAAGATATTGAATTCATGGAATAAATGAAGAAAAGGGCTTAGAAGAAAGTAGCGCTAAAAGGTTACTTTAGATCATGCTTATCCAGGGCAAAGTCAAAGTTTGGTCTGACTGTGATGGAGCGCCAGCTACAGGATCCACAAGGCTCCGATGAAGAAGGTACCTTTTCTGGTCACAAACAAGGAGTTGCATTGATGGAAAGTCCTGCAGGCACAGGATGTGTCAATCTTCTCCATGCAGTGAAGGTGATAGTTCCAAAGAAGGGTGCAGGAGTGCAGGGGCGTCAAGCAATGAGCCGGATTCTGCCCCGCACTCGAGGGGATGCATCGAACTCACCAAGCTGCCACGGTAGTGATACTCTGTCCGATGCGTCGATCTCTGGATGCAAATCACTGGTTCCGAGGTGATGCGCTGATTTTACTCCCTCAACCGGGTTGATGCACCGTTTCTGCTACACGCAGAACGGAGATGCGTAGAAATCCATGTTGCAAGCATATGGGTCACTTCCAGTGAGCTAGGCAAAGGAGCAGGGGTAGAGACTTTACTAACCTTGGGTCTCAAGCAGCAGGAGACAAGCCAACAAGCCCTTGGAGGTCAGAGAGCAGCAGGAAGCATGACAACAAACAGAAAAGCAGGAATTACAGATCAGCAGTCCAGTTGAGTCCTTTAAGCAGTACAGTAGTTTTTCTGGCAGAGCTTAGTTACAAGTCCAGCAGTGTCTGATTTTAGGGGGTCAGAGACTCAGTACTTATACCCAAAAGTGCCTTTGATGTGGGGGTGACTTCAAAGCAGCTCTCTGAAGTGCAGTAGTATCCCTTTCTACCTAATTATGTCTTCCAGACTATCCATGGGGAGTAAACAGTCCTATGTATGGTGACAGGGCAATGCCTATTCAAGTGAAGTGTTAGCCCCTTCCTTCCATCCAGTCAAGACATGGCCTCCAGAATGAAGATGTATATAGATGGGTATTCAGTCATACCTATCCTTCCTGTGTTGCTGTCACCCACCCCAGAAGTGTATTGGACACAGGCCATCAGTCACACAGAGCAGTAAGTGCAGAAAAGTGTCTACTTTCTAAAAGTGGCATTTCTCCAACAGTAATGTTAAAACCTACTTCTCCAGTGAGGAGGATTTATCATTACTAGTCCAACAATATGAAACATGAAAAAGGTACTCCTCTCTGATCAGGAATTACAGCTCAAAATTGTATTAAAGCATTAAAAATGCTAGCCTATGAGAAGGGTAGCCCTCACGGTAGTGAAAAACGATTCTAGATGTTTGTCACTACCAGGAAATGTAAAGATTTAACACATATTTCCTATCTTTTATGTACATGGCACTCTGCCCTAATGGTTATTTAGGGGCCTTCCTTAGAGGTGACATTTGTAATAAAAAGGAGGTTTATGACTTTGGCAAGTAGTTTCAAATGTCAACTCAAAGTGCCAGTAAACTCCACACACAGGCCCTGTAGGGGCAGGCCTGAGACAGGTTTGAAAGGCTACTTATGTGGGCGGCACAATCAGTGCTGCAGGAACACTACTGGAGAAAAAGGGGGGGTTTGGCCCTGTGGGAATGAGGGTTGGTTGGGCCGCAATATATTTGAAACAGACAGTTTACCTAAACCTCAATGCTGAATTCAGACAATGAATGCTAGCTTGGGGATAAACAACTTTATTAGTTTTACCCCGACATTGATTTATGTCATTTATTTATAACTTAATTGTCAAAATCTTCTTTTTAAAGCAGAAACCAGATCGTTATCAACTTCATGTATTGCCATATACTTAAATACAAACAAACAAATCCTTAATATAAACAGTGAAATAAACACAGTGGTGAACATATGATTACACATACAAAAAACTTTTTTGCTTATGATTGTGGCGTGTCATGGAACAATTAATCAAATACTGGAGAAAAATCACAAATGACAGTACAAAATATGAGGCGTAGGAAACTAATCAAGGTAACACCCCAAATCCTGAAAACAAATGAATTAGATCAAATCAGGAAAATGTCATTTCCAGAATGAATGTCACTGGCATTGAATGTCATTAGGAAGAGAAATGCCGACGCGTTTCGAATCCCGCTGACTGATTCGCAGGATTCTCATCTCATCAGGATATCATAATTTCGCATGTAAAGCCTCTTTCTTCCACATGCGAAATTATGAGAATTGAATCTCTGGTTCCACCCACAAGTTTTCTGATTTGAGATCCACTTTGTTGCAGTTGACAAAACATGGCATTGACGACAGCAGTCAGTAAACGCAACCTTGGGCACAATCAAGGCAAGGTATGCTGCATCATATTGATGCGATTAATTTGAAGTACTGTATGGATTGAGGACCCCTTTCGTTAAAACAGATTTCCCCTCTTTTTTGTAAATAGTTCCCATGGATCCGACCAATACCGCCCTGATGAGAATCCTGTGAATCAGTCAGCGGGATTCAAAACGCGTCGGCGTTTCTCCTCCTAATGACATTCAATGCCAGTGACATTCATTCTGGAAATGACATTTTCCTGATTTGATCTAATTCATTTGTTTTCAGGATTTGGGGTGTTACCTTGATTAGTTTCCTACGCCTCATATTTTGTACTGTCATTTGTGATTATTCTCCAGTATTTGATTAATTGTTCCATGGCACGCCACAATCATAAGCAAAAAAGTTTTTTTGTATGTGTAATCATATGTTCACCACTGTGTTTATTTCACTGTTTATATTAAGGATTTGTTTGTTTGTATTTAAGTATATAGCAAAACATGAAGTTGATAACGATCTGGTTTCTGCTTTAAAAAGAAGATTTTGACAATTAAGTTATAAATAAATGACATAAATCAATGTCGGGGTAAAACTAATAAAGTTGTTTATCCCCAAGCTAGCATTCATTGTCTGAATTCAGCATTGCGGTTTAGGTAAACTGTCTGTTGCAGGAACACTACTAGCATTTTACTTTCAGGCCTTGGGTATATGGTGTAAAACTATACAAGGGACTTACTAGTCAGTCAAATATTCCAATCAGGTATACAACAATGTCATCATATTTAGGGGAGAAGCACATGTACTTTAGCACTAGTTAGCAAAAAAAGAAAATTTAGCAAAAAGAGAAGGAGGAAGGCAAAAGGTTTGGAGTGACCCTACAGAGAAGGCGATTTTCCAAAATGGGGTTTGGTGCTTTCATTGGTTTTTGATATCAAGAACGTCTCAACAGGTGTCCAAAATGTAGACTTTCTAAAAGATTATATTTATGTCAGTCTTAACTGATTAAATCCTTTAGTTCTCTATACAGTAATTCTTAAATAATATTGGTCTAAACGGTGCATTTTGGTTTGGGGACTGCTTCATGGGTCTTCATCAGGTTGATGATCTGTGGGACCATTTTTAGGTTGATCAGGGGGAATCTGTGGGCCCGATTCACAGAACTAACTTAACACAAAATCCTAAACTTACTAACCATTTTCGTATTCACAGAAGGCACTTACTCATTTTGGTATTCACAGAAGACACTTACTCATTTCGGTATTCACAGAAGTTAGGAGTCCTAACTTTAGGGCTCCTAAATGCCTTCTGTGAATACCGAAAGTCCTAAAGTTAGGATTTTTCTCAATTTAGTAGTAGTAAAGTTAGGACTCCTAACTTTAGGACTCCTAAATGCCTTCTGTGAATACCGAAAGTCTTAAAATTAGGATTTTTCTCAGACATTATGTATCTGGGGGTGTCTTTTTTCTAGATTGCTTTGATTGCTGAATAAATCAAGTGCAGATCCTGAGGCAGTAGTTCATCCGACTACTGGTCATGGCTGGCCATTATGTGAATGCAGGAAGAAAATAAACTGGTGGAATACCACTAGTATGCCAGGCGCACTGCAAAGTTTAAAGTATTGAAATATCAACCATACGTAGAAAAAGTTTCTGAGAAAAAGAAGTGAATCAAATCGTAGTACAAAAAATGTTATTCAAAGAATCAATTGCAAGGTACTTTAAACTGTAATATCATTAATTGTATTGTAAGCAAACTGAAACATCAGGAAAACAAAATGGTATTGGATCAACACACAAATTCTATTGAATGCAACGATTCAAAATAGATCAAACACAATAAATTCAATGATACTGTAGTATTAAGAAGAATACTTGATCATGCTCAATGCATTTCGAGATCAACTCCCTTCTTCAGGGGCACTGTTTAACCAAAAGAAAAAAGGAATTGCATAAACATACATGATGTGAACAATCCTGTTAAAGTAATACATTTATCCACTGGGAAACAACATCAGTGTCCAGGGGGGTGAGCCAGTTGCACAATAAAGAGGGGCCCCTTATGTACATGTATTTATATATGTACATTTATTTATATAGCGCAAATCACCAACCGAGGTTGGTATCTAAGCGCTTGCTTAGGGAACCTGTCCTGGTATTCCCCTGTGAGATAACCCCGGCAGGGTATCCACAAGGTGAAAGCCAGGCATCCCACTGCGAGGGGCCGTTGTGGAGATTAAACAAGCTATTGCCCAGAGTTGCAGAGTGTGAACCCGTGAGTCGAGTAGGCACCGGAGCGAGAATTATCAAGTCCGTGGAATTTTTGAGCCCAAGACCCGCCGAGGCGGGGAATTGAACCCTGGTCCAGGGCCGATCTCAGCTCCCAGGTCTGCCGCCTCTAACCCCTGAGCCACACTTCTCCAGACGGTCAATTGCGTGAAAGGCAAACTCAGGTACTTGATAGAAAACGCCACCATACTAAAATTCTTAAGATTCTCCCAAGAGATTGTGAATGATGTGAAAGGAAAAAAAGAAAAGGGAAAATGATGAAAAATAATGAAGTTGCAGAAACTTCGTGCTGCAAATGTGAAATCAATGTGATAACTGTTCCCAGGCATGGAGGTAACACTCACATGTAACCTTAAAATACTGTGATGGATCTTCTCTCAGCTTAGCGTAACTGTGATTCCTGATAACAAGGAAACAATGAATGCGATATGAAGCACAGAGGCTGACACTAAGACCAAACCATGTCCAGGGCGAAAAATAAAGAACAGTAGTGCACTTACTAAAAAATTGAATATACGACAACTCCATCCACGGTACGATAAGTTGAAATTGACAGCTGAAATGGAGAAACAATAAGCTAGTTGTGGTATATTGCTTATTTGTGGTGAAACACTGGAAGAATTAAACCATGAGCATGTATTACCTGGAAAGAACGTGTGATATACAATCGATGGTAACCAATGGCCAAAGTGAAAACAAGCTGGTAGTGAAATCACGTTAATTAGACTTCTTAGCCAGACAGTAGCAATGCTCCACAAACTCTCCTATGGTAAATGACGAAAAAAAGGAAATAACCTGTTTTAAGCCCATGTATTAGTATTCTCTGGCATGCATGGTAAACCTTTGCTGGGTAACGAAATCTTACCTAAATGCTCAGAGACAAGAAACTTCCAAACAGCACGACTGCGTTCCAGCGAAGTGGTGTGTGGGCGTGTCTGTGCGGAAACTCAACTATACGCGATGGCATATACAAGATAGACACAGAAAGCGGACTGATCTGAAGCAGCCATCTTGAAAAGGAGTACTACCCATTGGAATCCGGAGCGCAATCAATAGTGACAAAAAACGGACTAATGGCAAAAAGCAGACTACTCTCAGTGTTCACCCAAGATTGTAAAAAACTGTGGACCAACTCTATATAACTCCACTGCCACTCCACAAAAATACGCTGATATTCAAATGACCTATCTCCGCTGGTGTAAACAAGGAGCGTGATTTAGAAAAATGGTGAGGTCTGGTAAAAGTAGTTGCACAAAGTCACACTGTGCAAAAAGAGAAAATATAAACGAAGAATAGTGTGTCAAAAAATGAATGAAAGAATGAAATTGAAGGATAATGGTGCTGAAATAGTGAAATAAGAGCGCGGAACTCAGAACCAAATGGAAAAACCAAATGAAAAAACAAGGTGAGGCTCGAAGGGAAAAAATTTGTTGGTGTCTTGGCCTGTTTTGTGCACTAGTGCTTCTAAGATGGTGAATTTCAGCTGCGCGTTAGAATGGTGATGTTCTGTCCAATGTGCGGTGAAGTATGTCTTTGTACTTCTAGTGCAAATGGTACTCTTATGTTCAGTAATCCTGATTTTAACTTTACGTGAGGTTTTGCCTGCATATAAGAGTCCACATGGACATTTTATCGTATAGATCACATTACATGTATTGCAATACCCATTGTGCCTGAGTGTAATGATCTTGCTAGAATGTGGATGATGGATGACATTGCCCTCAATTACATTATTGCAATGTACACAATTGTGGCATTTGCGCATGCCACAAAATTGTCGTTGTTGTGTTTGCGTAGATGACACTATGTCTTTAATATTTTTGCTCCGTATCTACGCAAATAGTGGTGCTTCTGTGAACAATCCTTTAAAATCTGGTTCAAATTTGAGGACATCCCATCTGGATTTAATGATTTTCTTGATGGCGGTAGATCGAGTAGAGAATTTAGATACGAAAACATGTCTGGTCTTATCACTTTTGACTTTTGTTTGCAACAAAGTTCTCCGTTCTTGTGACTGTGTTTTGCTGATTGCTGCAGACAAAATGGATTGGGGATAGCCCCGCTTCTCAAACTTTTGATTCTGTTCTCCTAAGGTAATCGCCAGCTTGTCTTGATCCGAGGTGATTTGTTTCATTCTAAGCATCTGTGAATATGGAAGATTTTGCATTAACTTAGGCGGATGAAAACTAGTGTACAATAGTAAATTGTTTTTGTCAGTAGGCTTAGTGTACACTGTTGTCTCCAAGCAAACATTTCCTTTGTATCAATACATCCAAATAAGAAATGCTGTCTTGACGGATGCTGTAATTAAATTTGATCCTTTCGTGCTTTGTGTTAAGTTCCATGATTGATTGTTCCAAAGCCTCCCTGGAATCTTTCCAGATAAGAAAGATATCGTCAGTAAACCTGACATAGAATGCCAGGTTAGAACTCTAGTGATCTTGCTTAAAGATGTGTTAATTTTCAAACTGTGACATGACAGTATTAGCATACGAGGGAGCCCCCGAAATACCCATTGAGGTTCCGCTCACTTGTAAATAGAAGTCATCTTTCCACTTTAGGTAACTATGTTGAAGGCAAAATGTTAACAACTCAAGTAAAAAAACTTTATCCACACTGGTATTAGGTAAGTGTAACAAGGCCCATTCGCAAGCTTCTATGTCAGCTTTCAATGGAATAGATGTGTACAATGATGTAACATCAATTGTGCACATGAACCAAGTGGGTGAAAATTGGTCCTGGGTTTCTTGCAGATGATGGAGAAAATGAGTAGTGTCTTTGACGTAACTATGCCAAGATTGTAGAAATTTTTGCAAAAAGTGATCCTCCAACCGTCCCGCTGGTGCGAAAATGGAATTGCACCTGGAGAAAATGGGGCGGAAGGGAGGGTCACTTAGACTTTTGTGGACTTTGGGAAGCATGTACAACCTCGGTCTCCTTGGATGTGGAAATGTAAGAAAACTGCGGAGGTTGTGCGGAAGTTGTTATTTATCCAAGCCATTTGATCAGCATGATCCAATATTTGGATCAAAGTGTCCATGATCATTGTTGTAGGGTCATGATCTAACTTTATATAGGTAGTTGTGTCAGATAAATGTTCTGACACTTTCTGTTCATAGAAAAAGGTGTTCATTGTGACAAGTGATTGTCTCATCCTTGCTGAGTTGTCGCAGCATGTTCATTTCATGTTTTTTCAAGTTAGTTTGGGTCCGAGGATGAAGATTGAGTTTTGCGAAATCATGTCTGATAAGATTTTTGAATGTGTCAAGTAGCTTGTGTGAAACAGGTGCCATAAACAAACTCTTAGATTTGAAAGCACTGAGTTCAGGATCATTTTCTTGACTGGATGTTGTAATGTTGTCCAATGTCGGAACAACGTTAGTGAAGACTTTTTTTAATCCTAAATTCCGCATGAATTTGAAAGTTGAAACCTCCAATTCCAAGTGATTGGTGTGATACATCGGTACCAAGGATGTTCCTTTGTTCAAAACATTAACTTGAGCTGGTGTTAATTCCCACAATGAAATGTTGATTACGAGGGTTTCCCCTTGCTCCTCAATGTTCTTCCTTCCTGCTCTTGCTCTTTGTCTTTGGCTCCTCCTTGTTTTTTTGGATCTGGTGGTTTTCCTCCTGCTGGACCCTTCTTTAAAAAAAGGCCCGACTGTGTAGGCTGTGTCTGTTTGGAAGAAGGGCCTGCTCCACTTTTAGAACTGGAAGGGATTGATTCAGATTGTATCACCAAGGGTGGTCTGGATGGATCCAGGTCATCATCTGCGACTACACACTCTTGAGAAGATGTATTAGGTTTCTGATACGGACGTCAATGGGCATACACCTCTGCCCAGGTGTACAGCTCATTGAGTTTGTGGTCAATTGTGTCGCGACGATATTTCCTCAACTTCCTTTCTTGTATATCTTTGCCATAGATATCTAGTTTGTTGTTGAGATCATCAAGTGTAGCTTGCCAGAATTTTGCTTCACATCTGCTAGATAAATCATCAGGTCAAGTGAGCACTTGTTAAGTACTGCCTGCCATTTTTCCATAAATGGTTTGTTGAATTGAAATTTGTACAGGAGCGGTTTAATTGGTAGGCGTAAACCTCGAGGTATTCTCTGTACTTTATTATACTGTATGAGGGTGGATGCATGCAAGCGTTGGCTTAGAGCTCGACGTGTGATGAACTCGAGTTTAATTTGTTGTGTAACTGAACTACCCTGGGCATTAAATGACGGTGCATCTTTGATTAAAGAATAAATATCTTGTACTTGTGCATTAGTATAAGTACGAGTATCAGCCCTGTTGTCAGTTAAATTCGATATACTGTCAAAGGACATTATGATTTGTCAAGAACGGGGTGCTACTGGCCAAGAAGTGGCGAATAATTGTAAGAACAAAATATTGAAAGGTCTGTGTCCTCCCTATAAACTAATGGAATCCAATTACTCAAAATGTACTCAAGAGATGCGTGCATTATGTGAATGCAACATATTTTCAAACTAGTAAGTTTGGCCTAAATATGGAGCCATCAAGCCCACAAAAGTGTACTATATGCAGGAAATGTTATAAACTGATTACTCCTTGTTAGAAATGGGATTTCTGGTTGGCTAGGGCATGCGCCTAAGCCAGGCAGAAACCACTCTAGTCACTCTAGTCAGGGCAAGGGAGTTACACATTGAAGATAACCCCTGCTCACCCTCTTGGTAGCTTGGCAGAGCATCCAGACTTATCCCAGAGGCAATGTGTAAAGCGTGTGCGCAACATACTCACACAGTAGTGACACACTAGGCCCACCACAAAAGAAACTCCACACAAGGTTATGTAAAAATAGCCTTTGTATTATCCATAAAACACATTAGAACATATCACATATATACACTGTGCCACCTGGCACGTGGTATGACTTTACAGGGATTATATATACTACAGGACCGTTGGGCCACTGTCATCACCATCAGAACTCACCATTAGGGAGGACAAACTGTAACTGCTGGCAATAGTGCACTTAGCATAAATACATTAGGCATACATCTTAACTGTATGGTCACATGTACCACATATAATGCGTACATCAGGGTCCCATCATTACTGTGCACCTATAGGGAACCTCCGCCCATCATCAGGTGTTTTACCACTTGGTGTCATTGTCCCCAAATCAGGACAGTCTCAAGCAGGGGTCCTGTGAAAGGGGCTCACCCCACAATGCCCCTTTCCCAAAAGCAAGGAATCTGTCAATTGCCTGCCCAAGCTAAGTTCAGGGACACACTTACGGAGTACATGGATGAGGCGCAGAGGAAAACGCGGTTTAGGGGCAAATACTGGGTGCCCAGAAGTTACGGAAAAGGGGCTAGGCCAGGTAAGGCCCTAGCGCACAAGGTTAGACAACCTTGCTGCTCTAATTATATATTCAAAATTGAAGATCTGGAAGAGACAGTCTATTTGGACACAACCAACATACTTATTACAATCGACTCTATACTACAAATAGGGCAGATGACTTGGACTTAGATGGCTTTTTGGGAGATGTGGCATTTTGCTGGTTGAGCGATGTTCAGAGAACTTTTTTATGTGCTCCGTTTGAGCTGGATGAGGTAAGGGAGGCCATCATGAGTATGCAATCGGGGAAGGCCATGGGTACTGACGGAATTCCTATAGAATTCTATAAAACATATATAGAATTAATGGCCCCTATCCTCCGTGAAGTGTACGAGGAATCGCTGGAGGTTGGTAACCTTCCTGCCTCTATGAGGGAAGCTCTTATAATTTCACTGTTAAAGCCGGGGAAACCACCCAAGCACTGCGACTCCTACAGGCCTCTCTTCCTGCTTAATTGCGATGCCAAAATATTAGCGAAAATGATCGCAACTCGACTGAGTCTGCTGATGGAGAACTTGATCCTCCCTGCCCAGTTGGGCTTCGTGCCCCGGAGGTCCACGACCCATATTTTTAGAACACTTTTTACCATTTTGAATGATGTCTCACCAGACCTTCACCTAACTGCGTTTTTTTTAGACGCCACCAAGGCTTTTGACTCTATAGAGTTGGACTACATCTTTGGGGTAATGTTGTGGATGGGCTTTCCACCCCTAGTCCTCTCGTGGATCCAATTATTATATTGGGGAACATCTTTTACCACAAAACTTTTACAACGCGGTACCATTACCATGCAGGTTTTACAACGAAAGTCGTTATAATGACTCTCGCTGGAGGGCGCTCTAGGATAGGGAATAGTTTAATTTACTATCCAACACCTTCCCTACTATCCACGGGGACTGGAGTTTGAATAGTAAATTAAACTATTCACTATCCAGCGCCATCCAACGCAAGTCGTTGTAACGACTTGCGTTGTAAAACCTGCGTCGTAACGGTACGCATTGTAAAAGCACACGTTGTACCGTCATACATCCATTATATTGCATGCCGGTCGCCAAGGTACTTATTAATGGGCACACATCGCAGTTGTTCCAGATCACTAGAGGAACTCGTCAGGGGTGCCCACTTTCCCCATTACTTTTCGCTAATGCAGTGGCGCCATTAGCGGCGAAACTGCGACAACACCACAATGATAAGGCCTTGAGGTGCAATATGCGCCAAATACTCATATCTCTATGCAGACGGCATTACCCTTTACATTCGGGACCCACAGCAAAATCTGAACCCAATCCTCAGGGAGTTTATAGTGTTTGGGATCCGAATTAATGGGGGACAGTCAAATTATTTCTCTCTGACGACTGCAACAGTTCACTTCCCGCTGGACTATCCCTTGGAGTGGTGTGAAAAGGAACTGAGATATCTGGGGATACGAATTACTAGAGACAAAGATGAGCTTATGTGATTGAATTATGGGACGGCCATGACCCGGATCGCAGAATGCGTCACTCGCTAGATAGCTTTACCCCTCTCCATGACAGGTCGGGCATCCTTAATTAAAATGGTGGTGCTCCCCCAACTGCTTCACCTCTTTTTAAGTATTTGGTACTACCCGGGGGCCTTTTTCTTTATAACGCTAAAATCTGAGTTGACGCGCTTTGTATGGGGAGGCAAACAACCAAGATTGCAATGAAATGTAATGATTCAACCATTCTCGCAGGGAGAGTTTTGGAACACCAAATTTCGAATTATACTATATGAGTGCACAAGCCCATTATGCATGGTTTTGGGTTGAGCAGCCACAGTATATGCCGCAAGGTGCGGGGGAACACTGGCTCGCACACCCCATCCCAATAGATGGTGTAATATATGAACCTGTTGGAGCTAGAGACTAGGTGCCTCCTGCCCTCACATGTACGATCGCCGCGTGGCAATGCATAAGTCACATGTTAAATGTCCCCATGTTATACTCTCCACTATTGCCTCTCACTTACCACCCAAACATGCCACTTCTCCAGGAGACCATTTTTCATGATTTCAAAAAGCGAACCCACATCCGCACCTGGGGGGACTTGTATCATAACAGCCAATTCCGTATTATTGAGCATATGTTTCAGGGCGCACAACAAACCCCACTTGATGTTTTTCTGTTCATCTGGTTTAGACAAGGGATACGATCTATTACACCGGATTTCCCAGCTGAACCGCAAGCACTAGCACCATTGCAGCTGAAGCTAAAGACTACCACAGCTAAACGCCTAGTCTCTCTGATATATAGAACAGTACACATGCAGAGGGAATTGACAGCTTCAATGTCCCGCACGAGGTGGGGGGAGGAGTTGGGCTTTGCCATATCAGATGATCAATGGGAGTTCTGTTGCTAGCATACTGAACGGGTTTTGGCCAGCAGCAGGCTCCATATAATCCATTATAAATTCCTGCACAGATTGTACTACACCCCAGCCAGGATGCACAAATATAAACTAAGAGATTCTGACAGATGTGATAGGTGTTGTGCTGAAGGTGCGGGTTTTTTGCATTTGGCATGGGAGTGCCCTGGGTTGAACGACTTCTTGGTGCAGATCTTCCATGCCCTGGCATTGATGATAAATACAAACGTGGAGCCTACCCCACGGATGGCCCTGTTAGGCTATGTCAAGCCCCTTTGGGCAGAGCATCGCAAATATGTCGACCTGGCGCTGCTCATGGCTAAGAGGAGGGTGGTGTGTCATTGGGGTAGGGATGGGCACCTAAATTTAAGAGTTAGATTCACGATCTGGTGTTCTGCCAAGAGCGCCTCACAACATATGCCGAACTGCTACGTACTGCCACCAGACCCAGGGATATATGGGCCCCTTTGACGTGCTATCTGATTGCACACCCACGAGGTTCACCATAGCTTGGTACAGGCATACTTATGCGATAGAAAGGCAAGAGAATGGGTCACTGGGATATGGAGATGGCATTGTGCATAAAGGGGATGACACTGTGAACACCATGATGTAGTTCTTTTATATGTTTTGAGAGGGGGCTACCTTGTCATATATATATGTGACGAATCGGAAAAGAAGTGATGGGAATGTAGAGTAATTATGTAACTGATTGAAGTTATGCTGAAAAACGCCCAAGTATCCTTTATTACCTGATCAATTCCATGTTGTGCCTTAACTGATATTTGACCAGTAAACTAAGGTTATGAGTACTGTGAATGTAGATGAACCCAAACTGGGGTTTAAACTTCTTGTAATGATGGTGATGTTGTTCTTTGTACACATGAAAATAATTAACAGATTTTTTTTTTTTTTAAAAAAGGACTCTGTCAATTGCGGGTCCCCTCTGCAGCAGCACGAAGTCCGACCGTGCATCTGCGGACACGGAGCGTGTTCCTCAACCCAGCGCAACTAAAATCTAAAATCGGATGAGCAGTCATGCCTCACACAGGGCAACCCCCTACTTGGGAGTTCCACAAGTGCAACTACCAGTTTCAGCGATTACAGAGCGGCATCCCCGTTGATTTCGAAGCCCTCTCTCAAAGGCGCGGCGGCACCCGTACTCTGTACTGCTGGAGCCCACTCCCAAGGCTTAGGGAGGTGGCAGCATAAGCGCACTCTGTGCGCTGCACTGTGCAGGGGCCCATACCCTTGGTAATGGGCTCCTTAGCACATACAAAAAGGTGCCCTGCTCAAAGATAGCAACCCAGCAGGCCCAAGCCCTTTGCCTGTGCTCAGCCCCAGGAGCAGAGATTGTTGAGCGCTTCACCAGCACTGAGCCCCAAAGTCACAAGGGGCAGAGCTGGGCCCAGGCAGGCAAGCTCACAGTGTCCTCTAGCAGAGGGGAAGTGCTTTGTGGTGGTTCTTCCTGGTGCCCAGCAGTCCTTCTTTCAGATCCAAGTAAGCACAACAGTACATTTGCATGGGGTCACAGCCCCAGTATTTATACTACAGGTGTCTTTGTTCTGCCCTTGCACTGGGCTTGGGACCCAGCCCAAACCAGTTCTGGGGGGCACTTAACAAGTGCACAACACTCCTGCCGGAGCCGGGCTACAATGGTAGGTGTGCAGGCATGTGTGCACTATCACTTTAGTAGATGGTACAATGGGTACTGCAGTCACTAGTGAAATGTATCAATATGCCTATAAAGAGTGAACACAATTTCTACATATTTTAGGCGTCAAGCTACATGCATTGGGTCTTGGTTAGCAGAATCCCGGTGCACAGAGTAATAAAACCAGTAGCATCAGTCAAAAAAAGAATGGGGTGGATCATGGAAAAATATTCAATTTCCTACTGTCTAATATTTACTGATAGGGATATGGGACCTGGAGGATAGTCTGGCCTTCAAGAGACCAATAATTGAAAAGTTGAGGTTGGATTGAAACATTTACTAAACTCCGACATCCTACACACCTTTCTTGCTTTTTCTAAAAAATGCAGGCTTTTGTGAAACTGTGATATATCTGCAAGATAATATAGCAAGGTATCAGAACTTGTTTACAAATCACTGGGAAAGCAGGGTTACTGTGCTAATTTAGGGACTTCTACCATTGCTGTCCCGGGGCCTGACCGACTGTGATCCTGCAAATAGAACACCAAGTACACACCTTAAACACTTGACCATCAGTGATAGCAAGACAAACATTCTGAACCTTATCATGTGGAAATATGGGGCAGAAACTCTGAACAGTTATGCATCAGACATAATAATCACTGCTAGGTTTGTGTTCTTCAAATACCCACACATAAATAAATATACACATACATGTGGTTGTCAAATAAATGATTTCAAGTGTCAGCGTAAACACAGAAGTAACAGTGCAATACCCCACTTCCTCATTCTTTAAAAACCTGGCAAACGCTGCCATAATATTCCTTGCTGGAGTATATGGGCAAGCTTTTGAAAACTAATATTATAATGTTTCTTAACTATGACCAACCTTTTGTTCTGCTTGCAATAATGTTTATAAGACCATAAAATAGATTTCTTGAAATCAGTGCAAACATCTCTTATTTCCTGAAATGCAACGTAATGGATACTTCTGTGGACTATTCATTCAGTCACTGACGTATCACAACTATATTCAAAACCATCCACTCTGCAACTTTATCGGTGGTTGGCTGGTTGCTTGTTGTTTACCCGCTTTATGTAACTCACCCACACACTTTACCATATGTTCAACACGTTTTGCTATAACTATAACCTTTTCTAGTGGTGGTTCATCCTTTAACCATAGTTCCTCTCTTATTTTCTCATTAGCACATTTCGACACAAACTGGTCTCTTAGCATTTCTTCCTTTAGAACCCCTAACTTACAGTGAGCTGTCAACTTGCTTAAACCCATAACAAAAACCTCAGCTGACTCATCCTTCCCATGTTCTCTACACCCAAAATAATAGCGTTCCATAATGGTGCTCACTTTCCGTACAAAATGTTGATCAAGCTTTAAGATATATATTTTATCCTCATTTAAACCCCTCTGGACAGCAGCACTTACCTCAGGAAGATTTTCCAAAATTTCCTGACCTTCACTAGCTAAAAAATGAAGCAATAAAGCATGTTTAAACTCTGCACTAAGATTAGTGCATCAACCCCTAGCATAGTATTCAAAAATGTTCTTCCACTTCTGCCATTTAACTGTTGGTTCACCTTAGACTTGTAAAAAACAAATGGAGGGGGTGTGGCATTCAGCACACAAATTGTGATCATACTCCACCCACTCATAAATTATCAGTAAATTAACTATACTTTTTTTATTACAGTAACTGAAACTTCTTATCCGGGTACTCAAAAGAGTAACATTTTAAACCATTTACCTTTGCCTAAACATTCTGCAACAACTTTCCGGGGAAAAAACTATTTAAGTCAAGCAGAAGGTCAAAATAGAAAATAAATAAATAAATATTAGGCTAAAACAAATGTAAGGTGTGCTTGTCACTGCAATCCAGACAAACAAAGAGGTGTGTTTTCCACTGATGTACTCCAGCTTAAACAATGACAAGCAATTTCTTTCCGGTGTGCTTGACACTGTTTCCAAGGCTCTCCACGAAGCGCGTTCCACATTGCCAAACATTGGGAAAAGTGCCTCCTTCCCACAGGCAACAGATATTCTTCACAGCACTGTAAAAATACCACAAGAGCCTAGCTTCAACTTACACCAGTACATTGTCCAGTGACACACTCTCGTAAGCACAATGAAAACACCGGGACAAGGAGAAACTCATGTTGAGGATGAGGAGGGCAGCGGATACCGCAATTGTCACCAAATGTGGTGAAGTAACTAGTCCACACATAAGGTTGGTTCTTCAAGTGCTGGTAGGCCGTTTTTTCGCCTCACTCAGCAGCTGTCTTCAACCAACTACCATTCCCCTTGAATCACCACATTCCATGTTGCTGAAATAATCTGATGTAGAACTTAACTACATCACACATACATGGATTGCTTTATTTACATTTCCGATCCATTTTATTCATGGGACTGATACACTCATACTGTCAGCGTAGTCACCATCCTGTAGGGTGCAGTCCTCTTTTAACCTATTAACATGCCATGTTACAGACTATGGAAGTGTGGTGAGCTGTCGGGCTCAGACTTTTGATTCTGCCCTTCACTTGGACTCCAGCTGGACAAATATACCAAAGAGTACCTATTTCAAGGTTTTTCTCCTTAAAGGGGCCTGGTACTCCCTCCTCAAGTTCATTCTTGCCCCCGCTTAGTTTAATTTTCTTTGTATATAATTGTGTTACAATGTGGTGTTTCTGTCAGGAAAAGTAAGTTCGATTTCCCTAAGGATGAGTTAATGAGGTATTCCTCAGACCATTCAGCCAACTGGCTGGGAAATGATAGCAGTTGACGTTGTTTCTTGCTCATTAGGGCTGGTGAAGGTGGGGCCTGTGATCAGTGACCACTGTCCAACCTGCACTTACATGGATTTCTGGATGCAATATCCATGTTCCGTCAGCTGGTGGGTCCAGAGAAAGTTCTTGACTGTAGGTATGCGCAAGGATTTTCCATCATTCTAATCCTCTCTGAAATTTACATTAAATGAATTATCCCATAACCAACATTTGTTACTGTCTCATGAACTCCAGCAACCTTTGTCTCTCCAAAAGATGATTGTTTACAGTGTTAACCATGGAAAGGCTTCCAATCATGCACATTCTGCAACAATACCTGAGTGTATTCATAAGGGGGATGAAATTTACAACATTAAAAACATATGAACAACCTTAAAGTCAGCTTGCAACTTTTGATTTAGATGTTATGTGAAATAACAACTGAGAATACACAACATATACAAATATAATGTGACAACAATTCTAAAATTAACATCATTCATCCGATCACAACAATTTATTTACAGATTTCGTTTTTAAACAAGGCCTTCTTTCATGGCAGCGCTTTCAAACTCTAATTTCAACAGCTATTTTAGATGTTCGCTATGTAAAACTACTTCTTTAAACAGTGGTTTTGAAAACTGTTTCATTTGTGCCAAGTTCTTTGTAAACCGATGAAGAAGTTCACCAGTTCATGCAGAGATCTTTTAATGCAACTGCAGCCCGAGAAGCCCTTGAGATTGATCAGGGCATAGATTATCAACAATAATCTCAATGGAAAAAGTAAGAAATGGTGCCTCAGTGCCATACTTGCTACTTAAAACAGTTAATATACACGTCCAATTTTTTAACCAACTAGGAAAGTCAATGATTTTTAACTTCTAATACATCTACATCCGAATTAAACAGCAATCGAGTTTTTTCTCTGTCAAAACATTTTCTTGAACACTATTTGTAGATTTGTTAATGCCCTTTGTGTCTCAAAAGGCTCCTCAAATGAAGTGCATACATCTTTGACACTTTGTCTTAGTTGTCTGGTTGCAAGTAATTGATTAATTAGTACACAGGTCCTTAGATCACTCGATTCAATTCGATTTAGACTTTATGCGGCATATTTAAAGAGCCATAAAAGAGGATACATTAATGAAAGAAGAACAATTGCAAGCAATTAAAACCAATAATAACAAGTACGAGCAATTAAAACCTATAACAACAATCCAGAACAGAACTTCCTCCTTATTCGTTGAATACAGTTATAAAACGTCAAATCGATGAATAATGGTACAGTCCTTCATTATTTGAAAAGTAATACTTTTTCGTGCATTAATTGCTGTCAAAATAAAGAGTGCAATGTTTAAACAGACCCGATATCATTCAAATCAATCAAAAAGTTCATGGCGTTAATATGTGGTCTGGTATTTTGTGCTACCAAAAGGGGTTTTAAATAATAGCAACTAAATTTCGAATATTAATCACAACATAACATAAAGTGAATTGTGCTTTGTTTATTCAGCCCATCACAGGGACAAGGGATCGTATCTAGGGGGCACAATTTCACTGTAGGAAGGCTACCGGATGATGGACGGACCCAAATCTAAATCCAGTTAAGACAAAACGATTTGATAAATTGAAAATCTTAGAGCACTCATTAGCCACTGACTTGACGTTGGAAGGGATTAAGGACCCGATTAAATGTATATTCGGATCTCCTGCATTCTGATCCAGGAAGCATCATCCGAAATCTAGGCAATTACTTCAACTTCAAGTTCTTGCAGTAAACAAGGTCCTTTCTTAATATGTTGCCCTCCATACCATCTAATCAACGACGTTTCTCAAGTAGCAGGTTAGTAGTACCATTACAGTAGGAATTATTTTAGCCTTGTAGGCATGCAGTGAAAGCTACAATGATGCAGCCTCTATGCAGATGATTAAATCCACATAGCTCCAAAAGTATGGTATGCTTTCTGTTGACTACACTGTGTACTATTTATTTGCCAATAACATACAAACTCATCCTCTAATCAAAATGCATCAATTCAATCTTGCTAGAATTCATAATTATTATCTTAGATTTACAATAATAATTCTGTTTCTGTAAGCCTGCAGCAATTTGGTCCAGCAATACTAAAGTGCATGGCCTATAATACGAAATTAATTTGATGATTTGGGACCCTCGAAGGATTTGCATTTTTAAAGAGACTCGCAAGTGAGTCTGGGAGAAACAGCACTGGGGCTGACATATACCTTGTTTTATCCTGTAACAGATCAGAAGTCTAATGTCCCCTCTCCCCTTGGGCAGTAATGTTCACAATTGTTGATAAGAAAGGCAATCAAAAGACTAAGACATCTCCAGGGGAACCTTATTTTATCCGTTTTCTTTCGGCATGCCTCAGGCCACGGGTTAAAAGCTGGTTTATAATCCACTTCTTTGCTCTTGCACTTCTATACCGGTTGATTTGTGTGCTATGTAATCATGTGCAAAGATGTGATGAAGCAGGGACTTGCGGGGCCTAACCCCAGCTTGTTCATATGGGATTAAATCATTATCTGCCACTTGTTTTTCCACCAATTTAGGTAACAGGCCAACAAATATTTTAGATGAAATTTATGTTAAGGGTATTAACCAGTATGCTGTTGGATCTTCCTGAAAATAGGTTTTATCAGGGTGCCTGACCAGCCAGTCGGAAGTTGCCCTGTATAACAAACTATCTTAAAATATGTCTGATTATTTTACAGGTACTACACACTTTATTGCCTCAGGGTTCTGAAACATTAAGATGGCATGCATTATGACTGTAGGTACAATAAATAGAGTTCGACTGGGGACTGGGTACAGAGAGATACAATATGCGGAGAAGCAAAACAAGATTAAAATGACAACAGATGCATATGGAATGGTTGTAGAAGACACGGTCTAGTCACAGTTGCGGCTACTCCGTTAAGGCGGAGGATCATCAGCCCCCCGATGCGAGCAGAGCAGGTACACCCAGAATAATATAATGGTCATTACCATTTTATTATTCTGTTTGCTGCCAGCCACGCTAGTGCAAGACTGATGACGGGAGCAGGGCAGACAGATTCCTGCGTAACAAGGATGACTGCCCAGTGCGCATGATAGATTGGCTGGCGCACTACAAAGCCTACAATCCCAGTGCTGTAAAAGAGCCGAGGAATTGCAGGCATAGGCCATCAGCCTCAAAATGAGAGCTGGGGTAGCCTGATCCAACCAATCCTTTCAGCAGCTCCAGGATCAGTTGGATTCAGAAGCAGGAAGTAAATCACCTTCCTTCCTGCTCATCGTCGGAAGTGTAAACATATTGATGAATTTACGGCGAGCTGCGCCCCATAGATTTTATAGTTGCTATCCACCCCTTTCTAGTCAGAATAATGACAAAGCTGTACAGCTATGATTACACTGGCCATGTACACCAATATATGTAAACAACAGGGGGTATTGAACCAGCATATTCAGGTAAAATATATAATAGGGCAAAAATACTGAGTCTTAAATATTTAGAACTGCAATTTTTTTTAAGATAAGCATATATTGGTAAGTATAAGTTTACTATACCTTCACATATGTACCTGGACAATATATATATCTTCAAGGTATGTAAATGTGGCGTTAAGAACAGTAAATTTATACTTACCTATATGCAGTTACCGTTATAAAATGCTGGCTCTCAATATTTAGGCCACAATATTTTGGCCCCACAATGGTTTTTACTCTATAATACAGTCCAACAAGTGAGGTAAAAGAAGGCACAACGTGCAAAACTGGTCAATCATATTAGAAGTAATAAATAGAAGGTGGACATAAATGTGTCAAGATTACAAGAGATGGATCTTGAGACACGATCTGAAATGCATCAGTGATTTGCCATGGCACATTAGTTGGGCAGGATGTTACTTATGTTGTTGCACAGCCACCAAGAAACACCAGCCCTTTCTGAGTTTGTAGCATATGTTGGTGTTGACAAGGATATGCTCTTTATTCTAGCACATTCTGTATGTTCGGTATATTAAACTATTTGTTTTGCAGTTGCTTGGGCGCTACACTGTCAGTACATTCATACATGAGGCAGAGAGTTGTGAATGTGATTCTGGCCTTTAATGGGAGCCAAAAAAGACTTATTACATATGCTGCAACATTTTTGCTTTTTGTTTCTATCAGTTGTTATGCAACCCTGCTGCGGTGTGCAGTTTATTGTTTTATAGGCTGGTAGTTTGTGGTTCCTGGTGATCACAATATCATGGAGTTGTAATGCATGGATATGAACAGGCGAAAGTGTATTTGGAATTAGATTTGGTGAAATGACAACTCACACTTTTAAGCTCAGTCAGAGTTCCAAATCTCTTTCACTTCCAGGTTTTGGGCTTTTCTTATCCTATGAAAGTGCAGGAACTTTTAAAGACAGAATCTTGTTTCACACCAATAACACAATGGTTGTGGGACCCACAATGGCCCTATAAAATAATCTGCATCTCAAGAGCATGCCCTGAAGTTGGGTGGATAGGAAAATTGTATTAGGCAATGTGTCCAAGAGACAAGATACAACATTGCATTTCAAAATACAGTTAATAATGAACTGACTCAAAATGTGAATACTAGAGTATACTTGATGAAAAGCATGAAGGTGTATTACAAAAACCAAAAAGGTACAATATAGAATTAGTAAAGTCTCATTTAAATGCAGAAAGACATTGCTATGAAAGCTCTCAGTAATAGGAACAAATGCAGAATATTAGACAAATTCAGAAATAGACTAAGTCTCAAATGAGGACCAAAATAAGTAAGAAATATCCCTAGTAGTATAGGAAAACCCTCATAAGAGTTCTAGCTCACCCCCAAAATCAAGGGTTTATATAGCCAATGTCTTCATAGATAAGTATTAGGACTGCAAAGTTGTTGTGGTTTAAGCAAAGAATTTCATTTTCCACAAATCAAATCACTGATTTTTAGAACATCACATAATCTTGCCACCTTAGCACTAACACGCTAGATGAATTGTTGATTCCGGCACTCTGACCTAAAGTCATCCGGAGATGTCAGAAAAAACTAGTCACGTAAACAACAGTGAACCATTGTGAATTAATGAAATACTACATGCAAGCAGAATGTCCTTGAAAAAGTGTTACAGTAGGCTAGAGGGCCTTTCTTCGAGAATAGTGCCATTCACAAATAAATAAACAATGCTTGGCTACACGCAGCAGAAAATAAACAGAGAATAAACATGATACTGTGACATTCATTTTGGACAAAATGGCATTGAAACGTAAATGAGGCATAGAAAGCATGAGCCTGAAAAATATTCTCTAAACATGTTGTAGCAAATTTGTTTCAACTGCATTAGCTCCATGTCAGTACACACATGTGAATGCAAGTGTAGCTTAATTTCTCAACACACCGTTAATAATGCACATTTTGATTTGGCCGCATAAATGCGCCATCAGTTGTTGCACTCAAAACCGGTGATCAGTTCAGAAAAACTTTCGTTCCCAACATTGCATCATTTGCAGAGCTGAAAACGCTGTAGTAACAATTCACAAAGTAGACCATAAATTTATGGCATGAATAGAAGGTCACCTTTCTTGGTTCTCAAACTTTGGGCAGAAATAAAACAACTTTGCAAGGCGCGAGTGCTTCTGAAGGGCAACGAAAGGCATGCACCTCCATCTCAATTCCCCAGACCATGCAGAGAGTGATGAATTCTCCTGCCCAATCTACTACAAATGTTCTACAGCAATGAGCTTCTCAACCGCAATCTATGAAGACAACTATGTGACAGCGGAAGAAGCCTTCAGCGTGAAGTAGTTGTGCCAGTGTACATGGAGTACACCCCCCAGTTGGTGTCGGGTACTTGAGGAATAATTCATCTTATTTGTCAAGGATGTAAAGGTCGCAGTGGCAAATTCAGCAACATTTCGAATTTTCAAACTCACCATTGTAACAGATGGCTTTAATGTGTTCCATTGTACGACCTAAACCAATATTGAGAGCCTGATTTATTAGATGCCAGCAGCAGGCTTTGTATGACTTAGGGCAGTGGTGAAAAAGTCACCTAATGCATCCTTTCAAGAGAAAATGGGATCATCTCAAGATATACTCTTAGATATGAGATAAAATAGGCAGATGTTTTGCAACTCACTGGGATTGTAATGACGTATTTCAAACCATACATTCTATTGGGAACAGCTAGAAATACAGAAGGATAAGGTTACATCATAGGAAAGAATTCACAGAGTGAAAGTAAGTTAGACGCTGCTGCCCCCTCTTGGTAAGGGCTACACCTCAAACCTCATTTAATGGTGTTGAAATAAGCTGAGCCCCACATTGTGGAAGATTGCACCATAGCCTAAACCTGTAAAGATAGAGGTGTAACTACGCTAGTGCGAAAGTAAGGCAGGAGTAAACAGAAGTAAAGTAAAGTAAGTTAGATGCAAGGGATTGATTTGAACACTTACTAATAATATCATGAATAAAATTCTTTGTTCTCATACAGGTCTCTTCATCATGAAGTGTGCACACACTGTAGAGACAAGCAATCTGCTGCATTTCTTAAAAAGGATTGAAATCTTCTATGTTCAGGTCTTCCTAGAAAAGACCTCTTCTAATCTGAAACCGCTGGAGTCGACTAGCAAAGTAGCCCAGCAGAGTGCATTCAACATCAGGTACTTAATATAAAAGGTCATAAGGACTGGGAAAAAGAAGACTAATCAAAGGTAAGAGATTACCCGTAAGTAATCAAAGCATTGCCTTTTGAATTCGTCCTCGTCAGAGTCTTTACATCATGAGGATCTACCAAATCAGACACTGCGCTCCTTGATTGCCCAACAAAGCATGCAACCAGAAAAGGCAAAATGCAGTTACCAAAGTTGAAGGACCAACGGCAGTCCAAAGTGCCAGTGCTAAAGTAAGCTAACAAGGACAGGATGCTTATAAGCATAATACACAATGTGATCTCCCAAAGTGGAAGCCGGAAAGGACCAACCTCCATGAGTCATACAGAGACCTAAGTAAGGCAGAGCAAGTAGCCGGCTATGGAACCCTTTATGCAGAGTTGGCAACATAAGGGAGAAAGAAAGTTAGAGACAACAAGAATGGAGCAGCACAAAGACCGAGGGTCCCATTGATGAAAAACTCAAACCACAAAACATTCATAAAGGCAACACAGTGGAACGCCCACCACCAACCTCTACCATGGGGGCAGGATTCAGAGAGAGTTGAGGACAGAAAAGTCAAACAAAAAGGCTGTGAACCAATTCGAGACAATCCCTTGCAATGTTAGGTTGCATTGGGTCATTAAAAGCTGTTAAATTATTTTGAAGACAATTTTACACCAGCACTAAGACTATATTAATATATTTCCTGCAAAGAGCCTACGTACATCAGAGTAGCTCAGAGTTTGTGGTTTCGGGGGAAGAGGAGAAGTGTGGCTCACTGGTTAGAGCAGGCAGACCCTGAAGCAGAGGTCAGACCCGAGACCAGGGTTCGATTCCCGACGCGGCAGGGTGTTGAGCTCATATGTCCACGGACTCGATAATTCTCGCTTCGGTGCTTGACCTAATCATGGGTTCACACTCTGCAACTCTGGGCATTAAGCTTGCTTAATCTCCACAACGCCCCCCCCCCCCCCCCCCGCGGCGGGTTCCCAAGGCAAGCGCGGAGATACCCCTTCGGGGGTCGATTCTGGCGCTATATAAGAAATGCAATAATAATAATAATTAAGTTGTGAGTATAAGGATCTATGGTTTCAAGATTTTCATGAGGCGTTAGCTGCATAGCATGCAACATCAACATATGTTGCATTTAGTAAAGACATTGCGCAATCCAATTAAAAGTAAAGTGATAAAAATGAACTATTGAATGTCTTCTCCTGTGACAGAGAAACACAATATTTTACCTGCACCTGGGAACCTCTACCATTCGATACTTGGTACATGAGTTAGCTTCCATCCTCATGGACGGCTGGTTGAAAAGAGAATTAGTTTATGCAAGGTTCCTGACTGTAAGTAGGGCCTATTATATTGAGTTATGTGGGAAATGTGCTTTCTATCCAAAAAGACTACTTCATGGACCAATTTGCTGCCACTATCAAATTACCATAAAAGGTAGGTTACTGGACAACAATGATGGCGTCAGTAAGGTCAATGCTATAAGAGTATAAAGGTAATCTAATAGGTTTTATAATGTATACAGTAATGGAAGATGGTAGAAAGGAAAAATACGTGTTTATCAACTGATTCTCTTGTGGCATCAATCATATAGCCTTAGAAAACTCTTAAATAAGTTTGGATTGATGACTGTTAATGTCTCCTCATGTTAGTATTAAACATAAGTAAATATCAGTTAAGTCACAGGGAATAGCAAACAAGTGTGTCCGTTAATTATCACCTTGTAAAGAGAGCACACAATGACAACATGTTGGAACAATTAAGTATTTTTTCACAATAATTTGTAAATCACTACTGCAATATTCAGGCCCTGAATGGAAGCGTGATGCCACCTGGGTTTCAGAGGCAAAGCTCTTTTGCCAAAGTGCTAGTTGAAAATGTTATTTGTACATTTGCAGATTGGCTACTCCGCACCTAGTCTGTGCTATTTGTCTGCAGGTTTTCAGATGGCATTTGGCAGGTAAAAAAGGTGCTAGCCAAAGGAAAAAGATGACAAGAAAAGGTGACATGCGATTTGTAGGCAACCAGCATGGATTTGTGATCTCTTTCGGACATAGGTGGTGGACAGACATCTAATGAGACAAGGGTATCTGCTACTATACATGAGCATAGCTGACGTGTGGCCAGCACCCTAACGGATGTAACAAGACAACACAGTCTGAAAGATGTATTGCACCTTTAGTCGTGATCAATTGAGCTTTGAATGTTTCCAGGCTAAATTTAGCTAAGTAAATTAATTCAAAAGGGCAAAATCATAACATTCTCGTGTGGTTTTTGTCTCTGTAAATGCTACTGTTTGAGAACCCAGGTTAAACGTAGGTGTGCATCTAGTTTTGTTATTCAAGGGCCTTGCTCTGTCCTGAGAGAATCTGTAATGTAGTAGCCGTGACACAACTGGTACATGTAAATGACGGACACCCAGATGTGTGTAAGGAGAGGATTTTAGAAAGCTACCTGCTCCACAGGTATGTTTGGAGCGGTCCCGTTGTCACTTGGGTTGCTTCTAAGAAAGAATAGCGTGGGCAGTCAGGGTCATGGAGATCATCGTTGCCACAGCTAGAGTTACACCAGTTCACTGTCTCAGCATCCTTTCTGCATCAGACCTATGGCACAATTCAAAAGCACACATGACCTGTTCGACTGTTGGATCGCCTCACTACACAAAGCCGCTGACATTACACTGGCGATGAGGGTTTGTTGCACCCACTCCAATCGGGGTAGTGCTTGGAAATAAAAGCACGTGTGACAGCTGCATGCTCCCTCCTAGAGAACACGGTGCTCATGCTGCACATGCACCTTTGGGTGTAGGCCCACTGCTATGGGCGCAGTCATTCTGAAAGGAGGTACAGCGCAGTGCTTTCTAGCTCCATCACTGCTGCGGCTCACTTACAGTATGTGGGCCTTACCACACTAACAAAGACATGGCCTGTACCTTCTCCAGTGGGTGGAGAATACACGGTATGCCCTATGCAGGCCTAAAATGTGGGGCACATCTCCACTGCGCTCCAGTTTCGGCGCTTGTCGGGAATGGCATTTCCAAGATAAAGACACCATGCCTGGTAAACATTCAAGAAAGGATCCACAGCCATCTAGGCTCATAAAGGCAAAGAAAAGACACTGGAAAACAAAAGAGAAATCGCCAGCCAGTCCCGTAATCTGCAACGCATCACTCCCCAGGGCCTGGGTAGCCCACCAATCCGAGTAATGCTGCTGCTGTGGCCAACATTTCTATCATCAAGCATTACCTGTGGAAGGAGCTCCCTCCTTACAAGCACCCAGGTAGAGAGACTCGGTAGAGGGTGGAGCTCTTTTTAGAAGCCACAGAAGTTGGGGACAAAAGGAAAAGGCTATAGTCCTCCATCTTGTGGGCAAGACCATCCACAAAATGTCAAAGATAATGGTAAAAGCAACCCCAGAGACATATACTACACTCATAGAGGCCCTCAATGCATACTTAAAACCAATTGGCAAATCAGGACTATGAACGATTTCTCTTTGCCTGATTGGCAACATTCCGAAGAATCTATTGACACATTTTACACCCGCCTGAAGGAATTGACGAGCATATGTGGTTTCGCAGATATGAGGAAAAAGATACAAGGCCAGGTAATTCAGGGATGTGCCTCAGCCAAGCTAAAAGAGCATCTCCATCAGGAATCAGGCAAGTCACCAGCAGACATTCTGACTATGGACCGATCCAAGGAGCTGTCAAAAGCCTGCACTTCCCACATGGACGTAGCTTTACAAAGAGCTGTGAAGAGCAGACCAGTCAATGCTGTTATGCCCTGGAGAGGTCCAAAAAAAACCAAGATTACAATGACCGCTCAAGCATGTGTTTACTGTGTCGGCCTGGTCCATCATCCAGTAGAGTGCCCTGTGAAGAGCAAGCAATGTGCACGGTGCGGAAAGTTAAACCACTTTGTTGAAGTCTGTCACTCAGGTAAAGCTAGGACACCATGCACAACATTCAATGCAATACCTGAATCGCAGGAAAACAAAAGTGATAAAGATGACGATGAAGTAGTAGAATTTAGATAATATGGTTGTTGTTATCTCCGTGCACACCTTAGTTTTGAACAATGTGTCAGTTTCATGTTAAATGAGCGCGTCCTTAGTGATCTATCCATCACATATTCTCATGATGAAGTAGTAGAACACATGGGGCACCCCATCTTCACTGTAGGGGCTGCAGTGAAATCACAGCACCACTTACGTCAGTGTCAGATAAAGGTGGGGGTGCACCCACTCCTAGCTATCATGTATACAGGTGCATCCATTAACGTTAAGTCAGAGGAATCATTCAAAACCCTGAAACCAACCACCCCCTTCATAAGGCGCCAATTAGAGTATTTGTACATGGACAAGACATGCCATTACCCATGCTGGGGAAGTTCAAAACATCATTCACCCAAGGATTCCAGACTGCACACTCACAGATTTATGTTTCCAAAGATGGCAACTGCATGCTAATTGGCTGTCACACAGCAGAAACCCATAGAGTTGTTACCTTCACAATTGGGGTTCCATCAAGGACAAAAATCGCATTTATTGGCCGAGTTACCGTAGGTGTTCAACGGTATTGGGTGCCTAACAGGAAAGATAATAAGATTACACGTTAAGCAGTCAGTCCAACCAGTAACCCTATGGCACAGATGCATCGATTTTTATCTGACGCTTCATGTGGAAAAGTGATTAGAGATTCTGAAAGCTGCTGGGATTATAGAGGCGTTATCAGGCACCACTCTATGGGTATCACCCGTCGTAGTAACATGGAAGCCAAAACAACCAGGCGAAGTATGAACATGGATAGATATGCGGCTGCCCAGTGTTGCTAAAAAAGAGAACCTCACCTGACCCCCTACCATGGATGACTTAATCAGTGAGCTGAGCAGAGCCAGCTGATTCTCGAATATAAAACTAAGATCAGGCTTCCACCAGCTCACCCTAGCTGAGAAGTGAAGATATATTGCAGTATTTTCCACTCATGTTGGCCTATGGTGCTACCGGAGGCTTAGCATCAGGATTTTGAGCGCCGCTGAGGTGTTCCAAAACACCATACGAGAACTATTGGTGAGCCTGCTAGGAGTAGTCAATGTCAACAATGACATTCTTGTGTATGCTAGGTCAGTGCAGGAGCAGAATGCTAGACTAAGGAGGGTCCTCCAAAGAAAAAGGAACTTGGGGGGGTCACATTACATTCAATCAAATGTGAATTTATCAAAAAGAGACTCAACTTCTTCCGATGCACATATTGAAAAGTGGATGTTACAACTGCAAGAGTACAACTTTCAAGTGGAATACCGACTTGGGAATACTAACTCAGCGGACTATTTGTCGCATCATAGGAGACCAAGGAATATATACAGTAAGGCTCCGATCGCTCACGCCCTCTACCCATGTCAGTGGACACCATTTCCCAAGCCACTGCGGACAATGAATGTTTAGAGAGCGCACTAGACGCTGTCAGAAGTAGGCAGTGACATCAATTCAAGGCCCATTGGGCTCAACGTATGCAGTAGGCACAGCATATTCTTGATTATCTGTACCACATTCACCATGAACTAGCACCCAATCCAAATGGATATGTCCTGCAAGGATACTGCCTTGTCATTCCTATAAGTCTATAAGTCTTACCAGCCAAGTATTGCATCTCGCTCATGTTGGCCATCAAGGAATGGTCAAAACCAATTGTCATCTTCACACAAAGGTGCGGTTTCTGCTCTTAGATGAGCTGGTTGAGACGAACATGAGATCATGCCCTCGGTGCTATTCAACATAAGGGCCTACTCCACCAGCTCTGGTGTTAACCAAATGAGGACCCCGGCAGCCATATGTTTGTGCAAGCTTAGGCTTTGGGAACTTTCTACATAGGAGACACTCCAAGATATTAAAGCTAAACTTTTTGCATCAGTTTTGCTTACGGAGTTAATTGACTGGGCTAAAGAAAAGCATTTGATTCCACCAAACCAATCGGGTTTTGTACAAGGTCAAGGGAGGCAATGAATATTTTAACACTTGGAATTCTAATGGAAAAATATAACACAAAAAAACAGCCACTATATTTATGTTTTGTTGATTTTAAAGCTGCCTTTGACTGTGTGGTTAGGCACATTTTATGGAGGAAACTGGACCATTATGGCATTAGTCCCTGCCTTTTAAATGTAATATAATTGTTATATACTGAAACTTGGACAAGAGTTTGACTAGGGAATGGCTCAAGGCTTTCTAGGAAAATCAATACAACTCAAGGCCTAAAGCAAGGGTGTGTTTTAGCTCCATATTTATTTAATCTATTTTTATCAGATTTTACGCCTGCAATGAACAATGAATTAGCAAACTCACTAAAGCTGGCTGAGAAACAAATATCAAATTTACTATACACTAATGACGTCCTGCTAAACCAAACAAGGATAGGGCTGCAGCGATTAATAAACAAAACATCGATCTATTCAATTTAGAATAAAATGACTATAAATGAAACAAAAACAAAAGTAAATGAAGTCAGCACCAAGAAAATATAAATGGTACCACCAAAAGGGGGAGCTAGAAAAAGTTCAATGTTATAAATATCTTGGGATACTGTTTGATAAGAGAGGATCTTTTTCATTCCATAAAATAGAGAGGAACAAAAGAGCTAAAAGTCTACAAGGGGACTTTCGCTTACTTTATAGCTCCTTGGGAGGTCCAACTTACACCCCATTATTAAAAGTAATAAAAGCGAAATTGCTCCCGAGCCTCACATGTGGAAGTGAAATTCTTTGTGGTTTGGATTCTACATTACTAAACAATATTATTACAAATACATTTAAACATCTGTTTCGGCTTCCATGCAATGTATCGCCTTCACAGATCAGACTGAATTTTGGCTATTGCAATCAACAACATGCAAGAATAGGTCGGTATGTTAAGACTTGGAAACAAATCAAAACTAATATTAATAACCCAATGTGCGCCCTATTGTGGCAAGAGATGCAACAGAATGAAACATTGACTTTCTATAAATATCTTGAAGAATTTTCAATTGCTGAGATCTGGGAAATGTCCTTAACAGTACAGAGTTTTAAGAAAATAATTAATAAATCAGTTAAACATTTATCCCTTTTGAAAGACAAAGAACTGTTTATTAAGAGATCCTTCGCATGGATGTTGGTCCAGGAATATACAAGTCTTAAGGTTCAACCATATTTAGAAATACAATGGTCTGTACAAACCAAAAACATATTTATGAAAGCAAGATTCAGCAATTTACCTGGCTTAAAACAAGCAATGCCTTGGTTGAGACCATCTATGCCGACTATGTGCTGACTATGCAAACTATGGGATGAAAGTATTATGCATTTTGTTTGTATATGTGCAGTAATGATAGTGGAAAACGATATCTGAAAAACTGCTTCATTGACTTTGCTGACATGCTATGGTAGTTTGTTTTAGATCAATGGATATTAAAATAACGCCAATTTCACAAAATTTTGAATTCTTGTAAAAAAGAAGTTGGATGCTTGTGAGTTGACAACAGGAAATCTGGAAGTCTAAAACAATTAGGGATAAAATTTAGGACTATTTTAATGAATTTGTACACGAATAAAGACATATTAATTGATACTATTAACATTACGCCCGGGAAAGGTGACGGACTGATGTAATGTTTATAAATTATTTTCAGGTTTCATTGAGAAAATTATTCTGCGATTTTTAGAAATTTTAAAATTATTTGTCTTATTTTAATTGGTGTGTTTTTTTAAGATTGTAGAAATTGTAAGATTTTTGTTAATCATGCAAATGAAAATTTACCTGTGGGAGAAACGAGATGGTTCACATAGATGATTACTCCAAGTACCCTGAAATGGAGATCCTCACCTCTAAAGGAGCAAACAAGGTGCTTCCCAAGTTGGAAAAGATGATGTCCACATATAGTCTACTCAAAGTGCCGAGGACAGATAATGGCAGAGTGTTCGGACAAGAAATAGCCACGTACCTACAATCCCAGAATATCACACACAAGAAGGTCACTCTTCTCTGGCTATAGGCCAATGAGGAAGTAGAACGCTTCATGAAGACTTTAAACAAATGCATCAGGATTGCACACGCAACTCCGCAACCATCTGAGGTGTGGCACAGGGGCCAGGGCAGCTGACTCCGGAGCGCAGGGCTCATGGTTCAATCCCCGGTGCCAGCAGCAGCTCAGCTCAGCACCATGTGACTCTGGGCAATAGCTCACTTAATCTCCCCGACAGCCACCAACACCTTGAGACCAGATTTACATGTATCTACTGCTTTTTACAGTAATATTGCCAGACCCCACAGTCCACCATGGAGCAAGCCCCTGGGCATCTCATCATGGGACTAGTAGTCCAAGACTCCATTCCTCACCATCCTGAGTGAACTCACAACCCTCTCGATAACCAGAAGGTCATAGAAAACCAATATGCCACCAATGCCCAGGCGAGTCAATGCCAGAGGGCGAGGTTTTCCAATCCGAAAGTAGGGGATCTGGTGCTTGTCAAGGACGGTCCCCTGGGAGTAAGTTCCGGCTGCCATTCAAACGTCACCCGTGGGTGATCATTCAGTGGAATGGTACCAAAGTAAATGCCCGGCAGGGTAAAGAAGAAGAGGTCACTAGAAACATCTCACATTTTAAGCGATTTCATTCAGTGGTCTTCCCTAGTGATGAAGCAGAAGAAGGAAAGGAACAGTGGTGACCTTCAAGATGCACCAGCAAGCATGGGTTCATCATCTGACATTCCCAAACTAGTGAGCAAAGGCCGTACAGCTACCTCCCCATCTGCAGTCCCAGTAAGAGGTGATGAACTCGGGCCGTACAGATACCATCCCAACTTCAGTCCCAGTAAGAGGTGATGAACTTGAGCCGTTATACAGGTCGGTGAATCAGAGCACCCACACCAGATATGGACAGTGAGGTACTACCGCTACTTTGACCCGTTTGGGAGACCATGTAGTTTAATATTCAGAACTTCTTGAAGTAAAAGGGGTTTTTGGCTCGCTCTTGCAAAGTTATTGGACAGTGGCAGTGTTTTGGTGTGAAGTGCACTGTCTGTGACAAGGGGAAGGCCACTTTGTTGTTCATACTGTTTAGTATCAGCGTCGCAGCTGGTACTTGTAACTCATGGACACTCATATGTGTGTAGGGGAGATTTTAGAAAGCTACCCACTACATAGATATGTTAGATGTGTTCCCATAGTTGCGGGGGCTACATCTAATAAAGCACAGGCAGGCGGGGTCAGGAAGGCCCTCTCTGCCAATATCAGTGTTACACCAGCTCACAATCTCAGCATTATTTCTGCATAAGGCCTATGGCCCAGTTCACCAGCATGAAAACCCCGACACACTGTTGGTGCTCCTCATTACACGTGGTTGCCGACATCACAGCATCTTCCGCCTCAGTCATATTGAGTGATAAATCGCCACAGTGCCCCAGATCCACCTCCAGTTCAGAATGGTATCTTCTGCCTCAGTCAGACTGAGTGCTTCAGATAATGCTAACAAGATAAAAGAAGCGTTGCTTTGTGACTGGCAGAGCTGAATCTTTCTCCGAGCGTCGGTGAACCATTGGTTTACTTTCATCGGTGAAGACAGATGACTCGTCAAACTATTCCATTAGGTTATGCATTCATTTAAGGTTGCTTGGCAATCTCAGGTCAAATGTTGAAATACTCATTTTGTAAACCTTGCTGTTAAACTGTTATAAATACAATTTGCTGTTCTTTCAAAATTTCAGTGAAGATCCTAGCATCTGATAGGCCAAAAATGTCTTACGGATATTTAAACTGTGTGCGGTGTTAGCCTTATCTAAGGCATCTGCAAGTATCAATCAACGATACAGTACACAATGGTGCATTATTATTGAAAAACCACAAATGACTGGACACAAATCCACAAAAGCAAATAGAAGCACAACAATAGAGGGCTAGGGTGTTGATGTTATAGGTGGTGAAAAGCTGTTTACATGAAATACTCATGCAGCTTCAAGCATGACTCATTTACTCATGGTTCTGGGTGAATATGTGTGGAGTTCAGATGTGATGAGCTAGAAAAGAGAAGGAGCAAAAGTGATACTGGCACTTGGTAGAGGTTTGAAAAACACACGTTTTGTGGTGATGAGCAGGGGTATCTTTGGGGCTTTTAGAGAGATATAAGAGCAGACAAGATCCTAATAACAGCAATAACAAGCATTGGCAAAGTCAATAGGTCTCAGCAATCCGAGAGCTATTGGCATTGTCAGTGTCAATGTCTTTTAATCAAGTTGAATAGCATCACGACTGCTGTTAAGCATTGCTGAAAGTTATGTACAAACCCTAAGCATGTTCAGCCACATCAGTTATTTCCCTAAAACACAAGCACAGGCACCAAAGTTTCAGCTCTGCTGTCTCTGAAAGGGGGAGAGGCAAGTCAGGTGGAGCTTGGCTCAGGTCAGATTTATCTTCTGTTTAGCAGGCACATAAGAGCAGTGAAAGATGAGGAAGGACGTGTAAGGAGAGGAATGAAAGCAACCTCCATCCGCGATACAGAGAAAATGGGGAACTCTGCTGTTTTCATTTTTATATTCTGTTGGAAGAGGATGTGGTCTAACTGCTAAAGTGGCTGACTTTAAAGCTCTGGAACCAGTTTTGAGATTTGGCGGGACGCTCAACATCTTGTGATTCTGGGCAAATCCCTCAATCTCTCTTTGCCTAAAATTGAGTTTGTCCTTCTGTAATGCAACTGGTGCTCAAGCTTTAGAAAACTGCCCAAAAAAGTAACACCAGCTTGCAATTTCGCTGCTTTACAGTGAGTGTGGTTTAACAATGCAGATCTCTGAGGAAATTATTATAACAGCATTTGACACATGCTTAGGTGGTGCGGTGGACAGCTAGTGACGGAACTGGGAAGAGACAACGAGATGGGGAGAGATAAAAAGAGACAGCGATCTATTAAAGACTCCCACAAATATCGTCCCCTTGCCAGACACTGCTGAGTAATTCTTCTAAGTAAATGTGTGATGATAAACAGCACAGTGACACACAGTTTTAACAATCAATACATAGTTCAAAGTGAAGCCCGTGTGGGACTTGAATACGGAGCTTGTAAAATCACGGGCGCTTGTGTGGACAGAGAAAAAATTACCCCTTAAAACGAGAGCAGTGGATGGACACAGATACTTAGTCCATGCTCTGGGAGAGGGCTAAACACAAGAAGAGGCCTGACGCATGCATGCCATGAACAAATGAGTACAAAGGATATGAACGACAGTGGAGCGAGCAAATGGTAAGCCTATGGGCAGTTTGAAGCCCACAAATTGAACACAACACATCTCTTCGAGACAGTGCATGCACTGTCTAGTGTAGACCTAAAATCTACCACATCTACCCTAATATTAATTATTAAAAAAACAACAACATACATGTGGTGTAAAAATTAATCATAATAATTGGGTTTATATGGTGCTTGTTGTTTTGGTCTTCAAGTCAAAGAGTCAAATCAAATTGATAACCAATTAATTAAAATGGTATCACCTAAAACTTGACTATATAATAATAGGTAAATACAGTTCTGCCAGTGTAATAAATCACATTTGATTGATTGATTGATCGATTTGTAGAGCTCAACAAGGTAAAGTGCTAGCGCTAGCCCACAGGGAAAGTAGTTACGGGAACTACTTTGACTACTAATATAAATGCCTTTACCTTTTTCCTGAAAAGCATTTCAGAATCAATCAAGCACCGTAAATTCAACTGGCAACCGGTTCCATAGATTGGCGGCCAATGTTTATAAGGAACGACCTCCACACCTGGATTTCTTGAATCCAGGAACATGAAGAAAGCATTGATTGTCTGAGCGAAGAACTCTTGAAGGATGGTCTATGGAAAACCTATTCCTAAAGTACGCAAGACATTTTTGGGGACTACACCGAATAGGATTACCGAAGCTTTAAATTTGATTCACTCTTTAAAAGACAGCCAATTAAGTTATTTTAGACCGGCCCAAATTGATTGCATCTTAGGAACCTTGATTATGGCTCTGGCCACCGCATTTTGAACCACTTGTAACTTCCTAAATAGGTAATCAGGAGCACCCAAATAGAGAGAGTTCACAATGTCAAATTTAGAGTTAACCATGGCCAACACTATCAGCTTCAGTGTGTTGAGTTGGTAACTTTAGGATCTTTCTCAAAGTTTTCAGAATGCCAAAGGAAGTCCCTGTCACACACTGATTTGGTCTTTAAAAGAAAGTTCTGTATATAACTTACTCTTATATTTTATATTATATACCACCTTGGCAGGAAAAGGTGGTACATTAAAGGTGGTCAGACACCAATGTAAAAGGTCATAACTGTCATACTTTCCCAAAAAGAAGCTCAGATTATTTGAATTATGTTTCATGCAGATTGTTTTTGCATCCAGTTTGCCTACTTAGAGAGGCCTACCTGAAAATTCTCCATTACAGTTGTATCAATTTTCTCAAAAGAGAGCAAAAATGTAATGTCACCTGCATATGACTCTAGGTTAAAGCCCCAGTGCTCAACAGTTTTAGCCAGTGGTGTTAAGTATATGTTAAATAGAGTTAGGCTCAAGGCTGAACCTAGCGGAACCCCCGTGTTCTAGTTCTTGGTATCGGAAGCAGAAAGGGGGATAAAAACAGACTGAACTCTGTTAGTCAGAGTTTAGCCATTTTTTGGCTTTCCCAACTATGCCAGCTGACTCCAAACAACGCTGCCGATTGGTCCAAAAGAACCACAAAACGTTCTTAACACAATCCAAGTTGACTTGACCAAATTCTGAAACCTCAAGAAGGACTGTCTCAGTAATGTTTCCAGAATGGAAAACCAGATGAGTGGGATCCAAACCTTGATAAATTCACATAGCTGTTTTTTTTCATCAGTTTTACCAGCAATTTATTTAAAGCTGGAAGAAGAGAAATTGGTCTAAAATTGCTCAGCAAACCAACATCAGCATTAGGTTTCTTTAGAAGTGGTAAGACCTGAAATGTTTTCCAATCAGAAGGGAAGTTATGGTATCAAGTGACTAATTAAACAGATAATTAATTACAGTATTCTCAGTGAAGGCCTGCATTAGTACATGAGAAGGACAAGTGGATCCAGATGTAGCTGTCTCAATTGCTATTTCAGACTCCATTAGGGAAATGTTTTAAGATTTGGTAAAATCCTAATCCTTCACCAAACTCTGGCTACTTGTGCCAGAGCCTGAGCAGTCTACTTTCCTCCATTTCTCAAAGGAAATTTAAATATCATGCAACTTTTTATGGAACTAGTCAGAGAGTCAATCACATAACTTCTAGGAGATGGCAAATTTCTCTTGATTTCTCCTGGTTGGCCACAGGCAACAGAAACAATTGGGCAATCTTAAAGATGTCCTCAGCTTTATTCTTCAATTTTTTTATCAGGACAGCCAAAGCCTCAATTTTTGTGGTAGATTTTTAGTAACACTTTTTACACCTTTTTATCTTCCTAATCATAAGAGTTTCTCCACTTCCTTTCATGATTCTCAGGGACGCTTTCTTCCTTCTATGACATGGGAGAAAAGCAGAAAGTGGAATGATATTGTCTTTTTGACATGTCACATTCTTTTGAGTCTTCAAGCATTGTGAAGCATCAAAAAATAGTGTTACTCTTACCTAGTTCAATTATATAAATTTATTGAAGTATGAAAAATTTAAATCTAAGCTGATCACCCAGAAGGTGGGTCTGTAATTTAAAGCTGCATACTCATTACTGCTGCAGATGCACTAATCCACTCAGCTACATAGTTTGCCTACTGACCTGTCTTAAACTTGACAATGCAACTGACAAACTATTGGATGGGGATTTTGACAATGATTGACTTTTTTTAGGGTCGATTTGCCTCAGCTGATGTTGCTGCTTGGCCTTGTGGGCGTGGGTTGAACGTCGCCTCTAGAATGCTCGAGCATCCATTTTGTTTCTCGTCTTGATGCACTTAGCTTTTTTCTTTGCCTTTTTAACCCTTGCAAAATGGATCTCCTTTCCACAGCCTTTTCATACTTGTGAGACATTTACCTTCGCGTGGAAATGAAAATTCACATCTGAATCACAATTTCTTTGTTTTTTCAGAACATAACTTTGTGTCTCTTAGATTTGTGTTTCTACTTAATTTTCATGTTCATGACTGACTCATTTTGGGTACCTCCGGCCTCCATGTCAGCAGCTTGTCGATCAGCACATTCCTCAAGCCTGTTGGCCATAAGAACTCGCTCCAGACTAAGGGTATCTCTCAGCATTCGTTGTTTGAATGAATCTGACAGACATCCGTCAATAACTCGGAGGCCTAAAGCTTCTTTATCATTAGACTCATGGAAATTAATGTTTGATGAGCATATCAAGTCTCTCCCAAAAAATTGCCAATTCTTTCACCAGGTTTCTGTCATTCTTGACAGAAAATATATCTTTCGTAATTAACATTCAGCCTTGGATTTAATTTGAGTTATAACTCATCTTTTATTTAACTGTATGTGACTTCATCAGTTCGCAGCAGTTTCTTTATTACCTCTTTTACTCCTTCACCAGCAAGACTTTTAAAGTATTTAACAATCTTTTTGCTGTCTGTTTCATCCAGTGCATCAATGATATCATCAAACAGTTCTATCCAGACAGTGCATCGTTCACCAATATTCAGCTTTTTAGTACTGTTAAATGGAGGTGGTGGTTTCAGGAAGGCTGCGGCTGTGTACCAGCACCCCATGCGTTCAGACAGCCCTAATATGCATTTGACTCCATACCTTCCACAAGTACAAGCTCAGCACTTGAACTGTGGTCGCCTGGCCCAGTCACTGGACGGACTGTACCTGTTTCCTCCTTTACAGTAGCTATTGCTTTTGTTTCTTGTACTGATGCTTCAGCCTTCTGCATGGTAGAAGGGTGAAAAACTGGCTTTTAGTGCTTTCCTGTATGTGGCTATTTTTGCTACTAGTGCTTTATTGCCCTCGTCTGTCATTGCTTCTGGCACTTATCTGTACCTGGTTGTTTCCTCCTTTAGTGTTAACGTTCTGTACTTCTTATGGCTCTGTGTTGCATTAAGGCGCAGTACCTCTTTCGCGGCCTTGAAAGGTGGTGTCTGGCCAACAATCAGTGACCTTCTCAGAGAGGCTTTTGCTATCTTCAAATGCTTTACATTACCTGAAGTGGTGCTGTGACTCCACATATGCCAAACATTGGTCTTCACTTCAACTGTGGCATTGCAGGATGCACAAGCAGTTTGCTGGACCAAGTCAAACTCTCAGGGAGAGCACTGTCGATCTTTGGGTTGCTTATTCCCTATCTCATTGTCCAGAATCCAGAAAATCCATAATGCACATGCTCATCAGTAGCAGACTGGACTATGGCAAAGTGCTCTGTGCCGAAACCAATAAGAATCTCCATAATGTCCAGAACGCTGCAGCCAGACTGATCCTCAACATCCCCGCCACAGCCACATCCCCCAACACCTCAGCGATTTCCACTGGCTCCCAGTCATAAAAAGAATAAGCTTCAAACTCCTCACCCATGCATCCTAGGCCCTGCACAACACTGACCAACATACCTGAACAGTCACCTTTCCTTCCACGCACCCAAAAGACACCTCCAATCAGCTGACCTCTCACTGGCCACCATCCCTCGCATCCAAAGGACCAGAACAGGAGGAAAGTCCTTCTTATACCTTGCAGCCAAGGCTTGGAATGACCTCCGAAGTAACAACAGGAGAGTAAGGGTATTATTAGAACCACTCTTTTACCCCTTCCAAAGTAAATGTATTTCAATCAACATAAGAGTGTCAGACAAAATCAAACAGCCAATAAAGGATGAAACACAATCCCAGTTTGTAAAGGTAAATAAGGTAGAAAATGATACCAGTTTAGAGTTCTGAGATTTAAAGAGCAAATAGAGTGCACGTGCTTAGTGTGGAAAAAGGACCCTCAGGCACCAACTATAATAGTTGGTAGCCAGTTGTCTTCATTGGGTCCCCATGAGTAAGAAAAGAAACTCAAGTGGTGTTGGAAAAAGTGATTTAAAAGAGTGTGGGCTACTCATCAAACAATAATTTTATTGAGAAGGTAGCTCTAACTCTGATAAAAACAGTGAAAAAACAATGGACTAATAATTGGTTGAGTGAGCTTGAACCAATAAGTCCTTACAAAAGTGACAAATAAACAAAGATGGTCAACATGTTTCTGCTAAGGAGCCCAAAGTCAGCTCAGCATTCGTCAGGACCAAAGCACTCATTCATACTCCTTGGTGGACACTCACTAAGGTGTCCAAACCTAAGGTGTAGAAAAGGAGAAACAAATACAACCTGATGACTGTAAAGGTTCCTAAGATGGATGAATCTCCATAAGGTCTCGCCTCATTAAGGGAGACTAATATTTTTCAAAAGTCCGTTTACGAACATCATGGGCTGGCGGAGGGGGGAAAAACCTTCACGCTCGGTAAATTTGCTCCGATGCGACTCTCCACCGAAAAACCTATTTGGATCACAACCGCCGCCCGCATCAACTGGAATGACCTCCACCTCCAACAAGCACCCATGCTGTCCCAGTTCATGAGGGACCTCAAGACCTGGCTCTTCGGGTGACCCTCCTCAGTCCACTAAGGACCTCGACCCGGCTCTTCGAACGACCCCTACACTCCACTGAGCCGCCCCTCTCAGCTCTTTGAGACCCTCACAGGTGAGTAATTGCGCTTCAACAATCATGGTTGATTGATTGATTGATTACCAGTTGTTGTGTGCTTCACAGCCTGGGTACTCGTAAATGAATACGCCACACACAGAGCTTAAATTACACGTCTTTATTCCTCAGCATGTAACTGTGAACTCTTTAAACATGAACTCTGTACACCACACCCGAACACTTCTATCATAGTTCTACGCAGTCCATCAGGAACCAAAAAGGTCCTGTCATCGCTAACTCACAAGACACTTCAATGATTACCTGTTGAAGCTTGTCAAGGGCATCAGCAAAGCTATCTGCTCTGGAAATACGATGCAGCCATAAGGTGACCCAAGTATCTCTCAGATGTCACAACACAGCTACAGGAAAGGCATCTCCTGGATGTCTTGGTCAGACCAGTAGTTACTGGAAGGGCAAAATGGTGAGGCCTTTATTTGTGTGTTCAGCTGTACATGAGCCAGTATTCATTCTGAAAGGGATTTAAGTCTTTCTTATCTCAGACTGGGTCTGTTTTTCACTAGATGCTGTTCAGAGAAACTTTTCATAAAACTGACCACCATCTATTTCCTAAGAAATATGCACCCTCACAGCAAGGCAATGTAGGCCATAGTGTACAGGATGCTAATGAGAATATATTCTATTGTAGGACCTGCTAGACTATGATTTTTACAGTTTTTAATTTGTTTTTCATGGTTTCTTACCTCTTTTGCCAATCACTCATTGACTGTTTTTCTAAAGGCATGAAGCAAGTGTTGATGTGATTCAAGAGATGGATTGTTTTACTCTGACAAACTGTCCCTTAGATGTTTGCCTGACCCAGCTGGTACTGGCAATAAGGGGTGATGGACAAAGGGTTGCAGAGAGATTTAAAACCGGGATGATCACTATCGGTGAGTGGATGGCAAGGAATTGCCTGAAGCTTAATTCCGATAAAACGGAGGTGGTTATCTTTGGCAATCTCTCACCAGCCTGGTCTGCAGATTGGTGGCCATCGGCCTTAGGTACACCTCCCTCCCCTACGGTCAAAGTCAGAAACCTAGGTGTTACTTTTGATGACCAGCTGAACTTCATGGCCCATGCAAATAAGGTGGCAGCCAACGCTCATTTCAAACTTAGAACGGTAAGACAAATCATACCGTATCTACCAGACTCAGCAGCCAAAACGCTAGTCACCACTCTAGTCTTGACATCACTAGATTATTGCAACGGTCTGCTGCTCAATGCTCAGAGCAGAGTTATTAAAAAACTACAGACCGTGCAGAATGCGGCCGCTCGCGTACTATCAAAAAAAACCAAATTTGCACCTATCTCAGATACTTTGAAAAATTATCACTGGCTGTCCATTCACAACAGGGTGAAATTCAAAGCTCTATGCACAGTCTACAAGACATTACAGGATCAAGGACCTCGTTTCCTTAAAAATCAATTGATCCCCTACAACCCATCGAGAACCCTTCGATCCACCTCACTCAACCAACTAGTGGTGCAACGTAGCCGAACAGCTTCCTGGGGTGATCGCCGCTCCTCAATTGCGGCCCCTAGACTCTGGAACACCCTTCCAATTCACATAAAAGTATGCCCTTCGCTCCTTCAGTTTAGAAAAAAACTGAAAACGTGGCTATTTAACCAGTAATCCACATCTCCGTACTTCCTGATCAGGGTGAGACAACATTTGCATTTCTAGCGCCGAGACGCCTACGGGTATTTGCTAGCGCTCTACAAATATCATTAATAAATAAAATAAATAAATAAATAATAATAAATAATAAATAAATAAATAAAGTGTCTAATAGAGATACAGGGTGCTTGCTCTATGATGCTGTTTTTACCTGTTTAGGATTAAAAGAGTGGAAAGGGTGGCATTGCTTTGCGTACTGTACTCGGAGAAAGAGCTTCTTTTTCTTTTGTTTGTCCGGGTACACAGTCCTCCCCTGTCCTTCTGTTCTTCTGTCATTTGCCAGATCATATTCTGTCCTATTACATGGTATGGCAGCAAACTCCTGGCAAATCTCACTCTACATTGCGTTGTTCTGACAGAGAGGAGAGAGAAAACAGCTATAAATATGAAGTGAATGAGAGAGAGAAATGGTGGTAGAGAGCAAGTAATGAGAGAAAAGATAAGCATGAAAGAGGGAGGCTCTGGTGAGAAAGGCGGAAAGAGAGAGGCCTAATTAGGTATGGTAATAAAATATTATGTAACATTAAAAAACCATATAGATTCACTGAAATTTTTTTTTAGAGTTATGTCATAGTTAGGTGAAAATGTCAGTTACAAAATCTTAAACTCACACACCCTTGCCATGCACTGCCTACTACCTCACATATTACATCACTCATGACATGTTCTATGACATCATTGATAACATCAGTGCAACATCTACAATGACATTCCAAGACTGTGCATGATGAGGGCGGAAGCTGAGGGTATTTCAGTTAACAATAACTGGTAAATTTCAGTTGTCATTTTGAGATTAAAATGTAAAGATTCAAATGAGATTATCATAAAATGCTGATGTCATTTAAGCCTTTAGTTTTTGGAAAAAAAAGTTATAGGTATAGGTCTGTATTTCTGCCAGTTATAGCTCCACAACAAATAGTGAACCCACACAGGCAGTTTTTCAGGAGCTTGTTTATTGAGATATGCCGAACCAAAGTTTTTTTACTTTACTAGCAACTCGATTAGCTAGTCGAGTAGAAAGATGTTGGGTCAGCATGCCTCAATAAACAAGCACTGGTAAGGTTATCAATGTGAAGTGTGTTCTTTGCTGTAGTGTTTCATCTAGCGAGTATGTTTTTACAGGTCTCCTTACCCATCAGCACACTCTCACTTATGATGCCTTGCAGCAGACTGCAAAACAGACAGAGAGAGAGACAAGCAGAGATAGATAGATATCATTAATATCACAACATTACACGATTCCTATTTTACCCTAGTGCCTAGAATGAGGTTATAGCTAAATTCTAGTAATATATTAATAGTAAACCTTTTTCTTACCTTTAGATTTCTGATAAAAAATCTATCTTCAAGTAAATTAGTTACATTTTTGTCAAACTATTTCCATTTAATAACATGCAACAACTGTGTTCAAGTCTCTTGTTTCGAAGCATTTAGATGCTGAAAAACAAACTGGGCAATTTCCTTCAATTTTTGAGACATTAAATATCAAACTATTAACATCTCAATAAATATCAACAACAATAAAAGAAAATATTTCTATGAGTGTGCCCAAATCTCATGAGTCTAACTCTCAATATTAGCATTGCTATATCTTGGATAGATGCTAGAGTTTATCTTTCTGAATTTTTGTAATTTTTCAGGGGTGAGATATAGCAGGCATTAAGAGACACATTGCATACATCTGTGTATACATTACTCTCTCAAAAATAATTCAAAAACAATTCAGGAGATTCCAAAGTTTCATTCATACCAATGACTTTAAGCTTTCTTTCTTCTAGCTTATTCTTTATGTAGTCCATGGGAGCTATTTCATTAAGTAAAACACATGTTTAAAAGTTTCCATATTTGTAGCCTCCTGCAGTTTTTGAATGCCTTCCTCCATTAAGGGTTTGAATTCTGTACACTCTTGTGTTACTTCTGTGTCGATTTTGGGTGTCTTTGTGGACTTAAACAAAGCTTTACATCTCTTTTGGATTTTTCCCAGTACATTGTAATGAACTAGTTTTGGACTCTGGATCTGTTTCATAAAACATGGAGGATCAATATTTAAGTCTGTCCTTATTCTTATAACCAATGAGTTGTGAAAACATTGTTGGTGAGATGGGAGATAAAATCTTATACCGTTTTGAACATTTGCAGCCTCATAGTAACCTCAAACAGATTTTAAAGCCAATCCACCTACTGCCATGATATTTTCGAGCTTAGATAAGCTAATTGTGTCTTTTTCATTACACCATAAAAACATATTAACAGCACTATTGATCATATTGAAATATCTTACCCATGGCATAGTAGAAAATACAAATACAACTAATGATACAATCAACCTTTTTACATGTCATTTTTCGAATAAGGAAGAGAGAGATAACCTTCCATGACACCATTATTCTGATAATCTTCTTTACCTGCAGTTTAAAGTTGTTAACTCTATTGATATTTCAGTAATCTATCTCCCTAGATAACTATTAGGCTTCTTGTAGTAGACTTATTGCAATACCTATGGAAGAGCCTCAATTGGCAAATACATAAACAGAGTCTCTGTTCTGCTGGTGTTGATTCGAGAACCCACTTTACTAAAAATAAATAGCAATTTCACAGTAAGGCCAGAGAGATATTTCCCTGATCACGTTTTAAGAATAAAAACATGTTGTCTGCACATAATTTCGATTTTGCGATCTCTTCCAAAGCAGTGTGTGCATTTCAAGATAATTGTCGGGCTATTGGAATAGGCCTAAAAAAAGCATCAAAAAAGATTAGATAAAGTGGGCACCACTGGTTTGTTCCTCTGGTTATAAGAACTAATTTAGTAATTTTGAGTTTATGATAATTTAAATGGCTGCACCGATGTGCAGTTCTTTTATTAACTTTGAAAGGGGGAACACTACCCCTTCTTTGTTAATGTTGTAAATAAACATCTCCACGCCACAATGTCAAAAGCCTCTTCTGCATCTAGCAGTATAACTGTGGCTGAGGTTTTGTGTCATTGTAGCATATCAATAGCTTTATAATATAATGAGGGCATTAATGTGTGAAGAAATGTGAAGATTCTCTTAGTGAGTAATTTTGCTAGCATTTTCTAATTGTTATTTAAAAATGTAATTGGGAAATAACATGATCTTTCTATTGACTTCTTTCCTGGTTGTAAAACACTAACTTGTTCTCGGTTTTAAAAGATGCAAACCCAGGTTTACCTTCTAGGATATGATTAAACAATTTTTTGAGAGGGAATACTAATTTTAATGAAAAAAAGTTACAAAATTCTTTAGGCAGACCATCTTCTCCACTGGTTTTGCCACTTTTGCTGTCTAGTATACAACACCCGACATAGCCAATGCTTTCCTAGGACTAGACAATTTTCATATCAGTCTCATTTTCCTTGCTCTTATTGGTTGCTTTGCACCCTTTCTGTGTTTGACCCACCTACAGGAGCTTTTTTGTTCACGATCGATGGGTTCTTCATTAATCTGTGGAGTGGCACCCTGCTTTTGAGGCTCAGGTTTCACAATCTGTAGATTCGAGATTGCTGTTACCATTCAGATTATTTTCCGCGTTGAACGTTCACAATTAAGTTTGTTGCAGCTCCTTTACTTACAAATCAAAGTGCTTTAAAATGTCCAATCAACTTACAGCATCTGATAACACATATTCGAATCTTTTACATACCTCACTGGAATCTGTCCCAATTCATAGCTGACTAAACTAAGTGAAATAGACAGCAAGAGGTTAGCCCTTTTATCCTCTACAGGTTAACATATTAACTGCAGCCGCAGCCCATTCAGGTAAGAGCGGTTGGGTTTGGCTGGGAGGGGATTTCAACGGACGATGATGAGAGAAAATGACTTATTTATTTAATTTAAGTATGGGCGAAATTTGCACATTCGCGTTCCGCGAATTCACGCAAAATTGAATTTGCAATCCGCAAAATCCGCGAATTCGTGCGAATTTTTGTTTTTTTGCGTGTTCGCGGGGCTTTTTGCGTGTTCGCGGGCCGCTTGCATGGCGAAGTTACCCATGCGGTTGTGTATGGGCACAGCAACCTTTGGTTCACCACTGCCACCCTCTGGTTCACCACTGCCACCTTCTGGTTCACCCCTGCCACCCTCTGGTTTACCCTTGCCACCCTCTGGTTCACCACTGCCACACTCTGGTTCAGCACTGCCACTCTCTGGGTCACCCCTGCCACCTTCTGGTTCAGCACTGTCAACCTCTGGTTCACCACTGGCACCCTCTGGTTCACGACTGCCACCCTCTGGTTCATCACAGCACCTCTGGTTCACCACTGCCACCCTCTGGTTAACCACTGTCACCCTCTGGTTCAGCACTGCCACCCTCAGGTTCACCACTGCCACCCTCTGGTTAACCCCTGCCACCCTCTGGGTCACCACTGCCACCCTCTGGTTCATCACAGCACCCTCTGGTTCACCCCTGCCACCCTCTGGTACAGCACTGTCACCCTCTGGTTCACCACTGTCACCCTCTGGTTCACGACTGCCACCCTCTGGTTCATCACAGCACCTCTGGTTCACCCCTGCCACCCTCTGGTACAGCACTGTCACCCTCTGGTTCACCACTGCCACCCTCTGGTTCATGGCTGCCACCCTCTGGTTCATCACAGCACCTTTGGTTGACTACTGCCACCCTCTGGTTAGCCACTGTCACCCTCTGGGTCAGCACTGCCACCCTCTGGTTCACCCCTGCCACCCTCTGGTTCACCACTGCCATCCTCTGGTTCATCACAGTACCCTCTGTTTCACCCCTGCCACCCTCTGGTTAACCACTGTAACCCTCTGGTTCAGCACTGCCACCCTCTGGTTCACCACTGCCACCCTCTGGTTAACCCCTCCCACCCTCTGGTTCACAACTGCCACCCTCTGGTTCATCACAGCACGTCTAGTTCACCACTGTCACCCTCTGGTTAACCACTGTCACCCTCTGGTTCAGCACTGCCACCCTCTGGTTCACCACTGCGACTCTCTGGTTCACAACTGCCACCCTCTGGTTCACCCATGCCACCCTCTGGTTCACCACTGCCACCCTCTGTTTCACCCCTGCCACCATCTGGTTCATCACTGCCACCCTCTGGTTCACCCCTGCCACCCTCTGGTTCAGCACTGCCACCCTCTGGTTCAGCACTGTCACGCTCTGGTTCACCCCTGCCACCCTCTGGTTCATCACTGTCACCCTCTGGTTCATCACTGCCACCCTCTGGTTCACCACTCCCACCCTCTACTGAGACCTTTTGTGATGCAGCAGCAGCACAAAATATGCGCCATGGTGCTTGGTATTAACAACATGACGCATCTGAGAGATGCGTCATGTTGTAAAGCCCTGTGCCATCAGGAGGCGTTCCGGGGTCAGGGGAGGGCGTTCCTGTGCAGGAACGCCTCCTAAAAGTGGCTGAGTGAAATCTACAAGAATTCACTCAGTCACTTTTAGGCCAATGCTGCGTCAAAACCCTGCACCTGCTTGAAGCAGGCGCAAGGCTTGATGCAGCATTGGGGAGATAGGGCCCCCCAGAGCATTGCTGGAGCTGCGTCGCAAGCGCGACGCAGCTCCAGCAATGCACTGCTTTTACGGCACAGATGCGTGACTCATTTGTGCCGTTTTTGCCACATGGTGCACCACATTGTAAATGCGGCGCACCATGGGTAGCGGAGCTGCGGCGCACAATAACTGGTGCATCCCTGGGGATGCGCCAGTTATTGTAAATCTGCCCCTATACATTTAGCCATCGAGCGAGCACTTACTGATTAGACAGTAGAAAGTACTCCAGTTGAGTAGAGGTATTGCACAAAAAGGTGGCATCTTCGTGGACAAACACGCAGGGCGGGATTCATTCTGCCCCCTGTTAGACTCGTTTTTTGTGCCCTTCTGCCCTCTGTTAGACTCGTTTTTCCCTTGTTTTTCTGCCCTTCTGCCCCTGTTAGACTCGTTTTTTGTAGCCCTTCTGCCCTCTGTTAGTCTCATTTTTCCCTTGTTTTTGTGCCCTTCTGCCCTCTGTTAGACTCGTTTTTGTGCCCTTCTGCCCTCTGTTATTCCCTTGTTTTTGTGCACTTCTGCCCCCTGTTAGACTCATTTTCTGTGCCCTTCTGCCCTCTGTTAGACTCGTTTTTGTGCCTTTCTGCCCCGTTAGACTAGTTTTTTGTGCCCTTCTGCCCTCTGTTAGACTCGTTTTTCGCTTGTTTTTCTGCCCTTCTGTCCTCTGTTAGACTGTTTTTTGTGCCCTTCTGCCCTCTGTTAGACTCGTTTTTCCCTTGTTTTTCTGCCCTTTGTTAGACTGCTTTTTGTGCCTTTCTGCCCTCTGCATCACCACATCATAACTCAGCGCTACCCCAGCATCACTCAGCACCACCACATTATCACTCAGCACCACCACATTATCACTCAGCACCACCACAGCACCACTCAGCACCACCACAGCACCACTCAGCACCACCACAGCACCACTCAGCACCACCCAAGCATCACTCAGCACCATCCCAGTATCACTCAGCACCACCACAGCACCACTCAGCATCACCACAGCACCACTCAGCACCACAACAGCAATACTCAGCGCCACCCCAGCATCAATCTGCACAACAATTCAACAACAACTGGTCCAAATATGTTCTCTCAATGTTGCAAACTTTATTACAAATGTCACAAAAAGATGTTAATATTTCACTTCTGTTCTTGGATTTTCGTCACAATAAAATACACTGAACATAATCTTCACAAAAGTTATTTACAAAAGTTTAAGCTTTTGCCATTATAAATTAAAATCACTTTTATTTAAGTATTAATTATTTAAAAAAATTAAAAGCCATTGTAATTTGTAATATCAATACAGCTAAGTCACGTAAATACAAAACATTTTGCATTACAAATGCTATAGGTGTCACATTTGCGAAAGTTATAACTATTGGCATTGTAAATTGAAAAGCTATTAATTTAGCTATTTTCAAAACCAACACATAAATAAAAAAAATTGTCATTAACAAGACCAATAGCTCAAACTTTCCTAATGCGAGACCTATTGCATTGCAAATGCTTGTTTTTATATCTGTCAGTGTTTCCTGTTGACGTTTAATTTTCGTGACAGGCACCTCATTGCCTACTTGTAACTATTCTCTGACCCTGCTTCAAGGGTCAGAGCAGGGTCAGAGAATAGTTGCAAGTAGGCAACGAGGCACCAGGAAGCACTTACAGGCTTATAGCAGCAGGTGCCCAAGTTGAAGTTAATTTCTTTGTAACCCTTTTGTAAAAGGTTACAAAAAATTAGTTTCAACTTTTGCACCTCCTGCTGTCACCCTGTAAGTGCTTGGCTGAAAAATCGTCCCCGCTGATTCGCGGATTTTACCGCGATTTCGTGAGATTCTCGGATTGCAAAATCGCGGAAAATCCGCAAATTCCGCGAGCGGAACAAATTTTCAGCCCATGCTAAATTTAATTTTCCCTCATCATAATGCGTCGAAATACCCCCTGCTCCCTCCCAAGCCGGCCACAGCACCCTACCACTCTTACCTGCACTGGCCACTGCTGACTAACCAGAATGTACATCCACTGAGTCGATGAAAAGCAGCATGTTGCTTAAATTAGCAAAACTTGAAATAATAATACTACATATGCTAACTGATATTTGCTTATCACAGATATGTTATTTTGTATTACACTTAAATTTGAACCATGGTAAGTGTGGATAGCAGTAATTTAAAGGTCAATCAAATCATATCTTTGGAAATTTGATTTTGTGTATGTCTTCTTCTGGAATGTATTTGTTGTAAGTACAATGTCTCATAACTATAAACTACAGGCTGTGCTATTGATGTATTGCCAAAATGGAAGCCTTAAGAGCATTGCAAAAAACAAACACATTTTAAATTTCCAATGCCAGTCAGTCTGATTTTACTTAGAAGTAAGCGCGAGCAATTGCCATTGCCGGTGTTTGTGACTATAGACATTTCATTTAATAGTTATTCTTCATAAAGTGGTGCACTGTTAATGTAATACAAAGTTCTCATTTTCTGTTTTGAGATCTATAAATCAGATTGCAACATTTCTATTTAGTACTGCAAAAATCCACGGTTTCTTATTTAAACACCAGTTTTCCATACATTGGGTATGATTAAACTGCACCAGTGCTAGTTTTGAGTTGGTAAATCATATTGAGTGTATCTGTCTGCAGCCTTGAAGTCAGAGAACTAGAGGGCGTCCTTTGTTGCCAACCATCATTTTCATATGAACTACTCCAGTTCTGGGCATTCCCATTTTGGGAGTAATCCAGCACCAGAAGCAGTTAAAATATGTCTCTATTTGGGCTGACCAATAGCAGACTCAGAAGAGTGAGAAGGACATAACATCCTCACTGGGCTCACAATTCACCTTGAAAGAATGTATACACTTTCTGCCAAAGTATCAAGCAACAACGCTTCCATGCTACCTCCAAATAATCACATTTTCCTGCTAAAAAATAAATAACAAAGACAAGGATAGCTTTGTTCTTCAAGCAATCTTTGCAGCTAAAGAGCTAGAAATCAAACCAAACTATCTTTGTTTCAGATCCTCGTCCCACTGAACATCTCCAGAGGAGATAAATTGTAATGTTCCAGATAATTTCCCAGTGCAAATTAGTCATTGGCTAGTTTTTTATTTTTGATTCCCGCTTGGACCATTAATGCTGTAATTTTCTGAAAATTCTATAGTGATGAATTCTTAATATTTTTAGAATTACATCTTCCTGCCCCTATTATTGCTTTAAAAAAAAAAAAAACATCATGATTCCGAAAATCTCAAACCTCTCTTAACCATGGCTAAAATCGCCTGTGGCCCTTTAGTGATCCTACATACCCGCTCTCTCTAGGTGTTATGCAGAAGTGGCCTAAAATGAAAATGAAGAGTCATGTTTTGATTAATTAGGACCGCCTCGTAAGCTTTGTATCCATTAATGTGCCTACTCCATTTCTAGCTCAGATGTCATAAAGTGCCGTAAATCAATATCATCTGTATAATTACCATCATTTTCATTAGTGCACCGGAATAATTTGCGCGTTTCAGCTCGGTGAACTTCTACTCAATCCATATTTTCAGCTATGCACGTGCAGGTTAATCACACATTGCAGTTTTAATCTATAAAGAATGTACTGTTGAACTAATGGGCTGCGGGGGAGAGGCTGAGGGTTGTATCATCATAGGACCAAATAGCAAGCATTTCCTCAATAGATCTGAATCTGTGTCACGCATATTTGACACGTACTTAAGCCGGATGCTGGATCGTTTTCATGCGAGGATTCTGAGAAAGGAGGCGTGAAACAGCAATTGATCATTTCAAGAGGATATTATAGGCGTTCGTCACTGGCGGAAGATTAAATGTAACGTGACCTGTAAGCTTCAATTGCCTATGAAAGTGCCTTGTGGCACTTCACAAATTAATCCTATTAATGAGGGTCAGTTCTTTAAAACATACATTGCACTTACCTATGAAAATTCCAATTTAATGCAGCACTTGTACAATCTTGTACAATCTTTTATGTGAGTTCGGGCCATATTATCAAGAAAGGGCGATACATTATTGCCGCTTTTATCGGCAGGAAACTGCCGCTAAAGCGGCTATAATGGACTCGAAAATATGGCCTTGTGAATTCCCATAGAAGCCAGGTTAACACCAGAACCTAGGCTTCTATGGGAATTCACAAGGGCATATCATCAAGCCCATTTATTAGGGGATTGTAAGTAAATTAAATGTACCAATTTGGTGTGGACCAATGTTACCATGTTTACAAGGGAGAGCACAAGCACTTTGCCGCTGATTACCAGGAGCAATGTGCACAGAGTTCTAAAAGTCAACAAAATGGCTCCTGCAAAAGAAGGGAAAAATCTGGGACATCCCTGTAGAAAGGCCCTGTCCAGCACCTCCTATATGACTTCATGATCAATATTTTTGCCAGCAAAAAAAGTTGGCTGAAGGATTCTAAATGAGTCAAAAATCAAATGCCTTGGTGACATCATGCTAGGGGCAGGCTAGTGCTTGTGACGAGAAAATCATTTGTGGCCACCACCTCTATTAATAGTGCTAAAACAGGAAAGGATCCCTGCTGGTGGGCAGCACTGTTTCTGTGACAGTTAATGTCAAAAGTATTATAACAAATATTCAATTCAATCCAAAAAACTTCATAATAAACTTTCAACCAATTGGTTTTACTTCTGTTTGTGATCACCTCACAGCATTAGAAATTATGTTTATACATAGAATTATAATGCAAACCATATACAAACCTGTACTTTGGTGGATTACAGCTCCACCTGTTTTTTCAGAAAACCATTTACAATATGCAACATCTATTGTAAATGAGGAAAATGCAGAATATCATTTGCAGATTTTAGCAGACGTGTAGAAAATTAGCCCAATGCATTTTGGGACATGGGTGGTCCCTTTGTCAGGGGAACATATGCTGTTGGATAAAATAGTATACTCCGTCCTAATCGGGTCCACTGTTGAATAGCAGGAGTGATTGTTCAAAGGAGATGTCCCCCTCTCTTGTGGACGAGTGCTACTTATGTACTCCTAGTGTTGTGGGAATGGGGAGTTTACTGCATTGTGGATGTATTGCCGTGAACCGAAATTCCGCGATGGGATCGTGGCACCCGATATAATACCACTATGAAGTTTGGGGTCTCAATTATACATACTATGCGTCTTTTCTACCATATTTATTTCTGATTGTGTCATCCACCAAGCTTCTTTTACGAGTCAAATCTGTTAACTAGTATCAACTTTTATTTTTTAATAATTGCGTTTTGATGCACATTGGGCCCGATTCTCAGAACTAACTTAAGAGAAAATCCTAAACTTACTACCATTTTGGTATTCACAGAAGGCACTTACTCATTTTAGTATTCATTGAAGGTTCTTACTCATTTAGGTATGCACAGAAGTTAGGAGTCCTAACTTTAGGACTCCTAAATGCCTTCTGTGTATACCGAAAGTCTTAAAGTTAGGATTTTTCTCAGTTTAGGAGTAGTAAAGTTAGGGCTCCTAACTTTAGGACTCCTAAACTGAGAACAATCCTAACTTTAAGACTTTCAGTATTCACAGAAGGCATTTAGGAAACCTAAAGTTAGGAGTCCTAATTTTACTACTCCTAAACTGAGAAAACTCCTAACTTTAAGACTTTCAGTATTCACAGAAGGCATTTAGGAGTCCTAAAGTTAGGAGTCCTAGTTGTACTATTCCTAAACTGAGAAAAATCCCAACTTTAAGACTTTCGGTATTCACAGAAGGCATTTAGGAGTCCTAAAGTTAGGAGTCCTAGTTGTACTATTCCTAAACTGAGAAAAATCCCAACTTTAAGACTTTCGGTATTCACAGAAGGCATTTAGGAGTCCTAAAGTTAGGGCTCCTAACTTCTGTGAATACCGAAATGAGTAAATGCCTCCTGTGAATACCAAAATGAGTAAGTGCCTTCTGTGAATACCAAAATGGTAGTAAGTTTAGGATTATGTCTTAATTAGTTCTGTGAATTGGGCCCAATGTTTTTAGTAGAGCATGGGTGACTCTAATGATTTAGAGGTACAAAAAGTAGTGAGCACATTATAAACCATTAGTCTATCCCAAAAAGTATAGGGCCTAGGCATTAGCTATATCATATTTAGTACAGGGCACTAAGAACTCATCTGGGCACACTCTTGATTTAATATTCAGTAGACATGCCGCTCTACAAGTGAGTATTGATTGAAAATGCTTTATACGATTTTAAATACTATATAAAACCATAAAAGCAGCAAATACCATAAACAATTCATATATGTGAGTACAACGTCCCTGCTTAATTATTGCAAGCACCCATCCAATTTATTGTGAGGTAGTCCATAGCCTCGCGGATCTTTATCATAAAAGCAACTCTACCAAAGTCATGATTCTCGACTGGGCCAGATTTAGGTGAAGCAAATGAAAATTCTGTTTGTATTAACAGAACAGCCTGTCTACTGACAGGCTAAAATTTACACCACTTAAAGCTATTTTCCAAGTAAGGCAGAAAGTGACGAACTGAATGAAAGTGGTCTTTGCACGAGATTATCATGTTATACTCAGCATAATATTAATGGAAATAGTATTCACTTACAGGCAAGTTCCTTCAGGTCCTGCCTGGAGGAAGTTAAGTGGTCAAAACTAATGTGATAGAGTTCATACCGTTTGCAAAAATAGTAGTAAAACATTTCTGCATGTTATTCCACCTTGATTACTATCTGAGTATTAAACGGGTAAAATAAAGGGGACCAATACCATTTTCACCCTTTTTTGGGATCTTTAATGACAGTTTTCAGAATTAGTCCTTCTGATGTAAACCAGGATGGCGGTTTAATTCTAGTTTGGCCAATCTTAAAACGGTTATGAGTCTGTTAGAAATGGGGGTCTCTAGTTGGCAATGGTTTGCACCGTTGTCCAATAAGGGACCCTGCTTTCTAGTCATGGTAAGGGAGATACACTTCTAAAATAACCCATGCTCATCCCCTTAGTGGCTTGTTACAAGCAAGCAGGCTTATCTCAGAGGCAGTGAGTAAAGCATTTGTGCACACATACAGTAATACAGTGAAAACACTACAAATGGACACCACACCAATTTAGAAAAATAGCAATCATTATCAAACAAAACAAGACCAAAATGACAAAAAATCCAACATACAATAATCAAACTATGACTCTTGGAAGGTTAAAACAGTTCTGTCCACAGCAAACTATAGATGAGACACTTTCAACACAAAGTACCTTGGATGCGTCAAAATCATAAACAAAAACAGCTGCAGGGGAAATGATGAATCTGTTCCTTACTCCAGGGGAGGTGATGCGTCAGTTCCTTACTGTGCGGGGAGGTGATGTGTTGGTTTCTTACTGAAGAAGAGGTGATGCGTCAGTTTCTTACTGCGCGAGGAGGTGATGTGTTGGTTTCTTACTGTGATCCCAGCATTCTTGTAGACTTGGCGCCCCGGTACGATGCGTGAGGATTCAGGAATGCATCAGTGCTCGATGCAGCAGTGGCCGCAGTGGCACTGCGTTGATCTCTGCAGCCAAGGACCCACCATGCGTTGGTTCTTACAGTCACAGAGCAGGGCCTGCGTTGGGATCGGTGCAGTGATCTCAGACTTCGGAGATCTGAGCACAAAATTTGCCGTGCAGTTATTTCGCCAGCGGCAAAGCCACCATGCCTCGGACATGGGTGCGGGTGTGCCACACTTCGTTAGTTGCTTCTCTTTTCCCAGCTTCCACAAGCAGGAACAACCTACAGAGGCCTAACAGCCTAACAGGCTCCTCTTGGCAGGTCAGAAGTCCCAGCAAGGAACTTCAGGGGAGCTGGTGGTGAAGTCTTTGTGTCCCTGAGACTTCAGACCTGGAGGCAAGCTCTACTTCAAGCCCTTGGAGATCTTCTTCAAGCAGGATACACATCACACAGCAAAGTATTTGTCCTCTCCTTGGCAGAAACAGCCACTGCAGGCCAACCCCTGACAGCACACAGCAAAGGGAAAGTACTTCTCCTTCCGTTTTCCCAGCTCTTTTCCTTGGCAGAGGTTCCACTTGAGTCCAGGAATAATCTAAAGTTCTGTTCTGGTGTCTGAGCCCCAATATTTATGCAGCATTTTCCTTTGTTCTCTGGTGGCAGAGAGGCTCTGTGCTCAGTTAAAACCAGTTATGTCCTCTCTGGTCCAGCTTCCCGGCAGGAAGTAGAGACAGGGTTGTATAAGGCAGACCAGGCCCATTCAGGTGCACGGAAATCTCCACCCCATCTTCTAAATGCAGCACATGTCTATTCAGCCCAGGCTTTCTCGTCCAGGAAAGGCAGGACACACCTCAAATACCCTCCCTCCCCCACCCAGTGGATGTCTACACTGAATGCACATCCCCAGCCCCTGTCACTCCAAAGCCAAACAGTCAATCTGCAAACCAGCAGAGGCACAAAGTGGTATTTACAAACACACAATATAAAAATCATCTTTACTAAAAGATGAATTTTTATTTTTTGAGTTCAGGCATACTAAACTCCATCTTCCTATCTTGTCCCAAATGGGATGTGATAAATAAACTTCCATTCTATCCTATGGAACATATCACATTCCAATAGTGTGCAACGAAATACACTGTGTTTCACTATCAGGACATGTCACACACACCAGTACATTTTCCACCTTTCACATAAACTGCACCTTGCCCACAGGGGTACCTTTGGTCTACATTAGGGGTGGCTCACATGTAATAAAAGGGAAGGTTAGGGTCTGGCAAGTGGGTGCACTTGCCTGGCTGACATGGCAGTAAAAACTGCGCACAGGCACTGCAGCGGCAGGTCTGAACACCTTTTGCAAGACTGCTTGTGTGGTTGGCATAGTCAGTGCTGCAGGCCCACTAGCAGCATTTTATTTACAGGCCCTCTGCACACTCATTGCACTGTACTAGGGACCTAGTAATAAATCAAATATACCACTCACGGAAACACCAATCCATAATAAGAATTTATACAGAGAGCATACACAGTTTAGCACTGATCAGCAGTGGTAACATTGGGTTTTAGGCCCAAAGTCCTAAAACCAGCAAAAACAGTGTCAAGAACAGGGGGCCCAAAAGCAAAAAGTCTGGGGATAAACCCGCCGGAAAAGCCATGTCTAACAAAGTCCATGAGTGCAGGAGACGATCCGGGGTACAATGCAGATTTGTGTGAGCCCTTCAAGAAGAAACAGTGGCAGAAAATAATATGCAAAAAAGAGAGAAGGAATAGCAAAATGGTAAACATTAAAGAAATATTTTAAATTAGTGTAAAAAAATGGTGACCCAGAACAAAAACTCAGTCTGCTTACTGCTCCCTGGCTTAGCGCAAGTGTTAATTAACTTCTTTCATAATAAGGTACCGAATAGAAAATATTTAATTGCATTTAACTACTTCTAAACTCCTGTATCCTGGAGTACCTATGTAATGTCAAAGTTGTTCTCTTTTTTCCAAATATCTCCTGCCAACTAGGCAAGCTACTTTCTGTTCTGAAATTAGGTTTTACTCTTGACTCAAACCCCACTAAGTGGGTTCTCTTCGGTACAAAATATCATGGGCTAGACAAACTTTAAAACATTTATCACTTTGAATGTGTGCTGTTCAGTGCAGCACACATGTACAGTCGGATGACTTTGGAGAAATATAAACATCTCTCCATTTTAAGTCTATCTCATACAGACATTATATTGGGCGTAACATCCTGTCTACTTGTTAGTATATAGGGTCTTGCAACAAAAACCACAGATGGTTGCATGGTAATACCGATGTAACACCTATTGTATATTCCCCTGACGCAAAGAATGGCTCTGCTTCAAATTACTTTCAGGCACCTTTATATCGCAAAACAAGTTTTGCACTGGAAAATAAATTCTAAATAAACATTTTGTGCCAGTTTGGGTCATTTCATTTGAATAAGCAAATCTGGTGCAAACAGTTAGTAAATCTGCTCCTTGGTTTGTGGTGCAGAAAGGTATGATCATGTATCTCCCTTTTTTAGCTCAGACAAGGATATGCATTACAGCCTTTGTGTGGTACTCGTTGCTGTGTATGAAATGTGCCCGTTTCTGTCTGGAAACTGCTGCTCTTTCATCCTTTGGGGAGCACTGCACTCTGAGCATCATTATATATCTGTAGTAATAATAGTCCCGGCGCACCAGCATGCAAGGAGACGATGGAGAGCTGTTTCCGTTCTGACTCTGTTACTTTGGAATCACTTCTTCTGTGCTCCACACCTAGAATCTGAGCAGATCAGACTGTGAAAAGAAAAACTCCACCGTCCTCATCCATGCAACTATTCTGGCCACCTTAGCTTTGTATTTTCTCCTGCCTTCCTTTCCTAAACTCTGTATAAAAACCTCCTATGCAAATCTAAAGTTGACAACTTCTAAAACAATCAGATCAAATCAGCTAGTTATTTTCAGAAATGGGCAAACATTAGATGCATATTACCTGCAGTGGTTGTTTATTGTTGCCATTTTGCGCACCGAAGGCAGTCTCGTATGTTAAAAGTATCATTTTTATTCACACCGGCATCAAATAAAAGCAATCTTTAAAATGCATTAGAAACGAACACTTTCTGGAGAATAGCATAGTTAGATCTCCTTTAGAAAATGTCCTGTGATGACAGGCCCAGTAATGCAAAACGGTAATTTGACGGGACTGCAATTGGCAGTAGAGGCAATAGTGAAACGTTACATGATTTCTGTCCATTATTTCTTCAGTGGGTTTCTTCGGGGACACCTAGTGAAGGTCACAGTATTGTGGCAACCTTCAAATTCTACGACGCGAATGAGTAAACAGAACGACTAGGTGCAATTGCATTGTTAGTTCATTTCAACAGCTTGAAACAGTAACACCTGGTTGTGTAATATCCCACAAACAAGGTGTTTGTGACTTTTTTTGCCCATTTTTATTTACTTAGAATGCTGCAATAAAAAGCCTTCACGGTTTTCCCAGCGTACTGCACTTTTTAAAATACGAATTATGGAAGAGGGAGGTGGTTACACTGCCTCCTTCTCTTCTACCAACTACAAACACTAACCGAGACTAATGAAACCTGGATGGGCAATTCCCTCTCAACTGTTGTAACTGATGTGATCATTCTTTGGATACCTCAGCAAAAGACCTCAGTCCCATATGCAAATCAGTCTTGACCCTGTGCCTCATAGGAACGGTCTAAACCGAACTGCCAGGCATCCTGGGACCAGTTTCAGGGTATGTCACCCTTTTTCAGCCAGGCTTGCTTGAATCCAGTCCATCAATTGTGTGTCTTTTGCTTCCTCGCCCTAAGTGCACCGGGTATGCCCAGATGTGGGTCCCTTGCTCACTGTGCCACTGGATTCAAGCTAGCCTGGCTGAAGAAGGGAGACATACCCTGGGACTGGTCCCATGAAGCTTGTTTCCGGTCCAGGAAGGACCTGGCCTAGCAGTTTGGTCTGCACTGTTCCCATGAGGGACAGGGTCAAGACTGATTTGCATATGGCTTGGTCCAAACTGGGGTGGCGTAGTGTGCCCAAGAACAATGGATTTACCCAGATCTGTTGCCTGGGGGAGAATGTTTGCACTGTCAGCATTCTGTCAATCATTTGTTTGCTGTAACACTTTACGCCCTAAGTGGGATGGGGGTATGCCCAGACATGGGTCCCTTGCTCACTGTGCCACTGGATTCAAACAAGCCTGGCTGAAGAAGGGTGACATACCCTTAAACTGGTCCCAGGATGCTTGTTTCCAGTCCAGGGAGGACCTGGCCTGGCAGTTCGGTCTTGACTGTTCCCAAGAGGCACAGGGTCAAGACTGATTTGCAAATGGCTGGGTCCAAACTGGGGTGGTGTAGTGTGCAAAAGCGCTATGGATCTAACTCAGATATGTTGCCTGGGGGATAATATTTGCACTGTCAGCATTCTGTCCATCATTTGTTTGCTGTAACACTTTTGCCCTAAGTGGGATGGGTATTCCCAGACGTGGGTCCCTTGCTCACTGTGCCACTGGATTTAAGCTAGCCTGGCTGAAGAAGGATGACATACCCTGAAACCGGTCCCAGGATGCTTGTTTCCGGTCCAGGGAGGACCTGACCTGACAGGTCAGTCTGGACTGTTCCCATGAGGCACAGGGTCAAGACTGGTTTGCATATGGCTAGGTCCAAACTGGGGTGGCGTAGTGGGCAAAGAACCATGGATTTAGCCCAGATCTTTTGACTGGGGGAGAATGTTTGCATTGTCAGCATTCCATCCATCATTTGTTTGCTGTAACACTTTTCGCCCTAAGTGGGATGAGTATGCCCAGACGTGGGTCCCTTTCTCACTGTGCCACTGGATTCAAGCTAGCCTGGCTGAAGAAGGGTGGCATACCCTGACACCGGTCCCAGGATGCTTGTTTCTGGTCCAGGGAGGACCTGGCCTGGCACTTTGGTCTGGACTGTTCCCATAAGGCACAGTGTCAAGACTGGTTTGCAAATGGCTGTGTCCAAACTGGGGTGGTGTAGTGGGCAAAAGAACGATGGATTTAGCCCATCTCTTTTGCTTGGGGGAGAATGTTTGCATTGTCAGCATTCCGTCCATCATTTGTTTGCTGTAACATTTTTCGCCGGAAGTGGGATGGGTATGTCCAGACGTGGGTCCCTTGCTCACTGCGCCACTGGATTTAAGCTAGCCTGGCTGAAGAAGGGTGACATACCCTGAAACCGGTCCCAGGATGCTTGCTTCCGGTCCAGGGAGGACCGGCCTGGCAGTTCAGTCTGGACTGTTCTCATGAGGCACAGGGTCAAGACTGGTTTGCATATGGCTAGGTCTAAACTGGGGTGGCGTAGTGGGCAAAAGAAAAATGGATTTAACCCAAATCTTTTGACTAGGTGATAATGTTTGCATTGTCAGCATTCCGTCCATCATTTGTTTGCTGTAACACTTTTCGCCCTAAGTGGGATGGGTATGCCCAGATGTGACTCCCTTGCTCACTGTGCCACTGGATTCATGCTAGCCTGGCTGAAGAAGGGTGACATACCCTGAAACCGGTCCCAGGATGCTTGTTTCCGGTCCTGGGAGGACCTGGCCTGGCAGTTCGGCCTGGACTGTTCCCATTAGGCACAGTGTCAAGACTGATTTGCAAATGGCTGGGTCCAAACTGGGGTGGCGTAGTGGGCAAAAAAACAATGGATTTAACCCAAATCTTTTGACTAGGGGAGAATGTTTGCATTGTCAGCATTCCGTCCAGTATTTGTTTGCTGTAACACTTTTCGCCCGAAGTGGGATGGGTATGCCCAGACGTGACTCCCTTGCTCACTGTGCCACTGGATTCATGCTAGCCTGGCTGAAGAAGGTTGACATACCCTGAAACCGGTCCCAGGATGCTTGTTTCCGGTCCAGGGAGGACATGGCATGGCCGTTCGGTATGGACTGTTCACATGAGGCAGAGGGTCAAGACAGATTTGCATATGGCTAGGTTCAAACTGGGGTAGTGTAGTGGGCAAAAGAACTATGAATTTAACCCAGATCTTTTGACTGGGGGAGAATGTTTGCATTGTTAGCATTCCGTCCAACTTTTGTTTGCTGTAACACTTTTCGGCCTAAGTGGGATGGGTTTGCCCAGACGAGGGTCCCTTGCTCACTGTGCCACTTGATTCAAGCTAGCCTGGCTGAAGAAGGGTGACATACCCTGAAACCGGTCCCAGGATTCTTGTTTCCGGTCCAGGCAGGACTTGGCCGGCAGTTCAGTCTGGACTGTTCCCATGAGGCACAGGGTCAGGACTGATTTGCAAATGGCTGGGTCCAAACTTGGGTGGCGTAGTGGGCAAAAGAACGATGGATTTAACCCAGATCTTTTGACTGGGGGAGAATGTTTGCATTGTCAGCATTCCGTCCATCATTTGTTTGCTGTATCACTTTTAGCCCTAAGTGGGATGGGTATGCCCAGACGTGGGTCCCTTGCTTACTGTGCCACTGGATTCGAGCTAGCCTGGCTGAAGAAGGGTGACATACCCTGAAACCGGTCCCAGGATGCTTGTTTCCGGTCCAGGGAGGACCTGGCCTGGCAGTTCGGTGTTGACTGTTCCCATGAGGCACAGGGTCAAGACTTATTTGCATATGGCTGGGTCAAAACTGGGGTGGCGTAGTGGGCAAAAGAACAATGGATTTATCCCAGATCTTCTGACTGAGGAGAATGTTTACATTGTCAACATTCCGTCCATCATTTGTTTGCTGTAACACTCCTTCAGTTTCAAGCAGCATATCTGGAGGACTCTGCCGCTCTCATATACTTATTCAAAATTCTCTAGGTCAAGCAGCAGGTCACTCCTGACCAATGAGAGCAGGGTAACTCCTCAAGTCGATGACCACATCCTGTAGAGTGTGGCATTATTTTGTCTTAGACTGCATCAAATCTTCCAAATCCATAATGGCTGATTTTTCAGCAGAGAGTCAAGACCTGGCTAAACACCCCCCCAGGGATGGCTTATTTCCTAGACTCTCCCAATACCATCTGCCCATAGCTTCCTTAAGCCTAGCCCTGGCTCTGGGTCAAAAGTGTAAAAGTGTAACTGACACCCAGGCCTCCCATCTGCCTTTGAAGAGCATGGTTTACAACTCCACCACCTGGCCTGGCATTCCTACGGACCAGCACACTTTCCTCCCCACAGAGCTGGTAACCCCAGGGGCTCTTTATCACCTCCTCAAAGCAGCCTAGCTAATCCACTTAACTCTGACCAATCAGGGCAGACCACTGGAAGGCTGAATTTGGACTTACAAACAAGAAAGTCTAATAACTTCTTGTATGTACACTTTAGGAGAAATTCAACAATATGATATTGTTTGATTTACTACTACCATTCTGGGAAGTCTTTGAATGGTCAGTTTAGTCCTCTCCTATCAGTAGTTATAAATCAATAGCTTCCTACAATGTTAACCTATGTTACAGGGGATTTGCAATGCGAAAAATGACTTAGGTCATTTTTCCAGCACCAGGACTCACAAAAACATATTTTATAAGTACTTGTCTTATATCTACAGGAGCCCCACCCCATGTGCAACTAGGGGAGACATTAGGGGTTCAGAATCTGTAGAAATATTGCGGATTCTCCTGTTACTGTGCTCCTAGCATCAAATTCGATTTTGAGGAGCACTTTACCTCAATGTGGGGAGTGAAATGTGAAATTTAACTTTACCTAGGCATATAAAAACTCATGTTATAAGGGTGTACCCTATAGATAACTGACCTCCCACCCCTGGGATACCTAGGGGAGACCCGGGGATCCCTAATATGCCAAAAGATTATAGGGTTTCCATTTTTAAATGCCGCTACCTCCAAAGTCGACTTTGGGCACAATTTACTTTTTAAAAGCAGTCCTAGCACCCAGGGCTGTTTTTAAACTGACCTCAGGCTTCAGCAGTGCACACATGTACGAGCAGAAAAAGCTGCTGGCCTTTAACCACATGGATGCTGACGGTGGTCTTCATCTTCAGTGCTGAAGGGAACGAAAACCAATGAAACATGACGAGCTCAGCTCGTCATGAGCACAGCTCCACTGTGCCTCATGACGAGCTGAGCTCGTCATGAGCATGGAAGGGGTTAAACTGCCATGCTCCAGGGTACTGGGGACTTCTAGACAGTTTCAATCCCCTCCCCTATTATATAGTAGGGGCTTATGGGGTAGGTCATGCCAATTACAGGGGTACCCCACCATACCATAGTGTACCCTAGTGTATGTTAAATGTTTTAACTGTATTCTAATGTGTTACTTTCAGCTTAGCACTGGCCCTGGACCTGGTTTGGCGGAGGGTCAGTCAAAATCAGTTACCACCAGCATCAGTCAGCAAAAAGTTTGAGGGTGCCCTGGGCACAGGATAACTTTGCAACATAGCCACCCCCCCAAACAAAAGGTGATGGGTTACTAACTTACACCCTGGTAGTCCTCATCAGCTAAGTGGAAAAACATGGAAAGTCCATCTGCATTTTCATGGGCAACCCTAGGTCTGTGTTCCACTTTGAAGTCCATTCCCTGTTGGGAAATGGACCACCTTAACAGCTTGGGATTCTCCCCTCTCATCTGCATGAGCCACCTGTGAGGCCTGTGGTCAGTTTGAACATGAAAGTGAGTCCCAAATAAATATGGTCACAACTTTTTCAGGGACCACACCACAGCAAAAGCCTCTCTCAATTGCACTCCATCTCTGCTCTTTGGGAAGAGGACTGTGGTCAGTGTGAACTTGAAAGTGAGTCCCAAACAAATATGGGCTCAACTTTTTCAGGGACCACACCACAGCAAAAGCCTCTCTCCTGATGGTACTCCACCTCTGCTCTCTGGGAAGAAGCCTTCTGCTTATATAAGCAACTGGCTGATCAAGGCACCCTTCATTTAGATGTGACAACACTGCCCCAATTCCTTGCTCTGAAGCATCTGTCTGAACTACAAATTATGTTGTGTAGTCAGGGGCCAGTAACACTGGGGCTGAACACATATCAGCTTTCAGAGTGTCAAAAGCCTTCTGACACTCTGGGGTCCAAATCACCTTTTTGGGCCTCTTTTTAGAAGTCAATTCTGTTAGGTCCCATAATTTTGAACAAACCTTCTATTGTACCCTGTCAGTCCAAGGAATGCCCTGACCTGAGTCTGGGTAACAGGAGCTGTCCAATCCAAAATAGTTTGGATTTTAGCTTGGAGAGGCTGTACATAGCCCCCCACCGACCAGGTGGCCCAGGTACACCGCAGAACTCTGCCCTATTTGGCACTTGCTTGCCTTAATAGTCAAGCCTGCCTGCTGCATGGTCTGAAGCACTTCCCTTAGGGGATTTAAGTGATCCCCTTTAGCAGCCCCTAACCTATCAATGAGCTAATCAACTCTTGGTATAGGGTGAGGGTCAATCTTAGTGACTGCATTCAATTGGCTGTTGTCCACACAGAACCTTAACTCCTTGGGTCCCCCCTGAGGATTAGGTTTAGGTACCAGCACCACTGGACTGGCCCATGGACTCTCAGATGGTTCAATTACCCCCAGTTCCAGCATCGTAGCAACCTCAGCTTTAATGCTGGCTCTGACATGGTCAGACAACCTGTACAGTTTATGTTTGACAGGTAGGCTGTCACCAGTGTCAATGTGGTTCACATACCACTCAGTAATGCCTGAGGTCAAAGAGAACAGGCCAGCAAACTGCTCCAGCACATGCTTACAGTCTCTTTGCTGCTGGTCTGTCAATTTCGGAGAGAGTACAACTCCCTCCACTGACCCATCTTGCACATTAGCAAAGAGGAGTTTGGGCACAGGCTCAGTTTCTACCTCCACACCCTCATCAGTGACCAGTAACATGGTCATGTCTACCCTGTCATGGTGGGGTTTCAATCTATTCACATGCAGGACCCTGTGAGGGTTCCTGGGGGTGTCAAGGTCAAGCAAAAGGTTTACCTCACCCTTCTTTTCTAAGATTGGATTGGGCCCACTCCACTTGTCATTTAGGGCCCTGGGAGCCAGAGGCTCCAACACCCACACCAACAGTCCTGGAGTATACTCAGGCATAGTAGCCTTTTGATCATACCAGTGCTTCATGAACTCCTAGCTGACCTCCAGTGTCCTGTTTGCCTTGTACATGTACTCTGCCATTCTAGATCTCAGACTTAGCACATAATCAAGCACATTGTCCTTTGCTTCTTTAAGAGGCTTCTGTAAAGACTCTCTTAGCAGGCTCAATGGTCCCCTCACAGGGTGTCAAAAAACAACTCAAAGGGACTGAAACCAACCCCTTGATCTGGCACCCCCCTGCAGGCATACAGTAAGCATGGGAGGAGAACATCCCATCTCCTCCTGAGTTTCTCGGACAACCCATTTATCATGCCCTTCAGGGTTTTGTTGAATCTCTCAACAAGACCATGTGCTTGTAGGTGATAGGGGTGGTGCACTTGTGGTTAATACCACACTCTTCCCACATAGCAGTCAGATAGCTGGACAGGAAGTTCATGCCCCTATCTGACACCGCCTCTTTTGGAAAACCCACTCTGGTAAACACACCCAGCAGTGCTCTAGCCACAGCAGGAGCATCAATGGTTCTAAGAGGTGAGGCTTCAGAATATCTAGTAGCGTGGTCAACTACCACTAAGATGTACCTATTCCCTGATGAAGTAGGTGGGTCCAGGGGACCAACAATGTCCATCCCCACCCTTTCAAAAGGAACCCCAACCACTGGCAGTGGTATTAGGGGGGCCTTTGACTTGCGCCCTGCCTCGCCACTGGCCTGACAAGTGACATAGGAGCTGCAAAACTCCTTTACCTTTTCAGACATATGAGGCCAGTAGAAATGGTTCACCAACCGGTTCCATGTCTTTGTCTGTCCCAAATGTCCTGCCAAGGGGATATCATGACCCAAAGTCAGGATGAACCCTCTGTACTTCTGGGGCACCACCAACCTCCTGGTGGCCCCCTCCTTGAGGTTTCTGGCCTCAGTATAAAGCAGTCCGTCTTCCAAGTAGAGTTTGTGAAAACCCACTGTCAACCCCCTCCTCTTGCTTGGAAGCAATCCACCTCAAGCTCTCAAGGGTGGGACAGTCAAGCTGTCCCTGACTGAACTCCTCTCTGGAAAGTCCACCTGCTCCTGTCAGTTCTGCCAAATCTGATAGCTCTGGCAGAGATGGAGTCCCTCCCTTAGAAGCCAGATCCCCCCCCCATCAGGGTTAGATTCTTCCTGCACCTCTGGAGTTCCTCAATCTTTCTGTCATTCCCCAATTCAGATAGTGCTAACTATGCCTTTTGGGGGAAGTGTAGAGCGCTGCTGACATTTCCCGCACAACACACTGCTTGATGAGGTTTTCCAGGAGAAGCTTTGCGTGTCCATTGTTGACTACTTTGAACTAAACGTGGGATCGGTTTCTATGCAGACTTCCCTGTGGGAGACCTTTCAGGCCTGCATTCGAGAGATATGTATCCCTAAGAACACAGAGGTGTTGTGAGATATACACAACTCACTTTTGTGGGTTGAAACTGAACTGCATGATTATTGACTGTGCAGACACACAACAACTCTGTGGTCCTCAACTATTGCGCATGTCCGGGCTCCTTCCTTACCCCTTCCTTACCCCTTCTAAGGGTAAGGAAGGAGCCCGGAATTTGAAAGCAGACGAAGCCCAACTGCTTGTGACTGGCTTGAAAGTCTGACTTTTTGCGATACAAATAGTGATAAATATACTGCACTACAACTTCCTACTGCCAGCCCAAAGGACACTTAGAAACCGTTTTGAGACTATTTGTTTCAGCACGAACATCAAGAGTCAGACTGAATTGTAAAGGCAAAAACTGGTCATGTGCCGTCATCTGGTCATCATTTTACTGCTGGGTTTACAGAATCTCTTGCACTGCCTAAATAATCTAGCTAACCTGTTATCTTCATCGACATGGGTGCTATTGATTATGCTTTAATGTGTGTACTGATTCTTTTATCTTTGAATGGTCCTTCCAACACTACTGTTCTTCTCTGCTAAACATACCCTTACGCCCACATAGTGGGCTTTTTTTTTGTATGGTTTGTATGTATTCAGAAATTTTTTTAAAAAATTAGAAAAAGAATGTACTTAAAATTTCAAGTATGGGTTATCTGTAATGCTACCTCTAGTCAAATACAGAGTGGAGCTACCATAGTTTTGTTGCAAAGGGCATATATTTTTATCACTGCAGCAGTACGTACATTTGTCATCATCAAAGTGACACAGGTCACCTCCTCCTGAGTGGAAATAAGTAGCAGCTTCTTGTTAATGTTGCTCAGGTGTAGAGTCATAGCCTGTTGTAAGGTGCTGTTGCTAATCTGAGCAGACAAGGAGTTACATTGAAATATATACATTTGGTCAAAATAATTATGTAAAAGAAGGAAATTGGAGGTGAGTGAGTAGAGTATAAGTTAAAAAAAACTGATGAGCTGAATTTTTGGAGTAATCTCAGCTGCTGGTAATCACTCTGTGACAGTCTATTCTGTGCTTTGCCCTTGTCACTCCAGACTGGGATCAGCCACAGACTGATCAGCCTTGATCGTGCTCCAATAGCAACCTGCCAGGCCGATCTGCCAGGACACGCCCCCTGTGAGTGGAAACACTGGTAACCCCTAGACTTTTTTAGCCATGTTGGACCTTATGTAGGCTACATCATGAGTCCTGTGGTGCAGTGAGCTAGGAGTCACTCGTTGGGGAATGCCCCTTGCACTTAGAACGTCAGTCTGAGAAAAACTTAACAAAAAATAGGTATAGCCACTGTCAGAAATGGGGGTCTCTCGGCAGATGCAGGTACCTTTGTCCAAATAGTTACCCTTGCTTCTAGTCAGTGTAAGGGAGATACACTTCTAAAATAGCCCCTGCTCACCCCCTTGGTAGCTTGGCATGAGGAGACAGGCTTATCTCAGAGGCAGTGTGTAAAGCATTTCTGAACCCATACAGTAATACAGTGAAAACACTACACAAGCCCGCAAGCTACAGAACACCCAAAACACCGCCGCAAGACTGGTCCTCAACCTGCAAAGACACTGCCACATCTACCAGCACCTGCGCACACTCCACTGGCTCTCCATCAAAGCTAGAGTCACCTTCAAGATGCTAACCCACGCTCACAATGCCCTCCACGACACTGGACAAGCATACCTGAACAACCGACTCAAATTCTACGCACCCTAAAGGACCCTACAATCAGCCCAGCTCTCCTAAGCCGTGGTCCCTCACACCAGAAAGGCCAGATCGGGAGGCCGCTCCTTCTCCTTCTGCGTGGCCAGAGCCTGGAACAACCTACCTCTCCACCTCAGACAGATAACATTGTTACCCATCTTCGCAAGAAACCTCAAAACCTGGCTCTTGGACAGACCCCCTCCTTGATGGACTGTAACCTGCGACCTCCCCACCCCCCAGTACCTTGAGACCCTTACGAGTGAGTAGTCACGCTTAACAAACACCTGATTAATGGACACCACACCAGTTTAGAAAAATAGTAAATCTTTATCTAAACCAATAAGACCAAATACAATAAAGATCCATCTACCGCAATACTGAATACGACAGAGTCTAACAATTCCAGCCAACCGAGTCGATACGGGCCAGCTCAATCGTCGACAGACTCGGACACAGTACCTTTTTTGTTGTGACCAACACATCGGTAAGAGTCGGTCGGGGCAAACGTTGCGGTTGCATTGTGAAGTGGAGCTTTGTGGCAGGCGATATCCTCACAATGCGGTGCAGGCAGAGGTCTGTTGATGGAGTCAGTGAGACCAGGGCTTACGTTGAAGAGTGAGACGGTGCTCGCTGCGGTGCTGGCGGGTCACAGTGCGGCGACGGATCCGGTCGATGTTCGGGTCGGGCAGTGACTGAGTCAGTGACGTCCTTGCAGCATGTAGCGAAGCATTACTGGGTGTGGTGCCCACAGGATACGGTGCAAGTAGTGGCTCGTTGACGGAGAAGGTGAGACCAGGGTTGCATTGTGAAGTGAGGTATTGCTCTCGGCGGTGTTTTCAGGACACGGAATCCTGCGACAGATTAGATGACAGTCGGTTACCATTTTCTTCTGCGGAGACAATCAGAGACGGTGTCCAGAGACCCGGTGAGGTGCTGTTCCTGAGACCTCTAGAACAGGGGGCAAGATCAATTCAAGCCCTTGGAGATCTTCTCTTCAAGCAGGGGGACAAAGCAAGCAGCAAAGTCCTTTCTCCTTTCCTTGGCAGCAAGTAGCCACTGCAGGCCAACCTCAGACAGCTAACAGCACAGGGGCAGTATTCCTCCTCAGCTTCTCCGGCTCGTCCCCTTGGCAACGGTTCCTCTTGATTTCCCAGAAGTGATCTAAACTTCAGGGGTATGGGCCCCACTTTTTATAGCACGCAATCCTTTGTTCTCTGAAGGCAGAGAGTGTCTGTACCCAGCCAAAAACAGTTTTGGCCTCACTGGTGCAGCTTTCTGGCAGGAGGTGGAGACAGCATTGTTGAAGGAAATCTCCTCCCCCTACTCTAAATGCATCCCAGGTCTTTTCAGCCCAGCTCTGACTCACCAGGCTCTCTCGAGCCAGTGCCCCTTTCCAGCCCCAGTCATCCAAAAGCCAGACATTCAATACATAAACCTAGCAGAGGCACACTGGATGGTTAGGCAAGAAAATACCTATTTTCCAAAAGTGGTATTTTCAAACACAGAATGAAAAATCACACTCACTAAAAGATGCATTTTAACATTCTGAGTTTAGGCATACTAAACTTTTTTTCCACCTTGTTCCCAGGGCCATTTATGTTTATAATATGTTAAAAACAAACTCCCCTTTCTGTCCTATGGGAACAGGTAGCCTTGAAATAGTGAAGAACGAAATAGACAGTAATTCACTATCAGGTCATTCCATACACATCAGGGTATGTCCTACCTTTCACATGCACTGCACCGTGCCCACAGGGGTATCTTGGGCCACCTTATGGGTGACTAATTGTAGAAAAGGGAAGGCTTAGGGACTGGCAAGTGTGTGCACTTGCCAAGTCGATATGGCAGTCCCAGACTGCACACAGACTCTGCAATGGTAGGCTAGAGTTACATTTTACAGGCTGCTTCTGTGGGTGGCACAATCGGTGCTGCAGCCCACTAGCAACATTTGATTTACAGGCCCTGGGCACACACAATGCATTGTACTAGGGTCTGACTAGCAAATCAAATATTCCAATCATGGAATCATTAATCTATTACAACAATTTACAAAGGTAGCACTTGCACTTTGGCACTGAACAGCAGTGGCAAAGTGCCCAAAGCATCTAGACCAGCAAAACGGAGTCCAACACACAGCAAAATCACAGGAGGCAAAAGCAAAAAATTGAGGGGAGACCCAAACCAATGGTACCAGGTCTAACAGCCACTGCATGAATACATTTCTTGAATTATGCCCTGTTTTTTTGGGCTTCCAATAAAGTTGTTTGGATCCTAATGGACACGCCCAAATCATTCAATATGCTTATGTAGAGTGGATATTGTGAGTACCATGCTACTGCAGAATCCTTTCTTCAATCTCCCCTAATCAACAAAACTGAAAAAGCACTGCCATTGGATAACATGTATATTTCTCTCTGTGTTGAGACAGCAGTGCCAGAAGGGAATGTAGTGTGGTTTATTAGGTGTCCTGAGGTTTTGAACATATGCAATCGATGTCATTAGCACATCTTGCATTCCCGGATAGCGCTTGGAGCCATTTGAAATGAGGTTGAGGCATTTTTACCAAAGAAGGTTTGATAACTCACACCGTCGGGCATCCTTTAGGGCACTATTACAAAACATCTTCATTTGCAATTTCCATGACAGATGATTCATGCTTTTCCTAAGAACATTCCTCCCAATTGCGTTCAGCATTTTTTGGATGGACTAGAAGCGAATAAGATGTGGTAGCTCCAACATTCTATACGGCAAAGGCTCTGGGTGTTTGATTGTGAATTGGATCTTGCCATCCATATGTGATAGCCTGGTTGCACTTACCTGAAGGAAAATAGACCTCTAACCATGGAAGTTCATGTAACTGAAATTACTAGTGTTCAATTTTCGCCATAGTATTCCAGGTAATTTGCACTTTCATTACCCATTAAATAATTAGATATACATGAAATATTTGATAAGCCTTCATTAAAGCATAATAGTTTGTAACATTAAAACAATTGATAGGGAAAGAAAATACATTTGGTTGTATTAAAATGTAAATGATATGTATTTTTAAAAACATTGTACTATAATGTGAGTTCTTTCTGAACATATGGACTTCGATCTCTTAGTTACAGTACATTATGTGCAACAAAGAAAACCTGCTGGTAGTAACGAATGATTCTCAATTCCAGAAGGCAGGTTTTTGGTGATTTGAGGATACATGGTTACAGCCATCAAAAACAATGCTGTTTGTAATGAGAGGAATTGGCACAGTATGTTTTGGTGTGCTGCAACTATTTGTCTGGTGAAAAGCACACAAATCGTAGTTGATTCTGCCTTATGATGTGCAGTCCTCACAGCAGGGGCCACTAGTGTGTGTTCTGATTCAGCAAATGTGTTTGCATGTATGTGCCTGTGTGTGTATGCACATGTGCATGGGCGTGAGGTTGAGTCTGTGGAACAGACATTACTTCCCTGTAATGCACATAGGGCTCTGCTTTGGGGTATGCGCAAAGTATCTGTGTGCAGTGGCGTAGATAGACCTTAGACCGCCCGGGGCGGTCCTTGTGTTTTCCGGTCCCGCAGCAGCCGTATTGAAGAGCGGGGTGCCGGCCGAGTCATCGGAATGTTACCGCCCTGTAAAGGCTGCACTGAAGAGTGTGGGTGTGCGCTGGCGACTGGCGATTGCCACCCCAAGATGGCAGGTAAGCGCTGGGTAGATGCTGCTGGCCCCAAAACTCATGCCACACGGGGTGGACAGCCCCCCTTGGTATTCCAATGTGTGTTTGTGTGTGCACGAGCACGTATGCACATGTATCTGTATGTGGTAAAGAGAGTGCGAGACAGAAAGATAGACACTGCCAGGAGCAGAGAAGCTTCAATTTGAGGCACACAGTTCCTACCTCTAGTGTGTGGGACTGAGAAAAGCAAAGCCTGTTTCCGTTTGAGGTACATAACTTTGCTAATATGTACATTACAGAGAACGCTTCCTTGTAATGAGATGTCTTGGATAGCTGTATTTCAAACTGGAAAGTTTTCCAGGTTCGAGGCGCTGCATTTAAGAATGCCTTTTTTTCATGTCTTTCCACTTACTCTCTGGAGCAGTGTGGTCAAGAACATCATATACGCTAAGGCCAAAGACATTCTGACTGTGATCGGAGGACTGCAACAAATGTGATTGATTCCACCAGTCAAGAACACGGTTTTCAAGCATCTCCTGATCCAGCTCAAGGGCAGAATGCTTTATCTTGAACCAACTCTGTAGTCGATGAATCTGAACGCTGCGAGGCTAGAGTTTAAGAAACGAAACCTGCTGGGTGTTAAGACAAAGTTCTTGAAATCAGCAACAACAATTTTAAGACATCTGCGTGCTTCCTCTCTTTTCCACTCCCTGCCCTTCCACAATGGAAGGTGCACTCGAATAAAGTCAATAGAAGTGGTAATTTTAAGTAAATTCTTCTATATTCAGAAAAGTGTTCATGAAGCATAGGCACAGCCAACGCGCTTCGTTCCTCTTTTTTTGCCTTTTAGGAACTTCGTCAGGGCGAGTTCTTATAACGGAAAGGGGCTGGACTCAAAAGCCAAGTAGGATTAGGCCGGAAGTGGTGGTCTGTTCCGTGGACCAGAAATAGTATCCTTAAATTGGATGAAGTGCACCTCACTAGGCGTAGTCTCGAGTGGTTCCTGTTGATATAGTACAGTCCAGTTTGTTCCGGAAGCTAATGGCAGCCCCAAGGAAAGAGCAACATTGAGTTTATCAGGGTCGTAACGTCTTCAAAAAGGTTCAGGTGTAAGTCCGGCGGCGCATATATTTGCTCCCACGTTATGGACCTCCGAGGTGTCGAAGTCGATCGTGTCACCCAACCGCAAGACGCCGCTTATGCCGAGGTTTCAGGAGCTGCTACCCTATCACAGGTGCGGTTTCCGCTAATTTGGCTTAATATTCGGGTCATCACTGGACCGGTGGCGGTTGGGTGACACGATCGACTTTGACACCTCGGAGGTCCATAACGTGGGAGCAAATATATGCGCCGCCGTACTTACACCTGAACCTTTTTGAAGACGTTACGACCCTGATAAACTCAATGTTGCTTTTGCCTTGGGGCTGTTATTAGCTTCCGGAACAAACTGGACTGTACTATATCAACAGGAACCACTCGAGACTACGCCTAGTGAGGTGCACTTAATCCAATTTAAGGATACTATTTCTGGTCCACGGAACAGACCACCACTTCCGGCCTAATCCTACTTGGCTTTTGAGTTCAGCCCCTTTCCGTTATAAGAACTCGCCCTGACGAAGTTCCTAAAAGGCAAAAAAAGAAGAACGAAACACGTTGGCTGTGCCTATGCTTCATGAACACTTTTCTGAATAAAGAAGAATTTACTTAAAATTACCACTTCTATTGACTTTATTCGAGTGCACCTTCCATTTTGTTCTTTGTATTTTAATAATTTGCACATCCCGCGGCAGCGGATGTTGGAAGAGATTGCACCACTCTAACTTAAGAACTAAATGATCCGTAGTGCTTGACCTGGTCTGCTGCCTTTGGTCCTTTTGTTGTAATGACTAGAAGTCTATTGAGGTGCTAAGACTGGACAACAGGTCAAGCGTGTGATGACTTTGGAGTTCACAGTGTACTTTGTGTCACTTCCACATTTGGTGAAACGACGTCCATGGTACTTTACAGACATATTTCCTTAGGACTGATTTAAACACTTAACAGCTGTATGGCCAGGGACTACCGAACATCCCCCTCCCCCGCCTTGCATTTAACCAACATTTATTTAAGATGGACATGAGAGAGATTTCTTTGGAGGCGGGGGTAGTACAACCTCTGGCCGTATTTATTAAAACTTAAAATAAAAATAAAAATTTAAATAAACAATATTTACACATTTTTACACAGAAAACGTAGCATGACATTTAATTACAATTAATATGTACAGATATCAGATGGCTTACCTTAACATACTTCTAGTACAAGGTATTTCCTATCCGAGTCTAACATCTGAACCATAATCATACATTAATTACTTTTCTGCATATTCTATTTGGGTCTAAAGCAAGGTCGCTAACTGGCGTCAGATCCTTATCAATTTGCCACCCCCTCCCGTAGGAGTGCGCATGCGCAGAGGGCCCGTTTACCGTGAGGGTACTTCCCCCAGCCCCCGGTTACCCCCGAACGCTCTATTAACTCCATTAAAGGGGGCCCTTGCACTCTGCGCAGTTCAGTGACATCATTGTGCACGGGCGGGGTGGCCAACCAGCTTAAGGAAAGCATGACTGCCCCCTCTCCCGCACCCATCCAGCCAACCAGATGTACCGCCCCTGGAGTTCAAGGAGAGACCACTTGTCCCTCCCCTTGGGCGACCCCATTCAAGAATGGCGCCACCCTCTAAGGACCTTAAATTTACTGCTCACCAATCATGATCTTACCGCCACAGGCCAATGTAGTTGACCGACTATCTGGCCCCCCCTACCCTCCTACACTGAAAGGTCATGCCCTGCCCTTAACACTACCTAGCCAGGCCATTATATTTTCCAAAAGGATTTCGTTATCTAACCTCGTCAGGTGGACCCCGTCTTTTAGGAAGCACAGTTACCCCTGTCACACCCATGTGCAATGTTTTGTAGCTGAGGAGACCTGAACAATTTCCCTATTTTATTGTTGATCCTCCTTACCAAGTGATTCAACACTTTCACAGACTCTCCCCCCCTCCATTTATATCTGGGTACCATCTGAGACCAAACTATGGTGCAGCCCTTGCATGCCTTAGCTAACCAGCCCACTTCAGAGATTATGTCCTCCATCAAGCCCCCTCTGCCCAGATTCACCAGATCGTTCCCACCCAAATGCAAGATAACTATCGTGGGTGGAGGACTGTGTCTACTCAACAGATCTGTAATGAAAACACTAAACTGACTGAGGCAGAGACCCCCTTTACCATGGAAAGAAACCTTGAAACCAACCCTCTCAGCTCTTTGTCTGTAATTACCTGAAAGAAAAACAGATTTCATACGCCATACATAGGAATGACCAATGACCCACACAACATGTGCTCCCTTGTCCTGTGGATGTGCCCGTCGTTGTGAAGTATCTTGCTGGTGATGCGCCGACTGCAGTTTCGCCCCTGCGTGACAGGTTCTGGAAACTAAAATGTAAGCAGACAAATGGGACAGGCATCAGGACAAAATTGCATTGCCACCCTCACAAAATGTGTAGCCACACATAGCACTTGTAACAATTGGAGAACCATCTTCCAATTCTCTTCACACTGTTGTTGTGCAACCCACTAGCTGTTGCTTCTGTGGCCGCCCCTATTCTGAATGAATGAGTCCCAAAGTCTTTTGGATCCAAACCTGTCCTGTCTATCGCCATGTCCAATACCCTTTTAAATTGGAACCTGGTAAGAGGGGTACTGTCAGCATGCATTAATAATGCCCCCCCCCCTATTGCACTATTCCTCTGTTGGAGGAAGGCTTCTAGGTGCATCACTAGGCAGCATGGATTATCCTGCGCCCGGTGAAGTACTATCCCTTCGCCACGGGCTTCCTGATCAGTTTTGGATTTTTTAATGGTTTTTAGCAAAGTGTCGCCCTGTATCCTTGCATGCTCCAGCTGGAGCCCACCTTGCTCATCCTGTTTATTGCGCGCCACCAGTTCCCCTATCATAAATGCTCCATAGAAGGCCAGTGAAAAGGCAGCTCTGAGCAGCAATGCCTCTCCTGTTGAACTGCAAACGCCACCCAGGCCCCCTGGAGGCGCTGCCACCCCTTCAGTGCCTTCCTCACAATAAAGCTATTAGTGGGGTCCCTGGTGTCTTTGATCTGCGCAAAGAAAGAGCGCCGCAGGGCGCCCTTCCTTATTCATAGAATCTACATACCGGAGGAATGCCCCTGACTTATGCCAGCTATCCACCCAATCCTCCCCAAGAAAAGCACAGTAAGACAAAAACGGCTCTTCATAAGCCTTCCTTGTAGGTATTTCAATAAAGAAGCCCTGACCCAAGTTGTCATTGCGCTAATCACCTCTAGACTTGATTATGCGAACATTCTCTTTGCTGGCATTCCTGCATGCCATCTTCAACGACTGCAGCTGGTGCAGAACCAGGCTGCTCGCCTGATTTTCCACCAGCCCAAGCATCAGCATGTCACTCCCCTTCTTCGCAGTCTACACTGGCTCCCGGTATCCAAACGCTGCATTTTCAAACTGGCATGCACCACCTTTAAGGCCCTATCAGACGCAGCTCCTGGTTTTATCTCTTCGGCTTTGTCCCGTCATATCCCCACAAGAGCTCTTCGCTCAGCTTCATTAAACTTCCTCGAGGTCCCTAGATTTAAAAGGAAAAAGCACGGTGGCCTGAGCTTTTCCGTCCTGGCCCCTTCTACGTGGAACTCCCTTCCACTTTCGCTCCGTCTCTGCCCTAAGTATGACTGCTTCCGCAGACTCCTAAAAACCCTGCTCTTCCAAGCCGCATACGACTAAACCTCCTGCTTCTGGGTCACGCCACCTGTCAATGAGCGCCAAGAAACCGATGGTGATAGTGCGCGTTATAAATGTTTTTTAAAGTAAAGTAAAGTAAAGTAAACTGGTCCCGGGTGCTAGGCTAGCTGCCACGAGGTTGTGTAGCCGGGGGCACCACTCTGCCTGAGTACTTCCGGGAAGTGTGTTGGTGTCGCCACTGAAGAGGGTAGGTGTTCCCTGAAAACCTGCATCTTGAAGTGAGAGAGTGCGTCAGCAGCATTATTCAGCACCCCCAGGACATGTTTAGCCTTAAACTGTATGTTCAGGTTCATACACAACAGCACTATTTCTTTCAACAGCCGGAGGATCATTCTACACCGTGTAGCCTGCTGGTTGATGCATTCAACCACTGTAATGTTGTCTGACCAGAAAATCACAGATTACGCAATTGATGAGGACAAACAGTCAGTGTAACCCAGATGAGAAAAAGTTCCAGGAAACCTATATTGGCTGTCACACCACTCTCCACCCACCAAGCCGGCCAATGTTGTGCCACCCATTCATTCCCAAGTATGGTACCAAATCCCACACTGCCCGCAGCATCAGTCCATAAACCTAACTCCCCTGAAGTAGTGGGGGGACCGGGCCACACTACTCTGCCTTTGAAACCCTCCAGAAATGCGATCCAAATCTGCATGTCCTGGTGTCCTCAGACAACAGTCTTGTGTGATGGTGTTTTTCCTGGAGGCCTGTCATGGCCTGAGAGATGGAGCGGGAGAATGGTCGTGCCATAGGTATTACTCTTAGTGCAAAGTTCAACTGACCAACTGTCTTTTGTAGCTGATGCAAGGTTACCTTATTTTTTGCCAAACATTGCTGGAGTGCTGCTCTAAATTTTGCAATTTTTTCCTTAGGTAACCGGAAGCACCCATGTACAGAGTCCAACTCAATGCATAAAAACTCTATCTGGTTGCTGGACCCAACATCTTCCCCGGCGCCAGAGGAACCCCGAAAGCACGCATGAGCACGCTAAATTCCTGCATTGCCCAAGCACATTCCCGGGAGCCCGCCGACCCCAGAAAGAGAAAGTCATCCAGATAATGCATGACGTATTGGTGCCCTGTTGCCTGTCTCAAAACCCATTCCAGAAATTAACTGAATTTTTCAAAGTTAGCGCAGGAAACAGAACAACCCATGGGCATGCACATATCCATGTATAATTTGTCCTGGAATGAAAAGTCTAACAGGTGGTGATCTAGAGGATGAACAGGCAGCAGCCGGAAGGCAGACTCAATATCTGATTTGGCTAGCAAGGCCCCGGGTCCCAGATCCCTTAGCATACTACTGTCTGGTCAAAAGAGGCATATTTCATGCTACAGATTTCTTCGTTGATGGCGTCATTTAATGAAGTGCCTCTGGGGCTGATAGATTATGAATCAACCTGATCTCCCCTTCCTCTTTCTTCGGGACCACCCCCGGGGCGAGCAGACAAAATTGTGCACAGGGATCTGATCAAAAGGACCCGCTATTCTGCCCAGGAGTAATTATTTTGCAAGAAAAAGATTACAGCCTCCTAGAGGCTGGGTGGGGCAAACCTGGTAGGATGGGTAAAAGAGGCCGACTCCCACGCTCCCGGGCCTTTTAAACCCCACTACTGCCCAGGCCGGTTCGAACCGGCCTGACCTCTGCTCCCCAGTGACCTGGAAGCGATTCAATCTCTTCAGGGTCACTTCGGAGCACTTATGGCCAATCATGATGAGGCGCGCCCACCGCGTCATAATGATGCGGCAGGGCGCGCCCCACCACGGAGAGCAGGCGGGGAAGGGGGGCCGTTGCCCCGCCGTACTTGCGGCGGGGCCGATGCCGGCTCCCGCCTTTCTCTTTGTAGGCGTCACTAATGGATCACTATCCATGCATATATGTTATTCAGCGCATTGCTTTGGGTTGTGGGCATTTTTTTAAATTTAGATTTATACAGCGCCTTATCACCCAGAGGTCTCTAAGCGCTTGTCCAGAAGTACATACTAGTTGATCCCGGGTCAAGAGCACTAGGACGAGCCCTAGGCCTCCCAGAAGAGCACGGTTTTAAGCATCTTCCTGAAGGGTAGGAGGTTTGATTCCTTGCGCAGGTGTATTGGAAAGTTATTCCAAGCCACTGGAATCGCATTGGAAAAAGCACACCCTCCCATAGCAGATAATCTGAAACGGGGGCAGGCCAGAAGGGTAGCATCTGTGGAACGGAGTGTCCTACTGGGAACATATGGAACTAGGCGCTCCTTGATGTACCTTGGCGCGTGTCCATATAGGGCTTTATGTGTTATACAAAGGCCCTTAAACATTATTCTTTGCCTAATTGGCAACCAGTGGAGCTCACATAAGAAAGGTGTAACATGTGCCCGTCTCGGTTTTTTAAAGACCAATCTAGCTGCATCATTCATAACTATTTGTAGCCTAGTCAGCAGTTGTTGGGGGAGGCCAGCATACAGCGAATTACCATTGTCTAGGCGCGACAGGATCATAGCTGATTCTACAAGTCTGAGGGTGGCCGAGGTCAAAAGTTGAGATATTCTCTGAAGTTGTCTCGAAAGGCCTGCACACGTGCTGACGACTGATAAAACTTGTTTTGTCATAGGCAATTTGCCATCTATGTAGATACCCAGACTTTTCACAGCCACTGCTGGTTCTGGAAAGGGTCCTGGTTCCTTAGGCCAGAATAAATAATTCCAGGGGCTGGATGTTATGGCAATCGACACCACTCTGTTTTGTCCGGATTTATCTTTAAGGAATCAGCGGACGTCCAATTAACCGTATATTTCAAGATATTTTGCAATCTAGCATGTGCTGAAGACGAGTTATCAATTTGGATGACAATTTGAGTGTCATCTGCAAAATTATAAATGCAGCAATCCATCTGATTTAGTGCCGAAATCAAAGGTTGCAAATAAACGTTAAAAAGAAGAGGTGAAAGTGCAGAGCCCTGGGGAACTCCACAAGTAATGCCGACTGGTGATGAAACCAGGTCTGCCAATTGTACTCTCTGGGAGCGGTTTTGAAGAAAGGAAGTTAACCAGGCGTGCACAGTTCCCTGGATGACGAAATCCCCCAACCGCGACAACAATTGGTCATGGTTAACCATGTCAAATGCCGCAGAGAGGTCTAACAGCACCAGGGCATCTGGGATCTTCTTATCTGCTCTGCATCTCAGGTCATCGAGCACGGAAAGCATGACCAATTCCGTGCTATGATGAGCCCTAAAGCCAGCCTGGTTCTGTTCTAGCAGCTGATTATTTTCAAGATGGTAGGAAAGATGTGTAAGAACATGTTGTTCAAGTATTTTAGCTAAAAAAGGTAACTGTGAAATATTCCTAAAATTTTTCGGGTCTTAGCATCTGCACCCGGCTTCTTCAGAAGTGGGATCAGACGTGCCTCCTTAAAATCAGTGGGGACCTGTCCTGTTTCCAGGGAGCTATTGAGGAGAGAGAGGACATTGTCTTCTATTCCTGGTAGCGCTAGCTTGAATATCCTAGGAGGGCAAGGGTCCACTGATGACCCTGACTTTACTCACCCCATCAGGCTTGCCAGTAACTCCTTGCTAATCGAAGGCAGCATACTGAGGGGGTGGGCAATCAAAGGGGCGGATTGAACAGAACAGTCAATTCTCAGGGTATGATGTTTTTCTGTTAAAAGATCCGATATTTTATAAGAGAAGAAAACCTGGAATTTTTGGCAGTCATCCTGCGAAAAAGAAGGAATTTGCTCCTTATTCTTCATTAACTCTGTCAGGACTTTAAAGATTTCCTTCTGGGGGTCTCTTGCTGCTGCAATTCTGCCCTCGTAGAATTCCGCTTTCCTAGAAATAATAGCCTGTTTATATAAAGTGAATTCCTGCACATACATAGTCCGTGCACTGGGTTCATACTCTTTACGCCAGGCTCTCTCAGTTTTACGCAGAGCTCGCTTCCTTAGCCTAAGGGTATCATTGAACCATGGGGCTCCTTTACCCTTATCCACAATTTTGACGTCAAATTGAGGCAAGCATCCTCTATATCATCCTCAGGTTGCTTAAGTGGGGCAGAGGTCTTTAAATTAGCTATCAGATCCTCTGCTCTGATCCTATTTCAGCTCCTTAGGACTTTCCATCCTGATGATGACTTTCCCCCTTGCCCAAGAAAAGTCAAATGGCCCTGCAATAAATGATGATTTGACCATGAGCAGGGGGAGATGTCAATTGGGGTAAGCCACTGAGCAGCCATCCAGATTAGATCTAAGGTATGACCTTTCTCGCGTGTCGAGCCCACCACCTGTTGATCGAGGCCTAATGAAGTCATGGCCTCATCTAACTGTTTTGCCTGACAGTCTTTAGGAGACTTCTCCCATTGGAAGTTGAAATCTCCCATTGCCACCAATCTTTTATAACGTGACCGAAAGTCATGAACTAGTTCCAAGAAGGTATCAACAAAGCCTGGTGATGTACGTGGGGGGCGGTAGGCTAGGAGTATTACCAAACATTCGGTATTAGAGTGGAACTTGACCCCTAGAACATCCACACCCTCCAAACTTTCTGCACAGATTGTTTCCGCTTTGATAGCGCGGTTGTGTAAAAAAGCAACACCCCCCCTTCATAGTGCCAGACCGATTTTCATGAATGGCCACAAAATTTGGTGGTAAGGATGCCACCAAATCTGGGGTGGAGGATTCTTCAAGCTAGGTTTCGGTGACTCCTAAAATGTCATGTTCACCTTTCTGAAGTAACAAGAAGATCTCTAAATTATGTTTTTGTAGAGAACGGGTGTTAAGGAGTGCAAAATTATGCCTATGTGACTGTGCCTTTATTTCTGATCTTATGTTAACCTTACATTCAGGGGCGGTGGATAGAGGGTTCAGTAGTCCTTCCTGCCGTAAATCCATAATAGTTCGGTGGCTAAGCTGTAGGGCACCCTGATCTAGTAACATAAGCTCTATCCTGGAATACAGAATGTGAGGACCAGGGGTTATGGCCCCTGGTCCTGACTGGGCGCTGACAGGACGCATGTAGAAGACACTCCCCTTCATGTGACCATGGCATATAATATTAAAGCAGTGGAAAAACTCCTTTTGTTAAATTTTGACAACTACTTTGTGGGGTCCTGTGCATACTCACAAAACACTTTGGGTGAAATTCACAAGGGGATATCGCCACCAGAAAATCACTTTTAGCGATGTTCTGGTGGCGATATGCCCTTCTCCATATTTACAAAGGGGCTTGAAAGGGGTGTGCAATGGGTGTTGCTATGAGCGTTCCACCACAACACCCATTTATTTTTTATGCTGCCCTAGATTTACAAGGAATGTGTAAATCTGTGGCAGTGCCGAAAACTAACACCATGTTAGAACAGGCGTTACAATGGCGCACGAGGGGAAATGCTTATATTTCTTGTCATTTTTGCTTTTTCTAGGTGTGCTGAAAGCAAAAAGCCATTAATGATTGTTTAGGTGCAGGAAGCAGCGGTGGCTGGCACTAACAAAGGGTGGTGGAACAGGAGGGGGAAAGCGCAGGTGTGGGTAAGCGAGCATGAGAGGGTGGACAACAGGTTAATAATTATAAAAACGTACCTGATGCCGCCGCTCACCTCCCCGTTGCTCCTGCTGGCCTTTTCCTGGATCCCAGCAGCCCCTGGGGCAGACACCCAGCTAATCCCTGTGCTGCAGAGAAGAAAAGGGATTGGTCTGAGCAGGTTGAATAGACGCCCTGCTCAGACCATAGTATCTGTGGGGGTTTCTCAAGCCCAGCTGTTGAATGCAAGAAATAAAGACAATGGGGAGACCCTGTGTCCCTCAGAACCCGGGTAATAGTGCTGTAAACTACAAGTTGTCATAACTTCTCAGACAGAGCATTCCAAATTAGCGGTTCGATCGTTCACCACGGGTCTGAGTGGTCCGGAGCCTGAGGGTCTAAGCTTGAGGATGTCAAATGCTTTGATAATTTACCGGAAGGTTCATGGACTCTTTTGTCCCTGGACATTGATTCTCCTTACCTACCATTGAATCACTGTAAGCGCCACCGTGAGTGGTTGCGGATGCAATGTGATCACTTACAAGCCTAAGAAATCTTTAAGAGCTGCTCATTTTGGGAGACAGTGAAATTTGGTGAATACAACTCTGAATACACTCGAGTCGCCGGACCGAGATAGGCACGGGCCTGCCTCGTGATTATATTTGTATGAGTTTCCATCGTACCCTGACGCTTGTCCGCTTCCATGCTCCAACCATAATTGGAGGAGCCAACCCATTGTCTTTGTTTGGAATCCTGTTGCTGACACTAGTTTTTATCTTGTCCTTAGGAAGACCCCACTTGATGATTCTAAAACTCACACAGACACCAGGGTGGAAACGTCGAAGTAGTGTTCTCTCACCTCCTGAACCTCTGTAACCATACATGTATTGCCTTTGCTGGTTATTGTTACAATTCAAAAGAGGACATAGATCTTGTATATTTTTGTTTGTGCTGTTTATGAATTTGATATTACTGTGGTTTATTTCACCATTTGTCACTTCAGTCACTATTTATTGTTTGTGCATATGTTTATGTTGTCTGTCAGCCTTTTTGAAATATTGAATAATTCAATATATGAAAACATTTAAAATAGAGTTGTTTTTGACTTTACAAATGAATAGGATTGTTTATTGATTGTTAATACTTTTTGGTGTGCATTTCAGGCTAATTTAGTTATTATCTGTATTCTTTCCAAAATAATTTTGTTTATAAAAGAAATTATTTGGTTCTACCAAACGGAACCACTTGTAGTTTATAGCAGTAGCTGTTGAATGCAGCCCGGCTGGAGAAATTAAGTGTGCATGTGTGTTTTGGTCAGCCTGAGATGGCCGGCCAAACAGACAAGCACTCCTCCTCCAGACTCCCATGCCCTGTCCCTCCATGCACAAGCTGGCAAATTGAAAATAAAACGATGCTAGAGCATTGTTTTATTTTCTGTTTGCTGGCTCTGAATCAGGTAGTGGGGCAATGTCATTGTGGGGGAGCTGCCAATGGGAGGAAGGTGCCCTTTCCTGCACATAAACCACCATTAAATAATGGTGATTTACTACTGCATTGTGTGCTGCAGATAGAGAAACTATTAGAAGGGACAACCCAATAAACCCTTGGAGGCTTCGGTAACAATAGTATGAACAAGTACAAGGTGCCAACAAGGGATTTTGTTCAAAGGGGAATAGATATTCGGAGTAATCTGAATCTTACTGGTTAGATTACTTAAACCAACAATCAAATGAATTAAACACTATATACAATTAATGTTCACACAAATACTAATAAGAAAAAGAAAAAGGAGCAGGACACAGGAATATCTTATCAAAATGTATAAATGTATTTGATAGGGTACATACAGACAAAAACTTGTCATTAACTTAAATGCAAGAAAAACATGAACAAGGTACAGGCAACTCTGACCTATATCTCACGAATAAAAAGCCAGTTCCTCAAAACATCAAATCTTGACAAATGTCATACTTAAACAAATAGTAAAAGAGATCAAACAATTGTACAGGAAACAAGCAATGAAGTTGACGTTTCGGTCTTTGTTCAAGTTATTCTTTCAGACCATCCTTAGGACAATATACTGCATTTAAAGAAAACCCCTTATTACTTCTTCAGAGGACATTCAATTTCCTCAAAGGTGCGTCAGTAATCACATAGTCAAATGTTGTATATGCAATATTTATTCTGTTGCACACGCAGCCGAAATTTGCGGTCTTCTCGGGTTCGGAAATATCAGATAGAAGCAACAAATATCCATTATGGATTGTTTATGTGCAGGAAGGGGCAACTTCCAGCACCTAAACAATCTTTAAAGACGTTCTGCTTGCAGCAAACCTAGAAAAAGCTAAAAGGAGGAGAAATAAAAGCATGTCTCCTTCCTGTACATACGCAGGTGCCCCTTCCTGCACATAAACAATCCATAATGGCTATTTGGTGTCCCTTACTGCTCATAAACAATGAGTCCTGCAACGCAGGTACCCTTGCACCAAGCACTTTGGTGAAACGGTGCCTGCAATGGCACTAATCAGCTAAATTTAGCACCAGTTCTAGGGAAAACACAGGGGTATACCGTATTGTAGTAAATTTGGTGCATCCCTGAGTTTTGAAAATGATTGAACATGGCACTGCTAAATTTGGCGTAGCCCCACACTCTGACATTTTCTAGTACATATGCCCCTTTGCTTTGTTTTTAGATGGTAGTAATAACGCCAGGTTCGAGAGAACAATACTAGGCCGAATTTCTGCTAGAATTCTTCAGCTACCCAGTACTCATCATGGACACGTCTTGGACGTGTATTGAAGAAGTGCAATCACTGTTTATTTAACAATTCCATCAGCCACTACAAACTCTATAAAAGGCAAAAAAAATGTTATATATCCTAAAGAACCAATTTTCAAAATGGTAACATTTAAATAGTGGCCATCCCAGAACACTACAAAGCTTGTGGATAAATAGCCACAGGTAAGTAACTTGTTTCTTCCTTTGAAGACTCTAACAAAGAGAGTCTGATGTGTGTGAAGATCGAGAGATTTTGGTGTGCAAATGGGTGACGTTTTGGCGTTTAAATACTTATAATTGTATCTCTTTATCAGTATAAGTTGTATGACTTATCCTAAACTGTCCTCAAATTCAACCCTAGTCCAACCTGCCACAAGAAATGCTTACCAAATTAAACGAAAAGAAAATCTAATCAATGTATGCACTGTTTGTAAGTTAAAAAATATGTTATTTCAGCAATGCAAATAGGACATAAAAAAGCAAAAATTGCAAGTAATCTCTCACAATATGAATTATTGAATTGTACTATTTCTTTTAAGTCGGTAAGAAAGCAGAGAAGATAAACATTTCATGTGTTCATAGTCAGCCATGCAGTTTAATGACCAAAGTTTATTAGAATTTCCAGAATCTCCCATCTCCTCTGTGGAGATAATGGCGCTGTCTTGAAGAGATGATAGTTCATCTTTAATTAAGGCCTTGCACGTGTTCCATTACTGTCAACCTGTGATCTTCATGGAAAAACTCCATGCTTTAATAATAGCACTGAGGAGCCATTTTGTAATTATTACTCCATAGCCATAAATCTTAATCCTATGGTGCAGCGCACTGATAACCCAGTGATGTCTTGGGGATTATTATAAGTAATAATTCACTTTGTCTAGAGGGCACGAGGCATTATTCTTTCCCATCACTGTCTACAAACCCCCCACTTTCTTTCTATCTTTAGGTGTTAAACAGGCATACCATAGTCATTACCAAGAACACCATCAGATCTCATTATTTCTGAGAAGAGGAACCCGGGCAGAATTTATAGGTGAAGCACAGAATGTGCTGCAATGCAATCTCTGCTTAACCAGCCATTGCCATCTGTAGGGAATACTCTCTATACATCAGGCCTTCCACCCTGCAATGTTTCAAAGTTTCACTATTGGATTTTTCCTCAGGTTGGCTGGCAGTTAAAGAACCTCGTAAATGCATTGCGAGAAGACCCCAGTGGCGTAATATTGACCTTGAAGAAACGTCCGCAAAATACTCTGGCTTCTGCCCCAGCTCTGCTCAAAAATGTGAGGTGGAAGCCGCTAGCCCTCCAGGTGTGTATCTCTTCACTCTCCATGGACACAGGCTCATTCATGACACCTTTTTAGTATCTTTGTGAATCTGCCTTCAGTGGCTTGAAACTGTATTTTGCGCAATGTGCTCCACGTGTGTGGATTATGGGTTCACGGTCTAATCAAAGTTAAATGACAACTTATTCTTTCTCTGGTAAAATGGAAATGATGAAAATATTAACAAAAGACAAGTAACAAAAGTAAATATGCTGTCAACATACAAAACCTAAATTATTGTAAGAGGGTGGCCAAACGTATTCTGTACTGTAAACATTTTGCTTTTTAAGCCATGTTGAATCTTCCTATCCACAGGATTTGCCTGCCTCAAAAAAACATCGTTTTCTGTGCACTTTGTGCGAAAGACGTTGCTTGTGTTTCTCCCTGCACTGTTCTCGTCGTTGGTTTGACTTGTCTTTTTTGACTGCGGCTTCATGCTCTGGTCCACTGCTGTCTCACAGGAGCCAGGCACGGTGGTGAGAGCATTTTTATTTTTATTTATTTGAGAAGTTTTATCTAGCGCTGGCCTGACCCTAGGGTATCGGAGCTCTTTACAGCAGATACATTGCAGAGATTCACCACACACAAAACAAAAGAGCGACACATTAACAATGCAGGACAGTCTTAGTCTTCGGAGTCCTTCGAGTCTTGGAGTTGGAGCAGTGTGAGGTGTCTGCTTCCCTACTCTGATTGATTCCATTGAGTCCGTAGGGAGCGGTTGAGGAACAGGATTTTAAGTTGGCTTTTGAATTTTACAAAGGAGGGAATGGTTCTGATGTGAGGGGGAATAGAGTTCCAGATTTTGGGAGCAGAGTCACAGACTGGTTTCTGAGTGGTCGCTTGACTTTTCAAATACCTATATCTCGCTGGTGACACGTGTGACTGCCTTCTGGCCTACGTGTGGCCCTCACCACCTTCCTCCTCTCACTGTAAACTTACTGCTTTGACATAATGCACCCTGTGTCTACCCCTGCCTGTCTCCCAATCAGAGCTCCGTTTTCTCCCTAGCACACAAGAACAAAGTGTCGAGCGGGCTGGTCCAGTTGCTGCTCGAATACTGTTTGGTTTCTGGGCTTTTGGAAAACCTGGAGTGTCTGCCTGACAAAAGGGCCCTGCACAGGAACTGTGAGCTGCACGCACAAAGGGTGCAGAGTGCATTTGGAAGGCAATCCATCTTTCTACTGTTTTCGCACAATTGTTTGTTTTTGGCCTGATATTTTGATCTTTAAAATGGCTGCCAACTGCTCACTGGGGTTGTAACGACCGGATTTTCGGACCAGATGGAATCAGCTCCTAGGAGCCCCTCTAACCCGGCCGGAACTTAATCACCTCCCTCCTTAGAACGTATTTACAATGGGTATGGATATATGTATGTACATCTCGTACCTAAGGATGGGGAAAATAGCAATAAACATGCGTAGGTTCTCTACAATATCCTATTTATACCAACTAGTCTCGCGGCCACTTAGGCCCAGACTAATCTACCCTGGGGCAGTTCTAATTATGTACCATTACACACTGATCACCATCAGTGCTCACTCGACACGCAATCCGGCATGTCTACACACGGGCCTGCAGTCCCAGTGCTCTCATTAACACACGATCCACAATCCGGCGGATCTCCACACCGTGTATCTTCGGTGCTCTCATTAACGCCGTGTACCAACGACGATCACTTTCCTATGAACACTTATGGAAGAAATCTCTCATTGTCTACTCAGGATAAAACTACGGTAATAGAAATTAGTACGACTTTCCAAATTGAAATATGTACCTTCTGCTCTTGGCATCAAACGTTCCCTCTCTCTCTAATATGAAGTTGGGGTTCGGCAGTCATCTAGGTTCCCTTCTCGTCTCTGTGTCTTGGCTCGTCTCGGAATCACACCTCAGCAGTCACGGGTACACGTCTGCACCGCTATGCTCAATCTCCTCTGCTTCCCTCCAAGTCACTGGAACCTTGCTTGCTCTTGACTACCGTCTCTTTCTCTCTCTCTCTCTGTCTCTGTGCGCTCCGCGCTACTTCTCCTTCTGTCTTTCTCAGAAAGAGTCTCGGGTTCAAAATCTTTCTCGAACTTCAAAAATGGCGACTGTCCGCCTCAGAAATAATTAATGGCATAGATGCTAACGGCTAGCTGCCGCCTACAGACTGACTGACTCACTGCCTAACACTTTCGCTAATATGGAAGCTTTTCCCTTCGTGGAAAGTTACGGCCAGTAACCTGCCGCCCACCAAATTCTTGTACCTCCCCGTACCAAGGACACGTTCCCAGCCGGCCGGCCTGAAGTTGTGTCTTCGGAATGGAGAAAAATACAGTCTTTCGATAAGGGTCAGCCTGAGCCGGTTCTCTCCAAGCGAACAACACCTCGAAACTAAAACATTACACTTGACCTAGAAAGCCTCTCAAGCTACCGGGCAGAAAGCAAAATGGAGTCCGTCCCGTTTAGGGCCTACAAGGCCCAAAAATATGCATAACTCCATGGAAGATATACTAACACTCTTGCAAAAGGATGGATCCTCACTAATACTTATATATCTATCCCCTAGCTTAAATTTATAAGCCCTGATCTAAAGGAAAGGGTACGAAAATGCACTCCTGTGCCTCATGGATAGGTCCTACTTATAGTCCTAATCCCTATACTATACGGGTAATAGGCTGGAGTCATCTTCCATCATCCTCCCTCTAAAGAGGGTCGGAAAAGTCGGTTATTACATTTCACCCTTGACTCCAGTCTATTATCCATGTTCTATATAGAACTAACATCAGTGGAAGAGTAATAAGAAACAAAATTAACTGATCTATTTTTCTTACCAAATCTAAAATATTGGAAAAGAGAAGGAATGCACTGAATAAAGCAACAAATGGCAACTAAAATACAAATAGAAATCATAACACCCCCTATAATTTGTCATAAAGAATGTAAATTAGGCAACCAATGAAAGAGCCAGTCAAACCAACCCTGATCAATATGTTTTCTAACTTCTGCAGTCAGGTCGTGAAGTTTGTCAATATGGGCTTGGATCGATTTAGAGTGGTCAGACAAATTAAAACAACAAAGACCTTGAAAGTCAGAACAGTCATGTCCATGTTTTAACAGGAGATAGTCAATTGCTGCACGGTTGAGCAAAATTGCCCTGCGTTCACCCTGGGCGTCTAATAACAGGTCAGATAACACGGTAGAAGTCTGATTAATGGATTTAACCATCCAGCAAGCCATCTTGCCAATTGTCTTAGCATTGTAAACGGCTAACGCCGGGACACCAATAATGGAAATAGCTAAACTGAGATATTCAGATTTGGAATAAAGATGAATGGAAGAGTCACAGTCCTCATGTAATGTCATAGAGTCGCGTACTACACGGGAATGGGAACCAGGGTGCGAGGAAAACATTAATAAGCTTAATCTAGTGATAGCACATGGACCTCCAGAAATATTTGCGGGAATATAGGGCCAAGAGGAATTTCCACAAGAGAACAGCCAGCCAGATGGCAACAACATTGAACGGTAATAACTAGGAGCAACTAATATACTTTTGGAAAAAGAACAACGGTGGAGGATTCCCACCAGAACAGCACCTGGTCAAATATTCTCCCAAAATTAGTTTGGACCCACACTATAATACATGGGACAATATGTGTGCACACTTCAATAACACCCACCGTTACAATGTTGGTTCAAAACATGAACTGAGAATTACTTTAAACAAGGTCAAGGTGCACCACTTCAGAGTTTGCATGAACTGATAACTTAGATGAGGTTAACAGCAATAATCACATTAGTTGTTATTTTTGTTCTTTAAGAGTTGATCCAAAGAGAGCTGGAACCAGGGTAGTGGAAAATGTAGGTTTAGTCTGGCTATCTATTGTAGGCTTGTTGTAAGAAAAGGGATATTAAACCTTCTGCTTAGGCACTCTTAATAAAGTGAGCTAAGGCATCCCCTGGTTCCTATATCCACCTGCAGTACAACGTCCTCCTCCGTCAGGTACCAGCTCTCTTTGGATCAACATCCATATTTTTGATGATACTTACAAATACAATATTGAAATACCTCTCTATGAGAATCTGGGCAGTACAGACTAAAAATAGACATATACTACCGAATAATAAGAACGGCTCGGACAGACGAGATTCCTCCACAGAGAAGTTTTTGTTCAACAGGATGGCCTATCGAGCATGACAAATCATTACAGATATTTCCACGCACCCTGATAGTCACGGGAGAAGACATAAGGACACTATCCTATTTTTCACCTCGCCCTGAAGAAGTCCCAAGAGGACGAAACGCGTCGGCTGTAGCTCCTGTGTGTGTTTTGTTACTTACAACTGAACTCAATTAAAGAACTCTTAAAGAACAAAAATAACAACTAATGTGATTATTGCTGTTAACCTCATCTAAGTTATCAGTTCATGCAAACTCTGAAGTGGTGCACCTTGACCTTGTTTAGAGCAACTAATATACGTTTACATGTCATATTGTTCTTAACGGAAACACATGAATTTGGAAGTCTTTGTAAACACAGCCATCGTTGATGAGCTGAAAAAGAAGTGGCAGCCTGCAGTTTCAATTTTATACATTCAGAAATTGCTTTCTGATCACATGTTAAAATAAAGCATAAATCACCCTGCAAAATGTTGTAGGTGGTAATTCGGGAATGAATAGGTGTATCGGAGTCAGAAAGGATGGTACATAAAGGGCAAAACTCGTGGGCCGCAAAATCGCCCAGAATAATATTGGGACGGGCACTTGAAATATTGAAAATATGCCGCAAAGTTTCAATAGAAGCAGGGACAGCGACCAAGCAGGTCGCCAGGATATCAGTCACAGACCTCATGGGAGTGAGGCAGAAATGTGGAGAGTTAGTCACTCTTTTAGCAAGGGTAATCCAAAAGTTCGCAGAAGAATCCCACGCAGCGAAGGAACGCGGAACTCGGGTTTTCCAATCAACCGAAGTCGGTGGGTTCTCTCCTCTCCCGGCGTAGAAGACCAAAAGGAGTCCAACGCCGGCACATCCTGCAGCAGCAGTCCAGAAAATGATCTGAAAGAAAACAAATACATGCCTTACTCATTCTCGTAAATAACATTTGTCAGCTGGGACAGCTTCCCAGCTATCTTTCCCTGGTCTCATCACCAAAATGGTATTATCATGACCGGTCGCAATGACTTCAGCTTGTTCAGGGGGATGTTTAGGCGATTGCACCCATATTTTCGCACCAGGGTTGTCCGTGGAACCGAACCCTTTTTGACCTCGTATCGTTAGCAAAGTCGGGGCAGTGCCTTTCTCAATCTCACCACTGAAAACAGGCATAATTAGCAACTGAGCAACACGGTCAGATTTTTGAATTGACAAATCAATCTCACTGCTATTAAGCAGGAGAACCTTAATCTCTCCCTGATAATCGCTGTCAATCACTCCTCCGAGAACTTGAACACCTTTCAAGGCAAGGCCCGATCTAGGGGCAATCAATCCAAAGCTACCGGCCGGTATACAGACACCAACGCCGGTTTCAACAATTATTCGGTCTCTACCTTTCAGGACTGTGTCATTCATAGCATGCAGGTCTAAGCCTGCGGAACCTGGGGTTGCTCTGCAAGGAGCCAAAGCTCCGGGGGTAATTTCCCAGTACATAACAGTATTGGACATGGTGTTGGGCTTTGCATCAACAGTTGGAGGAAACAAACGCATTAAAGGAGATTCAGCATGCAACAAGGGACGATTATTTAAAATCAATAATGCCTGGAGTAAAAAGTCCCTCCAGTTTTTGTAATGTTCGTCCGTTAACTTTCGTAATTGTTCCTTTAGCAAACCATTCATCCTCTCAATCAGACCCGAAGCCTGTGGATAATATGGAATGTGAAACACCCATTCGATGTTATTTTCCACACAGAATTCCTGCACCTATCTTCCACGGAAATGGGATGCGTTATCAGATTGAATTTGAAATGGAACACCATAATATAATATGAGTAGTTCCAATGTTTTAATGGTATTGATTTGGGTAGCATGTTTACAAGGGAAAGCAACCAGAAAGCCACTATAGGTATCAACAGCGGTACAAATATACTGACAATTTTTGCTCATAGGGAGCGGGCCAATATAATCAATTTGCCAAATTTGAGCGGGCAACTTTCCTCGATGTAAATGGCCTTGAACAATATGAGGCACTTTTCTCTTTCTAGAATGCTGACAGATGGGACAATGCAGAATGACATCTTTAATCAAATTTAAAGGAATATGAATTCCTCGATCGGCAGCCCACCTGCTAGTGGCTCTTTCTCCAAAATGTCCCGCTTTCTGGTGGGCCCATTTCGCCAATCCCGCCAAATCAGAATCTTGCATGTCCACCAATGCCTCAAAAATTTTAGACTTTTCATCTGCAATATTATGAAAGAATTTGTCAAGGGAGTCTATCGGGGTGTGAGCATCCACATGAAAGATTGTCACAGTACTCTGTGGGAGCAACTCCCAAATTTCTTGCCATAGTTCTTTTCCCCACAGTTCTTTTGAATGCAATTCCCAGTTATGAGAATGCCAGGTTGGTAACCATACCACCAGTCCATTAGCAGTGGACCAGGAGTCAGTGAAAATATGACATGTGCCAGTAAGTTCCTGTTTCAAAACTTGGTAAACTGCATACAATTCAGCATATTGACTACTTTTTCCATCACCAGTTGTACTCAATAATTTCTGCGTGATCGGGTTATAGGACACTGCTTTCCAATGCCGTTTCTCACCAATGAACCTCGCTGAACCATCCGTAAACCACACATGTTTTCTGTCCTCCGCGGACAAATCATCAAATGGCTTACCCCACTTGACAGGAGATTCCTGTACTACAGGCACAGAACAATCACTTCCAGTCTCATTCGATGGCGCCTGCGCCACTCGCTCATGCAACACTGCCACACCTTTCGGACCCACACGTGCTCTGTCCTGAAGTACCATTTCCATTTAATCACACTCGCCTCTTGAGCATGTCCAATTCGATGGGATTTTGGCGAACTCAAAACCCACTGCATGATAGGAATTTCAGGTCTCAAAATCACAGCATGACCTAGGGTCAATTGCTCGGTATCCACCAGAGCCCAGTAACATGCAAGCAATTGTTTTTCAAAAGGTGTATAACGTTCACCAGCCTCAGGTAACTTTTCAGTCCAAAAACCTAATGGCACTTTTTGTCTGCCATGCTTTTGCCATAGACTCCAATTGGCATACGGACCTTCCACAGACACATTCAAATCCACATCACCCTCGCCCACAGGCCACAAATCCAAGGCGTACTGAATCGCTTCTTTCGCCAAATTAAATGCATTCTGTTGTGGTTCACCCCATTCAAACGCATTCTTTTTACGAGTGACTCGATATAAGGGAGCCAAAATCTGACTCAAATGGGGAATATGCTGACGCCAAAAACCAAACAAGCAAATGAAACTCTGAGCCTCTTTTCTATTCCTTGGAACCGCAAAATCTAAAATTTTCCGCTTTACCTGTGGGATCACTTCTCTGTGACCTTCATGCCAGTTAATGCCTACAAATTTAACATTTTGGGATGGGCCTTGTAATTTATCAGGATTGATTTCCCAACCTTTTGCACGTAAACAATCAAGGATCTGATCTAAATGGGACTGGACCTGATCTTGCGTCTCACCTTGAATCAAAATGTCATCAATATAATGACACACCTGAATTTGTGGATGTATGGGCACCTCAGACAAATGTTCCGCCACCAGCCGGTGACAGATCGTAGGACTATGTACATAACCTTGAGGAAGACTCCTAAACGTCATTTGACGTCCATTCCATGTAAAACTGAATTGTTCCTGACACTCGAGGGGCAATTGGAATCGAAAAAAAAGCATTAGCAATATCAATGGACGCATACCATGTACCTGGATGCTTTTGAATTCTCTGAATCAAAGTAACAATGTCTGGCACTGCAACAGTCAAACGAGGTGTGTACTTGTTTAACTCTCGATAATCAACAGTCATGCGCCAAGAATCATCACTCTTGCGCACAGGCCAAACAGGATTATTCCAAGCAGAAGTGACCGGAGTTATAACTCCTGCATCAACCAAATCCTGAATAGTGGCACTAATTTCTTCATGACCACCTGGAATACGATATTGTTTCTGAGAAACTACTTTCGTAGCTTGAGGAATTTTAATGGGGGGCATCCGTAAACGGCCAACCCGTACGGGTCTGGACGAAATGTAATGCTTGGTTCCAAATTGATAACAACCATCATCCAAATGCAAAGTCATTCCTTTCAAAATATCAATTCCAATTATATACTCCAAAAGTGGTACAACTAACACAGAATATTCTTTACGGGGAATCCTACCAATTTTCATCTCAAGTGTAGTTTGCACTGCGGGAGTCTCTTTTCCACTTAAACCAGTAATTGTGAAGAATTGTCCTTTAAATTTCTTTGATTTACCATGAATTAAAGTGGCCTCCGCTCCTGTATCTACTAATGCTCGGGCCCTTTGGATATTACGATGTTTCCAAAAAATCTCAATATCTACATAGGGTCTGTTGTCTCTGTGAGCCCACCTGCGTACTGGAGCTTGACCTATTTCCTAGTCATTTTTACTGCGTTCTGTCAACCAAGACAAATCAGGATAAATGCTCTCAGGTTTCTTGGGTATCAAAATGTCCTGTTCATATCCATCTCCATTACGAAATGGATTTTTGTCATTTTCATAGTACTGTGAATTACGATCAGAAAGCCTGTGACGATCCTCCCTTCTCCTCAGCTCAGGGGAATAATCCCTCTCATCTCTATATCGGTTGGAAACACGATCATCTCTCCCCCTTTCTTTTTCCCCCTCTCTCACTCTCACTTTGTCACGATGAGGGGACACATCACGATCATAGCGCCGGTCATCACGGCGATCAGAATCCACACGACGCCTCTCATCACCACTGTCATCAGAACCATGGTCACAGTCATTCTTTCGCAAACGACGGGCACCCTCCTTCCGATCCAAACCGCGCTTGCGAAATATCTCCCATAAGCGATTATTAGGTTCGCCGTCAATGTCCTCCCTTTTCACACCATCAGCCAAAAGTGCAAGAAACATATCACGTCTAGAGAATCTATAATCCCCAGCAGTACGACCCTCAGGTCGAGATTGTCTCTCAGGTTTAAACCATTCACCCAACTCACCAAGCTGACGAACAGATTCAAGCACCGTAGACAAAGGATTACCAGTCTGATTAATTAACAAAGTCATCATAACCTGCTTATAAGCAACAGGGGAAGAACGGATAATGCGATTGCGTACAGAAGATGTTAACAGACCGTCCAACAAACTGTCAGAAGTACCGAGAAAAATCGCAGTCTTCATCACTTCCTCCTTCAAACGCTGCGAGGCATCGCGTAAAGTGTACCACGGCTTGTCATTGACAGGCCAATCAGATTCAGTAGGGTATTTATGATTACAGCCTTCAGTCGAAAGCTGGAGCAAACTAATCTGGCCAGCACCATTATAATTCCAAAAATGATCTTGTACAGTAGAATCGGAACTCAAAGAGCAAAATCGTAAACAATCACCAGCATCAAGCATGATACCGGCAGCACCCAGTTCATAAAGGCGCACCATCCATGTAAGCAAAGCCTCACCGGGCCATTGAGGAAATCGTTGTAAAATGTCACTAACCTCCTGTTGAGTAAAATCTTCAATACTATCCATAGGAATACCAGCAGGATTACCAGGAGCTTGTTGCAATTTGCGACGAAATACAGGATGAGCAGAAACCTCCGGAAGAGCTTCCGAAGAAGCCCGGTCCTTAGATTTAGAAGAGCAATCAGGGCAAGACACGTCACCAAAATGGGAAGAGTGACCACGGTCGCCAGGATTGTCACAAGAAGCAGATTTACAATCACGCCCAGAGCGAGAAGACTCGCGCGTGTCACCCTCCTCAGCCGAGGAGTCAGAAGCATTTGAATCCCAGATATTACCATCCCACTCGTCAGGGTTCCAATCCAGTCCGGCTTTCGCCACGACCAGACGCACTTTCCGTGTAGACACACGACCACGACGGTGTTTGTATTTATATATCGCAATGCGAACCGCAGCCCTTTCGGCTATAGTTTGATAAGTCTCAAGTTTGTCGGCAAGCAATTTATTCTGACACCGCAAAAGAGTATGCGCATTTTGCACTTCAACAAACTTTACTTCCATATCCACAAACCGCTTCTGCAACTTAACAAACCTCTCATGAAGAAGTCTGTATGCAGTTAGCACAATCCAACCTCTGTGTCCCAAAATAGGAAGCTCATCACCCTTCACCACTGGAGCTTTTTGGAAGCAAGAAACCACATCAGCAGGCTCCGCCTGCTCCAAACAAGAAGTCCAATTCTCACTCAAACCAGTAGAATCGGCCCACTCACGGGCCAAAGTCTCGTAAGGCGTTGATTCCCAGCTGGGAATTTGAACAGGCAATTTGAAAGCAGATTTCGATTTTCTCGAAAACATTTTGACACACAAAAAATATACACACAATTATCAACAAAGAAAATACGTACGAGCCGAGCGCAAACCAACAAGATCAAAACCATACAGCGCACACAGGCTTTGTAAACAGTTCGTGACGCCAGATGTAATGACCGGATTTTCGGACCAGATGGAATCAGCTCCTAGGAGCCCCTCTAACCCGGCCGGAACGTAATCACCTCCCTCCTTAGAACGTATTTACAATGGGTATGGATATATGTATGTACATCTCGTACCAAGGATCGGGAAAATAACAATAAACATGCGTAGGTTCTCTACAATATCCTATTTATACCAACTAGTCTTGCGGCCACTTAGGCCCAGACTAATCTACCCTAGGGCAGTTCTAATTATGTACCATTACACACTGATCACCATCAGTGCTCACTCGACACGCAATCCGGCATGTCTACACACGGGCCTGCAGTCCCAGTGCTCTCATTAACACACGATCCACAATCCGGGGGATCTCCACACCGTGTATCTCCGGTGCTCTCATTAACGCCGTGTACCAACGACGATCACTTTCCCATGAACACTTATGGAAGAAATCTCTCATTGTCTACTCAGGATAAAACTACGGTAATAGAAATTAGTACGACTTTCCAAATTGAAATATGTACCTTCTGCTCTTGGCATCAAACGTTCCCTCTCTCCCTCATTGCTCAGTCATCTCTTACCTGATCGGGAGTCGCATCCGTTCATGCAAACAATGTCTGACTAGAAGACCAGGTTACCCTGATTGAACAAGAATACAAGGCACATGTCGGTTCACTAAGAACTGGGGTGTTTTATTACAATAAAAATAAACACAATACTACACAATGTATATTCTGCAAAGAAAAGTAAAGGTTAGAACGCGCGCTTAATATGGGAAAGGGCGGAGGTCACCTGGTTAATATGAAGTTGGGGTTCGGCAGTCATCTAGGTTCCCTTCTCGTCTCTGAGTCTTGGCTCGTCTCGGAATCACACCTCAGCAGTCACGGGCACACTACTGCACCGCTATGCTCAATCTCCTCTGCTTCCCTCCAAGTCACTGGAACCTTGCTTGCTCTTGACTACCGTCTCTTTCTCTCTCTCTCTCTGTCTCTGTGCGCTCCGCGCTACTTCTCCTTCAGTCTTTCTCAGAAAGAGTCTCGGGTTCAAAATATTTCTCGAACTTCAAAAATGGCGACTGTCCGCCTCAGAAATAATTAATGGCATAGATGCTAACGGCTAGCTGCCGCCTACAGACTAACTGACTCACTGCCTAACACTTTCGCTAATATGGAAGCTTGTCCCTTCATGGAAAGTTACAGCCAGTAACCTGCCGCCCACCAAATTCTTGTACCTCCCCGTACCAAGGACACGTTCCCAGCCGGCCGGCCTGAAGTTGTGTCTTCGGAGTGGAGAAAAATACAGTCTTTCGATAAGGGCCAGCCTGAGCAGGTTCTCTCCAAGCGAACAACACCTCGAAACTAAAACATTACACTTGACCTAGAAAGCCTCTCAAGCTACCGGGCAGAAAGCAAAATGGAGTCCGTCCCGTTTAGGGCCTACAAGGCCCAAAAATACGCATAACTCCATGGAAGACATACTAACACTCTTGCAAAAGGATGTATCCTCACTAATACTTATATATCTATCCCCTAGCTTAAATTTATAAGCCCTGATCTAAAGAAAAGAGTACGAAAATGCACTCCTGTGCCTCATGGATAGGTCCTACTTATAGTCCTAATCCCTATACTATACGGGTAATAGGCTGGAGTCATCTTCCATCATCCTCCCTCTAAAGAGGGTCGGAAAAGTCGGTTATTACAGGGGTCTAGCCACACGTGCGCTCATTATAGGTGTAGTTATTTTCATTTCCAAACTGCCATACTTGTCACTATAGTAAGCCTCACGCCACCAGCACACTCCCTCAAATAATACAGATATGGGAATTGTTAGATCTGGGGGTCTCTAGTTGGCAGAGGTAGGTACCAATGTTTAAATAGGGACCCTTGCTTCTAGTCAGGATAAGTGGGATACACACTCTCGATAACCCCTGCTCACCCCCATGGTAGCTTGGCATGATCAGACAGACTTATCAAAGGCAACGTGTAAAGTATTTGTAACAACACTCACAGTAACACAGTGAAAACACCACAAATTGACTCCACACCAGTTTAGAAAAATAAAGTATCTTTATCTAACTACACAAGACCAAAACGACAAAAATCCAACATACACTGTTCAAGATTATGATTTTCAAAGAGTTCTAGGGTTTGCGTTAAAATAATCCACAGTTGCGTCACGTGTAGCCCAAATTCCTTGTAGATGCGACAAAGGTTGCAAATGGAAGCCGCAGCGTTGAAAAAAGCGACGCGTCACTCCTGAGACCCTGGGGAGGCGATGCGACAGCCCCGCTGGACGCAGCGGGCGTGTTCAGACGAATCAGGTCTGTATGGGGAGGGGTGCGATACCTTGTATGGATTCCGGTGCGCAGGTTTGATTGGAGGCGTCTTGTACAGTCACAATTCAACGATCATCGGGACGGCGATGATCTCAGGTGCGGCAGCGATGCGCAGCGCAGCGTCGATCTTCTCCTCTCGTGGCCCCTCGATGCGATGGCTCTGCGACAATGTTCGCAGCGACGTGATGCGGTCCGCAAGCAAGCGGTGCGACAATCTCACCCAGTGACGACAGGCTCTGCGATGATACTCGCAGCGACAGGAATCTTTCCGCACTGGGGCGATGCGCTTTTCAAGCGAACGATGCGTCAGTTCTTGCAGGTGAACAAGCGCTGCGACGAACTTCTCTGCACTGCCGACGATGCGCTCTACAAGCGAGCTATGTGTGAAAATTGCAGATCTTCTTGTCCAGCTCCCCAAACAGCAGGCAACAACTTCCAGAGGCCCAGCAATTGGATCAAGCACTCTAGGAAGGGCAGAACTCACTCAGCAGAGTTCAGGGGGAAGCTGGGGGTGAAGTCCTTTTGTTCCTGGGACTTCTTAACAGGAGGCCAGCTCTCATCAGGCCGTTGAAGATCTCTTTAAGCAAGGGGACACAGCTACAGCAAAGTACTTCCCCCCTCCACCCCCCAATGGCAGCAAAGCAACTGCAGGTCAGCCCACAAACACACAGCAGGACAGTCCTTCCTCTTCAGTATTCCAGCTTTCTCCATGGCAGAGGTCCCTTCTTGATTCCAGGACGATCTAAAGTTCAGTGTTCTGGGGTCCTGTACTTATACCCCAAAAAGTATTTGTTTCCTTTGTGCAGGAGGGCTCTGCGCCCGGTCCAAACCAGTTCTGGAGCACTCTGTTTACATGACTCCTTCTTTCCTTTCACAGTGCAGAGCAGAAACATCAGACGTCCCACAGGAGGCGGAGCCAGCATTGTGGAGGGAAAGCACAGCCCTGGAGCACTTTGTTGACATGATTCCTTCTCTCCTTTCACAGTGCAGGGCAGAGACATCAGTCGCACCACAGGGGGTGGAGCAAGCACTGTGGGGGGCAGGCACAGTCCTATTCAGGTCCGAGGTGCAACTCCTCCCTCCCATCTAGATGCAGATCTCTCTATTCACCACTGGGCAGACTCATTTTGTCTCCTGGAAGCCCCCAGCCTTGTCATTCACAAACCAGACAATCAATACACAAACAGCTAAAGGCACACAGAAAGGTTAGACAAGAAAGCAGCCACTTTCTAAAAGTGCCACTCTCAAACACAGGATTTAAAAGTCATCCTTCCTAAAATTAAATTCTGAGTTCAGGGAAACCCAACTTCAATTTTCAATCTTGCTCCTATGGGAAGATATGAAGGTAAACATAATACACAGCATTCCCCATTATAGCCTATGGGCAAGATAGCCTTTCAATAGTGAAACACGGAAATGGCTGTAATTCACTACCAGAGCATGTCACCCACACTAGTACATGCTCTACCTTTCACATACACTGCACCCTGCCCAGGTGTTACCTTGGGCCTTCCATAGGGGTGTCCAATGTTTACAGAAAGGGAAGGGTTAGACCTGGCCAGTGCGGATACTGGTCAGGTCAGCATGGCAGTTAGCAACTGCACACAGGCACTGCAGTGGCAGGCCTGAGACACCATTTTAGGGCTACTCGTGTGGTTGGCACAATCAGTCGTGCAAGCCCACTAGTAGCATTTGAATCACCAACCCTGGCACACTCAGTGCACTTTACTAGGGAACTACTGGTATAACAAATATGCCAATCATGGATAACCAGCCAGTCAGTCAGTCAGTCAAAAGCTTTTATTATCGGTTGATAACCATAAAAAGACATATTTACACATAACAATGAAAATAAGAATATTTACAAATACTAAAAGTCCTCAAGGGATACAGAGTTCATACAAAAGGTAAAAAGATTAAGAAAATGCAAACATGATTGGCTCAAAATACAATGCAATTGGGACTCGAAGTGGGGCAACCCTGTCAATTTGTTGAGGGAAAACCTCCCACTTATAGCGTCATGGAGTCCCGGGAGCGATAGATGATGGTTTTGTATTTTTTAGTATTGCACACCTTGTATACCACATAGACAAAATAAATCTTGCTGTTGCAAACACTGTCAGAAAGGTGGTATCAAATGTAAAAATTCTAAAGGCCTCTCTATAGTCCCTTAGGCCCCTGGACTTACAGCATTGGATTATCCATTTGGCTCTTGCCCTAGCGTACAAGGGGCAGAAGTGCAGAACGTGCAGATCTGTCTCTCTGCTACCCGTTCACCCTGGACAAGAACTCACTGGGGGTGAGGCGTTTGACCACTTGTGGGTGACATCCCTAAGGGGCAGTGAGCCATGCCTAAACTGGATGTAAAGTTTCTTGGCCAGGAGGGGCTGGATATCATCCAAAAATTTCTCAAATTAGGGTGAGCCTTAATATATAAAAAGGTGTTGGTCAGCCTGCCCAATGAAGAGTTTGATAGTAAGAGAGCCATACCGTGCTGTCTCAGTGCCAAACTTAGAGATTTTTTGGAGAGCCGGGCACAGGCCACCTCCGGGGCGGACCACAAATCCCCCATCCCAAGAGCCTGGGAGAGATGCTTGATATGCTTTAGCCATGGGATCTTCCCCATGCCCCCTCTGGACAGCAGGTCCCACAGATTCTCCCTTTAGCTCACAAGTTCCGTAGAAGACCAGAGTCGTCTCCAGTATAGTAGCGGACTATACGAGACATCATCCTGAATGGTCATCAGACCTAGGTCCAGCCTTAGGGGCATGAGAGGAGTACTCTGGGAAAGTCTCAGGAGACGCCTAATGAAGCTATTCTCGGTGAGGGAAGCGGGGCAGCGCTGACGTGCCCCCACAAGTCCGCACCATAAAGCGCACCCCCTCTCGCCTGGGCTTCATAAATTTCAACGGGTGGTCCCAATAATTTAAGGGAGGATTCGTTAAAAACCTTTAGAATACCACCCGAGGATTGGGCCAGCTTCAAATTAGCTTTAGCGATGTGAGAACCCCAGTCCATTCTGACATTTAGGATGACCCCCAGCTACTCAAATGTGGACACCCGGTCCAATGCCATTCCGTCCAGGTGTGGGTGGGGACAATTAGGATGTTTTGTGTTATAAACCATGTACTTGGTTTTAGTAAGATTAACTTCTAAATTCCTCAGTTTGCAAAAATGGCAGACGTCCTCTAATGTGCGCTGGATACCCCCGAATGACTTTGACAGTAAGAGGGTATCACCGGCAAACATTAGGGCCGGTATTTTCCGCCCAGCTAAACTGGGGAAGTCTCTTGATCCCAGAAGATGTGCAATCAGACTGTTGATAAATAGAGAGAAGAGCGTTGGGGCTAGTACGCACCCCTGCCTCATTCCCTTTTCCACTGGAAACGGAGCCGACAGTTCCCCACCCCTCCCATACCTCACCCTAGCGTACATACCCTGGTGCACATGTTTGAATAAGTCACACAAATAGGCCGGGGCACCCATCTCAATTAAAGTAACCCAAAGCTTGTCCCTCTGGACCAGGTCGAATGCAGACCGAAGGTCCCCAAAGATCAACTGCAGACTACCCGCCCCTAGGGTAACCGTCCTCCAGTATATCAGCTGTAATCTAAACAGTTAGTCGGTCGTAGAAACCTTTGCCCGAAATCCTGCCTGAAGGGAGATTAGGATGTGATGGTCATCCATCCAGCTCTGCAACCTAGTTTGGAGGACACGGGCAAAGAGTTTCTGGAGGACGTCAATCAAGCTGATGGGGCGGTAGTTGGCCGGGTCCAGGGGAGAAGCTTTCTTATAGATGGGTAAAATTTCTGCTCCCTGCCAGGTCGGGGGAATATCCAAACCCTGCATGATGGCATTAAAAAAGACACAAATATAAGGGGCCCACACCCTCTGCTCACTCCGGTAAAGATCACCAGGAATCCTATCAAGGCCCGGGGCCTTCCCCAGTGTCAAGCTTCTAAGTGCCGCCTTTATTTCCAAGAGCGTACAGGGGTAGCTATTGTAATCCATGCCCTTCAGGGAAGCTGGTTCAGGTATACTTATTAGGTAGGTGTATCTACTGAAGGGACCACAGGACTAAATGAATAAAGGGGCTTGAAATGGGCAAGCCACACCTCTTCACTGATATTGGGGATAATAGCAGACGGCCCTGCAGCTGAACCTCCACGGACCAGGTTTCAAAAGGACCTGTAATCACGGGCGTCGAGCGCCGCTCTGATTTTTTCCCATCTATCTACCTCCCACTCAGACTAGGCCTCTTGCGTCAATCTTTTGTAGATTAACCTAGCGTGTCTGATGGTCGACTGGATCCCCAGTTTCACCTCCTTTATCAGGATGATTTTAGCCTCCCTGCAGCTTTTGTTAAACCAGTGGTCTTGCTTGGATACCCTAGGCCTACCAGTTTTAGTGACAGAGAAAAAAACGGCCAATGTGCTAAGGAGCATGTTATGAGTGCGCTGCAAGGCCAAAGAGTATGAGGGCTCACAGTTGCAACTCAGAAGGTCACTTACCACTACTAGGACGCGAATCCTACCCTAACAGGAGCAGACAGGAGCCAAGTATCTTGAAACAGACAAAGATCGTAGCCATCAACCAACTCCCCCCACTCTGGGTTGTGTAACTTTGACCCCAGCCCGGCTATATTCCAAGATCCAATCAATGAACAACGAAGCTCCACTTGCGCTGGAGGGACATCAGTGGGTTGCAGTGCGCCGAGGGAAATGGATATTATGCATGGATATAAATCCGACACCCTTCAACCTACTGTAAGAGCGGGGTTATGGGATGGGGGGAAGTCGCTATACCGTGCACCGTTGGACTGGGGATCGGGTCCATGGGTCCTGCCACACCACTTAGGCCTCCCACCGTGTGTCTCCCAGGTGAGTTTGGGGCCATTATAACATCGCCCCAAGATGATGATAGTCAGTCCACATTACTCAGGGCCCTATATCTATTGCCCACTGGGATATTGTACTCTGAATCGTAATTACCATAGGAGGAAAAGGGTTGTTCCAGCCTGGCCGGTACCCGATTTTGACAGTAGAAATGCCCCAAGTGGCTAGTGTGAATTGTACCCGGAAAGGCCGGCCCACCACTCCCTAGTATGTGTTAAACCACTACGGGATACCTAAAGTTGATGATTACACAATCACCATCAATATCTTTAGGTCTAGTCCCCAACCAGTTGACCCTACGTGCAAATAAAATCTCCCCCTGGCCCGTTCCCATTAGGGGTCTGTGCCTGTTTAGCCAGAAGATGATCTTATTCTTCACCTCGGGGAAAGTTTCACCACGAGCACTGGCCAGAGGTGGTACTCCTGTAAGCACTACCACATATGGCGCTGCCTCTGGGGGTAACTGGGGACAGGGAGGAGACTTTTTAGAACGAATTTCTTGGGGTTTTGGTGGTGAAAAAGATTCGGGTCTACTCCCGACTGTGTGCAGCTTCTCATCGATTGTTGGGAAGGGGAGGAGACCACACGTTGTCCTACCAGGTGCAATTGAGGGCACATTAGAGCAAATGGAGTGACCAGAATTAGCTGGTGCTGTGGTAGGTGTCTTCGCAATTGCAGGAGCCAGGGCATGTGCGGGTTTAGTGGGGAAGGTACTATCACCTTGCCTCATACCTGTGGGAGTGGTCGAGATAGGGCCAGGACCTTCTCTAGTGTCCAAGTTCCCTAATGGGCTAGTTGTCTGGGCTCTCCCTAAGCCTTTGTTGTTAATAAGTGACACTAGTCTGTCAATCCTGGAGGACAATATTTTAAAATGGGAGGTAATAAGTTGATCCATGTGGGCCTGAAGGTCAATTATTAGGTGAGTAGCCCACACTGGCGGCCCGGTAGGAGGTGGAGAGGGACCAGGCTCTGGCTGCGAGCAAGCAGGTGGAAATTCTGTTTTATTGGCTTGTTTTCTTACAAGTTTCGAGTTTCTGCATTTGGGGCAAGGTTTAGAAACCTTTCTACCTACTGGGATTAAATGGGGCGGGGAGGCCACTACAGGGACATTTACTTAGGGTACCATCCGGGCACAGGGTAAGGAACCAAGTAAATTCGGAGGGGTTAGCTGTGGTTGCAGAGAAGTCCCCTACTGGCTGGGGGGGGGGGGCGATGGCCGGGGTGAGAGAGAGTCGCCTTTCAGTGTTTTCAATGGCCATTGGTACTACTCCTATTGTTTTTTGGAGCATTTTGTCTATGGCTGTGAGAGTCGGGAGTGATTGGGTCGTAGCTGCTAATTGCCTAGTCATGGGGCGTGAGGTAGAGGTCTTGTTACTTTTCCCCATACTCCTCGTTATAAAAGCTAGAGGAACGTATCCCTACTATACAACAATTTATAAAAAATTAAACTACACGTTTGTAAAACAAGATAAGAGATAATAGGATAATCAGACCCTACTAGCTACACATGCCCAAATAGGGGCAGGCTTTGACTGTTTAAATAGAAAAATAAAATGGGTAAATTGCCACAACAATGACAAACCAAGTCTATAAAAGTACCAGTCAATTGAGATCACTGCCAAGGGGGCTAAGGGGGGGTGACACAGCCCAGACTCGTTCTACCCCGGACGGCCACAGACGGCCCGCCCTTTGCCCACGACACGGAAGAAGCGACGCTCCTTTGAGCACCTCCAGGCGCGGAAGTGGCCGGAGGTGGGCGGAGTGATGCAGCAGAGAGTTCTGGGGGTTGTAGTCTCCCCCCTCGGCGGCTGCGTGGTGTATCTGGCAGCAGGCAAGACTATCAGCCGATGGCCCACAGTGCAGGCGGAGCGTCAATGTTGGTAAGAAGTTGCCACGAGTTAGTGTTAGCCCAAGAAAATGCAAACAGGAGCTCCCGCTCCACCGAAGAAGCGCCGCTCCTTTGAGCGCCTCCGGGCGTGGAAGTGGCCGGAGGTGGGTGGGGTGATGCAGCAGAGAGTTCTGGGGGCTGTAGTCTCCCCCCTCGGCGGCTGCGTGGTGTATCTGGCAGCAGGCGAGACTATCAGCCGATGGCCCACAGTGCAGGCGGAGCGTCAATGTTGGTAAGAAGTTGCCACGAGTTAGTGTTAGCCCAAGAAAATGCAAACAGGAGCTCCCGCTCCACCGAAAAAGCGCCGCTTCTTTGAGCGTCTCCGGGCGCGGAAGTGGCCGGAGGTGAGCGGGGTGATGCAGCAGAGAGTTCTGGGGGCTGTAGTCTCCCCCCTCGGCGGCTGCGTGGTGTATCTGGCAGTGGAGGAGACCAAAAACTGATGGCCCACAGCGCAGGCGGAGCATCAATGTAGGTAAGAAGTTGCCAAGAGTTAGTGTTAGCCCAAGGAAATGCAAACAGGAGCTCCCGCTCCACCGAAGAAGCGCAGCTCCTTTGAGCGCCTCCGGGCGCGGAAGTGGCTGGAGGTGGGCGGGGTGATGCAGCAGAGAGTTCTGCAGGCTGTAGTCTCCCCCTCGGCGGCCGCGTGGTGTATCTGGCAGCGGCAGCGGGGGAGACCAACAGCCGATGGCCCACAGCGCAGGCGGAGCGTCAATGTAGGTAAGAAGTTGCCACAAGTTAGTGTTAGCCCAAGAAAATGCAAACACCAATCACAATAACAATTTATACAGAGAGCATATGCACTTTAGCACTGAACAGCAGTGGTAACACCCACAGGTCAGGCAAAATAAAGGAGGAAGAAGCAAAAAGTTTGGGGATAACCCTGCAAAAATGGGCCATTTCCAACATGAATGAGTCAAGAATATATTTGAGCCACCTGCTCATAAAACATAATAACATTGTGCAATGCATGTGTTCCTGTGAGTTTCTGCTGCAAGACATATCTCATTCTAGAAAAAATGTAATGTGACACTAAACTTTCCACAATTAATTGGGAAATATTTTTAAAAACAAATTCAAAATACGTAAGAAACCTGGCCTAAAACATTCACCGATGAAGGAAGGTAAAATCCTTTGATCTATTATCGTCACAAGTGTGATCAAAATAATATACCAAACCTACTGCCTGAATTGAGGTGAAGTGCTCTTTCGAATTCATACACCTTTTTGCCAGAGATGAAATCCAAACGTTTGCTCCTGTAAATAAAGCTAGATGGCATTTCACAACTCTGAACTTTCCCAGTCGCTCCATTTTCATTCAGGTTTGAATGAACTCGCAACAGAATCAGGATGTATCAGGCTAGCAATACAACAATAGGTCTAATGCAGAAAATAGATCGCTAGCACACATTTCTAAGAATGAGTATGAAACATGTGGCATTTATCCACTCCTCGAACTCCCCCAGCAGTGTTAGAGGAACTGTCGAGGGGACTGAAGGCTTCATACTAATTATGATTCTCATATGTTATTGCTAGATTGGATCATAACACCGAGGGGGATCCAAATTAAACAAGGGAAAGTGAGACTTAATAAGAACACCTCTAGCGTTCACAATATGAATTTGACTGTAATCGATTTTTCAAAACCTAAGTCGATAGCACCAGGACTGAACCAACAGTAATGTTGTATCCGTGGTAGGTGACCCCAATTTTGTGATAAACTGGATTTCTGAGGCAGCATTTAAGCCGCCCATATCAGGAACTATTACTAATAGAAATGTGTCTTTAGCTTTCAGAAATGAGAGAGCAGCAGACAAAGTGTGCCCCTGTCTCTTTGATTGTAAAATGTAATCAAAGACGTTTTGATAACAAACAATGTTGCGTTAAAGAACATATTCGTGTATTACTCCTGATCTGATGTTTGTGGTAAGTTTTTAGAACATCCCTTTCTGCTATTTACATATAGTTGACAACATTTACAAAATCTGATCATATAGAATAAGACATATTCAATGTAGTTTTACAGCTGCTCATTAAAGAGGCCAGTGAGATCTCTAAATGAGGTTAAGCCCATAGGATGATGTAATTATTGTTCTTAGTACTTAATCCACAACAGACAGTGTGGGTCCCTTAAGCGTCCTTGACTCTGGCTAGACATGGTCGAACACGCCAAGGCTTACTTACCTGAGAGGGTGCGTGGGAGTCTAGTTACACTGCAACATAGTTATCATTAGCACAAAAAAGTAAAGATGCTGAGCCAATATTGTGTGTTCACAACACTTAATATTTTATGTATCTTAAATATATTCGCAATATAAACAGCTGAAATAAATACAAATGCAAAGCAAAAACTACAATGCAATGGTAAACACAAAACAGAAATGTGACACAAAGACTATACAACGAGCCATCAAGGTGAGAATGGTAAATCCCACATGAGGGCTAGGGAACATTTAAAGCATATGATTAAGCACCATAACGTAAAGAAATCAAGGACTCTGCCTAAACATGCTCTACAATGTTCACAATCAGTTAATGTTTATGAAGTTTCAATGTTCGCAAGGTTTGGGTCATGATGAGTATAGAAGAAAAGCACCAATGTAAAGCATATGCAGAAACGAGGTTTACATATGGCTGTTTGCATAAAAGGACAATGTAGTTAAGACAGAGGATTCACACATTTGCAATAAAATTAGTTTCTTAATGTCAATAGTAATTGTTAATGTTTATAAATATCTATAAAAAAATTGCTTCAAGAGTACCTAAAAGAAAACGGGGCAATGTTTGAAATTCATGCATGTCAAATAAGCAGACAAAGGTTAGGCACATTGTGTTGGACCTGGTAATCTCTGCAGGGTCACTAGATTGTTGCCTTCTTTGCTTTCCTTTACTGAACTCGTTTTTGTGGGCTTTTAGGGCTCTGTGCACCTTTTCCTTGCTAACTAGTGGGAAAGTGCTTGTGTTCTCCCTTTTAAACATGGTCAAATTGTTTTATACCCAATTGCCATATTTTATTTACTTATAAGGCCCTAGTAAATGGCATTACATGCTCCCAGGACCTGTAAATAAATGCTATTAGTGGACAGTAGCACTCATTGTGCTACCCACTTAATTAGCCTTTTTAATCATGTCTCAGGCCTTTCACTGCAGCCTGTGTAGCGGTTTTAGACTGAGCTGCCATTTCGAACTACCAAAATAAACCCTTTTGCCAGGCCTAAACCTTATGTTTTAATAGTTATAAGACACTCCTAAGGTAGGCCCTAAAGGTTCATAAGGAAGGGTGCATAGTATTTAAAAAGTAGAACATGTGGCTTTAAGTTTTACTTGTCTTGGCAGTGAAAACATCCTAAAGTGTGCCACTGCTTTAAGGCTATCTCTCCCATAGACTAACACTGGGTTACCTTATTACAGTTAAAAAGTGCTAACTACAGATTGGGAACAGATAGAGAAATTATGTTAATACTCAAATTAATTGTAATGTAAACTCTTCTTTAATGATAAAGTTGAATTTTAGATTATATAATATTGAAAATGCCACTTTTAGAAAGTTGGCATTTTGATGCCCAAACCATCTGTGCCTTCTGCCAGAGTCCCGGGTTACATGACTGCTCATGGTTCTCCTTTTGGGGGTTGTGTATTTATTCCAGACATTGAGATAAAAGAGGCGTAGGTTTGAGGGGAGAGGATCTTTCCGACATGATGTCTGGGAGGACTTGTGATCTGCATAGATTACACCATAAAGGGCCCTGCCTGCAGCAAACACAAAGGAACCGGACACTAAGCCTGCCCTTGCCTTTGTCGCCATAAGCAGTTTAGAGTCAGGACATGGAGAAGGGGACAAACAGACCAGAGTCAGTTTTGAGGGTAGGTCAGGGAATTCTCCTACAAAAAGGCTTGCACCAGGTATAAATGTAGCATCTTCAGACCCTCTCATCAGAACACTCCTGGACCTGTGGAAGATTGAGAATAACTGCCCTGCTGTGTGAAGAAGGGGGACTGCCCTGCTGACTGAATAAGGAAAACTGGACCCATTTACCTTAACCCCAGGCTACATGAGTGACTCCAAGGGTCAGTTGGCTGAACTCTTGTTTGCGCTAAAGGGACACAATAAGCTTTACTAGGCCTCCCTGCAACTTTCCAGCTGACCCGCACCAACAGGACTTGCCTGAGCCCTGCTACTTACCTCTGCTGGAGTGAGTACTGATCCTGAAGAGCTGAAGATGTGGCCCCAGGTTATGACCCTTTGCTACCATCAGTGTGAACTCCTCCTCAAAGAAAAGGTGAAGGTACAGATCTTTAGGGCTCCTCTGGTGGGACTTGCTCTTTGTGCAACATTGACCATCTGTGATGACCGGCAACAAAAACTCAAGTAAGACCTGCTCTTTGCGCCGACAGTGACACCCCACATCGACCTCCACTGCAAATCTTCAGCGATGACATGCACTTTGCGCTACAACAACAGCCGCCCACAATGGCCGACCTGCCCATCATGCCAACAGTCTCTTCCTTGCACTCCCCCCTCCCTACACGGATGACACTCTGCACACAGGCCTTGAGAAGTTTACTCTTCCACAAGACAAACCTCATCCCTGTATCTGACCTGCCCTCCACTGTGGTAGTGGTAGGCTCCATATGTGACTTTCCCACATTCATTCTTGACCAGATAACAGTGAGCGGAGCTGTGTGCTTCTTGGTAATATTTTCACCTAAAACTTCAAAAACTCATATATTCAGTTCTACGGATCGGATATTTCTCATTTTGGTGTCATTTTAAAAGGTGCTCTAAAAAATTGGTGTGATATTTTTCTTGTGTTGTGTTTGTTTGCTGTATAAATGCAAAGTTAAGCATGACTACTTTTGCGCCAAGCTACCAGAGGGTTAAACATAGATTTATTTAATGACGTTTATGGTTCACCTTGACAATGATTGTGTTTATTACTTTAATGGGATGGGGCTTTCACCCCACTCAACAAGTAGCACAGTTTCTTATACATTAACTTCAGGGTGCTGTGGGTAACAGCCAAAGAGCATATGGAGCTTAGAACAATCACCAAGGTACTGCATTTGGCTAGCTCGTTAGCTAACTAGGTTCCGTAGTACCATTATCACCAAGTTCAAGGGAACAGTCAAGAAACAGATAAAATAAAGTTGATGCAGAGAGAGGTGTGCTTAAAAGGCTGAGTCATCACTGCCTCACCTCAACATATATGAGTAAATCTCTTGAGCATCCCACTGTTGTCACTAGGGTGTCATATGAGAGGCTGAGCAGCTGTCTAAGCAGCTGTCTGCAAGCATCTGATGTCATTGAGGTAAATTCTTTAGCACCCCAATGCTGTTCCACTTTTTGGGTTCGAGAATCAGTGTTGCAGGGATCCGTAGCTGGCTGCTTGGTTTCCACAAAGGTTAAGGTCAGCAATACCAGCAGTAAGGCAGGCAAGTAGAGCATCTGCTTGTCCATAACCTTACTTCTATCGAGGTAGTAGTGGGCAGAACACCAGCTTCACACTCTGAAATGCACCATCAACATATAGGTCCACCCAGGTCCTCAATTCAAATTATGTTTAAATATATGTCAGGACACCTCCAGCTAATATTATTAAAACTGGACAGACAAGCAGATGCCCAAATGACATCTACTTTACTTCACTGGTACTAATGTTCATGAAAGGTGACAGCCACAATAACTGCATATACCTTAATGATTTTAAACGTTAAATTTGCTCAATAATCAGTAAACACAGCCCTCCTAAGTATCCCAAGACTCTGAACAGCAAATTACACAAGGGGCCAGTAAACAAATCCTCATATTTCCGCAAGCCACCTGAAAAACTTGCAAAAGCTGCCACAAACCATAGTACAGTGCAAGAGGCTACATGGGGGAATGCCCTTAGTACTAAGGGTGGGTTGACCAGTGACATCATTCCTTCTAGGAATCAACCAAGGATAAACCTGAAGTGCATCAATATCCAGATTAGTATGTTGCTAGGAATGAGGTGGCTGCTCAAATTGTTGCTAAAAATAAAGAATGACAGGGGTCTCATTGAGGATAAAAGAACAAGTAAGGTGTAAAACACAAAATAACTTTTCTAGAGGTTGAAATAAAAGTTATTGTTAATGGGTATATTCTCAAGTTGTTCATTTGGGCATTGAATTCATACGAAAGAAGACAACTTTAAATTAGGACTAGCGATCACGGATAATCTGTGATAGATGGAAACCTTTGGGGCCCGGTTTATGAGAGTTATGTATTTATAGCAAAAAAATGAAGAATTTATTCAGTTGAATTTCATTGAGGTAGATATATACTGCACTGCTTCTTGACATCTACTTTATTGTATATGAGGGGCCATGACATACTCTCTATAAATGGGAAAAATAACATTCAGTTTGTAGGAAGATAATATTGCAAGCTCCTAAAGGATCTTGTTCTGTTATAGTATTTCAATTTTATCTATAAAGTGCACATAACAACAGTAAAAAGTTAAAAGATGCTACAGGTGTCTATTGGTTGAAAAGTCATATTTTTAGCCTACACTTGAAGAGAAGTAGCATAGTCCAGTCATGACAGGATCAGCTGTGACAGCTTTCATCGCACTGGTATGTGAATTTGCTTCAATGGTCAAAAAAACCTTCTTTAAGATTTGGAGATGGACAACCCCATTCTGGGCTACCCCAGATGCTTCAGCATTTAAAGACAAATCGTTATCAAACCGTGACAGATTGCTAAAGGATGGAGCTGAAGATGGGCCATTATTTCTGGCCTCCAGAAGGTAACCCTATTTTCTAGGATAAGTAGGATCTCAATTCCAGCAACTGTATTCAGTCAAAGAAACTTTAAAGAGTTTGTGATCTGTCCTAGTTAAGATACACCCAGAGTGAGAGGTAAGCCAAAAATAAGCTCAATATCATCTGCATAAGAATAAATGTCGAAGTGGATTATTTTTTGAAGCAGTAATACTAAGGGGCAAAGATAAAGATTAAAAAGGAAAGAGGACAGTGTTGACTGCTTGTGCCTGAAATAATCCCTGTGTGATTGAAGAGAAATTATATTTTGAGAACTTGGTCACCCATGGTTTGTTAGTTAGTCAACAAAAAAAATTATAATTTTTGCCATTTACAAAGGTTTTAAGCCTCAAGTTTCAAATTATTTACATCTTGAGATGAATCTCAAAGCATGCATCATTCTAAAACAATTACTATAGTCCAACTTCACGAACAGCATCCTGACTTGTAACAAGCTGAAGTGAGATGGAATTATAGCAAAAGAGATCTCTAATGTAATTGATATGTTTGCATTTGGAATGGAACCCAGAGGCTTGCATTAGTGGCTGCTTTTCAAAGAACTTAAGTTAATACAAATTATTTTTTAATTCTGCATAAATGTTTTTAGACTTTATTGGAACCTCACACAAATGCAGAAGTTGACCTAGTCTCTGTTGGAAAAGATACTGGAAATGTAGTAGCAAACAAAGCTTTTGGAAAAGAAATGCCTCAGGCGTGTTCCACCACCTTTAGTGCTCAACTCTGTGCATGGTCTTCTGCCTTTCCCTTGGCCCTGGTGTCATGCTAATCTAAGGCCCCCTGTCTGGAAGTTGTGCATAAGAGTGGAACATAAACCACCCCATTTTGTTTCAGTCCAAAATTCCCTATGACCAAGGGAGGGAATGCTCTGCAGAGTACTCAAACAACTGCTATTCTTCCAAAGCAGGTATCTGCCTGACAGCCAGTCTCCCAGATGTGAGAGTACATTACCTGAAGTTATCATAACTCATGAAAAGAGCAGGCGAAGTTTGGTTGCTTGAGGAAAAATAATATGGGAGAAAGGCAGAATTAGAAAGATAAGATTATGGGGACTGGTTTATGAGAGGCTGGTGGTATCCAATCGGATTCAGAGTAGGACCACATCCCTGGTAATTTAAGTAGCCGGGTGTCAGTAGTACAATGCCTAACAACTGCTAGTTCTACGGTTTCTGCTTGCTTAGTTTGATCACTGTTCTACCCTTCACCTTTGTTTTGCTCTATCATTTGCCCTGTTTCCTCGTTATTGTAACTTTGAATGCCCCTGAAGACCAGCCTTCATTTGGTTTAGAGCAGGGAAGGTTCTTGGGCTTCCTGGGTTTTTAGTGCCATTCCCTTATGGATCAACAGGCAAGATAAAAGAGGTGGTGGATTGTTTCATACTTGTATTCTGTCACCACTGCCATTACTTACCACCTACCTTTGTTCTAATAGTCAGACAAGTGGAACCCGTGGTCTGAGTGATTTCTTTATAGACCTCTAAGGGAGACAGTGCAAGCCTGAGTCACAAAACATCTAAATGTCATGGGAAATGTGACATCTACTCCAGTGTGTTTTCTCTCCCTTCCCCTAATGTCAACTCGCATGTTAATGGTTCCTATTCCTCCTCTTACCATTCCTAATTGGTGAGATTGGTGGACTGGCATCGGTGATCCCTCCTCCCACTTGTCCCCAAATGGGGTTGTGACACTAGTCTAGATTTCCTGCTGTTGGAGATGTATGTCTACCCCAAAGTGCCTAGAAGTTTGCCAGTGGGAAGGAGTCTGTCTTGCCCTGCAATAGAAGAGACTCTTCAGAAAGAGTGAAGTCCAGCAAGTCCCTGGTGACTTTGGAATACCAAGGAAGAAACCGACTGCCTGAGAGCAAACCAGAAGCATGCTTTTTGCCTAGAAACCCCCAGAGACACCCATTCTGGTTCCTGGCTGGAACCGTGATTCCCCAATTGTGTGATTGCCAGAGTCCCAGACAGATCTGCAATTGCATGACTAATGAAGGTCCAGTCGGGGATGCAACTGTCAAGTTGCTGAAGGTCTGAGCAGAGTTGCAACTGCCGAATTGCTGAAGGCTCAAGTGGTGCTGCAACTGCAGAATTGCTGAAGGCCAACAGCTCAATAACTAAAAGTCCAGTCAGGGCTGCATCTGCAGAACAGTCACCCCAGATGTGCAGTGCAGATTGCCAAAGACCCCATATTCACACAGCCCCTGCCTTCCTTCTGATTAAGAACAACCCACATCAGGGCTACCAATCATTGAGCAACATACTGCATCTGTTGTGGCTGGGACTGCGACCATCCGGACACTCAACCAACCTCATGATACCCAGCGCAGCAACGATGAGAAGACAACTGGGTGGATGTGGTGTCACCCCATTCAAGTCTGGCCCTACAGAAGGCAACAGAGACCAACTAATTCTCCACAGCTATCCACAAGTGTGCTGGAGAACCCCTCAGTACAACTTATCAGAGTGCAAGGGGACAGGTGAAAGGACTTGTTAGACTCGTTTACCTGTGTAGCGGAAAGACAGACTGAACCCATCATGTAAAATGCTGATGATTTAGACTGAAAATCAGCTGAATTCCCTCTATCCTTGATTGACCTTAGAGTAAGGTGACTCATTACCCTAGAAGAGCCCTATGAGGGGACGGTAAGGGACTAGGGTTCTGTTATATTATGTTATGTTGCATGTATGAAGTGCTTGTTTACTGACGTTTCAAATATGTTAATGATACAGAGGGAGCATTGGACAGACATTTCCAGGCATTGAGATTACTTGGAAAACAGGTAGGTCTCGAAATGTTTTCTAAAGTGAAATAAAGATGGCTCGATATGTAAGAATAGGATCACTGAAATAATATCGAGAGACAGAATATCGACCATCAAGAATATCGTTGACAAAATATCAACTGACAAAATATCGAGTTTCTATCTACAAACAGGTAAGTACAAAAATATCGAGTTAAAAATATCGTTTACAAAAATATAGTTTTAAAAAATATCGACTTTACTAAAAACAATGTCAAATTAAATTAATATTAACATTAATTACTAAAATATACTTAAAAATACTTAAATTAACTTATAATAATTAAATATTTAATGAATGTAAAAAAAAACATTTAATTCATATTTCTTAAAACATATATATATAGTAACAAAATATAATTAAATAATAGCCAATATTATTAACGTACAATAACAAAAGTGTAAAAATTACTATTCCCACTCCAAAGAGTGCAAGCATAGGGTAAGCGTTGGATAGCGTAGGGGTTAAAATTACTATTCCCACTCCAGGGGTGCAACAGTAGGGAAAGCGTTGGATAGCGTAGGGGTAAAAATTACTATTCCCACTCCAAAGAGTGCAACAGTAGGGAAAGCGTTGGATAGCGTAGGAGTTAAAATTACTATTCCCACTCCAGTGAGTGCAACAGAAGGGAAAGAGTTGGATAGCGTAGGGGTTTAAATTACTATTCCCACTCCAGTGGGTGCAACTATAGGGAAAACATTGGATAGCGCAGAGGTAAAATATACTATTCGCACTCCAGTGGGTGCAACAGTAGGGAAAGCGTTGGATAGCGTAGGGGTTAAAATTACTATTCCCTCTCCAGTGAGTGCAACAGTAGGGAAAGCGTTGGATAGCGTAGGGGTTAAAATTACTATTCCCACTCCAGTGGGTGCAACAGTAGGGAAAGCGTTGGATAGCGTAGGGGTTAAAATTACTATTCCCACTGTGGGTGCAACAGTAGGGAAAGTGTTGGATAGCGTAGGGGTTAAAATTACTATTCCCACTCCAGTGGGTGCAACAGTAGGGAAAGCGTTGGATAGCGTAGGGGTAAAAATTACTATTCCCACTCCAGTGGGTGCAACAGTAGGGAAAGCGTTGGATAGCGTAGGGGTTAAAATTACTATTCCCACTCCAGTGGGTGCAACAGTAGGGAAAGCATTGGATAGCGTAGGGGTTAAAATTACTATTCCCACTGAGGTAATATAAATTTTATGGTCATGTTGTGTTCCCTAGCGAGTACCCCACCGACTCCATGTACGAGTTAAAAGTGCATGTAACTTCCCTCCTGTACCAGCTATGAAGACGCAAATACATTTGCGTCCAACGTTAACTTGTCCTCTTTCAGACCCACCATGAATGGGTTTGATGGTCCGTTCCTAAGTATGCTATGCCAACGTCTTTTTGAAGTGTACTCCTACGTTTTTCAGCCTGGCTGAGAGTAGGCCCTGAATCTCTGCCACCGAGCCTCTTTTCTGGCTTCTGACTGCGAGGGCCCCTGCCCAAGCAGCCCCCGTACCCGTGAACTCTGACTTACTTCTAGCGCGGCCCTCCGTGCTCAGCTCAGCCTGCTGCCTGCCAAGATTGACTATAACCTTCGAGTTATCTGTTTTCCTCCCCGAAGATACATTCCAGCCTGCTAGTTTCAGTAAACATCCTTCCTCAGCTACAGGGCTAAAGGGCCGACCTGTTTCTATGCAAGTAATTCATAGCCTCTGTTGCCATGCTTCCATGGAAGGCCCCATGCCCCCACGCTTCTCATACAGACACTCAGGCGCTTATACACGCACTCACAGCAAGTATAGAATAGCTTCTGCTCTAGAGACCTTTCTGCCCAGATAGCTTAGTTCCTAAACATCAGATATCAGATATGATAGAAGCACAAGTTGATCTGACATGCCAGACTTCTGTCTCTTTCCGTCAGTGTAAATGTCAAGTCCCCTGCACCCCGTCTATCACACGTCATGCAGCTGCGCGCGCATCCAAGCTTCCGATTTCTGCTGACATTGCAACATTCTGTTAGCACCACCCCTTGGTGCCACCCATTTGCGTCACCTATCAGTGACGTTTCTAGCACACACGCCTAGTTTACGCCTAGTTTACGCCTCTTGATGATGTACTAGTACCACGTGTATACTGTTATCTTGTTTTCTCTCAGCTGTTACGCCTCTTACATTGAACATTATGATGTAAATCAAGTATATAAGCTATGTATTGTCAATAAACGTGAGCGCGCTCATCTATCCCTTCTGACACCCTGTGTGGTGGTCAGAACATGATATCCTGATTCCTTTATGAGGAATAAAACCCTTAGAAACTCTTACACCACGGACTCTGTTTTCCTTCATTCTGATTGAGTTATCATTAATTAAGTACTTACCTGCATAGAAATTAAGAGAGTAAATTAATTATTTACGTCATTTTGGCGCCCGAATAGGGACCCCTCCCCCACCTCACGCGCCGGAAGGTGCGTTGCAATCCGTGTCCCCTGCCATCAGTTAGACGGACTACACGTGTACTGGCAGGACTTCCTGCATCCCCCTCTGACACACGGAGGTGACGAAGACTGCAATCAGTGCCCAGACGAGGCGGTGAGGAGTGCGGAGGATCCCGACCAGAGCCCAGCCGAAAGAAGCAAGGTCCGAGGTGTGAAGAGGCCCACCAGGTTTCCGAAGTTTTCCGAAGTTTTCCGAAGTTTTCCGAAGTTCTCCGAAGTTTTCCGAAGTTCCGAGCCGAGTCCAGTCGAGTTTTCCGAGGCCTTCTGTTTTCCGTGCTTCCCGGTGAGTACCATTGCTGGGTCGTATCTAGACGGGTTTGGGTACGCAAGTCCGGTCTGCACTGTTTTTAGGCAGTGTATCTGTACTGTTTAGCAGTATATAAAGTATTCCGAATTTCTGCACTGTTACAGCAGTGTATCTGTATCGTTGAGCGGTACATTCAGAGTAGGGGGAAGTTAGCTATGTCTTTAAATGTTTCATGTGATTAATGTCGTGGTATGAGTGTGATTGTTTTTGTGCATTATTGTGTTTTCTTGTATAAATAGTTACAGTCGACATTAAGTACCAAGGATCAAGCATTACAGTATCAAGTAGGCACAATGCCGTTTTTCAACAAGTTAAGGCAGATAGGGACTAGGAAAGGGATGTTAGAGGAAGAGATTCCAATCCCCCCTAGGGACACTCCAGGTAATTTTATGTACAATAAACATGGCATAGACGCCATCCTGTATCTAGAGTTATGGACCGATTATACCAAGCACCTAGAGGAAAGATACCGATGGCCAGTTAACGGAACATGGGATGCCGAGTGCATCATAAAGGTAGAAGAAATATTACGGAAAAAGAAAGCTAGACAGTCTCAGAAAGACGCCATAGAATTTTGGCGTAAGGAATCACGTAAGCGTGCTGAAAGAGCACTCCGTAGAGAAGACAGACTTCAAGAATCAGAAAAGGCCCAAGAAAACGTATTAGTTACTGAGGGAATTCGAGTAAAATTAGAACAAATAGATCGCACCCAAACTAGCCAAGTGAATAACATGTATCTTTTGGCCGAAGGTACCCCTGACGCCATCTCAGAAATACCGAAAAATTTGCCGTCACCATTGGTTCCAACTAAAGTAATGCACAAGACTACTAAAGACATATTCCTAAATTCCTATCTAGATGATGTAGCACCAGCCTACACCAATCTGCCTGTTCGCGCCCTGCCTGCAGACAGGGACGGGGGTGGTACTCCACCCCCAGGTCACGTTCCGCCGGTACCACAACAGACTTCTCCTGTTCCGCCAGCCCCGCCACTTCCCCTACTCAAAACTGACCTACCGAAACCACGTTTGCCTGATCCACCTAAACAGCAAGTTCACGTTCAGATGCAGACTCCGCGGAGAGATAATGCCCAAGCATCCGCCTCGGGAGGTACGACAGCGGGTCTACAGACCCCGCCACCGACACACAGATTGCATTTAAAGGACACACAGAATCCTTTCCAGTCTCCCCACTACACATCCCGGCTTGAGGCATTGAAAGATAGGATGTCATTCTGCAGATATGATCCAGTACCCGGAACAGACGATCTAATGGTATTAGCATCACTGCGCTTAAGATCTGCCACCGACAGCTTGTTATGCTGTGTGGGAATGCAGGAAGCCCTCGACAGACTATACAAATTCATACAGACAGGGAAAGACCCCGACAGTGTCCAAGCTGCCATGTATAAACAGAAAGTAGACATTCAAAAACAGATATTACGATTCTTCATTAATTGTGTAATAAGAGAGCGAGACAGGCCTGGAACAGATCAGAGTGAATTAGACGTATTGAACAAGTGGGGCCAAAATATAGCCGAAGCAAAACATGACAAGGGGACTTGCATAGCCGCTATGTCCCAGAAAATTAGAAAGGCAGTATTAACTGCGCATCAAGAAGCAACTGATAAAACTTCCTCCGAGGAAGAAAATGAAGATGAGACATCAGGAAAGTCTACAGACATTATAGCATATGTAGGTAGGGGAAACTACCTTAGGAAAGGTGTCCGTCCGGAGAGCAAGAGAGTTTTCTTCTCTGCCTTAACGAATCCGAATTCTGCTGAGCATCAGTTCCAGGAAACTGATAAAAGGCTTCGAGATCGAGTTGGGTACCATGTACTCAATTCTATGGATGAACAAGAACTAGCCCGATCAGCTGTATCATGGGCCGAGAATGCCGACATATATAATGATGATACCGTAGCACAGACATTTTTGAACCTCTCCCCCGACGAACAGAAATTAGCAGGTGTATACATGATTCAGCACCTTCTCATCAAATACAGAAAACATTATTCCGATCCAGGTCCCTTACACGAGACACTGGAAGCACTACTGATGGATAGATGGAGAGGCTTAAGTACCAAATTAGTTCAAATAATTCTAGAACAACGACGCAGATATGATACCTTTGTGAGTTCTGAATATGTTCCCGCCCCACCTCCAGAGAGGAAAATGTACCATATGCAGTGCGGGGGTGGTATTGAAAGTCAGAACCCCTTACGAGAAGTACACCCTGTTATGGGTGAGGACAAGGTTTTGAGACGCGTGTATGTACACACGCCTCTGACTAAATTAGAACTGTTAGAAATGAAGAAATTAGTACCGTGCCATGATAAAGACCCTGCAGGTTTTCATAGAGAGCTCAAAGATATGTTACTGATGGGAGATTACACGTATGATGATATCATGAAAATGTTGAAAGTATTACTGCCTACGGGGATATTCGAGAAACTGAAAGAAAAGGAATGGGAGGTGGGAGACACAAAGATTGCCTGGGCAGAAATAGAAGACGAAGAGAAAAAACGGATTCCAGGGTTAGGCCTTGGGGACAAAACTAAAGCATTACCAGGTTTAATAGTACAGGTCCTGCCCAGATTATTGACAACTAGAAAAGAAGATTGGGACGCAATCTCGTCCTGTAAACAGAAACAAGATGAAGATACTAGCGACTTTTATTCAAGATTCGAGAAATGTTTTATTATCAATAGTGGCCTCCAGCCAAGTAGCGAGTCGTACCCACATCTTTTTGTATCAAAGTTAGTCGAGAATTCCCTACCGTTAGTTAAAAATAGAGTGTATAAAGTCGAGAGTACATGGCAAGCAAATACGCCATCCCAGATGTTACAAATGTTACAATATCACCAGAATAGAATTAGGGAAGAACAAGATCAGGAACAGAAACGTATGAAAGACACGAAAATGAAAATGTTAGTAGCTCAGACGGTCCCATCCGACAGTCACAGAAAAGGTACGACCCAGACAAGTCACACTGCAGCTCCTGTTAAAGGGACATGCAATTATTGCAAGCAGCCAGGTCACTACGTACACGAATGTGCAGTTCTGAAACATAACATAGCGACAGGTAAAACTAAAGAAAGACCGCATCCGCCTAGACAAGACCATAACCAGCATCAGTCTACACAGAATACACAGCCTATGCATGCATCTGCACAGACAGCACAGACCGTAGCAGTACCACAGCCACAGCCCATTGCTGCAACTCAGCAAGTCTCACAACAGATGTACCAGTATGCCCAGTCTGCTTACCCCGAATATTCCCGATATACATGAAACAGCCTAGAGAGGGAAGGTGGCTTGCCTCTTATCGAGATTCCTGTAGATCAAGAAGGTCCTTATGTACACAGTCAAGTATTGGGGAAAGATAGAAAGTTTTTAATTGACACAGGGGCAAGTCGCACTACAATAAGTCATGACGAAGTTCCAGGGGCACCCCTCTCAGGCTCACAAAATGTTTCCCTTGGTTTTTCAGGACAGCCTATTGTAAACGAAGTATCAGAACCAGTTCCCCTGGCTGTGGGTCCATTATCACGCGTTACAGACCTGTTACTAACAAAATCATGTCCGGAAAATCTGTTAGGAATTAAAACACTGAAGGCTCTAGGAGCTATAATATGCTGCTCCCCGGAGGGGGTTAGACTCTTTCTGCGGGATTTCAAGGGTCATTACGTTCTTCGTGAGTTTGACGTCAGATTGAAAAATGTACCTGATTACTTGTGGGCAAAAGGCCCAACTGATGTAGGATGTATGCACATTACACCATACCGCGTTACACTCAAGGCAGGTGTTGTATTACCCAGAATCAGACAATACAAGTTACCACCCGATGCTGTAGTGGCTTTACTGAAAATCATTGAAGAGCTCATTGCCCAAGGAGTGGTCGTCGAGACCGACTCCAATATCTGTAATTCACCCATCATTCCGATTCTTAAACGTACTGATCCCAATGCCCCGCCAGTATATCGGCTGGTGATTGATCTTCGAGAATTGAATAAATGCATTATCCCACAGTATCCTGTGGTCCCCGATATATCATCTCTCTTGACTACTATTGATTCAGAAGCAACGTTCTTTACTGTAATTGATCTCAAGAACGCCTTCTTCAGCGTGCCTATTGATCCAGAGAGCCAATATCTCTTCGGATTCTGTTTAAATGGACGCAGTTTCAAATTTTCGCGCGCACCTCAAGGATTCACAGAAAGCCCCAGCATCTATAGTCAAGCACTGAAGAGACAACTAGATTGTATTCAAATGCCAGTTAACACCGCTTTACTACAATACGTCGATGATCTGCTGATCACCGCACGAAGTGAGCCCGAATGTGAAAAAGCATCACTGACAGTTTTACATTTCCTGGCCGACAAGGGACACAAGGTGTCTCCTTCGAAGCTACAATTCTGTGTTCAGCAAGTTGTGTACTTGGGTCACTTGCTGTCCAAAGTGGGGAGACAGCTCACTCCCGATCGCATTCAGTTAATTGTGAACATGCCGCAACCCAAGACACAAAAGGAAGTGCGGGCCTTCATAGGCCTCACCTCGTACTGCAGACAATGGATTCCCCAGTATGCATTTCTAGCTAAACCACTCATCCAGTTAACGACACAGGAGGCAGCGACTTCGACTGTCCTCCCTTGGACTCAGGAACATACACAAGCTTTTGAAGAATTAAAGAAAGTTTTATGCCAAGCACCAGTTTTAGCGACACCATGTTACAGCAAACCGTTTACACTTTTTGTTACAGAACGTGATGGTACAGCGTTGTCTGTCCTCACTCAAGATCAAGCAGGTTCACATAAGCCTTGTGCTTATTTTTCTAGTACATTGGATTCAGTAGCTCAAGCACTCCCTGCGTGCTTAAAGTCAGTAGCAGCAACAGCGTTAGCAATAAGACAAAGTGATTCAATTGTTTTAGGTCATCAGTTAACAGTTCAAGTACCACATTCTGTAGAGGTTTTGTTAAACAGAACCCAGACTCAACACTTAACTATAGCACGACTGACAGGTTATGAATTAACACTATTCCAGCCACACATAGAAATCAGACGTTGCAGCATCCTGAACCCAGCAACACTGTTACCTACAGTTATGACAGATCCAGCTCCGCATGATTGTATAGAAATAATTAATGCAGTAACTAAGCCTAGATGAGACTTAACAGATGTCCCATTGACAAATCCAGACCTGACACTTTATGTGGACGGTTCATGCATGAGAACAAGTACAGGAGAATTAGTGGCCGCGTACGCCGTGACCACTGAAACTGAAATTAAAGAAACACATCGTATTGACACACTGTCTGCTCAAGCAGCAGAGCTCATCGCTCTGACCCGAGCCTGTATTCTAGCCAAGAACAGAAATGTTAACATATACACAGATTCCCGCTATGCCTTCGGAGTTGTACACGACTTCGGAGTCCTCTGGCAAGAACGAGGTTTTCTGACTTCCCATGGGGCCAAGATACAACATGGCCCCCTCATTCAAGCACTGTTAGAAGCAATACATTTGCCCTCGGGCATATCAGTCATGAAGTGTAAGGCACATACTAAAGTCACAGATTCTGTTTCCCAGGGTAACGACCTGGCAGACCAGACAGCAAAACATACAGCATTGACTCACACCCAGACTACTGATGTGACAAAGACAATAGTACAGACACAGTGTATGGCAGTTAGAGATCCCGCCCTAGACGTAATTGACATCCAGACACATGCTACTCCAGAGGAGATAAAGAAATGGACTGAACTAGGAGGGATTCAGACAGATCAAGGTTGGGTGACGAAGGGAAAATCTATATGGTTTCTCCCCGACTCAATGGTTCAGGTCATGATAAATACAGCACATAGCCCGGCCCATCTAGGAGAGAAGGCGATGTTAGACAGTTTACAGAATCTCTGGTACAACAAACACTTGCGAGCAGCAGCAAAACAGAAAGTGCGTACTTGCATGATCTGTTGTCAGTTCAATCCAGGTAAAAGCGTCCCTGTTGAGCAAGGTGGATTCCATCCTCCCGATCACCCTTTTGAAGTCCTCCAGATGGATTATATCCAGATGAATAGCTGTAGAGGATTTAAGTATGTCCTTGTAATTGTTTGTGCTCTGTCCCGCTGGACCGAAGCATACCCAGTCCCAGACTACACTGCTCCGACCACTGCCAGACAGTTGGTTCGTGAATTCTTCCCACGGTACGGTTTGCCCCGTGTCGTATATTCAGATAACGGACAGCCGTTCTCGTCCGAGTTGATGAGACAAGTTTCCCTCTTGCTAGGATATCAGTGGAGGTTCCACTGTGTCCGACATCCCGAAGCAGCTGGCCTTGTAGAAAGGCATAATCAGACACTAAAAATCCGTCTTGCCAAGATCTGTCAGGAAAAAGGGGTCGACTGGATAGTCGCCCTGCCCGTGGCACTATTCTACATGAGAATGGTCGCCCACTCAAGATCAGGGCTATCCCCGTACGAAGTGGTCTTTGGCAGACCACCGAATATGTGGGGGACGCCCGTTCCGAAAAAGATCACTGATGTTGATTGTAACATGTTGACAGATTACCTTGCCTCCTTGATGTCTGCACTCCAATCATGTCGTTCACAGGTTGCCGCAGCGTTCCCTGACAATACCGATGTGAAGGCGCATGAGGTCCGTCCAGGGGACCTGGTACTCGTCCGGAATTTCGACCGGAAAAGTCCGCTGGAGCCCCGCTGGAAGTCTCCAAAGACCGTTCTGCTTACCACCAGGACCGCTGTGAAAATCGAGGGGAGAAAGGGGTGGGTCCACACGAGTCACATCAAACTATGCAATGAACTAAAAAACGGACTGAAACAGGACTCTGACTCGTCCACCCCCACCAAAGACTGTGTTGAAGCACAAGACGTTACCGTTCCTAAAAGAGAAAAGACTCCCCAAGAACTCTACCGAATGAAACTCCGATCTAGCAAGTCAGACAGTTTAATTGTTTAAGTCCTCCCTTAGGTGAATCGGTTAAATAGTTTCTGACATGTATCCCCTAGATCGAGATAGAGAGAGAGAGAGAAAAGAAAAGAAACGTACATACTGTAAATCACTGCGTAGTCACTGTATAGTGACGTTGTTAATAATGTTTTTTCTAAGTATTCTAATTATTATTGCCAGCATTCTGCTACCTATATACTGGCCTATTTTCAGGCGTGAACAATCTGCTTACAATGTCTCTGCTGAACACACTTTTAGTGAACTTCCTGCACATGAACTCTCTTACAGACTTGCGCTGCGCAACAATACATTCATTAGTATGTTACACCATTCCCATCAGACAAACAATGCTACCGACTGCTGGATATGTGGCCGACTCCCTCCCTACCAGAATTACAGGGGAGCTCTGCCCCTTTTTCCGTACCCATTCACTCACAATGGCTCCTGTGGAGCATGGTTTAAAATAATTAATTCTTTAGATCCTGATATCGCTGTTTTCGATGGGGGCTGGGTTTGGGGAAACTTGAACTTAGTCCTGCTCAACGTCTGTTATCCTGATAAAGAGGGACTTCCCACTCGAATAGGAACTGATCTAGAAAACGAAGTATATGGATTAGGTAATTACACAATTAGCCTTATGATCCTCACTGTTGAATCTGAAGCTGCTCCAGTTTTGCCCCATATGTTAGTATTACCAGTCACAGGTGAATTATGTGTTAGCAAGAAAGGTTCAGTACACGTAGGTCATAGTAAATGCACTACTGTGGTCGAGTTCAGTGACCATGGTAAATCGTCCTTTAAAGCTACCAGTCATTCTTACTTTGTTTGTGGTCATACCGCATACATTAGCCTACCTCCAGATTGGGATGGTACCTGTTACATTGCATTCCTTCTGCCACCTGTTTTCCTAGCTCCCCCTGATTACCATAGAAATACGAATCTAGCACCGAATAGACCCAAAAGAGATATTCCCCTTGTCGACTACACAGAAACGGCATGGGAACAGTACACTGATTTCAATAAAGGATTCTTTTTCTTCCTAGGACCTGTCCAAAACAGTAAATTAATACGCAGATTAACGAGAACACTTGAAGCAGTAGTGAATGAAACTGCCTCCGCTCTAGGTAACTTAACAGAGGAGCAGTCTGCTATACGGACTGTTGTCCTTCAAAATCGTCTTGTGATTGACGTCATCTTGGCAGATAGAGGTGGAGCCTGTAAGGTCATCGGGTCAAGTTGCTGTGTTTTCATTCCACAAAACGCACCATCTGTCTATCAAGCTATCACCCGTTTACATAAAATTGCAAATCAGATACATCAGAATCCAGGCACCTGGACTTGGTCCGGTTGGTTCTGGACTACGTTAACAGCTTGGGGATGGAAGATCTTATCCTTCCTAGGCATTGGCCTTGTTATAGTATTCAGTTGTTGCCTGTGCCTGCAGTGTGGGCCAGCGATATGTGGACTGTGTGCCACATCCTGCATTGAGCATTCCAGTTGTCTCTCAAACAGTCAAAGAAAGAAAGACGAACATATAATGTTACAAGAACAAACCGATCGATTTATGAGGATCGATATATCATGAAGGGTCCGTAGGGAACAAGGAGGGAATGAGGTAATATAAATTTTATGGTCATGTTGTGTTCCCTAGCGAGTACCCCACCGACTCCATGTACGAGTTAAAAGTGCATGTAACTTCCCTCCTGTACCAGCTATGAAGACGCAAATACATTTGCGTCCAACGTTAACTTGTCCTCTTTCAGACCCACCATGAATGGGTTTGATGGTCCGTTCCTAAGTATGCTATGCCAACGTCTTTTTGAAGTGTACTCCTACGTTTTTCAGCCTGGCTGAGAGTAGGCCCTGAATCTCTGCCACCGAGCCTCTTTTCTGGCTTCTGACTGCGAGGGCCCCTGCCCAAGCAGCCCCCGTACCCGTGAACTCTGACTTACTTCTAGCGCGGCCCTCCGTGCTCAGCTCAGCCTGCTGCCTGCCAAGATTGACTATAACCTTCGAGTTATCTGTTTTCCTCCCCGAAGATACATTCCAGCCTGCTAGTTTCAGTAAACATCCTTCCTCAGCTACAGGGCTAAAGGGCCGACCTGTTTCTATGCAAGTAATTCATAGCCTCTGTTGCCATGCTTCCATGGAAGGCCCCATGCCCCCACGCTTCTCATACAGACACTCAGGCGCTTATACACGCACTCACAGCAAGTATAGAATAGCTTCTGCTCTAGAGACCTTTCTGCCCAGATAGCTTAGTTCCTAAACATCAGATATCAGATATGATAGAAGCACAAGTTGATCTGACATGCCAGACTTCTGTCTCTTTCCGTCAGTGTAAATGTCAAGTCCCCTGCACCCCGTCTATCACACGTCATGCAGCTGCGCGCGCATCCAAGCTTCCGATTTCTGCTGACATTGCAACATTCTGTTAGCACCACCCCTTGGTGCCACCCATTTGCGTCACCTATCAGTGACGTTTCTAGCACACACGCCTAGTTTACGCCTAGTTTACGCCTCTTGATGATGTACTAGTACCACGTGTATACTGTTATCTTGTTTTCTCTCAGCTGTTACGCCTCTTACATTGAACATTATGATGTAAATCAAGTATATAAGCTATGTATTGTCAATAAACGTGAGCGCGCTCATCTATCCCTTCTGACACCCTGTGTGGTGGTCAGAACATGATATCCTGATTCCTTTATGAGGAATAAAACCCTTAGAAACTCTTACACCACGGACTCTGTTTTCCTTCATTCTGATTGAGTTATCATTAATTAAGTACTTACCTGCATAGAAATTAAGAGAGTAAATTAATTATTTACGTCACCACTCCAGTGGGTGCAACAGTAGGAAAACCGTTGGATAGCGTAGGGGTTAAAATTACTATTCCCACTCCAAAGAGTGCAACAGTAGGGAAAGCGTTGGATAGTGTAGGGGTTAAAATTACTATTCCCACTGTGGTTGCAACAGTAGGGAAAGTGTTGGATAGCGTAGGGGTTAAAATTACTATTCCCACTCCAGTGGGTGCAACAGTAGGGAAAGCGTTGGATAGCGTAGGGGTAAAAATTACTATTCCCACTCCAGTGGGTGCAACAGTAGGGAAAGTGTTGGATAGCGTAGGGGTTAAAATTACTATTCCCACTCCAGTGGGTGCAACAGTAGGGAAAGCATTGGATAGCGTAGGGGTTAAAATTACTATTCCCACTCCAGAGAATACAACATTAGGGAAAGTAAATATTTCATATATTATTCTAAGATCTAAAAATGATTATCTATTAATAATTAATTAAAAATAAATAAAAATGTTATGTAATATAATAATTAATATTTTACTAATTAACAATAATTATTTCAATTAATCACCTATTAATACAAAGAAATTAAACATTAACAATTAATTATTTAATAATTATAAATTATTTTACAATTATTTCCAAATAAATACATTTTAATTAATTTTATTTTTTAATTAATTATTAATAAATTACTTCCCACCCTATTCCCCTATAAACCCACAACCCGCTACAGAAATTAAATTAAGTAAAATTTACATAATTACCAATTAATCAATTAATAAAAATTAATTAACAATTATAATTAAATTAATTAACAAATATAAATTAATTAACAATTAATTACTAATTACTATCAATAAATAAATTTACATATTTAATTATTTATAATTAAATTACTTCCCACCCTATTCCCCTATAAACCCACAACCCGCTACAGAATTAAATTAGCAAAATTTACATAATTACCAATTAATCAATTAATAATAATTATTTTCCAATTACAATTAAATTAATTAACACATATAAATTAATTAACAATTATTTACAAATTACTATCAATAAATAAATTTACATATTTAATTAATTATAATTAAATTACTTCCCACCCTATTCCCCCATAAACCTACAATCCGCTACAGAATTAAATTACGCAATAAATATAAAAACAAAATTCCTTAAATACAATTATTTATAACATAAATACACATTTTCACACATATTATAACATAAAAATACACTATAAAAAATTATATATTATTAAAAAATCGATATTTTAACTATCTATATTATATACTTCGATATTTTAACTATCTATATTTTTAACAGTCGATATTACTTCACTTACCTTAAAAACGATATTTTTGTTATCTATATTCTGTCCTGTCGATATTTTGTCCAGTCTATATTAAAAACTCGATATCATGTCCAATCGATATTTTGGACTCAATATTATGTCCGTGCACCGTAAGAATACTGCTGGAGAGTTACAAAGATAAGCAGCAGCAACTGAAAAAGAGCAATCATAAAAACTAACTGTTTTGGTTCTAGGTATGTGCAAAAGTAGCAGATCATTGGATCTTAGATTGCGGGAGGTCAAATGTCTAGTACATTTTGATACCATACAATCATGAAACTGGAGGTCGAGGATTCGATGGATAATAGTAATGGCCTTAAAGGCAATCAGTTTGAATACAGGGAGCAAATGCAATTGCCTTAGGGCTTGCCAAATGTGATGGAATTTGGGTAAATTGCAGACTAGAAGGGCAGCAGAACTTAAAGCTAACTAAAGAGTGTTTATTACCGTGACAGGAGCAGACAATAGAACAGAATTCGTTAATCAATACAAGACGGGATAATAGCATTGACCACTGTTATATGATGGCAACAATCCAGGAAAGGTAGAATTTTGAAGACGTTTTTTAAATAATAGAAACAGGCATTAGGTACTTTCTTCAGAAGTTTGGTATTTAGCGTACTCCCTAGATTACGTATAGAAGTTGAAATGTCCAGTGAGGACCCCATAAAGGAAAGCCATTTAAGCGTATTATAGGATAATGCTCCTTCTGGTACAACCAGTAGTTCTGTCTGAGAGGGATTACTTATAGTTTTGTGTAGGGTGGGTGTAGAGTCCATGGGACATAGTGACTAGAGACATTGATTAAGTATATCAGGATATGATTATTGGAGTATGTAGTAATGTATACAACAATTTGATTAAAGTACTTTCTTTCTTACAAAGAATCAACATTCTCTGTATTGAGACTGTTGGTTGATAGTTGAGCTCAAGAACCTCTTCCCGTACTGCCTGAGAAGTCTGTGACTGCTCGCCGGAGCTACCCCGAGAGACAAGATCAGCATGGGTTGTAGTGGCCATTTGCTGACCTACAATAGGATGGGTCCCGGGACATCAGTGGCAAACAACATCCACTCCCGATGTTGAGGCCCAGTGGCCCCTACCTGACCGTTGGCCCTCCAACTGGCTCTGACAAAGGCTCTAAGGCTAACTTGACAAAGGATTGTACTACCTCCTAAGACTGGGTGTAGAAACTATTTGCAAACACAAATTTAATTGCCAAAACTGATCAGAAAGTCAACGCTTGGGAGGCATAATGACTCAGGAAGTTGAATGCTCTCCAGTGACTCTTGGAGCGATCTCCAAGTCATGATTTTAAATACTATCATGTCCAACTCATCCTTCCAAAGTTGATACATTTAATACACTTAAAGTGAACAAAGAAACACTTGTTAATTATAGCGCTTGTAAATAGCAAGCGTGCTATGATGTGCTATATATAAAAATGATTATTCATTGACATTGGAAGGAAAAAAATACTACATGTGTGGCTCTGTTGATCAAAGGGTCTGTGGTCGTGGCAAAACCTGCAACGTTAAGCTGAAAAATGTAATACATTGTAAGTGAAAGAATCGGTGTAGGAGATCTCCAAACTTAACACAGCAAAGAAAGTAGCTTATCAAGCTATAAAAAAAGACTGGAGCCCTTCAGAAAGATCTGGAAAATGGTATCACGATTTATAAGCCAAAGGATCGTATGCTCCTCTGTGACGTACCTTATCATAGAAATATGTACTAGCGAAGCGCATGTGGCATTTCTTTTTTTCTTGTGACTCCTACGTTCTGGTGGCTGGTGCATTTTGCTGTTAGCGTTGTTGTATTGCTCTTAATACGTCCTGTCACATTCGAAGAATAATGAAGTCATATAAAAGGATGTCAAACACATTTAAAAGTAAAGCGTAGCAACAGTGGTTTCCCTCCTTTTGCTAAACAACTGATATTGCAAAACTAATTCATCCAAAAATTATTAACTGGAAAAGTGGATTCTGATTTACGTGGTGGAAAAAATTGAGATAAAAGCGGCCAGGAAGTAAACTGACGTTGACACATGTGCATCACTGTTTTATGTGCAAAGAGACATCGCCAGTGCTTAAAGTGCCTGTTTCATTTTCTTCACAGCCTATAATTCCAACCAGTCCCACCAGTGGCTCGACGACGCCGACTGGCACCATCGGCATGTCCTCTAAGATGGACAGCTCTGCCCTCCATGACGTTTTCATCCTGTCGCCTGTTTCAGGGATGTATGGCCCCAGGTAAACCATAAAAGTAACCCAATTTGCCTGTATTTAAATGCAATTATTTTTAGCAACAGAGCGTTCTTGGACTCTATCTCAAAATCATTGCAAGACGAGGAAGCCTTATATTTGTTTTATTTGTACAGTGCAGTGCTGGGCTCTTTCTGCTTTGAAATGTAAGGTTGATTACCCAGTAGAATTCAAAACACGTCAATTGTGGTTTCATGAAAATTACCCTGTTGTGGAAGGAAGCAAAGGCATAGCATCTCCTATCATCCCCCCTTATGCTAATATGTAAAAAGACGGCTACCCCAGTTTTTAGGTCTTGCCTGTGTCAGTGCCTGTGTATGTGCTCTCGCTTATTGTGTTCTTCAAAGGGTTTGGAGTCTGCCCATTGCTTACCCTTCCTGGGCTTCATTGTCACTCTCATTAGCTGACTTCTAATTGGGCAGCGGTTGACAGCTTCAATTCTTTACTCTTAACTGCAGCACAGACCAAGCCTTTCGGCTGCAGCACAGACCAAGCACTCATTGCTTTATTTGGGCTAAGGTCCTTCGGCTGCTAGCGCTGTAATGATACTATTTTTTAATTTGATTTTCTTGCTTTTGCCACTTTCACTTTCCTGTCTGAATTGCTTCTTTCACTCTCATCCCTACCTATGTAGATTGTTCCCTATTACCCCTGCCTATGTAGCTTGTTCCCCTCTCACCCCCTGTCCATTTAACTTCTTCTGTTCCAACCACGCTCCGTGTTGCTTCTTCCCTCTACCACCAATCCTTGTTGCTTATTCTCCTCAACCCCTTTGCTGTCCCTGTTGCTTATCTCCCTTCACTCCAACCACCATAAGGAAAAAAATGTGTTATGATGCGGCTAGCGCTGGCCTCTTTATAGAGGTTTTTTTCCCTGTCCCATTTACTCCCACCTGCGCTCCTGTTGTTCAACTCTACCCAACTCGGAAAACCAATAGTCGACACCTATTTGTTTTGCCAATACTTAGTCAAGATATGATTCACAGGTGTGCACACATCTAGGACCAGATTAGCTGCTGGCTTCTGAATCTCATCCTTATGGCAGTGAATAGAGTTGACACTCCATAGACATTCCAAACTGTTCATCGATTGCTGACACAGAGGCCTCCCTTATGAGTTTCTAAGGGACTATAGGGACACTACATGTGGGAACTCCGAGTGGTCAGATGTTTACAAACCCAAAACTCTGTGCCCTGAAACACCAGACCACTTTTATGGGCAGTGGTTTTACAGTGCGTGGACAGCATTCCCCATGCTCACCCCCAAAAACGGCCCCACTAGCAAGCCTACAGTATCCCGCCCCCTAGACCACCTCCCTGAGCCCGTTCCGCACCAACCAGCACCACCACACATATTTACACCAGCTCAGGGCAGGTAGCAAATATATGTTTTAATCTCACAGTCTGGCAGATTATTCCCCAATCTGTGGACTTTAGTCTGTGATTGCCGTTATTTCACAATGAAATACAGGGTAAAACATTATTTTCAGCGTCAGTATATGCCTGTGGAGATGACAAGGAGCCTGTAACAGAGGCCATAGTAGTTAGAACAAGATGTTGATGGCCCAAAAATGATGGTTCTAGATTTTCAATGTCTGCAACAACTTTCAAAGGTTCTAGGCTGTGATCATTTTACACATCTCAACACCTTTACCTTTCTGAGCCATATTTTGATACAAATTCGAAAAAGCAGTTTCCACTTTATGTTGGACTGGTTTAATTTACTCTTTAAATTTATTCAACTCTCCCCAAACCATGTTGGGGGAAAAATTGTGACTGACAAAAAAGTTCTATGGAGAAGTATGTTGAAATTCATTAACTAGAGAGTTATTTTGACAGATCGTGATTCGTTGTCATATGAAAATTCTTTACCAGTTTGATCTTTTCCTCATGAATCCACTTTGAAACTGTACTTTAGCCTCGCTATTTTCTAGTTCTCTCAGTTAGTAACAACTCTCTATTTCATTTACCTTCGTCACCTATTTCATTGATAATATAAACCTAAGAATAACTTCTCTTGCAAAACATTCCCACTGCCGCTTGAGGTGTAAATGATTATCAGAATGCGCTGCCTCTAGATCATTAGACAAGTGAATCCCCAAAGAACTGTTTAGCAACAAAAAACACTCACAGAGCACAGTCCTGTGTTGGTTAACATTATTCCAAATTGGGACTATTTCATCTCTCTAAATAGTTCACAGAATAAGAGGCAGACATCCAGGTAGTGGGTTTTCTGAATAATGGTATTACCAATTATTATCACTTGAAACACACCAGATTTCATTACAAGACTGGAGGCCACCATTATGCATAATCTTTTATTGCCACTCCTGACAACGACCCTTCCTAAAGAATATCAACCATGAAAAATCCAGAACTGAAACTTTCAAATACAATGAATGTCCCATGCACAGAACTCTCATCATCTTTTAAATGCTGCTCCTGAAGAGATAAGTTCATTTTATTTGCAGTGTTTATAATTGAGAATGTAAGAAAGAAAGTATGAGAGGAGTTTGATGAATGTTTGTGATACAAGCGTCTAATTATCAGAAGCATGTGTAATGTGGAAAGGTCAGTCTGAAGTGGTGTAGAAAAGTACTAAGAAAAAAAATATGTGTGAATATTTAAATCTGGAATTTTGAAGAGCTGAATGATTTAATGGGTTAAACAAGAGTTACAAATATAGAAATGGAAACACAGTGCTGTTCATGTGCTTACCCAATTTTAAACATCAGAGGTAAATGTTTTGAAATATACAGGACTTTTGTGTATCGTAAGCAAAGCCTCCAACAGTGGTATCAAGTGTTGGGCACGTGAGGAGGCTGCGCTTTGGCATGCCGAGAGCGGAGCATTGGAAGATACGTCCATTTGAGATGTCAGTTTGCATTCTCTGTCACATCAACTGGGCTGATTAATTGGGTGCATGAGGAGGCTGTGCGTTGGCACGCGGAGAGCATGAGCAGAGGAAGATGCGTCCGGTTCAGGTGACAGTTTGTTTTCTTCATCACATCAACCGGGCTGACTAAACCAATGCACCGGCTTGGCTGACCATGGTCTCGCGAGACCACGGTGGCCATTTTGAATTAGGAGGAAGTAAACTGAAACGACAGAGCATCAGGAAAGAAACCTAACGAGTTTTGTTTCCATGACAACATTTCACCTGCAGTAGCGAGGAGAGTATAAGCTGAACAAAAAAACTTAGAAGGAGTTAATTTCGGACAAAGGAAAGTAGGAGAACCTTTGTGCAGATTTGGGAATTAGTTTTGCAAGTGGAATTGAAAGAAAGATTAAAGGAGGACATCAGAGGAAAAAATGTTACTCAACAGATAGTTGAGGGGAGAGTGAATGAAGAGTGTTTTAGGAGATTAATTGAACGCGAAATGAAGAGCTCTATTAGGGAGGTTGTAGAAATAGTAATGAATAGAAAGAGAAAAGAAGTGAGATCTGAGGAGAATTTTTGGTATTGCTCTGAGGAGGAGGAAAGTAGGAATAGCAGACCAGCTAAGAATACAAGGAAAATGAAACTTTTAAGTGCAAGGGGAAAAGATGAATTTAACTCCACAAGAAGGATAGGTGTCCGTGGTGGCACACAAGGCAAAGGTGTCCTTAGAGGCACACAAGAAATTTCTGAGGAAGAGTATGATGTGGAAGTTGAGGAGAGAGTTGGGCAGAGTAGAGGTAAAATATATAATGAATATATTTTATATATGGACCAAGATGATGATCTGAATAATGATCTAAGGGAAGACAAGGCCTCAACCTCAAACAGTGTTATTAAAGATCCTTTGGAGTAGAGATGTTTAGCCCTTATGAAATAAGACATCCGAGGAGTGCGGATTGGTGGCCGCAGAACCATGTTGGGAAATTCATAATCCAATAAACAATGCAGACAAGTCCTTTAAAGGGTTTGGGCCATGGTTCTCTGTCCAAACTCTCGTAAAAAGGAGCGCAAACTAAAAAAAAAATTGTTTTAGGAAACCCCTCGCCCACCTACCTAGTAGGTGGCATGCTTCATCATCGAAGCCCAGATGGATCACCTAGTGCAATCAAGCTGTGCTTCAATGCCTGAATTACAATGGAGCTGGTTGTTAGTGTGACAAAAGTGAAGTGCTATGTAAAGTGCAGTTATATGATAAAAATGTCTCTAGGGATAACACTTATAAAAGTTTTAATGGAAGGGTCCTAGGACATGGATGAAAACATCATCGGGAGCAACGTGAGGTTTAAAATGTACCTCCGTATCCCTTATGGTTTTAGGTCGACTAGTTTCAGCCTTCTGGTGTGGTAAAGAGGCAAAAAACAGAAAGCCAGAGTGGTGCAAATATCAGCACACTCCCTAAAGTGTGCTGTGAGTGTGGTGGGACCTTTTTACTTACAGATCCTCAGTGGGGAGTACTTTAACTCAATATGGACATTGCCTCATGAATCCGTTCGTTCAGAGCTTTACCCCGTTCTGACTGTTTGTCAAGGTAAAAGAATCAGTATGACCTATGCTCTTCATTCGGATCCCGCCGTTCGCAAATGGTTACCTACAAGAGAGGTGGTTCCATATGATTGTGTAGTTGGACAACATTATAATAATGTCTCAGGATGCAGTAGAGTTTGTGACACAACTCAAAATAACTGTGGAAAGATTGGAAAGTTTAGGATTTTTGATGAATCTGAAGAAGTGAATTCTAGTACCAACGCAGAATTTGGAATTTCTAGGTTTCAATATAGACCCAATAGAGGAAGTTCTGAGTTTGCCAGAAAAGAAGGTGAGGCTGATAAAAAAAGAAGTACAAAAAGCTTTGAGGAAGAAGGATATGACATTGAAAGAAGTAGTAAGAATACTGGGGTTGTTTTTTTCTTTAATTCAGGCAATTTTTCCGAGGACCTTTGCACTGTCGGGATCTACAAAGAGTGAAAGCGGAAGCTTTGAGGATAGGTTTGTGGTATGGAGACAGAGTGAGGTTGAATAAGGAGGCAAGAGAGGAATTAGAATGGTGGTTGCACAACTTGGAAGCATGGAACAGAAGAACGATTTTTGGATGTGTACCGAATTTGGTTCTGGAAAAGGATGCCAGTCTGTTAGGATGGGAGCACGATTAGGTGACAGAAGAGAGGTGGAGCCTGGTCAGGAATAGAGAAGAGTCTTCACATACATTGTTTGAAATTGATAGCAGGGTTATTTGCATTGAGAAGTTTCAGGGAGAAATTACATGGAAATGCAGTCTAGATGAAGAGGAACAACATTTCTGCTATGTCATACATAAACAGATTAGGTGGCAGCAGGTCAAAGAGGCTTTTAGATGTAGCAAATGAGTTGTTTGGAGAGCAGAATTTCTATAAGAGCAGAGTGCCTGCCAGGTGTGAGGAATGTAGTAGCAGATTGGAACTCAAGGAATGTGAAGGATTGCAGCGATTGGAAGTTGAGGCACGGGTATTTCAAGAAAATAGAGCAGACATTAGGTCAGATGGAGGTGGGTCTGTTTGCAAGCAGACAGCCTTGTCAGATGGAGAGCTATTACAGTTTTGCCAGATCCAGGTGCTGCAGCTTTTGATGTGTTTCAACAGGATTGGAAGGACAGAAAGCACTATGCTTTCCCACCATTTGCGTTGATTCAGGGGGGACCTCTGTAGGTGAGAAGAGAAGGTTGTCAGTTGGTGTAGATAACACCATTTTGGGTGACTCAGGCCTGGATTCCAGCGGCTTTTGAGATGGCTTCCGGGAAACCTTTTTTACTACAGGTGGAGAGAGGTGTGTTGAAAGACAAGGAAGGAGAATATCATCCATTGATAAAGAATGGCACATAGAACCTTCTTATTTGGAAGGTATCAGGAGATCCAGTGCATTTGAGAGACTTTCATAGGGGACTGCAAGGTTACTTGAGGAGTCATGGGTGCCAGGAACAAAGAGAAGATGTAGAGGAGTTTGGAAATTTTGGGTACGTTGGTGCATGGAAAGGAATATGGATCCCCTGGAAGCTCATATAGTGGAAATAGTGAATTTTTTGGTAGAACTGTTTGAAAAAGGTTTGAGTTACAGAACTATAAATTGCTATAGATCAGCAGTCAGTCAGTTAATTCACTGTATTCAATACTTATATTATAAGGTCATCAAAGTACAGATATGCAAAGATAAAAAAATCCATCCAAGTACAACATTTATTTAAAAAAAAGATCATATACAAAATATCAATTAAAACATACAAAGCATTGATAATGACTGAATAATCAGTTAATGACAAGAACTAAAAACATAGCATATAATTCATTCTTGAGTATTATACAGTTGTCCAGTTTTCCATGATAAGGATGAAAAAGATGCCATGGTGTAACAGACCAGGGGATCGGGCAGTGATTGTAAAAAATATATTCCTATACGACATTGTGAGAATTATATTTGCGCATAAGAGGCAATGTGAATTTGTTTCGGTGTACCACATTAAATTTACAAAAGAAAATAATATGCAAGTTTGATTGTGCAGAGACACAGTCACAGAGACTGTACAAAAGATCATTAATAGAAAATATTCCTGATGGATGGGCCAACATACAAGGGTTAAGATTGAGTCAAAACCTGAGTAGGAGAAACATGTGACGTAAATTTGTCACTGTGAATAAATATGAGGATTTTCCCTCCTGGACAATTGATCCCTCTGAGTAAGATTGTACTGATACATTTAGACGGTTAGATTAAATTCTGCCATTTGCCCTGTGTTTGAGAAAACAAGTTTTAATATCCTGTTTTAAAATTTCAGAGCAATTACTTGGCGAGACAAATATTTGTATTTGTTGTTAGGCTTGAGGTGGGTCGAGAGAAGCAACATCTTACTAGAGCCATTGAAGAAGCAACTTTTTCAATACATGGAGTGTCACATATTAAAGTGAACACCAGTTATCTGAATTGGAAGGACGTCACACAGTCTGAGGATTTTAAGTGTCCAAAGTAACTGTGGACTTTCAGCTTAAAGTGTGTGTTTGACTGGGTGCTATCCGGGATAACTACTACTGGTACGGAGGAGAGATCATTTATCTGCGCAAAGTCCAAAATACAGTGACCTGTTATGGTATAGAGACAAAATATCGACTCCAAAATATCGACTGGACATAATATCGAGTTTTTAATATAGACTGGACAAAATATCGACTGGACATAATATCGACTACAAAAATATCGTTTTTCAGGTAAGTGAAGTAATATCGACTGTATAAAATATAGATAGCAAAAATATCGATTTTTTTATAATATATAATATTTTATAGTGTATTTTTATGTAATAATATGTGTGAATAGTGTGTATTAATGTTATAAAATATTTTATTACATGAATTTTGTTTTTATAATAATTGCGTAATGTAATTCTGTAGCGGGTTGTGGGTTTATAGGGGAATAGGGTGGGAAGTAATTTAATAATAATTAATTAATTAATATATGTTTGTTAATATTTTTAATTAATAATTAATTGATAATTAATTAATATTAATTAGTTAATTAATTAATATAATTTTGAACATATTTTGTATTAGTAAATAATTGTTAATTAATTAATTGTAATTAGTTAATTACATTAATTAGAGTACATTTTTAATATATATAATTTGGTGTAATTTTTAAGTAATTAATTTTGAAAAAATAATATTAATTATTAAAATAATTACAGCTAATGTTCTAATATATTTACTTTATTGTTATTGTTAATTAATAATTAATTGCTAATTAAATAATATTGATAAATTTAGGGTAAAGGAGCATTTTTAGGGTTCAGGGTCAGTTTTCAGTTCATGGGTAAAGGGGTATTTTTAGGGTTCAGGGTCAGTTTTCAGTTCATGGGTAAAGGGGTATTTTTAGGGTTCAGGGTCAGTTTTCAGTTCATGGGTAAAGGGGTATTTTTAGGGTTCAGGGTCAGTTTTCAGTTCATGGGTAAAGGGGTATTTTTAGGGTTCAGGGTCAGTTTTCAGTTCATGGGTAAAGGGGTATTTTTAGGGTTCAGGGTCAGTTTTCAGTTCATGGGTAAAGGGGTATTTTTAGGGTTCAGGGTCAGTTTTCAGTTCATGGGTAAAGGGGTATTTTTAGGGTTCAGGGTCAGTTTTCAGTTTTTGGGTAAAGGGGCATTTTTAGGGTTCAGGGTCAGTTTTCAGTTTTTGGGTAAAGGGGTATTTTTAGGGTTCAGGGTCAGTTTTCAGTTCATGGGTAAAGGGGTATTTTTAGGGTTCAGGGTCAGTTTTGGGTTTTTGGGTAAAGGGGTATTTTTAGGGTTCAGGGTCAGTTTTCAGTTCATGGGTAAAGGGGTATTTTTAGGGTTCAGGGTCAGTTTTCAGTTCATGGGTAAAGGGGTATTTTTAGGGTTCAGGGTCAGTTTTCAGTTCATGGGTAAAGGGGTATTTTTAGGGTTCAGGGTCAGTTTTCAGTTCATGGGTAAAGGGGTATTTTTAGGGTTCAGGGTCAGTTTTCAGTTTTTGGGTAAAGGGGCATTTTTAGGGTTCAGGGTCAGTTTTCAGTTTTTGGGTAAAGGGGTATTTTTAGGGTTCAGGGTCAGTTTTCAGTTCATGGGTAAAGGGGTATTTTTAGGGTTCAGGGTCAGTTTTGGGTTTTTGGGTAAAGGGGTATTTTTAGGGTTCAGGGTCAGTTTTGGGTTTTTGGGTAAAGGGGTATTTTTAGGGTTCAGGGTCAACAAATAAGATTTTAAAAAATTATTTTTATTATTTTCATTTATTATTTAATTATTATAATTTAATTTAAGTCGTTTTAAGTATATTTTAGTAATAAAAATTTAATATTAATTTAATTTAACACTGTTTTTAATAAAGTCGATATTTTTTACATCTATATTTTTGTTAACGATATTTTGTACTCGATATTTTTGTACTTACCTGTTTGTAGATACAAACTCGATATTTTGACTGTCGATATTTTGTCCACGATATTTTGGCAACTCGATATTATGTCCGTCGATATTATTTCAGTGATCCACCTGTTATATCAGAGATCAATATAAGATTGGTGGATTTGGTTCAGTGCCCTAAGGAAGCCCCATTGGGGCGAAACACGTTGGCTGTATTGTGGCTGTTTTGTTCGACTATCTCACTCCATGAATGATTCAAGGATTCATTAAAAAGATCATATTTCACATCATTGAAGAAACTGGATAGTGTTACCTATTTTGCATTTAAGCATTTTTGTAAAATTTATGTTCCCTCTCTGTGTGCTTTTCGAGACAAATAGTTGTGCTATAGATCAGTAATTTCAGCAAGTCACAGTTTAGTAGCAGGTTAGGCTGTGGGTAGGAATGCATTGGTTTGTAGGGTTCTAAAGAGCATTGGGATAAAAATACCACCTAAAGCACAATATGAAGTGTTATGGGATGCCAATTTGGTGTTAAAGTTATTTCAAGAATGGCCACTTAATAGATTTTTGAATAAAAATAATATTTTTATCAAGTTAGCAACAATTTTGTATCTGATATCTTCTAGAAGGGTGTCGGATGTGAAGTCTTTGGAGGTGAACAATAGGAATATTAGTCCAGATGGTGTATTTTTGAGATTCAGAAAAGGACAAAAACAATGTCAAATTTAATATTCTATCCAAAATATGATGATTGTAAGAAGTTATGTGTGGTGGATTGTTTGAAGGAGTATGAATGCAGGGTGTTGGAGAATATAAATTATGGTGAGTTTCAGTTATTTCATTTGTAAAGCCTTTTGAAACGGTGAGTACAGCGACAATTTCAAGATGGGTGAGATGTGCAATGGAACAAGCAGGAGTGACTATAGAGAAGGTTAAAGCTCATTCAGTTAGAGTACCAATGGCTAGCAAGTCATATTGGTATGGGGAAGTCTGGAGAATATTATGAAAGTTACAGATTGGTCAAATGTAGGTACTTTTGCGAAACACTATTTTTGACCGATTGAACATATGTCTGAGGTGGTGTTGAAGGGCTTTCAACATGCCTAATGGTAGCCTCTGGTCTTGTAATGATATGACAATTCTCAGATTAACATGACCAGAGAATTTTGATTTCATTAAAGACACAGAGGCTAACATTATCCCTCACTCTTCACCCAAAGTAAAGTAAGAAAAGAGTGCTTATGTAAAAAATAAAAGAAAAAAAGGAGGGATACATTTGTGGAAATGTTAAGGAAGAGAATGTAAAAGATAAAGATTTAAGTGACATAGGGCATTATGTATGAACACTTTTTCCCATAGAAACAGAATGGGTAAAACCCTTTGATACATTTGGCCCATAGTTTCTACATTTAGAGCTTTTGTATGCATCTTCTTTGCTACTGGTGTTTTCTGGTTACAGAATCTCAGGCATAAAGGAACAGGAAAAAGAGGAATGCAAGGATGGAGGAAGTTGGAGAGGAGTTGTTTCAGATCTGCATTTAAAAGAGGATGAGAGTTCTGTGCATGGGAAATTTATTGTATTTGAAAGTTCCAGTTCTGTGTCATTAATGAAATTCTGATTCTCTGGTCATGTTAATCTGAGAATCGTCATTCCAATACAACATGCACCTGTGGAAAATGAGCCCGCATTGCTATCGATGCCCAGGTTGCTGGCGCAAACCGCCTCTTAGTTCCCATGTTGAATAATTACCAAATAAAGAGACGGGCGCTGGAAGCGGGAATCAAGAACAGAGTTTAATTCTCATGAGGAGAGCCAGTCATTTCGGACACGAAACACAGTGTCTTTCGGGAGGTGCTCTAACAAGTGAGCTGAGACTCTTGCTTTTATACCTTACAAAACATTTGATGGTACAATCAGGACAGTATGACGCAAAAGAAAGACATCCCTATAATCCTCGTGGTGATCCTACTCCACATACGTTCACAATGGGGACCCTTGACCTGTTGATAAGAGGGGAGGGAAATCACGCAGCTGAGTGTTTCGTAGGATGTGTACGCCTGATCATAGCCCAGGGGGTGGGGTGGCTAGGACCAATAGTGGATCCTTTGAAGAGGGGTGACTTCATACAATGAGGGCAGTAAATGGTATCTCCTGGCTTAGGTGATGGCCTCGGACATGTGTGGTCAGCCGGACCCGGGGGAAGGGGTCATCAAAGGAGTGGTATTCATGCCACGTGGACAATCGAGCGCGGAGGGAAGGCTTGTCAACAGAGGGGCATTCATGGAAGGGAAGGAGGTGTTGGTCAGGCGCGGCCATGACTCTCAAGGACAGGGCCTTGCGGAAGAAGAGGGTTTATGACTTGCTCATGTGAGGAGAAGGAGGGGGTCAGGGTGCGCACAGGGTCAGAGTCACACAGAGAGAGAGAGAGAGAGAGAGAGAGAGAGATCCTATTACCTGTACATGAGAGAACAGGGGCAGTCAGATACAGCTGCGGGGGGGGCTATGTCAGCTGAGGCGAAGGATGCTTCTTCGAGAGGGAAATGGGGAATGCCTGGGTCAAGCAGGAGGGTTGCCTTTCACATCAGGATCGCGCAAAGGGAAAGGGTTTCATGGTCTATACACGAGAGAGGGGGTGCAAGATACGCGCAGGAGGGAAGCCGGGGATTCCAATGGGTAAAAAGGCCATGGTGCCTAGAATGGCTGTACATATGCATAGGGGTACGGGCTCTTACTGGCAGGGTGATACGGTCAATAATTTACAGTATCCATGGTGCCCACAGGGAGTGGAGTGGGAGAAGAAGGGGAATGAATGCTGTCTATGTACATCAATTTTGTCAACTTTCACAGTCGCCCCTTTTTACATAACAGCAGTCATTTTTGCAACTGATGTGTTTGCAGGTAGACAAGCATCGTTGATGAATTAGCATTTTGTCGATACTAACATGTGGCGTACAATCATAGACAGTTTAAGGTGATGGGAAGAATGCAGTACATAGGAAATTACATTTTCGTTGTGTTCCTGACAATTAAACGCACTACATAGCATAAATCTTTCTGACTTAAAAAAAATGTGACCAATGAACAGTTTTGAGTTGAGAGCGGAATTCAGTTCAATACACAAGATCTCTTCGTCACAGTGTCTTTTTATCAGCGAGCCATCACTGGTAGGCTCTAATCCGGGTACTTTCGTTGGCGCTGTTGAGCACCGGCGGTGGAGCTATAGGTCCAGCTCGGTTCCATCCTTACGCGTTGCAGGGTGCGGTCAGTCCTCTGCTGTTAGACCACAGTCCTGTTCCCTAAACAATCCGTTTGGCGGCGCCTTATGCTCGGCACCTATAGTTCTATGGCAACACCCTATTCCCATATGAATGCAGTTCTTTCCTTTGGCAAAAAGTCACGTGAGAAAGAGGGTGAATGTTGTTCAAATAGTCGATAGGAGAGAGTGAGAGAGCGGAGTTGGGTCAGAGTTCCTGGGACACACAAAAGGGACCAAGGGAGCAAAGGATAACAAGCAGGCAGGCCCATCAATCGGGCCCAAAGAAGGCGGACGGAGACTCCAGGCACACGTGGGTTAGCAGTCGGAGGGCTTCAAGGCGGCCCGTCATTTTTCATTTTCCACGTTGAAATTGCGGTCTCGTCCCGTGTCTTGTTGCTCTGCAGCTCCACCTTTGGTCGATGTCATACGTGTCCCAAGATCTGCAGTCAGGCTGTACGTCACATCTGACCCATCTCCTTCGGTGATCGTGAATCTTTGAATAGGTACAAGACAACGTTTTAGAGAAATGGCAGAAGAAGATATCTACGCATATGAATTCCTCCCTCAATTCTACGCATTTGAGAGTTTATGCTCATCGGTCATAGTCAGAGGTCTATTACCAAGCAGTGCATGTGTCAGCATTCCCACTGAGTTTATGGCAGGTTTATTCATCGTCCCATTTAGAATTCAAGTGAGGGCAAAATAATATTTCCATCAACTGTGCATTACATCATTTTCAACATTAGCGGAGCATTTCCCTTCAGGACTGGCTAACCTTTTCAAACAGGGCGGGGGCGCTATCGTCGAGAGTCGGGCAAAACAATGTTTTCTCGAGGGTCAACAGCTACTCATGGTCATCATGTTTATATCTGGGACAGTAGCTGGGGTCTATCAAATGGGGAGGGTATACTTCGGGCGCTCGCGCTTGGGTGCGAAGGGGTGGGGCAATCTGGGCATTGGGTGTCAATCTAGACGTTGGCATTCGTCTCTGAAGAACAGACATAAGGTGCCATTGACATACAGTTCCCCTATGAATGGCCAGATTTGGGGGACCTTAGCCGTCTTACCTGTCCTTTCCTTTTCAGCCAATTCAAGTTCATTTATTTTTTGTAGAAAGGAGAGGTAGTAATATGGCAAGTTACAATCATTTTTATTTCGGTCAATTTCGCTGAACACCTCCGCGTTCAATAAGTATCAAATCAGACTGGTGCCGGTGAGGCACAATTTTACCAAAAAGAGGGAGAGAAAATAGGGAGACTCTCATAGAGAGTGAGAGTCGTTCGCAATCTAAACGAGCCATTCGGTACACGTATGACATGTAAAGAGAGAGAGAGAGAGAGAGGGAGAGAGAGAGAGAGGTAAGGGAGTGGTGAGAGAGAGAGAGACGTGTACGAAAATAGGTCATTTAGTGCGCTCACAACACAGAACAGTAAAGGTCAGGTAACATGCAAATACAGACAGAGGGAAGACATAAATCCGTACATTACACACACAAACTCAGACAGGGAAGACAGCACATGCATTACACATATATAAGACATTCACGACAGGACAGGAAACAACAGATGGCCAACAAAATTCATATTATATCCTACGTATCTTTACTATCTTATTTATCTATGTGCTTAGCTCTTTCTACCCTTCCCTCCCTTTCCTTCTCGCCAGTTATGTCGGCCAGCGTTCCCAATTGCCAATACTTACACCTCAGTCGTTGGTCGGCCAGAAATTAGCCTGGTTGTGCTATTTACCCATGGTTGGATTTTAAACCATTTTTCAGTTCCTTCCTTTGGTGGGAAGTTCTCCGGGCTGAGGCAACGGCAAGTATTGATCGGGAGAACAGTCGGACAGCTTGGCTACATCTATAAGAGTGCGAAAAAGGGGGCAGTGCATTTTGAACACCAGCAACATTTCTAACTTCCCAGACGGGTGGTGCCGTGATAACCCTTACCCGTATATTTTTCTTTGTCCTTTCCCTACCTAGTCAAAACGTCCAGTTACATTATTTAACGCGTCGTTTCTAGTCAATTTTTCGTCATTCAGTACCTGTCCAGTTTCTATGTCAGTCCATCCTCCCAGTTGCTACGTTCTAAGGAGGAACAGTCATGTTTAAGTGTACGTCTTTTAAAAAACTTTTATTTGTCATAAGGACCATACTCATATTCCCTTCTTCCCCTTCTCATTGGCGGTTCGGTCATCGTTCTTCCATACATCAGCCAAGGTTCCGACGTGACCTGCAGAAGGGAGGAGAAAGAAGGGGTGGGGGGGGGCAATATTCAAACCTCATCAGTATGCAGTAATCCGGAAATGTTTTTACCTACCACATACTCGACCTATCTCCACGTAGTGCATTTCTCTACCATCACGGCGTTTAAGCCCAGAGGGACCAGAAATGTCAGACAGATAATCATTCACGATCTGCGTATCTACATGAGTTACTTGGTCGCAACCCCTTTTGATCGGGTACAAGGGTGGCGGTCAGGTGGCATTTCTGTGGTGTCGTTTTAGGGCTTCTAAAGCACTTTTCCGGCTGCCTGTGACACATAGTGTGGCTGCTAAATATCGGGTCCTTTTTAACCTTTAGCCTTCATCATACTTTCTCGTTGCTCACAGTAGTAATACATTCAAAACTCATTAATGCAACCGCTACAATTATGCTTTCGTTTTAAAAAATACTTTTAATAAAAAGTGTTGACGTATAAATACAGGCCTACAACCCAGTGGACTAGCCACGGAGCAGATTGGAACTGTACATAGGAAGAACAAAGCTGGTGGCAGTTCATTGCATAAAGTGTGGCAGTGCAATAAAATCGTATTAAACTCCCCTACAGAGCAAACATGATGCATGTCAGTAATTCATCTTTAATAAATTCATAAATTCATTATCCAATGTTCATTCATTACCTAAATTACACCAATTCATTTTCCATTCCAACTCATAATCAGTACCCACCCGAAAGTCAATTCATTGTCCAAGCACATACTCAATATCCTTCATATCTACTTTCATTATCCAAAACGATATATATATCTCGGGGCAAAAAGCTCGCGCAATCAGGGTGCAACAAAGTTTATTCAAAACGTCTCATTTTGTGTCGACGCCATTTTGGGTGGGGTCAGGCGAGTTCCAGCACAGTCAGAATGTCTCTAGTCTCGCATGGTTGGCCCAGAACTTTCCGTTGGCAGTTCAAAAAGTCTTGTGCTATGCGGTTAACAGTCTAACAATATGGACCATGAGTCAAAGAGTGGGAAGGGCGGCAACAATTTTCCTACCGGGTCATTCTGGTGTTCCTCCGGAACTGAACAAGTCTGTGCCGTGGCTGCATTTTAGCCATTTCCAATCCGAGGCTGGTGCCGGCAGGAGTTGCTCCGATGTCGTGGTTCCCAGCGAAGGGGGCGGGGGCACCCATGCAGGGGGTCGGGGGCCCCCCGGCTCTTATAGAATCTTCAAGGTCGAGGAGAGACGATATGGAGCGAGTGCCCGTCCTGGGCAGAAGACCGCTTTTTGATGTTGACCCTCTTTAAGCAAAGAGTGTTGGGGTGTCGCTGGAAGCCTCCACCTGGAGGGAGGTGGGGGAGGCTCGTTTGCGCCACCTCCCCCTTCCAGCGACCCCGCGCCGTTCCTCGGCTCCGTCGCTTCGATATTGGCCGTGCCGGCTATTGAAGATGGGGGGGGGGTGGTCGGCGGCTGAGGCAAGACAGCCCCCCCCTCCCTTTTTGACATGTGGCGGGACTACCTCCAACTCTCCAGGAATTTGGCATGTGGCGGGACTACTTGATTTGCCGCCGTTCTCGCCCCCGGCTTCGGCCTTCTTCGTGGGTCGGACCAGGCGAGAGACAGAAGGGGGGGGGTAGTCGGTGGCTGAGGCAAGACAGCCCCCCCCCCCCCCCCCGTGGCCTGCAGGGCAGCAGGAGAGGAGAGAAGGAGAGGTCTCTGCCATTCTTTGGACCGCCTGCCCAACATCATCTCCTCCTGACCGTGGCCAGGCGAGCCCCTCGTGCCTCGAGGCCTCGCCTTCCGGATGGGCGTAACCGCGGACCCGTTGCACTTCGGGAGCTTCCGGAATGGGGGTAGGTACCTATTGATTTGCTTTCTATTTCATGTGACCGTTATTTGGGCGTGGTGGGAAATGAGGCAGGCATGTTGGGAGCAGGAATAGGCAGTGAAGCCTAGCTACCTCGTGGCTATTTTCTGCTATCAAACCTTTTCGCCATTTTATATTTCTTATTACGAACTATTTCTAATGTTTCTTATTTTTAGTGAAGTCAAAAGCTCATCAGGGGGTTACTGACTTAGCCTGATTTCTTTTTATTTTTCTTTCTCTTCCTTAGCGTGTTTCGAGCTAAAGCTTTCTGTTAGTAGGGAACGGTGATCACTTCATATTTTTATGTGTCCTTTTCACTAGGGGGTACTTCTGGACGGACCAGGCGAGTTCCCTCCAATAAATGGTCCGGGGTGGAACGAGATTATCGATCAAAAGGGGAACATATATTCCTTCATTAGGGTATCATCCTGGACGGACCGAGCGATGTACTTCCATTTACTAGGGTAGCCTCCTGGACGGACCAGTCGGTCTATTTCTACTAAATGGCCCATGAGCGGGGAGCATATGTCCTCCATAAGGGTAGTCTCCTGGGCGGACCATGCGAGCTACCCCCCAATAACCAACCAGTGGGGAGTGGGTAGGACTGACGAATTCACAAAGGGGCATAACCTACCCTTTTCTACTTGCAAAGACTAGACAGAATATTTCTATTTCACGTTGTTTGCAAATAGAAAATACCTCAAACGAAACAATTCCTGGGACAACAGTGTCCAGGCAACCAACCAATCAATGGGGAGAAAAACAGGCATGACGGATTACAACGGGGACAAATGTCTGCATTACCTGCCCTTCGCTATCCATAAAGGAAACAGAATATTCCTATTCGTCTCTGTTTGTGGACAGGGAAGATCTCAAAGAACAACAATCGATTATTAATCGACTTCAAAACAATCAGTGGGGAGAAAAGTAGGCATGACGGATTACAACGGGGACAAAAGTCTGCATTACCTACCCTTCTCTATCTGCAAAGAGGGACGACGTTCCTATTCGCCGCTGTTTGAAAACAGAGAATGTCTCGTTCTCAAAAGAGAACCAATATGTCAAGTAGCCTTCAAAGCTAAATGAACCAATACCAACAATATCAGTATACAAATACCGACTTTCAATACAAACAATCAATCAATCAGGCGGATAGAGCCACCCTACCAATCAGGCGTAAAAACACCCTACTTAATCTTACCCGGACCGGACCATACGGATAGTTCTTCGACTCCCTCCTCCAGCGCTCGATCGTTCTCTTACTCCATGTAGCATTCCTGTGGGATTCCAGTCAGGACAATAGGTCACTCAAGAGAGGTCCGTTCAGAATTGGTGAAGTTCTGTCGATCGGCAGCCGGGCGAGGGCCCTCTCAAGGCAGGCATACCCCGATCATTTAGATGTTCACTTCTTCGTCTGGATCTCTCTTACCGAACCTTATGTCACTGATGGACCCCGCGTTGGGACGCCAATTGTGGAAAATGAGCCCGCATTGCTATCGATGCCCAGGTTGCTGGCGCAAACCGCCTCTTAGTTCCCATGTTGAATAATTACCAAATAAAGAGACGGGCGCTGGAAGCGGGAATCAAGAACAGAGTTTAATTCTCATGAGGAGAGCCAGTCATTTCGGACACGAAACACAGTGTCTTTCGGGAGGTGCTCTAACAAGTGAGCTGAGACTCTTGCTTTTATACCTTACAAAACATTTGATGGTACAATCAGGACAGTATGACGCAAAAGAAAGACATCCCTATAATCCTCGTGGTGATCCTACTCCACATACGTTCACAATGGGGACCCTTGACCTGTTGATAAGAGGGGAGGGAAATCACGCAGCTGAGTGTTTCGTAGGATGTGTACGCCTGATCATAGCCCAGGGGGTGGGGTGGCTAGGACCAATAGTGGATCCTTTGAAGAGGGGTGACTTCATACAATGAGGGCAGTAAATGGTATCTCCTGGCTTAGGTGATGGCCTCGGACATGTGTGGTCAGCCGGACCCGGGGGAAGGGGTCATCAAAGGAGTGGTATTCATGCCACGTGGACAATCGAGCGCGGAGGGAAGGCTTGTCAACAGAGGGGCATTCATGGAAGGGAAGGAGGTGTTGGTCAGGCGCGGCCATGACTCTCAAGGACAGGGCCTTGCGGAAGAAGAGGGTTTATGACTTGCTCATGTGAGGAGAAGGAGGGGGTCAGGGTGCGCACAGGGTCAGAGTCGCACAGAGAGAGAGAGAGAGAGAGAGAGAGAGAGAGATCCTATGACCTGTACATGAGAGAACAGGGGCAGTCAGATACAGCTGGGGGGGGGGGCTATGTCAGCTGAGGCGAAGGATGCTTCTTCGAGAGGGAAATGGGGAATGCCTGGGTCAAGCAGGAGGGTTGCCTTTCACATCAGGATCGCGCAAAGGGAAAGGGTTTCATGGTCTATACACGAGAGAGGGGGTGCAAGATACGCGCAGGAGGGAAGCCGGGGATTCCAATGGGTAAAAAGGCCATGGTGCCTAGAATGGCTGTACATATGCATAGGGGTACGGGCTCTTACTGGCAGGATGATACGGTCAATAATTTACAGTATCCATGGTGCCCACAGGGAGTGGAGTGGGAGAAGAAGGGGAATGAATGCTGTCTATGTACATCAATTTTGTCAACTTTCACACACCTTTTAAAGCGAAGAGGCTGTTGTCTGGATTGGCTGCTGATAAATTGGTTTTCGGGTCACCCTGAAGATATGCGCGGTCAAAGGCAAACGTTTCAGTGTTTTAGAAGCTGTACTATACTATTTACTGCACTCATTCCCTGTACAATGCAGAATTAATAGAGACAGAATTGAAAAATACATTTTCAAGGTCCAGATTAAACCAATGATATGGACTGTCAAAAAAATAATCGATGCAAATGATTTATACAGTGCATATCAGCCCATCTTTGTCATAGAATAGGAGACAGTTGTTATTTTTTTTTTTATACGTCTAAATGTTATGTACTGTTTAATCCCTCAGACTCTCTGCTAAGACCTATTTTTATATTTGTGTAAGCTCGGACGAAATTTCTCTTTCCACAAAATGCAGCCAGGCCAAATTTGCATCCTTTTTTCCCACATGTTGGGAATTCTAAATGTTTCAAGGGTTTGAGGATTGTGGAAACGAGTAAATACCCAAAATTTAGCAAATATTGATGGCTTTTTGGAATAATTAAAAAAATGTGCCTTGCAAGTATATATGGGGCTTTACTCTATGAATGGCATCAACAAAATGCTTGCTCTTTTAAGACTGCTGTCTTCCCATCCTTTAGGAACAGACAGAGTTTTATAACAATCATTTTTTACCACAGTTTTGTGACTTTTTAAGAGGTAGTCAATATTTTCAGTTTTTTGCGGAGTCTACCTACTTGCAATTTGTGGGAAAATAGATGTAAAAACAACTGGTAACCCTTGAAAGTTGTACACTTCGGAAAAATAGACACAATCCAGAATTTAGTGGGCAACTGGTCTTTTGTTTAGACAACCCATGGTTTTCCCAAAGAAACTAATTGTTGAATTAAAAAATGATTGAAAGTAAGTAGGAATACGAGCCAGATAACGGGGCAAACCTGCAGAATGCTCTGGGCCATAGCGCCTAAGAGGCTAGTCTGACGTTTTGCCTCTTTAATTATTTGCAAGATTGGTACTGAAACCAGCTGAAGCTAAGTGCGATGAGACTGGTGCACCATGTCAGCTGTTGGCGCTGCAATGACTCACGTTGTGACCTCGTTCACATACTGTGTGACTGTCCCACAGTCCATCCCTTCCGGGGGCGGTTCAGGCCAAGCCGAATGAGGCACAGGGACTCCCTGTGTCACTCGCTCAACCCCTGATCCTGCTCCACAACTACACAGACTCCTCCACAGTGTCCTACCACAAAGGGCGGTTGCTCCACATGGCTCTTGTGACGCTAAAGATCTGCATTCTCTGGCATGGACGCTCTCCCCCATCAATGAAAAATGGCTCTTGGACATGTACTGGATTGACTCATATGAGCAAATCAGTTATAACCTACAGGACAAGGTGTAGTGTAGTTCCTATATTCCCAAAAGGCTCTGCGCATTGGAATAATATATCCTATAGATGTGACTACTAGGTCTCTATCGAATGTATTAAACTTAATTGTGAGCGCCAGCTAGTTCAGAGGTCACTAGAAACTTTCTCAAATTCACAATAAGGGATTAGTTTCTGACAACCGCATAAACATGATAACTTTGTTTCCCCAAGTTAAAACAGATCTTCAGAGTTGTGGAAACAATAGATAGATATTTTACTCAGTCATTCGTGCATGCTTCGTTTCATCAGAGGTGCAGAGAAAATAGAAAGATGGCATTTTCAATAAAAAGTATTTATTGAACAGTCTTCTTTCTCATGCTGAAGAAATGAACTGCTACAATCGTAATACTGGCTGTAAAGTATAATGCGTACAGCAAGAAGAGTATTATAAAATAATTCTGTAAAAGCATGATATGGTTTTTAAGCCATAAAAAGCATGGGGAACATCCATAATAACGCGGTCAAAACACCGCGCTGCCATCACCACACTTCTTTTACAATGCAAGTCGTGGTAGCTAGAGGGCGCTGTAGACTAAGGAAGAGTAGATTTACTATTCCAACACCTTCCCTACTGTACGTAGGCTGGAGTTGGAATAGTAAATCTTACTATTCCTAAGTCCAGCACCCTACAGCGCAAGTCGTGGTAACGACTTGCTTTGTAAAAGATGCGTTGTGATGTACCGCAATCTAAAAGATCGCCTTGTAACATCATACAACCAAGAAACATACATAAATAAATAAAGACTAAAAGTACTCAACTGGTGCTTCTAAAATACACCTACCCCGATGTACCTAACCTAAGTATAGTACGAGGGAAGAAGTACGTGTGGTGTAGCATAAGGTAAGTATTCTTTTGCCAATAATCTATCCAAGATTTCTCTTAGGGTCTAATCAGCTCTGTACCTTGGTTTAGAATGAAGGAGGTCTGGTATCTCTCTGTCTCAGGACTCGATTTCCCAACACCCCGCAAGGGGAGCTTGGAAACACTGGAACTGGATTTCTTGGCAGGAGAAAAGACAGCGTCTCAGTGCGTCTGCTGGAGGGTCAGCTTCCTTCGGCACTTGCTGTAGCGAGATGCGCCTGGCAAGTAGATAGTCGAACTGCTCCAAACCACTGTGTGTGTGCTTTGCGAGTGTGGGCATATTTATACCTTGAAGGTGCCGAGAATGAAGTAAAGGTGGACATAATAACGTCATCAAAGAGTCTCAGTTCTTTGAAAACTCCATGTGTTCTTCGACAAATCAATATTCAAGCAAGGGGAAGTCCCTAACTGCTGAAGCCGAGTTTTCCAAGAAATCGGTGTGGATTTTCGGAACTAGTGGAAGTAGCCATGCCGTATTTGGACTGCATAAGCTATGTCTAAATATGGTTATGATTTCTATGCCTATATAAGGACATGGTGATTTATACCTATATAAGGGCATGAATCGGGAAAATTATACTAGGGTCCTAAAATGCTATACAACAAAGGTGGAGACCTTCCATTCTTGCAGGACGACCGGTGCTGAACGCTGGTTGACAGGTGGGCAGGTCTGTTAAGCTTTAGTGGTCTCCCAAGCTCTAGTCGCATTCCTGCAAGCTGCTCCCTGGGGTTCCGCCACTGTCCCACCATTGTAACACTCTTCTTCTCTGGTGTCTCCAGCTCCTAACCCTCCTCTGGTGTCCCTCTTCAGGTTCCTCACTTCCTACTCTATTCTTCCTCTTTACGCTAATTTCTAGCCCCTCTCTTTTCTATTTTGCCCTTCTGTCTTTTCCACTCCCCTATGCACTTCTGCTCCCTTCCTTTCTCTGGGCTGGGCCTTGCTGTATTGCTTCCCCTCCTCATCCCCCTGTAGTCTCGGTTAACCTGCTTTTCATGGGAAAGACCAGGCCCTGGCATTGCTGAAATGCTGTGTCCTACCTATATACCATGTGTGCTCATTTACCACTTGGTTTCTGCAGGCTACCTCTGCACTGTACTGTATGGAGTACACTGTTGATCTGGTTTTGTACCCTGTTGAAAAACAAAAAAAGAAAGTTGAAACAAAGAAGAAAGTAGGAAAACACAGCAATAGGCGGCAACTTGGTGAACTCTAATGTTTTTCCCAGATGGCCCATCTACAAAAGTAATACATCATCACATCCAGCAGACTTTTTCAGTCACGGGGATATATAATGACTGTGGGTTGTCCATAAACACACAATATCCTATCACAAAGAGTTTAAATTAGCAAAGTCAATTTCCCTTGCTGGGAAGACAGATGCTGCTAAACATTCCTCAAAGGACTTGTTTTCTATAGTCGGATCAATGACTCACCCAGCTTCTCTGAATCAGCAGATACCACACAGTAAATCAGCCTGTGACTTGATAACAGGCTATTTTAAAAACAAAATTTTGAATATTCAAGGATCCTTCATGACATGCAAAAATAATGCTCCTATTTTACAATAACATGAGAGCTCATCAAGGTTTCAAAATGTTCTGTCTAGCTCAATTTTGGATATGCTGGAACTTTTGTTTATATGTACATCTGGTTTATCAACTGCTCCTTGACCACCATCACTTTTTAAACTTCCAAAGCTTTGCAATAGTGCAATTTAAGGATATAAGTCTTCCATCTATTCTGTCTGTGTACCCAGCTTATGAAAACTGTTCTCTGTCACTGCAATTCTTAAAAACACTAATGCTCTTCTATTGATACCAGCAAACTATAGACCTATTTCACTTCTACCTGCCCCAATAAAATGCTGGAAAGGCCCATCAATCAACAGCTTTCTGATTTATTGAAGGCCAATGATGTATTGGATTTGTCTTAAAAGGGCATCTGTGCCTCCCTAGCAAAGAGTTTAAGAGTTTATTCTGTAATCAGTATCTGAGCATCTTAAATTTTCACTTGATGGGGCCACACTGTGGCTCTTATTTTATTAGAATTTTTTGCGGCCTTTAACACCATCTCACATATCATCCTCATTCAGAGTCTAAGGGAAATAGGCGTTGAATCTGTTGCTCTAACATAGATCTCAAATGTTTTAACTAACAGCACAAAATTAGTGTGCCTCTCTCCTTTTTTTCTCTAATCCTATGCCATTGGATTGTGCAGTTCCACAGGGATCATCATTTCCTTCAACTCTCTATAATTTTTTTATGATCCCCCTCCTTACTCTTGATCGTGGTTCCAGGTTTGAGGTATTGTCCTATGTAATGACACAACTGATGGCATCATTAAGAAGTGACTTGGCCTCCAGCCAAGATAGGTTCAGACAGCGTCTTCTCTCAGTTGCCTCATGGATGAATGAAAACCATCTAGAGCTCATAACAGATAAGACGGAATAAATGATAGTTGGGAAGAAGAAACATCTTTGGAGTGATCTCTGGTGGCCTTTGGAATTAGGCCCATCTCCTCCGCCAGCTGATGTCTTAAGAACATAGGGCCAGATGTAGGTAAATCATATTTACCGACTCTTAAATACCGAATTTTGCCGATTCAGTATTTAAGAGTCGGTAAATATGAAGGGGGGAGATGTAGGTAATTCCAAATTGAGAATTACCGAACCGGTAGGATTCGGTATTTACCGATTCGGTAAATACCGAATCGGTATTGCCCATTGATTCCTATGAGCCATGAAGCCCATAGGAATCAATGGGGAATACCGATTCGGTATTTACCGAATCGGTAAATACCGAATCCTGCAAGGGTGCAGGGGGTGTCACTTTGACACCCTCTAGCACCCCAATTCCGGACTTGTGTGCCATGTGGCACACAGACATGCCCTAAGGGCATGTCTGTGTGTCACATTGCACAGTTGTGCATGCACACATGTGCATGCACACCAGGATTCGGTATTTTACCACCCAATTGGATTGGGTGGTAAAAAACCGAATCTGTAAGGCCTTTGGGACTCAGAAGAGTCCCACCTACATCTGGGTTTTACTGAATCGGTAAAATTACCGATTCAGTATTTTACAGAATCGGTAAATTTACTGATTCTGTAAATTTGCCGAATCTGTAAAATTATGCCCCTACATCCCAATCACCAAATACCGGTCGGTAACGGCCGAATTCGGCCGTTACCGACCGGTATTTGGGCTCCTACATCTGACCCTTAGTTGTGAAATGTAATTGTCAGCTTTCAATTATGCAGCAGTTTATGTAAGTGTCTTCCACTTGAATTAGGTTACTTAAAGTTCTTCATAAGGTATTAGATCTTCTTCCTTTCAACGCTAGAAAGAGGGTGATTCACGCTTTAATACCAGTTTGGTTTGCCTCCTCGAATGACTTATACCTTGGCCTTCTTAAAAAAATTCAGCAGTAAACTTATGCAGGTGCAGAACTTGGCAACCAGGCTTCTTCTTCATCTTCTAGGGTGTGCTCAGTGTCATTTAAACTAAAGGACCTTCATTGGCTTCCGAAAAGAGGGCACAGTTTAAGATCCTGGTTCAGATACATAGAGTTACATTTCAAACGGGCCCACTTAGTCTCCAGAAATTGTTCACATTTCATGCCCCAGTCAGATTACTTAGAGCTTCTAATGCTTTCAGACTCTCTATCTCTAGCTTTTCACTCTGAGCCTAATAGAGATAGGTTCACTAAGAACCTAAAAACTTGATTCTTTACAAAACAATTATTTTTCCCCCTTCCCAATATTATTTGCTGCTTTCTCCCACTGTTTGTCATTCATACTTCAAATTCAAATATCCTCCACCATCAACCGAGCTGACTACTGATTATTTGTTGAACTTGGGTTTAGCCTGTAATATCAAGTGATTCTGTTTTTCAATATGTGTTTTTTGCACAGTGACTTACATTTGAAAGCCAGAAATAATTGAAAAAGAACAAATGTTCTTCTGTTCAAGTTTCTGTTCTCTGTTCCCCCAATATAAAAGGGTAACCCACTTCTATGGGTGTGTCTAACAACAATGATAGGAAAGGACCAAAAAATGCAATTTGGATACATCAAACCATTTCCTTGGCATTTCAATCTTTCTGTGGATGTGGGTAGCTGAGTTACTTGGGCCCAGTGTTAGTTGGCATCCCGGGAATTCTATCAAGCACAGACATTTCTAAAAGCTATGGAAACCAGGGTTGTGTTGCCTGCATGGATTCCACTGCATATTCTTACCCAGAATACCCTGCAAATATCCAACTTTGACAAAATTCACTGTATTTTCAGAAGTTTCTGTGAAAAAAAGTTTAGGAATCTGCAGGGAGTTACCCAAGATTTCTATCGTATAAATATGGGAGACTTTGTGTTTTTGACCCATACTTTGCAGCTCTCAGACCATTTAGAACAAGAAAACATGTTGGAATCCCCACAAACCATGCTAACCTGGATTCACCTGGATCACTAATTTCAGAAGTGGCCATGGTTGGCAGTGTTCCTGGGCTGTTGTATAACCCAATAGCGAAATGTTGCAGACACCCCTTGTGGAAAGAGAGAGAATTGAGTGTTTTAGGTATATTTTTGACATATGTAGGGCATGATGGGTAGGAAAATGTGCTGGAATTCATGCAAGTCAGAACACCTTATATTACCCTGGGTCTCTAGGTTTTAGAAATGCCCAGCGTTAGTGCCAGCTGACCCAAAGCACGAATGCTTCAGCAATGAGTTGAGATGATAACATGGTTAAGTGTCCTATTCTATGCTGTTTTTTCATTTTTTTCCTGTTAGTCTGCTAGACTTTCTACCCCTCTGGGTGTGAAAATTGAGGCATTTACCCCATATTTGCCCATGACAGGTGGGACCAGAGCACTCACCAGACCATCAGAGAAAAAAATAAGAAAGATAATGGGATGTGTAGCTTGTCCCCCCTGGCACTGGACAGCAGCCTCCAGCCCCAAGCACAAGAAAACCTGTCTGTCCTCTTAAGAGCAAGTAGGCACCAGGATTGGTGTAAAAAATGGTATGGGATATTGGACCATCTTTACATGTGGTCCTACTCCCTGGGAACCAGACTGTCTTTCTGCCACATGGGGAGGTAGATATGGGTATGGGGTGCTATCCTGCCTCTGCAGGACAATATGTAAAAAATACACCCAAAGGAATCCAAATTTATTTTAATTTGCCCTAAGAATTCCTGAAGTATTTGAGTTCCAGGGAGATTACAAAGGCTATTTGGTTTCTAGCAGTGGGGGAAGCGACCCAATGCCAGGAGGGACCACCCCTACCCAATTCCTTATTGAAAAAAAGATCCTGGGCTCAAACTACATACTGACACACTTTCCCTGTTTGCACTGTGGTGCAGACCAGGACAACGATGTAACTAATTATCAAATAAGCTTTGTCCTCAGAGCAGACCTGAACTTTGACAGTTTGTGTATGTGCTGGGGAGATTGCATTATTAAAAGATAGGGCTGGGGTAGAAACTTTCACTTGAGGCTGACTGGCTTCCCATTGAAGGGGTGAATGCTTGAGGGAAACCATGGGAATTCAGTACTCCCATCCAAGAGTTACCCTCAGGGTGATGCAATATGTAATACATTAAGCAAAATACAAGTGATGCCAATGGTGTTCAATTTGAACGTAATTATTTAAGGACAAGGATACCGTCAATTATCCCTCTCCACTATACACATTTACAATGACTTGATCTGATGTCCTACTTTTTAGTTCATCTTATGGTTAAATTTCTAAAGAAACACCAAACACATAAATGATATCATTTTTTCTTTTTAGTAATCTTTTCAAAGAAAAATTTTTTGGGGAATTTTTTGTATTGTAATCATATACATCAAAATTACACAATATCTATTTTCTTTTGTCAAACAATTTTCAACAAGACATACAGGCAGAAAAACAAATAACAAAATAACATTTGAACAATTGTTAACCCTTAATCCATGGGTTATGTCTGAAGCCCAATAGCTTACAACTAAGGAAAAATTGGAAATGTCTCTTATATCCTTAATTCCTTTTTCGAACACCACAATTGTTTATGGGAGTTGTTGAAGCACAACTCAATGTTTTTTTGGCTTCTCAAGTCACTCCAACTCCTCGAGCATATATCTCATATTACTTCCAAGTAAAACAAAGTGTGTCGAGATCAATAATCAACTGTCGACGCGTTTCGGCCTGTCAAACAGTTTCAGGCCTCATCAGGACAATGGGCAGACAAAATAAGCAGTACTTTACCTATGACAAAAATCAAAAAATACAATAAATAGGCAATAAACTTAATCACATTATCATGACATTTATATACACGGACACAGGCACCCAAGGGTGCCACTACCATTCTAGAGGGAGAAGATCTTTCCTGAGGTTGGGGTCTCTAATAAAGAATCACCCATAAAATAAAATCAAATAAAGTGGAATAAAAACCAATGTGATTGTAGAGAGAAACCACCACCAAGTGAATATATTCAGAAATACCAAGGACCAAATCTCTAGTCACACTTCCCTTATAACCTAACTACACCATGTCAACATGCATCGTTTTAATAGTCAAACCAAAGACAAACCAAGCACCTCTCCGTGGGACTCATTATGTCACCTACCACATTCAGTTCTGGTAAATATTCCCAGTTAATTATCAGAATTCTTCTTCGCTTTGGTATATCACACCAAGTATCTCATTTGGCCAATCTTCATATTAGCAAGGCAACCTGCAATGTCAACGTGTAAACAATCAAAACTAACTAAATCAAAAATAGCAAAGTACCATTAATCCTAGCTATTCACCCTAAGGTCAATTATTCATGTGTAAGATAATTCACATTCATATTTGTATCCATGCTTCAAAATTCCTGCCCTGTCCAAACTGCCATTGTTGACATTAAAGTCATAATACTGTAATTATTCCTAGAAGTAGGTTCCCCTTTTCCCCCTTAAATCTGCAGACATAGAAGGCACATGCAGCTATATTAATTCAAATTATCGAGTGCCTACAAGTCCTCAACATGTCTAACTCGCCGCTACTCATTGGCGATGTGTGAGAACATCTCTTAAACTCGAGACTGTTTAAAATCTAAACGCGACCAAACATCATGTTACACCCTAAATATAAGGTGTACCTGGCATTTGACCTGCGTGAAGAAATCCACGGTCCGATCTAAACAAAGGTCCGGTCGAAACAACCAACCAACACCGTCAAGCGTCTCCAAGTCACGCCAACTCTTCTCTCTTTCTCCCGGTCACCGAGGAATTACCAAACAGTTACGGTGATCTAACGTGCATCTCCGCGCCAATTTCAAAGTGTTGCCAGCGAGGAAGGACTAAAGCCTAACAACACGACCCAAACTAAGATGGCCGCCACAGAATGCAAAGGATTCGTCACCACTAATGTCAACAACCCTACTTACTGCCGAATAGACAGCCAATGTCGATATACACAGCTTGAATATATCGTGGGCATGCATGGAAAGGATGAATAAGTGTATTTCAATTAAAACTGAGAAATAAAAATAAAATTAAACAACGAAGAATAATCAATAAATCAATCGTGATAGCAGCAAAAAACATCAACAGTTACTGTTATACCAAATTATCCCAAATATTATACATATTAACTTTTTAACACCCGTGTGAGACCGTACCCCTCTTACAATCTATAATATAAGTTATTTAGCACAACCAATATTTACAACAATGTTCCATTAAAAACACATAACATAAAATATGTCCAGACATTTAGAGTAATGGTAATCAATTCATTATATTCTTACGACTTAACACAACAGCACATCACGGTACTCTCTTTCTACAAAGTTGAACTTATACGACTGCTATCCCTTAAGAACTATCAACCTATCAGGGACCACATTTCATCTCTCTCGTTCAAACCAGTTTTAGATGTCTGATATTTCTCAATGAGTCTTGCCTCCAATTGGTTCAGTTTGGTTTCAGTGTCTGTTTTATTTCTGTTCGTAACCACACAAAGTACAGACCAATGTATGTCGTTAAATGTGTGGTTAGTTGTCTGGTAATGTTCGACCAAAGGAGCCCCCAAGGTCAAACATTTAATCCTAGATTTATGCTGTAAGACTCTCGCTTTAACAGCTTGAGTCGTTTGTCCAATGTAAAAGCGATTACATGGGCACCTGATACAGTAGATCAGGTTTCTGGTATTGCAATTGGAAAAATGTCTCTGAATATGTGTGTGTCCATTGATCTTAACCTCTTTGGAATCATTTGTCATCTCACAAGCCACACAATTGTGGCATCTGAAATGGCCAATGATTGGGGGTAATTTAAGTAAATCCCTAATAGTAGTAGATGTTGGTTTAGTTGGATTGCTTTTAGCTCTTACCAATTGATTACGCACATTAGAGCCCTTCTTAAAAGCAAAGAGTGGTTTAGGTATCTCTATGTCTCCTAGTAATTTCCAATTGTTTTGGATTATCTTTTTCACTTTGTTCGCTCTAGGGTCATATGTCAATACACAAGTTAATGGAGTGTCATTCTGCTCTTTAATTTTAGGGGTCAATAAAGTCTCTCGGGGCGTATACCAAGCTCTCTTGAGTGCCACTTTAGTTAATCTCTTGGGGTATCCACGAGAAATCAATTTTTCTTTAAGGTGGTTCGCATGTAGAAAGTATTGATCTTTATTGCTGCAATTTCTTCGAATACGAAGAAATTGCCCATAAGGCAAATTTTCTTTCAGTGACCTAGGATGTCCGCTACTGAAGTGAAGTAAAGTATTACGATCCGTCGGCTTAGTATATAAACCGACAATCAATTTCCCTTCCTCATGTTCAATGTAAACATCCCAAAAATTTATTTTCAAGGGATCACTAGACACCGTAAATTTGAACTCTTGGGTTCTGTTATTCAACCAAGTATGGAACTCCTTCAATTGTCCTGAGTCCCCATTCCAAATCATGAAAATATCATCTATATAGCGACACCAGAGCCCACAAAGATGTTTAAATGGGTTGGTGTCGCTATATATCCATCTCTTTTCAAACTGATCCATGACTAGATTCGCAATTTCCGGTGAAAAGCTACAACCCATCGCGACTCCTGAGATCTGAAGGTATAATTTTTCTTTAAAATTAAAGAAATTATTTTTTAAACAGATCCTAGCCAGTTGGACAATAAATTCAGTCGGCACTTGATGGGGACGTTGTCTTGAATCCAAAGCAAACTCACACACACTCAGAGCATCTTCCTGCGGTATATTCGTGTATAGCGATTCGATATCAAAGGTGGAGAGTAGTTGTTTCGTAGGATCAAAGTCCAACCCCTCCACCTTTGATATCAAGTCCATCGTATCTCTTATATATGACGGTATTTCCTTCACCAATGGAAATAAAAATATGTCAACATATTGTGCCAACGGTTCCAACAAGGAGCCACATGCTGCCACAATGGGTCTCCCTGGAGGAACCGTAAGAGATTTATGAATTTTAGGTAAAACATAAATATTCGGAATTTTGTTATGTTCGCTATTCAAAAAATCAAATTCATTCTTACATAACCAACCCGAGTCCAAGCCTTCCTGAGTAATATTTCTGATTTGTTCTTTCAGTCGTAGAGTGGGGTTAACATCTAATTCTCTGTAGAATACCATGTTAGAGAGTTGATTGTTAATCTCTTGTTCATACTTCACAGTATCCCACAGCACTATCCCACCCCCTTTATCTGCGGGTTTCACAGTAATATTCATGTTTTGGGCAAGATTTTTAAGAGCAAGCATTTCTAATTTACTACAGTTGGTTTTGTAGAAGCATTTTTTATTATGGAGTAAATCCAAATCTCTAAGAACCTGATTTTCGAATATTAAAATTTCTAGAGGTAACAGGATGGTACCTCTAGGAGGTAATACAGCATGGCTATAAAGAGAAAGAGCTCCCTTATTTACATGGGCTTATGCCACCATGCAACTTAGGAAATGTTCTTTAATGGTTGTCCTAGCTGAAGATGTGCAACGGCATGATCCATATTGCAGAAGGAGGTGCACAGAAATCAACAACCACATCTATAATACCAAAATTCCTCCAGCATAAGAAGGCCCCAAAAATACCAATTGCTCCTCTAGGGCCCTTTCCAAAGGACAACATGTCTAGTGGGCTTTATGACTTCCCCCAGGGATGACAGCTTGGGGGTAAATACCCTTTTCTGTCTCACAGCTTGGCAAAAAGACTGTTTAGGCTCCATTGGTAGGGCCGTGGACTGATGCCAGGATGGACTGACTCATCACCAATTCTATTTTATTTAAAAACAATCTCTGATATCTAGCTTTCTTGCCACTCCGTAGCGGTTATATTAAGGGCTAATCCTGTAATATGCCTACTGGTGGCAGAGGGACTGTGTGGATTTTAGAGATGGGAGAGCTGCTCGATGTCAGGATGAGCAAGCATCCAACCCCTTTTATTCTTTAGAAAAATATAGCCTGGGCATCTAATGGGCTTTCTGTTCTCAGGGAAGGGCAGAGTTGTGGTAAATCGCCCAATCAGAAATACTATTATGGCTTTAGCTGTGGGTGGTGTGGCCCACTGCAAGAATGGGCCAGCCACCCTACCACATTTTTTGAAAATCTATCCCTAGTATCTAGTGAGCTGCATGGAAGAGCTGGTCACCACCCTAATTCATTCTTTAGGAAAAAAACTGCTCTGGGGTCTAGTGGAGTATCTGCCAAACCTGGGGAGATAAGATTGGAGGAAAAGTACCCATGGTACTCAGTTTGACAGAAAGACTACAGGAGGTTTAGGAGTGAGGGCTGTGGCTCAGTGCAAGGTATATTGAGTGAACTTTTCTACCCTCTGGCAGTTCAGATTGGGGGGCAATTCCCCAATCTGTCTCCAAGGGACAGAAGGACTGACTTTTAGGGGTGGGGCGTAGGAGACCATGCCAGGATGGGCAAACCTCCCACACTGTTTCATGCTTGAAGATCAAATGGCAGGGGTCTAGTGGGATTTCTGCACTCCTTATGGGACACTGGTTGTACACCCCAATCTACTCTCCTGGTCACCCCGCCTCAGACAGCAAGACAGAAGGATTGTTGGTTTCCTTGGTAGAGAGAGCATTTGGTCATGCTGGGGGGGGGGGGGGGTCTGACCCAGAAATCTTGCTTGTGGGCCAGTGGGGAATCACTACTCAGGGATCAGCCTCCTACAGAGATACCTGAACTGGCATGCACTAGGGAGAGGTTCCATTTGAAATGGGAGATTCTCCCCTGCCTAATATTTCTTCTTTCATTGTGATTGGTAATTGAGTGGCAGCTATGCCTCTGAGCATTGATCACACTCAATGCAGCTGAAGTCGAAACGCTTTGACTGCATTCACTTTCACAAGCTGTGGTCAGTTTGCATGGCATGTAACAGCAAACAAAAAAAATGTTGGGCTGTGAAGGAAGCTCAAGGTTGGGATATAAAAGTAATCCTACTGAGGCAAGTACCTAGGGGAATTCCTCTCTCTAGTGGGAGGATGTGATTGTGCTGTCCTGTGCACTGAGGAGATGGGGTGGAAGACATAATATCTCTGGACTAAAGGGAGCAATTTTTTTTTTAAGAAAGCAATGATTTATAGTTATATACCTTTGAAATTTCAGACTGATTGAAAACTACTCATGCTCATTTTCACATACAAAGTGCTACTTAGCACAAGCCCCCCAAAAATATTGCGAAACAAATCCATGAATTGATTTTCAGTAGTCATATAAGAAAGCAAACTATTGTTGTCAGTTTATTTAATGGTGAAGGTAGTGAGCTAACACTCTGGAAGGTGAACGGTACAGGAGGCATGGGCATACCACATCTGGAATTACTGTTTCTGACAGGTTCATTTTACCCCTGCATCATGGAACTCAGAGTTCCAAGGCCATTTCCTCCATGCCATTGTAAAATCTGCACCCTTTTCTGAGCATATTTTTCATCTATTGTCAGCAGGTGGAAAATGAGAGCACTAAAATATTAGATTTTAATATATTCAGGTCCACGCCCAGTAAAGCTTGTAATTCTGTGGAATCTGGACTACTTGTGATTTAGTAAGAAGTAGGTATGAAAGAGAATAGGTGAGAAAATTCAATATAAAATGTAGGATCAAACGTCCTGGGATTTATTCCAAACCCTTGCAGTAGTTGATTGTTTGTAGGGTCCACGTAGTGTGATGGGACACCATTATACCACTCTGCGTCTCTCTTACCTGCTTTCACTGACTACCACAGCCCAGTTAGGATTTGATCACCAACAGTGTGCTGACTTCTAATCATGTCTTGAGATGTCCATTTTACATGAATACGATTAACTGCTGTAAGATTGAACATGGGGATTTTCAACATTGTGCCAATGGCAATCAGGTGATGTTTTGTTTAACACAAAATCCAGCCGGGGAGATATTAAAAACCTCTGATGTCGTCTCCAAAATCTAACCTTAAATACACAACAATGGGTTCAATCTAGAGGCAGCCAATACTAAGGAGGTTGTTTAGAGTTTGTTGTTTGAAGATCGGTCATAAATTTGTAGAGTGCATGCCCTGTCAAACTCTTTTCTAGGTGATGGGGTAAAGGCCATGCCCTCAGTGGACCCAGAGAGCACAGGATGCCTGGAAAATGTTGAATGACCCTCTATGTTCATGCCTGTACATCTTGATTTCTCCTTCAGAAAAAATAACTATGATAAATATAAACCTTTGAGATTTGAAATTAAAAGTCAGTGAAAATGGTGAAGCCTTGAGAGTAGTGTTTGTCCCCAAAATAATCATAGATAGGTACACAAATAATGTCAGTTCACCATCTCAATATTGCACAAATGTGCTCACAAAAATAGAGGACCAGTTATATCTAATGAGGTTAAAGCCACAGTGGCAAGGGTCATTGGTCACTATGGACAATACTTTGAATTATGTTAAACGCCCTCATGGCCATATTTATTCTCCCCATATATTCTTAACAGCTCATTGAGATCTTCGGAGAGAATACTTTTGATTCCTCCGAAAAGTGTTCAGAAGAAAACTTTCTGTTTTGATTCTTAACATTGCCTGTTCTGAGTGGAATGTCATGCCAGAAATGTTCAGAACCTTTCAAAAATTTAATTTACACCTTTTAAAAATACACTTAAATTCCTCCTTTTTTAGGAGTCAAAACTTCCTATACCAATATGACTTTAGTAACACGCCACATCTACAAGCTTTACCGACAAGTAATTGCGTAATTTAGTCTTAAGATCAATACAAACATTTCGTTGAAGGTCTTGCTCATACCTATTTCTAAATTTATGTGTATAGGAAATACTGGAGAGACTGTTTGACTCTGGCATTAATATGGATGATACACAAGGTAATTGAGTAACAAACTCCTTGCTCTATCGACCACCTGGTCCCAAATCCAAATCTAATTTCTCCACGGCCCTGACAGAACTCCTTGCCATGCAGGCCGTGGCTTCCAGCAATTTCATCTTTTTGGGAGATTTTAATTTTTATGGAGAGGAGGAAACAAAAACAGAGGTAATGAGGCTTTTCTCGAATTTGAGCGTTAGTGGACTTAAATAGATGGTGTCTGAACCAACACATTCGGCTGGCCATACCCTGGACCTCATCTTTACCAACTCAGAACAACTGAGAGTATCACAGCCGCTTCTCCTTGTCTGGTCAGACCATTATATGATTCAATTTTCCCTTTGGCTTCAATTAGGACCAAAATATAGGACTAATCCTACATACAAAAACGGTAAAAACAAAAGGCCATGGCACAACCTAACTCTGGATAATTTTAATGAAACATTTATCCAATTCTCCCCCAATATTGAGCTAAATGAGTGAGACCCCTCAGCTATGTTATCTAGCTTTAATTTAGCCTCCATGAAAACATTCAATATAGTGATTTAATTAAAAAGAGTCAACCCCTCATTGAGGAGACCTTCGGCTCCCTGGTACTCAGATGAATTGAAATCCCTAAAATCCATGTGCAAAGCACATGAGAGAAAATGGAGAAAGGAAAAATCACCTGAGGATAGGAAAGTCTATAAAGCATCCCTATCCCATTATCATCAATCAATAAAAACTGCCTGATGTTCATATTTACATACTCAAATCGAAAAACCCAGAAATTCCACTAAAGCTTTATTTGACATTGTCAGACTTATCCTCTCCTTTAGCATGCAAACAAACACCGCCTGAATCCCAAATATTATGTGACTCTATAGCACACTTTTTTAATGACAAAATTGCCAAAATTTATGGTAACTTTCCTGCCACCGACATCAACAATTCCTGTCCAAACATTAATTTGGAAAACTCCTCCATTTCAACTGTAGGTGCTCTTAACCAGTTCAAGCCCCTTTCACTTGCTGATACAGACAAACTATTGCGAACAGCAAAATCCGGCTCACCAATGGACCTATGTCCACCTAGTGTTATGGCTCTTTTGTCTCCAACTTGCGCTCCCATTGTCCAAAACATCCTCAATGCCTCTATTTCTACCAGCCCCATTCCGAGCGCATGGAAAGAGGCCTCTGTACGGCCCTCCTAAAAAAGCCATCTGCAGATCGCCAGGGTTTAAGTAATTACAGGCCAATATCCCTGTTACTCCTACTGGGGAAACTGCTGGAGTCCACAATAAATACACAACTCAGTCAGTATTTGGAATCCAACAACATACTAGATCCCTCCCAGTCGGGCTTTCGCACCGGCTTCAGCACAGAAACAGCCACTTTGGCTGTTACTGATTCGCTGAGACGTACCCTTGATGCCGGAGGATCTTCGATCTTGATCCTCTTAGATCTCTCCGCAGCTTTTGACACGATATCTCATCAGCGGCTAGCGGAGAGACTGATTGAGTGTGGCATCGGGGGCATAGCCTTACAGTGGCTGAGGAATTTCTTAATGGACAGATGGCAAACCACTACACTTGGACCATTCGTCTCAAAAAAAAATTCCTGTTGGACAAAGTGGTGCCTTAAGGCTCTTGTCTTAGCCCCACACTCTTTAATATATACTTGGCCCCCCTGGCCAAGATAGTCCAATCTTTCGGCTTCGGGATAGTCTCCTACGCCGATGACACGCAGCTACTATTTTCAATAGGCAAAAATATTACTGACGAGGAAATACGCTTTTCGGGCGGTATGCTAGCAATCGCGAACTGGATGAAGGAGCGGTATCTGCAGCTCAACCCGGAAAAAACTGAGCTTATGCTCTTAGGTAAGGACGCCCACTTTTGGACTCGTGGCCCCCCCAATTGGGTGATGCACCAACGCCGTCCTCCTAAGTGAAAAGCCTGGGAATCCAGCTGGATGTTATGCTTAACATGAAAGATAATGTAAAGAATATTGCAGGATCATGTTACTATAACCTGCATCTACTATGTAGAATCATTCCCTATCTACCATTGGAACACCGTAGAACTGTAGTACAGGCAATGGTAGTGAGCAGGTTAGACTACGGAAACGCCCTGTTGGCTGAAGTAGGCGCTACCACTCTGGCAAAATTGTAGGTAATGCAGAACACCGCCGCCAAAATGGTTCTAAATTGTCCCCCTGGAACCCCATCCCTCCCCTTGCTCAGACAACTGCACTGGCTTCCGGTGCAAAAAAGATCTGTGTTCAAAATATGCTGTCTCTCCTTTAAAGCTCTTACGGGGAGGGACCATCCTACCTCCAAAACAAACTTCCCAAACAATCACATGATTGCGATTTAAGATCTAATGCCTTAGCTCTCCTGAAGATCCCTCGTATTCGGTTAACCCGTACAGGTGGCAGAGCTTTCTCGTTTATAGCTATTCACTACCAGTGGCCCTGCGAAAATACAGCCCCTATATGTCTTTCAGGAAACAATTAAAAACATTCCTGTTCTAAGCCTGCCTATTCATAATATAGCTCTTTCTCTGTTTCCCCATCTCTGAATTCCCATTGGTAAAGCGCTGAGATGCCCCCGGGTGAGTCATTCGCTATATAAAAATCCATAACATAATATACCATAACACATGTAAGTCAACCCTACTAATGTCTGAATTATTCAGTTTTGCATATGTTCCCTTGATATACATGAGTCAACTATGATTGTGTAAAAAGATCATGCAATTGCACAAGATTCACAAAAACAAAAGCATTTCGTTCACGTGCTCTGGGGCAGATCATGAGCAAGGATTTATACTGTGTGAAAGAACCGATTTTGGATTACTTTCAGAGTTTCCCAATGTGGAGCGGAGAGTCTGCCTTTTAGGAAAAAAATAACAATTGAAAATCATCCCCTCCTTTTATTGGTTTTACCAGTAAGACTTCTAATGTATATAGCAGGCTGAATCAGGAGTACTTTTTTATGAGAAAAAAAGTAGTTGCTTCTCATTTGAGCAGCACCAAATAACATTTTTAATATCTTTTATTTGGGGTGTAGAGCATCAATTGTCCTGGGAATGTCTGTTTTGTCCTAATTTAAGTATAAGTTACGCATTCATTGTTCACAGGGTCACATTCTTTGTAATTCCATTTCCTTTTGAGAATGAGATGTTTTTTACTCGTGTGTACATTACTCATCTGCATGAAGTGTAAACAATTTAGGAGAAAGTTTTCGTTTTGTCTGTCAGCTCTAATATTTTTGTTGTTATCTTTTGTCATTAACACTTGTTAACACTTGTTTTTTCCCATTGTTAGAGATGAAATTGGATTGATGTCCTGTGATGACATCAGCAAATATGGAGTCGGAAAATCCACCATGAAAGGCTCTGAGTCTCCAAGCTACTTCCTGGAGCATGAAAGTGGCAAATACTACACGTTAATTGAAGGTGAGGGCCATTCAATGGGCTCAGAGTACGAAAGAGGCAGATCTACAGGGGTACGCAGAAGAGAAAAGACGCCAACTCATGGTATGGATCATTAATCTGATGTCTCAAACTGACGTATATGTATGTATATTTACCTAATGTTCGAATCTGTGGTGATTTTGTGTGGGCATGCCAAACGCACCTTGAGAAAGAAGAAACTGCACTCCAATCCATCAAATCACACAGCTTCAGGTATACACTGGTGGAACATTTACTTGAATCATTAAAGCAAATAAATACATTATTTGCAATTAGCATGGCAGCTTTAATAATCTGGTAGGGTAAGAGAGAGCTCTTAATGTGGAAAGGAGGGAATTGCGCTTTTAATGAACTAGGTGTACTTGCGTTTCTCCTACCGCTTCAGAACATTTCATTTTTTTCTGCTGCTCTTTCAGCTACTGCTCGTACTGCTGACACCTTGCCTGTGTACAGACTTTATTTAAGGTATTTCTTATTTATTCTGGGTCTATGGCAAATGGTAAAGCTATATAGTAGACTGAAGCATGACTCTACTTTCCATCTTCTAATTTTTAGGTCGAGCATTCGAGACCTCTTGTATATACTTTGATATATACTTATATGTGTATGTACTTTGTGGGCTCCGGAGACTTGTCTGCTTCCACTTAGGGACTTTTTATTCTGTTCAACTGCCTCTATTCAGCTGTCTTGATAGAAAACGACCAGCAGAGGTCAGTAAAATTCGAGAATTGCTTTCTGCTGAGGGACTTTCTTTCTTTAATTTTCTGGCAACTGCCTCTATTTAACGTTCTTGTTAGAAAACAACCAGCTAATGTCAGTAAAATACCAGAATCACTTTAGCATTCTCCAGATTCCAGTCCATAGAATTTGTCTTCCACTAGCATCCATAGACAATAATATTTTTTTCAAATCTTGTATTTTCAGTGCTATGACCACCGAAAGCCCTGTTTTTATGTTAAAAACAGAGCTTTGGACTGTACCATTCCCGCTGAAAGGCAATATTTCTCTCCATGTGTTCCCATACCTGGCGTGTCACGCAGTTTGGTGCTTACTTTTCCTCCATGTTAAAGAACAGTAGATCTTTCAGTACCCAGGTGTTGGATTCCACAGGCCCGGACACTGCAGGAACGAGGTATGCCCAAATCCACTACCCTGACTCAAAGGCCCCCCATGAGATAGACAAACATGAGAGGACACCCGAGCCCAGGGCAGGGGACAGGAAATCAAAATGAAAGGGACGAAAGATAATGCTTCACCCCTGATTTGGACTGGACAATGAGACTCGAACACCCCTCCTCGCCTCTGTACCTATGAAAGAATGTACACACAATTACTTCTCTGTCCAACTTAATGGTTACCCCTTATCCTTATTGCCACACTCCACCATACAATGATACGACCCCTCCTTACTTGTGTATTATACAGGATTAGCTTCGGGAGGTCTTTGGCAGCAGGAAGATGAATATTCCACAGCTGTCCGTGCATCCAGTTCCAATATCGGGAAAGAAAAGTAAGGGAATTGCACTCGAGGAAGATACTGCCAAAACGGGACTTCTAAGGGGAAAAAGCCATAATACTCGGCATAAAAAACCCCTGCTATTGTCCTTCCGAGTGTTATTTAGTCTGTCTGTTAGGGCAGGAAGGGGGAGAGCGCAAACAAACGTTTCCCTCTTCCGGGATCTGCAGCTCCTCTATCATCCCAGCGCGACCGAAAGCGCCCAAGCGGCACACAACGAGGCGGACAGCCTCACACAACGCGGAAGTAGAGGACGCTGCTTGGAATCCACGCAGCTAAGACGCCAGCCGGCGTTCTTCGGATTGTTTAATGACTGTCCTTCCGAAGAGCTGATCTTCGAGGAAACTGGAGCCCCAGCAATCCTCAACTAATAAATTAAACACAGCAGCTCTAATCACCATAGACGAAGGAACAGTAGGAAGGTAAAGGGAGGGGAGGGAAAAAAGGGATTCGAACTTCTCCTAACTGCACTAGCTACAAGGGAAAAAACTGAATGACCAGGGAAAGAAAAGGGCATGACCAGGACAAAACTAAGAATACAGGGGGAATCCAAATGTAAAGGAACACGAGCCCGTGAACCAATATCTCTCACACGTAGAAACCACAACCCAGCACCTGGAACCCAAACTAAAAGATACCAAGCACTGAAAAACAGAAGGGGCGGTTCTTTTATCCCCCCAAGGCCAATCATGTGATGGTGAAGTATGGCCACAGAGGACAGACTAGCCCTTAATCCTAACAGTATCTCCCCCCAAAGGTCCTCCCCACCGGACGGGGTTTAGAGGGATGCTGTCTATGGAACAAACGGACCAACTCTGGCGCATGCACACTACCTGCTGGTTCCCATGTCCTCTCTTCAGGTGTATACCCCTTCCAATCCACAAGGTAGAAAAGGCGTCCTCTCCTCCGCCTAGAATCCATAATAGCCTGAACCTCAAACTCCTCTTCCCCATCAATTAACAAGGGAGGGGGTGGTGGCAGAACCTGTGCAGTTGGTACATAGGGCTTCAAGAGTGACATATGAAACACCGGATGGACTTTGTATTCGTCAGGCAAAACAAGCTTCATGGCCACAGGATTAATCACCTGCATGATAGCAAATGGTCCCACAAACCGAGGCTGCAATTTACGTGACCCCTGCAACCTAAGGTTGCGCGAAGATAGCCATACCTTATCACCCACCTGATAGGATGGAGCGGGGACTCTATGTTTATCTGCCTGAGCCTTCATGGTGACTTTAGTTGCCTGTAACTGTTCACGAGCTCTGTCCCATATTCCTCCCAAGGACCTACAAATATCGTCTATGGCTGGCACATGCCCAGTAGGCTGGATGGCTAAAGCCCGAGGATGATAACCCATTGAACAAAAGAAGGGAGTCATACCCACTGCGGAATGCAGACTATTATTGTAGGCAAACTCCGCAATAGGAAGAGCCACCATCCAATCACAAGATAATGACGCAACAAGACACCTCAAATATTGCTCCATGGTCTGGTTCGTCCGTTCAGTCTGACCATCTGACTGTGGGTGGTACGCTGATGACAATCGCACATCTATCTTCAGCACAGAACACAGTTCCGCCCAGAAGTGAGACACAAATTGTGCTCCCCTGTCAGAAACAATCGCAGATGGTAACCCATGGATCCTGACTATGGACGACATAAACACCAAAGCCATCTCCCTGGCATTAGGAACCTTAAGCAACGGGATGAAGTGTGCCATCTTTGTAAACAGATCTACTACCACCAATATGGCGGTATGTCCCAACACAGGAGGTAAATCCGTCACAAAATCCATACTAATGGTATGCCAAGGAGTAGGAGGGACCTCTAAGGGCTGTAACAGGCCCGACGGCATGCTATGGGTAGGTTTGCTAGTGGCACAAATGGGACAAGCAGCCACATAACACTGTATATCCTTAAGCAATGAATCCCACCAAAACCACCGCAAACACATCTCTCTGGTCTTTTGTATTCCTGGATGTGCTACCAGCGAGGAGGAATGACACCACTCTAAGACCATCTTTCTCAAGGCAGGAGGAACAAACAAACGGTCCCCATGGTACAACAGCCCATCCTGCATCAAAACCTGGGGCAAAGTCATCCAAGGGGCTAAATCTATTTGTCGTAATTGCCACTTGAGAAACGAGCGAAAATCCGCTGTATGTGCCACCCCTACAATCTTTTCTTCACAGATCATAGGTCTATCTTCTTTCACACGTCCCTCCTCCTTCCCTTTCACATGTATCCTAGAAAGGGCGTCAGATTTTATCTGCTGAGCGGCGGGGCGATAAGTAATGACAAAGTCATACTCGTTAAAAAACAAGACCCACCGCATCTGGCGAGGTGTTAACGCCCGAGCAGACCGAAAGAATTCAAGATTCTTATGATCGATATATATCGTGACCATGTGTCGAGCACCCCATAAATAATGACGCCACTCCTCAAATGACAATTTCACCGCCAACAGTTCCCTCTCAGCCACTGTGTAATTACGCTCCGCAGGCAACAGGGTCTTAGAGAAAAAGGCAATGGGATGCATCTGGCCAGTTTCAGCATCCCTTTGGGACAACACCCCTCCCACTGCACACAACGAAGCATCCGTTTCCACATAAAATGGTAAGGCGGTATCGGGATGCACCAAAACAGGAGCAGATGTAAAGGATCGCAACAGAAGTTGAAAGGCATCCTGGACTTCAGTGGACCAGACAAAAGGAACCCCCTTTCTTAGTAATCGGGTCAAGGGGGACACCACATCAGAGAAGTGGGAGATGAAACGCCGATAGAAATTGGCGAACCCCAGAAGGGCCTGGATCTGCTTAACAGTAGATGGTTTGGGCCAGGTAATGATAGCCTCTATCTTTCTAGGATCCATTCGAATGCCCTCAGCAGTGATGACAAACCCCAGGAATTCTACCTTCTGTGTGTCGAACTGGCATTTCTCCAATTTGGCATACAGATGATGGTCCTGTAACTTCTGTAACACCTGGGATACATGTTCATGGTGTTCTGCCACTGTCTCTGAGAAAATCAATATGTCGTCCAAATAGACGATAACACTTCTGTCCAGATACTCCCGGAGAACCTCGTTAATAAAGTATTGGAAGGCCGCTGGCGCATTGCATAAGCCAAACGGCATCACACAATACTCGAATAGGCCAAATTTGGTCTTAAACGCCGTCTTCCATTCATCCCCGGGTCGGACTCGAATGAGATGGTAAGCACCCCGCAAATCCAGTTTGGTAAAGATGGTTGCTTTGCGGAGCTGGTCCAACAACACAGGGATGAGAGGAAGAGGGTACCTATTCTTCACAGTGGCCTTATTAAGAGACCTGTAGTCCACACACGCCCTCAACGTCCCTTCCTTCTTCGGAATGAAAAAGTTCGCCGAGGACACAGGTGAACAAGAGGGACGAATGAATCCCATCCCCAACATCTCCTCTAGGTACTCTTTCAGATGTAATTCCTCGGGTTCAGAGAGCGCGTATATGCGACAAGAAGGCAAAGGGACGCCAGGTATCAAATCGATTTTACAATCAAACGATCTGTGAGGAGGGAGGCCCTGTGCCTTAACCTCATCAAAAACACCCCGAAAGGCCGAATACTGAGTGGGAACCGATAGCACCTCCACCCCAGCACAAGACAAGGGATGAACCTGTTCGATAGCCTCCCTGTAGCAATGTGCAAGGCAATGCTTGGAATCCAGAGTCACCAAACGATGCACCCAGTCAATCTTGGGGTTATGTTCCTGAAGCCAGAGATCTCCTAACACTAACCCAAAAGAGGGGGCGTCAATAAGGTCAAAGACCACCGACTCGGAGTGCCCGTTTTCACACAACAGTGTCACTGGTTCTGTCTGGCGTGTAATGGACCCCGAGGTTAGTTCAGTCCCATCGATGGCTCTCACGGGTTCTGGTGGTCTCTTGTATTGACATGGGATTTCCAGCTTTTCCGCCAATGAGATGTCAATGAAATTCCTAGTCGCCCCGGAGTCCAACAAAACAGACACTGGTACACGCCTACTCCCTGACATCAAGAGTTGTGCCGGAATAATGAAATGTCTTGGCACCTGGTCGATCACACCCAGCACCTGATAGGTCCCCCCTACTCCACTGTTCATAGCTTTACTACGATCCACCTGTACACATGCCACCTTTTTATGGAATGCTTGTCCGGAGGGTTTAACAGGACACTCTCGGGCAAAGTGCCCCCCTTGTCCGCAATACAAACATAAGTTCAATTCCCTCCTCCTTCTTTTCTCTTCCATTGTTAATGGGCCTCTCACCCCTCCTATCTCCATGTGTTCTGGAGCCGGCTTATTATCCCCAGTAGATCTTATATCCGGTTTCGTATAACTCCTCCAGGGTCCCTGAACCCGACTACGATCACCCCGCCTCTCAGTCAACCTGTGGTTTAACTTCACCACCAGATCTATAAAGGCAGCACAGTCGTCTGGAGGATCAACCACCTGAGATACCACATCTTTTAGTTCGTCGCATAAACCCTGGTAAAACAAGGAGGTTCTCTTGTCGGTGGGCCAATGTGTCTCTGACACTAACCTATTAAATGTTGACACATAGGTTAGCAAATCCTGTTTGCCCTGTCTCAACTTGAGGAGCTCCGCATCACTCGCCTGCATAAAAGCATGCTTAGCAAATAGGCCCCTCATTAATTCTTTAAAGGCCAGATAATCATGCAATACCGGAGCATCGCTTTCCACAAGAGGGATAGCCCACTGTGCCGCAGTGCCAGCCAGATACGATATTGTAAACGCCACCTTAGCCGTGTCATCCAGAAAAGCGGTCGGCCTGCACATAAAGTGCAGTTGACATTGTGTCATAAAGGTCCCGTATTTGTTACTGTCTCCCATGAATCTCTCAGGGGTAGCCAATGGAACAGGAACAGGTGTAGTAACAGTAACTGCTACAGGCCCCCCCCCCCCTCTGCTCTCTGACCCATCCCGCCTCCATACTGAAAGGTAGCTGGTTGGATGATGGGAGCCTGTGTCCTATCTCTCTGCTGTTCCCTGGCCTTCACAGCCCCCAGTTCCTGTTTAAGTCCTAGGTTTTCCTGTTGTAAGTCCTGTACCTGAGCTTGGAGGGCCGCCACCGCCCCCACTATGTCCTGCATTGTAGGCGTTCGCTCTGCTCCCCCCATGGCCCCACCCTCTTCATCCATACCTCATCTGGGCAGTGTAGTTTAACGTGGGCTTGGTATTCTGTTGGATTCCACAGGCCCGGACACTGCAGGAACGAGGTATGCCCAAATCCACTACCCTGACTCAAAGGCCCCCCATGAGATAGACAAACATGAGAGGACACCCGAGCCCAGGGCAGGGGACAGGAAATCAAAATGAAAGGGACGTCAGAAAATGCTTCACCCCTGATTTGGACTGGACAATGAGACTCGAACACCCCTCCTCGCCTCTGTACCTATGAAAGAATGTACACACAATTACTTCTCTGTCCAACTTAATGGTTACCCCTTATCCTTATTGCCACACTCCACCATACAATGATACGACCCCTCCTTACTTGTGTATTATACAGGATTAGCTTCGGGAGGTCTTTGGCAGCAGGAAGATGAATATTCCACTGCTGTCTGTGCATCCAGTTCCAATATTGGGAAAGAAAAGTAAGGGAATTGCACTCGAGGAAGATACTGCCAAAACGGGACTTCTAAGGGGAAAAAGCCATAATACTCGGCATAAAAAACCCCTGCTATTGTCCTTCAGAGTGTTATTTAGTCTGTTAGGGCAGGAAGGGGGAGAGCGCAAACAAACGTTTCCCTCTTCCGGGATCTGCAGCTCCTCTATCGTCCCAGCGCGACCGACAGCGCCCAAGCGGCACACAACGAGGCGGACAGCCTCACACAACGCGGAAGTAGAGGACGCTGCTTGGAATCCACGCAGCTAAGACGCCAGCCGGCGTTCTTCGGATTGTTTAATGACTGTCCTTCCGAAGAGCTGATCTTCGAGGAAACTGGAGCCCCAGCAATCCTCAACTAATAAATTAAACACAGCAGCTCTAATCACCATAGACGAAGGAACAGTAGGAAGGTAAAGGGAGGGGAGGGAAAAAAGGGATTCGAACTTCTCCTAACTGCACTAGCTACAAGGGAAAAAACTGAATGACCAGGGAAAGAAAAGGGCATGACCAGGACAAAACTAGGAATACAGGGGGAATCCAAATGTAAAGGAACACGAGCCCGTGAACCAATATCTCTCACACGTAGAAACCACAACCCAGCACCTGGAACCCAAACTAAAAGATACCAAGCACTGAAAAACAGAAGGGGCGGTTCTTTTATCCCCCCAAGGCCAATCATGTGATGGTGAAGTATGGCCACAGAGGACAGACTAGCCCTTAATCCTAACACCAGGCTAATGTGCTGCATAGCTAAATATATATAAGGTCCCAAAGGCGAGACCGATTGCATTGTAAATGCTTGTTGAGACTTGGGATACGTTTCTTGGCTGAAAATAGCAGAATTGTAATAGATCTATTACACTTCTTGCTGGTAACAATAAGCATATTTTATTGTGTGCATCAACCATTGAGTAAACTTACCAAAGGGCTTATTTCCACACATCCATCAGTTATGGAATGCCTTAGAGGCATTTTCATTGAGTTTATCGTATGGGCAGATCAGCAAATATATATGAATGTAAGCCATTAATATGTAATCCCTGCTTTGCATAGCTCATAATATTTCCATCCATTGGTGGACATGATAGTTTGATATTGCAATGATGCGGATTTCCAGTTCAATGAAGGAGAGTCCTAATTTCTAAGTTATATCTTATGACTAGAAGTGGGTACATCCACATTCATCGTGGTTTGCCGTGTCCTATTAGCATTTCATCAGTTGACGGCAAACCAGCACGGATGCAAATACCGCAGATTGAAGCATCAACAATGGCAACACTGGAACATGACTGGACGTGTCCACGTCCAGTCCTGAGATATTAATTTACGTTTGAACTTTTAGCCAAGATGCAATATTTTTACAATTTTGTGTTGAAAAAACTCAAGAACATATTTGGAGAGTGTAATATAGGTTGAATGGTTCACCATATTTGTTCCCTACTGTAATAAAGTAAATAAGAACCAGTATTAAATACCATTACATGTATTACAATTCTTGTGACCTAGATACTGTAATAGCCCTATAGCGTGCAAATCTAGAATAGGAAGCTTAGTGGTGGGTGGGCGAGATAAGATTTTAAATGGGTATACCATTTTTTGAAGTTCTGGAGCGGAAAGTATAGATTCAAAGTTTGACAATAAGCCTGTTATTATTTTGGAACTTGTTCCAAGCTTAAGTTGCTTTGGGACATAAATGATTTTCATTAATGTTATGAATGTTGATATTAATCGAAGGGATGCTGTCCTTCTGGTTAATGTCAGTCAGTTTAATTTTGTGTTGAGAATGTTTTTTCTCATTTATGACCTTTGTAAGTATTGTCTGTGGGTTTCCCTTCATTCTGAGCTCATAAACTATTTTTGAGAAATATATTATAGATGCTTTGTAGTGCATAGGTGCCAGGCCGAGAAATTATGTCTCTAATATTTTTAACAAGGTGCTAGTTTGTCTAAACAAACATAACAAACATTAATAATTGCAGCCATGAAAAAGTCCTGAGCTCTACAAAAACGAGTAGGTTTGATAAAACATATGTGCTATATACATGTTATAGTGCCAAATAGCAGCCCAATACAAATTAGCATAATTCAAAATAGGGTCCTTCGTGTTGTGCAGTAATATGACTGCTATAACCTTTATGCTAGCTAGACTACCCTCTTTGTACCACAGTATCTCACTTGTTCGTATCAGTTACAACCCCATGTTATTTAACAGAAGCAACAATGTTTTGATTGGGTAGATCATTTAAAAAAAATGTTTATAATCATTTTTGATTTTTTTTAAAGTGTGATCAATTACCTCTAAAAGCAATAAATAAGGGATGTCAAAGCAAAAAGTTATGCCATACAAAAGATTTTTACAAAGCTATTCAGTGACATACGGTTTATGTAAGCAGTATTGTAGAAGGTGCTCAGTTCTAATTATGATCGTACTGTACAGAAAATAGTAAAGAAAAATATATAGGTTTTTGAGTACGCACTGGAGACCCAGTAATTCAGAATTAACATGGGCCAGTAACAACATAAAGGACAAAAATTCAGATGAAGAGAATAGCAGAAAAAAAGGAAGAGTACCAAACACTAGTCACACAAGGAAAACAGTATCAACAAAGAATTGCTGGCAAGCCACCACCTACAGATTAAGTATGAAAAAGAGGAGATGAAAAAGTCCAAGAAGGGCAAAAGAGCCAAATAGCAAATGTAAAAAATCATACTCATGATGATCTGAGTGAAATTGGGAAAAAGCAGCCAAGTGAAGAATCAGGCTGAGGATAAATGGGATAGAGTCTGAAAAATTAATTGAACAATCTGATCAAAGATTCTAACCATAAATCAGGACGGCCTGACAAATAAATGAATTGGAAAATAATATAAAGGGGTAGGTATGTGAAGAAATCACCAAAACACATAAATAGAGGAGGAGGGTAACCCACTGTACATCCCTCCTAAAAACCGAAGACCTACCACAAAAGTAAGTACGTTGGCATCAGTGAGTGTGAATATATCACAGATCGCTCTAACCAGTTGCCTGCCTATTTTACGAAAGAGAATGGAAACCAAAATACCTTATTGTCCTTTTCTTGTCCTTAAGCTGTGCTTTTTGCAAAGAAAGTAATCTTTTGTGGCACTGGAATTGTCACACACATAATATTGTAATGCTTCATCATTGGTATCCTCTCCCCACCCTGGTATGTATTTACCTGCAAGGCATACTCAACTTCCTCGAAGACTTAAAGGGTAGGAGAAAGTTCTTGGAGAAGACTAACTGGATAAAGATGGGATCCAGATATTATTAAAAAATACCTTTGTGTTGCCAGGTTATTACTTTTATTTAGTGGCACCCGGGTATATCTAAAAACAAGTGTGAACGCTTATAATGAGGACAATAGCTAAAACATGTTCCTTAACTGCCAACATGTTTCTGTCTGTTAGTAGCTTAAGATTTCGGGGGCATTCCTCAGGGCTTGAAGATCCCCATCTAGAATGAATATGACTTTCAACAGTCTCTACCTAGATGAAAGAATAATGTGTATCAATGAATAGTGTACAGTAGGTAATTTGTATAAAATAAATAGGTTTTGGGGCTCTTCACATGCGGCGGCTTGCACCAGCCCATTTCTCCTGTTAACACCGCCTGAAACAGAGCCAACCACTAACCATGAAAGTGGGAAGAGGATGTGGCGTAATGGCTAGAGCTGCCGACTTTGGAGCTACGGAACCAGGCTCTTGTCTCGGTGTCAGCTAAAAATCCTGTGATTCTAGGCATATAATGCAATTTCCCTATAACTTAATTTGCCCTTAACAGGTGCTCATGAAAAGTGCCAGTGTTGATTAAGTGCTGGTGTTGAGCACCAGACACCACTGGCTCAAATTAAGCACTATTAGAGGTTCGGCAGAAGAGTCATTGAAGCACTGATGTGCAGTAGAGCAAGCAACACAATACACGGGGATGTCAGTATGGACAAGTTTTGAAAAGAACGAAATATGCGATTCAAGACTGCAATAAAAAAGTGGGACCTCGAAAACGTATACATATTTCATTTTTTATTTTTAAAAATGCCACCAAACAGCCTTGTTTATCGGCACAGTAGATGGCCTAAGTGGGTAATTAAAAAGATATCAGTGGTTATGATGTGGTAGACAGACTTCAATATGTTTCAGGGCTTCTCTTTTCCCCAAAGACAGTGACAGCCTCTTTTTATTGCGCATTGGCATTCAGTATTTTTAAATTCAAATTTCCTTTTCTTCCTTCGTATTTACGTTCAAGCACATGCTGTTTGGGCTTGGCACGATATAGTGAGCACGCCAAATGTGGAAATTGTTAGTCAAACCAAGGTGAAATTGTACGCTTTAAAGAAGGTGTGCTACCCATTTATATGTGAAATGTATTGCTTTAGCCCGACCGGGTAAGCACCCACGATGAATTAGGACCCTTTAAATATTCGAACATTTCCCATGCAAGGAGAGACATCGACATTCGTGGAGTATGTTTATGAGAAATTTGTCGTCAAAAACATTGAAATATTTATTTGTAATAACTCGGACATCATATTCTTTCATGACATATTGTTTGTTGTAAATGAAGCTTTTTTGTAATAAGGATGTAGAGAGATTTTATAACATCACTGCTCAAATGAGAAATCACTAGCATTATGGGAGTTGTAGTTTCGAAGGAAGGTTCAGGTGTTAATCATTCCACGGAGTTAGAGGGAGGGTCTAGACAAAGAGGCGGGGGTAGGTAGTGAATAAAGAGTGCAGTGTTAAAATGGACAGAGCAGATTTTACACGCTGGCTTGAGCTGCGAGAATGACACGTTACAGCAGTTATACGGTGAGAGTAAAACGGGGAGGTGAATAAATGTTGAGAGATGGGTACAGGGTAGGAAAGAAGGTGTTATTTAAGATCTGCCAAAGCGGAGTGGAAGGAATAGAAGGGTGGAATGAGTTGGTTACGGTGAAACGGAAGGTTGCAGCAGAGTAAGGGGTGTTTGTCACCGAAGTAAATCAGCGTAGTAAAATACGTGCAACAAACGTTACTTTAAAAATAAGTTCTCTTGAACACATACGAGGTGGGATAAAAGTCTAATAGGATGTTTTTGTTGTTATTACAGTTTTCCCTGAGAAAGGACCCTTGGAGGTCCGAAATGCATTGGATTACAAATAAACTGCTTTTTATGAATGGTGCTTCTTGTGCGTATTCTTGGAAGAAAAGGTTCGAAAGGCCGACTGGAATATGAGAAACTATGGAAAATGGCATGTTACTTTCATGGTGAAGTAGAAGACTTCTCTAGTGGAGAAAGTGAACATTAAGTGAACATTGTGAATAGAAAGAAAATGGATTTAAAAAGGAAGAAAAGGAAATTTGAATTTAAAAATACTGAATGCCAATGCGCAATAAAAAGAGGCTGTCGCCACTGTCTTTGGGGCAAAGAGAAGCCTTGAAACATTCGTAGACAGACTGCAAAGCCAATTTTTAGGTCTGGCTTTAGGTAATACCTTTTGATTTACTGAAATTAAATGGATAAAGCATTCATATATAAGAGCTTTCAGTTCATCGTCTTAATCCATTGGTTATTATTGTGCCGTTCACATTATATTCCGCCCACTATAGCATCAGGATGTGCTATCATTACTATGAGTGACAGCATACTGCCCTTTCTCAAGGAGCCCATCCACACCATATACCTATCATACACATACACAAAGCGGTCCATTTAAGTGTAATTATGCAAAATTATAACAAACATTTCTACTTGTTGTCACTAAGGTCTTCCAATCCTTTCTGAGCTTTCAATTATGTGTCCAGCTAGCCTGGCTTTTCTTCTGTTCACCATCATTGAGTCCTCATTTCTAACCCCCTTTTTTTGTCACACTTATGATCTCTGGACAGTGACTATTCAGCAATGTGCCTTTGTCTGGCATTGTGAGTAAGCATGAGCGGATTTCGCGGATCCACGATCCGTGAATTTGCGGATTTGCGGATTTGCGGATCCGCAAAATCCGCAAATTTGCGGATTTTGCGGATTTTGATTGCGCTCGTGAAAGTCAAGGATACACAGGCCTCTATCCAGCATCACAGCTGATTTTCGACGGTAGATTTGGGAAGAAGGCAGGCACACCTGCCCAGCCTCGACGACGCTCACGATTGTTTTTGGGCTGATGAATGAGTCACTGAATTTGAGCTTCAACTAGTTCCAGCAACCATGTGTGTGTTACTATGCAATCGCCCCGAAGGGCGCAGGGGTCCCTTGAGTAAGCTGAGCTGTCCATCATAGTGGGTAAATGGTGGGAAGACGGTGCACACCGCAAGTGTGTGAGCGGGACCAAACGTGCGGGGCTTCCATGCGAGTTCACAATCATGCCTCTTGTGTGTATAAAAGGTCAGAGACCGATCAGAGCAGCAGATCAAGAGAAAGAAGCTCCTGGTCACAGGAACAGCACGAGGATTGCGCTCGTGAAAGTCAAGGATACAAAGGCCTCTATCCAGCATCACAGCAATCGCCCCATCATCCTGTAACTATTTTAGGATGGCGCCGGCAAGATGCCAGCACCATCCTAAAATAGTTACTAAATTAGCTTCATCAGGAAGCACTAATAGATCAAATAAAGCAGGTGCTCGAGCACCTACTTTATTTTATTTATTAGTGCTTCCTGTTGAAGCTAACTTAGTAACTATTTTAGGATGGCGCTGGCAGCTTGCCGGCGCCATCCTAAAATAGTTACAACTTCAAGCTTGAAGGCTTGAACTTTTGCCCCCCAAATCCGCCGCTCGCGGATTCGCGGATTTTCGGTAAATTTGCAGGAGTTCGTGGATTGCGGATTTACCGAAAATCCGCGAAATCTGCGAGCGGAACGGATTTTTCGCTCACGCTTAATTGTAAGGCACCGTTTCACCTTTTCTACTATTTGCTTAATTGGAATTTCCGACCATTATGTTTTCACAGGTACTTGTTGATTTTGAATAACTGGTCTCTCATTAGTATACCTGATTAGCTAATTGTTTTTTTTTATATTCAAAATTCATTCAAGGTGTACCTGGGGTTTCTTCCTTATTGCTTCTACTGCAGTTTTGTGTGCTCCGTTTAAAACGTGTTTATACTAACAGAATATTAGATCTGATCTTATGGCAGTTACTGCTGTACCCTACAATTACTTGTTCACTTACAATTACATTTTTGTCACCACTTGCACTGAGCACCTTGTAGGATAATGTTTATTTGAAGCTTATTCCCAAAACATTTCTTGATTTCTATAATAACCTACTTTATGGAGAAAGTGTTTGATTTTGCATCTCTCATTCATTGCTTTTAGGGCTACTAGACTTTTTCCTCAAAAAATTCTTGATTTCTCTAATAACCTACTTCATGGAGAAGGTTTCTGATTTTGCATCTCATTCATTGCTTTTAAGGCTACTAGCTCACAACCTGCAAAATTCAAACAATTGTAACATTTTTCCAAATTGTTTACCTCACGGAAACATTGTTGATTGAAATGCATATTGCAGATATTTCCCAGAGGTATGTGAGTACCTCCTGGTACAACAACTGCAATGCCACACTTTTTAGCCATTTTGAGGCCATCTGATATGACAACGTCAGTATTCCTATCCTGTCCAGCAACCATCAAGAACCTGTAATGTTGTTTGGAACTTTTGCATACACAATTCAGGACTTTACTAGAATGCAGTGGACCTAAGACTCATAGATCTTCTGCAAAAGGCACCCGCTGAAAGATCGGTGATATATGTAAATATACATGCCTTGAATGCACTCAATCTGAAACATCACTTTGAAATTCATGTAAATGTGTCCTACAAATCACATTTGCTGCTTTCTTTGCTAGGGGTTGATGTGAAATGAAATACCAGCCTTTGCAAAGCACACAGCTACCTCCGGAGAGGTGTCCCGGCTCTGGGGGCTGTCGGGAAGAATAAGCAAACTATTGCCCAGAGTCACATACTGCTGGGCGAACCTGCTTCCGGCGCAGGGGATCAAACTGTGAACCCCTTGGTCTGGAGTCAGGGACCCTGGCCACTACACCACACTTCTTCAACAATCAAACTTTTGTTGCATTTCACTGCATCGGTTTCTGACCTAGCTCAAACCTGCCTCCTTTACATACACTGCTAGAGCTGCTTATATATGTACAGTGTGAAATGGTATCGGTGAGTTAATTGACGTTTTTGGGCTCATTTCGAACGTAATTATAGTGCCTGTTAGCCCTAATTTAGTGCCCTCTGTCACATTTTGTGCTTGATGTTATCACTATGTTTTAGCTGGTGGTAAAATTGAGTGCCAAATAGGACAAATGGGTGCAGCAACTTGGCAGGACATGACACAGTCAATATATGTGGATCCCAGTTGGTAGTTGCATATTTCAGAACTTGGATCCAAATGACCTGTAAGGCCCTTATTACAAGTTAGGGGAAGCAGAATTACCTCATGGAATTCTGCACTGCCTGATTCCAAGTAGGTCATTTTTCCCGCTCCTAATTGTTGCAGTTGTGTGAGAGCCACACCCAATTTTACCATGCGGCAATTCATGCGGTAACTGTGTATAGTTAAATTGTATGAGGCTTTGGCTACAGCAACCATGTCTCTTCCCTAATTTTTCTGGCCGTGGGAACATTCAATGCTGCCAGAAAACACCTTCCATTTTCCTCCCCCACTCTACCTGGGAGCAGGTGGTAAATGTAAGTGTTCACAAGAAAGGAAGGTGCACTCTGATAGAAGTCAGTCAGATTCATTATATTTGGTAGCTCACGAATAGGCTTATGACATACATCTCGAGGAGAATTCTCTTGTCACTGTTGGTCATAGATAATATTCTCACTTGATGTGTAAGCCCTGACGAAGTTTCCGTGGCAGTAGGGAACGAAACACGTTGGCTGTGTGGCGGTTTTAAAGAAAACAACTTTAACCCCTTCCATGCGGACGCGATTCCCCTGGTGTGCTGTAAACAACACGAACAGGGGCGGGCCGTGACGAACCCCAGCCGTCATCAGCACAAGAGCACCGTAGTGCATGACGGCTGGGGTTCGTCATCTACATGGAAGGGGTTAAACAATAAATAAGATTGATGTACTACCTTTGCGATTTCTAACTGACTTTTATCAGAGTGCACCTTCCTTTCTTGTGAACTCTCTAACAAAACTGGCATCCATCAACGGCGGATGCCGGGAGTAGCTGCACCCTTTTGTGATATATGAAACAAGTGGAATTGAAGTGCTCAACCTTGGTCGGCCGTTGTTTGCTTTTCTGTTTTAGGTAAATGTAAGTGTTAAAGTCGGTGGAATTGGAAATTACGTGTGGTTTTATGACTTGAAAAATCGGTGCCATTAGGTACTCCCCCTTTCCATATGGTTTAACCTTTAGTTGCACTGTACTGGGTTGGGTTTATTTCATACCATTTTCCCGTGCCTCAAGTGCTGTGCAACATGGAATGAGGAACTAAGTGGATACAATACTTTTAGAACTTTAGATAGAGCTGCATTCAATACAACCATGCTATTGACCTACGTCAACACTATTAGGGAAGTCACCAGAGTGATTCTGTCAAAATATGGCACCGAGGCCAGTTATAATAACAAAGCCAATGCCCTTCGTTGACTATGCAGAACAGTCATGATGCCCTATTGGTGAAGGAGAACCAATATCTTTCGGATGTTCTGATACATTTTACTAACTAGTTGTAAGATCTTCAATGATCCTTCAAAACATTAGCACCCACAGTCATGCAGGAATGGGTGTCCTGTTGAATTATGAATTACTTCGACCTCAACTACAAGTGCATCTTTTAATATCCCTGCACTAACTCTTGTTTTCTCAATTGTAAGTGTTGCACTGTTAATCGAAACCTTGAATTACTTGGTAGACTAAAAGCCACAAACAATTTGAACAGGGCAAACCTTCAAAAATATAATGGTGGGACAGTAAGTACTTGGACATGTGTATTTTGGAGTGGAAGTCACCAAAGTTGACAGGCTATACCCCTTTATGGGTAACTCAATTTGGAATAGGTGCCATTCACTGCACCCATTCAATTTACAACCATGTATTATTGGTTTTTGATATCTGCGATGAATGTCACAGCACCTCACAGGGCACACATAATAGAGGCCTTGGTAGACCCATTTTATGTCACAGAAGGAATAGTATAAAATACATTGTCCCACTGTAAACAAAAATGCCTCTCAATAATCCTATGCCAGAAAATGTATCACCCATTTTAAAGATAGAGCCAAAAGATAATATACCTCTCAATATTTCCTGTGCTAGGAAATGAAATACTAACAAAATCACTTTTGCCATATGCCTGATGCTGCTGTAGTGTGCCTAAATTCTGCCATTCTATACCTGTAGTCTTGTAATCTATTCTAGATTAGAGACAAAAGATATTTGAGTGTTGCCAACATAATTCATGGTCCTGGTCACTTGTGCAGTCGTGTGCTCAATTTTTCCTTCTCGATTATAGATTATGGTGCTGATCAGAACATGCTCTTGGTCATGATTGTGTTGCTGCTCTGCTCATTTATGCTCCAAAATGCAGCTAAAGTATGCTTTCGCTTATGATGCTATTATGCCCTCAGGCCTCCATCGTACTCCCTCAGCTTTGAAATTTGGAACATCCTAAAGTAGGGAGTGTTGGCTAAGTGGACCTGGGGTAGAAGATCATATATATTAAGCTCCTTTTTGAGGCTGGAGGAAAGTGTATAGGAGAGTTGAACAGTCAGGCTCCCCTCTCTACTGAAACCTCCTATCAGTCCGGTCACTGCCTGGCTGCACTTTACTACAGAGCTGCCCTTTGCCTATCTCAAGACAATGTAGCAACCAGTGAAACGCTTTCTACAAATCTGGAGGTAGGTCTGCCTTCCAGAGTGCAAGCAGGGACCTCAAAGAGAAGTGCTTGCTCACTAAATGGAGACTCTGGGTTGTTTATGGTTGATACCAGCAGCCTCCAGTATTTAGGAAAATCAATTTCCTCCATTTTATTTTAAATAGGAAAGCAAAACGCGGTGCAAAACCTTTCTACTCTATTTTATTTTTAAAAGGGTTGTGACTAGGACAAAAAGCAAACATGTGTTTATGTTAAAACCAAGCTATGAGTAACTAAATCTATTGTATAGATTTTGTGACTTGGGTCTTGCTAGGTGATTGCTAGGAGACCAAGAGCCATACCACAGTGTGTTTTAGAAAACTCCTAGGCCTTGATTTTGAGTTGTATGGCATGGGTTGCTGGTGGGTTACAACCTCTACATACCAAATAACACTGAGACAGTACCTCACAGAATGGGTAATAACGGTGCAGACCTGATTTCTATTCTGCGTCGTATTCCCTGTTCCATGGGGATTAAGGGTCACACTTATCACATGCTTTAAGCAGGTGGTAAATATGGACTAGCATGCAGTTGTTGGGCGAGAGTTGAGAGAAGGGAGTTGAGCGGGTAGGTGAAGGAAGGAAAGGTAAGGGGGGAAAAGTGCCCTGGAAGCAATAGTATCACATTCTCCCCCGTTTCTATATAAAAAGATTGGGTGAGGACAGACGCTTGACTGCTATTGCAGCCAAAGCCTCAATCTATTTTAATAGATGGTTTTTCCAGCTGGTAAAGTCAGGTCCAGTGTTTCCACACCTGGAAAATCCAGATGCGGAACACCAGGCCTGCCATGATTGAGTGACACCCACATTGTAGTCGAACCTATAATCTCAAACTACAACTCCTTTATGTTTAGCAATGGTTCCACAAGACATTTTCTCCTTTTCCACCCAAATGAAGGATTTGATCTCCAATATGTATTGGGACTTTTATTTTTATTTTAAATAAGCACTTAGACCAAGGTCGGACTAGTCAGACTGGCCAGACTAGGTATTGAGCGTTTCTTTGGGAGGCTGGAATGGTGTTGGGGGGCGTTTATGTATCAATGCAGCAGTTTAGAAAGCCCCAACTGCAGAGTTCCTTGTATATTCAGTAGTTTTCAGGCAAAAATAAAAGTGTCAAGATTACTCTGGTGATTAATGTACCTGCTGGAGAGAGATCTGAATTTTGCCTGTTGGCAGTTTTGACTCATTTAAGGTGGCACAGAGGTTAATAGGGTGCAAAGGACATGTACCACGCTGATCTCCGAACAGGATTTTATGAGCATATTATAGTGGGTTATTACTTTTATCTCAGAGATCCTTTTTGTTACTGTGCAGTTCATAAATTGCAATCATAATCTAGCACAGTGCCCTAAGAAGTGTTATCAAAGAGATATATGCAAACTACATGGTGCAGGTTAGAAAGCTATATTTTATTCTGAGTCTTTCATTACCCAAATGTTGCTAAAAAGGGTTTGTTTGGGTAGAAATAAATTCTTGTTGGTAAAGCCAACCCTAACCACTGTGTTGCGTTCTGAATCCTAGGTATGTGATTCTCCACACCAAGCACTCTTAAAAAATGCCTACCAGTATGGATAACGTGAATCCTACACCATGTAATTCCCCTTGTCTTTGTAACATTTACTATACACTAATTTACACATGTATTATTCATTGTCTCTGTATCTGTGTGTGATGTGAAGTGCTCCACTCATTGCCTCCTCTTCTCCTCACATCGCCCTCAACGTTGATGCAAACAAGGTACAATTCATGTATCTGACATGCGTTCCATCATAGTAGGCCTGAACATTTGTATTTGAACCGGTTCAGCTGACCATATAGCCCTGGTTGGCACTTTATGCTTTTGAGCTCTACATTAACCCTGGGCAGAGTTTGTGGAGTTGCACTACGCGGAGCTCCGCAAGTGGCGGAGTTCCATAGAAAAATGCTGTTCGCGTTGATTGCACAGTGCGGAAAGTTGTCTGCCCTGTGCAATCATCGCGAATGGCACATTGCACAGTGCAAGCGGTCCCTTCTTTCCCTTTTCTGCCGCTCGAGTAGATTTTTACTCGAGCTGCAGCTTTCTCAACGCAAACAAGCAGGTTCTCATCGCGAGCAGTCACGAGCATACGCGACCACTTGCAATGACAAACCTGACCACCCTGCATTGAGAAATCTCGCCCGGATGTTTTTTTCCACGCTCACAAACTGGATGTTAACAATCGCGAACGAGGAAAAATCTCGCCGGGAGGTTGATTTTCTTCGATTGCGGTCGCCAACTTGACATTGACGACCCCGAGCGAGGAAAAAAAACTCTGCTGCGCTTTTTCAGGAACTCCAGCAGCTCCGCGTAACGCATAGTTCACCGCCCAGGCTTACTCTACATTTCAATTTAATATTTAAACATTCATAACTCCAGTTATATTAATTGGATTTTTGTCATTTTGGTCTTGTGTTTTTTATTAGATTAAGCTCTATTTTTTTTAATGGGTGTAGTATCTTTATGTGTGCTGTTTTCACAGTTGTACTGTTTGAAGTGTTGCACAAATACTTTACACATTAGCTCTTAAATTAGGCCTGTGTGAAGGGTAGCACAAATATTTGACACATTACCTCTTAAATTAGGCCTTACTGCTCTGTGGCACCCTACCAGGGGGTGAGCAGAGGTTGATTTAGGGTGTGTTTGTGACTTACTCTCACTAGGATTGTGACTCCTACTTGGACAGGGTGCATACCTCTGCCAACCAAAAACCCAATTTCTAACAGGAGTTATGAGAGGCCCTGTCGGAGGGTGATAGTGAGGGTATATTCAAGAGCCCCAACAAACATTGTTGAATCTTGGTGCCCTCTAATGTCATCACTTACTATGCTCTAAAAGCTGATACGATTGAATATCTAATGAAAAATGTGTTGTACAATGCGCCATTTCTGCCCATATTTCCTTGGGGGAGAACTGCCCACCCAAATCCTCCTTTTAGTGGTCAGGCTCTTTTACTGTGCTCACTATGCACCATACGGGGGCTTGTCTGACAAGACTTGCCAGGGCTGTTTTGGTTTCCCAGTCCGGTCCAGACCAAATGGGGTTGTCTGTGCTTTTTTTATTTGAACCACTTCAAATTGTTGTAATATGGCCCAGGTGCTTCTATACATCTGTCTTAATAAATCATGATATCTCTTATTATATTTGCATTTTTGCCTTTATACATGCCAGGAATGGTTTGTGATTTTCAGGTGCTAGTGGGAACTTTAAAATTGCTTACTAATATATGTGGGCTAAATATCAATAATGACAATCCTCAGAATATTACTTTTATGTCAGAGTTCTGGCCCAGATGTATTAAATTATTTTTTGGAAAGAAAACAGTGCCTCTCAGTATTCAGGTCAATGTGTCTTTTGATGGATATTGTATTGGAAATACTTCATTACTAAATCAGCAGTATCTTTTATTGTGATTTTCAACTTAACTAACCATGTTACATTAGAAGCCCCAATGCACAACATTGTTCTTTGTAAACACATGCATCATGCCTCCTAACATTTGCTGCGTTTCTGTATACTGACAATCTTTGTAAATAGCATAAATATTTAATTCTCTTGATACAATCCCCACACTGAAGTTTGCTGATTAACACTTTTTCAAGAGGAAATCCTCTTGGTTTAGGTCCAGTCTGGACATGTTGAAATAAGCCCACTAGGGACCCCAAATCTTTGTTTGCTTCTTAGGGCATACCCTATATTTATACACTCACTCGTCTGCAAAAGAGTAGTAATGCAGCCCTTGTAACCGTTCAGAGAGTGAGGGGGGCACTCGACTTCCAGTGGTATTCTATATCCCGTGTGGGCAACATACACCCTATACCAGTCAGTGTCTTCCCGCATCATTATCCCACTCCAGAAACACCCAAAATGTTGCGGAAATATGGTCATGTTCTACTGGGATTCCTACCACAGCAGGCAGTGTATTGAATATTACAGTCCAATATCTCTGAATGATGGGATATTCTCATATCAGTTGCAACACAGTGTCCCTTCCCAACCCATATATGAGGCATTCTGGAACATGACCTCTCCCCAACCTCCAGAGTCTACCAGGTGTATGGAATGGTCTATAAAGGTGTATAAAATTAATCAAATTCAGTTGAGCTGGAACAATCAATTGTCTTGCCTCCCTTTGAGCGTAAACCAGTTTTCATCATCCAGCTTTCCCAAATCATGTTTCCACTACACCCTTAATTTCAGCATGGGGTCAGGGATATTATTAACCAGTGTTCTATATAGGCAAGAGATGCCCTTTCTTTGAATTTATTCCATGGTAGATTTAGACTCTAGCAGATTAAAATCTGGTGGTGCATCAATTTGTGCCCTGTTATCTTCCAAAGCATGAAATTAACTGAGAACTGTGTAGCCCGTAGTCATCTGAAAATTGATCGAAGAACAGCATATGATTATGTGAACATATATCTCCTAACTTGGAGATTTCCAATCTTTCTCAGTACTTAAACCTCAGCGAACTAAGATGTTTCACTTAGCCATGCCTCAAAACACAGTGGTATTTCTTTGGTGAGGTTCTTGTTCCACTACATCAATTTCAATACCCCATGCTAACTTTAAGGGCGTTGTGGCCAGAACTTTAGTACTATACAGCCAGAAACAAATGGCTGTGCTATTGCATGTCATCAATTCTATTCTTGTAGATGGGTCGCTCTCTCTCCCCAAATATCCAAGCATTTATAGGGAGTATTTTGACTCATGTCCGCCGCCCCAACCCTCATCATAAGTAGTTTGATTGAAAATATTTTTTGAAACTCCTGGTAGGGGCATCCTATACACAATTGTTTACACAGGCTTGTAATTTAGCCAAACAAAATGGATCAATCCTATATTTATAATTTGAGAACTATAGCATTTTGGACAAGGCCACCATTTAAAATGGGGCTATACATACCAACACGTTTAATGGTAATGTGCTGCAGTGTGACATATGACCTACCCTTAAGTGTAATGAGTGAGATGTTCTTGACCCAGTCTATCCCTGGATCTTTGAAAATGCACATTCTTAGGTATTTAACATCTGTTTGCATCTGACAGTGAGAGTACCCTGGGGTATCAGCAGGGATGGCGGGTGCACCAAACGAATAATGTAACATTTTTCCCCAGTTCACCCAGATGCCAAGAGCATCTCCAACACTTTCAGAGTGTGTGTCAACTTTGAGATAGTCAGATCAAGTCTTCTGGTATAAAAAAGAATATTGTCAGCATAGCAGGAGATACAGTCCCCCGTGTATGCCTTCCATCATAAAACCAAAACCTGTGCATCCCTCCCTATCCATCCCACCAAAGATTCCATAGTGTAAGAAATGTGGTGACTAGTTGACCTTGGTGTGAGCCCTGGTCAAGTGGCAAGCACAATCCTTATCAGGGTAAGGCATAAGTAAACCTCAAATTAACCTGTGCTAACCCATTGGTAGCTTGCCACCTAGCAGCCAGGCTTAACTTAGAGGCAATGTGTAAAGTATTTGTACATCACTTCAAACAGTAAAACAGTAAAAAGAGCACACAAAAAGATCTAACACCAAACTAGAAAAATATAGCAAAATTGAAAAAATAAAACGAGATCAAATCAACAACAATCAAGACAATACATTAAATATGCCGATTAGGTATACGCCAATTTAACCATGTTTTAGGGGAGGGAGCAGGAGCACTTTAGCACTGGTTAGCAGTGGTAAAGTGCACAGAGTCCTATGGCCGAACAAAAATAAGTTCAGCAACATGGAGGAAGAGAGGCAAAATGTTTGGGGAAGACAACCCTGAGACTGACAGGTCTAACATGTGTCCCCCCCAAGCTGAAAGTGGAGAGAACAACCCAAGCCCTTGGGAGTTCTCGTCACTAAGGCAGAAAAGCCTGGTGAGACCATCTGCATTGGCATGGTCTGAACCAGGGTGATGTTTCACCATCAAGTCCTGTGCCTGTAGGGTCATAGACCACCTCAACAATTTTAGATTCTCACCCCCCACATTTGCATTAGCTACCTGAGGGGTCTCTGGTCTGTCTGAACCTGGAAGTGAGTCCCAAATAAGTATGTCCTCAGTTTCTTCAGTGCCCAGACCACAGCAAAGGCTTCTCTATCAATAGCACCCCACCTATGTTCCCTGGGAAGTAGCCTACTAGGGATGAATGCTACAGGTTGATCCAGGCCCTCCTCATTTACCTGTGATAGGACGGCCTCTATAGCATGCTCTAAGGCATCCATTTGGACAGTAAACATCTTGGAAAAGTCAGGGGCCTTGAGTACAGGAGCAATGCACATGGCCTGTTTTAGGGAGCCAATGGCTTTCTGACAGGCCTTCCCCCAGATCACCTTCCTGGGCTTCTTCTTGGAAGTCAGCTCAGTCCAGGGAGAAACACCCCTTAAGCAGTGAGGCAAAGGAGGTCCCTCACATCTGCTTGAATTTGTAGGGGCTCACAGGCTAGAATAGCCTCTAATTCGGCCTGGAGGGGCTGCACCTTACCCCACATGCCAGGTGTCCCAAGTACACCACACACCACTGGCCTATTTGCCACTTACTGACCTTGAAGGCCAAGCCTGCCTGTTACAGGACCTGAGTCACTTCCTGCAGGTGAAATAGGTGGTCCTGCCAGGTGCTGCTGAGGACAGCTATGACATCTAAATATGCAGCCTTAAAGGCCTCCATTTAAGGCTAAGATCTGTTCACCAGCCTCTGGAAGTTGGCATGGGCATTCTTAAGTCCAAAAAGCATTACTTCAAACTGAAAGTGGCCCTGGGGTAGAGAAGGCTGACCTCTTTTTAGCCCCCTTGATTAGGGCAATGTGCGAATACGCTGGAGTCAAATCAAATGTGCTCAGGGACTTGGCAGGCCCTAACCTATCAATTAGCTCATCGGCTTGGGCGATGGGGCGTGCATCAGTCTTGGTGACTGAGTTTAGTCTCTGGTAGTCAACACAAAACCTGAGTTCATGAGTGGTACCTAGTGGTGACGCCCTTGGTAACAGCAACACTGGGCTAGACCAGGGACTACTGCAGGGATCAATTCCCCCCAAGTCCAGCATTTTAGTGACTTCTGCTTTGACACTGGCACTCACTTTGTCAGACAATTGGTACAATTTGTTTTTGACAGGCAGTCTGTACCCAGTGTCTACACTATGGGTACACAAGTATGTAAGTCCAGAGGTGTGGGAAAATAAGGAGGAAACTGTTCCAGTAACTTGCAACAGTCCTCTGCTGCTTGAGGGTCAGGGTCGGGGTGGGGAGAGGTTGACACCTTCCACTGACCCATCCTTCTTGTTAGATGACAGGAGATCAGACAGAAGTTTACTCTCCTCCTCCTCCTCCCCATCATCTGTCACCAGCAGCATGGTTACCTCAGACCTTTCATAGTGGGGTTTGAGGCAGTTGAGATGGAGTACTCTTAAGGGGTTCTTGAGGGTCTTCATACCCACCTGGTAGGTGGACTCCCCCTTTCTCTCCAACATTTTATATGGCCAAGTCCAGCAATCCTGGAGAGACCTGGGTTCTACTGGCTCCATCGCCCATACTTTCTGCCCAGGTTGGAGTTTCACCATGGTAGTCAATTAGTCATACTATTGCTTCATTACCTCTCTGCTGGCCTCCAGGTTTATAGAAGCCTTCTTCGAGAGTTTGGCCATCTTGTTCTTGAGGGCTAACATGTAGCTAACCACATCTTGGGGGAGTTTCTTGGTGACTTGCTCCCACCCCTCCTTGACCATACTGTGAGGTCCTCTTACAGAGTGGCCATACAAAATTTCAACAGGGCTAAAGGCCTCTCCCTTCTGTGGCACCTCTCTGTAAACAAAAAGCAGGCTAGACGGAAGGACGACCCACTTTTGCCTCATGGCCTCAGGCAGGCCCATAATCCTTCCTCTAAGGGTCTTGTTGATTCTTTCAGCAAGTCTCTTTGTTTGCAGATGGTAGGGTGCAGAGAACTTATAGGTAACTCCACACTTTTTCCACATAAACTTCATGTATGCAGACATGAAGTTGGTGCCTCTGTCTGACATCACTTCTTTGGGGAAATCCACTCTGGTCAAAATACCCACCAAAGCCGTAGCTACTACAGGTGCAGTGACTGACCTCGTAGGAATGGCCACTGGGTACGTAGTGCATGGTGCAACAAGACTGGGATACACCTATTGCCTAACACTGTCTTGGGGTCCAAGGTCCCTGCAATATCAATGCTACCCTCTCAAAGGGTTTTCCCAATGAAGACATGGGAGTTAGGGGAGCTTTTCGCTTTTTCCTGGTCTTTCCACTGGCCAGGCAGGTGAGACAAGTCTTATAAAATGCAGCAGTAGCTGTCACCATCCGAAGCCAATAAAAGTCAGTGACAAGCCAGTCAAAAGTTTTGTCCTGCCCCAGATGTCCTACTAGTTGCCAGACGTATCTCATGAGACAGCCCCAGTAGGAAGGTCCTGTTACGTGGGGGAGCTACCAATACACAAGTTGCTCCATGGTCAGGAGTCTTAGGCTCACTATACAGGAGGTCATTGCCATATATGAGTTGATCTCCAGGGGTGTCACCAGATGCCTAGGATTCAGCTTGCTGCTTCAGTCCCTCAAGGGATGGATACTCCTTCTGTGCCTTGCAGAACTCCTCCCTGGTGGGCCCTCCTTCCACTTGTCATCCAGCAAGTTCAGACAGGGTACCAAGGAAGGCAATGGTCTCCCCAGTAGGTCAGGAGTGTGTCCCTCCCCACGGTGGATATGTGTTACAACAGGCTTTCCCCCTTCCCAAGTATCCCTCTGGGACCTTATGTACCCTGAGGGCAGCTTCACAGGCAGAAATCCACTTGTCTATATCATCTCCCACCACATAGTTAGACACCAGTTCTTGGGGTATGCAGACTCTCACTTCTCCAGCAGACACTGTTGTTATGCTGCCGCCATTACTATTGGGCCCTGCAGGTTTCCTTGTCTTTGGATCAGCACCCTCATGCTCTTTTCATGCTCCTACAGCAGCTCTTTCTCAGTCAAGGCCCTCTCAGCCTATGCCTTCTCTTTTTCCAAGGGCCTCAGCCCCACCCCTCTTCTCCTCCTTATCCAGTTTTAATTTCGCCAGCTCCAGCTTGAGCTTTCTTTCCTCCTTCCTGTCTTCCAACTTCTCTGGGGTCAGGCACCTGGAAGACACTTCTTCCTCCACGGGGAAGGATATCCAATCCTGTGAGTAGGTTCCCTTCTCCTCAACAGACTGCATTCCAAGATCCTCCTCATTATCCTCTCCCTCCCGGCCTTCTGTTGATGACTGGTGGGCCTCTGCTCGTGCCCTCAAGTCTTTTTGGAGCTCTGCCTTATCGGTGCTCCTTTTGGTGGGCAGCCCCTGTCCTGGCAAAACTCCTTGAGCTCAGCCACAGTGTAGCTGTCCAGGTTGGCAAGCTCAAACTCCATCCTTGCTGGTGGGGCCACAGACATCAACAGTCAGGTAGAGTAGGAATGAATTTAGATACAGCAAAAAGGCTAATCAGGGAAAATGTAAAATGCATAATCGTCTCAAATATGGGATGGTAGTGTACACCAAATTACTCTATGGCACTGTACCGACACAAGTCCTGATCCTCACCGCTGATGACCAATGTAAGAAATTGGGTTACTGGTTGACTGGGGTGTGAGCACTGGTCAAACAGCAACTACACTCCTTGGCAGGGTAAGGAACAAGCAAACCCCAAATTAACCTGTGCTCACCCTCTGGTAGCTTAGCACAGAGCAGTCAGGCTTAACGTAGTGGCAATGTGTAAAATATTTGTGCAATACTTCAACAGTAAACCAGCGCAAACACCACACAAAAAATCTAGAGAAATAAAGAATTTTTTTATAAAGAAAACAAGACCAAAATGAAAAAAATCCTATCAGTAAATTAAGTATGACAATTAGATATGAGCCAATTTACCATGTTTTAGGGGCGGGAGTTCAAGCACTTTAGCACTTTTTAGCAGTGGTAAAGTAGTAAAGTACAAAGAGCTCTAAGGCCAACAAAAATACGTTCAGCAAAATGGAAGAGGAGAGGCAAAATGTTTAGGATGACAGGTCTGACATATAGTATGGGCGTAGAGAAGAGGAGAAAGAAGGCACACTGTGTCCAATTCCTGAAGTAGGGACCAATATTAATTCTTAATTCTTTCCAGGATGTTTTGTACTAAAGGTTATTTGACGAAATCTAATGCCTTTTCAAAGTCCAGCTGTACCAAGGTCGCTGGTTCCACCACTTTTTCGAGATGTGCCAAACCTGTGTTAAGCCTAAAAATACTATCTGAATCAGCAGTATTGGACTTCAGAGAGGAACTCCTATCTATTAGGGACAATGGTAACAGCTATGCACTGATCCTCCTATGTGTCTGCAATTTTTAATACAGTATGATCACAAGATTCTTCTTTCTCATCTGACGAGTGGTAGGTTCTGCCTGGCTGGGGCATCGCCTCAGCCAAACAGAAAGTGCCAGTTCCAACACCAGGGAAGTCAAGAATACTTATGAGTAGATTTTTGCAGCTAGTTTACAAAATGTACACAATCATGTAAAAATTACAGAATTCGACAAAAAACACCTCCGAAGAGCAAAGCATAAACCTATTTTTGTCAGTTTTTAGATATGGAAGTAAGAAAGGTTTATTTATTTATTGTAAATCTTATATAGCGCGTGGTTACCCTGGGGCATCCCAGCGCTTGTCCAGGAAAGGTATAATTAAGATTAACATGAACCTCCTAACATATGGGTGCAAGGTGTTGATCAAAAACAATTGGACTCATGCAGTATCTGGCCCAAAGAAGGTAATGCGCCTTGGTCACACAATTCTTTTTTTTTATCGTGAACCTGGTCTCTAATGCTAATATTTTTCTCGCAGTGAACAATAATTTCACATCTGCAATAGCCGGGCCTCCCCATCCTCCGCAGACACCTTTCCCGCATGTGCTGTTTGTAAGCCTGGCTTTTATGCTGTTTATTAATGAACGAACACTCGCAACTATTGCGAAGTGACGTGCGTACAGCCCAAATCAGTTGCAAAATCGTGGCTTATCATAGAAGCTGAAGGCTGTTACCGAAAATAACTGACTGAAAAATGACCTGAAATGAAGTGCCTTCGCCTTCGACGTTTTGAGAAAGCTTCTTGTTGCACTGCGCTCGAGCCTGCCGTTGACACATGAAATAGAGCGTGAGTTTGCAGGTTTTGTGACGTTAATGCACTTTGACAGGGTCAGCTGCATGACCAGGCCTCTACGATCCAATTCTGCGATGCTTTCCGCTGCACAGCACAATTTTACGTGACTATTTTTCAAAGTGATTTTCAAACACTTTGAAAACGGGAATGGTTTCGACCAGGAGGTCCCTCGGGAGCTTGCGAGCGCGTGATGGTGCGGCGTGAGTAAGACAAGGCAACTCTGGAACCCACAGGTGAAGGACTGGGTCCTGGAACTGGACGGTACAACAATGCTGACATTTATGGTCTGGACCAAAAGGGCTTGTGCTTGCTCCGCACGTGCGTCATCGTTTCCTATAATAAAAGTGACGCAACTGCGGTGCATGGGGTTTGTAAATAATCCGTCAAGTCTTCACCACCGAACAGACGCTAAACATCAAGCTAGAAATCCACCATCCCCTGGACCCGTCTCAAATTGTTCAATTTTTCACCCTTACAACCTCGCTAAGGGTACATTGTCAGTAAAACTGACAATGTACATCTGTATCTGAGACCGGGTTCTTCAAAAAAATCCAATTGCCTATCTCAATGGCATGCAACTATTGCCTTTAGGAGATATTCTGATCAGTACCACAGGTATTTTACTCTATTGCCACCAGGTGAATGCATCACTGCATTGAACTATCTTTATTGCACCTCTCTGGAAATGCAAGGTAAGAATTACTTCAGGTGCAGACACTGAAAAATGTTTTAGGGCTCAGGAAAACTGTATTCACGTTGGCCATAAATTCCTCTATGGTAGATCGGATTTGCCTAGTAAACAATGGCAAACAGGACACCAGAGTCGGATGAAGTATCTTGAGGTCCAATAACTTGCCATTATTCAGCTGTTCCAGCCTTCCATTCTTAGGGAGACATTTTGACATCCTCTGGAAGCAGCTTTGTGCATGTGGTGAGGTACAGCAGTCACAGGGTTAAGGCTATTTTGCGGTGCCTGAATTTGGCAAATGATTTTTAGGGATTATTTACAAAAACAGTTTAAGTGTCAGGTACCAGAGAACTAGCAGAAACTGCCTTACAACATTTAGATTTGGTGCATGGATACAGAATCTATCCACTAGTTGCATCATTTAGGAATGCTACAATCCTCTGTGTTGACTAATCCCTAACTAAAACTAGTGTGGTGCTGCCTGTCTTTCCATTTACAAGAGGTTTGGCATGGCCTAGCAGCTAAAGTTGGATTCTTGTTATTGGACCAAGGCGAAGGGTCATTTGCCTATAGCTTAACTCAGACTGAAGTGGCGTATTGTATGAAAAATCATTATTTTGGGCATTCATATAATTTTCCATACGAATTGTGAGTGGGGAAAACAGCTGGATGTGTGTTTTTCCTTACAGCTTGTTACCCATGATAGACCCTAAGCATCTTCAGATATGCAAGAGGAACCACGTCACACAGCTTCCAGTTATACTGAAAAAAGCCTGGTGATAAGGTTTATCTGTTCTAGAAGGATGCAGACTCTGATTATCAATGAGTTGCAGCTTGAGCCCTGTGACCAAGCAAGCATGTGCCACACATCTGGGTATCCCACTGAAAAAGACACAAACAACTCTTCCACAAGAAACTGAAGACCTGGCTTTTTAACTAAGAGCTCAGCCTTTCCTACGTTCCTGGCCCAGTGCCTGATACCCTCACAGGTGAAAAGTTATGCCATAAAAAAGTGAGTTAAAATAATATAATATTGATAATTGATGTAATAACTGCAAAAGTCTCAGCCAATAGCAATTGTCCACTATACCACTGTAGATAGACTCCAGCCACATAAAAACAGTGCTGGCTTTTGTGAAACAGTATCAGTCCAGCCCAATCTGCCAGGTTAGGTCTCCTCTGAATAGGCGCACAAGCATTCCAAGACAAGTTTTGGCCAAGTAAGGCCTCATCATTGAGATCTAGCTTTACACCTGTGGCACAGTAAGCATAGGACACACATCTGGCACTATAACAAACATTGCACCAGTTGTCCCTCCTCACAAAACCCTGCCATGCAATCAACACTGCAAGAAATATGATTACTAAAGAGGGGAAAGAAACCTTCTATTCTTGTTATAATCTATAACTGAGATCCCAAGAACACCAAACAAGCTGACTCCTATTGGGTTAACTGGTTTCTGTGAGGAAAACCTTACTCACCCTTGGTAATTGGCTTAAGCATGAATGCTTGCCTTGTGGAAATGTGTGTGCTTGACTAACAGAAATTTCAATACACTTAAGAAAATAAAAAATGAACACAATCTATACTATGTTAACTGGAATTATTCGCATATAAAAACGACCACACTACACAAAGGAAGAAACACTCCAGTAGGGATCAAAAGTTAGATAAAGACAAATTGGGTGTTTCTTGGATCAAAGCAGGTCTTTTGAGTTCTAGTAATTAGGCCCTTCCACAAAGCGGCTGTGATAAAACAGCAATGCATTCGTTTGTAGCACTGACAGCAAGAACCACCCCCAAACAGCTTCTTTATCAAACAAAAATAATGGCCTCTATTTAGAGTTTGGTATGCGTAAAAAACTGTCAAAATTTTCCATGGATAATAATGCACTTTTATTGGATGGCACAACCACCACCTTTGTGACAAAGTATCCCATCCATTACAGTTTAAATTCATCCCTATGTCTTTTTAAAAGATGCTTTAAAAAAAATACATGTTTTGCTATCCTGTAGCTAACAATCTTTTTTTAAAAAGTACCTTTACTTAAAAGGCCTCATCTTCAAGACAGGCTCTCAGACACCAGTCCATGATTTCCAGGCGCATGTGGCTCTCCACAGAGCCACTGAGATCAATAGCAAAATGTTAATTTGCTACTCGTTCGAAATGTTATGCAACAGCTTCCTTTGCTACTCTCTAGGCTTTCAGGGGATGTTTCATAAACAACAAGCACTAGAAATGCAATCACTTTTTCTTCAAGAAGTCACATGTTCATCTATTTACAGGACAGTCTGCATTTCTCAACCTCGGGTTAGAAGAACCACTTGGGCAAAAATATGTTTACCCTTATAGTGTTGTGAGCCATGAAGGGTGAAGTGCTATTGGACCCAGTGGAATACTCTGGTTCCAGAGATCAAAGTTAACCGCAAGCCCTTTTGAACATTACAAACAGAAAGAACTCTAGTGGTTGTTCCATACAGCACTTGTGTTTTCCATCTATTTTTCGCACGAAATGTGTCCTCGCATTAAAAATGAAGACAGGAATGCATTTCATGTTAAAACATAGCGCTAAATGACAGTTTTGCACTGTGCTCGATTCTGCATAATTTTGCATACTTTTGCCGAAATTTTGCATATTTAGACAAAAGCAGATTACGCAAATTTCATGCGCCGAATATATCAATCCCATAATCTGAAACTGTTGACAACAACGAGAGTTTAATAACGATGCATGGGCCTGAACTAATCACTCAATTGGAACCACATTTTTTTTTCCTAGTTGCTTTTTCACTTGCTTCGCATGATATGGTTTTAAAATATTTTATAAACTTGGACAAGTGTATTCATAAAAAATACACTATGTCCAAAATGTTTTAAAGTAAAATTTGAAACTTACATTTAATGGATGCAGTGAGATATTTAGGTCATTTCTTTCTTTTAGATTCCCCTTGCTGCAATCTAGTGCAACCTTTCTTCTTTCATACATGTGTATTGTAGATGCTGCTTAGTTTTTCTCACTTTTTAGCTGTGAATGATTGAGTCATAATTCCATTCTTCAAAGAGTCTATGAGCACATCCTCATAATGATCGTCAGTAGAAGAGTGAATGAATACACATTAGCAGTTCCAAATGTCGAAATGAAGATGCACCATTCATTCTCACAAATTAATAATTTGACTAAGGTTGTTGCACTTTAGTTTTCATGAAATCTAAGCTCCAAAATAATTGTGAATTGGAATTATGGTTGACACAGGACTGATTATGAAGGAGCCGTAGAATCTTTGAACAATCTAGGAAGCCTCAAACGGTGTCAACAAGTATGAGCTTTGCATCGGTAAGCAAGGAAATGTTATATCCTGTAATGCCACACAAAGAAAATAAGCCATTAACTCTACATGCTAACTAAGATGTGTCCCAATGTAAGTGTTAGAAATGGGATATCTGGTTGGCTAGGGCATGCGCCTAAGCAATCAATCAATCAATCAATCAAAGCATTTATATAGCGCGCTACTCACCCAGAGGGTCTCAAGGCGCTAGGGGAGGGGGGTCCGCTACTGCTCGAACAGCCAGGTCTTGAGTTGCTTCCTGAAGGCGAGGTGGTCCTGGGTCAGGCGGAGGTGGGTCGGGAGGGAGTTCCAAGTCTTGGCGGCGAGGTAGGAGAAGGACCTTCACCCTGTGGTGGCTCTTCGGATGCGGGGGACGGCGGCGAGGGCGTGGCCGGTCGATCGAAGCTGGCGTTTGGGAGCGTAGAAGTTGAGGCGGCTGTTGAGGTATCCTGGGCCTTGGTTGTGTAGGGCTTTGTGTGCGTGGGTGAGGAGTCGGAAGGTGATTCTCTTGTTGACCGGGAGCCAGTGCAGGTCTCGCAGGTGTCCGGAGATGTGGCTGCGACGGGGGATGTCCAGGATGAGTCGTGCTGAGGCGTTCTGGATTCGCTGGAGTCTCTTCTGGAGTTTGGCGGTGGTTCCGGCGTAGAGAGAGTTGCCGTAGTCCAGCCGGCTGGTGACGAGGGCCTGGGTGACCGTCTTCCTGGTCTCGGTGGGGATCCACCGGAAGATCTTACGTAGCATGCGCAGGATGTTGAAGCACGACGAGGAGACGGCATTGACTTGTCTGGTCATGGAGAGGGAGGAGTCCAGGATGAAGCCCAGGTTGCGTGCGTGGTCTGTTGGTTTGGGTGCGCTGCCTAGGGCGGAGGGCCACCAGGAGTCGTCCCAGGCAAAGGGTGAGGATCCCAGGATGAGGACTTCCGTCTTGTCCGAGTTCAGTTTCAGGCGGCTGTTCTCCATCCATTCGGCTACCTCTTTCATCCCTTCGTGAAGGTTGGCGGTGGCGGGGTCGTTGGTGAGGGAGAGGATCAGCTGGGTGTCGTCGGCGTAGGAGATGATGTTGAGGTTGTGCTGGCGTGCGATGTCTGCGAGGGGGCTCATGTAGATGTTGAAGAGGGTTGGACTGAGCGAAGAGCCTTGAGGAACGCCGCAGATGACTTAGGTGGCTTCAGATCTGAACGGAGGGAGGCGGACTCTGTGTCCTTCTGGCGAGGAAGGAGATGATCCACTCCAGTGCCTTCTCCTGGACTCAGACGTTGCTGAGGCGCTGTACTAGGGTACGGTGGCAGACAGTGTCGAAGGCCGCGGAGAGGTCTAGGAGGATGAGGGCTGCTGTTTCTCCGTTGTCGAGCAGAGCTCGGATGTCATCGGTGGCTGCGATCAGGGCGGTCTCGGTGCTGTGGTTGGCCCGGAAGCCAGACTGCGAGGGGTCGAGTGACCGTTAGTCTCGAGGAAGGCGGCCAGCTGCTTGTTGACGGTCTTCTCGATTACTTTTGCAGGAAACGGGAGCAGCGAGATGGGCCGGTAGTTCTTGAGGTCGGTGGGGTCGGCTGATGGCTTCTTGAGTAGGGCGCTGAGTTCGGCGTGCTTCCAGCTCTCCGGGAAGGTAGCGGTGTCGAAGGAGGTGTTGATGATCTCCCGCAGGTGGGGTGCGATGACAGCGTCGGCCTTGTTGAAGACGTGGTGAGGGCAGGAGTCGGTCGGAGATCCGGAGTGAATGGAGTTCATCGTGCGGACGGTGTCTTCAGTGCTGATCAGAGTCCAGGCGCGGAGGATGGTGGTGGGGGCGGTGGTTCGGTCGTGGCGTGCGTCGGTTGAGTGCTGAAGCTGTTGTGTATGTCCGCGATCTTGTTGTGGAAGTAGTTGGCGAGGGAGTTGCAGAGGTCTTGTGAAGGGGTGATGTAGTTGTTTCCGGCGTTGGGGTTGGAGAGCTCTTTGACGATGTTGAAGAGTTCCTTGCTGTTGTGTGCGTTGTTGTCCAGTCGTTCCTTGAATGCGGTTTTCTTGGTGGCGTGGATGAGTTGGTGGTGCTTTCGGGTGGCGAGCTTGAGGGCACTCATGTTGTCCGGAGTTGGGTCTCTGCGCCAGGTTCTCTCGAGGGCTCTGCAGTTCTTCTTGGAGCTCTTGAGTTCGTCGGTGAACCATGGGGCTTTCTTGCTGCCGGGTCAGCTCGGCGTGGTCCTCAGGGGGGCGAGTTTGTCTGCGTAGTCGTTGATCCACTTCGTGAGGTTGGCGGCCGCCTGGCTTGGGTTTGTTGTGCTGGTGGGAGGGTTCATGCTCAGGGAAGTCGCGAGCTGGTCGGCTGTGATCTTGTTCCAGTTTCTGCGAGCAACCTGTTGCTGGTGGTGGTGGATCGTGGTCCTTCCGAAGTGGACGCAGCTGTGGTCCGTCCAGTGGAGTCCGGTGGCGTGGCTGAAGGCGATGTCCTTGCTGGATGAGAAGACGGGGTCGAGTGTGTGTCCGGCAGAAACCACCACTCTAGTCAGGGCAAGGGAGTTGCACACATAGGATAGCCCCTGCTCACCCCTTTGGTAGCTTGGCAGAGCAGTCAGGCTTATCCCAGAGGCAATGTGCAAAGCGTTTGCACAACACACTCACACAGCAGCAACACACTAGGTATACCACAACATAAACTCCACACAAGGTTATAGAAAAATAGCCTTCTTATTATCCATAAACACATTAGAACACAATCACAGATAGTGCTGTGCCACTTGGCACTAGTCATGACTTCACAGGTAATATATACACCGATAGGCCAATTGTGCCACTGTCATAATCACCTAAATCACAGTTAAGTAGGGCAACCAGTAACTACTGGTAAGAGTGCACTTAGCACATCACATTAGGCATAAACCTCATAAAGGTACTCAGCATAGCACATTATGCATGCAATCATCAGTGCCCTCTAGTAAACACTTGTAAGGGGTACACACATCATGGCCATAAGCACATCATGCCCCTCTTAGGCATAAACTGCACAATATGTGATACATACACAACATCTCATCAGGCATAGTGCCTATAACTCGCCCAAGGCTCATATTACCTTATGAAGCAGTAAGTCCCCACTCAGCGTCGAGCACAGAAGTCTCCGCTTCCCCCCCTTTAGGGAAATGCTGTAATTTCCTCAGGGTTCCGTCCTCAGCTCCTTCCGCAATGCCCTTTACAAAAGTGAGGGCACTGGTAAATGGGGCCGGCCGTGCCCTTTGCATAAGCAATGCAATATTCCCCTCACGAAAATGCCCTCGAGAACAGGGAGACCTCACTGGGTCCCCAGCGAAGGTAACTGCCCCTGGGTGTACAAAAGGACAACTGCTGCACAGAATTAGGTGCTGCCTGGGCCAGTGAGGAGACCTTGCTGGATCCTCTACCACTAGAGGCTGGCAGTGATGACAAACCCACCCGCCCTCCTCCGCTCTCCTCTTCCAGCACCAGTAAAAAGCCTCCTTTGGGGCCAGTGTTAACCTACCTCTCCCTCTCCCGGGGGTGGGGAGGTGGGAAGTTGATTGGAGCCCTCGAGGCTCAGGCTCTTCTTCTCTGCGACAGGAGCCCGCTAGGCTCCTTCACGTTGTTGGGCTTCAGCCACAGTCAGGTGAAGGTGCTACTCCAAATGTTGACCAGACCTATTCAGCCCAGCGCAGACTCTCTGGAGCCACTGCACCTCCCCAGCCTCTGTCACTTCAAAGCTAGACAGTCAATACACAACCTAGCAAAGGACCAAAGACATATAGCACACAGAAATGCCTATTTCTAAAAGAGGAATTTCTAAAATAGTAATAATAAATCCTCAAACACCAATACGCAGCATTTATCACCACTATTCCAAATATACTAAACTTGATCACGCTACCCCTGTCATGTCAGGAATTACCACTGGAGCACATATCAGGGAATCCCCAATGCATCCCTATAAGAGGTCAGCTTCTCAGGAGTGAGAAACCAAATAGGCTGTTTGTCACTACCTGGACATGCCATACTGTTAAGACACATGTCCTACCTTTTATCTACACCACACACTGTCCATAGGGCTAGCTAGGGCCTAACTTAGGGGTGACTGATATGTAGTAAAAGGGGAGTCAGACCGAAACTGTTCCCAGGATGCTCGTTTCTGTTCCAGGGAAGACATGGCTTGGCAGTTTGGGTGGACTGTTCCCATGAGGCACAGGGTCAGGAATGGGTGGACTGTTCCCATGAGGCACAGGGTCAGGAATGATTTACATATTGCTGCGTCAGAACTGGGGTGAGCTAAAGAATGATGATGGATTCAACCTAGATCTGTGACTGGTGGTGAGTGTCTGAAAAGTTTCAGCGCTCCGGACATCATCTCATTGTGTTTGATTTGTTCGCCTTAATTTTGCAGGGTATGGCCAGACATGGGTCCCTTGCTCACTTTGCCACTGAATTCATGCTAGCCTGGCTGATGAGGGCTGTTAGCCTGAAACCGCTACCAGGATGCTTATTTCCGGGTTTGAAAGGCTACTTTAGTGGGTGGCGCAAGCAGCTCTGCAAGCCCACCAGTAGCATTTAATTTACTGGCCCTGGGTAGAGGAGATACCACTGTACAAGGGACTGACAGGTACATTAAATATGCCAAACAGGTGTAGACCAATCTTACCAAGTTTACCATTGAGGGCACATGCACTTTAGCACCGGACAGCAGTGATAAAGTGCCCAGAGTCCTAAAACCACCAACGACAGGTCTGAAAAATTACAGGAGGGAAGCAGAAATTTCTGGGATGACCCTGCAAAAAGGGCCAAGTCCAACAGTTAGTATATGCTGGCTGCTGTCCTAACACTAACTAAATCTTTTCAATAAGTATTTATTCACTGCTCAAGCACATCATTTTCTCCAGATTGGTAAAATAGAAATTCCTTGATCTGTATATTTCAATTAGAAAATGCACAATCTCCATCTTTCCCCAAATTGCTGGAATCATAGAAAGACTAATAGTTAAACAACTGCAGTCTTGAGCCAAATGTACCCACTGGCATGACAGCCACAAATAATGGAACCATTCTGTAGGAGTTGGGAAACTGATAGCATGTTAGTCCTATTTCTACTGCACTTGTCGTCAGCATTGCCACATATGACCAGGAGCAGGGCCACATGAAAAATCTGATTGTTTGGCGCCAATGCCCTCTGCTGAATTATACATTCTTGAAGAATTACCACATCAATTACAAATGAGTAATTTTGACACAAAATAGTTGGTTCCTATTGGCCCAAGTTGAAAGCAAGGACCAGGCCCACCTATGGTTTTTGCCATAAACACACATCTCAACTATTGTTAGTTTATCTTAATAGCTGTAACATTGAAGCTGTTTTAGGGTTCAGGAGGCTGTACTCCATTCAACCAGGCCAGCGGAGTGATGTATTCGACCACCCTGGCAGAATACAACTCGCCATATTTAGAGAACTCAACCAGGGAGGTGACTTCAATTGAGCCATCGCAATGGAAGCTCCTGTAGGGCACTGAAGTTTTGGTGCGCGAGCACCATATTCAGTGTGCCCACGCAACAAAGGTTTTTGTTTTTCATTAACAAACCTCAAAGCAGGAGATTGTTAATGAAAGACAAAAAACAAACATGCTGAAATGCTTTTTTCCCTCAGCACATGTGGGGGTATTTTTTTGATCGTTTTTTGTTTTTGTCTTTTTTTGTTCGGGGCTTCCATTCTTTCCCTGCTAGTTCTCAACAGGAAACAATTACTTCAGAACATCCGACCCAGGTAGGTCAAATGGTTTAGGTACTTTGACATCATCGGTTTCTTGACTTTCAACAGAGCACAGAAGCCATAAGCTTGGTGGACAGGGAAGACAGCCATGTCATTGGAGGATTGGTGAAAGCAGAAACGAGCACCTTATGTCATTTGATTATCTTCCTGAATATGAACACAAATTGTTGCATTTAGTTGTGTTTGGTAGTAAATTGAGCTTTACATCATGATTTATAACAATGTGCCCTAGGTGTTACATTTGCATCTTTACACTCGAGGTGCGAGCCAAAGCAAGCGGATTTCTTAAATTAACGATACAGAGGCTGTAATTTCGGCTGGAAGGGTCTAAAAGGAAGCACGTTGAATTGAGTTAGTTTTTGGAATCCTCAGCTGACCTCCACAGGCTCCTAAAACTATCACATAAGGGATGAATTTTGTGTCGCTGCATGAACTTAAAGAAAAGGCTTGAAAGACTTGCAAAGAGGTGGGTGGAGTTACCGGTCCTGGAGTACATTGTATCCATTCAGGCTGAGATTTCCAAATGGGACTGAAATTAGGGCATAAGAAAAAACATGTAATAAATCGTTGATTTGCATATTGATGCAATTGTGTAGTATATCTTAAAGTGATTTTTTTTGTCCAAGAGGCTATACAGTTTGTGTTTCTTTTAAAATTGACCTCAGATTGCATTACTTCGATATATACCATAATGTGCAACCAAGCCCATGATTCCAGTTTAAACCAGCGTGCATAGTATTCCCTGATCACAGAAAAAGAGCAAGCATTCCATTTTCTATATAGTCTGATTGCTGCAGTATGGGCCATATGTATCAACACATTTCCCCATAGACACATAATAGGCAAAACCCTTTGATACATCTGGCTCTATATCTCTCACTTGCGCTACGGATGCTCTCTGGTTTGCCTTTGTTCAGTGACATCTTAAGGATCTGTGGGGCCCTTGGCAAGATATATTTTGAAGGCCCCTGTTTGCTACATCTTTTAATGTATTACCTTTTTTCATCTCATTTAAGCCCTTGTGATACCACAGAATAGTATGTTATATTTAAATATGTTAAATCTTTAGAAAAGTAGATGCACAAAAATACCTTGAACAAGCATTAGGAAATCTATTTGTATTTCAGCTTGGAACTAGATTGTTTTACTTGAATTCATGTGAAATCCAGAGCCTAAACAGCTTCTTAATCTCATTATAGGAAAAACATGCTGAGGGTGAGTTGGTAGATGTTTAGTTGACTAGTGCTTATTATTCAAATAAGACATATACACAAACCACTTGAAATGGTAGCTACAGTTGCTAGCTATTTGGCATCACAAATAGATTTCCTTTCACTCATAGGGTACCTGCTGAAACAGTGAAAATCAAAGTGCTGCTCTGAGGATTTTCACTATTTCATTAGTTAAAAACTGTTTATTTTCTCCTATTTTTTTCCCCTGACTTGTACCTCTTCTCCTATGTATATGTGTGCACTACTCTGACTAGACATCGGCCCTTCTAAGTAACAGAAGTGGGTCAGAGAAGGATACAGGACATGAACAGACGCATACATTGAACAGAGAAGTGAGAGAGTGAAGTACAGGGGGAAGGTGGTAGAGACAGCAATGATGTAGACAGATATGTGAGAAATTTAAAGTAGATAAATGAAGGTGAGGTATCCAGACAAAAATCTAAAGAAAGGAAGATGTCGGTAGAGAAACATGTTACATTTTAGAGTGCGGTAGACAGAGACCAAAGTAGAAAGAAGGAGATGTAGAGAGGCAGGGTAGTACTGTACTCCAAAGGGTGAGGTCAAGAGAAAGCTAATGTAGGAAATGAGAATTGGAAAGAAGTAAAGGTAGTGAGAGGGAGAAGTAGATATTTTGAGACCTCTGAGGAAAAACAAAGAGATGCAAGGTAGAGAATAGCAAAATTAGAAGAGAAATAAAAAACTGGTCAGATAAAGAGTGTAGCGGGAAAAGATGAAGGTAGAGGATGTGAAGGGTAGAAAAGAAAATGTGCTGTAGAGTGAAAATACAAAGTAGAGAGACATTCATGAAAAAGAGAAAGAGAGGTGCAGTTTGATACATAGGTAGAGAGATTTGTTAGATAGAGAAAGCAGAAAAGACAGACAGATAGTTTAGGTAGAGAAGGTGAGTTCAAATGGAGAAGGAGGTTCAGCGAGAGAGAGAGGGAGAGGAGCATATGGTAGAGAAAAGGTAGAGGTAGGGAAATAGAAATATGAGTAGACAGAAAAGATTTGGATAGTTAGGGAGGTAAAGGAAAACAAACACAGGTTAGAAGGGAAAAAGGCGAGATGAAGATTAAGAGGTAGGTGAGGTAGTGAAGGAGATGTGAGAGAGAAAGGCGATAGAGAGGTGGAGGTGGTGAGGTAGAAAAAGGGTTGAGAGAGAGGTAGGTAGAGGTGAGGTAGCAGAGACTTGGAAAGAGAAAGAGAGGCGAGGAACAAGACAGATAGATTTATGGGAGAATTTAAGTAGATGGAAGAAAGATGCAGGTTGTATATTGGAAAAAGAGCAGTGAGATACTGAGAGAATGGTGAGTTACAGAGAGGTAATCTAGAGTGATAGATATAGAGGTAGGCACAGAGAATGATAGAGAGATGGGATCATTCGAGAGAAACAAAGTCAGGTGATGTAAATTAGGTATTTTGGGTATTTTGAATGAGAGATGAGGTGAATAAAGGTGTGACAAAGAGGGTCAAATAATAGAGTGTAAGTACATATAGATAGAGTGAAACAGAGAGTGGTTAAGTGAGACAGATTTGGTAGAAGATGTGAAGTGAAATAAGGAGAGAAACATGGTACAGAAAGACTTTATTTGTCAATTTACTTGTCACCAATTGCATGAGAGAGTGAGGGTTAGGGTTGGGCATGCCATGCATGCACACTAAGGGGTGAATTTACTAACACTTTGTGCAGGTTTGCATCACAAACATGAAGCAAACTGGGACAAAGTGTGATTTTGGGGATTTACTTTCCAGCGCAAAATATGTATTGCACTGCGAAAAAGCCTCAAATTAATGTAGTAGCTTTTTGAGCTACTTTGAGTCAAGGGGCCTACAATAGGTGATACACAGTGGTTCCCATGCTACCACCAATGGGTATTGATGTAAATTTAATATCTACTAACATTGGTAGACAGGGATTTGTGCCAATAATTTACACCTCCTCAACAAACAAAACATTAGGGGACGTTTTTCTTTTCTTCAAACTCTTCTACCTTTGCATGCGTGTTGTACTTGTACAGCACACATGCAAAGTTATGAAAGTTAAAATACACCAAAGATGAAGGATCAAGGCACCCAAGTCCTGCACCCATCAGCACAAAGTAAAAATGGTAGATTACGGTCACAATGGTGCAACGAACCTGAAATGTGACTCTTCTACACTTCTGAGAGGAAATTAGTTTCCAAAATGAACACACAAAATAGTGGTTCAGCACTCAATTTCAAAGTTAGTTAAATGTACATAGTAAGACTTCAGTCTATTGTACACAATTTGTAGTTACAAGCAACATCATTGTTTGTTCTCAATAGACAGATGTGAGAGTAATTTCTTCTTTCAGTACATTTTTAGTCATCTTTTTTTTTCTTAAAAACTCATATTAATCGTGCAGTAGCCAACGCATTTCGTCCGTCAAGGATTTCTTCAGGGCTAGAAAATATATACAAAAACAACCGCTTATTTACAATATATTTACAAGCGTTTAAAAACATGTTCTATTTACAATATCCAATGCACCAGACGCTGCATGGTATGACAGTCAAATACATTAGTTTATCCTAGTTTCTTATTATTTTTATTCGAACATTTGTTTACTGAAGAGACTTTCAACGTAAATAAATAGATGACATTTGATCATTGTAAATGTAGTAACACAGGGAGAGAGATCTAGTTTCATGTAAACAATATGATAATGAATTCCATTTACAGGAGAGACTCTAAACTTTGTCAATGTAAACAACTGCACGGTAGCAAAGCCCTTTGACATTAATATGTCCACCAGTTGGATTAATCCCTATTCCTAACAAGGTGCTGTCCCTGTCTCCTTATCAAAGATAACACACAGTAACGTACTCTAGCACACATGTAGTTATCATTTCTGCTTCTTGGTTCGATGAATAGTTAAGTTAAATGTTGTATGTAAAATATTTCTGTAAGAGAGCATAAAGGCATTCTTATCATAGTGAAACCAGAAATTGAATAATTCATTTGACATTGTAACAAAGGTGTAGTTACTTTCCAGAACATGGTCTCATGGAGACAGAGAAATTCTGGTAATTTAAACATGTATTCACTTTAGAGGTTCTGAAAATGTAAACGTATATAGAACAGGGTCTAAGCCTTGATCTATTTAAGCTTGAAAGGGTGACCTAATATATAGTACATATATTAAATAAATTACATACTTCAGGAAGCAACTTTTTTTGTATAATAGACGCAAATTCTTTGGTGTCACAATAATCAAGTAACAAAACTTAATAAAACCATAGAAGTATGCAGTTAAACACTGTAAATGCTTAGAAATAGAGAAGCCCTTTGATGTTCGAAAATCAAGGCAATGTGTGCCCAATGTAGTGAATATCATATGTGCATAATATACAATAACTAAATATTAGCGGCTACCTCTCTGACCTGGTAAAAGCATTAGAAATTGCTCTAAAAAATTAGTGCGCCATTTTAGAGTATTAAACACAACAATATGTGTCCTATATTGAAAATCTGCATGTTGCACAGTACCCAGGTCTAAACAGCAGCCCAGTTGAGCAAATTTAGATATCAGAGCTTGTACAAAGATTTGCTACACGAAGTGCACTTCGCACCACGCGAGCTATGTGTAGCTACGCAAACTGCGTAGTGCACTGTGCAAAATGCTGTTTGCACTGATTGCACAGTGACGGATCCTTGTCCGCACTGTGCAATCAGTGCAAACCGCATCTTGTACAGTGCAAGCGGTCGTTTTCTGCCGCTCTAGTAGATTTCTACTCGAGCTGCAGTTTCTCAACGTGAACTTGCAGTTTCTCATTGTGAGCGGTCGAGAGCATACGCGACCACTCGCAATGAGAAATCTGACCTCCCCGTGTTGAGAATCTCGTAGTGAGGTTTAATTTCCGCGCTCGCGATCGGCAACTTGATGTTGCTGATCGCGAATGAGGAAAAAGTCTCGCTGGGATGTAATTTTACTTGCTCGCGTTCGCCAACTTGCCATTGAGGACCGCGAGCAATCAAAAAATGACCGTTTGCACTACGCTAAGCTACGCGTGTTTGCACTGTGCTAAGGGCAATTCGTGTAGTGCGAAGTAGCGCAAACTTCGCAAACTACGCGAGCGTAGCTTAGTACTTCGTACAGGGTTAATCCAGGCATATATTTGCATTATACAGTTCACTGAAACTAAACTCCAGAAAAACTGATTCAGCAGATTGGGTTTAATGTAAAGGTAACTTTAAAACATTGTAGATTTAACATTTCTATATTTCGATTTAATTTCACATCTAAAACATACAAATACAAATAAATAAAACTACCAAGAAAATCAATAGTGGTTGAGAGCCTTCAGGAAGTTTATGTGCACATACTGGCATACACCAACTCAAATTAGGAAGATCGTCAACAGGCAACTGACCCACTTCCTCGAGGATAACAACACCCTGGACTCATCCCAATCCAGATTCTGCAGCTGCCATAGCAGCGAAACTGCCCTAATCGCCTCCACTGACGACATCAGGACCCTGCTGGACAAAGGCGAAACCATGGCCCTCAGCCTCCTGGACCTCTCAGCCGCCTTTGATACCGTCTGTCACCACACCCTACGCACACGCCTCCATGATGCAGGGATCCACGACAAAGCCCTGGACTGGATCACCTCCTTCCTCACGGGCAGAACCCAGAGAGTCTGCCTCCCGCTTTCCGATCCGAAGCCACCAAGATCACCTGCGGCGTGCCCCAACATCGTCCGATCATACGACCTCAATATCATCTTATACGTCCGTGACACCCACTGATCCTCTCCCTCACCAAAGACCCCGCCAATGCCAAAACCAACCTCCACGAAGGAATGAAGACTGTCGCCGAAAAGATGAAGAACAGTTGCCTGAAACTGAACTCAGACAAGACGGAGGTTCTCATCCTCAGCTCCACTCCATCCAACTGGGACGACTCCTGGTGGCCAGCCGCGATGGGAGCAGCACCGACACCCACCAACCACACACCCAACCTGGGTTTCATCCGGAACTCATCACTATTAATGACCCAGCAAGTCAACGCCATCTCCTCCTCCTGCTTCAACACCCTCCGCATGCTTCTCAAAATCTACAGATGGATCCCCACTGAAACCAAAAGGATGGTCACCCAGGCCCTCGTCAGCAGCAGGCGCCCTCTATGCGGGAACCACGGCCAAACTCCAGAAAAGACTTCAACTCATACAGAACGCCTCCGCACGCCTCATCCTCAACACCCCCGACACCGCCATATCACTGCCCACCTGAGAGACTTGCACTGGCTCCCCGTCAACAGGAGGATCACCTTCAAGCTCCTCACCCACACCCACAAAGCACTCTACAACACCGTACCAGCATACCTCAACAAGCGACTCACCTTCCACACCCCGAACCGCCAGCTTCGCTCGGCTGACCTCGCCACTGTTCCACACATCCACTAAACAACCACCGGCAGCAGATCATTCTCCCACCTCGCCACCAAGACATGGAACACCCTCCCCATCCACCTGCGCCAGACCGAGGACCTGCAGACCTTCAGAAGACTCCTCAAGACCTGACTATTCGAGCGGTAGCAGCACCCCCCCCCCCCCCAGCTCCTTGAGACCCTCATGGGTGAGTAGTGCGCTCTACAAATGTATTGATTGATTGATTGAAATTAGCGCAATCTCTAAATCAACACTGCTGACAGGGAATTGCGCAAGAATGCAAAACAAATAAGTTCTGGTAGGATTTGAAATTTCACACACTTTAAACCAACTGGCTAACAACTGATGCAGTGCACTGTCTTGTATCTCAATACTCTAGTGTCGTCATCTATCAGATTGTGCCACTGTTGATAAGGACCTTTGATTTTCGCGTGGAAATGTATAAAAGGAGCTAGTATCAGCACAAAATTTCCATTGTAGCGAAACCAAATGGGCTCTGCAAAAACGACAGAGGATGGTGTCCACTCCATGTAGGTTTATTAACAATTTAGGCAAAGTTACAAAGCAATCAATCCGTAAATCAATTTATGAAATATACATATATATCAATTCTGTAATGCAATGTAAATTTGCATATTATGAAAAAGAAGAAGCAAAATACTAATAGGTACGATGCAAGGAATAAAAAATGGATTGGTTCCATACAGGAACTTCATTAATCTAAATAAGGCATCGAAAGTCGCCAGGGGAAATTTCTAAGAGAAAGCTGTCAAAATCTGTTGAATCAAATTAAGGTTTCAGGGGAAATAGGTACAGGTGTTCAATTATGAACCTCAACACCACAAATTGGGGAAATCAGCAGAGTTTTGGAATGGTCATTCCTTAGTGAAGACAGGTCAGAAGCTGACACACAATTAATATCCAATAGAAAGTTCTGGAAGCTTTTTCCTACCACCTCCCTTTGGTTGGAGCAATCGTGGTACAGTGTCTCCTGGGAGCAGACAAACTCTGCATGTTCCCATCACCGATAGCTGCATGGCCTTGAAGGTAGCAATTGTCTTGTCTGCCTGGTATACGAGGATCTCTCGCATCCCCAGGCTCTGCATGTCCACAGATACATTTCAATTACTGTTCCCTAATGTATCATTTCTCAACATAAACAAAGGCTTATCTATACTAGTATTATAAAGAGAGAACACGCACCTTTGAGCCAGGTAAACTCGGGAATCACAGCGCCAATCCACACACCCGATACATTGTAGAAATTGTCAGGGTGTGCAGATGGACATAGGCTATAAAAAAAAGTAGTGCCCTGGAAGTAGCACCCGCCGCGACGCTACTCTGGCTGCGACGTAGCGCTGGCCGCGACGTGCGTGATGAGGACGTGCGTGATGACGAGGAGGAGAGACATGGAGCTGCGGTGAAGGGAGGAGCGCAGGCGCGTCATGGCGAAGAGGAGCGGCGGTGAAGTGAAGATCGCGGGAAGGAGCGGCAGCTCAGGTAAAGTAAATGGTCATTGAAATCGAGGGGGGAGGCGGGAGGCAGGAGGCGGGCGGCGGGAGGGGGGCGGGAGCGGGTGTGCACAGAGGGACAGACGGGAGGAGTGGGGACGGGAGGGAGTCAGGGCGGGAGGGAGTCAGGACGGGAGGGGGTTGGGCGGGAGCGGGTGTACTGCCCCCAGCCCCTTTCTTCCCCAGGTAACGCTGGGGCGGGCTGCTAGTTCTAACTAAAGACGTAGATAGGAAAACTGAAATTGAAAGAATACATGGAAACAACTTAAGAAGAACATTGTTTTCTGAATACAAGGAAGAAATGGAGAAAACTGGGGTCAGGCTTAAGGACCAAACACAGTCACGCTAACATTAAGCGGAAGTCATGTGACTACAGTTAGCAAAAGCAATACCTGAATTATTATTTGATTATATAAAACTGACTTCTGCTACACGTAGATATAGCCACTTGCTAACACTCTAATTAGTACATTTGCACACTGATTAATATTATAGATAGATAGATAGATAGATAGATAGATAGATAGATAGATAGATAGATAGATAGATAGATAGATAGATAGATAGATAGATACCAGCATGCAGTTGCAATGCACGCCCACTGGGCGAGACTACCATTTAATCGCCGCAAGTGCTGCGTGAAGCATTGTTGCTGTGCCTCCCTCGTGATACCAGTGAGCAAGGGCTATGGAAGCCCGAAACATGTTTGGTTTACCTGCGCTGTGGAGGTGAGCCTGGTTTTACCTGCAACTTGCCGAATAAAAGGTTTGAAACACGCACTTGCGTGGTGCCTCAATGGTGGTGCAGCTTTTATATGGATATTGATATATATTGCTACCTCCCAGTGCACAGCACTAATTACAAAGGAAGGGAGCCCCCCTCCCGGGCACGATTACACCTTGTACCGACGTGCCAAGAGTTATCTGTTTTTGGTGTTGTGCGCTATTAAGCCCCTGCTGCCGCGACTTTCAGACAGCAGGAACATCTCATCCCTCAGTGTTTTAACCACAAGGACTGTCCTGTACTAGCCCTTGACACATTCTCATGCTTCACCCAAGCAAACTACAGAGCTGAATTCAGAGAACTGTGTTTCACCCAGCTTTAATGTCAAGTACCCGGGGGCCCTCTGGCAGACCATTTGATCTCATGCAGCCACATGGCTTTCAGTGAGGGATTGATTAATCTTGTGGTAGGAGAGGCTGTGCGACAGGAGCATTGCTTAAAACCTGTTTTAAATGTGGGGCTCTAAAGTACTCGTAGTGGAAGACTTTACTGCGAAGAGAGAGTCCCTGAAAGTCAGGGGTCTCCCTTCTCTGCTCCCAATATCATGAACTCAAAAGCTACCCATGAAAAAGGCCAGCTTTTGGACCCGATCTTTACGAATATTAGGAACTTTAAAACCCAGGATCCTACCCGTCTCCCATGGACAGACCACTTACTGGTCCCCATACACTGGTATCTCCAAATCACCCCGGCTCAAACACAGAAAACCAGGACACTCGGGAGACGGTGGCACAAGCTGGTACCAGAGGAATGGGAAGCTAAGTTAGGAGAATCCATCACGCCTCTCTCCTCGGATCCCAAAACGGCGGATAGAGAATTTAATGGTTGGCTCACCCACTCCCTAGACAGTCTTATCCCACTAACCAGCACTCTTAAACACACCAAAAGGATCAACCCAGCTCCATGGTACACCCCTTCACTGAACGCATTAAGGAAGGAGTGCAAAAGGTCAGAACGCATTTGGAGGAAAGATAAGTCTGTGAAGGAAAAAGACGTTTTTCAGTCATCCATGAAAGCGTACAAACTAGCACTTCGTAGCGCCAAAAGTGCCTTCTATGAGGAAAAAATAAAGAATTCCTCCCGCTCAGCCAAGGAGACCTTCCTTATCCTTAAAGAGCTCCTCCATGTTCCCGACCCCCCACAAAAACCTATGGACCCCAAAGCAGCGGAAGAAAAATGTATCAATCTAGCCACCTTTTTTGACGAAAAAATTAAAAAGATCCTTGCCTCCCTTCCCGCTGCTAAAACAGACACCACTGAAAGAGATAAGGACCTTCCTCCCTTACAGAGGAATTCCTCCGCGAAACCCGATACACCTCACTTGGTTTCCTTTGGCCCGGTTACCATGGAGGAGGTTGCAGCAACATTTGCTTCAGTCAAGAGTGGCGCCCCCAGTAACCCAGTACCCATAAGATTCCTCAAAATTATCACCCATACCATAGTGCCCCCGCTGACCACTCTGATCAACACCTCATTAGCCCAAGGTGAAGTTCCTCCGAGCTGGAAGGAGGCGGTCGTGAAAGGACTTCTTAAGAAACCATCACTTGACCCTGAGGATCTATCAAACTATAGACCAATCTCTCTCCTCCCTTGGATTGGTAAGGTCGCGGAGAAACTTGTAAATAAAAAACTGTCACAGTTCCTGGAAACCAACCATCTCCTTAAGAACTCCCAGACGGGCTTTCGACCAGGTCAGGGCACTGACACCGCTCTCCTTGCAGCAGTGGAGAAGACCAGAGAAATTTTCGATACAGGAGGATGAGTGGCAGTGGTCCTCCTGGACTTGAGCGCGGCCTTCGACACTGTCAGCCACCAGGTCTTAACCCAACGCCTGGAAAACATCGGAGTGAAAGACAAGGCTCTGAAATGGCTTTCGTCCTTTCTCTGCCAACGCTCCTTCCAAGTCTGGGAATGTGACGGTCGCTCCCCCGCCATCCCCCTCCGGTGTGGTGTGCCACAGGGCTCATCACTAAGCCCCACGTTATTTAACGTGTACATGGCCCCACTGGAGGGGTTGGTCACCCCATTTGGAGCCACTATCGTCAGTTATGCTGACGATACACAGCTGGTGGTAACTCTATCTCACCCCAAGCAAGAGCCCTCCAACCTTCATGACTGCCTCTCCAATATACATCAATGGATGAGCGACTCAGCCCTGAAATTAAATGGGTCAAAAACGGAGATTCTTCTCCTAGGTCAAAAAACACTGAATCTACCCCCAAACATCTGGCCCGCCTGTCTTGGTGAACCTCCTGCCCCCAAGACGGAAGTCAAGAGTTTGGGAGTATGGTTAGAGAAAGATCTCACCTTTAGAACGCAGGCAAGGAAAACGTCCGGCATTTGTTTCGGCCTATTAAGATCATGCAGGAAGGTGCTCCCTCTACTCCCTTTTAATTCCCGGTTACTGCTGATCCAAGGCCTAATTGTGTCCAGGTTGGACTACAGCAACGCCATTTACTTAGGAGCCCCGGAAACCACTCTTCAAATACTACAGAAAACCCAGAATGCCGCTGCCCGGATGCTCACGAACACCCCAGCCAGAACATCGGCAAAACCTGCACTGAAAAAACTGCACTGGCTTCCGATCAGGGAAAGAGTAATATTCAAGGCCCTCTGCCTGGCTCACAAAGTACTCCACAACGAAGGCCCACCAATCCTCAACAACTGTATCACCCCCTACAGACCTACTAGAGCGCTCCGATCGGACCATGAAAACCTTATTGTGGTTCCGAGGGTGACAAAGGCCCGCGCAGGAGGTCGCCGCTTCTCGGTCCACACAGCGAAGCAATGGAACGCGCTCCCCCTGAAACTAAGATCAGAACCAAACCTCCTGCGTTTCAGGAAATCGCTCAAAACCTTCCTTTTCCCTTAAATCACTCTCACCTCCCGCACTTCATCCATCAGGACTACGAGGTTTAGCGCTGGGATACTCTTGGGTGACTACTCGCTCTATAAAAACCTAAAATAAATAAATAAACAATACCATGCCTGGGGAGGCAGTAGTGACCAGCTGCACTCACCTACAGTACATAAGAAGACAGCGTCTGGCTGTATGGAGATCCAACCCCTACTTCAAATCATGTAAAACATTGTAATAGAATACTTAAATTCAGGACAGCCAATCATTCAGTCCTCTGGATCAAATGACCTCCCTGTCAGTAGCAGAGCATAGTTAGCCATGGAGTACTCTGCTGTGCACCTCCCATACCTTGTATTTATTCAGGGAGGGGGGGACTTGTAGCATGCTAGACATGTCACCTCGTGGCCACATCAAAGCAATCAGTGGTGGGAGGTGCCTGGAGCACAAGGGTGTTCACAGAGCACATCCACACACAGGGCAGAGCACAGCACAGGCTCAGCATGGGAAAGGGATGCTCGCAGCAGCTAGATGCAGATAGATGCCCTTGAAAGGGAGGAGGTCAAGAAGGTTGCTTCTCTTCTCCAAAATGCGGATCCATTACCGGTAGTGATCCACTGCACTTAGCTTCACTGGTGTCTGGTGCAGGGATGTAACTTATTAAAACAGCGGGGTGCCTCTTGCAGACCATACAGAGAGCGCTTTAGGCCACAGCAATGGAATTCCTACAATAAACAGTACTGAGCGGAACAAAGGGAAATGCTGGGGCAGTATGATTTACAGACAGTAAGCAAGTGCAAATGAAAGGGCACCACCTGAAGTCAGGGCTGCCACTTTCCTGTCTCTTAAATCAGTCCGGAGAGGCTCGCTATGGCACTGAGAAGTGGTGAGCGATGACTAACCACCTGGAATGGCCCTGTAGAGACACCCCCTGGAGAAGCACCACAGAGCCTCCTGATCTGCCTCGCTGCCGTCATTTCTATAAAACTCAGCTCAGTGTGTCTTTGAAAAAAAGAAGTGACATGTGCAGTGGCGGTCACTCCCCTACTTGCCAACCCATGCAGCCTCAGGGATCGCATGCAGTACCATACATACAGAATACTTACTTTTCAAATGAGGCATTTTATCATTTTAAGAAGAAGTTCATAAAGCAGTCGTTCCCACTTTCCTGCACACCCTCCCTCTAGTTCATTCTCTCTCTCCACCCTTCTCCTTTACTCTAGCTCTGCTTGTCTCCCTCTCTCTATCAGTGTTCCTCTCTCCCTTCGGTTCTTCATCTGTCTTTGACACTCCTTTCCTTCTTTATTTTTTCTTCCTTTATTGCATTCTCTTCTTCTCTGCATTCTTTCATACTTTTACCTCTGTCTCTCAGCACCAACTCCTCTTCTCCCCTCTGCATTTTGTCCTGTGTCTGTCATTCCCACTCCTCCCTTATATCTCTCTCTCTCGTCCCATAACTCTCTCTCTGAATTTCTTTCTAATGTTCTCGCTTTTCTTTCTAGCACCTTTGTGCCCTCTCTTTCTCTGTCTCTCCCTCTTTCTCTTGCTTCTGTCTCATACACTCAAAGCTGTCTCTCGGCATCAACTCTCTCTCCCCTATCTTTGATCTTTGTGATGTCCCTTAGTCTCAGTGGGGGGGTCACATTTACTTTACACCCAGAGACTCATCCACCCCTTCACAGAGTCACTCAGAGACTCACATACATACTCACAGACCCACTCAGATACTCATGCACCTACTCAGAGATCCACTCACACTCATGTGCCCATTCACAGATGCACGCACTAACAGACCTACTCAGACACTCATGCACACATTTACAGATCCACTCAGGCACTCACACACCCACTCACAGACCCACACAGAGATTAATCTCTCACTCAGAGTCCCACTCAGACACCTTCATACTCTCTCTCATACCCAGTCAGACACTCATGCACCCACACACCCACTCACAGACCCACACAGACACTGATACACCCAGTCACAGGTACTCTCTCACACCCACTCACAGACCCCTCAGAGACTCATGCACCCTCTTACAGATCCTCACACACACTTACATATTCACTCATAGACCAACTCAGACTCACACACCTACTCATAAACTCACTCAGAGAGTCATGCTTCCACTCAAGGACCCACCCAGAAACTCACACACCAACTCACAGAACCACACAGTGGAGTTTTCAGATAGGACACCTGGTATATGTATGTTTGTAAGTTCTACCTGTTGTTGTTTAAGTTTTGCAAAATGAGCATCAGGGCCAGAATGGAACCCCATTTGAGCCTATAAGAGTACACGCTTTTGCCGAAAATGTCTACCTAACTGCAGTACCTACTACTGATGAATTAGTAATAGGGCAGAGAAGTAGAGCGTGGGAGGGAGGCCATCAACCTCTAGGGATACACCACCTGCTTCTGGAGAAAAAGTACCTAAAGAAGTAGAGAGGTGGTTACCAGACATTCTGCCAGAGTTGAAGAGGATTGAGACATTTTGTATAGACTGTATTACAACTCTTACAATTGGCAAGCAGGATGTTGCTGTTAATTTTTAAGCTGTTAAAAAACACACTTGTTAATTTTTTTGTTAGTTTACAGCAGTTTCTCCACTGGTTTCGACTTGCCAGTCAAATGTATTGAAGTAGCCATTTGATTTAAGAGAAAAATGCAAGTGGTAAGAAAACAAAACAAAATGTCAATAACAGCTCCAAAGAAAAGGTTCTTGTCAGAACCACTATTCATAGTTAAAAAAATATAAACTGTATGTCTGTATATCTATATATATATATATATATATATATATATATATATATATATATATATATATATATATAAAGAGGAGTGGTTGTATAAGTGAGTGACTGAGTGTGTTCGTGGCTGCATGGGTGAGTGATTGGGTGTGTCAGTAGCTGCATGCATGAGTGAAAGCCTCTGTAAGTGCCTGTATTGGGTGAGTGAAAGGCTGTGCCAGTGCCTGGATAACTGAGTAAGTGTTTGTGTTAGTGGCTGTACAGATAAACTGTATGTCTGTATATATAAAGAGGAGTGTTTGTATAAGTGAGAGACTGAGTGTGTTATTGGGTGCATGGGTAAGGCATTGGGTGTGTTAGTGGTTGCATGAGTCAGTAAATGTCTCTGTAAGTACCCGTATGGATGAGTGAAAGGCTCTCTGGATAATTGAGTGAGTGTATGTGTTAGTGGCTGTATAAATATTGCTAGTACCTCTATAAGTGACTGACTGGGTGGGTGAATGTCCATATAAGTGAGTAACTGGGTGTCTGAATGACTGTGTGAGTGAGTGACTGAGTGGGTTTATGAGTGAACAAGGGGCTGTTTGAGCTGTATGAGTGAGACTGTCGGTATATAAGTGACAGTATGAGTAAGTGAGTGTGTGAGTGTTTGTGTGAGTGAAGGGTGCGTGAGAGGATGTATGAGTGAGTAAATCAATGCATAAGTGTTTCTATGGGTAAAGTTCAAATAATTTTAAAACCAACTCCATTCCACTAAGTGACCATTATCCTCAATCCGACCAAATAAAAACATCATTATTCATCAAAGATGATAAAGTCCCTGCATCAACTCTTTGTGGTGGGGAGGAGCTTCGAGCGCGACCAAGATGGCCGCGTGAGCACAGGGCTCCTGAGACCCTCGCTACCTCCTGCATCTATCCTGTAATATATCCTGTCTTCATTGACGACTTTGTATAGACGAACCACGGGGGAGGCGAAACCTGCAGTCGGATTTTGAATCGGACATCGGGAACCAAAGATACGACGCCTGTAAGATCGCTGCCTACAATGTAGTGATGCCCGGGGCTCGAGTTGGCATGATGCCTGTGCAGTAATTGATCAACATCGGCCTGAGGAGAGGCGGACTGGCGGTCCGATTGACTTTCACTTTCGTTTTTGGTGATCTCGTCAGACGATGTCCCCCTGGGCTGGAGGCTTTTCCAAAAGTGGCACGTTAGGTCGCTTATCTGACTGCAGTGTCGGACAGAAGCCTGGCCTGTCCCCTCTGACTGCCACTGCTCCTTTGTCCTAAAGACTTTGTGCCACCATATTTGCCACAGCGCACTCGCCTTGAGTATCTAGTCATTCGCGATGGCAAGCAAAACTGATGGAGACAAGACGAAGGCTAAGACTACTCGGCAAGGTGGTTATACCCAGTCCAACAACATGGATCGGTATGCCCAAACAAAGGAATCACCCGGTGGACCGGGTAAATCGATGGAAGACACAAGGGAAGCCCCTACCTCGTCAACAGAACTAACTTTGCAAGACGTTATGACCGCTATTGACGGAAGTAAAGCCTACCTCGGACAACAAATGGAGACCCTCGCTCTCAAGTTGGACACAGTGGCTATAGAAGTCAATCTGATTCAAACTGATTTGTCTAAAACGAACGAGAAGGTCAAATCTTTGGACATCAAAACTGCTAGTTTGACAGGGGATGTCACCGATTTACAGACCGAGGTCCGCAACTTGCGAACCTCCAATGATCTCTTCGCCCGTCGTCTGGAGGAATTTGAGGGAAGAGCTAGGCGTAATAACGTCTGCATTATTGGGGTCCCCGAAAAAACGGAGGATCTCTTTGTGGAAAATCTCATAGTCTCCCACCTCGTACCTAAAGGACTGAGCAAGTTTTTCACGGTCGAGCGTGCCCCCAGAGCTCCGGATGGTAAACCAAAGCCGGGGGCCCCACCGTGGCCTATTAGTGCCAGGATCTTTAACTTCAGAGATCGAGATGCAATTCTGCAGGCCTTACGTTTCATGGGTGCCAAAAGGAGACTGAGGGACTCGGGCCTATAATACGCGATGCTCTTCCCGGCCAAACTGAGAATCGAATTTGAGGGGCGGACATACTTTTTTTGATCGTCCTGAGGTGGTGGCGGACTGGCTGGACAATCTGCCCAATCAGTGTGGCCAGGATGGACAGTCTAGAGGAGCGGAGGGCGGATCGGAGGAACAGGAGTAGGCGCTCGGCCTTTGACTCTCGATCGTGCTGGCCTCGAACAGTGGTTCGCTACACTAGCTGCTTGAACTAAAGTGACAATGTGACAATTTGGGGGGTGGCGGGGCTATTAGTGGGTCTTCTCCTCCTCTGTTTCACTTTTTGTAGTTTTAGTTTGATGCTAGGGCGACAGGCACACTGCAAGTTGGGGTGGCTTTTTAGGCTTATGCAGGGGTGCAGGGTGGGGGGTTAGTAACGGGTTATGGTTGGGGGTTGTGGGGGTCCTGGTTTGGGTGTTTGGGTTTTTTGCAAGGCAGCGTATTGTTTTATTGTCTGATCGAAATGCCGAGTTCTGGAGAGGGATGGATCTGTCTACATTTTCGGGATGGGGGTAGGGGATTGAAACTAATTAGTTGGAATGTGAATGGGTTGTGGGATAGGATAAAATGTGGGGTTGTGTTGCAATTTTTTAAGCGTCTCTCCCCTGATGTGATACTCCTACAAGAGACACACTTAATAGGTAACACTTGTCATGCCATGAATAGGAGGGTTATCGGCTAGTCGCCCATGCAGGTTTTACCTCTGGATCTAGGGGGGTAGGCATCCTAATGAAGAATGTCCTCCTGTTGGAGATTGATGCAACGGTCCTAGATGATAGAGGGCGCTATGTCGCTATCACTGGTAGGTGGGAGGGTCGCACCCTCTCCTTGGTTTCTGTTTATGTTCCCCCGGGCCTGCACCCGACTACCTTTGCTGATCTTGGGCGAGTCATCCTTTCACTCCCGGAGGCGACTTTGGTTTTGGGTGGTGACTTTAATTCAGTGGTTTCTGGTAGAGAGGATCGACATCCGCCTAGGGACCTCACGAATGCCCAGACCTGGCTCCGCGGCTTTATAGACACACTGGGCCTGGTAGACTGTTGACGGCTGTTACATCCCTCCCGGCACCAATACACCTTTCATTCAGGAGCACATGGTAGCCTTTCCAGGATCGATTATGTTCTGATGCCCGCTGCACATGCCCTCTCGGTCTCCGAGGTTAGGCATCTGGTGCGGGGTATATCCGATCACTCCCCAGTGTGGATTCAGATGGAGTTACATGCGGGTGATGAGGGCCGGGTGGCCCCGATTAACCCCTGGTATTTTCATAATCCTACAACCCGTGCTGCCCTTGTAAAGTCTCTTGACCAGTATTTCATGGAAAATGAGGGGTCTGTATCGTCAGCTGTGTCCCTTTGGGAGTCTTTCAAGACTGTCATTAGAGGTCAGGCGTTGTCTTTAATCGCGGGTGTGAAAAAACGAAGAAATGAGGAAGTTTTAAAGATTGAGTCTGAGATTGTGGATTTGGAGTGTGACCTCGAGCAGGGGATAACCTGTGAGAATCTACACGTTTCGCAACTTAAGCAATTGGAATACAAGGCATTGGTCACGGGTGCGGCGAAAATCATGAATAGGGAGCAGCAGGGTCGTTTGCATGATGTTGGAGACAAGGCGGGTAAACTGATAGCATGGCTGGATAAGAGAGATAGGGCGAGTCGGGTTGTTCCGGTGATTGAGAGAATGAGTGGGGAATGGGTGACCGACCCTGGTGAGATCGCCCAGTGTTTTGCAGAGCACTTCCAGGCAGTCTATTCCCCGGTGTCAGGGCGACCGGAAGAGGACTCGCATTTGTTGTTACGCGATATTGCGTTGCCGACCCTATCTGACGCAGATAAGGAACAAATGGAGTCGGTGATAACGGTAGATGAAGTGGCTCTTGCTATTCGCTCCTTGCGGGCGGGGAAGGCTATGGGACCCAATGGTCTCCCAATTGAGCTCTATAAATAGCATCCCGACAAGATGGCTCCCTATATATGGGATATGTTTGCGGAATCGCGTGAGAGAGACTCCCTTCCCAGTGATCAGCATCTGGCCACCATTGTGGTGATCCACAAGGAACGGAAACCAAGGGATAAGTGTGCTTCCTATAGGCCGATATGTCTTTTAAATGTGGAACCTAAGATTCTCGCGAAAGTATTGGCTAATCGATTAATAACTGTGATTAGCGAGCTGATTCATCCAGACCAATCTGGTTTCATTCCGCACAGAAACACAGCTCTTAATCTCAGGCAGTTGCATGGTGTTCTTGCGAGGGCGGCGACGTTACGTGAGCCAGCCATCTTGGCTTCTCTAGATGCCATGATGGCATTTGATACCGTGGAATGGCCGTGTTTGTGGGCTGCCCTCGCTAAGTTCGGATTTAGTCCAGGCTTTATTGGCTGGGTGCAGCTCTTCTATGAGGAACCCCTGGCACAGATTGTTGTTAACGGGCGGGTCTCCAAGCCGTTCGGTCTGGGAGAGGTACGAGACAGGGTTGTCCCTTGTCACCGCTACTGTTTGCCCTGGCCCTCAAGCCCCTTGCTGCATGGATAAGGTGGGAGCCCTCGATGAAGAGTATTTGGTGGTCCCCTGACTTCGAAGATCGTATCTCGCTCTATGCGGAGGATATCCTACTTTATCTAACATCTCCCTGGAAATCGCTGATAGTTCTATTTGACGTCCTGACCTCCTTTGGTAAGAATTCTGGTCTTGTTATAAATTGGACCAAGTCTTGTCTATATGTGCTATGGGGTGAGGTCCCTCCTCTCCCACGAGACTGTCCCATCCAGGTAACGCCTTTGGGGTTCAGGTATCTCAGAATTTATATTTCATTAGACCCGGTGGCTCGTTATGAGCAGAATTTGATTCCACCGTTGAATAGGTTGAAATTTGACGTTGCGGGCTGGCGTAAGCTCCTGCTTTCGCCGCTTGGCCGGGCAGCTCTCTTCAAAATGATGTCTCTGCCACGGTTCCTCTATGCACTCCAAAACCCCCTTGACATAGTTCCGGCTAGTTATTTTCGTGCGGTGGAGGGTCTCCAGAGGAAGTTGATTTGGAATGGCGGACCCCGTATCGCGCTCGCTAAGCTAACACTCCCTTGGTACAATGGGGGCATTGCTCTCCCTGACATTAAGCGGTATTATTGGGCGATCTCAACTGAGCGCAATTAACCATGCATGTATGGTCCGTCTAACCCTGCGTTTACTATGGACAGGTGGTTGCTGCCTGGGGGTGATTATTGTCGAGCGTTGTACTCAAGGTCGGCTGGTAGGGGTCTGTCGGGGCCTACGAGGACTGCTGTGCGTCTGTGGTATTATGCGAATAATGTGATGGGATGGAAAGATCGCATGACTCTGGCTACCCCGCTTCTCGCTTCTGAGAGACTGGGCAACCTGTGGAAGACCAAGGGGTTTGAGAAGTGGGACCTGATAGGCATCAGTAAGGTGGGTGACCTCTGGGTAAAGGACCGTATTAAATCATTTGAGGCGCTGAAGACAGAGTTCCAATTAAACGATAGGGAATACTTTCGATATCTTCAGATTCACCATGCCTTGAAGTCTAGTTTCACAGAGGGTGAGAAGATCCCGGAGTCGTCCCTGCTTGAGGATAGGGTGCTGGATGGTCATGTGCCAGACAGTACTATCTCCTTGATCTACAAAAAACTAATAAGCAATAGGGCTGACCTACTTGTTCAGCTCTGGGACTCATGGATCCGAGATGGCCTACAATTGGACGATGAGGACTGGCAATCGGCGGTCTCCTCTCCTAAGGATCTACGTTACAGGACCCCGTCTGGTTAGAATGGGTTTTTCTGAGGATGGTTTGTGTAAGCGGAGATGCGGGCTGGTTGGGACATTTCTCCACATTCTCTGGGAGTGCCGTGATGTGACGGTCTTCTGGAATGAGGTGCATAAAATGATGGTGGAAGCCACGGGTGTTGCTCTTTTGCCCGAAGCCAGGCGCTGTTTGTTGAATGTGTGGGAGCCAACAGATCACAATGCTGCACAGACCCAGTGGGTGACCCTTGGAAATATGATCGCTAAAAGAGATATAGCACAGGTATGGGGGTCCCAGAGGCCACCTACCGTTGAAGCATTAAGGGAGAATATGGATTGGGCGATGTTTAGGGAGAAAACTGTATACGTAGCCCCGGGGCGACCCCGGAAGTGGAACAAGATATGGGGTCCCTGGAACAATTACCGTGGTGGAATATGCACTCCCCCTGTGACAACTAACGCTGATGCTCCACTCTCCCCCTCACCTCCCGTTCCTACTGAAGTATCATCTTAATGGCGCACTGACTTGTTTCTCCCCTTTCCTCCCCCAAGCCCATTGCCGATTGCATATGATTCTGTATTGCCTGGTTCCTCCCTCGTTTGAACTGGTATTCTGTAAAATGTACCTTATTGCCTTGTTTGTTTATAATTTTCAATAAAAAGAAACAAAAAAATAAAAACTCTTTCTGGTGACCTAGAGCTAGCCACTATTAATCGTTTCAGAGGACTGTCTTGCAAAATTAATTAATACGTTGTGACTTCGAGATATGCCTGGATGATAGTGCACAGCCCATAGATAACATTACCTCCTTTCTAACTATAGGCAAATCAGTGAAAGAGAACTTGCAGTCAACAACAAAGTCGAGTAAGATTGGTTCGACACACACTGTACAAAGGTAAACAAAAAAATTAAAGAAGCACTTTGTAGAAATCCAAGGAATATAGATGAGGTTAGGCAGTGTAGACACGCCGACATACAGGCCTTGAAAAAATAGAAAATAAGGCTTAGGTATGAGGCGTGAGATGCTCTGTGTGAAGCAAATAGGTCAAATGATAATATTACATTCTGGAGGTTAGTAAATTCTGCCCCATTGAGCTAAGGTACTGGTCCGACCATTGTGGTTGCAATCCCTGAGGATGATTGGAGCAAACATTTTTCTGCTATTTATGCTGCACAGTCTTTATCTGATCCCATCACCACTATTGGTGTCAATACAGACATCGACCAGCCACTAACTATCGCACCATTCTCCCTAGATGAGGTGACCGAGGCAATATCTTCTAGCAAAGGGGGCAAAGCACCTGGCCCTGATGCCATCCCGATGGATATGTATAAAGCTAACATCCCATTGTAGGCACCTATTTTAACAAACGGTTTAAAAGCCTGCTGTAGGCCAACATTTCTCCCAACATGGAGTGAATCTGTGATAGTTCCCATTTATAAAAAAGGTGATGGACACAACCCTGACTGCTACCCACCTAGTCCGATACTTGACTCTTTAGTAGAAATCGTCGGTAGAATAATTTTAAATAGGCTGCAAGAGTGGGCTGATAGCAAGGGTGTGTTGACAGACCTTCAATATGGGTTTAGCACAGGAGTGGGCACAATCAAACAGAGCCTCAACTTGTTTATCTTCATAGGGAAATACACAAAAATCAAAGGTGGTAAGTTGTATTTGGGATTTGTCGATTTTTCTTCCACCTTCGATTGTGTTAACCATTCTAAACTCTGGGTGATTATGGGCTAGATGGGTCTGGATTTACAGATAATTTCCTATTTAAGGGACTTATATTCAGGAGCCAAGGCGAGGATTAGGTATGGAATCCACGGCAAATGCACCCAGTCTTTCAGCATAGGAAGGGGGGGGTAAGGCAGGGCTGTGTCCTGGCACCTTTCCTGTTTTCTCTTTACATCAACAATGTGGACAGTTTGACCTTTACAAAATGACTGCCTCTGTGATCGAGCCCTTCTTGGTGCGTATGTACGACAAAGGAGTATCCCACTTACTTTGCCGGCCACACAGAGATTGGCCAATATTGCTGTCATCCATAAAACAGGCAAACCACCGGACTGCTGATCCTCGGATAGGCCTATCTCTCTTTTAGAGCCCGAGGTCAAGATATTAGCCAAGCTCTTGGCCCTTCGCTTCTCCCCATGTCTTCACAATTTGATCCACCCCGATCAATCTGGCTTCATGCCCGCCAGAAATACTGCGTTTCATCTATGTCGTTTGTTTGGGGTGAAGGGCGGGGCCTCCACTATTTAGGAGGATTCAGTGATAGGGTCCTTGGATGCTAAGATGGCCTACGACATGATAGAATGGCCCTTCTTGTTCGTGGTGCTGAAGAGATATGGGTTCGGCGCCCGATTTATATCCTGGATGCACTTGCTTTACGCCCCCCTCTGGCCTGAGTTATGGTAAACGGAGGCCGTTCAGCTTTTGAGCTGGGTAGGGGCACGCGTCAGGGCTGCCCCCTGTCGCCTCTTCTCTTTGTTCTAGCCTTAGAACCCCTGGCCATATGGATTAGAGGTGACCCCTGATTTGTGGTCTGAATTGGTCACCAGATTGGTCAGACAGAGTTTCTTTCTATGCCGATGATATTTTACTTTATCTGGCCTGACACCAGTCTTCAATCCATGAAGTAATGCACATTTTCACGCTCTTTCAAAAATATTCTAGTTGTACGATCAACTTGGATAAATCTGAGGTTTATGTCTTGAGCGGTGAGCCACCGATCTCCCAGCGGGCTGTCCGGCCTGGATCGTTACTGAAGGTTTTCGGTATTTGGGTATATATATCACCAAAGATGATGGTGTTTTCCTCCATCAGAACTTGCTCCCTTTGCTCCAGATGTTCCGTGCGGATGTGCAACACTGGAAATCTTTACCCCTTACACTCCTGGGTATAGCTGCTCCCGACAAAATGATGGCTCTTTTCCGCTTTCTTTATGCATTGCAGAATACGCATTTTTTAGTGTCTTCCCAATACTTTCTCTCTTTCGAGTCCGAGGTACGCTCCTTATTAAGGAACAATGGTACTCCCAGAATCGCCCTCGTCAAGCTCACCAAAAGCTGGTATGATAGAGGCATTGCCTTGCCTGCCATTAAATATTATTATTGGTCCTCTCAAATGGTGGTACTCAACCACTGGATGCATCGGCCCATCGCGGATCCGGCATACACAATGGACAGGTATAATATGTCCTCGGGTAACTTTCTCAGGGCTCTGTACGGAGGGAAAAAATATGCACCTAAATACACCCCGACCTCTACTACGATTTCTATATGGTGCTCGGCCACTGCGGCGTTGGGATGGAAATGTAAGATCACTAATGCCACCCCGCAGCTTGAGTCTTTTCAGCTGGGTATGCTCTCGAGGTTCCCAGGGTTTGACAAATGGGACTTAATCGGCCACTCGGCGGTGGGCGACCTTAGGACTAGGGGGGAAGTAGTTCAGTTCAGTGATTTACAACAACAATACCATCTTCAAACGGGGGAAACCTTCTGATACCTTCAGGTACATAGTGTATTGCAAAAGGTACTACCTGCCGGTTTCCTCACCACTAGAGATTAGATTACTTGATGAATACCTCCCAGAACGAGTGATTTTCCTGACATATTGCAAGATCCCTAATAATGTAACTGACTCAATGGGTAAAATACAGGCGAAATGGAATGATGAGGTGGGAGAGCTAGATGACGCAGAGTGAAGGGAAGCTCTGGCATCACCTGGTTTTAAACTGATACAACTCAAACTGCTTCATAGGGCATACTACACCAGTTCGGCATTTGTTAAGATGGGTCTCTTGTCCTCTCCAGATTGTCCCCGAGGCTGTGGACATATATGTACTTTTCTTACACCATTGGTGGGACTACCTGACCTTCAGGGATATTGGGGTAGAGTGGTTTCCGCCATGTCTCAAATATGCCATAAAACCGATCGATGTATCCCCACGTCTCTGTCTCTTGAATGCTTAGGAAGCCACTGACCTAACCAGGTTTGAACGTCTTTGGGTCACACTGGGATGTATGATCGCCAAGCGCAATATTGCTAGAACGTGGAAGGGGGGGGTTGCACTCCGACACCTGGATTGGGCATCGGACAAGGACTGGTGCATGCAAGCGGAGAGGGCGATGTATGAAAGTGGGTTACCCGGATAAATGGACCAAAGTATGGGGCCCCTGGAACAAAAGTAGAGGTTTTATTTGTACCCCATTTGAGGAGACGATCGATGTTGTTGAAAACGTTACACCATAGGTTGGCTGTTGTAGGGGCTGATGATATCATTGTAATTTTTTCTCTTTGACCCAATGTATTCTTTTGATTCATTCTCATTTCCGGTTGTCCTCAGAAATTGTATTTTGTTTTGCAACTGCACCAGTAGTACTTTTTCTTTGATTTGTTTCTTTTCAATAAACAGAGTTATAAAATAAAACAATGTGGATACTGCCCTGGTACTGCCATCAAAAGATCTTGCACAGGTGGGACACCGCCCTCTTTCTGCCCTCCTCCATGCTGACGATGCCGATGCCGTACTGATATTGCGTACCCCAATTTCAATGCAGCGGGTACTCAACGACTTTGTCAAATACATGCAGTATGTTGACCTACATGTAAATCAGGTCAAGAATTTTATAATGCAGTGCGGGACGGAAGCAGGTGGCTTCCGAGCTATGAGAATTAAAGATACCATTGTTGAACACATGAATACCTTCTCATATCTTGGCGTGTTATTTGACAAAGGAGGTGCCTGCATGGCCGTAAGCAAATTTGCCCTAAGATTGGGTTCTAACCCCCCCAAGGAAATGCTCACTATCTATAAGGCTAGGTGTTAGTAGAGCAATATACAGGGCAGGCAAATGGGGACTTGCGAATTGCACACGATACAAGTAGTGAAAAATTATTGTTTAAGATAGATACGTGCTACCCCCCAAATCTTCATCAACCTTTGTCTGCTACGCCAAGTTGGGTTTACCGTTTTTGACAGAGCTAATCCAGACCCAACCAATCCTGTTGTGGCATAAAATAGGGACATTTGAGTACACTGTTTTAAATCAACTTATTATTAATGACTGCTTAAACTCTACTCATTATGCACAAATTCCCTGGTTAAGGTATGTAGAGAGTTTCTGCAAGGACTTGGGTTATCCTGAATATTTTAATAAACCTGAAAGTTTAAGGAAACTGGACATAACATTTTTCAAAGCTGATATCTTAGTACATTTGGAGAATAATAGAATGTCAGAAAAACTTTTAAAACCTTCTGTGCAAAGAAGCAATCTAACTTTACCCATTTACGACATTCAATTATATCTCAGGATAGTCTCACATCAAAAGCATAGATGTGCTTTAACACGTTTTAGGATGGACATTTTTCATCTCATGGTTACATTTCCTGTGATAAATGATTGGTCCTACAACCTACCTAATTGCCCATGTGAAAATGCCTCACCACAGTCAATAATGCATGTTGTTGTTTTTTGTAAATTTTACAAAAAATATAGGAAGCAATATATATTAATTTGTCTAAAGCATTTAGATTTTTATTAATGCTGACAGGCTTATCTTTGCCTCTAGTCCCTACTGACAATTAACATGTGGTAAGAATGTCATCCTTTTTATGGAGTGCTTTTCATGCTATGTTTAACCAAATGTATGAGATTTTAATAATGGACGATTTATATAAATTTTAATAAATAGGTGTTGTAATGGGTGTGCCTACTAGGATCGCATGGCGTGCCTAGTTTTCTAAAGTTCTTACCTTCCTGTATGCTGCCACATGAGGTTCTACCAATAAACTTTTAATAAACATAAGATAAATTCTCCTTTTAGAATTTTGTTAATCATCTTTGAAAAGGATTGTCATACAAATGAGGATCGATGTATGCATATTTGTTACTGTGTTCCTTGATGGTGTCCTATTTTTGTGATATTCTCTGTACTGTGCTTTTATGGTCTAATATTTTTTGACTAAATAAAGATGATGAGTGATTGATTGAGTGAGTGACTATCAGTGGCTGCATTGGTGAGAGAGTAGGTGTGTAAGTGGTTCTATAGGGGAGTGAGTGGGTGTCTGAGTGCTTTCATGAGTGAGTGATTGGGTATGTGCATGTCTGTATGAGTGAGTGACTGGATATGTTTGTGGCTGTAGCAGTGAGTGACTGGGTGTGAGTGGCTCTTTGAGTGAGTGTCTGCATGTGTGAGTGACTGTATCAGTTGCGGTTTGAGTCAACAAGTGGGGGTGTGACCACTCTAAGAGTGTAATAGTGGGTATGTTAACAGCTGTATGATTGAGTGAGCTGCTGTGTGAGTTGCTGTATGAGTAAGTGACTGGGTGTAGTAGCGCCTGCATTATTGAGTGACTGCTTGTGTGACTGTTTATATTGGTGAGTGAGTGGGTGTGTTAGTCGTTGAATAATAGAGTAAGTGGCTGTCTGAGTGGCTGTATAGGCGAGAGACTGGCTGTGTGACTGGCTGTATGGGTAAGTGATTGGGAGTGGGAGTGCCTGCATGACTGAGTGACTGCATATGTGAGTGCCTATATGGGTGACTGAGTGTCTGTATGAGTGAGTGACTGTCTGTGTGAGTGGCTGTATGGTTGAGTGATCACCTGTGTGAGTGCCTGTATGATTGAGTGAGTCATTGTGCGACTGGCTGCATAGGTGAGACACTGCATGTGTTACTGCCTATTTCAGTAAGTGATTGGGTGGGTGAGTGCGTGTATAAGTGAGTGACTGGGTATGTTAGTCGCTGCAGGGAGGAGTGAGTGGGTGGGTAAGTGTGTGTATAAGTTACTCCTAAAACACAATAGAATACTACCACATTATAGGCATATCCCTCCCACGGTCCGTACAATGTTTCAACGCTTGTCACTACAATTGTATTGTACCGTTATTGAAAGATTATGATTGGACTCTTGACATTACAATCATACAGTATTTTGAATGACTGTTAATGACTCACAATGTTGTAACGTGTTCTGAAACCCTTGGATATTGCCGGCGCTATGTAAAACTCTTAAATAAATAAATAATAAATAAAATAAATAACTAGTGGTATATCAGACTGAATGGGGTTGAAAGAGACTTTATGAGATGGTGACTGGCAGAAAGAGCAGTTGTGTGGGTGAATAACTAACTGAGTATCTATATTGGTTAATGAATGTGTGTGTAAGTTACTCTCTGAGTGAGACAGTGGATATGTCCGTGTTTCCATCAGTGTGTGTGTGTGACTGTGCCTGTGGCTATATTATTGTGTGTATGGGTATAATAGTGTAGTATGTTCCTGGGTGTATCTACAAGAGTGTGTCTGAGTGTCAGTGAATGTCTGGGCATGTTATTCTATGTATCAGTGTATACAAATATGTATTAGTGAATGAATCACTGTGTCCCTGGGCTTGTCACTCTATGCTTGAGTGGGTGTCTAGGTGTGTTAATGTCTGTGTCAGTGTCTGTCTGGGTACAGCATTGTGTGACTAGGTGTATGACAATCTGAACCAGTCTGTGAATGGGTGTATGAGTATCCTTATAGATCAATAAGCGGGTGCATGAGTGTCTGAATCAATGACTAATTGGCTGTGTGAGTGCCTGTATAGATGACTAACTGACTTAGTCAGTGGCTGTATGTAATATTGAACATGTATGCCATTAGCTGCATATGTAACTGACTGGCTGTGTTAGTAGCTCTTTATGTGAGTAAGTATATGTATGGGTCAATGTTTTCATGAGTTAGTGGATGTGTTTCTAGCTGTATGGGTGAGTGATTGGGTGTATCAGTAATTACGCAGGTAAGTGATTGAGTATGTTAGTGATTGTATGTATGGATGACTAGTTGTTTAAGGTAGTATATGGGTGACTGGGTGCAGATATTTGTTCCTGTATTAGGAAGTTACCAAGTATTTGAATATCTGTATAGGTAAGTTAGAACATGTAGCACTAGATGTATTCGTAAGTGAGACATGGGTTACTAACTGTGTCGATTATTTAGTGTGTGGGTGGTTAAATGGATGAGTGACTGGGTGCATGTGTTGTGTAATCAATGTATGTGTGAATGTGTGAGTGGCTTACAAGATTCTTCCTTGGTGTATAGTTTAAATTTGCTGGAATACTGAAAGTTATAATTATAAAATAAGATAAATAAAGTAGTGGCTAGCTATGCCAAGTGCTTTTTTTTGTATAAAAACACTTTCCATGGGTATCTCTAAGCAATATTTCTGTAGTAGAAGAAATGTCTTGAGACACCTAAAGATGTTCATATTTTTTCATGGTTATACGGTAACAATATGTCACAATATAGTTAGAATTCCATTTTCCCTTTTTTACTCTTCTCAGCTGTCATACTTCTTCACCATAAACAATGGCCTATATGAAGCAACACCCTTCCACAGTGGGGAAAAATCTATCATCTATATATATAAAAACAAATGTGTGTCTGTCTGTTTGTCCTTTATGCCATTCATCCGATCGGCATGAAATTTTGGGAAGTTGTTGAGTACACTCCCACGAAGGTTTCTGGCAAAAAAATAATAATAATTAAAAAATATATATATATATTTGTTAAAAATTGTTGAGTACACACCCGCGAAGGTTTCTGGCAAAAAAAAGAAGAAAAATGTGTTAAATATCGCCCCCCCCCGGGCCCCCAGGGCCCTATTAATCTTCCCAATACTGAACGTTTATAGTTTACGGTGCAACTCGCTTTTGCAATGACCATCAACAAAGCACAAGGACAATCGCTGCAAGTGTGTGGACTAGATTTGGAGAATCCGTGCTTCTCACATGGACAACTCGTGGCCAGCTCACGCGTCGGAAAACCTTCTGATTTATTCGTGTACGCACCAGACGGAAAAACAAAAAATACTGTATATCCACAAGCACTCGAATAAATAAACGGAATTAAAACAACACTTTAAAATGTTTTCCATATTAAAATGAATACGTTTAAATAAAAATGACACAATGTAAATTGAATGTTATCATAACAAGTTTCCTTACATTTCCTTTCTTCTGAGATCGCAGCAACATGCGACAGGTAAGCTAGTATCTATATATATAAAAACGAAAGTATGTCTGTCTGTCTGTTTGTCCTTTATGCATTACTACACCATTCATCTGATCGCCATGAAACTTTGCGAAGTTGCTGAGTACACTCCTACAAAGGTTTCTGTCAATTTAAAAAAAAAAATCTGCCCCCCAGGGCCCTCATAATCTTTTGAATACTGAAATAGACAGAACATTTGCAAGCATCACCCACAGTTATGACCCCCCAAACGGAAATCGATTGGTCAATCTACATCAGAAGCACGAAAGAAAAAGGCATTACGAGCTTCAGAAACAGACGAGCAACGGGAAGCAAGATTAGAAGCTGTTCGAATACAAACTGCACAAGCCCGTAATGCTGTTCGAATACAAACTAATTCTCAAACGAACAAGCAAAGAGAATCAAGATTGGAAGCCGATCGAGTACGCACTGCTCAAGCCCGTTCTTCTTAAACGAACAAGCAATGAGAATCAAGTTTTGGAAACAGATCATTTACGCACTGCTCAAGCCGGCTCGAATAAAACAGGGGAGCAACGAGAATCAAGATTGGAAAACGATCAATTACGCACTGCTCAAGCCCGCTCGAATGAAACAGGAGAGCAACCAGAATCAAGATTGGAAGCCAATCGAGGACGCAATGCTCAAGCCACACTTAGAAATGTTTTAAAAATAAAATGAATAAGTTTCAATAACAATGACACAATCTAAATTTATTGTTATCATAACAAGTTTCCTTGAATTTCCTTTCTTCTGAGATCGCAGCAACGCGCGACGGGTAAGCTAGTTAATTATAAATAAAACCTAAGCTGCACAGTAAATCACTATAAATATGTGGCACTATGCATTGCCCTCACTTCAAATTCATTAATCAGTTGTTTTAACTGGAGTTACTACACTAATATAAACTAACCTATGTTAAAATATTTTTACAATTATTATATCTGGTACAATAATACAAATACATTTTAACCACTATTTCATTTTTCAGATCCTTTTCAAAACATCATTACTGGTAGTCGAGAAGATCTTTAAAGTTCTGATCATCTATATAATGAAAATCCCATGCAGTGTTTTTTTTCTGACAAATAGTATACAGAAGTTTGGTTCAAGTAAAAAAGGGGACAGTTTTTTAGTTTCAAAGGCAGTGTTTGGTTTCAACTTAATGAGGCTAGTAATTAGATTTTGTCCATCCATTTTCAGACTTTATTTAGAGAATATAGTAGTTAGATATTATATTAACTCATTTCTGCAAAATTAAATGGAATCTTGAATTTTGATTTTTTTTTTAAAGACATTACCCCCAAAAGGCAGAATAATGTCTAAAACACTGATGAAACTAATAGAAGAAACACTGTACACCACTTTTAGATCCAGAACTTCACCATAGAACTTTGGTTGAAGAAAGAAAAGAGAAGAGTTTGGCAGTTTGAAAGGATGTTCTGGTAGGAATTTAAGGCTGCTTTCATTGCATTCTGTCCATTCAGTTTCACTGATAGTCCAGGGGCTGTATTAATTCCTTCAAGAAAGATGATAGCCAAAGTAGTTAAAGTTATTCCCAAAATTGATATTTGTCCAGCTTTAAAGCTTATAGTTTGAGTTTTCAATTTAGAACTATCTGCTCTGCATCGTTGTAGCATTACTATAAGGTATTTTCCAGTTGTTCCGAGAAACAATGTAGACGTAACATCAGATTTGCAGTGTGGTTAGTCTTCTTTAACATTTTGTCAAAAGGCACAGTTTTGGAATCTTTTAATTTTAAATAGAGAAAACGCTCAAAATGTATTTGAGTGGTAGATGATTAATCACAACCTTCACATTCATAGTTCAATGTGTAACCCAGTTAAATAAATCATCAATATTTACATCTTCTTCTTCTAAAATTCCAAACATAACTATAATAAATTCTTGAGTGTCTTGTTGAGTGTTAGAAGTAAATATTAGTGATTCGCTACATATATCTGAAAGATCTCTGCATACCTGAAGCAGAATGTATCACAGTTCTGTCAGTCAGTTAACATTGGAGCCAATTATGCAGTGCAGAACACACTCTCCTATCTGCTTTTTGTTGAATTTGGTTTACTAAATGTGGTAAGTGCAACAGAACATTGAGAACAACATTTGTATAGCAGTTGACACCTGAACCGTTTTCTAACTGGCAACCAACAATATTGTGGTAATTTTCCAGTTTTCGCTTCTTCGTAGCTTCTAGATTGTCCTTGTGCCCTTTCTTTTTTTGAGCATCTGTACACACTTTTCTAATCTTCCTCTTTGGACAGATTATCCATTTATCATAAATAGGGTATTAGCCTAAATGATGAGTATGTACACTACGTAGAGAGAGTGGTAACTGCTAGTGCCACACATATAAGTCATTCATTAGCAAGAAACATACAACACATCGGGCAATCTGCTTAACGCTATCATTCTGATCAAATTTTATGGCCAAGTATTCAACCTCATCTCTATTTGGAAAACAAATGAGATCAATAACTTTGCCGATTGCACCATTTACTAAACCTTCTTCAACATTCAAATTACAATAGAAAATTACTTGGCTCTCCTTGCATGTGTGTAAATGCTTTTCCAATCCAGCAGTCATGGATACAAATGTCTCTAAAGAATCCAGTTTTCCTTGTAGTTTTTATGTGAAAATAATTTCACTCTCTGATGATAGCTGTAATTTCCAAAATATCTTCTTTCTCTAGTTTAAGTAATTGTTCATTGAAGTTAGAGCACTCTTGAAGTGTAGACATTAAGCAGACTATGAACTTATGTTCTTGAATAAAATTGCACATTAGTTCTGCTGCTGTAATCTTAGATGGGAATCGTTTCTTGATATATCGACTTTCTAAAGCATGTTTTCCCTCCTTTGTTAGAACCCCAAATCTAATGTCCTTAAGAATGTTTCCAGAATCCACATCAGGACCTTGATGCATGTTTTTCACTTGTTCCTTGTATTCAAAATGTAACCAAATATTTACATTGTCAATATTCCCCAAAGAATTTCTTTTGTCCTTATAGACAAGCGTTTTGACAACAGGTTGTCCTTTCACGGGGCTAAGTTGTAGTAGGTCACCAAATAAATCAAAATCTTTCCTCCAAAGAGTACACCATAGTTTGTTCTTAAAATCTGCGGCATTCTTTAGCATATGAAGGCAAGCATTAAGTTAGACGTCAATGATTACAAGCTTCAGTTTCTTCCATATTTTTCTCTTGATACCTCAGGACAAGCTTCACCAGATAATTTCTGGTATTCCAGTTTATTGTCATGTTGAACAGGTAGCATTAGTAGTCGATGTAAAGTAATTCCTTTAATGTTATGTGCATCTAATCCTGTTGGTGCTGCTACTACACATGACACATTTGATTCTGTAGTTTTCTGTAGAAAACTACTGGAACTTTAATATTAAAGCTTTTTCCAATGCCAGCTTGACCACTGATTTTTAGTAATATTTGTTTATATGAAAAACATTCACATTCTTCTTGTGAGGAAATCCATGCTCTATTTTATCTCTAACTTTGAAAAAAAAATCTCTCTGTTCATTGTTCAGTTGTTCTGCTGTTTGAAATGAACAGTTTCCCCTCTTGCTTGTTGCAATGCACTCTCCACCACGTTCATAGCTATAGCTGCTTTATTTTGAATAATTGGTTCGTCAAGAGGATCTTGAGTCAGTGGTCCAGACCTTTGGCTGCTTTGTGAACTCTCCTTGGATATCTCAGCAGCAATGGTTTCTTCCTGTTCAATCTCATCTGTCAACATTTGAAAGTAGATTGAAAAGAGTGAATACTCAATGCTGTCTTTCACAGCATTTAAAGAGTCTTCATATCAGTCATAGTGTATAAGTAATGATTCAGCACGCCATGGCTTGCCAAGTAGAAAAACTCTCTTCTCTCTGAAGTTTGGTAACTAAGCTTTTGGTGGTTAATTAGCTATCCTTTGATGTGTCTCACCAAACAACCATCACATCCAAGTTCTACATATCTCCCTCCTTCTATGTTTTCAGTTACATTAGTTGTATATGTATCATAATGAAGTACTTCATAGAGACACATGATTAGAAGATTTGGACTCCATCTTGGGTAGTAGGTATCCAACATATTTTCAGAATGTCTCTGCTTTCTGGGTCAAATTCTGTGAGATACTGTATTTCTGGAAAAGATACTCTATTTCGACTGCTTGCAAAACCCAAACTTACCCATATAATTCACTTTGACTTTAGGAACAAACTAGCAGAGTTCATCTGGTCCGAGCACTCATAGGATCATATGTCTCTGTTGAAAAGCATTTTCAAGCTGAAACTGTACAGTTTCTTGGTAAGACTCGTTTCTACAGAAATCTCCTATCACACCTCTTTCATTTCAGTTTTCTCTGTTTTTGTTATATATGAAGTTGCATAGAAAGCAACAGCGATGGAGTTATCTGCAACAAATTGTAGATCCATAGTTGCATTAAACATCGTTAGAATAACAGGGTTGTAGTCATTAATATACTTTGAACCTTCTGCTCTTTAGAGATTGTTTGTATTTTCTGGTGATTTCCATGTCAGTCTATATCTGACTACAGACAAAAAGCTGTTGACTCAGAAATAATAGGTTGTAGGAATCCAAAATGACATCTCATGGAAACTTTTGCTTCGCATCTGTATTTTCAATGACAATATTCCCTCATTTATGACTTTGAAACCATAGAATTTGTTGTTTCAATCTCTTCTCACCTCCATCTTTTGGGATGACATATGTCACATTCTGTTCCATGAAACTCAAGACAGGCTCCTCACTGTCTATGAATATGTGGTGCAACTCTAGCTTGGTACTCTTTACACCAACATAATTCAGTTACTTTACTGACAGGAGGTTTACTTTTATCGCAAATTAAAGACATCATGGCTTGAAACCTGTGGACGAAATATCTGCAAACATTTGCAAGATCCTATGAGCAAAGTTCTCTGGGTGTCTTCAGATCTGAAAGTGAGTGTGATTGAGAATAAACCTAATGTGTCTTTGTACCGCAAACCCACAGCTAGGAATTTGGTACTACATGCGGCCAGTAAGCATCCACCGAAATTAGTAAAAAGTATCCCCTATTGGGATTTTTTAAGATTAAAGTGTAATAGCACACAGGAATCTGACTTTAAGGTAACCACTTTAGCCAGTCTACAGAGGTTCGTGAATCGAAGATATAGTCTAGATTTCTTGGAAACAACCCTTAATAGGGTAGAAAACATCTCTAGGGAAACTCTCCTGAAAGAGAGCAACAAGAAAACTAAGACTATTGAAGGTGACAACAAATTCAGGATGACTACTACTTTTTCACCGAGCTAGAACTGACCTCACCGCTAAATTCCAAATTGACTACATTGTTATTAAGATTTTTTATGAACACTTAAGCTGTTTCCTCCGTTCCATTCCAAATAATACACAAGTTGTCAATGTAACTGTACCAGGAGACCACCGTACTCATGTCAATGCCCCCTTGTGCTTTGGACACCTACTCCTCCCACCAGGCCACGAACAAGTTCGCGTAACTGGGGGCAAAGCAGGTGCCCATCGTAGTACCAGAGATCTGCCGATAGTACTCATTTCCATATACAAATATATTGTTCGTCAGGCAAAACTCAGTAAACTGTAAGATCATTTTGTTAAGTCTTTTTATTCAAATAATGTGCGATTGCTTCCAGTTCATATTCGTGATTGATTCGAGTATACGAACTCGTGATATCCAGCACAATCAATTTCTATTCTTGCTCCCATGTTAGCTTCTCAATCATATTCAGAAAATCCCAAGAGTCTTTAATATATGCAGGTAATTCTTTGACAAATGGAAAAAGAAAGAAATCAATGAAAATGGATAAATGCTCTGTAAGTCCCCCAAGTCCTTGGGTTGCAGGTTCTCGCGTTTTATTTTACTGTGGCCCTTGGGTGGGCTAGGTTCTGGAGGTATTTAAAAAAAATAATAGCAGGGGCTCGCAGGGGTAGAAGGGGTCTGCTGGGGTCTGCGCAGACTCAGGGCTTCACTCATGTTGGGAGGGGGTTGCGCGTGCCCCCTCCTGGAGTCTTGTATGTGCTTGTAACTTTGGTGTCGTTTGACGAATCTTTATGAAATTATCCAAAAAGTCTCTCTTTTTTTGATTAGCCCTTATATTGAAAGTTTGGGGTGAATGGTGTAGGATGGGCTGTCCCTTTGTGAGTTAGAACCGAGCTCTCTCTTTGTGAACCAGCACGCTGGTGTGCATTTGCGAGTCAACGGCCCGTAACTCACACTGTGCGAGCCGAGCTGACGGTCCGTAGCTCTACCTGTGTGAGCTGAACCCACGGACTGCAGGTGTCCCTCTGCGAGGCTGCTGGACACCCCGCAGGCCTCTCTGTGCTAGCTGGATTGCAGCTGTCACTATGCGAACCTATATTGGGAATATAAGGCGGCTCTAAAAAGAGCCCTTGTATTTATTAGTTGGCGCTACATATAAGTGTGGATGCACAGCTTCAGGTTATTCAGAAAAACTCGATTTCCCTGATCTGTGAAGTGTACTCCATCACTTCTGTAGATATCATTCATATCAAAACGTATGTTGTTGTCGTAGATCAACCACATTCTATGGTGTCTGAGGTATGCAGACACAGCTTTGTTGACATTCTTCCTAGACTTTTCAATCTGAGGACAAAATTGGTTTGACCATTTCCACTTCTGTCTTTGGCATATATTGGAATATGCAATGAAAGTTTGAGACAAAGGCAACATCAATTGTCAAAAGGTGTCCTTCATTAGCATTTCCAAACATACCCCAGTCAATGTGCCTAGGTCATTTCCACCACAGTGCACAATCATGAGGTCAGACTGTTGGAGATGCAAACAGGTTTTAACCAAAGCCAACAATTGGTGCCACTTCAATCCTCTCTGTCCAAACCATTTAAAGTCCACATTTTGTAAACCTAGGTCTAAGTGAATACTTCTCTGTTCTGCATACCTCTTGCACCAGAAAACATAGTTATGTCCTACGATCCACACTAGCATTGTGAAGGTATGGATGGGAGGAATGGATAGATGTCTGTAGCTCATGCAGTGCGTTCATAGAAAAAGAGATATGTTTAAAGATGGGGAACTACTTTTTTTTGCCATACAAAACGAGACCTGATTGGGAGATGAAAAGCATTGTTTTTTCAAAAGTAGGGTGCACATTCGTTTTGTTGAAAAGCATCTTTGTGATCGGTTAAGAAAAAGCAGTTTAAATGTGGAGTACATATCATAGGATAAAATTTGCTCAACTTAACCACACCTGCTACTTGCATTTGGAAGGCACTGTTCGAACTGAAAACAATTGTGAACTTTTAACCTGCATGTGCCGTTAAATGTTCGAGAAAATGTTGCAAAAAAATATCGTTAGGTTTAAAAAAAATTATGAACTTTTAACCTGCACGTGTTGTAGAATGTTCTTTAAAGTGTTGATACAATACGTTGCACTTCTGACTTCTATGTGTCCTTGAATATTTAAAAAACTGCTTATATAGAAAATGTAAAAAAAACAAAAGAGAGTAGTTTTATATCCTAAAAGAATCAAGGAACTATTGTAATTTGTTCATTACATTTATTTATGTGTGGAGACACAACAGCACCAGGAAGAGGAAGAAGCAGGGAGTGGGGACACATGGGGAGATGGGCACAATGGCACACATGCACAATTAAGTACAGCAGAACTATAGACAAACCATGGCCAAAATGAAACACATCAACAAGGAGCACAAGTCACACAACCCGCCAACATCGCACCACTGAACGAGCATAGAAGTGAAAACCACACTGATTGTAAGGGAGAAGAGTGAACAAAAGCTCACATGAATGGACATCTCGCATACAATGCAGCACACACACATAGGAAGCAGAGTACACCAACATCTAACACAATGTTGTCCAAACACAAACATTTGCACAATCAAACACAGGACAAATATACTCGCAAGATAGCTCATACAAAGAACCTTTCATCCCTACAGTAACTTATCTAGCTGCATTCATATAGGATATGTAGAAAGGCCGGTCGTGGGCATTGTGGGATGTCTGCGACCCTGATCATCATGGATGAGATGCCCAGCATGTGGCACAAGGGGGGGTTCACTGTGTGTTACTTTGCAAACAGCTGTTTCTCCCTCCCACGAACCACCACACTTTTGTGCGTTGTGCTGTTGTATCCTGTGCACTCTAACGGCACACCATCGTAATGCCTATTTATTCGCGCATGTCCCAACCACACTGTGACACTGCCGTTTGGAGGTGGTGCATGCCACTTTACAACATCAAATGCAGCGGCCCTTGTGGCAGGCCACACCAGAACACAGAGACACACTTAATGTACTTCCTGCACACGGACACGCCGTTCCCCTTGCCGGATAGGCACATCCCTGCGCTGACCTGTGGACACTGGACCAGTACACACCGCTTATGCATGCAGGAGGATGCCTGCGTAGCTACATGTCTAGGGTCACTGCCAATGCTGAGGTGACATGGTAACCTCTGCTGAAGACAGTACATTGTGATGTTGCAGGGCCTGTGCCTATCGTGCTAAAAGAATGATCACACGGACACACTTGCTCAGATGTGGGTTCGGGGAGCATTGACGGTCCTGGTGTTGTTGCGATGGGTATCCCTGTATCATGCTCATTGACTCTATGGCACCTGTAGGTGTTCCGGTGTGGCTCTTGGCTGTGTTCCCTTTCATGTCGCAGGTATTCGTCCTGCTTAACACCAGCTGAAAGCAGGTGTAAAATTAATTGTGCTAACGTGGTTTATCGCCCAAATTAGTTTTGCATCGGAGTTGCATCAAACTTTATTTTTTCATAAACATATATATAAACGAAACTAATAAACTAAACTTAACAAAAAGAATACAAAACAACAAGCTGGAACACTCCTGTGAGGACCATGAATGTTGATGACACAGCCTGGAAAATAAAGCACAAAATAAGGACATGTGTAATGCGCATATCAAAGGAGTGAGACACAGAGAAACAGAGAAGGAAAAAAAATCCAGAGAGAAAAAGAGAGGGAAGGAAAGAAAGGGAGTGAGAAAGGGAGAAGGGAGATGCAGTTATAGTGATAGAAGGAAAAGAAGAAAGAGAGTGAGAGAGAGAGTGAACAGAGAGAAGTGAGAGAGAGAGATAGAAACACTGCCGCCCCTGCCCATCCATGACCAAATAATTACCTGCTGTCACCGGAGTGTCTACCAGTGGGCTCTCCACGTGCTTGTCAAAACTCCGTGGATCTCACAGATGTCGCTGAGTCATGAATGGCGGAGACCACATCAGTTTCTCCGTGGCCCGGCAGATCTCACATATGTCGCTGAGTCCTGAGTCTTCAATGGCGGAGACCACATCAGCTTCTCTGCGACCCGGCAGATCTCACACATGTCGCTGAGTCCTGAGTCATCAATGGCGAAGACCACATCAGCTTTTGGTGCCGCTAACCCCATGCACTCAAGTCTGTGCCACGTGGTGGTAGACCCCTGACGGGCACATCAGCTTTGGGTGGCACTAACCCTGTGCAACTCAAGCGCTCCACGTGGTGGTAGGCCCCTGACGGGCACATCAGCTTGGGTGGCACTAACCCTGTGCAACTCAATTGCGTGCCAAGTGGTGGTAGGCCCCTGACGGCCACATGAGCTTTGGGTGGCACTAACCATGTGCAACTCAAGTTCGCGCCACGTGGTGGTAGGCCCCTGACGGACACAAGCTTAGAGTGGCACTAACCCTGTGCAACTCAAGTCCGCGCCACAAGGTAGTATACCCCTGTCAGCCATATAGCTCAGTGTGCGACAAACCCTCTGAGCAACTCTTCATGGACTCTTTATGCTTCAGACCCGTGGAGCTTCTGCCATCCAGTCAGCACCAGCAATAAAGGATCTGACTTTGTCAAGCCATTATATTTGCGTGGTCACATGGCCTGTGATGTATGTGCCGGATGAGTGTGGTGTGTGTGCAAGCCTTCCCTCAGGGAGTGGCCGTAACATGTTGACAACTAGACCACTAACCTGAACACTAATAGCAAGTACGCCTGCGACAGGTAGCTATGTGGGGGGTGTGAAAACGTGTTTTCTCAATGGATTTTCCATAGGAAACTTTAGACAAGGCTACAGGTCAAACTGCTGAATGCAATTATGCCAAATTTGGCAGGGAGAAAGGTCTTGGTCCACAAAGCATGCGTTCTTGCAGTGAGTGAAAATATAAATGAAAGGTCTTGGGGCAATTTAATATAGCAGAGCTTTGTCTGTGCGAGATCTCTTTTCACGCTCCCTCTGCCCAACATCACCACTTCGCAGCTATGCCATTAGAAGCTAGTCCGTCGGCTCGCAGCTTTCTACCTTTGTGAGCTAGTACACTAGTGTGCCTGTATCTCTGCGAGCTACTACGTTGCTGTTCCTTTGGGAGCGGATGGCTCGTAGTTCTCTCCCAAGGGGCTCTACTCGCAGAGGCTGCAGCTGTCCCTCTGTGACCTGGGTGCGAACTGTTCATAACTCACTACATAAGTATTGAAAAAAGATTTTGTGATTCAGACCGTCAGCTGGCATCTGTCCGAGGCATTTCTGAGAAGATACCAGAGTTCTTTCTGTGAGAAATACCTCTTTCACGCTGCCTCTCCCCGCATCAACAGGTAACACACCCTCTTCCCACATTACCAACATACCCACAACAACCTGCTTGGGCCCGAAAGTGTCCCTGTGCGGTTGGACAAAGAAGAATCTTAGTCATGTATAGATTTACATATAAAACATTTTATTTAAATAAAACAACAACAAATTAAAATAAAGGGAGTCTGGTGCTGTGGTCGCGTAGTTCATGTTCAGTGGCACCAAGTGATATAAAACAAGTTCTTGAAGTAAGGATACTAAAAGGATATTGTATAGATTTGAGGGACGTTATACTTAGTTCGGATTTTCACCAGAAACTACTTTAAATTTTGTTATTTCTTTTTGAAACTTTACATCACTATTATCTTCCATGTCTTCTTCAACACCTACACTTATCAGACAGTTTTTTCTGTACACTTCTCTTGACTACCAAAGAATCGTAACTCTATATCATCACAAAGTTGTTTTATATCATATATATTAAAACTCCATTTCGTGCTGCAGCAAGACCTAGACTTATCCAGATGATTCCTCTTGACTTTGAATATAAACTTGCAGATGTCTATCGATCCGAACATTCGTAGGATCTAATTTCTCGATGTGAAAGCATCTTTAAGTTGAAGCTGTACAATTTTTTGCTAAGTGTGTTCTCCTGTGAAATTTTTTCCCACGTTTCTTTCAATTCTGTCTACTCAGAGTTGGTAATATATGATGTGACATAGCGAGAAACAGCAATTCAGTTATCTGCAACATATTGTATGTCCATATTTGCATTCCACATCTTCTAAATCACTGCATTGTAATCATTAATGTACTTTGATGGTTCTTTTTATATTATAAGTATTTTTTGGTGATTTTCGAGCGATAGCATGCCTTACTGCTGACATAAAACTGTTACGATGACTTATGGTGCACTAAGTTAGTAGTACCTTTGGCGCTCAGCATGTACGTACCCTGCAATGATGCGTGGTCTGGGTGGGCTGCACTCGGAGCAATGTCTATTGTCTATTGAATTCTGCGTTAATAAAGCCATGTGGTGATGACTTATGGTACACTGAGTTAGTAGTACCTTTGGCACTCAGCGTGTTCGGACTCGGAGCAATGTCTTTTGTCTATTGAATTCTGTTTGAATACAGCCATATGGCGATGACTTATGGTGCAGTGAGTTAGTAGTACCTTTGGCACTGAGTGTGTATGTATCCTGCGATGATGCGTGGTCCAGAGGGGCCACACTCGGAGCTATGTTTTGTCTATTGAATTGTCTATTGAATTCTGCTTCAAAACGGCTATGTGGTGATGACTTATGGTGCAGTGAGTTAGTAGTGGCTTTGGCGCTCAGCAGGTACGTACCCTGCCATGATGTGTGGTCTGGGTGGGGCGCACTCGTAGCAATGTCTTTTGTCTATTGAATTCTGTCTCTATCCGATTTTCGAGTGACAATATAACTCACTGATCGAAGGGAGTCTAGTGCTGTGGTCGGTGCCACTGACTTGGGGTCACTGCCATTCAGGACTCGGGACACAGTTGGGATCTACTGGGCAGGCCGTAGTGGTAACATCGTCTGTTGCCTACTGGACTGCGTCATCTGCAATCGTGACTCGATCTGTATTGTGAGCCTTACTCACCGCAGTGGAGATAGGAGGCAGCGATGAGGAAGGGCCCACAGGCATGTGGCATTGACTTGAGCAATGTCTGTTGCTTACTGGACTGCGTCATCTGCAATTGCGACTCGATCTGTATTGTGAGCCCTACTCACTGCAGTGTAGGCTGCAGGCAGCCATCAGGAAGAGCACACAGGCACGTCATGTTGACTTAAGCAATGTCTGTTGCTTACTGGACTGCGTCATCTGCAATCGCGACTCGATCTGTATTGTGAGCACTACTCACCGCAGTGTAGGCTGCAGGCAGCGGTCAGGAAGAGCACGCAGACACGTCATGTTGACTTAAGCAATGTCTGTTGCCTACTGGACTGCGTCATCTGCAATCATGACTTGATCTCTATTGTGAGCCCCACTCACTGCAGTGTAGGCAGGAGGCAGCGGTGAGGAAGGGCCCACAGCCATGTGTTATTGACTTGAGCAATGCCTGTTGCCTACTGGACTGCGTCATCTGCAATCGCGACTCAAAGTGAATTATGAGCCCTACTCACCAAAGTGTAGGCTGGAGGCAGCGGCGAGGAAGGCCCACAGCCGCGTGTTGTTGACTTGAGCAATGTCTGTTGCCTACTGGACTGCGTCATCTGCAATCGCGACTCGATCTGAATTGTGAGCCTTGCTGTCCGCAGTGTATATCGAAGGCAGTAGTTTGTACAGACATAATTCCGTGGTGCTGTGCTGCTGGGGGCCTGCGTGGTGGAAGCCAGCGATTGGCTGAGGAGGCTGGCGGTCACGACAGCGGCCTCGTAGCAGGGTGAGGGGCGCCACCCTGGCAGACGCTTTGGCTTTCCCACAAGTGAACCACGCCCAGAGATCCGGACTATTTATTCGCACTCCTACGCTGAAGTGGCGTACGTCGGACCAGCCCACTCTTGTTACTCTTATGCTTACAGGGGGGGACAACATAGCTATATGACTGAAATCTTCCCTAATATTTGATGTAACATGGTTGGGTCCACTGTCCACAATACTACAAGCACTAGTAGTATTTTTACACATGGAGAGGTGTGTGTTGTGCATACTGAGATGTGTCTAGCACATCACCGCTACACTTTGCATTGTGTGCAATGTTATTCATGGGTGAAGTGCTTCCTTCACATATAGTTTGTTCACATCTGTCCCAATATTTATCTATTGTGTGGCTGAGGGGCCATGTTGTTTTCGGAAAGTTTGCTGTCTTGTTCTGCTCTGTCTTGGTGGTGGAGAGGGAGGTCTTGGGGGTGGTGGTGGGTGTTGTGGCGTTCATGGGTGTCGGAGCTGCTTGATCAATAGGTCTATGACATGTGTTGGTCTTCAGATGTGGCTCTGGGCTGGGCTCCCTTTCATACTGTATGTAGTTGTTTAATTTTTAAAAAAGAAGCAGACATTTAGCTTTAATAACAAATAAAAAATTACAAAAACCATTTTTAGGATATTAAAGTTACAAAATATAAAATTTTCTTTTCAAAGGTATTGAGAAAAACATAGGTTTTTAAAAACTTTATAATTAGAAATTAGTATTTAAATACCCTTTGAAATTCACAAACAAAATAGGTCTCAGGAACATTAAAGTTAGAAATTGGTGTTTAAAAAAGAATCAAATTTACAGAAAAAATGATTGCCACATTTCCGAACATCGAGCTATTATATGGCTGAGGGACCATGCCGTTTTTGGAGGGTTCGCTGTTCTGTTCTGCACTGCTGTGGTGGTAGTAGGGAGAGGGGTAATACTGGGGGAGGTCCTGAGGGTTGTGGCAGTGGGTGTTGTGTCCTTCTTAGGTGTCGGAAAAAACTATATGTTAGATGAACATTATAATTAGAATCATAGGTATCAGGCACGTTATAGTTAGAAATTAGCATTTAAAAAAACCATAAAAATTCACTGAAAAACCATAGGTTTCAGGCACGTTATAGTTAGTTGGACATTTCACTAAATATAACTCGCATCCCCGCAATGCACTGCAGATGACATCACATATTACATCATTCATGACATGGCCAATGACATCACTGATGACATCTCAAATGACATCACTGATGACATCATCATGTGAAAATCGGATGCACCTCATCACGCCCTAATATAACACTTGATACACCCACTCTAAAGTACAGGCTATCGTTTTTTAAACCATGAACACTCCAGTACCAGTTAGTACATATCCACTCACTAATTCCTAGCTCTACGCACACATCCACTCATTCACCCATACAGTCACTCATACAGTCAGCCATCAATACAGCATTATTATATGCACTCACATATCCATACAGACACTCACACACTGCCTCTCATTCATAGAGTTACTCACTCACCTAGTCAGTCATGGAAATAATCAACCACACTTTCATTTACTCACCTCTACAGTTATACACATACCACCTCATTTATTTAAACATATACTAACACATACTTACACTCTAATAAAATAACTAATGTAAGCACACACTGATCCATACAGACACTCTCACAATCACTCACTCTCACATATAGTCATTTATGCACTCCAACACTCACATATACTTCCTTTCATATATGCAGTTACTCACATATGTACTACTGAGGCATCCATTTACTCACCAACACACCCATACACACACTCCCCCAGCCATACAACCATACTGCCCTTCACAGTTACAGTATTGAACACAGACACCCAGTGAATCATCCACGTACACATCTATGCACAGAGTCACATACACCACCCACCCACACAGATACTCAGGCACCCATACAGATACTTAGACAACCAATCAATAGCCCATATACATCCTTATTTAGCTACTCACCAACCCATGCAATCACTTACACACTAACTGACAACCTAAACTGAGTGAATGTCTGTATTAGTCGCTAAAACATGCATTAAGTAAGACAAAATGAATCACTCATTTTTACAGTCAGTCACACACCTACTAAACTATCCATCCAGAATCTTATACACCCATTCATTCTTCAATACACCTTGGCATATATATAAAACATATTTACATTTTATAGAAACACATAGTCACTGTATGATGTAATCAGTGATGTCATCAGTGATGTCATTTGAACCTTCCTTTATAAAACATATGTCACCCCTAGGGAAGGCACTGGACAGCCCAAGGGACATGGTGCTGTGTATTTGAAAAAGTAGGACATATACTTCTACAGTTTCTATATCCTGGTAGTGAAAAGTTCTTAAATCACTTTTCTCTGCTGCAAGGCTACCAGTCCCATAGGATAGCATTGGAGTTACCTTATTACATTTAATAGGCTGTTATTTCCAAATGGTAGCAGGTAGTCGGGTCATGTTTGGTGTCTATAGAATTGTAATGATATATCCTCTGTAATGGTAAAGTCAGATTTTAAATTATAATTTTGAGAATGCCAGAAAGTTGGCGTTCTCCTGCTTTTGCCATTTAATGTCTGTAGCCTATCTCTGGGTCACATTACTGGGTGTAGCTGGCAGTTGGGCTTTGTGTATTCCTCCTAGACAGCCACACACAATAGAGATCTTGGCTGTGCCTGGAACCGCCATCATTGGCAGTATGAGAGGGCGGACCTGGCCCCAGCTCTACTTACACGTGTGTAAGCTAAGTCCTGCCTCCACACAAAGGATTGCATACCACCTATAGTTAGTCTGGGACCAGGGCAGGGAAGGCAGGATGCCTGGGAACTTTAAAGCGAATTTCTAGAAGATCCTCAAACCTTCCAGAGGAAGGGCACCAGGAATAAATATTATACCGCAGAAACCAACTCTACAGTACTGCTGTGCTGACATGCTGCCTGCAGCCCTTTTACCTGGGTGAGAAGAACTGGACCTGCATTTGTTGAATCCAGGGTCCTTTGATTGATTTCAGGGGCTATTTAGCTGACTTCCTAGCTTGAGCCAGACGGACAGAAGGCTCCAACAAGCTTTACCCAAGCACCAGGACTTTGCCATCTATGAATCTGCCCTGCCAAGTGGTACCAACCCAGTCCTGGACCCTTGGCAGTGAGCTTAAGGTGCTCTGACAGCCTTTGTGGATCCAGTAGAACCAATGAATCTCCTCTGCTGAGTGACACAAACCCAGGCAGACCCGACCCAGCACTGCTGCTGTGTGGTTTACAACCACTGTAAAGACCCTCATTGCATTGCAGACTGTCAACCCATTTGAACCGTCACTGCCCGATGCATCCTTGGCCTAGGCCCTCGCATCCCTAGTCGATGGCAGCCTTGATGTAGGACTCTGTATCGCAGTCTCGCAGCTCCTCGGAACCGAATCATCACCCTATTGCGAAAAACATCCTTGACGCTGGACTTCGCTTTGCAGCCCTCATTGATGGAAGCCTCGACGACTGTGCAAGACCTCGCAGCACAGCCATGCCTCATCCCGGAACAGATGCATTTCTGTTGGTGGGCTGTGCATCTCCAGCTCGGACATTCGCAATGCTCCACAAACCAGAATTTAAGGTCATCTGTTCAGAAAGCCTAACTGGGTTAATGTAGGCGGTCCATTCTCTATCGCAGTCGGCCTGAACTTGTGACTTTATCCCGATCTGGTGTGACTATATACCACAGTTGTCACTTTATTCTTTTTGCACTATTTTTGCTGACATTTTTAAACCTGCACATCTCCAGTTTTACTGATTGCATTTGTTTTTGTTTTGGTCTTATTGTATTTATTAAAAATCACTCTCTTTTTCTAAACTGATGTGGGATCCTGTTGTGGTGTGTTTTTACTGTGCTACTGTTGCACAAATACTTTAAATATTGCCTCTGAGTTAGGTATGACTACTTTGTGTCAAACTGCCCGAGTTCTGACTACAGGTTAAATCAGGGTTTGCTTGGAACTTCAGTCTGAGAAGAATTGTGGTCGCTGCTTGAGAAAGGTATATTTATAGTTTGGAGCATTTCAGTATTTACCTCAGTTTCATTTTTAGTATGTATTGCTTGCTTGAGCCTGCAGATTTGTCTCTCAATCATTTGAGAAAAATGTGTTTTTTTCTCGGGGAATAGATGGTGCTCTGTTGTTTAAAATATTAAAATAAAATATATTTTCATGCAACAATGTGTATTATCGTAAGTTAAATGTGAAGGTATAGCAGCATTATAAAAAAATGCATTCTAAAAATGTGTTTTTACTCTAGGACATTATCATTATGGAGTGATTGAGAGACTTAGCATAAGAAAAAATACTGTGGTACCTGTAACTATGATGTGTGGAATACTGTGGAAAGAGCCAGAATCAGCAAAAGCTACAATTTTGTCCACCTGTGAATTAAGGTCTAGGTTGGTCTTGAAGCAAAACAAAAAGTAAGCCCAGCCATTTAGAAGCACACTTATGGGTCGTGCAGTGTAATTACCCTAATGGTAATTGCATTAAGGTATTTACAATGTCTGACTCTTGAAATGAACTTCCCCAGCAGGGATGCCTATATTCAGCAGCGCCTGCCTGATAAAATGTCAGGTCGACGCAGGCATCCCAGCGTGCGGGCGCCCCACAAAGGCGTTGCTGTGGGGGAAGTCACTTTCAAGAGCACTATAAGGGATCAGACAGGTTTATTATATAAATGCTTTTAATTACCCCACCTCTGACAGTGCTGGTCTAGACGTGTAGCTCGCGGTCCTCACAGTAAGACATTGACAAATGTTTTCAGTTCTCACCGTGAGAACTGAAAACTACGTGGTACTCTTTATTTTGCCAGCGTTCTGCTTGCTTTAATCTGTGGCAGGTGGACGCGAACAAAAAAAACCCAGCTGAAAATAGGTTAGTAGTTGCAGCCACTTCAGATTAAAGATTAAAGAAAAACTCATCTAACCCTACCTATCACTGCACCTATTACTTGAGGCACCCGCAATGATCAGAAACCATCCCTGCCTTGTTTGAGGCTCCATGTTTTAAACTTCCGATGAATTTGAGAGGTCATATTCTTCACTTCTAATTTTGCTAAAAGAACACGTCTTTGGTACTACTTTTGAAACCCTTAGGACTCATAAAGGACGGCAGCCTGATAAATATTACTTTGTTTTCATACCATCTCTGGGGTTATCAGTGTTCTTATGTTTCCCACCATATAACTTACCCCTCAATGAGTCATCCATTATTGGCATTTTTCGGTCCATACAGGCATTTTGGAGTCCTCTGGCAATGATGCTGGTCTTGGAGTTTTCTGATGTCCTCTCTGGCTTGGGCTGTTCCAAAGCTCAGTGGTGACTGTTATAGTTTGTCATTTTGGTGTGTCTGTCCATCAGCTCTCCATCACCAAGGCTCGAACCTCTTACAGAGAAAGAGGGTAGTTGTTCTTCACTCTGATATTAGAAATAACAAATGCTATTGTAGATTGATCATGTTTTCTCTTAGGACTCTATGAAATGAAAAGAGACAGATTTACAAAGTGCACAAGTACCAAAAGGCATCATGGTGCTAAAGAGAGAGGAGAGCTTCAAAGAGAAAGACCAAGTAAGGAACAACCATCCCTGGGAAAAAGTACTGGGCATGAATTAAAGAGTGGAGATCCAGGTCTTCGAGGCTTTCCAAAATCTGTTATGTTCCTGAAGATCACTGAAATCACATAGAAGAGAATTTCAGAGCTTTTTCTGCGGCCACTGGAAAGGCCCAGCCTCCCCATCTGGTCTTCCTGAATTTAGGCACAGTTACAAGGTTGTAGCTAGCCAAGTGAAGAAATCTACTGGGGATTTATCTCTGGAACATTTCAGTCAGTCCTCTGGGACCAATATTATACACCACCCTGTGAACTATGCATAAGGCCTTAAGGGAAATGCTAGTCAACAACAACAGTCCTAGTTCTCATGGCAATTTTCCATTGTGACATTGTAAAACATCTCTGGCCCACGTGCCTAGTCCAAAGGGGTTTCTTTAATCTTAAGAAAATCCTGAAATGCTTCAATATATTGCCTTTTAAAACAACAACCTCTCTGATTGAAACAAACAGGACAGCACAAACAAAAAATGTGTGAAGAAGCGAGATGGCACCTCACGGGCGCACCACCAATGGGGCCCCTGATTGGTACTCACCAGGATGGCCCTGTTCTCATCATTGGTGCCATCAAGCTAAAACCAAAAAAACCGTGTCTCGAACCTCAAAAGTAAAAAGACAGTGAATGGTGCAGTGGACACAACTTATATGTGACAAAACTAACAACATTTAACATTTAAATCACTGTGCAACTGGGACCATAAACTTTACTTTCATTCCCTTCTCTGTTGCAAACCAATGAACACACATATACTAAAAAGGAAGAGAGTAAATACTACCTATCGATTTACTCTCTACTCACAGCCAACATGTTTCATTGCCTTGGTTTCTATCAGGCAATTTCTTCAGGGCAAAATATTTTGAATGCCACTGCAAGAGACACTGAGGCTTGGGTGCCTGCTTATAGTTTTGCCTCTCATACCAGTGATGAAGGAAAGATAAAAACGGAATCCAGCCCCCTTAGGTGAGCATGGTCCTGACTCCCCGTTCGAGAGAGTAACGGTAGAGCAGTAGCGGTAGGCGTCCTCTCAACCCTCGAGGGTTGCCCTGAAGAAATTGCCTGATAGAAACCAAGGCAATGAAACATGTTGGCTGTGAGTAGAGAGTAAATCGATAGGTAGTATTTACTCTCTTCCTTTTTAGTATATGTGTGTTCATTGGTTTGCAACAGAGAAGGGAATGAAAGTAAAGTTTATGGTCCCAGTTGCACAGTGATTTAAATGTTAAATGTTGTTAGTTTTGTCACATATAAGTTGTGTCCACTGCACCATTCACTGTCTTTTTACTTTTGAGGTTCGAGACACGGTTTTTTTGGTTTTAGCTTGATGGCACCAATGATGAGAACAGGGCCATCCTGGTGAGTACCAATCAGGGGCCCCATTGGTGGTGCGCCCGTGAGGTGCCATCTCGCTTCTTCACACATTTTTTGTTTGTGCTGTCCTGTTTGTTTCAATCAGAGAGGTTGTTGTTTTAAAAGGCAATATATTGAAGCATTTCAGGATTTTCTTAAGATTAAAGAAACCCCTTTGGACTAGGCACGTGGGCCAGAGATGTTTTACAATGTCACAATGGAAAATTGCCATGAGAACTAGGACTGTTGTTGTTGACTAGCTTTCTGAGTGGAGGGCGTCCTAGTTCGGTTTGTCTTTCCCTCTAGACTCCCATTTTGTGTAGTGCCTTAAGGGAAATGCACCTGTTCACTGCTAGCCAATGCAATTTGGAGATAACCGCAGAGACTGAATGATGTTTGGGAATGTCAAGTAGCAGTCTCACAGCAGCATGCTGTACCAACTTTATTTTAGCAATTGATGATTTATTGATCCCCAAATAAAGTGCATTGCAGTAATCTGGCCTGGAGGAAAGCAAGGCCAGAACTACCGGCTTGCAGGCTTACAGAGGTGTGATTCCAGATGCAGGCTGGTTGCCAAAAATCAAGACCTCAGCCTTGTGGCCACGCAGTCTGAGGTAGTTGCCACCAGAGGCTGCTCCTCCATTGGGGAGTGGAGGCATCACACCACTCCTTTCTCGCAGTGCGAGAAGCAGAAACATGAAATGGTAAAACTACCATTCCATGGTTCTGCTTCTCCCATGGGGAGAAAGCAGAAGTGCCTGGACTGCCTGGTTGGGAGTCGGCATTTCTGCTCGAGTGCAGGGAAGGCGTGGCTAGCCCCACTGTCTTTGTGTGCTGACTATTTGTTCGGCCCAAGGGCCGACTAAACCAGTAGTGAGCAATTGTGCACTCTCCCTGTTTCTCTATGTACGCTGCATGCAGCCTACATAGAGAAAATGTCTCCCTGGCCAACAGGCGCCCGGCTGGGTGCCGTCCGCTGAGCCGCAGCTATCACAACGCTGCCATTGCAGCGTTGTGATTGGCCTAGACGAGCGGGAGGGAGGATGCCTTGGTTAAACGCAGTTCAGCGGGAGCAGCAGGAGCTGAGGCAGTGGCACATGACCCGGAGGAAGCAGTGGGAGGAAGGTAAGTTTTATATTTAATTGTGATTACTGTCTCGCTCCCCCCACATCCGCCTTAATAAACTGCTTAACTTTTGTGTATGCGCTGAAGGAGAAAACATCTTGGAATTTAAAAGCATTGTTTATCAGAGCCTTTCATTTTTAATATCACATAATTTCAAAGGAAACTGTAATTCAAAATACATATAGACATCTATAATGTTTTACATGAGGAAATAGCACCATTCATTTACGCACAAAATGAACACAGCGACCATGCAGTATTTCTAGACTACTTCAAAGTGACTGAAAGATAAGACTCATGTCAGTCAGTGTGCAACCGTAGTCAGGCTAAGAAAGAACATCATTGTCATCTCTATACTGCTCCTACTCCCTCGCACAATGTCTCCTATACCATGTTGCCCCATAGTTACGTGGGCGCTGATCCTCTCCTCCATAGCACCTGCCGCCTCCCCTCAATGGCACAACACCAGTCTTCTGTTCCTAGAGGGACTGGTAGCAATTATCGGATTCACCCACTCGACACGAACCGGATTCCAGCGCATATCTCAGCCTGATACCGAGCAGACGGAGGCCCATGCTCATGGCTAGGTCGGTGCTGACTTGCCAAGAGCCACATAAGAGCAAGCAGTCTTTGAGGATAACAAGCGTGGGTTACTGGGGTGCACTTATAGCCAAAGTGCCTGTAGTATCCTGGTTTGGATACCATGTGCCTTTCTAATTAACCTGTCTTGCTACTCAGCCTATCTGGGTGAATGGTAGAATGTTGAGTGTGTGAGGTAATATGGAATATGTGGTGTGCCTGGTGGATGGATGACAGTTGGAAGAGAGGGCTGAGTAGCAAGAGAGCTGCTCCTGGTGGGGCTTAGGAGAGACTTGAATGATACTTAAATGATTACATGATTTAACCTTGAAATCCATCAATAAACTATCATCAATCAATACTACTCGGCTACAGACCATCTTATTACAGTGCCTTACACACAGCCCTTCTGTGTTATGGAATTGTACGTTCTGCAGTCACTGCCTTTGTTAGAACAGATTCACAATTGCTTTATTAACCTTCCTGCTTTCTCAAATTTGCTTGAAAATGCACCATTTGCCCACTCTTTTTTCAAAATTTTCTTGGGGGAGAACACCCTTAAAACCCCGTAGGTTGTTCAGGCTCACTGGCTACCCTCACTCGCTACAGTTCTGTACCACAATTGTTTTACCCCGCATTACTTTCAAATGCCACCAGCCACCACTATTTGCTACCCATCCAGGTTGCTACGGCCTATGTCCAATTCTTAAAGTTGGCAGCTGTGGCCTCCATATCCTTGCTGATAAACATGATAATTTGCATGCTATAAGCATAAGACATGGTCTGCAGTCCAAAGGACCATATCAACTTTACCAGCAGGGAGACATAGAGATTAAAAAGAGGCAGGGTCAGGGAAGAACCCTGAGGCACCTCACATGGCATGGCAATGGATCAGAACGACACTGGTTCATAATAACAATCTGAGATCTATCCTTCATAAAGTTGATTAACAGGTCTAATGCTGACTCGGAAATCCCCAGGTTCCGCAGCCGGGCAGCCAGCAGGGGCAGGCGAAATAGTATCGAAAGCTGCAGAGAGATCCAAAAGAATCAGTGCGGCAGTCTGTCCTGCGTCCACCTCGAGCGGCTACTATCATCCACCAAGACCAGATTCGTTCTGGAACCAAATTGTTGAAGGATCAAGCAGTCATACTCCTCCAAATAGGCCATAAGTTGTTCTCTAGGTGATAGAGAACATTTTTTGGTTATCTTGTCAACCACTTATGCATCATTATTTTCTATAATATTTTGCGTTCTGATATCCTGAATTAAGATCTGTTTGAATGCACATTTCAAACGTTCATTTCAGTACAAAGTATCGCCGCTGAACGCGGTGCTCAGGAATCAAATCAATTACGCGAAGGACAGAGTTATTGTGCAAATATGACAGGATTCCTAAGGTAGCAGGAGTCCTTCTGTTGTAATAGTCTTGTCCACAATGTTGACCTCTACAATTGTCACTTATGTGAATTAGTCTTTCTTGCTCGATAGGTATATGGCTCTATTGGCATCTAACAGACTTAATCAGGCTGATTTCATTCCCTAAGGCACTAATGAAGCCACAAAATCTTGAGGGGAACATTGACCACACTGACTCACTAGCCAGGACCAAATAAACTGTCCATAAAATAAAAATCAAAGTTGTGTGAGTACCAATACTTCCACTCTGTCTGCTTCTCGCCACAACAGTCTCGTCATGACACCAAAATCATTGGATCTGTGAGAAAAGCAGAGGTCAATAAGACAACTACCTTCAGTATTGTACATATAAATATAGCGCTCTAATGCGCTTCAGTTAGATAAACCTCCCATGATCAAAACGCCAGTAGCTCTTACAGGTGGAACAGGTGTTAACAATGAACTTAACACAATCGTTAAGTCAATGATTTCAAAAACTTTGCTGCTGCTACAGACAAAGCCCTGTTGCCAATTCTTACATAGTGAAAAAGATTAATAAAACACCCTGGAGTAAAGATCTGATGGGGACAAAAAAAGAGTAAAATATCGTTTTTTATTTGGTTGCAAGAAAAAAGGGAGAATTTGTACCTAACACAAGAATAATATATTGTCTTTAATTTCACCCAGTGACGTTCAGGTAGTACCATGCTCATGGTGTCAATATCCAACTGATAATGAATACAAGCATTGGTCGCAGTACCACCGAAATTCGTAGAAACATGACACCAAAGAGCACTAAAGGAAGTTTGTGTCCGATTTCTAAAGGGTTACATTTCCAAGAACTTTTTCCAAGTATATTTGCTCACATACAATAGATAATTGATACAACTCTGAAGATGAACTCAATAATTCACCTTCTACGACAAGATTTCTGGCAGTTCTTCAGAAGCATTATTTCTGTAAAAAGTCAATAAAGCAACAGATATATTTTCTGAAAGCGACAGTTCGATGAACAGCAGAAAGACGATTTCATTCGGGTGAAATATTAGCCATCTGTTACTGCTTCCCTTTTCAGAACGTCCTCCTGAAAAACCATGACAAGGAAATAGCATCCATCATAACAGTAATTCATCAAATTACAGGAGCTGGAATTACTGAATTATTGAGCGAGTCTAGAGGGCTCTGTGCAGTACTTAATTTGTAAAAAAAAAAAAAAAAAGGGAAAAAAAGCCAGGGCTCATCAGGTGGCCACTGCAGCCAGCACCACACATTGCCTTGTCAGCTCTGCCAATGATAGTACCAACACAACTACTAACCATCACACTCCTACAGGTATGACGATTCTGAGTATTTTAGGCCCCCAAAGCTATAAGAATGGCTTCGGTGGCAGGTAATAGAAATTATTTAATGTATATTGAATTCATAAATAACTTCTTGTGGTCATCTCTAAATTAGCCAGACAGTGCTACAGTGACAATTAAGTGCTGGTGCCGAGCACTGGAAACCACCAGCTCAAATTAAGCACTAGCTCTGTAGTTTGCTGTGCTAGGAAATATGGTAACCTGATGTAGTAATGCAGACTTAGTTATTTCATATTGTGGACTTAGTTATCTCATAGTTATTAGAATGTTACCTATTGTAGCCTTAGTAATCACATATTATTAAAAAGTTATTGAGAGCTTTTGGAATTCTGTCCATCAGTGTTCTATGTTCTCTCATTCGTTACTCAGTACTATTATTGAAATGGATCAGGCATTCTAAACTGTTTTAATGATGATTCCTGTTGTGTGGGTGCTCCACTAAACTTAATCTTGAATCCTCATTGCCTGAAGTTATCTTATTCTGACACTATAACATTTTGGTGACTAGTTACTCAGGGGGCATATTATCAAGGGCCTCATCGCCGCTTTAGAGGGACTTTTTCCTGCTAAAGCAGCATTATTTTCAGCACCCTATTAGCAAGCTGTCACTAACAGCAGTTAGCAACAGTTTGTAGGCAATAGTGAGCAGTTTGGGGCCCGCTTTGCATGACATGCAAAGTGGGTGCACCCAACCTGTTAGCGACTGAAAGCAGTCGCTAACATCGCTATCGCCTATTATCAACGCAGGCCCAGCGATAAAAAAAATTGCACTAAGCGTGAATATCGCCAAAAACTAACGCATGCTCAGACCACTTCTTAACCTGTATATCAAATGGGAGTTGGATATTCAGGTTAAGACCCTATTGGCGTTAATGCCTGAATATCGCTGAATTTTCAGCGATCTTCAAGCATTGAACTGCTATCGCCGGATATTTTATCGCATTTGAGATAAACGTTGCTAATAGCACGTTATCTCTGCGATAAAATCTGGCGATGCGAGGCGATAAATAAAATATCGCTAAGCTCATTTAGCAATAAATATCGCTAGTTGTTGGTAATAGGCCCCTCAGTTCTAAACTGTTATGATGATGACTCCTTTTGTGTAGGTGCTCCATTAACACCTTCCATGCTCATGACGGAGCCGCTCCATCATGAGCCTCGGTTGAGCTGTGCTCATGACGGAGCAGTTCCGTCATGGCCCGCTCGGCGCGCCTGCGCGGCGCGAATCCCGCGCCTGCGCTGGACGTTCCATTGAGCGGGCGGGCCCATGACCGAACCGCTCCGTCATAAGCACAGCTCAACCGCGGCTCGTGACGGAGCGGCTCCGTCAGGAGCATGCGAGTGCCGCTCGGCCTCCCTTCCCCCCTAGCGCTGCGGCGAAATTGCCGCCGCAGCGAAGGGGTTAAAGTCATTGAAGTTATCTTATTCTGATACTACAGCACAACAGATATTATGATAGATAATCTCCATCGGAAAATGATGTGCACCTCAATTTTGTTTACTGAACTACTTTGCCAGACAACGTAACAATCAGACGTGTAATTGTATTAAATATTATTATCAACTGGAACTCATTCTTACTAGTAAAACTGAAATGCTCCTTAGAGCTCATATTACTGTAGTGTCCCGGGGGCACAGGGGGCATGTGTGCCCACTTTATGTGCCCTGGGACACTTTAACAGTAAAAAAGGGGGCGGCAAATCGTTCTATAATGCAGATAGCACTGGTGCTCATATTGCGGCTGTCATATCTCAAGAGACTGTTACCTCATTTGCCTGGTGGCATGGCCCCATGCAAATGAGGGAATTTCTCTACGTCAGCACCCTCGCTGTATTGTGGACACAGGCGCAGGAGTAAAGAATCTGTCAAGAGTCAGTGCACCACAAAAAAGTGGGGCACTGTCAGTGCACCCTCTGATGTCACCCCTCTGGACATCCCCTTGACTGCACCCACCTGCATGATGATCTCTCTTCCCTTTTTACAGTGCAGGCGGGTGCCTCCTGCACAGTGAATCACAGAGCAGCTTTGCAGCAGCCGCTCCGTATCTCACTTGATTGCACTGTCCCCATGGCAGCACAAATTAGTGGCTATCCTGAAGCCAGTGCATCCAACCTAATATGGCACACTTTCTCTGTTTGCACAAGGTGCACTCGTTTGAAGGTGCGCTGTGGAGCAAGCAGAGATTGTGCGCCCTATACGTAATAGGTGCAAAAAGACAATTGATGGACAGAATGCAGAGCAATATCATACATTCTCCCCAATACAGAGATCTAGATCTAAATTCATCGTTTTTTGCTCCCCATGCCATTCCAGTTTGAACCCAGCCATATGCAAATCAGATTTGACCCTGCGCCCAATGGGAACAGTCCATCCCGAACTGCCAGGCCTGGTCCTCCCTGAACTGTAAACAAGCATCCCAGGACTGGTTTCGGGACTTCACCCATCATCAGCTTGGATGGCTTGACTCCAGTGGCATGGAGAGCACAGGACCCACGTCTGGGATTACCCGTCCCACTGGGGTGGTGACAAATGCGAAAAGACAATGGATAGACAGAATGCAGAACAATATCATACATTCACCCCAGTACAGATATTGAGGCCTAAATCCATTGTTCTTTTGCTCTCCATGTCATTCCAGTTTGAACCCAGCCATATGTGAATTAGTCATGACCCTACACCCAATGGGAGCAGTCCAGACTGACCTGCCAAGCCATGTCTTCCCTGGACCGGGAACAAGCTTCCTAGGACCGGTTTCGGGGTAACACCCCATATCAGCCAGGCCAGCTTGAATCCATTGGCAAAGTGAGCAAGGGACCCACGTCTGGGCATACTCTGCATAAGAAGGGCGAGCAAAGCAAACAAAAATGGATGATAGATGGAGCACTGAAACCTATGCTGGACTGTTCTCATGAGGCACAGGGTCAAGACTGATTTGCATATAGCTGGGTCTGAACTGAGGTGGCGAAGTGAGCTAAAGAACGATGATGGATTCAACCTAGATCTGTAACTGGGGGTGAGTGTCGGAAATATAATATATATAGGCAAAATCTGCCCTAAATCCAAGTTTCACTCCACTGAGGTCTACAAAGTCCAGTGAGGTATCAGACTGGTGCACATCGACTTTGAATTTGCAGTGCTCAATAACCCACCCTCATATCTAATGGGACTTTGGGATTTGTCCTATTTTTCTGACTCAGCACATAATGAGATTTCAGACCTTTGCCCCCCCTTCTATGCCAAGTTAATTTCTCTGCTCCCTAGCAGAGAGAAAGAGGCCTCCCAACACAAAATGAGCAATCAACAGTGATTGACTCAGTTCCTAAGAAAAGAAGAGACGTGGAGGAAATCAACAATAATAATAACTAACTAGTCACACTCCACCCGTGCAGGGACAACCCAGGTCTGTTAGAACAACGGAAGGAGCCCAGATATCTCGTACAAGGACTTTAGAGACCTACTGTCCAATCTGATTTCTGTTCTTGGGGGCTCATATGTCCCCAGGGAAGTGCTGCAATGACATGTCAGGTGCATTGCCTGTCCCTGTGCCCGTGTCGGAGGGTGTGGATTGCTCCAACCCCTTGACTCCCTGACTATACTCACCACGGGCATATGACCATACCAGAGCTCCGACCCGCTGGAGTGAGCAGAAGAGGAGTTGCTCCTGCCCTAGCTGGGGTTGAAAGGCTGTCACCAGTTCCTGTGCAGCACAGGAGCTGCGTGGGGAGATGCAGTGGCTTGCAGGAGCCTTGGGGCTCCTCCTGCAGTCCCCAATGATCCATAACACTTGTGGGTGCCCTGCCCTGAAAGAAAAACAGACCTGAGGTGTGAGGACACATAGAAAAAAACAGTGCAACAGAGCCATTCATATCATATTCATGGATTGAACCTATAGTGCCCTATGTGAGTTCCTATGACAGTTCCTTCACCATCATATATTTAATTGTCTCTCCAGCTGGCCTGGCATTTCCACATTTCTATTGCACGCTTTCTTTGGTGTCTCGGATCCCCTGGGGACAAACACCTGGAAATATGCAAAGTGATCATGTATCCAGATGTAGCATAGAAGATGCACAACAGACATGTGCACTGGATATGAGATGTTATCTAAGCATATAAGGGTCATTTAGCATATGCTGAAGTGATAAGAAATGTCCGGTAATTGTGTTACTGGACACTGTTACTACTGTGACTCTTTGCAACATTGCCATAATCACCTTTTTTTCTGGCAACTAAAAGCTGCTGGGCAGCACATCGTTAATTATGTGAATATTTTGGTGGGAAACATTTAGTCCTCATCTTTACCATGAATAGTAAAGATAATAGTAATCTGACCCTGTCTGTACCGTAAGTGTTCTTTTATTTTCATACATTATGCTACTATGGTACTGTATTTTCTCATATTCTTTTTAGGGGGGAGGATAGAGTCTTCTTGCATATAACAGTTGCAGACTCAGCTTCCCTACCTGAACCTGGAACTAGGGGGCCCATAAGGATGTCGGGCGGATTGCCCCCGCCAGGCTGGCGGGGGCAATCCGCCCGACATCCGCATTCGAATTCCCCCCCGCCATATTAGTATGGCAGGGGGGACGTCGGCGGACGGAAAGCCCGTCCGCTGCTTTTCTGCCTCGGTCGCCTTGCGGCCGGGGCGGAAAAGGATTAATATGGTGACGGTGTCTATTAGACACCGCCATCCATATTACAATGGGCTTAGGGAGATGCCGTTCCGTGGCGGCATCATGCGGTCTTCACTCTGGGGGTCCCCTGCGGGCCCCCAGAGTGATGGAGAGGTGGGGGGTGCACACGGGGAGTACCTGTGGTATCCCCCTGCATTTGCATAAACAAAGCGGCAGGCACCGCACGGTGCCAGCCGCTTTGTTTATGCAAATGTAAAAGTGCATTTTAAGCATTGTGGCGGGCGGTACTGAGAGCACCGCCCGCCCGCCACAATGCTAAAAATACAGGATGCGCCCGCCACAGTGGTGGACGCATTCTAATACCCCCGTGGGACCCCCGCCCTTTTGGCGGGCGGTCCCGATTACCGATGTTAGTCTGCCCGCCATCCTAATGGACCCCTAGGTATTTATAGATAGGATCATACCGCCTGTGGGCCAATAATGTGGCGTAGCCCTGCATGTCTAAACATTTTGTGAAGCCACAATTATTGCATCCATCATCACTGTCCAACTACTCAGTGTCAATGCATAGTGTTATAACTTTACTTTAGCTGGGTATTTCATAAGCACGTTTGCTGAATTAGCCATGCACTTGAGATTCAGAAGCTACATTTCGGAAACTTATGGAATTAATCTTAATTTAACAATTAATAAAACTAATAACCTACAAAATAATGTCTACGTAGTCTTTATGACCCTTAAATTGAGCCACGTCAAATTCTTGTTGCACATGATATGTTTCTTGAAGTGAGTGATTGGGTTTTGTGTTCTGAAGTCCCATCTTGCAGTTAGACATTCTTTTTACCTTAAACATGACTACGACTAGCAGCCAGGCTGGCTGGAATTTTGGCATTGCTAGAGGAAAATAGACAAAACAAACAAATTGCACGTTTGATCATTTGTAGTAGGGGACACCAAGCGTGTTTACACAGAAAGATGTTTGGGGCTTTAACAGAATAAAACTGGGGTTTCACTGTTTACATTTGTGCTTAAGATTAGTAATTGCTGTTGATCCCTTAAGGAAATGTACACATTCTTAGGTGATCATGCCTTATCTATATTTAATATATATCGGAAACAATGGTTCCAGTGGCGCATCAAATGTATGACTAATAATCAATACAACATACGTTAATTAATAACACATAGAGGGTTTAAAGAGGATGTCCGCAAGAGAAACGACTCTACACAATAAGTTTTCCAACCATCATTGATGTTATATTTCTTTTTCAACAATCAATAAATATTTGTATACATATAGTGTTTCAAATAACAAGTGCAAACGTGACCCAAAGTGTAATATAAGAACCAAGGAAATACAGTAAATTATACAAAACAAATAACAAGTGTGTTGTACAGGGTTTCTACAGAGGATATTATACAAGAAAAAGAAAACGACCATCAGGTAAATAATAATGACATCAATGCATGTAACAGTGGCTATCTCGAATCATATGCACTGTTTGTAGATTTCGTTTTCTGGGGGCGTCGACGGCGTTTCGACCCTGGCAGAATAATGGGTCTCGTCAGGACTGGGGAGTGTGGGACTTCTGGACGTGTCTAAGCTCATGGACAGAATAGTGACATGAATGGGTGACCACCATGCGTGAGTAAAAAGATAAATGCACTTACAGCTAACCCAGCCGGGTACACTGTAGTGGTGCGGTTAAAGAACTCTGTAATTGGACAGAGTTCGGCGAGTAAGGCTGGATGTGCCTAGAAGCTTGAAACGCTGCTCAGTGGCAGGTCGGGGAGGTACCCGGTAATTATGGGCATAGTTGCTCTTGTGGTATACTCGATTTCTCTTAAATGATGGAAATCTGTCTATGGCATGTGCACAGCAATTAGGTGCTAGGGATTAGTCCTATCACGGAAGTGAAATCGAGTAAATCATAAGAGAGACCGTGCCCTTATTCACCGGGTACTGTCCTGGTCTGCGGGCGTGCAGCGTCTCAAGCTCTGAGGCAAACAAAGCTGTGCACGTAATTGCACAGACTGCAGGGGTGTATGCAGCTCTTTGTGGGGACAGGCACAGCTCTATTCAGGTGTAAGTGTCAGCGTCTTCCTCCCAATATACTTCAGGAAGGACCTTCAATCTAAAAACCAACGTTACTAAAAGTTGTGTTTTTAAATTGTGAGTCCAGAGACACCAAACTCAACTTTTCTATCAGCTCCTATCAGCTCCTAATGGGAAATTACAATTAAAAGATGTTTTAAGGCAATCCCCATGTTTAACCAATAGGAGATGTATGCCTTCCAGCAGGGAAAAATGAATATAGTAGCTTTTCACTACCAGGACATGTATAACTAAAAAGTGCACGTACTACCTTCTAAATACACTGCACACTGCCCATGGGGCTACCTAACGCCTGCCTTAGGGATGACACATCCATGCAATAAAATGGAAGGATAGGTCCTGAAAAGTAGGTTAACTTGACTAGTCGAAATGGAAGTTTAAAACTGCACACACAGGTTCTGCAATGGGAGGCGTGAGCCATGTTTAAATGGCTACTGAGTGGGTGACACAATTAAATTTGCCAATTGAGGATAAACCAATGTTACCATGCTTAGGGGGTACAACACTGGTTAACAGTGGTACTGTGCCCAGAATCCTAAAGCCAGCAAAAATGAAGTCAGCAAAACAGGAGAACAGGAGGCAAAAAGTCAGTGGAAATCACACCAAGGATGCCAGGTCTAACAGTAGGTATGTATGATTGTCTGTACTGTGCATTTAGATGTATGTTTGTATTGGAACTGAACATTTGCAGTCTCTTCTGTTCTTGACTCTATTCTGACCTGAACTACTGATTCTCCAGTTCATCCCCATTTATCTGACTCTTGTACCATGCTGACACCTTTTCAATTGACTCCTGAGACTGCTCTTGTTGTCTTTTCTTTCACTTTGAGGTACAATACAATCCCTGCTTTAAATTAGGCCTGGGTGTAACTGGCGTAATTATAGTCATTTTGCATAATGGAATTTACATGTTATTTCCAAGATTACGCCATTATGCCACATTGCATAATTTCGGGGGGAAATTTGAATGTGAGGTATACCGTTCAGGTAATCTTTGCAAGCAGCATTTCAGAGAAACAATTTGGGTAATTTTTTTGCGCCAAACTAAAAATCTGAATGTGAACTGCAGTGTTTTGAATGCATGCAACTGGAGAACAGTTCAAAAAATAGCTTTTTCTAGTTTAATTTTTACCGGAACTGACTGTTCGGGGAATTTTTTGAGCATTAGATCCATGGCTCATATTTACGTGTAATTTCACAGAATTCCGCAGTAATTTTGTGCAATTGCAGCAAATGATGCATGTTTTGCACCCCCCTACTTTAAATACATAGGACAATACATATGTTAATCAGCTCCTTTGGTCCTTAGACACACTGGGCCTCATTTATGAGGCTACTTGCGCCATCGGAACTTCACTTTTCATGAAGTTCCGTGGCGCAGAAGCCAGCGTGGTATTTATCAGGCAGCAGTACGCCAGTTTTTGTGGCGTACTGCTGCCTGATAAATATCAGTCCCTTTAACGCAGTGTTCTGCGTTAAAGGGGCGTGCAATGGGTGTTGCTGGGGGCGTTCCCAGCAACATCCATGGCCTTTTGACACTGCCCCAGATTTACGAGAAATCGTAACTCTGAAGCAGTGCCAAAAGCTTACGCCTCCCCAGGGGAGTCGTAAGGGAGGCGCAACTGGGAGAAATGTCTTTATTTCTCCTCGTATTTCCTTTTTCTATGTGTGCTGCATTCTACAGCACACATAGAAAGAGGAAAAGCCTCTTGTGATTATTTTTGTACAGAAAGGTTTCCCTTCCTGTACAAAAATAATCTTCCCCGCAACGCAGGAGCCCTTGCACCATTGTGCAAGGGTGCCTGCGCTGGCGCAGGCAGCCCATTGTGCGCCGGCGCAGGGGATAAGGACAGGAATGCGCCGTATCTTATTGATACGGCGCATTTCTGCCCTTTTCTTTTGCCGTAGGTAAGCGCAGCAGGAAGGCCTGCTGCGCTTCCCTACGGCAAAAAGTCATAAATGAGGCCCACTGTTTCTACACTGGAATTCTTCAGAAATGCTAATTGTTGGACCTGGCATCCTTGGCATGGTTTCCCCTAACTTTTTGCCTTCAGACCTCCTGTTTTTTATGACTTTGTTTTTGCCGGCCTCAGGACTCTACTAACCAGTGCTAAAGTGACTGTTGTCTTTTACTATAAGATGGTAACATTAGCTTATGCCAAATTGGCATATTTAATTTACTTGTATGTCCCTAGTAAAGTGGCACAAAATGTGTCCAGGGCCTGGTAGTTAAATGCTACTAGTGGACTTGCATCACTAGTTGTGCCACCTACTTTTGTAGCACTTTAAAGATGTCTCAGGCCTGCCTTTGCTGAGCCTGTGTTTGCTGTTTAAACTGCCACTTTGACCTGGCAAAATAAACCTTTCATCCTAACCTTCCTTTTTGAAACATATAAGTCACCCCTGGACAGCCCATTGAGCAGGGTGCAATGTATTTAAAAGGTTGGACATGTACTTTTAAGTTTTAAATGTCTTGTTAGTGAAACATCTCTCAAATTCGTTTTTCACTACTGCAATGCTTATCTCTCTCAACTTATAACATTGGAGGTACCTTATTATATTTCATAAGTGGAATTTCTAAATGGGAATAGATAACCAGTACATGTTTGGTGTCTCTGGAATCCTAACTTAAAATCTGAACTTTTGGTAAACCGGATTTTAAATTGCAATTCAGAAAATGCCACATTTAGAATGTTGCCATATTTCTACTATAGACATATGGTGCCTACAGCCTTTCTCTGGGTCACATGACTGGGTGTGGGTGACAGTTGGGCTTTGTGTATTCCTCCTAGACAGCCACACACAATGGGAGCTTAGGTGTGACTGGATGGTCCATCACTGGCAGGATGGGAGGGCGGAGCTGGGTACAGCCCCACTTACACTTAAATAGGCTGTGCTATGTCTCCATGCAAAGGTCAGAATAGTCCCTCTAATTAGTCTGGAGCCAGGGCAGGGAAGGCAGGGCATCCGTTCCCTTCAAAGACATGCCTCTAGAAGCTACTCCCCACTTCAAAGGCACTGTGAATAAAAGAAGGACCTCAGACACTAACTCTTCAGCACAGTTCTGGGCCCGTGGATACTCTGCCACGAAGAAGGACTGTTATGCTGCTACAAGGTCTGCCACTCTGCTTGACTGCTGCTCTGAAGGAATTGCTGCCCTGATTTGCTGACCTGCTGCCCTCTTTCCTGGGGAAGAAGAAGTGGACTTGCAACTTCAACTTGAACTCAGTAACCAAGAGTGACTCAAGGAGCTAGTCTGCTGGCCTCCTCACCTATGCCTCAGGGACATAAAAGGTTCCTCACCAGCTCATGGACCCGTCTTTAGCGAGTTCCTGACCCCCAAGTGCTGCCTCTTGGTTCCTAGACCCTTGGTGTCGCTCATGAGCTCTTGAAATCAAGCTTTTGGACTCTTCACAATCGCAAACGGACCTGTTCACTATCGAACTGTGCCCGTTTGCACTGGAACCACATTGCTCTCACCAAAGTTCAGCGGAAGTCGCCGCCAGTCTGCCTCTTCGCACAGCAGCACCGAAGCCCTTAGTGGAATGTCAACTCGAAGCTACACGCAGCCTGTTTCATTGGACCTCTCCAGCTGCCACCCACAACACTCTCCTTGCTCCTCGTGACCTTCTCCAACAGGGATGGGGTTCTTGGAACAAAACTTGAGAAAATAAAACTTCACCGGGGCTAAGCTTTGACTGTATCCTAGCCGTGTTCCATCGCAGTAGGCCTGACTTGACCCAGTCCAGCGCGACCAGATGGCCGCAGTTGGTGCTTTATTCTTTTAGGTGCTATGTTGTTGTTTGTCATTTTGGTCTTGATATATTTATTAATTAAAGCTATACATTATTAACCTGATGTGGGATACTTTTAGTGTGGTATTTTCTCTGTTTAACTGTTTAAAGTGTTGCACAAATACTTTATGTGCTGCCTCTAAGTTAAGCCTGACTGCTCTGTGCCAAGTTACCAGGGGCTTGAACACAGATTAATTTTGAATTTCCTTGTGCCTTACCCTGACTAGGATTGTGGTTTCTGCTTGACCAGGGCTCACACCACAATCAAACCAGTAACCCAATTTCTAACACTCATGAATGCTCAAGCCACACTTTTCAAGTATTCATAATATTTATGTTTTGAAGGCAAACTTCAATCCCACAATTATAATCGTCTCTCTCCATTCTGTTTCCAAATTGTATTTGTATTCAGTTGCCCTCTTTTCAAACTCTCCAATATTCCGCTTGTTTTATTCTGTCTTGTTCTTCACACCCCTTGCTAGTGACTATCAGAGATCCTATTATAAAAGTTTGTACTCATTTGGGCACCGTTTATTTATTGATTGCCCTATCTAAAGCCAATGCATTTTAATTAATATTTCTCTAGCTAGTGAAAGAGCTACAGACAGCACGGCTGATTGTTTCAAGCTCTGCTGTATGTAGCTCATACATAAATTCAGAGAAATTCTGAGCAAAATATATGTGCTGTAGTCACAGTCTGAAGGTCCCAGGACAATCAGAAATGACTGGGCCCCTATTTTGCCAACTTGGGAGCACGCACTCCATATTCCCTGGGAAGACCAATGGCAATTGGCTTCCCAGGGAGAATTCAGCAATCTGCTAGTGATTTTCTCACTGTGGCAGGTGCCCCTCAAACTTTAGGGCATTCAATGCAGTTTCTAAACTACCACACATGATTCCTTCTTTGGGCTTTTCTCGAGCCCTAAGCATTGGGCTCTTCGCGGAGCATTCCAGCCACAAGTATAAAGTTACTTGGACCTTCTTACCTCTAAATTTTAACTGATGTTGCTGGGACCTTTTTTGTACAACCTCTAGCATTGCTGCTTACTCCTTCTCAGCAGCTCATACCTAAATGGGCCTGTGTTCCTGTCAAGGTTGAGAACCCTGCTGACCTGGGGGTCTTCCAGTCAGCAGCACCCTGTCATCCTTAGGACATAACTCTTTCCTGCATCCCTTAAGCACCTATGCTTTCAGCCAACTGATGAGTGCCTTAGTGTTCGACAGGAGCCTGTACTCTCACCTGAGGAACCCATAAATAGGACTAGTCAAAAATGTTCAAAGGGACCTCCTTCCTCAAGGGTCCATCGCAAGTCCACCCTCTTTGGGCCTGGAAATGGACTAAGGGACCCAGTGCAACTAGTTCTGAAGACAGACTCCACAAAGGTCCCAGAAATAAAAGTCAGGAATGAGTCTCCTACACTCCAATGAGGAGTTTTTCAGCATTGCTGGTTTGACCCCTTACTCTGATTCCTTTCTTCTCAGATCTGATTCCCTGTGCATGCGATTACTAATTGAGCTGAAGAGTTTTTGAACCTGGGAGTCACTTACCCAAATTAATGATAAATCATTATCCTCCCCCCCTCTAACTGTCGCTTCCAGGACTGAACCCCCAGGCTACCTAACCTCTTTCACTGAAAAGAAAGTAAGATGGTGGCTGCAAGCAAAATGGCAGCACGTCTCCTCTGAGCAGGGTTATATGCACTTACCTAGGGTTTCATCCCCCTAACACTTCATAGAAACCTGACTGGAGTCAAAGGCAACGCTCTCCTCCCTTTCTTCCACGTGCAAACATCCTGCAGTTAATTGACAAGAATGTGCTTCTAATTTCATCCCACCCCTTCCCTCTGCCAGGAGAAATTAAAGTTCTCCAGGATGATCCTATTGATTCAAGGTAATTTGATCTGCCAGCTAGGTAGCATGAAGTATAAATCCCACTAAGGCTTGCTTAAATATGTCCAGTTACATAAATACATGAACATACTCATATACAGTAAAATGACTCTGGATATGGGTGAGCAACCCACTAATTAATAGGAAAGGACATGTGAATTACCTTTCTACCTTGTGGCAATCAAAAATATATTGCGGTATGCTTTATCTTAAGTTCACACAATTTTGGGCGGATTGCCCCCGCCAGGCTGGCAAATGCTGCATTCCATTGTTTACATTGTGGTGGGCGGTGCTGAGTGCTCCACCCGCCACAATGCTAACAATGCAGGATGTGCCCGCCACTGTGGCGGGCACATCCTAATACCAGTCACGGGACCCCCGCCCTTATGGCGGGCGGTCCCCAGTTACGATAGGATGCCGGGCGGACTAAGTCCGCCCACCATCCTAATGGGCCCCAAGGTGTTTCAAACCGATCCTTCCTGCAGGCCATGAACTTATTTATTATGTTAGAGTCAGTGCGTGCATTGTAGACAGCAGGGGCCTTATTTAAGAAAGTCTTGCACCACCGGTGCGTCACTTTTTCCCATGTTAAAAGTGATGCAACGGCGGCGCTAGGCCTTCATAAATAAGGCCCCAGGAGTTTGTGAAAAATAGTGCACAGCCCGTTCTGTGGCTTTGTAAAGAGATTAATGCTACAACCCCAGGATTGCATCTTTACGTTAATTATTCAGTGAAGAACTGAGGACACACCTCTTCAAAAACCAGCTATTGCGTCAAATATTGTATTGTCTCACCTCCTTGCTGTATAGCTCTCAATTTCTCTAATGCTAGGTTTGCGTTCTTTTTAAATTCCAAAAACAACATTCAGATATGCATTATCATTCAGCAATCAGCAAGCATTCTAGAGAGTAATTCTAAGTTCAACATAAAATAAACCATGTAATCAATGTTCCTTACATATATGTGGGTTCTAAATCGTTTTTGAAGGCGACAAGAATGAGCGAACTACACTTTGTCTATCTGTACAAAATAACTGACTTATCCCCATCACATATTTTGGTGTAAATGGGTATTTCTCTCAAAACCTGGACTTGTTTCTTTGTAGAATAATACTGAGTTGCTGAGGCAAAGGTACATAATTAGTTTCACTGTGTGAGAAGGACTTTTTCAGGTACAGCAGTTAGCTGGTGACTAACCCAAACTCTTTTTATTTGGAAATGAATTATACAAGACAAATCAAAGTGGAATAATTTGATAAATCCACCATTCTGTTTAGAATGTTATTATATGGTTCATATTACTAAGAAAGAACTGTTAGTCATAATCAGCTCCAGATTATACAAGAGTGAAATAGAATGCTTAAGTGCTTTTTGTAATCATGACAATTCATGTAACGAGGATAGGGCACACTTCCTATACGTTTTTCAGAAGTAAATGACTGATTTTGTTTTGGGTAAGAAGGGACCAGCCAATTCCAGAGTTTCAGGACGACGAATGTCTACGTAAATGAGTTCTATTGAGTTCCATTCTGGGTAATTGTATTATTTGGAAATCCTGATACTATGGCTTACATCTGGATTTCCTAGTCCTAAAATTGCCTCCAGTCGATTAGATCGTCTTAATAATATAGCTTTAGAAGAAAAGATGAGCTACTTTCACAAAATTTATGGAGCATGTTTACTAAGATATCACGCAGCGCAGCACAGCAGGTCACCTAGCTGCACTGTGCTGCGTAATAGGGAAAGGGCAGGAATGAGCCGTACTTAAAAATGCATGATGCATTCCTGTCATTTCCCAGCACTGATGCACAATGAGCTCCCTAGCACTAATGCAGGCACTCTTGCACCATAGTGTGGGGGGGCTGTTTTGTAAGCAGGATTTTTTTGTGCAAGCAGGGACACCTTCCAGCACAAAAGCGATCTTTTTTAGGCATTTTCCGTCTGCAGAACACATAGAAATAAGTCACGAGTAGAAACAAAGATATTGCTCCTCATTATTCCTCCTGGTAAGGTGTAGCATTCGGTTGCATTCCCAGGTCTACCAGTATTGGTAAAACTGAAAATGCTTCAGAATGCATGGGTGGTTGCATGGGAACACCTTTGTTCCACGGATGAAACAGCTTTCCAGGGCAGAGTAAAGCAAAGCATTGCTTTGGACTGCATTGTGTTACTCTGGATTTATCAAGCCACACAAGGTGGCCTTGCGTGGCTTGATAAATCCTACTTAGGTTTTGAGTCACCCTTGAGTCACCCTTGAGCCCCCTTGCGTGGCTCCAGGGTGATGCAAAACCTAGGTAATTTTCCCCTGCATGTACTGTTCAATCCGTGTGCTATAACTAAAATATGGCATGCTGCTTCCCTCTGTCAGTCCTGAATTCAGCACAAAAATGTGAAGGTGGAAAGAAGAGAAACTAGAACATGATCCTGTTTCTTCAGAGGAAATATTTAAAAACTAGGAAAAAACCTATGAACTGGAAATACAGTATCAAGAAGGCTGGTAGGAAATTGAGACACGTTTCAGGATAACTGTAATGTAGAGCACCAACTGATGACATCCAGACCTCAGAGCAAGCAACAAAATGAACCGGATTCCAGTAGAGATATCATGCACTGAATGTCAGGCTGGTACACGTGTTGAATCAAAATCAAGGGTTAGGGAGTGAAGAGGTAGTGCTCATGAGAGTACTATGGTGGATGCATCCTCCTCCATGCAAGGTTTTAGCAAACAAAAAGATCCACCTCAAAGAGCTTTACTGTATGTCTAGAAATGTAAGGCATACACAGCGTTTGTTAAAATACCCCTCACACACCAAAAGGACCCTTGGTCTCATGCTTCATCATCGGGGTCTTCCCGCCCCACTGCGGGGCGGGGCGTGCTGCCACTGGCGACTACGCTGGAGCACTTTAATATTGTAAGTGCTATGTGAGGTGTATCCGTTGTGAGTCCAGACCGGTTAAAATACGGATCGGCGAGCACAAGAGCAACATCCGATGCAAGAAAAGCACGACCAAGATGGCCAACCATTATTTGACAATGGGTCACAGCATATAAGATCTGCAGTGGACTGTGATTGAGCAGATCCAGAATGAGAGAGGCCTCTTTGAAAAAGAACAGCGGTGGGTGTTCCACCTTGGCATATATATCACAGGACTCATTGACGACATTCCTTGGGCACAATTAAATTGACACTCAACAGCCAGTGTGTGTATCTAACTGGGAGTTACTCCTCTAAAACCGCCATTCACCTCCTCTGGCTCCTGTATTATCAGTGTTTTTGATGCACCCTACTAACAGCTAGTATGTAGATCTAACTAAGAGTTACCCCTCCAAACTATGTATCTATGCATTTGATGTACCCTATCCTCATACATAAATCACTAACATGATTTACCCTAGTTCTATTTGAGGGGTATTTGAACAAACGCTGCGTATGCCTTACATTTCTAGACATACAGTAAACCTCTTTGAGGTGGATCTTTTTGGTGCACGTGTTGGACATCTTGTGTAAGGGTGGTGTTATCACTGTCATACTGAAACGCACATGACTGATCTGTGCCCTATGCAAAAAAAGAAAATGATGCTATCTTCTGTATGGATAACATTGTGCCCAAGGCCTGGAAAAACTGCCACAGCTGTGTATTCAGGCTGCTCTGGTGCCAGAAAGGCAACAAGATATCTGCTGAAAGAGATCAGTCCCACAGTCGTCTAATGACAATTCAGTATATATCAACAAATTACATCTCTTGGAGGAATCCACACATTCAGGTATACCACACTCCATTTCTTTCACGATCAAACACTCCTCGATGCCAGTCATAAAAGGACCCAGAAGGCAATGATAAGAAATCTGTTTAATGAAATATTTGATAAAAACGAATTGTACAATTATACAAAATTAATATATTAAAAAACAGTCTGGGGTTTTGATAAAAATAGTTCACAAATATCACAAATATGCTATGTTGATAGACACAAAAATCAAGACATACACATTTGTCATTGAAAGTTTGTTAATTTGATAGAATCAGCAGGGCAATTTCTCGGCGTTATTCCACTTAAAAATCATTGTCTCTCAAATTTAACAAGAAAACAGGGGGGGCGTTGACACATTTCGGTAGATTGACAGAGTAGAACCACCTTCTTCAGGACAACAACAAATATTATATCCCTCTAAGCGAATATTGGTGTTCACCTATTAATAATTAAGGTGAGGCACACTGAGGAACGACAATCCGTAAATTATAATGTAAAACTTTTTTTTATAATCCGTTGCTCCCATAGTTGTTAGGGACCTATATATAAGGATGCCAATGCTGCTAAATCTCATGTGATTGTTACGTGAATATTACATGTGCATACTACCCTTTGTTCCTGTACTATATAAAAGGTTCAAAGTCCAAGTTCTGGTATGTGGTAATGGGGACTGAACAGCCCTCCAAATCATTCAAGGAAGCAACAACCATATCAATAGCATTTCCATTAGTATATTGTGTGTACAATTGTATGTGATCAATTGCCCCAAGTCCTCCTTCAATTCTGCGCTAAGAAGAAATGCCAAAGTTATTTTTGCCTTTTTCTTTTGGTTTCATCAGTTTGCGTGCCATACCGTCACTAATCAATTGTGAATTGTATTTCTTTGTGATAGCTCTTTTACATGTATATACTGATGCAGTAACTCCAATACATTTATCTTGAATTTGTGGCAGATGTCAACCAGTCATCTGTGCTAATTTGTAGTGCTAATTTGGCTCTGCTTTGAGAGACAACTCCCAGGACTGTATGGTGCACCTGCCATGAACATGCATGATCATTTGTCTTGGTGTCCAGTATTTTGTGTTGTGTGAATGGCGTGCACTGACTTATCAGTACTATTTAAGGGCACGGTCGTTTAATTTCTTATATATTGTGTAAGTGCCATCATCTAAGCACATCAGCAGAGTCACCATTCCGAAGTTGTCATATTTTATAAGGGATTCATTTAATTATGCACAGCTGCTAATATGAGCACCAGCACTTGAGATATTAAACTCCTTATCTGGCTTATGCACACAACATATTGTCATCAAAGCAATAACCATGTGCCAGTGTACACTTTAATTGGCTCTTGGGCTGTTTCCAGGTGACTTGAGACCTGTTTCCATGCCAACAGACTACAGCTGGATGGGAGATTCCAAAGAGCCTAACATGTACAAGAGAGGTAGTCGAGGTGAGTACCCTCTCATGGGATCCTCCGATCCATTTTGTTAGTCTGTTGTGAGAGTGTAAATAATAGTTAACATAGAGATGTGCTTCATCCCCCTGACTGTTGAGCTTGACATGATCAGCCTGTTTTCCAGATGCTACTGCGTGGCCACATGTTTCAATTAAATGTTTAATGAATGCTATCAGAAGGAAGGTTACTTCCAGGTAGCTGCAAGCATACTACATTTGCCTCACTCAACCATCAGGATCCACTTGCTCTTTTCTTCAGCATGAAGCATATTTTTTCCTAGTTAATATATTTTTGTAAACCTCTTTCAGTGCATCTCAGTTCATACCCATGCTCAGCTGCAGCAGTTTGGACATGAACTTATTTGAGGTTTTTGGATAGCGCCACAAATCACCTAATGAAGGTCTCTGGCATAAAATGGAGAATTGTTAGGCGAAGCTATGGTCGGTCTGTTGATTTTCAAGCTTCAAGTAAATATTAAAATAAACAATCCCTCACTATACATTTGGCAGTCTAAGGATCCAATGATTGCTTCTCTCCCTTTGTCACCGTACTTCGCCAAAGCTTGCGATAATATGATCTATTTTGGTTCAGCTTTATCGTGAGTATAGATAATCTTAAATTATTGTTTCAGGCTTAGGTCAGTCTCATACTTTATACAAGAAAAATCAGCTGACCCAGTCACTAAAAAAAGGATTGTGGGAGTTACAATGTACCCGGTGGAGGTCATATACTCTTGACGTCATCATCGTTATTCTTCTTGAATTATGGTTATGAAAAACTTCCAACGACTCCTTTGTAACAGGACCAATGGTCATGAATGTTTTCTGATAGTCACATTTAGTTTTCTTGTACTAATCCACCACCTCTTGCAGTAGCATTTATTAAATTCCACAAATCACTAACCCGTTCCATTCTGGTTAAATACTTTCCGTTAAACATTCTATTCAATATATGAAGGCAACAATGAGGTTTTACTAGGCCTTCCTTTATATTTTTATTCAATGTGTCAAAATATAATATACACTAAATGTGTCAGTATCAAATATCTGTTTCCATGTCTTACGTCCTCTCCACCTCAGGAGAACCTTTTTAGGAGTTATGCCAGCCTTCTCGCAGGCTACATCCCAGCTCTGGGTTCTTAAATGTCAATTACTGAAGGAAAATTAAATTATGATTAGAGAAGAAGTAAGTATAAGTGTGAAGAACTAGCAGAAACGGTTGTATGTCCGAAAAACGCATGCCTTTACCATGCATGCTGTTACTATGCAGTCTTTAGAACAAGTGCATTTTTACTATACCTTCCTTTACCATATGTTTTCTCAGTGTTCTTAACACCTACACTACACTGCTTATGCTTAGAGGGTTTGTCTAGAAGAGGCAGATTTGTGTCACTGATCCCAGAACCTAGAATAACTAAATCCTTTACTATGTCTATCTTTAAGACAGGGAGAATATGTTCCTTTGTGTGAGGTAGCTATCTAGAGAGAACTGTTGAGAGAAGTGTGAAACCAAAGATGCTGTGTACATGTGTGGGTTTTCTTCTTAGAAACGTTGATATGCATATTGTGAGAAAGGGGATTAATAGTTGAAGGGAGTGTGAGTCCTCACTAAGTAATAATGTCACAATTCCCTACCACGTCCAGTTACATCTCAATATTTTAGACCTGAGCTTAACCTTTAGTAACTGTAGCACAGAACAGCCAGGTTTGACATAGTAAGCATGTAAAAAGCATGTATTAGTACCAAAACTGTTTTAAAAAATTGAACAAACAACACAATAACAAGTAAAAACCCTGCTCAAATATATAAAAATAGAGTAAAATGTAATGAACACATAGACACCAAAACGAACTTTGGATGTAGAGAACTAGAGATATGATTTTCTGAATTGTAAGCCTAAAAAGCTCCTTAAAAGAGCAAACTGCCAATAGCAGTTATCTGAGCACTCTATACTGGACCCAAGTCAAAAGGTAAGGCAAACAACAGGCTACTCATGGTCATGCAGAGGGCCCAAGTTTACCCCAGTGGAACAATTACATTCTGATTTAGAAGATTTTCTGTAGATACGTCCTTGGCAATGGGTCAGGCTGCAGGTTGGGTGCAAAGAAGGGCTCAATGACGGCAGCCTGGTGATGTGCAGGAAACTTGGTTCTGTCATCGTCAACAGCTGGAAGCTCCAATTAGTCAATGTCTGGAATTCACACCCAGGAAGGTCTCGTTGGCGGTCAGATGTTGTTTGGTGCTGGTCTCAGTAAAGTTCCTCTATGTTCAGACTTAAAAACTTTTTTAGATGTCGAAATTCTTTCAGTGGTGGAAACCAGTGAGTTGAATCCAACTGCTGATTCGACGTTGGTGGCTTTGTCTTCAGCGTCAGTCCCTGTCTCCACTGGGTCTATAGAGGAAACGTCCTGAAAAGCTTCTGTGTGTCCAGTTTTATGTGTTTTAGACTCAGAGAGGTAAACTCTAATACCAGCCAAGGGTCCAGGACCTTATAAGCAGCAATATATTGGAATTAAACATGCCATTACCACGCATGCCTTTACAATGTGTCCATTACAACACATGCATCTTTTCCACGCAAGTCTTTACAGAGAAAATGTTTACCATGCATATGCCATTACCACGCATGCCTTTACAGTAAAAATGTAAATATTTTACAGGTAAGTATAAACCCTATATATGTGTATACATATATATATATATATATATATTTGCACACACGCATTCATACACATAGGTGTGTGTATATATAATACACATATATATATCTTACCTTATCAGTCCCCAACCCCATATACACCCTAAATCCTAAAAATACCTTTGCCACTCAAAAACCCATACCCACCCTAAACCCTAAAAATACACTTTCTATCCAAAAACCCATACCCACCTTAAACCATAAAAAAAACCTTGCTCCTCAAAAACCTTCCCCCAACCTAAACCCTAAAAACGTCCTTGCCCTAACATACATATAGAAATACACACACACACATATATATAAAAAATATATATATGTATTTATATATATCAACAGATCTCCTCGCACAAGGATGGATTACAAAGCTGTGTCTCAAGCCAGTATTCTTTATTTGTCAGCTGATATAGGACGTGTTTCACTTGCACAGCAGGCTTGCTCGCCAACAATTTAATAACGTTTTCAACTGCTTTTTAAACCCTTGTGTTGTGAAAAATCATGTGAGAACTACAAATTAAGTGTAAGCGAAGACAGACTAGTCGTTTGTCAATCCGTTCGCACCTCGACACAGCCTTAATACAGACTTGCCTGTTCTGCTGATATACAAAATTACTCTTTTGTATAATGAATACGACAATTCCAAACGCTCTTCAACCAATAGAATTTCAACCAATTCATTCCAATCATAAAATATTTTTAAGATTGAATACCATAATCAAATCGTAACTCTGACTGTGGAAAAGTTATAAACAATTCTTGTTTCACTTTTACTCAACAATTATACCCGAGTGGGTTTATCAAGAGAGCTTTTGTGGTTCCGCCCAAGTGGGCTTTTAAAGCAGAAATAGTGCATCAAATCTCATAATTTCAAATTGTCTTCTAATAAAGTGCACATTAATCACAAAATTAGCCGATAAAAAAAGTAAAATCAGTTAAAAACAGAGAGATTTCAAGGAAGTTACATTGGTGGTTTATCAATATTATAAATGTGTATGGAAGTCTTCTTCCATATTTAAACACCCTGGCATTTTTGTGTTGAGCTCTAATAAGTAGCATGACTCTAGCCTTCTTGATTTTTTCTCTTGATTTCCTTCTCGTATAATAAAGGGGATTGCATCAATAACAAAATACGATAAGCCTTCCACATTTTTGCTATGATGTTGCCCAAAATGACGCGCTGTTGGATATGAATTATCGCCATGTCCACACCACGATTTTGTCTTTACAGTTCTCTAGTAAAACAAAGTGTTCCCTTGAGCATAATTGAATAGGAAAAGCCGGAGGGTCAAGAAAAAAACAATTACAAAATACACGTAAATATAAAGAATTCTTACAATTTATTGGATATACAAATGTTAAAAGAAGAGTGGTCCAAATGGAACCCGCTCAACACAGGTAAAACAATAAACGGTTATTTGACATTCAATTTTGGCCAGCAAGATTGAATCACAAGGACAGAAAGGACTGTAAGACATGGAATTTGTGCAATACTGGTTGTATATTCGGACTCTATTGTAAACACCTAAGCTATGTACACTATAATACAGTATATCAGCAGAGATGTCGAGATCATGAATTATACTGGGTGAAGATTCTACGCGTTTCGGTGGTTTTCCAAAGTTTTGTCCACCTTTATCAAGACACCATTTAGTTTCTGTCGAGGTGTTGGGGTCAATATAATTGCCCTAGAGAAACGAACATACAATAAGGTTTGATAAGTACATGGTGATTTACATTTATCATCCAAAACACAATTGACTACTTGACCTGTAACAAGTGGTACATGGCTGTGCATATATATAGACTTTTCTAGTATCTTTTGTACTAACAGATTGGTTATTCAGGGTGTGCTGTTTTATTAACTGAAAGAGAAGGATACATTCGCTGTACAACCCATTATAAGTCTTCTTACAGTATCATAAACAATGGATCAACAGTTCTGGTACATACATGAGAAGAAATCGATTGTATTCATAGTTCCTTAACGAAGGCTAATATAATTTATAACAGTTTATTTTATTCTATATACCTCTATCTTCGGGGAGGGGCTATTCTGCTTGCTCAGAAAGCATATGGGGGAATCGATTATAATCTTAGTTCCTCAGGGAAAACTGATCAAGTTCTTAACAGTTTATTATTTTTTAGGCCATCTACCTTTGGGGAGGAGCTGTTCTGCTTGGCCAGAAAATTACAAGGTTCTCTATAGGGGCACAAACTGTTAGGGTATGGGGATAAAGGTTGTGATAAATTTGCATTAACAATCGTGTACCAGATTGACGAACCTAGGACACTCAAGTCTATTCTATCACTTTTGTATGACTTGGAAAAAAAGTTTACCTTGAGGTCCGTATACAAGGGTTGAATTGGATTTCTATGTTATTCCATTTTTGTACGCAAATTATTAAAACTGTATATGTGGATCATGCTACCGATATCGTGCTCCTGTAAATTAAAAGATTATAGGATACAAATAAGAGAAAGTGGGATCTTTGCACTAATATATTTCTAGTTTTAAACGTGATTTTTTTAAAAGGCTGTCTAAGCATTATTACTAAAGGCTGGACATACCTGTTGATATAGGTACGTGGGCATACAGTCAGTTCAGAATTATTGTGCCCAATGTGTGCTGCTGCTCTTTTTTACAATATTAAAATCCAGAGGCGCCTAAGTCTTGTCCTTGCAGTATTAGACTCCGTTTCTCTAAACATGCGGGAGGAAGTAAAGGGATATGTAAAGATAAACTGTGGATCAGTTGAGGACAATGTTATTAGCATGTTGCTATTCTATACTGCCCCCAAGTTATGTAGGCTTACCTAATTATCCACAAAGGACTGCTCACTTCTCTGGTTACGGTTAATCATTAAGTTGCAGAACCAGAGGCATTAACGTCATGTCCTCGTGTTATGGGGTTCTTTTCCTAGGAGTCGATAAAGAAAAGGGGGCTTAGCGGTTAAGTATACTCTGCTTAGTTCAGTTGCCGCTATCACCTCACATCCTATTCTAATAGCGGTGCTTACCTTTTGTATCACGAAGGACTGCCTGCTTCTCTGGTTCCACGGAAAATGCCCGAGGAAAGAAGGCGCCGTCTTTAAATGCTCAATCTGGCATGTGATTGGTCTGAAATCTGGCCAATCAGGTCGATACTAACAGAAGCCACGGAATTAACATATTCAGGCTTGTATTGTTGTCTCCCCATTGGCTGGTCATAATCTAGTGCGTTCCGATTGGTCAGGGGAGTCTATCATAGAGGTGGGTCATGTCTCAGAAGGAATGGTTGTGCGGAGGTCCTAAAAATCGCATATGTAGTTCTCGGGATGTATAATTCTCGTAGTATGGAACACCTTCAACGCAAATGTATTTATAGACACTTGTTCAGCTATTTATTTGATCGTGGACTAAGGAATTGTGACAGTGCGATGGGATATGCGGGAGGGAAAAAGAAAATATAATTCCTAAGTACCGTAACTCGGTCCCAAGAACAAGGTATAGAACTGTATTCCGTATATTTTGGTGTAGTGATACTATGGGAAACCGTCTATGGTACGGGAGGTGTTTATTAAAAGATTTGAAAATGCGGAGGGCTTATTATCAATAAGGAATGTCCCAAAACTCGTAGTTTAAATGGGTTAAATGAGAACGTTGTTTCCCATTATTTTTTGGGGAGTGTCTGAGGCGGTCGCGTAGTGGCTCTCACATGACTAAGGGTGGAGGTGTATTTAATGCTTACTCGAAAGAGCAATGAAACATATGATGGTCTGCTAAGTGTATACTCAGGTCAAGGCAACAGAAAAAGGGGTTTGTGCGGTTCATTTTATGTGGTGTTAAATATGTAACACCCTAATTTTTTTTTTACTTTAAGTGATTCTCCTCTCGATTGATTGGGGCAAGGTTACAGAAATGGACTATTGACTCAAGAGACATAGATGCATTTTGTCCAGTCCTCCCTGGTATTTAGGCCTTTGAGGATGGTGTCGAGGAAACAAAAGTACCATTGTTCCCTGGTGTTTCTCAATTTGTCAGTGTCACCCCCTCGTCTGGTGGTCCTGACCTTCTCTAAAATGAACCAACGCAGGTCATCGCAGGTGTGATTCTTCTGTTTAAAGTGCTCTGTTAAAGATGCATTGCATTTGTTTGTGCGTTTGGCCGATTTGTGTTCAAGGACTCTGAGTCTAAGTTCTCTACTGGTCTCCCCCACGTAACCCAAGTTACAGGGGCAGACCAGTAGGTAAACCAGATTTTGGCTCCTACAGTTGTTGAATGTTCTGGGGGTTAAGGTTTTCCCATTAAATTCCAGACTGGTGCCTGCAATGCAATGCGGACATACCGAACAAGTCCCGCATTTGTGGTTGCCTGAGGGTATTGGCCCTGTCAAGGTTCGTTGTGTATCCATAGGTGGTTTGTATGTATGAACTAGGCTGTTACGTAGGGTTTTATTTCTGCGGAAAGAAAACAATGGTTTGTTGAGTTTGGTTTCATGATTAAAATTAAGAATACACCAATTCCTGTTAACAATATTCTTAATTTGATTGCTTGGGTGTGAGAACTGAGTTACAAAAACTATTTTGTCTAGATCGTTTATGTTACGAATTTTATTTTGATCGAGCAAGCTGTCTCAGTCGTAGAATCTTGCCCGCTTAAGGGAATTTTTAATTAATTTGTGGGGGTAGCTCCTCTCCTTGAGTTTTTTTGTCATGTTCTCAGAGTGTCTGTAGAAATCGTCCAGATTGGAACAATTTCGTCTCAGTCTTAGGAATTCTTCAAAGGGCACATTGTCCCTTTGTGCTTTGGGGTGGTTGCTCGAATAGTGAAGGAGTGAGTTCTCTGCCAAATATAAAGAAGTTATTAAATACACACCATCTGATCAAATCAACCAACAAAGCATTATGTGTAACTCATTAAAGGTTTGGTGTTCAGATAATATTGAACTGCTGCTAGTCCCACGTCATGATCAATACTTGTATATAGGGACTCTATTTCCAAAGTTATCAGCAACATCCCCTCTGTCCATGTGAATTTTTCGAGTTTGGATAAAAAATCACCTGTGTCCTTGATGTATGTAGGCAGATTTCTAACATGATCTTGGAGGAAATAATCAATATATTGTGCAATATTTTCACTAATGCCTTTGATTGCTGAAATAATTGGCCGTCCTGGAACAGGTAGACGTTGTTTGTGTATTTTTAGAATTAAATACATGGTTGGAAGTACTGGCCACTCATTATGCATAAATGTAAATTCATCTTTTGAAATTAAACCCTTTCTTTTCCATTGCAAAAGCTCTTTTTGGAGGCCATCCTTTGCTTTGTTGTATTTTTTCATTTCTTTTTTTTCATAGCAATCAGCATTATTGAGTTGGTAAAGTGCCTCTTGAATATACCCCTTTTTTGACCAGATTACGACGTTGCCGCCCTTATCAGATTTGTTTATTACCAACTAATTTTTCTTTTTTAGCTTTTGCATTAGCTGGTTGTATTGAACATCATGATATCAAATGTTTCCTTTATTTTGTTTCATTTGATAATTTAGATTTTTGAGATCATTCTGTCATGAAAAATGTCCACAGCATCTTTGGGCATCAAAGGCATGAAACTTGATTTTGGTCTAAATGGCCTTTTTCCTGCACTTGATTTGACAAAATTAAGAGACTCTAGTTGCTCCTGTTTGGAATCCACCTCCGATTCAGATTGTATTTGTCTGTCCATATCGCTTTCTTTACTTAATTCATAGAGTGTTGCAAGTGTAGAAGCATCAGATGCTATAAGATTGTCATTGGACATGTTAGTATTGTCCATACTGTGGGATTGAGTGTTACCTTCCTTGATAGTAAAAAAGGTTTTTAATTTTAACTTTCTAATAAATTGGAATACATCCACTCTTGTATTGGCGTAATCAAAACTCATCTCAGAGCAGAATGATAAGCCTAATGCTAGCAACTGTGTCTCTGCTTTGCTTAAGACTGTATTAGACAGATTCACTACTGTGTTTTGTTACCCCGCATCCTGCGCCATTGACGCTTCTTGTTTTTTCCTTTTTCTTAGTTTCCCTTTCGCTCGTCGTCTTTTGTTCCTGCATTTTCTGTTGTTTTTATCAGGTTTCACTGTCTTAAGGTTTGTCTCCTGTCTAAGACTAAAAAGCTATTTCTTCTGCAAAGCTCCATTTACTCATGGTGCCTTGCATATTTAATGAGGTCGAGCTTCCCTCAGAATTGGTTTCACTGATGGCAGAGTTTTGGTCTGAATTTGAGGTTGTTTCTTCAATGACCTCTTCTCTTGCTATGCTTGTACTTGTGATGTTAGACACCTTGTTCATTCTTGTCCTTTTCACATTATCGTATTTCCATGCAAATGTGAAAACTTGGCCTTGCTCCTAAATCTGACTTATCTCTCACAAATGTATTAGCTTTTCGATACTTGATTTTATCCTCCTGCTTTTTGATTCTCTCTTGGATTTCTTTTTTTGCTTTTGTGATATATTCTTGTTCATCACTTTTGGCAAGTTCCTGATTAATTTGTTCAATCTCCTTCAACAAGGCTTCTCCATCAATGTTGGCATACTTTATTAGAATAGGGACTAAATTCATCGATGCTATCTGATTATTTTCTCCCCATTCTTTGAGCATTTCAGGATTTGGGTTTTCGATACTTGGGGCCAGAAGTATACACAGACCACTTGGAATCCTTCCAGCCTCTTCATATTTCTGCAACGACTTGTGTTCCCACCATTTTGTTGTTGTTTCCACTTTCATGTATATATATATATATATTGCTGCACGCTCGCTCACATCAAATTTCACATTTGACACTGAAGAAGCCGTTTTACGGCGAAACGCGTTTGTCTTTGGAAGGGGTGACGGGGGTCTGTCAATAAACCAAAAAGTATCCAGCTCCGAGTGCCGTCTGCTTTCCTTGATGTGAGCGAGCGTGCAGCAGTATTACGCGGCTCACCACCGCGAGACGAGAGTACCCGGGACGTGTTTGGAGCGACGGCGGTGATCGTCTTGTGCAGGAAAAAAAAAAAAAAAAAAAATATATATATATATATATATATATATATATATATATATATATATATATATTTTTTAATCCAAAGTGCTCCGCAGCATTGGAAACGCACTCGACATCATCCTGCCATACAGCATAAAGGTGCAGCTTGCATCTCTGGGGCATCGTTTCATTCAAGCTGCACCTTTATGCTGTATGGCAGGATGATGTCGAGTGCGTTTCCAATGCTGCGGAGCACTTTGGATTAAAAAATACTACACGGCGGTTCCGGCCGTGGGAAGCTGCACCATCGAACAGTTGGAAGGTACAACGATATCCGGCTGTGCGAGGCTGCCGTTTTGAACTGTCAAGACTGGATCAGCACGTCTCCTATGCAACACTAAGCCTGCTCTCTGGGACACAGCCTACTAAGGGAATACTTGAATTAATTAACAAACGAAACATTTGAACTTACCAAAGAAACACTGATACTCGCATTTCGGACTTCGTGTCCCAGAAACCAATTGAAACATATGGAACCACGCCCACTGGGGGCAGTCACAAAATATGTTAATTAAAGCCGAAAATCACAATGCGAGGCTTCACATGTAGTTTGTTTCAGCCCATGATGAAGAGGTCGGTGGACCTCGAAACGCGTTGGCAGCCTGAATGAAACGATGCCCCAGAGATGCAAGCTGCACCTTTATGCTGTATGGCAGGATGATGTCGAGTGCGTTTCCAATGCTGCGGAGCACTTTGGATTAAAAAATATATATATATATATATATATATTAAAGCTCCGCAGGTCTGCAACCGGCAACAAATCGGCACTCACAGCAGAGATTAAACCAAGTACGGTTTATTTAGCGCAACACAATCAAAACCAGACGCGTTTCAGCACTTGCCTTCGTCAGTGTCAGCTGGCGACGGCAAGGTGGAAGCAAATAAAGGCATAACTCAATGAAATGAAAAACGGACCATAAAACAAATGAAAGCGCCATCTTGGAGTGATGAAATCACGCTATTTACAATGCAAAAGTAAACTTTCTCGAGCAATGTATGCATAGCTGTGCAATTAATCATTTCTTATTAGAATAAATTAATTAAAGTATCTAAACATTAAGCCCTGAATGGGCAATTACTCAGCTCCAGATTTGAAACCCAAAATCATAAATCAGCATCAGAGTTATTGCTCGACTAATCAAATTCCTGCCCTGATAAACAGTTCAAATTCTCAATACCCCATAATCTTCGAATAACTGGCAATGCTTGAGGCCTGGATGGCTAAATTAGATTAACCAAGGTTACATAACCATACTAGATTAAATCTTATGTCAAATACTCTAGGGGGTTGAACTGTAAACCAATTGATTTCTAAAAGCATTTAGATGTAGGTGTAGATTTACTTCAGACAGTGATACAGTTCAGGATTCGGGGATCGTGTTCATAGATGTGATAATAGCTCTTCCCCTGCGTTGAGTCCTCCTGGTGACTTAGTTTGGAGGTCGATAATATATCATGACTCCAAACGTCTAAGTCTCCGTTTCAAATCTCCACCCCTGATGTCTTGAGGGATGCAGTCTAAGCTGAAAAAGCTAAGTTGGGTTCTATCACTATTGTGGTGACTTGCAAAATGCCGGGCCATCGGATAGCTTCGTTTGCACCGAACTCGCGCACTCATGAACGGGTGCTGCTGTGCGGGGGGTGCTCCCGCCAATATACCGCTAGTCGCCTCCTCTCCTCATTGGAAAAAGACACAGCACTCGCGAGGGAGAGTCGATAGATTTTATTTGACCCTCAAACGCACCACACGCATTTTCGGCAGTCGCCTTCCTCGATAGTATGAGGGCGCGCCAGAAACGGCCATATTTTATGTTTATTAATGACCATATTTCCTGTTTGTTATCAGCATCAACACAAACAAAGGACCAACACATGTATTCCAATGGTAGCGCCATATTTACACATTGAAAACCGGCATGAAAATCAAATATACAATGCTGTTGCAGAAATAAATACCTCCACAATATATAGTCTTAAATTGAATGTATATACATATAAACTACGACCTCCTCGGTTAAATTAAATTAATTAAACCTTTATGCAAATAAAGCCCTGAATGGGCATTTACGCCGTATATCAATATGATTTAATGCACATCCTCATAATATAAATCATGCTCTGGATGGGCCAAAGCGCTAATCCCTCATCACATGCTTGGCTGCTCATTAGCGTGTTCCTTAGAGCTCAAGCTCTTCTAAAAGTCAACATCAGACCTGCTGGTAAATCCATTCCAATAAAAGGATCCATCCGTAATAGATTCCAATTTTTTCTAAGGACTGTTCTTAAGATCCCTGTTCCACTCAAATAGGTAGTTATCAACCTAAATGGATCTTTCTTCTCTGTATTTTGCTTCTGTATTCACAAAGTTTAATCACTGCCCCATATATTTAGTGAGACACTTTAAATTCGTCACTTAGACAGTCAATCACATTGCTACTAAATCCTCCATTCAGACACTTATACATGCACTCAGTCTTCAAAGCAGATTGCTAGATATATGTATAGTATTTATTTAAATATCGAACCAAACCACATTCACTGGATAATGTCATCAGTGATGTCATTTGAGATGTCATCAGTGATGTCATCAGTGATATCACTGACCATGTCATGAATGATGTAATATGTGAGATCATCAGCAGTGGATTGTGGGCGCGCGAGTTATAGTTAGTACAACTAACTATAACGGGGGAATTTCAATGGTTTTGTACGAGTGAAATGTCCAACTAACTATAACACCGGTAAAACCTATGTTTTTTTTTCAGTGAATTTCTAAGGTTTTTTCAATGTTAATTCCTAACGATAACATGTCTGAAACCTATGGTTTTTTCAGTGAATTTCAAAGGTTTTTTAAATGCTAATTCCTAACTATAACATGTCTGAAACCTATGGTTTTTTTCAGTGAATTTCAAAGGTTTTGCAAATGACAATTTTTAAATGTATTAATTCTTATATATTTTTTTTTGATACTGATTTACAAAAATGTTTTAAAATATTTATTTTGAGATATTTTATTTTTTAAATTACATTATAATTACATTATACATTACATTACAAAATATACTTTCTCAGAATGAATTACTTTAGTTTAAATACTTTGCAAATAGGCAATAGACTTTTAAGTACAGTAGTTACAGTTGTTGTAATGCGCAACACAATTTCAGACACAATGCAACATTGAGCTCAATGTGAATTTCTAGTTAACTGCAATTAGTTACTTTTTGGATTACTTTTCTAGCCCTCAAAACTAGATCCTAGATTCAGTCCTGGGATATCTCCTGTAAACAGTTGAGTAAAAACGTTTTGGTTACAGTAGTGATTTTTAAGGAATATTAATGTATTTTAAAAGTTGACACAGAATTTTTTTCACATAGTAGCACCAATGTTATCCAATAGGCGGAAATTCACTTATCAGGTAAGTAGTGTTAACGTTACTTTTTCTTACTCAGTGGTGGATCCTGGATCCAGCATGGGTGCATCTCCTGTATACAGTCGAAACAATGCGTTTAAGTCATACCCGCAATTTTTAAGGAATATTTTTAGTTTGTGAAAATAGACACTTCGAAACTTTTCTGGTGAAACCACACAATGGATTCCTATGGAAGGAACTACAAGTTACTGGTAAGTACGGTTAGAATTACTTTTCAGGGTCAGTGCTGGGCTCAAAGATGTAGCACTGATGTATTTCCTGATAACAGGTGAGTAAATCGGAATTCGTACTTCAACTGATTTTAGAGGAATATTTGTACGTTTCAAAAATCGACACTTAGAAACTTTTCTGGTGAAAAACACACAATGGATTACTATGGAAGGAAATACAAGTTACTGGTAAGTACGCTTAGAATTACTTTTCAGGGTCAGTGCTGGGCTAAAAGATGCAGCACTGGTCTCTCCTGATAACAGGTGACTAAATAGGAATTTGTAGTTCGGCTGATTTTAGAGGAATATTTGTACATTTCAAAAATCGACCCTTGGAAACTTTTCTGGTGAAAACCACACAATGGATTCATATGGAAGGAAATACAAGTTACTGGTAAGTTTGCTTAGAATTACTTTTCAGGGTCAGTGCTGGGCTAATTAATTTCCCAACTTAAAACACGCCACAGGGCGTGTTTACACACATATCACCTTAGGCCCCACCCCTACCTTCACCACTGTGCAAACGCGCCCCGTGCATGTTTTAAGTTGGGGGATTGAGTCCACTTGAATCATGAGGTCCCCTGACGGCCAACTAGCCCCCCTGGTGCATACTGAAGGTTCCTGGTGGGCTAGTTGGCCCCCAGGGACCCCCAGTATGCAAGGGGAATTAGTTACCCCTCTACAAACGCGCCAGGGGACTGCGTTGCAGAGAGGTGTAATGAGGTCACGCCCCTTTTTACACCTCTGTTGAATGCAGCCCCTGGCGCATACTGAAGGTTCCTGGTGGGCTAGTTGGCCCACAGGGACCCCCAGTATGCAAGGGGACTTAATCCCCCAACTTAGAACACGCAACGGGCGCGTTTGCACTGTGGTGAAGGTAGGGGGCAGGGCTTGAGGTGATATGAGTGTAAACATGCCCTGTGGTACTTTTTAAGTTGGGGAATTAATTCATCTTCAATCCAGAGGTCCCCTAAGGTCCATCTAGTCCAACAGGTACCTCCAGTAAGCGCCACGGAGCTGCATTGCAGAGCGTTGTATAAAGGGGGCGTGCCCTCTGAACAGCTCTCTGCATCACAGGTCCCTGGTGCATACTGGTGGTACCTGGTGGGCTAGTTTGCTCACAGGGGACCTCAGGATTAAGGAGGAATTCATTCCCTAACCTAAAACGCGCCATAGGGCGTGTTTGTATCACCTCAGGCCCCTCCCCCTTCCTTCACTATTGAGCAAAATATTCCTCTAAAATCAGCCGAACTACAAATTCCAATTTACTCACCTGTTATCAGGAGAGACCTCAGTGCTGCATCTTTCAGCCCACTACTGACCCTGTTACAGTAACTTGAATTTCCTTCTGTAGGCTAACATTGACTGGTTTCACTTGGAAATTCTTTTAAGTGTGGAGTTTTGGAAGTTTAAAAAATTCCTCAAAAATCAGCCGAACTTACGAATTCCGATTTACTCACCTGTTATCAGGAGAGACCTCAGTGCTGCATCTTTCAGCCCACTACTGATCCTGAAAAGTAATTCTAATCGTAGTTACAGTAACTTGAATTTCCTTCCATAGGCTAACATTGACTGGTTTCACTTGGAAATTCTTCTAACTGGGGAGTTTTGGAACTTTAAAAAATTCCTCTAAAATCAGCCGAACTACGAATTCCAATTTACTCACCTGTTATCAGGAGAGACCTCAGTGCTGCATCTTTCAGCCCACTACTGATCCTGAAATGTAATTTTAATCATAGTTACAGTAACTTGAATTTCCTTCCATAGGCTAACATTGACTGGTTTCACTTGGAAATTCTTCTAAGTGTTGAGTTTTGGAACTTTCAAAAATTCCTCTAAAATCAGCCGAACTACGAATTCCGATTTACTCACCTGTTATCAGGAGAGACCTCAGTGCAGCATCTTTGAGCTCACTAATGTTCCTGAAAAGTAATTTTAACCGTACAAAACCTTTGAAATTTACTGAAAAAAACCATAGGTTTCAGCCACGTTATAGTTAAGAATTAGCATTTAAAAAAACTTAAACATTCACTGAAAAAAACATAGGTTTCACACATGTTATAGCTAGCTGGACGTTTCACTCATACAAAACCATTGAAATTCCCCCGTTATAGTTAGTTCAGCTAACTATAGCTCGCACGCCCGCAATGTACTGCTGATGACGTCACATATTACATCACTCATGACATGGTCAGTGACATCACTCATGACATCATCGATGACATCTCAAATGATACCCTCTAGTACCACCATACTCCAATCGAAGATTTTGGTCACAAAGGAGAGCCACAAATATATATATCTATACTACTATTATAAAGAGAGAACTGTGTCCTTTGAGCTAGGTAAACTCGAAAAGCACACCACCAATCCAAACACCCAAGACATCTTTGAAACCTCAGGGCAAGCAGAAGGACATAGGCTATATGAAAATAAAAATTATACGTTCTTTAAAAAATTTAGGAATAAAAAAAAAGTAGTCTCTTGCAAGTAGCGCCGGCCGCGACGTGTGTGATGAAAACGGGAGCGCGGGGAGGAGCGGCGCTCAGGAGCAAGAGGAAGAGCGGCAGACATGAGCGCGGGGAGGAGCTGTGGACAGGCGGGGAGGAGCGGCGAGCGGCGGACAAGCGGTAAGGAGCGGCAAGAAGCGGAGGAGCAGTGGAGCGGTAAACTCAGCAGCACGGATAGGAGCTGCGGCTGAGGTAAGTGAAGCAGCCGCGGGTGCGCACCGAGGGACGGGCGGGGGCCATGAGTGCTCGCAAGCCTTTTACTCAAAGTCGGGACGTCGGGGGAAACAGCGGAAAAGAGCCGCGGGTGCGCACCGAGGGACGGGCGGAGAAACGGGCGGGGCCATGAATGCTCGGAAGTCTTTTCCTCAAAGTCGGGACGCCGGGGGAAACAGCGGACATGAGCGTGGGCAGAAGCGGCCAGGACCAACAAAGCCGGAGCAAGGAAACACTGTAAGTACGCTCTGCTGCTCCCGGCCGCTCTGCTGGGCCTCTCCTGCTGCGATGCTGCCCCCAGCCCCCTTCTGCCCCGGGCAACGCCGGGGCGGGCTGCTGGTATATATATATATAATACTTACATTTTTGCTGTAAAGGCATGTGTGGTAAAGGCATATTTATGGTAAAAAATTGTGTGGTAAAAACATATGCATTGTAATGGATGAGTGATGCATGATAAAGGTAATGCATGGTAACAGCCACTTTGTGAAGGCCGTTTTCCTTGTAGGCATCACTTGGCAGTTAGGACTCATTTTCTCAGAGGCCACCAGGGTTCAGGGCAAATCCAGTTGAAACTGGTGAAAAAAGAAAGCTTCTTACAGCTTTTTTGGCCCCATAGCTGAATAGAAGGTCAGCCAACTGACCCTTGGAGTCCACTTCTTTGTCCTGGGTATGGGATAAGGTCACGCTGTTGGGGTCTTTTGCCACAAGTTCAACAGTTTGCACAGTCCTTCTTCTGTATTCCACAGGTCCAGATGTGTTCTGCAGAAGATATCCAGGGGTGTCACATTTATGCTTGGCACTTTCTGGTGGGAAATGAGACTCCCTGACCAACAGGGAAAAAGTTCTCTCACAGGCAACCCCATCTACTATGACATAATTTGACATAAATTCCTGACTGTTTGGCCCTAAACAATGACTTCTTTCACTAGCACATATTCTCACATACCTTAGAGTGAGAGTGTGCGCCTTTTCTGGTTTTATTCAGGGTAGTGACCACAACTCATTAAAATTGTTTCGAGTGGACCACTATTTCTTGTTTTATTTTTACATTCCTACACATTATCACCACCGACACTATATACATTTCTCTAGGGCCCTCACACGCATTGCATCCAACGGCATTAGGAATAAAGAACTCCGCCAAGAAGGCCCCATCACGGGTACCTCATCGGGTAGTGCAGCGCCGAGCCGGGAAGGAGCAGACCCGATGATGAAGCAAGACACCTAGCTTGCTGGGCGTGTGAGGGTCTTTTTCTGAAAGGAGGAAACACTTCTCCTGCCCATCCTAAATATCCACACTTTGGTTTAACCTTTTGATCCTATACCATTACCTGCACTACGTATTAAAAACAGCATACTACTTCTGTTTTTACAATCCCACAATGCACTGTTCTGCCACAATGCAACATGGCAGAACCTTTCTTCCTCATGGCAGAGCTCTGAGGTGTCTCTAGGGAGTTGACAAATTCTCTTGCAAACCAGTTGTTGAACAGCTTTTTCCCATTACTGATTTGGTTCCATCCTGTAGACCTCCACAATGGAAATAGCAGACCTAGGTGTGAGTTACTTCTGCCTGTGACAGGGTTTGCACCTTTGAAGCCTGTGCATTTGGTGGGGACATTCCCCAGGCCATCCTGACAGGAGGAGGTCACACCTCCTCACGCCCAAGGTCTTTTTGTTGCCTTTCCTGGGAGCCATTCACACCTCATTGCAGGGCGCCATCAGGCTGCTAGTGACAGTTGGGTATTACCTCTGAAAAGGCTTCTAGAGGATTTAGGCAGACAAATATTGACTATTTATAGTCTTTATTCCTGAAATAGTTGGACAAAATGTAACTTTAGCATTGAGTTGTATTTTGTGTGAATAGGAAAATGAGTGCTTGAAGTATTTTTGTAACCAGTGCCAATCTGAAGTTGGCATTATTAAGTGTAAGAAAGTAATCCCAAGAACCTTGGCACAACTTGCCTTTCTATAGTGAAAAATATGTTTGAGGCATTTTTCACTCTATGACATATAATGAACATTAAATACATAGATACAACTTTTAAATACTATACACCCCTTGTTAGGGCTTTTAATGCCTACTTAGGGGAGCCTTACTGCTGTTTAAAAGGAAGGTTTAGACATGTCAAAAGGGTAATTTTGACAATTCGGAATGACAGTTTTAAAGCTGCTACGTTGCTATGGCATGACTAGGGTTATGCTTTACGTGGCCACTTTAGTAGTGACACAATAAGTTCTGTAGTTCACTAATGCCATTTAATTTAAAGAACCTGAGCATCAGGGGCACCACACACTAGGGATTTATAGGTAAGGTGAATGTGCCAACCATGGATTTTAACCAATTTAACATGATTTTAGGATTCTGAGCAAATGCACTGAGGCCTGGTTAGCAAGGTCCCAGTGTTAGAATTCCCAAAAAACTAACAGCGTCAATTAAACAAAATGGGTTTGATAAAGCAAAAAAGAGACATTTCCTTACATATATGGGTTAAAAACCTAAAATATACCAGAATCAGCAAAAACTCCAAAAAATCTGTGCCAACATCGCCATCATTTTTCAGCAATCTCAGCTATGGAAAAAAACTACTTATTGGCACCAAGGAGTTAGCATTTCAAATATTTATTTCCCTGACTTTGTTTTCAACCTCTAGTTAACTGACTAGACTGTGTATGATTCTACATAGACCACTATTCACATGTCTCTGACCAGACTGTAAACCTAAAAGAACAACACAGAACTCACACATCAACAGTCTTTTCTCTGCATGTGGATTACAATTCTGGATTTGCTCTTTTAGTGTTGCATCCTCTTCCTACCAACAAAGACTGTTGCATCCCCATATCTTGTCACTTCTGTTTAATGATGTGTTTCTACTTATTTATTAACCTGAGCTCTCGTTGTAAATGTACCTGCACATCTCTGTATCTTTACTTGTTGACAACATATCCTGCTGTTATGAACGGAAGACCAATGCTCTCTGGACTAGGGGGTCCATTAGGATGGCGGACGGATCGCCACCGCCATGTAGGTGGTGGCGATCCGTCCGCCATCCTTGCCCGTCCGCCACCTTTCTTCCCCTCGCCATATTACAATGGCGGGGGGACCGCAGCGGAGGGGAAGACCGTCCGCCGCTTTTCCGCCACCGCCACCATATCAGGCCTGATTTGGTGGCGGTGTCTATCAGACACTGCCAGCCATATTAGGATGGCCTAGGAGGAATGCCTTTCCGTGGCGGCAATGCCGCCATGAAAAGGCATACAGTTCCTGCTTTGGGGGCCCGTTGCGGTGCCTGTCATGTTGTGCTGTGAAACGCACAACAAGCATTTTTCACATCGTGGCGGCCGGTACTTTAAGCACCGTCCGCCGCAATGTTAAAAATGCGGGATGCCCCTCCACTGTGGCAGGTGCATCCTAATTGGGGGCACGGTTCCTCCGCCCTTGTGGCGGACGGTAGCGGACACTTTGTCCGTCCGCCATCCTAATGGACCCCCTATGTTTGCTCTTTATAAATAACTCCAATTAAATAAAAGAAATAGCCTCATTGATCCCATCATATATCATATGCCTTTCGGGATAAGGACAGATACAAGTAGTTACCACTACATAATGGAAACGGTAGATAGATATTGTGTGAATCTGCCCTATCTTTTGGTTTTTATAAGTTATAAATTCTATTTTATTTTAGTCATGGTGTTTCTTAAACATAAAAACTGCAATTTTTCATCTAGCCTTCCAAAATAAGTGTATTATAGAAGCATCTTTCACCTGGTCGTAATGCCATTGTGTATTCAATCACTCTGAGACTGTACTCGATAAGCTGTGAAGGTCTCTGTGAAAGACTGGGCCTGATTCGCAAAATGATTTATGAGTACAGGAAGGTTTAATACAGAAGTACTGTTTTATATACTTTAGTATCCCTTTTTAAATCAGATCTGAAATGTCCATTTAACTATTCATAAACGTTCGAAGAGGGTACAGTCCTTCTTATTTGCACTAACTGCATACTTCCTAGTTGTGCTAACTGCATATGACAATTCTCAGAAAATGGCCATTTTATCCATAGCTTAGATGTTTTGGGGACCACCCTTAAAGGCAAGAGTATGTAAAAGGATACTTCAAAACGACTACTATATGTACTCCAAAGTGCCTTTGTGAATAGTCCCTGAAAAGGTACAGTGATGCTACCTTAATCAAAGCCTTATTGTAGTATGAAATTGTGGCATTAATCAACATCAATTCCTGTTATAACTAGACTATGTTGAATCTCTTAGAAATTGACCTAGGAATCTTCATGTACGTCCCGAGAAGATTCACATCAATTTGAGCTCGTAAATCCCTCTAAAAAATGTAAAAAGGGGATTGGGGGGGGCTTTAAATTGTAGTTTATTTTTAAATTTGTGAATGCCTAGCAGAGGACAGCAGAATCTGTGATTTAATTTATTTTTTACACCGAGTTTTATATAGCGCGAACTTGACCCAAATCGGGTATCAGAGCGCTTTACAATGCACAGTTGTGTTACATGAGGACACATTCATTTTTTTTTTGTTAGGCACGGCGAGATTAAGTGATTTGCCCATAATCACAGGATGTTCAGCATCGTTGACAAGACTCAAACCCAGTTCCCCAGATTCAAGGATGACCATCCTAGCTGTTAGGCCAACTCCTTTAATGGTAAATTGACTTTCCACTAAGGGGCTGATTCCGATCTCGGTTGGAAGGGCTCCGAATCGGGTTCGGGATTAGCGGGTCGGATTCTGAGGCTGAATTTCCATCCGGTTCATACACGGATCTGGACGACAAAGTACGATGCGAACAAGTGATAAATCTATGGCCGAAACGTTTTCGGGTCCGAACCGCTCGTACGTCTCGACCGTAAGCTAACCGTGGCGTGCAATGGAGGCGAATTCCGACCGAGCCAGTACGATGCGCGATTCGGACAGCCGGATTGAGTCGGAGCTTCCTGCTCGCAATAGCTCCGGGAGCTGGTCTTTGGGTCCGCATTGGACCCCCTGGCCCCCACAGCCTTACGGCTTGGACACAGAGGGAGACCCATGGGTCTCCCCAACATAGGCATGTACGGTGCGGATGGCACTGACGCGAACACACTGTAGGGGGCGTACTTGTCCGGAACGTACCCATTCAGTCAATGGGAACCCATGTATGCGTTGTATGACCGGCTTCCATTGACTTCAATGGGAGTCCGACCGAAACGAGTCCGACAGCATACAGCTGCATCGTACTCGCTTGGTCGGACTCCAGGAGCCCGGATCGGTCGGAAAACACTTCGGATCCAGCTTGGTCAGAGTGATTTCCGACCCAGATCGGAATCGGCCCCTAAGTCTTACTTGATATATTCCAAATATTCTATGATTAGTAAAACCATGTGAAGTTCTGGGGTTTTCCATGAAAGAGCATATTGTGCTCATGGTATCTTTGGACCTAACCTTCTCTGTAACTCCACCTAGACACAAACCTCAACCCAAAATATGCATTCCCCATAATTTTTAGGTGTCTTAGAGAGACCTTATGCTGCCCATCCACAAAGCTGACTTTTACGATGAGGATTTTCAACAGTTCACGTGAACCCCAATCACGTGACCTGCTCTCATGCACGAGCCTTCCCCCTGCCAGCAGCCTTTCTCCCTTCACAGCCATCTGTTCCTCTCTGCTCGCCCCCCCGCCGTCACTTATTCACGGCCGCAGGCCGTCCTAATTGCTTTTTTTTTTTCAGCCTGGCTACTTCAAAGGGTTCGGGTTCGGCTGCCCCGCCCCCTGCAAACCGAGAGCTTCTTTTGCGTTTCTGAGTGCTTCTTTCCCTGCTTCGGTATGGGCCAGTAGATAATCACTTGTGCACGGATCTAGCTCTCTGACTCCCCCTCGCCGTCACTTATTCACGGTCGCAGGCCGTGACTCGTTTTATTGCTTGTTTTCTTCTTGTTTCATTTTGCGGCCGATTTTCGTTTCTAATGCTGCCGCTAATGCTTGTTCTTTTTACAAATTGGTTTAAGGGTACTTCAGGATGAACCCCCCCTCCACTCGCATTCTGATATCCCGCGCCACTCTCCTCTCTCTCTTTTTCTCTCTTATGTTATCTTTGTTTTACCCTCCACCTGTATCCTCATTACTTTTCTTTAGTCAGTGGTTAAGCACAATTTACACATTTATTCATATTTCATTTGTGCATTTCTGATTTTTAAATAGCATTTATTTTCCTACGGCAAAGTAAAAGAGAGAAATACGTCCCTTTCATCGCATATTGCTCCGGACTGTCATAGGAAACTGCTGCTGTGATTGATAACAAGAGCTCTTTTCCCACTGCCCCCCGCCCCCATGTCTGTGTGCCGTGTGTGATGCAGAGGCCGAGCCTCGCACTGCTGCCGTTCCGAGATTGTAGACCGCCGTGCCCTTTGGAGAGCACCATACCTCATTAGCAAGCGTTGCCTAATTGAATTTGATTTAGTGTCAACGCTGTAACGGTCACATTGCGCCAGACCAATAACATGTCAGCCCCGCTTGCTGCGATCATTGCATCCAGTCATCTAATGGTGGGATCCCGCCTCTGCGCTGAAGGTTGTCCGAGTGGACTTGCAGGGCAGGCACAACTGTGGTTCAGCCGTGCGCGCCATCGTTCACACGCGAAGCAAATGCTGGCTTGGAAAGTGAATGGGTTAGTGGAACAATACTTTCTTCTAATGACCGTCCTATGGGGGTAATCCAGACAGGCGTATGTGCCTTCAAGCCCCATTTTAAACCATTATAGGAATTTCACAGGGGTAGGGCAACATTTTATAGGATCGGTTTATACTAATTAGCTATGGGGTACAATTCTTAATGGAAGGTCACTTGGGGCCTCCCTAGAGGGTGGCAATAAACCATCCTACTTTTACCCTTGTAGGTGTGTCATCATAATAGTGCTTGGTTCACAAATATGACTTCAGCCACACGGACTGAACTGTAGCTTGTTACTACAGCTATTTTCACTCGATATGGGATTGTTTCACATCGCAAGTTGTGTGTGTGCCTTTTAGTCTTCGAATGACTTGGTGTGCTTAATATGCATTTAGCTGAACATGTGATGCTCTGGCATATTCACTCTGAAAATGTGAACCAATTGTGCAAGCAGAAAAGCTTTCTGTTCTCGGAAAATGTTAGTGCCATGGGTTTACTGCCCATGGAGGAGGTAGCTTGCCATTACGGAAGACTTCTAGGCGAAGCCATTTTCATCTGCTGAAAACATGAACATGTGTGGAGAGGTTTTTGTAATATACACTTGTTCTCCCTCTCCCCATCTCCCCATCTCCCCCTCTGCCTGCTCTCCTCTCTCTCTTTCACCCCTCTCTCTCCCTTCCGTCCTTCGCTCTTGTCCTTCCCCTCTCTTATTACCCTCCCTCTCTCCCTCTACCCTCTCTCCCTTTCCCTCTCTCCCTTTCCCTCACTTCCCTCTCCCTCTCTCCCTTTTCCTCTCTTCACTCTCCTCTCTCCCCGTCTCCGTCTCTCTCTCCTCCATCCCCCTCTCTCTCTCCTCTCTCTCCTCTCTCCCCCCTCTCTCCTCTCTCCCCCTCTCTCTCCTCTCTTCCTCTCTTTACCCTCTCCCTCCTCTCCTTTTTCTCCCTCTCCCCATCTCCCCTCTCACCACTCAACACTCTACCCTCTCACCACTCACCACTACACTTCCTCTCCAATCCCTCTCTCTCTCCTCACTCACCTCTCTCTCGCCTCTCTCCCCTCTCCTCACTCACCCCTCTCCTCACTCTCTCCAGGCCTGAGTCTCTCCTCCACTCTCACCACTCTCCCCTCTCCCCTCTCACCACCACTCTCCCCTCTCAACGCCACTCTCCTCACCACTCTCCTCTCTCCTAATTGCATTTTTTCACGGCCGCCAGGCCGTGACACCACATCAAAGGGCTTCTCCTCCCTTAATTATTTTTTTACGGCCGGCCTGCCGTACTTTAAGTTTCACGCCCGCCACACAACATACAACCACACATACAACCACATGCACAACCACACGCACAACCACACCGTCAGTGCACAGTTTCACCAGGCACAGACACCAACAGTCGTCAGTGCATGCTTTTACCGGGCACAAACACCACCAGGTGTCAGTGCAGACTTTCACCGGGCACAAACACCACCAGCCGTCAGTGCACGCTTCCACCAGGCACACACCACCAGCCGTCAGTGCACGCTTTCACCGGGCACACACACCACCACCAGCCATCAGTGCACGCTTTCACCAGGCACACACACCATCACCAGCCATCAGTGCACGCTTTCACCAGCCACACACACACCACCAGCCATCAGTGCACGCTTTCGCCGGGCACAAACACCACCAGCTGTCAGTGCACACTTCCACCAGGCACACACCACCAGACGTCAGCGCACGCTTTCACCAGGTACACACACACCACCAGCCATCAGTGCACGCTTTCACCAGTCACACACACACCACCAGCCGTCGGTGCACGATTTCACCAGGCACACACCACCAGCACCACCACAGCACCACTCAGCGCCACTACAGCATCACTCAGGGGCACCACAACATCACTATGCGCTACAACAGCATCAATGAACGCCACAGCATCACTTGTCCCCAAAACAACATCACTCAGCGCCACCACAGCATCAATCTGTGCAACCACTCAACAACAACTGGTTCAAATATTTTCTGTAAATGTTTCAAACTTTATTACAAATGTCATAAAAAGATGTTAAATATTTTCACTTCTGTTCTTATTAAAACAAAAAAAGCATAGGATACACAACCTCACAACCCTCTCACCCTCTCACCCTCACCCTCGCTCTGACACACTCACCCTCACTCACCCACCCACCCTCACCCACCCACCCTCACTCACTCACCCACCCTTACTCACCCACCCTCACTCACTCACCCACCCTCACCCACCCACCCTCACTCACCCTCACCAGCATAGCATAACAAAACATAGCATGGCATAACAAAACAAAGCATAGGATAGGAAAACATAGCATAGCATAACAAAGCATAGCATAACAAAACACAACAAAACATACCATAGCATAACAAAACATAGCACAACAAAACAAAGCATAGCAAAACAAAACATAGAATAGTATAACAAAGCATAGCATAGCAAAACAAAACATAGCAAAACACAACAAAGCATAGCATAACAAAACATAGCATAACAAAACATAGCAAAACAAAACATAGCAAAACACAACAAACCATAGCATACATAACAAAACATAGCATAGCATAACAAAACACAACAAAGCATAGCATAGCATAACAAAACACAACATAGCATAACAAAACAGAGCTTAGCATAGCATAACAAAACATAGCATAACAAAGCATATCATAACAAAGCATAGCATAACAAAACATAGCATACCAAAACAAAGCATATCATAACAAAGCATCTCATAACAAAGCATAGCCTAGCAAAACACAACAAAACATAGCATAGCATAACAAAACACAACAAAACATAGCATGGCTTAACAAAACATAACAAAACATATAATAGCATAGCAAAACACAGCATAGCATACCAAACACAGCAAAACACAGCATAGCATAATAAAACATAGCATAGCAAAACAAGGCATAGCATAATAAAACACAACAAAACATAGCATAGCATAACAAAACATAGCATAACAAAGCATATCAGAGCAAAACATAGCAGAGCAGAGCAAAACATAGCATGGCATAACAAAACATAGCATAGCATAACAAAGAATAGCCTAGCAAAACACAACAAAACATAGCATAGCATAACAAAACACAACAAAACATAGCATAGCGTAACAAAACAAAGCATAGGATAGCAAAACTAAACATAGCATAGCATAACAAAACAAAGCTTCGGATAGCAAAACAAAACATAGCATAGCATAACAAAACATGGCATAACATAACAAAACACAACAAAACAGCATAGCTTAAAAAAAAACATAGCATGGCTGAACAAAACATAACAAAACATAATAGTATAGCAAAACACAGCATAGCATACCAACACAACAAAACATAGCATAGCAAAACAAAACATAGCATAGCAAAACAAAGCATAGCATAATAAAACACAACAAAACATAGCATAGCATAACAAAGCATAGCAGAGCAAAACATAGCATAACAAAGCATAGCATAGCATAACACAGCATAGCATAGCAAAACATAGCATAGCATAGCATAACAAAACACAGCATAGCATAACAAAACAGCATAGCATAGCATAACAAAACAAAACTTAGGATAGCAAAACAAAACATAGCATAGCATACAGCATCACTCAGCACCACCACAGCATCACTCTGTGGCACCACAACATCACTGAGCTCCACCACAGCATCAATCTGTGCAACCATTCAACAACAACTGGTTCAAATATGTTATCTCAATGTTTTAAGCTTTATTACAAATGTAACAAAAAGATGTTAATATTTGACATATGTTCTTGGATTTTTGTCACAATAAAATACACTGAACATAATCTTCACAAATGTTATTTACAAAAGTTTAAGCTATTGCCATTATAAAAACAATAACTTTTATTTAAGTATTAATTATTTAAAAAAATTAAAAACCATTGTTATTTGTAATATTAATACATGTAAGCCACGTAAATACAACACATATTGCATTACAAATGCTATAGGTGTCACATTTGCAAAAGTTATAACTATTGGCATGGTAAATGACAAAGCTATTAATTTCGCTATTTTCAAAAACAAAACCTAAATATAAAATTTGTCATTTACAATACCAATAGCTCAAACTTTCCTAATACGAGACCTATTGCATTGCAAATGCTTGTTTAAAAAGCATTTCTGTTGTTCTTGTCCTTAATGGTGTTGTTTGAACCTTTGTTCTTCCAGCTAATTTTCACTCTTTTTCACTAATTCCTTTTGTTAATAGACTTTGGAACTTGTGTACTGTCTTTCTCTGTTTTACATGGGTTGTAGTTCTGTTTTCAGTTCATTCTGAGGTTTGGGCAGACCAATTCGGGTAAGCAATCTTTCTTTTTGACACTGATATTATTACTAATCCTCAAACTGGTAAACACTCATCACTTATTCTTCTTGGTTGGCTAGTAGCTTTTGACACAGCCTATCATTCTATGCCGAGCTCTTCTCAATATGGTTTGGTTATTTTGGATTTGTTACTCTTCCCTGATAATGCTTATATCTCTAATCCCACATATATTTCTAAATTTGAACAGGTGCCATCTTTCCTATACACACTGGGGTTAGCAAAGCTCTTGGCTACCTCAATTTTTTTATCACTTCAGTCCTGGAGCTGAATTATTTTCTCTCTATACCTTTCTTTTAATTTAACTATGGATGTTTTACAACTTTCTGTCTTCCTCTGACTTCACTTGCCTACTTTTGTATGTATTGGATTATTGACCACCCAGTATGACCCTATGGATGACTCTATACTCTTTGCTTAAATCCTAAAATGCTGAGGCATCTGCTTCTTCTCCTCGAGCCTGTCCTCTTTCATTCTAAATTTTGTTCAGTGCCTCCTCCCTCACTTTCTTTTTCACTGCAAAAACTCTGAAGTAATTTGTGGATTCTTCCTCTCATTGTCAACTCATTGAGACACAGTTGCCCCACAGATGTGATCACCCCCATTTTTCATGATTTTTTTGCTGTTTTATAGACTCTGCACACTGGGCCGCCACTTCTAGTGCTCAGTGTATGTGTTCTGACATGTCAAAATTGGCTTATCCCTGATTGGTGTATTTAACTTTGCCATCAGGCCATAGTTAAAGGTATAGAAACGATACCCATGGCATAGAAAGTGTAATGCAACCTATGGCCCGTAGCCGGTATTACTCCATCTACTAGTGTCACAAGGAAAACATGGCTAGAGTTTAAATTTGTAGTGTAACTTGTCAAAATAACCCTTTTTGACATGGGAAAAAGCTTCCTTTTGACTATAAGTAAGTCATCCCTATTTTGGCACTGTAGCCCACGAGGTAGGAGGCATGGTATTCAAAAGTGGAACATGTAGAAAAATTCATGTCAACATGCCCTGCAGTGACAAGGCCCAAAAGGCTATTTTCATGTTGAAGCCTAACTGTCCCATATAGAAAATCAGAGTACAGATTAAAATGCTAAGGGTCTGATTCACAAAGTTAAACTTACACTTTTGCTGTAAGTGTACTATTTCTTGCTATGTACAAAGGTAAGTTGCGAGTAATATATCTGTTAGTGCGAAAGGTCTACCCAGTATGCGGGATTTCCAGTGCGAAGATTCCGCCCCAAGTGTGGAGAGTCCGCAGTCATTTTTTTTCTTTTCTTTTTTTGTTGTGGAGTTTTGTATATCGCAAACTAGACCCAGAGGTATCAGAGTGCTTTACATGAGCACCAGTTACTTTATTGGGGAACACATTAATTTTTGTCAGGCACTGGGAGGTTGACCACCCTAGCCGTTAGACCACATTCTCTCCCCCACATTCTCTCCAGTCATAAATATACTACTCGTAACTTACCTTTCTGAATAGTAAAAATAGTAAACATACCAAAAGTGTAAGTTTACCTATGTGAATCAAGCCCTAATACTGTATCTTGAAATTGGAACAAGCTAGCTAAAGAATTAAACAGCTAATTTAATAGTTATTAAAGATCTAATTCAATGGTAAAGTCAGATTTTTAATATTCAGGTAGGGTAACTTTTACAATTTTGCACATTACTGGCCTGAGCTTCCAGGACCCTAACTACTCCCAACCAATGCTCACCCTTGAATGAGGTGTGAAAGAGGTGTGAAATACCTCCCAGGAGCACATAATAGGCTGACCTAAATGGGCAAAGCAGACTTCTCTGAGCTAAATAGAAGATGCAGGGTAGGGGATGCTCCCCTCTTGTTGACACCCCAGTGTCAAATCCTGAATGACAGATGTATCTGAAGCACATGTAAAAAGTTTGCGCTCTTCACAGGGAGCAAACATGATGCTAGGACAATTCTTGTGTATTCCGTGCCTGGTTGCAAAAGGACATGGCTTTTGGCTTTCCAGACTTCTATGGGTACAGTGCCTGCTTCAAACTGAATAATAGTGTTAGATGTGGGAGAACACTAGGATTACATTCACCACTCTCACCCACAGTCTGGAGGGACACTACTGAATATGCAAAATAATATCAAGTGGACTGCACCAGTTGCACTTGGCATCTGTGAACAGTGCGAAGGACTTGAGGTGTTTGGACCCCTTTCAACTTGAAATCCAAGGCCTGACAGATCTTTCAAGGATCATAAGTCTGACCCCTAGGTGGCTCAAAGAACATAAAAAAGCTGAAGAGGACATTCATTTGAAGTGTTCCAGCTGACCAGTGGCAACTGCTCTTGGACTGGGCTTTGCCGTTGCCTTCTGTCTGATACCCAGGGAGTCTGTAGGTGCTCCCCATGAAGTCCTGTGGGCCTTGGACACTTACTCTTATGTGTGTGTGAGCACCAAAAGAAGATTAGGAACTTTTTCAAAACTTTTCCTCCAGAGCTCCAAAGCTTCAAAGGGACCACCTATGATAAGTATCTGACCGGCAGTTCCATAGCATCAGACTGAATTTCAGGTTTGCCCCATGTGGAGAAGAGTCTGTCTTCAGATTGAAAATAACATTTTTTTTCAAACTTCCCTACTTCTATATCCATTTGCTGTATTCAACCCATGCTCCATCATGGTTGTCCTTAAATTTTACCTATGGTCCAGGTTTACAACGACCATTGACTAACATTGGCGCCTTCACTTTTTGGTGATATTTTCACTTAATTCTTTAAAAATTCATATCTTGGTCTTATTTCATTTTTTGTCATTTTGGTGTTAGTTGTTTTATTACATTTTACTCTATATTTCTAATATGGAGTGGGATTTTTATTTAAACCTGTCTATTCTGTGACACAGCTACCATTGTTTGAGCTTTGTTTGCAATTTGACTGGACCTAGCAAGGTAGTGACTTTATTACTTGTGGTGGACACCAATCCACTCCAACCAATAGACCACTGCCTCACAAATATCAACTCGTCAACATTTGCAAGATACATTTATTTCTTGTCAGTCATATCAAAGTTACTGTGTCCAGTTCATAAAGCCTTTTGGACATGTTGGTTTAACATACATGCCCAAATGACTGTATTTATGATTGACAAAAGTTGACCTTACACTATAATCCTTTTACACACAACTAATATTACTCTACAAATGCATAATATTTGCATTTGAGTGGTAAATCCTACTCAAGGAGTAGAGAATAGGTGTTCTAGGCCAGGGTTTCCCTGGCACATTTAAAATCATATTCTACTTTGACCCCTTCGCAACTTGTAAATAAATTGTAATTTACAAGGATGTGTAGGTGTAAATTCTGCCAATGCACATTTATTTATTTATTTAGTGCATTTTGATATCGCGCACAGATACCCCAACGGGGTGTCCCGGCGCTCCTGTGTGATCACATGCTGGCTGAGATGTTATTAAGTAGAGAAATGGTCAAGAAAACAGGTGGGTTTTTAGGGCTCTCCGGAAAGGTTGTTCGTCCTGAATCAACCGAATGGCATTTGGTAGCTTGTTCCAGAGGGTCGAGGTCAACACTTGGAAAGTTTTCCCGCCTGAGCGAGTTTTCCTAAATCTGGGAACCGTGAGGGGATTTTTTAAGGAGGAACGAAGGGTCCTAATGTTGTTATAAGGAATCAAACAGGTGGAAAGATAAGCAGAGCCCTTGCCTGTCAAAGCACGGTGAGCCAGTACCAGAGCCTTGAATTCTGCCCTTTTATGTATCGGCAGCCAATGAAGTCTACGACGATGGGGCGAAATGTGCTCGCGCAAGGGAATACCACCAACCAGTCGGACTGCAGCATTCTGGACTGTCTGGAGGCGATGACAGAGCCCCGCAGACAGGCCAGTGTACAGGCCGTTGGCGTAGTCCAGGTGCGAAGTAATCAACGCCTGGACTACAGTCTTCCTGGTGTTGCTTGGCAAGAAGTGGATACACTTTTTTACCATTCTGATCTTGGCGAAGCATGCAGCGGAGACTGTGTGGACTTGATGGTGGAGTGTGAGGTTGGAATCCCATCTAACCCCTAGATTTTTCACAGAGTCTTTGGGCAGGGGGGGGGCACTCAAATCAAGAGGCCACCAGATGTTGGGGTCAAGGGGAGATGGCTGGTGGAAGAAGAGTACCTCCGTTTTTCCTGCATTTAGCCTTAAAAAATTGTTGTCCATCCACTGGGCAATTGTGCGGAGGCAGTTTTTTAGGGGATCAAAGGTAGTGGGGGTGATACTGTCGAATGAAAACAAAAGTTGAATATCATCGGCGTAAGAGGTGGCCTTTATTCCTGTTTGGGCGATGATATCCAAAAGGGGTGAAAAATAAATGTTAAATAAAAGGGGGCTCAGCGAGGAGCCTTGAGGGACTCCCCACCGAAGCGGACCGCTATCTGAGGTGAATGGGAGAGTGAACACTGCCTGTGTACGGTTGGACAAAAAAGATGTGATCCATTTTAAGGCCGTGCCCTGGATACCCTTAGATTGGAGGCGGTCTAGGAGGAGGGGGTGGGAGACGGTGTCGAATGCTGCTGACAAGTCCAGCAGCACCAACACCGCTCTTGATCCCTCGTCCATCCTCCAACGTACTGCATCTGCCATCTCGATTAGTGCAGACTCAGTGCTGTATCCTGGCCTAAAGCTGTGCTGAGAGTCATGGTAGGCACCTGATGTTTCTAAAAAACCCGCTAATTGTTGTTGAGCGAGTCTTTCGAGCACTTTAGGGGGGGCTGGTAAAAGAGAAATTGGCCTGTAGTTGGAGGGTTCACTAGGGTCGGCGTTAGCTTTCTTGATTATGGGGACTAGTCGCGCATGCTTCCAGGAATCAGGGAATACTCCCATCTGTAGCGAGTCATTCCAGATCCCATTCAAAGTGTGATTAAGAATGGGAGCTAGGGACTTGTATTGCTTAGCAGGCCATGGGTCAAGGGGAGAGCCGGATTTGCTTTTTAAGAGTTCCATAAGAGATTGTTCCAGAGTAATCTCTGAAAAGTCGGAGAACGTACACCCAGGACCTGGGATAGGAGAGATAGTGGAACTTATGTTTACGTGGGTGTTACTGGGAAAGGAATCGTAAATGGTGGCTATTTTATTTCAAAAAAATCAGAAAGGCTATCGTAGAGAATCTGCGACACCACTGGAGGGCGTTTTAAAGCCAAGGGATCCGTAAAAGATCTGACTATGTCAAATATTTCCCTGGATGAACCTTGTGAACGGATGATTTTTTTCTTCAAGAAAAATTCTTTTATGTTCAATGATCTTTTTCCTGTAATTTTGTAAGGCAGACTTATCAAGAGATTTGCAATTAGGTGAGTAGGTTATTCTCAAACGTCTCTCAAGGCGTTTACATTCTGATTTGAGTTTTCGAAGGTCATTAGAATACCATGGGGCCGATGGAGCGGAGCAGTAGATTTTTATGGGCCCAGTTGGGGCAAGAAGGTCGATTACGATAGAGATCCGACCGTTAAAGTTGGTCAAGCGAGTATCTAGATCAGAACTCGTCTCTAAGAGGTCAGTAGGTTGGAGGTGAGGAGCAAGGCTGTCAGGGAAGATCTTGCTCCAATTTCTGCCCTGTAGTTTGACCGGGCAGATGGGGCGGTCTTTGCGATGGCAAGAGAACAAAAAAGGGACAAGAAGGTGATCCGACCAAATTACTGGAACAGGATCACAGATGGTCAGACCATCCAAGTTGGAGCAGATCAGATCGAGGGTGTGGCCCGCTTTATATGTAGGGCAACTAATAAGTTGGTTTAGTCCTCCATCTGCTAAGGTGGACAAAAAATTAAGGGAGGTAGAAGAATCCAAGGTATTGTCAACATGGAGATTAAAGTCCCCAAGGAGAGTGAAATTGGCGTATCGCAGTGTGGCTCGCAGAACATAGTCTAGGAACGCAGGGAGATGAGATATTTTAGAGTTGGGGGGACGGTAAACCAGAAGACCAGAGAAACACATAGGAATACGCACAAAGGGCGTATTCCTATGTATAAGTGTATTATAACATAACAAATGTTTTCCTGAAGCGTGCTTGGAGGCCTGTGACTCGCACTGCCTTCAAGGCTTACTTTTAAAAAATTCACAAAAGTCGTCAACTACACCCATTTGATGGTGCAACTCTCTGTGTGCAGCTGTACAGTTTTCTATTTTTTATGAATCAAACCCATTATTTTTTGTCCAAAATGATACAGGACCAAATGCACATTAAGTTACACATAACGGCAAATAATAAGAGAGTGCCTCGTAGGTATAGCTATCTCTCTGTAGAAAATACATGCAGGTTATTTGTGGGGTGAAATCAAATTTATACAGTTCTTCAATATTTTATGAATATGTCCTCCTCCTACTCTGAATACTAATACGTTCAAAACAAACACTACTTTATTCTAATCTAGTTAAACATAGTTGACAATATACTTTGCTGAATTGTCCGAGAGCTTCCCAGCTTTTCATTTCAAGCCTTCCTAAAATAGAATTGTATCCAAGCATTTTTTCGAACACTGTGTAAAGGTAATTGTCCTAGATACATCGTGCAGCTGTGCCACCAAGTCATTTTTTTCCTTTGTCCTTGAAACGTACATGGTATTTTTCCCTGTGCGTGGGGGCACCTAATCTCTCACACTGCTGCAATTGAGGGATACCCTCAGTGCTAAATTTGAGTCCGGAGGTTTCCAGTGCTCGGTGCCATCAATGAATTGTCATCACCAGCACTTTTGACAGTCTACCACTTGGTAGCGATGTTTGTCTAACTTAGAGATGAGCACAACAACAGTTATTTATTAATGTGATAAACATTCAAAATAACTAATACCTGTTGTCTAAGTTTTTCTTGCAGCTCTGGCGATCTGGAATAGTCAGGATTTTCACACTTGCAGGAGTTTGCTCTGTTGGTACTGTCAGGGGCGGCCTTAGACATGTGCAAGCTGTGCCACTTAACCCCAGGGGCCGCCACACCAATATATATCCTCAATATAATAATCCTCTTAGGATGGATACATATTTGCGTGGCGGCCCCTGGCAGGATTTGGTGGCCTCCAGCTCTATTCCACTTCCAAACACCCTGACCCCCCCCCCCCCTCTTCACTGGCCTCAGCGCCTGCGTTTCTCCTGGTTCCTGATTGGCTTCTTTTTTTCCCTATCCACTGCTGGCCCGCTGGTACAGGCATATATATTATTGCAAGCAAAGGAAGAGAATTCGAGTACACAAATCTGGTTATTCGAAACGAAAGAGAAAGGCGGCTCAGCAGGCTTTCGTAGTGTCACAGGAAGAAGCAATCTGGCTCCTCCTAAATTTTTTAGTTCTGAGAAGAATTCGGAAGGGTAGGAGCAGCCTCAGGTACTGGTCATCTAACGCCTTTTCTGGACGTTTTATTAAAACACCTTCCTGAGCTCCGGGGTGCTCCGCCCGGCCCTACCAAGCTGCTAGACGGGTGTTTGAAGGCTAGAGTGAAGCCTCCCCCTAACTGCCATGGTTCCCGAGGAGACAAGTCTTACATAATGTAGAGGTACAATGTGACCTACTACCACAAAACTAATCAGGTTACAAATTTACCTTTTCCCCTTTTTTTCACTTAATCACTTTATGGTCCTGAGGAAAGCCGACTGACCAATAGGCAGATAAGGCTGAAACATGTCGACCACTTTTAACCTAACAAGATTAGTGCCCTAGAATTCCTAAATAATTCCATAGCGACACGCCTTAACCTTTAACCCGAATCCAGAAATATTAAAGTTGAACCTCTGGCTGTCCGGGTATTTTAGAACCCCTTTATAGCACTATTTCCCTTATTCACCATCACTACTGTTTTAACCAATGGTACAACCTCCTGGCGGAGGGTGCAAACAAAAACTGACCCAAGGATTACGCACGGACACGTGTTACAAGAAGCGGGGACACATCATATACCGCTACACGACTCTGAAAAAACACGTGTATGAGGGTCTTTTATTTGGGAGACACCTACCGATCCACCTGCAGACCTTGGTTATGCAGGACCAGTTATCCTTTCCACATTGATTTACAATGATGAAATAATGCAAGTAAGAAGAACGAAGGCAAGAGAGAAGGGAGGCAATAAGAATGAATGAAGAAAAAAGAAACTGCAAGAAAAAGGCAAGAAAAGAAAGAATGAAGGCAAAGAAAGCAAGATGACAAGGAAGGTAAGAAAGCAAAAAGGAAAATCAATTAAAGAAGAGAAAGAAAAAATAAGGAAAGGAAGAAAGTAGGAAAAATGAAAGAAGAAAAGAAAAAAGAAGTAAGGTAAGCAAGAGGTAGGAAATGGAGAGAAAGGTACGGAAAGAAAGAAGGAAAAATTTCAAAAAAGAAAAAGGGTATGAAAGAAAGAAAAATTGAAAGATAGAATGAATACAAAAAGAAGGAAAACAAAAAGAAAGATAGAAGAAAAAAAGCAAGAAATAAGGAAATAAGGAAAGCAAAATGTGAACACAACAGACCAATGGATGAAATGGATGAAAAGAGGTGCCCAAAAGTCCCTATTAAGGGAGTATATTATAAATATAATTTTAGTAAAAATCAAAAAGCCTTGGCTAGCGCCAACCCTAAAAAGTCAGGTCTAGAACACTGAGTAGTTTTTGCCCTAATTACCACTTTCTATTCATCTGATCCTGGCAGACTTAATGAAACTAACATTAGAGAAAAAGAGTATTCTGGTATCAATGTGGGACACTGGCTGCTGTCTTGTAGTCCATCATATGACCAGATCGCTCTAAAATGTTGACATGAACATTCAGCAGTACAGTACCTTGATTACCTACATCATTATGCTTTTTTGTTACAGACAGCACTATTTCTACCTTCACAACAACAGTCTAAGCAGCAGTAAAATATTCCACGGATTCTGTGACAGACTTAAGCCTTAAAAGAGCTGTGCTAATCTGTTCTTACTTGAAAGGTCTTGCCAACCAACCCAAAAATCTAATATTGGCCACCTATTAGCATTTGTTTGCCTTTACATCCTACCATATTCTCAACATTGATGATGGATGTGTTTAGATAGCTCTGGAATTCATCCACTAATTTAGAAGTCTCTTTTGTTAAGGTTGAAAATGGCTAAAGTAGGGTAGTTCTCCTCTGCAGTGTTTGAACTGCCAATTCAGTGCCTGCTTTCCTCACTGCCTTTAAATTCAACCTCCCTTTGACATCATTCACCTTACTTTCTATGTCACCCACTTTTATTTAGCCACTCTAGAAATGCCATCAACTATCTCTCACCTACAGTGTGGTCTAGGCTAGTGTGAGAAATTGGGATGCTGAATGACTGGGGTGGGAGCCCTGGTCAAGCAGCAAACACAATCCTTGTCAGGGTAAGACATGAGGAAACTATAAATGAACCTGTGCTCAACCCCAGTTTTTTGTTTTTTTTTTAACTTTATTTTCTTTTTATATACAGTTAGCAAACCACAGGATTATGACAGATTTAAGCCCTATACCATGTTATATTTCTGATGACATTGATGACAATTCTACTTACAGTAATTTCATTGTGTCCATTTTACAACTTCTGCTAATTATTTACACACTGCTTGAGCAAGTATGGGCCGGAGTCATACAATGGGTATTATTAATAGGGCATGGGCTCTGTGTGCGTATCTTGTTAGGGAACCGAGTCTGAGGTGTGCTCTGAGTCATTTTGTGTTTCTAGAAAATATGTTTGGAGTGGTTGCCAGATGTCACTTGGGCGTGACGTAATCTGTTGAAGTTGAGACTAGATATCACTGTTGGTGCTGCAAAATATCAGCTGTCCATCCAGCATTTCAATGTCGGTGGGTGTTTGTCATCCCAGCATATTGCAATTTCCGGGTTTGCTAGCATCAGGGCTATCGCCACCTATCTGCGTATTGCTTTTGGGAGGTATGCACAAATCAAGTAGCACCTTCAATGGGTCGGTGTAAGTGTCTGGTGTATGATGCGTGATAATTCAGTGTTTACAGCTGTCCCGAAACCCACTATTTTAATGTAAGTCCAGGTCATGTGTATAAAGTCTGCAAGGGGAGCCTGGCATTTAAGACATGCAAGCAAGCAAGCAAGCATTGTCTATACCTTGTATATCCTGAGGGGGTGATGTATGCCCACCATAAGAATTTAAAATGCAGCAGCTTGTGACGGTGAATCATGGAGATTTTATGTGTTTGTGTGCAGCAGTACTGCCATTGGAAATCAGATATAGCATGGCCCAGGTCCCGCTCCCATGGCTCTCTTATTCCAGAATACTTAGTGGGAAGTAATAGGATGCAAGCCTGGCATAGTTTAGACATTAGGTGTTCCCCACCCGGATCTTTGATGAGTAAAGTCAAGGGGGTGAAGTTGAGTGGCTCGAGTGGGAATCTGAGGAGTTGTGCACGTAAAGTATTCTGTAGCCTGTGTAATATGAAATTATCCATCTGTGTGCACTGTGCAGTCTAGCGCCGTCTGTCCGAGAGAACACATGGCCTTGGGGGTTTAGGGCACTCATTGGGTCAAGGGTGAATTTAGTGAGTGTGTGATGGGCAACTAGGTGTTGCCTGCCAGAGGGAGGGCTGGTGAGTAAAGTAAATGGTCACCTGTGGATCTGACTAATTTCCTCCAAGCCCAGCTAGTTGTTGAAACAGTTTGGATATCTTGTGGGTCTCATTTTAGACCTTCCGATAAGATTGCTGAAAGCAGAATCAGGTGTATGTGATCCGCTTTAGGTTTGATGTGTGGGATCCTGGCGTCCGGATGGTACCAATTCCTAGCAAAACTACACTGAGCCACCAAGTAGTACATTTGAAAACACAGGACCCCGAACCCACCGCCTTCGTAGGGCATCGCCATGGTGTCCCATTTAATCCTAGGCTGTTTATTGCCCCATACTAGGTGTAAGAGTGGTGTACATAATTCTGTAAAGAAGGAGGAGTCAGAGAGATAGGTATATGGTGAAACAGGTCTAGGAATTTTGGAAGCACACGCCATTTTAATTATGGCAATTCTGCCTAGCATCGCTATTGGTAGTTTTAACCAACTTTCAACTTCACTGGTCAGCTTGTCGTATGCAGCAACGTAGTTCAGTCTGTTCTGGGCCGCTGTGGATATGTATCCCTAGATATTTTACTACGTCTTCACAACGTACTAGGGGTTATTCAGTGGCGATCGTCCGGGTGCACAGAGTCAGTGGAAGCATCTCAGGCTTGCCCCAGTTAAATTGTCGGCCAGAGAGCGCCACAAATCTGCCTACCTCTCTAAGGGTGGGGTCAAGGTTATCGCTAGTTTGTCTGACATATGTCATCCACGTATAGAGTGACGAGCAGAGGGCGAGTTTTCAGTTGGAGTCATCTGTGAATGTGTCATTCCTGTAGGTGATGTGGTCCAGTGCAATCACAAACAGTAAGGGAGACAGCGGGCATCCCTGTCTAGTCCCACTTGTAGACTGGAATGCTCTAGTTAGCGTCCCGTTTAGTCGTAGAAGGGCAGTGAGTTTAGTTTAGTGTATAGTGAGCGAATGATGGAAGTGAACTTTCCTGGAATGCCCATTCTTTGAAGCGTTGAATGTAAAAACAACACTTCCAGGGAGTTGAATGCTTTTTCAGCATCCAACAGTATGGCAGCAGCAGGGGTAGCTGGTGAAATTCTGCAAAGAGTGTCTGTATGTTCAGTGCTGTGGATTTATGTGGGACAAACCATGATTGAGCAGGTGAAGTGATCTGATTCATTATGAGAGAAAGTCTGCTGGCTAACATTTTGGCGAGCATTTTGTTCTCAAAGTTCAATAAGGATAACAGGTGGTAGGACTCGCAATGTCACAGGTCTCTCCTGGTTTGGGAGTAGGAATATTACTGCTTCTCAGAGGGTGGAGGGAGAATGCCATTTTCCATTGCTTTCTGATACACTTCCAAGAAATAGGGGGCGAGTAAGTGTTTATATGCTTTATAGAAGCAACCCGGAAACCTATTAAGGCCTGGTGCTTTGGAGCATCTATTGCTTGGGTAACTTCCTCTTCCGTAAATGGTTCACTTAGAAACTGGCGGTGCACGCTATCTAACCATGCCTCGGGGGAACAGGATGTGTATAAGTCTGTGTAGTAGGTGAGCACAGTGTCCTGTATATGGCTCGTATCTGTTGCCCTGGCACCATCTGGTCGTTGAAGCACAGCTTTATATGGCTGGCCTCCAGGGGGACTGTAGTATGTGTGCTAATGTGTGTCGCGGGCGCGCACCCTCCCCAAGTCTTCTCGCACTTGCATATTTTCCCAAATAGTGTGCCTTCCTGTCTGAATTGAATGAATTGAAGATTTGTACAGCGCAACTAAACCCGAAGGCATCAAGGCGCCGTGAGATTCTGTCATCAATTTAAGAGTGTCGTGTACATTGATTGGGGGTGTGATTTTTGTGTTTGGTCTACTTTTTGTTGTTGTAACCTGGTGAGTGTATGTCGAAGGTCTCTGAGTACGCCAGCATATTTGGAGATGCAAATCCCTCTAACATAAGCCTTAAAGGTCTCCCACAAAGTGGCCCTTGTAGACACAGTACCCTCATTCAGTTCCAAATAATCCACCATTGCTTGGCGCATTTCTGACTTGAATACTTTGTCCCTTAGGGCTGTGTCGGGACATCTACATTTGCGTTCTGATCCACCTACCATGCGCATCCATACTAGTGCTAGTGAGTAATCTGATAGGGTACGGGGTAAATGTTGCATGGATACTGTCCAGTTTATTAAACTGGGCGACAGCAACCAGTAGTCCAGACGGGTGCAGGTGTAGTGATATGCCAAATACTGTGTGTATGCTGCTTGTGCGGGGTATAGATGGGGCCAGATGTCTTCTAGAGTATGTTCCTGCTTAAGATCCATTAATGCTCTGTTTTTTGTGTCTGGGTTTCCCCATCTCTCATAATATAGGGAAAACTCATACCCAAATTACGTACCCAAAATGTAGCAAGAACTATCTACTTAGAGCTCTAGTGTATCAACACTGGGGAGATGGTGGCGCTACGCCAGAACCTCCAATACGTAATAAAGGCTGTCACTTTTGGCATGCAATAAAAAACAATCACAATTTTACCTTGGCCTGCAATATCCCTCAACTTCTAAATTAACATTTTCATCTCAACAGTTCCATCAAACTAGCTAGATGAAAATAAGTCTGCACTGACACCGAAGCCGAGGCATGGAGGTGATCTGTTTGGGGAGGTAGGTACTTGGTTTCTCTTCTTTTTGGACAGTGTTTGATAGAACTCATGCACCTCTGATGGTGTTTTGAAAATCCGGGACCTGCCATCAATGTCCACCCTCAGGTGTGCTGGGCACAGCATGCCATAGCTCAGTCCCAGGTTCCTGAGGGTGGTCTTAACTCAGAGAACTTTTGCCAGGCTTCCTAGACAATGATGGTGTAGAATAGATACATGTAAATTGTTGGCTTTTGCACCCTGCCAGTGGAGTGGGCCCTTTTCTCTTGACAGTCGCAGCACATTGTCTCTGTCCTAAAAAGGTGAGCAGGCGAGCAATTATGGATCGGGGAGGGCAATCAGCGTTCGTACGAACGCCCTAGAGATCGGTGGGCTCTCTCCACCAAGTCGCCGGGGAGAATGAATCTCTGCCAATTAGATCTGCCAATAGTTGTTCAACAAAGCCATCGAGGTGACGCGTGTCGGTGGATTTGTGTGCCCCAGTTATTCGAATGTTGTTTGGCCTGCTCTTGATTTCCATAGCTTCATTCTCCAAAGCGTTGGTCATTCCAGTCTTTTAGTTGTTTAGTCAGCGCCATCTTTGAGGTCCGATACCCTGCCCTCCACTGTGTCCAGGCGGCCATCGTGTTTGTCCAGCCATGCCACCATGTCCCCCAGGCGCTTGTCTAGAGATTCAAAACGAGTGTCCAGTCCCTTAAAACCTGCACGTAGCTCTGCCAGGATCGTGTTGTACCCTTGTGCAGCCATTTCTATTTCTGGATGTTCCCCTCCTTCTACCTGTCCTGAACCAGTAGTATCACCAAAGTGCGCTGGGGAAATGTGTGAAAAGCGTAGCCTCACTTATGAAGTGTACTTGGGAGCAGCCGGGTCGCTGGGAGGTGCGTGCAAGCTGGGCGCCAATGAGGATGCCAAGGTCAAGGGTACTGTTGTAGAGCTAGATGTCTACTCTGGGTGCCTGATTAATGGCCCCACTCAGCGTCAGTAGTCCAGTGGATCTGCCCCAATCTAGGGTTTTTTTTCAGGGCTCGTTTTCCCAACCAGTTTTAAACGTCGCAGATAATGGGACTGCCTACGGGTAGCTGCCTAGTTGACACAGGCCTTGGTTGCAAATCTCTCTGAAGAAGTCAGGTACTTTTAATGGGTGGTGAGCCTGCCAATGGGGCTACCCATGTAGGTGGCCAAACTCTGTACTACTGTCCTGCTATGGGACCCACGTCTTGATATCAGTCAATATTTTGTTTCAACATATATAGGCCCCAGGGGGGGTGACCTTTGAGAAGCATTGGTTAGGTGAATCGGGGTTGGGAACAGCTACTCCAAGGCCCAGCAATATCTTCAACACTCCAGATTCCTCTCGCTGGTAAAAGAACGTCTGTGGTGCACTGGTCTGATAAGTGGTGGCGGCTGTGGTTGATTGGTGAGGGCCTATCAGGTGTGGTTGGGCGCTGGCAAATGGGGGTGTGGGACCGCTTCAGTCTGCTGATGGGAGACGTGCTCGCACCACCGCGGCACAGAGGAGAGCCTCCGTCATCGTTTCCCGACCGAGTGACTGACACCTGTGTCCATCTGCACAGCTCTGAGTGTGGTATTTGAAGAAATGCCCCAGCCTGTGGTCCCAGAAGCCCAGCCTGTGCCGCCGATTTGGCTCTGAGGTGTGTCTTGGTCAAGGTATTTACTTAGCGTTACAATGGGTTGCAGGGCGCTGGAGCCTATGCGAGTGCCGCTGCCATTTATTAGTCTGAGGAGCATGCGTAGGCCGCTGATGAAAATGGCGATGGCCTACCTCACAGCAGTTCTCTGGCGGGCTGGGGAGCACTACTCCTTGGCATTTAGGACCGCATGTAGAACACAGTTCTGTTGATGCGGCCCAATGTTGAGCCTGCTGAACCCGTCCAGGTTTAGGTCAGCGGTAGGTTTTTGTTGTCCGAGGCCGTTGGGCGTCATGTTAGCGTGTGGGAGGAGACGTCCTCCTGGATGCACTTAAAGCTCCGGCCATGGTGCCCAAGAAGTTCTTCAATCGGTGATTCCGGAAGTCTCCAGAGCGCCAAATCTTTGGATATGCGTGCTATGTCATTGCCTCCACCTGTGCTGTGGCTTCTGAGGGAGGCAATGAGGGTTTTAGTAAATTAAATCATTATAATTGGGAGGGGTCTGACAGAGCTCCAAGACTACGTGGCCACCTTGGCAGGCGTCCTGGCCACACTCCGTGCTCACCCCCTTTTAGCTTGGCATAGAGTGGTTAGGCTTAACTCAGAGGCAATGTGTAAAGTATTTGCACAACAATTCAAACAGTATTAAAGAGAAAACACCACAGAAATAGGACCCAACACTTAGTTAGAAAAATAGAGCTTAATCTAATAAATAAAACAAGACCAAATTGACAAACACCTAATCAGCAAAACCAGAGTTATGAATTTTTAAAGAATAAACTGTAAAATAGCACCTAAAAGCATAAAGCACCAAATGCGGCTATCTTGTCACGCTTGACTGGGTCAAAGTCAAAAGTTCAATGGAATGCAGGTCAGATACAATCACAGATTAGTCCTGCTGAAGATTTACATTTTCAAGTTTTGTGCCAAGAGTCCTGTTCACGTTGGAGATGGTTGCGAGGAGCAAGATGAGCCTCATAGGCCGTGGTCTGTATGGTGCAAGGAGCAGGCTCGGATTTGCAACAGGTGGGCTGGTTCTTTGTGTTGGAGGTCCTCCGCGGGCAATCGATGTTTGCTGTGAAAAGCGATGGGCTGGTGTCGGCTAGCCCTGAATTGTGGTGCAAGCAACCCAGTCTCCATGCAAACAGGCCACAAAAGCCTAAAAGCTTTATTTAAAGAGCCCGTTTGCCACACCAAATGTCCAGGACCTGAGAGGCACATATTAAAGGCTGTGCAGATGCAAATTAAAGGTTTTCCACAAAACAATAAAATGTTGGAAAAATGTTCCCCTGCATGTTTGCTTTTCTCAACTGTAATAATTAAATTTAAAAAAATAAGTTTTTCTGGCATAATTCACAAAAGTATGAAAATATCTATGTATGAAGAGTACATGGTAAAATGCACATGCATTTCTGATCAACAAATACTGTACATTTCCTTTTATATGGAACGTTGTTAACAAAAATGTTGTCGTACAAAAATATGTTAGTGTTGCAAAGTCATCCTGTTCCCTGGCCACCCTCATTTTCTGGTGACTGGTACTGGTGGTAACTTACTCTGACTGTCCCTGGGCTCTTTTTAACATGGTCCAGGGGCAGTGCTATGGTGAAACCAAAGTGGAAATACACACACACATTATGATACACTATGGGGTTGATTACGATGTCAATCAGAAAGGCTCCGAATCTGATTCGGGTCTGCCAAGTCCGATTCGGAACCTGTCCTTCCAACTGATTCAGAAAGCTTTCCAAATCACCGATGCCGATGTTTGGAAAGCGTTCAGACTTTCCGATTCGGTTCTGACTTGGTTCCGGATGGCATTCGGAGAAACTGAGTCAATCAGAGATTACAGCATTTCCGACTGAGCAATTACGAGGTCGGATTCAGACAGCCTTTCCGAATCGGTTGTTCTGACGCGGATCAGCTGTTGGATTATGACTTTGGGGGCCCATAGCAGGCATCCCTTCTCCCGGAGCCTTACAAATGGGGCTTGTGGGGGTAACCAAGGGACAACCTTTCAGACCATGCACAAGGGAGCCCCTTTCAGACCATGCACAGAGTGGCAGGCACCATGCAGTGCCGGCCACAGGGTGCACGATTTTCCCCAGCCACCCCTTTCTTCAATGAGAGCCTGTCTATCCGGTCGGAACACAGGCTGCCATTGAAGTCAATAGGAGTTCGACCGAATGGTATCTGGAACAATTGTAATCATTCAATTGGACTCGCTAAATCCAATTTGGTCAGAAACCATTCCGAGACCGATTCCGTCGGAATGCTTTCTGACTGACATCGTAATCAACCCCATTGGTTTAGGCTACCCATATGATTGGCATGACCTACCCTATAAGTCCCTAGTACATAGTGGGGCAGGGGGATGAAAAATGCTTTAAGTCCGTAGTACATAACAAGGCATGGCAGTTTAGAGGCCAGCAGCCTTTTCTGCACTTGCTTGTGTGCACTGCTGAGAGCCTGGGGTACTTTAAAAGCAGCCCTGTGTTGCAGCACTGCTTTCATATGTAAATTGTGCCCAAACTTGACTTTGGTGGTAGTGGCACTTATAAATATATAAATAGGCTATCTGGTTTTAGGCTTAAACCTATAATAACTGATAAAACCCCACCGAAAGGAAAATTACCATCACTGGTATTAACATATAAACACTGAAAAAACGTCTTTGCAACCACAAAGTAAGTGCCATTCATGCAAAGGAAAATGATGAGTGAAAGAGTAATTTTTTTTTCTTCCTGAAGGGGCCAATACAATGTAACTTTGTCATACAAGGTAGCATCAAGAAAGACTGGGCTAACATTATTCGGCTTGAATTTTGTTGTTCGGGGATGTCACTAAAACATTGCCTCTTCTTATTTCTGCTTTTTTTAGTTTTGTGGTCTTCGGTCTAAACATGCAGGGTTTAGAAGCATGTTTTAGGTCTTATTTAGTTATTTTATAAACTGTCGAGAATCGGGAAATATGAAAGTCAGGTTTCAAATGTTGGCTACATTTAATTTCACCAATAGGTAAAATGGCTGGTTTCATAAGAATCTTTCCTAATATGTACCATCACATTTACCCACAGACAGAGAATGGGTGAAATCCTTTGATACGTCAGCCTCCTTTTCTAGTGAGTCAGTATTGATTGTAAGTGAATTGCCAAACACCAAAGTCTTTAAACATTCAATGTAAGATGTAGTGACAGGTATATGTGAAAAGAATGTTGTCACCCAGCATCTGAAATTGTGGTGAAAACATGACACCAGGTGTTTGGTAAATATTGAACGCAGTGTCACTTGGAATGCTGCTGAGAAAAATTCCATCAAAGTTCAATAAAGTGAGTGATATTGTTTGTATTTGTAGTAATTCAGCTATGTATAGGAAAAGGTTGTATGGTGGTCTGTCAAAATTGATACCTGAGCTGAAGTGCTTCCCTGTAACAGATCCTTGTCACTTGCTAGATGGTATACTGAAAGCATCTTTACAATCTTCAGAGTTAATGAAGAATGCTATTAACTTTGTAGTCCATTCTGGGGCAGTAAAGATGTATTTGGACCTTATATACCCTGTGCAAACGCTACCTATACACATGCACTATCAGTGCATAAAGTAAGAAATAATTAAAATTGAATTAAAATTCCATTAACACTGGAAAAACACTGTTTCTGTTGTTTTTAATGGCACGAAAGTGTGTAACCACTGATAAACACAGTTTTTTAAGGTATTGAAAAAACTGAAAAAACCCCACCAGAATTTACCAAAAATAGAAACTGAAAACAGGAAAGCCTATGTATAAACTATAATATTGTGGCATATTAGGTATCCTCAGCGTCTACTCCATATGTCCCAGGGGTGGGGGAGAAGGCAAAAGACACTCAATTGATGACAGAATCTAGAACAAATCAAAACATTCAACCCCAGTCAAGAGATCTGAGTTAAATCCATCATTCTTTTGCTCACCATGACACCCCAGTTTAGACCTGGCCATATGCAAATCCGTCTTGACCCTGTGCCTCATGGGAACAGTCCAGCCCGAACTGCCAAGCCAGGACCTCCCTCGATCAGAAACAAGCATCCTTTGACCGGTTTTGGGGTTTCACCTCTCATGCAGGATAGCTTGAATCCAGTGGCACAGGAAGCCTGGGACCCATGTCGGGGCATACCCGGCACATTTAGGGTGAGAAAGCAAAAGACACACAATTGATGGACTGAATGCAGAACTAATCAAAACATTCACCCCCAGTCAAGAGATCTGGGTTAAATCCATTATTCTTTTGCTCACCATGCCACCGCAGTTTAGACCTGGCTATAGGCAAAATAGCTTGACCCTGTGCCTCATGGGAACAGTCCAGCCCGAACTGCCAAGCCAGGTCCTCCCTGAACCGGAAACAAGCATCCTATGACCGGTTTTGGGGTTTTACCCCTCATCAGTCAGGATAGCTTGAATCCAGTGGCACAGGGAGCCTGGGATCCATGGCTGAACATACCCGGCTCATTGAGGGTGAGAAAGCAAAAGACACACAATTGATGGACGAAATGCAGAACAAATCAAAACATTCACCCCCAGTCAACAGGTCTGGGTTAAATCCATTAATATTTTGCTCACCATGCCACTGCAGTTTAGACCTGGCTATAGGCAAATCAGCTTGACCCTGTGCATCATGGGAACAGTCCAGCACGAAATGTCAAGCCAGGTTCTTCCTGGAGCAGAAACAAACATCCTAAGACCGGTTTCGGGGTTTCACCCCTCATCTGCCAGGAAAGCTTGAATCCAGTGGCAGAGTGAGCCCGGGACCCACGTCTGGACCTGGCCTGGCAGTTCGGGCCGGACTGTTCACATTGGGCGCTGGGTCCAAACTGGAATGGCATGGTGAGCAAACAATCAATGGATTTAGGCCCAGACCTCTGTATTGGGGTGAATATATGACATTGTTCTGCATTCTGTACATCAATTGTTCTTTTTGCATTTGTCACCCGGAGTCGGACAGTTATGCCCAGATGTGGGTTTCATGCTCTCCATGCCACTGGAGTCAATCTATCCTGGCTGAAGAGGGGTGAAACTCCAAAATTGGTACTAGGATGCTTGTTTCCAGTCCAGAGAGGACCTGGCCTGGCAGTTTGGGCTTTACTGTTCCCATTGGGCACAGGGTCAAGACTGATTTGCGTATAGCTGGGTCCAAACTGGAATAGCAAGGCGAGCAAAAAAACAATTGATTTAGGCCGAGATCTCTGTACTGGGGTGAATGCATTCTGTCCATCAATTGTTCTTTTTCCAGGGGTGTGGGGATCATGTAGTTATAAGGAGTACCCTTACAAAAGAGGGTTGATATGCCCTGAGGAAATATAACATTTGACTTCCCCCACTGGAGTAAAGTGCTTCCCTAATTGGCATTTGTACTAGGAGCACTGTGAAGTTGGGGATCTACATTATGTTTGCATATTCAGAAACCCTAAAGTGTCCCCTAGGTATCTCAGGGTTAGGGGGTCCTGTAGATATAAGCAGAGTCCTTATAAAGGATGTTTTATAACTCCTGGTGTTTGAAAATCAGACATTTAATTTCCCCCATTGTAGATCCCCAGCCACAAAGGTTAACAGTGCAATAGTTTATGAACTCATAACTACTATGAGGTATTACCAAAAAAATATCATACGAGGACTTAGCAGAAAGTTATTGATAAATCTAACAATATGCTATTGTTGAATTGTTCCAAAAATATACAGAAAAGAAGTAACAAGACTTTTTTGTCTGTAAGCCAAAATGCAGCCTTCCTGTGGTCTCCCCTGATTGGTCAGAGTTAAGAGGATTAGCCAGGCAGCTTTGATGAAGTGATAAGTGGCATCCAGGGAGAGAGGCTTTCTCTTGGAAGAGGACTCTGCTACACAGGAATGCCAGAGCAAGGGGAAGGGTCGTAACGCATCAGCTTCAAAGGCAGAAGGGGACAGGAAGAGATAGCCAGGTCCATCTACCCCATCCCCTCTGAAAACAGCCAGATGGCAGGCTTAAGGATGGAATTTGCAGATGCCAGGGGGAGGAGATCTATGGAAATGAGCCATACTGAAGGTAGATTCAGCTAGTTCTTGCTCCTCTGCTGAGATTTCAGCCATATTGAATTTTGGAAGAATAGTGCTCTCTGGGAAACCATAGTGCCACACTTTGGAGGAAGTGGTCATGCTCTGGGTTGCTTCCCTGCATCCCATTGGACAGGAGAGCACTCGTTCCTGACCCCAGAGAACACTGAAAAAGTATCTAAGAGGGGCAAAGCCTCTCTGATCTACTCCTTGAAACTAAGAGAAGAAGAAAGGCTCATGTTGGAAGTTTGATTTGCACCAACCAGGTTCTACACTCTGACTGACTGCGCCTGTAGCACAATCTGGAACTACAGTCCTGAGGAACTAACTGCCTGCAAGAGGACTAAAGAGTGGACTCTCTGCAAGCTACAAGTTAACAGCTCACCTGGACCATCACCATAAAGAATTCTCAACCTGGTTTGTGTCCAGTGGATTTGTAATGGTACTGCCAAGTGGATTATAGGGACTGAAGTCCCAAACTTTCAGGGACCATTTTGGAAATTCCAGCCCCTTGGATTGTGTTTTGGACACTTTGGAGACAACAGAGGAACTTCAGGAAGAAGTTCCAGAAGTTTGGAGAGGTATGGAGCAACTTTGAAAAAAAGCTCCATAAGTGGACCGACTCAACCTGGAGAGCCAAGCTGGCGAACATCAACCACGAGCCGGCCTTGCCTGCTGGATCACCTTGCTGAAAAGCTCTAGAGGTCCAATTTACAGAGTTTGACAAGGAGCTCTCTGGAAAACAAGCTGGCAAACCCTCACCCAACCTGGCTTGGTGCAGAGCATTGAGGGACCCCAGCAGAAAAGCCTCCAGAAAAGTTTCTACGTCTGAAGGTAAACACTTGAACTGGCTCCACTGCGAGAGTCAAGCCGCCCACCTTCAACCACGAGCTAGCCTGGATCCCTGGTTCATCCCGCTGAAAAGCTCAGGAGGTCCGACTTCCAGAGTTTGACCGGCAGTTTGTTGAAAGTCAAGCTGGCGACCCCTCACTGAACCCAGACAGGTGAAGAGCCTTGAGGGACCGAGCAGAAAAAGCTCCATAATAGTTTCTAAGTCAGAAGATAAAAAGGGGTCCATTGTGGGCAGCCTGAAACTTTGATTTTGTCCCGGTCAAGTGCGACCAGATTTCCAAATAGGCGCTATAGGTTTGTATGTGCTATTTAGTGTTGAATCTTTATACATTCATATCTCTGGTTCCCTACATTTTTTTTGTCATTTTGGTGTTGTTACAAAGACAAAACTATTTTGTATTTTTATAAATTGGAGATGGATTTATATTGTCTGTTCTGTCTTAGATATTTACTGAATTGCTGTTTTCAAATGCTTTAAATACCTGTGTCTGAAGTTAAGCCTTTCTGCTCACAGCCTAGATACCAAGGGCTGAGCACGGAAATAATTTTCTGAGACCTATTCAGAGCCCTAGACTGTGTTACTGACCTCATTGCCGGTGGTAGATATATATCTACCACTTCTAATAATCCAGTTTCCAAAAGCTACAATATCAATACTCAAAAGGTTGTGAATGTAAATATATCTAGGTAAGCATTGACTTACTATTCTTAACTACACACCTACACACTTTGAAGGTATATGTATATATAGTTAAGGTACATATATGTTAAGTATAATAAACCTATAGTTAGCTATAACAATATTTACTGTCGCCATATTTTATTAGACAATATTTTGGTATGATTTTTTTGTAACACAATATATTGCTACCTTGATTTGTGCTACCATGATTATACACTTGTGGTAAATTCACTTGGTTGAGTAGAAGAGAGGTTCCGTGTGCTTTGAGTGCATTATGGGAATTTAACAGACACCCGTTTATAAACTAAAGGCTTGTGAAAATAATTGTTTCTTCTTATTTGCACAATCACTTAAAACAGAAAAAAGGTAACCCGTCTAATACTTCAATGTATGAAAACAAAATGTGTGTAACAGGTTCTATGTTGCATCTTTTGATTGATAAACTATTTGTAACCAAAAAGTTTTAATGTACGTGCTATTCACATATTATTTCCAGGAGTCACAGTTGAGCATTTGCAGTCCCTCTAGAGAGCAGGGATACATATAAATCAATATTAAATCCTACTGGGGGGGGTGTGGCTAGCCAGCCACGATGGCGGTCGGCAGTTGCTGAGCTCCGGGCAAGCCTGGGGGCTTTCTCCTGTTCCGAGGAGACTGTCTGCTTTGTATTAACGCTGTGGGGAGATAAAGACTACCGGAGCCCCCCGGGAGACCTTGCATGCCGCCGACGGGGGCTGTAAGCCCCAAAAGCCTGTAACAAGGATTCGGGCCTGTTGCGGCCTTCTCCTGAGGTACACCGGGGGCTATAGTTGCGGTGGGGCCCGGCCGGCCGGGACAGGAGACACCAGAAGTGCACAGCCCTCGGGCATTGAGAATCCGGCTGGTGCCTGGCCCGCTGGGGACCTGCGAGTGTGCGACCCTCGTTGGCAGTGACCTACTTCAGCGAGGGGGGGCACCTAAACAGCCCTGAAGTGGTTCAGAGGACCGGCATTAAACACGGCCTGCCCTGAATGTTTGGAGCTGTTTCTGCACGACCTGATTCGGGAGGACGGCGACCCGAGGCGATATTGGAGGGACTTGGAGGTAGGCAACCTTGAGCCCCGAGAGAGGGGTGGATGCAGATTCCATCACGGCCCCCCCCCTATTGCCTGATTCGCGGGCCTGCACTGGAGGACTGGCGGAGCATGGGCTGTCGCCCCCTCCCTTCTTATCACCCCTCTCCTACCACGGTGGTGCCTCAGGGACCGACTCGAATTGGCACAACGTGGATACCGTGGCTCTGCCTGAGGGAGGGAGGGGACACTACAGACTGGGCTGGTGCTGCCCCTGTGACTCCTTCCTGTTCATCTTGGCCGATGGCAGGGGCACGGAACATGACCAGCTGGGACCTTCCACTGTACGCCATGGGCCCTGTCCTGGCCCAAGAAATAGAGTGTGACAGACCCCGCGTGGCCGTGGGACAGTTTGCGAAGCGCTCGGTGGTGGCGCGATAGGGGACGGACCCAGTGCCTTTGTGCTTGTTGGAGTAGGTGTGCACACCCACCCTCCCTCTCCGGTTTACTGGATTTCCGCTCTCCTGGTCCTGGCGTGCCGTGCTGCAGGACCTACATCTTGGATCGGAGGAATCTGTGAGGCGGCGTGGGGAGGTGACCCTACCCCGAAGACACATTCTCTCCCGTGACGCCCTCTTGGGCAGAACCTATATATCACGGGTCGGACAGACCCGGTTCCTTCTCGACATGGTCCGAAAGGGGGCGAGAGTGCCGGAGAGTCAAGGAGAACCAGCAGCCACGCACCAAGCATCAGGCGCTGAGATGGGGCGGACTATGCTGGAGGCCTCTGGATCGGGCCCTGCTGGGGAGCAACAAGCAGATAAATTGGACTTAATTCTGAAAGAAATCAGGGACACCAGGTCGGCAATGGAGCTGCAGTTGGGGGCCCTAAACACGAACTTCTCCCTGCTTAAGGGGGACCATAGTAAATTGTCCGACAGAGTGAAAGACCAGGGCCTCGCCATTGCAGACCTTAGGCCAACGATGGCGGACCATACAACCTCTATACAGCAACTACAACAACAGGTTGCATCTATGATGGATCGGTTGGAGGATGCGGAGGGCCGCAATCGACGCAACAACATCCGCATCATTGGCCTTCCGGAGCGCGGTGAGGGGACCCACGCAGCAAACTTTATGGAGCAGTGGTTCCGTGAACACGTCACTGCGGAGGACCTGTCCCCACATTTCTGTGAAGAGAGGGTGCACCGGGTCCCCACTGGTAGGCCTAGACTGGGCCACCCACCTGATTTTCCGGATACTAAACTACCGAGACAGGGATTGAAGGACTGGGTTCTTTGGACCCAGCGGTGCCAGGGCACAACACCTGAAACCTTCGTGGGTAACCTGCTCCGGCGTACAAATCACAGAGACACGGGACACTTCCTTCGGCGTCAAAGAGTCAAGGTTTATTTACTGCAGGGAACACAGAAGTCACAAGAAGTACATCGAGTGTAGTTCGGGGAGACTGCTTCAAATTGTATTTGTGGATCGCTCCTTTTATACAGTTTCTACCCATAGGATAACATGATACACAATAGTTTACAACCTGGTTCCCACAAGTCGCTCTCAGAGGGGTCGCTTAGATCACTTTGAAACACACAAGATCCGGAACATAAGTGCGGAAACATTTGGCGGTTCCCAACTGTAAAAACCCATCTTCCCACCATTAGCAAATTCCAATCAGCAGTAAAGTAGATCGAAACAGGAACGAAGACAGGTGCAGAGGAAGACGGAGACAGTGGGGAGATCGGAAAGGGTGTAAAAGGGGAGTGTCGAGAAGCACGAGATACAGGCATCAAAGGGACGTGCCTAATGAGATGCACAACTGAGACAATAAGCCCGTGCGGCAAGATGAGCCTCGAGCGGCGCCATCTGCCTTACAGTAGCATCCCCCTCGTCATAAAGACACTTTCAAAGAACATGTGTCTTCCGCAAATATCTTGGGAGTCCCAGGGTCGCGAAGCGGACAGCGTCCGTTCGCTGGCTACTTGAGGGCAAGAGACAAAATGGATGCCGTATCTAAGATGGAACCCGTGGGTACAGATGACAACCCACATAACAAACGAACGGTTTAAGTTAGCACAGCGAAACTGCGCACACTTGCTAAACTCGTCATTTGCGGTTCATAGATACTAGACTCGACCATATTCGTGTGAGTCGAAAACACCACTTACAATTGTCACGGAACCTCAGACGCTCCTTTTGCCCTCATGTAGGCAAGCACTAGTCGGAATCATACTCGATATTCATCAGACCATCAAGATGTCGTTGTAGCATAGCTCTGTCCAACCGAGTCCCCTTGGTAACAGATGGTTGTCTCATACACGTTGCAGCACAGAGGCCACATAAGGCAGGACCACACTGCACACAAAGGCAACACGTGAACAGGAACACTACCACAACCCCGATGATCGTCAGAATCTTCCAACCCCAAGTCGACACCAGGCCCCAAAACCAACCAAGTAGCGTCCAATCCCCTACATCCACGTGTATGGATTCGGAGATCTTGTGCAACTTCGAGATGGCTTGATAGACAGTAGGAGCATTATCTGGAATGAAAATGCAACAGCTCGAATGGATCACTTTACATACCCCACCGCGATCTGCTAAGACAACATCTAAAACCATACGGTTTTGTAATGTCATAAGTCTCTCCGCCTGAAGTTCTGTGGTGATATTACCAAGGGCACTGGCAGTAATGTTAGCTGTCGATTCTACCACTCGAGTCAAATGTCTCAGGTTCCTACTATTAACCATAGGTCCCCAAAACGGGAGGAAACCCTTGAAAAAGTCTCCTGCCTCTTGACCGGCAGTATCCTCTTCACTAATTACGCCTCGTACAACTCTAGTCTTATGATAATCGGCATCTACAGTAAACGTCGGAGGCAACAGATTTGCAACAAAACATGAGCCCATGAAGTCTGCGGGCAACCATGTGTATGCACGATCATGACAGATGAAGTACGTACCCTTGGCAGCCAGAAGCACAGGGATCGGGGACATTGACAGAACGTAACTTTCAGTGCAAGCACTTACTCCAAGTGAGGCTTGCGAGCCACGACCCACAAGACAAAGATTACCAGTGTGGGGTACGACCCATATTGGAGACGAGCTTTTAAGCTGCTTTTCATTAGTGAACGTACTATATTCCCCTCTATTCGGTGCCCTATAGGCTTGTACCTCTGCCTTAGGGATGAGATAAGCATCATAGATCTCATCTTCCAAATCCTGTATTATCATCGATACCACCCACTGCCATGAGGTAGGACCCGGTTTGGGGGAACGTTCTGGAGAGGGGTGGAAACCTAGTGCGCTTCGAAGCATTGTTTGGTATGCTCGAGCTGACCCTTGGGAACTATACGGTAACACCAGATATGGAATTCCCTTACCCGTAGTATGTGGCATCAACCCACACACCCAACAATTAGTAGTGTTAACCACTAACTGATGCTGATGGAGGAGCTGGATAAAGGAATTGTTGCGGAATTCTACACGTCTAGCCTGTTCGTGTTCTGGTAACATATGAAAGGAATGAGGAGAAGCAGTAGAAGTAATGTTAGGGTAAGGAGTAGGAGTAGGGGTAGGAAGTAAGAAGTAAGACATAGTGTAATACACCCCACCCGCCAAAAATGCAGAAGCAGTTAAAAACAATACAAACAATTGGGATACAAAACATTTCGTACGACTAAGTTTCTGCAGCTTGACTCTATACGCCTGCGTTCCTTCCAAATCGTTCAGCTTTGAAAATGCCATTTCCCTATGACCGTCCGCAACGTTTCTTGACGCACTTCGTTCTGTGCAGCAATAGTCAATTCCCAGGAGTTCCTAGGAACCGACGGCCTTTAACCTAGCGTCAAGACCTACTGTCCAGAAGGAAGTACGCGCGCGGCCCTACGGCCCTCAATACACAATATGTATTTATTTAGCACAATAATTCAGCTGTGGAAGGAAAAAGATACAAGAAAAAAATCTTGATATATGTACAAAACAATTTTCAGTGATACGAATTGTTCACAGTTGATCAGGGGAAACGAAGATATTGCAGTTATCAGTTTCAGCAAAGCAAGAAAAAAATTTATTTGTCCTCAGTATGAGAACGCAAAGAATATCGATGTTTCCCGGGACGTGTCTGCACGTCGAACAAAGGATCCGTCGAAGAGACAGCGTCCTGTTGATCAGTTTGCTGATTTGGTCTTGAGTCTTTTGCTGACAATGTTCCAACAATGGCTTTCTGCTGCACTGAGTGTTCACCAACAAGTTGTGCGTCACTGAAAGGTACAAACGCCGGCAATGTCGCTGCTTCTGTTGACGCAATGCCTTTCCTCACCCACGGGTCTGCCGGCAAAGGAATAGGGACTCGCTTACAATGGGTAGCATGTACCCAGTTCTTCCGTCCCTCAAGACGAACGGCAGTCCTCGTGGCCAAAAGCACCTGGTGAGGTCCAACAAAGCGGGGGTCCAGATTCTTCTTGCGCGAAAAATTTCGGGTGACAACCCAATCACCAGGCTGGAGCTGGTGGCCTGGACCCTCCGTCTGCGTCGGCAAGGCGTCGTAAACCTGTTGATGAATTAACCTCAGTTTAGCAGTCAAGTCATGTAAGTAGTCAATCAACATCGGGTACTCAAGATCAACAAACATACCTGGCCTAGGAACCCCCCACACATTCGCAGGACGGCCGAACACTATTTCATAGGGACTAAGCCCTATTCGGGAGTGTACAGTCGCCCTAGTTGACAGTAATGCTAGAGGCAAAGCATCAGGCCACGAAAGTCCAGTCGTAGCCTGGATCTTCGCTAATTTTAGTTTAAGGGTGCCATTGTACCCTTCAACCAATCCAGCTGACTGGGGATGATTGGCGCTATGGAATTTCTGATTAATTCCAAGGCCCTTACACACACTCCTCATCACACTTCCAACAAACTCACTTCCGTTATCTGACCACACGACTCTAGGCATTCCATACCGAGGAAAGTATTCCTTCAGTAGGATTTTCGCAGTAGACAAGGCAGTATTATCTTTGAGGGGATAGGCCTCGATCCATCGGGAGAATGCGCAAACCACAACCAAAACGTATTTCAGGTTATTGCATCGCTCCATATGGATGAAGTCCAATTGGATCACCTCAAAGGGATACGAAGGAGGAGCAAAACTGCCAGGGGGAGTTGGGGTTCCTTTGCCAGGATTGTACATTATACACACCATACAATTCTTCACCAAACGTTCAGCACACTTAGTAATTCCATCATTCTTCCACACATCAGCCAACAACTTGCAAATACCTTTCGCGCTAATATGTGCTAACCCATGTGCCATTTGCACAACGGCCAGTACATACGCATCAGGCAACATCCATCTTTTCTGATCTGACAAATCAATCCAGCAACCATTCACATCCAACCTTCCCGTACTTTCTTTCCACTTCATCTTTTCAGTGTCGGTGGCCTCATTCTGAATTGCTTTCACACTCTCTATAGTATTCTCACACATACTTGATTCTGTAGGCCACCTAACCGAATTCGTCACATACATTCGAGTGCTAAGGTTCCGGGCAGTCTCCTTAGCAATCTCATCTGCAAACGCATTACCACGACCAACATCATCCGTCACCTTACGATGCGCACTACATTTAACAATTGCAACTTGAGCAGGCAAAGTCAATGCATCCAAAAGATCGTTCACAAGCTGGCCATGCTGTATTTTCGTGCCATGTGACGTCAAGAAACCACGCTCTCGCCACAACCGTCCAAAGCTATGCGCTACACCAAAAGCATACTGACTATCGGTGTACACATTCACACGTTTCCCTTTTGCTAATACACATGCTCTAGTAAGAGCAATCAGTTCTGCAGCTTGGGCAGAATTCTGATTCAATCTCGCAGTCTCAACAACAGTATTCAACGTCACAACAGCATAAGCAGTAGTCACATCACCATTCGGCAATTTAAAACATGACCCATCCACATACAGGGTGCCATCCGGGTCTTCCAATGGGGTGTTTTTAAGGTCCACACGACCTTTTGTTTCCTCCTCTGTCCGCAAGTAACAGTCATGTTCTGTTACTGCATCTGACTCTGCACTAATTGGTAACAAAGTTGCCGGATTTAGGACATTACAACGTTTTATCTGAATGTGGCTTGCCAAGAGCGTCAATTCGTACCCAGATAACCTCGCACTCGTCAAGTGCTGAGTTTTCGTACGGTTCAAAAGAGTATCGACTGCATGCGGAACCATCACCGTAAGCATATTATCCATGACCAATCCTGCTGATTGTCGGATGGAGACCGCAGCTGCCGCAGTTGCTCTCAAACAACTCGGCAATGCTCTAGCTACTGGGTCTAAGGTCGAGGAAAAATATGCACATGGACGTTGCTTACCACCAAAAGGTTGCGTTAAGACGCTTAAAGCACAACCTTCCCTCTCGTGAACATATAACGTGAACGGCTTGCTGTAATCAGGGGTACCTAACACAGGGGCCGAACACAATGAATCACGTAATTCAGAAAAACGTTTCTGACATTCTTCCGTCCATGGTAAAGGAGTCGAAACATCCTTGCACGTAAGAGCCACCAATGGTTTCGCTAGCAATGAAAAATTAGGAATCCACTGCCTGCAGTACGATGTGATACCTAGAAAGGCACGCACATCTCTTTGGGTTTGTGGCACAGCCATGCGCGCAATCGCTGCAATTCTCTCTGGGGTCAATCTCCTTCCCTCCTTTGACAATAAGTGACCTAGATAGGTTACTTCTTGACAACAATATTGGAATTTAGAAGGTGACACCTTGTGATTTAACTCACAGAGATGTTGCAGCAACGACACTGTAGCAATTTTGCAAATGTCCTGAGTATCAGCAGCCACCAATAAGTCGTCGACGTATTGGATTAAAACCGCACCAACCGGCAACCTAAACGCATCTAGTTGACCCTTCAAAGCTTGACTGTAAATCGATGGACTTTCACAGTAGCCCTGAGGAGCGCGTTTGAACCGGAAGCTACGTCCACCAAGAGAGAAACCGAAAAGGTCCCTGCTCTCTTCGGCAATCGGGATGCTGAAAAACGCATTTTTCAAATCAATCACCGAAAACCATGAAGCCGTAGCTGGAATCAGAGTCAGTAGCGCCGTAATGTCAGGCACAACAGGGAATTGAGGAACCACAATTTTATTCACCTCCCGTAAATCAATAACAAAACCATAAACAGGCGGTTTGGTAGGATCAGTACGTTTAAGAATGGGCAGTACAGGACTATTGCACACGTTTCCCCGAGTTTCTTCAATGACATCTTTCTCGATCAAATCATAGATGATCGCTAACAAAGCTCGTTCACCATCCAGGGAGATACGATATTGGGGAATACGTGGTAATCGCACATTCTATTTCAACTGAACAACATAAGGGGAGATATCAAGGAGGCCCACGTCGTTTGGACCCGTCGCCCACAAAGATGCAGGAAGAGAACTCAATTCCGGTGGAAGCTTATCGAGGGACAAGTACATGGGAGAGACTACCCTCTCCCCTAACGTAAGCTTTATACCCGCAGGAGAACAATACAAAGTCGCATACAAGCGTTTAAGCAAATCCAGACCCAAAAGATTTTCACCACAACCAGTGGTTAAAATCAACGGAGCTTCGAGCTCACGAGGCCCAATTTTAAGGGGCAAAGGGCGCGAAACTGGATTGCTAACGGGGGCGCCAGAGAATCCAACGGATACATTTGTTAAGCCAGACAAAGGTGCGCCAGGGAGTTTCGAATGCATGATAGAACTTTTCGCTGCACCAGTGTCCAACAGAAAAGGCTCAACGACGCCCGATGTAGCAACTGCGACGTAAGGCCCTCTCTGATCAACCGGAACTGATACCACTCCCTCTCCTTGTCTTTGGCTGTCCTAGTAATTACTATCGTCAGTTCCCTGATCGACGTAATAATCGTCTACATTGTACTGCGCAGATCGTCCTTGCGATGATCCACGTTGATCGAAACAATTATTAGAATTTGACGAGTTATCAGAACAGTCGTTCTGAGCACCACGACCTCTACCACGTGATGCGTGCTGTGCACCACCACGACCTCCTCTAGACGAATTACCACCACTACGGTCATTTAAAGCAGGACAATTGAATTTAATGTGTCCCTCCTGTCTACAATAAGCACATTGGTTGTACCCCAACGAAGATCTCTGAAAAGATGAATCATTACGCGGCTGCGATCGATTTGATTGCGACTGCGATCTATTCTGCTGAGGCGCATTCTGATTAGAACGCGGCGGATATGCTTGTTGTAACAACACTTTAGTTTTCAGCTCTTTCGTCTTTTTATCGGCACGGTCATTTTCCTCTTTTTCTCTATTTTCGTAATATTGTGCCGTAGCCAATATCTGAGCTGAGGTAGAAACGGCCCACGCACTTTCTAAATTTTTCAATTTATTGCACAAGTCGGGCAATAAGTTCGATACAAATTTATCCACAAACAACCTTTGTCCACCCTCAGTACCCATATCCTGCCCACTATGATCGACGAATGTTTCCTCGAACCTCGTAAAGAAGTCTGAAACACTCTCATCTTTCTTCTGCTTACAGGCTGACAACTTGTCCCAATTTACCCTCATAGCTGGCATAAGCGTTTTCATTAACGTAATGATTCGCTGGGGAAGAAGTTCAATCAACTGATCGGGTTTAGTAGCAGCCACTTGTCCAGCGTCTGCCGCTGTAATGGCAGCCCAATCACCACCTAATTCATTCGCGTGATCTTGGTGACGAATCTTGGCCCATACCGGTTGCGGTACGACATTGCCAAACAACATGTCGATATCGGCCAGATTCATTATCGTAGTTCAATGTCCTCAACGAACAATGCATGAGGAATAGGAGCAGGACGAAGAGATAGCAACCGTTCAATAGCACGTCGGACATTAGTATCGACTATCAGTCCAGTTGCGAACTGAAGCCGAAGATTAGACAGGGCGGTCAGCACCTCGTCAGGCGCAACAGCCGCTATCTGATCATGTAAGAACTTGCACATTTCATCAAACACATATCTCTGAGTAGGTATGTTGAATTGATCAAACGTTTCGAGGACAACACGAGGTGGATTTCTAACAGGGTTTATCATCCAACCCATCGCCATATTGTATAGCGCAACACGTTCTCTATTACCAGGAAGCTGGCTACGTCTCTGTGGACCATCAGAACCTGCAGACCCAAAAACAGGTCCGAGCGACTGAAAGAAGTTTGTCGCAAGGGGAGAATCACCATTACGAGTAGAGGGAGAAGAGTAAGACACAGGACTAACAAGAGAAGGAGTAGAGACGTTAGCAGCAACAGGGGTTAACAACACAGGAGCAGTAGCGTGAGCAGTAGCGGGAACAGGAGTATGTGGAAGCGGAGGAGCAGTAGGAATAGAAAGAGGCAAAGGAGCAGGAACAGTCGGAAGAGCAAGTGCAGGTTGAGGAACTGGTGGAACAGGTACGGCAGGGACCACAGGAGCTGCGGTACCCTGTACGTACGGAGGTGGCGACTTCATAAGATAGGACATTAAAGAATCCTCAACTGCCTCTTCCTTCTTATCCGACTCCGTAGACAAAACAGGATAGCATTTGTCTATGGACATACGCTGTAATCTCTCAAACACTTCCTTATCCTTATCCTCCTTATCACGCTGAAACTGCTCAGCTTTCTTTACTATAGTAGCAACAGTATCTCGCTCACTACGTTTATTTTGTCTGATCTCTTTCTGTCGGGCTTCTTTGCGCCAGAACCGAAAGGCATCAAACATGGCCGGCCTTGATTTACGTTCGAACAACTTTATTTCCAAATTATCTAAGATCGACGCTTCGAAGCTACCGTGAGGTGGCCAACGAAGATCGCCGTCTTTCTTTGTATATTTGATCCAATAATCGTTAAAAGCAATCGGGCCTAGCCCATGTTTGCTATATAGGTCATAAGTAGGAGTTCCAACCGGAGGTATCGGACACGAATCCTCCAGCAGGGAATCCGCACCACAAGGTCTAAAGCAACTGAACAAAGTACTGCGACCAGGCATCTTGCACACTAGCCGAGTTTCACAAACTTCAAGGGTTACGGGATTTACCAAGTCCCAGCAAGAACAAAACCCTCGGTCTTTGGCGGCTGCAGTCGTCAAACAAATACAACAACAACAAAGTACGCTAGCAAAGTGTCACCGACAAAAACACTCACACAGCGTGTACAACAAAGACACCCGCTAAAGTGTCTACAACAAAAACACTCGCTAAAGTGTTTACAACAAAAAACTCTGGGAGCGACCCACAAATACTTAACTCAAAGATCAATGGCGTCCTCAGGAAGGCCCGTCAATCGTCTCGCTATACCAAGGTCTACGCCAGGCGCCAAAACAGGTCTACAGTCAGGGTAGCAGTCCGTCGCAGCCGTTAGGAGGCGGGAATCTTCGCGGGAAAAGTCTTCGGGCCACTTATTTCGACAACAGGATCGATGAAGCGGGGTGCACCTTCCCTCGGAGATTTCACACGAAGTTCCTCACGATCGTCAGGCTTGGACCGGTACCACTGATGCAGCCCCACGTTGGGCGCCAACTGAAGGACTGGGTTCTTTGGACCCAGCGGTGCCAGGGCACAACACCTGAAACCTTCGTGGGTAACCTGCTCCGGCGTACAAATCACAGAGACACGGGACACTTCCTTCGGCGTCAAAGAGTCAAGGTTTATTTACTGCAGGGAACACAGAAGTCACAAGAAGTACATCGAGTGTAGTTCGGGGAGACTGCTTCAAATTGTATTTGTGGATCGCTCCTTTTATACAGTTTCTACCCATAGGATAACATGATACACAATAGTTTACAACCTGGTTCCCACAAGTCGCTCTCAGAGGGGTCGCTTAGATCACTTTGAAACACACAAGATCCGGAACATAAGTGCGGAAACATTTGGCGGTTCCCAACTGTAAAAACCCATCTTCCCACCATTAGCAAATTCCAATCAGCAGTAAAGTAGATCGAAACAGGAACGAAGACAGGTGCAGAGGAAGACGGAGACAGTGGGGAGATCGGAAAGGGTGTAAAAGGGGAGTGTCGAGAAGCACGAGATACAGGCATCAAAGGGACGTGCCTAATGAGATGCACAACTGAGACAATAAGCCCGTGCGGCAAGATGAGCCTCGAGCGGCGCCATCTGCCTTACAGTAGCATCCCCCTCGTCATAAAGACACTTTCAAAGAACATGTGTCTTCCGCAAATATCTTGGGAGTCCCAGGGTCGCGAAGCGGACAGCGTCCGTTCGCTGGCTACTTGAGGGCAAGAGACAAAATGGATGCCGTATCTAAGATGGAACCCGTGGGTACAGATGACAACCCACATAACAAACGAACGGTTTAAGTTAGCACAGCGAAACTGCGCACACTTGCTAAACTCGTCATTTGCGGTTCATAGATACTAGACTCGACCATATTCGTGTGAGTCGAAAACACCACTTACAATTGTCACGGAACCTCAGGATGTCCTCCTATAGTTGGCACGAGAAAAGTCCCTTATACAATATGAGAACCAACGGGTGTCCCAATACCCAGATTACACCACTGTGGTCCAAAAGCAACGTTCCTCATACTTGGCAGTGAAAAAGAAATTGCAAAAGGCCAAGCTGAAATATGCGCTTCTGTTCCCCGCCCGTTTGAAGATTGTGTACGATAAGAAAACGCACTTCTTAGAAAGCCCCACGGAGGAATGGCTGGAAGTGATGGGTATTGACGGTAGTCAGGACGCTACTCAGAATACCACTGCTGGCGGCTCGAGAGAGGGATCAGGATACGACGATGTAGACCTTCTGGCCACAGGAAGGAGATCGGGACGACGCGGCCCTTCGCGGGAACAACAAAGAGAAGACCGATTGGGAGCACTGGCTATGGTGGGCACCTTTCGGGAGGACAAGAAGAAGATTGTCACGGACTCAGAGGACAGCACGGTCCACTCTGACTTGGACCACAGTGTGGTGCTGTTCCCAACAGTCACACCCAGAGCGGCAGATGATCTGCTGGACAATTAAGGAGATGGATGGTCCCGCCCGAATTGGACTGACTACACAATGACTATTGGTATCCTTTATCTATTTGGTAATTGGGTATAAAATTGCGGTGTTGGCATGCGGTGGGGTACTGGGGGGGGCTGGGGAACTGTATTTATTTTGTTGCACCCCCAAAGAACTGTTTGTCCCCCCTTCGAGGGAAGTCTACAGTCGGTACTTAAGAGTATGCTCCTAGTAGACATGCATCTGGGTTAGTGTACCGTAGAGCTGGCTGCAACCGGCATGACAGCTACAATGCCTAATATGATGCTTGGCCACCCCCCCAATGGCGTATGCACTGGTGCTCAGTATTCTTTGTGCATGTTTATTTTGTTCGGCACAGCGCTGTTAGTTAGCTGCGCCAAGTTAGTTACGTTTTTGAAAGGGAAGTTGGGATACGAGGTCTCCTGGTCAATGATCATATACTGTTTTGAGAAGGTCCCACTGACACTCCGAGGTCCGCTAGAAGGGGATTATGGCTGAAACTGTAGGATCTTATAGATTCACTACCTGGAATGTGCGTGGGCTTGGGGCCATTCAGAAGAGGCACCGGATTCATGCGTTTTTAATAATACACCACACACAGATCACATTTTTACAGGAGTCTCACCTCACGACGTCAGAAGTTCAGACGATTAGAAAAAAATGGAGGGGTACAATTTATTTCACGTCTTATTCCGTCTTTTCTCGGGGACGACTATCTGGGTCCAACATGGAAATAGAGAGGAGGGTAGATGATCAAGGCAGGTATACCTTAGTGAAAGGCACACTGGATGGTACATTAATAGTGATTGGCAGTATATACGCCCCGAAAATCGACCAAGATAAATTTCTCCGCATAGTGGGCGTGGCATTATCGGACTGGGTGGATATCTCTTGGATATTGGGAGGTGACTGGAACATGGTTTTAGATCCAGAACTGGACAGGTCACATCCTCCTCTGCAGATGGCTGGGGTAACTAAATTGACTGAGATGTTCATGGCTTGGACCACGGGCTGGGGATTGATTGATACCTGGCGGGAATTGAATCTGAGTCATAAACAATATTCCTATTATTCCCCAGTACACAACCTACACACCAGAATTGATAGATTCCTGTGTTCAAAGTCATTGATGATGAAGATTTGTAGCTCGGAGTATTTAGCTAAAACTTTCTCCAATCACACTTGACCTTCTCTGGGGTAGGCTACCGACTCCGGTGCCCACCTGGTGACTTAACCCACTCCTTTTAGAGGACGCCCCCTTTCGCAAGTCCCTGTCCGATACCTTAAATAATTACTTCACGGAAAATTGGGACTCAGCCACGTCAAATCTGGTGGTATGGGATGCCATGAAGGTTGTGGTGAGAGGCGCAGCCATTGGACAGTTAGTGGGGGCCCGGCAAGAAGTCCATAAAAAACTTTGTGAGGTCGAGGACCGATTGAAGGTGCTAGAGAGGCAGGCGAGTATAGACCCTGAGAAGAGGAGAGAACTACAGGCGGGGAATATAGATCACGCTGAAGTATTGGAAACACTGAGGGTTATAGATTACAAGGAATATTTATGTCGCCAACATGCCGAGGCTGACAGATCAGGTACTTTACTGGCCCGATTGGTACAAGATCGTCCGGACCCTCCGGTGACCACCCAGGTTCTGGATGGTTCGGGTGTCATTGTCCATACACAGACTGAAATTAATAAGGTGTTCCATGATCACCTGAGGACGCTATCTGCCCCCCTCCCCCTAGAAGAACTAGACCAAGGTGGCCAAGTTCCTACATGGGCTGCCATTCCTGGTCCTATCAGATGACGTAAAGAAAGGAATGGACGGCCCCATAACGCAACAAGAGATCCGTGTGGCCATTAAGGGCCCGATGTAGGTAATTCTAATTTACCACTTCTTAAATACCGAATCATACCGATTCGGTATTTAAGAAGTGGTAAATTAGAGGGGGGGAAATGTAGGTAAATCAGAATCGGTAAATACCGAATCGGTAAGATTCGGTATTTACCGATTCTGTAAATACCGAATCGGTATCCCCCATTGATTCCTATGGGCCTTGAAGCCCATAGGAATCAATGTGGAATACCGAATCTGGCCCTAAGTCTGGCCACCTACATCTGGCACTAAGTCCCTTAACCGGAATAAGACATCGGGCATAGATGGGCTTCCAGTAGAGTTTTACTTGACCTACTCCGACATCCTTGTGCCCTTCCTAGACAAAGTATATAAGACTGCATTTGAGGAGGGTCACTTACCTGCTTCCACGATGCAGGCCCTGGTTACATCTATACCCAAGCTGGGAAGGGACACACTTGAATTGACAAATTGTAGACCCCTGTCAATGCTTTCTACGGAGTACAACATCCTTAATAAGGCTATTGCTCTACGGATACAATCTCATCTCTCTACTCTTGTACACCCAGATCAGTGTGGGCTCCTCCCGGGGGGGGGAGTACTTCCCAGAATACACGGACACTACATGCCCTAATGGCAGCCGTGCCGCAGGAATACTCTCAGGCAGGCTGCATAGCACTCGATCTCAAACAGGCGTTTGACTCCCTGTCATGGACGTTTATGTTTGAATCCTTGAAGCGATATGGCTTTCTGGACTCTTTGAGACTATTATATACGGACCCAACGGCCCGGGCCCACACGGGCCGATATATATCGGCGAGTTACCCAGTACACAGAGGCAACCGGCAGGGTTGCCCCCTGTCGCCCCTTTTGTTTGTACTGGCCCTGGAACCCCTCGCCATAGCCCTTCGGGCGCACGGGGATCACCTGGGTATTCTGGTTAGGGGGACACACCACCTGCTGTCCATTTACGCCGATGACATCTTATTGTACTTCCAGGATTTGACGGCGGACCACTCGATAATATACGACATCTTTAGCCGATTTGGGGAGGTGTCCGGCTTGGCCATTAACCCTGAAAAGTCCATTGGTTTCTATTTCAGAGAGACGCCTCATCTACCTTCTATTCGCTTTGGGGGACATGTGATACCAGTTGCACAGACCACGTTCAAATACTTAGGCATACAGGTGTATAGGTCATCTGAGGACCAGATTGAGGGCAATATTGGAAGAGCAATTAAACACCTCCAAAGCAGCGTAGGATTTTGGACTTCTCTGCCCCTATCAATCATGGGTAGGATCGCTATCTCAAAGATGGTTATGCTCCCTCGCCTGTTATATTATTTTGTTAAGTTGCCTGTTATCATTCCCCCACAGATATTTAACGCCTTGAACACGATCTTGCTAACCCTCATTTGGGGGTACTGGGCGGCGCCGAATCAGTCTCCGTAAGCTCCAATTGGGGACCAGATTGGGGGGTCGGGGTGCACCTGACTTCCGCGGGTATCATTATGCCAGTCAACTCCAGTGGCTATCACACTGGGTAGCGGGCAAGAATTTACACGAGATTGGTTACACTGTAGACCGACTGGCGTGGGGAGAACAACATTCCCAGTTGCTGCCCAGGAGCAAGCATCCTTCGGACTGCCACCCTCTCCTGCGCACGGCCCTGCTGTGCTGGAGGAAGGCATTAGCATACACTGCAGAGGCGGTACCCTTCGCAGGAAATGTACCTCTACTGGGCATCCAGGCAGGGCAGACTCACTCAACATACATTACGTCCCTGGGTGGAAGCGGGGGTGGACGAGGTGGGCGCCTGTTTCGGAGACGACACATTGCTGGATCATGACTCCTTCGTACTTTCCACTGGTGCCCCCCAGCGGTTATATTTACTGCATGCCACAGTGTCTCACTATATACGACTTACATGGGCCCTACAGTGACTCTGACCCCTGCAACATGAACGGGTCCACTTGCTCTCTTATATGGGAAGGGGGAGTCGTTTGGTGCGGTGGCTATAAACGGGGATAAGGGTACATGCGGCCATCCCACTCACAACAATTAGGGAAGCCTGGGCCCAAGACTCGGGGGAGGCACTGTTGGATAAGTCATGGCAGACTGTTCTTGAGCATCTCAAGAAGGTGTCGAGGAACGTTAAGTTTAAATTCATACAGGTTATGATACTTCATAGAGCTTATTTGACTCCATAGAGGCTGCATAGTATGTTTCCAGACTCCCCCCATTGTTGCCCACGCTGCCGAGAAGATGAGGCTGGATTTCTCCACAGGGCATGGACAAGTCTGCTATTGCGGGATTACTGGGCGGAGGTATGTCAGGCTCTACGGGATGTTACTAATCTGCCTGTACCGGAGGACTCTTTGTACTGTTTAGTAATATCCCGTAAACGTCCCAAAACACAAAAAGCTTAACAAAAATTTTTGGATCTGGCCCTATTATTAGCTGTCCGAGCGCTGACGATGAGGTGGAAGTCTCCCAGACCACCCAGAACGTCTTTGTGGCAGGCAGACATTGTGAAGTGGGGCAAGAGGGAGGGGTGGCGCTTTGACGGGAAAAGAAAGAGGCCAGCGGAAGTATCCCATAGCACTGGACTGGGAGGTCATGTTGTTAGACCTGGAAGGAATGGAACTGGCACCATCAAAGGCGGATAGGCCGTGGGAACGAATACATGGCGTGCCCGAAGGTGTAGTCAGGGTGGGTGGGAACCCTCCTACGCACAGGTGTTTGAATCCTGTAACGCTTTGGATCTGTCCAACATTACTGTAGGAGAGTGACACATACTGGCTTTTAATGAGACCGGGAGACGGGTGGGTAGGGGTGGGAGATGTGGGGAGGAGGGATGAATGGGGATAAGGTTAATTTCTGCTAATCTTGGTGCTTACATGACGTGTTGTGTTGAATAATGAAGCTCCTGTTGATGATAGTAAGGTGTAGCACAACTGAGAACTGTCTTCGACATGATGTCACCTTTACTATATGATATGTCACGATGTTTTGTAATTGGTTATTCTGCTTAGTTGGGAGAAAACGAGACAATGACTATGCTGTACAGAATGTAAATTCGATTTGATGTAATTGATACTGTGCCGTCGAGAATAAAGAGTTGGAAAAAAAAACCCTACTGAACAGAATTATGCCTGCATAGAAAGAAAGATAGAAAGTAGCCTTACGGGTGGAATAAATCGGCTGAATTAATCAGTTTAATGTTTAAATGAATCTGAGCAAGGGTTGTGGCATTCTGGTAACAGTAAATCTGCAGAGAACCATCGTTTTTTGTGACAATTTGAACACAAACTCCTGCACAGTCATGTTTTCTTTCTGTCTCGTTTCATCAATTTTGACCCATCTAAAATATGCCTGCCCTCCAGTCAAGGATCGATGATAACAGCCAGAGCTCACAAAATGTCAGGGTTACTGTCTTTGGGGCCTCTTAACAAACTGCATTTTGCAATACAGTAATTCTACTCAAGCACTTTAAAAATGCTATTCAAAGCCCTACATGTGTTAAACTCCACATTCAATTCTCCTGTCTTTTCTACGGGGAGCTCCTCATACATGTAAGTTAACTATTTAGTGCTAAATGTGGGAGGAACTGGAGAGTGTCTAGAAAAAGGAGCATACTTACTACTAAATAGGAGAGTTTAGGGGGGAGTGAGGTGGGGTTTAGGCAGGTTTGTGGATGGGTTCAGCGAGGCACACCCACCAGCCCACCCACAAAAGAGTAAGCACATTGCTATTCACAAACTGTATTCCTGAAGATATTACAGCCAAAAAGGGACACAAAACATAAGTAACTTACCCCATCACAGAGCTGGACTGAGTTCAGCACCACACATGGCTAACCATTGGCACTACCACCTTTTCACAGAAAATTTGTAGGGACTTTTAAAATAGTTACAAATATGATAAATATAATGTAATGTGATAAATATTAATAAACATATGTATTATTTAATTATACAATACTTTAACAATCTTTTTTATTTGCATATCATTGTAACATTATATTGTAGTGAAATATTAAGAGATTGCTTTTAATTAATTATCTTCTTCACTTTTAATAATTATTGATGTTACAATTTTTTTTAACTTTAGGTGTCAATTTATTTTTTAATTTAAACCAGCCATATCATTTATTGTATTTAATATATTTGAATTAAATAAATATCTAATTCAAAACTAGCTTAATAATGTTTTAGCATTTTTCTTTTCTTTCTACATTTAAAATAAATATATATGCTCATCCACATTAATATTTAACATAATAATTGTGATTTTTTTTAAACTAAGTAATCTTGTTACTACTTTTCCCTCTACTTTGCCATAGGAAGACTCTTCAGTCAGAGCGGAGTCCTCCATATCATAAATGAAAAGAAAAAAGAAAATACCAAAACTGGATTTTCTTTTCCAAAATTAAAAAAATGCCCCCTTTGTCATGGGAGCTATCTCCCATGGCGGGGAGAGCATTATTAACATTTTACGGTTCCCCAATTCCAGGGTTTGTGTGGCGGGGGAAGACAGTAAAGAAATGGCTACATGTCTGTCGATCCTGATCCAAAAAATCGAGTAGTGTGGCTGCCGTAAACAGTGCAGCTGTCTCTAATTACGGCAGCCACACTACTCGATTTAGGGTTTTAATCCTGGCACCAGGAAGCATCAATAAACTATGGTAGGCTTGCCTTGTAGCTAGTTTTAATCACTCTCATTCACCACTGCATAGCCAGCACTGCACTACCTAACTCAGACAATCGCTCACATTGGATTTTAGTAGTACCCTCTTCTTCAGTAAAACATCCCTGAGCTCCTCCCTCGCAGCGAGGCGGTTGTAACCCGCGTCACGACTAGGCTCATGACACGAGGAGGTATCCCTATGATGAAGCATGACACCATTGGTGTGTGAGGGAAACCGTCCTTAAAAGGGACACCCCGTCCCCTCTTCCTACAGCACTGTTTTTCCTTTTTCTCTCATTGAGACAACCGTTAGTCAAGTTCTCGGACCCGATTGTTTTTTGTGTTATTGATTGGGTGACAGAGTAGTCACCGCCATAGCCAAACCTATGGTCTACCCGCAATTAAATCAGGTGGTGGAGCATTGTGTTGGCGACGTGTATGCTCAGTCACCTTTGCGACGGAGTATACACACCGCAAACATATAAATCAGCCCCTGAGTACCCTAATGTCAGTGGCAATTACCGAAGGCTCTTCTAATAAAGTAATTGACATCACTTTAAGGAGGGTCATTTTATAAGTCGGGCCCCAGATTCCTGTTGCACATGCATGTTCCCACCTATACTTCAGACAGTTTGAAAACACTATTTTAATAAACAATACATAATAATTTACAACGATATTGACTGTAAAAAACTCGCACAAGCATGTTTTTTCTACAGCTCCCTAAACTCATACCCCATCCCTAAACCCCTCCTCCCCCCACCCGCTTTCATATGCTGTTGTCATCCTAACATTTTAAGAGAACACCTAGTAGTAAAAAGCCAATTTGCCTCTCTTCATCTCCATGCATCTCCTTTCTAACTGTAGCAAATACGGATTAAATCACAGCCGCCTCTGAGCGCAGATTGGTTAGGCATAGCAAAGAGTATCTGAATCACTCTGGCAGCCGGTTTGCCTCTGTACTAATGGCTGCTGTCAACGGGAGAAAGGTTAAGGCAAGATGTATTCATTGTTGTGCGGAGAGAAAGAGGCGGGAGAGAGGGAATCATGTGGAAGAGAAATACAGAAAAGGTGGAGAGAACGGTGGAAGTGACGGAAGATAAATCACAGCACAAGAAGTCGAGCAACATTTTTAATCAAACCGGCACATCTGTTAGGCACCTGTGGTAGCTCGTGCAAGCCCATGGCCATACTTCATTTTCTGTAGATCCATTCAATGACAATGTGGCGGGGGCTGGTCTAGGGCTACTCTTTTCTCCGATTCAGATGCAGCCCTTATTTGTAAATAACAGTGCAATGTCTGAAAGAGAGATGTGAGAACGAATTGGCAAATTCCAGATCTCAGAATCACAAACGCGCATTTCTCCTGCTAAATTCCAGTGAAGCGCGCAAAAACTCGAAAAAGTGTGAATTACTCAGAATGATTTGCAGAGTCATGTTTGGTGGAATTTGACTCTAGTAAAAGGCGCTTAGGTATTTAATGTAAAGTAAATGGTGATCCACCAGGAAACAGTATACATGAAATATAATTTAATGTTGAGGAGCTCTGTAAGTACGACCCTTACAAAAGCCCCAGGGATACCAGATCAACTAGCGAACCAATGGCACGGCTGTGTCAAGTTACATCACAACATTTATCTAAACATTCTACAGTTCTCATCCTTTGTAAATCTGGGGCGGACAGGTTAGCGTTCTGGGTGGAGAAAGAACTACTGACTGAACATTTATAAAGAACATTTGTTGCTATTTAGGAAGTCATTAATTTCGAAGAACCCCTATATTTAATTTTTCTATTTAATGTCTGAGTAGGAGAAGATGTTTTTGCCACAGAGATAACTATTTACCCGTGGATAAATCATGCGTGCATCATGCAGCATGTTCTACCTTGTGGAATTTTCACATGCAAACTTGCACATAGTCATACTCATGGAAATACAGCTGTTGAATATATATAGTTCTGCCAAAGTCTTTGTAGAACAAAAAAGGTAGCAAATCTGCCTCAAATATAATAGTAAACATAGAGGAGATGTTAGATCTATCAGCCTTAGGGTGGTCTTCCCCCAAAGCTTTTGCTTTCACCCTCCTATTTTGTTTAATTCGTTTTTGTTGGCCTTGGCACTCTGTTCACTTTACCACTGCGAACCAGCGCTAAAGTGCTTGTGTTTACTCCCTAAAACATTGAAAATGTAGCTTAGCCCTGATTGAATTATTTAATTAACTTAAAAATCTCTAGTAAAATGGTATACTATATGCACAGGGCCCGTAAATTAAATGCTACTAGTGGTCCTGCCACACTTATTGTGCCACCCACTAAAGTAGCCCCATAAAACTTGTCCAAGGTCTGCGAGTGCAGCCTGAAAGCTTTTTTAAACTGCCAAATAGACTTGGCAAAATGACCTCCTTGCCAAGCCTTAAACTCCCCTTGTATTATATATAAGTCATCCCTAAGGTAGCCCCTAAAGTATTCCATAGGGCAGGATGCATTGTAATGAAAAAGTTGCACATGTCCTTTTAAGTTTTACATTTCCTGGTAGTGAAAAACGTTTGAGTTTGTTTTTCACTTCTGTGCGTCCCGCCTCTCCCATAGGATAACAATGGGTTGGCTTATTACAAAGTCAAAGTCAAAGTCAAAAGTTTGCTTTATTCGGTTAAAACTTTAAAACCATCAAAGCAAGGCACAGTGTTTCCTCATACAATTATACATGATTGCATACTAACATGTAACACCACTAAATACGTTTTAATGCAAATAATATACAATATAATTGGCTATAAAAAGTTTAACACAGTTTGTCACCCAATGTAAATCATTTCCTAAAAATGATCCAAATTTATATAAAAATGGCTGTTCAGGAAAGGGCTTGCAGTAGAAAAGATTACGGTAGCTGCAATTTATTTCTACACCTAATGGCCCCTGTAATGTAACTCGCCACTCCAAAACACACCACAGCGGACCCAAGCATTTGTACATAAGTCAAAGCTGGTCTAACTTGCTCGAAATTGCAGCCCCTTAATAATGGCAAAATAAATTTCTTGCGGGGCAAAACATAAAACTTACAGAAAAAGATCATATGGAGCATATTTTGCTCAGAATAGTTATCGCATGGGCATGGCCCCAAAGTCCCCTTTTTAGTAAAACCTTTTGGGAAGGATAACAACCAAGGTAGTATGTTGAGTTTAAATCTTAACAGCACAAACAAATGGAACGGTTTACTTATGTAAGTCAAGTACGGCTGAATATCTCTCCCTATACTTAACATTACAAAGTTTCTGACTGATGGGTTTAACAATTCCTCTTCTTCCCTCTGTAGCTTTAGCCTATTCAGGAATTGGGACTCTATGGCCTTAATGGCCATTTTGCTTAGTGCACTGGGATTCGTGAACAGGTCAGGACAGCCCATAAGATCCGTTTGAGATTTAATATAACGAATCCAGGGTATTGCAAGGGCCTTATCTAAGGACAAACAATCTTGAATAATTAGTTAATTTAAGTTTGGCGCTTGTTGTGCCCATATTCTCAGCCACCCTAACAACGGGGCCACTGCGATCTTATCAGAAATATAGCCAATCCCCAAATCTTCATGAACGTTAAAAGAAGATACAGATTGAGGGAGCGACAACACTTTTCTACAAAAGGCATTTTCTGTAAGTTGGATATCATTCACATCAGTATACCCCACACCTCACTCCCATACAATACCATGGGTACACATTTAGCGTTATATATTTTCATAAGAGCCGGTAGAGGCTTGCATCCCAATCGTTTCACTAACCCTGGCTTATTATATTTAACCCCTTGCGTGCGCGCGTTGGCCAACGACCGTCGCAAGCATTACCTCGGTAGTGCTGCGCACATCTGTTGGCCGACGTGGCCTAGCACACCTAATAGAACTCCCGCACCGCGGCGGAATTTACGCCGCACTAAAGGAGTTAATAAGTGCTATTGTTTGATTGGAAACAGGAAACACTTCATGTTTGGTGTCTGAGATATTGTAATTTAAACCTCTCTTTAATGCTAAAGTCAGATTATAAATTACAATCTTGTAAATTGCACTTTTAGAAAGGTGGAAAAAAAACAATGAATGGACAGAATGCTGACCAATGTAAAACAGTCACCCCAGTACAGAGATCTGGGCCTAAATTTGATCAATTTCTTTGCTCCCAATGCCCATCCAGTTTAAACTCAACCATATGCAAGTCAGTCTTAACCCTGTTCCCAATGGGAACAGTCTAGCCAGAATTGCCAGGCCATGTCCTCCCTGGACCAGAAACAATCATCCCGGGACCGATTTTGGGGCATAACCCCTCACTAGCAAGGCTAGCTTGATTCCAGTGGCATACCCATCCCGCTAGGGGCAACAAATGCAAAAAGAACAATTGATGGACAAAATGCTGATCAATGTCAAACATTCACCCCAGTCCAGAGATCTGGGCCTAAATCCATCGTTTTTTTGTTCCCCCTGCCATTCCAGTTTAAACCCAGCCATATGCAAACAATGATGAATTCAACCCAGATCTGTGACTGGGGGTGAGTGTCTGAAAAATGTCAGTGCTCCGTCAATCATCTCCTTGTGTTTTATTTTTTCTCCCTAAATTGGCAGGGTATGCCTAGTCATGGGCCCCTTGCTCACTTTGCCACTAGATTCAGGCTAGCTTGGCTGATGAGGGATGTTACACCGAAACTGGTCCCAGGATGCTTGTTTCCAGTCAAGAGACGACCTAGCTTGGCAGTTCGGGCTTGACTATTCCAGTGAGGAGCAGGGTCAAGACTGATGTGCATATGGCTGGGTCTGAACTGGGGTGGTGAAGTGAGCTAAAGAATGATGATGGATTCAACCCAGATCTGTGACTGGGGGCAAGTGTCTGAAAAGTTTCAGCGCTCTGTCCATCATCTCCTTGTGTTTACTTTTAGAAAGTTGGTATGTTCTTGCTCTAACTATTTAGTGCCTGCTGCCTGTTCCTGGGTCACATGACTGGGGTAGTTGACAGTTTATTCTTCCCAGGCAGCCACACAATAGAGGGATTCGTTGTGCCTGGATCGGTTATCACTGGCAAGTTGGGGGGTGGAGATGGGCACAGTCCAAATTCAAACTGAATAGACTGTACCCTTCCTTCACACAAATGACTTTTCACCAATACATTATTCTTGCAGCCAAGTTGTTGCTAGGGCAGCAGAGGCCAAAAACCTCGAGCACTTCCAAGGGAATTCTCTAGAAACTTTCCCTACTTCAAAGAAGGCACCAGTTACAAAAATAGGACCCTCTGGCCCACTCTTCAGTTCGCTTTCTGGTCCTGTAGAGTGACTCTAAGAGGACTACTGCTGTGATCTTCAGAGGACTGCTCTGCTGCACATGGAATGACTGATTTTCTGCAGAATCTTGCCTTGAACCCTTAGAGGCTCAGGGGCCTGCCCTGATGCCTGATGCTTGAACCCTGTTCCACTGCTTGAGCCTAGGACTACCAGAGAGACTCTAGGGCTAGTTGGCTGGCCTCCTGATCAGAGCCTCAGGAAAAGGCTCCAACCATCTTGAACCGCACCTGGACCCATCCTGAGTGAGTCCTAACTCCCCAATCGGTGCCTCTCCAGTCCTGGACCCTATGTGGTGGTATTAAAGGAGCCCAAATAGCCACAATCAAAAACTTTGGATTTTTGCCTAAAATTTGTTCTGAGAACTGAGAGGAGACTCAGACCAACCTGCTCGTCTATCCACCCAAGGTGCATTGCAGGTCGGTTTGACTTCATGGCACCTGCCCCTTTGTTATTCTCCGCAGCAGCAAATCATGTTCATCAGTCCTTCGCAGAAGAGGTATCCCGCCTCATGGAACTCTTGTTGTCTCCGGCTTTGTCCAACTGTAAATGTTCGACTTCCAAACAGTAAACCTATTCTAGAACCTATCCATGGTTTTCCCCTAAACTACAAGAACTCAAACAAACTTGTAGGAAACTCGAAAGGAGCTGGAGACAGAACCTAGAAGTGGGAAGGAAAAATATCTATAGAAAGGCAATCAGAAATTACAAGGCCGAAATCAAAACTGCGCAATCCTTATGCTATGAGCCCAGGATTAGTGCGCCCGCGAACTCACCCAAGGAGATTTTCTGGATTACCAAATCCCTCATTAGTATTCCACAAAAACTCCCCAACCCAAAAGATGCACAAGCTCGCTGCAAAAAGCCGGCGGAATACTTCTACCAAAAAATTCAGCTAATATCTCAATCCTTTCTGTTTTGCCAGGATGAGTCTGTAACCTTTCGCACTGAAAGTCCCCATCCTGATTTACAGTGCTCTCTAACAGAGTTTCCTCTGCTAGATGAGGTTTTGTTGAACACTCTAATCTCAAGGGTAACATCAGGCTCGCCCACGGACCCCGCTTCTCCGCATTATCTTACTCTAGTTACTGATGTAATCCGTCCAGTATTCCTGAATGCTCTCAATGCCTCCATCACTTCGGGAAAGGTGCCATTGGCATGGAAATGTGCCCACGTCAGAGCCTTGCTGAAAAATCCTAACCTGGACACTTCTAACCTGGCTAATTATCGCCCCATTTCCCTTCTTCCCTGGTTGGGCAAGCTGCTTGAGAGACATGTTAATTCCTCCTTAGTTCACTACCTGGAGTCCAACAATTTACTCCATGACTCCCAGGCAGGATTTCGTCCCAAGCTTGGGACAGAAACGGCTCTTTTGGCAGTGAAGAAGCACAGAGACTGCTGGATCAAGGCGGCACAGCAGCAATTATTTTGCTTGACCTCAGTGCCGCCTTTGATGCTGTGGATCATAACATCTTGCTCACGCGACTAAAATATCTGGGTGTGACAGACCTGGCTATCACATGGCTTCAGTCCTTTTTGAAAGACCAATTTTTCCAGGTCTCGGAGGGTGCTGCCTCCTCAAACCGATGGCCTCTTAGCTGTGGGGTTCCACAGGGATCATCCCTGAGTCCCAAGCTTTTTAACACCTATATGGAGCTGTTTGCTGGGATAGTGCTTCCATTCGGCATAAAAATCATTACCTATGCAGATGATTCCCAACTGGTGGTGGCGCTAAACCACCCTGAGGGGTCATTGTGCACCCTGGGCACCTGCCTAGAAGTGGAAGCCAAATGGATGGCTCTATCTCACCTTAAGCTAAATGGGGACGACAGAATTGATGTTTCTGGGCAAGTCTCTTTTACCCACCCCGACCTGTCTTGGCACCATGCTGGCCCCAAAGGATCAGATCAAGAGCCTAGGCATATGGCTTGAGAGATCCCTCTGTTTTAATCACCAAGCCACCAAACTCTCCGCTACCTGCTTCGGCCTGATGAGGATGTTGAGGAAAATTCTTCCTCTACTCTCTTTTCAGGCCCGAAGGATTATGGTGCAAGCCCTCATCCTGTCCCGCCTAGACTACGGGAACGCTTTGTATCTGGGCGCTCCGTTGGCCACCATCAAAAAACTACAAGTGACCCAGAACTGTGTGGCTTGTTTACTCCTTGAGATCCCTCTGAGATATTCAGCGACTCCCGCACTGAAGAAACTTAACTGGTTGCCAATTTAGTCCAGAATATGATTTAAGGCCATGTGCTTGGCTCATAGAGCCATTTGGAAAACAGGACCTGCCATTATCCACTCTTTTGTTATCCCCTATCAACCCTCTAGAAGCCTGTGTTCTAGCGCGGCCTTCCTCGCTACCACGAGGAAAGTGCGGAGATCCAGATGGGGTGGACGTTCCTTCTCTTTGAATGCTTCCATTTTTTTGTACTCCCTGCCACACACTCTGCACAGTGAATCTAACTTACAGATCTTTCGTAGACTCTTGAAAACTTTTCTTTTCACTACCAATCATTAACTTGCTTTATTCTCTGCTTGCCCGGTCCTAGCGCTACGAGGCCTCACGGTAGAAGTGCGCTATATAAACCCAATTTCATTCATTCATTCAGATGCAAAAATCCTCACCGGGACTTCAGCCAGCAGCTCCCCGATGACAATGCCTTCTCTTCACACACCGCCTGCAGCCTTGCCTCGCTGAACTTCTACCTTCTGAGAGACGTTTTCTTCAACATTTTCTAAGTCTGAAGGAAAGTGCCAACCGGGCCCAATCCACTTTTGTATCCTACTCGCACTCCATCGTGGTTGGCCCTATTTTTCAACTTTGACCCGGTCTTGTGCGACTAGATGTCTGTGGCTGGTGCTTTAATCTTTAAGGTGCTAGTTTTTACCTTAAATTTTAAAAATTCATAACTCTGGTTCCACTGATTGGATTTTTGTTGTTTGTGTGTCAAAACAATTATTAAAATGTGCTCTATTTTTCTATATTGGTGTAGGATGTTCTTGTGTTTTGTTTTCACTTTATTACTGTTTATGTGTTTCATAAATGCTTTACACATTGCTCTAAGTTAAGCCTGACTGCTGTTGTGCCAAGCTACCAGAGGGTTAACCACAGGTTAATTTAATGACTTTAGTTGTTGCCCTGACAGGGATTGTAACTGTAGCTTGAGCAGGGTTAACACACCACTCAATTGACAATCCAATTCCTCACATGAGAAGATATCTGTCCTTTATAAATCACAGCCCTTACAGAGTGAATTCAGCAGTGCTCATAGATTAGATTTCTGCTGCTTCATAATCAAAGTGCAAAAACAACAAGGTGATGGGTGGAATGCTTGAATTAATCTCAACCACTGGCAATTGCTTGGGCCACATCCCAATCCATCCTTTCTCTCCTACCATACCACCCCTGTTTGGACTCAGCCATATGCAAATTAGTGTTGGCTTGCTCCTCATGGGAACAGTCTAGCCCAAACTGCCAGGCCTGGTCCTCCCTGAACTGGAACATAAGCAGCCTAGGACCGGTTTGACCCTAGTTAGGGCTCCTCAGCCAGTTATAGTTTGGTTCCAGTGGCACAGTGAGCCAGCTCACCACGTCTTGGCATACCTGGCACACTTAGGGTGTCAAATGCATAAACAACAAGGTAATGGATGAATGCTTGAATTCATCTTAGTCACTGGCAATCACTTGGGCCACATCCCAATCCATTGTTACTTTTGCGTATTGCCCCAAGTCAGAAGGGTATGTGTACACTGTGTCCCTGAAGCAAGCTATATCCGGCTGATGAGCCCATAGCAAGGGTGAAACCAGTCATGGGTTGCTTGTGTTCCATTTCAGGGAGGATCTGGCTTGGCAGTTCTTGCTAGAGTGCTCCCATTGGAGCAGGGTCAAGGCTGATTTGCATAGAGCTGGGGCCAAACTGAGGTGGCATGGTGTGTATAAATAACAATGAATTGGGATGCTGACCCGAGTAATTACCAGTAGCTGAGATCAATTCAGCATTCCATCCCTTTGTATACTTTAGGGGGTCACCCTAAGTGGGTCGGGTATGCTCAGACGTTGGTCCTGTGCACACTCGGTCCTTGGAACCAAGCTATGCCAAGTTGATGAGCCCATAGCAAGGGCGAAAATGGTACTGGGTTGCTTGTGTTCCAATTCAGGGAGGAACTGGTTTGGCTGTTCGGGCAGGACTGTTCCCACAGGAGCAGGGTCAAGACTGATTTGCATATAGCTGGGTTCAATCTGAGGTGACATGGTTGGTAAAATACTGATAAACTGGGAGGCACCAATTCATTACCAGTGGCTGATACTTATTCAAGCATTTCATCCATCAATTTTTGCATACTTTAGTCTGTTGCCCAAAGTGGGAAGGGTATGCTGAGATCTGGTTCTCGTGCACACTGTGTCCCTGGAACCAAGCTATACCCAACTGATGAGCCCCTAAAAAGGGTGAAATTGGTGTATACAAAGATTGTGGGTATGCTATTTGATCTGCACATCTATATTCAGTGATATTGTAATTATGTTACCAATTTCCTTCAAAGCATGTATTATAGGGGTGCTCTCATGGTGTCGCAATACCCACCCACCATGGTATAAATCCACTAGGGCTGGAAACCAGCCTAGAAACAGTGTCCAACAAGTACACCGAAGCACATCTCTTAGTAGAGACTCTTGTTTTCAGTCATTGCTCCATATCTCAGCCAATCACAGGAGTTTTCTTTAGAAGAACTCCACAACAGTTCTTGAATCAGGTCAATTGGATTGTTTATTGTATTACTTTAAGACAGAAAGCAGCAGCCAGCGTCCTCCTGGACTATCTTAAGGCTTCATTCAACGTCCACAATTCCAAATCTGTTTTGTATATTTCTTGAGTAAAACTCTTCTTAAAATTCAAATGTTTAAACCGAAGTAAATATAATATGTATGTATCCGATATTTCAAGTTGAAAATGAGCCCAAATAACAGCCAATTCGAAAGTATCCACATGTTTTGCAGTTGCACGATCATCCTTAAAGGGATCTCTTCTCCGTCAAGAATATGGGACCCTGATAAGTCCACCCTTCAGATATGAAGCAATCCGTAATGGTTGCGCCCACCAGACGCATTAGGATATGGAGCAATGACTGAAAACAAGAGTCACTACTAAGTGGTGTGCTTCGGTGTAATTGTTGAAGGGTGATATTAGTCCTGTATTGCTTGTGCTTCAGTGCAGGGAGGACCATGCTTGGCTATTCAGGATAGTGTTCCCTTCGGTGCAGGGGCAAGACTGTTTGCATACAGCTGGGTCCAAACTGAGGAGGCATGGTGTGTAAAATAATGACGAATTGGAATGCGACCGTGAGTAATTACCTGGGACTGAGATTAATTCAAGCTTTTTATGCATCACATTCTTTATACTTTATCATCATCATCATCAAAGTGCATCAGAAGCTAGCAAATATGATGATAGGTTAATCTTGTCCTGTGCCATGTAAAATAAAGTGCATATTAACCGCACTCTTAACTACTCCTTTACTTTATTTCACCCCAACTACAGCCAGCCCCGTTTACCACAAAGACCTTCCAAATGTTAGATGGAAAGTCTCTTTTTCCACTATACCACCACACCCACAAACACAAAATCTCGGTTTGTTGCAGTATATCTATACCATGCTTCATCTGAGCAAGCACAAATGTAGCCCACGTATAGCAGAGCTTAACCATGTGCTTGTTCTCCTTCTCCACCAAACTCAGAGAAGAGTTAAGAGTACCTCTAAAATCATTGTGATGCACATCTCGATCTGCGTGATATCAATATCTGATACTACACAGAGGCACAAAGGAAGCAGGGCCCATTTAAGGAAATATTAGTGATAAGGTATCCAATGGTAAAACATTAAAAAAGGCTTACAGAGTGGGTGACAAAAGTCAAGCCAACATAGCAGTGCCTCTGGAAGTCCAATGGGACAGGCAAAGGCTTGGTTAAATGTTAATCACATCAAGGTGCATAGAGATCTTTCAGTTGCTGCACTTCCTGCTAGTATCCTCATAAGTATTGTGAAGTAAGAGATCATTGTCAGCAGATCAGCATCATCTTTCTGGAATTTGGTGTGTTAAGTGGATATGGAGCACAGCAGCACCTCCTCATCCAGCTACAAAGGTAGCGACTGTAGAGCCTGCAAACAAGGGATAGAAAAGGACCAGGTGGACAATATAGCCTGCTGACCTGGTCACAGGCATGTGAAAAGTTACAAGGAACTCCCCTACTAATGAAAGATAATGGTAGGCTAATGCATACCCCTCTTGACCCATCCCACAAACACACTGTTCTGCATGCCCTAAATGCCACAACAGGAAAGTAACCCATACACAGAGTTGAGCTTAGGGTAGGTACGTGAAGCAAACAACAATATCTCAACTGGTGTAGTTAGGGAGGACGGTTAGATATGCAAGTCAAAAACTTTACACGAGAGGACAAATCAGGATCCTCTGCGTAGATTTTTAGAATGTGCATACAGCATCAGATATTTGAGAGCAGAAGAATAATTACATAAATAAACATACAGTTATGACAGCACTGTAAGCGAGAATGCGTGAACAACCCGAATAGACCTTGGTGCTTGAACGTGAAAGTAACACCGAAAGTGGTGACGCAAGTGACAATTGGTGATCAGCGAAAGAGAACGGCGCGAAAAGTGAGCAATATTATTCAGTGAATGGGGTGGTTCCAGACTTAAATGTACAGTTGACAAAAGAATTGAGAACAATTTTGTTGGAACCACATAAGCTTCGAGGGGCGCAATGCAGCAGCGTCACGATCGTGTGCGGTTGGTAAACTGACGAACCGCACATGAACGTAATTCAAGCCCCGGCACACCGCACACGACCCTGGCGGTGCCCCACTGAGTGCCTCCAAAAACTGTAACCAAGCTAGGACTCCACAGTGCCTTCCCGCGGCCGATGCTCCGCCCGGACACGGCCTGAATCGACCCTGTTTCTCCTAGGACTCCGCCGACTTTCCTGATGCTGTGGCATTGCGCCACTCGAAGCTTCCTTGAAGCGGGCACCCACGCCCCCCAAAGCACTGTGATTATTTGACAACCCTGTCCTGACGATGATCCAGAGTTACTGGATCGAAATGCAGTAGACCCTTCAGCGCGACTTAAGGCGCAGCCTCCGCGGTTCCAACGAAATTGTTCTCAATTCTTTTGTAAACCATACATTTAAGTCTGGAACCGCCCATTCACTGTATTATTGCTCAAGTTTCGCGCCGTTCTCTTTCACTGATCACCAATTGTCACTTGCGTTGCCACTTTCTATGTCACTTTCACATTCAAGCACCAAGGTCAATTCGGGTTGTTCACGCATTTTAGCTTACAGTGCAGTCATAACTGTATGTTTATTTATGTAATTATTCTTTTGCTCTCAAATATATGATGCTGTATGCACATTCGAAAAGTCTACCAAGAGTCTCCTGGTTTGTCCTCTTGTGTAAAGTATTTGACTTACATACCTAACCGTACTCCCTAACAACACAAGTTGAGATATTGTTATTTGTTTCTCATTTCTCTAAATGCCACAAAGGTATGTTTTCCTTGGATCCCATACTATTATTGCCTCGTTCATCTTTGCTATCATAAAGATGTATCCTTGTCTAGATGAACAACAACTTACTGAAAAAAACACAAATAGCTTAATCTTTCATTGTATTAGGCATATGGAAATATTTCAGCATTCTTTCACCTAATAATAAGTTTAATCCTATGGTTATTATAGCATTTTCTATAGCAATGCTAAATTATGGTTTTCATTACAATATTTGTTAGAGACAGTCTGTACTTCCTTTTCATAACTATATTCTGTTACAGTATGATATTTATAAAATATTTTCCTTCATTATAGTCTTTTCCTTATACGGATAGTTCTTAAAGATCAATGTCGGAGGTCAGTAAGCACACATGCATTGGTAATTGCAAGGTCTGATGCTTGTTGTGACCAAGCTGAATTTACCTAAGCATGTCATAGTGTCTGACCTCAGTTCCCTACTCCCTCCATCTTAAATTCATATGAACTGCAGCCTAGTTAGATGGAGAGAAGACATTGATCAAGTTCTTTGTGCCTGTTTTATAAGGTTGAAGGAGGAGAAGTTGAATAATCAGAAAGAGTCACAGAGGACGACACCTTGCCTACCCTCAAGTCGCACCTATCTTGCAAGGTGGTAATTGTCTGGGATTGGTTGTTCCCAGTTTATTGTCTAACTCTGAAGGCTATATAAGTGTGTTCTCAAAATTCTGATTTTTTCACTTATTCAACTAAGCAAAAGAGGCAGAAGCTAATGATCTTAGAAGTGACACTATGTGCAGTGCCACACTTACTGTGTTTCTAGATCAGTGCAAGCCGTTTCTCCTCTATTTTTGCTTCTCAGTCTGTTGTTGCATCAAAGAAGGCTTGCACTCTCCAGAGGGATTTTAAAAGGATCCCAGTTTTGCTGATACATACATTGAACCTAGAGGGAAATGTAATTATGGTGCCAAATTAGAAAAGGTACAGTAGAGTGCCTTCTCCAACATTTTAAACACCCAAGGAAAACTGCCTCTTACATTGAACTGAAAGGCACCTCCTGATGAAAAAATAAAGTGCTATTGATAAGCTAATATTCGCCATCTCGTGTTCATTCTCTACATATTAGAACATTTTGTATCAGACTTTCCTCCAGTGCCCAAAGTGGACACTTTATTGGTAAATGTTAGACCTGACATCATTGGCTTGAGTCTCTCCTCCATTTTTTCTGTTTACCTCCACTGTTTTACGATGTTTTGCCTGTATATGCTTTGGGCGCTGTGCCACTGCTGATCAGTGCCATAGCGCAAGTGCTCCCTATGTTAAATTGATGTATCTATTGTATCCATGTTTGGCTTATTTGGTTTACCTTCAGTCCCTAGTCTAGTGCACCAGGAGTGCCGGGGCTTGTAAATACAAATGCAGCTCGTGGGTTTGCAGCACGTGTTGTGCCACCCACAGGAGCGGCCTCGTAAAAGAATGTCTACGGGTCGGTCATTGCGAGACCCACGTGCAGCCTAGTGCTGTCACGCAGGCTGCGCAAGTATACCTACTTGCCAGCCCCTCAAACCTTCCCTTGACTTCATGTTAGTCACCCCTATGGTAGGCCCGCGGGCAGGGTGCATTGTAAGTGTAAGGTAGGACACGCCTGACCAAGTTGGCATGTCCTAATAGTGAATTACCGCCATCTTCGTTCTTCACTATTGCGAGGTAGCCTGCTCTCCATTAGTTAGAATGGGCCGCCGGGATTATTAATGCTATGATCCTAGCTGGCTCGGGGAGCATGGTGCAATGTCCAGTTTGGTATCCCTGAACTCGGGGTTTAATTACGCATCCGTTGGTGTGGATGGTTTTTGGACTCTGGGTTTGAAAATAGCACTTTTAGAAAGTGTCTATTTTCTTGTCTAACCATATCTGGTTTCTGCTGGTCTTGCGTGTGTGTGACAGGAGCTGGGTGGCTCCACAGGTCTGGATGAGTCAGTGTGGGATGAGTGGGACATTTGCGTTGAGAGTAGGGGGAGAGTAGTTGCTGATAGCCTGCCCTGCCTGATACAATGCCGGCTCCACCTCCTGCCAAGCAGCTGATGGCTCTGTGCCTGCCATGGACGATCCTAGCCCCACCTCCTGCCAGGAGGCCGATAGCTCTGCTCCTGCCAGTGTCAATGCTGGCTCCACCTCCTGCTGGGCGTCTGAGGACCCAGCCCTGCTCAGTGAATAGGCCACGTGCTACTGCCTGGCTCCACCCACAACAGACCCAGGATGTTGGGAAATTCCCCTGCATGGACAAAGGGGTCAAAGCCAAAAAGGGGTATAAGAGAAGGACCCCTGAACCAAGAATTTAGATCACTTCTGACAAGGAACCCTGTAACCAAGGACAAGAGGCCTGCTGATCTAAGGACTTGCCTACCCCTTCGGCCGGTGTGCTGTTTGCTGGGGGGAATCCTGCAGTGCTTCTTTATTTTTGCCAAGGAACCAGGAGAGAGGAACTGTGTGTGTACTCTCACGCTTGCTAAGAAAATCTCCAAGGACTGGAAGAGTGCCAGTCTCCTGCTGAAGTCACAGGGCTAAAGGACTTCATCTGCTTAAAGTGCTATTTGCTGGAACCTGTGAATCCAGCACCTCTGAAAGAGCCAGCAATCTCGACGCCGACGGACGTCGCCGAATCCAGCTCGACACCGTGAGTGACGGCTCAAGTGTCCCGCTTCCTCGACGCCGCCCGCCGGGCCCGATCGAAGCCAGCAACAACGCCAGTGAGTAGTGAGTTCGGCTCCAGCTCCAAGGGACCTCGTGTCTGCACCGCTGCTGATCGCATCGCCCTCGTGCCCTCTCGACGCCGTGAGCGCTGCTCACTCTTTGTAACCGCATCATCGACGACGACGCCTGCTGAGGCCTAATCGACACCGAAGACGCGACGCCGGATTGCTCGACGCCGCTGATCATCGTGTGCTTCATTTTCCAAGGTACTGTGTTGTTGGGGGGTCCGTGTGACTCCGGGCTCGACGTAGCGCTCCTCGCGGTCGACGCCGAACCTTTGGATTAACTTTGCCTCGACGTCGTGTAGCCCCCGTGTGGGTTACCTTGTTGCTAAGAACTGTGTTTCCAAGAAGAAGATTTGCTTTGATACGAAAGACTTTGTGCTAAAGAAGAAACTACCTTTGAACTATCATTTTTTCCCTTCCCAGAGTATTTATCAAGATTGTGTATATTTTTGTCGTTATTTGGTCTTGTGCTAAGCCTTATATAAAAATACTTATTTTTATAATACTCCTGTGTCGTGTCCATTTGTAGTGTATTCACTTTATTACTGTATGTGGTCATAAATGCTTAACACACAGCCTCTGAGATAAGCCTGTCTGCTCTGCCAAGCTACCAAGGGGGTGAGCAGGGGTTATCGAAGGGTGTGATCCCCTTGCCCTGACTAGAAAAGGTGTGTCCCTATTTGTCAGAAGTGTATACCTCTGCCAACTAGAGACAGCCGGTTCTAACAGTAAATAATTCCACTTAGTATCTGCGCATGTATTTCAACATCCAGGGAATGTGAAGGTGGTGAAGGCATTTAAAGTGTTCTTCTTTCTGTACATGTTTTGCTTATCAATCTATGAGAACAATGCAGTGAAATCTTTACACTCAAATGTTCCAATCCTCAACGTTATTAGTATACCTAAGTTCAGTAAAGCCCTTCTTTGTGTAAATTCACATATTGATCACAACGGCATGGAGTGGATGGATTATGGATGTGATATTTTGAAAACTAGTGATAAACACACCGGACTAGGAATTATTGGCTGTTCCTAAACTTTTGTAAGGAATATTCCCACCGTGTATGTGATCAGACATTTGCTTATGTCAAGAGCAGGAGTTTGTTCCTATACATGATTGGAATGTGGATGGAGCACTTCCATAATTAGTTAGGGTAATAAAGGGGTTTCTCCATGAGGAAATATTGGAGAAAATAAAGAATGTTCAAAAGATTTGACTGTCACATCTTCCCAGAGGCAAGGGTAGAATATTTTGGATTTTAAAAAAAAACTTTACATTTACTTGAAACACAGAGGTAAGTCTATTTGTGCAATTTTACAATTATTTCTGAGTATCGTCCCCGGAGACTTTAAGTTGTTTGTTAAGTTCCATAAAAGGGGGGACTTTATCCAGCTCAAAGGACATAGGGATTAAAACGTTTGTTTTCTGTCTGACAAGGTAAACCTCTTGGCAGCCCTAAACCTTTCTTTTTCATACATATAAGTCAGCCCTAAGGAAGACCATGTATAGCTAAAAGGGCAGGTGCAATGTATTTAAAAGGCAGGGCATGTACCTTTAGGTTTTAGATGTCTTGGCAGTGAAAAACTCCCAATTTCGTTTTTCAGAACTACAAGATCTATCTCTCCCATAGGATAACATTGCCTTAGGGTGGTGCTCCCCCAACGTTTTGCAAGCCTTCACTATTTGTCTAACCTAATTTTGCTGATTTTAGGACTCTGCACACTTTACCACTTCTAGACAGTGCTAAAGTGCTTCTTCTTTCTCTCCTAAACATGGTAATATTGGTTCATCCCCTTAAAAGTCCCTTGTAAAGTACACTTCATATTCCCTAGGCTTGTAAATTAAATGCTACTAGTGGACCTGCAACACTGATTATGCCACCCACATATGTAGCCCCTTAACCATGTTTCAGGCCTGCCATTACAGGGCCTGTGCGTGCAATTTACTGCCAGTTCAACTTCTTGGCATTTAACGCTATATGCCAAGCCTTAAACTAAGTCACCCTAAGGTAGGTCCTAGGTAGCCTTAAGGGCAGGGTGTTGTGTAATTAAAAAGTAGGACATGTACTCTTAAGTTTTACATGTCCTGGTTGTGACAAACAGCTACCTTTGTTGTCAGTACTGTGAGGCCTTTTCCCCTCGTAGGCTAATGTTGGGGATTTTATCATATACTTTGAAGCTGTAATTCCTGATCAGAAAGGCACTGGCACTTAATTGTCAACACCGGTGCTTGTGATAGTCTGCCACAAGGTGGCGCTGTCTGACATACTGAATTATTAATTCAGTATGCATAAAAAATTACTATTACCTTATAGCTTAATAGTCTAAATTATCACACTTGTAGGAGTGTGATGGTTTGTTAGTTGTGTTTGTACTGCCATTGGCTGCACTGACAGGGGCAATGTATGATGCAAGCTGCAGTGGTTTCCTGATGAGAGCCCTGAGTAGCTGCATTATGTTTTATATCTTTGGAATGTTAATGATAAATCCTCTTTACAGGTAAAGTTGAATTTAACATTACTATTCTAGAAATTACACGTTTAAAAAGTGGGTGCTTCTCTTCTCTTATCTCTGTGTGCCTTGCAGCCTGCCTCCAATGCATGTCTCGGTTGGGAGACAGCTACACTTTGTGCATTACCTCCAGACAGCCACAAACACAGGGAGGCTAGGTGTGTCTTAGTACCCATCTACATAATCTGCATTCTGATGGCTCTTCCTGGGGGCTGACACTTACACCTTAATAGGTAGTATCCAGTTCCCACACAACGGGATGATTACCCCTTACTGATAGTCTGGAGCTCGAGCTGGGAAAATAAGGACCATGTGCACTTCAGAGACCCTTCTTTGAAGTCACCCCTACTGCAAAGGCACATTGAAATATAGGTTCTGAGTCTCTGACCTTACCAATTCAGACACCTCTGGGCCTTTGACTAGTCTGCCAGGAAGAAGAGGAAGTGCTGTGCTGCTAAAGGACTGCCACTCTGCTGGATATGCTGTTTGCTGGATTTTTGACTTGCTGGGTTGCCCTGCTGCTGCTGCACTCTCTCTGCCTGGGTGAGAAGGGCTGGATCTGCATCGCTTGAGCCCAGAGTGGCTGCAAGGGCTTACTGGCTTGACTCCTGTTAACTACGTTTCAGAGACACAAAAGACTTAGGACTCTCATTTTCCAACCTGTGGGCTCATCTGCTAGTGAGTCTGTCCTGCCAAGAAGTGCCAATCCAATTCGGGACCCTTGGACATAGACCTAGGGGTCTGCTGCATTGTTATTGACGTATCGCCTGCTGTTGCTGAAATCGGATCTGCGAATTGCACCCGAGCTGCCACATTGCATTCTGACCCAAGACACTCCAGGACCAATGCCTCGCTCACAGCCCTCGTCTCATTGCCGCTGCAGCATTGAGGATTACCAACGCATTCATCGGCTGAACCCCGCCTCTGTTGATGCGAACCTAGGAAAAAAGTACTTTTGTTCCAAGGGCCTAGGTGGGTCCCTGTACCCGGACCGTGCTCCCTCATGGTCGGCCTCAAATCTTGACTTTGGCCTGGCACGACTAGTTAATCCTTAAAGCAATATTTGCTATTAAGCGCTACTGTGACATTTACTCCTTCAGAATTTATATCTCAACTGCTACATATTGTATTTTAGTCATTTTTGTCTTGTTTTATTTATAAAGTCATGCTGTAGGTTTCCAAACTGTTGTGGTGTCTTTGTGTTGTTTTTGTACAGTTTTACTGCTTAAGAGTTGCACAAATACGGTACACATTCTTGTTCATTCTGGATTAGGTGATAGCTGGACTTTCTGTATACCCTCTAGACAGCCAAACACAAAGGGAGCTTAGATGTGTCTTGATGGACCATCCTGGGAGATGGGGGAAGGCGAGGAGCTAGGCACAGTAGGCTGTGTCCTGTCTACACACAAAAGACATGCCCCCTGTAGTTAATCTAGAGGCACTTGTACACTTCGGATGCCAACCTCTTGAAGCTTCTTCCCACTTCAAATGCACAACTGGTTATAAATACTGGACCTTAGACTCCAACTCATCAGTACACTTTTAGACCTGTGGATACGTTGCCAGGAAGAAGGGATGCATGCTGCTGAAAGGACTGACACTCTGCTGGACTGCTGCTATGAAGGAACTGCTCCCATGCTGTGCTGACCTGGTGCCCTCATATCTGGGCTTAGAAAGACTGGCACTGCCTCTCTTGAATCCAGAACCCCAGAGTGAATCCAAGGGCTAGTTGGATGGCCTCCTGATCCGTCTGAAGGATACAACAGGTTTCCAATAACCTTGCCCCTGCACCTGGACTCTGCCATCTGTACGTCTACGTTACTAAGCGGTGCCACCCCAGTCCTAGAACTTTGAAATTGGGCTTAAGTTTCCCTACCAGCCTCTGTGGATCCAGCAGAAGAGAAGCATTTCCTCTGTTGCACGCCACAATCTCGAGCAGAACCGACACATCACTGCTGCTGTGTAAATTGGAACCGTCTCAAAGATCTGCCTTGTCTCTGCAACATCTTCAGAGCCTCTGCTGCCTTGGAACCAACGCATCACATTGGCCATCAATCCTCGCAACTCTCCACAAACCAGGATTGAAAGCACTTTGTTAAGCGTGCCTAACTGTGACCCTCTAGCCGGTTTGCGCTCCATCACGGTCGGCCTGAACTTTTCACTTTGTCCCGGTCTGATGCAACCAAATTTCCACAGTTGGTGCTTTGTGCTTTTTGGCTCTATTTTCTCCAAAAACCTTTGAAATAGCATATCTCCGGCTCTACTGATTAGATTTTTGTCTTTTTGGTCTTGTTATATTTATTAAAGACAGTTCCACTTCCCTAAACCTGGTTTGGGATCCTTCTCATGTGCTGTTTTCACTTTATTACTGAATGAAAGGATGCACAACTATTTTATGCACTGCCTCTAAGTTAGGCCTGACTGCTCTGTGCCACACTACCAAAAAGTTGAGAGTAGGTTCATTTAGGGTGGGCTTGTTCCTCACCCTGACAATAATTGTGGTTGCTGGTTGACCAGGGCTCACAACACAGTCAACCAACAACCCAATTTCTTACAAGCAGCTATCCAGAGAACAGCACCACCTGTAACACCTCCCCTCCTCACTACGCCATTCTCAATTTCACCTTTGCAGCATTTTATCCTGGTCCGGTTTAGTTAACCTCTTCAGCGCTCATGACGAGACCAGCTCGTCATAAGTCACAATGGAACTGTGCTGATTACTAGCTGGTCTCGTCATAACGGCGCTGCTCCGCCCACGTGCGATTGATTCCCCGCCTCTGTGAGCAAATGACTCCTTGGGCGGGGTTGTGACAAGACCAGCTCATCATGAGCACAGCTCCACTGGGACCCATGACGAGCTGCTCTCGTCATGATCGTCGCGGTGGCATTCCCTCCCCCCGTACTCCCCACACCGTTACCCCCGCAGGGAATGTGTTAAAAGTTTTCTTGCTTAAAAAGTGACATTCTAAAGAAATTGGCATTAGTACAGAATAATCATTTTGGCTTGTCTTTAACAGTATATGTGTATCATTAGATACATTGTGTTACATGCTGTACATATGGAGGGCTCCATCATAGAGGCTATGAACCATTGTTTATCCTAGTTAAGAGATATTTTGGAGGACCTCCAGTTTACTGCCATCTTCAAACACAGATTTAGATAGAATATCACACTGATTCCTCACCATTGGCCCTATTATGCAACCATGCACTACTCCCTCCCATAGTCTTATTAATGCTAGACCCGTTTCCAATCTTTGTAAGGAATGAAATAGTTCTATCCGTAGACGTCAGATTTGTTGATATTTTGTATGCTGTTAGCGGACGTAAATACCATCTTTCTGACACCAGATATTTGTCCTTATCACACATTCATACACACTTTTCTGGATTTATATTATATTTTCAGTGATGTTCAATGTTTTTTGCTATCACTAATTCCAAAACAACAAATGTTTTAACCCATTCAAATATTCTAGCAACCTCAAGAAGACCTAGTTGTTTACAATTTTCTAGGCCCAGCCACTACTGTAAAAAGAATTGCACAACCCGACAGACCCATATTGTATGGAGAAAGCCTTCTTTTTCATTTCATTCATTCATTGTAGAATTCCATCTCATTTTTCATTAAATTTGCTTGCTTTATGGTTAGACATGTTCAAGACTGTCTATAAATACACTGTTTACTATTTATAAAGATCAGGAGACGAATAATCCTTTATCCGTATATTCTGGGGTATGTAGATTAGTTTATACCCTCGATCCTAAAGCAATTTCCAGTCTAAAACTTCAACATGGAAATCCAGTAAAAATATATTATCGTTGCAGCAGTCAGTATGCTTGACTTATGCAAGTGGGGGCAAAACCTAGTATATTGCATCCAGGTAACAGAGCACTGGGTTACACTAGTGGTCACATCAGGAGCGCTACCAAAAGAAAAGCAGCTCATGCCATGGCAGAGAGTCTGGTGTTCTATGGAGTGGGTTGTTTTGGAAGAATGCTGGAGGCATCAACAAAATACAAGGCACTTGCGCTGTCAGTGCGTCACTTTTAACATGGGAAAAAGTAACGTGCTGGCGGCCCAAGGGCTTGTAAATAAGCCCCAAAGTTTGAAGATTGAGCTGTATGCTTGGCTTCCATTGAGTCTACCACTGTAAGCAGTTTAACATGATTTGTGGAATACGTGAATGTGCCAATCAATCATTTGCAGACCATTGGATTTAGAAAACATGCATGACACCACCTTGAGTTGTGTGGATAATTTTGAAAAAAAAATTGAACGTCTATTTTTTTATAGTAGAATCATGGACACTTTCTTAAGTAAACTACGTTCTGTCATACAAAGGAGCCAGTGATAGCCCTCTAACATTTTTTCTAAAACAACCATACCTTAAAATCGCTAATGAAAGGTCTTCGGTTATTTGTGGCCAGATATTATGTAAATACCTCCACTTTTAAAATAATAATCCTGGAATACAACATAAGAAGTTCATAAGTATTAATAAGATCTCAATTTTACCTAATGGTCAGTAATGTTTTATTCATCCCTGTTACCCACTTTTCTTTAATAAATAAATTAGGAAATTTTTCACAGGCACACAGTAGCAAGTATATATTAAACACTGAAGTGTATCTATCCTATCAGAATTCTCACATAAACTAAAACATATATGTAAGTTTTCATTTTCTCAAAGTATTCGGGGGAAGTGGATGCATAAATGTTGAATAGAAATTGAGAATCATGTTGTATAAACTTAATTACTCTGAGGAACATTATTTAAGGAAGTTAATTGGATAAACTATGAATTATATTGTAAAATATATCATTAATCTGGCACTTTTAGTCCTATCAGTTGTATGCTCTATGATAGGGGTCGCCTTATTGTGAGAAATCCCGGAGAAAAGCCCTCCATCTAGCCTCTACCAACCCCGGGATCGGAAGGCTATGACCGTGAAATCTTCCAGTGCCGCTCCGCTACTATCGCCAACAGAGATGAAGCCGGCTTTAGCATTATTCAATATCAAGAAACACAGTCTCCAGTGGAAACCTAGCAAGACCTCCGAATTCACAGTTGAGATGCAAACAGCAGCTGAGAGGAGATGAGCTTGGGATTAACCCTCCGGTGTGATCCACGGCCGTCACCTACCTTCTGGGCTGGGCCACGGTTGCTCTGCATCCCGGTACGACTGCCTCTCTCTGCGCTTCCTGTAGCAGCTGCATTGGCGCCTGAGATACTTCCCACAGTCTAAGCAATGAGAGAACTCTGAGCTACTGCTGCCCTTGTATCACTGAGCGATTTTTAGGAAACAGCTGAAAGCCTTTCTGTTTTAGCAATTTTTGCTTGATTTATCTGTACTTCCTCCCTCAGTAGTATTCTGCCTAGTTAGCGCCGCGATGCCCCAGGGTAATTTGAACGCTTTATAAAAACCTTAACATAACATAGCATACCATTCCCTAACGAAATGGGAAAGAACAACGAGTTCCAGAATACCACCCTCTCATCCCAGTGACTGCCACTCCATGTAATCCAGCACCCAGAATTTGGCTTCCTTCCCTGATTTGTGGTTGTGGTCCACAGGATCTACAAGCCTCCATTCAGGGCCGGACTTGGAACAGAAACCGGCCCTGGCAAACTGCTCAGCTGCTTCCCCCCCCTCGGGGTGAAGAGGAGTGCAGCTGAGCAGTTTGCTAGGGCCGGTTTCGGATGATTTTGTTACGGGGGCCGGTATTGCTGACCCCCGGTAACAAAAACAGCCCCCCAGAGGCCCAAAATCGCCCCCACCCAGGCAGCCCACCAGGAACCGCCCGGTGCCCGCTACGGCCAGTCCGGCCCTGCCTCCCTTCAATCATAGGGATCTAGGGGACTGGGACCAGAGTCTTTCATCTTGGCGGTAAAATCGTATGCAGGAACACCACATGCAGCCTGTCTTTGTCTAGGATTGGCAGCCTGAATTACGCCTCAAGATGGACTCCGCCTTCGGGAACCACACTGACATCTTATCGGTAAGGATGGTTTGGTGCAGGGCAGCCATTTTGTCCCCTTCTACTGGCCCTCTCCATGGCCAGATCACTCCAGCTCGGAGCGTGAAACCAGCCTCTGGTGCTGCGATACCGCGACCCCGACCGGATTAAGGATCTGCCTACATGACTTGAAAGGGACCCCTGATGTTAACCTTCTTGGTGGCAGGTATTGCGGGACTTGAATGAATTCCAGCTACAGTCTCAATTCCCCATCCTCCAACAAATTTTTTGTTCACCTTTACCTGCATTTGTGTTTTTTTGTTTTTTGTTCTCCTGTTACCGCTTCATTACTATTTTTCTTTCATATATAATCCATCACTGGCCAACGGTATGTTGTTGTTGTATATTCTACCCTTTCCTATTTATTGGATCTACTCATTTGTAATTATTATGTCCACACCTATGTAAAGCACTATGATACCTCCGGGTCTAGTTAGCGCTATATAAAACTCTTCAAATATGAAAATATGCTGGACAAATATGGAGTGTCATTTTTTTAAAGTGCAGAAGCGGGGGATAAACTAAATGCCAGGCACTCTAGCACTCTATAGGAGTTAAGGTTGGATGATAAATGTTTACTCTAAAAGGGATTTGGCTTGGGTTCTTATGGGGTAGTGATGGAGTGATGGCCAAATTTAAGTTAATAGAAAATTAGAAATAATAAAACTTCTTACATATACGGATATCATTGCCTAAAACAGTATACAAAATAACAGAATGTGCGGAAAACAGAATGAAGCCCGCTAAGACTTTGGTTAGGAAGATATAAACTGCCATCTGTAGCGAAACTGCCTTTTTTTCATGTTCCTCTCCGGAACGTCAATTCGCCAAAATGCCAGGGGTACTGGAAGTAACATTGTACGCCCTTTGACCTTCCGTTTCACTCACACGCAGGCTTACACATAACAAATACAACCACACTTTCTCACATGAACACACACTCATTGACAAGAATGCGCATAACATACTTCAAATAAATGTAAAAGCATTTTGTTTCTTACCTCAGCTGCCAGGGAAGATCATATTCCAGCGAATTGTACTCCATTGTTTTACACTAATAGTGAATAATGCTTCATTATTCACTATTAGTGTAATAAACCAAATGAGAAGGCCTAACCAGCGTCCATAAGGGTGAGCTGGCATTTTGTTTCTGCCACTGATTGTTGCCACATCTGAGGCTAGGAGTTGCAACGGCAGCTGCGACCCCTAAATGATGTCCATGTTCATACCAGATCTTTTTCCTTTTTCTAGACTCTATTTTTGCTGCCATTTGGACTCTGCAACACTGCTATGCAGTGCCGGAGTTTGTGTTCTCTGGCCATAACATTGTTTTGGTCAAATTGGATATACCCAGTTGGTCTACTCATTGTCCTGTAAGGCTAGAGGTGGCTAGTACAGAAAACACACCAAATGGATTGGAAATAAAAAATCATATGTCGGAACAGCTTGCAGAGCAAAGAACAGCATTAGGACTACTTCTTTTGATTTGGAGATACAAGACAAGGCTTGTCTTATTCATACTGAGGATAAAGTCACAGTGGGGAGGAGAGCCAGTTTGGACCCGGAGAGGTTGGAGGAGATCTCAGCGTAACAAGAGTGTGGCCAAGGAGCTGACAGTGGGTCGGCCAGATAGAAAAAAGGATCTGACATTTTTAAATAATGGCTCTTTGGTAACTATAAAGTAGGGGAAAGAGGAACTGCTGCAAAAGGAGTTGGGGGCTAAGAGAAAATAGTCTTGGGTGGCAGAATTTCTCAATCATTGGATAATATGGGCACTTCAACTACTGAGAATCCCTGGATGTGGGAAGACTCCACCTGAAGAACAAAAATACTTTGCTGTCATTAGACTCCTTAATCCTGCTATAAGATGCCTCACTCAAGGACGTAATGGTCCAAGGACTTCTGACTTCTACTGGCACTCAGGGAATGGAACTGCTGTCTGAGGGTCAAGTTAGTGGCAGAATTCTCACAGTCACTGGCTAGTGCACAGGATGAAACTGTCATCTGAACCACCAGCTGCTGAGAGCATTCCTAGACCTTGGAAGACTCCCGCTAAAGAAGAAAAAGTCCCTTCTGGTAGAAAACTCCTGATTCCTGCAATAAGCAGACTCACTCAATGATAACATGACCCAAGGAGTCATGAGCCATACTGGCACTCATGGACTAGAACTGCTCTCCAATGGTCAAGAGTGGGCCTCCTGTTTATCTGCCTTAGGGACACAAAAGGTAGACCTACTCCTTATGCCAAGAGAGATTAGCTGACCACCGAGGAGTGGACCCTACAGTAGACTTGGCTGGAGAAAGACTTGGTGGCTAGAGGCTTGTGCTGAGGAGATAGGGTCTTCAGGACTGACCAGCAAGATGCTGAGAAATGGGACACAGGCATTTTTCACCTCTGGAGGACTGAGACAAGATGCTAAGGCTTGCCCAGGAGGGTCACCCCCATGAAGGCATGAAAATCAGGTGCATTCCACTTAGAAATGTTTTGATGTGCTGAAAAATTAAAACAGGTTTATGAGAATACAGGCTCATGAAGCCAGCCTCGCTACAACATCCAGCTTCGCTCTGGTGTAGAAAATTTATTTTCAATAAAATGACTAAGCTTAAAGGTAAAAATCCAGTCCGGGTTGAGGTAGCAAATCTATGCGACCTTTGAAGCATCCTTGCAGGCCTGAAATACAGCTTGTTCAACTCTGAGGTTTTTGCACCAAAACCAATGGCTTCAGCAGGAGCTTGAAAATAATGTAACTGACTGGATAGGACCCTCGTTGGCAACAGCCTTGAACCATGCCCTACTGAAAGATTTATTTTAACTGTCATTTCAGACACAAGGTCCGAAGAAAAAGCTTTGACTGGGAGCGCCCATATCGTTTATCCGAACTCTGGTCCATCGCAGTTAGTCCCTGTCAACCACAAATTGTTGTTTTTAAATAGTACTTTGCCATTTTAGACGCTGTTCCCGTAAAACATTTAAAAAATCATATTTCCTGTTCCTTTTATCCAATTCTGATAATCTTGGTGTTTTTTGCTCATTACACTTTATCTAAATTAGTTTGGGTTTTTGTTTTGGGTTCATGTTTTTTACTTTAAAATTGTTGGTATTGCTTGAACTTAAAACACAGTTTTCTTGGGATTACTTACTGCTTATGGGCAACTTGCGCAACTTGAACTTTGTTCTCATTTATATGACGCAACTTGGAATTCCTCGTTATTGGCAGCTACCCTTCTATACTTCTATATTTCGTATAATACATGGGGCCTTATTTATGAAGGACTTGCGCCACTTTTACGTGACTTTTAAAATGGGAAAAAGACACGCACCGGTGGCGCAAGGCCTTCATAAATAAGGCCCATGGTACTTTGGTATACTGTTGGAATGGGGAACAGCCTTTACGACGTGGCTGTTACACCGCCGTGCCGTTACAACACGGTCTTTTCAACGCAAGTCGTTACCACGACTTGCGCTGGAGGGCGCTGCAGGACAAGGAATTTTTTAATTTACTATCCAACACCTTCCCTACTGTACGTAGGCTGGTGTTGGAATAGTAAATTAAAAAATGTTTAAGTCCGCACCCCCTCCAACGCAAGTCGTGGTAACGACTTGCGCTGAAAAAACCACGTTGTAACGGCACGCGTTGTAAAAGTACGCGTCGTAAAGCCGTACATCCGTTGGAATAACTATAGCTGCAGTGTGATCTGAAATACATACTAACACACCATGGGTTTTATTTAAAAAAGCCACACACACGCACTCCCCAACAAACCTCTAAAATCTCTCATTTAAATTGTAGCTTCTGTAATTTACTACGCTTATTAATGGCAGATATGAGATATTAATTGTTATGTAAAAACAAGTTATTATTATTATACTTTTGATTATTTTAGAAAACAGATTTATCTTGCATCTGGTTGTAATGCATGGTTCTTCCATATAATTAGGACTGAGACGAGGACTTCTCACATCTCTTCCTGACTAAATTCCATAGTTTTTGTTTTACTAGTTGTCCTTTTTTAGAAGATGGCAGGTCATTAAAAAGGTTTTCCAAGTTGACATTTGTCATTCTGGATTGCTTGATGCGTTCAGGTTCTCAGGATTTGTGGTATTACTAATTAGGTTGGTGATCTGGAATCTTTTTGGCCTCAGAGTTTCTGGTTCCTGTGCACTGTTCTGTGTGTCTATTGGGGTCTTCAGTATTGTAGGTTCTTATGATCTCTTCCTCAGTCTAAAGTTCTGTTTTACCCTCACACTTCTCATGTCACTTTGGTTATAGCTCTTTGAACTTTTTTGCGTCATGTTTGTATCCATGTATGTAATTGGCAGTGGCAGTACCGCATATGAACCAGCGCTATCAATATTACAGAAGTTGCTGGGCAAGTGTCTGTGGCCCCCTTTGTAGTACTACAGTACCTCCTCAAATGCAAAAACAGGATGCATATGTTGCGCTGCCAGGGTACATTGTATGTAATACAGCCAATTGTGTTTCTTGCACCCAGCACCTTTTTGCTTGGTTATGTTGCCAGTGTAATAACAGTGGTACTCTTGATGAATCTGGTTGTCTTATTAAGTCTCCCCACAATTACTTTCCACCACAATGATAGACATACTTAGAGTCACCCTTTTAAAATGTTAATTGTCTTTCTCAGCTTACTGTTTTCTGTGCTTCAAACATTAATGCACCTTCACACACACAATGAAGTGGGGCATTCTGCATTGAAAAATTATAATATACTCAATTAAGTGTTGGATTAGGTCAGCACCTGCTTGATTCAAATTTTGACATCTGAGAAAAAGGATCAGGGGTTGGTAAATGGCAGCAAAGTGGCTAGTATCTCTAACAATGCCCTGAATATGCTAAAAGAGCTCTCAAAAGCACACCTTGGCCTCTTCATACACATAGTTTAGCAACGTTTAAGAGAACAATGTCTTGCATGCCATACAAAACCTTTGTCATTTAATTCCTAGCAGCTCTGATAATTATTCTATTCTATTCTATTCGACATTAGGAATGCATCTGTACAGCCCAAATGTGCACACAGAAGGGTGTCATAGTAATGTTCAAAGGGAATATTAAGTTTGAAATATTTTTCAAAAAAAATATTGTAGCTAGAATACCCACTACACAAATCCCATGAAGATAAACATATAGGTAAATGTAGATTTATAAAACGAACACTATATAGACGTACCTTAACAATGTAAATCTTCTAAATCTTCAAGGAATGTAGATGTGGAGTTGAGTAGTAAATCTGTGCTTATCCATATATGCTATCTCCACAATATTTTGGTAGCTGATACTCTGACAAATTTTTATATATAAGGAAAACAAGGTGCTGCCCAGTATTCCTGAGAACTTGGGTGCTAAAGTCAAAAGAAATGCCAATGGTTCCCGAAGATAAAGAGACCCTGACAGACATTAGCACACTGCCAATGGGTAAGCCCCTAACAGCAGAATGGGTTAATGACATTCCCTGCCTTTTCTGAAACATAATTCCTTTCCTCTGTCTGCATTATTTTTTGAATGATGTTGCCATCCCTTGTCATGATGATGACTCTCTAATGAAGCAAACAACAGGGTTGAAACGCTGACGTCCTCACTATGTTGACTAAATATTGATTGTACAGAATTTCAGTGCCTAGAGTCACAATATTTTCAGACTTTCTTCCCGCAGTCCTTCTGTGGACAGTCACTATCGTGCCTTTTCTTTAATTGTCTAATGTATAATTTATTAGCACTGCCATGTCACTTGGAGCACCGACTTTACCAAATTTGTAGCATTGTTTGTGTGTATATTCATCTGATTTACATAAATATAAACTTGTTTTGAGACAAAGTTTCCCTGGGCATTTTCTTTCACTTTTTAGGTTTGTTCATACAAGTTCAGGTCCATCACCAATGTGTCTCTTTATTTTAGGGAAACATTTTTAGTTCTTTTGAGATTATATTTTCCAAGCACAATGTTTTTGTGATCGATATTCTGACATACAACCCTGCTTTTTGAATCAGTTATTAAACTAAATAAAGTCTGATGAAGGCAATTAAAAGTTATAGCTTACAGCCCCATGTAAGAGGGCATAGACATATATTAAGTGTACCTCGTTTAATTCATAACATTACATTTTTATATAGTTATTGTCATTTGATTTTCAAATATGATATACTCTCGCTGAATCAGCCTTAACTAATTGCAGCTTGCAGACCCCATGGTGCTGCTGTAGGCACAGCTGAGATCTCACTGGCTCTGGCGTCTGTTTGTGAGAGATTAGCCTTTTCGGTTTTTCTTTATCTTCCATTGAAAATCTGAGCCGACTGACAGTACCGCACTATCTACATACAGCACAGTTGCACATGCCACCATTTTAAGTTAAAAAATAATTATTATGCTACAAAAAGGTGTTTGACCAAGTTCACTAGAGATTGTCCTTGTAAACTGTTGCTGCAGACTAAACTAGAGTTCGGTTCCCAAAGAATTCGTAAATCTCTAAATGTATACAGTAAATAATATTATTTTCAGGAAAAGTGGTTTTCGTTGGTCTTTTCTTAGTTTAAAATTCATGCAAAAATTGAAAATGTTGAAGATAAATAGGGCCTATTTCAATCAGCGTGAGGGACCCCTCTCACTCTACCACATTTCAGTGCCAGGCATGTGCTCTGCAAAAAAACACACAATAGCAAAACATAACATGAAATCAAAACAAAACAGCAAAAGGCATGTTAAACAAGCTCTTAATTATTAATACATTATGAACTCCTGGGTTGGCGGACACTCCATATTTTACAGCTCGGGTCTGGAACCACGCGCCCTCCTTCACAGCAGGGCCGGCTTTAGGGCGGTGCTACTGGGGCTCATAGCTGGGAACAGCAACCAGCCCTGGCAGATTGATGCTCGACCGGCCCTAGGAGAGGGTGTGGGGGGAGGGGTGCTAGCAAAAAGCACAGCTCCCTCTTTTGTTACTGGGGGCCAATATTGCAGCACTGCTGAAAAACCGGCACCCAGCGACAAACCAAACCGGTCCCCAAGGCCAGAAAAATACCCCCCAACCCTCCGGCCCAAAAGGGTAAAGACCGATGCCCGCTACGGCCACCTCGGCCCTGCTGGTGTGGCTGCAATGGGCGCTGACCTGGGGAGAGGGCGCTGACCTCTGAGGGGTCGCTATGTTCAGCAATAACTTCTGATTCAAAAACACCTGCAGCAGAGTTTCTTGCACTTCCAGTTTTCAGGCACCAAAAAATATGAAGACGACGCTTGTGGTTAATGTTCCTGCAAGAGAAAAAAGGTGGAGTTTCGTCCAGTTGCAATTTTAACTCCCCATAAAGTAGCACAGAGGGTTAAAATGCCTGCTGCAAAGAACACATCACGAGCAGATCACAGAACCTTATTTTATGTGAATAGCTGAGGGGATTACAGCTTTTGTCACAGAGATCCTTCTGTTACCACAGTTCATAAGACACAACCGTGACTGTTAATAACGGTCATCAAAGAGCTGCATGCAAACTGCATAAAATAGGTTAGGACGTTATGTTTTTTCTCTCCAGTCTTTTATCATCTATTCATAATGTTGATAATTGTGTTAGTTTGGGTAGATAAAACCGTACTTTAAAAAAGATTAAATATATGGGAGAGAGGGGCCACAGTGAGACAAGATGTACTTTTCCCCAGTGGTAGTGATGGAATCTGAGAAGGTTGTCATGGGGGGAGGGCGCCAAACATTATTGTCGCACTGGTCGCCACTAGCGCTAAAGCTGGCCCTGCTTCACACCACGGGGTCCCTGGGAGCAGGGACCCCTTTCAGTTGATGGGAATATAATGCCCTTATTAAGGTCTTGATTGGTGCATCTGATAATATATACTCCACCACTCACACCCATATCATTCAGGGGACACGTGGAAGTAAATATACGGGTGATATAGGCTTTGCAAATATTTTTGGATTCCCGCATAGTTAAAACTGTGTGCATGTTTTATTGCATTTTCCTGATCAATGTCTTATATTTGCCTCGGAGGGACCACAGCTACTTTTGTAGTTGCTACTTACATATGTGGGAAATTTGTCAGTAGCAGAACACTTGGAAACGTAAGTGGCAACTTAGTAGTGCATTAGTTGCGAGACTAGCCCATATTCTATGGACATAAGCATTGACGTTTTTTCAAATTATATTATTATGATTCTGACGTACTAATATTACAAAACTTCTAGTTATTGTTTTATTTGAATAGGGTCTTTCTCCGTTCTATTACTCTCAAACCTTGAACAGCTAGGTAGGTTGCTGTTGCCTGATCATCGTGATGGCAGGATCAACACATTATTGAGGTTTAATAGACTTTGAAGAAGGAACTCAGGATACTAACATGTCAACAACCTTTGCAAAATCATCAGTGATGTCATTTGAGATGTCATCAGTGATGTCATGAGTGATGTCACTGACCATGTCATGAGTGATTTAATATGTGACGTCATCAGCAGTGCATTGCGAGTGCGCAAGTTATAGTTAGCTGAACTAACTATAACGGGGGTTATTTCAATGGTTTTGTATGAGTGAAATGTCCAGCTAACTATAACATGTGTGAAACCTATGGTTTTTTCAGTGAATTTGCAAGGTTTTTTAAATGCTAATTCCTAACTATAACGTGGCTGAAACCTATGGTTTTTTCAGTGAATTTCAAAGGTTTTGTAAATGATAATTTTTAAATGTATTAATTGTTATATTTTATATAATGATTCACTACAATATGTTAAAATATTTATTTTTAGATACTTTATTTTTTAAATTACATTACATATTTTTAATATAAATTGAAAAAAAATGTTTTTATACCTCTCTGCAACGCAGCCCCCTGGTGCCTTTGCAGAGGGGGAAATAATTCCCCTTGCATACTGGTGGTCCCTGGGGGCCAACTAGCCCACCTGGAACCTCCAGTATGGGCCAGGGGGCTGCACTGCAGAGGGGTGTAATGAGGCCATGACCCTTTTTACACCGCTCTACAACGCAGCCCACGGCACGTTTGCAGAGGGGGGACTACTTCCCTTTGCATACTGGGGGTCCCTGGGGGCTAGCTAGCCCACCAGGAACTTCTAGTATGCGCCAGGGGCTGCGTTGCAGAGAGGTGTAATGAGGCCACGCCCCTTTTTACACCTCTCTGCAACGCAGCCCCCTGGCGCATCTGCAGAGGGGGAACTAATTCCCCTTGCATACTGGGGGTCCCTGAGGGCCAACTAGCCCACCAGGAGCCTCCAATATGCGCCAGGGGGCTGCATTGCTTTGCCCCGGGGATTGGGGCCCCCCACACTTCTTTTTCACTATGCCCCCAGGATTTGGTCCCTCCCCAGGGGGTAATTTGAAAAAACAGACCAGGAGGAAAAACAGACCAGGTTTTTTTTTGTTTTGGTTTTTGGCCTTGGGGGTCCTTGTAGGACCACCTGAGCAGGCCTAGGGGGTCAGGGTGTTTCTACCCTGCCCCCTTTTTGTGTTCTACACGTTTGTTTTTCTGCTTTCTTGTGCCTCAGTCTACCGAGCTCAAGATGGCTGCCAACACTTCCTGGTTTGGAGTGTTGACAGCCAATGAGCATGCAGCTCGTGCTCGGAAAGGTACCCCGCGGTTTTTGTAAAAAAATGAATTAATTGGGGGCCTTGAGGGTCCTTTTGGGACCCCCTGAGCAGGCCTAGGTGTCAGGGTGCTTCTACCCGTCCCCCTTTTTGAGTTCTACACGTTTGTTTTTCTGCTTTCTTGTGCCTCAGTCTACCGAGGCACAAGATGGCTGCCAACAATTTCTGGTTTGGAGTGTTGACATGCCAATCAGCATGCAGCTGGCGCTCGGAAAGGTACGGGTACGTATGCGCACGGTACGCGGACCTGTACGCGTACCGTACACGTACCGTACGTGCCTTAGATATACTTATGATTTTACTTATGATTTTCTCGGGAACTACTGAGCGGATTTACACCATTTAACAAAAAGCTTGATCTGCGAACCGAACTCTACCTTTTTGCCAAATATGGTGTAATTCCGTTCAGCAGTTGGGGCTGTAGCCCTGGCTAAAGGTCCTATGGAAAATTGCATTAGGAAAAACACGTTTTGGGCCCCCCCTTTTTTCTCGGCCCCTGCTTCGCAAATCACCCCAACTTTCAGGGAAGGAGCGGAGCGGAGCAGGCCATTTTCTTGGAGAAATTCGTGAAGATTCGCCCACCGGCGCCAAAGTTATTCCACATAGAATGTTGCGGATTTCCTATAGAAACTAGGTCCTAACTATAACTACCTACTGGCGACCGCCAGTAGGTAATACATATATATATATATATATATATATATATATGGTTGAACAGCTGCAGCCAATCTTGCGGGGAGTGAAGTGGCTTCGGAAGCAACCTCCTTCCGACGTAGAATGCACAAGTGAGGCTCTCTCACCAAACTAACGCAGCCGCCGCCACAGCAATGTTGGAAAGAAAAGCCACGCCACTCCAACGTTCGTTATGGGCTAAAAACGATTTATTTAGCGTTCAAGGCCACCAGATCTTACGCGTTTCGGGCATCCACCCTTGTTCACAGATCATTCGTTTTTCCCGGACATTTTTTTCACAACCACGTGTCAAATTAACATAGAAGACACACTACATAACTTAGGCTAAAGCAGTCTTTCCTCTAAGCCAGTGCCATAAAAAATGATTAAATGGTGAAGTGCCTTATCCAATAGATCTGAGGCAGTACATTGTTATATATTGGTATTAGGTTTTAGTTAATCAATATTAATATCTTTTTGTACATAGTGTGCTATTTATTTATTAGTGACCAACTGTTATCACTATATAATTGCGATATTTGCACATTGTCTCAGTCACATGTTTTTTATAAAAATGCATATATATTTTTATAGATTACACTATATTTATTTTTTTAATCATAAAATAAATTGTATTATGATTGTGATTTTAACAACGCATTTATGCTGTTATCTTAACCATTTAATCATTTTTTATGGCACTGGCTTAGAGGAAAGACTGCTTTAGCCAAATTATGTAGTGTGTCTTCTATGTTAATTTGACACGTGGTTGTGAAAAAAATGCCCGGGAAAAACTTTTTGCATTTAAGCCATTGTGAACTTACTGACGAATGATCTGTGAACAAGGGCGGATGCCCGAAACGCGTAAGATCTGGTGGCCTTAAACGCTAAATAAATCGTTTTTAGCCCATAACGAACGTTGGAGTGGCGTGGCTTTTCTTTCCAACATTGCTGTGGCGGCGGCTGCGTTAGTTTGGTGAGAGAGCCTCACTTGTGCATATATATATATATATATATATATATATATATATATATATATATATATATATATATATATATATATATATATATATATATATATATATATTTTGGTCTACTGGGAAGTGGATGTATCAGATGTAAGCTCTGCTTTAAAGGGCAGGCAAAGAGTATAAGTAAGCGCCTTTGACTCAATGTTGTAATTATAAGGAGCTAGAATTGCAATGTTGAAATTTTTAATGATTAGCCCCAGGTTTAATTTGATTCAAGGCAACATTCAATTCGAAGTTCACTGCAGGGTGATTGGCACAAAGTATTAAGGAAGGAAATTTTAACTTCAAATAATGTGAGCCCTTCCCTGCATGTGTAAGGTGGAACCAGTTTTGAGGGCTGTATATTAGTAAATGTTCCCTCTTCTATACGTCTAGTACCAGGTTAGACTCTCATTACGAATAGGGGAGTACTGGCAGCACCCTGACTGTTTAGTGCCACAGAGTTGGGGGCCCAGTTTTACTGGTAGGAATTCCACAAGTTATTCCCTGTTCCATTGGGAATATCACTCTCTAAACCCATGGTAAATGTGAATGAGGGATTGATGGGAGCAGAGGGAAGGTGGAGGGGGTGAGAAGCATGGAAGACGGAAATATCATTGAATGGCAGATGCGCAGAGTGTAATATGCTATTTATTACCATTGATGAGTGTGGGGACGGACCATCACTCATGAGAGGTGACCCAGAGCAGATTGGATGCTGCACCTCAGTAAAAATACACGGTTGAAATATGACAAGCATAAGAAACACCAGTTGTGGCTTGCAATGCACTGAACACAAACCATGTCTCACGCAATTCATTGTGCTCAATACACCACTTTGCCGATTGCACAACCAAGAGCAAGACGTGGTAGTGGCTTGAGCCCCAGCATGCATTCTGTGCATTGCATACCATAACTGGGCGATTTCATGGATTCATTAGGTCTGAATTCCATTCCATGGCTCTGACGGCCCAATACACATTTTGTTGAGGCAGTGTACTATTAAAGATATATTCCCACATATAGATGTACAGTGAAAGGTCAAATGTGAGTTTATTGCCACAGTACTGTGAAACTGACATTAGAAAAATGTTTTTACTGCCTCACGGATTGCACAGTGATTGAACAGTGGTGAACAAATGTTGTTGTTTTTTTACTTTTCATAGGGAAACAGCTCTCCTAATAGTCACAAGGTCTCTTCAATGTGATTTTACCTTATTGCATAAATGTAAGACCTTGCATCCTGGATTAGGTTAAATTCATATTATTAAAACAGGGATGCACATATAGATTAGGAGATCTAGTACGGAAGCAGATTCTGATCAAGCAAACCCCCCATTCTTTTTTGTTTTTAGACCACTGCTGTAAGTCTCCCTATTGGAGCCTCACCAATTATAAGTTTCTGTTAAAGTTGCTTTTTGCTGCAAATGCTGGTGCCTACCTCTTTAAAATAAAGCTGATTGATGTCTACAGCTTGGCACATATATCAATATATGTAGATGCAAAGAGACGGACAACCTGCCTAACTCAGCCTGACATCGGCAGGCAGCTAGCAGCGTGGCAGATGAGACCCAGAGTTCCTGGTCTGCTAAGGCTTTATAATACAAGTGGATATCCAATATGAAATTCCCCTTTTTTTTGTAAAATCTGTAGTGTTTAATCTGTTTTTAATCTATGGTAAAGGGTGGACAAAACTTTACTTTTGAGTGTCATAAGGTAAAAAAGTAATTGATGTATCTTTTCCTCTAATTATCTGGGCTACAATGTTTATCCAGAGTCTTTTTTACTCAATATAAGTTTATTTATATTCTTAGGCTTATTTACCCAAGCCAGCCTTATTAGAATTCATGCCTTGAACTGCTCTTCTAAACCAGTTAGTTACTCTATTGATTAGTTGCCCCCCTGCCAAAATAGATATATCATGGAAGATATACCTTCTACTGGAACAAAAAGTGGTGCAATGTTTACAAGGTGATTAGCTCTGTCTTTCTGACAACTACTGGTGTTATATTGCCACTGAGGCAAAAGAAAGTCACGCAGCCCTCTAACTCCAGGCACCACAGAGGTGTTTCTTTAAATGCTTTGAGGGAAGAAACCAGATATGAGTGTGGGGAGCTTGACTCAGAGAAGAGGTGTGCAGCAGTGTCCTTTCAAGCAAACATCTGTGTTCTTCCAGGACTATTGTGCAATTAGGTTTGACTGCAAGGGTCTGCTTCCCATCAGTGAAGAGTGGAGAGGGGGTGTGCCAGTTCTGAATCGCAAAGGAATCTCCATCTTCTCTAGCTATGCACCACCATTTTTAAACCCTGTAAAGGATGAACAGTTGAAGAGAAGAGAAGCAACAGGACAAAAAGGATGGCCCGCACAATGGGTGAATCCCTCTACAGAGTGGGAGGGCCACTTTGAACTTGTGCTTTTGGGACTTTTATTTAACTCTGTCTCCTGAGAAATTGGCAGTAGCTCTTGTCTCCCTCTTGGGGACATTAAACATTGACACTGAAGAAATGGGGTCCTATTGTATTTCAATGGACTGGTTGTGGTTGTGGGTACCATAGGAGAAAGAACCACAGTCTCCTGCTGGACATTGAGGCACTCTGCAAGCTTCTACAAGGCCTGGTATCTTGCGGAGTTCAGACAGGGAGAGTGGTCTCAAAGCCATCTTAAGGATTTTGGGGGCCCTGGTCCAAACATATTTTGAGGGCCCCTGTTCTGACCAGCTTTGAATTTATTATCTAATTTGGGCCTTTCAATGCCCTCTTTGGCCAGGGAGATATGGTCCCACGCCACTGCAGAAAACTCCTACAGAAAGCCAGTATATTCTATTCAGTTACTATGTTTTGCAGGGGTAGAGTGCATTACAAGTTTTTGTACTTGGCTGCAATCATAATAGTGTAATGTGCAATTAAAGGCCTGACTATGACTATGCAGAATGCAGTTGTGTAAAGGAAACAGGGGACACCCCACTTGGAACCAGGGTACTATCTATAACCAAAAACAGTGTTTCAGAATGCAGCACACAAAGAAAGAGGAAAAAATGAGGAGAAATACAGTTACATCTCCTTGTTTCGCTTCCACTGGACAGGCGTAGGCGTTTGATGTATTCCCAGGTTTATAAGTATTCGTAAATCTGGGAATGCATCAAAATCCATGGGTGTTGAATGGGAACACCCACCACAATGCCCATGGAATGCCTCCTTGATGCAGACTAAGACGAGGCAGCGACTTGCACTACTTTGCCTTGCCTTGCCTTGCGCCATGAAAAGCCATGCAGAGTGCATCAAATTAATGACGCACCGGTGGCTCAATGGGCATGTGAAAAAGATCCCAACTTTATTGTTCAACAACAGACTCGAGGTGGGTGATTGCTAAGATGATTTTTAGAGAAAAGTGATTAGGGACAGCCTTAGCATGAGCACTTGCTGAGTGCAGAGCTGATCGCATGTTCAGCCAACTCCAAATTTATCTGAGTTATTATATGAACTTCATACATTAACTCAGAGAAATTGCAAATTCAATATGAACCTTAGACAATTCCAAACACAAAAAAACAGGCACTCGGCTCTGTGCTGATCCAGCACAACTTATCATGAACATCCACTAGACTTCACAGTCAGAACTTCCTCAGTGAATATGTCAAGGATGTGATAGCATTTGTTTTATCCATTTTTTTTCTTGTCTTTTTCTCCTTTTTCTTCCAACAACTGACTCTGAGAACTCGCTCTTGAGATATCTGAGTGATGACAAGATCCTGGTGATTCAGGAAGAACCAGTGACGCAGAAAGACAATAAGCGGGACACGGGTCGAAAGTCAAGGAAAAAGGGCAAAAACCCAGGAAGCCCCAACTTCCCCATAAGCCCATCCCTGCTGACGTCCAATGTGCGGCTGGATCCTGGGCAACAAGACGTCTTAAATTTTTCTCTCGCTGAGAGCAACACGGTCCCACTATACCATGTAAGTTCTAAAAAATTAAGTTGTGTGCTTTTAAAATGCTTAAGAAAGTGTCTCATTACACCTCTTGGAATGAGGTTGAAAATTGCAGAAGTGTATTTTCCCCTCAAAAGCCTGATAGTAAACCAGTTGTTTTTCTTGCACACATATACCATGCAGCTAATCTATTGACGTTCTTTTTGGGTGAATCTAATTAAAATTCATGTTGTTGCTACTGTTCTCATTATTTGTTTTCTATGTAAGAAAAAGACATGAGATCAGTTCTAAATGTTCATGTAAAATGCTCGTTGACTGTTTTTTAGCAACAGTATAATGACTGCCTACAATACTTTTTACAGTCATTTCTCAATAGAATTAGGGTTACCTGAGCCCAGGCCCTATGCAGTTTGAAACCAAGACCAGCATTCAGAATGTAAGAACCCATAGTGCTCCCTGTACTTTCATAAAGGTTGCTAATCTGTCACGGAAATAATGTGATGCTATGATGGTAGGCCTTTTTTCACACCAGATGTTTCAGGAATTAATTTTATGATAACCCTTGTCTACTGGATGCCTTTAGAACCTCTTTAGTTACTTGATGGCATTGTGGTAAAATCAATATTAATTCCAGCTACAGATAATGAATTATGTATTACCAGATCAACTCTTTGCCCTCGCTTAAATTGTCCTAATGTCCTAATTACTGATATTGAAGAACCAGCCCTTCTTTGTTGTTTATCTTTCTTACCCGTTGTCTTCTAATAATGAAAGGTATCAGTAGATGTGTGTTTCATGTCAGAAATTCATTATTACAGCCTATTCCTGTGTAGACGACTGATAGCATGCATACACCTGGTTTATGTTTTTAATAGTTTCTTGTGTTCTCAATATATGTTTCAGATAGGCATACAGTGTTAGCGGAATATCTTTTGCCTAAACAATTATACAACTGCTCTAAAAACAGATTCCCCTTTTGTTTTATTTAATGTGTTAGTCTGCTAAGCACCTCACATTGTTCTGATTTGCTTGATGTGTAATATTGTACTTAATGTACGTCATAGAAAAAAGATCTTCAGAGGGAAAGTTTAATAAGAGCAGAAATTGACACTAGGTTCTACTGTTATCTTGGCAGAGGCTTGGCATTGGCATTGAGCAAGGTGGGGCGCAGGGAAGATCCCTGAGGAACCCCACACTTAATCAGAATCAATGGAATTTTCTTAGAGCTGAAAACTGGTCTTCTGAAACGATTAAAATAACCACTTCCATGCCACATGGCACCCCAAAGTTATTTAACCTTGCAAACAAATTCGTATGGGATACGGTTTTATTAGCAGCGCTATGGTCTAACAAGTTCCATCTTGATCTAGTGTTAGTTTGAGGTCCTGAGCCACTGACAGGGTGGGCTCCTGTCTGGGAGGGTAAAGAAGACTGTTCTGCTTCAGAAATTCAGACAATTGCTTTTTAATGTGTTTCTCTAAGACCTTTCCAGAAAAGAGCAGAAATGATATAGGTCTGTAATTTTCCGGTTGCCAGAGATCTAAAGAAAGTTTTTTTTATTAAAGGTTTAAAATGTGTATGCATCCAAGCCTTAGCAACCACTACACTGAGAAGGGAATAATTCAATCAATAGAGTTAGAAGGAAGCAGTGATCCTAATGGAAAAATCCACTACAGATCGGAGATCATAAATCCTGCTTAAAGTAAGGACGTGGTGGGGATCCAATATTGATATCCAGAGGTAAGGTAATCAGTTCACTTCCACCAGCCTGTTGAAGTCTTATGATGTCAAGTATACTTGGTAAATCATGCCACCAAAAGAGGTCGGACACTTTAGAGCTTGCTCTTTGTCTGCCGTCTGATTGGAAATTCTTTGAGCCACTGCTCTCATTTAAGACTCCAACCTGCTGGTGGAGGTCTTCAATAATCTAAGCATTTTTCTTTGCAATAAGAATCCTACCGGATGGTGAATGTTAATTGAATTGATCGTTTACCTTACTTCTGGATACCATTATTGGATCCCCACCACATCCTGACTTTCAGCAGGATTTATGCTCCTCGAAACACTCTCTTCTTTTCTTTCCATAGAAGATTATCTGCCAGTATTGATTAACAGGGTTGAATCAGGTTCTTCCCTAGACCCTTGATCCCCCACCATATCTTTAATCAGGTGGCTGCGTTTATCTGTCCAGAACCAAGGAATATCATATCTTGAATTATCTGTTCATGTGGCTGTTTACCCCGCCTTTTGACAGTACTGAAGAAGACCCGCTGTGACGCATATCACTCTGCACTGTTTCCAGGGTCGAAACTTCGAGGTTATTGTCATACATGTCCATACAGCCTCCTTGACCCTAACTCAAAATCATCATTGGGTCTTGTATTCATGTTGAAAATCAAGGGACAGTAAATACATTTTGAATCAAATTTATCTATGTCACTTATGTATGTCATGTATATAGTGCACCACTGACTTCACTTTTTCACATATGTCACTCATTTTACAATAGTCACTCTTGTATCGTCAATGTACAATTTAATTGTGTCTGTGACATTTTCAATTGCCTTGTAAATAACAAAATCCATACTAATATTATAAAGAGAGAGCCCTAACCTTTGAGGCGGGTAATCTCAGTACCCACAGCACCAATCACAACACCCAATACAGCATTGGATAGGGCAGTTACAGCAGAACGACATAGGCTATACAGATGGCCAAAAGAACCTTGCCAGTAAAGTAGTCCCTTGTAGGCGTGGGTGTGGGCAGGGCGCGGCATGATGACAAAAAAAGCGTTCTTTAAACGTGTGCGTTGGGCTGGGGCGTCTGCTGGGGGCGTGACAAAGGCGGGGGGCGTGTGCTGGGGGCATGACAAATGACAATGGCTCAGCAATTGAGCAATTGTGTGGGAGCAAGGGGCAAGACAAACGACAATGGGCGCGGCAATTGCACAAGAGGCATGTGTGTGGCCAATGGGAGCAGAAATGCACGAGAGCAAAAGCCTTCAATGGGCGTCTGAGTTCAGCTGGAGGTGCGCCAATTGCGCAATTGCACAGGAGCAAGGGCTGTGACAAACGACAATGGGCGCGGCAATTACGAAATTGCACGGGAGCAAGGGCTGTGGCCAATGGGCACGACAATCGGCCGCCAACAATCGCGCCGCATTCCGAATTTAGGATGCCAATCGCGCACCTGGGCATATGCGTTCAATGGGCGTCTGTGTTCAGCTGGAGGCGTGGTAAGTAACCGTTCGCTCTACTCACTTGTGGGCCTGTACATTGTGCTGGGGGCGTGTCACACATACTGGGGCCGAATGCAGTGTGTGCCTTGAGCTGGGTGCATGTCAAACAGACTGGGCCGAATACCGTCGGTGCTTTACTAAATTGCCATTACGTTCCTGCCTTCACGTCATGTGGGTCCTAAAAAAATAATAATACCGGGAAATAACTTTCAAGGGTCACATAATTTGCATTGTAATACGGTCGTCGCTGGAGCCGGGCCTCAAGCAGGGGCACACGCCACTGAGCGTGCCTGCGGGGACAATAACTGCAGCGTCTCCTGCGCGCTGTCACTCAACTCTCTGCATAAACGAATTTACACACGGCGCCCAACATCAACCAGGGCTGGAGCCGGCCTCAAGCGGCGGCTGACGCGACTAAGCGGCCCTGCTGGCACACTAACCTTGAAACTGACTGCACTTTCCCACACGCGCAGCGTCTCTAGCGCGAGTTGTCACCCACTCAACTCTTCATACCCGGACAATGTCGGGACGGGCTGCTAGTATTAAATAAAACTCTGTTTTTGGCAAATCTTCCTTTCCTGGTGTGTTCCTATCATAAGGTTTCATTTCCTAAAAATAGGTTTGCATTTTTTTAAAGATTGTTTTGCATTTGTTGAGAACAAATTGTGATACGTTGTTGCCTTTGTATTGAATACACAGATCACAGCAATTGTATTACCTAATAAAACCAGTTGTTTTCTATATCATAAACACCCAGGTTCTGAGGGACACAGTGTCACCCCATTAACTCTAATGGACCATTTTCTTTTCATGCCTTTACATTTCTTTTAGGCTCCTAAAGCTGGAAGTCAAACTATGGGGCCAGCCTTTTGACCACGAAACACAGTCGATTGCAAAGCGGGATGGTTTTATCGAAAAAGACCACCCTACCCATGCCAGGCATGTTAAAGAGTGGCTAGGTGATTAAGGAAAGATATCTGAATCTGGACTACAAAGTGGTCTGAGTATGTCATGGAGAAAGACGTATTAACTGTTATCTCAGGTTCACTAGAGAACACAGATGGTAGAAGATGGCCTGTCTGATGCTAGGAATTTTTCACCAATTCTGTCAGTTGAATTACGGCTAAATTATGTAGTAAGTTAGAAGCTGGTGAGCACAGTATAAGTGGATATTCAAATTACGTAGAAGAGTAAAATTGGAAAATGTTAGGGCATGAGTGGTTATTACTTCCACTAAAGCTTGAAGGAGCTATGTCAGGGTCCCAGGAGGGCAGTAAATGAGAGACCTGAAAATGCAAACATGGGAGAAAACTGGCGGTAAATGAGAGGGCCTAAAAATACAAACATGTCAGAACACCTAAAAGGGATAATTATGCTTCCACAGTCAGGTACAGAGAGCTTAGAAATTACACAACCTAATGCTGAATTGCAGGCTATGGCTCTCCCTCCTTAATTTCTGCCTAATTTATTGTGCCTAGTCATGTAATAGCCAGAAGGAATAGCCAAATTAACACCCGGCATTGAGCTCTCATGCAGCCTTGTGTCAGTTAGCAACATTACATATGGTTGTTCCGTGTTGAACTTGGCCCTTTTTGACTAAAGTTCCTTAAACGTTTTGCCTTCCTCCTAGACCTTTTCTGACATTATATTGCCAACTTAGATGCTTTGGGCACTTTGTCACTGCTGATCAGTGTCAAAGTGCAAGTGCTCCATGTATAAAGTGTTATGGTAATTGGTTGTCCTTAGCTGGTGTTTGTCTTACTAGTAAAGTGCACTATGTGTGCCAGGGCTGGTAATGCAAATGTTGCTAGTAGGCCTGCAGCACTAATTGTGCCACTCACACAAGTAGCCCTAAAAAGAAATTTCAGGCCTGCCCTGCAGTGCCTGCACGCAGTTTGTTAACTGCCTTGTTGTCCTGACAAGTGCACTCACTTGCCAGGCCGTACCCTTCACTTTTTCAGACACCCCTATAGTAGGCCCAAGGTACCCCCTGGGCAGGGTGCAATGGATGTGAAAGGCAGGAAATGTACTGAGGTGTGTACCATGTCCTGACAGTGAAATACTGCCAGATTCGTTTTTCACTATTGCAAGGCCATCTTGCCCATAGGACAGAATGGGGAATGCTGTGTCACAAGTTTGCAGCATATCTTCCCATAGGCATAAGATGGAGAGATGGAGTTTAGTGTGCCTGAACTTTAATAACACATCTTTTTGTGGAGATGGTTTTGAATTGTGTGTTTAGAAATCACGCTTTTAGAAGTGGCTGGTTTCTTGTCCTAATCATCCTGCATGCCTCTGCCTGGTTGTGTATTTACTGTCTGGGTTTGGATATGATAGGGTCTGGTGAGTGTCCTGACCTCAGGGAGGAGGAGACGGAACAGCAACAGGCTGGCCTGCATTTGATGTGGTGGAAGGAGTAGCCCCTTTGATACGAAGAGGACTGTGCTGCTGTCACAAAAGAATGGCTCCACCTCCTGCGGAGTGTCGGCTGCCAAGACCCTCACTATCAAAGAAAGAAGATGTGTACTGGCAAGAAGACACCCAGGTCTGGTTTGGACCGGGCTCAGAGCCCCCCTGAACACAAAGACTTCAAAAGCATTGAGGGGTATAAATGTGAGAGCTAAAACCACCTGAACTCAAAACTAAACTCAAGATTGAAAAAGGATTGAAACTACTTCGTGATCAAAAGGAACCTCTGCCAAAGAAGAACAGCTGAAGAGACTGAATAGAAGGACTGCCCTTGCTGTTTGTTCTGGGGCTGGCCTGCAGTTTGCTGATTTGACTAAGGTGAGGACAAGGGACTTTGATGTGTGCTGTGTCCCCCTGCTTGAAAGGACTTTGCTGTGTGATGTGTCCTGAAGTAACTTGTCTCCAAGGGCCTGAGGAGAGCTTGTCCCCTGTTGTGGAAACTCAGGAACATCAAAGTTTCCAACCATGTCTCAGCGAAGCTTGGTGTGTGTGCTTTTGCACGTCTGAGACTGCTGTGTGGTCTGTGGTGCTGCTTTCCAGGTGCCCTGTGACCGTGAAACATCGTCCACGCTGCTGCATTGCTGTTTTTGGCTCGAACCGTCATCGTAACTGAGGCTGTGAGTAAGGATCGCCTCTGCCGGTCCGGGGCCGCAACATGCTAAAGGATTTCTTGAAGCTAAGGAAGATCAGTGGCGGCTGGTCCATGGGGGCGTTTGGGTGCCGCCCCCCTGTTTTCTCGCTGTGCGAGAAGGCAAACAAAGGTAGTTATTATCACCAATGATAATAACTACCATTTGTTTCTGCCTTGCCTTCTCGCACGGAGAGAAATTAGAAGTTCCTGTGTGGGCGGTGTTACTCGAGGGCAGGGGGGAGCGGCTTGCCCACTGTTGGTAATACTGTATGTTTGGGCAGCCTGAGAGGCTACCCAAACAGACAGTATTAACAGAGTAGGCAAGCCGCTCCCCCCTGCCCTCGAGTAACCCCTCCCACTCTTCCCGTCTCCCTGTATGCTGCTGTGCTGCAGCATACAGAGAGAAATGACGTCAGTAGGGCAGCTGGCCAAACCAATCCCAGCGCTGGCTGCTGTGGAGGGGAGGGAGGCTGCCTGCTGCCTTCTGATGATGTCGGAATTCTCCAGCGACGGCGGGATTCTGAAGTCTGGATCCTGGATCCTCAGTCAGGATTCAAAGAAAAGCGGGAAGCCGTCAACTAAGCCTTTGGTAAGTTTCGGAGACCCGAGCCAGCATTAATATTATTTTTTTTATTTTATAAATTTTTATTGAAAAATATAAGTGGACACAGCATTAATATTATTACTGCAGTGAAGTATAATGAGAAGTCGAGGAATCGCCGAGGAATGTTCAGGGAAAACAGCTTGGCGACTCCTATAATTTAAAGTCTATGTCAGGGAAACCCAAACTCAGATGGGATCTCTCGGCATCGAACAGTTTTCTGTTATAAAGTTCCGACTGGAAACAGTTAATTTTAGATGAAAACTGTTTTAAAATGTTTCGCATCTTCATCGTGCACTGTTCTTATTGAAATATATTACAATTTCACTGTTTATTAAACTTAGCATGTAGTGTTAAACAGTTTTAATTTCTGCATCTGCCACCGCAAAAAGCAGGCATTGTAAAAAAGTGCATTTTAATCTTGTTAACAACTGAATATCCACATTTTCATCTCAGGGGGGTTAGGGGTGCTCTCCTACGGTGCCTTCAAAAATCAACACAAATCCATCAGTATGGATGCGCCACCAAACCACAGAGCACGCAGGGCTATCATCTCATAGCGTCTTTTTTTTTTTTAATACCGCAGCCTACAACACATACCAAGTTCAATAGAAAGCAAAATGTGACAAAAGCTCCCGCCCCCACACTGCAAACCGGCCACTTTGGAAAAAAGAAGCCCACCAGAATTCAAACATCATTCTTACATTAAAAAAAAAAACATTTCAAATTGGATATATATGACTTATTGTGCACTTGAGCGTCTGAGCTGAGCAAGGCAAATCCGAGTAACGCCAAAGCCAGATTCCTTGCTGCTAACAATCCAAGGCTGGGCTCCATTTTTCGGCCACCACCTTGGTGGGTGTGCATGCCCCACAATCCCACAAACGGAGACCCCCACACTACTTGGGGTCCTATCCTGCCGTCAGTTTCCGCGAATAAAGTTGCATTCAGTCCAGACCGGCATCTAGCCCGCGATCGACGGAACTCACCCAAGGAACGGGAGAGGAACGGCTCTCTGGCCCTAGGGTTGAAGCCACCTTGCACATAAAAAACGCAAAATCCACCAAAAATCAAATCCAGGTGTGGCAGACATGCAGGTTCTGTCTCATGGTGACAGCTCGCAAGAGAAGGGAAAAAGAAGTAAAAAAACAGAAAGAGGTGATTTCCAGTGCAGTATCCTTTGGCTGTTTTGCACTTTCAATGGCAGAAATTGGTCTAATCGCATGTGCACATCCTGAAAAGGAGTGCACTTCACTGCCAGGGCTGGTGTGCACAGGCTGCTGACTCAGTGCAGTGTAGTGTCAGCTTCTTCTGCAGACCTGTAGGCGCTCGGACTTTAGGCAAATTGTGTGTGTGTGTGTCTGAGAGACAATCAGGCTTGCTCACCAACAGGTCCCAAACATTTGCGCCTCACCACTTTCAAATGTCACCAGCCGCCACTGAGGAAGATGCAAGGTAAAAGGGATCGTGATCATTGTTTGCCAAGAGGAATCTGCCCTAGATCATCAATGAAGGAAAAAGCCAGCACCATAACCCGTCCGGCTACAGCGTTGCCTAGCAACGGAGCTGCAAAGTTATCAGGACAGCCGAGCAGGATGTCCGACGAGTGGGGAGAGAGAGAGAGCGAGGCAGCGTACCCCCTAGGTAAGGCTTGGACTCCGGTCGGGAGCTGCAAACCTGTGTGGCCTGGGGAAACGTGCAGGAGGAGTACAGGAGTGCTCAATCTCACTCCCGCTGCACCGCATTAGACATGCTGAGTCCTCTAGCGGCCCATACCTGCCAAGCAGTACCGGGGCCACCCCAAGTTTACGACCATTGTCTCTGTAGTTGGGGCCTAGTGGTGCCCGAGCTGACCTTGCAGATTGCCTTATAGCATTATTCCTTGCCTTCCGAACTGACTTATGCTTCAAAAAGAACTGCCTTATTCTTGCATTACGAACTGCATTATTTAAGAAGGAGTACGACCTTCACAATTCCCAACACTTTCACTACATGCGCCTTACACATGCCATCCGCTCCCACCTGGATAGAGATTCCTCCATCCCGGAGTATTCCCCTCTAGAGGATAGGCTATTATTAGACCCTATATTAGAGAGGCCCATGTCCACCATCTACCCTAAACTCATAAACAATATGCCGGACCCCTTGGCGAAGCTAAGAGCGACGTGGTCCCGAGACATAGGTGCCCTCGAAGATGATGACTGGCAGGATGCTATACAGAGCCCACGTGAGATAGCAATTCGTCCTAGGTTCCGATTGGTTCAATTGAAAATACTCCACCATATATACTACCCCCGCACACACTTATATGAATGGGGCAGAAGTCCATCGGCCCTCTGTTTGAGGGGTTGCCAGGGGGAGGGTACCTTCTACCACATACTGTGGGAGTGCCCGGCATTAGTCCTTTTTTGGACCAAAGTTACAGACACAATGTCAAGAGATGTGGGAGACACCGTCCGACAGGAGCCAAGGTGGCTTTTGTTGATGAATAAGGGAGACACAGATTGGTCAAGACACGTTGAACTGTGGTTGGCCTTGGCAGCTCGGGTGGCTAAAAGAAACATAGCCAGGGTCTGGGGCTCACGTCCTGGGAGCAGTGGAGAAGGGACCTAGATTGGTGCCAAAGAGCATCTATAAGAGCAGGGGATGCAGGAAAAATGGAAAAAGATTTGGGGACCATGGCGGAAATATAGGGAGGCGGGTGGGGGACCTGAGGAGTAATCATGTACATGTTTAACCCAATTGTGTACTGTTGTTCTATCTTTCCTTTTTCACCACGATGCAGTTTTCCAACTTGTCTATTGATTAATGACCACTGTGACTTGGTACTAAGAGCAAAGTTTAATGAAAAGAATTATAAAAAAAAGAACTGCATTATTCTTGCATTAAGAACTGCATTATACTTGCATTACGAATTGCATTATTCCGGCGTTAAGAACTGCATTAGTACTTGCATTAAGGACTGTCTTATTTATACATTACGTACTGCATTACAAACTGTATAGCATTGCATTAGGACTGCATTCGATCATCGTGAACTTCTCATTAATACGGCCAGAACTACAAGTGATTGTTGGCCTAGTAAGCGGCCCAGTGAAATATTACGAATATGCATATGCTGGATGTTTTTTATCTTTTGGTCTCATCATATATTTTCCTGATAAAGATACTGCTATTTTCCTAAACCAGTGTGGTATCCATTTGTGGTGTTCTCACTGTGTTACTGAGAGTGTAGTTGCAAATACTTTACACATTGCCTTGAAAATAAACCTGGCTGCTCGTGCCAAGCTACCATGGGGTGAGCAGGGGTTATCTAAGAGTGTGCCCCTCCTTTCCCTGGCTAGAACCAAGGGTCCTTATTTGGACTAAGGTACCTACCTCAGCCAACTAGAGACTCCCAGTTCTAACTTTCCTTTTCAATGAAAGTGAACAAGATCAGTTAGCATCTATCTGGGTGTTAAACATGGCTCTTTCTGCAGGGTCATACCCGAACACCTTGCTTTCACTCTCCATGTGAGACATGTCAACCGTAGGGAGGTTTGCCTTACTCATCCATTTTTTCAGATATTGTTTTTGCTAGCATTACGACTCTACACACTTTTCCTCTGCTAACCAGTGCTTGTGCTCTCTCCTCTAAAGATGGTAACATTGGCTTATCCCCAATCGGCATATTTAATTTACTTATAGGTCCCTAGTAAAGTGGTACTACAAGTACAAAGGGCCTGTACATGTAATGCTACTAGTAGGCCTGCAGCACTGGTTGTGCCACCCACTTAAGCAACCAGGCCCAAACCTTCATTTTAAATACATATAAGTGCCCTGGACATCACAAAGGGCAGGGTGCAATGTATTTAATAAAAAGTAGGACATGAACTTTTGAGTTTCACATGTCCTGGTAGTGAAAAACTCTTACATTTGTTCTTCTCTACTGCAAGGCCTATCTCTCCCATACAGTAACATTGGAATTACTGTATTACATGTCAAGTGTAATTTTCAAATGGGAAGAGATGACCAGTTCAGGTTTGCTGTCTCTGGAATCAAAATCTAAAATGCTAACTTATGGTTAAGTCAGTTTTAAAATACCATTCTGAAAGTATCACTTATAGAGATTTGGCATTTTTCTGCTTTATCCATTTAGTGCTTGTAGCCTGTCTCTGGTCACATGACTGGGTGTAGCTGGCAGTTGGGCTTTGTGTATTCCTACTAAACAGCCACGCACAATATGGAGCATAGGTGTGCATGTGAGGGCCATCACTGGCAGTATGGGAAGTAGGAGCTGAGCACAGCCTTATTTACCCCTGAATAGGCTATGTCCTGCCTCCACAGAAAGGACAGCAAACCCCCTGCAGCTAATCTGGAGCGAGGACAGGGGAGGCAGGATGCCTGAGGACATCAAATGGAAAACCCCAGAAGCTTCTCCCCCAATCCAAAGGCACAACAGGGCATACATATTGGACCGCAGACACAAACTCTGCAGTACACTTCTGGACATGTGAATACTCTGTCAGGAAGAAGGACTGCTGTGATGCTAAAGGACTGCCACTCTGCTGGACTCCTGCTTTTATGTGCTGACCTGCAGCATGCTGTCCTCTTGCCTTGGTGAGACGGATTGGACCGGCATCTCTTGAAGCAAGAACTCAAAGTGACTCCAAGTGCTAAATGGCTGGCCTCCTGATCTGAAGACTCAGGGACATATCAGGCTTCCAACAACCTTGCACCTACCCTGCCAAGTAGTCCCATCCCAGTCCTGGGTCCTTGGAAGTGGGCTAAAGGTGCGTTGTCAACTTCTCTGGACCCATCTGAACCGACACATCTCCTCTTCTGCATGGCGCAACCCAGAGAAGAACCAATCCATATCAGCTAATGCGAGGATTGGACCAGTCCCAAAGACATTCATTGTCACTACAGCCCACAACAGCTACAGAACTGCCACTGTGTGACGCATCCTAAGGCACAGGCCTTCACAACTCTCAGTGGTGGTAGCCTCAAGGACGAAGCCGGACTCCTCATCGCAGCCTCGCCACATGTTGGACCCAACAATTCCCTTGAGCTGCATGATACATCTTTGATGCGGACCCACACATTGCTACACAGACTTGGATTGAAGGTACTCTGTTTAGTGGGCCTAGCTGTGTCAATGTAGCCAGCCCCCGCTCAATCAGGGTCGTTCTGAACATGGGACTTTGTCTCGGTCTGGCATGACCAGATATCCACAGTTGGTACTTTACACCTTTTGGCACTCTAAAAACATTCAGTTTCAGTATCTCTGGTTCTACTGATTGGATTTTTGTCATTTTGGTCTTGTTTTTATTTAAAAAACTCTCTAGTCTTCTAACTCTGTTGTGGGCTTCTTTTGTGGTGTGTGTTTACTGTGTTACCATTTGAAGTGTTGTACAAATACTTTACACATTGTCTCTAAGGTGACTGCTCTGTGCCAAGCTACCACTGGGTTGAGCTCAGGTTAATTTGGGGTTGGCTTGTGCCTTACCCTGACACAGTTTGTGGGTGCTGCTTGGCCAGTTCTCACTCCCCAGTCAACCAACAACCCAGTTTCTTAAACCCTGTTTTCTGAACCTATTTTTGTTATCCTTAGTACACTGCTAACCCATGCTAAAGTGCTTGTGCTCTCTCCTTTAAAACATGCTAGAAATTGGCTTACACCAAATCTGCACATTTAATGTACCTGTAAGTCCATAGTAATGTGATACTACATGTAATCAGGGCATGTGACTTAAATGCTACTAGTTGGCCTGCAGCAGTGGTTGTGCCACCTACTTAAGTATCCCTTTAAACATGTCTCAGGCGTGCCATTGGTGCCTGTGTGTCTCCCATTTTGACCTGGCGAAATAAACATTTTCCCAGGCCTAAACCTTCCTTTTTAATACACATAAGTCAATCTTAGGGTAGGCCCTTGACAGCCAGTGTATTTTAAAGGTTGGACATGTACTTTTAGGTTTTACATGTTATGGTAGTAAAACACGATTACATTTGTTTTTTACTAGTGCAAAGTCTACCTATCCCACAGGATTACATTGGAGTTACCTTATTACTTTTAGTAATCTGTAACTTTCAATTGGGGACACGTAGTCAGACTAAGTTTGGTGTCTAAGTAATTGTAATTAAAAGCCCTCTTTAATGGTAAAGTCAGATTTTTTTTTTTTTAATTTTTGGAAAACCTTTATTATCAAATCAGCGCACACAGCTATTTAGCCTTACATCCCGGAGGCTAGGCAGCATATTATCAGTCAATCGGCTGGTGTACAAGGAGCATATTACCAAATCGTACAAAGGTTTTTTTTGAAAAACTTTTTGAAAAACAACTATGATGAAAAAAGGGGGGGGGGGAGCTCCTAACTAGTGCTAAGAAACAAGGCAATTAATCATTTGTGTAACTGAGCCCGGTCATAAGAGAGGCTAGGCCTAATAGCATAAATACAATGTGATCAGCACCAATTGCAAAACCATGGAGGGAGGGAGGAAACAGGAGATATCAGCTAATAGGACGTATGTTGGAGCCATGGGCTACGGAGACATTCGTTCCTCCATGGGGGCGGTGTCAGGTGGCAAGCAAATATCGCCCCTATACTCGTTCCAGGCCCCCCATATCTTCTGCCACTTTTTGGGTTTACCCCTGGCCATGTACACCGTCTTTTCTCTGAACATGCACCAATCCATGTTGGCCTTCCACTGTACCACCTTTGGGGCTGTAGCTGCACCCCACATTTGAGCAATGTCTCGTTTCGCAACCATGTTCCCCAAGGTGACCCATTGTGTTTGTGCATTATTATAATCAGTAGGACCCCACACATTCAGGAGACAGCGCCGGGCCTCTGCCATCACGTCAACCCCCGTAACCTCACTCATGATCATATGTACGCGCCTCCAGTAGGTGGCAACCAAGTGACACTCCCAGATAATATGCATGAAGGTGGCCAATGCACCACATCCTCGCCTGCAGAGGCCGTCCACTGAATGACCCATGTGTATCAACCTGGGACCCGTCACATACACTCTATGGAGGATTTTTAATTGAATCAGACGCAACCTGGCCGGGATCGCCACCTCCTTGAGGGAGGACACTGCACATTGCCAGTCCTCATCGTCCAGCTCAATCCCATCCCACACCCACTGGTCTCTCACCCCAAGGAGGAGGTCAGTACGGACGTTAATGAGTTTTTTGTATATTAAGGAAATGGCACTGTCCGGCATGTGGCCGTCCAGCACCCTGTCCTCCAACGGGGAAGAGTCAGGGATCTTCTCGCCCGCCGGCATCACTGCCAGAATGTCATGACGCAATTGGGCGTACCGGAAATATTCTGTATCACCCAACTGGAACTCTGTCTGTAGAAGAGTAAAGGACTTTATCTCCCTTTTCACGATCATGTCCTCCATCTTAGATATGCCTATCATGTCCCATCTGTCGAATCCCTTCGTGTGCCATAATTTGCCCAGTATCTCAGATTCAAAGAGAGGAGCCGCCATTGTGAGCCTACCCTTCCAACCTTGTGATTTTGTGATTGCCCGCCATATGTGTACAGCTGTCTTCGTCGGCCCTGACATCCTACCTTCCAGAGATCTCGAGTATAACGCCCTATGATACTTCCCGTCGTCCAGGAGACACCGATCCATGGCACATCCTGGGCTTACTGCTGGACCGTAGAGGCCGTGGTTAAGGGCCGCCAGCTGAGAAGCCCAGTAATATCTCCGGATGTCTGGCAACGCTATGCCACCGTCATACCATGGGAGCGTAAGCTTCGTAATAGCAATGCGTGGCCTGCCATCCCAGAGAAGGGCCCGCTGTAAACCCTCGACCTCCCTAAAGTAACTGGATGGGACCGGATCCTGGGTATTTTGGAGAGCATACAGGAATCTGGGCAGGGACATCATTTTAAACAGTGCCGCACGCCCGGGCAGGGAAAGCAGGAGCTTCCGCCATCCCTCTACGTCACGTCGGAGACATGCGAGAGGGGGGAGCAGGTTATTGGTGTAGCGTACTTTGGGATCCGTTGAAATATAGATCCCTAAGTATTTGAATCCATTCCGCGCGACCTGTATGTTGCATTCCCTCGGAAGCCGAGGCGTCCCACCTCTCAGCACGTATAGGTGTGACTTTGACCAATTAATAACCAGGCCAGAGTGCCGACCAAAAAGACGTAGCACATCACACACCACGATGAGTGACTTACAAGGAGAGGTGAGATATAGCAGGATGTCGTCTGCTTACAGCGACACACGGTCCTCGAATCCAGGGGACCAACGTATCCCGTTTATATCTGGGTCGAGTCGCAGCCATGCCACCAGCGGTTCAAGCGACAATGCGAACAACAGCAGGGGCGACAGGGGGCAACCCTGCCTAATACCCCTGCGGAGAGCAAAGGACGCAGATACACGACCATTAACCGTTACGTTGGCCAGCGGGCTAGCGTAAAGGAGCTTGACCCACCCTATGAATTCCGGACCAAATCCGAACTTCGCTAACACTGCCCACAGATAGTTCCACTCAAGGGAGTCGAACGCCATCGTAGCATCCAAAGACGCCAAAACGGCAGGTTCCCTGAGCGTGTGAACCCTCGCGAGGGCACCATGTAGTCTCCTGAGGTTAAAGGCAGTGTTGCGGTGTGGAATAAAGCCCGACTGGTCCGGGTGAACCAAGTCGCTAATCGCACCAACCAAACGGTTGGCAAGCAATTTAGCCAAAATCTTAGGTTCAGCATTCAACAGAGAGATGGGACGATACGATCAACACAGGTCTCTGGGTTTCCCTTCCTTATGAATGACCACAATGGTGGCCAGTCTCTGGTCTAACGGAAGCATGCCCGTCTCTCGCGCCTCCAAGAACATGTTCCGCAGGTGCGGAGAGATGACATCGGGCTTAATCTTATAAAGCTCAACTGGTATTCCGTTGGGGCCGGGCGCTTTGCCGGACCTTAGGGAACGTAATGCGATGGCAACCTCATCGGCGGTAATATCCCTATCCATATCCACCCGCTCCGCTTCTGACAGGCACGGGAGCTCCGCTTCTGCCAGGAGCTCCCCCGAGTCAGTCTCAGACATGTCGGAGACCGAGGCATAAACGGTCTCGAAATAGTCTGCAAATGCCATGACTATGGCACTCGGATCAGTGACTGTCACGCCACCCTCCCCAAGCACCTCCGGGACCACACGGCTCGCTCTCTCTTTTTTATCCAGCCAAGCGATGAGTTTGCCCGCCTTGTCCCCGACATCATAGATCCTACCCTGTTGCTCTCTTCCCATGACCTTGGCAGAATCGGTAACAGTAGCTCGGTATTCTGACTGTTTGAGTGAGAGAACATGGAGTAGGTCCGGTGTCGGGTCGATTTCCAATTGGGAGTCCAGGTCTTCAATTTCGGATTCAATCCGCACCACGTCCGCATCTCTACGTCTCCGAGCCTCAGCTATAAGGTAGAACGCCTCACCCCTCAAGACTGTCTTAAAGGCCTCCCATAGTGAGATAGCCGATGTAACTGACCCCGTGTTTTCAGAGAAATAAAGCTCAATGGCCTTGGCCATGAGTCCACGAGTCTTGGGGTTGCGGAAGTACCACGGATTGACTGATACCACCCTCTCGGTCGCCACGATGTCGAAGTCAAAGGACACCCAGACCGGAGAATGGTCTGAGATGCCCCTCGCCAGTAGCCGGGCCTCAGAGACTGCCCCGCGTGGGCCGCTAGAGCCAGAACATAATCGATTCTGGAGAGGCTTCCGTGTGCCCCTGAGTGGAATGAGTATTGACGCTGGGCAGGGTGCCTGAGCCGCCAGCAGTCAATAAGTCCCATGGTGTCCAGGAAGTCGGGAAGCCAGGATTGCGAACCTCGGAGATCTCTGGAAGGGTGTCTGTCTAGGATACCCGAACAAACTGCGTTGAAATCCCCGCCTATAATAAGCAGACCCTCAGGGAGACCCAAGATGGCGCCCCCAATGTCCTGAAATGTGTTGTTTTGCAACCCAGGGGGAACATAAACCGAAACCAGAACCAGTGACCATCCCTCCCATCTCCCCGAGACGGCGACGTACCGCCCCCTCTCATCAGCAACACTGGAGTCAATCTCGAGTGGGAGAGACGCGCGCACCATAATCCCCACCCCCCTGGATCCCAAAGAGAACCCAGAGTGTGCCACCATCTTAAAACCTTTCCTGTTAAGAGCTTGGCACGTGTTCCCCACCAAGTGTGTCTCTTGTAGCAAAATACCGTTGGGCATACATCTTTTAAACAGTTGCAAAACCACACCTCTCTTTATGCGATCCCCCAGCCCATTGACATTCCAACACAATACTTTTAGGTTCCTACCCCCCATCGTCGAATTGTGGGCCGTTGCCAGTCCCGTCCGGCTTCATAGTTACAGAACCAGTAGAATTACAGTTTTTACATTGCCTTGGAGAAGAAAAAGGGGAAAGAAGAAAAAACATACAACCAACAACCAAACCACCCCCCACCCTGCACCCCTGCATCAGACTAAATAGCCCCCCCCAACTAGCAGTGTGCCTGCCGCCCCAGAAAACTACGCTACAGAAAGACCCTAGAGGAGAATGGAGATCACGCAGACCCCCCCACCACCCTCCGTAGCCAAGTAAAGGATATTCATTATAAAGTGCAGGAAAGTGATACCGGTTGTCACCAGCAGTCCCATTGTCCGACAATGTCCCAAAGGTAAAGTCTACTCCTGTCGCTCCGGGCCTCCCGAGGTGCCCTCCGAATGTTCCTCACGTTCCTCATGTCTCTGTGGCAACGTGTCCAGCCACTCGCTCACCACTTCAGGCAAATCAAAGAATAAGGCATGGCCATCATGTTCTATTCGAAGTTTCGCGGGGAACATCATCGAGTACTTCATCCCCAGTTCTCTAAGTCACCTCTTCACCCCCGTGAAGCTTTGCCGCCGTCGCTGTACCTCCCGGGTGAAGTGCGGATAGAGGTTTATGTCCGCATTTTGGAACTTGAGCGGTCCGTTTCTCCTTGAAGCCTGCAGGATAGCGTCCCGATCCCTGAAATTAAACAGCCGTGCTATAATGGGCCTCGGCAGGGCACCCAGATTCGGGTGTCCCCCGGCAGTCTGTGAGCACGTTCCACTGAGAAGAAACGGCTGAGGCCCGCAGGGGCCAGATGAGTTTGTATCAGGTCTTCCACGAAAAGATCGGTGGCCGAGTCCTCTGCCCCTTCTGGCACGCCGATGATTCGGACATTCTGTCGCCTGGCACGTCCTTCAAAATCATCCAGCCGTCTCGCGAAGAAATCGTTAGCCGATCTCAAGTCTCGGACCTCTGTCTGTAAGTCCGATACATCGGTTGTGAGGCTCGCAGTTTTAATGTCCAACGATTTGACCCTATCGTTGGTCTTGCCCAGATCGGCTCTAATCAAGTTGATTTCAATCGCCAGGGTGTCGACTTTATGTGTCAGGACCTCGTGTTGTGTATGCATCTCCGTTTTGATGCCCGTGATGGCGCCCATGACATCCCGGAGTGTCGGGTCCGAAGTGTCAGGCGACCCGTCCCGAGTTGAGTCTTTAGGCCGGGTGGCTGAACCTGGCGAGCTCTTCTGCTGGGCATAGCGATCCATGTTGTTCGATTGGGAATACGTAGTCTTCCTACTCCCACGAACCCTCGTCTTGTCTGGCTCGCCTCTGGCCGCCATGATGGTTTTGGGGACAGCACAATGGGTTACACCCCGGGGTCACTCTGGCTCTTCGATGCGACTATCGGGCTACGCGAAAACCAACTGCTGATCAGTGCCGTCTCGCTCCGCAACTCCGCATGCTTCCTTGGGCCAGCGGAGCAGACACTCACACACCACACCGTTTCCGTGCGGCAATGTCATCGTCGTCCCCCACAGCACGGGCAGCGGCACGTCTCTGGCCCAGATCTTCTACATGGTGTAACTCCGCCTCGGAGTGTCGGATTTTGAATCGGACAACGGGTCCTGCCTCAGCAACCGTTCACCAACAATATTCCACTATCGTGGATCAGGATTCTCATCAGGATTTATGTGGAGGGTCGGAGGGTCGGAGGGTCTCCGGAGCTCCGAGCTTACGCGGCCATCTTGCTTGCCCGCGAAGCTCCTCCCCGAAAGTCAGATTTTTAATCACAATTCTGAAAATGCCACTTTTAGAACTTGCCATTTTCTTTTCCTAACCATATGGTACCTGGAGCATGATCCTGGGTCTCAAGAACAGGTATAGCTGGCAGTTAGTCTGTGTTTTACTCCCAGACAGTGAGACATTGGGAAGATAGGTGTTGGCAGAATAGGACACTTAGAGTTCACGGGAGGGAGGAGCTGTCACCTACCAAACTTTCCCATCACAAAGTTCCTGTCTGAACACTCTCACAAAGGGTTTGTAACTAGTCTTCTGTGAGCCCAGATAAGCTTGAGCTAGGGCTTTGAAACCAGCACCTGAATTCTGCCATCTGTGAGTCCTGCCTTGCCAAGTGGTAGCATCCTAGTCCTGGACCCTTGGAAGTGGGCTTGAAGGTGCTCTGCTGCCCATCTGTGGGTTCAGCAAAACCAATGTATCTCTTCCGCCGGGCATCAACTGCAAAACTGACTCATTTTCTCTGCTGCTTGACTCCTTACCCTCGGAATCGGCGCATCGACTCTGCTGCACAAACTTCCCTGATGCAAGGACTTTGCATTGCCCAATAGAGCCCACTGGAATGGCTGCTGTCCGATGCGTCTCCACGCAAGGACATTCCCTCCCCCAATGCAGTCTCAGATCTGCCACTGCACAATGCATCTCAATGCAAGGATATTGCCATGCCCAATTACGCCCATCAGACATGGTTGCGTGATGCAACTCTATGCAAGGAACTCACCTCGCCCAACGCAGTCCTGAAAACAACCATGAAGCATCCTTCACCTGGGACTGCTAATCTATTCACAACCAGGATTAACTACTGTGTTTAAAAAGGCTAAGTGGGTCGCAGTATCTGGCACATGCTCCATCACCTGAGCTTGTGACTTTTTCCTCATCCGGCCCAACCAGATACCCACAATTGGCGCTTTGTGCTTTTTGGTGCTATTTTCAATGTAATCTTTAAACTTGCATATCTGTGGTACTACAGATGGAATTTTCTTGTTTTGGTCTTGATTTATTCATTAACATGTACTCTATTTTTCTAAAATGGTGTGGGGATTTTGTTGTGTGGTGTGCTGCATGAATATGTTACACATTGCCTCTAAGTTAAAGAAACAATTAATGGGCGGAATGCTGGACAATGCAAACATTCACACCCAGTGAAAAGGATCTGGGTTAAATCCATCATTCTTTTGCTCACCACACCACCCCAGTTTGGACTCAGCCATATGCAAATCAGTCTTGATCCTGTTCTTTGTGGGAACAGTCCAGCCCGAACTGCCACGCCAGGTCCTCCCTGGACCGGAAACAAGCATCCTGGTACCGGTTTCAGGGCATCACCCTTCATCAGCCAGGCTAGCTTGAATCCAGTGGTGTAGTGCGCACGGGACCCACGGCTGGGCATACCCTTCCCACTTAGGGAGACATATGCAAAAAAAACAATTGATGGACGGAATGCTGGTAAATGCAAACATTCAACCCCTTCACAAGGATCTGAGTTAAATCCATCATTCTTTTGCTCACCACACCACCCCAGTTTGGTTAAGCCTGACTGCGCTGTGCCACGCTAACAGAGGGTTGAGCACAGGTTAATTTGGGGTTTGCATGTGACTTCACATTGAGACGTGCTGTGGTTGCTGCTTGAGCAGGATTTTACCCCTTCAAACAGTAACCCAATTTCTTACATTAGGTATCTACAGTTTATCAAAAATAGGTGCCGAGTTGGATTCCCTGCGCAACAGCTTGATGGAACAAACAACACTGAAAACCAGACACAAGTTTTACAAACAAGTGGTAATATTTTAGGGGTTTTAAAATGGTGGCATTCTGTTCCCGCACTTGCCCTATGCTGTAGGAGTTGGGTCACAGAATCGTTGTTGAGAGAAAACAGGGTTCCTGGCCTGTGGCGGCATCTGCGAGCAGACGGGCACAGATGAGCTGGCCTTTATTAAATAGTGTAGGAGGAAACATTAGCTATAGCACAAACTGAAATGATATCTCTGCATGTCCCAGTAAGGTGGCAACAAAGATTTCTCTCCGCAATTAAAGTGTGGACCAAGGAGCAACTGAAAAAACCAAAAGCACTGAGAGCAGAACAGAACAAACATGCAGAATGCAGGTAGGAGTGCGAAGTGCAATTTAAAAGCAATGCCAAAGCTAAATGCAAGTAACATCGTTCACAAATGTGCATTCACATCACACAACACCTACATAACACTGGCACAGAATACCTCAGCAATACATCACTTTCACAAGCCTTTCATACAACTCCGCACAACCAGACTCCTACTTGCACACATCCTACACATAGGGAAAGCCAGGTCCGACGGTCAAGCCTCCCCCTCAAAGCTTTGAAAGCATGCAATGACCTGCCGAAAAAACATAAGAAACTGCTACCCTGACAGAGAATGTGTGCTTGAAAAGGGGTTAAACCCCCCACCCAAAAACCCAATTTCTTACATCTGTCTTTTAGTTCCTCTTGCAAAACTTACATTTTATTGCATTACACCATGATTTGGATAACCTGCATATTTAAAATCTAAAAAACACAACTCACTTAAAAAATGGTCAAGGTCACAGGTTCTACAGATCTACAGGAGACTGTTCAATGTGGAAGTAGAGGCATAGATCAATAGATCTCTTAAAAACTCTGTACCCCTATTGTCCCAGCAACTGATATACCACTAGCAGTGCCTGTGATAAAACAAGTTAAATGTGGGAGTAGCAGCTGCTCGCGTCTCTTTCTTAATCCAGCAACCCAAGGACAGTGGCTCATTTGTCATATACAGACTAATGAGGAGCAAAACTACCTATTGAGGTGCATTAGGAGGGTGATATCCTCAATGCAGTCTTGTACTAAGTTGTAATAATATTGTAATCATATTCTTATACAGTGTTTCAATGTCAGGTTGATGGAAGGAGGACAATTTGTTGATGTTGTCTTCTAGCATGAGTGGTGGGGTAGATTTCTGGATGTGTTTAGCTCTTCATGAATCTTTTGATTTTTATATTGAGATGTTTGCAATATTTTCATTCAGGATACATAAGGAGGGTATGTTCTTACTGGTTAAATTCAGGCATTGCTTAATAGTCTGAAAGAGAGAGATAGGATGCTAGGACAGTTATTCATTTCATTGATCTTATCTTTATGTAGTTGGCTTTGGTTGAAAGAATTATGTCTTTGTGTTTTTTCCTTTGTTCTTTTATGGTCATTAGTATTTTTTTGTCATAGATCTCCTCCGGAAGCTTCCTTGTTATTGTTTTGGTGATGTTAACACCTTAGCAGCTATGGAACGTCCAGCTCCAGTGCTGAACGTTCCATTGCGCAGGTGAGGTTCGAACGTCCAACGGCCGACGGCAGCACTCCTGAGGTAGTGGTGCCGTCGGCCGTTGGACTAGGCGCAGCACTTATGAGGCTAAGAGACTTTGTCCACTCCACACCCTGAGATCTATTTCTAATGAATTTGTGGGTAATGAGGGCAAAAACATCCTGGATCCCTCTGGTTGTAAATTGAATACATCAGTGAGGAAGTTGTAGTATTTGTGGTGTCAGAATTTCTGGTGATGGGCTCAGTGTGTTTTGTGAGTAGTTGAATGAGTAGATCTTTTAAAGGTATTCTCCATATTTCGAAGGATTTGAGGTGTTGCTGTTTCTTGAATGTTTGTCGGAGGGATGGAAGGAATTTGAAAGGTAGCATCATAAGACAAAGATTATTGGGTCTTCTACTGATATGGAGTTAGATTGGTGATGATCAGGACAATGGATTTGCCTTTCATATGTGTAACAGATCTGCCCTGTTGAATGAGGTAGTGGTGTGAGCAGATGTGCCAAATTCTATCATTACAGTTTTTTTTTATCTTTGTGTGTTTTTTATGTTTAATGTTCCAGTGAATGTCAACATTTATTAAAATGAATTTTGAGTGCAGAATTTCCATCAGAGTGGTGAGTTCTTCAATTAATTATGAAAGGAAGTGGTGTGGACGCAGACCAGCAGATGACACCTTCGGGTATATGTCCGCGCTCTAAAAACCCATTTTTTTATTTCATGTGGAAGCACCACATGCTATGGTGGTTAAGGTTGAGTATGACTGAGAAAAGTTCCAAAAGAAAGGAGGGTTGGGAATCCCCCCACAGGGCAATTAGAGGCGTCCTTGTGAATGATGATTACTCTGCCTTTCCACTCCCCGGATCTGTCTGGATGGCGGACTGAATAACATTGTATTAGTTTATCGAATGAAGATAGTGAAGTAGGGGAGGACATTGTCTATGTGACGGTGAATTAATGTATCGTAATCTATGCATTTAAATGCCTGCGTAAAATATGTATTTGCATCTGTTTTAGAAGTATTTTGTGAAAATTCAACAAATGCATTGTTTCTTTCCTCCATGCATTCAAAACATTCCAAGTGGAGGAAAGAAGAGCACGAAGCGCATTACAGATAGTGCCTCCATTTTTAAAATTGCCACATTTCGATGAGAGGGCAAATGAATCTGACAATACATTCAATTACCATAAAAAAAAGGTTGAACAATGCACTGCCTGCATTTAGCAGCATACAAGTCAGCACTCTGCCAAACAAACGCTTAGAAGGGCTATGAATCACATTGTACTTTTATTTCCACTGTCACACAGTTAATTTAAACATTTTCTGAGGCATTCAAAATCTCAGATCAGCTGTTAAAATGCATGAATAGCACTGAAGTGGCAGATTATGCGGTGGTAACTAGACAATCGGGCAGGTGGAATCTGACTAATCGCTTTGATTGGCAAATGCACTCTGCTGTTCACTCACACTGGCAAAGCAGTTATGTTGATGCTAAAGTGCATTCCGAAGCTGATGATGACACAGCTTGGGGGAAGTGCACCCGGGGCACGTGCCGCTTGCTCAGTAATTCCACAGCCATGGCAATCATTGGCAGTTATCTGTCAGGATGTAAAGGGCTCATGTGCTGTGCTGCTGCTTGAAAAGGCAAAGCATACGGTTGTTATTGTTTTTACGCCCTTGAAGAGGCATGTCAGGATAATGCTCCTGCGAGTGTAAAACAATCATGGACCCTCCAACGAGTGTAAAACAATCATGGGCCCTCCCGTTAGTATAAAACAATCATGGATCCTCCAACGAGTGTAAAACAATCATGGACCCTCCTGCGAGTGTAAAACAATCATGGACCCTCCAACGAGTGTAAAACAATCATGGGCCCTCCTGCGAGTGTAAAACAATCATGGACCCTCCAACGAGTGTAAAACAATCATGGGCCCTCCTGTGAGTGTAAAACAATCATGAGCCCTCCTGTGAGTGTAAAACAATTATGGGCCATCCTGCGAGTGTAAAACAATTATGAGCCCTCCTGCGAGTGTAAAACAATTATGGGCCCTCCTGCGAGTGTAAAACAATTATGGGCCATCCTGCAAGTGTAAAACAGTCATTGGCCCTCCTGCAAGTGTAAAACAATCATGAGCCCTCCTGCGAGTGTAAAACAATCATGGGCCCTCCTGTGAGTGTAAAACAATCATGAGCCCTCCTGCGAGTGTAAAACAATTATAGGCCCTCCTGCGAGTGTAAAACATTTATGGGCCCTCCTGTGAGCGTAAAACAATCATGAGCCCTCCTGCGAGTGTAAAACAATTATAGGCCCTCCTGTGAGTGTAAAACAATCATGAGCCCTCCTGCGAGTGTAAAACAATTATGGGACCTCCTGCGAGTGTAAAACAATTATGAGCCCTCCTGCGAGTGTAAAACAATTATAGGCCCTCCTGCGAATGTAAAACAATTATGGGCCCTCCTGCAAGTGTAAAACAGTCATTGGCCCTCCTGCGAGTGTAAAACAATCCTGAGCCCTCCTGCGAGTGTAAAATAATCATGGGCCCTCCTGTGAGTGTAAAACAATCATGAGCCCTCCTGCGAGTGTAAAACAATTATGGGCCCTCCTGCGAGTGTAAAACAATTATGGGCCCTCCTGTGAGCGTAAAACAATCATGAGCCCTCCTGCGAGTGTAAAACAATTATGGGCCCTCCTGCGAGTGTAAAACAATTATGGGCCCTCCTGCGAGTGTAAACAATCATGGTCTCTCCTGCAAGTGTAAAACAGTCATTGGCCCTCCTGCGAGTGTAAAACAATCATGAGCCCTCCTGCAAGTGTAAAACAGTCATTGGCCCTCCTGCGAGTGTAAAACAATCATGAGCCCTCCTGCGAGTGTAAAACAATCATGAGCCCTCCTGCGAGTGTAAAACAATTATGGGCACTCCTGAGAGTGTAAAACAATTATGGGCCCTCCTGCAAGTGTAAAACAATCATGGGCCCTCCTGTGAGTGTAAAACAGTCATTGGCCCTCCTGCGAGTGTAAAACAATCATGAGCCCTCCTGCGAGTGTAAAACAATTATGGGCACTCCTGCGAGTGTAAAACAATTATGGGCCCTCCTGCGAGTGTAAAACAATCATGGTCTCTCCTGCAAGTGTAAAACAGTCATTGGCCCTCCTGCGAGTGTAAAACAGGCATTGGCCCTCCTGCGAGCGTAAAACAATCATGGGCCCTCCTGCGAGGGTAAAACAATTATGGGCCCTCCTGCGAGTGTAAAACAATCATGGGCACTCCTACGAGTGTAAAACAATTATGGGCCCTCATATACACCTAATAAACACAAAAACGCCTTTTAGCATGTGAGCAGACATCAGTCGAGTACTTCACAAAGTAAGAGGGAGGAAAGAACTTCTGTGTCGTTTTAGCAGACTGGTAGGGAATGCTTTGGGATTATATACGAGATTGCGAGGTTGGGTCTGCGGTATGGTAGGTGCTGTTGAATGCAACATGGGGACATTCATTTCTGGCATGGCCAGGGCCTCGTTATGATTGTAGTCTCCAAGCTTAGTTGCAGTTTCTCTAAAAATCGACAACGTTTGCTGAACTCGGGGTATGTTGTTCCTCATTGAAAATTGACCCGGGCTAATGGCAGAAGTTTGTGCGTGCATTCATTTCTTGATGACTGTAATCTGCCACTAATCCCGCCAAGCCAAGTTACTCTCCAAGATTAGTTTCTGCAAATCCCTTTCTAAGCATTTTTACTTGAAGGTAAATCCTGCTCGCATTTATTTGTTTCTTTTACCGCCGTTGGGCTAGGAATGACATTATTTTCACTTAAAATGCAATTGAAAATAGCATTAAAAAAACACCTTCCTTTTAGGATCAGCCAGCAACCACCAGAAAAACACCAGAACCACCAGAACGTGGAATTTTCTTGCGAGTTTAAAATCTAAGGAAATATGTGGCAAATCTGCATATTCCTCTCCATGGAGATGTAAATGACTAGGCCTCTGTGTACCGTAGAACAGGAGTGGGTCCATACTAGAACAAGTGAGACCAGAGCTCGCTCAAGAGAGAACGTGGTGCTTGCAGATGACACCATTTATTTGTCGCTTGGGAAGTTTGTTTCATCCCCTCCTGCCAAAGATGAAGTAGTCTATGTCCGATCTCAAACAAAAGGTGGTACATACTACAGCGGAGACTGTGAGTTATCCATGGGTCTATTTTTTCTCTACAGTCTTCTTCTAGCCAGGATTAGTGTTTACTCATCATAGTACTCAGTACGCCCCTGAGCTTGTGACTCTTTAAAACGTTTATAAGGAGCATCTCCACCTTCAATATATTTTTTGTGATTTACGCCTGTAAAATTTCAGGTGTAAATATGATTCAAGGTTGTATATTTGGAGGAAAGAACCCTGATACTGGTGGGAGGGTATGTCTCCATGCAAATACATATTGACCCATAGGGGAAAAGTTTTTAGGTACAACATCTCTTTTTCCTAAGTATGCATCTATAAATGTACACCTCCTTTATTTATCCATTTGTGAATTGTTACCCTTGCAAGTCCTCCTAGAAAGTTGCAACCGTTGAAACGTCGCATGAGTATGCCTGGAAGCTTTGTAAAATTCAAATGAGGTAAATTTATTTCAAAACATTGGAGTATCCTAGCAAATGTAAATGAACAATTTTATTTGTGAGTCAGCTGTTAACGTTTTACCAAATTCACAATCTCTGCACCACGAGAGTCTTTCACTCAAAAGTGATGATCAAACAATTGTTAAAGAGACCAGGGACCAACCAAAGCTCTCTCACAGTTTCCCAGAACAGAGAAGCCAACAAAAGCTCTTTTACAGTTTCTCAGAATAACAGGGTGGTAGGGAAAGAATCTGAAAAGTTCCTCACAAGAATAAAGAAAAATCCTTCATAGTCCTTCACATTATTAATAATAATAATAATAATAATAATAATAATAAAGGGCATTTATAAAGTGCACAGCTACCTCCGCTGAGGTGTCCCGGTGCTAAGGCGGAAGCCAACAGAGCAGAGCAAATGCAGTGCTAATCCCTAGGCATGAAAAGCTAGGTTTTCAATGCCTTTCTAAACTCCAGCTCTGAGTTCAGCATGCGTAGATGGAGAGGCATGTCATTCCACAGTTTGGTGGTTCCCACCCCAAACGATCTACCCCCTAGCCTGGCTTTGGAAAAAGTGAGGGACAGTGAGGTAACGTCTGAGGTTGGATCTTAACCCCTTGTGCGCTGATGACGGAACCGCTCCATCATCAGCTGCGGTGGCGCTGTGCTGATGACGAAACGGTTCCGTCATGGCCCGCCCGCCGCTCATGCGCGGCGCGAATTCCGCGCCTGCGCTGCGCGTTCTATTGAGCAGGCGGGGCCATGACAGAACTGCTCCGTCATAAGCACAGCGCAACCGACGCTGGTGACGGAGCGGTTCCGTCATCAGCATGCGCCCGCCGCTCTTCCGCCCCGCCCCCTTGGCACTGTTGCGGAATAGCCGCCACAGTGAAGGGGTTAAAGACCTCTCCTGCTGGTTAAGGAGAAGTCTCTTCCTCAGTTAACAAGGGCCCCTGCCATGGTAGGCCAGAAATGCAAACGTAAGGGCCTTGAATTCAATTCTCGTGGCGACTGGGAGCCGATGGAGTTTTCTGAGATGAGGTGAGATATGGTGGTGAAGTAGAACCTTACGGACCAGCCTCGCAGCAGCGTTCTGCACTATCTTCAGCCTTCTGATCAGACAACTGGGCAAGCCCAGGTAAAGGCCGTTGGCATAGTCGAGGTGGGGGGTCTCCAGGGTATGCACAACAGCTCTTCGGCTTTCATCCGGCAGAAAGTCCTTAGAGAGTGATAGGTTGAAGCATCAGATCTGTAACCCATAAAAAACACAAGAAAGAGAACACTCACAGAGATTGCAAAATTGAATAACCCTGTGTGGAAGGCAAAGTAGCATGTTGTTTGCTGCAAATTGAGAATTCCAATGAACTTCTTACTTTGATTCCAAGTAGCTTGGAACAAAAAGTAGTACCATCTGAACCTCCTGGTCATATTCTGGTATCAAAGTTCTGGAGTGTTTGTCCCCTAAATACAACGTTGTTTAAGTGTTCAGACATTTTAGTTTGTTTTTATTATCTTTGCATGTAGAATACTTTATCACTGCCGTACCCCACCAAGGCACCACTCTCCTGATGTCTTTAGTGACAAGGGACTGTCTGTGTCTCAACAGGTCCCTTGCCATTGGCACTCTGCATAGTCACTATGCATAACTTTATGGAAATGACATGGACATCAATGAACTGCTAGAATGGATTCAGAGGGGGTGGTGTTTCAGTTGGTATATCAACATTTCCCTGATGATACTTATGCTCCAGGAAATGCATCATTAGGGTAACAACAGCCCCTTCCTAGTCCACAATGAGTATGACAAGCTGTTTAAAATGCTGCTTATTCCTAGGGGTCCCCTGGGGGTGGCCATTCTTTTTCACAAACGATTGCTGTTGATAGTCTCCAGGGTTTCCCGGGACACTTCTGGGAGGGATGTGATCCTAGAGGATCCCTTGGAGGGCAGTCAGTATAACTTGGTGTGCATGTATGTTCCACCTGCGATGGCCCAGCTTATACAGGAGAGCCTTCCGGACCTCATACTGGCTCTACCTCAGGGGGTGACGATCATTGGAGGGAAATTCAATGATATTATGTCCGACTGGGATTAGCACAGGGCCAAGGCAGCTTCACAGATGATTGGGAGAGGGCTGGTGGATTGGGCTACTGGTCTCTGTCTCAGTGAAGTGTGGTGGATCTGGCCTCTTGGTTTCAGGGATTATAATCATATCTTAGTGGCACACAGGTTGCTGTCCCCCACTAATTATTCGCACTTCCAGCCCCTGACCTTCTGCCCACCACCGGCTCGGTTATACTCCCATAGGGGATATCGGACCATGCTCCAGGGACAGCACACTTCAGTACCCTCATCTATGGAGTTTGGCTCCTGTGACATTTGAACTTTTGCTTTCTGACGAAGGAGTGCTTTAACTCCCACATGGAACGGAACCTCAGCATTTCTAGACATCATCAAGGACAAAGTTGACTCCCCTGGCATGTTGTGGGGTGCCTGTAAAACCTCCATGCAGGGGGTGGCCCAATCTCATGTTTGGGGTCAGGCACGCAAATCTCTAGTGTGGGTTATGGAGGAAAAGGCAACCATATTTGAACAGGACTGTGAGGCACAGGGGCTCCTGACAGAGCATGTGCTGCGTCAAATGGCACTGACCAGTCCCTCCCTATGCCAACTGTTTCTAGAGAAAGCCTGCAAATGCTGGATGGCCTTCACCCTGCTGGTATTTGAATGAGGGGATATACCCAGTAAGCTTCTCTATTGGTTAGCTACCAAAGACATGGAAACTAGACTCATTCCCCCAGTATGGGTTGAGACTACTACGGTGCTGGTGGGGAAGGCCACTGAGATAGCATTGGTCTTCGCTCATTCTTATGGGTGTTTGTATGCGGAACGCGGCCATTTGCCATGTGAAGCTGATGCCCCCCCTTTGCAGACATACCGCTCTCCAACTGGGACGACCTAGACCAGCCATTCAAGATTAAGGAGGCGGGGGAGGCACTATCTGAACGTAATACAGGTAAAACCTTGAGACCCGATGGGTTCCCAGTGGAGTATTACCCATGGCTTCGGCCAGTGATTATTTTCTCCATTCTGGACATGGTTGCAGAAGCTGTCTCCAAGGGACACTTTCCCTCGGAGATGGATCTGGTAGTGTTGCCTAAGCTGGGATGCCCTCAGTACTGGTGTGCCTCATATCACCCCATCTCTCTCATTAATAAAGAGGTCAAGCTTTATGGACAGCTGCTGGCTAACCATTTCCTGATGGTCCTGGTCAACATGGTCCACCCAGACCAATGCATGTTTATTTCGCATCGAAGCAGCAGACATTGTATTAAGGGGGTTCAGCTAGCACTGGCCCGTATCCGCTCGCTTGGCGGGTCGGCAGCACTTAAGCTATCGACTTTGAGAAAACTTTTGACATTTTGCACTGGTTCCTGGAAGAGACCCTTCTTAAATGGAGCCTAGGCGCCAAATACCGGGCCTATGTCAAGGTCTAATAGGCTGCCCCACAGGCCCAGGTTAGGATAACTGGTGTGCTGTCCTCCAGGTTTCCTATTCAATGGGGCACCAGGCAGGGCAGTCCCTTATCCCCCACTCCCTCGTCGCACTGGCTTTAGAACCCCTGGTGGTGTGAGTGTGCTGTGATGCACAGGTGTGGGGCGTTGACTAGGGCCTGCTGACGGATGACAGGATGCCCTGTAAGAGGATGCTGTCCTTCTATTTCTATTACTATAGGACTCATATTAATTCACATCCTGAACACCTTTGGCTCAGCCTCTGGACTGAGGGTTAATTGGGAAAAGTCTTTCTTGGTGCTCTTCTGTGGCAACCATATGATTGAGGCTTAGCACCCTGGGCTTTCCATACACCGGCTCAGCTTTTTTATATCTGGGAGTCCACATCTTATGGAAGCTGAAGCTCACTTGGAGCCTGAATCTCAATCCACTGTTACAAAGGGCTCATGAGGACATGGCCAGGTGAGATAAGCTGCCCCATAACTTTATGGGAAGGGTTGCTCCGTGCAAAATGATGGTACTTCCTCGGTTCATATACATCCTTCAAATTTTCTCTCTTCATATTCTATAGACATGGTTTAAGGGTCTAGCCTCGTCGGTATGGCGGTTCCTATGGGCCAACAAAACCTCCAGAGTTGTTTTTGGCAAATGCGTCTGTCCCCTTTTACGACAGAGGGCTCACCGTGGCTGATGTCCGCTTATACTACTGTGCTGCACACATTCTGGTAGTGAATGACTGACTACACGGGTATGGAGAACTTAATGCACATGCTGTATGGGGACCTGGACCCAGGCATGTTCCTGGAACCCACAAAAGAGGTGATTAGGCCCTGGGGGCAGTGCTGCACTGGACTGGCACGGGTGGCTGGCCTTGAGGGCTCCTGAGGGTGGGACCAGCTTGGCATCACACAACCGGGGAATGTTTGGGATAAGAGTCACATTCGCTCCTTTCAGGACCTTCAGTCAGAGTTACAATTACATACATCACAATTCTGGAACCTCCAGCTTCGAGACACTCTCTCTGATTTTTGCAATGACCTCAGAATGTCCCAGAATTTCATCCACTGGAAGTGCAGATGCTTTTGGGTCAAATGGAGACAGGTGGGATATCACACATGTATAAAACATGGGTTGTACACTCCCCAGACCTGGTGGGGCCCTTGAGAATATGTTGGGATGAGTAGGAGGCAGAGTGATGGGATGCCTGTGTGGCATCCCCTGTGTTAGCGATCCCTGCTCAGTTCAACTTATCCAGTTTAAATACCTTCATCAGATATACTTCACACCTTACTGACTCAGGAGAGACCGGGTGGCTCCTTCCTCTGTGTGTTTGCGGTGCCTGGCACTTAGAGGGAATTTTTTCAATACAGTGTGGGCCTGCCCCATTATACGGCGGTACAGGTCACAAATATTTTCGATCCTATCCAGGTGGTGCGATCCCATGTCTAGACCAATCTCAGGATCGCTCTGTTGGGTATTTTGGATGATATGAAGGGACCTCGGGGGAGAATAGGATGCTGGTGGGGCTGGGCACATTGCTGGCTAAAAGCGACAGAGCCAAACACTGGACATCCGCCCGGGCTCCATCCTTGGTGGCTTCGAAGCGTGGTATGGACTGGTGGACGAAACTGGAGGTGACTATATATACTGCATGCGGGTGTCCCACAAATATGGAATATGGCAAGGTCCTGAACAAGTGGTGGGCTTATTATGGTCTGGATGTAGCAGGCGGATCCAAATAGTGGTGGAGGTTGTATATTTGTGTTTATATGTGAAATTCTGTTTACAATGTGCTTGTTTTGTGGGAGCCATACTTCTAACAAAAATCAATAAAAATGTTTTCATTAAAAAAAATACTTTACACGTTGCCTCTAAGTTAAGCCTGACTGCTCTGAGCCAAGCTACCAGAGAGTTGAGCACAGGTTAATTTGAGGATTGCATGTGGCTTCACCGTGACAATGATTGTGGTTGTTGCTTGAGTAGCCTTTCACCCCCACAACCTCAACCAGTAACCTTATTTTTACACTCAAAATCTGGTAATTTTATATTTTTATGTAAATAGCTGAGGGGCATCCTACGAATCTTACGAATTGTACACGTAAGTCTCGAAACCCATGCCAATTGTAATACAAAATAACCTCATGTCATATCAAGCTTAGCTCAGTCAACTGTGGACAAGGCTTGGAGAAAGAATACTTCCAAATCCCCGGCTAAAAAGATAAATGTTGTCCTGATTTACCTTGAGCCTTTCTCTGATCTAAATGCTCGTAACAGAGTTTTATTGGCCAACAATCTGCCTAACTTGAAGACTCCATTGATACCCTGCCTTTCTGCTCTGGTGATCGTAAGAACATGGGGGCATATTACCAAGCAATAGCGATAAATATCGCTATTGCTTGGTTAGAGACAAAAATTTACCGCTGTGCTGCGGCGATTTTTATCGCAAATAAACCTTGGTATTACCAAGGTTTATCGCAAATGCAATAAAAATCGGCCGCAATGCATGAATATCGCTGAAAAGTCAGAGATATTCATGCATTACCGAGCTAATGCTCTTAGCCTTGTTATCCAACTCCCATTGGATAACATGGCTAAGAACTGCTCAGGGCAGGTGTTAGCTTTTGGAGATATTTGCGCTTAGCGCGAATATCTCCAAAAGTTGGTAATAGGAGATAGCGATGTTAGCGACTGTTTCCAGTCGCTAACATCTTGGCACGCCCACTTTGCATGTCATTAGTGATAAATATCACTGACATGCAAAGTGGGGCCCAAGATGGTCGCTATCTCCTACTAGCTGTCGCTAACTGGTGTTAGCGACAGCTAGGTAATAGGGAGATAATTTTATCTCCGTTTTCTTGGCTTTTAAAGCCAAAAAAGCGGAGATAAACCCACTTGATAATATGCCCCATGATCTTTCTGCGCGTACTGGTGGCTTCTTTATCTTGGAAACAGACAGGTCAGAGGCCTGTGGTAGCTCATTGAAGCCAGGTTTCAAAAGTATATGCTCATTGCCCAGAAGCTATGATCAAGTGGATGCAGCTTGCTGACTTCAGTCCTGAAAAATGCGGATACAAAATTTAGGCAGCACTTCAAATAATGACCATGTACTGCCAAACAAAAAACCTTCAACATCTTTCTGAGAAAGGTTAGATGACTAAGACGACCCTCCGCCACCACCAGTAAAGAGAATGTGCAATCTGCACAGCCTGAGATGTAGTTGGAAATCCAGTTCCTTCCAGGTCAGTTTCCTGAAATCACAGGTTTGGGCACAGGCACATTGCTTGGCTTCATACTTTTGACATATTTTGTTATTCTATCTGAGCTTTAGCAAATTCACTTGAAGAACTGCTGGACTGAAGAAGACTCCAACTCGATTCAAAATTCTATCCGAAATTTCACATGCCCATTTTTGTCTCCAATTTTTCTTCTTCATTACATGTTCCCATCGCCTTCAGCCTCACCTTGATGAGTTGCTTTCTCCATCAATAAAATAAAATGTGCGGTGAAAAATTAATTACCTTTCAACATGCCCCTTATATCACGCGTGTTAGCTCTCAGATCCAGTTAAAAGGTCAAATTAAACTCCTGCAGTCGAGCTATGACTCAACAACTGTTGCTGAACCTCAGGCTGACAATTATGTTCTTGAGACCAAGTTTAGTAACAAGAAGGTAAGTGGCTAGTTACTGTACAAATTTGTCTCAATGTGGGTTAGGGTGATAACTTTGGAACCAGGTTAAAAGGTGAGATATATGGCTATGGCTGGTATTCCTAGGAAGGTAAAAACGTATGTCTAGGTACAAATTGGATATATTGTGCATGAGATCTCATTTCAGAGATATCTGGGTATAGTAATGAGGTGGTTTTGAGAAACGTTATGCTGCTTGCTTTGTATTCAGAAGCTCTAAGCAGAAATTCATTTTTGTTATTATTTAGGCTTAGCCAATTATTGGGCATTCTTGTTCTTATGTAATGGCTGGTAATTGTTCTTGCGTTTTTCTATTGAATAGTAAGTATAATTAAGTACTGCCTCAAAATTAGATTACATACATGTTATAGTCTGTGAGTGTGGATGCAGAGGCATTGTTTGTCGTGCCTCCGAATGTTTTGGGCATGGTCTTGCGAGAAAGGAATGGATCCTGGACAGCACATTCATTTGGGGAATCCACATTAGGAGGTTGTGTGGATGATGTTGAAAGGTGCAGACAAGGGATGAAGTGCAAAGGTACTGTTATGCTTCACCCTTGACCGTGAGCAGTGTGTCCAGGTCAGTCAAGGAGACTTTTCCAGTACTGTGAAAGGTTGGAAATGGGATTGGTAGTTGTTAAGAAGGCTGCTAAAAATTGGGGTCATATTTAAGAATAGATCACTCAGTGCAGCAAGTCAGCTTGCTACGCTGTGCTGCGTGATAGGGAAAGGACAAGACTGTACTGTATTTAGTGCATTCCTGTCTTTTGCGTGTAATGGCGTACAATGTGCCTGCTAGTGCCAATACAAGCACTGTTGCGCCACTGTTATTGTGGCTGCCCTACCAGCAGGAAAACCTTCATGTACAAAAACAATTCTCTGAGGCATTTTTTATGCGTGCTGCAGAATGCAGCACACCTAGAAAGAGGAAGTAACAAGGAGAAATAAAGATATTTCTCCTCCCTGCGCCTCACATGAGGAGGTGTAGCATACTGATGCATTCCTGGATCTACCAGTAATGGTAGATCTGAGAATGCGCCAAACTCCATGGGTGGATGCTTTGGGAAACACATGCTCCACCCGTGGAACACTGCCCTGAGGCAGAGTAACCCAATGCAGCCATTTGCACTGCGTTGCCTTGCTCTAGATTCATCCTGCCACAGACGGCCACGCAAGGTGGCCTTGCATGGTTTGATAAATCTAACTTAGAAGTTGCGGCACCCTTGAGTCTCTCTGTGAGGTGCAAGGGCGAGGCAACTGCTTGATAAATATGCCCCTGGGTACTATTGTAATTGCTGGGATTTTATGGCGGTATTGCAGTTTTTGGGATGGGCAGGTGAGTGATGTTCTCAGGAAAGTCTTGAGCATGATTTTTACATTGGTAACTGGCTACATTTTTATGCTTCTTACACCTGTCTACGAGCATCTCAAAGGTGCCCTGACTCTCCACGCTGCCTTCTTCAACCATTTGGATTTTTGGGCCATTAGAGAAGAAAGGATTGCTGATAGAATTTCTCCATCTATTATGCCCATATTTGGTATTTCAGAGTATCAGTTGCCGAATCTCTGACAGCATCACACGTTGTCCGTTATCAATTCTCTTTGTGTTCACCGTGTCCATTCTGGCACCTCTGTTTTGTTGTACAGGAACACACTAAATAGAAATAACCCTTTACTGACTCATGTGGCACCTCACTGATTATTCCGCCCTGCAAAAACGTGGATTCAATTCTCCTGCGAACTTTGTCTTTGTCCCTTATATAGATGTATCATCATGTGCTACCTTGGGTGACTCTCAGGCAGCTTAGTTTACCTAATGATAATCAGTAAAACAGTGGAAGATGCATTAGGTATTCAAGCAGACCATATCGACCGATCCTTTTAAAGATGGACCATAAAGTCAAACTGAAATATGTATGTCTAGCATGACCACCTCTGTTGAACTCTGCTGAGGCGGGTCCTGACACTCTGGAGACTTAGGATTCCCAAAGTATCTTTCTGTAAATTGTTCTGCAATTAATTTACTCAATACGAGTGCTTTTGCGAAGTCAATTCACATCTGCTTCTCTCCACTCTCGAGTCACAACACCTGCCTTTAAAGGGTGTTTACAATAGGTTGTTTTCTGTTTGCAATGTGTAAACAAGAAAAACGTGTGAATTGTTCTCAAATTGTGCTTCCTCTTTGTATCGATGTTTTGTAGTGAATATGCTATCTACACTTTTACAATAGCTTTGTCTTTTCTTCTGTATTAAGAGCAAAGCCCTAATTTACAATTAGCACGGCATCACTAGTGCGCACTAGCACAGTTATCAAAAGTCCAATAGGACTTCAGACTTCAGCGCCTTGGGACCCTCACTTGTAAGTAGCGCACTTTCAAGTACTCTGATTGATTGATTGAGTGTGGCCTGCACCTGGGTTCAGCTTGGGTTGTGGCTTACTGGTCCAGTTTACTGGGACCAAGACAGTGAATGCGGGTTTGAAGCCAGTTTGAGAAGCCTGGCATAATTCCCTTGCCATGGCCTGTGCTAACGCCTGTAGTCTCCTTCTGGTGAAGGTCTGAATGCCTCGCCAATAGACGGCCAGTCTCAACTCACACACCACCGCTTGCAGATGGCCTTAAGTCAGCTGCTGGACTCGCCAATGATTAACATATATTTGCATTTAAGTTACGAACGCACATGATTCTTCTTAGAATATTCACTACTTTAGACTTTTGTGGAAAATGTCAAACTATGCATCAACTTTAGCACTTGTTTTTACACTTCACCCTCTTTGCGAGTTAAGTGAAATCTGACTAAACACGTACAATAACAAGCGCAAATGCGTGTTCTCCTGTTATTTTTTAATAGTATCAAAAGACACTAACAAGGCTATTTGAACCCAGGCACAGGGCCGCCTAGGAATTTATATGCCCATGGGCAGTAATGCAAGCAAGGACAATGGCCCCTAGTCCTTGGCACAGCAGTAAGTAAAGGGATAGCATTTGTGTGCAGTGGCCACTTGGACACTGGGCCTGCCGCTGTGCTTGCCTGCACTACTGATGGGTAAGGCCATGTAGTCCACTCCCACTATTACCTCACAGGACTAAAACCACCACATAAATCCGGTGGTAAAATCCATCGCTAACTGGGCGCAAAAACCATTAGCGCAATGCAGCAGCGGCCTGTGCAGTTAGGCGTGGTGGGGCGGGCGAGGCGGAAGGAGGCGGGGAGGGGGGTCGACAGACGATGCAATAGGGAAAATTAAATAAATGAATATTTCAAATGAATAATTCCTGGCGCTATGGCGTTTTACCATCTACTTCAATGCTGTCCACTAAGTGACCACTTGTAGATGTGTTCATTTATTTCTCAAGCTTACTACATTTTATTTATATGCACAAAGAAATACTTTGAAAATGGCCCTGTCTTCCGGGTGTGACTGCTTCTCCGTGACAACCCCTAAGCAACTGAAGCATCGTGTCATTTAATTGGACTCTGCGTTGGGGTGATTTATTTGACACAATGTTCCTTCCCGAGTCAGAGTGGATGGTCACCGCATTAGCTCTAACATTTTGAAGGGCTCCAGAGACATGCAAAGAACATCGCATGCGAAAATTCAGTTTGCATATGGTAATATTAATATTAGCTTTCCAGCCCAACAGCGCTGCAACTGGTCTCCAAGAACCGCTCCCCATGCATAACTAAACAGCAACTTGTACTCAAATCGAATTACACTTTGGAAGTTTTCTGCTTAGGAAAATATGCTGCTTTTAACTCGGAGTGGATGTTCAAGAGCAGGCATGTGCTGTGAGTTTGTGAACGCCCACAAACGTGCACTTTGTCTGTATTAAAAAACTCCTCTACACTCAATGTCCTCCCTGAAAAGGTTGAACATTCCTGCAGATAACGGAAAGGGGAAATCCCTTGATGTGTAACATGGAGGAAGGAATGCACCCCATACAGATTAAGGTGAAGGGTAGAAGGTGTTTCCCTGGATCTTTGCTTGATGTAAAAAAATATATATGTCATGGCGTGATGCAATGGCACCTCCATGACCAACTGTGCACTATGTGCATCTGTGCATGCAGAAATGCATCAGCATTGTTCTACGTGCATATTCAGAAATGTTTTTAGCATGCAGGCTTCACCTGGGAAACATTTGTAAATTCCAGAAAGGTGCATATTTAGTATATTTTTTTAGATTGGAATCTTTGCTTTGCACCGACACTCTGGCACCCCTCAACAAAAGACCTGGCAAGCTACATACCAAGAGAGGTAACTGGTTCACCCCTGCCCCCCACGAATTCAGACACACCTGCAGATGACTCAAAAAGAGATGGAGAAACAACAAGATCCCGGAAACCCACGCTACTTTCAAATCCGCCATCAACCCCCACCACTTCTGTCTCAAAACCACAAAGAAAACAGCCCTCCAAGACAGAACCAACGCCAACGCACATAACAGCAAAGAACTCTTTGCCATAGTGAAGGAGTTTATGAGGCTCAGCAGCGAGATCACAGGCGTCACTTCCTCCCAAGACCTCTTCAACATACTCGGCACCCTCTTGCACGACAAGATCAGGTAGATCTTTGACAGCTTGGACACCCTAGACCCTGCCAATTCACCCACCATCACTGCAAGCGAACACGATGCATCCCGACAGACCATACTCTGCTGGACCCCGCTCACAACTGAAGACACACTCAAGACCATGAAGAACATCCACTCAGGAGCCCCAATGGATCCCTGCAGTTACCACATCTTCCACAGAGCAGCTGCCACCATAGCCCCTCCAGCTCCGCTCCACCATCAACTGCTCCATCGAAGCTGTCACCTTCCCCAACGGCTGGACACATGCCGAGATCAACCCCCTGCTGAAGAAGCCGTCCTCAGACCCGACTGACCTCAAGAACTTCAAACCGGTCTCCCTCCTCCCCTTCCCAGCCAAGGTCAATGAGAAGGCCATCAATGCCCAACTCTCCACATTCCTAGAAGTAAACCGCGTTCCTGGACACCTCCCAATCGGGCTGCTGAAGCAAAACAGCAGAAAGACCGCACTCCTCGCACCCACCGATGACATTCGCTCCCTCCTTGACATCGTTGGCATCCAGCTGATCCTCTCTCTCACCAATGAATCCGCAACTGCCAGAACCAACTTCCACAGCGAAATGAAGGTCATCTCTACCTGGATGATTGACAGCTGCTTCAAGCTCAAGTTGGACAGGACTCATCCTGGACCCACACATTCAGCCTGGACAAATCTTGGTGGCCAGCTGCCCTGGGATCCCCTCCCACCCCGACAGACCATGCACGCAACCGCAGCATCATACTGGACTCATCGCTCACAATGAACCGCTAAATCAACGCAATCTCCTCAGCCTGCTTACACGCGCTCTGCCTGCTTCAAAAGACATTCAGATGGTTCTCCACGGAATCCAGAAAGATGGTCACCCATGCACTCATCACCAGGAGACTCGACTATGGCAATGCATTATACACCAGCTTCGCCCAGACACAGCTCAAGAAACTACAGAACGTCCAAAGCGCCTAGGCCAAACTGGTCCATAAAAGCCCCTGCTGCAGCCACATCATGCAATACACCCGGCAAATCCACTGGCTCCCAGTCAACAAGAGAATCCCCGACAAGCTCCTCACACAAACCTGCAAAGCTCTCCACAACGAAGGACCAGCATACCTGAACCACCGCATCACATTCTATAAAGATAAACAGAAAATCCTGAGCTAAAAGAGTTCATCAATATCCAAAAGAAGGATGCTGTTTCTTGGAATACGTCTTATGGCTCTGCACTCGGAGGACAGGAGTATACCGGTTACTTTTTCAGCATATTAATTCGGACACGATCTTCTGATAATAAGGATTCACGTTTTCTGATTAAGATATATACATATGAACTTGGATCTTTTGGAACGAATACTAGTTGATGCTGAATACGGAAAAAGAACTTGCCTTTCATTATTTCTACGCGACTCTCTCTTTTTGATATTTATGCCCTGACGAAGTCTTGGGTCTCTACGACCGAGACGAAACACGTGTTGGCAGAGGTTGCTTTTCTATCTACTGATGAAGATTGGATTGAAAATGACAATAAATGAAGAATAATGAGAAAATTTGAAATCTGGAACTCAACATTTGTCCTTCTTTTGGATATTGATGAACTCTTTTAGCACAGGATTTTCTGTTTATCTTTATAGCTTTACAGTTGTGGCTTTTCTAAACCACATTGTTTGATTCTGGTGGGGTGACCGGAATTTAATCCTTTGAGCTTACCAGATATTGTGTTATATTACTATTCTTCCTCTCAGCGCAAATTACCCTCATTCACCCTTTCTCCTTGTTGTACACCGCATCACATTCCACATGCCCTCCAGCCAACTCTGTTCCACCCAGCTCGCCCTTGCTTCCTTCCCCAGGAGCCATAAGACCCGAACTGGAGGAAGATCCTTCTCCTACCTTGCCCCCAAGACCTGGAACATCCTGCCCTTCCCCCTCAAGCAATCCTCGTCGCTGACCCAATTCAAGAAGGACCTCAGGACCTGGATTTTCAAATGATCCTACCCCCAGAGGGATCAACCCCGCCCCCTTCCTCCTTGAGACCCTCACTGTTGAGTAGCCATGCTTTATAAGTCCCTAAGGGTGCATATTCTGACATCCTGAAACGAAAAGTGAGAATATTAAATGACTCTAGTAGTGATTTAAAATTCTAGATGTATTCCTAAGAAACAATAAGGCTAAGATATTTAAGATGTACCCATATAGCAAGTATAAAACAAGTTAAAACTGTAATTGCGTTTTTTCTTCTCAGGTTTTTAACTCTGTTGACACTGAAGTCTAAAACATCACAGTGCATAAACTAAAAAAAAGAGAACGACTGCCTGAAGGATTCAATTAGCGAAGTATCTCTTCATACTTCAAGGATGCTTACCAAGTCATCTTGGAGTCATGGTACATATGCATATATTTTCAACATTTATCTTTATTAGACATATAAAGAATCATCAATGTCATCATCCACAGTTTTATCAAAATATATGTTGTTTATTGTGGTCATATCCATATAAACATACATATATCTGTACATGTCACATCACAAGACATTCCAAGGGTCCCTAAATATAAAGAAAAAGGAAATACCATGCACTCAGGATAGACCTATCCCCATGAAAGCAGAAGGTTTGGGGATAAAATGCCAAGATCAACAACTTCGCTCTGAAATTCAGGCTTTCAAGCCCCATCAGAAAAGAAAGAAGTGGATCCAGAAATGTCTTTTCGGCAGATCCCTCATCAGAGACAGCTGAGGAATGACACCGCTGGGACTGAGGAGCTGTGTTTTTTAACTCAGTGAGCCAACCTTGTGCTGTAACCAATGAGTGATATCAAGTGCTTCCTCTGTATTCTCGTGTTCCTTTTACTGATGGGCAAGAGCAAATAACCATCAAAGCAATGGGGATGAATGTAGGCAAATCCGAAGTTGAAAGTAGAGTGCTGCAGTACACAGGACATGAAGTCTACACACATCGCAGGGATCAGCCAGATAAGGCATGCTCCCTGAATGGGCCTGTTAGGTTCATTACAGCCCACAAAAGGAGCATGCTAATTGACTAGCAAGCTCCCAACTTTGCATTTAGGGTAATAATGCTATTTAGCCCAGCCAACTGAATTGTGTGAGAGACCAAGTTCATTTCAGGGTACAATAGGCCACACAAAGTAGCTTCTTCTCTCTGAGGCAACATGGTCCATAATCCTTCTGGTCAAACTGGGCAGCTTAACATTCACTCATTATTAAGAACACCAAGTATGTGGCTTTAAAACAAGGGGATGACCATGACGGGTTAATTTATTAGAAATGTTAAAAAGACTGTATGGACAATTGGAATGAAAAGTACTGTTGCGCCCCTTTACCAACTTCAAAGTCAGGATTTCCAGAACAGCACTCATTCGTGCTGCTCCCTCACTTTACAAGTGCATTAGTGCGGGTTGCAAGGCTGACATCTCAAAGTACATTATGCACTATATAGCCAGTGTGCTGGTGCTGTGTCTGTAATAATGCAAAGATGAATGCGGCAAGTAATGTAGTTTTCTTGGCCTCTATTTAACATTTACAAGACCTTGGGCCATATGTATCAAGCTGATTAGCATTCGCAAAGGCCGAATTTCGGCCTTTGCGAATGCTAATTTGACAAATGGTATGTATCAAACATGTTTGATGCAAAATAAGGAATAGCAAAATTTGCAATTCCTTATTTTGCGATTGCACTTAAGGAATCGCAAATTTTGCGATTCCTTAAATGCAATGTATCAAACAAAAAATATTCAAAAAATGCCATTAAGGATTCACAAATTACCACCAACTTATAGTTGGTGGTAATTTGCGACTTCTTTTCAAAAAGCTTTTTTCCAAAAAACAAAAGGTGCCATATGACGCCCATACATGCCCTTAGGGCATGTATGTGCGCCATATGCCCCCAAATGTCTTTTTCAGGGGTGCAGCAGGGTGTTCTTGAGACACCCCTGCACCCTTGAAGAAATTCCTAAATTGCGATTAGCTAATTGCTAATCGCAAATTGCACCTTCATTCCTATGGGCCTCCTGGCCCATGGAAATGAATGGGTAATTTGCGATTAGCAATTTGCTAATCGCAAATTAGGAATTTTAAAGAATCGCTATTTAATAGCGATTTTGTACATACATACCGTTTTGCGAATTCCAAATAGCGATTCCTTAAAATTCGCTATTTGGAATTCGCTAAACGGTAGTATGATACATATGGCCCTAAATGGCGTGTTTGTATGACATTCGCTGATGATTAAACATGCAATCCTCAAATGCACGAGGATTCTATTGTGCCACGTTTCTTTTACAGAAAAGGGGACCGAGCAAGTGCCCCAGGGATATGCAGTTTGCACAGGAGTTAATATAATACCGAGACAGACTCCAACGGGAGCTTGCTCCTCACTCGGTTCTACCTCAGTACTTGCAACCGTACCGCTTTGATTTGTTGATGTAATGGTAAGTATAATTGGAAAAAGAAGCTTCGTGGTTTGTTTAAGCTTCACACCGACACAGCACGCCTCACATAATTTCAGGTGTTTATTTTCATACATCATAGGTGTAAAGTCGAGAGGCGGTAAGAGTTTTTTTTTTTATAAACCTATGCCATTCTGCCCAGCTTTCCTTACAGATTGATGGCTTGAGAACCAGATTCACTCAGAAAAATACAAATTCCCGCTGCGTTATGTTTTTCTGCCTCACAGCTGGGTCGTTTGGAAATTACCGCTCCCATCGTGACCGCAGGTTCACAAGTGCAGCCTCAGATTGCTCGAAACACGCCCCGTGCACAAACATACAATAGGTACTCAGGAACAACCGCGCAGTTGACTTGGAAATGACGGGTTCTTGTGTTACATGCAAATTATAGGTTAAAAACCGCGCTGCTGCAGTTGAAGATTTTCAGCGCCAACATTTTATGCGCCTTTATAATCCGACGTAGCAGTATACATGATTCGTCGGTCAGCTATTTGTGCAAGAATCTGCAGTTTAAGTATTGACAGAGTACAACAGATAACCAGTTTAATGTAGTATATTTTACAACACTTTTAAAATTTCGGACCATGGATGTCTGTCCGTGCACTGCACTGTATACCAATGGGCTGTCAGCATTTTATTCCTTATCCTCTTTTTATGACTCCTCCCAGTGGTAGACTTTACAAATATTTTTAAGGAGCTAATAAGGTTATTATGATTCCATGATTTTCTTCGGTATAGTTAAAGGTAAAGAAACCAAGGATTGTTGAAGCTAATAGGTCTAATTTTAATGTGATAGCAGAGGTAGGCACTAGGGGCCTCATTTATGAGGCCGTGCGTCACTTTTACGCCGCTGGTGCGTCACTTTTTGTGACGCACCAGTGGCCTAAAAAATGCGCCTTGTTGCGCCATATTTACAAAGTGACGCATCTAGGTAGATGCGTCACGTTGTAAACCCCTGCTCCACATTATACCTGCGCCAGGTATAATGTATGCAAGTGGGGCGTATTGACGCAAGGAAGAGTTGTAGAAGCGACCGTCACTTTTATGACGCCGTTGCGTCAAAATCTTGTGCCTGCCTCACAGCAGGCGTAAGACTGACGCAGGCCCTTTCACATGGGGCTTGCCCCATGTGAAAGGACGCATTGCTGGAGTTGCGTCACTTTTGTGACACACTCCAGCAATGCGTCACTTTTGCGCTTACAGGTACGTCAGAAATACTGACGTATCTGTAACTCCTTGCGACATGATACGTCATACATTAAATATGACGCATCCTGAATGTCGCAAGGAGTGCGCACTGAGAAGTGACGCATCGCTGCTTTCACGCAGCGATGCGTCATTTCTCATAAATGAGGCCCTAGGGCTTTGTGCACGTGTTAGCACATTTAAGACAGATCTGTTGGCTTTGCCGATGCTTGCTTATTTTTTATTTGTTCCGTTTTCACACCTGACATTTTAACAGTGCTTATTAATCGACATTTTACTATGTATAAAGATGATTCTTAAATGTTGGTTCTAGAGGTGTGTAGAAAACAGTTTCTAGAATAACAGAACTAAGGAAACATTAGTTATGGGTGCATCCAAGTTCAAATGTGCAGACCGAGTTGTCTCCAAATATGAGAACTTTGGAGTGTGTCTGTTCGGTTTGAAATAATTAAAGCTCATCCACTTGGAGACCTTCTCCACGCTCTTTCTAAAAGTAAGTTAAGTGAGGGAAGACACTTAAAGATATGGGGGCATATTACCAACAACTAGCGATAATTTTTGTCTCTAACTTGTTTAGAGACAAAAATTATCGCCGCACATCGGCGATTTTTATCGCAGATAAACCTTGCTATTAGCAAGGTTTATCGCAAATGCGATAAAAAACGGCCGCAATGCATGAATATCGCTGAAAAGTCAGCGATATTCATGCATTATCGAGCAAATGCTCTTAGCCATGTTATCCACCTCCCATTGGATAACATGGCTAAGAACTGCTCAGGGCAGGTGTTAGCTTTTGGAGATATTTGCGCTTAGTGCGAATATCTCCAAAAGTTGGTAATAGGAGATAGCGATGTTAGGGACAGTTTCCAGTAGCTAACATCTTGGCACGCCCACTTTGCATGTCATTAGTGATAAATATCACTGACATGCAAAGCGGGGCCCAAGATGGTCGCTATCTCCTATTAGCTGTCACTAACTGGTGTTAGCGACAGCTTGGTAATAGGGAGATCATTTTATCTCCGCTTTCTTGGCTTTTAAAGCCAAAAAAGCGGAGATAAACCCCCTTGATAATATGCCCCATGGACCCTAGACTGTGCATGTCATCAGCATTAGAGTTGATCTTGCAGCGGTATGCGGAGATATGACACAAGGGGAGAGACATAAATGTTAAAACGAGTGGGACTCAACAAGGGGCCTTATGAAACACAGTACATAGTGGGTGGTCTGGAAGGAATGAACGAATGTCATCTTGCAGCATCCTTAATGCAGATTTCAATAGTATAAGTATGACAAGCTTATTTTGAGATTTTATTTGCAAGTGGTGGAGATGATAGTTAATTTAAGAAATGTTTAAGTGACTCAGTGAACTACATTACAGAAAGCAAGTCAAGCCCTAATCTAGCAAAATAACAAAGCGTCCTAGGTTTGCACAGCAGCTGGCTGGGAATATTTTCAGTCCATCAATGAAGATCTGTGCCGCTAAGTAGGTCTATAAGAAGAATTACAATAGTGGTAGATGCTGCAAGATAATGGACTCAAAAGGCTTGATTGGGGCCCTGATTACGATACCGGTTGGACTCTTGTCCTAACCGTCATTGTAGAGGAAACAGGACCACCCGACTAGAAGTCGGCGGTCCGCTGCACTGATTACAATGCTACCCCCTTCACGGCAGTCGCAATGTGTATATTTTCTATTGTGACGTGTGCTGCGAGCTGCATCACCACACGCCCCAAATGGAAATAAACACAATAAAAACATCCCTGCATTATGTGGTAGGCACCATGCGGTGCCTGCCACATAGTGCAGGGTTGTTTAGTGGGGCACCATGCCCATAGCGGAGGGCCAGGAGGGACGGGGGCCCTACTAGGGGACCCCAAAGTTACTTTTCGCCTGCCTTTTCATAGCAGGTTACCCGCCATGAAAGGAAAGGCGGTAACGGACATTGTAATCCCTACTGCACTGACGCTCTGACACACCAACGGGCTCCTTGAGCCTGTGGGAAACGCAGTGAAGGGTACCTCTGCCAGATGCCTCCACCCGCTGCATCGTTATGCTCCTGGCAGATCACAGGGGCAGATGTCAGTGGATCCGACACCAGACCCCCTTGCATTATAATAAGGCCCTGTGTTACAGGTTTATGCTTTGTAACTAAGGAGTTTAGGGAGATGTAGGTCCAATGTGTGGGACCCACTGACATTGTCATCAGGCCCTGTATTACAGGTTTGTGCTTTGTAACTGAGGATTTTAGGGAGAAGTAGGTCTAATAAAGGGGACAAGTGCATCTGCCCATTACTACTGTGACTAGTTCAACCAACTTTACCCTGTCAGTGTCGTCTACATTTGTTCCAAAATGCCTCCTCAAGGTGGGGAAAAATTGGGTCATTAGCTGTGCAGCATGCGAGGCCCGCGCAAGTGATAGGTGAGCAATTGTCTCCTTTCTGGGAACCAGGAACCCCATTGTAGCAATTGACTGTTTTAGGGCAGCAAAGCAGAGTAGACAAAGGCCTACTCAGGGGAGCTGGTGTGGGCTAGTAGCCACCATTCGCTGCTTTTGTTTGCTCAACACTCAACAAATTATTGTCCAGTTAGTGCTTTTTCTTTGAAAAAAGAAAAGTGCATTTATTACACACACATTACTAAATACTACGCAGTAATTTACGAATGTATAAGTCAGGCAGATTGAATTTACTTTGGTGACATTCTGAAATAACATTTGACCTAGACTGGGTCATGATCCCCGAAATCAGAGTAGTCCACCCCCTATACCAGGTAGAACATCACACTATAGGGAGGAGTCATTTTAAATAAAACAAGCTTATTGGCTTTGTCAAGGGGTTATCATATTGAAATATAAGGCAAGCCTATTAGATTTGTCAAAGGGTCATCACATCAATATATGAAGCAAGCCTATTGGTTTTGTCATGTGATCACCTCATTATAAGAACAATATTCACATGTTAAAATCACCATCCTATCACTGTAATCAATAACCTTGTTTAAGCGCAATCATTATTGGTAAATATACTTTAAATAAAACATATAAAACCTACATAACATGTATCTGAGTCTTCCTTCTACCACTTCAGGCCCCATAAAAATGCAGCCATAAGACCAATTTCTAGAGGTCACTGCACAAATTGTAGAGTAAATGCTCCACTCAAAGGAATGTTTTAAAACAATAAGTTCCTTTCCTGGGGGTTCTAAAATCCAATTGCCCAGAAACTTAGGACACGTTTGTTAAATCATTTGTGGGGGTCTGCTGCACTCCCTGCTGCCCCCCATAATACTTCAAAATTATGTTCGTGGTGCCAAGGTTCCTCCTTGGGGCGCCACAAGAAAGAAACCGGGCCACAATCCTGCTCTTGGAGGGCATTATGGGGTGCTCCTCTCCAGAAACCTAAATAGACAATGAGTGGCTCTGACTCTTATCTTCGTATGAATGGCCTTGCACCGCACATCTTTTTCCTTTTTTGAATTTTTTTCCTCAAAGTGCCCCGATCCCACCTGGGTCACCCATATCATTTTCCAAAGTTGGGGCAGCACAGATGTCTCCCTTGACGTCTTCTCATGGCACTGCAGCTGACAGCAGTTTCTCCTGATCCCGCTGGATGGAAGTAGCCTTCAATTCTCACTACGTCTGCGGGAGCAATCTTCGTTCTCCTGGGTTTCGGGATTAGGGTCCTGAGATCCTGTCTTTTTGCTTTTGTGGTCCCCTTTGAGTGTGCGCTGTCAGGAATGGGGTGGAATAAATGAACCCTTGTCATTCAACAAATTGTGGTATCTCTTTTTTCTATTACATGCATTTATCAGATGTATTTATCCGTGATCGCTGCGCAGTACAACTGGGCCGATCCCTGACTATGAAACAGTCCCTCATGGCAGGGGTGTAACACAGGCCCTGTAGCATGGGGGGTGCTCTCCAGTGGGCCTTCCAAGTTTCCAGGGGCCCTGTATTCAACCATAGGCCAATTAATATTTTTAAAATATTGGAGACTCAGGTGCCTCTACTCACCTTCTTCAGGGAGGCCCAGCCATTTTCCATCATGACATTGCCTCATGCTTTATATTAGAGGTCAAAGGGCATACTGAATCACTCCAGTGGGAGGAGCAAAGATATGATTGACCATATTTAATCACTTGGCTTTTAGACCTTTAATGTGGGTGATGCTCACTACCTGCATAATATCAGTATAAGTAAGTGAGAGCGGGTGAGTGGACTATGCTCTCTGATCATAGTGAACAAGCATTGTTTCATATGCAGTCAGTGCAGTTGAGGATCTACAAGTTTGGATGGCAGGTCGTTAAGAATAACGCTGGTACTTCATTTGGGTAGGGCTAAGTCTATTTGATAAATCCAAGTTTATCTGTCTTTTCCATTTTATACATAATTTATAAACAGCATTCTGGGTTGAGGCAAAATGGTTAAGGGGTCGCTTTATAACAGTATTATGAATTTCAAATACAGAAAAGATAACACTACATTTAGAATAGTTCTTCATGATATGAATTTACCAGTGGCGGCCGACACAGTTAAATACTGGTGAGGTGCGGACGGAACAGGGGCTGGCGGGAAACGTGAATGGTGAGGGCATAGCGGGGCGTTTAATAAAAAAAAATATTAAAAAAACACTTACCTGGTGCTGCCGGCCGGCTAGTGCTCCTCTGCTGCCAGTTCATGGTCCCAGCAGTCCCTGGGACCGCATCATGACTCACTATTCAATTCCTGCACTGGTCTCAAGCATGAGAGGAGCATGGGGATTGCCTGTGCAGGCTTGATTAACACTCACTTAGGCACAGGAATTCTGTGCTGTTTCTCCAACCCGGCTGTGCGATACAGCTGAGAGAGAGAAACATAAGTGCACGTCAGTCTGGCTGGCCTAAGACAGCTGGCTAAACAGACATTCACACTCAAAAGTGCACATCTATCAATCCTCTTCCCCCCTCCCACGGCCCGGCCCCACACCTCCCTGCACATGCTGGCTCAGCCTGCAACTGAAAAATAAAACAATAGTAAAATATTGTTCTATTTTACAGCTGCTGGCTCTGGGCCACTGGGGCAATGCTCCACAGCCATTGTGGAGGAGCCGCTGTTGGAATTTACTTTTTTATTGGAAAACTACTTTTTACCAGCTCAATTTCTTTAATTCTACTCAGCATCAACAATTATTTTCATGTCTTCTTAACGGCGGGTGATGTAATATTGATGGTGGCATTGCACCAATGCACGTCTGCTGTCACTCCACCCAAGCAGAGTGATAAGGATGATGGACGCATATTTTACATTCTGTTTTTATATTTAAACTTAACAGAATGAGTCTATTGTCTGACATTGGCCACTGGCTTGTACCGAGGGTGGTTGGGCCACAAAGTAAATAAATACATAAATTGACTTACCTTCACCGCTCAATGTCCTTCTCCTTTAGGTGTCTTCAGGAAGCTCCGGTCACAGGAAACTGAACTACCCAATGCTGGCACTGTATCTCACAGCATGAGAGCAGCGCCAAGATTGGATAGAGATGGCTTACTTAGAACTCCTAAGAGCACTGGAAGCCTGCGCTTTCCCTAACCCAGCTGTCTAAGACAGCTAGGTTAGAGAACTTTAAAATGAGCATGGCTGCCTGGTCATCCCAAGACGGCCAACCAAAGAGTCCTGTGTGTTTTGGAGAATACAGCTCCCTGCTGCTCCCACTCTACAACACTGGACACACCCCATCCTGACACTTAGTTTGGGATGGGTTGCTGAAAAATAAAATGGTAGTAAATACTTACTACTTTATGTTTCAGCTCTGGACCGATGCTCCTCCACTAAAATGGAGGAGCCGACCTACTTGGCTGATCCAAGCAAGGATGGGATCTGATTCCGGGCTTTAACCCGTTAAGCGCGCCGAAAATTCCGCCCCAGTGCGGACGTTCGATTGCGCTAACGGGAATGGAACGCTCAGCGGACGTGCGCAGCACTAGCGAGGTAGTGCACGCGACGACCGCTGAACGTTCCCCGCACTTAAGGGGTTAAGTGGAATGAAAAGAACTGTGGGAGTTCTCTCAAAGGGACGTGGTCGATGAAATTAAGGGCGAGGCTTAAAAATACGTATGCTAAAAATCTGTGCCTAGCATAGTGTGCCACCTGAATGGTATTTTGCTTCAATGTTTCATTGCATCCAGATATATAATACAATAAGTAACATAACACCTACAAAAAGCCAGGACTATTCGCTTTGTAAATGGCTGTTAGTTGCATAAGAAATAAAAGCAGCAACCATGGCTTTGTTGTATATAATATTGATAATGCTTCGGTTAAAAAATGATGAGACTGCAAAAGTACTATAACAAGTCTCTTTGCAGGTACATCAAAGGCAGTGAAGGGTGGTACTGCTGCAGAGTTAAAACTTTTTTTTCACCCTGAGGGTTAGGGAAAAAATGGAGAGCTCGATAGCGACCCTTTCCAGCACCTTTTTAGAACTGCCGGCGCTGAGCACCAGCAGGACTCGGCCCACTTAAAGTCCTCATCTGATCTGCTATCATTAGCGCCCAATCCTGCTGAATCAAAGAACCTTCAGACATTATATTGCTGTTTGAAACATTTCTACGGCTTTCCCTAAGCATTACATCTCTCCTGGTAAGTCCTCTTCCAACCACACTCACTCCTCTCTTCAAAAAATAACTCCTCGTGTTTATTCATTACCCTGCAATTATCTGGTGATAGGTCCTCTGTGAACACAAAAGAAAATGTGTATTTCGTGCATCTGTATATTACTTGTATGTGTCCAATAAAATGTATCAACCTGTCTGCAGGATAGATTGCTTGCTTCAATAAACACTTACGATTCTGTCCAGGACTGATTCACTATAATTATGTTTCATCTACTGAGCACAACCTGCTATAAAAACACATTCAGTTCACTGACAATCCATGCAGGGGAAACGCAGATTGCTGGGTGGTAATATACTTCCAGTCCTCTGCAGTTTTCAAATAAGTCGGCGTTCTTTACAAGATGGCGTTTGTGTCGGATGCTCCGTTTGATGGTTATAATCTGCTGCAAATAAATGGAGGTTTCTCATAAAAGGGCATTATTACAATAATGTGTTGCCTTTATGTGATGTGCAGTTGACAGTGATTCACATTCTACAACCTGTTTATGATATTTAGCTTTGTGTCACCTTCAGTTTCTCAGCCGAGCATTATTTGTTTAACTTATTCAAAGTGGTAAATCATTGTTCGGAGTTATTTATGAATTGCTTACAAACCTCTCTGTTGCGTTAAGCACAAACAGTTCCTGGTATATTAATATTTGCTATGAAAAGATTCAAACCTGAAGTGAACTGACTTATGTAAAAACAACAGATATAAGATGAGAATTCTTAAATTAATACCTCCAAATCCCTGAAAACAGTCAAACAACAGATAAGGGTTTTATTTGCAGATGTATGTAATTACAGAAGACCATCCGTATGCAAATTAGATCTACCCCACCCAAAATGGAGCACCAAAAAGGAGGCTGTCAAAGAACTAACAGCCCGATTCATCAAGCCAAATTGCGCTCGCAAAGGGCCAGATTCTGAGAATCTGGCCCTTTGCGAGTGCAATTTTTGCATTTGGGATTCATCATCCCAAATGCAAAAATCGCTATTTGCGAAATGGCATATTTGCGAGGAATTGGATTTAAGGAATCTCTAATAGAGATTCCTTAAATGCAATTCATCAACCAATTTGAAATTGTGAATTCGCAATATTTGGTCGCTATTTACCACAAAGTCTGACTACGTGGTAAATTGCGAAAAAATAGAAAAAAGCACTTTAGTGCATTTTTCTCTGTTGCATGTTACACACACACATGACATGTGTGTGTGCAACACCTGTGTAAATTTGCATTTATGGGGTGCTACAGGGTGTCCTTTGGACACCCCTGGCACCCTTGAAATCGCTATCTTATTTGCGATTAGCTAAATGCTAATCGCAATTTGCTAATCGCAAATAAGGAATGTGTAGGAATCGCAATTTATTTTGCGATTCCTACATGAATCCCGTTTTGCAAGTCTGTAATAGCGATTCCTTATGAATCGCTCTTAAAGACTCGCAAAACGGGTCTTTGATGAATCTACCTGTAAGAGCCGATGTTGCAAATGGGTTCCGTCCAGTTAGTACGACCACATTATTTTTCCATTTGATCACCTGGTTTTGGACCTTTATTGTGGGAGAGTCTCCCTCCTATTTCGGTCTCACTTCTAGTAATTTCATGGTAAATTGGACTACGCGTGTTTATCTCTAGTGTCCGTCTTTTATGATGAGGCCACTGAGACGCAGCTAGTGTAATGGGTCACTGGGCTGGTGACATGTGAACACATGTGTGCACATGTGTGGAGGCTGCATGTGAGAGACTACAGTTGTGCACAGCCTGGTAGCTGCACACAGTTAACCTGCCTGTGGCAGTTTTAAACTGAAAATTTGACCTGTAAAAATACCCCTCTTGACAGGCCTCAACCTTCCTTTTAAATATTAATAAGAAACCCATGTGTAGGCCTTATTGGCCTTAAAGGCTGGTGCAGATATTTATGAATAGGGCATGGAGAAATTTTTGTTGAACATCTCTCCACAGTGAAATATCCCCCAAAAAGATTTCCACTGTAACAAGGCTGGCTGCTGCCAAAAGGAATCATTGGACTACTTTCATTAACGGCTTCCAACTTCGGTGAGGGGAGGGGCGGGCAAAAAGTGGTGGGTGGGTGTGTGGTTTCATAAAATCAAAACAATTAAGTAAATAAAATGAAACTTTACTTACTGTGGTTGATGCTGCATCCTCCTCGCTCCAGTCTTCCTCTCTTGTAATTCCAGGGCCCCAGCTAACTCTCCTGACCAATCCTGGCAGTGCTCTCACAGTCAACAGAACAGGGAACAGGGTACTGCAGACAATAAAAAGTCAAAGAACTATCCCTGGAAAAGATAGTTTTACATGAAGTTATCTCACTCACTCACACTAAATACTACAGATGATATTTAAGTCACTGGTCACAAACTAGTTTATACCGTTCACAGTCTTTTTTTATTAAAAAACATATAGATTAAAAGTTCATTGCAAAATCAATTCAATAATACATGTAAAATAAAAAATATTTCATATTATACAGTAAATTAAAAAGAATGTTAAAAACTTAGGCTATTTCCTCACAACGAGGTACACCAAGCAGGAAGGAGGAAACAGGAACCGGGAGCAGAGACAGCGACGCTGGAGAGGAGAGATGTAAGGGGGTTTGCGCTTGGGGTGGGGGTTTCTTTTGTAGGGTTTAGGGTAGTGTAAAAGTAGTGTTCTAATGTTTGTGTGGGTTTTTGTTACGTTTTAGTGTGTTTTTTGTAGTGTAGTGTTGTAGTGTTTATTTAGTGTAGTGTATTAGGGATTAGGGTACTGTTGTAGTGATTTAGGTTTTAGGGTAGTGTAGTAGTGTTTGTGTAGTGTAGTGATTTAGGTTTTAGGGTAGTGTAGTAGTGTTTGTGTAGTGTAGTGTTTTAGGGTTTAGGGTAGTGTAGTGCTTTGGGTTTAGAGTAGTGTAGTAGTGTTTGTGTAGTGTAGTGTTTTAGGGTTTAGGGTAGTGTAGTGTTTTAGGTTTTAGGGTAGTGTAGTAGTGTTTGTGTAGTGTAGTGATTTAAGTTTTAGGATAGTGTAGTAGTGTTTGTGTAGTGCACTGTTTTAGGGTTTAGTGTACTACTACTAAATTGAGAAAAATCCTAATTTTAAGACTTTCGGTATTCACAGAAGGCATTTAGGAGTCCTAAAGTTAGGAGTCCTAACTTTACTACTACTAAACTGAAAAAATCCTAATTTTAAGACTTTCGGTATTCACAGAAGGCATTTAGGAGTTCTAAAGTTAGGACTACTAACTTCTGTGAATACCGACATGAGTAAGTGCCTTTTGTGAATACCAAAATAGTAGTAAGTTTAGGATTGAGTCTTAAGTTCATTCTGTGAATCGGGCCCACTGTTCTTGACTGTCATGTTTTATGAACATTGCAACGCTTTACTGACAATAATGATTTCATTGAAACATGGCAATTGATTTCTATGATATAATGGTGATTTTTGAACAAGTGGGTTATTAGTGTTTTTAATGTGGTGACCCCTTGATAAAGCCAATAGACTTCACTTGACTTATATATTAGTGTGGTGACCCCTTGACAAAGGCAATAGACTTGAATTATATATTAGTGTGGTGACCCCTTGACAAAGCCACTGGGCTTGCTTTATTTAAAGTGATGCACACTTATTGTAATGTTCTATCTTGTGTATGTGAAGGGGGATAATTAGACGTATGCCCCTCCAGTAACCCTTTAGCAGACTTCTTCTTGCTGCTGCGGGCAGTGAGATGAATAAGGGTTTGACAAATCTTCTCGTCGCCAAGGATTAGCAGTGGACTCCACCAGTAGCCATTTCTGCCTCCACCACAACAAGAGAGTGTATGGCAGAACAGACATGAGTATAGGGGATGAAAATCATCACTATTCCACCACAAAATAAGAACACAAAGAAAGTAGGTATTTGCATTACAATAGGTTTTTAAACCAGAGCAAGCTGCCAACCCACATGGTGTTCTTTTCTCACTTAGTGTGGAGCCTTCCGCCTCTTGTGTGTGACTTGAGCCCTCATTGATATTAGTCAGACAGGAGAAAGGAAGAGTTTTGGGAGCTAGTGCCTCACTGTCATCTAGCGTTTGAATGAGCGGAATCTGATTACGCTTTTTAAATTAGTGGAACTGGAGTCCCATTCTGATAATTAAAAATGAAAAAAATCTCAGCAGCCCACAGATCTTGGTCAATCTGAGGATAGGGAGGGGTGGTGGGATATTTAGTTTTACTCTGCAGTTCAGGTGAGGACTGGGAACTGGAATAGCTGGAGTTTTGCAGGTCATGGCATTGGCATACTGGCAACGCTGAGAGGCGCCCTCTACAAGAATATATAAGAATAACAGTGTTGCTTCGGTCCAGGACTGAAGTGATTGGGCAGAGTTGGGTATATGTCCCAGTAGGGGAATAGGAGAGGGTACTGTTATATGTCATGTCCCGAGGTGTACGAATAAGGCGTGAGCAGGTCCTACCACAGGAATAGCTGGAAATGAGATATCACAGGATTGTGTTGCACTGGCAGAGCTGGTTTCATTAAATGAATAGCCAGGATTGATGTGGATCCAGAGAGCTTTGTGACAGCTGCAGTGCTACAATAGTAGGGGGTGTGCACCACAAGACTGAGGTGGACTGGCTGAACTGCAAACGGGTTCATGTGCAGAAATAGCAGAGGTTGCAGATTTGGACTGGATGCACTACAGTGCTCTGTCATTTCCACAGTACTGGACTCGCTAGTGTGTTGCAGACTAAGATTGTGAGGCACAGCGAGAGAGCTGTGTGTTGACTCCACACAGGTTTAGCAATGGACAATGTTTATTAGAATTGAGGGGCATTAGGAGGTATGTTTCACGGTTAGTCAGGGGAGTTGCAGACCAGCATGTATACGAGGTTTTACTGCAAGTTGAATAACCGAGTTTGATATTAGGGAATACAATTATTTTATTATCATTAAGTAAAGCAGATATTTGAGTGAGTATTCATGATGATTTAGGAACATTTATTGCTAGGAGTCTGCCATATTTTCCGGGCTGCTAGAGGAAATGCTCATGATGGTATAGGAGCTATTTAATTTCCTCTGGAGCTATTTCATTACATGTTTTGATAAGTTTTGGTGACCATTTCGTCATGTTATAATTCCCAATTAGTGTTGGTGTATGTGCCATGTGGTAAAGCAATTGCTGCGGCATCTGTAGTCTGGACAGCTATACAATTTGCAGGTTTTTAGCAACGGTGAAAACAATGGCCAAGACATAGAACTATTTTATGGAAGCAAAGTAGCAGGACACATTTGGTTTTGTTAAAAGATACATTAGGATGTCCATTTATAGGCAGAAGAAAATGCTTTGAAAAATAGCATATATAAAAGTGGTCCAAAATTGTGCACCAAAGATGACCGAATTGTAGTTGATTTTGCGAATAGAATTATGTACTAGTAGGTCAGTTTTACAAAATGCATAATCATAGTGAGTCGCAATTCAACCTATCACATCAATATTCATGAGGTAGGTAGAAAATTGATACCCACTACGATTGGCTAGAATCACAGGGATGGTGGCTTGTTGGGGTCAGCAACCTACCATGTCTATGACTGTTTTTAAACAAAGCAATCTTTTTTTTAATGCAGCTGTATTCTTTTTGTTAAAAAAAGAGAAGCGTTACACAAACCTTTTTTTAGGAGTATGTAGTGGTCCCATTTACCACTGCCTGCTCCTACAAAATTCCTGAAGGGGTAAGGGGTCTCTTGAGGTCCTCTTTCCGCTTATAATGGGTTACCACCTCCTTTGTATTGGGATCGGAACTGGGTTGCAAAACATTAATCTATGCTTTCATGAATTGGTATTAGGAAGGGCTACCCTAACCCTTTTCAGTCATTACATGGGATTAGTATACTTCAAAAAGTGGTTTGATAGTCAAAAACTTTCAGTTTTACCAAATCTAAAGATTTGTGACTGATAAAACTATTTGTACTTGAGGCTCTAAGTTCTTTATTGCTCACTTCATTTTCCCTTGGTGCCTGGCTGAATCCGAAAAGCTAAAAATCCTGAAGGGAGAGCTGAGGCTTCCTACACATAAACGGTTACAATGTTGCTGAATATTGCAGAATGTTTCTGTGGAATGCGACAGTAAATGATTGCTTATCAAAAAAAGGTTCCACTTCATGAACACCCCAGTTTCAAAATGAAACCTGCCAAATGCACTGCATAACTATTTTCCACCCGTTGGTGTTAAATCCTTGGCCTTCATTTTTCTTGCATCACCTTTTTGTGTGAAATATATGCTGGGATAGCTAAGGGAAGGCATTATTAAAATATTCATCTGCAGTTTACTCTCATAGATGCACATGCTACTGGTTGGAGGAAGGTGGCTGTGTGCTGCCAACCCATTCCTTTGGTCTGTGTTGCTTACCTTCATCATCTAAAATTCACAACATCAGAATAGAGTGCAGACTGCTTTCACAAACCTCATCATCACAGCCCCCATGTGAGGAACATCCATGACCACAGCATGTTTTATTCTGGAAGTTCCTGCCTGTAAGTGACTTGAGAGCATAGTTCCTGCAGACTAGGCAAAACAAGGAACTAAATGAATGTCATACCAACTAAATTTTCAAAAGCAATAAACTCAGTGATTAGCCTCCCCCAACCAAAAAGAATAGAGGTGGTACTATCCTTACTTAAAATGTATAGGAAACAATGTGTACCAGTCATGACTTATGGGGCTGAAATGTGGGGCTACATAAATTTGAAAAGTGCCCAAGCAGAAGAAAATAGATTTTGTAGGAGAATTTTAGGCCTACCGATTTGCTCATCTACTCTTATTTGTCATAAAGAGTTAAGTTTACCCTATTTGGAGGACTACATTAGATCCCGCTTTACCTTGTTTTGGTTAAAAGTCTGGCAAAATCCTGCTGCCTCATTAACAAGGGAAATTCTGGCTGATTGCCTAAAATGTGATAGGGGCGGTGAAATACTGTGGATTGCGGAAGTACGGGAAAATCTGATAGCTGTTAACCTCAGTCATATTTTCTATAACCCCGACCAACTAGATAGTATTGATGGAAAGTCTATCCGTAAAATATTATATAAACATTACGGGGATTTAAGACATGCCAAGCAGTCTGTTAAAGCATCTGTGGGACAATACATAACAATGGCTGAAGAAGGAGACCCTCAATCTCGTTTACCTGCTAGTTATCTATTAAAAGATTTAACTCGCTGGGAACAAAATCTTCTTTATCGCCTTAGATCAGGGACAATAAAATATTTGTTGTGTTTCCCCTCAGGATAACAATCTAATATTGATAACTTGGCCTGCCCATGTGGCAATATAGGTAAACAGTCCATGTTGCATTTCTTGTTTTTCTGCACTTTTTATCAAAAATATAGCATGCAGTTATTGATACCGTTTTTTTAGGTCAAAGGGGATAACAGACTTTAAGGTTGCTTATAAAACAATCCTGCAGGTTAATAACAATGATGCACTTTTTTGAAAATGGCCATTCGTTCACGCTCTTTTATGAACCCATGAATGCTGGATTAGATTGCACCTTATATATGCCCTTCGATGGTATCCCTAAATGGGGGAATACGTTATACAACTAATATAAGGGTGCACAGAGTTGAGTGCTTACAATTCTCTATTTATTAGCTTGCCCATTTCTTGCACATTTGTAAATTGCAATTTTGCACATCAGTATTGAAGTTGCAATTGACTGTGTTTTTGTACTTGTGCACATTGCACTCTGGCACTTTAGAGTTGAAGCTGCTAATGACTATGTGATCTATTAATTTGTGTTCTCTTTGCTTATTTGCAAATTGTAATTTTTGGCACTTTAGTATTGAAGTTTGCAATTAGCTAAATGATCCATTAATTTGTTAGCCCACTGCATATTTGCACATTGCACTTTTTTACTTTAGCATTGAAGTTGCAATTGGCTATGTGTGATATCCTTGTAATATTTTATTGACAACTGTTTTAAAATTTTATTGATGAAGGTTTATGCAACTGATAACGAATATCCCAAATGATACGCTTGTAATATAGTTAATGTTTAGTTGCAACGTTACTTATTAACGAGGGGCATTGTGAAATGTATGTACTTTTATGGATATTATTTATCCGAATAAAGATCAAGATTCGATTTGAATGTCATACCATTACTTTTTATTAAAGCTCACTCTTATAGTTGTGGAAAACACATCCCTATATTTTTTTGCAGTGGACTCCAGTGGGCCCTATCGAAAGCCTCTGCCCTCAGGGACTCTTCATGTTGTCTTGAGGGTGACAGTCCCAATGAAGATAGTCAGAAGCCTGGGTTTCATTGCACATGTTCTTTCATTTTTGCCTTCAGCCAAGTCTAGGAGCAGACGACATGTCACTGGACACCAGCAGGATGTTTCATTGTAATGTTGTCATTGGATGGGTAGACCACTGCCCAAGAGCCATGTGCAGGATGCAGGATTGTGCTAGGAATAGACATGTAGTGTACTTGAATTGTGCCTTAGCCTGCCTGCCTGCCCAGCACTTGCCAAGATCATGGCTTTCTACTGCCCTTCTGACCTCTATGGAGACGGTGCCTGTCTCTTATGGCTGCTGCCAACCCGCGAACATCCTTGCCTCTCTCTGCCTAGGATAGCCCATTTTGAATAGGGGTGAGCAGAACTCACTAGTTTTGCTCCGCAGATTTCAGCTGAGTTACCTGAAAACTAGAGATTCTGAGAGATCTCACCGGGAGGTGTCTAGTGCTCGATTTTCTCACTCGCACTCGAGAAAAACATCACGTTGCTGCGGTTGGCAGATGTTTTCCAAAACTCTGCGTTCCAAGCAGAGTGTGGAGTGGGAAGACTCTGTGAACATCTATGAACTACTGGCCGCCCCTGATTTTGAACTGTCAGGCAACTCACAGGCGCAGTTATAAAGTGAGTGACTTTTTAGGTGATTCAACATCTTTAGCCAAACTATTAGGAAAGAAGCACATCTGCGGTCAACAAGAATACCATGCCTACAAAAAAATAAGAAAGTTACACAGGAATGTCAAGGATTGATGTTTTGTTGTCATAGATTAAACTACAAAACAGCAAATATAGTTTGCTCATGAGATTCTTCGTACTACATTTCAAAGTGTGGTCTCCTATTTGTTACTCTGGTGCTCTTTCTATGGAGGGCTTGCTTGTATGGCTCTACTAGCAAACTTGACATGAAAATGTTGACCTTCAGTTGAAGGCCTGGATACATATACTGGCCCTCTAGTTTGGAAAGTGTTTATAGTTCAGGCCATTACCACAGCCAGAAGGTTTGGGGAAAAATATTTATCCAAATGATGGGATGTATGACGTTACAACGCAGGCTATTACAACGCCTGCCTTTACAACGCGGTTTTTACATCGCATACCTTTACAACGCATAGCGCTTAGAGGTGCTGGATAGTGAAAAGTTTAATTTTCTATTCCAACTCCAGTCCCCGTGGACACTCGGGAAGGTGTTGGATAGAAAATTAAACGTATTCCCTATCCTAGAGCGCCCCCCAGCGCAATGCGTTGTAATGCTTTGCGTTGTAATGACCGCGTTGCAACGGTAGTGCGTTGTAAAAGTTTCGTTGTAAAGGGTGTTTACCAAATGATGTCATCAAGAGTAAGACTTTTTGGCAAAGCATAGGAAATGACATGCTAATATGAGGCAATGATTTGCAGTGTCCTTTGTGTCATGAACATGCATTTTCTATTCTTAGTGGCTAATTATATATACTGTTGGTCTCCACTGTGCAGTTATAGTTAGGACCTAGTTACCATAGGAAGAGCGTTTTTTGGTTTGCTAATAACTTAGGTGCCATTTGACGAATTTTCACAAAACTTTCCCATAAAAATGCATCCATCTCAGCTCCTTCCTTGAAAGTTTTATGGTGATCTGTCAAATACAAGCCAAGTAAAAAGTAATTGTCCCAAAATGCAATTTGCCCATGCAATTTTTATTTGGATTTGTAAACAGCACTTTAGCCCAAACGGCTGAACAGAATCACACCAAATTTGGCAGAAAGCTAGATCTTTACACAGAAGGGGTGCTTTTGTGATTTGGTGGAAATCCGTTCAGTAGTTTTTCAGAAATTAAGGTTAGAAATGTATGCAGATCTGGGTGATTGGGTTCAGGGGTCCTGTAAGCATGCAACTTTAAATAATAGAGCAGTCTGATTGGCCGAGAGGCTCTTTTTCCCATCCGCCATAGCGAGAAACTCCTGTGAGTCCCGCATGAGCTCTCACTTTAATTGGCTGACTGCAACATGAGGAGAAATGTTACAGCCACCATTTCACGACACAAGAACAAACCATGCACTGCTTATAACCTCAAATATTACATTATTCAAGACCAGTTCTGTGACATCATTGATAACATCATTTATGACATCTAAAATTATGTGATTGATGAAAACACTGTGATTGGCGAGGACAAACATTTATAGTACTTGAAATAGCTATATCAAGTGAAGAAAGAAAAGTAACAGTCTGTTTATTGCTTTAAACAGCTGCTTTAATTATGCTCTGTGGCCTAACCTGCAATTCACCTCAGATGCTGGTTCTGAAGTAGGCATTATGACGTCAGAACTCAAGTGTAATAACCTCAGAATGGTAGATTTTTTACGTATTTTTTTATAATTGGTGACTTAGTACATCACAAATTGCCGAATAAATAAACATTTGTGATTGCCATTTATACAGGCATTACAAAATCCCATGTATTATAAAGAAATTAGAGACAGATGTTTATACTGGTATTTCAGAATCCCATCTATTAAATGAGGGATGAAGTACCCCCCGCCATACATTATAAGGATATTGCAAATTACAGAGGAGCTCCAAACCATATAACAGAACAAGTCCGAAGGCAGATTTCCTTAGTAGGATTATGGAACTCTGAGGTGCCTTGCAATATCCTTATCATGTACACCAGGGGGTACTTTATCTCATATAATACATGGTTACACCTCACCTTTTCCACAAGCCATTTAAAACCTTGGTGTATATGTTTGCAAACATGAAGAATGAAAAAAAGCTCTAGTGCAAAATTAAACACATTAGATATTTGTTGGAAATAGATATTAGAAAACGATCAATTGAAATGTGTCTGGAAAAAAAAAGTTGCAATAGTTTGCAGCGTGTAGAATCATATAGATATATTCTAGCTTTCCTCTAAGGAGTGCAAAAAATAAACATTCTCTCTGCTTGTCATTGTAAGCAATGGCGTAACATTAGCCCCCGCAGCCCCAGTGTCCAGGGGTCCCCTTCAGCACAGTACACTGACTGGGTCTGGAACAAAAGTGCTAGTGGTGGGCCGCAGTGGGAGACTGGGGGGCATCCATGTACTTTGCAGGGGAGCCCCCTCAAGTTTCGTTACATCACTGATTGTACGCTATTAAAATAGAGCAAAATAAAAAAAAATCCTTTTTTCTTTGCTAAACAGCCTCTTCAATATTGCTCCATGACCTGACCTGATCTGCCTTTCACCTTGGCTGCCAATTGCGGTAGCAGGCATTGTGAGGTCAGAACTCGAAAGTAATATTCTTATAATAGTTGAGTTTGTCTTTTCTTTAGTTAGTGGAGTTTAAAAAGAGAATACTATGTGTTACAAAGAAATTTAGAGATGCATTTTTATACATGGATTGCAGAATCCCATGTATTATACTAGATGTATTTAAGAGTTCAAAAGATAAATTCAGATTCACACACCGCTTTGTCCCAGTGTGCATACTCAATGTATTTTCTCACAGATCAAGATCTACATATACTCAGGATTGATCGCAACGTTAAAAAATAAAAATACCTTAAGTATAAAGACAGGGAACTAATTATGTTTCTCCCTCGTGCAGTTGTTTTCTGTAGATAGTTTAAATGGTGAGAACATTATTTGTGCCAATCACTGAAAATGTATAGTCAATTCCTTAAAATACAATTCAGAATGCATTCTAAATATTAGCAATATAGTAAAGCGTTTCTTGTATAATATTCTGCATTTAAAGAGTAAACATACATGAAAGTCAAATATACAATTGTTGCACCATAGCACAATAGTCCCAATTGCAGTCGAACTTTACTACTTTTTGGTGTTCCCAAAAGTAAGTTACTGCAGGTAAAGTTAGACTCTTGGTCTAAGTTATACTTTTGGTCTAACTTTATCTTTGTGAATACCTGAAAAGTAGTAAAGTTAGACTTTTGGTTTAAGTTAGACTTTTTGTCTAATTTTACCTTTGGGAATCAGGTCCTTGATTTCTAAGGTGAAGTCAATGCTCAAATACTCTGATTTCTTTACATGCAGGCCTAGGAATCTGTGATTCTCAATGTTTGCTCCAGTGACTCCTTATTTCAACTCTGCTAAGATGTCCGATTTAGTGGAGCGCTCTTATAGATGGGTAGTTTGAAGCCATGTTGCTTAAACTAGTGTCTTATGCTGCTGTGATAAAGCGGAACATGAATGAAAGTACAACAAAAGCACAAAATATTTAAATAATCATGTAAAGGATTAGCAATCTGATTTAGATAAAAGAAGTAATATAAACTTTGCAAAAAAAAACCTCAGGATTCTCTGCACCTCTGGTGCACAAACAACCATATGACAAATCATTTGAATTCCCTCCGTGGTGGATGTTTTAGAGTAATGTCTGTCACAATTTATGTTATTTTATGTTATGTAGATTTGTAGAGCAGAGCACCATATCATGGCGCATGTCCTGTTTTAAATGTTATGACATAGATTACTCTGTGGAAGATCACCATAGTAAGAGTAGAAGACATTTCATAGAAAGTAAACATAGGGCCTGATTCACAAAGGTAAAGTTAGACCAAAAGCCTAACTTAGACCAAAAGTCTAATTTTATTTGCTATTCACAAAGGTAATTTACTGTTAGTAAAATTACTAGTAGTAAAGTAACTAGTTGTAACTCACCTTTGTGAATACCGAAAAGTAGCCAAATTGGACTTTTGGTCCAAGGGCCTTATTAACAAAGGTAAACTTAGACTTGAAGTCTAACTTTACACATAATTGATATTATCTCGGTTGGACTATGCGAATGCACTCTACATTGGCATCTCGGCCTACCTGTTAAAGCGACTCCAGGTCGTGCAGAACACAGCGGCTAGACTGTTGTTAGGTATTTCATCTAGGGTCAGTGTACAGCGCCACCTGCGTTCTCTTCACTGGTTCCTGTAGCGTACAGAGTCAGGTTTAAGGCTCTGGTTTTGGCCCACCGTGCCCTCCATAAGCCTGGCCCTGTATACCTGCAGAGACGCTTCTCTTTTTATCTACCTGCACGTGCTCTTCGTTCTCAGTCCCTTCGCTTGGCCCGAGTTCCTCGATACAATCTTCAGCGGCTTGGAGGTAGCTCTTTTACTGTGAAGGCCAGCTCGGCCTGGAACGCACTTCCCCTTGAACTACGCTCCATTCAGGATACAGCAATTTGGCTTTCTTGTCCTTCTTCCTTCCGGTTCCCTCCTTTCTATCTTACCTGTGGCTCCGCGCCGGGACACTCACGAGTATCTGCTCGTTATAAATAGTAATAACATAACATAAAGTCTACGTTTAGACCTGAAGTCTAAGTGTCTGATTCCCAAAGGTAAAGTTAGACCAAAGTCTAACTTACCTTGTGAATACCGACAAGTAGTCAAGTTAGACTTTTGATCTAAGTTAGACTTTTAGTATACCTTTACCTTTGTGAATCCGGTCCTTAGTGTCCCAAACACGTTAGGAAACACATCCCTGCATTTTAAGACCTTATATGACCAGATATGTGGACAATGACAAGAAATACAAATTTGGGAGTATATTTTCAGTGCTCATATTTGCAAAAATGTCACCACCCAATTTGGACAAAGGTTCTTCATCAGGGGATACAATTTGTCTTTTCCTGGCATCAGTCTGTGAAAATGTGCTGTATCATTGCATCTGTGGGCTGTCTGTTGAATGACAGACAGTTAGGCAATTTTTACACGTAGCACTCAGGAACAAAGGGTGCTCCAAGATAGAATGCTAAACCAGGTTTAAAGGAACACATCAACGACAACAGAGGTCAGTGCACTTCAGGAACTTTACCCTACGAATTTGATAGCACCAGCATTTTTCTGCGAGTGTCCATGAGCCAGAGTATGCCTGAGCCAACGGAAAACTTGTAAACATAACATCACATTCTCACTGATACTCGCTTACGTTCCCCCACATGCTCATTCTCACTCACACTCATTCATTCATTCACACTTGCACTCATGTTTATTCTCACTCACTCTAATGCACTTACTCTCACTCATTCTCACACATTCACTTTCACTTATCCTTCTTGACTCACTAATAATTTCCCACTCACACTCACTTGCCACTTGCACACACACTCCCTCTCACTCTCTGATTCTCACTCACTCATTATTTCTCAATTGCACTCGCTCATTCTCACTTACTTAATTCTTACTCTCACTCACTCATACTTTCTCACTCTAACTCTCTCTCCCCCATTCACAATAAACTCTAAACTCACTGTCACTCATTCTCAGTCACATCTTAAGGCTCCCTCCACTCAGTCATTCTCACACACCCTCTCTCAGTTGCATTCACTCCTACTCTTATTCACGGATGCTCACTCAATCTCACTCAATATCACGGTCTCTCACTGACTTTTCCATACACACACACGAACATGCATGCTCACACAGAAACAAACTCCCACACAAAAACAAACTCTCACCCGCAAGCACACACACAACATACATGTAAACGTGTATTTTTTACTCACCTGCGCTACCAGTGAAGCTTCCATTCCTTCTGCTGGCGGTACTCCATGTTTTATTACACTAAAAGTAAATAATGTGTTCGTAGTATTGATTTTGACACCTCTGGGGGCAGGGATCACAAAGGCAGTGCCAGGGGCCATCCAATTATTGTCCATGTGCAGATGTAGAGTACAATTACGCAGCAGGAAATGCATATAAACCTGCTAGGTATCCTTTTGTGGATCCCAAACAGGCGTAAATAGATCAATTTTCGGCCGAAAGTTATGCTTTCAGCTCAAAATGGCCTCAGTAAATTCGTCTGAAATAGCAGACTACCTCATAGTCGAGGTCCCTTGTATTAGTAAATCACTCTGACAGTTGCCGTTCTGATGTAGGTCAATCTGTAAGAGATTACATGAATTTTGGTGCTGTTTGCAATAAAACAGGAGTGCATCGAATATTCGTTGGATCGAAAGAACCGGTCTGAATTTGTATTATTTTCTTTCAATCTGTTTTCAGCCCTCGAGTTGCATGCGTCTTTCCTCCAATCCTAGAGGCCATAAATATATGTTTTGCCTTTGGCGCCCTATACGTTTACTTACTGTGCTTCTAATCATAGTGTTTTGTGTTATTGAAATGCATCTCTTCTCGGTTTCCTTTGTACCTGAGCTCTCTTTATGCAAGGCATGAAACCCATTTTTTTCATTTGTGGATGTAGGCTGCCTGCTGGAGAGTGGCCTCCTGTTTCCAGCTCCCATCCTGCACACCAGTGAGTGGGAAAAAACCTACAAAGGCGAAATCTATTTTTAGCCAAGCATAGAAAATGACCGAGCCTTGCTGCTTTGATGGGCTAAGCACCCGCGTCTGAACTAGTGAGATAAGTAAAGCCCCTGGCACAAGGTCCCACGCATTAGCAGACAGCTTCCAAAATGGAAAATAATAATAAAGCAAGAAGGAGCCACCCTTCCTCCCCACCAACTCTCTCCACCGACCCCGCCTCCATCCGACAACAAAATGGCGCCTATTCATTAAGACATCATTAAGTTGCGTCTAGATCTAATGAAATGCTTATCTAGACAGGATATATTTCACAAACAATCAAGTATGTATAAACACAAAGATGCTTTTGATTAGGAAACCACATTTCAAACGATTCTTTCCTTGAATATTTTAGAAAAGGAAATTAAGTTTCCGTTCTAACATCTGCCAGGTTCAACCACTTATGTTGTCGAGAAGCCACAAACCAAGGTTATTCTTTGGAATGTGTGCTTATGTACATTCCTACTTTCAGCAGTGCCATAAAGGGGAATCCAGGCGGATTCCGGATTCGGCTGCTTTTTGTGAGTCTGTTTCCATAATCTGTGCCAGCCACTGAAAGGCGTGGACTGTGTCCCGGTACAACTTGCTGACACTAGGACACATTCAACGATGTCCACACTTTGTGTGTATTGCACGGAGAGCAACAGCTTGTGGGGGCCCAAGGAGATCTCTACAGTTCCAGCAGGGTGCGATTCAAATGCTTCACTTAATTGGCCATCAGTACTCACTCGTTCGAATCTAATCCTCGCTGGGAGCTGGCTGGGGAACAACGCCTCAGTGCCATTGAGGAGGAAATTCAGCTTGTCAATTCACAAGTGCTCAACTGTGATTTGGAGGCAGGTTTGAGTTCCATCTCTGTATGCAAGTGATATGCATGCACTGCAAGGAGACCAGATGTATCCGTTTATGTGTAATTACATGAATCACTTATTAACTTACTGATAAGCATCTACTACCGCCAAAATAATCATATATTATGAAAGATGGAGAAAAGAACAGGAAAGGTCTAACCTTATAATTTGCGGTTTAAATGCAGCCGTTTGATTACAGGTAATTGCTCATTAAGCTATTATAAAGACTTTAACTTGCAATATGCTGATAACACAAATATCTCTGCAACAAAAAGGAGTAAGTCTCTGAGCTTTCTACATAAAATACAAATCTGTGACCTGCATGTTAAAGGCTGCGCTTTGCCGAAGGCACATTGGCCCTCTTGGCTGTTATCTGATAAGTCAAATCTGTGATCAGGTAGCACACAGGTCACTACAGCAAGTGCATTAACCACCGGAGTTTTGTTTCTCGATCATACCATGGTACTTGACTGATATACAACCATCTTAGCAGCAGGTCGTTACCCATGGAAGATATTTTAAAAGGCAGTCTGTTTTTGGCCAATTAAGTAAACCCGATTTCTTGAGACGGCAGTCGCGGTGACGAGATATTGTGGCGGCCTGGGCACAGGTCAACTCACCTAGTATAAGAAAATGGCGCCAAGTAGATTGGTGCGCGGTTCAGGAGGAGCCCTTATTCGAGGCACGAGGATACCCAGCGAAATTCCACAGGGTCTGGGGCAAATGGATACATCTATTGTATTAAATCCACCCCACCTGTATTCACATGTGTACATGTATTGCTCTTCAGTCTTGGAGGCTCGCCTGAATACTATTACTATGGCTGTAGTTTATACTGCCTTTATGGGCAGGGTTTGCATCAATTTGTATTGTACGTGCTGTCCCTTTGTTTGTTTTGTCAAAACAATAAAAATGTGATTATCAAAAAAAAAAGTAAGCCCGAAATGATTTCCTATCACTTATGTCAGTGATGTCAATTTCTTTCAGGCGAGAGCTTTTAAAAATTAAAAGTAGACTCTGCTTGTCATGAGGCTGCACCTGTGGACTATTCCACTCCCTCTCTGCTGCCATCCCTTGACCCCGATTTCTGGGATCCTGGAGCATTTTTTTCGTATTTCCAGCATAAATATGAAGATGCACATATTTCAGTACATCACCTTAGTCCTTACACCACTAGCTTGTTTTCCCGTGATTTGCCTCGCGGCGTCTAAGACAGTATGCATTACCTACTGGGTCGAATCAGAACCGAATACTTATCCGGTAAACGTCAGTTCTCAGAGCGAACAGGATAGTAAGACCCTGATTTTGAGTTTGCTGAAGGACCAACATCCCAGATAATGTGGTAATTAATGCACACAAGCAATTTTCCTCTGGCATATTTTGACAGGTGAAACCTGATGATGATTGCCTGGGATGATATGTGGTAAATTCACATAAATGTGAAATTTGTCACAGAAATTACCGATTCTGAACGTGAGTCCTCATTTCCAAGGGAAACATGGAAACATGTATTTGCACTCCCAGTAAGCATTGCACACATGGAGTATCTGTATTTTATGCTTTCTTCTACATGTGACACTTTTTATAATTACAAGATCTCAGGAAAAGAGTTTCCTCTTCTACATGTGACACTTTTTATAATTACAAGATCTCAGGAAAAGAGTTCCTGTTCCTTCAAGTTTCTGTCAAACTGGGCTTTGTTTCTTCCTGTGTTTTTGGCAGTCTCTTCAGTAGAAAGTGGTGACCAGAGGTTTTTTGGAGGTACGTTACATATTTGAGGTACAATTGTGGACCACTAAGGTGTGCTAATCCCCAAACTGATATCTTTAGGCAATCGGTGATCCATTAAACATCGAGTATGTGGAGCAAAATCTGTAGCATATTACTCGAGTAGTTGTGGGAAGCACAAAGGTGTGAAAAAGCTGGCTTCATTTGACCTTCCGGTTTGCCTTCAGTATGCCCGGAATTTCAAGGAGCATCCTGTTGATGATTTGGGTTTGGCGGCCCCTTGTCGGTGGTATGGTTTTATTTTTGGCTTTATAATCACAGCCAGGCCTAATGAGGGAGCTGCCAAAGTCTTAACCTTACTAAGTGTGGAGTCTGTCCAGCCTTCAAATATGTTGAAAGGACTTCTTCCATTAGGCTAATACTTTCAGCTCTTGAAGGGGAGCACCTGGGCTTACTAGATGAAATGGCCGGCTGTCCCCAGGATGTTCATCTAGGAGATGGCATCTGCATAAAGCAACTAGGGTTTCCTGGAGGTAACAAAAGCAAGAGGAGGTGCAGTGAACAATCAAAGCACTATATGCTTGGTCACAGTCAGTGTTCTATCTTGGTCTGAATTGTTCTCAGCCCTTGTGAGGTCGCAGTTCAGGGAGAACAGTTGTCTGTTTGCCTTTCGTTGATTGGTCTGGCCCCCCTGGAAATGCTCACCTATAACCACCCTCTACAGATTATGTGGAGAAACCAAAGAAGATGTCCTGCACTTTCTGTGCATTTACAAGTCTCTAGACCAGTAGAGGAGAGAACTGTTAAAGCCACATATAAATGAATTGCAAATCCGATCTTGCAGACAGGCAGTGAAGGCGTGCTTCGATGGGGCCAATGTTAGACTTGTTTGCAGTTTTGTTTGTTTCATGAAAGAAGTACAAACAAAACTAGGTGCAGAAACCTGAGTACAACCACCCACGTCCACGGCCCCCAGCCAGTTGACTACTTATGATCTCCACCCCGCACAGACACTAAATCCAGCGGGTAACGACCCAACAATTAACTAGTAAGATCTATGGACACAGGGACGGTGTAAGCCTGGGTCCCTCATACAGACTTTGCCTGAACTAAGAAACTGATTATAAATTATCACATGAATTTTTAAGCAGTTTAAACTCTTGCTTTTGGTATATAGTGACCCCGTTTTAAAGGAAAAATGAAAATGTGCTATATGTGTTTTTTTATAATTGTATCGACTGCTAAGATTTTAATTAATCAAGTAATAAAGACTTACTTACTTACTTACTCCACCAAGTCATTTCAGTGAGATGCTTCTAGGTTTGTGTAAATCCTAACAAAGAGTGTTAATAATAGTTTCCAGATCCCGGGAAGATCTTCAGTCTTTTCGCAGTGTTTAGCCCAAGCCCTTTACCACAATAAATTATTCAAAGAGATAAGTAGTATATCCCAAAAGATCCTAAAGACAATAGTACGCAATAATACCTAATGTGTTCATTCTGCACTAGACTAGAGCATCATCCCACATTCTGAGATTGAGTGAACACCCTTATTCGGCTCAAGGACCCCAGAACATATAGCTATAGAGAGTAAGGCCAGAAAGGAAGAACTTCTCCACAAAAATCTAGTTATGGATGTTAGGTTATCTATGGGAAATAAATATTTCTCCAGACAGGAACGTAACCCCTTTACCAAGTAAATATTAGTGGGTGTTTAACATCTCAAAACATTGTTGAATTTGGTATGTCATTTTGCAGTTTTTGATTCATAATAGGTAAAATCAGATGCAAAGCGTCAGTGAAAGCTGTGTTAGTAGCAGTTTACGTAAGGACAAAATACAGTATCCTCAGCAATCATTCCCCTTTCAATTAATGGGCAAGTAATCCACACCAGGGTAGATAACATCTCCACTTTAGCAAAAGATTTCATACTGGACATTTGTAATCTACAATTTACACCCTATCTAAGAAATCACTTATAAAAAGAGGAAATAGAGAGATTACTGAAAAAAGCACCTTCAGCCAAGCAAGATACCATAAATACTCCGCATAAAATGAAAAAAAAAACACCTGATGGGAAAAAAGAACAGGCCAAAGATTAGGGAGTCATAGACATACTCACAATTGTGAGATTGATTCTAACATACAGGTATTTTCTCAAGGGTGAGTTGCTGGGTTATGTCTGACACAGGAGACCTAATCTGGATTTAAATAGATGCATTTGTCATACTACTACTTCCTCTGTAAGCAGCCTTAAATTCGGGGAGTCTGTGATAGACACATGCTCAGTCGATTGCATCTTGGAGGTTTATGTTTGGATGTTGTTCAAACGAGTGCTCTGTTGTGTTCATTAGGGCATTCAAATATCGATCTGAATATTTCTTTTCAATAATATCATACACACAAGCAGTAGTGGATTGTCATCCATCTTCTAATTGTTGAAAAGCACTTAGGACTCTCTCCTGGGTTCCATTTCTCTACACAGAACGTTATCCTGTATGATTCAATTTCCCATCTCAACTTTTTCTAAGAAAACTTATCTAATCTCAGGATAAGAGGTTTTTCTGGTGGGGTTATATGCCACTTGTATGTCACTTGATAAGATGTTTGCTATGTACGGGCTATCTTTCAGCCGACTAGGCAGCATTTGTTGGAATTAATTCTCTTTATATGACTAATCATCATTTTCTTCTGAAGGAGGTACTCACTATAACTACCAATAGATGAAGGCTACAAGTCATTACCTGGGAATCTGTGTTGGCCACAAATTGCAAGATGCATATTTTACCACTGGTAAAAGAGAACATTCAGATCTTACATGCAGTAATTCAGTGGCCTAATTGTTGACATAGATATATACTAAATAAGAGGGGCAAGATGGGGTCCGTGCGAGTGGACGCGTAAGCTGACCGCTCCTGCCCGACCTTGCAAATGGGCTGATGGAGGAAAGCGGGAGACGGAGAAGGAGACGATAAATGCGTCTCAATAGATACTTTTGCCTTGCAGAACCTCCAAATCGCTTCAGCGTGAACAAAACTGTGGGATACTTACGGCATTTCAGGTGGATTCCTCTTTCCCAGAATGGCTGATGCTGGAAACGCTGTTCGCTCTCGCGGCAGGAGTCAACAGGTGCCGATGGGCTCGGTGGGCGGCCGCTTCTGCAACCAGGCTGCATGGAGCAGTGATTGTATCCGCCCGGGGTCATTCCATCGACCGGGAAGTAAGCAATGACTTTTATGTGGGAATACCGCCGAAAGGAACCCGAGGGAGATCGCGAGCCCAAGAGGGCGATAATGCCAGTGGTGAGCCAGAGGTGAGCCAAAAAACCCTGGGTAACCCGCTCAAGAATACCAAAAGTGACTCTGAGGCTTTACGAGTTAAAGGGAGTGTGATTGACAATAGAACTATACTGGCAATTTTCTCTGTCGATAAGGATCAACGCAAGTGGAAAAAGACTGCCTCTGTCTCGGAAGGTGGGTCAGATTTGACAGATGTAATTACAGCGGATGCTTTGAATTTATTGATACGGGAGAAAACGATTTCTGGGCATGCCAGACCTCTGGGAAACGGCTCTGATGTAGTCTCACTACAAAATTCCACTGATTCGGTGGGCGCCGCCGGTACAGAGGGTGTTTTGAATATGAATGACCTCAACCTCAACAATTCTGAGGGTGCTGGAGGTGTAGATGTTATAGTGAATGGTGCTAAACAACTTGTTAATCCTCAGGCCGATACACCTCATGGAGATGATCAAGTAGAGTTGCAGGAGGCTAAATTGGGGGACTTTTTTTCTCTCTCAGAACAGTCTACCTCATCCTATGAAGACTTGGTGTTACAGAATTCCAAACAGATGAATGTGACCGGTGGCAGCGCCAACAGCAGCATTTGCTTGGATGACTCTGCTGATTTCATTGATAGTAGCCCCCATACAGTGCGGAAAAGACCCGAACTGACTACAGTCAAGGGGGGTGAGAAAAACTTGCATCAACCTATTGACTCTGAGCAAAATAAACACCTTGATGATGACATTTCTTTATCACTGATATATCAATCATGTCTCACCGAGATGAAACACGTGAGGCGAGTCAAAGGGTGCAAAATCGGTGTCGTAAACTGCAGAACTCAGTGCGGCGGCTAGTTAAGTCTCATGCTGATTTTACTTCGAGTTTTAACGAAGCAGAGACACAAATTTCAAACTTGGAGGATGAACTGGCACAACAGAAGGCAATGACTGAATCACTCTGCACCATCAAGGAGGATGCTCAGTGGAAAATGGCTGACTTTGAAAATCGGGCAAACAGGAACAATTTGAGAGTGCTGCCGATTCCAGAAGGAAAGGAAGAACAGGATCCTCGTAAATGTATAGTGGAACTGTTTAAAAGTGCCGTCCCTGAGCTTACCAGATGGGACTGGGATAGGGAGATTGAACGAGCGCATAGGTTTCCTTTTAACATTAGTTCGGGACAGGTTGAGGATAAACCTAGAGCCTTTTTAATCTCCTTTAACAGTTTCCTAGCTCGAGAGGAGGTTTTTCAGTTGGCACGCCCTGATAGGAAAAGAGCTGGTGTGGGTTTAAATTTTTGTTGTTAGGCCTGATTTTTGCCGATATACAATGGAGAATCGCTGGCAACTTTGCCACCTTATTACACAGTTTCAGGCTAAAGGGGCCCAAGCATAGTTAATGAACCCCACCAAGCCGAAAGCACTTGCTTCTTTACTAATGAGGGTCCTGCCAAGGAGTTCTTGAATTCTATTTAGGGATATTATGGTTAAGGGGCCATCACACATATAGGGGTGTCTTCCTTTTGGGTCATGCGTGTTATTATGTAGTCAATTTCTCCCGCTTCTTCCAATCTAAAATGTAATACTGTGAAATTGGTTTCCTGACCAGCCTCGGGGGGGGGGATGATTTTCCCCTTTCATGAATGGAGGGATTTGCGAGCAAAGGCAGGGGACGTAGGGAAGCTTGGCATCTGCACGACCATTAGTCCTAAAGCCTTGTTAAAGGGGGGAGGTGGGGAAAGGAGGAGTAGGGGGAGTGGAGTGAAGGGTCACCGAGGTAGGGTAAAAAAGGGGAGAAAATCCACAGCTTCAAAAAAGGAGAAGAGTAATAAAACAGATATACAGCTTCAAATTTGGTTACTTTATGTTAAATCTTTAATAGAGTATTAACTATTGATTCTTTATGGGCCTTTTAATGGTTCTCAGAGGGATTAAAATATGTTCTTTAAATGTCTCTGGTCTCAATAATGTTAATAAAAGGAAGAGGACAGCCGCCGAACATCGAAATATTTAGCCGGATTTGGTATGTCTCCAGTAGACGCATTTACCATGGAGTAATCGTCATCTCTTATCAGACTTAGGGTTTTCATTAGTTGTGGCTTATCAGCAATCATCAATGATTCGACGGGTTGTGATTTTAGCTAAATCAATTGCCCATATAGTCGGTCGGTGCAGATAAACTAGGCCGCTGGGTGACAGAGGAATGTGGGCTTGGGGGTCGCAAATATACACTATGTACTATTTATGGGTCTAATTTAGATGAGGCATTAATTCTGGAGGATTTAAACCTAGAGTTGGCATCTTGGGCAACTCCGTTGATCGTATGTGGGGACATAAATATCAATCTAACTAGTCATGAGCTTACAGATGGGCCTCCAACCTACAAAGGACGTAAAACATGGGTTTTTAAGGCCCTTTATAATTCTTTTAAAGATCACGGACTGGTTGATTCATGGGGTAATTTATTTCCTACAGACCCAGGTTACACATTTTACTCTTTTACCCATAAAAAATTGGTACACCTTGATTACTTTTTTTTGTCTATGGCTTCTCTAGCGGGGGCTTCAATGCAAATATTCCCCAGGATCTCTTCTGATCACGCTCCAATTGTTTTAGAAATTGCAGCTCTTGGTTTTGGACCTTAAACCTAGGAATTTATCTTTTGATATAAAATTATGCATAAATGATAATTTTAGAGAATAAATGTCGAGCTGGATTATGGAATTTTTTGACAATAATAGACAGTCTGCTTGAATAGATATCATGTGGGACTCTTTCAAGGCCTGCTTCAGGGGTGAAGTATTGAGCTATAGTGTATTTCATCAAAAAAGCTTAAATTAGAGATGCAGGAATTATACTCTGCTTTAAGAGTGGCAGATGAAAAGCTGACTCAGGGGATAGCACAGCGGGGGAATATCTCGGATTTGGAGGATGCAGATGTTAGGTGTCGGGCTAAAATCAATGAGGTGTGGAATACAGAGAACGCAAGGAAATGTTTGGTTCACAAAAAGCAATGTCATGAGTATGGGGAAACAGTTGGGAGATGCCTTGCACTTAGGCTGTGTATAAAAGAAGCCTCCCGGTGTATTGTAGTGCTGAAGGATAACTCAGGGACCCTATGTTGTGACCCGCAAGGGATTTTGGCCATTTTACACCAGTTCTAAACTGAGCTTTATACACAGCAGAGAGTGGTGGATTTATTTATTTATTTATTTTCTGACATTTATAGAGCGCGAACAATTACCCTTGGGTGTCTCGGCGCTAGACTGCAGTAATGTCATTCCCTAGAGGTAAGGATGCGGCTGGTGTGCTAACATTTATTGGTTAAATAACCACGTCTTCAGCTTCTTCCTAAACTGTAGGAGCGATGGAGTTGATAGTGTAATGTTTGGGTGGGCTTTACCTCAATTAGACCCAAGTGAGGCGGAACAGTTGGATAGTCCAATCACTATGGAGGAGCCAAAAACTGCGGTTAAGAGCTTAGCAATGGGGAAAGCGGCAGGCCCCGATAACCTTCCAGGTGAGATTTATAAGCTTTTTTTTGATCAGTTGAAGGATGTGATGTTGGCTACTTTTAAAGCTGCACAAGTGGGGCTAGCTCCCAAATCATGGGATGAAGCTACCAGTGTGGTTTTTAGCAAGAAGGGTAAAGCTCCGGAGCTGCCCGGATCATATCGCCCGATCTCTTTGCTGAATTGTGATGGCAAAATATATTCGAAAATATTGGCTAATCGTCCCTCTAAGGTTATCACTTCCCACCGAAACACCCTCCACGGGCTGCGGCTGGCGGATAGTCTCCATATATTTTTTAGTTGTGCTAAATTGACTAACTATTTGAATGATATTACAAAAATGTTGTCTAAAGTTCTTGGCACCCCGCTTAATATTACTCCGTCCTTAATGCTCCTAGGGATTGACCAAGCTGTAAAAAAGGGGAACCCTTTGTATAAATATCAGGTTTCTTTGTTTGTTGCTATGACTGTTGCACAATTATGTATAGCCCATGATTGGCTTCAACCTGAACCCCCTGCGTTTGAATGCCGCGGGCCAAGATGTATAATTTATTTAACTTAGAATTGAGCTTGTATTCTGTGAAGGGGCAAGAAAACGTAAACTTGGCATGTATATATGTTTTTTTTTTCTGTTCACATGAATGTATGATTTATTGTTTTAATGCCTTAATGTCTTATAATCGTTGTTTTGCTTTTTCTCCTTTTTCTGATACTGTGGAATTTTGGAATTTTGGAAGTGGATTTGTAGAGCGCATAGCTACCCTTGGGCATCCCAGCGCTGAGAGGACCTAGTTGTTTTTTTTTTCCAAGAGGAGGCCAGACCAGGGAGGTTTAGGGGAAGAGCCAAGTTTTTTATTGTTTTCGGAAGGAGAGTAGATTGTGATCTCTCCTCATGGCTAGTGGAAGGGTGTTCCAAAGCTTTGGCGCGTTGTAGGCGAACATGCGACCGCCAGATCTTGCCTTTTTTATTCTTGGGATAGAAGCCAAAGCAAGTGTATCAGATCGTAGATGTTTGGTAGACTGGTGAGGTTTCATCAGGGATCTGAGTATTGGAGGGCCCTTATCATGCAAGATTTTGTGCGATATGCAGAGCGTCTTGAAAGTGATGCGCTCCTTCACTGGGAGCCAGTGTAGGCTTTTGAGGGCTGGTTTCGCCGAGCTCCGTGCTTTTGTTCCTGTGAGCACTCTAGCTGCGGCGTTTTGGGCCACCTGTAGTTTCTGGATGACTCATGCAGGGGCTCCCAGGTACAGAACGTTACCGTAGTCTAACCTTGAGTTGACCAGTCCCTGCATCAGTAGCTTCCTGGACTGGAAGGGAATCAGGTGGAGGATCTTTCGGGCCATACGAATCAAACCGAAGCAGGTCCCTGAGGTTTTTCTGGCCTGGGTTTTAAAATTAAGGTCCTGGTCGAGCCAGATACCTAGGCTTTTGACCTCGGTTTTAGGAGTTGGGTAGGTACCCATGCAAGGTGACCAAGAAAGATTAGTGGGTAATTTGTTCTGGTTGCCTAGGAAAAGGATCTCCGATTTATCGCCGTTAAGCTTGAGTCTTGAGTCAGACATCCATTGTGAGATACCTTCGAGACATCTGGCGAGATTTTCTAGGCTAGTGTTTGAGTGATTGATGGACACCACCAGCTGAGTGTCGTCAGCGTACATCACTGTTTTGACGCCAAAAGGAGTGATAATGTCTTTGAGGGGGGACATATAAACATTAAAAAGTGTGGGGCTCAGGGAGGAGCCCTGGGGGACCCCACACTGCATGGTCAGGGCTTTGGACGTGGAGAAACCATCAGACACCTGAAAAGATCTACCCTCCAGAAAGGATTTAATCCACGCAAGGGCTGAGTCGGTGATTCCCACTCGACTCAGCCGGTGGACCAAGATGGTGTGGTCCACCGTGTCGAAGGCGGCACTAAGATCGAGGAGGATCACTGCCACTGATCCTCCTGCGTCTATGATGGCTCTCGCCTCTTCGACAACTGCTAGAAGGGCGGTGTCGGTGCCTTGCCCCGGTCTGAAGCCGGTCTGGGAGTCGCGGAGTAAGCGGTTTGACTCCAGAAAGGTGGATAGCTGCTGGTTGGCTATTCGTTCGGCCACTTTGCTGATCCCTGGGAGGAGCGAAATGGGCCTGAAGTTGGAGGGGTCCGTGGGGTCCAGGTGAGGTTTTTTGAGGAGGGCTTTGACGGTAGCCTTCTTCCAGTTGGCTGGGACGGCACCCTTTCCAAAGGAGGCAATTATGAGGTTGGTGAAAGGTTGAGCTACACTGGAAGCGACCAGTTTTAGCTTGCTGATGGGAGCAGGGTCAGATGGCGAGCCACTTTTTACAGTTTGCAGGGTATCTAAAAACGTCTCCGTGGAGATCTGGTCAAAGGCTCGTAGGTAAGGAGCCTCAGGATGAAGGGGAGGAGGGGTGATGTGGAGAGGGACAGAGGGTACAGGGAGTGAAGTAAGTATTTTGTCGATTTTTGCGGAGAAGAAATTGGCCATTTGATTGCATCTAGCACCCTCAGGGTCTGGGGGCGAGGGGGGGTCCTGGATTTTTGTAAGGAGCCGTACTATGCGATATGTTTCTTTTGCGGAGTTGGCCGCTGCAGCAATCTTTCCTTCGAAGAAGGTGGCTTGAGTAGTTTTTATTGAGTTTTTATAGAGCTTGATCACTTTTGGAGGCTGTTGACCAGGATTTCCTCCATGCGCGTTCGAGTCGTTTGCAACTCTTTTTTAGAATGCGAAGTTCCTGGGTAAACCAAGGAGATTTGGTCGTTTTACTCCTGCTGGGTAGTTGTTTGAGTGGTAAGGGGATTTCTAAGGATTGATGGATCCAATCCTGTAGTTGAACGTCTGCGATAGAAGGGTCATCGTCCAGGAGAGGTGAAGTGGAGGATAGTGCCTGGGCCCAGGCGTTCTCGTCCAGTTTTTTCCACGGACGGTCGGGGGGTTGGGGGGGGAGGTTTATATACATACAATACAATAAAAGATATATAATAAATAAGTTCGGGGTTATTGTAACGCATATGTTACCTATTCACTTACTCGGAAAGTTGAATAATTTCCCCACACCCTCCATAAAGAGCAATGGTTAAGCTATATGTAATGAAGTTTCTTTGGTGCTTTAATCATCTTTAAGCATAGATGCTCAAAATCCTCATGCTTGAGTACAGTTTAGTGTTTATAAAAATGCACTACAAGGATTCTCTGGGTTATTGTTGGTCGAGAAGATGGCCTCCACATCAAATAAATCCTGCCTGACTAACAAGAATCCTGTGCTTAAAGTGCTGCCAGTTATGCAGCAGATGCAATTTAGGCACAACTGAATGACAAGCAGACTGCCATGTGGATGTTGATTCTGCAGAAATGTAATTGTCAAGCGGAGTTCATTCTGAAGAACAAACCCTGCATGTCAGGGAGGTTTTAATAATTTACTGTCTGGCCAAAAGTCACTGTGATACACAAAAAGGAGAAGCAAAGGGAAAACACACCAAGGGTGCCCTCCACTCAGTCATTCTACAAACTCATGATTAAAATCATCATACGATGTTTAGAACATTGCTGGGGGTCGCATAACTAGTTAGCATGGAGGAGTCTCGTTCATTATCGGAATTAACCAGACAAATCATTCCACCAACTAAGAGTGGCCAGCAATGGTCTAAACCTGGTATGTTGTTTATATCCATGAGTGCAGACATTTATAATTGAAGATATTTTCTTTTTGCCTTTCACAACTGATGTTTAACTCGTTTCTTGTGATATGGAATCTTTCTCCTCCCTCTTAGGGGACCTCCGAGGGTTGTTGAGAAGTTCTGTACACTTAACACAATTAGATAGATTAAAACATATACACAACATTTTTCTGAACTTGTTCGGGTGTTGGTTCCTTTCAATGCATCGGAGAGTTGCCGATGATGATAAAGTGAGCAAATTGGTGAGAACCTGCCAGTCGCTCCTTAGAGGTTGCTTACCAAAGGCTTTTCTCCATTGAACTTTTTCTCATTGGTTTTGTATTTTCACTTTTTCTATCCCTCGGCACTGGACCTTTTTTTAAAAAGAAACATAAATCACACATAGGGTTGTTTCTAGATTAACACTATAGACAGGCCAACCCTGAATAATTATAGAACAGGGGGACCCTGTAACGTACAAAATGTTTATTAGTCATTTGCCAGTTAACGGTTTTTGTTTAGAATGATCAGTAGCTGTGAACTTGAAGTCCTGTGGTGGACGGGCCATCTGGTCAAGAGCCAGCTGAGGCTCATCTGTTTGTCACCTCAGAAGGATGCAAGGGGACCACACCTTCAGCAGATGGGAGATCTGCTAATGTATGATGGACTCCAAATGATGACCCTCTCTTTAATGAAACTCACTTCATTATACTGGGCATGCAAACATTATTGTTCCACTCTCCACACACCTATTCTGAAGCATGCTTGAAGACTTGAACTATAGAAGGTTACCCTAATCACTGTTCGCTTATTCCTAATAACATTGTATAACATGTATTTGCTAGAGTCTCATGAATTACATACATAAAAAGTGTACATCGTTGTGCATGGCAAAATGCCTTTGGGTCAGTGCATTTGGTCTTTTATCTTTTTATGTATGTCTTTAATTCACACAGGTAATATTTTATTCAGTGGAGAACCCCATTCCTCTAAGTTCCCACCAATTTTGTAGATGTTCTTGTCCCATTCCTAATCTAGAAAGACATTAACATTTTTGTTCACTTTTTTTGCATTTTTTTCTCCGTCTGAAAATATGTTTATCCCTGGAGATTCGTCAGTTCTGTAGGTGTTTCCTTCCACCCCAAACGCATATTTCCTCCTGTTCTTGACAGGAATGAATGTATGAATGCATTCAGGTTGGAAAACTACTTAAGACTTCAGAAAGCTCTTCTTAATTTCCTCCAGTTTGTCTTCCGCCCAAGAACCAGATATCAACTCTCTCTACTTAGATTTGGAACCGCTAGTTCCTAAAAACTAACCATGTAAAGAATGAGTACCCTACATATATGCATGTCGCTAACACGTCTGCCTAAGATTTGGATAACTACTCCAAGCTTCGTCACTAAGTTCTCTGTGGAAGATTGTTTTTTGTTTCTAGCACTGCAATGAACCATGTTAATATTCTTCTGTTTCCTAATTCAACAATTCATATAAACATACTAAAACTCTCATGTCTTATACATTAACATTCATATATAGCATGAGTAAAATAGTTCAGTTCAAGAATTTTTCCTCTTCGGTCACAGCCTTAGTAAATGCCGTAGAAGAGTTTCTATAAATGTTCAAAAAATAACCCAAAATGTTTTTGTATTCACAACATGAATTCTTGAAATACTTCCCTGCACTTCCCAATATCTTCCAATGCAAATCCACAAGGCATCAGTGTATTCTTGACATGGAAATTCAGCATCCCATACCAAGGTACCCGCTGCAGCAACACTGTGTCAAGATTGCCTAGCAAACGTGCATTGAACATAATGGATGTTGTACCCTGATATCCCAAATTGCCACTGTCTCTCATGCTTGTATGAGAGTTCACGACCTGCTGGCAAATATAATTAGTTGTCTGTGCACTCTCAGGCAACATATTCTCCACTCACATGAAGCCTCCGCCCAGAGCGCGCCGACACTCTGCAAAGACCACAAACCCTTCCTTTCCAGAAAGAAACTTAGGCTAGCAGGTTTAGAGTATCATAGCTCCAGTTCTTCTTCCTGACACCTGCTTTTAGTTGATGTTACAGTGAGCCCAGTACTGTGCTGAGCAGCACATCAAGATACTTGTATTTGTCCGTGACCCTGGCCTGACCTTGACTGACGGCTCCACTCTCCCTTCTGTCCTGGAGACTCAGCTCCACTACCATCTTTTACTGTTCTGTTCATTTGCAAAATTTAAAGTGGCCATTATTCCTCCCCACCCCTCCTCACTGTGTTACACTTGAGTAGGACCTGCATCTATGGAATTGCATACATTATTGCAGCAGCGCTACAATGCCACAATTTCTGCTATTTGAACATGTGATCATGGAGAATGTATGCCCCTTATTCAGATACTCTTCGAAGTAGTGGCAAAGCTAGCTTGCCATGGGCTTGGATGTAAGGCAGAAAAACAGGCCCACAGTTGGGTAGCAAAAGACAACCAGAACGGGGACCAGTTGACAGCTGTACCTGAATCAGTTGCTGTAGTAGCCTCCTCATAACTTTGAACCCTGGTGCTTCCACATCTGCTCCATGAGTAATAGCATTATCTCTGCTTTAGAGAATGGCACATGGCCTGGAAATGAAAAAGCAAGGAACTCCTATATAGATTTAAATGGTTACAGTCGTAAATACTCCAGCGATTGGCTTCCCCTGCACTATCCCAGACCGCGGAAAGTACTAGTCTTTCGTTAGAGCCATTTCATGGCGTTCTTTAAAAATCTTTGGCTTTTTAACAAATTATTGATAACATGGTGCTCTAAAATGCTTTAGATAACCACATTTTACAAACTTTTATCAAGGATTATGACCTGTTCAGCCTATCTTCAGGATAGGTGGCTTGTGTACGTGCTGCATTTCTGGTCAGGTTGGGCCAGTCTCGATGCAGCAGTGGGTGGCAGTAGCAGTAGTGGGGACATGTGTGGCACCAATGGTGGGAGTGGGTGGTGGTAGTCGACCAACTATACCCTCCTCTCTTGAGTGAGGTTTATTACTGAGTAACGCTTCGCACTAGTTGCGGAAAATTACACTGTAATAAAACCATCTAAACGTGACAGGTACAATTTTGTGGGCAGCTGTCAGACATAAATGGAGTCATTAATTCTGCAATCACAGAATCGAAGATACACATCGAAGATAACGTTTCATTAAAAAATGAATATTTAAACACTTCAATATTTTTGAAATAAGTCCACGACTGAATTAAAACCATACTGTCATAGTTATTTGGATCATAATCATAGATTGGTATTTTAATATAATCTTTCTTGCTAAGGGAATAAAGGTATAAGTGTTTCTATTCCAGCCCTTTTCCTCCCTTTTTATCGCGCCTTTATCGGTCGTGGTTTGCTGATCATCCATTACACATCCAGGCATGCCACCACACACCTTGAGTTTCATCACTCAGAGGATGAAGTGCGTGGGAGTGTTCTGTCGAGTAAAATCTATTTTCTCTAGCAGTCAAACTTTATGGTCCAGCGAGCAGTATTGCAATGGTGCTGTCATCCTACTAATTGGAACTTGGCCACGAAAATATGTTAATAAACCGGTTGTGTTTTTGATTACACTGCATGAGTCATACCCAGTTACTTTTATGCTCTGTCTAATTTACGGTCGTTTCTGCTGAAACTGGCAGACAAACACTTTTGGCATTAGAAGCAAGAGCTTGTTGCTAAGATAAAACAGAGTGTGTGGGTTGATAGCTGCTGTCCAAATCTGGATATAGCAACCTGTACATTGAGTTCTTAGGGGAGTGTTCAATAACTATCTGTGCGGGCTATTGCAGGTATTCATTGCAGCTAACGAGGTTATTTGAAACTGCAGTTGCCCTCTTTATTCAGTTGATACAGCATCCCCATTGAAATGGAATAAAAGTGTAATAATAGTGCTATTTTTATAAGGGGCCACCACCACTGTGCCTCTTGTGCTGGTGGCTTTGGGTCAAATCGTTAGGGGGCTTTACAGAACTCGGACATCACTTACATACACTGTGGCTTAAATGCAGATCAAATACCTATTTTCGTGTTTCTGTCCCTTATTCGGTGACTACACCAGACAGTGGATATAATGGAAAATCCAGAAACGTGTGAATATATAGATAGATAGAAAAACTTTGTTAAAGAAAATGTATTGTTCACTTCTGGGGACGTATTACAATAAAAGCCGTGGGGGCGCAACAAGTGTTTGCACCCACTTTGCGTGCCCCCGGGGCATTTCCGTATTATAGAAGGGAGTGCAGACGATTGTGCGTCCCCTTCTATAATACCGATAGCACTTAAAGCGCCAGCGCTACCTTTAGAGGGTGTTCACTCATTTGCAAAGGGGCGTGCCCTATGCAAATGAGGGGATTCTGTTGACTCTGCGCCCACGCCATATTACAGACGCAAGCACAGAGGCAAAGAAGCCCTCAGAAGGCGCATTGACCGTACGCCATTTAGAAGGTGGTGCACTGTCAGTGCGCCTCCTGACAGCAGCCCGCTGCAATAGGTAAAGGGGGTCCCATGGACCCCCCCAGACATCCCCTTGCAGGCGGGGGCAGTAACTGACTGCCCCCGCCTGCAAGGGGATCTCTAATACCCTGTAAAAGTGCAGGCGGGTGCAGCCTGCACTGTGAAAACACAGAGCAGCTGCTCCGTGTTTTCACATGAATGTGCTGACGTGTGGCAGCGCATACAACATAATAGGGCTCATTGTGATTGTTTACGCCCGGCGCACCATTTAAAAGTTGCGCCAAGCGCAAACAATCACAATACATTATACGGCCCCTGGTGACATAAAATAACAAGTGAAAAAAACATAAAATTTGTCATAATGTTATTTGAGTCCAAAACCAAAATCCTCAACTTTTACTGTCAGCAGCTAAGCTTCCCTAAAAAGTAGAAACTCTTTACTTAGAATTGGGATGTGTGTGTCACTGATGACAACTAGATGGCCTTGCAAAAAACATACCGCAAAGGAAGGCTGCAACAAATAAGACATACCTTTTCAGACCGCAAACGCTGCAGTAATTCAGGCCCAATGTCTGCAACGACCATGGTCTGCGGCAGTTGAATTCACAATACATATTGTGGAATATTTTCGGTGTAGCCATAGGGCTACAATTCTAACCTTGCTGTTCAATGTTGTTTTCAGGTCTGCCCACAAGTTATCTATAGAGTCTTTTAGTGCAATTCTAAGGATGCATGGTCCAGGTAAGAATATACATGTCTTTCTAATCACTGGGGAGAGGAACAGTTTTGATTTAAGTACCCTCCTATCACACCCCATGCAGTTCTCCTAGGCCTAAATCCACCTGGAGACGAGGAAAGCCTTGACATAGTCAGTCTAGTAGACTCTGGTGCATGGATTGAAATTTGGCTACTGCCTGTGCCTACTTTTCCCTGGCCATGCCAAGTGGAGACTTGCCATAAATTGAGGCCTCTTCTCCTGAAGCCAGAGCCTTCAGGCATCTTCTTTAAGTATGTGGTGCACGGCTTGGCCTACAGCAAAGAAGTGTGCTCTTTAGTCCACTTACACAAACCTGCCATGAATAGGATATATCCATGCTCGGTAGTCTCTTAGTATTTGCATAAAACAGTGGTTTTCATTAGCATTATTGTCTTATAGAATTATTAAATTAGACAGCAGCAGTAGCTGTAACTAGTTAATGTACTGAACAAACAATACGGCCATCACTCAAAATTATAGGTTGAGTTACATTTTATAGCATTTTCTGCAGTGGATGTAGCATACATAGCAAACAAAAACAGAAAAAACAAGTGCATTGAGTTTCCATGTGAATAAAGAACCACCATATAACAGGGATTATAACAATTTCCAATTATACCAAACTGATAAGTGTGAGCGACTAACAACAAACAACCACACAAGATTTTTAAATCCTTAGGTGTAGGTACACCCAAGCCTGTTAGGGTTTGTTAGGTTGATTTGTAAACATCATGCTGACTAAGTTTTGCCCCTGTATTAAATGGAGTGTCTCATCAGGACCAATTGATAGAAAAAGTAAAACATTATACCATTAGGGTCATGAAGTCCCCCTGCTCCAAAAGCCTGCTAGGGAATGCCAGTGGGATCTGGCTACAGCCTTTGTCCTCTACGAATATGACTCTTAAGAGCCTTCTTCTCTTCCCTCTACTTTGTCATGGTTGATGGCTAGGCAAAAGCTATCACCTCCACCCAGTTCCAGAGACAAGAGATCCCACTAATCATGACTTCTTTGCACACCTTCTACTGGGGGTAAAGTATGGCCTTTGCCCAAGCCCAGTGCCCACTACTGCTAGGCATATGCTTCCCCTTCGACCATGCCTGCTACCGAGTAATTGTAACACCATATACTTCCCTGTTTTTCAGGACCTGTGTTTTTTCATGTTGAATATAATTTAATGTTACAGTTTACTTAAAGATTCATAGATCAAATCATACCATAAAGTATGTTTGTTAGCTGGAAGTTCAATGTGTGACCTGTTCATTTGCATTTAGACATTTTTGTAGAGAGGATTGTATTTTCCATACGGCTATAAACTGTTCTAGTCTGCAGTGGGATTGCCGTGTGTTAGCCCTGCACCCACATGGTTCCACAAACCTGTTTCAGGATTAGGTCAAGATCTCGGTTTAGGATTCATGAAGCCTATAATCGCTGCTAGAGCAAAAAGGTAATTCTATTTTCAACCAATTAGATGATCATGGTTCCCAATGGTTTTCAATTTTTTTTTGAGATTTGTGAAATTTGCAGTGGCTAACAAAATGGTTTTAATTTAAGCTAATAATCTTCCGACTTTAGTTCGACATGTGGTTCACGAACTGCAAAATGATTTTGAATTGGGCCAACCACACTTCTCCTGCAAGATGTGGTATGATGGGACTTAAAACGTTAAAAACACATTTTCGAAACTCCGCTCTGATGTCTGAACTCTTGACCAATCAGTACACAGCAGAGGCTCAAACACTAATGGTTAAAACATGTGTAGATACAAACCTTGTAAATGTTAGAGGTCTGCATTTTGCTTTTTCATCACTTCATTGTTTTTTCACCGACATTGAATGGGACTGATCCACAATTTCAAAAAATGTTTTTTCTACTTTTTGTATGGGTTATGGTATAATGGAATATTTTAACACAAAGACTGTCAATGATCATTTAGCATGTGGCAATTAAGAGTGGACACCTGATTATGGGGTAGTGTCTTTTCCAACATGACTGCATTATTATCGAGAAGTTAGCTCAGTCAGAGAAAGGCTTTTTGGGTTGGACACCTGGAATTTCAGCAAGTGGTAAGGTTATGGCCTTCGGTTTAGCTGTCAACAGATCCTTGATACAGGTGAGTTTTAGAATCATATGAAACTGAGCAAATTAACTTGAAGGTTTAGTGAGAGCAGGAGGGAGTACCACTGAGTTGAACCTTGGTTGTCTGGTTCACTATTCGAGGTGTTTTCAACGAAGTTCTCCCGTTGATCTGCCACCGATGGAAGGTCTTAATTTTAGATATTGACTTTGTTTGAAACCCTGTACAAATCTAGTTGCAAAAGTTTACGCTGGATAATACCACTGCAAGCTTCAAGGCCAACTTGCGAGTTAAGAGGATCAAATTAGCATTAATAGATGATGAAGTGCTTTGAGGCTGTGTGTTTTCTTGGGTAATCAAGGTTAGGTCTTAGCTGGCCATTACTCACAAGTTATAGACTTTTTGTGCTAGTATTAAATCAGACCAGTGGAATGGAATTAGGTACATATCGACAGTGATTTCTAATAATGGTTTCAAAGGAGCTCTCCCTTTATCAATAATAAACCTAATTGACCTATTAGCCTGTCGTGCTGCTGAGGCGTGCACATTGTCCCAGTGTGCCTATTAAACTAGCTTGTATTCCAAGTGTTCCCACTTGGCCTTAACGCACTGTTGCCTGTTCTCTTTGGTATAAATCATAAATTCAAAATGTATACAATAATCCTGATAATCACAATAATAATAATATTGAAAATAAATATAATTTCCACAAAGCTAATTTTTTGTTAGCAAAGCAAGCTTTCTTTTTTAATTATTTATACATCAAAAAAATGATCATTTCGATTCTTCAATAACATGTACAATGTATTTCAATAATTCTTGGCGAAGCTGCCCAATGCATTTCGGGCCGTATTGGCCCTTCTTCAGGGGATTGATCTGTAAACAAAATATATAGAACATACTCTCATTTATTTAAGGACACATTGAAGTGGCGTTATTGTTTGAAGTGTAGACACGGTGGCTTTTACACTCACTTTTTCCCACCAACCTCAGAGTATCTCTCTCTGCACTCAATTTAACTTACTGGATATCATCCACAAATGATTTCTTGATAATGTAATGGGCATGTTTACATTGACTGCTTCATTTGACATGGGTTCTTCGTAAATGAGATGAGATGAGATTCATATCTTTTGGTGGCCATTGCACAACATTGCCAGCAGGTCAATAATTATGAAAGATTGGAAGTGCTTGATTTGTTTTTGTGCATCCTATTTTTTATGGGATTAGTCAGAATCATTGATTCCTAATCAATCCTCTTTCACTAAAAACCGAATCCTATTTTGCTATAACTCATAGTTTCAATTTCATTTTCGATTTGTTAGTTTTCTCAAAATGATATGATAAACAGATGATAACTGCAGACTGTAAGCGCTGTACGGATGAGGATAATAATATGTAAATCAGTTAAGAATATGCAAGCAAATTATTGCATAATTAGAAATGCAGAAGAAAGAAATGCAATCAGAGCGCGGCAATGACACTGAAAATAACATCAATCCATTAATACCACATCATTCTTTAAATGTTACCTTTTGATATCAGTAGATGCACTTCAAATTATATTCATAGAGAGCTGCAGGCATTAAACGTCATTTTGCAATCAGTGATTATTTAATTGCTCTCCTCCAAATAATCTTTCCATGCAGCTCATCGCCACAGAGTGAACGCAGTTGAAAGGGAAGACACTTGTTACTGGAGATGGTTATATCTGAAAAGAAAGAAATGGGAAGGTGGCATAATATTGGAGACAATTAAAAGAGATTTCAAGGCGGACACCTTATCATTTTACCTGGTCTATAATTCAAATTTGAGACGTAAATTATAGCACCCTGTTTAAATGTGGTAACCATTAATTACAAGCATTCCTGAAGCTATAAGTTTAACTTTGCAGTAGGCTGTTATTAAACTATGGCAAATGCAAGATCATAACGTTAAACTGTGCAATTCTTCGTTCTTTCAGCATAAACGATCACTCATACTATCGAAGCGATCTAGCAGAAAAGTACTGCATAGATGTTTTTGGTTACATTTGTAAGTATTGCAGTCCTAAGAGCAGGTTTAAGCAGGCATTGGCAAAGCCAGTCGGTCACGATTGAGCAAGCATTGGCAAAGCCAATCGTTCTCCATCAACACGATTGGGTCTGCACAGCGCCTTAAGTGGGATGAAAAACCTGGGTGTTCCCCAAAGGGGCATGGCCGCTGTAATTAAGGGAGTGGTTTAAAACACATAAGCTAAAAATCTGTGCTCAGCATAGTGTGTTGCCCGACTGGTATTTTGCTGCTTATATATATCTGATCATGTAATCAAGACCGGGGACGGCCGAAACACTTTATGGCGGATTGCTTGAAATAAATAATACAGCAGCATATAATTGTGGTCTGTGTCCAATTTTGTCTGTGGAATGGAACTTTGGAAAAGCAGATTTTTGGACATATATATATATGGCTCAAATTGTGCCGAAATAAAGATTATAATATTAAAAAGTTATATATATACATATATATATATATATATATATATATATATATATATATATATATATATATATATATATAGCACACTCTTCCGATTTCACGAAAGAAATGGGCGCACACTCTCTGCCTTTCCACAATTGTTTTAATCAATTTTTACAGCTTGGAAACAAACAAACCGATCAACGCGTTTCAGTGCTCCTGGCACCTTGCTCACGATCACTTGTTTACATTTTTTTTTCACTTTTAAAGTAACCAATGATATTGGATGTTACCTCACATCCTGTATTACTCTAGGCATTATGGTTTTTGTAGTTTTTGGTAAAAAGAGTCTGTTTTGTGAAGTTGGGTCCGCTAGTTAAGTGCTATTACCAAAGTCAGTTTATTAGGTATTCATTGCATCATGAATATTTGTTGTTTTAGACCATGTTTGCATTGTTCATATCCCTCCAGTGGGATTACTTAACTAGCAGCCAGTTTGTCAGAGATCCCTTTGGGGGTCATGGCATGTTTCTATCCCTGTAGTGGGATTCATCCCAGTTTGATTTCTCCAGTCCTTCCATGCATGTGTCATGTGTCACTCATCTCTCTCTGTCCTTCACCAGCTCATTGTTGATTTCTTAGACGAGGTGGATGTACAACTCCTCCGATTGGTTCAGGCCATGTGGATGTAGGGTTCTGAAGTTTATGATGTGTCGCGATTCTTTTTTGCGCATGATTTTCTCACGATCTCCTCCACGTATGTTCTTCGGTATTGTCTCTATACCGAAGAATTTTAGTTTTTGCCAATCCGCATTGTGCTTCTGCTCCATGTGTTTTGCCACCGCATTCGCTCTATCCTTGTGTGTCGTTGCTCTGGCATGTTCCATTATTCGCTTCTTTAGCTCTCCCTTGGTGCTTCCCACATACATCAGGGGGCATGGACATACAACGCCTTCTTTAGCTCTCCCTTGGTGCTTCCCACATACATCAGGGGGCATGGACATACAACGCCATAGACTGTGAATTCTGTCGTGCAGGTGATTAGTTGTTTTATCTGCCATTTTTTGTTATCAGGTAGCGGTATTTCTTTGGTGGGTTTGGCAATTTGACACATTTTACAGTTATAGCATTTTACAAAGCCTGTGGTTTTCAACCAGTCTTTCTTTTTGCTTGTGCTGCAATGGCTGTGGATCAGTTGATCTTTCAGATTTGGAGCTCTTCTGTAGGTAACCACCGGATGTGAGCCCACTATTTTTCCTACTGTGTCATCCAGATGGAGTATTTTCCAGTTTTTTCTCATTATTTTTACAAGTTCCTTACTGTTTTCTGAGTAATCCATAATTAGTCGAATTGGTTCTCGTGTAGTTTTTTCTTTTTCAATTGACTTTATTAGACACTCCTGTCTTGTTTTTGCGTTTGCCTTTTGCCAGCACTTTTCGATATTTCCCCAATTATATTGACGAATTTTGAATCTTTGTTTTGCTTTGGTGCTGTGTTCCTGCCATTCGGTATCTTCACTACATATCCTCCTGATTCGGAGGAACTCTCCATAGGGTATACTGGAAATAAGAGAAGCTTGGTGGCAACTAGTTGCTTCCAATGTAGCATTGGTGGCTGTTGCTTTTCTGTGAAGTGTCGTGTGAATATGGTTTTCCTTGACATAAATACGAGTATCCAGGAAGGTGATCTCGGTGTTGCTGATTTCATAGGTAAAAGTTAATCCGGCCGTACTGGCGTTGATGATATTGAAATACTCCTGGAATTCGTCTTTGGTTCCTTCCCAAATAATCAACAGGTCGTCTATAAACCTTTATCAACACATGATCTTGCTTGTGAATTTGTCAAATTCTGGCGCCCAAGCTATTTCATTTTCCCAGTACTGGGACGACATTTTCCCAGTACTGGGAAAATGAAATAGCTTGGGCGCCAGAATTTGACAAATTCACAAGCAAGATCATGTGTTGGAAAAGGTTTATAGACGACCTGTTGATTATTTGGGAAGGAACCAAAGACGAATTCCAGGAGTATTTCAATATCATCAACGCCAGTACGGCCGGATTAACTTTTACCTATGAAATCAGCAACACCGAGATCACCTTCCTGGATACTCGTATTTATGTCAAGGAAAACCATATTCACACGACACTTCACAGAAAAGCAACAGCCACCAATGCTACATTGGAAGCAACTAGTTGCCACCAAGCTTCTCTTATTTCCAGTATACCCTATGGAGAGTTCCTCCGAATCAGGAGGATATGTAGTGAAGATACCGAATGGCAGGAACACAGCACCAAAGCAAAACAAAGATTCAAAATTCGTCAATATAATTGGGGAAATATCGAAAAGTGCTGGCAAAAGGCAAACGCAAAAACAAGACAGGAGTGTCTAATAAAGTCAATTGAAAAAGAAAAAACTACACGAGAACCAATTCGACTAATTATGGATTACTCAGAAAACAGTAAGGAACTTGTAAAAATAATGAGAAAAAACTGGAAAATACTCCATCTGGATGACACAGTAGGAAAAATAGTGGGCTCACATCCGGTGGTTACCTACAGAAGAGCTCCAAATCTGAAAGATCAACTGATCCACAGCCATTGCAGCACAAGCAAAAAGAAAGACTGGTTGAAAACCACAGGCTTTGTAAAATGCTATAACTGTAAAATGTGTCAAATTGCCAAACCCACCAAAGAAATACCGCTACCTGATAACAAAAAATGGCAGATAAAACAACTAATCACCTGCACGACAGAATTCACAGTCTATGGCGTTGTATGTCCATGCCCCCTGATGTATGTGGGAAGCACCAAGGGAGAGCTAAAGAAGCGAATAATGGAACATGCCAGAGCAACGACACACAAGGATAGAGCGAATGCGGTGGCAAAACACATGGAGCAGAAGCACAATGCGGATTGGCAAAAACTAAAATTCTTCGGTATAGAGACAATACCGAAGAACATACGTGGAGGAGATCGTGAGAAAATCATGCGCAAAAAAGAATCGCAACACATCATAAACTTCAGAACCCTACATCCACATGGCCTGAACTAATCGGAGGAGTTGTACATCCACCTCGTCTAAGAAATCAACAATGAGCTGGTGAAGAACAGAGAGAGATGAGTGACACATGACACATGCATGGAAGGACTGGAGAAATCAAACTGGGATGAATCCCACTACAGGGATAGAAACATGCCATGACCCCCAAAGGGATCTCTGACAAACTGGCTGCTAGTTAAGTAATCCCACTGGAGGGATATGAACAATGCAAACATGGTCTAAAACAACAAATATTCATGATGCAATGAATACCTAATAAACTGACTTTGGTAATAGCACTTAACTAGCGGACCCAACTTCACAAAACAGACTCTTTTTACCAAAAACTACAAAAACCATAATGCCTAGAGTAATACAGGATGTGAGGTAACATCCAATATCATTGGTTACTTTAAAAGTGAAAAAAAAATGTAAACAAGTGATCGTGAGCAAGGTGCCAGGAGCACTGAAACGCGTTGATCGGTTTGTTTGTTTCCAAGCTGTAAAAATTGATTAAAACAATTGTGGAAAGGCAGAGAGTGTGCGCCCATTTCTTTCGTGAAATCGGAAGAGTGTGCTATATAGAACGGCGAGGTTCCGCCGTAGGGAAACGCACCCACATTGAGCGCTCGCAGTGGCTGGGAAACAGGAACCGGCGTGTGAAGATATATATATATATATATATATATATATATATATATATATATATATATATATATATATATATATATATATATATATATATATATATATATATATATATATTGGACTGAGAATATCCTTTATGGGACTCTAGCACGGCATTTCAGCATTTATGTAGACATATGAAAGTGAAGCCAGTCAATTTTATTAATATATCTTATTGTGTTGAGTTATGCTCATTGATCATGTAAATATAGGGTTTTAAATATTATTTATTAATATTTATTACTATTTATTGCTGATATTTGCACTATTGTCAATTGCGAGATTTGCACAACTATATTATGCATTTATGCTGTTATACATGGTTGACTGCCAGTTACATGTTATTAATTTACAATAATCCTGCACTTTACAAATTATGCGTTTATGCTGCTATATGAGGTTTGGATAATAAGTTAAATACTGCTAAAAACTGATGTAATATTGTATTATGAACTCCGTGGATTTGCGTGTTTTGCACATTAAGTATTTTTACACTGTCTATGGTCACATGGTTAATAGAGGAAAGAGAGACAAAAAAGAAGAAGAAAATGTATATAAAAACCTGCTTTGCACTGCTGACTCGTCATGTGATCAAGGGTACTGGTTACCCGAAACGCGTCATGCTGAGCTTAGAAAAGGGATAATAAATCTTTCTGCTCACATTCCACACTGTCTGGTGGTTCGTTGTTTCTGGGTTGCCTTCGGGAGAGAACAGAAAGTTTCTGCATATATACGTATGTATATCTATATATATATATATATATATATATATACATCAAGTAACATTACACCTACAACAATTTATAGAAAAACTGCAACTATGCCTCCATTGTATATAACATTGGAAGTGCTTCAGTTCTGACATGAGACTGTGAAAGCACTATAGCGATTCTCCTGAAGTTACATCAAAGGCAGTTAAGGGTGGCACTGCTGCAAAATTAAGATTTATTCTCTTCACCCTGATTATGGGGACAAAAATAGAGAGCCCAATAGAGACCCGTCTCAGCACCTGCTTTTTAGAACTGCTGGTGCTGAGCAGGGGCAGGACCTGACCTACTCAAAGCCCTGGCTCTGCCAATTTCAAATGCTTTAAAAGTGCATCATCATTTGCAAAGGCAATAGCGGTGACCGGCTATCTTTAAATTCTATCCGAGATGTGATCAATCCCACCAAGAAAGTTACATTAATGATAAGATATTTCATAATGACTGATAATTGAGGCTAAAGCACTCCCATGACAAATTGCTAATCTCGCAATAGAAACAGGGAGTTTGCTGGACGTCTGGAAAAAAGATAGCCTACTGCAGCCATTCAACAAACATATCTGTTTAGTGTTGGAAGAGGTGTGGTGCCGCGGCCAGGGCGACTGACTCCGGAATCTGGGGATCACGGTTCGATCCCCGGTGCCGGCAGCAGATTAGCCCAGCACCATGTGACTCTGGGCAATAGCTTGCTTAATCTTCCCGACGGCCCCCAGCGCCTAGAGACCCTAACGGGTGATTGTTTGAGCTTTACAAATGTGGATTATTTATCTGTTCATCTCGCATGATTCCTGATTGCCTACAATGCTGCTTCTGCATTGTAGTTGCGGGGTTGCTACCGAACTTCCAAGTGAAAAGCATCCTCTCATACTGGGGAATTTCACAAGATAATTGTTGAATACCTGCACATGAAGCCATTGATTTAAGATTATCCAATAATGATTCCTGAGAAGTGGATTCTCCTCTGCCTGTTTGAGCTTGCTCAGCTCTGTCCCTGGAGCAGGTTCCAGAGGATCAGCCAACGGATCCTTGAAGTTACTGCTGGGATATGGGACCGGTAATCAACCTTTTGCTGAGCCAGGAGCCACAGGCACAGTCCAGACTTCACTAGACCAAAGTGAAGTAATTGCAGTCTTTCCAATAGTCCAACCTATTTTTGTGCAGTTTCAAGGGAAGTAGGGCAGTCCATCTTCGGTCCTTTCTCCAAATCCAATGTGTACTGAAGTTCAGGGTACCAGGGGTGCCCATTTTATCCTGGGAAAGTGCCCAGAGAGGACAAAGTGAATACTAGCCAAAGTTCCAGTTATGTGAACAAGTCAGATTTAATGTAACAATTAATTTGATACCTTACGGTATCCAGTTAGGTAGTCCCATGCAGACGTTAGCCAGGCTGGATGCCAGCTAGTAACACTTTTTTAGCCAATAGGGCTAGTAAATGCTCTTCAGCAAAATGACAATTTCAAGGGTTTTGCTGCTAAGATATATACAAACCTAGATGTCTTGCATAACAATATACAGCTCTTCCCTAGGGCTCTATAGGTCTTCCTTGAGGGAGACTTACATGTGTTGTTAAGAGATGTGGTGGCTGGGCCGTTAACGGTAATAGCAAAGTCGAACTGGTAGGGGGAATACTGCCCTTTCAGTCTGAAAAGGCAGGCTTGTGGCGATATTCTACATTGTGACACACAGGGTGGCACAAACAGTGCTACGGCACTGGGAGGTCACTCTGCCTTACATGCTCTTGGTACCCTGAGTACCATATACTAGGGACATATAAGTAAGGTTGTACTTGCCAATTGGGGACTTCCGATTCAACATATGTTTTGAAATGGGTCAGAACACTGGCATTGAATTCTGTTTTGCGGGCCTCAGTGCATTGTCACAGTCGAAAAATCAGCAGCTAGTATTCCAAATGGGGAGAAAAAGTGATGGGAAACCGACAAAAAGCCTGTTTCATACAGTCCCAATATTAATATATCATGCCCCACAAACAAAATCTCCAATTTATGTTTGTACTTTATCAGTCTGTCATGGTCATCCAGTCACACCAACACTTTTTGTCAGCTCAGTACTAGATAGCAAATGGTCGGTTACCAATTTAATCCTAAACCAAGGCTCGTATTATGTGAGAAATCTATGATATTCCCTTCCCAATCTTCTTTCAGAAGGCTGTTGCACGTGCTAAATCAAATAGAAGATCAAAGAAACTGGATCCCACTCTCCTCTGTGGTACCTCTCTGTAAGAAAACAAATGGCATGATATTCACAAAAGGTATCACATTCACCACCACCTCAGATCTTTCCTCAACATAATCCAGTCGTAGATATCTGCTGCATTTCTTAAATTAGACCCAAGAAAACATGACTTGTTCACCTTCGTGAAAGAATTCACCAAAAACATTCAGGGTTGACTATCTGGCATGGACCTGGATGTTTTCACTTACACACTAAGACAATGTGTGGTGATGACTTTCAGATTCTACATTGACTCTGATACACTTGGTGCCATAGTCTTTTATGGAAAATGTAACCTTCGTTTCACAGACAACTTTCTCACAACTCACGCTATGTCACATTGGTAAATGGAAATACCTGTTAGATGTGTAATAGACTTCACACTCATCCCGCAACAGATTCCTAGCCATGCTGCTTCCCAAGTAACCACTAGCCACCCAAACAATTTGACAAGTCATTCCATCCTCACAGATCATTCCTAACCCCTGCCTCCACTGCATGCCCACTACAAGGTATCCTGTTAAACAATTTAAACCACATCCAGTGAGACATTTCTGTGACACTGAGGCACCACTAGCATTCAGGTGACTCCAGTGCATGGGGATCTTGGGCCTAACATACAGGAGATCATTTGCACTCAGCTAAAAAGGAACACAGGTTGTTATTCTACTAGTTAGTGTGCTGATCTGTGCAAAGGGCCACAAGAGTTGCACACTCCATTGCTGATGTATTGAAGTCTGACTGAGTTGGTTTTGATGCAACTTAGTCAGCTGAAGTAGTCCTTCCTAGTCAGAATTAGATATCCAGCATCCTGTTCAAGTTTCTCTACAGTCATGCCATTGCTATCATTTAGATAAATATGCAATTAAAAGTAATTAAAACTCCCCTATTCCATTAATACAAATAGAAAACTGTGGAGGAGCTATGGGCCCAATTTATATCTTGGTGATATGTATACTCCATTGCGGCGGAGTATGTATCCCGCTAATATAAAGGTCCACCCGCCAAATTTAAAAGCAAGCAGACCTTAGATTTAATCACTGCAAAGACTACTCCGTCACCACTGTGATTGAACCCCTCCAACAGCCCTGTGGAGTAAGAGCAGTTGGAGGCAGATCTCTAATTCTACTACCTTATTTAGATGGTCAGAATTAGCGGTTAGTTTTCACTGCCCGTTGCTGTCAGGTAAACCCTGGCAGTAAGGGCAGAGAAAACTTCAAAATGCTGCCCTCTCCGTGGGAGAGAACTTCCATGGCAAGGGAAGAATTTTCTTTTTTTATTTTGGGATTTTCTTTTTGAAAACAAAAAAGAAAACAGTTTGGTTCAGGGCTCTGTCATTTTGATGGCCCTGCAACAAACTGTAAACAGCATTGACAGGAACTGCCATGATGGCGGTCATGACAATGGTTTAACGCCAGCTTGGTGGTCATTTAATAAATTAGGCAGGGCAATGGAGTAATTTACTCTATCTCCCTAACGGAGAAATGGACCGCACGCCTATACAAATTAGGCCCTATGTTGGGGAATGTTTTAAAATACTAACTTATTGTAGGCTCTTTTAGTTCGCTGCTTAGCAGACCGAGTCTTATTTACTTACAATGGCATGCATCAGGATGCAGCGATCTAGGGATCTCAAAATACCCGGGTGCCGACATCGTTAAGGCCTCCACACAAATGGACTGAACAACTAGGCTTCTATCTTCTATTCCTCACCCTTAAAGCCCCTCCACTCACACCGGACTGGCACATCGTGCATACTCTGGCGAGGCTAAGGGTGCTCCCCCCCTATCCTCCCCCCTGGCTCACCATGACATTCATTTTGGGATCTTCCCCCGACTGTTGAGACCTATCTAGCTGACCGATGCCCGGTGGAGCTACCTGTTAGCTAAAGAGGAGATGGGTTGTGGACTTCCCCCTCAACCGCCACCTTCCCAGCAGGACTATGGGCAGACTTTCCTTCGTCTCTCAGTCGCATTCTCCCCTACCCTTTTTCCCTTCCCCCTACCCTTCTATGCTCCATTTTTCTCATCTTCCTATGCTCTTTCAAATGTTTTTCTTTTTTAACCGAGACCTGCTATTTGGCCATTGCCCCAGGGAGCTACCTGATAGCTAAAGAGGAAATGGGCGGAGGACTCCCCCCTAGGCCGTCACCTACCCAGGCGGACTTGGGTCAGACTTTCCTCCATCTAGCCATCGTATCTCCCTCCTACCTCTTCACCCTACCCTTCTACGCTCCATTTATCTCATCTCCTATGCTCTTTAAATGTTCTACTATTAACTTATGTACCCTGTTAAGTGATGTAATTTTGTAACTTTGCGGTACCTCATGTAAAGCGCACTGATACATTCGGGTCTAGCCAGTGCTATATAAAACTGAATAAATAAAATAAAATAAAATAAATAAAGGTATATTAACTAAAAAGCGAGGACTTACATATTTTCATGGAGCCAATTAGCAGCTATGCTTAAAGGCAGGCTATTCCAGATGGTGCTTTTGACTTGATTTCACCTCTAAACATTTGTGATGCAAAAAAAACCGTGCAGGACATTTAAACACCTCAAGAATATAATATACTTACTAATTTGCACTATCAATGTAAAATGTCACTTTGAGACCCAATAATTAGCAGGCCTCCAATTAAACATCGGCTTAATAATCACTAATTGTCATTACCTTTCTATGAGTTCACTGTTCCGTTAAAGTTTGTTAGGCTGCATGCCAATCAATTAAAATTGTTGTGCAATTAATTTGTATTCATGGTAAGGCATCTCACCTCCTTTTTCTAGACAACTCATTAACAGTGCTCGTGCCACGTATTTTTCGAATACACTCCTTTTAACGGACCTATTGTGAATCATACTTTCAACCATCATTCTATAGCCCCTGCAAGGAGAAAAAGATGATTACAAGTTTTATTAACAATATTTATGCGTAGGACTGCAGGCAAATGTGAGTCTGTTTTACTCAGCCTCCATCTTCACACATACACAAGTATGTGTTCGAAAAAGTCTGAGAGACTTCCATGATTCAATGATTTCAATATTTAGAAATTGTAGATTTCTTTTATAGCACCCAATAATCTTAGTTAATAGAATAAGGCTATAATTTAGTACCTCACATTCAAGTACTGTCTTGCTATTTGGATATTATATTATCACTAAATATTCAGAATAGTTTAGATTAGAACATCAATTTACTCTCCCAAACGTCCCTTGGACACATAGAATATAATTGAGTAGTATTGAAATATTTCAGGTTTTGTTGTGAATTTTTGGGTATAAAGTGCAGAGAAGACAAAATAATGGAAGAAGAGAAGCGTACCGAGTTGCGCACCTGGGACTGTATTCCATTAAGTTCCCTCAAGGCACAAAAGGCATGTGCACCCAATTTCTGCCTCCCACAGCACTTTGGAATTACAAAAGAGGAAGCATTCGCTTGCACTCCCCCTTCTGTAACACTGTTCGCACCTGGGCATATACAGAATCAACTAAATTCAAAAAGGACGTTCCATCATTTGCATGTGGCCAGGCCTCATGCAAATGAGGGAAACGCTTTGCCTCTGTTCCCATGCCATATTCAGGATGTGGGCACATTGGCAAGAAAGCTGTCAGAAAATGCACTATGACAGCACATTACAGCTATACAATCAGTAGCAGTAGATTTCATAACTGCACATCCAATCACGTATGGGGCAGCACAGAAAGAAACCTAGGGGACTTATTTATGAGCCCTTGCATCACTTTTGTGCCTCCGGTGCGTCACTTTTTGTGACGCACCAGCAGGGTAAAAAATGCGCCGTGTTGCGTCATATTTACAAAGTGACGCATCTAGGTAGATGCGTCACTTTGTAAACCCCTGCGCCACATTATACCTGCGCCATGTATAATTTATGCAGGGTGGGCGTTCTGACGCAAGTAAGCCTCGTAGAAGTGACGCAGTGAAACCTCTGAGATTTCACTGCATTACTTCTAGGACGTAAATGCATAAATATCTTACGCCTGCCTCACAGCAGGCGTAAGACTGACGCAGGCACATTTGAAATGGGACTTGGCCATGTGAAATGACACATTGATGGATTTGCGTCACTTTCTTGACACACTCCAGCAACGCTTCATTTTTGCACCCACAGACTAGTCAGTAATACTGACGTATCTGGGACTCCTTGTGACATGGTGCGTCATACTGTAAATATGATGCATTCAGCATGTCGCAAGGAGGGCGCAATGAAAGTGAAGCTTTGCTGTTTTCACAAAGTGATGTGTCGCTTTACATAAATGAGGCCCCTATAGTTTAGTTGTAGAGGAACTATGTGCATGTGGGGTGCTATGTCAGGCTGCAAGAAGAGTATGGTCAGATACTGCTCTCTAAGTTATTGTAAGGTGGCCTGGAGCACACCAAATTCAATATCAGAGTCCAAAGTGGAAGTTTTCACTTTGTATTCAATAATAGTGTTTTTAAATAAACCCGGTGTCCATTGTAGGCATAGCTGTATATATGTGCATTTACAAAAGAGCAGCTTTTTCACGGCTTATATTACTCAAATGTCCACAAATAAAGAAGGAATGAGGTGCCACATTGTGATATGGAGTCTGACTTAAACAAGGAGAGTTAGGCAGTTTATTTATTTATTTATTTAGCGATTTGTAGAGCACCTGGTGACCCGTAGGCATCCCCGCGCTATAACATTTGTGGAGACCAGAGGAAAAAGGGGGACTTTATTTTGGGAATAGCAGAGTTTTCAGTTTTTTCCTAAAGACCGGATGGCTGGGTTCCATCCTGAGGGTGCGGGGAAGTGAGTTCCACCCAGAGGATGCTTTAACCGAGAAGCGTCGGCCACCGGTACGTGTCTTCCTGAATCTGGGGACATTGGCCAGACGATCGTTATCCGAACGGAGGGACCTGTGGGCCTTGTATGGGGTGACCAGGTCTCTCAGAATAGCAGGTCAGAGACCGTTGAGCAGTTTGTGTGCAGTGCACAGGGCCTTGAATTCGACCCTTTGACGTATTGGGAGCCAGTGGAGGGCCTTGATTGCTGGTTTGGCTGAAACTCTGGAAGGGAGGTTCATGAGCAGCCGGGCGGCTGCGTTCTGCGTGCGCTGGAGTTTGGCCATGGTGGATTCAGGAGCTCCCAGATATATCATGTTGCAGTAGTCCAACCGCGCAAGGATCAGACCCTGGACCAGGAGTTTTCTAGATAGGGGCGGAAGTAGTGGGAGTATCCTGCGAATGGAGCACATGAGGCCAAAGCAGGTACCTGCTGTTTTGGATGCTTGGGTTTTCATCGACAGCTGGGGTTCTAGCCAGACTCCTAGGATCTTAATTTCTTGTTTTGGGGTGGGAATTTCCCCGAACACGTCTGGCCAGACTGATGGGGGAATGGTGGTCCATTGCTTACCCAGAAGCATGACTTCCGTTTTTGACCCGTTTAGTTTGAGCGAAGACTCGCACATCCAGTTATGGATGGCCTTGAGGCAGTTCGGCAGGTTATCAGGATGGTTGTCCAGTTGTGAAAGGGAGACGACCAGTTGCGTGTCGTCCGCGTAGCTAACTATCCTGATCCCGAAGGGGGTGACCACATCTTCGAGAGGGGCCATGTAAGCATTAAATAGAGTGGGGCTTAGTGATGACCCCTGGGGGACACCGCTCGTGAGGGGAGGGAGGCAGAGTGGGAGTTGCCATCCCATACCTGGAACGAGCGCCCTGAGAGGAAGGATTCTATCCATGTGAGCGCCGAACCTGTGAGCCCTGCCGCGGCCAGCCGATGGAGTAAGACACGATGGTTAACTGTGTCGAAGGCTGCGCTGAGATCCAGGAGGATCACTGCCACTGACCCTCCTGAATCCAGGATGCATCTTGCCTCCTCGATGACGGCGAGAAGGGCGGTGTCTGTGCCGTGGCCCGGGCGGAACCCAGTTTGGGACTGCCGCAAGATGTTATTTGATTCTAGAAACTGTGACAGTTGCCCATTGACTAACTTCTCGGCCATTTTGCTGATGCAGGGGAGGAGTGAGATTGGTCGGTAGTTCGCCATGTCGGCAGGGTCCAGCTGGGGTTTTTTTAGGAGTGCCTTGACTATTGCACTTTTCCAGCTGGGGGGGACCGAGCCTTGAGAGAGCGAGAGCAGTAAGCCTGTGTCGTACTTCAAAAGGGTTAGTTGTAGTAGTAGTGGTTCCAGGGAAGCTTAAAGACGGGCTTGTAGTGGCAAGGTCACAACCATTGTGGTGTACAGCAGACCTTCTGAGCGGAAAAAGACGTGAAAAAGCTTGCTGAGATAAAACGTGTTGGTGTATCTACTATTCAAGAAATCCTCAACTGCACACACATCGAACCATAGAACGGTCAACTATATGTATAGACGTCTACAACCTCATATATTCAAAGTTGGATATTGCGGGTCTCTTTTGTAATTTAACTTTATTGTGCATATAGCTATTGCAACTATGGACACCTGGTTTATTTAAAAACACGTTTTTTTTAATAAAAAGTTACAATTGCACTTTACGTGGATGACTGCTGTGTCACCACTATTTCCACTTTGGACTCTAATATTAGATGTGGCAGCATATTAGTGAAACCGCCTTTCACCAAAGTGCTGCCTCCAGGGCAGGTGTGAGTTCATGGCTGCACTGGATTCAGAGTATTACCTGTCATGCGATGGGTGCACTGCCCCATTGAGCTCGGTGCGCCTAGTTAAAGGTGCTCCACTAAGAAGAAAGCAGCACTATCTCCTGTCTATGATACAGCCCTGTTGTACACGACCCCTGAGCTTTTTGGTATTACAGAAGGGGGCGCTGATGCTTGTGTAGATCCCTTCTATACTATGTATCATGCTGGCATGAGATGGGCACAGTATTACAGACAGGGACGCAGTCTCAAAGAAGCCGTCAGGAGATGTACTCAATGTGCACCAAATATAAAGTGGTGAACAGTTGGTAAACCCCCTCAGGGACCCTGATGCATCCTCCTGCAGTCATGGGCAGTCACACACTGTACCTTACTGAGGGGAAATCCCTGTCCCCTCGGACTGAGGCCGGTCTGCCTCCAATAAAGGACAGAGGCGTTTATTACAAACACTGCTTGTGCATTGTGGCTGCGTTGTTACCGCATGCCAAGGGCAGGTATCAGCCATTCAGAGTCTAGGGGCCTCATTTATGAGGCTGTGCGTCACTTTTACGCCGCCGGAGCTTCCCTTTTTGTGACGCACCAGCAGCGTAAAAAATGTGCCTTAATGCACCATATTTACAAAGTGACGCAGCTAGGTAGATGTATCACTTTATGAACTCCTGTGCTACATTATACCTACGCCAGGTATAATGTATGCAGGGAGGGCGTTCTGACGCAAGAAAGGGTCATAGAAGTGACGCAGTGAAATCCTTAAGATTTTACTGCGCCACTTCTAGGACACAAATGCGTCAATTTCTTACGCCTGCCTCACAGCAGGCGTAAGACTGATGCAGGCACTTTCACATGGGGCATGCCCCATGTGAAAGGACACATTTCTGGAGTTGCATCACTTTTGTGACACACTCCAACAATGCGTCACTTTTGCGCCATACAGATACGTCAGAAATACTGACGTGTCTGTAACTCCTTGCGCCACGATGCGTCATACTGTAAATATGACGCATCATTCGTGTCGCAAGGAGGGCGCAGTGAAAAGTGACGCATCGCTGTTTTCACGCAACAATGCGTCACTTTTCATAAATGAGGCCCCAGGTTTCCATGTTGACCGCTTCAGAGGTGTTTATGGAAACCGCTGGCACTGGGCCTAAGGGTGGCTCAGGGACGGTGAACCGTGGACATTTGCAGGCGCCTCATTGAAGAGAAATGTGTTAAGGCTGGCTGTGACTTTAGATTAAGGGGTGCTTCCCTAGCTGATCGCCTTCACTCCATTCACTGCTGTGCACGAGGGGACACGCAGCTGTTTAATGACACAAAGTAGGGTGTGCCTCCTGTCCCTATGCACAGTTTAGGATTAGTGATCCACCCCCTAACCAAAGAGTAAGACGGCTGACATCGACACACAAAGTCTGCACTAGGAACCGGGGAGTGAATGTTCCTCCTCAACTTCCGAGTTCAAGCCGCAAGTTAAGTATTTGCTAAGGCCACTTCCTAATTTGTATGAGAACAGAGCTTTTGAGGCTTATCAGCTCTGAAAGGTCTGCACTATTCCACCCTATGAAGAACACTGAGTTTGTGAAGAACTATTGCACTCGAAATAAATATTGTCTGTGATTAGATACTAATAAACAAAATAAAGTCATTGCTGAACATTTATGTGTAGAAGTCATTGAGGGTACAATGAAACACTTCTAAATGTACTGTGTTTATTTTGAAAGGGTTATTTCATCACCTGTCATGTGCTGATCATGTGTCACCACTGGCAAAGCCTTATTTAAGATCCATGAGCTGCCCTGTTTGCGCAGACATGTATCTAAGGAGCACTCTTCTCCCCAAGGTAAATGTGTCCATCAGGTGTGAGTCACACAGTGAGCTTTTTCTGCGCTAAGGTAACTTTGCATGTGATTGCTCAGAGGTTTAGTGCAATGTGAGGTTTTCAGAGTAGAACTCTATGGGGCACATGCATCAAAAAATGTTGTCTTCGTAAACGAATTAGCAGATTTGGGCTGTTTGTGAAAGCAAAAAATGCTTTTCAAATGCCGCAAATCCTATTTTGCGACCGAATTGCAAAATAGGTTTATGATTCGCTATTAGGAAAGGGCGTGTTTATTGTGTCCCTTCCTAATACCAAATCACATGGGTATGTAGGAATGTTTTGTGACTCAAATGTGGTCGCAAAACATTAGCATTTTACCTCCTACTTTAAGTAGGTGGTAACGCATGCACAAATGGGAAGGGGTCCCCAAGGGACCCCATCTCCTTTGTGAATGTTTGTCACAGCGTTTTTAAAGAGCAGGTAGTAGTCCCACTGACAACTGCCTACTCTTAAAAAATTAAAACAAAACTTTTTATTTTTGTTTTTGAAATGCATCCTGTTTTCCTTTAACCCCTTCGATGCTGATAATGGCTGGGAGCCGTCATGGCATACAGTGCTCGTGTAATGATGACGGCTCCCAGCCGTCATGACCACGCCCGCGATCGGAATGTGCCACACAGGAGCGGAATTCCGGCCGCGGGCAAGGGGTTAAGGAAAACGGGCTACATAAAAAAAAATGCTTTATTTAAAAGCAATTCAGAAAAGGGGGTGGTGATGGACAGAGTATCTGAATTAAGCAGAACACTCCTACCCAGTCCAAAGATCAGGGCTTGATCCATCACCGTTTTTTAGCTCACTGCACCATCCCAGCTCAGAACCTGGCTACTGCAAATTAGTCTGTCCCTGGCCCAGTGCATCATGGGAACAGGGCAGATCAAACTACCAAGCCAATTATTTTACTGGAAAGGAAAACAAGCTTCCGGGACCGGTTTCTGTCATTACAGCCGTCTTCGACCCGGCTTGCTTGAATCCTGATGGTGCAGTGAGCAAGGGACTCACATCTGAGTATACCCTTCCACGCTTATGGTGGACAAAACGATTCAGAAAAGGGGGTGGTGATGGACAGAGTATCTGAATTAAGCAGAACACTCCTACCCAGTCCAAAGATCAGGGCTTGATCCATCACCGTTTTTTAGCTCACTGCACCATCCCAGCTCAGAACCTGGCTACATGCAAATTAGTCTGTCCCTGGCCCAGTGCATCATGGGAACAGGGCAGACCAAACTACCAAGCCAATTCTTTTACTGGAAAGGAAAACAAGCTTCCGGGGACTGGTTTCTGGCATTACAGCCGTCTTCGGCCGGCTTGCTTGAATCCTGATGGTGCAGTGAGCAAGGGACTCACATCTGAGTATACCCTTCCACGCTTATGGTGGACAAAACGATTCAGAAAAGGGGGTGGTGATGGACAGAGTATCTGAATTAAGCAGAACACTCCTACCCAGTCCAAAGATCAGGGCTTGATCCATCACCGTTTTTTAGCTCACTGCACCATCCCAGCTCAGAACCTGGCTACATGCAAATTAGTCTGTCCCTGGCCCAGTGCATCATGGGAACAGGGCAGACCAAAATACCAAGCCAATTCTTTTACTGGAAAGGAAAACAAGCTTCCGGGGACTGGTTTCTGGCATTACAGCCGTCTTCGGCGCGGCTTGCTTGAATCCTGATCAAGCAAGCCGGGCCGAAGACGGCTGTAATGCCAGAAACCGGTCCCCGGAAGCTTGTTTCCTTTCCAGCATAAGAATTGGCTTGGTAGTTTGGTCTGCCCTGTTCCCATGATGCACTGGGCCAGGGACAGACTAATTTGCATGTAGCCAGATTCTGAGCTGGAATGGTGCAGTGAGCTAAAAAACGGTGATGGATCAAGCCCTGATCTGTTGACTGGGTACAAGTATTCTGCTTAATTCAGATGCTCTGTCCATCACCACCCCCTTTTCTGAATCGTTTATTTAAAAGCAATCACAGACATGGTGGTCTGCTGACCCCAGCAGGCCTCCATCCCTATTATTTTTGCGATTCCTAGGGGGTCGCAAATTGCGAACTACTTCTTTAATATTCATGAGGTCATTTGCGATCCCCTAGGAATCGCAAAAAGTGTTCAACACACTTTCATGCATGCCGTCTTGTGATTTCCTAATTTCGAATCACAAGGATGTGCAATTAGGAAATCGCAATACTGTTTGTTCATGCACCTGGCCCTATATCCCATGTGCTGTCCAAGACATACTATTCACATTAATGATCTTAAAGAGCAACTCACGAAAAAAAACATGAAAATATGCCAGTAACATTTTTAACAAAAGGGATCTGCGTATCTTGTGCTAAGTGAAAATATGTAATCTTCAACAAAAGTCACAGGTCATATTTCTTCACAACTGTACTTTGAACATGTAAAAATATTATGTGAATCTATTTACGTGATGGAATAGTCATTCAATGCAACTATGGTTAACTTAGGAACACAACATGCTTTCTGAGTTGGGCCATTATTTTAGCCAGGGCTGCACTACTCTTTCTCTTTTTCTGACTGTACAAATTAGCATAATGAACCTTCACAAGAGAATTTGGTGAAGATTGCATAATTTTGCAGTGCTCTCATTGCAACAAGGGTGTTAATGAACCAAGATAATACATGCAAAGCAAAACTGGGTATTCAGTGTGGCTGCATTATTGTTTTCTACAGAGAGTTTGAGAAATATCAGTGTTGGATGGTTCTCTACATCTTGGGCCATAAAGATGTAATATTCATCAACAGTCACAAAGATGCCGACTGTATTGAGTGCTGGTGCAGAGTATGCTTTGTATCAATGCTGGGAGGTCATCTTCCTCTATAGGATATGGGTGCTAGGGCAGCGTGAACTTTGTATCAATGGAGGGCCTCTTCATCTAAAGTTGTAAGGATGTCTTCTCTGATGGGTGCTGGTGTAGTGCCTGCATAGTATAAATGCCAAGAGGTAATTTTCATCTAGAGCTGTAAGAGATGGGTGTTAGGGCAGATTCTGCTTAGGAATACAGCAGGGAGGTTGTCTTCACCCAGAGCCATAAGGATGTCTTCTCTGATGAGTGATGGGGCAGCGTTTGCTAAGTATCAGGCCTGGGAGGTTATCTTACTCTAAAACCATAATGATGTCCTTATAGATCGGTGCTGGTGCAGCGTATGTTTAGTAATAACGCTTGTATGTTGTCTTCATGTATAGCTGTAAGGATATCTTCTCTAATGGGTGCTGGGGCAGCATCACAAGGATGTCTTCTGTGATGTGTACTGGTGCTGCATCTGCTTAGTATCAATACTGGGAGGTCATCTTCATCTAGAGCTGTAAGAATATCTTCTTTGATAGTTGCGGGTGCAGTGTTTGTTTAGAATCAATGCTGCGAGGTAATCTTCATCAAGAGCCATAAGGATATATTCTCGGCTGGTTGCTGGTACTGTGTCTGCTTAGTATCAATGCTGGGAGGTCATCTTCATCTAGAGCTATAAGGATATCTTCTATGATGGGTGCTGGGGCAGCGACACAAGGATTTTCTCTGTGATGGGTGCTGGTGCTGCATCTGCTTAGTATCAATGCTGGGAGGTGATCTTCATGTAGAGCTTTAAGGATATCTTTTCTGATTGTTGCTAGTGCAGTGTTTGCTTGGTATCAATGCTGGGACGCCAGATTCATTTAGAGCTATAAGGACATCTTCTATGATGGGTGCTGGGGCAGCGTAACAAGGATGTCATCTGTGATGGGTACTTGTGCTGCATGTGCCTAGCATCAATGCTGGGAGGTCTTCTTCATCTAGAGCTGTAAGGATATCTTCTCTGATGGTTGCTGGTACAGTGTTAGTTTAGAATCAATGCTGGGAGGTCTTCTTCATCTAGAGCTGTAAGGATATCTTCTTGGATGGTTGTTGGTGGAGTACTGGTTTAGAATCAATGCTGGGAGGTCATATTCATCAAGAGCTGTAAGGATACCTTCTCTGATAGGTGCTGGGGCAGTGTTTGTTTAGTATCAATGCTGGGAGGTCATCTTCATCAAGAGCTGTAAGGATATTTTCTCTGATGGTTGCTGGTACAGTGTTAGTTTAGAATCAATGATGGGAGGTCTTCTTCATCTAGAGCTGTAAGGATGTCTTCTTGGATGGTTGTTGGTGGAGTACTGGTTTAGTATCAATGCTAGGAGGTCATCTTTATCTAGAGCTGTAAGGATACCTTCTCTGATGGGTGCTGGGGCAGTGTTTGTTTAGTATCAATGCTGGGAGGTCATCTTCATCAAGAGCCGCAAGGAAGTCTTCTTGGTTGGTTGTTGGTGGAGTGTTGTTTAGTATCAATGCTGGGAGGTCATCTTCATCAAGAGCCGCAAGGAAGTCTTCTTGGAGGGTTGTTGGTGGAGTGTTGTTTAGTATCAATGCTGGGAGATCATCTTCATCAAGAGCCGTAAGGAAGTCTTCTTGGATGGTTGTTGGTGGAGTGTTTGTTTAGTATCAAAGCTGGAAGGTCATCTTCAGCTAGAGCTGTAAGGATGTCTTATCTGATGGGTGCTGGGGCAGCGAGATGTCCTCTGTGATGGGTGCTGGTGCGGCATCTGCTTAGTATCAATGCTGTGAGATCACCTTTATCTAGAGCTGTAAGGATATCTTCTCCATGATGGGTCGTTATTTACAAACTGCTTAATAGAAATGCTGTTTGTTCATCTTATCTAGTGCCACAAGGATGTCCTCTGGGATGGGCACAGGTATATTGTCTTTTGCAGAGACAGTTGTGGTTTTCCACGAGTATTCGAAGATGTTGGGTTACTACCCTCTTTAAAAATGTACTTGTTATTTTAAATTTGAAATGGATTGATAGTTGGCTCTCTGATAGTCACATTTTAAAGTAGATCATTTGCTATGCTTATGGCCATTATGAGTCGGCTGGTAAAATAGGGTTGTAATATAGGGCCCTGTATCACTGTTACTGGATAGGATTATTACCCCATTTATTATCCATTACAAGGATAAAGGCTAGAAAGGGCATACCATGCTGAGCTTGGTACTACTGTGCCGTTTGCAACATATTTTGGCCACATTCCTGCACAAAATCTTTCAGCTCTCAACAGAGTATAATTTGAGACCAGAAAAGCAGGTGGCAATTCATGGTGCAGTAATACCACCTAGTAATACCACACCCAGTAACACTATCACTGTTCGGGTGGTATTACCACAGATAACCATGTGGTAATGCAACATTACTTTATTTAAAATGAGGGCCTTACTGTACTCCTTTGGCCATTTTACACTGTATTACCACTAGAGTGGTCTTGCAGCACATATGCAGATGGTGTAATTTGAACTTGAACACGTCTATGGTCCCTATTGTAACTGAACCAAATGGGAGTGAGATATTTAGAGCATATACACTTAATACCCCTATTTCCGAGTTTTCCTTGTGAAAATAAGGAATTACATGCAGAACTTGATGCTTTCTGCACTGAGTTGCCCACTTAATGTGCATTTGTACTTCTATAAATTGCAGTAGGTTTGTCCAAAAAACATCTTGTAAGCAGTGCTTAATTTGTAAAATATGAATTCCAGGTGCTCAAATGTTTCAGAGGCCACACCCACTTCCCCCAGCTTCACCTGCGTTGTCTATTTGCTCCACCCACATCCTCAACTGGCACTGCTAAAAGCCAGATGTAATACTCCTATCCAATTGTTGAGTGTGTCCAGGATGGAGTGTGAAACAATATCTTTAATGCCCCCACCCTGCGAACTGCCCGATTTGCGCATTGTGTGTAATCCCTGGTTCTCACAGGTGTGCAAACAAAACTGTTCTTTTTCTGAGTTTGCACTGATGACCCTTGAACCAGCAGCACATTGACTCAGCTGCTCAGACTTCAAGGCACCTGCACTGAGAGTCAGAACACAGTTCGAACAGAGCTCAAATGCACCTACACCGTAGTTTCACACAGAAAAAGGGCCACAACAGCATAACATTGGAGAATATTGTACCTTGATAATCAGATTCTAACATACCGTAAAATGTGCATTTGTAGTTCACATGTTCGCCTTAGAGAAAGCCTCTTGGCACTACTGACAGGCATTGGATGATTTCTTTTGATCTTTTTCAGTTGTCATATAGTGAGAAATGAACTTGTTCAAGGACATTAGATCGATTTACAAAAGTACCAGATTACGTTCCACGTGGTCTGTTTTTGGAAGATTAAGTGATTTGTCCAGAATCCCAAATTAGCCAACGCCCGAGTCAAACCTGGTTCCCCAGTACCAATCTAGGTAGCTCAGACCCTTTGGCCCCCTCTCTTCAGAAAGATGAAAGTCTGAGAGGACACAGAGAGAACATGAGTTTTAACACAGGCCCCTTCAGTGGATGCGCAAGTCCAGGGGGGCACTAAGCCCAGCTATAACTCAAGGGAGTCTGAGAGAGCTGACTTTATCTTCAACATTCTGAGAGACCTGAAGTACCCGGAAAGGAGACACGCAGCGCTCTGTAAAACTCCCAACCGGATGAATAATAAATACCTCACCCACCACCCAGACCACCCCGTCCTAACGTTTCAGCAGCGGATCGCAGGGTTCCAGCCCCCTCACAGCACGGATCACTTGGACTTCAAATAACCAGATGCTCTTCTTCTCCAAACAACCATTTCTGCAGCAGCCTCTCAGCTACGCAGTGCCATTCTAGGGCGGGTGTGCTCTTACCCGGGAACACATTTAGCCCATATTTGTAAGAAGTTTAAAATATTTTTGGCATCTTATTTTTCCTCTGGAATTACTTTCCCCTTCTATAAGTTTGTTACTGGACAAGCGCACCTCAGAGCAGAAAAACCCTGACTGGACTTGCTACTCCAGATATAGGGAGAGCTCTCGGCCCAGCACCTGCAGTGCAGGTTCATCGCGCCTAGCAAAACCACATAATACATAAATGATCAAACATGACATTGCAAGGCATGATCTGACATGAAGATGATGCACCTCAGAGATTGTCAGTAAGTTTACAAGTCAAGATAACTTGTGCCGCTTTCACTTGACTCGACGCGTTCCAACAATATAATAAAATAAATTACAACAAGCATGATGTTTATATTTTAACCTCTTCGCTGCAGGGGTAATTCCCCCGCTGTGCTGGGGGGACGGGGGCGCGCACAGCGCCCGCATGCTCATGACGAGCTGAGCTCGTCATGAGCTACGGCGCTCCTGTGCTCATGACGAGCTCAGCTCGTCACAGGTGCATTGGCTCCCGTGGAACGCTCAGCACAGCAGGGGAATTCTTCCCGCACCTGAGCGTTCCACGGCCCGTGACGAGCTGAGCTCGTCATAAGCACCGGAGCACCGTGCCTCATGACGAGCTCAGCTCGTCATGAGCATGGAAAAGGTTAAGATGACAACATAATTATTTTTAAACTATTACTAGAAAGTAGAAGCAGAAGACAGGATTTGAAACCACAGAGTAGCAACCAGCAAATGACGTCCTCAAATAAAGTTAGGTAATGCCACAGTTCCAGTAGCAATCCTATGTAGGCACAGTGGCATGCCCCCATTTCATGCCTACTTTTGTCAGTCTCATTCCTTTTTAGTAGGCCCATCACCATCATCCTGCAGGTCGGAGTCGGACTCGGACGAGTCTTCTCATAACATCCATACCAAGTTTACACTGACTGCAACCACGCTGAAGAAAAAGCAGCGTTGATTACTTACTGGGTGACAGCTACAGACTTTTGACTAGAGGCCTGTTGCTGCACACTGGCTGCATGACACGCTGCCCCAAGGATTGGTGCCGTTGTGCTGAACTGCCGCTGCATGCGTCGTGACTCAAGTTTACGCTGGGGCCACAGCGCAGACCCACAGCCAGGACAAAATCCAGCCCAATCAGTGGCCCACCCACTGGCAACGCTGACTGAAGGGCAGGCATGGATTTATCAGCTAAGCACTCTTCACCTTGAAAAGTGACAGTATGTAGGTCAATAAATTATATTTTTGGGACACATTGTGCAGTTGTTGTTGATATAATTTGGCAAGCAGTGGCACGCGGGTCTAGACACAGCCCTGAGAAATAACTGCTGGTGCTAAGCACCGGAAAGCACCAGCACAAATTAAGCACCTGGGGGTTGAGGTTATCCCGATGCATTCACAGAAGCTTGCAACCGGATCAGAACTTTTCAGACTACTTGTATATCAGCGCCTATCATGTCTATTTTGGGCATTTTTCTCCTACAGAAATTGATTATTTTTGCAAAATGTTACTATCTTTGGCGCGAGGTGAGGGGGCGGGGGAGTAGACCACACATTCAAAGAAATGTGTTGTTTATGTTGCTTGTGAAAAAAATTGAACTGTTTATAGACAATTAAAGACAATGGATAAAATGCTCAAATAAATCCTTGTCACAACTTGCTAACATCACTTGCTTATGTTGATAGCAGTCTACATTTCGAAAATAGTCCTGAGAAGTTGACCTGTCCTGTCACTGTAGTTCGACACAATTCCTTTTCAATGCTGGACTGATACATGATGAATTGTTTTGGAGCAGCCCCATAGGTATACAGTGTGTTAAAGAGATGCCTCAGGCACAGAAAACACCTTGAAGTTCAGTGACCATGTTTAGTGCAATTGTTCTGCGGCCTTAATGATTCTTTTCAATGAAAGGCTTTATTAGCGCGAAAAGAAGTGGTATTCCAAATTGAAGAAACTCTGCTTATACCTTGAAGGCACAATCCTTCCCTTGTTCTCTATCCATTTGGGTCATGTATTTATAGCAGGAGAGATTTAAATGCACTTTCATCTGTGCGGCTTGAATTCCATTTCCTGGAGACATTGTTGCTTTGTTCTTACAACATGAAGTAGCAGCGTCTCAAATGCACATAAATGAGCTATGGAAAACTGTCACACCTGCATTTGAAATTAATTTCATAGTTTAAACAGGCAGAAGAAACCTGGCCCAGTTACCACGCTAAGCTCCTCTGCTATGGCGTGATTGTCTGTGCTTTCTTGTGTCGTCTTACTAGAGCGTGTAAACTGTATTATCATGCTTTCGGTGACGGAATGAGCGCGCTCACTGTTGTGAACAAAAGATTCATGAAGGTCCGAAAGGGTCTAGTTAAAGGGTTCAGCGTCTAGGTTTCTTTGAATAACAATAGACCTGGCAACTGAACCTTCACAGAGATAGGGCACGCGACATAGAGCTTTTGTTGGGGTGCTGCCACGCAAACAATATAGAGCTGTGGTTGGGGTGCTGCCAGGCAAACAAAATGAAGCTGTTGTTGGGGTGCTGCCAGGCACACGATATGGAGCTGGTGTTAGGGTGCTGTCAGGCACTCGATATGGAGCTGTTTATGGGGTGATGCCAGGCACACAGTATGGAGCTGTTTATGGGGTGATGCCGGGTACACAGTATGGAGCTGGTGTTGGGGTGATGCCAGGCACACAGTATGGAGCTGGTGTTGGGGTGCTGTCAGGCACTCGATATGGAGCTGTTTATGGGGTGATGCCAGGCACACAGTATGGAGCTGGTGTTAGGGTGCTACCAGGGCGAGGGCACAGATGCTGGACACTGACCTAGAAGCATGCCTTTTTTTGCTCATCAAATCAATAGGTTTGTGCCTGCTGCTCCCGAATGCATTGACTCCTGTAGGCCTTGCGGGTGTAGTGAAAGGATGCTACTGGTTTATTTATTTATTTATTTATGCAATTTTATATAGCGCGGACTTTACCCGAAGGTGTCAGAGTGCTTCACAATAGGAACAGAAATGATACAGGATAAAAACATTCCACAAGAACAGATTACAAAAGCAAACGTTAAGTTACATACAGTACAGTGACAATTGTGAGCAAACAAAAATACAAGAGGTAGTAAAAATTGTGAGCAACCAAAAATACATGAGGTAGTAAAAAGTGCACAAGAGTAAAAAGTGACAAGTGTGCAGGTTACAAGAGAAAACAAAGTATAATTAGAGGTATAATACTGCAATATATGCTAGACACTCAGGCACAAGAACAAACGTTACGTAGGCGAAGGAGGCACTTGTGCAAGTATCAAAGGTAAAAACATGAAAGAGGTAGAAAACCGTGTGTTACAAGGGAAAGTGGTGAGTGCATGTTACAAGAGGGTAACAAAAACAAGACATGGATAATACTGCAGTAAAAGGCAAACACTCCAACCACAAGAACTCACTGGGAAGGCACTTCCATGGTCATGGAAAGAAGACATTTTCAGTAGTGGGAAGTCTTCCTTCAGATAACAGAGAGGACGTGAGTTATTTTTGGAGGTGTCTCTGGAGGAGGAGAACTTTGAGGTCCCTTTTGAAGGACTGGGCGGAGGCGGTGGTCCGGAGGTTTCAGCAGGACCGCAGGACACCATCTATGGGAGAACACTGACATGCGGAGGCCTTAAAGCGCGGCTCATATCAATGCCTCCTACGGGGGTAGAAATGTAGTTCCCTCCACTGATACTCATGCAATTCAGGAATATGGGCAGGTAGGGGGGGGTGTATGGGCGGTGGGGGTGCCTTTCCTCTTTGTAAATTGCTCCTTCCCCTATAAAAGGACTACACTAATTCTGGGAGTCCTTACGAGAAATGTAGGTGTACCAGGCGCAGATATCAGCACATCCCTCTGAGAATGAGGGATATTTTCAGACATTTGTACCTGAGGCAAACCCGTGTCCACCACATCCACCAAGACAATATATGGACATTTTGGGTACATGCTAAATATTTTGCAGAATTATTGTGCGTGAAAAATTTAATTTTGCTAAAACAGCTGTATGGCAGGACATAAAATACATTTTCACTTCGGCCCCTGCAGCTTAAGCAAAGATCATGTGTTGGAAAGTTGATATAAAATGTTCCCTCTCCACCTCAGACGTTTTGTGTAGTGGTGGCAAGATCTTCTCCATGGAAATGACCTTCAAGTGCAAAGCATTGTTATCACGGAAACAGGTGCTTAGACAGTTCCAATTTGTTTGTTTTTTTACAACATTGCAGTTATACAGCACTACTGGTAAACTTACGTGGACATCCACAATTCAAATATATATTTAATTTATCATCATATATACCTGTTTTGAAATAAGGATCTTATTTTCCAGTTTAAGTGATTGACAAGTCCAGTAAACTTTGTTTCCAAAAATCATGATCGTCTGGTTACAGAACCATCATCAGTCTTGGTAAAATCAGTGCTTAATTTGTAAAATCATGACTGCCGGTGCCCAAAGTTCTGCTCAGAAGCCTGCGGCTGGCAGCTTTGAATGTCAGTCCACTGAATACCAAGGCTGTGTGTCCTCATCCCACCCCATGCCTCTTTTACCCACAACCAGAGACTCCTTTTACCTTTGTCTCGCTCTTGTAGGTCTCTATTTTCTCCCTTTGCAACAGTTTTCCAGTTTATCTTGCACTCTGTAAATGTTTGATGAGGAAAATAAGTATCTGTCCCCAAAAATGAGTGCCAGTTGCGCCCACTGCCAAACATTGGCTCAGATTAAGGACTGGATAGCACTTACACTCCCTTAGGGCTATATTTGTGAACAGATTTTTTTATAGACACATAATGGGTAAATCCCTTTGATACATCTGGCCCTTGCAGTGCATAATTTGCCCCGGGGGCATGAATAAAACAACTAAAGTAAAGGTTTTTAGGACTTAATGCTGTAATAAAAGGGACCTTGAGTAGTGGCTCCTCCAACTCCGACAATTAAAGAAAAATGTGAAAATGATTCCAAGAAAACGAAATGAGACATTTGTTATTTGGCTCAGTCACATTTCATTCTCCTTTCACAAACAAAACTTCCTGGATTAAAGATCACTACTAGCTCTTGCATAGTTCAAGTTTATTTAACTGCATAGTTCGTTAAAACTATTGCAATACAAAAATATTTAATTTCATGATCTGGCATAGTCAAAACCTTAAGTTTGCAACAAATACTCAGAGAGTATTTGTTGCAAGATCATCTGCGGCGTACCCCAGGGCTCCTCACTCAGCCCAACCCTCTTCAATATCTACATGACCCCCCTCGCCACCATCGCACGCAAACACAACATCAACAGCATCTCTTACGCCGACGACACCCAACTGATACTCTCCCTCACCAAAGACCCTCTCACCGCCAAATCCAATTTCCAGGATGGAATGAAAGATGTCGCAGAATGGATGAAGCACAGTCGTCTGAAGATCGACTCGGACAAGACGGAGGTCCTCATCCTCGGACAATCCCCTTCCGCCTGGGACGACTCCTGGTGGCCCACGACGCTGGGCACCGCACCAACACCCACGGACCACGCATGCAACCTGGGATTCATCCTGGACTCCTCCCTCACGATGACCAAGCAAGTCAACACAGTCTTGTCCTCATGCTTCAACACCCTACGCATGCTCCGAAAGATCTTCCGGTGGATCCCCACTGAAACCAGAAAGACGGTCACCCAGGCCCTCGTCACCAGCCGACTGGACTACAGGAACGCCCTATACGCAGGAACCACAGCCAAACTTCAGAAACAGCTCCAGCGCATACAGAACGCCTCCGCACGACTCATCCTCGACATCCCCCGCCACAACCACATATCCGCCCACCTGAGAAACCTGCACTGGCTCTCCGTCAGCAAGAGGATCACGTTCAGGCTGCTCATCCACGCACACAAGGCGCTCCACAACATGGGCCCGAATACCTTAACAACCGCCTTTCATTCTACACCTCCACCCGCCAGCTCTGCTCCACCAGCCTCGGCCTCGCCACCGTCCCACAGATTCGCAGAGCCACCACCGGAGGAAGATCGTTCTCCTACCTGGCAGCCAAGACATGGAACTCCCTCCCCGCACACCTACGACTGACCCAGGACCATCTCACCTTCAGGAGACACCTCAAGCCCTGGTTATTCGAGCGGTAGCAGCACCGCCCCCCCCCCCCCTCCCTTCAGTGCCTTGATACCCTCACGGGTGAGTAGCGTGCTTTACAAATGTATTGATTGATTGATTGAGTGGGCTTTATATCAGCTTTTTTCTGCCTTTTGTTGCTTTTGTTCATCCCTCTTCAGCCATTGCTTTAAGACAATGCCATTCACATTTAGATCAGCCCAGAGGAGGATTTCTCTTTCAGTGTCACCATGTTGGCTAGTAGGTGTGTTCATCTGTCTCCTAGGCAGTGCTTACATTATGGTGCATAGATGCTTTTTAGTGCAATGCCTCCTTTTAGGCTTAGGAGGAGGAGAGTCGCCCACACTGCTCAAAAGAAAAAAAAATGATAATGATGTATCAGCATTATCCTATTGAAGTCAGTGGCTCACACAGCTGGGCTGGCCAGAGCAGGGAGGGGTGGTTTGCTCTCCTTCCGGCCAAACAGTCCTGCACACTTTGCATCTTCCCCAACAGTCTTGCTGTACACAGCCTGGTGAGGAACATGCAAAGCCTCCCAGTCTCCGTCTGAGCCCCACCCACGGCACGCAGACCAATCACAATGCTGCATTGCAGCGTTGTGATTGGCTGTGAGGAGCCTGGGAGCCTAGGTGCCTGGGTGCTTCCTGCTGCCGTGAGAGACAGGAAGAAAAGGAAGAGAGAGAGACAGCGGCCAGCCGGCCCATGTAATTGATATATATTTTTTATTTTGTTCCCATTCCACAATACCCCTCCTCCCAGCCTCACCACTCCCTATCTGTAGAGGCTGCTACTGGTGCTTTCTTTTTAGGAGCAGTAGCAGCTGGAACGGACAATTTGGTAAATGAAGAACCCATGCAGAAAAGAAGGCTTCCACCACAAAAAGGAACATATGCGGAGTGATAAACTAAATAGTTGAAGATTCATGCACTAAACATGTAAATGCACTCAAATATCAAATAACTAAAATATATTTTTCATCAAAAGAAAGCTTTGTGTGCAGAAAAAAACTAAAAGAAAAATACAAGTCATATGATTTTGTAAAAACTAATATGCAAAATATTATATATGAAATTATTGATGAATAACATAGAATACGAATAACTGAGATGTATTTCAACAAGGCGTTCTGAGTGACATCAAATAGACAACTAGAGCAATGCTCGAGTTACCTATGATGTCATTCAGCACCATAAGGCGAAAAGCATCCTCGTTATTCACTTTTTACCCATCCATAATTATGTTATTTTATGCCCCCAGAAATCAATAAAACATGCATTCAAATTCTACTCAGAGGCAGAGGAGTAATGGCAGTGCCGTATATAGCATAGCTCTCCTCCCTGTCCCAAATGTGAAAAAAAGGTTTTTGCACACTTTTCAATATGCCTTGGACTTTTTGGGGTACTTAAAGCGGAATTTGCCTTGTTATTTTTTACATCTGAAAGTGATATCACACTCCTGCTTACTTTACATGGATGTACCAAGAAAACCTAAATGTTATGTTTACACTTAAATGTTTTTTTGCAATTACATGTATTTCCCCTTTCTGCTCATGTTGCAAGCAAAGGTGTTTTACATCTAAAAGTGATTTTGCACTTTCTCAAGTTACCTGGACTTACTTGTGTGTGGCCACTGACTGTACTTAGATTTCGAGCTCATGTATGTAAATGTAAATGTATAGGCATTTATATAGCGCACTACTTACCCGTAGGGTCCCAAGGCGCTTCGACCGCTGCGAAACCCTTCCTGGCTTCCCTGAGAGATGGTCCCTTAATGGGTATCTCCAGGGTGAGACCAGGCATTCCCGGCGGTCTGGTGGGGCCGTTAGTGAAGATGAGGCAAGCTAGTGCCCAGAGTTGCCGAGTGTGAACGCTGATCAGAGTGGGCACTGAGGCGAGAGAATTATCGAGTCCGCTGACCCTGGTCCAGAAACCTGCCGCACCGGGAATCGAACCCTGGTCCCGGGCCGTCCTCTGCTCTCGGGTCTGCCGCCTCTAACCAGTGAGCCACACTACTTCACTCATGAGTTGAGCGCCTTGTTATGTTATCAGGGACTTCCAATTATCACGACCTGTTAGCTCTCCCTTGGGCCCTAGGCAAGCACAAGTATTTATCAATTTATACCAGTTTTAAAAGTAAGGACCGCCAAGGAGCAGTCCACATACTGCTCTTAGATATCAAAACAATTGTTACAGATTCACATAATGTAAACATTCGGAAACCAGCCAACATACCACCTGGATTTAAGGATCCCTAAATGTCTCACATCATCAAAGGTTTATCGTTCTGCGAAGGATCAGCATTAAGATGCTGTCATCACACATACATACCTGAACTTCATCTCTTTCCCGTTCATGGCCACTCTTTGAGACAAGGTTAAACCTGTCTCTGTAGCCAGATTGTTAAGCAACAACAGCCTTGGCCCAGTTCCTCGGAGAAATGCTCTGCTCATCCTGAAATCAAAGTCTCATCCACCTCTCAAGAGGGATCTGAATAATCCATTTGTATGATCCAAGCCATTTATTTTTGAAATATCAGCCCTGTGTTTCACTTAATGTCAAGTGGAAGGAAGAAGAATGTGACAATGCACGTAAACATTTATGTTAAAGTCTAAAGCCATTATGCCTTTTCCTAAGTATCAACCACTTAAATGACTGTTTGTCATAGAATCATACCAACAGAATGTACGATAACTCTGATATAGATTCTTGCAATATAATAAACATAAATGCATATCAAGTACACATTTATCCCAAATAAAAAAAAGGCTAATGAGGCCAGAGGCCTTGACAAACAAATATGCAAATGCGCAATATACGGGGCTCTCAAGAGACATATAAGGCTAAATATACAACACACCTGGGCTTAAGTAGATGTTGCATCTCAATGGGAACTTGCACCAAAATGTGATTTTTGGACCTACATGAGTTTTCACACTCCTGATGTTGTTCCTCCTTTGTGATTTTGTACCATAATATGATGTATGTTCCTAAACACAACCCCACTGATTTTGCAGCAGTGAGTTTGCACTTAAATGCTATTATAAACCACAAAAACTTTCACCCTCATTCTGATGTTGCACCAACTCTGATTTTATATTACGGTGTTCTTTTAACCATGTGTGAGGATGTAGTAATGCACATCTTGTACACCTAAGCTGTCATTACACCACTGCATGTCTTTCTCTGTACTGGGTGATGCTCTCTGGCTTCAAAGTGCAGCTGCCCTACACTAAGTGTGGTTCTCAATATCAATAACTTACACGTTTTTTCTTGCGATTTTCATATGACTAGCAAACCTAAAACAAAGAGAGTTTCATATTAGTACTGCCTACAGAAAGTAAGAACAACACCACAGAAATGATGGTCACCCCCAGCCAATCTAAAACTACACTCAAATACCACAATCACTGAGCTTTAGCAGTCAACCAGTAAAACTTAATCAGTGACAAATTCAATGTTAATACTCATTTCTACTAAAACTGACCTACACTTTTTTTTTACTAAGAACGTACCGACCTAGGCTCATGCAAAATGCTTTGTCAACTTAGTCTCAAAGAAGACACGCATTTCTTATTAGAAACAAAACCACAAATTACCACGTATGAAAATGGGAAGCTACTGATTCAGTCTTAGGAAATCATCCTGAATATCCTAACCACATTATTTAAGGCCCTAAGTGCCTCTACCTTGGCTAGGGACATTGAAACTGATACCATGCCTGTCATTTCTATTGACTATGACAGCACTTGTTTCCAGCTCCACTCCCCCCATCTCCCAATGGTCACCCATGCACCACTGGAGAAATAAAGCCAGACAGCATAATGCCATTCTAAATAAAGGTATTCAGGAGCATAGCCTGCAACAAAGCTACTCCTATAATGACATAGATTGAAATACATGGACCAAACGCAAAACACTTATGGTAGCCACCACTGCCCCTCAATACAGCAGTCTTCTGTCAACTAGGCCTGAGCGAAGCTCTGCAGACCTCTTACTTGCACGTGCAGCCAGTAGCTGGGTAACAGACCTTAGTGGAGGGATCTCAGAGTCAATATTAAACTGACTGGGACAGATCCTTCCTGAATCCCCCCATCCATATGGTGTTGGAAGTCCTTTGTAAACACTAGAATGGCCTATACAAACATTAACATCAGCAGGATCCAGATGTCTTTCTTCTATGAACAGAGGACAAACAACTTTTTTCAAGTACATTTGGTTTGTCCCTCTACTTTCCCTGACTGACGGATAGCCCCACATTTGAACCACTAGAGGAGGAGTATTTCTGTCTTCACAGGTAGTCAAGCTCTCAACCTTTGCTAATTTCTCAGAAAGTGCAGCAAGAAGCAGACATATGGTACACCCATGCACCAGTATTCTGTGTGGACCACAGAACGTTGGGTACCAGAGCTGGGAAAGCCAGATTCTTGTTTTATATACAGGCAGAGCAGCGTACTCTGGCTGTCATTGCCGCCTTGACTGGCAGCTGTTCTGAATTCCATACACTTAGATGCTCACTCCCGGCCGCTATAAAGCCCAGAAGGACTAGGAAGTCAGAAAGGCAACAGATGTGGCTCTCTGGTGCAGTGAGCTTGCCCATTTAAAGTGTGTCAGCTTCATGTGGTGGGCATTTGAGATCACCCTGAAGCAATCAATCTTCTAATTTCATAAATTCCAAATGCTTTAGCCCCTTTCCTCAGAACAGGCTTCTGTTAGCTCTTATTCTCAGATATAGTGTAGACAACTGTGAGTATCAGGAAAACCTTTAGTGAACCAACACACTATGCACTTCATTTGAAGACCCCCGTGAGCACCTCCTCCATTTCACAAATCCTCAGATTGAACATAAAAGGCAACTTGCACACTCAGTTTCCCCTAGTATTGATCCCTTCTTGCTGCTGCTCTAAATGTTTACTGGCATGATGGTGTACTACAGCCAATAAATAGAGTTGCACATAAAGCTAAGACCACGTACTCACAAAGTCGCGGGCTGGTGCATGGTGTCCACTGAGAAGGCTCACTGTTATGCAGCTCCATTTCTCGTGTTTTATCTCCATTTCCTTTGTTGTCTTCTTAGGTGTATATTGATCTTCTTCCTGCTTCTTGCTGACTAACCTTCTGCTCTCTTCTCTGGCTGGGGGACTTTCCGGGTATCAGTGATGAAGTCCCAAGGGGCAACTGGGCGATATTTGCAGCTTCTGATCTACATTCAATGCAAATGTTCGGCAATGAATTACCCTTGTCCTGCCCTATCTCGCCTTGCTCGTGGACTCTTCAACTCCCATGCTATGCTCCCCATGTGCCCAACAGGTCTTTTTCGTGGAAAAGCTGACAGCTGACTAGCCAGAGCTGAAGTAATCATGAAAAATATAATACAGCAAAAATGATACATATAGAGGGGCTTTAGTTTGTCCACCTTCATCCTTTACATGCTTAATGCACACAGGGCAGCTTAAGCCAAGTGGGGATATGATTCAGCCTCCCATCAGCTATTGCTCTGGTTTTTGTAGTTACTATTTTCGCATATCAGCTTGCTACTGTTTTTTCTTTGCAATGATCATTTGCCAAAGTGGCATAACAGGAGCCTTTTTTTTTTAATCACATCAGATTTCCCAGTGTGTCTATGGAGAAAATATAGTACTTTGTGTTCCTCGCTATAATCAAAAATCAAAACCTTTGTTCAGGGTGATCTCTGCCAGTATGTGCATTTCAAGCACAGAATGACCACCGGCAAAAAACTTCAAAGCATACGGAAATTAGACACAACTCACTGTGCTTTCAGACCGATTTAGCAGAGTATTTTAGCGATTGATCTTCTTTGGCATTTATACTGTATCTTATCTCTGGATCTATCACTGCCTTAATGTGTTTTGGATTTTTGCTTGATTGTCTTAGTGACTCATCTATTCTGGGGTCACTAGTGTAGAGTACACAACACTTGATAACCTTTCCTGTGCTAAAACTGCCCAGATCGTTCCAGAATATGTGTCACTCATGTCACCAAAGCTGTGAGTAGCAGCCTTGTCAAATAGGAGAGTGGTTCTTGAGCCAATTTGGTAAATACCTTTCTCTGTAGAAACACATGTAATCAGAGAGCTGATAGATAGTGGAAAATCTTGACTAATAACAGTGGCAGACCTAACCTATCCTATTTGGAACAGATTTTTGTATTTTTTTTAATTATGAGGTTGGGAGAAAATAATATCGGATTGTTTGTTCCTTGAATTCTCAAGTAGACCTTTGCATGTATGCATTTCTGTCTGAGCCTTAGCCTAGTGTTCTGTATCATCAGTGCTTCAGTACACTGTCGGCTGGTGGACTTTGAAAGTGGTGAGGCAAAAATATTCTATTGGAGTATAATAAGCAGGCAAAGCGAGCGAGTCGGAAGTACAAAAGGAGGGTGCGGAGGGTTCTCCCTCTCACCATGCAAGAAGATTTTGACAAAAAATGATTCAAATGGTGCCTTTTACATCACATATTTACTGCCAATTGTTGAAGAAAGGGGATCCAAACATGGCATTTTAAAGGACAAATGTGAAGAAAACATTGCAGTGCACTCATAGGGGCAGATTTATGAGGCCGTTGCGCCTCTTTGCGCCGCAATTGCGTCACTTTATTTGACGCAACTGCGGCACTAACAATGTGCCCTATTTACAACGTGGCGCATCTAGGAGATGCGTCACGTTGTAAAGCACTGCGCCATAAGGAGGCGTTCCTGCGCAGGGGGGGGGCGTTCCTGCGCAGGAACGCCTCCTGAAAGTGGCTGAGTGAAATCTATGAGATTTCACTCAGTCACTTTCAGGGCAATGCTGTGTCAAAACCCTGCGCCTGCTTCAAGCAGGCGTAGGTCTTGACGCAGCATTGTGCAGATGGTGTACCCCTGAGCCTTGCTGGAGCTGCGTCGCGCTTGCGACGCAACTCCAGCAATGCGCCACATTTCCGGCACAGATGCGTCACGCATCTGTGCTGTTTTTGCACCATGGTGCGCCGCATTATAAATGCGGCGCACCATGGGTGGCGGAGCTGTGGCGCTCTGTGGCGCACGTTAACTGGCGCATCCCTGGGGATGCGCCAGTTAACATAAATCTGCCCCAGAGTCTCCTCAAGCAGACATACAGCCACATGTCTTACAAACACAGAGACACAGATATACATAACCACAGAGACACACACACACAGAAAGATGTGATACATGAACATGTGGCCACTGGCCACATCACAACACACTCAACAACACATCTACAGACATGCATACTTACACAGCTAAAGACAGGCATACTTACTTACACAGAAAAGCTGTACATGCAAAGACAAGATGTACCTTTGTCTAATTACTCAAACGTATGACAACACAAATAAACATATGTTGAGCTGAAGCTAGGCATTACCATGAGCCCCCCACCAGCACTAGGGGGCTGAAACCGGTGCTTACTTTCAACACCACTTCCTTCCTCTAAACCAGAATTCCCTGAACTTACTCAACGTAAGAATAGTAACTCTCAATTAATCAATCAATCAGGGGTTTGTAATGCGCACTACTCACCCATTAGGGTCTCAAGGTGCTGGGGGGGGGGGGGGGGGGGGGTGCAGTTCTGTTGGGGTCATCTGAACAACCAGGCCTTGAGGTCTCTCCTGAACTGGAGTAGCATAAGGCTTTGCCGGAGGTGGAGGGGGAGGTCGTTCTAGGTCTTGGCTGCAAGGTAGTAGAAGGATTTTCCACCTGCTCTGTTCCTGTAGAAGCGTGGGATGGTGGCCAGGTAGAGGTCGGCTGAATGGAGGTTTCTTTTGGGGGCGTGGAATAAGAGACGGTTGTTGTGGTATAGTGGTCCGATGTTGTGGAGGGCCTTGTACGCGTACGTGAGCAGCTTGAAGGGGATCCTTCTTTCGACGGGGAGCCAGTGTAGATCACGGAAGTGTTGAGTGATGTCATTCTGTCTGGGGATGTCGAGGATTAGTCTAGCTGTGGTGTTCTGTATGGTCTGGAGTTTGCGGAGGAGTTTTTTGTTGATTCCGGCATAGAGGGCATTGCTGTAGTCTGGTCTGCTGGTGATGAAGGTGTGTGTGACATTTTTCTGGATTTGTGAGGGATCCATTTGAATGATTTACAGAATATGCTGAGGGTGTTGAGGCAAGCTGAAGCAACAGCATTGATCTGGTGGTTCATAGTGAGCGATGAGTCCAGTATGATGCTGAGGTTATGAGCATGGTCTGTTGGGTTGGGTGGGTTTCCGAGGGTGGGGGGCCACCAGGTGTGGTCCAAGTTGAAGGAGTGGAGCCGAGGATGAGAACTTCTGTTTTCTCTGAGTTGAGTTTCAGGCAGCTGTTCTTCCAGGCTGTAACGACTTTCCTCCCTTCTTGGAAGTTGTGCTTACTGATGTGGGTTCCTTGGTGAGGGAGAGGATGAGCTTGCATAGTACCCCACAAACAGTTCAGGAAACAGACGCAGCTATGGAGCACCTCTGGGACTATATCTACACACACAGACAGAAAGAGCTCAAGAAAATAGCACGCTCTTCCTCAAAACCCACCAACACTGAGCTCAAGATCTCAAAGTCCCAGCACAGTCATGAGCCACAGTGCTGGGGGTGCTGTTAAGGGCCTCAGCCCCGCATTCTATTCCTAGAATCTCGAAAAGAAACCATAACATGGGTCATCAGCTTTGAATTTTCCGTTGTGAAAACCCCTCAATTGTGGCTGGAGCGGTAAGGTGTTTCACTGCCCAGTACCTACTCATGGAACTCAGTGAGATGACAGTACACACAGCACCATGAGCCCCTGGTCTAGGCTGCATATTAGTGGGCACCACCTCCACCCAGCCGCACAAACCCCTCCTATTCTCCATGGTCTAACTGCCCATAAAATCTAATAGCGTGATGTTGATTTAGGGTGACACATACATAAATGTGCAGCAGGGATTGGCATTGCCAGTGGCATTACAGTGGGGGGGCAGCGTGGAAGGAGGGGACAGCGCACAGGAAATAAATATAAAAAATAATGCTTACCTGCTGTCTGCCACCTCAGTGCACGTCTGCGCCTCTGCTCCCTGCATTCCACATGCTCACCTGTGCCAATCCAGATGCTGCTCTCATGCTGGTATTCCCCAGCATAGGAGCATCACAGGTATTGGTGTGGGCACCCTGGTTCATCACTCACTAAGGCACTATAAGCCTGTGCCTGTTCTTCACCCAGCTGTACAGCATAGCTCAGGTGGAGAGATCCAAGTGTGCATGTCAGTCTGGCCATCTTAAGAGGGCCAGTCAAACCGACAAGCGCACTTACAGTGCAAGTACCACTCATCTTCTGTGCCGAAGCTGTCCATCAGGAAGGCCCGGCATGCCCTAGACTTGGCTCAAGTAAGTGAGGAAAAATAAAATGATATTAACTTTTGTTATAATTGTATTTTTCAAATTTTCACTGCTGCGTGAGCTGTGGGGTGACGCTCCTCCACCTCAACGGAGGAGCCGCAACTGCTTCAGTAGCTTGGTCAAGCTCCACCTTTAGTCGGGAGGTGAGATGGCCAGATACACAGAAACTTCCTGGAAAGAATAAGGCAGATTTTAATTTCTCACTAAACTTGTGGGAAGGATACTTCAGATCAGTTGCAGCTGTCTATTCATTTTACTGATTTAGCAGTCAAGGATTTGTACTCTACCATTTATAAAGGCCTTCACCTCAGGATGCTTTGGCTAGATGATCAGCATTTGATTCGACTGTTGCCACAGTTTCTAGCCTGACCATAAGGTTGTTCCTAATTTAGTGCAGCAAGTGTGATGTGCAGTCTAAAGTTGTTTCTCTGTTCTCCATAAACCATGCCAGCTTCTTTAAGACCACTGTTTTATCTAGCCTTATAAGCGTAGACATTACAACCCAAAAGTCTTGATTTTGCTACATATGTACAGGAATTCTCCATCTAACAAGTGCAGTTCTAGGAAGTTCTTCCATTGCTTTATGGGGTGGTACTCTCTCCGATCCTCTGTTAAAAGAGAAAAACTTCTCAGTTGGAGAATACATCTTGTAAATCACCACATAATTGGTCACTACCACTCAGAATCCATATATGAAGATTGTCAGATGAGCTACTTCTTTTACCCTAAGATATTTCCCTCATCAGACCGTTAAAGATTACAAAGGGACCTGCCAAACTTTCCTCTGGAGTCTGAGTCACCCCTAAGAGCCATATTCAATGGGAAAGTTATGTGACCAGGATTTCTATTATAGTGTTTCGGCTCGGTTAAAAAAACGGTTAGTGCAGTACTTATGCTAGACTCCCAAGGGCTAAATCAACACCTGTCAACTCAGATGCCTAAGTAATTTGCTCAAATAGAAAAGTTTCAGTTCGACTACTATTCAGAATGTCACAAGTCTAGCTGTACTCATTTAAATCCCTTGAGTAAAGTTAAGCAGAGTATCTCTGTTTGTATGTACTTGCTCACAGGGCCCAGTACTGTTTGCAGACTAGAAGGTGTAATTGCACACTGACTTATTTGTGAACAGGCCTGCATTTTGCGATTTAACTGATGTGCTAATCAGTCACATCCAAAATCTTCACTGTAGGTCGCAAAACCTTCTGCCTCATGAATATTAGTGCCCCCCGTGAAAGGATGCAAATTTAGGGGTGGAGGTCTGAGAAGGACAGCAGACCTTCCTCACTAAATGAAAACATTTATTTATTTAAACTAGAATCTGTTCATAAAAACACAGATGCTGGTTTTAAAAATCACATCCAGGCAAGAATATCAGGGGGAGAATGGAATGGTCCAGTTGACTCCTGACAGTTCCTCAAGGGGCCACCCAATACAGTTCTCAAACTGAAAGCTGCACCTCAGAGACAGCTTCTGCTTCATGAAACAGTTACCTACCCAACAGGGGGTTGGTAACTGATCAATGTTTTGTTAACATAACTGTTCTCGCAAACCATATATGCATTTCTTTGCTACTCTTATGATTTGCGACTGAAAATTATCTTTGCACATCCGGCCATCACTAAAAAGATAGGTCTATTTCAGTCCGGAGACTCAGCACTTGTTAATATACTACTTGTAAATCCTTTTGTGAATAGCAAACAATTGTAAACTTACACAAAAGTGTAAGTGTATTCTTGTGAATTAGACCCTAAGCCTTTTAGGCTTGCCTTTAGGTATTTAGGTATCTTTGCTTATTTTTCCAATGGTTGGATAAAGATGGAGTTTGATTCAAAGACTCTTTTTATGATTACATCTTAAAAAGTCTACTGATTAATTCGATGCCAACATCACAAAAAACATTCACGTAGGCCTCTTTTTATTTTTCCTCTCAGTTTTTTCTGGGCGTCCAATTACATGGGGGTTGTTTCTTAATGGACAAATATAACTTGCTTTCAGAGCTTTCTGAACGACCATGTGTCAGTCAATTCAATTCAATTCAAGAAAGCTTTATTCGATTGTTGAAGCAATCATAAAAGCATACAAATAATTCATACAAGACAATTTCATAAAACCATAATATTAACGTTATACATAATGAGATTAAAAAGTTAAGAGATTACAGTGTGAATCCTAAAAATGTGACCAACATTACTGTGCAAAATGAGCATTCAAGTCACCATAAGTTTCCTTTGGTAAAGCACTTTTTTCAAAAAAGATAAAATTCTCAGAACACAATTTTCATTAGCTAGTAGCTGTAGATGTAACAGTGCCGGGCGACATTGTCGTAATCCAGATCTCTTTAAAAAATGAACCAGAAACATCTGCCTTTCACTGGTGTAAAATGTACAAAATAAAATAAAATGGATCGTGGATTGGGAGGTCACTATGGTTTATTCTGGGTAGTTTAATACATTAAAGGGAAATTCTTCACCGTTAGTTCTAATGCATCATTGAAATCCAATAACCTTTCATTGATTTCACTTCTCTAAATGTGTTTATTTGTTTGAAAGATTTTTAAGGTCATGTTTGTCCCTTTGGTTACTTGAGAACCATGAGTTCCATTTCTCTTTCACCTGCTTTACTCCCCAATCATTCTGTATTGGAAGTTCCTTCTGGAAAAATAAATAAATGGAGAATTAACGGATTTTTCAGTAACGCAGAGCAATAATAATATTTGTGCGTACCCACAGGGAAATCGGTTCTAAGGCCGATGTCAACAAGAAGTATTACTTTCTTAATTTCCCAAGCTACCATACCAAATCACTGGTAGGGAAAGAATAACAGCAAAGAGCAGTGTGAGGGATTAGGTCACGCTACAAACTGGAACTGAGGGATTTCTGGGTAAACTGATTGCCACTATCTCAATGGTGAACGTGTTCACGCACCGTTTGTATTGTTTTTTTAGGTGATGTCACAGTGAAGGCTTTTAATTATTCAATTCTTCAATCTGCAGGCGGAGATAACTCAATCTAAGGACAGCATACATAATGTGGCACATGTGGGAATGTTGGAAATCACTAGGGGGGCATATTTACTAAGATATCACTCAGAGCAAGGCTGTGCTGTGTGATAGGGAAAGGGCAGGAATATGCCATACTTGACAATTTACAGCGCATTCCTATAATTTCCCAGCACTGGCACACAGTGTGCTGCCCAGTACCTATGCAGACTCCCATGCACCATGGTGCAAGGGTGCCTGCGTTGTAAACAGGATTTTTTTTAGGCACACCTTACAAACCCTTGATGCATATTCTTCTTTTTATGTGTGCTGCACAATGCAGCACACTTAGAAAGATAAAGAAATTAGGAGAAATAAAGTTATTTCTCCTTGTTACACGATAATTGAGGAGTTGCCGCCTCTTGACGCATTCCCAGATCTGCCAGTATTGATAAATCTGGTAATACGCCAAAAAACATGGGTGGATCTGCGGGAACACATACGCTCCACACATGCGATCACGGAGAGAAGGCAAATTTAGGAAAACAAGCGCTTTATTTTTGTTTTTATCAACAATCCTCTGTACTTGTACCCTCATTCAGAGTAGATTGTGTAAATTGTGCTAATACCACAAACTGAAAATTAATGTATGGCCTCTGATATCATGGTATTATGACAAATTTAGACTAAATGGTACTAACAATGTTGCTGATTATTTTAGTACAAGCAGTTAGTGTAAGTGTTTTTTTAGGTACTAATAGGCACTGCTCGCCATTTTCTGTGTGGTGGTATTACTGCATTTGCAACGTGGTAATACTACATGACTGTAAATTTGAAAATGGTGTTAAATGCGTGCTGATCCACTTACAAAGGTTTCAAGACTGTTTTTTGTATTTTCTCCCCTCATTAAAGGGCAGATAAATTAAATCATTTCTGCAGTTATAACACACCCAAGACAGGTGAGGGGCTGAGTGAATTACTTCCGAATTAAGGGCCTTATTTTCAAGATTTTGCCACAGGGCAGCACCACAAGCCTTTCTGCTGCGCTGCCCTACGGCAAAAGAAAATGGTATTAATGGTATTAATGCACCATATCTATCAGATGCGGTGCATTCCAGTCCTTTTTCCCTGCACTGGCGCACAATGGGCTGTTATGCGCCAATGCATGCACCTTTGCGCCATGGTGCAATGGTGACTACTTTGCAGGGATGATTGTTTTTGTGCAGGAACCTTCCTGCACAAAAACAATCACAAGAGGCTTTTTCCTCTTTTTATGTGTGCTACAAAATTCAGCATGCATAGAAAAAGCAAAAACGAGGAGAAATAAAGGAATATCTCCTCGGTGCACCTCCCTTACAACTCCCCTGGTGCGGCATACATTTTTGACGCTGCCTCATAGTTACTATTCCTCATAAATCTGGGTCAGTGTCAAAAAGCCATGGGCATTGCTGGGAATGCCCTCAGCATCTCCCAATGCATGCCCCTTTAACGCAGAAAACTGCCTTAAAGGTAACAATATTTACATGGCCGCACTAAGCCACGCATAGTGGATTAGTGCTGCCTAGTAAATATGGAGCAGACCTCTGCACCGCCAGACCATCTCAAAAAGTGATACTCCGGTGGCGTAGCCTCACTGTAAATGAGGCTATAAATTTGCTTAGAAATAGTGTTGTCTAAAAATCTTCAGACTTGTAAGTAAATCATTATGGTTTTTGTTTTGTTAATTTTTACATATTATTCTAGTGTTTTGAAATTATTAGACACATGGTGTGGAAATTAGGCAAGTTGTTACATGATTGAGCATTCAACCTGTTTTGTCAATTAAGAGAGAAAACATTAAGTGGTGCACTCAATGGAAGGATGACTGTGATCTATAGCAAATTATGAACCCATTTATGTTACACACCTTCTTGGATATTTTGGATGACTAGTTTATAAGAAAGGTATATATGTTTACATTATGGTTTTTATCAGTTCGTTTAAAACTTGAAGTAATTCAGTAGGATGTGGTAATACAAGCATGCATAGTCAAAACTTGTACATTAGTGCTACTAACATTGGTTCATGGGGCATAATATTTTTTCTCTACACTCACTGGGACTCATTCTTAAAAATGAGGAAACATGCAAGGTAAGAATTACAGACTTCTTTGTGTGTAGATTAACTCATGTCAGAAATTCACAAATCTCTTCCAGATTACACCAGGAAACTTGTGCAAGTTACAGCACTTTAGGCGTATTCTTGTAACTGTTCTCAATACCAATTGTCTAATGATTTCATGACCTTTCACATGAAAAAGTAAAAAACAATTACAAATACGCTCCATAGCCTATTTTTCTTTGTTCTCTTCTTTAATCTCTTGAGGGTGAATTATTTCTATATCAAGGGACCACTTCTTCGCCTTCACCAAGGAGATGTACCCTTCCACTTACCAACCAGAAAGGGTTATAAAACAACTCTGACATTTTCCTAGGTGGGCAGGATGACAAATAGTAGATGAAACCCTCAACCATGTACATTTTTGGGCGTGAACAAACCTCCTTAGCAATCCCACTTGAATACCCACTTCCCACATGTAGGAGTAGATGTACTCACCAGGAAGTCTCTTTTGCAAGTCATTGTATTTATGTGAAAATCTTTTTTTTTAACCTTTATTTATATCCTTTTATCATAATACATAGCATTGTACATCATGCATAGTATGCAGCGTTACAACATTTGCGCCTTATAAAGGAGTACATTCCTCAACCTACGTCTTCCCCCCTCCCTCCCCTACCCCCCCTTGTGTCCCTCTACAGTCTTCATAAAGAAAAAACATATCTCCGTGAGCTGAGTATAGTTCAATAGCATGCCCATGGTAGAGTCCAGCACGTGCGTCTCATCATCCTGATGTCCATCTTGTAATAGTTCTGATGCAGAGTCTTCTCTGATATCTCCTAACACTGAGTTAGATCCCATCCCCCCCACTGCTACCTGTCCCCCGGACCCCCTTCCTCCCAGTATCCCTCCCCGCACCCCGCGACCTTACCCCTCATTCAGCAGCAACCTCGTCTTCTGCTCTTATGTTACTGAAATCTTCCTCATCCTGCTGCCCCCTAAGGAAAGACATCAATGGGCCCCAGATATCTTTTGGCCGGGACTTCATCGTTAATTGTTCTGCATAAGCGTGTAAATATTCCTGCCATGTGGTCATGGCTTGTATCCACCCCTTAAATTTAGGCGCTCTGCCGCTGCCCCATCTGCATGCCACCTGCCGTCGTGCTAATAGTATGCCCATAAGTAGAAATTTGCAATGTGGTGTGTTAATATCTGGAACTAGGCCCAGAAGGGCCCTGGTGGGAAGTAGCTCAATATTGGTCCCCAACATCTCAGTCAGCCCCGCAAAGACCTCTCCCTATTACTCAGCAACTTTAGGGCAGTTCCAAGCCAGGTGCAGGAAACCCGACGGGCCCTGCCCACATCTGAGGCATCTGGCATCCTCCCGGAGACCCGAACCTATGTAAGCGCGCTGGCGTGTGGTACAGTCTATGCAAAATTTTGAAATGAAGCATGCATAACCTGCTACTACCGGTGACCAGCTCTGTCTGCTGACATGCTATTTCCCACTGATCATCAGAAAGCGAAGTAGCCAGGTCTCCGTCCCATTCAGTCCTGGCTCTGACTTGTGAATTAGGAGGTACAGAGCGGGCCCGCTCGTACAGCATAGAGATGACATGCGCAGGTGCATCCGTCTGCAGCAGCAGGTGGAGGGAGGTGAACATCTCCGGCTCCTTTGGGAAGTCCGGGGACTTGACCCGTATGTAAGCATGGGCGAATTTTGCGGATCTCGCGTTCGCGAATTTTGCGGATTTGCGGATTCGCAATCCGCAAAATCCGCGAATTCCCGCGAATTTGCGGATTTTTTTTTTTGTGTTCGCCCGTGTTTCTGCCAGTTCGCGAGGGTTTTTACAATTTCGCAATTTGCGAACTTACCTGTCGGGTCGCAAGTTTTGCGAACTTGTTGTTTCTACGTGTCCAGCCTGTTTAGGACACTCTTCTTCATCACTGCCACTCTCTGTCACCACTGCCACTCTCTGACTACTCATGCCACCCTCTGGCCCACCCATGCCACCCTCTGTTTCATCACCACACCCTCTGGTTGTCCAGTGTACATTATTTTCGGCAAAGCAAAGCACACCTTCCCTGCCTCAAGTGACCTGAATTAATTTGGGGCTGATTAATGTGTCACAGAATATTTTTTTAGCTGGCACCTGCTTCCTTAGTGCGCCCTGATTAGTGATCTTTTGCACTTGCTAAGTGCTTTCATTGTTGCAAAATTAGTTACAACACCTGCCCTGCCCCAACTGACAATAATGAATTAGGGGCTGATTAATGGATTTTAACTTCCAGCCTGGCTCCTGCTTGTCTCCCTTAGCTGTAATTTAGGACCTTTGTGGCATATGTGTAACTATTCTGAGGTTCAGAGCAGGGTCACATAATAGTTTCAACTGGCAACTGAACTCTGGAGGGGCCCCTCAGGAAGCACTACAGGAAATGGCTACTAATGATGAGCCTGAACTTTTGAACCTGGTAAGTAGTTACTTTCAGTTTTGCTAAAATCGTATTTCTGCAATTTTGCACTTATTCGCGGGGCGCGAACTCACGCGAACTCACGCGAACAGTGCGAGCAAAATCCGCTGCTCACGGATTTGCGGATTTTGCGGGAGATTCGCAAATCTCGCGGATTGCGAATTTCCCAAAAATCCGCAAAATCCGCGAGCGGAACGGATTTTCCGCCCACACCTACCCGTATGCTCTACCTGAGCCTGGTGTAAAGAAACAGGTTCATGAATGTGTAAGGGGCATCCCCAAAGAGCTGTTCCTTAGGCCAAAATTCCAGTCCGAGGTATAAGTCCCCCCAGGTAAAGTACTTCAGTCTAGTTAATAAGTTTTGGCAGATTTTTTCAGTCGCCACCTGCAGGTACGGGCAATTACTCAGTGGTATTCTAGGGAATTATAGTTGAGGAACTCCTTCCGCTTTTGTCAACCAGTGCCATGCTTTGACTGTGCAATCCACAGTAGTCGGGTCCTTGTCTCTCTCTTTATATGGCGCAAACACATACCCCGACGGTGGGACCGGGGCCATGTGACCATCTTCTACCGCAAGATGGGGCATGTAGGGAGGGGGATGAAACCAGTACACTGCGAAATGCGCCTGTGCACTGTGGTAGTATTGTTCAAAGTCGGGTACATCGAAACCTCCGTGACGGTACAGGAGCGTGAGGATATCCAATTTCAGCCGTGCTTGCTTCCCTCCCCATATTAATCTGATTAGCTGTGTTTTCAGAGTTGCAAAAAAATGTGCTCCCGGGTTGTAGGGGATGTTAATGAATAAATATAGACATTTGGGAACTATCACCATCTTAATTAACGAGACCCTCCCGGCCATCGATAGGGGAAGTTTAAGCCAACTTATAATGTTATCCGTCACCTTAGTCATGGCCCGCCCATTATTCGTTCTCATTAAGGCCTCTTTATCCCTGGAGATATAGATACCCAAGTACTTAAAATCCGACTCCTCCCATTGCAATGGGTATCCAGGGAATGCTGGGGCGTACTCTCGGTCAGTGGGAATACTGCAGACTTTCCCCAATTCATTTGCACTCCAGCAATTGCTCCAAATTTAGCGATTTCCTTCAATACTGGATTTAAGTTCTCATGCGGGTTGCGAATGTACAGGGCAATATCATCTGCATAGAGGGGTAGATAAGGCCCCTGTGGTTATGGTGTTGCCGCAGTTTAGCTGCCAGGGGTTTGATCGCAATGGCAAACAGGACCGGAGACAGGGGGTATCCCTGCCTCGTCCCCCTGGTGATGGGAAAGGGGTCAGAACGGGACCCATTAAGAAGGACTATGGCGCAGTGTCGAGGAGTTTGACCCAGCCTATGAACGAGTCCGGCATCCCCATGTATGCAAGAGTCCCCACCACATAGTCCCACTCTACTGAATCGAATGCTTTAGTGGCGTCCAAGAAGACTGCCACCGCAGCGCAGTTCGGATCTATGTCCTAAAGGACTGCCAGGAGGGTCCGAAGGTTATCGGCTGTAGCACAATTTGGTACAAATCCCGCCTGGTCGGGCAGCACTAGTTTTTCTAGGAGGAGATTTAATCTCGTGGCCAGTACTTTTGCTAGAATTTTAGTGACGTTGTTTAAGAGTGACAAGGGATGGTACGAGTCACACTGGTCGAGAGGTTTACCGGGTTTAAGCAGTGATAAAATGTGTGCCTCTCTCATGGTCTCAGGAAGGGTGCCCTCTTCCAACGCCTCATAAAATACCGCCTTAAGGATGGGAGCTAAAATGCTAACATAAGTCTTATAAAAAATCTATAGGGATACCATCAGAGCCAGGGGATTTTCCCAACTTCATACTCATTATAGCCTCAGTGATTTCGTCAACTTCAACGTCTAGAGCAAAAACTGTATGTTCCACGTCTCCCAAGGTTCAGTATGGATTGTCTCTGTGACGTATATAGCTGTCTATAATATTTAGTTAGGGTGGACATTTGGTCTGGAAGGGACCTGCAAGGTGTACCATGCTCGTTTTGTAATTCAGTGACATAGTTACGGAATCTGGGGGGTCTAACTGCTCCCGCTAGGGATTTCCCTGGCCTATCTCCCTCTCCATATATCCTGGCAGTGCACTGTTTCCCCCGGAATCGACACTCCCTCTCAGCAACCTCTATATACTCCGTAATTTTCTCCCTCATGCTAGCCTTCAAGGGTCCTGTCTCATCCCGGCTCAGTATCTTCCTCTCTAGAGCTTTCATCTTGTTCTCCAGAGTGCTCAGGGTCCGTCGCAGGTCCTTCAAGATACCCCCTACCTTGGAGATACACCACCTTTGCACCGTCACCTTAAAGGCCTCCCAAACAGTTGTGAGGCTGGCTGCTGAGCCCGTATTCCTGGGGAAGAAGTCTATTATCTCCTGTTCTATCTCCGCCTTAAAAACAGCGTCCTGTAAATGTAGGGGATTAAGCCTCCAATTACTAAAAGGGGCCAAGTCCACCGGGGGTTTCACTGTGACTTTCACTGGGGAATGATCCGAGAATGTTTTACCCATATGGTTCACCCCTTCCACCCAATGTGCCATGCCTCTTGTGAAGAACACATAATCCAATCTGGACCAGGTGTTGTGCATGGCTGAGTGGTGTGTGCCTTTCTTTCCAGAGGGGTGTAAGTGGCGCCAAGTGTCTATCAAGCCGTCTGTAGCTACAATATCCTGCAGGGTGCGTTGAGAGGCAGTGTAGTGCACAGCAGTGGCATGTGACCTATCCATGCTGGGGTCTATCACTGTATTAACCCCCCCCATATAGTGTATCTGTGATCCAGCGTTTGTAATTTGCCTCTGAGTAGGAGCATGTGGTGAGTATCATCAACATTCACCCATAATAATTCACAAATACAATTTCATGCATGTGAAGCTGTCCCGACATCAGACAATACCTCCTCTCAGGGTCCATGTCCATCCCTCCCTCCACAAATCTAATCCCACGTTTAATTAGTATAGCTACCCCCCTTGAATAAGAGGAATAGGATGCCAAGCAACTAGGTGACACCCATCGGGATGCGAATCTGGGTGTGCTTCCCTTTGCCAAATGTGTCTCCTGTAGGAGGGCAACGTGTACGTGGTGCCTGTCCAGGTAGCCTAGTATCTGCCTTCGCTTTCTGGGGTCATTCAGCCCCCTTACATTCCAGGCCATAATATTGAGACCTGTTCTATCTCTGCTCCCGTCACTCATGACCATAGGGGTGTGACTGCTGTACTGTAACTTGGTTGTATCTATACCTCACGTACTCTCGATAACATATCTTCCCATTACCTTGTTCCCCATCCCCTCCCCATCACCCACACCGGCTACCCCAACTCGCCAGGAAGAAACATCCCTCTCCCCACGAACCTCCCTGGAACAGAGTGGCTGCACTCGTAACCATTGAACCATCGAAAAAAGAAACAAACTGGGGGGGAATGCCCTCGATTGGGGGCCACTAGGGGCTCCCGCCAGTACCACTCAACCTCTCTATCTCACCCATCCACAACCTCCTGGATCTCATGAGTCGGTCTGACGGGACAGAGGTGAGCGGCCGGGCGACTATCTGTGCCATCACACCAATAACGAAGTTTATATATCACCACCAGTCTGCAGAGCGTCCTTTAGGTGCCCCCAGGCACGCCGCTGGGATCTCGGTTCCATGCAATCCACACTCCTCAGGAGGTGTCCCACAGCGGCAAGTGGGATCGCGATCAGCGTCTCACAGCCTCCTCCCGGGAAGAGGATCGCCTGTCGTGCTTGAGTTATTCCTCTGCCTGTTGTGGTGTAGTAAATATATGTTGACATCCTCGGTGATGAATCCGTAGCCTCGCTGGATATAACATTTCCTGCACTGCTTGGGTGAAGTCAGGGTAGAAGGAGAGGGTGGTGTTCTCGAACTTCACTTCCCCTTTTTCTCTCGCTAGCCGCAGCAGCGTGTCCCTGTTGTAATAGTTTAAAAACCGCATTATCACCGGGCACGGTGCGGCCCCCAGGGGAGGTCTCATCGCCAAAGAGCGGTGTGCCCTCTCGATAACCAGGTGCGCACAGAATGAGTCTTTCCCAAACAGGTCCGTCAGTAAGCGTTCCATAAAATCTTCCAGCCTACTCGTATTGGTTGTCTCGGCCAGGCCTAGCATGCGAACGTTGAGCGGGATTCCAACTCCTTGTTCTTTTCAGCAATCACTTTTAAAAGTTTGTCCATTTGTAACATGTGCTGCTTGCTAGTACCCGCTCCATCTTCCAGATCCGACACCCTCTGTTCTGCTTTCTTCAGCCGTTCTTCATGGCTATCGAGCTTCGCTACGACGTTGTTAAGCCAGTGGCTCATAGAATCTATCTTTGAGTTGATGGAGGTAAGACTTTACTGCATGCCCACCAGCAAGGCTTTACATCCGTCCTCCCTTGTCTCCAGAGGTTCATCGGCCCCCTGGCCTCTGGGGGCTGAGCTGGGTGTCTTGCGGGTGTCGAACACCAACTTCGACTGCCGTGGCTCCGTCTTACCCATGGTGACAAGTCATGCGCAGTCTGGGCATGGCTGATGGGAGTGGGGCAGTCCCGGTGTCCTCCGGCAGGGCCTTTGCAGGTAGCCTTAAACCACCTTGGTGTTGCGGCCACCCCACAATACCAGTCAGCAGGCCAGACCAGAGTAAGGTCGATCACCCCCGAGGCTCAGTTCCGGCCAGATACAAATTATCCTCAGCACACGGGCACCCTGCACTGGTCACAGGGTTCCTGCAGTTCACAAGCGCCGTGGCCTCTTTGGTGTGGGAGTTTGTTATCTTCCGGGACTAGCAGAGCTCCCGCCACTAAAATGGCAGCTTTGTCTGCCCTCCCGAGAGGCTCCTGCGGCACCACCCTGGCTCCAAAAAGCGCATCTGGGGAGAGATATCGCTGACCGCAAGGTCGATGTCACCTCGGCTGTTCAGTACTGTGGCAGCAAAGTTCCTACCTGGCCCCCTCTTAGTGCCAGTATTGCTCAGCCGCCTCTGGGGTCCCGCGTCATATCAGGCAACAAAATGACTGTCCCTGCAGTGCGTCTTTCCACTATCCGCTCTCAATAATGATCTCCCCCTCCGGGTGCCATCATGCCAGCACAGTCTTTTCCTGGGCCCCGCCGCTGCAGCAGCTCTCCCGCGTGTTCCGCTGCCTCCTGCCCTCACCTTCTCAAATTATTGGGGCCCAAGCTGCTCCACCATGTGTCCTCCTTTGTTCTTTTCACCCAGAGACGCATCACCCGAGTGTAGGGGAGCCCACATTGCCACCCCCGCCGCCATGTCAGGTGGGGAATTGATGCAGGCGAATGTCACCGGGGTGGTCAGGCAGGCCTCCCGACTTCCCCCAGGATCTTCTGCTGCGTTATTTGCAGACCTGCACAGCAGCGGCCTCGTGCATCTCTGCGGCCGCAGCTGGCCTCCGGCGTCGTCAGCTCCCTCACCCGCCGCGCTCTTCCCCAGCGCGTATCTTGAGCGGAACCCTGTGCATCGGCTCCAAAATCGTACAGCAGCTGCAGTAGACCCTCCGGAGTCTATCGGCGATGTCTACGGTGTGTTCTTACTTGGCAAGATGGTGATTATGATGGTTAAATTGCCCAGCTCAGCAGGAGCTCTACACCAGGGTGGCCATCACGGTCTGGTGCCACCTAATGCCCCCATTTATGTGAAAATCTATATTAAAAGGGGTGTCAGACTCACAGATCATTACATTTGTATCTGCAAATCAGATTTTTATGCACAGTTATAAGCAAAAAGCTCAATGAATCTGACATTGTCCTCTTTGATGTATTTATATGTGAGACACAGAGATAAAAACGGAGCAATGTTGAATCTTTACCCATCCAACAACTCACCCTGAGCGTTATGTCCCTTATTTAACGCAGAATTAAATAGAGCTAAAGTAAAGTCAGAAAACATTAGAGATAACTCACACAAACTTCGACCAATGACTCAAGTGGATGCCTTACTATGTGTTTGGGGCTTGTCGCTAGAGGAGGGGCCACACAATCTAGCACTACAAAAAAGCCAACATATTGCCATGGCCCTGGATGCCTTACTCTGAGTTTTGGGCTTATTCTGGGGTGGGTTTTCATCTCACAGCTTGCCTTTCGTCCAGAACTCTTCCCTGTTTGGCCAAGGAGGACCACACAATCTAGTGCTACAAAAGCGCCAACGGGTTCCCAGGACACGCGCAGACCGTGCACTGACGCGCGCCTGAGCAATACCTGGAGCAAGAGCTTGCCCGTCTCTGCCCAAGCGCTGAGGCCGAACCAATAGAAATCTAGAGCATGAATCTACTGCCACCAAGATGTACTTTAAGCCCCATCTGAATTTAAGGGGCTGCAGTGATCCAAATAGACACATGGAGAGGTCTGTCTGAGATCAGTAATGGTGTTTGTGGTGGCCGTGCCACAGTGAAACCTTTCATCCGCTGGCAGATGTTGCACTTTAAGACTTTAGCCTTTGTTTGTTCAGGCAAATGTGGACACCAGAATCACCCCCTCAGTAACAAAACCATAGCGGTGACTCCTGCGTGTGCAGAGCTCAGACCCACATGTGCAGGTATTATTAAACCTAATCTGCAATCCATGTTTGGTATAACTCTATCCCCCACTTCTGGAATTTGAGCTTACGGTGTGTTTTGCGCATCTAATTTATAGGAATATTTGAGTGGAAAACCCTTTGGAATGACAGAGATGTTCTTTGAGCCATTGACAGCTATCAGTATGTCTTTCTCTATCCTTGTGCTAGAATGAGTGATTGCAGCAATGGCAGCAGTTCACACTGTCGCCTTGGTGGCTTCATCAGCCAGTGAATTCCCTTCAACATGTTTATCAACACACTGGTGACTCAAGAAGTGAATAACTTGATACTGTGGCAGGCATGCTTTCAACTTAGCCACTTGTTCCCATTACAATTTATATTTAATCGAGCAACCCTTGGAATCTCTAAACCCATTCTGGCCCCATTAATGAAGAAACTCATTGTATGACTGTGCACAGTAAAATGAATGGCACACTATCAGTTTGGGGACTTCCCGATCCGTATACTGGAGTGCCAATATCAGGGCCTTTAACTCTGCAAACTGTGCAGTAAAATCTCCTGGAGATTGTGAAGTCGTATTGCTGGGATGGAACTTACCATCCCGCACACGTCCTTTCACCATAGCACACACAGCGCTATACTTCTGTTTACTTCCAATAGTGTAAAAAAGGGGTTCAAAGACAACCAGTAACCAAAGACCCTTTTCTGTTGCCCGGCGGTGTCGCCTCTATGACCCACCAATATTAATCAATGAAGAAGCAGGCGCTGGAGACTGGAAGGCAGGAAACGAGGATTTTATTCTCTCCGGAGGAGAACACATCAATTCAGACAGCAAGTATCGTCACGAGGTGCTCTAACCGCATTTCTGAGGCCTGGCCTCTTATACTAGGGTTTATGACCTTTATTGCACGTAACACATTCTCGCAACACTTTGATATTTGAAAGAACATCCTCGGAATCTCCCCTACAGGCCCGTTCCCACATACATTTACAGTTGAATTCCCCACCCCGGTCACAACAGGTGATGATTGTCGCGCAGCAGGGCATTCCGCCGATTCACAGAATGCATGGGGTTGATCGGATCTCATAGGGTGGGGGCTTTGATCGGCTCGAGGGTCTTTTGATGGGGAGGGGAAGCTTCCTACTGTACGGGGTAATAAACAGTATCCGCAGGGCCAGGTGGCGGCCTGGGAATAAGGAAGACAAACGGGGACACAGGAAAAGGGGGTTTGCATCAAAAGGATCTGAGACCATGAAAGGAATGAAGGGAGGTGTCGCGCTGGGGACAGGATGGGATTCTGTGGCGGAGCTGCGCTGAAGAGGGGTTTATGACCCAAGGCATGAGAGAGCGGGGGTTGTCAACGTGCGGGGGATGTTTGCGAGGTTTAGGAGAGAGAGAGAGAGAGACGCGCTGGCTATCAGCGAGGGGCCGGGAGACCATGATGCTCAAAATGGCTGCTGCCTATGCGCAAGGCATGTGAGAGTGGGAATGACCGGTGTGGGGGGGTCTTACGTGAGGGTGATTCTGATCGTGACGGCTAAAATATGGCAGATGTGCATGACGGAAAGTGTGGCATCGGAGAAAGGCAAGATGGCGTAGATAATGTTCACCAAAACTGTATTAATTTTCCACAGTCCTCCCTTTAACATTTCCAAGACATCTTGCTGGCCTATTTCCTATCTATACCTATTGCAGCGGTCATAAATAAGGGAGAGGGGACTTAGGCAAATGAACTGTACATAAACATCACATTATAACCATCACATCGTCTAGTAGGTGGGTTCATCGTTAAGTTGGTTGCAGAAAAAGTCATCGTAATGCAATATCAGACTAGAATTATGTAGCGAGGGCGTTGGGTACAGATCATAGATACTTATAGTCATTTGGAATAGGAACTGGTAAGTTATCATATAAGTAAGTCCTTTTTGTACTCGGCGAGAGCATAGTCAGTCCAATGGTGGTTGGGAGAGAAATGAGATATAATAAAAATAAAAATCAGAGTTCACAGTGTCTTTGTCGTCTTCTGTTGGCACTGTTAAGCACCCGGATTACAATTCGTTCTGTCAACAGGAATGTTCATGTGGATTGAGCCGTTGGAGGTCTGCGGGCAGGGGTACATTTTGTTTTGTTTCGCCAGACCTCATAGGAGAAATGCGTTACGGTTTTGGAGCAGGTGCATTTTCTTCCGTGACCCAGAGCATAGTTATTAGGAGGCAGAGGAAGGATTGTGATGAAAAGTGCAATTGTCTTTGAGTTGTGGGGTCTGTTTGTTTCTTGAGTCTCTGTGGTGGGTATTTCCTGTTGCTTCCATCATCATCGAGGCGTTCAGCAGCGGGTAGAACCACATACTTCGTTCATCTTCTCTTTAGGGGCGACCCTTGGTGGAGTTCTAGGTCACCGTTCTGAGATTAACATAGTTCGTGGTCTACTTAGTCGGAGCTCCCTCCCTTTTGACGCAGGGAATACCCTTCTCTGGATAGCTCAGTAGGATTTGGAGGAACTTGGAAGTTCAGGTGGAGAGGTGTGTGTGTGAACAGTCCTTATGGTAGGTCGGAGGAGGAGGGGATGGAGCAGGGCCAAGTCGGGAACAGATCAGGGGGACGGAGAATTTGAGACAGGCGGGTCCATAACCAGGTTCAGAGAGTGGGGACTTTTTGGCACACGTCGATCATAGAGCAGGGGCTTCAGGTCAGCCCTTTCCTTAGCTTTGTCTGAAACAGTGCCTCATCCTGCGACTCTTTACTGCTGTGTTCTCGCCTTGGCCTCCGTCGCTGAGGTTCCACGATCCGCAGTCAGGCCGCGTGCTCCCACATCCGGTCTCTTTCTCCTCCGACAGTGGTTCCCTTAAATGAGTTTGAAAAGACAGTCTTTAGAGATTTTGCAGAAGAAGGTAATTACATAAATCTATTTCTCTCCCAACACCAAGCAACTGGGGTAAACACCCGCTACATTTGAGATTTGCAGCCAACGTATAAACAATTGATGATGGGTTTGCTGGATTTTCCTACAACTTCCCTTTGTGGCTAATTCTTTGGCGTTTTGTTGGTTATCACATTCATTTGTCGTGGTATGAGGTCTGGTACCCATTCATTGCATTCGTCTATTACAGTAGATGTCAGTTCTTCTGGTAGAGACCCATTTCCCTAGTACGAGTCTTGCAAGGCTAGGCCGGTCTTCAGGGCTTTGTATCTTACGAAAAAGTGCAACGTGCTATTCACCATAGTCTGATAGGCATCCTTCTGAGGGATGAACATAGGCTAAACGACTCTCCATTACATCAAAACATCCTATTTTCAACAAGGTTTACTGCAACAAGTTCTTTCGGTTTTCGATCTAATTTTAACTTTGCACACATCTTTCTAACTTTCTATATAAATTCTCGCAACCTGGTTACTACAAAAACTCGGGGGGGCTTGCGATCATTATTAAACTTATCCTTGGGGCGGGTGGGATCTTATGGAAAACGATAGGAACACAGCGAATTGGAGCAAGGGGCGTTTTTCAGATTCTCGTTCAGGGCAGCTGATACCAAACTGGGGGCATTTTGGGAAGACGGGCGTGTCTCGATCATTTCTTACTGCTTGGGGTATGGAGACAATTTGGAATGGGGAAGGTCGCATTACCACAGACACATTTTTATCATAGAAGCCACTGACAAATAGCTCCCTGACTGTGGGTCAAATTTAGGGAACCTTAGTCGTCTTACCTGTCCCTTTCCTTTTGGCCAATTTAAATTTCATCCATATTTAGCAGAAAAGGAGAGGTAGTAACGTGGTATCGATACAGTTTTATTTAGGACGAATTTGTGCAAATACTTGTGGTATTTGGGGCCAATCAGGAGGTGCACCAGGTTCGCCAATTAGGTGCCAGTCGCTAGGAAGAGGGAAAGTGTGGAGGGGTGAAAGAGAGAGAGAGAGAGAGAGAGAGAGAGAGAGAGAGAGAGAGAGAGAGAGAGAGAGAGAGAGTAACAATAGGCCAAACAGTACACGTGTGACATGGAGAATGACCGTGTATTGTTTGGGCTATTCAGTGCGTTACCCAACGTTAGTCGTTTCGGGTCTGTGTTAGGATGTAGAAAGCATGCAGTTTTGGGACGGAAGAGCATTAGGTCAGGTACAAAAAGGTCGCGCATTGGGTAGGGCGTCTTTTTGTGTCGTCTTGCAGCGTTAGTCCGTTTTCATGCATCGGACGTGACGCGGCTCCAGATCCCTTACGATACCCTAATCGGGACTCCAATGTAACCTGCAGAGGGAAAAAGGAGGAAAAGGGAGGGGGACAACATTCGAGCACATCAAATGTACGGGCACGAAAGTCCTTTACTTACCGCATACTCGTACTTATCTCCTCGGGATATAATCCCTGGGGTCTTGATTTCTGAAGTCGAGGGGGCGGACAGTGTGATAGGTGGTTCATGGGGGGTTCGAGGATGGCATTATGGATCGTGTGTAGGGAAACGCTAAAAAGAGGAATCAGAGGTGCCTAGCGCGAGGTACCCGGTTTTGTAGATGTATCTGGCCATCGGGATCCTTAAATCATTCCCAAAGCTGTGATGTTCTAAGGCATATCAGTTCTTCGGTCAACCCTGTCCCTTAGTATTTTCGACCACCATACCTTTATAACATTTTAACAATCACACCGCATTACTTTACCCATTCTCAGAAGTCGAGGTCCTTCTTCATACGTTAGTTCACACATCTTAGTTGCATATTTTGGAGGCAGCGTATCATACCTTTTGATTCGATCATCAATTCAGGGTCGAACAACCATTTCTCAGATAAAAAAAGAGCAGAACGGTTGTGCACAGAAAAAGCCCTCCCACCAATCCCCACATTTACAAAAGCATGTGATGCCTATTCATAGTTTGGAAAACCTTTATTTGCATAATCGTTCAGTACGTAAAATGTGAGAGCGCAATCATATTCTGGTCGGACATGTCGACGATGGAAGCACATACAGTAGGGGGTTATTTTGCGGCACAAGAACATGTTAAAAAGCCCTAATTAATTATTTGCAAGTAACTAAAAACGTTTCATTGCGTGATGAGGGATCAGGGGCATTTCAGTCCATAAATGGAAACACAGTCAAGCTCATTGTAATCACATTTCCTAGATGTATACCATGGGTGTGCATCATAAGCGACGTTATGTACCAGTTAAAATAAATATCAAAATAAATCGTTCATTGAAATCAACATTTTTACGGGACCCCTTTCAAATGTTCGTCAAGTGAACCCTCCTCCCTTTTTCATCAAGTGCGCAAAGGTTCGTATATAAATCTTAGTACATCAAGTTTCAGTGGCTAAGGAAAACCACAAGGCATCTGTTAGTTCCTATTGATACCGGCGCCATTTTTAGGCGAAGCCGGTTTAGTCCGGAAGCAGCATCAGGGGCAAAAATGTCTCCGACGATTTGGCGGTTGGACCAGGGTCCCTTTCGGCAGTTCAAAAAAACCTGTGCTAACAGAGGGGCTGGTGGTGTGGACCGTCAATCAAGAGAGGGAGGGGGGGTAGAGTCTTTCATGTTGATGTTCAGCCGGAACTTACTCGAGTTCGTTAGCCCATAATGTTCCTGGGTGGTTCAGACGGAAGCTGATGCAGACACGAGAGCACCGCCATCTTGTTGCTGTGCCGTGGTTATTTCATTTGTGATCAATGCAGCTGTTCCCCACCGGAAGTCTGAAGGGGCTGAGGGCTCTTGGGACTTTGGTAGAATCTTCAAAGTCGAGGGGATGTTTGTCGATGGTGGGGGCTTGCGCCCAGGTGGGCAAATGCCCGAGTTGCAATTTCGGACAAAGTTACTCCAGAGGCCTAGACCCGCCTTCTGAGGGCCCAGACGCCATTTTTAGACCCTGCGGCAGCCGCCCTCCGTCGTATCTTTCAGGAGTGGAAGAAACTTCTTGTGGCGAAAATGACAGAACATCATGCTGTTGGAGCAGGACATTTTGGTTCGGGGCGCCAGGGTGCAGCAGTGGAGCCTTCATCTGGGGAGGTGAGGGAGGCTCGTCCGTGCCGCCTCCCTCTCCCGGCGCATCCCACGCCGTCCCTTCGAATCAGGGGTGCACATGATGACCACCCTACACCCCTGATTCCGACTCTTGGGGGACCATTGTACGTCCGGTGCTATTCAAGTATGCCCGTCGGACATTGTATGTCCTGTGCTGCGCAAATATACCAGTCGGACATTGTAAGTTCTGTGCAGCGCAGGTATATGGCCGTCGCCCGGCTGGAGGACATCGGCGCCGGACCAGGGCAGGGAGGCCTCCTACCTGCGGAGGCGGGAGAGGGCTCGTCCGTGTCGCCTCTCCCTCCCCGCCCACCCTGCATCCGTTCGATGGAGGAATTCGTGATGGCCGGACCAGGAGATACGAGGGAGGGGGTCATTTGCATCCGCCCCCTCCCTACTCGCGGCCCGGGGGACGCCATCCCTGGAAGGGTAGTATGGGAAGACCATTTCATTGCCTGCTTTGTGGAGCCTCCGGTACCTTCTCGCCGGTGATCTCTTTTGGTCCATGGCTGCTGGCAGGCCCCGCCCCACACGTGCTATGTGTTTCAGGTGGGCGGGACCATCGAACTGTTACATTTCGAGGACTTCCGGAGTGAGCATAATATGTTTTGTATTTCTCCTATTAGTACAGTTTGTTTTAGAGAGAGTTCTACTAGTTATTCTATTTACCGTTGGTTGTGTGTTTTCTTTACCGTAATTAAATCCTAAGTTATATAATAGACGTTTGGCTTCCTTGAGTCCTTTCTCTAACGGGGGTTGTTTACACTGGCCTGTAATTGTGTTTGTTTTTCAGAGCGGGGGGAGCAACAGAGAGCAATCAGTCCCAGAACTCTAACATGTCGTTAAAATTGGTCTGACGAAATCTATGCCATCGAGCATAATCAAACGGGGTGGGTCTATCTGTTCCGTCTGCACTAGTCTGATTGGTTTTTATCTCGCGCCTTTTCCCTTTCTGTCGGCCTGTTCTTTCTGTCGACCCTTCGTTCTTACCTATGCTCTGCAGAGTCGGGCATTGGGCTTTCCAGTGCCCGAGACGTCTACAGAAAGCACATTGGTTTTGTTTTAAATCTGTTCGTCCTGTGCATAGTGTCGGGGGATTACTTTCGGGTTGTCGCGTCCCGGGGTTGTCCTGTCGACACATCCCTTTATACCGTTCCCTTTTCATGTCTACTCCTCGGAGCTGTGCCATCGCTGGCCCTTCCCTTTGCCTACTAGACGTTTGGAGGGTTGTCCGCCGTGTCCCTTCACCTTTTCTGAATTCGTCGCTTTCCCTTCGTCGTGTGGCTTCTTTGCGCCACATACCGAGACTATCGAGCATAATAGGTGTTGTTTCATTCCTACGAAGGGCTATTTCTACCGTTTCTATTTTGTCAAGATCGAAGGATCCTCTCAGTGGCCACTGACTTTCTCGATCCCTTTTCGTATAATTATGCCACAGCTCACTATAGGCTATAGCGATCAATCCATGCTTCATGAACATGTCCTTATTAGGGGTGCCTTCCAGCGGAGCCGGATGGTTCATCTCTAATAAGCGGTCCGGGCTAAACAGGCTACTAACCAGTGGGGAGAAGACAGGCATGACGGATCACAATGGGATAATAGTCAGCACTACCTATCTTATCACTGCTTGCAAAGACTAGACAGAATATTTCTATTCTACGTTGTTTGCAGGTAGTGAATACCTCATGAACCAATCTTGAGCAATCAATGTTAGGTCAAAAATAAAAAATCAATATGGTCAATGGGGAGAATAAGTAGGCTCGCAAAGGTCCGCGTCACCTACCCTTTCACTATCTGCAAAGAGGGGACCTATTCTTCCCTGTTTGCAGACAGAGAATCTCCAGAAAACAATCTATAACAGTTAATCAATGGGGGAGGGGCAATTGTTCAGTGGGGGAGAAAGATAGGTCCGACGGATGCGTACCTATCCTTCGCTGTTTATAAAGGGAGAGCCTGTTGTTTCTCCGTTTGCAGACAGCGAATCTCCAAATAAATTAACAAAAAGTAATACTAGTATTTTCTCATCAATTATCAATCACTTTCAATTGTCAATCACTTTCGCAATTCGTCGTGTTTACACGACCTTACCCGGACAGCATGGACAGTTTCTTGTCTTCCGAATCCAGCGCCCGATCGTCCTCTTCTCTTCGTAATCCACGTGGCACTCCTGATGGTTCCCAGTCAGGACCGCAGATCACTCGAGAGAGGTCTGTTCGGAACCAGTGAAGTTCGGATGATCGGCTGTCAGACGAGGGTCTATCGGACAGGGTACCTTCCGATCGTTGCAGTCGTTCACTCTGTCGTCAGGACCTCTCCCACTGGATCCACGAGTCGCTGATGGGCCCCATGTTTGGGACGCCAATTGTAAAAAAGGGGTTCAAAGACAACCAGTAACCAAAGACCCTTTTCTGTTGCCCGGCGGTGTCGCCTCTATGACCCACCAATATTAATCAATGAAGAAGCAGGCGCTGGAGACTGGAAGGCAGGAAACGAGGATTTTATTCTCTCCGGAGGAGAACACATCAATTCAGACAGCAAGTATCGTCACGAGGTGCTCTAACCACATTTCTGAGGCCTGGCCTCTTATACTAGGGTTTATGACCTTTATTGCACGTAACACATTCTCGCAACACTTTGATATTTGAAAGAACATCCTCGGAATCTCCCCTACAGGCCCGTTCCCACATACATTTACAGTTGAATTCCCCACCCCGGTCACAACAGGTGATGATTGTCGCGCAGCAGGGCATTCCGCCGATTCACGGAATGCATGGGGTTGATCGGATCTCATAGGGTGGGGGCTTTGATCGGCTCGAGGGTCTTTTGATGGGGAGGGGAAGCTTCCTACTGTACGGGGTAATAAACAGTATCCGCAGGGCCAGGTGGCGGCCTGGGAATAAGGAAGACAAACGGGGACACAGGAAAAGGGGGTTTGCATCAAAAGGATCTGAGACCATGAAAGGAATGAAGGGAGGTGTCGCGCTGGGGACAGGATGGGATTCTGTGGCGGAGCTGCGCTGAAGAGGGGTTTATGACCCAAGGCATGAGAGAGCGGGGGTTGTCAACGTGCGGGGGATGTTTGCGAGGTTTAGGAGAGAGAGAGAGAGAGACGCGCTGGCTATCAGCGAGGGGCCGGGAGACCATGATGCTCAAAATGGCTGCTGCTTATGCGCAAGGCATGTGAGAGTGGGAATGACCGGTGTGGGGGGGTCTTACGTGAGGGTGATTCTGATCGTGACGGCTAAAATATGGCAGATGTGCATGACGGAAAGTGTGGCATCGGAGAAAGGCAAGATGGCGTAGATAATGTTCACCAAAACTGTATTAATTTTCCACAATAGCAGGCTGAGCAGATCCATCAGTGTAAATGATGTATTCATATTTCTCTTGAGGCAAGATCTCATTCAGCAGAGGATATTCTTGTTCGTGATGCAGAAACGCTTGTGTTTTTTAATGTAGAATCATATCTGTAATCTACATATGTTGCAATGAGATAACTAGCACATTGTATCCATCGCGGATCTTAGTGCTTTTGCATATGGAATGCTCACTTTGGTAACAGCTTCTAAAGTTACAAAGATAATCATTTTCCCCGGTGCTAGTGCTCTTTCTCTCACTACAGCAGACTGTACGGCGGTGAATATTTTTTCTATTGCCGCAAATCGCATTTCAGCATTTGTGAACAAATGTGATTTGTATGTATGAAATTGGGACTGTCTCAGCTTCATTGAAAGTGAGGTAAGTATATCATGATAAACCCGGGACAACCCAGATCACTAAGTTATTGGTATTCACATGTGTGTGTAAATGTCTTGATGCTAACTTGTCGGCCTGAACTGAACATAGAGTATCCGTGTGTTGTTGTGTCCACTGATGTGGTGAGAAATCAGGTCTGATTAAGTCGTGGAAAGGTTTTACTTTTTCTTCCTAATCTGAAATATATGTTGTGCCTAAATTTAGAAATCCTAATATGGATTGCAAACCTTTTAGATTTTTTGGAAGTCGGAGCAGCGCACACTTTTTAAAAAACTTGGCTGCCAGGCTCTTGCCTTCGCTTGAGAGCTCATATCCCAAAAATAGGATATTGAGTTGGGCAATTTTTGATTTTTTTAAATTAAATTTGTAGCCCAAGTTGGCGAATCCCAGAATTATGTTGTTCACCCTCCTCAAGTGTTCAAGTAATTCATTGTCCATCAGATAGATGTGATCTACATAGGACACTGCCTCCTCATTGCATGTTTGTAATATTTCTGACACTCTTGCCAAGAATAACACCAGGCTGTTCTTATACGCTTGAGGCAAACAACAAAAATTTTGCTGAGTGCCGAGCGCAGAAAATGCTTTCAAATGTCTGTTTTCTGGAGCTATATTCTGGCAGAAGAATCCATGGGAGATATCTAATGTTGTTTTCTATTTCTTCCGCACAATGTTAATCATTAATGTGGCCCTATGTGCATTTTGAACTTCAGATGTTCATGTGCATGTGTTCAAATTTCTGTAATCTAAAACTAGACGATATGTATTGTCAGGTTTCATTACTGGAAATAAATGGTTGTTCATTGGGGAGGTACAAGTCTCAATAATGCTTTGGTATTCGAGCTGGTCTAGAATTTCTTTGACCTGTATTTTTGCATCATTTTTATAGGGTACATTTTAATGGGATTCTGGAACGAGGTCGGGGAAAGTAGGCAAAATTACTCTTTCCCCTTTGGCTAATCCATCACAAACTCAGGCGGCCAATGTTTCTCTGCCAGCAGAATTCCATATCCATATGTTAAGTTCTCCCAAAAGAGACCTTTAACCTTTTGTGAGATGTCCCCATCTATTTGAAGTGTAATTTTGTACAGTTTATGTGGGACACTAACTCTGATATCAGGTGTTTCCACCATGATGTGTTCCTTCAAAGTGCAAAGTGTTTCCTTTTTTGTCTTTGGTCACTCTTCAGTCTTTTGTTCTGATCGCGTGCCCTGTCCGAGTTTTTTGATGAACCCTGGAAGGAACGAAAGGAATGTGTATCAGTGTCTTGATACCTATCAGGTTTCCTAATGTTATCACAATTCCCAAGGTTGTACCTCCTTTCAGAGGACTTCCGTTGGAGAGACCCACCCGTTGATCATGAATTCTTTTCTGAATTATTATTTTTAGAATTTTTGTTTTCCTGTTGTCTTTGTCTGGTCTACCCGCCATTTGGGGCTTCCCGGCTTTGGGTTCCAAATTATCTTTACCTAATGCAGCATAGGTTTCTTCGATAATTTTGGGTAATTCTTTCTCCCGATTGATAGGAGCTGTTTGCCGTAGGCAGCTGTGTATGGCCACTGCTGCTGCCTCCTCCTTAATGTTGCTCAGCATGTTTGCAGGGATGGGCAAAATTAACCATCAGTTTCATTCCAAAGTCCAGGACAGGTCTTGCCCCGTAATCATTTGGTATCTGTTTCAATACTTCTGAAACGACTGCTAAAGAAGGGGTACCGTGTACTCTGACAGAAATGGCAGCAAAGATTGTTCCCTAAGTGGTACAATCCTTGATCCCGGGAAGCATCCCCTTTGGCAAGCAAATGGTTAGCATTCTATGTTTTTCCTGCAGACCCGTACAGGGAAATACTGCTTCCAGGGTAATACTGAAATTGTTTGTGCTATCCAGACAGAATTTGCTCACGTTTAGAAGGAATTGTACCTATTACTGATTTCAGTCTCTGTGGGTTAATTGTGGATGAATGAATGAATGAATGAATGAATGAATAAATGAATGAATGAAGGTAAATTTGTATGGCGCTACTTAACCCGGGGGCATCAAGGCGCAGATGGTGGAAACAAGCTGAAAGATCAAAAAAGCAACCCAAAAGAGAGCAGCTTACAAGTAGGATTCTGAGAAGATGTGGTTTGATGTAGACCAGCTGGCGCATTTCTCGCAGGTTGGGCTGTCCATGTTTGTATGACAAACTGGACAATGTGCCTGTATATCCTGACTATGTCTTTGTATATTGCACGGACTTCATCAACTACTAGTGTATCTATCTCGGGATGTGGAGATGTGGAGTGGCCAGATTGCTCCTTCTATGCTGAGTGGGCCGAGTCTCACGCCAGATGTTGTATGTGGGATGGCGCCTTTAAACCAGTTTTTATGCTGCTGGTAAGTTAAAGGGACTTCAATGTCTTCGTATGAAATGTAGGTTCAACAACAATGTACTTAAGTAATCATGGTGCAAAGTAGGCCTTAGGCCACTTACTGCTTTAAACCTGTATAGAGCATGAATGCACTCTTCTATGTAGGTGCACATTTGTTTTTTATACATTCAATTGTCCAGTCTGTATCATTAGACCTTCACAATCACTCTCACTCTACTGTTTCAATATGGTAGCGAGCCATTCAGCAGTATTTCCTTATATATGTACTGTGGTAAAACTGAAGCTCTTATAAATTCTGTCATGCACTCTCTTTGCAGAACTGTAATCATGCAGTACCTAAGCAATTATGGAGCAAAGTAGGCCTTAGTATATGGACTGCTTCAAACTCCTATTTACTATGCATGTACTGTTCTATGCACCTGCAAATGTACCTTTAATATTTTGAATTCCCCAGTCTCTATCCTTACACTTCCAGCAAACACTCTGTCATTCCTGTTATAGTTTTGTAGTGACTCATTGATCAGTGTGTAGTAATCCATTCTCTACATTGAAACAGTAATCAGGAGATGTACAATAAGTGGTACATTCCCAGAAATATTGCAGTTATTGTGCACTGTGATATCAGCACAATGGATGCACCGTATTTACAATGTAGTGTATTATGGAGCAAAAACGGAACAGATATGTGATGTATTTGTATTGTGAAGGTGGTGCATTGCTTGACTTGCGTTCCAAGTGCAACACAGCTCCAGCAATGCTCTTGGGGTTCTATGCTCACAAAGCTGTGTCAACCCTTACACCTGTTTCAAGCAGGTGCAGGGTTTTGATGTAGCATTGGACTAAAAGTGACTGAATGAAATAGTATAGATTTCACTCAGTCACTTTTAGGAGGTGTTCCTATGCTAGAACACTTGCACTCCCATCCCCCTCTCTCTGCGCAGGAAATATGATGCACCTTCCATATGCATCACATTGTAAATATCAGGTACTATGGTACATCTTTTGCAACACCGTTACATTACAAAAGTGACCGAAAAGATGTGTAAAAGAGGTACAAGGGGGTTTGTAAATTCGCTCCTAACACATTCAAATTCCCCCAGGCAGTTTCACTAAAAGTGCAAATTGAAGTATAGACTTTTAACATATTTATATAGATGTGTTACATTGATTGAAGTGCTTTGGAGGTACTACAGTATAGTATAGGTAAACACCTTATACATTTATGCTGTAGCACTCTCTTATAGATTTGCACTTCCACATTCACCATACACTACTAATTCATGCGTTCATTTATGCACTACACATTCATTCTGACAACGTTTTACACACTAATATAGAAATATAGTTCTTTTTCAAGCCAGTGGAGGTAGTTCTGAAAAGAAGTGATGTTTTTTTTTTAGTTTTCTATTTTTTTTGTATTTTTTCAAGAAGTTTTTAGTTTGTTTTTTTTAAACCAAAAAAATTAAATTGGAAACCAAAAAAACTGTGGAACAGGAAGAAAAAAGGAAAATATATTATTGTTTTAGGCAACAGTGCTCTTCTTTGCTCTTCACAATGAGGTGAATAGACTGCTCAGTTCTCTGCAAAATTTACAATGAATTGTAAGATTAGCAAACTGAGGCACAATAATAGGATGCGGATTGTTCGGAGGAGGTGGTGGTGCTTTTGAGGTAGGAGGAACTGCAGGTTGAGGGTTTTCCTGGAACCTTTGTGTTGTCATCCTTCCATAAATATTTGGATGCAAATTTTTGATATGGTGAACCATTGAGGCTGTCCCGAAAGAGTACTTTTTAGTGGGGTCAGCCCTGGAAAGTGTAACCTCTCAGATCATGCATGTTACTTTCGGTACATTTACCTTTTTCTGTCCCTCCAAAAATGAAGAAAAATTCCAAATGAAAGCTTATTTTCTCTTTTCCTGAGGTGGCTTAGTAACAAAATGTTTCTTGGAGGACTGTACTGATGAAGTCTCTAAAAGAGCAGCCATTGTAGAGTTTGGTTGTAAAAGACTACAGCTCCACAGAATAGATATTTTTCCTGGGAAAGTCGAAGTAGGATAACCAAAATGAGAGGGGTCTTTCAACAGTTGGAATAGGAAGTATTATGAACTAATCAAAACTCTCCTTTTATGGTCAGATGACTTTGCGTACGCTTACAGTGCTCTTAAGGTGCTCTTAAGATGCGAGTATGTATGACGTACCTTTGCGATTTGCGTAATTGCTTTTAAAAATAATAATCGCTTATTAGAAGTTAAAAAAAAGTATTTACATGATTGTCCTAGATACTGTCTTTTCTTAATATGTACATTAAATACATATATATATGTTTTTTGAACAATTCGAAACTTTTGCGCCGTATGCCTACGGGGCGCCGAATATGACATCACGCAGAAGCGTTGATGCGATGCGCAAGGTCAAAGTGTATCTGTAACGAGTGCGTGGCTATGCACAGAGGACCATTTGCCATACAAAGTGTGGTGCGATCACTGTACGTGTATGTTGTGATTACCCAAAAAAATATGAAAAAGGAATTATACAGATTCTAATTGTAAAAAATTGAGATTTTTTTTAAATATAAAAAAATTGGGGATTTAGTTTTGTTATTATTTTACATTACGAATATGAAATATAATTTAAAAAATAAAATTAATATAAATATTTTTCATAAAAATGTAAGAAATTAGTATAAAAAGAAAGAAATGTAATAATTTATACATTTAAAAATTATCATTTACTAAACCTTTGAAATTCACTGAAAAAAACATAGATTTCAGCCACGTTATAGTTAGGAATTAGCATTTGAAAAACCTTGCAAATTCACTGAAAAAAACATAGGTTTCACACATGTTATAGTTAGCTGTAGATTTCACTCATACAAAACCATTGAAATTCCCCCGTTATAGTTAGTTCAGCTAACTATACCTCACAGGGCCGCAATGCACTGTTGATGACGTCACATATTACATCACTCATGTCATGGTCAGTGACATCACTCACGACATCCCTGATGACATCTCAAATGACATCACTGATGATGGGATTAAGTCCCCTTGGCTCTTGAGGACCTCAGGACTGAATTTGACTTCTTCCCCCAACCAGTAGTGTGCCAGGAGGCAAGGCTTGCAGAGTGATGAAGACAGGGGGAATAGCCTCTGACGACCTCTCATCAATCCAGCTGTGAGGGTCTTACTGGAGGTAACAGGTGGGGTAGTTGGCCACCAAGGATGTCCTGGGGTCCAACTACCCCTCCTGTTACCTTCACCAAGTCCACACAGTGGGATTGCTAAGATGCCTCCACAGGCCATGCCCTCTTTCCCCACAACTCTGCAAGTGCGTCTCCCGGTGCATTACTGGTTAGAGGGTAAAGTCAAATTTACACCTGAGTGACCTTGGGGGCCAACAAGCCCTCCTGGTACCTCCTGAAAGCACTACACAGCAGGATTTCTCAGGGATAGTTGGTGGCCCTGCCCCCTTTCTTAACCACTCTGCAAACATGACTACTACATAAAAAACATAGGAATTCACTGAAAACCCAAAGGTTAAAGAGGTATTACAGTAAGGAAATGGAATTTAAAAACCTTGGAAATTCACTGAAAAAAAACAAAGGTTACAGGAACGTCATAGTTAGGCTCAGGTTTCACTCATACAAAACCAGTAAAATTCAGCAGTTATTTTTAGCTGAGCTAACTATAACTCATGCCCTTCACAATGCACTGCTTATGACCTCACATATTACATCACTCATGACACAGTCAGGGACATCACTGCTGACATCTAGAATGACATCACCGATGACATCATCCACAGAATCACTGATGCACCCACTCACACCACATAGACCTTTCATATACCCACTCCCGCACAACCATTCACAAACCCATTCACAGAACCATACCAGTACTTACACACCCACTAACTGATGCATAGATCTACACACACACATCTGCTCACTCGCTCATTTAGCCATTCATACACCCATTCACTCACTAATACAGCCACTGAGGTTGAACACAAGAAAAAGAAGACGGCCGATGATGACTAGGCGACCCCCTTCTTATCCTGGCTGCTGTCCTTTTCACCCTCTTCCTGTCAAAAAGTGGTCACCCTTCTTCCTCCCCTGAAGTAGAGCAGCGAACCCATGCCTGTCCCCTTCGAGACCCCCCCTAGTCCCTTTGTGGACATGGCTTCGCCGCACGCGCACACAGACCATAGCGGGTGCGAACATTTTTACAAAAAAAACGGAGCGGGAAGGGAAGTAGCGAAACTTCAAAGCTCCACTTTTCTTCTGAAAGTACTTAAAAAAAAAAAGAATTTGTTTGTATTTTTTATTTACATTTTATATTTTTGTACATATTGTTAGGGGGTTGGGGGTCAGTCATTTTTAAGTGATCTCTAGGTGACCAAAAGTGAGCTTTGAAGTGTCTGTGTTGGGGGGCGGCAGGGTGGGCTATGAATAGGGGAGGGGGCTTTCCCTCCGCCCCTCCCGTCCCTGTTCTAGGTGTAACTATTATTCGTGGTGTGACCAGGTCGTGAGTTCTACACAAGGAAAAATAAATCGCGGAGGGGGAGGAGGGGAAACTTGTTAAAAAATATAAAAAATAAAAAAATCTATAAAATAAAATGCAAAAAGACCTGATCTGAGCATTCCAGTAACCTTTTTGTTTGTGTACGTACCTTGATGTACCATACGTAGTTTGGGTTGTATGAGCTGGCAAGGCCAAAGATGGACTTTTTTGTTGTTTTTTTAAATTTTATTTGTGTATGAAGTTGCTGTTTTTTTGTTTTTTTCATTTCTTGGCCGGTTTGATGTATGTGTGAACTGATGTCCAACAATAAAACAGGAATTTTATTTTGCCGAGTTGTTCTAAAAAAAATAAAAAAAAAAAATAATACAGCCACTGACATATGCATTAATACATCCATTCAGCCACTGATACACTAAGTCAGTCACCCGTAGAGTTACTCACACACATAGTTACTCATCCATTCGGTCAATCTCACAGGCACTTACTCACCCATATAGTTGCACACACTATAACACATACTCACTTACCTAAACAGTGACTGACACAAGCACACACTCACCCACAGTCACTCTAACGTTCGCTCACTCATCCACACAGTCACTCATATACCTCATAACTCACCTATGCTGCCTTTCACATACCCGGTTACTCACCCATATACCACCGACAGATCAGCTCACTCACCCACACAGCTGTACATACACTGACCCACCCACACAGCCTTTCACACACACACTCACTAGCCCATACAGTCAATGACTCACTCACTCACTCACTCATCCATTCAGGAAGTCACACACACCCTCACCCACCCACACATTGCCAAACAAACCAAAGAAATACCATTACGCAACAACAAAAAATGGCAGATACGACAACTAATCTCATGTAAAACTGAATTTACAGTCTACGGGATAGAATGTCCATGCCCCCTCATGTACGTGGGCAGCACAAAAGGAGAGCTAAAAAAACGAATAATGGAACATGTGAGAGCCACAGTGCATAAAGACAGAGCCAACGCAGTGGCAAAGCATATGGAGCTAAAGCACAATGGAGATTGGCTCAAATTGAAATTCTTTGGAATAGAAACTATCCCAAAAAATACACGTGGTGGAGATCGCGAAAAAATTCTTAGACAAAAGGAGTCAAGCCACATCCTAAACTTCAGAACTTTAAGTCCTCATGGCCTGAACCAATCGGAAGAGTTATATATTCATCTCTAATATGGACAACAGTAGGGACAATATGAGTGAATTGCTGAATTTGAAAACCATCCTATAACAAGACTGGATGTTCAAAGAAGTTAGCCTCATCAATTAGTTGACTAATCCCACTTGAGGGATGGAAAAGGACAAATGTGGACATGAAAATTAAATGTCAATCACTATCTTATGTGTCACAAATAGTGAACTAATCCCACTGGAGGGATTGTAAGGGCATAAATAGTTGGCAAAAATAATTGACAAAAATAATAATGATGCATAATTATAATGTCAGCCAACAATACTGTAAATATAAGGTTGAGGCAAAAAGTTTGATTAATTTCTCTTGTTAAATGGTTTAATTTCACTTAGAGAAACTCCCCCTTTTTTTAAATAAAATTAGATTGCAAAAAACCACAAATACCAGAATGCCTAGCGAACTACAACAGGATGTGATGTAACATCAAACACTAAGGTCGCTTTAAATGATGTGAAAAAACTTGTGAAAGTGATCGTGAGCAAGGTGCTTGTAGCACTGAAACGCGTAGATCGAGTCTGTTATCATGGCTGAAGGATTGCAATAAATCAACTTGTGGAACTTAAAGGGAGTGCGCCCATTACTTTCGTTCGAAAAACGGAGGAGTGTTAAATAAGTAACGGCGAGGTTCTGCCATAGGGATTGCACCCACATTGAGCGCTTAATGGTCGGGAAACCGGGAACCGGTGTTTGGAGATATATATATATATATATATATATATATATATATATATATATATATATATATATATATATATATATATATATATATATATATATATATATATTTTATATGAATGGAGATAGAGAGGGAGAGAGAGAGAGAGAGAGAGAAAGAGAGAGAGAGATATTAAATAGGAATTAGATAAATCTAGTTATCTAGTTTCATCTAACACCTAGAACATTAGTAACTGTGTACATATGAAAATAATATTTTACTTCCACTACCAACTCATTGGCCATGTTGTTCATTTCTTCCCATGCTTGCCCTTTCAGACTCTGCCCACCCCCGACCTCTGCAGGACTATCAACAGCCACAGCGTAAATGTGTGTCACACCCAAACTCAGTATGAAACCAGCAACAACATTTATAGGGCTAAAAATAATGTCATGAGGTGCTAGTGCCAGGCAGCTGAGAGTGTCTCTGCTCTAATCATACCACAACGGAAACCAATATGCGCTCTACCCACGACTGCTGTGCAGAGGAAACCACAGCTCATCCTCGGTCTAAAGGCAATAACTGCTCCACCTCTGCCTCTATCAAAAGTAATTTGTATGACAGTCAGTGTGACTCAGAAGAACTTGAAGCATTATGTGGTTGTGTGTTGATATCCTTTTCTGTATAGTCTCATTTTGTTTTATTAAAAGCAAACATACTTAATGTTCACAGCATACACACACATTAATTTTAAAAAACAAGTCTGTATTTCACAGGTTGGGTCAGTTAAATCTAGGTGAATATGGGCTCACTATTTGTTTGGCTTATCAATTTTGTTTAATGCAAACCGAGTTGTGTGGCTAGTTTTTCATGGGCCCTGATGCAAGGTAGATAGAAGCCCCTTGTGCTCTATGGCTGGGTAGTGAAAGACAACTATTATTGGGGTCAGTGGCTCCTCAACTCCGGTCCCTTTAAACATGCTGCACCACTGATAGCTACACCCCTGACTTCCCTCACGTTTGTGTTTGAGTGTGTTATCCCACCAATTTAATAAGGCTAAAATACAATACAGTTTACTGAGAAAGCTCTACCTAACCCCTCTTGTTATGAGAAAAGCAGTAGGCCTTTTCTCATAAAAATATGTTACAGGTTCACAATAGTACCAAACAGAATTAAAGTTTAGAACACAGAGCAATACATTTTCCAAACCAATTAAAAAAATTCTGCTGATGTACATAGCTCTGATATTTGGGCCCAGACTCGCCCAGTACTCAGGAAAAACTACTAAACTAGACACCCATGGATGTCCAGGGTTTTGTGTCTTGCATGGATCCTAATAGGTGTTCCTACCCTGAATAACCCTGAAACATCAACAATTGAAAGAGATTGCAGATTGACCTCACAATTCAGCTGTATGGCACATATAGGGGTGCTATCTATTGTAAAATTAGGTTTTTTAAGTGGCAGTACATTGTTTTGGCAACGATTACGGCAATGTTTCAGGTTGCAAACAGCTAGCTGAACCTGGAACCACATATTTAAAGTCATATTAGTAGGTGGTGTAAATGTATGCAGAAACCTACATTTGACTTGTAACTTCCAATCCACTGGTGCACTTCCTGTACCACCTTCCTAGAAAATCAAATTTGCCATACACTTACTCCTTAGAGTGTATATGTGTGAACTTTAGACCCTATAGATCCAATATTCTGTATGGTGATGGTTGCTAATAAGTTTAAGCAAGATATCCATATTATTTTACCTGCATGGTAACATAAATTAGGCAAACAAAAATAACAGAAACACAGCAGAAAGGAATCTTCCATTCTCAAGGCTAACCAGTCTCATCTGAAATGAGTAAGCATGGGCGGAAAATCTGTCCCGCTCGCGGATTTTGTCGATTTTCGGTAAATTCGCAATCCACGAACTCTCGCGAATTTACCGAAAATCCGCAAATTCGCACATAGCGGATTTTTTTGCTTGGTGATACAATATTGCGGCGTGTGGCGTTCACTTACCGTCATTCAGCGTTTGCCGAGTTGTTTTACCCGATACTTTGCGAGTGCTGCGCCATTTTGGATCTTGCTGCGGGATCCCGCGGGAGTTTGGCGACGCATCGCGAGAGTTCGCAATTGCGAACATGTAGATGCGGCGGGCAGCAACAATCTCGCACTCGTGAAATTACAAAATGTGCAATTCTGCACAAGAAATCCACCAGCAAGCAGCATAAATCATGATTTTTTTCAGAATAACTCCTCAGGTTGACATTTGCCTGCACTTTTTTGGATTTGAGGCTTTTTTGACTTTCTTTGGATCACTTTTGGATTAGAAATCAACTTTCACAAGTAAGTTTGTTTGGGGCATTACAGTTGCTGTTCTGCAGAAAAATGAGTTTTGCAAAACTGAAAGCACTCAGCAGGTGCAAAAGTTCACTCATCATTAGTAACCATTCCCTGTAGTGCTTCCTGAGGGGCCCCTCCAGAGTTCAGTTGCCTACGTTTGTTTGGGGCAATACAGTTGCTGTTCTGGAGAAAAACGAGTTTTTGCAAAACTGAAAGCACTCAGCGGGTGCAAAAGTTCAAAGTCATCATTAGTAACCATTCCCTGTAGGGCTTCATGAGGGGCCCCTCCAGAGTTCAGTCGCCTACTTGCAACTATTCTATGACCCTGCTCTGACCCTCACAGCAGGCTCATAGAATAGCTACAAGTAGGCCACAAAGGTCCTGGGAAAAAAAATTGCACTGCAACAGAAAGCAAATTACAGATAAGGAAGCAGGTGCCAGACAGGAAGTTTAAATTCAGTGACACATTAATCAACCCCAAATTAATTCATGTCAGTTGAAGCAGGGCAGGTGTGCTTGCTTTTCCCCCCCATAATCTACAGTGATGAATCAGAGGGTGGCAGTGATGTACCAGAGGGTGGCATGGGTGAATCAGAGGGTGGCAGTGGTGAAACAGAGGGTGCTGTGAACCTGTGATGATGAACCAGACCTAGAAACAACAAAGTTGCGACCGTTGCGAGCCGACAAGTAAGTTCGCAATTGCGAACTGGTAAAAAAACCCTCGCGAACTGGCAGAAACCCTTGCGAACACAAAGAAAAAATCCGCAAATTTGCGAGAATTCGCAGATTTTGCGGATTGCGAGTTCGCAAATACGCAAATTTGCGAACGCCAGATTCGCAAAATTTGCCCATGCTTAGAAATGAGCTCAAAACGAAGAAGAAAGTAGGAGTTGCCTTAACTCATGGAATTTGCTGTAGATTAATTTCACAGAATTACAATACAATTCTGAGTGATTATGGGGAATTGAGTGAAGAGTGTAACCCAACATTTAGTGCTATTTTCCCAGCACAAAATAAACCCTTACATCCAAAATGGACCAGACGATTTATTTTGAATTAAGGAAATAGTGCTAAATGCAACACAACATGAATAGCAGAATCCAGCAGCCACTCGTGTTCCCTTCAGTTCATTGTTCCTGTGCTTCTGTGGTAGAATGTTTGAGCCAAATTACTGTAACTTCTCACTAACAAAGTAACTGAAAATTACCAAAATTACTGCGATTACTCAGCATGAATGAAATTTCACCCAGGCCTAGAAGAAAGCAGAATTGTTACAGTTCTTTGCCTTTTGAGTGTGTCTATAACAGAGGCAAAGTTCCTGTTTTGAAGGGCAGATGCGAGAATGTGCAAAAAAGCTTCACTTCCCCTTGCCATAGAGAATCATTGAGAAGAAAGATATAGAGAGAACCAGGAATTTTTGAAAGGCAGACACAGAGACTGATTACTAAATGGGACATGCTGGCTGGAGTGCCATTATCTAACTGCAGCCCCATGTGCTTTCTGAGGTATACAGGGACAGTTACATGGCTTGGCATAAATTAGTTGGGAAGATTGCTAATTGCTCTGCTAATACATCAACTATGAGGGTGACAACATATATTTTTTCATTTGTTTATGGTCACTGAAAAAACAAAGGTTAACCCCTTGCATGTGGCGCGAATATTCGCGCTGTGCGGGGATTCTAATTAGTGGGCGGGATTCGGATGGCCCGGGGGCGTCCTCTGCACACGCCCACCGTGACGCATAACGGCTACCAGCCGTCATGAGCATGCAAGGGGTTAAAGGGATGTTATAGTTTTGTAATAATATAAATATTTTTTAAAAACACTGAAATTAACAGTTACAGTATACTGAGCTATCTATAACTTGCACCCCAGCCAAGATCTGCTTATGACATCACATATTACATCACTGAGGACATGTTAAGTGGCATTATTGATTACATCAATGACTGCATCATTGATGACATCACTGATGTATCATACAGTTGTTGTGGTACAGCTGTATAGGGTTTCAAAACACTACAAGTGTGGACAATTTTCTATTCACCCTAAGGGATTACACACTTAAGTATTACATATGACTAGCAATTTTAAGTCAAGAGGTTGACAGGTATACATTTTCACTTTAAAAACTCTTTCCATGTCCTAGGCACTAACCTCCGAAGTCCAGTAAGAACACTACAAATGCACCTGGGAGGTGCACAGTGGCATAATCCCTGAGAGTTATACTTACAACACCAATAAGAGATGAACCATCACCAAGAGGGACACCCCTACATTCACCAATGGCTCGAAATCCTCAGCGACGTTCTGAAAGTAAACACCATGCGTTATAAACTTCCTTGCTGCATAAAATTTGTTGTAGCACTATAATACAACTATTTAGTATGGTCACATGCGCATATATCCACTTGTGAATAATCTATTGATTGAATCACCCCAAAACTTTCTGAGAGGAAATTGAGGTAGATGAACTTTTCTTTTGGAAAGTTTGCTGAAGATTCATCAAACAGTTAGCAAAACAAAAAAATATCTTCCTATAAATCCTCTGATCATCTAACTGTGTAATTAACATATATATATATAATACCTACTGGTGGTAGCCAATAGGTAGTTATAGTTAGGACCATGTTTCCAAAGGGACAGTGCTTTTTGACTTGCATATAACTTTGGCATCATTTAACGAATCTTCACGCAATATTCCTAAACAAAAGTGCACCAGTGATTCTTGTTTCACATGGAAAGTTTCAGGGTGATTTGTGTAGAGGGGCTGAGGGTTGAAAAAAAAGGGTGCTGTTCCCATGTTATTTCTCATCTGATCTTTCAACATGACTATAGCCAGAACTGCTGGACGGAATCACACCAAATTTGATGGATAGGTAGATTCGGATATGCAGAATGTGTATTTTGTTATTTTGTGCAAATCCGTTCTGTAGTTTTTGAGAAATTTAAGAAAATATAGTCAGTGATTTCTCTGGCCATGATGACTTTGGGAAAAAGTTGAGCTGGTGCAGGAAAATGCAGAGCTCTGATTTGCCGCCAACGCTTCAACCAGTAAGTGTTGGCAGACATCTTGGGGCTCTTCAACTAAGTTCCTAAAAAAATGTACAAAAAAAGAACAGGGGGCAGCGTAGGAATACCCTGACCGCATAAAGTTGGTCCATGCAAGTGCAGGCTCATGTGCTTGATTTTAAATAACTCCCTGGTGGGCCAGTCCATGGGGGCAAATCATAAAAATAGAAAGGGGGCAAAAGGGGCCCCCCTCCTAGGGCTTATGAGAGCCTCGGGACCGCCATCTCCCCAGGGCACTTATTATTATGCATGTGAGAGGGCTCACTGGGCTTGCCCACAGCAACGGGGACCACCACCTCCCAGGGGCATATGTAAATGAATGCAGGGGGCCCACACGCACCCCCTGTAGCCTTGGGGACCGCCACCAAGCCGGGACACTTTATAATATGTGTGTGAGGGCTAACCCATTGTGCCCGCCTGCAGCCCTGAGGACCACCGCCTCCCTGCTGAAATCATTAAATTGTGGGGAGGTACAAAATGAGGGTCAACCACCTCACTAGGGCAAAAATGAAATTGTGTGGGGGGAATGCCAACTCCCCTGAGGCTACAATAAAATAATGAAAGGGATCCATCACAGACGCCGGCCCTGGGGACCACCACCTCCCAGAGCCTAAAACATATGCAGAAGGTGGGCCTCATGACTGCCACCCACCAGGGCCGGCTCCTGCTACCTACTAAGGTGCCCAATCTCTGGAGGTAGCTGTTTGCTTTTGCTTGTTGGAGCTGACACCAAGCAAACGCAAACATAACTCCGGTTTTCAGCAGCCCCCTGTCTGTAAAAAGCAATGAAGGCTCCCACAGGAGGTGTGGAGCCGGCAGGGAGTGCTGGGCCTTCGGACTCCCCCATGGTCCCCAGAAAAAGTGATTGGGTGCCCTAGCTGGGAGCAATGCACGCAGAAGTTAGGCCTGGTCCCTGGGGATGAATATGTGAGTGGTTGTGTGGGTGTGTGAATGGGTGTTTGAGAGGCTATACGGGGGTGTGGGTGGGTGTGGGTCTGTGGATGACGTCATCAGTGATCTCACCGACCATGTCATGAGTGATTAACAGGTGAGATCATAAGCAGTGCATTGTGGGGATGAATGTTATAGTTAGGTTAGGAAACTATAACTGCTGAATTTCTCTGGTTTTGCACAAATTAAATCTGAGCCTAACTATAACGTCCCTGTAACCGTATGTTATTTCGTTTGTGTGTGTGTGTGTGTGTATATTTATATATATATATAGATAGATATATGAGCAAGGCTGTGTTCAGCCAAAACGCATAGTGAAGAAGCGGAATAAATATTCCTGAACAATATAACCTCTGTGTCTTGAGAGTACGTGATTCCGTGTTTGTGGGGTTATTTGATATATATATCTATCTATATATATATATATATATATAGATAGATATATATATATGTATATATATTTATATCTGAAAAAAAGAGTTCCTCCTCAGCTCGCTCTGCGCTCGCAGACACCGCCTCCACGCCAGCAAAAATGAGGACCGGACCAACAAAGTCAGCAAAAATGATGTTTTATTCAACAGAACCAGCAGCGACGCGTTTCGAGCGAAAAGCCCTTGTTCATGCTACCTATATATATTGTTTGACACAGTCTTCTGGAAAGTACGGGGCTTAGACTTGCGGCGGTCCCGGGTGGGTTTCAGACACCCGCTAAATGGTATACACTGCTTCTCCTTCTGAGAAAAAGACGCCAGGACACTCCAAAGTGCTTTTAACTTACTTCATTTATTGTCACGAACAGCTCCCTACCTGGTATGGAATATATATATATATATATAACGCTCCAAATCCCTTCAAACTTCCCAGAAAGGACAAAACAGCACTCGAGGATGGAGGTTTCAACGCGCTAGATTTTATTTAGCGGAGGGGTGCACACAGACGCGTTTCGGCGTTCTGCCTTCGTCAGTGTGTGATGCACTGTGTTTACTCCCGACATTGTTTTAAACATTCTGTGTTCACTCCCACATTCAATAAGGCATGGACATAAACAAGGGGACTCACACCGTGCGTGGAATGGGGGCAGCCATCTTGTAGTGTGTGTTTATGTATAACACTAATATATATATATATATATTCACTGAAAAAACCATAGGTTTCACACCAGTTATAGTTAGCTGGAAATTTTACTGACATAAAACCATAGAAATTCCAACGTTATAGTTAGTTGGACTCACTATAACTTGCGCGCCTGCAATGCACTGCTGATGACGTCACATATTAGATCACTCATGACATCGTCAGTGACATCACTCATTACATCACTGATGACACCAGCCAGTGAATGTATGTCTTTCTGAAAAATTAATATGTTTAATATTTGTATTTGTAAAGGTTGATGGAAGAATAAACGGTTAAATAAGTGTGCAAATGGATGTTTTAGAAAAAATTATTGGTTAACTGCCTTATTAAGTGTATTTTATTGAATACATATATTAGCGAGTAACTTTTAAATATTGAAATATACGTATCAGTGTTTCACTTTGTGTATAAGTAGCTGCATGGGTTGGTGACTGACTCACTGTTTGCATGTGTTTTGAAGACAGCATATGTTCAAAGACTGTATGTGTGGATGAGTTTGTATATGTGTGTGTTAGTGAGTTAATGACTGTCTCACTATTGTCTTTTTTAGTAACGACATATATTTTAATCTAGTGTACGTGAGTTTTGATGTATATAAGTGAGTATATGTGAGAGTAAGAGATTGTAAGAGTTCCTGTTTAAATAAATATGTGTTTATATAAGTGATTGTTTAAAAGAGTAAGTATGTGTAAGTTTCCTTAGAAGTAAGAAGGTAGTGTGTGTATAGTTTTATATGCAAATAAATGGATGTTCAATAATTTATTTGCATGTGTGAGTATGTGTGTGAGTAACTTTTGGATGACTGTCGGTGTATAAAAGGATGTATAGATGTATCACTACATATGATGAGTGAGTATATGTATGAGTGACTATATAGAACTGTTGGCAAATGAGTGGATGTGTATATAGATGGTGGAATTACTGAATTGGTTGTTGTAACTGGTATGGGTATCTCCATTTTTTTGAAAATGTTAGTTTCTATTTTTGAATATGTGTTTCAAGGGTTACATTACACTAAAAGGAGGTCTGTCACTCTGTGACAAAGATGGTGTGATCAGTGATGTCATGAGTGATGTCACTGACGATGTCATGAGTGATGTAATATATGAACATATGCTGTCTTCAAAACACATGCAAACAGTGAGTCAGTCACCAACCCATGCAGCTACTTATACACAAAGTGAAACACTGATACGTATATTTCAATATTTAAAAGTTACTCGCTAATATATGTATTCAATAAAATACACTTAATAAGGCAGTTAACCAATAATTTTTTCTAAAACATCCATTTGCACACTTATTTAACCGTTTATTCTTCCATCAACCTTTACAAATACAAATATTAAACATATTAATTTTTCAGAAAGACATACATTCACTGGCTGGTGTCATCAGTGATGTAATGAGTGATGTCACTGACGATGTCATGAGTGATGTAATATGTGACGTCATCAGCAGTGCATTGCAGGCGCGCTTGTTATAGTGAGTCCAACTAACTATAACTTTGGAATTTCTATGGTTTTATGTCAGTAGAATTTCCAGCTAACTGTAACTGGTGTGAAACCTATGGTTTTTTCAGTGAATTTAATAGGTTTTTTAAATGCTAATTCCTAATTATAACTGGTGTGAAACCTATGGTTTTTTCAGTGAATTTCATAGGTTTTTTAAATGCTAATTCCTAACTATATATAGGACCTCAAACCTATGAAATGTAATATTTTTTATAATGAATCCTATATTGTATATTTATATAATAGGATTTTTTTTATTTTTTATATTTATTTATTTATTTATTCGTTTATTTTTGCCCTGGAGCGCTCCCGGAGCGCGCCCCGGTGTGCGCACCGGAAAGCGCAGTTTTCCGGCACGCACCAGTGAGCGTCCCGTTAGCGCTATTGCCGCGAACAAAAACATCATCGTGAAGTATCGCGTAGCTGCGTCCGCGTGATACGCAAGGCGTAAGCGCACCCGGAAGCACTCGAGCGAATACAATCGCGCAACGTAAGCATCCGACATGCTTACGCGACGCGCCCCGGGGGGCGCCTCCGGGCGCACCCGGGGGCGCGTCGCGTAAGCGCGTCGGGTCATGTGACCTGAAAATAACACTTTTTATTGGTGCAGAACAGTTTTGGTTTCCAAATGATGAAAGCCCAGGTCATGAGACCTGAAAATAACACTTTTTATTGGTTCAGGACAGTTTTTTTTTCCAAGTGATGAAAGCCCCCACCTTTTTTCCTTATTCTGACTTTGTCTGAGGAAGACCTGTTTGGAGATCTTTGAGTAATATTTTGTACTTTAAAATGGCTACAGTAGCAGCAGCAGCTGAAGCATCTGCACCACCACCACCACCACCACCACCAAGAGGACCACCACAACATCACATTGGTGTCAAGAAGAAGAAGAGGAGGAGGAGGAGGAGGGGAGAAGGTGGCTGCCAGAAGACAATACCCCATACAGGCCAAAGCAGCACATTGTATGGGAGTTTTTTTTCATCCCAGAGGGAAAGAAGAAAGTGAATGCGCCAAAGGTGACTTGCCAAATCTGTGGCATTGAAATTTCAAGGGGGAACCCTAATAAAAAATATTAATTTGGTAATAACACCATGATTCGACACATGCAGCGCAAGCATCCCAACAACTATGCTGCGGCAGAGGTGAGAGAACTGGCCAGCAACCCTCCCCAATCTTCACCCAGCACCTCCAAACGAAAGCAACCCACTCCATCGGGACTAGAAACAAGGGAGATGGTCCCAAACATTCAACAAAAGTTTGGGCAATACAAGATCTCTTGTATTTTTTTGTGGTAAGACCATCACCTATGGTGAGCAAAGCATAACGCTCATCAACCGTGCTGGTGACAACCACAAATGCCCCAAAAATCCATAATTTTTTCATGTTTTTTTTTGCTCCAGTTGAGCCGTTTTCAATTCCCTGTTTTGTGTTTCTTCCCATAAAAATAAAAAATAAAATATAAAATAGTTCATAAAAGCCAAAAAAAGTACAAAATGTTAAAAAAAATTAAAAAAATATAAAACAACAAAAAGAAGAAAAAAAACAGTTCTTTTTAGAACAACCTCCAATTTATAAAAAAAGGCAACATTTTTTAAAAAACTCTATCATTCTTTTTTCCCCATTGTACGCTCCCCGGTACGCTCCGCGGTGCGCGTACCGGGCGCTCCCCCCGCGCAAATAAAAACAAATTTAAATAAATGTTTGTCCCGCGGGGCCCTTTTATGGCCCCCACATCAAACCTAGGGGGTCAAGGGGGGTCTACTCTGCCCCCTTATGGTCATTTCCCCCTTTATTTTTGCCACCTCTTGTGTCTCGATCCTACCGAGACACAAGATGGCGGCCGCTCCGGACTGTTTGGAATGTTGACAGACACCCGAGAGCCAATCAGCTTTCCGTGCGCGAACTCGCGTAGCGCGCTGGTTAGCGCCCCGGTGCGCGTACCGGGGAGCGCTTATAGATATATATATTTTTTTGAACCTAAATTACTCAAAATCCACTGGAGCACATATCTTGAGACATAGCAAAGGCACATCGGGCTACCAGTCCCTACAATTTTGCCAAGTTTGGTGGAAATCCATTCAGCCGTTCGGGCTAAAAGTGAGGTTGACCGCCCTATGGAAATTAACATGGGGAAAACATGTTTTGGGACCCCCCTTTTTTCTCGGCCCCCGCTTAACAAATCCCCCCCCAAACTTTCAGGGAAGGACCGGGGCGCCACGAGGCACATTTGAGGACATTTTCAGGCAGATTCCTCAACCGGCGCCAAAGTTATTTACAATAGAATGTTGAGATTTTCTATTGAAAATAATCCTAACTATAATTACCTACTGGCGACCGCCAGTAGGTAATATATATATATATATATATATATATATATATTCACTGAAAAAAACATAGCTTTCAGGGATGTTATAGTTAGAAATTAGCATTTAAAAAACCTTGGAAATTCACTGAAAAAACCACAGGTTTCAGGAAAGTTATAGTTAGTTGGACATTTCACTCATACAAAACCAGAGCAATTCAGCTGTTATAGTTAGTTGAGCTAACTAAAACTCTCGCCCACTCAATGCACTGCCGATGACGTCACATATTACATCACTCATGACATGGTCAGTGACATCACTGATTACATCACTGATGACATCTCATGAAGCAAAGCAGTGTTTGCAATGACAGGGTGGGAGCAGCCCAAACAGCTGAATTGAATTACACTATATTTGGCAGAGAGGGAGCTCTTCATCTAGAGTGCACTCTTTGCTTTAAATGGTGTAAATCCGTTCGGTAGCTTTTGAGAAATTTAAAAATAAAAAAATATTGATATCTGGTGACCATAGTGGATCAGCGAATCCTCCCAATCATGAGCTTCATTTTGATTGGCTGCCAATACTCCAAACCAAGCAGCCATCTTGTAGCTTCGTAAAACCGAGTCACAAGAAATAAGGGTTAAAAATGGTTAAAAAAAAGAAAAGAGGGCAGGATAAAAACACCTTGACTAGGCATGGGCGGATTTCGGGGATGCACGATCTGCGAATTTGCGGATTTGCGGATCCACAAAATCCGCGAATTTGCGGATTCGTGGATTTTGCGGATTTTCTCAATGGGGGTTCTTCTGTGCGGCCTCGACGACGCTCACGATTGTTTTTGGGCTGATGAATGAATCACTGAGTTTGAGCTTCAACTAGTTCCAGCGACCATGTGTGTGTTACTATGCAATCGCTCCGAAGGCCGCAGGGGTCCCTTCAGTGAGCTGTCAACCTATAATCCTGGAACTATTTTAGGATGGCGCAGGCAAGCTGCCAGCGCCATCCTAAAATAGTTACTAAATTAGCTTCATCAGGAAGCACTAATAGATAAAATAAAGCAGGTGCTCGAGCACCTGCTTTATTTTATCTATTAGTGCTTCCTGTTGAAGCTAACTTAGTAACTATTTTAGGATGGCGCTGGCAGCTTGCCGGCGCCATCCTAAAATAGTTACAACTTCAAGCTTGAAGGCTTGAACTTTTGCCCCCCGAATCCGCCGCTCGCGGATTCGTGGATTTTCGGTAAATTCGCGGGAGTTTGCGGATTGTGGATTTACTGAAAATCCGCGAAATCCGCCAGCGGAATGTATTTTGCGCTCACACCTAACCTTGACCCCCTAGTTCTGGTCAGGAGGTCCCACAGGGACACCCAGGGCCAAAAAAAGCTTTTGGTTCACAAATCCGGCAGAATTTTTTTTTTTAAAACAAAGTGCAGTCTCCAGTGCTTTGTTTGTATTAAGTCCCCGGCTGGGCCAGGTCCTGGCTCAATGTTTTATTGTGATGCGGGCCCCCGCAGCCCCGGGGACGCCACCTCCCGGGGGCAGTTCTGATAATGTGCTGGGCACACGGTTCCCCACAGCCCCGGGGACTGCCACTTCCCCGGGGATTTCTTAATAAAATGCTTGGGGGGAGCTCCTTCTCCCCCAAGCTGTCCCAGGCGCTGCCACCTCCCCGGGGCTTGAAATTAAATTGGGTGGGGGGCCTCTTGGGCCCCACAAGGCCCAGGGACCGCCACCTCCCTGGGGCTACTTTCTAAAACTGAGGTGGGCTCGAGCCCCCCCACACTTCCCCAGGGACCACCACCTCCCTGGAGCACTAATTATTTACAAACAGGGGTCCGTTGCAGACCACCGGGGACCACCAACTCCTCTGGGCTATTTATAAGTTGGGAGGGGGGCCGCGCGACCCCCCTTTATGGAGCCTTCCTTAGCACTGGGGACCGCCACTCCCCTAGTGCCTGCTCCAGCAATGTCCCAGGGTGCCCACCCCCTGGACATTGCAGTTTACAATGGCAGGGCGGGAGCACTGCTCCTGCCCTGCCATTGCAAAATCTGCTTCGCTTCATGGAAGCGAGAACAGGAAACCTGCTCTCACTTCCATGAAGTGAATCAGTATTGCTTTTGGACAAGGGGAGCTGCATGCCAGCAGGATGCGGGGGCTGGCTGGGACCACGGGGCATTGGGGCCCCCTCTGCAGTCCCCAACAGGGGATGATGTCCCTGGGGCCATAATTGGCCTCAGGAGGGGTGCTATGCAGCCCACCTCCAAAATAAAAATATTTTTTTTTAAAGAGGCAAAGCCCCAGGGGATGGGGTTCCAGGGGCCATAATTGGCCTCAGGAGGGGGAGCCAAGTGGCACCCCTCCAAATGAAAAAAGAATAAAGTTCGGCCAGGCTCTAGGGGATGGGGTCCCTGGGGCCAAGAGAGGCTCTGGGAATGGGGGCCACAAAGCCACCCCCTCGTACAAATTCTTTAAAAACAAAGAGAAAACAAGGCCATACCCAGGAGGATGGGGTCCCCAGGGCAAAAATCAGCCTCAGAAGGGGGGCTGCTTAATTTTTTTAAAGTAAAAAAATGATTCAGGCCCTCTGGGATGTAGTCCTCAGGACCCAAAAAATACTAAAAAGAAGTGCGGGCCACACAGCCCCCTTCTGAAAATACAAAAAGAAAACAAAAGCTGGCATCACACTGGAGGCCCTACCCCCTCCCTGCACCACTCCTATGTTATGGAATTCCTGAGCATTGGTCGGAGGCCTAGACCCCTTTTGCACCACTCTGCAAACGTGACTACTATGTTATAGTGACAAATTAGCATTTAAAAAAAACCTTAGAAATTCACTGAAAAACCATAGGTTTGAGGGGCTTTATAGAAAGAAATTGGCATTTAAAAAACCTTAGAAAATCACTGAAAAAAACACAGGTTTCAGGAACGTTATAGTTAGTTGCACATTTCACTCGTATAAAACTAGAGAAATGTGTCCATTATAGTTAGAAGAGCTAACTATAACTCACACCCCTGCAATGCACTGCTGATGAAGTCACATATTACATCACTCTTTACATGGTTAGTGATATCACTGATGACATCACTGATGACATCTCAAATTACATCACTGATGACATCACTGAGGACATCATCCATTTAATATCTGATGCACCTCCTCAAACCCTAATATAATGTTTCAAACACCTACTCAAAAATACAGACTAACCTTCTCGAAACCATAGAAACACCAAATCCAGTTAGTACATACCCACTCACTGATTCATAGGTCAACACACACATCCACTCACCCATACAGTCACTCATACACGCAGTCACTGATCAATATAGGCACTGATATATGCACTCATACACCTATACAGATACCCACATGCTGCCACTTACCAATAGAGTTACTCACCCACCTAATCAGTCACCCAAAGAATCAATCACACCGCCATTTACTCATTATACAGTTATACACACACCACCTCACTTATTCTACAAACATACTTACTCTCTTATACAATCACTGACACAAGCACACATTCATCCATACAGCCGCTCTCACAATCACTCACTCGCAACATATAAGCACTTATATACTCTAACACTCACATACACCTCCTTTCACATGTGTAGTTACCCATACATGTACCATTGAGACATCCATTCACTCACCAACAAAGCCATACACATGTTCACCCACCCATGCAGCCCCTTACAGACGAACTAATGAACCTATACACCCAGTGAATCACCCATTCACATATCCATGCAGGGAGTCACACACCCCCCACCCACCCACACAGACACTCAGGACCCATACATGTACTCAGAAAACCAATCATGAACCCATATAGACACTCATGTAGCTACTGACCAAACTATGCAGCCACTTACACACCAAATCACAGACTGATACAAAAATTCATTCACATAGATTAGTTACTCACCCATGCATTCACTAAGACAGGTTTAATCACTCACTTATACAGTCAGTCACACACCCACAAAGTCATCCACACAGACACTCATACACCCACTCTTTTTGTTCAATACCCCTTGGCACATATATAGATAACATTCTTAAACTTTTCAGAAAAAACTCAGTCAATGGATAATGTCATCAGTGATGTCATTTGAGATGTCATCAGTGATGTCACTGACCATATCATGAGTGATGTGATATGTGTCTGCATGCAATACCCCTTAGAGCTGAGGCAATCCAACCGGGGGTATCCCCGCCCCCGTCCCCAAATGGGAGGTTTATGTCACTTTCACACTGTAAGTGCATCTCGAATTAAAACAAATGCAAGCCTATTTTATTTAAATCTCAGTCCCAAATCATACACACAACCACTTTGACATACAAGGTACTTTACTAATGCAATGCCCTTTGAGATCATGAAATGTTGCTAAATCTCACAGAATCCAACTTTGAGAAAAAAAATGAAGCTGTACATTTTAAAACGCTAAGGCTTTTTTAACGTTTGTTTCAACGTTATTATAACTTATAAGGCCCACATTTTTAACAAACAAATGACAGGAATCCTGTTTTGTCCAACTTAATCAGACCTTCAATGTTCCAAATGTTAGTTCCTTTTAAGAGCAAGTTTTTGACAATGTAATTTTTGGCTCAGAGATGATGATAGTATCAAGCACTGTACACTGTAAAAAGATTATGACTTTGAATATTGACAGGTCAGACCATTCAGTCTATGTTTTGGCACCTTCATTTTTAAAAGAAAAGATTTCTGCAACATAACCAGTGGCGAGCTGTTGAACCCCAAATTTCTAGTCATTGTTATATCATCTTCGCAAAAATTCAGGTACCCACCACTTGTGCATGGTCCCCCCAAATCAAAACTAAAATTACATCACTTTCTCCCAGAAAGGTCTTCATTCACATTTTATGACCTGCATTTTAACTGTCTCCCACTGTAATTGGCTCCAATGTTATGCACTCTGCCACCCTTTGCCTGGCATCTTCATGTGCATGGAAGAAACAAGGATACATCCTGGCTATATGTTGTACAGAGTTTCATGCATCTCTCTTGAAGGCTAAGGGGCCAATTACAATGCTATTCGGTAAGGCTCCGAAATGGATTCGGGTCTGCAGAATCCGATTCGGAATCCAACTTTCCGACCAATTTGGAAAGGTTTCCGAATGACCGATTACGATGTTCGGAAGCGTTCAGACTTTCCGAGTCAGTTCCGGCTCAATTCCGGATGGTATTCAGAGGAACTGAGTCATTCGAAGCAGACTCGCACAGGTCTACGGACTGCATTTCCGACCAAGTGATTACGATGTCAGATTCGGACAGCTGTTCTGAATTGGTTGTTTCGACTCAGATTGGCTGTCACAATGTGACTTTGGGGGTCCGTAGCAGGCCCCCATACACCCTGAAGCTTCAGAATGGGGCCCGTGGGAGCACCCAAGGGACCCTATTTCCAACCCTGAAAGTGTGTCAGGCACAAAGGGGAGCCGGCCACAGTGTGCACGATTTTCTCCAGCACTCCTTTCTTCAATGGGATCCTGTGTATTCTGTTGAAACACAGGCTCCCTTTAAAGTCAATGGGAGTCCGACCAAATCGTATCTGGAGGCAAAGTAATCGGTTGGTCGGACCCCCGGATCCGATTCGGTCGGAAACCATTCCGAGACTGATTCAGTCGGAATGCTTTCCAACCGGCATCGTAACTGACCCCTAAGGCATGAGGCTGTCGCCATGCATCTGTAATGAAATGTGGAGGCCTTATGAGATGGCAAGCTGTGGCACATGTAAAAGTGGCTCTAGTGCGCACTACTAAGAATTCAAATTCTCCAATATTGCATTCAAATCAATTTTATCAGATTATTATAAGAAAAGCATCACAAGTTCATTTTGTTATCAAACATAATTTTGTACACAATAAACAATTTGCATTTCCATGATGTCATTATTTTAAAAAATCATACTGAATAATATATGCAATAAAAACCCAATGCATTTCGGGGCTTGAGCCCCTTCGTCAGGGGTCTGTTAAAAGAAAAGAAAAGAAAGAAAAGAGAAAAAAGAAACTCAATTACTCTTAATGCCTGGGAGGAACATGTGCCTTCTACATGTTTTGCAACTGAACGATTCTTACCACGAGTTTTGGGTCACACGACTCCTAGTTTATGTGAGTTTTATTATACATCAACATGACATCTAAAGAAAAAATATATATCACTTTAATGCTTGTTTTTTTAAAAGAGTAGGTCTCTTTTAGTTATCTGACCCAAAAGTTAATTTACCTGTGCATTCTTCACTAACTTGGTGTCTGTAACACAATATATTGAGGTGATTGTTACAAAAAGAACAGAAACGAAACTTAATTGATTGCACAGAATATTAACCTTCAGGGAAGCGGATCAAAATGCTCACCTGTGGAAAGTTTTATCAATGTTTTTAGCAGGAAACCCTGTGCAAAGTAAAAAAAATATATATATACGAATGCGTAATCAGCCTCATGCGATACGTTGCGAATCTAGTTACGAAATAATATCGGGTTTTGAAAGGTAGAATGTACCTGCAAGGTTCTTCAAAAGATGTCTAAATCTCGCTATTTCAATATGCACGTTCCGCTGTGGGTATACAAGAGAACACATTTAGAAAAAGGGGTGCTCTTGAGATTGTTGAAGCACGCGTTAATATTTGCTCAAGGATTTGAGCTTACCGTTCGAGAGAATCGACATCTCGTTGAATACGGAGTCCTAGTTCGAATGTGTCGATCGAAACAAGCTTAGTTTATGAGTCCTTTCTTTGTTACTAAACTAATCAACAACGGACTATTCAGTGTAGAAATTCTACGGGCTCCATTAGTGAGAGGTAAAAATCTGCTTTATAAGTCTTGAAGCGAACTTCTAGCTTACTTACTACGAGCTGAATACCGCGTTACTATTTTTATAGCTATGTGCTTGAGAAATAAGATAAATCAAATGAAGTGAAACACGAAACAGCTAAGAAGAGAGAGAAAAGAAAACAGAAAATTTCATGGGTTGTAGAGCAAACGAAATATAAACATTAGTTAGAATGCATCATCCTGCCTATTTACAATCTTTTATTAGGAAACTTCAGTCCCATATTAGTATACCATTTCCAAACTCAGGTACGACTGTTCATGTTTCTGTGGTCTATAGGTATGTAAGGTGTGTTGTTTGTGTTGAATGTGCATACATATCACGTGTTTATATTTCGTTTGATCTACAACCCATGAAATTTTCTGTTTTCTTTTCTCTCTCTTCTTAGCTGTTTTGTGTTTCACAAGTTTTTACCAATCTTATGCGGGCAACCTCAACTCCCGCTCATTATATCGTATGCACTGTACATAACAAATTAAGTAAGAAGATATGATATAACATAGTAAACAAATACACCAGCATGCAAATACTGGTGCCAAGTTTCGAACCTGGGACCTCTTGTGCGTAGGGCAAAGAATTAACTACTACATCAACCAAGTCTCACTCTTCAACCATGAGATTTTACCAACTCTTGTTCAGAGCTATTAGTCAATACCACTTGATTTTTACACCACAATAATTCCATCAGAATTTATAAAGGCTCAGCCAATATTCATGTAAAATAAAAGGAGAGAAAGGGGAAGATCCTCCACCTCTCTGAAGTAATATCATCAAAGAGTTGAATAGAGTGGAAAGAAAGAACACATCTGTATAACATCTCTGTACATAATACAAAAATCTATTATACGTGCAGCGTTATCCCTGAGTCACATTCTATATATTAAGTATATTATGTACAGTAAAAAAAATCATGACAAATTTAATTTAATAATCCAAATAGCCTCTTTCCGTCTCAATTTAAGAATCCTATTACCACCTCTCCTATCCATTTTTCCATGATCTATTCCATGAAAACTAAATTTATGATTATCAATGTCATCACAATTTTGCACAGTATGAGCTGAAATAGGATACCTAGTGTCCCCGTTCTTTAATGCCCTAAAATGTTCAACCATCCTGTCTCATAACCGTTTAATTTGGCTTTCTACATACATTTTAGTACATGTGGAAACAATGATATAAACAACAAAAGTCGTATCACAATTGATAAATGTATTATTTGTATGCATCTCTGTGTCATTGTAATTAAAAACATTAATTTTCTTTGTTTCCCACCTGCATAAGCTACATCTCCCACAACAGTAGAAACCTTTCAATTGGTTACTAAGCCAGTTCTCATTAGACGGTACTCAGAGATAACTAGGACTAACCATATTTGCCAGTGTAAGCCCTCTGCTGAAAGTTATACTGGGCCTGTCATTCAGAAATGGTAAAATATCCTTGTCAGTTTTCAGAAGATGCCAGTATTTCTCAAGTACAGAGTATAACTTATGACTCCCATTGCCAAAATGTGTGATTCGTCCAATTTTGTTTATCCTGTCTCCCTAAGAAGGAGGCTTTTTCTTGGTTTTGAGCGTCTCTTCTCTCTTCAGTTTATGTGCCCTTTCTTTGGCCTTATGTCTTTCTTTGGCCTTATGTCTTATGCCTTTGGTCGTATTATATTCTCTGGCTCTAAATCTGATACCATATCCCCCAAATTTGTCCCAAAATCAAGCTGTTCAGAAAAATGTCTGCGTGCCCTTAACATTTCTCCATTTGGTATTGCGTTAATTTGGCTTTTCGGGTGACAGCTTCCTGCATGTAGTAGAGCGTTACAGCTGGTTTCCTTACGAAACATCCTGCTACATAATTTATCCCTCGCAATAAACAATTCAATATCTAGAAACGTGAGACGTTCATAGACATAATGGGTTGTAAATCTCATGTTCTGGTCATTGTATTCAAATATTTTAAAAAGTCATGAAGTTCACTGTTTGTTCCTGTCCAGATGAGGAGACAGTCATCTATAAACAGTCCCCAATAATAAATGTGATCTATCCATTTACTGCGTTTAGGGCCCAAGATCCACTTGGCCACAAACCACTCCAAAAAGAGGTTGGCAAAAGACAGAGCGAATTTGGAACCCATCGCAGTACCAAGTCTTTGCCTGTACCACATGTCCACAAATAAAAAAACTTTATTTTCTAGTACTATCTTGTTATTTCCAGTAACATTCTTGCATGCTCAAAATATTCTTCTGGTCTTCTGTTAGAAAAACTCTCAATTGCCTTCAATCCCAGTTGGTGTTCAATATTAGTATGAAGGGAGACTACATCCAGTGTACCCAATATCATCCCTGATTCCCATACAATGTCACTCATTAGGTTTAATACATGCTTAGTGTCCTCAATATGAGAGGGTAAATTATGTACATAAGGTCTTAAATACAAGTCAATGAGTTGCGAACGTTTTTCTGTGGGTCCCCAGATCACCAAAATAATTGGTCTCCCCCTGGTTTCTGCCTGTTTTTGTGAATCTTTGACAAACTGTACATACAAGGTGATCTAGGGAACTCAACCTTAAGAAACATATATCTGTCATAATCCAGTAATGTTTGATCGTACCACTCTTTAAGCTTACATTTAATCATACTTGACACTGTCTGTAAGGGATTTGTTGTTAATCGTTCATAATATTTATCATTATTAAGTTGTGATAGAACTTCCTCATTATAATCTGTGTCACTGCAAAATTGATATAATAATTTTAAAGTCACTTGCGCCGCTTTTAATTTGACCGTATACTTATAAGTTCATCACGTTATGTTATATTAGAATTGATTGCGAATTTTAAAATAATTTCTGACAGTGCATTTACGAGCTCCCCCGAACTGTAAGGGGCTTTAGGAGCCCAGTCCTTGTCTTCGCTCGGTGATCCAGCCTACCCGCCCTGGTCCGACTCGGTATCCTATACCGTTGAGCGGAGGGCAGGGTAGACAAGAGCAAGACACGCCCAGCAACCCCGAGACAGCTGAGCGGTTAGCGCTCTAGCAGCACTCCTCACAGGGCTATTTAGGCTGCGAGGAGGCTTGGCCATTTGCGGTAAGGGGCGGACAGTGGAAGTGTCTCCCGACCCCACTCGGTGCCAGGTAACGAACTACCAGAGCGGAGCACTCTGAACAGCTAGCGGACGAATCTGTGTCACTGCAAAATTGATATAATAACTTTAAAGTCACTTGCACCGCTTTTAATTTGACCGTATACTTATAAGTTCCTCATGTTATGTTATATTAGAATTGATTGCAAATTTTAATATAATTTCTGACAGTGCACTTACGATCTCCCCCGAACTGTAAGGGGCTTTAGGGGCCCTGTCCTTGTCTTCGCTCGGTGATCTAGCCTACCCGCCCTGGCCCGACTCGGTATCCTATACCGTTGAGCGGAGGGCGGGGTAGACAAGAGCAAGACACGCCCAGCAACCCCGAGACAGCCGAGCGGTTAGCGCTCTAGCAGCACTCCTCACAGGGCTATTTAGCCACTCGTCGGCCAAAGCGCGCAGCAGTTGCGCGCAGAGGGGCGCCATTGACGGCGCCGAAGACAAGCCAAAGACCAGCCCGTCTGCGCCCGTCCGCCAAAAGGCGCGGCCAGGGGCCATGGGGGCTGCTACAACAGACTCACAAAGACTCCCTCCTAAATGGATAACGTATACTCCTCAGGTACTGCTGGGACTTAACACAGATCCGCCACTGGGCTGTAGGTGTGGGGATCTTCCAGAGGTTGAAGGGCCTTTATCCTGCCTCTATTGGCACACCCAGTTTTCCACATATATGAGGGAGACTTACAACACCAAATGTCCAAAACCCATGATTCCTGATAATAATAATGCTGCTGAAAACAAACACACTCCCTTGGGGAGGAAAAATATCCTTTGTAATATCAGGTCACTCTCCACACACTCCGCGGAGGTTTGGGACTTAATTTCTTCCAAACAACCCGACATGTGTTACCTCAGAGAAACGTGGCTCAAACCACACTCTACTCCTGCTATAACACTGGGAATTCCGAGTAACTATGAAATAGTTAGATTAGACCGTCCCACTAAAATAGGCGGTGGGATCGCTATTGTGCATAAACAAGAAATTAACATTTCGGTCTTAGAAGAATTAAGCACCTCGGAAATTGAACTTTTAGTTTTTAAAATAATACTGTCCCCCAAAGAAAGTCAGAAGGGTGCCCTAGTATATCGCCCGCCCAGTCCATGTAATAACTTTTCCAACACGCTGATAGAGCTACTAGCCCCACATGTCAACAACGATAGTGACTTCATGCTAGTTGGGGACTTCAATGTACATAGAGATAGGTCGGATTGCAGCGAGGCGCAATCCCTATTAACAGATCTGTCCTCCTTAAGACTAATACAGAGGAACAGTGGGCCCACACATCAGGCAGGTCATACCCTGGACCTGATATTCTCCAACGTCCCGTTAGTCTCCTGCCCACCTGCAACACAGGTCAATTGAACTGACCATTTTATTGTAGAATGTATTACTCCCTACTCTAAACCCACCCCCTCACACCCAATTCTACTACCGAGTGTACGTAGACAGTGGCATAAAGTCACTGACACCACCTTCAAGGAAAAATTTAACTCCACCCCTCTTCTCCCCTCAGGAAAATATTGTAACCGCTCTTAATAAATTTGAAAGGGCAACTAAGGAAGCCATAGATATTATTGCCCCTCTGAAACAGTTCAAACCTAGACCGGCCAACAAGCAAGAAATCTGGTTCTCTGACCACTTAAGGACACTTAAACTAAGTGCCAGAAAATTAGAAAAGAGGTGGAGAACTTCCCACCTGGCAGAGGACAAGAAAAAGTATTGGGATGCACTATCCATCTACCACAAAGCTATTCGCATAGCACGCAAAACCTATATTGCATCACAAATCAAAGATGCAGGGAACTCTCCAAGGGTCCTCTATCAAATTTTACAAACATTTGTTAAGCCAGTTGCATGTGAATCCTCTGAGATGGCCTTTCAACAGCTGTGCGACGAAATCTCCTGCTTCTTCACCAACAAAATTAGTATAATCTACGACAAAATAATTCGCGCTAACAAGGCAATTACCACAGATTCGGCGCTACCTCAGGTGGATACCGAACTGAAGCAGGATACATACTCTTTAGATACCTTCCCTCCCATTTCCTTACAAGAAACTTTCTCATTAATACTACAGATTAAAAGTGGTAGTCCAGATGATACCATCCCTGCTAGGATAATGCCTGCCCTAACAGAACAACTCTGCCCCACTATTGAAAAACTGGTGAATCTCTCACTCAGCTCAGGTACCATCCCCAGAGAATGGAAACGAATCCTTGTCAGACCCATTAGGAAAAATACTGCCACCCCATGGACTGACCTAGCCAACCTTAGACCCATATCCTTACTACCATTCTTAGGGAAACTGATTGAAAAGCATGTAAACCATCACCTGTCCAGATACATCGAACTTGCTGGCACCCTGGACTACTCTCAGTCAAGGTTTAGGCCAAAACACAGCACAGAGTCCACCCTCCTGTCTGTCACTGATGATCTACATATGTACCAGGACAAGGGCCTCTCAGTGATCCTGGTTTTATTAGATCTGTCGGCAGCGTTCGACACCGTGTCTCACACCATCTTGACCGATCGGTTGTCGAATGCTGGCATCAAGAACAAAGCCCTTGACTGGTTGAAGAGCTTCAAATCCGATCGCACCCAGAGAGTCACTATGGGTGCGTATCGTTCAGCGGAAGTAGAGATCTCAAAAGTGGTGCCACAGGGCTCCTGTTTAAGGCCAACCCTTTTTAACATCTATGTGGCACCCCTGGCAAGAGTGATGCGCAGGTATGGTTTCATCCCAGTATCATACGCGGATGATACGCAGCTCCTCTTCCCCTTTAAGACTCTCTCCGCTGATGTAAGAAACTCTTTTTCATCAGGCATGAAAGCAGTGGCAAACTGGATGTCCTCCAATTGCCTTCAGTGTAACGTCAGCAAAACTGAGGTAATGCTGTTTGGAGAAGCCAAAATGCTATGGACTCCAGATTGGTGGCCGCAAGACCTAGGAGCAGTTCCAGAAACCAAACAGGTCGTGAAGAATCTGGGGATTCGATTTGACCAAGATCTGTCACTTAAACAACATACTAACTATATTTCAGGAATATGTTTCCATACCATTAGCCTGTTACGCAAAGTTTTCCCTCTGCTACCTGACTCCGTTAGGAAAACTCTTGTTCAGGCATTGGTTTTAAGTCGGATTGACTATTGTAATGGCCTGTTGCTCTCTGCCAACGAAGGCGTGTTGGCCAAGCTTCAGGTCATTCAGAACACTGCAGCTCGCCTTGTTCTCAATGTCCCCCCGAGAACAGCATCCAAGCCCCTCCTGGAGCAGCTGCATTGGCTCTCAATCCGGCAGAGAACTAAATTTAAAATATGTTGTCTGATTCATAAATGTCTAAATGGACAAGGGCCCGCCTACCTTGAAAAGAAATGTGCTCCCTACATTCCAACTCGATCTCTCAGGTCCAGCAACAATCTTCTTTTAGTGATCCCTCGTGCCAAAAAAGCCAGACACGGGAGTAAAGCTCTATCTATCACAGGACCCACTCTATGGAACAAACTCCCTCTGTCTCTGAGACAATGTAAAGAACATCTCACATTCAGGAAACTCCTGAAAACTGTTTTGTTCAGAAATGAGATCTAGCTCCAACTCACTCATAACCTCCGTTACTACCGGCACCAAAAGCGCAGAGATACTTTAACAGGAGTCGATTCAAGCGCTATACAAACCAGCAAATAAATAAATAATCACCCTTGTCCATCACAACGATGTTTCCACCCTTATCAACCATTCGTATAATTAAATCATGTTTGTCAGTCAAAGTTTTCAAAGCTGTCCTTTCTTTCCTCGTCAGATTGTCCCTGCTGTTTTAGCAGCTTTATCTTTGTCAATCAGTTTGTCAATATCCAAATTAACTGCCTTGTGAAAGACATCATTCATATTACCCGGTGAAAGTTGTGAGGTCCATTTGGATTTATTTTTAAGTCCACTACCTGCACTAGGGCTCTGATTTATTTCCAAATCCTCAAGTAGTTTAGAAATAGTCACAGGGTCTTCCTCACTCTCTGTCAATGACAAAAGTAATATAGTATCATACATTTCTTGGATTGGATTGAATAAATTACTGAAATTTGGACTTTACATATTGGTTATCTATTGCTAATTAGTGCTCAGGGAGGAATTGATTCAAGAATTGTTATTGATACTATTTTATAATTATTTAAAAAATTAGTTTATGGAGACAAATATAGCAAACCGTTTTACGAAGTTTAGCACATGTTTGTGGATTGGCCTCAGGGGCGGATTGACAATGCGGGCATTCGGGAATGGGCAGAAGGGCCGGTGTCTCCGTGCCCTCTGTGGGCCGTTTTTTTTTTCTCCCCTTTTCCAGCCGCACAGTGAAGTTGCTTTCATTTCTCGGTCACAGAGGGCACGGAGACAGAGAGAGAGAAATGAATGTAACTTCACTAGGCGGCTGCAGTCATCCCCTGCTCTGCAAAGCAATCCCGCTGAGGGTGGCTGGGGAGCGGGTGATTGTTTGAAAAAAACGGCCTCCCTGGGGGCCAGGTGTTTCTCAGGCCTTTGAGCCATTTTCACCTCGGCCCCCCTGGGGCCCATGCAGCACATAAACAGTGTTAGTTTTAACACCTTGCCCACAGCCCTTCACATTCAGGGCATAGTGGGCGAGGAAGAATGGGTCTCGCTGTGGGGGCCAGGTGATCTTTGCAACTTGCACCATCTTCACCTCAGCCTCCCCTTGGCTACCATCAATGACCCAGCAGCTGTGTTTTGTGCTCCCCTGCCAGGACATTGCACTGAGGCCTGGAGGGCTGGGGAGGGCTGATTAATTTGCTAATTGCAGGGGCCTTACTGCTATTCATATGCTCCTGAGCTGAAGGTCTGGTGAGGGCTGCGTAGGTTAGTAATAGCAGGGGCTTCCTGCTTATTAGGTGCTCCTTCCCTGGAGGGCTCGAATAATTTTGTGACAGAAAGGGGCCTTGCTGTTTTTTTAGTTGCTTAGCATGGCGCCGTGTCCTGTGCAAGAACAGTATCCTCTCACTTTCATTCCTTGTCTGTGCCAAACAACTTAAGTATTTTGGGGGCCCTGGCCAAAACATAATTTTGGGCCCCTGTTCGGAACAGATTTGAATTTATAATCCAATTTCTGCTCTTTGGTGCCCTCTTTCAGCTGGTCACTGGACAGTGCACTACCATACTTGTCCCAATTCTTAATGTATTTACATCTAATATTCAAGGACATTGACGTATGTAACCAAATGGTGTTTCATGAAAGGGCACGCCCCTTAATTGTGGGCCACGCCCCTTAATTGTGGGCCATGCCCCTTGAATGTGGGCCACTTTTTTCGTCAGTGCCCGGGCCAACTTGTGATCCCAATCCGACCCTGATTGGCCTGTATAGGTTTCTGAAATGAGAATTATGTAATTTGTAACAACGTCACTGATGATCTACTTTGTAATATATGTGATGCTGTGGGGAGTGCATTGGAAGCAAAGTTATTGTTTCATGCATTCTTCGTCATTAACTTAAGGTTAGCCTCTAAAACACTGTTCAGTATAGTATGTAGTTTATTTCAGTGTATCGTGTTAAGCATGCACTATAACTGACGCCAAAATAATCGCATTATCTCCTAATAAACAAAAAAGCCTTCAAGATGAAATAGCATCCTATGTAAGTGGCGTACAATACAAAGTACGACAAAGTGGGTGTAGATCTTGGTTCAAAAACATGCGCGAGTTAAGTGGGGTGTCTTAGAGCCGAGATTGTCAAATACTTTTTCAGTAAAGAGCTAAATGTATTGATGTGAGTTCTACCGAGCGGCGGGGCGGTTGGGAGGTGCTTAATAGCTTAGTTTTAACCCAAAAATATATTTGCACAGAATGAAGCTATAGATAGCTGAATGAGAGTAAGAAGCAGGGCACGTCCTGGTGGTTAAAGTAGAAATATAATAGCGGCTCGATTGGCTTCGAGGTGATTATTGATCATTATTAGTAATTGTATAACTATGACAATAATAGTTGTCCTAATTCCAGTGCTACCTCATTGACCGTGTTCATTTTTCCCCAGGCTTGCCCTATCACACTCTGCCCATCCTCCCCTTTAGGTCACAACATGCCTCGTCCACCCACTGCAGGACAATGTATTATCACCCGCAGCGTGAAACAGTCAGGCTCGAACTAAGTATCAAAGCAGCAGCAGAAAAATATTGGGTTAAAAACAGAAGTTATGATGTGCTCGCGCCAGGCAGCTGATAATGTGTCTCTCCTCTGATCACACCACAACGGAAACCAATATGCGCTCTGCCCACGGCTGCTGCGCAGAGGAAACCCCGGCTCATGCGCGCGGTCTTAATATAAAAAAAAACGACTCCCCCTCCATCGCGCGCCTCTTACAAATGTCCTTGGTATGACAGTAAGTGTCACTTAGAAGAACTTTAAGCGTTATGTGGTTGTGTGCTGATACCCTTTTCCGTATAGTCTCATTTTAAAAGCAAACATCCTTAATGCTCACAGCATGCATGCACAGTAATTTAAAAAATAAGTCGGTATCTCAGGGGTCGGGTCAGGTAAATCTAGGTGAATATGTGGTCCCTAAACTATGTGATGGGCTTGTCCGTTTCTTTTTATTCACACCGAGTGGCATAGCTAGTTTGCCGTGGGCCCTGATGCGAGGTAGATAAAAGCCTCCACTGCTCATTGGCTGGGTGGGTAGTAAAATACAGCTGTAATTGGGGTCAGTGGAAGTGTGCAAGTAAACTTCCTTATGGGCTCCGTAGGAAAGAGAGCCACATTAGTTTACGCCTTGTTCTCACAGAGTTTTGTCTTTTTCTTTTTAAATTAAAATGTTTATTATTAATAAAATGAATATTACAATATTTTAATATTGCCTGAAGCGCAATTCATCACCTGCATGGCACTAGAGATGGGAGTAGTCTCAAAGGGTGGGCACAGTGATGTTTGCCTCAACACTATGAATGTGGTCAGTATCACTGTGCGCCTTTTTATGGTTTATTAGAAGCCCTGAGCTGACACAGCGCTGCCAGAAACCGCACTGTGTATGGCATGACGCGCTCACTGTGAGGAAGTGGGCTTTTGTGTCTTCTTTACAATCGAGGTTTTAAATCTCACTTCTTTTTTCTCCTACAGAGAGCGGGGGACACGATCGGCGGGGACTCTGAAAGGTACGTGGTCGTTTTTGTCTCTTTTACACGATCTATCTAAATTGTATGGAGTGTATTTGATGCTCCTGGAGCTACATATCTCTCACATCTTATCACATTAGAAATATTTAAGTTTAAAGGGACCAGCGAGAGCAGAAAACAAGCAATCACTAACAAAAGGAGTTCCAGAATCTTCCTTTGTCCAATGATGTCAGGACCGGACTGGGGAACCGAAAGCAGCCCTGGCATAAATGGTCAAACCATCCCCACCCTCTAGGTCTCCTCCCTCTCTTTGTCTTTATTTCCATCCATCCGTTCTCTCTCTTCTTCTCTTCCCTCTCTCCTATACCTCCCTGATCCATTCCTCTCTTGCTTCCCCTTCCACCCTTTCTCTCTCTTGAACCCTCTGCTGCCATAACCTCAGGAAGCGGGGCAAGTGGCAGAGGCATCAGGAGTGGCTCTCAAAATTGGCCTCCAAGGGCTTTAATACTAGGGGAATTGACTGGTGCACTAAAAGGCCTCCAGCCCTGAATGATTTCTGCTGGCTTTGAGACATATTGTGAAATCCTTCATTGGCTAGCTCCTTGAAGACTCTGTGGGCCCGATTCACAGAACTAACTTAAGACAAAATCCTAATTTACTACCATTTTGGTATTCACAGAAGGCACTTACTCATTTTGGTATTCACAGAAGGCACTTACTCATTTCGGTATTCACAGAAGTTAGGAGTCCTAACTTTTGGACTCCTAAATGCCTTCTGTGAATACCGAAAGTCTTATAGTTAGGATTTTTCTCAATTTAGTAGTAGTAAAGTTAGGACTCCTAACTTTAGGACTTCTAAATGCATTCTGGGAATACTGAAAGTCTTAAAATTAGGATTTTTCTCAATTTAGTAGTAGTAAAGTTAGGACTCCTAACTTTCGGACTCCTAAATGCCTTCTGTGGATACCGAAAGTCTTAAAATTAGGATTTTTCTCAACTTTACTAATACTAAACTTCGAAAAATCCTAATTTTAAGACTTTCGGTATTCACAGAAGGCATTTAGGTGTCCTAAAGTTAGGAGTCCTAACTTTACTACTACTAAATTGAGAAAAATCCTAACTTTAGGACTTTCGGTATTCACAGAAGGCATTTAGGAGCCCTAAAGTTAGGACTCCTAGCTTCTGTGAATACCGAAATGAGTAAGTGTCTTCTATGAATACCAAAATGAGTAAGTGCCTTGTGTGAATACGAAAATGGTAGTAAGTTTAGGATTTTGTCTTAAGTTAGTTCTGTGAATCGGGCCCACAGCCACCAGTGCCTAATTTGTAAAAAAAATATGTGTTGGGGTCCTTGTCAGGAGGACGCTGCCAGCGCTGGCAATATCAGTACCATCACAAGGACTAGCCCTCGCACTCCTTCAAGTGTGACAAGTCATACTATTCCATTCCCCAAAGAAATAACAACTGCTTGGGAGGCAGGTAAAATTAGCCACTTTATCAGTCAAAGAGCGCCACCATGTGGCAGACTATAATACGTGCCGGTATTGATAATTAAGTGCCGGTGCAGAGCACCGGCAACCATTGGCTCAAAATAGGCAGTGTATGCCACAACCCAGCAATTTATTGAACGGAATAGCATGACACCTGTTGTTGAACCACCATCGCCTATTTTCTGAAAATAACTCCTTTTGTCTTCATTTTTCAAACACATTGGCCTCACAGAACAACAGCAGAGTGCAGACCCAGAGCTGGAATTTGTCATTTTGTTTCTATTAGTAGCAATTTATTATGACTTCCATCAAGACATCTTGTTCTTATTTTCAGATGTCCAGTTCGAAATGTCACATTTTGTGGTAGTCATCTACGGTTAAAGTCTCTGCAGTGATACCACTACTGCAACCTATTTGTGCTGTTTAAATACCACATGACCAGTTATAAACGGTTCCTAGTAGATTCTCTTGCATACAAAGCTATTTAGGGCCAGATGTATCAAGGCTTTTGCGACTCGCAAAAGCCGAAATTCGCAGAATTTCGGCCTTTGCGACTCGCAAACGGCCTTTTAGCATGATTTGCTATGTATCAAAAAATCGCAATTTAAGGAATCACAAAAAATTGCGATTCCTTATTTTGCCATAGCATTTAAGGAATCGCAATTTTTGCGATTCCTTAAATGATATGTATGTAACTTTTAGAAATTGTGAATTTGTGTTAAGAAATTGCAAATTACCACCAACTTGTAGTTGGTGGTAATTTGCGATTTCTTGTAAAAATGCCCTATTTGGCATTTGTGAGGGTGGCATGTGACACACATACATGCCTATAGGGCATGTATGTGTGCCACATGCACACACATGAAAATTTCAGGGGTGCAGCAGGGTGTCTTTGAGACACCCCTGCACCCTTGAAATAATTCTCAAATTGCGATTAGCAAATTGCGAATTTGCAATTTGAGAATTATTGCACTATCATTCCTATGGGCCTCCTGGCCCATAGGAATGCATTGGAAATTATTCTTTATTTGCGAATTCGCAAAATGCGAATTCGCAAATAAAGGATATTAAGGAATCGCTAAAAAATTGCGATTTTGTACATACATTCCATTTTGCAAATTCTAAATAGCGATTCGCCAAAAATCGCTATTTAGAATTCGCAAATCGGAATCTTGATACATCTGCCCCTTAATCCACTAACATGTTATGGAGAAATACCCTATTTAACTCCAGTTGGGTGTTGGAGCTGGTAATTGTCTCCTGAGGGTATCTATTGATTTCTACTGGTATATTTATTTAACCTGTAGAATTTCCCCTGTCTTTTTTCCTGCTCGGTATATACATGAATGTGCAGTGGTTCGAAATTAAGTTCACCGCTACTGTGTCCAGTAGAAGGCAAGTTTAACTGTCACCAGGAAGTTTGCTGTTGGACCGTTTAACTTTCCGTGGAATGCCCAGCAGTTGAAGAGAAATACGAAATAACAAGACCATCAATTAGCAACTCGCGATGGTAAATTCGGTGTAAGCCCCCCCAGTATACTAAGGCCCCTTAATAGGGTGCTGCATGATACATGTTTATTTATTTATGTTAACGTTTTAGACACCATTGCTTGTAAAACACTTCTGAGAGCTTCGAACGTCAGCATGAGTAATCTGGAATAGACTTTCGGGGATAGTGTAACAGTCATTATTAATTTACAGTTACACATATTTCTGCTACTGACATTTTGTGCTCAGTGTAAGTCCTTCTGGTGGGATATAATTCTAATTTTGTAAATCTCCCCAAAAATCCTGTGGTTTCTTTTTGAAAGTGTTAAATAAACAATAAATAAATAGAAGCAGGACATCCTGAATTGAGGTGTGGTCCCCTCTCAGTGTTCCTCCATCACCATCCTTAAATAGTCTACCCTTATCCAAAGGCTAGTCTGAACCACTCAGTTTTCAGGTGTTTCCACAAGCACTGGTGGCTGGGTTCTGCTATTAGTGTCTTACATTTACAGTCTTACATTTTATCTGTCACTTTATTTCTGAACATGACAGTGCTAACTTACAAATTACTGTTCGGGATGAAATTGATAGGGTTGGTAAATGTAATTTCCCCAAGTATAATTTCAACTTCTACAATAAATATTTTTTCCACTTGCTCTTTAACCTTTTCGCTTGCAGGCCTTATCCCCACCGTGCTAAGCCTTTTTTTGGCTATTTGGGGTAGTTCGCTCTTAGGCCCCTGTAACTTTTTGTTCACATAAGGTATCCACGCCAAATGTACGTCCTTTTCTTCCAACATCATGGTGATTTTAAACGTATCCAGGGATTGTGGATTCCCCTGGAGGGAACCTGGAAATTAGCCAAAATACAGTGACATTTCTTTTTTTGTGGAAACATTGAGAAAAAGTGCTGCTTTTTTCTCTACAAATGGTATCCACAAAGGGTTTGTGGTACTGTAATCACCATCACCCAGCTTTCAGGGACAGGCAGAGTTTTGTCAGAAAACCAAAATTTTTTACACAGTTTTAGCATTTTACTTAGATATAGCCTATTTTTGCTACTTTTTGTGCTTTCAACCTCCTTTCAGTTAGTGGTATAAATCGGTGTGAAAGCAATAATGGATCCCGGAAAGCAGAACAGTTCTGAAAAGTAGACAATATTCTGAATTCTATGGCAGGACCGGAGGCTTCTGATTATGCTTTCTCATTTCTTTACTGCAACAACCGCAGCCAATGAAAATGAAAGTACACATGTAAAAAATAACATTTCTCATGAGGCTTTGAACCACGCCTCTCTTACAACAACCAATCACAAAGGTATCATGTCTATAAATCCTGGAGACACTAGTCCGGCCTCCTCTTTCTTTGCTGCTCCGCAGCCCAGATAAGTGCTCTTTCCTTTCATGTTTGCTCTATTACTTGTGCTTTATGCCTGTACATTGGTTGGTGCCATTGACTATTGTTTCCTATTATTCATGTATGTTGCATAGTTTGATTGATCGCTTTACGCTTTCTTGGCACTGTTTATTCATACATTGTCCGCTTTGCTCTTAGGTTGGGGCCGGAGCTTCGCTCCGTTCGCCGCTTCCCCGTGGTGGCGCGTGTTGCGCACCTAGGCCCGTCCGATCCTTTCCCCCGACTTCCAGTCGTCGCTGCCCGCGGCGCAAGCTTCGGCTAGCCGCACTAGTGAGGGGTTAGCCCCCCCCTCGGGGACGAGCGTACGTAGGTGCCGTTGAGGCCTTACGCACGTCTCGGGGAACCCGCACACGCCGTGTTGGCACGCGCAGTTCTCGAAGGTGCCAGAACGACGCTCTGCCCCCGGCTGAAGTGGGGATCGACGCAGCTTGGGCCAGGAGCCGTGGGCGATTTCTGTGCTTTTGGGCAGCTTATATTGGTTCAGGCGACACCATTTTTCCTCCATTAGTCCTAGAGTGGGACTTGGCCTTGCTCTTGTCTTTTCCTGGTATTTCCGGCTCCTGCGCCTGGCACCCCCCACCCTCGACGCCCTTGCTCGGGCTGGTCTTTGCTTCCTGCTGGGGATTAGAGTTGGAATTTCGGATTCCTGATTGCGATGGCAGACGCTGAGTACTGCGAAGAGGAGGATGCTGCGTATGGTTATCAGGGACAGCAGGAATTCTATGAAGGGGACTCCATGGAGGAGATCATAGACAAAAAACTCGATGCCAAATTGGATAAAGCCCTTTCCTCGTCCCTCTCCCCTCTGGCCAAGAAGTTGGACCTGCTGGTCCCGGGTAAGCCGATGCCCGCTCCGGGCAAAGATCCCCTTCACCCCCCTCCCCCGAAGAAGGCGGCTCTTGACCTTTCCTGGCTGCATGCCCAGTCTTACGACAAACTTTATAAGTCCCAGGAGTCTCGATCCCAAGACAAGCCTGTTACCCCTCCCCCCACTTCCCCCCTGGTTATCACCATGACGGATACTGGCACCGATACCGATTCCTCGGATGCCGCTCCGCGCAAACACACTAAAAAGCGTAAACACACTTCACCGGTCATTCCCACTCCCTTTTTATTTGATCCGACGGACATTGTCCACCCCAGATCATCCGACTGGGTTCCCCCTCCGGCGGTGGCGACCTATCTGGAAAATCATCTCCGCAAGGGATTCGACAAGGAGGTTTGTGCCCGCCTGAAATCTGAATGCCCGTGCCCTGATTTGCCCCACAAAGTGGCTCTCACACCGGACATAGATCCTTCCATGACCACTTTTCTTAAAAAGTATAAAAAGGACCCGAAGAAAGGGATTGATCGCACGCTCAGAGCGTGCCAAGATAAGGTCCTCGACCTTTCGGGCCTGTTGGCCAAGATCCTGGAATTGGCCCTGCAGGCGCAAGAGACTGAGGCTTTGGCGGGTTGGGCTCAGAGGGCCATTTGTATGCTGGGCAACGCGAATTGCGCCCTTGCCTCGGAACGGCGGAAGTCCGTCCTTCTCCGGATCGCCCCCCAACTGGTGGAATTGGCTTCCTCAGAGCCGGGTCCTTTGGCGGAAGGACAGTTGTTTGGGGACAATTTCGTTAAAGATATTGCAAAATTTGTGAACACTTTTGCTTCTTTGGACAAGTCTCAGGCATCGCTGAAACGTGTTCTGCAGGTCTCTGGTAGGGCCGGGCGTGGCAGAGGACGCTCGACCGGCCGCTACTCAAATCCCAGTCCTCAAAGAGGCTACGCCCCTAGACGGGGTAGAGGGTACACGCAAGAACCGGATCAAGCCGGATTTTACCCGTCCCGATCACGCGGCTTCAGGGGCCGCTATAACAAAGGAATCAATCGAGGCTACAAGAACTTCGATAACCAATCTTCCGGTAAGTCTCTCTCTTCCTTTACGTCCGTAAGGGGGAAGATTGCCCTATTTTGTCAAGAATTGGGCAGCTCTCACTTCAGATGTGTGGGTCCTTCGGACCGTCCAGGGTTACGAGATAGAGATGGTGTCTTGCCCCATTCAGCCCTTCCCCCCCCGTCCTCTCTTTTTTTCCCACCTCGAACAGAGTTTTATAGACTCAGAACTAGACAAGCTTTTGGCAAAACAGGCCATTGCTGCAGGACCCTTCCTGCCGGGAGGCTTCTGCAGCAACGTCTTTCTTGTTCAAAAGAAAGGAGGCGGTCAGCGCCTCGTGTTAAACTTGAGGGATTTCAACCCCTTTGTCACGTATCGACACTTCAAGATGGAGGGCATCCATCTTTTGCGAGACCTTCTCTTGGAGAACGACTGGATGGTCAGACTGGACCTGAAAGATGCCTACTTGACGGTCCTAGTCTGCCCATCACATCAAAAGTTTTTGCAGTTCCCCTGGAAAGGGCGTTGGTTTTGTTACGAGGTACTTCCTTTCGGGCTGTCCTCGGCCCCTTGGGTGTTCACCAAACTACTCAAGCCGGTGGTCTCCCGCCTCCGGGAGATGGGAGTTCGGTTGATTGTCTATCTAGACGATATGCTGATCCTGGCACAGGACCGGTCCCTCCTTCTCACGCATTTGGAGTGGACGACGTCCTTATTGCAGAATCTGGGATTCGTGATCAACACCAAGAAACCGGTGCTGATACCGGATCGGCAGATGGAATTCCTAGGCTTCCTGATAGACTCGGTCTTGGCCCAGCTTCTCCTTCCTCTGCCGAAGATCAGGTCGATCAAGAGAGAAATCACAGCTACCCTGGCCAAAGAGAAGATTTCTTTGAGGGTTCTGGCACGGATTGTGGGCCTTCTGGCCTCGTCGATTCAGGCCATTTTTCCCGGACCTTTGCATTACAGAGCCCTGCAGAGGCTCAAGATCTTCTACCTACAGAGAAACTTTCACTACGATCATTTGATCCCTCTCTCCTCCGAGTCCAGGGAGGAGCTTCAATGGTGGTTGGACCACATGTCAGCCTGGAACGGCCGAGCTATATTCGGCACAGCCCCGGATGTGGTGGTGGAATCCGATGCCAGCCAGTGGGGCTGGGGCGCTCGCTGCGGCGAGTTTGCCACAGGAGGACGTTGGTCTGCAGACGAACTTTCACTTCACATCAATTGTCTAGAGCTTCTAGCAGGGTCCTTTGCCATCAGATCTATCTCGCCGCTGAAGAGCAATTGTTTTATCCTCCTTCGGATGGACAATGTCTCCGCGGTGCGATACATCAATCGATTGGGCGGGACGAAGTCCCGGATGCTGGTGCACATTGCGAAGGAATTCTGGCACTTCTGCCTGGATCGCAAGATCTCCGTGGTGGCGGAATACCTTCCCGGGAAACTCAATCAAGTAGCGGATTGGCATTCCCGATTTCTCCGGGACTCCAGCGATTGGAGAGTCCATCCATCGCTGTTTTCCCGGATCATGTCAGTACGAGGCCCATGTCAGATAGACCTGTTTGCCTCGCGCCTCAATGCCCACCTTCCTCTGTTTTACAGTTGGAGACCGGACCCGATGGCACTGGGGACGGATGCGTTCCTTCATCATTGGGGACAACAGAGGAATTATGCGTTTCCACCGTTTGCACTGATCCCGAGAGTAGCGGCATTGCTGCGCCGACAGGAGGCGACGGTGGTGCTAGTAACGCCTTATTGGTCGACTCAGTCGTGGTTTCCCACACTGTTGGAATTGTCAATAGACCTCCCCTTCCGGCTCCCAGTCTTCCCAACGCTTCTGCAGGATCCAGTGGGAACGTGCCATCCCCTGGTCCTGCAGAACCAGCTGTCATTGATGGTATGGACGCTCTCCGGAGACATGAACGCCTTGCAGGCCTTTCACAATAGGCTTCAGGCTTTATACAGCAAGCGTGGGCTCCTTCCACCCGAAAACGGTACTCTGCTTCGTGGAAGAAGTGGGTGGGTTGGTGCCTTTCAAGACAGGTGGATCCCGTGGGATCAAATATAACAGAGGTACTGAACTTTTTTTCAGAGTGTGCGACTTCTGGCCTGGCTTACAGGTCGGTTAACAACTTCAGGTCTGCTATTTCTGCTGGTCACGACCACATAGATGGTAAACCTGTGGGGATGCATCCCTTGGTGTGTAAGTTACGTAAAGGCGTGAGTGTGGCTAACCGTCCTCGGCCCAGGTATTCCACCATGTGGGATGTTAATAAGGTTCTGAATTTGTTGGAATCCTGGCCCGATAATGGTGATTTGTCTCTGAAACAGCTTTCTGCCAAGCTTACTATGCTATTGTGCCTTATTTCATGTCGGAGGGTTTCAGATGTCAGAGCTTTGGATTTGGCTGGGAGGATGTTTTCACCCCAAGGTGTATCTTTTGTCATTACTAGACGTACTAAGACCATGTCCCGTTCAGTTGATTATCCTACCTTTGCTCATAACGGCAGGCTGTGTGTTCTTCAATGTCTTAAATGTTATGAGGAGCGTACTAGTGTACATAGGGCGGATCCTCTGGGGCAGTTATTGATATCTATGCAAAAACCGTTCAAGCCAGTCGCTGCTGCTACTTTAGCCAGATGGGTCAGGTGGATCATGTCGGAAGCCGGTATTGATATTTCTGCTTATGGGGCACACTCTGCGAGGGGTGCGATGGCTTCTAAGGCTTACTTATTGGGTTCCCGCTTGGAGGAAATTCTGAAGGCAGCTGACTGGTCCTCAGATTCAATGTTTAAGGTGTTTTATTACAAACCGATTCCTCATGTTTCTGATGCTGTGATTGACGAGCTTTAATGTGAGCTTTGAACCAGCATAATCAGAAGCCTCCGGTCCTGCCATAGAATAAAAACATTTCTAGCTATCGCGACAAGAATTTTAGATTCTATTAAGGACACGGAGGCGAGGATTATCCCACCCGTTGGGACTGTTATACAACTGTTGTTGTTTACGTGGTTTTACCTAACTGTTTTGCCCACCCTTACAACGATCTAGGTTGTGGTGGAAACTTTTCTCAAACTTCCTTTTTATGTTCTAGGAAACGACTCCAACAAGAGTTGAAGACCGCCGGTGCTTTTGGCTGCCGCTCCTTCCTGATGGGGGTTTTCCTTTTCTGTTCAAGATTTCTCCGTTGGGACTTCTGCTGGATCTGTTTTCCGTTGCAGTATTAAACTTTTCAGTGTGATGAGACTGTTACTGACTTTCGCGCAAAGAAAGAGGAGGCCGGACTAGTGTCTCCAGGATTTATAGACATGATACCTTTGTGATTGGTTGTTGAAAGAGAGGCGTGGTTCAAAGCCTCATGAGAAATGTGTACTTTCATTTTCATTGGCTGCTGTTGTTGCAGTAAAGAACTGAGAAAGCATAATCCTCGCCTCCGTGTCCTTAATAGAATCTAAAATTCTTGTCGCGATAGCTAGAAAATTTTGTATTCAGCAAGAGGTCATTTGTGTAGATCCTTCAAGGGTTTTTTAAAGAAACTAACAGCTGAAAATAGTTAAAATTGAAAATGAGTTGATAAAAAACAGTAATTTGTGCCAACATTTTCACCTGTAACTTCTAAGTATGACAGAATTTGAAAGCAATATGCCTTTACATCCGCTGGACTGGTTGTGGGGATATATAGGAGGACTTGTAGGTTCACCAAGAACCCAAGGAACCCAGAGCCAATAACTGAGCAGCGTCTTGCAATGATTTTTATTGTGTAGCGGGTATATAGCAATTCATTTGGGAAAATAAAACCAGTGAAAAATCAGTATGAAAGACACCGATGTATTTCCAAAATGGGAAAAATATAGAGTTTAGAAACAAAAGCTATTTGCTATTTGCACATTTCCGAAATTGTGGCTACCCAGACTAGCATGTGAATTATAGGAAATTTTCAGAGTGACTTCTTTCTTAGAAATTGTCTTACATTTGGAAAACAGAAATGCATCAAAAGTCAATAAGTAATAACAGTTGCTCTACAATTCTGTGTTCCCCTAAGTTTCCCGATAAAAATGGTACCCCACTTGTGTGGCTAGGCCTAGTGCCCATGACAGGAAATGGACCAAAACGCGACCTGGACACACCACATTTTTACTGGGAAAACTGACCCTTTTTTTCAAAGTGCCTAGCTGTAGATTTTGAACCCAAGCTCAGTTGGCACCCAGTGAAACCTAGCAAACCCATGCATTTATGAAAACTAGACACCCTGAGGAATCTAGGATGGGGTGACTTGGGTGGCTCTCACTAAGTTCTGTTACCCAGAATCCTTTGCAAACCTCAAATTTGTAAAAAAAAAAACATGTTTTCCTCACATTTCTATGATGGAAAGTTGTGGAATCAGCGTGGATCCACAAAATTCTTCCTACCCTGCATTTCCAAAAGTCTTCCGAGAAAAATGGCACCTCACTTGTGTGGGTAGGCCTTGTGACCATGACAGGAAATGGCCCAAAATGCAAGGTGGACACACCACATTTTGCAGTGAAAACTGACCTTTTTAGGTTTCGACCTGGCGAGGGGCTCCCCTCCCAGATCGAAAACTTTTGTCTACAGTAGGGATGTTCGGACCGCCTCTGTTTCCCATTGGCTAGCTCCATAAATGGAGGCTAGCCATTGGGAGACAGAGGCTGTCAATCACGCTTTCTCGGGAAAACGCGATTCGGGGGCGTTTCTCGGGCTTTTTTTAAGTCCCGCCCCCAACACCCTCCCTCTCGCCATCCCGTTGTCCGTGCTTTCTCGAAGTTCTCCCTCCCGCCCGCCCACTGTCCATGCCTCCTCCCTCCCGCCCGCCCACTGTCTGTGTTCGATGAGTCCCGCCCCCACACCCTCCCTCTCGCCGTCCCGTTGTTGTCCGTGCTGTCTTATTCTGCGTAATGCGCACCGAGGTGGGGGTTATCATGTTATGGTACGGAGCTGTGATGACAGCTTGTTTGTGTGAGTACTAGTATACAGTCTCCTACCATAGAAGGTCCAGAGCAGCAGTGACACTGGGCTCAGAAACGTTGCTCTTCTTTGCCCCATCCTGAACTCCGCACTGGCTCGGTGGCTATCCAGAACAGGAGCGATAAGCTGTCACATGCCGACTTACTTCCATTCCTGGTTACTGTAATCGTGTACTGAGTACTTCATTGAAGAGCCTGAAACTAGTTGTCCGTTGTTACTGTTTACGGATGTCGTTTAGTCCCGTGATGATCACTGATTGGGAAGTCTGATGTCGTGTCATAGACGCACCTCTTATCATAGGATTGGTTGTTTGGAATATCCTCTCAGATGTTAATTGGCGGTGAGAATGCAAAAAAATGCGTCCTCGCGTTGGATTGGTTGAGAGAGCTCTTGCCAGTTGATTATTGGCTGTGAGGCCCATTAAGCAGACTCATTGTAATGTAGTTCAGTGCACTACATTTCCCGTCAGTGGGCGGTGTTGGGTGACATGTGTGTTTAAGATACGTTTTTTTTCTGCGTGCTGTACTGTTTGTACTGAAAAGCAGCCTGGGCCCCACGAGCATGCCCTTCTGAGGGATTCTGCACTCAGGCCAGCAGGTACTCTGAGACTGATGGTGGTGGTAGTTAGGCTCGTCAGTAATGCCAAATCAGTATGTCTCTACTCTGATTTAAGCCCTCAGTGGCCTCTAGAACCCTGACAGTCGTATGAGTCATCCGCTCCGTACTTCGAATGCAGTGTGTTGTGTTCAGTTGTTTTGTTCCCTTCCTCTGCCCTGTGCGATAATTTGTGACAGGAAAAAGGGGCATATCTGCAATTCTAACCGTTATGCCATGCGGATAAAAGAATGTTCATAGAATGCATGCGTTAGTACTAGCTAGGGGGTGTTTACCCGTCGGCATTCATGGTATGTGGAAAGTACATTCGTGCATGTCATGCAGAAGTGCCGAGCGCCCCAATCCTAGAATTACCATAGCGGCAAGTTTTCAGATTGATTGTGTGTGTCATTTCTATCGTTTCAGATGGCGTATGAGTGACATTCTGCTTTCAAATGTGTGACTCTTGGAGTGACGGTTTTTCACGACCAAATCAAAACTACGACCTGTTTGAGCGCCCGGGCAGGCTCCGCATCATCTGCAGCTGCCCGGAATCCCTGCAGCTAGTTGTGTTTTGTAGATTTTTTTTCGCTAATCGCTGCCGGTCATCGTCTCTGCTGCCCCATCCAAGTTCTGTTCTCGTCGCTTTTGTTCGCCTTTTGTTTTTGAGACTGGGGTTTTTGTGCTGCTGGTTTTCCCACCTTCTCCTTCTTGCATGGATGAATCATGGCTACGCTTGTGTGCCGGGTCCAGTTCTTAGATGACACCGATCCTTTCAACAGCACCAACTTTCCCGAGCCCACCAGGCCACTGCTCTACACCTTCCGGGAGGACATCTCGCTCGTCAACCAGGTGGCAGGGGTGCACCGGCTGCTGAAAGCCCCGCACAAGGTAAGACCGCGGCCTGGGTGTGTGGTGCGTGAGGTGCCCTCTGTGGCGGGCACTTTGCGAGAGTGGGTCGGTCCCTGCAGGAGGACAGTTGAGGGGATCTGATGATTGCAGCCTGGGGTTACGAGTGGAGGGCTTTGTGTTTTACAGCCAGGGGTCCACGGAGGGCTCCTTCACTTTGTATGGAGGGGGGGGGAATAATTCGGGTGTCACTTTATTGGAAACACAACGTGGATCTGAGACCGCCCACAGTGCGCAAACATACACTGACACTGCACCATTTTTTGAACTGTGTGATTATCACGGGCACAAGTGTGCCCACTCCCTGTAGTGTAGTTCCTAGTTTCCCACTAGGCCCTGCGCATTGGAATAACATAAACAGTAGTATCGACGTGGAACTGCGGATACTCCAGGCCTCCACTGACTATGCTAAACTTAATTGGGTGTGTTACCAACTAGCTCAGAGGTCACTGGAAACTTTCTTCTCTGCATAGGAAGTGATCAGCTTCCCTGGCACAGACAAAAAGGGATTCAGCTTTCCAACAACCGTGCAACATGACAACTTTGCTCCTCAGATCAAGAGTCAATCTCTAGGGTCGTGTGAAACAATAGACATGTATTTCACTCAGTCAGGTTAGTGCAGTTTACTTTCACGAGATGTAGAGAATAGAGAGACGGGCGTTTGTCAATAAAGGGTTAACATTCATTGAACAGTCTTTCTTCTCGTACAAGAGAAATGTATTGCCACAATTGCAAGACTTGTTATTATAAAAAGTACGTACAGTAAGATAAGGATTGTGAAATAATACTGTAAAAGCATAGATATGGTTTCTTAGCCATACAATGGTTTAAAAGTAATAAAACATATATAAATTCATATATACATTAGGCCAAAATACTCAACTGGTGCTTCTAACTAAGCCTACCTCAGTGTGCCTGACCTAAGCCTAACACGTGGAAGGGGAGTAAGTAAGTAGCTTTAAGTTAAGTTGGTTTTGCCAAGGTTTGCTTCAAGAATTCTCATCTAAGGGTTTAGTCAACACCATACCTCTGAATAGAATGATGGAAGTCTGGTATTTCCTTCAGGAGGAACTCGGTATTCCAGTCACCCGCGAGGGCAGACTGGAAACGCTGGAGCTGGATTTCTCAGCAGAAGAAATGCAGCGTCTCTCTTCAGCGCGTCGAGGAAGGAGGGGGGACAGCGTCCGCGGGCAGCTTGGCATCTGCTGGGCTCTTCGCAGAGGGACGGCTGTTTAGCTCCTAAGCTCACCACACCATCGTTCGCCCTTTAGCAGCGATAATGGTATCAGTAGCTTCACCAACAGCAGCGGGGCAGCAGGCTGCAGCGACAGGGTGCTAGCTTCACCAACACGGGGTCTTGCAGACAGCTAGCAACAGGCAAATGCTTAAGGCAACGTTGGTAATATTTATACCTGACAGGTGCCTGGTTTGACGTAAGTTTGCTGGACATAAGACGTCAATTAAAGATGTTACTAGGAAGTGATAGCTATCAGTTGCTCATTAGAGTTCCATTACTAATCAAAACACAGCAAGCGGGGATTTCCAGGTTTGCTGAGTTTTTATCTTGTTGAAGAACTCGGAGTGTTAATCTAGGAATATCAGATAGTGACTTCTGCTCTGTCATTGCACTAATTGGATGCAAAGGAAGTGGCAGAGAACTATGCTGGAATGTGGCTCTGTTCGTGTGAGGCCAGAGATGACTTTCTGAATATCGCACTTGAACGGTTATGCCAATATAGGGAATAAATGGATTTATAGCCGAATAGGGGCATAAGGTCACAGTATCGATCAGGAACCTAGATAAACACGCAACACCCACTCCACGTTTTCATGTCCATCAGATTACTAAAACTAGAGCAATTAGATGCATGTGTAACATTGCCCACCCCAAAATACATAAATGCATTCGAAATAGGCGTATATTGTAATACGTGAAATTTAGGTACTGTACGTTTTTGAAGCATAGAAATCATTCAAAAATTATTGCATATGAAATCAATGAACGATTATGCATAAAGAATTACACATGAAGTATCTCTGAAACAGAAGAAGGGTGAGATAAATCATCACATATAAATGCATTGCAATAAATGTGCGCTAGAGGCTGATGTAAGTTGTTATGTCTCTAGATGTGTTTAGAAATAGAAGTTTGAAGCTTCTGTTCTCTAAGAATAGTTTTTACGTTAAGCAAAGAATTGTTCGTGCCAAAAAAGGGTCAATATTAAAAAATATCCAATTCAAAAGAATTATTGCTTGAACGGGAAAATAGAGTTCCAACGCTTTTTGCAGTTTTTGTTGTTCAAAACTGAAGGCCGAATTCAGAGTTCATGGGAACGCTGTGTGTCGGAAAGCTTCTCAAAAGTTATTGTTTCTGTACGGGTGAGAACATCGTATCAGACAGGCTCTCAAAGAATTGGTCTACAAAATCAGGTGACAGTTCAACCAAATTCGATAGTGCTGTAACTTGGCAGGTGTGAGAATGATTGCTGTCATCATAGTCGGGTTCAGCAATGCTCACAGAAGGTCGTACCTGGGTGATGCTGCTTTTGTCACTCGCTCCACTGTTACCACCTAGTCGTAGTACAGGAGTCTCAACGAATGCTGTCATCAGGATTGGTAGCCGCTGGGGACAACACAATGTGTGAGCCGTTATTGGACTGAGCAAAGTATCGACGTCCATTGGTACTGCTGATGGAAGTGAAAGACAGATGTCCAACACGCATTCATCTCCGCATAGCATACATCTTAGTACCGGTAAGATACAGTTCTGCCATATAGGTCTGAATGAAAGGAACCAGGTCATGTTTAGATCTCTCAGCCTGGCCAATCCGAGGACTTTAGTTATCCTGTCCCGGTAGCGCATTGCTAGGATTGTCTCTTCCATTCCCATGGGAGCTATGTCTGAGTTTCGGTTTGCCATAACGAAGCAGGAGGGTCAAAAATAAAATCCCTGCAACGAGTCCCAAAAATAGTGGTATGCCGCCAAAAACAGAGTGTACAAAATTAGGAACGATTCCCAAAATTGCTTGAAAAGGGGTTAGCAGTCCCGTAAAAATCGACTTAAATATGCCTGGGATGCTCGTGGCACTAGACATGTTAAGGAGTTGGCTAAGCATTTCTACGAGATGCACGGGGCAATTTGTTGATAAAAGTTCATGAACTTCAGTAGCTGTCCTTGCAACTAGAAGATCATACGTCTCTTTTGATGACGTTATAGGCACTGTTGTCTGCAAAAGCACAGACTTAATTTTGCTTAAAGTATCAATTCGTATAGAATAGAGATTCAGACGAGGCCAGATGGGAGTCACTGTGTCTGCAGGCCCACTCGGGAACAATGCTTGCATACAGCATTTGACCATGGATGTTACGCTTACTAGATAACTTTTCCCTGGCACTAGGCCACAACATCTGTGATCCGTTCTAAGAATGTAACTCCCGTTAGCGAGTTGCATAAAGAAGGGCTCTATCTGAGTTGCAGGTGTGACTAGCTGGTGGCATGAAAGGTTGTTAGAATTTTCATCACATGCTCCGTGTAAATTAATACCCTGACACAAAAGTATACCGCTTAGTGAATGTTTACAATTTTCACCACTAAGAAATACATTTTTGTTGCTGTCACTATAGCAAGAATGTGTGTATGGTAATTTCCATTCAGATTTTACATATCCTTTACCTAATTGTTCATACTGGCCAGCAGGTATGTATTCAAGGCACTTTTTAAATCGGAAAGTTGTTATCGGAATGGTGATAATTCCGTGTATTATCCATTCAATGACAGGACTCTCTGACATTGTCAATGGTAATCTCTCAAGTTTTTCGATGCTCAGGATTGTATAGTCTGCTCCTTTCTGTGCCAAACTGATCTGTTTAAGGTTAAAAATGGAAAATAATGACGTTGTGTTGATTAAACGCCAAGGCACAAAGCCTGAACGAAGATTTTGCAGCGTCCAGCCTAATTGTATATTAGAGCGTAATTGAGATTGGCCATGTTGTAACATTAGCAAGTCTCTATATATCACATCAAAGGCAGAGGATACAATATTGTCCAACGAATATATTCTGGAAGACGGAGTCATTAACCCATTGTCTACTACAGAAAGTGATTTTTCCAAATTAATACGATCAATTTCTCGTATTTTTTCAGCTGTTTCAATTTGTGTGACTTTCCAAGCCTCGTTGTAAGCAGCATAGATACTGGTCGCTATGAAACGCTTTTGACGCTGTTTGCGTGGTCCTAGAATGAAATCGCGCAAATCAGCACCATCTTTTAGTAAAGACAAGTGTTGCTTAATTTCAGCCAGTGTGGATGATGTTAGCCATTCAAGGCAGAGTTTCCCTACATTGTATGTTGTTACAATCTCTGGATGTTGTCTCTGGGAGTATCTCGGGTCTAGTCTGGTCATGTTTAACCCCTGTGTTTTATTCAGGAATCTATCTTGACAGCTGTTTGTGTCAGTAGGCCAGATTAACCACTTTTTCCAATCAGGATGTGTTCTGTTAAAATGTAAAATTTGTGTTACGTCTAACTCAATATCTGCAGTTATATTTTCAGGTATTGGCTTTGGTATAGACGGTTTTTTAAGCTCTTTGATCTTAGCTAGGCCAAGACAAGATGTTTGGTGTATTGTGTCATTTAAAAACAACATTTGTTCTGGTATCATGCAGGTTCTGAATAGTGCTTCAAGGCCTTGTACCTGCCAATCTTTTGTACCCCAAATTGTTTTCATTTCAATATTATTTTTCCAATAATCAAAACCAAATGTCATCATTTTGTCATAAAATGCTTCTGAATATATCAATTTAGAATTTGTCAGCATTGTTTTCATTCCTGTTTTATCTAACAGTTTGTAATAAAACGTTTCTGCATCACTGGTGTTAAACCCTGAGAAGTATTTGAATTTCTCAAAAAATGCTTTAGAACTGCTTTTAGGTGGTGTAGCACAATGTTCCCATTGATTATACATAAAAACATTTCTAGGCTGTGCAGATTTATGCAAGTAATGATCACCATAGTGTGTGTAGCAGAATAGCTGCTCATAACTAGATGAACCTTGTAAATAATCATGATCTGTGAATCTAGCTGACATTACTAAATCAGACATCATGTCATTAATACTGTTAAAGTCCCAATCATCAGAGAATGTACTAGGTGTTACAAAGTCACTTAAGGAAACCTTCAGTTGATGAGGATACTTCAGGATTTCGACCGGACCATATATCTCATAGTCAGTTTTCTCCCATACTACCCCACCAGGTATTGGAATTGCTGTGACATTTACTGTTGACAGTTCTCTTTTCTTCACGTGGGATGATCTGTGTGGTTTCAGGACTAGGTTGATGTTCTGACTTGCTGTGTCCATTCAATTGTAATAAACTTTCCTAAAATTAAAACTAAAATTAGGCATAGTAGGAGTATGAATACCCCTGAGATAATCCAATGCTCAATCAACGGTGAATCCAGATATAATTCTTTGATTTGTTGAAGGAGTCCTGTTGTATTTTCTTTAGAATACTTTTTTGTTTCTGGCATCACTTCGGGGTCGTTTTGATCTTCAGAGAAGTTGTCGAAGTTGATGAAATGACCAGAGGCAGTTCTGTCAATTGATGGGATTGGTCTTTCAATCTGTCTTTCGGTAGCATTTTCTGATGCCACATTAGTGTAGACTGGTGTTTCTTGATGAACTGTTTCAATCTGTGTCTCAAGAGGCACGAGTTCCATGGCATTATTGCATAGTCCTTCACTGTGCACTGCAGTCTGATCGAATGTGATTAGTCTTTCAGTTTGAACCTCTTGGATTGTTGCAAGTTTGGGTATTCTGTTGTTTCTTGGGAGTCCACTGGGCCTACTGTTGATTATAGGCCACATGCTTGTGGTTTTACCAGGTCGATAGACACGACTCTGTTCTCCTTTTTACCAGCAAGGGGTAGTACTACTGATCTTGTTCCGGTGACTGCCAAGACAGGTACTGCTTTTCTGTAAGAAGGCCCAAATTCCTTCTTCACCGCGATCTTTTCTCTGACTAGATCCCCAATCTTTGGAATCCAGACAGGCCTTGCTGGGGCTGTTGCTTGTGGTGCCTCGTCAGTGGTATCTGGCTGTTGCTTTAACTTTATGTTGCTTAAGGATTTTCTTGTTTCATTCAGTTCCTGTAAAACAGCCAAACGATCTTTGATGTCAAAGTCTGTTGTTTTTTCTTGTACCACTGACATCTGACTATCGAGGTCCTGAATGTTCATTCTAATTCCGAACAATAGTTTGTATGGGCTGAAACCTTTTAGAGAATTTCTTGGCAAGTTATTAAGACTAGTTTGGACACTTATTAAATGTTTGACCCACCCAGCGCCTGAACCTAATACCTTCGCTGTTATAGATCGCTTTATGTCCCGGTTTTTTCTTTCAACCACACTATTCCCTTCGGGGTGCGACGGACAAGAATACCGCAACCCAATTCCCATGCTAGCCATGGCCTCCTTATAAGCTCGAGAGCTGAAAGCAGGACCCTGGTCAGAATGGAACGTGGTAATTGCGTATATGCCGATATGGACTCGCAAATCTTTTATAACCGTTCTAGCGTCAGCCGAGTGCTGGAGGCCACATTATTTAAGTGTGTTTAGCCTTAACTGATTAATAGGACGCAGGTTGGGGTGTAGGCAGCGTTACGCTGTTTCTGATCGGTAGCCGGTAGCATGGTTCACTACTGCGATCCCTATTGCAGTTTTCACAGTTGTTTGCATATATTTGGTGTTCTACACTCATTCCCGGCCACCAGTATACTGATTCTAATTCAGTCAGAGAATCCTTAATTGTTTGGTGTCTCAGACCCAAACCCATATGTGCGTCTGCTATTAAAAATATTCTCCTGTTCGTGTTTGGAATTACTCTGTCCCCCACTCCAGGGATTCGAGCAAAAGGAACGGAGTTTGCATCGATTATGTATGCATAATTGAGTGGATAGCTGCACAGTCGCCTTTTACGGTCGTTTTTACTGCCAGCATGGTTTCCCCGTCTACGTATTTTTCTGTATGCTTTTTTGTGGCTACGGAAGCCGGTTTAGTTGCTTCCGCTGTGGCTGTATTAGCCAATGAATTACCTGCAACGTGAACGCCATCACGTTGAAGACTCTGTGCGTGAATCACGTGAGTCTTTTGTAGTTCTTTGTATAAAAGAGCTACTTGTTTCCAGAGCAATTTATGCTTTATTGTGGCACCTGTGTCATCTTTGTAATCGTTTTCAATCCACCTCTGCAGTTTATTGTTGTAAGAGTTGACGCAAAAATGAGAATCGCACACGATAAGTGTCGGGAATTCACGTTCTGCATTTTCGAGCGCCATCTTTAAACATCTGATTTCAGTTCTCTGAACCGAACAGTTTCTTACAGATTCAGTTTTTGTTACTTTCGGTCTGAATTTACCTCACAGCCAACGACCTTTAATAATCGCACAGGCTGCATCGTAGGATTTACTCTCTACGTTGAAATGCTGTACAAATCCATCTGTATAGATTATACAGGCGTACTGTGGGAGAGGCAGAATTTCGATTGGCAGAGGATATTCTTCTTCATATTCTAAATCATTCAGTTCTTCGAATTGCGGGGCGAAATAGTATTTCACATCTTCCGCTCCTAGAGAATCTACACACTGTATCCATTTCGGATCCAGTGACACTGTAGGCAGGTTTACTGGGCTGAATAGCGCTTCGAAGGCGGATTCCGCTGTAAGGATATTCATCCGTTTGCCGTGTGCTAGTTCTCGTTCATTTGCTAATGCGATTTGCACTGCTTTCACAGTTCTTTCTGTGTGACTCAATGTTTTTTCTGCTTGTGTGTACAAGTGTGATTTAACTGAAATTGGTACCTTTTCTCCCTCATTAGAGGTTAGGTAAGTGAATCCGCATCTTCCTGGGATGACTCGGATTACAAGATCACGTGTGTTGTCACGTGTATCTAATTTTGTTTTAGCTAACATGTCTGTTTGCAGTGATCTCAAAATTTCTGTGTGTTTTTGAGTCCAATTGATTTGTTTAAAATCAGGTTTAATTAGTTCGTAGAGAGGTTTAACCCTCTCTGCGTAATTTAGAATGTAAGTTCTTCCGAAATTCAGAAAACCTAGAATGGATTGTAAATTCTTCAGCGTTTTTGGAGCTTGGAGTACAGCGCACTTCTCTAAGAAGTTGTCCGCTAGGCTTTTCCCTTCACTTGATAATTCGTACCCTAAAAATAGTACTGTCAGATGGGCAATTCGGGACTTTTTAAAGTTGAATTTGTAACCCTCTGCTGCGAACCCAAGTATGATGGTGTTCACTCTTTTCAAATGAGTATCCAAGTCGTCGTCTGTGAGATAGATATCATCTACGTAAGATAATGCCTCATCATCATAGATTTGTAGTAACTCTGTTACCCTAGCTGAGAATAGTTCTGGGCTGTTCTTGAACCCCTGTGGGAGTCGACAGAATTTTTTCTGCGACCCAAATGCAGAGTAAGCGGTCAAATATCTGCTTTCCGGTGCAATGTTTTGACAAAAGAAACCATTAGATATGTCTAATGTCGTTTTATATTTTTTCCTAACTATGTTATTCATTAGGGCTGCACTATGCGAGTTTTGTACTGCAAAAGTTTTGCAACAAGTATTAAGATGTCTGTAGTCCAAAACTAGACGATATGAATTGTCTGGCTTGGAGACAGGAAACAAAGGATTGTTCATTTGAGAGGTGCATGTTTCAATCACCCGCTGGTATTCAAGTTGATCTAAGATCTCCCTGACTTGTTTTTTAGCTTCTTGCTTTATGGGATACTGCCGTTGGGCAGTTGGTTCACTTTTTAATTGGATTTTGTGAGGAGGAGAGTCCTCATCCCATCCTACATGATTTTTATACAATGCCGGTGCCTGGGCTACTGCCCATTTCCTTGCATATGTATATTTTTTGTGAATCGGAATGTGATTCGAGAAGGCAGGCGTAATCACTTCTTCGCCATGAGGGCACTCCCTGACAAACTCTGGGGCCAATCTTTTTCAGCTAACAGAATATCATAGCCTTTTGAGAGCTTATCCCAAAATAGACCTCTAATTTTCCTAGTCTTATCACCCTCTATACGCAATGTTATTTCGTATATTTTATGGGGCTCGCTAAGTCTGGTGTCGGCAGTTTCAACCTGAATGTATTCATTCGTGTCCACTGTCTCCAGACGACTCATCAAGATCTTGCGCGCTATACTGATTTCTGCTGCACTGTCCAACATTGTCAATGCCCACTCCCCGTTTTTCGAATGTGTCCTCAGTATTCTCGGCATGGTTGATTACTCTAATACTGGCTACCTTCTTTTTTGAAAATTGAGATTTTTTACTCTGAGCAGGTTCCTTGTCTTTGGACTTGGTGTGCTCTCCTGGGTCTGACCGTCCTCTTCTTTCCGATTTCTGTGGAAAAGATTGAGAGGGACGTGTATCAATACTTTGATATCTATCAGGTTTTTTCAGATTATCCCTATTTCTAAGGTTATATATTTTCTCAGAGGGCTCCCTCTGGGGAGACTGGTGTTCTCGAGTCGGAGTTCTTTCCCTCCGTCGAGGAGACCTTCCTCTGGACTGGAAAACTTTTTCCTTGGGAGTGGATTGTTTATTTCCATCCCAGCTCTTTTTAGGAGTGTTTGAATTATTTTTAATAAATAATTTTTCAGGATTTTCGAGCAGTTGGGGTTTTACTGGTTTCCCACCCAAGCTGCCTCTACCTAATTTTTCATAGCATTTTTCTATGATTCTGGCAAGCTCAACTGGCTGCTCTGTTATATCTGTTTCCTTCAACTTCTGGCGAATCGCCACAGATGCTGCTTCTCCTTTAATGTTGGCTAGTAATATAGCCGAGACCTGCTTGAAGTCTTTCAGTAATTTCATACCTAGATTTAAAGCGGGCTCTGGACCGTATTCATTTTGAATCTGTTTTAGCACTTCTGGTATTACCGCCATAGACGGAACACCGTGTGTTTTTGTGTAAATGGAAGCAAAGACTGTACCCCAAGTGTCGCAGTCCTCCACGTGTGGTGCGATTCCCATAGGAAGGCAGATGGTCAAGATTCTGTGTTTCTCTATAGGGGTAGTATCAGGAAATACTGCCTCTATTTGAGTGATTTTCTGTGCTAACCAGAAAGGAATTTGTTCCCGTTTTACGGGTGTTTTGCCAAGACATGACTGTATGTTCTGTGGTGTAATTTTATTAGTGTTCCCCTGATGAGGGGTCAGCTGGGGTACATTAACAGCTGGCTGGACTGTTGCAGTCCGCATTACATATTGGACTAATTGCCTATGTATTTTAATAATGTTTTTAGCTGTACTAACAGCTCTTCCTTTGACATTTTTGCAATGTCAGGATGTGGTGTGTAGCTGGCTAGAACCGGCCACGTTGCTCCTGGTCTACCTAGTGGACCGAGCCTGGTAATGTGATCATTGTGTTTTAGGGCACCATTAAACCAGAGCAGGTGCTCTTGAAATTTAAGTGGAATTTCAATCTCCTCGAAAGGAGCGTACTCTTCCGGAGGTTCCTCTATTTTGTAATAGTGAAACTCTTTTGTTGTAGCGTTTGCCGCTGGAAAGTTTATCCATGAATAGAATACCTCTGTCTGCCGATATTCGTGAGCCTCTATCACGAAAATTACTGTACCACCTTGTGGTGTCAGTCCGTATTCTATAAGTTTTAAAGTTATAGATTTTCTTAAGTGGACCGGGATGATAATTGCATCCGGGTCAGTCTGTAGGAGACTCGAGTCTTCCTCTATTAGTAGGGATGCCAGTCTAACTGCTTCCCTTTCTTCTTCACTGTCTGTCATTTTTAGGTCTCGCCTGTCGATGCGCATGCGCATCGAGCAAGCAAGAGTATTGGGACTTATCTACTCTTTATCCACTGCAAGGAATCGTGGCGATTCCTTGCAGTGCCCGTGACTTTTAAGCTCAATGCGCATGCGTATTGAGCTTAAAAGCGCGTGCACATCCGTCTTGGTTTACCCGCTCCGCCCCCTCCCCTTCCCGCCGTGTCGCATTTCTCCTCCCCCCTCCCCTCTCCTCCGTCCGTCTTGTTAGTTTAATTTAACCCGCTCCGCCCCCTCCCCTTCCCACCGTGTCGCATTTCTCCTCCCCCTCCCCTCTCCTCCGTCCGTCTTGTTAGTTTAATTTAACCCGCTCCGCCCCCTACCCTTCCCGCCGTGTCGCATTTCTCCTCCCCCCTCCCCTCTCTTCCCTCCGTCTTGTTACGAGATGTATTTAGCGTAATGGGTTTTGGGCATACATTGAACTGTTGGCAAGGCAATTCCAATGGATTTTAGTTGCACATCGGCACTGATTGTATGCGTCCGCCACTGTCAGCTGAGTTTATTTTTTCTTCAATTGGTTGAAATTCCAGTGTTTTTCTCTCTCTGTGCCGCGAAGGAAATAAGCCGTTTGCAAACCGTAAACTGGATTTACCTCAGTAATGGGAGACAATTTTAGCAGGCGCATGTGACGCAGCCGTGACCTGTGACCATGTAAATATTTTAATCCATTTAGCCTTTGTTTTATTGCCCCTGCTCCCTGCCCAGGCTGGACCTTCATGCACCACAGCAGATTAGTGTTGGCCAGAATAAATGGCAGAATCATTATTCCAGCAGCTGCAGCGTCAGCCTTCTGCTTTCAGCGGTATTACCGCCTAATGCACCGTGATCGTGTTTATGTAGTGTCCGGCTTTCCTACTGCCAGGGCTGCACAAGGCTCATACGCTGTCTGCCTAGAAGCAAATGCTTCTATGCGCTGTGTCTTTTTGCTTGTTGGTTATAGTACCAGTATTTGCATAGCGCTTATCTTACATTTGCATGACATCGCAGCGCTTTTGGAACAGAGACCTTTTTCACACGCAGTGGCGCGGACCTTTTTCACACGCAGTGGCGCGGCACTGGGTCCGTGCGACATTATGCAAGGAAGTTAAATGCCTCCTTCCCCTGGTCCTCGGGGGCACCTCGGGCGCTACTAATAGTCACGCCCCTGTCCGCATAGTTCTTTGATTACTCACCGATAGAAGTCACTGGGTTCTGGAGCCACTGTTTTGACAGGGGGACGAAGATCGTCACCGATGACATCACAATTGACATCATCACTGAGATCACCAGTGACGCCACGCGCCATATGTACAACAAAGTGTCTTCACATGGTAGTCTCCTGGGACGGAGGGTGGGCACATGGCCCAGATATTCCGCTGTACTCTTAGTATACATTTTTTCGCCCAAGTTATGTCGCACTTTTTTGATTCTCTGAAAGATATCCCGGCAGAGGTAGCCAATGACAGGCCGTCGTGTTGTCTGTTTATCTGCAGTTGCACGACGAACCGCTCTCCCCCCTGCGGTACATGCATATTAAACTGACGCACATTGCTAAGTGGGTCAGTGCTAAGTGTGCAGGTCCGCAGAGAGGGATATTATTTATTACCATGGGGGGGGGTCGTGATCAACTCGTGCCCTCTTCCGAATCAACGTTAAGCTGCACTAGTTTATATAGCGGACATTTTTCCACTGTCCTACATCCACCACCCCCTCACACCCCCTAACCCTCACCCTCACCACCTCACACACCCTCACTCACCCTCACACGCCCACACCCTCACCCTCACACACCCTCACACACCCACTCACCCTCTCACACCTGCTGCACTCTCCTGCTCTCTAGAGATGTGGCCTAACGACCAGAGCTGCCATCTATGTCACGTAAATACAAAACATGTTGCATTCAAAATGCTATAGGTGTCACATTCGCGAAAGTTATAACTATTGGCGTTGTAAATGACAAAGCTATCAATTTAGCTATTTTTTATAAATGCAGGCTTTGCAGAGTTGGTCTCCAAGGAGACAAAGATTAGGTGCACAATATTTTGGAACACTGTATCCTTCAACGTTGAATAAACCAGAGCTTTACATAGGAATCTCTTCCTACTACGGTCGGGCGGATTTTAACCTTTCACCCACTCCAGACGTCTATTGGAGTATTTACGGGAGAAAGGGGTCTGTGTGAAATATGCACGACTGAGTTACTCCAACGTCTTGCGTTAGTTTATCGCCTTACCAAACGTTAGGCGCCATGTAGTGTAGTTCCTAGTTTCCCACTAGGCCCTGCGCATTGGAATAACATAAACAGTAGTATCGACGTGGAACTGCGGATACTCCAGGCCTCCACTGACTATGCTAAACTTAATTCGGTGTGTTACCAACTAGCTCAGAGGTCACTGGAAACTTTCTTCTCTGCATAGGAAGTGATCAGCTTCCCTGGCACAGACAAGAAGGGATTCAGCTTTCCAACAACCGTGCAACATGACAACTTTGCTCCTCAGATCAAGAGTCAATATCTAGGGTCGTGTGAAACAATAGACATGTATTTCACTCAGTCAGGTTAGTGCAGTTTACTTTCACGAGATGTAGAGAATAGAGAGACGGGCATTTGTCAATAAAGGGTTAACATTTATTGAACAGTCTTTCTTCTCGTACAAGAGAAATGTATTGCCACAATTGCAAGACTTGTTATTATAAAAAGTACGTACAGTAAGATAAGGATTGCGAAATAATACTGTAAAAGCATTGATATGGTTTCTTAGCCATACAATAGTTTAAAAGTAATAAAACATATATACATTCATATATACATTAGGCCAAAATACTCAACTGGTGCTTCTAACTAAGCCTACCCCAGTGTGCCTGGCCTAAGCCTAACACGTGGAAGGGGAGTAAGTAAGTAGCTTTAAGTTAAGTTGGTTTTGCCAAGGTTTGCTTCAAGAATTCTCATCTAAGGGTTTAGTCAACACCATACCTCTGAATAGAATGATGGAAGTCTGGTATTTCCTTCAGGAGGCACTCAGTATCCCAGTCACCCACGAGGGCAGACTGGAAACGCTGGAGCTGGATTTCTCAGCAGAAGAAATGCAGCGTCTCTCTTCAGCGCGTCGAGGAAGGAGGGGGGACATGGTCCGCGGGCAGCTTGGCATCTGCTGGGCTCTTCGCAGAGGGACGGCTGTTCAGCTCCTAAGCTCACCACACCATCGTTCGCGCTTTAGCAGCGATAATGGTATCAGTAGCTTCACCAACAGCAGCGGGGCAGCAGGCTGCAGCGACAGGGTGCTAGCTTCACCAACACGGGGTCTTGCAAACAGCTAGCAACAGGCAAATGCTTAAGGCAACGTTGGTAATATTTATACCTGACAGGTGCCTGGTTTGACGTACGTTTGCTGGACATAAGACGTCAATTAAAGATGTCACTAGGAAGTGATAGCTATCAGTTGCTCATTAGAGTTCCATTACTAATCAAAACACAGCAAGCGGGGATTTCCAGGTTTGCTGAGTTTTTATCTTGTTGAAGAACTCGGAGTGTTAATCTAGGTCATTGCACTAATTGGTTGCAAAGGAAGTGGCAGAGAACTATGCTGGAATGTGGCTCTGTTCGTGTGAGGCCAGAGATGACTTTCTGAATATCGCACTTGAACGGTAATGCCAATATAGGGAATAAATGGATTTATAGCCGAATAGGGGCATAAGGTCACAGTATCGATCAGGAACCTAGATAAACACGCAACATCCCCACATCAGCCATTTACCTGTATCCCCAGTGACCACTCCTGAGCCCAGAGAACAATCTGTGACCCTTTCGGGGTCATGTCATTTTATAGCTCCTCGATGCCCCATCTCTCGTGGTGCACCCACCCCGTGCCACAGGCACGCCAGAGCTGGAGGGCTGAGGCCAGGACGCGCCTCCAGACAAGAGTTAGTTTTGAGAGCGCCACCGAGGACGGGGTGTAGGGTGCACTGCAGTGCTGCTCCACTGCGGGAAACTAGGCTGCCTGCCAGACTCTGCTGCTGTGTCACCAGACACCACGACTCGCTGCATCACCGTTCCGCATGTGTCGCAGCTTTCTTAGACTTCCCCTCCAGTCCGGTGGCATAGATGGGGTGCCATGAACCCTTTGCATGTAATGGGAATAAGCCCCGAACTGCTTCCTGGAGAAGTCAAATTCAGCTGTAATCAGGGTTCACTGGGCCTCTCTGGCCCTGGTACCACTACACGTTCTGCACCACCATACCTACGCCCTTGATCGAGTCACCATCTCTCTCCGCTCTGCGACCTCCCAATGGGCAACCATCACACAATTTACTTTTTACATGCAGATCTAGCATACATTCTGTTAAGACGGCAGGTGCCCCGCAGACCCACTTTCTACCAGTTGCAGTGATGCCCGCGGGCTGGCCGCCTCACGCCTGGTTATCAGTGAGCCCCGCAGCGGTATCCAGTCCTCTGTCCAGACGCTGGCCCCAGCCACTTTTACATCCACAGAGAAAGCAATGGGGGGTCGGAAGGGACGCTGCGATGGGTGGGGGAGGGGTGAGAGGTTCAAAGGTGTCACAGCTGAAGCTGCCTCGCCGGCATTTTGTGCCCCATGCCTGCTTTTGCTGGTAGAAACAGTTCCTCTGTGGCTATGCGTTGACAGTGTTGAAAGGCATGCGTTTTTGAGTTTGAGCATCTATCTATGTCACTGCTCGCGCCTCACAGGCGTGCGCACTCTGCACTCACAGGAGCGACAGTGCCTCACTTTGAAGAGACATGTCCCCAACAGACAGATCAGGACCGCTGGCGTTATGACAGGCATTTATTCACACTCCCCAGAGTTAAGGGTTCGGGTATAGTTATGTGGCCTCAGACCCAGGGTTACAAGTGTGTGTAAAAGGCTGTGACTTTGTAAATAGCAATTTTATAATCTGGACGATTATCAAGTGGGAAAGCTACTTGTGCATTTCTCGTAAACAGTTGCTGTGATAAACAGTGCAAGGTGTAACCGGCCAGAGGTCTTAAGTGTGTTCTTTTGGCAAAGCTTTGTGTTTTGCTAAAACCTGCAGTTTGCATTTTTCACTAGCAAAAGTGGACCTGCACTGCAGTTAAAAATCTTATTTTTTTTTTAAAGCCCACAATGTAAAGGCAAAGCTACAAATTCTAAAAAGCACCTGTTTGAGGTGTTACACATAACATAATGACGCATCGTTGTATATTACTCTGGGCAGTGTTTAATTTCTTTAAAGCGCAGCTCAGAAACCAGAGCGGCGATATTAAATACCTGTGCGCCGAATACCAATGCTAGTACCTCTTTCATACAATGCCAGACACTCCATGGCCCCTTATCTTACTCTTGCAGGTCCCTACTTTTTTTCCTTGGTGACTTTTTTCTGTCTTTTTCTTCTTCCGTTTTTCCCGTTCGTGTGCCGCTCCCCTAAAATGAACGTCGGTAGGTGCACCTGCTACCACTTACTCAAATTAAGCAAGTACAGCAGTGGGAGAGTTGTCAGCAGTAAATGTTTCTCCCAGTCGTCCTCTGACCTGTAATAGATATTGGCTGTTTAGGTAAGGCTGCAAGTGCTCATGAGACAGCATTTGTTGTTTTGGGTTACTAAGTATAGATTCCGATCGGACTAGCCAGTCAGCTCACAAAAGAGGCTCGCGCAAGTTCTGCTTCCCGCCTGTGCAAGACTACCTGCCATTCTCCGGTTCGGTGCCTCCATTTATCCTGGGTGCAGAGTGTATGGCGGCACTACTGCTTCCTTAAAGTGACATTCATTGTGTAAAAGCAAACGGTGAAGGATAAAGATTCTGTCTTGCCCCGCCAATCAGTGTAGATATTGTGGGCATAGAACTCGGTGAGAGATCACCATTGAAGTCATTTATGTCCTGATACGCATTTCTTTATGTAGTGCATCATACATGCAATTAACCTAATTCAAAGCACTTTTGGTTTTGGGCTTAAGCAAAGAGAGATGAGTTAATTCACCTACATCACCTAGCAACAAGGTTTTGGCAAAGTGCCATTATTTGCCCCTATTTCGCCTGGGTCGAAAGATGACAGGTAAGCCACTACACCACATTCAACATTGAGTTACTGTGTTTACATGTGTGGGTGTATAGAATGGAAATAGGTGAATAACTGGAGACAGGTGTGGTTGTGCATGTTGAAAATTATGTTGTGGGCCATTTACAAACCAATAAAGTTTGGAGTGCAAGTAGTAGTCTATGTGTGACAAGATACAGTCTTGAACCCACCCGATGTGGGTTATAAAGGCATGTTACATAGTACGTTGTGGCTTAAAGCCAAAGTGTGTCGTGAAAAAACTGTGAGAAACGACAAAGCTTCTGTTTACAATATATTATCCACCAGTTAGTGTCTGGGCACATAAAATGTCTGTCTGTGTGTGTGGCTCTGTCTGTGTGTGTGACTCTCTCTGTGTGTGTGGCTCTGTCTGTGTGTGTGGCTCTGTCTGTGTGTGTGGCTCTGTCTGTGTGTGTGGCTCTGTCGGTGTGTGTGGCTCTGTCTGTATGTGTGGCTCTGTCGGTGTGTGTGTGTGTGGCTCTGTCTCTGTGTGTGGCTCTGTCTCTGTGTGCAAATGCAATAGGTCTCGCATTTGTGAGAAATTAAGCTATTGGCATTGTAAATGACAATGCCATTTATTTATCTGCTTTCAAAACCAACACATAAATACAAAATTTGTCATTTACAATGCCAATAGCTCAAACTTTTACAAAGGCGAAACCGTTGCATTGTAAATGCTTGTTTTTTAAGTGCCTAACTGCGGATTTTAAAGCTTAGCTCTGCCGGCACCTAGGGAAACCTAGGAAACCTAGCAAACCTATACATTTTTTAAATCTAGACACCCAGGGGAATCCAGGATGGGGGACTTGTCTGGCTCTCAACAGCTTCTGTTACCCAGAATCCCTTGCAAGCCTCAAACTTTGTAAAAAAATAAAATCCTCACATTTCTGTTATGGAAAGTTCTGGAATCTGCAGGAGGGATTTTTTGCAAGTGTTCTCATGACAGAATGGTTCCATCATGAGCACACTTGCACTTGTGCTCATGATAGAACCATTCCGTCATAAGCACAGAAGGGGTTAAAATGTTTATTTTGTCTTCATTAATGTTGGCAAGAGGAAATACAGTGAATAGCACCTGTATACGACAAGTATGGGGAGAGGAGTTGGCCTAACGGCTAGGGCGGTCGACCTCGAATCTGGGTGCCTGGGTTCGAGTCTCGGCAATAACGCTGAACATCTGGTTATTCTGGGCAAATCACATAATCTCCCCGTGCCGAACAAAAATGAATGTGTCCTCATGTAATTCAACTGGTGCTATGTAAATCGCTCTGATACACGATTTGTGTCAACTTCGTGCTATATAAAACTCGGTAAAAAAAAAAAGGATATTGAAGGCGTATCGAGGGGATTTAATCATTTATTTGTTTGGTTATTTTAAATGTCTTTAAGTGGTGTTACAACAATAAAGTGGGGAGCGTTCAACCACGCCCCGCTCCCGGTCGCACTGCTGGTAGGGTCATCAGATCCTATACCTGTATCATGAATATGTATCCAAAGTTAATCCTGTTTTTTAATTAATGTCATCCATGTTTATTCCTGTTTAACCAGTTTTCTGTTATAATCCACCTGTACCAATAAGTGCATTTTGTTTTGTTTCACGTTATCCCGCGTGCACGTAAGGCCTCTTCGAGAAAATGATCACTCCATGCCCCAAAGAATTCAAAGCAGCCATTCTTTAATAGAACCCAATGCATTTCGGGCAGATCTTTCGCCCTTCGTCAGGGGTTAGCTGTTAAAATAACAATTACAAAAGAACCATTACTTCAATGTTCTCTCATGTACAATGTACTAAATATACACGTCAATAAGTTTTATGAGACACTTTTCAAAAATTAATACAAGCCCGCTTAATTTTATCACCATCCTCTACCGCTGAGTAAACACAACTCGTCAAAATCATCTGTACGAATCATTTTTACATGCAAAATAAACAACATTACAATAATATCATGTTTGATTAATTCATGGAAATGCTGGAGGATGGTAACGGGATCGTTATAAGAGTTGAAACGGGATGAAGTGACTTAATCTCTTGTAATGTTGTTTATTTTGCATGTAAAAATGATTCGTACAGATGATTTTGACGAGTTGTGTTTACTCAGCGGTAGAGGATGGTGATAAAATTAAGCGGGCTTGTATTAATTTTTGAAAAGTGTCTCATAAAACTTATTGACGTGTATATTTAGTACATTGTACATGAGAGAACATTGAAGTAATGGTTCTTTTGTAATTGTTATTTTAACAGCTAACCCCTGACGAAGGGCGAAAGATCTGCCCGAAATGCATTGGGTTCTATTAAAGAATGGCTGCTTTGAATTCTTTGGGGCATGGAGTGATCATTTTCTCGAAGAGGCCTTACGTGCACGCGGGATAACGTGAAACAAAACAAAATGCACTTATTGGTACAGGTGGATTATAACAGAAAACTGGTTAAACAGGAATAAACATGGATGACATTAATTAAAAAACAGGATTAACTTTGGATACATATTCATGATACAGGTATAGGATCTGATGACCCTACCAGCAGTGCGACCGGGAGCGGGGCGTGGTTGAACGCTCCCCACTTTATTGATTCAACTTTTTGTGCACTGGGCGATTTGCACGGCCCGGTTTCGCACGCAACGCGTTCAGTTATAAACATTGATTAGATTGATGAACACGGTGTGCACACCACCCCCTCTGAAGTATTTAAGTGGTGTTAGACATGCCAGGTGTAATACCTGCATAGAAATGACAGTGTGGGATGGGCTAAGCAGGCTGATGAGGTATATTGAGAAGGGAAGGTGCTCTTATGCACAGGCATTTTAGCTTGCAAGGTACTAAGGTGCTGTTTAAAGTTTGGCTAATGGACACTGGAGGGGTCTCTGGAGGCAGAATAGGAGAAAGGAAGAGTTAGTGAGCCTGATTCACAGATTTTGTTGTGACAGAGATTTTGGTGACAATGAAAAATGTAGTGGGACACTTAGAAAAGGTTTGCCTTTTTAATAGCATTTAAGGAGCTTCTCTAAAAGTTCTTTATTTTCTGGCCCTAACTTTAAACCCCATTGAAGAGTCAAAATTATCTTTATCCAGATTGTCCTTTTTTCCCTATTGACGTTTTAGGCCTAATTATAATGTGGATCTGAGGCTTTCTGACTGACATTGTAGGTTTAAACCAGCCGGGCAATGCAATTAAGTTCCGACAGGCTCAAGGGGCCTTAAGGCCTCATAATTCCTTAAGGACAGCATTTCGCTGTTGGGATTATGATGGCAGTTTCTGACAGCAGTTTCATGTCTGCCTTTGTGACATGTAACCGCTGTTGGACAGTGCCTTAGGGGGCCCCTAGCAGGGATCTTTTCCCCCGTCTCTCTGCTTGTGGCCCTGGGGGGCTCCTATGGTGCCCCTTTCACATCCCTGTGCCATGTGGCAGGCAGCCCGAAGTGCCTGCCACACTGGGCAGGGATGTCTCAAAACTTAAATTTTTCAATGGGAGCTTATGCTGCAGGTGGTTTGGCCTGCCCACAGCTCCCATTGAAAAATGGAAGTTTGCGACCGCACCGTGGGGGGTCGCATCTTAATTGCGCTGACAGAACCGCCGACCTGAGATCGTCAGTTCTACATCCGCAGCGAAGTCAATCAGAGACAATTTTGACTGACAACGTATTCAGGCCCTTAGTGTTTTTGCCTAATCATATTTGCTGTTATACTTATCTTCACCTAGTACTCAAGAATTGAAGTCTGTATTTGACAGGAGGAGATAGTAGCCTTCTAGCACCAAATGCACCACCTTTAGGTAGCCTGATGAAGCGGAGGCAGCAGAGGCATGGATTGCACCAGACGTGTGGTGGAATCCTCACCTGTCAATTCGTTGTCAGTGCTGTTATAGGCGCTGTCTGATATTTAGCATGATAGAAAGGGTGGCTCAGAGTTGGAAGCATGATGGGTCAGCAAGATCCCAGATGACTAAAAAAACAAGTGTGCACCATTCCCTGGTCCATGTAGAAGGCACATGTGATCACACTTTCAAACAGAGCTTTTTATTTATTTATTGATTTTATATGGCGCACAGCTACCGGGAGGTTTCCCGGCGCCTGGCTTCATGTGCCTACAGAAATGCAGCTAATTCTTACCAATAGCTACTGGGATTACTCTTACATTAAGTCAGATACGGATCCTCAGAGACATTGGGCCACTTTGGAGTACATCCAAAATGTGAAAACCATACTATGGGAGTATCTCCATTTCCAATTACTTTGTTTCCTTGAACGTCTTGTAGCACTGGGGAAGAAGGTGTCACCTTTCAGTGTCATCATGACTGGCAAATGACTGAGACCATCAAATGTAATAAAGCCCAGACACGGGAACACATGCACACCCCAGATCATCTACTTGACCGATTGGAGAGTCAACTTCTTTCATGCTCTATGGGGCACTTAGCACCACAAACTGCTTTAGTGGTGAAGAAGAGGACATGCGCATCCGCATTATCGAATGGGCTCTAGCCATATGAAGCCTTTTGACTGTGAAAGGCACTACATAAGTTATGTGTAATAGCACAACATACTGTTGATTCATGAGCTGCAGGGAAGTAAATCCTTGCTAAGGTTTCACTCATATTCTTGAAAATATGCGTTGATTAACATAGATTAATATAAATGTGCCAGGTTCAGCAACAATCTTGTGAATGAATCCACAACATTGTGCTAATCAAGTAACACATTGGGTACTGGCCAGCTGGTGGATGGCCCTTGGCTACATTTCAAGAGGGTGCATCTCGATTGAAACACTTTATCTATGATTAGCGATGCCCCTTTTTCCTCTGTTTCCATCCTCTGGAGATGAGCTGTGCCCATCAATATTTACACGAGGGCTAATCCTTGCAATGTCACCTACCACTGAGGTATCATTGATACTCAATCTGGCATTCAAATCTCTTGTCCTCCCCGCAACATTGTCTGCGGCATTTTGCAGTGTTATGACTATTCAAATGGGTTGCTGCACAATTAAATGTACAATCTGTCAAACACTGCATACCAAAGTATGCTGCACCTGCATGCTTTCTTTTCTTAATACCAGTCTGATTAGCTCCATTATCTCAGCGACGTTCATGGCCAAGTATTAGTCTGTACAAGATCTGAAATCCCTACTGACAAATTTATGCCCATGGACTATTTATACATCCTTTAGATGTCCACAGGAATTGACCATACACTATCTCCACCAATTTCTTTTCTGCTTCAAATAGGCACTCCTCAGCCTGATTTCCACTTCTCTCCATTTTCTCTTTATCATTGGCATAAACCAGAAATTTTCCAAGTATTTATATTCATGTCCCAAAAAACAATCCCATGACATTTAAACAAATGGTTGATGTACAGCACCATCTTCTCATGCTAAGCCTGAAGAACTAATTCATAAAATGATCTAATAATAATTGTTATGAGCATGAACTTCAAAGAAAATAGCTCTCCCTGACATGGCTTTCTCTTAAATCAGTCTGAAATATTTTGATAGATGTGTTAATTACAGAAGCCATAGTTGAAGTTTACCATTATGGCTAACACATGCCATATACAGGGCCAAAGCAATGCAGTGTAATGAGTGTAGAGTTGGGTCTGCCTTATGCATAAAAAAACACTTATAATTTGCAATTAGTATCCCTTTTTCATATTTGTTGTTCATTATAAACATTCGACTCCATTATGGTCTTTTTTGACTTGCTAAACAAAAACCTAGATAACTTCAATAGTTGAAGATGACCAAATTAATTAAATTATCAAGATATTGGTGATTGACAAATGGAACGAGAGAATTACATAGAAAATGAACTGCACATCATTTCACCAGTGTCTAACTTTTAAGATAAGGCCTTTGTGGCACATCTATGATAAGGGGCACTTGCTGGCTACATGCGAGCATGTGTGAACTCTCATGTGCACACATGTGCTGGTTGGGCATGGAAGAACTACTGTTGTGCGCAGCACAGTAACTGCCCACAGGTAACCTGATGCAGAGAGGACTCTGCAGGGTTAGAAATTGACCTGGGGTAGGCCTTATAATGTTAGCTGCCACTCAGCGGTAAAGTTAGTATGGTTTACTGTTATTTTTATGGTGACACTTTATTATATACTTGGGGCCAGATGTAGGTAAATTCAATTTTGCGAGTCCTTAATAGCGATTTTTACTGAATCGCTATTAAGGACTCGTAAAATTGAATGTAGGTAGGAGTCTCAAAAATATTTGTGATTCCTTCATATTCCTTGATTGCGAATCGCAAATTGAGATTCCCAATCAAGTAATACCATCCCATTCATTCCTATGGGCCAAGAGGCCCATAGGAATGAATAGGATTTGCGCCTGCAATTTGCGAGTAACCAAGAGGACCTCGCAAATTGCGGCGCAATTTCAAGGGTGCAAGGGTTCCAAAAGGACACCCTGTTGCACCCCTGAAATGTGCATGTGTGCACAAGTGGTGCACATACATGCCCTAAGTGGAGAAGTGTGGCTCACAGTGTAGAGCAGGCAGCCCCGGAAGCTGAGGTCAGACCCGGGACCAGGGTTCAATTCCCGACGCGGCAGGGTCTTGAGCTCAAATGTCCACGGACTTGATAATTCTCGCTTCGGTGCCTGCTCTAATCATGGGTTCTCACTCTGCAACTCTGGGCATTAAGCTTGCTTAATCTCCACAACGGCCCCCTGCGGCGGGATGCCTGGCTTTCACCTTGGGGATGCCCTGTAGGGGCTATCTCACAGGGAAAAGCCAGGACGGGTTCCCAAGGCAAGCGCCGGGAAACCTCCGGGTAGCTGTGCGCTCAATAAATATAATAATAATAATAATAATGTTTGCCACATGGCACTTAAAAGCAAAAATTTGCTTTTTTAAAGGAAGTCGCTAATTACCACCAACTTGAAGTTGGTGATAATTAGCAATTCCTTAAGGCTAAAGTGCACTTTTTTTGTGCTACTTACATTGCATTTAAGGAATCGCAATTTGTGATTTCTTAAATGCAATCGCAAAATAAGGAATTGCAATTTTTGCGATTCCTTATTTTGCGGGTAGGTTTAATCTTACCTACATTGCTCAAAGCCAAATTGCGATTGCAAAGGCTGAAATTCTGTGAATTTTGGTGTTTGCGGTCAATATTTGGCTTCCTACATCTGGCCCATAGTGGGACATCTGCCTCAGAGTGCAGTCTCACTTACCTTTAGCCTACAAAGTCTAGCAAGATATCAAATAGGGGAGAGAAGTATGCACCCAGTTCAAATATGCAAGTCCCAAGCAGATATATGTACTCCTCATGGGTCATCCAAAATTTCCATATATTTCTGGCTAAGCTCAGGACAGGAGACCAGGCCTTTTCTCACCTTGCTGGGACACTTCCGGGAGTAGCCGTGCACTTAATAAATACCTGCTAACATTAACATTAACTTAATTGCTCTGCTCCCCAGCAGAGGGAACAAAGGCCACCTGCACAAAAATGGGACTTAACAGTGCTTCCCTCGGCTCCTGAGGAGGAAGGGATGGGGAAGACAATCTGCATTTGTTAATTATCTCTCACACTGTAACAGTGTTGCAACAGCCCCTGGCCTACTGAACAAAGAGGAAGCCCTGACAACTGGAGCCAGCACAGGAGGGGACTCCTCTTTAAAGTTTTGGTGGGAAAGGCCTCGTAGTGATGTCAACTAAAGTTAAAGCTGAGGCCCCCAGAAGAGATGTGAGCAATGATTTCCAGATGGCACTATCTTGAATGTCCTGTCATGATGTGCAGGGGGGGTTAAAACAGGGGTGGAGGGGTGGTGTGGCAACCTAGGTTTGGCCAGGGGTGCCTAGATTCTAGTTCCTTCCACACCCATTGGAAAACTCTTGAACAAGGGAAAGAGAGAGCTTTTTACTGGAAGAGGACGGCAGCAACAGCCATGGACAATTGGAAGGACAAGCCTCCTTAGACCACCTGAGGACCAGTTGGGTAAGGTCTGAACTTCTGTGCCCAGCAGGAGGAGAGGAGCCCCACAGAAAAAAAGGGGGAGAGTTAGTGCAGAGCGTGACCCTTTAGAGGCAGGGAGGCATGGTAAAACAGCTCCTGTTATCTGGAGTTCACCACCAAGAGAAGAATGAGCCCAAGACTGTCCAAAAATACCTAACAGGACCACAATACACACCTTCGAAGAGCATCATATATAAACATGCCCAATCCAAGCAAGCATGTGGCTCTGCAGCCTTTCTCCTGATTTTCCCAGGAAGGGCCAGGTCCCCGGGGACAACACAACTTTGTTACGAACTTATCAGGGGAAGCATTCATGCATGGGGATCCGTTCCCCATACTAGGATTTCTCCTGAGGGCCCCATTCTCCCAGGCGGCCGCAGCAAAAAGACCGAAGTCCCAGGGTCCCAAACATGGATCCAGAGGAGAAGGCAGGTGGCACTACCTTTGTGTATTTATGGTACGTTGACCCCATCTCATGGACAACAAAATGTCACATGGTTGGGCGCAGTGGCCACCACCCATGCCCGTGTGTGGGGGGATGGGGCGCACTAGCCCTCAACTGCCATGTCCGACATGGACAATAGGACTGTGATGCTCCTGCTGTGGGCTGGAGCAAGAAACCAGACTCTTCCCCCCCCTCATGAGCAAAGAAGAGAAGGCAGCAACCACGCTTGAAGATGAAGGCGTCTGGGGAGCTGGCTAGGGCCCTCAATGAAAAAAAAAAGATGCCATGGGGATGTTTCGGCTAGGGCTGGGCACTCCCAAAAAAGAAAGTAAAAAAAAGAAAATGTATGATGAGAGGCTGTGGGGGCTTGAAAATTATATGTCTGGAGCCACTAATTTGATATTACTTTTTCCCCAAAGGGAGCACCCCATAATGCCCTACCATGCTTATTTTCCCTAAAGAATTTTGCTAATGGTGGCCAAAGGATGGCAGGGGCATCACCAATGTGATTTTCTACTACTCTGTGGGAAACCTGAACTGGGGAGACTTCTCCTTCATTTCCAAACACTTTCAAGGCTGGAGGTTATGCTCCTCAGCCAGTAGTGCAGCGCCCTCTAGGAGCTGGTTGTATGACTGCACTTTATGAGACCCAAAAGTGTATAAAAAAGGCACAAACATGTGTTATTAGTATTTTCAATGCTTTATTAACCATTTATACTGACAGTTAATGCTTTATTGACAGTAAAGTTTGCACTTACAAATAGTTAATATTGATTATAGAATGGTGGTTTTAAACCTGTGAAGTATTAGTAATATAGTATGGTGACTCTTAACAAAGCTAATAGGCTTCCCTTATATGTTGTGGTGAACCTTGATAAAGCCAATAGGCTTATTTTATTTAAAGTGAAACAACCCTGCATTGTGATGTCTATCTGGTATGGGTGGGGAGGCTGTGAATTTGAGATCATGGCCCTTTACTGATTAAATGTGATAGCAGAATTTTATCTCATGTACTTTTAATCTGCTTTATGTATATATTTGTAAATTAATGTGAAGATATGTAGTACCGTGTGCATAATAAATGTAATGCTTTTTTTTCAAAGAAAAAGCACAGACTAGACAATAAATTATTGGATGTTATTATTGAGTGCCAGAGAATTGTGATTACTGGTCCACACCACCTCCCCTGAGTGGGCCTTGGACTTCTCCGCTTCAATACCCTGAGGAAGTCAAGCACTACAATGGGGTGCTTGGTTCCCAGTTAGGGGAAATAGTGGACCTATTACTTTCACAGACCTCACTAACACCCTGCATAACTAATAACCCAATTAACTTCACAATGACTGTGAGAGATTGCAGAAAATGAATATCTGAATGCCATTCCTGTTGGAGCAGATGATAGCAGAAGGTTTTCACTCTTTTTCCCAGGTATATTCTTACCAGTTTATGTATAGTGTATTGAAAGGCAAGTTTAGATGACAGAATGATGAAATAATGACAAAATAGGAATTAATGAGCAAGCGGATCACCCTAAATTAGATATTGAACTGGAAAATGTAATGTCATGTAAATAACATTTCTACAGTGCGTCTGCTCTGTAAAACGGTGCTCTGGTTCTATCGCAAAGAGGAAGCAAACCGTAATAACGAATTAGTGGATAACCATGTTTTAAACATATTTTAAGAGGTATCAGCTGTTCCTGCTCACATATGGGATGACGCAAGGAATTATAGAGCTTGGTTGCTTTCACAGAAAAAGCACAAAAGATTATTTACTTGGTTGCCCAAAGACAGTTTGGCATGAAAATGAAAGCCCAAGTTCACTACTGCCACATTATGTGCCTGTGCTGTACGAGAGGAGGGATGAAGGCCAAAGATTCTGTGGGACAGACCATGGAAGTGGAGGGCTAGAAACCAGCAGGACCTCGGTTTTGCCATAAATGAACTTCAATGAGTTATCAGACAAATACCCATCTATAATTTGCAAGCATTTCCTGGAATATCCTAAATGGATCATGGTCAGCATTCTTGAAGGAAATCAAAATTTGTGTATCATCAGCGTCGTTCATAGAATTAAGCCCAAATGAATGAACTCTGGGTCGCAGGACTCACATACACATTACAAAGAGTCAGGCTCAATGATAAGCTCGGAGGGACTCTCTGGACCCTGCCGTAAAGCCCTAAATTGAGACCTGAAAGGGGGGAGATATACTGCTTTACTTTGAGCATGAAGATAAGAATCTAACCAAGTCTGACCGCTGAATACCGACTTTAGACAATCTTGATAACAGGCACAGATCAAATCATGTGGAAGGATCACTTAACACTAAAGGTACCGTATGACCATCACCTACTTTCAGGCTTCAGGGATTGTTCTTGTTCAATCAATTTATTACAGATATCTAGTAAGGGGTGCAGAAGACAAGGCACAATAATTCACCAAACTGCAGCAGTGGCGGCCCCTCCATTAGGACAGAGGAGCTCCCCCCCTTGCTAAAGCGCAACAAAAGTGAATAATAAAATGGTAATAAAATGAATTTATTGCCATTTTATTTTTCACTACTCCAAACCCAAGGTGTGTTTTGGGGCGGGGCCACTGCTGCTGACTGGCAGCAGGGGAGTGCTGATAGAACTCCAGTTTGGAGTGCGCATGTTACTTTGGCTGGCTATTTTGTCCCGGCCAGTCTGACATGCACACTTTAAAGCTCTCCACCCAGCTGTCTTAAAAAAGCCCCCAGTGCCTGAGGGAGCGTCGAGGTAGCCTGCTCCAACAAATCCTGGTGCTGCTGTTGTGCTGCTTAATATTATCAGCAGCAAGAGAGCAGCATCTGGACTGGTGAGAATTGCACCAGACCAGAGCCGATGGACTGGAAGCATGAGAACTGGAAGAGTCTAGCCAGTGATTATAGTGGGTAAACACATTTTTCTTTTTATATTTATGACCAACTGGCAAGCACTGAAAGAAACTTACACCACCTTCAGCCTCAACGCAAGAGCTCGTCGTGGTTCATTTTAAACATTGTGTATAACGAGCCATGACTGACAGCTTTGGAGTTGACCTTAAAGGCATTGCTGGTCATTGCTGGTCAGTGGGTCAAATAACGGACTTGTTTGCCTCACCAATTATTCAGGGTACCAGCCACCACTGGGAACTGGATGAGATGGACTTCAACGTATCCAAAAGCATTTCTATTGTAAACAGATCAAAATTCTGAAGGACAAATATAATTTTCTTCTGAGTGGATAACAACAGCTTCAAACTGTCTGAAGGACTCATAGGAGGGTCAAAATGTCACTTATCTTTTGTTTTTTCTCACTAAAATAGATATACTGTCACATAATTGTAGTGTGTGCTCCACTGTCTGACTAGCACAAGCTGGAGCAGACATCGATCAAACAATAGAGAACTCCTACCTTGTGGCTTTGCAAGTAGAGAGGATTGTATCTGCATAGTATTTGACTTTAATAGATTGAAAAAGTTTCTTGTGCTCATTTAAAGTCACCTTTCATTCTGCTTTGTCTTCTGGGACATTAGCAGCCCACAATTTCCCTCTAATGTTTTACAGCTACTTTTGGCCTCATGCACTGTGCAGGAGCATTGCTTTAGGGGAGGTGTTTGGGGTGTTATACACCCCCTAAAAAATATATTCTGCAGCAAATAGTAGGGCACAAGTCCTTTCAGTCTGGTATGGTGAGGTGTCTATCTGATTTCACCCAGGAATTTTACATGCCCACACTGACAAAAACACACACACACACTCACTCTCTGCCTTATACTTAGCTAGTTTGAAAACTATTGTGATGTAAATACCCCTATCAATCTGCTCTTCTCTTTCTTTCCATTGCCTCGTAAGCCCCACTGGAGTCTTACTTCTCATAATATACTTTAACAAGACATGCCAGCGTGATTGTTGGGAAATCTGAGGCTCACACCCTCCTCAATCTAACTGACTATGCTACGCCCCTAGCCTTGCGGCATCAAACCAAGTGGTTGATGGGGGAATGTAAAACTGTGAAATGAGCGAATCTAGGGTCATAGTTATCCAGACTGAAGAGTTCTCATAACCTACATCAATTGAAGCTTCCTGTATATAAAAGCTATTTTACTCCAATTAACAATCTCATTTATTGACAATTAAGCCAGTGGGCGAGAAGGAGCCTAGGCTATTTTATGTAACTTGCCAAAGGCTCCACCTACAACAACCCTGGCTGAAACTGACCATAATCAACCAGATTCTATCAGATTATATGGAGCAAAAATTAGGACAAGCCTATGACCATGTTGAGGTGTAATGGCCCTTATTATTTGAATGAGTTTAACACCATTGGTGCGGTGCAGATTTACCCTCTGCGCTGACAAAAATAGATTCCCATTGTTCATGACGAGCTCAGCTCATCATGAGTGTACGAGAGATGTACCTCATGACGAGCTGATCTCGTGATGAGCATCAAAGGGGTTAAAAGCAGTCAAGGAGGTAATTAAGGCTGTTACTGCTTCGTTGTTAGGGAGCTCGGCCCAAACATAAAAATTGCTTAGAGTAAAAAATGTAGAGTGAGGATTATTAAGGGGCCAGAAAATCAGCTGAAGAATCTGTAAAATCAGGCCTGGTTCCCGAGGGTGATAGCACAAAATACCAACAATTTAGGATTTTCCTGAGAGCTTAACAGTAGAATCTTGTAGCTCTGCTCAATGGTGATTAAGAATATTAACTTTCGTGTCCTCATAATTTAGAATTGCAAGGCCGCCACCTTTTCTCACAGGACATGATAAGTAAATAATTTTATAGCCTGGGGGGCAGTGGGAATCCAAAACAGGGGCTGACTCTGTCAAATTCCAGGCTTCCGTGACAAAAACACATCTAATTTTTCATATGCAATCCGGTAACATACATCTATTGTGTGTTTCATCAAAGAGCATGCATTCAGCAAAGTACAAATAAATTCAATCTTGGAGGAGTAACAACCCACAGCATGAGCAAATACGAAACCCTCATTGTTTAGGGAACGTCCACCAGATTTTTTTTTTTAATTTACTCTCCCAATCCTCTGCACAGGGCAAACCAAATTCCACTTTCTGTGGAATTTTTAATCTTAAATAAGGCGCCTCGAGAATATTTACACCGTCATTGACATTTTCCTTTGTATTCAGATCTAGACTGAAGTTGAAACATACCCCATGGCTGGTGGTGCTGTGCAGGGGCAGTGGGTGAACAGCACAGACAGGCTTGCCTTTGACACGTCTTCGAGGTGCTGCTGGCAAGCCAGGTGCGCAGACCTGCACCAGGTCTAGTTATGTACCCATCCTTGAAGTGTAGTTCCTATATCCCTGATAGGCTCTGTACATTGGAATGATATACACTATGGTTTTGACAAAGCACTGAGGTCAGTATGTCTCTATTGAGTACATTAAACCTAATTACTTGTGTGTGCCAGCTAACTCAGAGGTCACTAGAAACTTCTCAAATGAACAAGAAGGGATTAGTTTCTGACAACCGCATAAACATGCCAACTTTGTTTCCCTTAAATTCGGAACAATCTCAGAATCATGGCAACAATAGATAACCATTTCACTCAGTCAATTGTGCATGCTTCGTTTCTGCAGAGTTGCACAGGCGTTTCAATAAAAAGGGTTTCTTGAACAGTCTTATTTCTCATGCAAGAGACATGAACTGCTACAATGGTAAGCCAGAATGCGAAGTGTAATACGTACAGCGTTAGCAGTAGGATCAAATAATACTGCAATAGCATTGTCTGTAGCTATGACATATATTCATAAAAATGCATACATAAATAACACAGGCTAAAATACTCATCTGGTGCTTCTAAAATAATCCTACCCCAGTGTACCTAACCTAAGTGTAGTACGAGGGAAGAAGCAGGTGCTGTTTAGCTGTAGTTTAGTTTAACTATAGTTGCCAAGAGTCCCTCTAGGTTCTAGTCTGCTCCATACCTTAGAATGAGAGAGGTTGGAATCTCTTTCCTGGGTCTCAATCTCTAACAGCCCGCAAGGGGAGTCGGAAACACGGACTGGATTCTCGGCGAGGAGGATGCTCAGTGCGTCAGTTGGGGACTGCACTTCCTTCCGAACTTGCCATGGCGAGCCGCGTTGTGTAAGTGGGCAGTCAAACCGAGGACCGAACCGTAGTTTGCCATGGCAAGTGAAGGCATATTTATACCTTGAAGGTGTTAAGGAATGCCAGTATTTTATTTTTTTTTAAATTTTTGGAAAACCTTTATTGTGCATGAAGAGTGGTACAAATACGGGCCTACAACCATCGGGCCGGCCACAATACTGTTTAGCACATAAGTAAGCAATACGTTCCCCCAGCGACATCAGGCAATATAGCAATAATGAACAGCAGGTACACTGAACGGAATAGTGGCGCTAGGGAGGAGGAGCAGTGAAGGTTTAGATTTTTAGAGTTTTAGTCTAAAGATAAAACAATGAAGAATAAACCAAGGAGAATCGAGTCCGTATATTAACTACAGCACATGGGCAGGCAGCATCAAGAAGTAGCATCAATAATGAGGACTCCCCTTCTAATCGGCGGTACAGTGTAGAGCAGCAGGAGAGTCAGTTCGCATTTATGTACCACCCACATCGCTACCCACTCCCCACTAATCCTTAACACAGACCCAAAACAGAAAAAAGAAAAAATCATAAGAGAAGATCATACATAGGCACCATAGAAACTAACTAAAACTAAATATAACCCCCCACCCTACACACATGCAGAGGCTACGGCCTGCCCCCCCCCCCTAGCAGAGTGTCTGTCGCCCCAATAAACCCGAAATTTAGAAGGAAGAAGAAGTAAAGAAGGGAAGAGAAAGAGGAAGGAAAGAAAAATTAAGGAAGGAGAAGAAGGAAGGTTAAAGAAGTATAATCCAGTGACATAGGGAGTAAGAGAAATATAGCGAGAAGAAAGGAAGAGAGAGAAAGGAAGAGAAGATAAGAAAAAGGAAAACAAAACGTACCATGTGATATAGAGAGGAGAGAAGGACACCCTAATCTTCAACTCTCAAAGACAAAAAAGGAGGGAGGGAGGAGGTTCAATTCCAGGCAAACCGGTCCCCGCCAGTTGTAATACATCCTCCACCCCAAGGTCAGGATAAGCGGCAAGCATTAAGGCATTATAGGAGCGAAGCATTAATCAACAGCGATCAAGTAAACTGGACACATGATACAGCCCCAATTCCCGGCCCACCAGCCCAGCAGCCAACATCAGGAAAGGCAGCCTAGCCCTGACCCGAATGCGGATATTCACTCAGTCGCGTTGCCCAAGGGAGGCCCGCCCACCACAGATCAAAGGAGCAAAATGGCGAGAGGACAGAGGACAACAAAAAGGGAGCACAAAATGGCCACGATGAGACAGCAGGAAGTCCGTTGAGTGCAGCGGAACGTTCCATAAGTACACCAGGAGTACACGATGTTTTAATCAGGATAGGCAAGAGGCGCAGCGCAGGAAGAGAAGGCAGCCACGACGCTGCAAGCAGTTCTCGAGGCATCCACAATAGAGAGTCTGGCCACAATGTTGCACACATCTCCTGGAGGGGAAACAAAGTGTTCCGAGGGGAGTCGTCAGGCTGGTAATCCTGGGCGTCAGCGAGATAGTCAGTAAGCTCAGATGTGCAGCATGCAGGAGAGATCGTCGGCGCCCCATTCGTTGTAGGCAATGGCAGGCGGCAGCTGTGCAATTTCGAGGCATCGGTGCCCCGGCCCAACGTAGATGTCATGCGGTCCAGCTTGTCCCCCAGTTCTCTGTAGCAGTGTCGCACTTCTGAGCGGAGGTCACGCAGGGCTGACAGGACAGCGCCGAGAGAAATCACAGGCTGTAGTCCCTGGGTCTTGTGTCCCCGGGGGATCTCCAGAATCTCGGGTTCCCCTATAGCCAGGGCGGCACTGGTCTCTGGCTTGAAAGGGCTCAGTTCCCCACAAAACACGGCGGCGCAACGAGCCATCTCGACCAGGTTCCACGACGGGCACCGGTTTCAGGAGAGCACCAGCGCACCCCCTTGTTACCGCTGACTGAGTATTACGCTCCGTGCCCCAAGACAATGCATGTCAGTTAGACGCCACTTGGCAGTCCCGGGTAGCGAGGCATGGGGTCAACAAACGAAGTGCGACTCAAAATGGCCGGACCGTCCTCTCCTCGTACCTGGCGCCTCAAACAAAGGCTCCGCTATGATGGGGGTCCACGGCTCCGTAAACACTGCCCTCTCTCTGCCCGCGTCGCGCCATCCCAGGTGACTATGCTCGGGCAGCGCCTCGCAGGGGCAACTCCGGCTCCACTACAGTCTGCGCCGGCGGAGCACTCCGGCCGGCATCAGGTTCAGGAGGCACGGAAGGAGGAGCTCACAGAAGCGGGGACAAGGCCGGGAGCTGGGAGGCAGATTTCTTCGGCTGCCGGGCAGGTCCTGGGTCCGGGAGAGCACCGCCGTGATCAGCGCCGTTTCGCACACAGTCTGCCGTCGAGTGTGCCAGGATTGTGATCAGGATGTCGGCACGGCAAAAACGGACTGGCGGAGCCGGGAGCCTACAGGTCCGCTCCGGTCGCCATCTTGGCTCCTCACTCCAGGAATGCCAGTATTGATGTAAAAGTCAGGCATAAGAACGTCATGAATAAACCCCTAAGGAATAGATGTTCATGCATAATAAATGAGTTCTTGGAGAAATCAATATCCAAGCAAGGGGAAGTCCTAAAGGCATAAGAGTCTAGTTTTCCAAGCACTCGTTGTGACGTAGATCAACGGATGTAGGTGGCCATGCATGTATTTGGTTAGCATGAGCAATGCCTAAATAAGGGCTAGATTTCTATGCCTAAATAAGGGCAATGTGAATTGTACCTACATAAGGGCATAAATCGGGAAATTTACACGGAATCTAAATCTGAATCTAAATCGACACACAACACCCTTCGATTTACACATGTACCCACAAAAAGCTGTAACACGGACCAAGATGACTTCTATTCACATGCAGCTGAAGAGAGATAACAAGCATTGTTAAATGCATTAGGCTTCACCAATGGGATTAGTGAAATGAAATGAATGAAATGAATGAAACTTATATAGCGCATGACTTACCCTGGGGCATCTCAGCGCTTGCTTAGGGAACCCGTCCTGGTATTCCCCTGTGAGATAACCCTGGCAGGGTATCCACAAGGTGAAAGCCAGGCATCCCACCGCGAGGGGCTGTTGTGGAGATTAAGCAAGCTATTGCCCAGAGTCGCAGAGTGTGAACCCGTGAGTTGAGAAGGCACCGGAGCCAGAATTAACGAGTCCGTGGGATTTTGAGCCCAAGACCCGCCGAGGCGGGGAATTGAACCCTGGTCCCGGGCCGAACTCAAGCTCCAGGTCTGCCGCCTCTAACCCCTGAGCCACACTTCTCCACTAATTAGTAATAAGTTAAGAGGTGTGGCGGCTGTGTATGAGTGCAGGGAGAATGGTGTGAGTGTTCTTTGTGCAGGGTGAGTGAAGCATGTATGAAGGTTGATAGGTGTCTGAGTGCAGGGCGAAAATGCCTACATGCAAGCATGCTACCGACAACAAGGATCGTATACTCAAAACAGTCAGGATGGTTGTCACCATTTGTAAAACTTGTGAGAGCCCTGTGAATCCATGCGACATGTAGTCCTTCCTGGTTTCATTCAGGTGGTTAGAGTAACAGTGTTGACCACAGGGTCTAGACATAGGGAAAGCCTACTGCCAAACCTTAATATATGTTATGTTATGTAATGTTAGCACGTTTTGTATAGCGCACAGCTGCCTCAGCAAAGAGGTGTCCCAGCGCTAAGGCAGAAACATGGAGGCTAATGACAAGAAGAGTCGCTAAAGTGAAGGGAAAAGATACGTTTTAATGGTGAATGCAAGATCAGGTGTGACACCAGGCCTTGCAGATAAATTCCACTGTGTTTGTCCGAAGACTGTGTAGTGCATACTGTGGTTTTGCCTCTTGTTGAAGGGTGGGTGTCATTCTTGCCGTACTCATGGCTGAGAAGTGTGTGCAGTGGAGATCTGATGCTTGCAGATTGTTGGGTGCAGGGCTTTGCTGGAGCATAGGCACTGAGTCTAGTACAGCCAACCCCCAGTGAACACAAACATTTTTGAGTTATTATTTTGAATACTGATGTACAACCACAGTGTCGAGGAGTGCTGTAGGACTACATGGGAGTCTCGAGCTTGGTCTTGCTGTAGAATGGTGATACAAGTGCCAAAATAAAAAAATATGTAATTCCATTGCTGGGGACCCCTCCCTCTTCTACATGGGCCTGGGTGTCAGGGTTTACTCACCCTACCGCTTTATAGACCCTTTTCAAATCTGTTTCAGGATTCAAGTCCTTTAATGGTGATTGCAACATTTTCTCCGCTGTTTTGGCCAGGTAATCAGTTTATTTTGGTACCACTGGACTGATACTGGTACTGTGGTACCGAAATAGATAACTCTCCATTTTTTGGATGGTTAACCCCGTTTTGCCCTACCTTAACCCTTCTTTATACGCCAGTTTATTGAAAACAGCTGAATGGATTTTCACAAAATCACAAAAATCATGCTTCCTAAGTAAAGTTAAGAGTTTCTGCCATATTTTGTGTAATCTTTGAAGCTGTTTTTATGTATTGAAGAGCAAAATTTCTTGTGGGAATTAAGAGGGGAAATCGCAATTTTGGGAGCCCACTTTCTCTAGACCCTCGCTCGACTAATCAGTGCAAAACTTTCCATGAAGCAGAAAAAATGGATGCAAAGTGCTTTTTAGTATAACTAGTAGGAAAGGATCTTGGCTGGAATGCCTTAAGAACCTGCAGAGATGGGATATGACAGTTGCAGGTCCATAATGTTGATAGGGGGGGATAAAAGCGTGGTGAGTTCTCCTATATTCAGAAGGGTTATTGTTTTTGCCTTTGAATTAATGGATGTTTTGTCAATTGGGAGGCATGTGGCATGACTTGAGATCTTCCTAGCCTGTACAGAGAAAATAAAAAATTTAGCTAAGACAAAGAGACGTGTATTATGAGATGCTGTCACCTTAAAAGTCCCAAGGGAAAAGCAAATGAGTGCGTCATGAGGCAAAACAGTATGCAACATGTTTAAGGAAGGCGCTAGATTGCCTTTGTGGAATATGAAATGCAAAGCATGGTTTTTGGAGGGAATCAGATCATATATTAATTGATAGTGTATTTTAATAAGGAACTGCTGTCCTTCTAGGTCCTGTGGAGCAATGGTTCTTATCCTGCAGTCCAGGGACCCCTGGAGTATGCAAAATGTCCTCAGGGTGTCCAAGATTGCTTAGAAAAAGAAATAATATTAACAGATTAATAAAGTGTGTATGAATAAAGAAGCAAAATTGAAAATTGAGAATTTTAAATCGCTCTGTAAACGTGCAGGAATGTGAAATTGAAGACTAAAAATGTAGTTAGTATGAATAGATTGATTTAGGGTGCATCAAATAGAATATAGTATGGACTATGGATGTCCTCAACAGAATTTAGAAAAGCTCCAATCTTTTCATAAAAAGAAAAAAAAATTAGATTTGTCTGTGAATTAAACTTCTAATATTTTGGGTATTTGTTTGTGTACTATTTTGCAGTCCAAATCACCAATATTTTTAGGCCATGATTATCTGCTTCCAGTAATGACTCAGAGGGGATCCCTGGATTCCAATAATGATTCAGTGGGGGTCCGCGGTTTCCAGTAATGATTATTTGGAGGTCCACTCAAATCAGAAGGTTAAGAACCTCTGTGGTAGAGAGTCAACTCAATAACTGGGGACCTCCTCCTTGTTAAAGTTTGTGCTTCTCTATATAACGTGTCTTGCCCGGGTGTCACATGTTGAACGCTGCAGCTGTGGCACGTTCACCCCCTCCCTTCAATGACACCTGCTTTCACACTGCTGCTCATTAGCGTTTCCCGTGTGTCTGGCGGTAGGTGCGCTGCCTCCGTGAAAGGAAGGGCTGAGAGGCATGTCACAAACACACAGTCTGTGTACAGGCTCCGCAGAAATGATGTAAGCGAGACGTTCATTTAAGTGTGTCTCAACACTTTATTGAGGGCTCCTGGGGCTGTGGTAATTCGCTTCTGAGGAAACCCCAGACAGGAAGGTACTGGAGGTGAGATGTCGGCGCGTCGACTCTCTCCTGCCATTACTGTCTGTCTGCGGCAGACAGTGTTTGAGCTATTTCAGCATAAAAAGGAGGGAAAAGTTGCCGCCACATTGCACATTAGGGAGGCATCAAATGTCAAAGAGATTATGAGGGCGCACAAAACTGCCTTAACAAGCGTGAAACAGTGCAGCACGGCACAGAAAAATACTTTAAAAAAGATCTGTTCTCCGCCTGAAACACTGTACCCGCCAGTCCTGTGAGGCGAGCAATGCTATTGCGTAACGTCAACGCCAATAACGGCCACACTTTCTCATTGGTAGAAAATGAGGAATACTACCCTTTGACAAAGATGGCCCATGTGTGATATTTATGCCAGCACAAACGCATTCTGCTGCTGCTGCCTCTGAACGAAAAACAAACAAACAGGAAAGACCCGAGAAAAGCATCAAATAACAGGAGTCTTTGATCTAACCAAAAAGATATAACGCCCACGCAATTTTTTTTATTGACCCTACAAAGTACCGCAAGCAGAAGCAGTAGATCTGCAGACGTGAAATATTTTAGCCTCTGTCTCCCTAAACACGTTTTTGAAATCTCGCAGGCACAGATTGTCGTAATCCCTTTCATGATTTACGAATAACCTTTCATCTTTGATTACATTCTTTCATTCTTTTAAATTGATTTCTCTTGTTGACCTGGTTCATGCTCCTAATGTGTGGATGTTTTTCTAGGTATGCAGGTTCTGCCACCGACCGCCAAGGAAGCTCATCCATGAGGAAGGTACGTGTTTTTCTGACTGTTTGTCTTCGTTGCTTTAAGTAAAATTTCCAATTCACAAATTTACAGTAAATCTGTTTTTTAAGGCTGGTTAATTTTAATCCAGTTGTCAATATGTTATTGCAAAATCCACAATCACAGCCAGCATAAAAAGTAATAAAACATGTCTGATAGCTTTAACAGAAATACAAGCTCTGAAAAAACTTCCCACCATGTGTTCCTCATATTTGTGTAGATACATATTCACCTTTAGATATGAAGCTCATATTTTTTACTATGGTCCTTAACTCGTCATTGCTAATGTAAACATTATTTGTTGCTGTCAAGGTACCTAACTCCACCACAGTGATGTTGTGAATTCAAGACGACTGTTCGGTTCACCCCGAGCCTCTCATGCCAAACCACAGCCTAAAATAGGACAAATACGCAGAAAACCTAGGAGAAGGATAATGGAAAGAGACATATGAATAGACTTGTCTCTGCAGAATAGGTAGCCGTCTGGCTAGCAGGATTGGAGTCTTGCAGTTGTCTACAGAGCAACCTGGGGTCAGGTAGGAAGCCTCTATACCCTCTCTGGCACACCTCCAAGCCCTGCTAGACCCTCCTCAGCTGCACCCATCTCTGTGAGGTATGTTGATTAGTTACCAGTGCTTAATTTGAGCCGGTGGTGGCAGGTTAGGCCCACCAGCATTCATTTATGGGGACCAGAACGTATTTTTCTTCATCAGACATTTACCGAGAGCAAGAGGGGCAAACACACACACAAAAGGGAAAGAAGAAAGAGAAAGACAGAAAACCACCACAAAGGGGGAAAGCATGAACCTGTGAGAGTAAGATAAAGGGGTAGGGAGTGTCTGGCAGTGGATTAAAGAGGCATGAGGTGGATTTAAGGCTATGCAGCCATTGTATTTGGAGTGCCAACATTTAAGAGTACCAACCGAGGACTTCTGAGCATAGCTTTGGATGCCAGCACTCGTTCTTTTATAAATTAATACACATAATCTGGAAAAGACATCATGTTGGGTAATACTTCTACACTAAACACACAGGCACTGCTGCTTACTTCCACACTTATCCTATTTTGGTCCTCCTTTAATGCCAAGCATTTATTGAGCTGTAGAAGGCTTTCCCATATTCTAATTGACCTTTTCCACTCACCGAACTTTATGTATCTGTAGCATATTGAGTTTTTCTAAAAGTTTTAAACTAGTAAATACTTTGTATTAATGCCCAATATGAGTATTGGATGGTTTTGCAGAATTAGTCAATAAATAAATACACTAAAGTTTTCTATGATAGTAAGACCTTTTGCTTCACTGTCTCTCTCATTCAACCGGTGTCTCATAAAGGAGTGACTATTGAATCACAGTCCCTCCTCCATAAACACAGATCCCCGGGTTGGATATTCTGTCCATGATCCTTCTTGTACTTCAGATACACACAAATTATTGGGTGTGTTCTATAAACAATATGATCAGCATGTCCAATGAAAAGAATATGGTCTACAGGGCTCGCCTTTGGGACATTGCAGCATTTCTGAGGGCGAGTGATGAGTGGTCTTGATCTTTGATCTCAGAAATAGGAAAGTCCTGCTGTTCCTATGACAGTTTGTGAAGTAAGGCACCCTGGATCCCTGCCTCCACCGGAAGAAGTCAATGGTGCTGAGCATGCAGGTACCCTGCTTCCTCTTGATGGCTTTAGTGGAGATCAACAGGTAGAGATGACTAGGACTTTTTGTCTGGTGACAACGCCCGTTAAGGCTGCTGCTCCAACCTCTCAAGAAAGCTTGAATTCTTATAGGAAGATAGCTGGCTGCATGAGGTCTTTCAATATGACAGTGATGTTTCACTGAGTGTTGTGCTCCTTTCCCTGTTGTGCTCATAAGTAATCTTTCTTGGGTTTTCAATTTCTATGCTCTTGCTCTTTGAAAGTCATGGGTGGTCTTTTGAATATTGCTTGTGGATGAGTTACCTTCCTAGTGGACACTGTTACAGCTGACCCATGAAGGAATTGTTTTTGATTTTACTGTGGGTTAAAGGCTAAAACAGTGGCACTGCCATATCTGTGGTCCTGGAAGTTCTTTCATATGACCCTGGCACTGTGTGGTGATTATTTCCCTGGTGTGTTGGCTCTACGTGCTGATATTATTCTTCCATAGATTGGCCGCAAAACTCCTAGGAAGAAAAGGACAGAAACGAACAGTCTACTGTTCTAAATGCAGAATGACAGATCAGTAACCCAAATACAATTCCTAAATATTCAGCAAATTATTTCTATAATACAACTCAGGTACATTCATTTGGTCTATATTATCTATTACTTCATATCACTAAGGGTGAGGAATGTACTCCAGGAAGTTGGCCTCTCTGCACCTCTCGTGTTCTCTGAACTGTATAGGCTAGATTGTACATTTCAGCTATATCTTAAATGACTTATAGTCGCTTAGCTCAATTTTTACAGATTTAATACATTTATCTCTATTCTACGTGTTGATCCGCAGAGCATCTCCTGGGGCATTTTCCCAAAATTGCTGCCCACTTTGAACGTTAGTTTTCTACATGTGGTTATGGGAGATGCATTATTATATGAAAAAACTTTAGGAACAGACCGGACGCGGATAAGCGGCAATCGAAAGAATGAATACACAATAATATTGAGACACAATTCTTGAGCCACAGATCGCTTAAATATGAGCATTTGTTGAGTAAATATACAAATAATAAACATTAAGAGGCCTTTGTAAAGAGATAATTTGAGTACAAAGGTTGAACAACGGTACTGGAGTAAAAACAACAGAGAGAATAAAAGTGAAAAAAAGACATTGTTAAAGATAATTACTAAGTCTTGATGGGAAATCCCGGAAGGTGCAAGATAATTATAATTATATAAGAAGATGAGAGTTAATGTTTTGGTCTTGATAAAGATGGTGAAACCAGGAAGAAACCTTTGAAATGCGTTGATCAATCAATCAATCAAAGTACTTGTAGAGCGCGCTACTTACCTGTGAGGGTCTCAAGGCGCTGAGGGGAGAGGGTGCTGCTACTGCTCGAAGAGCCAGGTCTTGAGGAGTCTTCTGAAGGCGAGTAGGTCTTGGGTCTGCCGTATGTGGGTAGGGAGGGTGTTCCAGGTCTTGGCGGCGAGGTAGGAGAAGGATCTGCCACCGGAGGTCGTACGTTGGATGCGGAGGACAGCGGCGAGGGCGAGGCTGGAGGAGCGGAGCTGGCGGGTGGGGGTGTAGAAGCTGAATCTGCTGTTAAGGTAGACTGGTCCGGGGTTGTGGAGTGCTTTGTGTGCGTGGGTGAGGAGCTTGAAGGTGATCCTCTTGTCAACGGGGAGCCAGTGTAGGTCTCTCAGGGGGGGGGCGATGTGGCTGCGATGGGGTACGTTGACGATCAGTCGGGCGGAGGCGTTTTGGATGCGCTGTAGTCGTTGTAGGTGTTTGGCTGGGATTCCTGCGTAGAGTGCGTTGCCGTAGTCCAGTCTGCTGCTGATGAGGGCCTATGGCACCGTTCTTCTTGTTTTGGTCAGGATCCACTTGTAGATCCTGCGGAGCATGCGAAGGGTGTTGTAGCAGGAGGAGGAGACGGAGTTGACTTGCTTAGCCATGGAGAGGGAGGAGTCGATGCACTTGATGCCTAATCTGTGATATATGTTGGTAGAATAGATGAAATATTGGTGTATTATCGTGTACTAGCTTGAATTAGAATTTAACACAGATAGGCCGTTTTCATGACAGAGTGAATTGTCTTGTGAATACTCTCCTCATTTAACTGTGATAGTACTGCCCCATGCCAAGCTCTGAAGAATCTGTCTAGACTATGAGTTCCTGGTAGAAGTCAGGGCCCTTGAGCACACGTGCTATTAACATGGCTTCCTCCATGGTATCAAAGGCTTTCTGGTAGGCCTTTCTCCAGAACACCATCTTGGGCTGCTTCGTAGAAGTACGCTCAGTCAAGGGGGCAACAAGGGTGACATAACCCTTGGCAAACCTCCTGTAATAACCAGTGAGGCCCAGGAAGGCACTCATCTCTGTCTGAGTTCTTGTTGGATCCCAGGTCAGGCTACTATGTTGGCTTTAAATGGCTCAACACCTTGTGCCAGCACACCAGGTTGCCCAAATATGCCACTGATTGCTGCCTTATCTGGCACTTGCTGGCCTTAACAGCCAGGTCTGCCTGTTGTAGGACCTGATGTTCTTCCTGGAGGCAAAATAGATGTTCCTCCCAGCTGGAGCTAATGATTGATATGTTGTCCAGTTATTCAGGCCGGAATTCCCCTATCCCAACTAAGACCCTGTTGAGCAAACTCTGCAAGGTGGCAGGGGCATTCTTTAACCCAAAAGACATCACCCTGAAAGGGAAGTGCCCCTCTGGATTAGAAAATACTGACCTCTCTTTAGCCCCCTCAGTCAGGGCAATCTGTCAGTACCCTGTTGTTAATTCGGAGATACTCAGGAATTTGGCAGCTCCCAGCCTGTTGAAGAGCTCATCAGCATGGGGAGGGGATGAGTACCAATTTTGCCTAATTGAGCCCCCCTATAATTCACACATGCCCAGAGTTCTGGCGTGATGCCTGGTGGGGCGCTTTGGGTACCAAGACCACTGGGCTGGATCAGGGACCACTGGACTGGTCAGTCACCCCTAAGTTAAGCATCTAGGATACCTTGTCCTTGATACTAGCTCAAACCTTGTCAGACAGTCCGTAAATGTTGTTCTTTACAGACATGCTGGCTCTAGTATTTGTGCCATGGTTACACATTTTAGGCCAGGGGTGAGGGAAAACAGTGAAGCAATATGCCCCAACAACTGGCAACAGTCCCTCTGCTGTTCTGGGGTCAGGGTAGGATAGGGGTGATACCCTGTACTGGCCCATTCTGCTGCTTGCAGGATAGGAGGTCATGGGGAGGTTCACTCTCGTCTTCCACCCCATCATCTGTCAGAAGGAGCATAGTGACTTGAAATGTCCCATAGTGTGGCTCGAGGCATTACCATTCAGACTATTAAGGAGTTCCTGGGAGTCTTGAGGTCCATCAGGTAGCTAACCTCCCCCTTTCTCTTCTTCACCTCGTAGGGCCCACACCAGTAGTCTTGTAGGGCCCAAGGCTCCATGGGCTCCATATTCCACACTTTTTAGCCAGGTTGAAACACGACCAGAGTAGCCTTCATGTCACACCAGAGCTTCATGACCTCCTGTCTGGATTCTAGATTGGCAGTGGCCTTCTTCCAGAAGCGCTCCATCTAGTTTTGGTGAGCCAGCATGTAGCTGACTACATAGCTTGCTCACATCCCACTTTCACCAAGCTCAGAAGTCCCCTAACAGGGTGGCCATAGAGGAGTTTGAAGGGGCTGAACCTAACCCCCTTCTTTGGCACCTCCACCTAGGCAAAAAGCAGGCATGGTAAGAGGATGTCCCACTTCTGCCAAAATGAGCTCAAGCAGGGCCCATAATCATCCCTTTAAAGGTCTTGGTGAATCTCTCAATGAGCCTATTGATCTGCAGATTATAGCGCGTGGAGAACTTGTAAGAACTTGTAAGTTATGCCACACTCATCTCACATGGACTTCATGGGCACAGACATGAAGTCAATGCCCCTGACGGAAACTACTTCTTTGAGGAACCTCAACTAGGTACACATCCCTATCAGGACCTTGGCCACTACAGGTGCAGTTACAGATCTCATAGGTCTGGCCTCTAGGCATTTAGTTGCATGGTCCACCAAAACCAGGATAAAAATGTTACTTAAGGCAATTTTGGGTCCAGGGGTCTAACAATGATGATGCCCACCATTTCAAAAGGGATGCCAATGACAGGCAAGGGAACCAGGAGAGTAAAGAGCTTGTTCACTGTTTTCTCTCTAGCCTGGAAGGTGGGACAGGACCAGCAAAATGTATCTGAGGCTGTCTTTATTCAGAGCCAACAAAAGTGGGTGACAAGCCCCAGATGTTTTGTTAGGGGTTTATTGTGAGCCAGACCCAGTAGGACGGATTTTTAGCACTGGGAATCTCCAACACGTGAGTTGCCCCAGGTTCAGGAACCTTATGTTCACTATATAGGATGTCATTCTCCCAATATATGAGGTGATCTCCAGAGGTGTCACCAGTGGTCATGCTGCCTCAAGCCTTCTAGAGTTGGGCACTCCTTTGCTTTACAGAATTCCTCCTTGTTTGGCCGACCATCAACTTGCAATCCAGCAAGCTCAGGCAGGTCTCTAAGGGCAGAAATGTCCTCCCCAGTAGTTTCCAGGGTGGCGCCCTTAGGTTCCTCTTCCTCCTGTGCCATGGGTGTTTCAGGGGTTGGCTTCACTTGCCCTCCAACAAACTACTATTGTCCTAGTGTTCAAGGCAGTTACCATACCATACAAAGATCTGCAGGCATCTCTGGTTGTACATAAATTACAACATACCTCTCTTCTTACAATGAATCTAGAGATGGGGATATCTCAGTCTACTGCCACTGTTAAAAATAGCCCAACTCTGATAGACAGACTTAAACAAGTACAAAACCCACATTCACCTAGTGTAACGACAGAAAAAAGGTGAGAAAGCGAGATGGCACCTCACGGGCGCACCACCAATGGGACCCTTGGCTGGTACTCACTAGGATGGCCCTGTTATCATCATTGGTGCCATCAAGCTATAACGGAAACGTGTCCTAAACCCAAAGAAAAGACAGTGAGTGGTGCAGTGACCACAAATTATATGTAACACAACGTACAACATTTAACAATTAACATATAATATACTCTGCAACTGGGACAATTTCTTTAATGGTGTTCCTTCTTGGTGCATACGGTACATATTTGAACAATAAAAAAAAAAGGAAAAAAAAGGAGGATCTGAATACTACCAATCGATTCACACCCTACTTACAGCCGACATGTTTCATTGCCTTGGTTTCTATCAGGCAATTTCCTCAGGGAAAACCACTTTCAATGCCACTGCAAAGGACACTGGGCTTTGCGCGCTGTAGTAAAACATAAAACATACAGAGTCGAGGTTACCTGCTGTCCTACCCTGTTCAATTCACAATGCTATTCTGCGCAGCAAATCAGCGTGATGCTGCAAGGACGGAAATAATTACCCTTCAATGAACCTTGCCTCTCATACCAGCAAAGAGGAATTTAAAAGGATAACAGCCCCCATTGGTGAGCTTGGTCCAGTCTCCCTTCGTTACTGTTGCTAGACCAAACATCAAAAGATCAGGGTTACATTTAAAAAGACACGTCTTGTACCTGTAATTTGAAGATCTCTCATCAAAGATGCACCCAAAAGGCCCCCTCGTGCCCCATTTAAGTTGTTACCAATAGAGGAGAACAGTCCGGTATGCACTCAGCCCTGGAACACCGGCACCGGTAACTGCCTTGAACACTAGGACAATAGTAGTTTGTTGACTTATTGAGTGGAGGGCGTCCTAGCTATTTGTTTCCCTCTTTGCTCCAATTTTTTCCTTCACTTGCCCTCCACCTTACCTCTTTTTGGAAGCTACCTAGGCCATTTGTCCAGGCTCCAGGCATCCTTGACTCCCCTCATGGGCAGCCTTTATGTGATCATGGGCACCTAGTCATGCAACGCTATCATCTCTAGGTGTGACCTATGCTCCACTTCCTTCCAGAATGTTTTCCTCTAGATCACTGCCTAATAAACAATCTACAGGCATGGCAGGGCTCACAGCTACTATTAGAGAATATGAGACCCCCACTCAAAGGGAACCAGAGCCACTGGATTGTGACTTTCACTGTTGTCTGCTACTACAACCTGGTGGCATGTGTACGAGATTCCCTACTCTGAGGACTCCAGATGACACCTTATAGTAGTCATACTGGCACCTGTGTCCCTCAGGGCATCCACTCCTCTGCCCATTGATGGTGATTAACTGCCTGTACTTGGAAGTATTTGAAGGCATGTGGATTTTGGGCTCCTTCTCACCGAGGGACACTAAGATAACCTCTGCTGTCACTCCTTTGCTAATTGGGACCACTGCCTCCCAAAGCGCTACACTGGCAAACCCCAGTGTCTGCTCAACAGTGGGGACTGTGCCCTCTTGAGGTACTGGGTGCCTCACTTCACATGCCCTTACTTGCAGCATTCAGTACACTGGGGGTTGAACCTTCCTGTCTTGTTGTCAAAGAAAGTCTTTTTGTTCTAATCAGGTTGGGGCTGGTAAGTGTCAGAAATTAGGTTACTTGTTGAGGGGGGGAAACGTCTCCATTTTTCTAGGGGTGAGGCCACAAGCAAACACGAAATTAACCTGTGCTCAACCCTCTGGTAGCTTTGCACAGAGCAGTCAGGCTTAACTTAGAGGCAATGTGTAATGTATTTATGCAACACTTCAAACAGTAACACAGTGAAAACACATCACAAAGCTATACCAGCTTTAGGAAAATAGAGTATTTTTTAATAAATAAAACAAAAACAAAACAACAAACATCCAATCAGTAGAGCCAGAGATATTCAATTTGCAAAATTTGAGTGAAAATAATACTAAAAGACATTAAGTGGCAACCCGCAAGATTCTCCCCTCACTGCCACCTACTTCCAGGAAACTGCTCATCCAGGGACTAGTACTGTCTCGCCTGGACTACAGCAATTTGGTCTATCTGGGAGCCCCTGAGGCCACCCTAACGAAGCTCCAGCGGACACAGAACGCGGCGGCACGCCTGCTCACCAACCTCCCCTCCAGAATGTCCGCAAAGCCGGCCCTCAAAGCTCTACACTGGCTCCCTGTGCGCCAAAGGGTGCAATTCAAAGCCATGTGCACGACACATAAGCTGACCAACGGATCTGGCCCGGCGATCCTCAGCAAAATGATCACCCCCTACACAGCAACCAGATCCCTACGATCCCAGAATGAGAACCTGGCCAACATTCCTAGATTCAAAAGGACTCGCACAGGAGGACGACAATTCTCCGTTCAAGCAGCTGCTGGATGGAACGCTCTTCCCCGCTCCCTCAGACTTGAACCTAACTACCTGGCATTCCGCAAGAAATTAAAGACACACCTATTCCCTAAATAGAGTCCCTCTATAAGTGTCTCTCCTCTCTCCCTCCCCCTCAACAGGATCACAAATCTTATAGCGCGGGGATGCCCTTGGGTCACCAGGCGCTTTAGAAATCGTTATTAAATTAAATTAAATTAAACTGTTGAATCCGATCGCACCGTACTGAGACAAAGTCACAAGTTTACGTATACTGCAATGTAGAGCCGGTACAAGAGACCAAGTTAGGCTCACTGAACAGAGCACCTTAAATCATGGTTTGCAGAACGTTGTGAAGATCCGTGTCCAAGATGCATCGCGCATCCGAAGAGATGCATTGATTCCGAGATGCAGCGAGTCTGTGGTGTGAAGTCTAGAATTGTCATCGAGGATCCAGTCAGCCAGGGCATACATTGAGAAGTCCCGAGTCAAGGACTTCTCACGCAGTCTGGGCGATTAGTCGGTTCTGAAGCACTGTGAGGCTGTAATGCATAGTCCATCGCCACAGCTGCCATAGATGAAGGATGCGAGGGCCTGCACCGAGGATACATCACCAGCAGCAGATCTAATGTGGAAACTGGCTTTGATGCGGGTCTTTGCGACAGTTCCAATCCACAAGAGTTGCAGATGGCGGAATCCAGGTACTGGGTCAAGGTTGTTGGAGCCTTCTGACCCTGGGGCTAAAATCGGGAAGCCAGAAAATTAGCCCTTAGAGTCACCCTCAGGTTCTGGGTTCAAGAGGTGTAGGTCCAGTCGTTCTCACCAGGCAAAAGAGAATCAGGCAGCAGGTCAGCGGAGCAAGGCAGCAGCATAGAAAGGCAGCAGAGTGGCAGTCCTTCAGCAGCACTGCAGTCCTTCTTCTTGGCAGAGTGTCCACAGGTACAGAAGTGTACTGAGGAGGTGGTGTTTGGGGTCTAATAGTTATATCTGGTAACCTTTCTCTGGAAGGTGGCAGAAGTCTCTAGAAATTTATTTTGAAGTTCCCAGGCCATATGCCTTCCCTGTCCTGTCTCTAGACTAACTACAGGGGATATGCAGCCCTTTGTGTACTATCAGGACACAGCGTATTCAAGTGTAAGTAGGACTGGGGTCAGCTCCACCCTCCAATCATGCAACTGATTGCCCATCCAACCACACCTAAGCTCTTTACTGCGTGTGGCTGTCTAGGAGAAATACAAAAAGTCCAACTGTCAGCTACACCCAGTCATGTGGCCCAGAGACATGGTAAAGGCATTAAATGACTAAGGCAGGAAAATGCCAACTTTCTGAACGTGGCATTTTAAAAATTGTAATTTAAAATCCGACTTCACCATGAGTTAGAATTTTTCATTACAATTCCAAAGCCACAAACATGAACTGGTTACCTGTTTTTGGAGATTACAACGTATGAACTGTAATTAGGTAACTCCAATGCTATCCTAGGGGAGTAGGACTCGCAGTAGTGAAAAACAAATTTAGGAGTGTTTCACTTTACTACCAGGACATGTAAAAATTAAAATCACATGTACTACTTCTTAGGTACATTACAGCCTGCCACGTGGGGTGTTAGGGGCCTACCCTAGGGGTGATTTATATGTTTTAAAAAGGTTTGGGCATGGCAAAAGATTTATTTTGTATCTCACAAAAAAGGAGTTTAATTGGAGTATTTATCACCACCCAACATACTACTCCACTCAATATATCTCACATAATGTACGGGGATGGTACAAATAAGGGTTAACAAAGAAAACATTTATTTTTTAAAGAAAGCAAGGGACTTGGAAGCACTGCTGGGTTAAGACGAGAATCAGGACTCACCCTAGGGAGACATCCTTCATCAAAGGGTCCCCTCTTCACACTGGGACCGCAAGGTACCCAGTGTGGGCTACTACTCTCCCGTAGGAGAGGAGGTTTTTTTTCTGTCAACCGCACTGCAAGCTCTATCTTGGACTCCAAAAACAGAGAATTGGTCTGTTTGCCACAACAAAAACGCTTTGAACATCTGGACCGTGCTTACTTGGGATACTGCATCTGAAAACGTCCTGCAGAAAGCGAACTTCATTCACTTAAAAAAATATTAGCTATTCAAGACTGCACAGAAAACAGGACAGAGGCCGGATGTGTACCCTATGAGATAACACAGAAATTTCAGTTTCAATCTATTTAAAGACGTTTACAAATCCGTACTGGTGATGCCACATTAGTGTGATTTGTGTGTGCAAGTGCTGGGAACCCTCCTTATCTCAGAGACCCACACTTTCTTATCAAAATACTAAAAAAGACGACACGCTACTGGAAACACATTATAGAAAATGTCAGATACGTTATGATTAACTCCTTTACCTTTGACATAGAGCCGCACTTTGTAATAACTGTTTAGAATGTATCATTGGCACCTATATTAAGTACTGGACCCTTGAGGACAAAGAATGCATTTTGGCAGACAGTATCTTTTCAATAGATTGTGCATACAGGAAGGTACTTCAAATATGCTCATCTATTCGATTGGAAGTTGCAGCCACTGCCGTGCGTGGGAGCAGCAGTTATGTACTTAAATGTTAGCAGTACCCATGATGCAATGCAGTTACGTGCTACAGAGCTACTTGGGTACCAGAACCATATTGCAGCATTTAATCGCATTCTGGAAATAATCCCACCACTGAGGCAAAAGACAACATCAGAGGCATGAGGAGGGCAGCCACGCTTGTCCTCTTTTTATTTTGATGACACATGGCTTTTATGTCTGGTGGGCCCTCTTCTCCTGCCAATGAGCTATCTGCCTTCACTTTGGCCATGTCCTTCCTAATAGTAACACTGGTGCAGCCTACTAGTAATAGTTTCTCTTAGCCTTGAGGCCTCAGGCCAGCCCCCACTCAATTGTGATATATGTTGAAATCCAAAAGAACTTGTGACTCATATTGGCAATTAATGTCGGACCTCGAGAATCCGCGACTATGAGTCACACCAGGTGGTGCCAGCGGAGGTATGGCACATGAGTTGTTTAGTCAGGTAGGCTTCTGCACAGCCTTCAGGCCTCCTGGGGCAGGAACTGAAACTTTATTTTGAAGTTCCCAGGCCATATGCCTTCCCTGTCCTGTCTCTAGACTAACTACAGGGGATATGCAGCCCTTTGTGTACTATCAGGACACAGCGTATTCAAGTGTAAGTAGGACTGGGGTCAGCTCCACCCTCCAATCATGCAACTGATTGCCCATCCAACCACACCTAAGCTCTTTACTGCGTGTGGCTGTCTAGGAGAAATACAAAAAGTCCAACTGTCAGCTACACCCAGTCATGTGGCCCAGAGACATGGTAAAGGCATTAAATGACTAAGGCAGGAAAATGCCAACTTTCTGAACGTGGCATTTTAAAAATTGTAATTTAAAATCCGACTTCACCATGAGTTAGAATTTTTCATTACAATTCCAAAGCCACAAACATGAACTGGTTACCTGTTTTTGGAGATTACAACGTATGAACTGTAATTAGGTAACTCCAATGCTATCCTAGGGGAGTAGGACTCGCAGTAGTGAAAAACAAATTTAGGAGTGTTTCACTTCACTACCAGGACATGTAAAAATTAAAATCACATGTACTACTTCTTAGGTACATTACAGCCTGCCACGTGGGGTGTTAGGGGCCTACCCTAGGGGTGATTTATATGTTTTAAAAAGGTTTGGGCATGGCAAAAGATTTATTTTGTATCTCACAAAAAAGGAGTTTAATTGGAGTATTTATCACCACCCAACATACTACTCCACTCAATATATCTCACATAATGTACGGGGATGGTACAAATAAGGGGTAACAAAGAAAACATTTATTTTTTAAAGAAAGCAAGGGACTTGGAAGCACTGCTGGGTTAAGACGAGAATCAGGACTCACCCTAGGGAGACATCCTTCATCAAAGGGTCCCCTCTTCACACTGGGACCGCAAGGTACCCAGTGTGGGCTACTACTCTCCCGTAGGAGAGGAGGTTTTTTTTCTGTCAACCGCACTGCAAGCTCTATCTTGGACTCCAAAAACAGAGAATTGGTCTGTTTGCCACAACAAAAACGCTTTGAACATCTGGACCGTGCTTACTTGGGATACTGCATCTGAAAACGTCCTGCAGAAAGCGAACTTCATTCACTTAAAAAAATATTAGCTATTCAAGACTGCACAGAAAACAGGACAGAGGCCGGATGTGTACCCTATGAGATAACACAGAAATTTCAGTTTCAATCTATTTAAAGACGTTTACAAATCCGTACTGGTGATGCCACATTAGTGTGATTTGTGTGTGCAAGTGCTGGGAACCCTCCTTATCTCAGAGACCCACACTTTCTTATCAAAATACTAAAAAAGACGACACGCTACTGGAAACACATTATAGAAAATGTCAGATACGTTATGATTAACTCCTTTACCTTTGACATAGAGCCGCACTTTGTAATAACTGTTTAGAATGTATCATTGGCACCCATATTAAGTACTGGACCCTTGAGAACAAAGAATGCATTTTGGCAGACAGTATCTTTTCAATAGATTGTGCATACAGGAAGGTACTTCAAATATGCTCATCTATTCGATTGGAAGTTGCAGCCACTGCCGTGCGTGGGAGCAGCAGTTATGTACTTAAATGTTAGCAGTACCCATGATGCAATGCAGTTACGTGCTACAGAGCTGCTTGGGTACCAGAACCATATTGCAGCATTTAATCGCATTCTGGAAATAATCCCACCACTGAGGCAAAAGACAACATCAGAGGCATGAGGAGGGCAGCCACGCTTGTCCTCTTTTTATTTTGATGACACATGGCTTTTATGTCTGGTGGGCCCTCTTCTCCTGCCAATGAGCTATCTGCCTTCACTTTGGCCATGTCCTTCCTAATAGTAACACTGGTGCAGCCTACTAGTAATAGTTTCTCTTAGCCTTGAGGCCTCAGGCCAGCCCCCACTCAATTGTGATATATGTTGAAATCCAAAAGAACTTGTGACTCATATTGGCAATTAATGTCGGACCTCGAGAATCCGCGACTATGAGTCACACCAGGTGGTGCCAGCGGAGGTATGGCACATGAGTTGTTTAGTCAGGTAGGCTTCTGCACAGCCTTCAGGCCTCCTGGGGCAGGAACTGAAACTTTCTGGGGAGTTATTGTTTACTGTAGATATTGTAAATATATTTTCCTATTCCATGCTTTTCTATTTTAATTTCTCCAGAGTATCTGAAAGGGGTTAAGGGATATCAGATGTTCACCAAGCCCCTGAAATTAAAATGAGGCTTTTGGGTAAGGTTGTTTGCACTGTATAGGGGGTTGTTTGCACCTTGAGGGGACTCATGAGGCGGAAGCCGGAACCCCATTTGTACGTTAATTTTAATTTACCTGCAGTTTTACTTAAAAAATCAGATTTCTTGATTTTATTTAAAAAATTGCACTTTCGCTTGTTTGTCCTCGCACCTAAAGGGAAAGCTTACTTGCATGCAGAAATCGTACCTGACCTCCCCAATCCTCCCGTTCCTCCGTTTCAGCTGAGCTTGGGGCTAGAGGGAGACGGGGAAGGACCGGGCAAGAGGGAGACGCCATCTTGGGAGGGTGCAGGGTCGGCGGACTAGCTGCTCGGGACTCCACCTAGCCTATCTCCCCATAAAAATATGACCCCTCCCCTGACGTGAAGCGGACGTGCCGGCGGCGCGCCAAAGGCAAGCCCGTCCGCGCCAGTCCGCGTCCGGAGGCAGGAGATGCTGCCCATGTACACACTCCGATACTGAGAGACCATACATCGGACTCATACGTGTACTCGGGTGCAACACTGCGGGAAATAAAGCGAACTATGCCCAAAGAAGTCTGCGAGGTGGGTAAATTCTGTTGCACCTCTCCCATCTCATTAGAAGGGCCCTTCTCATGCCGTATTTGCCAATACCAAAGCATACAAGGCAGTCTGCCGACAAGGACTCTATCATTGGCAGATCGAAAAAACCACGAACGGACCCTAACTCTTGCTTTGTGCAATTTTCGTTCCCTAGCGAAACACCCAATAGAAATCTGGGATATGATTTCGACCCTCTCACCGGACCTATGCTTCCTTACAGAGACATGGCTTAACTCGACTAATACACCAGCCTTTACCATAGCGATTCCAACAGACTACAAATTTATACAACTTGACAGAAAGTGAAAGTCAGGAGGGGGCATAGGAATTGCACATAAAAAAGACCTTCAGATAAATTGGACTTCATCTATAAATAACGAAATGATGGAACTAGACATTTTTAAAGTGCTAGTATCCCCAACAGTCTCTTGGGATGGAGCCCTCCTTTATCAACCGCCCGGCTCTAAATCCAAATCTAACTTTGCCGCAACTGTGACAGAACTTATTGCTATGCAAGTCATGAACTCCAAGAATTTTGTATTGCTAGAAGACTTCAATTATCACGGGGAAATCAAAGATAACCCAGAGGTGAAGGGTCTCCTCTCAAATTTAGGTGATCTGGGTCTTAATCAGATGGTGTCAGGCCCTACACACACTGCAGGCCACACTTTAGACCTTATTTTCACGAACTCAGAACAGCTGAAAGTTTTGCAACCACTCCTACTAACCTGGCCAGATCACTATCTTATCCAATTTTCTCTTGATCTCCAATCAGGGCCAAACTATAGGGTAAACCCCACATACAATAAGGGCAAATATAAAAGATCAAGGCAAAAACTGACAATGGACAGCTTCGCCAAACCCTTTATTGAACAGGTCATAAAAATGAATATGACGGATGAGGATCCCTCTGCCATGTTGGCGAGTTTTAATGGAGCACTAACGAAAACACTGGATGCAGTGATCCCCCCCAAAAAAGTGACTTTAGCACAAAGAGGTCCATCAACCCCCTGGTACTCGAGTGAACTAAAAGCCTTGAAATCCACTTGTAAAGTACTGGAGAGGAAATGGAGGAAGAGAAAGCTCAAGGAAGACAGGGAAACATATAAAACAGCGCTATCACACTATCATCACCAAATTAAGAATGCCCGGTGTTGCTATATCCAAACTCAAATAGAAAATTCAAAAAATTCTACTAAAGCCCTGTTTGATATTGTTAGAGACTTCGCCTCCCCTCCAGTATGCAAGCAACTGCCATCAGAATCCCAGGAACTATGTGACTCTATTGCCTACTTTTTCCATGAAAAAATCGCTAAAATCTACGCAAACTTCCCAGTTGTGGATATAAATATTATCCAATCAAATAATGAATTGCAAACCCCCCTTAAAACGAATAGTGTGATGCTCAGCCAATTCAATCATGTCTCAATGGCAGAAACAAGCAAACTATTATCAGCTGCCAAATCCGGGTCCCCTCAGGATATATGTTCACCTAGTACGATGGCCCTTGTTTCCCCATTATGTGCCCCAATAATCCAACGTATTTTTAATACCTCAATTGAGACTGGTCTGATCCCGGGGGCCTGGAAAGAAGCCGTTGTGCGGCCGATCCTGAAAAAGCCAGCCGCAGACCCACTGGAATTAAGTAACTATAGGCCGATTTCCCTGCTGCCCTTACCGGGTAAACTTCTGGAAGCAAATATAAACACTCCACTTAGCCAATACCTGGAAGCAAATAACATACTTGACCTGTCCCAATCAGGTTTTCGGAGGGGTTTCAGCACGGAAACAGCTATGCTGGCGATTACCGACTCACTAAGACGCACCCTCAATGCCGGGGGCTCTTCCATTCTGATTCTTTTAGCCCCCCTGGAACCCCATCCCTCCCCTTGCTCAGACAACTGCACTGGTTGCCAATCCAAAAATGCGCCATGTTTAAAATCTGCTGTCTGTCATTCAAGGCTTTAAGAGGTGAAGGTCCAGCATATCTTAGGGACAAACTGGTCAAGCACGTTAGTAAGTGCAACCTAAGATCAAACGCTCTTGCCCTCCTAAACATTCCCCGGATACGGCTAACCCGCACAGGTGGTAGAGCATTCTCATTTGTAGCACCAAAATATTGGAACTCCCTTCCAGTAATGCTACGAAAATCTCCAACGTACCTGATCTTTAGGAAACAATTAAAAACCTGGTTGTTCTGAACCTCTAATCACAGGTAAGCACTGAGATGCCCCTGGGTGAGTCATGCGCGATAAAAGAGTCATTAACATAACAACATAACAACATAACATAACATAGTCACCTAGGGCCTTATTTATGACTTCAGTGGCCCAGGGCAGGCCGGCAAGTCACCTTGCTGTGCTGCCTTGCATCACAGGGAAAGGGCAAAAATGTGCCCTATTTACCCAGTATTGTGCATTCCTGTCCTTTTCCATTGCGCTGGCACTATTTTTGCAGCCTAGCGCCAACACTGTAAAATAAAAACTGGCGGTTATCCTAGCAGATGTGCATGTTAGTGGATTAGGGTAAAAAGAGCACGTTTTACAACAGTTTAATTTGCATAAAGTATTCCATCAGGATGATGTTGTACTGTGGCTGTGACTGTGTTTAACCCCCAGCTTGACTATAGTAAAATCCCCTCAGCCACGGCCGGTAGTGGGAGTACCTGCCGGGCGGTGACATGGGGAGGGGGATTGGCAGGGTGGGGGGTAGTAATGTATGGATTACGGACTTTAACAGGTAAGCAAACATATAAATAAAGAAAACGAATTTTGGAATGTGCACTGCATCACCAAATGCAATGCAGTGCGCACAACGAAATTCGTTTTTATTTATTTATATGTTGACTTACCTGTTAAGGTCTTTAATCCATACATTACTACCCCCCACCCTACCTCTCCCCCTCCGCACCTCACCGCCCGGAAGGTACTCCCACTACCGGCCGCGGCTGCTTAGAATATCCTGTACAAAAATCTACTAAACAAATTCCAGGTGGTCAGGATGCTGGAGTGAGACTATGTTCATATCTTGGAAGGTGTGTTGATGTGTGGGTGGTTCTATCCAATCTCCACTGGTGGGACTTAAGAAATGTAATCAAATTTAAAAGCTACTGTGTTTTGTGTATCAACACTGCAACTTTCAAAGAGGAATTCAGAAACAACTGTCATTCAGACTTCTGCATTCTTCGGGTTCCTGACAATTGCCTCCCTCGCATAGCCTTCTAGCAAATCATGGTGACATATGCCTTTTGAGGTCATAACTTATGAAATTGCCTTCCAACCTAGCTGTAACTGGAAGATATGCCCCAAAGTTTTAGAATGCTTTTGATATTGTATATCTTTTTGACATTTTCCCTGACTGTATTTGTTTCTAGCACACTAATAGTAGCTATTGTAGTTCAGCATCCATGGACAGGCTCACCTGATTAAATGCTAGAAATATGGCTTTACTCCCTCACTCACCCATGTATTCACTCACTGAGCAATATTATGTGACAGTCCCCAGAGAGTAGAACCTTTCTTCCATTGGCAGGAGATACTGGCCACATGGCTGACACAGAGAACTCCTGAGGCGGAAGCCGGGAGGAATCGATCGCCGCTTTCAAGCATTATTGTTTAAACTGTTTTTAAAATACCTGTCTGTCCTGCACTTTCACCAAGAGCAACCCCCGCCCCTTGGAGCTGCTCACAGTCACCGTGCAGCCGATTTGAATGCTGCAGCGGGCCTGACAAACAATTGCCGCCACCTGAAAGGGAAGTGAGGCCACGTCCACCGCCCGAGGCCATGCCCCCCCTGGACTATATAAGTCGCGCTGAATCTTGCCCGCATTAGCTGACACAGAGAACTCCTAAGGCGGATGCCGGGAGGAATCGATCGCCGCTTTCAAGCATTATTGTTTAAACTGTTTTTAAAATACCTGTCTGTCCTGCACTTTCACCAAGAGCACTCCCCCCCCTTGGAGCTGCTCACAGTCACCACACAGCCGATTTGAACGCTGCCGCGGGCCTGACAAACAATTGCCTCCACCTGCAAGGGAAGTGAGGCTACGCCCACCGCCTGAGGCCACGCCCCCCCTGGACTATATAAGTCGCGCTGAATCTTGCCCGCATTAGCTGACACAGAGAACTCCTGAGGCGGAAGCCGGGAGGAATCGATCGCCGCTTTCAAGCATTATTGTTTAAACTGTTTTTAAAATACCTGTCTGTCCTGCACTTTCACCAAGAGCACTCCCCCTCCCCCCCCCCCCCCCCCCCCCTTGGAGCTGCTCACAGTCACTGCACAGCCGATTTGAACGCTGCCGCAGGCCTGACAAACAATTGCCGCCACCTGCAAGGGAAGTGAGGCCACGCCCACCGCCCGAGGCCACGCCCCCCCCACCTCCCTCAAAAGGATGTGCACTGGCCGGACGCGCCGAATGTAAGCCCGTCTGCGTCAGTACGAGCCCAGGGCCCAGCCCCCCTGTTTCTCTCGCTTCATCCCCCATTACCTACTCGTCAGACACTCTCCGGAAATTGTCAATAAGCACCCCAGACCTCTGTCTTCAATCAATTTCTCCAGATGAGCATCAGATGAGCATCATAACAAATGCAATCACTGTGCATATAAACTCACTCTGCAGCCACCCCCCAAAGTACGGACAATCAAAATGGCTCTGCTCAACTGCAGATCACTCCCCAAGCACAGCACCGAAATAAACCTACTAATTCTGAACAACGACATTAAAGTGCTGTTCCTCACGGAAACGTGGATCAATTCTGCATCCAACCCAGACATAGTCCAAGCCCTCCCTCCGGGCTACACAATTAAACATCTGGACAGACCGCAAGCATTAGGAGGCGGACTAGCAATGATCACGAAAGCCCACCTCATCTGCCATCTTAAGGACAGTCCAGACCTTAACTGTGAAAACTTTCACTTTTCCCAACATCTCTCCCCGGAAAAAACTATGTCGGGTCTACTCATATACAGACCCTTGGGACCACTTGGACAGTTCCCTAACTCTTCTAGAGACTGCCACCTCCCTGGCCTGTCTATCGCCCAAAGAAGATCTCTCCGCACTCAGCCTCTCCCTGAAAAATCCCCTGCCCACTCATAAAAAGGGCCACCGCGCCCGTGGAATAAACTTAACACGGATGCCTGGACCCGCCAGCTCATAGCCTCCACCCCTACCTTGAACCCGGATCCCTCACTAGCAGACATCCAATTACGAGATTGGATAGAATCGTCTCTGGACGCGGTTCTCCCCGTTAAACAGCTCCCTAGCAAGAGGAATTCGTACAAATCCCCCTGGTTCACTTCGGAACTACGAGATCTCCGGAAAAAATGTAAAAAACTGGAACATCTCTGGAGAAAAGATTGGAACCCTAACAACAAAGAAACCTATAAATCGGCCATTAAACAATACAAAACTCTCATCAAAAACACACAAGCCTCGTACTACGAAGGGAAAATCATGGCTGCCTCATAGTAAAAAGTCCCATGAAAATCCCTGAACCGCAGCGGGCGGCTGATCCCACTGGTGCCAGGTGTACCCAACTCGCTGAGTTCTCCTCAGCTAAAATTCAAAAAATCATAATGACTTTCCCCAACACCTATCCCCCAATCGACCTCCCAGCTGGGCCCATCGACCCAGACGCACCAACTCTGAAAGTCTTCCTCCCCGTCTCCACCGAGAGGTTGTTGGACACTCTCAACCGCGTGAAGAGTGGATCCCCGGACAACCCAGCCCCTATGAGCCAACTCAAACTAGTAGCCCTCACTATATCACCCCATCTCACGAGGCTGATAAATGCCTCTCTCTCCAGCGGGATAGTCCCCGCCAGCTGGAAAAGTGTGATAGTTCGGGCACTCATAAAGAAACCTCACCTAGACCCACTGGACCCTTCAAACTTCAGACCCATCTCCCTCCTCCCATGCATTAGCAAAGTGGCAGAGAGAATTGTAAATGAACAGCTCTCAACATTTCTAGAGACTAACAACCTCCTTCGCCACTCACAGACAGGGTTCAGACCCGGACAGGGCACTGACACCGCCCTTCTGGCCGTAACAGAGGAGACAAGGTCCATTCTGGATGCAGGAGGATCAGTGGCAGTGATCCTCCTGGACCTGAGTGCCGCCTTCGACACGGTGGACCACACCATCCTTCTCCACCGCCTCCGAAAAACTGGCATTTCGGAGACCGCTCTGGCTTGGCTAAAATCATTCTTGGAACACAGGACCTTCCAAGTGGCCGACAGCCACCGTCACTCTAAATCTCTCCCCCTGAACTGTGGAGTCCCTCAGGGCTCCTCCCTGAGCCCCACACTTTTTAATGTTTACATGGCCCCTTTGGACGACATCGCCCCCCTATTCGGCATAAAGGTGGTCATGTACGCCGACGACACACAACTAGTCATCTCCATCGCCCAGGCCGATCATTCAATGGAGAATCTAGTTTCCTGCCTGCACAACATATCTATATGGATGGGCAACTACAGGCTCAAACTCAACGGAGAGAAATCCGAAATCATGCTTCTAGGCGACCCTACCACACTCCCAAAACCCTTGCCTGGCCAGCTAGCATGGGCACCCCCCCTCCCGCCCCCCCCCCATAACAAAACAAGAAATCAAAAGCCTGGGCTTCTGGCTAGACCAAGACCTCCGCTTCAGAGCCCAAGCAAGAAAGACAGCCGGCACCTGCTTTGGGATCATGCGAGCAGCCCGTAAAATCCTTCCACTTACTCCCCCAGTCGAGGAAAATCTTGATTCAGGGCCTCATCATATCAAGATTAGACTACGGAAACACCCTATATCTAGGCGCACCTGTAGCTGTCATAAAAAACTTCAGCAAGCCCAGAACGCCGCAGCAAGACTACTGACGGGAACGAAATCTAGATGCTCAGCCAGGCCCTCCCTCAAGGCGCTCCACTGGCTCCCCATCCAAGAATGCATCTCCTTCAAAGCCTTGTACATCTCCCATAAAATCCTACAAGGCAAGGGCCCACCAATACTGAGACCTCTCATCAAGCAACACAAATCAACCCGACTACTCAGGTCGGACACCCTGTTTCTGGCGAGCGTACCCAAAATACAGAAAGCTCGCACTGGAGGCCGCCGCTTTTCTTATAACGCTCCCAAGGTTTGGAATAGGCTCCCCCTTAACATCTGCAAAGAAAACAATCTCCTCTCATTTCGCAGACTGTTGAAAACCTGGTTGTTCCCCCAATAATCCATCCCCAGGAGTACTGTTAAGCTTTACGTTAGCGCTGTGACGCCCGAGGGTAGCTACGCGCTCTAGAAATCCTAAATCAAATCAAATCAATCATGGCGAAATGGGCCGTGCTTAGTATTATGCCTCGACTTGATGTGGACTATCATATTGCAACAGTTACGCCTGATGGCACTGACTGTCTTTTGAGGCTCCTTGATTTCTGAAGCTTATATGCTACAATTGTTTGAGGACTGAATTCTCCCGACCCTACATGTTTATTATTCAGCCAAAGCTTGTCCATCATAACAATCCCCCTCACGATAGCACCGGATCTATGTAAATACTGGTGTTATCCACCTTGCCACATGTATGTGAAGCCTTGTAATTGTGGGCTATTAATAACTAGCTTTTCCTTCTCCCTTTTCCGGGCATTCAGTATAATCTCAGTTGGTGATCATTATTTCGAATGTCTGGGAAAATATCTGATTAACTAGATATGAATTTTGACTGCAGCAGGTTATGGGGGAGTCCATGGTTTGCTGAGACTAAGATCTGTCGTTTTGTTTCTGTCCCAAGTGGTCTATTTATCTGATGAGTGTCTGGACATTTATATGCAGATTCCTTAGGTTGTTTAGGAATGAGAACATTTGAATGTTGGGAGTGCCACTGAAGACAATGGAGTAGCTCCGGGCTTATAATGGCTTGTATAACCCTTCTGCTCCAATAAACTAATGTTTGTCTTCCTGTTTCTCCCTTTTAAATTTAAAATATTCTACCCTCAGTGGATGGAATTTTCTAATAACCTTACATCCCTTGTGCTTCGGCTTATATCGGTTGTTAAAGGCCCTCAGACTCGTTATAGGTTCTTGTTTGCGGCTCGGGGCCTTAATTCGGACTCAGGTCCTTTAACAACCGGTATAGCCCTCGGCAGTGCGCTATAAGGCTATAATGTTTGTTTCTAGCAGTTAAGTGTAGTGTGATTGGCTGGGAGGTTGTAATCCTCCTAATCCTAATTCTCAGGCTCATAGAACACCCTCATAGTTTATAAATGATGTTCAATTGCGGACAGACGGCAAGACCTATCTCAATAAACCTTACTTATATTCTGGCAGAATGGACCGCACATCTCTTTTGAGTCAGAATTCATTGGTCATTGGTTTGAGGCACAGAGGGCCTTATTTATGAAGGCCTTGTGCCACCGGTGCGTGTCTTTTTCCCATTTTAAAAGTCACGTAAAAGTGGCGCAAGACCTTCATAAATAAGGCCCAGAGAGCGGGATGGGGTACTTTACATAGGCCCCAAAAAATCATTTTCAATTTTGATTGTTTGGTTATAATTATAAACATTCGTATGAATATTTAAAGTTAGTTTGGTTCCCCAGGCATAAACCTGGGAAACTTCAAATCAGCTGAAAGTTGGAGCACACAATATCTGTAAGAGCATCAAGCAAAACTAAAGGAAGACTCTTATCGAGGCAGTCTTGCTTCATAAATGACATTTTATGCTTGACATAGCAGGCCTGTGCATCTTGACATCTTGTTAAACCTATGAAATATGCAGACGGCCAGGGAGGACTGAGATGCATTTTCTTTTGAGCCAGCATCTATTTCCGTTTAATCTCAAGAGACAGAGTAAGGAGCCACTCGCAGGCAATGGGATTTTCTAGATTGAGACAATGCAAATAAAATGGCAGAGGTGCGCAGTAATAACGCACAATAAACCTGCAGTGTATACAGAAATAAAGGCATTTTTGAAACTACATTTGTTTGAGATTGGATAGCAGTAGCAGCGAATCAAGCCCATCATTTTATGAAAACGCAGATGCTTGCATGCAATGTACTGCAATTCATATAATATTAATGGAGAACACCACTGGGTTATAACATTCTTTTTAGAGATATGACAGCCATGCCATCTGTAGTGATGCGCATTAGGCATTCAAAACATGTAACTAATGTCTTTAGCCTCAAGCAGGGTAACACTCTTGTTGTCACCTTGACAACCGAGGGAACCGTGGTTATCCTTTGGATCAATCAATCAATCAATCATGAAATTGGTAGAGCGCGCTACTCATCTGCTAGGGTCTCAAGGCGCTGGGAGGGGTGGTGGGTGGGGGGGGGAGGGGGCGTCGCTACTGCTCGAGCAGCCACGTCTTGAGTTGTTTTCTGAAGGAGAGGTGGTTCTGGGTCAGCCGAAGGTGGGTGGGGAGGGAGTTCCATGTCTTGGCCGCCAGGTAGGAGAAGGATCTTCCTCCGGCGGTGGATCTGCGGACACGTGGGACGGTGGCGAGGGGGAGGCTGGCGGAACAGAGCTGGCGAGGGGGTGTGTTGAATGCCAGGCGGCTGTTCAGGTACTTGGGGCCCATGTCGTGGAGAGCCTTGTGTGCATGGGTGAGGAGTCTGAACGTAATCCTTTTGTTGACGGGGAGCCAGTGCAGGTCTTTCAAGTGGGCAGAGATGTGGCTGTAGCGAGGGATGTCCAGGATGAGTCGTGCAGACGCGTTCTGTATGCGCTGGAGTCTTTTCCGGGTAGCATCTGCCGCCCCTAACAACAGGGGAATTCCAGAGATGTCCTCTTCAGAACTGTACATGTTTTCAATACTGCCAAGACATTCCCAGAATTCCCTTTTATGAGGATTGCCCTGATGTCTTGGGTCATCCTGGGTTCAACAGTGCTGGGGGATACTGGGGATTCCTCAAGACTCTGATTCTCTGGTAGGTGAAGGTTCAGCTTGTGTTCCCTGCAGGGCCATGAAGCAGGAAAGCAACATGGTAGTGGTTGCGCCACCAGCCTCATGTTCACTCACAGCCACAAACCTCCCACCAAGGCCTTGTCAACCCTGTGATTGAGGATAATTGATGGTAGTGGCAATGGAGGGGGATAGATGAATCGTGGTGGGGAAGCAGCATGGGAGGAGGCAATGCTCCTTCCTTGAGTAAATGAGGGCCACGTGTAGAAAGGGTGTTCCTTACACAGCCCTAGACTGTGCTTGCAAAAATCTCCCTGGTGCTCCTCGAATAGTTCCTTGCCTCTAAAGATCAACAAACATTTGGAGTTTTTCTAAGAATATCACTCCATCCCACATCCAAAATTCATGCCAATCAAAACCTTACCCACATGTGGGAATTCACGAGGTAAGGAAAACCCATGAATGTAGCAATGATGCATGTTACATTTAGCTTTGGGCAAAAAACATATCTATGTTCAAGAATTGATTTGTTTGGACAATTTGAGCCTTGCACCCAAGATTGCTAAGCAGCATTACACAATGCACAACCCCCGACCTTATTGAATAGCTTTCAACAAAGACTTTCATGGCAACTTCTAATCTTGGATCTGCAATATACAAGTTATACCAGGCATGCATAGATATAGTATTCTAAGCATGAGGGGTCACACAGGATTATTACACACGTTGTTTGATGAGACAATCGAACCTGCCCCAGATAATGACTTCTAGGACTTCTGTAAAACAAAATGCTTTTCAATGTGTTAATCAATATATCAAAAAGGTTTTACAAATATGTGCCACTTAAGGCTACCTCAATAACCCACAAAATGCACAGGATTGTTTAGTTGTTGAAAACAGAGAATAATTTTCTTGTTTAGAGCAGTATTCTAAAACAAGGTGTAAAACATCACAGTGGAAATTGCGATTCTGCTGTGTTTTAGCTCTAGATTTAGCACTGTGAGTAAAAAACGTAGGCAAATGACACAGTGCCGCAGGTACTGGATGCTGTAATTAGTTTTCTCTTTGAAATTCCCCCAGGTCTCTTTTATTCTGTGATTTTATATAAAGAGGAGGTAGATTCCAGTGCGCAAAGTCCTGAACTATCCCTACAGCTGTGCCATTTCCAAATTTTTTTTCCTTGTCCCACATTTGCATGAAATTTTGCTTTTTGACAGAGTTTGTGGGCCCTCTAATTCATAGGGATCCCTCACACTATAGGAATGGTAAGGCTCAGAGACAGCATTAAGTGTGTCCTGAGATGGAAAACGCTTCATTGGGAGGTCCACCTAGAAGCCTCTAGGTGGTCGATATAGAGCATCTAGGCACGTGCCCTGGCTTAAGGCCACGTTTTATATGGTTTGGAGTGCAGCAGCGAGGTCAAGAGGAGCTGCCTAATGGCTATCCAATATAAATTCAGCCTAAAGATGAGGAGCAGTTAGGAGCCCCTTCATTTTTGTTTTTTTCTGTTTTGGATGTTTGTTGGAAAAGCCCTGATCTGTTGACTGGGTAGGAGTGTTCTGTTTAATTCAGATACTCTGTCCATCAACACCCCCCTTTTCTGAATCGTTTTGTCCACCATAAGCGTGGTAGGGTATACTCAGATGTGAGTCCCTTGCTCACTGCACCATCAGGATTCAAGCAAGCTGGGCTGAAGACGGCTGTAATGCCAGAAACCGGTCCCCGGAAGCTTGTTTCCTTTCCAGTTAAAGAATTGGCTTGGTAGTTTGGTCTGCCCTGTTCCCATGATGCACTGGGCCAGGGACAGACTAATTTGCATGTAGCCAGGTTCTGAGCTGGGATGGTGCAGTGAGCTAAAAAACGGTGATGGATCAATCCCTGATCTGTTGACTGGGTAGGAGTGTTCTGTTTAATTCAGATACTCTGTCCATCACCACCCCCCTTTTCTGAATTGTTGGAAAACATGGCATTATTTGTAAGGCCTGCACAAACAATATGTCTATTTTTGTCCTTCACTCAGAACCAAACACCCCATTGTAGCACTTGACCCTGAGAAGTACCTGGAGCGAGGGCCCTTCCCATTGGCACCATCCCAGTGGCGGGGCCAACCCATTATCTCAACAAGTATTTATAATGGGAACACCTGCCATAGTGACACATAACCCTGACTGAGCATCTTATACTGACCCTACCATATATATACACTTAAATCACAGCGGCTGACTGTTGAAGTGTTCAACTAATGCAGTTTCTAGAATACATGTCTAAGCATCCCTTAGAATGACGGTACTTATCATATTTGGTAACATGTATAATGCAGGTCAATCCTAGCCCTTAAAAGGCATCACATTCATAATCACAGAATTATGCAATTACAACCAGTTACCCAGGCAGGAATACCTAGCATAAGGAACAACAGTTAGAAATAGGGTCTCAGGGCATATTTAAAGACCACATCATAGACACAGCCCCCGATTCGCAAATCATGTAACAACACACTGAATGTCTATGGATCTACAAGAACTTCCTTTAAGGGCCTGTAAAGGTGTAATCTACTTACAAGGAGGAAAAGAAATCATACCTGTGTGTATTGAAAGCACAACATGGTGTCACTATGGTGTGAAAAGTACCCATCAGTGCTCGTTCTGTACCGCCCTTGTCATCATTTGGGTTCTCCCTACACCAGGGAGAGTATGTTGGCAATAAATAGAAGCGCTCAATGATCAATGCCAATCTTTTAGAAAAAATATATATGGTGTAGGAGAACTATGGTGGCACCATTTGATAGGGTAGCTAGTGTACAGTGCGTGAGTGAAAGAAAAAGTGCATACATAAAGTTGGAGAGTGGGGAGAAAATATTTTATTAGATGTCTCCCAAACTACCAAAATTAAAAGCAGAGCGAAATAGAAAATAGCAGGTTTACCAAATAGCTGCTTATTTAGATGTTGGTCAACATGTTTCAGCTCTAGTAGAATTTTCCACAGCTTTCGTCAGGACGGTACGCTACTCTAAGTAGTGAAATTCAAATTAAAACTAGTTTTCAGCGTTGTTTATAAAACATTGGTGAAACTTTGAGGGGTTATTTCCTTTAAGTCCCCAGAGGCTGAAGGGGAGACTTTCCTCTCTGGTGCTGGTAGAGTCTGCGTTGCTCCTGCAGCTTCCCCTGCAACTTTGCACAGCAATGGCCGTGGTCACATCCTCCTGGGGCCACCACACCATGAAGCAAACAGGTTTCCCTGCAGGTTTCTGTACACCTTGCAAGACATTATGGGGTGCTCTCTCCCTTGGTGTGAATATCCTAACAGCGACTCTCCCGCTGCTCTGGGGAGAGCTGCACTGCTTCTGTTGGTGGCATCTCTTTGGGGGCCCGGTCCCACCTGGGTCCCCCACCTTCAGATAAGTCAGGCAGTTGATTCGCCAGCACCTTGCGTGCTGCCGCGGGGGCCGGCTCTCCATCTGGTCTGCCCGCTTCTGCGGGCAGACCTGGACAAGGCAGCCGGTTGGATGGGGCTTTGGGAGAGTGCAGCTGGACTCCCCCCTCCTTTCTCTTATCACGGGGGAGTATGGCAGCACTCCCCCTACATGCAGCACACACAGGGGCCCGGAGTTGGGGATCCCAGGCCCCCAGGGAATTCTTCAATGGTAGCGTGATGGCGCTTCCTGACTTGCGCTTTCATCGGGGGCAAGCATTGGGGTTCGCGGGCCCCAGGGAATTCTTCACGCTCCCCAGTTTCCACTTCATGGGGGGTGCAACAGCACTCCCTATCTTGTAGGGCTCGGAGCTGGGTGTCCCAGGCCCCTCAACCATTTCCAGGGGGGCGCAATAGCGCTTCTCTACCCCTGTTTTCGTCGAGGCCAGGGTGGATTCCTTGCACCTCCCTGGGGGCAATTCCACAGGGAGTGCGATAGCGCTCCCTGACTTTACTTCAGGGGCCCAGGGTGGAGAGCTTTGGCCCGTGGCACCATCACGGGGGTGCAACAGCGCTCCCCGGCTTCACTTTCTTCTGGGGGAAGTCCCCGGGACCTGACGCACCCCTGGGGCACATCCAAGACCTGCGGGGGAGCCCCAAGTGCTTCATCATCAGTCTGATCAGAGGTCAAAGGTTGCCTACCTTCTGGGGGGCATATCTAAGCCCCCAGGGGAACAATTGCCACCATCTTGGCCTCTTCTTGCTCCTGATGGCCATCCCTAGCCACCTGGATAATTTTTCACCACCCTTCTTGCCTCCAAGAGAGTGACTCTGGTAGGAGCTGCTTCACTGGCTCCCTGCGCCAGCCTTTCTCCTGGCTTTCCTTCTGGGTCTCTCTTCTCCTTGCGCAGAGGCCCAGGCTTCTTCTCACTGGCCCTGGACTCCCTCAAAGGCACAGGCCAGAGGCCTAGGACAGTCAGGGGATTCATCCCTCTAACTGCTTATGGCGCCAGGCTCCCGCACCAGTCTACCTCAGCAAGACCACACCCCAGACAGAGCTCCTCTTCCTGTGCAAGACCTTTTAAAAGAACTTGGAGGGGGCTGGCAGGAAGGCACTTCTGCCCTATCCTGCAGTGACACATCACCTCTCTGCCCCTGCTATCTCCTTCCTACCCAGACCTCTGGGATACTTCAAGATGGCGTCGTCCAGGGGTCTCATTCCTTTTGGTCTCTGAAAAGCCCCCTATCCCCCTATCCCCCTTGCTGACTTCAAGGCCCAGAGTAGGCCTGGTGCTTGTCACCGGGTGACAGCTGCTGATGGATAACCTACAGCTTCACCCCTATCTCTCCCTCCAGGAGAAAAGATCTTCGCACTTGGGAATGATTGCAGTGAAGGGCTAGGCCTCTGATGCTACAGCTTGGGAGGAAGGTAATTAATCAAGCCTGAGTCAGAGGAATGTGAAATTTCTGGATGACCCATAAGCAGTACAGATATGGCTTTGGACTCAGCAGAATGCTTATTTTTACACAACTTACAGTGTACTTTGGTGCAAGTCTGGAATTTGTAGGCCATAGGGAACTGAATCTACCCCATTGGTTCTCTGTCTCCATATGAGAGTAATGGAGTGTCCCTACAGTGAAACAGTAAAGCACACTGACTTTCCCTTACATGTGCCTTTCCACATTATGAAGTATAAGGCCTATTCCATGTTACCACCCAACTCTGCATAATCCCTGCCACACCATTCTATCTGTACCTGCTCCTCCGCTGCACACAACAGGAATCTCCCCCGCGCAGCCCTTAAATGGGTGCACACATGTTTACATACATGTCCGCATGTAACCAGTCAGGTGCCCCTTACCATGGCTGCAGTGCAGCGGCCTTCTTTCACAAGGCGGACACCAGTGAAATCCAAAATGAGGCCATTTCATCATGAGTTCACTATGGGTGAGTCCCAGCTTATGAGGCTCTCCCACAGTAAAAGCTCAAAAATTAGTTGTCAAAAAGCAAAAAATCCAGGTGGCTCAGATGGTCAGACCACCTTCTCATAATGTTCGTGAACATTACATTTTGTATTACTGATTACAATTATCACACAATGTTTCATGACTTTTGGGGATCAGCTGTTGATAGGGTTACTTATAGCTATTCACGTACATTAATTGTTTAAAGAATTACAGTTGCAAGATAAAGGGTGGTGCTGCCAGAGTCCATCTAACCCTCCTCTTGCGCCACCTTTGCTAGTTCATCATTGTCAGAGGTGTACCAGTGATCTGAATTCTTGTGAGACAATCTTTTTAGACTCCTCTCTGAAAAGGTAAACAGTGCCCCAGCCTTGCAGATTGGCAGAGACATGTCCCATCAGCCTAAACTTAAACATGTAAGATGGAGCATCCTTTTTGTTAGAAATGGGGGTCTCTAGTTGGCAATGGTTTGCACCTTCGTCCAAAATGGGACCCATCTTCCTTGTCAGGGTAAGGGATACACTTCTAAAATAACCCCTGCTCACCCCCTTGGTAGCTTGGCATAAGCAGACAGGCTTATCTCAGAGGCAGTGTGTAAAGCATTTGTGAACACATACAGTAATACAGTGAAAACACTACAAATGGACACCACACCAGTTTAGGAAAATAAGTAATTTTTATCTAAACCAAACACGACCAAAAAATCCACAATACATAATCAAAATGACTTTTTAAAGGTATATATAGTTCTGTCAATAGAAAATGGTGGATGTGACACTTTCAACACAAAGTACCTTGGATGCATCAAAAACACAAGCAAAAAGGGTCGCAGGGAAGGTGATGCGTCGGTTCCTTACACCCAAGGAAGGTGATGCATCGGTTTCTTGCTCAGAGGAACGTGATGTGTTGGTTCCTTACTGCTGCACAGAGGTGGTGATGCATCGGTTCCTTACCAGAGAGCAGGTGATGCGTCGGTTTCTTACTGTATGGGGAGGTGATGCGCCGGTTTCTTACTGTGTCCACCAGCGATGCAACAACCGGTTCTCACATAGCAGGGCTTGCGTCAGAGTCGGTGCAGTGATCTGGGAAGTGCAGTCATCTCGGTCATCGGAGACCAGTGCATAGGACTCGTCGTACGGCAGGCACTTCAGTTGCGGGCAGACACTGTGTTGATTCTTCGGCGATGCATCAGAAATTCTTCTAGCACGGCTGTGATGCATCGGGACCAGGCGATGCGTCGATTTTCACAGTTCTTTAGTGTTTTGCAGTTCCCAGCTACAGCAACAGCCTTCTCAGGCCCAGTACACTGGCAGGCAACCCTTGGCAGGTCAGAACTCCCAGCAAAGGAGTTCAGGGGCAAGCTCTACTTCAAGCCCATGGAGATCCCTTCAAACAGGAGACACAGCACACAGCAAAGCACTTGTCTTTGCCTTGGCAAAAACAGCCACTGCAGGCCAACCCCTGACAGCACACAACAAAGGGACAGTACTTCTCCTCAATTTCCCTTGGCAAATATTCCTCTGGAATCCCAGATGTAATCTAAAGTTTAGGGGTCTGGGTCCCACGCTTTATAGCACAAATTTATTTGTTCTCTGGTGGCAGAGAATCTCTTTGCCAAGCCAGAACCAGTTTTGTTCTCTCTGGTGCAGCTTCCTGGCAGGAGGTGGAGACAGCATTATCCAAGGCAGATCAGATCCATTCAGGTGTGAAAGAAATATCTTCCCCCTTTCAGGCTAGCCCAGACTCACCCTGGAAAGGCAGGACACATCTCGCCCCCCAAGTGACTGTCTGAACGGAATGCACATCCTGAGCCCCTGTCACTCCAAAGTAGACAGCCAGTATGCAAACCTAGCAGAGGCACAATATGTGGCTAAGCAAGACAATATCCACTTTCTAAAAGTGGTATTTTCAAACACAGAATGTAAAAATCAGCCTCACTAAAAGATACATCTTTATATTTTGAGTTCAGCCATGCTGAACTTTATTTCCCAATGGCAAGTTATATTTATACGATGTTATAAATGAAATCCCATTTTATCCCATAGGACAGATAGCCTTTCAATAGTGAAAAATGAAATTGACAATATTTCACTATCAGGGCATGCCACACACACCAGGACATGTCCTACCTTTCACATGCACTGCACCCTGCCCACAGGGGTACCTTGGGCCTACCTTAGGAGTGACTCACATGTAAGAAAAAGGAAAGTTGGGGCATGGCAAGTTGGTGCACTTGCCAGGTCGACATGGCAGTACTAGACTGCAAACAGACACTGCAATGGCAGCCCTAAGACCCTGTTGCAAAGCTGCTTGTGTGGGTGGCACAATCAGTGCTGCAAGCCCATTAGCTGCATTTGGTTTATAGGCCCTGGGTACACATAGTGCACTGTACTAGGATCTTAACAGTAAACCAAATAAACCAATCATGGAGACACTAATCCAGCATAACAATTTACAGAGGGAGCACTCGCACTTTGGCACTGAACAGCAGTGGCAAAGTGCCCCAAAGCATCTAGTCCAACACACAGTAAAAACACAAAGGCAAAAATAGTAAAATACAAGGGAAACCCATGCCAAGGCTGCCTGGTCTAATACCTCTACATTATCATACATATTTGGTCTTGGACCAAAGCAAACTTTGCTGCATCCAGTATGTGGAGCTGTGTGTGAAGTTTGAACTACAGGGAGATTACATGATTTACTCAATATGATACAATTTTCAGTAAAGTGTTGAGGCTGGGATTTGAACCCAGGTCCTGGGCCTGGCAGTTCAGCTTCTGCCTCCCACTACATTGTTGTGGTATTGTGCTTTCCTTTGCAAGAGTCTGCCATTGTTCATGTTAGACCTAACATTATTTGCATGGGTTTTCCCCAGGCATTTACCCATCCTCCTGTTTTATTGGATTTGTTTCTGTTGGCATTAGGACTCGACACACTTTACCACTGCTAACCAGTGCTTAAGTGGTTCTGCTCACTCCTCTAAAAATGGCAAAATTGACTTATACCCAATCAGCACATTTAATTTACTTGTAAGTCCCTAGTAAAGTGGCACTACATGTACTTAGGATCTGATGCTGCTAGTGGACCTGCAGTACTCATTGTGCAACACCACTTAAGTAATCTTTAAGTAACTTGTCTCAGGCCTGCCATTGCAGCCTTTGTGCAATATACAATGCCAGTTTGACCTGACAAAATAACCCCTTTGCCATTCCTTAAAGTACCTTTTTAATGCATATAAGTCACCCCTAAGGTTGGCCTTAAACAGACCTCAGGGTAGGGTGCAGTGTATTTAAAATGTTGGACATGTACTTTTAAGTTTTACATGTCCTGGTAGTGAAATCTTCTTAAATTAGTTTTTCACTACTGCAAGGCATACCTCTTCCATAGGATAGCATTGGGTTCACTTGTTGTATTTAATAAGTGAAAACTTTTGATTGGGAGCCAGTAGATATATGAAGTGTGGTCTCAAATGAATTGTAATTTTAAATAATTTTTAATGGCAAAGATGGACTTTAAGTCACAGTTCTGAAAATGCCACTTTTTAAAAAGTTGGCATTTTCTTGCCCTAACCATTTGATGCCTGCAGCTTGTATCCTGGGGCATATAACTAGGAGTAGTTGGCCATTGTGCGTTCCTCCCAGACACTGATACAAAGAGGAAACGGGTGCAGTCAGGATGTACATCTTGTTAGAATGGAGAGCGGCAGAGCTGTCTCCTACCTCACTTGCACTACAAAGAGGCTGCCTCAGCACATTCACAAAGGACTTCACACTAGTCTATTGTCACCACAGACCCCTCAGAGTTAGGACAGGGGAAATTAAGAAAACCCAGACCCCTATGTGGGGGAATTTAGACATTTTTCCCACTTAGAATCACAATTAAGTAATCACTATTACTAGTGGGTTGCAAATCGACCTACCCGTGAATAAATTTACCTACCTCATGAATATTAATTAGGTAGGTCGCAATTTGCAACCCATTAAGAATCAGTAAAATCGGTAAACATGCCCCTTCCTAATACTGAATCGTTTTGTATTCCCAATTTCAAACAATGATACATACCAAAATGCATTTTTCCAATCACAAATGGGCTGATTCTGTGAATCGGGCCGTTTGTGACTGGAAAAATGCTTGAGACATATGGCTGTTACTTATTAGTGGCAAGTCTTTAGCTCATTGGGCCACCCTGTGGTGTGTTATTACTATCATTTGGGTTACCATTTCTACGACAAATTCATTTATACATTCTTGATCTATCAGTAAAGTGTTGTGTGCTCAAAAAACTTTGTGCATTCATGTCTTTATTGCAACTGTTAGACTTCTGTTGTACTGTACCTATTTACACCCTATATCACCACCCTCCATTGAACTTTGCTTTCACAGCTCTTTCACATCTACCCAACTCATCAAGACAGCTTAGCGAGGTCACCTGTGTTGTAGATTGAATATCTAGTGCCCTGGTTAATTAAAAGCCCTAACATTCACACTTTTAGAGTGTTTATTTGCCCCTGCGACAGTGCAAGACATAATACTCTTACAAGAGACCTGGAACTTGTCTCATCTAGGAATCCCAGGCTTCACGGACTATCATATACTCGCAGAGAGGCAATCAAAGTACCGGCACCCACGAGGAGGCCTATCAACTTTTATTTCACAAAAATACAACTGGGACCATGAGGAACTGGATGTTGGGATAAACTGGGCCCAAGCTATAAACATTACAATAAAGCCTCAGTACCAATTGCTACTGCTAAACATTTACATACATCCAGAACTAAAAGCAAAAAAGGAAAAATTGGGAACATTACTCAAACTTATTAAAACCCTACAAAAAACCAATAAACTTAGTTCAATGATCATTTCGGGAGATTTTAATTGTAACCTACTCAGCCCCAACAAGGGTAGACCAAACAGTAAAAAAGTTCAGAACAAGGGTCCTACCTAGAACAACGGGACAACATAAACTAAATGGGCCTAACAATTCTAAACAGCAGGAAAAATGAACACCCTCAGCCGTGCCCAACTTACACGAGCGGCAAAGTTAAATCGACCATAGACTTCACAATCGTCAGTGCGAGCATGACAAAATCTATAGTGGAATACTCTATATTTCCGCGTTTGGAAAGTGATCATTTCCCACAAATTATACGGACGATTATCACAGTTCCAAGAGCAGAAACAATATGTTCATTACAGCAACACCTAGAAAAATTTAACCTTCAGAAAATAAAATGGAGGGGAGGCAAAACAAAAAAAATCACGATTACAGCTAGTAATTTTATGACAAAAATTGGGAGCCTCGATAACGGAGATCACGTAAAGAACTGGGAAAATCTATTGGAGGAACTAAAGGAAAAACACTCAGTCCAGTCGAAGGTGTCTAGAGACGGAATAGGTAAGCCGGCACCATGGCTTAACGCGGAATTAAAATTAGAAAAGAGAAAATTAGCCAAGGTACAGAGATCGGCTGCTAAGGGGCACAACTTAAACATCAGAAGATAGACATCAGAAGTATGAGAAAAAATATCTGGCTTTGGTTTTTGAATCAGCGTTTTTATTTGGGCACGAGTGGTCTAAACTTCTTGATAAATGGCGTTTGTTTCTGGGTTTACGTTATCGTGTGATCTTGGACTGACGAGTATAGGTTTAAAAATGTGTTCTTCGATGTCATTGGGTGAACATTGTTTATTTTTATTTCTAAGAGGTTCCTTTTTAAGTAGAGGTTCTTCACGTGGTTTCCTCAGGCCTTGTCGCTGATTCCAGGGTCCTGTTTCAGTGATGCTCCTGAATTTAATTCATTAATAATAGCCAAAACTCTCTGGAGGATGCATTTTTACTTGTAATCAGTAGTTTTTCCCATGTCCGTTCTTTGTATTGTCACGTGCCTTCGCAATCCATATTTGATTCCGATATTTTTTTCTTCTGATGTCTATATTATTTAAGTTGTGTCCCTTAGCAGCCGATCTCTGTACCTTGGCTCATTTTCTCTTTTCTAATTTTAATTCCACGTTAAACCATGGTGCTGGCTTACCTATTCCGGTCTCTAGATACCTTCGACTGGAGTGAGTGTTTTTGCCTGGAGTGTGGAGCACTCTAAAGAATGCATTTATAAAAACCTTTTCGAACTCTGTCACTGCCGTGGACCCTCGAATTGGGAGGACTTTGCTGGAGAATCGCTGGAAGTGGTGCGAGCCCCTTGTGACCGGGTGCTGGGCTGCGGGCCGTGGAAGGGGGCAAAGCCGGCTATTGAGAACGATGCAGGGACTCCATCATCCTGGAGTCCCTGCGCGACCTTCAACACCTGGTCTGCGTTACCAGCTCGGCCCCGCCCACCGCCCACTCTGCTCTCTTGAAAACCTTGTACTTCCTGGATCTTTGTGGGAACCTTTTCTAACTCTGTCACTGCCGTGGACCCTCGAATTGTGAGGACTTTGATGGAGAATCGCTGGAGATTTTTGTTGGGACTGAGCCCATACTTCGCCGCACCCGCTTCGCGGGTGCCGCTTCAGAGACACCGGGGGAAGTGGTGCGAGCCCCTTGTGACCGGGCGCTGGGCTGCGGGCCGTGGAAGGGGGTAGAGCCGGCTATTGAGAACGCTGCAGGGACTCTATCATCCAAGAGTCCCTGCGTGACCTGCAACACCTGGTCTGCATTACCAGCTCGGCCCCGCCCACTGCCCACTCTGCTTCCTATTTAGTAGACAGAAGCCACCGCGGCGCGGGAGCGCCGGGCGAAGCCCGGGCAAAGGGCGCGCTGTCTGTGGCCGTCCGGGGACGACGAGGGACGCGCCATCCCCCTAAGAACCTTACTTTGGCGGACTTTTGACTTTGGGTATGTGAATTGCTTGTCCTACCATCTTTGTGTAGCCGTAGTAGTTGTATTACTACCCATACTTACTGTCTTCTACCTGCAGGCTTTCTTCCCCCAGCATTATGTCAACACGGTCTGGGAAGAGCTTAAGGGGGGGAGGTGGTTGTGTGAGTGGAACCATGGACCAGTTCCTCACTCGCACAGTCACGCTGGTAGAGAATGAGATTGCACTAACAGAACGCTGCCTCTCCCGGGAGTCACTCTTGAACAAGCGTTCCTCCCTGGGACCTTTTGCATCAGTCTCCTCCCCCTTGCATGTTGCCACTCCCTTGCTCAGTGACTGCCCAGGCCCAGATGAACAACTGGTCAACACTGTCAGAGCCAGCCTGGACAGATTATACTCCATAGCCCAGGGCGGGGCTAGAAATTCTGTTCCAGCCCTAGGGCCTGCCGAGCCTCCTCGCCCCCCTGTTGTTCTGTCCCCACCCACTACCCACGAGACTGCTAGTTCCCAGTCTGTATTGACCATGCCGGTAGGAGATGGAGTGGCACCTACCAAAAGGAAATGCATTGTCAGCCCTCGCAAGGGTAGCTGCTCTAAACCCTACAAGAAGTTAAGGAAGAATTGTAGCCGGGAGGGTGTAGTAAGGAAGGGAATGGGGGCTGGAGGCAAACAACTTGGTACCCTTACGGGTGGTGGGACTACTCGTATTCAGGGAGAACAACTAGATAGTGCTCTGCAAACTGCCCCCATTGTAGGCGCCCAAGTAGAAACTTCATTACTTGCTCAGATTGAGCATTTAATGAAATCTTTCATTCTCCCCGTGACAGAAAGACTGAAAGGACTAAGTGAACGTCTGGACAGATTTGAGCAGGCTTCCCTGGATAATTTCTTTTCCCTGAAATCTTTAATTAAATTACATATTAAAATAAGGGAGGATGGGATGGCAGGGGACCCAATCTCTAGGGTAACATCCTCGGATGTTACCTTCCACCCTAACCCAGTAGGGATAGCCCAAGGTCCGACGAAGGCAAACACAAATACATCAAAGGTACACTTGGCTGCCCCTTCAGGACTTCCCCAGGTCATGGGACGGAGGCCGTGGATACTCCAGTGCTCTCGGAAGCCCCTAGGAAAACAGCAAAGTGGTTTCTAAGGCTAAAAAGCCCACCCACCCTATGGTTGTTTGTCCAACTAAGAATAGGACCCTCGCCCATAGTAAGAAAGATGGAACAACTGAATCGGGTATCCAGAATATAGCCCCAAAAGGTCAGCAGGAAGGAGAAAAGGTCAAAAGTTCAAGCCAACACGCTAACTTACCGCCTGATTGCCAGCCGTTTGTTGTTGTCTTAACGGGGGTACCTCCGCTTTTACCAGGCAAGCAAGAGCCTTATAATGAATTGAAAAATAAAACACTCTTTTGGCTTAAGGAAAATAGACCCTTACCTAATGTTTGGGATTTTTGGGTTATGCATGTGAGAAGGGTTAGCTGGGTAGGCACCAGGCCCAAAGACTTAAAAGGAGACTGTATTCTGGTAAACTTCAAAGACCATAGGGTATCTAGTTTCATTTGTAACTATGAATCTAGTAGTGGCCACACTGGCATTAGCGCTTGTGCCCTTAGCTACTTTAACCCACGACCAATAAACCCTTGGGCAAGTAACTGGTTTTATGGGGAGGGAAAGAGAGGTGGACATCAATTTCATGACCCTGCACCCTTTTGTTTGATGCAACAGAACACAGGCCCTAGCTCCTATTGGCCACTGTGGGGCTACTGACCCGTTGACCACAATTTGATTAGAACCCCACTTGTCCACACCAAACCAGCTACGAGTAACCGTATGTCTAGTTCTGTGAATGTGGCCCCTTCCGATTCACATGAAACTCCTACTCTTCTTTCCCCAGATCCTACACACACGTTTGTTCCCGCTGGCCTAAGTCCGACTAATTTTAATGTAACTGTAGTGGTGGAGGTCGCAACAAATGAACCTAGTCCTGAACCCAGTTTGAGTTTGCCCCATTACCCAGACGAGCAGGTAGCAAGTGACAATGAGCAAAAAATTATTAGTTTGAATATAGCAGGCCTTTCCCGTAACTTAGAGTCACCAGAGTGGAACTCCTTCATCGAGTCCTTCGGGATATGTATCCTGCAGGAGACTTGGTGTCTGGTGCCACACCATAAGGTCGGGTATACAACCTATTTTGTGCCCGCTACTGTCTCTCCCTCAGGTAGGGGTCGTCCCTCAGGTGGCCTACTTGTTTGGGTGAGTATCTCACTGGGCTGCCAGATTAGGCATATAGATACTAGGTCTCCCGACCTACAGAGAATTGTTATGAGAGGGCCCCATAGGGGCCGTACCCTGGAAATTTTCAATATATATGTAAGAGGCCCCAACGCCGGCTTGACATCCCCGACTTTAGCGGTCCTTGAGGATGAACTCAGAACCTGTAGACCCAACTGCTATCTCTTGCTTTCCGGCGACTTTAACTGCTCTTACGAGCCCCTGGCAGCAGATGATATCTTGGGTACCCTCGAAGAAGATGCAAGGAGAGGAATCCCTCCTCTAACAGTTGCACCAATCAAGCAGTGGTCCAATAGGGTGGTACAATTAAATGCCTTGACATTGGAATTCGGACTAAGAGCAACTAATGGGAGAACAGTCTCTGACCCTGATGGCTCTCACACGTTCAACGGGATTGCCCATTCATCTAGAATTGACTATATCCTGCTGGACTTCAAGCTTTGGACATTCTTGTTGGACATGGTTGTCCAGCCATCTGTGGACAGCGACCATAATCCACTCATTTTATCCCTAACCAACCTATGGAGGGCTGATAAAGACACCCAAGCGCCTCAAGTTTTGAGGTCGACCAACTTTGTCTCTCCCTCGAACTGCGGGAGGCGACTAAAATGGGCCAAAGTTGCCATTGATGAGGAGAAGATCTCAGAAATAAGGTCTATTATGGTGGAGACTATAAATAGGCTGCAGTCTACCAATATGAATCCGGAGGAGATACCTTCTCTTTTTTGCCACACCACCAAAACTTTGGGGGATTTCTTTACTATAGATAGTCGTGGGGGTGGAGCAAGAAAGGAGGGGCAACCTAAGGGCCACCCAGGATGGTACTCTTCCTCCTGTAGGAAGGCAAAAAAGGATTTAATTAAAGCAGTTAAAAACAAGGAGATCGGGGTGATTGGAATTGCTAGGAAGAGGTACAGGATCACAATTAGTGAAGCTAGGAAGGGGTGGGAAAACCGGTTTTGGTGCGACTTGAAAGTAGCAATTGCAGCAAGAGATTCTAGCGTTTTTTGGACTTAGTGAGATCTAAGAATAACCCCATTGACTCACTCATAACTTGCAACATTACTGAGGGGTTATGGTTTCAGCACTTTGCTCGCCTGTATACTATCATTGTGGAAGATGGGTCAGTCCCACTTCCAACCCCCAGCATCGGGTCCCCCGGGTTGAGGGAGGGCATGGCATTTACTGCCAAGGAGGTAGAGAAAGCCATCAAAACCCTTGTACCAAATAAAGTTGCAGGGCCGGATGGTATACCGGGCGACTTGCTTCGCCTTAACTTGTCGGAATGTGGGATCCTCATCGCTGCCATGCTTAATGCTACCTACCTTGGTGCCACTTTACCTGAATCTTGGATGGGCGCTGAGGTCATCCCGATTTTTAAAAAAGGGAATCGGGATGACCCAGCTAACTATCGTCCCATAAGTTTAATTGACTCATCACAGAAAGTCTCAGGGAAGGTGGTCCTCGGGAGGGTGCTCGAGTGGGCGGAAGAAAATAAGATCTTGTCCGATCTTCAAGCAGGTTTTAGGTCCAGCATGGGGACTATTGAACAGTCATTACGGCTGCTGATGTTATACTGGAAGGTGGTGGTACTGGGCAAAGGCAGTTTATATCTTGCCTTTATTGATCTGCATACCGCCTTTGACCTAGTGCCCCGGGACCACCTATGGAGGGTATTGTTTGAATTGGGAATGCCTCCGTATCTATTATCACTAACAATGAAGCTCCACTCAGGGAACTTTGCCCAAGTACGGTGGGGCAATCATGGCCAAAACACTGATCAGATAATAGTAAATAGAGGACTTCGCCAGGGGTGCGTCCTTGCCCCCACTCTGTTCTCATTATATGTCAACGGAGTGGTGGAGCATCTTTTAAAAATTCCAGCTGACGCACCATCCCTGGCGGGGAGAAGAATTCCCACTTTATTATTTGCAGACGATACCCTTTTAATTTCTAAATCCCTGGTCGGTCTGCAGATCCTACTAGCCAATTTTTATACCTTTTGTGAGATTAGGGGGCTAAAGATCAATACAGAAAAAACTAAATATTTGGTCATAAACCCCCCCAAAAAACTTGGCCGACCTCCTGCCCTAAACATGGTACCTCTGGATAGAGACCAGGAGTTTGACTATCTTGGCATCCGCCTTTCCGACACCATGAGGTGGATCACCTCTATAAAATGCTACTTAGCCACAAAAGGGTGGTGGGGGCTCTTCTCAAGGAACAGAGGCTATCTTCCCTTAAACCCATCGCCGCGGTATTCGATATTTTCACAGCAAGAGGTGTTAGCGCAGCACTCTATGGGGCCGAGCTCTGGGGAGCCCAGAATATAGACCAATTATCCTGCTCAGAGAATAAATTTCTGAAGGATTTTATGTCCCTCCCAATAGTACTCCCACCCTCCCTTTGCTTTTGGATATGGGATGTCGTCCCATCAAAGACCTAGCCCGATTAAGACCCCTTCTCCTTTGGGATCGTATATGGAGGGTCCCTGAACTTGGCAGCTATGCAGAGGGGTTGAAGAAAATACTATCCATGCCCGGTTGGTCAAAAATAAGGTGGCTAGTGGATGTAAAGAACTTTCTAGAATAGCTGGACCTTGGTGTGGCGTGGCACACTAGGTCCGCTCCCCGAAGGAGGCTCTGAAAAGAGTATACTGGAACTGGGTGATGAATAAGAGAAATAACGACCCCAATCTATGCAAACCCTATCTCGACATTATTTTAAAACCCAGAGATAGGGCCTTATATTTTAAATTTAGAATAGGTGTCCTCCCTGTGGGCGAATTGACGGCACGTTGGAAAATCCCGATGCAAACTGTTCCTTATTGCTGTTTTTGCCCTTCTAGGATTGATCAATATCTCATCTTTTATTTGAAAGCCCTGCCTACAAAGCGCCCCGAAATAGATGTCTGAAGCCACTGTGCAAAGATCTGGGTACTAGAGACCACAGTGTGGCTATGCAAATCCTAAAAACTGATACGCGGCCCCTATTTGCATGTGGCATGGCGAAGTTCCTAAGTTGGGCATGGCTAATCAGGTCAAAAAGGCTTTTGTACATTGTTTAATATAGGTCACTTGGTCTGACCGTTTTTTAGATAATTTATTACCGCATTTTTTAAAATTGTACTATATTTCTTATCTCTAAATGCAATGTATGCCACGTTTTTACTTTTTTATCACTATTGTAATCACTATTGTAATATGTATTTATGGCTTTTAAAGATATTTTGTATATCGAAATAAAGCCAATTTGACTGACTGACAAACCACTTTTAACCTGTTAAACAGCAGTGGTGTACTTAAGACGTTATCATACCTTGTCAGGATCCCTTCTAGTTGTGTATTAATATACCTTTGCTGTCTCGTAGATTCCAGGTGCAATTATTGTCAGGGTAGGTTGCTAATCTAGCTTGGCTTCTTATACTAATGATGAGATGGTGCAAGATAATTTGGTAGAGTGTTAGATCTGTCATCCTTAGGGTGGTCTTTCCCCCTATGTTTTGCCTTTTGCCTCCCATATTTGCAGATTCTTTTTGTTGGCTTTAGTACTCTAAGCACTTTACCACTGATAAGCAGTACTAAAGTAAATGTCCTTCTCCCATAAACACGATGATATTGGTGTATTTCTGATTGCTGTGTTTGTTGTAATGTTACATGTTGTATACTATGTAGCCAGGGCCTATACTTCAAATGATACTAGTGTGCCTGCAGCACTCATTGTACCACTCACAGAAGTAGCCTTTCAAACCTGTCTCAGGCCTGACACTGCACTGATTGTGTGTGCAGCTTACTGCCACTTCGATTTGGCATTTAAAACTACTTTCCATGCCTTAAACTCCCCTTTTTTTACATATAAGTCACCCTTAAAGCAGGCCCTAATTAACCCTAAGGGCAGTGCGCTATGTAAGGAAAAGGTAGGACATGTAAACGTATATTTTCAATGTCCTGGTAGTAACAAATTGCCTATTTCATTGTTCACTACTGTGAGGACTACCTTCTTCATAGGCCATCATCGGGAATTCCTTAATATACTTTTAAGCTACAATTCCTGATCAACGAGGAGTAGCTTTTTCATGTTTGATATGTCTAGAATGGAATGATTAATACCTCTTACTGGTGAAGTTGGATTTAACATTACTGTTCTTGAAATGCCACTTCTAGAAAGTGGGCATTTCTCTGTACTTGCTGCATTTCTGCCTGAAACCCTGTCTCCAATACATGTCTGGGCTGAATGATATCTACACTTTGTGCATTCTCTCTAGACATCCACAAACACAGGAAGAGCTGGGTTTGACAGAGGACTAATCTGCATTCCTCTGCATTCAGATAACCTTCCTGGGCAGGTAGGGAGAGAGGTGGCTGACACTTACATTTGAATAGGCTGTGTCTAGTCCTCACACAAAGCCCTGATTTACGCCCCAAGGTTAGCCTGGCAAACAGGACATGATTGAAAGGGATCTTTGTGAACTTTGGAGAGTTCTTTTGAAGTCACCCCCTAAATCAAAGGCACTTTTGGGTATAAGTACAAGGTCTCTGACCCCCTAAAATCAGACCCTTCTGGGTCAAGATCCTCTGTCATAATTACTGCTGTGCTGTTTTAAGGACTCAACTGGATTGCTTTTCTGGAAGGACAGCTTTTCTTTTTTGCTGCCCTGCTTCTCCCTGACTGTGCTGAAAGAGAGCTGGACTCTGCCTTCCCTCCAAGTGAAATCCAAGGGCTTGATGGCATGCCTCCTATTTTCTGAAGTTTCAAGGATACAGAAGACTTCGTGCAATGCTGCTGGTGCGGCTTGACTCTTTCTTCTGTGAGTCCTATCCTTGCCTGAGGTGCCCTCTACAAGTTCTGGGCTTCAGATGTGGGGTCTGCAGCTGTTTTGCACAAAACCAATACATCATCACCACTATCAGAATTGATGCATCACCCTTCGACGCCGACATAGATGCTTTTAGACAACATCAGCTCTACAGCCTTTGCGGCCCAAAAACAACACTGCTTTGCTCGATGACAATGCATTGCCTACATTTCAGCGAAGCTCGACGACAATGTAATGACCCAACTGCGTTGAAAAGGTTGATGCATCATGCCCTCAACATTGATACTTTACTCCATTTAAGGTACTTTCTCAGCAGGCCCTACTCTTCCCGTTACATGTTCCATATCCTTTGTTCCTTCTAGTGTTCTTTCTCTGTTCTGTCCCTTGGACTGCAATCTGATTCTCTGTCAGCTGGGTGTATCTGCAGTCTCATCACCAGCATATGTGTGGTCTCTTCCAATTAAAGATTTCTATAACCAGCATGTGATATTTTACCTAACCACATTTACATTCTTTTGAGAGTCACATTTCTCCAGTACCCTTCAAACAGAATGGTTTTTCAGAAAGTACTAGGAGTGCTGATTTGTTTTCCCAGCTCCAAGCAAATCTGAGCCCCCCTCTCACACCTGCCAAGGCCCCTAAAGGCTTTGCTGGTTGCACCACAAATCATACTCCTCCATCTTGTGAGCTGCAGCCTACTTGTGCCCCAGACTGCAGTGAGCAGAGTCCAGGAACTGGTAAGGAGGCAGACTAGTGCTGTTTCTACCCTAAAAAACGATTTTCCATACCTGTGATTGCATCATCTTTTATTTTTTTTTTACATTTGTTTGACTGTCTATGCTTGTGGTAGGTACAGTTTAAAAATGTAGTTTTAACCTGCCCGTGATTCCATAATTTATCACATGTTTTATGTTTAAACTTGTGGTTTTTCCTGCCTGTGACTGATTCCATTTAACGTGTTGAATTGTGGGATTTGCAGTCCAAACTCTGTAGTTTTTCCCTCTCATTCCCCGTGACTACCACTTTTCCCTCCAAATTTCTCCTTAGCTGTGTGCTAAGACCTGTATGTTAAGCAGTGCACCCCCAGCCACCATTTTGTGTTAACAAGTCAGTGAAACCAGCCCCTCTTCCCCCGCCCCAGCAACAGGGATATTCTACATCAGAGGGTATTCTGAGACAGCAGTAATCTGCTGTGTGTTGTTTAAACTGTATTTATTAGGGAATGTGCACTTTGTTTTTTGTCCAGGAGAGGGAGTAAAGTTTTATTCAAACAGTATTGTTAAAGGACAAGTTTGTTAGGTCCTTACCTGCAGAAGTCCAAAGTGTGAATTGAGCCTGTCTGTCTCCTAGGAGATTTCTGAATAGAGCAGCCGCTTCCAACTCCCTGCCAGCAAACCGTGTCTGAGGTAGCGGGACCTTATTTAGTCTGCTATTGTTTGGTACATGTGTACACTGATTGGAGGTGTACTTGGTGTTTCTAGGCTTAGTGTCCTCATTGGTTGGGTATTTGAGAGTTCTGATTAGTTTCTGGGTCTGTGGTTCAATCAATGTAGGGTTGGGACTAGGGCTAGGGTTAGGATTTCTATTCGAAGTAGGGACTAGGGCTTCCTGTGTTATTGATTGTTGGGACTAGGGCTAGGCCTTCAATTGGAAGTAGCGATTAGGGCTTCTGGTGTGATTGATTGCTGGACTAACTGTGGGAGTAGGAGTAGGTTTAGGCTTTCTATTGGAAGTCGGGACTAGGGCTTCCTGGGCCATTGGTTGCTTGGACTTTGGTTGAGACTACTGGTAGGGCTAGGGCCTCTATTGGACGTTCAGATCAGGGTTTTCTAAACTGATTGGTTGCTTGTACTAGGGCTAAGATTGGCTGTAAGGTACTGGTCTCCTACTGGTTCCAGATTTTAGGGGTAGTGTTGTGATTGGATAGTGTTAGGGCTAGGGTTCCCATTGGCTGGAGGGGTCACTTGATTACTTGGGCTTTAAAAGGCCAGGGTTAGGGAGTCTCTGCCCGGGCGTTGAGGCTAAGAGAGGAGAGGACAAGGGCAGTTGCCTGTTTGAGCCTGATAAGGGTGGAGAGGACAAGGGCAGTTGGCTGTTTGAACCTGTTAAGGGCGAAGAGGGCAAGGGCAGTTTTTGAGCCTGTTCGAGACTGGTCGGGACCAGGGCCAGAAATGCTGCTCATGTTTCCATTCAGTAATACCCACCCACAATTTATTTTTATTTTGTGTATTGCTTTGTATAGACATGTAGAATAATTCTGTAAAAAAAAAATTCTCTTTGGTCTACATGTACTTGCTTCCACTGTACATCTATGTACCTCCATGTGCTATCTGTTACTTTACTCTTGAAAAAGCATATCCAATGCACTACCTTATTTCTCATCCTGTACCTCCATCAATATCTTTAATCTACATATACTTACCTCATTTTTGCATCTATATACTTTCAATGTACTTATGGATCTATATATTTATCACTTTCTTCTAATTTGGCATTTCAATTGTACTACCCTATTTCTCACAATATACTTCTCTTAATATATCTTCTAGTCCAACTTTCTGACTCATCTCAAACTACTTTCTACTCCTCTTTCCAATGCACTTCCCTATCTCTCACCCTATACATCTATCAATATATCCTCTACATCCACTCTCTCATCTATCCCAAACCCCATACCACCACTATGATCCCCAAAATAACCATTTCTAGACTCTCTCCTACTCTACCCCTCCTTGCATCATCTGACACCTCTTTTACTATACCGACCCCCAAAACAAACCTCTCTAAACTCTTCCCTCTGACTCTTCCCTCCAAAAACCCTTTTTACTCATCCAAAAGCCTCCTCCTACTGCTATGACCTAAAAAAATAAATGCAAATAAATTCATGCAATCCTTCAATCTTCTATCCCTCCACTATACTTTTCAATCAAAATAGCAAACTGACATGTTCACTTCTCAAATTCCATATTCCACTATACTAACTAACCACTAATCCTTTATGGGTTCCAGAGTAGCATGCTATCACCCCATCAGGGTTACAAACCCTATATAAATGCAAACCTTTTTTCCCTTTTCTACCCGTCCCTAACCCTTCTCAATCCAAACAAATGACTAACATATCAACCACTCAAATTAATTTCATGTTTCACCATACTAATTGAACACTAATCATTATGGGTTCCAGAGTAGCGTAATACTCACCAAAAAAGCACTTCAAAACCCCATCAGGGGTAGCAAGCGCTATATAAATACAAACCTCTTTCCCTCTTCTATCCCGCCACCTACCCTTCTCTATCCAAAGAACTGAATAACATATCCACCACTCAAATTCCTCCCTATTTCACTATACAAATTATCAAACACTAATCCTTCATGGGTTCTGGAGTAGCGTGCTAGTTGCCAGAAAAGCGCTTCATCACCCATCAGGGGTAACAGGTACTATATGAATGCAAAGCTTTCTTCCCCTTCTATCCCTCAGCTATCCTTCTCACTCCAAATAACTAACTAATATCCACCAATCAAATTACTTTCAGATTTCACCATACTAATTCACTACCAATCCTTAATGGGTGTCCGGAGTAGTGTGCTTCAACACCCAATCAGGAGTAACAAGCGCTACATAAATACGAACCTTCTTTCCTCTTCCATCCTTGTGCTATCCTTCCGAATCCAAATAACTGACTAACCTATCTATCCACCACTTAAAATGTACTTGCATGTTTCACTATACTAATTCAACACTAATCCTTGCTACCCCTGATGGGGTTTTGAAGTGCTTTTTTGGTGAGTATTACGCTACTCTGGAACCCATAAGGATTAGTGTTCAATTAGTATGGTGAAACTAATCCTCTATGGGTCCCGTTGTAGCGTGCTACTCGCCGAAAAAAAGCGATTTGACGCCTCGTCAGGGGTAGTAAGTGCTATACAAATGCAGTTACAATACAATATGCATGCTAGTAATGTAACGATAAGATCATGCAAACAGGACAGGAAGTAGTAGTCATAGATAGATAAGACAAGCTATAGCCCTTTTCCTGCAATAGGTACTGAGCAGGGATTTCTTTCAGAAACTTCAGAAACGTCCAAGTTTATCACTTACGTATTCATTTACATGAACATCTTTTCTCCTCACCGTATGCATTATTCCTCGATTGTACTTGGCTTCTGTGTATTGATTTTGCAGTGTTGGACTCACAGGCACGTTGATATTATATTTTCAGACAGACAGACACAGGAAGCCTAAATAGAACAATCAATACCGGTTTGAGTCCATTTAATGATTGAGTTCAATGACGTACAATCTACGCAACGTAAAAGGTGGTAAGGCACAGCCATGTCACAATACATGCGATTTTTCCAGGTTTTGAGAAGTAGTTCCGCACCTGCAAAGCTGTATTTTTGTTTTAGCCTGCTCACGTCAAAATCCTGATGTCCAGGCACATTTATGGATTTGATTTGTGCTACATTAAAGAACTACGCTATAATTACAGATTTTCCATTAGGGAGCTAGTCGCAGCGTCTGCAGTCCTACTCCAGTAAACTATCTAAAATGTTTTATCATTTATTCATTAATATGGCCATAGATCTCAGGTTATATTTTTTCTTGAATAATTCATCACCCACTCTCTGTGTTTTCGTTGTAATTACTCAACGACAGCACCGTGTACCCAATGTAGAACTTTGGAAATTGCGATTAAACAAGACCATTTTCTGCAGGAAAGCTTTGAGGCATCTGCAGAAAAAGTAGCGATTATTTACAAGCTTTTTTTCAGTGGGGGTCAACGTGTTCAGGGGATGATTGCAGTGCTGGGACAACATCTTTTATTTAGCATAATTGTTGCTTCAGCTCTGGGTTTGCGCTTCTCTTTGTGGCCATTCCCCTGCTATGTGTTGTGTTTATGAAAGAAAGATGGAGTTGTTATGTATTCAATGCACTGCCTGGCTTGTGATAGGGAGAAGGTCAAGCATTATCTTGAAGTTAGTTTCTCTTAAGTGCATTAGCTTTTTCAATTTAATGTATCGTCTGTAGGTACTGATACATCCTTTTTAATCCCCCTTACTTCATTTTCTGCAATTGTCTTGGACAATGCATCCCGCCCTTCTCTCACATCGAGTGTTACATACAATACCTACACAGCTTTGAGGCAATATTTTGTCAACTTTGCTAATTTTCTCCTTCTAGAAAAATCTCACACTTTGTGTTTTAGGGTACACAACCGGTATTATCTGTTTTTCTTAAGGATACGGAAACCAATTTCGCTTGCAATTCAATTTTCTAAGTAGCCTTATGTAGTTAAATTGAACAGATGTAAACTAAGATGCATTATTAACATTTTTACATTTCTGTAGTTTCACTACTGTTTAGGTCAAGGCTACACATATATTTACCTTCATCTGTCTGTTGACACGAGGTATTGTTTGCAGTGCTTTATATACACTTACAGTGGCCTTTTGGTCAGCCTCTTGCTCATGATTTGATAGCTTTGTTGCCTATTGAACTGGTTTGAGACTGTTTCAGTGGCTTTCTTCCCTATTCCTGAATGTGTCAGCCCAGAAGCATTTACATCTCACAATGTTATGATTGTAGGTATTGTATCCTCTCATTGCATACTCAATAGAACAGTTTTCTATTTTGGTTTAAGCACTTCCTGGGAGTGCATTTGTTCCTTTGTGTGCGTCATGAATCATTCGACATCACAACGCATGCATGCACAGCACCCGCAATCTTGCAGCAGGTTTTTGTTATTGAAAGATTCATTCCAAGTTGCCAGCTATAGATGCATATGCCTCTTAATGGTAGCCCACACATGCAGTTGGAAAACAAGCATTGGCAATGCCAATATAGTCTCACTAACCTGCTTTTTTGTTTTGCTATGATCTTTAGCTATATTGAATAACCATTCTTACTTATGTCAGTTCTCAGTGGCATACCCCTTCGCTTAATTGTTGGTGATCAGCAAAAGGTTCTTAATATTTTCATAAAAAGGATGTCTCGTGTTGCAAAACTTAGCTCCAGTTTCTAAAAGTGTAATTCCTGCAGCTGTGCTTCTTCTGTTTCTTCCCTTTTTATTTGTTTAGATGAAGCTTGACCCATACCTTCAACATTACAAAAGCTGAGCCTGTTTTTCTGCTCTTTTTTTTCTTACGCCATAGTCTATTTATTTAGCTGCATCACTTATGATGGTGTACAATGTGTTTGTAGCCCAACAGTATGATATGAAATCTAAAAGTTCTTTTTTGTATTTTTCTAAAATGCTGATGCAGCACTTCTTTCTTAGTCTTGGCACATACTGATTTTTACACCTTAAATGAAGAACATAAAACATCACCCATACTATTGCATTCAAGTAGGTGAGTTTTATTTTGAGTGGTCTGTCTATGGCAACGAAGCTCTTGCCCTAAACAGGACTGGATGAGTGGCTCATAAATTGTATTCAGCTGTTTAAAGGATACTTTTTAGTCCTACTGCTCCTTGTCAACTCTTGCTATCACTGTTTTAGGATTTTGTTATGTCCATTTAAAATTTCCAAATATGTCCCTCTAGTTCCATTTCTTTTAATGCTGCATTCTCCTTCAACGTACATATTTTAGTATGTACTTTATGTCGCTTGATCAACATCACTTTTTCACACTCCATTAAAGGTACTTCATGAAGTTGCTCAACTGAGTTCATGTTGAGCAGAATATGCTTGGTGATGAATCATTTCCTCAAATATTTCTTTCATGAAACATTTCATCTGAGACTATATTATGCACTCTTTAGTAATTCAGCTTGAGAGTGGATTGTGCTTTTTGAATGTGATTTCAAGTTATTTCATACAAGTAGGGTGATTTGTGTATACTCAGCATTATGAGATATCATCAGTCTTATATGAAACATTTAAAGTTTCAATCAAGTTTAGTTCCAAACAATTCGTATGTTGTGTCTGGGGTGAGTGCACAGTCATAAAACTGGTGAGCACAGTGAAAGGATCATTGCAGAAGGCACGAGCACAGGCATAACAAATTGATTTTAAGGTTTTAGCGATTTGGATGTTTATTTCTTTTGTTGATATGTTTACCTTCAGCTAATTGCATTTAGCGCAGTAAAAGAGCAGACAGGAGGATTATCTACAATATTTGTCTGAAGTTCGCTATCATCTTCATAGAGGAGGTCATTAAAATAAAAAATTCTATTGAGTAGATGTGTGATCTAGTTCTATTTGAACCTACGCATGATTGTCTCCGACGGGTCAATCACCATATTTAGATCTCTAAAACGAAAGCTGTGAAAAGTATGTGGAAGCTTCTCACCCTTTCCATTTCTCAGCTTCCAGTACTTAACACAAGGCGCTATATTCCTGAATAAATGCTTCTCACCCTTTCCATTTCTCAGCTTCCAGTACTTAACACAAGGCGCTATATTCCTGAATAAATGTTGTATTTGATCTCAAGTTTCCTTTAAATGTGTATCAGTTAAACTGTGATAGGAACCCTCAGTTAGAATGAAATCTATTTAGCCAAAACCAAGTAATAAATGGAAAAAAAAATTGTTGGAACTCACACATTTCCTTTTAGAGTTTGACCTAGGCTTGCTATATATTTTTGAAGAGAAACAGGGAGGCGGGTTTTTCCCTGCAGGTTTCACTGCCCATATAAATGGATGAGCTAATTCAAGCTTCTCTACAACATATTTGCATACATTTGATGTGAAGTTTGCCAGGTCTTTTCACTTGTCAACGTGCATTGATAAACACCTACATACCCAGTATTGTGTATGTTTTCTAAAGACCGTGTCTTGAAAACAGAGTACCTCCTGTTTGGTTACAAAACCCTTGCATCTTCTTCCAGACGTTTGCTTAACTCTACCATATTCCATGAGTAAAAGGAACAATTAAATGATAATTTGTAGGCTCTGACCAAAGAGTGCTGTCTTTCTCAGTGGGCAAGCAATTAAGCCTTGAAGTTGGAGTTAGGTGTGCTTGATCTAGTCACACCGCTTATATACAGTGCGCTAGACCACCCCCCACTGCAGCTCACCCCAACCTTCGCAGTTATGCACTGCTTCTAAATGGTTAAAGTATCACATAATTTTTTTGTAGTCTTAAAAGTATTTTTCAGTCCTCGACCCTTGCTATTGTTCTTGGATCCACCTGCTTGCTGTATTCCTCAACTGAGACCTTCATTTAACTACTTGGCACAGATTATGATGATGGGCTAATATCTATCATTGGCTAGTGGGGGTACACAGCTATTGCTGTTTATACAGTTCCAATGAATAGGTGTTGTAATTAGGTTAAATAACTCATAATTTAATATGCCATGCATATCTGAATTAAAACAGATGTCTGAGCAGTGAGTATTTGGACAGTTATTTACCATGAACATCTTAGGGTCAACCTCACCAATGGATAAACTGCTACTGAAATCTGAGTTAAAGTACACAAATTATTGCTTGCAGTACCATTAAACCTGGGCTTTATTTTTGAGTTTTTTGTGAAAACACATCAATTTTGGTGGAAACACCAATGGTGAAGATTAGCTGGCGCAAGATGATGCCCCCATTATGGGAATGGGCGAATAAGGACAACTTTTGGCATCACATTCATAGGACAGAGATACATTTTATGTTCAATGCTTGATGAAGTTAAGCTGGTGGGTTGTGTTTTGACTGCTATAGGTTCATTTTTATTAAAATAATTGGGACTACATTGTCAACTCCTTTTTTTGCGGTAGGCACAATAGATTGGGCAGGCTTTCGCATTGAATGTATGTTTATTAAGTATTTGTTCTGTTTTTTATGAGGTGGTAGGAAACCTAAAGAAGGGTTTTTTGTAGACACCGAGGACTTAGGTAGTTCTACTCTACCCTCAGAAGTTACTTCAAGTATATGGATTGACTAAACACTAGGATCAAGAATCTTGTCAATCTTGAGGAATTTTTCTGAGACCTCGTGTGTACACCTGCTTACTTGTTTTTGGCGAAGGAATGTTAAGGGTACAGATTTTAACAGGCCTTTAGTTGGTATGTTTGAATGATCCTCAAAGGGATCTTCTTTGCGGTCTTCTTCCAAGCTTTGGAACATTTTGGGAAGCATCTCTTACAAAGTTTGTCTCAAATAGGAACACATTCACAAGGTTTTGAGCAATGCTCAGCCTCTGTTTTTGAACAATCCACAAGTGCACTTGGTATGGCCTATTATCAGTTGCTTTCTCACTTTGCCACTGGATTCAATCTAGCCTAGCTGATGAAGGGTGTTACCCAGAAACCAGTCCCAGGATGCTTGTTTCTGATCCAGGGAAGACCTGGTTTGGCAGTTCTGGCTGGACTGTTCCCATAAGGAACAGGGTCATGACTGATTTGCATATGGCCAGGTCTGACCTGGGGTGGTGAAGTGAGCTATGGAACGATGATGGATTCAACCCAGATCTGTGACTGGGGGAGAGTGTCTGAAAAGTTTCAGCGCTCCGTCCATCATCTCCTTGGGTTTGCTTTGTTTGCCCTAAGTTGGCAGGGTATGCCTAGAGACGTGGGTCCCTTGCTAATTTTGTCACTGGATTCAAACTAGACTGGCTGACATGGGGTTTTACCCCGAAACCGGTCCCAGGATGCTTGTTTCTGGTCCAGGGAAGACCTGGTTTAGCAGTTCAGGCTGGACTGTTCCCATAAGGCACAGGGTCAAGACTGATTTGAGTATGGCCAGGTCTGAACTGGGGTGGCGAAGTGAGCCAAAGAACGATGATGGATTCAACCCAGATCTGTGACTGGGGGTGGGTGTCTGAAAAGTTTCAACGCTCCGTCCATCATCTCCTTGGGTTTGCTTCTTATCATTTGCCACCATAAAGGATGTATACGTTTGTAGAAGCATTATATGTAGCGCCAGCTTGTCAGACTGGAGCAATAGGGTCGTAGATGTGGTGTCACTATGGTGCAGTCAGTGACTGTCTGTCATTGTAACCATTGGTGCCTGATTGTGAAACATTTGAAGCCTGTCTTGTGTGCCATTTTTCCAGAGGGACATCAGTGTAGTTATGTTCATTGATGGAAATGGTTTCTATTTATTTTACAACGTAGACCAACCAGATGCATAGTTTTATGAATATCCTCTCCTCTAAAAATGTTCAGAAGAATTCACAAAATTAATAAATTAAATTAGCAATTCTCACATTTATTTGCACTACATTTTATGTATTGTGGCTACTTTTGTAATTAACTAGTTAAATATCTGACTTTCACAAAGTCAAGAGATGGGGTTTGCACACTTACAAACAAGCAAGGTCTCTACTATCGGTTGCAAGTAGCTCAGCGCAGAACTCCACAGGCAAAAAACTGTTCAACAGCAAGTATATAGTATTTTTTTTTAATTTTTTTTTAAATTTATTTATTTATTTATTTATTTATTTATTTATTTATTTATTTATTATTTGAACCAGGACAGTACATTGGATACACATCATTTCATAGAAAAGAAAAAAAACAGAAATTTAAACATCAGCAACAAATCACCAGAAAAAAGGAAAAAGATCTGTAGGTGTAATTCCACCAACATAGAAAATTACATAAGCAGGGAGAAGTGATAACAATACGACGGAGCATAAAAAGACGTTACAACAAAAGAAAAAGAAACATTAGTGACTACCTCTCATGGTAGGATTTATACCTTCCCGCCATTGTTGTATAGGATTCCAAATAGCCTCGCCCAATTTCCTAGCTTTCAATCCCCTAGTAGCATAAATCGATGTCTCATAATTACAAACCGCTAGGAAGCGAGCTAGCCACATTTGGAAAGTAGGGGGGACAGAGTCTTTCCAACAAGCTGAAATGATTATTCTTAGTATAGCCGTACCAATAAAGACAAGTCTTCTTTCGCTTCTAGTAAACGTTAAGGACCCGTCAAGACCCATTAAATATAAACAGTCAGATTCAGGTAGTCTATGGCCGAATATTACCAACCAATAATCTGCGATCTTACTTTTTACTAAATCGAGCTTACCACAACTACTAAACATATGAATATTATCTGCCGGACCCGTTGCACATCTAGGACAGAGATAATTTTCTCTTTTCCCCTAGGTATATAGTTTAACAGGGGTATAATACAAGTTAAACACAGTTTTATATAGCTGGGCTTTAAGATTACTAGACATGAGCAGGCGATTAGATAGTTCTATACATTTATACAGATCAACATCAGGATTTTCAAGCTTCACTACCCATTTTGCTTCTGTTTTCTCTAGATCATCTCGAATTTCACACATAAGGGTATCATAAAGAGTGCCGATTCTTGTATTGGATCTATTCACTAACTCAAATAATTGAATATTTGAGAGATCTACAGTTGATATATTAGATTTGAGTTTAGTAAATAGTTGAGCATACTTAAGAAAATCTCCATTGAGCAGATTATATTTCACTTTTAAGTCAAAAAAGGAAGTTTCAAACCCATTAATCAAGAAGTCATGAACCGTTAAAATACCCAGGAGTTTCCATTTTCTAGCTGTAGAATCGAAACCAATATTGAAGGTGATAGACGAGTGCCACAAAGGTGTATATCTGGTGATCTTGCTAATTTGCATATGTTTGTGGATCTTCTTCCAAACTTTAAGAGCATTAGTTATAGTTGTATATTGTCGATATTTTCTATAATAAGAGGTGTCTGTGTAGCGAAGAAACAAGCCGTCAGCGTTACTCCCCAGAATAAGCTCATAAATAGAAGGAATAGATTTAATTACGCTGTGGTCAATTACGCTTTTAATTTTAATCAGAGGAGCAAAGATCTGCATAAAAGCAGACCAATGATACAAAGTTGTGTTGGGGATAGCTAAACCTCCTCTGTCTGAGGGTAGGGACAACAGTTTGTGTGACCTCCTGATCTTGCAGTTTTGCCAAATAAACTTGGACATAAGTGAATTTAATGTTTTCAAAATCTTATCACCAATGGCTAAAGGGATAGCCCGGAAAAAATAAAGAAACCTTGGTAGGACGTTCATTTTTAAAAAGTTGGCTCTCCCTATAATTGTAAGATATAAGCTATTCACACGATCAAGATCCCTTTTAATTCTATCTAGAAGAGGGTCGAAATTTATTTTAATAATAGTTTTAATATCTGGGCTGATCACAATTCCAAAATATGTGGCATTATTCGTCACCCTAGGATCATTGCAGACTATATTATTAGTGCATATAATTAAAGTTTTCCCCTTATTAAGGGAATACCCTGAGAATTTACCATATTCGGTGGTAAGGTTTTCAATGGTGATAATAGCCTCAGAAGGATCAGGAGTAACAATAGCTATGTCGTCTGCGTAAGCCAATACTTTTGTTTGGCATTGACCACAGACCACGGGCTTAATTAAGTGAGTCTCTAAGAGTTTTAAAATTAAAGGATTGATATACAATGCAAATAGTATAGGGGAGCAAGGACACCCCTGTCTAGTGCCCCTGGATATGCTGATATGGCCAGAAACAGATCCGGGTAACTGAATCTTAGCTTTGGGGAAGTGATACATGCTTTTGATTGATTTTATAAATTTGGGGCCAAAATTAAGGTGTGACATAACCGCCCATAAGAAAGACCAAGAGACGCGGTCAAAGGCCTTTTCGGCATTTAACAGGATCATTGACATCCGGCCGCCCGTAGCAGACATGGAATCAAACAAAGTAATACCTCTATTAATATGGTTGGTAGTCCCTTTCCCTGGGAAGAAACCATGTTGCCACGGGGAGACCAAATGTTCAATGACCCTGCTCAGCCTGACAGCCATCACCTTAGCGTATAATTTGGAGTCCAAATTAATTAATGATATTGGATGGTAGGAGGTAACTAGTTCCGGAGGTTTTCCTTTCTTTGGAAAGACGACAATATTAGCTTCACTCCAAGATTCAGGAGGTATCCCGTTGTATTGAATGCCTAGAAATAAGTCATGGAGAAGCGGCCCTAGCTGGTGAGACAGGATTTTATATAAATCAATAGGAATTTTATCAGGGCCTGCGGCCTTACCAGAAGCCATTAATGATAAAGCAGTAAGCACCTCTTCTATTGTGATTTCTTATTCTAGGCCTCTTCGGGAAACATCGTCAAGGCGTTTTTCAGCGTTTGGGGAATTGAGTAAATTATGTAGATAAGTAGCGGAGTCATTTTCGGTATACACGGCATCCTCGGAATATAATTTCTGATAATATAATTGAAATTGCTTGGCAATATCATCAGTTTGGGTATATACCTGTCCGCCGTCCTGAATAGAAATAATATTTTTGGAGGTGGTCTTCTGTCGAGTGCGAAGTGGTAATTATCTGCCGACTTTTTCTCCACTCTCATAAACATCCTTTCTATGTACTCTGTACGTTTGGGCCGCGTTCTGACTGAGATTGTGGTTAAGGTCTGTTTTTAGAGCGATGACCTGATACATCTCCTGTTTTGCATCACAACCTCTTGATATTTGTAAGATATGTTGTTGCTCAGCAATCACTAGAGCTTGCATCTTTAAATTGAAGTCTTTGGGTAGCTGCTTTCTGGCATGATTTTGAAAACTAATGGTTTCACCTCTAAGGGAGGCTTTAAAGCTATCCCACACTACATTCCTCGACGCGCTAAAACGATTGGCCTCAAAGAATTGCGTTGTCCAAAGTTTTATATGAGAGATATATTGGGTATTTGCCAGCAGTTTACGGTCAAATGTCCAGGACCCGCGCTGACTGGTGGGGTCGGGTATATTTGTTAAAAAAATGAGGGAATTATGATCCGAGATAATCTTTGGCTGTTTGCTAATTGAAGAGTGTGCTAGAAATTCATGTGATACAAGGAAACAATCAATCCTGACGTGTCTCTGATGGGGGTGCGAGAAATACGTATACCCAGGATCATCTTTATTAGAGTAATTCCAAAAATCAAATAACCCTAAACTACTAGACAGTCTGACAAGTGCTTTAAAGACCTTGGGTTTACGACCTGTATATTTCTGCTGAAATGGAGTTACATCATCAGGGTGTACTTTAAGAGAGATGTTGAAATCCCCACAGATGATAAGTGGGCCTTGCCAGGTTGGGAGCTCTGTTTCTAGAAAATCAAGAACAGCTGGATCGTCTTGATTAGAACCGTAGATAGTGCAAATTGAAATTCCCGAGGCCAGTTTAGCCACCGCCCACCTGCCATGCGGATCTGAAATATGCCGAACTGCTGTCCCAAGATGAGTTTTTGCCAGAATCGCTACACCCCTTATATTTGAAGTTTGTGTTGAGTTTGTTAATAAATTATAACCTCTTAATCTCAACAAAGATCTTTTATCCCAGGGTATATGCGTCTCCTGGAGACATAAGACATCGACAGGGTTTAAGCGGACTAATTCAGCCAGAAGAAAACGTTTATTAGTAGTCAGTAGCCCCCCTACATTCAATGTTTGAACCGTAAGCTTACCCATTATCAAAGCTGTGTGTTTGGTAACGTATAATACCTGTGCATATTTGATTATAGATACTATGTCTCGGAATCACCTTCTGCTTAGAATTAATTTTATTATATTTCATACAAACTGTGCATCCTTTTATCTGGCCTGGTTCATTTTTTGTTTTTAATGCACCCCCTCTCTCCACCCTCCCCCCTTCCCTACCCCCCTTAACCAACCCTCCCCCCGCTACCCCCCCCCCCCAAAACAAGAGGCATTCAGACTCTACCAGAGTCTGGGATATGAAGAGCAGAGCGAAACCTGAGCTACCACCTTAAATTAATATAATATAATATGAAAAATCCCAACAGGATCACCTAGAAAGGGAGCAAGCCAGGTATGACGTGAGAGAATAGCAACTCAAGGAGATTGAGGCCTTAATGTTACAATTCAATAGTCTAATTACTGAATCCCATCTAAATAAGCTTTGGCCTTAATCTCCAAGTTAAAAAAAAAACAGTCTGTCCTGCATGCACCACTTTTAATTTAGCAGGATTATTCAGGTCGGCTTGGACTCCTTTATCCTGAAATGGCTTGATCAATAAGCGTAGACGCCATCGCCGCTCTACAGTTGCATGACAGAAATCAGGTCTAGTGAAAAAAGAGCAATCTTTGAACTTCAATTTACGATCGGGTCTAGCTTTCTCTGTGACAATCTGCCGCAACAAAAAGTTCCCAAAATAAACTAAGATGGCACGAGGGTAAGCGCCAGGTTTAGCAGGTATTTTAAAAGGGACTCGATGTGCACGTTGCATTTCTAAGTCTAAGTTCCAATCATTAAGTTCAGGCATTGTGTCTCTAAACAACTGCCCTACAAATGTACGGATGTTCTCGCCCTCAATTTTTTCGGGGACTCCCAAAATACGTAGATTGCTGCAGCGTTGTCGATTCTCGAAATCCTCGAGTTTCCATTTCATATCTGATAGTTCAGCGTCTTGTAGCTTGATTTTTTCAGTGTTAACCATCACCTTGTTCTCGTTAAGGAGCACTCTTGACTCAATCTCGGTCACTCTCTCTCCAAATGCAGTGCGGGTCTTAGTAAGCTTTCTGACAACCCCCTGAACCTTACGTAATGCAGCTCTAGATTTTTTACTTTCAAGGGTGGTCTCTTCCCTATGGGCTGCAATCGCTTGCAAAATAGTCTCCACTGCTGCCGCTGAAGAGAACTCGCCAGAATCATCAGGGTGATAAGAGTCATGAGCAGGAGAGAGAGACAGCTTCGGAGGAGGATGATCACCCTCTGTGCACCGGTGCAACGGTCTGGAACCTTGCCCCTGGTTTTGTGAGAACAGTATTGGTTTTAGAGTGATCTTCATTGGTGCCTTCAGAGGAACTGCAAATATATTCTGATTCCTGTCCCTCCTCTAAGTCAGAAGAGAGCTCTGGGTCTGATTCAGACTCAAGTTCTAGAGAGCCATCCGTTTCAATCTCAACCCCTGCTTCATCAGAAAATGAATAAAATTCAGAACGTTCTTTATCCCCGTCTGTAGTTATGCGAAGTTCTTGCGCTACGGTTACTGGTGTCTCAAGTTCAGGGATAGCAGGGGGTAGGGGGGGTTCTAGAGCTATATTTAACAAGCTAGGAATAATTAGTACTTGGAATTAATCGATGTTTGGTCCGGCATAGAGACACTTATATCCTCCGGATGAGTCAAGACTTGGCCCTTATCTTGAGCGACTGGCTCGTCTAGATGTTCTCCTCCCAAAATATTGGCACTTTCACCTGAAAAAGACATACAGAGCTCAACAGCGTCTAGTTCATTTTACTCAATCGGCTCTATACTTAAAGTAGAATTAAAGGAACCCCCCGGCTTGTTCCTAGCCGTATTAGCCTCACTCGTCACAGTCAAAGACACAGACCCAGTACTCACAGTTTGTAACATCAGTTGAGGTGGTGAGGTGGAGAGCTGAGCTGTCGTTAAATGCTGAAAAGGCAAACTGTTGTTCAAGAGCTCAGTCGCGTTCGGTGTGGTTGACTGATTCATGTTAAGGGCACCTTGTTTTCGCCTCAGTAATTCAATTACTGATCCACCTGGAGAAGGCTGAGTTAGGGGGGTCAGTTTCCTTCTGGCAGCAAGAGCATCGTGTCTTGGAGAGCACTCCGTAGGTAAAGGTTTCTGAGTTTTTGCCCTGCGCCGCCCTGTTGAAACAGAAGCACATTCAGATCCGGCTCCATCTTTTTGAATCCGTTCCGATTCTTCCCTAACTGTACGAGCTGCTTTAGCGAGCCTCACACGAGCAGCAGCTGAAGAAACCGCTGAGGCCATCTTTGGGGGCATATCAGAACGTTCCTGTGCACAATTAGCAGAAGACAAAACTTGCAGTTTCTTCCCGCCCGTTACTGAGTCTGGGTGGGCTGGAGCAGGCAAACCGCAGGTAAAGGAGAATTCCTCCGACTGAGCAATCACATCGCGTGCAAGTGAGCAGGAATCGAGGTGAGCCCAGAGCGTGCTTGTAGGTAGAGCAACACAGAGAGATTTGAGAACGGCGTGTTTAAGGCAGGTAACCAAAGAATGCTGCTGTGTTCCTGCAGCGCAAAACACGCAGATTGATGCATCTTTCAGGGGGTTTTACCCCGAAACCGGTCCCAGGATGCTTGTTTCTGGTCCAGGGAAGACCTGGTTTAGCAGTTCAGGCTGGACTGTTCCCATAAGGCACAGGGTCAAGACTGATTTGCATATGGCCAGGTCTGAACTGGGGTGGCGAAGTGAGCCAAAGAACGATGATGGATTCAACCCAGATCTGTGACTGGGGGTGGGTGTCTGAAAAGTTTCAACGCTCCGTCCATCATCTCCTTGGGTTAGCTTCTTATCATTTGCACCATAAAGGATGTATAAGTTTGTAGAAGCATCATATGTAGCGCCAGCTTGTCAGACTGGAGCAATAGGGTCGTAGATGTGGTGTCACTATGGTGCAGTCAGTGACTGTCTGTCATTGTAACCATTGGTGCCTGATTGTGAAACATTTGAAGCTGTCTTGTGTGCCATTTTTCCAGAGGGACATCAGTGTAGTTATGTTCATTGATGGAAATGGTTTCTATTTATTTTACAACGTAGACCAACCAGATGCATAGTTTTATGAATATCCTCTCCTCTAAAAATGTTCAGAAGAATTCACAAAATTAATAAATTAAATTAGCAATTCTCACATTTATTTGCACTACATTTTATGTATTGTGGCTACTTTTGTAATTAACTAGTTGAATATCTGACTTTCACAAAGTCAAGAGATGGGGTTTGCACACTTACAAACAAGCAAGGTCTCTACTATCGGTTGCAAGTAGCTCAGCGCAGAACTCCACAGGCAAAAAACTGTTCAACAGCAAGTATATGGTATTTTTTATTTTTTTATTTATTTATTTTTTTATTTATTTATTTATTTATTTTTTATTTGAACCAGGACAGTACATTGGATACACATCATTTCATAGAAAAGAAAAAAACAGAAATTTAAACATCAGCAACAAATCACCAGAAAAAAGGAAAAAGATCTGTAGGTGTAATTCCACCAACATAGAAAATTACATAAGCAGGGAGAATACCAACCAGATGCATAGTTTTATGAATATCCTCTCCTCTAAAAATGTTCAGAACAATTCACAAAATTAATAAATTAAATTAGCAATTCTCACATTTATTTGCACTACATTTTATGTATTGTGGCTACTTTTGTAATTAACTAGTTAAATATCTGACTTTCACAAAGTCAAGAGATGGGGTTTGCACACTTACAAACCTTTAATCTAATTTGCATTAGGGAAAAGCAAGGTCTCTACTATCGGTTGCAAGTAGCTCAGCGCAGAACTCCACAGGCAAAGACTGTTCAACAGCAAGTATATAGTATTCGAAAAGGTGCTTGTGGAACAATCATATTAGTGTTGGATATTAGTATATACATATTAAATTCCATTCCCTCTACTGTAGCTGGAGACAAAATGAAGAATCCCGTTGAGAATATTTAGGAAAAAATGTCAAACGTCAGCCAAATACAACTATCCTCAAGGGTACGGGTAGCTGTTTTAGCTTCCCCATTTTGGAAAAGCGATCCACTTATATGCAACAATATAAAAAAGAAACAATACAATGGAAATGCTTCTTGAAAGTGCAAGTTTCCGTGTTGAAACCGACCATCCAAGCGCCAATATTTGTCCCAACTCCTTGGGCTTTGTCAAGGTCAACGATTACTGTTGGATACTGCTACATACAGCCTCAGCTGCTTACATTTAGTCCAGCTGGAGAAATCCTGTAGAATTCCACTTAAGAATGTTTAGAGCAGAGGGTCTGATGTTGCAGTCCAGAGTAATTGGGCATGGGGTGCAAAACCGCAAATTTAGCAATTGACAAGAAAGAATTAAGTAAGTAAACAGAAAATTGTTTTTCGCCTGCAGTTGTAATCTATCCCTTGTGCCTGACTCTTCTGGAGTTTTCCAAAGAGCAGGCTGTAGGGCGGTGCTTTCACAGGAGTCTTGATTATGTTCCAAAGATGAGGAGCCTGGAGCACGAGGAAACGGTTCTGTGTTTGAAATGCACAACTGCCTCAGTTTGTGTAAGAAATTGGGTTATTGATTGAAGGGGGTAGAAGTCCCACTCAGACAACAACCACAATCCTTGTCAGGGTAAACCACAAAAACTCACTAAATTAACCTGTGCTTAACCCTCTCGTAGCTTGGCACAAAAGTAGTCAGGCTTGTGTATAAATTCAGGCAATGTGTTAAGTATTTATGAGGCAGACAAACAGTAAAGTGAAAAGACAACACAAGAAAAATCCCAAATCAATTTAGAACAATAGACTACATTTTTACAAATGAAATGTTACCAGAGTGACAAAGATAAAATTAGTACACCCGAAGATATGCAATTTAAGATGCTTTAGTGGAATTAGCACCTAAATGCACAAAGTGCTATTATCTGATTGCACCAGCTCAGGGAAAGTGACAAGTTCAGGCCAATCGCAATGGACCGCAGTTCAGGTACAGGGATCAGGTTAGTCACGCTGAAGTCATCTTCTAAAGTCCAGTGCGAAGAGTCCCATTCATGCAAGAAGACACCATGAGGAGCAGGTTGTGGATTGCAGACAGTCGCTGCTATATCACGAAGAGCCATTTGTGCATCCCGGATGGTCATTGCTGTAGCTTACGTTGTAGGTTATCACAGGTTGTTGCTGCTTTAACACAAATAGGAGGTCTCGCACTGACGGTCACTATGGACAGTCATTTTCGATGTGAAAAGTTGGTTTTACCGAAGCTTCGCATTGGTGGTTGTAGTGGAGGACAGAGTCTTGGCTCGATTGAGCCTGTTTACAGTCGCAAGAAGCCCAACTTCAGGATTCTCGTCCTTTTCCTCAAGGAGGAGCTTCCACTGAGGCCTGCCAAGGGTCCATAACCTGAGGGACTCCTCTTGGGGAACAGGACTTACTCCAGCAGCAGTGCTCAGGCAGGTACCATTGCAGGTTCAGTCAGATCCAGTTGCAGCAAGTCAGCTGGGCAGTCTCAGGGAGGTGTTCAAAGCTTGTTGTGTCCTTCTCATCCAAATGACCGTTGAAGTCACTCTGGGTAGCCTGGGATGAAGTCTAGCAGATCCAAATTTCCTTTGCCGGCAGCAAGGCAGTCCTTCAAGCAGCAGGGGAGTCATCTGGCAGCAGGGCGGTCCTTCTACTGAATCTTCTACAGGTCCAAACATATTCTGATGAGTGGCTCTAGTGATCCAATATTTATACCTGGTGAAAGCCTTTGTGTGGCAGTGACTCCCTGTCCTATGGCCACAACTGGGCTGGAAATTTCTTCTACTTCCCCTGGCCAAGGCTACATACTGTCTGGAGTGACAAAAGGCAGGGCAGGCCTGGTGTTAGGTTCCTTTGTGTGTGCTCTTTATTGTCCAGACCTATATTTATTGTCCAGGCGCAGCCCCACGGGCTTCAGATCCTAATATTTATCAGAACCTGAAGTATAAGGTGCAAGTATGTGCCACTAAATCTCCATAAAATTGGGAAATGATTCCTGTGTGCTCCATTGCATCTCTTTATATAGAGTCACTGCAAACCCTGGGTATTACCATCCAATAATTTTGGTGGGATAATAAAAGGGTTTTCCTGCCTTTTGCAGTCCAGATCTCAATTCGAACCCAAATCTGCATAGTCCGTCAGTCAGATCGGAGCCGGTTCTGAGATTTTGGGGGACAGACTTGTGCATTATACTTCAAGTTGTTATAAAAAATTAGGATCTGAAACCTGTGGGGAAACAGTGAGAAAGTCAGCCATTAAAAGTTTAACTAGAATCTAGGGAATAAGTTAGGCTGATTACTAAGTGACACTGTTTGGACAGATGTCAGGGTTAGGTAGAGTTATACTTTTACCTTCACACTGAGAAACTAGCATGAAGTTGATTCAACCCATCTGGTGGAGACAGAATGATGTATCCAGCAAAGTGAGCTTACAGCCAGATACTCATGATTTGATTACTCAGGGTACATGCCTGTGGATAAAGAAACGTTTAGAGCAGGACAATTTTAATTTATTTATTTATTTGATTTATATAGCGCATTATAACTCAGGGGTCTCTAATCGCTTTGTCAGGGTCTGCAGAGCGATTCAGAAGGATACAGCTGGTTACAGGTTAAAGGCAGCCCCACGCTTGCTGGAAGAGCACAGTTTTTTTTTGTTCTTGTATCTTGTTTTTTGGAAGGATGTTCATAAGTCACCTCGGTCTTCCAAATCTCAGAATGAACATTCCTGTTTCTACAAAGATGTTAAATGATCACAGCAACAAGTAAACATTTTGGAACAATGGGTAAAAGTTAGCAACTACATTTTTTATATTTTCTTCTTCTGGTCCAAGTGAACCCAGACCACTTAAAGAAGGTTGCAGGAATGGAGGAACCACAATCAGCAAGCAGTCCAGAACTCCTGCCCAGCACTGCCACAGTTACCTGTGAATTTATCAAATGAGGCACAGGCTTCCTCTGTCCCAGGATCCTTCTATAGAAAGTAAATGGCTTCATAGCACATCGCAGTGGTGAACAGACAAAATATCGACTCCAAAATATCGACTGGACATAATATCGAGTTTTAAATATAGACTGGACAAAATATCGACTGGACATAATATCGACTACAAAAATATCGTTTTTCAGGTAAGTGAAGTAATATCGACTGTTTAAAATATAGATAGCAAAAATATCGAATTTTTAATAATATATAATATTTTATAGTGTATTTTTATGTAATAATATGTGTGAAAAGTGTGTATTAATGTAATAAAATATTTTATTAAATGGAATTTGTTTTTTTAATAATTGCGTTATGTAATTCTGTAGCGGGTTGTGGGTTTATAGGGGAATAGGGTGGGAAGTAATTTAATAATAATTAATTAATTAATATATGTTTGTAAATATTTATAATTAATAATTAATTGATAATTAATAATAATTAGTTAATTAATTAATATAATTGTGTACATATTTTGAATTAGTAATTAATTGGTAATTGATAAATTGTAATTAGTTAATTACATTAATTAGAGTACATTTTAATATATATAATTTTGTGTTATTGTTAAGTAATTAATTGGGAAAAATAATATTAATTAATTAAATATTTACAGCTAATGTGCTAATATATTTACTTTATTGTTATTGTTAATTAATAATTAATTGGTAATTACATAATATTGATAAATTTTGGGTAAAGGAGTATTTTTAGGGTTCAGGGTCAGTTTTTAGTTTTTGGGTAAAGGGGCATTTTTAGGGTTCAGGGTCAGTTTTCAGTTTTTGGGTAAAGGGGCATTTTTAGGGTTCACGGTCAGTTTTCAGTTTTTGGGTAAAGGAGTATTTTTGGGGTTCAGGGTCAGTTTTTAGTTTTTGGGTAAAGGGGCATTTTTAGGGTTCAGGGTCAGTTTTCAGTTTTTGGGTAAAGGGGCATTTTTAGGGTTCAGGGTCAGTTTTCAGTTTTTTGGGTAAAGGGGCATTTTTAGGGTTCAAGGTCAGTTTTCAGTTTTTGGGTAAAGGGGCATTTTTAGGGTTCAGGGTCAGTTTTCAGTTTTTGGGTAAAGGGGCATTTTTAGGGTTCAGAGTCAGTTTTCAGTTTTTGGGTAAAGGGGCATTTTTAGGGTTCAGGGTCAGTTTTTAGTTTTTGGGTAAAGGGGTATTTTTAGGGTTCAGGGTCAGTTTTGGGTTTTTGGGTAAAGGGGTATATTTTAGGGTTCAGGGTCAACAAATAAGATTGTAATTTTTTTTAATTATTTTCATTTATTATTTAATTATTATAATTGAATTTAAGTATTTTTAAGTATATTTTAGTCATTAAAATTTAATATTAATTTAATTTAACACTGTTTTTAATAAAGTCGATATTTTTTACATCTATATTATTGTTAACGATATTTTGTACTCGATATTTTTGTACTTACCTGTTTGTAGATAGAAAGTCGATATTTTGTCTGTCGATATTTTGTCAACGATATTTTTGCAGGTCGATATTTTGGCAGTCTATATTATTTCAGTGATCCCATCGCAGTGTGTCCATAGGGGACCAAGAATCCAAAGTTAGTAAGTCTTTTCAGAAAGATATCTTCCATAACCTGAGGAGCAAGTGTTTTGAAGTCCAGATTACTCTTAGAGTTACAATTTTACATGCATTCCAAAGAACAACCAATGCAAGGCACACTCTTCTTTAGCTGAAGGCACTGAATCTAGCTCCTTTCCAAACTTGATCTGAGGAGCAGTAGGCTCTGCAAATGTTTTTAAATGGTGCAGACTACCAGGTCTTTAGTAGGATCTGATAAATGATCCCAAGGATGTCCCTCATTGGTATCTTTCACCTTTTCCCATTGGTTTGATATTTTCTCAAGTCTGTGAAATCTGATTTGGGATTGCAAAAGAACCCACCACATTTTTTGAGAACCAACCTTCTAATGAGGAAATATCTGAAAACAAGCGAAAGAGGCAAAACGGCCTAAATAGTAGCAAAAAGCAGAAAGAGCTGACCAGCAAACCACAAAAGGGCTATACAGAGCAGCTCGCAAGAAAAGACGCATGGGCCCAACGGAACAAACGTATAGAGGACGCCTGGCAAAAAATGTTCTTCCTCTTAAAGGAAAGCAATCCGGCCCAATTCTGGTGGTATATCAACCAGCTCAGTAACAACGGCCACACTAGAGAAAACGGAGTTCCTGAAAACGTATGGGTGGAGCACATTAATCAACTTTATAATGGCGGGGTATGGGAGCGCTCATCCACCCCTACGCCTCTAGCCGCACTCAACGGAAATACCCCAGGTATGGCCTTACCTGAAAATGCAGTAAGTAAGATCATCAACCGCATGAAGAACGATGGAGCACCAGGGCCAAATGGAATACCTGCAGCAGTCTTCAAAAAATTTCGGCAGTTTTGGGTAGAACTCCTTTCACCCCTTTTTGCACATGCTTTTCTCACAGCCAAAATTCCACCTTCCTGGCAGGGCTCAATTCTACACCCAATCCACAAAAAGGGCAACTTCTCAAACCCGGCCAATTATAGACTAATAGCCTTGCTGGACATTGAAGCCAAAGCATGTGCCCGGGTTTTACTGGCGGAACTAGAAAACTGGGCCAGCGAAAATAACACCCTGCCTCACTCCCAGTCAGGCTTTAGAGCAGGCTGCTCCACGATGGACAACATAATAGCACTGTCCTACTTGTCGCGGAAAGCTTCCCTGGCTTACCAGCTACCTTTATTCTGCTGCTTCGTGGACTACAGCGCAGCCTTCAACAGAGTTAACCGAGGGACGCTGTGGAACAAACTAAATTCCTGGGGAATACCACCTCCTCTTCTCTCAGCCTTGATATCCTTTCACCACAAAACCTGGGTTAGGATCAAAACTAGCGCACAAACATTATCCCAAAAAATTGCAACTGAAAACGGCCTAAAACAAGGCTGTGTACTTGCTCCGCTACTATTCAACCTCTACACCGTCGATCTACCAAAGGAACTGGCAGACGCAGCCCTGGCTGCCCCAAAACTGGGCGGGCTGCGCCTACAGACAATGCAATGTGCGGATGACATCATCATCAAGGACCACACGAAAATCGGATTGCAAAGATCGCTCACTGCTCTCAATAAAAATAATACAAAGAACCATCTTGTGATGAACAAATCCAAAACCAACATTTTGATCTGTGGGAGCTACAAAAAGAAAAATCTTACTTGGAGAGCAGGGGGATCACAAATAGCGACCTGTACCAGCTACAACTACTTAGGAGTTTGGTTCAACGCTAGGGCAAACCAAGCAGCACACCTTAGACACTTAAGGCCTAAGGGTATGGGGATCATTTACAGCCTGAGGCGTTTGAATCGTCATTTGCACAGCCCTTCAGCCGAACCAATCCTAATGGTGCTACGGGCCAAACTACTACCTGCTGTGACCTACGGCCACTTGGCCTTCCGCCGGGAAAATGGACGTATTTCTGGGAAACTTACAAATAAAAGCTTATAAGAAAATCTTCTCTGTTGCGCAGCACGCAAGGAGGTCGAGGATGAGACTCGAGCTGGGCCTGACACGTGCAAACCTCTACTGCCTGGGAGACCTAATCAAATTCTACATACACACCTTAAGAGCACCAGGACAATCTCTGAAAGAGCAACTACAAGCTGCGTTTAAGGATGAACACTCCCTCTGGCATAAACAGTTGCACCTCGCCATCTCCACATTAAAGATTGAACCAACCTCTCTCACTAACCCAACTATCCCCCTGTCAATGTGGAAAAAAACAATAACAAAACAAATCATCTCAGTTTCATTTCAGACAGACTTTGCCGAGCTATCTAAAAACGAACTTTTCATCGCTTTGAATGAATCATATATCAAGGGGAAACCTCAATTATACTTTAACTACTCCCTCAACCCCCAGACCCCAGACTCGCAACAAAATATTATACATTAGGCTGCTAGCCCTACCAATCTTTGACTTTGTGGGCTTGGTGGAATGAGCAGCCCATTTGCAGGTTTTGCAATTACATACATGAGTCCTGGCTCCACCTGCTTTGCTGCTGCTGCCCATTCTTTGCTACCGATCGACATCGCCTACTGATCCCTGTCTTTCGGGAACAATCACTGAGACACTGTAGGGAAGCATCGACTTTGTGTTTTAGCAACAATTCAGCCCAGGCCCTAGCAAGAGCTGGGAAGTTCGTTAATATTATTTTAACCGCACTGCATAAACGCTTAGCATTAAGAATCTGATCATGATTTTATACATTTTAAAATTTTATTCTAACATGCATTGCTATGTCTGTACATTACGGTTTTTATTAACTGTATAATAAAGAAAGAAAGAAAGTCAAGAATGGTTTAGGCCACTCTCAGATTGTCAGGTCTCTCCTTGCCCTGTAAATACGCTATTTAAAAGCATATATGCACCTTGACAAGAATGGCTCTTGGCTAGAACGGAGAAGTAAAGTCAATGGAGAAACTAAATTCGAATGAAAAGGATGATACGGCATGTTCACACTTGATTACTGATTTCTGGCATACCTGAGATGTCTCCTAGGGATGTCTCTACCCCCTTCTCACCTGCATTAGTCTGGGGTGATTTGACTTCTAGGAGCAACACATATACACATCTAGGGCAATCAGCACATACTAACTGATTTCTTTCGTCTGCCCAAAAGTGCCATTACCCTGAATAGCTCTCCAAACAGGTAAGAGATTATTCAAAAGGAATTTCCAGTTTTTACCAAAACACTCAAAAAATAAACTTTGCTTAATGTAGGCCATTTTAGAAGACGTTCAGGGGCAGGAGGATATATCAGCTTATGATGCAATTTACATGAGACAATTGGAGTGTGAGAACAAAAAACGTTTCCACATGTCCAAAATTCTCTATTTATGTAACTGAAGAGGTCCCCGTGTTATACTACAACACAATGTCATGCCAGGGGCAAGGTAAACGATCCTGTACTGGGAGTGAAGGTTAACACACTTTTAAAAAGAGAACGTTTGGCTGATGGCTCCTATGGTAACAGCGAAGAACTTTATGGTCATTTATGGAGACTGTTTTTTTGCTGTATTTGAATGTAGTAGTTGGAGGGTTTCTTAGCAACAGCTGTAAGAGCTTTAGGGGTTTGTTCTTGCATGAGTAATGAGTTTTTCTACTGTAAAATAAGAAGGGATTAGATCAGCACTTCTGGACTACTGATTGTATATAAAGAGCTGGAATCAGAATTTCTTAAAAGGAAAGTATTGTTGTGTCACATAATGCAGTATACTAATGGCATGATGAATAATATATTTGAGTTGATCTCGTCATTATTCAAACAAAGTGCTGGGTGAGCCTTCATTTAGGCTGTGCTTAATCACTCCATAATAGTAGAGGCTTACATTGGCTCTTTTTCTTTTTCGAGCTCTCTTTTTTTTACATAATGTTTGGCTCAATAGAAGTCTTTCATCAAATGACATGCCAAAGTCAGCACCTAGACATGACCAGAAATAAAATGTCTTATTTAGCATATATCCCTCTTAGACACCTCACTTTGATGTGAAGGACATTATTTAATGTCTTTTCCAGTATCATTCCAAGCATGACTCTATTGAAACCTTTTTCAGATAGATCCACAGAAACAAACATTTGCCAGGAATAGAGCCAGCATCTAAAACATTATTAAAATTCATAAACACTACTCCAGGCATCAAATCACTTTCTCAACCTATCGCTATATTATTTCTTTCGGGAGAAAAATATTTTGTTCTTCAGGTTTTGAAATCTACCCATCAATTCTTCGGTCATTCAGCTGTACCGTTTTCTTTTTTTCACCTTGACGTTATGCCAAAGTTTTGGCCTTTTTCCATTTCCTGCCTTCATCGCGTTAGCAGTGTTATTCTGGCTGATCATTCATTAAAGGACACTGGTACATATTTAATAAAATACCTCTCTCTTGCCTCACAACTATTACTTAAACACTTTCACAAATTATTTTTCTTTCTTTCTGAGAATATTAATTTATCAGTGCCATATTGATTTCCCGATAACCGACACTGGTCCTTACAGGATAGTGTGGGGACACAGATCCGGAAACGTCTGCATAAATATGTGCACTCCCACACCTCCATAGGGAAAAACATGTTGGCAGAGCACCCAACATGTTTCGGCACACCAGGAGATTTGCTCATTGATGGGGGCTATTTTGTAGTACATGTTATAAATATCATGTGACAAACAAATAGCGAAAATTGATAGAGTTTTTATTCTTGTAAAGGAACCACCTAACTAAGGATTAAAAAGCAGACCTAACTTGTTAACTAACTAGATTGCAATGTGAGAAGCACTGGAAAGCATAGCAGCATGACATGAAGTAGCACATTCAGGGACACCACTAGATTCTTGCCTGTTCCAGACCAGCCTCTACCACTATGAAGATATTTATTCAACACGTTCACCCCAACATCCACAGCTTGTCCACATTACATAATAGTTTAATTGGGTCTACGAGGAATAACTGGTAACCAGGAAGGGTTCGCTGAAAACAACACACCTTTCCTTTCACGTGGTTTATTCAGTATTCGTCTAAAGGTGGCTGTTCTAGCTTTATACATTTGTAACGTCTGGTAAGCATGCATAGGACTCCCCATGCAGCAGCACAATACTCCAGATGATTCTGTAGCATAGTGATGGCTAGAAGGATAAGTTGCCTAATCAATTAATGTTTTTTTTGTTATATAGATAAATATGAAATTGCTTTGAGAAGGGCATACAGTTTCAATGAATGAGTGGTTGTAACGATAGCAAGGTACATACTAATGTGTATAAGTCCACTGTCATTAGTACCACGGGTCTGACAGTAGGTATCCATTTGTAAACAGCTTTGGGCCATTGCAAAAGCCTCGGTGGGTAAGGTGTGACATGACTTTGATTCTGGGATGTCAACCTCAGATGGTGCGGATTCACTTTTATCTTCTTTAATAGGCTTTGATTTTGTGGACAAATGGTACCCAGGACAAGAACATTTATATGTGCCCATTTCCTGGAAATATGTATCTTTTGGCTATTTTACAACATATATTTTTGATAGCTTGGTAACGCTGAATGTATTGATAAAATACATTGACATGTTTACTAAGTATGCAAAGACAAAAAGCAAAGTAAGAGATCATTGTACTGATTAAACATATATAAAAAAATATACAAACATGTTAAAAAGTATCCTTCGTTTCTTCAAGAAAAGGGCATTTTCTCCGTGTTTTCTAAGCAAAATATCGATTTGAATACAGCCAAGAAAAATATTTCGTGCATTTCTAGACGGTCATTGAGCAGATGGCAGTCTAATCAACACAATGAATATTAAAAAGCAATATAGATCTGGGGCCAGTTATGAACTGAGCAGAGTGGAAATTCTGCACCTTTTCTATGGGCGTGCCACCATGCACCCCATGCCGAATTGGCCCCCTTAATATGCCTGCATATCTGCGCAACTTTTCCCCATTGGAAAATATAGTGATTAGGGAAAAACATGCAGGCATCAAAATTGCAATTATGAGAAATAGTGGCTGGAATAGCAGGCGCTAATTGTATTACTGCGCTGTCTGTACTGGGCAACTTGTATATGGACCCTAAGTATGTCGGTATGAAACTTCATGGCTCAAGGGTTGCGCTACATATGTCTGGACCACACTTCCAGCTTTTTATCCAGTTATATGATGAGCACCCTGGTCCATGTGAAAATGATGCATTTCCTTGTCTGCGTTTGTGGTAAATCTTTGCAAGTAGATTACAGAAAGGGTAATACACAAGGGAAAATAAGGCTCTTCTTAAAGAAAAAGTGCAACCAACAGGTGTTCTTGGGATTGTAAGGCCACAATACAAAGTCCAAGAAACCTCCATGCATTTTATTTTACCAATTTAACTTCAACAGTCACAATACCGAATTTTTAATATCGAATTGCCAAAGTATCGAGTTTTAAATTTTGAGTGGACATAATATCGAATTACAAAAATATAGTGGTAAAGAATATCGAAATTCCGGTAAGAAATATCGATTTTTATAATATCAAAGTTTAGTAATATCACCAGTCATAAAATAGTTGTTAAAATATCGATTTTTATAGTGTTTTAAGTGTTAGTATATGTGTTAACAGTATGTAATATTTTTGTTATGTATGTTTGAATTTTTTTAAAGTAATACATTTTAAGTTATTTCTTTTTTGAGTAATTTTATTCCGTAGCGGGTTGTGGGTTTATAGGGGAATAGGGTGGGATGTAATTTAATTATAGCAAATTAAATATTAATTAATTTTTAGGAATTATTAATTATTTTTTATTTAATTTTGCGTTTTGGTTCTGTAGCAGGTTGTGGGTTTTAGGGGAATAGGGTGGGAAGTAATTGAATGGTAATAAGTAATTATTTATTGGTATAGATAATTTATTGTTAATTAATTATTAATTGGTAATTAATGTTTTCATTGGTAATTATTTTTTATTAATTGTAATTAATTTTATTAATTGATTAATTGATAATTATATTAATTGTATGAATGTATTATTTGGAGCGGGTTGTGGGTTTATAGGGGAATAGGGTGGGAAGTAATTTAATTTTAATGTATTAATTATCAAAATTATTTTTGTGTATTGATAATTAATTTACTGTTCATTAATTAATAATTGTTTTTTATTACTTATTAATTTGTGGCATTGAACATTAATTTGTTGTCAATTAATTATTCATAATTCATTATTTTTTAATCTGTAATTCATTTTTATTAATTGTTAATTAATTGTATCAATTGATTAATTGATAATTATAATATTGTATTAATTTGTTATTTGGAGCGGGTTGTGGGTTTATAGGGGAATAGGGTGTGAAGTAATTTAATTCTAATTTATTCATTATAAAAAAAATTGGGTATTGATCATTAATTTACTGTTAATTAATTAATATGTGTTATTACTTATTAATTTGTTGCATTGAAAATTAATGTGTTAATTAATTATTATGAGGTACTTGATTTTTAATAAATAATATTTATTGATATTTATAATTGATTAATTATTACATAGTTTGTAATTGGTAATTAATTTGAATTAACTTTTTTATTGGTATTGATAATAATATTTTTTTTTAAATATTAAATCATTACTTTCCCTACTGTTGCACCCACTGTAGTGGGAATAGTAATTTTTACCCCTATGTTATCCAACGCTTTGCCTACTATTGCACTCTCTGGAGTGGGAATAGTAATTTTTACCCCTAAGCTATCCAACACTTTCCCTAATGTAGCATTCTCTGGAGTGGGAATAGTCATTTTTACGCCTACGCTATCCAACGCTTTCCCTACTGTTGCACTCACTGGAGTGGGAATAGTCATTTTTACCCTCCCGCTATCCAACCCTTTCCCTACTGTTGCACTCACTGGAGTGGGAATAGTAATTATTACCCTCTCGCTATCCAACGCTTTCCCTACTGTTGCTCTCACTGGAGTGGGAATAGTAATTTCTACCCCTACTCTATCCAACGCTTTCCCTACTGTTGCACTCACAGGAGTGGGAATAGTAATTTTTATCCTCCAGCTATCCAACGTTTTCCCTACTGTTGCACTCACAGGAGTGGAAATAGTAATTTTTACCTTCCCGCTATCCAACGCTTTCCTTACTGTTGTACTCACTGGAGTGTAAATAGCCATTTTTACCCTCAGCTATCCAACGCTTTTCCTACTGATGCACTCACTGGAATGGGAATAGTAATTTTACCCTCTCGCTATCCAACGCTTTCCCTACTGTTGCACTCACTGGAGTGGGAATCGTAAATTTTACCCTCTGGCTATCCTACGCTAAAAATATTGAATATTTTTTCATATTATTAAGTTAATATATATATGTATTAAAAAATAAAAAAATTATTGCAAAAGGGACTATGGGGTGGGGGATCAGGAGCGGTCTCACCACGCGCAGCTGCTTCACTGGGCTTTGGGTCCACAGACTAGAGATGGTGCCACCAGACCTCTTACCGGGTTCGAACTGTTCCTCCTCAGGGCTAAATCCATGAAGGGAGCTATCTCGGCGCTGTATAAGCTCCTGCTCTCCACGGAGACCTCCCCGCGGCTGCGCTATATGTCTTGGTGGGAGGGGATGGCTCAACGGGACCTTGGGGAGGAGGAGTGGACCCACCTGTGGGCTGACATCTTCCGGTTCAACCGATCCACAGCGCTGAGAGAGGCACATTTGAAAGTGATGGCGGACTGGTACCTATACCCATCTAAATTTGCGAAGATCTTTCCAGGCACCTCAGATAGGTGTTGGAGGGGGTGTGGCCTTTCGGGGGACTTCCAGCACATATGGTGGGATTTCCCCTCCATTAGGCCTTTCTGGGAGGAGATCCTGGCTCAGATAAAATCCATCTTAGGATACCCGGTCCCGACTACGATGGCAGAAGCTCTGCTTGGCATTAGGGACCCCCTGCTAGAGCACCAAACCAGGGACGATAAAAGATTTATGTGGCTATGTCTGGGGGCTGCCAAATTGACAGTGGCGAATGCATGGAAGAAAAGAGAGGCGCCAGCGATGTCACTGTGGCACTCCCGTCTGTGGCAACTGCTCAGCTTAGAGCGTATGTCTGACATATCCCGGGAAGACTTTAAGAACTTTGAGTACCGCTGGGGACCGCTGGTCTAATTCCTCTCGAAAGGCCTACCATCTGCGGTGTGCCCCTCTACTCTCAGGGCCATGCATCTGTTCCAGGTTTAAAAGCCTCGTCGACTGACACATTACTGTAAGGCAACTCCACCACTGGGGGGGGGGGTTTAGGGGGAGAGGTGTGGGGAGGGAAAGTTGAGGGACCTGGGTTGGTTACTGTTTGATTCAAGGTAAAAAGTCCACTTTCAGGTTTCCTTGAGCACTAGGGAATCCATACTAGCGGACCGCGTTCGCTGGCAACTGGATGGGCTTGAGAGCTGGGAGAGCACATTGTATTTAAGGACTCTTGTGCTGCACCACTGTTCTTGCTGACTGGCCTTCTGGGTCTAACTGGGACTCAATCCTGTCTGCCCAAGCACAGAACATTACGAACTTAAGGTGGATAGACCAGAGGGGATTCAGGGTCATGGGTAGTATCGACCCATCCGCTTGCCTATGTTGTACATGATGAGCTCATTATTTTAAAAGGGCCCCTGCGTGGGCTTGTTGGCGGATTGTGCCTTGAATCTTTAGCTGTGGACAACAATAAAATCTGTTTGATAAAAAAAAAAAACATGTTTTTATTACATTCTTTATTTATTAATTTTAAGGTTTTAAATGTATTTTAGGTCTGTTTTACTTAATTATAATTAATATTTCATTAATTTTACATTACTTTTAAGACATTTAAAAAATTCAATATTTTAACAAACTATATTATTTACAACGAATTTGGATTCGATATTTTTTATCTTACCTGTTTGTAGTTAGGATTTCGATATTCTGGTTGTCGATATTTTGTCACCGATATTTTTGTAGGTCGATATTTAGCTCCTCGATATTCTGTCAGTGATTCATCCTTAGAAAGTAACCAGCCTCACGTCCCTCTTTACTACCTGAAATTAGTCAGAAAATAGCAAGGAAGGAGAAAGAGGTCCACTGCCCATAGTGATTTTTCAGTTGATAAAATGTCACGCAAGTTACACTGAAAGAAATAATATGTTTGTTGGACTTTGTGTGGTTGGCCTTGAAATGCCTAAAAAGGTAGTTGTTGGAACGTCCCCATTAACACCAACGTGTAGTAAATCTCATAAAAATGCCCAATTCAAAGAAATTGTGGTTTTGCTCTACTTTTGATTGCAGGTAGTTTGGTGCAACATCTGTCACACCAACCCAGTCGCACAGCTAAACAGTGTAGTTACACCAATATTTAGTTTCAATCGATGAAACTTCGTTTTCAAACAGTAGTACTCCGAATTTGATCTTTTCTTCATTTTAAATCCACCTGAATGGTACCATGCTGTTTCGCTAGTTTCAAATGTTCAAGGTGTGCCCATTCCAGGCCTCGTACAAGAACACGATGGAAACGTATGTTGACTTCAAAGCAGTGTTTTTTTTTTAAAACCCAATACATTTCGGGCATATCAAGCCCTTCTTCAGGGAAAACTGCAAATAAACAAATAATCACTCTCATTACCTAAGCATATGTGTTTTACAAACTTTATACTAAATGCTAACTTTTTATTTAACTATGACCGCTAAATAAAATAAAAAATGTTCGTGAATCTTTTCTATCATATTCTATGAGTTCAGTTCCACAAATGATGTCACAGAAAATACTGACCCCATGTCCATAACATTTAAATATAACTAAAGGAATCTACGAGATTGAAAAACGTATTATTATCACACCTTCCTCTCCAGAGCCCGTCCTATTAGTTGCTCCCCACGAACTTCTACTTTTGATTGCAGCACAATTTGTGCAACAAGGTCCAAAGTTTAGGATTGCGTACTAGCTGGATGATAACTGATGTATGTATGCCCTTCATGTCGAAATACGATGTTAATCATCTTTATTTTCATGTTCTTTGTGTTTTTTCCAGTCTTTCCACTACACTTCCTTGAGGGTAAAAACCAAAAAGCGATCAAAGGGTAAGATGAGTATATTCATAAAGCAACCAACTCATTTTACTTTAAATGTATCCAATCTTTGTTTTCGTATTATAAAAAGAGATATTGTTTAACTGTCACTGGTAAAAGAAAGTGCTGAATTATGTTGATTACTAGCAACGTGATTTTCAAAGAGGTTATTTTGGGTGGGAAGGATGGTTGTGTCACTGGTAGGAAAACAAACGGCAATTGATGGCATGTTCTTGAAATCCGGCTGGAATACGAGTATACCAAAAAGTAACAAAGCGTTGTGAACTAGAAAAGCACACATTTGCTATGGCTGCAACTAGTATCCAAATGTTTGCCAGTGCTTAATTTGTAAAAAACAAAACAAAACAAAAAACACGTGCCAGGGCTCTCATTGGTAGAGCAATGCGGCTTGCACCACACATTGTCACATTGCCCCTGCTGCCAATGATAGTAACAATACAACCACTTACCAACTATTCCAGGCACTCAAACCTATAAAAATGGCTTAGGCAGTGGTAAATTGTAATTTTTAATGTATATTGAAGTAATAATAAACTGTTGTTGTGCTGATCTCTAAATTAGACAGCGCCACCTTGTGGCAGACTGTCAAAATCACTGTTGTTGACAAATAAGTGCTGCTCTCCGGCACCGGTAACCACAGACTCAAATTAAGCATTGTCTGTGACGCATTATCAAACATCACTCCAAATCACCAGAACCTTTTCGAGTTCGAGGCTCAATGAAAAATTGGGATGTACTCACTCACGCCTACGCTCTGAGCGCAGTTCAAAACTTTTGGGAATTCAAAAAGGATTCGGGCAGAATTAAGAAAGAATTCCAAGACAACTCCAGGGAACCCGTGACTGTTGCATATTACTTGAAGTACTCATATACATTAGGAATTACACATATTTCGTACTTTTACACATGCAGATACATTATGCTGAAGGGCATGTGTACTTCCCAACCTTTTTGTGTTTGTCTACATGAGAACATATTTATGGTAGTAGAGAACGCCCTTATCTAAATACCCACCACATTTTGTGGCATTCCCTATTCTTTTCCAACTCTAAACTTGATTTACCCCTACCCTTGACAAAAGTAATTCTCTGAATGTTTTCACTATGGGAAAAAAATGTATGCACTTGTGCACACTCACCAACTATTACAGTTGTCCCACAGCCCCTGAAATACCCACAAATCTTCCCCTGTAACCAAATTTACTTGCATGGTATATTCTACCAGAGTGGAAAAATTATCTGTGTGAGGAAATCAATTTACAACTACAAAATGTAATTCTGTGTCAAAGCATCCCGCTACCCTTGGCTTATCAACCATTGTGGAAATAAAATGACACAAGGAAAAGTCGACTATGCAATGCAGCAAAAGCGGACTTCATACGCCTGATTTGTATGTTACCTTTTTTAGCGACTGCTCATGTTTTAAATAATAAAAAATGCTTTTAATACTAGGGGTATATTATCCTTTAGAATGGCCATAATAAAAGGTCTCGACCCAAGTGACGCTCAGCTAAATTGCAAAATGTTGAAATGTTTGGTTTTACACACAAATAAATAACACACTAAACCTTTAATGGCCCATAAGAACTTTCATTTACAGTCTGCAGGCCATAATGTTTAGTATCCTCTCAAGACGCCCATCACCAAAACGATTGTGGTACTTAGGGACAGAGCGGCACCTTGTCGTGACAATTACTTAACAACTTAACACAGTTGCACATTATATGATGGCTTTTGGATCACTAAATCGAAGTAATGTTTTTTAGATTTTAACAGAATGGCGTCACTTATATATGGCATTATGATTCTTTCATCTGGATGAGCCACTTATGGCATATTGGTGGTGTCATACTGGGTGAAATTAATGACAATATTTTTTAACTATTAGGGCTCTGTTTTTTAAATGCACTATAGCATTGTATGGATGAAATTATGTCAGCTTTTAGTGGACTAAACAATTGTACATAATGTATTATAAGTAACTGATTCAAGTGCAATTAACATTGTGCTCAAATGACAAATGACAGCTATGAAGGTTTATTGGGCAAGCATTGCACTATCGACTGTACTGCAACATTGTCATGGTTTTTATTAACTTAAGCAATAAAGTATAGAATTAAACTGTTTTTGGGTGCTCCTAAGTCAAATACCTTTGACAAGCAGCCCTATAGTTCTCTGTAGAAAGTAAATCTAAGTTGGGTTTAACAAAATAAAGCTGCTGGTAACCCAGAGAAAGAGGAAGCTCACTGGGGAAGGCTGAAGCTGCATTCATGGATGCCAATAAAGGGGCTGATTTATATATTGGCTGGATGTATACTCCATCACAACGGCAATGAAGTATACATACCGCCAAGTTAAAGGTCCGCCCATCCAATGTTGATCCAGGTGGATCTTAAGTTTGGCTACGACAGTGGCTACAATGTCAGCGTCAAAGCCAAACTTTTTCCCCGGTCCAACCGAGTAAGGGCTGTCTGGAAAATGGCCGTATGCCTGCCATCGCAATCAGGGTGGGTGGACCTATACCCATTTTTCATTGTCCATCACCGCCAAGCAAATTGTGATTTTCTTTTTGGAAATAAAAAGAAAAAAACATGTTTGGTGCAGGGCTGTGTCCTGCTGACACAGCCCTGCACCAAACAGCAAAAGGCATTGGCAGGAACCACTGTGACGGCTGTACCTGCCAATGCATTATAAATGACCGCCTGCTTGGCGGACATATATAAATGTCGCAGGCAGTCCTCCCACCAGGGGATGAAGTCATTTGCTCTGTCCCTCTGGCAGAATGACGGGCTGTCCACCTATGTATAAATTAGCCCCAAAGTCTCAGTAAGGAGAGAGAGGACAGAAGGTCAGAGTGAGAGTGAAATACTGAGGGTATTGGAAGCGTCCTGTGCCACCCAGATTGATACAGAACAGCCAGAGTAATAAACAAGAGCAGTATCAATTTCACGTTTCTATTTATTCATAATTGTACTTTGTTTAAAGATTAAAAAGCTTAAAAATATTAAAGCAAAAAAAAAATGCATACACTACGTTAACTGTGACAGTCTTTAGAAATACTAAAATGGAAAGACACATTTTCTTAAAATTTCCATAAAGAGTTTAAGGAAACATTTCCGTATCAAAAGTTTCACAATTAGGCCTTCAAAGATAAGTGGTCCTTAAATTCCAAAGGGCCGGCAAGTTTTTAGTTTTCACACTCAGATTTCCTCTGCTGGAAGCAGTCGAAATTTCCGTGTGAAAATCCAGTGGAAAACGTCTGGGAAAAAGTGTAAACACACCAATTCCTGCATGTTATTCACCAAAAACTTGTAATCCCTTTTATTTCTGCGCCTGAAATTACCAGGGTTCCGGGTAAAGGTAATTGTGAGGTGCAAAATAATGGGGATTACAATGGGCCACTAGTAATGAGGGTCTTGGTATAATATTAGTTCATCACATCTCAGAAGTGCCTCCTAAGCATCTGCAGCCAAGCACATCCCAGCAGCAACTGAGGTATGGTTACTTGTTCAGATAAACAGAGGGTGCAAAATCAAGATGCACTGAGTAAAAGAAACCAGGCCCCCGGTCATTACTGATGGAAATGTCCCCAATCTGAATAAAAGAAGTATTCCTATGCCATCAGGGTGAAAGAGTTCACATAAACACAGGTTAGCACTACCCTTTAAGGACTAACGGCCATATGTATCAACACATTTCCCCATTGACACAGAATGGGCAAAACCCTTTGATACATCTGGCCCATAGTGATATAGTACAGGAGGGTCTCATCATCAGGTAGTCACAGTCCTTCCTAATGGACCAATATCTACTAAGATATGTTTCTATTCGAGATACTCACTTTATCACCCGGGATATTGACAGGAGGACAGAAAACACAGAGAGGCTTGGCCAATCCATTGGTAAATAGCATGTCCTGTCCCTGCATTAAATAACCCAATGCCATGGGTGATGCTGTGCAGGGCCAATGGGGTTTTGCATTAATTGTCTTTACCTTGTTATTGCTAGTGGTTGGTGTCTTAAAGGACTTGCATTATTTTTTTTTTATTAATAGGAGGTTCCCTTACAAGTGGAAGCAGGAGACGAATCTCTTGCAAAGACTTAGGCCATGGGGACTGTGAGGGCTGGTTGTGGAAGAAAAAGGATGCCAAAGGTTACTTCACTCAAAAATGGAAAAAATACTGGTTCATTTTGAAGGATTCTTCGCTGTACTGGTACACGAACCAAAATGTAAGTATGTTTCCATTACCTAAGACAACTTTAACTCTCCAATGCATTCATTATTTTCCATACATTTGTCATCTGCATAACAATGGGCTGCTTAGAATTAAATAATCAAACCATGGCAATTTAACATTTTGACAAATATGCAATTATGAGAGAAAAGTAGGAACGAAACACATGCAGTTTTTTTTATAATGAAAAACATAGGTGCTAACACAAAATTAAGTGATCATATAGATATTATGGTCAGCTCGTTTCCTGAAAAGAAGCGTCACTTTGAGAGGGGAGGAGTGTGCCGGGCGGCCTTATGGGGTGTAGTTTGTGCCCTTCTCTCCTTCCGGCTGCAACCCTTTTGTGATCAGTGTGTGACCTGCATGCTAACTCACCTCAGGTAAAATGGCCTCTCAACAAACGAAGAGAGTCCAGGTGTGATTGGTTACCTCTGATTTGAAAACACCACAATTCCCTGCAGTTTTCAAAACAGAATATATCTCCCCTCTCTCAAAAACACAAGACTGGAAGACTTTGGGCTGAGTCATTTTACTCCCAATTACTAGTCTTCTTTTCATGAGTAACATTTTGGAAAATGTTTTCTCATTTCATTTCCAATAACATATTGATTCAGCCAGTCCTCTCAGATCATTCACCCTTGTCACAGTAGTGAGGCTGTCACTGTATAGGTGATCAATCACATCTTAAGAGCTACTAATGAAAGGGACGCCATTTTGCTTCTGCTACTGGATCTCACCACACCATTTCATATGGTGTACAATGAGATTGTCTTATGCCTTTTGTTATTGGGCTTGGCCCTTGGTGGAGGAGTCTTAGACATGTTTTCATAATTCCACTCACCACTCTCAATCTGTCCAGAGGGGTAGCTCCAGGTCCTTTACCATGCCTGTGCATTGTGGAGTGCCCCAGAGTGCCATCCTAGCCCCAACTCAGTCTGTATATTGAGCCGCTGGGTGATTGGTTGTTGAGGTCTAGATGACCATCCGGTAGTAAACAGATGACACCCATCTCTTGCATACAGTAGACTCACAAGCGGACATCTTTCACCTGCTAGCTTGCCTTCAGGTGGTTGAACCCTGGATGGCCAAAGCCAGTCTTAAATTCAACCTTTGAAAGACACACTTTTTAGGGATTTTTGCATGTTTGGATAGTTCGATGTAGTTTTGCGGTCTGCCCCGGGCAGCACGAGTTTTGGGGGTGGCAGCTCACCACCCTTCCATGTGTTTGCCACGGGGGAAATAGCCAGGCTGTTATGGCCGCCGCGGGCGGCAAAGACAGGCCCGCCATGGGAGACAAGTGGCTAACTACGCCACTGGGGCTACAAAATATCTGTCTCAGTAGCTTGCTTATGTCCTGTGCTTGAGGCCATGGTATGACGCCCACAAATCCGACTGTATTTCTCTAATATGTCCTGTGATTCTGTTTTAGGATGAAAAAGCGGAAGGATTTATCAGCTTACCAGAATTCAGGATAGACAGAGCCATTGAATGCAGAAGGAAACAGTGAGTATGAAACAGTCTCAGCAAAGCTGCTAACTTTAGAACGGAGGAGTCTGGTCGAGACTGGCAATTGCTCACCATCCTGTGATCCTGGGCAAATCACTTAGGGCCTGATTATGAGCTTGGCGGCGGATATCCTGTCCACCAAATTACAATTCCATTATATCCTATGGCACTTCTAATTTGCCGGAAGGGATATCCCTCATGTTTGTGATGGAGTATCCCATCCACCAAACCCAAAATCAGGCCATTAATCTCCCCGTGCCTAAAAAAATAAAACCAAAATCAATGTTATATTGTGTAATGTAAGCAGTACTCGTGAAAAGCGCTACAATACCTTTTGCTCATAAAAAGCGCTACAATACTTTTGGATCCTGTTCACGCTATATAACTCTGCAAAAAATAAATGAACAGCCCGCTTAGGTACTCTCTGGGAGGCAGCCGAGGTATCCTAACACGCCGGTACAAGGAAGGCCTAAAGGATGGTCATTCATGCCGACCGTAGGTAGACCACAGTTTGTCTGTGGGGAGGAAATTCGAGCCACTGACTAGGTTTATCAGACCTTCTATTAATGGAACTACCTTTCATGGGGATGGCTTTTTTTAAAAAAAAAAATTACAAATACTTTATATCTAAGAATTTCAATTTGGTGCGTTATGATCAGATATGTCACAAGTTTGTTTTTTTCAGGCCCGAATCAGCAGCCTCAGGGATTTAGCACAAAGGACGAGGATCTTTTTCTTACTTTTCACAATCAGGTCCTGTAGGTTAAGAATGAAAAAACAAACAGAGCCGGCATCTGGCGCCACCTATTGGTACTAGCCATGTTAGCAGCTTCTCCATTAAATTCACGGCTCAGGCTTGTGGTAAAATCTACAGCTAAAAGTTCCTACACGTAAGCAGGACATTGAAAAAGTGCAGGGCCTGGGAAATTAATTATGCCCCCCCTGCTCCCTCCTAGGATGGCTCTCGTTATGAGACTAGCCACTGTAGGCTCCTATCATTTAAAAGCCTCAAGTGCAAGCAGGAATTCGCTTTTTCCAAACCTACTGTTGCAGTGAAAGATATAGTGGGGGGTTTATGTCTCCACCTACAGCCAGTCATCTCCCAAATAGCGCAAGGACTTTTTAAATATTTTTTTTGCCATTTTTGACCTTGATAATAAATAAACGTAGCATCGTCAATACTGACCACTGCATGAGCGTTCCTCCTCATTATGCTGTCTTCCTCTGAGTATTTCTCAATTGTCTTTCTGGTTTTCTGAGTTATTATCAATATGTAAGCGATTTCATCTTAGGTGAGTCCATCATTTCGTTTTTAGAAATGTTTCAAAGTGCGCGAATAGATCAAATTGCGCTCGTGCTGAATCCAAATTAAACTGCCTAACAGCTGAGACCGAAATTCCAAGAACTTCGAAAATGTGCTACCAGCGAAACGTTGTTTTAAAAGCTATTGCACTTCAGTATTATGTAAGTCCTGATTATTTGGTATGGCTTTTAGTAGAAATAATGATTAGGTGCAAGTTATTTTACGCGGTTGTCGACGGCCGTAGGATAGATATTTCTGCTGTCTTTTGACTAGTTCATTATAAACTACAAGGTAACTACGCGTAACAGTATCTTCGCAGAGAGTTAAAACCCTCAGGAGTGTGTCTCAACACTCGGCCGATTACAAAATATAAAATAGAGTAGTTGCGGCATAGGAAGGTTGGAACATGGATGGCTGCAGCAGGTTGGAAGGGTAAAGGCCATAGCCATTTTAAATACCTGTATTCACAATCGAGGGGAACAAATCATACATCCAGGTGCGGCTCCTCTGCTATGGCGGAGACGCGTCGCCCCACTGCTTTTAAGCAGTGGGAAGCAGAAATTTAAAATGATAATAACTTTGTGATATTATCATTTTGGTTCTGCTTCCTGCTGCTTTGCGGGCGGGGGAGTGGGCGGGGCTGCTCTGCTCTTTGAGCAGGGCAGGGGCGGAGTGGTTTGCACACTCAAATGCGCAGTGACTGTATGGCCGGCCCTCTCGGGCCACCCAAACCAGTCATGCACACTTTTGCCTTCTACATACAGGCTGCATTACGGCCTGCATGGAGAACAAGCCCAGGCCTCCATTCCCTGGTTGAGCGTCAATCCAGGACACTCAAAACCAATCACAACGCTGCTACAGCATTGTGAATGGTCAGGGGAACCTGGGTGATCACCAATCACAATGCTGCACTGCAGCGTTGTGATTGGTTAGTGGGGCCTGCTTCCTGTTCCTCGATGTGCTCGAGGAGAGCAGGACCCAGCCGGCAGCAACCGAAGTTTATTATTATTTTTTTAATATATAATGTATTCCCCGCGACCCCCACCAATGTGTGATCCCCCACGATACCCTGCTCCCGTCCTGGCACCCACAAGCTATGCTAGCCACCCCTGCATACATTAAAGTTTATATACATGAATACACATAAATAAACGATTGGGATAGAATAGGCTTCAGCGTTAATAAAGCAGTGGCTAATAAGTGATGCAATTAAACAGAAAGAGAAACAACCTCAGTTGTAGGGGTGTTCCTGAGCAGATATTTCATCAAGCCATTTTAGGTCTGAGTAAGACAGTATTGTTGCGTGATATTTCTTAGGTCATCAACACACACAAATACACCGAAAGTGGGCTTTGAGCTAACCCCTTGTTTGCATCAACCCCATTCAGCCATTGCTTGTTTGAAGTGTCTTTTATATTTTGCATCCGAGTAGAAGAGTATTGTATTGTACTGGTACACATTTTGTAACATTAATTGGGAAAGAATCATTCTACAGGTAGGATATGATCGCAATATTTTTTTCAGTTTTTATTTAGCCAATGCCTCGTTGTTTCATTTGCACCTACATTTAATCCTGTTAACTTTGCACCAAATCTGATGTTGTACGTAGATGTGTTTTGCACCTAAATGTGACTTTTGCTCTTGAATGTGTTTTGTACCTAAACGTGCTTTCACACTCACCTTGATGATGTGCTAAGAGCAGTTTTACACCTAAATGCGATTTTGAACCCAAAAGTGGTTCTGCACTCTTACTAATAGTGCACCAATGGTAATTTTAACACCTTCATGTTATTTTGCATTTAATTTTAGTTTTACACCTACATGTTGTTTGCTCCTACAAGTGTTTTGTCATTTATGTGATGTTGCACCAAGGGTGATTTTGCACCTAAATGTGATTTGTTATATTTAAAATGTTTCCACAGTCATGTGGATGCTGCACGAAGGGGGATTTTTCACCCATAAATGTGATTCTGTTCCTATGTGTTTCGGCTGCTAAATGTGATATGTGAGCCTAACAGTGTTTCCATTATCGATTAATGTTGCACCAAGGGTGGATTTGTATCCAAGGGTCAATTCATAAAAGCATTTATGAGTACTAATACAGGAGTACTCTTTTACGTACTCTTACATTTTTTTATGAGTCCACCCTAAAACGTTCTATTCTCTATCAGTAAAAGTGCAAAGAGGCTAACGTCCTTTCTAGTTGTGTTAATTGTATATCATTATTCTCCAAATATTTCAAGTGTATTTCCATTTTAGAGGTGTTGAGGCCAATTCACAGATATATGAAAGAATGCATAAGAGAGAACTAGAGGAGTACTATTATGCCTACTCCAAAATGCTATTGTGAATTGTCCCAGAGATGTTTTTGACTCTAGGTGCGATTTGTGCTCCCCAAACGTGTTTCTGGGCTCCTGCTAATATTGCAGCAAGGGTGATTTTATATCTAAATGTGATTTGCCACCTAAATGTGATTTGCACCTGAACGTGTTTCTAATTCTAGATGTCATTTGTGTTTCTAAATGTGTTTTCACCCTCTGTTGATCTTACAGTATGGGTAATTTTACACCTAAATCGGATGTTTCTTCTAAATGTGAAACCACAGTGTTATTTACATTGCACCAACTGAGATATTCCACCTAAAAATGTTTTACGCTTAAATATGACTTTGCGTGTAAACATGGTTTTTATTCCTATTTTTTCACAATCCTACTTCTGCTGCATCACAGGTGATTTCTATGTGAATAGGTTGTAGATTATATGTCATTGGAAACTGAACCTAATGTGGCATCCTACATTTATATATTTTTTCTGTAATAAGAGATACCCCAGGGTTGTAATTTCAGGTTGCCCCATACTGAATCTGCTGCTCAAGCCACCCTAGTCAGTTCCATGTAATCTAAGTTTGGCCACCAAACATATAAAAATTAGCTTTATGTGAGATCTGACTCAATGATGCATAAAACAAAACCTCAGTAGTTCTTTTCACATCTTGACTATCCAGAATTACTGTCAAATACCACATACACCGAGCTCTAATAGCCACCCTAAACATTTTCATTTGTGACAAATATCAAAGTTTCACAATGAGCTCCATTAAAAATCAGAGAAGCTAATCCTGCACTGTCACATAAACAAATGTGTGTCGAAAGTCAGCGTGTGGAAAATGTAGCCAACGTTAGAATGCGTACATGTAAAATGGCGGTGTTTTCCCACGTGCCTAACCGAACCATTTGACACATAAAAATGGATAATTCCCAAGTTGTGCATTGTGATGACATCCCATATATATTTTGTTACAATTTGATATTTTCTGAGGTAGGAAGTTTTGCAAATGTTGTTTATTTTTGCTGAAAGTCAGAATTTCTATATGTTATGGATATCAATCTTTATCTCATTTCACAGAATGTATATGCTCTTGAAGAAATGCTTTGACCAGGATGCATTGAACAATAACTCTTTTTTAAGTCGAAACTGCAATTAGTTTCTACTTCTAAAAATAAAGTATTAATGATTAAGAAATAATGTCGTTTACTGGAGACAATGGAATGAGAGTGAATATACCGGATCGGGGATGCTGAAAAAACTCCAATCTGCACAAGAAGTAACACATCTGAAGGAATAGTGTGACACTGAGTGTATGCATTGTACCATCTTTGTATATTGTGTTCAATTAATCCAATCAAAGTTATCTAATCCTGGAACATTTGTTCTGCTGGAAACCACAATGAAAGAGCTATTACACACCAACAAAGCGCATCAAATCAGATATTGTATCCTACCTCTTATTACCAAGTAGCACAAGTGAGTTAAATACTTAAAATTTCCTATGCAAAGCCCCATTGATGTATTTCATAAATGGATTCAAATGGTGATAACTAACATGTGTTTTTTGCCTAAGGCACTTTCTTGGGGACATTAAATAAAAAAAAAACATACTTAGCCTAATTCATAAGAAATAGTAAATAAATTTATACTGACACCCGGGGTCTTGCAGTCTTAATAACCATAGTTTAGTGTGAATTAGGCTGTACTGGCAAAATCCCTTAAATATTTAGCTATCTCATCAAATTCACTTTTTTCATCACATCATAAATATATCACATAAATGTATATCACTTAAGAAGGAACCTTTCTTAACTGCAACTCGGATTGGTGAATTAACCGCATTCAACTGAATCGATAAAATAGGCATATTGTTGAATGACTTCCCAGCAGTAACTGAAATGTTGACTCTTCAGTCATAGTCTACCTTTCTTCCCCATCATAGATCCCTGGTTATAAAATCCTTAAGTCCCCTATCTTTGCATTTTGTGTTTACAGACCGTTTGCTCCCTTGTGAACACAAGATATGGTTCTTCATCAACGGTTCTATCCCCATGAGGAGTATAATTTGAGTTCATAATAAACATGTTCATCTTGTTAACTTGAATATCCTTTCACTTGTTTTAGTCTTGGTCCTTTTCCTATTTTATGCCACTTTAACATCATTACCTTCCATATTATTCATGAGGGTGTGCAAGACCAAATGTCTGAATCAATTAATTGAAAATTGAAATTCAATATTGCATTTCCAAGATTCCAGATTTATTAAGATTATATTTTCTGCTCTTTTGAAACCCCATGTTGTATAGTGTTGTGACAGCCTTGCTGAGCATTGGCAAGGAGACTGTATTAGCCCCATCAGATGAAAATTGTCTGATCAGATTTGAGGGTGGAATCATCATTTGTTTATTTCATCTCCTGTATGGGCATGCCAGAAGCATCATTTTACGGACTTCATTGTCCTTCATTGACAATATGGCTTAAATACTAGTGATGCAGATGTTAGCCTAACAAGGCCAGAAAAACAGCATCATTCCAGCCAAAAAGAAATACTGCCAGTTTCTGTGGCCCCGGAACTAGCAGGAATCATGTGTATAATTGTTTAAGTCTGCCTTTATCTTGATTTATCTACTCACACGTTATCTTTGATCAAAGTGACTGACCATCGATATATGGCTTACATTGATCAATGCCGATTTTTTCACCATTGACCAGAACTGAAACTGACAGTGAAGGAATAACCCTTAATACATTAGGACACCGGGAAATTATTAAGGGAGTTAACAGCATTCATCGCAATCCCAATATCATACGCTGTCTCAGTCTCTGAATCCAGCCTCCAGCTCTGAGGTGGTGTGGCTAGATCAGCCCCAACCCCATCTCTAGGACACAGTACCATCTCAGCCCCAGGAGACACTGCAGGCAACTGGGAAGCAAGGCAATAGAGTTACAGGGCAGTGGGATATTAAAACTATGTTGAATGTAATCTTTGATTACATTAGGGAGCAGAAAGCTTCTCAAGCTATTGAAATTGCAGCATTGCATCAACGGTTATCCAAAATTGAAGAAGCAAATGCTAATTTTCCAGAAAGAATACAGGAAGCAGAATCAGAAATTTTGCATCTTAAGGATCAGGTTAGCCCAATGCAGGATAAAGTTAACCAAATAAGGATGCAAAAGCCGTCGTTGAATAATAAAATTAAAGAGCCGGAAAATCACTCATGCCGATCGATTTTATGTCTGGTGGGTGTTCCGGAGGGGTGTTAAGGTCAGCTGGTCTTACAGTTGGTAGACTTATTCATCAAGGGAAAAGTTTTGCCAAAGCATGCCAGGGATACAACAATTACTGGAGCATATAGGGTCCCGGCACAACCATTTGCGAACTCAAAACTGCCACGCACAATATTGGTGAACTTAGCAGACTATCTCATAAAAGAGAAAGTGCTAGCCAAAGCTATAGAAAAGAAACAGTGTTCAACTAATGAAATATCTCACTATAAAAACAATTCTGATATGTTGGCTGCGGCAACTGGCCACCATAAAGAATTCGTCAAAATGTGGCATCTATTTAAAGCTCAGGGAGCCCAGGCTGCAATCGCTCAACAGTCTAAACTAAGAGTGTTTGTCAAAGGGCAGATTCATATGTTCCCAAATCTGGTTAATGCTCAAGCATTTCTCTAGAAGATTTCTAACTGAAAGCCAAATTCGGAATATGGTATAAGTGGAATAGATGTTTTTTTATGTGGTATAGCAGGGGTTAAGGGTGAATTGCATTTTCATTGGAAATTGCTTTAAAGGTGCCACTTCTGGGCTAACTGTCCAGTTTTGAAAGTACATAAGTGGAAGCAGAATCGATCAGTATAATACTGCATTGGCAGTAAGGGAGTGTGGGTTGGGTGTCCACCAGAGGTGCACCACCATGACACCCAGGGAAGCTGACAACTGCTGCGAGAGGGGTACTGAGGGCATTCTCCTCTCGCTTGGGTTTGGGGGGCTCATGAGGTGGGAGGGGTTTAGGGGCTTTTGGGAGGTGGGGGATCTCAATTTGCAAAAAAGAGCAGAACTATAGGAGTTTATGTGTCATTGGGATTTTATTCTCAATAGAGGGCTCATTTCTGAGTATGCTATCAGGCTAATTGGTCTTAATGCAAGAATGACATTGTGTAATGTCAACAGAATATCCAGTAAGCAGAGGTATGGGGGGATGATCAGATGACTAACTTCTTTTACCCCACAAGTCCTAATTCTTCAAGAGACACATCTTAAAAATGACTTCCCAAAGTTTTTTATCCCTATACATTATTACGGGACATATTTTGCTTCAGCAGGGTTGGTGGTAAAGGGGGTATTGGTTGGTTACTCAAGTCCGTAGGGACCCTAATAGCAGATGAATCTAGCTTACCGTCAGCGTAAAAGTTAACCCTCTAAATTTGGCAAATTACTACGCCCCAGTAGCGGATGATTCAAATGCAATTAACCAGATCAATAATATTGCTATGGGAACTGCTGGCCCAATTATTCTGAAGGGGGATTTAAATTTTATCCAAGAATTAGGCTGGTATTCATCCAACAAAAAAAAGCAATTGAAACTTAATACCAATAAAGTGTTAGATGCACTGACGCAGGATTACCAATTGATTGATCCATGGCGCAGAGACCATTTGGAAATCTCACAATATACCTGCTTTTCATGCTGTTTTCAGCCAGCTTCCCGTATAGACTATTTTCTCATTTCACACTCCCTGAAATGTTTAGATTCAGTTATCTGGGAAAATACATTTTCAGACCACTCTTTGGCTACCATTGAAATTGAGCTAGAGGTAAGGAGAAAGGAGAGGTCCAGGTGGCAGATGGATTGTAGCCTCCTTGCCAATTAAGAATGGGTATTATGTTTGAAATCCTTTATCGTGGGATTTTCTCAGTTGAATAAAGGTGCAGTTTAATTGCTTTCACTTTGGGAAGCTTTTAAAGCAATTATCCGGGGGTTAGATGGCTTCATATATGGCTTTAGCAGCTAAAACCTGTGTGAAATGTATAGCTGAGCTCCAACCAGCAGTTGATGTGTCTCTGCATAAGAGGAATTACTCCCATGCACCACTGGTTAAAGCTACATATAAATTTCAGGAATATTTCATTTTATAAGAGGTTAATAGCTCAAGGGTGTTCCAACAACATGTTTATGAGGAGAGCAGATCGTGGGTAAATTTTGTGCCGGGTCAATGAGGGTTAAACAGAAGGCAGCACTGGTTACTGAGTTGCAGAAGCCAGGATCTGGGGTAGTGGCAGTAATAGGGAGGAGGTTGCGAAAGTTTTCTTACAACACTATAAAAAGAGCTCTATATTTCCAGTAAATCAGCCTGCCATAGCTGGCAAATTCTCAGCCAGAGAAAATGGCTGCATATATCAGCATTGGAGATACGGCAGGCTCTTGCCTTCATCTGGGAAGGCCTGTGGAACTGACGGTTTTCCAACAGAGATTTGTAAAGCATTTGCTACTGAGCTTGCACCCTTCTTGATCTGGCTTTTCAATTTTATAAAGGAAGGGGGGAGGGTCTGTCAACTTTTAAGGAATCAGCAGTTGTTCGTTTTTTAAAAAAGGGTTCAAAATACACTGATACCGACCGATCAGTGTGCTGAACGTGGAATATAAGCTATTAATGAAAGTATGGGCAAATCGAGTTATGCCTTGTAGCTCAGCTGATATGACCTATAGCATAAATGGATGCTTCTTCCCTTACATTAGGAAGGATAGCCCTTATTAAAATGGCAATTTTCCCCTTGTTGATATTTCCTTTTTCTAATGTCTTGATAAAATCAGTAGGCTTATTTTTAAGAACTTGAAGCACTTTTTCGACATTTAGTGTGGAACAAGAAGGCCTCTAGGGTTAAACTCTCAGTACTGCAATTAGAAATAAACCAGGGAGGTTGGCACTACCTCAGTTGTGTTCTTATTATAAAGCCTCCATTATCGATTTATTAGTTTGATCGATAGATGCAAAGGGATCTCTAGACTGTTTTTTCCTAGAAAACATGGTGCAGAAGGCGGTATCCCAGCTCCCGGTAAAAAGTTGTCAAGGTATTTGGTGTGAGACTTCAAGCATTTAATTTATCCAAAAGTATATTAATACTTAAGAGTATGTGTAGTTTAAAATGTCTATGTCTAAAAATATCACGCAGTCATTTAAGATTTTAGAACCAGCATGGTTTCAAAGAATTGGGACACTGTTTGGTGAGGGGAAAATATATTACTTCGCACGATCTTTATGTAAAGTGTGATAATCAGTGCAAGCTTTTTTAGCATTTCAAAAAGTTATTCAGTTAGTGAAAAAATTGCTGCCCTGAGTCCTGCTCAGTCTCTCACCCTACATTATCTGCCTTGTTCAGTGCAAAACTCAGTGGGATTGGCAACTGGTATAGATTATTACGGAATCAAGGAGAGTGACACCATGTGAAAGGTATTTTAGATAAAAATTCACTGAGTGACACAATGCAATTTCTCAGAGGCAGAGTGGCAGTTGATATTATTATGAGGTCAGTAGGCCTAAAGAGCAGCGAGTTTTAAGAGAATGTCCTATTTATCCCGCTGGATGGCATACTATACTCCAAGGGCTCTTCATAGAATGTCTCCTGCCTCGGACAATCAGGGGACTGGCGGCTGGGTGCACATCTTTTTACCTGCCCAAGGGTGGCTTTGTTTTGGGAACAGAACAGGTGTTTTCTGCCCTTAGTCTAGGAGTGTAGACTAGGCTCGGTCCAGAGGGTAGTGTTGCACTTTTTGGCTTTTTTAGACATAGGCAGAACACCCTGATAGGTAAAGGGGGTCTGGCGTTTATCGTAATATCATCTTTAATGGCTCATTCCTTGATCCTTCAGAATCAGAAGTCATCTAGGGTACCTATGGATCAAGAGTGGCTCAATAAAATGGACCGAAAAAAAAGAAAGTTTGAAGAGGCAAAAAGGGGAAGAGGGGTATTAAAAATGTCACTGCCGTGTGGCAGTTTATGGACGCAATATAAAATTTACAATATAGTAGGGTAGTCCTCAACGTTAACCTATGTAGGAATTTATAGTTGTACAGGTACTGTATTATCATATCCTTATAGTTATGATGGTAGCTGAGTATGTAATTTATCAAAGCCTGGTTGCACTTTTACTGGCCTCTATTCTTGATTACATATTGTACATTTTATCTGTGAATAATTCTGATGGCTGTTATTTCATGAATATCAAAAGTTAGGCATGGGATGGTTATTGTAGCTTCTTTATTACAGGTACATTTGCACTTTTCGTTTGCTGCTATAGAATTTTATATTTTAAAAAAGAGGGGGGGGGGGGAGATGGAACTAGGCACATTTGGGATATGTCCCTCTTCTCACCCTGGGTAGAAATCCGGGGCTGGCACGAATGCTCTTGATTATTTAAATGTGTGAAATACCGATTTTTACACAGTTTGGCCTCTCTTGAACAGCGTTCGGTCCCAACTTATATAAATCATGCTGAACGAAGTCGATGGTTATTTAGTTGTTTTGCATGGCTGCAAATGTTTCTTCATTCATTTGATTTTTATATGATTCTGCACAATAAAAAGTTTTTTTTGAAAGGTAGAGAGCAGCAGGCCCCTGCCTGTTTTCTGTGCTTTTCATGCATCGTCAGCTTGTTTCGCAAAAGACTGATTTCCTTCGAAGATATTTTGAAAATAAGGTTTCAAGCATCTCTTACGAGGGGGTCAAAAGAGACTAAAAATAACTCTCGGGTGGCAGACCGTTATATTGTTTATTTATTTGTCTTTTTTTAATTCATAATTTTTCATGAATAAAAAATGTGCATTTTACAATGATTGATCACCGTCCCATTGAAGCGGATTGGAGCTAGTTCACATGAAGGGTTTTGAACTCTAAAATAGCTTTAACCAACGAGCGCACAGATTGGAAGCTTGGAAAATATAATTGTAGTTCATGAAATCTCTGGAAATCGTTTTAATGACAAGTGGCTACTTTGACTTTTTTAATAATTATGAGAATAACTGAGAAGTTTTAGAGTGTGCTCATGCGGGTATAACATTTAAATGGATATTAGTGAAGCAGATATCTGACCTACATTTAGACTCATTATCTAGCATTTGTCCCTATGATATACTCGACTTGGGAGGAAGCAGGAAGGAGCTCTTTCTGATAGTGCTGTTTCCATAGTTACCTCATCCAGATGTATCCCTACAGAGTAATGCTGCTACATTATCATTCAAAATTAATGATCCTATAGACAGCGCACTGCTAACACAATCTGGGTGTCTTTATGAAGGCTGTTCTTGTTATCTGAATCTAAATAAGCCAAAACATAAATAGGTTGATTCAGCTTATGGTAGTAATATGGATAGTGTGTGCCGGGCTTTCTCCCTGGTGCTGCAGTTGCCACCAGGCATCCAGTAGATGAAAACGCTAGGGAGCCCAACTAACCAGGACTCTGTGTCTTAACAGCATGTGATGGAAAGTAGACCTAAGGCTCGTTGACTGTCTGGGTAGATGTGGACAGGCAGGGAAGCCTAGCTCCCTGGGGGTGGTGTGTGTAGTTAGTTCAAGAGCAATACCACACACCTATCAGAGTGACAATAAATATGTGGATGTCGAGCTGGAGTTGTGAGCAAGCAATACTGCAAAAATACCTCAAGAATCTATGAATACATTTAAAGCATATTTATTAGATCAAAGCACAGAAAGTAACCAAAGAACAATCCACGCTAAAACAATGGCACTGAGCAATACATCAGGAAAAGCTCGAGCTTCTGGCATTGCACAATGTGTAGAATTTGCGATCAATAGATGACCATGAACGTCAGCAAAATCATGTAACAGAAACCAAATGTCACCAAGAATGTGGTTAAAAAACCATTGATGCGATGGAACTATGTCCACAATCATTAGATGACCACGGTTACTAGGTGACTGTGATCAGTACATTTCAAAATGGAGGATGTGCAATCCTTCTGCCAACGTGTTTCCTCTGTTACAGTTTGGACGTATTTGCTGTTCCGGAAGCTAATGTTTGAATAATACCTACAATAAAGTTCAAATACAACAAAACATTGGCAAACTATTGATATTGTACGTGGTAACCGGAAAAGGAAGCGGACACCGTCTTGAAATCTGAAAAGTCTATTTAATTGCTCCAAGATGGTATCCTTTTCTTCTGGGTTTGAGATTAGTGTTTTAATCTGCCCAAAAGAGAGATATCTTGCTCCCCAGGTGCCGCAGATGCTCTCTCTGAGTCAGTGGCTCCACCCTCAGAGCGACCAAACCCAATGATCGGGAGGAGGGCGGGGTTTGGGGTGGGGGGTGGAGCAAACCACTCCTTGACCCTCATAACCATCATCTAGCACAAAGGGCTCCTCTCAGGCCACAAATGTTTCTCATGATCGAGCTAGGCAGCAAGCTATGTGGGTGCCAGATGAATGTAGCGTCAATAAATAAAACAAAAAATTAAAAGTCTCTGCAGAGAAGTATGCCCAGAACAGTGACCACTTATGTCGCCTGCATCTGTATTTGCTATTTCTTGAGGCAACCCTTCTCTAGTTGCTCCATCATACAACCAGCAATCTTGAAAAATAAATGACAGGTGCACCAGTAGTCTTTGTGATTGCACATGTTATGTAAAAATGTTTGCAAACATCTTAAATGTTAAATAAATTAAAAACGGGACCCACATCTGCTGCAAGCATCCAGCTTTAATTTGGCAGTAGACAGCATCCACGGATGCAACTATGCATCACAAACATTATGAGTAAACTGCCACCAGACAGGGATTGTGCAAGAGAGTGTAAGGAGTTACCACCATCAGATTACAGTACTGGGAGTGCAAATTAGGATCTTCACTCTCAAGGTACACATCAAAGGTGATGCTGAGGAACACTAATTTGTAATTTTTGGGTTATATCAGGATCTGGGGACGGTGGACCCACAAATTCTTGCCAAAAAGCAAAGTCAAAGATGAACTTTCAATGGCAAAAGAAACGTGTGAGGGATGTCACAGATATGCAGCTTGGAAGGGACTTTCATTCTTACAGTAACAGCACACTTTTCAATTGCTTACATTTTTTTGGGGCTCTGTAATTCCTACTTGAATATGGGTGCTATTTACAAGGGAAGGCTAAAATCATGCCCTCTGGCAAGTAAGAGCTGTTCCCAACTGCAAGCAATGCTCAGTGAGTAGTGAGGGAATGGATACAAGGCACAGGACCCCACCATATCCATCATCATCCGAACAAAGCCATTGACTATGGTCAATAGTTGTTGCCAGGAATGGTACGCACACAGAGCGTGCCTAACTGCAATGTTCTTAGCCTAGTGCCTGCTGACCATGGAGACAGTTTCCTGCTAGTGGACACCGCTGTCAGATGTATTGGGCACTGATCACGGATACATAGTTCTACACGAGGAGTACTTCAATCTTTGCAAAATAGCCGCTGTTCATCATTTAATAATTTGGTTTTAAGATCTGCTAAGCTTTGGAAATGGGTGCTTTAATTAAAATTGTTATCATCTGATCTCTTAAACATCCATTTAAACTATTAGTACCAGCATAAGATACTTGAAAACCCAAAGCCAGAAGCTTCATCTGATTGACTTCATCTTAATTGCAATCTGGAATCAGACATTATTAATGATCCTTTGTGAGTTTAAAGGACCACTCAAATGTAGAAAGTGCCACTGAGATTCCAGTCGCCTTGTTGTGAATCAGGGTATGACCCCTATTATTTATAATGCGGTGAGGTAATATTTATGAAAGGCTTTTGTGACATGTGCTGCAGAAGAACACATCTCCGAAGCAGAGTGACAACCAACACTCCCTCTTACTGAGCTCTCTGAGGCGCACCATCTATTCTACAGATTTAAGGCGGCCTTAACTAATGGGATTCTTTTTTGAAAACGGATGCATTTTTTCTATCTGTGTCTAAGTGCACGTGCACACAACATCCTGATGCAGCCCAAGATTTCTATTTAGTTACTTTCAAGTAAACACATGATTGTACAAGTTGCTTCTATTTATGTACTGTGCAATCTATGTATCTGCATCCCTCCTTTAAAATAATATAGGCTCAATTCACTGAGCCACTTATGTCTGTAAACTTATATAGACAACCAGATATGGGTTATTTTATAACATCAGGTATACAAACAAGCATTTGCAATGCAATAGGTCTCGCTTTCACGCGAGTTTGAGCTATTGGCATTGTAAATGACTGCGTTTGTTAAGTTTTGAGTTTTAAAACATGAATAAAAAGCATTGTCATTTACAATACTAATAGATTAAACTCTCCCAAACACAAGACCTATTGCATTGCAATAAAGGGCCTTCTCGACAGCTTGTTAGATTGTAAATATCAGAGGAAGTGAGAGTTACATATGATCCAAGCTATAAACACTAACAAAGTACTCAAACACCTTTCGCTCTGTGATTACACTGTCGCAGTTCAGGAGGAAGAGCCGGAGGGAGGGCTATTTCCCACCCTCTCCGTGATTTGAATATGCAGTGTGGCATTGTGTAATGTCATTGCTATCTTTGTCCTAATAAAAAACACTCCAGCTGTAGTAGGGCCCTAGCTTCACCTCCTGGTGCAGGGTGGGCTGCGCTTTATGACAGGCATGGAGGGCGGGATGGTCTTGGCTGCAGCTCCGGCCTAGTACTGTACCCCTACTATTACTAGTGAGCAAGAGGTGCTGAGGTAGTGGTATTGGTGGTGGCGGTATTTGTGGTGGTGGTATTGGTGGTGGTGGTATTGGTATTGGTGGTGGCAGTATTGGTGGTGTCGGTATTGGTATTGGTGGTATTGGTGGTGGTGGTGGTATTGGTGGTGGTTGTGGTATTGGTGGGGGTGGTGGTTTTGGTGGTGGTAGTGGTATTAGTGGTGGTATTGGTGTTGGTATTGGTAGTGGTAATGGTAATGGTAATGGTGGTGGTGGTATTGGTGGTGGTGGTGATGGTATTGGTGGTGGTGGTATTGGTATTGGTGGTATTAGTGGTGGTGGTGGTGGTATTGGTGGTTGTGGTATTAGTGGTGGTGGTATTTGTGGTATTGGTGGTGGTGATATTTGTATTGGTGGTGGTGGTATTGGTAATGCTGGTGGTGGTATTTGTGGTGGTATTAGCATTGGCATTGGTATTGGTGAAGTTATTGGTATTGCTGGTGGTGGTATTGGTGGCTGTGGTATTGGTGGTGGTATTTGTGGTGGTATTGGCATTGGCAGTGGTATTGGTGGTGGTATTGATGGTGTTGGTATTGGTGGTGGCGGTATTGGTGGTGGTGATATTGGTGGTAGTGGTGGTGGTATTGGTGGTGGTGGTGGTCGTGGTGGTGGTGGTGGTGGTGGTCGTGGTGGAGGTATTGGCAGTTTTGGTGATGGTATTGGTGGTGCTACTGGTAGTGGTGGTGGTACTGGTGGTGGTGGTATTCAATCAAGATATTTGTATAGCGCGCTACTCACCCGGAGGGTCTCAAGGCGCTTGGGGAGAGGGGTCGCTACTGCTCGAACAGCCAGGGCTTGAGTTGCTTTCTGAAGGAGAGGTGGTCTTGGGTCAGACTGAGGTGGATGGGGAGGGAGTCCCAAGTCTTGGCTGCCAGGTAGCAGAAGGATCTTCCTCCCATGGTGGCTCTTCGGGTGCGTAGGACGATGGCGAGGGCGTGGCTGGTTGATTGTAGCTGGTGGGTGGGAGTGTAGAAGGTCAGGCAGTTGTTGAGGTACCTGGGGCCCAGGTCGTTGAGGGCCTTGTGTGCATGGGTGAGGAGTCGGAATGTAATTCTCTTGCTGACGGGGAGCCAGTGCAGGTCTCTCATGTGTCCGGAGATGTGGCTGTGTCGGGGGATGTCCAGGATGAGTCCTGCGGAGGCGTTCTGGATGCGTTGGAGTCTTTTCTGTAGTTTGGCTGTGGTTCCGGTGTAAAGGGTGTTTCCGTAGTCCAGTCGGCTTGTGACGAGGGCCTGGGTGACCGTCTTCCTGGTTTCGGTGGGGATCCATCAAAAGATCTTTCGGAGCATGCACAGGATGTTGAAACATGATGATGAGACGGCGTTGACTTGTCTGGTCATCGAGAGGGAGGAGTCCAGGATGAAGCCTAGGTTACGTGCGTGGTCCGTTGGTTTGGGTGCGTTGCCCAGGGCAGGGGGCCACCAGGAGTGGTCCCAGGCAGGGGGTGATGAGCTAAGGATGAGGACTTCCGTCTTGTCTGAGTTCATTTTCAAACGGCTGTTCATCATCCATTCGGCTACGTCTTTAATCCCTTTGTGTAGGTTGGTTCTGGCGGTGTATGGGTCGTTGGTGAGGGAGAGGATCAGCTGGGTGTCGCCGGCATAGGAGATGATGTTGAGGTTGTGTTGGCGTGCGATTGCTGCGAGGGGGCTCATGTAGACTTTGAAGAGGGTGGGGCTGAGTGATGATTGAGTATTGGTGGTGATGGTAGTGGTGGTGGTATTGGTGGTGGTGGTATTGGTGGTGGTGGTGGTGGTGTTGGAGATGGTAGTGGTGGTGGTATTGCTAGTGTATTTGTGGTGGTGGTATTGGTGGTGGTGGCAATTTATTGTTGGTGGTATTGGTGGGGATGTGATATTGGTGGTGGCATTGGTGGTGGTATTAGTAGTGGTGGTGGTGGTATTGGTGGTATTGGTGGTGGTGGTATTGGTATTGGTGGTGGTGGTGTTGGTGGTGGTGGAGGTGGTGGTATTGATGGTGGTGGTGGTATTGCTGGTGGTGGTATTGTTGGTGGTGGTGGTATTGTTGGTGGCAGTGGTGGTATTGGTATTGGTGGCGGTGGTGGTATTGGTGGTGTTACTGTTGGTGATGGTATTGGTGGTGGTAGTATTGGTGGTGGCATTGGTGGTGGTGGTATTGGGGGTGGTGGAGGTGGTGGTATTGATGGTGATATTGGTGGTGGTAATGGTAGTGGTATTGGTTGTGGTATTCGTGTTCTTGATGGTGGTGGTGTTGGTGGTGATATTGGTGGTGGGGGTATTGGTGGTGGTGGTGGTATCAGCAGTGGTGATGGTATTGGTGCTGGTGGTATTGGTGGTATTGGTGGTATTAGTGATGGTATTGGTGTTGGAATTGGCGATGGTGGTGGTATTGGTGGTGGTATTGGTGGTGCTGGTAATGGTATTGGTGGTACTGGTTGTGGTATTTTTGGTGGTGGTATTGTTGGTGGTGGTATTGGTGGTGGTTTTGGTGGTGATGGTGATATTGGTGGTGGTAATGGTAGTGGTATTGGTTGTGTTATTTGTGGTCTTGTTGGTGGTGGTATTGATGGTGGTGGTATTGGTGGTGGTGGTGTTATAAGCGGTGGTGATGGTATTGGTGGTGGTAGTATTGGTGATAGTGGTGGTGTTGGTGTTGGTTTTGATGGTGGTGGTGGTGGTATTGGTGGTGGTGGTGGTAATGGTATTGGTGGTGGTATTGGTAGTATTAGTGGTGGTGGTGGTAATGGTGGTGGTGGTATTAATGGTGGTATTGGTGGTTGTGGTATTAGTGGTGGTGGTATTTGTGGTATTGGTGGTGGTGATATTAGTATTGGTGGTGGTGGTATTTTTGGTGGTATCGGCATTGGGAGTGGTATGGTGGTGGTATTGGCTGTGTTAATATTGGTGGTGGGGGTATTGGTGGTGGTGGTATTGGTGGTAGTGGTGGTGGTATTGGTGGTGGTGGTATTGGTGGTGGTATTGGTGGTGGTGGTAATGGTATTGGTGGTACTGGTGGTGGTGTTGGTGGTGGTGGTTTGATGGTGGTATTGGTGGTGGTTTTGGTGGTGATGGTGGTAATGGTAGTGGTATTGGTTGTGGTATTTGTGGTCTTGATGGTGGTGGTGGTAGTGGTATTGGTGGTGGTGGTGTTATCAGCGTTGGTGATGGTATTGGTGGTGGTAGTATTGGTGATAGTGGTGGTATTAGTGGTGGTATTGGTGTTGGTTTTGGTGGTGGTAATGGTGGTGGTGGTGGTGGTATTGGTGGTGGTGGTGGTAATGGTATTGGTGGTGGTATTGGTGATATTAGTGGTGGTGGTGGTAATGGTGGTGGTGGTGGTATTAATGGTGGTATTGGTGGTTGTGGTATTAGTGGTGGTGGTATTTGTGGTATTGGTGGTGGTGATATTAGTATTGGTGGTGGTGGTGGTATTGGTATTGTTGGTATTGGTGGTTGTGGTATTGGAGGTGGTGGAATTTGTGGTGGTATTGGCATTGGCAGTGGTATTGGTGGGGGTATTGGTATTGCTGGTGGTGGTATGGGTGGTTGTGGTATTTGTTGTGGTGGTATTTTTTGTGGTATCGGCATTGGGAGTGGTATGGTGGTGGTATTGGCGGTGTTAATATGGGTGGTGGCGGTAGTGGTGGTGGTGGTATTGGTGGTAGTGGTGGTGGTATTGGTGGTGGTGGTGGTATTGGTGGTGGTATTGATGGTGGTGGTGATATTGGTGGTGGTATTGGTGGTGCTACTGGTAGTGGTGGAGGTACCGGTGGTGGTGGTATTGGGGTTGGTGGTAGTGGTGGTTTTGGTGGTGGTGGTGTTGGTGGTGGTGGTGGTCGTGTTGGTGGTGGTAGTGGTGGTGGTGTGTTTGTGGTGGTGGTGGCATTGGTGGTATTGGTGGTGGTGTGGTATTGGTGGTGGCATTGGTGGTGGTATTAGTGGTGGTGGTATTGGTGGTGGTGGTGTTGGTGATGGTGGAAGTGATGGCAGTGATGGTGGTGGTGGTATTGGTGGTAGTGGTATTGGTGATGGTGGTGATGTTGGTGATGGTGGTGGTATCGGTGTTGTGGTGGTATTGGTGGTGTTAGTATTGGTGGTGGTATTGGTGGTGGTGGTGTTATTGGTGGTGGTGGTATTGTTGGTGGTGGTATTGTTGGTGGTGGTATTGGTGGTGGTGGTGGTGGTAATGCTGGTGGTGGTTGTATTGGTGTTGGTGTTGGTGGTGGTATCGGTGGTGATGGTGGTATTGTTGGTGGTGGTTTTGGTGTTGATGGTGTGGTGGTGGTGATGGTATTGTTGGTGGTATTGGTGGTGATGGTGATATTGGTGGTGGTAATGGTAGTGTTTTTTTGGTCTTGATGGCGATGGTGTTGGTGGTGGTATTGATGGTGGTGGTGGTATTGGTGGTGGTGGTGGTATCAGCAGTGGTGATGGTATTGATGGTGGTGGTATTGGTGGAGGTGGTGGTACGGGTTGTGGTGGTATTGATGGTGGTGGTATTGTCAGTGGTGGTGGTGTTGTTGTTAATAAAACACGCTTTTGAAAACAAACCTTCAGGTGGCCTTAGTACGGATCACATATGTGCTGTTGTCAGCTTTAGCCCATTAGCAAAGGATTATGTGTTGCCTGGAATTCACATTACTTAATTCGCTAATCATTTCTAACTCCATTTTACTTGGGGGGGGGGGGGTGGTTGGAACAGACACAAGATAATGCTGGGTTAAAGTTTTGAAAGCAGGCACCCATGTTACGGGGCAGCCGTGCTGCTTAAATAAACACAAGCGGTTTCAACTGAAGCAGCTCATGTCCGGCCTACAGTAAGAGAAACTCAATAAAGTAAATAGTGCTTACAGACTAAATAACAGGTCCTTTGTAACAACAGAAGTAAAAGGGCCAGTCGCCATAGGAGAGTACAAATGAAGACAAGGCCGTAGTAAGGAGGGACTAACAAGCCTATTAACGAATCCGAAGACAGCATTTACGAAAGACAATGACACAAGCCAATGAAAAATATGGAAGGAGAGTGGGAGCAGCTTCTCTCCCATACTCTACTACAACAGTCTTCCAGAGCGAGCAGCACATGTGTGCTGCCGCTATGCTCGACCTAAAAAGGATGCCTGGCAGATGTAAATGGTTTTAATATTGCATATGAGTAAGCCACAATTGCTTACAATTAAGCAGTAATAACCCCCACACAAGGGACGAGGATTGGATGAATCAAGGTATGGCTTGCCTTGAGAGTTTGCTAAGTCCCATAAACTCATACATTTTTTGGCATTTACAAATTCCTCTCAGACCCCTTCCCACCTTAGAATGGTCACACATTTACTCCACCAAATGCTGAAGTAATTCTCCTTCCACAGTGGAAAGGGGAGCTGAACACCCCCAAACTGCTTGGGGATGCAGAGCAAGGGGTTTCTCAATGCGGAATAATATTTTCCATATGGTAAAAATATAAAAATTAAAAAGTTGCGAATCTGCACAATGTGCTGCTTTTCCCTGTTATGTAGTTCAATTTATGTATAATTCCGCTCAGAGGAAATAGAAAATGTTATGGCATTTCGAGTATTATGCAGGAAAGCTGAGGCTGGAGCTCAATTCCCAACGCTTGTTAACCAATATATGTGCATATAAGTTCATGTATGACTTAAGAGTAGTTTAGAGAAATGGACCGTACATGTTATTTGTTTTCACTACAGTCAAAAAGTCCCTCTCAAATAATACATTCATTTGTTGTCAGAAAAAAACCACAAATGCAACGGAATTTACTTCTGCTGAACCCTCTGTTAGCCTGGCACAAAAAAAGTCAGGCGTAACTTAGAGGCAATGTGTATAGGATTTATGCAGCACTCGAACAATAATAAAGTAATAACAAAGCACAAGTTGTATCCCAAACCAATTTAGAAAAATAGAGTAGATACCTAATAAGTAGAACCAGAGTTAGGATTTTTAAAAGTTTTATGTATGAATAGCTCTAAGAAGTATGAATAGCTAATTACAGTCATCTGTTTGCACTGAACCAGGTCATTTTCATCTGGACTCCAGTTCTTGCAGGTTGCAGGAGGGAGGAGCACCATCTGACACCAGCCAAAGGTTTAAGACCTGCGGATACACCTCTTGGTGGATGGGCAAGGTTTACTTTAGCAGAGACCAGTAGCAGAGTTCAGTCTGGTCCAGTTGGTCCTGGTCAGTTGGGCAGTTGCAGTAAAGGCCTCTAGAAGCATATTCTATCCTTATAGCTCAAACTGGAGGTCTGTCAACTAAACCCTGGTCTCTTCTGGGGTTCAAGGCAAGCAGGTCCAGTTTTCTTTCTTCACACAGGAGAGCAATCCTTTTTCTGAGTCTCCACAGGTCCAGGAGTGTTCTGAGAGTGCCTCATTTATACGCATTGCTAGCCTGTGTGCGGGGGTCACCTCCTTTGTCTAACACTAAAATGGTACTTGTCAGTTCTTTCTCTTTTCTTGTGGTTGGCTTCAATCTGTCTAAGAGGACAAATGGCAAGCAGGCCTAGATGTCAGGAAGATTTTAAATTACAATTCAAAAGAGTGAAAGAAATATTTCTCTATCTGTTCCCTAACTGAAGTTATCACGTATTAAGTATGATAAGGTAACTCAGTGTTAGTCTATGGGAGAGGTAGCTTTGCTGCAGTGAAAAACAATTTAAGGAGATTATCGCCTGCCAGAACATGTAAACCTTAAGTACACATGTCCTACTTTTTAAATATCATGCAACCTGCCTTATGAGCTTGTAGGCCTACCCCAGGAGTGTCTTATAAGTATTAAAACTGAGTTTTTGCCAGGAAGTTTTAAACTGCACTACAGGCTGCAGTAACAAGCCTCAGACATGGTTTACAGTGCTACTTTAGTGGGTGACACAAGGAGTACTGCATTGCACTTGAAGCATTTAATTTACAAGCCCTCAGTACATGTACATTTCCTAAGGACGTATAAGTACATTAAATGTGCCAATTAGATGTATACTAATTTTATCATGCATGGAAGAGAGAGCACAAGTGTGTTGCCACTGGTTAGCAAGAGTTAAATGTGCTGAATCCTAATATCAAAAACTGGTTCAGAAAAATCGGTTAGTGAAAGCAGAAGTCTGTGGTAATATCATGAAGGGGATGGTAATTTCCAACACTGTTTATTTTAGCGGTCCCGCGAGTACCATTTGACCTCCATCCGAGTTTAACAGTATCTCCCATAGGGGCCAGCAACAAGACTTACTGGTTGTTGATTCTGAGATTCAATTTTTTGCAACGGGCTGAAATATAACACTGGGGACTCCAGCTGATGAAAGCAACCAAACTCTTCAATGGAAAATACAGGGAGAATGGGGAATTTATGGGGAGATGAGTGGAATTACTGACTCCTCCAATAGTTCCTAATTTCTCTGGGGATTCTTCATCTTTAAAATGTAATGCTTATTAATTCTACACCCTCAGATTTAAATCCAGGGGTGCAAGAATAGCACGCCTACGTCCGCATCACTTTTAAAGTGGCCCTAAAAAACCTCCGATGGACACACACTCTCAGTGTGATTGAAGAGATGAGGCTTGAAATGTGGTTTGTTTGACATTTTTAAACTGTTTTGAAATAGAAGTAATGTTTTTTTTTACCGCTTTACTTCTTTAATTAAGAAATGTTAGCAGGATATTTGCAAGGCTGACAAGGATTACTCTGTTGGGATTCATTAGCAGCAGAACAATGCAATAATATGTGCTATTAGACTGTAGTACCGCAGGTTCTCAGTCGTAACAGCAAATTAACAGTTTTAATACTTTTCCCATCACAGATGGAACAACAGGGTTTGCCAAGAAGCAAATCATTATGGTTGTGGGGGAACGCTCTAGTGTACTATGCACTTCTGTATGCTGAAAGAGAACAAAACCCCAGAAGAGATGAGAGTAGATCAATGTTCTGCGCCCTTAAAGAAATATACAAAGCAACTTAATTGCCACATCCAGGTGTCTGCATCTATCTAGTCATAAGCCCAAGATTTACTAACAATTGGCCCCATGCAACGCAGCAAGACAACTTGCTGCAGAGTGTCAAATGAAGAGAGCAGGAATGTGCCTCTCTCTCTCTCTGTGCTGGTGCACCGAGTGCTGCCTAGCACCAATACAGGTAGCCTTGCTATATGGTGCAATGGTACCTGCATTACATGCAGGATTGTTTTTGTGCAGGAAGGCACACCTTCCTGCAAAAAAAACTTTTTCAGTGGCATATTCTTCTTTCTTTGTCACATGTAGAAAGAGGAAATAACGAGGAGAAATTAACATATTTCTACTCGTCATGTCTCTGTTGAGTTGGCATTCCATTTTGATTGATTCCCAGCTTTGCTATTGTTTGTAAATCTGTGAATGCACCAAAAGCGATGGGTGAATGCGTCGGAACACCCACACTCCACCCATGAACCGCCATTCCAATGCAGAGTAGCGTAAGGTAGTGACTTGTACTACTTTGAGTTACTCTTGATTTAGTAAGCCTTGCAGAACCATGAAAGGTGGCTTTGCGAGGCTTAATAAATTGCACTTAATGGCTTGGTTGCCTTCCGTCACCTTGTGTGACGCAAGGGCAATGCAAGCCCTTAATACATCTGGTCTATCGTGCATATTTGGGTTGTTAGTAACACCATCTTATCAACCACTGTTTTATTGCACTATTATAGTGTGGAATATATCCGAACAATTTATTTTCATAAGTGGCTGATCTTGACAGAAGAAAAAAAAGGCCCAAACTCACAAAATAGAATTCAATAGCAATCATGTACTCAGTGCGAAAAACAGTACAAAAAACCAAATTGCACATGATTTTCAAATACGCATGAAGTGCAGATTTATTGCATAAATCTAAATTAACAAATACTTCTCACACAAAACCTTGGGAAAATGTCAGATTAAAACAAATTAAAAAGGACAACATAAATTAAGTGATGGCCCTGGATTGTAGGCTAAAGTGTTTTGGTCATGGCAAAAATTGTGAGACTTCGTAAGGAGGATATACCATTATGTACAACCCTTTATCAATACTACAAGTGATGATTATAGGCCTGAAACATCGAATGCCCCAAATGTATTGAGAGACCACCACACAAACATCAGTATCAAAGAAACTTTGCAGTTACAAAGAGTAGCACATTGGAACCAAACAAGCCAATTTATTCAGAGGCAGAAAACGGTAATATTTGCCCATAGTGGAGTTAAGGCGGACAGAAAGATATCAAAAGCTTGAGGTTTAAACTTTTTCAGACTACTATGGTATATTGAAAATTGGCTCACCATGGACTTCAGAAGATACAACAGTGGGAGACTGTTTCATTAACCCCCGATAGACAATTAAATCTGTCCTTTGGACCTACCACTGCTGCGTCCTTTTCTCCTTCACCAAACTCACGGTGCACCACCATGCCAGCCGCTATCATTGTAGAAGTTCGAACAAGCTCACTTAAGAACAGTTCGCTACCTCCCTCAGCAAAACCCCACCACCGACATCCACGGACGCTAATGCCTCAGCATGCAACCTCCACCGATGGATCACCAACTGCACCAACACACTGGCTCACCTCATGGAAGCCCTAGGCAAGTGACACTCCAAGAAAGCCAGCGGCTTCTCTCCCCCTTTATGAGTCCAGACACACTTGTAGATGAGAAGAGATGAAGGAGCAGCAACGACCCAGAAGACCAGTCAGCCTTCAATACCGCTGTCACCGAACACTACCACCTCACTAGAAAAACAAAGAATGCGGACCTACAAGAAAGGATCAATGCCAATGCACTCAATAGCAAAGAACTCTTTGCCGTGGTCAAAGATTTCCCCAAACCCAGCACAGAAACATCAGACATCAAACCCCCCCAGGACCTCTGCACCTAGGCACCTTCTTCCACCACAAGATTAAGGAGATCTACGACTGATTTGACAGCAGCGGTACCCAAGACCCCACCGCGGCCAGCAGTGGGAGTACTGGCAGGGTGGTGACGTGGGGAGGGGAGGAGCAGGGTGGGGGGTAGTAATATATGGATTACGGAGCTTCCCAGGTAAGTAAACCTTTAAATAAATTAAACGAATTTCGTTGAGTGCACTGCGTCCCCAAATGCGATGCAGTGCACGCAACAAAATTTGTTTTATTTATTTTAATGATTACTTACCTGTAAAACTCCATAATCCATACATTACTACCCCCCACCCTGCCCCTCCCCCTCCCCACATCACCACCCTGCAGGTACTCCAACTGCCCGCCGTGGCTGCCCACTTGCAACCACTGCACCCAATGACCCAGCTCAGCTGGGCTCCCCTCACTGATGAGGAGACCCTCAAAATCATAAAGATCATCCACTGTAGAGCACCTCCATCACCCGCTAACTCAGCCGCACCATCAACTGCTCCATCAACTCCACCAACTTCCCGGAAGACTGGAAACACACACAGATGAACCCCTTGCTGAAGAAACTCTCTGCAGACTCAACGGACCTCATGAACTACAGACCCATCTATCTGCTGCCCTTCCCAGCTAAGATCATCAAGAAGGCCATCAACTCCCAACTTTCTCATTTCATTAAAGTGAACCACATTCTGGACCTCTCCCAATCTCACTCCCAAAGCAACCACAGCACAGACTGCTCTTCCTAAAGCCCCGAACGACGTGCACACCCTCCTTAACCGAGGCGAAACCGCTGCCTCATCCTCCTGGACATCTCGTCTGTCTTCGATACCCTCTCCCACCGCACCCATGCAAAAAACTACACAACACCAGCATCCACGACAAAGCCCAGGAGTAGATCTGCTCCTTCCCCACCAGCCGAACATAGAGAGTCAGACTACCAGCGTTCCATTCTGAACCCACAGAGAATTAGCTGTGGAGTGCTTCTAGGCTCCTCCCTGAGCCCCTCTCTCTTCAACATCTAAAAGGCCTCGCTCACAGCCATCGTCATAAACCACGGACTCAACATCATCTCCTATGCTGAGGAGACCCAGCTGATCCTCTACCTCAACCATGAACCCACAGTCATCAAGAACAACTTCCCTGATGGGATGAAGGCAGGCGCCACCTGGATGAAGGACAGCTGCCTCAAACTCAATTCAGAGAAGACCCAAGTCCTCATCCTGGGCTCCAATCCCTCCGCCTGGGACAACTCCTGGTGGCCTGCAGCACTATGAACACCCCCACACCCACAGACCACGCACGAAACCTCGGTATCATCCTGCACTCCTCACTCACCATGAACTGCCAGATCAACACTGTCTCATCATGGTGTTTCCAGGTGCTGAGCCTGCTCTGATAGATCTTCAAGTGGATCTCTTCTGAGCCCAGAAAGACAGTCACCCACGCACTCATCAGCAGCTGACTTGACTGTGGAAATTCACTCTACGCTGGCATCATCCAGAAACTCCTCAACAAACGGCCGAACCTTCAGAAGCCTCCACCAGACTCATCCTTAGCATTCCCTGCTGTAGCCACATAACCAACCGCCTGAGAGACCACCACTGGCTCCCAGTCAACAAAAGAATCACCTTCAAGCTCCTCATGCACGCCTACAAAGCCCTACACGATGCGGGACCTGTGTACCTCAACCACCGCATAGTATTCCATGCACTTACCAGAGACCTCGGCTCGGCCCAACTGGCCCTGGCCACTGTCCCACACATCTGCAAGACCACAGCTGGAGGAAGACCCTTCTCCTATCTCGCAGCAAAGACCTGGAACACCTAGCCTCACACCACTTCAGGCAATCATCGTCACTGCATCAAGAAGGACCTCAAGACCAGGCTCTCCGACGGAACCACAGTGCCTTAGATGGTTCAGAATTCTCCCCCGCACCTTGAGACCCTTATGGGTGAGTAGTTGAGTTTTACCAGACAACTGAGTGATTGCTTGATTGATTTGTTTGCCCTTTTCAGAATATGCACACTTAGGATTGGTACAGTCTACCTCTTCTAAAATCAACTATTGAATTTAATAAAATGAAGGGCCCAATCATGATAGGCCACATATCCTGAAACAGGATTATGTTGGGTGTGCAAATCATTGATGTTTGCTCTTAGGATATGGCTTTTTCACTCGTACACTGTTGTTTTTTGACACTGCAAGACCGCCAACAAGAATTAAACCATTCACTGCAAAAAGAGAAAGAGAGGGCTGACTGCCACATTGAAGCAATTGTGAAAATAGCCATATTTTTTAATTGCATCTGAATTTACTTAGACACTCATCACATTACAAGCCATTGGGCCTGGAATTCTGCAACCTAGCAGATAGAATTTAAAAAGTATGACAGAAAAGTCAGTTTTTGTAGTATTTTAGTGTAATCATGAGGTTGCCTAATAAAGAGCGTAGAGATTAAGCCGGATGGTAAGTAGCAATCCATTGTTCTAGAACTTGGGTGTTACCATAAGGCTAGGTGAAGACGAATGTAGAGATCTATTGGAATGGGGAGTAGTGATCTGTTTCTGTATAAACTACAGTGAATTTCCATAACTCACCTTATGTACAGGATGTACCATTTTAAATGTCATACTTTCTCTGATTGAGATCCAGATCCAAGAAAGAGGAAAGGTACTTCTAATTCTACATGCTGCTAATAGCAGACATGCTGCCGAGGACTACTTGCTCTGCTTTTTATCAGGTGCACCAAAGTAACGAGTTTTGGCGTAATCCAAATTGAAATCATCAATAACTTAGATAGCCCACATTTTCTAATCTTCACTGGGAACGTTTATGCCATTCATAAGTATCTTCAGTTGATAGAAACAACTCTCCACCAGGGCACACAGGTCAGACAATATAATATTATTTTAACACACAGACCAAGTTGGAGCCTAGTTCAGCTGATTGATAAGTGTCAAGCCACATATCAGCATTCCCATTTACAACCATTACTTCAGTTTTCTCTGCATTAAGCTTAAACCAGCCCCAGATGCATCTTATACATTTTTTAAAGAATGCACCAGATGGAAAACCACTTCCCAATGTGACTAAAAATTAGTTTTTGTCTTTATACATGTATAAGTTGGCACCTTTGGAATGAAAGAGTTTGACTAGAGGCGCAAAATTTAAGTAAAAAAGATTAGGTGAAAGTTTGGACCCTTGATCAACTCTATATTTCAAAGGGGCTTCAGGAGTAGTGAAGGGAGATTGACTTGATTTGGGGCAATGCACAACAAAGGAAGTAAACCACACCAAAGTCAAGAGAATGATTAAAATCACCTTTAGATGCAGCTCACCCCACTCGGCCTTGGTATGCAACTCCATTAATTTACCTACAGAGGTGCACCAAGGCCACGCAGCCACCTTTGTACCCTTACCTGTGGCAAGATCAGACCGGAACCTTCTAAGGAGACACAGAGTTTCACACTACTACCCTTCCAGGGTCCTAACCCTACCAGCAAGCTGCACCAAACTCCACAGGATCCGCCGCATCTACATGTATTGTTACAAGATGCCAAAGGCACCTCTCCTATACATATCTGTTTCGCAAGTCTTTCTTCCTGAGTCCATGAGTGATCATCGTCACTAAAACACTACAGCTTGAGCCCCTAATGTGACATTTTACCTCTGGGACAAGTGCCCACAAAAACCTGTGTGTCACTTATGGTTGCAGCTGGTGGATAGAACTTTGGCATAGAATGGGACCCCAGAGCGGAAAGATTAACCCAAATACTGGATGAATAATGATCAAAAACAGATAATAGAAAAGAATGGGAGACAGAGAATAAAGATAGAAACTACACTGGTGGAATATCTTGGAGCGATAGAGACAGCAAGGAGACGGGAAGAAAACAAAGAAGAAATTATGAACAGGGCTTCAGAAATCAAGTATGTGAAATTTAGAGATCACCAGTAGGCTGTACCCAACATGCAATGCGAAAAGGTAATGTCCTGTTGTTACAGGAAAACTGGAACCAGTATTCAGAACAAGAAACATGAGGATGTACCCTAAGGCACTGGAGCAGGCAATACCCTGCTGATATATGGAATTACCACAGGAATTCAGAACATGTTTAACCACAGGTAACAACTCAAGTAAAAAAGGTCCCACTCAAAACTGAGCAAATACATGGTCAGAAATGCAAAAGGGAAAATGAAGAAATTAAGGATATCATGGTAGAAAGATAATACAGAAACAAGGAGAGATTATGAAGCAAAGAAGAAGCCAATAAATCTCTGTGCCGAACAAGGCAACCACAGGGGAGAAGGCAGGAACTGCAAGAGCAATAGCGGAATTCAGGATTCTTCCTAAGTTTTCAACAATTTACCATTGCAGATAACTGGAGTGGAAAGCAGGAGCTCCCAATTACACAATGTGGGATGGACTGAAATACAGAACAGCTGCACGCCAGGTGAATCATGGGACAGGCGAGAACAGTTAAAGTTCCCACTCCTGTTCTTTGCCTGATGGCATGCCTTGAAATTCAATAAAGCAACATGGGGACTAGAAGTAAGCTCCAGAATGGATAATGGAAAGGATCTTTATTGAGAATATGGCAGCAATTTATGTGAGGAAGCACAGGGGCATGCATGAGGTGGTAACTCATTATTCAAGTATAATTATAATAATAATAATTAATAATCCACATTTGTAATGCGAGAACAATCACCCGTAAGGGTCTCTAGGTGCTGGGGGCCATCGGGAAGATTAAGCAAGCTATTGCTCAGAGTCACATGGTGCTGGGCTAATCTGCCGCTGGCGCCGGGGATCGACCCGTGATCCCCAGATTCCAGCGTCAGTCACCCTGGTCGCGGCGCCACACCTCTCCCCTTGAATTAGAATTAGATTCACTTAGAATCTCCTTTCCAGCCCTCAACAACTGGTAAGGCATACAAGGACTAGAATGCATCAGTCGTTGATAAGTGAATCCTGAAATGAAATATAGACTAGATCTACGCTGGATATGGTTTTCAAGAAGATTAGAATAGTCTGTGCATAATCCGTATGCCAGCATAGGACGAACCTGAGATTTATACATACAATTCTCACTAAAATAGGCATTCCATTGGCAATTGCATCAATTAACTAACTCCCTAAAAGGCATGTTTACTATACGAAACATGGCATTGGCTTAATCACCAAGCTTGTGCTACATTGACCTGGGGTTCATACTGAGGAATAGTCTCAGGCTTATACAATGTCTTGATAAATCACCTCTTCTCTGGACAAATCTTGTCAAATACCAGATGGGCCTGGCAGACAGCCATGACTAGAGATTACCATGGCAAGGACTTGACATCCATTTCTAATACCCACAATATCTATCCTATAATTCCCATGGCCTTCCTAAATGTAATCAATAGGTAATCAGACTTAAAAAAGATTCAAGACAAAGATTTTCATTGTTGGAGTCTATTGTCCAGATATGGTCGTGGGTGTACCAATTTGCATATGTAGGTTGTGAAAAAATCAAAGCGATGACTAGCTCAGAAAATTACCAGCTGATGGGACAGATACCTAATAGTTAAAATCCAAAATCCAACTTAAAAATCATAATAAGTAGAGAAAATATATGATCAAAAAACTACATAGAAAAATACCTCACATATCAGGGGTTTGACAGGTAAGTTATATCGTCAACGTCAATATTATTATTATTATTAAATGGGATTTATAAAGCGCACTGACACCGTGGGTTTCCTGGCGCTGTGAGACATCAAATTCCAGAACTGAGGGTTAGTGCAGGGTTAGCAGGGTGGGGGGAAGAGAAAAGTTTTTAGCAGCTTCCTAAAATGGAGGAGGGAGCTGCTAGATTTGATGCACAGGGGAAGGGAGTTCCAGAATTTTGGGGCCAAGAATGCGAACCTTCGTCCGCCGAACTTATTGGTTCTGGTTTTAGGTATACTGAGTGATTTGAGATGGGTAGAGCGGAGGTTGCGATTTGGACAGTAGGGGGTGATCAGAGAAACCAGGAAGGCAGGACTGGGGCAATTGAGGGCTTTGTACGTGAGACAGCCCAACTTAAAGGCCACCCTTTGTTCAATGGGTAGCCAGTGCAGTTTGTGTATCATGGGTCTGGCAGATTGCCATTTGGGAAGTTTGAAGATGATCCGGGCTGCCTGATTTTGAACCACCTGGAGACGGTGGAGGAGAGTTTTGGGGAGTCCATGGTAGATGCTATTAGAGAAGTCCAAACGGGAGAGCACAAGAGAAATGATGACCTGTGTCAGGGCCGGCGTGGGAAGGAGATGGCAGACCTTCCGGATCTTCCTAAGCTGAAAGGAACAGGATGAGATCACGGAACTAATGTGGGGTCGGAGGGAGAGCTCGGCGTCAATTATAACGCCGAGGCTTTTGACAGAGGTGGAAGGGGGCGGCGGGGGGCCCAATTCGGACGGCCAGAAGTGAGTGCCCCAGGCAGAGAGACTGGCGCCTGGGAGGAGGAGCTCAGTTTTCCCGGGGTTCAGCTTCAGTTGGTTGGAATTCATCCACTCTAGTATGTGGCGCATAGCAGAGTGGAAGTTGTCTATTGCATCGGGGGAGTTGAGTGGAAAGATGATCTGCAGATCATCTGCATAGTTAAAAACTGTAATGTCCCACTTGCGAAGTGAGTGGAGTAGGGGACAGAGGTATAAGTTGAACAGCAGGGGTGATAGAGAGGAGCCCTGAGGGACTCCACAGGTTGTGGGGGTCATAGGTGCAGAATAAGGGCCCAGGCGGACAGCTTGGGATCTGTCAGTCAAGAGGGAACGGATCCAGCTGAGAGCGGAGTCGTGGATGCCAGCCTGTTCGACACGGTTAAGCAGGATGTTGTGGTCAACCGTGTCGAATGCGGCCGAGAGGTCTAGGAGGACGAGAGCCTGGGGGGTTCCTGAGTCGGCATTTCTTCTCAGCGTGTCGAGTACAGCCAGAATGACAGTTTCGGTAGAAAAAGAAGGTCTGAACCCGGCCTGATTAGGCTCCAGATAGCATGAAGACTCAATGAAGTTGGAGAGGCACCTGGTGACATGTGCTTCAAGGAGTTTAGAGAAGTAAGGCAGGAGCGAGATAGGGCGGTAATTGGACAATTCTGCTGGGTCTGCGCCAGGTTTCTTCAGTAGCGGGACGAGGACTGCTTTTTTGAAGGAACTCGGGACAGTGCCTGTGCTGAGTGAGCAGTTCAGGAGGGGTAGAATGCATTCCGGTAAAGAATGACAGACTCTTCGCAAGACTGATGGAGGACAGCCGTCAAGCGGGGATCCAGATTTTATCCGGGAGGCAAGCTGTACTAGGGAGGTAACATTGATGGGGGGAAGTTCAGTGAGCGTAGAAGTGTTGTTAGGTGGGGTTTCCAGAGTGATGAATTGAGGGACCGTGGGAATGGATGCCTTGATTTTGTTGATTTTTTCGGTGAGAAAAAGGTTGATGGCGTCACAGGATTCTTGGGTGGGAGTCTGGCCTGGGAGTGTTCTGTCGTCAGATGTTAGTTCGTTCATGATTTTCAAGATTTCTTTTGATTTGTTGTCTGAGGAGGAGATTCTATCCGAGAAATGGGTCGATTTGGCAGATACTATGGCTATTTTATAGTCTCTGCGAGCTGAAGTATATTGTAGTCTAGCTGGTTCGGAATAGTTACGTCTCCAGGCCCTTTCCGATTGACGTACCATCAATTTAAGTTTTTTTAAATCATCCGAGAACCATCTGTGGGAGTGTTGATGTCTGGTCGGGGGAAATTTGGTGAGAGGGGCAAATTTGTCACTTGCTGACTGCAGCCAGAGGGAAGTAATGTTTTCTAGATTGTCCACATTGATGCATGGGACAAAGACAGGGCGAGTGTCTGACAGGTTCATGATGAATCCTTCAGCGTCATAGGCATTCCATTTGCGGGATAGACCACCAGCCATCCTAGGGGTGGGGGAGTGGCCGCTAATCGAGAAGGTAGTATCAATTAGATGGTGGTCGGACCAAATACAGGGTGAGACGGAAGGGGAGGAAAGAGTGAGGTTTTGGGTCCATATTTGGTCTAAGATACGGCCCTTGATATGTGTGGGCGAAGAGATTTGTTGCGACAGGTTCAGGCTGGAGAGGGCCTCAAAGGTCTCCAAGGCGTGGGGTCCAGCATCGGGGTCATTGAACCAGTAATTGAGGTCGCCGACAAGGGCGAATCTGGGGTGGGAGGTGAGAAGGTTGATCAACAGATCAGACAAAGTGGCTGCGAAATTAGGCATCGGGTGAGGGGGGCGGTAGAGAAGGAGAAAGGTTAGGGCCCCGCTATCTGTGTTCAGGCTGAAGATGAAATTGTCAACTCCCGGGAGGGGGATGGATAGAGTCGGGGTGGAGTGCAGGTGTTTGGAAATTATGGCGGCTACCCCACCCCCAGGACGGTTTCCTGGCCGGTCGGCGCGGAGGATGTAATAATCTGGAGGGAGGGTTGCCAGTATGTCAGGGAGTGAGTCTGCGGTTAGCCACGTTTCAGTGAGCAGGAGGACATCAGGTTTTTCGTTCGAGAGAAGAATGAAGATATCAGCATGGTGTTTTACCAAAGATCGAGTGTTTAGGTAAAGAACTCTGATAGTGGAGTTGCTCTGAATGGGCAAGTTGGACGATACGGCCAGGTTGGTGAAGTGCCGATCTGGTTGACCGATGCCGGCCATGGTGATGCGTCTGATGGTAGAGGGGGAGGGTGAGAGGCAGGGCGACTGCCAGTCCCTTAAAGCGGTGGCCGAGTATGTAATAGTATGGCCAGCATAACCGGCCCCTGGGCCCGGTCTGGCGCGGACGGGCGCAGACGGGCTAATATAGGATAAGGACGTACATGTAATAATAAGTTATTCACCCCACTAATTTCTAGCAATTGCCCAATGAAACAGATAGCTGATCTTAATAAGGGCTGCCAGACCACCTCTCCACCTTCCCCCTGGTATTGTTTGTTTATGTTTACATTTTTAAATGGACTAGTCAGTAAATTATTTGGTACTCAAGAAATAATATAGATAGTCACCAATTAAAACAAGCCTAACAAAATACAGGGAGATGCAATGCAATGAATGTTGTGCTGTATCACATATTAGAACATTACCATGACCAGTTACGAAAACAGAACATCACAATATTTACATCGAAATTATTGGCTCAATAACCTGAGACAATGAACGAGGTACAAAGTGGGAGGGTGAGGTAGTTTGGTGAAGGAAGCTAAGAAGTCACAACGGGGCAACCCAGGTTTTACATCTTGCTTATAATCATACTGTTTAATATATATGCAAGTATAAACATAATCAGCTCTCCTGGACTGGGGAATAACTTCAGACCTAGCCGTATTACAAAGCTCCCCATCCAAAATGTCAATATTTCTGGAAGCTCACAGTAAAGTCTTTATATGACTCCCTCTTCTTTCTTTATGACAAGTAAATCTGAAGACACAATAGGATTTGATAACATCAAACGTTTCTACCATTCTATCAATCTCAGTTTTACATAAATCCAGAGGGACACCTCCATGCCAAGAGTAATAAACTATTTTTTCAGGGAGGCCTCTATACCAAGAGTAAGAAACTCTATTCTCAAGTCCTGCAAACCATATCTATGTCACAAGGTATTCATGCTTAAATCAGGGAACATGTGTGCTCTAGAATCGAACACCACCAGTTTAGGGGTTCTGCTTCTTTCTGCCTTGGTGAATTGCTTGCTCTGTTGGGGGTCCAGCAACTCTTCAAGAAGAGTGCCCAAGTCCACCTTCTCCCCTACAGCATCCTTGGTGAATACCCTGACAACTCTCCACGCTGTCACCAAAAGACCATGGACCTCCTTCAAAACCACAACTTTGAGGAAATGTTCGACACACCTTTGTTAGGTTCCAATATCCACATGGGCCGATAATCAAAGAATACACATTTTAGTAGCATGTCACTCATATTACAAATACTATACCTTTGTCTCAAGATGCAACACTGAAAGAACCACACACTCTCCAAAGTGCTGGCTTCAATGGATTGCAATTGAGGGGGACTGCAAAGAGTTTCCTACTTATGACGTTTATTCTTTCAGGGAGTGCCCCACACATTCTACCCCAAAAGGTTCAGCCCTTGAAGTCCTCTATGGTTTCCTCCAGAGAAGTAACTTCTCCTCTATTTGTCAGCTAGTACTTTATGGGTCCTCCACCCACACTGTATGCCCCACAAAAATCACTTAACGTGCTTGTTAATCCGTTCCCAGTCCTGCCCAAATTAGAAATATTTAGGAATTTACTAAATGCTTCTGTGAAGTGATTTATTAAAAACTAGAGGACATGACTAACAACCCTTAGGCCCAGATTACGGTGAGCCCTGCGGGAACTGATGAAGCAATTGGCAATTTGGCCTGGGATGAAACTGGCTAGAGTTTGAGAGAAGGGAGTTACTCGCAATTAAAATAAAATCACCAGAAGATACAATATAACTATGAATCTTGATTCTTTTGGAGTGCTCGGGGACCTCTTTGCAATTCTTGAATTTAGTTTGATTTGCGAAGCTTTTGACAGCAACCCCTCTCCCGTGAGGCACCCATTTTGACTCATTGGACTTTGTGTGATATTACTTTGGCAATCATTTCTGTTTGTTTGCATGTACGACGTTAATTTATCTAGCCACAAAATATCTTTATATTAAAAAAAACATCTTTAATGAAAATGAGCATATAAATAATTCTCCAGCAAGAAATAGTTTGCACCTCTCAAATCTAAATACAATGGAGAATGTTGTTTTCAATATGCAGTGTCGGCAATTTGTTTTTAAGTTGTCATCTTTAACCTCAATTTAAAATAAATGCTAATTCGCTTAGCCCTAACACAGAAAAAGTGTCAGTCACTCTTTTGTTGAACTTCAGGTGGTGAGCGAGAAAAATTGATTTCATGCTCAGTTTTCATTTTGCCTAATTCATAGGTGTAGAAGAAGGGAAATCAAGTTTCCTTTGAGCCTTATTTGGATCAATGATCGCCGATTGAACCTTTTATTAAAGAACATTTATTGAAACTGCTGAGGCATACCACTCCAGGCCATTCTGGCTTTCCCATTGTCTCTAGTCTCAGAATTATTGGGTCTGTAAACCATGGACCAAATAATTCTTGGCCCAGAGACCTCTGTATGGAGCTGTGGGTAGCTGCTGCAACCTGTTCCCACCTGTGCTCTCATCACAGTCTGAAAAGCAGCAAACCTTTTCACTCATCTGCTGTGTGTCCCCCCCCCTGTCTCCACCCCATCCCCTAAAATCACAGCCCTCTAAACAGCCTCTGCACATGTGTAACCCCCTCCTACAATAAGTAAGACCATGTCTCGGATATTCCTCAGTCTGAAAGAAATAACTTGCAATCCCCAGATGTAGGTATGGGAATACTTGACAGAATGAGTGATTGAGCCCTGCGGTGCCCCACGCCTATATCCGTGAAACTCATGATCAGAGCCTTAATACCTAAATCAATGATGTTACTTTCCTATGATAAATATTAAAATAGGCAATATTGCACAGTATATTTGAATTGCAGTTATTAAAGCCTAACTTAATATCACATTTATCAAATATATCGAATTGTTTGTTAATAAAAAGTGAGAGAGATGAAATCACTTGTGGCACATTGGAGCAGAATAACATTAATACTTTCTTGTATTCGTTGTTTCTATTTTTTTACAGTGCTTTTAAAGCCTGCCACCCGAAAATTAAGAGTTTCTTCTTTGCAACGGACTGCCTTGAAGAAATGAACAGGTAAATTATATTTTCGTTGTACTTAGCTTGCCAAGAGCCATTATTATAATGTGTAGTCCCATAAAAAGATAGTTTTACTTAACTGTTCACTTGCACACATCAAAACATTAGGATCTATGGGCGTATTAAAAAGACATTTACCAAACCTGTGAAAATATAAAATGTAATTATGCGTGTAGTAGGACTGACCTAACAAAGTTAAAGAGCTACATAACTGTAGCGTGTGTATTGAGGCCTTATAACTATCGAACAGGACCGATTTGAGGTTTGTATTGCATTTTTTCAATATTTAGTTTAGAAGTGTTATGTGTGGATTAGTGTAAAGATAAAATGAATTTGATTTTCGAAGAACTTTGTAAAGTCCTATGTGTGTGGGAGTGCCAAGGGCTTTTTCTATGTCATATGTTGTTTGTTAAGCTCACAAATGCCATAACGTCTTGGCACTACACAGTATAACAGCCAATTCACTCAAGATTGTACATACGCACAACTAATAAAGATTGAAGGCAGCTTTGAACATGCAGGTTTTCCGATGTTTTTTAAAAAGAGTAGTAGAAAATTGCATCCTGAGGGAAATGGGGGAAAGGTTCCATTCTCTGGTGTCTGCCTAAGAGAAGGCCCTCTGGCCAAAAGTTTTTAGTCCTGAACTATTGGTAGGAAAAAGAGATGTTTGCCTGAGGAGCGTAAAGTGGCAGAACGTAAAAGTGCTGGTTGGAGAGTGCAAGCTGAATTTATTGACTAGAAAAGTGGGGCCTGTCCAGCAGAATCTTATGAAGAATTAGCTGGGATTCGAATAGAGGACTATGTTCAATTGAGAGCCCGTGTACATGAGCTAAGAAAATGGCAATCTGGTTCTTAGGAAAACAGTCCATTACTAAACGGGCAGCAGAGATTTAAACTACTTGAAGTTTACTGATTAGGGAGGTTAAAAAATCACGTTTGCATAGTACAGGTACGATTGAATGAGGTAGTGACAGCCTGTTTATGGGACCCTTTTGGGTAACAGAAATAATTTTTCTTTACAACTTAAGGTGCCAAACACAAGTGATAGAAATGGTAATAGCATAGGTTTTAAAAAGAGACTAGCAAGCAAATTGGCTCCCAAGAGTGTTTATATCTTCAATTGGGGACAGAGAAACGTTCAGAGTGCAGGGTCAGAATTTAGTATGCTAAAAATCTGTGAGGTTCTGTGTGACAAGCACCTTCGTCTTATCGTTGTTCAATTTTAGAAAGGTGGAAGCCATTTAAGAATTGGGAAAAGCAAGAACATTGTGCGAAAAACTACTAAGAGTAATGGAATTAGCATTTTCTGAAGCCAATTTGAACAGAAACTGAGTGTCACCAGCATGTACATAAAATTGTACCCTCATATTTTGTAAGGTCTATGCAAGAGGGGAAATATCGCTATTAAATAACAAGCGAGACTTCTCAGAATGGTTTAGAAAGGTTTAGCTTGTTTGAATTAATATACATATAAAAAACGAGATTATCCAACACTAATATTATTAGTGGCTCTTAATGCGTTTCATTGAAACAATAAGTAGCTCTCAGTACAGAAAAGGTTGTAGAACCTTTAGAAAAAAATGGTTCATTCCATTTGAGACCAAAGGTATGAGCTCCTGCCAAAAGTATGGAATAGTCAATGATGTCAACCACCACAGACGGATCATGAGCTAAAGGTGTATGTTTCATCATAACAACTGCCTGCTAAAGGTTGTTCAATATTGATGTCACCACCAGTCCTGTACTACAGTTAGGATAAAGCCCCCTTGAAAACAGTTTAAGGAATTATTGTCTTCTGTAAATGCCTGAAGTTGGATGAAAAAACAGCGTTTCCAATAATTCTACAAAATAGAGAAGCAAAGAAATGGGACAATAGTACGCAGGATCGCAGACTCGGAGAGACGACAATTGGTTCTGAGTTCCAAGCAGAGGGAACTTTACTCTGAACAAAAGAGAAAATAAATAAACCTACAAAAGTTTGTGGCTAGGTTAGGGTCTCGAGTTATCTATGAGTAATAATATTCATATTTGGCTTCTTGATTTTTTTCTTCTACATAGAGGTTTCTTGATTATAAAGTATTTTACAATTAGGGTTATACTTGCCTTTACAGCATCTTTGTGCACATCATGTCATGAGTTTCAAAACAGATATTTCAGAAGTGAACAAGGGATTCTAATGGCGTTTGGTATTAAAAGCACGAGAAACCGTTTCTACAAGTATTGTAGCATCAAGGCAAGCTAATATCTTGTAATTGAAAGTGTATTGAAGTTCATTTATGGCTCAGATCTATACAAGACAAGGTTCTAGGGAGGCAGGCTTGATAAAGCAGTACCAAATTAACAATTGTTTCCAATTTCTAGACAGTTTCTTGTTTTTCACTTTTTTAGGGGGGGACATGTAAGTTTAAATATAAAGAAAACGGAACTGCAAGGTGATCGACCCGGGGCAATTATACATGTTCCTTGATGGTAGTTCATAAATCCACATAAATAATGGTTGCATCTAGCAACTTATTTGATCGTAGGTTTACAATTTTATATGGTAAGTATATAAGAGAACAAATGTTGCAAGACATACAATACTAGGCATTGGGGATTTAAAAAAAATGAAAATATCTCAACAGGAAGGTATGATAGGTATTGATGCTAACATTACAAATATGTTTCACTACTTCAGTTTTTTTTCTGGAGATGCTTGAAGAGGGTAATACAGTAACATAATGAAGAAGATAAAAGAGTCAAATCTTACTGCTCAACATAGCCATTCTCCTGAAAAGGAGTTTTGAAAATTGTCTTATTTACTGATAAGAGTTTCTAACAATAATTGCCATGTCAATGCCATGTTCATTAGTGAGTATTTCCTGATAAAGGAGTTAATGGATGGAGTCCATTAATCAGGCATATGTACTCGTGTGTTTTACATGTCCTAATAGTCAAACACTGCTAATTTCATTTTTCACTATTGCAAGGCCTTTCTCTCACAATAGAGTAACGTAGGGATTGCTTTGAAATATCTTTCAAGTAGATGGAATTCATTAATCAGGAATATGGTCAGTTCCATTATACATCCAGAGCGGACATTAGTCAGTTCTTATCAGTAAGAAGAAATAAAGGTATTGCAAGTGAACAGAGTACAGCATTGTAATGTTTATAATGTGTGCATAATGCATTTTTCCATTTGAGCAGACAGAGATTTGGAGTTTGGGATCTCTGAACTCACAATTTGAAAATACATATTTTGGTGAAGTTGGTTTTAAAATTGTGTGTTTGAAAATGCCATTTTTAGAAAGTGGACATTTTCTTGCTTAACCATTCTGTGCCTCTGGCTGACTTTAGAATACACGTCTGGGCTTACTGACAGTTGGGCTCATGTGCATTCAATCTAGACAGTCACACAAAGGGAGCTGAGGTGTGCCCGGCATATTCTGATATTCTGATGGTCCATCAACAGGCCGAAGGGCTTTTTGAGAAAGAGTGGTGGGACGAGTTGTCACTGAAACCTGAATAGGGCTGTGCCTGTCCTTGCACAAAGGTGTCTCCATTCCCCTGTATGGTGTCCGGAGCCTGGTTAGGGAAAGGCAGGGTCTTGTGCACTGCAAAGACTTTCCTTTGAAGTATGCCTATTTCAAAGACAACAGAGGGTAATATTAGACCTCTGACACCCCAAAATCAGAACACTTCTGAGCTGAGGACATTCTGCCAGGAAGAAGAGTTGGAGGAGCTGTCAGGAGCTGTCACATGTACTGTTTGCTTTGCTGTGTTGGCCTTCTGCTTTGCTGCTTCTGCCTGGGGCTGACATGACTGGATTTTGCTTTCTGTATCCTGCTTCCAAGGCTCGCCAAGGGCTTGAGTTGAGCTTGCCTCCTGTTAAGAAGTCTCAGGACCATCAAAGACTTCACCTGCTAGTGTATTGGCTCTTCTGATGAGAGCCCTAACTTTCCAAGTGGTGCCAAAACCAGTTCCCTGACCCCTGGAAGTGTAATCTGGTGATCTTAAGAAGAAAATCCACGCATCGGCTCCCAGTGCCTGTTTTATCGATGCCCCACTGTAAAAGATCGATGCGTCATCGCAGCCTTCCGCAAAGCGTAGTTCCCGCTTGACGCATTGACCATGGCCTTTACCGCAGGCCCCAGCTTGCCATCACAGTGCGTCAGAAAAATCACTGCAGCATACGTTTCAAGCACTGTGTCACAGACGTCCATGGCACCCGCTCTGACTCCGATACAGCACCTGCTTCGTTGCTGTGGAATCGATGTAGAGCATGCTTCATCGATGTTGCACTGATGCATCGTGACTAGATTCTTCATTGACACCACGCAAGGGAACCCGAGACCGCATGTCTGGAAGCTGATGCATCACCTCCCCTGCCAGTAAGGAACCAACGCATTACATTCACTGCCTAGCAGTGAGGAACAGATGCATAACCTCCCCTGCCAGTGTGGTGGTGGGTGATTTTCTGAATATTGTATGGGACTTAGAAGTCCTTTGTACATATTGGGATGATATTGTTACCACACTCAGTGCAATACTTGCCTACCTAGTCTGTCCCACACCCAAAATGGCTCTTCTTAATGTGGCTGATGATGAAGGGTTCACACATGCTGAAAGAACATTTGTTAGGATGGGCCGAGCAATAGTGAAGAGGGATATTGCCCATCAATGAAGACAGGCTGAGGCACCAGCTCTGGGGACATGATGAGTAAGGACCTCTGTTTTGTCAGGGAGAAGCCTATATATGTAGAACAAGGCTCTTCCAGGTAAAGTGAGAGGATATGGGGGGGTTGGGAATTATTTCATGACAGGGTTTAATATTGTTGTTTATGTGTCAATGGAGGGTTCACTACTTCATGTAAAAGGCAACATTTTAAAACTCTGCATTTACCATACTTAATTAGCCAGATTAAACTCCTGTCCACCCAAGATTAGCTAGCAGCAATGATACACACATTAATTACCACAAGAAACACAATACTCAAATGCAGGGACATTTTAGTGATTTTTATTGATGATAGCTGTACCTACCGGAATGGAGAATGGTAGATGTGAGACAGACCATGTTTGTCTTTCAGTATGGTGCTGCCCAGGCTAAGATTGAAGGGAGATACTGGGAAGAGTATGTGAAACAAAGCATTAAACACAATACCAAAACAATGGAGAAGATAAATGGGATAGAGAAGGGGGAAATCGGTCAGTTAAGCAGTTGGAGTAAGGCTAGGAGGCTGGAAACGCATACTCTATACATCAGAGGAAAACAAGCAAAACCAATAGATCAGAGGCTGTATGATGAAGGCATGCATTCACACAAGGCACAGCTGCATGCTGGTTGATAGGTGAAAGCACTTTCTGAAGCATAGACATTTCATCTGGAATTTCTCCAAGATAATGTGTGCCCTGAAGACAGCAGAGCTCAGAGAGAGGAAATCACGGATTGCTGTTTACCGTGAAATTCAGAGTTAAAAGTATGTATTTTAGAAAGTTAAAGCACATAAAACAGGCTCAAAAATATGCTATTGCTTATCATAAGGCCCCAGAAGATTTCCTGGTTGAGGGAAGTCATCTTTGTCTCTTAGAAACTCATGGTTGAATAAGAGGAAGGTTTCAAGCCCATGTGGAAGGAAAATAGATTTGGTAGAGATCACAAATTAGTTTAAAGGTAATTTTAAAACTAATCTTGCCTTGGATCATATAATCTTGTCAGTTCATGGAAATTTGCTATTTTTCTTTTTGGAAGCATTTTCATTACTTTGCCCACCACCAAAAACAAATATCCTGAGTCTGGTTTAGTTACAACCTTCACCCACTGCCCTGGATTTGTGTAATGATAAATCATCCTCTTTACTGCAGCCCTCCCTGCTCCATCAATTCTCCAGAAGACAATTGAACATGGATCTTAGTGGTGAATCCAGTAACATAGGCGTCTACTTATCTGGTCCCACATTTTTGCCTTTTTGTAGACAGGCTTTTTTCTGTAAATATATTGCACCCACCTAAACACTCGCCTTTCTTTAATTAATATTACTATCTTTGAGCATGATGCATTATTTTTTGTTATGAATATTTATAGACGTAAATGTTTATCCAATCAGTAATTTTGCTTTTTCATTGTCCTCATACACCATTCCAATTTTTCCTTAATCTAAAATATGTACTGTAATAATTATCTATACCTAAAAATATTGACGCAATTCAACATATAATAGTGTTGAGAAGCGCTTATGTGTCAATTGCAGTCAAGAGATCACTAAGCACAGCCTCTAATAAATAGAATAACTGCCACATGTCCACTTCAATAACAGTTACATTATGCACACATTATAAACATTGCAATGTTGTACTCTGTTCACTTGCAATACCTCTATTTCTTCTTCCAGATAAGAACTGATTACTGTCCTCTCTGGATGTAATATGGAACTGACTATAAGCCTGATTAAAGGATCCTATCAAGTATAAAGATATTTCAAGACAATCCCCATGTTACCCTATTGGGAGAGATAGGCCTACAATAGGCCTTACAATAGCAAGAAATTAAATCAGCTGTAAAAAAGCACACAAGTACATGTCCTACCTTATAAATACACCTCACCCTGCCCATGGGGCTGCCTTGGGCCTACCTTAGGGGTGACTTACTTGTTGTAAAAGGGAAGGTTTGGACCTGGCAAGTGGGTGCACTTGCCAGGTTGAAATGGCAGTTTAAAAACTGCACACACAGACACTGCAGTGGCAGGTCTGAGACATACTTGCAGGGCTACTTTTGTGGGTGGCACAATCAGTGCTGGTGGCCCACTTATAGCATTTGATTTACAAGCCCTGGGCACCCCTGGTGCACTTTACTAGGGACTTATTAGTAAATCAGATATGCCAATCAGAGATAAACCAATCACCAATACTGTTTACACAGGGAGCATTTGCACTTTCGCACTGGTCAGCAAAGGTAAACTGCCCAGAGTCCTAAAACCAACAAAAACAGAAGGTCAGAAGGAAAAAGACACATGAAATCACACCAAAAGATGCCAGGTCTAACACATACAATATGCAGCAAGTCAAGTCAAGTCAAAATAAACTTCATTCGACCAACATAAGCCATAAAAGCAGATAAAATACACAGTAAATAAATACTATATTCAATCAATTCAATAAATACTATAACTGATCAATTAATAATAATAAAGAGACAGACCAATATTTCATAAAGCTGTGTCAATCAGGAAGTATGTTACTCAGGAAGTGCAAAGACTAAGCTTTAAGCAGCCCTATAAGGTGTGAAAATTGTACAAATATATATATATATATATATATATATATATATATATATATATATATATATATATATATATATATATATATATATATATATATATATATATATATATATATATATATATATATATGATGACTCTTTGTGCTGTGGGGCCCTCCGCACTGCGTCTTCTGGCCGGCGCAGATAACATCAAAGAAAATTTCTTCCAGAAAAGAAATCGGAGGAGGCCAGAGGGGGTTTCAGGGAATGCAGCAAGTTTTATTCACCAAATTAACAGCGCGGCGAATGCATTTCGGCTCAGTCTGCCTTCCTCAGCGCCCTGCGCTGTAGTGAGTTCTGCAAAATTGTGCTCCTCCCTGTAAAGTACTGGCTCACACACAGTATGCCCCTCCCCTTAATGCAGTCGACACACCTGGTGAAGTTCATGGCAAATGAAGGAACTTCAACTCCCATCAGGCACTGTGGCGGCAAGCTGGGTAGGTGGCGTAGGGGGGTGACAATAGACAGTAGGTCTGTGTGAGCACTCTGGAGGGAGGGATAGGTTGCCTCTGATTCAGGTGAAGTCCACCGCCGCACCCTTGAGTCCCCTCGGTCCGCAGCTCCCAGTTCACATGAACACGCCATAGAGCAGGGGCTGCCAAAATAGAGACACACCGCCCTGTGGAGTTGAAATAACTCTGTCAGCTCTCGCCGTCTCGTGCTTCCTGGTGGTCCATCGGATAATCGATCCCTCGGTCAAACCAGCTGCAAGCAGCCCGGTGCCAGTAATTAGTCCGATGACTCTTTGTGCTGTGGGGCCCTCCGCACTGCGTCTTCTGGCCGGCGCAGATAACATCAAAGAAAATTTCTTCCAGAAAAGAAATCGGAGGCCAGAGGGGGTTTCAGGGAATGCAGCAAGTTTTATTCACCAAATTAACAGCGCGGCGAATGCATTTCGGCTCAGTCTGCCTTCCTCAGCGCCCTGCGCTGTAGTGAGTTCTGCAAAATTGTGCTCCTCCCTGTAAAGTACTGGCTCACACACAGTATGCCCCTCCCCTTAATGCAGTCGACACACCTGGTGAAGTTCGTGGCAAATGAAGGAACTTCAACTCCCATCAGGCACTGTGGCGGCAAGCTGGGTAGGTGGCGTAGGGGGGTGACAATAGACAGTAGGTCTGTGTGAGCACTCTGGAGGGAGGGATAGGTTGCCTCTGATTCAGGTGAAGTCCACCGCCGCACCCTTGAGTCCCCTCGGTCCGCAGCTCCCAGTTCACATGAACACGCCATAGAGCAGAGGGGCATACTGTGTGTGAGCCAGTACTTTACAGGGAGGAGCACAATTTTGCAGAACTCACTACAGCGCAGGGCGCTGAGGAAGGCAGACTGAGCCGAAATGCATTCGCCGCGCTGTTAATTTGGTGAATAAAACTTGCTGCATTCCCTGAAACCCCCTCTGGCCTCCGATTTCTTTTCTGGAAGAAATTTTCTTTGATGTTATCTGCGCCGGCCAGAAGAGGCAGTGCGGAGGGCCCCACAGCACAAAGAGTCATCGGACTAATTACTGGCACCGGGCTGCTTGCAGCTGGTTTGACCGAGGGATCGATTATCCGATGGACCACCAGGAAGCACGAGACGGCGAGAGCTGACAGAGTTATTTCAACTCCACAGGGCGGTGTGTCTCTATTTTGGCAGCCCCTGCTCTATGGCGTGTTCATGTGAACTGGGAGCTGCGGACCGAGGGGACTCAAGGGTGCGGCGGTGGACTTCACCTGAATCAGAGGCAACCTATCCCTCCCTCCAGAGTGCTCACACAGACCTACTGTCTATTGTCACCCCCCTACGCCACCTACCCAGCTTGCCGCCACAGTGCCTGATGGGAGTTGAAGTTCCTTCATTTGCCACGAACTTCACCAGGTGTGTCGACTGCATTAAGGGGAGGGGCATACTGTGTGTGAGCCAGTACTTTACAGGGAGGAGCACAATTTTGCAGAACTCACTACAGCGCAGGGCGCTGAGGAAGGCAGACTGAGCCGAAATGCATTTGCCGCGCTGTTAATTTGGTGAATAAAACTTGCTGCATTCCCTGAAACCCCCTCTGGCCTCCGATTTCTTTTCTGGAAGAAATTTTCTTTGATATATATATATATATATATATAAACCACTAAAGTAATAAGATAACATTTCTAAAACAATCTGTTGCTGAAAGCATATACATTTCATATACTTACTAACATTGCGGGCTCCTCTGGAAATCATGAGTTGTCTGTACCAAAGAACTATAAAGCTTTACCTTTCAAAATCATCCCCTAGCGGTCTAGTGTTCTCAATCACGTGACCGGAGCGATATACGTCAGACGACCCACGCCCGGGTCAAGTGACAAGGAACGAACATTTCTCCCCGGAGCTGCCTAGCGGCAACATTCGGGTCCGAGGCAGACAGTAGATAGGTAGCACAAGGGAGAGTACCATTCTGGAAGTAAATGTACTGGTTTGGGGGTGCGGGTGGCAACGGCTACTCAAGGGTACACGCTACCGCTGATCCCTTATTTTTAATTTCGTTTCCATGTAGATCCTAAAGGTAGCTCTTCCCCCTCCCGGACTCATGTCGGGAAGCTGTTAACCTCTTCTCGTAAACGCCAAGTTTTCCATGCTGCAACGATTCTTTTAAACACAAGAAATCCGCAGCGCTTCCAATCTGATTTAGCGCTTCGGCACAGTGACATCACTGAGCAGTTGACATGTCAATGTACAAATCAGCAAATGCTTGAATCACGCGTCAATTTGAAGGCACGATTTAGTAACTGGTAAATACCCGTAACCAGGACCCCCTCCGTCAGCATCATTATATGGAGTGGCAGTATGTGTGACACGAGTGCCTGAGTTAAGGGTACACGTGGTTTGTATTGCATAATGAACCCAGATCACTTACAGCACAAGGTTGCCAAGCACTTTAGATCTCTGGTTTATCTGATGAAAGATACCACTGATGTCATGTAGTAGTTGTGTGTTTTTTATGTGTGTTTGTTCTCTTTCATAGTCCAGCGGCTTTTGGAAATCCCACAAGGCCACGTAGGTAAAACAATGAGTTTTGCCTTTCACACATCCCCACAAGTCAGGATACGACTTAGCTTGTGTATACCGCCGTGGGGTTCTGGTCCTGAAAAATGCTTAATAGAACTGCACTCTAAAGCAGAAACATGTTGACCACTATTCACCTTTTATATTAAATCGGACGAGCCTGGTCAACCTAACCAGCCACCTCACGTCCGTCTCACTTGTTTTTAACAATTACTGGTTTTCCACCATTAAAATTACGTCTGGATAAAACCAGGCATCTTTTAATCTGCACCACCCTTACACTAACACTGTCCCAAAAACCCGTTCCACTGTAATTCAGGCGTCGTAGCACACCAGGGGGACACTCGGTCCCTCTGGTGGGAACCCAATGATGAAGCATGTCACCAACTAGGTTGGTGAGTGAGGGTTCTTTTAAATAAAGATGTTTTTCCTCGTGCTGTCCTTTAGCTTTTCATTCATTTTCACTCTTTTGTTGTTATTAAGCATATACATTTCATAAAGAGACTGGAAGGAAGAAGATCTCACTTAGGCTTTAGTCCGTTTTTTCCTTTGTCTTAAAGCACCTGTTAAAAAACTGGCAACTCCAAAACAAATCAGGTGCGAAGACAGCTTTGCAAGTATCACGGCTGGCTTTACTTGTGCCTTAAAAGTGGAAAAAAAATTTATTTCCTTGTGTTACAATAAAAATCACAAAAAAAGATGAAATGTAAAAGATCTTGTTCCGATAAGTGATCGCAAGAGCAAGGCTTTAGGGTGCCGGGCTTGGTAAAGCCCCTGGGGACACATAAACACCAGTGAATGAAATTAAACCTAAACCTGGTTGAGAGAAAACGGTGGTGCGGGTTTTTATTATAAGTCCAGTAAGGTTGTTCTAAAGCCCCTGGGCTCAATAATAAATATTGCCTTATTGTGGGCTTAATGAGTTCCCTGTTTTCCTTTTCTGCCATTCTCCTAGCCATGAACAGTGATTTAATGTCTCTCAACTCACTGGGGCTTATCAGCCTATGGTGTGTAAACAGCTCGGTACGCCCAAGATACTTTAGATGCTCTGAAACGTAGCCCAACCATGGAATGTCAAGGGCATCACCAAGCCTCATACAGTCCTCTAGGACAAACTGGTTTAACGTAGGAGTGGGGTTGGACCAGATTTTTAACCACCTCAATAATGGTGCCATAGCAATAAGATCAGAAATGTAACCCTGCCCAAGTTCCTAATGTACCATAGAGGACGGGGTACAAGGGGGACTGCTCAGAGTTTGCAGAGAAATTTACTCTCAGACTCCTGTAGTTCACTAGCATCTTTGTAACCCCAGACATCACTGCCATCTGTGTCCAAGGGTATACATTTATCATTATATACTTCAATAGGGAGGGTAATGGTTTGGCCCTCAATCTCCTATCAAAGTCCACAGTGGCCCCTGCTGCTCTGGCCAATATGTTTTCTTTAGTGCTCTCTGAGCCACGCATGACCCCGTTTTATCAAACAGGATGCACAAATAAGGGAAAGTAGAGACTTTAGTCAACACTGCCCCATGAAAAAGGGCCGACGTTTGAAAAGCTTTGTGTTACCTGTCGTCATTATATCTGACTTGGAGAAATTTATAGAAAGGTCAAGTGAGACCATAAAATCAGTGAACGTATTTAAAAGTATTGGCAAGTAACACTGCGTCATCTGCATATAGCAGAGCTGGGATAAGTTTGGGACCTGCTCTGGGGATATCTTAACATGCAGCTGACAGTTCATCCCCTAGTTTATTAATGTATAGGGTGAACAAAATGGGGGCTAAAATGCATCCCTGTTTTACCCCTTGCTTGACCTCACAGGATGCTGAAAGTGAGACATTTTCATTATATCCGGCCGAGGCTTTCAGATTGGAGTGCGACCGGTACAAGAAAGCCACAAGATCGGCATCCAGGCCACTATCTAGTAGCAGAGGCCATAATTTGGACCTCTTAGCACAGTCAAATGCGTAGGTTATGTCCATAAAAGCCATGTGCAACTGTCCCTTTTCGCTATTGTATATTTACCAATCACCAAAAGGAAATTGATGCATTGGTCCAGTGTTCCTCTTCCTTTCCTAAAGCCATGTTGCAGGTCTGAAATTACATCGGAGTCATCTAACCAGTGTTAGGGTGTCCAAAAGCACCTTTCCCATAATTGTTGCAGCAGAATCAAGTAAGGAGATCGGGCGATAACAGGCTGGGTCGTCCCTCCCTCCCTTTTTAAAAATCAGTAAAATCAGTAATCAGTGGCGGCAGTAACCATGAGGCAGGATCTTAGCACACCTCATGGGATCGGCTTTATAAAGGTCAGACGGAACCACTTATGGACCAGGCGTTTTCCTCCCGGCTGTGGCCCCAAAGGCTTTATGAACCTCGTCTACCATAAAGGTCAACAGTGGCTTAAATGCGATTGGCTCCTATAAAATATTGGTCACTCCTACATCCACCCCTCTATAGATCTGTTCAAAATGTTTGACCCATTTATCAGTGGGGATGGTACAATCCATTCTAGAGGAGTGCTGTTCTGCAAATAAAAGGTCTATTAACAGAATTTAGAGCTATTGGACAATATAGTGGCCTGACTTAGATCATCCCATGCCTGATCTCTTATAGCTTCTTTTCTTTGCTTGATGGCAAATGTATAGTCCCTTCTACATGCTGTCACTCTTTCCTCATCCCTGGGCTTTTGTTTCAGAGCAGTCACAATGGATTTATGAGATTTGGAGCATGCACCATCAAACCATTTTTCCCCTTAATATCACCTACTCTGCCTCTGGCCATTAGGTTGTCCGCAATCTGCTTTACTAGATTATTATAGGCGTTTAATGCCAAGCTGTCCTGTGTATGATTTTCAAGACAGAGTTTGATGTTTTCTGTGCCTTCTGCATATAACTTATCTAGAAAAACAACTGGTATTATCTTCTCCCACTTAATTCTACTTGTTTGGTCTATTGGTTTGAATTCCCTTTTCGATAGACTCTTACCCTCGACTCCATTGAAGACCTGAACCCCCACCAGTTCCAAAGTCAGCCAGTTAGGATCACTAAATCTGCTCCAACAAGGGTTTAAGTTAAGCACGGTGGGAAGCAAAGGAGCAGATACCAGGATGAAATCAATGGCAGAGGAACAACCCCCTCCAATAAACGATGGGAAGGAAACTAGTTTGCTGATGTTTTCAAGGCAATGCAAATTTTAACTGCAAGCAGACTCTCTATCGAAGACCTTGTTCCGAATTATTAAAACTAACAGATAGAGATAAGGCATCTCAGGATCCCTTGTCCAAAGTGTAGTTTAGTTGGCAAAGGTGTACGTTAAATTCCCCCAAAATGATAATCTCATAATATGGGGGTCTCACCTCCCCATAATGCTCAAGAAACCCATCCAGGGAGGCAATCTGTTCAATATCATAATATCTACAAAAATAATCATAGAAATGAATCACCAACAAAGTAGGGCGCTTGATAAAAGTTAATTCCACTGCTAGTAAATGGGGCGAGTGAAATGTTACCACCTCGGGGGGGCAAGCGATTTTAAGCGATATCAAGGTGAGCAGTCCGCCCTTGGCGCAACCTACTGTGGAAGAAGATGCAGCTTTTAAAAAGAGGTGAAGCCATCTAGAACAAAGGAATCAGATGTGTCCCAGGTTTCCTGCAGTGCGACTATGTGGCAAGACTCTATTGTCGCTAGCCACTGAGCATCATCTCTTTTGGCCCTCAAACCCGTGCTATTCCAGTTCATTATTTTAACGATTGGATGACTAAAGGGGGTGGGGTTGGACTGGGGCAAAGAAATGGGCACTTCGACCAATAATAAAGGGAACCCTAGAGTTGGCCAACCCCCAAAAGATGCAGTTTGTCAATATATATTATCTAAAGCCTCCAGTGTTTCAGATCTATTGGCCAAAGGAATGGCCGATCTTTTGTTCAAAAGCTGTGATATCCTCACTGGTAGAGGGTCCCAATTAATATAGGAACTCATCAGGTTCGAATTGCCAGTGGGGTAGAAGAAGTGGAATGAGAAGACCCTAATTGTGGTTTTGGAATCTTGCCTGCAATAGCTATCAACCATAGCTTTCGTGTGTTTAGGATGTCTTAGGTTATCCACAATGCAATCTCCCTCCCTATCCTTATTTACATTGAAGCTGACTCAGCCCACTCTGCTGGCTATAATAATGTGAAGTGATATGTAGTGTCCATTTAATATCGCGGTCTCCATTTTGCCCTGCTTAATGGGTGTTACACCCGTCAGAATACTGCCCATGGTTGCTTCAACAGTTGTTGGTGAGCCCGGACCCCTATGTGATCGGGACCCTCCTGTGCACGTAACTTACAACCCTCTCTTGAGGGGACTGTGGGTGCAGGTTCAGCCATCTGTCTGATCCCCACAACCACAGCCACCACCATACCCTCAGCTTTCTTGGAAAAGGGGCTATGTTGCGTCTCAATTAGTTGAGTGAGCGCAGGTTCTATCCCTGCAAGCCATGATATAATGGGAGTCAAGAGTGATTTTATCACATTTTCAAATTTAGGAAGTAATTTAACCACGAATTGACCCAGAACCATCTGATCTAGCATTACTGGACCAGTAACCGTCTTGGACAGCTGAACAACTTTTTCCCTCCGCCCCTCATCTTTTTTACTGGGGGTTCAGACAGTGTATCTTCAGCCTGAATAACATCAATACTGTCCGACAGTTCAGCACTAGGATTTATTTTAGATGTAGAGCCCGCTCTGTCTTCCAATGACAAATGATCAGCGTAGCTCAGAGGCTCCTGAGGATAATTAATAATTTCCATCGAAAGTCTCCTCAGTCAGAGTGATTTCTTTTGACAGGAAATTTGCTGCCCTAGCTAAAAAAAAAGAGTCTAGGGTGGTTGTTGTGTCCCCTCCAGGTGTGCTCACGGTTAGCTTCCTCTTGCCCGTGCTCGCAGGCAACCAGATCTTTAGGACTACTACAGTCAGTTATCTCAGCAGTCTAACGCTGTCCTTGTAGGTAACTTGCAGAGCCATGTAAGTAAGCCTATGCTGTGCATAGAGTGTCTTCAAGATAAAGCTTAATTTGACCAAACACAACAAAGGTAGAAGGAGTATGAAGATAAGCAAGGGTTAAATGGAAATGTGGTATCTTATATAGACCATGTCTATGCTGTCCCAAGTCAAAGAACCAAAAGCGGTGGCTCAGCGCAGCCTCGAATGGCGGCAGACAGGCGCAGACGGCCCGGTCCTGGCCCAGTCTTGGCCCAAGGACATGCTCAAGTGCGGCCCACGCAGCGTGAGCCCCAAGCAAACTAAGTAGGCACCTCTGGGTGCCAAACCAGACCCATAGGTGGCCGCCACTGCAAGAGTCTCTGGGGCCTTTAGTCTGTCCCTCTCTGCCAGTGTCTCGGAGGTCCCTTGCAGCTAGAGCTCCAAGCAAACTAAGTATGCGCAAAACTAGGCATGTAGATGGTGGCCTCCACAAGAGTCTCCAGGGCCTGCAGTCTGCCTCCTCTTCCGCTGGTGTCTCAGGCATCCCGCGCAGAGGGAGCCCCAAGCAAACTAAGTAGGCACCTCCATGTGCAAAACCAGGCACGAAGGCGGCGTACACCGCAAGAGTCTCTGAGTCCTGTAATCTGCTCCCTCCTCTGTCGGTGTCTCAAAAGTCACCCACCGCCATACTGTATCTGTCTGCCACCCTTTTCATATGCCAGAGGCGCTGTAGAGGAAAGTATATTCATTGGAGGTACTTAAGTTAAATCAAGCAAAATCTTGCAGTGATTGCAACCACCTGGTGTCCCATGAAGGCCATCCTCTTCTCGGCATCGTCTAGATGCCCAAAGTCATTCTCTTATTTCTCCCTTAAGGCTGGGAAGGAATCTGGAGTGTTAGGTACCAGAGACTTATCTATAATGGATATCTGGCCCGGCCAGGGATGGGGTCCATAATCAGCTTGGCTTCAAGGTGATTGTATTCAGGCATATCAGGATAAACAGTTAATTATGGCTGGAGAGTGTCACAGCTGCAAATAGCTGAAGAGTTACAAACGTTCTAATCCAAAATCCTCCTGTACTTCTTCAAATTATTTGAGCCCTGCACTCCCTACGACATGTCCCAAAGCGGCAATACCCAGTGAGACCCAACCCTGAAAGCCCTCCAGTTCTGTTACCTTCGGCAGAAAGGTGGCACACCATAAAGGGACTTCGCTCATTGACTCACAGTCCCATTCAATTTCTTTAAGTATCAACTTTCGGATTTTCTGTACCACTGAAGTCATGTGGGGAGCATATGGTGGCAGTTTGTCCCCGTAAACATAGTGAAAAGAGTGTTTACCAAGTTTAAAGGCCAGGTCATCCACTAGCCATAAATCCAACAGTTAGTAACAATAGGTGGGAGGCCCTGTAATACAAAGTCAGGCCAACCATCGCCATTCCTCCATCATAAGTCAATGCACAGCATTTGACAAATGCAACGCGCTGGGGTTCACCCCACCACATGAAAGAAGTTAGAACAGAATTGAGTGATGTGAGGGTTGCTTAGGGGATATAGTAAAGATAGTTTTACATTCTATATAATAGCTGTGGAAGAGTGATCATTTTCAATGTGCCCAAACAAGGACAACAGCAATGCAGGGTAGCGCTGAATGTCAGTCCGCGTCACTGCCAGCCAAGGAACCAGACTATCTGCTCTAGTCAAGGCCACCATGGCCCAGATATTGATTCCCAGGTAAAGGAATCAAGTCTCCACTACCGTCATTCCTGTCAGGCACGTTCACTTCATTGTAACCCAGTAGATCTACGGGAAATAATACCTTCTTTGCCTAATTAACCTGGAGCCCAGTGTAGAGCTCTAAGGTATAAAGGACCTCCATAATGATCGGCCCAGAGATATGAGAGTTGTTAGGATATATTAAGAGATCAGCGTAAAGGAATAGACTTAAAACCTCAAATTCAAGGGTTAGTGCATATGATCTACACCAAGAGCTCTATAACCAGTGCACACAACACGAGTAACAGGAGCAGCTCTGTTGCATCTCCCTTTCAACCAGGAATGATGCAGACAAGGCTCCCACAGCTCTCACATGAGTGTGTGATGTGCCGTACAGCAGTTTGACATATTTCAAATATTGCCGGCTGAAGCCCATATGCTCCAGCAAGTGGAACATGTAGTTCCATGGCACACAGTCAAAGCCCTCTCAAAGTCAACACCTAGGGATCTACGAAGCTGGTCAGCACCACAAGTGCATTATAAAATCTACAGATATGGTGTCTCAATCTGCGGGGTATTAAGCCACTTTGGTCATAATGGACCACATCTGCAATGACCATAGCAAGTCTTATCGCAAGACTTTTAGCCAGTATTGTGACTTCACCATTAATCATTGAGATAACCCTGCAGAAGGGAACAGAGATGAGCAGGAACGCCCACTTTTGGGATAGTGACTATGTGTGACTACTCTAAGAGCTCCAGGAGGTAGCCAGTTTCTCTGATCTCATTATAGAGACCAGTTGCTGTTTTAGGATATCAAACTAGCAAAGGAAGAAGTGGGGAGTCTATTGTGGCCCAGACTTCTCCCTGTGGAAAACTTAGAGATGGCCTCAGCAATCTCCTCTACAGAAATACACCTGTCAAGATTATGTAATTGAGCAGCAGTTATTTGTGGTAGTTGAATTGATGAGACAAGTGTGAGCATTGCCATAAAACAAGGCACAATAGGGAGCAAACGTGTCAACCAACCCCTTGGGGGTCGTGTGCATGACACTCGATTCATGTCATGTGACTAAGTGGATCAGTGTTTTGACTCAGCCCGTGGAGTCATTTGCCTGTTTGTTGCCAGGCTCGTAGAGCCAGTTTCGAAATGCCTGGCAGACATTCCTAGCCTCATCAGTTTGTACTTGCTTGAATGCTAAGGAGGCTACCTTGAGCATTTGATGCGTGCCCTCAGAGACCCCCTCTCAGATTTTCACCAGTCAGTAGTACCACCTGTTCGAGACTATCAATTTCTCTGTTTTTTTGTAGTCTAATTTCGACATCACTGTACCACGCATCACTGTTCCAAATGATCCCCATGGTGTTGCTGTGCTCTTGAGATGCCTGGCAGAGATTCCTAGCCGCATCAATTTGTACTTGCCTGAATGCTAAGGTAGCTACTGTGAGCATGTGACGCGTCTCTTTAGAGACCCCTCTTGAATATTCACTAGTCAATACCAACTGTTCGAGACAATTGATCGCTCATAATTGCTCTTATTTTTTGTGGGCTAATTTTGAGGTCACTGCAACCCACGTAACTGTTCCAAATGCTCCCCACATTGTTGCCACAGACTGTACTGATCCCGAAATCTGCTGGAAGAAGTGCATTAATCCTTCCTGAAGGCCCTCCTGGAAGACCCTCTGGTTCAACCGCCAGGTGTCTCCAAGCTGAGATGTGCAGATGAACGCAGCTGATGTGTTGTTCCAATCAGGCATGATCTGCTAGGCCCGAGCATTGAGGGACACCCCATCGATCAAATGGAGATAGGCAAGAGGAGCAAAATAATATTAAAGTCAGGAGAGAGTGCTGTGTAATCCAAAAGGATATATCATTCCATTCAACTCTGACAGTGAGTTCCGGCAGAAGCAAGAGCAAGGCCTTATCTAGAGCCAAAAGAAATAGCTGTGTGAGGACTGGCAGGCATACTTGGAACAGAAAACAATGGGGGAACCCCAAAGAGACTGCACCACGAAGGTAAACCTCCCAATGCCATTCAAGTGTACCTGGTCCATCACAAAGGGAAGGTTAGCATGGGCCAGAACTGCCATTGCCTTAGAGCCCCGATGAATCCCGCAGAAAAGGCAGCTGTTAAGCCACACCGCTGAAGGTAGCGACAATGTTCCCAAGATATGGGATTCCTGGAGTAAGAGCACTTCTATACCCAACTGCTTGACCAGACCTAGGATAGCTCCCCACTTCACCTTATTGAGCATAAGGGTAACAAACCATGTGAGAAAGACGTGTGAGGTGGCATCAGTACAAAATGGTGACATAGTGGTATACCAAAGATCAATGAAGTACAAAGTAGCAAATATCACACCAGTGGTGGTCACAAGGTCGCTGCCAAGATCATGCGGGGGTAGTATCTAGTTCAGGTTCCGAATATGGTACGGGTAGGTCACTCTCACCAGATTGGATTACAATCATTCAGGAGAGTCCTCTCCATTTGCCCAGTTTCTGTCCATCTTTGTGGTCCGCACTGTAACCATTTAAGCACTAGGGCATTGTCCAGTATATCTTGCTCGCAGAAGGATTCCCTATGCCATCAAATTTCGGGACTGCATGTTGCAGCTGGGGGATTCCTGAAATAGCAGGTTGGCCCCCGAACTCCCAGAAAAGGCCTCACCTCCACCCATAGCCAGGTGAGAACCGGGCTGTCAAAGATGTAGAATCGGGATTGGAAGATGACCAAAGAAAAACATAGCATGCATTGCAGTATCATGCTTCTCAGTTTTTGTTTGACAGATACCGTGGTTTTTCACCATTACTGGATACCTCTTTTGCAGTTCGGAAACACCACGATGTTATAGGAGTTAGTTTGGACTGTACTCTTTGTCCTTATGGACAAAGGTCCTGCTCCCTGTAGTTTAAGAATCTGCCAATCAGTAGTCTGGCAGGGGTCACAGAGAGCGACCTTAGCATTCCAAGAGGAAGCAGCAAGATAGCTCCTGTTGTGGCACAAAAGTCTTCAACTAGGTTGTTGGAAAGCATCTGGGATCTGAATCCTTAACCCCCTCCGGGAATCTCAAAAATGTCAAGTTATTCCGGCAGGAGCGCTCCTCCACAGTCTCTGCTTGTAGATAGAGGTCTCTGGATTCAGCCGATAGATGTGTCACTGTATTCTTGAGCTCCAAGACCATGTCCCTAAGCTCAGATATACTGCCCCCCCCCATTACCGTGACCTTCTGAACAACATTGTGGAAGCAGACACACATCAAACTGGACTTCACCAATTGTGGATTCCAGGGTGGGCTTCAAGTCACTTATGGCTTGCAGTATGATTGCAGTGGAGCAGTTTTCCTGAAAGGGATTGTCTGATGCTGCCCCATCTGCGCCAGCGTCTCCTAGCGGAATATCATTGGTCAGTCGTGTCATGCATTTATCCATTTTCTGCTGTGCATTGGGTGCAACAGATTTCTGTCTGCCTCCAGGCATGTCAACCACCCCTAGAGGTCTCCTCATGGGTAAGAGGGGAGAGATGTTGCACATATGAGGAGAAAAATGGGGAATAGCCAGGCCCCAAATAATATTATGGTACCCTGCCAGTACCCTGGACTGTCAAACGAAGGGGGGAAAGATTCCCTCACAGTCATTTTTGTCCCTGATGAAAGATAGGTATAGCCTCCAGAGTCCCCAACTTGGCTGGACTGATTTCCCCCCACATGAGCAGAAGAGAGTCTTCTAGCAGCATCACAGAGACCTCCCGGACACCCCACTAATACATCCGATATGTCAGGGTAACCTTGTCCCCCAGAGGGCAGCAAGACTGAGGAGAATGAGCCACGCCTCACGAGTCAAAACAGGTTGCACTGGAGCCACATGCACCACAGATCCTTGGGGTCCAATAAAGGGCCCCGAAGGCCTCAGCATCATTTGCTTCCCCCATACTGCATCTTCCAAAGCACTTCAGGTCATGGCCACTTACAGCAAGGAGGATGAGGGTGGCAGGAGCACGAGCAGCTGGGACACAGTATGCCACTCCTAGTGACGCCCGGTCTCACAGCCCAAGATCCTGAGGAGGGGTCTGGACAGGAACCTTAACCTCCAGCACAAGCATGAATTTTTGCTGGCAGCAAAGTAAGCAGCACTTTTCAGCACCGTACTCTCCACTGCACAACTCAGAGCGAATCTGCCATCTTGGGTGAGGCAGCTTTAGGCAACTCTGGGGCTTTGGCTGCAGCAAGCACCCCTACACACCAACCTTGAGTGCTGGGGGGCAAAAAGGCCACTAAGCGTGGGTCCCGTCTACTGAAGGCATAGCCTTCAGAAGTTTAGAGCAGGATGGAAAAGGATTTTGTGGGCTATGGCTGGGGCGCTCTTACAACGCATCGTTCATGTTGGCTGCTCAGTCACGCCTCCACCCCCAGTTTTTGCTTTTTTTGAATGATACTTTAACTTTGAGAAACGTACAGTAGTCCATGCTTGGGAGGCTATGTTAAAGTTGAAGTATTGTGACAGATATAGGGTTGTCTTGGCAGATCAAATCTTTAATCTACAATATATCTTTCTTTATCCAATCATTCCAGAACAGCATTTTTCCTTCAAATCTTTCCTTCTCGCTGTTTATGGCCCTGCTTAGACCTATATCTACAGAAGCCGAAACCCCCTTGCCCCTCACACAATGCACTAATATCATCAATCATACTATCCATTCACACTAAACTCACAATTTCCAACTACCACTGCAGGATGACAGCACACAACATCTGGGTTAAAAATACCAAGCAATTTAACACATTTTCTAATCCTTCTAAAGGTTCAATTTGTCTATCTTCTCTCTCTCTTTTATGCTCTTCTATCTTCTTAAGTAAATCCCTCCCCTCTCCTCTCCCGCCTTCTCCCCTAAGTCTGTCCCAGAAGCAACCAGGAACATATTTTACTACTCAGTGCTAATGTAATTATCTTCAAGCTGACCTAAAAGAATTGTTTAAAAAAACTACCATCATTGTTGTATCTGCTTTCAATGTTTCTTCTCTTTAAACAAATTAACGAATACCTCTGGACAAAAAAATCACAAAGTATAATGGGGACTGTTTAGTGGTATTGTGAATTAAAATATGTACACTATAGGAAAACATCGTGTGTATCTGATAACACTACAGTGCAAAAATTGGGATATTACTGTTGTCATAAGGTTGATATGTATGATTGTGTATTTAAATTTTTCTTGCTATGTGCACATGCACATTCTAATGCTCATCATGTCAGAATTATTGGTTGAGTATACCTAACATTTAACAGCTTTTCTAAAAATGTTTATATAAGACACTCTGGCCAATGTTAAGGCCGCAGGGCCTTTTATCAGAATAGAATTTTGTAACTCAAAGTCAAACATACTCTTTGACCATACCAGCTCTCTTTCCAATTCAATATCCAGTCCATTAAACAAAAATGAGGAGAACATTTGCCTAACGGAAGCACTTTTATGAGATAACTTGAAGTCCCATTTTGGATTGTCCCATAATGCTGTGGAGGAGGCATGGGACATGGGGGGTGGGGGGATATGTGGTATTCTAGGATTGACCAGGTTGGCCTGGCCCCTAAATCTTTCCACCCCCCACCTAAAACCCATGCAAGAGGGATAGATAGATGAGCGGACCCTGGACCAGAGAGTGGCAACAGGTAAAGGATTCCCAGCTGGAAAGAGGAGCACCTGATACCCTGCAAGGATGCGTTAAGGATCTGTACCCCCCAGGCCTCCTTCATGCCTCCTGAGGCACAGCTCAGAGAATCGACATGCTGGGGGACCCTAGATGGCTCCCCAAGGTCTTTTGTGGACTGGTCCTGGACTCTACTGACCCGTTGACGTACCTTCCCAGAAGACAGGAGGCTCTGGGAACTGGAAAGGGTGTTTTGCTGGCTGGTTGCGGAGGGGGTGCGCAAGATGCCTCCACCCGCAGAAGAAGCGCACCAGGGATCAGTTAGAGGACACGTCTTGCACAGGGAGCCAGAAATTCCAGGTCTGTACAAAATGTACTCTTTCGGAAGCCATGATGACTGAAGACAATGCTCCTAGATCTGGCCACCAGGAGCAAAACAAGCCTAAGGTGACCAAACTCAGCCCCACAGGCCCCAAAATATGCCACCTTGACGATTTCCCTGTTGAAAAGTAAAAATTGAAGTAATCAAACATGTGACACTCCGCCCAATTCCATCCAAGCTACTCCCAGGGGCAGGAGTGGGCCCAGGGGTCCTACATCTTTATTTAATTCATTTCCATTTGGAGAGGGGGTGCACATGGGGCCACATCCCCATATAGCTTTAGGCCTCAGGAGCCCCACACTTCGGGTCCTGCGAGGAAGCTGGGCTGGGTTGTTGTCTGCTTTTGTGGCCATGTCAGGGGTACAGGACATGCCAACCTCTTGTCCCCCTTCCCGCAAGGAGCACAGGCAGTGAAGAGTGCATCGCTCCTGCCCATGGACAGGAACCAAAAGTAAAGAGCTTTCTCCTGCCGTAACAGGACCGAAGGAAAAGATGATGACTCCTGTGCACAGCCTAGGCGGTAAGTGCATGCATGGGGGACCGGCTGGGTCCATCAGGCATTGGGGCTTCTGTTACATTGAAGAAAGTATTTTGGCAGGTAAGCAATCCAGTAGCCGTAGGTGTAATTAAGTAGGTTTATTAGTCATAAGTTAGATGGTAAAGAAGACCCCACCAGGCCCAGCATCCAGCTGCTCAGCCCCACTCACTCAAACTGACCACACATTCAAACCATGCATACACCAACATTCTGATGACATCACACACACAGGCTGAGCAGCAGGGAAGGAGAAGACCAGAATATAACAGCTTCCCCGTAGGCCCTTGACAAGCACTGTAGTTGTGGGTACCGCAAGTGGGACAAGGACACCCAGCAAAAAAACTGAAAAAGGACCGAAGCTTCCAGCTTCAGAAAGCTGCTCATTTAATATTCAGAGAGTGGGGCCTGGGCACCACATAATGACAGTAAGAGGGTTACATTTGACATATGTGCTTCTGTGGTACCCCAAGAAGGGCACAAATGCTGCTCCATCCCTGAAAAATGTGTTGAGGAAAACCGTCACTAAGACTCCTGGGGAATCTTCAATATGACCCCAGGAGAAGTTTATAGAAATTTTAAGCATTACAGAGCTGCAGCTTTTGCTCTCGGCCTCTGAAGTTTGGGGACACCTTGTGATTGGCCTTATGACTGCAGTAGCAGTCTAATGTTTGTAAAAGAAAGACTCTAACACATATGTTTTAAATAAAAAAATACTTTATTGAGACCACTGATATTACTGATGCAATATTTACTATTATAATGAATGTGTAGGACTATTAGTACTGTTTCCATTAATTTAGCTGGTGATGCAAGATTGAATCGTGACATGATTGCTTTTACTTAAGTGGTGACACCCTGAAAAAGCCAGTAGGCTTGCCTTGTTTGAAATTGAATCCCGTTATAGTGTGATATGGCATCTGGTATGGAGGGATTATGCTCATCATAGGGTTCAGGACCCATGAGGGGTGTACTGTGCTATGAGGATGTCACCAAAGGTATTTTCATCTGCCTTAATGTATTTTTTTTTAAATGCATAATATTTATTAGTATGTGTTTATGAACAGTACTTTTCCTTTTTAAATGAAAAAGGACTGACTGAACAATAATTTATTGAGTGTTGTTGTTTCGTGCCAGCAAATTGGGATTGCTATCCCACACCACTTCCCTGAGTAGGCACTGGACTGCTCTGCTTTGCTAACTTCATAGAGGCAAGTGCTACAATGAAGTATTTGGATCCCAGTAAAAAGACATTTGCAGACCTATTACTTATGAAGGGCACACATCCTCAGCAACTAATAACTCAATTTCGTACAGTATTCAGCAAAGCAGAGCTACACTGTTAAAAGTTGCACTCTATGCCAATGTGCTTCATCAGAAATGTGTGTGTGTACCAATTCTCATAGCAGCACTCAGGATCTAATTGGGAAACGGCCACTACAACGTGGCCGTTTCCACGCAAGCCTTTACCATGCATGCATTAGAACTCATGTGCGGTTACAACGAAAGCCTTTACCACGCATACCTTTACTATGCGATGCGTAGTAAAGGCATGTGTGGTAAAGGCAAAAAAAGGGGGCTTGGGGGGCCAAGGAAAAAGAACGCATGAAAATAAAAAGGGGGTTGGGGCGGTCCCCTCCCCCCCCCAAAAAAATACGAACATGAAGTGAGGAAGCGAAGTGGAGGCAATCGGCGTCGTTAGAGAGGAAACGGAAAGAAACTTCTGCTTCCTCTTTACGACTTAGGACGTCATCAAGGAACATGAAGAAGAAAGGGGAATTTTAAATTAAAAAAAAGATTGAGGGTTAAGGGCAGGGGTAATTAGACGAAGGCTTGGGGGCTGGCAGGGACACATAAGGGTACAGGGGAGGGGTATAACCACCATTCCCAAGAGTATGCCCATACCATGCATAAATTTACAATGAAAGTCAATGTAAATCTATGCACGGCAAAGGAATTTTGGTGGAAAAGGTTATGCGTGAATAAAGCATTCCGTTGTAACGCATGCGTGGTAAAGGCATGAGTTGCAACGGAATGCATTGTAACGACATACATCCGTTTTAATTCTGATCCATGTATAGTAGTGGAGTTGGGGTTAAGTTGGGTAAACACGTTCGCATTGCTATTGTGCTAGGGTGGTTAAAGTGTGTAATAGTCACTGTGCAAAAGGGTTGTAGTACTTTGTCTCAGATTGTGGTGATGCAGAAGAGGTCTAAACTATGGGGTGCTGTACTTTTATCCTGCATGCATTACTCTGCCTTTTACATTGCACTCTTTGATCCATCAAACATTGTGTACAAGCAGTTCTAGCTTAATTGTAACCACAGTACATAAATCACGGTGTTGCAAAGCATATCATCAATTGGACAAAGAGTTATAGACATGGTACTAACAGACGTCATCTTGTAGGCAGCCACGGCCGGTTGGGGGAGTTACGGTGGGGCAGGAAGGTGGGGCGGGTGGGGTGCTTAAAACCGGAATATGGTTAACTGGAGGTAAGTAAACAATGTAATAAATAAAACGAATTTCGTATCGCGCCCTGCATCGCAAAATGAGATGCAGTGCACACTGCAAAATTCGTCATGAAGCGTAGATTCTTTAATGGGTTGTATTTCACATCTCCACTGCTCCACATAACACTGCAGACCACCTCAGATGAGCCTTGTCAACATTTCAAGGCAAGCTCACAGGCAACTGACAGATTCATAGAACTTTCCACTATTCTAAGGGGACCGGAGAGTAAGGAATATCAGCAGCGGTGCGTCCATAGGGGCGTAGGGGCGTAGCCCCACTAAGCAGCCCCACTAAAATGATTTTTATTTTAGTAAAATAAAAATTCATCACGAGCGTTATAGGAGACACGAACCTGCCTGACTTTTCTGGAGTGCGCAGGGGGAGGGGTTGGGTGGGGGGCTGGGCCTGCTGCAGCTTGAGTGACAGTCCACTCAGCTGCAGCAGTACTGCGCAAGTAAATTTCAGTCTGCACCTAGCGCAAGCATGCGCAGATGCAGCCCCTGCTGAAGTTCCCTTGAGAGAGTACCAGGGGGCGGGCCGCAGCCCCCGGGGTTTCAAAGGGAGAAAGGGCGAGCAGTCTGGTGCCCCCCTAGCCGCCAGGATTGGCTGGTCCAGTGCAGGCCAATCACTTTCTGAGTTTGACTCCCGCCGCTGTGACGTGTAGCCTGGCGTGCGCAGGCAGCAGGCCAGCAGCAGACCGTGTGTGACTCCCCCCGCCTCACCGTCGTCACAGTCCGGGTACAGTACAGGTAAGGAAAGTTTACATTTTGTTTCTTTCCATGTTGTGTACTGTGTACATTAAATACGTTTTTATCTGCCAGCCTCAGATAAGTAAGGAAGTCTCGGCGATCAGACTGCCTGCCTGAGACAGTGTCCAGAGTCTAAACCGCCCTTTATGTAGGGTGACTGACCAGACGTCCGGGTTTTCCCCGGACAGTCCCCGTTTTTTAAAAGTGTCCCGACACTTTTCTCTAAAGTAGAGAAATGTCCGGGTTTTGCAACAGCGTCCGGGTAAAACATTCAAACGTCCCGGTTTTAGCATACCCCCGCCGCGGGCCTTCCAGCAACAGGCAGAGTGGCGCTGCAGGGGCTTTGATAAGGGGTGAATAACAACAAAGCCTCATTAGCACTAAAACGGTATTTTAAAGACCTCTTAAGTGCTCGGGTGCAGCTGTGTGTGTCCCCTGGAAGCTGTCTCCCCCCAGGCACACACAGACGGGGCGGGGGGGGGGGGGCGGGGGGGGGCGGGATTCAGAGGGTCTTCTATGTGAGAAAAAAATATAACCCAGTGTTATTCTCAGCGTTGTGCATCCCCAAACCACTACAATATCACAATTATACACCATTAAAGATTTTCTTTAAAAAAATTCGTGGTGCTCGGCAGCCGTCAAAGGTAAACCAAAATAACAAAACATTTCCCAGAAGAACTTGTGGTCTGGTTTATGCATGATTAAAGGAAACAGTGGGTTTAGAAACGTAAAATGTTTAACATCACGCAAATTGGTTTGGTCTGTCAGAAAATCCATACATTCTATGAGCAGTAATGTACACACAGCAAGAATGTAGAGGTCAGATCCATTTAACTCAGACACTACCCAGCTTTGCTGCACCCTGTGCATTTGTGGATAGTCCTTTTGGCAAAGGGCCCTTCAATGGGTGAATACGGTGTGTTATTGCGTCCAGTGTGTTGGCCTTGGGTTTGCAGCAGCCCCGGGATCACGGTGCATTGGAAAGAAAAGCTGCCAAGAAGCCCTATAGAAGCTTTCACATTTATATCATTCTGCACACTGTGGCTTGTAATCTCTACGAAAACAAAACCTAAACAATTCAGTTCAATGGAAAATGCCCTTGTGAGCCATGGGCATGGAGGAGTGCGGGGGAGGGAGTGGAGAGGGGCATTGCGCACCTGGGCACCACCAATACAGGAAAATATTAAAACGATTTAAGAATGAAAGCAACATTTTTTCTTCTTTGTCACAGACCCTTATGGAACCCATAGAATGTTGGTCGGGGGAGAGGGAGACAGAGGGAGGGAGACAGTCGGATAGAGGGAGTGAGACAGGGAGGGAGTGAGACAGAGAGGGAGGAAGACAGAGGCAGAGGGAGACAGAGAGAGGGAGTGAGACAGAGAGAGGGAGTGAGACAGAGGGAGACAGACAGGGAGGGAGACAGAGAGTAAGACAGAGGAAGGGAGACTGAGGCAGTCGGACGGAGGCAGTCGGACGGAGGCAGTCGGACGGAGGCAGTCTGAGGGAGGCAGTTGGAGAGGGAGACATTCAGAGAGAGACAGATGGAGGGAGAGGCCACCTCCGCCACAGATTCCCTCATTAGTACCCTTTAACAGTGCCCCTCAAGTCTCCATAACCACTGTCTCTCAGATTTCTATGTCTGACAGCTGTCACATAGTCCTACTTTCACGTTGATGGTTACTGCAAACTGTAGTCCTACTTCTATGTTTATGACCTGTCCCCGTTTTTTGTTTTGAGAATCTGGTCACCCTACCTTTATAAGGCAAAGCAATCGTGCGATTGAGGCATTTGGTTCTGGATGACTGACGCGGAATTGGGTTTGGAAATGTTTCTACAACAGTTTTAATCTGCCGAGATTGGAGTTATTTAATTATTGCAGTCAGTGAGTTGGTCGCTCGGCCCGTGTAATGTTCGGTTCGCTCCTAATGACCGAGGACTGTGGTCTCTAGGCCTTTCATGGTTTCATATTGCCCTAATTCCAACCCCCCCACCATGCCTGAGAGAATGGTATAGTCAGAGTGCATGGAATCATGTAGCACCCAAAGCGGGAGAGTCTAGGAGCTTCTGCACTGAGATGCAGGTTGGTTAGAACAAAGGTTAGGGGCGCTACCTAGATTTATTGGGACAGGCCAGTTTTCCCCTAAGTCTAAGTGAGTCCCTAAAGGCCCCCTGTATAGACAAAAACTACTGAGGGGGCAGCTTGTCTTCAACTGTGTATGCTTTTGTATTTTACTTATGCATTCTTAAGAAGTGAAGAAGTATCAATGTTGAGTTTGTTAATCAAACTCAATTCACGACTATTTAACGTATATCAGAGTAAATTATTATCAGATAAGCCAGCTAGAATAGTGTACAGTTCATGGTGTGTGAAGAAATATGTTAGCAGTTTTAACCTCAGATCCATAATGTTGCAAAAGATGGAAGTTTGCACTATGTGCTTTATTATGTGGAGGCTCAGTGGGTTAATGCACGTACTCAAATGGTCTGTGTTTGACCTCATGGTCACAGGTTCCAATCCTGGGTCTCCAGTCAGCCTTTCATCCTCCAGAGGTCGACAAAATGAGTACCATTGAATTGGGTAACTTTAATCATCTGTTATTTCAGCTCCAAGATACCCTTCCGTTATGTTACCACGAGGTGTAGATTGATTAGACTAAATGTATCACAGCACTAATATAACGAAGTTGAGGGGGGTTATTGTTCACACCAAGGAAACAAACAAAGTTGATGGTTATTATAATCCTGAAAGAGCGAGGGGGAGTGGGAGTCGGAGGGCACGCCCACTTGCATTGTCAACATATAAACCCACACCCCTTTCCCAAAACTGCAGCCCCTGTTCCCCTTCTCTGCATTAGGAGAGTACACAAGGGAGATGGAAGTCCGAGCAGGTCATAATTTGAGGTGTAGGATGATAAGTGTGCCAGACTGGGACCTTCTGTGTTCAGGTATCAGGATAGAAACACGCAGCCACAGGTGAAATGGAAAATTACACCAGAGACTGGGGCCACACAAAAATATATGATCAGCAAAATAATCAGCGAGTTAACGTTGCGTTTTTTTTTATTTGCCCTTGCACAATCGACATGACAAAACCTTGCTTTCCAATGTGCATGAATTCCAAAAAACAACCTCCCTGATTTTCCACAAACTTGTGCCTCTGCTAGACTTAATTATTATTCCTTTTAGTAATACAGGGTCCTATTTGAGGGAGTGTAGGACCAAGGGAATGCAGCCTTGTATTGTGGGGCATGCAGCAGGGCTTTATTTAAAGACCGCTGTGGAAGGGGATTGGCGGAGGGAGTGATTGGAGGTATGTGTTGGTGGGATAGGTCTCTAGGAGGGCTGTGTAGGGCTTGGCGGGATGTATATAGAGGGGCTTTGGATGGGGTTTGGACAGTGGAGCTATAAGAAATGTGTTGGGGGCGGGGGGAAGGATTGGCTAGGAATGTGTTTGGAGCGTGCTGTGGAAGTACTGGGTTGACAGAATTTGCGTTCTGGGAGAGTTTTATTGAGGGGTGTTGGTGCTATGGGAGGGATTTGTTCACAGGGTAGATTATGGGACGGTTGATGCAGGAGACCTGTAGAGGGCAGAGTGGACACTGAAGTATTCTTTTTGAGAGGAGCTAAGGATTTTGTAGCCGACTGCATATAGTCAACAAGAAAAACCGGGGATGTTTTTACTTTTTTTAATCCATTGTTTAATGTATACATTTAGAGAGGAAAATGACTTTTTTATTCTCAAAAGGAGTAGAAGAGGGCAATGGATTTGTCAATGGTTTAGTGTCTTGTCCAGAGCATTCAGAGATAGATGCCACGTTTACACACTGTACAAGACACTTAAGTGAATGTTTTATGGCTCCTTTACCCATCATAAGGACTTGGAATGTGCATTCCGTGGCTCACAAGGGGTAGTGGAAGTGACCTGCCACCCTTTGACCCCCAATGACTTGGAAGGATTGATTCTGCTCTCTGCCATCAGCCAGCAAAAGCCTACTCTTTGCTTGAGGAAGGAATGGAAACCATAGAAGAGCATGCGGGGTACTTGAAGTCCTGTTTACTTCGGTTTCGCCTGAGACAAGGCATGCACTGTTGCCGAAATATTTTGTTAACAAAAAAAACTTTAAAACCGTCTTTTTGCTCCCTTATTACTCACCATTGATTGACTTCCACTTTCCCGTGCTGCTGTGCAACATTCTTTCAGTTGAAAAAAACATGATGACTCCAACTCTGGCCTAGTCATAGCATCTTTTTAGGTCAAGCCTCTATTCAAGTATGGAGTTGAAGCTCTGCCCACTCTCTGCCCATATTTTTCATTGGCTTGTCATTGTCCTTTGTAAATGCTGGCTTCAGATTAGTTAATAGGCTTGTTAGTCCCTCCAGTACCGCCTTGTCTTCATTTTTAACTTCCCATGAGGACTGACCCTTTTACTTCTGTTACACAGTATGTCTTATTTAGTCTGTAAGGACTATTTTCTTTAATGAGTTTCTCCTACTGCAGGCACGACCTAGCATCCTGCAACATTCAGAGTGCCATGCGCGCTTTCACTTTCCAAGCAGCCGGGCACAACGGCAGCCGCTCCTGTACCGTACCCTTGCCTGCTTGTGCAAAGTCATCCAGGAGATGGATTCTTGGGAGACAATATATCCAATTAATTGGTGGGTCAGACACGCGCTTTTGATTAAATGCTGAATCCAAAAATGTGTCTTATACCATGCAAGGTAATTATTGTGCATAATGTACTGTGTTTACGGTTGAAAAGGCTGTCTTTTGTTCCCCTAGGAGGTGCTTTTAGTGTTTGGCTTGTTTTTGTCCCATGGGCCTTCCATTTGGCCACATAGGTTCCCCAGGGTGGCCCTTTGGCAGCTCTAAGCCCCATCTGCCTGACGCTCTTGCAGTTTTGACTCAGTCATAAATTGACTCCAACACAAGGCCCAGGTTACTCCCTGCGATCATTTAGTTACCAGCGTGGAACTAGGAAGACTGAGAGAGCCCTGTATTATTATTAATATTATTATTATTATTATTAATGGTTTTTATTGGGCGCAGACATATCACCCTGTTGGGTCTCATGGCGCTGTTATGTATGACATTGATTGTTGGAATAAATTTAGAATGAATGACAACAAATTGTTCAGGACGGCATTTGTTTTAGCACTTTGTGAAAGCTGATAATCTAAATCATTGCGACTGACATGCCTTTATTTAATTACCTCAAGCTGTGCATGGTGCGAGCGTGAGCCACACTGTTAAAACATGGTATTTCAAGCTGGTATTTATTTTCGAGGTGGACTCGGTGTGCCCATAACTTTTAGCGTGATCTTTGTGTGCACCATGTAGCCGGTTCTTGCCACCCAGATACACATATTTAATGCAAGTGGGTGTCTTTGCCATTCAGGAGTCAGACATCACTTAAGAGGAAGTTGGCAGGTTTTGGAGGTTTTTCCAGCAGCATACATAAAATATTTGCTTCCTTTGACTCTGGTGACAGACTGCTGAGCAATGTTAAATAAATGCTTGGACTTAGGGGTTCACTTTGATGTTACGAAACTAGTGCTCATGTAAAGCCTATGTTATGCCATCTATTAATGTAATAACTGCACTTTCACAATTGCTTTATTAACCTTCCTGCTTTCTCAAATTTGCTTGAAAATGCACGATTTTTCTTCTTTTTTTTCAAAATTTTCGTGGGGGGGGTTATCCCCCCAAACCCCCCTTTTGGGGTTCGGGCTCGCTCGCTGCGCTCGCTCGCTACGGTGCTGTATGCAAATCACTTTGCGCCCCACCACTTTCAAATGTCACCCACCGCCCCTGAGGAATATACTATTCTACATTAAGATTACAATACATCTTCCCTCCAAAAGTTTAGGGAACAAGAGGTAGAGGAATAACCAAAACCATACATGGGAGGAAGATACTAAAGAAAGAGGATAGAGAGAAACAGAGGCAAGAAGGAGAATAAGAGAGGAAAAGAGGGACAGAAGAGGAAAAACATGGACAATGCATAGCCGAGCTGCAACACAGGATTATTGGACAATTTTTTACATGTTAAATCCATGATGTGTCACTCCCATCTGAACTGGAGAGGTCAATACTATGGGGCACATTGTGTTTTACCAGTTTGTCCCTGCTCCATCGTTGTCCGTTTTGCATTATAACAACATTCTTTTTGAGAATGGAAATGACCATAGGTTTGAAATACTTAGAAACTCTCCCTCCCCTGCTAAGTGGTTTTTTGACTTGTTTAGCTTAGCTTAGCTCCTTCTTTTACATCATAATAATTCTTATACAGAGTTGGGATTAGTATGGTATGCCCATATCATCTTTCTCATGGCATCCTCCACCTTTATACGATTGACACTAGCCAACTGGGTGCACTCCTTTACTTTGCGATTGACTCTCTCTACCAGCCCATTGGCCCTGGGACAATATAAAGCTGACCAGAGATGTGCTTATGTTGAAATGTGAGAGGAGTTCAGTCATAGCATGTGAAGTTAGTTGCACCCCATTATCCGTCACCAGGGTAGGGGGTATAGCTTCTGATGAAAAAACATCCTTGAGGAATGCAATTAGAGAATCAGTGGTCACTTGATGGACCATTTTGGTGATGACCCAATGAGAATGGTAGTCGACTAGGACAAATTCAAAACGCTTTGTTACCCCACAATGATGGATGAGACCTATTATGTCATGTGCTAGTTTTTCCCATTGTTTTTCTGGAATGGCTACTGGGGATAACAGGACTTTGTGAGTTATTTTGGACTTGTCATTGTTAGAGCAAATAATGCAATCCTTGACTTTGGCTTCAGTGTGAGAATCCATGTTTGGAAACCAATACATGTCTTTCACACAAGCTTTAGTAAGGCTCCTGCCCAGGTGGTCTTCATGGGTTAGATCTATGATTCTGACTCCTAAAGTTGTGGGGCTATGATCTTATCATTTCTGAAAACATAGCCGTTATTCTCATTAATTTCATTACGCACCTACCAATAACCTTTTATGTCATTGGCAACCTCACTTTTATTACTAGGCCAACCAAGAAGGGCATAGGACTTAAGTTTGTTCAAATTATCATCATTTGAACTAGCTGACGTCCAATCTTCATCGGTAATAGAGGAAGATTTGACAAGATGGGTAGGAAATTTAGGGTTATCAAACTCTTCCACTCTGTCCAATGGTACTTTTGATAAAAAGTCAGCTGCCTTATTCTGGTTGCCAGGCACATATTCCAGTTTGTAGCAAAAAATGGCCAACCCATTTAGCGATCCGTGGAGTGCTGTTGCATGACCCTTTAGAAGAGAACATATAAATCAGGGGTTTGTGGTCAGTACGGATATCGGATTGAATACCCCACAAATAAAACTTAAAATGCTTGTCAGCCCAAAAGCATGCCTGCACTTCTCTTTTCACAACAGAATAGTTGGCCTCTGAATTGTTAAGGACTCAGGAAGCAAATTGTACAATACTTTCCTTGCCATCAGCAAATCAGGAGAGAGTGGCACCAAGTCCCTTGTTGCTGGCATCTGTGGTAAGTATAGTTTTCCTACTGTGATCAAAGATACAAAGATAGGGTGTGGAAATAATGGCCTGCTTCATTCCATTAGAAAATTTTTGGTGATCGTCTGTCCACTTAAAGTGAGTTTGGTACTTCATACATACTTTGCCATGAACTCCGCTAAACCTAAAAAGGACCTTAATTCATCTTTATTACATGGAGCACTTGCTTTTTTAACCGCCTCTAGTAGACACAGTTTGGGCTTAAAGCCATCCTTGGATAGTGTGTGTCCCAGATATTCAACTACATACACACCTAATTGGCATGTTTCCTTCTTAAGTGTGAGTCCTGCTTCTCTGAGTTTGTTAAAGACCGTTCTGAGATATTTATCATGTTCCTCTACTGTGGCACCATACACAAGGACGTCATCTTGGAAACACAGGGGTAGATGTAGGTAATTCCCATTTACAGACTCTTAAATACCGAATTTTACGAATCGGTATTTAAGAGTCTGTAAATGGGAAGTGGGCAGATTTAGGTAATTTTAAAATCTGAATGACCGAATCTGTAAAATTTGGTATTTACCGATTCTGTAAATACAGAATCGGTATTTCCCATTGATTCCTATGGGCTTTGAAGCCCATAGGAATCAATGGGAAATACCGATTCTGTATTTACAGAATCGGTAAATACCGAATCCTGCAAGGGTGCAGGGCCCTCACTTTGACACCCTTCAGCCCCCTACATCTGAAAACCCTAATACAGGTCGGAAACGGCCGAAATCGGCCGTTTCCGACCGGTATTAGGGCTCCTACATCTGGCCCACAGTGTCTTAGGAGTACCTGCATGGTATTTTGAAAGATTGCTGCTGCTGATGCCAACCCAAATGGCATCCTGCAGTACATATAAGAACCCATGGGAGTGGTAAATGCCATTAACCACTGTGATTCAATATGTAATTTTATCTGGTGGTACGCATTAGAGAGGTCCAAGACAGAAAAGCATGCAGCCTCACTTAGCATCTCATGAATGTGGGGAAGAGAATGCCTTTCCACCCAGATGCACCTATTTAGATCAAGTATGTCCACACAAACTCAGATTTCATTGCTTTGGCTCTTTTTAGCTATAACAATGGGGGCCAACCACTTTGAGCTTTTCATGTGTTGAATACTACCTAGGGCCTCCAGCCTGTTAAGCTCCTTTTCTAAGGGTCATTTCATAAAATTAGGTATGGGTCTGGTTTTTTGTACAGAAGATGTGGGTCCACGTTTTAATTTTATCTTATGTTGAAAATCTTTTAATAATCCTAACTTGTCACTGAATATTTCTGAGAATTCCTCTATAACTCATTCTCTATTGAGAGGTACATTAACTACTAAAAACATGCTTGGGGATGTTGGGATCCAACTTTATTCAAAGCTCTCTCTTCTGGTGTTGCCAGCCCAACAAATTAGATCTACTTTTAATCACATATACTTTACCTACCGTAGAACGTTTTTTGAATGTTATGCGGGATCTGAACATACCCTCAAGAAGAATGGGGTCTTTATTGTAACCCCTAGGGGCAATATCAGAATTCTGTAACACCACATTATTTACAGCTTGTTGAAATCTGTAACATTTATTAAAGTAAATTGGGAAAATATCACATTCAGGGTAATTGTTAGGACTAATCACCTCACTTCCATTCACCTGCAATTTTTTATTTTTTTAATGTTTGAGTATTATCGTCAAGTTTCTTGCCATTTCCTCGATTATCATTTCTCTCTGTGTCCATGCATACCCTTGCAAAGTGACCTTTCTTATTGCGCCTCCTACACGTAGCTGTTCTCGCTTGGCAATTAACAGAGTTAACTAAAGGATTAAAGCTACCACAACTGTAACACCTTAATCTATTAACTTCACCTTCAGCTTTGTGCTTTGGATTACTAGACTGTTTCATTTTGTACATGTCACTGTCTGTATTATCTTTATTAACTTCTGATACTTGGTCCGAAGAAATAGTGGACCGAATTTCTTTTAAAGAAAGGCAGTATGTTCTATAGATCTAGCTATTTCCACAGCCTCATGTGAATCAGGTTGTTTTTGTAGAAGTTTTTCTGAATTCTGATATTATTGGTACATTGTACAATTTGGTTCCTGATGAGGGAATCATTAAGTTTACCAAAACTGCACAAGCTACTCAAAGCCCTGAGAGCAGCTACATAATTTGTAAGGCTTTAATCCTCACCCTGTGTTCAGCAGAAACATTTATGTCGCTCAAGAACTGTGTTGATTTTATCACCAAAATGTTTTCCTAATTTTACAAAGGTGTTTTTGTACACTTCTGGTTCATCACTATCGTCTTCATCATCTCTGCCTGGTTTTGGAAGAGATTCATAATTTTCCTGCCATGTATTCCCAAATTGTGGAGAAGAAAATGCTGTTTCCTGATGGGAGAGAACTTTTCCCCACCTATAGCAATTAAGTACATTCAAAGAGTTTACTCCATTCCTTTTATGGGATGTTTGGCTCCCCTAAGTCATTCAAGAAAGGTAAAGGTTGGGACATGCTTGCTGCTGCCATGTGGAAGGAAGAAGAACAAACTTGGAAAATCCTAAGAAATGAAAATTGCACTAACTGTAGATATACAGATTACATTGATAAGGTCTTGAACTCTGTCTAAAATACTGGATATATTGCAAACCAAATATGAGTCAGGGCTGACTAGAAATATGATATTATTATATAGTAACACACATTGTATGGTGTGTGCATCACCGTAGTAGAAGAAATGCACAAACAGAAGACACAAGCTTGATGAATTTATTTATTTGCTTTGTTTTCTTTTTGGTGTGCGCATCACTGTGAAAATGAGGTGGCGCACCAATGTGGCTCCAGAGTCTAGTGTCTTGCCTGAAGATTACCAATCTCCCGATAAGTAGGCTTAGAGAAGAAAGAAAATCGCCCGCACCCCATTTATAAATATAAGGGGGAGTGCATAGAAGAGATTCAGCACACTGACTAGGCAGCTGTGCCTGCCAGCACAATATATTCAAAAGTATACTTTAGAAAATAAAATTCCAGTGCCATGCAGCACACAAGTGAATCGCTCCAGCCACACTTATCGCCGCTAAAAACACTCTATATTAGTGAAAGTTGCACCTGCAGAAAGTCATGTTAGAGGAGTCAAGGCGGGAGGTAGCGCCAAGGGAAATGTCTCACACAGCAACAAGATGAATCACAGCAAACCAAGTTCTTGTTGGCCACAGGGAAGTAAATAGTACAGCAGCTTGTGAGGGATGAAAATTAAGACTTCATGTGTGGAGTGTGTGAATGGTTGCTTGCCAATTTTCGTTTTTTAATTAATTTGTGCTGCTTATTGTTGTATTTGGGTGATAAACTGGTAGTAATGAGGTTAAACTTTTATTCAGATGGTGTTAACGTGTTAATATGTAAAAATGGCAAAATAAAGAAATAATAATATGGCAACATTGCTGTAGATTTTGCCTTTCAACTTAATTTAGACACCACTGGGGTATAATTGTGGTCTTCATCGATGCATAATTCCAGTGACCCTGTGTTGGAACGTGGGATATTAGTAGTGGTTAATATGCATCTACCACTGGCAATAAGGCCACTACCACAGTCTTGGGCTCTGTAAACGTCTCAATAAAGTATTCCCATGGTCAACCCTGGATAGCTTGGCTGCAAGCAGGCAAGCTTGAAGCATCTCAAAGGTGCACTTTAGTAAACCTTTGATAAATCCATTGGAAAGTTAAGCTCTCTGCAATTCAGTAAGCAATTTTAGATTTGCTAAAAAATAACTCCTAACACCTGTGTGCTAAAATACTGTGGGTTATGCCAATCTGTTTGTGATAGTACATTATTTTCCACACGTTCTTCTCCTTCAATGTTGTTTAGAAAGTCAATATTATTACTTCATCTGTTCTTTAATTATGAGAATTGTATTATAGCTTAAAAGAGAGAAAAGTGGTTCGGTTACAAGAAGTATCCATGGCTATGGTGTCATGTCATATTTTTAGAGTTTCCTCGCTAGTTTATCGAAGAATAAAAAGATCTAGGCATCTTCAAATTTGCTCCATTGGAAATATTTGCCATGAAAATGTAGTTGCAATTTCCTAACAGTAACATACTTTGGTGAATGCAGAGCTCTATAGAACTCTGTGAGGCACCAAGAATGGAAACACAAAATATTATGATTAGGTTAGTTTTGGTAGAAAGTAGTCTCCGTTAAAGTAAATATGCCGTAACAACAATGGATTTGTTTGGCTCGTGCATATATAATTATTGCATTGCAGATGGATGTTTCCTGCTGTTCTACCCCACGGTTTGTTGTAGACAGACTGTCTGTTGCAAAATTAATGCTGCCCTGCTGCTTTGTAAGATCTGCATGAGTGCATTTCTATTCTTGAGAGCACGGAAAAATAAATGAATGAATGTATGCCTGACTTTATTCTTTGTCCCTTATGATGATAGAAGCCTCAGCTGTTTCTGTTATAGGTCAATGTTTGTATCAAGAAAGGGGAATAAAAGGTGGACGTTTTAATGGGGTCCAATGCACTCGTCCTAGGAGGTAGTCAACAAACCATTGTGCAGAGTTCCCAGAAGGGGCCAAGGAAGTGGCTCAGAATGACAATTCTCTCACTAATTAAGAACACAAAAGTGCATGGTGTGAACCCTTGTTGGAAAATTTAGGATACCTCACACAAGTAACCGGTTGGACAACAGCTGTTATCCCATCCGGTGACCGTCCAGCGTCATCATTGGCATCCTGCTCCTACGGCAGGCTGGCGGTGCAATACCCGTCGGGTAGCCCAGGAGGGCTACACTTTGGTGGAGATCTTTTTTTCCTTGCCAACGGGTGTGTGAGTGTAAGGGGCCTAAGTGTAGTGCAATTGTGAGCGTGAGTGTGAATTATAAAAAAAAAAGTCAGTCGAGTCCATTAAGCAATATTTAATAGTGTGGCTCACTGCTTTGTTAAAAGGGAATAAGGGGTATTACGGCGTGATGGGTAATCTGATCACACCTTATACAACCCTTAATGTGAAGCTGGTCAACATGTTTCTTGCCAGGACGGCAATTCATCAGGACCTATAAAGCTCATAAATTGCTGGCGGTCCCTCTGGTTTCAGAGAGATCGGGGATACGACCTGTATGTTGTCGCAGAGTTAATGTATTCCTTTGGGGACCTCTCAGGAACTGGGAAAGAAACAAAACAAGTGGTTACTCACTTTGTTCACTCTAGGGCTGGTTGACAACACATGATCCCGAAAGCGGGGTGTCCTTGAGTGGTCTAGGGGTGTGGCAGGCAGGAACCCCTGTTTATTTAAAATGTGTCCGTGAGTGAGAGAAAGTCAGATCAAGGGACAGAACGTGGGTGGCTACGTCCTGTAAGTGGCATGCTTACTAAGTAGGTGGCATGCTTCACGGTGTCTAGATGTACCATGTCCGATCGCTACATCAGATGTTGATGTGTCAATTATACTGTTAAAAACAAAATTTACTTATTACTATTCCCAGCATAGTAGCGCAGTGAAGGGAATGTGGTCATAATAGCCAATCTAAGTAAATCACTCAAGCGCAGAAAACACCGTGACAGATAAACACTCTTTGGGAGAACGTCAATAACTGACTGGCGACGTGGTGTATTTACATAATCGGTGCCGACTGGTCATGCTTGCCGAGTGGGAGGTGGCACATCTAACAAACTTACCCGATAATCCCTGGGAGCAGGCCACCTCGGCTGACCTGGTGGGGCCAGCAACCATCGAGGAGAGCCTGAAACCAAATTGACAGGGAGTGCGGGAGAGAAATCAATTAGTCCAAAGCGCTGCTAGCTGCCGGCAAAAGCGCCGTGTCGAAGACCGGGCGCCGGGAGCACAGCAACGCGCTCGTCTAGGTCTAGGGACAGGGCGGGGGAAAAGGGGAGGGGGGAACAAGGGGGACAGCGTTTGAGCAGAGTTTCCCCTGTCTTACCTCGTCTGTTGCTAGAGGAGAGCCTCTAGGCACCTACCCCTCCCACGTCACTGCAGAGTGCAGGACAGCCGGTAACACCAAGGGGCTTCCGGCGGTGCAGATAAGCGTGGGTTGCGCGCGCACAAGGGGGCGTTTCTCTCAAGTCACTCTAGCAACACCCAACAAGCTCAGAAAATTCCAAGAAAGCGAAGAAGGCGGCGCTCTGCTCATGGATTGAACTTGGGCGCCATCTTAGGTAGGGAACCCTTGGAGGATGGAGGTACTAGGATAAATACTGGGTGCATAGAAACCCAGTTTAAAAAGCGAGAAAGTCTGTATTAGGACGAACTTTGTAAATACGGGCGCCATCTTGGAAGAGGCATGTTGGACATAACAGGTGAAATGAATATAGCTAGAGAAGGGCAATCTAGTCCAAAAACAGATACTATCTGGCTAAACTCATCCATGGCACCGCATCGTTGAGGCCCAGGTCATCTGTATGGAGACGGTGTATCCATCTTTGTTCGAGTCTAAAAAGGGTTTGCTGATTGACTGATGGTAGGCTTTCAATGACAGTCCATCGGATACTTTCTGTGGAATGGTTTAGCTCTTTACAATGTTCATATAGTCGGGTGTGGGTTTTCAGGCAACGTATATTACTATTATGCTCCATTATGCGCTGTTTAACAGGGCGCATTGTCATCCCAATATAAAGTTTCTCACATGGGCATATGAGAGCGTAGATACATTTAGAGCTGTTGCAGTTGGTGTGCTTGTTATATGTCCAAGTGAAATCTCTTTGTAGTGTGATAGTTTTTCCTTGGATGGTCTGGGGGCACACCACGCAGGAGCCGCAGCGGTAATGCCCGGTTACCGGAGGGAGGTCCCAAAGGGTATTTCCTGGTTGGGTACTGGTCTTCTTGGGGCGAGTATGGATCAGAGTATCCTTTAAATTGGCTGTCCTTTTGAATGCAAATCGCGGGCGTGGAAGCTCAAGCCCTGCAGAGTTGAGAATGCCCCATTGGGAATTGATAGTCTTTTTAATGAATGTTGAGTGCTTAGTAAAGGAGGTTACACACGTGATCATCTCATCTTGTTCTTTAGGGTGAACCTCAAGCAGAGCTTCTCTGTTGTTGTTTAGTGCTCTTTTGGTTGACGTTTTCAGTAATCGTGTAGGATAACCCCTGTCCCTTAGCTTGTGTTGTAGTGTTTGTGCTTCTTGCTTGAAATTTTCAATGGAACTGCAGTTTCGCCGGAGGCGAAGAAATTGGCCGAAGGGTAAATTGTCCCTAAGGGCCCTCGTATGGTGGCTAGTATAAGGAAGTAGACTATTCCTATCAGTCTCCTTTTTAAAGAGGGTAGTGCTGATAGTTGTTGGCTCAAGAGTGATGGTCAGATCCAAAAATGGTATGGATTTTTCGGAGATGGTGCCCGTGAATTTCAAGAAAGGATCTTGTTGATTAATCCAGACACAAAATGCCTCACAGGAAGGCCGATCCCCCTTCCAAAAGACCAGGATATCATCGATGTAACGTCGCCAGCAGGTTAGATTGTCACGGAAAGGATTTAGTTCCGGGGGGTAGATACAATTCTTCTCAAAGGTCGCCATGTAGATACATGCTAAGCTCGGTGCAAAAGTCGAGCCCATTGACGTTCCACGTATTTGATGGTATAGTTTGGACTCATATCTGAAAAAGTTTTCAGTGAGTGCAATGTGTGCCAGCTCCATAATGAAGGCTATCGGGGTAGGTGACACCCATTCCTCTTCTCGCAGTAGAGAGTCGACTGCCTCCAGCGTTGCTTGTTGGGGGATGTTTGTGTACAACGCTTCAACGTCAAGTGTCAGGAGGAGGTCGATGTCTTCCCTTCCATCCATGTCGGAGATCAGGCGTAACACATCTCTGGTGTCTTGGAGGTAAGACGGGATGAGTTTGACCAAGGGTTGAAAGAAGGCGTCGCAGAATTGGGAAAGGGGTTCCAACACTGAACCAATGCCCGACACGATTGGTCTCCCAGGGACCGGGGTGGTTCCCTTATGTATTTTTGGGAGGGTGTAAAAGTATGGAGTTACCGGGTCTGTTGTTACTAGAAATTCTGCCTCTTTCCTACTGATCCACTCATTGGTTTCAGCTTCGATGACCAGAGCCATAATGGTAGTGATCAATCGTTTAGTGGGGTCTTCCGTCAATGGTCTGTAGTGTGTGGTGTTGGCCAATTGGCGTTTACATTCTAGGTCATAGTCGTAGTAATCCTGTATGACCGTGGCTCCCCCTTTATCTGCCTGTTTTATGACAATCGAGGCGTCCTTGCCCAGAGTATTGGCTGCCAATCTTTCCGCATTAGAAAGATTATTGAACAGTTTTATGAATGGTTTATTCTGCAAGTTCCTCAGGACCGCTCTCTCAAAGGTCAAAACTTCGGGTGGTATCATCCCATCAGTGGGAGTAAAAGTAGAAGGTTTCCTGAGACCTGTATCCTCACTTGGGGGTTCTGGATGATTGGCAAAAAATGCTCGAAGGCGTATCTTCCTAAAGAACTGCTTAAGCTCAATCATTTCCTGGAAAGTGTCTGGTATGGGGGTAGGTACGAAGCCAAGGCCTCTTTCCAGGACGTTAGTCTCCAATGGGGAAAGAGATCTCTTCGATAGATTGACGATCAGGCTTGTTTCCCTCTGGATGTTGAGCTCCTGGTCTCCATTGCTGTCTGTGCCGACGTCTGGTCCTGCCACTGGACACCCTTTTGTCCTCCTCGCTTTCGCCCTCTTCCTCTGCCCCAACCTCTGCCCTGAAAAGGTGGCGGATTGAAGGGGTAGAATTGCGGGGGGCCTTGAGGGAAGAAAGGGTATTGCCATTGTGGCGTCATATTAGGTGGTCCATGGAACACCGGTCCTTGGTGATAACCATGTTGCCAGGAACGTGTTGGTCTTGTATTCCTTGCGGGGTAGCCGCCACTTGAGTCACTGCTTGCGGAGCCGCGTCTGTTGTCACCGCTGGAGTTTTCATCTGACGAATAATTACTCTTCTTCCCTTTGTAGTCATCTTTGAGATAGGGGTATACTTTTTCTTTTTCAAATTTACTAATGTCCTTCTCCAGTTTGATTGTTTTTTGTTTAAGTAAAAATTCGTGGTGGTCAGCCATTTCCTGGTTGATCTCGGATAATTTGGTCGTAAAAGCCGTTTTGTTGTTTTTGGAGATAGCATTCTTCATGGTAGTTTCGAGGGCAGAGATTTTCTCCAGTAGTGCTTCAGATAGACGTTTCGCAGTCTGGCTAATCAAAAATAGAAGGTCTTTGGTGCATTTCCAGGAGACCTGGCACCAATCTACTTTGAAACGTTTATCATCTAGAAACAGTCTGGGAATGATGTTAACAATTAAGCCTTGTGGTGCTATATTGCTTCTCAAATACTCTGTCATCATGATCCCATGAATAGTTATTCTTATAAGTTCCTTCTTCATTTCTGTTAGAGTGGTCCACTCATCAGAAGATGCGCCAGAAGTCGAGGCTGGAGGGGCGTTCAGTAGTGATGGCGTGTTTCTCAAGGCTTCAGCTATGGTATCTTCGTTAAAACTTAAGCCCGGGACATCCTCCATGTTGTCAATCTGGGTGGGATGTGGTACCAAGGACTGAGCGAGCCAGAGAAGAGTGTCAAAAATACTTAATCTGTCACAGCGTTTACTGGGTTAGTTTGGTCCAGGAGTGGTGAGAAATCTTCACCGCTTGGTAACCTTAAAGCAAATAATTCCTGTGCGGGCAGCACGCTTAAATTTGTATCAAGAAAGGGGAATAAAAGGTGGACGTTTTAATGGGGTCCAATGCACTCGTCCTAGGAGGTAGTCAACAAACCATTGTGCAGAGTTCCCAGAAGGGGCCAAGGAAGTGGCTCAGAATGACAATTCTCTCACTAATTAAGAACACAAAAGTGCATGGTGTGAACCCTTGTTGGAAAATTTAGGATACCTCACACAAGTAACCGGTTGGACAACAGCTGTTATCCCATCCGGTGACCGTCCAGCGTCATCATTGGCATCCTGCTCCTACGGCAGGCTGGCGGTGCAATGCCCGTCGGGTAGCCCAGGAGGGCTACACTTTGGTGGAGATCTTTTTTTCCTTGCCAACGGGTGTGTGAGTGTAAGGGGCCTAAGTGTAGTGCAATTGTGAGCGTGAGTGTGAATTATAAAAAAAGTCAGTCGAGTCCATTAAGCAATATTTAATAGTGTGGCTCACTGCTTTGTTAAAAGGGAATAAGGGGTATTAAGGCGTGATGGGTAATCTGATCACACCTTATACAACCCTTAATGTGAAGCTGGTCAACATGTTTCTTGCCAGGACGGCAATTCATCAGGACCTATAACGCTCATAAATTGCTGGCGGTCCCTCTGGTTTCAGAGAGATCGGGGATACGACATGTATGTTGTTGCAGAGTTAATGTATTCCTTTGGGGACCTCTCAGGAACTGGGAAAGAAACAAAACAAGTGGTTACTCACTTTGTTCACTCTAGGGCTGGTTGACAACACATGATCCCGAAAGCGGGGTGTCCTTGAGTGGTCTAGGGGTGTGGCAGGCAGGAACCCCTGTTTATTTAAAATGTGTCCGTGAGTGAGAGAAAGTCAGATCAAGGGACAGAACGTGGGTGGCTACGTCCTGTAAGTGGCATGCTTACTAAGTAGGTGGCATGCTTCACGGTGTCTAGATGTACCATGTCCGATCGCTACATCAGATGTTGATGTGTCAATTATACTGTTAAAAACAAAATTTACTTATTACTATTCCCAGCATAGTAGCGCAGTGAAGGGAATGTGGTCATAATAGCCAATCTAAGTAAATCACTCAAGCGCAGAAAACACCGTGACAGATAAACACTCTTTGGGAGAACGTCAATAACTGACTGGCGACGTGGTGTATTTACATAATCGGTGCCGACTGGTAATGCTTGCCGAGTGGGAGGTGGCACATCTAACAAACTTACCCGATAATCCCTGGGAGCAGGCCACCTCGGCTGACCTGGTGGGGCCAGCAACCATCGAGGAGAGCCTGAAACCAAATTGACAGGGAGTGCGGGAGAGAAATCAATTAGTCCAAAGCGCTGCTAGCTGCCGGCAAAAGCGCCGTGTCGAAGACCGGGCGCCGGGAGCACAGCAACGCGCTCGTCTAGGTCTAGGGACAGGGCGGGGGAAGAGGGGAGGGGGGAACAAGGGGGACAGCGTTTGAGCAGAGTTTCCCCACTATCACACTACAAAGAGATTTCACTTGGACATATAACAAGCACACCAACTGCAACAGCTCTAAATGTATCTACGCTCTCATATGCCCATGTGAGAAACTTTATATTGGGATGACAATGCGCCCTGTTAAACAGCGCATAATGGAGCATAATAGTAATATACGTTGCCTGAAAACCCACACCCGACTATATGAACATTGTAAAGAGCTAAACCATTCCACAGAAAGTATCCGATGGACTGTCATTGAAAGCCTACCATCAGTCAATCAGCAAACCCTTTTTAGACTCGAACAAAGATGGATACACCGTCTCCATACAGATGACCTGGGCCTCAACGATGCGGTGCCATGGATGAGTTTAGCCAGATAGTATCTGTTTTTGGACTAGATTGCCCTTCTCTAGCTATATTCATTTCACCTGTTATGTCCAACATGCCTCTTCCAAGATGGCGCCCGTATTTACAAAGTTCGTCCTAATACAGACTTTCTCGCTTTTTAAACTGGGTTTCTATGCACCCAGTATTTATCCTAGTACCTCCATCCTCCAAGGGTTCCCTACCTAAGATGGCGCCCAAGTTCAATCCATGAGCAGAGCGCCGCCTTCTTCGCTTTCTTGGAATTTTCTGAGCTTGTTGGGTGTTGCTAGAGCGACTTGAGAGAAACGCCCCCTTGTGCGCGCGCAACCCACGCTTATCTGCACCGCCGGAAGCCCCTTGGTGTTACCGGCTGTCCTGCACTCTGCAGTGACGTGGGAGGGGTAGGTGCCTAGAGGCTCTCCTCTAGCAACAGACGAGGTAAGACAGGGGAAACTCTGCTCAAACGCTGTCCCCCTTGTTCCCCCCTCCCCTTTTCCCCCGCCCTGTCCCTAGACCTAGACGAGCGCGTTGCTGTGCTCCCGGCGCCCGGTCTTCGACACGGCGCTTTTGCCGGCAGCTAGCAGCGCTTTGGACTAATTGATTTCTCTCCCGCACTCCCTGTCAATTTGGTTTCAGGCTCTCCTCGATGGTTGCTGGCCCCACCAGGTCAGCCGAGGTGGCCTGCTCCCAGGGATTATCGGGTAAGTTTGTTAGATGTGCCACCTCCCACTCGGCAAGCATGACCAGTCGGCACCGATTATGTAAATACACCACGTCGCCAGTCAGTTATTGACGTTCTCCCAAAGAGTGTTTATCTGTCACGGTGTTTTCTGCGCTTGAGTGATTTACTTAGATTGGCTATTATGACCACATTCCCTTCACTGCGCTACTATGCTGGGAATAGTAATAAGTAAATTTTGTTTTTAACAGTATAATTGACACATCAACATCTGATGTAGCGATCGGACATGGTACATCTAGACACCGTGAAGCATGCCACCTACTTAGTAAGCATGCCACTTACAGGACGTAGCCACCCACGTTCTGTCCCTTGATCTGACTTTCTCTCACTCACGGACACATTTTAAATAAACAGGGGTTCCTGCCTGCCACACCCCTAGACCACTCAAGGACACCCCGCTTTCGGGATCATGTGTTGTCAACCAGCCCTAGAGTGAACAAAGTGAGTAACCACTTGTTTTGTTTCTTTCCCAGTTCCTGAGAGGTCCCCAAAGGAATACATTAACTCTGCGACAACATACAGGTCGTATCCCCGATCTCTCTGAAACCAGAGGGACCGCCAGCAATTTATGAGCTTTATAGGTCCTGATGAATTGCCGTCCTGGCAAGAAACATGTTGACCAGCTTCACATTAAGGGTTGTATAAGGTGTGATCAGATTACCCATCACGCCTTAATACCCCTTATTCCCTTTTAACAAAGCAGTGAGCCACACTATTAAATATTGCTTAATGGACTCGACTGACTTTTTTTATAATTCACACTCACACCCACAATTGCACTACACTTAGGCCCCTTACACTCACACACCCGTTGGCAAGGAAAAAAAGATCTCCACCAAAGTGTAGCCCTCCTGGGCTACCCGACGGGCATTGCACCGCCAGCCTGCCGTAGGAGCAGGATGCCAATGATGACGCTGGACGGTCACCGGATGGGATAACAGCTGTTGTCCAACCGGTTACTTGTGTGAGGTATCCTAAGTTTTCCAACAAGGGTTCACACCATGCACTTTTGTGTTCTTAATTAGTGAGAGAATTGTCATTCTGAGCCACTTCCTTGGCCCCTTCTGGGAACTCTGCACAATGGTTTGTTGACTACCATAGGTCAATGTTTCCAAACGATTGTCATTTTCCAAAACTCCAGTTTCAAACAAGCATTGGCAAAGTCAACATGCTGGCTTTTGTGATGATCTGCTAGTTTTGCAACTGCAGGCTTTCTCACAATATTTTTTGTTAACATATAACAAAAATGTTCAAAGATGTTCACCAGTGCATGTGCATGTGTGCAGAGGCAAGGGCCGCCAAGCTATATTTGTTTTTTACTACTTTTTCCAAAAACATTGTAATATGGTCACATGTAAATGAGCACACATGTACATATACGCGCAGAATAAAGAAAAACAGTTTTTTTCATATTGGCACCTCCAAGATGCAAAACATCCCTATCACATGTGGAGTCTGACAGGCTTCCAATCTGTCTCCTGTCATCTTCAAACTTTGCTTCGAGCCACTTAGTGTTCTAGTCACAAATAATAGCAACCACTTTCCCCAATATGCTGATGATACACAACTCTACTTGAAAGTCAAAAGCTTCAAACTCTACTTGCACTCTATCAACCACTGGATGTCCAGCGTGTACATGAAGCTCAACACAACCAATAAAGAATTCCTACTATTTGCCAAGCACAGCAAACAAGATACAGTTCAAGCCTGGCTCAATGACATGAACCTTAAATAATTCGCAACCCAATTCTTCCCAAATGGTAAATCACTTGAGTTCACCCTGAGCACCAGACCCTTACAGAACAGATTTGTACAAGCTCTGTCTTCTAAAGAAAGTCTAACTGTTTCTTCTAGAAAGCGATTTCAGACCTGCTGTTCATCCACTCTAGCATTGGTGGTGGATGGTGGTAATGCCCTATTCTGTGGGTTTCCAGGCTCCACACTGACACACCACAGAGGCATCCTACATGTTGCAGCATGCTTCATCCAGAGAATGGAAAAATGTGATAACCTCATCCCCCATCCTGATGGAACCCTATTATCTCCCCTTGCAAGCCTGCAGCATTTTAAAACCAGCAGCATCATTTACAGAGCAATCAAAACCAGCACCACTTATTATTTTGCAGACCTGCTCTCCACCTCTGGAGGTTTTCAGCACACCCACAGTCAGAACACCATCAGACTGCAGACTAAGAAGTGCAAACAAAATCCACACGACAACAGGCTGGTGTGGTTTGTATTGCTCTGCAGGGTTCCATTTAGAACCCTGTTTACATCATCTTGTGCTCTGAGTTACTGCTTTGTAGAATTATGTCTGTCATCTTTTACAGCATAAGGCTCTATGTGCTCATCTGTTCTAGAGTTTGAATATAAATTGGTCCCTTGCTGCCTTGATGCTGCAGATGTTCGTTGGTGGTCTGATTCTGTACATCAACGAAATAAACTTATTGGAATCTTACCTTGAAGTGGTTCTTTGAATTGGTATCATTGGCGATGATTGCTGCATGCTGAGGAGAATTCTTCCATTCCTCCTCCCATCTGGGGAAAGCTGTTTAATTTGCCTTGAAGTAGAGTAAAAGGTGGAATTAACTGGCTCCGTGGTGGTTTTAGATAGGTCTGTGGCAACTGTAATGGTTTAGGATATCTTTGCCACAACTCTGGTGATGTCACACTGTGCTCGATATGTAGGCCACTTCATCAGTGCTGTAGAGCCAAGTAGTCCTTATTCTTAGGAGTAGCATTTGGATCTGAAATCACACTGCTGTACCAGAGCAAGTCTTTTGCAATTGTGACATGCACGCAGTGTCAGCAGTGAGATTTTGAGTTTTTCCTAAAGTCTCGCCACTGAGTAGAGGCACATCTTTTGTGACTGTGGCTTAAATGTTGCTGCCGCCAGACAACAAGTTATGAACTAAAGTCAGGTCACCCTTACACACCATGGTTGCCATCTTCGATTGGACAGGCTAGATTTTGTTACTTCATTATCTTTTATGGAAACTGATATGCTGTGGAACGTTGAATGTGGAAGTTTTGCATCATTATTCATGCACTAGAAGGAAATGCAGTAGACTGGACAACATTTGAAAAGGGTTTGAGCCTCGTCAAGGACAGTCTAGCTGAGTGGAATATATATTTCACAAGATTAACCAGACATTATATAAGCTTCAACTACATTATATTGTATGATCTTTTCAAGGTCATTGTAAGAGTCTGTAAAATAAAAAACATTTTTTGGGAAGGAATTCCAATTGAATTGAACTTAATGTAACTGTTTCAACTAGTTGTTTACTATTTTTCTTTTCAGGTTAAGATTTTCTTCTTTTCAGGTTTTGCTATAAGATGCTCATGGCAGTTGCAAATATGTTGCAGCCGCCTCAATTTGTATCTGACAACGGTGAGCCCGTTTTACTATGGAAAAGATGAAAGCAGTTATTTGATTCATATTTGCTTGCAATTGGTGGGAAGAATTTTCTGGTGTAAGGAAGCAAACCATTTTGCTGCATAATTTGGTGATTGGAAGCAGAAATATGTATGAAAGTCTGGATGATATTCCTATTGGTCATGGGGAGGGTGAGCCAAATAATCTGTATCATACATCTGTGAAGATTCTTGAGAAGCATTTTGATTCCAAAATAATATTGTTCTTGAAAGACACAAGTTCTTCACTAGGGTAAAAGGAAAATTAGAGAAAACTGGTAGTTACATACCTTAATTAAAGACTTTAGCATGCACTTGTAATGTTAGCCAACTTACTGATTCCTTGGTCCGGTATCAAATTGTCAAATAATGTAAAGTTTCGGGAAAGGCTTCTCACAAGAAATCCTGATTTAAAGAAGCCATTGTTATAGTAAAAGAAATGGTGAATATGAGTATGTGGGTACATGAGATGAGAAAAGGTAAAGAAAAACATGAATTGGGAGGAAGTGTTCCTAAAATAAAGGTGTCAAGTAAGGGTATTGATAAAGATGTTGACAGAACGTCCATTGAGAATGCAAATCCTGGCATGGGTTTGCATATGAAATGTTTCAGGTATGGTAGTGAATGACATCGTTTGAATATTCCAGAGTGCTCTGCACGGTTTGCCACTTGCAAACAATTTGGAAAGAAAGGGCATTATGCTTGTGTGTGTCGTGGTGCTAAAGTGCAAAGTGTGAACTGCTTAGAGATTGAAAACTAATATACATTGAGTGTGAAGGATGATGGATTGGTGGATTGGTTGATTGTGATCCTTTAGAAATGCCAGAGTGCCGGATCTTGGTGTGTGGAAGGAGAGTGTCGATATTTGCTGATTTGGGATCTTCATATACCATGATAGGCGACAAGAACTGGGATGTTGTGTTTCGCAATTACAAGACTCATCTTATTCCATCATATATTATTCCAGTGGGTTATGATGGCATGAGAATTGATGTTCTTGGGTATTCTGTTATAATGATCCAGTTTTCTGACCAAGAGACTGTTGGGAAGGTATAGGCAGCCAAGAGAGGCAACAAATTGTTGGGTTGGAGAGATCGGACGACCATGGGAATAACCTTAAATCCCAATTCTCGTGAAAAGGTGTTCTTATTGACTGGAGATTAAATATCTGAGGATGTTTATTCCAAATGTTTTAAAGTGTTTGGAGGCCAGCTTGAATTACTTAGGAATTGAGCACAAGATTATTTTTGAAAAAGGGTGTGGTGCCTTTTGTGTTTAGGTGAGGAAGGTTCCTAATTTGATGTTGGATTCTCTTAAAGAAGAATTGGATAGATTGTTGAATCTGGGAGACATTGAGGAAACAAAATGCTCAGAGTGGCTTGCACCTGTGGAAAATTAGGATGTATGGCGACCTACGCAGGTAGAATAAACATATCTGGGTTGACAGATAGCCTGTAACAAACATTTCTGAGACATTGTTTTTTAATTGAAAATGCAATGTTGCTCAGTGTCATGGATTTGTCCTCTGCATTTCATCAGGTTTTGCTTCACACTGAGTAGAGGCATCATTGTTTGCAACTCCTTTAGAGGCATCCAGATTTATTCACGTTGTTTGGGTTGGCATCCACCACTCGTGTTTTCAGAGGGTAATGAAGAAGGTGGGTCTGCTTAATGTGTTGTTTTTCCAAGATCACATCTTGGTTCATGGCATAGATCAGCTGGAACCTGATGAGATATTATTGAAAGTTTTGGGGTGGTTGCAAGAGAGGAGATTAGTAATAAAAACAGAAACACGTAAGTTCAGAGTACCGTCTGTGACCTATTTAGGTCATACTATTTCTAGTGAGGGCATACATCCAAAGTTGAATTTGGCCAAAAGCATTTTTGAAACCTGAAAATAAGTATCAGGTACTTTGTTTTCTGGGTTTAGCAGAGTTCTGCTCAAAGTTTATTTCAAACCTTGCCAGTTTGTCCCAACATTTAAGATTTTTACTAAAGAATGGCTGTATCCATTAAATAGTTTTTAATAAAGTTTAACAAAAGCATTCAATGTTAGCCACTTATCTGTGTGCATGCAGATGAATCTACACACACAGGTGCCCATCCTTGAATGGTTTTAAAGTCCGTCCATAGATGGCCACCTATGTGCGCACATGGATATGTGCACATGGGTGGCCATCTTTGAATGGTTTTAGCAGGTTTAAGCAGGCACCACCGCCATTTGGGGATTATCAGTCCTTCCGATTCTCCGATGGGCTCCTTGAGCCCGACAGAAGTGCAGAGGAATCACCCCAAGGGTTTCCCTCCGACAGCTGGTTTTATGATACGGCGGCCTGAGGCAAGGCCTCTGAATAGCTGTCAGATGGCTTTCTGCCCAACATCGTAATTGGGCTCATAATTAAAACATTGTATTATAAATATTTTAACATATAACATTAATATGATGTAAATTAAATATGTTTAAGTAATATTTCAATATATTTATCAATACATAAACAAACACACACATATATATGAATGCGTATATATTTATATACATATATAATATAAAACTATTAAAAAAATATAAATGATAATCTATACTTTAATTTTCTAATGTTTTTTAAATATACTGATATAACAACAAGAGGTCTGATTACGATGTCAGACGAAAAGCCTTTGACCGCTGGTCAGAGACTTTCCGTCCGACATGGTAGGTTTAAGGTCCAACTGCCATATTATGATGATGGAGGTCTGAGTTTAAACCGGCAGGCTCAAGGAGCATGCTGGCCCGTCGGAAAGTGCTCATAATTCCCTAAGGAAGCCTTTTCGGCCATTTGGATCATGATGTTGGTTTCCGACAGCCAATCTATGTCGGCCAATCTGACATGGATTGGCTATCGGAAACTGACTTTGTGGGTCGGGGCAACTGTAATCGACATAGTTATTAAGATATATATATATATATATATATATATATATTTTTATATATATATATATATATATATATATATATATATATATATATATATATATATATATATATATATATTTATATTTATATATATATATATATCCGTTTCACTTCCTCCAACGAAACCGGGACACAACGACTGCGGTGCAAAGCAGGGTCAAGAGGGTTTCCTGTCAATAATACTCAGTTTCACCGAACACTCGGCTTGATAACGGGGGTCAAGCCGAGTGTTCGGTGAAACGCGTTGGGTTGGTTCCATGCACTGTTGTCATGCTGGAATAAAATATGGAGAATATGAAATACGATCTTTTGGTCTGAAGAAGTGGTGTTTTATGCTGGACTAAGAGTGCATTGTTCGCTTTTTTAAGCGTTTTGTGAAACGGAATATATATATATATATATATATATTCCAAGAACTCCACTGCCAACAGGCCTCTCGTAAATTCTTTTCCAAAGAACATGGAGCACGGACCCAATTTGGTGCACAGAATAGTCTTTATTCAGTCGCTTTCTTATATATATATTCACCAGCAGCTTCCTTCACAGGAAAACAAACAGTACGCACTCACAGGATTCTGTGTTACCCCAATTTCTTTAATTATCCAACAGCATCCAGTTTCAAAAGGAAATACCGACGCGTTTCGTTCTCTACAGATAACTTGGTCCCGGTTGATATTACACAGAAGTGAAAAGCCAAACATGTGACTCGTGATGTTACTCAGTGTTAACTCACACAACCTTCTGGTAATCGTAGGCACAAACATACATGGTGTCAACGTTTTGTTTCAAAAACGGCAGTGGCATGTCACAAAAGCCGTATTTTCTAACCTAAATTTGTCTCGTCCTTTATGTTTAATGTACGTTCATTTTACGTTGTAATGTATTGTTTTTTCCCTTTGATCACGTTCATAATGAACTTATACCTAGAGGGCGGAAGTCTGTTCATTTTAGAATGTTTTTAAGTGGATGGTTTCAAAAGAAACTTTATTCATCTTTTTGTTCATTTTATCAAAACCGGTATGGCATGGAATGCAGTGTTCTTATTTCAGTCATGTCTTTGAGGGAATACCTTAGTCATTTTATGACCTTAATCACAAAACCGTGATTTAATGTTATGATTGCACGTTATTTTATGTCTATATCGATCGGAGCTCCGATTTTTGCTCTATATTAAAAAAAATCCCAACATTGGTCTTTCTATTTTTACTGTTTTTTTGTAATGCGAGGAGACTTACTCCACATTTTATTCAATATTACTGTTATTAGGCCCTCCAGTGGTCTATTCAACCTTCAGAATGTCACATTTGTTATGATGTGGCTCATTCGATCATCTCCCTACTAAGCTGCTACATTGCATTATTTTGCGAATTTTTAATCAGCCCTCTAGTGGGCGATTTGGTAATTCATTATTCTAAATGTTATTACTGTTTAGCTATGTCATTTTATGTTGAATTTGTGAGACAAAAAAATAATTACTACTAACTCAAATGACTAAAGAAACATTCTGACATAAAAAACCACCACCATATATGTCGATAAAAATTCTTCCCCAAGATGGACATCACTATATCATGTTTATAATTTACTCAGTTTTTTAAAAGATAAACATATAACTCTTCAATTTGATTAAGACCCCACGGAGTGAAAGTTTTAAAATCAAATATTTGATGGGATTCCCTGTGCCTCAGTTTCTTTTCCCGATTTCCACCTCTCACATGTGGAGATATTGTTTCATGTGCATAGAACCGTGATGATTTCCAGTCTCCTTCATGGCTAAGTTCCATATGTTTCGCAACAGCATTGCTCCTGTCCCTATTGATCGTTGCTCGCACATATTCGAGTATTCTCTTATTCAATTCACACTTCGTGCTACCTATATATTTTAGTGAGCACGGGCATTCGATCACGTACATGACGAATTTACTTTTGCACGTTATCAGTTCTTTGATTTGTCTTGTTGTTAGGCAAGGGGACTTCTTTTGTATTTTTGGCAAACTTTACATGCGTGGCATTTTAGGAAGGCTTTTGTCTTTAGTCATTGTATCCCTTTCTTTTTTTCTTGATCTTGATGATGGCTATGTACCAATTTGTCTCTGAAGTTTTTGGCACAGCGGAACGTGATGTTTGGGTGTTTACCCAATATTCCGCTCACTGTTGGATCCAATTGCAAGAGTTTCCCATTTTTCCTGAGAATTTCCACTATTTGTTTTGATTCCCTGGTATGATCCAGAATCAGTCTCACTGTAGTATCCTCCGATAGGCTTGCATTTAAATTTTCTGACACTGCGATTTTCATCCAATATGTCCTGTCTTTTCATCTCATTGGCGCGTTTCCAGCATTTTTTGATGATACCTTCTTTGTACCCACGATTACATATATTTAAGTACATAAAAATATAAAATGAAGTAAAAAAATGCATTATAATAATACATATTTAAATACTATTCCCACTACAGTATGTGTAACAGCAGGGAATGCATTGGACACCAAAGGGGTAAAACATACTATTCCCACTCCAGTGTGTGCAACAGTAGGAAAAGCGATGAACTCAGGAGGGGTTACATTTACTATTCCCACTCCATTCTGTGCAGCTGTAGGCAAAGCGTTGGACTCAAGAGAGGTTAAAACTACTATTCCCACTCCAGTCTGTGCACCAGTAGGAAAAGCATTAGACTCAGGAAGGGAAAAATTTACTATTCCAACTCCAGTGTGTGCAACACTAGGGAAAGCGTTGGACTCAGGAGGGGTAACATCTACTATTCCCACTCCAGTGTGCAACAGTAGGGAACACTGTGGACTAAGGAGGGGTTAAATTTACTATTCCCACACTAGTCGGTGTAACATTAGTGAAAGCGTTGGACTCCGAAGGAGTAAAATTCATTATTCCCAGTCTTACTGTCTTTATCGAAAATGTGGAGGACATCTTTTCTAATGTGGAGCACAACAGTTTCAGTATTTGTTATGGACTTAAAATATGATTCAATGTTATGAAGAATATAAGTTAGTTCTGAGAGCACTTAGAGCTCTCTTGTTTCCTTTTCCATGACTTTGCTAGGGCTGTACATTTTGGAAATTAGTTAGGGACTTATTACAACTACGGCAGTCGGACCACTGCCACACTGCAGCTCCACGAGCGGCATTTGGAGTACAGCGGTTGGACCACTACAGGACTGCTGCGGCCATCGGGGATCATTGATCCTGTGGCGGCTGGTGGTGCCCTACAGGTTTGGTGGTCCTCCTGCGTTCCTGCGTAGCACTGGCGTAGCATGCCGCAGGAGGAACGCCAAACTCGTAATAAGGCCCTATGTGTTGAGTGAATATCGTGTGGCTTCTTTGACAGAGAGGTAATGATGGCAGGTTTCATTGCACATGGTGGTGTTGATCATGTATGTCATGTCTATTGTACACGTAGGAGGAGTTACATTGCATGCCCACCACCTGGAAAGGTTTAAGACACAAGTTGGAAGCTTTTATTGGTGGTGTTGATCATATATGTAATGTCTATTGCACATTTAGGATGAGTTACATTGTATGCACACCACCTGGAAAGGTGTAAGACACAAGTTGGAAGCTTTTATTGGGAAGCATATTTAACATTTCAACTTTCTGAAAGGGTTTGAAGGTGCTTAAAGCAGATTATAGAAAGGGCAAGTGATGGGCGATTAGTAAGATTGAGTCGAGCAGACTGAAGCTAATAACATGTTAATTAATCACTGAACAATAAAAGCCCAGCGCTGCAAATTTTGATGGTTTTAGATTAATAGCTCTCTAAAAGGTCTTCGCTGTGTTTTGTGCTGTACAAGGATTACATTTAATGAACCTGGATTGGCTGTGTTTCTGGTAAATATGACATTTTTGTTTAATATGCTTAAAGTTGCCACCTAGTGCATACTATATAAATTGTCCTAAGCAAAACAAAATCAGCGCATCTTGCACAGTACATTGTTTCTCCCAGTGTTCTACCTTTTCAATCATTTCCAATATTAAACCCCTATTCCTTTCCATCCTGTCACCCTTTCCCTACAACTCACCAATAATGACCATCCACCTATACCTTACCTCTTACGGGATGCACTGTTAAGCATTCCATTAATGTAGGGTGCAGGGCTTGGCAGGCATTGGGTAGAGGCTAGGCCCTGCACCTACCTTCTCTTTGCAGCACTCAGCTGAAGAATGTGCACAGTGTGGCCGGTTACCTCTCGTGGTCAGGTTGAATGCCTGGCCACGTTGATACAATGAAGAACAGTGGCTCATGTGCCGATGAGGTCTAGGCCTAACCTGTGGGGGCCCAACAACAGTGAACAAAGCTTCTGCTGGACTCTGGCACTGTGGTCAAAACACTTGCTTCTGAGGGACCATAAATACAAACTGGGATACATGGATTGGGCGACTTGCCCAAATCTCATTAAGCAAATCAGAAAGCTTTCTGGAGCTGGCCTTGGACACCTGCAGACATCGGGGTGTAAGTTCTAGTCAGACATTAGCCATACACAGAGGTGAGGTCTAAACAGAAATTCCAAATAGAATATGATCAAAAGACCTCAGAATGTTCCTAGTAAAACTAAGGTTAAAGTAATGTAATGGAAAAAAGATCTCATATATATTTAAACCAAAAAAAATGAAATTCACTGAAAAAACAAAGGTTAAAGTGACATAATAATTAGGTTTTATAATTTCCTCTTAACATACATTAAATAAAACTCTACTGAAAAAGCACAGTTATAGTGTAGTTATGGTTACAAAACAAAACCTAAAATACACTGAAATTCACAAGTTGTAGGTCAGTGAACTAACTATAACTTGTGCCCCATCATAAACTGCTTTTGATCTCACATATTACATTACTCCTGACATGTTAACTGAAATACTTTAGGACATCGCTGGTGACATTTCAAGTTACATCTTTGATAGCATCAGCGATGACATCACTGGTGACATCATCCATGATACTGCTATTCACATTACTCCATAAATTCTTACATCATTATAGAAAAGATACTTGGTAGTAAAGGGCAATCATATATATATATATAAAAAATATTACTGTATTTACGTGTCTGAGTGCATAGAACTGAAATAGCTTGAGCCAGGAGCCATGTGTGTCTCTGCCCGTCAAAAGTAACTATAGCTCATGCCCCTGCAATGCACATTGTTGTCATCAATAAAGTCATTTTAGAAGTCATCAGTGATGTTATCATTTATGACATAGGATATGTCACAAACAAACTAACAATGTGACATGTGGGGTCATGAGCAGAGCATGCCGAGGATCCTAACTATAATGCAATTTTAACCTTTGTTTTTTCACTGAATTTATAAGGTTTTTTAAATGCTAAGTAAGATATTATTCCCAAGCCTAACTATAACATCACTCTTACTTTGTTTTTTCTGTTCATTTCTAGATTTGTATTACAGTAAATTGGAATTTTAATATTATACATAACTATACCAATACCAAGCTGTACATGGCCAGGGCCTCTGCCCGATCCCCAGTGCTCTGCCACACCCTCTACACACTGGTTTCAGCTGTGCATGGCCTGGGGTTGGCTGCTGGGCATGTGGCCAAGCTCGGAGCCCAAGCCCACACTGGCAACCAGCCCCCACTGTGCACCATCTTCTGCCGTGCAATGGGTGGGGTTGGGCGCAGGGCCTGGGCCTCTAACCCCCCCATGGGCAACTAATCCTCGGCCACCCATGGCCTTTGGTTGCACGTGGCACTGAATAGCATCAGGGCCAAATGCACTATGCGGCCAATCCACCACAGACACTTATGCTCCTCCTTTTTTTTTAATGTTTTTCTGATTCCGTAGGACACCAGTGTGAGCTAGTGTGGCCCCTGCACTCTTGTGGGGATCTCTTGGCCACTCTAGTACTGAACATCGGCCAAGCAACATCCCATGGATATCCATCTTAAATCAGCAGCAGAATGCAGCACAGTTTTCAAATCAAATTTGACATGTGCCCACTCATATCTACTTTCTTTTGTCAACCCCTCTCTGGTACACATACTTATACATGTAATAGTTTTATAATGAGGTTCTGTGGAGGATTTCAGGACCCCCATATTTTGAAAACTATATAAACCCCATATTAAAGGGAACATTTATTCTTTTCATCCAATGCAGAATCCACAGATCCTCAGACTATTCGAGGATTCGGGCAATTGAATTGTCTGTCCACAAATTAAATGTGTTTATTGCTGTGGCTGTTACAGAATGCCTTGCACCTGAAAGAAAGTGACAGAGGGCAGAGGAGCAACCCCCAAGCCCTTGGGAGGATGTTTGGACAATACTGCCACCAAAATAAATCAAAAACAGCAGCCATTTTTTTCACAGGATTCATGAAACTGAATTCAGGTTATCAAAATCAGAAATCCATGGGTAAGTCCACAACTATTTAGAAACATGTGATATATTTTTATTTGAAAATCAATTAAAAAATAAAATAAGTAGGTCACAATCCAGTTATGCATGGCAACGACCATGTGCTATGAACACTGTGCACTTTAGAGCTGCCACATTGTACCAAAAAGCAGCTAATTATGACCAAATTAAGTGGGTAGCTAGTTCAATGGCACAGGTCAGGTAGTAGACCTGGCTGCAAGTCCAGTCCAGTGCCCAGAGCCCACTTCAAACTTCCAAAAGCCATGCACAGCTTGTTCGAAGCACAGGGCTTATCTATTACCAGGACACTGTCAAATGCCCTTCACAGCTGGTTCAGTGGCAAAAAGGCTGGTAAAGGGCCTACATTCATGCATCCATGGCCTGCTAAACACAACTGAAAGCAGTAGAGTTTGGTTTCGTGGAAGACCAGAGGATGTGCACGTCAGGGGTTGGATGACTAGAAGTTGTGTGCAGGGGCTGGCAACACGTCAATTCCCCCTGATCACTGCTAAAGGACATGCACAGCAAGAGGTGAGTGCAGGAGAGGTGCGTCCAAAGCCCAGACCCTGCAGCAAATTCAGGGTATGCAGCCTGCTAGCCTGCGTATTTGATTGTATAGAAAGGAGTTGGTGTATATTCAAAAATATTTATATTGTTATTAAACTTTATTAAAGTTAAGTTATGATTTCTTCTGCTCATATCAGATAGTCTTATGTTTAAAAATAATCTCAAAAATTCCCTTAAAAACCATAGTTAAAGGGAATTTATGGTTGGAAAAACAGAATGAAACCGATAAACTACTGAAATTGTCTACTTACTCTAATTACACAAACCCTGCGTTGTGTCGCTTTTCCTCACAGTTGACTTGACACCCACAAGAAAAAGGAATGCCAAATTATACTTGAATAGAAAAAAGTGAAAAGGGGGGTATGTATTACTACAAACATCATAAAAGTCCCCATTTCACTTTAAAGCCCACTCACATAGAACTATGGGGCTGATTACGATAGCAGTCTCACCGTCCTCTGACAGGCCATTGGTGGCGGTCCAACCGCTGACAGCCCATCGGTCCGATTGCCGTATTTCAGTGGACCCACAGCGGGCGGAGTTGCAAATGCAGCCATTCAGCCTAGGGCTGACTCAGCCTAGGGCTGACTCAGCCAGCCTCCTGGGGAATCCCCAGCCCCTGTCATTCTCAAACCAGACAGTCAATACACAAACAGGCCAAGGCACACAGAAGGGTCAGACAAGAGAACAGCAACTTTCTAAAAGTGCTGTTCTCAAACACAGGATTTCAAAACAACCTTTCCTAAAAGATGTGTTATTCAATTCTGAGTTCAGGGATACTAGATACTTATGTCCTATCTTGTTCCTATGGGAAGAAATGCTGGAAGCCACTGTAGCCAGCATCCCCCATGTTAATCTATGGAGCAAGATAGCCTTTCAATAGTGAAAAACGAAAATGGCTGTAATTCACTACCAGAGCATGTCACCTGCACTAGTACATGCTCTACCTTTTACATACACTGCACCCTGCCCAGGGGGGTACCTTGGGCCTTCCATAGGGGTGCCTAATGTGCACAAAAAGGGATGGGTTAGGCCTGGTCAGTGGGAACACTGACCAGGAGGACACGGCAGTTCCTAGACTGCACACAGGCACTGCAGTTGCAGGCCAGAGACGCCATTTTAGGGCTACGCATGTGGGTAGCACAATCAGTGCTGCAGGCCTACTAGTAGCATTTGTCATCACCAGCCCTGGCACACCCAGTGCACTTTACTAGGGACTTCGGGGTGATACAAATATGCCAATCATGTATATCCAATCATGATAACAATTTAAACAGGGAGCACTTACACTCTGGCACTGATCAGCAGTGGCAGAGTGTCCAAAGCACCTAAACCAGCAAAACGAATCCAGCACAGCATCAAAAATACAGGAGGTAGAGGTAAAAAGATAGGGGAAAACCACGCCAAAGATGCCAGGTCTAACAGTAGTATTCTAACTTGATTTTTGTTTTAAAATCATAAAGCATAACTGCAGCCGGCCCTGCATTTAAAAATTCTAAAGTCATAATTCCACCTAGATTTGTTTACTTATACGTTACACCGTATATTAGGGGTGTATCTAAGAACAGTGTGAGTGAGAACATTAAAAACGAATGTGAGGGGGGCGTGGCTTGGCCGGCAACGATGGCTTTTGTGTTCTAGGCTCGCTCCCGCCAGCCTTCAGATATCCTGCACATTAATCCTGCCCTGAGTGTCATCACTTTCCCACCGGTTGCCGGAGAACCTGCGCTATGGATCGGCGACCCTCCGATCTGTCTGGGGGCTCGCGGAGCGTGGTGCAGCGACCTGCGGTGAGGGGGCGGCCTGGTGAGAGTCGTCGGAGGAGGAGCCAGGGCCTGGAGTGCCGCGCCTGGCCGGGGCTGTGGTTATCGGGCCGGCAAAGGTGCGCTGGTGCTCCGGTGCGGTGTGGTGCTTCCACCATTCGGGAGGGGGGGGCTGCGCTGCCTGGCTCTGCTACAGGGGCCACTGTGACGACGGGCCTGAAGAGGTGCACAGGGAGAGCAGGGGTGATCAGTCAGATGGCCCAGTGGAGGACGGCGGCCATTTTCCACATCCTGGGCCGATAGTGGTGTCTCCTGCGGGCCGCGTCAGAGGAGCGGCCCGCTGCTGCCTACTACGAGCGCGGCTGGGGCATTGAGGCGACACCGCCGGTGGAGGCTTGGTGGGGTGGCCGGCCAGTCTGGTTGGCCTGCGTAGCTCGGGCGTTGAGAGGCACATGGCGGCTGCAACATTGTGACATACTGGGACCGAGGTGCCCCCCCCATTGAGCAGCGGGCGTCTCTCTCTTCTCAGCGGTCGGTGGAGTGGAGAGACTTGGCGTGCCGCCATCTGGAGATCCTGAGCTGCCCACGAGGACGTCTGGCCAGATTTGGGGGTCCTGGGCGGTCAGCTTGCCGGCCCGGGCCTGCGGTGGTGAGTTGGATCCATCGTGGTGTGGGGTTGAAGGCAAAGGGAGTCAGGTGGTGAGGGCGCCTGCTCTTTCCCCCCCCCCCGAATATATCACATGGACCTCCTGTGAGGTGGGGGTAGCCCTGACTCTGGGGTGCTCGGCGGCCTAGTCGGGCCGCGGCGATTGTGGGTGCGGCAAACACTGCGACCTGGTGTGGCTGTCTTTGAGCCCTGGCCCTGGTGAAGTTTGGGGGCTGCTGGCAATACCGTTGATACACTCGGAAGGCCTGCGGGAGTGAGTCGTGGTCGGTGCGGGCCACGGTGCACAGACTAGAGCGGTATCCCTCAGTGGAGAGGAGGAGTCGGCTTGCTGACTTACCTGTTGGGCTAACTGATCTCTGCCTTGCCGGCTTTGACGTGCATTGGAGTGGGGAGTCCTATCACCTGGAATATCTTGCACTGCCACAATGAAGCGGGATCGCACTGGTGGCGGCCACTCCAAGCAAGGGACCTTTGACAGATTCACAGAGGTGAGACAGGCGGCTGGCGGCGGGGGTCGCAAAACTCGACGCCCGATAATGCAGCGTTGCTGGCGGCCATAACACAGTGCAGGAACATGCTGGACGACAAGATTTGGGCCGTTGGGTCCGATGTTACATTGCTCCGCCAGGATCTGAGGAACGCGGTGGAGAGGATCACCGGCACAGAGGCTTGCATATCCGAGGTGGAAGATGACATGTCCGTGCTAAAAAAGAAGGTCGCGGCCCTGGAAAAAATACAAAAGGGCCTAGCCATGAGGGTCGAGGATGCAGAAGGGCGGGCTTGGCGGAACAATCTACGCTTTGTGGGATTTCCGGAGGGCTGTGAAGGTGACAACGAGGAGCGCTTTCTGGCCCAGTGGCTGGAGGGCTGGCTTCCCTCGGACACTCTGTCTCGCTGCTTTGTGGTGAAGCGGGCCCACAAGGCTCTCATTCAGAAACCCCCAGCTGGAACACGCCCTCGGCCGATCATCGCCAAATTCCTGAATTACTCTGACCGAGACACCATTCTGCGGCAGGCGAGGGTGAAGGCCTCCCTCACCTATGACAATGCAACCATCCTCATCTTCCCGGACTATACGCGGTTGGTGCAGCAGCGTCACTCTTTTCTTGCAGCCAAAGCTCGTCTCCGTGGCCTCAAGCTCCAGTATGCCTTGCTCTACCCGGCGAGGTTGCAAGTTATCTATAAGTCCTGCACGCTGTTCTTTGATTCCCCAGAGGAAGTATTCCAATGGATGGATGAGACGGTGAAAATTCGAGTCAACGCCGCACAGGGTGGAGAATCGGATTCCTCCTCGAGTGGAGTGGTCCATGAGGGTCTTAGGAGTCAGCGGCGCCACCGCAGGAGATCGAAATCTGGACACAGCTCACATTCTGGCTCAGCACCTCGCCGAGGGGATCCGGCACCGGAACAGCAATCAGAAGTAACATGAAGCATGGGACTCCTGCCTAGAACTGTGTGTATGGTAATCATGGACGCTCAGCTGCGCAGTTATCTGGGGCTGGGAGCCTGACCCAGCAGGAGTGGGTGGGAGGGAGTGAGAGCCCCGTTGTGATGGATTGTCACTTGGGGATCCATTGGAGGGGGTGGTTCTTGTCCCCCCGTTGGGGACTAGGCTGCGATCCGACCGCGACATGTGCTTCCATGTTTGGGAGGTACAGGGTGGGGGGTGAAGGGGGATTGGTGTTTGGGATCATGGTTTGGGGGATTGTTTGCGCATTTTTCGCTGCTATATGTTAGCCATGTTCTATGCATGGACACCTGTAGCCTACACAGTAATATTGTCTTATGTCCACTGCTGAGAGGGGAGGACGGGTAGGCCTCGGCTCCTTGCGTATACTGAGTTGGAAGCGGTCTTCCAATATGCTAAGAGGGCTTGGGTGGATGTCTTATTACTTCAGGAGACTCATCTACTCGGCATGAAGGCACTATGCCTCCAACGGTTTGGGTTCACTTAAGAGTACCACTCGGGATTCATGAGGGGATCTAGGGGGGGGTTGCTATTCTTATACACTGTCGGGTTTCCTATGTGCATGATAGACTCTGGACTGAAACACAGGGCAGATATGTTTTTATGCAGGGCAGGGTAGGGGGGACAGGGTGACCCTTGGTTTTGTGTATGCCCCGCCTCTGCTACAGTGGCCACTGGTGGAGAGGCTCATGTCCCTTGGGGGTGCCATGCCTGATACCCTCTCTATTGTAGGAGGGGACTGGAACGATGTCATGGACCTGGGCAGCGATAGGTGGCGAAGTGGAGTGACTGACGAGGGAGGGGGGTGGGGGGACCCACCACCAAACTGCATGCCCTAGCTAGAGGCCTGGACTGGACAGATGCTTGGAGGTACAGGCATGGCTCACATAGGGAATACACTTATTTCTCCACGGTACACGACTCATTTTCCAGACTGGACTACATATTCGTTCCAAGGGGGTTGGCCCATAGAATCCTGTCGGCGGATATTGTGCCGAGAGCCCTGTCTGATCATTCACCGGTAGCACTCACATTTAGCGTAGGCCCGGCCAGACAGCCGTTTCGTTGGCGCATGTCTTGGTGGCACCTGATGCAGGACGACTACAGGGAATATGACCAAAGAACTAGATCACTATCTGACATCCAATGTGGGCTCCATGGACTCCCCGACTACCCTTTGGGAGGCCTTAAAACCCACTCTGAAGGGTGTAGATATTTCCTGGTGCGCGGCGGCCCATAAGGAGTGGCGGAGAGATTTAGTGCAGCACAAGGCGACTCTGGAGGAATTGGAGCGTAGAAGCCAGGAGGTGGGTGGTGGACCCGCCAGACGACAGTTAGTCTTGGCCCAACAACCGTATACTGCGGTTTTGATAGAGGAGGCGCAGCAGGCTTGGCTGGCCACTCGTAGTCGTGTGTACCAGTGGGGGACAAATCGTGCAAGATGCTACTCCGCCTGTGTCAGGGCACTTTGCATGCCCAACCACTGCCTCAAATCTTAGACCCGGGGTGCTGCCTATTACTCGAGCCCCCAGCATTTGCGGAGAGCTTTGCTGCGTATTATGAAGAGCTATATGCACCTCAGGAGTGCTTGGCGGCTGATATGATCCAGCGATTTTACTGATGATCTCCGCCCACGTGCGGTCTCTCTCGGACGACGTGCGGGAACTTCTGGACAGGCCCCTGTCAGACGACGAATTGGACACGGCCCTGAGTGAGCTGAATCCCGGTAAGGCACCTGGTCCCAACGGCTTTCCCAGTGAATTTTTTCGGCGGTTCTATGTGCAGCAGGGTCCACACCTCCGTCTGGTTGTGGAGGAGGGGTACGAGAGAGGTGTGCTCCCTCCGAATTGGCGACACGCAGAGGTGGTGGTCTTTTTGAAGCCGGGTAGACCCCCGGGGAGTCATGCGTTCTACCGCCCGATCTCGCTGCTTATTACTGAAGCCAAGGTTCTGGCTAAGGCTCTTGCCAATAGGCTCAAGCCCTACATTACGGACCTGATCCCCCCGGATCAGGCGGACTTTATGCCTCAGAGGGCTAATCGCAACAATATTCGGCACCCCCATGTCGCGATATCGGCCTGGAGGACCTTGGGGGAGCAGGCAGCGCTGTTTTTGGTGGACATGGACCGTGCTTTTGATTCCCTGAGCTGGATATATTTGTTTGCCCTATTGCGACGCCTCCATCTGGGCCCGCGCTTCCTGGCGTATATACAGCTGCTATACACTGATCTTTTTCGGTTCGGCGAGGGACGCGTCAGGGCTGTCCCCTCTCCCCCTACTTATTTGTGCTCGCCATGGAGCCCCTAGCGGCGTGGGTTCGCATAGATGCCCAACTTAAAGGCTTTCGGTGGTCTGCGGACCTGGCTGATAAAATAGTGTTATACGCAGACGATGTCTTGTTTTTCCTCACTGATTTGGATCGCTCGGGCCACGGCCATTGCACATTCTGCAGATATTTGGCGAAACCTCCGGCCTCTATATGAATCCGGGTAAGTCAACATTGTGGATACTCGGTGGACAGCGGCAGGTGGGAGTGTGGGCGTCGGGCCTTCAATTAGCATCGGGCGGGATGAAATATTTGGGGGTGTACCTGTCGGAGGAGGCGGCTGCCTCCCGAGATCTCAACCTCACCCCGTTATGGGAGGACATGAAGGTATGGTCCCGTATGCCATTGACTATATATGGCAGGTCAGCCATCTTTAAGATGGTGGCGCTCCCTCGCCTAGTGTACCAATTACAAAACCATCCACATCGGATTCCGCTCCGCTGGTTTCAACAAATCACCTCGGCACTGAGTGGGTTTCTGTGGGAAGGGGGGATTGCGCGCGTGGCGCTGCGGACATGCTTTTTATCTTCCTATCCGGGGGGTTAGTCACATCGGACGTGCTCTCACTATTACCAAGCAGCACATCTGCTGGTCTTAAATGACTGGTGGTACGGTTATAGGGTTGATCCAGCCTACACAGCCTCGAGCAGTTTTTCATGGGCTCGGCGTCTGTGCATATGCTGCTGTACTCGGCATCACTTCGGAGGAGCCTTCTCTGTGCCGCACAGGTAGAATTCTACTGGAGGCAAGCGCTGCGCAGAATGGGATGGTGGAACGTGCTTACTCAAGAAACTCCTCTCTGGCACAATGTTCGCCTGCCCACATGGACGCGTTGCTGAACTTCCGGGGATGTGATGCAATAGGCATCTCCACACTGGGTGACGTGATGTCAGGCTGCTCCCTGAAGTACTTTCAGAACTTACAAGACAAATTTGGGATGCCCCGCTCCCAGTTTTTTAAATACCTCCTGTTTCGACATGCTCTGACGCCATACTTGACTGACCTAGAGCAACTCCCTGAGTTTAGTCCGCTAGAGGCCAAACTATTCATGGGGTAATTGCTGGATAAGAAAATCTCACGTATTATCAGACACTTGTCCATTATTGCTCCTCCGACTTACACAGACTTAAGTCCGAGTGGAAGGAGGGTGTGGGGGACTTGGAGGAAGAGGACTGGACTGAAGCCCTGGCGAGCCCGAGAGCGGGAGCAATCTCCACCCGCCTACGACTGATATAATTTAAGTACCTACATCGCACTTACTTTACCCAGCGGCGCTTGTGGAAGGCGGGCATGGTGGGTTCCCCAGACTGTCTTCGGTGCAGTTCTGAGGTGGGAACACTTCTGCACACTACATGGGGGTGCTCAGCGCTACATAGATTCTGGAATGGGGTCTTTCGATGCTTATCCGAGGTGTTGGCCTGGGAACTTCCTCGTGATCCCAAATTGGCTTTGCTGCATGTTATGGAAGGGGTCAGTGGCAACAGGTACAAGCGTCATTTATTACTCCTGGGCCTTACATTGGCCAAACGAGACATTGCCAAAGCTTGGAAGGCGCCCCAAGCTGCCTGAAGGAATGGCATGGACTTTTGCATGGGACTAGGGCAACTTATATTCATGGCAAGGGAATGCCCCCGTAAATACTTTAAAATCTGGAAGAGGTGGGCTGATTACCGTGGGCTGGACTTGGACCCTCCACCTGAGAGGGCCACCCTCCCGTCACTTTGACAGCTGGATCTTTGGCAATTCCGTGAAGTGTCTAGATGAACTTGGCATGTCTTTTTCACAGATGTTTTTTGTACTTGGGTATTGGCAGCAGCGCAACTGGGGGGGAGTGATTGGGGGAGGGGGTTGTTTGTGTTCCTTGTAAAAGTCTGCAGATGCTATTGTTGCTTCACTAATGTTTGCAGCAGACTTCGGAGGTTGGAGCTATGTATTATTTGTGCGTTCAGACAAATAAAATCTGTTTAAAAAAAAAAAAAGAATGGGAGCATCAGATTCAAATTTGAAATTCAAAAGTTACTTCTCAAATTCTTCCGAATAAATTAACTTGGAAGACAGGCATATAAAACAAGCCAGAAACATAACTACTCAAAACTGTCAGCACGAGCTGACACAACAAATTCTTCCAGATCCACGTTTTTAAAAAGACCAAGAGCGCCTTTTCATGAAATTACTACTGGCGACATAACCCCCTGTAGTGTTCGCCCCAGGCAGAAGTCCAACCAACACGTTTAAGAAGTGAAGAAAGAAAATGTTCATATTTTTGCCTGAGGAAATTTGGCATTGCATTTGCAATTAAAAGTAGAGTAAGATACGTGCATCCCATATTACGTCAGAATCTCATAGTGTGCCATATTTTTTTCACTCTAGAAAAAAAACATTTTGATGAAAAGAAAGGAAGTATCCAACCGCTGTCTTGGACTTTTCAATGAAAGATTGCTGAAGAATGATGCAATTTTTCTGCTTTACCCACCATCATTTTCTTCAAATCAAGTATAATTTCAAAAACCATACACCACTGAAGGCGTTTGCACTGAAACCATTAATTATTACTGTGTGACAATAGAGAGCCGCAGAGCTTCGAATCAATCAGTTTGAGTAAGGCTCGTGCCTTCAGAAATGACTCCCGCCTTAATTATTTACTAGGGCTTCCTTGTGTGCTTGGATCTGTGTATAGATTTGCTGTTGCTTTGAGGGCGCTCTGGTGTTCAGATATTCACTTTATTGTGGCTCACTGGGGCTAGCTCAGAAAAGATGCAGAATGCAGAACACTTTGCAGTTTCAAGCTGTCTTCATGCCAAGTTTTGAGTATTATTCATAGGCACACGCATTTCAAGTGTAAACGAGTGTGTTGCCTTTACATTTTGTATTTGGAGACTTTGAGTTACGACGTGATAAAAAATGTACAGTTGCACTTTGGACAAAACTTTGTGAATCTGAATGATACCCTTGAAGACCATGGCTCTCGGTATAGGTCTGCTCTGGGAGCATTCAGGGCTGCACACCTAGTCTTCAGGCGGACCCCTGTCCCCACCCACAGTTTAAATGGCTCAACGGTGAAAGCATGAGCTGGTTCTCACCTGAAAGGAGGAAAAATCTGCTTAATTCCCACTTTAGCAAAGCAAGGGGAGGAGACTGTAATGTCGCGCCTGGAGTTACCAGGGTAGCGTAGCCGGGCAGCTCAGGGGTGTCAGCAGATAGCCCAGCACACGAAACACTTGGGGCAACTGTTCAACAGATCGCGGTTGTTCCGGGAATACCCTTGGCACCAACCTTAACTTCTATTAACCCTTCGGGTCACATGATTACAAGGGGGGTACTTTACTTCTGGATGCCATGGTGGGAGTGGAACTTGCCCTCCAGTGGTACACCCTGCTGTAGAACAACTAACAACAAAAAAACAATGCATTAACAGCAAACTTGCAAAGGGTATGGGCCTCCCTCCGATTGAGGGGGGCAAATGGCTCAAGAGTGTCAAATGTCTACCACATAGTTTTTGAGCTTCTGGGATGGAGTGGGGTTGCTGTTGAGGTTATAGCTCGGGAACCATTGCATTCCCCAGCTGGGCCTGGCTGTGAAGACTTTCCATCACAGTCCGCCAAACTGTCCTCACTTAGGAGCCAGGGCCCACAGGCGATAGAGGTGGGAACCGGTTGGGGGCTGGGAGCCCTTCACCCAGCTGGTGATGTTACAACGGTGAGTAGGTCATCCCCTTCTTCCTGGGTGTCACGTTGGTTGCGTTAATTGGAATGCGATTCACTGGTCATGACGTTCACTCTTTCTGGATACTCCCCAGCAGGGTTGAAATGCTTGAACCAGGAAGCGCTGCGTATGATTGCCTATGAGCCTCTCACTGCAGACACCATAGTTTCGAGCATGTAGGTGATGCACCATGGTTGTCTTTCAAATGGCAGCCTAAAATTGCTCCTGTGGTGGCAGTCTTTTGCTAGCACCATTTCCCTTGAGAGGTCAGCTGGGCCTGCCAGTACTGGGGCACCTTTTGGTTATGATCATGTTGTTTGGTAGTAGCTTGACTGACCAGATGATCCGCTTCAGTCCCTAGAGTGTGGTGTGGGATGGCATCCTCTAACATCCGCTTGAAACAGAGACAGCCAGGCTTGACCTGTGGTGGTGTTGAGGGCTAAGTGATAGTCCCTCAGGAAAATGTATATGGCCTGCTCAACATACTGTTGTTCTGCTTGAGCAATGCAGACAGTCTTGGTAATTTTTCTCAGGAACCACTCCACTACCCCATTTGTTTGTGTTCACTAGAGGGTGATTTTCTGATACTTTATCCCTTATTAGTAAATGTATCTGGTGAGCTCTTGCCCATTAAACCGTGGCCCATTGACTTTCCTCAGTTCCTTTTTGAAGCCATGAGTAGCCATCATATTTTCTAGCTTGGATATGACCTCTTCCGCCATCAACTTCATCACCTCTATCTCAGGATAGAGTGGTCATCTATGACAACAAACATGTGACACCCATCTGGGGGGCTTACGAAGTTGGTACTAGATCAGTGCCAAGATATTTCGGAGATGTGCTCTGTGAATACAGTGGTAAGGGGATCAGAGCAGCTGGTGGCTTACGCTGTCTCCAATTGTTGGTCAAGCCCTGGAAACCACACTTTGGCACAGAGTCTATTCTTGGTCTTTACCATTCCCTGGTGGGATCCGTGCACCAGGTCGTCAAGTTCCTGGGTCAAACTCATGAGGATTACTATCCGGGGTCCTCATAACAATCACTTGTCTGTCATGACGGTATTTTCCTCAAGGGTGTGGTACAGGGAGGTCAGAACTTTTCGTACCGCCTCTGTGCGACTCCCCAGGATATTTCGGGGATGTGCTCTGTGAATACAGGTGGAAGGGGATCAGAGCAGCTGGTGGCTTGTAATAGGTTGCAGCTCCTTAGGTTGTTCTCCAATTGTTGGTCAAGCCCTGGAACCACACTTTGGCACAGAGTCTATTCATGGTCTTTACCATTCCCTGGTGGGATCCGTGCACCAGGTCGTCAAGCTCCTGGGTCAAGCTCATGAGGATTACTAGCCGGGGTCCTCATAACAATCACTTGTCTGTCATGACGGTAATTTCCTCAAGTATGTGGTACAGGGAGGTCAGAACATTTCATACTTTTCGACTCCGCAGTCCAGCGTTGATGGCCTCCCAGGTCCTTACTAGTGTTGCCTCAATGGCCAGTCAGACGCACTCATCCCTCTCTGTGGCTTCAATAATGTCTGCCAAAGAGACAGGGAGGGGTTGATATTGTTAAACAACTAGCTGCACATACTCTTCCGTTTCCACAACTTCTGCTGCCTACTGCGACATAGCTGGGACAAGAAGTCGGTGGGGTTGTGGATACCACAACTGAGAATTGGTACCCTTGTAGTTGAAGTATCCACTTTCTGATTCTCTGGGCGGCTTCGAGGCAGCATCCTTTGAACAGTGGGATCAGAGGTGTGTAGTCATGGTTATGGTAAAATGCTAACCATCTAGGTAAAAGTGGGAGGGCTGTCACCCCCGAGGATGGCAATTGTCTCCTTTTTGATGTAGGAATAGCGTTGTTCTGTGGGTGTCAGTGCCCAACTTAAATAGCAATGGGGGCCCACTCCCAACATGTCTGTCTTCGGGAAAGCACTGCTTCTAGGCCAGTGGGGATGGCTTTGACAGACAGTTCTGTGTCTCAGTTTGGGTTGAAGTATGCCAAAGTGGTGTGCTCTGATAATGTCTTCTAGGTGGCTTGAAATGTCCTCTCTTGCTGAGGGCCTGGAGTGGTTCTGTTAGGTTGGTTAGGTTCTTCATTAACCAACCATAATACATGACCATCCTACGAAAGTCCTGACGCTGGCCATGGAGGAGGGTGCCGACTGTGTGTCATAAACTTTTGCTGAGTCAGGCATGATCCATTTTGCTGCTAATCAATGAAGCAATGCTGAAGAAACATAATACCTCCTGAGAAACTCAAATTCCTCATGGTGAAGGGTGAGCCCACTGTCCTGGAGCCAGGTGAAGACAACAACCCTTAGTCTTTGGAGGTGGTTCTCTTAGGTGGAGCCGTGGACCAGAATATCTTCACTGACGTTCAGTACGACTGGAAGGCCAGCCAATAGCCCTCTAATGATATCCTGGAAAACTTCTCCTGCACTGGAGATTCCTCAATTTAGATGCTTGTACCTCCAGAGCCCCACATGGGTGGAGAATGTGGTGATTTGTCGGTACTCTGGCACCAGAAGGATTTGATGGTATCCCGACCTCAGGTACATCTTCAAGAACCATCATAATCTAGCCAGTTCATCGACAATGTTGTCAGCTGTTGGCGCAGGAGTCGTTCACTTTTTATGGCTGTGTTGGGAGGTGCATGTCTACACATATCCTCACTTCCGCTGGTTGTTTTGGTTTCATGGCTATCACTGTGGGTGAGACCCATGGGGTCAGCCCGTCAAGCCTTTCAATGATATTTGCAGGATCTAGATTTTTTATTCCTGCCTTCCCTTTTGGCCGCAGGTGAAACGCCACACTTCAAAGGTATAGGATGGCTGGTTGCACTGACTGGTCAATGTCTAAATGTATGGTCCGCATTTGAGGCACACCATCGTGTTGACCAGGTGGCTGAATTCTCCAATCAGGCTGTTCACTGAACTAGCGGGCACCCCAAAGTGGATGAGACTTAAGTAGTTGGTGGTGGAGCAGCTCACCACCATGTCCATTCCTCCTTTTGTGACATACATCTTGGCCCTTGTGACTTGGTCCCGATGTGCAGTTGTGGCAATGAAGACGCCCGCAAGAGAGAGGTACTTGGCAGCGCCAAATGCATATATTTTGATGGTCATAGGGTGAAGGACAGTGGCTTGGATAATGACTGGCGCATGTTTAGTGGCATGATGTTGATGGAGACCCTGTATCTGCTAGAGCTATGAAATGGTGTCCTTTAGCCGTGATATGATAGCGGGTTGTTGTCTGCCTTTCTGTCGGGGCTGGTTCTACAGCAGGGATGACATGTGTCGTACCCTTGAATTGGTCATTTTCAATATTGTCGTCTTCCAATTCAACGTCCAGCAGGTATGCCAACATAGCCTTGGATTGTCTTGGTTTGGGAGTAGACTGGCACACCATCGCGTAATGGTTGACCTTCCCACACACTGAGCACTTCTTCTCTTTTGTGGCGCAATTACCGGTGTGTGGGGTTGTGTCACTGCACCTTCAGCAGGGGCAAGGTGGCCCATTGTTCCTTTTCTAGTCGAATGTAGAACTCATAAGTTTACTCCTCTAGGTCTTGATGTGCTTGTTAGAACAGGAGTCTTTCTTAATTGAAATTGACAGGTGGCTCAAAATGTGCTGTGAGTGCAGCCTTCAGTGTGGCATATGTGAATGGGGGTGGGGGTCTGCTTCCTTCATAGTCTTGGCAACCTTATTGATAGTATTGCCCTAAGGTGCAGCAGCATGGGGCTTGATCTGTCCACTACCAGGCACACAGCCAGGGCCGGCTTTAGCACTGGTGGCGCCCAGTGCAATATTTATTTTTTGCGCCCCCACATCTCATGACCACCTCCAAGCATAAGTGCCCCTCATCTCTCCAATTACAAGTTATTGCTAAACACAGTGCCCCCTATGAGGCCAGAGCCCCCTCCACAGGTCAGCGCCCTGTGCGACCGCACCAGTCGCACTGCCCTAAAGCCGTCTCTGCACACAGCTACAAAGTAGTTTTTGAGACCCTCAATCTATAAGGCTCATTTAGCGGCTTGGGATGAAGGGGAGTCAGAGATAACGAATGGCTCAAGGCAGAGACTCATGCCATTGCTGTTTGTGTGTGCCCTGTGGCTAGAAGGGAGTAGATGGACAGCCTCCGAGGCAACGTGTAAGCTTCCAGAGACTACAGGAAGAATGATGGGTCAGGTGAGGGGCTGCAAACTGGCCTGTGCCAGGTGTGAGTTTTACTGGGCCATGAGCATTCTGGAGGCGTACAACTCATGTGGTGGCATGGCCTTCTGAGAGTAGTTGAGTGCGCCGTGCCCAGCAAGTAGCCGCGTGGCTGCACAGCAGGGTGGAGGCAAGACAGATGGGCCTCGTGCACCCAATCAGGACCAGTGCCCAAGAAAAAGGTTTAGAGGCTCTGCCAGTGCCAGGATGGGTCCTTGTGGTGAAGGGAAAAGCTCTGGGGTCTGCACTTGCCTGGTACAAGCGAAGACAAGCCTTGGCATTCATGTGTAAAGATGGGTGGGCTTCTGGGCTCTGCTGTGAGAGCCAGAATGGCCGCAGGGGAAGGTGCAGGAAACTGGAGCGTGGCTCCCCTGGACAAGCAGGAGGAGGCAGGGATTGCCTCCCTCGTCACCAACGTAGCATCACGCCTAGAGCTACTAGGGTGGTGTGGCCTAGTAGCCTGGCAGTGACAGTAGGTAGCCTGGCACACAAAACACTAGGAACACCTGTTCAACAGTCCACGGTCATCCCAGGAATATCCGTGATACCGCCCTTTGTTTCTTTCATCCTTTCGGGTCACATGACCATGGGGGGAAACCACTTTACTTCTGGACATTGGAATCGGAAGGGAACCGCTCCCAACTTTACAGAGACCTGACTGCCATGTTTGAAAAGACTGCAGAAGTAGCTCAATGAGGGTTGGAGTTTCAGTTTTCCCATAGTTTGACAAGGTTGCTAATAGTATTATTGGCCTTACCTGCAGAGACATTCGGCTGGTAATTATCCGCCTGATATGCAGCTTCGAACCCAACTCAGGCCCACTATAGTGGGAGAGTAAATACAGCTGTTATTGCTTGCAAGTGTGAGCAATTACATTTTATTACAGTGATACTTAACTTTTACTTTTGACCCACATGTTATGCTTTAGCATGCATGAACATGTGCAAGGATAATGGTTGGAATCCTCTAAGCTTCACTCGGCGTTTAATTAATTTAATTTAATTAATTGGTCCCCACACTCAACAACGTATTATAAAAAGAAAGCTGATGGCTGTAAAAATCCTCGATAGTGAAATTTAACAACGCAGATGATGCGTTCCCTTTAGGGATAAAAATATACTTAACTGTGACAAGAAGGTGAAAAAGGGACCGTATTCAATGCAAATAAACAACCACTGCAATCTGCAATCCCTCCATACAAGTCTGCAATCCATGAATTAACAAACAAAAGTAAAGGAGCAACACAAATCCAATAAAGCATGTAACATGCAGCAAGAAGAGCCTTTTTTGAAATGGAAAGTAAGTGGGCTCTAGTGATGAGGGAATCGTCATAACTAAGTATATTGAATCTATTCAGTTGAGAGAGCTAACGAAGAACTGACTACTGGGTAGTTCATCAGTTCTTCATCAGTTATTTAAATGAATAGTCAGGCTCTCTCAGTTCTGCAGATACCCCAATTGGATGTTTCCCCTCTCAACATTTCAATTTCTATTTTATTGGAACACTAATTGCATTGGAACTGTATTACACTGCAATCCCTCTCACTTTTTTGTGGCATCATACATTGGACAACATAATCAGTGCAGCTGGTATCCTTTTTTTTGATGGCTAAAGTTTAGAATACTATAACCATAAAAGGAGCTAGGAAATCACACTGTTAGACAGGGCATCCTTGTCTCTGCGGCCTGTATTTTTGATGTTATGCTGGAATTTGTTTTTGCTGGTTTATATACTCTGAGCACTTTACCACTGCTGATCAGTGCTAAAGTGCAAGAGCTCCCTGTGTAAATTGTGATGCTTATTTGTTCTCCATGATTGGCATATTTGGTTTACTTGTAGGTCCATAGTAAAGTGCGCCAGGTGTGCATAGGGCCTAAATAAAAGGCTACTAGTGGGCCTGCAGCACTGGTTGTGCCACCCACCCAAGTAGCCCTGTACACTTGTCTCAGGCCTGGCATTGCAGTGTCTGCGAGTGCAGTTTTAAACTGCCATGTCAACCTGGCAAGTGCACCCACTTATCAGGCACTAACCATCTGTTTTACTACATGTAAGACATCCCTAAGGTAGGTCCAAGGTACTTCATTAGGCAAGGTGCAGTATATGTGAAAGGTAGACATGTACAGGTGTGTTTTGGGGTTAGGGTCCCTGAGCTCAGAATTTCAAAACACATCTTTTAGTAAAGGTAGTCTTTAAACTGTGTGTTTGAAAATAACACTTTTAGAAAGTGGGCATTTGCTTGCTTAATCATCCTATGCCTCTGCCTACCTTGCAAATCAAAATCTAGTTTAGAATGGCCGGGGCTTGTTTGTGCATTCACTCTAGGCAGTCACACAAAGGGAGTTAAGGTGTACCCTGCATATCCCGATGGCCGATCACCAGGCTGATGGGCCTTCCTGAGCTAGAATGGTGGGAGGAGATGTCACTGAGACCTGAATAAGGCTGTGCCTGGCCTCTCACAATTCTGTTTCCACCCCTCTGGAGTGGGTGTAGAGCCAAGACCAGACAAGGCAAGAACTTGCGCACTACACAGACAGGGATGTATGACGTTACCACGCATACCATTACCACGCATACCATTACAACGCAGTATTTACAACGCATACTGTTACAACGCATAGCGCTTTGAGGTGCTGGATAGTGGTAAGTATAATTTTATATTCCAACTCCAGTCCCCGTGGATACTAGGGAAGGTGTTGGATATAAAATTAAACTTATTCCCTATCCTAGAGCGCCCCCCAGCGCAATGCGTTGTAATGGTATGCGTGGTAATGCCTGCGTTGTAAGTGTAGTGCGTGGTAAAAAATGCGTGGTAACAGTTGTACACCCATAGACAGTCCTTTGAAGAATGCCTACTTCAAAAGCCAAAAGGGGTATAAGTATTGGACCTAAAACCCCAGACTTCTAGAACACTTCTGGATCAAGAGTAGACTCTGCCAGTGAGAAGAACAGAAGAGCTGTATGGAGGAGTACTACCCCTTTGCTGTGTGTTGCTTTGCTGTGTTGGCCTGCAGTTGCTGCTTCTGCTGAGGAGATGAAAAGGACTGGAATTTGCTTTGTATCCTGCTAGTGAAGTTTCCACAAGGGCTTGTGTATGCTTGCTCCTGTGAAGAAGTGTCAGGGCCATCAAATACTTCACCTGCCGTATCCCTGAACTCCAATGGTAGGAGATCTCACCTGCCATGGGGTACTAATTTCAGTTATGGGCCCTTGGAGATTGTTCCTTCTGTAAAAAGCTAGTCTTCAAAGTTGATGCTTCACCCTTCCAGTGCCTGTTTTTCCAATGCAGCTTCACAGTGTGTGAAAAGGTTCTACGCAGCGCCACCATGTGGCTGAAGAGATCAACACAGTGCCTTCCCACGGGCGAAGAAACTGCTGCAGCCCGAGTTCAGCGCACTGTGTCTCTGAAGTCCGAGACCACCGGACTAACTCCGACGCAGGCCCTGCTGTGCGGCTGAAAGAATCGACTCATTGTGGGACCGCGGCTGAAGAAATCAATGCAGCGCCTATTTGTTGCTGCCACATCGACCTCCAGGATGTGCCACATCGACCTCCAGCATGTCCAGATTTCCACGCATTGCAACTGTGTGCCAAGTTTTCCAGGGCATTACCTGAAGACCAGAACGGTCTTGGATTTCGACGCATCGCTTCCCCAAACAGTCTTGATTCGACAAAACACTTCTCCTGCGTGCAGCAGAACTGGCACATTGCCTCCCTAGGGACTAAGGAATCTACAAACGGCTGTGTTTTCCAATGCTTCCATCCTCCACAGCTGTTTTTCTTTGTTGATTTTGACGCATCTTAGGTACTTTGCGTAAAATTACCGTATCCATAGAGTTCTACAGAATGAATTGCTTGAAAATTATAATGAGTCATATTTGAGTTCTCTATGTTGGATTTGTATTGTTTTGGTCTTGTGTGGTTAAGATAAAGACACCTTATGTTTCTAAACTGGTGTGGTGTCTATTTGTAGTGTTTTTACTATGTTACTGTGTGTGTTAGTTAAAAATACTTTACGCATTGCCTCTGAGTTAAGCCTGACTGCTCGTGCCAAGCTACCAAGGGGGTGAGCAGGGGTTATCTTGGGCGTGTAACTAACTCCATTACTCTGACTAGAAGGCAGGGAACTTATTTGGACAGGGTGCATACCACTACCAACTAGAGATCCTCATTTCTAACACATACAGTACCTTGGAATAGTTTTTGTTTCAAGCTTAACCACTATCAAGACGGGAATGTATGCTTTGACCTACTAAGCTCCTCTTGTTCTGGTGTTATGGGATGTTAATACCAATTCTGGGGTATTATTAGCACTAAGTCTTGGTTTACCCTGGAGCCCACAATGCTATAGGGAATCAGTGTTTTCACACTAATTACTGCATGTGGACATATGTTCCTGGGCATTTAACTGAAGTATCAATATCACCTACTGCTCAATCCTGTTTTAGGTATTTAAGGGTCAATCAAAATGAGGACCCTAATGGTTGGCAGGAAGCCCAAAAATGTAACCTCATCACTCGTATTCCTCTGCAGGTATGCTTGCTACCTCTTCATTTGTGGATGCAATTAAAGTATATTTTTTATGTTATTGTATTTTATTGGGGATATTTATATTAAGGACAAAGATCAGGAAGACTGTAAAGTGCCCTACCTATTACAGCCCTAGTAACAAGTGAACCTGTTAAAAGACAATCCCTACACAATTGCAATTATAAGTGTGATGTAATGTTGCATTCAATAGTATCGGACGTGTTAAAAATGGTCCCTGTGTGGGGAACCACAGGGCAGCTGACCTACTGGGCCACAACCACAGTGATTGAGTACATTTGCATATGTATCCTGAGGCCTGTGAAATTACAGAGCTGTAAATTGGACAAGTAAACTCTTTCTGCATTTGTCTCTGAGTGTATTGAGGGAGAGAAATCAAAAGCTTCTCATGGAGGTAGTGTGTGGGGGGGCAAAGTCTTAAAACTCAAATATCAATCAACAGACACAATAACATATTGTAGATTGCAGTACTTATCGTCAAAAAAGAGAACCACTTTAAGAGCACAACAGTGTTCTTCCACACTAACTACAGTGTCCTGGTACAATGGTGGTAGTCTCCACCCCTCTATATTGGTCAAGTACAGTGACTGCAGGTAAAACCTACCACAGTAACCTAGTAGCATATAGTGATTTATTTTCCGATTTTGCAGCTCGGAAACAGTGGGCAAGGTTTGACACATTATGTTTTGAGCTGTGCTTTCTGAAAATGAAACACTTACTATGAGAAATATCGGGTGGAGTTTGCCTTGCTACAAGATGGCCGCTTCCTGAGCGAGCTCCGTAAGCCATCCAAACAATCCTTAAGGAATTGTTTTTCATCCGTGGGTGGAATAGCTTGAGACCCACCATAAATCAAAGCACTTGAGGAGCGCTAACCGATGGTGCGTCTGATGGTGCTAACTGCGCTGCTGACGGATTGATCCGAGGTATTCTTGGGAGCAGTCTAGCTGAGGGAAGCAGTATGGCCCATTGCGGTGGTGGCGTTGGGGAGCGCCTCGCTGCAGCTGTGTTTTCCGGAACCTGGACCCGGTGAGCGACGGAGCTAGCTGGGGTGTCCGGACTCGCTGACGGGTGCTGGGGAGGTTCGGCATCTAACGGTTGGACCGCCTCAGTGGATCTGTCTGATGGAGAGCGGGGTGCAGTGCCACCCAGGGCCTGCCGGGAGTGCGACCAAGCGCTCCGGAGGAGATCGCACTGGGGAGCAGCGAGTGAGAGATCAGCAACCTATCCTGCTGCCTGAGGTGAGGCTTTTGTGTGGCAATGAGAGGGTGGGACACCCAGTGCTGGTGCGGGCCTCGACCTGGGACACTGTATGGTGGCTGGTTGCTGGTGGGGTCCGCAGCGCTGGGCCCGTGAGGTGAGAGGTGGTGACCATAAAGTACTGTCCATGGTGCAGCGGCCAGCAGAACTGACCATACCGGAGGATTCATATAGGGAGTTCCCACCTTCACTCAGAACCACATCTTGCGACGGTGCCCTCTTGGGGTCATGTGAAGCTAGCTTTCCTCATTCTGCCACCATGCCTACTTTACATCACCTAAGGATCCATTGGACGCTGCAATCTGGTGCCACGGGATGATATGATTGGTGAGGGTTTTCATCTTGCGACCTATAGTTAGCAGAGGTTCATAGTGGCATGGCTAGTGTATCTGTGGTCTCTGGTCATTAGGCCAGGTGACACGAAAAAATGGGTACGGTTGATAGAACCCAGCCTAAACTACAATTCGAGCAGCGCTAATCGAGGCACTGAGATGAAGGTGCAGGAACAGCAACCTCAGGGCAAAATTACACTGCTGAAGAGTTGGAGGGTGACATCGCCAATTACTGACGGCCATGCAGAAGAGTCTGTCTACCATTGGTGGGAAAATCGACTCCCTGGCCTATCGAATGGATCTCATGTCCAAAAGCATTAACAAGCATGCTGAGCGCCTGGATATGGCTGAAAGACGGGTGTTTGAAGTGGAAGACGCCCAAATGGAAACAGATAACACTAAAAAACAAATGGGGAAACTCCTTTAAGTGCTGTAGGACAAAGTGGATGATCTGGAGGCCAGATCGAGCAACAGCAACATACGCATCACGGACCTCCCCATATCCACAGCCACAGGCAATATGGAGGTGTTTGTTGAAAAGCTATTGGTGACTCTCCTAGGTCGTGATACATTCTCCACCATGTTTATCATGGAACATGCTCATCGCTCATCCTCGTCCTGTGATTACAAAGCTGATAAACTATAGGGACAGGGACGCTGCGCTGGCGTGGGAGGGAGCTACACAAACTGAAGTTTGAGGGCTCCTTGCTTTTGCTACTCCCAGAGTTCATTGTAAAGGTGCAGGAGGCGAGATGAAAGTTCGCGCCCTTGAAACGCAGGCTGCGGAAGTACAACCTGGAGTATGCAATGCTGTACACACAGACTGAGGGTCAGGAACCAGAATATATACTGATCCTAAGTCACTACAGAAGGCCCTTAAAGAATATAGCAAGTCCGACATGCAGAGGCAGTCGCCGGAGGAGTAGGCCAGGGAGTCTTGCGGAGGCTTGGAAGAGGGAGACTGATACTCATGTGATCTGGACTTCTCTCACTTATCTCCATAGTTATGTTGTATACGGTTTGCTGGCCATGGTGCTTCTGGGGTGTGGCAGATACTCCATGCACTCCGGGCCTGTTAGGGAGCAATGGTAATGACTGTTCACAGTGCTGGCAACAGAGCTGGGACAAAAACTGTGACACGAACCCCATTATCAATCCCTATTGGTTTGCTCCAATACTGTTTGGGGGTTCTGTTGAAGGTGAATTATTGACTACACATTGTGAATTGACAGTTACGTTTCATTTCTGTTTTGTGGGAATTCAAGTATATTGCAGGTAACATCCACCCATGCGTGTTACTCACTGTATGCGAGATCCCAGTATTGATGTCTTGTTGTTAAAGTCTTTGCTGGAGTTAAAATTGACTATGGGAGGGTGGGTGAAGTATCATCTATGCTGACTTGGGGTTTGCATAGCGTGGGTGGGGGAGGTCTGATGTTAGTTTGGATTTCGCAGTGTGCACACACTATATACATGAGACTCAGGTATTGCGATTGTTCCCGTGGGTGGGTTGGGAGCACATAGCTGGTACAGGGTTGAAAGACACAGCATGGGCTGCTACAGATCCAAAGTAACAGAGTCCGTTTTTTGAATTGGAATGTAAGGGGCCTCAATGATTTCAGAAAACTGAGCAAAGCAGTTGCTTACCGTACACAGCACGAGAGAGATGTTGCTCTGCTTCAGGAGACGCATTTGCCCTTGCACAGCAATAAGCTCACGCAAAAGCGACTACACAGTAATTTCCATGCAGCGGGGTTTCCCACTCATGGTTGGGGAGTGCTCACATGCGCTAACCCGAAATCGGGGATTACAATGGATGCACTTGTTGCAGATGCCAATGGTAGAAATGTGTTATTGAGGTGTTATGGGAGGGGAGTGGCATGAACATAGTCAACATTTACAGACCCAACAATGACAACCCGCAGTTTTAGCAGGATTTACTCGAGTGCATGAGGATAGAAACCACCTTGCCGCAATTATGGGGGGGGGCGATCTCAACTGTGTTTTGGAACCGTTGCTGGATCGCTTTGGGGGCCCACCTCCCCGTTCCTTGGCTGTGGCTAGAGTCATGTGCAGCACCGCTACTCAATTGTATCTTCTGGATTCAGCCCTATACAACCTCCATACTGGAATTGGTTATTGGTTAATCTCTAGATCTCTGTTCCTTCGTGTGTGTGCCTGCTCACTACTACCTGCTCCTTCTCTGATCACTCTCCTATGCTGCTGGACATTGAGGCGCCACTAAAGAAGCCTGCCCCCTTTACATGGAGGTTCCCTCCATATTCCCTTCTAACGCTGCCTTCAAGTCTGAGCTCGCCGATGCCATAGTGGGATTTTTCGAGATGAATATTGGCTCAATTCAGCATTTTTCCCAGGTATGGAAAACCTTCAAAGTATTTATTAGGGGGGTAGCCATGTCCAATCATGCTGGGTTCCTTTGCTCAATAAGGAGGCGACTGGTGATTCTAGAGGAACAGCTGATTAGCCTGGAACAGTCCGTCCTTAATAGCGGAGATGCCCGGGCCACAGAAAACCTGAAAAAACCACTGGAGAAATACCATGAGACCGCGGATAGGGAGGTGAAATATATAGGGAAATATGCTGCTGCTAAAACATATGGGGAGGGAGAGAGGCCAGGCTCAATTCTTGCTGCACTGCTGTGAAACAAAAGAGAATCTGGCATAATTACTGAGTTACAGGATGCCGGGGGGGAACTACTGAGCGACCTGTCGTATTGAGTTTCCGTGAGCCCACGTATACCGCAAGTAACTCTTATTGTCATGGAATAGAAGTTGGCACGTAAACTGGAATACAAAAGATATGTTTATTAAGACCCAATGGGGTGGTGGTACATTCAAACAACACCCTTCGGTAATGCAAGAAGTATCACACCGAACAGAAGGCACATGGTTTTTTTATACTCACACACGAGTTTGGAAAGTAGGCGGCACACACGTAAGAGGAGTGTATGTACATATAAGGACATTTTTGGAACACATCCAACATGTGGGAGGAGTTTCACAGCTTGACCAGTTTGAGAAAAACATCTTTCAACGGTGATCGATTATTAACAGATGTGGTTCGATTGCGCATGCGCGGACCTTGACCACAGACTAAATATAGCCTGTTGCTGGGCAGACCATGTGGTCAACTGACGGGGAGGTAGGACAAAGAGCATGGTGACCACCAGGTAACGCAGACACTCATAATGGAGGCCGTGAATGAAAAATGGCCACCGAAAACCATAACATTGAAATCTCGCGTAGCTTCAGCGAATGCTATCCTAATAGCTGCTAATTTACAACAGACCCTTCAAGGATAGCTGATAGATTTTGCCAATAATACGCCAATCCGTATTGATCTAGGGTGGAGGCTGATGAAGCAGTAATTCAGAAGTATTTAGAACATGTACAGCTGCTATGGCTGACCAATGAGCAGAGAGAGCACCTAATGAAGCTGTTAATAACTAGAGAAATACACATTGCGCTCAACGTAATGCATAATGGAAGTGCCCCTGGTTAGGATGGTCTCACTGTTACCTTTTATAAAACAATATATGTGGTGGTCATGCACTGCTGTTTTATAAACAATGTTTGTTTGGTATTCCGTGCTCCCGGGAATCACTCCCCACTCAGGAGAATAATTCAATATGTACTAAAGGTTGCAGACTCCAGAATCGCTTTTATAAAGCGTTCAGGGAGCTACTCATTCCGCATTTGATCACTCTATTCGAAGAGTTGGGAGAGGGTGGAAGGATGCCCCCAGGGCCGTTTCTAGGTGTTTTGCCGCCCTAGGCGGGAATTGAAAAAAGCTGCCCCTCCCTTTTACTACCATCACTCTCTCCCCCTGTCATCCAGGCTAGACAAATTAATGCATTAGATATATAGACTAGCTTACGCCGGCATGACAGCATACAGTTATGTGGGTGCCCCACAATCACAGCATCTTCTGCAGCCCATGGGTAAACATCTGACACCTTCACTCTTAATGAAGACCATGGCACCCTCTACAGACTTCAAAGCACAATAAACAGGAGATAATACTACTATCCAGCAGCATTAGTCAACAGTCCTTATTTTATAGACCTTGGAAGACAGAATGCTCGATTAACTATATTGAATCATTTGCTGATACCTGCTGCAGGTTGTTCACGGATTTATGATAAAAATACATTAGTCCAAGAGACCGCCTTGCCCAACCGCTTGTTTCTGTAGGGGTAGGAGATCATGTAATGTGTGAACTATGTAAATGATATTTCATTTATACCATGTAGCCGACGGGGTGGGCTAGGGTTGCAGGTCCTAGTCTGACTTCAGATGCTAAGCTCCAGTCAAAGTCTTGAGGTTTGACACAAAGGACAACACTCCATGTGCTGAGAAGCCTCAGCTCAGAAATGACAGGTGTTGGAATGCATCTCAGATCTGCTAGGCGCAATGCCATTTTTAAATGGCCCATTTCATCAAAATGTGTTTCTTTTTTTTTACAGTGCCTAGATATGTTTCCAATCATTCTTCTATAAAACAAAGTTTGGATTTTATTTTTGGCATTATACATTCCTGCAGCACACTCAAACTACCCCCTACTGCAACAAAAACGGAATAGAAGTATTGCAATAAAAACACTAACTGAATAGTAGTACTGCAACAAAAACAACAGGATAGATATACAAAGAGATGGATCATGTTTTTCTTGGGTAGGAGGACAAGAGGGTGCTTTAGAACCATCCTCAGATGTCCACAGTTATTGCACATAGTCTGACAGATACACACACACATTTGGTGTACTTTGGTGCCACAGGCAGCAAGAGAATAATGTTTTGCTCTGATGCGAACCAAGTGTAGCATGAAGGCCTAATACTAGTCCAGTGGTTACAAAATAATCGACTGTACATCAGAAATGTGCAAGCCTCTGTCACCCAACAGCCCGGCTTGTACTTTATATAGTCAATGGCAGCATCTAATGTTTCTGTCCGAGACATGTACATTAGAGACCACTGATCCCTCGTGGTAAGAATTCTGTGATTTTTGGAGGAAAGATGGAAGAGAGACTGCTTTCAGAGGACCATTTCTTTTTCAGGCACCGAGACCTATCTTTCATTTTCAGACTTTGACCCAGAGATCGAAATGAGAAAGGCTGAAATGGAGAAAAGAGGAGGAAGGGAAAAATGTGGAAACAGCGACAAAGGGAGCGGGAGGGCTGAAAAAGAGCCTGCAAGAGTATTATAAGGAGATGGGAAGTGTAGGGCGGAGGAAGAAAGTGGCATGAGGTGGAGTCCAGACTAGGGAGTCTTGGAATCAGGCCTGTGGATGGCTTTAACGAAATACTTGGGGCGCTGTTGCCCTCAACTTTATTTTTTATTAATAGAAAATAAACCTGTTTGGTATACTGCATCAGAAACAGGCCAGCATGGGACTGAGCTGCACTAAAGATGAGAGATAAGGGAGGACACAGACATGCCTTGGATTCAGCACACGTTTGCTGATGGCCTGGCTGGGTCTTGAAGCTAAACCCCTCTCATGGCCGAGTGAGCCGCGTTACAGCACAGCTCCATCCTTGGGAAGAAGGGGAGTGGGTGGGACTTAGCTAGTAAAGCGAAATGGGCCCGCCCGAAACCCTGCCCTCCCATCTCAGGAAACAGTAGCAGCCGCCATCTTGTACTCCTTCAATCAAGGGAACTTTGACCCTAAATAAATATCCTAATTGACCCGCCCAAAAGGAGAAGCTGAAGATTTCATGGGGTCCTCTGCTCAAGACTCTGCGGTGGAAAAAGCTCATTGGCAAGAAAGTAGCTATCCGTCTTGTAACGTTTAGGTAATTAGGCACCCAAGGCAGATATAGCAAACACCAGGCCTACTTGATTTTGCTCATACTGGCCCGCTGCAAATCCTAGTCCCAGGTGTCGAACTTAGGTGGACAGTTGCCCATAGCAGCCCAGAGGTCAACAATGTAGGCCCAGGAAGGACCGAAAAATGGCAACATTTCGGCATGAGATAAACGTGCATGCAATGCACCACTGACATGGCAATACCAACCAGTCATGACTGTTCGAAAGCGGTGACGTGGCTCCTGCCCGCAGACCTATTCTACACACTACTGGCCTCGCCGTTCGACTCTCCTGCTTCATCCTTCTTGGTTTGCTGTGTGGTTTGCTATGTACTCTACGCCCATTTTTTAAAATAATTCACAGCTGGCCTTACAAAATGTCTCTTGGTCAGCAAATAGCAACCCCATGCTTTATTTAATCTTAAATGTATTACAATCCTATTCATACACAATATTATCTTCCAACAATAATGCTGCAGCAATGTAATAAGGTTACAAATAAAAAAGACGACTCTCCTTTCCAGGTTCGCTTTATACACAAAGGACATTTCAGTGTAAGCACAAAGCCAGGCCCACAGGCTTTGTCAGTGCTTGTTGTCCGTCAGAGGGGCTTCTGGCTTTCTTTGCCTTGTTTAAGCAGCCTTGAAGCCCCATCTGTCAGGGGCAGGCAGGGCCCCCTCTCTGTGACAGCTTCTATTGCTCCAGTTACCAAATCCCATCAAAACTTTCAATCTTTGGTAATGTGAGAAAAAAAGCGCCCATACTTGGACAGATTTTCTCCCCTACCGCATTCGCCAAATAGAATGGCTAACCTGCCTTCAATTGCTGATAAGGGTGCCTGATTGATGGCAGGCATGCTCTTATGGGGCACCCTTATCAGCAATTGAAGGCAATTTGCTAGGGCCCGGCCTGCACAACTGAACAGGATCAGGGGTGCTCAGCTTAATAACATGTTTTACATTTCATACTGCAGGCTGCATTTGAAAGAAATGCCGTCTGCAGAAAGATAAATACAATTAGTAAATGCTGAGGGGAAAATAAACGCTTCAGGTGAAGGAGGATAGCAACTTCCAGGGGCACCGGAAAAGGGCAATGTGTCGTTCTCCAAAGTAAGTGTGCTGTATTTCCCCCCATCCCCGTTCCCGCCCAGCTTCCCAGGAATGCTGCCACTCAGACCTTACCTGGCTGTGCGGAGCACCCCCGGTCTGTCAGGTGCCCTCACTCTCTGATGTAGAAGCTCCTAAGTGAACAAGTCCAGATGCCTCGCAATTGCTCCAGCCCTGGATCTTCGAGGCAATGTTAAATGTCGGAGCACGGCCACCGCTCGTGGCGCTGAACGTGACTGCACGTCACTCATGTCAAATTGTAGAAGACATGCTACAGCTACCCAATGTCTTTTGAGGTCCAAGGCCAGCCATTCGGGGATTTCCCAAACACGCTTTTTGCCGCCCTCCCCCTTTTGCCGCCCTAGGCGGTGGCCTAGTCCTGACTAATGGTAGAAACGGCCCTGGATGCCCCCTCGATGAGGGTAGCTCTAATAGTAACATAATTGAAGTCAGGAAAGCCCCCAAATGAATGCTCATCCTTCCCACCATCCATGAATGAAGCCATGGTGGTTATGATCCCCAAGGTGGATAGGGATACCCAACTACTGGGGTCATAAAGACCCATCTCCTTATTAAACATAAATATGAAAGTTCTCAGTGGCATCATGGCTACTGGGCTGCAACCTCATATGCAGCATCTAATCCATTCTGATCAAGCGGGATTCATCTCCACACGCAGCATGGCCCACAATTTGAGGCGGCTTTCCCATGTGTGGCACTCACCCATGCCAATTCGGGAAGCCAGTGCCTTGGTGCTGTTAGATATTGAACAAGCCTTCGACTCGGCTGGATGGGTGTATTTATGGGAGGTCCGCCGGAAAATGGGCATGGGGACACAATTCTTGAAATGGGTGGAGTTATCATACTCGGAGCCCAGTGCTAGGATTAGAATGGGGAGGTTGGTGTCACGGGCCTTTCTGCTACAACATGGCACGAGACAAGGATGCCCATTGTCACCACTCCTTGTTGCTATGGCATTGGAACCCCTAGCAGCAGCAGCTTTAAGGAAAGAGATGGAGGCCTTTGGGATCCCGCTTGTAGGGACTAATGATGTGGTGTCCTTGTATGCGGACGACACCTTGGTATATATCCGAAATCCTGCCCGGACGATACCGACATTGTTGAACACCCTGGAGAGATTTGGACAAGTGTCTGGGCTGCGGATTAACTCATGGAAGTCTAAACTAATCCCAATGGGGAGACTAGCTGGGCTCCCAGGTTTGGGATTGCCAGAGGTGGGGCACCCATGGTTAAGGACAGCACCGTGGTATCTCGGGGTCCGACTGGCGGAGACGGCCGAGGAATTTTTGGTGCTTAACATTGGGAAAGTAATTGAGGGTTTGCGGGGGTCGGTGCGCTTTTGGCGAGAGCTGCCACAGTCCCTTATGGGGAGGATTGTGCTGACTAAAATGGTGGTCCTGCCCAGATGCCTTTACGCAATGCAGCACTCCCTTTTCATGATTCCCAGACACTTCTTTATTACATTAGACAGGCTACTGACAGATTTATTACAGGGACCCAAAAGCAAACAAGTTGGACTGGTCACTCTGCAAAGAACCTGGCAGAACGGAGGGTTGGAGGTTCCATTTCTGGAATTGTATTATATAGCTTCACAGCTGCAACATGCAGTACATTGGCTAGACGGTGACAAAAATTGGGAGAAGGCCCTGCTGGCGGGGACCTGTGGAGACAGGGCGCTACCCGAATAATTGATGTTGGGAGTGCGTGTACCCTTGATGGGCCCCTATATTGTCCGGCATGGGGCGGAGATATGGGAAATGATAGTCCGTAGAGTACTAAGAAGAGTGCCTTATGCCCCTGATATGCCCCTGTGGGTGATTCAACGCCTTTAGCCATATTTCTGTATCTATGTCTGTGCACAGATGGCTAGAGGGGGGGTTGCCTGACCATGGGGACCTATATGAGAACAAACTCATAATAAAGCGCGAGCAGGCGATGGACACTTTTACACTAGGCCCTGGACAGTTCCTACAATATGCAAAAATAGCCCAAGTGGCTATAGAGCTGTGACCCATTTGTTTTTTAAGAACCCCCCATCTCTAATGTGTTACAGACTCTGATCATGATGGCCAAGGGACGCAGATTAATTTCACACCTACACCAGGCGCTGTGAGATGACAGGGCAGTCAATGTACTACTAATCCAGGCAAACTGGGAGGTACTGATGTGTGACCCCATCACAGAGAGGGACTGGACTAGAATTCAAGAAGGGGTCAATCAGGTAAGCACGAATGCAAACTTCAAGTTGATCCATTTTATTTACGTACATCAGACATAGTTGACTCCCAATAGGCTAAACCGGATTTATGCGAAGTGTACAGAGCATTTCCCTAGGTGTAGAGATACAGAGGCTACATTCATTCACATGGTCTGGCTCCATCCAGAACTTCACTCATACTGGACTGACGTCTTGAAAGCGTGACAGGAAATGACAGTGTGGGAGATACAAAGGGAAATTCGGGGGTATAGCTGGGTCTATTGTCTCGACTTAAGAATAAACAATTGAGCAGGAAATTTGTACTGGCTAAAAGTCGGATAGCCATTTCATGGCTCAGCCACAGACCGCCCAAAATGCTGCAATGGGTCAGAGACATGAAAGAATGGGCATCAGCCAAAATGATTCTTAGCAACAAACCAGACGTGACAAGAAGTTATAGGACGACCTACAGGCATGGAGAGCGATGCTGGGAGAGCTGACAAATGAGGGGGCAGGTAGTGGAAAACAAGAAGAGGCTGTGGGGAACGTAAGGAACGGTAGTGGGCCAGATGATAACTAGGAGAAGCGGAAGACCGTTAATCAAGATACTGTAGACAGTGCTACAACGTGGACCACTGGGGTGGGGGCTGGAATCACAGTATAGAGACGTGCACCAGACATGGCTGGGAGGGTATTTTTTAGATGTGGGTGGGGGGATGGGTTGTTGGGACCTTAACTATAGGTTTGCTGTCAAAGTCTCAGAGATATAGGCCAAGATAAAAAATCCCATGGGGTACGAAGTGCAGTAAGAGAAGACTCCAGGATGGAGGGTCCAATTCTGTATTAACGGGTTAAAGCTTGTGCATAAATGTACTTTGTCCACTTAATCCTCTGTTCACAAATGTTGATGCTTCTAATTGAATGACTCTGAGGCTATGTATAGTGGTGTTGTACTGTCTATTTCAAATGCCAATAAAGATATATAAAAACAATTATAAAAATGCTCGTACTTTAGGCCACTGGTACTTTTGAACGTGGATACCAAAATATTTGTAAAAGTCTTGGCCAACAAGCTTGCCCTGCTAGTGCCGCTGCTGGTCCGGCCGGAACAGGTGGGGTTTGTGCCGGGACATGCAAGAGATGCAGGGCTGGCACGGCTGGGTTCGTGCATGTCGCCTGGTCGTGCCCGGCGATTGTAGAATACTGGGGGCAGATGTTTCAAACATTAAACAAAATCAAAGGATTTTCGCTATTGCTAGACCCACTATTGGCCTTACTGGGCTACACTAGGCATTTACAGAAAGACATGCACCGTTAATAACTATGAGGTTGCTGCTTGCTAAGCGTAGAATTGTGATGCGCTGTCCCCTTGGGCCGGTGCTGTCTGAGGTGGATTGGTCAAAAAACATGGTATATTGTAATACGCAGTCTGAATTATATAATGATCTATTACCCCCTCAAAACCGCGCCAAAAATTTCTGGGGATTATATCAGCACTACCTGGTTGGAAAGGAAACAGGCGAAGTGGAAGGAAATTATTGTGTTTAATCCTGTAGATGTAGTAAACTTGTAAAGCGCACAGCTGCCCCAGCAACGGGACGTCCCGGCGCTGTATAATGCTGTGGAACCCTTCCTGGCTCTCCCTGTGAGATGCTCTTCCTGGGCACCCCCAAGGTGAAGCCAAGCATCCCAATGTTGTTGGGGCCGTTGTGGAGATGAAGCAAGCTATTGCCTAGAGTTGCAGCGCGGGACCCATGATTAGAGTAGGCGCCGAGGCGAGATTTATTGAGTCCGGGGCCGCGTCGGGACTTGAATAAGTATGAGCAGAAAATCCGTTCCACTCGCGGATTTCGCGGTAAATCCGCGAACCGCGAACTCCCGCGAATTTACTGAAATTCAGCAAGATCCGCGAGCGGCGGATTTGAGGGGCAAAAGTTCAAGCTTGTTGAACTTTTAACTATTTTAGGATGGCGCCAGCAAGCTGCCAGCGCCATCCTAAAATAGTTACTAAGTTAGCTTCATCAGGAAGCACTAATAGATAAAATAAAGCAGGTGCTCGAGCACCTGCTTTATTTTATCTATTAGTGCCCTGATGAAGCTAATTTAGTAACTATTTTAGGATGGCGCTGGCAGCTTGCCGGCGCCATCCTAAAATAGTTACTAAGATGATGTGTGTTTTGTCGAGGCTGGGTAGGTGTGCGTTCTCCCCATATCTATCGTCGAAAATTAGCTATGATGCTTGATGGAGGCCTTTGCATAATTGACTTTCACAAGCTCAATCCCTGTGCAGTTTCTGTGACCACGAGCTTCTCTGATCCGTGCCTGTCCTTTTATACACACAAGAGGCATGTGAACTCGCATATAAGCCCCGTCCGTTTGGCCCCTCGCCACACACTAGTGGTGTGTGCACCGTCTTCGCGCCCTTTACCCACTTGATGGACAGCTCACTCGAGGGACCCCGGCGCTCTTTGGTGTGATGGCAAAGTTAATCAGCCCCCCCCAAAAATGTGAGCTTTGTCGAGGCTGGGCAGGTGTGCGTTCTCCCCATATCTATCGTCGAAAAATAGCTATGATGCTTGATGGAGGCCTTTGCATATTGACTTTCACGAGCTCACTCCCTGTGCAGTTCCTGTGACCACGAGCTTCTCTGATCCGTGCCTGTCCTTTTATGCACACAAGAGGCATGTGAACTCGCATATAAGCCTCGCCCGTTTGGCCCTGCCCCTCACACTAGCAATGTGCACCGTGTTACCGCCCGGCCATTACCAACACAATCCGCAAAATCCGCGAATCCGCAAATTCGCGGATTTTGCGGATCGCGAATTCGCAAAATTTGCGAATTTGCAAAATTCACCCATGCTTAGACTTGAACCCTGGTCCCGGGCGTGATCTCTGCTTCAGAGTCTGCCGCTCTAACCAGTGAGCCACAATCCTACTAGTCTAATCGCGGTATGGTTCTGAAATGAATGTCATCTCCGAGGTAGCTGGGTGTTAATGTTCATCAAGGAGGTATATGCCCAAAGTAATGAATGCTAGCGGTCAACTGCATATGGCCAGGTGACTCTAAAGCGATAATGCCCCTAAAAGTGATGTTCATTTCTGTGTAACATGCTTAGAAGATAATCTGCAACCAGCTCATAGTACTGCACACTGTGTGCTGTTAATGTATTACGGTAACATTTCAAAATATAATAGTAAAAAAAAAAGAAATCTATGATAAACATCGGGTTACATGAGTTCATGTTAGCCATGCAGGTGCATAAGACTGGCGCTCGGCTCTGGGCTGCGTCAGAAAGTCCCACCATGATTCGGCCCCCGTACTCGTCTCCTATAATAGCTGAACTCACAGCGAAATAATATCTCCAAGCTTAATATCTAGGCTGCAAAGTTTATTTAACGTAGAAAATACAATTATTCCCTGCAGGAGAAGTTTATAGTAATTAAGCCTGTCACATACTTCCCTTGGCGTTATTGTCGCCAACCAAACTGCTTTTTTCTGGAAAGTATCAGCTGGAAGAATGCGAATGGGGGTTTGGAATAATAATTGTGTTCTATAAACATTCAGGCTGGTTGCTATTATCTAGTTTTCTGAAATGTCAACCCCAATTATTTTAAATTCTGTTGTGATCCGGACTCGCGCAGCCAGGTGACGGAAGCCAGCGCTGGAACTCTGCGTGCACTGACACATTAAAACGGGAATAAAAAGGCTGTCGCTGGGCCCGAGATGAAAACAATGTCGCAGGCGCGAGCAGCAGCCAGACGGCGGGCAGCGGCGGGCTCTGCGGTGCATGCTAGAGCTGGATAGGGCCGGATCGCACACTTTCAGTGGCGCCATTACCCGTCCTTGGAGGTAAACCAGGCCGTGCTTGGTGCAAACACCTGTAGGCCTGTATTATAAAACCAGGTGGAGGTAGTAATGTGTGACAAGCACATGTGAATGGTGATGCGTGCTGTTGTGTTTTTTTGCTGCATTACTAATGCTTGGCTGTACTATGGTTGTTGTGTTGTTCTTGTTATATTCTGCTTTACCCTTTATGTTTATTTGCTGTGTTGGTATTTAGCTTTGTGTTATGTTATTGTGCTATGTTCTGTTTACTTTAGAGGTGCCAACCAATTATGCTACATTCCAAGTTAAAGGCTTCACATCTCTTAACGTTTCCAGTAAAAAACAATAATTTCCACTCTCTCAGTTGGTAAAACACCACTATCAAAGATCCTCAAATATCGAAGACACCATTCAGCCCAAAACTGCTCACTTTATGTAACGCAGCACAATGGTTCAAGTGAAAAACGTCTGTCTTCTCTGTTGCTGCCCCACCTACCTTTATTTGCCTCGTCCTGTATGGAGTGTGTCTACTGCTCACGGCCGGGTTGATGTGGGTCGGCTTTTCACATTTGATGGCTTTGCAGAAAATCCAACTCGCCCCAAGGTGGCTGAGTGCCGGGTGCGGTATGTCAACCTAAAATATGAACTTAAAAAAGGATATCCCAGGTGTAAACAACATGATTAGAGTTTCTACCACACAGCATTTTACATTTGAATTGAGAAAATATCTGTAGCACTCATCATTCATTTTTTTAGGCTTTTTACTGCTGTACATTCTGTATTGCCCCATGATGCAAGTAGGTGATGGGTTGGGAGGACTAGGGTAGGATTCTTGTTCTAGCTTTTTAATTGTTTTGCATTATTTATTCATTGTATCTGTACTTTGAAACTTTTTAGGTAATGCTGAGCAACATCAAATTGAATAACTGCAAATACAAATATGAAAAGAAAGCAGCAGCCTGTCCTCCCTAATTTTGCAGTGAATTGTGAGATGTTTTCCGTAGATGTCCAAAAATCCCAAAATGGCTGACAGCAGTGAAATAATGGACTGGCGTGATGGTTGAGGTAGCACAGGAGAGACGTGAACACATTGCACAATTTTCCCAAGCGACTCCTTTCATCCCGGGGCTGTCTCGTTGATGTATTATGAAGTTAGCATATATAAAGTTTTGAGTCAGCACATTGAACATCATAATGACTCAGGCTGCCGCAGAACTTTAGATTTACAATGGCTTTGGCGCCATCCATAAAATAAGTAAGTAGCAGCTTTGAAGCACTCTTGAATTATGGCTTTTGATAGCCCTGCTGTTAAAGTTTTTATTTGTCCTAAAAGAAGACTAATCCTCCCAAACAATACTTCCTCTATAATGGTGTGGAACAGTGGTGTAACGAAACTTGAAGGGGTACCCATGCAAAGTACATGGAGGGGGGCTTGCCGCCCGTACAGTGCCAGAGGAGGCACCTTGGGGCACCCCCAGTGCTTTAAATGGAAAATTAAAAGTGCCGGTACTCACTAATTTAGAGTGACCGAAGGTCCCGGATATGCCAGGACAGGCCCGATTTTTCGGGAAATGTCCCAGTGTCCGACACTTATTGCAAAAATTATCAAATGTCCCGGTTTTGAGAGAGGGTCGGGTGAGCACGAACATTTACACTTTGCTGTGAATGCTCACCTTCACACCGGCCCTCTCGAAATACCAGGGACAGAGAACAGTTTGAAAGATTCTCTTACTGTGCTGCCTGACTTAATTCAGGCAACACAGCAGGGTTTAATGAAGGGTGAATCAACCCCCTGCAAAGCGGAGGCCAGAATCACAACGCTTCCCTTGCAACACACCCCAGTTAGGCACTTTCATCGCTGCACAACATATTGACAGAGCAGGGTCTGTCTAGAGACCTTGTCCTGTTAATCACTGTGTGACAAGCGCCCACTCAAACCCCTGCAGTTTGGGAACAATGAAATGGGCGCTTCTAATCTACAGCAGCAACTCTGCGAACGGGCGGCTACTTCACAGCTCATTTACTTGCAAGCTGCTCGGAAGCCCTGCCCTGCCCTGCCCTGGAGGAGATGCCTAGCCTGAGCCTGCCATCGATGAGGCTACCGGTACTCTCCGTGTGCTACAGAGAAGTGCCGGTACTGAGGACCCAAAATTTCGGAAGTGTCGGTACTCCAGCCCACCAGTCCCCCTTTGTGACTGCCCCACGATGGCTCTGTCCCCAAGACTCATCTCTTAGAAATAGAACAATAAAACAATAATAAACCTGTTTTATTATCGGTTTAATTTTTCAACGTTTGAAGCTGCCTGCAGGGGGCGGGGTGACACGCCTTTGCCTTAGTGGAGGAGCCACCGCTGGTAAAAAATACAGGCCAGCTGGGTGTGATCTGAACTGAAGTGATTTAAGTTTTGAGATCAAGCCTCTCTTCCAGTGTCCGCTGTCATACCACTGAGCTCTCATGACAATAGACTTGAAGACAACACCTTGAGAAGGCTCCATGGCCCATAATGCAAAGCAAAATGTGTCCTCTGAGATTCATCTGACTGCAACATAACAAAAACAAAACTGTTAACTTACTCATGAAATGATTCAGAAGGAAGTGTTGGTCTGTCCCACAGATAAAGGCATATTTCAGCAGCTTATGCTTAACTCACTGAAGTATCCTGCAACCAAAACTGTGCCTTGTCAAAATAAAGCTACACATTTTAAAAGGCACTAAGTAAGAATACCAGAAGGCTAACTTCTGGACCCAAAATAAGAGCGAGGGAAAATGATGTGCTTGACTAGTCTTCATAGTATGTCAATTCTAAATTGTACCTTTTCTGTTCTAATCAAACCATATTTTTGAAATTAATCATCCCATTTCAAATCATTTGAATTGCACTTATCTGTCACCTACAAAAACACTTTTTATTGCACTTTATTTCAAGGGTAACTTGTTATTAGTGCATAGAGGAGACGTGAGCTATAATAATGTCAGTTAACCATAAGTAGCTGCTTCAGGAAGTTTTTTGTTTTGTTTAGTAACAATAATTTCAATTTACCTGTGTGTTCTAAAGATAATATTTGAGGGGTTTTTAAACATTCATTAATGTCTTCTCATCAGATTAAACTGAAAAGCTTTTTTGAGTGGATTTTTGAGTTTTTTAGATGATATCCACATCTGGTGTGCATGAACTACGCCCCCTCCTCCTCCTTATGACCATGGACACTCCCAGGAAGCGCAGTGGACGAGTGCAGCGGGCACACCAGCGGCACGCCGAAGACACGCCTAAGACTAGCCCGTCTGTGCCCGTCCGTGCCAGGACGGGACATGGGGCAGAAGACTATGCCCCCCCCTCTCCTAAAAGGCTGGTAAGAACTCCCTCGGAACTAAGAGCGCTACGCCCTACCACTTACATTAGGTGCACAACACTCAATCTCCATAAAACAGGAGTAAGCTCCTGCGCTAACTGCAAACTGACCACTACCATCTGCCAACCCTATCCTGACAACTCAAGAAGACACAGAAAACGCAAAATACCTCGCAACGTCGAGGATCAAAAATACGTGTTCTACAGCACTAACTGCCGCTCACTACCGAAACACAAATTCGACATTCTCAACCTTCTATTAGATGATAATCCTAGCGTCCTCTTCCTGACAGAGACATGGCTACACGAAAGGGCCGGCCCGGACGTTGCTACTGCTCTCCCCGACAACTATGCAATCACTAGGATAGACAGAAATAAACAGCTAGGTGGTGGAATTGCAATCATCTTTAATAGAGATTTGAAATGTACATTAGAACCAGTAGCCATCCCAGATTGTGAAGCCGGCCTCTTCAAAATTTCCCTGAACCCAAACTTCACGATGTCAGGCTTACTGATATACCGGCCCCCCGGCAACTCCTCCGAATGGGCATCAAATTTAGCCAATCATATCACTCCATACTACATTTCCTCAAATAATTTTTCTCTTCTAGGTGATCTAAACTTACATCTGGACGACCCTTCCATCCCCTCTTGCTCTAATCTGCTAGACGATCTGAAGGCCCTGAATTTGTCCTTAGCCAACTCTGGACCTACACATAAAGCCGGCCATCTGCTGGACCCTATAATCTCTAACATCAATGAGCTACAATGGCTCAACACCACTCCCATTTGTTGGTCTGACCATCATTTATTAAAATTCAGCATAAATCTCCCACCCTCCCCCATCATGCAACCTGACTTTCCTACTATATCCAGAAAAAACTGGAAGCTAGTGGACCTGGCAAAACTCAACTCAGTACTCCATGACAACCCTCCTAGTAACGGTCAAAACATGGACAGCCTAGCAGTAGCTTCGCACAATTGGCTTAGCGATGCCGCTGATAAATGCTTACCCACCTCTCTCATCAAAGGAAGTAGACACCACCACCCGGCCCCATGGTTTAATGACATTTTGAAAACCGAAAAATCTAAATGTAAAGCACTTGAGCGTAAATGGCGAAAAGACTACGCCCCTGACGCAAAAATAACTTATCATGAAGCCAGGAATTTATACCATACGGCCTGCGCTAAAGCACGAGCCGTATTTGTCTCTAACACTATCATGGAAGCAACTAATAAGCCAAAAACATTGTTCAATAAAGTCAAAGAACTGGCAGGCGCTCAAACCACAGCCTCGGCTCCCCCACTGAACACTCAACAATGTCAAGCTCTAGCATGCTTCTTCACGGAAAAGATCGAAAAAATCATTATGGACATCAATGCCAACACAAATGAACCACCCTCTTCTTCTGACTTGGAATATACTCCCTCCTGTGAAAATACCCTGGAATCCTTGCCTCCCATCTCAGTAGACAAACTGAAAACTATCCTTAAGAGCATCAAGTCCGGCTCCCCCAGGGACCCGATTCCGATCAAAGTAATTAAACAATTGGACGATCGCTCCCTGGAAATCATCGCAAATACTCTAAATTCCTCATTTTATCTTTCCACAGTTCCGGCCCTATGGAAACACGCCATGGTAACTGTTAGACCTGACATCTTTTGGCGTGATTACCCCTATCTTTTGCCTCGGCCTCCTGTATTTTTGATGCTGTGCTGGATTCGTTTTTGCTGGTTTAGATGCTTTGGACACTCTGCTACTGCTGATCAGTGCCAGAGTGTAAGTGCTCCCTATGTAAATTGTTATCATGATTGGATATCCATGTTTGGCATATTTGTATCACCACGAAGTCCCTAGTAAAGTGCACAGGGTGTGCCAGGGCCGGTGATGATGAATGCTACTCGTGGGCCTGCAGCACTGATTGTGCCACCCACAGGAGTAGCCCTAAAATGGTGTCTCGGGCCTTCCACTGCAGCGCCTACGGGCAGTTTAGAACTGCCATGTCCTCCTGGTCGGCGTCCCCGCTGACCAGGCCGAACCCTTCCCTTTTCGTGCACATCAGTCACCCCTATGGAAGGCCCAGGGTACCCCCTTGGGCAGGGTGCCGTGTATGTGAAAGGTAGAGCATGTATTAGTGCAGGTGACATGCTCTGGTAGTGAATTACAGCCATTTTCGTTTTCACTATTGTAAGGCTATCTTGCTCCATAGGTTAACATGGGGGATGCCGGCTACAGTGGTTACGGCATTTCTTCCCATAGGAGCAAGATAGGACATAAGTATTTAGTATCCCTGAACTCAGAATTTAATAACGCATCTTTTAGGAAAGGTGGTTTTTAGATCCTGTGTTTGAGGACAGCACTTTTAGAAAGTTGCTGTTCTCTTGTCTGACCCTTCTGCGTGCCTGGAAAGGGTTGTGTATTGACTGTCTGGTTTGTGAGTGACAGGGGCTGGGGAGTCCCCCCAGAGGCTGGATGAGTCAGCACTAGGCTGAGTGGAGCAATTGCTACCTGAGTGGTGGGAGGAGTTAGCACCTGGGCTGAATAGGGCTGTGCCTGCCTGCCACAATGCTGGCTCCACCTCCTGCTGGGCGGCGGAGGACTCTGCCCCTCACCCTGAAAGGAAAGATGCAGCCAGCACGTCAAGGTGCTCAGGATCCACCCAGAACTGGTTCAGACCGGGCTCAGGGCCCACATGCACTGAGAGAACAAAGACTTTAGGGGTATAAGTACAGGACCCCTGACAACAGAAAATTAGATCATCCTGGAAATCAAGAAGGAACCTCTGCCAAGGAGAAAGCTGTCGTTGAAGAAGGAAGACTGTCCTGCTGTTGCTCTGCTGGACTGACCTGCTGTCGCTTTGCTGCCAAGGAGAGGGGAAGGACTTTGCTGTGAGCTGTGTCCCCTGTCTTGAAGGAATCTCCAAGGGCCTGAGAAGAGCTGGCTCCCTGTTTCCGAAGTCCCAGGAACAAAAGGACTTCACCCCCCAGTCTCCCCGAACTCTGCTGAGAGAGTTCTGTCCTTCGTAGAGTGCTTGATCCAGTTGTGGGGCCTCTAGAAGTTGAACCTGAGCTGGGAAGCTTGAGACTAAGCTGAGAAACTTGTGAAGCTGAGAAGTGTCGCATCGCTCGCTTGCGGAGCGCATCCCCGACAGTGCGAGAAGTTTCCCGCCGCTACGAAGGTCGAGATCGGCGCAGCGCCTAACATCGCTGCCGGAGCCGTCGCACCCTTCGTTTGCGGGACGCACCAGACCGGTGCGGGAGAATCGACCATCGCTGCGAGTGTCGTCGCAGAGCCTGTCGCTTGGGGTGAGATCGCCGCCCCGCTCGCTTGCGGACCGCATCACGTCGCTGCGAACATCGTCGCAGAAAACATCACATCGAGGAGCTGCGAGAGAGAGGGTCACCGCTGGACTGCGCATCGTCGCCCCGGAGACCGTCGCAGCCCCTACGAGATCATCGCATCGTGCCTTTGCGAGAACAGACTTCCCACGGAACCTACGCACCGGAATCTACGCAAGCTGCCTTCCTCCCCTTACAGACCGGATTCGTCGCCGCACGCCCGCTGCTGCAGCGGGGCTGTCGCATCGCCTCCCCAGGGTCTCAGGAGTAACGCATCGCTTGTTTCCACCGCACCAGCTTCCTGCTTGTGGAACTTTGTTTACAACCTGAAGAACTCATTTGAAACCGTAACCTTGCATTGTGTATGTTGGATTTTTGACGTTTTTGGTCTTGTGTAGTTTAGAATAAATATCTTTATTTCCTAAACTGTTGTAGAATCAGTTTGTGGTGTTTTCACTGTGTTACTGTGAGTGTTGGTACAAATACTTAACACATTGCCTCTGGTTAGCCTAGACTGCTCAGGCCAAGCTACCTTGAGGGCGAGCAGGGGTTATCTGAGAGGGTTATCTCCTTGTCCTGACTAGAAGCAAGGGTCCCTATTTGGACAGTGGTACCTACCTCTGCCAACTAGAGACCCCCAGTTCTAACATTGGTGGTCAGGCGGTGGGATTTGGACTTGTATTTGTACTTGACCCACAGTAACTGGTGTACATCACTAGTGAGTGCAGACCATTACGCCACCGCATACTACTGGTTTTTGAGTTTTTGCATTCTGTTGTTGAGTGACTCTTCGGAAAGCATCATGTCTCTGAATGGGAAAGCGCCCAGTGAGGAGGCAGAGCTAGATTTGGAATTCTCGATTGAAGATCTGTACTCCTACCCAGTAAAGCATCTTAGGTACTTCTGCCAGCAGTTTGAGTGCCCCATAAAGAGCGCCTACAGGAAGGAGGAGCTGCAGAAAATCTTGAAAACCTATTGGGAAGCACAGGAAGGAAATGAGGTTGAGGATGTAGACAGTGCTTTTCAAGGCAAAGACCTGCCAGTGGGCAGAGTAGGCTCAGGAGCTGGCAGCAACCACTCCGGTAGGGGCCTCACCCCGGAAGAGTTACAGGAAAATCAAAGAATAAGAGAATATGACCTGGAGGTCATGAAAATGAAAATGAAGCAATTGGAAGTCGAGAAGGCGGCGGAGGAGAGCAAGAATGCCCGCGCCTTAGAGGAAAAGAAATTGCTTTTGGCTCACGAGTTGAGAATGAGAGAGCTGGATCTGCAAAACAGGGAGGCGGATGCCGGTTCAAATGGTGGCAGCGCACAGCCAGTGCATGGGGGTAAAGTATATATTCCCAAAGACCTGGTACAGAATTACCATAGGAGTGAGGATATTTATGCCTGGTTCACTTCGTATGAAATTGCATTGAAGATGAATGATGTGCCTGACAAGTATTGGGGGGCGGGCCTGTGGAAACATTTTGAGGCGTCTGGGAGGAGTGCTCTAGAGCCCTTAGAGTTGACAGGTGCCATGACCTACCCCAATATGAAGGAGGCCTTATGTCTCAGGTATGGCCTTACTCCAGAGCAGTACAGACTGCAGTTTAGAAACTCCAAGAAGAAAGAGTCTGAGACTTGGATGGAGTGTGTGAATGGGTACTCGCGTGCACTGGAAGGTTGGATGAAGGGCAGTAAAGTAACTGATTTGAAGGGGTTGTTGCATTTAATCAGTTGGGAGCACTTGAGTAGTCTTTGTGTTCCAGAGCTGCGCCAGCATCTTTTAGATAGCAAGCTGACAGACCCCATTGAGCTTGCTAAGGAGGCGGACCGCTGGTCCAGTACCAGGGTCCACAAAGGGATTGTGGGTACCACAGCCAAAGGTGGGCAGGGTCCCCAGCAGAAGAGTGGGGGGGACAAGGGTAACCAAAAGGAGTTCTCGCAAGGGCCCCAAAATAGTTCTCAGGGAACGGATTCCCAAACCCCCAAGCCTAAACAGTCATGGCCCTCTAAGGGTAGGCGGGACAAGAGAAATAACCAGGGTCCCCCTACCTGCTATCACTGCAACGAGGTGGGCCATATTGCTCCGAAATGTCCCAAGAAGAAGCCCGCACCCACTGGTGCTCCCGCCCCAGCGTTAGCTAGTGTAGCTTTGGGTGGGGATTTGGTTTCTAGTGACTGGGGAGAGCTAGCAGTCATGACCCTTGTCTCGCTAGGAGACCGAGAGATGGTCCCGGAAACCTTACTGCCCTCTAACACTAAGAAATATGGGCAGAAGGTGACCATCAATGGGAGGGAGGTTGAGGCTCTGAGAGACACCGGAGCCAGTGTGACATCCGTGAGGTGTCAGTGGGTGTCTGACGAGCAAATCATCCCTGGTGTACTCCGCCCTGTAGTGGCCGCTGACAGCTCAGTGCGCCTCTGCAAGTTAGCGAAGGTTTCCTTTGAATGGGGAGGAGTCTCTGGTCTTTTGGAGGTAGTTGTCAGCGATGCCTTGCCTGTGGACTGTCTGTTAGGCAACGACCTGGAGAGTTCTCCATGGAAAGACATAGAACACCGAACTCACTTGGAGATGTTGCGTCTGCCTGCGTGGATCTGCGTGACCACGCGTGCTATGGCAGCCAGTAAGGGTGAATCCGCAGCAATGGAGCCTGAAACAGTGGCCCAGAGACCTGCCAGGAGAGGAAGAGGCAGAGGGCGCGGGAAACCAGCCCCAGCCGTTCCCACGGTCCAGGAGGAAGCAGAACCTGAGGGGGATGCCCTGGAGCCTACAGGGGAACAGGTGGCCGAACTGGGAGATCTACCTGAGCTGACCCATTGGCAGCAAGAAGGTGGTCCCTCCAGGGAGGAGTTCTGCCAGGCGCAGAAGGAATGCCCTTCCCTCATTGGTCTGCGGCAACAGGCTGTAGATCAGGCAGCAGGTGGAGCAGTCAAAGATCACTATGTCTACTGGGAAGGTGACCTACTTTATAGCGAGCCTAAGTTTGCTGAGCCCGGTGCAGCCCGTGTGCTGGTGGTACCCGAGCGCTTCAGAAACTTCCTAATGGGCCTGGCTCATGACGTGCCTCTCGCAGGACATCTGGGGCAAGACAAGACCCTACACCGGCTTGTCACCCACTTCCACTGGCCCCAGATGAGGAAGCACGTCGGTTCCTTTTGCAGATCTTGCCAAACCTGCCAAGCTAGTGGCAAGACTGGAATGAAGTTGAAGGCCCCCCTTCAACCCTTCCCAGTGGTGAGCACCCCTTTCGAGCGGGTGGGCATAGATATCGTAGGGCCCCTGGACCCCAAGACAGCCTTAGGCAACAGGTTCATCCTGGTCTTGGTGGACCATGCCACCCGGTACCCGGAAGCAGTCCCTCTCAGGACAATCACAGCACCCGTGGTGGGCCGTGCATTGATGGGGATCTTTTCCCGTGTGGGGTTCCCCAGAGAGGTGGTCTCCGACCGGGGTACCAACTTCATCTCTAGGTACATGAAGTCTCTGTGGGAGGAGTGTGGGGTAACTTATAAGTTCACCACTCCTTACCATCCTCAAGGAAATGGGCTGGTTGAAAGGTTCAACCGGACCCTGAAAGGTATGATTATGGGCCTAGCGGAGCCCATGAGACGGAAGTGGGACGTCTTGTTACCATGCCTATTGTTTGCCTACAGGGAGGTGCCTCAGAAGTCCTTAGGGTTCAGTCCCTTCGAACTCCTGTATGGCCACCCTGTTAGAGGACCTCTCTCGCTGGTGAAGGAGGGTTGGGAGAAGTCCCGTGGGAAAACCCCCCAGGATGTGTTCAGCTATGTGCTGGCCATCCGCAACCAGACACAGCGCTTCAGGAAGCTCGCTCAGGCGAACCTGGAAGCAAGCCAGGAAGAAATGAAAAGATGGTACGACCAGAATACCACTCTGGTCGAATTTCAACCTGGGCAGAAAGTGTGGGTGATGGCGCCAGTGGAGCCTTGTGCGCTCCAAGACAAGTGGTCTGGGCCATACGAGGTGGTGGAAAGGAAGAGTGAGGTAACCTACCTGGTTAACCTGAAGACTCCCAGGCAGCCCCTGAGAGTTTTGCACGTGAACCGCCTCAAACCCCACTTTGAGAGGTCTGAAGTAACCATGCTCCTGGCTACAGATGCAGGGATGGAAGAGGATAGCGATCCTCTCCCTGACCTCCTGGCAGTTAAGGAGCACGATGGGTCAGTGGATGGTGTGGTCCTCTCGCCCACCCTGACCCCAGAACAGCAGAAGGACTGTCGCCAAGTGTTGGGGCAGTTCCCCTCTCTGTTCTCCTTGACCCCAGGAGTCACCAACTGGTGCGTCCATGATGTGGACACTGGAGACAGTCTGCCGGTAAAACAAAAGTTTTACAGGGTAGCCGACAAGGTCAGGGCCAGCATCAAGGAAGAGGTTTCCAAGATGTTGGCGCTAGGGGTGATTGAGCCCTCCAGCAGCCCCTGGGCTAGCCCAGTGGTCTTGGTCCCCAAGAAAGCTGCTACCCCCGGTGGCCCGCCAGAACTCCGGTTTTGTGTGGACTACCGTGGGCTCAATGCGGTCACGAAGACTGACGCACACCCTATCCCCAGAGCTGATGAGCTCGTGGATCGGTTGGGAGCTGCCAAGTACCTCAGTACCTTTGATTTGACTTCGGGGTACTGGCAGATTGCCTTAACTGACGGGGCCAAAGAGAGGTCAGCATTTTCAACGCCAGAGGGGCACTTCCAGTTCCGTGTCATGCCCTTTGGGTTGAAGAATGCCCCTGCCACGTTCCAGAGACTGGTCAACCAGGTACTGTCTGGGCTGGAGGAATTCAGCGCCGCATACCTGGATGACATTGCTGTGTTCAGCTCCACGTGGGAAGAACACTTGCAACACCTCTGCGAAGTGTTGAAGGCTCTGCAGAAGGCAGGCCTCACTATCAAGGCCAGCAAGTGCCAGATAGGGCAGGGATCTGTGGTGTATTTGGGACACCAGGTGGGGAGCGGCCAGGTGGCGCCCCTACAGGCTAAGATTGATACCATTCTGGCTTGGGAGCCCCCCAAGACCCAGACAGAGGTGAGAGCGTTTTTAGGACTCACCGGGTATTACAGACGGTTTGTCAAGGGATATGGCACCATTGTCGCCCCCTTGACAGAACTCACTTCCAAGAAGTTGCCCAAAAGAGTTGACTGGACTGACGCCTGCCAAACTGCTTTTGAGGCCCTGAAGACTGCGATGTGCACAGCACCGGTGCTCAAGGCACCTGACTTTTCCGGTGAGTTCATAGTTCAGACGGACGCTTCAGAGCATGGTGTGGGAGCAGTACTCTCACAAGCCACTGAGGAGAATGGAGACCAGCCAGTAGCTTTCATTAGTCGGAGGCTACTCCCCAGGGAACAGAAGTGGAGTGCGATTGAAAGGGAGGCTTTTGCTGTGGTCTGGGCTCTGAAAAAGTTGAGGCCCTACCTGTTTGGGACTCACTTTCGTGTTCAGACCGACCACAGGCCCCTCAGGTGGTTAATGCACATGAGGGGTGAAAATCCAAAACTGTTGAGGTGGTCCATCTCCCTACAGGGAATGGACTTTACGGTGGAACACCGCCCTGGTACGGAACACGCCAACGCTGATGGTCTGTCCAGGTTTTTCCGCCTTAGTGCAGAGAACTCCCAAGAGGGTGGGTAGTTCTCCCCACTTTCAGCTGGAGGGGACACGTGTTAGACCTGACATCTTTTGGCGTGATTACCCCTATCTTTTGCCTCGGCCTCCTGTATTTTTGATGCTGTGCTGGATTCGTTTTTGCTGGTTTAGATGCTTTGGACACTCTGCTACTGCTGATCAGTGCCAGAGTGTAAGTGCTCCCTATGTAAATTGTTATCATGATTGGATATCCATGTTTGGCATATTTGTATCACCACGAAGTCCCTAGTAAAGTGCACAGGGTGTGCCAGGGCCGGTGATGACGAATGCTACTCGTGGGCCTGCAGCACTGATTGTGCCACCCACAGGAGTAGCCCTAAAATGGTGTCTCGGGCCTGCCACTGCAGCGCCTACGGGCAGTTTAGAACTGCCATGTCCTCCTGGTCGGCGTCCCCGCTGACCAGGCCGAACCCTTCCCTTTTCGTGCACATCAGTCAACCCTATGGAAGGCCCAGGGTACCCCCTTGGGCAGGGTGCCGTGTATGTGAAAGGTAGAGCATGTACTAGTGCAGGTGACATGCTCTGGTAGTGAATTACAGCCATTTTCGTTTTCACTATTGTAAGGCTATCTTGCTCCATAGGTTAACATGGGGGATGCCGGCTACAGTGGTTACGGCATTTCTTCCCATAGGAGCAAGATAGGACATAAGTATTTAGTATCCCTGAACTCAGAATTTAATAACGCATCTTTTAGGAAAGGTGGTTTTTAGATCCTGTGTTTGAGGACAGCACTTTTAGAAAGTTGCTGTTCTCTTGTCTGACCCTTCTGCGTGCCTGGAAAGGGTTGTGTATTGACTGTCTGGTTTGTGAGTGACAGGGGCTGGGGAGTCCCCCCAGAGGCTGGATGAGTCAGCACTAGGCTGAGTGGAGCAATTGCTACCTGAGTGGTGGGAGGAGTTAGCACCTGGGCTGAATAGGGCTGTGCCTGCCTGCCACAATGCTGGCTCCACCTCCTGCTGGGCGGCGGAGGACTCTGCCCCTCACCGTGAAAGGAAAGATGCAGCCAGCACGTCAAGGTGCTCAGGATCCACCCAGAACTGGTTCAGACCGGGCTCAGGGCCCACATGCACTGAGAGAACAAAGACTTTAGGGCTATAAGTACAGGACCCCTGACAACAGAAAATTAGATCATCCTGGAAATCAAGAAGGAACCTCTGCCAAGGAGAAAGCTGTCGTTGAAGAAGGAAGACTGTCCTGCTGTTGCTCTGCTGGACTGACCTGCTGTCGCTTTGCTGCCAAGGAGAGGGGAAGGACTTTGCTGTGAGCTGTGTCCCCTGTCTTGACGGAATCTCCAAGGGCCTGAGAAGAGCTGGCTCCCTGTTTCCGAAGTCCCAGGAACAAAAGGACTTCACCCCCCAGTCTCCCCGAACTCTGCTGAGAGAGTTCTGTCCTTCGTAGAGTGCTTGATCCAGTTGTGGGGCCTCTAGAAGTTGAACCTGAGCTGGGAAGCTTGAGACTAAGCTGAGAAACTTGTGAAGCTGAGAAGTGTCGCATCGCTCGCTTGCGGAGCGCATCCCCGACAGTGCGAGAAGTTTCCCGCCGCTACGAAGGTCGAGATCGGCGCAGCGCCTAACATCGCTGCCGGAGCCGTCGCACCCTTCGTTTGCGGGACGCACCAGACCGGTGCGGGAGAATCGACAATCGCTGCGAGTGTCGTCGCAGAGCCTGTCGCTTGGGGTGAGATCGCCGCCCCGCTCGCTTGCGGACCGCATCACGTCGCTGCGAACATCGTCGCAGAAAACATCACATCGAGGAGCTGCGAGAGAGAGGGTCACCGCTGGACTGCGCATCGTCGCCCCGGAGACCGTCGCAGCCCCTACGAGATCATCGCATCGTGCCTTTGCGAGAACAGACTTCCCACGGAACCTACGCACCGGAATCTACGCAAGCTGCCTTCCTCCCCTTACAGACCGGATTCGTCACCGCACGCCCGCTGCTGCAGCGGGGCTGTCGCATCGCCTCCCCAGGGTCTCAGGAGTAACGCATCGCTTGTTTCCACCGCACCAGCTTCCTGCTTGTGGAACTTTGTTGCCTCCAAAGGGTACTGTGAGTAAACGTGACGCAACTGTGAACTTTTCACGCATCTGTGGATCATTTGATCACACCTTAAAGAACTTTGATCACACCTTAAAGAACTTTGATTACAACCTGAAGAACTCATTTGAAACCGTAACCTTGCATTGTGTATGTTGGATTTTTGACGTTTTTGGTCTTGTGTAGTTTAGAATAAATATCTTTATTTTCCTAAACTGTTGTAGAATCAGTTTGTGGTGTTTTCACTGTGTTACTGTGAGTGTTGGTACAAATACTTAACGCATTGCCTCTGGTTAGCCTAGACTGCTCAGGCCAAGCTGCCTTGAGGGCGAGCAGGGGTTATCTGAGAGGGTTATCTCCTTGTCCTGACTAGAAGCAAGGGTCCCTATTTGGACAGTGGTACCTACCTCTGCCAACTAGAGACCCCCAGTTCTAACAGTAACGCCACTACTAAAAAAGCCCACAGCAAACCTGGAAATTCAATCTAACTACAGACCCATATCCCTGCTCCCTGCCTTCTCCAAATGCTTGGAGAGACACGTCCACTCGGTCTTATCCACGTTTGCTGAAGAAAACTCGCTTCTGCACCCCTCCCAATCGGGCTTTCGGGCTGGCTTCTCAACAGAAACCACCCTTCTTGGAGTTACGGAACACATCCGGAATCTCCTTGACAATGGTCATACGGTCGCGGTCGTGCTTTTAGATCTGAGCGCGGCCTTCGGCACCATATCCCACGAAATTCTCATCAAGGAGTTATATAGAAATGGTGTCCGTGGAAAAGCCCTTGAGTGGATTCGTTCCTTCCTGGCGGAACGAACTTTCCAAATAACATCCTCACTGGCCTGTTCTGATACCCACTACGCACCTCACGGAGTGCAACAGGGATCTATACTGAGTCCCCTATTTTTCAATCTATATCTCAGACCCCTGGCTGACCTAGCCGAAAAATCCGGACTCACCCTCATGACCTACGCCGACGATTCCCAAATTACTTTTTCGCTATCTGAATCCTGTCCGACATCTCCATCTCTCCTCAAAACAGGGCTTCAAAACATCCTTAACTGGATGACAAGAAACCAATTAAAACTCAATGGAGACAAGACAGAGATTCTTCTCTTGGGAAAACGGCGAGACCTGTGGAATCCCTCACACTGGCCAAATCAGATGGGCACTTTTCCTACCCCTGTGACCCAAGTTCGCAATCTGGGAGTCATCATGGACAGCTTCCTTTCCATGAGTCAACAGGCCAGCAAAATCACCGGTCTATGCCTCACCATAATTAAATGGTTGAGGAAAATCCTTTGGATGCTGCCCCCTTCCACTCAAAGACCGTAGTCAATGCCCTCATAACATCACGGCTTGACTACGGCAACATTCTGTACCTTGGATCAAACAAAGCGGTAATCGGTCGACTACAACTGGTTCAGAACGCAGCAGTCCGACTACTGTGCAAAATCCCTAAAAACTCTAGAGTCTCAAGTTACCGTCGGGAACTCCACTGGCTCAGGGTTGAAAGCAGAATCCGTTTTAAAGCTCTGAACTACATGTTCAGAATTAGAGCAGGGACTGCACCCAAATACCTTTTAGCTCTGGCCCACCCCTATACTCCCAAGCGTAACCTTCGTTCGCAATCAGCTGCCAATTTCTGTGTGCCAAGATTTAAATTGGCAAAAATGGGAGGCAGATCCTTTTCCCATCTTGGACCATCCCTCTGGAACGCACTCCCTCCCTTCATCCGAAAGGAAGAAAACCATGTCAGATTTAGAAGGCAAGTCAAGACCCGGCTATTTGAACAATAACTTGAATAACCTGTACCTTCTCCTGACTTTTTCTAGCTGTGTCTCGGCACCGGGAAACCCTTTTTGGGTAGCTGTTGCGCCTTACAAATTGAAAAAATAAATAAATAAATAAAAATGAACTCTGGCAATTGCATCTAGGATTGACAACTGGGCCTGGTCTCCCGCTCCGACACACCCAATCCATGCAGCACACAGCATTCAGCCATACACAGCTGGAACTGGCTGCAGCCCATCTCCATGCCCAACCTCCCCACACCCAATTTCAATTTCGTACAGCCTTTATCAAGGCCCAGTGCCAACCTCCTTGACTAACCAAATATGGCTACACACAGCCTCTTGCCGTAGAGCTTGGCCTACAACTATGTGCTGCTCGCAGGCACCCAGCCCCCACTTTGTATAGTCACAGGCCAATAGTAGGATTCTGAACCAGCTCTGGAGTGTGCAGTGCTCATTATGCTCTGCTCAGATCTTGCATTGAATGAACAGAAAATACTCCCTTTTCCGGCAATTACGTTTTTCCATATTTTGGATCCTTAAATAATCCATGAAGCCGCATGGTTGGCTGATCTATCGATAAACAGAAAACATGTACAAGCCCACCTTTGATTAACCCAACACATTTTTGTAACACAAGTCTCTCAAAAACTACTGAACAGACTTACACCAAGCCACAAACCCTACCTTGAGTAAGGTTCAAGCAGCAATGCAACTTTAGTGTAATTATGTTCAGTGCTTTTTTGGAGCAGAAGAGAGCTAACTTGCCCGTGGGAGAAAACATTAAAAACACACTTTTTTAACTTTCACTTTTCACCCATCCTTGATGGATCTACATGGCATGCTAGAATATAGTCACTTACGCTATTTGATCAGAAGTTACATGCACATCAGTCAAACTGTACCAAAGTTAAACAGAAACAAAAAAAACTTTCAATTGGATCTAATCTTAGTTACACAGTTGTCATCATAGGCAGAGTGTGTGTGAGAGAGAGAGAGAGAGAGAGGGGAGGATTCATTACAACGAGTCAAACACCACACAGGACATTTACAACAGAATCAATATAGACAACACAGATGCCTCAACAAGGCAGGACTTTATAACCCTAGATGAATTGCCATTTTGGGATTTGGATGACATCATAAGCCAGGAACCAAAGGCCAAATGGTTTGGTAATGTGGCCAAGCTGGTAGATGCCAATATGGGGCCAATTTATATGTTTCCTGTTGTATAATTGTTATAATGCGGGTTTATTTAGGGATAGCTTCCTTTTTTTACAAACAGGTAAATGTTTTGTTTTTCAAATTAGGGCAGTGAAACACTGGATTGTACTATTTGGCAGTCAGCAGTAAAAATATGAGACCACAACTTAATGCATAATTGTGGAAAGAACACCCTTTGCAATATTAAAAAAACACATTCTCAACGTAGAAGGCGAAGATTCTTCAAGCAGCTCTCTTCAAGGTGCAGATTACAATTAGCCCTCATTGGAATCAGAAACTTCACATTTTGTTTAGATTTCCTGAATAGATTGTTTCTTTCTTTTTTTAATGTCTTTCTTGATTTTCAAATATACCTGGCCAGGAGGTGATTGGGTATAAGCACTTTATCTGACATGACTGAGATATGGGTAAAAACAGAAGCCCAATATGCAGATACCACTGGACATGTCCTTGTTAGGTGTGTGGAATCTGCTGCCGGAGCACGGCACTTTAAACAGTGGTCGGATCTTGTGGGATCGAGTTTGGCAGAGGGAGACAGGTAGATGTGATCAAAAAATGTAAAATGCAGCAGTTTATGCCTATGATTAATCAAAATACGTTGAATCTGTGAACAACAGTACAACCATATATTATCAGTAAGGATGGGTTCCCAATTCCTCTGCCCAAACCTCCTGTACATGCATAGTAGTATCAGATTTCATGGAAATACACAGATGGTACAGTCTAGAGGTCATGCGATCAGAATACGCATTGGACACCATGAGCGTCAGGGCGAAAATTCCTTTGGAGACAGTGGGTAATAAGGGAGGGGAGATCGTAGAGTGTTGTGCAGTCTCTGAAAGATAAAGTGATCCATGTATGAGATGTCTTGGAAATGAGAGTTAACAGATTCTTGCAAAACATGGCCATCAGGGAAAAGATTCCCTATGGGGAATAGGTTATAGTGGCAGAGTGTACGCTGCACTAACTTTTCACGCGGGAGCCAAGGATTGTCTTGAAGTGGATGCAGGGGAGTAAAGAGGACAATAGCCCAAAGTCTACATCATGCCCAGCAGGTTGTGGATACTGTTTGAATGTCGTTGGCAACCAATGGGATGCCCTTCGGTAGGATCGAGGAGTGGGAAAGACCACCCAGTTGGCCCCTCCAGACCTCAGATATGGAATGCAGGCATCTGGGTGATACCATTGATGTGTATATTGACACTGGGTAGCGGGGTACTATAAATACAGATGGGGGCCCCAAATCAGCCACGGTCATAAGGGAGAGTGAAAGTATCCCAGCTGGGGCAACCCCAGCCCAGACAAGGCAGAAGAGGGGACTGTGCAGAGAATGGAAAATAGATATGTGAATGTGGAATAGGAATGTTAAAAAAAAAGTATAAGAAACAGGGAAGTAAGTATGACCATTTTAATGATAGCCAGAAGTCCAGCAAGAGAGCGGGGCAATTTAATCCAACAATCTACTTGCATGGCAAGGTCTGTCAATGCTGGGCCCTAATTTGTATTTTTGATAACCAACTTTATTGGCATTTTTAAGAATAACAACAACATAGACACAGCACCATTTTGACATATCAGGTATTTCAATATAGTTACAAGTGATTTCTCCATTCTGTTCGCATGAGATATCAGCCGACCAATACAACGGACGATAAAACCACTGGTCCCAACCATTTGCCCCATATACGTTCATGTTCAGCTTAGCATCCCCTCGCTTCGCAGACAGTTTTTTCTTGGGTGGCGAACCAATCTAAGCCCCTGTGCCATTTAGTTAAGGAGGGAGGCATTGAGTCCTTCCAAGGTGTTGCTATATCTCTTTTGGCTATGAGAATGGCAGTCCCCAGGAACAACTTATCAGCCGGGAGCCATGCAGTTCCTCCATCACCCCCAGGAGAAAGGCACAAGGCTTAAGGGGGACCTCCCATCCCAGCATGTAGGATGTGAGGGTGCCCAAATGGAAATATGGACCACAAAACGCAAGGATCAGGAGTGCATAGCTACTTTTTTATTGTGTTTAAAGATAGGGTAGTGGTAGTATTCCAGGATGTTATTCCTCCAATGTGACTCAGGCCAAAGTAACAAAACAAAAATAAAACAGTTGGAGCCAGATTTTTCGTGGTCTGGGTCTTTCTTGGCTTTGAGAGATCTTCGACTTCCGTGCTCTTGGTCTTCCGTCAATATGCTCATCAGGTGAGGGAAGGGAGGAAAGTAAACAAAATAGGTTGGGGTCAATACCAATATTAGTTTGGTTCAGCCTGTGCTACCACCACCGGAGATATAGTGAGGGAGGGGTTTGTGGGGGATTTTGCCGCATATTGCCACAATTTAAGTGCCCTGTTCTACTGTGTCCCCACCCCATCACCCCCACCAAAATGGTCTCCTAAGTGGCACTTGCCTTAAGCATTGTCTTCTGCTCCCTTCAGCCCACCGGGTTGATTGCCTTTAGAGTAATGCTCTCCTGGCTACATCCTGTCTGCTCTGTACTTGTTCCGCTCTCGTCTTCCTCCACTCAATTCTCGTTCTCCTCCTTTCTGTTCTCGCCTTCTCCTGCTTTGTTGTCGCCTTCTCCAGGGTGCACAGATCTCCTTCCGATACCGCACACCTTCAGCGTCTTCACAGGATGTTTTATGTGTCCCCCGTCTCCTTCCGTTCTTGACTCCTCCCCTCTTCCCGGGTCCACAACTAGACTGCTGCCTGCTTCCAGGTTGGACTGACACGGCACCGCCATAGTCCACTTCCGTTCTGCCCCGCTTTCCTCCTCCTTACACAGCACTTCACTTAATTCAGCTACAATGGATGACCAGTATTTGGCAAGGATGACGCAGGACTAAACCTTGTGATAGAAGTCAGCTATTTCTGCTTTACAGCACGGGCAATGTGTGGTAGGGAGGAGGCCTGCCCTGTGAAGTCGCAGTGGGGTAAAATATGCACAATTAAGGTAGTAGATCTGAATAAGGCAAAGCCTAGCGGAGATCATGAGTGTCCTAGGGGCCATCAGGGCATCTCTCCAATATTCCTCCTCAAGAGGACCAAGCCATCAATCCAAATGAGCCTTGAGAGGTTCTAGTGTTGATGGGGTGTTGTTGATTAGGGAGCGATAAATTTGGGATATCCCCCCTTTCCCAAGTTCCCCATAAGGAGTTTGGCCTCTAATGGGCTGAATTCAGGGATGGTCGTGTGGTCAGGGACATGGGGGCGTCAGGGCGTGTCGCAGTTGGAGGTAGCGAAAGAAGTGGGGGAAGTGCAAGGAATACGTCTGCTGGAGGTCCCAGAAGAAGGACAGGTGCTCTCCTCTTCAGATATCCCCCCAACAAGATATGCCAATTAAATCCCATTTCTGGAACCCTGGTAGTGTTGCAACCTTTTGTAACCAAGTGCTATGCAACAATGATGTCTGCAATGAGATTTTGGTGTCTGAGTAGATGAGGAGCATCGCCTAGCGCCATGCCAGGAGGACTGTGTGGGTAACGGCTGGTAAGGTGCGTGTAATTGAGGCCCCGTAAAGCATGTCCTGGATTTGCGAGAATCCAAGGCTTTCTAGCTCCAGACGATATGTTGGTTCTGACCATCTGCCATTAAACCTGTTGTGGATCACTATCAAGTGAGTGGCTAAGTACAACAAGAATGAGTGTGTCATCCCCATACCCCTATCGTATGTGGGTCGTTGACATGTTGTGAGGGCCAGGCACGATCTCGCCCCATCCCAGTTGAAAGTCGTGATTACCCCATCTAGGTCACTGAACCAGCTGCAAGGGAGGTGGAGCGCAAGGTCTGGCCATAATTAAGCTATTATATTTGGTCCTTGTCTCTGTGGAGTCAAATGCCTAGCTATTTGGTGCCATCTGCAGCCCACGCCAAGGAGTAATCTGCTGATACAGGCTGTGTGGAGTCTGTTAGGGGGAAAGGATAAGATTTAGCCCAGTTAATCGGGAGCCCAGACAGATTTCTGAATCGAACAATCTCCTACACAAGTGGACAAAAGGTGCCTGATAGGTGGCGGATGAATACCAATTTATCGTCTGCATATAAGGAAAGCAGGAGGGAGCTGAGAGTCAGTTGAAGACCCTGATGGGAATGGTGTTCTTGTATATAGCGAACTAGAGGGTCCATTGCAATAATGAAGAGGAGGGTAGACAGGGGACAACCCTGCCTGGTCCCTCTAAAGATACGAAATGCTTCAGTTAATGATCCATTGACCCGTATACAATCCACCGGGTTGGAATATAAAAGCATGATTAGGGATATGAAAAGAGACGGTATACCCAGCGTGCTTGGGACAGCTCTCAAAAAGGGCCATTCAAAAGAATCAAATGCTTTTTCAGCATCTAGAAAAGCCACAACCGCAGGTGTGGATGGGCAGATCTTATTAGGTACTACAAAGATGTCACGCAAATTAAGAGAAGTAGACCTATGGAGTATGACGCTAGATTGAACAGGAGAGATAATCTGCTCCATTAAGAGAGATAATCTGGTGGCTAGGACCTTGACTAAAATGTTATTGTCAGGGTTTAAGAGGGAAAGGGGTCAATAGGAAGTAAAAAGACAGGGATCCTTATCAGGTTTTAGCAAACAGAGTAAGGACTGCATCACATAAAGAAGCAGGTAATGTACCAGTAGGTAATGACTCATTATACAGTGTTAAGAGGTGAGGAACTAATTGTTGCTTGAAAGCTTTTCAGAAGGTCCCAATTAGACCATCTAATTCTGGCGCCTTAGGACCGTCAAGAGCATTAATCAGAGGGTTTTGTAAACCAGACCACTGTACCCTCATCAAGATAAGAAGAGATCTCAAAAGGGATGTCTGGCACCCAGGAAGCACAGAGGTGCTTATAATACTGTTGGAACTAGGAATTCTTCACCGCCCAAGATCAGCAAGACAGAATTTGCCCGCAGCTCAGTGACATAGTTAAGCAACCGGTTTGGGAGCAATAGTCATGCGAGAGTGCAGCCTGGATGCTCCCCATCCCGATAACGACAGGCTCTGGACTGTTTCCCCAGGTATGCAGTCTGCCTGTCAGTGAGGTAACAAGACTGTCAACAATATGGAGTGGTTATGTATTCGGGGATCTCCACCAGAAGCAGCAATACGATCTATATCCCGCAGGTCTGCCAATGCTTTTCAGCTCAGTACACATATCACAGAGGATGCCTGGGTGTTTGGAAATATATACCCCATGGACAAAGGCCTTGATGGTCTCCCAGAGGAATGCCTGTGTTGAAACCGTTCCTGTGTTCAATGCAAAATATTCAGTTACAGATGGACGAGGACTTGACTACGGAACACCGGGTCATAAAGGGCTCCACCGTGAAACCTCCAGGTGCAGCCCGAGCCACATCCATATTTGATGTGCAACTGAAGAAGGACCGGACTGTGGCCAGATAGGGTCTGTAGCAGTGCGTGACCCCTGTGGCCCAAAGGTGCACATTAGCCGAGTGGAACCAGTAGTCCAGGCTCGTCCAGACGGAATGGGAAACATAATTAGATTGTTGACAATACAAAATACAAACCATAACTTGCACACTGAATGCAATGCTTATGGCTGCATAATATTTATATAAATAACATAAACACATTCTCAAACCAATAAACAATACCATAGTCATATTTGTCTCATAAATAGTTCCAATGGTAATGTGATACGAAATCTGGTCTGAAAGATCATTTATTAAATTGGTAATTGCATCTGTTACTTCAAAGGCTAACTGCCCATCAAAGGCCAATGGCCAGGACCTGCAGCCAACTTCAGCTGAGCATGGCCACAGGTTGTGTCCAGTAGGGGTTGTCTGCCCACAGCATGTGGCTGCTTTTATCACCAAACCACAATGCACACAACCAAAGGCTGTACGCATTGGGGTAGTGTATGATTTCATTTCAAAATATTTTTTATTGAAAGTAAATTTTCCATACACATTTCATAGAAGTTGGATGTAGTATATGATCACAAAAATGATGTCAACTAAAAAAAATAATCTTTACGTAAAATTGGGGTTAACTTTAGCTATAGGACCTTAAGCTTTATTTAAAAAACCTCAGCAATCCACTTAAAAGCCCACAGTTAAAGGATAGTTATAGTTACAAATTAAAGCCGAAAAAACATTGAAAATGGCAAGTTATGGTTAACACCACTATCCATACCTGGCACAAGGACCAGGCAACCATACCCTTTACATGAAATACAATGCTTATCGACTTACAATATTATATCAATAAGTAAGCACGACCTACTTGAACTTCAGTCTCACTTCCTGCATGATACAGATGGCAGCACTGGAAGTCATAGTCAAAGTATCTCGATCTTGGTTCTTCTTAAGCTTTCAATTCGCTTTAATGTAACTGCAGGTGGTTTATGTTTTGCAACTGGTTCTTTATGTATTGCAACTGGTGCATTTTGAGTATATTAATGGTGAAATTTGATGATTCCATTTAAGATGTTAGAGTTACATGTATTCGCATACTTATCTTGTTTTTTGCAGTGACCCCTGATGAAGTGCGCGACTACTTAAATGCATTGGGTTTGATCGGTATTGATCCAAGACACAGTTTTCAACTTTAGTGTTGAATTGAGTCTGTACAGAAATTTAGATTGAAAAATATATATGATTTGTTTCTAAATTCATATAAATTTGTTGTTGAAATTAATTTATTTGAATGCAAGAAATTTGTGAGATTTGGCATTTATGGATTCAGCACTCTATTTCTAGGCAACTTCGGTTCCCTGGTTCTTCTACAGTTGGTTCAAGGAGAAGGGCATGCTCCATGACAGAGTAGCCCTCCTAATTTGCATACCTTGTTTAACCTTTCATTACTTTTGAGTGCACTGTTTGATTTAATGTTGATGCTCCATAAAGGCACAATTAGCTAAGGATCTGCTCCCTCCACCAGCACGTAAATAGATTGGCATAACTGGAGCAAAGCAGGTCTCCATCACTGTATCTTGGAGCTGCTTGTATACTTGATTGTCAAACAAAAAGTAATTAATGTATATGGCCTAGTGCGTAAAATCACTAGGACTCTGACATGCACTACACAAATTGTTTTACCTTTTGACCATTCAAATTTATTTAAATCAATATCTCAATCAAACAATTATATTACATTTCTGAACTGTGCATTAATACATTCATTTAAGCAATAATCATTGCCAAGGTACAAAACAAAATGATGCCAACTTGTGTCAAAAACAACAATGTATCATCGACCCATATGAAAAGAAATGAGAAAAACCCAATGCATTTCGGGGCATATATTGCCCCTTCGTCAGGGGTCTAGAAAAAAACAAGAAAGATACAAACAAGGAGTATGTTATTCAATTGTTCTAAATGGCTCATAGTCATTTTTCTTTAAACTCATTTCTGATGTTTTTGCTTACCTATTAAAAGTAAATGGATGTGTGACTTATAAGTGGATTTACTTATCAACTGTTTTCATATTCTGTGAAAACAAACCACGAAGCGTTATGTTTAGTTGCATGTTTTTCAAAAGGGGAAATTGCATATTATCCTATTGTTTTGAAATTAGATTTGTTACCTGCCATAATAGAAAAAATCGCATCTGAAAAACAAATGGGAGGAACAATCTTAGCTACTTGCTAAGCAAATGCCTCTGGTGTTGTTAATTGTTGCGAGAAAATACTAAAAGTAAAGGCTCACCTGTGCCTTAAGTGAATTTCACAGGTATTGCAGAGACCTATTGTAAAATAAACGATTTAAATTAATAGCCTGCTGACTATCAAAGTTCTCGTTATTTGGGTTACACAGAAACACTCAATTACCTGCGAGCCTAGTCGTGTTTGCGTTGGTCTCGCCAAAGTGTCCGTTCCCAATACTGAAATAAATAAATAAACGCCGGCTGTTACTAGCTGCTTTTCCGTACGGGATGTTATTTTACCAAAATGATATTTTAAACGGGCGAGCCATATGTCCGGCTTACCTTGTGCTTAATCAGCGTTCCGTGCATAACGAAGCCATCTCCTCCACCAAACTGGGACCGCGGTGGATGTTATGGTCCTACGTCTATCTTTACTATCATGCTATCGTTAGAAAACGGACTCATCCCGAGTTACTCAATGTTTTTTTAATTTTGGATTTGATGAACTTTATGCGCCTAGCTTGTTTTGCAAGATGACTCCGAGTGAATGTATATTTACACGAAAGACGGCATAAATAGCATTTTTTGACCTGAAATCTGGCTCTTTTTTATTACATCCTGTTGATAACGTTAAGCTTGCTTTGTGTGTGATTTATCCTTGCTCCTCCGGCTGGATTTTGAAATCAAATAATTAAACGCAAAATATGCCCAACATACCATGATTATCATGTGCGTGTATTGCTAATAAAATACCATGATATTCATGTACGTGTATTGCTTATAAAATACGTTTGTCTTTGGGATGAATGCAAAAACGGGGGGGGGGGGGAAAGGGGGAAGGGGGGAAGGGGGGGATATACTAGGACGCTTCTCAATAATAAATGTTATAATTTGAGCATAAATCAGCTTGAGAATTTCTAGAGCGAATATGTTAATTCAAAAGTCATTGTACTGTACTATAGACGCTTCAATTCAAGCATGAAAAACACAATCTCCATTTCACTATGAACATTATTTGATCATCAACAAACAACAATAACTAGATGAATCATTAGACTAGAATCAACCTGCTTATATACAATCTATTGCATTTATTCCGAACAAACTTCCAAAATTCCATTTCACTAGTAATTGTGGAAAGTTAGGTCATAAAACCTTAAGGATATATGTGTGTATGTACTTGATGAATGATTCCCTAATGAGAATTGTGATTGTTTTTACAGGAAACATGACATTTCTAATTTGTCATTTAAACCAAATGGAATCATCGTTTGCAATTTCCGAATCCAATAAGTTTCTCTCTGAACTAATATTTTGGCATTATCCATTCCAAGTCTCTGTGGCACTAGTTCTATGACTTGAAAGCGAACTTGAGCTATGTTGTGATTTTTCTCTATCCAGTGCTGTGCCAAAGGGGATGTTAAGTTCTTGTTGCGTATACGACTCTTGTGTTCTGAAAGTCTGATTTTCAGTTTTCTGTCAGTCTTGCCAATGTATAAGAGGCCGCACGGGCATTTTATCAAATACACAACGTGTTCCGAGTCACAGTTTGTGGTATGTCTCAATATTATTTTTTCTCCAGTGCGTGGATGTTGTACTGTATTTCCAGTGATTACATTGTTGCAGTTCTTGCAATTATAGCACTTCATGGTGCCTTTGAAAATTTGTTCTTGCTGACATGGTGTTGATTTACAAAGTAACTCTTTGAGATTTTGAGCTCTCTTGTACGCGAACAACGGTCGTTCCTTGAACAGTACACCAAAATCTTTTTCTGCCAACAGAATTTCCCATCTCTTTAGTATTGTTCTCTTTATGTCTCTGGATGCGGTTGAATACTTAGATACAAAGACCATTCTGGTGTTGGAAGTTTTAGATGTTTTAGTAAGGAGATCAGTTCTCGGAATGGTCTTGATTCTTTCTAGATGTGCTTCTAGTAATTTCTTGGGGTACCCTCTATCAAGATATCTTTGTTTCTGCTCATCAAGACTTTTGTCACACTGTTCTGTATCAGATGATATACGCTTAATCCTCATGAATTGTGATGCTGGTAAATTGTTTATCAAATTCGCTGGGTGAAAACTGCTGTACAGTAATGCAGTGTTCTTGTCTGTTTGCTTTTTAAACAATTTTGTGCTGATGGAACCATCTTTAATTTCAACTAATACATCCAGGAATGGTAATGCTGTACTGTTGATATTATGTGTGAATTGAATCCTTGGGTCTGCAAGGTTCAGGCTTTTGATGACGTTAAGTAGGTCAATTGCTGGGCGTTTCCATATGATGAAAATGTCATCTATAAAGCGCTTGTAATAGATGAGTCCTCGTTGCCAAGATGGATCTTCTAGAATATAGTCTAACTCGAATTTAGCCATATAGATATTGGCGTATATACAGGCTCCTGGGAAGCCCATCGCTGTGCCTGTCATTTGGGTGTAGTACTTTTCTTGCCAAGTGAAATAACTGTTAGTCAGGCAAAATTCTAGTAGTTGCAGTATCAAAATCTTTAGTTCACTCGATTTGTCTGTCCTGAGGAGAGCCCACTCCATAGCTTCAATCCCCTGCTTATGCGGTATAGATGTGTATAATGAAGTGACATCTATGGTACATAGAGTCCATTCTGTGCATCCTGTTGTGTCAATGTTTGATAGACTTCTAAGGAAGTCCGAAGTATCCTGCAAGTAAGTAGGCCATTTTTGTATGAAAGGTTGCATATGCGTGTCAATGAAGATACCTAAGTTCTCAAAAATAGACGAGCAGCCCGACATTATAGGCCTAAAAGGTGGGTTGTTGACGTCTTTATGCACTTTGGGCAAAAAATATATCTTCGGTCTTCTTGGGTAGATTTGTTTGAGATATCTCCTTGTGGGGTTGTCTATCAAATGTAGTTCCTCCGCTTTATTTAATATCCCGTCCAGATGCTTTACGATGTTATTCGTAGGGTCTTGAGAAAGCTCGGCGTAGGTGCTCGTATCCTTAACATGCTCATCTCCCTTTTGTATATAAAAAGAGGAATCCATTATTACAAGCCCTCCTCCCTTATCCGCCTTTTGTATTGTTATGGTAGATTTCTTGGCCAAACGTTGTATCGTACTTTGCTCAGCTCTTGTCAAATTGCTCAGTTTCCTTTTATAGTGTATTTTGCTTAAATCCGCTTTCACCAAGGTTTCGAAGGTGTCCAGACATTTGTGTGATGTTGGTGCCAAGAAATTGCTTTTGGGTTTAAACAATCTGTCTGAATCTTCAGGATCATCCATTGGATTTAAGGTAGTGAAGAAATATTTTAGCCTCAGTACTCTCATAAATTTGAAGAAGGATATCTCCGTTTCAAGTTCGTTTGATTGGTACGTTCGAACAAAAGAAATCCCTTTGTTTAGTAGTTTTTCTTCAAAACTTGAGAGTGGATAGCTAGAAATGTTTATGACAAGGTTTTTGTCTGGCTCCGTAGTCCTGACTTTTTCTGTAGTTCTCTGTCCTTCTCCTTCTCCCTTTCCTTTTCTTTTTCTTTCTCCTTGTCCTCTTCTCGTCTTTTTTCTTGTTGGACTGACGGTAAATCTGGCGGTTTGCTGGGCGGCTGGTCCTTCTCTAAAAAAGTTGATGATGTTCCTGGTGTAGTCAATGATGAATCAACAGCCTGCCCTGATCTTGACGGTTGTGTTGAGATTGGTTGTCTAGCGGTGTTTAGCTCACTGTCTGAGACTACACTCTCCTCTGAAGATGCTGGTTGCTGTTTTCTACCAGTTAGTCTCCTTTTTGCATAAACCTCTGCCCACGTGTATGTCTCATTCAGTTTATAGTCGATGGTATCGCGTTTAAACTTGCGTAGCTTTGTCTCTTGTAATTCTTTTCCGTATTTGTCAAGACGCGTGTCAATATCCTCTAAGAATCTTGCCCATTGTGCTTCTTCCAGTCTTTCTGATAATTCTTGTTTGATGTTGTATATTTCTTCCTCTAAGTCCTTTATTGTTTTAGCGAGTTCCTCAACCAATAACAATATTAAATCAAGGGAGCACTTATTTAGAATCTCGAACCATTTTTCCATAAACTTAGGGTTATTGTTAAGTCTATATAGCATAGGTCTAATTGCAAGTCTAAGGCCCCTGGGAATCCTTCTAACCCGGTGATATTGTATTAAAGTTGTTGCGTGCAGGCGTTGGTTCAGTTCACGTCTAGTTAGATATTCTAGTTGTTTGAGTTGCTGTTCGACAGATCCTCCTTGCGTATCGAAAGTCTTTGCTTCTTTGATAAGTTTGTAAATTAAACTGGCTTCATCTGCTGTGTAAGCCTTCGTATTCGCTCTATTATCAGTTATTGAGGCGATTGAGTCAAATGACATTTTTTACTTTGGTGCAAGTGCCCTTGGGGTGCAGTAGTAATCTAATATGAATGTAGAAGGGTGTTGCACTCGGGTTTTTTCAATGTTTGTGAAAATATTATTACGGTACGTGTGCTATGTCAGATCAGTGCCTGCCCACTCAAAAATCAATGTATATGGCCTAGTGCGTAAAATCACTAGGACTCTGACATGCACTACACAAATTGTTTTACCTTTTGACCATTCAAATTTATTTAAATCAATATCTCAATCAAACAATTATATTACATTTCTGAACTGTGCATTAATACATTCATTTAAGCAATAATCATTGCCAAGGTACAAAACAAAATGATGCCAACTTGTGTCAAAAACAACAATGTATCATCGACCCATATGAAAAGAAATGAGAAAAACCCAATGCATTTCGGGGCATATATTGCCCCTTCGTCAGGGGTCTAGAAAAAAACAAGAAAGATACAAACAAGGAGTATGTTATTCAATTGTTCTAAATGGCTCATAGTCATTTTTCTTTAAACTCATTTCTGATGTTTTTGCTTACCTATTAAAAGTAAATGGATGTGTGACTTATAAGTGGATTTACTTATCAACTGTTTTCATATTCTGTGAAAACAAACCACGAAGCGTTATGTTTAGTTGCATGTTTTTCAAAAGGGGAAATTGCATATTATCCTATTGTTTTGAAATTAGATTTGTTACCTGCCATAATAGAAAAAATCGCATCTGAAAAACAAATAGGAGGAACAATCTTAGCTACTTGCTAAGCAAATGCCTCTGGTGTTGTTAATTGTTGCGAGAAAATACTAAAAGTAAAGGCTCACCTGTGCCTTAAGTGAATTTCACAGGTATTGCAGAGACCTATTGTAAAATAAACGATTTAAATTAATAGCCTGCTGACTATCAAAGTTCTCGTTATTTGGGTTACACAGAAACACTCAATTACCTGCGAGCCTAGTCGTGTTTGCGTTGGTCTCGCCAAAGTGTCCGTTCCCAATACTGAAATAAATAAATAAACGCCGGCTGTTACTAGCTGCTTTTCCGTACGGGATGTTATTTTACCAAAATGATATTTTAAACGGGCGAGCCATATGTCCGGCTTACCTTGTGCTTAATCAGCGTTCCGCGCATAACGAAGCCATCTCCTCCACCAAACTGGGACCGCGGTGGATGTTATGGTCCTACGTCTATCTTTACTATCATGCTATCGTTAGAAAACGGACTCATCCCGAGTTACTCAATGTTTTTTTAATTTTGGATTTGATGAACTTTATGCGCCTAGCTTGTTTTGCAAGATGACTCCGAGTGAATGTATATTTACACGAAAGACGGCATAAATAGCATTTTTTGACCTGAAATCTGGCTCTTTTTTATTACATCCTGTTGATAACGTTAAGCTTGCTTTGTGTGTGATTTATCCTTGCTCCTCCGGCTGGATTTTGAAATCAAATAATTAAACGCAAAATATGCCCAACATACCATGATTATCATGTGCGTGTATTGCTAATAAAATACCCAACATACCATGATATTCATGTACGTGTATTGCTTATAAAATACGTTTGTCTTTGGGATGAATGCAAAAACGGGGGGGGGGGGAAGGGGGAAGGGGGGAATGGGGGGATATACTAGGACGCTTCTCAATAATAAATGTTATAATTTGAGCATAAATCAGCTTGAGAATTTCTAGAGCGAATATGTTAATTCAAAAGTCATTGTACTGTACTATAGACGCTTCAATTCAAGCATGAAAAACAAAATCTCCATTTCACTATGAACATTATTTGATCATCAACAAACAACAATAACTAGATGAATCATTAGACTAGAATCAACCTGCTTATATACAATCTATTGCATTTATTCCGAACAAACTTCCAAAATTCCATTTCACTAGTAATTGTGGAAAGTTAGGTCATAAAACCTTAAGGATATATGTGTGTATGTACTTGATGAATGATTCCCTAATGAGAATTGTGATTGTTTTTACAGGAAACATGACATTTCTAATTTGTCATTTAAACCAAATGGAATCATCGTTTGCAATTTCCGAATCCAATAAGTTTCTCTCTGAACTAATATTTTGGCATTATCCATTCCAAGTCTCTGTGGCACTAGTTCTATGACTTGAAAGCGAACTTGAGCTATGTTGTGATTTTTCTCTATCCAGTGCTGTGCCAAAGGGGATGTTAAGTTCTTGTTGCGTATACGACTCTTGTGTTCTGAAAGTCTGATTTTCAGTTTTCTGTCAGTCTTGCCAATGTATAAGAGGCCGCACGGGCATTTTATCAAATACACAACGTGTTCCGAGTCACAGTTTGTGGTATGTCTCAATATTATTTTTTCTCCAGTGCGTGGATGTTGTACTGTATTTCCAGTGATTACATTGTTGCAGTTCTTGCAATTATAGCACTTCATGGTGCCTTTGAAAATTTGTTCTTGCTGACATGGTGTTGATTTACAAAGTAACTCTTTGAGATTTTGAGCTCTCTTGTACGCGAACAACGGTCGTTCCTTGAACAGTACACCAAAATCTTTTTCTGCCAACAGAATTTCCCATCTCTTTAGTATTGTTCTCTTTATGTCTCTGGATGCGGTTGAATACTTAGATACAAAGACCATTCTGGTGTTGGAAGTTTTAGATGTTTTAGTAAGGAGATCAGTTCTCGGAATGGTCTTGATTCTTTCTAGATGTGCTTCTAGTAATTTCTTGGGGTACCCTCTATCAAGATATCTTTGTTTCTGCTCATCAAGACTTTTGTCACACTGTTCTGTATCAGATGATATACGCTTAATCCTCATGAATTGTGATGCTGGTAAATTGTTTATCAAATTCGCTGGGTGAAAACTGCTGTACAGTAATGCAGTGTTCTTGTCTGTTTGCTTTTTAAACAATTTTGTGCTGATGGAACCATCTTTAATTTCAACTAATACATCCAGGAATGGTAATGCTGTACTGTTGATATTATGTGTGAATTGAATCCTTGGGTCTGCAAGGTTCAGGCTTTTGATGACGTTAAGTAGGTCAATTGCTGGGCGTTTCCATATGATGAAAATGTCATCTATAAAGCGCTTGTAATAGATGAGTCCTCGTTGCCAAGATGGATCTTCTAGAATATAGTCTAACTCGAATTTAGCCATATAGATATTGGCGTATATACAGGCTCCTGGGAAGCCCATCGCTGTGCCTGTCATTTGGGTGTAGTACTTTTCTTGCCAAGTGAAATAACTGTTAGTCAGACAAAATTCTAGTAGTTGCAGTATCAAAATCTTTAGTTCACTCGATTTGTCTGTCCTGAGGAGAGCCCACTCCATAGCTTCAATCCCCTGCTTATGCGGTATAGATGTGTATAATGAAGTGACATCTATGGTACATAGAGTCCATTCTGTGCATCCTGTTGTGTCAATGTTTGATAGACTTCTAAGGAAGTCCGAAGTATCCTGCAAGTAAGTAGGCCATTTTTGTATGAAAGGTTGCATATGCGTGTCAATGAAGATACCTAAGTTCTCAAAAATAGACGAGCAGCCCGACACTATAGGCCTAAAAGGTGGGTTGTTGACGTCTTTATGCACTTTGGGCAAAAAATATATCTTCGGTCTTCTTGGGTAGATTTGTTTGAGATATCTCCTTGTGGGGTTGTCTATCCAATGTAGTTCCTCCGCTTTATTTAATATCCCGTCCAGATGCTTTACGATGTTATTCGTAGGGTCTTGAGAAAGCTCGGCGTAGGTGCTCGTATCCTTAACATGCTCATCTCCCTTTTGTATATAAAAAGAGGAATCCATTATTACAAGCCCTCCTCCCTTATCCGCCTTTTGTATTGTTATGGTAGATTTCTTGGCCAAACGTTGTATCGTACTTTGCTCAGCTCTTGTCAAATTGCTCAGTTTCCTTTTATAGTGTATTTTGCTTAAATCCGCTTTCACCAAGGTTTCGAAGGTGTCCAGACATTTGTGTGATGTTGGTGCCAAGAAATTGCTTTTGGGTTTAAACAATCTGTCTGAATCTTCAGGATCATCCATTGGATTTAAGGTAGTGAAGAAATATTTTAGCCTCAGTACTCTCATAAATTTGAAGAAGGATATCTCCGTTTCAAGTTCGTTTGATTGGTACGTTCGAACAAAAGAAATCCCTTTGTTTAGTAGTTTTTCTTCAAAACTTGAGAGTGGATAGCTAGAAATGTTTATGACAAGGTTTTTGTCTGTTTCCGTAGTCCAGACTTTTTCTGTAGTTCTCTGTCCTTCTCCTTCTCCCTTTCCTTTTCTTTTTCTTTCTCCTTGTCCTCTTCTCGTCTTTTTTCTTGTTGGACTGACGGTAAATCTGGCGGTTTGCTGGGCGGCTGGTCCTTCTCTAAAAAAGTTGATGATGTTCCTGGTGTAGTCAATGATGAATCAACAGCCTGCCCTGATCTTGACGGTTGTGTTGAGATTGGTTGTCTAGCGGTGTTTAGCTCACTGTCTGAGACTACACTCTCCTCTGAAGATGCTGGTTGCTGTTTTCTACCAGTTAGTCTCCTTTTTGCATAAACCTCTGCCCACGTGTATGTCTCATTCAGTTTATAGTCGATGGTATCGCGTTTAAACTTGCGTAGCTTTGTCTCTTGTAATTCTTTTCCGTATTTGTCAAGACGCGTGTCAATATCCTCTAAGAATCTTGCCCATTGTGCTTCTTCCAGTCTTTCTGATAATTCTTGTTTGATGTTGTATATTTCTTCCTCTAAGTCCTTTATTGTTTTAGCGAGTTCCTCAACCAATAACAATATTAAATCAAGGGAGCACTTATTTAGAATCTCAAACCATTTTTCCATAAACTTAGGGTTATTGTTAAGTCTATATAGCATAGGTCTAATTGCAAGTCTAAGGCCCCTGGGAATCCTTCTAACCCGGTGATATTGTATTAAAGTTGTTGCGTGCAGGCGTTGGTTCAGTTCACGTCTAGTTAGATATTCTAGTTGTTTGAGTTGCTGTTCGACAGATCCTCCTTGCGTATCGAAAGTCTTTGCTTCTTTGATAAGTTTGTAAATTAAACTGGCTTCATCTGCTGTGTAAGCCTTCGTATTCGCTCTATTATCAGTTATTGAGGCGATTGAGTCAAATGACATTTTTTACTTTGGTGCAAGTGCCCTTGGGGTGCAGTAGTAATCTAATATGAATGTAGAAGGGTGTTGCACTCGGGTTTTTTCAATGTTTGTGAAAATATTATTACGGTACGTGTGCTATGTCAGATCAGTGCCTGCCCACTCAAAAATCAATGTATATGGCCTAGTGCGTAAAATCACTAGGACTCTGACATGCACTACACAAATTGTTTTACCTTTTGACCATTCAAATTTATTTAAATCAATATCTCAATCAAACAATTATATTACATTTCTGAACTGTGCATTAATACATTCATTTAAGCAATAATCATTGCCAAGGTACAAAACAAAATGATGCCAACTTGTGTCAAAAACAACAATGTATCATCGACCCATATGAAAAGAAATGAGAAAAACCCAATGCATTTCGGGGCATATATTGCCCCTTCGTCAGGGGTCTAGAAAAAAACAAGAAAGATACAAACAAGGAGTATGTTATTCAATTGTTCTAAATGGCTCATAGTCATTTTTCTTTAAACTCATTTCTGATGTTTTTGCTTACCTATTAAAAGTAAATGGATGTGTGACTTATAAGTGGATTTACTTATCAACTGTTTTCATATTCTGTGAAAACAAACCACGAAGCGTTATGTTTAGTTGCATGTTTTTCAAAAGGGGAAATTGCATATTATCCTATTGTTTTGAAATTAGATTTGTTACCTGCCATAATAGAAAAAATCGCATCTGAAAAACAAATGGGAGGAACAATCTTAGCTACTTGCTAAGCAAATGCCTCTGGTGTTGTTAATTGTTGCGAGAAAATACTAAAAGTAAAGGCTCACCTGTGCCTTAAGTGAATTTCACAGGTATTGCAGAGACCTATTGTAAAATAAATGATTTAAATTAATAGCCTGCTGACTATCAAAGTTCTCGTTATTTGGGTTACACAGAAACACTCAATTACCTGCGAGCCTAGTCGTGTTTGCGTTGGTCTCGCCAAAGTGTCCGTTCCCAATACTGAAATAAATAAATAAACGCTGGCTGTTACTAGCTGCTTTTCCGTACGGGATGTTATTTTACCAAAATGATATTTTAAACGGGCGAGCCATATGTCCGGCTTACCTTGTGCTTAATCAGCGTTCCGCGCATAACGAAGCCATCTCCTCCACCAAACTGGGACCGCGGTGGATGTTATGGTCCTACGTCTATCTTTACTATCATGCTATCGTTAGAAAACGGACTCATCCCGAGTTACTCAATGTTTTTTTAATTTTGGATTTGATGAACTTTATGCGCCTAGCTTGTTTTGCAAGATGACTCCGAGTGAATGTATATTTACACGAAAGACGGCATAAATAGCATTTTTTGACCTGAAATCTGGCTCTTTTTTATTACATCCTGTTGATAACGTTAAGCTTGCTTTGTGTGTGATTTATCCTTGCTCCTCCGGCTGGATTTTGAAATCAAATAATTAAACGCAAAATATGCCCAACATACCATGATTATCATTTGCGTGTATTGCTAATAAAATACCCAACATACCATGATATTCATGTACGTGTATTGCTTATAAAATACGTTTGTCTTTGGGATGAATGCAAAAACGGGGGGGGGGGGGAAAGGGGGAAGGGGGGAAGGGGGGGATATACTAGGACGCTTCTCAATAATAAATGTTATAATTTGAGCATAAATCAGCTTGAGAATTTCTAGAGCGAATATGTTAATTCAAAAGTCATTGTACTGTACTATAGACGCTTCAATTCAAGCATGAAAAACAAAATCTCCATTTCACTATGAACATTATTTGATCATCAACAAACAACAATAACTAGATGAATCATTAGACTAGAATCAACCTGCTTATATACAATCTATTGCATTTATTCCGAACAAACTTCCAAAATTCCATTTCACTAGTAATTGTGGAAAGTTAGGTCATAAAACCTTAAGGATATATGTGTGTATGTACTTGATGAATGATTCCCTAATGAGAATTGTGATTGTTTTTACAGGAAACATGACATTTCTAATTTGTCATTTAAACCAAATGGAATCATCGTTTGCAATTTCCAAATCCAATAAGTTTCTCTCTGAACTAATATTTTGGCATTATCCATTCCAAGTCTCTGTGGCACTAGTTCTATGACTTGAAAGCGAACTTGAGCTATGTTGTGATTTTTCTCTATCCAGTGCTGTGCCAAAGGGGATGTTAAGTTCTTGTTGCGTATACGACTCTTGTGTTCTGAAAGTCTGATTTTCAGTTTTCTGTCAGTCTTGCCAATGTATAAGAGGCCGCACGGGCATTTTATCAAATACACAACGTGTTCCGAGTCACAGTTTGTGGTATGTCTCAATATTATTTTTTCTCCAGTGCGTGGATGTTGTACTGTATTTCCAGTGATTACATTGTTGCAGTTCTTGCAATTATAGCACTTCATGGTGCCTTTGAAAATTTGTTCTTGCTGACATGGTGTTGATTTACAAAGTAACTCTTTGAGATTTTGAGCTCTCTTGTACGCGAACAACGGTCGTTCCTTGAACAGTACACCAAAATCTTTTTCTGCCAACAGAATTTCCCATCTCTTTAGTATTGTTCTCTTTATGTCTCTGGATGCGGTTGAATACTTAGATACAAAGACCATTCTGGTGTTGGAAGTTTTAGATGTTTTAGTAAGGAGATCAGTTCTCGGAATGGTCTTGATTCTTTCTAGATGTGCTTCTAGTAATTTCTTGGGGTACCCTCTATCAAGATATCTTTGTTTCTGCTCATCAAGACTTTTGTCACACTGTTCTGTATCAGATGATATACGCTTAATCCTCATGAATTGTGATGCTGGTAAATTGTTTATCAAATTCGCTGGGTGAAAACTGCTGTACAGTAATGCAGTGTTCTTGTCTGTTTGCTTTTTAAACAATTTTGTGCTGATGGAACCATCTTTAATTTCAACTAATACATCCAGGAATGGTAATGCTGTACTGTTGATAATATGTGTGAATTGAATCCTTGGGTCTGCAAGGTTCAGGCTTTTGATGACGTTAAGTAGGTCAATTGCTGGGCGTTTCCATATGATGAAAATGTCATCTATAAAGCGCTTGTAATAGATGAGTCCTCGTTGCCAAGATGGATCTTCTAGAATATAGTCTAACTCGAATTTAGCCATATAGATATTGGCGTATATACAGGCTCCTGGGAAGCCCATCGCTGTGCCTGTCATTTGGGTGTAGTACTTTTCTTGCCAAGTGAAATAACTGTTAGTCAGACAAAATTCTAGTAGTTGCAGTATCAAAATCTTTAGTTCACTCGATTTGTCTGTCCTGAGGAGAGCCCACTCCATAGCTTCAATCCCCTGCTTATGCGGTATAGATGTGTATAATGAAGTGACATCTATGGTACATAGAGTCCATTCTGTGCATCCTGTTGTGTCAATGTTTGATAGACTTCTAAGGAAGTCCGAAGTATCCTGCAAGTAAGTAGGCCATTTTTGTATGAAAGGTTGCATATGCGTGTCAATGAAGATACCTAAGTTCTCAAAAATAGACGAGCAGCCCGACACTATAGGCCTAAAAGGTGGGTTGTTGACGTCTTTATGCACTTTGGGCAAAAAATATATCTTCGGTCTTCTTGGGTAGATTTGTTTGAGATATCTCCTTGTGGGGTTGTCTATCCAATGTAGTTCCTCCGCTTTATTTAATATCCCGTCCAGATGCTTTACGATGTTATTCGTAGGGTCTTGAGAAAGCTTGGCGTAGGTGCTCGTATCCTTAACATGCTCATCTCCCTTTTGTATATAAAAAGAGGAATCCATTATTACAAGCCCTCCTCCCTTATCCGCCTTTTGTATTGTTATGGTAGATTTCTTGGCCAAACGTTGTATCGTACTTTGCTCAGCTCTTGTCAAATTGCTCAGTTTCCTTTTATAGTGTATTTTGCTTAAATCCGCTTTCACCAAGGTTTCGAAGGTGTCCAGACATTTGTGTGATGTTGGTGCCAAGAAATTGCTTTTGGGTTTAAACAATCTGTCTGAATCTTCAGGATCATCCATTGGATTTAAGGTAGTGAAGAAATATTTTAGCCTCAGTACTCTCATAAATTTGAAGAAGGATATCTCCGTTTCAAGTTCGTTTGATTGGTACGTTCGAACAAAAGAAATCCCTTTGTTTAGTAGTTTTTCTTCAAAACTTGAGAGTGGATAGCTAGAAATGTTTATGACAAGGTTTTTGTCTGGCTCCGTAGTCCTGACTTTTTCTGTAGTTCTCTGTCCTTCTCCTTCTCCCTTTCCTTTTCTTTTTCTTTCTCCTTGTCCTCTTCTCGTCTTTTTTCTTGTTGGACTGACGGTAAATCTGGCGGTTTGCTGGGCGGCTGGTCCTTCTCTAAAAAAGTTGATGATGTTCCTGGTGTAGTCAATGATGAATCAACAGCCTGCCCTGATCTTGACGGTTGTGTTGAGATTGGTTGTCTAGCGGTGTTTAGCTCACTGTCTGAGACTACACTCTCCTCTGAAGATGCTGGTTGCTGTTTTCTACCAGTTAGTCTCCTTTTTGCATAAACCTCTGCCCACGTGTATGTCTCATTCAGTTTATAGTCGATGGTATCGCGTTTAAACTTGCGTAGCTTTGTCTCTGACGAAGGGGCAATATATGCCCCGAAATGCATTGGGTTTTTCTCATTTCTTTTCATATGGGTCGATGATACATTGTTGTTTTTGACACAAGTTGGCATCATTTTGTTTTGTACCTTGGCAATGATTATTGCTTAAATGAATGTATTAATGCACAGTTCAGAAATGTAATATAATTGTTTGATTGAGATATTGATTTAAATAAATTTGAATGGTCAAAAGGTAAAACAATTTGTGTAGTGCATGTCAGAGTCCTAGTGATTTTACGCACTAGGCCATATACATTGATTTTTGAGTGGGCAGGCACTGATCTGACATAGCACACGTACCGTAATAATATTTTCACAAACATTGAAAAAACCCGAGTGCAACACCCTTCTACATTCATATTAGATTACTACTGCACCCCAAGGGCACTTGCACCAAAGTAAAAAATGTCATTTGACTCAATCGCCTCAATAACTGATAATAGAGCGAATACGAAGGCTTACACAGCAGATGAAGCCAGTTTAATTTACAAACTTATCAAAGAAGCAAAGACTTTCGATACGCAAGGAGGATCTGTCGAACAGCAACTCAAACAACTAGAATATCTAACTAGACGTGAACTGAACCAACGCCTGCACGCAACAACTTTAATACAATATCACCGGGTTAGAAGGATTCCCAGGGGCCTTAGACTTGCAATTAGACCTATGCTATATAGACTTAACAATAACCCTAAACTTATGGAAAAATGGTTCGAGATTCTAAATAAGTGCTCCCTTGATTTAATATTGTTATTGGTTGAGGAACTCGCTAAAACAATAAAGGACTTAGAGGAAGAAATATACAACATCAAACAAGAATTATGATGCCAACTTGTGTCAAAAACAACAATGTATCATCGACCCATATGAAAAGAAATGAGAAAAACCCAATGCATTTCGGGGCATATATTGCCCCTTCGTCAGAGACAAAGCTACGCAAGTTTAAACGCGATACCATCGACTATAAACTGAATGAGACATACACGTGGGCAGAGGTTTATGCAAAAAGGAGACTAACTGGTAGAAAACAGCAACCAGCATCTTCAGAGGAGAGTGTAGTCTCAGACAGTGAGCTAAACACCGCTAGACAACCAATCTCAACACAACCGTCAAGATCAGGGCAGGCTGTTGATTCATCATTGACTACACCAGGAACATCATCAACTTTTTTAGAGAAGGACCAGCCGCCCAGCAAACCGCCAGATTTACCGTCAGTCCAACAAGAAAAAAGACGAGAAGAGGACAAGGAGAAAGAAAAAGAAAAGGAAAGGGAGAAGGAGAAGGACAGAGAACTACAGAAAAAGTCAGGACTACGGAGCCAGACCTTGTCATAAACATTTCTAGCTATCCACTCTCAAGTTTTGAAGAAAAACTACTAAACAAAGGGATTTCTTTTGTTCGAACGTACCAATCAAACGAACTTGAAACGGAGATATCCTTCTTCAAATTTATGAGAGTACTGAGGCTAAAATATTTCTTCACTACCTTAAATCCAATGGATGATCCTGAAGATTCAGACAGATTGTTTAAACCCAAAAGCAATTTCTTGGCACCAACATCACATAAATGTCTGGACACCTTCGAAACCTTGGTGAAAGCGGATTTAAGCAAAATACACTATAAAAGGAAACTGAGCAATTTGACAAGAGCTGAGCAAAGTACGATACAACGTTTGGCCAAGAAATCTACCATAACAATACAAAAGGCGGATAAGGGAGGAGGGCTTGTAATAATGGATTCCTCTTTTTATATACAAAAGGGAGATGAGCATGTTAAGGATACGAGCACCTACGCCGAGCTTTCTCAAGACCCTACGAATAACATCGTAAAGCATCTGGACGGGATATTAAATAAAGCGGAGGAACTACATTGGATAGACAACCCCACAAGGAGATATCTCAAACAAATCTACCCAAGAAGACCGAAGATATATTTTTTGCCCAAAGTGCATAAAGACGTCAACAACCCACCTTTTAGGCCTATAGTGTCGGGCTGCTCGTCTATTTTTGAGAACTTAGCAAACATTGACACAACAGGATGCACAGAATGGACTCTATGTACCATAGATGTCACTTCATTATACACATCTATACCGCATAAGCAGGGGATTGAAGCTATGGAGTGGGCTCTCCTCAGGACAGACAAATCGAGTGAACTAAAGATTTTGATACTGCAACTACTAGAATTTTGTCTGACTAACAGTTATTTCACTTGGCAAGAAAAGTACTACACCCAAATGACAGGCACAGCGATGGGCTTCCCAGGAGCCTGTATATACGCCAATATCTATATGGCTAAATTCGAGTTAGACTATATTCTAGAAGATCCATCTTGGCAACGAGGACTCATCTATTACAAGCGCTTTATAGATGACATTTTCATCATATGGAAACGCCCAGCAATTGACCTACTTAACGTCATCAAAAGCCTGAACCTTGCAGACCCAAGGATTCAATTCACACATAATATCAACAGTACAGCATTACCATTCCTGGATGTATTAGTTGAAATTAAAGATGGTTCCATCAGCACAAAATTGTTTAAAAAACAAACAGACAAGAACACTGCATTACTGTACAGCAGTTTTCACCCAGCGAATTTGATAAACAATTTACCAGCATCACAATTCATGAGGATTAAGCGTATATCATCTGATACAGAACAGTGTGACAAAAGTCTTGATGAGCAGAAACAAAGATATCTTGATAGAGGGTACCCCAAGAAATTACTAGAAGCACATCTAGAAAGAATCAAGACCATTCCGAGAACTGATCTCCTTACTAAAACATCTAAAACTTCCAACACCAGAATGGTCTTTGTATCTAAGTATTCAACCGCATCCAGAGACATAAAGAGAACAATACTAAAGAGATGGGAAATTCTGTTGGCAGAAAAAGATTTTGGTGTACTGTTCAAGGAACGACCGTTGTTCGCGTACAAGAGAGCTCAAAATCTCAAAGAGTTACTTTGTAAATCAACACCATGTCAGCAAGAACAAATTTTCAAAGGCACCATGAAGTGCTATAATTGCAAGAACTTCAACAATGTAATCACTGGAAATACAGTACAACATCCACGCACTGGAGAAAAAATAATATTGAGACATACCACAAACTGTGACTCGGAACACGTTGTGTATTTGATAAAATGCCCGTGCGGCCTCTTATACATTGGCAAGACTGACAGAAAACTGAAAATCAGACTTTCAGAACACAAGAGTCGTATACGCAACAAGAACTTAACATCCCCTTTGGCACAGCACTGGATAGAGAAAAATCACAACATAGCTCAAGTTCGCTTTCAAGTCATAGAACTAGTGCCACAGAGACTTGGAATGGATAATGCCAAAATATTAGTTCAGAGAGAAACTTATTGGATTCGGAAATTGCAAACGATGATTCCATTTGGTTTAAATGACAAATTAGAAATGTCATGTTTCCTGTAAAAACAATCACAATTCTCATTAGGGAATCATTCATCAAGTACATACACACATATATCCTTAAGGTTTTATGACCTAACTTTCCACAATTACTAGTGAAATGGAATTTTGGAAGTTTGTTCGGAATAAATGCAATAGATTGTATATAAGCAGGTTGATTCTAGTCTAATGATTCATCTAGTTATTGTTGTTTGTTGATGATCAAATAATGTTCATAGTGAAATGGAGATTTTGTTTTTCATGCTTGAATTGAAGCGTCTATAGTACAGTACAATGACTTTTGAATTAACATATTCGCTCTAGAAATTCTCAAGCTGATTTATGCTCAAATTATAACATTTATTATTGAGAAGCGTCCTAGTATATCCCCCCATTCCCCCCTTCCCCCTTCCCCCCCCCCCGTTTTTGCATTCATCCCAAAGACAAACGTATTTTATAAGCAATACACGTACATGAATATCATGGTATGTTGGGTATTTTATTAGCAATACACGCACATGATAATCATGGTATGTTGGGCATATTTTGCGTTTAATTATTTGATTTCAAAATCCAGCCGGAGGAGCAAGGATAAATCACACACAAAGCAAGCTTAACGTTATCAACAGGATGTAATAAAAAAGAGCCAGATTTCAGGTCAAAAAATGCTATTTATGCCGTCTTTCGTGTAAATATACATTCACTCGGAGTCATCTTGCAAAACAAGCTAGGCGCATAAAGTTCATCAAATCCAAAATTAAAAAAACATTGAGTAACTCGGGATGAGTCCGTTTTCTAACGATAGCATGATAGTAAAGATAGACGTAGGACCATAACATCCACCGCGGTCCCAGTTTGGTGGAGGAGATGGCTTCGTTATGCGCGGAACGCTGATTAAGCACAAGGTAAGCCGGACATATGGCTCGCCCGTTTAAAATATCATTTTGGTAAAATAACATCCCGTACGGAAAAGCAGCTAGTAACAGCCGGCGTTTATTTATTTATTTCAGTATTGGGAACGGACACTTTGGCGAGACCAACGCAAACACGACTAGGCTCGCAGGTAATTGAGTGTTTCTGTGTAACCCAAATAACGAGAACTTTGATAGTCAGCAGGCTATTAATTTAAATCGTTTATTTTACAATAGGTCTCTGCAATACCTGTGAAATTCACTTAAGGCACAGGTGAGCCTTTACTTTTAGTATTTTCTCGCAACAATTAACAACACCAGAGGCATTTGCTTAGCAAGTAGCTAAGATTGTTCCTCCCATTTGTTTTTCAGATGCGATTTTTTCTATTATGGCAGGTAACAAATCTAATTTCAAAACAATAGGATAATATGCAATTTCCCCTTTTGAAAAACATGCAACTAAACATAACGCTTCGTGGTTTGTTTTCACAGAATATGAAAACAGTTGATAAGTAAATCCACTTATAAGTCACACATCCATTTACTTTTAATAGGTAAGCAAAAACATCAGAAATGAGTTTAAAGAAAAATGACTATGAGCCATTTAGAACAATTGAATAACATACTCCTTGTTTGTATCTTTCTTGTTTTTTTCTAGACCCCTGACGAAGGGGCAATATATGCCCCGAAATGCATTGGGTTTTTCTCATTTCTTTTCATATGGGTCGATGATACATTGTTGTTTTTGACACAAGTTGGCATCATTTTGTTTTGTACCTTGGCAATGATTATTGCTTAAATGAATGTATTAATGCACAGTTCAGAAATGTAATATAATTGTTTGATTGAGATATTGATTTAAATAAATTTGAATGGTCAAAAGGTAAAACAATTTGTGTAGTGCATGTCAGAGTCCTAGTGATTTTACGCACTAGGCCATATACATTGATTTTTGAGTGGGCAGGCACTGATCTGACATAGCACACGTACCGTAATAATATTTTCACAAACATTGAAAAAACCCGAGTGCAACACCCTTCTACATTCATAAACAAAAAGTAATTGTCAGACAAAGATGTAACATGTCAAGTAGCATTTAATTGTGGAGGAGATAGGACAAAGATCTTGCTTGTGAGAAATGCCTCCCGGTTCTGATTCCACGCTCAGGCCTAATTCTGGAGTACAGACTAATTACATCCAACGTGATCAAAAGAAAGTTTTCCTCCCACATAATACACTAAATTCTGGTCAAGATGTTAGGGGTAGCCTTAACATAAGATGGTAATGCTATCACAAAAGCTGCGTGGAAAGAAATCAATGTACCAAGAAGTATTCTCCAAGAGACTCCCAATAGCCGAAACTATCTGTCTTCCTGGGGTGTCACTGGGGTTTTATGTATCTTGGGTAATAAGCATAGGATGGGAATTCTCAGATGTTCACATTTAAGAAACAAGAACTCATTGCATTACAGGTCTCTTCAGTCCACAAGTAGCACACTATATTCAGTGTTAGTGCATCTCACTTTCTCCCTACCCACACATACATAAAAAGCAGGATCACTCACTGTCGCATGCCCTCCATGTACATACATTTAGGTAAGATAACCCAATTCCTTCCTTTATCAGAATCTCTAATCACCATATCTTTTTCACTCTGCAAGTTTTTTAGGCCTTCATCTGACTCCTTGCCAATTGAACCTACCACTCTTTTAATTCCTTCCCACAGTTTTGAGATCACACATGAAAGGCATCAATGAGGTCATAAGGCATACTAGGTACAAATGTTGGCTATTGTTTAAAGAGACTTGGACAGCTTAAACCTACTTACACCTTTTTTTCGTACCCCAGTGACTCCAATTTATTTTACAATTCCAGACTTCCAAGTTTCTTGCTGAAATGCCCTTCTCATCTGCTGAAATTTGCAGTATCTTAAAAACCCATTCTGCACAGAACAAAATTGGAAGCCCTGCCACATAGATCATAGAAGAGCCTGATATGCAGAAGTATACACATTTTATAGAGCAAGCAGGAGCGGTGTTCCCACCTTTGTAGTTCTACTGGAAATTGCTGATTATCATGCTAGTTCAAAGAAATGAACCATCCATCATGACTGTAACTGTAGCGGTAGAAACATATTATGGTCCTTTTAAATTCTCGCAAAACGTAGGACAACACTTATCTACACTTACTAACACTATTTTGTTTTTTTATTACATTTTTATTAACGTTTTATAGCATTACAAGTGACATCTAATATAGATACAGCCAGTGCCGTCATACAACTAGGATCATGTGAGGGAAAAGGAGAGAAAAGAAGAACAGCAAAGAAAGGTAAAAGCAATACAGCGATAAACAAATATATTATCCATTATGCATTGGGCTAAGATTTTGAAATTCACAACTCCTCAAGTGAACAGATCAATTGACATTTCACAGTACATGGCAGAATATTATGGGGCGGTAATACTTCTCCTGTTTCTCCACCAGCTTTGTAAGCAGCAATGTGTATTTTCTTACAGTGGCACAGTGAGATGGCTTGGTGGTGTTGTTGGGTTGTCAGTGTCTCTGGATCTCAATAAGCAAGTAAGGGTTCCCAACTGTCACTAGGATGGGACCATGGTGGCATCATGTCCCAAAAATGCAACAATTGATCGTAGCACTGAGAGGCATCCTGTAACCAGTCTTCCACCCTCGGCATCAGTCTTCTATCCCAATTCATGGCCACTGTACTCTTTGTCAGGAGAAGCAACATCACCGTGAGCCTGCGGGTGTCTGCTGGGACATCTTTAACGTATCCCAGTAAGCCTACTATCGGTGTGCAATTAATGTATGCTTTGGTTAGTGACTGAATAGTCTAAAATACTCCCTTACAGAAAGTCACCACTCTTGGGCATTCCCATGCCAGGTGAAGAAATGTTGCCTGTAGTGTTGCGCATCTAGGGCAACTGGGGTCACCAGTCAGGCTACTTCCACCTTTAGGTCATCCAAGTTGAGATAGGAGTCCCCTACTCCCCTCACATCATCATACAATTCAGTCAGGGAAAGAAATGTATCCACATCACCAATATCCAAATTAGATGGTATCAATTTATCATGAACATCCTTACCTCCAAGCCTTTCCTTTGAATTGTACAATTTCCTGAACTTGAGTGTACATACAAATTTAAATAGATCTATCCTACTCTGTACATAATGAAATGTTGATGTGAGGCAAAATGAAAGACTAAAGGATAATACACTAAGTTCATTCGTATTCAGTGTCTGCTGCGTTGAATTGATAACCGTTTGATCCATTATTTGGCATTCTCCTGACCCCTTGTCATTATTCAGATGGGGTTTTGACTTCCTTCTGCTTCTTCTCATCAGCATTTTTCTTTACCATGCCTGCATTGTGCTATTGGTCATGCCCTGTTGCTTGATCTTTGCCCCCTGTCCATGCTGAGCAGGCAAAATCTGTCTACAAAATAACCCTTTGAGGTACCAGCATTGCTAACAGCCATTGATTATTTACGTTCCTGGACATGTTTTTGTTGACATCACCATGATATCAAATTTTCAGAACAATTGTATGATACTCAATATTTTTGATAATTGGACATTTGTGGCAGTTAGCAAATTATTGTTGCAAGTACGACATTTAGCAGTTTGCCGATTATTGTTAATGGACTAAATCAATTATCGGGACTGTTTCAAATTACCAGAGAATTGTTTATGTATATGATTTTTGTTGACATCAAATATTTAGATGAATCTTATGGTAATTCATTAATTTGCTAGCAAGACATCAGTGACAATTAATAATGAATTCACTTAAGCTTGAGATTTAACCGTATGCGATTTATCATTAATGAACTAAATCAGCTACCGAGACTATTGAAAAATGACTGTGAATTCTCCAAAGCTGCATTATTGTTTTGCACTGGTATGGTTTATGTTTATGGTAGCACTCCTTATGTACTTGTTTTCTGCAATTGTGGAAAACCCGCGATCAAGGTCGAGTTGAGCCTGAAATGCATTGTTTTTCTTCTTTATTAAAATATCACAGCACATACATATTTGAACTGTGTGTGTGGTTTTGGCAGTAAAATATGGTGAATACTTGTGGAGCATAGTTTTTTTGCTTCAAATTTGCAAATCCTTAATGATTTTCCCCACAAAGTTTTTGGGAAAAATGTTTTTTAGCCATGACGGGGTCTGGATCCCTAGGACCAAGGCTAGGGTGTCAGGGTATTCTTTCCCTGCCCCCTTCTTTTTTTTTTCTTTTTTTTTTAGGTTTCTGTTTGGGACTCAGTTCACGTCCCTAGATATACAAATTTGGACTTCTTTTAATAACTCTAAAATGACTGAATGGATTTGCACCAAATAACAGAAAGGTTGCTTTCTGGACCAAGAGCTACCTTTCACTTTTTACCCACAAAAAACCATAGAAATTCAGCAGCTATAGTTATACTTATGTTAACCCCTTCCAGGCTCATGACGAGCTGGGCTCGTCATGGTGTAGCCTCCTCAAACACTGATGACGAGCCCAGCTCGTCATGAACAATGGGTTTTTTAAAATCTCAGCATAGCTCCAGAATAACGCTAGCGCGCATGTGGTTAAGTAACTAAAGCTTGTGGGCTAAAGTTACTTAACAGCACAAGTTATAGTTTCTTCAGATAAGTATAACTATAACTGCTGAATTTCTATGGTTTTGTGTGGGCAAAAAGTGAACCTAAGTCGAACGTCCCTGTAACCTTTGGTTCTTTCAGCTAATTTTTATCTTTGTTTGTAACTTAGCATATATATTATTAATTAGTATATAGGCAGTATATATGTAGATGTGTAGAGTTACAGGACGAAACACGTTGGCTATTTTGCATTATAAAGAAAGAAATAATAAAGAAGAATTTGTTTCAAGTCACGCATTATTGCACTATAGCTTTATGTATTGACTTGTGTTATTTGAAGTGGTGCAACACTAATCTACTTTTTAGTGATCATAAACAGTTTAATTACATGCAATCTATGAGGCACTAAAAGGGGTTTTTCTAATATCAATTGCGCTGTTAAAGTACAATGGCATGTACTTGTATAACTCAGTAACTCTTATGCCCACTGCACTGGTAATTGTTGTCATCACAGGGCCATTTATGCTTGTTCAATACAAAGATGCAATCATTGATTTGGATGCGATTATTAACTCGAATATATAAAGCCACTTACAAGCGCAGCATTTCCTAAGAATCGCTTACTATTGGTCTCTGTCTCTAGTATTAATGATTTGAAGGATACTATGGGCTAGGTGTACTAAGCCATTTATCAGTTGTAAACGCTGTGAGCTGCTAAATCACAGAGTTTGCGACCACTAAATGGGTTTTTAATATGTACTAAACCCATTTTGAAAATCATTGAATGGTTAACAAACCTCAAAATTGAGTTTAGAAATGCATAACAAATCACAATTCGTTTAGGGAGCCGATCCTAATTGAGATTTGCAATGCAATTTATCAATGGTTTACAACTTCAATTTGGGTTGCAGACTCGTCAAACGAGGTGGCAACCCATTCGCAAAGGGGAAGGGATCACTTGCCACCCATTCAACTTTGTGAATGTTAAAATATGATTTCTTGGGCAGTAGGTAGTGATCCAGAGAACCACTGCCAGCTCTCAAACTTTTTAAAACAAAAGTAAACCTTTTTATTTACACGCATCCCTGTTTAATTTGAGGAAAATCAGCTGCTTCTTTGTAAACATTTTTTTATTGAAATGTGATCACAGGCATGCTGGTCGGCTGACCCCAGCAGGCCACTATCCCTGTTATGGCATCCAACTGAAGTAAGTCACAATTTGCAACTCACCTCATTAATATTCATGAGGTCGATCTGATTCCGACCAACTCCAAATGGTGATTTTGCAAACCGACCTGTTACTATGTAGGCAGGTTAAAAAAATCTCATTGGAGTCACGGAAAGTAGGTGTGCAATTAAGGCCCCTGTTTGCAAATCCTGCGTTAGTAATTCTGGCCGAATATCCTAAATTCCGCATTCAGAATGCCATTGCTACCTCTTCAGTATCTGTGAAGGATTTTTATTTGTAAACCATTTTATTGGGTGTTGTACGTTACAAGATCGTCACATGTTGTTATAATCAGAATTACGTGCATAGTGCTATGAGATATGAGTATAGGCCAGCAAGGATGTTAGCTGCAAATAAGATAGGGTCTGGAAGTGTTGTAGTATGACTTGTGACACCACAGATGGGGTTCTCTTTACTATAATATCTCCAGTTTGTGGAACGTCCAGTGTTATCAACTAATTACTAACTTGGGATTGACCCAGGGATAAGTGGTTGGGGATAGGGATGTGAGTGGATGGACGAGTGTTTGTTACAGGTAGGCTATGCCGTGGGACTTACAGGGTTCCATGGATGTGAAGGATAGTACATCCATTCAATTATCTAGAAAGCCATTCCACAGATGCTTGAGCACACACAATGTATGAGTGCAAATAAAGATTTGTAAGTAAAATTTTCCGTTATATCAGAATCAACTGATATTTTCACCTGTTCATTCTCACATGAACTAGTGTAGTAGTCTAAAAGTATAATTGTGATTCATTGCAATAATTCTACAGCTAGGCGCTGGTCAAGGAATGGGGGTGACCATGGAAATGTTAGAATGCTAGTGAACAGCAGAAGGTTGTGGGCAGCCATGGAGGAAAGCTAAGGGTACGCCACCATATTCCAAGAATGATGCTGGTAATAGAGAAAAAAAAAAGAACATGGTTTGAACATTTCTGCCAAGAGTACTCTAGCACTCTAGCAGATTGTCCTAGAAATCTTGAAGTATGCATAAAAGACAAGGATTGCGCCTGAAATCATATGAATTGAATATATTTCCATTGAGTACTTTGTACATTTCTAGCTTGGGTAAAGTAAATCAAATATTAGGAAAAGGTCTAGAATACTCTGAATTATGCATGTTTTTGGAGAGAAGCAGCGTTTAAATCCTATGCGGTACAACGCATGCAAGTACAATGCGGTCGGTACAACTACTGCGTTGTTACAACGCTAACAATTACAACGCAAGTCGTTTCTACGACTTGCTGTAGGGGGCACTCTAAACTAAGGTATAGTGATAATTTATTATTCCAACACCTTCCCTACTGTTGCGCACGCTGGAGTTGGAATAGTAAATTATACAATTCCTAAGTCCAGCGCTCCCCCTACAGCAAGTCGTAGAAACAGCTTGCGATGCAATGGTATGCATTGTAACAACAAAGTTGTTGTAACAACCGCATTGTAATCACATGCGTTGTACCCCATGCGATGTAACCTCGCATATTCTTTTTTAGAATCAGGTCCCATGTCATTACATAAGAAACATTGGAGATAGGCACAGATTTTCAAAAAGCATTTTACACTTAAATGAAGCTTATAAGCAACTGTTCTGGTGAAATCAGTATGTTAGGCACCATGGAAATTACTCATAAAAAATTGTCAGTAATGTGCTGGGGTAGATCTCTGCCTGCACATACTTTCTTGCTTACTCCTATTCACCAACATTCCAAAGAGTTTGCCTGGAAAGCCGCACCAGCCGTAGGTTCACAGGCGTAATCCTGGGAAGCCAGTTGACTTTTACAGTGGGCTCCTATTCCTCACGTGAGGAGTTCTCCATAGCAGAGAAATCTGCACACGAGGGAATGCCCACATGCAAATGCATATTTAAAAATGAAATTCCAGTGAAAAAAGCCCTTCACCTGCACCACCAACAAATGAGGAGGTAATAAGTTTAAATTCACACACTGGAAGGGGAGTTACTCCAGCACTCCAGCCCTGTACGGGGGTATATATCCAACCATTCCCTTGGTGGAAAGGGATCAGAGAGGATGTTTGGGAATGCCAACAACTGCATCTGTTTGTGCGTATTCCCAATCTTCCACGGTGAACCATGCCTTTGGAATATCCCCTTCCCACCCCTTGAATGAACTTTACAGATTAATTTCACTGGTGTGACGAAACTAGAGGGGGAACCCTCAAGTTCTCATAGGGGGCACCCCCACGCTTTATACAGAAGCTTTCAGGCCAGGGGCTCCACTGTCCATGCACAGTGCCGGAGGGGGGCCCCTGGAGCTCCAGGCCCTCCCTCCGCACCTAAGGGGCTGCGGGGGCAATTCTTACACCACTGGTGCATATTTCTCTGCACTTGGGCAAATAAATGTGTGCTCAGTAGTGGGTTTTTGCCTGTAAGGAATCCGTTTGTGAATCCTAAGCAGGCATTATAAAGGTTAATTCTTTCATACGTGTACATAAAGATTTTTGATATTATCAACACGGATACACGCTTCTTAAATAAACGTAGACACACCTGACATGTACTGCATGCAAAGCTACTGGTAGAAAATGTATGAATATTTAGAGCAAAAAGACAGGGTAAGGTATATGTTTGGTTTGATTCCACTTATTTGTAGATTAGCAATTGCGAATGGAGTTCATCAATGTTGAATGCCACATTTCATTTTAGGGGAATGTTTTGAGTTAACTTAACAGTCTTCATTATTCAGAAATCGTAATTTATGTTTTTTTTTAATTGAAGAAATACACATTCTTGCCTTTGCTTCATGAAAAGAATTGATATAATATGTTGAGCTTTTACAAACAGACCAACTCATGAGGCTATGTCAAAATTTTAATATCTAAGTGTTGATACCTTTTTCTATTTCTATGAAGTTCCTCTCATCTGTGCACATTTTGAATAATGACTTACAAAGTACTGTAGAATGCTTTTAAAATAAAAAGGTACTGAAACCCCCTTCACATGCCTCTCAATTTGTGGTAGCCCTAAATAAATAATGTAGATATTATGTACCTTATTCCTCTAACATAACAGACCAAGTGGAAAGGGGCGACCGAATCGGTCCCCCCGAACTTATGGCCGAGTGCCTCGATCCCCCCGGGAAGCCATTTTGGGCGGGAGGCGCGTCTCAGCTGGTATGCCCGAAGCGGCGTAGCTGGGGCGCGCTCGTTCCCGCCCTAGAGTGGGCTGGCCTAGACACCGACGCAGCCAGCCACGCCCTCAGGGGCAGGCAGGGGCGGGTATACGCCCGCCCTGAAGACGGATAAAAAGGGACGCATGACCAGAAGACATCCTCTTGTTCTTGTGCTCTGAAGCTGCACCTCCTCGCTGCACGTGAGCTCGGGACAGAACGAAGAGCCAATTTTGAGCGTTTTAATCTCTCTCTTTATCTTTTAGATACTTCGTCGAAAGGATGCCCAAGAAAGGAGCAAAGAGAATGTCGACTGACCAGTTGGTTCGGGCACTCATGAAGGATATGTCCGAAATTAAGAAGCGGTTGGCGGAGCGAGACGGCGAGGAGGGATCGGGGCGTCCACCGGCCGGAGGGAAGCCAAAGAGGCCGAGAAGGGGGCCGGTCGGGGGAGACGTCCCGGTTCCCTGTTCTCCGCTCGAGGCGCCAGCCCCGGTACCGGCCCCGGTACCGGATGAGGGGAATCCGATTCCCGTGATAGTTACCCCGACGTCTGCCGGAGATATGCCTCCCGAGTTGGCGGCACAGTTAGCAGCATGGTTGGGGGACAGTAATGGGGGCGCCATGGCTACCGAAGCGCAAGCTCTCATAAAGCAGTTGCGCGAGAAACGTGATACAGCCAAGGTGCCCGCGCCGGATGCGGCGATAGACAAGCCACGAGGGACGGAAGCAGCGTCCGGTGCAGGTAAGCGGCCATTGCCGATTGCAAGGGATGAGTCAACACCCTCTCGTAGAGAAAGATTGGGGCAACATGTTCCTTTGCCAATAAAGGAAAAGATTTGGGCGGGGGAATACGTTAACATTTTCTCCCTGCTCGTTGATCACTATGAGGTCGAAACTGTTAAGGGGCAAAAGGATCTGATGCATCCGAGTGTTTGGCGCGCAAAAATGGCCGCCTTTAAAGTGAATGAAAATATTGGTAACTGGGGTAATGCTTGGGGAATTTTCACGGCAATTTTGGGGGAACGTAGGCCTGATTTGCTCCCTGAATTTCCAGTATATCAGTCACGAATTATGGGGTACTCGACATCACACCAAGGTAACCAATGGTTCTGTTATGACAACCTTTTCAGGAAAGCGATGGAGCATAACAAAAGTTTAACCTGGGACTGTTACGATTCTTTAACATGGAATAAGATGAAAGAGTCCGGAATGTTGAAAGTGCCATTGGTGGGGAGTGCTGTTAGTGAGTCCTCCCGCCAAAATGGGGGGACGCCCTTTCGGTCGGGTACGGGTACAGACGATTACCCGAGACCCGCCGGCAATACAGGGAAGAGGGGGTTCTGTTTCAATTTCAACAGAAGCAAATGTACTAGGCCCCCGGGGTCTTGTAAGTTCAAACACGAATGTAGTGGTTGTGGGGCACCCCATCCTGAGTCCTCGTGCAGAGCCAAATCGGGTGAAAATGGGGGTAGAGGAGGCGCCAAACAGGTCTAATATAGTCCGAGGGGCGCCTTTACCAACCCCGATTGATACCCTGGCGATGATTCCCTGGCTCAGCGAATACCCAGATCGTACTTCTGCTGGGGTGCTACGAAACGGTTTTTCATATGGTTTCCGCATCCCGGTGGGTAGCTTTCAGGGTGTCGGGTCGTGCAAAAATCAACTTTCCGTCTTGCAGCATACTACTGTAGTACAGGATAAGATCAGGAAAGAGGTTACCCGATGTCGGGTTGCCGGCCCGTTTCCTGTCCCCCCGGTACCGAACTTTGTTTGTTCTCCTTTAGGGGTGGTCCCCAAGAAGGACCCGGGTGAGTTTCGATTGATTCACAATTTATCAGCCCCTCATGGCCTTTCTGTAAACGATGCAATTAATCCAGAAATGTGTTCGGTGCGGTACGCATCATTCGATGAGGCCGTAGCCATTTTGAATCGCCTGGGGCCCGGGACGCTGATGGCGAAATCAGATATCGAGTCAGCGTTCCGTTTGCTCCCGGTATACCCGGATGATCAACGTTTGTTGGGATTCATGTTTCAAGGTTTGTATTACATGGACAGGTGTATGCCTATGGGGTGCTCGATATCTTGTGCTTATTTCGAGAAATTCAGTAGTTTTCTGCAATGGGTTTACACGAAGAAAACAGGTTTTCGGAATGTGATGCATTACCTCGATGATTTTCTGTTCCTTGGGGCCGCTGGGGATGATGAATGTGCCCGGGCCTTGACTGAATTTTGTGTTTTAATGAATCAATTTGGCGTGCCGTTGGCACCAGGTAAAACTGTGGGTCCCACGACTTGCCTCGAGTTCCTCGGGATCGAGTTGGACTCTAGTGAGGGTTGTTTTCGTTTACCAGCTTCCAAAATATCGAAATTCAAGACAGCCCTGCAAATGTGTATCACTGCATCTAAAGTTACGCTGCATCAATTGCAGCAATTGGTGGGGAAGTTGAATTTTGCCTTAAGGGTGATCCCGATGGCCCGCCCCTTCTCCCGTTCGATTGCACAGGCGATGGTCGGCCTAAAAGAGGGTCACCATCGCACGAGGTTATCGGCCGAGGTCCGCCAAGACATGCGTATTTGGTTAGCATTCTTGGCGGATTTCAATGGTCGAGTCGTCTGGAACAAACCGGCCTTGTCCTCTGAAGAGCTGGGTCTATGGACGGATTCAGCGGGAAGCATGGGTTTCGGCGCCATCTTCGGCACAAAATGGTCGGCACAAAAGTGGCCAACATGGTGGCACGATGAGGGGCTGACGAGTAATATTGCTTTCCTTGAGCTGTTTCCTATTTTGGTGGCCCTCAGATCCTGGCCCGATGGTTTCAAAAATCATTCTGTCATATTTTGGTCTGACAATATGACCGTTGTAGAATGCATTAATAGTCAGGCAGCACGTTGTAAAATGATTTTGAGGCTGCTTAAAGAAATTGTCTTACTGTGTATGCAACTGAACGTGGTATTCAGAGCAAAACATGTCCCGGGGGTGATGAATCAGGCTGCTGATGCACTGTCTCGTTTTCAAATGCAGGCTTTCTCGGGTTTCCTTCCCTCAGCGGACCCCAAGCCAGCACCCTTTCCCGAAGCTCTCTGGTCTCTCGGTGCCCCGAACTTCGTTACCTCGTGGGAGAGAGTCTAGCACCAAGGACGAGGAAGGCATACGAAGGGGCGTTTCGGGCTTATTTGGCCTTTTTGGGGACTGAGAGAGGGGGACTTTGGGGGCATGAGGATTGGGTAGTACATTTTCTGATGTCCTTACGTAAGGCTGGGAAGTCGGTGGCTACAGCCCAGAGGCATCGTGCTGCCATCTCCTTTGTTGCCAGGGCTCATAATATCCAGGACCCGACAGCGTCTTTTGCTGTACAGAAAGCGCTGCGTGGGTGGCAACGCCTTGAGGGTCGCAGAGTAGATGAGAGGCGCCCGATAGGTCTGGATAGGTTGTCCCAGTTGCTGGCCACACTCCCCGACATATGCTCATCTCAGTTCGAGGCCTGTTTGTTCCGAGCCGCTTTTACGCTTGCATTTCACGGGGCTATGAGGATAAGTGAGCTGGTGGCAAGGAGCAAGCGGAATGTGGCGGGGGGTTTGTGCCGGGAACACGTTCAGATCAGGGGTGAGACTATGACGGTATCCTTTGTCAAGTCGAAAACCGATCAAAATGGGGTGGGAGACTGCATAGTCATTCGCAGGATTCCAGGATCCTCCATGTGTCCGGTGAGGTGTTTAGAGGATTACCTAGCACAAAGGGTGGCATCATGGGGGGGGACAATGTTGAGACACGCGGACGCCACCCCACTGACAAAGTTTCAGTTTCAGCGGGTGCTCGCGATGTCAATTGCCGCAGCAGGCTTGGACCCGGGTGAGTTTGGGACCCACTCCTTTCGGATAGGGGCTGCCACCGAAGCTGCAGCCAGGGGTCTTAGTGTGGAACAAGTAAAACGAGTGGGGCGTTGGTCCTCCAATTGTTATAAGAGGTATGTGCGGTTGCACATGTTGTGAAGCTGTAACAATGTACTCACGCTTCTTGTCTTTTGTTTGGTTTTCAGTTACCCAAGCCTTCGAGGCGGGGCGGACTATGCAGTCGACCCAACACCGGGCCAGCGGTCAGACATCACCGGCTGTGAGAAAGGAGGTGTGGGTCGTGGGCCACTCATACGTGAGGCGTGCCGCAGACGTATTCAAAGCAGGTGACATGATTCACGTAGCTGGGGAATACGGGTACAGGATGTCCTTCTACGGAAGGGGCGGTCTCTGTATTGACCAGTTTCAAGCTTACTTTGAGGGTTTGTTAGGGCGGACGAGGTCACCGCCGTCAATAGTCATAGTACATCTAGGGGGCAATGATTTGGTCACCACCGGTAGACGACTTCTCCTGGAGGCAATGCTTTCCACCGTAAGTTGGTTGGCGAGGAGAGTTCCGGGGTGCATAATTGCGTGGTCTCATATGATCCCACGAAAAGTGTGGCGGGGGGCTATTTCGATCCCTGCTTTGAACCATTCTGTTAGGAAACTTAATAACAAAATGAGTAGGTTGTTCCGTTCCAGGACATTGCATTCTATCTCGCACGGTTGTATTAATGATGACAGTATGTATATGGGGGATGGTGTGCATTTGTCTCGGGTGGGAAATGAGTTACTCATAGGAGACTTCTTAGCATGGTTAAAAACGTTGGAACATGACCTTTAGCTAGGAGTTTTGGTGGGGGGCCCGGATAGCCGGTCAACTATCCGGGCCTGTGGCGGTAAGGTCATGATCGGTGAGCACTAATTAGTAGATCCCTATGAGTGGGCGTCACCCAACACGGATGGGAGCGCTCGGGAGAGGTGGCCATTGGCCCCTCAATGGGGAGGCGGTCCCTTCTAAGGATGGGTCGCCGGAAGTAAAGGAAAGGCGGTCAAGGCCCCTTCCTTTGTAGGAGGGGTTACAGCCCCCTCCTGGGGAATTTCCCGGGGCCAGTGACATCTGCGACGGCAGATGCGGTAAGTTGTGTGGGGTTGGGATAAGGGCCACGATACCTTCTAGATACCTCACACGAGTATTCGAACGACCTTTAACTGGCGTCGAGTTTTAGGTGCCCCCGTCAAGTCAAGGGAAATTGGTAGTAGTTGCACTTGAGGTACGCCTCCGTGCTGTCGCCCATCCCAAGTGGGAGGGGTAAGTCCGGTTAGGGATCTTGACACCGGTTATGACCTTGCTGTTGGCCCTTAAACGTTAGGTTGTACAATTTCAATATGTCAAGAAATGTTTTGTAGGTTGCTAGTTCGGCTAGGAGAACCTCTGTATTAGAGAATCTGTTAAGGTTAGCCAAACATCGCAATATGGTAATGAAATTGTACATAACATGAAACGTTTAATGTTTTAATTTTGTTTTAATAAATACGGCCGGGATGGTCACTCCATCCCACTTCCAAAAACTTCAAGAACTGTTTCCGGTTTCACTCCTTTTGGGGATTGTGTTGAGAGGGGGTGGCGGGTATCTCGGCTATATGGAAAGGGGCGACCGAATCGGTCCCCCCGAACTTATGGCCGAGTGCCTCGATCCCCCCGGGAAGCCATTTTGGGCGGGAGGCGCGTCTCAGCTGGTATGCCCGAAGCGGCGTAGCTGGGGCGCGCTCGTTCCCGCCCTAGAGTGGGCTGGCCTAGACACCGACGCAGCCAGCCACGCCCTCAGGGGCAGGCAGGGGCGGGTATACGCCCGCCCTGAAGACGGATAAAAAGGGACGCATGACCAGAAGACATCCTCTTGTTCTTGTGCTCTGAAGCTGCACCTCCTCGCTGCACGTGAGCTCGGGACAGAACGAAGAGCCAATTTTGACCCACCCACCAGCCCCTGAAGACAGCCAGTTGTGTATAATAAAGTTGATTAATTTTGTTTTTGTTTTCGTTTCCAGGTTGTAGTGCCATGTTGATTTTGAGTTAATAAAGAATGTTCGTTTTGAGTATGTTTGCCATTAAAGATATTCAGTTAGTGTCGAATTTTGATGTATGCTCTTTCGGTCATAGTGGCCAATGTATTCTTAGGTTAATTTGCACTGTCGTATTTATTTTGGTAGGCGGTAAGGTCATGATCGGTGAGCACTAATTAGTAGATCCCTATGAGTGGGCGTCACCCAACACGGATGGGAGCGCTCGGGAGAGGTGGCCATTGGCCCCTCAATGGGGAGGCGGTCCCTTCTAAGGATGGGTCGCCGGAAGTAAAGGAAAGGCGGTCAAGGCCCCTTCCTTTGTAGGAGGGGTTACAGCCCCCTCCTGGGGAATTTCCCGGGGCCAGTGACATCTGCGACGGCAGATGCGGTAAGTTGTGTGGGGTTGGGATAAGGGCCACGATACCTTCTAGATACCTCACACGAGTATTCGAACGACCTTTAACTGGCGTCGAGTTTTAGGTGCCCCCGTCAAGTCAAGGGAAATTGGTAGTAGTTGCACTTGAGGTACGCCTCCGTGCTGTCGCCCATCCCAAGTGGGAGGGGTAAGTCCAGTTAGGGATCTTGACACCGGTTATGACCTTGCTGTTGGCCCTTAAACGTTAGGTTGTACAATTTCAATATGTCAAGAAATGTTTTGTAGGTTGCTAGTTCGGCTAGGAGAACCTCTGTATTAGAGAATCTGTTAAGGTTAGCCAAACATCGCAATATGGTAATGAAATTGTACATAACATGAAACGTTTAATGTTTTAATTTTGTTTTAATAAATACGGCCGGGATGGTCACTCCATCCCACTTCCAAAAACTTCAAGAACTGTTTCCGGTTTCACTCCTTTTGGGGATTGTGTTGAGAGGGGGTGGCGGGTATCTCGGCTATATAGAATTTGTGTCATGTGATTGTGAAGCACTTCGAACTCTTTTTTATTTGTAAAATAATAGGTGCAGGTACCCAAAGTTTTTCTCAGAATCCAGCGACCAGCACTGCTGAATGTTGAGGTTGTCAAATACCAAATCTGACTGGTCTTGATTTCACTTCCTGACTCTGTCATCCACCACCATCCACTCCCTGGCCCATTACTTCCCTCTTGCTGGTTCTTCTTCAGCCCTGCTTTCTCCCGTTATCGCTGTTTTACCATCACTCTGTTACCCCTCCTTTCCCGTTTTGTGTGTTTCTCCCTTTCTTCTTTTTGGTCAAAGTCTACTGAATGAAAAATAAGTCCCCGTCTCTAGAAATGAGTGGCAGTGGGCACCACTAGCAACTACTGGCTCAAATTAAACACTGACTTAGATTCGCTTTGAAATTGAAATGTTGAAGCAACTCACCCTTGTTAACTGTATACCTCTCTACCATGGACATCAATTCACCAAAATGCCTGGGGCAGTGAAAGTGAAATCACACACCCCTTGACCTTCGCTCTCACTCACATTCAAATTCACACTTACACACACTCTCCTTCACTCTTCTCAGGTGCGAGCACACACGCAATAGACATTTTAAAACATTTTGTTACTCACCTCAGATCCCAGAGAAGGTCATGTTCCACTTAATTGTACTCCCTGTTTTATAACACTAATAGTGACTAATGTAATTACTATTAGTGTAATAAAAAATGACTGAAAACAACACGAGCAGAGTCCCAACCAACATCCATAAGGACAAGCTGTCACTATATTCCTGGCACTGATTTTGCCACCTCTGAGCCCATGGGGGTCGCAAAGGCAGTGCCAGGGGTCACAAGGAGCAAATTAGGCATCACAGCTGCGACACCTAAATGGCGTCCATGGTCTCCTCTATGACACTGCCTTCGATTTAACATCATTTTTGTATACCGAATTTGATCTAGCAACATCTGTGGATGCAAAAAGACCATCCTGATTCACAGCATGCACATCTGCGGGAATTTGAACCTGCAGATGGTCCTCATAAGTGTAAAGAATGTGCAAGTATAGTGAATTTTCAGCTGGCATAAATGTATAGACGGATGAAAATAAAAGATTTCTTATGCGTGACCATTGACAGTTTGGCAAACATCTTCACAGATAGAACTTTGTGAGTATTCACAATCCTTCCCCACGGATTTTCACCCCTTAATTTGCATCTTTACCTTTAGTGGCAGAAAAGTCTAACCTTAGAACCTCATAAAAAGTTGTTCACAATAACCTTTACAGGCCCGAATAGGGAATTAGTTATTCGTACCTATGGGATTGGTGATTCTTTTTGTGGCAATACAGGTACAGTATTCCTGAATCACCAGTATCACAATTTTCGTGAGGCCCTTATTATGTACAATTCGTGTAAAAGTATCCTATCAGTAGATGAAGGGAGTTGTACAAACATGATTGGGTGAAAGGGTATATCCTGCAAATTAGCTGCACTGGGCAACAATTCACCGGAGTAACTAAACAAGAGTAGAATGTCGTGAGATAATCTGTGTAGATTTATATGCACATCCCTGTGTTTTTTCTGAAAACCCTGAAATGTGAGAATCTATGTAAACATGGACATTGCATCTATCGCCTTTAAAAAGTTGTTTTATACCATATTGTGGATGCACTATATCCTCCAGCAGCATATCCCACTGAGTTTACTCAAACCATCCTTGGTAATATTGCTAAGCCTCTCTCTTTGTGTCTTTATTAGATGGATGAACCGGCTGGGCCTTGCTGCAATTGGTTACACACCAGATGAAAAGGACATCAGGCCAAACGAAGGTAACAAAGAGATTTGTGATTGTCATCAATGCCCTTTGAACATCTAGAGATGGAAATTAAAAACTAAAACTATAGCCTAGAGAGGTATGCACAATTCTGCAGAGATCATACTGGGATCTCCGGGATGGGAAATAGTATAACCGTGTGTGTATTACCACTTTTCTATCCCACCAAAAAAACAGGTTTGTATGTTAGTTGGACATAGTGGCTTCACGCAATGGAATGTATATGTATATGTATGGTATATATATTAGGTGCAATGTCGCACTACTGCTTTCGCTTTTGTGTGTTCCATTAAAGGAGTCTTGTAATGTATATGTTGGACCTACATTTACTACAGCCTCCCAGCTACAGTGAAATAACTTCTGTAAAGACAATTACTAATTCAGAGGAGAGCTCTGTCAATTTAGAAAGCTGCCACCTAAAAGTGATCTGTGATGGTCTGAGACCATTTCTATTTTCTGCTGTTGAATGAATTGACCGTTTTGAGTCTCTCCCCTTTAACAGGGGATGCTCTTTCTCTCTAGACTGTATTTTTGTTTTATTGTATCATCAATAGGTATTATGTTATATTATCTCTTATGAGTGGTAAAAACATACAAGAGAGGGCTTGGAGAAATATCGAATATATATATATATATATATATATATATATATATATATATATATATATATATATATGTATTCATATATGTAACATATATATTACATTACCTACTGGCAGTAGGTAGTTATAGTTAGGACCAAGTTTCCATAGGAAGAGCATTTTTTGTTTTGCTTATAATTTTGGCGTTGTTTGATAAATCGTCATGAAATTTTCCAAACGAATTCTTTGTTCATTTCAGCTCCTATGTTGAATGTGTGGGGGTGATTCATCAAGGGGGGGCAAGAAAAAAGGGGGTCCCAAAACGTGTTTTCTACATGCAACTTCCATAGGAAGCTTTAGGCAAGGCTACAGGTCGAACGGGTGAACGGAATTACCCCAAATTTGGCAGGGAGAAGGGTGTTGGTCTAGAAAGCACGCTTTTGTTTATTGGGTGTAAATCTGTTCAGTAGTTTTGGAGAAATATAGAAATTTGGGAATTCTGCTATCTGTTTGGCTGAGGCATTACGAGCACAAGCTTGCTGGTTATTGGCTGTGAACGGTTTCCACTAGGAAGTGTTGGCAGCCATTTTGTGATTCTGTTGAAGCGAGTAAGGGGAAAAAAGGGAAAAAAAGTAGGAAAGAGGAGGGTAGGAGCGCTGTGAACTCTGTGGGGTGGTTAGGGTGTGCTATACAGGGAGTGTGAAGTGAAGTATTCATCCCTACCGTGTGAAAGTGCTATTTTGCCCAGAGTGAGATGAAGGTGAGGTGAGGTGCCGGTACACTTGGGGATGAAACCGTGCGCCGAAACCGTGAGTAGATTGCTGTAAACTGATGTGCTCTGGGTGCTGTAGTATACTGGCCATTGTAGCATAGCTGTGGATGTGGTGTTAGTATGCATTTAGAATATAGCGAGAGTGGGAAGCAAACTACTCACTCCTACCTGTCTGAAGACTCTGGGTTCAATCCGTGCCCTAAGTCGTGAGCTGATTGCTGTAAAGTGATGTGCTGTGGGCGCTGTAGGATACTGGCCCCTGTAGCATACCTGTGTAAGTAGTGTTAGTATGCATTTATACTATACAGGGAGTGGGAAGCGAACTACTCACCCCTACCGGTCTAAAGACTCGAATTCTGTACTTTAGCAAGCAGGAATAAATAAATAATCATGAAGAATATAATGCAGAATGGTGCAATGCCACAGAAGACAAATGGTGAAATCAGGTGTGTCTAAGAAAGTGGTTGTGTGTAATAAAGCGATGGAGTCTGCAAGTTATATAAAAAGTATTTTTATTTAAGTGCCATAAATCGACCCACTGGTGTAAGAGCTAAGGCATCCAGCTGAGGCAAACTCCAACCGCTTCTGCAGTATTCAAACCTAAGCTTCTGCATCGGTGAATTCCACATTATATGTTACAGTTCCATGTGACATAAACAATACCTATTAGACATGAATGATTTTATAATGAAAATAAAGATAGGATATGATTGCCACATGTATCCTTTAAGAAAACAAAAAAAAAATCCAAAATGGAATCATCAAACTTCTTAGGTACCCTGGTACTCCATTTTTGTAACACAAAATTATCAGCAGCAGAGCAGTCAGCAATCTCTTATACAGTATATTCAATCTGGTGCGTGTCAGAATTGGTAATAGTTCTACTCACATCGGAACTTTGAGGAGGAACACAAACATTGTGCTTCTCAGAAGCCCATTCTGTACCCTTCTCGTCAAACCATACATTATTGTCTTCAGCCCTTTCAAAAAAACATTCTTGTGCAAGAGCTAAGGCATGGAGCTGAGGCAAACTCCAACCGCTTCTGCTGTATTGAAACCTAAGCTCCTGCATCAGTGAATTCCACATAACATGTTACAGTTCCATGTATTTGATCAAACCCAAGAAATATCCATACAATTGTATGGGTTCTCTTTCATAGGCACAAGGCCTTATGTCCAGTCTAAACGATTTGATTTTATCTCTGAGTTTTCTAAGATAAAACTCCTTAGAGACAATTGCGATTTTGTCTCTGGAATCAAAGAAAACCTTTAATTCCAATTATCTGACCACTTGACTGATTTTTTCAATAACACCTACTGGTAGAGCAATTTGCCCACATTCGAAATCCGTTTCAATATCACTTTGAGGATTAGATTCATCTCTAACCTCAAATACCTTTCGCTTGGAACCTTTCATTATGCATGCATTAGCAAAATTACTTTTTTTCCTGTAGCAGCTGCAAGTCGCTTTACTTGCTGGACACCCATTGTCATTAGCCATATGACCTGGTTTCCCACACAAAAACATTTTCCTTGAAAGGTTATTTCTTTTCTACCTTGGAGTACATTCTTTCCCTTTCTCTTGTTTCTTCAAGTTACCCTTAACCACATGCATACTGTCCCCCACCGCACATTTAATTGAGTGTTCATTTTTTTTAGCTACCATTAACACCTCATCTGAAGACATATCATCTTTTCGCCACATTTCCTCCCTCACTTTCTCAATGTTGCAACCCAACATATATTGGTGTATTAAGGCCAGATGTACAACCCTTACACTTTGTGACTCGCAAATTGCATCGCTTTGCGACTCGCAAAATGCAATTTACAACAGTGTCTCAGACACAGTTAGCAACTGCTAATGGGGGTGCAAATTGATTGCCTCATTAATATTCATGAGGCAGGTGCTATTTGCGACCACATTAGGAATGGCCAGCACTCACAGGGACGGTGGTCTGCTGGCGTCGGCAGACCACCAAGTCTGTTACTGATTTTTAAATAAAGCAGTTTTTTTTTGCAGCCTGTTTTCCTTGAAGAAAAACAAGCATTTTAAAAAGAAAAATTTAATGTTCCTGTATAATGTTTTTAAGAGCAGGCATTAGTCCATGGGAAAATGTTTTCACATAGACTCACAAAGGGGATGGGGTCCCCTGGGGACCCCTTTCCGTTTGCAAGTGGTTAACCACCTACTTGAAGTAGGTAGTGAACCGCAACTGTTTTGCGACAGCAATTGCAGTCGCAAAATAATGGTAGATTCTATTGTCACTCACTATTAGGAAGGGACGAGAGTCGCAAACGCTATTTTGTGAATCACGACTCGCAAATTAGCATTTGTACATGCGAGGACCCTGTTTTGCGGTCGCAAACTGACCAATTTCCCATTTGCGACCGCAAAAAATGGTCGTACATCTAGCCCTTACTCTTTCCTCTAAAAAGGGACCAAACTTACAGGATGTGGCTAACTTTCCTAAAACAGTAACATAATTCTGGACACTTTAACCTTCCCTCTCGTTTGCTGAGTTTTGGCAGCTAATGTCTATCTAAATGTACTATACAGTTTTCATTTTCATTCAGATCTGCGTCAATAACATCTGTCAGATGATCAAACACTTTCTTACCTTCAGGGCCCAAACAATGCAAAAGCAGAGCAGTCTTTCTCTCTGAGCTTAATGATGCTCCGCAAACATTGCCATACCTCTCAACAACTTTTCGGCACATTTGCCTTTTCATTGGCGGATCTCCAGGTCTAGCTAAAATAAAAACAGCGGGGCCTTTACATTTTGCATCGTCCACTATTGTGAAGAAAGACTCACACACACCAAATGCTCTAACAAAAGAACAAATTATAGAAAACAAGAATGGGAATTCTCTATAAACTAGAATATGGCAGGGAACAGAGAAACCCAAAAGAATAGAGTTGAATAAAAATTCCAGCACCCGATCAATGTTCCCTGGAGATCTTAAAAGAATTTGGTTAAGGAAACAGACAAAAAAAACTCTCAAAACAAATCACTTTAAAAAAGTAACTACTGTTTTGGCATTGTTTCCCATTCCCTCAGTGTTTGTCCAACCGAGGGGCATATTATCAAGCCTGTGCGCTAAAATTATCGCCGCTTTATCGTCCGAAAACGGCCGATAAAGCGGCGATAATGGGCTTGATAATATGCTCTGTGGAATTCCAATCGAAGCACATGTTAGATGTGAAGATATCTAACATGGGCTTCGATTGGAATTCCACAGAGCATATTATCAAGCCCATTATCGCCGCTTTATCGGCCGTTTTCGGCCGATAAAGCGGCGATAATTTTAGTGCACAGGCTTGATAATATGCCCCCGAGTTCTCTGTGTCAAGAAGATTAATAATAAGTTCCTCGATGCATTGACATATGCGCCATATTCCCTCAGAGATTTCCCAAGAGCCACTTCACAGCCATTCGCGAGAGCGCCGCTAGTCATTAGACAGCAGCTCTGAGCATGCACTTTGCCACCGTAGAGCGCTACTAGTCACTCTATGGCCGCTCCCAGCACGCACAGTAACACTGTGCAAAAGCGAGACCGCTAAACTCACTTCCTATTGCTTCTCCTTCAATTGCTACTGCATGGCTCACTTCCTACATAACACAGTTGCTTCTCCTCGAACTGTGAATACGTACACACCACACACACCTCCACAAGGCTCTCACCACTCAACCTCAACTCTCGATGGAATCCGGTGGGCCACGCATTCTCAGAGGCACGAGTGCTGGCCTCTCAACTCCGTGAGATGTAGTCCAGCTCAATGGGTTCGAGCGAGGACTAATGGTAAGCGCAACTTTTAACGTACAAAGCTCTCCCATTGCTAAAGTCCCCAGATAGACAAAAACTTGTTAAAATTCACAGTTCAGCGCACTTCCCTTAGTGCTGAGGTGGTCTGGCCCTGTTGCCAACTTCAATCGCACTGGTGCTAAACGTCATAGTAGTTGGAAAACTAATTGTCTCACAAAAAAAATTAAAAATGTATTTCCTCGGAAAAACTTTAACTCTCGGAGGTTCACCCTCAATCCTTCTATAGGTTTCAAGACTTGTAGGTTTGAAATGAACAGGATGCCTGTCACACCAGGTAACTCCTGAGCGATGCAAGTTTTGAGACATTCTGTAAAACCCCTTGCACCTCCTCTGGATATCCTTATCACATTCACGTCACCAGTGTGACAAGTAGCCAGCTTAAGAATTCCAGACACAGGAGGTTGACGGTAGATGTAGGTTTATTCCTCACAGAAGGTTCTATCCAACCTCACCAACTGCTGCCCAGCCTCTCACTGGTCAAGATCTCATCCACTACATTCCATAAGACCGTATAATTTGTACATCAAAGGCAAGGCCTACTCACACATAACAAGGGTCGTCTTACAATGAATAATCATAGATATTACACGCTCCTTTAGGTGAAGGCTTGGCCTGTCTGAAGCATTAATTAGCATTAGCAGAATGATCCATCTTTACTGTAATAGAGCTAATGCCATATTACCTGCACCTGTGGACTGTGTGTTCAGAGATAATTCATTTGTTGTACCCGATCCATCGAAGGATGCATCTAGTGAAATAATGTATTGAAAAGTGTCAAACGCCTTTAACAAAAGGACAAAAACATCCCTGACCAGCTTTCAAGTCCCAGGTCCGTAGGATAATTAAAACTTTACAGACTTCGCTAAAAAAGTAATATGCATTAAACGTTGGTGCTGTTTAAAAAGTGCAAGGTATAAACATGTTGGAGAATAAAGTTGCTTGGGTTTTCAGTAGTTATTCTTCTATTTCTAACACAACCCTAACAGTACCCAATAAAACAGAGGGAACACAGGTTGCATACAGATGCACATGACGAGGTTAACACAAAAATGGGGCAGGTGGTCAGTAACATGGTGGAAAATTGGGAAATGAAAGAAATGAAGGTGACAGAAGGGAGGGCGCACAGAATACAAGGGGAGATAACATTAAAAAAATTAGAAGATGGGATACCCCTTGAAAAATGTATTTGCGGAGGAGGAAGAAAGGGAAGATGTTTCAAGAAGTGGAAGAGAGGAGAAGGGACAGGAGACGTAGGTAGGGGTTAATATAGAAGGAAATGACGTATTTTGGGGTAGGGTTCGCCAGTGAAGAAAACACAACTTACTGTGTAGAACTGTGTAAGAAGGAACAGCAGGAGCTGTAGATGGGGGACGGCAAAAAGTATTTTAAAAATGTTTTATTTGGGCATGAGGAAGAAACAACATGATTAAAAAATAGATAAAGAGATCAAATAAAGAGCTGAAATGCATTAATCAAGGAGGATTCAAAAACATGGGAAGTGTCTTATATCTTGAAAGTAAAAAAAAAAAAAGATTTAAGGTATGGTTTTAAAGAAGCTTGTTTCTTAAATTCAGTTTTTCTTAGTTCACATGCAACAGTTTAATTCCCCGTAGAAGATATAAGCAAGAAGGGCCTGATTTGCCTTCGGCATCAAAGTGTCTGACAGCGCACATTGGAAAACTGATGCAGTCAGTCCAAGAAGCTGTGCTACATAGGCATTGCTGGTGCTTAGGCTGGCGTTTGTGTATTGCCTAAAGCCCTGCTTTCAAAATAATGGAACATGCTTTGCTGTTCTTAGCAGGGTACAATGAACAGGACTGAAAATGTCCAGGTTGAGGGGACTGAATTTACTGACTTATCAAACAGGTCCTAGTACATATCCCCTGTAGCCAATACATTTGATATCCACAGCTGCATGTGTAATACCCACAGTTCAGCACTTTCCTTTTTATGGTATCTTCATCCTAAAAAAATGATTTCTATCTAGTCTCATTAACCGTCGATCGAGAGTACGGTGACCAATTTATCATCTCACATCTTTCCAAAGTTTTTATTTATCTCTATCACAGGACCTGCTGACTGAAAAAGTTAAAAGCAATGAAAGCAAGGTACTCCTCCTTTGACCAGATTGTGGCACCCAGAATGAAGGAAATGAGAAATATTCACCTGTGCTTTTTAACATCTGAACATTGGCATCAATGTACATTTTTCACATGAAAATGTTCCTCAATCCTTCAGAAAGACCAAGAATACATCAGACAATCTTCACCTAACCACATGAGATATAAGCCTGTCCGGATAAAACTGACAATGCAGTCACATGACGTGGAACTCAAATTAATATTTTCTTGGATTCCACTGATTCTAACAGTCCGATGTAATTTAGGTTCAGTCCAGTCCAAAAGGGCAGAAGATTAAAAGTTATGTTGGATATTACTACTCCTTTATCGATTAAACTTTAACCACCCGCGCTATACATTCCATGATCTACAAATGTGTCTGATGAAACATTCCTCCTCTTGTTCTGAGTCATCAAATAGTATCCTACACACTTCCAATCTTCCTAACTGCAAAGTTCTGAAGATAGTGATCTTTATCAAATTTCAATATTCTCAAACTTTATCAGAACATTGCTGCTCAGATGACTACATTGATTCACAGCAAATGCCCAATCATTAAGACTCTTTACAGTCTGTACTAAGTCCTCGTAGTTCATAGAACACTGTTTAAAAGCATCTCTACATGTGGACCTTGTGACTAATGGCCCAAGTTAGGCAAGGAGGTCTCTCTGCTGAATGATATTTCAAGAAGCAAACAGGTAACTGCTACCCACATTATACCACTGTATCTCATTTCACCTATTTCCAGTACTGCATGCACAAAACAATCTACATCTTTTATCAACCTTTCTTGTAATACCCAAACTCCACTCCCTGTCTTGCGAAGGCCAAAGTGCCAAGAGCGCCATGTGAGTCTCTTTCTGAGTTCCAGATTTACATATTTTCACGGGACCATAAGGTGCTTTGTTAATGTGCTGCACCCCCCGAAGAACATACAAAATATGACATTGTATGAACTATATAACAAACCTCATAGTAAGTTAATAAAAATGCCTCATCCTCTATCACTGAAAGACACTACATTTAGACTAAAGGAGACTAAATTATAGGCGAAATTCATTTTAACAAAGCACCAGTTTGTTCCCCACTATGTAAACCCATTTATGGCCACCTATAGATGTTACTGCAATGTACAATACCACGCTCAGTTCTAAAGGCATTATCCAAAAAGGGAATAGTCATGTATCTCTAAATAGACTTGGCTTATCTTCTTATTTGATGCTGGTGAGTGCGACTGTAGCATTTCATATGATTTAGGTGCTAATTCTGTGACAGTTGCCCTTGAATTCTACCTACCCGGAGGTATACCTAATTGTGATTTAATATCGTTTCAAGCTCTGCTCAGATTTATCTTGTGTTTTGTCAATGAAATTCACACAGGAAGCTTTACTTTTACCTAACATTTCTTACTGAAACAAGAGCAGCGCATCATTTTGGTGTAAACTATACAAACTCACAGATTAGTAGTAGTAGTAGTAGTAACTTTTATTCGGTAGCCAAGTACTATCAAAGTATACAAACATATAACATTCCAATAAATACATCAGATTGCATATTAAAAATATCTTCCAGCACAGTTCAATTTCCCTGTTTTTTGCAGCAAATAGTGGCTTATCAAGGTTCTCTCTCTTCCGGTATTATTACCACATAAAAACAGAAGCTATGGACAGGCTAGGCTATGTGCAAATAGTGCAAGACACTTTAAAGCATATAAAATTATAAAATGTACCTTTATATTTAATACATAAAATACATAGAATACATACATTTGATACAATTTAGATCAGACAATAATTAAAACAGTATTAATCTAAACACTAGAAATCAAATTTAACAATCTACTACGTTTATACCAGACTGCCTGTAAAAATTTGCTTGTAGCAATAACGATAACAGGAGAGGTATCGCTTTTTAGAATTGTAAGAGCCACTAAATATTTGTTCACCTTCAAATTTTGACACAAGGGAATAATCCCTTTCCTGCGTGGGCCGTGGTAATGAGGGCAGAAAAATAGTAAATGTGCCTCGTTCTCATCTCCCAGGCCACACGGTGGACAGATACTAAAACTAGAGACATTATGCCATTTATTAGTTAGAGATCTCAAAGGTAGAGTACCAAATCTAATGCGAATGTAAAGGCTTTTGGCTAGGGGAGAGGAAACAAAATCAAAAAATTCCTCAAAACGGGAAAACACACAGAATATATCAGCAATGCAAGAAAACATCAAATGTGCATAAAATGCCTCTGCTATCCACCACAAGCAGTGTCAAATCTAAAGGCCTTAGTTGTAAAGAGGTACTACTTATTCCAGATACCATGAGGACAATGCTGGGAATTATCAGTGCTCACTGTAGAAGGCATATGCCGGTCATGCAAAGATCACTGTGTAAACCAGTAACAGTAAAGATAATAACAAGAAACATACTATTTGTTGAGACAGGAATGTCACCCCCATAGTAAACATGGGTGTACCTCTACCCAGAGTGTCCAAGTGAATGAGAGTGCCTAACCCTGCTGTAGGCATGATTGTTCTGAAAGAGAAACTCAGTGTGTTCCTTCCATGAGGGTCATCCAAAGAAAGATTGCTTGCTTACAAAGATGTGTCAGGAGCGGCCCAGGTCAAGGTGCACCCCCGCCCCTGTCACTCTGCACTGTTTGTGTGAGTTGCACAAGACCATCCCAGAATAAGCATCCTTTGTCAGCCTGCAGTTTGCCAATGGATTAAAAGCCAGCTGCTACCAATGCTGAAAGTGAAACCATGCCTCCGCTGAAGCAGGAAGCCCTGATTGTCCAAAGGCCCGACTTCCAGAAAGAGACCACTGTGAGAAATTCCACACCAAAACACTTGTCACCAGCCAGCCCAGAGGGCTACCAAAGACGAGTACTGTTGTACAGGTCTGCATCAGTGATGGTACCAAATGAGTCTGCAGATGTGGACCCCACAGGAAAGAACTGCTACCATGAGTGCAGGAGCCCAGACCACATCCGCCACACAGGTCAAGCAGGTACACTAACAAACATGTAAAAAGCTGGGCTTAGCCTGCACTGGGGAGAAATACTTGGGGCCATATTTTCGAAGTTTTCTGTTGCCTTTGAGCCATGCAAGGTAATACAAGGGTGACACAAAACCTAGCTGTGTTTACAAAGCCATGCAAGGCCACCTTGTGTGGCCCTGCCATGCTTGGTAAAACTGGAGTAACACAAGGCAGCACAAGTCACTGTTTTGCATTACTCTGCCCCAGGTAGGCATTCCATGGATCGATCATTGGTGTTCCCACACATCCACACAGGGATTTTGGTGTATTCACAGATTTATCAACACTGGTAGACCAGGGCATGCGGCGGAATGCTACATCTTCCAAAGGGAGGTGTAACAAGGTGAAATTTATTAATTTCTCCCCGTTGCTTCCTCTTTCTATTTGTGCTGCATTCTGCAGTACTTGTAGAAAGAGGAAAACGCCTCAAAGGATTGTTTTTGTGAGGGCAGGTGCCCTTCCTGCACAAAAAGAATCTTGCCAGTAATGCAGGTACCCTTGCACTGTAGTGCAGTTTGAGCGCCAGTGCACGTAGAGACTAGAGAGCAGGAATGTGCAACATCTTGACAGATATGGCACATTCCTGCCCTCCCTCTTTCAAGCAACACACCAATGTGACTTGCTGCATTGCGTTGCATAAAATAATGATAACTATAGGCCTATATGCACAGAGACAAGTCTGCTGCGAATGAGCAGAACTTTTAACAGAAGGGGTAAAGAGACATTGAGTCTAGATGCACATTTCACTTGTGATAGTATTTGAGCCATTTGCATACGTGCCTAATCTTGCTTAAATCCTTAGTGTGTTGGAGATCCAATATACTAGATCTCCGCAATAGCAGGTTGAATTGGGGTATCAGGAGGATACCTGGAAGAGGACAGGGTTTGTGCTTCCCTGTTTAACACAACTAAGTTAGCAAACCTGTATGCCTTTTTCATTGAATTGTGTAGTACTGTGTTCTGTCATTAAAGTCTTTCTTTTCGCATAAAAGATAAGCACTGAACTGGGCATTATGTTATTGTGTCTGTTGGCTGACAGTTAAGCTCTGAGCTCTTACCTTCAACACTACGTCACTGAGAAGCCTGTAACTGCTCACCCTCACCACCAGAGAGTCAAGTGAAGAAAGAGTTGAATTTGGCCAAAATTGTACAGCCATAGTTGGAATAGTCCCAGGACAAGAATATGAAATAAACTATAGGCATTTACCAGCCTATGAATCAGCATCAAGCTATGTAGGTTCTTGTTTCAAGATAGTGAAGTCAACAGAAGATCTTTAAAGTGATCCTCACAAATCTTAGTCTTGATTGACTCATCTATCTGTAATAATACTGATTGAGACTAACTTGGCAGTCCCTGCTACTATATTTGAGTCCACAATTGTTCAACTATTTTGGTGTAAAATTGTATACTAGCGAGGAACATATACATCCACATAATGTACAAAGAGTTACAAAAAAGATGTTTGGTCAGAATTCTAGATGCCAGAAACATATATTCCTGGCTAAAGTTATAAACCTATACAAATTATTATGTGCCTTACAGACTATGTCACCTATTCCCACATTTGCCTTGCTGAGTTGGACAAAATACTAGATTACTACTTAGGAGCAGATAGCGGGACCTACAAGTCTCACTATCTGCTCTTAAGGTCCTTTAAGAAATGGACATTTAAGGATCCTTCATTACAAGTCTACAGGGTCTCAAGAAATCCAATTTACAGTTACTGTTGAAAGATTATTTCTCTATGACTATAGCAGAGATTCTAGGCGGAAATATTGAGACACAGGAAATGTAGCTTCATGCTTATACTTCAGGTGATCTCAGGTTTATTCAGATGTCCCAGAGACGTCTGTCAACCAAGCCACTTTTTGAATGAATTATGAAAATAGATATGAGACTGTAAAACCTGTATATTTTCGCAAACAATGGTCCAGGTGCAATCTTCAGAATAGCCACTCTCAGAAAAATGCTAGACTACTCAATAACATTAAGAAAGAATGGCTCGGATTCTTTGCTAAACCCAAAGAACATATAGTAACAGTTTGTAAACCCCTTGACAACTGAGGCAAGTGAATTTCAGATCTGTATGCATGAATACTTATAAGAGCACTTTACCAGGGATTTAAGCTAATCAGTAATATTTAGATTATTTGATCAAGGTTTGCATTAAAATGCCAAAAGCTTGGCAGAGGACTATTAAAAGATATTCAAGATTCAAAATGATTATGGTGTAAAAGCGATGACTGAAAAACTTAAATGAATCTAAGACATCGAGAATCACTCTGGGCACTTTTCAGTCAATCGTCCATTGTTTTCAATTTGTCTACACAATTAAAAACAGGGAGCAACCATGTGTAAATTAGTCTTAACCAAACACTGTAAGTGTTGGTCTGGTTGGATTACTAGCCTATGTCACCTCCTAGTAGGATGACAAGAAATCTCAGACATATTTAAAATGTATTTTACCTCGACATTTAGGTTTGTTTACCACAGCATTCTTGGAACCCACATCTGGCCATTACACACCACTTTCAGTCACTAATTTGTACTCCATAGATGGAAATGCTTGAATCAGTTGTTACTACTCACACTTATGCTGGGTCCATATGAAAATCAGTCTTCTCCCAGCTCAAAATATTTGGAAGTACATATTTAGCATTTATGTATTTCACTTCTTTGACTAGGATCAAGAACGCGTGTTCCTTTTTAAAATAGAAAGCTGAATTTTCATCATTTTGAATATAAAATCAACTAAAACATATTGTATAGTCTACTCTGCTTCATGTCTAGCATAGAAAATCCAGCCTGTACCTCTGAGGAATTGCCCCAACTGTTGGTATCCTTTGCTTATTCAAGTGTTTCTTACATCATATGCAAATAAGGCATAATGGAACTACTTGCCTTCTCAGTACATCATATACAAGTGTAGGATTCCTATGGCCCTATAATCCTCTTCTGACAGCAAGTTTCCAATCATATCTTATCTAATTTAAAGCATTATGTACTGTACACCAAACAGTCAATGTCTGATGTACAATGAACTCCTAGCAAGAAGATTTAGAACCGAGACATTAGAGGTCATCAGTAATTCTTGAAGACAATAATGATCATGCTCTTAAATGGTAGATTAATTAATGCTATCTTATTTTCAGGCCCATCAGCTCAGCTGTTTGACTCCTAAACCTAAACTAACAGTGCCACCTGCTCCATGCTTCCAGTTTTGCACTATCTATGTGATCAGATTGCATGATATACATAGGCCTAGAACATAGCATATCTCTCCTCACCTCCATTTTCACAACCAAGACTGATTATCTGGCCTTGAGGAAAATTCACTGCTGCAGCATTTTCAATGTCTATTCTCCATATTATTCATTCCTCCCAATAAAGTTTCCAACGTCACTAATGATACACTTGTCAGCCTGCCCAGGAGGTCCCAAGGATCTTCCACAATCACAAGCCAAGCTGGCTCTTTGTATATAGTATAACTACTCTCAATTATCTTCAATGCAATCCTCAGCCTGTTGCACCCTGATGTATCCTTCAACATTTCTATTAAAGGTCTCACCCCAACCACTTCCTACAGTCATCATCTTTTTCTCCTTGCCAACTCCAAGAACAATACTCATTATCATGATTAAAACCCTTCATTCACCTTGATGTACCATAAGGAAATGCACTCACACTGTTCAGAGAGAACTATCCCTTTATTAAGCTTAACTAGCAGCCCGTCCCGGCCTTGTCCGGGAGCAACAGGCTTCTCCGACCCCTGCCCGCCCCGACATTGTCCAGCAGCCCGGGCCCCCGCCCGGCCCGTCCCCAACCTGCCCCGACCCCCGCCTGCCCCGACATGGGTCCCCTTACCTCTGCCGCCGCTCCTCCCGCATGTCCGCTGCTGATATACTGCTTTAAATATGTCTGTTCTTATTTGCAGAGGTGTACAGCTGACCAATCCGTTCTACAGAGAGTACATTGGCTGGGAAAGCTTACATCATAGCTAATGTTTTTGGCCTAGAGGTGTGTTAATGATTGCTGTTTCACCATAAAAACACGGGATCATTCTCTTTTCTCCTGCAGCCCGGGCCCCCGCCCAGCCCGTCCCCCGCCTGCCCCGACATGGGTCCCCTTACCTCAGCCACCGCTCCTCCAGCTTGACCGCTGCTCGCACCGCCGCTGGCCTGTCCGCTGCTCCTCACATCACCGCTCCTCCACCGCGCCATGTCCGCCGCTCCTCGTCGCGCTCCTGGACGCCGCTCCTCCCCGCGCTCCTGACGTGAGCACGCACGTCGCGGCCGGCGCTACTTCGGAGGGACTACTTTTTTTTTTCTGTAAATTTTTTAAATAACGTTTTGTTTTTTATTAATATAGCCTATAACCATCTACACACCCTGACGATTCCAACGGTGTATCAGGTGTGTGGATTGGCGCTGTGGTTCCCGAGTTTACCCGCCTCAAAGGCTGAAAGTTCTTCCTTTATTATAGTAGCCTTCTTACAACATCTTTAACAAAACACGTTCAACCCTAAACCATGCATATACCTGCCTACCCAATGAAGGAAAACAAACAGACATTGGTTGTGAGAAAGTCATCCCTTGCCCTGACTACCCCCCATTGTATGACTGATACTGGTGGTAGTTGACTCAGATTAGACACTGGGGCCTGCTAACCAGGCCCAGGGTCAGTGCTCTGATTAAAAAGATATATGGTAATTAGGTGTAATTACAATTGGCACTGACATTCTACCTGTAAGTCCCTAGTATATGGTAAGGGCATGCAGGTTTAGAGGCCCAGCAGATTCATGAACGTAAGTGTGCAGTGCTGGGTTGCCTGCTGTCATTTTAAAAGTCACCCCTGCTTTGCAAGCTGCTTTTAAACTGAAAGTATATGCAAATTCAACTTTGGATTTGAAGGTGCTTCCAAATTGGTAAACCACCATATTGTTACTTATAAGCCACCCCTAAGGTCTACCCTAGGTATCCTCCAAATAGGGTGCCATGTAAACATAAGCAGACACATTTTAAAAGATGTTTTATTGGCCCTGGTGAGGGAAAAACTATCAATTTAGTTTTTCCCGTTGTACCCCTTTTAGCTCCATAGGCTAACATGGGAATACAGTTATACAATGTACCTATTTACTGGAGTGAGCTAAAATAATATTTCAAGGACTTGACAGTTAGGTAATTATAAATCCAACAATTTACCACTATTGAAATGATCATACCTAAAACAGAAAAGAAGTGATAGAACTTTCTTTTCTGTGAGACAAAAAAAGTTTAGCAGCCTCTCCTGATTGGCCAGCCCTAACAGGCTTAGCCAAACTGCTGTGATGAGGTGATAAGTGGCCTGCATAGAAGCAGTGGTTACCTGATAGGTGGAGCTTGCAGCTGCAGAGAATACGACAGGACAGGGGATGGGTAAATCAAACCGGGCTTCAAAGCGAGCATGACAGTAAGGAATGCCAGCCAGGCCTTCCCCATCTACCTGTACCCACCAGATAGATGGCAGCCTCAAGAGTGGAATTTGCAGAAGTTCTGAAAAGGGATTGTATGGGAAATGAGCCACACCAGTAGGATGGCTTAGCCAGATCTTAACTCCACAGAGAAAGATGTTTGATTTTAAAGTGCAGTGCTTTGTGGGAGAATGAACATGCCACACTTTACGGCTCTACGCATATGGGAGGTCATTTATTAGACCATTTTTTCACTAATCTCGGGAATGTCATCTGCAATGCGCCCAGCTTTGTCCCCTGGTCAGACCATGCTTTGCTCTCATTTGTCTGGTCACCCCTGGACGAAACCTCCATAGTGAGCCTCTTAAAAAAATTCACTCGGACTTGGTCTAAGTTATCAATGGAGGGGTGGGAATTGGCTTTGAGGAGATCCACACCGCCTCTTCTGGATGATCCCATCCTTGCTAATGAGGCTTTTAATAATTGGTTGGACTCTACATTAGACCCTATGCTTCCCAAGAAAGAGGTCCGTCATCGAACGGGCCCTACTAAAAAACCTTGGTACTCACGGGAACTTAAGGAAGTTAAACAACAATACAAACGGGCGGAAAGGAAATGGAGGAAAAACTTCTCTCCCCTAGCCAAAGAGGAATATAAATTAGTGCTCAGACGATACAAAAATCAATTGAAAAACGCTCAATCTGCGTACTTCCAAGACAAAATCTCTGAAGCATCCAATAAGCCTAGGGAAATATTCAAAATATTTCAGGAATTGATTACCTCTCCCCAGGTTATTGTGACTGCACCCGACCCCCTGAAACGTTATGAAGATCTGGCAGCCTTTTTTGCTGCTAAGGTAACCAACATCTATGCTGGCTTTGTGCCATCTGCTCAATACCCTTACAGCAAGGAGAACGAGCTGACATCCGAGGAGGTTGTTCCTGACGCTTCAGGACGTCTCGACGCGTTCCTGCTGCTGGATCTGGCTACCGTCGATCGACTCCTCAGCAATTAAAAATCAGGATCCCCCCTGGATATTGCGCCGCCTTCTGCCCGTAAACAGGTGTCGGGGACGGTCTGTCCTGCCATAATGCATGTTATCAATGCATCCTTGGAGGCGGGAGTAGTGCCCCCCCACCTGGAAGTTGGCGAAAGTTAAGGCCCTCCTGAAAAACCCTAATCTGGACCCTGAAGACTAGGCCAACTATAGGCCTATCTCGCTTCTACCTGGACTCAGTAAAATTGCTGAAAAGCATGTTAATCATGTACTCTCTTCGTTTATAGAGACTACAGGAGCCCTTCACTCATCCCAGATGGGATTTAGAGCCAAACAGGGGACAGAGACGGCGTTGGTGGCAGTGGTGGAGGCGACTAGGAGTATCGTGGATGCCGGAGGCTGCGCGGCGGTGGTCCTTTTGGACCTCAGCGCTGCCTTCGATACGGTGAATCACCCCCTCCTACTCCATCGTCTCCGCCTTGCTGGAGTTGCCGGAAGAGCCCTCAAATGGCTCCAGTCTTTCCTGTCTGAGAGATTTTTCTCCGTTTTTGAGGAGGATGTGTCATCGAGCCAGGTCCAACTGCATCACGGCGTTCCCCAGGGATCCTCATTTTGTCCGACCATGTTTAACATCTACATGAGACCACTGGGTGAGGTGGTACTTCCCTGGGGAATTCAGCTTGTCACCTACGCTGATGATACTCAGTTGGTGGTGTCCCTAGCAAGGGACGACGCCATAGGACGAGGGATCAACTATCTGACCCCCTGCCTCACTAAAGTGCTGGAGTGGATGACCTCCTCCTTTTTGAAACTAAATGGGTCCAAAACAGACATCATGCTTCTGGGTTATAAAGCTCTCATTAACCTGGATCCTTGGTGGCCAAACTGTCTGGGTCCTTCACCACAAACCCCCCCCCCCCCCCCAAGCACCAGATAAAGAGTCTGGGGGTATGGCTTGATTCTTCCTTGGGATTTCAAGTACAAGCCAAGAAGGTGGTGGCAACCTGCTATGGACTGATTAGGGTCCTCAGGAAGGTCCTTATTCTTCTTCCGTTTGAGGCCAGACGCATGCTAGTTCAGTCGATGATTCTTTCGCTGCTGGACTATGCAAATGCTGTTTATTTGGGGGCCCCAGTAGGATCCGTTCATACACTGCAAACGGTGCAGAACTGTGCAGCTCGGCTGCTTATGAATGTACCCAGACGCAGTTCGGCGAGGGCTGCATTGCGACAATTGCATTGGCTGCCGATTGATGAAAGAATCACGTTTAAAATCTTGTGTATGGCACACAAGTCTATTTGGAATGACGGCCCCAAGATTCTTCTACCCATGTTCCGTCTACATCAATCTCTCAGATCCCTTAGGTCCAATCAGCGTAATCTGCTGGTGGTACCCAGGGTGAAGCGAGCCCGAATGGGTGGTCGCCAGCTTTCTTTCTTAGCAGCCAAATGCTGGAACAACCTCCCGGACAACATCAGTCTTGAAAGCAACCATCTCGCCTTCAGGAAGCGATTAAAGACACTTCTGTTTCAGTAAATGTCTCCTTCAGTCTTTTGGTCTAACAGCTCTGGGATGCCCCAGGGTAGCCATGCGCTATAGAAAAGATTATTCATTCATTCACTTTGGAGAAAGCTGTCATGCTTTTAGGTGGCACATTGCAGCCCATTGGACAGGGGTGTTCCCCTACTTGTTGCCCCAGCCCATTGGATAAATATGTGAGAGCTGCATAGCAACTTGGATGTGCTGACTGAAACTACAAGAAGAAGGACTGCCCTGCTGGAACCCTGGCCTGCAACAAGAGGCCAGGGTTCCAGCAGGGCAGCACTCTGAATGACTGTGCCTGCTGCACACTAAGGAACTACATCCCTGGAGACTTAGTCTTGCTTCAAAAAGAGAAGGAGTGGACTCCCTGAAAGTAACAGGTTAAAAGAGCTCCACCTGCATCATCTCTAGCAAGAAGAACCCAGCTGACTGCCTTCAGCGGAACTTTAAGCGATTTAGCAAGGTGCATTGCAAGAACTGTAGTCCCAATTTCCGAGGAACAACTTCGAGACTCTGGAAGCCTGGATTTGTGTTTTGGGCACTTTGAACCCACAAGAGGAACTTCAGGAAGAAGTTCCAGAAGTTTGGATCAACTTTTGGAAAAAGCTCCATAAGGTGCCCAACCTGACGTTGATAACCGCAACCCGGCCTGGATTTCAGGTTCGTCCCGCTGAAAGCTCCGGAGCTCCAGATTTTCAGGAATTGTGTGGGAGCTCTTGCTGAATCAAACCAGTAAACCCGCTGTGAATCTGGCCTGACAAAGTGACCTGCTCACCATCGAGGGGAAAAGCTCCATAAAAGTTTCTAAGTGCGAAGGTAATATTTTGACCGAGGCCTCACGCTTAGTGCATTTGACCAGGACCACATTGCAATCGGCCTCAAACTTTGAGTTCGTCCCAGTCAAGCGCAACAGATGTCTCAATTTGGCACTTTTGTTTTTTAAGCACTAGAAATTGTTTATTCTTTAAAAATTCATATCTCCGGTTCCCTACATTGGATGTTTGGTATTTTGATGTCATTTCAAAAATACAAATATATCCTATTTTTATAAATTGGTGTTTGATTTTTAAGGGTGTAGTGTCCTACTTATTTAATGTACTGGTGTTTTTAAATGCTTTACACACCTGTCTCCTGAGGCAAGCCTGCCTGCTTGTTGCCAGCTAGCAAGGTTTGCGCAAGGGAATAATTTATTGAGACATTGTCTGGACCTTGTATTGTGTTGGTGGCCTTACTGCTAGTGGTGGTTGCATATTTACCCCTGCTGATAATCCATTGTTAGACCTTGCATCTTTGGTGTGGTTTCCCCTGACTTTTTGCCTCTACCTCCTGTATTTTTGACGCTTTGCTGGATTTTGTTTTTGCTGGTTTAGATGCTTTGGGCACTTTGCTGATCAGTGTCAAAGTGCAAGTGCTCCCTGAGTAAACTGTTGTTGTGGTTGGTTATCCATGATTGGCATATTTGTTTTACCAGTAGGTCCCTAGTAAAGTGCACTGAATGTGCCAGGGCTGGTGATTCAAATGCTACCAGTGGGCCTGCAGCACTGATTGTTCCACCCACATGAGTAGCTCTGAAAGGGTGTCTCGGGCCTGCCACCGCAGTGCCTATGTGCAGTTGCTAACTGCCATGTTGACCTGACCAGTGTCCACAATGCCCAGGCCTAACCCTTCCCTTTCTGTGCATATTGGACACCCCTATGGAAGGCTCAAGGTATGCCTGTGGGCAGGGTGCAGTGTATGTGAAAGGGAGAGCATGTACTAGTGTGGGTGACATGCTTTGATAGTGAATTACAGCCATTTTTGTTTTTCACTATTGAAAGGCTATCTTGCCCATAGACTAGAATGGGGAATGCTGTGTGTAACGATTACCTGCATATCTTCCCATAGGAGCAAGATAGAAAATCAAAAACTGGTATCCCTGAACTCAGAATTTAATAACACATCTTTTAGGAGGGATGGTTTTCAAATACTGTGTTTGAAAACAGCCCAAATGGCTGTTTTCTTGTCTGACCTTTCTGTGTGCCTTTGCCTGTTTGTGAATTGACTGTCTGCTTTGTGAGTGACAGGGGCTGGGGTGGCTCCGGGAGGCTGGCTGGGTCAGCCCAGGGCTGAATAGATCCATTTGCATCTTGAGTGGTGGGAGGGGATAGCACCTGGGCCCGAATAGGGCTGTGCCTGCCTTCCACAATGCTGGCTCTACCCCCTGCTGGGCGGCTGACGACCCTGCCCCTCTCTCTCAAAGGAAATAAGGAGTCAGGTAAACAAAGTGCTCCAGGACTGACCAGAACTGGTTTGGACAAGGCAAAAGACTCTGCCTTCAGTGAACCAGGGGGCATATTATCAAGGACCGGTGTTTAAATTATCGCCGTTTTATTGGCAGGAAACTGCTGATAAGACAGCGATAATGGGCTTGATAATACACCCTTGTTAATTCCCATAGAAGCCCATGTTCTTGTGTTAACATGGGCTTCTATGGGAATTAACAAGGGCGTAATATCAAGCCCATTGTCGCTGTTTTATCAGCAGTTTCCTGCCGATAAAACGGCGATAATTTTAACACCGGTCCTTGATAATATGCCCCCCAGACCCCAGAAGATTAGATCATCCTGGAGAAAGCTGGAAGACTGAAGAAGAAGGACTGACCTGCTGTAAGGCTGGCCTGCAGTTGCTTTGCTGCCAAGGAGAGGGGAAGGACTTTGCTGTTGCTGTGTCCCCTTGCGTGAAGAGATCTCCAAGGGCCTGAGGGAGCTGGCCTCCTGTTAAGAAGTCCCAGGAACAAATGGACTTCACCCCAGCTTCCCCGCTGAGCTCTGCTGTGTGAGTTCTGACCTGCCTGGAGAGCTTGATCCATTTGTGGGGCCTCTGGAGGTCGTTTATATTTGATTATTCAGGTCATTTGGCCTTCACTATGTCACTACCCTCTACCTTACACTACTCCTTCCACTAACACCCTTCCCATTCTTCCCTCTGGGGCACTAATTTTGGATGTCTTTAAAATACATTTTTTTGTGTATAAATACATTTTGGATGCCATTGTGATTAAACAACGTTTCCTTACAAATTCTGATTGCATATGTTCTTAGTTCATAGTAAAAGTCTGTTTTGTTTGATTATAACACAGTCCCCTTGCTTGAAGAGATCTCCAAGCTGTTCTGTGACCACTCCCTCCAATAATGAAATTAGGAATTTATTCAGGGAATTCAAATACTTCTTCATTCCACTCCCCCCTATCACTCACTATGATCCCATACAAACTCTAACTGATATAAATCACTACTTTGTTAACATAATCAACATAGGCCTCACAAACATCTACATGACTCGCCCATATAACTCCATAACTTCCCCATCAGGCACTACTTTGAACCTTTGATAATTGAGTTAACCAGCTTGCAGAAAACCACCTTTATCATCAGATTACACACTTACTCCCCTTCTGAATATCATGACCTTCACTCTGGACACCTTTACCTTCTCATTAAAAGTTTGGCAACTACGCCACTCCTAAAAAAAAATCAAAATTGACACATATAACCTATCCAACCCTCTCCCATCTTCCACTTCATGTTCTTGGGCAAAGTCCAAGAGACAATCATTGTCATTCAGCTAAAAAAACATCCCACCGCACATGATTGGACTACTGAATATCGACAATAGGCATATGGGATGAGGATCGGTGGAGGGAACTATTGTAGACCTGCGAAAGCCGGAATATGACCCAATTATGGCACCTCCTTAAATGGGGTAACTGCCAGCAATCTACAACCATAACCACCCATGTTGAGCCACAACAGTGGGTGAGCTATTTTGAAAATCAGTTTAAGATAAGGGATCGGCCTGCAGAAATAACACCACCACTCTGTTTTGATGAGCCTGTGCTATTTGCCCCCAGTGAGGTGGAGTCAGTTCTTAAACTAATTCCGAGTGGAAAAGCCCCTGGCCCTGACTGCATTCCCGCGGACTTATCTAAGCAAGAGCAAATATTATGGGTCCCTTATTTAACTACGATTGCCAATGCCCTAGCTAGAGGTGTACCGGTTCCTGATTCTTGGCACGGAGCTGAGATATTGCCGATCTATAAGACAGGCGATCGCTCTGCCCCGGCCAATTATCGACCGATAAGCCTTATTGACGCGGTTCAAAAGATCATAGCCCGCCTTGTATTGAGTCGTATTCAGTGCTGGATGTTGGAAACTGAAATTCTAATGCCCCTCCAGGCTGGTTTTGAATCACACTTAGGGACCTTGGACCAAGCCTTTAGATTCATACTTTTGTATTGGAAGGAAGTATTTCTTGGGGGCGGTATGCTCCTTGCGGCCTTCGTGGACTTAAGATCCGCATTTGACCTTGTGCCTAGGGCCGAACTTTAGGAAGCTCTGCTGGGGATGAGAATGCCGTGGACGTTGGTGGCAATTTTGGTCAACCTTCATGAACATACATACGCCCAGGTTTGTTGGGGTAAACCAGGGGAGGTAACGCAAGATTTGAGGTGTCCAAAGGGGTAAGACAAGGGTGTGTCTTGGCCCCCACCCTGTTCTCACTATTTATTAACTGGGTGGTCAAATATTTTTCTAATCATCCGACAGATGCACCAACCCTAGCTGGTATGAAGGTGCCCCTGCTCATGTTCGCAGACGACACTCTTTTAATATCTAAGATGAGACAGGGACTACAGCTGGCACTGTCTGCTTTGAGTTGTTCTGTCGCAAACATGAGCTGGAAGTCAACGTGGGGAAGACCAAGTTCATGGTTCTCCACGCTGCATGACAAGTAAGCGCAAGGGTGCATATGGGAGGGGCCACTTTGGATCAGACATCCGTCTTCACATATTTGGGGGTCACTTTCAGCGATAAAATGTGCTTGAAACCCCAGATATATGTGTATGCCCTAAAACACACTCAATTAGGAGGGGCTTTGCTTAAAGAACATAAGCTCACCCTAACTAAACCGTTGGCACCCTTAGTTAAAATCTATGACTTAAAAATCCTCCCCGCCATCTTTTATGGTGCAGAATTGTGGGGTTTTAGTAACCTGGCTCCTTTAAGGGTCGCTCAGAATAAATTTCTGAGGTCCGTGGTAGGGTTACCTCAATCCACTCCACATATTCCCCTATTGTATGACCTGGGCTGCCAGCCTGTTGAGGACGTTGTACGGTATAGACCACTGGCGTTTTGGCGACGTCTGTGGGCTACACCGGAATTATCCTTATATGCCACGGCCTTACTTGAAGTTAAAGGGTTAGGAGGCTCCCACAGAATCCCTTGGCTGTCTGAAATCAAAATACTACTGACCGATATGGGGCTGGGGGAGCTATGGGTCAACCCCGATACAGCGGTTTTTCCCCCTAAAAAGATTTTAAGGGATGTGTACTGGTCATGGATAAAAGCTAAGAGATATGAATCCATGACTGGCAGCTCCCTGACGGCAACCTTTCTTGGCGTCAAGGACGACCTGCACCTGGAAGAATATTGGGATATCATAATGAAACCTTTAGACAGTAAGTTGTATCATCAGCTTAGAATAGGCACCCTACCGTTACGAGGGTTAACGAGCAGATGAACCAACTTAGGTAGTGATAAATGCCCATTTTGCGTGGACCAGGTTGAAACGGTCGACCACTTCCTTTTTGTCTACCCGGAATATCATCGACCCAGACGGCAGTGGTTATGACCTGTTTGTCGGTCAATGGGAACTAGATCTGCGTTGGCCGCGAGCAGAATCCTGAAAACCGACACCTCTCCCTTAGTGGTTATAGGTGTAGCCAAATATGTAAGTTGGGCTTGGGTTCTCCGGATTTGTAAGATTAGCTCCTAATCAAGTGATGTAAATGATACTACTGTTTGATGTAAAAGGCATTCCCCGTGGGTCATGGGTTTTGTTGAAGCTTTTATTAATTGGTTAATACGTAGTTGTCAAAGTCTTTTGCAATCTGTGTATTTAATACCTTTTTAGCGTTGGTCTTAGCTTTTATACTTATTTGTATTGTTATGCATAAACATACATGATACTCAATTTTATTCCGTATGAAATGGAGGTAATGTCATGATTTTGTATTATATAGTATGTATTTTATGATGAAAATACGCAATAAAGACTTTTTGACTGACTGACTGACTGACAATAGGCATATTGTGAAACAAAAATATCATGGACCAAATATCAAACACCAAAATATTGAAAGGTAAGTTCATATAGAAGAAGTATAGAATGACTACTCATATCTGCACATCTATGTACTTTGAAGACATCTATCTATATCACCATGACACATATATCTCAAGTTAGATATAGAAAATCTAGACTTACTTACCTTTAATATGTTGGCTTCAATATTTTGTCCTCACTTTTTTCACACCACAATATTTTGCCATTGATATTCTGGGGGCACAAACCCCACATCCTGTTCATGCACCAATCAGAATTTATATCAATCAACATAAGAGTGTCAAACAAAGGAGACAGACAACAAGAAAAGAGAACGCGAAGCCAGATGTGCAGGTAGTCAGTGTAGAAATTTACACCGACTATAGGTTCCCAATTAGTAAAGAAATAGAGTGCACGTGCTTAGTGTGGAAAAAGGACCCTCAGGCCCCAACTAAAAGTTGGTAGCCAGTTGTCTTCATTGGGTCCCTGATAGTTTGAAAGGAACATGAAATAGTGATGGGAAAAGTGCTTTAAAAAGAGTTTGGGCTACTCATCAAACAATTAATTTTATTGAGAAGGTAGCTCTAACTCTATTAAAAACGGTGAAAAAAAGGAGGATGGACTGGTGATTGGTTGAGTTAGTTTGAACCAATAAGTCCTCACAGTGGTGACAAGTAAACAAAGATGGTCAACATGTTTCTGCTTTCGAGCCTAAAGTCAGCTCAGCATTCGTCAGGACCAGAACATTCAATCATACTCCTTGGTGGACACTCACTAAGGTATCCTAACCTAAGGTGTAGAAAAAGGAAAAAGGTGAACTGATACAACCTGATTTAGTAAGAGTTCCTATGGAGGATAATATCCAAAGGTCTCGCCTCATTAAGGGAGACAAAAAATCTGAAATATAAAAGAAACAAACAAATCTGTTTTGTATGTGGCGGTTATGCATATCCCAATATTAAGTTAATTTGTCTAAACAACCGTGCACGTGTATTCCAAATTATAGAATTAATACAGAGAATTATTCTGTTATGGTTGAAATTAAGGATACAATGACCAGAAGCAAAGAAGGCTTTCTCATTATTTGGGTTCACAAACCAGTGTTCACTGTTTATCAGCCTATCAAAAACAAGCAAGACACATTGTTTGTGCATGTTACTTGAAGGATAGATACTCAATCACAGAAAGTGCTTGTCAAAATATAAAACCAACACGAAGTTGGAGTTTTTAGAATGCAAATACACCCCTCGAGCAGGGAGGAATCAGATAGCATGTTGTGTCAGAGAGGGGCCAACTCACTTGAAAATGTCCGTGTTCGAACATCATGGGTTGGCGGCAGGGGGAAAACTTCACGCTCGGTCAATCTGATAGCAAAAAGACAGGGAGATTGTCACGATATGTATCCCCTCTGCCTGCGCGTAGCTTAGGTCACAATGATTGCTTGCGGTGATTAAAGAAATGCTCGGAAACTCACTTGCTCCTAAGCGACTCCCCGTCTGTGAACCTGCTTCAGCCACGTCCGCCGCCCGATACATCCTAGAAGCAATGCGGCGGCGGGTTTATTTGGAAGGGAAGGCGGAAGTACGGGGAGGGCGCGGCCGCGTGGCTAGCGGTCACGTGGTACTACAACTCCAAATTACACTTAAAGGAGCCTCGCTGTTTTTATACTAACTGTGCCAGGTTCATAGACTCTCGGCGTGATAGACCGAGACAAGCCCCTTGATGTTGGTGAATGGAACTTCGCTCGAGATTGTATTATTGGTGTTAAAAACGCTTATTTCTTCAAAGTGCTGGCGGGACATATGTATATAAAAAGGCGTACCAGACAAAGTATTTTAGTTGACAGGCAGTTGGTAATTTTATCAACCTAACCCCAGTAATGTATAATGTAATCGGTTACATAAATCAGCCTTCTGTTGAAAAGAAACTGATAGAAAGCAAAGCTAAAAATAGCCTGTTGAGGGGAAGAATACGTATGAACTATGTTCCTATTATATCAGAAAGGAACCACTATAAAAGAAATCAACAGAGTCTGAAACGATTAATGGTACAGTTATCTCTGCATTACCGACCCCCACGGAATCTCGTCATTAAGACTATGGAGGTGTGTAGAAAGGCGATATATCCACCTTTGCTCCTTTTCAAAAAGAGTGCCTTCATTGTTTGAATTGATTTGCTCTATTATCACCCATTTCACATCATTGGGGCCATGTCCATTTTCCCAAAAATGTGTAGTTAATTTAGTAGTGTTCCTGCCACATCTAACGTTACTGCGGTGTTCCACAATACGTGTCTTTATCCTCCTGGTGGTCATTCTCACGTACCTAAAACTGCAGGGACATGTAATCAAGTAGATGACGTTACTTGAATTACAGTTGGTGTGACCTCTCAATTGCCATTCTTTTCCTTCTTCCAGATGCAAAACTTTGGTAGTGGTGGTAAGGTGGCACACACTGCATCCACCGCAAGGGAAATGACCTATGACAGGTGGTAGGCCCCAGGCATTGAGAACAGATTGATGGTGTATGGTCTGGTCAATTCTGGGGCGGGTGTGTACAAGGGCATCATGCAAGCTTCTTTCTCTCTTATAGGAGAATAACGGTTTTTGCCAGTTGCGGCCATTGCTTGTCAGTATTCCCCAATGTCTGCCAATACAGCGACTGACAGCGTTGGAGATATTGCTGTAGGTTGTCACACACGTTAATGGGACCTCAGTTTCTGTCTCTTTTTCTTGATCTTCCAACAGGGCCTCCCTATTGTTGTTCCTCGCCCTCTTACGGCTTCTTTGTAGTATTTTCTTGGGATAACCCCTCTGTGATAACTTCACAGTAAGGTCATCGGCCTGGATGTTAAAATCTCTAAGGTTACTACAATTTCTACGTATACGTAGATATTGGCCAAAGGGAAGGTTTTCCCTTAAGGGGCGTGGGTGAAAGCTTGTGAAATGGAGAAGGTTGTTGGTACTGGTGGGTTTGTAATAAGTTTTGCTTACAAGTTGGTTAACTACTCTGGTAAGGGTCACATCTAAGAAGACAATGGATTCAAGATTGTATTGGTGAGTAAATCAGAATTTGCCATCTCAGCAGCTTAGAATCAATCCTTGAAATTGCACTTATGATTACAGGGAAAGGGCACCTCGAATTCCTAGTGTTCCTAAACCAGCTAGCTGTGACCATCCCATACAGTGTTGGGACCTCCTGTGCACTGTCTCATCCGGCTTGTGCAATGCCCTCACAGGATGGTAATATGTCTCCTCTTTCCTTTCTGACAGACACTGGTTCATCCAAATCGACATTTGTAGACCCCCAGTCCTTTCTGGTGACAAGAGCCACCTTCCATACCTCCAAAGCTCAACAGGTTATCATTGACTTTTAAACGACATATAAAACCCCTAGGTCCATTCTTGCCAAACAAAACGTCTCCGTTGCAAAATATACCCAGTGGCACATCTATAAATCAGTGTCATTGCCATTGGCATGCAACAACTGAGGGCATGCCTAAAAACCACTTAGATGTCAATGCTCTCTGCATACCTCTAAGTTAACCCCACCAAGGCAAAGATTGTCATCATCAAAGAAACGTCACTCAATACATGTGAAACAAATATGACTCTTCTAAAAATTCCCCCATGTCAAAATGTGCACAAATGTCTTAGCTTCTGTATGTATTTAACGTGTCCTTTAAGGCACATGCAAGCACAATCTCAACTGAAGCCTATTAAAATTCAAAATCCCAATTTCTCCTCTCACATTCAAATGCTGAAGCTGGCAGTGCAATGTAGTCTTCGCAGGTCTCCCAGACACCGCCTTGGCACCGGTGACGGTCACCCTGCATACTGATGACCTTTTCACAGGCCACTGATAGCACAGTCCCATGGTCACTATTGTGTACTCTCTATGTAAACAGCCCAGTTTGCCTTCAGAAACCAGGCACCGCTTGGAGATTATCTCCTCCTTTATGTTAAGTGTTTGTTTCAACTCCTGAGCTAGTAATCAATGTGGTCAATACCTCTTGTAAAATAAAGTAAAAATAAAATAATAAGATAAAATTAAATAAAATAAAATAATATGAATATAATATTATGATTCATGAAACACGTTTGCCTTATAAATAAAACTTGCAATGCAAACAGTTTGCAATCCCTATGCCTAGCTCTAACTTTATAAAATGCAGTCCTTTGTTTTGTGAAGAAAAGTATACGCTGAATAAGAGGAAATGAATACATATTTTTCAACTAACAACAATCGGTTTAAGTATCAAAATTCAGACCAGGCATACCAAGAAAAACAGACCGATCAATATATGTTTTGAGTCACCATACCACTAACTGTCCAAAACATTCTTTTGCGTTCGACCTGATCAATAAAATATCATTGACCTTGTCTTCACGCACGGGTGGTTAAAATATTCCTGAATTTTCATTTGTTTAATAAATATGATGGCCATTTAAAGACATATGCCAGATAACGGCAAGTTAGCTGCTATAAAATATGTAGGCAAGGAAAATTATCTAAATTTAAAGTTTCTAAAACATTGCCATCTCACGTCTATAGCAAATGTATTCTGTTTTCTTATTTATTATTCAGCCTTTGAGATATCACAACACTGTAATGTAATTGAATTAAAATCAATTTTCTGGCGCCCAGAATTTTCCTTTGAAGAACCAATCTGTATGCAGTATTCATTGTGGCCTTGCACCGGCTCGGCCCACCTTCCTTTGTTCTACATGATGAGGGCAATCGATGTTTATGACTCACTATCTGTCAGCATTGTAGCCGCCTTAATAGCATTTCCGGCGAAATTTATTTTGGAGACTAATGTTTTGATTTTATACGCATTCACTAAGAGTGTGTCCGTATGACAAACCCTGAAAAACAGACGGCATTAGAAGTTGGGCATAGGCGAAGTTTATTTTACCTGCTGTAATTGCTGGATGTAATAAAATCCACACTCCCCACAGGTTTCCATGGATATATTTCATTAAGTCAAATCACCAGAAATATTGCAGAGAAAAAGCCTGGTAAATACCAAGAAAAGTGGATGTTGGCGCAGAAAGCATCTACATGTGATTGTTATGCCCCATTTTGAAAAGTGCATTTTGTAATTGGAGTTAGTTAATACACCTAATAAACTGCGAACACTGGGTACCAGATTTCACCCTCCCAGTTATAATTAGGGCCTTTGAGTTTCACAGATTTAGAGTATCAAGCTAGTTTTTCACTTAAACTCAGCACTAGACGGACATATAGCGTACAAATGTACTTGTGAAGAACTGACTGGCAGAATAATCTGTTAGAGACTAGGGCTAAATTCACCAAAGTGCATCAAGGCACGTTCCTGTGCTGAGTTGTGTTAAGGGGAGAGAGCTTAACTTTGCCACATTTACAAAGATATGGAACTGTTCAGCTCTCTCCCCATGCTGGCGCACTTAAGGCTGCCTAGCACCAACTCAGGCATCGTTACATCATGGTGCAAGGAATCCTGCGTTGTAGGCAAGATTGTTTTTGTGCAGAACTGGATATCTTCCAGCACAAAAACAATCCTAGGAGGCTTACTCCTCTTTGTATGTGTGCTGCAAAAGGCAGCCCCCTTGCAAAGAGGAAGTAAATAGGAGAAATAAACATATTTCTCCTCTTTATGCCAAGTTTGAGTAGATGTACCATTTTAGCACAAATCCAGGTTAACTTACTTTAGTAGACCTGGGTTTGCATCAAAATGCATGGGTGGATGCATGGAACCACCAATGCTCCACCCATGTACCATGCAACACTTCTCCGATGCAGGGTGCTGCGTTGTGTTACTTTTCAGGTGAAAAGTGACACAAGGCCACACAAATATCGATTTGCATGGCTTTGTAAACGTCACTCAAGCTCTTCCATTGCTTTAGGAAAAAGCAAGTGCTTAGTAAATCCAGGTACGGATGCTTAACTTGCTTCAATTTTAATGCCACGCAGAAATATATAAATTAAAACCTTCACCCTATAAGTATTCTTGCTTTCACGTAGCCATGAAAGAAGTGCTAGAGACACTGGAGGGGTGCAGATCCACAGTGGGCCATTGGGAATGCAGACGTTATCATAGCCCAACACAATTAAGCATGAAAGAATTTAGGACTAAATGTACATACTTTTGTGTTTCCGATTACCAAATAGCGAATTTTTGAGATTCGCTATTAGGTAATCGCAAACAGCGTTGTACTACAGTGTTTTTTATCCTGTTTGCGATTCCCAGTTCATCGCAAATATACCTACCTTATTAATATTCATGACGTAGATTGCAATTTGCAACCCATTGGCAATCGCTAAAATCACAGGGATGGTGATCTGTTGGGGTCAGCAGACCACAATGTCTGTGATTGCTTTTAAATAAAGCAATGTTTTTTTTTTTTTTATTCGGCCCGTTTTCCTCAAAGCAATGCTCTTGAAAAAATGCTTTTACAACCATTTACAAAGTGGTAAGGGTCCCTTGGGGACCCCTTCCTGTTTGCGAATGGATTACCACCTACTTGAAGTAGGTGGTAAAATGCAAATGTTTTACCATTCACTCATACCACTGTGAGTTGCTGTTAGGAAAGGACGCCCTTAACACGCCCCTTCCTAATACCTAATCGCTAACCCATTCTGCTGTTCGGTAATAGGTTACCAAAGTGAAAATAGGGTTTGTACATTTAAAAGTGCTTTTTACAGTCACGGATAGCCCTATTCTGCGATTCGGTCCATTTGCGAGCTCAAAAAAGCTACGTACATGTAAATGTAAATGTATTTGAGCTTATATAGCGCACAGCTACCCGCAGTGGGTTTCCCGGCGCTTGCTTAGGGAACCCGTCCTGGTATTCCCCTGTGAGATAACCCCAGGCAGGGTATCCACAAGGTGAAAGCCAGGCATCCCGCAGCGAGGGGCCGTTGTGGAGATTAAGCAAGCTATTGCCCAGAGTCGCAGAGTGTGAACCCATGAGTCAAGAAGGCACCGGAGCGAGAATTATCGAGTCCGAGTAATTTTTAGCCCAAGACCCGCCGAGGCGGGGAATTGAACCCTGGTCCAGGGCCGATCTCAGCTTCCGGGTCTGCCGCCTCTAACCCCTGAGCCACACTTCTCCACTCTAATCCCTGAGCCACACTTCTCCACTCTAACCCCTGAGCCACACTTCTCCACATCTGGTACCATAACTCCAAACTAAGTCTGATATACAAGTAGATAAAATAGACATTGCCAAATAGTTATAGATGAGCAATTGTGAACCAGAAATGTATATAAATAAATTTGTGCTAGATGTCGGTGAGGCCTTGCTCTTTAAAAAGGTGCTAAAAATAGAAAATAAACATTGAAATGCCTCGATAGGTGATTCCAAAATCAATTGGCAAAGTATCTTAAACACTACAAAAAAATATCAATAAAACAGTTAGACATACATACGCTTTATTTCTACATGTCGCTTTACATTTTCTTTCGTAATGTCACTGCCTGGAGAATAAACTAAACAAGGAGTTACATCCAGACAGTATAATATTTCTTCTCAGTGTAACATTAGACAGGACCAATCTGAGCATTTTTTTTCCAACTTAGGTAACAAAAGGGACAATGATTGAGCAGGGGTTCTAATGCTTGCATTTAAATACACAGGTTTGAGATAAATTAGTAGAATATCAAGCTACGACGGCTAAATTATTACCATGTAGAGAGGCATTGTATTCAGAAGCCTCAAATTGCAATTTCATTTCCTGCCCTTATAGTTCAAGCTAAGAAAAGACAATTATTGAAAACATAGCACCTGAAAGATCCAGCCTGTGTTTAACTGACTCTCTTTTAAAGGCATGATCACTAGTGTTTGCAAGAAAGAATTCAAACTCTTAGAGTTTATAAAGACAATGATCCCAGTTTATAAAGCTATTGCTCACTTGTTTAGAGCCAGTGCTTTATACGTGTACTTTTTCAATTATTTGGTCACAAAAATTGGATTTCCGCCTGCAAAGTGGCCTAGGCAATGTAATATCAAAAGCATTATTTTGCTATGTTATGTGTAAGCAAAACCTTTATTTGCAACAATAATTTATTAAATGTTTATGGTTATACACAACATTGTGCAGAGCATACAAGGCAGTAGTGAGGGCATAAGTGAGGTCACAACCCTCAGAAGAAACAGGGCTACCAGAAAAATGGCACTCAAAAGGTGGAAGAAGAGCTGATAGAACAGGAACTCTGTATCATAGGAAGCACTGACCCTGTGAAAAAAATCTGTATTATTAGTAGATAAAGCCTGAAAACTATTGATGTGGCTTGGGTCGAAAGAAGAAGAACACAAATGGCTGCAAATGGTGTTAGATGAGCAGGGACTAGATCAGAATGGAAATATTGGATAAACGTTGACTTTTACTGATCATTTAAAATGCCATTACCCTACTAGACTGGAAGCTGGGGATGCTTAAATGGCAGATGTTGTGAGAGATTTGCCATCTCAGGCAGGTGGAAATCTGATATAGGAGCAGTTGACAGTGGAGCAAATCCCGGAAGCTATTGTTCGGTTGGGAGTGGGAGAGTTCACAAGGCTAGTGGTTTCCTAATGGAGGTTTTTAACCCCCTTTATGGTATTATAGGGAGGCATCTCCTGTCAATGTTTAAAGCAGTGAGATAGGAGTGTAGCCAGCCTCATGTCTCGTGAATGGCCACTATTATCTGGATACATGAGGCTGGGAAAACCAGAATGGACAGTAGGTCCTATAAACCCATATCATTGTCCAAAGAGAATATATTAGCTAAAGTGCTCAGTAATTGGCTGAAGAGTGGTATACCATCACTGGTTTACACAGATCTAAATGGGCTTATGCCTGAGTAGAAGCACTAGACACAACTTAGACATCTTTATCGGTGCATGGGGTTTCAGAAGCAGTGGCATTGCTGTATGTTGGACCTGGCCCTTTTTTGCAGGTTTATTCACTGACTTTTTGCGTTTTGCCTCCTATTTTTTCTTACCTCTTGTGTTGGCTTTAGGACTCTGGGGCGCTTTACCACTTCTAATCAGTGCTAAAGTGCATGTTCTCTCTGAGTTTCTGAAGTCTTGAGTGACCCTCCAAAACTCGCACTAAGACCAGTGCGCAGCTTACAATATGCAGATGACATTGTTTTATGCAGCCGGACTTCCATCTGCTTGCAGCCCCAAATCATCACTCTACATAGTATAATCGAATCTTTAGGTCTGTGGCTAAACTACAGTAAAACCAGTCATCTGTTTCTTGCCAAAAAACAGACAGCAAGACTTCAAATTCAAATGGAATGTAGATGGCAATAAGATCGAACAGGTGAACACCTACAAATACCTTGGGGTGGAACTGGACTCCAGACTAAATCGCTTCAAAAAGTATCTTGCACAACGAAGGACCTTGGCAAACAAACTGTTTTTGCACTCAATCTAATAAGCAAAAAAATGGGTAGTTTATCTCAGTCATACTTAGTGCAAATTATCAGCGCTACATTTTTACTGTATTTGACTTATGGTTCGGAACTCTTCAAGGGCAAAGACCAAGCATCCTTAACACTCTACAGTCTGTCTTGTTCAAAAGGATTTACTGCATACCACAAAACACTTGCCAAACTCAAGTTTGCTTGGAATTCGGACTTAAGCATCAGTTCCCGGTTAGAATGGCTTCTTTAAATTGTGCTGGAAGTTGAGAGCCGCCCCTCCGGAATCCTTGGCCTCTTTTTGTTGGTCTGAAATGAAAAGCCAGCATACGATCAAACTCAGCTGGTCAACAGTGCTCCGCCAAGTGTTGTCATCTCGCAATTTTCACAAGGCCTGGGAGTTAAACATTAGCCAAGAAGCATTTAAAAAACTCGCCAATAAAGCTGCCAAAATAAAATCATGGTTGATGGATAAAGGTGAACAGGCAGGAAAAAACCACAGCTGATCAGTCTTACAAGAATATATAAGAGATGCCAACAAAAATACGTTATAAAAAAAAGGTAAATTTAGGGATTTGGGGTGGGGTCCAGTAAAGGGAGGTAAGAGTAATTTTGGGGTTTAAGGTTCTGTAATGGTAAAGGAAGATAAGAGTAATTTTAGGATATAAAGGTGGTGTTAGACTAGTCACCCTTAGGATGGTCTTCCCCCAAACCTTTTGCCACACACCTACAGTTTTCCTGATCTCTTTTTTGTTGGCCTTAGGGCTCTGTGAACTTTACAACTGCTAACCAGTGCTAAAGTATATGTGCTCTCTCCTTCAAATATCATTTTATGTTCTTGTAAGTCCCTAGTAAAGTGATACTACGAATACGCAGAGCCAGTAAATTAAATGCTGCTAGTGGACCTGCATGAATGTCACTCCAGAGTAGGCTTTAAACAGCCCATAGGTCAGGTTACAGTGAATTTAAAAAGATGGACAAGTGCTTTTAACTTTTACACGTCCTGGTAGTGAAAAACTCTCAAATTCGTTTTTCTGTACTGCACGGTCTACCTCTCCCATAGGATAACATTGAGTTAACTTATTATATTTAATAGTGATAACTTTCAATTAGGAGCAGGTAAGAAGGTTGAGTTTGCTATCTAAAGTATTATAATTTAAGACTCTCTTTAATGCTAAAGTTGGATGTTAGATTGCAATTCAGAAAATTTAACTTTTAGAAAGTTGTAATTTTCTTATAATAACCATTTGGTGCCTGCACCCTGTATCATCAGCCACGTGACTAGGTGTAGCTGACAGTTGGTCTTAATGTATTGCTCCCAGACAGTGAGACAAAAGGGAATAGTAGCTGGCAGAATTGGCAATCTCGGAGTTGATGAGGGGGAGGAGCAGTCACCTACCATACTTGCACATCATAAAGGCTCTCCCTGAGCACACTCACAAAGGATTTTGACACTAGCCTTTGTGACTCCAGACAAGCTGGGGCCACGTCAGAGAGGCAGGAAATTCCAAACGACTCTTTGGGGGAACCTCTAGAACCTTCTCCTACTTCAAAGTGTTAACCAGGTATAAATAAAAGACCCTCAGACCCAATTCTTCAGTACTCCTCTGGACCTGTGGAAGACTGAGAAGAACAGTTGTGCAGCTCTTCAAGAAGGACTGCTACTCTATTGCCCTACTGCCGTTGCCCTGCTCCCCTGCTGCCCGAGTGAAGGGACTCTACTCCACTTCAGAACCACTACAGAGAACCACATCCCTGACCTTGCATTGCAGCACGCAGCCTCCTCATAACCTCCACTGCATAATGCATCTCCAACCCAGGCCTTCACATTGAAAGCCCTTCACAGACGGCATCCTTGATGGCGATGCAGGACTGCGAGATGCATCTTTGATGCAGTACTTTGCATTGCAAGCCCCTCATCGAGCACATCCTCGATGAACATGCAGTCATTCATTTGGTTCACAATTGTAAAAACGAAAATCTTTTTTAAAAAGTCAAGCAAACTGTTTTTTACAACTTAAACCTCAACCATTACCTTGCCTTTCCTTTAGTTATTTGGGGCATTTTTGAAAAGTTTCATAACTATAGTTCATGGAGATTTGACCTCTAGAGTCGATACTGTCTCACATAAAATACTGCTAGAGCTTACATAACATTGGGATACGTGGGTTGGCGCTGACCTGGTCTTCCTCTGTTTTTGAGGAAGCTCTCTTTTTAGGTGCTCTCTCTTCCCTTCGCATCTCATCGTCAATCCATGCACTTTGAAGACCCCAAGAGCTCTTTTTTGAGCCATACTCTATTTAATGTTTACATCCAACCACTTGCACAGGTTGTAAAATCTTTAAGGCTCCAGCTGGTCTCGTACATAGATGATACCCAGCTCACTCTTTTACTCGCTGAGAACACAACGCAAGACATGGCCAATTTCAGAAAGGAATGCTTGCAGTTGCTAAGTGGATTAATAGTAACTGCTTGAGATTAAATGCCAACAAAACTGAAATTTTTCTGCTGGGTAAACACTCTCACTCCTAGGGAGACTGCTGGTGGCTGATTACCCTTGGTCCAGGTCCCAAGCTCTAACCAGTTATTAAAAACCGGGATGGACATCTCTGGCCTTTGAAGCCCAAGACAAATCAATGACAGGCAACTGTTTCAGGTTCCTGAGAAGCCTGAAATTCATCATAGACTTTTTCAACCCTTGTACTAGGCAAACCATTATCCACGCTTTAATTCTGTGCCATTTTCATTGCTGCAATATCCTATATTTAAGAGCAAACAAAGCTGTGATGAAAAGACTTCAGATAGCCCAAAATGCTGTGACAAGGTTGCTCTTCTCCCTTCCAAAATCATGTTCTACCTCTGGGCTTCTCCAGAAGCTGCACTGGCTCCCTGTGGACAAGCACAAACACTCTCAGACCTTGTGCATCACCCATAAGACCCTTATCAGCCGACTTTAATCAGGCCATTGTTCCTCAAATTAAGAGGGCTGCTTCTCCTGAGCCTTGGCCCCGATTTTATGGAACAATTTGCCTCTCTCCCTCAGGAATACCTAGATCCATATGCACATTATGAAATTCTTCAAGATGGGCTTTTTTCATCTAGCTACCTCTTCTCACTTTTCTCTCTGGTGTATGCAGTCTCAGTACCTTTGATTGCGAGTTCAGCGCTGGGAAGCCCCGTTGCTGAGGCAGCTATGCGCAATACAGGCTCTCTTAACATAACATTACAGAGTCAAATCATGGTAATGATCAAAGTTTATAAATCAAACTTTTTTCAGGACAAAGGACCTGGTTAAGCCAAAGTTGGCCGCCGGCTATACTATATTACAAGTTGTAATCCAGGTGGGCGGTCCTGCCATGGCTGGCACACAGAGCTGCCTTTCCAGAGGAGAGCCTTAGAAAGGCAGTGCCATGTGTCAGCTACAGTGTGTTCCTGCATGTCATGGACTGTCCATGCCACGCTGTAACAGGGGGTGCATGCAGCAGGGAGGCACATCATGTGCCCTCCTGCATGCATCCCAAAGGCCCAGAGGCAACTGGGGGCCCTGTAGTGCCCCCTTTCTTGACTCTCCATCACCATGAAAAGGGTGGCTGGCAGCCAACTCATAATATGCTTGGCGGTGCTGCAGATGCGCCATCAAGCATATTGAAGTCTCAGACCACCGCGCCAATGCCATGGATCCACGATCCCTGGCAGTTGCAGCAGTTCTAATGCGGTCTGACCGCCGTAGTTATAATACAGAAGCCAGACTACCGGTGCAGCGGTCCCCGATCGCCACTGCATGTTTGGTGGTCCTATGGAACGCCAAACTTGTAATTAGGCCCAAAATATTTATAGTTTTTGATCTGATAGTTTTGAACAATGTTATTTAAGCATAATGCCGCATTGAGTTGTAGTGCTTTCTATTTGTGAAGCTGTAAAGCTTTGGAGTTTTAGGGTAGTAAATCCTCAATTGTAGGGTTTTAGTTTTTTTGTGTGTTTGTGATTGTGGTGGTGCTTGCTGCAGAGGAGAATGTAGGGGCAAATGGCATGGAGGACAGCAAATGTCTCCAATAGATATTTATTCCCCTGCAGTATCAATAGCATGCTGCATACAGAAGCACAGAGGTTCACAGAAATAAGCATATAGCAACGGCACAATAAATGTGGACTGTAGGAGAGTAGGATCTGCTTCTTATACTTACCCCCACTTTTTGCTGATGTTTCCCTGCTTTTCTACTTTAGTCTGGCTGGGGCCCTGCTAACCAGGACCCCAGCCTAGCTGCTTCCTCTCTAAAATGATTCCATGTACTTTAGGTACATTCCAGTTTGGTTACTGGGGTACCCTTATGAGTCCCTAGTATATGGTACACTAGGTACCAAGGACGTAGGTACCCCAGAGGCCTACCAGGGGCTTCAGCATGTATTATGCCACCCCTGGAGAGCCTTCCAAAATGACACCACAGGTCTGCGACAGCAGCCTGTGTGTGGTGGTGTATGCACCCCTTACTTAGATATAGGTTCCCTATATCTACCTTACATCACTACACATATAAACCTATCAGTGCACCCCTATGGCAGGCCTTATCAATCCTGAAGGCAGGGTGCTGGGTTTTGTGTGATAGGGTATAGGGTGCCCATGCATGAGCAGGGCCCCTCTGCGGCCTTTGGAATCTATTCTCTTGGGTTGTTCGGTGATGCTACCAGACCATATACTCTTAAGTGCATTATAACCTTGTGGTAAATGCTTACTTTGGAATGGCTGCAAGGAAACATGTTGAAATGCTTACTTTGGAATGGCTGCAAGCAAACACTTTGGAATTATACCCCCCCCCCCCCCCCACCAGTCGTGGTATGGAGGTAAGATTCCACCTTCCTAGAGGGAGAGACATGACCACACCGGTACACCGATTACCAGTTTAACAGAACCCTGGCATAACAAAATGGATGCCGCAGACACAAGTCTGGCCTCCTGCTGCTGGACGGAACTCCGGCAGGGGAGGCCTGGACAATAGGTTTCCTGTCACAGGGAGGTGTCACCACCTCCCAGACAGGCTTTAGTATATTGTGGCTGGGTGGGTGCACTCCAAGAGTGCTTTGAAGTCAGCACTGGGGGCACATTTGGTGTCCCTGTGCATAGCCCAGTTCAAAGCGGTTGCAGGGGCTACCAGCCCCTGCTCTGGAGCAAAACTGGACAAAGGAAATGGGTTTAGCCACCCCTCTTTCCAAACCCTCCCATAGGTGAGTACCCAGAGTTTGTCCCACCCCTTCCTTGGGTATAAGATAGGAACCCCTGACTACAGGACTTTAGATTTACCTGGATGAAACTCTGATAATGAATCCTGGAACTTCAATGGTCTGCACGATGCTGGATGACTGAAGAATCTCCCTTGGAGTAAAGAAGTTACTCCCCTGCGTGGCAGGCTCCAAAAAAGCATCTGACCTGTTTGTATCTCCGAAGCTCTTGCTGGACTCTGAAGAATTTGCAACACAGGAGGTGGGTTTCCAGACTTCCCAGAGGCCGACTCGAGTCCCCAGCAAAGCTGAGACCTGTTGCCCTTGTGGGTACCGTGGAACGGGAACCCCTGGACACTGTGCACATTTGCAAGTGCATCTGCTTCTCGACGATCCTTGAGGCTGTGCATTGGGTTACTTGTAGCCCAGACCCGAGCAGCATTTCCACTGAAGATTGCTGGCCTACACTACACGAGTGTTCTGTGAGCTGGCCCTTTGTGTTTTCTCTCAAGGTACCTTCGCGATCCCTGGTCCGTCGACTAGTGGGTCCCTGATAAGGCAACTTTAACTTTCCCTTGGGCTTCCCTGGTTGCTTCAGATGTCCCCTGTTCTCTATCGCTTGGGGAGTCCCCTGGACCTAGCTGGTCCACACCGAAGCATCTTTTCTCTTCATGCATGGGTTGCTGTTGCCAAGGCTTGTTGTGTTCAATCCGAGCACCGATGCCGCAGCACTCGACATCCTTCGTGGGACAGCTCGAATCCAGCTCCTGGTTGTCGTTGATGCCTCCTGGTCCTCGTGGCTGCAGAGTCAAGCTTCACCTCTCCGCACCTGAAGCACCCGACATCGGTGGGCATTTGTCTATCGTGCCCCTGGTCGCTGGCAAGTGTCCCAGACTTTGCCCCCTCTGGTTTCAGGTTCCTCACATCTTCGATCCTGGTTTGGATCACACTTACACTTTTTCTCTCCATGCCAGCAGTTGCAGCAGGTTGCCTTCGAAAACGACGACGATTCCAGACACCATTTGACACCTATGTACCGGCTTCCCTGGGTGAGTAACTCGAGTACTCCGGTGCTCCCATGGGTGTTGGCCCTAGAACCCCTTAAGTCTAAATAGGTTTGCTCAAAATCCTCTCCTAAGTGTACTTTATCTTTAAAATTCCAAACGCGACTTTCCCCATAGAAGCTAACAGAGTTCGCGGCTGTATTCTCACATTGCACACGTCCCCTGTGGGTCCCCTGTGTGACCACCTTGGGTGGTTCCTTGGGGTCATAGCGATTCTACAGGCTCTAGGTCTTGTGTCTAGTAATGTTGTGGTTCTTATAGCAGTTTCTTAATATATGGTTTGCCCCCCCCCTCATCCCCTCCCCTCCCGGGGCCCAGTGTATATTGGGCTATTTACTGAAGTTATATTTAGTGTGTACCTTGCTCTGTAATCTCACAAAGAGATTACTAGAGAGCGTTTAGTAATAAATACAGATATTTTATATATATATATATATACCTTATGTGATTCTCCTTTCATATAGACAGTCAAAAGGTTATAATCTGGTAAACCAAGCTGCTTTACACTCCTTCAAGATGTAGCCTGAAGGCTGCTCTCCATAGCTACCACTAGGATAGCTTTCAACAAAGGTTGTCTTAAACCTGTCAATAAGGGTTGTTTGGACTGGTGCAAGGTGCCCACTGTAACTAGTGGACAGCATATGCCAGGCCAACTTCTCACATTAACTTTAACTGCTGAAAGCTTACACTGGTACTATACATTCAAATTACAATAGCTTTGGCTTGAAAGCACAAGTAATGCCATACATACAATAGTTTTAAAGAGGTCACATACAATATGAGAACAAAGTGCACATTTCTCTCTAGATAGGTGAAACTCAACAGTTAGAATTGCGAGACTTGCAGACGAGATGACATTTTACTATAATGTTCAGGTTGCCATTACAAGGTCACACATTTCATTACTGATATAAAAAACAATGCTGACTGTTGTCTGTGCATGTAGTGTAACTTTTCAATTTTAGAGGATTCTCGAAATTAAGAATGATGCTGAATACTAGTGAGAACTACTCCCCAGTAGAAAGTTTTATATGTGAAGTCACCTTCAAAAACTAATTGAGACTCTTGATGTTCTTAGCAGATTACTGGAGCGAAAGTGACCAGGATGATCTGGATGGTTCTCTGACGCTCAAACAGGAAGCGCCACCCACAACACTGTGCGACACCTATCACAGGACCCCCTCGGTAAGTTCTGTAGCAGCGATTCGTTTTTTTCAAGATACACTAGTACCAGGTTTAGGCCTTTCTCTTCCTTTGGGAAAATTGTAAAAAATTCTTAAATGCTGCGAAAAGCTTGTTGGCAAAGCCAACAGAACAAGTTGATGACTCTTATTGTGTTACATGAATGAATAGAGAGGAGGTCGCTGCCCTTTTTGCTCTAGCAATTTACCGACCATGGAAAGTTTCATCAATTTCAAAATGTATCTTCAGTGGACTTTATCCCATTCAAAGTACAGAAATGAATGAAGGCTAAATCATTTATTGTCACAGTAAGCTGCATGATACTGAAAAGACAAATTGTGCACTGCGAGCCAATTGAGAGGATATGTGATGGATGGAAAGAAAGAAAAGAGGTGGCTCTTGTAAGGCAGGTGCAAAAAGTATTAAAATATCAAATATGTGTGCATTGAAACACACAAAAATCGTTTTTATTCTATACTTTGCTGATAACAAAATGCAGGATGGAGCTAACTAAAAGTGTTTACAGAGTCACATTGATAGCATTCCTTAAGCAGTTTGTAAGTTAGTGTTTACTTCTATTTCTTACTTTTCCTTTCCCGATATTAAATCTAGATTTACCATGTTAAATATTTGTGTTACTGGCAAACTTTCCATTATTGTAAATGAGCTTAGCAATACTAAACGTATCTTTATTTTGGAAACCAGTATGAAGAACTTGTAATCTCCCTGGCTTTTTTGTTCACCTAAAATGCAATTACGTGCACACATCCCTTTGTGAGTAAGGCCCACTATAACCACTCCACTGTCAGCATGAAGAACACAACTGAGTATACTCTTTTGATTGTTCAGAATCCGTTCTGAGTTTCTAACCTCATACCAGCATTCAGGAGCACAACCTGCCCCTCCATGACATCATTTTTATTACCCCGTAACTTCCCACCATAAAAAAGTAGAGGCTAAAATAAGGAAAAGTGGAGGAGGCAGGGCAACTGATCCGAATAGACTGCCCGCGGCCATTTACATACAGGAACCTGAGCATGGGAAAGAATGGTTTTCCACTTTATTCAACTATGGTTTAGTCTAAGAAAACATCTTGGAGTCCTGGTGGGGGTCAAAAGTCCCCCCACAATCTACTCAAGTTGGATAAGCTATCGCTAGTTGGCCTTGCTGGACACACATTCAGCTATCAATGGACTTGGAGGAAAGGGCTACCAAATCAAAACTAATACCATTGAACTAACTTGGGTTTAAAGCTATGGCAAGCCCAACAGATAATCTGGTAGCCCTCTTGATGACTAATAGAAAAGCCATGCACACAAAAAAACTGTTTTGTACATGTTTTTATAGATTTCACAAAGGCCTTTGACCATGTTAACAGAAACCGTATCTGGCAGAAGCTAGGCTCTTGGACTATTCTGCCAAAATTGTTACAATGCACCCAACTTTTATACACCGACACATGGACGCAAAATAAACTAGGAGCAATTCAGACGCTCTCTCCGAAGGTGCTGACAAAGAAGGGTCTTAAGCAAGTGTGTGTGCTCTCTGCACACTTCAACCTTTTCATCTCAGATTTGAGCACTCAAATATAAATAGTAAACACCCACTCCACAGGACTTAACTGAAGGCCAATAAACTCATTGCAATACGCTGGTTATGTTGTTTCTCCTAAGCTTAAGCAGAACAGGTCTACAGAGGTACTAAACATCTTGAATACATACATACTGCAATAAGAATGAGATGACTGTCAACTTTAGAAAAACAAACGAAGTGGTCTTGGCAAAAAGTTACAAAAAAGGCAACTGTCATTTGGGAGGGAACACCAGTCATGAAAAATACCAAAAACAGATATCTGAGAGTATTGCTACAAGAGCAGGGTGTCCATCGTCTAAATCTTAACATACTAAAACAAAAGGTTAAGGGGCTTATTACGAGTATGACCATCCTGGTACCACTGTATTCGTAGTGGTGTTCTGACCACCACGGCGAGTCGGCCTGCTACATTATGAGTGTGGCAGGGGGACTGCCCCAAGGCCACTGCCTTCGCGGGTATCAAGGATCCTGAGGTGGCGGCAGCTTGCAAATGGCATGAATATGCTGATGGTGCCAAGCATATTACTACTTGCATATCCACTGCCCTTTTCCTAGCGGGGACACCGCCATGAAAAGGGTGGCGGACATTCAGGCAAGGGGGCCCTAAGCCCCAGGCCTACCCCCAGCCCCAGGCCTACTCTGGGGCTGGGGGTACATGCGGGGGGGGGTACATGTTGTGCCTCCCCTAGAATTGCACCCTTGTTCCTTCAAAGTGTGGCATGCACAACATGGTGCCTGCCATACTGTGCAGGAACGTGCAGTAGGCACTCTCACGGCGGCGATCTGCTTGTAAGGCTCTCCTATGAGCCTAACAGACCGCTGCAATCACCCTACCACTGCACAGCCTGCCCTGGATTTAAGTCGTAATTTGGCAGGCGGGCTCACCATTGGCATGACAGTCTTCCCAGAATCGTCACAATGCAGTCCCATTGGAACACCGCTAAACTCGTTGTAAGGCCCTAAGTCTCTAATAGCCTCCTTTCAGGCACTTTCTGGCAAGGCATCATCTCCATCATTCTTTCTGCTATTGAAAGTGATAAAGGCATACCTACAATTACTTTTGGCATAGAAACTTTCCCAGATAGGTTTAGTATGTTTCTCAATACATCACAATGCATAGAATACAGTATCTTATTTCACTGTCCTTACATGATGTTACAGGCCCATATTCAACTGGAATTCGGTTTAATGGATCAAGAAGTGGCTCAGAAAGCTTCCATACTTAAATACATGTTCTTATTACAACAAGCAGGTCCAGACTCTCTAACATCTCACATTTGGAGGAAGATACAATCTGGAGAGCCTGCAAATTCAAATGGTTGGACGATATAATTTGCAGCGCGTCTGAACATTTTAATGGCTGAATCTTCATATGTAGAGATATCAATATAGGACTAGCTATGTTGTGTTAGAGGAGACTCAGAAGGTATATCTGTAGGCAAACCCTTAGGTTTGGACATGAAGCCCTCACACACCAACCTAGTTGGTGTCATGCTTCATCATCGGGCCCACCACAGTGACACCGAATGTGTCCCGGGTGTGCTGCGACTCCAGATTACTGAGGAGCAGGTATTCTTACTGAGTGTGCAGTGCTGGTGAGAATGGAGGTGAAAGGTTTAAAAGCTATCCAGGAGGTCCCAGTTCCCGAGGGTAAAGGTAAATTTAATACCTGGGCCCCTGTTAGCAAGATAAAAAGGCTGTGGACGTTGTGGAGTATATTAGGGGCTCCTACGTCCTTGTGGTCTACATGTTTCAGCCAGGCCTTTTGATTAAAACTGGCTTTCCTCAGGACCAAATGAGTATGTGTGAGTGAAAATAAACTATATTAAGTGAAAGTGTATGGTAAAAAAGTGTTGCACTCGCTAAGGTGCCGTACGTGTAAGAGGGGGATTCCCTCTGCTTTACTGTACATAAAACACAAAACAGTACAGACATACAAAGAGAGTCATTGAGAATGGTATTAACCAAAACACAACAATTGCCGGCTTCTGGTGTGCGTGAGCGACCTAGAGCGGCAAAAAACTTAGCCATGAGTGTGCCATGGCTATAGTGAACTATGGCGGTAAATTATTAAACGCAGTGGCAGTGGTGGGCTACACAGCGAAACAGGCATAGCGTGAGGTACAGGTAAGTGTAGAACATAATTCCTCACACTTGCTACTTGCTGTTAAAGCCTCATGGGTCACTTGGCAGGGAGGGAAAGGAGACCCTAAACATTTGTAGAGGATTACAGTTAGGATACAAAAGGGCACAAAATTTGAAGGATCAGCTGGTCACTACGAGACCCAGAAAAACACACCAAACCAGCCAGACAATTTTAAACACCTGGGGCCTACCAGAACTAATAGGCCACCAACCGTGTTACAACTGTAGCGTCTGCCACCTGACTACCCCTTCAAAGACATTGTCGTTGGAAGTTGGGAAAACCTGGACACAACGACAATTCACAAACTGTAATTCATCTAACCTAGTATACCTAATCACCTGTCGCTGTGGCTTGAGATACGTAGGCATGACGACTAGGAAGGTCAGAACTAGGATGACTGAACACAGAAGCACCATGCGCTGTGGTAAAAACATCAGCAAACTGACCCAGCATTTCATCGTGCAAAATCACACCCCGAATGATTTCACCTGGACGGTGATCGAACAATTCGCACTTTCAAGTTGTGATGAGAAGACCCTGCTCACCAAAGAGCAACGCTGGATTTATCGCCTTTCTACCCATATAGAGGGGCTCAATGATTCCATCCCGTGGAATGCTCTGGCGAGATAAAAAACACATATGTAAGATATTGGTCAGTATCCCTGTCTGCGCTCAGACTCGTGGTCTGTCCCTATTTTGTAATTGCCTCCTTGACCTATATATACCTTGTAATCCCTGTTGTTGCTTTTTAAATAATAAGGGACCCACTTGGGCCTTTTACTTTATTCCTTTCTTTTTCCTTCAGTTGCGCACGGACCCGCGCGCACTTGCCACTACCATTGCCAACCCAGTACCATGGCGCATGCGCGACTGCATAGCGCTCGCATTCACCTCTACCGCGCATGCGCTGGAACCCTCACATTGCGCATGCGCTAGGTAAAAACCGCTAGCTCCCAGCGCCTGCGCCCTAAACAGAAAACGCGACCGCGCCCTCTCCCCTCTCCAGGTGATAACAATCAAACCGGCTATTTAAGCCCTTACCTGACTCTGGCAAAGCTCACTCGGGACACTGGAGCAGGACGATAGGTCGCAGGAACCGCTGATCGGAAATACCGTGAGTAAGCTTGATCTCTGCACAACGCTCTGGGTAAGCAACAATTTCTCTCCACAGGTGATATCCTAACTGTAATCCTCTACAAATGTTTAGGGTCTCCTTTCCCTCCCTGCCAAGTGACCCATGAGGCTTTAACAGCAAGTAGCAAGTGTGAGGAATTATGTTCTACACTTACCTGTACCTCACGCTATGCCTGTTTCGCTGTGTAGCCCACCACTGCCACTGCGTTTAATAATTTACCGCCATAGTTCACTATAGCCATGGCACACTCATGGCTAAGTTTTTTGCCGCTCTAGGTCGCTCACGCACACCAGAAGCCGGCAATTGTTGTGTTTTGGTTAATACCATTCTCAATGACTCTCTTTGTATGTCTGTACTGTTTTGTGTTTTATGTACAGTAAAGCAGAGGGAATCCCCGTCTTACACGTACGGCACCTTAGCGAGTGCAACACTTTTTTACCATACACTTTCACTTAATATAGTTTATTTTCACTCACACATACTCATTTGGTCCTGAGGAAAGCCAGTTTTAATCAAAAGGCCTGGCTGAAACATGTAGACCACAAGGACGTAGGAGCCCCTAATATACTCCACAACGTCCACAGCCTTTTTATCTTGCTAACAGGGGCCCAGGTATTAAATTTACCTTTACCCTCGGGAACTGGGACCTCCTGGATAGCTTTTAAACCTTTCACCTCCATTCTCACCAGCACTGCACACTCAGTAAGAATACCTGCTCCTCAGTAATCTGGAGTCGCAGCACACCCGGGACACATTCGGTGTCACTGTGGTGGGCCCGATGATGAAGCATGACACCAACTAGGTTGGTGTGTGAGGGCTTCATGTCCAAACCTAAGGGTTTGCCTACAGATATACCTTCTGAGTCTCCTCTAACACAACATAGCTAGTCCTATATTGATATCTCTACATATAACCAGGGGACCCGGACTGGCTTACCTAGTCCTCTCTCTCCTTTTTGATTTGCTGAATCTTCATATGAACAACCACCACGATAAAAAGTTTTTTTTTAAAGTATCCTAAATGTTCTTGTTTTTATTGATTTTACAACTCAGGAAAGAAGCAGCCCATTGAGTGTGTTACCAGTATAAAATACAATAATATATTGCAATACAGTGACAAGGCATTGAAACTATCACGTTACACACGTCACCTGAACCACAGACAATATTATAGCAGGGCATAGCCCAATCATTCTGTTTTTACATTGAGAGTGCCCACATTACGTAGTCCTGTATCCCTACCATCAGCCCACGGTCTGTCTGTGCAGGGCTCTATCTGTATGCCTCTGTGTTCCACCCAATGTTCAGGATCTTTAAGTGTTTCTGGGGGCAGCCCCGTCACAAATATATTGGACATTCTAATCCCATGCAGAGATCCATGCTCTTGGCCCAAGTTTCCACAGGGGGGGGGCTCTATCTCCTTCCAAACCCTCTCAATATCCCTTTTAGTGACAATTAAGCCCAACCAAAGAAGCGCCGTCTGATAGTGTCATCTGTGATATGACGGAGAACGTGTCTGGGGTCTCGGGATATGTCCCATCCCAGCACCCTCTCAAGTTGCCCCAGTACACCACCCAATAAGTGTGCCAATGCCGGACAGTGCCAGAACATGTAGGGTAAGTCTCCCTGCGGATCATCACACCCCAGACAGTTCCCAATGGGGATCAGGCTCATGCAATGGAGGTTTAAAAAGAATTCTTGAGCGAGCAAGCACGATGCCGCTTGCTTGCCAGAAATGAACAACAATTTAGAAAAAGAAGCCATGGTTCACTGTCAATCACGTAACTCTTCTTTATTCGGCTTAATGAAAGCATATATATTAAAACAATAAGTCCATAGCACATTACAATCACAATAGCCAGCTGTGTCTCAATTAATCATGATTAAAATATAAATTGTACAACTATACAAAAACAAGAGCCAGCAAATTCTGTAGCCATTAATAATGCAGTTCAGCCATCTCTGCCCTGCAACAGTTTGTTTGCTTGATAATTGCTAAAACACATTATAAAAACTTATGTTATTACAACTGCATTATCTTGGCTAGCAATTGGGGCGCAGACATAAAAGTGTTTGGCATTAAGATTGCCGACAATCTCATTGATTATGGTAGTAAAGGGAATACAGACAAAATATAAAATGCTTATGCATTAAAGTGCCAGCAGTAACTTAGTTGGAAATAACAACTTAATTTAAAACCTAGTCATGAAAATATGATCTGGCTAATTTCTTGCAGTAGTCCTTATTTGATTGCTGAAACACTTGGTGCTATACATTAATGAGTACCGGCGGTTATTTATTAAACAACTGTAGGGACATTAGAGTGAAATATAAAAAGTGCTTGCACTCTGTGGTTAAAGCAATCTCATATAAATGGGAACAATTCTAAAAAGGGCCTGTGCATTAAGGTGCTATCAATTCCATTAATTGCTAAATCTTAGACTACTATGTGGGCATAAGAGATTATTATAAAAGTGCTTGTGCATAGTGATGTCAGCAGTTTAATTCAAATCGAAGCATCAAAAATCATCAATTTCTTAAAATCATCAATTTAAAAGTGTGGTGGTATTTATTGAGATACTTCCTAAAGCATTAATTAAAATAATATATCTTATTTCATTTTATTGCATCTCAATCACCAAGCATACAGCAGATATCTGGAAAGTGCAAAGACATTCAGTGTTGTCACTTTTTAGTATCGTAGTTGCTTCCTTCAATTGTGTCATAGATAAAATGCGACAGATCTGAACTCTCCATGTCTTCTTGAGTGCGGAATACACCGGGGAAAAAAATGAAGTGTTCCTTAGTTCCATTACATGCCTCCCAGAAAAGGCAAGTTGACTGGTTTTGCTACAATAATTATGTAAAAGGAAGATTCCACACCTAAATTCTAAAAATAGGGTTTTAGCTCGTGGAGGCTCTAGTTGATTCAGAAATGGTTCAAACGGCATGTTATCATTGACATCTAACAAACTCGTTGTTAGCACACCAACACTATTATTATTGCACAGCCATTCTTGATTAATAGAATTCCAGTACCCCTTCTTCAGACATTCTAGAGTATGCCCAATATTCACTTATCCCAAGTCTGAACAACGAGGTTTTGATATGCTTAAACCATGGTATTCGCCCCGTTTTGTCTAGGGTTCATACTTCACTAAATTATTATCTCAAGGGAAGTGGTGATTTGCCAGTCCAAACCCTTAACCAAAAGGCCAATGGTATATAAACTACATGCACAATATTCTTCAAATTGATATCTAATCGCATTGGGGTTAGCGGGGCATTCCATGGGAGTACGATGTACTTACTGAACTCATGAAATTGTTTCCTACTTTCTTATGACCCCCTCAATGGTTCAAAACCCATATCTCCTCCATAAAGGGCAGCCCCAAGTCCTCTTGCACAGTACATTTGTAAGTTCTGGGTGACTTAGTTGTAACTTGGATTTTTAAGCCTTTTCACCATGGTAGAACCTGCATGTTGTAATGGCAGCTGGCGTTTAGTTATCTGAGGTATCCACATAAGCATATTTGCAATCCTAACCCCTAAATACTCAAAACTTTTCATGTGTTCCACGTAAGCTGCCCCTAGCTTTACCCCACATCTAAAGTCTTGTGTGGATTAAAAGTAATGCATTTAGTTTTGGATACATTAACTTCCAGGTCATGTTTATCACACGAAGATATAAAGTGATTATTACGTTTTGGAGCCCCATGGGAGTCTTTGATATAAGTAGCAAGTCATCTGCGAATAGCAGAGGTGGCCCAGTCTGCTCTGCTAATTTCGGAGAGTCACCATTACAATCAAACAGTATCATGATCAACCCATTTCTATATAAGGAAAACAGTGTTGGGGTTAATACACATCCTTGATAGACTCCTCGTTCACACTAATACGCTCAGTCAGGTCACCATTCTTTCCTCATCTCACTTAGGCATAGTTGTTACTGTGGAGCCGCACTATAATTTGCAATAAATTAGTCGGCATCCCCAACTCTTTGAGTGCTGCTCATATTTTTGCCCTGGGGATTAGATCAAAAGCTGTGCATAAATCTATGAAGACAACATATTTATGCCCCTTCTTCCTGAACACATATTTCCACAAAATTAGTATGAAATGAAACATTTGGTCCACAGTGCTTGTGTGTGCTCTAATACCCGCCTGGAATGGTGACAAGATGTGTTCCTCCTCCATCCATGTTTGGACCCTCATGAACAGCTGTTGGCTAAACAGCTTCTGTGATATATCAATAAAACTGATTGGCCTGAATTTTGCTGGGTCCCCTTTGTCTCCCTTCTTGAAGATGGGCACCACTTCTGCGCGCTTCCAAGAATATGGTATTTCTGCCCTCTGGCTATTGCACTAAACATTTGGTTTAAAATATATCCTCAAATCACTGGTTCTGAGGCAGAAAGGTCTCCTGGAACTTTGTCAAGGTGTGGTTCTTTACCTTTTATTAAACTGACAAGGGCCGCCAATGTCTCATCCATAGTAAAAGTAATTGGTTGTACATCACCAATTTCCCTACTGTTGGTGTTAATCACCAAATCACTTACACCAGCAGCCTCCATCCTTTCACCCTGGTTAGAATACAGTTTACTGCAGTGTTGTACTCATGTATGTGGCTGATAGTTGAAATAGTCTACCCTGGCATGGTGAATTTCCGCTTTGGCTAGCAGGTGCCAGAATTGCTTGCTATCTATAAATATTGCTGCCTTGGCCAAATCACGCCACATCATCATTTCTCAATTTTTTCTAGCTTCCAATTGAACAGATTTGTATCTTTTCCTTGCCTCAACCCAGTTGTCCCTGCGTCCACTTTTGATGAAAATCATCAGCCTTTCCTTTGCTGTCTTGCATTGATGGACATACCACAGCGCCCCCTGTGCTTAACTACCTTACTCTTCCTCTCTTTAAGAAAAAACGTTTTTAATCTTTTCTGTTAGTTTTGTAAAAATACCTACAATGTCTTCGGCATCTTGCTCCTGATCATTAAAATCATTCAATGTGTGTGATACATGAGTATGGACTTGGGATAAGATGTCTTCATTATTTTCAATCATAGGCCGTTTTACCCTTCTCCTGTTATTACTAGTTATAATTGGCATTGCAGTTTGCTGTATTGTTTGACCGCTGGAGAGGATAGGTGTTTCAACCAGGTCCAATACCAGGGGTAAACATTGTTTACCACAAATCCTTTTCCACGCAGGTGATTACAACGCGGTCATTACAATGACCACGTTGTAACAACGCATACCATTACCCCTACAAGTCATAACAATGACTTGCAGAGGGGTCAGAAGGTGTTGAATTTAAAATCCAACATCTTCCCTACTGTTGCACAGACTGGAGTTGGAATAGTAAATTATACTATTCCAACATCCAGCGCCCCCCCCCAGAGCAAGACGTTGATAGGATTTGCGGGGTAATGGTATGCATTGTTACAATTCGGTTGTTATAACGACCGCGTTGTAATAGCCTGCGGGGAAAAGGCATGCGTTGAAAGGAGGCATATTCAATACCAGGGCCGTTCCTCGAGGGTTCCACATAGTTCGCGCTGACCGCACAACAGGGAGAGGGGGAGGAACTGCGGTGATATTCCGGGAGGCCTGGGCCTTCACCTATTCTCCCGTCAGTGAACTGACGGAGGCGGAGGCACTGGACTTCAGTTTCACCCTGTCACCCCATTTCACCCTGGGGGGCATATTATTGTATCGACCACCTGGCCCTCCTGGAGCGTTCTTGGAGACTCTTGGGGACTTCATTGCCCCACGTGTGTTGCCCTTTACTAAATTTCTGCTCCTGGGTGATTTCTTATTCACCTAGATACCCCAGAGGTCTCTGACTCAACTGCTCTGCTGGATCTACTTGACCTCACGCAACTGACTCAGTGGGTGGAGGGACCTACTCATTCTGGCGGCCATCTGATCGATTTGGTCTGCTCGAATTTTGATTTGCACATCCGGGACCCCCTTCCTGTGACTTGGTCCGACCATTGTTTCATTAGGTTTTCTTGGGATATGGGGTCGTCTCCTTCCACCTCATCATCATCTGTCGGTCCGGTTAGGCGGAGGATTAATTTCCCAGCCTTTTACGAGGCCTTGCTTAACACTTCATTGGCCCCTGCAGATGACCTTGGCGAGGCAGTAGATGTTTTAACATCTGGATCGGTCAGGGGGTTGAATTCTTCTCTAAACCCTCAGCCACTTGTCATCATAGATCAACCACCTCAAAGCCATGGTTCTCTGGGCACCTAAAAGAGTTAAAATTGGGTTGTAAGAAACTGGAACGTCAGTGGCGTGTGGCCTACTGTCCGGCGGCTAAACTGGTGCTTCGGGCAGCACAGAAGGTTTATTATGACGCTATCAAGAAAGCTAAAAGTTATTTCTACGCAGAGCATATTTTGAAGGCTAATAATAACAGTAAGGAGATTTTTTCAATCGTAAGAAGTTTTATGTCTCCTAGCGCGGAACAAAAACCTCTTCCAGCCTCCACGCAGTGGTGCGAGGAGCTCTCCTCCTTTTTTATTAGCAAAATACAATCTATTCAAGACAGCTTAGGGTCGGATGTAAGGGAAATGTCAACCTCATCTACCTCAGCTATTCTGTCTAACATTTCCACCCGCCCCCTGTTCTCCCAGTTTCTGCCAGCAGAAGACTCCGACATTCTTGCCATCCTCAAATATTTAAAGTCGCGCTCTCCATCGGACCAATGCCCAGCTAGAGCCTTAGCGGGGGTAGCGGGGAGTGTCTGTCTTGAAGTTACTTCCATTATTAATCGCTCACTTCATTCTGCTAGTGTTCACATCCAATGGAAACAGGCTAAACTTCTCCGGCTTCTCAAAAAAGCAACTGCTGATCCCCTGCTGCCTCCTAACTATCGGCCTATCTCCTTATTCCCTGCACTGGCCAAAGTTTGTGAAAAGGTGGTCTTTCGTCAACTTGAGGCTTTTGTTGAAACTTCTGGGGCACTTCATCCAGCCCAGTCTGGTTTTAGAACATCTTTCAGCACAGAGACAGCATTGGTTGAGGTAGCGGAAGCCATCAGGGAGTGGCTGGACGGGGGCGGCAGAGCGGCTCAGATTTAATTGGATCTCTCTGCCGCCTTCGATACTGTACCTCACCAGCTTCTCCTAGATTGGCTCTCTGCCATCGGCATCTGTGGGGCAGTGTGGGCTTGGCTGAGATCCTTTTTAGAGGAGCGCTCCCAACAGGTCTGGCTGCCTCCTTTCTCTTCCTCTGCCAGGAAGCTATCTACGGGAGTCCCGCAGGGCTCTACTTTGAGCCCGCTACTTTTCAATATCTATATGACCCCTTTGATTGCCATGGCTGAGGGGCTGGGTGCCAAAATCATGGCATATGCCGACAATACACAGCTTTTATTCACATGGAAAGGCTCTGAATTGGGCACCGGGGATACGCAGAGGTGCTTCTCTGCTGTGTTTACCTGGCTGGCCAAGGCGCATCTTAAGTGCAATGAAGAAAAATCTGAGATACTGCTGTATGGCAACTTTCCCCCGCAGTTTAGAGAGGCCTTGTGGCCTCCGGACTTCCCATGCCCATGGTCGGAGGGCAGCCCGGCCAAGAACTTGGGGATATGGTTTGGGGAAGATCTCCGGTTTGCCGAGCATATTAAAAAGCTGACTGGTATCTGCTTCGGCACTCTTAAGATCTTTAGGAAGTTCTTCCCCCTGCTACCACAGCAGGCAAAGGTAATGGTAGCTCGGGCATTTATCCTCTCCAGGCTTGACTACGCTAATGCCCTATTTATCCGCATCCCTGGCTACCTCATGAATAAACTCCAACTGATTTAAAATGCGGTGGCCAGACTCCTATTCAACATTGCCAAACGATCCAGTGCGAGGTTACTGCTACGTGATCTTCATTGGTTACCTGTGGCCCAGCGGGTCCAATTTAAGATCTTGACCATGGCTCATAAAGCCTTGCATGACTCAGGACCTTTGTATATTAGGAAGCGCTTGGCCTTTTACAAACCTGGCCGCTCGTTCCGCTCTTCCTTTCGCCGCCTACTCGCCATTCCGCTATTTCGCCGCTCTAGGATGGTCGGCCAATCGTGGTCAGTAAAACTGGCCATTTTATGGAACAAGCTTCCGGGCCTGCTGCGACATACGCAGTACCTGGGTATCTACAAGAACCTTCTCAAAACTCATCTCTTCAACCCCCTTAGTTAATTTCATCGGTGCCCCTTCTGCCTATGTCCATTCGCGCCAGGATACTCTTTAGTAGTTGCGCGCCTTATAAATCATATATAACATAATATAACATACCATATGATCACTATCTAGTCTTGCAATAACTGCCATATCTGTTGGTTGGGGCTACAAAGATACATCAAGAAGTATATCGTCTATTCTGGTCTTACTGGATGCCCTTTTAAATTTGTAGCTAGCCTCTTTATGCAGTGTGGTTCAACCGTTGCATGCTTGTGAACTATATTTTAGTGTTATAGATGCAACCTGAAAAGCTACCTTTGTATTTCTGGCTATTTGCTTGAGACTCAGACCAGGGATGGACCTGTAGTTATCCTCTTCCTCTGTTAGATTTAACATTACTTCATGGGGCTCAATTGTTATGTTTAGATGACCTGCCACAATTTAGTGACTTGTGTTATTGTCTTGTTCTAAGTAATCTTCAAAGACAAGTAGGTATATCCTGACTCTCTGATGGATAGCTACTATATATCAAACAGTAGAATTGAATGATCTACATTGATGATGTGAGTCTCTGGCCCAAAATATCAGTAGTTTGACTGTAAAATTTTCTGATGATGTAACTCATTTTAATTTTAATCCAGATAGTGAAATCTCCAGATGGACGCCCCTCTGGGGAGGCTGCTATACTGTAATTCACAAAGCCCACTCTACAAACCTTCGTTGTGGCTCATGTCACCTGCAAAAGACATATGTATGTGGAAGGAATCAATAAAGTTCCCTCACTCCACACTATTTAATTTGAACCTCAGTCCCGCCACGTACCAGGAAAGTATCCTCAACTTTCCACCCGTCAATTCTGGTCACAATTGTGTTGAATTGGGGCTTTAAGCATTGAGGTAAAGAGGACATTCTTTTGCTCCCACCCACTTCTCGTGTTAAGTGCATGTGATGATTGCAATTTCTTTGCAGGGCTAGTCCTCAGTTTGGGAGGTAGGGGAAGGTTTGGTACTTGATATTTAGAACTATCCTGCAAAGACCCACTTGGTTGGTTATTTATTGTATTAGCATTTCAATTTCCCAAAAACATGGGTTTACATAATTTGTGAGCAGTGGCAACTGTTCCTGACAAATACTTTGCTTTACCCCATGGTGTATCAATTATGAATATCTATTGCCCTTTTATTTAACAGCCGAATCATCTGACCCACTCTCAGCTTGGCCCCCTCATTTCTCAGGCGTCTAGTCATCTCAACCCCATTCACTGATTGTTGCAATGACCTCACTTTTATTACGAATAATTCCATTTGTATCCTCATTTGTGCAAGTTCTTTTCCCAACTTAATGATAGTGCCTTTTAGTTGGCTTGACTCTTTATGACAGTTACAGTCAATACATACTTTATTTTGGTCTATATAAGAAATTTGTCCAGTTAAGGTCCCTTGCTTAACAGAGCTATTTGCAATACCATTCTCATTTTCCAAATTTAAAAGTGGGCTGTAATGGTTTGTATATGCTATCTTAGGAGACATAATCACTCGTGGTCGATTCCCACCATCGTCATTCTGGAGATAGTTTGCAGTAATTCTAGCTGGTGGGGTCTGGCTCCACTTGCTGCATCTTCATTTTGCATGTAATTGGCAGGAGCACAAGGCTGCGTATAAGCAGTTGCTTCCAGTGATTTCCTCGTATTAACAGTCATATGCGCTTTCTTTTTAAAAATATCTGCTACCTTGAACATGGCTCAGAATGGCTAGCTAAGTTCCCCTATTTAGCAAAGGTTCCACCTCTTCTTTGAGGTGATCGATGTCGCTGATCGTGCAGTTCTATGCTTTATGTGGGGCCGCTATTTTGTGATCTTTGCCACCTCTTTGGGCTGCCTTTGGCCTTCCTTCTTCCATTATCGTCAATAGGTTTGTCAGGGGCATTATGGCTGAGATACCCGCCACCCCCTCTCAACACAATCCCACAAGGAGGGAAACCGGAAACAGTTCTTTAAGTTTTTGGATGTGGGAGGGAGTGACCCTCCCGCGGCCGTATTTATTAAAACAAAAAATTAAACATTAAACGTTTCATATTATGTACAATTTCATTATCACATTGCGATGTTTGGCTAATCTTAACATATTTTCTAATACAGAGGTTCTCCTAGCCGAACTAGCATCCTACAAAAACATTCTCTATAAACACTGAAATTGTACATCCTAACGTTTAAGGGCCAACGGCAAGGTCATAACCGGTGTCAAGATCCCTAACCAGACTTACCCCTCCCACTTGGGAAGGGCGACAGCACAGAGGCTTACCTCAAGTGCAACTACTAACAATTTCCCTTGACTTGTCGGGGGTACTTAAGACTCGACGCCATTTAAAGGTCGTTCGAATACTTGTGTGTGGTATCTAGAAGGTATCGTGGACCTCCCCCCACCCCACACAACTTACCGCATCTGCCGTCGCAGATGACCCTGGCCCCGGGAAATTCCTCAGGAGGGGGCTGTAACCCCTCCTACACAGGAAGGGGCCTTGACCGCCTTTCCTTAACTTCCGGCGACCCGCCCTTAGACGGGACCGCCTCCCCATTGAGGGGCCAATGGCCACCTCCCCCGAGCGCTCCCATCCGTGTTGGGTGACGCCCACTCATAGGGATCTACCAATTAGTGCTCACCGATCATGACCTTACCGCCTACCAAAAAATAAATACGACAATTCGAACTTATGAAAACATTGGTCGCTACGACCGAAAGAGCATGCTTAAAAGCAACAATACATCAAGTCCTTTTAATCGTAACAACCTAACGATATTCACCATACTTTATTATGATAAACCACAAAACTGATACTTTCACAACCTGTAAACGAAAAGAAAGAACATACTTAGAAAATTCACTTTAATGCACAACAACTTGCTGTCCTCAGGGGCTGGTGGGTGGGTCAAAATTGGCTCTTCGTTCTGTCCCGAGCTCACGTGTGGCGAGGAGGTGCAGCTTCGGAGCACAAGAACAAGAGGACGTCTTCAGGCCTTGCGTCTCCTTTTATCCATCTTCAGGGCGGGCGTAAACCCGCCCCTGCCCGTCCCGGAGGCGGGTCTGGCTACGTCGGTGTCTAGGCCAGCCCACTCTAGGGCGGGGACAAGCGCGCCCCGGCTACGCCGCTTCGGGCATACCAGCCGAGACGCGCCTCCCGCCACAAAATGGCTTCCCGGGGGGATCGAGGCACTCCGCCATACGTTCGGGGGGACCGAGTGGTCGCCCCTTTCCATATGGCTGAGATACCCGCCACCCCCTCTCAACACAATCCCACAAGGAGGGAAACCGGAAACAGTTCTTTAAGTTTTTGGATGTGGGAGGGAGTGACCCTCCCGCGGCCGTATTTATTAAAACAAAAAATTAAACATTAAACGTTTCATATTATGTACAATTTCATTATCACATTGCGATGTTTGGCTAATCTTAACATATTTTCTAATACAGAGGTTCTCCTAGCCGAACTAGCATCCTACAAAAACATTCTCTATAAACACTGAAATTGTACATCCTAACGTTTAAGGGCCAACGGCAAGGTCATAACCGGTGTCAAGATCCCTAACCAGACTTACCCCTCCCACTTGGGAAGGGCGACAGCACAGAGGCTTACCTCAAGTGCAACTACTAACAATTTCCCTTGACTTGTCGGGGGCACTTAAGACTCGACGCCATTTAAAGGTCGTTCGAATACTTGTGTGTGGTATCTAGAAGGTATCGTGGACCTCCCCCCACCCCACACAACTTACCGCATCTGCCGTCGCAGATGACCCTGGCCCCGGGAAATTCCTCAGGAGGGGGCTGTAACCCCTCCTACACAGGAAGGGGCCTTGACCGCCTTTCCTTAACTTCCGGCGACCCGCCCTTAGACGGGACCGCCTCCCCATTGAGGGGCCAATGGCCACCTCCCCCGAGCGCTCCCATCCGTGTTGGGTGACGCCCACTCATAGGGATCTACCAATTAGTGCTCACCGATCATGACCTTACCGCCACAGGTCCGGATAGTTGACCGGCTATCCGGACCCCCCACCAAACTCCTACCTAAAGGTCATGTTTTAACGATTTTAACCAAGCTAGGAAGTCACCTATGAGTAACTCATTGCCCACCCTCGACAAATGCACACCATCCCCCAAATACATACTATCATCATTAATACAACTATGCGAGATCGAATGCAATGTCTTGGAACGGAACAACCTACTCACTTTGTTATTTAATTTCTTAACGGAATGATTCAAAGCAGGGACCGAGATAGCCCCCCGCCACACTTTTCGTGGGATCATATGAGACCACGCAATTATACACCCCGGAACTCTCCTTGCTAACCAACTTACCGTGGAAAGCATAGCCTCCAGGAGAAGTCGTCTACCGGTGGTAACTAAGTCGTTGCCCCCCAAATGTACTATGACTATGGACGGCGGTGACCTCATCCGCTCTAACAAACCCTCAAAGAATGCCTGAAACTGGTCAATACAGAGACCGCCCCTTCCGTAGAAGGACACTCTGTACCCGTATTCCCCAGGTACGTGAATCATATCACCTGCTTTGAATACGTCTGCGGCCCGTCTCACGTATGAGTGGCCTACGACCCACACCTCCTTTCTCTCAGCCGGTGATGTGTGACCGCTGGCCTGGTGTTGGGTCAACTGCACAGTCCGCCCTGCCGCGTAGGCTTGCGCAACTGAAAACAAACAAAAGACAAGAAGCGTGAGTACATGATTACAGCTTCACAACATGTGCAATCGCACATACCTCTTATAACAATTGGAGGACCAACGCCCCACACGTTTCACTTGTTCTACATTAAGACCCCTGGCTGTAGCTTCTGTGGCAGCCCCTATACGAAAGGAATGGGTCCCAAATTCACCCGGGTCCAAGCCCGCTGCGGCAATGGCCATTGCAAGCACCCGCTGAAACTGAAACCTCGTCAGCGGGGTGGCGTCTACATGCCTCAACAATGTCCCCCCCCATGATGCCACCCTTCGTGCTAGGTAATCTTCTAAGCACTGAACCGGACACATGGATGACTCGGGGATCCTGCGAATGATCGTGCAGTCCCCCCTCCCATCCTGGTCAGTCTTGGACCTGAGAAAGGAGACAATCATCGCATCACCCCTGATCTGAACCTGCTCTCTGCACAAGCCCCCCGTCACATCCCGTTTGTTCCTTGCCACTAGCTCACTAACTCTCATAGCCCCGTGAAATGCCAGCATAAATGCAGTCCGGAACAAACAGGTCTCGAACGGGGACGAGCATGTGTTAGGGAGTGTGGTCAGCAACTGGGACAACCTGTCTAGACCTATCGGTCGTCTTACGTCCACTCTGCGACCCTCTAGGCGTTGCCACCCACGCAGCGCTTTCTGTACCGTAAAAGACGCTGTTGGGTCCAGGATGCCATGGGCCCTGGCAACAAAGGAAATGGCGGCACGATGCCTTTGGGCCGTAGCCACCGATTTCCCAGCCCTACGTAAAGACATCAGGAAAAGTACTACCCACTCCTCCTGCCCCCAAAGTCCCCCTCTCTCTGCCCCTAAAAAGGCTAAATAGGCCTGGAACGCCCCTTCATATGCCTTCCTTGTCCTGGGTGCTAGACTCTCTCCCACGAGGTGACGAAGTTCGGGGCACCGAGAGACCAGAGAGCTTCGGGGAAGGGTGCCGGCTCCGGGTCCGCTGAAGGAAGGAAACCCGAGAAAGCCTGCATGTGAAAACGAGACAGTGCATCAGCGGCCTGATTCATCACCCCAGGTACATGTTTTGCTCTGAATACCACGTTCAGCTGCATACACCGTAAGACGATTTCTTTGAGCAGCCTCAAAATCAATTTACAACGGGCTGCCTGACTATTGATGCATTCTACCACGGTCATATTGTCGGACCAGAACACAACGGAATGATCTCTGAACCCTTCTGGCCAGGTTCTAAGGGCCACCAGAATGGGAAATAGTTCGAGGAAAGCGATGTTACTTGTCAGCCCCTTCTCGTGCCACCATAGGGGCCACTTCTGTGCCGACCATTTTGTGCCGAAGATGGCGCCAAAACCTACGCTTCCTGCTGAATCTGTCCATAGCCCAAGCTCATCGGAGGACATGGCTGGCTTGTTCCAGACAACTCGACCATTGAAGTCCGCCAGAAATGCTAACCAAATCCGCATGTCCTGGCGGACCTCGGCCGATAACCTCGTGCGATGATGACCCTCCTTTAGGCCAACCATCGCTTGGGCAATTGAGCGGGAAAAGGGGCGAGCCATTGGGATCACCCTCAAGGCAAAGTTCAACTTTCCCACTAATTGTTGTAACTGCTGTAGTGTAACCTTGGATACATGTAAACACACTTGGAGGGCTGCTCTGAATTTACAGATTTTGCTGGCTGGTAAACGGAAACACCCCTCCCTTGAGTCCAACTCGATCCCCAAAAACTCGAGGCAAGTCGTGGGACCCATAGTTTTACCCGGTGCCAATGGTACACCAAACTGGCCCATCAACACACGGAATTCAGCTAAGGCCTGTGCACATGCGGGATTTCCGGCGGGGCCAAGGAACAAAAAGTCGTCAAGGTAATGCATCACATTTCGGAAACCCGTTTTCTTAGTGAACACCCATTGCAGGAAAGTACTGAATTGCTCAAAGTAAGCACATGATATAGAGCATCCCATTGGCATACACCTATCCATGTAGAATGACCCCTGGAACCCGAATCCCAGCAGACGCTGATCGTCTGGGTGTACCGGGAGCAACCGGAACGCTGACTCGATGTCTGATTTTGCCATCAGCGTCCCGGGCCCCAGGCGATTCAAGATGGCTACTGCCTCATCAAACGATGCGTATCGCACCGAACAAGCTTCCGGATCAATTGCGTCGTTCACCGAAAGACCAATGGGAGCAGACAGATTATGGATCAAACGAAACTCACCTGGGTCCTTCTTGGGGACCACCCCTAACGGAGAACAAACAAAATCTGGTACCGGGGGTACACTAAACGGGCCGGCGACCCGGCCCCGGCTAACCTCTTTGTGGATTTTTTCTTGTACTACAGATGTATGTTGTAAAACGGAAAGTTGATTTTTGCACATCCCTACACCCTGAAAGTCCCCTACCGGGATGCGGAAACCATTTGTAAAACCGTTCCGCAGCACCCCGGCAGAAGTCCGATCCGGGTAGTCGCTGAGCCAGGGAATCATTGCCAGGGTATCAATCGGGGTTGGTAAAGGCGCCCCTCGGCCTATCTTAGACCTGTTTGGCGCCTCCCTTACCCCCATTCTCACTCGTTCTGGCTCTGCACGATGACTCAGGATGGGATGATCCACACGTACTACATTCGTGTTTGAATTTACACGACCCCGGTGGCCTAGTACACTTCCCCTTGTTGAAATTAAAACAGAAACCCTTTCTCCCTGTATTGCCCGCGGGCCTCGACTGGTCGTCGGTGCTCGTACTTGGGCGAAAGGGCGTCCCCACATTCTGGCGGGAGTAATCAACAACATTGCTCCCGACCAATGGCATCCTTAACATTCCCGATTCCTTCATTTTGTCCCATGTTAGAGAATCGTAACAATCCCAAGTCAAACTCTTGTTATGTTCCTTTTCCTTCCTGAACAGATTGTCGTAACAAAACCAATGGTTGCCTTGATATGTTGTTGAGTAACCCATAATCCGTGATTGATAAACGGGAAACTCAGGAAGCAACTCAGGCCTACGTTCCCCCAGAATCGATGTGAAGATTCCCCATGCATTGCCCCAATTGCCAATGTTCTCATTTACCTTAAAGGCGGCCATTTTTGCGCGCCAAACACTCGGATGCATTAAGTCCTTTTGACTTTTCACATGCTCCACATCATAATGATCAACAAGCAAGGAAAAAATATTCACGTATTCCCCTGCCCAGATCTTTTCCTTTATGGCTAAAGGCACATGTTGTCCCAATCTCTCTCTACGAGAGGGTGCTGACTCGTCCCTTGCAATCGGCAACGGCCGCTTACCTGAACTGGACGCAGCTTCTGCCGCTTGCGGCTTGTCTATCCCCGTAAATGGCGCAGCTACTCTTGCTGCCTCTCTCTTCTCACGAAGCCCTTTTATCAGCGCCTGTGCCTCGGCAGCCGTGGCGCCACCACTACTATCCCCCAACCAAGCCGCTAGCTGTGCTGCCAGCTCGGGGGGCATGTCTTCCTTGGGCGTCGGGGTGACGACAACGGGGATTGGATTCTCCTCTATTGGAACTGGGGTCGGCGCCTCGAGCGGTGCAGGGGGAACCGGGATGTCTCCACCGGCTGGAACCTTTCTCGGCCTCTTCGGTCTCCCTCCAGCCGGCGCAGGGCCCGAACCCTCCTCCCCGTCTCGCTCTGCCAACCGTCTCTTTATGTCTGCCATATCTTTGAAAAGGGCCCGCACCATCTGGTCGGTCGACATTTTCTTTGCGACTTTCTTTGGCATCTCTCCGACGAAGTATCTAGAAGACAAAGAAAAGGATCAAAACGCTCAAAATTGGCTCTTCGTTCTGTCCCGAGCTCACGTGTGGCGAGGAGGTGCAGCTTCGGAGCACAAGAACAAGAGGACGTCTTCAGGCCTTGCGTCTCCTTTTATCCATCTTCAGGGCGGGCGTAAACCCGCCCCTGCCCGTCCCGGAGGCGGGTCTGGCTACGTCGGTGTCTAGGCCAGCCCACTCTAGGGCGGGGACAAGCGCGCCCCGGCTACGCCGCTTCGGGCATACCAGCCGAGACGCGCCTCCCGCCACAAAATGGCTTCCCGGGGGGATCGAGGCACTCCGCCATACGTTCGGGGGGACCGAGTGGTCGCCCCTTTCCATTCTTACCACAAGTGTTCCAGGGTCAGGCTTCGGGGCTACTCAGTTTCCAGAGATGTAGACGTTAATAAGGTGGCCTTGCCCTGTCTCAGATGGGCCTATCTTGGCCTGTCTTCACCCCGGTGCATTCCTTGGCGTGTCCTGCGCACATTCCATGCTGTAGGAGTAGTCCAGAGCTTTTCCATTTTAGGGCAGGACTGTGGCCCCTCCTTGTCCCTGTGAAGGCTGGGGACAGTGGCAGCTGCTACCTGGAAGCTGCAGTGGGATGGGCTGGGGTGGGGTCGGGGATGGGTTAAAAAAAGTCACTTACCTCCCAGCCAGCCGCCCCCTCTCCAACATCATCTTTCTGGCTTCTTGGGGGAGACAGAAAGCAGGAAGCACCAGGGTTCCCAGGCTCTCTGCAGCCAATCACAGTGCTGCAATACAGCATTGTGATTGGTTTGAGCACTATGACACGATGCTCAGTCAGGGTCTGGAGGGGTGGACATGTGCTGCCAGAGAGGGCCGGCCAAGCACTCATGCTCACATAGGGAGTGCAATCCACTCCTCCCACTGCTCTGAGAGCAGTCCGCACCACAAAGACGCCACTACGGGGAAAACTGAAATAATAATAACCTCCAGTTATTAACGTTTTCTTTTTTCTTTTTTTAAACTGTAAAAAGAAGTGGGGTGACGCCCCTCCACCTTAGCCGAGGAGTCGCCACTGCAGTGGGGGACTTAGTCCTACCCAGCAACAGCGCTCAGTTAAGAGGCAGCATGCAGGCAGCGGAAACTGACAATAGTGTCCAGCGCTGCGCTGTGAAGGCCGGGGGATGTAGTCCCAGCCCAGCAACAGGTCTCAGGCAAGAAGCCACGTGCAGGCAAGGTATATCGCTGTCAATACCTTTTTACAAAAAATTATCACCACAGGACTGTCTCGCTGAAATATTCAATGTCTACTACAAAGTAAAGCTCCTACAATTAAGATTCAGGGTATTGCTTTTGTATGACTGTTTGCTGAAAATGTGATCAAACAGTTTGACGTCACAGACATAAAATTAAATCATGATTCGCTTACTATTCACCTGCACTTTTATGCTAAATGATAGCAAGCGCCTGCTACAGAAATTTGGGTGAAATTGTTATGGAATCAAAACGTGCCTCAAAGCTATCATTTTTTTCAAGAGAGGGGAATTCGCCCATGTGATTGTACTCGTTGTTATATTCATAGATACAGCAGACAGATAGCTGATCAAATCGCCAATGATAAATGTTCCACCAGCACAAAAGTGGAATTGCTGGAAAGCAGTTATAATATGAGCAGTTTGGGAGGAGATGAATAGTAACACTGTGGGGCTTATTAACAAGGACCAGGGAAAATTAACGCTAAGGGCGCTTAGCGCCAATTTTTTTAACGCCCGCTATCGCTGGATAATATCGCCTGGTTATCCTGTTATTAACAACACTAACCGCCTAGGCGATAAAAAATCCAGCGATAGCTGCATTTTGGGAGGTAATCGCTGCAGCGATAAAACTACAAGGATAGGAATATTCTTGTTGATAGCCCATGGTGAATTTAGCCATGTAATCCACCTCCCATTGGATTAAATGGCTAAGTCTGAAAATTAGCAGACGTAAAAAAGCAGTGTTAACCGTGGTTAGCGCTGCTTTTTTTTTGTCTCTAACAGGGTTAGCGTGAGGCTTGATAATAGAAGAAATGTCGTTTAGCCTACATATGATTTTAGGCTGATCGTGTTGGCGTACGTTGAATACACCATGCAGGGTGTCAAGGTCCAAGATTTTATGTTCAGACCAAGGGGGTCATTCAGACCCTGTGGGCTTTCTTCTGATCCAGCGGGATGTACACTGCTGTCCTGGAAGAATAAAACTTGCCATATTTAGAGATCATTGCGTGCACTGTTGTTACTGCCACAGCAGCTCCTCTGATGGTACAAATCATTTGCTAAGGAGCCACCATGTTTCATAAAAACATTTTTGTTGTACTAAAACAAATTCCCAAAAACTAGTGATGATGACACCCTGGGAGTTTTCTCCAAGAGTGTGGGGTAGCTTTTCTTTCTGTTCGGAACCAGCAGCCTCATGCAGTCTGAAGCATTAACCATCAATGGCCCAAGTGGCATCAGGCCCTGAGGCCATTTGTGTTAGGTTTTGCCCAGCAGAACCAGCTGGGGATCCTACAAATCCATGCCTAAGATGTGAATTTAAGCTCCGGTTGTGTAATGATTGCCAAACCTGGTTTTAACCCATATTTTTATACAAGCAGCCGATAGTACATTTTATAAAGTTCCTTTTTCAAATGATCAAAAATGTGGTTTCATTATTAAATCAGAATTTGAAAATTAAGTGGCACACATTTGAATGACTTTTCCATCTTTCCCGAGGCGAAGATGAAAAGAAAGCATTTTAATCACACATGATCCTGTCTTAAAGAAAATGTAGATTTACCTGCTCAGTGGAGATATAAATATACAATAAGACAATTGAAAAATATCTATATATATTAGCAACCCTGTCTTATAGGTCCACAGGGTATACTTTAGGGGTGATATTGTTATTAGATAAAAATAGGTATCCCTACATGGCAATAACACTTTTCCCTGCCATGTGTTACTGCAGTACCTTTAAGCTGAAGCCCAACCAGAGCACAGCAGTGCTCCTGGCAGCCATATATTTTTGTCTTAGATGTAGATGGTGGAAATACATACTGCTGCCCACATATGACCGTCAGCACTCATATCATTGATACAGTTTCTGTGCTATCTACTAAGGCCTTACGTGAAAAATAAATAAGCCAATTCGTGAAACTAATTAGACTATTACCGTTATAGAGCCTGAGCACACGCAAGGTGGCACTGAATAGCAATTACAAGGGGCACAGAGTCCTAATACCACCTAAATTAAGGTCAAAGAAGTTTTTTTTTTAAATGGTGTGACCATGCAGAAAAGGTAAATTTGTTGCAGTGTTTCCCAGCATTTTTAATCTACATGTTGATCATCCCTGAAGGTCTCACAATGGTGTTGGCCACTGGTCTTGCAGTCTAGTCTTGCCTAGTATTTTTCCAACTAACTTTAATAAGTCCAGAAATGTTTTTCAAATGGTGTTGAGTCTCACTGCCACCTCCTTATTCACTAGGGAATAGCTCAGTATTGAAACGTTTCAGGTTGATTAATGGAAAAATCTTTTTTACAGGTGTCAAAATTTGTAATATTTCCTCTGTGAAACCGATTATTTCAAAAGCCACAACCCCACTCTGTCAACTTAAGGAAACTGTTACCCATTAATGCATGTGTAAAGTCTGAGCTGTGATATATTGTTGTAGAAGAAGAGCGGTAATGTTAGGGTTAAGGTACCCCATTTTATCATGAGAGAACATATTATTTCAGAGAACTACACTGGTGCTAGTTTTCGTTGTGGGGGTAACCAAATAAATTCTGAAGGGACATCTCTGTATTTCTTAAGAATTTCTAGAACCTTCAGATGGATCTCTTAGAGTTCGTCAAAGAAAATTAAATATCACCTGCAAATAAATATATTTTATGTTGTAGCATCCAACAGGCCACTCACTTTCCTAATCCCTCATTTTTTAGAGGCAAGGTATGCCACCACCAGGGCAAACAGTAGAGGAGAGATGGAGCACTCCTGTCTTTTCCCTCATTCAAGATGAAAGAATGTTGATCTCTCTTCATTTTCCACTTCCGTAGCTTTGAGTATCCCCTAGGCTGTTCCTATATACTTATGCATCACCGGGCCCAATCCTACCCTGCATGAGAAATATTGTTAAAAGCCCTATTCACATGGTCAAATACTTTTACAGCATCAGGTGACAGGCTCTAACTAGTTTGCCCCGTGTTAGCCATTTTGGTGCACTAAGCGTGCATTAGAAAAAGCTTTGGAGGTTATAGTTAAGAGACTGTCCTACAGGTGAAATCAGTATTTACGAGTGGACTGATGATTCAGTTCAGTGTCTTTTCTGCTGCACCCTTAAGACTAGCAGCCTTTAAAATGTTGGGCACTGTAACCTCAGAGATCTGCCTATGAGTTTTAGTTTTTTGACTTTTGGTTGGCAAATAGCCTTTATTTTAGCTCATCAGTGGTTACAATTTTATTTTATTCATTAATTCTCGCCCACTTTTGCATGTATTGCTATGTCCTTGCTCCACAATACATTATGCACCGTGCACAATATTTTAACTTTGAACCTGGTAGATAATAGATTTCTTTTAAGGTAGGGTTGAGGTCTTGCATCTTCCAGTTGCGCATCAATCTTTCTGCTTGTGTATTCTGTAATCTTTCAGTGACATTTTTGGAGAGACGTTTGTAGACCATGCTTCAAATTTACAGTAGTTCTGTTGGGCCATGACAACTAAGTTACCTACCTCCGCACTATATTGGTGGGCAAGGCAAGAGTTTACATTTACTTTATTTTGTGGTACACATTGGCAGTTTGCGACACCAAACATTAGTGTTTGGATTTTATCTGCAAAACAACTTTGATTGCTATAAAAATAAAAATGGAGCAAAATAGCATACCCTTCAAATATATACAGCAGTGATAAATTCTATTACACTACAAATTAGAACAGACCAAATATAATAATGCATTATGGTCCATTTATGTATTTGAGTCAAGGAGAATGAAAACGTATTGACTTTTATTTATCCCATTTTAGTAACAAATCAAAAACCACAAGAAAGTAACAAAACCGATTTGTTAACTTAAAAAAAATAATAATATTTAGAGAGTTCCCATGAATGCATTACATCTCAGATAAAAAATTAAGCAACATTTATTTTAAATAATCCACTTCATCATCCCCCTGTTCCTGGATCAGGTTTCGCTGATTACAAGCATTCACAGACTTCCAATTTTGAAGGATTAGCGATCTGGCTCTCAGTGTGACCAGAAATAGTTTATTTTTATCCACCATCTGTATTCTGGGATTCGTGGTAATCCCCAGTCTCAGTGCATGAGTATCATGGGCAAAATCAATGTTGAGCATGTGGATACCGTGTTCGTTATTGGAAGCTCAGTATCCTGCTACTTTTGGACAGTCACAGATAATATGCTGCCAGTAGGACCAGACTGGCCGTAGCGGTCACTGGGTGTTTACCCGGTGAGCTAGAAGGGTGGGGGACGGTTTGTTACTGGGGCCCGGTTTTGAAGCACTGCTGCAAAATCGGTCCGAAGTTAGAAAAGCGCAGCTGGAGTGTTCGCGCCAGCCACCACCCTGCTCCATCTTGCCGCCCCCTTTCCAGCTGGGCGAGCGTAAGTGCCAGGGCTGGTTTGCGATCCTAGCCCAGCCCTGGGTGCCAGTTTCCTTCATTCACCTTAAGATATCTAAAACATTTATCTGGTATCTGGGGATTAATTTTCTGAAGAAGTTCAGGTATTGTGTGCAGAAGCCACTGATGAGTATTGCAAATATAGGGTTCTCTCTCTGGCCGCCCTTTCCAGACCTCTGCTCTAAGGAAATCCCCAACCTTTTGATATCCATACGATTCTCAATTATGAGCAATACCTGTATCGACCGCGAACTATGTTTCAGTGGAGATGTCAGTAAGGTGAGTGGAGCTATTGATAACAGATACATTAAAATATTTGAAAAATTGTTCCTTCCGTTCAAAAAAACTTTTATATATTTGTAGCAAACGTTTTTTGGTGCCTTTATCAAACATAGTAAATCCTCCATTTTATATTCCTGTGCAATCAAATCCCCAAAGACGTTATCAACTGCTTAACCAGAACCAATGGGTAGCGAATATCTAAAAGAGGAATGAGCAAACTTAGCAAAATAATACTCCTTTAAGTTCAACAATGCAAGTCCACACTCAGTGGTTGACCTATATAAAGTGCTTAGTGGAATGCTTGGTGCTTTGTTAAACTAAATAAAATATGAAAGTAGCCCTTAAATTTCCTTTAAAAACTTGGCCTGTAAAGGTGCAGGGTAGAGCATCAAATAAAAAATTAAATAGTGGCAATAAGGGCATGCCTGTCCCATTATAGATATTGGCAATCTTGTCCATCTGGTGAGCAGGGCCTTTATTTTCTTAATAAGAGGTAGATAATTATGTACAAAAGGGTCGTCCACCTCCTCCATGGTATAGATGCCCAGACACCCTTTTGGCCTTGTGCAAAATTCTGGTTGCAGGGTATCAACCCCACAATTAAAAAAAGGATCTCAGTTTTAACCCTGTTAATTGTATAGTCACTTAAAATTGCTGACAAATATTGAACACCCTCTGTTAGCTGCATCCGGTTTTAAAACAGAGCAACGTCACCTGCATACAACTTTCTTTGCCATCCTACCCCTGGGAGAATCTATACATGTTGCATTTCTAATGGCAATTCCCAGAGGCTCAATAAAAAGCGCAATCAAGATGTCTCCCCTCTTGTGCAGGTATGCAACCTTTACAACGCAACTTTTACCACGCAGTGCTGTTACAACGCATGTATTACAACGAAAACCATTACAACGCATTACACTGGGGGGCGCTCTAGGATAAGGAATAGTTTTAATTTACTATCCAACACCTTCCCTAGTGTCCACGAGGACTGGAGTTGGAATAGTAAATTAAACTATTCACTATCCAGCACCCCCAAGTGTAATGCGTTGTAAAGGTTTTCGTTGTAATACTTGCGTTGTAACAGCATGCATGGTAAAAGCATGCGTTGTAACGTCATACATCCCTTGTACGCCCTGTATTTTATAAATACCTATTTCCTCAGAATTAATGACTAACTGTGCGATTGCGCCCTTGTAGATTTTCAAAATCACCTAGATAAGAGCAATGGAAAATCCAAACATCTAGAGGATAAAAAACAGGCTCTTCCAGTTAACCAAGTCGAAAACCTTCTCTGCAATTTGTTTACTTTGATGAGAGTTCTTTTGTAAAGAATTTGACCTCCAGTTCGAAATTATGGAGATAGATTGGCAAAAATTCAACAAATTATAGTTTGTAATATTTCTCCTATGTCTTACAGAAGTTAAAATGTTAATGTTTTTGTTTTAGGTGAATTCTACAAGCCCTTTCCCCGAAGTCAAACATGGGCGTCATTTCTCAAGCGAGTCAACCTATTCTCATTCGTCAGCAGAAGAATCACGGCCGGATGCCGGAAGTACCCACTCATCGGGATGTAGACCATCTTACAGAGAAAGGCGATCTTGGCAGGACCTGATAGAGACGCCTTTGACAAGTTCCGGGCTCCATTTTCTTCAAACAGTCCCCACTGACTCAGACTACACAACTGGACGACCTGGAATGTCACCGGAGCGGAGAAGGCAAGCAACATTACCAGTCCAAAGACGGCACAACCATGAAAGGGATGGACCATTCCCACTGGTGGAATGTCACAGAGGGCACAGTTCGCACAGCAGACCCCAAAAACAGCGCAGTCAGAGTTTACCAAGGAATAGAGAGGTCAGGGGGAAAGGACGTACAAAGACAACAGAGCTAACCGAGGAGAAATTAGAAGAGGAAATTCATATGACACAAATAAATTGTCCCAACAAAGAAGGTAATTTTTTTTCTGTATTTCAGGAATTGTGTGTTAGATTCTTGAAGTGTGCAAAATTGCATGTATGGAATGGAAACTATGTGTTGTTCAGCATTATGGCCTTTTTGTAGACATAGGGCCCGAATATTTGGAGCCATCCGAGTAAATTACTTTGGCACCCTGGTGGCGGTCCTGACTGCCAAATGTTGAAATGCAACTCAGGCTGGAGGATATTGTAACCATTGACAGGTACCGCAGTCAAAGCAGTTTGTGCCTTTATATTGCAACTTTGTCCTACACAGCTCCATCAAATATGACGGAGCTGTACGGCAAATTAACACGTTTCTTTATTTAGGATAAAAAATGAAAAACCAAGTGTGATTTTGTTTTTGAAAATAAAAAAGTGCCCCTTCACAATGGGAGTTATCTCCCATTGCGAGAGGTCATTTTGCAGTTTTCACTGCCCTTGCGCTCAAGGTTTTCTTGGCTGTCGCAGGCAGTACAAAAAAAACCTGAATGTTCACCCATCGAAATTAGATGGGCAAACATGAAGGTCAACCTCTGACGGCCCTTACTCCATCAGGCCGTCGGAGGGGTGTAACCATGGTGGAGTCAGAGTAGTCTCCGCCGTGGTTACACCAAAGGTGCACATGCATTTAAATTGAGAGGGCGGACCATTATGTTGGCCGAAAGTATACTCCATTGCTATTGCAAAGGAGTACCCTTTCCACCAAGATATAAATCGGGCCTTTATCTTCAAACAAATACATAACAGTTTTCCTGATGATAGACGAGACTCAAGCAAGATATGTGATGGAAAATTCCTAAGCAATATCCTCTCTATATAAATATTCCATGTATTTATCCGGCAATTTAATTTCCACTTACTGTAAACAAAGGGAAAACCTGATGTTTCCTTAAGTTTCTGCAGAGTTTTTGTTGATAATCTAACTTATCTCTCATCATTTCCCTAAAACGATGGCCCACAAGGAATACTATATTGAGCATTATCTGTTTTGAGGAACAACAGGAACCTCCACATTTTACACCTGATACAGTAAACTACATGTTCACAAGAACAGAAAATGCTACGGTTCAGGTCAAGAAAAAAATACAATTGTTAGTAAATTACTTCATTATCTCAAGGTTACAACACTTCCCTAATTTCGTATTAATTCAACAGGAAACTATTGTTCTGTTCGTCATCATCCCGCAATAGTAGATAGCCTAGGAATGCTGATGCTTACCTAACATTTAAAATAATCTAACACTGGCTTGGAGGCCTGTCAGCTCTCAGGGCTAAAACAGTCTTCCAAATTACACCCTGCCTTAAAATGTGTACTGTTTTAGGGTTGGGATGTTGCGGGAAAGAATGAAGTTAAATGAGATGACTTGGAACCTGATTCCACTCTATTATAGCAACATGTCCTTTCAGATGGCAGCGCAAAATATTCTTACACGTAGTGGCCCAACCACTCTACGTCAAATAAATCTAGTGTGAAAAAGCACAAAGATGTAATGTAGATGTGATGCAGGGTGGGGTGCTTCTGAGAACATGGCATCTAGGCATTCACAAGAAAGCAAGCATTGGAATCACATTCTCTTCATGAATTTTGACATGGGGAAAGGTTGTGTTTTCTGAAGATGTGTAGTAGGTTTAGACTGGTGGACCTCTGACTCTGAAGGCAGTACTAATCAGTCTCTTAAAACAGTACCTGATCCACATATATGGTTGTTAGATTTGGGAGTCTCTAGTTGGGACAGGTAGGTACTTGTGATAAATAGGGGCCCTCAACTCTAGTCAGGATAAGGGGATTACACGCCTAAAATAACCCCTGCTCACCCCCTTTATAGCTTGGCACGAGCAGACAGGCTTTATCTCAGAGGCGTTGTGTGTTAAGCATTTGTAATCACATACAGTAACCCAGTGACAAAACTACAAATGGACACCACACAGGTTTTATATAAAAAATAAGTATACTTAATATGGAGTTACCACAAGACCATAAATGACAAAAAACACAATACTGTTACTTTAAGATGGTAGATTTAAGCTTAGTTCAGTTCAGTTCGTAGATGCGACACTTTGATTCAATTTACCTTGAGCTGCGTTACGCTTCCACAACAAGCAATGTCTTAGCAATGGGAATGCGGCAAAGTTCAGATACAAAGAAATAAAGATGTGAAGATCTTCCAGATGCGGCAGAAGCAAAGTACACAAAGTTCCTTTCTCCTTCCTTTGGCAGTAAGGCAACCACTGCAGGCCAATCCCCCCAGCAGCACTTCAGCTTGGGAATAGTCTCTCCTCAGTTTCTTCAGGTTCCTCTACTCAGTAAAGGTTTCTTCTTGTAGTCAAACGTGATCTAATTTCATGGGATCAGGGTCCCAATATTTATACCCCAAAATTCTTTGTTCTCTAAGGGGAGAGGGGCCTTTGCCCAGTCCAAACCAGTTCTGAAGCACTCTGTTTACCAGACTTCTAATATCTTTTCACAGTGCAGGGCAGAAACATCAGAGGCTCCACAGGAGGTGGAGCCAGCATTGTGGAAGGCACGTACAGTCCTGGAGCACTTTGTTTACAGGACTCCTTCTCTTCTTTCAGTGTGCAGGGCAGGGACATCATCCGCTCCCCACGGGGTGGAGCTAGCATTGTGGAACGCAGGCACAGCCCTATTCAAGGTTCAGGTGCAACTCCTCCCTCCCATCTAGATGCAGATCTCTCTATTCACCACTGGGTGACTTGGCCTGTCTCTTGGAATCCCCCAGCCCTGTCACTCAGAAAACCAGACAAAGGAATACACAACCTAACAGAGGCAGGTTTGAATGGTTAGAGAAGCAAATACCTACTTTCTAAAAGTGGTATGTGCAAACACAGAATGTTAAAACCAACTTCACTAAAAGATGTATTTCATCATTCTGAGTTCAGGCATACTAAATTTCTACCATGTTCTCTGAGACAGTTATGATTATAAACATGTAATAATCTAACAGCCCATTCTGGCCAATCAAGAACAGTTAGCCTTGCAATAGTGAAAAACGAAAATGGCTGTAATTCACTATTAGAACATGCCACAAACACCAGGGCTTGTCCTACCTTATACTTACAATGCACCCTGCCCTTGGGCCTACCATAGGGGTGACTGATATGAAGAAAAGGGAAGGTTTAGGGACTGGCAAGTGGGTGCACTTGCCCAGTTAGCATGACAGTACCAGACTGCACGCAGGCTCTGCAATGGCTGACCTTAGACACATTTTACAAAGCTGCTTCTATGGGTGGCACAACCAGTGCTGTAGGCCCAACAGCAGCACTTGGATTTACATGCCCTGGGCACACTCAGTGCACTGGACTAGGGTCTGGCAAGTAAACCAAATAGCCAAACATGGAACCACTGATTAATACATCAATCTACAATTGGGAGCACTTGCACTGTGGCACTGAATAGCAGTGGCACAGTGCCCAAAACATCTAGTACCAGCAAAAATGCATGAGGCAACAGCACATGGAAGGGAGACCCACGTCAATGGTGCCAGGTCTAACAATGGTGAATTGTTCATTTGGCATGGTATTGTTAGGCTTTTTTCGCCTATGTTGAAAGTTTTATACGTATCTGGTATCTGTCATGTACAGTTGAAGAATATAACTTTTGCATCAATGCAACAAAGTGGCTGTTCCCTCAATTTACATTTGGACATGACCTGTGTGAATAGAATTATGTCTTGCCATGTGCAAGTGCTCCCAATTAAATATGCTGGTTCAATGGTAGAACAGGTGGAGAGACAAGCTAAATCAATGCTATAGTTTACATCCTCATATTTATTGAACCCATCCTAATAACCAAATATGAGGATTTAAGGACAGTCCTTTGGTCTATTGGTCCATTTAGCCATCCTGTGATCAATCCAGAACTCGTTGTAAAAACAGGACACAGGTGCTCCCATTGAGATAATTGTAAGACAATCACACGCAGATACCAATAGCTCAGCAAAACCTGAGCTATCACTATCTGCATCATAAGCCTGGTGGTTTCATTTCACTTTTTATAACAAATAAATAAAGAAATAGAACATTTAAATATCTAGGTTTTTGGAGCTTCTAAACAGATAGTGTTCTGGATGGGATGCTAAAGGCATTTATTTTGCCACCCAGATTTTCACAAGACAAGGCCCCTCTCTTTGCACCTTTTAATCTGCAACCATTCCTAGCAGCTACTCTGTTGAGATTTCAAATTCTTTCGTCTGAAGTTTTGACTGTATTGCAGAATAACTCTATGATCCTCAGTGGCATAGTGGCATAGGGAATTATGAGCAATCTTCAGTTACTGTAGGTGTCTTCAAGTTCAGTAGAACCCCTCACCTTCACAGGTATATCCTTCATATACTTCATCTTGTCATACTCACACTTTCAACCAATCTGTACCTTTTACTCCTTATCCTTTCACCTGTTATCACCAGCATCAAACTAACCTTTATTCCAACTCTTCCAACCTGGAACCAACTTACAATCAGGTTGTCTCCCTCTGAAAAGATCAAATGGATTCTTGTCAGTAGTCTGATGAGGTGATAGATGAAAAGCAACAGTCCTCTTCCCCAATTCTTCCTTCAAGTTTAAACTAGACACTCTAGCTAACTGTGTTCCATCTTTTAATTTTCATGTTGAAACTTTCAACCACATCAATAGTCTTAGTGCATAATCCCACAATATTTCAGAACATCTTCAATCTCTCAAGCACATAGCTGTGCCCCATTGTACATGAGAAGAGGTTTCAGAAAACCCTCACTATCGAATCTAATGTTTAAAAATCTTATCACACTACCAGAGGTTATGTCACACACTCTTAGAACAATGGTCCATCAACAACACAGATAAACAAACAGATCAGCCAACAACAATAGGTAAGCCATGTACATTTCCTCTTTGGTAAGGCCTACTATTTCTAAATTTACATCTTACCAGGAGTTCTGTGCCGGTTGATGCACATACATGGAAGACACTCGTATTCTAAGACCTTTATCACTCCCACAACATTCCAAGCCTTCCTCTATGGAACTTTCCATCTCAAAAGGAGGTCACCAAATGTCTGCACACATTTTCTCCTTAAATTTAACAACTCCTAGATCTCCCAAATGTGCTAACTCAAAGACTTTTCTGCACAACAAAGACATTACTAAGCTATTACCTCTGAATAACATGCCATTATGTTCAAAAGTTAATCTAGAACCAATCCAGATAGTTTAGGAGGAGCTTCAAAACCTTTTTACTGCCCCAACACCGCAGAACCTTTCAGTAACCTCAGTGAAAACAGAGTAGCCCAGCACATCAGGCATTCACTCATCCAGTTGAATGGCACCACGGGTCACTGCACTAACTCCCACTCAGACATCTATCTCCTCCTCCATATTAGACTGGATCTCATCCAAAACATGAATATGAATAAGTGACCTGCCACAACATTATACACACTTGGAAAATACTCAATGACAAATTTAAATGTTTGTAAAATGATAACCCAGTTTCAAATTCTGGTCAAGTCTCTGTCAAAGCACTTAATTTAGAAAAAGTTTTCACAGCAGATTATGTTTTGATTTCAAAATGTGCACTCCACAACAAAATCCTAAAATCGTCAATGAATGGTCTACTAACTGCCAGTGCTTCTTTCTTATTGACAGAGTAATTAATCCTTGCCCTTCTCAATTCATTCAATGCAAAGACAGCTGCTCTCTCCTTTTCTTCCACCAACAGAAACACCTAGCCTTTACAACTGGCATCTATGACAAACAACATATTCTTCTCCAGGTGTGAAAGCCTTCGAACACAGTGCTTTGTCCAGGTATTTCTTAGTCATGTTAAATTCCAGAGTGCATTTCTCATTCCACAAAAAGTCAGAATTCTTAGGTAAACACCTCTTCACTACAGTTTTGAATCACAAATCTTTCACAAAGCTTGTATTTTATTCTACCATGCTTAGAAAAATGTAATCTCTTTCTTGTTCTGCGGTTTCTCAAGACTCCAGATAGATACCACTAGATCTTTTTTTGGACGAACCTCCTCACAACTGATCTCATGTACTAAATTAGATAGCTCACGTTAACAAAACAGTATTTATCTGCCCTTAAAATAAGTCTCAAACGTTCCCTGAATAGACTTAACTCTTAGGGTGTGCTAATGCCATGTTCTACCAAACACCAAAATATCATCCTGATAAAACAGCACCCCAGAGATTTCACAAAGGAAAGAGGTCATTACTCTGAATTCCAAAAGGAATACAATTCAATTTCTACACAGCCATGGGCATGATGACTGTAGTGAGTTCCTTTGGCTTTTCAAGAGGCCTTAGCCGGAGATAAGCTGCGGCCAAGTTAAGGGTGGTAAAATACTTCACCCCTCCCAAGGGCACGAGAACCTCTGTGATGTTGGATAGGGAATAATTATCCACCATCACCAGCTCCTTGTTTACAGAACGATGATTTCAACGTACAAGTATACCCCCATTAGCATTTTTGGTTACGAATACCGGCACCAACCATTCTATTGCCTTTACTGGTACAATCAACCCAGCTGCTTTGCATAAACCTTTCCAATTTCAACCTTATTGCATCATACAACGATATTGGTAATTCCTCATTTTGGGCTGAGATTGGTTAGCACCCTTAGACACCCAAATGTAAAGTACAAAGCCTTTTAGACATCATAACTCATAGCTGAAAACAGAAGGGAAAATAAACTGAAATATTGTACATCTATCCGCCGCTTGCTTGATTTGAACTTGTGGATCATCAGCATGTGTGCCTAACCAAATTCTTAAATCCTTTTGATGTGGCCAACCTAATATCTTATCTTTGCCACTTATGTGTTATCTTGGATGGTCATATCTCCAAACTGATTTAAAAAAACAAGACATGTATTGCCTGACATCATATCCCATGGCCACACGTGCATACGTTTTAGTTTTATTGAATGCTCAAACAGATTTTCATACTCACTCTCTGAAATGGTTGGCAACCCCTTTTATTGCTGAGTGACACCCACTCCTCAAGATGCCTACGTGTTTCATTTCTATTTTCCACCTGGAAAATGACCGCATCAGACTACTACCTGATTTTATGTCTTTTTCCTAGATGAAGGCCCACCACTACAGCATTTGACATAACGGATCCTTCTCAAATATCTGTTGCAGGTGGCACTGATGGCAGCACATCCTTTACTACTTGCTGTGAAACCTGTCATACCACATTTAAAGCACTGCCCATTGGAACTAATTCCACGTTCTTCCTTTCTATAGCCTAATACCCTCAACACACCACTACCATTACCACACGTGCCTTCCTCTTGCTTAAGCTCATTCACACATTTTACTATGTGTTTTACCCTTTCTGTTACCAATCATCTTTGAGCCACAACTCTTCACGCACTTTCTCCAAATGTCATTAAGCAAAAACTGGGCACAAATTCTCTCATCGTTTTTGATGACCGTTGCAGTCTTCAAATGCTATTACATATTCCTCTATTGTTTCATTTTCAGCCTTTTCCAAAGTGGTACCTTTACAGCATGGTTGACATTCTTGGAAGGAGGTGTAGATCAAGTTTTTCATACATACCTCATACTCATCCAACTTCTCACAGTCTCTCTATTCAGATCAGGGAGGGGCTCCCAAACCTTGAGTCCTTTTGATCCCAAATAGTGAAATAATAGTGCCATCTTTCTATTTACACCCATATTGGGTACATAGACTCTTGCATAGTTTTCAATAACCTTTCTTCATGTAGCCCATCACAAAGAAGGTTCGCCATTGTTACTCAAAGAAATGAGGATGTGGGATGTTCTGTATGTCTTTTACTTTAAGACAATTTAAAACATCACCCTCGCACCAGTTCCGGGGAAAAATTGACTGGCACTTTGACAAACTCTCCTACTTCATATGTCAAGGTAACTGAATCAAAATAGTTCATCAGAAAGGTGATCAATTAAAATGTAAAATGATTTCAAACTTAAATTGATCACTCAAGCTGTTAGGTAATAACCACTTCAAATACAAATTAAAAGCTGTGCTTACCAGTGATAGGACAAACAAATCGCGTCATTTCACATTTAGGTTAATATTCCAACACTCGATGTTTCACTTTTTCCCATAGAAATGTCTAAGAGAACATCTGGATAGTAAAATGTCATTGAATTAATAATGTGCCCATACCTAGAATTCTATGCCAATAGAAGAACTGTAGTGTGTCCCTCACTGACAGCCTACCTTTGTGTCAAAATCAGGTCAAACAGGACAAACTCAACACCCTCTAAATCCTATGATTCTCAGACCACAGTCACCTAGCCTGAGATAACAGATTAGGCGAGAGAGTGTGATCAAAGTAAATGAAAACCAATTAAATGATGTGCCAACAGCCTGTATGTATGTTGGTTCTGTGCCACCTACATAAAATGTGCTTTCTCTGTCTCCTCATAAGATGGTGCCTTCGTATCATCTCTCAAGTCTCTTGTCTTTCTGTTTTTGGAAAGCAACACAAACACAATGGTTCCACAGATGATGTTTCAGGAAGGCCTCCACTTCTGCCCATGCATTATCACGTCACAGCTCTGAGTCATGTAACTGACTGCTTGTGGAACGCAATGCTATCTTATGCATTCCATATAAACTGTTTCAATTATGTTATGACCCTTCATTCATGTCTGTGCCTTGTCACATTACTGCTCCGTATCACACAATTGCCAGCTTGTGGAGCGCAACACTATTTTATTCCTTGTACATTCTGTGTAAACTCTTGAGGAGCTAGCCTTCTGCCCATTCCCCACAGCCTCACTTGACTGTTATTCCTTGCGATGCTCGGTCTTCTGCAAAAACCTCCTCCTGCCAAAGCAGTTTAGGATCTGCTTCTCCTCACCCACTGCATCCTCTGTGCATCTTTGTGGTGCAGGCCAAAGCTGTTCAAAGATTAGCACGTTAAGATGTCTCAATACACAGGATAGTCCACTCTTAACCACTCTGTACTAGTGGTGCACTTGTAAAAGAAAAGGACTATCACTTACAAGTCAAAATGTAAGTTTATTCAAGACAACTCAGGCACAGTTCTCCCTTCAATGCAGCTCCTTCACAACTGCCACTTCTGGAACATCCCCTTCAAAGACTCTATGGTTCTATTCTACAAATAAAACTAGGAGTTGTTGATCAGATACTTCACAGTAAACCTAAAGAAGTTCTTTTTAAGACCAGTTCATGAAATTGTGGGTTTGCCAGCAATACACTATACAATAATTCACGATGTGGTGGTACCACTGATTTATAGTCTCCAAACACCAAATTACCTTATTATGATTATTTAAGTAATTAAGATTATAGGAGATCTAAGTATTTGCTTCTGTCCTTTTCCCATCTGATTGATGGGTGAGTATATGTGTGTCTGAATGAGGGACTCATTATGTAGTGTACTGCTTTAACTTTACTGTGGTGTCAGAAGAATGTCTGTCTGTGGACGTGGGACACATGGCACTATCTTGCTGTCATCAAGATTTCAAATTCTGACAAAAGCTTGAAGTTCTAAGCACATTCTGAAATGAGGAAAGCATTGACTGGCCCTGATTTTGACAAACCTAACAACATTGAGAAGAGCCATAATTACTGGTAAGTTTTTATGAGCCAGAAAGTTAACTCCAACATAACTGTTGATAACTGATGTTGTTGTCCACAAGGATCTTAAAATGTCTCTAAAAATACATGGTCATGTCCAATGAAAAGCTGCTGAAAAATAAGTATTATCTAAAATGCTATTGCTCATTTCAATTTGCTATATAAAACCATAATTTTTTTATAGGAACTAAAATGGAGTGTATTTAAAATATGACAGTTTGGATACCTGTTCAATTTTGCACGATGCAGTGTGGTGTGGTTTGCAGAATATACTATAATTCATCAATTTGTATTGTTGCTTCAGTTCCTACTTAAAAACTTGATGGTGCTTCTAGCTAGTACTTTATTGCCATATTCAAACTCATTAGTTCATTCATTCATTTGCTCATTCATTAAAAAAGACTGCATTTAAAAGAGAATAAAACAATGTAAACAAATGGTAATATTATTGGTAGGAAAGTAAGATTCGGTGCTCACCAATTGTCTCCTAGTTCCAGATACTTTTATTTTAACATTGTGTATAATCTTGAAGGCAGGCCCTGGAAGTCCTAATTTTCTATCTTTGCCTAGGAAAAGTGGCAACACATATCTCTAGTATAAAATGGTTAGAGATGTATTAAATGTCTGAATTATGTTTTCTTTAAATGCATTAGAAAATTATATTACAGAGGAAAATGAGAGAGAACTCTGCCCACATGTCAAGTAGCAATTTCCATATAGCAAGTAGAAAAACTAGATTACCTGTAACTTGGTGGAGGATCTAGGCACTAGATAGTTCTTTTACATATCCACTGGCTTGCATTAATCTTTAGATTTGATATTTTGTTTGAATATGGAGTTCCACAAGTACTTTTTTTCAGATGCTCAAATATGCCTCCTCAGCTGATCAGTTTGTGGACTTATCACAAGTGTAGAATTCAAAACAAACACAGTGCCAAATTCCTATGGCTCTATTCAGGACCTACCATGTACAATACATCAACACCATACAACATAGTGCTTATACCCCTGGGGTGACATTCAAATTATAACCCTTTAGGTACAGTAAACACAGTCTTGTCTTGTCCATCAGGTGTACCAAAATTAATATAAACATCAGCAGCAGCAGCAATCTTTTCCGTAATTAAGAAATTCAATAGTACATCGGATAGCAAGTGTCCTGGTAGATATTCAGTTTTAATCTCATTCATAATGAAATAAGAGTGACCTGGCTCAAATCACAAAAAAGCAGCCAGATAGTCCTAGCTTCTTTCACTGCATTACATTCTGTAGAATCTAAAGGCACAAGGTGGCAGAATAAAATATCCAATGTTACTTTTCCTTGTTTAGTGAAAAAGTGCACCAACTAAGCAGAACAAAAGTTCAGAAGGAACTCTAATGTGGTGACAAATGTCCTTGTTGGATATGGATTTTGCCCAGTTTCTGAAATCCTTGATTGATAGTTGCTTTTGGTAAAGTTGTAAGAGAAACGTGGGACCTATGTTTTGTGATTTAATGGAAGATTTCTGGAAATCAACTTGCTTCCTGCAAGATCAGAGGCAACATGCAATGTCATACAGAATCCCATCTTTTCAGAAAATCAACTGAACAATTTGTTGACAATGACTCAAGGGAAAGCAAAATGCCTTCGACAGATTGTCCCAGAAATGTATGCTACTTAACCCTTCCAAACGTATGCGCAGAAATAGCTACTGCACTGATGTCCTCACTTGAATCTACACTGAAGCTTGCAGGTTTTAAGACAACTACATGTTCTTTCAAATTGAACTGATGATTTCATCATTATCAGCAGGTGGAGGCAGCAGCTAGAACGTATAATGTTCCATTCACAGTAATATGAAAGCAATAGCCTCATGAAACCATGTATCAGATGGAGATTTTTTTTGACTTGATATGTTAGTCTTGGACATGTATACCATAAGGAGATATATGGGGAAAGCAAAGAGTCTCAATTAAGAAATAATCAGGATGCCTCAGCTTTGTCATCTAGAATACTGTGGGATGGTGAAAGCTCCTCATACATGGGAGTAAAAGGCAGCTATGGGAGCAGTCTCTCTCAGTTAAAGGTCAATGAAAGAAGGATCGAACTTCTGAAGTGTTTGGTTAAAGAGGAGCCACATTGAAATGCTGGATCCTTACTAATTTAGGAATGCAATGAGAATTTGCCAAAGGAAGCATAAGGAACATCCATTCAATGACTGGTGGATATAGAAAAAACCCGGATGGTAATAAAACAGTGTTCTGTTGAATGAACACTTTAACATTCAGACACATTGCAGAAGAATGTTCTCTGAGAAAACCAAGGACCTGGTCACAGTTGTCTTTCTCAAAACGTCAACTGTTTACAATGTAATTTGTCTTTAGAAAAGAGTATTGAGTGTCCAGATGAAGACTTATCCATGACATATCAAGCATTTTGGAAGGAACTTGATGATTAATCGGCAAAGTGGAAGCAATAGGAACTTCAAAAATGGACATTAAACTCCCAGAAGCCCCTCCCCAGATGTTTTCGAATATCAAGCACACAGAGTAGGTGAGATTAATACAGTGTCAAACAGAGAAGTAGAAAGTTGTGGAAAGTGAGTAATACTTTTTTCTATGAGGGTGTGCACAAGTATATCTAGTAAAGACATTCACAATCATCTAATCTACCGCTTTTCTACTTGTTAAAGTAAACTGAAACAATTTGGTCCACCCTCCCTCATATTCTTTTCTTTGTGTATTCCTTGGTATCAAAGATATATCTTTGTAAATGTTTTTATTATTTCCCTCTTTACAGACTTTTATAGGAGACTGGTGAATGGATTTTGTCCGCTTACTGAAGAAAGAATTCCATATGTGTCTCCTTGATCAAAGTTTTCAGCTGGAAGACATTTTCTCTGAACATTAGTCATATATTTGGTGTATTTGAAAGTTTGCTTATTATCTCTTTTCATCCTCCTCTCAATTAGGAGGATGTATTCTGAAGTATTCATGCACATTTTATCATGCTTTCTATAATCAGTCTCTCTTATTCCACACATCTTGGAGAACCAAGTGAGCTTCATATCTCACTTTCATCTGAAAATATATATGCTAACATTGCTAGCTCTCTGCAATGTTGATTTTTTAAGACATTGAATCAAAATGGTCCCTTAAATGCACTTTGAGAAAACATTTTAGTTATCAGATTCTCATTTCAGTGAAGATCTCACAAGACCATTCATTATTCTGATTATGCAGCACTTTTCTAACTACAATATTGGTTTGAGCCTCCCATAGCCATAAGCAACCCTGCATGTTTTTGTGAGGTTTGTAAAGAGTAGTAGAAATAAGTGTATTTAGTCCACTTCTAACATTCTTGTGTAGTTTATTTCTTTGGTTCCTCAGTTTTCAAATGTATTGCAGATGACCCTCTGGTAGTGAATCCTGCTGCAAGAATTCAAGAACTTCTGTAGTTCTTTCTCTTGTTATCAGTAGAACGAACCTCTCTATTTCTGAGTGTAAATATTCTGGTTTGTACCTTCTAGCTTTAGCATTACTTTTTACTCTGCATGGAGAAAGTTAAAATATGCTTTCATCCAGCGATCTAGAACGGGTCTAGTGTCTATCAAGTAGATTAAAAAAGTTGTGAGACGTACTCTCAGCAGCTCCATAACTTCAAATCCCATGTTAGAAGGTATGGTACTTGGTGCCATTGCTCTGTCCATTTTCAATTTGATAGCCCCATTAAAACTTTCGATTTTCTGAAATAAATGGCATCTGCCGTAATACCTCTTACCCCCTTCTCACTTCTCTACAGTTCTACTTTACCTCGGCTTGTTTTCGTGCTACATCAATTCAATATTCTCTTTGCCTCTTCATCATTACTTCATAATTTCCAATACTGGAAATTAAAAAAAAATCACCAAAAGAACTGAAATAGATTACTACAGCAAACTACAGAACAAAGCTGGTTTAACTGGACATTTCTGCTTAGCATATGATTCCAACTTAAGTGTTGCATACCAGCTGTTTTATTTGATAAACAAAATCTAAGTGCAGTTCCTCTCCTGTCCTTCCATGTGTACAGTGGAGAAAATGTGAAAAAATATATATTTTATGTCTCATGAGTCACAGGAGTCAATGCTCAACAACAGGTGAATGCACTGGGTTCTATCTTCGCTGTTGGAGTCACAAACAATTACAACCTAGCATGACACCATTGGGCAAATCTTGCATTAGATCAATGACCAACTTTTCAGCTACTAAACCATTTCATCTTTAGTCTAGAAGAGGATGGATCATTCTGCCTCTCTATATGGTTCATAAAATTATACATTTTTCCATGATAAGGCACATCTAGAGAAGCTTGAACATTATACAAGCTTAAATACAGAGGGAAATGATGGATCAACCACAGAACTCTCTTTCATCACTGTCTGCCCTAAGCCCTCTTCTTTCTCAGCATTCTACTCCTCCTCACAGCCTCCCCTTATAACGACCAAATGTCTAACACCTAATCCCTCACCCCAAGAAGAACTTGTGGTAAAAGACGAAGAAGAAATAGAAGCTGACCAGTATAGTAGGTAGTCCCCTGAACTCCTCAAAGCAATGCTGTTTGAAAATTGCTGAAAATTGGCAAGACTGGAACTCTTCTGGCTCCTCCTGGTCTGATGACAAAACTGCTCGTAGTCTTGAAGGAAGTTTGGGTCACAGAGGAGAAGAACCTCAAATTCGAGAGAAGCGACACTTGAGCAAAGGTCCTGCTCATCAATGTATATTGCTCATATTAAGGTCTTGCAGTGCTGCAAATCATAAACACAGCTGTACTGTAGACTAGCAAATGCAGATGTTAAGCTGGGCCAGGATGAAGATCTGTTTTACCTACTCTGTTGATGGAGAAAGGCAAGGGAGAAGAAATGTTATCTAGGGGACAGAGACTTAGCTTGTGAAATATTTTCTTATGCAGGTTTAACAGGGATCCCAATGTTGTAACAAGGTTGATGGCTTCAGCCTACTCTTTGTCCCTCCTTTTTGAAAATTAACTACTGCACAATGTAGACCCCCACACAATCAATCAATGTTGTTTTCAGCCCAGCTTATGCAGAACATATTTCAGCTTTACTGTATGCCATTTAGTGACAAGATAACGTATAAAATAATAACATTCCACCTGTTAAGTGGAATAGTTGTGATTTGATACATGTTTTCTTTTACGTATGATGTCAAATGTAGCACAGGATGCTTCCCTTAAATCCATGTGTGCTTTCATTGTCATTGTAGCCATACTGTGACATCATGGTATATGTAGAACGTTTATTGACCATCTGATTTGTACAATCATGGTGAAATGTGCGCCTTGGTGAAAGGTTCTATCAGTAGGTGGTCTGATTTTAGGTGTCAAAAGTGGCATGGCGCATCAGAATTTATGTCTTCCACATTGAGGAACAGCAAAGGGGTGATCAGCCAACTTCTGCTTGTGATATTCTATCTGTTCAGAGTGATTTTGAAGTTTTTGCCCAGTATGTATTCAAAAGGTCTGCAGAGGATACATTTCCCCACTGAAGTTTTAGTCATGCCCAGGTTGCATGCAGCTCCTTTAGCAAAAATATGCAAATAACATTTGAAGGCATCCATATAATGGCAATAGTAGCTACTGCCTTATGGCATAATCACTCATTTACATCGAATCAATCCACACTGATCCCTCATATGCATTATGACCTGCTCTTTTTATAAAGCCTTTTAGTGGCCCATCCAGTGTTCTACTGTGTTTGTCTATTTTTATCCCTCCTTCATTCTCCCAATTCTGTTCAGAGAAGCATGGTTTATTGTTTTGAATTTACCTTTCACTTGTCATACAAAGTTATCTCGGTGCTATTTGGTCCTTGTACTACAACTAATAATATTACATATTATTGGTAAAGGCTATGATGTCTTCAGGCATTGAGCACAGAACAATTTTAGTCAGCTTATCGGAAAGGTTAATTTTGTGGATCGTGAAAAAAGAATGTAACCTGTTGAGACAAATGGAACAAGCATTAGTGATTAGCATTTCCAACATCGTTCTCATGAATCCATCAAAGAGATCCATGGGCAAGAGAAGCTACAATTAAAATGTAGAAAAGCAAGAGAAATGTTCTTTACATTGAAATCAGTCGCAAATCAACAATTTGAATACATTCCATGCCCCGGCTGGTTTGCTGGAAACAAAGAAACTAAAAAGACACCAAGCAGTATACTCAATGGAAGCACATAGGTTGTGGTACTCTTAGATGGAAAAGTCAGTATACTGTACCCTCCTCTACTAGATGCTGAAGTAGTCCGGATATATCATTGCCTTATTTTAAAAAATACAGTTCAAGTGCACCCATTGTCCGAAAGGCTGCTTGGAGTATCCTGCATGGAACAAGTTCCAAAAGACACCTCTTGTGATACCGAGCATAGACTGTTAATTATCAAGGATTGAGTGCTTTGGTGTAGAGTAAACCTTGTAAATCTTGTCCATTTAAATTATATATTATTTATTTTTATTTGAAGAGAAAAGTAGAGAAGAGTAGTATCAAACTAATCAAGTAAAGAGTCCCTCATTATACGTGAAATACACTATATTTAAGTGCAATTATTCAGGGTACGGAAGAAGCTGAGAGTCCAAATAAATGCCTGTGGGTGACAAATATTATTGTTATCTGTAAAAATCTGGAGGGAGCCAAATCTTGTTGCGGTCCTTACATCTGTCAGCATCATATATTTTTTACTCTAAATCATCTAGTCAGAATCCCTCACAAAGTACAACAATTTTCGAAATATTCAATTCAGAGGTAGGAAAACATATATCTTAAAAGTAAACAGTAGCAGAGTAGCACCACACAAGACTTGATGTTTGACTTAGGTCTTGTCAGGTCTCCATTATTCATCCATAAATTGATGAATGCAGTATTTTACATGTGAGTAAATTTACTGCCACCAAAAAAGGGATTCTGTAGTTCTGTCTTATGACGTACCAGTCTTATTCAATTAATATTGATTGTCAGTGAAAAAGTTTATAATTACCTTTTGGCAGCAAAAGCTTTTCCAACTAATGCTTGACCAACTTTATGCATGCTTTAGAAGATCAGGGATGATTCTTTGCTGTACACAATAGCAACTTTGTGCCAACAATCTTTAGAAAAATAGATCTGGTCAAAGCTCTACTGGAGTGAGCTGAGTCTCCAAATAAACCGATGACTGAAGACTGTATCAGATGCTTCTTTCACAAATGTCTCAGTCTCTAAATACTTCCTCTATATTCAGGGCCAGAATCTAGTCCTAGGGTCACCTAGAAAAAGTAAAGCACATATATCACTATTAGAGTTGCGTTATTGGGCCAATAATTTAATATGCTCAACTTTTTAAATTGGTAGTGACAGAAACAGAGTTGTTAGCTGCTAAGACAAAGCAGGAGGAGCAGCAAATTGATCAGAGGAGCAGTGACAAAAAGCAACCATGGACATAAACACCTCATCCCTTCTCGTCTTTATTGGAGATGCAGTTATTTAGGTACTGAATAATTACTTGTGGAACTGCCAATTTAGTAAACTGTGACAAGTGCCAAAATTTTAAGGTTTTGTAAAAGGTATGGAGTCTGGTTATTCTCAAATTGAAAAGCGGATTAGCTAAATAGGTTAACACTGTTGAAGATTATATTGTTTCAAAGTTTGTCAGTTGCTACTTTAGATTTACATAATTATTAAATAATTATGAATTAATGACGACCATATTTTTGTGAAAATTATTCTAAGAAATTGCACTTAAATGCAGCACTGCAAATCATTGCAAACAGCAGAAGAAAAACAATACAACACTTGTAAGAATAAAGTAGTTGAGACTAGGCCGATTGCTAATAAAATGTACTACCTTCAGATCAGAACTAATCTTGCACCCACGAGCTATTATATGCCATTTCGGAAATCTAGATATGAAATTGAGGTAAAACATAAAATGGCAACTCTCAAAACATAGCCTCACTATTGAAAAAATACTATTTGGCAAGCAAGTGAGATTGAACGATGATTGCTAGTTAGATGAAAGGTATGGAGGAGTGTAAAGAGAGAAGAATTCTCCAAAACAAGAGGGAGACATCCATGCCATACTATATAGATTGAAAGCATTGCTGATGCTCAATAGTGGTTAACATTGAGAAACAGAATAGGAGAAATTGTTGAATCAAAGTAAGGAAAGCGCAAACACACATGCTAATGATGCAAGGGAAATGCAATAGACAAATATGGTTAGGAGAAGATGATGGGCAACAGGAGTGTTTTAATTTGAGCAGGTAGGGAGGCAATTGTCAAAACTATGAAAGTGTGCAGAAAACAGCTGCACGCAAGGTTGAGGAATGCCTCTTAGGATTCTTTAATCACTGGGATGCTAATATTCCCAGCACAAACGTCATCTGAGGCACCTAAAACAGCTCTTAATTTATCTTTTCAGAAAATACAGAGGAAAGCAGAGAGTGTACAGATGGTCTACAAGAGCTGTACAAGACTTTGGAACAAGCAAGTCTCTCAGCTTTTGGAGAGCAGCGTCCATCCACCAAACAGGAGTACCGAAGATCTTTTATCAGGAGGTGCAATGACCCAGTTACCAATGAAAAGCTCCATCGCATCCGAGTTCTGAAAAGCACTTTAAAAGTAAGCATTAAGGGGATCCTTGCTCCACTCATCATGGTTAAATGCAAGAAAACATGATAAAAAGATGGACTTTGTATTTGTACAGCCTTTACAACAAACATAGGCACATGAGTGAAAAGCAAACATAAGATACAAAACAACAGTAAAATGTGCCTCACAGAAGAGGGAGATGCATGGTGGGATCACAGTGCTGAAGACAGTACTGCCTAGAGTGGCCAAAAGCATTGCAAAGCTGAGTCGAGGAGATAGCACTACATGTATAGTCCATAACATGTTATAGACAATGTGTAATAAAGTCATGCAAATCACAAAGTGTGATTTAGAATAAATAAAAGGTCTTGTCTGGCACACAGGTGTTCAGAAGACTTGGGAATTCTGGTATCAGAAGTGCACTAAACATCAAGCACATTTACCTTTAGAATGCTCAGACTCAATAGCTCAGATGTGAGAATGAGCTTGGATTATGATTTTTCCATCTGCTATGTGAGTAAGAAATTTGGGGCTTGAGAGAGAGAAAGGGTTTAGGAATCTCATTTTGGACCTAGTTCAATGCAAAATAACTGACAGTAATTGAATTACAATGAGGGAACGTATTCCCACCATTCGCCTATCATAGATCTTCCAATCTACCCTTGTGGAAACATTCACTTACACCTCATCATCTATCCTTTCCATCTCAACCAGTTCTCCACACATACTCAATAACATCATCATGTCATCCGATCTTGACAATGGTTGAAGGCAGATCACTTTTATGGTCTCTTTGGGTGCAACCTCAAATCTGAACATTTATCTAAGAGGAGTGTGTTCTCTTGTAAAGGCGATTCACGATAGACTTGAAATAAAACTCTTTCACAAACTGTTTTTTTCGTTACTCAGAAATGCAATTTCTCCCTGCCATTAACTACTTACATGGATAGGTTATTGTCACTAATGTCTAAAAGACATATTTTTACTTACATAGAGTGTCATCCAAGATTGTTAGGCCCTCTGCATGTACTATATAAAAACTTAACTTAAACTACCCCCTTTAAGTTGCATTGGCAAACAGGAATACACTTCCTAGTTGTAAACAAAGCCTGAAGAAAACCTCATAAACAAGCCCCCTCATCACACTTTTATGACAGCATCAATTATAGAAGTAGGTCTTCTCCAATGTGTGCAAAGCATGCAAATGTTTGGAAAACCTTTCAAAAACTGTTCCAAATAAATGCTTTTCGAACTGCACATTGAATTCCATCCCCTTTTGTAGCATATGCATTTACATTTATTGAAATGAATGAAGAGTGGACGAATCTACTAATGTTCGACACCCTGTGCCCAACTACCAAGGCAATAAGGGTCTAAAGAGTATGGAATATAAAAAGTCAAAGATATCATTACTCGATGGTGAGGGCATATCTGAATCCTGTCACTTGCCTGCCAATTATGTTTACACATTATACATGTTTTTCCTGTTTTTAGTTTCTATTCTTTCTGAATTCTGGTGGGGTTTTATCAGTGTTTTGCTGAGTTTTAAAATTGTGTATATATCAGTGGTCATCAATGGTTTCACTGTTTTGTCAAGCGACTGTATTTTTCAGTGCTTATAAAGAAGTTTGCTTTTAGTACGGTTATCGTTGCGAACCACTAATACATGATATGTAGACAGTGTACATGACATTCCCCATCACCTGGCGGAACTATTGTAATCATTTGCATTTTCTTTCTAGGGGAGCACAAGCTCTTCTGTGACATTTTAAGCTTATAACTGATTGAAATGCATGTCAGTGGTACAGAAAGTGTGTGAAACTACACATAATATCACACCAGTCAATGGTGTGTGAGGGAAAGCAAAACTTTACTTGGCAAATCCCTTTCATGCGCAGAAAAAAATTAAGCAAAATGTTTGTGATATTCCATAAATATCTTAAAAGCATGCATGTAGATTTTTTGCTATGTGCAGAGTCCACACATGTTGAGCTAGGGAAAACAGGAGCAAGAGGAAGAAGTTATGAAAGCCTACTTCACATTGGTCTACCACATCTACAGATTTGATATGTAGTCATATATTTTTGCAAACCAATGTTGAATGTTTACACATTCAAAAATGTTGATTCTTTGAAATGACATTATGGTGGCATAAAGTGCTATGCAAAAACCAATAAAATAACAATTTTGTTGCTCAAGGTCCATTGATTCTATCCTAGCAGACTACTTTTGCTATTAACATTCTACCATTTAATTATTCAATCTTCAGAGTGTTATGTACAGGATCTTACTGAGAACCAGCTTTGAAACTTTTACTGGACTGCTTGCTGACTTTAAGGAACCTAAGGGGGCACGCCAAAATCCTTCTAGGAAACAAGAGCTGTACAGTTCCTTTTACTAAAAAGCTAATTTGAGTTATTTTGTCTGTCTGCAGAATTTGTAGGAGGCAACCGGAGATTCCATGTGGGAATTTCTCCAAAACAAATTACATTTGTAAATTGTAAATACGTTGGTTGTCAAACTATCAATCTTTGTTTACAGATTCATAAAGAGAATCCATCTCTCTGGGGACATTTAAGCTAAAAACTGTGTCAAGACAAACCTAGAGATTACCATTATTTGGTGGGGAGTTCGTGGGGCAGATCTGTACTTTGGGCAAGCCGGCCAGGATGGCAAGTTTCATTGCCATTTACTATCTGCTCCAAACTTCATCAGGCCCCTGCATACCTCACATCACGTGCTCCATATAAGACCAACCCCTCAGGATTTTGTTTTTATTATTTCTTTTAATTTTGTGATTTTTACTAATATCACAACGATTAAAGAAAAATAAAGAGGGTAGTTTCAGGGGCACAATACCACCTTATTGTGCCCGTTCACATTCCTACCACCATCCTCTCCTGGCAATACACATGGCCGGGCAGATGCCGGCCATGCTGTTCCAATTACTGTGATGGAAATAATACCACATCTGTGACCCTTCAGAAGATACTTAGGGCCTTCTTACGATGTGGGGTGGATGGAACCGTTGTGGAAAGGAACCGTCTGACCTCAGGTTGGAGGTTCCGACTGCAGTATTTTGATGCGACTGCCCATGGTGCAGTCGCATACCTCCATTTCACAATGAAAGCTAAGGCCCGCAGCATAAGCTATCCATTAAGAAATGGATGTTTTGAAACATCTCTGCGCCATGTGGCAGGCACAGTGCACGTATGTTAAGGGGGAACCGCCCCATTGCAGATGGCCAGGGGGAAGTGGGCCCTGCTTGGAGCCCCCAATTTCACTTTCTGGTAGCCTTTTCATGCCAGAAAGGCTGGTATGGAATGGCTGTCGAAAACCGGCATCATAATCCTGATGACAGATTCGCCATTATTAAGGAATTATGCGGTCTGTCCGATGGACCGACAGGCTCCTTGAGCCTATTGGAACCATGAAGGAATCCCTTCACAGGTTTACCTTCGACCGCCGTCAACAGCGACGGCAGTCAACGGCGTCAACGGCGGTCGGACTGTAAACCTACAATGTCATGTGGAAAAGCTCCGACCACTGGTCGGAGGCTTTCCGATCAACATAGTAATGAGGCACTAAGTGTATGGAGGTCTTGCTTACCAGGATGACATTGTGTTGTGAATTGAGATGTGGGGGAATGGGTTTATAGACTGGTGCAATTTCCTCAGCCAATACAAAATCTAATTGGCTAAGGGGCAGTCCAAGAGGTTTGAGAGAGACAAGAACTTAACCAGTTAGTGTAATGGCTTCCGTTTTCCTCCAAGGCTGAACTGAAGCATGCCAGTGCTCTCGCAGCCCTATTTACATTTCTACATATATAGCACCTTACTTCGCTACTGCTGTTATTGGTCAAGGCTCTGGAACAACTTTTTTTCTCTTACATCCAGATGCTCACAGCCACTCAGCTCCCAAGTGGGAGGACAATAGACTGTGTCAAAGGAGACGAGTGCACAGGGTTCTCATCCTATCTGGGTGCTGGCACATGTATATTTATAGATACCATGATGCTCACTGTTCCTTGGGTCATTGCAGCCTTCCCACAATGATGCTTGTGGCTTCCCTTTCTCTGGTAGTTGCAGCACGTTTGCCCATCACATTCAGTGTACAAAAATTCACTGTCGGGTGCTTGCCAGCAAAGTAATCTGACAGGGAGGAATGAGCAGAACAGCCTTGTTAAAGAGGTGGTGTGTGGCTAAATTAAAATGGCCAAAACTACCACATAAATGAAATCATTTAGCTGCTTGCATTTGCTGTACTTTGGTGCCGCAAGCGTCAAAGCAGAGCAATGGCAGGCATGAAAAATAAATCTGTGTATCTTGGTTAAAACTGATACAGCTGATTAGAGCATCAGTAGGGTTTTTAGAGGATTGTCAGTTTAAATTGTAAATGGGAAGCTTAGTTATAAAATAAGAACTAAGAACTCATAAATATGCCATTTGGTGGTTAATATATGTTTGGTGATGGTGCGTGCAGCATTTGTGTTGACTGTTTTTACTCTCTGATATGTCTAAGGCCAAAGAAATGGGGGGTTCATTCATTCCCCATATGTTTGCATGTGGAGCATACTTCCTTTGCTTTATATATCTATTCGTCCTCATTTTTTGAAGAGAAGATTAACATAGCTTACGTATGAACACTTCTAAGATAGAAGGAGTAATCAAGCGGATTATGCCTATCTCCTACATTAAGAGGCTAGCGTTAACTTTGGATCAAAGTTCCACTATGCAAGAATTACCACCAGCATAAATAAAGCTGGATGCATAGTTTCTAATGCTGCCTCAAGGGGTGGATGCAGACCTATAAAAGATGTTCAAAAGTAATGATCCTCTGCTTTCACTGAATTATTAGGCCTGCTCAGGAGTCCTAGTGACCCCAAACACAAATCGTTTGAAAACACTAATGTTGAACATTAGGGATGTCAATAAAAGTGCTCCTACTCTCAAATACTAATTTCTCCAATAGGTCAATTATTGGCCAATCCCCATTTCATATTTATAGCTAGAATGATGTGGAGTGGAATGTTCAATCATAGTCAATAACTGTTGAAAAGGATCTACAATCCTTTAAAAATAAATGTTATTTTGTGACTTTCATGTGTGCTACACGAAGCAGCACACATGATAGTGACAAAATGAAATTTTAGGATTGTTTATGTGCAGGAAAGGACACCTTCCTACACATAAACAATCCTCCCCTGCACGCAGACACCCATGCATTAAGGTGCAGGGGTTCCAGCTTTGATGCTAAGATGCTAAACTTAGCGCCAGTGCAGCGGGAAACGCAAGGCTGCACCACATTCTTGTCAATATGGAGCAGCCTTGCCTTTCAGAAGTGGCGGAGAGAGGCATTAAGCCAGGAAGGCTAACGCCTCTCTCCACCACTTCCTTGTACATAACCCCCCAAGTATTTTACCATTTCTACAGCAAAGTCTTTAAGCATAAGATTAGCACAGTGCTATCAATGCTAAGCTGTAAAATGGCCAAAGCCTCTTAATACTCTGGGCACAGTATTACAGCTTTGGATTGGTGAAATACCATCAAAGCCAACCTGAAATGAATAAAAGCAACCCCTGACATGTGTTTTACTCTCATTATAACTCTTCAGAGAGGTATAGCTTTGTCCAGACACAAAGTAGCATCCAGTACAAGGTTCAAGTCAAAACAATACTGTTTCAGGCAAAGAGTGACGCATAAATTATGCAAAAAAAGAAGCAGATAACTCTGGGTAGTTCTCAAGTTTAGGTAGAAAGCAGCTCCAGTATAGAGCACTCTAAACACCAGCAACACTCTAGAGTTGCTCACCTCAAATGTCTGCTTTTCTATCAAAGTAACAATATAACACAGTGTAAATAGCATGAATCAAGCCCCCTAGCAAACATTTAAGTGAAAGGTTATTCCTCAGGCAGACAGAGAAGACACCGCATTACGCGTTTCAATCCATACGGATCTTAATCATATGCAAGTGTGAGATGCACCTGAACGGTATATATACAAGTTATAAACACAAGGACTCAGAAATATAAGTTCATATTCCACACCGCTGTACCTGACTTTTATCAGCACATCAGACCAGATGACAGTGTTGTGTAGTTCTGAATACCCTATACAGTTTCTGCATGTTCAGATAACATAAACTGTGGCTTTAGTGGCACACTGGTTCCGAGCACCCCCACTGGATATGTTAGCCTGTTTGTTTTAGCTAGCTCACAGTGCCACTAGAATCTCCTCTTATCGGGGAGAGAATAGTTTCTGGCAACCTCAGAACATGACAACCCTGATCCCCTAGGATCGTGGAAACAATATACTACCTTTCACTCAGTCACTCGTGCTCACTTAGTTTGTCTCAGAGATACACAGAATAAATAGTCTGGGTGTTTCAATAAGAATGTATTGAACAGTTGTTTTTCTAGTGTAGAACAGATGTGCTGTAACAACCATTAGCAGATATATGATTAGCAGTACTACGAAAGTAAAGGGATGGTACAGTTCTTCCATTTTGCAGTAATCATGAATATATACAAGTACATAAAAAACATGATAATAAGTGCGTATTCCTACGATGCCTCCCTAACTAGATGTACCTAAATGTACCTAGCATCTAGGTAGGTGTTATGCCAAGAATCCCTCTAGGATCTAGTCAACCCCATTACCTGAGAAAGGAGAGAATATGGGACCCCGTCCTGGTCTCAAATTGGACGGCCCATGAGTGATGTTAGACCAGTACGAGCTGGAGTGTCTGCATACAGGAACCTTAACGCATGTGGTCAGTGTGTCAGCCTCGAAGTCACGGTCTCCTCTGTCTTTCTCAGCAAGACATGATGTATATATACCAGCAAGCCTCCCCAGGGGTCCTACCTTGCTGTGTTACTATGTTGGCCTAAAGGATGAAGTTGGGCCTGAACTCTATATATAGAAATTATACAGGAGATGTTCGTCCTGCTGTCAGTCCTGCTGTGCTTCCAAGAAAACTCATGCATAATGTATGAGTTTCGAACTAGAGAAAAACCCACGTTCTGAATGCAGTTTCGTATCCAGGTAAAAGATCAGTCCCTATGAACCGTTATGTATGTAATGTAGGGAAGGATATAGGTGAAAGGTTGCAGTGTTACCTGCGCCTATATAGGGTACCTATATGGAATATAACAACAGTTTTTTTATATTCAGTACCCTTCAAAATATCGTGCTGATGCGCTCTTTCTCAACAATATTCGGGTTATGATCTGAATTATTGCGGTTATTTGGACTTCAATGTTCATAATACTTTGCAGTTGAGTTAAAAAAAATGGTAGAGTCCTTCATTACTAGTTGTTGTCTCAAGCCTTGGTAAGCATAAATAAAACAAAATGCCACCATCATGCCTCCAAAAGGATCCAATTCCATATAGTGCTAAGTGGCAAAATGTCTCAATTTGCTTCCAAGGCACTTCCCCTCATGCGTCTGTTATTCACAATCTTTGGATGATTCGTACTTTACAGAAGTGGGCACCTGCTTTGTTTATATCTGTAAGTGCTTCCTTGAGGTATCATTTCTGTTAAATGAGCATCGTGCCAGAATGAATCCTGCCCTACATATTTATTCAAGCGGCCACAGTTTTGTGAAACACCTCTACCCAACTGGAGTACTTTCTAATTACCAATTAGTAAATGCTACCTCATTGGGTAAATGTACAGTTCATCTTCTACACTACAGCTGCATAAAGGGCATGAGGTAATGTCTCCAGCTATGTGTGTGTATGTAACATTGCCAATGTGATTGTTCCTCAAGCGTCTTCATCAGATAACTTTTTAAAGTGGAACTGCAGAGAAAACACACTTGGATGTTTTTTATTTTTACTATGGGGAGGGGAGCGCGCGGTTCCCGTCGCCGGGCAGATTTTGCCCACAGGGACCCCATCTGCTGGGGCCTGGTCATGTCATCTGGGTGACCCTAGGGTACCCAGTGTACAATGGGACCGCAGGGGGAGCCTCATGGCCCCATAGTCTAAGCTTGCTCCCAGCCTCCGGTGGGAGACAGCATTGCTCTGACAGATAGGTGGCTGCTGAAAGGCAGCTACCCTGTCTGTCAGAGCAAATGTTTTCATCTGTTTCCCTGCACACATATTTGCATGCAGAGAAACAGATAAAAACTTTGCTTTCTGCAAGCCAGAGCCATTTGACAGCTCCGGGTTGTAGTAAGTGGATTTGTTTGCTTTTGCTTGGTGTCAGCTCCAAGTAAAAGTAAACAGATACTTCCCGAGGGTGGGCACCTCAGGAGGGAGCAGGAGCTGATCCTGGGGTGTGGCAGTCCCCAGGGTCATCCATGGCAACACGCGGGGGCGGCTATGCGGCCCATCTCCAAGGTTTATTTAAGCCCCAGGGAAGTGGTGGTCCCCAGGGGTGGGGCCCATATTGGACTCCCTTTATTATTTTCTTTGAGAGCTGGGGAGGTGGCAGTTCTGCTGGCACATATATATTATACAGTGTCCCGGAGAGGTGGTGATCCAAGGACCATGTTTCCATAGGAAAAGTGTTTTTGACTTGCCGATATCTTTGACCCCGTTTGACGAATATTCACCAACTTTATCCAAAAAGTGCACCTGTGATTCTTGTTGGACATGGAAAGTTTTGGGGCGATTCTTCCCGCTGGGGCCAAGAAAAAGGGGGATAAAAAAAAGGTACATTTCCCATGTTAATTCCCATAGGCCATCTGCAGCACGAAGCACTATACGGAATTACACCAAATGTGGCAGAAAGGAAGATTTGGTTCCGCAGATCATGCTTTCAGTTATTTGGTGTGAATCCGCTCAGTAGTTGTTGAGAAATGTAGGAAAATCCAGTTAGTGATATCTTTGGCCGCGGGTAATTTGCAAATAATAAGCTTGTGCAGGAAAATGCAAAGCTCTTATTGGCTGCCAACATTTCAATCCCGGAAGTGTTGGCAACCATCTATGGACTTGGCATCACCCGAGTCCCACATAAAACTTTTTTTTAAAAGGGGGGATAAAGGCCCCCTGCATTTATTTTACATTGGTTGCCCTGCGGAGGTGGCAGTCCCCAGGGCACAGGCTGGCAAGGGGTGCCTGCCCGCATACATATTCCATACAGTGCCTGGGGAGATGGTAATCCCCAGATCCGTGGGGGGTGATGCAGGCCCGCATTTATTTGACATTGTTTGCTCAGGGGAGGTGGCAGTCCCTGTGGCACAGGGATGCCACATAGCCCCCCCTCTGCATCCATAAAAACCAATGCCCTGGGGAGGTGGTGCTCCCTGGCACTTTCATAAGCTGTAGGATGGGGGCCCTATGAGCCTGTCTCCTATTTCACTGGCATGCCCCCTGGACCTGACCCACCAGGGGTTAATTAAAAACAAGCGTGGGTGGCAGCACTTGTTTTTTAAAAACATTTTTACCTTGAATTCACAAATATCAAGATTTTGCTGTGTTGTTTTGAAAAAAATGCTTTTTTGACCAACAATATGGGGTCAGGCTATTGCTACCATTCCCCCTTTAAAAAAAAAAGTTTTATGTGGGACTCGGGTGATGCCAAATCCATAGATGGTTGCCAACACTTCCGGGATTGAAATGTTGGCAGCCAATAAGAGCATTGCATTTTCCTGCACAAGCTTATTATTTGCAAATTACCCGCGGCCACAGATATCACTAACTGGATTTTCTTACATTTCTCAACAACTACTGAGCGGATTCACACCAAATAACTGAAAGCATGATCTGCGGAACCAAATCTTCCTTTCTGCCAAATTTGGTGTAATTCCGTATAGTGCTTCGTGCTGCAGATGGCCTATGGGAATTAACATGGGAAATGTACCTTTTTTCGATCCCCCTTTTTCTTGGCCCCAGCGGGAAGGATCGCCCCAAAACTTTCCATGTCCAACAAGAATCACAGGTGCACTTTTTTGGATAAGGTTGGTGAATATTCGTCAAACGGGCTCAAAGATATAGGCAAGTCAAAAACACTTTTCCTATGGAAACATGGTCCTAACTATAACCACCTCCTGGCGCCTACCAGTAAGGTATATATGCCCAGCGCAACCAGTTGGGGTGTGAACTGTATCTGTACCTGCACTACCTCTGACAAATGTTACTCAACTCTCTACCAATTTCCCCAGCACAAGTGGGCACCCCACATATGGTGGGAAGCAGGGTACCTCTCTAACCATCTTTAAGGCAAATGTGTAAAGTATTTGCAACCACACTCACAGCAATCCAATGATGACACCACAAATAGACTCCACATGAGTTTTATAAAAATGAGTATACATTTTATATAAAAAGATATACGATAAGACCACACAATATAAATCCAACATATGAATATGTGCATTATGTCTCTTGGCCGGTTGTTAGGCGAGACATCCCTTGTAAGTCTGGCATTATTAATGAGCACATTTAAACATTCTTTTTTAATCCTAATATGATGTTATACAGTTCATAATACTAGAATCAGGCACTTTTGCAATGTAAAAATAATGTAAGGCATAACGCAGCAATCGGACACTTTGCAATGTAAAAAGAATGCAATGCGTAACGCAACAATCAGGCACTTTGCAATGTGTAATACAACCACCCGGTCTGTCTTTATGCAGAAACAATGCAATGCGTCAGACGACAATCAGGTAGTTCGTTATGCAGAAATAATGGCATGCGTCATACACTAATCAGGTAGTTCGTTCGGCAGGAATAATGCAATGCGCAATACTTTAATCAGGCACTCCGTTATGCAGAAATGATGCAATGTGTAATACGACAGTCAGGTACTCCGTTATGAAGAAATGGAATAATGCGTAACACACTCAGGGACCGATCACTGTGCCTTAGGCTGTCTCTCCGCCACTCCCTCAGACTTGCAATCAGCCTCTCAACAGTTGCCCCTACACGGGTACAGTGTAATCAAAAAGTGCAGCTCCGCACTCCGGACCCAGTACTGCCACTCCATTGGCAATACGGGCCCGATAGAGCCGAAGCAGGGGCTCACGCTGTCGTAATGTGAGAGAGGCCGAGAACATCTCCATCCGAACCCGCACCCCATCCCAGGAGTCGACACAAGGTACCTGGGGGTGCAAAATCACTCTCCTCTCCTCATCCAGCGGCTGGGCCTCCGATGCAATCCTTGTGAATTGGCAACTACGGGCTCAGGCCTAAGGCTCAGCTCATCTGGGGCTGCCGGTCCAGGCCGCTTATGGTTAGGAAGATCTCCGGCTGCCACAGGGCACATGCACACAGCGTCACTGAGACTTCCTTGAGCTTCGGGTGCACGATCACCGGGCACTCCACACAAAGGTCTCAGGCTGGATGAAGATCCCGCGCACAGCATTGCTGAGACTCACTTAAACTTTGGGTGCACGTTAACAAGGCAAATCCTCATGGAGGAATCATGGTGCACCAAGCACATGCACACAGCATCGATGAGACTCACTTGGATTCCGGTGCACACAATAAAAAGGCCCATCCTCACGAAGGCCTTGCAGTGCACAAAGCACACGCACACAGCGTCAGTGAGACTCACTTAGATTCCGGTGCACACGAAAACTGGACAATCCTCACAAAGGGGTTCAAGCTGCACACGCACACCGCATCGCTGATCTTTGCTTGGACTCCAGGTGCCCACGATCACAGGGCACACCTTACGAGGGTCTCAGGCTGCAACAAGCACACACACACAGCGCAGCTGAGACTCTCCTGGAAACTTTTGTGTTCCTGTGTTTCCGCAACAGGGAGCCATCACCTCGAGCCCTTCGGGATAAAATACTTTAGGACACAGCACAGCAAAGTCCTTTCAAGCAGGGGGACACAGCACTCAGCAAAGTCCCTTTCGCCTTTCCTTGGTTAAAACAGCAAACTGCAGTCCAGCACCAGAGCACACAGCAGGGGTCAGTCCTTTCCTTCAGTCTCTTCAGTTGTTTCTTCCTTGGCAAAGGTTCCTCTTTTTCACGAAGTAGCTCCAGTCTTGTTTAATCTTGATCAAGCTATTCTCCAAATTCAGGGGCTTCAGCTCTCATAGTTTTACCCCTTGATGGCTTTGAAGTCTTTGTATTTCAGGGGTGCGGACCCCTGTTCAAACCAGTTCCGGTGCCTCCCTGCCAGTGACACCGTCTTCCGTTGATTAGTGAGTGTCTGGATTCTCAATCACTAAGCAGGAGATGGGCCAATTGTTTTATAGCAGTAACCCAGGCCTCTTCACCTCTAGAGGCTACTCCTCCCCCTACACTCCAGATGCAGGTCAGCCTGTTGCTGTCTCACCTCCTCCCCTGGGTCAAGACATTCCCCTGATCCTATCGCTTTCAAATCCAGAAAGTCAATCCACAACCAGGCAGAGACACACAGAAATGTATAGAGCACAAAAACCCAGCCACTTCTAAAAGAGTGGCTAATAAACACACAATGCAAAAACCACCTTCATAAAAACATGTGTTATTACATTGTGAGTTCAGGCATACTAAACTTCACCTTTCCAGCTTAAGCCTTTGGGAAGATAGGCTGGAAAACATATTACCCAGTCTTCCCATTGTATCCTATGGGCAAGATGGCCTTTCAACAGTGAAAAACCTAAATAGAGATTATTTCGCTGTCAAGTCATGGTACACACCTTGGTACATGTCCTACCTTTCACAGGCACTGCACCCTGCCCAGGGGGTACCCTGAACCTACCATAGGGGTGCCTGATGTGCATAGAAAGGGAAGGGTAAGGTCTGACAAGGGGGTGCACTTGTCAGAACAACATGGCAGTTTAACAAGCTGCTTGCATGCCCTGCAATGGCAGGCCTGTGTTCCCTTTTTAAGGCTACTTGTGTGGGTGGCTCAATTAGTGCTTCAGGCCCGCTAGTAGCATTTGCATTACCAGCCCTGGCACATATAGTGCACTTTACTAGGGACTACTAGTATGGCGAACATATCAATATGGACAGCCAATTACCATTATACTTTATACAAGGATCACTTGCATTTTGACACTTTTTGGCAGTGGCAAAGTGTCCAAAGCATCTAATTTGGCAACTCCATGTTAGAAGCAAAGGTCTACGGGGAAAGCAAAAAGTTTAGGGAACGTTAGCCAAAAAGGGCCAAGTCCTACATATATACACGTGAACAAGGGTTTACGGGCTTGAAACGTGTTGTGTTTTGGGGCTCTCTAAATAAAATAACATCTTCGCCCAAAGAAAACTACGGAGGTCTGTGTCTCTTTCCTCGCCTGCCGCCGTGTGTGGAATCAGGAAGTGGTTTGAGTTTCCAGGATATATATATATATATATGTATATATATATGTATATATATATATATATATATATATATATATATATATATATATATATATATATATATATATATATATATATATATATATATATACTACTATAATAAAGGAAGAACTTTCAGCCTTTAAGGCGGGTAAACTCGGGAACCACAGCGCCAATCCACACACCCGATACTTCGTTGGAATCGCCAGGGTGTGTAGATGGTTATAGGCTATATAAATTTTAAAAAAAACGTTATTTAAAAAAATTAAAGTAAAAAAAAAAGTAGTCCCTCCAAAGTAGCGCCGGCTGCGACGTGCGTGCTCACGTCAGGAGCGCAGGGAGGAGCGGCGTCCAGGAGCGCCACGAGGAGCGGCGGATATGGCGCGGGGGAGGAGCGGTGACGTGAGGAGCAGCGGACAAGCCAGCGGCGGTGCGAGCAGCGGACAGGCTGGAGGAGCGGCGGCTGAGGTAAGGGAGCGGCGGACATGGCGCGGGGGAGGAGCGGTGACGTGAGGAGCAGCGGACAGGCCAGCGGCGATGCAGGCAGCGGAAAGGCGGGAGGAGCGGCGGCTGAGGTAAGGGGACCCATGTCGGGGTAGGCGGGGGTTGGGGCAGGCGGGGGTCGGGGCAAGCGGGGGCCCGGGCTGCTGGACAATGTCGGGGCGGGCGGGGGTCGGGGAAGCCTGGTGCTCCTGGACAAGGTCGGGACGGGCTGCTAGTACATATATATATAGTCAGCACCATGCTCCATATGCAGATTGAGCCTGCTCGCACCTAAACAGTGACTCACTTAGAGATAAAAGGTCTGAACTGATTTAAAACCCACGCCAGAACTTACTATAAGGAAACGTACCTGCATCACAAACTCCATCCCCCAAAATGCACCAGAGGACAGTGCGATGTAAACACGCCCATGGGAGGCGGGGATGGAACAAATAAAGTTGGAGAATGATTGATGCAGGTCTCTAAGCGTGGTTTTTGTTCGCCCAAGAAGAAGGGGTATGAGCCCTGAAACGCGTCGGCATTGATAAAGAAAAACACGAAGGTAACGGCAGGCTGCATTCAAATAGCCGGAGGGCGGTTCATGGTCATGTTTCCCTCCCAAGCCCCAGAATGTTTGCTTCATACCTACAACACGGTGCCTGGCCGTGGGGAGGAGAACCATCCATAGCTGGTGAAAACGAACATCACCAGCAATGCGAGCCTGTTGTTTGAACTATTCAGGACAAGTCAGCACCATACTCCATTTGCAGATTGAGCCTGCTCGCACCTAAACAGTGACTCACTTAGAGATAAAAGGCCTGAACTGATTGAAAACCCACGCCAGAACTTACTATAAGGAAACTTACCTGCATCACAAACCCCATCCCCCAAAATGCACCAGAGGACAGTGCGATGTAAACACGCCCATGGGAGGCGGGGATGGAACAAATAAAGTTGGAGAATGATTGATGCAGGTCTCTAAGCGTGGTTTTTGTTCGCCCAAGAAGAATGGGTGTGAGCCCTGAAACGCGTCGGCATTGATAAAGAAAAACACTAAGGTAACGGCAGGCTGCATGCAAATAGCCGGAGGGTAGTTCATGGTCGTGGTTCCCTCCCAAGCCCCAGAGCGTTTGCTTCATATATATATATATATATATATATATATATATATATTGAAAGCTGAGCGATATTTTAAAACTGTTTTAGCACTGAAGAAGGTAACTGAACTGAAATGCATTTGCGATAATAAACTGTTTCTCTTAAACCCCGGTGTGCTCCGTTGTTTGGAGTTGTTGTGAAACATGACAGACTCACCTGCCGTCTACGGATGCACCCGCCTTTGTGTTCGGCCGCCTGGTGGAACTGTGTTTTGGGATGTTTTTTGGCGTGCCTGAACCGCCGCTGCCAGCACCTGTCTTCTTGCAAGGATGCTGACTATGGAGTCAGGGGTGCCTCGACCATATGAGGGACACCCACAGATGTCTGTGCGTTTGGACATCAGCGGCAGGCAAGGGGAGTAGCTCAGCTTTCAAAACGACAAACAGTTGCTACCCATATGAGACGACACCTGAATTGGGCCAAATGACAAAGGCCATACAAGACTTAAATAACGCAAATTAAAAAATGGTGAATTATAGGACATTGAGGCCCCGATTATCTGTTATTCATGCCGATGCAAAATGGGTTGTTTCTGATTGGTTCTTGCCCCACCGATAAGAGTGCTTATTAGAAAGGATTGAAAGCTGAACGATATTTTAAAACGTTTTAGCACTGAAGAAGGTAACTGAACTGAAATGCATTTGCGATAATAAACCGTTTCTCTTAAAACCCGGTGTGCTCCGTTGTTTGGAGTTGTTGTGGAACATGATGGACTCACCTGCCGTCTACGGATGCACCAGCCTTTGTGTTCGGCCGCCTGGTGGAACTGTGTTTTGGGATGTTTTTTGGCGTGCCTGAACCGCCGCTGCCAGCACCTGTCTTCTTGCAGGGATGCTGACTATGGAGTCAGGGGTGCCTTGACCATATGAGGGACACCCAAAGATGTCTGTGCGTTTGGACATCAGCGGCTGGCGAGGGGAGTAGCTCAGCTTTCAAAATGACAAACAGCGGCTACCCATATGAGACGACACCTGAATTGGGCCAGATGACAAAGGCCATACAAGATTGAATAACGCAAATTAAAAAATGGTGAATTATGGGACATTGAGGCCCTGATGACCTGTTATTCATGCCAATGCAAAATGGGTTGTTTCTGATTGGTTTTTGCCCCACCAATGGAGTGCTTATTAGTAAGGATTGAAAGCTGAGCGATATTTTAAAACGGTTTTAGCACTGAAGAAGGTTTAGAACTGAACCGAAATGCCTTTGTGATAATAAACCGTTTCTCTTAAACCCCGGTGTGCTCCGTTGTTTGGAGTTGTTGTGGAACATGATGGACTCACCTGCCATCTACGGATGCACCCGCCTTTGTGTTCGGCCGCCTGGTGGAACTGTGTTTTGGGAGATATATATATATCCCTCGCAGTCCCATAAAAGATTGGGAAGCAACCTAGGGAGGTATACAGACCTGGAAACGGACATCAGCACGTTCCAGGAAAACCAGTCATGATGTCACCGACCTTCGCGCAGAGAGCAGAACTGCAGCAAACAACATGCCGAGTCAATCACGAATGAGGGGACTGGCAATGCTGAATAAACTTTTGTCTGCAGTTCGGAATTGGCACTCTGCTGATTTAAGGCCATAACACCCCCTCCTTGCAGAAAAACGTTATTGACAAACTCTCAACATAAGTGGACTTCAGCTACCACAATGCCCAGCAAACCGCCAGCAGCGCCGACCAGAGGTGTGGCATAAAGGTGAAGGAAAACCAGCTGAACCCACTCATGACATTTGCATGAACTGAGGCGTTACCTCTGAAGAAGTTTGCAGCCCAAACGAAACGCGTCAGGTGCCTCATACTGCAATAAAATGAAAATGCTGCCTGCCAAATCTGCATACCGTGTGCGTCTCCTAAACTCTTTTCAAAAAGGAGAGTAATGCTGTTGATATATATATATATATATATATATATATATATATATATATATATATATATATATATATATATATATATATATATATATATATATATATATATATATATATATATATATATATATATATATATATATATATATATATATATATATATATATATATATCGACCAGTGACTCCAAGAAACTACCTCCAATCCAGCAGGACCGGCGAAGCAGGAGACAGACCACAGCATTCGGGTAAGTATTTTTTATTTTCCAGTTTTTCCGCTACCAACCAAACATGACGCGTTTCGGGCTATGCAGCCCTTGTTCACATGTATATATATATATATTACCTACTGGCGGTCGCCGGTAGGTAGTTATAGTTAAGACCTACTTTCCATAAGAAATCCACAACATTCTATTTGGAATAACTTTGGCGTTGGTGGACGAATCTTCTCAAATTTGTCTAGGAAAATAGCCTGCTCGGCTCCGCTCCTTCCCTGAAAGTTTGGGGGTGATTTGTCAAGTGGGGGCCGAGAAAAAAGGGGGTCCCAAAACGTGTTTTACCCATGCAATTTTCCTTAGGGACCTTTAACCAGGGCTACAGCCCAAACGGCTGAACGGAATTACACTAAATTTGGCAGAGAGGTAGAGTTCGGTTAGCAGATTGTGCTTTGTGTTAAATGGTGTAAATCCGTTCAGTTGTTCCTTAGAAAATTACAAGTAAAACCATGGTGATATCTAGAGACGGAGACAGCACGCATACGGAAATGCGTACAATTACGAGCACGAGCTGCATGCTGATTGGCTGTCAACTGTTCATGAACACTCCAAACCAGGAAGTGTTGTCAGCCATCTTGTTCGTCGCTAGAAGCGACTCACAAGAAAACAGTAAAACAAAGTTGAGAAATAAGGAAAGGGGGCAGGGTAGAAATATCCTGACCCTCTAGGCTTGCTCAGGGGGTCGTACATGGATCTTTAGGCTCAATTTTTATTTTATTTTTTAAATAAAAAATCGGGGTGGGGTAAGCATATGGTATACGTACGTGGTGGAAAAGGGAAATAAATAATAGAAGTCTGTTTTATTCATTAGGTTCCAGGGGGGCAAATTTCAGGGGAAATGTTTTCATAGTGGGGGCTTGTAAGGTACCCCGAGCACCGGGGAATGCCACCCCTCTGTGGTTTTATTTTGAAGTATGCAGGGGGGTTACGATCCTCTTCCCCTCAGTCTTGGGGACCGTCACCCCAACTAGGCTTTTTAAAAAAAAAAAAAGATTTTAAAAAGTGTGTTTTCAGCTCTCCCTCTCTCTCTTACTGTACACATTGCGGGGACCGCCACCTTCCTGGGGCAGTAATATGTAAAATTACCTTCCAGTTCCGGGTACCTGCACTCCCCTGGTTTTTTTAATGTTGGGAGGGGGTCGCGCTGCCCCCCTCCTGGAACCCTTGGTGGCCCTGGGGTCCACCATCTCCCAGGATCCGTTCTTGCAGTGTCTCTGGGTGCGTACGTCCGGGACACTGCTGTTTGGTATGGTATGGCGGTATCGTCGCCGCTTTTACTGTACCACAGGACACTGCTTTCCTATTTGAAAAAGGAGCAAGTTAATCTGTTCTCTCTTTCAAGAAAGAAGATTGTTTTTCGAAAGAGAGAGCAGCATATAAGGTGATGTCTTTGATAAAGCAATGCAGCCTCACGAAGGACGCGGGGAGCCGTCTGCGTTCGTGGGGGTATTGGGGCTAAAAGAAAACTAAAAGAAAGTTATTTTTAGGAACTAACTTTACTGGTCAAAAAAAGAGCTATATTTCTATGTTAGTATATAAAACTTTCCGGTTTTTTTTGTGCACCAGTTGTACTCTCTACGCATGCGCAGCCTCGTTTCCAAGCCCATGTTTTTTTCTTTTTCTTCAAGTTCGCCAAGCAAACCTCTCCTCATTTCAGGTATTAAATTTGCCGCTTTCTTTTCCCGGGCCGTGTGTGTCATCCGCTGCTATACTTTTGTAATATATTAATAAACATATTGTATCTATGTTTATTTGAAATGTAGTGTCGAGGCGCCAAACGTTGATTACATACTCCGTCCACCGCCATTTTAGTAGTTTTTTCTCCGTTATTTTTATTATACCTGTTACTTTCATTTTACTCTCCGCTTATCTTCTCTAAGATCCAAGAGATTTCCTGGCACTGACACCACGGTGTTTGTCCTTGGCCTCCAATCTTATGACTTGGTCACACGTATACCTAAAAACTGATTTGAAGGACGTAAGCTAGAGCCATTATAACTCGTGTTCGTCAACACAAAGATATTATTATGATTATTCGTTTAACATGCATGGTAAATGCATACTAGTTTCAAAAGCATGTGTGGTAAAGCCATATGCGTGCTAATGGCTTAGTTGTGACGATCATGCGTGGTCATAACCACGTTGTAATGGCTGTTTCCCCCAGGACACTGCAGGAACCGGGTCTGGGCGTGGTGGACTCCAGGGCACCAGGTGGAGGGCACGCAGTCCCTCTCATACAATATAGAAATTACTATATTACTTGAACATTATAAATATAATTTTTATTGTGGACCGTCAAACCCCCCCACAAAAAAAAGAAGTATGTAGTTTTTTAAATTAACTTTTATTAAAAGAATAACTGTAAACGAAACTTAATGATAACTATATTATAAAGAACTAGAAAAATAACTTTAAAAAAACAATATTATAAACAAATTGTGAAGTGGACTCCAAAGGACGTTGGATTGGTAATCTGCAAAATAAAAAAGAAAATTAGAGTTTAGAAATATGTAGATGTGAGTAAATGAGATGAAACATTACAAGTCAAGGTAACAGTACAATTTTAAGTGTGCAGTGTGCCTGGTACATTTTACTTCTGTTATAGTGCAGCGTTCAAGTGGTGTCTGTATGGAAGTGCCTACTGCGTCACTGACACAAAAGTGGCACAACAGGATTGTAGGCATTGTATATCTAGGCCTCTGTGCTTAACGTTGTATAAACACTGCGGCCAGTGGAATTCAAAACTTGACGATTTCTTGCTTTTATATGTGAAAGCGGACAGCATTTTCTATAACTTTAAAAGAGAAAGAGAAATGATGTCACAGAGAGTGAGAGAGAGAAAGAGAGAGAAAACAACATTAAAACTGTCTCGCAGAGTCTGGAGTTGAGATTTCTTCCAGAAAAGTTACACGTAGATTTACAAGCTGCTTGCGTCACTTTTCCCATATTAAAAGTGACACAAAAGTGGTATCATAAGCTTGTAGATCTGTTTGTCAGACTGTTGTAACCTATCTGTTGTCACTGCTCGGAGGTAATTATACATTTTAGACAGTGAAGCTGCTGTACACTACCCACCGTCTCCTTTCAAAAATGAAGGTAAAACTACAGTTTTACGTGTGCAGTGTGACTAGTACATTTCAGTTCTGTTATAGTGCCGCGATCAAGTGGTGTCTTTATGGAAGTACCTACTGCGTTACTGACACAAAAGTGGCAGAACGGTATTGTAAATATGCCGACTTATTTCTAATGCATTGTAATGAAGGCATTGTATATCTAGGCCTCTGTGCTTACCGTTGTATAAACACTGCGGCCACCGGAGTTCACAACTTGAGTTCAACTGTTGTTCTAGACGTCAAAGCAGACAGCAGTGTCTATAAGTTTAAAAGAGAAAGAGAAATGGTGTCATAAAGAGTGAGAGAGAGAAAGAAAGAGAGAAAACAACATTAAAACTGTCTCGCAGAGTCTGAAGTTGAGATTTTTTCTTGAAAAGTCAGACGTAGATTTACAAGCTCCTTGCGTCACTTTTCCTATGTTAAAATTGACACAAAAGTGGCGTAATAAGCTTGTAGATCTGTTTGTCAGACTGTTGTAACCTATGTGTTGTCACTGCTCGGAGCTAATTTAACATTTTAGACATTGAAGCTGGTGCACACTACCCACTCACTCCTTTCACAGATAATTTGTTGTTGTTTTGGAAACAAAATTGTTTGTCACCTAGTGCCATTGGCGTGTTTGAAACATGGTGCTCTACGTGTGGAAGAAGCCTTCACTGTAATCAAGAGAGTTAATCATTTCAATTCAGATAAGGTTGTATACAGCAGAGTGGAAATAACAACATCCAAATCTTTAAAAAAGAAAGAGAAATGATGTGAGATAGTAAGAAAGAGAAAGGGAAAAAAGGATATTAAAACATGGGAGAGACACACACGACAGGGGAGGGGTACGTGAAGCCAGAGGTGCAACCAGTCAAAAATAACTGGGGTGGAGGGCTAGAAAAAATTTGGGGTGGGGGCTTTAGTTTAAGCACAAAGAAGAGTGGAGCTGCAGGGGCTGTAAGCGGGGGGGGATTATCAAAGCCTCATTAACAAGAACAATGTCTTTAAAAGACCTGTCACGTACTCGGGAGCGAGTGTGTGTGGGCTTAGGAAGCTATCTCATCCTTGCTGAAGCCCTGTTAGCCCAATTTCTTTTTGCACCTCCTGCATACTACATATTCTCTCCTTTGACAGATAACTTGTCTTGTTTCAGAAACAAGCTTGTTTGCTCACCTTGTGCTATTGCTGTTGTCCGTGTTACATAATCCATCCTGAAGCTGTACATCTAAAAGGTATTAAAATAAAGATGTTATGATTGGTAATTCTTGCTATATTAATTTGGAGTTAGATAATATCGTGCTTTTATAGACGTTTGATTGTCAGATTTTTACAAACTGTTTGTATTGTGAATATATTCCGGACATTTTTAGCGATTATAAAAACAATTAAACATGTAAATGAATACATTATGTAGGAGTGTGTTCGTCTAAAATACTAAGTCGCATTTTTGTATGTAGTCAGCTACAACCCTTTGACTCCTTCCGATGCGTACTAAAACCTCACTGCTCACCTTTTCGTGGAAAAGACATCTTCTTCTGAGGTAGTTCCGATTTCCAACAAAGAAGTTTCATATATAGTGCTGAGTCTTGATATCTCTATGGCTAACGGCATATTCGTGCTCCCATCATCATCATCGCAGGACCTTCACCCGCTCAGTACTTCGAGCACCATTAACTCAGTGACCAAAGAGGCCACGCATGTGGTAGTGGGCCCCTTGTTCGGTGCTTTGGGAACAACTCTAAAATGGCGTAGAACACGTGCGCCCTGTCTTTTTTATACATAGGGTCACGTGTGTAGTGACGGATGTCCTGGATAGGTGTGGTGTGGGTGTATACCAGCCATGAAAGAGTGTGTGTCGATCTGACAACTAGACCTGCAACTAAGAAATCACTACAATGGAAATCTGGGCTTTGTACTGCTGTTGTGTTTTTCTGGTAGTGTAAGAGTGGCCTGTACTAACGTATTCAGTCTCGATTAATGTATCACCTCCTCCAGGGGCTTTTAAATGTTGGGAGAGGGGTCAATATTTGTGTTGAATTTTCTTCTTTAGTGTGCAGAGCTATATTGTTTTATAAAATGTATAAGTCTTCAAACTATCTTTACTCTTACGATGTACGTGCAATAATTCCGTAATTGATTTTAAAAGTAATATATGCTTTTTTACAGTTTTAAAAAACTATTTTTATGATTATCCCAGATAATGTCTTCTCTTAATATGTACATTAAATACATAAATATATGTTTTTGAATAATTAGTATATTACATGGAGTACGTGTAAGGGGCACCGTATATGACGTAACGCGGGATATATTTTTTTTCATTAAAAAAACGCAGGGTACGCGTTTTGGGTGAAAAAGAAAAAAAACGTGATGCCCGCTTTATTGTTATTTAGCCTCCGGGGGGGTCAAATCTCTGGGGCTATTTGTTTTTCATAATGGGGGACCTAGAGGGTCTCCCCTGCGCGGGGATCGCTACCCCCCGGATGTTTAATTATATGTATGCGGGGGGACAAATGGCCTCCCAGAGTTCCGGGGACCGCTTTCTACTGCACTCGATTCCCTCCCCCCTCCCCCACCTCCGGGGCCTCTTTTTATTAAAAAAACTGTGCAAAGGTGTTGCAAATGTGGTATTTTGGTTTAGTTTCTGTCTTGTAGAGGATCCAAGGGAAATATAACGTTTTTTTTACAGCCACTACTTTTCTGCCTGTTACTATAGTAACAGTTCATGGATCAGTTGTGTGAGTACAGAGGTTAGAAGTTCACCACAATATGTTGGTAATTGAAATACTTACTCTGCTGGAGATTTATATATATTTTTTCCATAGGAACCGTTAGTCGTAGAAGAAGTTTGTGGAAAAGTTTTATTAAGGATTCCTTCCTGTTCGGGGAGTATTAGGGTAACGTGCTCCAAGCGGAACTTTACGAAGTTTAATGTTCATTGGCTGTAAAGTATTAAAAGTAGAAGACTTAGCAGTCGTTCCTTGCTTGTCTTTGGAGAACATGGACATTTTATTAACACAAGTTATTAACACAAGTTTGCTCCTTATTGGGTGGGAACGGTTCACTGCTGTCAGTGATATTGTGATGCATTTTCCAACGGAGTATGGGGAAAGAAAGTAGTAGAGGGTAAGTTTGGAATACTATTACCTGTGTACAGTGCCCATAAGGTGGTGGAGAGGAATTATGAGGTAAACAATTGTTTATATATGTTTCAAGGGCCATTTATATAATTGCCGTGTGGTGTATAAATCACGGCGGAAAAATTACAGTGTTTTGCACTGTCTTCTTTTATCAAGTTTGTAGGTGATATACTTCTTAGTACTACTATTTAATTATAATGTGGTGTTTACTTTCATGATGGGGAGGTGTTGCGCAACTAAAAATTCAGTCTAGGTTTGAAACAGTTTTTATTAAGCAAATACAAATAAACTTTATTCAGAAACTGTAGCAGTATATATGAAAGGGGTGACAATTGAAAATGGAATTTCATCAAATATCAGTTAAGCGTGGCTATATAGTTCATTTTTGTGCTACAGTTGTAAAAGGGTTTCCCCACATTCTGTTGATGTAAGAGGGCATCAGTTACTTTTAGATAAAGTAGAATAGAAGTGCTACAACAAACACTCCCGCGCTACATTATCTCAGATCAAGAGAACAAGGAAAACAATAAAATCTAAATTGTTTCATATTACATAGACATGCATGCACTATTATTTTTAAAATTTGTATTCTGTACAATTCAGAAATATGCTGTCGTAGTGTTTACAAGTTGCAGACTGTTCTGCTAATAAATCACATACTCACCAAAGAATATATAGAATGCAACTGTTATAATAAATAGTACAGGTCCTATATATTCTTTAGGGAGAAGGTGAATAGGAAAGGAATCGCAAATAAGAATAGAAATTAGAAAATAACATTCAGAAATGTAGGGTTTATTAAATATTTAAAGTAACAAAGTATGCATGATAGCTATATTTTAATATATATAAAAATATCTGATCAAGTTTTTTAAAATATTTGACAATTATATTACAGATGGCGCTGAAAAATCTCCTATTCCTGTTCTGTAGCAATAGGACAATCTATTATAATATAACGATTGATACTATTGTTACAATGAAAAGAAAAGGAAAAGAAAGTTATGTATTTAACAGAACATCCATAATGAAATAGTTTCAAGCGGTAATTATTTACTGAACTTCTTTTCTCCGGGAGGTGAAAAAATTAGATCTTCGTGACGACGGGTCATAAACTCCTCTGAGATCATGACGTTGAGAATAATAATATGTATATATTCTCAAAGCATATAATACCAAGGGGAAAATAGACTGAAAGCCGCATGCCGGTAACGTTGCTTACTTATCGTTACTGTTTGTGACGACGGATTGTGAATTCCGCTAGGATCACTAAGACTGTTAATGTTATAATGTACATATTAACAGTATGTGATCTCTAGGGGAAAACATAATAACAAGCGTATCATTGTCACGTTGATTGTAAATGTTTAGGGTTTGCGTTGACGGGTTAGCAACACCTCTCGAGCGAAGTACAGTATCAATATTATATTATAAAAAGTCACTATATATAAGGTAAAAGGAGCCAGAAAAGGAGTAATATTTGTTATAATATATCTGTTTTTAAGAACAAGCTGCTGATGTTACAGAGAAAAAGGGAAAAACATGCAAGAACATTTTTTTCTACATATAAATGTTTAAATATTGACTAATAGTCACAATTTATAAATAAGTACTATGCCTATGCCATCTTGAAACAACTTACAACTCCGGAATATGTTTGTTGACGCAAAAAGAGAATCCGATGCTGGAGAACGGAACCTGCAACAGAGATTGGCGATTCAGAAATAACTCGGGAAAACGAAACTAATTGCACAGTAGGTGTTGTTTATATAGTTTTTTGTTGTTTAGTAGTCTATGGAAGGAAGATGTGGCTCCGTCTATGTAGATGGCATTTTTTGCAGTATACACGTGCTCACGTTTTAACTGTTTTACGTCTGCACGTGTTCTGAAAAGTTTCAAACTGTGAAGTTGTAAAGGTTTTGATTTTGATAGTAACACGTATAAGGTATTATTATCTACATATGTTGGAGAGTTTAAAAAGTGTTATTCGGTAAACTGTGTTCTTTGCATTTTCATGATGAAAAGCATCTAAATAGAAGACGTGTAAAAAAATATCATTATCATTAGAAGAAAAAAAAAGGTTTAATATTTGTTATTTTTATGGTTCTTAATTTAAAAAATGCTAGCATTTGTAGATCGTAATAATACCCTCGGAAAGGTGTGCTGGCGCTTGGGGGTTTCGATAGGTTATTATATAATAAATGCCATTTTCTATGCACCTGTAGACTTGGCTTTTAAACTTTCAATTGCCTAGTCTGTATATATACACTTCCTCCAACCGTTTTGGTACTGCAATTTTAGTATTGCAGTGATCCAATCAGCAGTATGTGTTTATGTATACACTGTTCTAAAAGTGAAGCTGCTGCACATTTTGCCAGACACTCTCCTTGCAGAATTGTAATAATTGAGCCAGTACCCAAGTAGTCATGGTGCAAAGTGAGCCTTAGGGCATGGACTGCTTCAAAGCCCTACACACTATGCATGAACTATTCTATGCACGGTCAAACTTGTCTTTTATAGCTTTTATTATCAAGTCTATGTTCTTACACTTCCAGCAAACTCTTTGTGATTGCTGATTCAGTATTGTAGTGAGCTATTCAGCAGAGTGCCCTTATGTATGCACTGTGCTAAATATTAAGCTCTTTTAAATTCAGACAGACACTCTCCTTGCAGAACTGTAATTATCCAGTCAGTACTCAAGTAATCATGGTGCAAAGCAGGCCTTAGGCCATGTACTGCTCTAAACCTGTATAGACTATGCATACAGTCTTCTATGTAGCTGCACATTTGTTTTTTATACATTCAATTCCCCAGTCTGTATCATTGGACTTTCACAATCACTCTCACTCTACTGTTTCAATATTGTAGTGAGCTATTCAGCAGTATTTCCTTATATATGTACTGTGGTAAAACTGAAGCTCTTATAAATTCAGTCATGTACTCTCTTTGCAGAACTGTAATCATGCAGTCAGTACCCAAGTAATTATGGAGCAAAATAGCCATTAGTATATGGACTGCTTCAAACTCCTATTTACTATGCATGTACTGTTCTATGCACCACCAAATTTACCTTTTATATTTTGAATTCCTCAGTCTTTATCTTTACACTTCCACCAAGCACTCTGTCATTCCTGTTATAGTTTTGTAGTGACTCATTTATCAGTGTGTAGTAATCCATTCACTACATTCAAACAGTAATCATCAGATGTACAAAAAGTGGTACATCCTCAGAGACATGGCAGTTATTGTGCACTGTGATATCACCACAATAGATGCACCGTATTTACAATGTGGTGTATTATAGAGCAAAAACGGCACAGATATGTGATATATTTGTGTTGTGAAGGTGGTGCATTTCTTGACTTGCGTTCCAAGCGCAACGCTGCTCCAGCAATGCTCTTGGGGTTCTATGCTAACAATGCTGTGTCAATCCTTACACCTGTTTCAAGCAGGTGCAGGGTTTTGACGTAGCATAGGCCTAAAAGTGACTGAATGAAATCTTATAGATTTCACTGAGTCACTTTTAGGAAGCGTTCACATACCAGAACACCTCCACCCCCCCCCCCCACTCTCTGCTCAGGATAGCCTCTTTCTGGCGCAGGGTTTTAGAATGTGATGCACCTTCCAAATGCATCACATTGTAATTATTAAACACCATGGCACATCTTTTGCACCACCGCTGCATCACAAAAGTGAGGGAAAAGATGTGTAAAAGAGGCACAAGGGGGTTGTAAATCCGCTCCTAACACATACAAATTCACCCAGGCAGTTTCACTAGCAGTGCAAATTGAAGTATAGACTTCTAACATATTTATATGGATGTGTTACATTGAAGTGCTTCGGAGTTACTACAGTATAGTATAGGTAAACACCTTATACATTTATGCTGTAGCACTCTCTTATAGTTTTGCACTTTCACATTCACCATACACTACTAATTCATTCATTCATTTATGCACTACACATTCAATCTGACAAACTTTTACACACTAATATAGAAATATTGGGCCAGATGTCAGTGGCCAAATACCGGTCGGTAACGGCCGATTTCGGACCTTTTTCTGTCCCTCCAGATATTAAAAAACTTCCAAATGAAAGCTTCTTTTCTCTTTTTCTGAGTTCTAAAAGACTACAGCTCCACAGAATAGATGTTTCTCCTGGGAAAGTCCAAGTAGGATGATCAAAATGAGAGGGGTCTTTCAACAGTTGGAATAGGAAGTATTATGAACCAATCAAAACTCTCCTTTTATGGTCACATGACTTTGCGTACGCTTACAGTGCTCTTACGGTGCTCTTACGGTGCTCTTAAGATGCGAGTACGTACAACGTACCTCTGCAATTTGCGTAATTGCTTTTAAAAGTAATAATTGCTTATTAAAAGTTTTTAAAAACTATTTTCATGATTGTCCTAGATAATGTCTTCCCTTAATATGTACATTAAATACATAAATATATGTTTTTGAGCAATTAGAAACTTTTGCGCCGTACGCTTACGGTGCGCCGTACATGATGTCACGCAGAAGCGTTGATGCAACACGCATGGTCAAAGCATATCTGTAACGAGTGCGCTGCTACGCACAGAGGACCATTTACCATACAAAGTGTGGTGCGATAACTGTACGCGTACGGTGCGATTACCCCAAAAAATATGAAAAAGGAATTATATACAATTTTATTGTAAAAAAATTGGGGAAAAAATGAATTTATAAAAAAAAATTGGGAATTCGATTTGTTATTATTTTACATTCAGAATATGAAATATAATTTAAAAAATAAAATAAATATAAATATTTATAGTACAAATGTAAGAAATTAGTATAAAAAGAAGGAAATATAATAATGTATACATTTAAAAATGATCATTTCCAAAACCTTTGAAATTCACTGAAAAAAACATAGGTTTCAGCGACATTATAGTTAGGAATTAGCATTTAAAAAACCTTAGAAATTCACTGAAAAAAACAAAGGTTTTACACATGTTATAGTTAGCTGGACATTTCACTCATACAAAACCATTGAAATTCCCCGTTATAGTTAGTTCAGCTAACTATAACTTGCGCGCCCGCAATGCACTACTGATGAAGTCACATACTACATCACTCATGACATGGTCAGTGACATCACTCATAACATCACTCATGACATCTCAAATGACATCACTGATGAGATCATCCTTGTGAAAGAGTGGCAGACGTCATCTCACCCTAATATAACCTTTGATACACACATTCAAAAGTAGAAACTAACATTTTCAAAAAAACGGAGATACCAATGCCAGTTAGAACAACCTATTCAGTAATTCCAAAATCTACATACACATCCACTCATTCACCAATAGTTCTATATAGTCACTCATACATGTACTCACTCATCATCCTGTTACACACCTACACTTATACATAGAGTTATTCACACATATACTCACACATACAAATAAACTATCAAACATCCATTTACTTGCATATACAGCTCTACACACACCACTACACTTATTTCTACAGAAAAGTGCACATACTTACTCTCTTAAACAATTAGTTATAGAAACACATACTTATTTATACAGGAACTCTTCCAATCTGTCACTGTCATATATCCTTACTTATATACATCAATACTCACATATACTAGTTTAAAACATATGTGCTTACTCATAAAGACACTATTGAGGCAGTCATTCACTCACTAACACACCCATACCCACAAACATCCACCCAAACAGTCCTGCACACATGCTGTCTTCAAAACACATATTTAACCCCTTCGAAGCTAATGACGAGCTGGGCTCGTCATGGCGCTTACCTGCCGTGCGCGGATGACAAGGCCAGCTCGTCATGAATAATGGTCCTTTTGGTTTTTCAGCGCAGGACGGGAAAACGCCTAGCAGCCATGTGGTTAACAAAAGAATGCCAATAATGTTCTCTTTACTTTTGTTTAAATTAAGGGAGACATACGAGTTAAACAATATGTTTCGTCACAACTTTTTCTCTGAATAAATCTATTTTTTCATTTTGTTTTACTTCATTAGTTTGGTTATATTTTCACCAATTTTACATTTCAAAAACCATCTGTACACAACATATACAACATTACACAAATGTATCATAAAACATTACCCTCTAAACATTTCTATTCATACTCTCAATACTCATATTCCTCAAACATTCTCTCTCATACATACACAAGCACCACACATTATTTACACTGGAACTACAATATTCATAGAATGCCATAGACTGATCCTTTTTGGAAAATTTGTAGTAGTTGGAACAAAATTTTGGATGATCTTATGGCTCAAATTAAAGTTACGCGTTTCGAACTCGCAATAGTTATGGAGTTCTCATCAGTCCCTTGTGGGCGTGTCTGCGTTGTGCTGTGGGTGTGTGCTGGGGGCGTGACAAATGCTGGGGGCGTGTGGTACGTTCTGCCCTTCATGCCATGTCTCATATTGTGTGCTGTGGGCTTGTGCTGGGGGCGTTGGCGTGTGCAGGGCACGGGATTGTGCCCAATATTTCATTGTTTGTTCTTCCCAGGTTCTGTACATTCCAGCCCTGGGTGTCCACCCTGCTCCCTTTAAATACCCATGCACCCCATAATCATAACCCACCCTTACTCCTTAAAATATCCCAACACCCTTAAACACTAACCCATCTTAACCCTATAAATATACCCTGTACCCCAAAACCCAAACCTATCCCTAACCCTAAAAATACCCTTGTACCCCAAAACCCAAACCTAGCCCTGAACCCTATAAATACCCCTGTACCTCAAAACTCAAACCTACCCCTGAACCCTAAAAATACCCCTGTACCCCGAAACCCAAACCTAGCCCTGAACCCTAATAATACCCCTGTACCCCAAAACCCAAACCTACCCCTGAACCCTAAAATACCCCTGTACCCCAAACCTAGCCCTGAACCCTTAAAATACCCTGTACCCCAAAACCCAAACCTACCCCTGAACCCTAAAAATACCCCTGTACCCCAAAACCCAAACCTAGCCCTGAACCATAATAATAACCCTGTACCTCAAAACCCGAACCTACCCCTGAACCCTAAAATACCCCTGTACCCCAAAACCCAAACCTAGCCTTGAACCCTAAAAATACCCCTGTACCCCAAAACCTAGCCCTGAACCCTTAAAATACCCCTGTACCCCAAAACCCAAACCTACCCCTGAACCCTAAAAATACCCCTATACCCCAAAACCCAAACCTAGCCCTGAACACTAAAAATAACCCTGTACCCCAAAACCCAAAACTATTTCTGAACCCTTAAAATACCAAAACACCCCAAAACATATACCACAGTAATCCCAAATACCCATACTTACCTTATCCAAACATTAAAAAACAAACATGCTTTTACCATTCATGCATTTACAACAAATTTCGTTGTAAATGTATGCGAGGTAAAAGCATATAAAATGTAATGCCATGTGTTATAATGGCATTGCGGAGTCATGGTACTTTCGTAATGAAAGTATGCGGAGTGATGGTATGCGGAAAGAAAGTTGCGGAATAATGCGTGTTTACCCTCCGGTAAGTACATTGGTGGCACGGCGGCCCACATCTCCAGCAACATATTCATACTTTTTCTCCACCGATTTGAAAAATGCTCAAGTCTCTCTCATTGATGGCCAGCACCGACATACACTTTTAGACACACCTCCTGCCACAAGTTCTAGAATTGCGAACTTTAGAGCTGGGGAGCTACGTTCGAATCTCGGCATCAGCTCAACATCCTGTGATTCCAGGCAAATCGATTTGTCTCCCCGTGCCTACCACAAATGAATGTGTTCTTCTGTAATGTAAATTGTGTTCATGCCATGTTGTCGAGTTCGCGCTATATAATATTGCAAGGAAAAATAAAGTAGGGAAACTCGAGTTCACACACTACTGAACGCGCACTCTTAAGTGCATCAGCAGTGCACTGTGAATCGGAGCGTTTCACAAGCCTGGAAATGCTATCAAAACGAAATCCTACAAAACAATATACTACTGGCCGGCAGCAATTCATACCCGGACAACGTCGGAAAGGGCTGCTAGTATATATATATATATATATATATATATATATATATATAGCCTAATACCTTTTGCTAAGAGAAAGAAGGCCCACAAGGAAATGCTTGTCTTTATTTATTTCAAAAATCAAAATACTAACGCATTTTCACTGCTAGGCATTTTTCTTTCAAATAATCTTTTTATTTACTTTTTCAACAAACAACGCACCGTGCACCAATACAGGAGGACACAAGACTAGCATGCCCGAAGTTATACTCCAATGAAGAACTCTCCTTCAATGAGCCCCAACCAACCCTCCTCCCCCAAAGTTTTGCCCAGTCAGTCAGCTATGTGCAGGACACAGATTTATCAAGCTTAGGATTGTATGCACACCACCCTCTTTATCCACAGTAATCAAAACACAAATATCAGTACATGTCCCCAGATTGACAATCTTTCACCGCGACCAAAACAGGAAAGTCCACCTCCCACCTGTACCTCGATAGTCCACCTGCACGCCTCTCAAGATCACCCTATAAGTGGGTTGAATCCCTCACCCTCACACCTCCTTAGCTCTCCAGGGAAGCCAGATGCTTTCAAACTTATGGGGACAGCCCCAGAATTTATACTCCTGCTCTTCCGCCTTCATGTACCAGCTAAGGTTCGATTCCCACTCCTGGATAGTGGACATAAGGGGGCTCCCTCAATACCTGGCTCTGTCCCGCCTTGCAACTGACAAAGCCACATTACAGAAAAGCGGTGTATATTTCTCCAGAGTCTGCTCCCCACACGTGCCCAGCACAACCAGTTGGTGCATAAGCTGTACCTGTACCTGCTCTACCTCTGGCAAATGGGACCCAACTCTCGCCCAATACCTCTGCACGATTGGGCAGCCCACATTTGGTGTGAAGCAGGGTACCTCTCTAAATAGAGGTTGGAGTCACTTCACTACATTTTATGTAACCTTTCTCTTGTGAAGTACACTCTAAGCAGCAGTTTTAGTGGCACCAGATTAAAATCAACACTGGTCGCCACCACCTGTGAGGACTCACCCCGCACCTTGTCCTACAGTATACCCAGGTCTCCTTCCCAGCTATACCTAAGGGATGCCAGGTTGAGGAGACTGTAGGCCAGCAGTGTGATGTACACCAACGAAATAGCATGCGCATGCAGGGGGAAGCCAAGCACTCTGTACTCCAAGGGAGATTCCTCCAACAGATCCTCCATCTTGAGGCAATATGTCTTAAGAATGTGCTGCATCTGCAGTTACCTGGGGCATTGGCTGCCAGACATCTCATATTCACCCTGCAACTCCAAATAGGAGACCAGCCTCCACCACTTCCAGACATCCCCCACAACAGAGATGCCCAGCATATCCCACCTTTTGTCTCCTTAAATGTTCTTTAGCTCCTTTAGTGCCTCTGCCTCCCACAAAGGTGTTGCTAGTGTAACTTTTCCCGTTCACTCCATGAGCTTCTCAGATCTCCTTCCGATGTTAACTACTGTATCAATTGACAGCGGTAGCCCACTAATCCCCCGTCCCCATACAGATGATGCAGGTACCCCACCAGGTCCAAAGCCCTCCTAGCCACCATAAGGGGGGATCCCTTTGATCTGAGAAAACCCAATCATTTACGACCACCAAGCGGGCCACACAGTAATACAACCTTAGGTTAGGTAAGGCAATGTCCCCATTTCAGACTATCCTGGTCAGCATCATCAAAGCTATCCAGGGGTGCGCCCATCCCATAGCAATGTTCTAGTGACCTCATCTACCTGCTGAAAAAAACTATTCGACACTGCATAGGTGTGTTTTGGAGGACATAAAGGAACTTGGGCAGGTAGATCATTTTAAATAAGGCTGCTCTGCTCAGCAGTGACAGAGGGTGGCCATGCCAATGACACACATAACACTTGTAAGCCTCCAAGATCCTCTCCAAATTTCAATTACTTGAAACCATCAAGCTTCCAGCAAACCGGGAAGGGGTATGCCACAGACTTACTCCAGTTGATCTGCAGCCCAGTGAACTCCCCAAATGATCTCTATAATATGCCACAAAGACCAGCTGGACTGTGCTAGATTTAGCAGTATATCTTCTGCATATAAGGGTATTGCATCCTCCCAGTCTGGATCCCACAGTAGGGATGGGCCAGGGCATCTCCACAAATCCAGTTTGCAAGCGGCTCAAGCTCCACTGTGAACAGTGGGAAAAGCGGGCAACCCTGCCTAGTGCCCTGTCCTACTGATATGTCCTCCGACAGTACGGCATTAATTCACACCCTGGCAACAGTGTTCCAGTAGAACAATTTGACCCTTCCCAGGAAAGAGTGGCCAAAACTCATTTTCTCCAACACCACCCACAGGTAGAGCCTTCTCCTCATCTAACAATAAGATCATTACTGGTTCCCCAATCCCCCCATAATGCTCCAGGCAGCCAAACAAGCATCTAAGATTGTGCTGTGTCACCCTACGTGGCAAAAAAACACGCTGACCAGCATTCACCAAAGATTCCACCACCTGTAGCACACAGCTTAGTAGGCCCACACCAGTATTTTCTCATATATTTGTCTAGGCAGTTTTGATTATGGCAAAACAGAATCCTTTCTCTCACTTGTATTTTATAGTGAAAATATGTCTCCTGATTACGCATTGCCTTATTGATATCCTTATTGAACAATATGTTGAAAATTAGCGTTCATTAAAATCGAGAACTATTAGACATCAGTTAAAGACAATGGCGTTATGGTGGCAGAATAAAACAATAACTTTCATCCACTTGTGGTCCGTGCCTATATATCTTGGAGTGGATTTGGGAAGACGTGGAAAAAAAACCTATATATATATATATATATATATATATATATATATATATATATATATATATATATATATATTGTTTTTTTTATATATTTATTTTATATATATATATATATATATATATATATATATATATTTATTTATATATATATATATATATATATATATATATATATATATATATATATATATATATATATATACATATTACCTACTGGTGGTCTCCAGTAGGTATTTATAGTTACAACCTAGTTTCCATAGGAAAAGCATTTTTTGATTTGCTAGTAACGTTGCTGTAATTTGACGAATCTTTGCGAAATTCTCCCAAAAGTCTATCCAGGTCAGCTCCTATCCTGAAAGTTTGGGGGTGATTCGTCAAGGGGGGGGGGGCTGAGAAAAAAGGGAGATCCCAAAATGCATTTTCCCCATGTTAATTTACATACGAAATTTTGTGACGAGCTACAGCCTGAACTGCTGAACGGAATTACCCCAAATTTGGCAGAAAGGTAGAGCTTGGTTCAGAAAGCGACCTTTTCTTTAAATGTTGTAAATCCATTCAGTAGTTTTTTAGAAATTCAAAAAATAAGACTAAAAAATTCAATTTCCCATTGGAAAATTTGGGCAAGGGTACAGACGAAACTACTGAACGGAATTACCCCAAATTCGGCAAAAAGGTAGTGCTTGGATCAGAAAGTGCCCTTTTTTTAAATGGTGTAAATCTGTTCAGTAGTTGCTGAGAAATTAGAAAAATAAAAGTTTGCAATTCACGCTGGGGTTGCGGGTTCTCGCGTTTTATGTTAATGAGGCCTCTGGGTGGGCTTGGTTCTGGGGGCATTTCTTAAAACATAATAGCGGGGTTTGGAGGCCCGCTGGGGCCCCCGCAGCCCCGGGGCTTTACTCATGTTGATAGGGGGGTTTGCGCGGCTCCCCTCCTGGAGCCCTCCATGTGCTTATAACTTTAGCGTAATTTGACAAATCATTATGTAATTTACCAAAAAGTTTCTCTTTTTTGATCAGCTCTTATCTTGAAAGTTTGGGGGTGATTGGTCAAGGGGGGGCTGAGAAAAAAGGGGAGTCCCAAAAGCTGTTTTTTTAAAATTCTTTTTATTAAACAGTCTCAACATAGAGGTACAGATTCACAATAGTCAATAAAGGGATTCACAGCACAATTAAATATGCATACAAATACAGTAGCATAATTCGTCGGAATTCACGGGGACGGGGGATCATCACTGTCAGCATCACGGGGAGTTGTACATATGTCGCCACAGTATGCATTTTAGGGGGCCCATATCTTAGACCATTTTTGGGGGCAGCCACGGGCCACATAAACTGTATTTTCTCTTAGCATACACCAGTCAAGGTCTTTCTTCCAATCTGTAACAGTGGGTGTATGTGGAGCTCCCCAGTGTTGCGCAATATTTCTCTTGTCGATCATGTAGCCAAGTGTTGAGGTCAGTAGGTTGCCAGATGTTAAGGAGGCATCTGGGCACTTCTGGTTTGATTCCTACCTCCAGTGTTTCACTCATGACTGCATGTATGTTACGCTAATATTCCTGGATCGGCTCACAGTGCCATAGTATGTGTATGAACGTGCCCATTTGTCTGCATCCCCGCCTACAAGATCCGTCCGTCAGCCCACCCATGTGTACAAATTGGGGACCAGTTATGTAAATTCTGTGCAGGATCTTTAGTTGTACCAGTCTGAGTCCCGCCGGGATCGCAACTGTTTTGCCAACCTTCATCGTCTAATTTGATTCCGTCCTCAGTCCATTTGTCTCGTAGTGCCAAAAGGGGGTCCTCAATATTATTAATGAATTTCCGATAGGTTAGGGAAATAGCCATTTCAGGCAGGTGGCCGTCCAGCAGCCTATCCTCTAATAGGGAGGTATCTGGTGGAGTGGAGTCACTGGACAATACTGTTTGCAAAGCCTGTCGGATTTGTAAATATCGAAAAAAATCTACCAGCGCATATTGACTTTGGAGAGGGTTAAAGGGTTTCATGCCCCATGTGCACCAAAGGTCCCTAACATGGGAGATGCCGATTAGATCCCATTTGTCAAAACCTTTGGAATTTCCCAAGTATCCAAGTTTCTATGGGTCCCACAGAGGTGTGGCAAGAGTCAACCTATTGTTCCAACCGAGCGACTTAGCTACGGAGTGCCAGATTTTAATTGTGTGGTTGGTGGGGCCAGTGAGTGGGTATCGGTCTGGTTTAGAGTATAGCGCACAGGAGTAAGTCCTGTTTGGAAGAATCCAACGATCCATAAGGAATCACGGGTTGTCAGGGCGACCGTACGTGCAATGATTGATCACTGTAAGGTGCGCTGCAAAGTAATTTTTTTTATGTCAGGTAATCTGATTCCACCGCTGTACCAGCTGAGTGTGAGCTGTTTCAAAGCAATACGTGGCCTCCCTCCCGAAAGAAAGTCTCGCTGGAGCCCTTCAATTTCAATAAAATACGAGTTTCGGACAGGGTCAGCTGAGTTTTTCAGGGCCTGTAGGAAGCGGGGTAGGGTCATAATTTTAAATAAGGCCACTTTGCCCAATAGTGAGAGCGGGAGTGACTTCCAGTTTGCGATGTCACTTCTGAGTCTCTGCAGTGGGGGAACTAGGTTATGGGCATATCTGACAGAGGGGTCAGGAGAAATGAATATGTCTAGGTATTTGAAGTCATCTGAGACTATCGGTATAGGACAGTTTAGGGGTAAAGGAGGAGTGCCCCCCTAGAGGACATATAGAAGTGATTTTTGCCAATTGACGCGCAACCCAGAATATCTGCCAAAAATGTCCAGGATGTCGAATACTGCAATCAGGGATCTCTTGGGGGACGTGAGATACAGAAGGATATTATCTGCATATAAAGAGATACGGTCTTCCCAGTCTGCCGACCATTGCATGCCCCGAATCATTACATCCTTACGGATCCATGCCGCAAGAGGTTCAAGGGCCAAGCGAACATTAAAGGAGAAAGGGGCAACCTGGCGGGTCCCCCAACTAAGTGTGAAGGGCTCTGATTTCCTATTGTTCCCGACTATTTGAGCCATCGGTGCGCTATATAATAGTCGCACCCAGCGGCAGAAAGTCTGCCCAAATCCCAGTTTAGCAAGTACAGCAAAAAGATAAGGCCATTCCAGTGTGCCACAGTGGCGTCTAAGGAGGCTATAATTGCATCTTCACGTATGGTCGGTACCCTGCCCAGGACCATGTGCACTCTACGCAGGTTTAGAGCAGTGTTCCTTCTAGGCATAAACCCTGATTGATCAGGGTGCACTAAGTCCCCTATAACCTTGATCAGCCTATTGGTGAGCACTTTGGCTCAAATTCTTGGTTCTTTGGTTCCGCGTTTAGTAATGATATGGGCCGATAAGAGGCGCATTCAGTTTTGGGTTTCCCTTCCTTGTAGATTGTAACAATGGTTGCAATTCTCTGATCATGTGGCAGTAATCCCTGCTTAAGGCTGTCTTCGAACATGGACTTCAGATACGGGGCCACAAAAGGAGTTTTTTCAGTGCATTTTCCATAGGAAACTTTAGACAAGGTTACAGGTCAAACTGCTGATCGGAATTACGTAAAATTTGGCAGGTAGAAAGGTCTTGGTCCAGTAAGCATGCTTTTGTTTAAATGATCTAAATCCGTTCAGTAGTTTTTGAGAAATATCAAATTTGACAGATGTTGATATTTGGGAATTCTGGCATCTGATTGGCTGAGGGGTTACGAGCACGAGCTTGTGGCTGATTGGCTGTGAACGGGTAAAACTAGGAAGTGTTGCTAGCCATTTTGTGATTCAGTCCGTCAGCTCGCATCTCTCCCTCTACAAGCCATCGGGTCCGTAGTTCTACCTCTGCGAGGCAACACTGAAAATATACAGCAGCTCTGTCTGTGTGAGATACTCCTTTTATGGTCCCTCTCCCCGCATCACCGGGTCGCGGCTCGCTCTCCACCTCACAGGAAACCAGGACCTCTGTATGTTGTGGTGTACCAAAAACACGCCTCAGTGCACAGAAACCCCTATCCAGCTATCTATAGTATGTCATTCGTTCTCTGCACTACAGCGGAGATACCAATGATTAGATATCCTAGAACAATGCAACTGAGCTCCTCTCAGAATTCGTGGGAATAAGACACTCTTTTGCTTAGATACTCATACCTGTTCACAATGTGAGTAACCAGCGACTTTATATAGTTTAAAATGTTTAATTCAACTACCAAGCTCTAAAATGTAGTATACGTGCTAAGGTGAGTAAAGAAATGTATGTAAACAATACAATTAGCATAGTTACAATTGCAGAAAGTACGAATGGGGAAAGTATATTATAATGTCAGTGGATTAAGCCATATAGAGGTTACCACCCTCCTGATGCTACGAGCTATGTTTATTATATTAGAGGAAGACCTCTGGGCTTGGACAGGGGAACCCCCTACCTCAAGTCTTATATGATAGGATGTACATCTCTGGACAAGCACAGCTCTGCGTTTGTAAAGATTGTTCTCCAAGTGTGTGTAATTTGCATCCTGTGCAATATTAAAAGCACTCAAAAATTCAGAAGCGGAGGTCTGTTAATTGTTATGTCTATATGTGCGTGGGTCAGGCCAAAGCTGAATAACCAGCAATGTTGTTTTCTGCTCTTGAACATACAGATGAGTACTCAGTGCACAGCATAAATAGTGAAAGGCCGACAGTTCCCATACGAAGCAGCGAAAACAGAAGTGTTTAAGAGACCCAGTGCATTTAGAGTTGTGTGAAAAAAGCAGCTAAAATGGCTGTGATGCAAGGTACGAACTCATGCTAACTTAGCAACGTTCGTTGGCACCTCCTAACCTTCAAAACACCCTCCCCTTTGGGTGATCCAATGCATAGTGAGCAAAGTAGAACACAGAGTCCAAAAAGTCTGAGCCAAGAAGAACAGATATCCAATATCGGAAAAATAAAGTAGGCGAAGAATGTCAACATGGTTAAAAACAGAAAAATGTAATATTACCATGGTGAGAAAGAAAAAACCTCATGTTGCACAGCCAAATTAATCCATCAGTGTGTAAGAGCAGTAAGTTGCAACAGCTTCCAATAGGAAATCATTATTTTCATTTGAAAAAGTAGACGCCATCCAATTGAGCAATTTGAAGGAGCAAACGTGCTCATTCATTATCGCTGCTTCCAGGACCATAGCAGGGCAACTTGCGTGGTACTCGATGTTACTCCGTTGCAGGAAATCATGTGCAGCCATACAAATATCCCACTTAGCAAGCACACCAAGTACAGCAGCAGAAGCCATGAAACCAATACCGGAACATTCACGCTCATGATTCACCAAAGGGTTCATCAGTAAAAAATCTGGGTTAGGCGACACTGTGTTTGTGAGGCATAGATCCAATGCCCATTACAAGGCACAGGACATGCTTGAGAACACTGGCTGGATGCAAGTATACCAGGGATAGCGGAAAGACAAATTGTAAGCCACGCTGAGAGTGGCCAGCACAAAGGTGCCATAATAGTGAAGCATGCGGTTGCAAAGTAGCTGTAGTAGGGCTGGGTTGTGAACGAGCACAAGTGGAGCAGCCATTTCTGAGCATGCAGAAGAAAAGTCCGGGAGCCAAAGCTGGTCGAAGTGGCAACCCGCTCAAAACACTCGAGAAAATAGAATGAATGAAAGCAGGGATCACACCAAAAATAGTTTGAAAACATGTTACAAGGCCAGATCTCACAATGTAAAAAAAAATGCGGCAGCCCTGTTGTATGCGAAGCATTGAAAATAGAATGAATTTGTTCACCAAAATGTTGTGGGAGATCAGTGTTGAAAAGATTATGAACTTCTGTTGTCGTGTTGGCCACCTGCAGGACATAAGTCTGAAGGGCAGAATCGAAAGAAACTTCTTTCTGGGACAATAGGCTCTTATTCAGCTCAGCTTGTCAAACTCTACCTTCAAGGTCAGAATGCAAGGCCAAATCAAGGTATCGAAACTCCCCTATTAGGGAGGAAACAGCACATTGTTACAGCAAACTACACGTTGTGACAGAGTCACAATGTATGAAATACCTTTTAAGATGATGCAGCATTTTTCATTATTCAAGAGTAAATAACTGCCATTATACAACATTGTTTCATTTGTTGTTGATATTGTACAGGATGATGTATCTGTGTTATATCATGGTCAGAACCAATTGCGGCTCAAGGCTATGCCTTTAGAAACCAGTCCATCGGCTCTCAGCTGTGCGCCAGCAAGCCGTCGGCCCGCAGCTCTACCTCTGTGAACCAGCCTGTTAGCTCGTAGCTGTGTCTTCTAGCAGGCCTGTTGCTCTTCCTCTGCCAGTCAGCCCGTCGGCTTGCAGCTCGTGCCCACAGCTCTACCTCTGCGAGTAAGCCCGTTAGCTCGTAGCTGTGTGTCTGCTAGCAGGACTGTCGGCCCATTGCTGTTCCTCTGCGAATCAGCCTGTCGGCTCACGGCTCTGGCTCGCAGCTCTGCCTCTGTGAGTTAAACCGTTAGCTCATAGCTGTGTCTCTGCTAGCAGGCCCGTTACTCTGTTGCTCTGACTCAGCTGTCCCTCTGCGAGCCAGTATGCTACTGTGCCTTTGTGAGCCGACGACTCGTAGATCTCCCCTACAAGCCGATATATATTTACTGAAAAAAACCATAGGTTATACAGACGTTATAGTTAGAAATTCGCATTTAAAAAACTATTGAAATTCACAAAAAAAAACATAGGTTTGAGGGGCATTACAGTTAGCTGGACATTTCACACGTACAAAACCATAGAAATTCCGGCGCTATAGTTGGTTCAGCTAACTATAACTCGCGCCCCAGCAATGAACTGCTGATGATATCACATATTATATCATTCATGACATGGTCCATGACATCACTGATGACATCACTGATGACATCTCAAATGACATCACTAATGTGATGTCATCATCAATGTGATAATCTGATGCACCTCCTCACACCCTAATATAACCTTTGACACACCCACTTTTAAAATACAGACTACCATGCCCGAAATCATAGACACACCAATATCAATTACTACATACCCACTCTCTGATTCCTAGGTCAACACACACATCCACTAGGTCAACACACACATCCACTCACTCACCTTTACAGTCACTCATAAATGCAGTCATTAATCAATACAGCCATGTACTTATACACCCATACAGACACTCACACACCACCACTCACCCATAGAGTTACTTACACAGCTAGTCAGTAATGCAAAGAATTACTCACAATCCTATTTACTCACCTACTCAGTTATACAGACACCACCTCACTTATTTATACAGATACTAACACATACTTACTTCATATACAATCACTGACACAAGCACACACTCATTCATACAGATACTCTCACAGTCCCTCAATCTCACATATCATCATTAATATACTCCAACACTCAAATATACTGCCTTTCACATTTGTTACTCACACATGTACAACTAAGACATCCATTAACTCACCAACACAGCTATACACACCCTCACCCACATATACAGCCCTTCACTGATGCACTCTTGAACCCATACACCCAGTGAAGTAGCCCCTCACATATCAATGCACAGAGTCACACCCCCCACCCACACACACAGACACTCAGGCACCCATACAGATACTCAGACAACCAAACAATAACCCATATAGACACTCATGTAGCTAGTCACCAACCCATGTGGCTGCTTACACACCAAGAAACTGATACAGACATTTATATCATGATTCCGGTCCAGGGAAGGCATGGCTTGGCAACCTATAACATCTCCACACCTACTTCAAAGAAGAGGTAATGAGACGGGAGGTGACTGGCTAGCACCTATCCCAGAGGTAAAGGGCATGGGGAATTTTAAGTAGGGGTGAACTTTCATATCTTGTTCCCATGAGGCACAGGGTCAAGGCTGATTTGCATATGGCAATGTCTGAACTGGGGTGGCGTGATGAGCAAAATAACGATGGATTAAACCCAGATCTGTGACTGGGGGTGAATGTTTTGCAAATGTGCAACATTCCGTCCATCATCTTGTGTGTTTTGCTGTTCGCCCTATGTGGGAAGGGTATGCCCAGAGGTGGGTCCATTGATCACTACTCCACTGGAGTCAAGCTATCCTGGCTGATGAAGGCAGATTGCCAGAAACCAATCCTAGGATGCTTTATTCCGGTCCAGGGAAGACATGGCTTGGCAGTTCGGGCTGGACTGTTACCATGAGGCACAGGGTCAAGGCAGATTTGCATATGGCCATGTCTGAACTGGGGTGGTGTGATGAGAAAAATAACAATGGATTAAACCCAGATCTGTGACTGGGGGTGAATGTTTTGCCAATGTGCAACATTCCGTCCATCATCTTGTGTGTTTTGCTTTTCGCCCTATGTGGGAAGGGTATGCCCAGACGTGGGTCCCTTACTCACTATGCCACTGGAGTCAAGCTATCCTGGCTGATGAAGGCCGATAGCCAGAAACCAGTCCTTGGATGCTTGATTCCCGTCCAGGGAAGACATGGCTTGGCAGTTCGAGCTGGACTGTTCCCATGAGGCACAGGCCCAGACGTGGGTCCCTTGCTCACTACGCCACTGGAGTCAAGCTATCCTGGCTGATGAAGGCCGATAGCCAGAAACCAGTCCTAGGATGCTTGATTCCGGTCCAGGGAAGACATGGTTTGGTCGTTCGGGCTGGACTGTTCCCATGAGGCACAGGGTAAAGGCTGATTTGCATATGGCCATGTCTGAACTGGGGTGGCATGATGAGCAAAATAACCCAGATCTGTGACTGGGGGTGAATGTTTTGCCAATGTGCAACATTCCGTCCATCATCTTGTGTGTTTTGCTGTCAACACTTCAAACCAGGAAGTGTTGGCAGCCATCTTGTTCCTCAGTAGAACAGAGGCGCAAGAAACCTAAAAAAAAATGTGCAAAACGTGAAAAGAGGGCAGAGGAGAAAAACCCTGACCCCCTAGGCCTGTTCAGGGGGGTCCCACAAGGACCCCCAAGGGCCAACTCTCAGGGCAATATTTATGTAAAGGGGGCCCAGAGGGGTCCCCCAGCCCTGGGGACCGCCACCCGGGTCTTTTTTTAATTATGTGCGGGGGCTCTCAGGCCCCCCAGCCCCGGTGACCACCACCCCGGGGCTTCTTAAAATTGTGTGTTGGGGCTCTAAGGTCCCCCAGCCCCGGGGACCGCCACATCTGGGGCTTCTTTTACATTTGTTGCAGGGGGGCTCTCAGGCCCCCCCACCCCCTGGGGCTTTTACAAATGAATGGTGGGGGCTCATGGCCCCCGCAGCCTTGGGGACCTCCACACCGGGGCTTTTTTTAAATAATATACCCTGTGTGGGGGGGGGGGCTCAAACTCCCCCACATGCCCCGGGGACCATCACCTCCCCGGGCTCTAAATATGTAAATTGGGGGTTCCGTGACAGACCCCCCAGCCCTGGGGACCACCACCCCCCGGGGGCTTTGAAAAAGGTGGGAGGGGGCCATGCGGCCCCCCTCCTGGAGCCCTTGATGGCCCTGGGGACTGCCACCCCCCAGGGCCAGCTACTGCAGTGTCCCGGAGTGCCCACCTCCCGGACACTGTAGTTTGCTATTTGGAAGGGAGAGCAGGACACCTGCTCTCTCTTCCAAATAGCAAAGCAAATTGCTTTTCCACAGGGGGAGCTGCATCTTAGCATTGCTTTCCGTGTGGAAAAGCAATGCCGGCTCCCGCAGGAGGCGGGGAGCCAACGGGACCGGGGGATGGTGTCCCCGGGGCTATTAGGCTCCCAGGAGGGGGGTCACGCGGCACCCCTCCTCAAATTATGTTTAAAATGTTCTTTTTTTTTTAAAACAAAGGCCGGCCCTGGGGGATGGGATCCCCGAGGCCATAAGGAGGGGGGCAAGGCAGCCCCCGCTCCCAAAAAATATATTTAAAAAAGGCCATGCCCCAGGGGATGGGTTTCCCCAGGGCTGATTAAGGCCTCAGGAGGGGGGCCACGCGGCCCTCTTCCCAATTTTTTTTATTTTTTTTAAACAAATTAGGTGGCAGGCCCTGGGGAATGGGGTCCCCATGGTCCAAAAATGAAAAGAAAGAAGGGGGCATACGCAGCCCCCCTTCTTAAAAAAAAAATACTGGCATCGTGCCTGAGGCACGATGCTGGGATATTTTTTTCAGCACTCTGCAAACCCGCCCCCTGGCACGTTTGCAGATGGGGAACAAATTCCCCTTGAATACTAGGGGTCCCTGGGGGCCAACTTGCCCACCAGGAACCTCCAGTATGTGCCAGGGGGCTGCGTTGCAGAGAGGTGTTCTGAGGCCACTCCCCTTTTTACACCTCTCTGCAACGCGGCTCTGTGGTGCTTAGTGGAGGTAGCTGGTATGCTAGTTGCACCCCAGGGACCCTCAGTATTCAAGGGGAGTTAATTCCCTAACTTAAAACGCGCCATGGGGCGCGTTTGCACAGTGGTGAAGGGAGGGGGCTTGAGTTCACATTTGTGCAAATGCACCCTGTAGTGCGGTTTAAGTTGGAGAAGTAATTCCTTGTCAATCCTGAGGGTCCCTGGGGGCCAACTAGCCCACCAGGTACCGCCAATATACCATTGACACACCAAAACAAGTTTCTAAAAACCCACTCAGTGAATCCTAGATCTACACACACATCTAATCACTTACCTATAGATTTACTCATACATGTTGTCAATGATCAATAGAACACTATCAAATATACTTATACACCTAAATCGACATTACACACCAGCACACATCCTATTTTTTTATGCAGTCATCCTACTCACTTATGCAAACAATGGATCATACTTACATTTACTTAGCTACACACTTATACAAACACCACTTAATTTATTCATATAGATAGTAACTCATACTTAGTGTGTTATAAAATCACTATTACAAGTATACAGTTATCCATGCAGTCACTCATACAATCAGTGAGTCTTATGTATACTTATTTATATACAACAACTGTCACATACACTGCCTTTTATTTTTCTAGTTTTTTGGAAAAGTATCATTGAGAGATATATTTGCTCATCACCACACCCATAAAAATATTCACTCACCCAAACATGTAGTCTTAATCTTATATACTTTCTGAATCAACTATTCACACATCTTTGGGCAGTCACACCCCCCACCGAACCACACACACATTCACTCTCCCATACAAATACTCAGTTAACTAATCAATGACTAATATAGATTTTCACTTAGCTAGTAACCAACTGGTGCAGCGGTTTATACAACAACTGACAAAGTGATACAGATATTCACACAGTTTAGTCACTATCCAATATATTTAGTGAGACACTATAAATTAGTCAAGTAAACAGTCAATCACACTGCTACTAATTCCTCCATCCAGATATTTACATTTATATATCCACTTATTCTTCAATGCAGATATATATATATATATATATATATATATATATATATATATATATATATATATATATATATATATATATATATATATATATATATATATATATATATATATATATATATATATATACATATATATATATATACATACATATTTAAATAACTAACCAAACCCCATGCACTAATTTGACCTCACATATTACATCACTCATGACATGGTCAGTGACATCACTCAGTGGCTGTATAGGTGCATGAGTGGGTGTCTGAGTGGCTGTATGGATGTGTTAGTGGGTATGTGAGTAGCTATAAGCGTGCCTGAGTGGCTGTATTGGAGAGTGAGTGGATGTGAGAGTGGCTCTATGGGTGAGTAAGTAGCTGTTTAAGTATGTATATAGGTAGGTGAATGGGTGTGAGTGGCTGCATTGGAGAGTGAATGTGTGAGTAGCTGTAAGGGTGAGTGAGTGGGTGTACTAGTGGTTGCATGGATGTGTGAATGGATATGCAAGTGTTTCTGTGGCTGTGTGAGTGGTTGTATGGGTGAGTGAGTAGCTGTGTCAGTGGCTGTATGGGTAAGTGAGCAGTGTGTGAGTGTCTGTATTGGTGAGTGGGTGGCAGTGTGAGTAGCTATATGGATGAGTGTGTGAGTATCTGTATGGGTGAGTGAGTGTCTGAATGTGTTTCTGTGGGGGTGATTGAGTGTATGTGTGCGTGGGTGTATGAGTGGGTGATGTAAGTGTCTGTATAACTGGATGTGTGAGTGGCTATATTAGTGAGTAAGCACATGAGTAGCTGTATGGGTGAATTTGTGGGTGTGAGAGTGGCAGCATGAGGGAGTGGATGTGTGAGTGACTCAAGATGAGTGATTGTTTGTGTGAGTACTGGTATTGGTCTGGGAAAGGGTATTTGAGGGGCTGTGTGGAAGTGGGTGTATGAGAGGTTCTATGGGGTATGATTAGGTATGTAAGTGGTTCTGTGGATGATGTAATCAGTGATGTCATTGAGACGTCATTAGTGATGTCATTTGAGATGTCATCAGTGATGTCACTTGTGTGAGTACTGGAATTGGTCTGGGAATGGGTATGTGAGGCGCTGTGTGGAAGTGGGTGTATGAGAGGTTCTATGGGGTAAGAGTGGGTATGTATGTGGTTCTGGGGATGATGGCCTCAGTGAAGTCAATTGAGATGTCATCAGTGATGGCACTGACCATTTCATGAGTGATGTAATATGTGAGGTCACAATCAGTGCATTGTGGGGGCCATAATTTATAGTTAGCTCAGGTAACTATAATTGCGGAATTTCTTAGGTTTTAATTTTGTATTTCCCAATTATAATGTCCTTGTACCCTTTGGTTGTTTCAGTGAGTTTCTAAACTTTTTTTAAACTCTATTTTCTAACTATAACGTCCCTACAACCTTTTGTTTGTTTAAGGGAATTTCTAAGGTTGTTAAATTGTATTTCCTAAGTGTAACTTGTAACATTTGAGAGTGAGTGTCTGAGTGAGAGCATGAGTGTCTCAGTGGGTGTGTGAGTGAGTGTGTGAGTGTTTCAATTGGTGTTTGAGTGGGTGTGTGAGTGTCTCAGTGGGTCTGTGAGTAGATGCATAAGTGTCTGGGTAGGTGCATGAGTTCCTGTGTGGGTCTGTGAGTGGGTATAAGAGTGTCTCGGTGTGTTTGTGAGTGCCTCCATGTGTGTGAGTCAATCTGTGAGTGAGTACATGATTGTCTGATTGGGTCTCTAACTGGGTGTATGAGTCTCTGAATGGGTGCATTAGTCTGAGTGAGTGTCTTAGTGGGTCTGTGATTAGGTGTGAGAGTGTCTGAGTGGGTTTTTGAGTACCTCCATGAGTGTGACTCAGTCTATGAATGGGTACATGAGTGAGTCAGTAGGTGTGTGAGTCTCTGAGTGGATCTGTAAGTGGGTATGTTAGTGTCTGAGTGGGTACTTGAGTGTCTGAGTGGGCCTGTGAGTGGGTTTGCAGCTGCCTTCATAGGTATGTGAGAAAGTCTGTGAGTGAGTGCATGAGCATTTGAGTGGATCTGTACGTGGGTTGATGAATCTCTAAGTTATTATGTGAGTGGGTGTGAGAGTAAATACATGAGTCTCAGTGGGTCTGAGAGTGAGTGCATGAGTCTCTGAGTAGTTCCTGTGAGTGAGTTCATAAGTCTCAGAGTGGGTCTGTGAGTGAGTGCATAAGTCTCTGATCTCTGAGTGGATGTTGTGTAGTTTCTATAGACAGCATAGACTGTAAGATTGGTGTCCAGACTGATTCTAGACACCCCCACCGGGTATGTTAGCCTGTATACTAGCTAGCTCACATTGCCACTAGAAACCCCTCTTATCAAGGAGAGAATTGTTCTTTGCAACTGTCGAACATGATAACCATGATCCTGCAGGTTTCGCATCAGTCACTTGTGCTCATTTTGTCTCAGAGAGATACACAGACTATCCTGTGGTGACATTTTCAATAAGCATTTATTGAACCACCGTCATTCTAGTGTAAAATAGGTTTGCTGAAACAACCATTAGAAAGAAACAGATATAAATTATTAGAAGCACTAACAGAGTGAAAGGATTGTAAATTCCTACCATCGTGCTAAAACAATGAACACAGGCAAATATATAAAATAGAAAACAGTACTGCCTACTCCTATGATGCAACCCTAACTAGATGTACCTAAGTGTCCCTAGCATGTATGTAGGTGTAAAGCCAAGAATCTCTCTAGGATAAAGTCAACCCCATTACCTGAAGTGAGAGACTGTGGGATCCCCGTCTTGGTCTCGAGATGGACACCCCACAAGGGTTGTCAGACCACTGGGAGCAGGAGTGTCTGTGTGCAGGAGCCTCAGCCTATCGCGTCAGTGTGTCAGCATGGAAGTCCTTTTCTCCTCTGACTACCTCAGCAAGATATGGTGTTTATATACCCAAAGCCATACCCTCAGGGTTTCTGCCTTGCTGTGTCATGTCGGACTTAGGATGATGGAAGGAATGACCCTTATACATAGTTATTATCCTCATTCATAATCGATGAGGCTAGTTTTCAGGAAAAACCCCACGTCCTGTTAGCAGGACCGTAACTAGGTAAAAAGTTAGACCTAAGAACCGTTATGTAGTGTAATGGTAGAGGAGACTATAGTTGAAAGGGTAGGTGTCTACCTGAACCTATATTGGAGTACCTATATGGAACATAACACCCACTCCTCATCTGAACGGACAACATACTTACATTATAACGTATCTGTAGGCATGTGTATGCAAACAACTAATAAAATCATAAAAATAATTAAAAAAACATAAAAATTATTAAAAATAGCTAAGAAAATAGTTTAAGCGATAGAAGTCGTTATTACAATTTTGTTTGTATATAAAGTTCGAACAACTATGAGTGACTGAAAGCCATGCAGCTTAGCAAAAATGTCTCATGTTTAAAAATTCCAAATGCAGTTGTTTTTGAAAAAGCCAAATTTTTCCCAGCACACAATGAGCCAAATATTTATGTGTCCTGGCTGGGAGAGACAACATCTCTGTTGCCTAAAGTCACAGATGACCGTCCCTGCAACACCTCACAGATTAGGTTTATCAAGCACAGATATTCCTCCGTATTCTCCCCAGCCGTTGCTGAGCCTGTGTGAAAACCGAGGCCTAATTATTTGTTGAGGAGCCTGTATCCATTCCAACAGGAGCTGAAGCATCCTTTGGTGGCTCTAAGAATGCAGACATCAACATTGGAATGCACTCAGGACACAGCAGAACATGGGCTGTTATCAGTTCCAGTAAAGCATTAATGTCCGGTGGCGCAACTGATAGAAGTGCTAGACAGAGATCCAGCACACATTCTTGTCTGCAGAACAGGCACCGGAGGACAGGCAGAATACAGACTAGTCTAAATGATAGGAACCAAGATTCACTTAGTTCGCGAAGGTTAGGTGTGCCTAGATGGAGTACCATGCGATCACGGTACCGGCACTCCAGGAGCCTTTTTTCCATCTCCTCAGTGACTGGGAAGTCCATTGCGTAGCAGAAAAATTACAATCAGGATATCTGCTATTAGAAACAGGATCAGCGGAAGCCCTCCAAAACTGCTTCCGATTATGGAGTGTATGAAGTTGGGAATAACTTCGAAGATTGTCTGAAAGGTGCTTTAGAGTCCAGAACCTATGGTCTTAAATAGGCGTACTATACCTGTTGTATCAGACATGTTAAAGATACATTGTACTATTTCTGTGAACTGGAAAGGGCAGTTTGTTCATACTAGTGCCTGTATCTCAGTCAAAGACCTTGCAACCTGGAGATCATAAGTTTCTCGGGCAGAGGTTAAGGGCACGGTTTTCTGTAAAAGCATGGCTTTCATTCGTCTCATAGTATCACACCATATAAAGGAAATATTTAACGAATGCCATAACAGCACCTCCCTGACTCTATGAGTCAGTGAAAACAATACTTGCATACGGCAAGTAACCCTAGAGCTCACAGTGACATGATATGCGATGCCCGGGAACATCCCACAACAACCTTGATCATTCAGCATCAAGTAACTCCCATTTGAAAATAACTTGAATACGGGATTAATCACAGCAGCTGGGGATCCTTTAACCCCTTCGCTGCTAGGCCTTTTCCCCTCCTGTGCTGAGCCCTTTTTTGGGTATTTGGGGTAGTGCGCGCTTAGGCCCCTGTAACTTTTTGACCACATAAGGTATCCACGCCAAATTTGCGTCCTTTTCTTCCAACATCATGTGGATTCCAAAGGCACCCAGGGTTTGTGGATTCCCTTGGAGGGGTCCCAGAAATTAACCAAAATATAGTGATTTTTTTGTTTTTTTCAGAAAAATGGGAAAAACGGGCTGCAAATGAAAGCCTCTGGGTTTTTCCCTGAAAATGGTATCAAAAAAGGGTTTGTAGGGCTGAAATCTCCGTTTTCTCAGCTTTCAGGGAATGACAGTCTTTTGTCAGGGAACCAACATTTTTCACACAGTTTAGGCATTTTTCTGGGACATAGCCTATTTTTGCTATTTTTAGAGCTTTCCACCTCCTTGCAGTTAATGGTAGAAAAGAGTTTGAAAGCAATAATGGATCCTAGAAAGCTGTACATTTTCGAAAAGTAAACAAAATTCTGAATTCAGAAAGGGGTCATTTGTCTAAATCCATGAAGGATTCTTTATCGAAACTAACAGTTAAATCTTGGAATAATAGAAAATTTGTTGAAAAAAACAGCCTTTTGTCTCAACGTTTTCACCTATAACTTTTTCTAATCTTGACAGCTCTTGGAAAGCAATATACTGTTACATCCGTTAGACCTTCCTGGTTGTGGGGATATATAGGACTTGTAGTTTCACCAAGAACCCGACGAACCCAGATCCAAAAACTGAGCAGCAACTTGCAATGGTTTTTTTTCTTTTACTGGGTGTAGAGCACTTTGTCTTTGAAAATGTATACATGGAAAAATCTGTATGAAAGACACCTATGTATTTCTGAATTGGGTACAAAATATAGAGTTCAGAAACAGTATATAATTGCACATTTTCAAAATTGGGAATACCCATACTAGCTTGAGAATTATTGGTCATTTTTCAAAAACATTTTTTTTTACACAATGTCTGTCATTGAAAGGGAGAAATGCTAGAAAGCTCAATTGGTAATAACAGTTGATTTACAAATCTGAATTACCCGAAGTCTCCCGATAAAAACGATACCTCACTTGTGTGGGTCGGCCTTGTGCCTGCGATAGGAAACGGCGCAAAATGCAACGTGGTCACACCTCAAATTTGCAGTTACAAATTGACCCTTTTATGGCAAAGTGCCTACCTGTAGTTTTTGCACCCTAGCTCTGCCGGCACCTAGGGAAACCTAGCAAACCTATACATTTTTGGAAAGTAGACACCCAGGGAAATTCAGGATGGGGTGACTCGACTGCCTACCACCAGGATTTGTTACCCAGAATCCCTTGCAAAGTTTAGAATTTGACAAAAAAAACACATTTTCCTCACATTTCTGTAGTGTAAAGTTCTGGAATCTGCGTGGATCAAAAAATTTCCACCCACCCATCGTTCCCCCAGGTCTCTCGAGAAAAATGGTACCTCACTTGCGTGGGTAGGCATAGTGGCTGCGACACGAAACAGCTCAAAATGCAATGTGGTTGCACTTCAATTTCCCAGTGAAATCTTGTGCTTTTTGGACAAAGAGACTACCTTTTGTTTATGAGTCCTAGCTCTGCCAGCACATAGGGAAACCTAGCAAACCTATACATTTTTGAAAAGTAGACACCCAGGGAAATTCAGGATGGGGTGACTCGTCTGCCTACCCCCAGGTTTTGTTACCCAGAATCCCTTGCAAAGCTAAGAATTTGATAAAAAAAAACACATTTTCCTCACATTTCTGTGGTGGAAAGTTCTGGAATCTGTGTGGATCAACAAATTTCCACGCACCCAGCGTTCCCCCAGGTCTCCCGAGAAAAATGGTACCTCACTTGCGTGGGTAGGCATAGTGGCTGCGACACGAAACAGCTCAAAATGCAACGTGGTTGCACTTCAATTTCCCAGTGAAATCTTGTGCTTTTTGGACAAAGAGACTACCTTTAGTTTTTGAGTCCTAGCTCTGCCAGCACCTAGGGAAACCTAGCAAACCTATACATTTTTAAAAACTAGAGATACCCAGGGAAATTCAGGATGGGGTGACTCGTCTGCCTACCCCCAGGTTTTGTTACCCAGAATCCCTTGCAAAGCTAAAAATATGACAAAAAAACACATTTTCCTCCCATTTCTGTGGTGGAAAGTTCTGGAATCTGCGTTGATCAACAAATTTCTACCCACCCAGCGTTCCCCCAGGTCCCCCGAAAAAAATGGTACGTCAATTGCATTGTTAGGCATAGTGGCTGCGACATGAAACGGCGCAAAACGCAACGTCGTTGCACCTCAATTTCACAGTGAAATCTAGCGCTTTTTGGAGGAAGAGACTACCTTTTGTTTTTGAGCCCTAGCTCTGCCAGCACCTAGGTAAACATAGCAAACCTATACATTTTTGAAAAGTAGACACCCAGGGGAATTCAGGATGGGGTGACTCGTCTGCCTACCCCCAGGTTCCAGTACCCATAATCCCTTATAAAGTTGAGAATTTTGAAAAAAAAACAAATTTTCCTCACATTTCCGTGGTGGAAAGTTCTGGAATCTGTGTGGATCAACAAATTTCCACCCACCCAGCGTTCCCCCAGGTCTCCTGAAATAAATGCTACCTCACTTGCCTGGGTCTGAATAGTGCCTGCGACAGGAAACAGCGCAAAACGCAACGTGGTCACAACTCAATTTTGCAGTGAAATTGTGCCCTTTTTGGGCAAAGAGACTACCTTTTGTTTTTGAACCCTAGCTATGCCGGCACCTAGGGAAACCTAGCAAACCTATATATTTTTAAAAAGTAGACACCCAGGGGAATTCAGGATGGGGTGACTCGACTGCCTACATCCAGGTTCTCTTACCCAGAATCCCTTGCAAAGTTTTGAAATTGGAAAAAAACCCACATTTTTCTCACATTTCTCTGGTGGAAAGTTCCGGAATCTGCGTGGATCAACAAATTTCCACCCACCCAGTGTTTCCCCAGGTCTCCCGAGAAAAATGGTATCTCACGTGTGTGGGTAGGCATAGTGGCTGCGACAGGAAACAGTGCAAAACGCAACGTGGTCACAACTCAATTTTTCAGTGAAATTGTGCACTTTTTGGGCAAAGAGACTACCTTTTGTTTTTTAACCCTAGCTCTGCCGGCACCTAGGGAAACCTAGCAAACCTATATATTTTTGAAAAGTAGACACCCAGGGGAATTCAGGATGGGGTGACTCGACTGCCTACCCCCAGGTTCTCTTACCCAGAATCCCTTGCAAAGCTAAGAAATTGGGAAAAAAAACACATTGTCGTCACATTTCTGTGGTGGAAAGTTCCGGAATCTGCGTGGATCAACAAATTTCCATCCACCCAGCGTTCCCCCAGGTACCTCGAGAAAAATGGTATCTCACTTGCGTGGGTAGGCATAGTGGCTGCGACAGGAAACAGCGCAAAACGCAACGTGGTCACAACTCAATTTTTCAGTGAAATTGTGCACTTTTTGGGCAAAGAGACTACCTTTTGTTTTTGAACCCTAGCTCTGCCGGCACCTAGGGAAACCTAGCAAACCTATATATTTTTGAAAAGTAGACACCCAGGGGAATTCAGGATGGGGTCACTCGACTGCCTACCCCCAGGTTCTCTTACCCAGAATCCCTTGCAAAGCTAAGAAATTGGAAAAAACAAACGCATTTTCCTCACATTTCTGTGGTGGAAAGTTCCGGAATCTGCGTGGATCAACAAATTTCCACCCACCCAGCGTTCCCCCAGGTCTCCCGAGAAAAATGGTATCTCACTTGCGTGGGTAGGCAAAGTGGCTGCGACAGGAAACAGCGCAAAACGCAACGTGGTCACTACTCAATTTTTCTGTGAAATTGTGCCCTTTTTTGGCAAAGACACTACCTTTTGTTTTTAAACCCTAGCTCTACCGGCACCTAGGGAAACCTAGCAAACCTCTATATATGTTTGAAAAGTAGACACCCAGGGGAATTCAGGATGGGGTGACTCGACTGCCTACCCCCAGGTTCTCTTACCCAGAATCCCTTGCAAAGCTTAGAAATTGAAAAAAAACGCTTTTTCCTCACATTTCTGTGGTGGAAAGTTCCGGAATCTGCGTGGATCAACAAATTTCCACCCACCCAGCGTTCCCCCGGGTCTCCCGATAAAAATGGTACCTCACTTGCGTGGGTAGGCATAGTGGCTGCGACAGGAAAAGGACCAAACCGTACGGTGGAGACATTACAATAACCAATAGCAAGATTACCTTCTTTTTGGGGGGGGGGCTGAGTTTTTGGACCGGGGCTCGGCGGGCATCTGTGGAAAGTACCAAACCAAAACAGTTCTGAAAACTAGACACCCGGGGGAGTCCAGGGAGGTATGGCATGCGTGGGTCCCCAAACGTTTTCCTACCCAGAACACCTTGTAAACCTTAAAATTATGAAAAATAATCACTTTTCCAAACTTTTTTGCGTGGGATCACCGTGCCGGCACAAATGTCCTACCACCCAGTGCTCCCCTTGATCTCCCGAGTAAAAGGATACCTCACTTGTGTGGGTGCCCCAAAGCAGAACAGGCCAAAAATGAATGTTGAAAAAGGTAGTATTTAAGTGTTACAAGTTAAGCCCCCCTGCCTTAGTCACAGGCCTTTGGCCCACCCACACAAGTGAGGTATCATTTTACTCGGGAGAACAAGGGGAACGCTGGGTGGTAGGACATTTGTGCCGGCACGGCGATCCCACGCAAAAATGTATGAAAAACTGTTTTTTTAACCTAAATTTATGGTTTGAAAGGATTTCTGGGTAGGAAAACATTGGGAGACCCACGCATGCCATACCTCCCTGGACTCCCCCGGGTGTCTAGTTTTCAGAACTGTTTGGGTTTGGTAGTTTCCAAAGATGCCCGCCGAGCCCCGGTCCAAAAACTCAGCCCCCCCCCAAAAAAAAGAAGGTAATCTTGCAATTGGTTATTGTAATGTCTCCACCATACGGTTTGGTCCTTTTCCTGTCGCAGCCACTATGCCTACCCACGCAACTGAGGTACCATTTTTATTGGGAGACCTGGGGGAACGCTGGGTGGGAGGAAATTTGTGTGAGCCCAGTGACGCCACGCTTTCCCACACAAAAAAGTGTGTAAAAACTGATCACACCACCATCCGCAGACCCATCACATTACAACACTCACACCAGCAGACATCGCCATTCAAGGGCCCATCACTTTCACACACCCAAATATCTGCCACAGCAACTACACAAAATGATGGACTGAGTAGAGTGTCACTCAACTAGCAGTGTGTGTAGTGACCAACAGAAAGTAGGTACTCACACACCGCCAGCCGAGCGCCAGTCCACCCACACCACCATCCAAGCGACAGACCATGCACACTGCCAGCCAAACACCACTCAGCGCACACCGACAGCCAAGAACCACTCCACACACACCGCCAGCCAAGCACGACTCCGTGCACAGACAGCCAAGTACCACTCCACGCACACCATCCAGCCAAGTACCACTCCACACACACCATCCAGCCAAGCAGCACTCCGTGCAGACAGCCAAGAACCACTCCACGCACACCATCAGCCAGGCGCCACTCCACACACACCGCCAGCCAAGCACCACTCCACGCACACCGCAAGCCAAGCGCCACTCCACGCACACCGCAAGCCAAGCGCCACTCCACGCACACCATTCAGCCAAGCGCCACTCCACACACACCGCCAGCCAAGCACCACTCCGTGCACAGACAGCCAAGTACTACTCCAAGCACATCATCCAGCCATGCGCCACTCCACACACACACCGCCAGCCAAGCACCACTCCACGCACACCGCAAGCCAAGCGCCACTCCACGCACACCGCAAGCCAAGCGCCACTCCACGCACACCATTCAGCCAAGCGCCACTCCACACACACCGCCAGCCAAGCACCACACCGCAAGCCAAGCACCACTCCACGCACACCGCCAGCCAAGCACCACTCCACACACACCGCCAGCCAAGCACCACTCCACACACACCGCCAGACAAGCAGTACTCCATGCACAGACAGCCAAGTACCACTCCATGCACACCATCCAGCCATGCGCCACTCCACACACACCGCCAGCCAAGCACCACACCGCAAGCCAAGCACCACTCCACGCACACCGCCAGCCAAGCACCACTCCACACACACCGCCAGCCAAGCACCACTCCACACACACCGCCAGACAAGCAGTACTCCATGCACAAACAGCCAGCCAAGCAGCTCTCCGTGCACAGACAGCCACGAACCACTCCACGCACACCATCCAGCCAAGCGCCACTCCACACACACCGCCAGCCAAACACCACTCCACACACACCGCCAGCCAAGCACCACTCCATGCACAGACAGCCAAGTACCACTCCATGCACAGACAGCCAAGTACCACTCCACGCACACCATCCAGCCAAGCGCCACTCCACACACACCGCAAGCCAAGCGCCACTCCACACACACCGCAAGCCAAGCGCCACTCCACACACACCGCAAGCCAAGCACCACTCCACGCACACCGCAAGCCAAGCACCACTCCACGCACACCGCAAGCCAAGCACCACTCCACGCACACCGCAAGCCAAGCGCCACTCCACGCACACCGCAAGCCAAGCACCACTCCACGCACACCGCCAGCCAAGCACCACTCCACGCACACCATCCAGCCAAGCACCACTCCACGCACACCATCCAGCCAAGCGCCACTCCACACACACCGCCAGCCAAGCACCACTCCGTAGCACAGACAGCCAAGTACTACTCCACGCACACCATCCAGCCATGCGCCACTCCACACACACCGCCAGCCAAGCACCACACCGCAAGCCAAGCACCAGTCCACGCACACCGCCAGCCAAGAACCAGTCCACACACACTGCCAGCCAAGCACCACTCCGTGCACAGACAGCCAAGTACCACTCCACGCACACCACCAGCCAAGCGCCACTCCACGCACACCACCAGCCAAGCACCACTCCACGCACACCGCAAGCGCCACTCCACGCACACCGCCAGCCAAGCACCACTCCACGCACACACAAGCAAAGCGCCACTCCACGCACACCGCAAGCAAAGCACCACTCCGTGCACAGACAGCCAAGTACCGCTCCACACACACCATCCAGCCATGCGCCACTCCACACACACCCCAAGCCAAGCGCCACTCCACACACACCGCAAGCCAGCGCCACTCCACGCACACCGCAAGCCAAGCACCACTCCACGCACACCGCAAGCCAAGCACCACTCCACGCACACCGCAAGCCAAGCACCACTCCACGCACACTGCAAGCCAAGCACCACTCAACGCACACCGCAAGCCAAGCGCCACTCCACGCACACCGCAAGCCAAGCACCAGTCCACGCACACCGCCAGCCAAGCACCAGTCCACACACACTGCCAGCCAAGCACCACTCCGTGCACAGACAGCCAAGTACCACTCCACGCACACCACCAGCCAAGCGCCACTCCACGCACACCACCAGCCAAGCACCACTCCACGCACACCGCAAGCGCCACTCCACGCACACCGCCAGCCAAGCACCACTCCACGCACACACAAGCAAAGCGCCACTCCACGCACACCGCAAGCAAAGCACCACTCTGTGCACAGACAGCCAAGTACCGCTCCACACACACCATCCAGCCATGCGCCACTCCACACACACCGCAAGCCAAGCGCCACTCCACACACACCGCAAGCCAGCGCCACTCCACGCACACCGCAAGCCAAGCACCACTCCACGCACACCGCAAGCCAAGCACCACTCCACGCACACCGCAAGCCAAGCACCACTCCACGCACACCGCAAGCCAAGCACCACTCAACGCACACCGCAAGCCAAGCGCCACTCCACGCACACCGCCAGCCAAGCACCACTCCACGCACACCGCCAGCCAAGCGCCACTCCACACACACCGCAAGCCAAGCGCCACTCCACACACACCGCAAGCCAAGCGCCACTCCACGCACACCGCAAGCCAAGCACCACTCCACGCACACCGCAAGCCAAGCACCACTCCACGCACACCGCAAGCCAAGCGCCACTCCACGCAGACCGCAAGCCAAACGTCACTCCACGCACTCCGCAAGCCAAGCACCACTCCACGCACACCGCCAGCCAAGCACCACTCCACGCACACCATCCAGCCAAGCGCCACTCCACGCACACCATCCAGCCAAGCACCACTCCACACACACCGCCAGCCAAGCACCACTCCGTGCACAGACAGCCAAGTACTAATCCACGCACACCATCCAGCCATGCGCCACTCCACACACACCGCCAGCCAAGCACCACACCGCATGCCAAGCACCACTCCACGCACACCGCCAGCCAAGCACCAGTCTACACACACCGCCAGCCAAGCACCACTCCGTGCACAGACAGCCAAGTACCACTCCACGCACACCACCAGCCAAGCGCCACTCCACGCACACCACCAGCCAAGCACCACTCCACGCACACCGCAAGCGCCACTCCACGCACACCGCCAGCCAAGCACCACTCCACGCACACCGCAAGCAAAGCGCCACTCCACGCACACCGCAAGCAAAGCACCACTCCGTGCACAGACAACCAGTACCGCTCCACGCACACATCCAGCCATGCGCCACTCCACACACACCGCCAGCCAAGCAGCACTCCGTGCACAGACAGCCAAGTACCACTCCACGCACACCATCCAGCCAAGCACCACTACACACACCGCCAGGCAAGCACCACTCCGATTTGCCCCAAGGGGGGGCAGAAATTCAAAAACAATTACTTGCCACCAGGAAGAGACCCTTGCCCAAGGGGTCGCTTCCAAAACATATACATTGCCCCAAAACAGATCCCTGGTGCCAGTGGGGAATTTCTTCCCCCACCTGGGGGCAAAGCAACTAAAAAAAGGGCCGATTTGCCCCCCCGGGGGGCAGAAAAACAAAAAGATTATCACAGCCCACCTGGAAGCGACCCTTGCCCAAGGGGTCGCTTCCTAAAAGCTAATTTCAAGATCCCTGGTGCTAGTGGGCATTTTCTGTCCCCCCCGGGGCAAAACGGCAAAAAAAACGGCCCTATTTGCCCCAAGGGGGGGGACAGAAAATAAACAACAAAATCAAGGCCCCCTGGAAGCGACCCTTACCCAAGGGGTCGCTTCCCAAAACAAACATTGCCCTAATAAAAAATCCCTGGTGCCAGTGGTTTATTTCTGCCCCCCCCCGGGGGCAAAACGGCCGAAATAATGGGCCGATTTGCCCCCAGGGGCAGCAGAAAATCGAAAATAAAATGGCTGCCCACTTGGAAGCGACCCTTGCCCAAGGGGTCGCTTCCTAAAAGCTAATTTCAAGATCCCTGGTGCTAGTGGGCATTTTCGCCCCCCCGGGGGCAAAACGGCAAAAAAAACGGGCCGATTTGCCCCCAGGGGGGACAGAAAATAAACGACAAAATAAAGGCCCCCAGGAAGCGACCCTTACCCAAGGGGTCGCTTCCAAAAACAAACATTGCCAAAACAAATAATCCCTGGTGCCAGTGGTTTATTTCTGCCCCCCCTGGGGGCAAAACGGCCGAAATAACGGGCCGATTTGCCCCCGGGGGGGCAGAAAATCGTCAAGAAAATGGCTGCCCACCTGAAAGCGACCCTTGCCCAAGGGGTCGCTTCCGAAAAGCTAAATTTTCAATCCCTGGTGCTAGTGGGGGCATTTCCGCCGCACGATCGCGACGCTGTGCGCGATCGTGAGGCAGAAATGCCCTGCAAAGAGACTTCAGGGGAAAGGAAAATCTCTTTCCTCTCCCCTGATGCCTCTTTACGGCCCCAAACCCCCGCCGGAGTCCAGAAATCCTACCTTCTTCCACGGCGCTCAGGAAGCAAATGGCTTCCCGAGCGCAGGGAATCCCTGATGATGTCAGCGCGCGCTTTGCGCGCTGACGTCATTAGGGATTCCCATGGGGGGGGCGGCAGCGGAAGCTCTTCCGCTGCCGCCCCCAGCAAAACAACGAAGATCAGAGAACCTCGGGGGGAGCGCCAGCGCTTCCCCCGAGGGTGGGGCTCATGACGAGCTGGGCTCGTCATCAGCACACGACCACTGTGCACCATGACGAGCCCAGCTCGTCATCAGCATCGAAAGGGTTAAAGTGACAGGATAAGTTAGCAACTGAACCATTACAGGCCCCATGAAGCATTTATCCTGGCATATGAGAGATCCAGTTTGTACCGGTTAGAAACACTTCCGACTCCAGCATCGAAATCTGTATGGCAGTTCCCACAATTCCTTGATGAATTTCCCTACCCATCGCTTCATATCTGCCCCCTGTTGTTGTTCTAGGAAAATCTGAACTAGAATATCCATAGCAGGAGATACAATGTTGCCCAGTGAATAAATTCTGGATGTTAATGTGGTCATACCATTGTCAACTACAGCTAACACCTTTTCCACATTAATTCTATTTATTTCATGCAGTCTCTTGAATTTGAATTTGAATTTAAAAACATTTGTACAGCGCTCGCATACCCAGCGGTTTCATGGCGCTAGTGGTGATCAGTGGATGGCAGCAACGGAGAGATTTAGGGGTAGGTTTGGGTGAACAAAAATGTTTTAAGGTTTTTTCGGAACAGGGGGTAGGAGAGTGAGGTGCGCAGAGCAATCGGGAGGGAGTTCCAGAACGTTGGAGCCAGGACAGCGAATCTCGCTCCGCCCGCCCTCTGCTTTTTAAAGCGGGGGATGGTAAGGAGGGCCAAATGGGCCGAGCGGAGTTCTCTGCCTGGGCAGTATGGTTTGATGAGGGAGCAGATGAACTCTGGAGCAGTGCCCGCTCTGGCTTGATAGGTAAGACAGCCGAGTTTAAACAGGGCACGCTCTCTTATGGGGAGCCAATGCAGAGTTTTGAGTAATGGGGTGACCCGATGATATCTGGGAAGGCCATGGATCAGGCGGGCCACCTGATTCTGCACCAGTTGTAAACGATGGATCATGTATGAAGGGGCTCCGTTATAGACTATGTTGCCATCGTCTATACGGGACAGTACCATGGCCAGCATGATGATTTTTAGAGCTGGGGGGGAAAAGAAGCGGGAAACTTTCCTAATCACTCTGAGGGAAAAAAAGATGAAGAGACCACAGAATTAACTTGTGGGAAAACAGTAAGCTGGGGATTGAGAAAGATACCCAGGGTTTTCACTTTGGGAACCGGGAGTGGAGGGGCGCCAAGGGAGGGGGGCCAGAAGGAGGAAGACCAGGGACTGCAGCCACCTCCGGTCAGGACCAGTTCGGTCTTGTCCGGGTTGAGTTTGAGGTGGCTGCAGTTCATCCAACCTTGAATGAGGGTCATGATGGTTTGAACGTTCAGGGCAGATGAAGGTGAGTGGGACAGGTTGAAGATTAACTGGAGATTGTCCGCGTAGTTGAACACGGTGACCTCCAGTTGCTGTAACATAAAAATGAGGGGGAAGATGTAAAGGTTAAACAGAAGAGGGGAAAGTGATGAACCCTGGGGGACCCCGCATTCTACCTTACGAGAGGCCGCCGCAAAACCAGCCAGATGGACTCCCTGTGTTCTCCCAGCAAGAAAGGACTTTAGCCAGCAAAAGGCTAGGCCCTCTACACCCGCCGCCTTGACACGGTTGAGGAGGATGGTATGGTCCACCGTGTCAAAAGCGGCGGATAAGTCAAGGAGAATCAGGGCTTGCGGAAGGTTGATGTTGATTCCTTCACGCAGCTTGTCCATGACTGAGATGACCACTTTCTCTGTAGAATGCAGGGGGCGAAAACCAGCTTGGCAAGGGGAGAGGCAATGGTTTGCCTCGATGTGGGTGCTCAGCGTGGAAGTGATGTGGGTTTCGAGAACCTTTGCAAGGTAGGGAAGAAGTGAAATGGGGCGGAAATTAGAAGCAGAGGAGGGATCGGCGTCCAATTTTTTTTAAATTGGGATGACAGTCGCCGATTTGTGTGAAATGGGAACATGACCATGAATAAGTGAATCGTTGAGGAGGGTCAAAGGGGGGATGGGGCAGGCTAAGTAGATTTCCCTGAGTATGCTGGCAGGGGCAAAGTCCTGGGGTGAGCCTGATTTGACCCGTTGAAGCAGAGGGCGAAGGGTATCAATGGTAAGGAGTGGGAAGTTGGTCAGTTTAACAGTGGAGGGGGGGGGGGGGGTCCACAAAGGTAGGGGAAGGAACTTCTTGTTGAGAGATCTTCCATATTTCATTATAGACAGCGTATAACAAACATTTTTGATTTGGTTATAGGAGACCCAATAAAAAATCCCTTAGATCCTCCTCATCTAAGAGTAGGGAGGGGTGCTGTTTCACCTAGGTCAGTTTCGAGATTGTTAGCCAATCGAGGAACAACTTCCCAACACTATATGATGTCACCACCCCTGGATGTTTTCTTTGTACATAGCGTTGGTCTGGCCTATGGATACTAAACCCTTCTGTTGTAGCCCTGAATCTTGATTGACATCTGTTTGTGTCTATGGGGCAAAATGACATCCCTGCCAATTGGGGTCTGAAGTATTATACTGCATGTGGTTATCCATTTTATTCCCTCCATGTGATGTAAAATTCATATGAGATGGTGTGGGAACACGAAGTGTGTTCAAATACTTGTTCTAGGCTATTCCAAGAGAGGAAGGGGCATATTATCAAGCAGGGCATTACATTTATCGCTGTTTTAACGTAGGAAAACTGCCACTAAAGAGGCGATAATGGGCTTGATAATATGCCCTGGAGAATTCCAATAGAAACCCATGTTCACACCAGAACATGGGTTTCTATTGGAATTTCCAAGGCCATATTATCAATCCCATTATCGCCTCTCTGCCGCTAAAACGGGGATAATTTTTAATGCCCTGCTTGATAATATGCCCCGAAGTCTGTTGCACAGTGTCATTCAAAAAGATGATTTGCTGTGGGATGAGGCAAGCACAAAATAGTTCTTCTGTTCCCTGTACCTGCCAGTCCTTTGAACTCCAGACTGATTTAATGTCTATTGTGTCCTTCCATAAGTCTAAATCCTTTTCAGAAAGTTGGGCAAAAAAAGAAGCAGAATTAATCTGTTTGGTGTTAGTCAGAATATTTTTCTGTGCAGTTGTAGGTGCAGTAATGTGAGGATGGGTCAGAAATGTTAAATGAAGAACATTTCTGTGCAAACGTTTTTGAACTACCTTTTGGTGGTGTTGGGCAATGTTCCCATTGGTGGTATGTGAAAACATTACATCGGATACTGGATTTGTGTAAGAAGTGATGACCATAATGATGGTAACAGTACATAGTGTTATAGTCTGTTTGTCTTCTAAAACTTCAGTGCTTGAAAATGCAGCAGATTGTTCCAAATCAGACAACATATTATTTACAGTTTCAAAATCCCAATCGTCAGAAAATGTACTGGAAGTAATCATATAATTTAGAGAAATCTATACTACTATAATAAAGGAAGAACTTTGAGGCTTTGAGGCGGGTAAACCCGGGAACCACAGCGCCAATCCACACACCTGATACACTGTTGTAATCGTCAGGGTGTGCAGATGGATATAGGCTATATAAATTAAAAAAAAAAAAACGTTATTTAAAAAATGTACATTAAAAAAAGTAGTCCCTCCGAAGTAGTGCCGGCCGCGACGTGCGTGCTCACGTCAGGAGCGCGGGGAGGAGCGGCGTCCAGGAGCGCGACGAGGAGCGGCGGACATGGCGTGGGAGAGGAGCGGTGACGTGAGGAGCAGCGGACAGGCCGGAGGAGCGGTGACCAGCGGCAGTGAGGTGACGAGCAGCGGACAGGCGGGAGGAGCGGTGACCAGCGGCGGTGAGGTGACGAGCAGCGGACAGGCGGGAGGAGCGGTTAACAGCGGTGGTGAGGAGTGAGGAGTGGCGGAGTGGTAAACTGAGGTGCGCGGAGGAGGAGCGGCAGCTGAGGTAAGGGGACCCATGGACAATGTCGGGGCAGGCGGGGGTCGGGGCAGGCGGGGGACGGGCCGGGCGGGGGCCCGGGCTTCTGGACAATGTCGGGGTAGGTGGGGGTCGGGGAAGCCTGATTGCTCCCGGACAAGGTCGGGACTGGCTGCTAGTTTTAAATAAATGTGGTATTTTCAAAAATTTTGTAGGACTAAATACATCATAATCAACCTTCTCCCAAACTATAACATCAGAAATTGGAACAGCTGTAATGTTCACAAATAACAGGTCTCTTTGCTCAAGATGAGATGATGTATGAGGTTTCAGGACCAAGGTCACATTTGATACTGCTGAGCGTTCCGGGAGATATTTTCCTTTCATGAGTAAGCAAAAGACAGTCACTAGGCCAATCCAGAAAAGAAAAAACAATATTCTAGTTATTATCCAGAGCTGGAGCCAAGGTGATACTAAGTAAGTCTTTTTCAGAAAAGTGTAGAAATTTGGTGCTTACGGGAAACTGGAGCTGGAGTTGTCTCTGGTTCACTAGGATCAAGAGAGAAGATATCAAAATCGATCAAGTAGCTAGATGCAGTCCGATCTATCTTTGGTAGCTCAGCAGGTTTTGATGAACTGGTAGGTGTCTCTTGTTGAGGCATATTTATGAAGATATTGGTGTTAGGCTGAATTGAAATTTGTCTTTCCTTAGTGTTTTCAAGTTCTGTTTCTGGAGGAACGAGTTACATTTCATTGTTGGAATTTCCATCATTTTGTAGTGGTGACTCTTCAAATGTTATGAGTCTTTCTGTCTGAACTTCCTGTATGGTAGTGAGGAGAGGGCGTCTGCTACCCAGGAGCCCAGGAGGTCTACTATTCAGTATCAGCCACAAAGTGTGGTTTGATCAGATCAATGGAGACGAATCTCTTTTCTTTTTTACCATCAAGATGCAGAAGAAGTTCTATTCTTTTTCCTTTGACTGCTAGGACAGGTACAGGAATTCTGAATGATGGCACAAATTATTTCTTGCCCAAAATCTTTTCTCTGACCAGATCCCCGACTTTTGGGATCCAGGCAGGTCTTGTCATGACTGATTTGACTTCCCCAGTGGTGGTGCGTTTTACTTTCACATTGCTTTGTAGTGCTCGGAATTCATTGAGATCCTGTAAAACAGTCAAACGTTTATTGATGTCAAATGCTTTTTCATCCACCACTGTGCCTCCACAATCAAGGTCATTGTCATCCCAAAAACGACCTCTGAAGGAGTGACACCTCCTCAGGAACTTCTTGGCATATTGTTAAGGGCTTGTTGGTCCCCGTATAAATGATTGGCCCAACTACCACCCAAACCTAATACCCTTGCTGTTAAAGATTCCTTTAAGTCTCGGTTTTTCCTCTCCACAACCGAATTTCCCTCTGGATGGTATGGAGAGAATAACGGGAATGCAACACCCAAACTATCCATGGCTTCCTTGTTAGAGCTGAATGTGGGGCCACTGTCAGAATGTAAAGTGCAAACTGTGTATGTCCCTATAAAGACTCGCAAAACAGTTTGAGCTTCAGCCGAGCGCTGAGGCATACCCATAAGAATCTAGAGCATGAATCTACTGCCACCAAGATGTACCTGTAAGCCCCATCCAAGTGTAGGGTGCCTCTGTGGTCGAGATAGACACAAGCGAGTGTTCTGTATGATATCAGTAACGGTGTCTGTGTTGGAAGTGCTACGGTAGAACCCTTCATCTGCTGGCAGATGTCCAAATTTAGGAGAAAATTCTTTGTATGTTTAGTTAATCCTTGCCACCAATAGCGTTGTTTCAGTAAAGAAACTGTTGCTGTAACTCCTGCAGGGGCAGAACCCCGACCCTCATGTGCAGCTACTATTAAACTCAATTTGCGAACCATGATTGGTATTACTCCATCCCCCACTCCTGGAATCTGAGCATACGCAATGTTATTTACATCTAACTTGTAGAAGTACTTGAGTGGCAAGCCTTTCGGTAAGGCTGTGCTGTTTTTGTGCGAAGCAATGACAGCTACCATTATCTGTCTGTCTATTCTCGTTTTTGAACAGGTGGTTGCAGCTACGGCAGCAGTTTATACTGCCCCCTTTACGGCTTCATCGGCCAATTAATTCCCTTCAACATGAATGCCATTGCGTTGATGACTTAGCGTTTGTATCACGTGAGCTCTTGGTAGGTCGTTTTCAATTCAGCTACCTGTTCCCGTTGCATGTTATGCTTAATTGTTCCACCGTTTAAGTCTTTATACACATGTTGACCTCAGTAGTGAAGATATTCATTGTATGACTGGACACAATAAAAAGAATTGCACATGATCAGAGTGGAGAATTCTCGATCTGTATTTATTAGTGCCAGTAACAGGGCATTTAGTTCTGCCAGCTGAGCCGTGCAGTCTCCTAAAGCCTGTGTCTTTGTACTGCTAGGATGGAACTTGCCATTCTGCATACGACCCTTTAGAATCACACTTTCAGCACTTTCTTTTTGTTTACTTCCTATGGCCGGCTGAGCAGATCCATCAGTGTAAATTATATATTCATACTGATCTGGAGGTATTATTTCATTTGGTAGAGGATATTCTTCTTCATATTGCAGGAATGTTTGTATTTTTAAACTAGGGTCAGATCTATATTCTACATCTTTAGCAGTGAGAGAATTAGCCCATTGTATCCATCTTGGATGCAAGGGTTTAGTGTTACCCTTTGTAACAGACAATTATTCGTTTCCCCTGAGTCAGTGTTCTTTCTCTTGCTACCGCGGTCTGTACTGCTGTCAGAATTTTTCTGTAGAAGCTTCAGTGTTTGTGTACAAGTGTGATTTGTATTCCATGGGTACTGTTTCTCCTTTATTGAAGGTTAAGTAAGTGTACCCAGATTTACCCGCTATAACACAAATCACCAGGTTGTGGACATTCATGCATGGCTGCAAGTGTTTTGATGCTATCATATCAGCTTGTAGGGAACAAAGGATATCTGTGTGTTCCTGTGTCCAATGCCTAACTGAAAAATCAGGCCTTCTTAAGTTGTCGAAAGGTTTTACTTTTTCTGCGTAATCTAAAAAGTATGTTCTGCCAGAATGTAAGAATCCCAATATGGATTGTAGATTTTTCAGTGATTTAGGAGGTTGGAACAGGTCACACTTTTCTAAAAAGTTAGCTGCCAGGCTTTTCCCTTCGCTTGATAACTCATATCTGAAAAATAGGACGTTGAGGTGGTCTATTTTTGATTTTTTTTAATTACATTTGTAGCCCTCTAAGGTGAACCCAAAAATTAGGTTGCTCACCCTGGTCAAGTGATCCTTTAAATCATCATCAGTCAGATAAATATCATCTACATAGGAGAATGCCTCTTCATCCAAATTCTGAAGTAACTTTATTATCTTAGCGGAGAACAAGCCAGGGCTATTCCTATACCCTTGGGAGATTCGACTAAATTGATGTGGAGAACCTAGTGCTGAGAATGCTGTCAAATATCTGCTTTCAGGCTATATATTTGGCAGTAAAACCCATTTGAGATATCTAGTGTTGTTTTGTATTTTTTCCGCATGATGTTATTCATCAATGCAGCACTGTGTGCATTCCGTACTGCAAATGTTTTACTGCATGTGTCCAGATGTCTGTAGTCTAGAACTAGATGGTTTGAATTATCAGTTTCATTACGGGAAACAAAGGAGTATTCATTGGTGAGGTGCAAGTTTCAATTACACCCTGGTATTCAAGTTGATCTAAGATCTCCCTGACCTATTTTTTAGCTTCTTGTTTTATTGGGTACTGTCTCTGTGGAGTTGGAGTAGATTTTACTGAGATCATATGGTGAGGTGACAGCATCCCACCCAACATGTTCAGGATATAATGCTGGAGCAAGTGCTACTGCTCACTCCTGAGTATATGTATGTTTTAAGTTTTTCTGAACGAGCTCATAAAAAGCCGGTAAAATTTCTGTTTCCCCCTTTGTGCAATCCATACCAATTTCAGGCGGCCAATCTTTTTCAGCTAAAAGTATGTCACAGCCGTAAGTCAGGTTCTCCCAAAAGAGACCATGAATTTTTCTGGGTTTGTCCCCCTCCATCTGGAGTGTTATTTCATTTAACTTATGTGGGACACTTACCCTTGTATCAGGTGTTTCCTCCGTGATATGCTCATTCAACTCTGCTATCACTAGAAATTCCATAAGGTTCTGGCGAGCTATTGTTAATTCTACTGCGCTGTCTAGCATCGTCAGAGCCCATTTCTTGTTCAGAAGTTGAGTCCTCAGAATTCTGGGCATGTCTAAATTTAAGACCTGCTACTTTCTTCTTTTTAAATTGAGGTTTTGATTTTGTTTTTTCTTCTTTTTTGGAGCTGTAGTCTGAAGCACAGTGCATTTCTCTGGACTTTGTACGCCTTTTTGTCTGTGTTCTGACTGTCCTTCCTTCTCAGACTTTTTTGATGAACCCTGAAAGGAACAAGAGGAATGTGTATCAGTATCCTGATATCTGTCAGGTTTTTTGATGTTATCTCTATTCCTAAGGTTGTACCTCCTTGTTGAGGAGACCCATCCCTGGACTGAGATCTATTCTCTCTATTCTTTTGTATTTTATTGTTATTATCCCAGACGATCTCTAACTAATTCAGCATCGGTGTCTACAGGTGTTGGCATATTGCCACTGCTGCTGCATTCCCTTTAATGTTAGCAAGTATGATAGCAGATACCTGGGCAAAATTGCCTAATAGTTTCATCCCAACGTTCAGAGCAGGTTCTGCTCCGTACTCATTCTGTATCTGTCTTAACACATCTGGCTAATGAAAGGATACCATGAGTTCTGGTATATTTGCAAGCAAAACCTGTGCGCCACATGGAACAACTCTCTATCAGGGGAGCTATCCCCATTAGCAAGCAAATTGTTAACATTCTGTGTTTTTCTTGAGGGCTAGTGTGTGGAAATGTGGTATTTTTTTTAGCTATCCAGAATGGCATTTGCTCACGTCTAGTGGGCATTTTACCCATAACGGCGTGTAGCGTTTGTGGTGTAATTTTAGTTGTAGATCCCTGAATTTGTCCTGTTTGTGTAGCCCTTGTTGGCTGAAGCATGAGTGTTCTCATTCGGAACTGTGTCAAGTTTCTGTAAAGTTTTATTATTTCTTTATGAAGTGGACGTAATTCTGCTACTGGCATTGTATCAATGTCTGGATGTGGTGTGTAAGCCACAAGGACCTGCCAAGTGGCTCCATCTCTTCTGAGCAGACCAAGTCTCACTTGTTCTTTTGTGTGTGGGAGGGCGCCTTTAAACTAGCTTATGTGCTCCTGGTAGGTGAGCGGAACTTCAATGTCCTCATACTGACAGTATTCATTTGGTGCTTGATCTTCACTGTAAGAATGAAATGAATTTGATTGTGCATCTGCTTGTGGGAATTTAACCCGTGAATAGAATACCTATGTTCTGTATGATTTGTGTGCCTCAATCACAAATGTGACTCTCCCACTCCTAGTTGTGACTCCATAGTCTGCTAGCTTTCACGTAAGGGCAGTTCTGACAGTTTCTGAAATGTTCATTTACCCTTCCTGTTCTTCATCCCTTTGCTTTTGATAAACCTACAGCCAATCTGTAGGACATGCCTACTCAGCTGTGGCGGATAATTCCCTTCCCACTCCAGACATCTCTGGGGAAATTAGAGTAGGGGTTTTGAGAACAGCATGACTGAACTACTCATATTTAACCATTAAATAAGTACCAAAGCAAGATTGGCAACCCCATGTTGTTTAGTTCCTATAAACCTATATAGGATCTGTGCGTTTAGACAATATAGACTGTAGGATTGGTATCCAGACTGATTCTAGACACCCCCACCAGGTATGTTAGCCTGTATACCAGCTAGCTCACAGTTCCACTAGAAACCCCTCTTACCAAGAAGAGAATAGTTTTTGGCAACTATCAAACACAACAGCCCTGATCCCTCAGGATCATTAAAACAGTGCGATACTTTTCGCTTAGTCACTCATGCTCACTTTGTCTCAGAGAGATACATAGAATAAATGGTGGGGACGTTTTTCCATAAGCATTTATTGAACCAGCGTCATTCTAGTGTAAAATATGTGTGCTGAACCAACCATTTGACAGAAACAGATATAAATGATTAAAAGCACCCACAGAGTGAAAGGATGGCAGATTTCTACCATCGTGCTAAAACAATGAGCACAGGCAAGTATATAAAATACATGACAGTAGTAACTGCATACTCCTATGATGAAACCCTAACTAGATGTACCTAAGTGTACCTAGCATGTATGTAGGTTTAAAGCCAAGAATCCCTATAGCCTAAAGTCAACCCCATTACAGTATTGCTGTTCGTATTTAGATCAGTTTTTAATCAGTTTTAAAACTGCACCTTATCGCACATCTCTGTAAAAGTGTTGCACACAAATGTACTGCTGAATTGAATTTGAATTGTAAACTGCACCTACCAGCATTAGAGGGCGGGGGCATGGAGACTGGCACGTTGTTCAGCGCTAAACCGAAAGCTACCAGTAGCAGCATTGGTGGAGGAGCTACAAACCTAACCATGCCACAGTACAAAAACAGGGCTGCAGTGCGGTCGCTCAGCGGACGTGCGCAGCAGGCACGCCGCTTTTCAAAGGTGCGCCTACGGCAAGCCTGTTGGTGCCCATCAGTGCCAAGGGTCAGAAATCCTGGCCCTCTAGCACCAAAGCAAACATTAACATTCACCTACTTTAGAGATACGCTTTTAGATCTGGCATATACTCAAAAAGCCAGCATGTGCTACGCGAGAGCATCACCTATCAAGCTGTTATCATGCGGTCACTGCAAATGGGGCTGCCAGACTACACTTGCAGAGAAAGATATCATTTTTAACTTCCTATCCTTGAACTGTCTCTATCTTAACTCTAGATCAATGCCAAAACATAGTACTGAGGTCTGGGAAACCTTAGACAAATTGAACCCAGATCTAGCATTTATCACTGAAACATGGCTCGACGACAGTAAAACCCCTGACATTGTCCTTGCCTTGCCTCCAGGCTATAAGTTACTAAAAAGGACAGAAAGGGAAAGTAGGGAGGTGGTACAGCCATCTTATTTAAAGAGTACCTCACTTGTACCGTCAAAGCCGTTACCCAGCCAGGCACACATGAGATTCTTGCTTTCTCAGTGCTCAAAGGCAAACACAACTTATTCGGAGGGGCCATTATCTACAACCCTACCGGTTATCATCCTGGTTTTAACACAAACCTACTATCGCAACTTCTTCCTCTCTGCCTAAAACAGAAACACCTCCTATTTATAGGTGACTTCAATATTCACTATGAAAAATCCTCCCACCCAGGGACTAAACATTTGGAAAACGACATGGCAGTAATGCAATGAGATCAGCGGATCAAAGCACCAACACACACAGCTGGACACACATTGGACTTAATGTTTTTCAATATTGAGACTATCAAGAACCATACATTAAACCATTGCTCTGGACGGACCACTCACTGATTTCCTTCTCTCTTAGCTTATCAGACATACCATGTCAGACAAAAACAGAGTTTAAGTCAGGGAAAAGAGCCTTGAACCTAATCACCCCTGATTCATTTGCCTCATATATCTCCCACTATAACTCTGAAACGCCCTACACAAATTCCATTCAAGCAGAAGCCGAACACTTACAAAAAGAAATTGAGAGAGCTCTAGATAAGTGCGCTCCCAAACTAAACAGCAAGACCAACAACAAAATGAGATCTGAGAAATGGTATTCATTAGAACTAAAACTAATGAAAAGAAAGTGTAGAACTCTGAAGCATAAATGGAGATTATCAAAGGACAGCAAGGATAGATTGAGCTACCTAGTCGAACTGAAAAGCTACCATTGTGCCCTAAAAAACGCAAAGAAAACTATTATACATAAAGGATTGGAGATAATGGTAACTCATCCAAAGAACTCTATAAAGTAATTTGAGAACTTTGTAAACCCACTAGTCTGTCTCAAACAATGGCACCAACAAGACAACTGCGAGCTACTTAACAACTTCTTTGCCAGTAAAGTGACCAAAATCTATGATCCCTTCACAACCAGCCTGAAGGAGATAATATAGACTGGGAATCTACGACACCTCACCCATTAGTTCATGTTCATCTTGCTACGCTGGCCCCGTCTCAGAGGAGCAGGTGGCTAAAGCTATGACTGAGATAAAGGCAGTGATTCAGAAAAGGGGGTGGTGATGAACAGAGTGTCTGAATTAAGCAGACCACTCTTACCCAGTCCAAAGATCAGGGTTTGATCCATCACCATTATTTATCTCACTGCACCATCCCAGCTCAGAACCTGGCTATATGCAAATCAGTCTGTCCCTGGCCCAGTGCATCATGGGAACAGGGCAGACTAAACTACCAAGCCAATTCTTCACCAGAAAGGAGACAAGCTACCGGGGACCGGTTTCTGGCATTTCAGCCGTCTTCGGCCTGGCTTGCTTGAATCCTGATGGTGCAGTGAGAAAGGGACTCATGTCTGATTATACCCTGCCACACCTATAGTGGCCAAAAACGATTCAGAAAAGGGGGTGGTGATGAACAGAGTGTCTGAATTAAGCAGACCACTCTTACCCAGTCCAATGATCAGGGTTTGATCCATCACCGTTATTTATCTCACTGCACCATCCCAGCTCAGAACCTGGCTATATGCAAATCAGTCTGTCCCTGGCCCAGTGCATCATGGGAACAGGGCAGACTAAACTACCAAGCCAATTCCTCACCAGAAAGGAGACAAGCTACCGGGGACCGGTTTCTGGCATTTCAGCCGTCTTCGGTCCGGCTTGCTTGAATCCTGATGGTGCAGTGAGAAAGGGACTCATGTCTGAGTATACCCTGCCACACTTATAGTGGCCAAAAACGATTCAGAAAAGGGGGTGGTGATGAACAGAGTGTCTGAATTAAGCAGACCACTCTTACCCAGTCCAAAGATCAGGGCTTGATCCATCACCGTTATTTATCTCACTGCACCATCCCAGCTCAGAACCTGGCTATATGCAATAAAGGCAGGGCACCACTCGATCCATGCCCACATTTTTTTTTCTCCCGACTAGTGTCAGTTTTATGCCCCAATGTCACAAACACTTTTAGTCAAACACTAGAGCTAGCCTCCTTTCCACTTATATGGAAGGAAACTGTGGTTTTCCCTTTATTAAAAAACAGGCCTAGTAATTTATGACCCAGTAAATTATCGATCTCACTGCTACCGTATTTATCCAAGGTCCTGGAGAGACTGGTCAACAGACAGCTCACTTTCTTTCTTGAGACCAATAGTTTACTGAATCCCTCCCAAACTGGTTTTCAAACCAACAACAGCACCGAGGCCACCTTACTTGCAGTATCTGATAATATCAGATTCATGGTAGACCAAGGCAGAGCCATAGCACTGACCCTTCTGGACCTTACTCTGACTTTTGATACTGTATCGCGTAACAACTTACTATGAATTCTCCATGAGAAAGGATTACACTCAAAAGCCCTCTCATGGTTCGAGTCTTTTCTGAAAAACAGAACCTAAAAAATCCAAATGGGCCCCTGCTCCTCTACCCTATAAGGCATCAGGTAAGGAGTACCACAAGGAGCTTCTTTGAGCCCCACCCTTTTTAATGCGTATGTCTCTTCTCTAGCAGCCATCAGCAGAAAATGGGGCTTTGACATTTGCTCTAATGCCAGCGATACACAATTATTGATCCCCTTGGATGACAGATCTGCTAACACTGACACTAAGAGCAATCTAAATAACTGTGTCACCGAAATTGCAACATGGATGACAGATCACTGCCTTAGCTAAATGCTGTAAAATCTAAGATTCTGCTCTTTGGGGACGTACACTCAATTTGAGACAGCAGCTGGTGGCCCCAAGCATTGGGAACTGCCCCCGAACCCAAGCGTGTAGCTAAAAACCTGGTCATCCTATTCGATAACACCCTATCCATGCAGGAACAAGTATGCACGTTATGTGCAAAAAGCTTCGACATACTGAAACCTTTTCGCAGGCCTTTTCCTTGGATTCCCCTGAACTGCAGAAAAACAGTCACCCAGGCCCTTTTTCTCAGTAGGCTGGACTACGGAAATGCACTTTATGTGGGCATGCCTGAATACCTTTTTTCTCACCTCAAAGTTGTCCAGAAGGTAGCCACTAGACTGATCTGTAGTTAAAACAGATACAGTTCAGCATCTGACAGCATGAAAGAGCTACACTGACTGCCGGTGCGCCAAAGAGCCAAATTCAAGCTCCTCTGCTATGCTCACAGAACCTTGTACCTGAATGGCCCTCACATCTTGTGAGACAGATTGGCGTTTCACGTCCCATCTCGCAATCTGAGACCATGCCATCAGGCCCTAGCAAAAGTCAAATGTACTTCCAGAGCTAGGATGGGAGATCGCTCCTTCTCTAAACTAGCTGCTGTTTTGTGGAACGACCTTCCACTAGACTTGCGCTTGACTGACGAATACTAGCTTTTTAGAAAGAAGCTAAAAACCTTCCTGTTTCCTAGATACTAAATCAATTAATCATTTGAGAACAACCTGAACAGCAACTGAACATTCTCTTTCCTGGACAGCACTGTATGCGATCCTAGTGCCGTGATGTCCTCCGGGATGAATGTTGCACTCTACAAATACAAAATGCAGATAGAAAAACCTGAAGTGAGAGACTGTGGGTCCCCGTCTTGGTCTCGAGATGGACACCCTGCAAGGGATGTCAGACCACTGCGAGCTGGAGTGTCTGCGTGCAGGAGCCTCAGCGTCGCGCGTTAGTCTGTCAGCATGCAAGTCCTTTTCCCCTCTGACTACCTCAGCAAGATATGGTGTTCATATACCCTCAGGGGTTCTACCTTGCTTTGTCATGTTGGACTGAGGATGATGGAAGGAATGACCCTTATACCTAGTTATTATGCAGGAGATGGTAGTCCTACTGAGTTTTCAAGAATCCTCATGCATAATGGATGAGGCTAGTTTTCAGGGAAAACCCCACATCCTGTAGCAGTACTGTAACTAGGTAAAAGGGTAGACCCAAGAACTGTTATGTAGTGTAATGGTAGGGGAGAATATAGGTGAATGGGGAAGTTGCTTTTTGAGCCTATATTGGGGTACCTATATGGAACATAACACTCTGAGTGAGTATGTGAGTCACTTAGTGGGTCTGTGAATGGGTGCATGAGTCTCTGAGTAGATTTGTAAGTGGGTGCTGAGTCTCTGAGTGGGTCTGTGAGTGGGAGTGTAAGTGTCTAAGTGAGTCTGTGAGTGGGTGCATTAGTATGTCAGTGGGTCTGTAGGTGCATGAGTCTCTGAGTGGGTCTGTGAGTGTGTGTGTGGGTTTGAGTGGGTGTGTGAGTGGATTTGTGAGAGTATGAGTGGTTTGTGAGTAGGTGCATGAGTGTCTAAGTGGTTCTGTGAGTGGGTACCTGAGTGTCTGAGTGGGTTTGTCAGTGGGTGTATGAGTCTCTGAATGGGTTTGTGAGTGGGTGTATGAGTGTCTCATTGGGTCTCTGAGCGGGTATGTGAGTCTCTGAATGGGTCGGTGAGTGTGTGTGTGTGTGTCTGAGTGCTCTATGTATTGCTCTCTTCTGCTCTGTTTTGTCTTTTCTACTTGTTTTTCTGCCCTCTGTTTTGCCTTTCTGGCTAATTTTTCTCCGTTCTGTTTTTCTATCTTCTGCTCTGTTTTGCCTTTATTGCTCATGTTTCTACCCTCTGTTTTGCCTTTTCTGCTAATTTTTCTGCTCTCTATTTTATCTTTCTTGCTTTTTTTCTGCACTCCGTTTTCCCAATTAAAAGCCTTGGGGATTGCCATGTCCCCAAGGCTTTACTGATATTAAAGACCTGCGCGTTGGGGACCGGCCTCCATTTAGCTCCAAGAGACCCAGGGACCTCCACCTCCCCAGGGCTTTATTTTTACTAAAAGAGGGGAGTGGCATAGACCCCCCCCTCTTGGGGCTTTCATATGCCCCAGGGACCCCCACCTCCCTGGCATAACATAATATTATGTGATGGCTCCAGGTACCACCACTTACCTGGGGCCAAATACTTTCATTAAAGTGGGAGGGATCTGTGCAGCCCCCCATACAGGGACAATTTCGGCCCGGGGACCCTAGCCATCAGGGTTTGGCCTTAAAATAAATATTTTTGAAATGGGGAAACTCCCAGTGCTGATCACCCTTGTCCAGCCTCTTCATTGTGGGTGCTCTGGATCCCACCCAGCACAGCGAGTCACCACCATTAGGGACCGATGGAGCCTCAAGGCCCCATGATCCTTGCCTTCTCCCCGCCTCCTGTGGGACCCAGCATTGCTCTCACAGACAGGCAGCTGTTAAACATGCAGCTCTCTGTCTGTGAGAACAATATTTTAATCTGCTTCCCTACCCGCTTGACAGTGGGCAGGGAAACAGACAAAAACTCCACTCTCAGCAAGCGGCAGCAGTTTCACAGCTCTCGCTTGCTGAGAGTGAGTTCGTGTTTGCTCTGACTTTGTGGAAATTGTCAAAGCTCCTTCCAAGTCAGAGCAAACAGCTATGTCCCAGGGGTGTGCACCCTAGGACATAGCAGGAGCCAGCCCTGGAGGGGCTATTGTCCCCAGGGCCATATATGGCTCAGGGAGGAGGGCCGAGCAGGGACCCTCTTTCTCTAAGCAAAGGCTTGACCAAGAAAGGTGGTGTTTCCCAGCTCCATATAGGGCCTGGGAGGGGACTGCATGGTCCCTCTCCCATTCTTTCAAAAAATATTTTGCCCTGGGGAACTGGTGGTCGCCGGGGCCTGGGAGTCCGCACGCCCCCCACCGATACCACCACCTTCCCTGGCTTAAAGAGCCGTAGGAGGGGGCTAGGTGTTCTCCCCTCCTTTTAAAGAAATAAAGCTCTGGGGACATGGTGGTCCCTGAGGCAATAAGAGCCTTAGGAGGGGGGCCCCATGCACCCCCTACTTTTTTTTATAAAGTGCTCCCGGGACCTGGCCCGCACAGGGCTCTTTTAAAAACTAATGAATTTGCTGAATTTGTGAATTTGCAGCAAATATTTAAAAAAAATGCATTTTTGCTCTGCCGGGTTGGGACCCAAGATGGCTGCCAACACTTTGTGGTTGAAGTGTTGGCAGCCAGTCAGAGCTCTGCACAAAGTCCCTATTATTCGTGAATTCGCTGCGATCGCAGATGTACAGATTCAGATATCCTTACATTTCTTAACAGCTACTGAATGAATTTACACCAAATAACACAAAGCATAATCTGCAAACCAAACGCTACCTTTCTGCCATATTTGGTGTAAGTAGTAGTGATTCGGGCTGCAGGCGTGTCTAAAGAGTCTATGGGAATTAACATGGGAAACCCCCTTTTGCCCCCACCCCCTTTTTTCTCTACCCTCTCAGCTAGACCTGAGCACCCAAGGCTTCTGGGGTTTTTCCGTGTGCTCCCAAGGTACTGTTCATTTTAACGCTTGCCGGCAGTGGCCCTTGGTCAGTTCAGCAGCCGTGATCACTGCCTGACCTTGAGATGGTGGCATTTCGCGCACTGGTCAGGGCAATCTGATTCTAGCTGTTTGTTGTATGTGCTTTCTACGGCGGCAGTCTCCTTGCCGCTGACGAACATCAAGGTGCCCCTTGACATCCCCGACCTCACTCTGGCCACTGCCTGACCTGCCTGACAAGATGGCGGCAATTGCATGCTTGGCGGGAGCCTTCCTCTCTACAACCTCGCACTGTGTTCTATATACACAAGCTTTTGGTAGGTCGCGCATGTCTACCCTACGATGTCTGGACACCTTTACTCATTGAGGCGGCTGTCGGGGCCCCCAACTACGATTTCCACCTCTACAGCAGACTGGGTTGGGTTTCTACTGCTAGACTTCTCTTGACGACCTGGGAGAGGTTGGTGCAGGTGGTACCGATTTCCAGCTGCCTTCATTCCTCTTGGTCTTGTGCCTGCCTTCCCCAATCCAGTCCTGCTCCTGGAGGTTGGTTTTTGCTCCTCACATTTTTTTTGGGTGCTCATTTTCTGGTGATATGGGGGTCCACCATTTTGTGCCGAGGTTGTTGGTGACTGTGGCTCCAGGCACTGCACCTTGATTGCTTTGACCGGTTCCTCAATCACTGCTTACTGCTGGTCAATGCCTTTGGCCGCCTGCCCGTCCATTGCCCCTGGATGGCCCCCACTGGGACGCGCTCTCCCCTCCAGACTTGATTGTGCACTAATGGGGCTCCCTTGTCTCACCCCCTCCTTCTGGTCCCCCAACTTTGCAGAGATAACCCAACGCGGTGATTGAATTTGGCGCTGGACTAAATGACTATATGACTCCACCTGTGCTATTGTCCCTTTCACACTAACTTTTTGGGTCTTCATGATGTACTGTTCCTCCACTGCCGGTCTGACAGAATTGACTTGCTTCCCAGCCCCTTGTTTCAACTCCCCTCCCATTTTCCCCATCCTCTACTGGGACGTGTTATTCTATGTTTGACTATGCTACTGTATCTAATGTAATTATGCAAAACTGTCATTTTTATTTTCCCTGACCGCTGTGACCTGAGCTACATGGCTGATGCCCGGTTGAGCTGCTAGACAGCTATAGAGGAGATTGACCCGGACTCACCCGCTTGACCATCACCTACCCAGCTGGACATTGGGCACAGTTCTTCTCGTCTCCCCGCTGTGTCTCCTTTCCTCTCCCTCTCTCCTACGATTTACTGTAACATTTTTTATTTTATTTTCTGTGCTATACTATTCTCTTGTAACGGATGTAATTTATAACTCGTAATGCAATGATCCTTATGTAAAGCGCTCTGATACCTCCGGGTCTAGCCAGCGCTATATAAAACTTGTCAAATAAAATAAAATATAACTACCTACTGGCTACCACGTATATATATACTAGCAGCCCGTCCCGACGTTGTCCGGGAGCAATTAGGCTTCAGGGCCCCCGCCCGCCCCGACGTAGTCCGTGGGTCCCCCGGAGCCTTCCTCCATATATTGCAATATTATACCTCTATGTTTACTTTGTACGCTTTTGTAACCTGCACACGTCACTTTTTCCTCCTGTAATGCAGTATTATACCTCTATGTTTACTTTGTACGCTTTTGTAACATGCACACGTAACTTTTTTCTCTTGTAATGCACCGTTTGGTTCACTTTTGTAATGCTCCGTTTGCTTCCTCTTGCTCACGATGTACGCTTTTGTAACCTGCACACGTAACTTTTTCCTCCTGTAGTGCACCGCTTGGCTCACTTTAGTAATGCTCAGTTTGCTTCCTCTTGCTCACGATTGTCATTTTTGCTTAATTTTTCCGCCGCTCACCGCTCCTAAATAAATAAATAAATAAATAACCTACCTCATCCGCCGTTCACCACTCCTCCCCGCCTGTCCGCCGCTCCTCACCGCCTGTCCGCCGCTCCTCACCCCTCCTCCCCGCGCCATGTCCGCTGGTCTCCTCGCGCCCCTTGTTTCAACTCCCCTCCCATTTTCCCCATCCTCTACTGGGACGTGTTATTCTATGTTTGACTATGCTACTGTATCTAATGTAACTATGCAAAACTGTTATTTTTATTTTCCCTGACCGCTGTGACCTGAGCTACATGGCTCATGCCCGGTTGAGCTGCTAGACAGCTATAGAGGAGATTGACCCGGACTCACCCCCTTGACCATCACCTACCCAGCTGGACATTGGGCACAGTTCTTCTCGTCTCCCCGCTGTGTCTCCTTTCCTCTCCCTCTCTCCTACGATTTACTGTAACATTTTTTATTTTATTTTCTGTGCTATACTATTCTCTTGTAACGGATGTAATTTATAACTCGTAATGCAATGATCCTTATGTAAAGCGCTCTGATACCTCCGGGTCTAGCCAGCGCTATATAAAACTTGTCAAATAAAATAAAATATAACTACCTACTGGCTACCATGTATATATATATACTAGCAGCCCGTCCCGACGTTGTCCGGGAGCAATTAGGCTTCAGGGCCCCCGCCCGCCCCGACGTAGTCCGTGGGTCCCCCGGAGCCTTCCTCCATATATTGCAATATTATACCTCTATGTTTACTTTGTACGCTTTTGTAACCTGCACACGTCACTTTTTCCTCCTGTAATGCAGTATTATACCTCTATGTTTACTTTGTACGCTTTTGTAAATGCACACGTAACTTTTTTCTCTTGTAATGCACCGTTTGGTTCACTTTTGTAATGCTCCGTTTGCTTCCTCTTGCTCACGATGTACGCTTTTGTAACCTGCACACGTAACTTTTTCCTCCTGTAGTGCACCGCTTGGCTCACTCTTGCAATGCTCAGTTTGCTTCCTCTTGCTCACGATTGTCATTTTTGCTTAATTTTTCCGCTGCTCACCGCTCCTAAATAAATAAATAACCTACCTCATCCGCCGTTCACCACTCCTCCCCGCCTGTCCACCGCTCCTCACCGCCTGTCCGCCGCTCCTCACCCCTCCTCCCCGCGCCATGTCCGCTGGTCTCCTCGCGCTCCTGGACGCCGTTCCTTCCGGCGCTCCTCACGTCAGCACGCACGTCGCGGGCGGCGCTTCTTCCAAGGGACTACTTTTTTTCGGTACATTTTTTAAATAACGTATATTTATTACGTTTATATAGCCTATGTCCATCTGCACACCCTCACGATTACAACAATGTATCGGATGTGTGGATTGGGGCTGTGGTTCCCGAGTTTACCCGCCTCAAAGGTTCAAAGTTGTTCCTTTATAATAGTAGTATAGATATATATATATATGGGTATATACACACACATATATATATACATATATAAGTGTGTGTTTTACATATCTATATACATATACATTTTATATATGAATGTTATATATACATATATCTTTATTTATTAAGGAGGCAGCGCTTGCGATAGCATTTCTATAGTTATAGTTCAGTCAGGCATTCCAGTAAATTGGCATTTTATGTTTTGCTAATAAATCTGATGAATCTGCACCATAAAAATGTATCCACTTTGAATTCTTCATGGCAAGTTTTGTGCAGATTCAGCAAGTGGGAGTCAAAAAAAGGGGTCCCAAAACTAACATTTTCCATTTTAACTCCCATAGGATTCTTTACTCCAAGATATAGAAAAAGAGCTGAACAGAATCACACCAAACTTGGCAAGATAATACCATTTCTAGTTAGGCATGAAGAGGTTACATTTTAACTGAACAGTTAAGACACAGAATTCCTCAAACCTGCTTTTCAAAAAGTACTCAAATCTGATTAACTCTGAATTTCTGAGAGAGCTTTTTCTCATGTCATCCATCCATTTCAGATTTGCGATCCCAAGGCTGGCCCTGTGGAAATGAAGCACCTTGATTATCTCACTGAAAAATAGAGAAAAATGTTGTGCCCAGTATTATAGGAAATTGTGATAGGGCACATAAGAGAGCAGGGGGAGTACTCCCTGAACACCATTCCCATAATACCTTTTTTTTTAATGCTGATTATGCCATAGGTTTTACAGAACCTAGGGCATGCTTCATGGCCCAAATGCAGCAGAGAGGTCCACAAATCTTGGCTGGGGGCCACGAACCAAGCTCAAACGTCATGAGCAATGCACCCCATGCACCCACAGCAAGCTTCATGACCAACTTCATGACCCATGCTTGCCCATTTCCATAATTCTGAAACCAGGTTCTGAGACCTCAAAAAAAGTTCCAACATAGCCACATGATGCAGTGAAGGATAGCAAATCCAGTGAAAGGATCTGTAAGTGAATCCTAAAATAAAACAAAAAATAAAACAGAGCCTGCTGTGTTTGCTTCTGTGGGAGTTGGGTGCCCATGGTGGGTTGGATTTAGGGCCTGGGTGACAGCCCTGCAGATAACACTGGATGTGCCCAGCTAAAGGCCCTGCATAGCCAGTGCTGGTTGTCCTTAGCTATGGAGGTGCAGGGCTGGAATTACACCATCTCCTGGAACAAACCCCAGGCCGAGCATGGCAAATACAATGTACTGCACGGTATAGCTCCAGCAGTGGGTTAGACACAGTGGGATGGGAACTCTAGGTTAAGTACACAATGTGGCCTAGTGGGGTTTGGCACCTGCAACAGAATGGGGTTATGCGTTTTTATAGGCACTAGAAGGGGATTGGGGGCAGTAAGTTAGGTGCAAGGAGTTGGGCATAAGCCTTGTCAAAAAGCCAGTGCCTGCAGTTAAATCCAGCTTTCCATAGACAAAGAGCATGTGCTACTGTAGTAAGGTTAACACTGAGAAGTGAGTTGGGCTCAGGGCATGGCCATAGCCCAGGCCCTCCAGCCAACCCCCACAAAGGACAACAGAAGCCTTGTTCGGAGGAAGTCGGACAGGCCATACAGCCAAACCCTTCCAAATGATGGATGCAATGGGGGTTGGTGGTAAATGGGAGCGGAGGCACAAGGAACAGATGGATGTGGTATATGATCAAAAACCCCAGACATTCTCTCAAAAGAAACCAAGGTTAAAGTGAAAGCATGGTTAGCTTTTATTATGAAAACACATAAAAGGTGATGGGAGGTATGCTTGCAAACTAAAGTGGCATGGTGGGCAAAAGAATGAAGGCTTGGAATGCTACTCCGATTGCCAGCGATTAGACTTATTGGAAGCATTCCTCCAATTCTCTTTTTTTGTGTTTGATGTGTTTCCCTAAGTAGCAAGGGTATGCCCAGACTCGGGTCCCATGCTCACAGTGTCACTGGAACCAAGCTACACCTGACTGATAAACCCAACTCAGGGTGAAGCAAGTCTTGGTTTGCTTGTTGTCCAGGTGAGGGATAGCTTGGCCTGGCAGTTCTGGCTGGAATGCTCCTCGTTGAGTAGGATCAAGATTGATATGCACATGGCCTGGTCCAAACTGAGGTGGCATGATGTGCAAAAGAATAATGGGTTGGAATGCTACCCCAAGCAATTGCCAGTGGTTAAACATATTATAAACGGTCCTTGTGTCACCTTTTGAGTTGGTATATCTTTTATCACTATACCTTAACATATGTTTAACCCCTTCGATGCTGATGACGAGCTCAGCTCGTCATCAGCCACGGTGGTCGTGTGCGGATGACGAGCTGAGCTCGTCATCTAACGCGGTTTTTATAAAAAAGCGTAGCAGAAAAATAACCGCCGCAGCGATGCGATTAAAAACCTCAGAAAAAGCACAGTTAAATTCAGTTGTGATTACAAAACAACTGAAATTCACCAGTTATGGTGAAGTAGACTACCCACAACTTATGCCTTAGTCATACCCTATTTAGGACCTTACATGACATTACGCAAAACATGTAAATTTAATTATAAATGCCATTAAACATGACATCTCAAATGAATTTCTATTCTTGGTTATTGCTGAGAGGATTTTCTTAAACATTTTCATAAGAAAGAATTTTGTAGCTGAAAATGTATTTTGATGAGACAGTGGGCCCCAATGAAATGATCTTTATTACCTACATTCCTAACCATACTTCACAGGGTGAGACAAATGCTCATCTTCTGTTGCTAAAGTTTGTGTCTGCCAACCACCATGACATACACCTTAAATAGATAAATAAAATGGACCCGCTGCTATAACAATCAGGCTTTCCTGACCCATTTTGAGCAGTGTCTGGCCATCCTTGATCTACATTTGCAGTCAGAAGTAATTCAGTAAAATAAGTCCATTAATGGCTAAACAAAGATGTTAAATGCAATGGGTGACTTTGAGGAGCACTTGGGACACCTCAGTTAGTCACCTTTGAACTAGAACAGATACCTATCTCTACTCAAAACAGACAATTCATCAAGGGGAAATGGTTTATGTACCAAATTTCATTGACATGTCAAACAATATCAGTGCACCTCTAGCTAAATGGTAAAACTGAAATAACTCCAGAATAGATAACAATACTGATTGTTTTAGTTAATTTCCTGCCTGATACTGATCTAAGTACTCTATCAACCAGGGGGCATATTACCAACAACTAGCGATAATTATCGCTATGTTGGTTTAGCGGCGATATTTTCATCGCCGAGCTGCGGCGATTTTTATCGCTTAGGAACCTTGCTATTATCAAGGTTTATCTCCTACGCGATAAAAATCGGCCGAAATGCATGAATATCGCTGAAAAGTCAGCGATATTCATGCATTACCGAGCTAATGCTCTTAGCCATGTTATCCACCTACCATTGGATAACATGGCTAAGAACTGCTCAGGGGCAGGTGTTAGCTTTTGGAGATATTCGCGCTTTAGCGCGAATATCTCCAAAAGTTGGTAATTTGAGATAGCGATGTTGGCGACTGTTTCCATTCGCTAACATCTTGGCACACCCACTTTGCATGTCACTAGTGATAAATATCACTGACATGCAAAGCGGGGCCCAAGATGGTCGCAATCTCCTACTAGCTGTCGCTAACTGATGTTAGCGACAGCTAGGTAATAGGGAGATAATTTTATCTCCGCTTTCTTGGCTTTTAAAGCTAAAAAAGCGGAGATAAACCCCCTTGATAATATGCCCCACGTTTCTTAAGCAGGTGGTCAGTGAATTGCTTCATCTTCCAGATTTATTGCAACGTTTTAGCAGAACAACAGCTGATGACAATAATTGATTCTCCATTTTTCTCAGGCATTAATTTCAATGCTCTGATTGCATGAATTAAGGGGGAGCACCTCCTATAATGCTATACTGAATTTTAGTGACAGGGCCAAAACAAATTATCTGCTGCTGCCTTGATCACCCATTTAAAGATAATGTTTAAAAATGCACGAGCTTTACACAGTTTGTTGAAAAGTGACTATGTTAATATGGAAATAAAAAGGCGAACAATTACACAATAATAGTTATAATGGGATTAAGCTGAGTCATATTCAGCTTTTTGTCATGGTAGTTGCTGGTGTTGGGTTCATAATTACTATTTGTGGCTGAAGCAGGCTCCTTTCTAGTGTATTGAAACAATTTTTCTTTACTTGCCTTAAATGTGTAAATTATGTTTTCCATACAGCAGATATAACAACTACCTTAGCTTTGATTAGATTACCATTAACCTTCAGTGCTGGGCATGCCATGACCTTTGGCCATCATAAAACACACAAGCAAAACACAAACTACATAAGTTATAACATGCACATACAAAATGGGCTTTGGTTCAGTCTCCACTAATCAGCCTTATTGGGCTAGCACTCTTCAGGAATTGGCTCTCTAAATGTCCTTTAATATTTAAATATTGGATGTCACTGCATGTCTTAGTTTAATTGACGCATTCACTTAAGCACCTTCCAACCCAGTGATCCTGGCTGTGTTGCCGAGGCAGAAAACAAAAAGTGGAGGGGAGGGCCCTAGGGGAAAGTATATTTATAGACCTGCTTGTATCTTGTCCCCCAACTAGACAATAAACCACACGAAAGATACCAAGGGTCTTTTCTGATTATGTCAGTGAATGGAACCTATGTAGTGTCCCAGACCACCTATACCAAGAGGTTAATTAAGAGATTTACACAGGAGAAGAGAGGGAAGTAAAGTGCAGATTTGAAAAGAAAAAAGTGTACCCATCAGCCCACCCAATAGTGGAACTTCGTCATCTGGGTGTTTTTGTTAACAGCTGGTGTCCAGTGAGCTCTTCCACAGGAGAAATCCTGAGGCTAGCTGAACTTGGACCCAACGGTTGAACCATCAACCGAAAAAGATGAGAGTTTGAAGGCTGAAGGGGCACGTTGCAGTGCTCAAAGTAGTGAAAAATGTGGAAGAAAAGAACAGAAGAATCTGAGTGATTAAAAATACCTGTCTTGATGTCTTAAGAAACTTTATTAGGTGCGCCCATCAAGACGGTGTGATTAAAAGCAGAGTGAAAATAGTATGGAAGGAATTACTATTCACCATGAATGATAATTGGTCAACATGTTTCAGCCCTTAAGGGCTTTCGTCAGGACCTATGATGTACACTACTGCAACACTTACCACATGCTGTGATAGATAATTTTCATAGTGTAGACATATCCACTGTGCAGTTGTATGTCTATGTTTATCAACCTTCTCCCAAATTTGTAGGGAGGAACTGCCTCACCTCACCAGGCGCTCGCTCAGGAAAAAAGGAGGCCACGCGCTCTCCGTAGTTGCCTTGGTCTGACAGCTGAGCCGAGGGGGAGGTGTTGCCGAGGCTCCAGAGGAGGGGTTTTGTGAGTGGGAGATTCACAGTGTGTTTAGACACTGCCATTATTTTGTGAGCAAAAGAGTCTGACTGTGAGAAGACTTCATTGAATACAGCTTCAGTTTTGCCCTGCTGTAGGAATTTGAGCTCTAAAAAAAGACTTGTTCAAACGTAGAAATTTTGACCAAGCAGGGGTTCAAAAAGTATCCAACCAAAAAGAAGACGTCAGCTGACGCAAATTTTTTATTTTTCCACTCAAAGCTTTTTTTGGATTTTAAGAAGAATTCACTGAATACAGCCTCCGACCTTATCCCACAGGAGGATTTTTACTTCCATAAAAGTGACTAAATCAGGGGGTAAAAACTTTGACTGGAATGACCTGCTTGGTGTATTCAACCTTCAATCAATTCCAGTCAACAGGAAATCATGGCTAAATTCAGGTCAAACGCAAACCGTGACTTCAAATTGGTGCTTTACTTGTACTCTGTACTTTTGGACCTTGAACTTTAAAAATCATATCCCTGGTTCCACTCATTAGATTTTAGTCTTTTGGTGTAATGTTTTGTATTCAGTTATCACTATTTTTTATAAATTGGTTTTGGAATTTTGTTAGAAAGGGAGTTTCTGGTTGGCTAGGGTAGGTACCTAGGCCAGGCAGAACCCATCACTCTAGTCAGTGTAACCACACAAACTGCCCCTTCTCACCTCATTGGTAGCTTGGCAGAGCAGTCAGGCTTATCCCTAGGGGCAATGTGTAAAGTGTTTGCGCAAAACACACACACACACACACCAGTAACACACAGGCAAACCACAAAAAGAGACTCCACACAAGGTTATATAAAATATCACTTTTGTTATATATAAAACAGAAAATATCACAATCACATAAATTACTTTACCACTAGGCAAATGTCATAACAATACATAGACCATAAATCACTTTGCCAATTAGGCCTTTGTCATCACATCATGTACACTACAGTAAACACTTAAAAGCTTCACGTCAGACCATCATGAGTGTACAGCCTGAGAATGCAAAACATCACAACACTATGCACTACTACATCAGGGCATACAATGCAAAACACCCAAGCATCCCCAACAGCACATCAGTACCATACATATCACCATAGCATTATGGAGCACCACTTTCCTGTGCTAGTCATAGACCCTATATGGTGACGTGGCAATGAATACAGTGTGTAGGGCCAGAAGCATCTGGGCTCCCACTACCTGGAATGTGATATTGTTCTGGCAGCAAGGACCTCATCCGAGGTTTCCCTTGTCCTGCCTTCACCACAACCAGCAAGTGCCCCCCACGTATGTTTTGGAAAACAGGGGGGCATGCACACTGCCAAATTCGCCAGGGAGACCCTGCCTCGTCTCCCATGCATCAGGAAAATCCCTGCAGAATTCCGCAGCCCAAGAAGACTGCTCTGTGGTTGCAGCATGTCTGGAACCCCATGGGGCTTCTCAGACTGCTGCTAATACTGCGGAGCATGCAAAGGGGAGATCTGCTGGAGTCTCCTTCTTCCGGTGGGCAGGAGTGGTGGAATGCAGCTGTCGGTGATCGTGCAGCGCAGCTGTGAGCAATTCAAGCGGCTCAGTCCCCACGGGGTACATGTCACCACCGAGTGTGGGGGCGCTCACACCCACACCACCCAGGCACTATGAGGACCTCTCTCTGGGTCCCCCCCCCCACTCCCCAATAGAGGAGGCAGCTGCCTGCATTTGTGTGGTGCAGTCGCAACAGCAAGCACTCTAAGGCGTGTATAACAAGGCAGCTGCCTACTTTAGTGTGGTGCACCTGCAGGTATCCTGCCATTTCCCTCGGGTGCCTGGCTAACTACGCCTGGAACAAGGCTTCCACATCCCTAAGGCAGCACACATCGCAGTTCTCTTTCCAAAGGGAAGGGGGCCACGCTGAAGGGGGATTCCGTGGTGCGCGCTGCGGCGAGCAGCCCGCGGTTCATTCTACCTTTGCCACTCAGGCTGCACACATGCGGTTTCCTTTCCAAAGGGATGGGGCCACACTGGAGAAGGTTCTCGGAGTGCATTGCTAAGACAAGCAGCCTGCGCTCCTTACTCCTTTATTGCAAAATGAGCCCGTATCTCTGGCTTGCGCAACAGAATGTAAATCACACAGGGCATTCAGCGATTAAGGCCCCATGTAAATACACACTAGAGACTTCCCCTAAAAAAAAAGTGCACAGCGGTTTCTCCAATAATGAACCACAGGGAGGCTTTCAGCAACCAAAGATGAATCGCTTCACCATGCGCTACAGTTTGCAAGGACAAGGTGCATAACAGCACTCCTTGGAGAGCACTGGGGGCATCAAAGCATGAGTGAAGGCAGAAGTCCAGCATACAGGGTCCTTTTGGGCAGGTCGGGACAACAAGCAAAGTCCCATGAGGGTTCCTCCTGGCAGCACAACAGCTCCTCCTGGCAATGTGCAGTTTGTAGAGCCAGCAGCGTCTTGTTACAAGTCCATGCAGTGTCTAAAACCATGCACTTATACCCATAAAGTCTCTGTTCTGGGGACACTTCCAGCAAGTTTTAGAAGTGCACATCACCCCCATTCAATCCCCAGCCCTGGCTCCAGACACACTACAGTGGGGGCGGAGACAGCATTGTGAAAAACAAGCACAGACCTATTCAGATGTAGGTGACAACTCCTCCCACCACTCTAAACCCATACCAGCCCTATTCAGCCCAACTATGAGTTGCCCATGAAAGGCAAGACACGCCTCAACTCCCTTTGTGACTCTATAGAGCGAATGCATATTCCCTGCTTCTGTCAGTCTAACCCAGATGCTGAATATGCAACAAGGCAAAAAGAACAATTGATGGACAGAATGCAGAACGATATCATACAATCACCCAGTACCGAGATGTGGGCCTAAATCCATTGGTGTTTTGCTCACCATGCCATTTCAGTTTGGACCCAGCCAATGGGAACAGTCCCGCCCGAACTGCTACGCCAGGTCCTCCCTGGACTGGAAACAGGCATCCTAGTACCGGTTTCAGGCTTTCAGCTCTCATCAGCCAGGATAGTTTGACTCCAGTGGCATGGAGAGCACGGGACCCAGGTCTGGGCATACCCGTCCAACTCGGGGTGACAAATGCAAAAAAAACAATTGATGGACAGAATGTAGAATAATATCATACAATCACCCCATTACAGAGATCAGGGCCTAAATTCATTGTTTTTTTGCTCACCATGCCATTCCAGTTTCAACCCAACCATATGCAAATCAGTCTTGACCCTGTGCCCAATGGAAACAGTCCAGCCCATACTGCCAGGCCCGTCCCCGCTGGACTGGAAACAAGTATCCTAGGACCGGTTTCGGGCTTTCAGCCCTTATCAGCCAGGATAGCTTAACTCCAGTGGCATGGAGAGCACGGGACCCACGTCTGAGCATACCCGCCAAACTCGGGGTGACAAATGCAAAAGATCACTTGATGGGCAGAATGCAGAACAATGTCATACATTCATCCCAGTACAGAGATCTGGGCCCAAATCCATTGTATTTTTGCTCAACATGCCATTCCAGTTTGGACCCAGCCATATGCAAATCCGTCTTGGCCCTGCACCCAATGGGAACAGTCCAGCCCGAACTGCCAGGTCAGATCAACCCTGGACTGGAAAGAAGCATCCAAGGAATGGTACACAACCAGGCAGGGCACAAAGAATCATAAGCACACAGAAATACCCACTTCTAACAGTGGCATTTCTAAAATAATAATAACAAATCTGCTTTCAACGAGAAGCAGGTTTTTCACCACTATTCCAAACATGCCAAACATGGCCACGCTACCACTTTCACATCAGAAGTTACCACTGAAGCAATTCCCAATGCAAACCTATGATAGGGCAGCCTCACATCAGTGATAATAGGCTGTTTGTCACTACCGGGACATGCCGCACAACAAAGGCACACATCCTACTTTTTACCTACAAAGCACCATGCTGATAGTGCTACCTAGGGCCTACCTTAGGGGTGCCTATATGTAGTAAAAAAGGAGTTTCAGACTTTCCTCTGCAACTGCATATTTTAAAATGAGATCAACTACACACTCTAATCTTATTTACAAATCAATCTGTAATCAGGTGAAATCAGGGCTCTCACCAGAAGTGGTGGGATAGAAGAAGTAATTGGATTAATATTGGCATCAGACAAACATAGGGCAGGGTAGCAATTGAGCTTGGTATCTACAAAGCTGGATAGTATGCAAGGTCTTTGTGTCAAAAGTTGACAGAGACAGTAAATACATGCAAGCTAAAAGACCAGTGGCCATATTACACAAAGTGCCATGGGCGGGCAATGGGTGTTTGCTCCCGCTTTGTGCGCCCCCGGGGCACTTTGGTATTACAGAAGGAGTTGCAGATGCCTGTGCTGCCACTTCTGTAATAGCACCAGTGCTTTCTCAAGAGGGTGTTGCCTCATTTGCATGGGAGTGTGACCCCATGCGAATGAAGAAATCCCTTTGCCTCTGCGGCAGCAATATTTTATAGATGTGGACATAGAGGCAAAGAATCTGTCAGCGAGTGCACTAACCCTGCGGCCCCTAAAAGGTGGCACACTGTCAGTGCACCCGCTAATATCAGCCTACACCCACCTGCAAGGTATTCCCTGATCCCCTTTAAAAGTGCAGGTGATTTGCCACCTGCACAGTGAAACAGAGCAGCTGCTTCAAAGCTGCTCTGTTTTTTACCTGACAGCGCGAGTTCACGACTGCCCTGGGGGCATGGCATCCTTTGTAACAGGGCGCCCTTTCCCTGTTTGTGCCCTGTTGATCTGTATTAAGGTGCCCCAGGCAGAAAACAGGGAAAATGTGCCCTTTACAAAATAGGGCCCCAGGTGCACATTATAGTAGAATGCATGCTGCCTACAGGGAAATTGTACTGTGTCTGTGGCAGTCTTTCAGCTATGATGAAATATGCAAGCATGCCCGTTTCCAATACAAGGTCATCATTGTCTGCAAGTGCTTGCCCCTAAAAAGAAGTGGATGAGAGAACATGCAGCCTGGAGTACCCTTTGTGGAAATGTACCAATCTATTCACATAGATCTCAGAACAGTTAAAGAAATGGGTCTATATGTGTGCAGATGTGTATGATTTTCTAGGAAACCATAAGCAACTCCAAAGTGTTTAGTCAGAAGCTGGTTGCTAGTTCAGGTTGAAGCATTGTTTGAATGTGAACAGTGACGCGTGCATTCAATTATTCTTCGTCCTGAACTAGTAATCCGCTTCTGACTGAAAATCTTTCGGAAATGTTTATGATTATTTTCCAAACATACTTTTATTGATTTTATGAATACATACATTGGGGAACCAATACCGTAGAAGATGAAACGATCATCCTCATGTGAGGAACTACATTTATAACGTAGTTTAGCTTAAAATTCTTATTAGTATTGACCCAAACTAATGGCTAGAGGCCAAATGAGTCCATGGACCCCACTGAGTAGCTGATATGGACCCTCAAGGGTCCCCAGGTTAAGAACTGCTTGTCTAGGCCATTGCCTCGATAGTCTTTGTGGAAGGTGTAGTGAAGTTTGAATTTTATCCTTACTTCTAAAGTAAATCGGTTGAGTGTTTTCACGGTAGGTTTGGTGTGGTTGCATTTTTTTTGTAGGTTGAAGCACATTCTGACTGCCTATTTCTGTAGCCGTTGAATGCGAGTAAAGAGTTCCTTGGAAAGACATGTAGAAATTATATTGCAGTATCCCAGTTGTGCCATGGCCAGGGTTCTTGTGAGGACTATAAAATTCCCAGTTTAGAACAATGGAAGGATTTTCTGAAGTTGTGAGAGCTGGAAATTGATGCTCTTGATCAATAAACAGTTTTAGGAGAAAAGAGTTCAGAATTAAAGATTATCACCAGGTTCCTGACCTTTTTGTTACTCGGTAAGGTTATAGATCATAGGGCCAGTTAAACATTGATGAGACAGGTTTGATTTCTCCCATAGCAAGGATATCAGTCTCAGTTCCATTTATACAGAAGAAGCTCCTATTCCTCCAGTGGAACATACAGTCCAAGCAAAAGGTGATGTTGGTGAGATGATTAGTTAGATTGTCTAGTCAGAATTCCATTTGTGTGACATCCGTGTACAATTAGAAATACACCTGGTTCTGGTTGAGTAGCTGAGTTCAGGGCTAGATGGTATATATTGCATAGCAGGCATGAGAAGGGAAGATCTATGAGGAATGTTCAAGGCCCCTGGCAAAAGACATGTGGCTGACTTAACTGCCCTGGGGTTCCGCATCACATACCGTGCCCTGGGGGCACAACGGGCATTTGCGCCCGCTTTGCACACCCCAGGGCACGTTGGTATTATAAGAAGGGGCCATAGGTGCTTGCGCGGCCCCTTCTGTAATACCAATAGCGCTGGTGCACATAACCCTTTGCCTCTGCACCATATTACCGACAGGGGCACAGAGGCAAAGCAGCCCTCAGGTGGCGCACTGTCAGTGTGCCATCTGAAAGAAGCCCTCTACAGGGGGCAAAGGGGTCCCATGGACTTCCCAGACATCCCTTTGCACTGGAACCACCTGCAACCACCTGTAAGGGGATCTCTAATCCCCTTTAAAAGTCCAGGCAGGTTGCCATCTGCACACTGAAACACAAAGCGGCTGTAAAGCAGCGAATCTGTATTTAATGTGAATGTGCTGCCCCCAGGGCAGCAATAGTTTGTGGCTGCCCTGGGGGCAGCGCATTCCCCATTATACGGCACAATTTCCTTCATTGCACTGGGCGCACCTTTTTAAAGGTGCCCCCGGAGCAATGAAGGAAAGTGCGCCGCATGTGTAATGCAGCGCCAGATCTTTATTAAGTTATGATACACACAGCTTAAGCTTCTGGAAGGCCCCATGTTATCAATATTATAATAAGCAACAGTAGAGCAAGAGGGTGGGCTTTAGTTCAATCACTTCAGCATTTGCCTTCCATGTGTTTTTCATGTGTTTTTCATGGTTTGCCAATGCATGGTTAAGTTGTCCATCAAGGTCTTGACATTTTGAAACTAGTTACATTGTACCATTGGTGTTATGATTGGGTTTTCAGTCATCAAATAGTCCTTTCGTTGAACTGCAGATGCAATGTGTAGTTTGATGCTTTCACTTTGATGGCACAATAATATTTTAATTTAAGATTTATGCGATTTTTGGCCCATGAAGTGTTTGAGGTTTGGATGCCTTAGCCACCATTAAGGTACAGTACTGTTTGCTAATCATCCTTGCCCATTTATTTATTTCACTTTGCTGTCATGATAGCATATTGAGTTGGCATGCTCGCTTATATGCTTTATTAAAGATGAAATGCAAATACTGATAATCTGTCAATAGTGCCTTTTATGCAATATTTTGCTGTGTGTCTTTCATCTTCTACAGTTCCAACACAAACATAATCTTCTGACTTCTTTTCATAATACTGTTCTTTGAGGATACAGTTCCTTAACTCTAATAATACAGTCTACTCAGAAATGGGTCACTATTCCGAACTTACATAGATGCGGATTCTATATAGGATTTTCTTTCTAGGACAGCAGGGGATATCACACACAAATTAACTATTACTAAAACCAGTGTCTTGTCACCTCTCTTTCCATTATCTTTCTAGCAGGGGGGGAGTTGGAAATTAATTGATAGTTAGACAGAAATGTGGCATCTTAAGTTATTTGCTAAGAGCGTTGAGAGTTTTCTGGGCACAAATCCATGGCTGAGTGATGTAAAGATCAAGTGTTGGGTCTCCGTCACAAGGGAATGGAGCAATTATTTGTTAAACAGCAGTCCATTGGTGAACTGCATGCTTTTATCTTGGTGTCCGTGGTCAGCAACTCAAAGGTCGGCTGATCAGCGCATTGAAGAAGCGGTGGTGCAATGGGTATGATAGAAGATTGTGCTTGTATTTTGAAGGCTGAGTCAGGGGTTTAGGGGATTTTTGCTTCAAAGAATTCTTTTTTTTTAAGTTTGATTTATTGAAGAAAATAAAGGGGGAGGAGAGGAGGGGGAAATGGGGAGAAAGAGTTACAGTACGTAGATATATAAAATAAGCAATACAGTGGCAATTCTCATGAAAGGTAAGCATAAAAAGCATGAACAATTATGAACAATAGCTTGTGAGTATAAATGAAAGGTAAAAAACAATAAATTGAAATTTAATAGGTACTGCAATCGGGTAATAAGAAAATCATGGGGGTTTATGTACTTCAACTGTGGTGAGATCAGGAGAAGGATGTGCAGGAGCAGTGGAGGAAAGCTTTGTTACTAACGGAAGCCAAATCAGGTCCCGTTTAATAGCCAGGGATATGGGGGAAACATAGTTGGTATCCAGACGATGATGAAAGCAGACCGCATTCCACCAAGATTGGTAGGAAATATTTGCAGCTTGTTTCCAGTTTGAAGTGATGGTATGGAAAGCTACAGCTATAAAGAGGTCGAGTAAAAGATAATGGCTGGGAGAAAGAGGAAGGTCCGGTGAGAGGGAACCTAGAAAAACTTGTGTAGGGGAAAAGGGAACCTGGAAGTGAAAAATGTTTTGTATTTGCTTCCAAACCAGTTGCCAGAACTGGGCAGTAGGAGGACAGTCAAAAAGTATATGTTTGAGATCTGCAGGTGAATGAGGACATGACCAACAAGTAGAGGGAGTATCTGGTGAAAAACGGGAGAGAGCCAGTGGGGAGAATAAAGTTCTATTATAAATGAAATATAAAGTTTGGGTAGTATTAGCAGCTCTAGAGGTTTTATGAAGTTTAGACCATATTTTGTCCCAAAAAGGTAAAGCAATTCTGAGAAAAATCCGATTCACAGGCAGTCTCGATACGAGATTTTAGTCTATCATTAATAAAGTGGAAATAATTATACAGAGCAGAAGCAGAAGGAGAAGTTTCCAATAGGAGGGAGGTAGATCTACACTCCAAAGGAACTTCATTGGAGGGTGATAGGGAGCGAAGATAAGAGATCAAGACTGGAAGAAGGGCAGCGTGTTGCGCCCGGGCAGAAGTGGGCAGTGAAAAGAGGGATTGAAGTTCCTGAAAGGAGAGAGGAGTACCCTGAGAGATTAATTGAGGCATCCAACATATTCCTCGAGAATGCCAAGTTTTCCAGAAGATGGAGCGGTTATGGATTTTGAGAATTGAATTGTTCCAGATCGGTTGTTTGTGGATGGAAAGGAGGGAAGGGTAAGAGGAAGATAGAAATGGTAGAAGTAGATTCCGAGAGTGAGAAATGACAGGCGTGCAAAGCCGAGTTAAGGAAGATGTAAAGGCCATGAATTCACGAAAGGTAAATGGAGAAATGAAGGAGGATTCTATACTCAACCAGACAGGAGGATAATAAGGAAGATCTGAAGAAAACCAGCGAATTGATTGTTTCAAGGAAAAAGCTCAATGATATTCCTTAAAATTAGGAAAACTTCAAAGAATTCTAACATTACTTTGCATTACTGAGGATACATGCATGGGCTGCTATTTAATTCAGCACAATTCAACTGTTCCTAGTAGTACTGTAGATTTCCTTTTTTTGCTTTGAAGCTTTTTTGCTGTGTTTGTGTCAAATGTGCCCACGGGTTCTGCCATTATTCTGCAGCAGAACATATTTGGTTAACACCTTCCCATGGCTGGGCTTGAGTGCATCGGGTGGCTGCGCCCGCATTTACCTGGTAGTTCTTACTCTGCTGGGGGGTCCTCCCTGGTGCTGTCTGGGTTAGAGCTGGTCCTGTGGTCGGCATTCTAGAGGTCATGTTGCCATGCTCCCTGACAATCATGCACTGGTATCACCATGATGGGTCGGGGCTCCCTTATGTCTTTTTTCTACCCCTCATTGCTGCCATTCCGTGTTTCCCTATGGAACTATCCCAATTTCTGATGGTGGAGTTTTACATTCTTTTGACATCAGATTTCTTTCAGGTCTTTTCTTCCTAAATAAAAGCCTTGAAAGGGATTGTCCAGCATACCATATTCCTGGTTTCTGGTTCTGGTTTCCTTCTTCATTCCCAGTCTGCCTTTGTTGTACTGGTGAATTCGGGGGGTTTGTCTGCCTTGTCGCTTTTTTGTCCTTGTGATTTCCTTAGACGGCACATTCCAGCTTTGTGTTCCCTTCACTGGCTGACAAGGTGGCTTTCAGAAGTGATCCTCCCAGCTTCAGACCTCCTAAAATCCAGTCTAGATTGCCCACCTTGCTTCCAGCTCTTAGGAGTTTGGTTCAGTAGGCCTTTTTCACTCCCTTATATGCTCCATTGCAGCCCCTTCTTCCGGTAGGGGTAGGCTCATTTTAGTTTAAGTAGTTCTTCAGTAAGTGACTTGTTGCATAATATTTCTCTTTCCTCTTTTATGGAAACAGTGTTGCACTACTAATGGTCTCAGACAAACTTTTGCTCCTGCCCTCACCAAGCCACGTTAAGGGAATTTTGCCTATGTATCCCCACCTCACATGAGGCTCCATTACAAATGAATTTTCTATCTCATAATGATGCATCCTAATACAGCTCATCTTGGTATGTTCATTTATTCATTTGTGTATTTATGTAGGAGTTTTGTATAGTACTACTTATTGCCATACAGCCGCTTTAAGGTTTGAACAGAGCAATCAAAACCATACAAAACTAAATCGCTGGAGGTCATTGAGATTCAAGAGAATGTAAGGAAAGCCACCAATTATTCTTCAGATGCTGCCTGTGGTAGACCTTGAGTCGAATGCACCTCAGCCTACATCTGTTTTGAGAAGTTTGAGAAGCTGTTCTCATTGCTGTTAGAAGATTCATTTTCTAGGGAAGAAATCTTAAACGAAGTGCCTTGTTTTCAGTGTGATTATGAAAAGAATATGCTGTGTACACAACAATGAAGAAAATATCGCATATACATAATGCGGAGTGTGTCTCCTTTAGCTGCCAATGAAAATGTATACTCTATGTGACTGTTGAGAGGGGATCAACTATGGTGCCTATTCACAAAGGTAAATTTACATGTGGAACTTTACTCATGTGTAAATCTAAGCTTTTGTGGTATTCACCATTTCCAAGTGTAGGTTTACACCCAAGTCTCGTCTTACATTTCTCCACCCCCTCAGTTCAGTGGGTGGCAGCATCTAAGTCTGAATTTACTACTAGTAACTTTACACATGTAGGTGGCAATCTCCACTACCATGTTGGAGATTTACCAAAAAAAGCATTATTATAAAATGTAATTGTAAAATCATTAAAAAAATATTTTTAACATAGAACTTATAAAATAAAATGTTACAGCACATTCAAAAAAATACTTGTTAAACGATGAAGCATTTAAATATATTAATTTATTTTATAATTATTTATTTTTAAATTAAAAAATACATCCTCACTAGCATTTTGTATTGTTAATGAATATTTAGTAGATTGAGTTTAAATAATGTATCAAGCACTAACCTGGAGTCCGTGTCCCATAACTTGCACCCCTCTCATGTCTAAACTGGGGTGGCAGAGTGGGCTAAAGGACGGTGATGGATTAAACCCAGATCTGATGACTGGGTGTGAGTGTTTGATTGGTTCAGATGCTACATCCATCACCACCCCCTTTTGTACCGCTTTGTTTGCCATAAGTTGGCAGGGTATGCTCAGACGTGAGTCCCTTGCTTACTTTGCCACTGGATTCAAGCAAGCCTGGCTGAAGACTGCTGTAATGCCAGAAACCGGTCCTAGGAAGCTTGTTTCCGGTCCAGGGAAGGCATGGCTTGGCAGTTCGGGCTGGACTGTTCCCATGAGGCACAGGGGGATAGGGCCCTGTGGCCATAGAAAGCTCAGGGATGAGACAATTCAGCCTTTAGAGGCTTGGGGAGGGGGGTGCCTCCTCAAGCCTCTGAAGGCCAGGGCGCCTCCCTGGTTCTTCAATGGCTTGGGAGGGGGGCTGTGCAGCCCCCCTCCTCTTATTTTAATATATCAGCCCAGGGGATGGGGTCTCCAGGCCTTTGAAGCGTTCAGGAGGGGGGGATGTAGTTATGGGAACTTTCCGCCCCAGGGGTGAGTGCCCCATGGCCTATAATGGCTCAGATAGGGGGGCAACTTGCTCCTTCCCCTTATGTTATGCAGTCTGGGGTGTTCTCCCGAGGGCCTGCATGCGCTGCTCTGCAAGAAATTTAGTAAGCGGATTTTCAAAGTGCTACCAGAGAGGTTTTTGCTGGCCTCAAGCTTGCGGGCATGCACTTGTGAACGTGCACAGGGCATCTGGCTTTTGTAATGGCTCATTAAGCCTTACAATGCTCCTCCATCCCCTCTGTTTCTCTGCTCTCACTACCCCCTCCCTTCTCCCCCTCCCTCTTCGTCAGCTTCATTTTCAGGCACCCTTAGAGCATGTGATATTACTTTCACTTTCACTGCCGTATTTTCTTTAGCATTCTCGGCTCAGGTTACCTGTTTGGCTTAAAATCCTGAACAGCGCCACATGAAGATTAAACTAGAAGCCTCACTTAGGTGTGCTGATTCCACTCACCCTTCCTTCTGTGTTGCTCTCGTAGGTAATTGACCCATCAGACACCTTCTACGACCTTCCTGGAAGTGACTAATGAGATATTTTATTGCTTTCTCTGACTCGTTAAGAGTCTCTGCTTTCCACCCTGCCGGCAACCTGAAGTTCGGCAACCGCAGCGTCAGAGCCACAGATACGTCAGACCTCAGGTGGGCTTCTCCACACGCAGGTGCTCGAAATGAGACTTGAGAAGCGCATTTAGGTTGTCGTAAATGCGGGAACTACAGAAGCTGTGTCCCTCACAAAAAGCAGGAGTGGGAGGAATTTCTCCGGTATCCCATTGATTCTAGACGTGCAGGGCAGCACTAGTCCTCCTGTGCCCGGCCGCAACTCACCAGGAACTCCAATCGTCACGCTGTTTTGATCAGTGTGAGATCCGCCGGTGGGTGAAGCAAATTCCCTAATCGTCGCCAGAAGCAGCAAGTGTAGTAGGTGTACACCATTATCTGCTTCAAATGTGTTTTCTTCTTGATAGGCTTCACCCACGACATGGAACAACTCTCTGGTCTGAAGGTCGAACCGCAACTGCCATTCGAACCTTTCTACCAGCGTTCACTCCATGCGCAGGTACACAACTGAATCACAAGACTGAACAAACATTCCAATACATTGCCAATACTACATGTGCACCCAGGGCACCTTCCGAGCATGAGAAGTCTGATGCTACCTCTACAATGCTTCCCACGGTGGACAAGTCCTTCTTTCCACCTGTCTGCTGTCTCCCGCCCACTTCCAACCCTCACTCACTTCTCTATATGTAAATGACCCCCCTCAAACATCCTATGATTCCACTTAATCTCCCTGGAGTAAAAAAACAATATTTTAAAAAATGAATCTCACCTAGTGTAATGTACTTGGTGCTTGTGCAAAGCAATGCAATGCCCGTGGCCCGAGGCTGTGCTATTTAAATTGTAAAAAACAAAAAAAGTACAGCGCTACATTGCTTTGAAGTTAGGCACGAGTTACATAAATCAACATGCACACTTAGTAAATAGAGGACAAATCAAATGCTCTAACGAGGGCTCATCTCCAGAAATATCATTAATATTACATTGTAAATCTAAATTTTATTTTACTATAAGGTTTTTGTCCTGGCTGGCACGCACATTTGTAAATGTCAGCTCTTCCGCAGAGCATTAATGCAGTCTGGCTTCAAACTATTAAAGAGACATTGAAGCAATGACTCTAGTTATACGACACCCCGCCTCCAGAGTAGAGGCGCAGCCTTTCACAGCTGTCAAATCTCTCACATATTGGGCTCAGGCAGAGACATTATAGAGCTCACAACATTAATTTGGGCATTATAGGTTACTCGCTGCTTTTCTTCATTCGGTTTGCTCAGTTCCCATATCTTTGATCTGTGTGCCTTTCTTATTTTTCTGTAGTCACTAGTGAGTGCACCCGAGTTGTTAATGACCAGCTCCTGCTCAGTTGCTTGTTCAGCTTCCATTAGAGAATTTTTAGTTCCGTTGATGAGTGAAGTAAAGGGCGGTGTTACGGTGGTCCTAACATGTTATTTATTTTATTCTAGGATCGAACAGCAGTACACATGTGGATATACAGTACCGGAGATATAAATAATACAATATAAAATACAGTGGTGTAGTGCATCACATCAGACCTAAAAATCAATAATAAATATAAAAAACACAAGCAATTAATGAGAATGTGCAAACATAATCATGGAATTATCATAAATACAGTCAATACGTTAAAGATAACGAACATCAGATGGAAATTCCAGTTTTGTACAATTCAGATGAAATGAGTTCAGTGCCATTGTGCTTCGTGCAGTCCCTACTTGTAAAATCACAACATTGCATCAGTTATCCCAATTATATACACCAAAATTAGGATAACAAGACACAAAAAACCTTCTAGTAAGCCAGTTTTGTACAGATACAGGGGAAAGTGTCATTGCCCCTCATAGAGTCCATATATTTAAAATGACAGTGATCCCAATTAAGTACAATAATAGTGGGATTACAGCAATGCACCTAAAACCTTCAAGTAACAAGGTACTGAAAATCCCAGTATCAGAAAGTAAACCATCCCTCTTCCCCCTAGAACTCAGAAAACAGGTAGTGCAAATACAGTGCCCCACTAAAGCGGCATACTATAGTGCAGTCATGCCATAGCTACTTAACATGTTTAAATAAATGCAATGAATGTGCAGCTTCAATAAGGCCAACTGCACCAGTTTACTAATACGGAAATGTAAACAGCTGTCAGCATATCTGAGGTTGCACTAATAGGAGGTCGCTCCCACATTTTCAATTTAGTCATGATACTGCCAAGAGGCATTACATCTCTTTAAGCGCCCAACCCGTCTTGCATATGCCTCCTCAAACTTCTTTGTTCTGAGCATTTTTTTAAGCCACTCTTGGTATGTTGGAACAGGACATGTTCTCCATTTTTGGAGAATCAAGGAGCGAGCAATCGAGAATGCAAATAATACAAACCCCTGTCTCCATTTGCCAATGCTGGAGTTCTGACTCTGATAGAAAACCCCGAAAAGTACCACCCAAGCTTCTTGATCTATCTTAGCCTGAAGACAAAGACTGATAGCAGAGTATAGTTTTTTTCCAAACTGCCCCAGCTTGTGACAAGTATCACAAATATAAAGCCACGCCCCAGCAATGAAAACAATGATCCCCAACCGAGGGGTCCATTCTATGAAGGGCTGCAGGAGTATAATAATGCCATCCATCTAGATAAAAAAAGACATCCTCTTAACATTTGCCGCTCATAATGACTTTTAGCCTCTACCAAAATAAGGGCAGTCATTCTCAGAAAGACGACATTGTGTAGTCAGCCAGGTTTTTTCTGCTGCATTCCATGGTTACTTAATAACCTATGCCAATTTCCAGTTTCCTGACCTTAAAAGCAAACGTATAAAAGGACGAAGGTCTTAACTAGATTCTTGGCAGTGATTACTCAAACAAGCATTGGCATAACCAATTGGTCTCGCCTTTTGGACCTTATAAGTGTTTAGCCATGCAACAGTTGATGTTGTTGTACCAAGGATATTGTGCTGCATAACTAAAAACTTATAAGGTCCCAAAGCGAGACCTATTGGCTATGCCAATGCTTGTTTTATTTACTTCCGAACAGAGGACTAAGTCCTGCAGTCCTCTATTGGCTGCCGGCAATAGTTTTCTCATATTGCTGGCAGTCAAACCGAGCACTCGCCCTGGGAGTCTGGCTCCTGTGGGAGCAAGATGGGCAAGGTGAAAAAAAGCTCCCACAGCCAATCAGAACACATTATTGTTTTTTATTTGGTTCGAGAGAGAGAGTCCCTTGAACCCAACAATCCAAATATTTTTCAACCTTAATTTCTCAAAAACTGCTAAATGGATTTACACCAAAGCACAAAAAGCACAATCTGCAGACCAAGATCTAGATTCCTGACAAATTTGGTATAATTCTGCTCAGCAGTTTTTGCTGTAGCCCTGCCTAAAGAAGTCTATGGAAAATGCATGAGAATTTTACCTTTTGGAACCTCCTTCTTTCTCAGTCCCCACTGGACGGATCACCCTGAAACTTACATTGCACCAAGTAGTCAAAAAGTAGCACTTTAAAAAAAAGGTTTTGTGGAGATCATCTAATGGTGTCAAAGTTATTAGCATCACAAAAAAGTCATGTCCTATGCAAATGCTGACCTAACTATAACTACTCAGTGGTGCTACCACTGGGTAATATATATTTAATTATCTTAACTTTCCAATGTGGTGTTATTTAAATTGCTTGCAGCCACTGTTTTCTATGTGATGGCCATGTGTGGTGCTAGGCTTACTGTAAGGCTAGGCCTAAGTACATTTATGTCTGTTTTTAGACCTTTAGGGATGAAGTAGTTTTAGAAGTGTAATTTGTGTACACCAATAGGGTACCTCTTTTTTGGGTGTATGTTTCTATTATCATCCTTAAATCCCTCCTTATATTTCCTTTAAACCACTTCTATTTTTGAGTAACTATTCCCTATTTTCCCTACCACTATCCATGGCCCGTCCTGCATTTACAATTAAAATGTGCACTTTAACTGTGCGGAGGTCTCCACCAATCCACATAGAATAGATCAAAAAGGCAGATTTCTCCGCATGTAGGCTTGTGAATAGCATTTTATAGTGCATGCATTCATAGCACATGAAGTAGTAGTACAAAGTACAGTTTATGAATAGGGCCCTATGTGCCTTTTAGCTCTAGAGCAAGGCGTTTTAGAGACCTCCCAAATTTATATTTTCCTGTCTATGTCGGCCATCTTCTTCGGCAACAAGGCCATTTTTCATGCAGTCTATTGCTCTCTTGTGTTAGATAGGAAACTGCGAACAATGGACCTGTTATGTTTATAGAATTACCTTGATGACCTTGAGCTTGTGAAAATAATTAATCTCAGTAAATAACCTTAGGTATTGCTAGAAAGTCACTTATTTCATCTCAATTGTCATCTTACAGGCAAAAGAAGGGGACCTAGCCATTATCAACAACCTTCTGGAAGATCCCAACTTGACTTCAAAGAAATTCAAAGAATGGAAGCAAAATAACTATGAGTTTTTCTTGGACATTTGTGAATACAGCCCTGCCATGAAACCACAGAATGGATCTTCTGAACTTGTAGTCACAGCTCCAATGCTGACACATACACATTCATTCATTGAGACGCACGTTTGACCAAGACTCAACACCATGGAAAGAAGCTGGATATATAACATGGCAAGCATTGTTGATATTTGCAAAGGATGCGCTCAGTAGCACTGTAAATACGTTGGATACGAGAATAGTGCCACAGGATGCCTACCACATTGCATGATAAGACAGTATTAGTCTGTTCTGAATATTTTTGTTTGCTATTATCATATGACGTATATATACAGATCAGCATTATAGGGAGGGATTGGAATGGAAACGTAAACGAAGATGAATACTTTTATTCTAGTACTGTATTGAAGTAATGACTACAGTGAAAAGCTTCTACAGACATTTTATATATTTAGATATATATAAATATAAATATATATATACATAAAGCTATTCCTATGTAGACACTTGTATCTATGTATATAAAATGTAAAATGTTAGATTATAGTTACATGAAACAAATATTCCTGAGTTGAGATCTTCAGTAGATTTTTGATTCAGGATAGGTACAATAGCAACAACACAGAAGCTATGTTCACCACTGTTAGTATGTCACGTTTGATTGTCTCAGTATTTACAAGATGAAATGCCTACCATTCTGACAAAATATAAGAGAGGAGGCAGAATTACAAGAAAAAGGGAAGGTCAACCCCTATAGTGCCTTAAGATGTACAGTGTGCATCCTGTAAAAAGACGCTCACATGGCCCTATGGGACTGCGTCCGGCTACCCTCCTCCCGTGCTGGAAGCGGAACCCACCTGTTCCCAGGTACTGATGAGTGGTCGAGGGACATACAAAATGGTAAAACAGTAGTACTGTCCTGCAAATGAAACACAAGTAATTATCAATGAACTAGCCTTCTTATTCCTAATTTGGTCTTTTCCTCAACTACATTTTTAGCTTTTTGGTCAAGCCCTGTTAATCTGCACAATGTGTAAATATTTGGGAAATGACACAATGAACAACTCATTCCCCACACATCCCACTACTAATGCATCTTCTCGTCTGTGTAAATTCACCAAATATTACAAAATCATTGTTATTACATGTCTTTGAACGATGTCAGGGTCTATTGACTATTTCATCTTTCAGGTGTTCTGTAAAGTTTCTATTTCTTTCATAGCACCAGTTGATAGGATGACGTTTAAAATCATTGGAACAAATGTGTCCCATGGGGTATGTTCACTGTATCTCCAAGACTGGAAATGCACGGCAGTATCATATCTTAGTTTATTCGGGGACTTTTTTTAATTTAAGAAGTTTTAAGGCGGTTCTGCTGTATTACCATATTGCGTACTTTGTTGATACTTTGCCTTTTACAGCATATTCAATAAATTGATGTGTCTTATATTGAGACTCACAGGATTAGGCATAAAAGATGGTAGGCATTGCAAACGGAATCTATCCACTGTGAATTTATTGCCACAAGCCTGTGAGCTGCAGCACATAGAAAGTGTTTGTTTTTGTTTACAATCACATCACAGACCCTGTGAGAAGTTTTCAATGTTTCTTTCAAATGTTTTTAAGAAGTAAAATCAATCCCATTGCAAACTGTAAATTGAATGTTGGAGAGGAATAGTGGCATATTACCTCTGTAACATGCTATTGTTTCCATATTTTGAAAGAATAATTACATTTCTCTTCTGAAAAAAGTCTTACTTTGCCATCACAAATAATATTTAAACCAAAAAACATTTGTGCAGCAAAACCCATGCTTCCATCATGACAGCATAATGACGCTTCAAATGAAGAATTCATATTTATAAAGAGCCTCACAGATGCCAGTTCACAATGTCTTTTCCAGGCGTAATGTAGATTTAAGCCTGCATATGGTTGCAATGAATGCATGTATACCTTTTGCATAATTAACAAAAGTGAATTTATAATGAAAGTATGCTTGCAGGTGAAACATACATTAGTGCGTTCTGCACTACGCCTGTGTAAATTATGCACATTTTATTTCTATCATAGCTTTGAAAGGTTGTTATACCGTTCAGAGTTTCATGAGAGTGGCCCAGGAAATGTAATGCAAATTAAGTTTTCACTCACAAGTGTATTAGTTTGCTTGGGTATTTCCTAACACGTATGAAAGGTTGATCTTCACACAGCTGAGCACTATATTCACTGTTGTATGTCAGAATGTTGTACAGTGGATTATTATCTGGCATAAATTTTGTGTTCTAAATATCGTTTACAAAAATATTGTCTCATTGGTTGTAGATGTTCTATTATTAACGCCAATGCGACACATTCAGGACACAATAGTTACGTCAGACGATATTCTGGTACACTCTATTAGTCCACTTCTAAGTGTATTAGTCGTGACTAGTTTCCCAAGTGTGAGAAAGCACACCCAATCAATACACATTTCCCAAATGTTTATGGAAAACATTGTAATTTTTAGACTGCAGTTAAAATACATCAGAAATCCATTTCACTAAGTCAACAACAATATAAAGTACATTGCACACAGAATTTGGGAAATAGCAGTAAGTTATTCTATATGAGTTGATACGTTGCATGTGTGCGCGCATACAGTTGTACTTCACAGAAGAGAATTAAGGGATTGTGTGTGGAAACCTCAAAAAGAAGTGAAATATGCAAATCCGTCAACATAAAGTGGGCATTGCAGAGTTTTGATACATGTTAATACCATACAGTCAAATTAAACTGCAGGTGCTTTGCAATGGCTGTTCTCTGCAACTAAATTAGCTTCTGGTGCTGGCTGTGGCATGTTGGTGGTGCACTCACTTGAATGCAGACAACATAAAAGGGAGGGAAATGCATCCACTATTATCATTACGTAATTCTTGCTTTAGCTGATAAGCTACTGCAAATAGTTGCTCATTCCATTGGCATTAAATGTGCCTTCAACATTGAACCATTCACAGCATGGGTACTGTGAACGAACAGACTGTGAACTGTCAAGTCAGTCCATGGCAACACCTTTACTTATTTCAACTACAACGAGTCCAAAGAAAAATCACAGCTTATTCATCAATGCTAAGGGATAATATTACTTCCATAAACAGGAGCTAGAGCAATCTGGAGAAAACAGTATAGACAGCAACAAGATCTTGTTAAACATGGGTTTCGAAAGGAAGGGGACAAGAACGTGACTGTAAACACTATTGGCCCGATTATGACTTTGACGGTGTGGGAGCGGGGCTACCACACTGCTGCCCTGCTCCCACACCGCCAAGCCGTGTGAGCACCACCGCCCATATTATGAGTTTTCTCGTATCCGGCAGGCGTTTCTTTGGCAGTCCCATAGCGGTGCCTCTAAAATAGGGCACAGCAATGGAAATGTCAAAGGCAGTTCCTGCGTGGCATGGACTCTGCAAGCCATACTGTTCAGGAACTGGAGTGAATGCACACGGGGGGGCACAACATGTGCCCCCCTGCATGCATCCCCGTGCACGGGGCCCACCAACAGTTTCATGGAGTTGGAACCTCCATGAGACCTCTGGTGGTGAGGATAGTCGTAATATTCTTGACGTGCCGCAGGGCACCACCAAGCATATTGCTACCTCAAGACCACCGCACCCTTGCCAGCTATCCTTGATCCCTGGTGGTTTCAGCGGTGCCATGGCGGTCTGACCACCTTAGTTGTAATCCGGCGGTTGGACCGTTGGGCAGTGGTGGCCGGACCATCACAGCTGCACCACCATGAGTTTTGTCGCACTCTGACACCAAAATCAAAATTTGGCCCTATGTGAACATTTGGGTAAAATCAGATAGGAGACCTCCTTTCTTTCCAAGTGTTGTTCATCTCAAAAGAATACAATGAGAGGAATGATATACAGTTGTATAAATATATAGCATATACATATATTTATTTCGATATTTTTCTACAGTAGCTAATGAATTATTGGAGAAACATCATTTATGAACCATGCAAAGCCGTGAACTAGAGAGAGACAACTTCTGAGTCCGTATTAATCTTAAGCAGTCTTTCCATGACCAAAAATAGTACACGGTGTTGTATGTTGATAAATATGTAAATATATTTATAACTTTAACCTACTCCAACGCTAAGTTGTGATTTTCTATTGCACAGATCAGAGAACTTTTGAATTCTGGGTGTGAGTCAAGTGGACAATGACAAATTATTGTGGCCTATTCCTCAAGACGCTCAGTTGTTCCTGTATGATGACATTTTACGTGCTTCCCGTGTTAATACCTGCCTTAAAAAGAATTACGTTAGGGACTCAAATTAATTCTTGACTTAATTAAAAAATCGATTTTATAAAACTTTTTTTTGTGTTTGTTTAACATACAGTTATAAACAGTAAAGTTTTATAGGCTTAACTCGCTCACTAGCGCCTCATGTTCCACTGAGGTTTTTCAGGTCTGGTGTGATACAGCTCCTGAAGATTCCCCCTTTTCAAGTCTGCTCAAGGGCGGCTCCTCCGTTATGGCAGAGGAGCGTCGCCCTACTGCTACAAAGCAATTAATTAAACTGCTTTGTTATCATTTTACTTTACATGTAGGAGGAAGCCACAGTCTTGAGGGCGGGCCATCACCATGAGGAGTGGTGGGCACAGGGCAGCAAGTGCACGTTGGTTTGGCTGGTTGGCTTAGGATGGCCTGACCGACATGCACACTTGTATATTTCCAGATTGTTGCTTGGAGATATCAGCGGGGCTTAGACAGGACTTAGGCAGTGCAGGCAACCAGTCCCTGCTGGAGCTTGAAAGCAGCCCACTCCGCCTAATCCCGGCGCTTCTCTCATGCTGGGTAATACAAAAGCAAAGCACGGGTGGTAGGTAAATTATATATATATATATATATATATATATATATATATATATATATATATATATATATATATATATATATATACACATACATATATATATATATATATATATATATATATATATATATATATATATATATATATACATATATATATATATATATATATATATATATATATTAATTTTTTTTATTTTTTTATTTATTTATTTATTTATTTTTCATTTATTTATTTTTTAATCCCCCACACTGCCTCACCACTTTTTCATGCTAGCGGCCGCCACTGAGTCTGCTGGCTGTGGTGGTAGAGATTTTCAGATTCTTGGCCTGCAATTATCGAATAGTCTCTTTGTCTTTACGTTACCACTGATCATCTTCATTTTATTGAACTCGGAAGACCCACCCATTCTTCTAATCTCTTTTACTCTTCTTCAGTTATCCTAATGTTTATGATTTCTGCCTCCACACCATTATTCGCAGATGTCTATGGTTGTTAATTTAGCCATTTACAAATAAATGAATCAAAACAACCCACCCTTACACACATACGTAACCCATCACAGACATTCAGACCCCACCCCGTTATTTTCATTTTTCAGATGTCACAGGACTTTTTGGAACCCAGCGCAGCCCGTGCGTTCATGTGGGACTTCTCTGGAGGTCCAGGGGGTTTCACTGGCTCCCAGAGGATACCTGCAGGATCACAGAAACCACACAATTTTTTTTATTTGGTCCTGGTAGGTTCCTCTGGGAATCTTCCACATGGCCAAGCAGTGATGGTACCCCTACCCTGGCCCCTTCTTTCATATATGTTTTTTTTATTTTCAGGACACAAGGACCGAGTCCCCATGTCCTGAAATGGCGAACACAATATTTCACCTCATGTTGTGGCCAGCTAATCACAGTGTGAGCTCCTGCCAGAGTGAGGCATCCGATGAGGAAAAAAAGCCCCCTCAGCCAATCACATAGCTTTATTATTTGAAGTCATGTGACTTCCCACACACCCAACCGCCCAGATATACAAATAATTTTAACCTTAATTTTTCAAAATCTACTGAATGAATTTACACCTAATCACAAAAAGCATGCTTTCTGGATCAAGATCTAGCTTTCTGTCAAATTTGGTTTAATTCTGTACAACTGTTTTCGAGGGATCCCTGTTCAGTTTTCCAAAGGAAAACCTCATGGGGAAATTGTGTTTTGGGACCCCTTTTTTATTGACCACCAATTTATAGTATCACCCAAACTATCCAGGAAGGATCTGAGGTGGATGAGGTTTTTTTTGGGAACGTTTCATGAACATTTGTCAAATAGCGCGAAAGTTATTAGCAAACAGCTCTTCCTATGATAACTAGTGACTGCCACTGTGTAATATATGTAATATATACATTCCAGAGGACAATCAGATTCCAGTGCCCAGCTGGTGGTGTACCACTCTTTTGCAGGTCCGATTCGCACTTGTATATCAAGATAATTCCCCCTCAAAATTTAAGAAAAACTGGCCACTCCACGAGCGGGTATATTTAAGTATGCTTTTACTGTAAGAAGAAAAAGCGACACATTTCAACTCACCAGAGTCTTGTTCACACACACATATATATGCATATATATGTGTGTGTATGCTCAATGACTGTGCTATAAAAAAAATGTTCTCCCCATTAACATTTCTAATTTAAGGCAACTGTACTAATAAAAACACATTCAAAGTTGTTGTTGCTTTGGTATAACACACTGTTCACTGCCCTCATAGACTGCATGTTACAAAGACTCTGCAGATAGAAACCATATATCACCAAGCTTGCACTCAGAGCTAATCCTGATGTGGTGTTCTTTGCTCAGTAGTTTTTGAAATGTAATCTTTGTCACATACCTTTTCAGCAAGTATTTCAGATGCCACAATAAGACTTTATCATTTGTAAACAAATATAGAGAAAGTGTATCATTATAGAATCCTTGACATTTACTGACCATAAGGACACAGATAGGCATTAGGATCACACATTCTCATAAATCCTGAAATTTACCAGTCAGAAGCAACTAATCTGAACCCAACATGGGTTAACCACAGTCTTCCACCACAAGTGAGCACTGTCTATACAGATATTTATTACTGTGGTGAGAGTTGACATTTGTAGGTGCCACAGCAGATGAATTACAGGACTTCAGTGTTTTTTAAATCTTTAGGTGCATCTCAGGATCTTACACTGCCTCACTGTAAGCGGATGGCATTTGAAGTGACTTGTCTTGCTCAAAAAACTAGCAATTATTATTACTACAATTTTGCTTTATAGACTAACTCCTGGCTCACCTGGTCCATTTGTGTGAGAGTCTAATCTTGCATATCCCTTTATGTAGGCTCGATTTGGAGGACAAAGATGTTTGTCATACTTGATATAAAAGATTTGGAATTCTCCTTCTTGTACTTAACGTTCGACAATTTGTGCTTCCAGAAAAGCTCAATCATTCAACATAGCCAGTAAATTGCTCACATCACCTCATAAGTGTGAAAGCCAGGAGCCATGTCCGTTAGTAGAATCTTCTTCAAATCTTCAAGTTTATTTGTATGTATACTGTATTATCAAGGTAACCTCTACGCTGTTATGGTTAGCTGTTCCTTCTTTTTCACTGACATTATTAGTCATGCTACCACTCTTCACTACCCCAAGAGGTTCTTTTTCAGAAATATTAAGGCAATAAAAAAACACATGTAAACACATGGTGCCTAGGAACCTCTTCTTATTCGAAGAGATTGGAAGTGGTAAATGTGAATGTTAAAACTTTCATAGTGGTTATGGTGCAGAGTACGGAATCTGGAATGCAATGCATTTTGAGATGAACACATTATTATGTAAAGGCATAAAGAAAGCAAGTTGGTGCTTAAACAGCATCCATCATGATTCAGCCCTGTCACATTCAGATTGCACACATATGTGAAACAGCTGCTTTAGCCTACTTTAAGGTTAGACATATATGTGCAAAATTCCAAAAAACAACACTCAATCAAAATTACTTATGACTGAAACAACAACTGAGCCTAAGAAAGTATTAGCTGAAAAATCAAAGAAAATAAAAAAGTAACTGTGAACCATTGGGACAATAACATCGATAGTCTCACCTGCTAGATTTTAAAATATCAAAACTCATTAAGAAATGATGATGTTTTTCTTCATGGATTATTTTGTTATTCTCATTGACAGGTATACATCATCTAAAAAAATCCTTTTATCCTTTTTTGAGGAGAATGTTCTAAGAGCATTATAGTCCGTCTGCCTTTGGTCATACCAGAAGCATGCTACAGCTATATTAATGAATTGTAAATGTGTCCAAAAATAACATTTGTACTATCTCTCAAAAAGATTTAAAATTGTTATTTCATTCATCTAAACAAAGCTTTACAGGGATGCTCAGTAAAGACAAAATGACAGAGAATGTGTTAAGAATGCCTTCTCACATACATTTCAAAAGAATGGTTGGAGCATGTGTTCTTGATGAATAACTCGGAAGCTTGATAAAAAACATTCTAAGTACTAGCCTAACTGGACACAGTATATCCGGGTTACACCAATGCAACAGACATGATCCAAACCAATGCATCCAAACTGTTAATGTCTGAAGGGATCTTCCACATACTAAAAAGGTCAGTTAAAATATTATGACATTGCTGGGTCCAAATCCAACCCTACCTTTGCCCAAATGCCGACTGCCATCTCCCACCACTACGTTTTCTCCAATATGCCACTATCAACAGTGCAGTGAATCCACAATCCAATTGCTTTTTGGATACTGCCTGAAGAACCCGATATCTTAGCATATTCTGATTCATCACCTTAACTGTTATACCAAACGCCCCTTGCCACAGAGGCAAACCCTCCAGATTAATGAAATGCTGAAAGAGAGAATAAGCCACAACCAGACGCTCAGGATAAGCACAACCATTCACCTCAAACTAGCCCCCCTCGTAAAACTGGGTCTCATCTACATGCACTTAGCTGAGAAGCAAACCCTCAAAACTCAAGACCTACTACCGAAGATCAGCTGTAACAAAATTAGAATTAGTTGGAGTAAATTCAATCACCAAGACTATCTCCCTCAGATACATTTGTGACCATAGAAACAGAGACTAAGAGAGGACATAGCTCTAGTTCACACTGATGAGCTAACCTGCACTGAATTATCAAAAACACTTTGCTCACCATTTAATTGGATAGTTATCTACTACCGAGTGAAGCCTGATTGCCCACTCCTCATAGTAGTAATGTGCCCCAGGATAGAACTTGACATTACAAGACACATTTCTTGAACTACCTTTCAGCAGCTGATTCTAGCACAAAACAAATCCTGTTTATTAGGAAATGTAACCTGTGTGTCAATTATCACAATTAAAGACAAGCAATGGAATTCCCTGCAGGCTCTGGACCCTAACCTGATGGTGAGCATCTTGATGCTCTTGACCTAGTGCTTACATACAATAAAGAAACCTCTCTCTTGACAGTGGTAAGCCAGATCTGCTGGACCACCTTTTATCTTTCTGTGCCTCTGAAACCATTTATGCTGCTCTGCTCCCTACTGAAGAGGCTTTTAACATACTTTGCAAATGTAACACTACAGAAATGTTAGCAGCAAGGAGACTGCTGCAACCCATTGAAATGTTGCAATAAACCCGTGATATGCTGCAGACCATGACTCTTTGCTAAGGAACCCGCATTATAACATATCAATTTCATAGGACATCCTGGTGCAGGCTAGAAAAATGAACAAAAATTGGCCTCAAATTTCTCAACCCGCTCTAGAAGAAGGATTTGTGGAAGTCATAGCTACAAGATGGAGATCTTCAATTTTACTGAACAACTCACCTGCCCAGACATTCTTAATGACAACCAGTGTACGAATTGCCTTGTGAAGATTTACAACAATATGTTGAGTAAAACATTGCCAAATCCAACATGAGCATCCAGATTCCTTACTCCGTGCCCTCATCATTATGGCATTACTAAAATCCACGTTTACCACTTCTAAATACTTGGAACAAAAAGAGACATTGACAGTGGCTGACAAAGCAAAAATTATCTAACTTGCCTTAGAAACCATACCTAGCATCATCAAAACAACAGTTTATCTCCTTTCCCACAGCAGACATTAAAACCATGATTGATGGTTCCTTTCTAAGCCAAGTTTGTGATAATCATGCCATTATTACTCCTCTTTAGAAAAACTCTTTAGAAAAACCACTGATAGACCAAAGATTCTGATTCACTAAGATAAATCTCTCTAGCACGATTAGTGAAAAGTAGGTTGTGACACATTTAAAAATACAGATAGGTGAATAATTTCCTAATCATGAGTGCTTGAGGGGCACTAAATCTGCCCTTGCTAACAGTAGAGAAGAGATCCACCAACACCTGGACAAAGACACAAATACAGGCTTCTCTCAGCCAATTTGGAGATAGATGACCATGTTATACTTTTACAAAGGCTGAAAGAATGAACATGGCTGTCCAGTACTGCCCTGGAATGAAATAATCCTTTCTCTCAAAGCTCAGCCAATATTTAAAGATTAAGTCAGTGAGGTATGCTGAAAAAGCACTGCAATATTCAGGGGCCGAATGAGAGTTTGACGGTGCAGCGGCAGGCCCACTCCGGCGCCGCACCACCATTAAACCCCCATGAGAAACGCCCTCCGCAATGTGAATTTTTTTGTCGCTGGCAGACGATTCCTTTGGCATTCCCAAGGCGGTGCCTATGTTATAGGCACCGTAATAGGAACATCAAAAACTGTTCCAACATGGCAAGGACTGAAAAGTCCATACCATACTGTAACCCTTGAGAATGCACACAGGGGACACATGTGTCCCCTATAGGCATCCACAGGACGGGAGTCAAAAGGGAGCCGTGTAAGGCCCCCTTTGTTTCCCCTCCGCCAGAGTTTTCATGGAGGAGGAACTGCCATGAAATCCCTGGCAAAGAGAAAACTCCTAATATGTTTGCAGGGACCATCGCAGTTCTGCCAAACATATGGATGCCTGTGGACCACCACAACATCAACAGGAAACGGTGGTTCCCTGGCAATGTCAGCAATCCCAGGGCAGCACGACCACTAGGGTTGTAATGAGGCAGTCTCAAGACCGCCACCACTGCCCTACATGAGTCCGGCGGTGCTAGGACCACCCGGCTTCCATTCAGCCCCTTAGTGTGAAACTATTCTGTAGTCATCTACTTATTAGGCAGTTTACATTTAAGTGGTATGCATGAAATGCCAAATTTCAACAGGAAAAGCAAGTGAAGTTTTTCATTTTAATCCCTGTTCCTCAGTCCTAAAGTGGCACTTTTGAGTCTCTCTGAGAAATAGGATGCAATTTAAAGGCCTGTGTCCCACGTACAGTTGTCTATTCTGATGCACTATTCTTAACTATGAAACAAAATATATGAAAGTAAAACAAAATATTCTAGCCAGCCAATCAAGTTCTTATTTCCATCCTATTTTCAAACTTTTGGGGTGTGGAAAAATATTTACTGTAAAAGCTGACAATCTCCAGTCTTACCCGACCCTGCTTTTTTCATGGAACCTCAAGAGTTATACCTGTTTAAAGAGCTCCATTTACTCACCATTCTTTCTCAACCTTTATCCAAACCTCAGCACACTCAGACCCGCATTTCTACTCCAACTGCCTTGGATCTGACCTGGCCTACAGGCAACTGAGCTAGAAGCTACAAATTCATTAATACATGACTTTGGCAGGCTGCTGAACTTGATGAATTATAAATCTCTTTCTTTGCAATCACTTTTCAAAATGAAACAGCTGGTATTCTTGAAAATTAGTTATCCCATTGTTTGTAACACCTATAACGAGCCAGTTTAATTTTGATATTATTATTTACCTTTGACCAAAAGAAATTTTATGGCACTTTGATTGGAAAAGATGTCTCCTGAAAAAAAAGCAGCTTAACATTAATCTAAAGATCATGCAGGTATGAATCCCTTTTGCATCCTCTAAATACCTCAGTGAGTTAAACTATCATTGTTGAGCAATGGTGAGGGCTGTAGGCCAAGGTTTCAACATCAAAACTGAGTACCATTTAACTGGATAATAGATACACATGGTCTTTAAAAAGCTAAGAAAAAACAAGAGATGCTACTATTATGTAAAATTATTTTTTGAATACTCAGCCGGATCGTTCAGGGCTTCATAGCACCAGTCAAAAAAGGACACCTTCTTCAAAGTCGCACTGTTAGAACTTTTGTCAGTCATTGCGTGACTGGATGTGCGTTGCAGTCAGTGAGGAGAGTGTGCTGCATACACCCTTCAAGAAAACTTTTGAACTCTGCATTCCATCTGCAGGTCACTGGCAAATGTGATCAATCACTGCACCACAGTCTTTCTATACAAATGGATTTGCAACTGGAAAGTATTTTTCATGTTGCGGTCACTCACTATGCAGTGTAAGTACATGCTAAGTACAAACACAGCTTTCAGAGTGACTTGTTTATTTGTACCATGAACATGAGATTAAAGATTCTGGTTTGACGAGGTTTGTATAGCATTGGGGATTCCAACGTCATGGGGTAAACCTTATGCATTACACTTTCTACCATGTATGGCATCTATCTAGCCATTTGTATGATTATCTCTGCTAAGCAGCGTGTTTCTAACAACATCCTTCCATAAAGTACAGTGTATTTGTGGCAACACATTACTAGTGGGTGAGTCATTATCCTGTCCTAGCCTACAAACCTAGCTCAGTGGCTAAAGGAACAACTAAGTGTGACTCTGTGTGATAAGGGATATGTCAAGTAAAAGAAGCATGAAATGTGAAAACATCTAAGATAATTATTTAATATTTGATGCTTTTTGCATCCAGAAGACACTATGAAATAGACATTGCAGTAATTCAGTAGATGGTTAATCAAGGGTTGAAATTCTGTAGCACTGGGGCAGTGCACTGCTGCCGCTCAGTCGTTGTTGTCAATTTGTTTAAAAGAGGTCATTCCATTTTTTTCATTAAAAAAATGCAAATTGCTTTTCCAGGGACCACAAGCTGATTTCTTTTTGGGTCTTTTGTAAATAAGGATAACATTATTATTTTTTGGAGCAATAGGAGGTTATATACCAAATTCTCACTAGGACTGTTTTGAAGACCTGAATCTTATATAGCACCTTGTACTGTATGTGAATCATAGAGAATCAACCAGTCATGGGAACATTTTAATGTCTAATATGTACATACTAGAGGCTGAACTGTTACTTCTATGGGAATAAAACAATATGTTGATATTTTATACTTTCATTAAAAACATAATATTTTTGTTTGTAGACAGTAAGTACACTGTAATTTGATAAGAAAACATTCATCACATTCAGCAAACATTAAATGTCCTGGAGTAAACATGGGAACATGGGTGGATAACCAAAAGTCCTTTAAAAAATCTACATGGTTTTACAGTAATACACACACGCACACACACACACATGTGTGTGCGTGTGTGTGTCTATGTGAAAAGGAGGTACTCAGAAATTAACAAGACCAGTATACTGCAGGTCATCCAGAAGGTTCCTAGCGATACATAAGCACCAGGCAAAAGGATGAGCATCTCCATAAAGTCATAGTGTTCCAAGGTGATTTTTCTTATCCTTATTTCTTTCTTAACACCCATAATATGTCTAATATGCTGCTTGACACCACCCCCAATTTAGAAATACACATGTAAACTATACAATTAGGAAAGCTAAAATTAATGGAACTAGAGGGTATTTGAAATGATAATTTAATGAAATCAAAGTTCACTGGTTACATTATCTAGGTAATCCAGAACGAAATTACTCAGTACCATGCATTATATATATTTTTACATGTCTTTATATGCATACGTGCATATATATATATATATATATATATATATATATATGTATATATATATATATATATGCATGTATGCATATAAAGACATGTAAAAATATATATAATGTATGTGCCCTATATATATATATAGCACATACTCCTAAAAATGCGTGTATGATAAAATACCTCAGTTTGCAACTAAATTATCTTGAATCCTAGAATTGAAATACACTTTCTATTATTCATTTGTCAAATTGTGATCTCCAGTACATCACCATGATCAAATATGAAACACAAAGTAAAGAAATCCTATGCACATTATTAAATTCTAATGGATTTAAATATTAGAACTTATTGGCTAAGCACTTTCTTTGATAAATGAGAATGTGGTTTATGATATTCACAATACTTAAACACAATGGGCCCGATTCACAGAATGAACTTAAGACTCAATCCTAAACTTACTACTATTTTGGTATTCACAGAATGCACTTACTACTTTTGGTATTCACAGAATGCACTTACTACTTTTGCATTCACAGAATGAATTTACTACTTTTGGTATTCACAGAAGTTAGGATTTTGTCGTAAGTTTGTCTTAAGACAAACGTAAGACAGACTTAAGACAGACTTAAGACAAAATCCTAACTTCTGTGAATACCAAAAGTAGTAAGTTCATTCTGTAAATACCAAAAGTAGTAAGTGCATTCTGTGAATGCCAAAAGTAGTAGGTGCATTCTGTGAATACCAAAATAGTAGTAAGTTTAGGATTGAGTCTTAATTTCATTCTGTGAATCGGGCCCAAAAAGTTTATATTTGTGATGGAGACATAGTATTCTTACAGAGTAACCTAATGTTCATGCACAATGCCTGAGGTTGGGAAATATTAAATACACTGAAAGGCAAATTATAGTAGCAATCATCACATATGATCCAAGAGTAAAGGACAAATTAGGCATTTATGTAAAGTATATTTTGCTAAAAGTAATGTTTTGATGCATTTCCCATAATAAATGCATAGCTTACATTTTGAAAGATATGCATGTTATATGCAAACACATCTAGGTTTTCAATTTTATGAACTGCACCTGATATTACAGAGGTTATTTTTATCTTTGGCATCCTTTGCTGCTAAAGAAGGAAAAGCAGTACTTTGGCTCTGGATAGCTTGTATGACTGGTGTGTCTCAGTAGTATATAGATACACATCCACTGATATGTAACTGTAGTCTCGAAAATCAGCAGTAAAATGGGGATTTAAAATACAATATCATTCTGATGTAATGTTTAAATTGATTAATGTTTTGAAATTCTGTCACTGCAAGATTATTAAGTACCTCATCTGCCGTCACTGTGTAATTAGATTGGTCTATGTTTAACAGTATATGTAATACAAAATTGGTTCTAAATGTCTAACAAAACATTGGAGCTACAACTCAGAGATGACATCTGCAAAAGTCTGATAGCATATTTCAAGCTATGGATAATGCACTTCAGTTTCCTGAAAGTATTTTACTTTTAAGTGTGTTGTGTGAGGAATTGATCAAATAATAAATACATAATGAATGTTGATTTTCGGTTTCTGGATAAGGTCTGTATTTTATAGCAACTTGCTACATTTTCGTTTCTATCACAAATTTACATGTCCACTTTTATGTGTATCTACAATGAGAAAACTTATGAATGGAAAACTTCACTGTGTGTTGCTCACTGGGCATATACCTCATGGTACATTGCACAGATGTGTAAGTTGTAAGTTGCACTGCAACATTAAAAAAGGAACATATTGCTCTTTTTTCAAAGATATTAACTTATTTAAGATATAATCTGTAAATTACTGAAAATACATTTATTCTTCCTACATGCAAAAGTAGCTTTTGTTTTTGGGGAGGGGAGGTTGTAAATTTCTGTTGTAATATTTGAACTTAAATAAACTGAATTATCTGCACTTAAAATATTGATTCTGTGGTTTTATTATTATTTTAGTAACAAAGTTATAGAAACTGGTCATAAATCACTTTATATATGAATCGCAACTTAGAACCTAAATGCGTAATTCCTCCAGGCCATGCATGAAATGCTAAGTACCAAATGTAGAGATGCATTATTGGTATTAGTTTGTTGAAATATAAATAAAAAGTATAGAATATTTATTATAGATAGTACTATGTTTAGACTGCAGCTACAGTAAAAGATGAAAAATATTCTAAATGATCTGTCATACATTAAACAAGTGATTAGGATGTTGTTAAAAAGAAAACACAACATGTCGGGAATCCTAAAATCCAACTAGTTTTTAAAGCAAAATAACATGCAGTACAGCAAAACACTAAAGGCAATTGTCATGTCAACTAGCCAGGAATCTCACTAGAAAACGATCAGTTGGAGCATAACACTAAAATTCATTGAAAATTAGACCAGTTTATATTTGATTTTTCTCAGTTCAAAATCTATGGAGCTCAATTACATGATATAAACGTGCTACTTTCAGCAGAAACTTACCTGAGCAGGTGGCAGGATCTGCTCCCTATAGAAATGTCGGACATCCTTGAGAAATCAAGTGTTTTATGCCTGGAATGAAGTACCCTGGATAAAACGCCCCAGTCCAGCCAAAAGGCAGCGGCGATACGCTATCAAGCCACAAAATTTTAAATACATGACCTCCTTGTCGGTAGTGTTTGAGAAACAACAGTCCATTAGCATGGCAACTCAAATTAAATTACATTTGCTATGTTCAACAGAATATTAGAAATATTAGCTCCTTGGTGCTTGCAAATAAATCCTTGCTCAGTCATTGCAAGATGAGTCACATCTGGCATTTTGCGGTTGAAAGGAAATGGGGGAGATGCCAGCACACTCTAGCAGTATATGGCCGAGGTGGAAAAGATGAAGACATGTGTCATTAAAACTGATGGGCTCCCCAGTCAATGGATTGCAAGCTCCTATAGGGATTTGCTTGCAAGTCCAGCAAGATAAGGAATTGTCTGTACTTTTTACACTTATCCTTGTAAGCCGAGTGGTAGCTCGGGGCACAGGAAGGTTCAGTAGAGTTCAGACTTGGAATAATTCGCCATTCTGCAGCAAGGATGTACCCTACCAACAACCATATGCACAAATCAGCAAAGATGATAGCAGAACAGACCCAGAGTGAGATCTGTTATCCAGGAGGAAGGGACTGCTGACCTCAGACAAAGGCAGTAGCGGTGAGAGGCTGTCAGGGCAGCATCATGCAGCAGTGGTGGAGCAGAAGAAGGAGGTGGGCAAGAACACTTTAATGTACCAAACGGATGAAAAGGCCACAGCAGAAACCATTACAGCAGATGGTCTAGGGCCAGTCACGGGTAATAAAGCAGAGGCAGAAGTGCCATAGGCTCTAGGAAGAGTAACTTGTTTACAGTCAGCAGGGTGGATCCACGTCACCAAACCACAGTACTTGACAGCTGTATTTGTGATGAGCAAGATCTGGCATGGTATGCACCGGGGGAGATGTTTGGGCTGCAGTTCCTCTGGATCACCTGAACATAGATCCACTCACTGGGCTGGAGGAAATGGCAGATCTTCGGATGGGCACTCAGGTAAGTTAGCTCGCACCTGAGAAGAAAATGGAAACTGTAGAGACACTGTATGAACTTTCTGTAATTATGTAAAACAGAATATCATTTAACTGTATAGCCAGCTTGGTAGGAGAGACAGGTGGATTTGATGTGAGCATCATGGGTTGGCTCATGAATATTTCATGTGGGCTCAATTTTGATATCTGGGAAACAATAGCTCCCAAGGATTATAGGGCAAATGACAGAGCATCAGGCCGTTGTAACCGTGTGTCCAAGCATATCTTAGAAATCTAGTTCTTCAGGTTCTTTTCTCCCTTGCCCACTGACTCAGGGTGATAGGCTTAATGAAAGTGCTTGTATATTCCTAGAGCCTTACAAACTATCTACTCTACTGGTGACATGAAATATGTCTCTCATTCATTTCTGATTTAGTTGGCACCCCCAAATCAGCGGTTTAATTCTCTAAGCAACCGCTAAGTTCCTGTAATGGCATTTGTATGGGACAGCGTAGGCTTCCATTCATCCGGAAAAGAAACACACTACAACAAAGACATAGGAATAACTTTCACTGTTGAGATTTGACTAAAGTCTAGCTGGGTGTGCACTAATGGACCACAAGGGGGAGGGGAGCCGCAAATGTGTGGCTTTACATTTTTTTGCAGCCTTGTATAAAAGGCATGTAGCACTGGATTGGCAATAGCTTTAGGCTATAGAGCAGGGCACAAGTGGTAAAAGCAGAAGTGGGGGAACGCTGTCACCGGAAGTGACGTCACAGCAGGAAGTAACGTCACGAAAGGTGCTGAGTTCCTCGTCCCAGAGAGGCCAAAGAGTTAAGTCCAGCTGTTTGGCAGGTGGGATGGCGTCCCCCCGGTAAAATAAGTGGGGGACGCTGTCCACCCGCGTGCTACCCCGACTCGAGCCCTGCTATGGAGGAAAAGAAGGGTGCATAATAATGGGTTACAGCAGCATGCAACATGCCATCCCTATCAACATGGGCTGCTCCATAATACAATCAATCTGGTGAGGTTGAGTAATAGACATTTCAGTACGACCTATTGCCCAGAGATGTCACCCCTCAGTTCTTATAACAACATTAGTAGTTTTAGACAAGGTAGCATGCTTGACAGCTGAATCAGCTAGGACATTGCCCCTTAAACATCAACACTGGGGTACTGGTGAGCAACATACCTCACTACTGCTAACTTTTCAAGGCAGTAAAAACATATTGTACATCCTTAATAGAAATACCCACCAAGGTGAAGAAAACTATTTGCATCCAAAGGAGCCCAAATTCTTGAGTCACTACAAATACATACTTTGAGTCTGTGTGTACAGTAATGAATGTTTCTTGAACACTGGATACAAATGCGAGTACGAACAATGAACTCTGTGACTTCAGCTGATTTCACAGTGGGTAGGTTGCTACTTTCCACAATTAGGAGTACAGTGAAGATAGTATAACTAGAGAGTAGGGTCCACCCACAAAATGTGTTCATTTACAATAATTGAGGAGCACATCAGAAAAATCAATGAGGTTTAATAACATGGGCGTGGCCAAAACCCTGTCACGCGAGTCTCCATCCTCAGTAATAGGCATTAAAGAAGCAGGGTTCAAAAAGTACAGCAGGACAAAGTAGTATGAGAGGTGGTCAACAACAATATTTCATATCGAGACAAATCAACTGTAGAGTTTTTGTAGTGAGGAGGAGTACTACCACCGGATGGGTAACAGCAACAGTTAACTGAGACTTAACACAATAGGCCACATTTATGAAAAGTGGTGCATCTCAGCACTGTCGCAGAGATGCATCAAAATTCGCTATGAAGAGCTGCCTCACTTTTCTACAACATGTATTCTCCAAATGTATGGTTTGGCACACCATGTCGTAAGTGACGAGTAAAGTTTTTTTTACATGACATTGACGTTGCTGTCTTGACGCACAAAAAAGTGACACATGTGCCGTAAGTCACAATTGTGCATTCGAAAGGAAGCCAAACTATTGATTTGAAGAAACGCTGGCATGACATCAAGAGCGGGACGAAAGAGAGAATGGTCAAAAACCTGCACGCAGTAATGCAGACTGGAGGAGGGAGCCCAACACAAGAGGAGGAGCTGGATTGCCTGGAGGAGTGGCTGGCAGCTGTCATCCCAGAGGTGTTGGTGGCAGGACTTCAGGACAGGACAGTGCTGAGCATGAGGACCTGTAAGACCCACAAGGTAAGTCGCAGCAAGAGGCAATGTGGGTAATAAACTAATGTTGTGCAGTACATTTAGATATGTACCAGTTCTCTGTAGTGCCACGTGCTGTGCAAATGGCAGGTATTTGTGTCAATTACAGTTAAGTATCACATAATTGTTACGTACACTGGACAGTCAGATGTTGCCCAGCTCACTCTAGATCCATTATGTAACTCACATACATGCTTGAAGTACAGTACCAGGCCAGTGTCACCGCTGTTCCACCACAACTTCAAATCCCACGAAACCCTGCAAAAAACATAGGGCCTTATTTATAAATTTTTGGCGTAGGGCAGCATCGCAAGAAATCTTGCTGCGCTACGTTAATACAATATGGCAGGAATGTGCTATATCTATGAGCATAGCAGTACAAAAGGGGTTGGTGATCAACGGAGCATCTGAACCAATCAAACACTCACACACAGTCAACAGATCTGGGTTTAATCCATCACCGTTCTTTAGCCCACTCTGCCACCCCAGTTCAGACAGGGCCATATGCAAATCAGTCTGACCCTGTGCCTCATGGGAACAGTCCAGCCCGAACTGCCAAGCCATGCCTTCCCTGGACCGGAAACAACTTCCTAGGACCGGTTTCTGGCATTACAGCGTCTTCAGCCAGGCTTGATTGAATCCGGTGGCAAAGTGAGCAAGGGACTCACATCTGAGCATACCCTGCCAACTTGTGGAGAACAAAGCGGTACAAAAGGGGGTGGTGTTGGATGGAGCATCTGAACCAATCAAACACTCACACCCAGTCAACAGATCTGGGTTTAATCCATCACCGTTCTTTAGCCCACTCTGCCACCCCAGTTCAGACATGGCCATATGCAAATCAGTCTGACCCAGCGCCTCAGGGGAACAGTCCAGCCCGAACTGCCAAGCCATGCCTTCCCTGGACCGGAATCAAGCTTCCTAGGACCGGTTTCTGGCAATACAGCCGTCTTCAGCCAGGCTTGCTTTAATCCAGTGGCAAAGTGAGCAAGGGACTCACGTCTGAGCATACTCTGCCAACTTATGACGAACAAAGGGGTACAAAAGGGGGTGGTGATGGACGGAGCATCTGAACCAATCAAACACTCACACCCAGTCCAGAGATCTGCGTTTAATCCATCACCGTTTTTTAGCCCACTCTGGCACCCCAGTTCATACATGGCCATATGCAAATCAGTCTGACCCTGTGCCTCATGGGACCAGTCCAGCCCGAACTGCCAAGCCATGCCTTCCCTGGACCGGAAACAAGCTTCTTAGGACCGGTTTCTGGCATTACAGCCGTCTTCAGCCAGGCTTGCTTGAATCCAGTGGCAAAGTGAGCAAGGGACTCACGTCTGAGCATACCCTGCCAACTTATGGCGAACAAAGCGGTACAAAAGGAGGTGGTGATGGATGGAGCATCTGAACCAATCAAACACTCACACCCAGTCAACAGATCTGGGTTTAATCCATCACCGTTCTTTAGCCCACTCTGCCACCCCAGTTCAGACATGGCAATATGCAAATCAGTCTGACCCTGTGCCTCATGGGAACAGTCCAGCCCGAACTGCCAAGCCATGCCTTCCCTGGACCGGAAACAACTTCCTAGGACCGGTCTCTGGCATTACAGCTGTCTTCAGCCAGGCTTGCTTGAATCCATTGGCAAAGTGAGCAAGGGACTCACATCTGAGCATACCCTGCCAACTTGTGGCAAACAAAGCAGTACAAAAGGGGTGGTGATAGATGTAGCATCTGAACCAATCAAACACTCACACCCAGTCAACAGATCTGGGTTTAATCCATCAACTTTCTTTAGCCCACTCTGCCACCCCAGTTCAGACATGGCCATATGCAAATCAGTCTGACCCTGTGCCTCATGGGAACAGTCCAGCCCAAACTGCCAAGCCAGGCCTTCCCTGGACCGGAAACAAGCTTCCTAGGACCGGTTTCTGGCATTATGCCGTCTTCAGCCAGGCTTGCTTGAATCCAGTGGCAAAGTGAACAAGGGACTCACGTCTGAGCATACCCTGCCAACTTATGGCGAACAAAGTGGTACAAAAGGGGGTGGTGATGGACGGAACATCTGAACCAATCAAACACTCACACCCAGTCAACAGATCTGGGTTTAATCCATCACCGTTCTTTAGCCCACTCTGCCACCCCAGTTCATACATGGCCATATGCAAATCAGTCTGACCCTGTGCCTCATGGGAACAGTCCAGCCCGAACTGCCAAGCCATGCCTTTCCTGGACCGGAAACAAGCTTCCTAGGACCGGTTTCTGGCATTTCAGCCGTCTTCAGCCAGGCTTGCTTGAATCCAGTGGCAAAGTGAGCAAGGGACTCACGTCTGAGCATACCCTGCCAACTTATGGCCAACAAAGCAGTACAAAAGGGGGTGGTGGTGGTGGAGCATCTGAACCAATCAAACACTCACACCCAGTCAACAGATCTGGGTTTAATCCATCACCGTTCTTTAGCCCACTCTGCCACCCCAGTTCAGACATGGCCATATGCAAATCAGTCTGACCCTGTGCCTCATGGAAACAGTCCAGCCTAAACTGCCAAGCCATGCATTCCCTGGACCGGAAACAAGCTTCCTAGGACCAGTTTCTGGCATTACAGCCATCTTCAGCCAGGCTTGCTTGAATTCAGTGGCAAAGTGAGCAAAAGACTCACGTCTGAGCATACCCTGCCAACTTATGGCGAACAAAGCGGCTCAAAAGGGGGTGGTGATGGATGGAGCATCTGAACCAAGTACAGAGATGTTGGCCTAAATCCATTGTTTTTTTGCTCACCATACCATTTCAGTTTGGACCCAGCCATATGCACATCAGTCTTGACCCTGCGCCCAATGGGAACAGTCCCGCCCGAAATGCTAGGCCAAGTCCTCCCTGGACTGGAAACAGGCATCCTAGTACCGGTTTCGGGCTTTCAGCCCTCATCAGCCAGGATAGCTTGACTCCAGTGGCATGGAGAGCACGGGACCCACGTCTGAGCATACCCGCCAAACTCGGGGTGACAAATGCAAAAGATCACTTGATGGGCAGAATGCAGAACAATGTCATACATTCGTCCCAGTACAAAGATCTGGGCCAAAATCCATTGTATTTTTGCTCAACATGCCATTCCAGTTTGAACCCAGCCATATGCAAATCCGTCTTGGCCCTGCACCCAATGGGAACAGTCCAGCCTGAACTGCCAGGTCAGGTCAACCCTGGACTGGAAACAAGCATCCAAGGAACGGTACACAACCAGGCAGGGCACAAAGAATCATAAGCACACAGAAATACCCACTTCTAACATTGGCATTTCTAAAATATTAATAACAAATCTGCTTTCAACGAGAAGCAGGTTTTTTCACCACTATTCCAAACATACCAAACATGGCCACGCTACCACTTTCACATCAGAAGTTACCACTGAAGCAATTCCCAATGCAAACCTATGATAGGGCAGCCTCACATCAGTCAGAAATAAAATAGGCTGTTTGTCACTACCGGGACATGCCGCACAACAAAGGCACACATCCTACGTTTTACCTACAAAGCACCATGCTGATAGTGCTACCTAGGGCCTACCTTAGGGGTGGCCTATATGTAGTAAAAAAGGAGTTTCAGACTTTCCTCTGCAACTGCATATTTTAAAATGAGATCACCTACACACTCTAATCTTATTTACAAATCAATATGTAATCAGGTGAAATCAGGGCTCTCACCAGAAGTGGTGGGATAGAAGAAGTAATTGGATTAATATTGGCATCAGACAAACATAGGGCAGGGTAGCAATTGAGCTTGGTATGTACAAAGCTGGATAGTATGCAAGGTCTTTGTGTCAAAAGTTGACAGAGACAGTAATTTCATGCAAGCTAAAAGACCAGTGGCCATAATACACAAAGTGCCATGGGCGGGCAATGGGTGTTTGCTCCCGCTTTGTGCGCCCCTGGGGCACTTTGGTATTACAGAAGGAGTTGCAGATGCTTGTGCTGCCCCTTCTGTATTAGCACCAGTGCTTTCTCAAGAGGGTGTTGCCTCATTTGCATGGGAGTGTGACCCCATGCGAATGAAGAAATCCCTTTGCCTCTGCGGCAGCAATATTTTATAGATGTGGACATAGAGGCAAAGAATCTGTCAGCGAGTGCACTGACCCTGCGGCCCCTAAAAGGTGGCACACTGTCAGTGCACTCGCTAATATCAGCCTACACCCACCTGCAAGGTATTCCGTGATCCCCTTTAAAAGTGCAGGTGATTTGCCACCTGCACAGTGAAACAGAGCAGCTGCTTCAAAGCTGCTCTGTTTTTTACCTGACAGCGTGAGTTCACGACTGCCCTGGGGGCAGGGCATCCTTTGTAACAGGGCGCCCTTTCCCTGTTTGTGCCCTGTTGATCTGCATTAAGGTGCCCCAGGCAGAAAACAGGGAAAATGTGCCCTTTACAAAATAGGGCCCCGGGTGCACATTATAGTAGAATGCATGCTGCCTACAGGGAAATTGTACTGTGTCTGTGGAAGTGTTTCAGCTATGATGAAATATGCAAGCATGCCCGTTTCCAATACAAGGTCATCATTGTCTGCAAGTGCTTGCCCCTAAAAAGAAGTGGATGGGAGAACATGCAGCCTGGAGTGCCCTTTGTGGAAATGTACCAATCTATTCACATAGATCTCAGAACAGTTAAAGAAATGGCTCTATATGTGTGCAGATGTGTATGATTTTCTAGGAAATCATAAGCAACTCCAAAGTGTTTAGTCAGAAGCTGGTTGCTAGTTCAAGTTGAAGCATTGTTTGAATGTGAACAGTGACTGCGTGCATTCAATTATTCTTTGTCCTGAACTAGTAATCCGCTTCTGACTGAAAATGTTTCGGAAATGTTTATGATTATTTTCCAAACATACTTTTATTGATTTCATGAATACATACAATGGGGAACCAATACCGTAGATGATGAAACGATCATCCTCATGTGAGGAACTACATTTATAATGTAGTTTAGCTTAAAATTCTTATTAGTATTGACCGAAACTAATGGCTAGAGGCCAAATGAGTCCATGGACCCCCCTGAGTAGCTGATATGGACCCTCAAGGGTCCCCAGGTTAAGAACTGCTTGTCTAGGCCATTGCCTCGATAGTCTTTGTGAAAGGCGTAGTGAAGTTTGAATTTTATCCTTGCTTCTAAAGTAAAGCGGTTGAGTGTTTTCACAGTAGGTTTGGTGTGGTTGCATTTTTTTGTAGGTTTACGCACATTCTGACTGCCTATTTCTGTAGCCGTTGAATGCGAGTGAAGAGTTCCTTGTAAAGACATGTAGAAATTATATTGCAGTATCCCAGTTGTGCCAGGGTTCTTGTGAGGACTATAGAATTCCCAGTTTAGAACAATGGAAGGATTTTCTGAAGTTCTGAGAGCTGGAAATTGACCAGTGGCCATATTACACAAAGTGCCATGGGCCGGAAATTGATGCCCTTGATCAATAGACTGTTTTAGGAGAAAAGAGTTCAGAATTAAAGATTATCACCAGGTTCCTGACCTTTTTGTTACTGGGTAAGGTTATAGAGCATAGAGCCAGTTAAACATTGATGAGACAGGTTTGATTTCTCCCATAGCAAGGATATCAGTTTCAGTTCCATTTATACAGAAGAAGCTCCTTTTCCTCCAGTGGAACATACAGTACAAGCAAAAGGTGATGTTGGTGAGATGATTAGTTAGAGTGTCTAGTCAGAATTCAATTTGTGTGACATCCGTGTACAATTAGTAATACACCTGGTTCTGGTTGAGTGGTTGAGTTCAGGGCAGATGGTATATATTACATAGCAGGCATGACAGGGAAGATCTATGAGGAATGTTCAAGGCCCCTGGCAAAAGGCACGTAGCACAAGGCATGTGGCTGACTTAACTGCCCTGGGGTTCCGCATCACATGACGTGCCCTGGGGGAACAACGGGCATTTGCGCCCGCTTTGCACAACCCCAGGGCACTTTGGTATTAGAAGAAGGGGCCACAGGTGCTTGTGCGCCCCCTTCTGTAATACCAATAGCGCTGGCGCACATAACCCTTTGCCTCTGCACCATATTACCGACAGGGGCACAGAGGCAAAGCAGCCCTCAGGTGGCGCACTGTCAGTGCGCCATCTGAAAGAAGCCCTCTACAGGGGGCAAAGGGGTCCCATGGACTTCCCAGACATCCCTTTGCACTGCAACCACCTGCAACCACCTGCAAGGGGATCTCTAATCCCCTTTAAAAGTCCAGGCAGGTTGCCATCTGCACACTGAAACACAAAGCGGCTGTAAAGCAGCAGCTCTGTATTTATTGTGAATGCGCTGCGCCCAGGGCAACAGTAGAACCAGAGGGTGGGCTTTGGTTCAACCACTTCAGCATTTGGCTTCCATGTGTTTTTCATGTGTTTTTCATGGTTTTCCAATGCTTGGTTAAGTTGTCCATCAAGGTCTTGACATTTTGAAACTAGTTACATTGCACCATTGGTGTTATGATTGGGTTTTCAGTCATCAAATAATCCTTTCGTTGAACTGCAGATGCAATGTGTAGTTTGATGCTTTCACTTTGATGACACAATAATATTTTAATTTAAGATTTATGCGATTTCTGGCCCATGAAGTGTTTGAGGTTTGGATGCCTTAGCCCCCGTTAAGGTACAGGACTGTTTGCTAATCATCCTCGCCCATTTATTTATTTCACTTTGCTGTCATGATAGCATATTGAGTTGGCATGCTCGCTTGTATGCTTTATTAAAGATGAAATGCAAATACTGATAATCTGTCAATAGTGTCTTTTATGCAATATTTTGCTGTGTGTCTCATCTTCTACAGTTCCAACACAAACATAATCTTCCGACTTCTTTTCATAATACTGTTCTTTGAGGATACAGTTCCTTAACTCTAATAATACAGTCTACTCAGAAATGGGTCACTATTCCGAACTTATATAGATGCTGATTCTATATAGGATTTTCTTTCTAGGACAGCAGGGGATATCACACACAAATGAACTATTACTAAAACCAGTGTCTTGTCACCTCTCTTTCCATTATCTTTCTAGCAGGGGGGGAGTTGGAAATTAATTGATAGTTAGACAGACATGTGGCACCTTAAGTTGTTTGGTAAGAGCATTGAGAGTTTTCTGGGCACAAATCCATGGCTGAGTGATGTAAAGATCAAGTTTTGGGTCTCCGTCACAAGGGAATGGAGCAATTATTTGCTAAACTGCAGTCCATTGGTGAACTGCATGCTTTTATCTTGGTGTCCGTGGTCAGCAACTCAAAGGTCGGCTGATCAGCGCATTGAAGAAGCGGTGGTGCAATGGGTATGATAGAAGATTGTGCTTGTATTTTGAAGGCTGAGTCAGGGGTTCAGGGGATTTTTGCTTCAAAGAATTCTTTTTTTTTTTAAGTTTGATTTATTGAAGAAAATAAAGGGAAAGGAGAGGAGGGGGAAAGGGGGAGTAAGAGTTACAGTAAGTAGATATATAAAATAAGCAATACAGTGACAATTCTCATGAAAAGTAAGCATAACAAGCATGAAGAATTATGAACAATAGCTTGTGAGTATAAATGAAAGGTAAAAAACAATAAATTGAAATTTAATAGGTACCGCAATCGGGTAATAAGAAAATCATGGGGGTTTATGTACTTCAACTGTGGTGAGATCAGGAGAAGGATGTGCAGGAGCAGTGGAGGAAAGGTATGTTACTAAGGGAAGCCAAATCAGGTCCTGTTTAATAGCCAGGGATATGGGGGAAACATAGTTGGTATCCAGACGATGATGAAAGCAGACCACATTCCACCAAGATTGGTAGGAAATATTTGCAGCTTGTTTCCAGTTTGAAGTGATGGTCTGGAAAGCTACAGCTATAAAGAGGTCGAGTAAAAGATAATGGCTGGGAGAAAGAGGAAGGTCCGGTGAGAGGGAACCTAGAAAAACTTGTGTAGGGGAAAAGGGAAACTGGAAGTGAAAAATGTTTTGTATTTGCTTCCAAACCAGTTGCCAGAACTGGGCAGTAGGAGGACAGTCTAAAAGTATATGTTTGAGATCTGCAGGTGAATGAGGACATGACCAACAAGTAGAGGGAGTATCTGGTGAAAAACAGGAGAGAGCCAGTGGGGAGAATAAAGTTCTATTATAAATTAAATATAAAGTTTGGGTAGTATTAGCAGCTCTAGAGGTTTTATGAAGTTTAGACCATATTTTGTCCCAAAAAGGTACATGCCAATTCTGAGAAAAATCAGATTCCCAGGCAGTCTCGATACGAGATTTTAGTCTATCATTAATAAAGCGGAAAGAATTATACAGAGCAGAAGCAGAAGGAGGGAGGTAGATCTACACTCCAAAGGAACTTCGTTGGAGGGTGATAGGGAGCGAAGATAAGAGATCAAGACTGGAAGAAGGGCAGCGTGTTGCGCCCAGGCAGAAGTGGGCAGTGAAAAGAGGGATTGAAGTTCCTGAAAGGAGAGAGGAGTACCCTGAGAGATTAATTGAGAAATCCAACATATTCCTCGAGAATGCCAAGTTTTCCAGAAGATGGAGCGGTTACGGATTTTGAGAAGTGAATTGTTCCAGATCGGTTGTTCGTGGATGGAAAGGAGGGAAGGGTAAGAGGAAGATAGAAATGGTAGAAGTAGATTCCAAGAGTGAGAAATGACAGACGTGCGAAGCCGAGTTAAGGAAGATGTAAAGGCCATGAATTCACGAAAGGTAAATGGAGAAATGAAGGAGGATTCTATACTCATCCAGACAGGAGGATAATAAGGAAGATCTGAAGAAAACCAGCGAATTGATTGTTTCAAGGAAAAAGCTCGATGATATTCCTTAAAATTAGGAAAAAAAAAGAATTCTAACATTACTTTGCATTACTGAGGATATATGCATGGGCTGCTATTTAATTCAGCACAATTCAACTGTTCCTAGTAGTACTGTAGATTTCCTTTTTTTGCTTTGAAGCTTTTTTGCTGTGTTTGTGTCAAATGTGCCCAGGGGCTCTGCCATTATTCTGCAGCAGAACATATTTGGTTAACACCGTCCCATGGCTGGGCTTGAGTGCATCGGGTGGCTGCGCCCGCATTTACCTGGTAGTTCTTACTCTGCTGGGGGTCCTCCCTGGTGCTGTCTGGGTTAGAGCTGGCCCTGTGGTCGGCATTCTAGAGGTCATGTTGCCATGCTCCCTGACAATCATGCACTGGTATCACCATGATGGGGCGGGGCTCCCTTATGTCTTTTTTCTACCCCTCATTGCCGCCATTCCGTGTTTCCCTATGGAACTATCCCAATTTCCGATGGTGGAGTTTTACATTCTCTTGACATTAGATTTCTTTCAGGTCTTTTCTTCCTAAATAAAAGCCTTGAAAGGGATTGTCCAGCATACCATATTCCTGGTTTCTGGTTCTGGTTTCCTTCTTCATTCCCAGTCTGCCTTTGTTGTACTGGTGAATTCGGGAGGTTTGTCTGCCTTGTCGCTTTTTTGTCCTTGTGATTTCCTTAGACGGCACATTCCAGCTTTGTGTTCCCTTCACTGGCTGACAAGGTGGCTTTCAGAGGTGATCCTCCCAGCTTCAGACCTCCTAAAATCCAGTCTAGATTGCCCACCTTGCTTCCAGCTCTTAGGAGTTTGGTTCATTAGGCCTTTTTCACTCCGTTATATGCTCCATTGCAGCCCCTTCTTCCGGTTGGGGTTGGCTCATTTTAGTTTAAGTAGTTCTTCAGTAAGTGACTTGTTGCATAATATTTCCCTTCCCTCTTTTATAGAAACAGTGTTGCACTACTAATGGTCTCAGACAAACTTTTGCTCCTGCCCTCACCAAGCCACGTTAAGGGAATTTTGCCAATGTATCCCGCCTCACATGAGGCTCCATTACATATGAATTTTCTATCTCATAATGATGCATCCTAATACAACTCACCTTGGTATGTTCATTTATTCATTTGTGTATTTATGTAGGAGTTTTGTATAGTACTACTTATTGCCATACAGCCGCTTTAAGGTTTGAACAGAGCAATCAAAACCATACAAAACTAAATTGCTGGAGGTCATTGAGATTCAAGAGAATGTAAGGAAAGCCACCAATTATTCTTCAGATGCTGCCTGTGGTAGACCTTGAGTCGAATGCACCTCAGCCTACATCTGTTTTGAGAAGTTTGAGAAGCTGTTCTCATTGCTGTTAGAAGATTAATTTTCTAGGGAAGAAATCTTAAAGGAAGTGCCTTGTTTTCAGTGTGATTATGAAAAGAATATGCTGTGTACACAACAATGAAGAAAATATCGCATATACATAATGCGGAGTGTGTCTCCTTTAGCTGCCAATGAAAATGTATACTCTATGTGACTGTTGAGAGGGGATCAACTATGGTGCCTATTCACAAAGGTAAATTTACATGTGGAACTTTACTCATGTGTAAATCTAAGCTTTTGTGGTATTCACCATTTCCAAGTGTAGGTTTACACCCAAGTCTCGTCTTACATTTCTCCACCCCCTCAGTTCAGTGGGTGGCAGCATCTAAGTCTGAATTTACTACTAGTAACTTTACACATGTAGGTGGCAATCTCCACTACCATGATGGAGATTTACCAAAAAAAGCATTATTATAAAATGTAATTGTAAAATCATTAAAAGAATATTTTTAACATAGAACTTATAAAATAAAATGTTGCAGCACATTCAAAATAAATACTTGTTAAACGATGAATCATTTAAATATATTAGTTTATTTTATAATTATTTATTTTTAAATTAAAAAATACATCCTCACTAGCATTTTGTATTTTTAATGAATATTTAGTAGATTGAGTTTAAATAATGTATCACGCACTAACCTGGAGTCCGTGTCCAGGCCCGGACTGGCCGTTGAGGGCATCGGGCAATCCCCCGGTGGGCCGCATGGTTGGGGGCCGGTTTTGGGCCCCTGGGGCCGTTTTTGTTACAGGGCCGTTATGCTGTAAAAACGGCCCTGTAACAAAAACGGCCGAAAACCGGCCCTGTCACAGAGCGCGGTCGCACCTCTCCCCCCTCCCCTCTCCTCCCGGAGGGAGGGGAGGGGGGCCGGCCGAGCTCTTTGCCAGGGCCTGTTCTGGTTCCCAGTCCGGCCCTGTCCGTGTCCCATAACTTGCACCCCTCTCATGTCTGTACTAGGGTGGCAGAGTGGGCTAAAGAACGGTGATGGATTAAACCCAGATCTGATGACTGGGTATGAATGTTTGATTGGTTCAGATGCTACATCCATCACCACCCCCTTTTGTACCGCGTTGTTTGCCATAAGTTGGCAGTGTATGCTCAGACGTGAGTCCCTTGCTCACTTTGCCACTGGATTCAAGCAAGCCTGGCTGAAGACGGCTGTAATGCCAGAAACCGGTCCTAGGAAGCTTGTTTCCAGTCCAGGGAAGGCATGGCTTGGCAGTTCGGGCCGGACTGTTCCTATGAGGCACACGGTCAGACTGATTTGCATATGGCCATGTCTGAACTGGAGTGGCAGAGTGGGCTAAAGAACGGTGATGGATTAAAAGCAGATCTGTTGACTGGGTGTGAGTGTTTGATTGGTTCAGATGCTCCGTCCATCACCACCCCCTTTTGTACCGCTTTGTTCGCCATAAGTGGGATGGGTATGCTCAGACGTGAGTCCCTTGGTCACTTTGCCACTGGATTCAAGCACGCCTGGCTGAAGACTGCTGTAATGCCAGAAACCGGTCCTAGGATGCTTGTTTCCGGTCCAGGGAAGGCATGGCTTGGCAGTTCGGGCTGGACTGTTCCCATGAGGCACAGGGGGATAGATAGGGCCCTGTGGCCATAGAAAACTCAGGGATGAGACAATTCAGCCTTTAGAGGCTTGGGAGGGGGGTGCCTCCTCAAGCCTCTAAAGGCCAGGGCGCCTCCCTGGTTCTTGAATGGCTTGGGAGGGGGGCTGTGCAGCCCCCTCCCCTTATTGTAATATATCAGCCCAGGGGATGGGGTCTCCAGGGCCTTTGAAGCGTTCAGGAGGGGGGCTTGCACTTATGGGAAATTTCCTCCCCAGGGGTGAGTGCCCCATGGCCTATAATGGCTCAGGTAGGGGGGCAACTTGCTCCTTCCCCTTATATTATGCAGTCTGGGGTGTTCTTCCGAGGGCCTGCATGCGCTGCTCTGCGAGAAATTTAGTAAGCGGATTTTCAAAGTGCTACCAGAGAGGTTTTTGCTGGCCTCAAGCTTGCGGGCATGCACGTGTGAACGTGCACAGGGCATCTGGCTTTTGTAATGGCTCATTAAGCCTTACAATGCTCCTCCACCCCCTCTGTTTCTCTGCTCTCACTACCCCCTCCCTTCTCCCCCTCCCTCTTCGTCAGCTTCATTTTCAGGCACCCTTACAGCACGTGATATTACTTTCACTTTCACTGCCGTATTTTCTTTAGCATTCTCGGCTCAGGTTACCTGTTTGGCTTAAAATCCTGAACTGCGCCACGTGAAGATTAAACTAGAAGCCTCACTCAAGTGTGCTGATTCCACTCACCCTTCCTTCTGTGTTGCTCCCGTAGGTAATTGACCCATCAGACTCCTTTTACGTCCTTCCTGGAAGTGACTAATGAGATATTTTATTGCTTTCTCTGACTCGTTAAAAGTCTCTGCTTTCCACCCTGCCGGCATCCTGACGTTCGGCAACCGCAGCATCGGAGCCACAGATACGTCAGACCTCAGGTGGACTTCTCCACACGCAGGTGCTCGAAATGAGACTTGAGAAGCGCATTTAGGTTGTCGTAAATGCGGGAACTACAGAAGCTGTGTCCCTCACCAAAAGCAGGAGTGGGAGGGATTTCTCCTGTATCCCATTGATTCTAGACCTGCAGGGCAGCACTAGTCCTCCTGTCCCCTGCCGCAACTCACCAGGAACTCCAATCGTCACGCTGTTTTGATCAGTGTGAGATTCGCCGGTGGGTGAAGCAAATTCCCTAATCGTCGCCAAATGCAGCAAGTGTAGTAGGCGTACACCATTATCTGCTTCAAATGTGTTTTCTTCTTGATAGGCTTCACCCACGACATGGAACAACTCTCTGGTCTGAAGGTCGAACCGCAACTGCCATTCGAACCTTTCTACCAGCGTTCACTTCATGCGCAGGTACACAACTGAATCACAACACTGAACAAACATTCCAATACATTGCCAATACTACATGTGCACCCAGGGCACCTTCCGAGCATGAGAAGTCCGATGCTAACTCTACAATGCTTCCCACGGTGGACAAGTCCTTCTTTCCACCTGTCTGCAGTCTCCCGCCCACATCCCACCCTCACTCACTTCTCTATATGTAAACGACCCCCCTCAAACATCCTATGATTCCACTTAATCTCCCCGGAGTAAAAAAACAATATTTTAAAAAATGAATCTCACCTAGTGTAATGTACTTGGTGCTTGTGCAAAGCAATGCAATGCCCGTGGGCCGAGGCTGTGCTATTTAAATTGTAAAAAACAAAAAAAGTACAGCGCTACATTGCTTTGAAGTTAGGCACGAGTTACATAAATCATCATGCACACTTAGTAAATAAAGGACAATTCAAAGGCTCCAACGAGGGCTCATCTCCAGAATTATCATTAATATTACATTGTAAATCTAAATCTTATTTTACTGTAAAGTTTTTGTCCTGGCTAGCACGCACATTTGTAAATGTCAGCTCTTCCGCAGAGCATTAATGCAGTCTGGCTTCAAACTATTAAAGAGACATTGAAGCAATGACTCTAGTTATACGACACCCCGCCTCCCGAGTAGAGGCGCAGCCATTCACAGCTGTCAAATCTCTCACATATTGGGCACAGGTAGAGACATTTTAGAGCTCACAACATTAATTTGGGCATTATAGGTTACTCGCTGCTTTTCTTCATTCAGTTTGCTCAGTTCCCATATCTTTGATCTGTATGCCTTTCTTATTTTTCTGAAGTCACGAGTGAGTGCACCCGAGTTGTTAATGACCAGCTCCTGCTCAGTTGCTTGTTCAGCTTCCATTGGAGAATTTTTAGTTCCGTTGATGAGTGAAGTAAAGGGCGGTGTTAAGGTGGTCCTAAGGGTGGGCGTAAAATCCGTTTCGCGGGCGAATTTGCGGATTTTCTGCGATTTCACGATCCGCGAATCTCGCGAAATCGCGGTAAAATCCTCGAATCAGCAGGGACGATTTTTCAGCCAAGCAAGGGTTACTGCAGCAGGTGCAAAAGTTGAACCTAATTTCTTTGTAACCTTTTACAAAAGGGTTACAAACAAATTACCTTCAACTTGGACACCTGCTGCTAATTGCTTCCTGGCGCCTCGTTGCCCACTTGCAACTATTCTCTGACCCTGCTCTGACCCTTGAAGCAGGGTCAGAGAATGGTTACAAGTAGGCAGCGAGGCACCTGTCCAAGGAATTAAACTTCATCAGGAAGCACTTACAGATATAAAAAACAGGAAGAAGGGAGAGGATGGCAAATATACCCATTTTGAGTTGTCAGGAGGGGTTAAACTAAAAGAGACCTTTACAGCACAATTTTCATATGCATTTTGCTAAAAATAAAAAGCTGTATGTTCTGTAGAGGCAACTCAGGAATCTGGCCCTTCAGAGATCCGGCCTCTCTTTCTTTCTCTCGATCTCTCTCTCCCTCTCTCTTTCCCTCTCTTTCTATCTATCTATCTATCTATCTCTCTCTCCCTCCATCTCCCATAAACGACTGCATGGGTAACTTCGCTATGCAAGCGGCTCGCGAAGACGCAAAAAGCCCAGCGAACACGCAAAAAACCCCGCAAACACGCAAAAAACCCCGCAAACGCGCAATAAAACAAAAATTCGCACAAATTCGTGAATTTTGCGGATCGCAAATTCGCAAAATTCACCCATGCTTAGTCCTAACATGTTATTTATTTTATTCTAGGATCGAACAGCAGTATGTATGTATGTAAATGTATTGCGATTTATATAGCGCATGTATCACCCGAAGGCATCAATGCGCTTGCTTAGGGAACCCATCCTGGTATTCCCTTGTGAGATACCCCGGCAGGGTATCCGCAAGGTGAAAGCCAGGCATCCCGCCGCGAGGGGCCGTTGTGGAGATTAAGGAAGCTATTGCCCAGAGTCGCAGAGTGTGAACCCGTGAATCGAGTAGGCACCGAAGCGAGAATTGTCGAGTACATGGACATTCTAGGACTCAAGACCCCGCCGAGCCGGGAATTGAACCCTGGTCCCGGGCTGACCTCTGCTTCCAGGTCTGCCTCCTCTAACCAGTGAGCCACACTTCTCCACATCCAGTACACATGTGGATATACAGTACCGGAGATATAAATAATACAATATAAAATACAGTGGTGTAGTGCATCACATCAGACCTAAAAATCAATAATAAATATAAAAAACACAAGCAATTAATGAGAATGTGCAAACATAATCATGGAATTATCATAAATACAGTCAATACGTTAAAGATAACGAACATCAGATGGAAAATCCAGTTTTGTACAATTCAGATGAAATGAGCTCAGTGCCATTGTGCTTCGTGCAGTCCCTACTTGTAAAATCACAACATTGCATCAGTTATCCCAATTATATACACTAAAATTAGGATAACAAGACACAAAAAACTTTCTAGTAAGCCAATTTTGTATAGTTACCGAGGAAAGTGCCATTGCCCCTCATTGAGTCCATATATTTAAAATTACAGTCTCATATCAGTGATCCCAATTAAGTACAATAATAGTGGGATTACAGCAATGCACCTAAAACCTTCAAGTAACAAGCTACTGAAAATCCCAGTATCAGAAAGTAAATCATCCCTCTTCCCCCTAGAACTCAGAAAACAGGTAGTGCAAATACAGTGCCCCATTAAAGCGGCATACTATAGTGCAGACATGCCATAGCTACTTAACATGTTTAAATAAATGCAATGAATGTGCAGCTTCAATAAGGCCAACTGCACCAGTTTAATACTACGGAAATGTAAAAAGCTGTCAGCATATCTGAGGTTGCACTAATAGGAGGTCGGGCCCACATTTTCAATTTAGTCATGATACTGCCAAGAGGCATTACATCTCTTTAAGCGCCCAACCCGTCTTGCATATGCCTCCTCAAACTTCTTTGTTCTGAGCATTTTTCTAAGCCACTCTTGGTATGTTGGAACAGGACATGTTCTCCATTTTTGGAGAATCAAGGAGCGAGCAATCGAGAATGCAATAATACAAACCCCTGTCTCCATTTGCCAATGCTGGAGTTCTGACTCTGATAGAAAACCCCTAAAAGTACCACACAAGCTTCTTGATCTATCTTAGCCTGAAGACAAAGACTGATAGCAGAGTATAGCTTTTTCCAAACTGCCCCAGCTTGTACAAGTATCACAAATATAAAGCCAGGCCCCAGCCCCCCGCTATTGGCAATGAAAACAATGATCTCCAACCGAGGGGTCCATTCTATGAAGGGCTGCAGGAGTATAATATGCCATCCATCTAGATCAAAAAAGACATCCTCTTAACATTTGCCGCTCATAATGACTTTTAGCCTCTACCAAAATAATGGCAGTCATTCTCAGAAAGACGACATTGTGTAGTCAGCCAGGTTTTTTCTGCTGCATTCCATGGTTACTTAATAACCTATGCCAATTTCCTGTTCCCTGACCTTAAAAGCAAACGTATAAAAGGACGAAGGTCTTAACTAGATTCCTGGCAGTGATTACTCAAACAAGCATTGGCATAACCAATTGGTCTCGCCTTTTGGACCTTATAAGTGTTTAGCCATGCAACAGTTGATGTTGTTGTACCAAGGATATTGTGCTGCATAACTAAATACTCATAAGGTCCCAAAAGCGAGACCTATTGGCTATGCCAATGCTTGTTTTATTTACTTCCGAACAGAGGACTAAGTCCCGGAGTCCTCTATTGGCTGCTGGCAAAAGTTTGCTCATATTGCTGGCAGTCAAACCGAGCACTCGCCCTGGGAGTCTGGCTCCTGTAGGAGCAAGATGGGCAAGGTGAAAAAAAGCTCCCATAGCCAATCAGAACACATTAATGTTTTTTATTTGGTTCAAGAGAGAGAGTCCCTTGAACCCAACAATCCAAATATTTTTCAACCTTAATTTCTCAAAAACTGCTAAATGGATTTACACCAAAGCACAAAAAGCACAATCTGCAGACCAAGATCTAGATTCCTGACAAATTTGGTATAATTCTGCTCAGCAGTTTTTGCTGTAGCCCTGCCTAAAGAAGTCTATGGAAAATGCATGAGAATATTACCTTTTGGAACCTCCTTCTTTCTCGGTCCCCACTGGACGGATCACCCTGAAACTTACATTGCACCAAGTAGTCAAAAAGTAGCACTTTAAAAAAAAGGTTTTGTGGAGATCATTTAATGGTGTCAAAGTTATCAGCATCACAAAAAACTCATGTCCTATGCAAATGCTGACCTAACTATAACTACTCAGTGGTCCTAGCATTGGGTAATATATATTTAATTATCTTAACTTTCCAATGTGGTGTTATTTAAATTGCTTGCAGCCACTGTTTTCTATGTGATGGCCATGTGTGTTGCTAGGCTCACTGTAAGGCTAGGCCTAAGTATATTTATGTCTGTGTTTAGACCTTTAGGGATGAAGTAGCTTTAGAAGTGTAATTTGTGTACACCAATATGGTACCTCTTTTTTGGGTGTGTGTTTCTATTATTATCCTTAAATCCCTCCTTATATTTCCTCTAAACCACTTCTATTTTTGAGTAACTATTCCCTATTTTCCCTACCACTATCCATGGCCCGTCCTACATTTACAATTAAATTGTGCACTTAAATGTGCGGCGATCTCCACCAATCCACATAGAATAGATCAAAAAGGCAAATTTCTCCGCATGTAGGCTTGTGAATAGCATTTTATAGTGCATGCATTCATAGCACATGAAGTAGTAGTACAAAGTACAGTTTGTGAATAGGGCCCTATGTGCCTTTTAGCTCTAGAGCAAGGCGTTTTAGAGACCCTGCCAAATTTATATTTTCCTGTCTATGTCGGCCATCTTCTTCGGCAACAAGGCCATTTTTCATGCAGTCTATTGCACTCTTGTGTTAGATAAGAAGCTGCGTACAATGGTCCTGTTATTTTTATAGTATTACCTTGATGACCTTGTGCTTGTATAAAAAATAAATCTCAGTAAAGAACCTTAAGTATTGCTAGAAAGTCACTTATTTCATCTCAATTGTCATCTTACAGGCAAAAGAAGGGGACCTAGCCATTATCAACAACCTTCTGGAAGATCCCAACTTGACTTCAAAGAAATTCAAAGAATGGAAGCAAAATAACTATGAGTTTTTCTTGGACATTTGTGAATACAGCCCTGCCATGAAACCACAGAATGGATCTTCTGAACTTGTAGTCACAGCTCCAATGCTGACACATACACATTCATTCATTGAGACGCACGTTTGACCAAGACTCAACACCATGGAAAGAAGCTGGATATATAACATGGCAAGCATTGTTGATATTTGCAAAGGATGCGCTCAGTAGCACTGTAAATACGTTGGATACGAGAATAGTGCCACAGGATGCCTACCACATTGCATGATAAGACAGTATTATTCTGTTCTGAATATTTTTGTTTGCTATTATCATATGACGTATATATACAGATCAGCATTATAGGGAGGGATTGGAATGGAAACGTAAACGAAGATGAATACTTTTATTCTAGTACTGTATTGAAGTAATGACTACAGTGAAAAGCTTCTACAGACATTTTATATATTTAGATATATATAAATATAAATATATATATATACATAAAGCTATTCCTATGTAGACACTTGTATCTATGTATATAAAATGTAAAATGTTAGATTATAGTTACATGAAACAAATATTCCTGAGTTGAGATCTTCAGTAGATTTTTGATTCAGGATAGGTACAATAGCAACAACACAGAAGCTATGTTCACCACTGTTAGTATGTCACGTTTGATTGTCTCAGTATTTACAAGATGCAATGCCTACCATTCTGACAAAATATAAGAGAGGAGGCAGAGTTACAAGAAAAAAGGGAAGGTCAACCCCTATAGTGCCTTAAGATGTACAGTGTGCATCCTGTAAAAAGACGCTCACATGGCCCTATGGGACTGCGTCCGGCTACCCTCCTCCCGTGCTGGAAGCGGAACCCACCTGTTCCCAGGTACTGATGAGTGGTCGAGGGACATACAAAATGGTAAAACAGTAGTACTGTCCTGCAAATGAAACACAAGTAATTATCAATGAACTAGCCTTCTTATTCCTAATTTGGTCTTTTCCTCAACTACATTTTTAGCTTTTTGGTCAAGCCCTGTTAATCTGCACAATGTGTAAATATTTGGGAAATGACACAATGAACAACTCATTCCCCACACATCCCACTACTAATGCATCTTCTCGTCTGTGTAAATTCACCAAATATTACAAAATCATTGTTATTACATGTCTTTGAACGATGTCAGGGTCTATTGACTATTTCATCTTTCAGGTGTTCTGTAAAGTTTCTATTTCTTTCATAGCACCAGTTGATAGGATGACGTTTAAAATCATTGGAACAAATGTGTCCCATGGGGTATGTTCACTGTATCTCCAAGACTGGAAATGCACGGCAGTATCATATCTTAGTTTATTCGGGGACTTTTTTTAATTTAAGAAGTTTTAAGGCGGTTCTGCTGTATTACCATATTGCGTACTTTGTTGATACTTTGCCTTTTACAGCATATTCAATAAATTGATGTGTCTTATATTGAGACTCACAGGATTAGGCATAAAAGATGGTAGGCATTGCAAACGGAATCTATCCACTGTGAATTTATTGCCACAAGCCTGTGAGCTGCAGCACATAGAAAGTGTTTGTTTTTGTTTACAATCACATCACAGACCCTGTGAGAAGTTTTCAATGTTTCTTTCAAATGTGTTTAAGAAGTAAAATCAATCCCATTGCAAACTGTAAATTGAATGTTGGAGAGGAATAGTGGCATATTACCTCTGTAACATGCTATTGTTTCCATATTTTGATAGAATAATTACATTTCTCTTCTGAAAAAAGTCTTACTTTGCCATCACAAATAATATTTAAACCAAAAAACATTTGTGCAGCAAAACCCATGCTTCCATCATGACAGCATAATGACGCTTCAAATGAAGAATTCATATTTATAAAGAGCCTCACAGATGCCAGTTCACAACGTCTTTTCCAGGCGTAATGTAGATTTAAGCCTGCATATGGTTGCAATGAATGCATGTATACCTTTTGCATAATTAACAAAAGTGAATTTATAATGAAAGTATGCTTGCAGGTGAAACATACATTAGTGCGTTCTGCACTACGCCTGTGTAAATTATGCACATTTCATTTCTATCATAGCTTTGAAAGGTTGTTATACCGTTCAGAGTTTCATGAGAGTGGCCCAGGAAATGTAATGCAAATTAAGTTTTCACTCACAAGTGTATTAGTTTGCTTGGGTATTTCCTAACACGTATGAAAGGTTGATCTTCACACAGCTGAGCACTATATTCACTGTTGTATGTCAGAATGTTGTACAGTGGAATATTATCTGGCATACATTTTGTGTTCTAAATATCGTTTACAAAAATATTGTCTCATTGGTTGTAGATGTTCTATTATTAACGCCAATGCGACACATTCAGGACACAATAGTTACGTCAGACGATATTCTGGTACACTCTATTAGTCCACTTCTAAGTGTATTAAGCGTAACTAGTTTCCCAAGTGTGAGAAAGCACACCCAATCAATACACATTTACCACATGTTTATGGAAAACATTGTAATTTTTAGACTACAGTTAAAATACATCAGAAATCCATTTCACTAAGTCAACAACAATATAAAGTACATTGCACACAGAATTTGGGAAATAGCAGTAAGTTAATCTATATGAGTTGATACCTTGCATGTGTGCGCGTGTACAGTTGTACTTCACAGAAGAGAATTAAGGGATTGTGTGTGGAAACCTCAAAAAGAAGTGAAATATGCATATCCGTCAACATAAAGTGGGCATTGCAGAGTTTTGATACATGTTAATACCATCCAGTCAAATTAAACTGCAGGTGCTTTGCAATGGCTGTTCTTTGCAACTAAATTAGCTTCTGGTGCTGGCTGTGGCATGTTGGTGGTGCACTCACTTGAATGCAGACAACATAAAAGGGAGGGAAATGCATCCACTATTATCATTACGTAATTCTTGCTTTAGCTGATAAGCTCCTGCAAATAGTTGCGCATTCCATTGGCATTAAATGTGCCTTCAACATTGAACCATTCACAGCATGGGTACTGTGAACGAACAGACTGTGAACTGTCAGTCAGTCCATGGCAACACCTTTACTTATTTCAACTACGAGTCCAAAGAAAAATCACAGCTTATTCATCAATGCTAAGGGATAATATTACTTCCATAAACAGGAGCCAGAGCAATCTGGAGAAAACAGTATAGACAGCTACAAGATCTTGTTAAACATGGGTTTCGAAAGAAAGGGGACAAGAACGTGACTGTAAACACTATTGGCCCGATTATGACTTCGACGGTGTGGGAGTGGGGCTACCACGCTGCTGCCCTGCTCCCACACCGCCAAGCCGTGTGAGCACCACCGCCCATATTATGAGTTTTCTCGTTTCCGGCGGGCGTTTATTTGGCAGTCCCATAGCGATGCCTCTAAAATAGGGCACAGCAATGGAAATGTCACAGGCAGTTCCTGCGTGGCATGGACTCTGCAAGCCATACTGTTCAGGAACTGGAGTGAATGCACACGGGGGGCACAACATGTGCCCCCCTGCATGCATCCCCGTGCACAGGGCCCACCAACAGTTTCATGGAGTTGGAACCTCCATGAGACCTCTGGTGGTGAGGATAGTCGTAATATTCTTGGCGTGTCGCAGGGCACCGCCAAGCATATTGCTACCTCAAGACCGCCGCACCATTGCCAGCTATCCTTGATCCCTGGTGGTTGCAGCGGTGCCATGGCGGTCTGACCACCCTAGTTGTAATCCAGCGGTTGGACCATTGGGCAGTGGTGGCCGGACCATCACAGCTGCACCACCATGAGTTTTGTCGCACTCTGACACCAAAATCATAATTTGGCCCTATGTGAACATTTTGGGTAAAATCAGATAGGAGACCTCCTTTCTTTCCAAGTGTTGTTCATCTCAAAATAATACAATGAGAGGGATGATATACAGTTGTATAAATATATAGCATATACATATATTTATTTCGATATTTTTCTACAGTAGCTAATGAATTATTGGAGAAACATCATTTATGAACCATGCAAAGCCGTGAACTAGAGAGAGACAACTTCTGAGTCCGTATTAATCTTAAGCAGTCTTTCCATGACCAAAAATAGTACACGGTGTTGTATGTTGATAAATATGTAAATATATTTATAACTTTAACCTACTCCAACGCTAAGTTGTGATTTTCTATTGCACAGATCAGAGAACTTTTGAATTCTGGGTGTGAGTCAAGTGGACTATGACAAATTATTGTGGCCTATTCCTCAAGACGCTCAGTTGTTCCTGTATGATGACATTTTACGTGCTTCCCCGTGTTAATACCTGCCTTAAAAAGAATTACGTTAGGGACTCAAATTAATTCTTTACTTAATTAAAAAATCGATTTTATAAAACTTTTTTTTGTGTTTGTTTAACATACAGTTATAAACAGTAAAGTTTTATAGGCTTAACTCGCTCACTAGCGCCTCATGTTCCACTGAGGTTTTTCAGGTCTGGTGTGATACAGCTCCTGAAGATTCCCCCTTTTCAAGTCTGCTCACGGGCGGCTCCTCCGTTATGGCAGAGGAGAGTCGCCCTACTGCTACAAAGCAATTAATTAAACTGCTTTGTTATCATTTTACTTTACATGTAGGAGGAAGCCACAGTCTTGAGGGCGGGCCATCACCATGAGGAGTGGTGGGCACAGGGCAGCAAGTGCACGTTGGTTTGGCTGGCTGGCTTAGGATGGCCTGACCGACATGCACACTTGTATATCTCCAGATTGTTGCTTGGAGATATCAGCGGGGCTTAGGCAGGACTTAGGCAGTGCAGGCAACCAGTCCCTGCTGGAGCTTGAAAGCAGCCCACTCCGCCTAATCCCGGCGCTTCTCTCATGCTGGGTAATACAAAAGCAAAGCGCGGGTGGTAGGTAAATTATATATATATATATATATATATATATATATATATATATATATATATATATATATATATATATTCATTTATTTATTATTTATTTATTTTTTAATCCTCCCCCACACTGCCTCACCTCTTTTTCATGCTAGCGGCCGCCACTGAGTCTGCTGGCTGTGGTGGTAGAGCTTTTCAGATTCTTGGCCTGCAATTATCGAATAGTCTCTTTGTCTTCACGTTACCACTGATCATCTTCATTTTAGTGAACTCCGAAGACCCACTCATTCTTCTAATCTCTTTTACTCTTCTACAGTTGTCCTAATGTTTATGATTTCTGCCTCCACACCATTATTCGCAGATGTCTATGGTTGTTAATTTAGCCATTTACAAATAAATGAATCAAAACCACCCACCCACACACACATACGTAACCCATCACAGACATTCAGACCCCGCCCCGTTATTTTCATTTTTCAGATGTCACAGGACTTTTTGGAACCCAGCGCAGCCCATGCGTTCATGTGGGACTTCTCTGGGAGTCTAGGGGGTCCCACTGGCTCCCAGAGGATACCTGCAGGATCACAGAAACCACCCATTTTTTTTTAATTAGTCCTGGTGGGTTCCTCTGGGAATCTTCCACATGGCCAAGCAGTGATGGTACCCCTACCCTGGCCCCTTCTTTCATATATGTTTTTTTATTTTCAGGACACAAGGACCGAGTCCCCATGTCCTGAAATGGCGAACACAATATTTCACCTCATGTTGTGGCCAGCTAATCACAGTGTGAGCTCCTGCCAGAGTGAGGCATCCGATGAGGAAAAAAAGCCCCCTCAGCCAATCACATAGCTTTATTATTTGAAGTCATGTGAATTCCCACAAACCCAACCACACAGATATACAAATAATTGGAACCTTAATTTCTCAAAATCTACTGAATGAATTTACACCTAATCACAAAAAGCATGCTTTCTGGATCAAGATCTAGCTTTCTGTCAAATTTGGTATAATTCTGTACAACTGTTTTCGAGGGATCCCTGTTTAGTTTTCCAAAGGAAAACTTCATGGGGAAATTGTGTTTTGGGACCCTCTTTTTTATTGACCACCAATTTATAGTATCACCCAAACTATCCAGGAAGGATCTGAGGTGGATGAGTTTTTTTTTGGGGAACGTTTCATGAACATTTGTCAAATAGCGCAAAAGTTATTAGCAAACAGATAAACGCTCTTCCTATGGTAACTAGTGACTGCCACTGTGTAATATATGTAATATATACATTCCAAAGGACAATCAGATTACAGTGCCCAGCTGGTGGTGGGACACTGTTTTGCAGGTCCGATTCGCACTTGTATATCAAGATAATTCCCCCTCAAAATTTAAGAAAAAGTGGCCACTCCGCGAGCGGGTATATTTAAGTATGCTTTTACTGTAAGAAGAAAAAGCGACACATTTCAACTCACCAGAGTCTTGTTCACACACACATATATATATACATATATATGTGTGTGTATGCTCAATGACTGTGCTATAAAAAAATATTCTCCCCATTAACATTTCTAATTTAAGGCAACTGTACTAATAAACACACATTCAACGTTGTTTTTGCTTTGGTATAACACACTGTTCACTACCCTCATAGAATGCATGTTACAAAGACTGCAGATAGAAACCATCTATCACCAAGCTTGCACTCAGAGCTAATCCTGATGTGGTGTTCTTTGCTCAGTAGTTTTTGAAATGTAATCTTTGTCATATACCTTTTCAGCAAGTATTTCATATGCCACAATAAGGCATTATCATTTGTAAACAAATATAGAGAAAGTGTATCATTATAGAATCCTTGACATTCACGGACCGCACGGACACAGATAGGCATTAGGATCACACATTCTCATACATCCTGAAATTTACCAGTCAGAAGCAACTAATCTGAACCCAACATGGGTTAACCACAGTCTTCCACCACAAGTGAGCACTGTCTATACAGATATTTATTACTGTGGTGAGAGTTGACATTTGTAGGTGCCACAGCAGATGAATTACAGGACTTCAGTGTTTTTTTTAAATCTTTAGGTGCATCTCAGGATCTTACACTGCCTCACTGTAAGCGGATGGCATTTGAAGTGACTTGTCTTGCTCAAAAAACTAGCAATTATTATTACTACAATTTTGCTTTATAGACTAACTCCTGGCTCACCTGGTCCATTTGTGTGAGAGTCTAATCTTGCATATCCCTTTATGTAGGCTCGATTTGGAGGACAAAGATGTTTGTCATACTTGATATAAAAGATTTGGAATTCTCCTTCTTGTACTTAACGTTCGACAATTTGTGCTTCCAGAAAAGCTCAATCATTCAACATAGCCAGTAAATTGCTGACATCACCTCATAAGTGTGAAAGCCAGGATCCATGTCCGTTAGTAGAATCTTCTTCAAATCTTCAAGTTTATTTGTATGTATACTGTATTATCAAGGTAACCTCTACACTGTTATGGTTAGCTGTTCCTTCTGTTTCACCGACATTATTAGTCATGCTACCACTCTTCACTACCCCCAAGAGGTTCTTTTTCAGAAATATTAAGGCAATAAAAAAACACATGTAAACACATGGTGCCTAGGAACCTCTTCTTATTCGAAGAGATTGGAAGTGGTAAATGTGAATGTTAAAACTTTCATAGTGGTTATGGTGCAGAGTAAGGAATCTGGAATGCAATGCATTTTGAGATGAACACATTATTATTTAAAGGCATAAAGAAAGTAAGTTGGTGCTTAAACAGCATCCATCATGATTCAGCCCTGTCACATTCAGATTGCACACATATGTGAAATAGCTGCTTTAGCCTACTTTAAGGTTAGACATATATGTGCAAAATTCCAAAAAACAACACTCAATCAAAATTACTTATGACTGAAACAACAACTGAGCCTAAGAAAGTATTAGCTGAAAAATCTAAGAAAATAAAAAAAGTAACTGTGAACCATTGGGACAATAACATCCATAGTCTCACCTGCTAGATTTTAAAATATCAAAACTCATTAAGAAATGAAGATGTTTTTCTTCATGGATTATTTTGTTATTCTCATTGACAGGTATACATCATCTAAAAAAATCCTTTTATCCTTTTTTGAGGAGAATGTCCTAAGAGCATTATAGTCCGTCTGCCTCTGGTCATACCAGAAGCATGCTACAGCTATATTAGTGAATTGTAAATGTGTCCAAAAATAACATTTGTACTATCTCTCAAAAAGATTTAAAATTGTTATTTCATTCATCTAAACAAAGCTTTACAGGGATGCTCAGTAAAGACAAAATGACAGAGAATGTGTTAAGAATGGTTTCTCACATACATTTCAAAAGAATGGTTGGAGCATGTGTTCTTGATGAATAACTCGGAAGCTTGATAAAAAACATTCTAAGTACTAGCCTAACTGGACACAGTATATCCGGGTTACACCAATGCAACAGACATGATCCAAACCAATGCATCCAAACTGTTAATGTCTGAAGGGATCTTCCACATACTAAAAAGGTCAGTTAAAATATTATGACATTGCTGGGTCCAAATCCAACCCTACCTTTGCCCAAATGCCGACTGCCATCCCCCACCACTACGTTTTCTCCAATATGCCACTATCAACAGTGCAGTGAGTCCACAATCCAATTGCTTTTTGGATACTGCCTGAAGAACCCGATATCTTAGCATATTCTGATTCATCACCTTAACTGTTATACCAAACGCCCCTTGCCACAGAGGCAACCACTCCATATTAATGAAATGCTGAAAGAGAGAATAAGCCACAACCAGAGGCTCAGGATAAGCACAACCATTCACCTCAAACTAGCCCCCCACGTAAAACTGGGTCTCATCTACATGCACTTAGCTGAGAAGCATACCCTCAAAACTCAAGACCTACTACCGAAGATCAGCTGTAACAAAATTAGAATTAGTTGGAGTAAATTCTATCTCCCTCAGATACATTTGTATCCATAGAAACAGAGACTAAGAGAGGATATAGCTCTAGTTCACACTGATGAGCTAACCTGCACTGAATTATCAAAAACACTTTGCTCACCATTTAATTGGATAGTAATCTACTACCAAGTGAAGCCTGATTGCCCACTCCTCATAGTAGTAATGTGCCCCAGGATAGAACTTGACATTACAAGACACATTTCTTGAACTAACCTTTCAGCAGCTGATTCTAGCACAAAACAAATCCTGTTTATTAGGAAATGTAACCTGTGTGTCAATTATCACAATTAAAGACAAGCAATGGAATTCCCTGCAGGCTCTGGACCTCAACCAGCTGGTGAGCATCTTGATGCTCTTGACCTAGTGCTTACATACAATAAAGAAACCTCTCTCTTGACAGTGGTAAGCCAGATCTGCTGGACCACCTTTTATCTTTCTGTGCCTCTGAAACCATTTATGCTGCTCTGCTCCCTACTGAAGAGGCTTTTAACATACTTTGCAAATGTGACACTACAGAAATGTTAGCAGCAAGGAGACTGCTGCAACCTATTGAAATGTTGCAATAAACCCGTGATATGCTGCAGACCATGACTCTTTGCTAAGGAACCCGCATTATAACATATCAATTTCATAGGACATCCTGGTGCAGGCTAGAAAAATGAACAAAAATTGGCCTCAAATTTCTCAACCCGCTCTAGAAGAAGGATTTGTGGAAGTCATAGCTACAAGATGGAGATCTTCAATTTTACTGAACAACTCACCTGCCCAGACATTCTTAATGACAACCAGTGTACGAATTGCCTTGTGAAGATTTACAGCAATATGTTGAGTAAAACATTGCCAAATCCAACATGAGCATCCAGATTCCTTGCTCCGTGCCCTAATCATTATGACATTACTAAAATCCACGTTTACCACTTCTAAATCCTTGGAACAAAAAGAGACATTGACAGTGGCTGACAAAGCAAAATCAAAAATTATCTAACTTGCCTTAGAAACCATACCTAGCATCATCAAAAAAACAGTTTATCTCCTTTCCCACAGCAGGCATTAAAACCATGATTGATGGTTCCTTTCTAAGCCGAGTTTGTGATAATCATGCCATTATTACTCCTCTTTAGAAAAACTCTTTAGAAAAACCACTGATAGACCAAAGATTCTGATTCACTAAGATAAATCTCTCTAGCACGATTAGTGAAAAGGAGGTTGTGACACATTTAAAAATACAGATAGGTGAATAATTTCCTAATCATGAGTGCTTGAGGGGCACTAAATCTGCCCTTGCTAACAGTAGAGAAGAGATCCACCAACACCTGGACAAAGACACAAATACAGGCTTCTCTCAGCCATTTGGAGATAGATGACCATGTTACACTTTTACAAAGGCTGAAAGAATGAACATGGCTGTCCAGTACTGCCCTGGAATGATATAATCATTTTTCTCAAAGCTCAGACAATATATAAAGATTAAGTCAGTGAGGTATGCTGAAAAAGCACTGCAATATTCAGGGGCCGAATGAGAGTTTGACGGTGCAGCGGCAGGCCCACTCCGGCGCCGCACCACCATTAAACCCCCATGAGAACCGCCCTCCGCAATATGAAATTTTTTGTCGCTGGCAGACGATTCCTTTGGCATTCCCAAGGCGGTGGCTATGTTATAGGCACCGTAATAGGAACATCAAAAACTGTTCCAACATGGCAAGGACTGAAAAGTCCATACCATACTGTAACCCTTGAGCATGCACACAGGGGACACATGTGTCCCCTATAGGCATCCACAGGACGGGAGTCAAAAGGGAGCCGTGTAAGGCCCCCTTTGTTTCCCCTCCGCCAGAGTTTTCATGGAGGAGGAACTGCCATGAAATCCCTGGCAAAGAGAAAACTCCTAATATGTTTGCAGGGACCATCGCAGTTCTGCCAAACATATGGATGCCTGTGGACCACCACAACATCAACAGGAAACGGTGGTTCCCTGGCAATGTCGGCAATCCCAGGGCAGCACGACCACTAGGGTTGTAATGAGGCAGTCTCAAGACCGCCACCACTGCCCTACATGAGTCCGGCGGTGCTAGGACCACCCGGCTTCCATTCAGCCCCTTAGTGTGAAACTATTCTGTAGTCATTTACTTATTAGGCAGTTTACATTTAAGTGGTATGCATGAAATGCCAAATTTCAACAGGAAAAGCAAAAGTGAAGTATTTCATTTTAATTCCTGTTCCTCAGTCCTAAAGTGGCACTTTTGAGTCTCTCGGAGAAATAGGATGCAATTTAAAGGCCTGTGTCCCACGTACAGTTGTCTATTCTGATGCACTATTCTTAACTATGAAACAAAATATATGAAAGTAAAACAAATTATTCTAGCCAGCCAATCAAGTTCTTATTTCCATCCTATTTTCAAACTTTTGGGGTGTGGAAAAATATTTACTGTAAAAGCTGACAATCTCCAGTCTTACCCGACCCTGCTTTTTTCATGGAACCTCAAGAGTTATACCTGTTTAAAGAGCCCCATTTACTCACCATTCTTTCTCAACCTTTATCCAAACCTCAGCAGACTCAGACCCGCATTTCTACTCCAACTGCCTTGGATCTGGCCTGGCCTACAGGCAACTGAGCTAGAAGCTACAAATTCATTAATACATGACTTTGGCAGGCTGCTGAACTTGATGAATTATAAATCTCTTTCTTTGCAATCACTTTTCAAAATGAAACAGCTGGTATTCTTGAAAATTAGTTATCCCATTGTTTGTAACACCTATAACGAGCCAGTATAATTTTGATATTATTATTTACCTTTGACCAAAAGAAATTTCATGGCACTTTGATTGGAAAAGATGTCTCCTGAAAAAAAAGCAGCTTAACATTAATCTAAAGATCATGCAGGTATGAATCCCTTTTGCATCCTCTAAATACCTCAGTGAGTTAAACTATCATTGTTGAGAAATGGTGAGGGCAGTAGGCCAAGGTTTCAACATCAAAACTGAGTACCATTTAACTGGATAATAGATACACATGGTCTTTAAAAAGCTAAGAAAAAACAAGAGATGCTACTATTATGTAAAATTCTTTTTTGAATACTCAGCCGGATCGTTCAGGGCTTCATAGCACCACTCAAAAAAGGACACCTTCTTCAAAGTCGCACTCTTAGAACTTTTGTCAGTCATTGCGTGACTGGATGTGCGTTGCAGTCAGTGAGGAGAGTGTGCTTCATACACCCTTCAAGAAAACTTTTGAACTCTGCATTCCATCTGTAGGTCACTGGCAAATGTGATCACTTACTGCACCACTGTCTTTCTATACAAATGGATTTGCAACTGGAAAGTATTTTCCATGTTGCGGTCACTCACTATGCAGTGTAAGTACATGCTAAGTACAAATACAGCATTCACAGTGACTTGTTTATTTGTACCATGAACATGAGATCAAAGACTCTGGTTTGACGAGGTTTATATAGCATTGGGGATTCCAACGTCATGGGGTAAACCTTATGCATTACACTTTCTACCATGTATGGCATCTATCTAGCGATTATCTCTGCTAAGCAGCGTGTTTCTAACAACATCCTTCCATAAAGTACAGTGTATTTGTGGCAACACATTACTAGTGGGTGAGTCATTATCCTGTCCTAGCCTACAAACCTAGCTCAGTGGCTAAAGGAACAACTAAGTGTGACTCTATGTGATAAGGGATTTGTCAAGTAAAAGAAGCATAAAATGTGCAAACATCTAAGATAATTATTTAATATTTTATGCTGTTTGCATCCAGAAGACACTATGAAATAGACATTGCAGTAATTCAGTAGATGGTTAATCAAGGGTTGAAATTCTGTAGCACTGGGGCAGTGCACTGCTGCTGCTCAGTCGTTGTTGTCAATTTGTTTAAAAGAGGTCATTCCATGTTTTTCATTAAAAAAATGCAAATTGCTTTTCCAGGGATCACAAGCTGATTTCTTTTTGGGTCTTTTGTAATTAAGGATAACATTATTATTTTTTGGAGCAATAGGAGGTTATATACCAAATTCTCACTAGGACTGTTTTGAAGACCTGAATCTTATATAGCACCTTGTACTGTATGTGAATCATAGAGAATCAACCAGTCATGGGAACATTTTAATGTCTAATATGTACATACTAGAGGCTGAACTGTTACTTATATGGGAATAAAACAATATGTTGATATTTTATACTTTCATTAAAAACATAATATTTTTGTTTGTAGACAGTAAGTACACTGTAATTTGATAAGAAAATATTCATCACATTCAGCAAACATTAAATGTCCTGGAGTAAACATGGGAACATGGGTGGATAACCAAAAGTCCTTTAAAAAATCTACATGGTTTTACCGTAACACACACACGCATACACACACACATGTGTGTGCGTGTGTGTGTCTATATGAAAAGGAGGTACTCAGAAATTAACAAGACCAGTATACTGCAGGTCATCCAGAAGGTTCCTAGCGATACATAAGCACCAGGCAAAAGGATGAGCATCTCCATAAAGTCATAGTGTTCCAAGGTGATTTTTCTTATCCTTATTTCTTTCTTAACACCCATAATATGTCTAATATGCTGCTTGACACCACCCCCAATTTAGAAATATACATGCAAACTATACAATTAGGAAAGCTATCAGTAATGGAACTAGAGGGTTTTTGAAATGATAATTTAATGAAATCAAAGTTCACTGGTTACATTATCTAGGTAATCCAGAACGATATTACTCAGTACCATGCATTATATATATTTTTACATGTCTTTATATGCATACGTGCATATATATATATATATATATATATATATATATATATATATATATATATATATATATATATATATATATATATATTGGGCACATATTCCTAAAAATGTGTGTATAATAAAATACCTCATATTGCATCTAAATTATCTTGAATCCTAGAATTGAAATACACTTTCTATTATTAATTTGTCAAATTGTGAACTCCAGTACATCACCATGATCAAATATGAAACACAAAGTAAAGAAATCCTATGCACATTATTAAATTCTAATGGATTTAAATATGAGAACTTATTGGCTAACCACTTTCTTTGATAAATGAGAATGTGGTTTATAATATTGACAATACTTAAACACAATAAGTTTATATTTGTGATGGATACATAGTATTCTTACAGAGTAACCAAATGTTCATGCGCAATGCCTGAGGTCGGAAAATATTAAATACACTGAAAGGCAAATTATAGTAGCAATCATCACATATGATCCAGGAGTAAAGGACAAATTAGGCATTTATGTAAAGTATATTTTGCTAAAAGTAATGTTTTGATGCATTTCCCATAATAAATGCATAGCTTACATTTTGAAAGATATGCATGTTATATGCAAACACATCTAGGTTTTCAATTTTATGAACTGCACCTGATATTACAGAGGTTATTTTTATCTTTGGCATCCTTTGCTGCTAAAGAAGGAAAAGCAGTAATTTGGCTCTGGATAGCTTGTATGACTGGTGTGTCTCAGTAGTATATAGATACACATCCACTGATATGTAACTGTAGACTCGAAAATCAGCAGTAAAATGGGGATTTAAAATACAATATTATTCTGATGTAATGTTTAAATTGATTAATGTTTTGAACTTCTGTCACTGCAAGATTATTAAGTACCTCATCTGCCGTCACTGTGTAATTAGATTGGTCTATGTTTAACAGTATATGTAATAAAGAATTGGTTCTAAATGTCCAGCAAAACATTGGAGCTACAACTCAGAGATTACATCTGCAAAAGTCTGATATTTCATTTCAAGCTATGGATAATGCACTTCAGTTTCCTGAAAGTATTTTACTTTTAAGTGTGTTGTGTGAGGAATTGATCAAAAAATAAATACATAATGAATGTTGATTTTCGGTTTCTGGATAAGGTCTGTATTTTATAGCAACTTGCTACATTTTCGTTTCTATCACAAATTTACATGTCCACTTTTATGTGTATCTACAATGAGAAAACTTATGAATGGAAAACTTCACTGTGTGTTGCTCACTGGGCATATACCTCATAGTACATTGCACAGATGTGTAAGTTGTAAGTTGCACTGCAACATTAAAAAAGGAACATATTGCTCTTTTTTCAAAGATATTAACTTATTTAAGATATAATCTGTAAATTACTGAAAATACATTTATTCTTCCTACATGCAAAAGTAGCTTTTGTTTTTGGGGAGGGGAGGTTGTAAATTTCTGTTGTAATATTTGAACTTAAATAAACTGAATTATCTGCACTTAAAATATTGATTCTGTGGTTTTATTATTATTTTAGTAACAAAGTTATAGAAAGTTATAAACTGGTCATAAATCACATTATATATGAATCACAACTTAGAACCTAAATGCGTAATTCCTCCAGGCCATGCATGAAATGCTAAGTACCAAATGTAGAGATGCATTATTGGTATTAGTTTGTTGAAATATAAATAAAAAGTATAAAATATTTATTATAGATAGTACTATGTTTAGACTGCAGCTACAGTAAAAGATAAAAAATATTCTAAATGATCTGTCATACATTAAACAAGTGATTAGGATGTTGTTAAAAAGAAAACACAAAATGTCGGGAATTCTAAAATCCAACTCGTTTTTAATGCAAAATAACATGCAGTACAGCAAAACACTAAAGGCAATTGTCAAGTCAACTAGCCAGGAATCTCACTAGAAAACGATCATTTGGAGCATAACACTACAATTCATAGAAAATTGGACCAGTTTATATTTGATTTTTCTCAGTTCAAAGTCTATGGGGCTTTGGGCCAGATGTAGGTAGCCCTTTACCGATCGGAATCGGCCGAAAATACCGATTTTCGGCCGTTTCCGATCGGTAAAGGGCTAGGGAGATGTAGGTGCACATATTCGGTAATTTTACCGAATCGTTATTATTACCGAATCGGTAAATTTACCGATTCGGTAATAGTTACAGAATCGGTAAAATTACTACCGATTCGGTAATATTTACTGATTCGGTAAAATTACCGAATATGCAATGTGGGAAGCCAAGTTTCCTTTGGCACATGGCTTACAGAATCGGTATTTTACCATGGAATACAAATCCATGGTAAAATACCGATTCCTGTGTACATGCACATCTGTGCATGTACACATGTGCCATGTGACAGACAGACGTGCCCTTAGGGCATGTCTGTGTGCCACATTGCACACATGCCCGTTTTGGGGGTGCTAGAGGGTGTCAAAGTGACACCCCCTGCACCCTTGACAAATTCGGTATTTACCGAATCGGTAAATACTGATTCGGTATCTGCTATTGAATCCGATGGGCTTCAAGGCCCATAGGATTCAATAGCAGATACCGATTCGGTATTTACCGAATCGGTAAATACCGAATTTGTAAGGATTCGGTAACGAATCCAGATGTTGGGACCTACATCCCATTTACCGATTTTGAAATACCGAATCGGTAGAATTCGGTATTTCAAAATCGGTAAATGGGATTTACCTACATCGGGCCCTTAATTACATGATATAAACGTGCTACTTTCAGCAGAAACTTACCTGAGCCGGTGGCAGGATCTGCTCCCTATAGAAATGCCGGACATCCTTGAGAAATCAAGTGTTTTATGCCTGGAATGAAGTACCCTGGATAAAACACCCCAGTCCAGCCAAAAGGCAGCGGCGATACGCTATCAAGCCACAAAATTTAAAATACATGACCTCCTTGTCGGTAGTGTTTGAGAAACAACAGTCCATTAGCATGGCAATACTCAAATTAAATCACATTTGCTATGTTCAACAGAATATTAGAAATATTAGCTCCTTGGTGCTTGCAAATAAATCCTTACCCAGTCATTGCAAGATGAGTCACATCTGGCATTTTGCGGTTGAAAGGAAATGGGGGAGATGCCAGCACACTCTAGCAGTATATGGCCGAGGTGGAAAAGATGAAGACAAGTGTCATTAAAACTGATGGGCTCCCCAGTCAATGGAATGCAAGCTCCTATAAGCATTTGCATGCAAGTCCAGCAAGATAAGGAATTGTCTGCACTCTTTACACTTATCCTTGTAAGCCGAGTGGTAGCTCGGGGCACAGGAAGGTTCAGTACAGTTCAGACTTGGAATAATTCCCCATTCTGCAGCAAGGATGTACCCTACCAACAACCATATGCACAAATCAGCAAAAATAATAGCAGAACAGACCCAGAGTGAGATCTGTTATCCAGGAGGAAGGGACTGCTGACCTCAGACAAAGGCAGTAGCAGTGAGAGGCTGTCAGGGCAGAATCATGCAGCAGTGGTGGAGCAGAAGAAGGAGGTGGGCAAGAACACTTTAATGTACCAAACGGATGAAAAGGCCACAGCAGAAACCATTACAGCAGATGGTCTAGGGTCAGTCACGGGTAATAAAGCAGAGGCAGAAGTGCCATAGGCTCTAGGAAGAGCAACTTGTTTACAGTCAGCAGGGTGGATCCACGTCGCCAAACCACAGTACTTGACAGCTGTATTTGTGATGAGCAAGATCTGGCATGGTATGCACCGGGGGAGGTGTGGGGGCTGTAGTTCCTCTGGATCACATGAACATAGATCCACTCACTGTGTTGGAGGAAATGGCAGGTCTTCGGATGGGCCCTCAGGTAGCTCGCACCTGAGAAGAAAATGGAAACTGTAGAGACACTGTATGAACTTTCTGTAATTATGTAAAACAGAATATCATTTAACTGTATATCCAGCTTGGTAGGAGAGACAGGTGGATTTGATGTGAGCATCATGGGTTGGCTCATGAATATTTCATGTGGGCTCAATTTTGATTTCTGGGAAACAATAGCTCCCAAGGATTATAGGGCAAATGGCAGAGCATCAGGCCGTTGTAACCGTGTGTCCAAGCATATCTTAGAAATCTAGTTCTTCAGGTTCTTTTCTCCCTTGCCCACTGACTCAGGGTGATAGGCTTAATGAAAGTGCTTGTATATTCCTAGAGCCTTACAAACTATCTACTCTACTGGTGACATGAAATATGTCCCTCATTCAGTTCTGATTTAGTTGCCACCCCCATACCAGAGGTTTAATTCTCTAAGCAACCTCTAAGTTGCTGTAATGGCATTTGTATGGGACAGCGTAGGCTTCCATTCATCCGGAAAATAAACACACTACAACAAAGACATAGGAATAACTTTCACTGTTGAGATATGACTAAAGTCTAGCTGGGTGTGCACTAATAGATCACAAGGGGGAGGGGAGCCGCAAGTGTGGCTTTACGTTTTTTTGCAGCCTTGTATAAAAGGCATGTAGCACTGGATTGGCAATAGCTTTAGGCTATAGAGCAGGGCACAAGTCGTAAAAGAAGAAGTGGGGGAATGCTGTCACCGGAAGTGACGTCACAGCAGGAAGTGACGTCACAAAAGGTGCTGAGCTCCTCGTCCCAGAGAGGCCAAAGAGTTAAGTCCACCTGTTTGGTAAAATAAGTGGGGGGACGCCGTCCACTCGCGTGTTACCCCGACTTGAGCCCTGCTATGGAGGAAAAGAAGGGTGCATAATAATGGGTTACAGCAGCATGTAACATGCCATCCCTATCAACATGGGCTGCTCCATAACACAATCAATCTGGTGAGGTTGAGTAACAGAAATTTCAGTACGACCTATTGCCCAGAGATATCACCCCTCAGTTCTTATAGCAACATTAGTAGTTTTAGACAAGGCAGCATTCTTGACAGCTGAATCAGCTAGGACATTGTCCCTTAAACATCAACACAGGGGCACTGGTGAGCAACATACCTCACTACTGCCAACTTTTCAAGGCAGTAAAAACATATTGTACATCCTTAATAGAAATACCCACCAAAGTGAAGAAAACTATTTGCATCCAAAGGAGCCCAAATTCTTGAGTCACTACAAATACATACTTTGAGTCTGTGTATACAGTAATGAATGTTTCTTGAACACGGGATACAAATGCCAGTACAAGCAATGAACTCTGTGATTTCAGCTGATTTCACAGTGGGTAGGTTGCTACTTTCCACAATTTGGAGTACAGTGAAGACAGTATAATTAGAGAGTAGGGTCCACCCACAAAATGTGTTCATTTACAATAATTGAGGAGCACATCAGAAAAATCAATGAGGTTTAATAGCATGAGCGTGGCCAAAACCCTGTCACGCGAGTCTCCATCCTCAGTAATAGGTGTTAAAGAAGCAGGGTTGAAAAAAGGACAGCAGAACAAAGTAGTATGAGAGGTGGTCAACAACAATATTTCATATCGAGACAAATCAACTGTAGAGTTTTTGTAGTGAGGAGGAGTACTACCACAGGATGGGTAACAGCAACAGTTAACTGAGACTTAACACAATAGGCCACATTTATGAAAAGTGGTGCATCTCTGCACTGTCGCAAGAGATGCATCAAAATTTGCTACGAAAGCTGCCTCACTTTTCTACAACATGGATTCTCCAAATGTATGGTTTGGCACACCATGTCGTAAGTAACGAGTAAAGTTTTTTTTACATGACATTGACGTTGCTGTCTTGACGCACAAAAAAGTGACACATGTGCCATAAAAGTGCATTCGAAAGGAAGCCAAACTATTGATTTGAAGAAACGCTGTTATGACATCAAGAGCGGGACAAAAGAGAGAATGGTCAAAAACGTGCACGCAGTAATGCAGACTGGAGGAGGGAGCCCAACACAAGAGGAGGAGCTGGATTGCCTGGAGGAGTGGCTGGCAGCTGTCATCCCAGAGGTGTTGCTGGCAGGACTTCAGGACAGGACAGTGCTGAGCATGAGGACCTGTAAGACCCACAGGGTAAGTCGCATCAAGGGGCAATGTGGGTAATAAACTAATGTTGTTCAGTACATTTAGATATGTACCAGTCCTCTGTAGTGCCATGTGCTGGGCAAAGGGCAGGTATGTGTGTCAATTACAGTTAAGTATCACATAATTGTCACGTACACTGGACAGTCAGATGTTGCCCAGCTCACTCTAGATCCATTATGTAACTCACATACATGCTTGAAGTACAGTACCAGGCTACTGTCACCGCTGTTCCACCACAACTTCAAATCCCACAAAACCCTGCAAAAAAAATAGGGCCTTATTTATACATTTTTGGAGTAGGGCAGCATCGCAAGAAATCTTGCTGCGCTACGTTAATACAATAGGGCAGGAATGTGCTGTATCTATGGCATGAAAAATGGGACCCCCTCAAGAGATAAATTATGACCAAGGAACAGAGGGGAAAGAAAGAGTTCATTCTAGAGAATTGTTCCTTCACTGGTCATGGATTTCACTTGACAGTATACTCAGAATTATTTAACTAGGGTGACAGAATAATATGACAATATTTACTTTATCATAATGTTTATTTTCATTTAGTGTAATTTCTCATTTTACTTTTTTATAAAAAGGAGACAGTTCATCATAAATACATTTTTAAAGTGAATATTTTTGCTTTTAAGCACGAGTACAATTATAGACACACCAATGATTGAAAAAAATATACACAATTATAATATACAATTAATTTTAAGAAAACCACCTGATATCGAGCATCCAATTCAAATCACTCACATACACACATACATACTACAATCAACCCACACTAACAAAAAGGAAAAAAGGGGGGAAAAACTGAGTGTTAGTTGACAAGATCAAAAATGCCAATACTAGGGTCTCCGAAGATAATTCGAGACCCCTGCACTAGGTCGGTCGACGCGCGTTTCGGTGGGTAACCACCTTCCTCAGGACCTTTTTTTCTTTTTGGACTCAAGGATATCAGGGGACCTATAAAATTGTTTACATGAGAAAGAAAGAAAAGAGAATATATCTGTCACCAACTCTATCATAACAAAATAAAGACAAATGCGACAAAAAAACCTTGTTTAGATTTTACACAGCAGCTTTTCACATGACCAGCAATTGCAAGAGAAAAAAAACCTGAGCAGAAACTTTACTCTCTGCATATCGTAGAGTCATAATATAAATTGAGACCAAAGTTACATAAGGACAAAGAAAGATAAATTAGGCTCATATTATTTACAAGATTCCTTTCATATTAAATTGAAGATACAAAAGGCATTTTCATATTGACCAAAAACATCACTATACTTACAGAGAAAAGCAAGGAGGTTCCTATTCCTTTGATATTCTTTTCCTACTAGTTGAACGATTTTAAGACAGGATATATATTAAGGGGCACCTGCATAGAAAATACAAGGACCCTTATTCTACATTCTACAGGTAAGTTGGTTCAACATACATTTCTCTGTAAATGGTTAAGCTTACCAAATCATGGTAAAAGGCAGAGAACGATGATAGCGATTGTAGCGATTATTCCAGTCTGCTTGAGAAATAGTTGTCTATTCTCCCGTAAGTAAAATTGGCTAAAATATAAACATGCCAATGTTATAATTTGTGCATTGATGTTCTTTTTTCTACAAGCACAATACTGTGATAGATGACTTAAGGCGCATGAGAAACCAGAAAAACGCACCTCCTCAATAATTTATAGTGCCCTCAGAGATGCGTCCCAGGTAAATTTGAAACTGGTTCCTAATATGGCGTGACTTAGTCTTGACAAATGTGATCTAAAAGATGGAAAAAAAAGGATGCAAGTGCACAAACGTAAGATATCTCGACTAAAGATGAAAGGAGTGGCAAATCAAGTTGCTTAGGTTTGTGCGTACAGAGAGAATCTTACGTTTATTATTTCTGTGATTTTCGTAGAGAGTATATGTTGATAGGGGCTTGTAACGCCGCTCACTATACTGCGTGCATCTGAAATATAAACGGACACATAGATGCAGGGTGGAAAAGAAACTCTAGTTTCACGGGGTAACGGCAGAGTGAATATGGCATAAAAGATTAAGCCGGTGCCATCAACAAGAGTTTACCTCCGTGACTATCAGGCAAACGGCTCTAATAAGTATAGTTATATTTATGCATGATCCTAGTTCACTACATACCTGAACGTTTTGTCACGCGGTGTCTACTCTCATCTTCCTGTAGAATCGGCGGTAGGCAACGTACTGCGTTCAGCGCCCGGTTTATGATCCCTCCTTTGAGACGTAGAATCCCGCGATGTTTGCTTTGTTATCACGAGAGTACGGGCGTTAATTTAGAATTAACATAGAAAGAGGACTATGTTTCGCTAGCCCATTACTCGACGGGTCCTCCGTAGTATCAACACAAAGGGTGGACTACAGTATACTGGCCAGTCGCCCGAGACATATGCACAACACACAGTGCAATTGGAAGGGGTGCAACTGGCAGGAGGATCAAGCTGTAAAGCACAATAAGTACTTCATGGGAAGTAGACCACCGATGTAAAAAGTAGATGTGGTCCCTTAAATAGAAAAAATCCATAATCAACGATCACATATTAAACTCCAGCCAATTAAATAAAACTGGGAGCCATATTTGAATGCCAATAATAATAATGAAAGGTTGGATGCATTTTTATATCATAGTATTTCATAACATCCTAAAATCGGACAGCCTTGATGCAGTCTTAGTACAGAGAAATAAAGAGAAAAGAACCACAGAATTACAATGCACAATCGTAGGATGGTAGCTCAGAAATAGAAATACAGATTCTGAAATGGAAATAATACCTATGTTTCTATTTTGTAACATACCAGCAAATTTCCTCGTTCAGTCCTCGTTTGACACTATCAAGATGATATATCCAAAAAGTTTCACATTTCTTGCGGGTAACTTCGTTAGGTTGGCCTATTTTGGGTATTACCTTTTCTAGTATCGACCATTTAATATCTCGCTCAGTGTGGTTGTTGTCCAAACAATGTTGGACTAAGGGAGCCAACAGTTTTTTAGTCCTGATGGCAGACTTGTGTTCACTGTAACGGACGCGAAATTCGCGACCTGTTTCTCCCACATAGGCCAAGCCACAACTACAGAATAGGATATAGACAATGTTATTGCTGCGACAGTTGGTCAAATGTCGCAGTTTGATCTCTCTGTCATTGTATTTGATAGTCTCAGATGTGATTGCTGAATCACATGCGTGGCATGAACCACATCTGTGGTTGCCCAGAACGGCTGGTAAGCCTGAGATAGAGCGCAGATTTTCTGAAGGGAAGCTTTTAGTTTGTCTAGTATGTACTAGCATGTCCCTGAGGTTTCTGTTCCTTCTATAGGCTACCAAAGGTAGTGGCAGAGGGGGAGCATTGTCATCGGAGTTTAAAATTCTCCAGTTTTTATTGATGATGTTCCTGATTTTAAAATTCAAGGTGGAATGGTTGATAACACAGGTTATCCGATTTTGTTTCTCACGTTTGGTACCTTGGAGTAATGCAGTCCTGTCATAATATTTGGCTCTTTTGTACGCATGCCGCACGAGGCGATGGGGATATCCTCTTTTGAGCAGCCTTTCTTGGAGAGCATCTCCATGCTTGTGGAAAGAATTCATGTCCGTACAGTTGCGACGGATACGCAAAAATTCCCCAAAAGGGATGGATTCTCTTTGACAATTGGGGTGATAACTGTCGAACTTGAGGATAGTGTTCTTGGCTGTGTTTTTTCTGAAAAGACTTACTGATAGATGACCATTAGTATCTTCAATACTGATGTCTAAGAAGTCCACTTTACGGTTGTTAAAGTTTACTGTGAACTTCAGATTGGTATCACTGGCATTCAACCAAAGGATAAATGCTTGTAAAAGGTCTTCTGGGCCTTTCCAAATAAAAAAAATGTCATCTATAAAACGTTTCCAAACTGAAACATTTTCAAAAAATGGGGCCAGTTCGTTATAGATGTTCTTGAGCTCCCACTCTCCCATGAAGGTATTAGCTACACTGGGGGCACAAGAAGCCCCCATTGAAGTCCCTTTAATTTGTTTATAGAGACGACCATTGCACTCAAAAAAATTATTCAAGAGGACGACCTCCAGACATTGTAGAATAAAAATGTCAGGGCGGTCCGACGGATATCTCTGTAGTAGATCTGAGACCGCCTGTAACGCTCGACATTGAGGAATATTAGTGTATAATGCCTCAATGTCGAGCGTCACCAGGATGTCTGTGTCAGAATTAAATGGTAGGCCCTCTATCTTGTTGATTATGTCCCCGGTATCTCGGATGTAAGAAGTATACTTCTGAGTCAGGGGGCACAGAAATCTATCCACATATTTTGATAATGGTTCCGTACATGATCCAATGGTCGATATTATGGGCCGCATAGGTGGATTAGTTTCTGACTTATGGGTTTTGGGTAGCCCATAGAGAGCAGAGGTGATAGGGGAGGATTTATTCAAAAAGGCATATTCATCATCACAGATGAAACCATCTGTGAATGCTTCTCGAGTTATTTCTTGAATATGTCTGTTTAGCCTTTCCAATTCCTTCCGTTGGGCTGGTCTATAATGGTCTGTTACTGATAACATCTCAGACATTTTTTCATCATAAGTGGCTCTGTCAAATACGGTGATACCCCCACCTTTGTCACAAGGTTTAATGATAACCGAGGGATTTATTTTCAATTCATTAAGAGATGCAATTTCTGAGTTGGATAGATTAGATTTGGGTTTGTAGGGATTTTTTACAACTCCTGCAACGTCTCGAAGAACATTCTGTTCAAATATGCGTACATCTGTACTTACCATGTCCAATGTCGGGGTGAAGGTTGATGGCGGTTTACACCTTGACAAGTTATTATCTTCCTCATTTTGTGGGCGATCAGAGAAAAATTTATTTAATCTCACCTTTCGGAAGAAGGCAAACAAATCCTCATGTAACTTGAATTTGTTTAAGTGTGTACTCGGGACAAAAGATAACCCCTTACTAAGTATTTGTATGTCCTCAGGTTTAAGTAACAAGGAGGAAAGGTTGTAGATAGGTAGGTTTTCTGCAGTGTTGGGAGTGGAGTCCTTGATACCTCCTACCACCAGTACTGCTGATTGCGTGTCCTCACGTACTGTTGTGGAGGTTGAGGGCTCATTGGGGCTTGAGCTCCTTGGTCCTGCCATCGTACATTCCTCCCTCTGTACTGGCCCCGGGGTAAAAAACCCCTTCCATTAAATGGACGTTGAGTAGGTCTACCTCTAAATGGCCTAGAGTTGTATTGACCATTATTCATCTCTTGGTAATTGTCCCCATCTGATCCAGAGGAACCAGAGTCTGAGAAATTTGTAAACCTCCTCCTAGGGTAGCTATTGAAGTTAGGGTTATAGTTGCCTTGTGTCCCTTCCTGATAGTAGTTAGGGGTAAGGTAAGGGTAGATCTTTTCCTTAGTAAACCACCTAACATCTTTTCTTAGCTTCTCTGTCTTTTTATTAGTGAGGTAGGTATCAAAGTCCTTCATTTCAGTTTGTATTTTTTCTAGACTATTTTTAGCTTCATCCACTGCCGTTGATGCATTGAGTTTGGCTTCCAAATCATTAATTTCCTGTAAGAGTGTGGATGCTATATCTTTCGCTGTTTCTATTATCAGCATCATCCAGTCCCTGGAGCAGCGGTTAGAGATAAGTGACCACCGCTCCAGGAACTTTCTGATGTCGACAAATAATGCAGGAGCATTACGTACTCTTAGCCCTGTGGGGATTACACCTGCCTTGAGATACTCAAACATATAAAATGCGTGAGATTCTATCCGTTTTAATTTCTTCCGCATATTAAGAAGATTCTGCCAATCGCTGTTACCTAATTGGTGAGGGGGGCAGGGGACACTATCGCCCGTAACCTTACCCATCAAAGCGTTGAAGTCGTCATCAGAAAATCCGAATGTCTGGAAATTGTCCATTATAAGGCAATATACTAGGACTCTATATCTATGTAGATTTATTAGATATTACCGTGTATTAAACCTCCCCAGGAGCTGAAACACTGAAGATTGTTCCAAACCAATTCTCTAAAGAAAGAAAAAACAATTTAACTCTATTACAACTGAAAAAAAGGGGGTTGCAAACAAGAAGTCTCAGAAAGGTATGACCCACGTTACCAAAGAGAGCAAACAGCTGGCCATGTGAGAGCAGCTTATGGTTCAATCCAACAAAGTGATAATTTACACACAATAGAAAATTAATAACACAATTAATTTTTATACACAAGAAAATCCCACGGTTAAAAAACCGCGAATGCTACAGCATGAAAAATGGGACCCCCTCAAGAGATAAATTATGACCAAGGAACAGACCGTATTTGACAGAGCCACTTATGATGAAAAAATGTCTTAGATGTTATCAGTAACAGACCATTATAGACCAGCCCAACGGAAGGAATTGGAAAGGCTAAACAGACATATTCAAGAAATAACTCGAGAAGCATTCACAGATGGTTTCATCTGTGATGATGAATATGCCTTTTTGAATAAATCCTCCCCTATCACCTCTGCTCTCTATGGGCTACCCAAAACCCATAAGTCAGAAACTAATCCACCTATGCGGCCCATAATATCGACCATTGGATCATGTACGGAACCATTATCAAAATATGTGGATAGATTTCTGTGCCCCCTGACTCAGAAGTATACTTCTTACATCCGAGATACCGGGGACATAATCAACAAGATAGAGGGCCTACCATTTAATTCTGACACAGACATCCTGGTGACGCTCGACATTGAGGCATTATACACTAATATTCCTCAATGTCGAGCGTTACAGGCGGTCTCAGATCTACTACAGAGATATCCGTCGGACCGCCCTGACATTTTTATTCTACAATGTCTGGAGGTCGTCCTCTTGAATAATTTTTTTGAGTGCAATGGTCGTCTCTATAAACAAATTAAAGGGACTTCAATGGGGGCTTCTTGTGCCCCCAGTGTAGCTAATACCTTCATGGGAGAGTGGGAGCTCAAGAACATCTATAACGAACTGGCCCCATTTTTTGAAAATGTTTCAGTTTGGAAACGTTTTATAGATGACATTTTTTTTATTTGGAAAGGCCCAGAAGACCTTTTACAAGCATTTATCCTTTGGTTGAATGCCAGTGATACCAATCTGAAGTTCACAGTAAACTTTAACAACCGTAAAGTGGACTTCTTAGACATCAGTATTGAAGATACTAATGGTCATCTATCAGTAAGTCTTTTCAGAAAAAACACAGCCAAGAACACTATCCTCAAGTTCGACAGTTATCACCCCAATTGTCAAAGAGAATCCATCCCTTTTGGGGAATTTTTGCGTATCCGTCGCAACTGTACGGACATGAATTCTTTCCACAAGCATGGAGATGCTCTCCAAGAAAGGCTGCTCAAAAGAGGATATCCCCATCGCCTCGTGCGGCATGCGTACAAAAGAGCCAAATATTATGACAGGACTGCATTACTCCAAGGTACCAAACGTGAGAAACAAAATAGGATAACCTGTGTTATCAACCATTCCACCTTGAATTTTAAAATCAGGAACATCATCAATAAAAACTGGAGAATTTTAAACTCCGATGACAATGCTCCCCCTCTGCCACTACCTTTGGTAGCCTATAGAAGGAACAGAAACCTGAGGGACATGCTAGTACATACTAGACAAACTAAAAGCTTCCCTTCAGAAAATCTGCGCTCTATCTCAGGCTTACCAGCCGTTCTGGGCAACCACAGATGTGGTTCATGCCACGCATGTGATTCAGCAATCACATCTGAGACTATCAAATACAATGACAGAGAGATCAAACTGCGACATTTGACCAACTGTCGCAGCAATAACATTGTCTATATCCTATTCTGTAGTTGTGGCTTGGCCTATGTGGGAGAAACAGGTCGCGAATTTCGCGTCCGTTACAGTGAACACAAGTCTGCCATCAGGACTAAAAAACTGTTGGCTCCCTTAGTCCAACATTGTTTGGACAACAACCACACTGAGCGAGATATTAAATGGTCGATACTAGAAAAGGTAATACCCAAAATAGGCCAACCTAACGAAGTTACCCGCAAGAAACGTGAAACTTTTTGGATATATCATCTTGATAGTGTCAAACGAGGACTGAACGAGGAAATTTGCTGGTATGTTACAAAATAGAAACATAGGTATTATTTCCATTTCAGAATCTGTATTTCTATTTCTGAGCTACCATCCTACGATTGTGCATTGTAATTCTGCGGTTCTTTTCTCTTTATTTCTCTGTACTAAGACTGCATCAAGGCTGTCCGATTTTAGGATGTTATGAAATACTATGATATAAACATGCATCCAACCTTTCATTATTATTATTGGCATTCAAATATGGCTCCCAGTTTTATTTAATTGGCTGGAGTTTAATATGTGATCGTTGATTATGGATTTTTTCTATTTAAGGGACCACATCTACTTTTTCATCGGTGGTCTACTTCCCATGAAGTACTTATTGTGCTTTACAGCTTGATCCTCCTGCCAGTTGCACCCCTTCCAATTGCACTGTGTGTTGTGCATATGTCTCGGGCGACTGGCCAGTATACTGTAGTCCACCCTTTGTGTTGATACTACGGAGGACCCGTCGAGTAATGGGCTAGCGAAACATAGTCCTCTTTCTATGTTAATTCTAAATTAACGCCCGTACTCTCGTGATAACAAAGCAAACATCGCGGGATTCTACGTCTCAAAGGAGGGATCATAAACCGGTCGCTGAACGCAGTACGTTGCCTACCGCCGATTCTACAGGAAGATGAGAGTAGACACCGCGTGACAAAACGTTCAGGTATGTAGTGAACTAGGATCATGCATAAATATAACTATACTTATTAGAGCCGTTTGCCTGATAGTCACGGAGGTAAACTCTTGTTGATGGCACCGGCTTAATCTTTTATGCCGTATTCACTCTGCCGTTACCCCGTGAAACTAGAGTTTCTTTTCCACCCTGCATCTATGTGTCCGTTTATATTTCAGATGCACGCAGTATAGTGAGCGGCGTTACAAGCCCCTATCAACATATACTCTCTACGAAAATCACAGAAATAATAAACGTAAGATTCTCTCTGTACGCACAAACCTAAGCAACTTGATTTGCCACTCCTTTCATCTTTAGTCGAGATATCTTACGTTTGTGCACTTGCATCCTTTTTTTTCCATCTTTTAGATCACATTTGTCAAGACTAAGTCACGCCATATTAGGAACCAGTTTCAAATTTACCTGGGACGCATCTCTGAGGGCACTATAAATTATTGAGGAGGTGCGTTTTTCTGGTTTCTCATGCGCCTTAAGTCATCTATCACAGTATTGTGCTTGTAGAAAAAAGAACATCAATGCACAAATTATAACATTGGCATGTTTATATTTTAGCCAATTTTACTTACGGGAGAATAGACAACTATTTCTCAAGCAGACTGGAATAATCGCTACAATCGCTATCATCGTTCTCTGCCTTTTACCATGATTTGGTAAGCTTAACCATTTACAGAGAAATGTATGTTGAACCAACTTACCTGTAGAATGTAGAGTAAGGGTCCTTGTATTTTCTATGCAGGTGCCCCTTAATATATATCCTGTCTTAAAATCGTTCAACTGGTAGGAAAAGAATATCAAAGGAATAGGAACCTCCTTGCTTTTCTCTGTAAGTATAGTGATGTTTTTGGTCAATATGAAAATGCCTTTTGTATCTACAATTTAATATGAAAGGAATCTTGTAAATAATATGAGCCTAATTTATCTTTCTTTGTCCTTATGTAACTTTGGTCTCAATTTATATTATGACTCTACGATATGCAGAGAGTAAAGTTTCTGCTCAGGTTTTTTTTCTCTTGCAATTGCTGGTCATGTGAAAAGCTGCTGTGTAAAATCTAAACAAGGTTTTTTTGTCGCATTTGTCTTTATTTTGTTATGATAGAGTTGGTGACAGATATATTCTCTTTTCTTTCTTTCTCATGTAAACAATTTTATAGGTCCCCTGATATCCTTGAGTCCAAAAAGAAAAAAAGGTCCTGAGGAAGGTGGTTACCCACCGAAACGCGCGTCGACCGACCTAGTGCAGGGGTCTCGAATTATCTTCTGAGACCCTAGTATTGGCATTTTTGATCTTGTCAACTAACACTCAGTTTTTCCCCCTTTTTTCCTTTTTGTTAGTGTGGGTTGATTGTAGTATGTATGTGTGTATGTGAGTGATTTGAATTGGATGCTCGATATCAGGTGGTTTTCTTAAAATTAATTGTATATTATATTGTGTATATTTTTTTCAATCATTGGTGTGTTTATAATTGTACTCGTGCTTAAAAGCAAAAATATTCACTTTAAAAATTTATTTATGATGAACTGTCTCCTTTTTATAAAAAAGTAAAATGAGAAATTACACTAAATGAAAATAAACATTATGATAAAGTAAATATTGTCATATTATTCTGTCACCCTAGTTAAATAATTCTGAGTATACTGTCAAGTGAAATCCATGACCAGTGAAGGAACAATTCTCTAGAATGTGCTGTATCTATGAGCATAGCCGTACAAAAGGGGGTGGTGATGGACGGAGCATCTGAACCAATCAAACACTCACACACAGTCAACAGATCTGGGTTTAATCCATCACCGTTCTATAGCCCACTCTGCCACCCCAGTTCAGACATGTCCATATGCAAATCAGTCTGACCCTGTGCCTCATGGGAACAGTCCAGCCCGAACTGCCAAGCCATGCCTTCCCTGGACTGGAAACAAGCTTCCTAGGACCGGTTTCTGGCAATACAGCCGTCTTCAGCCAGGCTTGCTTTAATCCAGTGGCAAAGTGAGCAAGGGACTCACGTCTGAGCATACCCTGCCAACATATGATGAACAAAGCGGTACAAAAGGGGGTGGTGATGGATGGAGCATCTAAACCAATCAAACACTCACACCCAGTCCAGAGATCTGGGTTTAATCCATCACTGTTCTTTAGCCCACTCTGCCACCCCAGTTCATACATGGCCATATGCAAATCAGTCTGACCCTGTGCTTCATGGGACCAGTCCAGCACGAACTGCCAAGCCATGCCTTCCCTGGACCGGAAACAAGCTTCCGAGAACCGGGTTCTGGCAAGACAGCCGTCTTCAGCTAGGCTTGCTTGAATCCAGTGGCAAAGTGAGCAAGGGACTCACGTCTGAGCATACCCTGCCAACTTATGGCAAACAAAGCGGTACAAAAGGGGGTGGTGATGGACGGAGCATCTGAACCAATCAAACACTCACACCCAGTCAATGGATCTGGGTTTAATCCATCACCGTTCTTTAGCCCACTCTGCCACCCCAGTTCAGACATGGCCATATGCAAATCAGTCTGACCCTGTACCTCATGGGAACAGTCCAGCCCGAACTGCCAAGCCATGCCTTCCCTGGACCGGAAACAAGCTTCCTAGGACCGGTTTCTGGCAATACAGCCGTCTTCAGCCAGGCTTGCTTTAATCCAGTGGCAAAGTGAGCAAGGGACTCACATCTGAGCATACCCTGCCAACTTATGACGAACAAAGCGGTACAAAAGGGGGTGGTGATGGACGGAGCATCTGAATCAATCAAACACTCACACCCAGTCCAGAGAACTGGGTTTAATCCATCACCGTTCTTTAGCCCACTCTGCCACCCCAGTTCATACATGGCCATATGCAAATCAGTCTGACCCTGTGCCTCATGGGACCAGTCCAGCCCGAACTGCCAAGCCATGCCTTCCCTGGACCGGAAACAAGCTTCCTAGGACCGGTTTCTGGCATTACAGCCGTCTTCAGACAGGTTTGCTTGAATCCAGTGGCAAAGTGAGTAAGGGACTCACGTCTGAGCATACCCTGCCAACTTATGGCGAACAAAGCGGTACAAAAGGGGGTGGTGATGGACGGAGCATCTGATCCAATCAAACACTCACACCCAGTCAACAGATCTGGGTTTAATCCATCACCGTTCTTTAGTCCACTCTGCCACCCCAGTTCAGACATGGCCATATGAAAATCAGTCTGACCCTGTGCCTCATGGGAACAGTCCAGCCCGAACTGCCAAGCCATGCCTTCCCTGGACCGGAAACAAGCTTCCTAGGACCAGTTTCTGGCATTATGCCGTCTTCAGCCAGGCTTGCTTGAATCCAGTGGCAAAGTGAACAAGGGACTCACGTCTGAGCATACCCTGCCAACTTATGGCAAACAAAGTGGTACAAAAGGGGGTGGTGATGGACGGAGCATCTGAACCAATCAAACACTCACACCCAGTCAACAGATCTGGGTTTAATCCATCCCCGTTTTTTAGCACACTCTGCCACCCCAGTTCAGACATGGCCATATGCAAATCAGTCTGACCCTGCGCCTCATGGGAACAGTCCAGCCCGAACTGCCAAGCCATGCCTTCCCTGGACCGGAAACAAGCTTCCTAAGACCGGTTTCTGGCAAACAGCCGTCTTCAGCCAGGCTTGCTTTAATCCAGTGGCAAAGTGAGCAAGGGACTCACGTCTGAGCATATCCTGCCAACTTATGATGAACAAAGCGGTTCAAAAGAGGGTGGTGATGGACGGAGCATCCGAACCAATCAAACACTCACACCCAGTCCAGAGACCTGGGTTTAATCCATCACCGTTCTGTAGCCCACTCTGCCACCCCAGTTCATACATGGCCATATGCAAATCAGTCTGACCCTGTGCCTCATGGGACCAGTCCAGCCTGAACTGCCAAGCCATGCCTTCCCTGGACCGGAAACAAGCTTCCGAGTACCGGGTTCTGGAATTACAGCCGTCTTCAGCCAGGCTTGCTTGAATCCAGTGGCAAAGTGAGCAAGGGACTCACATCTGAGCATACCCTGCCAACTTGTGGCAAACAAAGCGGTACAAAAGGGGGTGGTGATGGACGGAGCATCTGAACCAATCAAACACTCACACCCAGTCAACAGATCTGGGTTTAATCCATCACCGTTCTTTAGCCCACTCTGCCACCCCAGTTCAGACATGGCCATATGCAAATCAGTCTGACCCTGCGCCTCATGGGAACAGTCCAGCCCGAACTGCCAAGCCATGCCTTCCCTGGACCGGAAACAAGCTTCCTAGGACCGGTTTCTGGCAATACAGCCGTCTTCAGCCAGGCTTGCTTTAATCCAGTGGCAAAGTGAGCAAGGGACTCACGTCTCAGCATATCCTGCCAACTTATGACGAACAAAGCGGTACAAAAGAGGGTGGTGATGGACGGAGCATCAGAACCAATCAAACACTCACACCCAGTCCAGAGACCTGGGTTTCATCCATCACCGTTCTTTAGCCCACTCTGCCACCCCAGTTCAGACATGGCCATATGCAAATCAGTCTGACCCTGTACCTCATGGGAACAGTCCAGCCCGAACTGCCAAGCCATGCCTTCCCTGGACCGGAAACAAGCTTCCTAGGACCGGGTTCTGGAATTACAGCCATCTTCAGCCAGGCTTGCTTGAATCCAGTGGCAAAGTGAGCAAGGAACTCACATCTGAGCATACCCTGCCAACTTGTGGCAAACAAAGCGGTACAAAAGGGGGTGGTGATGGACGGAGCATCTGAACCAATCAAACACTCACACCCAGTCAACAGATCTGGGTTTAATCCATCACCGTTCTTTAGCCCACTCTGCCACCGAAGTTCATACATGGCCATATGCAAATCAGTCTGACCCTGTGCCTCATGGGACCAGTCCAGCCCGAACTGCCAAGCAATGCCATTACAGCCGTCTTCAGCCAGGCTTGCTTGAATCCAGTGGCAAAGTGAGCAAGGGACTCACGTCTGAGCATACCCTGCCAATTTATGGCGAACAAAGCGGTACAAAAGGGGGTGGTGATGGACGGAGCATCTGAACCAATCAAACACTCACACCCAGTCAACAGATCTGGGTTTAATCCATCACCGTTCTTTAGCCCACTCTGCCACCCCAGTTCAGACATGACCATATGCAAATCAGTCTGACCCTGCGCCTCATGGGAGCAGTCCAGCCCGAACTGCTAAGCCATGCCTTCCCTGGACCGGAAACAACTTCCTAGGACCGGTTTCTGGCATTACAGCCGTCTTCAGCCAGGCTTGCTTGAATCCAGTGGCAAAGTGAGCAAGGGACTCACATCTGAGCATACCATGCCAACTTGTGGCAAACAAAGCGGTACAAAAGGGGGTGGTGATGGACGGAGCATCTGAACCAATCAAACACTCACACCCAGTCAACAGATCTGGGTTTAATCCATCCCCGTTCTTTAGCACACTCTGCCACCCCAGTTCAGACATGGCCATATGCAAATCAGTCTGACCCTGCGCCTCATGTGAACAGTCCAGCCCGAACTGCCAAGCCATGCCTTCCCTGGACCGGAAACAAGCTTCCTAGGACCGGTTTCTGGCAATACAGCCGTCTTCAGCCAGGCTTGCTTTAATCCAGTGGCAAAGTGAGCAAGGGACTCACGTCTGAGCATATCCTGCCAACTTATGATGAACAAAGCGGTACAAAAGAGGGTGGTGATGGACGGAGCATCTGAACCAATCAAACACTCACACCCAGTCCAGAGACCTGGGTTTAATCCATCACCGTTCTGTAGCCCACTCTGCCACCCCAGTTCATACATGGCCATATGCAAATCAGTCTGACCCTGTGCCTCATGGGACCAGTCCAGCCCGAACTGCCAAGCCATGCCTTCCCTGGACCGGAAACAAGCTTCCGAGTACCGGGTTCTGGAATTACAGCCGTCTTCAGCCAGGCTTGCTTGAATCCAGTGGCAAAGTGAGCAAGGGACTCACATCTGAGCATACCCTGCCAACTTGTGGCAAACAAAGCGGTACAAAAGGGGGTGGTGATGGACGGAGCATCTGAACCAATCAAACACTCACACCCAGTCAACAGATCTGGGTTTAATCCATCACCGTTCTTTAGCCCACTCTGCCACCCCAGTTCAGACATGACCATATGCAAATCAGTCTGACGCTGCGCCTCATGGGAACAGTCCAGCCCGAACTGCCAAGCTATGCCTTCCCTGGACCGGAAACAAGCTTCCTAGGACTGGTTTCTGGCAATACAGCCGTCTTCAGCCAGGCTTGCTTTAATCCAGTGGCAAAGTGAGCAAGGGACTCACGTCTGAGCATATCCTGCCAACTTATGACGAACAAAGCGGAACAAAAGAGGGTGGTGATGGACGGAGCATCAGAACCAATCAAACACTCACACCCAGTCCAGAGACCTGGGTTTCATCCATCACCGTTCTTTAGCCCACTCTGCCACCCCAGTTCATACATGGCCATATGCAAATCAGTCTGACCCTGTGCCTCATGGGACCAGTCCAGCCAGAACTGCCAAGCCATGCCTTCCCTGGACCGGAAACAAGCTTCCGAGTACCGGGTTCTGGAATTACAGCCATCTTCAGCCAGGCTTGCTTGAATCCAGTGGCAAAGTGAGCAAGGAACTCACATCTGAGCATACCCTGCCAACTTGTGGCAAACAAAGCGGTACAAAAGGGGGTGGTGATGGACGGAGCATCTGAACCAATCAAACACTCACACCCAGTCAACAGATCTGGGTTTAATCCATCACCGTTCTTTAGCCCACTCTGCCACCCCAGTTCATACATGGCCATATGCAAATCAGTCTGACCCTGTGCCTCATGGGACCAGTCCAGCCCGAACTGCCAAGCCATGCCTTCCCTGGACCGGAAGCAAGCTTCCGAGTACCGGGTTCTGGAATTACAGCCGTCTTCAGCCAGGCTTGCTTGAATCCAGTGGCAAAGTGAGCAAGGGACTCACATCTGAGCATACCCTGCCAACTTATGACGAACAAAGCGGTACAAAAGGGGGTGGTGATGGACGGAGCATCTGAATCAATCAAACACTCACACCCAGTCCAGAGAACTGGGTTTAATCCATCACCGTTCTTTAGCCCACTCTGCCACCCCAGTTCATACATGGCCATATGCAAATCAGTCTGACCCTGTGCCTCATGGGACCAGTCCAGCCCGAACTGCCAAGCCATGCCTTCCCTGGACCAGAAACAAGCTTCCTAGGACCGGTTTCTGGCATTACAGCCGTCTTCAGACAGGTTTGCTTGAATCCAGTGGCAAAGTGAGTAAGGGACTCACGTCTGAGCATACCCTGCCAACTTATGGCGAACAAAGCGGTACAAAAGGGGGTGGTGATGGACGGAGCATCTGATCCAAGCAAACACTCACACCCAGTCAACAGATCTGGGTTTAATCCATCACCGTTCTTTAGCCCACTCTGCCACCCCAGTTCAGACATGGCCATATGAAAATCAGTCTGACCCTGTGCCTCATGGGAACAGTCCAGCCCGAACTGCCAAGCCATGCCTTCCCTGGACCGGAAACAAGCTTCCTAGGACCGGTTTCTGGCATTATGCCGTCTTCAGCCAGGCTTGCTTGAATCCAGTGGCAAAGTGAACAAGGGACTCACGTCTGAGCATACCCTGCCAACTTATGGCAAACAAAGTGGTACAAAAGGGGGTGGTGATGGACGGAGCATCTGAACCAATCAAACACTCACACCCAGTCAACAGATCTGGGTTTAATCCATCCCCGTTCTTTAGCACACTCTGCCACCCCAGTTCAGACATGGCCATATGCAAATCAGTCTGACCCTGCGCCTCATGGGAACAGTCCAGCCCGAACTGCCAAGCCATGCCTTCCCTGGACCGGAAACAAGCTTCCTAAGACCGGTTTCTGGCAAACAGCCGTCTTCAGCCAGGCTTGCTTTAATCCAGTGGCAAAGTGAGCAAGGGACTCACGTCTGAGCATATCCTGCCAACTTATGATGAACAAAGCGGTTCAAAAGAGGGTGGTGATGGACGGAGCATCCGAACCAATCAAACACTCACACCCAGTCCAGAGACCTGGGTTTAATCCATCACCGTTCTGTAGCCCACTCTGCCACCCCAGTTCATACATGGCCATATGCAAATCAGTCTGACCCTGTGCCTCATGGGACCAGTCCAGCCTGAACTGCCAAGCCATGCCTTCCCTGGACCGGAAACAAGCTTCCGAGTACCGGGTTCTGGAATTACAGCCGTCTTCAGCCAGGCTTGCTTGAATCCAGTGGCAAAGTGAGCAAGGGACTCACATCTGAGCATACCCTGCCAACTTGTGGCAAACAAAGCGGTACAAAAGGGGGTGGTGATGGACGGAGCATCCGAACCAATCAAACACTCACACCCAGTCAACAGATCTGGGTTTAATCCATCACCGTTCTTTAGCCCACTCTGCCACCCCAGTTCAGACATGGCCATATGCAAATCAGTCTGACCCTGCGCCTCATGGGAACAGTCCAGCCCGAACTGCCAAGCCATGCTTTCCCTGGACCGGAAACAAGCTTCCTAGGACCGGTTTCTGGCAATACAGCCGTCTTCAGCCAGGCTTGCTTTAATCCAGTGGCAAAGTGAGCAAGGGACTCACGTCTCAGCATATCCTGCCAACTTATGACGAACAAAGCGGTACAAAAGAGGGTGGTGATGGACGGAGCATCAGAACCAATCAAACACTCACACCCAGTCCAGAGACCTGGGTTTCATCCATCACCGTTCTTTAGCCCACTCTGCCACCCCAGTTCAGACATGGCCATATGCAAATCAGTCTGACCCTGTACCTCATGGGAACAGTCCAGCCCGAACTGCCAAGCCATGCCTTCCCTGGACCGGAAACAAGCTTCCTAGGACCGGGTTCTGGAATTACAGCCATCTTCAGCCAGGCTTGCTTGAATCCAGTGGCAAAGTGAGCAAGGAACTCACATCTGAGCATACCCTGCCAACTTGTGGCAAACAAAGCGGTACAAAAGGGGGTGGTGATGGACGGAGCATCTGAACCAATCAAACACTCACACCCAGTCAACAGATCTGGGTTTAATCCATCACTGTTCTTTAGCCCACTCTGCCACCGAAGTTCATACATGGCCATATGCAAATCAGTCTGACCCTGTGCCTCATGGGACCAGTCCAGCCCGAACTGCCAAGCAATGCCATTACAGCCGTCTTCAGCCAGGCTTGCTTGAATCCAGTGGCAAAGTGAGCAAGGGACTCACGTCTGAGCATACCCTGCCAATTTATGGCGAACAAAGCGGTACAAAAGGGGGTGGTGATGGACGGAGCATCTGAACCAATCAAACACTCACACCCAGTCAACAGATCTGGGTTTAATCCATCACCGTTCTTTAGCCCACTCTGCCACCCCAGTTCAGACATGACCATATGCAAATCAGTCTGACCCTGCGCCTCATGGGAGCAGTCCAGCCCGAACTGCTAAGCCATGCCTTCCCTGGACCGGAAACAACTTCCTAGGACCGGTTTCTGGCATTACAGCCGTCTTCAGCCAGGCTTGCTTGAATCCAGTGGCAAAGTGAGCAAGGGACTCACATCTGAGCATACCATGCCAACTTGTGGCAAACAAAGCGGTACAAAAGGGGGTGGTGATGGACGGAGCATCTGAACCAATCAAACACTCACACCCAGTCAACAGATCTGGGTTTAATCCATCCCCGTTCTTTAGCACACTCTGCCACCCCAGTTCAGACATGGCCATATGCAAATCAGTCTGACCCTGCGCCTCATGTGAACAGTCCAGCCCGAACTGCCAAGCCATGCCTTCCCTGGACCGGAAACAAGCTTCCTAGGACCGGTTTCTGGCAATACAGCCGTCTTCAGCCAGGCTTGCTTTAATCCAGTGGCAAAGTGAGCAAGGGACTCACGTCTGAGCATATCCTGCCAACTTATGATGAACAAAGCGGTACAAAAGAGGGTGGTGATGGACGGAGCATCTGAACCAATCAAACACTCACACCCAGTCCAGAGACCTGGGTTTAATCCATCACCGTTCTGTAGCCCACTCTGCCACCCCAGTTCATACATGGCCATATGCAAATCAGTCTGACCCTGTGCCTCATGGGACCAGTCCAGCCCGAACTGCCAAGCCATGCCTTCCCTGGACCGGAAACAAGCTTCCGAGTACCGGGTTCTGGAATTACAGCCGTCTTCAGCCAGGCTTGCTTGAATCCAGTGGCAAAGTGAGCAAGGGACTCACATCTGAGCATACCCTGCCAACTTGTGGCAAACAAAGCGGTACAAAAGGGGGTGGTGATGGACGGAGCATCTGAACCAATCAAACACTCACACCCAGTCAACAGATCTGGGTTTAATCCATCACCGTTCTTTAGCCCACTCTGCCACCCCAGTTCAGACATGGCCATATGCAAATCAGTCTGACGCTGCGCCTCATGGGAACAGTCCAGCCCGAACTGCCAAGCTATGCCTTCCCTGGACCGGAAACAAGCTTCCTAGGACTGGTTTCTGGCAATACAGCCGTCTTCAGCCAGGCTTGCTTTAATCCAGTGGCAAAGTGAGCAAGGGACTCACGTCTGAGCATATCCTGCCAACTTATGACGAACAAAGCGGTACAAAAGAGGGTGGTGATGGACGGAGCATCAGAACCAATCAAACACTCACACCCAGTCCAGAGACCTGGGCTTCATCCATCACCGTTCTTTAGCCCACTCTGCCACCCCAGTTCATACATGGCCATATGCAAATCAGTCTGACCCTGTGCCTCATGGGACCAGTCCAGCCAGAACTGCCAAGCCATGCCTTCCCTGGACCGGAAACAAGCTTCCGAGTACCGGGTTCTGGAATTACAGCCATCTTCAGCCAGGCTTGCTTGAATCCAGTGGCAAAGTGAGCAAGGAACTCACATCTGAGCATACCCTGCCAACTTGTGGCAAACAAAGCGGTACAAAAGGGGGTGGTGATGGACGGAGCATCTGAACCAATCAAACACTCACACCCAGTCAACAGATCTGGGTTTAATCCATCACCGTTCTTTAGCCCACTCTGCCACCCCAGTTCATACATGGCCATATGCAAATCAGTCTGACCCTGTGCCTCATGGGACCAGTCCAGCCCGAACTGCCAAGCCATGCCTTCCCTGGACCGGAAGCAAGCTTCCGAGTACCGGGTTCTGGAATTACAGCCGTCTTCAGCCAGGCTTGCTTGAATCCAGTGGCAAAGTGAGCAAGGGACTCACATCTGAGCATACCCTGCCAACTTGTGGCAAACAAAGCGGTACAAAAGGGGGTGGTGATGGACGGAGCATCAGAACCAATCAAACACTCACACCCAGTCAACAGATCTGGGTTTAATCCATCACCGTTCTTTAGCCCACTCTGCCACCCCAGTTCAGACATGGCCATATGCAAATCAGTCTGACCCTGCGCCTCATGGGAACAGTCCAGCCCGAACTGCCAAGCTATGCCTTCCCTGGACCGGAAACAAGCTTCCTAGGACCGGTTTCTGGCAATACAGCCGTCTTCAGCCAGGCTTGCTTTAATCCAGTGGCAAAGTGAGAAAGGGACTCACGTCTGAGCATATCCTGCCAACTTATGATGAACAAAGCGGTACAAAAGAGGGTGGTGATGGACGGAGCATCAGAACCAATCAAACACTCACACCCAGTCCAGAGACCTGGGTTTCATCCATCACCGTTCTTTAGCCCACTCTGCCACCCCAGTTCATACATGGCCATATGCAAATCAGTGTGACCCTGTGCCTCATGGGACCAGTCCAGCCCGAACTGCCAAGCCATGCCTTCCCTGGACCGGAAACAAGCTTCCGAGTACCGGGTTCTGGAATTACAGCCATCTTCAGCCAGGCTTGCTTGAATCCAGTGGCAAAGTGAGCAAGGAACTCACATCTGAGCATACCCTGCCAACTTGTGGCAAACAAAGCGGTACAAAAGGGGGTGGAGATGGACGGAGCATCTGAACCAATAAAACACTCACACCCAGTCAACAGATCTGGGTTTAATCCATCACCGTTCTTTAGCCCACTCTGCCACCCCAGTTCATACATGGCCATATGCAAATCAGTCTGACCCTGTGCCTCATGGGACCAGTCCAGCCCGAACTGCCAAGCAGTGCCATTACAGCCGTCTTCAGCCAGGCTTGCTTGAACCCAGTGGCAAAGTGAGCAAGGGACTCACGCCTGAGCATACCCTGCCAATTTATGGCGAACAAAGCGGTACAAAAGGGGGTGGTGATGGATGGAGCATCTGAACCAATCAAACACTCACACCCAGTCAACAGATCTGGGTTTAATCCATCACCGTTCTTTAGCCCACTCTGCCACCCCAGTTCAGACATGACTATATGCAAATCAGTCTGACCCTGCGCCTCATGGGAACAGTCCAGCCCGAACTGCCAAGCCATGCCTTCCCTGGACCGGAAACAACTTCCTAGGACCGGTTTCTGGCATTACAGCCGTCTTCAGCCAGGCTTGCTTGAATCCAGTGGCAAAGTGAGCAAGGGACTCACATCTGAGCATACCATGCCAACTTGTGGCAAACAAAGCGGTACAAAAGGGGGTGGTGATGGCCGGAGCATCTGAACTAATCAAACACTCACACCCAGTCAACAGATCTGGGTTTAATCCATCACCGTTCTTTAGCCCACTCTGCCACCCCAGTTCAGACATGGCCATATGCAAATCAGTCTGACCCTGCGCCTCATGGGAACAGTCCAGCCCGAACTGCCAAGCCATGCCTTCCCTGGACCGGAAACAAGCTTCCTAGGACCGGTTTCTGGCAATACAGCCGTCTTCAGCCAGGCTTGCTTTAATCCAGTGGCAAAGTGAGCAAGGGACTCACGTCTGAGCATATCCTGCCAACTTATGACGAACAAAGCGGTACAAAAGAGGGTGGTGATGGACGGAGCATCTGAACCAATCAAACACTCACACCCAGTCCAGAGACCTGGGTTTCATCCATCACCGTTCTTTAGCCCACTCTGCCACCCATTTCAGACATGGCCATATGCAAATCAGTCTGACCCTGTGCCTCATGGGAACAGTCCAGCCCGAACTGCCAAGCCATGCCTTCCCTGGACCGGAAACAAGCTTCCGAGGACCGGGTTCTGGCATGACAGCCGTGTTCAGCCAGGCTTGCTTGAATCCAGTGGCAAAGTGAACAAGGGACTCACGTCTGAGCATACCCTGCCAACTTATGGCGAACAAAGTGGTACAAAAGGGGGTGGTGATGGACGGAGCATCTGAACCAATCAAACACTCACACCCAGTCAACAGATCTGGGTTTAATCCATCACCGTTCTTTAGCCCACTCTGCCACCCCAGTTCAGACATGGCCATATGCAAATCAGTCTGACCCTGCGCCTCATGGGAACATTCCAGCCGAACTGCCAAGCCATGCCTTCCCTGGACCGGAAACAAGCTTCCTAGGACCGGTTTCTGGCAATACAGCCGTCTTCAGCCAGGCTTGCTTTAATCTAGTGGCAAAATGAGCAAGGGAATCACGTCTGAGCATATCCTGCCAACTTATGATGAACAAAGCAGCACAAAAGAGGGTGGTGATGGACGGAGCATCTGAACCAATCAAAAACTCACACCCAGTCCAGAGATCTGGGTTTAATCCATCACCGTTCTTTAGCCCACTCTGCCACCCCAGTTCAGACATGGCCATATGCAAATCAGTCTGACCCTGTGCCTCATGGAAACAGTCCAGCCTGAACTGCCAAGCCATGCCTTCCCTGGACCGGAAACAAGCTTCCTAGGACCAGTTTCTGGCATTACAGCCGTCTTTAGCCAGGCTTGCTTGAATCCAGTGGCAAAGTGAGTAAGGGACTCACGTCTGAGCATACCCTGCCAACTTTGGGCAAACAAAGCGGTACAAAAGGGGGTGGTGATGGATGGAGCATCTGAACCAATCAAACACTCACATCCAGTCAACAGATCTGGGTTTAATCCATCACCGTTCTTTAGCCCACTCTGCCACCCCAGTTCATACATGGCCATATGCAAATCAGTCTGACCCTGTGCCTCATGGGACCAGTCCAGCCCGAACTGCCAAGCCATGCCTTCCCTGGACCGGAAATGAGCTTCCTAGGACCGGTTTTTGATATTACAACCGTCTTCAGCCAGGCTTGCTTGAATCCAGTGGCAAGGTGAGCAAGGGACTCACGTCTGAGCATACCCTGCCAACTTTGGGCAAACAAAGCGGTACAAAAGGGGGTGGTGATGGACGGAGCATCTGAACCAATCAAACACTCACACCCAGTCAACAGATCTGGGTTTAATCCATCGCCGTTCTTTAGCCCACTTTGCCACCCCAGTTCAGACATGGCCATATGCAAATCAGTCTGACCCTGTGCCTCATGGAAACAGTCCAGCCTGAACTGCCAAGCCATGCCTTCCCTGGACCGGAAACAAGCTTCCTAGGACCAGTTTCTGGCATTACAGCCGTCTTTAGCCAGGCTTGCTTGAATCCAGTGGCAAAGTGAGCAAGGGACTCATGTCTGAGCATACCCTGCCAACTTATGGCGAACAAAGCGGTACAAAAGGGGCTGGTGATGGACGGAGCATCCGAACCAATCAAACACTCACACCCAGTCAACAGATCTGGGTTTAATCCATCACTGTTCTTTAGCCCACTCTGCCATAATCAAAACTACAAATAATTAGACAGCCCTCATTTGTCGTTTTGATTATGTGCATTGTTTTGATGAAAAGAAAAGTAAAAGGTTTTTTTATACTGTCAAAAAATATTTTTTGTTTATGTGTTCCATGTGCACCAAAGATTCATTGATATTACAAATGTTTTGAACTGTAAAGAATTTTTTTTACCCGACACAACCAATTGTTGTTTATGATATACATGCACAGGTTCCCCCAGGGTTGCACAGGGTTACCCCATTGACTTCAACACATCAAGATACAAAGGAATACACTTTTCTTGGTTATGATGTAGTGTCTGGCCATACTCATTTCCCTGCTCAAACTATTTTTCATGACTTACTCTACCATTGATCACATGTTCCTACTGTTCCTTTTTGTAAAAACATTTTGTAAAAATTGCATTCAAGCCCACTGATTACACATCATTCTCCCGGAGAGTATGGCTCGAGCTGGAGAGTACAGCCCGGGTGTGTAGATTCCAGCCGGAGTGTGGACGTAAAGATACGACTCATAAATTACCTCTGTGAATACCAAAAGTCACAAATGACTTCTGTCATTCTTCTGTCAGTTGTAAAGTTAGACTTTTGTGTCTGATTACCTTTGTGAATCAGCCCCACAGTCTTTTAAATGGCTTTCATTGTGTAAAGGTTTTTGCTTAGAGAAAACTCGCATGAAGGATTGTAAAGGAGGGGTAGCTGCTGTGAAAAGTAATACTGACGTCACTGTGTGCCGCGCTGGTATTGGTTGGTTGGTGTAACATCACGCTGTGATAGGGTGACTACGTTACCCTGCACAGCACTGGTATTGGCTGTGAAAGAACTAAATAAGGATATGTAGGAGAAATCGAATGAGGAGAGTTATTTGTGAAGAACAAAAATTATAACTAGTGAAAAGGATGGAAGTTTTGACAAATTTGAAGAGTTGGATGCAGGGGGATGCACCCATACCCACCCATACTCCAAGGAGGGTACCAATATCACCCAAGTTTACACCAGCCTTTTATATTTCCCAAGAGAGAGGATATCACTTGTGAACATGGCTTAAAAACTGGATGAAATACACTGAGAATGATGGACCATTAGGTTTCCCATAACAAGAAACTTTTAATATTACAATTCTTGAAAAATGTATGAGACAACTATATGAGATTAAACCGCCTCGTACACCTATGCAGTTCAAGGATCTTAGTGAATGGGAACATATCGCCCATTAAAAAAAAGAAGTATGAGGGCTGGTATAAGAATACTTTAAACGGTTATGTCAGGGCTAGATGAGACGCACAACAAAAGGCTTGGAGAACAAATATAGCCACGGGAACAAGAATGTATCCCATAATCATTACCTAAAAGGAAGATGGTGGGAAGCGTAAGGAAAAGAAAAAGTATCTTGGAGAGCCAAGAACACTAGCTCCGGCTGGAGATAGCAATCATGAATTTGATGAAAAATTCTTAAATAAATTATTACTGGACTGTCCTACACCTTATAATAAAGACCAACCCCATAGTTTCAAATGTGGGGGAAATTCCTGCTCCACCTGCTGTGCCTGTTGACCCAGTTCCAACCAACCCCTTCAAACCAGTGGGCGAGAATATAGGTAGAGCTAGGGAAATAGGTGGGTCAATGGACCAAGAAGAAGGAAACAAAAAGGTCACTATGCAGCTGTTCCTGGTCATTGAAGATAATGGGGTTGTGGAGTGAGGATGCCCCCTAAGAGGGAGGCACCTGGAGGAGGATATGTGCAAACCTAGACCAGATAGACTGTCCTTTACAAATGATCTTCTGAAATTGAGAGTAAATCGTGTTGAAAGGTACAAACAAGTTGAATAGTTTGTGAACGTTTCAAAGGTTTTGCTGAAGGATTTAGGAACCTTATTGGACATTGTGATTTGTGGGCTCAATGTAAAATTCCTGCCAATTGGCCTAAGACAGACCCAGCTAGGAATGCTTGCACATGTGCATCATCTCCTGAGGTGATAAAGAAATTTAACCAAGCCATTACCTATTTGAAAGGGAAAATATCTTCTAAAGAAATCGATTGGGTAAAATTGACAGGACAACTCAAGCATTGAATGAAACAGTTCTTGCTTATTATGAGAGGTTACTGCAGGCATTCAAGCAGTGCAGTGGCATGGAGAATGTGCCCAAAAAGGATATGGGACATTTTGTCTATCGGTTTGTGTATAGACTTAAACCTGAGATTAGCCTATGATCCAGCAGCATTTAATTTGTTGGCAGAGTAAGCCTGTTGATGAAATTCTCAAGTAAGCAAAATATTGTGGGGATGAAATTCAATCAAAACCCAAGAAGCTTGAGGAGAAATTAATGAATGTACAAATAAAAGTAGTTCAGAAGGGTCAAGGTGAAACAGGTGTTAATCCCTTGCTTATTGTCCAGGGAGGTTATCAGCAGGCCCCAACAATGCGATGGGTAAGATAAACAGCAGGGTATATTGTCCCAAGGTAGGATTTGGCTTCTTTTAATTGATGTGTTGAAGAGGACAAATTTGTGTCACATTTGCGGCAAGTTAGGGCATTGGAAGCACAAATGCTAATTTGATCCAATTAATCAAGGAAATGGGGGACAGATCCTGAATATTGGAAATGCACAATCACAGGGAGATGGCATGGTACCCGCTCAATAGGTTCACAGACAAAGAAATCAAACTCAAAATGTGCCCCAAACCCCAATGCCCCAAATGAATGGTATAATCCAGAAATACAATTCAAATAAAGGATTTCATACAGATGCCGAATCCCATGCAAATCAGAATGTGTCTCATCAATACTCTTTGATCCAAATGGATGATGCAGGGGAAGAGGCATGCGTGCTTGGCGTATCCTTAGTGGTTGACCAGAGTGGTCCCTATGTGGACGGTAAGGTGAACAGGGCTCCTATCTTATTTCTTGTCAATACTGGTGTTACCCTTTCCACTGTAGGAACAGCAGAAGTTCCCAACCTACCCCTCTTGGGAGAAAAAATCCAATTTGTAGAAGTCACAAATTGACAAATGTCAAACCTAGTAATAAAACCTGTTCCTATGAAAATAGGTTCTTTTGAGGACTTTCACAAATTTGTTGTATGTGATTCAAGTCCAGTAAACTTAATGGGATGGGATTTGTTGTGCAAACTCAATCGCTCAATTTATTGTACTCCAAAGGGAATTAAGTTCACACAAATGATGAGGATGTTGTCTTTAAATTGGCAAAACAGAAATTGAAGGATTGTTTCCCATATTAACCATAGATGACCTGCCTCTAGAATTGAGAGACATTGTATTTCCAGAAGTTTGGGACTTTATGGGAAAGGATATTGGTCTAATCAAAGGTGTGGCTCCAGTAAATATTACTGTGAAGCCAATGTTGAATTTCCAAGAATGCCGCAAAACAATTTGAGTCCAGAAACCATTATAGGGATTACTTCTCCGAATGATTCAATGATTGAGCATGGAATCCCAAAGGAAGTAACTACTATTCTGGGTTTGCAGAAACCCAACAGTAAATACTGCATTGTTCAGGATTTGAGCAAAATTAGTTAGGTTGTCGTCCCATGTTGTCACGTGGTACTGAATCCAATAGTGATTTTATTTCAGATTCCATGTGAAGCTAAGGGTAAACAGAAAGCCCCTCAATATTTAATCAAATTTTGAAGAAATATTTGGAGTCCTTGGACATGCCCAATCATTTGGTTTTCGTCTAGTACATTGATGGCTTGTTGGTAGCCTCAAGTACTCAAGAGGCTTGCACACGCAATACCATTGCTTTACTGAATCATTTGGCTTTAAATAAACATAAGGTGTCACCATCTAAATTGCAATTTTGCAAAAGGGATGTTTTGTATCTTAGACACCATATTGAGAAAGGAGCAAGGAAAGTGCCCCAAGACCGAATCACTGTGATTCTGAACATGAGTCCGCCAAATACACAAAAAGATGTCCACATGTTTTTGGGAATAGTTGGCTTCTGTTGACAATGGATTGCCAATTTTTCTATGACAGCCACACATTTTCAGAGGCTGACACAGAAAGACGTGTCTGACTTCTTTGGAATCAGACCGAGGGACACACTTTAACAGTGACGTCCTAAAGATGTTAAGTGCAGCATTACAAATTGACCAAAAGCTCCATAGTGCCTATTGTCTAGAAGCCTCTGAAATTGTGGAGCAGATAAACAGAACCCTGACATCTATGTTGGCTAAAGTGTGTGCTTCTACTTCTCTGAAATGGCCTGATGCATTCAATCTTGTGTTGATGAGTTTGAGACGTACCCTAGACAGAAGAACGGGACTCTCTCCTCACAAAGTGATTATGTAGAGGGCTAGAAGACAGCCTGCAGTTGACTGATTACTGTAAAGGACTGGCGGACATAGTACGTTCTTTGGTAGGTAAGGGAAGCTGCTACTTTGCCTCAACAGGAGCAGTGCTACAATATCAGTCCTGGTGACTAGGTCCTGGTGAAGAAATACTTACGCAAGTCATGTTTGGAACCTCGTTGATCCTGGTAACCACAACTGCTGTTAATTGTGGTGGTCTTCCAAATTGGGTGTATGTTACCCATACTCACAGAGCCCCATGTTCTCCTGAAGATACAGCACCTGTTTCGGATGTGCCGGTGGTTACAGAAAGACAACCGACTCAGGTTAGCCAAGGGGACTCCAGGTACTGAGAGTTCGTAATCTGGTCCAGCGGAAGGTCCAAGAGAGTCAGCTCTTATAGGTATCGAAGGGTCATGAAAGGAAGGGCTGACTGGATGTGATTTTGACCTCACTAAAGGGAACAGTGCACATGAAACTCAAGTAGCACCCAGAGACTGTTGGCTCAGAGGGCAAGACGGATTGAGACGCATTTTAACAGAAGGAAGACTACCATGAGCAATTGCAGAAGTCTCTATTCAGTCTGAACCAAGCTACAGTGACGATGAAGAACAATCAGTGAGACAGTCCAAAAGAGCTAAGATACTAAGTAAAAAATATGCTGCACTTGAATGGACTTATTTGCTGCTGAATGACTGGGAAAAAGCATATATCATGCCTTTTGCTATAATGATCCAAGCTTGTAGGAGCCACCTTGCGATAACTCTGTGTTCCAATTGAAATTCTTGAAATAGATTTTTAAAGAAGTGAGTCCATTTGTACTGAGGACATTTTACAAGATATGTGAACTGTGCCTTTCCTGAACATCTGCAATTACAAGTCTGTAAAGAAATGTAGCTGAAGCATAGAAAAAACGAGCTTTCAGAAGCTTACTTGTACTGCTGATGCTATTAACATCTAATAAAATTTGATAAAAAGTCACAAGGTCTGGTTCTAGGAAAGAAAATGAATCCTAATGTGATAGAATCAAAAAGCAAATGTATATCTGCATGTATACTTCCTATATGTTCTGTAATGCTTGTAGTGTTTCTTATAGTTTCGAATATTCCCCATTATATATGTATTACAAAACCTGAGACTACATCTGTGTCTAAAAATGATTTAGTGAGTCACAATGGACTAAGCTTTTCAGATGATAAGATAATGAATAGAGATCAGTCTGCTGGTGATTTTTCAGTGAATGTATTTGCAAAACTTCTGTGCGAGTATGTTTAAGCCATGGACGCTAGAGATTGTTACGTGTGCTTGCAATTGGCTACATCAGTTTCTGAGGGCGTGATCTATCACCATTTGCCTGTAACATATGGAAATACTTGCAGTGTATGAACAAGCTTATTTTATAGCAAAAGACAATTTCAGTACTGATATTCTAACTATCTTCTAGTCTTTTTTGAAGTGCCTGTGATGAAACTAAAACAGCAGAAATGATGGAAGAATTCTTTAAGCCTATACAAAGTTTAGACACTGCTTATGTACACCGACACAATTTAACCTGCCTTTCCACAATGTAGAAAATGAATTTGTAGAGTCAATAATGGGTAGACAAAAGAGATCATGGTTAAAGCTGCAAATTATACTATGATACCGTCTTGTGCACTTAGGTCTCAAAACAATGGGAAATAGAGCTGCTATTGGTTTACATTGGCAACATAGGGGAAAGCTATGTATATTAAGGCGTAGGACTGAAGCTGATACAAACTTTGAATGTGACCATACATTCCAAGTTCTGGGAAATTGGGGTTTGTTTTGGAGATGTGCCCATCCTGTGTTTCCTGGAGTTTATACATCTGTGGGAAAGATGTCTATTATAGACTGGCTAAAAAATGGTAAGGGTAATGTAATATGGGAATTGTCTTTCTGAAAATGTATCATGTGAGTCAATCTGATAAAACCAACAAAGTATGCACCGAAGACTTAAGAGAGATTAAACTATTGGAGAGATAGTGGGTGACATTTTCGGAGCCATAATTCTATCTATTGGGATGATACCTGGGGCCTCATTTATGAAAAGTGACACATCGCTGCGTGAAAACAGCGATGCGTCACTTTTCACTGCGCACTCCTTGAGACACCAATGATGCGCCATATTTAATGTATGACGCATCATGTCGCAAGGACTTACAGATACGTCAGTATTTCTCACGTATCTGTAAGCGCAAAAGTGACGCATTGCTGGAGTGTGTCACAAAAGTGACGCAACTCCAGCAATGCGTCCTTTCACATGGGGAAAGCCCCATGTGAAAGGGCTTGCGTTAGTCTTACGCCTGCTGTGAGGCAGGCGCAAGATTTTGACGCAACTGCATCCTAAAAGTGACGCAGTGAAATCTCATAGATTTCACTGCGTCACTATTACGAGGCTTTTTGCGGGGGAACGCCCCCTCTGCATACATTATACCTGACGCAGGTATAATGTGGCGCAGGGGTTTAAAAAGTGACGCATCTACCTAGATGCGTCACTTTTTAAATATGGCGCAACGAGGCGCATTTTTTACACCGCTGGTGCGTCACAAAAAGTGACGCACCGGCGGCGCAAAACTGACGCAAGGCCTTCATAAATAAGGCCCCTAGTTCTCTAGATACGAAACCGTTCTACTGTAGTAGACAAGCTGTCTATTGACACTGCTGGCAGAATCTTAGCATTAGACACTGAAATGATTGCCATGAGATCTATGGTTCTTCAAAAGTGTCTTGCTTTAGACGTCCTTCTTTCGAAGGAGGGTGGAGTCTGCTGAATGCTAAAGGTGCAAATTTGTTGAACTTACATTCAGACAAATGAAAAGACTTGAAAGGATACATTAAGAACATTACACATTTTGGAAAGGACTGGAATGATTTAAAAGCTGATGGTGCTTGGGATTCAATTGGGAAAGGATATTCTCCAATATGCAAATGGTTGGCAAACCTAGGAAATGGATTGTTAGGAATAATCTTGAAAACCATCTTTACGATTGCTATTTGTATATTGACCATGATTATCCTCTTTAAGGTTTATAAACATTTGATAACTGGGAGAGAAACTAGAGGAATAAAGAAGAAAAGAGCTGAAATAGAATTAGAAGATAGACAAAGTGGGTACTATGATGAAATGAAGGTTTTACAAAATTCTAGATTAAAAATAATGAAGACTGTGGAATTGTAATGTGTGACATCAGATAAGAAATGTGTGATGGCTTAATTCACCATCAAATGGGGGACTGATAAAGCAGATAAACTGCTGAATCCCTTTAGCTGACTCTTAAAAACGACACATCTGAGAGGAAAATGATAAACATGCACCAATTGGGCTTACTATACGTTAAACAATCATGAGCAACAAATTAATGAGAAACCTTAGCTACTGCATCTTAAAAGCATACAGATAAAGTGTAGGGTAGATGGAAACATAAACATTAACTAACATAGGTTCATAGTAACCCATTTCAGTTACTAATGCCTTGGGTAACAATCAAAGGGTAAATGTGATATAGTTAGGTGTTATAAGATTTCTAACCCTTCTTATCTAAATAATGATGTGTGTGAATTTAATGAAATCTAATATGATTTTGAGATAGTTACGTGTGATATTGAAAGGTTTCATTCTTAAAGTCCATTACCTGCTTATGTGAAATTGTGCAACAAGTGAGAAAGGGAAAATGGGTGTTGCAAGTTTATACTAAAGATAATTGTTCTGAAGCTATTAAGGAATAATCTTCATATGTGTACTAATATGAATCACCAAAAACAATATTAATAATGTATGTATTGAAATAAATGTACATGTTGGTATGTTGAAAATGCAGTAATATGTCATAGTTACATGTGCTATTCACAATAAAACCAAAATGCTTTATGAGTGCAAATAAATTTAGAAGAATTATAAGGTCTCAAAAGATTTTAAATGAAATATATATTTTTATTAGTTTATATTCTGTATTTTATGAGCCACATCCAATGTAGGCCTATTTTTCCTTACTTTACCTGATTTTGATCTCATGAAAGGCTCTGTAAACTTACAATGTGAAGGCGAACTATGTCACATTGGGAAAATTTCCCTTCGCATCCTAAGACTGATCGCAACAATTTTGTTACATTGGGAACATCTGCAGTGGGAAATTGTCCCCTTGAGCTCACTCGTGCTTTTGCATAAGGACTATTGTTAGAAAGTTATATACATTCGATGGCTCGACAGCTTACGTGATGATCACAACTTTTCTATATAAAATATGTCTTCTTTATACTGCATGACAATCACACTATATGAACTGACCAATGGACTAAGTGGACTGGCCAGATGAGGTGAGCCAGGAGGTGTCACCCCGAACGTGTGGATTATATTATACATGTGACGGAAAGGAGTCCATCATCTCTTCTTCCCTTTTTCTTTATTGTGGACTGAGACACATTATTTGCTTCTTGGAACTTCCTTGCAGACTCTATTGGCTTTCTTTTGGCTGACACATACGCTGTGTGCGCTATACCCGGGCTTCTTTCCCACATGGGGGAGTACCTTTGAGCTGTCATGATTCATGTCCCTGCTTGAACTTTTTCAGAGCTTTTCATAATTAATGGCAATCAAAGAGATAATTTTGACTATGATGCACTTTTAAATCTTAAATGCCTGATATTGATGTATTTACTCTTCTTAATTTATTGCTAACTTTGTTTTTTATTTATTTGTATTTTCATCAAAAGACGTAACAGTTATATAAACAATGCAATCACAGTATCCTCGGGGAGGCAAAGATGGCCTGCGAGTAACTGCAGTGCGCCTACCATCTCCCTTGATGGATCGATGCTGCGATGAGCGATTGTTTGGACTGCCAGGCCTGAGGCAGGACACGTTGAGCTCGGTGCTGGACGTCGTCCTCCTGATTATTGTGTGGTGGCTCACGGGATCGTGAACATGCTGCATAATGGAGAAACTGTGATACCGTAGAGTGGTGGGGTCGGCGGATACGTGTAACTCAGCGGATGGCAGCAAAAGGAGGCAAAAGTAAGGGATCCTCTGGTAGGCTCTATATACAGAGGACCGGGGGCAGCGCCAGAGGGAAGAACGGATAGGGAAATATCTGGAAGAAGCTGCCGAGGTGCCCATATCAATGAAGGAGAGGGATCATTTAGTCTTTCAGACCAACCATTAACTTGGAATAAGATTGCAGCAGCTCTAACTAGTTTACCAAGAGGGAAAGCAACTGCACCTGATTTGATCCCGACAGAATTTTATAAGGTTTTTTAGGAACAATTAAAAGAAATCATGATGACTATGTTGTTGCAAATTATAGAGGGTATTAATCCACCAAAATCATGGGCTAAGGCAAAGATTATTATCTTTCCCCCCAAAAAAATAAACCTAGCAAGGAATTGGGGTCCTATCGGCCAATAACCCTAATAAATGGGGATGTGAAAATCTACTCTAAAACCTGGGGCCTTATTTATGAAGGTCTTGCGCCGCCGGTGCGTTACTTTTAACATGGGAAAAAGTGACGCACAGGTGGCACAAGGCCTTCATAAATAAGGCCCCTGGCCTCTCATTTGTCACTAGTGATACACAACATTGTTTCTCCAAGACAACATTGTTTTATCCCTGGTTGAGGCACCATGGAACACATCAGCAAGATTATTATGCTGTTTGATGTGAGGCAAGTGGCAGGAGACCCTACGGCTGCAATTTTTTTAGACACTGAAAAGGCTTTTGATAGGGTCTCCTGGCAGTTTCTATGGGCCTCTATGCAATGGAAAGGGATAGGGGATCAGTTCATTGATGCATTGAAAGCCTTGTATAAGGAACCCGAGGCTAGAGTATGTGTAAATGGGGAATTGACTGACGCATTTAAAATAACGAGAGGTACACGACAAGGGTGTCCGAGTTCGCCGTTATTGTTTGCAATATACATAGACCCTTTTTTTAAATACTGATATCAAACAAAAGGGAGGGAAGAGGATCGAGAGTCCATTCGTTTCCCCTTAACTAGTAACTGATAATCAAAAGAGAACGGACACTAGTATCTGCAAAAACCATTAGTTTTTATCGAAAACCCTCATAGACATCCTGGAGTTGTTGTAGCGGTATATCTTTTCATCCGCCCCATCAGGAGTCTTGGCATCGTCATAGGGTCAACGATTGACGTGCAGTATGCCTGCCTCACCCGAGGCTACTTCTGGTGTATGCAGAAGTGTCCAGAAATGAAAAAAGGGTATCTAAAATATAATGACTTAGCCAGGAGAACTTGTTTTTTAATCTAAAAATTGACTAGTCACTAATATTAAAAAGAAGTTGGGATATTAGGGTAGTTGAGTTACTAAACTACCATATCGTTTTTGAGAAAGTCGACATGTTTCAGCTCGTCGGGCCCACAGAGGGTCAGTGGAGCTTTCGTCAGGACATGAACAACAAAACACACAAACAAAAAATATATGTATGACTCATACACCCTTTGTGTGTATGGTGACAATAACACAATGGAATTTCCAAGCTGTGAAAGAAACCAATAATATCGTTGTATCAATAGTGTGTTCACTGGGTTTAGGCAGACATATAGAAATAATAGCATTACTGTATGCAAAGACGTGAGTTAACCTGATTGCGGCATAACCCTTGTGGGGTGAGTATGTAGGAGAAAAATCATGGGTTTAGAAGCAGATGGTAATTGCTTTTAAGCTTTCTATTTCTAGGAATTGTGACAAAACTATGATTACAGGTCTATTGTGGGTGTCAGATACAGCGCGGTATTAGAAAAATATAAAATGCACTTCCAGAATACATTCGATAGAGTGTGATTTCGGGCACCGGTAACTATTCAGGCTTAATGTAAAGAGTGACATGGTTATAATACGTAAGTATATATTTCGTCGATTTGAGTCTATACGTTGTTTAAGAAACGACTCGCGTGTTAGTGAATCGCGGGTGTTGGGAAACCAAGGGTTTTACAAAAGGGGTTTACAACATTCGTGGTTTGTGCTACCAACTTCATGCACACCCCATAGAAAACCCGTAAGATACCTGGCGTTTTCAGAAGTTAGGTATCCAACAGGGAATCAGAGTCACATCTGGATTTTCTCTACATTCGGAATAATTAATATTCATTCAGGTTAGTATTAGCCGTCATCTTACCTCTTTCCTTCGGAAACACTCAAAGAACGCCATTCTTATCCATGCGGCATCAATCTGTGAGCCTTGTGCTGACTCTGCCCCCGGCTGTGGGCGGGTCATGAGTTGCTGATCTTTTGTACTAGCCGACAACACAAAGGAAGGACCAATTGTTTATGTGGCCGCTATAGTAGGCTAATGTATATGACTTGGAGAGCCTGGTTCTAGGTGAAGATATCGGCAGGGTTGAATGTCGATAAAGTCATCTAACAATGTTACCTGTATACATATTATGCACTACTAGGGGTAAAAGGTCAGAAGTATATCTTTTCGATCCGTCTTGTTGCTTATAGGGGTGATAAGACTTATGTGTTAGAGCACATATTCATGTGGAATTCTGGGATGCAGTATATTTACAAAGACAGATGTAGTCCGCAGTACATTTCATTTTCCATGGATAAAGTCAGTAAAGTTGACTCCACGGAATATGGTCATTCATTCCTATTTCATCAGTCTTTAAGCGATCTACCCATCTCTGTTCTTTATTAAAAAGAACTTGTTCTGCGTTTTGATCCTTGGTTTGAAGCCTTTCTAGTACTGTCCACTTAAGCTCATCACATGTATGACCAGCTTCTATGAAATGGGTGCATAATTTGGTCGTATTCTTTTTTAACCTGACATTGCTCCGGTGTTCCCCTATGCGGAGTTTGACTTTCCGGCATGTCATGCCCACATACTGCTTCTGACATGGGCATGTGATCAGATATATCACATGTGAGGAGTTACAGTTTGTATGGCTCCTTTGAGTCCATTTAAGATTGTCATTCAACTGTAAGGTCTTTGTACTCGACGTGAACTTACACACTCCACAGGTGCCACAGGGATAGTGTCCAGTGACTGGCACCATATGTATATCTCTGATGGTTGACTTCAAAGGTGTTTTTCTCGGTCTTGTGTGTACAAGGAAGTCTTTTAGGTTCTTGGTTCTTTTGTTGGCAAAGCGAGGCTTTGGCCAGTTCAATGTTCCAGAGGTTAATATCTGCCAATTTTTCTTTATGAGTTTTTGCACCTCATAGGTCGCTGGGCAAAACGTAGTCACGCAGGTGACGAGATCTTTGACTGGTTCTTTTTGTATACTTTGTAGCAGGCAGTCTCTAGGTTGATTTGAGGCTCTTTTTCTACATTTAGATATTATTGATGATGTATAGTTCCTTTTTTTGAGTTTTTGGCTTAGTTCTTCTGCTTGCTTCTTGTAGTCCTCTTTTTTGCTACAATTCCGCTTGTGCCTCAGGAATTGGCTATATGGGAGATTATCTCGCAGCGGGCGGGGATGGTAACTGTAATAGGACAGCAAACAGTTTTTAGCTGTTGGTTTGGTAAATGTTTTCGTCTCCAATCTCCCGTTTTCCACAAATATGGTGAGGTCCAAGAAATCGATTGTCTGCCTGTGTGCTGTAGAGGTAAATTTCAGCCAGCGGTCTCTGCTGTTTAGCCATTCCAAAAATATTGTGAGGTCAATTTTAGTATCCCAGATGAGGAGGACGTCATCAATATAACGTTTCCAGTATTTTATACTGGAAACGTATGGGTTGGTATCGTGAAGAATGCTTTCTTCTTCAAGGCGGCTCACGTAGAGTCCGGCCACCGAAGGCGCAAATGCACTCCCCATGGAGGTGCCATGGCATTGTAAGAATAATTGGCCGTTATACTCGAAGTAATTTTCTTGCAGGGCAAGTCTGCAGCATTCGAGTATAAAGTGACGTGGGGTTTTGTATGTCCAATCTAGCTTAAAGAGCAAGTCCTCCAACATTTTTAGGGTGTCTTCTTGGGGTAGGCTGGTGTAGAGGGATTCCACATCCAGCCCTACCAGTAGCATGGTGTTTTGGTCAAAATTTACATCTCCAATCTGGTTCAGCAGGTCTCTCGTGTCCTTAAGGTATGTTGGCGTCTTTTGTACCAATGGCTTTAAGAACTCGTCAGCAAATTTAGACAGGGGCTCTAGCAAGGAACCGATTCCCGAAACTATCGGGCGTCCAGGTGGGGGTGTTTTGTTTTTGTGGGTTTTTGGTAATGAATAGAAGAAAGGTATTTTGGGTGCCTTTGGTGTTAAGAATTCGGCCTCTTTCTTCGAAATCCATCTATTCATTTCCGCTTCGTGTACCATAATTGCGATCGTGTTGGTCAATCTCTCAGTGGGATCCGCATCCAGTTGTTTATAGAAGGTTTCGTTGGACAGTAAAGACAGGCATTGTTCATTATATCCTTCCTTTGTAAGGATTACCACCCCGCCACCCTTATCAGCGGGTTTAATTATGATCTTCTCATTGTCTCTTAGTTCGAGCAAAGCCTGTTTTTCTTTGTTGCTCATGTTGTGGTAAATCTTTTTGTTTTTGTCCATTTTGTCAATTCCTTTCATTATGGCTTGTTCGAAAGTTTGAACTTCAATTGGCACTACAGCAGGGGGAGGACAGAATTTAGATTTTCTCCTTAGATTAGTATCTCCCTCCGTCAATGGGTTGTCAGAATTACCAAAGAAAGCCCTAAGTTTTAGGGTTCTGCAGAACTCTGCTGCTTCACATTTGAGTTTAAAGCGATCAGTTGTAGGCGTAGGCACAAAACCGAGTCCTTTGTTGAGGACATTTTTCTGGTCTTCGGTTAGGGTAATTGTCTTCAAGTTCACTATGAGTGAGTCTACTTGCTCGGTCCCGGTTGTGCAGAGGCCATGCTCCTCGTTAGCACGTTGGGCTGTTGGTCTTGCCACCTGAGATTTTTCTTTTTGCCTCTCGTGGTGTTTTGGCCTCTCCCTAAAAAAGGCTGTGTTTGGTGTTGAGTAGCATTGTTAGGCATATGTTGACTTTCCATTTGGTGTTGTTGGTTGGCATTAGGATGGTAAGGATTCATCCATCCAGCAAAAGGGGGCATGTATGGGGGATAGTAGGGCATTGGGTTGCCATGAAAGAATGGTGGTCTTTGCCATCTGTTGCCTCGTCGGGGACGTGAGAACCTAAAATTGTTCCGACCTCTTCTTGGAGCAGAACCATCAAAACTCGCTTCTGAGCCTTCTGAGGAAGTTCCACCAGATGTGTCTCCAACTGAGCCGTCGTTGGTAATGGTAAAATCTTCCTTAGAATACGGATGCATTTTTTCCTGGCTGAACTTTTTCAGTTCTTTAGATAATTTCTGAAGTTTGTTTTGTGTGAGATATTCTTGCATATCATCCATTTCTTTAGTGATTTCATCCAGGCGTTTCTTGTATACTTGAGGATTTATGCTTTTCTTAAGTTCATTCTCGCACTCTTGTATTTCTTTCAAAAGTGCGTCCGATAGTCTTTTGGCTGTTTTAACTATTAATACGAGATAGTCCAGTGTGCATTTCCACGAGATGGAGGACCAATCGCGCCGGAAGACCAAATCATGCAAAAAGATTCTAGGTGCATTAGTGACCCATAAGCCCTTTGGGGCGGATTTGGATCTTAAATATTCGGTCATTATTATTCCGTGTATTGCAGTCCGGATTTGTTCCCGTTTTTTTGTAGTCAGAGTGTCCCACTCATCTGTCTGTGCGATTGCTTCGAGTATTTAGCAGATATTCTCCCACTATTTGGAGTGGAGCTATGCTGGTGCTCCTGGATCTATCTGCCGCATTTGACACGGTGGATCACGGCAGACTGCTGCTACGGCTGGAGGACATAGGTTTGGAAGACAAAGCATTGAGTTGGCTCCACTCCTATCTTACAGATCGCTCCCAGAAAGTAGCCTTGGGCACCTTCTCCTTGAAACCAAAATGCCTCTGGTGCGGCGTCCCTCAAGGGTCGGCACTCAGCCCTTTACTTTTTAATGTTTATTTAGCCCCACTTTTTACCCTGATTGCAAAATGGGGGGTTAAAGCGATCTCGTATGCAGACGATACGCAATTAGTCTTCCCCTTTTCTGATGTGTCGGAGGCAGCTTTTAGTAAAATGAGGGGCTGCGTTCGAGATGTGGCCAATTGGATGAATACCAACAAATTAAAACTAAATGCAGGCAAAACTGAGGTCGTCTTCTTTGGCAAAGACACTCATCCCCCCTCAGACCTGTGGTGGCCTCCGGAAATGGGTCCACCTCCTTCACCCAGCTCCCATGTGAAGAATTTGGGAGTAAAATGGGACGAGAATCTCTCCTTCTCTTCGCATATACAGCAGGTCACAACGGGGTGCCTTTACAAACTTAGAAACCTCCGCAAGTTTCTCTCTCTTATGCCAGAAGACTGTCGCAAAATGGTAGTCCATGCAACAGTTACTTCCAGATTGGACTATCGAACGGCCTTTATCTTGGCCTACCTAAATATCTGATTCAACGCCTGCAGATCGTGCAGAATGCGGCTGCGAGACTGATAAAACACATCCCTTTCAGACAGCATGTCTCTCAGCATCTGCGCGAGTTGCACTGGCTCCCTGTGGCTAGCAGAATAAAATTCAAAGCTCTAACTCTGGCGTTTAGAGCACAAAAGAGGACTTGCCCCAACTACTTAAAACTCAGACTCCCCCGATACCATTAGGAGAGGTGCCTGCGATCCAATTCTCTGCTTCAGCTACTCGTCCCACGAGCCAGAAAAGCTAGACTTGGTGGCAGGTCCTTTTCCACTGGCACGACAAAACTCTGGAACGCCCTGCCTTCCTCCATCCAATCTGCCACGACAGAATCTAGCTTCAAGAAGCAACTAAAGACCTGGCTCTTCCTGCAGAAAACCTAAGCACTCCCCCCCCTTCGCTCTGCAAAAAGAAAACTGCTCATTTAGTGCCTGGACACCTCCTTGTGAAGTAGCTGTTCGCGCTCTATAAATATCAGTATTAATATTATTATTATTAGCAAGCGGACAAGGTGTTGGCGTATGCTGACAATATCATATTAGCCACTTCACACCCTGAAATGGCGATGAGAGCACTTGAAAACTTGAAAATTTGAAAAGGAGGCCCAGAGATTCGGCTCAGTGTCCTAAATAGGGACAAAACACAGATAGTTATTAACGAGTTTGCACAGATTGTGGATAATAGAGTATTAAATATACATCATTTTTTAATGCGAGCCCTGGGAATGGAATAATCAGTGATATTTCCTTTACGTACAGGCGAGTTGCCACGATGTAAGAGGGTGCTTATGGCGCCAACTTGATTTTGGATACTATAAAAGAGTACGCTTTAAGACACTGCTTGCGGCCTTTAAAGGATGGACCTCTGTATGACGCTTGCTAGGACTAGGGAAATTAAATTACTATACGCCCTTTGTACAAAACAAAGACTTTTTGGGTATTTTTAATGATTGCTATTTTGATAAATGGATAAAAGCCGGTGTAACTCAGGTCGGATGCCTTTTCTCCTCAGGTGGTCTAATGTCATTTGAAGAACTAAGAGGGAAACTTGATTTAACTAATAGAGAATTTCTCAAATATTTACAGGTTAGGGATTTTTTGCATAAGAAGGGAGGAGGGAAGGAGAACTTTGAGAGCTGTGAGTTAGTGGATAGATTAAGGCGGCCTGAGGTGCCCAGGTTTGGGCTGCAATGTGAATTGCTGAATCATCATATGAAAGATGATCTGGGAAAATACTCAGCTAAGAGGCAAGGGATGCTGGGCATTTGAGATGTAGACTTTCAGGAGGGCTTTTCAAACACCTTATTGATTTTATTGCTGGCAAACCTCCAAGCACAGTTTTACAAAACATGCTTTGAATTGTACTACACCCCATATCGGATTTCCATAATGGGGGAGGGGAAAGGGATGTTTTGTCCGCGGTGTGCTGTTTATAAAGCGGACCTAATGCATACGTTTGCTAATTGTATTGCTCTTGGCCTGCTTATAAGAGAAATAGAGGTGTTCTTACAAGAGATGCTGCTGCTACAAGTGAAAGTAACCACCCAGTAATTATGCTTAATATAACTAAAAAAATGAAGGAGTGGCTTTTATTTGTATTGCAATGACAGTATACAGAATATATATAGCTTCAGCCTGGTTGGATGCTCCCCCTACGGTATTTCAGTAATGGTTAGCTCTCCTGTTGAGCACATATAATCTTGTGAATGCTGTATATGAGTGGAGGGGGTATAAAGCCAAAAAGAAAGGGGGAGAAATTTGGCAGTCCTTTGCAAATTGGAAGGATCAATTGGATGGGTAATTTACACATGTCATAGGAACAGCCTCAATCATTTTGTGTGGCAGCATTGAGAGCCCTTCTTTTTTATATAATATCTATGGTCTTAGAGATGCCTGTATGTACTTTAAAATCTTTGCACTTTATCAAGGGGCTGCTCAAATAGATATCAAGATATGCACTAGCACTTTAAGGATGGCAAATGATCAAGGTCTTGCAAGCTAGGCTTTAAAGATTACTAACATATTATGCACTTCGATAATCTGAAGCGGCTGCTATAAAATGTGTTTCAAGCTAGCTGAACCAGAAAACGAAATGTGTTTTAAAATGTGGTATTGGATATGGGAAATGTATATTATTTATATCGCTGAAAACTGTATGAATCAGAAATCAGAAATATTTTTATGATATCCAAAAGTTTTAGAGACCCCATGTATGCATTTTAAAAATGTTGCACGTTATTTAATGGATGGCTAAAACAGTTACCAACATATGCACATGCACTTTATGGTTGGCTTAGACAGTCCATGCATGCACTTTAAAAACCTTGCACTTTATTAAGGGGCTGCTTAGACAGTTAATAATGTATGCACATGCACTTTATGGATGGCCGATGCAAGAGGGATTCGGAAGGCCATCAGTGCTGATTGCATTTTGATAAACCAAAGTTGCTGCTAGAAAATGTGGTTTAAGCTAAATTGAATCACGAACTAAATCTGTGTTTATAAGATTTGGTAACGGTCAAGGGAAATGTATTTGATCTATATTCTATGATTCAGTATGAATAAGAAACCCAAAATGTACACAATCCACATGACAGTTGGTTGGTCAAACTGTGGGGTGGGTGGGGGGTGAGGGCATGGGGAGATGTATAAAAAGAAAATTGTGAGAGAGAGATAAACTGCCTGTTTTTCTCCCATAATAAAAAAATATATATTTTAAAGCAATCTCAGTATCATCATGACTAGTACATTGAAGATAACCCACATACATCCAAGAATTGTAAACCTGAGCATTCACATTACTGTACTTTTACATGGTAGCGGTTGCTGACATTGGTTATGTTGCACATGGCGCCCATAAGTTCCTGGGTCTAGATGCCAACGGCAGTTCCTCTGTATAAATCTTAATTTTTTTTTGCAGTATGCCACATCAGTCAACCATTGTTCAAACTTGGGGACTGCTTTACCTCCTCATTGTAGGGATACTCTTCTTTTTGCAAGCAGTAGCATGATCACTACCAGTTTGCGGTTAGGGGACTGCATAGTTTTAACAAGATCCAATAGGCAAATATCTGGGCTGTAATTCACTGTTTCCATTACCATGTCAGACAATGCCTGGGTCACCTGTTGCCAATATCGATATACTAACCTACACGACCAAGATAGGTGTAGACAGACAGCATCAGGAGTGAACGGTTGTTGCATCTCAACATCACTGAGGACAATGTCCTTAAGCCTCTTTTTTGGGTGGTGGTGGTGGTGAGGGGGGAGGGGGGAGGGAGTTGCATGGGGTGGTACGGGGTGGGGGTGGGTGAGTGGGGTAGCCTTAAAATTAAAAAAACCTGAGACTTATTTTGCAGAATTGGCAGTACAAATTGTTTATATAATGGCAGGCAGGCATCACAGTACATTATATAGGCTGAGAGAAGTTCATCTAGGTCTTTTTCTTTCAGTACTTGGATGGGGCAGGATAAAATAGCTATCGGCACTTGGAATATTTATGGCCTCAACGATGCTAAAAAGCGGGCTCTCTTTCTTAAAATTGCCAATTTCATGCGTGTAGATATACTCTGTTTACAGGAGACACACATTCCATGGGGGTAGCAGGAATGTTTAAAGCTTCCTGGGTTCAAGGTGTTAGTCTGCTCTAAACAGACATCCATGATTAGAGGGGTTGCTATATATGCAAAGAGCGGTCTGGGTATATGTAAAAGGGAATTGGGTGATAGAATGGGTAGGTGGACTATAGTGGAATTGTGGATTGGTGGTAAATTGTTCACAGTCTGCAACGTGTATGGATCGAACCTAGATGACCCTGATGTGTTTAAATACTTAGATGTTGAATTGGCAGCATGGCCTAGTCCACTACTTCTCTGTGGAGATATGAACATTAATATACCAAGTGACGTTGATTTCACCAGTGCTCATAATTATGTGGGGAGAAAATCAAAAGTGTTTAGAGCCCTTCAAGCTCTTCTTCAGGAGAATGGTCTTGCAGATTTATGGTATCTTCATAAGAGAACAGAAGATAGTTCCACGTTTTACTCTATAACTCATAAGAAAAATGTTAGGCTAGATTTCGTTTTTTTGTCTAAACAGGTGGCAGCTGATAGCACTATTTTTTGTTTACCACGACTTCTCTCAGACCATAATCCATTGATCATCGAATGTCCATGGCCATGAGTTAGAAAACCACCTAGAGATTGGACGTTTGACAAGAAGTTGTTAATTGACGAGGGGTATCACTCACATATTAAAAAATGGGTTGTCCAATTTCTGAATATTAACAGAGGATCTGCTACATATCAAGTGGTCTGGGACACGAAGAAAGCTGGACTACGGGGTGAGACTAAAAGTTTCTCTTCCTATAGGTGGAAATTAGAACAGGAACGGATGCGTAATGGCGTTAAAGAACTTCAGGAGGCAGAAATTGCATTGACTTTAAATATCAAGGATGGGAATGATATAGTCTCTACTCTACAAAAGGTGGCGATTCTCAAGGCTAGGCTGCTGGAGCCTCTTGGACAGTATCTTGCGTTAAAGTATTTACAATACCGTACAAAAATGTTTGAGTTTGGGTAGAATTCGGGCAGGGTCCTTGCTAAGAGACTCCGTCAGCGAAGCATTCAGAGTCAGGTGTTGAAAATTCAAGATGAACACGAAATAATATATGAAACGCAGGAAAAGGTTAATGAAGTCTTTTTTAAATTTTACTCCTGTTTATATCGAGAAGATACCCCTAGGCTTAATGTTGAGAGAGCTGCGGAAGCTTTCCTAGCATATCTTGAGACTGCCGTTATTACCCCTGAACAGGCTGAGCTCTTGGCCACCCCCATTCAATGGGAGGAGGTCGAGATTGCAGTAAAATCCTTGGCCAATGGCAAGGCTAGTGGTCCAGATGGAGTCCCACTGGAATTTTATAAGGTGTTTCTACCTGAAATCGGCCAGGTCTTCCTTGAGGTATTAAGAGCAGCCCAGAGGGGTATAGTACCGGAATCATGGCAAAATACAACCATAGTCTTGTTTAAAAAAAAGGCAAACCCGAGTTGCTACCATCATCATTTCGGCCTATTTCTCTAATTAATAGCGACTCTAAAATATACTCAAAAATAATGCAGGTGATTACCCCTCTTGTCTCTGTGTTCCAGCATGGATTTATACCGGCCGGGATACTGCTGACCACGTTAGACGTTCCATCGCATTACTAGACTGGGCTCATGCCACAAACTCACCCCTCTGGTTGATCCTGTTGGACGCCGAGAAGGCGTTCGACAGGGTCTCTTCTTGGGGTTTATGTGGGCTGTCCTGAAGTGGAAGAGTTTTCCAAAAGAATTTATACAGGCGACCTGTGCGATGTATATTTTCCCAGGAGCACAACTTTGTATCTCTGGCCAGCAGACAAGTTATTTTCCTATCACTAGGGGTACAAGACAGGGGTGTCCCTGTTCTCCCCTGTTGTTCGCCCTGTATATTGACCCCTTTCTTTCTAAGATTATGGCCAATCAGCGTATAAAACCAATAAGAGTCCGTAATATGTCTTACAATCTGTTAGCGTACGCTGACGATATAGTTGTTATAACATCCGAAGTCTCGTCTTCTTTTAGTGAACTTAAACAACTGGCAGGTGGTTTTGGGGCAGTGTCGGGTTACAAGCTCAATGTTTCAAAGACGCAGGTGGTTCAGACACCTGGTATGGTTATTTCAGATGCCCCAGTAGTTCCTGATGCCATGCATCTAGGTGTGCGCATAACTTCTGCAGTAGATACTATTCCTGATTTAAATATTCTACTGGTAATAGATGATGCCAATAAAAAATTAGAACGACTAGATAACCTGCATCTATCCTTGTATGGTCGATGCAGTGTTATTAAAATGTTAATTCTTCCAAAGTTTTATATTTGTTCAGGACTATTCCTCTTTTGTTTTCTCAAACAAGTCTGGCAAAGGCAGACAGAGTTTGTTATAGATTTCTGTGGGGTTATAGGCGTTCACGCAGAGCTGCCAAGTGGATGTGCCTTCCTAGAGATCGAGGGGGCTGGGTGGTTCCAAGTCTCGCCATGTATTATTGGGCTGCAATGCTACAAGCAATGGGCGTGCTGTTATGTGGAGACAAAGCGAGCATACCAATATGCAACACTCCCACTATTTATGAGTTTGGTTTGTGCTCCGCTGCAAAAGGAATTTTACTTGAAGTCCTTGAACCCAGCTACTATAAGAGAACCCGCTTTAAGGTCTTGATTGCTGCTTATACCATCTGGCGGATGCTTAGGAGAAAATTGGCTATTCCAAATATGAATTTGCATACGCCTTTTATAGCTACTCGAATGTTCCCCAGCATCTTTCAGGATCATGTTATGTACAGTTGGCAGAGTAAAGGTGTCTATGGGCTGGGTGATGTGGTTGAGGATGGCGCTGACCTATCATATAGCGAAATAAGGGATACATTTCAGTTATCACCACGTGACTTTTTTAAGTATTTACAGATTCAAAACTTTATCCAAAAATACTTGAAGAAATCTTGTATTTTGGAAAAAGTGCCTTTCATTGAATTGATTAAAAAGAGAAGTGGAATAGGAATTCCATATCAATATATTCTCTCAATACTTCCGGACGATATGACTGCTCAAAATTCCAAGTGGGAATTAAAATTAGGTAGGGCAGGTATTGATTTAACCTTGGTGATAGAACTTGCTAGTCAGGTTATGGTGTCTGGCTTGCTTAAAACTCAAAGTTACATGTCAATGTTGGATTTATACTATACACCTGCTGAGATTGCAAAATGGGGGGCCACAAAGGGGAATACCTGCGCACGATGCGGGTTGTTGGCAGCCGATGCAATACATATGTTTTATTCTTGTCCATCCCTCCGTGGCTTTCTAGAAATATTGAGCACTTTATTAATGTCACACTTAAGATTCGATGTACAATGACTCCAGCACTTGTGATATTTGGGGTCGAGGCCGGTAATATACTATCTGGTGCTAACACCTTTAATGAATCAGCCCTTATATTTATTGTCATGTCGCAGGTTCGCCTGTGCATTACTTCTCAGTGGCTCTCTTCGGAAGCCCCTACATTTGTACAGTGGCGTGCAAGGCTATTAGCTATACATCGATTAGAATTTTCTGTATTTTCTTGTAAAGGGGGGAAACGGTGGCAATTCGCGACTCGAATATGGGCGCCTGTGGCGGAATGGATTGGATAAAAGAATAGTGCCGTTCAGGCTGCATTCCCATTCTAGTATTTTCTTTATTTGTTTACACTGTGTCTTCCTCAGTCTCAATTGTTAGGAACGTATCTGCTCTATTATTTGCCTAATCTGCTAAACTATTGTTTAGTCTATTCTGTATGAATTCTGTATGCATAACCAATTCTGCTGTCTAAAGTGTAATTTTGTATTGTTTAACTGTCCAGTCTCAATAAAATAAAAAATTAAAAAATTTAAGAAAAAGGAGTGCCACATTGTACACAGAGAACATGGGTATGCAAACCAAATGTATGCAATTGTAACGGAGTGTAGTATATCTGTTTTAAATATTAAAAATGTTTAACTCAGAGGTTACAATTGGCGGTAAGTCGGCCTGTAAGAGCACAGCAGAACTTCCAATCCTCTCGGGACAGGGATGCGTCCAGTATATCATTCCACCAGTTCAGAGGCCTTGTCTGGTCTATCAATGTATCCCTTTGCATTGCATTATATAGTCTAGTTACTAGTTTATTGTGTGAGCTGTTAGTATGCAACATCTGTAACAACCCCAAAGAAGGGGGAGCTTCCAGGAATTAGAAGTGTAATGCCTTTAGTGCTTCATGAAGACTGATAATTTGGTGCTATTTAGTACTGATAACAATCTAACTTTAACTAAATCCTGTTTCCGTCTCTCCATGGGTTGTCTCCAATAATTGATTGTGCATTCCAATTGAGTTATTATTCAGGGATGGGAATTCTAATAGAGCGATCTCCGGACAGCAGATACTAATGTTATTATTCTTCATAGCTTTACCTGAATTATTGTTTTGCATGATCTAAGTTCCACAGAATTTCTTCAGAAGATTTGGTCTAGCCGTGTACTTGTATAGCTTGGTTCTGAGAGTTATATATATGAATCTAATTACGAGATCGTAGGTCAGTTGTCCAATTTCTGGTCCTCATTGCATAACTGGAGTGAATCCCCAATGTCAAACTCCTCTCGGCACAGAACAAGATCCATCGGAAGACCAAGTAAATAAACCCAGAGTGTAGTGTTAGGAGATAAAGAGTTTATAACAAAAATGGGCCCAGTGGCGCTACAACAGTAACTTCCTAAATTACCATGACTGGTGGCCTTAAGCTTAGAGTTTGAACATTTAACATTGAACGTGAAAGTTGCTTACAATATATTTTTTCCTTTTTGCAGGTGTAGACCAAAGCAGTGCAAGAACAATGGGGCACATGCATCAACATAGACAAGAGCAATTATTTATTTGCGATCATTAAGGAATCATAATTAAGGAATCACTATTGCCTATGCATATAGGGATCGCAAAAAAAAAGTGATTCCTACAAATTCCTAAATTGCGACACGCACATTGTGAATTCATTCCTATGGGTCCAGAGGCTCATAGGAATTAAAGGGAATTGCATGCTCAATTTGTCAGTACCCAATAGGTACTCGCAAATTGCGCATGCAATTTCAAGGGTGCAAGGGTCCCAAAAGGATACCCTGTTGCATCCCTGAAATTGTTACGTGAACACATGTTGCGCACACACATGCCCCAAGGGCGTGTGTGTGTGTAGCCTGGAACTTTGAAAAATGCACTTTAGTAAATTTTTCAAAGTTTTTGCAACATACCATCAAGTTTAATTTGACAGTAATTTGCGTCCTCAAAGAGCGAAATCACTATTTTTAATGGCATCATGCATTGCATTTGAGGCATCGCAATTTGCGATTCCTTAAATGCAATTGCCATTTAAGTGATAGCAAGTTTTGCGATTCCTTAATTTGCAATTATGATGCATCCCAAATGCAAAAATACCGGTCGCAAAGGGTCAGATTCTGAGAATCTGCCCGTTTGTGTTCGGTTTTTCCTTTGATGCATGTGGCCCATTGTAATTTAAGATAGGGAGGCAAAAAGGGGGATCTATCAAGTTCAATTAAATTTAATGAGAAGCACAAGGGAGTGCTACTAGTTGGCGATATCTGTTGAACGGAAGCATACAAGGACGCCACAGAAGTAAAAACTGAAAAATGGGTGTATTATACTAGGCGCTGGAACTCTTCATGGGAAATGAAAATAATGAGGTTGAATAATGTGAGGTCTTGTGTCTCAAACTTGCTGTGTGTTTCTTATTAGTGAACTTACCTTGTAGTCAGAGAGATGTCTTTTAGACTTTGAGAAGTGCAGATATCGCCTGACTTCTGATTGTATGGCTTTTTGCTATGCATGATCTTTTGCTTACAGAAATTCTACAGATGTTCTGATACTGACACCTTTTCTTGCTTCTAGGTTAATAGGGTTTCCTCAATTCTTAGTTTAGTGTAGAGATCGTTAGATACTGCAATTATTTCCCATGTATGAGGAGAAGGATCAAAACCATTTGTACACTCATCAGACTTTGTTCTTAATCTTTTGCATTGCAATTATGAAAATCTTGATTTGTTCTTTGCTGTTAAGAACCAATATTGCATGTTGATTTGATCTTCCTTTAATAATTCAGTATATTTACAGAATGTGTTTGTGTCTGATTTATATTACCTTGGCTTTGAGTTTATAATAAATCCTTGTTCAACTTTAAGATACGGACTATGACTCTTAATGTGTGGTCACATTTGGTCACACAGTTTATCGATCCAAACTTGTCAGTAACCTCTTCTCTTAGGATGTATTAAAATAATAGGAATTCATTTTATAGACTGATACGCACAAGTATAAAATCCCAAACCCCAATACAAAAATTTCAGGTAAGGGATAGTTTTAAACCTATGTCAGTAGTGAAGCGGCCAAGGCTAATAAATAGACATGCTACAAAAAATAACATTGGGTTCTGCAGAAATACATAGGTCACAGTGCACATTAGTTTTAGGAAACATACATGAATGTTAACATGCGCTGAAGCACAAATATATTATATTTCCTTGCAAACTCAACCTTGACAGGACATCAAAAATTAGTACGGACATCACAGAAAAAACACCACATTTCTATATGTTAAATAACGCGAGGCCATCAGTAGAAACTGATTTGCACTGTCATGGAGCATTGAGCACAGGGTGTAAACAAGGTTTGATTCTACCTTAGCTCAAGCCTGCTGAGAATATGTTAAAGCCAGATAGGCCTGGTTGGGCCCATTGATGTCAAAACCTGCTATGCAGAAAAACAAAAATGTTTTTCTATGTTATCTCACCCTTTTTCTGAGAACTAAAAGAAAAACCCAAAAGCGGAGGATTCTGCTAAACATGGACACATACACAATTATTGGAATTATTTACGTTATTTGGTAGTATTTTATCTGCCCTGCTTGCTATTTGTGTCATGAAGGAATTTGTAACCCATGTTTATTGTGAATTTTGCAGTATATATACTACAGCCTTTAATCCAGAACTTTGAACTTCGGGACCTTGGTCTCTTTTTTAGGGATGGCTGATTATCCCAATTGATTGATTGATTAAAACCATATTGTGTAAAATTATTCGGTCTTACTTTATCAACAGATTTTCCCTCCAACACATTTTAGGCTACAACAAAGGTCCATTGACTTAAAGAAAATTAAAATGTTGCCCCAGAGCTTCATCAACCTTTTGCTATTTTGGAACAGCAAAAAGCCGGTAAGTGAAAAAGAATTTGTATAAACTTTTCAGGATTCTTTTGCAACATGCCAATTATTGCTCTGTTTGCTCTAGCAATCAATCTGAAATTATTTACACAGCTCACAAAACTTTTTTACTGTTTTCCTTTATATGTTTCCTGTTTTTAGATTTCCAAGCCGTTCCCAGTATTTTTACCAGAGTGGAATTAAAAATATAGTGCAGGCTGGTAAAAGAGAGGCATGTGACAACCCTAGCTTGAATAATATTGTTTATTCTTCATTTGGTGCTAAAAAGGTATTTACATAATTCTCCACATAAGCATCAGTATCCAAGGATCCCGAATACCATTTACTTTTAAAGGCCCTGCCTCTCTGAAGCTGCCAAAAGGATCACACTGAGGAAATGTTTATGACGTTGTCAGGTTTGCTTCACCATTATGTTTAGAGATAAACGTGGCAAGCAAAATATTCATAACCAAGAGAAACTGAAAAGATTGTACATTGATTTAAACTTATAGTTTTTTTTAAATTGAAACTGAGTTTCTGATCACAAGACCAGGGATTTTAGTGGGCCAGGTCTTTATGGGTCTTAGACCCGGTATTAATTAGAAACGGAGATTGAAAGAGGTCACTATCGGGTCGTTTATTGATGTCCTTAACTTTACAGGAAAAATACTGATTGATTTCTGTGCAAAGAATGTAAAATACAAGGGGAACATCACTTACAACGCATTTTTTACAACGCACTACCATTACATCGCAACCATTACAACGCAAACCATTACAACGCATTGCGCTGGGGGGCGCTCTAGGATAGGGAATATATTTAATTTACTATCCAACACCTTCCCTGCTATCCACGGGGACTGGAGTTGGAATAGTAAATTAAATAATTCACTATCCAGCGCCTAAAGCATTATGCGTTGTAATGGACTGCGTGGTAAAAACCGCGTTGTAAAGGCATGCGATGTAAAAGCATGCGTTGTAGTGACACCAATCCAAAATACAATAAGGTAATGCATGTAGGTAATTTATTTCCTGTTAATATTTCACATTTTACTTAATTTTGCATTCCCTTAAAAAGGATGTTGTGTTTCTGTATTTTATATTTTTATGCAGCATATTACTTTTGTGAAGAGAATACTTTAACGTGAGATGTCTCTGAGTATTGATAAAGAGCCATGGTAGAGAGATCTAGGTTTGAGGCTGAAGGCAGTGATAATTTCTCATAGACCATGTCCGTGGGTCAGAAGGATGTTCAGAACACATGGTAATTCAATACTTGGACTTTCTGCAGAGTGTTCAGAGCAATGGTCACTTATTCCAGTTGCAACTGTGATTCTGTCCAAATGTGTGTGAAGGAGGTACACAGTTGTCAAAATATTGACAAGGTGAATGTAAAAGATAATGCAATGCTTACAGATGAGTAGGTGTGTTCAGTGTTTGGGTGTGGTAAAGTGAAGGAGATGCGGGAAAGGCTTTCAGGAGAGAGTGAAAAGAAGGTGCGAAGAGGAGATGGAGGAGAAGTTGAGAGAAGAAAAGGTGTGCATGTCTAACATAGAGTGAACTTAGCAGGCGTGATAAATAAACTATGAAGACCCCTACCCCTTCCACAGGTCTCTGTAATGTGTAATTCACAGTCTCATAATTTCAGAATTAAAACATTTTTGTAAAAATTATTTACAGCAAAATCATCGTTGTTACTCCTTTATCGTAAACAGCTAACAACCATTGACAATGAGAACAGTCTTGAGTGGTTTAAGGTATATATCAGTTGCTGTATTATATATCTGGATGCAATAACAGAGGCACTACAATATTGGTTGGGTGACACACTATGGAAATCACTGAAATGTACTTTATGTGTTTAGCCATAACCTTAATTACATAGGCCACATCCATTTTAGGTAACCTCCACTTTTTCCATCCAACTTAAAACCCTGCATAAGGCAAAGTTGCTACAGGCGTTGAAAATCCTAAGCATATAAGCAACTAAAAAGTTGCATGTTATTGATAGTTTAGGTCCTTAATGTTATCACGCATGTAGCCACTATAAAGAGAGGGATACTGTCCCATTACAAACATTGCAAAAACAAAAAGCTGAAAACCAGGGCTTTAAGTTGTCAAGGTCCCTCTGAGTCTCAGATCTGGAAACAGACATTGATGCGGGTCACCTACCATACATTCCAATTGATCCGATTCATCCAAGAGACGCCTACTTTTTCAAGCCAAAAATAGCTTTATTTTGGATGTCTCCCACCTGAAATTGCCTCTGTTTCAATAGAAGTCAGTAGGGGAAATATATTCTCCTAATTATTCTTTTAAAATGTCCCACTTTCCTCTTCTAAAATGTTGGCACATATGCTCGGCTCATTTTCATGTCTTTAACTTTACTGGCAAATACCTAGGTGTGGGCAAAATTGGTTGAGTTTTATTTCATGGAATTCCGCGAAATTACATTAAAATTCCACAAGAACCTGCAGAATTGAGCAACGGGACAGAGTGGGCATTTAGAACTATTTTCTTGCCTAAAAATGGACCCTCACATCCAAAAATAAATGTAAGAATGCATTTTGCACTACGAAATAGCACAGTCAAATACCAAATGCACTCTAGTGTATACACCTCGAGCCCTTACATACTCTGCAGTGATTATGGTTGTGTAGTCAGTGGTTTCTAACTCTGCTGGCACCAGCGAAAATAACAATTCCACCCAGACCTACAAATAACAATTATTGATTTCTAAACAATTAATGTAAACAAATTAAGGTCATCGATGTCAGCAGTTTAGTTCCTGTTTAGATTTCATGTTTTACTTACCATATTGGTTGGGTGGCACACTTTAGGGATAGCAGATAGATATCTGCCAATTCTCATGGTGTTGATGTCACTGTGTGACACACAATATCGGCATTGCTTAATTTGTAAAAGAATAAGTGTTGGGGCTCAAACTTTAGTTCAAAAGAATACGGCCGAAGTCATGGAACATTTGGGTTTAATTACAAAGACATGTGCAAAAGAAACAATTGATTGACGGAATGCTGGACAATGCAAGCATTCACCCCCAGTCACAAGGATCTGGGTTAAATCCATTGTTCTTTTGCTCACAACACCACCCCAGTTTGGACCCAGCCATATGCAAATCAGTCTTGACCCTGTTCCTTATGGGAACAGTCCAGCCCGAACTGTCAAGCCAGGCCCTCCCTGGACCGGAAACAAGCATCCTGGGACCGGTTTCAGGACATCACCCTTTATCAGCCTGGCTGGCTTGAATCCAGTGGTGTGGTGAGCACGGGACCCACGTCTGGGCATACCCTTTCCACTTAGGGCGACATTTGTAAAATCGTTAATACAAAGACAGCATACTCTTGAGTCTAACTCAAGCCTCTTTAATCCATCACCAGACTCTCCCTGCCTCTATATATAACTCATGCAGGTTCCTTTTAATCTTTACTCTCACTCTCTTTGACATTGTTTTTCTTTTTCTTCTCTTCCTCATTCTTTCCTCTTTTATGGTTATTCTCTCTAAGGCTCTGGTTCAAAGTTTGCAGAGGTAAAATAAATGTTGGTACCCTAAAATCAGGGCTGGTGGTTGTGGGCTTCATCTGAGACGCCTATCTCCGATTAGGCACAGGCAACACAGTCTGTTTCCTCTAGGTCTCAAACAGGGAAATCAGTGTGAGGGAGGCAGCAATGGGATGAGTTCTGGCCTCAGCATCCCACCTTTGCCCTTTAGGGAAGGAGAGCAGTTGGAACATGTCACGTTCCAGCTAAACCACACGACATGGTAAAAACAGGGCTTCCCAGGGCTACAAATTAAAACAGTTCACAGGGCATGTGTTCCCACTGCAATCTACTCTACTGGGAATGTTTGCAAATAATATTATCTTCTAGGTTTTTACATGAGTTTTATATTTCAGGATACAAAATTAAATATAATTTTTTCAATACACGTTTTATTAAAAACATGAAAAATGAAAATCTATAACCACGGTCTGTCTGCAAAGCTATTAAACTATAGGGAAAGAGACACCGAGGCACGGTGGATTTAACAAAATGCAGGCATATCAAAGCTATTAAAAACAGCCACCATTGTGCAACTACTTTTTTTAAATAAAAGCTGTAATGCATTTTAATTTTGCCATGGTTTTGATATCGAAACCGAGAAGATGAAGAAGAACCAAAAGCATCCGATTTAAATACTCTTTCCTCCTTGGAAAATGGTACATATAGCTTTGTGTCTGTTACGATGTGCCCTTTAGGAAACTACCCAGTACATTTGTTTTCTTCGTTTGCTCTTTCATATTAAGAGATGTATCATTTTAGCGGGTGAGGGTGTATATACATTTTTAGAAAATAGTTTGGGATTAATTATTCCTGTATAAATGACGCCTCTCAGACAAACTGCCGATGTAAATGGGAAAAATCGAATTATATATTTCACAATATAGAGATGCTCTTCCTCACAGAGACCTGGTTCAACGATACCTCTCACTCTATTTTTGATCTCCTATTACCCACAGGCTATTCTATGCTTAGGAATGGCAGAATTGACAGCGTTGGGGGAGGTGCTGCAGTCATCTTTAGAAACTCCCTTCAACTGAAGGCTTTTCCTATCAGTTGCTTCCACACTTTGGAATGCCTTTCTCTTGAGCTTCAATTGCACCACCGCTCTCCCCTCAGATTCCATGTCATTTACCGCCCACCTTGTAGCGGCCCTTCGTTTATGGAGGAACTCACTGACTTCATCAGCGACCAATACTCGAAAGTGACAATCAGACCTTCGTGGGTGACTTCAAACTCCACTAGGGCTTACCGCAAGACTCTTCTGCGAACTCGCTGGCCACCTTCCTCTCTGCAAACGATCTTATCCAACACTGCACAGAATCAACACACTCAAAGGGCTCAACCGTGGACCTTGTTATTTCTAAAGTAGACATGCTTTCTATCGCTACCCCTATTCATGTAGACTGGTATGACCACCTCCTCATCCCATTCTCTCTTCACCTATCACGCTCTATAACTCTTGGCCAACGTAAGAGGGCTACCTCCTGGTTCCGTGATGCTAAATATATTGACGTTGGTTCCCTCTGTGAATCACTTTGTTATCACTTCCAAGGCTAGACCCGAGCCTAGATGTTGACGAACTCACCTCCCAATGCCTCACAGTCCTTGCAGTCGAAATCAACAACGTCGCTCCTCTCCAAAGCAAAAAGATAAGACCCACTCCCTCAGCACCCTGGTTCAACAAATCCCTCTATGAAGAAAGGAAGCAGCTAAGATTCCTGGAGAAACAATGGAGGCAAGCCCCCTCCACCGATAATTTGGCCACGCTTCGTTCAGCAAGATCCAAGTACCACAAGAGCAGCTTCCTTGGAAAGCGGCGCACTTCAGAACCCTCCTTGACTCAGCCAAAAATAGACCCAAAAAACTATTTGATCTCATCAAGATTCCTAACTGCTCTCCCCCAACCTCCAAGCTGGAGGATTCTACAAAGAAAGCAGCGGATCTTGCTATATTCTTTGATGAAAAAGTGAAATCCCTTGTGGCTCAGGTCACTCATCCTATCCCTCTAGAGGAGCGCAAATCCTTAGCCATTTGGCAGTACTTTGACCCCATCTCTGAAGATGCCCTCCTCAATTGCATCCTTGAAACAAAGCCCTCCAACCATTCCCTTGACACCATCCCTTGTGCCATTGCCATTGACGTCTATACCCATTCTCTGCCGGTACACAGACAAAATATCGATTTTTAAATATCGATATACAAAAATATCGAAGTTTAAATATCGATGGGACAAAATATCGAAGGTAAGTAATATCGACAGTCTTAATATCGATATTAGTATGACATCAGTAATATCGAAGTTTTAAATATCGATGTCAATAATATCGAAATAAATAACTTTGATGTTACTAATATCAATTTTTAAATAAATTTAGTGTATATTATATTGCATTTATTATGTTTTATTATTTATTTTTAATGTAATTTAATTAAATATTGTCTTTTACTACTGTAGCGGGTTGTGGGTTTATAGGGGAATAGGGTGGGAAGTAATTTAATTATGTTAAATTAATTATGAATTAGTAGGAATTATTAATTAATTAATTGAGAAATAATTTTTAATTAATTTTAATTAATTGATTAATTGATAAATATGTTCTGTAGCGGGTTATGGGTTTATAGGGGAATAGGGTGGGAAGTAATTTAATAATAATTAATTAATTAATATATGTTTGTACATATTTAATTAATAATTACTTGGTAATTAATTTATATGAATTAGTTAATTAATTAATATAATTCTGTACATATTTATAATTATGAATTAGTTGGTAATTAATTAATATTAATTATTTAATTACATTAATTATAGTAATTTTTTTATATATAATTTTTTGTTATTCTTAATTAATTAATTGGGAAAAATACTATTAATTATTAAATTAAATTAATTACAGCTAATGTGCTAATATATTTACTTTATTGTTATTTTTAATTAATAATTAATTGGTAATTAAATAATATTAATTAATTTTGGGTAAAGGAGTATTTTTAGGGTTCAGGGTCAGTTTTCAGTTTTTGGGTAAAGGGGTATTTTTAGGGTTCAGGGTCAGTTTTCAGTTTTTGGGTAAAGGGGTATTTTTAGGGTTCTGGGTCAGTTTTCAGTTTTTGGGTAAAGGGGTATTTTTAGGGTTCAGGGTCAGTTTTCAGTTCATGGGTAAAGGGGTATTTTTAGGGTTCAGGGTCAGTTTTCAGTTTTTGGGTAAAGGGGTATTTTTAGGGTTCAGGGTCAGTTTTCAGTTTTTGGGTAAAGGGGTATTTTCAGGGTTCAGGGTCAGTTTTCAGTTTTTGGGTAAAGGGGTATTTTTAGGGATAAGGGTCAGTTTTCAGTTTTTGGGTAAAGGGGTATTTTTAGGGTTCAGGGTCAGTTTGGGGTTTTTGGGGTACATGGATATTTTTAGGGTTCAGGGTCAGTTTTGGGTTTTTGGGGTACAGGCGTACAGGGTAAAAACAAAAAGATATTACATTAAATCAAATAAATAACATTTAAAAAAAAATTACATTAAATTATTAAGTGTTTTATTTATTTTAAATGTATATGTATTAGTTTTAATTTTGTTTTAATATTTTTATTTAATATTTGTAAAATTATATGTATTTTAAAATTATTTTTACATTATTATTAATACATTTAAAAAAACGATATTTTTGATTCCGATATTTTTGTACTACGATATTATTTTTTCGATATTTTTGTACTTACCTTTATGAAGATAGGATTCCGATATTTTTGATGTCGATATTTTTGCTCCGATATTTTTGTATTTCGATATTCTGTCTGTCGATATTATGTCAGACATTCTTCTCTGCCCTATTGGACCACTCTGGTCAACCTCTCCCTCTGTCAAGGCTCCCTTCCTCTCACCTTCAAAACTGGGCAGGTCACCCCTCTGCTTAAAAAACCCACTGCTGATGTGAATGACCTCAACAATTTCTGCCCCATCACTAACCTACCCTTTCTTGCGAAGATCACAGAAAGATGTGTAGCGAAACAACTCTCTCTGCATATCAAGGACAATGATCTTCCTGACAATTGTCAGTCCGGCTTCATCCAAAACTGCAGCACTGAAACAGCCCTATTACAAGTGGTTGATGACACACTGAGGATACTTGACTCGGGGAGGTCCTTTCTTCTAATTCTCCTTGACCTTTCTGCACCTTTGACACTGTCAATCACAACACTCTCCTCAACACTCTGCAACAGAGAATGGGCATGGAGGGCACTGTGCTTAAACGGTTTGCTGCCTTCCTCTCTGATAGATCCCAAATGATCAAAATAGTGAACAGTCTTTCACCTCCTTCGGCAGTAGGTCAAGGTGTTCCACAAGGCTCTATACTTGCACCCACTTTGTTCAATCTCTACCTAAAACCACTGGGAAATCTCTTTAGTAAATCCGGGATTCACTATAATCTCTACGCGGATGACACTCAAATCTACCTCAAGGTTGCCGCCACTCACGATCTTGCCATCCTAAGCTCGACTCTCGACTCCATTCAAAACTGGATGTCAACTCATCAACTGATTCTGAATCCCTCCAAAACTGAATTCCTCCTTCTCTCCTCCTCACTTTCTCCTCCCCCAGTTCAATCATTGATGGATCAGATGAATCTACTTAACAATAAACCCATCATTGTCGACAGCGTAAAATCCCTTGGTGTCATACTCAACAAAAAACTCAATCTAATCCCCCACATCAATTCCATTGCAAAGTCTGCTCGATACCAACTGCGCCTTCTTTGGGGAATTCGTCGCTTTTTCCCGGAGCAAGACTTTAAAACCCTGGTGCAATCACTGGTCCTCTCCAGACTGGACCACTGCAATTCTCTTGTTAATGGCCTCCCCAAATCCCACCTGTCCCCCCCTTAAATCTGTCCTCCACTCAGCAGTCCATTTCATTTGTGGGGCCAAAAGAAACGACCACATCACACCGTTGTTATCCACCCTTCGCTGCCTTCCCATCAAGGTTAGAGCTATCTACAAACTGCCTGTATCACCCCCAAAGCCTTGCACTCCTCCTCTCCTCGCTACCTGGCAAATAAACTGAAACTCTCTGGAGGCTCTAGACCATCTCGTAATGCGGAAAATGTACTGCTTGAACATCCCACTTTCAAGAAGGAAAGATCGGTGACCCAATCCTTTTCAGACAACGCAGTGAGAATCTGGAACTTATTTCCGCCTCAGCTCTGGACCACCACCTCCTCCCAGACCTTCAAAACGGACTTCAAATTTCTCCTCCATCAAAGGCACCTCCAAATTTAATTCACGTTCGCTCTAATATCTGAAGGAAGACCTCCCATTATTGAAAATTCCATTCTCCATGACTATGGAAGTGCCTTCCCAGTGTGTTCCTGTGGTTGGAGTGTTTACCATTTATTGTAGTATTATCCATGTACCTGTCTTCGGTACCCTTTTGTAACTTGCACACGTCACTTTTCTCTTGTAACACACTGTTTGCTACCTCTCACATTTTGTTTGCTTTAGATACTTGCACAAGTGCCACCATTGCCTACGTAACGTTTGTTCTTGTGCTGGAGTGTCTGCCATTTATTGCAGTATTATACCTCTACTTGTACTTTGTACGCTTTTGTAACCTGCACACATATCACTTTTTCCTCCTGTAATGTACCGATTGCTACCTCTTTTGGTTGCTCACTATTGTCACTTTTGTCTCATGTAACTTAACGTTTGCTTTTGTAATTTGTTGACTTGTAATTTTTTTCTCATGTATCATTACTGTTCCTATTGTGAAGTGCTCTGACACCTTCGGGTAAAGTCAGCGCTATATTAAATCGCATAAATAAAATAAAATAAAATAGGAAAGGGCCAGGACACCCTTCTGCACTCGTTGCACAATCATTCTGGTTTTTAATCAGTGAACATACCTACCTTTGTAAATTGTTGTCACAGCAGCCCGATTTACGAGCCTGTGCCTATGCTTTGCCAGATATGGAAGTCTTCAAGCAAAGGTCCTGCGCGATAATGCTCTGTCTCAAACACAACGATGAGGGCAGATTGAGACCATCGAGTTTTATTTCTAGGGAGTGAGACGTGCGCACTTCTGTGTGTTGTGCATTCGCAGAAAACTTCATCCTTTGCAGTCTCAGCCTGCCTCACCCCAGCTCAACTACAGGAACCCTGTGGCAGGCCACAGACACAATTATCGAATATGCATCGTCAAAATTGACTAAACATAATGATGGCACGCTAGAGATGGCAGCCGTGCTGACATCTCTAGCGTGAAGATGCAAAGTCATCCTGCCTGGACCCAGGCGGGATAGCCTGTGAAGACACACCAGGCAGCTACCCTGAAGGACGGGTACATTTATGTTTAACACCCATGGAAGAATGTTGGACTTGGCCCATTTTCCCCAAATTTTTCGCTTTTCACCCTCCCTGTTTTAGGATGTCTCCCCCATGATAAAGAAATGTATAGGCCATGTGTGTTGTGAGATGCCATGTTAAATGTAATGCAATGGTGGGCGCACTTGGCAGCCCCCATTGTAGGAATGCACCCTGGTGAGATGTCGCTTTTAAAATGGATGCCATGGCTGTGTGTTGTGCCACCTGATTGTGGTAGGTTAGCAGTTTAGATGTTCGGTTCCCAGACATCCCAACTTTTGGAGGGAAAGCCTGGCACCCAGGGTGCTCTACTCCTCCCCCTGAGCCAGTTAGAACCAGTTCCCCAGAGGCTTTTAGAAGCTTCTGGCACTGCCTGGTAGGTGGGGTGAGGGGTGTATAAGTAGGGGGGCTGTGCCAGCATGTGCTCAGTCAGAGCAGGGACTTGAACGTGAGGGGACCTGCTGCCAGGGGATACCGCCTCTTGGGCCTGTGTGCTGGACCCTGGACCCAACTAAAACCCCTCTGCTGTCCACAGGGCTAGTGGAAGCCCCACTGCAGGAGTACAGGCTGCTGTACAGGAGGAGTGCCACGCTACAGTGGAGGATGTTTTTAAAGCCTACCGCCCTGTCTTGATGAGTGCCCACTGACTGCTGACCTTGCCTAGTAGTGCCTGCTGCTCTGCTCCCTGGCCCCTGGAGAAGGAATGAGCACCATCTTAGGTCCCTGAAGCTGCTGGTGGGACCGTGCGCCACGCGAGCGCTACACCTGGAAGCACCTGGAAGAGAAGAGCGCTTTAACTGATTGCCCAGGAGCACCTGTGACTGCACCCAGAACGAGGTGAGGAGCGCTTCCACCCCCATCTGCGATGCTGTGCCGGGCAGCCGGAAGGAGGGCTGCATTTGATGTGCCAGGGGAGGAGGAGCTGAGGTCCAAGCACTGCTTGCCCAGTACGGGGAAGAGTTGCTACCGGATTTGTGCCTGGAAGACCTGTCTGCCTACCTGAGGTGCTAAGCCCCCTTTGCGCTATTGGGTCCAGGACTGCTGCCTCCTGAGCGCTGCATGTACAACATGCGCTGTGTCTTCTAAGGGCTACAGCGCTAGATTCTGCCACCCTTGTGCTGATTTAAATAAAAGTGGGTGCCTACCCCGCGTGAGGTCGCGCTGCAGTTTGCCAATGTAAGCGGGTGCCTACCTCGCATTTGGAGACTACCCGTAGTCACCAACGCAGCCCGGGAGCAAGAAGGAGGGGAGTGCCACGTTTTAATGCCCCCTTGCGGGTGCCTACCCCGCTCCATGAATAATTTATAAGCGGGTGCCTACCCTGCGTGTGCCGCAATGTGGTGCTCATTTAAATTTGTGGGTGCCTACCCCGCACTAGCGCTGAGGGAAGATCACCACCGTGACCCAGGTAGTCTCTGGGGCCGCCGCTCTGCCTGCGGTGACCCGGAACACCTGTGAGCCACCTGGAGGAGGGCGGGGCCCACACAACGGAAGCCGCTGCTGGGAGGCAGGAAGACGACGGAAGCAAGTGGCGGCGGTGCGGGGCTCCCATGGTGATGAGGTAGCCCTGTGTGGACAAAGGAGCCAGGCGGGAGACTACCCCGTGCTGGCCCAGCAGCCCCAAAGATGCTTGCAGCCTCGTGGAGGCTGCATCAGAGCCCCAGGTCCCTGGAGGGGGGCCCGGGCGAAGCCCAGCCGAAGGAGAAAGTGCCACCAGTGACTAGTGGAGCTCCCAGGTGTAAGGGGAGAGCCCCGCGTGCGGTCTGTGAAGCCCCGGGTCCCCAAGGAAGGGGACCCGGGTGTGGTCCGGCAAAGCACTGCTTGCGGGGCCCTCTGGCACCGAGGAGAGCCCCGCGCAACGGAAACAGGGCCGGAGGAAGCCGGCAGGAGAAGCCCTGCATGTTCCCCACACCGACCGCTGCAAAAAGGAGACGAGCAGAGTCCTGGAGCAGCCGGTGAGTGGGGCTCGGTCCACATGTAGTTGGGGGGTGTGTCGGGGCACAGGGTCAGTGCTCACCCCCGGGACCAGCGGTTGTGGTAGGGGTCTAGGAGAACTGTACTGAGTGGGGCCTTAGTCATGTGAGAGCCTCCGAAGAGGGCCCCTCCATGGCCTCCATGCTGACCTGCGTTACGGTACACAGCTGGCCCATCTGACAGTGGCAGCTGCACCCGGTTTGGGGCCGGCGTGAGTATAGAGCCCCAGAATAGGGGACTCCAATGTTGGGAGCAAAAGGGTAACTATACGCCCCAGACTGTTATACTTGTCAATAGGGTTATGCCTAAAAATATTGCCCCTGTTTCGCCTGCTCCGCCCTTTGCAGATGGAACTTAGGCTCATGGCTGATGCTCAGTGCTAATGTGAATGTGCAGCTATGCCGAATGTGTCGCACCTAGTGTGTTGATGTCATGCTCAGGGTTTATGTCCCATTCCCAGAGAACCCTGCCTAATGTGACCTATGCCAGTATGATGCCTAATGCGCTTATATGCCCAAAGGCTGATGCCTAGTGTTTCTTCCCCTAATGCCTATATTGCCGATCTTGGGCCCCAGGGACTTATACTGAGGTACTGCACCCAGGGTTCTGTGCCTAAGCCAACGGGGTTTACGCAGACTGAGATGCCTCATGGTTCCATGTGAAATTTGGTCATGCTAATGAAGGTTTTACGCACAATGTTTTCCCCACCTCAATATTGATGTGCCTACAGTGATGATTATGCATAGTGTGACTTATGCCTAGGGGGACGGGGCCCTAAACTAATGTGCCTAATGTTCTCATGCTAATGTTATGCCCACTGTTGATGGTTTCCTGCCTCATGATTTAGGTCTACTGCATGTCTATGCCTGATGTTAATGCTAAACGCCCAATGGTCTTTTTGCAGGGGATGCTGATGCCATGCATAATGTGCTTTTACGCCTAAGGTTCATGATTTATGTTTTTATTATAGCCTTGGAACTGATGGACTTACCTTTTTCTTCCTTTTCCTTTGCCCTTCGTCAAGGTTGTGGCAGCGGCCCGATTGGCCCTGCCATGTACATAATCCCCCTTGTATATATTGCCCTGGCGCCAGTTGGCGCAGTCTACAGACTACTGTAGTTACATACGTGGTTATTCTTGTATGTTTTATACAAAACAAAAGTTTTTCTTTCCATCTAATCTGGTGTGGTCTCTTTTTGTGGTGTGCCTTGGGTGTCATCTGTGAGTACTGCGTGGATGCTTTACACATGTCCTCAGGAGGTTGGCCTGCCCGCTCTGCACCATACTACCACATTTCTAACACAGAACATTTTTATAACCCCGGCCCTCTGAAAAAAGAGCCAGTGCTGAGCACCGGAAAACACAAGCACAAATTAAGCACTGGATATTGGCTCCCATCTCAAATGGTCTCCCGGTGAAGAGCCAATATCACACAATGGCTAGGGAAACAAGCTGAAAACCACTGTAAATAGTGGTTTTGACTCTCACTTTCCAGGGCTTTGAACAGCCTACCTCCATTAAGAGGTGTGAAAACACCCCAGGACGTAGCACCAGCTTTTTTTAGGTCTCGCCTGAGCCAGGGGATGCGCTACTCCGGCGAGACATTTAGTGAGTGGGCTATAAAAAGCCGACCACAGCTTTTTTGGTGGCATAGAGCATTCAGTTACATGCACAATAATGAGCAGAGGCGTCATCTGGCTTTCCTGTCTTGTCGTGGTGCGCGAGCGATCACTTTCACTTTTACTACTGCCGCTGTGTGCGCGCGCGCACCACTCGTGTGCTTTTTTATTACCTTTTTCCGCGGGCGCACACAACTCCTGGTCTGGCTGCTACAGATTTTCCGTTAACTTTCACCTACAACCTTCCTTGAACTGACCGCCACTACCTTCCCTCCACTGCAGCTCGGGGGCATAAAGTTTAAGTAACAGGGAACATAATAAGGAGAACACGTTTTCGCTTACTTTGATCGAGTTGGCCGCTATCGACATTCTTATCCACAAATCACTGTTCAGCCCATCTAATCCCACTAGCCTTGCGAAAGTGTACACCAACACTGCACACTCCACCTTCCCCAGCTCTACATCCAATCAGCAACAGTTTCCAGTCTGAGCATGTTTAGTTGGGGTCATAGACGTGGCTTTCATCACATTAGGCACTGATTGGTCTAATATTTGTCTGAGCGAGGCTTGAATCGCAGAAAGAAAAATTGTGCTTCTTAGACCAGTGCTCCTTTGATGGAGTTTGAGTTGGTCGCTGCTGTCATTATATGAGCAGGCTTGTGACCGACAAGAGCAGCATGGCAACCCCGCTGAGATTTGATGGGAAAGTGGTCCTTGTGACAGGAGCTGTAGGAGTTCCTTCATAGTGACTGTCACTTCGATTTGCACTGTTGGTGGATACACTTTTAGGGACACTTCTGTGCTCTTAAAACAACACTATACAATGAATGAATGAATAATTATGTTATTTATATTGCACAGTTACTTAAAACCATTTGCAATACGTCTTACATACAGTTTAAAAAGAAAATTGAAGCAACCATTATAAAAGAAAAACATTTAAATGCAACACTATCAAAACATAGTAAAAGGGTAAACATGTACATTAGTAAAACAGCAAGAAACTGCCAGTTCAACATTTTTGTAAAATTTCATATAAGTTCTAAAATGTAATTGCTAAAATGACATCTTCACCGACTGGTTGTGGAGGCAAATTACTTATTAAACCAATTGTCTTTCATCTTGCCTGGCCCCTCTTCTTCTGTAAGCCTAATTCGAAGCTTAGCCATGTATCTTCTAAACCTGGCCAATTCCAACGGTAGAGTGCAGGAAAAAGTACAGAGACGGCTTCTTTTACTGTTCGCACCCCATTATGCAGCCATATTTGTTTTAAAAGATTCTGACGGTGCTGAAGCATACCTGGACAGCAACAAATCAAGTGTAGCAGACATTCATGTTTATAGTTGCAGAGTCTGCATCTGATTTTATGTTCAAGGGACTTCCACCCACTATACAATGGCCATAACTGGTTTCTTCTACCCGATTCGCTCGGTTTCAGACTACACCAAGCAGTACTGAACCAAAGGAAAAAGTCACTATTCACTGTAAGAGAAATTTACGTCTCCACGATCTGCCAGTAGCCTGGCACGGAATGTGCATTTTGTAACTAACACACACACACACACTCTCACACTCACACCTCTCTGTCTCTGCAGTGTGCGCAAAATGAAGTCACATGATATATTATACGCTACCAGTCAGGGGGCATTTTTGTACAGTCATTGCACTGAAGCTTTAAGCATCGCTATGCACTACTAACCCTGTTGGTTGCGCATTGTTCCATACGCTATCGGCTACGAGATCATTATGCGTTCAGAACCCAACACCACGGTGCACCACAAACTGCCATACTGTGCTCTCCAAGTAGCACCATGATGTGACGTGGGAACTCGCCTCGCCAACACACACAACTTTAGGGTACACCATGCTCCCTCCTATACAGTACTCACAGCACCTGATTGTGAAGTGCATCTACCGTAGGGAGCCCTCCTCAGCACTACACCCAGAGCTATGCCATGCATTACCAACCAGAGGGCCTCCTGGTGCTATGTAATGATAAGTAATTGCCAATGCTGAACATTTGCTTAATTTCCTTAAGCCCACCCTGTTTTTGCTCTTTTATGCTAAGAATTCTTGCCTCTGGGGCACGTTAGTGTGCACTGTGTAGTTTGCATTAGTATTTTTAGCGAATCAGGACATGAGCATTTCGTGAACTTCTTAGTGCAAGTTAAAACAAAGTTTGCGAATATACCCTGCCTCTGTCAGTTTATTTTGTGGCATGGACCTATTTACTTTGCTCATTTATGGTACACCCTCAATTAAACAATGTGTTTTAAATGATGTTGCCATTATTTTAAAAAGGATAGGAGCAAATGTTTCAACTTGTGCTTAATATGTGTATTTCAAATGCAGTTAAGCGGTTTATTCATGGATGATCAGTCGTGAAAACAGGATAAGGTTCCCTTACTTCTTTGTGGTTTAAAATGTTTTCACTTTCATTTGAGATCAGAATGCTCATCTGAGTGCCAGTTTGAGACCTCTACAATGAGCGGAAGGCTGTCTACAGTTGTGCAAGAATGTTTTATAATTTCTGTTATATTTTAGGAAGAGCTGGTAACCCTGCATGTGTTAAAGACTAGGCACACTACCCAGATTTTGAATTAATTAGGATGAAAACATTCATTGCAGTTATTTTGCCATGTAGACTTTCATACCAGCATATTTATAAAAACAATGTGCACCGTTCAAGTATATATTTGCAGTTGGTTTTTATTCTTCAATTATGTCTTTCGATGTCCTGTAAAAGCTTATTACGGGATAGAAGATACTGCCTAGTTATTAAGTTGTGTAAATTACTACAGGAGTATGACCCATAAACCACGTTGGGATCAGGGTAGGTAATCAAAATAAACAGACAATATCCCAACTGGTATTACTGTTGTTGTAAATTAATCTAGGACCCAGTGTAACTTTTCCTGATTCATGCCCTTATATAGGTATAAATTACCCGATCCTTATATAGGCATAGAAATCATTACTATACTTGGACTGAGCCTATACAGTCCAAATACGGCATGGCTACTTCCACTAAGTTCCAAGAATCAACAACGATTTCTTAGAAAAACCCGCCTTCAGCAGCTAGGGACTTCCCCTCTCCTGAATACTAATTTATCTAGGAAATTATGGAGTTTTCAAAGAACTGAGTCTTTGAGTGACGTTATTAAGTCCAATCATACGTCAAACTCTGCACCTTAAAGTATAAATATGCCTACATTGGCCCAGACAAACACACAGTGGTTGGGAGCAGATCGACTAACTACTTGCCCGAAGCCCTGCAGCAGCAAGTGCCAAAGGAAGCCGATCCTCCAGCTGATGCACTGAGAGACGCTGTCTTTTCTCTTGCCGAGAAATCCAGCTCCAGTGTTTTCAGGCTACCCTTGCGGGTTGCTGGGAAATCTAGTCCTGAGAGAGAGATACAAGACCTCCTTCATTCTAAACCAAGGTACGGAGATTAGACCCTTAGAGTAATCTTGGATAGATCCTTGGCAGAGAAATACTAAACTTAAACAGCTCCTCACTTACTTCTTCCCTTGTACTAGACTTAGGTTAGGTACACCGGTGTAGGCGTATTTTAGAAGCACCAGTTGAGTACTTTTAGTCATTATTTTATCACTGTATGTATTTTATATGTTTTAGGCAATTTATGGCTTAGAAACCATATCATGCTTTTACAGTACTACTTTATAATACTTTTCGTATTATGTACCCTGTACTTTATAACCAGTATTACTTTTGTAGCAGTACATTTCTTATGCTTGAGAAAGAAGACTGTTCAATAAATACTTTTTGTTAAAAACGCCCGTCTCTCTATTTTCTCAGCATCTCTGGTGAAATGAAGCATGCACGATTGACTAAGTAAAATAGTTATATATTGTTTCCGCGACTCTAGAGGTTGATTTCTTATTCTTGGGAAACAAAGTTGTCATGTTTATGCGGTTGTCAGAAACTAAGCCCTTCTTGTGAATTCGAGAAAGTTTCTAGTGACCTCTGAGCTAGCTGGCTCCTGCATTTAAGTTTAATATATACGATAGATACCCAGTCGACCTCAGTCCTACGTCTAAACTACAGTATATGTTATTCCAATGCGCAGAGCCTATTGGGAATATAGGAACTACACGGTGCCCAACATTTGGTAAAGCGATAATTTAACGCTAGATACTAGAGTAACTCAGTCGTGCTTTTCACACAGACCCCTTTTTTCCCCTAAAATACTCCAATAGACGTCTGGAGTGGGTGAAAGGATAATATCTGCCAGAACTGAGTAGGACGAAACTCCTATGTATTCGTTTTTGGTTTATTCAACGTTGAAGGATACAGTGTTCCAAAATATGACCCAAAAGTCCCAAAATAATGACCGAGATGCTATAATCATCTCGGTAAATGTAAGAAAAACTATAACTTACAAACTCATAAATAATGGGGTATCATCGAGAGGTGGTAAAGTAATCTTCGTTATAAAGGCACATGAATATCGGCAAACAGAGGTATTCTATTCATGGATTCATTTTCCCTCGCCAGACAGAGGAACACACTAGTTCCACTACTACAAAGTAGAGGAACCTCCAGAGGAATATGTTCCTTATGAGGACATTGAAATTCCATTAACTTACCAAGAGCATCATCTCTGGTTTAAAGGCGCCCTAAAACATGAAAATCACATTACCAGGCTCGGTTCACTAGGTAGACCAGGAGCTACATGGCCGGTACTCGCCAGCTATACACCACATCCTGACATAGAAAATATGACAGGTCGAGAACTGTTAGCCCAGGTGAAACAGTTAAGTAAAATAGATAGACAATTGGTTCAATATGTCATGCGGACCTTAACAGTTCAACCTACTGTAAGGGTTCCACAACACACCCCTCACCAGGGGAAGACTAATAAAATCACACCACAGACTATACAATCAGTCATTGATAAATTACCCGTAAAGAGGAAACAAATTCCGTTCTGGTTAGCTGAGAAAATTACTCAAATAGAGGCAGTATTCCCTTATAGTACACCTCATGAGAAACACAGAATTCTGACTATCTGTTTACCAATGGGGATAGCACCACATGTGGAGGACTGTGATATTTGGGGTACAGTCTTTGCTTCAATCTACACAAAAACACATGGTGTCCCGTCTATGGCGGTAATACCAGATGTTCTGAGGCAGATTCAAAATGAATAGGTATGAAATTACTGAAAGATTTCAAACAGGTCTCAGCTATATTATTAGCTAACATTAGAGATGAAGCAGCATCCGTGGCAATCCGCCAAAAGTTAAAAGAAACAGATATAACAGACCGACCATATGAGCTTGCTAGAATTATTGAAAAATCTTATGAAGAACTAGGAAGAGATAGTTTGGGTGGGATACCAGTAAAACCCGAATTAGCAGAAAATCCTGAAAAGGTGTTTATTAAAAATAATCTCACTACTCCTAGTAAGAAGTGGGAAAATACTAAACAGAAACTTCCTAAAGAGAAACGTTCTCAGTTCAGAGGAAGATCTCCCCAACGGGGAGGTAGGTCTCCCCAACGGGATCCCTCTGAAAAAAAGGTATAACCTTAGAAATATGGATACTTTAAGAAAACCTGATAGATATCAAGATACTGATTGTTAAGGTTTGTGCACAGTAAAGAGCATGTCCCCTCTCATTGCACTAGTGGTCTATATAATAGCTCTCTTTAAACATACTACTGAAAGCCTTTCTTGTTATCTCAGCCCCTCCCTAAGACTTCTGTGTAAGTTGCTCAATGTATTCACAAGTTTGGACATTGCTGTCTTGTTTGCACATTGGACCTTGCTTTTACCAAGGCTTATTTAGAAAACATTGGAACTTGCTTTTACCAAGGCTTATTTAGAACACTCCTCCCTAGGTCATGTGTTACTTCAACTCATTAACATAATAACTGAAGCTCTGCACACCTGCTTGTGAGAACCACACCCAGTTCTTCGAACCACACCCAGCTCTTCGAACCACACCCAGCCTTGTCTATAAAAGGCAGCCCCTGAGCCTCACCCAGTGCTTGTGCTCGTCTACCTCCCGCTTACCTGAGAACAGATCCTTTGGCGCTGGCACTCCTGCTCTCTCCAGACCTTCATTGACTTCAACGGGCGCGGCTTCTGGCTCTTCCTTCTTCTGGTTTCAAGCTACTTCTTGCCTCAGCCCCTCTTCTGTCCACTGCAATCGACCTGCAAAAGAGAAAGAGGTCAAGGTTAGACTGATCAGTATCCCTTTTCAGCAACAAGTAAGTGCAAAACCTTTTATTACCTGAAAGAACTTTATCGGCGATTTCTGGATTCATGTGAAGACAATTTGGAACAAGATATCTCCCACGAACGTTGTGCTTCAAACCCTTTGTTACAAGAATACTTTGTGGAACTTTGTGAAATAAACATTGTTTTACATGGATTTTGTTTAAGAATCGAACAGAGGAAACCATTGACAGCAAGGCAAACAATAAATCAAGGACTTGCACAAATTACCTGCTGTATTTTGATGTAAAAGTACAGTATTTGTTTTATAAAAAGTCTGGAAATGTGTGAAAAGGGAGTTTGCTATTAAGAATTTAGGCCTTAGTTATATTAAGGTGAATGTTAGACGTTGGTAATTCTGATAATGATATTCGTTTGATTTTACAGAAGTTTTACAGTAATAGAAAGAACATCCCAGCACTGTAACACATTCCAAACCTGGAAGCTTGAGACCAGGATCCAAGAGGTACTTTCAGAAGAGAATTTCTAATAAGTTTAAGGTTTAGTCAGGAACACATTTAGGGATAGGTTGCACTTATCTGTTCTTTGTTTATGTTTTATTAGGCACCAGTTTCTACAGAAGTCAGAGAGGGCCACAGATTTTAGCAGCTCTTCTACAGTGGAAACGCAAGAACTGTGTTGTCTCTCTTTTTTCATTTTATCCACTTCCCCCCTTCACTTGAGTTTCTGGGTTTTTAGTGCACTTTTTTAAAACAAATGTACTGGAACAAGCAGTTTCAGGGTGGGGTCGGACTGTCTTTAACCTCCATCAGAACTGAACAGAAACTCAGGTGTACTGGGCTTTGACAGAAGCACAAGCCTTTAAAATATTCAGTTCTGTTGGACGATGAATGCCGGGGAAGATACAGAGGGCATTGGCGCCACAGATATGGTGCAGGCCCTAAACGAGGACTTGGCCCATAATGAATCAGTGTCTGGCATCTTGCAACATATGCAAGAGGAAATAGAGAAAGTAAAGTTGGAAAACAGCTTTTTAAAACAGGATTTAAGTAGGTATACACCTAGGGAATCTCAGTGGAACACAGCTTTTACGCCTTTGTTTAAAACCTCCTCAGAGACAGGGGCGCAAGCAAAACATGCAACTCCCCCCCCCCCAGTTGAGGTTACTGTTAATGTTCCTAATGCTGTGCCTTTAGCAGCACCTGAACGTTTTCATGGAGATAGTAACAAATTCCATGTTTTTATCAATCAATGTCAATTACACTTCATTTGTAAACCACAACAGTTCCCTACTGATGCTACGAAAGTGGCATTCGTCTTGTCTTATTTGGGCGGTACAGCAGCCAATTGGTCAATTCCTTTCGTGGATAGAGATGATCCCATCCTCTGTAATTGGAATCAATTTAAACGTACTATGACCAGCCTTTTTGCAAAACACACTTTTATGCAGGCAAGCGATAATGAGCTTTTAAATCTTAAACAAGGTAACAAGGATTTATTGACCTATCTCTCTAGTTTTAATCGGTTACTCACCGAGACACTTGGCCAGAAGAAAAGTGTGTCTCCCTTTTTTATATAGGTTTGAGAGACGAGTTAAAAGATGCGCTGGCTCATATTGTTGATTTGTCCGAAGACTATTGTGACTTTGTAGATTTAGTCGTGAAACTGGAACACGGACTAGGAGAAAGAAAGGGAGATAAATCCAAACTGGAATCGCGGTTAACTTTTATTAGACATGAGAAGAAAGACACAGATAATAAACTCCCTGAACCTGAGCCTATGCAAATAGGGACACTCAGAGGTACACTCAAGTCAGAGGAAAAAGAAAGAAGGAGAAAACTTCAATTATGTTTATATTGTGGCAAGGCAGGACATTTTGCCAGAGAATGTCCAGTAAAACCTAAAACTTCACGAAAGGGTACTGTTTCCTCTATCTCCTCAACTGAGTCGGGAAACGATTAAGCTCGACAAGGGGGGAGGTTACTTGTTCGAGAAAACATCTTAATCAAACCTCTAATTCTGCAGCCTTCATGGTACCGCACATACCTAGACATTTCATAATTCAGATCTTTTTAATTGTTACTACCCAAGTTAGACATTCTCTCCTTGTCCTACTGGACTCCGGAGCAACAGGAAATGTTGTGGATAATAAGTTAGCTAACACATTAGGTCTTCCTATTTGCCTAAAGCCTTGTCCAGAAGCAGTATGTGCAGTGGATGGGTCAGAATTGACCTCTGGATTAATCACAAAACAAACAAGTCCCCTTGTCATGGTTTGTCAAAACGGGCACAAAGGGATGATTAGCTTTGATCTGATAGATACCCCTAATTTTGGCTTGATTCTCGGGGTACCCTGGTTAACAACTCATAACCAAAAAATTGATTGGGTGAACAGAACAGTTACTTTGGATTCCTCATTCTGTAGAACCAATTGCTATCAAGAAGCAGGTACAGAACAGAGCTCAGTAATACACTGTGCTAGTGTTACACAAGACGAACCAAGTCTCCCTCCTGAATATTCTGACTTTAAAGACGTTTTTGATCCAGTGAAGGCTAGTGTGTTACCCCCACATCGGTCATATGACTGCCGTATAGATCTCATCCCAGGGGCCCCTTTACCTAATAACAGAGTATATGCTTTGACTGACGAAGAGACCAAATGTTTAAGAACCTACCTAGACGACCTACTACAGTCTGGGTTCATCCGACATTCCACATCTCCGGTGTCATCTCCACTTTTTTTATCCCAAAGCCGGATAAATCTCTGCGCGCATGTATTGACTATAGAGGACTAAAAAAGGCTACAATAGAAAATAAATATCCTCTTCCTCTAATACCTGTGTTGTTGTATCAATTAAGACATTCTACTGTATACACTAAACTAGATCTGCGGGGAGCTTACCACCTGGTCCGAATAAAAGAGGGGTATGAGTGGAAGACAGCTTTCAAGACAAAGTTTGGTCTATTTGAGTACACAGTAATGCCCTTTGGGTTATGTAATGCCCCTGTGGCCTTTCAATTCTTTATAAATGAAGTCCTACACGAATTCCTGGACGTTTGTGTCATAGTATAAATAGACAACATCCTCATTTACTCTAGGAACCCGGAAGAACATACCCAACATGTTCGTGCAGTATTATCAAAGTTAAAAGAAAATCATCTCTTTGCTAAATTAGAAAAATTTACTTGTAATGTCAGCAAAGTGGACTTTTTAGGATACTGCCTGTCACTTCAAGGAGTAATTATGGATGAAAAGAAAATTAGTGCCCTAACTGATTGGCCAGAACCATCATCTGTGAAAGATGTTCAGAAATTTCTGGGTTTCGCTAATTTTTATAGGAGGTTTATTTCTCATTTTGCAGACATTGCGGCCCCAATAACCACCTTGTTGCGGAAAGGGAAACGATTTCTTTGTTCTGATGAGGCGGCTCACGCCTTTCAACTCCTGAAACAAAAGTTCACTTCAGCCCCAATTCTGAAACATCCTGATCCTGACTTGCCATTTTTTGCCGAAGCGGATGCTTCACAAGTAGCTTTGAGAGGAGTTCTCTCTCAACGAGATGCAATAGATGGCCAATTACATCCTATAGCCTTCTATTCCAAGAAGTTATTACCAGCTGAACAAAATTACACTGTGGCTGAAAGAGAACTATTAGCTGTCAAAGTAGCCTTTTCTGAATGGAGGCACCATTTAATGGGAGCCAAGTACCCTGTTACCATCTTTTCTGACCATAAGAACCTATAGCTCATTGGATCACTAAAAGCATTAACTTCACGTCAGATGCGCTGGTTACATTTTTTTAGTACATTTGACTTCGTTATAACCTATAGACCAGGTGCACAACAAATTCAATCTGATGTGTTATCTAGATACGGACATACCTCAGACATGAAACAAGACAAAATAGGAGAACCCATTATTCCTCCCCAAAATCTTTTGGCAGCAGTACAACAGAAGGATTTCATCACAGATCTATATAATGCACACATGCAAATGGCACCTCAAGATTGGTTAAAGGTTTCCCGTAACTCAATACAACGAGGTTTATTGTATCACGACAACATGCTGTTAGTGACCACCACAAAATTACAAACACAGGTGATAATTTGGCATCACGCCTCACCGTTAGCAGGTCATCCTTGTTGGGTAAAAACCCTGGAAAATGTGCGAAAACACTTTTGGTGGGACAATATGAGTAAGGACATTAAGCAATTTGTCTATACCTGTCCAGTTTGTGCAAGACATAAATCTTCTCATAAGGCCCCTGACGGTTTGTTAATACCAATGCCATCAGCCAAACAACCTTGGCACACTGTGAGTGTAGACTTTATTGTAGGTTTACCACCAGTAAAATCCTTCACAACAGTATTAGTGATAGTGGATTTTTTGTCTAAAATGGCACATTTTGTATCATTACGGAAATTGCCAACTGCAGAAGAATTTGTCGATATTTTTATAAGAGAAATTGTGCGTTTACATGGTTTGCCAAGTAAAGTGGTGTCAGACCGAGATAGCCAGTTCAACTCTAGATTTTGGGAAAATTATGCGAAAAACTGAAAATAGATGTGGCATTATCCACTGCTTTCCATCCAAAAACAGATGGACAAACTGAACGACTGAACCAAACCTTACTTCAAACACTACGTTGTTTATTGGCTGATTATTCTTGTGAATGGTTGGAAGCTCTCCCTGTAGCGGAGTTTGTTTATAATAATACTGAGCATGCAGGTCTACTTTGCTCACCATTCTATTTCATGCAGGGGTATCATCCGAGAGCTATACCTATTTTATTAGAAGATTCCCTGTTGCCTACAGTAACAGATAGACTATCGAGATTAGGTGACATACAAGACAAGGCCAGGAAACATTTATTAAAGTACAAAGAAAGCATGAAAGGATAAGCAGACAAAGACAGATCTGAGGCCCCAATGTATAAAATCGGTGACAAAGTATGGCTCTCCACAAAGAACCTAAATATAGAGGGATCCCTAAAGCTGCAACCACGTTTCATTGGACCCTTTAGTATAACTGCCATAGTAAACCCGGTAACAGTAAAATTGTTCTTACCAAAAGAATACCCAGTAGATACTACATTCCATGTGTCCTTGCTTAAGCCGTACAACCCAAATGCCCGACCCGAACCACCACCTCCACCAATACCAATAAAGGGAAATCTAGAATACGAAGTGAAAAGCATAAAAGAGGCAAAAGAATTCATGGACGTCTGTTTTATTTAGTAGAATGGAAAGGATATGACGAAACTGAGAATTCATGGGAACCAGCGTCCTATGTACATGCCCCACGGTTGATTAGACAGTTTCATCTAAATAATCCAGGGAAACCCCGTCCAGTAGGAGGGCCTTTGAGGGGGGCGACTGTTAGGGTTTGTGCACAGCAAAGAGCATGTCCCCTCTAATTGCACTAGTGGTCTCGGTAATAGCTCTCTTTAAACATACTACTGAAAGCCTTTCTTGTTATCTCAGCCCCTCCCTAAGACTTCTGTGTATGTTGCTCAATGTATTCACAAGTTTGGACATTGCTGACTTGTTTGCACATTGGACCTTGCTTTTACCAAGGCTTATTTAGAAAACATAGTACCTTGTTTTTACCAAGGCTTATTTAGAACACTCCTCCCTCGACCATGTGTTACTTCAACTCATAAGCATAATAACTGAAGCTCTGCACACCTGCTTGTGAGAACCACACCCAGTTCTTCGAACCACACCCAGCTCTTCGAACCACACCCAGCCCTGTCTATAAAAGGCAGCCCCTGAGCCTCACCCAGTGCTTGTGCTCGTCTACCTCCCACTTACCTGAGAACAGATACTTCGGCGCTGGCACTCCTGCTCTCTCCAGACCTTCATTGACTTCAACAGGCGCGGCTTCTGGCTCTTCCTTCTTCTGGTTTCCGGCTACTTCTTGCCTCAGCCCCTCTTCTGTCCACTGCAATCGACCTGCAAAAGAGAAAGAGGTCAAGGTTAGACTGATCAGTATCCCTTTTCAGCAACAAGTAAGTGCAAAACCTTTTATTACCTGAAAGAACTTTATCGGCGATTTCTGAATTCATGTAAAGACAATTTGGAACAAGATATCTCCCACAAACTTTGTGGTTCAAACCCTTTGTTACGAGAATACTTTGTGGAACTTTGTGAAATAAACATTGTTTTACATGGATTTTTTTTAAGAATCGAACAGAGGAAACCATTGACAGAAAGGCAAACAATAAATCAAGGGCTTGCACAAAGTACCTGCTGTATTTTGATGTAATAGTACAGTATTTGTTTTATAAAAAGTCTGAAAATGTGTGAAAAGTGAGTTTGCTATTAAGAATTTAGGCCTTAGTTATATTAAGGTGAATGTTAGACGTTGGTAATTCTGATAATGATATTCGTTTGATTTTACAGAAGTTATACAGTAATAGAAAGCACATCCCAGAACAGTAACACATTCCAAACCTGGAAGCTTGAGATCAGGATCCAAGAGGTACTTTTAGAAGAGAATTTCTAATAAGTTTAAGGTTTAGTCAGGAACATATTTAGGGATAGGTTGCACTTATCTGTTCTTTGTTCATGTTTCATTAGGCACCAGTTTCTACAAAAGTCAGAGAGGGCCACAGATTTTAGCAGCTCTTCTACAGTGGAAACACAAGAACGGTGTTGTTTCTCTTTTTTTATTTTATCCACTTCCCCCCTTACCCTGAGCTTCTGGTTCTTAGTGCACTCTTTTAAAACTAGTGTGCTGGAACAAGCAGTTTCAAGTTGGGGTCGGACTGTCTTCAACCTCCATCAGAACTGAACAGAAACTCAGGTGAGCTGGGCTTTGACAGAGATACTCCTTCCTATCGTACCTTTCAGACTTCGTCACAGAAATCCGAGAGGAGAGGACGATCAGAACAGAAAGAGTAACGCGTGAAGTCCACAGAAGAACAGCACATTCTAAAAAATAAGAAAACTCAATTCACCAAAAAGAGGATGCAAGGCATAAAAATCAGACATGCAGAGGATCTTGAGGACACAACTCAACAACGGGGAGTGGGCCCAGACAATGCTAGACAGCGCAGCAGAGGAAACCATAGTTCGCAAGATCCTGAAGGATCATATGGAGACAGTGGCTTGAATGAATCCATGCAGGTTGAAACTGCCGACACCAGGGTTAGTGTACCCCACAAATTATATGAAGTAACACTCCGGATGGAGGGGGGCATAACTAGAAAAATAAGAGCACTCTTTTGGGAGAAGCTCTCTAAGGCCTTCGACATTCTTCTGGCTAAACAAGACTGGCCACCTGATTTTGTCAGGGAGTGCCCACATGGCGAAGAGATAATTATGCCAGCCTTCTCAAATCACATTCCAATTCATAAAAAATATACATATGCCTGAAAATGGGGAGTAGCTCAGGCTCCAGCATTATATAAAAATCATGTAGGATGGGATGAGGACTCTCCTCACCATAAAATCCAGTTAAAAAAATCAGCCCACTGCACAAAGGCAGTATCCAGTTAAGCAAGAAGCTAAAAAACAGGTCAGGGAAATTTTAAATCAACTTGAATACCAAGGGGTGATCATAACATGCATCTCGTCAATGAACAATCCTTTGTTTCCTGTCTCCAAAACAGACAATTCATATCGTCTAGAATTGGATAACAGACATTTAAACTCTGGTTGCAAAACATTTGCAGTACAAAATGCACACAGTGCAGCACTGATGAATAACGTTGTGCGCAAAAAAGTATAAAACCACATTAGATATTTCAAATGGATTTTTCTGTCAAAACATTGCACCTGAAAGCAGGCATTTGACCGCTTTCTCAATTATGGGGACACGGCGACAATTTTGCTGTCTCCCCCAGGGATTCAAGAATAGTCTTGGGTTATTTTCAGCCAGGGTAACAGAGTTACTACAAATGTATCATGATGAGGCATTATCTTATGTCGATGACATCTATCTTACAGACGAAGACTTGGACAGGCACTTGAAAAGAGTGAACACCATAATACTTAGGTTCGCTTCTGAAGGGTATAAATTGAATTTTAAGAAATCACAAATTGCCCTCCTCAACGTCCTATTTTTAGGCTACAATTTATCAAGTGAAGGCAAAAGCCTGCAGCTAACTTTCTATAGAAATGTACGCTGCTTCAACCTCCGAAGACGCTGAAAAACGTACAGTCAATTCTAGGTTTCCTGAATTTTGGAAGAACTTATGTTCTGAATTACGCAGAGAGGGTTAAACCTCTCTACAAACTAAACAAACCCGATTTCAAACCAACTAATTGGACTCAAACAAATCTTTGAAACACCGGCATACAAGAGGCGAGGAACTTCGCGATACAGTGGCAGAACATATCCGGTTCGGAATCGCTGAGAAATGCGCACAACAGTCACCCTCTGTAGCCAGTGAATAGTGCGGGAAAACAACTTTATTCCAAAGAGAAGATACCTGCATAGAAAATAAGCGTGGACACTGGAGAGTAGATGGTACCACGAATACTACCATAAATATACGGAAAGAATCAAAACGTGTAAATCATAAATAAAAGAGGAGAAAGATTACAATACTGCCACGTAAAGTGACATCTCCATAGCCCGGCGAATCTGGTCGCTAAGGGATACTTAAAGTACACGACCGCGTCAAATTGACAAGATTGTTCAAGAAGGATACCACTTATATGAAATTGAGGACCCCATTATTAATTGTCCTGAGGAAGGTGTGACCCTATCCACGGTACCAACACCGAAACGCGTCGACGCACAGAAAGATAGAGAATCCAAATAAAGCCTAGAAGATACCAACTATATGTAAATTTAACAATTGTGGTATGAGTATATGAATTGAGTAAGGCTATTGGATCCCACAAATTGGTAGAAACAACATTCGAGCGAGTACAGTTACTGGGGTGTTTCTGATATTTTGTAAACTTTGTGTTATTGAAAATCATTGTATTGTAATGTATATGCACTGTACTAAGGTTTTTATGCAGTTTTTTAATTGAAAAAATGTCTTTCATGTATTTTTACTTTTAAAGGTATGAAATGTTTGCTTACATTGTATGCTTTCAGAACAATTGTTTTTTCTGAAATTCTGAAATATTTTGTATTTATTTTAATAAAAAGATTGTAAACGTTAGACTTTGGTCTTTGGCCTGTCCCTTGACAACATGTTTATGGGTGTCTTGGATACAGAATAATAATTGTTCCTATACATACTGTGGTCTTTATAATTACTTCAGGGATATTCTTTAGACTTGCTTGGACTCAAACAAACACAGAAATTCTGCGTTCAGTGCAAACAGACATGTTAGCAAAAACACAGCTACAAACACACGTAAATGTGCAATCCGAATCATCCCAGGGAGATGCAGATTCACATACCTAACCTTTAATGAAGGTGAAAAGGTACCAATTGCTTACAAATCCTACTTGTACACACAAGCTGAACTGAAATTCACTTCTACAGAAAAAATTCTGCAGTAGTAAAGGAAAGAGCCCTAGCACAAGGAAAACGAATAATGATTGTTACACCTGTACCTGCTTTAGAAGCAGTGACAAAAGCAAGCATTACCAATGCTGAAACTTTACATTCGAGATGGATACAATGGGTTAAGTCTCTTGCTGCAACAGACGTTGAATATGTCTTTGACCCCTATCTGAAGATACAAGAATTCCTACAATACGAATACGAATGTCCTCTGCCAACCAAGATTCTGCCTCTAGAACATTACGGCTGTATAATATATACAGACGGATCAGCACAACCCGCAATTGGGGGTAAACAAGCTTATAGTGCCGCATCGCGAAGACAAATTAAGACCTATGGTCACTAAAACTCAATCACTCGGAGACTGTACAGCTCAGCGAGCTGAACTACAGGCTTTCAAGATGGCGCTTGAAAATACCGATCGCAAATTCCCCACACTGATAGTGTGTGATTCGTATTTCTGCGTTGAATCTTACAACGAAACTTGTAGAGCTGGGTTAAAAATGGGTTCAAAAATTCAAAAGGTGGCACAATCAAGCATCAAATGCTTTGGGAACAAATAGTTCTTTTACAGAAAGAACTACAAAAGACTCACGTGATTCACACACTAAGTCATCAACGTGATGGCATTCACGTTGCAGGGAATTGAGTTGGCTGATGAAGCCGCAAAGGCAGCTGTGCAAACGGCTTCCGTAGCTACAATCGCTCGCTCAAAAAGAGTAATAGACAGTGAAACGTTATTAGCAGTAAAAGCTTCAATGGAAGGCAATCATGCAGCCTTACCTCTAAACTAACCACTCACATATACATACATAATTGATGCAAACTCCGCTCCTTTTGCTCGAATCCCTGGAGTGGGGGACAGAGTAATTCCAAACAGGAAGCGGAGAGCTTGCTTGGTTCAAGAAGCACATATGGGAGAGGGTGTGACACATCAAGGGATCTTGAAATCTCTAATAGAATTAAAAGAGATGTACTGGTGGCCAGGAATGAGCGTCCAAGTTTACGAATTTGGAATAAAGTGTGATACCTGTTACAGATATCACAGCTTTGAGGACCACCAGATACCTGATTACAGTGTAGCCAGCCCAGTTCAGATACCATTGCTAGACAGCATTAGACTATCTACATGCAAACGTCACCATGGACAGATGCGGTCCCACAACTACTAGGACAAGATTTATTTGGATGTGGCCCCAGCGCTCGGCTGACGCCAGAACTGTTATAAAGGATTTGCGAGTCTTTATCGGCACATATGCAATCGGCACGCTACATTCTGACCAGGGTCCTGCATTTAGCTCTCAAGCTTACAAAGAGACCATGGCTAGCTTGGGCCTTGCATTGCGGTATTCTAGTCCCTTCCATCCTGAGGGAAATGCAGTAGTGGAAAGAAAAAAACGTGACATGAAGCAATCATTAACAGCTAGGGTCTTAGGTTCGGGTGATGGGTGGGTCAAACATCTAATAAGTGTCCAACGTAGTCCTAATAATCTGCCAAGAAATTCTCTGGGTGGAATCACTCCATATGAATTACTATTTGGTACTAGAATGTTAATCGAAGACCTCAATTGTCAAACTTCAGTGGTGGAAAAAAAACCCTTTGATGTCAAAGATAGTTTGGCTGTTTTACAGGACCTAAATGAAACAAGAAAAAGTCTAAGTAATACAACACAAAAGCCAACAGCCACTGAAGAAAAATCACCTGTCCCAGCAAGACCTGTCTGGATTCCAAGTATTGGGGATCTAGTCAGAGAGAAGATCACGGTGAAGAAGGAATTTGGGCCTTCTTACAGAAAAGCAGTACCTGTCTTGGCAATCCAAGGAATAAGATCAGTAGTACTACCGCCCCTTGCTGGTAAAGGGGAGAACAGAGTTGTATCCATCGACCTGGTCAAACCACAACATGTGGCCAACAATAAGTAATAGGCCCAGTGGGCTCCCAAGATGTAGCAGAAGACCAAATCTTGCTACTATCCAAGAAGTTCAAACTAAAAGACTTATCACCTTTGATAAACCTGCAGTAAGAAAAGAAGGACTATGTAACAAAGCCATGGAACTCGTGCCTCTTGAGACCCAAATAACAGTTTGTCAAGAAACACCTGTCTACAATGATGTAGCTCTGACTATACCAATATGACAAAGGAAGAAGCAACTCCAAAGATTAAGAACAATCCTGATGCAATTCCAACAATTGACAGGACTGCTTCTGGCTATTTTATCATTTTTGATACCTTCTCTGAGGATCCCAGTGAGCCTGAATAAACGCCAGCAAATAAAACTTTCAAAGAAAAAATAACAGAACTCTTTCATCAACTTGAAAAAACATATCTGGTTTCACCATGGATTGAATTTTGGATTATGTTAGGTGTACTTTTCCTCATGCTCTGGCTCAGTCTGGTTTTAAGCTTGGGAAAAATGATAGATGGAAAATACAGTACAATGGACGCAGCAAGTCAGAAAATCAACTTGGTCCTGAAACCTCACAAATCATCCCATTGTGAAAAAAGAGACCTCTCAACAGTGAACATCACAGCCGTTCCTATACTTGGTGGTATAGCATGGGACAAAACTGATTGTGTCATCTATGGCCCGGTGGAGCTGCTGAAGATTCCACACCAGTTCAAGATTTATTTAAGTGACTTTGTATCACCCAGCACATTCTCTGATGATTGGGACTTTTAAACTGTTAATAACATGATAACAGACTTAGAAATGTCAGCTAAATTTACAGAACATGAATATTTACAAGGTTCATCAGATTTTGAACAAATGTATCGCTTTAATCATTATGGTCACCATTATTTGCATAAATCTGCAAGCCCCAGGAATGTTTTTACTTATAATCAATGGGAACATTGTCCTACGCCACCAAAGGGTAGCTTAAAAACATCTCTTGAAAAGTTTCAGTACTTCTCTGGGTTTAATGTTACAAATCCAGAAACGTTTTATTTAAAAAATGTAAATAAGACAGGAATGAAAACAATGTTGCCCAATACTAAACAAATTTATTCTGCAAACTTTTATGCTCAGCTCTACATTAGGTTTTGACTTTTGGAAAGACAACATTGAGACAAAAACTGTCTGGGGCATGAAAGCCTGGCAGGTACATGGTTTAGAAGCCCTGTTCAGAGCCTGCATTATACCAGAACAAATAATGTTTTTAAATGGCACTGTTCAACAGACGTCTTGTCTTGGCCTGGCTAGGATAAAAGATTTAAATAAACCGTCAGTACCAAAGCCCACATCTGTCAGTAATAATACTACAGAAGAGGATGTAGACGTAATTTATATATTACAACAAAACAAAACTAATCCTGATTGGAGAAAATGGTTAATCAGGCCCACAGACACTAATAACAGTCATGATAGATTCCTGAACAAAACACAGGGGTTCAAAATGAACAGGCCAGATCCAAGATATTTCCAGAGACCACATCCAGGGATAGTAACAACATACAGTGTAGGAAAACTATGCCTTGAGTGGCTACAGACATCCACACTTCCGGAAATCAAACAACACTTATCTTTTCTTAAAGAAAGCAATGATTTGCGAGATTTCCTAATGGGGCCTCGCAAACCACGGCAAAAACGTTTCCTATACCCAGGTATATACGCTGCGTACAACGAAGCTTGGAAAATAACGCAAATGTAAAATGCAGAAAGAATACGAGAAATTGATTGTATTAATTTAGAGAAAGCACTCTCTGTAGTGGACAATGGGTTACAACTCGGTCCTCCAGAATATATTCTTTGGACAGCATTGTATCCTCTGCAATTGACATATTAGAGCAGGACTTGCTAATGTTACAACATGGCGAGTCTCAATTACGTTCTATAATGCAGCTAGGCTGGACGTTACAAAATCTTCATTCAGGCTACATGCCATGGCGTCTAATCAACACAACGTCATTGTTTTCTGTATTTAACCTTACAGATAAACAAATCTCTTTGGCACAAAAAGGAGCAGACTATACGGTGCTGAGCATTGAGAAACTTGAAAGATTACCATTGACAGTTTCCGAGTAGCCTGTCATTGAGTGGATAATACATGGCACCATTACGATGCCAGTGATGATTTTCCAATTTCAGTATTGTCTACAGCATATACCAGGGGGCCTGTATGAAAGGTTGAGTAAAGAATACATTAAGTCGACCTGGACTTTACCATACACACACAAAAGTTGGAGTGGGGGAAAAGAGGTATTCCTTAGTGGTAAAAATTGCAAGAACTCACTAAGTGGTAAACTTCTGTGCCAGGGTATTCATTTACACGGAGCCTGCAACGGTTCTACACATAACCTCTCTTGCCACCTGCATGGTACACCATCCACAGTGATAGAACCAATTGTCAGGCAGCTATCCAATGGCAGCTATGTTATGCTTAATGATCACAGCTGTTGTGGCATGTTGCCAGGAAAGCTTTATCTCGTTAGTGTGTCATCCAGGGTCACTTGTTGTATGCAAGTATTGTATCCAAAGAGCAAGACAGACAGGGAGACGGCGTTAAGGCCTTCACTGAATATCTCTGCTATACGAATTGATACTTTAAGCAGAATGAAAGTCATTGTTTTGCAAAAAACTGTGCCACTGACCTTGTCTAAAGAAATGTATGATCTACAAGTTGCAGGGACTTCTGCAGAGATACAAGCATTATTATCAACAAACTGCCCTGTACATTTCACAGAAATGTTAAGTCAAATCTTAAATATGTCTGAGACCAGTGCCATCGCACATGTATTTAAGATGATTTTTTCGGGACTGTTAACACCATTTGAAGCAGTCCTCAGCATTTTTCCAAATTTCGTGCACTCTGTGTTCGGCCGTCTGCCTCTCATTTTGGGACTCGTAGCAGGAATTCTATTTTTATTCCTTCTGCTCCGATATGGCAAGTCCGGTCACCAGCGATACCCAGAATACCATGGAACAATGCCTCCTTGCCATGAGGTATCGTGAGAGAATTACACAGATTCTTGGCTTGGCTCGTTTAAGAGATCTGAACACAACTTGGTTTCTATTGTTCAGACCATCAGACCAATCTGTCAAGATTGCATCTTACCTGTTCTACGATGCCTGTTTTGTGGAGAGGAATGCGTGTTGGACATTTGTCTTACACTTCCATCAGTCCTGCCATCGGATGTCGACGCCTTGCTAGGTCCGGTAACGACTCATGCATCGTGTTGTCCCCAACGGCTACCAATCCTGATGACGGCATTCATTGAGGTCTCACCTGTAAGTCTAACTGAGGGTGAGATACGAGGATCAACAGGCACACAGGTACCATCTGATATGAACATTGCTAACGCGGCACTTGGCGCTGACGGCAATACTTCGCATCTGTGCACATTTGATCTACTTGATGAAATAGTTCCACTTTCACCTACTGTGGTAAACAATTTCTTTGCCAGCCTAGAGGATCTGATGTTTTCTCCTGACACCGAGAATAACTCTTGATTCATGCACAGAGCGTTTTTTCTGAACTCTGAAATTCGTCCTTCACGTTTTCAAAACAAAGACTTCTAACTTTGGAGCTATAATTTTCTCAAACAATTGCATTTTTTTTTCTCTCCCCCAAAAAACATTGAACTTTTGGCACAGACTAATCTGCTTAAAGTAGAACTATTCTTAGAGAACAAGAAATTATTTTTGAACACTTTCTAGAGGAAATATTTGGAAATATTTGGGCTCAATAAATGGCGCATCCCCCAATGTGGCTCATCTAAATCATTGTTTTCCAAACCAGACAAACGTTTGCATTGTTACCTAACTTGAGCCACATTAACCTTTTGATTCACTGTATATATTGAACACACTTTCACACCGTTCGCCGTTCATACTGAACACAATTGTCACTTGCGTCACCACCCATGTGTCACTTGCACATACCTAGCACCAAGTCCAATTCGGGTTGTTTTGTTATTTATTCATGTACAGTGCTGCTGCAACTGTGTTTCCTATCATTATAATTTTTTCTCCAATTATACGATGCCATGAGCATTTTCTAAAACGTATTGAGTCTCCTTGTTTCTGTTCTCGTAATGCTTTTCGCATGCATGTCTAATTGTCCTTATAGTAATACCAGTTGGGATATTGTCTGTTTATTTTAGTTGTTAAGTTGAATAGCTTGGTTCCAAAAGACAGTGGTTCTAATCCCGATTCCATACTTTACCTCGTTTTTAAGTCCTGGGTAAATTGCTCTGCTTTCCAGTGACTCGTTTGTCCTGAAATAGTTTGAGATTGCTTAGAAACTAACTAGCCACTGTATTAAGCGCTGTTTAAATAATTGAGTTTAACTGAAAACCGTTTGTGTTCAATAGGTTGATAAAAAGTGCATAGAATATTGTGCACCTTCATGATTTCTGTAGGATTTGTACATAAGAATCCTAAATCCGCTCAGTTCAGGCGATTTTGGATATATCAATTTCACCATTTACAATTCCCCCTTTATTTGGTAGACACCTCATTCACAAATGTACTTATTAGCACTGTGTTATTCTGTTTGCACAATGTCTGAAAAAAGATCCTTTCAACCAGTTCTCTTCATGTTGTTGACCCTTGGACTGGGTGAGATGGCAGATCCTGTGTTGCTGCAGCTCTCGCTGAAATGCTTTTACTTGTTGGCTCCCTCCATGGAGCCCGGGCCCGAGGTCCTGCCAGAGCCGGATGTTAACACCGCCTGAGGCCCACCTTCTGCTACTTTCACTTCCAGCGGTCTCCCCCTCAGCGCAGGGATGCCAAATAACTGTGAGGCGATATGAGGACGCTTCATCTTACAGCCACTCCGCTGCTGTTGCCTTTCCGTATTACCAGGTACAGGGGTGCAGTTTCGGAGAGAATCTCGACACTACAGTGTGACGCCCCCGGGCTTTTCTTTGCTGTCTTAACCTGGGGGGGCGCGCCATCCTGGACTGCGTCTCTGGCACCCACGCGGACTTCCACCGATATTTGGCATGCAGTCTGAGGAGCACTGCTGCCCTTGCGACCCAGAGACTGTGCCTTTGAACATCCTCAGCAACTCTACTGCCCAGTGGCCCCTGAGCGTTTGCCCATCTAATTGACTCATTTTGGTTTTGGTGGTCCCCCAGTCCCTTTCCCTCCTTGCTCCTGTAGATGCCCCCCTCTTCTCTGCTCCTGTATTCATGGACTTCTTTACTTTCTTTTCTTTTGTCCTGGCCGCCATTTTGCTGCTTCTCTCGGCCGCTTCTTTCTCCTGACCCTGGCCCACCATCTTGTTCGTTCCCTCTGGCTTTACCCTTCTCCCTAGTTTTCCCCTTGACGATCCTCAAATGTTTCTGATTTTCCTTTTTTCCATACCCCAGTATCCCTCCAACCCTTCCTACTCCCATCCAATTCTACTATTTGTATATATATATATGTATATAGAGATAACTCTAATCACTAGTATATGCTGTAGACCATTGTACTCTCTACCATTCCTATGTGACGTTTAGAGTTTATCCATTTGTATCGCTTCCTTGAGTGACTCTCTTCCTTGTGTGACTTTACATCTTGTACATTTGCAATTTTTTCTGTTTGTATCTTTTATGTAACGCACGCAATCCTAAGTCCTTATGTATTGAAACTGGTTCTTATGTAAAGCGCTCTGACACCTTCGGGTAAAGTTCGTGCTGTATAAAATCGCATTACATAAATAAATAAATACATTTTCTCAGCAAGGTATCTTAACTAATTACTAATTTGAAACATCACAGTGCATTGTTTAGTTATATAATAATAACCTGGTAAAAATAATAAGTTACTCTTCAGGCACCCATTAGGAGCAGAGTGACTGCTGCACTTAGGGGCGAAGGAGACACTAAAATTCTGGGGGGGACAGAGACAACCTTGTGGATTGTCTATTGACCCTATACAAATCACCATCCATTAAACAAATACATTCGCATTGTTTTGAAGTGAAATATTGAGAAAAGCAGGCATGTAGTCACAGTTTGCATGTATGCTTTATTGTTGTTTACATTCACATAGTAATCAGACCAAATGTTAAAAAAAATTATATGAATCTTGCATCTTCATGCACCAAGCAAAAAAGGATGCTGACTTTGGGTGAGGGCGTCATGGTTGTAAGTGCATTATGGCTTGAAAAGTACCTGCTGCTGCATTCCTGGTCTCCGAAATTTTCAGGCAACAATAAAAATGTGAAGATAACTTCGGTGATTAATGATCTTTATTGAGAGAGATCAGACGTCTGAGTACTGGAAGTTTTGACTCATGGTAAGGTAGCCACAGTGGGGTAATATTCCCGCTACAAAGATCGTGTACCACGCAGATCACAAAATGCATATAATGTAAATAGGTCAGTGAGTTACTGCTTTTGTCTGAGAGATTCTTTTGCTATTTGCAGTTTATAAGTTAAAATCCTAACACTGAACAGTGAGCTATTAACCGTCATCAAAGAGCTGCATGAAAACTGCAAGGTATAGATCAGAACGTTATGATTTTTACCCAGACTTTCATTATCCTAAAGTTTGAAAACGGGTTCATTAGGGTGGAAATCAATTCTGATTATTAAAGAGAACCCCCAAACATGGTGTTATGTTTTAAATTCTGGGTTTGTACTTCTCTAGTGTTGCAAAGCCATCTGTGCCCTGGGCACTCCCCAACTTTTTGCTGACTGGTACTGGTGGTACCTGACTCTGACTGACCTTGGCCTCTGACTAACCAGACCCAGGGCCAGTGCTATGTTGAAAGAGACACTTACAAATACAGTAAAAACACCTACATACACTAGGGTGCACTATGGGTTAGGGTACCTCCATGATTGACATGACCTCTCCTATACGGCCCTAGTACATAATAGGGCATGGGGATTGAAACTACCTTTAAGTCCCTAGTATATATTAGGGCATAGTGGTTTAGAGGCCAGAACCCCTTCCTGCTCTTGCATGTGTGCACTACTGTAGCCTGAGGTCAGTTTAAAAGCAGACCTGTGTTGGAGGACTGCTTTTAAAATGCAAATTGTGCCCAATCTTGACTTTTGGGTTTAGGGCACTTACACATTGATAAATTACAATGCTGGGGCATATTAGGTATCCCCAGGTGTCCTAGGGGTTAGAGGTCAGGTATCTACAAGTAGGGCCCTTATAAAATGAGTGTTATATGCCCTGGGTTTAGTGAAATTGCACATTTCCCTGCCTACATTGTAGTATCGTGCTTCCCAAAATCGGCTTTTGTGCTAGGAGCACTGTGAAGTGAGGATCTGCAATATTTTGATATAATCAGAACCCCTAAAGTCTTTCCTATGTATTCCAGGGGTGGGGGTCCTATAGGTATAAAGAGGATCCTTATACAGGCCCTGGTATTGGAAAAATTAGCCAGTTAATTTTTCCATTGCAGATCCCCAGCCCTTAGGTTAACATTGCAAGAGGTTATTAATTAATAACTGGAGAAAGGAAAGCCATACAACTAAGTTTAAAGAACTCAGAAGAATGTTAATGATAAATGCAACAATGTGGTATTGTTGAATTTATTCTAAAATGTACAGACAAGAAGTTATAAGATTTTCTTGTCTACAAGCCACAATTCAGCCCTTAGTGCCCTGCCTTGATTTGTCAGAGGTAAATGGATTGGACTGGTGGTTTGAAGAGGTGATAAATGACCCCTGGAGTTAGGTGGCCTGTCTGAGAGTAGAGGTTTCTGGGCATAGGAACGCCAGAGCCAGGGGGTAGTAAACAATGCTCTTCAAGAGAAGGAGACAAGCTGGAAAAATCACTTTCATTTACACCTCTCCCACTGCCGGATGGGGATTGGGGAGGAATTCCCAGATGTAAGGGGAGTGGACCTAGGTATATGAAGCCATCCTGTAGGCTGGTTGAGTTAGTTCTGCTCCCTCTGCTGGAAAATCAGCCATGATGAATTTTGGAGAAATGATGCTCTCTTTGGGAAAATAATGCCCCACTTTAGAGGATGTGGTCATACCCTGGAGCATTGCCCTGCACCTCATTGGACAGGAGTGTCCTCCTTCTTGACCGAGAGAACTTGGAATAAGTATCTGAAAGGGACAAAGCCTCTCAGATGATGCTGCTTCAAACTTGGGAGAAGAAGGGTCCCTGCTGAGGAGTTTGATTTGAACCAACCAGGCTCTGGACTGAAGATTGTGCCTGTTGCACAATCTGGAATTACAGACCTATGGACTACCTTGCTTCAAAAGGACTAAAGAGTGGACTCCCTGCAAGCTGAAGGTTAACAGAGCTAACCTGGCCCACCAAGAATCCCCAGCCTGGAGAACTACCAGTGAATTTGAAAGGGTTTTGTCCAACTGGATTGTGGTAACTGAAGTCCATTTCAAGGACCATCTTGGAGATTCCAGACCCGTGGAGTAAGTTTTGGACACTTTGAGACCCTTTGGAAAACTTCAGGAAGAAGTTCCAGAGGTTTGGAAAGTTTGGAGCAACTTTGGTAAAAAGCTCTATAAGTGGACCGACCCACTCTGGCCAGCCAAGCCGACAACCATCAACCATGAGTTTGCCTGCCGCCCAGGTTCTTCCGGCTGAAAAGCTCCAGGGGTCCGACTTCCAGAGTTTGATCGGGCATAGGTAGAAACCCAAGCTGGCGAACCCTCAGCGAATCCGGCCTAGTGAAAAGCATTGAGGGACCCTGCAAGAAAAAGCTCTGCAAACATTTCTATTTCTGAACTTAGAAAAGGTGCCCGGGCCAACCATGAGAGCCAAGCCACCCACCATCAACTGTGTGCCAGCCTGCATCCCTAGCTCGTACCGCTGGAAAGCTCCGCAGGTTGGACTTCCATAGGTTTGACTGGGAGTTCGTTGCAAGACAAGCTGGCGAACCCTCACCGGATCAGGGGTGGCTTAGAGCTTCGACGGACCCCGTGAAGAAAAGCTCCAGAAAAGTTTCTAAGTCAGAAGGTAAAAACTTTGACCGAGACCTACCGTAAGGAGTAGCCCCTGCAGGGCTTCATCGTGGTCGGCCTGAAACTTTGACTTTGAGCAGGTCCAGCATGACCAGATGTACAAAAAGGGGATATACGTTTCTATGTGCTATATCGTGCAAAAAATGTTAAAAGTCATATTCCCGTTTCCCTGCATTGGATTTTTTTCATTTTAAAGAAAAAAATATTTTTTAATTTTATAAATTGGTGTTGGATTTTTATTGTGTTGTGTCTTAAATATTTATTGAATTGGTGTTTTTAAACGCTTTACATACCTGCTAACAGCCAAGCTAGCAAGGGTTGAGCATGAGAATAATTTTCAAAGACTGGTATAGCTATATATTGAGGTAGTGTCCTTATTGCGTGGACAAATATACATTTGCCCCTACTATTAACTCACTTTCCAACATCCAGACCAAGCACTCATAAACAATACTGTCTACAAGTATGGATGACATGTGACTCCTACACCCTGTACTTTTATTTAACATTTCCTATACACATATTTACACAACTATGATTGACTGCCTCTGTGTAGTGTGAATGATGTAAAGTGTTGATGCCCTGCACTGGTATGAGTGGCGCTATATAACTAATTGAATGCTTCTGAGAGAGTAGGTATGGAGACTTGGGCAGCACTATTAAAGGGTGGTAGTGAGTGAACCTGTGTCGGAGCTGGGTTGTTGAATTCCAAGGCTGTCTATCTGATTTCATCTCCTGCCTCCTTTATCCACCAACATACTCTCCCTCCACATTATCTCACTCTTCCAGGTTCTTTCTCATCTTTGCTTTCTCCTTATTCTCTTTTTTCCATATTTCCCTTCCTCCTTCTGCCAACAACTCTTGATGCCTTTCTCTTATTCAGTTTTACAGTCTGATGGTTTAAATAATGTACTGGTCTCTAACAAAGTATACAGTTCGCCTCACCTGCAGACACCAACTTAAATTAAGCATCATTAGCTTGCAGCCCACAAAGGAAATGTCAGAGTGGCTATTCCGGCCCTTTCTGCATTGTATATCCTTCCTGAAGAGCAGATACACCCTTTTCTCTCCTTTCTGCAAGACACAAGGATCCTAGCCTTCTCCCTTCCCTATGGAAGGGAGAAGTGTGCGTGGCAATCGATCTCTCCGAGTGCCAGGGAATATGGCGGGCAGTAATACAGTCATCAATGGTGGTGGGACTGTCAACGATGCGGTGATGTGGCAGTCCCACCACCATTATAATCACCCCCTGAGTTTAATGTGCATGCAAATCCAACATTACCAACCCCATGTAAGTTGCACTACTAGTGCTGAAAAAGTCCAATGGAGGTACCAATCACAAGGTGGACTGGCCTCAAGGGTCTTGTGACCTCAGTGACAGAGTCACTGTTGCTCTAGTGTGTGCTTCTTTGTATGCCTGCTCGCAAGACTGGAGATGAACTGCATGGATTGTGGTGGACAGGCCTTCAAGGTTAACCCACACTTGCCACCATTAGGGTCCACCTGCTGGTGCTAAGACACCAGGGCTTCTAAGGTCTATCGGGCCTTCTAAGGTGTAGCATCGGAATGAGCTCTGTCAGGAGTGTGGTCTGGTGGACTGGTCATGAAGGCTGAAAATGGTGCTCTAGTTCCAAATTTGGCAGCTCTGGCCAGAGTGCCACATCCTGTCCCCCACTGAACACCATACTGCTCCACTGGGTTAAACTGTCACTGCCTTCAGCTACACCCCAATTGTGCTGAGACTCAATTATGCATTGGGCAAGAGTAAAATGCTGCATGAAAAAAACTAACACCCTGTAAAAAGCAAACACTGAATGCAAGGATGAGCAAAGCATGTGAAATGTAAAAAGGAACAACAAGGTTACCTTAAATGTTTTAAACTCATTATTCAGAAATCAGTAAGTGATTTTGCCTGAAAAGTTTTGGACATGACTACAGGACTAGGAAGGGCCGTTTCAATGTCCTTTGCTTATATCATTATAAAATATAAGCAGTTTGGTTTAAAAAAAGACCAAATCCGTCAACACAGAGCTGTGGTACACATTTTATAGGCTAAAATATTAAAACAGTTGAAAACTCTCATATTAAAGGTTTTCCAGTCCACCCCTCAACCAGGTATTGCAGTCCCTTTATGAATGGTGCACTTCCCCAACCTGGGAAAACAATGTTGTTCAAAGAAAGAAGAAAGTAGCGCTTCACTGGAAAACTCTGTAAAGCAGCGCTAAGGTGCATGGGTGTAAATAACAATCTGGCCTGTCTGCTGACCACTCTGTATTGCTTTATTTAGTTATTTAATATTTTTTCTTATTTTGATACTTTGTTCTCTCCGTCCCGAGGTTGTACTTTGGAATAGAACCCTGTCAGAAAATTCTGACATTTCCAGCTAAAGTGTTCTGCTCATTATTGGATCCATTTCACGGGGGAACAAATAAAGAAAATGAGAGGCAAGAGAGAGTATGTAACAGCTGTCTTTTGAAATCCGCACAAAAAGATAAGCGAGACAGCGACAGAAAGAGATGGAGGAATAAGGAGAGAGAGGGTGAGGAGGAGGGAAGCTACCAGAGACTGAGCAGGAGAAGCAGACAATGCCTTTCCCTTCTCTGGGAATGACGGAAAAGAGACAAGAGACAAGAATTTTTTTCCTTCTCTGCCCTTCCCAGACTGGCCAAGCCTTACAGCAGAATAACAAAGGGCAGAGGGCGGGTGGCCTCTTCTGACTGCGGGCAGGTGAATCACACGTCAAGTACAGGGCCATTAGGTAGCGCTTTCGCGTGCTAATGGTCCTGTACATAACAAAAGGGAAGGGGGAAATTCGTTTGTCCCCTCGCCCCCCCACCCTTGTCCCCCGTGACCCCTCACTCCAAAATCTGGGGGGGATATGTCCCCCACGTCCCCCGCAGTTCCTACGCCCATGGCTGCACTCTTTGAAACAGTGAGGACGACTGAAAAACAAGCATTGGCATAGCCAATAGGTCTCGCCTTTGGGACCTTATGAAGTGTTTAGCTATACAACAGTTGGTGCTGTTGCACCACGGATATTGTGCTGCATAACTAAATACTTATAAGGTCCCAAAAACGACACCTAAATTTGGCTATGCTAATGCTTTTGAGGTTTCGCCTGGCGAAAAGCTGCGCAAGCAGTGGTTCGCGCAGGCGAAATCTTTTGTTTTGCAGTATGACTGTTCGTCCCGCCTCTGTTTCCCATTGGCTAGCTCCATAAATGGAGGCTAGCCATTGGAAAACGGAGGCGTCAGTCATTTTGGGAGGCGACTCGTGGGTGTTTCTGAGAATTTTTCTCATCCTGCCCCTTTTGTCACGTCAGTGCGGCGGTGGGCGGGGTTTATTTTTTAGTTCGTTGAGGTTTCTTTTCGTCATTCCACGGCCGACCGCCGCCGGAGGAAGTCCAGGTCCAGGTGAGTGCTTTCTGTGTTCCCATTCGTTCCCGCACCCCCCTCCCGCTGTCCGTCTTCCCGTTCCTGCCCCCCCTCCTGCTGTTCGTGTCCCCGTTCCCGCCTCCCCTCCCACTGTCCGTTCCCGACCCCCCTCCCGCTGTCCGTGTGCCCATAGGTGCTCGTTTCCCAAGGCTTTGGGTTTTCGAACAATTAAGCCTGGGCTGCAGCGTCAAGTAGCGATGCCGTTCACTTCAAGGCACTTGCGCCTGGTTGGCAATGTCTGTGGTGGTACGGTGCAGGCGGCAGTGTCGGTGGTGCAGGCGCCAGTGTTGGTGGTGCTGCAGTGTAGATGGTAGTGTCTGTGCACTGTATTTCATGGATCGCTGTGGCTTACACGTGTGCCCGGGGTCTGGGCGGCAGTGTCTGTGGTGGTAGTGCACTGCATTTCAAGGCTCACACACGTGTCGGTCTCCGCTGACTGCGGTGCTCTCAACAACGGGGCAGGCTCTTTTCCCATTCCATACACTGAACGCTGTGGACGAGTCTCTCTGCGCTGCAGTGAGGGGCTCAACGGGCCAGTGACGCTGGCTGCTGCATATGTGGAGCTGGTATGCTGCAAGTTCACTCCCTACCTCTATAGAAAGGCATGTTTGGGGTATAGCCAGGTAGCTGCAGGGTTCTGGTTTAGAGAGAAGCGCCCCTCAACAGTGACCCATCGCAAAATGATTCCCCTCCCCCCGCGCAATGTGAAGAGGAGTCCTCGAGTCTCCCATAACTCCCATATATTCATTTACTTTGGGCTTAAGGGGGCCCAGAAGAAGGGTCGGGGTACTGAAGACTTTGGGACTGTGCCGCAGGGGCTGCCGGGGTTTGCGTTTCGCCCCTGTACCTCAGGGGACAACACGCAACACAACAAAGTACTGACTTCTGCGGGCACCACTCCTCACGCGTGGGGGTAACTTGCACACACGAGCTGCGGTTTCACCCATACCACTACGTGGGATGTTACAGGAGTGACTTCGCATGCTCTCTACCCTCTTCCCCCCAGTCACCCGATGGAGTCCCTTGTGGCTGATGAGGTGAGGGTCGGCAAGGGATGAGGGGCAAGTGTGCTTTTGGGCTGAGGAAGCAGTGCTGGAGGGATCTTATCTTGGGAGGTGTCTGAGGGATGGTCCGTGCCGGGGTGTTGCCGTGTGCACCCATGACCCATTCATCCATCCATCGCTTCACCCTCCTTTAACTGTCTTTTCAAGGAATGCAATGCCCTGTGCGCAGGAGATGTCAGTTATGCCCATGGCAAGTCCATTGCGCTGCCTCGGTATGAAATCGGTGATAGTGCGGAGAGAGCGCCATAAACAAGCGCCAAGAAGCAAACAGCGAACTCTGACATAATCTGTAAGCGCCTCTTCTCGCCTCCCTGGTCCATCCGTGAAGTCTGAACTCTGCCAGACTGGGACGCCCTTCACAGCAGTGCCCGTTGGGATGCCGTGTGGTATTCGATAGATATGTATATAGTGCTTACTATCTCTGTCAAGACCCTGAAGCACTAGCTCGCCTCACACAGCCGGTCACATACAGTCCTCAAGTCTTCTCTTGCAAACCTCAGGTGTGAGCAGCCCCACTGGACCTGATTTTTGTCTCCGTCATGGGGCGTGCAGTCCTGTATTTCGGAAAATTAAAGCGAAAAGTGCACACGTGCACAGGGAAAGCAAGGCTGGGGCACTGGGTGAGCAGCTTGTCGCGGTCTCTGATCCACAGACATCGCGAGCACCGGATGGGCTGGCACCGGTGACTGCTCTCTGAACTCCTGCCGAGAGGTGGCGCTCGCAGCCAGCCATGCTGGTGTTCTGACATGGTTTTTGGCTCTATTTCGGAGTGATGATGACTTTAAGCTTGCTAACATCTTGAATCTGTATTCTTACCTTGTGTTGGCCCTTTTAAGCCCTTTTTCCAGACCTAGAAGCATAAACTAGAGGATAGCTGCTTAATATGATGATAGATCCCTTATTCTTGACTCTAATCCATCTATTGCCTATTGGCTTTGACATAATTATGTGTCCTTTCATCATCCTGCCTATAGTAGAGGGTGGATCCTGTAGTCCTAACTTTATATCACATATTGGTATGGTTTGTGTAGGTACTCTGACAGAGTTAAGTGTTATTTCATTCTTCTTAGGCCTACAAGGCCCAGAACTAGAGAGACTCCATTTTGCTTTCTGTCCCTGCAGAACTGAGATGCTTGCAGGGTAAAGGTAATGTTTTAGTTTTAAGGTGTTGTTCGTCCTAAGCGAACCGGAGAGAACCGGCCAGAGCCGAATCTAATCAAGAAGTGTCCCTGGGCTCAGGTCTCCAGACGAAACAAGCAGTTGATCACTGTGGGAGCGTCTAGAGCAAGGAGCCTGGTGCATGGACCTGGTGGGAGGAGGCTACTGACTGGAACTTTCCATGAGGAGACAGCATTCCATATTAGTGAAGTGCAGAGGCGGAGTCAGTTAGTTGAGTTGGATTGGAGCAGAGGAGAGGAGTGGAGTTGCAGAAGGAGTGGAGAATCAGAAAGAGTTTGAGCTGGAAGGAGTTGAGTTGGATTGGAGTAGAGGAGAGGAGTGCAGTTGCAGGAGGAGTGGAGAATCAGAAAGAGTTTGAGTTGGAAGGAGTTCAGTTGATGATTGGAGCAGAAAGAGTTGAGTGCAGAAGGAGAGGAGTTGGAGCAGAGGAGAAGAGACAGAAGATGCTTGGAACAGAGAGAAGACAGACAGACAGTCAGTGAGCTGGAACTGAAGGAAGCAGTCAGAAGCAGTTACTTATCAGGAGGAGTTGTGAACAGCTGGAGTCTGAAGTAATGCCTTTTGGAAGAGACTGAAGTTATATCGTGGATTAATCTGTGGGAGCAGCTGGAGTGAATTGGACATTGGAATAGAGACAATTAGACAGAGTGAAGAAGCTAGTGGAGCGAACGGTTATCAGAGCGGCAGAAACAATTAGACTGAACTTGGAAGGTGGAGAGAGTTCGTGGGGGAGAGGAATCCAGTGCAGAGTGATCAGCTCAGATGTGTGTCCAAGAGTGCAGGAGAGGATCTAAGACGAGCTAAGGCACAGACGAGAGAGGAGCCCAGATGACAGCTAGAGCAAGACCTCACACTCCTCAGGTGATATTGGTCCTTAATCTTTAAACATTAACCTTGTCCCTATTGTATGTTTAATCCTTTTTCTTTCAGCGGTGTGCAGTCTATTTACCGTCCCTGTTAGTTACATGTGGATGTGGTATAGTAATAGAGCTTTACAGAGACCCCGCAGATCTGTGTATGTGTCTATTCCCATTTTATTGTTATTGTAATAAAGATACCCCAGTTCTTAGTGAACCAGCATGTGCCTCGTATTCTTGTTCAATCAGGGTAACCTGTTCTTCTAGTCAGGCATTGTTTTCATGAACGGATGTAATTCCGGGTCAGGTAAGTAGTGACTGAGCAATGCGGGAGAGAGGGGCCCCTTGAGGAGGAGAATAGATTGTACATCATCTAATTTGGTAAACTGTTGTGTGCTATAATATTGTAGTATTGTATCCCTAGTAGCCAATGAGAGATTCCTTCCAAGGGTATTCATAGGAAAGTGATCGTCGTTGTGTAGCGGCGTTAATGAGAGCACCGGGGGGATACGGTGTGTAGTGAGATCGCTGCTAGGGAAGGTGGCGTTAGTGAGAGCACTGATTGTGGTCAGTGTGTATACCCACAGGATTGTGGCTTGGGCCCTGGATGAAATAGTGAGAGCACCGGAGGGACACGGTGTGTAGTGAGATTGCGGCTAGAGAGAGAGTGGCATTAGTGAGAGCACTGATTGTGGTCAGTGTGTATACCCACAGGATTGTGGCTTGGGCCCTGGATGAAATAGTGAGAGCACCGGAAGGACACTGTGTGTAGTGAGATTGCTGCTAGAGAGAGAGTGGCATTAGTGAGAGCACTGATTGTGGTCAGTGTGTATACCCACAGGATTGTGGCTTGGGCCCTGGATGAAATAGTAAGAGCACTGGGGGGATACAGTGTCTATCTTGAGCGAGCACTGGGTGTAACCAGTGTGTAATGGTAAATGATCAGAACTGCCCCAGGGTAGATTAGTCTGGGCCCATGTGGTCGCAAGACTATGAGGTATGAGTGTGGTGTAGGGCATGGACGTACTTAGTAATCAGTGAGTATTCCTAGTAATCCCTATAGATTTAGTGGTGTTTCTAATGATATGAGCTTGTATATTGCGAGTTCCCCATCCTCAGGTAGGTACCCAGGTGCCTGGATAGATGGGTCCTGAGGAGGGAGGTGGTTACGTTTCGGCTGGGTTGGTGGTGCTCTGGTGAGCTGATCCTATCTGGTCTGAGAATCCGGCCGTCACATCTAGCGTCACGAACATGTTTACATAGCCTGTGTGCGCTGTATTGTTTTTATCTTGTTGGTTTGCACTCGGCACAAAAATTGACCTATGGGCTTGAACAGTTGCACTGTAAGGAGATTGCAGTACATCATGGCATTTGACTTATGCAGGGTGGAAGAAATGCTTTTCATCTTGGTGTTTGAACTGTCAGGCTTGAAGGGTAACTGTATGTGAGGGAGCCAATTACATCTTGGTGTTGATGCAGTTGTACATATGTGTGTGAAAAATGCTTTTAAATTGCCCATTAAATTGCTTGCTGCATTTGCTTATGCTGCGCAATGTGAAATGTATTTAGTGTATTATGACTTGTGGAGTTCCTTGTAAATAGCTCCTTGTAAATATGAGATGTGAGGAGCATGTGTCATTTTGACTTGCTGTGTTCCTTGTGAATTGCGCCTTGTATATATGCCTTGTGAAGAGCATGTCATTATTTGGACTTGTTGACTTTCTTGTAAATATGGCTTGTGAAAAGCGCCATGTGGTTATGCCTTGTACAGAGCATGTTTTCATTACGTTAGGCAGGAAAGAGCTGGATCTCTTTCAAATGCTTGGAGAAAATGTTTTGAAGATGTGTGCACGTGTTATGTGAAAACGTGGAGAGATAAGTTCTTGAATTTCCCATGTACTGCAGACATTGTGTTTGAGCTGCCAAAGGGTTAATATCTTGAATTGAGACGGCAGTATTTATTTTAACATGCTGTTTAACATGCATGGTTACGTGAGCTGACACTAAAAGTCAGTGACTGTTTAGATTAATGGTGGTTTGATTTAACTTTTTAATTGGTTGCTGGGTCTGCCTATGTGCTTTGTCAGCTTGCTGACAGAATGGTAACATCTTGCATGGAGAACAGAAAGCAGTGTTCATTTAACATTCTCTTTGAAATGCGTCCACGAGTTTGTGTGGGTTTGCCTTGGAACACATGATTTAATGTGTCTGACTCGGAGGTCGGAAAGTTATAAATCAACCAGTCGGATTGAGATAAGGGTTTTCAGCTGTGGATGGTACACGAACCAGTGTCTTAGAATTAGTGTTTAACGGTTGAAAAATAAAACAGACCCATCATAGAATGTGCTTTAATTAGTGGAATGTAACCGTGTGCTTTAAAAAAAAAATGTTCTAGAAAATATACATGATTATTTTCCTAATGCAAGCTGGTTTTTTTTTCTCAAATGCAAATGTTTCTGATATGTAGCAGACCATTGTGTGAGTAAACCCACTCAGTTAGAAAAAATGGCTATCTGAAAAAATGAATCTGGTCCTTTTAATAGGTAGAATAGGAAAGCTTGCACACCAAATTGTGAATTCTTGGTTATGCCCCTTGTTTAAAATGCACATGTTATTTAAAAAAAAATGTGTCTGCATGAAATGTTGTTCTAATATTTTTCCTTTTCAGCAAGTAGCAGTACGTTATGACAAAATTACATGTTTCCCCTTGTTTAATTTGATGGTGTTTCACATGTTATTTGAAAAAATAAATGAAATGTGTCTGCATGCAATGTTGTTCTAAGATTTTTCCTTTTCAGCAAGTAGCAGTACATTATGACAGAATTATTTTAAAATGCTAGCATGTGAATATGTTAGGACGCTTTTTACCACGTTTAAATCAGCTTCAATTAGTTGGAATTATTAGTCAGTGTTTCTGGCCTGGGAACGGTTGTATGTTTTTAGTTCGAAAGACTTTGTTTTGACCTTGGCTGATATGAGTCAGGCATCTGTTCGCGGCTCAGAATTTAGAAAGGGTGGAGGACCCGTGGGTGACTTCTGAGAGCAGAGAGAGCCAGCTTGTTATTCTTGGCTATGTTACAGATTCTTTCCGCAGAGAAATGTTTATATAAGGGGGGGGGGGGTCAAGTTGCTCTTCCTTACAGTCGGCGCAGACAGCTTCATTGACTTCAGATAAGGGATGCTTGCACATGCAGAATAATTGGCAGACGCTTGGCCCTTGGAGTTAGATAAATACAGTAGGCCCAGGAAGCTTCCCTGACTAGAGATTGGAGATGCTTAAACAGAATAATTGGCAGGAGCTTTGCTCCTGCAATGAGATCAGTATTTGGCAGTGATTCAAAATTACATCGCAGTGTAGCCCGGCTCCTGCTTATTATGGTTGGAGCTGATTCAAAACTCTGAGCGCGAACATCTTTCTAGAGGGAGGGGCTGTTTCTCAGAGGAGTGAGGAGTAGCTAGGCCCCTGCCCTTCTGGCTGTGTATGACAAAATTAGATTTTGCCCAAACAAATTTAAAGAATATGGTATAGGTAGACTGTTTAAATCATTCCTTGGATTTAGAAGAATTCTTTTCATGAATTAGGAGGTTTCTTTCGAAAATAAAAAGCACTTGGGGTGCTTTTTGAATGGAAAATGTGTTTTTGCAAGATTGATGATGCGTGTTTCTCGTTTCAGATGGCTTTATCGTGTGGGGGCCCTGGATGAGTGTGACTTTCTTATTTTGGAGTGATGAGCTTTTTTATTTTCGGAGTGAGTGGCCCCCAACCCCCAAAACTCCTGAGGCTGAATCCAGGATTAGAAGCAGACGTACCAGGCTGACCAGCTGGGAGGATGTGCTTCCTTGGCACCGGATACAGATGAAGATGGAAAATCATGGCCTACAAGAATGAACTGTTTTTCTAAGAAGAAACCAACTATAGAAGATACCTAAGTGACTGAACTTTTTAAATATCTACCGTTGGCTGCCTCAGCAGTCAGGTTCAAATCCCATATACTATTCTTGATTTTTGAAAAAAATGTCATTGACCTGAAATGTAATTCCTGGGCCTGCATTCTTGAGCCTTGCATTTTTCCCATGTTTATATTTCAGTTGGACATTATGCCACTTTTGCAGTTACCATATACAGGCCCCACTTGAACAAATTCTCAGTCCTGTTCATGGTTTTGATGTTTCAGTTTAAAAGATGCAGTGCCACATTAATGCAATGATTCATATATATTTTGCTTTTAGTATGCTACGCTATTTCATCATTGATACACTTGTTTTTCTTTCACCTATTTCATAGTTTTCCTTTTTTCTGCAAAACAGTCTTGTCACTGGAATGAAAGTAATGTTTTAAATGATGGTGCACACATGTGTTACAGAGGAACTAGGTGCAAACTGTTTCTTGAGTTAGATGACTTGTGACCCTTACCTATTGCCTTTGGCATGGTCTACTATTATTCAATCTTTCAAATTTAAGTCTATGATCTTTTAGAAGAAAATATATACACCACACTTAGATAACTTTCTTTGATTTATTGCTTGATATGCATAGTGTTACACCAGCTATTTTGTAGGAATGGGGTTATCCTTGTTTTCCTGTTATTACACTTTCACTTTGATCCATCAACTCTTAATTAGAACAGTGGGATTAGTTCCAAGGGTGGTCACCCTAGACTTTAAGTTGTCCTGGGAGGTGTGTCTTTTAGTCAGGTTATGTCCTACATCTATTAGTAATAGTTGCCTAGACCTTGAGGACCCTTTATCATATTTATTTGTCAGATTTTACCAAATCCTTTCTTAAGTTGACCGAAGTAGGTAGGCCTCATTTAGGCCCCTTCAATCAATCAATCAATCAAGACATTTGTAGAGCGCACTACTTACCCGGAGGGTCTCAAGGCGCTTGGGGGGGAGGGGGTGCTGCTACTGCTCGAACAGCCAGGTCTTGAGCTTCTTCCTGAAGGAGAGATGGTCTTGGGTCAGGCGCAGTTCGGGAGGGAGGGTTGTTGTTTTTATTCCACAAACATGGCCCTACACCGATAGATTTCTAGAGTTATCACTAGAAGTTGAGGCACATTTAGTTCTTAAGTTGACCGAAGTAGGTAGGCCTCATTTAGGCCCTTTGTTGTTTTCATTCCACAAACATATCCCTACATCAATAGATTTCATCAGTTATCACTAGAAGTTGAGGCACATTTAGTTCAAGGGTGCTTTGGTTAGTTTCTGTTGTTATCAGATCAATCTTAGTTACATTTCAGCATTCAGGTCAAGGGTGCTTTGATTTGTTTTCAGTTGGTTGTTAGATTTGTATTACCAACATCAAGTTTTAAGTGGAATTTCCTTAAGTTGTCATTTATTTTAGGGAGTTTTTTGGTTTTTGGTTTTGTTGATAGATTATGTTGATGTTTGTTTATTAGTTTGTTGCTGTTTACAGATGTTCGCAACTTAAAGTCAAGGGTGCAATGTTCTGACATGGTTTTTGGCTCTATTTCGGAGTGATGATGACTTTAAGCTTGCTAACATCTTGAATCTGTATTCTTACCTTGTGTTGGCCCTTTTAAGCCTTTTTTCCAGACCTAGAAGCATAAACTAGAGGATAGCTGCTTAATATGATGATAGATCCCTTATTCTTGACTCTAATCCATCTATTGCCTATTGTCTTTGACATAATTATGTGTCCTTTCATCATCCTGCCTATAGTAGAGGGTGGATCCTGTAGTCCTAACTTTATATTACATATTGGTATGGTTTGTGTAGGTACTCTGACAGAGTTAAGTGTTATTTCATCCTTCTTAGGCCTACAAGGCCCAGAACTAGAGAGACTCCATTTTGCTTTCTGTCCCTGCAGAACTGAGATGCTTGCAGGGTAAAGGTAATGTTTTAGTTTTAAGGTGTTGTTCGTCCTAAGCGAACCGGAGAGACCCGGCCAGAGCTGAATCTAATCAAGAAGTGTCCCTGGGCTCAGGTCTCTAGACGAAACAAGCAGTTGATCACTGTAGGAGCGTCTAGAGCAAGGAGCCTGGTGCATGGACCTGGTGGGAGGAGGCTACTGGCTGGAACTTTCCATGAGGAGACAGCATTCCATATTAGTGAAGTGCAGAGGCGGAGTCAGTTAGTTGAGTTAGATTGGAGCAGAGGAGAGGAGTGGAGTTGCAGAAGGAGTGGAGAATCAGAAAGAGTTTGAGCTGGAAGGAGTTGAGTTGGATTGGAGCAGAGGAGAGGAGTGCAGTTGCAGGAGGAGTGGAGAATCAGAAAGAGTTTGAGTTGGAAGGAGTTCAGTTGATGATTGGAGCAGAAAGAGTTGAGTGCAGAAGGAGAGGAGTTGGAGCAGAGGAGAAGAGACAGAAGATGCTTGGAACAGAGAGAAGACAGACAGACAGTCAGTGAGCTGGAACTGAAGGAAGCAGTCAGAAGCAGTTACTTATCAGGAGGAGTTGTGAACAGCTGGAGTCTGAAGTAATGCCTTTTGGAAGAGACTGAAGTTATATCGTGGATTAATCTGTGGGAGCAGCTGGAGTGAATTGGACATTGGAATAGAGACAATTAGACAGAGTGAAGAAGCTAGTGGAGCGAACGGTTATCAGAGCGGCAGAAACAATTAGACTGAACTTGGAAGGTGGAGAGAGTTTGTGGGGGAGAGGAATCCAGTGCAGAGTGATCAGCGCAGATGTGTGTCCAAGAGTGCATGAGAGGATCTAAGACGAGCTAAGGCACAGACGAGAGAGGAGCCCAGATGACAGCTAGAGCAAGACCTCACACTCCTCAGGTGATATTGGTCCTTAATCTTTAAACATTAACCTTGTCCCTATTGTATGTTTAATCCTTTTTCTTTCAGCGGTGTGCAGTCTATTTACCGTCCCTGTTAGTTACATGTGGATGTGGTATAGTAATAGAGCTTTACAGAGACCCCGCAGATCTGTGTATGTGTCTATTCCCATTTTATTGTTATTGTAATAAAGATACCCCAGTTCTTAGTGAACCAGCATGTGCCTCGTATTCTTGTTCAATCAGGGTAACCTATTCTTCTAGTCAGGCATTGTTTTCATGAACGGATGTAATTCCGGGTCAGGTAAGTAGTGACTGAGCAATGAGGGAGAGAGGGGCCCCTTGAGGAGGAGAATAGATTGTACATCATCTAATTTGGTAAACTGTTGTGTGCTATAATATTGTAGTATTGTATCCCTAGTAGCCAATGAGAGATTCCTTCCAAGGGTATTCATAGGAAAGTGATCGTCGTTGTGTAGCGGCGTTAATGAGAGCACCGGGGGGATACGGTGTGTAGTGAGATCGCTGCTAGGGAAGGTGGCGTTAGTGAGAGCACTGATTGTGGTCAGTGTGTATACCCACAAGATTGTGGCTTGTGAGAGCACCGGAGGGACACAGTGTGTAGTGAGATTGCTGCTATAGAGAGAGTGGCATTAGTGAGAGCACTGATTGTGGTCAGTGTGTATACCCACAGGATTGTGGCTTGGGCCCTGGATGAAATAGTGAGAGCACTGGGGGGATACAGTGTCTATCTTGAGCGAGCACTGGGTGTAACCAGTGTGTAATGGTAAATAATCAGAACTGCCCCAGGGTAGATTAGTCTGGGCCCATGTGGTCGCGAAACTATGAGGTATGAGTGTGGTGTAGGGCATGGACGTCCTTAGTAATCAGTGAGTATTCCTAGTAATCCCTATAGATTTAGTGGTGTTTCTGATGATATGAGCTTGTATATTACGAGTTCCCCATCCTCAGGTAGGTACCCAGGTGCCTGGATAGATGGGTCCTGAGGAGGGAGATGGTTACGTTTCGACTGGGTTGGTGGTGCTCTGGTGAGCTGATCCTATCTGGTCTGAGAATCCGGCCGTCACAGCTGGTCAACAGCCGGGGGTGCAGCATAACAGAGCTCAATCACTTAAGTTATTGGGAGGGCCTGAGAGGGCGTTTTCACTTACATTACCTGGTACCATGTGTTTGATAGCATCCAAATGATTTTATGGGTATCTGTGTGTATGCGGTGCACCAACTGCCCCAGTTACGCGTGAGCTATTGTGTGCGTCTCTTCTGAATATTCCTCAGCGCTTCGGAAACCAAGTTGAGTGTAAAACTGTTTTTAAGCTCACTGACGGAAATCATGGCACCTTCATTCAAAAGACTCAAAACAGTTTGAATATGGATGTTTCTTAAAGCTTCACGATCCTAATAACAGTTCTGTGCTATACAAACACCACATAACACCAGGGCCACTGGAATTATGCAGCAAGGGAGGGCCAAATTATGCGGTAGGGTTTGCTAAATTATGTGGCAAGAAAATGCTAATTATTCAGCTTGATTCGGCACATCAGTTAGCTATTATGTTATTTATACACTTTAACACTGTCTGAAGAAAGGTTTAACCTTATTTGTACTATTTCAACCTAAATACAGCACTATGCAACTCAAAGGTGTGCAGGCCATCTTTGCAAACTGCATTCTTCTGCTCAGCAACAAGTGTTTTCGCATTTTGAGTAACTTTTGATCAGTTTAAGTTAGAAACAACATTTTTTGGGTGGAAATCTTGAAATTATGCAGCAGTTGATGGTTTATGTGACACATGCAACAATCTATAATCAAGCGAAAAATGCAGCAGAATTTCTTTATTGATTTTTGGCATGTTTAAATGCACATTCAACATGTTGATAGGTTTTGCATTCCATATCGCCTCATTTTTTACAGCTGTACTTTTAAAATTAACAAACTAACCATATAACATTTGGGACTTTTTGCATACAATATCTTATGTTGATTGTCCATGCCGGAGCCTATGTTTCTTTGCATGACAGGATGGTCCATTCAATTTTGTGAATTACAAAATACTCCAACTTTCCACATGTGCTCTCACGTGACACATACACAAACCTAGTAACACTATTCAAGGTCATCCTCTGCAACCACTCGGGCTTCATTTGCTGAAATACTCATTTTGCATCTCATTTGATAATTATCTAAAATAAGATGGATTTGGAGATTTTTGCTCGTGTTTAGTAGTGCACTCACAGCCATCCCAAGGGCTTTCATTGTGCATATTCTCCTAGTTTGTTGTCATTGCCATAGTCACTTGGCCAATACTGCCTTTGCCAGGGTTACAGAAGGGGTATCCTATATGCATAGCGGACTGATGCAGACTCTCAAGTTATCCCACGGCTCTGCACCTCTTTGGTCTCCTTTCCGGCCCCTCTCTCCTGCTCCCCACACATTTCCCTCGGATGCTAACACGGCCCTCGCCCCCATCACTTCCCAGAGTGGATGGCAGGGCAGAGAATCCACCCTGTAAAAGATGCACAGCTGTTTTATTCCCCGGAACCAGCCCCTCACTTTAAAAACAGCTGTTCCTGTCAGTCAAAAGGAGTGGTCAACCTCTGCCATTTACAGCAAACATCTGTAGCACAGAGTGGACCGGTAACAGAACCGTGCAGAGTGTGAACCGAACACACAATGCGCCTAGAGGCGTTCTGCTACCCACCATCTGCGCTATATACCCACACATTAATGTATCCATCTAACTTGTCAACTGAAAATATATCTAGAATATTTTTGCTTCTGATTATAACAGATGCATACGTGATTTGGCTGGAGAGGTCTCGCCTTTCTCTCCAGCATTACTTCATTCATCCATTCAAATTAGTGACATCTGTTTTTAGCGTGTCCTGTGACTCGTTTGTCTTGTGCAACTCTCCTCGTGTGACTGCCGCTTTATGAGTCTCTCCAGGCAGCGAAAGTACCACTCCTCGCCCTACCTTAAGACCCTTCCATGCTGCTGGCGTGCCTGTATGTCCTCTGCACCTCTCACTGCTGACGGCAATCCTTGCTGCTCCACCCTTCACTGCTTTCACTGTACAATGTGCTGAGGAGCCCCCCCCCCTCTCTTGACCACACATGTGCATTCACATGCAGGTAGCCCCTCTTCAATTCTAACACCTCCGAACTGTCCGGGGTTTTTCAGCAAACTGCACTTTGAATTCTGGGCCTTATAGTTTTTCTCACTGAGCGTATACGCCTACAACTTCATATAGAGAGGAGTTTGCTAACAGGAACGTTCATCTGTAACCCTAAAAAAATGTGGGCACGTCACATTTGATGCACGGAGTTGAATGGGGGAACAGCAGAGATTTCATGATTTGCCGAGGATCACGCGGATAGGACAAGTGTAGAAGCCGAGACCTAGGTCTGCAATAGACTGACCTGACAACGCGAATTCTCTTTTCAACCTGGGCCTCACAACAACCAAGTGCGTCCTTGTAAAAGAAAGCAGGAGAGACCGGGGCCTTTCTTTTAGAGGGGCACTCCTCTTAAAAAAAAAAACAGTTTTCTCCGTCCCGTGTACAATTATGCTGTGTTTGTTATGAGGTGATGCACAACAGATACTTGAAACTCCACGGGTCTGCAACAGGGCCTCTCCTCTTGATACTCTTCTGCAGGAGTAAATGCACAAGCCAGTTTTCATCGTAGTGCAAAATGATAACTGAAGTAGTTGCAATACAAATCGCATTCGCGAGAGATTAAGCTATTGCCATTGTAAATGACAATGCCATTTATTTATCTGTTTTCAAAACCAACACATAAATAAAAAGTTTGTCATTCACAATGCCAATAGCTCAAACTTTTCCAAAGGCGAAACCGTTGCATGTAAATGCTTGTTTTGGGAGGCAGAGGCTTGGGGTCGGGTGGGGTTCAAATGTGCCTCATAGCTACTACTCGGCACGATCCCCGCCTCTTTCAAGTCCCCGCCCCGTTCAAGGCCCCGCCCCCTTCACACGTGCGAGCGATTGTTCTGCATGTTGGCAGAAATGTAGTTTACGAGTTTAAGCCGCGCCTCATTTACATAGATCACTCCCCTTTATGAGACCCCCCTCATCTAAAAGACACATACACTCCCTCCCTAAACTTTGGCATCCCACTTAAAGCCCGCTGATAACCAGGCAAATTACCAAGTGTGAAATACACTAGAACCACGACCTCGTTTTCGTCAGAAACGAAGACGATCCAGAGGCGCCCTGCCGTCGTATAAACCAGTGGCTTTGTGTGGAACGGTATTCATTCTCCAAAAACTAACAGTCGAATTTATTTAAAAACAAAAAGCAATCTGTGCTTGCTAGACATTGCAATGAAAATTCTATCTTCTACTTAACAGAAAATTAGTTTATCTATTATGTTTTAATATTATGTAATCGTACTAAAAAATACGTATTGGATGTAGTGATTAAAGAGAAGAGGCCTTTATATTTCAGCTGGATTCATAAATGGTTTTAACTGATTGTCTATATTACTATATGTATTTTTATGTTTATCGACCATTCCAACATGGCGCCTATATTCCTCAACAACTCCTATTGCACATGCACGCCTGCAAAAATTGAAGTTTGTCCTCCTACGGACGCCGTCTGTGAGTTTCGTTCATTGGTGGAGGTAGAGGATAGACCATGGCGACGAGGGTGAGTGCTTGATAGTTATGTTAAAGCCCGGCAGTGCAAATTGGCTGGGGCGAAGAGGTTTTCTGCAATGGAAAATGTGATCCAGAGCAATGCGGGGAAGCTCTTCTAAATATCATAGAAAATGTGCTGTGCCAGGAATCACAGTAATGCACGATGGTCTGCTTGAAAGATCAAATTGAGCACAGCCAGTACCAAGGTTAATACAGAGGACGGGCACTGTCTAAATAATACCATAGCTTCGAAGTGGCATCGCTAGCGTAAAGGCTCTAGCCATTGCTGACGTTCGAACAAACACTTTGTGTTGTGAGCAACATACGTCTAAATGAACCATAAAGAAATTAATTTATTTCAAGTCCTAACTGGCAGATCATGTCCTGTAACATTTGAGGAGAAACACACAAGGTTTCAAAGAGCCAAGTCCACCGACGCATACAGTGTTTAGTTGGCGAGTTTTGCACAGTAAGTGAACATATACGAGATTCAGTCAATAGTTGGAAGAGAGGTTGAATGTATAGAGAGACGAAACTGTGACTGTATGGATGGGTGCACTAATAAGCGAGAGTTATGCCAAGGCTAGCATCAGCCAGAAATAGGTATAATCATTCCATGGATGTCATGTTGTGCCCCAAATTAATATCATTACGTCAGTATCAGTACTATGCCCGTTATACGCCATCATCCCACTGGCATCTGCATGGTACGACTTATCAGTAGTATACCAAAGGCAGCATTATGTTAAAAAGTGGATGTCATCAAACCACTTGCATCAGTTAACACTCACCGAAGTTATTCCAAACTATAGTGATCTCATAGACTACATGCAGGGCACAAGTCGAGCACACCCACTGTTTTATTATATGGTGGACGCCTCTTCCTGCCAAATAGTTGGGCCCCACAGAATGATCCCGAACTCACCTTGGTGTAACTTTCAGCCACCATGACACATTCAGCAGCACCTGTACGTTGGCTGCTTTTATTTCGAGCAGCAACGTGCAGGGGGCATTCATATTGGAAACTCCAGCTGGGCCAATAACAAAGACCAAAGTCAAGAGGCCATTAAGCTTTCTTTAGGTTAACATCCTGGATGGGAGCCATCACACCTACCTGCAAATGCAATAGAGGGTAAGCAAAGGCTCACAGCTTAATATGTACGTAAGAGAGTCATGCTTTTGACTTTGTTCAGGTCCTGTATATAAGACAAAATGCATGCACTGTAAGAACTTCAAATGTGTGGGTCTGTCCCAGTATTCACACAAATAACTCAAATACCACTGTTTTATTTTATTTCTTTTATAGCGCTGCTCATTACAATCCAGGGCGTTGGAGCACTTTACATCACACATACACATTGACAATCAATCTTATGTGTGTGAATCAATGTACAGAATGTGTTAAATAAGATAGTGAGGGTTATAAGGTGTAGGAGTCACATAGCCTTCATAGATCACTCTTCTATATTAGAAGGATTACAATTTATGAACTGCATGTAACAAAAGGATCTCTGTGTTAAAAGCAGTAACCTCCTTCCCATCAACATAAAACACAAATCTGTCAACTGTGTCACATGATGTGCTTTGCAGGAGAGATATTAACCCTCTAGCTTACTTTGATTCAAAACTGAGACTAGACGAAACCCCGATATCGCCAGCAAGAGCATTAACCTCCAGAGTTATCTTACCATTATTATTATTCCCTGAGATTTACTGGACACACACAGATCTATGCAGCAGGTGCCTAAACCCCATAGGATTTTATAAAATGCAGACTTTGCTGCCTACTGCATCATTGGCAGAAGCATGCAGGGTTAAAATGATTTCTTACATCAATGATACACAGGTGCTTTTTACCTGTGAAAAGGGGGTAGACTTTGAGGGTGAGAAGATCAGAATATGCCTCTCCAGGGCATTCAATTGGCTGATGAAGAATCAATTGAAGTGTAATCCTGAGAAACCAAAGATTATCTTTCTTGGTTCCCCCTCTCGGAAGATTGGAGACTCTGGTGGCCTGGGGACATGTCACCACCACCCTCGGCTCAAAACATGGTCAAAGATCTGGGCATCTCCATTGATAGCTCTCTTAATGAATGCAGTCATTCATTAAATTTACCAGAACCGATTTACTGCCACGTTTCTCCTTGTCGACAATTTCTTTTGTGGCAGAGATAAAAAACAAGCATTGGCATAGCCAATAGATCTCGCCTTTGGGACTTTATAAGTATTTAGCCATGCAACAGTTGATGTTGCACCAATGATATTGTGCTACAAAACTAAATACTTATTAGGTCCCAAAAGCGAGACCTATTGGCTACGGGGGCATTGCGTTCCGCTACAGGGTGAGTCCAGGGTGTGCTTGTAGGGGTGAGTGCTGAGGGGTTCTGTGGAGAGTGAGTGCAGGGAATGTCTGCATGAGTCCCTATACCATTGTCCGTGTACATGTGCCTATGCGTGAGTGCAGAGATGAGTGCAGGGGGTGGCTTGGTGCAGGAGGGCTCTTATGCGTGTGTGAGTAGTGGGTGAAAACAGTGGTGCCTAACTAACTGCAGGGAGTGCCTGTAGTGGGTGAGTGCATCGGGACAGTTCAGGGGTGCCTGTGTTTGTGTGTATGCCTGTCAGTGTAAAGGGTGCCTCCAGTGGGTGAATGCAGGGGGCGCCTATAGGTGTTGAGTGCCTATAGGAGTTGAGTGCCAAAGGTTCTCCCACAAGATGAGTGCAGAGGTTTCTTGTGTGAGTGCAGGCAGTGCCTGTAGTGTGTGAAAGGTGTGGATCTCTATAGTGACTGCAGAGGTGCCTGTGTGAGTGCTGGAAGAGAGTGTGTTCGCGCGCACCATGAGAGGTAAGAGTTTAGTGGGGAGTGTGCCTGTGTTGTGTAGAGTGCACCACATTAAATCCCAGACCTACGGGTAATGCTAATGCTGGTTCAGATTGGGCACAAAGTCTTTTTCGAAGGTTTAGCTCACGCACAGTCTTTTTGACAGAATGCTTGGTTCTTGTGTTGAGAGAACACAAAAGAAATGCATAAAAGAAATGCTGCGCTGCCGCAAAATAAAATAAAAAACAAACACAAGTGGTGACGCGAGTTGTGTGCACGTGGTGGGAAAAAGTGCTCTGCACGTCGCGCGCCTGTGTGCGCGTTCTAGGAAACTTGTCGCCTGCAAGCCTGTGGTGGGCAGCACTTTTGAAACCCGCTTACTGAATGTCTCACTGATTTTGCATCAGAGTTGCATAATTTTTTTTGCCAGACCCCTCAACGCAAAATATTAAATGTTAAATATTGCAATTCACTCAAATGTACTGCTAAACATGTGGGAGGTCATTAGATCTGATGTCACTTCCTGTGATGTCCCTTTCTGTGAGTTCATGGGTTGTGATTCCACTTTGTGTGATGAAGTGCGATGTCACGGGCAGTGATGTCTCTTGCATACTCCCTAACTTGGTTAGTCCAACCCAATCTATTTTGTTTTAGGTCTTGTGACCTGAATACATGAATTGATATCTTCTAGCAGTACATTAATTAAGGCCGTCGCCACCCCACTGCACTAATCTGTATCGCGAACAGTGGGTGCCTCAGTGATCTCCTGGAGTATAAGACTCAATGGCCACATGCAGTACTGCAGACACAGTATGCATCCCTGGCCAAAGACACTAATGAACAACAATTGCACTGGACAGTAATGCCATATGTTCTTGAGGGCAGAATATGTATTCATTGTACATTATTGGCCCCAGTCATGTGCCTCAAGTGCCAAACAGTAATGTGAACCAGTGGCTCATTGAACCTCAGCAGTACTGTGCACGATTGCCTCCAGTTTATAATATTAATAAATGGCCTAGGACAGTAATATCATCTGTGGGCTCAGGTATGAGGATGTATCAGTAGACCCTGGTGACAACAAGCGTCAATGAGCCAGGCCTGAATGCCCCAGACATTATTTGCCAGAGGCCCCTGAACATTATGTTCACAAGTAGCCCCTGTCGTTAATCAGTATAATTGCCCCTTGCCAGTAACATGGGTCAGTTGCTGGAAGTAGTAACTAACAGCAATGGTCCCAGACAGGTCCTGATTCAGTGCACAGCCAGAAACTAGCATCAATGCTCCTAGGCTCTAATATACAACAATGGGTCTGCTGTATGTATATATTAGTGGTCCGAGGCAATGCATGCATTACTGGCCTATGATACAAATTAATATCGGTGTTTGGAGGCCATGTGTGGGTTGTCGCTATGAATGCAGTATTGGCCACATTCAGTGCATAAATCAGAGGTCCCACATGTTGAATGTAATAGTTTTCACAAGCAGTACATGCATCCACGATCCCAAGCAGTTCCTTATTTGCGGGCCATAAACAAAATGGTCAGAAGCAGTGCCTACATCAGTGATCCCAGGGACTACCTGCATCTGTAGTCCTAGGCCGTCCATATTAATGGCAACACGCATCAGTCAAGTGGAAAAATAGCATGAAGTAAAGGGTTTGATGCAAACGCTCTTGGCACATAGCAATGCTCGGCAGATAAATAGAACATTTAAGCTACACCTAGCTGTGTCAATACCCTGGTCAAATGGTGACCTTGATTCAACGCATCCTCTAAACTACATATCCTTATGTGGGCCTGAAAAGGCAAGTTAACTGAAGTTCTAAAAGCAGAATGGAAGGACTTGTAAAATGGCAGAACTGAAGTTCACATATGTATTCACTTGTTAAGAAACAGCCCTTGAACCGAAGTTCTATATTTTAGTCCAGCTAAGTGTACGGGCACATATATTGGCTCACTGTTGGCATAATGGGCATATTCCCGCTCATTAACTCAATCAGCAGCATCTTGTAGGTTGATAGAATTATGGGAAATATCTTTTCCATCAATTGTTGTATTGCTACTTCCCGCATTATAAGGGCATTAGTAAGTGTTACAGGAGGGGATTGGAGGAGGTTTCAGTATTCACCCTGTGAACTGACCACACACAGGCAGACAGTTAATGAACAGGGCAAAAATAATCATAAAGTTGTTACTAGTCCTGCAGGGCTAGTAACTTAAAAAATCTACTCGACCTAACTGTAATGCACCTGACCTCTTTCTCTGAAAGCAGAGTAAATGTGACAAGTTAACTAGATTTAAATGCATTTTTGTTGTTCATTCACTTTGTAAGCAATAAAGATGCCTTTAAATGTTGCTAACTTTTCACATTTGCTCTGCTTTCAAAGGCAGAGGTCAAAACTAAGTTTGTCTTCCTACTCGCCGGAAGGGGTGAGTAGGATCTAAAAATAGCTCGTCCTAATTAAATCTGTCTCTCAAATCCGAGCGGGCGTGTGGATTTTTCGAGCCCTGAAGAGGCAACAACCTAGCACTATCAAAAATACTGTTGTAAAGAATATTCCTATCTTCTATCCCCATATACTAAGGAGGTTCCAAAAGGAGCCAGCTAAATCCCATGTATCTATATCACCATGAGCCTGCATGCCACTCTCATGTAACCTTTTTATTGCCTCCCTGACTGATGTAGACGAATCAGGAACTTATGTGCAACAAGATGCACCCACAATTTTACAGACGATCCTTTCTCGGCCAGCATTATGTAAGGATCGTCAGGGGCTTGGGATTTAATAAAATATCTACTTGCTGATGGGGCAGGTTGCTTCATAATTCTACTTGTCCTGTAACAAAATCCACTTGTTCCGTTTGTGCCATGTAATGCGGCGAGAAATTACGGCAGCAATCTCATTATATAAGAGTTCTGATAAAGCCTCTCTTATTATGCCAGGGCTCGTACCATAGAATACTAGCAATTCCCTTATGTTGCTACATTTCTGCAGGTCTACATACTGGGGCTGAACTTAGTGGTAAGCAATAGTTTGAGGGTTGGAATGCCCTTTTGAGTTTGTGCAAACCTACTTACTTGCATGTTTTCAGGGTTTTCACCAACTATTTTCTAATCTTTTCCCGTATTAAAAAAGTTTGGAAGTTTACTCCTGACATCGGCAGACGTAAAACTTCCTCGGGGTTGGGAAAAAAAGTGGTTGGAGGAAAAGTGACCTTGAAACATTCAGAGTTTCACATGAGCAAATCTACACATGCACGTTTGCTCATGCTAAAATGCAGTTCACAAATATTTTCTAGGAGTACTATTTCTTGGCCTACTTCTGTAAATTCTGTATATATGCACTTAATGCAAGTATTTATACCATGGATGCACTTTTGAGACTTTGTTTAATAATTGGGCCTCTAATTAGGCCTGACGTTAACCACGACCTTTTGAGTTTAATACAATTATGTCTCTCTCTCTTCTTCCTTCTCTCGGTCTATCAGCTGGCTTCACTGTGAGTGGCAGTATTCTGCTCTTTAACAAGAAGCATATTGGCACACAAAGAAGATTTGTACAGTGCCTGGAACTGCTGTGGCAATGTGTGCTTTTTGAGACCAAAAACTATTTTTGCTTTTGCCAATTCTGGTTAGAATGGTGAGGGCCCTGCAGCTCCCACACAATAAGGTGTTAGAAAAACCATGCCTAAACAAGTCACGCATTGACAAAACCAGAAGCATGACCACCAATTTCATACCTACTGGCTTTGCCAATGCTTGTTTATTTTTGTTTCCCCACAATCATATTTTAACTGGTTACACTGATTTTACATTATGAATATTTTTGGAAAATATAAGCAACCTGTTACTAAATGATGCTGCAAAGATATGGTACCTACAATCGTACAGTAGTTTATCACAATGTTTTTTGTGAACATTTTATTTTGAAAGCAATCATCACTGTTGCTGTCTAGCTTCTGCAAAAATGTTCATATAATCAGAGAGCATTCTGGGAGCATTATACATAGCCTCATATTACTAAACTTTGAAAACGTATGTACACGTTTATACTGCACCCACCGTCAGTAGTTCAGGCAGAGCTAACAACATTTACTTTTAGTGCTCACCCTAATAATAAAGGCTTTACATTAGTGAACCATAAATACAAGTTTGAACAGCATTAACACATGAACACACATATTACCTTAATTGTAGACAATGCCCTTCCTTGATCCATAATGTGGTACTCTAGACTGGCAGCCAAAGGGTTTGTGCTGTAGGGGGTTGGGCCTACTTGTTCCAAGGACAAAATACACATGAAAACTTGTTGCCCTTGACCCTAAACAATATCTCCTAGGCGTCGGGCTATAGGAATGCCACATCCCTTAGGACCATTCTATTTTAAAAGGGAAACAAGCCTCACCACCTTCAACTCTACTGTTATATTTTCAGTAATTCCTGTTGTCTCATGCACAGTAGCTTCCAGTAGTCATGCCAGTCTAAATATAGCTAGAGAATTGATATTCGGGCCGCACCAGCGTAAGAAAACCTTTAATACATCACCTACCACTTTTGAGGTAGTATCATTTTGGTTGATATTTCCTTTACCCCTAGGTATGTCTGATCCTTTTGATCCCTTGTTAATTTCCTTCATAGTTATAACAGACACAGTAGGCATTATAAACCCAAGGTCACAACAACCCTCCCACACCCCACTTTACTGGATGCCAAGTGAAGGCTTTATCCCCACTATTAAAGTAATCAAGAGTCACCTACATGAAAGGGAAAAGTTACATTGTTGTTGCTATCTCAAAAGTCATAGTTCAATTCTCACTATTTCCCACTGTGGAGATACCATTACTTTTAATGCAAATGCTCTCAGACACATTGTTCCTTCTTAGTTTTAAGAATGGTACATTTTCATTATCCTGTTTCAGCAAAGAAATGGAAGCAGTTCCATTGTTATGACCCTAAAACAAAGGAGTGAAAACTCTGGTTAGGGGGAACGTTGCATTGAGCTTGATCACTTGGGTGCAATTTCCCCTTTCCAAAATATGTGTGGTATTGTAGATATAAAGATGGGGAAAAGTCCTGGTGCTAGAGCGCGACACCACCAAAACCTTAAAATCTGTTGTTCTGTTTTAGGAATTGCCACAGGTAGAACATAGCAGGACGCTTCAAAAGGAAGAGATATTTGTAGAAGGGGCATACCCTTCATCTACAAAGAATGGAAATTTCAAGCATATCCAGCATTCTCCTTTATTTAAGACTTGGTGAGCGTGACAAAGAAATTATGACATATGTCCTCCCTATGAGCCATTTCTTCATGGGCTAGAGTATATGGGGTGATGCTTGCAGAGGGTGTAGGCACAGCCAGGTGTATGGTATATTTAATCTCTAGGAAATATAGCAGACCCATTATAAGCAGCAACAAGCAAAACAACACACTTGGGAGACCCATTTTAGAGTGATACCACCTCTTTCTCTTAATCCTAAGGGCAGAATATGTCTCATCCATTTTCTTTTTTCTTTTAACAGAATGGCCAAGTAAGTTTGCTACAAACTATGTCTATGGGAAAATAGAATTGCCAGTTGCACTATATGTCCATTGTTCACAATATGTACGTAATACGACCAAAACATAATAGATCAGTAAACAAGCACAGAACAATACAACCACAATATATAGAATTTGGAAGAGCAATATTCTCCAAAAGTTTCATAGGGCCATAGAGGTCCCCTAGAGGTGCTCCTTTTCTTCCAAAGAGACCTATATTCGAAACAGTGAGGGGGCAGCCCTCAAATCAGTCAGTACTTCAAAGGGTAAGGCACATATTTAGGAGTGTTCAAAGTTCCTCAACTCAGAGGCAGTCCTTTAAAGTTGGCAGCCATGACCACCCAAGGATTTCCTTTCACAAGAAGGGATGATATTCATTCTCTTTTATTTCAGCCGATGAGGTCTGAGGTTATACTGAGGAGTGTCTCTCGTTGTGGTGATGTCTTTTGATATTTTTTAGGCAATATCTCCAGTGGGTCCCATGTTCTTTGTAGTATGAAAATGATTTTACCAGTGTTTAGTGGAATTTGCTCATCCTCAATCAGTTCTCCACTGCCAAACAGTTTTTGTTTGGGCAAACTTTGTTTCTTCTCTCCCAAAGTGTCCAAGCATGTGAACATCATAAGGCAAAGGAATTGGAAATCTTTGGATGTGACTGTCATGGATCAAGTTTCTGTGGCCGTCACACCGAGCACCAGTCTGTTTGGTTAGGAGGACATTCACAGGGACCTGCCAGCACGGCTACAGTCCAGAAGTCCTTTGAAAATTCTTCGTCAGGACCCACTTTGTTAATTCCTTAAAGTAGTCTAGCAACATAGCATATTCAATTTCTTGGGCCTAGGCACACCCCAAATGCTGGCAAGGCAACCCATCACTACCTCATAGGTTGACAACTTAATGCTTTAATTTACAACAGCTCTCATGAAAAGAGTTAATTTAGCTATTTCTATCATTTTCACAGTCTGTGCATTTCTTTGCTCAGGGATTTGACAAATATCTGGGAAATATTTTGTGAATGAGACCATTTCCATTCTGCTCCAAAGGACATGAACATGATGGGTGAGGTGGGTTGCGTCAAATCTGGAGACTTCTTTCAAAGAGGCTTGGGGTTTGGGGATTGACTCAAACCATTCTAAGAAAATGATGAGAGACTTGAATCACTTGAGTCTGGTCAGTACATGCAATACTGCACATCTCTATCGATGCTTTCATAACCTGCTTGGAGACGAATGGGGGGGGAGGGCAGGGTTTGGGTGACTTTGCTATCTTTCTTTCTACTAGCATTGTAGTCAAGATACTTATTGTGTACTAACTTGGACAATTCTTCATTAATGAAATTGTGTGTATGCATTGCTTCTTTGTCCAGAATTTCGTGAGCCTCTGGAAGTACTTCGGAGCCTTTTGGCGCCCAGTTCGGTGCAAGACGGCACATAGTCCCTTTTCCTCCTTGGGAATTGTATTTCTGAGTCCTCTAGTTGCGAAAATATTTTGTTCATGAGTAACTGTTAAAAGCTAGGGAAGGGAACCTCTGCAAGGCAAGGAGTCCCCTTTTTGTGCTGAATGTGTAGGTGCGGGTCTGAAAGGAGGTGGAGAAAGGGATTCTGTAGGATAGGACGACAAAGCTTTACTTTGGGATGGGGTTGCCAAAGGCTGATGAGGAAGACCTCGGAGAGGTGATGAAGGATCTTGAGTAAGACCTGCCAGTTGAGAGGCAGGAGTGAGTGGAGGTATTGGAAAGGGTTGCTCCAGGAATAACAATACCTGGGGCATTGGAGCCCACAGGTGGAACATTAGTAGGACTGTTTGCTTGATTTATGGGTCCTGTCCCTCCCCGTGTTCTGCATGGTAGCGAGAAGGTCTACGACTTAACATCTCCTCCAGTAAAGGGACATGCAGTGCCATTTCTCTGTGGCACCGCAGTTGGGCCACCCTTGCACTCACGTCCACATTTCTCAGCTACAAGAAGCCAGTGATCCAGCTGGCCAAAGGAAATTCAGTCTCATATGAACAACTCTACACCACGATACTCACCATAATTCATAAATCTAACTCTAGGCCCATAAATGTCTGAGACATGAATTGACCAACTGAATCATATATGACCTAATTAATCAAACACTTTATATACATTTAATTAAGTCAAATCATAGGCAATGGATTAACTAATGGTAACTCAAATGAAACAAACAAGACCTGCTTGATATTTCAAAATCTATTTTATTAACTTTAATTGTCAAGCAAAGAGCAATTTTAAGAAATTAATTATTTTATTTGCGTTTTAATTAGCAGCATTATTTTATTAGAAAGGCACATTTGACTGTCAGCTCAAAGCAAAATCAGCATGAGAAATGCTTAAACATTTAGGAAATCCTTTCCCTAAACCCTATTTCCCTAACTTAACTAAAGAAAAAACTAAAGGGAAAAAGTAAAGTTCAGAATATCTTAAGTGAGTCAAAAGTCCAACAGCATCTCTGGAGCACAGGAACGAGCCAACAATGCTCTTTGCAAGGGGGCAATTTTTATACCTTTTCTCTATCTAAAACTAACTAAAAGAATACAAATAACCGACCAACACGAAGCATGATTGGTCGAGAAATGTCACTCCATGAAGTCATTCGCCTTTCACATTGTAAGAATCAAGAGCGGCATTGTCCTTTGACTAAGAGTGTCACAGGCTCTTCCGAAGCTTGCAACATTTAATAAAAATGTTCGTTGCTTCCTCTGTCCAAGCTTTTCCGCCAATACACATCCTGTTTTTGGCAATAAAAGTTTATACAATGATTATCTCAGTGCTCCGCACAGCCTTGCTTCCGCGTGTGTTTTTCAAAGAATTATGAAGAAAATATTTTCTTTTCATTCACTGCTGTGCAAGGCCCAACTCGACAGGACTTCGGACATCCATTTTAGAAATAGGCCACAGGCCTCTTTTAGCATGACTCTAGTATGCAAGGAAACACAAGACATCAATTAATTCGAGAAATTATAATTATTCTGTTACCCACCCCCTTGACTAATACCCATTAGTCTATGTTATCTAGCATAATGCACAAAAGACAAACAAAACACTGTCACATGAAAGACAAGACATAAACAAAAGCACATTTAAGAGAAAGCACATGCTATTATTTAAAAGGGCCACAGTTAATGTTTGACAAAAAAAAAACCAAGGTAAATATATTATTAAAAACGTATTGACAAACCTGATAAAAGCAGTTATAATTAGTCCCACATGTTCGTGTAGGTGCACACTATTCTAGGTTGAATCGGTACAAAAACATGCAACACTCGTTAGTGAATTAAAAATTATGGGAGTTTAAATCAGCGTACTGAATCTAAACTTATCTCCAAAGTCCGCTTCATCACCAGCAAAATCGCGTTCCCTGGGAACATTACCTGTCCCATTTCCAACTTCCCCATTACTGCTAACCTCTGGGCCTGAAATACGGGTCTGTAACTGGTAGAAGAGATTCCTGCCTTTCCGGACTTGAACATGATGACCATGGAATCCCCTAAACTACAAAGGCTGTTTTGCCATAGTTTTTACATGAAGACCCTTAGAATGAGAGGTTTGTCTTGGTGTCTAAGCTACACTAGGTGTTGTTGGTGGCCGCTGGTTGCAGTCGAGCAGTGGCGCAGATAAGGGGAATCCCCTCACCTAAGATGACCATTGTCTCATTATATTTATGCGGAATGCCATCTTAGATGAGGGGATTCTTCTCCCCTAGAATGACCATTGCATCCCAACTTTGATGCAGCTAACATTATGTGTTCCTTTAGAATCAGTGGTGTTCGCCGGCCATAGAATCTCCACATTTAACACAACTCTACTATCATGATCTTTGATAAGAGGATTCCCTTTGAAATCTTATATGGTGTGCTGGCTGGGCCCGGTTTAAAAGAGATGCATAGCAAAAGGTAGATAAAGAGAATTCATTATCACTGGTGTCAGTTAGCTTCTTACTTGCTCAGGTGGTGTCACAAAAGAGGTGCTACAGCGTTTACGATACTGAATCTACAGTAAAACTGTAAATATCCATGTACTGTCGTGGACTCATTCAGACTGTGAAGGGCACATGATAAAGGCTTGTTAAAGGCAATTGCTCAATTGCTCGAAGATAGCTAAACAAAAAACAGCAAATGTGCGAAGAGGGTCTACCCAAAGCCACTCTCTGTATTCGTTTTATTGCTAATATAAACTTCAAAGAGCCAGACCTTGAAGAAACTCCTACAAACAAAAGCTAAAAAAATGGCATGGATGCAAGCTACCCAGATGTTCACCACTATCTTCTTTTCAAATATTTACTTACATTTTATCAACTAGATTTGAGTATTTTTTCAAATTTACACTTCATAGATCAATAACCATAATAAAGGACTGTAGACAACCAATGTGCAATACAATTGTCATTAGTAGTGTGCTTTTGCAAAAAAAGCGTTGCTTGAAGGGGTGAACAAAAAGATTCAGCTAGCCAGAAAATATTGGGAGTTTTTGACATGAGAAGTTGATGTAGTTGAAGGCTGTGTGTGTCTGCAAAGCAGATGCTTAACAGCCTGCCTGACAGATGGTGAGCACTTGAGATTGTACATTTAAATGTTAAATGCAGACGACAGAGGGGTTTTATGGTGTTTTCCTGTAGGGGACGAAGACTTTAGAGTATATCCAAATATGAGGCAGGAATAGTATACTATGGCAGGCATGTTGATACAGTATGCACTATGTAGCATGTCCTGAGTTAGCGTCTAAATAAATAGCTTTGATAAGAAGGCGGATTACTAAATAAGTATATAGGCTAGTTTGACAGCCAGCATTTTACAGCAGCCAGTATCTAGCAGCTTAATTATCTCAGCTGTCATCCTTTGTTCCGTGGGCTTTTTATAAACTGTGACTGGTGCATAATGATAGCAGGCCACTAGTGATGGATGCCCAATCCTGGACAACTTGTAGCGCGGGCATTATGGAAACAAATGTCTTTTGCCTGCTGCTGTTGGTAAGTTCTATAGATTGCATCTGGTGGATGGCTTGTGGTAGTAGCGTCCGCAAAGACAGCCTCTGATAAAACAGAGTAGTGCAGCATCACTTCATTCTTATGAGGCCAGTTCGGGCTAACCTGCTGCCATGTGTGGGTTTCTGCTTCTGGAATGTCAGAAATTGATCTAAGGAGATCCACAATGTGTGGAAAAGACTGGTGTTTTCCTAACTTTGGAAGCTTCCTGATGAGCTACCAACCAAGTAAATAATACCACATAAAAGATAAACTAAGTCAATCAATCTGGCACGCATCATTGCAGGTCTGGCAGCATGTATAGTCTTTCCATAGTTTCTATTTGCCTTATAAACTGCCCTTTCCTTTGTCATGTGTATACTTGGATTAACATTTTGGTGATTTTATATTATTTGTAGAGTCAAGATGCACAACAGGAGTCTTATGCTGATGTTTATGGGAAACAATTTGTGAAAGCGTGTTGACAGATGTATTGTCACTAAAAGTACAACACTGTGCTCAGCACTTCTCCATGCATCCTAATCTTGCCCCAATCTCATAGGGTAGTAGAGTATCCACATGTCTTTCAGGATCTGCAATATTTCCTCCATCCCTACCCATCACTAATGGCTTGTCAGTATGTTTTGTGTGTGGCTTCTTGTTTTCAATTGGGACATATAGTGCCCTACCCTAACCAACACGCCATGTCCTGGCCTGACCGTGATTGGGGAAAACACTTATACTCTGGTCTACCCCCCCCCCAACCTATCCAAACCGCTGCTAAATCATTCAAGCACGCCACCCTAAAAAGCCACCGTGAGATGCTGATATCCAACCTGCGCTACAGCGCGGACATCGGCATAGTCATTAATGACCTTATCTTCTACTCAAGAAGAACTGCCGCCTGGCGCAAAACCTTTACTCACCTTCTTGATGTTCACTCAACCAGGAACATTCCATACGGCACCAAGCTCACAATAGCGCCCTCCTCAACCCTGCGAGCTGACCTCACCATCACCCTCTACAAAAACGGCATTGTTCTGATCCAAGCCTCAACCAATAACCTCAATAAATTTGCAGACCTTTTCATCCTCCTCAGAAACCATGTGCACAACACCGATAGGGTAGCTAAGACACGCACCAATGACCCGCCGTCCTGCCAGCCTAAAGTGCCTAGTCACCCACATACCCCCCTCCTAGGGCTTTCATCACAGTCCATCCTATCCTCCATAGCATGTCTCCTGACCCTGGCTACAGAATCTCCCCTACACCTTTGTTCTCCTCCCACCTAGCGCCCCCCACTGACTGGGAGACTGTTACGTTGCCAAAGAGCCCTGATTCAGATCGAGCCAGCCCTCTAATTGATCCCAACACTGATCACCCTAACCTTTTATAGCATGTCCCCCGGCACCTCCAACAGAGTCTCCCCAAGACCTCTGACCACCTTCCCGCCAGCCATCCACCCGAACCGCGAGTTTGGTACGCTTCCAAAGACCCTTGATTCGGCTCGAGCCAATACTTCTCCCTTCCCACCTATGCATGCCACTTGTACTGCTCCTGAACCTCTGCCCCCCTGCCCTCTAGCACCTCCCGCTTATATTGATCTCAAAACTCTGCACTCCAGAGCAGCCAAACAAACCCAGAGCATCCATATCTCCATTCTCGACCTTATGAACCTCCTTCACTTTGCCGTATTATCCCTTGCTAACATCAAGCCCCCGCTGATATCAGTCCCCCCACAGGTCACAGAGCCTCCCAAGCACCCACTACCGCTACCCTTGAGACATCTTCGCTCTCGCAAGCAACCTTGCCACATTTCAGAGGAGGAATCCCGAGCTTGTTGCGTGTTTATCTAGGGTCCTGATCGATACTGTGACCTTATGCCCCTATTCGGCTATAAATCCATTTTATTCCCTATATTGGCATAACCGTTCAAGTGCGATATTCAGAAAGTCATCTCTGACCTCACACGAACAGAGCCACGTTCAAGGATATCTCTCTCTGCCACTTCCTTTGCGACCAATTAGTGCAATGACAGAGCAGAAGTCACTATCTGATATTCCTAGATTAACACTCCGAGTTCTTCAACAAGATAAAAACTCAGCAAACTGGGAAATCCCCCTTGCCTTGTTTTGATTAGTAATAGAACTCTAATGAGCAACTGATAGCTATCACTTCCTAGTGATATCTTTAATTGACGTCTTATGTCCAGCAAACTTGCGTCAAACCCGGCACCTGTCAGGTATAAATACTACCAACGTTGCCTTAAGCAATTGTGGTCGAGAGCTGTTGTGCACCCTGTTGTGCATACCGTTGCTGTTGCCGAGCACTGTAGCACTCTGTCGCTGCAGCCTGCTATCCCTGTGGTGGTGAAGCTACTGATACCATTATCGCTGCTAAAGCGCGAACGATGGTGCAGTACGCTTAGGAGCCGAACAGACGTCCCTCTGCGAAGAGCCCAGCAGATCCAGCTGCCCGCGGACGCTGTCCCCCGCCTCCTCCTCTTGTCGCGCTGAAGAAGAGCCGCTGCCTTTCTCGTGCAGAGAAATCCAGCTCCGGCGCTTCCGGTTTACCCTCGCGGGTGACAGGGATATCGAGCTTCCCCTGAAGGAGATACCAAACCTCCATCATTCTATTCAGAGGTATGGAGCTGACTAAACCCTTAAATGAGAATTCTTGAAACAAACCTTGGCAAAACCAACTTAACTTAAAGCTACTTACTTACTCCCCTTTCACGTGTTAGGCTTAGGTCAGGCACACTGGGGTAGGCTTAGTTAGAAGCACCAGTTGAGTATTTTAGCCTATTGTATATATGACTGTATATATGTTTTATTACTTTTAACCATTGTATGGCTAAGAAACCATATCAATGATTTTACAGTATTATTTTGCAATACTTATCTTACTGTACGTACTTTTTATCATAACAAGCTTTGCAATTGTGGTAATACATTTCTCTTGTACGAGAAGAAAGACTGTTCAATAAATGTTAACCCTTTATTGACAAAAGCCCGTCTCTCTATTCTCTACATCTCGTGAAAGTAAACTGCACTAGACTGACTGAGTGAAATACATGTCTATTGTTTCACACGACCCTAGAGATTGACTCTTGATCTGAGGAGCAAAGTTGTCATGTTGCACGGTTGTTGGAAAACTGAATCCCTTCTTGTCTGTGCCAAGGAAGCTGATCACTTCCTATGCAGAGAAGAAAGTTTCCAGTGACCTCTGAGCTAGTTGGTAACACAACCCAATTAAGTTTAGCATAGTCAGTGGAGGCCTGGAATATCCGCAGTTCCACGTCGATACTACTGTTTATGTTATTCCAATGCGCAGGGCCTAGTGGGAAACTAGGAACTACACTACAAGCTCTTGCCCTCTCTTACAACTCTACCACTGCCACCTCAATTCCACTAGACCTCACGGAAAACAAAATCCTAGCCATCCTCCAAGACCACAACTCTATCCAAGTCATCCCTTGTCCACTAGGTGCGAGTCCCGAACATACCATCAGCACGGTCACCATCAACCCCAACAGGCCAGCAACCCACCGTAACAGAAGTGTGGTTAAAAGCAACCTTGCTCCTGTACTCCTGTCCGCCCAGACCCCTGTCACTCATCCAGATCTATCTATCTATCTATCTGGTCTCTTAATCAATTGTCGATCTGCAGTTAAGCACGCCGTGATATTGCTCATCACATCCTGAACAAAAATTTAGACCTAGCAATACGAGTCGTGGCTCAATGATTACTCTACTCCTTGTATGGACCTATTAGTCCCTCCCAACTACAATATTGCTAGACAGGACAGACAATCCAGCAGGAAAGTAAGCAGCATCGCCTGCATCTACCGATCTAGCCTCCTTGTCACGGAACTCACGGCGAATACCTCACCCTCTCCATTTTAAGCAACTCAATACATCTGTACAATTTGCACATCTTTTACCACCCCCCAGGTTTGAACGACTCTTTCACCGATCACCTCTTGGAAATCATCACAATTAAGATTTCCTCCAATGCAAAAAAGATTTTTATCAGTGATTTCAACCTGCACTGGATCGATCCTAAGGATCCCCACGTTAACGCCATCAAAGACCTCCTAACCCATCAAGCCCTGACTCAAGCCTGCTCTCTGCAAACTCACTCAAAAGGGGCCACCCTGGACTAGATCATCTCTAAGGAATCTTCAGTCAAGCTTATCTCCATAGACCCATGTGACTGGTCTGACCACCAAACCATTGCCTTCCTTTTACCCGGGACCCACAAGACAAAGGTACTGCAACCGGTGATTCCAAAACGCTGGGTCAGAGACACCAAGAACCTTGACCACATGAAACTGGAGGCTAGCTGCAAATCTGACCTCAAACCCCCACCCCCCTCGCATATAACTACGGTCAGTGACCTCAATGATCATTACTCAGCGACTATATCGAACATTCTGAATGACCTTGCCCCACTAAAACTAAAAAGAACACCAATCAAGGACAGAAACCCCTGGTTCACTGGATCCCTCAACATGGAGAGGAGATCCCTCCGGCGATCTGAAAGAATCTGGAGACCGCACCCCTCTGCTGTGCATCTTAAACTTCTCCGCCAGGTAAGAAACTCCTACAAGAAGAACATCCTCAATTCAAAAAAGAATGCTTCTGATCGGAACTGGAGAATTCCAACAATAGACCCCACAAGCTCTTTGAACTGGTCAAACACCAATCAAAAGACTGGCTAAAACACCGAAAGAGTCTCCTAAGTCTCTAATATCATTTGAGGAATTCTCTTTCTTCACTGATAAAATCACTGCCTTAGGAAATGAATTACATAGTCTCAACCCCTTCCTGACCTGCCCCACCCCCTTTCCGCGCTACCCCCACTGGGCTCACTTAAAAGCCAAGCACGTTGGACCGACTTCAAATACTATGACGAAGACTCCGTCTCTAAAATCCTCTCTACCTTAAACCCGAAAACCACTTTATTGACCCGCTACCATCCAACTGCCTCACTGCTGCTTCCCAATCCATTGTTCCTAGCTGGACTGCAATAATCAAGGCCTCTCTCTAGCAGGGATCGGATCCGGACTCTCTGAAAGCCGGCCAAGTCTTCCCTATTTTAAAAAAAAACATTGCTGGATCCAGCCTCCCCTGACAACTTCAGACCTATCTCCAATATCCCTCTGTTAGCCAAAGTGTTAGAGAAGTGTGTACAACAGCAACTAAGTCAACACATCAACAACTTCCACCTACTTGATGACTTCCAATCTGGATTTAGACCGGGGCACAGCACTGAAACTACTATGCTCCACATCGTGGATGATACCCTCCAAGCCCTAGACCAAAGCAAAACCTGCCTTCTAACCCGCCTAGATCTATCCTCGGCCTTCGACACGGTCAACCAAGAAAACTACTTGAATGCCTCAAACTCAGGATGGGTTTGGATGGCTCCACAATCGATCTCAGAGATTCTTAATTAACGACAACCTATCGGCTCCCACCCCGGTCACGGTTTGAGTCCCTTTACTTAGAGCCGCTTACCGGAGTTCTTCGCACCGCTAACATCTCCTACCATATGTACGTGGACAACACCCAAATATACATAAAAATGTAATCGCTCGAGGAGATCCTCGAAACTGACCGTCCGATGGCTCGCCTCTAACCAACTCCAACTCCATGCAAAGAAAACGGAATTTCTCCTAATCTCCCCTACAAAAGCCAACCCGGAGATTCAGATGTGGATCAAGGCCATCACAGCCTTAAACTGCCTGCCAACCATCGTGGACTCTGCCAAATCTCTGGGTATAATCCTCAACTGCAACCTAAACATGCAGGACCACATCAACTCGATGGCTAAATCAGCCATGTTCCACCTGAGCTACCCAAGGAAGCTGAAACCCTGCATTGATGCTCCTTATCTAAAATTGGCAGTCCGTGCACTAGTCATCTCTAGGCTGGAATGTGGCTGTTCCACCCTCTCGGATTACCCAAGATCTCCCTGGCACCTTTAAAAGCCTGCCTCAATGCGGCCGCTAGACTACTTACTGGCACTAGGAAATTCAACCACTTCTTTCCACATCTGAAAGCTTTGAACCGGCTCCCCCTTGAGGCCAGAATACAGCTGAAACTGGCCTGCATTACACACAAGGCTCTATACGCAAACTCCCTGCTTATCTGGCGCAGAAACTAGTGGTATCTGGAGGAAGCAGGAACTCCCGGTCCGCCAGAGACCTCTTGCTCCAACCTGCCTGTTTTCGGAAAAAAAAACCTACAATCGGGCTTTCTCAGGGGCTGCACCACGAATATGGAACTCTTTTCCACCCGCCATCAGAAGAATCCCTTCTCTGGCACTTTTCAAAAAGGAGGCCAAAACTTTCCTCATGGGTAAATTCCTTGTGTAATTTCTGCCTTCAACCACCACAGTGTGCCTGACTAATCTAAGACTATCGCCTATGCCTCAGATCACCTATTGACTCCACTAAGAAACTGTGGGGTTTTATACGGATTCTAACAGTAAATGTAGCCATACACTTGTGTCCCTCCTATTCCCCTATGGGTCCAGCACCCTTGCCCCTCTCCAATCATTTTGTATACTTCTAAGCCTTTTGTTTGTTCACTTTTGTAAACCTTGTGAAGCGATCTGATACCCTCAAGGGTCAAGTTCGCGCTCTATAAAACACTAAAATAAAAAATAAAAAATATGAAGGTTTGGAATACTTATAGAGCGGTTTTTAAGCAGGGTGAAGTTTGTAGGTCGGTGTCTAATCAATAAATAATTATATCTTGTGCAACCTCCACTGTAAGGTTACCTGCTTTGTACAGCAAGAGGCACAGCATATAATGAGTAGATAGGAAAGAACATGAAAACCCACTCCAGCAACGTATTCCACCCATATCACTCTCATGTGTACCACCACTTTTAATTATTAAACAAAATGGGTTGAGACGCAAGACTGGGGCCTTACAAGCCTCATAAGACGATGCCCCTGTCCAAATAAAAGAAACCTCCAAAGGGCAAAATTCAAGGTCAAAACCATAAAGGTTCAGTCAAATTTAAGAATCACTACAGAAGGCAAAAAAAGTAGTTAGCTGGATTCAAATCAGCTTCATTAAAACATCAAATAATGCAAATACAGGCCACATCAACGTATGGTCAATTTCCAAAACAAATAAATAGCCATAACCACAGTATAATTCAGCCAGAGTACTAGCAAAAATCTGCTTAGTTCAAAAGTCAAGAAAGGACTAAGTAAAATCAGTAGACAGACTAGTATAAAGTCTGCCTTCATGGAAGTACAAATCAGTAGGTATACCATCATAGAGTCTGCACAGTTCAGAAAGCAAGAGAGGTCTGGCACACATCTCAAAAAGGGCACCTTTCATAGGTTTCAGGCAGTAAAAACTACTCTCTTGATATTGTGAAATCTGAAATTATATACAATATAACCGGGGGTACATTAGGAAATGAATGAAATAACATGGCATTTGTGCAGCAAGTAAAAACAATAGTCAGTACAGCTACTTAGATCAGACTCTGGTAAAGAACCTTGAATTTGTTGCAAATACAGAAACTTTCTGCACATGGCTACCTTTTAGAGGAACACACATTAATACAATTCAGCTTCACAAATCAAACAGTACCAAAAATTATATGCCATAAATTCGATATCACTTATTTTCTGAGATGAAAAGACAAAAATGAGAAACATGCTCATAGGAAACTCGTTCATGTAATTTAAAAGCACATTTTTCTTTCTGTCACTGCAAAACAAATGTCAATGCAGGCTGATTTCGGACTATGCATGTCAACTAAAACCTAGTTATGCTAACTAAAACAAGCATTGTTTTTTATTAATTAAAAACATTCGGATCTGTATAGCGCATGCCCTGGTATTTTTTTAAAGCAAAATTACTGTACACACAGTCCCCGGCTGAAAGAAGATATATATTGTAACGAAGATGGTGTTCTTTTGTCCACTCTCAAGTAGAAAACTACTTTATTCAGTGGGTTCTTTAAAGCTGTGTGTGTGCTGTCTGATTAGAAGTAGCCTCCATTGCAAGTTTTCCCTGTAAAAAGGTAAATATCATTGTCTGATTTTAAATGGTGTAATCACGAACATTTGAGCGCAGTATTCAACTAGGTACCACAGTGAAGTTGATTGGCCAGAATTGCAGTTGAGTTGCACAAATCAATTACCTAGAGGATAAGAGATGGACATGCAAACCCGGGGGCACCCAAAAGACGATGCAATGTGTGTCACGCCTAGCCTGCATTTGACTGTCCATAGATCTGCACCAGGAAAAGATTTCCCTTTAGTCAAAAGCCTGCTGGTACAGGAAGGTTGTCTTCTGGTCGAAAGGTAGGTATGCGTATTTGTGACTTGTTGTGCATGGTGACGACTAAAGTGACTTGATGCTATAAGAGGGTGAGCTCTCTCTGCACTGATCAGTCTACATTTAGATGCATCAAGGGGTAAGCAGATTGGCTCCGCGTGTCTGATGCGTCAGTGGTTTGACACTGTTGGACTTAGCCCTTTTTGGCATGTTCACCCCTAAACTTTTTGCCTTTTCTCTGACATGGTATTGGTGGTTTTAGGCCTCTGGGCACTTTAGCACTGTGGTCCAGTGTAAAAAGTGTGCGCTCTCTGTGTTACATTTGTACGGTTGGCCTGCCCTCCCATAGGAATGCAATAGGAATTCCCAGATAACTGTGTGTCGGTGGTAATTCCTATTGTGAGAGGAGCAGTGTTTGTCAAGTCTGGTATGTATGAAATTGTGTGAATAAATGCTGCGCAATAGTGTGCACAGATTTATTCTGGTTATTTTAGAAATGCCACTTTTAGAAATTGGCATTTCTGTGTGCTATGTGTCTGCCTGCCTGATGTGAATTGCATGTCTGGCTTGTGAGTGACGGGAGCTGGGAGGTGTGTGTGCCTCCAGGAGGAGCAGGATGAGTCAGCGCTGGGCTTAATAGGACATCTGGGCTCAGAGTAGTGGGAGAGGTAATCCCCTGACTCTGAATAGGATGGTGCCTGCCCTAGTAAATGCTGGCTCAACCCCTTGTGGTGTGTCTGTTCACCTAGCCCCCACCTGACAAAGGGGAAGAGGAGCTTGCAAAACAAAGTGCTCCAAATGCCTCCTGAACCAGTATCATCTGGTTCCCCATGCCCTGCACTTTAGACAAAGGATTTGGTGATATAAATATAGGGCTTGTGACCCCATTTTGTGGTTCAGTGCCATAAGTGGAGAAGTGTGGCTCACTAGTTAGAGGAGGCAGACCTGGAAGCAGAGGTCATCCCGGGACCAGGGTTCAATTCCCGGCTCGGCGGGATCTTGAGTCCTAAAATGTCGACGGACTCGACAATTCTCGCTCCGGTGCCTACTCGATTCACGGGTTCACACTCTGCGACTCTGGGCAATAGCTTGCTTAATCTCCACAACGGCCCCTCGCGGTGGGATGCCTGGCTTTCACCTTGTGGATACCCTGCCGGGGTTATCTCACAGGGGAATACCAGGACGGGTTCCCTAAGCAAGCGCTTAGATACCGGGTCGGTGATTTGCGCTATATAAATACATGTACATAATGAAGTGCTGATCCTGCTGCGGCGTGCTGCTGCTGGGGACCAGGAGGAACTGCCATGAGGGCTTGCCTCCCTGGGTCCTGCATTGCCACCCTTGACCTCTGAATACCTTTTTGCTGGGACCCTTGGGCTTTTCTTGGCATCCTACAGGACCTGTGCTGCATTTTGAGTGCCTTTGTGAGTGCTTTTATTTTTTATTATTCTGAAACAGGAGCGCTGTACTTTTATTTCCCCTTAAGAGAGGAGCCCTGGAGCGTCGCAGAACTGGGCAATGCGTTGCTGCTGAGGGAGGGAATCCCCATCATAGGGATTCCCCCCGTGATGCCGGCATAATAGCGGGTGCCCACCCTGCTTTATAGATATTGAATTTGGTGGGTGCCCACCCCGCCTTACGGTGCCTGTAGGCGGGTGCCCACCCTGCTTGTGCCTTATGTGAAATTACGAGGAGTCTACCCCTCATTGCTGCCAAAGGAAACTACCGGGCCGTGGCTGAGCGCGACCCGAAAGACAGGCACCGTTGCCTGGTTGTGGGCGGGGCTTGGTACGCTCCCCCGGAAGTGACTGGGGCTCCCATGAGATGTTGGAGACCCGCTTGTTGCTGAAGCCAAGAGGGAGCCCACCCCGCCTTCGTGAATGCGACCAGAGCAGGAAACCAGGCGGGACTCCTGTGATGAGGATGGAGCCCCGCCTGATGCTGCGCCGCCAGAGACCGGGACCGCAACAGTGAGCAAGAAGTTCTGTGAGTGGAGCTGCGGGGAGGGGGTATGTCTAGGCACGCTATTGGTGCCGGCCCCCAGTGTTGCTTCTCCAAGGCACCACTTGAGCAGCCCCGCCAGCGAGCGGGCCGCTACCATGTTCATGTTTTAGCTTTAGAGCCTTTGTGGCTCCAACGGTCTGGCATAATTATTGTTGAAGGACCCAGAGGGGCCCGTGCTCCCACAACCCCCCCACTCCCCCCTCCCCAATGTGGCCTTTCTCACAGTTGCTCCGTGTGGCAGTGGGCAACTGCAACACTGGGGACACGTATTGGGAGAGCCCCAGTTAAGGGCCCGAGGGCACAGTTGTGCCTGGGCTAATTATTGATTCACAGCTGCGCTGCACCAGCACTGGCAGCTGCAATGCTTTGCATATTTGTCCACCCAGAGGGCACATTGAGTGCCCAGGCCCACGTTCAGCTTCACAGCTGCCAAGCAAGTAGTGGGCAGCTGTAACGTTTAGGCCACCATTTCTTTAGGGGCATTGAGAGAGATAGGAGTGAGAGATACTCCTCTGCCCCAGCGCAGTTGCACATTTTTGGAGATTCTGCCGCATTCGCAGCCGCCCTGACTTTTGGACATAGGGCATTTGAGCCTCCTTTGAGAAGGCCAGTTGGCCAGAATGACGTTTAGGTTTAAAGGGCGCTAGGCCCTAATGTGATTTATGTGGTGCTAGAAAAATGTGATTAATGTACTATGATTTACACACCACGATTTATGCCTCTAACTGTGGTTTTATGATTATGAGGTTTTGCACACTGTGTTTAGGTATGAGATTATTTGTCTACTGTGAATTATGCACCTAATGTGAGTTCTGCTTAGGAGGTTATGGTCTAATATGTTTAGGCCTATGAGGTTGGCGCAGAATGTATTTCACGCCTAAATGGGATACTGTGCATAATATGACTTATGTTACAAGATGATGCTGAGTACCATGTTTGCCCGTAATTACTGGTTGTGTTCTATGTTTATTATATGTTCTACACTTACTATCTTTACTAAGTGATGGTTCTGACGGTGGTCCAAGTGCACCCTGTCATGTGTATATAATCCCTTGTAAATATTGCCCAGTGCCAGTTGGCACAGTGTATATTGTGTGATTGCTATTCTATTGTGTTATATAATAATACAAATGCTTTTCTTTTATATAACCTTGTGTGGAGTTCCGTTTGTGGTGTGCCTAGTATGTTGTTGCTGAGTGCGTGTTGCGCAAACGCTTTACACACTGCCTCCAGGGTTATCTTTGGTGTGTAACTCCCTTACCCTGACTAGAGTGGTGGTCTTTGCCTGGCTTTGGCGCAAGCCTTAACCAACCAGAGATCCCATTTCTAACAAACACCTTCTCCATTGAGTCGTATACCATTGAGAAAGGTTTATGAAGAGCTTTAATTAAACCTTTTATCACATATAACTGTATATTTTTCATTTTTTTAACTGCAGTATTACTTCTCGTCTAAGTGAACGCCAGTAATTTTGTAGTTAGTAGACTTTTGAATATGATAAACTTCCATGCTGAATACCCCCCCCCCCCCTTTTTAGGTTCCGCCTGGGCCGGAGCACTAGCTCCGCCCAGGAGAAATCTTATGTTCCTACAGTGTGGGGCTAAGTCCCGCCTCTGTCTTCCATTGGCTAGCTCCATAAATGGAGGCTAGCCATTGGAAGAGATTGGCTGTCAATCACGCTTTCCCCGTGAAAACGCGATTCGGGGGCGTTTCTGACTCTTTTTTTAAGTCCCGCACCTTGTCCCGGGCCGCGCTGTGATTGGCTGCCGGCCCGGGACACCCCCATGACGTCATTCCCCGGGCCGCGCTGTGATTGGCTGCCGGCCCGGGACCTGACTTGTTTTTCTCCGTGAGCGTGTTTCGTCTACCATGGTGGATGCATGGACAGCGCGCCAGAGCAGAGGCTGACCAGCCAGGCTCTGGCTGCCCAGCAGCGCCGGGAGCAGTACAGCGTCCTGCAGTGCAGCATGACCTTGGACGTGCAGACCGTGGTGGTCTTTTCTGTCATCGTGCTGCTGCTGCTCGTCAACGTCGTGCTCATGTTCTTCTTGGGCACCCGCTGAAGCACCTCCGGAGCGCCGGCCGGGAGAGGAGCTATCCAACCGAGGGGGAGCGGCTCGGCTTCAACATGGCCTCCCTGTGATATGTATGACGCTCGCCTCCCTCTCCGCCCCTAAATCTCGTCCTGTGCATGCCTGGGAGGGTGGCTGCTGGGGCAGAAATGCAGATGTAGTAGGGAGGGGGTGGGGGCGCTGCATGTGTGTGTGTGCGCGCGTGTCCCCGTGTCTGTGGAAAAATGCACACAAAAAAAATGCAGCCTCTAGCAGGCGACTTTCAGGTGCCCGGGATCCAGGAGAGGCAGTCTCTTGAGGGCAGCGCTATTAAAGGTCGGGTGCTGTGCTGCGCTATGCTGCTGCGCGTGCCATGCTCAGCTATTTATATTATGTTGTGTTATGTTACCCCACTGTGTTCTCTTGTGCCTGCCACGTTATGCGCTGTGATGTGTTACATTCAGTTGGGTTATATTGTGCTGTAATTTGTCTTGGTATGCTATGGTATGGTTTGTGGTGATATAGAAGGATGTGCTACATTATGCTATGCTATGCGGTGTGTTGTAGTATGCACTATATTACGCTACCCTACATCTTCTATTCTTCCGCTGTGCTATGAAATGTTTTGTTGTTTTACTTTTTGGTATGTTGTGTTGCGTTGTCTGCTGGTTTGAGTATTCGAGGCACCCTTGGGTTCCCCTGCGATAAGTTATGCTGTGTCGCAACGTCTAACACATTTATCGGGATATATAATATGTGGCAATGTTTTGTAATGATCTCTTCGGTTAGGATGTATTACTGTGTGTTGTGACAGTGCTCTGTGTTACAAGGAGTAGTGCCCTGGTCATCTTAGGATATACTGCTTTAGTTCATTATATTTTGTGGTATGTTGCACACCCTCACAGCGTCATTATGGCATTCAACTGCATTGTGAGCCGGGGCTTCCAGGCGCTTGGAGGCTGAGTTAGTGGGAGACGGGCTTTCTTTTCATCTCCTAAATTGTGTATCTGTATATCTACTGACCTCTGACATAGGGTTGATTTGATATGGACTGGGGAGCTGGGTCCGTTGTCGGTCCACGGGTGGGAGACCCCCCTCCTCTGAAGAACGGGCTCCTGAAATCGCCGACCAGTCCGGATTTTAAGGGGGTGGGAGGACTCGACGTTTAGATTCTTATCCAGATGTTTGACTCCCTCCTCTAGGGGGTGGAGGGCAGGGTGAGTTATTACCTTCAGGTGTCGGCTGCTAGATAAACTCTCAGCCAGGTGTGTGACTCCCTCCTTTGTGTAGTGGACGACCCAGTGCTGTGTTAACTGTCGGTCCTGGGCTGGTAGATTCTCATTCAGGTTTATACCTCCCTCCTCTAGGGAGTGGAGGCCTCACTGCTGTGTTACCTCTTAGCCATGGGCTGGTAGATTCTCATCCAGGTGTGCGATTCTCGACTCTGGGATGGGCGGGGTGGGGTAGACGTCTCGGTGCAGTGGTACATGTCAGGTGTGGGCTGGTAGATTCTCATCCAGGGGATGGAGGACTTGTGGTTGTGTTACCTGTCAGACGTGGGCTGGTAGATTCTCATCTAGGTGTGTGGCTCCTTTCATCTGGGGAAGTGGAGGACTCGGTGCAGTGTTACCTGTCAGTCGTGGGCTGGTAGATTCTCATCCAGGTGTGTGGCTCCATCCTCTGGTGAGTGGAGGGCTCGGTGCTCTGTTACCTGTCATCGTGGGCTGGTAGATTTTCATCCAGGTTTGTGGCTCCATCCTCGGGTGAGTGGAGGGCTTGGTGTTCTGTTACCTTTCGGTCCTTGGCTGGTAGATTCTCATCCAGGTGCATGGCTCCATCCTCTGGTGAGTGGAGGATTTTTGTAACTGTCTCCTCCTTGCTGTAGGCACGCTCACTTCTGGAAACACCAGCAAACATTTTGGCTACCAGTCTCACAATCTCCTTGCTCGGGGATTCCTCATGTAAAGCAGTCAAACTGGGTGCCAAAGTCCATATCATCACTCTCATCACTCTCTGTGCTCCTCATTTACATTCAGAATGCTGTACACAGTCTTCGTCATTAGGATTCACATTTGAGGAAAGGAAAGCCTCCACCTGTTTAATTAACACCCCAGGTCTGCCAACAGCAAGCAAACCTGTCAATTTCAGAATAAATGCCTCTTCATTTTCCAGACCTCCAAGCCTGTGCTCCAGCTGAATTAATAATACTAGAGCACTCTTCTGAAATTCAACAGGTTTGCTGTTGACATCCTGTTGTTGAGTGTGAAAGTCCTCCATAACAAACTATCTTGCTCCGCTTTCTGCAGTGCCTCTTTAGTCATGAGAATACTTGATATCAATTTGAGTGCAATTCCATAGCATTAATCTTGAATTAAAAATGATCACATTTTTTGCAGTCTATCAATGGATGTTGTGATAGTCGTTTTCCCTATATTTAAGTCTACCAAAAAGTCACCTTTCCTTAGGTCGCTCGACATCTTCACCTCTGGAGATTGTGGAAGAGACACAAGGGGGCGCTGTGCTTTCTTCCCTGCCCCATGGCTGTGCTTGCTTCCCTGCCCCATGGCTGTGCGTGCTTCCCTGCCCCCTGGCTGTACTTGCTTCCCTGCCCCCTGGCTGTGCTTGCTTCCCTGCCCCCTGGCTGTGCTTGCTTCCCTGCCCCCTGGCTGTGCTTGCTTCCCTGCCCCCTCCCTGTGCTGCTTCCCTGCCCCCTCGCTGTGCTTGCTCTCCTAGGTGTGTGTGGCTCTGGGTGTGTGTGGCTCCTGGGTGTGTTGGTGTGTATGGCTCTGGGTGTGTGGGTGTGTGTGGCTCTGGGTGTGTGTGGCTCTGGGTGTGTTGGTGGGTGTGGCTCTGGGTGTGTTGGTGTGTGTGGCTCTGGGTGTGTTGGTGTGTGTGGCTCTGGGTGTGTTGGTGTGTGTGGCTCTGGGTGTGTTGGTTTGTGTGGCTCTGGGTGTGTAGGTGTGTGTGGCTCTGGGTGGCTCTGGGTGTGTGGCTGTGTGTGGCTCTGGGTGTGTGGCTGTGTGTGGCTCTGGGTGTGTGGGTGTGGGTGGCTCTGGGTGCGTGGGTGTGTTTGGCTCTGGATGTGTGGGTGTGTGTGGCTCTGGGTGTGTGGGTGTGTGTGGCTGTGGGTATGTGTGTGGCTGTGGGTATGTGGGTGGCTCTGGGTGTGTGGGTGGCTCTGGGTGTGTGTGTGGCTCTGGGTGTGTGTGGCTCTGTGTGTGTGTGTGTATGTGTGTGGCTCTGGGTGTGTGTGTGTGGCTCTGGGTGTGTGTGTGGCTCTGGGTGTGTGTGGCTCTGGGTGTGTGTGGCTCTGGGTGTGTGTGTGTGGCTCTGGGTGTGTGTGTGTGGTAGTAATTGCTGTCTGCTGAGCTCGTCCAGTAGGGTACAACAGGTCTTACATTTGCCAGAGATTAAGCTGTTGGCAATGTAAATTACAATGCCATTTATTTTATCTATTTTCAAAACCAACACATAAATAATTTTTTTGTCATTTACAATGCCAATAGCTCTAACTTTTGCAAAGGCGAAACCGTTGCATTGTAAATGCTTGTTATTTCAGTTATTGGATGTGTATATTGTGGAATTGACCTTCTGCGCAATGTGTTTATTAACTTTGCACATCAACAGCTCTGTATTGAAGCAATCCATTTATGTATTTGGCTCCAGCCCTTTAAAAGGCAGTGGCTTCTAGAGAGTAAAGTCAGCCTGAACTTGTCTTTATTGGGAACGCTGACATAAAGTATCTATTCCCGCATTACAAGACATTAGTCCTTCTTTGACTCTCAAAGTCGAACAAGAAAACTAGTAAGCAGCAAATGACCAGTAGCTTGTTCTGTAGATAGGTTTACTTCTTTAAGGTATCACGTCCTTCGACAAGGTAGCCATAGGAGATAAAAGACCAGTTAGGGATGTATGGGGAATTTCCTTGTATGCATACAAAATGAAACAGAAATGAAAAGGGAATTGTGAAAAATATTGTCCCTTAACAAAAGTTCTCATTTTGAATTAAGAGACTTGAGCACTGAAAAGATCAGTTGTGTTGGGAGATCTTTTACATTTTCTTCCCAGCCTAGGTGTAAGCGACGTACATGTGTTCTTTGCAGGTGACATTCTGATTAGCCCCATTCACAGTTCCACAATTTTGGATTATTCCTTTTCTTTTTTTAAATCGTTTTTTTCATTCAGAATCTTAAACATGTTAAAGAGCAACCACTTCCCACAGATTTATTTCCCCAATTACTTATGCGAGAAGAGAACCTCTAGTGTCAAAATTATGTACAAATATGCAACAGTCAAAATGCATTAGGTAGTCATTGGCTGCTAGCGAACATTACATCAAGTGGAGTGTTGCGGTCACGTTTTTGACATTTAATCAATTATTTCAAGTAACAGACTCCCCCATAACAGAGTTTTGGGAAATAGCATAAAGACCGCTGCACACGTTTTTAGATTTTCCTTCTTTTGCAGAAACACTAGGTGGAGCTTGCAAATCGACTGTCCCCCTGGGATCATGGTATTGTAAGACTCTGAAACAAACAAAATAAAGAATTAAATACAGCAGTCAGCTAGGCATGCAAAAAACAAAGGTATTTCTGCAAAGCAACGAGATTAGAGTATTTAAGGAAAGCCTTCAAGCTCAAAACAGATCACTTAGATGCAAAAGGGGCTCGAGAAATTCACTCGACCGCTCGCATTTGCGAGTGAGATTGATTAAGGACGAGTTATTTTTAGGTCCTACTCGCCCTTTCTGGCGAGTAGGAATACAAACTTGACACTTGACCTCTGCCTCTGAAAGCAGAGGAAATGTGACAAGAAAGCAAGATTTAAAGGCATCTTTATTGCTCACGAAGTAAATGAGCAATAAAAATGCTTTTAAAACTTGCTAACTTGTCACATTTGCTCAGTTTTCAGAGTTTGAGGTCAAGTTCATTTAAGTTAGGTCGAGGAGATTTTGTAGTTTACTAGACCTGCAGGTCTAGAGCATTTTACATGATTTGTCGAGCTATTCATCTATTTATTAGCCAAAGCACTGGGCACTCAGTGCATCTCACAGACTGGGTATGTAATTTTAACTCCCTACATGTGGATAGGTCCATGTATTCCTATAGCAGTTACGAAGGCTACATCCCAGCTTTTTAAATTAAATGGCATTATTAAGCCGATAAAAGGCTGTAGATCAGATCTACCCCAGGCTCACACTGAATGGCTACTGCTCTATTTTAAAAATACTCAACTGCCCGGGGCATTTGTTTATTTCCCGTTATTGGAAATTCCCTCTAATTAGGGCGAAGCGTGCCAAATAGCGAAGCTGTGTGGTTTACTAATGACAACTTAAGGACATTCGGAAAGCCTCCTTAGGAATGCATTTCGCCCATTGATTACTATTGAATTTATGATTTGTATCTCAAATTTGCTTGCTTTCTATTTGCTGTCTATATTTGCTTTAGACTGTCCAGCTTTAGCTCTTTCATTCCGTGGCCCATACCCTATTTACTGTATTTTCCACCAGTACTTGCTTTCTGTAAGCAGGCATTTAAATCTTGTTCTTTAGGATCTGTCTTCTGAGGGAGCTTGGAGTTTTCCTTCTCTGACTTCATAATGAGAGAATTTATGTGACAATCATGTTGGCTACTGGGGGTGTGCTGAAGGAAGGCTCTAGATGTTATTTTTATTCTAACACACAAAATCTAAATACCTATAAAAAAACTCTGCAGATATTTCAGAACATATCGGAATTAAGAAAGCACAAATGAAGCACATGTTTTGGGAATCTTGAAGTGTGGTGGAAATAAATATTTTGATATGATCGAAACAAATCAATATAATAGGTGATGACATTTCCACACATTGTCATTTGTGGGCAGTATACTTTTATCAGTAAAACCAGGGCACAAGTCCTAAAAACAGAAGTGGAGTGACCTTGTTTGGCAGTATGCAAGTGGCATCAAGGCGCGCAACATCACAGCGCATGACATCACACCTGGCATCACAGGAATTTACATCATAGAAAGTGGCATCACAAGCCACGACTTTACAATTACAAGAAGTGACATCAGATCTAAAGCCCTCACATATATCTTTAGCAGGTCTATCATTTGTACGTTTGAGCGCATTGCGAGGACAATAGCACAGTGAGCTATGGAAGATGATATGTGACTTCTACACCTTGCAATCCCCCAGTTTTATGTAACACATCCTGTACATTTACTTACAAACTTATATAATTTATTGTACATGTAATATGCACTTGTTGATGTAGAGCTCTCTGACACCGTGCATTGGAATCAGCAGGGCTGTACAAGAAAAAATAGTGGTACTTGAATTATTTCAACACCTCCTCAGGGGAAGTAACCTCTATATAAATGCTTCTTGTAAATACTGGGAAAGACCAACCCATCTGATATTTTTACAGTGCATTTATATGTCCTAAACAGGGACTGAACAAAGTGAAAAGCTGCCTCTCTTAAGTATGTGTGTAGTGCTAGCAAGGTGCAAGCCAAGAGACTGAACAAAAGGAAGCCTTATGACCCCTCAAATTCGGCCTTTGTTAAGGGCCCAGCAGGAATCTGAAATTAGAAAGCCCCGTCCCCGCCTGCAAGTTGTTGCTTGTTGCAGATGGAAAGCAGACAACGTGCAGGTGCTGCTGAAAGTGTCCTGGTGTTAGGAAATTAGTGGGGACGAGTTCAACACATTATTCAGTAGGACAAAAAATTCTTGGCAGGGTGGACGGCGTTCATCCTTTTAAAAAAGTGGGTGGACGCCGCCTACTCGCATGTACCCCTGATTCGTGCCCTGAGTAAAACTGTGTCTGTATTTTTTCCCCGGGTCCTATGATTATGCCTTCTCTGCTCCATGGATCAATGTCATGGGTCCCCCAGGTAAATAATATGATCCAACAGGTTAAAAGATACCTCAGTGGAGTAAACCAGTTAGCCCTCCAACTCTGGATGCTTCTTCCACCAATAAGCTAACTTGTGTCTTGGTGTGAGTTATAAAAAGATCTCTGAACTCGCCCAGATAATACACGCAAGGTAGGTGGTCGGTGTTTCCTACAAGAGGGTCAAGGCGAATGAGGAAGAAAAAAGAAAAACTGTGTCTGTGCAAATGTAATGGTCATTTCAATTGAAGATATGTTGTTTGGAATGGCAGTACACTACCACATCAGGCATACTCCACTTTACCCCTCTCCTCCACTGCACACTACTCTGCACCACTCCACACTATGACACTCCACACTTTCACTGCACTCTACTCTTCACCACTTCACTCAAAGCCACTTCAATCTACGCCGCTCTACTCTACTCTTCACTCTACTCTATGCTAGTGCACTCTACCCCACTATGTTCTAGTATGTACCACTGCACTCTTCGCCACTGCACTCTACACCACTCCAGTCTGTTACTCCACTCTACTCTGCACCTTTCCACTGTATGCCACTACACTCTACGCCAGTGCACTCTGCTCTGTACCACTCCCCTCAATGCAAATTTACACTGCATCACTGGACTCTACTCTGCACCACTACTTTCTACGTGTTTCTACTCTACTCTATGTCAATGCACTCTGACCTACTCTTTTGTACAGAACTGCACTTTTTGCCACTTCACTACTCCACCCTGCGCCACTCCACCCTATGCCACTCCACGATACTAATCTGCAACACTGCACTCTGCGCCAATATACTCTACTGTGTACCACTTCATGCCAGTGCACTCTATGCCACTACACTCTTTTGTGTACCACTCCACTCTGGCCTGCACTACTCCACTCTGTGCCACTTCACTCTATGCCACTGTGATCTGCTCTGCACCACTCTACTCTATGCTACTGTGCTCTACGCCACTCTAATTGAAACCACTGTACTCTACGCTAATACACTCTACACCACTTTACTCAAAACCAATGCACTCTATGCCGGCTACTCTATACCACTGCACTGTACGTCACTATACTCTACTCTGCAGCACTCTACTCCGCAGCACTCTACACTACACCACTTCACTCTACGCCAATCAACTCTATGCCCTTCAACTCTATGACACTCTACGCACCCTCAGCCACAACACTCTATGCCACTCCATTGGACTTCACTTCACTCTGCTCTATGCCACTCTACACCACTTCAGGACTCTCTACACTACTTCATGACACGCTCCTTCACTTTACAACTCAACACTCTGGTGTAGCTGTAAGAGATTTGCTTTCTGACCTTCGGGTGACTTAAGTGAGCTTAGTTCGATGCAGTAGAACTGAATGTGAAAAACAGGTTATTGTAATCCCGCAGAACTCCACTCAGTACATAGTTGAAGTGACATCATTACTTTTGTGTTACTAACAATACTCATAAACGGGATCATGGGCATCATAGTAACCGTAAACCTATTTCGCTTTCACAGTACCATACACACAGTACGAAGAAAAACAGATACTTTTAACTAAAAGTATTTAATACAATAGGGTGAACCTTTTTCTCCGGACATCTAAAATAAACACACAGGATATCATAAAAACAGCAAGAAGACCCATTGCAGTCAACGAGAATAAAAGGAAAATTTCTTACATGGTTAAAATATCATCTTAAAGCCTAACGCCCTAAATCTACTTCTACGTGCTACCCTAGGGGAGCATGTAATAGAGCAACTAGCGGATTAGAGTTTCTTAGAAAGAATTATAGCACTGCTTACCTTGACGACCATTTGGGCTGTGGTTATCAGGACTGTGGAGGAAGTGTACCCTGCGAAAGGCAAACACATGCTGTGGTAGCAGCTCTCCTCAGGTACTCTGGTCTTATCAGCTTCAGGCAGAATGCATCAGTTTCTCTATATGCTGCCAATAACCAAGATAATCTTCAAATGCTATTTTGCAGGATAATCTGGAAAGAAGGACCTCTCTACCTAAGGGGTCAAATGTTCGTCCTTAAATACCAAACGTTATCAGAGATGAAGACCTCTGGCATCATTTTAGGAATGTGGGTCCATATGTGCGAAAGGATTTAGCATTTCTTAACAAACCAAATCGCAATTTGGGCCAGTTATTCCTATTACGTTCTACCTTGATGTATGTGCTAGTCGTTCATTTCATTTACATCCTGCCCAGCAAGAAGTCTCAAAACCCCCTTGATCACCCTTGACGTTCCTATTTCTCCAATATTTTAAACTGTCTCATTACTATTTTATACTGTTTCATTTATACATGTATTATTTCCTTTGCCTTATCTTAAAGCCCATTTTAAATATCGTTGTAGCTACATTATTCTGCTTGATTGTTATTGCTTATATCTTGTTTTGCTTTGTATTTTGTATTGACACCTTTCTTTTGATCAATAAAATTCTTTTTTGAACTTAAGAAATGTTAAATTGCCTATCCATATGTACAAAGGCAGATAGGGAATCACAAAATGTGATTTCTACCCAGTAGAAATTGCATTTTGTGATTCCCTAAATAGGAAATCGCAAATAGTGATTTCCTTTTTGCAATATCCTAAGTATATGTACAAAGCATTTCCCAAATGGGCATTTACAAAATGCTATTATCATTGACTCCAAGTTGATGGTAACCATGTGCAATTTTGAAAAATACATCCAAAATGCATTTTTAAAGTGCCCTGTAGCATGCAAATGCCCCTAGTGCATTTGTGTGCTTTACATGTGCACCACTTTTTTTTTGGGTGCATCAAGGGGGGGGGTCCTTAGGCCCATACGAATCCTTAGTTTTGCATTTCTGAATTTGCAATTTCCTATTAGGAACTCGCAAATTTGGAAATGCAAAGCCATACGTACCTATGAGCCTTTAGGCCCACAGTAACAAATGTTTTAGCATTTCCCAAATAGCAGTTTCCTACTACTGATTCCTACTCTGTAGGGATCACTATTAGGAAATCTCTATTTTTATACATACCCTTTCCTAAATAGCGATTTCTTGGGATTCGCTATTTAGGAAATGCAAAATGGAAATTTCATACTTATGGCCCCTGGTGTATAGATTAAAGGTGCCAAAAAAGGGTCTTAGACATATCTCTAAGAAGATGGGAGAGGAGTGGGCATCAGTTTGAACGACACCTCCACGATAAATTATCTAGGGAGGAAACACTTGTTCCAAATTGAGTATCTCACCAAGTGCAATACCTGCTTCATTATCGGACAGACCACCTTGGTAAGTGCAGCTGCCTTTTCACCAAGTTAGCTTGTTTCATTTGTAATGATATGCAGCTTTGATAAATGTGTGAGAGCTGTCGACAAGTATCTAGGGATACTTAGCTGGTCTTCAGTCTAGCTGAGTAACCTGTAAAAGACTTCAGTCTTGCTGGTTTAGAGTTTTTACTTACTTTTTTAACACAGGGTATTGAGGGTGGTCGCAGCACAGTCTGCATTAATGTTGAGAAGCGATGCAGATTGTACTACAGTTTACAATAGGAACACTACTTGTATGGCCATTTTATTTACTTTGCACATTATTATGGACATAATACATTTTACTTATTTAATGCTTTCTATGTTAAGTTTAAGGATTTTTACCTGTTGATATTGTGATGGTTTAACTGTTATATTTATTCAGCCTCTTTTGGCGTGTAGTTAATCTATTTGTTAGTTTTCATGTGGCCTCTCTGTGGGCTTTTTGATAACACTTATTGTCTTGAAACATAATTATTGAATTTTCACTATTATCTGAAATTTGCATCCACAAATGTGTACAACCTATAAGGCATTTCACACAAAATAGGATACTATGAGGGAATCCAATGTCTTTAGTGTATTCAGTCTGTTTGTTTTGTATTTTGTCCTTTGCTATGGCTGCAGCCTGGCTTTATGTGATTAGGCACTTGTGTTCTATACAAAGGATTAGCGTATTGATTTGCTAAATTATCGTATTTGCCCTTCTTATAAGACCGTTATCTGTGTGCAGAAGTCTTGAAGCGCTGGAACTAGTAGAGATTTGGGAAACAGAAGCCGAAGATTAATTAGTTCCACTTGCTTTTGACTCCTGTTTGGTTTTAGCCTGCATTTTTTCCTGACAGTTAGTGCGTAGGAATATTTTCAATGCTCCTTAATGAGCAATGTGATAGTTAATTTGGAAACTTGCCTGTTATGTTATGTTATGTTAAATAAAATTTATTGAGCGCACGTACGCCCGTAGGCTTCATGGCGCTATTGGAAGATTTGCAGAGACATAACACAACAAAAGAAAAGACAGAATTAACTATGGATAAGCTTGCCTAAAAAGCCAAGTTTTAAAGGCTTGTCTAAAAGCCAGAATGTCTTCATGGAGTCTCAGTGTCAGTGGCACAGAGTTCCACAGGGAGGCAGCTAGAAAGTGAAAAGAGCTGCCTCCCTGACGTTGTTTCTTAATGCGAGGCACCACTAACAAGCTCTTGTGACCCGAGCGAAGAGCACGTGAGGGGGTATACCTAACAAGCAGGCTGCTAATAAATCCGGGGCCCTTACCTTGTAGAGCTCTAAAGATAATGCATCCAGCTTTAAAGGTTGCTCTCTGCGCTACTGGCAACCAGTGGAGACTAGCAAGACCCGGCCTGATGGACTGCCATTTGGGTAGCTTGCAGATCAGCCTGGCCGCTTGGTTCTGAACCAGCTGTAGTCTCTTGAGCTGCCGACTGGAAGACCCAAATACAAGCTATTGGAGTAGTCCAGTCGGGACAGCACGAGAGCGATCACAACTTGGATCAGAGCAGAGTAAGTTAACAGGTGGGCAATTTTCCTGATCTTACGGAGTTGAAAAAAGCTTGAGGATACCACCGTCCCTACCTGACTTTTAAGAGAGAGATCTTCATTAAAAGTAACCCCTAGGCTTTTCACTGTATGAGACTTGGCCGGGGGATTTCCCATTTCTGGAGGCCAAAAATGTGGCCCCCAGTGAAGTTCACTCTTCCCAGGCAAAATCAATTCAGTTTTGCCTGGGTTTAGTTTTAGATGATTAAGACTCATCCATCTCTGGATGTGAACCATGGCCTCCCGGAATTCGGTGGCAGCGCCAGGGGAATCCAGGCGGAAAATCAATTGCAGGTCATCAGCGTAGTTAAAAATTAAAGCTTTAAACTTTCTTAACGACTACAACAGGGGCCGTAGATACAAATTAAATAAAAGTGGGGACAAGGACGATCCCTGGGGGACTCCGCATTCATTTTTAATTTTAGGGGCTGTAAAGGTACCCAGTCTCACTGCCTGGGTGCGGTCTGAAATAAATGATTTCAGCCATCCCAAGGCCGAGCCTCTGAGGCCCGCCTGCTCGACGCGGTCGACCAAGATGGTGTGGTTGACCGTGTCGAACGCGGCCGACAGGTCCAGAAGTACTAGTGCTTGATGAATATCCTTGTCCGCTTTGCATCTAAGTACATACTGGACCGCCAGTGTCACCATCTCGGTAGAGTGGCCCGGTCGAAACCCGGCTTGATTAAGTTCCAAATATCCTGTGGATTCAACAAAGCTAGAGAGACAGCTAGAAGCATGTGCCTCCAGAATTTTTGAAAGAAATGGTAACAAGGATATTGGACGATAATTTGATGGATCGTGGGGGTCCAGGCCAGGTTTTTTGATTAAGGGAATAAGTAGAGCGTGTTTAAAACCTACAGGTACCCTTCCCTGATCCAGTGAATTGTATTGTATTGTATTGTCATTTATATAGCGCGATTGCTGCCCAATGGGCGTCCAAGCGCTGAAGCATGAGACAGAACTGAATATAACGGAAGGATTTAGGATTCGGTGGACCTCGCAAACAGGTGGGTTTTCAATTGTTTGCGGAAGGAGAGTAGGTTTGAGTTAGTCCGGAGCTGTAAGGGGAGTGAGTTCCACATCTTAGAGGCGTTTAAGGAGAACATCCTACCTCCGGACCTAGCTCTCCTTACTCTGGGTACCACGGCCAGGAAGGCCTCCGTAGATCTAAGGTTTCTCTTAGGGTGGTATTGCGTGACTAATTTGTCAATGATAGCTGGGCCCGACTTCCAGAAGGCCCGGTGGGCAATACATAGTGCCTTGAATGCCACTCTCTGTCTCACTGGAAGCCAGTGTAGGCTGTTCAATGCGGGTTTTGCCGACTGAGTCCGTGGGATCTGTAACAGGGTGCGGGCTGCACAGTTCTGCACCACCTGTAGCTTTCGCAGGGTCATCTCTGGAGCTCCAACATACAGGGCGTTGTTCGAGTCTAATCATTTAGCAGTGGAAGGATCCCTTGAGGAATAGTTTGCCCTATTTCTGTAAAGATGTGGGGTGGACAGATGTCGTCGGGTGAACCAGACTTGACACGTGCCAGGAGTGCAGAAAAGGTTTTAGAGTCTATAGCCGGGAAGGCATCTAATGTGACAGGGTTGTTAAAAATATCATCCAAGGGAGATGATGTAGGGGAGCTCGCAATGTTGCGTTTTATCATGACAATTTTCTCTCTGAAATATTCATTCAGAGAGTCACACAACTTCTGAGTAGGAACTATTGAAGGGGCTGTCCTATCATCGTCACAAAGCTCCTTAACTATGTTAAATATATCTTTAGTTTTATTGGATGAGGTTAAAATTTTCTGAGAAAAGTAGTTAGTTTTATGTTGGTGCAAGATTTTTTTGGAACTCCTTCCTAGCAGCGCAGTACACTTCTCTGTCTTGTGGGAGTAGTTTACTCTCCACTTCCGTTCCTTTTGTCGTACCCCTAATTTAAGAGTTCTCAGTTCTTGGGTGAACCATTTATGGGCATCATTCCCTCTAATACTAGAGACCTGTACAAGGGGGGCAAAAAGGTCAGCTGCGTGGCGTAGCCAGTTTGACAATAATTTTTCGCCAGAGTCCAGGTCGTCATGTGGCAAAGGTATGGATTTACTTAATACATCAATGAATCCAGGAAGATCCATAGATTTCCATTTACGGAATTCTTTGCCCATGAGTGATCTGGCCTTGACATTCCCTCGTATTTCTAACGTGAACTGAATGACAAAGTGGTCTGACCAAACACACAGACTGATAACAGGGTTAGGTAGTGGTAGGTTGTGTGTCCAAATTTGGTCCAGGCTATGACCTTTTTGGTGGGTAGGTGAATAAATACGAACTGTAAAATGTGAACATAACAAAATGTACATTGTACTGCTAATCTGAACTGAAACAAGCTGCAGTTAGATTCCAGTCATTCTGTATGCTTATAAAAGTTATGAGTTAAGAGGAATTCTGCCTACAGTCACTTTGAGTTTTTGTAATTCACACTTCGTAATTTCTCAGTTTTCCAGTAGCCCTTTTAAATGGAATCTTACCACATTGCACAGGACCAAAAGTAGTGGTTAGCTTTGGCATATTGTTTCAGGGGCATCCTAAGGATCTTGAGGGCCCTGTTCAGAATAGCTTTGAATGTATGATCAAATTGCAGTCCTTTTATGCCCTTGTGGCAGGGTCAGTGACAGGACAGAGGCACCCTGATCCACATTCTAAGTGTGTTTACATCTAATACTGGGTGATAGTGACGTGGTTTCAATATCATAATAAAGCAGCACCTCAGCACCTCATGAATATTATTGTAAATAACCCCAGTGACACCTGCTCATTTCTCAAATGCAAGGTCCTGTTTCGACCTAAAATAAACTTGTTTTTTGTGGATGTTGCATGGTATTGAAAAACAAGCTTTTTATTTCTCTGCAAAATGTCTGTTACAGCGTCCCACAGATCATCCACGTTAAAAAATAAATAAAAGGAAAACTGATTGGTAAACTGTTTAAGAATCATTCAAGGTTATCAGTGTAGGACTGTCTGCAGAACCGAGCTGGCACCATCAGTGGGCCCCCTGAAGCACTGCATCCCTGGGCCAGTGCCCACTTTGCTCATGCCTTTAAACGTCTCTGGATTGTTGTCACATTTGTTGCTGAACTGAATCTGTGACCGCTTTTCCTTTAAGCGCGGAAGTTAGTAAGGCCTTCTTATGTCTCTTCCTTCTCGGGAACCTATGCCGAACTGTGACCGAGAAGAGCTTTGCCGAGCTTAGAGAAGGTCCCACCATCTTGTATTTTGGGTGCAAGGAACCTCGGTACTCCTTTGATGCAACAAAATACATTCTCAATACAGGAATGGTTTAGGAATCACTACAATTTGTAAACTAGTTTACCCTTGCCTGTTTTCTTGATCAATTGCCATTAGAAACTCTGGTTGAAAATGAATGAAGACTGCCGACTTGCCTGCAAAAAGAATTTTAGATTACTCTTCAGAGTTTTGTAAGGCCTTGTTGTCAGTTCTGCGTTATACTTCTGCCTCCAATACTCTCAGTACAGGTGGAGCCAGTTCCCTGTATTGGCGTCAACAGGAATAGTTAAACGAATCATCTAAGTCAGGACTGTCTGTTGGAAAGTGCTGCTCAGCCTTGTTGGAGCTTATCTTGAGGATCATGTGTGCCATCAAGGTGCCCTTAAACTCCAGATGCTCACAAACACTGTCCGGGGACATCAATTTAGAAGGTAGTATTTTCCTTCCAACGCATCTTTCTTTGATCATCTTTTCCAGGAGCACTTGTCTCTTGTACATTCCCAAGATCGCGACCGAAACTGGATAAACGGTCAGTTTCCCTTTCGCCTTATCCAATGAGCATGTCTGAGGTTCTTCAAACAGTGGCTAAAGATGTAAGAGTGGATGTGCAGAGAGTGGCTGACGACGGCGTTCAAATTGGAAGCCAAAAGATTCCTTATGAATACATTCTTACCCTAATTGGGCTAGGCTCATCTGCTCGAAGACGTTGTTTCCTACTTCCATTGTACCATCATCTGTTACTGCTCCTCTTTCCCACAGACTGTGACCCCCTTCATTGCCTGCTTATACCGGTTTATTGCATAACCCTCCATGGTGCAATTTTCCTCATCTGTGATCAATCCTGTTTTTTTTACTCCTACTTGATGCCGATTTTACATTCATGTCCTTCCTTCCATCCTAATGTAAAACGCTCTGATATCCTTCGGGATCTTGTTCGCACTATATAATACTTTAAAAATAAAAATGAATCTGCATAAATTTGCTACTTTAACACTGGTCTCCTGGCGACTGTAATAGCGGACATGACCATTGAAGAGCCTACATTTATCGTCCTACTGAACAAAAAGATCTGTCATGCTTTTTACGGGCACTCAGGTTGCCTTCAACAGTTGCTTACAAACACGCACTCTAACCTAGTCTTTGTTACCGAGTCTTTATTGGGCTTTACTCATGCCCCTAGTGTGTACTCACAATTACACCTGGTCTTTACTCGCATAAGCTACACATATTAATTCAGGATCCACTCATCCATAGTCCTGTCTTCTGTCACACACTGACCTCCACATCTTTGCTGTCTGCAAGCGCCTCTTCGCAAAACGTAGCCACCTTGTGCAGGGCCTCAGCCACCCCACTTGGTGCATATTCTCTCCCCACAAGTACAATCCATGCTACATCAGTCAATCAAATTATTTCTTGTTGATTGGTTGGCTGTTTTCCCAGTTGCTTTTATTTTCCAGACTCCAATCTTCCCACTTTCGTTTTATACTACACAGAAATGAAGGGTTGAGGCAAAGAGAAACTGCACCTGTCAACAATAATATTCCGGGAAAGGTACAAAATATTTTCAAATTTGCAATGAACCTAGGAGTATAACCCCTCTCTACTCCAAAATGGAAAAAATGTCAAAATACTAAAGAACGGATAGTGGTTCAGCACTCAGTAATCGTATTGTATCGTAAGAGATGGTAGAGGATAGCAACAATTTTTTAGTCACCAACATCAAAGATCGCAGTCTCTATGTAAACAAGTAAGAACTTCCAGTGTCGAAATTTCCTTCTTGATGCGCTTTATTAAATAACCTTCTAAAATCACAATTAAATCAATGAAATGAATGATAAAATCCAGTAGCAGACGTGTTTCTTCCACATAGGACTTCTTCAGGGCTCTAAAGTATGTATGGGATTCACCAAATCCATAGTATCTTTTGGCGCTGTTTCCATCCCAAAAAGTTGTCAAACTATGTAGTATATACATTGAGAAATATTGGTCTCTTAAGTGGTGTCCGCCATGGCGTCTTCTTTAAAGCACTTATGTTTGCTTATTTCCATCAATGTGTTATTTCATATTGTTATTGCACATAGGTTGATCATAGTTGCAGCTTTTCTCAAATGTTTATGTTGGCATTATTACATAGATACTTCTCTTTACACTTGATATTTTTCTAAATAGTGTAGTTCCTAAAGAAGCAGGAACCTAAACAGTAATTGCATGTCTTTGAAGGGAGAGGCATGCATGCATGCATGCATACCATTAAAAGAATAAGTTGGAGGATAAGCAACTGGGGTGGTAGCAGTGCGCTAAGCAATTCTGCTCACGATATCTGAAACCATGTTTTTGCAAAATAGTGAACCTAAATCTTGCTACAATGTTTAGAACACACTCCATTTAGTAGCCAGTTACCCTTAGTATGCTTTCTGTGTATAGGGTTCTCTGTTCATCATGATTAATTTGATAGGCGTTTGAAAAACTGACATTATGATTCAGTGTTTCCTTGCTGATATTGGAAATTAACATTGGTTAAAAAAGATTTCAGTATATAGTTGAAACGGGGGAGGATGTGGGGATTGTTCAGTGTCCTGGCATGCGCTACTAGTTGCTTTTTGGCCTGCGGAGTCATAAAGCTTTCATGTAGCAACTTTGCAGGTAAGCTTTTTGTTTAACATATGTCTAAAGCTACACTACTGAAAAAACGAGACGTGCAGTTTACTGTTGTGTCTTTAATGCAGTGTGTTTTATTGCTTGTTACCGATTCCCTTTAAGAAGTATCTCTTCCTTTTGCATAATTAACACAGCCTGAGTTTTCACAAGGACTTTGGGTTTGCACCATCGTTGACCCATTTCTGTTTCTTCGCTGCTTTTCTTTTGATCTGAATTTCAACAGCTCAGCTGTCAGGAAGTGGGCTTTCGGTCCTCAACTTTCATCGACTGGCTTGTTCGGACCAGCTACTTTCGCCTATTGAATTGAGACTGTGTCAATCATGTGTTTGTCATCCCAGTGGAGTATTCATATCTCATCTAAGGCCATTGTCTGTTTGGGTGTAACTTTCCGCCTCCTCTTGATTTATTTACATGGAACTGTAGCAGAATACTTTCCAGCTACAGCCCTCTCTGTCCTTCTCTGCTGGCTGTCCTCAGTGTGTGGTACTTTACTCTTAGTGTTGGTTCATGAAGCACTGACCTCGGAAGTTAATTTGTAAAATAATAAGTGCATGTGGTCAAAAATGTTCATAAGTGGCCACCAACCACTGCCACTCGCTCCACCCACTGCCACCATTGGCTCTGGTAATTTGCACCCTATATTGCGGCGTAGATAATAATTAATGGAGCAACGTTATAGGCTAATAAATCAAAGACAAGAGAAGTTTTTGTCAAGCCCATATCCTGATCTTGTGTATTTAAAGGTGCTCTTGTGTGATAAATGGATCTGTTGACTTTGCTAGAGGCTTTACTTGTGTGAGGCCCCCAGCAGTGGCCTTCTAAAGCTCTCCTGTCTCCGAACCCATTCCCAAGCTCAAATGTCCCCTAGACTCCACATGCTCACCTCCCTCCTCGGGTTCCAGCAAACATGGCAGTCCACATGTAGTCGCTATATTGTGCCATAATGCCTCGCCTCCCCAGTCATGTACTAGACACATTACTCAAAAGTAGGTTTGTTTGTTGTCTGCTGTTATAATGGCATAAGCCTCACACCCCAGTAAGACTGGACGCCACTTCACAAGGACGCTTATCGTTTCATTTAAGTTTCTACTTGATCTTAAGGGGAAAAGTGTTTATTTTAAACCTTGTGCCAACGTGTGTGCATTTTTAATATGGTGTTAATCTTAATGCTCTTCCATGTTGTAATTAGAAGTTTATGGAGTGAAGCAGTTTGTGGTCTTTTCGTTGCTGTTAAGGTAATGTTTTTGTCGCACAGGATTGTTTCATTGTTATCGTAAAGTTGCGTTAACAAGCCGTTTCCAAGAATAACGGCATTCAATCAATTTAAATTGAATTCGGTCAAAACCTACAGTTCATGTACTGATTACACATTATTGAGACAGTTAAATGTGACTTGATTAGCAGAAATCAGATTGCTAAACTATGTTAAATATCCTCTTAGGTATCTATCATACAGATTAATTGTTTTTATTGAACACTTAATCAACAGGTGTAAGCATAAAACAGGGTTATTGTGTGCTTTTTAGAAACAAACCGGTAGTTTGAAAATAATTTAATAGAAAAGTGGAGCAATATACTGATCGAAGTTTCAAATGCAACCTAGTACAGGTAATAATACTTTGACAAGATTTGGGGTAGTTTCCTAATCTTTTTGCTAGAAGAAATCCTTCATAATCTCTAATGAGGGGAGCTAGTAAATTATGCAGTCAGTATAAACTAGAGAATTATAACCGCGATTAAAATGCAATGATGAATGCAATCGGAAAGCAAAAGAGAGCCATAGATAGAAGAAGGGATGCGTCCTGAGAAAAAGAAAGACGTTGAAAAGCAGAGAATAAGAATGAATACATGCAGTTTCTTAGACCTGCTCTGGTGCTTGTTGTGACATTGAGAGAGATAATATGGCTAGGGACATAAAGTGTGGGTTGGTCTTTGCCGAAGAGGGGTTTTCTGAGGGTGAGCTACAAGAAAATAAACTAATCATATTAGGGGGAAGACATTGGATTTGGAACTGGATTTGCTGCCTAATCATTCGGAATGATAAAGCGATTCAGACTGTTGAAGATGTGTTCATTTTATCCCAGTGCTTATTTCCTTTAAAAAAAAGGAAGATATCCAGGTGAAATTAGAATGAAATGCTGACCCCGCCTGTCTACCTGCTTAGGACCTTACAACACCCATTTTCCAGGGTGTACATTTTTAGCTCTGATCTCAAAGGGCACTTGTGCAATAATGATTTGTTTTGAGAAATGACTAAATAAATTGGTATTTAATTTTACACAGTGGCGGTCACCACTGTAAAGTAAGTCAGAGTTTCCATAAGAAGTGTTTTTTTTATTTTGCTAATAACTGCAGTTTGACGAACCTTCACAAAACTTTCCAAAGTAAAAGTTCATCCACCTCAGCTCCTTCCTGGAATGATTTCGGGTGATCTTTCAAGCAGGGGCTGCAAAAAAGGGCTGGGTCCCAGAACATTTTCCTTATGCAATTTCCATAGGGGAAATTAGACATTGATACAGAAAAATGGCAGATAAAAAAATGCACCAGATTTGGCAGAAAGGTAGATCTTTAACCAGAAAGTGGGCTTTTTGTGATTTTGTGTATATCTGTTCAGCCATTTTACAGAATTTGAGGTTCAAAAATTGGCAATATCTTGCACCACGCGACTCCTGTGGTTAAACCACCACCCCCAAAATAATACATTCTGATTGTCTGGGACCGAGAGCTGTGTTTGGCTGGCTGCAACATGAAAAGGAATGTATGGCGGCCATTTCAGGGCTTGGTCCCAGAGTCATACCAAAATAATATTAAACAAAAAAATATAAGGGTGCAGGGTAGAGACCCCGCCCCCTCTCCTCCAGATCCCTCCCTGAAGAACAAAATAAAAAAAATTAAATGTTGTGGGTCATCTCGGTCCCACATATTTTCTCTGTTGGGCCTGGCCCTCTCTAGAGGGTCACCCCTAACAATTTGCCTTTACCCTCCATTTTTTGCCAATTCGTTTTTTCTGGCCTTCGGACTCTGTACACTGTACCATTGCTAATTCTGCTGCCCTGCTGGACTACTGCTTTGCTTTACTGACCAGCCTGCTGCCCTCTTGTCTCAGTGAGAAGGATTGGATGTGCATCTCTGAAACCAGAACCCCAGAGAGACTCCAAGAGCTACTTGGCTGGCCTACTGATAAGAAGCCCATGGGACATAACAGGCTCCCAACAACCTTGAACCCAGCACCTGGACAGTCCTGCACTCCCAAGTGTGTCCACCCCAGTCTTGGATCCGTGGATGTGTGCTTGAAAGTGCTCTGCCAAGCCCAGCAGTGGTACCAGTCAGAACTGACGTGAAGTCATGCAAATTCTGGCCACGGAGCTGCCAGCTTCATTGGAACCAATGTTCAGCTGACCTATGTGGGTCCCTGTAGCTGGCCCGCACTACTACTCTGCGGTCTGTCTGAACTTGTGACTTGTCCCTGTCTGGCGCAAACAGATAACCACAGTTGGCATTATGTGCTTTTTGTACTATTTTCACTAAAATCTTTAAAACTTCATGTCTACAGTTTTATTGATTGGAATTTTGTCATTTTGGTCTTGTTTTATTTATTAATAATTACCCTATTTTTCTAAACTAGTGTACCAGTGTGTTTTCACTGTGTTATTGTTTGAAGTGTTGCACAAAAACTTTACACATTTATTTATTTATTTATTAACTTGTATATAGCGCGAACAAGATCCCAAAGGATATCAGAGCGCTTTACATTAGGATGGAAGGAAGGACATAAATTCAAAATCGACACCACAAGCAGTAAAAAAACAGGATTGATCGCAGATTCCAGGACAACTGCACCATGGAGGGTAATACAATAAACCGGTATAAGCGGGCAATGAAGTGGGTCAGGGTATGTGGTAAAGATGATAGTGCAATGTAAGTAGGAAACAATGTCTTCTAGCAGATGGGCCTAGACCAATTAGGGTAAGAGGTTATTCATAAGGAATCTTTTGGCTTCCAATTTGAACGCCGTGGTCAGCCACTCTGGAAATCCATTCTTACATGTTTAGCCACTGTTTGAAGAACCTCAGACATACTCATTAGATGGGGCGAATGGGGAGACTGACCATTTATGCAGTTTCGGTCACGATCTTGGGAAGGTACAAGAGACAAGCACTGCCGGAGAAGATGATCAAAGGAAGATGTGTAGGAAGACCACAAGGGAAAAATACAACTTCTACTTTGATTTCCCTGGACAGTGTTTGTGAGCATCTGGAGATTAATGGCGCCTTGGTGGCACAAATGATTCTCAAGATAAGTTCCTGCAAGGCTGAGCATCACTTCCCCACAGATAGTCCTGACTAAGATGATTTGTTTAACTATTCCTGTTGACACCAATGCAGGGAACTGGCTCCACCAGTATTGAGAGAATTGGAGGCAGAAGTATAACACAAAACTGACAACAAGGCCTTACAAAACTCCGAAGAGTAATCTAAAACTCTTTTTGCAGGAAAGTCAGCAGTCTTCGTTCATTTTCAATCAGAGTTTCTAATGGTAATGGATCAGGCAAATAAACAAGGGTAAACTAGTTTACAAATTGTAACGATCCCTAAACCATTCCTGTATTGAGAATGTGTTTTGTTGCATCAAAGAAATACTGAGGTTCCTTGCACCCAAAATACAAGATGATGGGACCTTCTCTCAGCTGGGCAAAGCTCTTCTCTGTCACAGTTCGGCATAGGTTTCCCAGAAGGAAGGGACATAAGAAAGCCTCACTAACATCCGCTCTTTAAGGAAAAGCGTGTTACAGATTCAGTTCAGCAACAAATGTGACAACAATACAGAGACGTTTAAAGGCATGAGCAAAGTGGGCACTGGCCCAGGGCTGAAGTGCTGCAAGGGGCCCACTGATAGAGCCAGCTCGGTTCTGCAGACAGTCCTACCCTGATGACCTTGAATGATTCTTTAACAGTTTTAATAATCTGTTTTCCTTTCATTTATTTTCAATGTGGATTATCTGTGGGACTCTACAGAAATTTTGCAGAGAAATGTAAAGCTTGTTTTTCAACACCGTGCAACATCCATAAAAGTTTATTTTAGGTCGAAACAGAACCTTGGATTTGAGAAAAGAGAGGGTGTCACTGGTATTATTTGCAATAATATTCATGAGGTGCTGCTTTATCACATTACCTCAGAGTTAAGCATGACTGGTCAGTACCAAGCTGCTTGAGGAACTAAGTACAAGTTTATTTAGGGTTTACCTGTGCCTCACCCTGACGAGGATTGTGATTGCTGCTTGAGTAGGGTTTCACTTCCATTAACCAGTAACCCTATTTGTTACAGGCCCTTGTCCATTTGTGGGATCCACAAAAAAATAGTTTGTTGAGTGGGGCTCTGTGGGGCATTGACCCCTCTCTCTCTCCAACCCCATGCCTTGCTCTACATGGTGGGGATTTGGCTGCCCACGGCGGGTTGGACGCAGGGCCTGGCCACAGGCATCCAGCCACACGCTGTGCACAGACAATGGCCGCTCACGTGAAGTTGGTCGTTCGGTCTGGCCAATGGCCAGGCCCTGCAGTCAACTAAGGAAGGTGTGGGATTGGCCACAGATGTATCGTAATAAGATCTTAATTTACAGTAAAAATCATAGACATTTACTGGAAAAAACACTAAGGTTAAAGTGAAGTTCTAGATAGGTGTTCTAATAATAGGAATTTACAGTTTTAAAAAGAGAACAACACTGCAAAACACTAGTTATATGTAACTGACCGAAGTATGATGCACTGCTTGTGACCCCACATATTACCTCACTTATGATATGTGAAATCTTTGGCGGTGCAAGTTATACTTAAGTTGATTATATATAACTGGCGAGTTTCAGTGTTTTTTTGTTTTAAACCCATTTTTTTTTTTTTTTTACAATAAGAAGGAAGACCTGCATATAACTCTACTTTAACTGCATATAGTGCCATTGAGAGGTTCTTCATATGACATTTACAAATTTTCAAACCATGAATTCGAAGGCTCAGTGGTTTATAAATATCACCTGAGCCCCGAGATGGGATTACTTGTTATGTGCACTTGTTATGTATATTTTATATTACATGATTTATTAATTCGTTTTTAGAACGCTTTTGAAAGATTTAGAGCTTTTGACCGTTTGTTTGCCTAAGACTGCTGATATGTCTGTTAATGTTTTGAGAAATGTGTGTTTTTGGTTGGGGTAATGTGCTAAATTGTAAATTGGTTAAATGCAGCAATGTGCATTATTTAGAAATTACATTTTATAAACCAAGCACATACTATGGAAATGTAATCATTTCTGTAAAGTGTACTTTTTTGTAGTACATTGACAGTACAGAGTAGGTTGAACAAAACATGTATAGAGAAAATAAAGTACAATGTGGAATAGTGTAACTTTTTGCTGATCGGATTCTCCGTTTCCAGTGTTTATTTCACACGCTTGAGAGTATTCATTGGTAGATGTTGGCATCGAGGATGGACTTGCAAGAGTGAGCTTGTCAGTTCTGATGATTAATGGTCTAGGACTAGCACTGTAATTCTGCAAGTGTGCCTTTTACTAGCAATAAAGGAACACAAATGTTGTGCTTAGCCTTTAATTGTTTAGGGAAGCTAAATATCGAAACACAGTCGACCCCCCTACTACAAGAACTCCTTCTAATTTGTAAAAAAAATGTTTTTAAGGAGGTCTTCTGTATATTGTCGATGCAATGTATATATTTGAAGTGTCACCCTCTTTTATCACATCACACTTGTTGTCACTTTTTTGTGTGAGCACCTGAACTATTTGATTTATAAATAAATCGCGTATGTTTTTTGAAATTATTTTTGTCCCTGTGTATACACCTAATTGCGCATTAATTGCCCACCCCTAATATCAGACCCATTGTTCTCCTTCTTGGCGCATATTCCTGCGTCCCTTTCTATGACCATTTTGGCCACTTATGATGAAACATTGTCTTCCTAAAACACTGATTCACCCCAGGTTTGAATATTGGGGTACCCTTGTTCACCATACTACTCCAGTGGAACTCAGCATGGTCATTCTGTGAGCTACCTCAGTACTCCCACTAACACAAACACTAGCACAAACTTTGCATATGGTGCAACAGTATCATACAAGCTTCTATCTGAAAATCTTGCATGATATCGTGGTACTGTGTAGGTGAAGCTTCAGCACCTTTTGAGACCGCCAACGCGTTTCGTCCCTTCCAGGGACTTCTTCAGGGCTACAAAAGTGTACACATAAAAAGAACATTTTACAAAACTGTACAAGAATCGTTTTTACAAAACATTGACAATTTACTAACAAATACTTAAAACGTACAACAGCTAGCACTGTATACACATATGCAGAACATAATATATCCTGTTTTTAGATTACATACAACCGTTTCTTGAATTGTAATTTTCATGATCATATGCATATTTCTTTTTTACTCCATACCATACATAGTATATAGAGTACCCACGGAGAAGGGAGGAACAACTCCATAAATTCCCAATTAATACTATTAATGCATAAGCTGGATATGCATACCTGATTTGTATAACGACGTACAAGTCTAATGTTATGTATATTCGTTGATAGTGTTGAATTATAAAAAACTGTAAGACAGAAAAATGATATTTAGAACGTGTTTTAAGCATTCTATTAAGAGTGTTTACTGTTCATTTATTTAAGATTAGGGCTGCTTACTTTCCAATCTTTAAGAGAGAACGTAGATTCTTCAATGTCAGTACATTTCCACAGAGGTTCACACATTAAAGGCAAAGTGTCCTATGAGAAAAAGTGGAAACAAAGCATCATATAGATTGTACTGAATAATATCGAATAAACAATACTGTCTTAGCTACTTTTAAAAATTATACACCACTTTTTATGAATATGAAGGTACAGTTTTTTTACCACATTTATTTCTGAAACTCTAATTTTAATGTCCATAACCGACCTATTGAGCATACATGTTACAAAAGAGAATTTTTTTGTTAAGAAGGCAAAACTTAAATTCTAAGTCCATTCAAGTTATGTTTAAAATAAAAAGTCCCTTAGACAATGTATAGCGCCAGGCTGGCTAATCATATGGACAGGAGAAAATCCCAGACAGAGTGCACCAAGCAGGCATTGTTCCCCAAAAAACACTCGCCTATTTCAGAAAGTTTTGGCATTTACTAAAATCTGAAACCTTGCCTAGTGATTTGGTACCAGCAAAACCCAAGGTTGTCTATCGCAAGGGCAAAACGATTAAAAACACTCTATGCCCTAGCCATGTCATAAAATCACGTCCTGGGCCATCTACATAGCTTTTTGAGTAACCTATATAATCAAGTATGCATATCCAGCTTATGCATTAATAGTAATAATTGGGAATTTATGGAGTTGTTCCTCCCTTCTCCGTGGGTACTCTATATACTATATATGGTCTGGAGTAAAAAAGAAATATGCATATGATCATGAAAATTACAATTCAAGAAACTGTTGTATGTAGTCTAAAAACAGGATATATTATGTTCTGAATATGTGTATACAGTGTTAGCTGTTGTACTTTTTAAATATTTGTTAGTACATTGTCGATGTTTTGTAAAAACGATTCTTTTACAGTATTGTAAAATGTTCTTTTTATATGTACACTTTTGTAGCCCTGAAGAAGTCCCTGGAAGGGACGAAACACGTTGGCGGTCTCAAAAGTTTTTACTTTAAAAAAAAAAAAAGAACTGAATAAAGGATTCAAATCAACACAACATCGACTCACCCTTGGATTAATCTTCTTTTTGTGATTATTACATCTCCATAATAATTTTGTATAAAAGTGTGCTGGGCAATCTTGTGTATATTTGATTTTGTGGAAGCCGGATTTTACTTGCTTCGCAATTTTGCGTTGGTATAGGGAATTGTGCCCCCAGCCCTTTGTTGCACGTTTCTTTTGCTGCTATGAAAGCAACTTTGGTAATAGTGCAGGCATCTATGATCCAATTCCCTTCCTTGTTCTTGTTTGTGTCATTTCAAAGTTATTTAGGGTAATTTTTTCTCCAGAGAGTATATTGGTACATGAGTTACATGAAGAGCATCTGACTGTACCTCTAATGGGTGCATTTCCATCAATGGTGTTTTGTATGAATGGATGATCAGCTGTTTTTGAAGTGAATCTGAAATGTACTATCATATACTTGATGTTTTTATTGCCACAATATGCAAAGAGTGGTTTGGCAATCGTTCTTTGATCAGGGTTACTGTTTAATAAATGCCAGTTTGAGTTGATAACTTGTTTAATTTTAGAGTTGAGGGTAGAGTGTTTGGTGATACAGACTAATTTGGGGTCTGTTTTATTTTTATTTGTATTAAAAAGATGGTCTCCATCAAAAAACCGAGCTCTTTTATACGACTCTCTCACCAGTCGGTGAGGGTAGCCTCTGTCTAGAAATTGCTCTTTCATGATGACTGCTTGCTTGTCAAAATCTTTAACATTTGTGCAGTTACTCCTGACTCTTAAAAATTGCAAAAATTAGATACTTTGTCTTTGGCATCTGGGATGGTTACTTTGAAAATGTAATAGAGTATTTCTAGCTGTAGGCTTTACATACAGGTCTACTTCTAATTTTCCTGAATTGTGTCTGATTAAAATGTCTAAAAATTCCACTTGGTTTCTACTGGTGTGAGCAGTAAATTCCAAGTTTATATCTGTCAAATTCAGCCAAGCAAGGATCTCTTGTAAGGTATGTTCCCCATTCCCCAGCTTCTCTTGCTGCGGTTCTTTATTCTAGTTTTCTTTACTAGGCAAAAAGCAGAATTTACTAAAGCCCTCTGAGAAAAACAGACAGTACGTACCGTCAAAGAAGAGAACATTTCTAGAGTACAATAGTGATGCTGGAACAATGAAAATACACTAAGAATTATATAGTGAATCTTAACACCTTAGCTGCGGCGCAATTCCCTCCCCAGTGCTGCGTTGTCCATTCGAACTAGTGCTGAATGAACGTTCAATGGACGTGCGCAGCACTGGGGAGGTAGTGCTGCCGTCGGACAACGCCCCGACGCAGCACTTAAGGGGTTAAACAGTGAGCAAAGGAAGATAGGAGGAAGAGAAGGACCACTCTCCGGGCCTAAAGAGCCACTTTAGATAAGTCTATAGAAACCCGGGATAATTCATTATTTCAGAGAAACATGGGTCCCTAGTTCACGAAATGCAGAAAACAATGTTAATCTAAACATTCAATGTAAAAAACTATTTAACAGTTTAATGGTATACTGGTTAGATTTAGAGGGATTTGTTTGTATACATTTTTCTGTGTAAGTGACAACAAAGTGCTCAGTGCTCACATGTGATATGCCACTGTGATTTAACAAAATCAGTGCATAACACAAACTATGTAGCGTATAACTCGGACATCACATTGGAGGGTTCGTAATAACACAGTTGACGGCGATGTGATCCCTTCTAGATAAGGGATTATTATAAGGACTCGGCAGGGAACGCAAGGAAAGACATCAAGATGAAAAAAATTAAAATAAGAATGAGAATCATGGTAAGAAAATGATCCTAAATAGATGATAAACAGAAACACACATTTCCAAGTACGTAATGCAATAGTCACAAACGGTCCTAGTTAGTCTAAAAGCTAAGAAAGCCTCACGATTAGAACTGCGTTTTTTTGGTTTTAGGGGGTGTGACAGGTAAGCCAAAAAAATAATACAGCCGAGACACTCACCTGAAATTAAGATCCTTCCAGAATAAAGTGACTGGCGAGAGGCAGTGGATAGAAAGCTTCTTGGAGGGTGTAAAGGAAGGTAAGTGAAACACGGGTATGGTGTTATGTTCCAAGAAGTGGCAATAAATTTGAATCGAAGAAAGTACCTAGGTATTGAATACAGACCTAGCTATGTGCAGAACATGCTACATATATATACTGACAATTACCACGCATACAGACCTGGAAAGAACCGCGCATATAGAGCAAGGCAATAGGCAATTAAACTGAAGGTTACACCGCCAATCAGTACAAGTATGATATTACAACGCGTTCCGTTGTAACGCATGCCTTTACCACGCATGCGTTACAACGCGAATGCCCTTACCTCGCATAACCCTTACCACGAATATTCCCTTACCACGCATACTTTTACAACGATTTTCGTTGTAAATGTATGCATGATAAGGGCATATTCCTGCTAAAGGTCATTTCAGTCCCCTTTTTTAAAATATTTTTTACATTGAGTACCCACACATGCTTCGCGATTTTACCGGTTACTTACAGTTCATGTTGATTTTTTTTTCATCTCGCTTTTTTTGACGTAATTATCATTTTTCCAGTACTCTAGTGTAATTCCCTTCCAGTCACAAGATTGAGGCACGTAGTGAGGGCTGCGCCGGGTGGCTTGCAGCCAAGACACGCTTCAAAACGCTTCAATATTCTGTCACTTTCTACGTTATGCCCACAACTTTAAATAAAATCCTTGAGCATTTAAAACACGGTGCGTTTATTTTGGGGGGGAGAATCCCCCAAACCCCCTTTGTTTTTCATACTTTTTGGGGGGGAACCCCCCCCAAGCCTCCATTTTTAATGATAGCCTTTACCACACATGCCTTTACTACGTATCTCGTAGTAAAGGTATGCGTGATAAAGGCTATTCGTGTTAACCACGCATGCGTTGTAATGCATGCGTGGTTAATGTTATGCATGGAAACGGCCGCGTTGTAGTGGCCGTTTCCCGTCTGGCACGGGTCTGGCACGCGATGGGGAGCTGGCTGCACGTGGAACGCTGCTAGGGGGGGAGGGTGAATGGGCGTGAAGGTGGCTGGCCGTGAATGCCTGCTCAGGAATTTTGTGCTAATGGGTCGAATACATAAACTAATGTGACCGACAGCGGAGGGGCAAAATATCAAAACAAAAGCCTGCAATTGGAAGGTGGCAAGAAGGTGAGAAAGACTCTGGTAAAGCCGGCTGTGCTGCTACGAGTGGGGGGAATGATCAGATTATGTGGGCCTGGAGTACTCTTTCTGCCATCACTTTCTAACAATCTTGTTAAAGCAGGATTACACCGGGCTCCGTGCCCTGCGCTCACATCCCTACTGGTACAGGATGCAGTACTGCTTCACTGCCACCGCCTGCATGTTTAAACCCCTCTGCCGTTCTCTGGATCCTTGCAAGCATCCACCACTCAAACACTTCGAAACAGAGATGCTAGCGCCATGCAGAAAATGAGAATGCACTAACTAACAAGTTAAAGGACTCTCTTTCTTGCAAATGTTCATCAACGAAGCATCGTCAAAGTCAGTATGTATGGTACGTGCAATAACATTTTTTTTTTTTAGATTTCTAGCTCACGGCTACTCGAGTGCCGCAGCGCTAGGAACATATACACAATTCTTGCACAACAGTCTTGAGAATGCACCTGAAGCAATTTTCCTTTAGCGGTAGAGCAGGGGGTTCTGTCCGGGTGATAAGGAATGATCCCTTCAAAGAGATTAGTGTGACCACCTCACTCCAGGCCATTAGTACTTTGCCTCCAGTCCTGAACTGTTCACCTACAAATCTCTGACTTCAAGTAAGTCTAGGTGAGTGGAAGCAAAACCAGGTTACAATAACTAAATGCATAAGGCTTTCACTCAAAACTCAGGTAACAGTGTCCATAATGGCTTAAAAGTCAGACCTATAGGCTTTGCCTGTGCTGGGGAACAGTAGCAACAAGTCTTCTCGGCTCAATACTGTTTGGGAGATGGGAGGGGAAGTAGGAGAAGGGGGAGTGATCGGTATGAAAGCGCTAGCGGCTCATGTTGGCAAATGGTGACCTGCAGAGCGCGTGAATGGGAAGAGCGGCCGTGGGAGGGGAAGTAGGAGAGTGGTGGTGTGCGATGTGCATGCGGGGGGCGGGGGAGCGTCATCCTTTGAAGTGTGATGGGGGGAGCGGCAGCCTTTGAAGTCTGATGCGAGGCACAGACAAATGATGGTGTGAGAACAGCTTCCTTTCAAGTCTGATGGGGGAGGGGAGGGGGGGAGCAGGTTGCGCGCGCCTGTCGCACATGCACTGGCCATAATCCGCATTCCAAAGCCCTCTTGGTAGGATTTTCTGGTGGCCCTCTATATCTCTCGCCAGCAATGCGCAAGCGCATTGGCAGGCAAGACCTAAATCTCTCGCCAGCAATGCACAAGCGCATTGGCGGGCGAGACCTAAAAATAAATACATTCTTAGTCTTAAATAATTTTAACCACGTACGGCCACGAGATGGCAGCATTGGCTATGACCTGTCCCTTTAATCGCGAATATGAAGTTTATAATACAATGCTTCTGTTTGAAAACACATTTGTGGTCTAGGTTATAGTTAGGGTTCTGTTTCAGCCTTGGTAATAATAATTGCCTGTAGCATAGTGGTCCGAGATGGAGCTAGTCATTATCCCATACAGCAGCAGTCGTCTTAGTGCAGAAATCAGCCCTTGCCTGCTGGAAGTGGCAATGCTTAGTCACGCACTATTAACAGCACACAATTTATATCCACACTGGCCTTTGTGATTTCTGTCGTAATTCTGCTAGACATTGGGCTCCTTTCACAAGGGTAAAGTTAGAGCAAAAGTCTACCTTTGCTTTTTTTTGGTATACACAGAGGAACTTACATACACATAGTATCTTTGTGCCTGCTGAGGTTTCAGACTCGGTTCGGAGATTCCGCACTCGGGCCCCAGGTGTAAAGAGGGTACTTGTAAGCCCCTTTGTGAATACTGAAAAATAGGAAAAATTAGACTTTTGGTCTAGTTAATCTTTTGGTCTAAATTAGACTTTTTATCTAATTTTACTTTATGAACCGGTCCACTTTTGGGAAGTCTGACCTACCGGCTAGGCTTATTTTTAGAAGACTAGCTTCTGCACCGCCTTCACCCGCTCTTGCAGGACTTTCCCTGATCCTGCATCGCATTTTCTGCTTCATCACAGCCTGTATGGCTCCAGCGCAGCCTGCCCGACTCGAGTGGGGCCTACTCTAACCATGCGCCAAATTCACCACTTCTTTGGTAACTTCCCTAGAACTGCACCACCTTACAAATCTTGTTTATCCTTACATTTCGATACTATGGACTGGACATGAAGGTGTAATCGACCATTAAATATGCATTACTCTGCGGACATTTAACATTTTGCTGCGTTTTCTACAGTCTTTGAGGCCGAACCCAAATTTTAAAACTCAATGTAAGGGTGATCACACTTCCTTATGTTTTTATTTTATATTGCATGAGTTGTGTACGCCTGATGCTTCTCAACTTTTAGCTAGAGTGCTGAAGTATGGAGTGAAGACTGCGCCATACCAAAAACCCTGCCCATATTGCCAGGGCTTTTGGGGATATTGTCGTTTTTGGTGATCCCTCGTATTCATACCTCAAGATATGGGGGCATATCTTTCTCTTACACAGTCCCTTATCAGTGGAATAAACTCCCACTTAGCCTTTGCTCTTGCCCAGATTTTCCCTCCTTTACGAAGGGGCTTAAGGCTTGGTTGTTTTAGATTCCCTCCATTTCTCTTCTTGTGCAGCGTAGCGCCAAGATACTCCTATGGGAGTGAGTCATCCGCAATATCAAATGACCCAAAAATAATAATAATATCGGGCGCCTGTTATCTGCTCAGGAAAGGGAACAGCAGCTTCCAAAAGTCAAGCTTCCTTTTTAGGCATCAGCTAGCGAAGGCTGCTCTTGCGCAGTCTTGCTGGCGAGATGTTATGTTTCTTAGTTTGGGGCTTAAACCCGCCCCGCTTCTCCATTGGCTGGCTTCCTAAACGGAGGCCAGCCATTGGAGAAGAGGTTTGTCTTTCCATTTAAGCCCCGTCTTTTTGGGATTGAGGGGTGTGCTTTTTTTGGTTTCTTTCTCTCCTCTTCCCATTGGCTGGAATGTAAACAACAACAAGTCAAAACGCGCCCGTTGTTTACATTCCAGCCAATGGGAAGAGAAGAGAGAGAAAAACACGCCCCTCAATCCCAATATGACGGGGCGTTTCTCCAAGCCATTTGTGCTTGACCTCGGAGAAACATGGTGGTGTCATGGCGTGGTTCGCTTGCCAGCCGGAGCTTATTAGAGTCTGTCCCCGGTTGCCTGCGCGCAAGCTGGGGTTTGTTTCAGTGCCTCACTATGTGCTAATCCTGCCACAAAGAAAACTGCCTTTCGGTCCAGTTTGACCCTGGGGCAGGCCTGACCCGTCATCGGAGGCTTGTAATCCGCTGTGCATCTCTGCTCTCCCCCGATGGCTGACGCCTCCGTGCCTGAAATCCCAGGCTCCGGGCCCCTTTTCCCCAATCCGCTCTCGTGCTCTGAGGCCGGGAGCGGCGACCTGCGGGCGGGAGGGGGCCCCTGCAGGAGCGGGCCCTGTGGCTTCACAATGGGGCTCCGGGGGCCGCGTGGAGCGCGTTCTGGAACGGGCGAGTAGCACAGGGCTCTGCCGGCTGAGCGAGGGGTGTGGAAACAATGCCAGGGAGCCCCGGCCATCTTATCTTTAAGATCCCTGCCCACTTGGCACGCTGTGGGTGCATCACAACGCAGAAGTTGAAGTTGGGGGGATTTGTAGAGCGCGGGTTCACCTGAAAGGTTTCATGGCGCTGAACGATTCGGCACAGAACAGGCAGAAGTTAGACCTCAAACGCTCTGATGAATAACCAGGTCTTCAAAACTTTACGTAACTCAGAATATGATTGAGAAAATCGAAGGTTGTCAGGGAGGGTATTCCAAAACCTAGGAGCCAAAAAGGAAAAACTCGATCCCCCATGTTTTTTCCTGACAAAACGTGGGACAACCAGAAGCTTCTTAGAGAAAGACCGTAAATTTCTGGAAGGAGTGTAGGTTAAGAGCCTGGATGCCACATAATGGGGAGCTAAGCCCTCCAATGATTTAAAAATGAGACACCAGAGTTTAAATTGGCATCTATGGGCAACCGGCAACCAATGCAGTTGCCTCAAAAGCGGAAGGGCTTGATGGAATCTGGACCGACTATAGATCAGCCTGGCAGCCTGATTTTGAATAAGCTGTAGTTGGCGTAGTTCGTAAGCAGGGATGCCAATATATAGAGAATTGGCCTAGTCAACCCGAGAGATAACAATGGCAAGAAGGATAGATTTCAGAGCATCAATGGTAAAAAAACGGGAAACCCCCGGATGGTACGAAGACCTAGGAAACAGGAAGAGACAATCATGCTAATCTTGGTGTGCATCGAAAGGTCGTTGCTAATTTGAATGCCCAAACATTTCACAGATTTAGCCGCAGAAGGGGCTGGTCCAAGAGAGGAAGGCCAGAAGTTAGAGCACCAGGGGTTGGGTGAGCCTCCGATCAGGACGAACTCCGTCTTATCGGGATTTAACTTCAGGTGGTTCATGCTCATCCAATCCTGGATAAAAATCATACTATTCTGAAAATGGGAAACCGAGTCAGGGGAAGAAGAAAGAGAGCATATAAGTTGAAGGTCATCAGCGTAGTTAAACACGGTGACCTCCTGGTGATGCAAAGCAAAAAGTAAAGGAAAGATATAAAGATTGAAGGAAACCTTGGGGGACACCACAGGTTACCGCTCAGGGAGTTGAAGAGAAGGAGGAGAGCCTGTTGGCGGTTCTCCAAGAAGGAGGAAACCCAACTCAGGGCCACATCCGAAATGCCAGCACATTTGACACGGTCGACCAAAAGGAGATGGTCGACCGTGTCAAAGGCGGCCGATAGATCTAAAAGTATCAGGGCCTGAGCGGATCCATGATCAGCACTCACTCTCAAATCATCCAAGACCGAGAGGATAACTGATTCTGTGGAGTGGGCAGGACGAAAACCAGACTGATAGGATCCAGATAATTGGAGTCCTCAATGAAAGAACTCAGGCAATGAGTAACATATCTCTCTAACACCTTGCCCAGGAATGGGAGCAGGGAGATGGGACGGAAATTAGAAGGGATAGTAGGGTCAGCACCTGCCTTCTTCAAAACAGGAACGATCTTAGCTGACAAAGTGTTTTACGACATGTTGTAAAAATAATGTAAAAGCAAAACGGGCGCCATGGGAACGGGACTCTTTTAAGCAGTGTAAATAAAGGAAAAATGAAATGATGATAACCTGTTATTTTTTCCTGCTGAGCAAGCTTTGCTGGGCTGCTGTGCTCTCAGAGCAGGGGGGGGGGAGTGGTGGGCACTCTGTAAGTGTGCATGACTGTTTGGCCCGCCGTCTCAGGCCGGCCAAACAGTCATGCAAACTTTACATGTTCTCCACCTAGGCTGCATTACTGTCTGGGTGGAGAACTTGCCCAGGCTCCCAGTCCCTGGCTGAGCGCCGAACCACGGCGCTCAGATGCAGCGTTGTGTTTGGCTAAGGGGAACCTGGGTGTTTCCTTTTCCTGCCGGGAAAGACTCAGTAAAACAACAGAGGAGGGACGCAGCGAGTAGGCACTTTTTTTTCTGTAACCTCTTCCCCTCGGCCCTGCCACCCCTAGTGTGTGCTAGCCGCTACTGATATAATAGCCTTTGTTTTTCAGAACTAGCTACTCCAGATTTTTCCATGTTATAGTACTGTAGTTAATGGCAGTGACGTAAGTGATGTAGCCTGGTTGTATAATTTTGCCTTGAAATAAATTTAAAATGCATGGGTTAAAGATAAGGTGAGTTTTTCAGTGCCCCAGTAGTAGCTTAGCTCCCAGTCACCATGTTCGCATTCAGCCTTACTCCCAAAAAAAAACCAACAGTGAGATGAGGATAAGCTGCAGGGAACCACCCCAACTCTACAATCCACATTCAGAGTACACCTACCACCACGCCACTAAACTTACAGCCACTAAAGACTTTTCAGAAAATTGCAGTCGCAACGAGTTATAAATATAACAAGGGTAAAAGTTGTGACCGCATAACAGCCTAGTAAGTCCCATATGGATCATTTGCTCAACACGTGAGTACTGTTTCTACCTAGCATCAGAGGCTAATGTGCTTGCAAAAATCGTTGCAGAAAACAGCGAACTATACAAAGCTAAAATATATGATAACTTTCAATACCATGATGGACAAACATCAGAAGCATTTATGCAGTCTCAGTAGATCAACTCTGTTCACATGCCACTGTAGTCTCTTGACATGTGCACCATTGTGATAATTTGTTCATAAATGAATGTGTGGCTCCAAAGGGCACATAAATCTACCACCAACAAGCATTAGCAAAGCCATGATGGCTGGCTTTAATGTGCTAATGAATGCTACCCGAATGCTGTTTGCACACGTAAAGCAGGACTTGTTGGGCTTGCTAATGCTTGTTTTACATGTACGACAAACTCTTCCTACCTCATTGGTACGTCGGCCTCAATTAACAGATGCATGCTTCTGCATGTACACCACACTATTTACATTTGAGTTGCATTATGCCTTCAAAACTTTGATACACATATTGATGGTCCCTGCATGGCTAGAAAGCTGGGACCCTACTTTTGAGAAAGAGAGTTGTGCCACAACCAGTAATTGAAGAGATGTGCAAACATGAATTATAGTTGACTGTTCAGTAAATAGACATATTATTCCTGAGTCTTAACTGACCAGCATTGATAAATCATCACGGTTTCTCCACCATTTGTTAGAATGAAAGTTGCTTTAGACCAGTGGTGCTGGAATAAATGTCAGAGCGGGGCTGCTGCCATCAGTGTTACATCTTTGAGTCATAGGGTTTGTGAAAAATCCAAGTACCACACAAAGAGCAAGTGTAGCAAATGCGGCTCTCCCATTCAGCAGGAGAGTTGAAGGGTGTGGTACGTAGCCGGTAGTGCATTTTGGAGTACTGATGATATAGCATGCTGTCATTTGTAGACCGCACATTTTCTGTTCAAGTGGCACTTAATTTGCCTAAACATGCAACTTTACTGTTAAAACTACATACAATAATGTTTGGAAATCGGATTTCAACGAATATTTATAATTTGTGCATCACCAAGTAAAGTGTATTGATTTGTTTTGATCCTATTAAACTCTTTGTTGCCATCACACTTCAGAATTACCCAAAAATGTGCTTTATTTGTACTTTCCTAATTGCTGATATTTCGAAATATGTGCATAGTTCATCTACAGGTATTAAAATGTTGTGTATACGAAAAAACAGACACCCCACAACCTTTCCTTCATGTTCCTGTACCCCAGCAAGATCGCCACCTAGGTTATGTTTACAAAATCCTCTCACTTTGCAGTCAGAGAAATAAAGCAAACATTAGTAAAGCCAATAGGTTTCGCCTACAAAAGAGCTCTTGGCTTTGCCAATATCTTTTAGTCATGTTGTACGGCAGAATAGAGCGGAGTGCAGTTTGGCTTTGAGTGGTGTGATGTGGAGTGGTGTGGAGTGGAGTGGCATACAATGAAATGGCGTGAAGTGTAGTGGCATAGATTAGAGAGGTGTAGAGTAAGGTGGCCTAGATTGGCATAGAGTAGAGTGTCATAGAGTGAAGTGCGGTAGACTAGAGAGACGTACAATGGTGTGGATTGGCGTGGAGTAGAGTGGCTTGAAGTGGTGTAGAGTAAAGTGGCTTAGAGTGGAGTGGGATAGAGTAGAGTGGCATTGTGTGGAGTGGAGGGGGTACAGTAGAGATGTATAGAGTTGAGTGGCATAGAGTAGCTAAGCTTAGAGAATAGTGGAGTGGTGTAGAGTGTAGTGATGTAGAATACAGTAGAGTGCAGTAGCATATAGTTGTGCAGAGTAGAGTGGCGTAGAGTGCAGTGACATAGAGTGGTCTAGAGTAGAGTGGCATAAAGTGGAAAAGAGAAGAACAGAGTGGCATACAGTGCAATGGCGTAGAGTGGCATACAGTCGAGTGGTGTAGAGTAGAGGTCAGTGGCATAAAGTACAGGGTAGGGAGTGGCAGGGAAAGGAAGCAACAAGGAAAAGGGGCTGGTGGGAGTGAATAGAAGCTACACGGACGGGGATATGGGAGACACAAGCACTCATATGGAGTGCTTGAACACAAAGAAAAAAGGATCACAAAAATGGGAGTAGTGGATCGACATAAGTACTTGGTCCGTTCTCCGGGGGAAGGTCAAACACAGGAAGAGGACCTGTCAGTGGCGTAGAATTCAGTGCAGTGACGTAGAGTACTTGCAATGTTTACCAGTTAGAGTAGACGACAAGGAACGGTGCTCAATGCTGTTTCTAACTATAGGATGCTTAGATAGAGGAGCAAAATATTTTTCCCATTGACTGTTTATTTCTGTGCTCACAATGAAAGCTGTTGGGGAATAAGCAACACGATCAGGGGGTTTAGAGTAAACAACACAGGCAAGGGCTGGAGGGGAAGAAGCAACATAGACGGGGGTGGGAAAGGAAGGAGCAACCCTGACTGGGGGAGGGAAAGAAGCAAAATAAATGAGAAATAGTTCCTCAGTCACAGCGCAGCATCAGAAGGACCCTAATCCCTATGAGGCAATTGGTTTTAGGGCGATGGTTCAGCTGAAAGAAGAGGACGTCAAGCCAGCTCGTGCTGCTCTAATTGAAGGCAACAAATGAGTGACCGTGAATCTCACAACTAGTAAGCAATGGTCATACTCCAAGTCTGTATTGATCACAATATCTATTGTAAGCAAGTGCGCATTCACTGACGTATTCAAGCCCTGAAAAATCCAGACAGATGCCATTGCACAGAGACCAACAGCAGTTCTGCTTTTTGAATTGTTAGGATTTCAGATAGCATCTGGGGATGATACAGTTTGTATGCTACAGAAAGGAAAATAATGGCACATGATGCAGATGTATGTGCTGTAGAAAGAAAAGATGACGTGCCTTGTAGATTAGTATGTGTTGCATCACAAGCTACTTTAAAAGATATCACAAATTTAGAAGTATGATCTATATAAGTATGTAAAAAAAATTATAATACTTACATTGTGCATTTTTTTTAATAACGCCATGTGTTTGTATTTTTCCTTTGGCACACAAAGTATAATTTTCTTGAAAAATAACAATTTACCAACATTACACTTATCAAGAGCAAACCTGAGTAATGTTGTTATAAGTGAGAATGTGGTACTTTAGTGGAGGAATCCATATTTCCAAGACTGCTTTTGAACTCAGGAAAGCAGTGCCTGCATGCTGCTTTTTCTCCCAAAATCAATGCATATTATGTATTGATTTTAACATGAAAAGCAACACCATTACAATGATAAGCAAACTCCTAATTGAACAATGATCAAGTAAAGTATATAACCACATATTAGTTACCAGGTCTCATTTGCAATAAAATGCATTGTTTTACAATTGTGATACCGTTTTTTCCACACATTCCTTTTATATGCTTCAAGTAAGGATTTGCTTATCGTGAAGCATGCCCTGATATTGTTGAGGAATGCCTTCTTTTCAAGAAGACTGTCTACCTCATGCATTGCAATGGAAGCACTCCTGAGGAGGTAAAATAATACACCTAATAGTAAGCATGACAGTCAGTTAGAATTAGTCTTCTAAGCTGATCCAGGATGCGAAGTCCACTATTTTAAACCTCCTGCTACCCTTGCTCTGTGAATTGCATGTAATTTCTGAAGAAGATCATCAGCAGATTACAGTCAGCATATTATCAGGATGACATAATCCCTATTCACAAGCTCAAACATAATTTTCAATACTTCTTTCAAAGAAGGCACTTTTCCTAATGTTCTCAAAATTGGTCAAATTACTCCAATTCTGAAAAACACCCAAATATCTTGTCCAACTACTGCCTTGTGACCAACTTTCCGTGGTTAGAAAACGTAATGGATGAATGTACAACCTTAGTTACAACTCACAACATATACAGACCAAAATGATCTCTTGCACCTCATCTTCAGGGTTAAGCGAGGATGTAGTACCAGATCCACCACTCTTAATATTGTAGGTGGCATACACTAAATACTAGATAAGGAAGCTGCTTGCCTTATCCTTCTGGATCAGTCAGTGACCTTCAACACTGTCAATTATCCTTAGCTACTCAGAATTTTGGAGTCCCATTGATGGTCTGGTACGGAGTTGGTTCACCTCTTTCCAGAGTAACCATAAAAAACTGGTCAGACTATGGTGCTTAACTACAGATCATGCCCTGGTCATGTGGTGTCTTCCAAGGGCCAGTGCCTGGTACCTGTCTGTACAACTGTTGTGGATAATGATGAAGTCAACAACATCAACATGTCGGCTATACTTTGTTTACTTAGATTTCCCCCATCCGAGACATAAGTTACTTTCCCAACATTCAGAATTGGGTGTCTTTAAATATTTTCATGCTAAAAACAGAAAAAATGGAGCTCACTGTGATTCATCACCCAAAGGATGCCCTACAACAATTGCCTTATTGAATTTCACATTTACAACAAGGGGTGGTGAGGGACAGAGTCTCTGAATTAAGCAGAAAGCTATCACCCAGTCAAGAGATCAGGGCTAGATCCAACACCGTTTTTTAGCTCACTGCACCATCCCAGTTTCAGAACCTGGCTGTATGCAAATTAGTCTGTTCCTGTCCCAGTGCATGATGGGAACAGGGCAAACCAAACTACAAAAGCCAATTCTTACACTGGGAAGGAAACAAGCTCCCGGGGACCGGTTTCTGGCATTACAGCCGTCTTCGGCCCGGTTTGCTTGAATCCTGATGGTGCAATGAGCAAGGGTCTCACATCTGAGAATACCCTTCCACGCTTAGGGTGGACAAAAATATTTACAACAAGGGGTGGTGAGGGACAGAGTCTCTGAATTAAGCAGAAAGCTCTCACCCAGTCAAGAGATCAGGGCTAGATCCAACACCGTTTTTTAGCTCACTGCACCATCCCAGTTTCAGAACCTGGCTGTATGCAAATTAGTCTGTTCCTGTCCCAGTGCATGATGGGAACAGGGCAAACCAAACTACAAAAGCCAATTCTTACACTGGGAAGGAAACAAGCTCCCGGGGACCGGTTTCTGGCATTACAGCCGTCTTCGGCCCGGTTTGCTTGAATCCTGTTGGTGCAATGAGCAAGGGTCTCACATCTGAGAATACCCTTCCACGCTTAGGGTGGACAAAAATATTTACAACAAGGGGTGGTGAGGGACAGAGTCTCTGAATTAAGCAGAAAGCTCTCACCCAGTCAATTGGCTTGGTAGTTTAGTCTGCCCTGTTCCCATGATGCACTGGGCCAGGGACAGACTGATTTGCATATAGCCAGGTTCTGAGCTGGGATGGGGCAGTGAGATAAATAACGGTGATGGATCAAGCCCTGATCTTTGGACTGGGTAAGAGTGGTCTGCTCAATTCAGACACTCTGTTCATCACCACCCCCTTTGTGAATCGATTTTGGCCACTATAGGTGTGGCAGGGTATACTCAGACATGAGTCCCTTTCTCACTGCTCCATCAGGATTCAAGCAAGCCGGGCCGAAGACGGCTGAAATGCCAGAAACCGGTCCCCGGTAGCTTGTCTCCTTTCTGGTGAAGAATTGGCTTGGTAGTTTAGTCTGCCCTGTTCCCATGATGCACTGGGCCAGGGACAGACTGATTTGCATATAGCCAGGTTCTGAGCTGGGATGGGGCAGTGAGATAAATAACGGTGATGGATCAAGCCCTGATCTTTGGACTGGGTAAGAGTGGTCTGCTCAATTCAGACACTCTGTTCATCACCACCCCCTTTGTGAATCGATTTTGGCCACTATAGGTGTGGCAGGGTATACTCAGACATGAGTCCCTTTCTCACTGCTCCATCAGGATTCAAGCAAGCCGGGCCGAAGACGGCTGAAATGCCAGAAACTGGTCCCCGGTAGCTTGTCTCCTTTCTGGTGAAGAATTGGCTTGGTAGTTTAGTCTGCCCTGTTCCCATGATGCACTGGGCCAGGGACAGACTGATTTGCATATAGCCAGGTTCTGAGCTGGGATGGGGCAGTGAGATAAATAACGGTGATGGATCAAGCCCTGATCTTTGGACTGGGTAAGAGTGGTCTGCTCAATTCAGACACTCTGTTCATCACCACCCCCTTTGTGAATCGATTTTGGCCACTATAGGTGTGGCAGGGTATACTCAGACATGAGTCCCTTTCTCACTGCTCCATCAGGATTCAAGCAAGCCGGGCCGAAGACGGCTGAAATGCCAGAAACCGGTCCCCGGTAGCTTGTCTCCTTTCTGGTGAAGAATTGGCTTGGTAGTTAGGCTGCCCTGTTCCCATGATGCACTGGGCCAGGGACAGACTGATTTGCATATAGCCAGGTTCTGAGCTGGGATGGGGCAGTGAGATAAATAACGGTGATGGATCAAGCCCTGATCTTTGGACTGGGTAAGAGTGGTCTGCTCAATTCAGACACTCTGTTCATCACCACCCCCTTTGTGAATCGTTATTGAATTTCACAGCAATAGTTTTGCTCCATCTCTTGACAAATTAGCTGAATCTCTAGGCTTGTGGATCAACCCTCACTTATGATACATGTTGAACTCGCATCCAAGAAGGCCGGATCCAAGCATTACGCAATGAAAAAGCTAAAATCACTCTTTGAGCCTAATAACTTTCGTAATGTAGTACAATCACTTGTTCTAATATTTCGTAATTTGGGGAGATTTCTTATGGCCAGAATCCCCTCAAACCCACATCAGCAAGGTTGATAACAGGCACCAGAAGATATGAGCTTAGCACACACGTCCTTAGACATTTACACTTACCGCCTATCTTCAGCCTGGATAACATTGAAATTTGTCTGCCTCACTTGTATATCACTTATTGCTAAAACACTTCAGATCCCGCATTAGAACCCCATGTTCAAACTTGAAATTCGGAAGCCTTAAAATTGTTCAGTTTGAGATGAAAAAAATCAGAACAATTAGAGTAGGAGGACAGAAGCGGCTCCAGTACTTTGGAAGTCCCTTCCTGTCCATCTTCAAGGTTTTAAACGCTTCCAAAAGACTCTCAAAACCTATTATTTAACCAGTATCTCAACCAATCTAATCCCCAGCACTAGTAAATAATTTTTTCTGTTTGTTCATGTTCTGAATCCTAGCCGTATTCTCCCTTCGTCTGATTTTGTTTATTCTTGTACTTCCCATGAGCTCCTGTCAACCTGTCACACCGTGATGACTCGCAACTTCCACCAAGAAACTCACTTTGCCTCGTTCTTGTCATTGAACTTTTCCACAAAAATCATTGGTTTCCCTAGCATGTCTTCCTTCCTGCTAATCTCCTCTTAGCTCCTCATATCCTTATGTTCTCTTTGTTTTCATTTTCCTTGATCAAACTGTGCTTTGTTGTTTGGATGTTCTGTATTGTTCTACACTGTTCGGGGGTGATGTACAATTAGTTAATCCACATCAGTTTTATTTCTTGTACAGTGTTCCAATACCTGTGGATCTTGATGCTTTCTAATAATCTAATAAAATAATAAATATAAATAAAGCCTGACTGGGGCTGGCCCAAGGCAATTAGTGGATGAGGCGGCTGACCAGACCCCAGTCTGTGTTTTGTTCTAAACAAAGGTTTTGGCTGTGCCAGCGTTAAAAAATAAGCATTGGCAATTCCAATAGATTTGGCTTATGAGTGCACTGTCAAGCAAGACCTAACAACCCATGTAGGTTAATGACCGACCTCCTCCCATCCGTGCTGCTGGCGGAGAATCGACCCATACATTATTTAGTTATCTAAGACACTTTAATGGAATTGCTTCGTGGATGACCTATTAAGTTCAAAATCAGACAACTGTATTAACAAGCAAAATGATCACAGCTGTCTGCAGGACAGGCACTTTTTTTTGTGAAAGGATACAACGTCTGTCCAATTAAAACATGTACTACTCGTTCCCAATATGTGTGCGGAGCCACAGCCCATCTCTAGTTATGTTTGCATAATTGTCTGGCGATAGCTGCATTGTCTAGCCAGACAACATTGAACTGGTAGCTGGCATAATATAGTTATAGTCTGAACTCCTCTTTATGGTCATTTGCTGAAGTATGTAGAACTTATTGAGAAATGTTATCCCTTTGCCATAGCTGATGTGATACCGCTGATTAAAAACTGTCTATCTATTACAGTGATTTCAATGTGGAATAAAGAATTCCATATTATACCATAGTCATTATCTATTGCTACAGTAATGAAGACAGCAGAGGGCAGCGTAAAGGAAGTCAGTCAGTCAGAAAAACTTTATTCGGTTTTTGGTTTCAAACCATAAAAGTTACATTAAAATAAAAACAGTTTAAGTGACAGTGCATAAGTTAAGATGACAACCAAAACAGCAATTGAAGTTGCATAAATAGATAAAAAGCCTGAGGAAACACTATTTACACATTCATATAACTCCTGGAATTAACAGTGGCTTTTAAAAACCCTACTATAAAAAATATACAGTACTCTTCAGAAATACGCAAGGTTATTGGCTCACCACAGGGATGTATATTGAAATCCCAAGCGATCAAAAGGCTTTGAAGGCTTGAGCCCAGGGATTGTTTTATAGTTACTCCCAGGGTAGTTATGTTGCTAGCCTCAAGCGGGGAGGAGAATGAGTTGTTGAAATTGACAGGTCCCCAGCTGATGTCCCCCCTTTCGGGTCGATAATACTAGAATTCCTGGGTGTGTAGTGGGCATCACCTGCAACTTACAATCAATAGCCACTGAAATGTATGTGACTAAACCTCCCTTTGGTCTCCCACTCATAGATGGTCTCGCTGGAACAAACAAAGCCTTCAAGCCTTCCAGGAAAAAGTCGCAATCCACCAAACAAGTTTCCTGGAGGCTAATTACCGTAAATTGCTTAACATAAGACACCAATCTTGGATCCTGAAACTTAGCTGCCAACCCCCCTATATTCCAGGATAGGAGTTTGTTTGAACTCCACCTTGGGAGCCCCACAGCTACCTCCCTTAAATCCTGAGGAGGTGCGACCGGCTCGGGCCCAGCAATTATGGGGCCCCCCAGTCAGTCGCATTCCTCCATGCCTGTTAAGGCAGCACATCTGTTGTTTGACGCAAATTCTTTGGCCGGTACCAAATTGCCTATCGACATCTAGCAGAGGTTGGACCAAGGGAATAGACTGATGGCTAGGGTATGGTCTCGTTGGGCCACCCCCAAAAAGGGGTACCATATGGCCATCTGCATTCATGCCCCTATTGAAAGGTGGCCTATAAAAATAGCCCAAAGGTAGTGCCTTGATGACAGAGCCCGCTAAGGGGGTAAGACTGCAGTCCCTAGAATGAATACGGCCTGCAGTAAAGGGGTTGTCAAAATTTATGATAATACAGTCACCTGTCCTCTGTTTACATGAACACCCAATCCAACTAACCCTGCGTGCTATGAGTATGTTTTTAGAAATATGAGCACTCACTGTAGTGTTGTGTATAAACCAGTGGTTGATTTTATGTAATCACTACATATGGAGTGGCTTTGGGTGGGAGATCAATAGTGGGAAGAATCGTCCCCTGAGGAGACCTGCCCTCTGGTCTCTTGTCCCTCTGAGGCATAGAGGGCCCTATTCTTGTAGATGACTGCTGTATATAGACCGAAGTATCTATATATATATTAGGGTAGTCAACATGGTTTCAAGCCTACCCCAAAAGTCCCCCTCCAGTGTACTCATAGTTGGTACCCTACCCTGTTCCGATTAGGGGAGGTAGGATTTCCCTCACTACCGGCACCTGTAGTAGGAACAACTAACTCATTCCTCCCATATGTGCTCTTTACGAGTTGTTTTGGTTTCGTTGCTCCCCGGTTCTTCCTTATTACAACAGGGGAGTTATTGATACGGTTGGATTTTGTATTTGCTTTCTGCCCTCTAGTTCTTATTTTAGTTTTAACAGGGTTGAGTTCTTGCTCCAGAGATGTGCAGGAGACTGACTTAATCAGTGTTGCTGGGACAACAAGTGGAGATTGGCTCAGCCGGTCTGGTAGCGTGTCCTGATTAGACACCGACAGAGCATCAGGAAAGGCAGGAATAAGAGAGAGCCTACCTTGCGAGGTGTAAGGCTCCAGGGATAACCTGCGCTCTGTTGATTTAATTTTATTAATGAGGACAGATTCAACCCTCGTTAAAAAGGCATCAAAAGTTCCTACAACACTTTTCCCTGGGTTTACTTTCCCCCTATTCATATTTAGCAGCTTATTGGCGTTCAGGGTTGTTCGCTCAGATCCCTGATAAAGTGCAAGTTCATTAATAAAGATAAAGTGACTCGTGCAAAATGGAATGTGCAAAATACGGAAAAATTCCAAAAATCAACACAAATAGCAAATTTAAAATATTCCTCAGTCCTGTTTAAAAAAAAAAAAATACTAAGAATTTTTACTGTGAATGATTATCCTATCGACTGTGCAGTTGGTCACAAAAGGGACGCTAAAGTACAATGTGCAATTAAAAAGTCCTGTCTCCACAAATAGAGACTTGTTCCATTTTTTTTTAAATGTATATAGTCAATATGGGCACTCCTAAACCATCAGGGCCAAATATACTGAAAATATACAGGTAACGAAACAATCCTTGAGCTTGTGACCATCTAAGGGAATAAGAACAAGTAGATCCCTGAGCCAACAGTACCTGCTCAAAGGTCCTCACTTGCAGATGAAAGAGGGAAGGCCCTGCCCTGCCTCTTCCTGGCTATGATGGGCGCAGGACGGGCCCGCCCAGGCCCGGGCGCATCCCGTGCTGCGGTAGGGCCGCGCTGACTTTGAGGGCCTCTGTCGCCCTGCAGTGACGCCCTCTGCTGGCGCCGCAGAGAGCCTCCTGGGAGGTGCAGTTTCCACCTGGCAGTTCCCTTCACGGCGGCGTGAATGGTGCTGTGCCTGCCGTTCCCCTGACGGCGCTGAAGGATTCAAGGTGAGGTGTATGGCAGAGGGAGTAGAACAGCCGTTTCCCTCACGGCGTAGGAAAGTAATTTCTGGCACGTCAGACAGCTATATTAGCAGAATATATTGTAATTCTGAGCTGCAAAAATATTATGGCTAAAATAATGACTAACACAATATTCTTAAGCTAAGTATAGATTTATTATTATTAACTCCACATATATGTACCTTGATAATATGTATATCTTTTAAAAACCCAAATGTGGAGTTAACAATAGTAAATCTATCCTTACCTTCACAATATAGTGTAATGTAATGGCTGCGATCTATTTGAAGCACAATAGTTTTGTATATGATACTCTGACATAGAACCACCATACAGGAATACAAATGAGCTGTGGTTGAAGGAGGGGAATTATTTACTGGTGTCATGGCAGTTCATTTTTGTCCAAGGGAAAGGCAACCCAAGGTTATTTGAATCTGCCATAATGCTACTGCAGACAGAATGCTAATAAAATCCTTGAAAAGTATAGTCATGAAGTCAGTAACACTGTAAAAGTACTGAGATTAAGCTGGTCCTCGGGGAGGAATGTTTGTAATGGTGATGAGGCTGCAAGGTGGTGTAGGAAAACAAATATGATGCAGTCTGGGGAAGACGAAATGTTCTCACCAGAAGGATTTTCTTTAAAAAAAGAATGTTGGGACTCGAAAGGTGAAAGCTTATCCCATGCCATGATGTGCAGTTCGTATGTTCCTCTTTCCAGCAGTACACCTCCCTAGTGTTTCCTTGCTTGCGGATCACTGCCGGACCGTGATCCAGGTTGTATTTGAGACATATAATTGCATTGTGGAGCGTTGCACGGCTAAAAAAGAGAAAAAGAAAACATTGGTGATCCTAGAAAATTTATTTAAACAGTTGTTGGACCTAGGGTTGTCAGGTCACCTAGGGTAGCCTGGCCTAGGGTAAGACAGTCACTAATAGAGGAACATGTGTAAAGGTTACACTCCACCCAGCAGTAACTCACGGCAATTCCACTCAAAAAGATACACTACACCAACTTTTGTATGAAAATACGTGTATAAAAATATTACTTTGTTCTCTTTTCTATTATTTATCCTTAGTTATCACAGTTCAGTACAATACATTCAAACGGTGAAGTTATCAATTTCTACAAAGCTGCTAAGATATCTCACAATTCAACTTTTCAGCATAAAAGTACATTACATTGGTTTTCAGGGAGCAGTGTCTGCACACCTTACAAGCTCAGCTAGACTTTGATCCTCTAATAGAGGTTATTACCATTTACCCCCCACCTACGGCACCAAGGAGAGATGGCTAGTACTTCCCACTCCACTTATTCTGTGCAAGCTCTCCTCTAGAGCTGTCTCAAGGGGGTTTATTTACCAATATTATACAGTCAGCATTCAACAACAGATCTAAGATGATCTTTGTAGAAGTCTTGAAGGGTTCTGCCCAGTTTAGCTCAATCCTCATGTGGCAAACCGATAGTTTCTGCTCCTCTGCCCTTTTTATTTGAAAATCTACTGCCTCCAACTTCCCCCTCTCATTCACTCCTTACTTCTTTGTGCTGAGCCCACCGGGCCTGTGTCTCCGATTGTCGGGGGGAAGGAACAAAGACCACACCAGGGCACTTGGCACGGCCTGTCGGCCCCTCGACCCTCCTCTCCCGCTAAAACAGCTCCTCCGCATTGGAGCTAGAGCGGGGAAAGAGGGGCACACAAGCGGAGACGAGCCGATGCTCGCCTCCCGCCCGCTTCCTCCACCGGTGGTAACTCCGCCTTCCTTGAGGGAAGCGGCTCGACCGGGCATGCACGGGTGAGTAGCGGCTCAAGGACGGAGTCTGCTCAGCTTCGCGGGACCTCCTCCTCTCGTTCCGCCCACGCTCCAGGACCTGCGTTCAGTCAGCAGGGCCTGCGCAGTGCGGGGGGTGAAATTCCACAGCGCGATCCTAATGCCTCAGTCACCAGGCACAGGGAGATGGGGGCAGCCTTCACTACGCGGCCAGTTCACTCGGCGACACTGCGCCAGGCACTCTGTTCTAGCCCCCAACCAGGATAATCCCACTACCCCTGATGAGGCGAAGCGACACCACAGGTGGGAGGGGGCTCCGTTGAATGCCTGATGAGTCCTCCTTTTCTCGTGGCTTCTGATAAAGGCACACAGGAATCCCTCTCCTTTAATCTGCACCAGGACCCTTTTCCTCACTGGGCAGTGGATGGAGCTTCACTCCAGTACAACCTCCCTCACCCACTCTTTCCTCTGGGACCGGATGAGAACAGGTGCCCAGGGTCCCCAGGATTTCCTCAGGCAGGGTCAGGTTAGCAACTACAAGGGGAGAAGGGTGGTGAACCAGTAAGGAGCGTCCCTACACTGGGAGGTCAACCGTCTGATGATCCTACCCCCTCCTTATGCTACAGCCTTAACTCCAGCCAGCCTACTCTGAAAGACAAAATGGCTGCCCAGCATTCCGCCTTATATAGGCTGACCCTCAGAGGTCCAGAAGGGACCAGAAGGTTCTGGAATGCCCTATTCTATCCTATGGGTCAGATCTCAGGTGTGACAGTTGTGACAGTTGAAAACCACCATTTTGTAGATCTGAATGAATTCCTGTCAGGAAAGGCACCTAGGCCTAAGGTGAAAAACTATGAGGGCAAAAGAGCATCTATCCCCCAGGCCAACACCATAAAAATCTAGTGGACACAAAAAGATGAGAAGGGTATGAGGGGCAAAAAGGGGACAAAATAAACAAATAATAGGAGGGGCAAAAGGTCAGACAGGTCTAACACGCGTCCCCCCCAGCTGAAACTGGGGAGAGCTACCCAACCCCTTGGGAGTCCTCATCACTAAGGCGGAAATACCTAGAGAGACCGTCTGCATTGGCGTGGTCCACTCCAGGCCGATGTTCCACCCGGAAGTCCATTCCCTGTAGGGAGATGGACCATCTCAGCAACTTGGGATTCTCCCCCTTCATCTGCATCAGCCAACGAAGGGGTCAGTGGTCAGTCTGAACCAGGAAGTGCGAGCCAAACAGGTTTGGCCGCAGCTTCTTCAGAGCCCATACCACCGCGAAAGCTTCCCTCTCAATTGCACTCCACTTCTGTTCCTGGGGAAGCAGTCTCCTGGATAGTAAAACTACAGGCTGATCCAGGCCCTCTTCATTCAGTTGTGATAACACTGCCCCAATGCCATGTTCTGATGCATCTGTCTGGACAATGAACTCCTTGGAGAAGTCTGGGGCCCTCAGGACCGGTGCTGCACACATTGCCTGCTTCAACTTTTCAAAGTCTTGCTGATAAGCCTCCGTCCAAACTACCCATCTAGGTTGTTTCTTTGAGGTGAGCTCTGTGAGGGGCGCTACAATAGTGCCATACCCCTTCACAAAGCGACTGTAGTAGCCTGTAAGGCCCAGGAAAGCTCGGACCTCAGTCTGGGTCTTGGGGGGTTCCCAGGCCATGATTGCCTCAATCTTTGCCTGGAGGGGTTGCACTGTTCCCCTACCCACCAAGTGTCCAAGGTACACAATCGACCCCTGCCCAATCTGACATTTGCTGGCCTTCATTGTCAATCCAGCTTGTTTCAGGGCCTGGAGAACTGCTTGCAAATATTGCAAATGGTCCTCCCAACTGCTGCTGAAGACAGCAATGTCATCCAGGTAAGCAGCGGAGAAACCCTCCATTCCGGAGAGGACCTGATTCACCAGCCGCTGAAAAGTGGCAGGGGCATTCTTGAGCCCAAAGGGCATAACACAAAATTGGTAGTGTCCCTCAGGCGTGGAGAAGGCTGACCTTTCCTTTGCTCCATCTGTCAGGGAGATATGCCAGTACCCCGAAGTGAGGTCAAAGGTACTTAGATATTGGGCAGCTCCCAGCCGGTCAATTAATTCATCCGCCCTAGGGATCGGATGAGCATCAGTTTTTGTAACTGAGTTCAGTCCCCGGTAATCCACACAGAACCTCAGTTCTGGAGTGGTGCCTGGTGGAGCGGCTTTTGGCACTAGAACCACCGGACTGGACCAGGGGGTGCTGGAAGGTTCTATAACTCCTAGCTCCAGCATCTTGGTAACCTCACCATGGATGCTAGCCTTCACCTTGTCGGACAGCCAGTAGGTCTTTGACTTTACTGGTGGGTCGTCCCCTGTGTCCACATTATGGGTACACAGGTGAGTCCTTCCCGGGACAAGGGAGAACAACGTAGAATACTGCTCCAGTATCTGGCGACAGTCCTCCCGCTGTTCAGGAGTTAGGGTTGGAGAGAGAATCACTCCCTCCACTGACCCATCCTTTTCTTGAGACGAGAACAAGTCTGGGAGAGGTTCGCTTTCCGCTTCCTCTCCCCCATCAGTCACCATCATTAAGATGACCTCGGGCCTCTCATGGTGGGGTTTGAGTCGGTTAGCATGTAGCACCCGTAGGGGCTGTCGAGGGGTCTTAACGTCCACCAGGTATGTGGCCTTACCCTTCTTTTCTAACACCTCAAAGGGGCCTGCCCAGCGATCCTGGAGGGCACTTAGCTCTCCAGGCTCCATCACCCACACTTTCTGGCCAGGCTCCAACTCCACCGGGTGAGCGTTGTGGTCATACCACTCCTTCATTGCTGCCTGGCTGGCCTCCAAGTTGTCAGAAGCTTGCTTCCACAACTTCGCCATTTGGCTCCTGAAGACCAGCATGTAGCTCACCACATCCTGGGGGGGTTTCCTGGGAGACTTTTCCCATCCATTCTTCACCAGGCTGAGAGGACCGCGTACAGGGTGCCCATACAGAAGCTCAAAGGGGCTGAAGCCCACTCCCTTCTGTGGCACTCCCCTGTAGGAAAATAGCAAACAGGGTAGGAGGACGTCCCACTTCCTCCGCAGGCTTTCAGGCAGACTTCTGATCATGCCCTTCAAGGTCTTGTTGAACCTTTCTACCAGTCCATTTGACTGGGGGTGATAGGGAGTGGTGAACCGGTAGGTCACACTCCTTTCACATTGCCCGCATGTAAGCTGACATAAAGTTGGTCCCCCTGTCGGACACAACTTCTTTGGGGAAACCCACTCGGGTAAAGATCCCCATTAGGGCCCTAGCCACCACAAGTGCAGTGACAGTCCTCAGAGGAATTGCCTCTGGGTACCGTGTGGCATGATCCACCAGAACCAGGATAAACCTGTGACCAGCTGTTGTTGGTGGATCCAATGGCCCTACAATGTCGATGCCCACCCTTTTAAAGGGGGTGCTAACGACAGGAAGTGGTTCCAGGGGAGCTTTCAGCTTCACCCCTGTTTTCCCACTGGCTTGGCAGGATACACATGTCCGACAGTAGGTGTTAGACGCCACTTTCATCTGAAGCCAGTAAAAGTGGGGGACAAGCCGAGCAAAGGTCTTGTCCTGACCTAAGTGTCCTGCCAAGGGTATTGCATGAGCCAATTCCAGCAGAAAGGCTCGGTACCGTTGCGGGACTACCAAGGCCCTTGATGAACCAGGTAAGGGTACTTTGGGTTCACTGTAGAGGAGTCCATACTCCCAGTAAATGTGGTAGTGTCCCGCAACGTTCCCTGCTGCCTGGGCTTCAGCCTGTCGCCTCAGTCCCTCAAGGGTAGGGCACTCCTTCTGGCCATTACAGAACTCCTCTCTGGTAGGCCCTCCTGCCTAAGGTGAAAAACTATGAGGGCAAAAGAGCATCTATCCCCCAGGCCAACACCATAAGAATCTAGAGGACACAAAAAGATGAGAAGGGTATGAGGGGCAAAAAGGGGACAAAATAAACAAATAATAGGAGGGGCTACGCAAAAGGTCCGACATGTCTAACAAAAGTTCATGAAAGTTCTATATCTAAAGTTTTATAGATGGGTAACTGAATAAGGGGGATATTATTCACTGAAAGGTTCTGGGTGACATCAAGTAGACAATGGAAACAAAGCTCGAGCTGTCTATGATGTCACCCAGAGCTCCTTCCTACCTAAATTGAAAAAAATTGCCTGGTCTTCTCCATCACCATCTGTGTACTCTTAGATGAAAGGCACACCTTTTGCTTTTACACTGGGAGCAGAGACCCAGCACTGCACTAACAGCTTCTCTGTGGCAGCTGCTTGGCAGCACCTCTGCATTTCCCCTCTCAGCACACCTCTCTAGAGACTCATGCTGAGAAGGGAAGGTGGTTAGCGCAGGCTCAGGTCTACCCACATTCACCAATTTCAAATGGGTCAAATTGTTGTCCAGAGATTTTCAGTTTTGATTTGGGTTTTGGGATCGTTAGAGAAGGGATTTATCTTGGGTAAACATTGCTGATCCGGGCCAAATCTTTCTGAACGACATTTTTAAAAATGGCGGATATGTTGTAGTAATGATGTAATATTTCAGGAACCATGACACCTGCATACTTAATTTTGGTGTCAAAACATAGATTTTCGGGGTCAAGTAGTTTTATAGAGACAGAAAATAACACTTTTTCCATTTTTCAAATGGCGGCAATAATAGAGGAAAAAGATACATATTTAGAAATTAAACCAATAATAAATCAATCAGGGAAATTTTAAGCGCACTACTCACCCGTGAGGGTCTCAAAGCGCTAAATAATGTTTTTTAATCATTTTATGTATACAACAAACAAGGTTTATTATGTGAATATGAAAAAAAATGTTTTAGACATATTTTTGAAGTTCACTTTATTTGTTTCGGCAATTGCTTGGGGTACATTGCATGTTGAACATTTGCGAAGAGCATATCGACAAGGACATCTTTTTGTAGCACTGGTTTTGCCAGTATGTGTAAGGTCTGTGGGGAGAGGCTTGAGAAATGTTGTAGGTTTTAGTACCCCATCAATATCTTCCCATCCAAATTCACACAGTTCTTTCTCTATAGATGCATAATCCAAAACATTTGCACATAGTCTAATCAAGTAGAACGCTCTTTTAATGTGTCCATGCACAGAATATGATGTTGGTGGAAGGTCACTTAAACTCACTGTATCAAAGATCGTCAAATGTGTGACAGAACTCGTTTTACACACACGCACAAGGTATTTTTCTACATCTTTAAAGTCCCGTTCTTCTTCTGTCTCACCAAATCCTTTTAGAAATATCACAGGTTCAGCAGTTAAAGCTCCAAACCTTGTTCCAATTTTGTTCATAAGAATATGTGCCTGGGTCAAGTATCTTGCACAGAATATGAAGTGGAATTAAGTGTCTTTTCTCGGCCACATGACGAGTGCAAAAGTAGAGAGCTAATCACTTCAATGAACAGGATTGGTGTATCAACAAGTTATAATGACATAGTACGAAGCAGGAACTTGTTAGCAGCTCATGTTGTAAAATCTTGTGAATCAGAATTCTGACAATCCTTGATTTATGAACATTGCAACCAATCTAAGTACCACAATAATGACATCTGTGTCATTTGACAGTACAACAACTGAATTGGAGCTATTTCACGCATCCCTCTCAACATGTAACACAACTTGAAGGTCGGCTGCTTCCTCCAATTTGTTAAGTTTCAAACAGTGTGGCCTGTACCATTTAACTAGATCTCTGCAGGCACCAACTCCTCATTGACAATCATTCCACTTGCAACAATTGGAAATTCAGTGTTCTCTGAAGCATCAGCAATGTTTGGTGAGTTAATATCTGCAAGTTCTTCTTGTTCAATGTTGATGACCAGAATTTATCAAGTTGCACAGGTATAGGTGTCAAAATTTTGATGCAGGCAAGGTAAATTGTTCCACTTGTAGACATTTGTCTGATTTGTGACTGGTAGATCAATACAACTGTCAATGACAATGTGCAGTTCTTCAAAAGTGCACGCTGACTTTGATATCTGTAGAACAGTCTGGATGACCTCTTTTAAGTTGTGCATGGATAAAGACCACAACAACAGTAGTTTTCAATGAGAGCACCTTTTCGAATTAAATTCTTCAGATGAAATCTTTTCGAGCTCTTTTATGAGTTTGAGCTTCACTGGTTTGGTTGCAGCATCTTCATGAAATAATTTGTTTGTTGGACAAAGACCATGCAACAGAATATCCTTGATAAATTCCCCCTTTTCTTTTGCTTGCAAAGTTGTTTTTTGTAACCTGTTTTGTAGTGGCTGGTTGGACGAAATTCTTACTATTCCAATTAAAAGGGTGGAAGTTTAGCTTTAGTGGTTACGTCAAACAGCCTTTTCTTTTTCAATACAAATCTCACCTGCTTAAGCTCTGCGTATTGTTTTGATCCGTGTTTTAGGGCGTCTAGTAGGCATGTCTTCATATCATTATCCCCATACTGTTTGGTCACAAATTTGAGTTGTCTCACATGCTCAGTCATTTCAAAGGAGTTTTTCTTGCTGCTGCATGAAATGAAGAAGGCTGTCAACATGCTTAATAACATGTTCCCTTCTCTTTCCAACAAGTTCATAGTGTGGAACAGTTTCATGATGCTCCATTCAGTTTTAATTTGTCATCTCTCTGAAAATATTGCAAATAGAAAGGACTTCATGGTAAACTCGCTGCCATTGAGCTACATATTCACTTTTAAGTATCTGACCAACAATTCCCTTGGAGCTTTTTTGTGATCTCTGGATCGTCTGTTCCAGTTTCATATCTGGAGCTACAGTATTGAATCTTCCCTCTCTGTCTTTCACCACAAAATTAATTTGGATTAATTTTCTGTAGAGGTATGTTTTTTCCACCTCTAGCTTCTTCACTCTTTCCAAAAGTCTAGGACCCATATCTCAGGTAGTTTATGCAATTGAATTCGCGAATCATATTAATCCGTGACTGCACAGTCTTCACATGCAGCTCCCAGTCACCTTCCCTATCAGCATGTACCACGTTTTTCACTAGAGCTATCATGTGTAAAACATTTTCCCAGTTCTTGCAAAGTTCAGATATTTCTTTACATTCTTTGACAATCTCTATGAACTTGGATTTCGGGTTTTCAGATTTTGAACTGAGTGTATTGAACATTGCCTGACTATGCGTTATGCCTTTTGATTGAAGTGCACCCTGTGCCTTGTTGACTTCTGAGGTAAGATACGCAAAACCTTATTTGTCATTCTTGTTCCAGAAAGCATTCCAATGCAATGTTTCTATAGCCTCAGCTATTTTGAGCATACCTTGTAACGAACAAACATAATAAGTTCAGCTAAATACTGACTGGATAGTTTTGATGCCAAATATTTCAGCCTCAATAAGTGCATCTTCTATGACGTACCTCCTGACATAACTTCCTGCAAATTGCAACGTAACTTTTGTCATGTGGGTAACACCCATCATTGGATAAAGATCATCAAATTCTACTGGATTGCTCATACAAAACACCTTCATCACCGAAAATTGGCAGGATAGGCTGGTCTTCAAGCTGAGTGCTCACATTTTGTAATGGTTTGGAGCTGTATCTACTGTTGTGTACTTTGTGACTGGAGATGTCATTACTGGTAAAAACCCAGCCTTCTTCAGTGGGACAGTATTCTGGGAGAGCAGAGCATGAATTCCAGCCCACAGAGGAACTGGCTATTCATCCTTCAGTCCGCACCGAATAAGCAATATGATAAATTCAATTAAATCAGCTTTGCGGACTGCAGCTTCAGGTAGAAGAAGATCAATGTCCTCAGCCACTTTGAAACTTTCTGATAGACTGAGATGTGTTTTGCTGGTTTGTGATTTTGCACACGTTGGCAAAGCAGTTAGGTTATAAGTTTGCAGCTTCATTTGTTTATGCCTATAGCTGACCCGGCTTGTTTTCCAGCAGCTACTTCATTGGTACAGTCTTGAAAAAGTACCATGGCAGTATCATGTGTGCTGAGTGTTTCAGACAAAGAGGAGCTGTCCGAATCAAAATTATCTAGGGCAACAATTGTAAATCCTTTCCTGCTAAAGTAACTTGGAAGTGGTGTGCTGTCTGATTCACAAGATTTTACAACATGAGCTCCTAACAAGTTCCTGCTCCATACTATGTCATTATAACTTGTTGATACACCAATCCTATTCATTGAAGTGATTAGCTCTCTACTTTTGCACTTGTCATAGATTGTGCGGGCAGTCATCATGTGTAGCGGAGTTTTCTTTTTGCCGTTATGTAATTTGTAAAACATGATTTGGAAAGGACAGTACATTTGTACAGTATAAGCCTGTCGGTTCATGGGATTGTCTTCCAATTCTTCGCTTATATCTTCAAAGCCATTATCAATGTTGTCAGCTTCTGTTCTGAACTCAAGAACTTTAGTTTGTAATAGTTTTTGTTGATAATAAACTATGATGTAAAAATGTTAAGACATTATCAGGAATTCTTGTTGACTCCCATTGTTTGCGGCGCTCTGGAGCATCACAAAGTTTGTCATTAAATCCAAAATCTAAATCTTACAGGACATTTCTTTAAATGGTCCCTGCTGATTTTACTGCATCCTGTGATCTTATTTTGGCAGTAAGAGCTTCAGGAGTCCAATCAGTTGAGAACACCCAAAGTGGCTCATTCTTTTTGAAGACTGACAAAAACCAATTCTGTCATTGTACATTCTCACCTGAAAAACCTTAACTTCATTATTATGGATCAATAGAGTTTCGTCAATGTTGACCATTATTTCTCACAGAGTGTTAAACCGTAGCCAGCACTAAAGAGTGGCTTTGCAACTTTATTTGCTTTTTCAAAGAATACAAACTTAACTGAAGGCTAGTGGTTTACGTTGCTGCTGGGAGCTCATTGTGCGTCCATATTTTCAAATGTATGCACGCATGCAGTTCAGGTGGACATACACATCCGCTGCATATACATTCACCTCACTGTTTAGATCAGCTAATGGGCTGAAAACTTCATATTGGAAGAAACTAGCTGCAAATAGAAACATGTTTGACCTTTGTGACTCACATACTCTCTACTTTGTTCTTTTGTCAATCCCTTTGGCCTTTGTTTTGGCTAATCAACAGATAACACATTGAATATACTCTGCTTTCTGATTAGTTGTTAGAGGTGGACGAGGGGTAGCCATTGATCTTCTAAGTGGATGGGCATTGGGTTTGGTTGTGGTCGCTTTCTCAGAAGATTGTAATATGTACTAGTTATCGTAATTCGGTGTTCACACTTTGAAAACTTCCCAGGGCATTGTAGCCCTTTACGAGACACATATATTATTGCACAACATCAATATTCGTTCTGTCTGGGTTGTAGCAGTTTATTCAGTTTGTGTTGTGATGGAAATATTCTCTCCGTTGTTGTCTGTTGATTTTACTATATTTGCCTTTTCATATTTATCGCTATTTAGATTATAAAGCTTGCAGCTGTGCCTGTAGGTCTGGTGGGCCTTGTCTCTCTCCGAATATATGCAGCAAACCAAGAGCACATGGGAGAAAGTCACCTATTGATGCCAAGCCAGGTAAAATATATTTTTCTTGCCACACAGAATGATAAAGATGCTATGCTGCACCAAGGTTATGTGTGGTTGTGTAGAGTGTTTATGTGTGGAGCATTTAGCTGTCCTATCCCTGCCCAATTCTCCCTTGCTATAGAGATATTGAAGCAAACCATGTCTTCCTTTTAGCCTCATGACGCCTTCCTCCCTAATTACGTGGTGCCTCTCTATATAGTATATGGCTGATTCACTGACAACCCGGGAGAATGCACTCCGTAGGCTGCAGATGTATCCTGCTCATGCAGGGGCACCCTCTCACTAAAAACCAAGAACTCTGCCTTCAAAATTGCAAAGGCCTGCTATAGTGGTGACTTATAGGTTTTAAGTGCCGTGACCCTTAGATATAGTAAACTAATATCTTAAGTAAGTGGTGCATGCACCAACTTACACAGGCCGTACTGGCAGGTAAGTAGTTCCATTTTAGATTGTCTCTCGTGAGTGGCATAATACATGCTTCAGCCCATGGGAGACCTCTGGGGTACCCATACCCTGGGTACATGGCTACCATATACTAGGGACCGACAAGGGTACCCCAGTATCCAATCTGGGATGTACCTAAGTACTGAACATGACAGTTTAGGGAGAATGCAGATTGGGGTTCTGATTAGCAGGATCCCAGTCAAACTAGTCAAAAACAGCATCACATCAAGCAAAAAGTGGGGGTAAACATAAGAAGCAGATCCTACTTTCCTACAGATACCTTAAAAGATTACTTGAAAGAGAATGGGACCGAGGGAATCACTCATGCAACACTATGGGATGCAGCAAAAGCAGTGATTGGGGGGGAATTAATTAGCCACACAGCTACATTCTTTCAATTAGCGAAGTCAAAAAGACTATTTTTGGAGTCTAAAATAAAATAGATTAGAATTAAAATGTAAACGCTCAGGCACTAGAAAGACACGAACAGCGCTGCGTATAGCTCAAGGGAAACTAGAAGCTGTCTTAACTAAGGATACAGCCCGAAAACTTTAGAAATGAAACCGCTGTACTGTACTTTTTAATTCTGTATCACTTTGCTATTATCTTATTTTATTTTGAATATGTGTTCAGTCTTGTTTGTGATACCTGATCGGTTTTTGTGGTGACTTGTGTTTTATTTTAGCTTTCCATTTATAGGGCACCCCCACAGCAGTCAAAGTACATTGAAGAACAGCCTGGCTCTCTGCAGTTAACGTTATCAATTGTACGGAACGCAATCCACCCGTATGCAGCGTGGTTCAAGGTAAGGTAGACGAAAAATAATGTAAACCTTTGGTTTTAGGTGCCACTAAAACGTGTTTCCTAATAACTTTCTAAAGCACTTTGGAAAAATAGCTCCGACCACTTCCCATAACCAACACTTTAGCACAGGGTACAGTCTGGCATCCACATTCAGGATGCCAGATGCATCAAGCCACATATTCGATCTCTAAATCTGTTGATAAATCATTTCCTCAAAAAACAGATTTATTATTCCTTTTTTTTACCAAGTGGTATAAATCGAAATTAACAATAAAAATAACAATAACTGTAGCCCGTCATAGCTTACCCGGGCTACATCACAGGTGTCTGGATCAGGTTGTTCAAGCTGCTCCTCAAGAGAATACAAATTAGAGAACTGTGCAGCCCATTCCGTCATTGTAATGTGATTTTCAACAGGAATAAGCCCATCAGAGGAACCAGTTGCAATAAGGTTCCAAAATGAGCTAGAGTCTTTTCTCTTAGCTGCTGCAAGGAGACCCTACCATTTCTTGATTTTCCACTCTCTCTTGGAAGACAATGTAGCATTTTGACATGCCCCTCTGGTTGCTTGAATTGCTAACCCATCCCATGATTTGATTGTGCCTGTTAACGCCTTCCGAGTCTCACTACATCTTGTGTTCTACCAGGTTGGGGCCCGACACCTCCTAGCTGATCGTCCAGCCTCTACAAAAAGTGATACTTTAAGCCCCCACTCTAAGGACTTTACCGATCTCATGAACAGTCTCAATTTCACATCTTACATCCACAGTCCCACCCATATCCACGGTCACACCTTGGACCAGATCTGGGCTTTAAATGTCCCCACATCACTTCCCACTGTTTCCCCCTGCCTCTGGTCCGATCACTCCCTTATCTCATTCTCTCTTGCCCTAGCCCCTGATGCTAAGCCTCCACTCCGTAAGAATATCTGGGTCAGGAAATGGGGCAAAGCGGACATGCCTTCCTTTTGCTCATCGCTGGCCGAGACCAGCCCTGACCTCTCAGGCCTCACCGCCCCAGCTCAACTGGCTACCATCAACAACTGGCTGACCCAATCGGGCAATGAATTCGCTCACCTGAGACGGATTACGGTTAAAAGAGCTCACGCAGCTAACAGATGGTTCAACTCAGACCTCAAGGCAAAGAAGCTGGCTGCGCGGAGAGCTGAGCGAGCTTGGAGGAGAGCTTACTGCCCTACACTGAAAATTGCATACCTCTCTGTTCTCCAAACCTATAAAAAAGCCATTTTTGAGGCCAAGACAGCTTTTTATTCTAATAAGATATTAGCGGCTGAGTCCCAGTCCAAAGAAATCTTTGCCACGGTACACGAATTAGCGTCATCCGACAGAGCCACGGCTACGATCCCCCCTTCCCAACAGCTATGCAACTCGCTCAACGATTTCTTCCTTGAGAAGGTTGCAAAAATTAAAACCAATATACCCCCCCTCACCAACATTTGTCAACCCCTCTCCCCCTTCCGCTGCCTCCAAACTGACCATCATCCCTCCACTGACCTTGGACTCTCTTTCCCCGTTGCTCCGGGTAAAATCGGGCTCTCCCTTGGACTTTGGCCCTGCTCACGTCCTTAGAGAGATCTACTTAACTTGTCCCGTTCCCCCCCCCCTCACTCTCCTTAACAACTCGCTCAGCAACGGTGTTGTCCCCAACTTTCACAAAGCAGCGGTCGTTATTCCAATCCTAAAAAAACCTGGTGTTGATCCCTCATCCCCTTCCAATTACCGACCCATTTCCCTGCTGCCCTATTTGGGAAAGGTTTTGGAAACTCATGTTACCACCACCCTGAGCGCTCACGTGGAAGCAAATCACTGTCTCTCCCCCCACCAGGCGGGCTTCCGACCTCGACACTCCACGGAGAAAGTAGTGATTTCAGTAATGGATGGACTTCGCGAGGGCATCAACACCAATCTCTCGCAGGCCCTCATCCTCCTGGACCTGTCCGCCGCCTTTGACACAGTGGACCACTCCACCCTTCTCACCCGTGTCAATGCGGCGGGCATAGAGGGCTTAGCCCTCTCATGGCTTGAGTTCTTCCTATGCGACAGGGCTCAAGCGGTCCACCCTCCTGGCTTCACTGCCGCCTCCCGTAAGGTGGAGTGTGGCGTCCCCCAGGGCTCATCACATTCCCCCCTTTTGTTTAATTTATACATCTACCCCCTCATTTTTATGTTGCTGCAGCTGGAGGTCAGGGTGTTCAATTACGCCGATGACCTCCAGCTAATCTTTAATCTTTCCCATTCCTCTTCGTCCGCCCAAAATGTTCAAACTGTCATGTTATTCATTCAGGACTGGATGAACTGCAACCACCTTAAGCTCAATCCAGACAAGACTGAGTTAGTCCTGACTGGAGGTGGTTGCAGTCCATGGTCCCCGTCATTTTGGCCCCCATCACTTGGTGTTCCCCCACTCCTGGTCCCCAAAGTCAAGACCCTTGGGATTCTACTCAACTCACAACTCTCTGTGAACTCCCAAGTTAGTTCGGTGGTATCCTCCTGTTTTTTTTCCCTCAGGATAATTAGGAAAATATCTCGTTTTTTCTCCCTCCCGGCGTTAAAGGTCATTGTAATGGCTATGGTGCTTTCGCGCCTAGATTATGGAAACATAATCGACAACGGCGCGCCGGCCTACGCCATACATCGCCTGCAGTTAGTGCAGAATCAGGCTGCCCGCCTGATTCATGGATTGCCCGAATACCATCGAGCCACCCCACTGCTGAAGGCACTGCACTGGCTGCCCGTGAGAGATCGTTCCCTATTCAAACTAGGCTGCCTCACTTTCCAGGCCAGGATGGGCACCGCCCCCGAGTTCATCAGCTCAGCCATCAGTCCCTACTTACCGGGCAGAGAACTCCGTTCAACCCACATGGCACTTTTGACCGTACCCCTCTTCCAGAAAAAGAAAGCCAGCGGGGCGAAATTTGTGGCCCTGGCACCTGTGTTCTGGAACTCCCTCCCCTTGGCGCTCCGTACTTCATCCTCCTATCTAGAGTTCCGAAAAAACCTGAAAACTTTTCTTTTTACTAGCGCCTTTGCCACTTAGTATGCCCTCTCCTGCTGCTGTCCGCTGGTTGTAATCCTCAAAGCGCCATGAGACCGCTTGGTATAAGTGCGCTCAACAAATGTTTTTAAATTCAAATTAAAAAACATTTGGGCATGGATATTACTGTACTTGTAAATCAAAAGGGGGAGAATGGACCACTTGTTCTGTGTACCAGGGTCAATTACGGTTCTGTTCTGTCTAAAAAAAAAAAACTCATTCACGTACAAAGGATCTGGGCAGTGTATCTTGATACTCTGCCTTTCTGTAACGTGACAGCAAAACACACAAGATGATGGACGGAATGTTGCACAATGGCAAAACATTCACCCCAGTCACAGATCTGGGTTTAATCCATCGTTAATTTGCTCACCAAGCCACCCCAGTTCAGACATGGCCATATGCAAATCATTCTTGGCACTGTGCCTCATGGGAACAGTCCAGCCCGATCTGCCTAGCCATGTATTCCCTGGACCAAAATCAAGCATCCTAGGACAGGTTTCTGGCTATCAGCCGTCTTCAGCCAGGATAGCTTGACTCCAGTGGCGTAGTGAGCATGAGACCCACATTTGGGCATAACCTTCCCACATAGGGTGAACAGCAAAACACAGAAGATGATGGACGGAATGTTGCACAATGGCAAAACATTCACCCCCAGTCACAGACCTGGGTTTAATCCATTGTTATTTTGCTCACCAAGCCACCCCAGTTCAGACATGGCCATATGCAAATCCGTCTTGGCCCTGTGCCTCATGGGAAGTCAAGTCAAGTCAAGTCATAAAATTTGTATAGCGCACTACATACCCAGAGGGTTTCAAGGCGCTTAGGAGGAGGAGGAGGATTATTTGTCAAATATCCACGTTTTAAGCTGCTTTCTGAACGCTAGGTGGTTCTGGGTGAGGCGGAGGTAAGCGGGGAGTGAGTTCCATGTTTTAGCAGCCAGGTAAGAAAAGGATCTGCCTCCCATGGTGGTCTTGTTGATGCGAGGTATAGTGGCGAGGGCTTGGTCGGAAGAGCGTAGTTGGCGGGAGGGGGTGTAGAAGGACAGTCGAGAGTTGAGGCAGTCTGGTCCGATGTCGTAAAGTGATTTGTGTGCGTGGGTGAGCAGTCGGAAAGTGATCCTCTTATTGACGGGTAGCCAGTGGAGGTCTTTAAGGTGGCCAGAGATGTGTTCGTTGCGTGGGATGTCTAGTATGAGCCTGGCTGAGGCGTTTTGGATTCGTTGGAGTTTCTTCTGGAGTTTGGCGGTGGTACCTGCGTAGAGGGTGTTTCCGTAGTCCAGTCGGCTCGTGACCAGGGCGTGGGTGACTGTTTTCCTAGTTTCGGAGGGGATCCAGCGAAATGTTTTTCTGAGCATGCGAAGAATGTTGAAGCAGGAAGAGGATACGGCGTTGACTTGTTTGTTCATTGAGAGTGAAGAGTCCAGAATGACGCCAAGGTTCCGTGCGTGGTCTGTCGGGATGGGTGCTTTTCCGAGGGCTTCCGGCCACCAGGAGTCGTCCCAAGCAGAGGGGGATGTGCCTAGGATGAGGACTTCTGTTTTGTCTGAGTTCAGTTTCAGACGGCTTTGTTTCATCCATTCGGCGACTTCTTTCATTCCTTCGTGCAGGTTAGCTTTGGCGGCGCCGGGGTCATTGGTGAGTGAAAGGATCAGTTGAGTGTCGTCCGCATAAGAGATGATGTTGAGGTTGTGTTGGCGTGCGATGGCCGCGAGGGGGCTCATGTATACGTTGAAGAGGGTGGGACTGAGTGAGGATCCTTGAGGTACGCCGCAGATGACTTCAGAGGCCTCGGACTTGAATGGAGGAAGGCGGACTCTCTGGGTTCTACCGGTGAGGAACGAGGTGATCCATTCCAGTGCTTTTCCTTGGATTCCGATGTTATTGAGGCGTTGTAGAAGGGTGCTGTGGCAGACTGTGTCGAATGCTGCAGAGAGGTCGAGGAGGATGAGGGCGACTGTGTCTCCATTGTCCAGTAGAGTTCGAATGTCATCTGTTGCTGCGATGAGGGCGGTCTCGGTACTATGTTTTGCTCGGAAGCCAGATTGTGAGGGGTCGAGGGATTTGTTGGCTTCGAGGAAGGCGGCGAGCTGGTTGTTGACGGCTTTCTCGATGACTTTGGCCGGGAATGGAAGAAGCGAAATGGGGCGGTAATTTTTGAGTTCGGTGGGGTCCGCTGTTGGTTTTTTCAGAAGGGCGGTGAGTTCAGCGTGTTTCCAGTCTTCAGGGAAGGTAGCGGAGTTGAAGGAGCAGTTGATGACGTCTCGGAGGTGCGGTGCTATGACGGAGTCTGCTTTGTTGAAGATGTGGTGAGGGCATGGGTCTGTGGGGGATCCTGAGTGGATGGAGTTCATCAGGCGGATGGTGTCCTCAGTGGAGATTGGCTTCCAGTCGTTAAGGGTGTTCACGGGAGGAGGATGGACACCAGACGGTAGGGTGGGTTGGTTTCCGGGTTGGTTGTCAAAGCTGTTGTGGATGTCTGCAATCTTGTTGTGGAAAAAAGTGGCTAGGGAGTCGCAGAGGGTTTGAGAGGGGGTGATGTCGTTGGAGTTGGCCGAGGGATTGGAGAATTCCTTGACGATGTTGAAAAGTTCCTTGCTGTTGTGAGCGTTGTTGTTGAGTCGATCCTTGAATGCTGCTTTCTTGGCTTTTCGGATTAGTTGGTGGTGAGTGCGGGTGGCGTTTTTGAAGGCGTCCTTGGTGCTGGTGGTTGGGTCTTTTTTCCAGGCCTTTTCAAGGGAGCGGCAGAGTTTCTTGGACTTCTTGAGATCATCGTTGAACCATGAGGCCTTCTTGCTGCCAGGTTTGTTTAGATGTTTTTTCAGAGGTGCTAAGGTGTCAGCGGTGTTGGATAACCATAGGGTGAGATTAGCGGCGGCTTCGTTAGCGTTGGAGGAGGGGGCTGGGGTGTGTTGAAAGAGCGATGCGGAAATTTGGTCCGTGGTGATTTTGTTCCAGTTCCTTTTCAAGGTAGGTTGGAGGTGGATGCTGGGTTTAGGTTTGTTGTAGGTGAAGTGAACGCATCTGTGGTCAGTCCAGATGAGGTCCGTAGTGTGGCTGAAGGAGACATGGTTGCTGGAGGTGAAGATGGGGTCGAGTGTGTGACCTGCGATGTGGGTGGGGGAAGTGACCAGTTGTTTAAGTCCGAGGTTGGTGAGGTTGTCCACGAGGGTGGCGGTGTTGCGGTCGTTGATCTTATCGAAGTGAAAGTTGAGGTCTCCCAGAAGGATGTATTCTTTGGAGGGGAGCGCGTGTGGAGTGATGAAGTCCGTGATGTCTTCACCGAATTTTGCGCGGGGTCCTGGTGGCCTGTAAAGGAGGGTGCCTCTGAGTGTGGTCTTGGGGTCGATGTGGACCTGGAAGTGAAGGTGTTCGGAATTGGCGAGGTTGGCGTCAGAGCTGGTTGATATGCGGATAGATTTCTTATGGACTATAGCTATTCCTCCTCCTGTGTGGCTGGTGCGGTCCTTGCGTGTGATCTTATATTCATCAGGGATGGCAATGGTGATGTCTGGTGCTGAGGAAGCATTCATCCATGTTTCCGTAAGGAAGGCGATGTCCGGAGAGATGGTGTCTAGTAGATTCCATAGGTCGATGGCGTGCCTGTGGACTGATCGTGTGTTGAGAAGGATGCATTGTAGGTGGTTGGGGTCGTGAATCTGTGGTGTGGTCTTAGCGGAGATGTTGTCGGTGCCGCTGAATTTGCAGGAGTAGCAGGAGAAAGGTCCATGGGTGCGTCCAGGAGCGGCTTGGACGCAGTTGGGGGCGCGGCCGGGGTTAAGGGCTAGGAGGGTGGCGGCGTCATAGGTAACGCGGGGGGGCTGGGCAGCGCGAGGGGCAGGGAGTTTGGCGCTGGGCACGGTCCAGGCGCGGACGGGCGTAGACGGGCTTACCTTTGGCGCACCTTCGGCGTGTACGAAGCGCGTGGACGCTGCGCGTGGTGCCATTGGCCATAAGTGGATGGTGGAGGGGGCGGAGCGTGGGAGGGTCAGCTGGGAGGCGGGGTCTGGGAGGAGACACGGGGAAAATACAAACAATCTCAAATGGACGCCCGGGGATAAAACGAAACTGGGGCACAGCCGGAATTACACTCACTCAAAACAAATACTGAGTTCCCAAAAAGACGCTTCTGCCACAGTTACATCAGCCGCTATGAGCAGTGAAATATGATTAAACAATGCGAGGATAGACGATGGCAGGCGCTCAGCCTTAAAGCGGTAATTAATACGAGCAGTGCGCACGCAAAACGATACCAATAGTTGTTCAGTCAGCTATGCGCTGTGAAAGGGCGGCAGGCAGCAGGTATCAGGGCAGATAATGCCAAGCCATGTCTTACCTGTGTTAATAATATTAGGTGGTGTGGAAAAGTAAAAACAAAGTGGTGCATGCGTAGAGCGAGTTACTGGTCTACCGCACTGTTGGTGGTCGACATGTTTCAGCCTCACTGTCATCTGGAGGCTTTCTTCAGGACCGGTGATAGTATAGTCGCTTCTTCTGGTGACTATTAGAGGTAGTAGATTTACTCCTCCTATGGTATTGAATCAGGGCAGTAGTACCTGATTCTGAAATAAAAGAAAGTACAGTAGTATACTGACTCTTGTGGTATCCCCTGAACGGTGATGCTTTGTCAGACATAATGCATCATGCTGTAATTGGGGATTTAAAACAAACACACACTATGAGGATAATGTAAACATAAGCCTGTTGGGGCCTGGATGATGTTGCTAAAGAAGCTCCATATTGTGACTAACATGCGCATTAGAATAACCACTCATTGCCTGATGAGCTTGTTTTTTACGCTGGCTGCATTATTAAAAATTGAGCGTCGGAGCGGACTGGTCACCATGAGGCAATTATCTGGGCTGATATCCAGGAAAGAGCCGCTAGAGCAAGATCATTAATACCGATCTCATGTTAAAAAAGGGGGTCATGTTGGTTAGTAAAATAGTGTAGGACTGACACTACGAATAAATGAACAGTTCACGGGAGGTGTCTATGCGTGATTGCAGCATTGTTAGTTGCACGAGGCGTGTGGGTCAAATGCTGTGTCATGCTGCTTACAAATGTGATTACGCCCATCGGCGAGGATAAGAAATACCTCAATTGTTCCTTGTCTGGACTTCATCAAGGGGCCGGCCGGCTCTGTGGACCTGCTCTAGAGGGGAAAATTGGGTTAAATAATGCCTTACTTTAAGTGGTAAGGACAGCGTGGATTCAATCGCCTCTCTCACCAGTAGGTGCTGGATCCTGACTTGTTCTGGCACTGTTCACGGCACCTTGGTCGGCGGCCCACTGATGTGTCGGCATTATCTATGCTCAGACTTAATAAAGACAGTAGACAGACTGCTTGTGAGATTACACTACGTTGGTCACAAAATTAATACATTTCTTACTCCTCAAATTTCGCATAAATAAAACCTAAAGTGAATTAGGTTAAAATATATATATTTATACAATGAAATAACTATATCATTGTTGTTGTGTTGTAACCAGCTGAGAATTTGAGGACTAACCAGGATTGTGTTTACGACAAGGGGTGGTGAGGGACAGAGTCTCTGAATTAAGCAGAAAGCTCTCACCCAGTCAAGAGATCAGGGCTAGATCCAACACCGTTTTTTAGCTCACTGCACCATCCCAGTTTCAGAACCTGGCTGTATGCAAATTAGTCTGTTCCTGTCCCAGTGCATGATGGGAACAGGGCAAACCAAACTACAAAAGCCAATTCTTACACTGGGAAGGAAACAAGCTCCCGGGGACCGGTTTCTGGCATTACAGCCGTCTTCGGCCCGGTTTGCTTGAATCCTGATGGTGCAATGAGCAAGGGTCTCACATCTGAGAATACCCTTCCACGCTTAGGGTGGACAAAAATATTTACGACAAGGGGTGGTGAGGGACAGAGTCTCTGAATTAAGCAGAAAGCTCTCACCCAGTCAAGAGATCAGGGCTAGATCCAACACCATTTTTTAGCTCACTGCACCATCCCAGTTTCAGAACCTGGCTGTATGCAAATTAGTCTGTTCCTGTCCCAGTGCATGATGGGAACAGGGCAAACCAAACTACAAAAGCCAATTCTTACACTGGGAAGGAAACAAGCTCCCGGGGACCGGTTTCTGGCATTACAGCCGTCTTCGGCCCGGTTTGCTTGAATCCTGATGGTGCAATGAGCAAGGGTCTCACATCTGAGAATACCCTTCCACGCTTAGGGTGGACAAAAATATTTACGACAAGGGGTGGTGAGGGACAGAGTCTCTGAATTAAGCAGAAAGCTCTCACCCAGTCAAGAGATCAGGGCTAGATCCAACACCGTTTTTTAGCTCACTGCACCATCCCAGTTTCAGAACCTGGCTGTATGCAAATTAGTCTGTTCCTGTCCCAGTGCATGATGGGAACAGGGCATATAGCCAGGTTCTGAGCTGGGATGGGGCAGTGAGATAAATAACGGTGATGGATCTAGCCCTGATCTTTGGACTGGGTAAGAGTGGTCTGCTTGATTCAGACACTCTGTTCATCACCACCCCCTTTTCTAAATCGTTTTTGGCCACTATAGGTGTGGCAGGGTATACTCAGACATGAGTCCCTTTCTCACTGCTCCATCAGGATTCAAGCAAGCCGGGCCGAAGACGGCTGAGATGCCAGAAACCGGTCCCCGGTAGCTTGTCTCCTTACTGGTGAAGAATTGGCTTGGTAATTTAGTCTGCCCTGTTCCCATGATGCACTGGGCCAGGGACAGACTGATTTGCATATAGCCAGGTTCTGAGCTGGGATGGGGCAGTGAGATAAATAACGGTGATGGATCTAGCCCTGATCTTTGGACTGGGTAAGAGTGGTCTGCTTGATTCAGACACTCTGTTCATCACCACCCCCTTTTCTAACCAGGATTGTGTGCACATTAGTCTGGGTCCATGGATAGCCCATCATGCTATCTCTCTCTAATAGATTGACTGGTACATATAATATAGTTGTAGGAGGTATTGGTTATAGGAATCGGGTACATTTTGTCGCCTGTACTTGGACAGGGTCACACTATGGTTCATTAGCATATTAATAGTACCACCCACTCTCCAATTGCATCATTGACCACTTTATAAACTTTGGTAATCGATTCCCTAGAATTCAATAGTGCACTCCATCTTACCCTTCGTCTGTTGGGGGCCACTGTTGACCTTCTGTCAAAGGGCTCATCGTCTGATTTTGCAGTTGAAGTAAGGCTCCTGAGTTCTAGAGCAAGAACGTTGTGGTCGCTATCCTGCGAGGTTAGGACTTTATATCAGTTAGTTTAGGCCAGAGCCGGAGCTCAAGTTGAAAGTAGTCAGTAACACTTGTACACGGTGGTCTACTGTAGGTATATTTACCTTCTTTATCCATGATTGAGCTCTCAATCCTTCATTCAGTGATGGGGAATTAAGTTGGAGGGCCAGAGGGGTCCATCTTTTTATGGGGAGGATAGTTCGTGTAGGAGAGATCGGCCAAGTGTGCGGATAACATTTGGATTACTCCAGACTCTGATTTGCTTGCAGTTGGCCTACAATAGACAATGTAGATGTAACATGTAGCCAGGTCTGGGGAATCCAACATGATTTTCCTAGATACGACACATTAAATTTGTTTTAGCCCAAATTGTTACACCGCACTAATGGTCTACCCCTGCCCTATGAAATGGCCTTCTTACTAAAGCCACAAACCCAGAGCAATGCACTGGGGTGGTCAACCACGTTTCCTGGAATATACATATATCACAAGTATCGATAAAGGCACACCACTCAGGACAGGACAACCTGAACAACAGACCAGCTACATTCCGGGATATCAGCCTAGTGATTGTGGATGGATGAGCCCCCCTCCACACCCACACCCTCAACCTCGGCAAGGATCGACCGGTCATCCCCGTCCATACATTAATTTTCCCTGGCAACATCATAAAAAGGAGTAGGCCCTACCCCCACATGGAAGACACTGTCGCTGTCATCAGCATGGACTGTGGCAAGGTCAGTTCCCATCCAGGATATCACTCTTTGGTACATCAGGCCCACTCCCATCCATAGGGGCCCCACCTAAATCCAGATTTATGGCATTACAATTAATCTTGAGGAGGTAAGAGCCAGTGTCTAAACATGGAGGACCCAGAATTGTTGCCCTCGGAAAGGAGGATGCACAACCAAATGGACTGACAACCCTGTCTGTCTGCCAGTGTCGACAGGACTACGTTAAATACTCCCCCCACCCCCCCTCCCAGTACCGCAGTGTGCCCTAATGCCTGTATCTTCTGCCCTAGGTGATGAAAGATATCCGGACTATCTGTGTTCAGGCCATAGGTATTGATTAGTGCTATCGGGGTGGGGCACAATTCTCCCCGCAGTATTATGTATCTACCCTCTTTGTCCACTATTGTGTTGGGAATGCGCCAGTGCAGTCCTTTGCGTATGAGGATCGCCACCCCCCTAGAGTAATTGGAATAACCAGCCTGCACCACCACCTCCCATCGCTTGCTCTTAAGTGTTCCCGCTGACGCGCTTGTCAAATATGTTTCCTGCAAAAAACATATGTCTACCCCATGCCTTGTGAGATAAGAGTGTATTAATCTCATTTTCCTGCGATCATTTAGGCCTGTGATGTTCCACGTAAGGCATGTTAGTGAGTTCATGTTAGTGTGGTGCAGCATTTCTATTCATGGAGCACCAGGCGTGATGCTCGCCTGCCGCTGGATCGCGCTGTGCGAGGGCCCCCTGACGCCGAGGGACGCATCCAGGCACCACCTCCCTGTGAATGTAAGCCCATCACAGTACATAGTTGACTCTTTTCCTGTGTGCAAAATCGTAAGTGTTGTGGCAGTTCAAGCAGACTTTCAAAAACAACCACCCCCCCCCACCCACACCAACCCCCCAAACAGGTTGTGTATCCCCCCCACCCTGTATCCATAACAATAACCAAACTAAATGAGATAACTAGCAAGAGGGAATCATCCCGCAGGGTACGCAACTTCACCGGCAATCTCCCCTGCACTCATGGCAGGGTGGCCGAGCTTCAAGCAGCACGGCCAGATGTCAAGGAACCTCTCAGCAATAACAGTCTATGCATTTTGTCAGGGACTTGTTAAATGTGTTAAAAAGTCCCGATCTGCTGAAATATTTTCTTCACGGGGATAAATTCTCTGCGGGCTGCTTGCACTTGTAGTGTAAAGTCGGGATACATTGCAATATTATTTCCTTGATATTGAATGTCTCCCTTTTCTCGAGCTAGAGGCAATATCGTGTCCCGGTCTCTGTAATTGAGTACTCTCGCCAATATTGGCTTCGCCGGCGCTCCCGTTCGCGGCCTAGGACCCAGGGATCTGTGTGCTCTTTCGATCATAAACATTGGGGACAGGTTAGACCCAAAAAGATCTTTCATCATGGTTTCTACATACTGCTCCATGTTCTGAATGTTCGTTGTTTCGGCAATTCCTGTGATGCATACATTGTTCCTCCTCGATCTCGCTTCCAAATCCTCGTTCTTTTGCTGAATCACAGCCAATACTTTGTCCATACCTCTCAGTTTCTTCTCCAGGTCAATCTGTCCCTCCTCAGTCTCCGTCACTCTCGTCTCCAAAACGCTCACTCGTCCCTCTTGCTTATCCATACGCTCCGCAAGCATGTCCATTTTGGAATCAATGCCTTGTAGGCTGGTTTTCATCCTCCGCAGGGGCCCTGTCGTCCACGTCCGTCTCAGCCGATTTGTTAGATTTTTTATCAAAATTAAGCAGAGGTTGTCTTGTGTCCGGTTTCCCCATTCTCCCGCTGTGTCAGGTATTGCCGTGCGGTCTGCACGCTCGCGGATCACAGCCTACGCCAGCTGCCCCAGGAACCCACGGCAGGTCGGATGTCGGCAGTCTACGGACTCTTCCTTCTCTGATGTAGCTATGGCGCTCAACATCAGCACAGCCCGACTCCACAATCCTCCACGCAGTGCCTCTATGTGGGGTCGCCCCGCAGCCCTTGTCTATTGCACATATCGACACCTCTAGCCCGTGGGGTCAGCTTCGGCACAGTGTTGTGTTGCTCCGGAAGCATCAGCCACGCGCCCACGGGAATGCGGTCTTCCGCCTGTCCCTATATCCCCGTGCAATACATCTCTTGTCACAGCTGTAGCTCAGATATCACTGTCTCACCTCCAGGTTGTCGTGGGTCTTCAGGTACAGTCGCCTCATCAATGATCACCTCCCAGGGTCGCTGTGACCACTGAGTGTGTTCACACCAGGGCCCGGCCCGCAGGGCAGTGCTCCTTCCAGCAGGTAGATCGCCTCCTCCGCTGCTCCTGCCGCCGACGTGGCCGAGTTAATATTTTGGCGGGGTGCTCGCGTAGTAACTCCTGTGTTCGAGGCATGTGGACTGCTGAATTCATATCTGTGCATAGATCGCCGCCTAGTGTTGGGTCCGGATGATTGCACATTGTTGTCCTGGAAGAGTCTTCGAAGTATCACGAGATAGGTGGCTCCTCCCCTGGACTACAGTGCGCATGGGCATCCTCTCCATCCTCAGATTGTTTTTTCCGCCATTGGGTTCGGATATACTTTCTCGACTCTAGTTCGGAAACTTTGTATTGACTCTTTCCTAAGGCCAAAAGGCCTTCGAAGCGTCGGTATTGTCTCGTTCGGTGCCTGTTCCTTCCAGTTTCTTCAAACCGGACGTCGGAAGCTGTTTTCTCGCTTCGACACCACAGGCCCAGACTACGACGACGATGGATCGGAGCCCGTTTAAACGATGCCCCGTCTGTAATTCGAAATACCCCCACATAGATGTGCACCCTGTGTGCAATAAATGTTTGTCCCCCGACCACGACGAGGTCAGATGTATGGCCTGCTCGAAGTTCCGCTCCAAGAAGACGCTTAAACTTCGACGCGCAGCGAGGCAGTCGGCGCAACATTCGGTGCCCGAACCAGTCAACATCTTCGAGGCCGGTGACGAAGAAGGCGTCGATGATGAACAAGACGAAGAAGAAGAGGTTCCTGAAGAGCAGTCGGTACCAGCGTCGGAGCATGACTCCAACTTCGAGGTGGACGAGCAAGCTGAAGAGTACGTCCACGAAGAAGACGTCGTCGAGGTAGGGGACGACGAAGGGGCCATCGGAGCCGTCGATGACGACTCCAGTGATGAGCTAGGCCCAACCGCAGTAGCGGGGCCTATTACTGACATTACGCTCCCTACGGCTCAGGTCGAGGCATCGCCAAAAGGCCTTAGCCAAGATCTTCCTGCACGTTCTATAGCCCCGCGTCCAAGCCAGGCTAAGAACACATCTAAGAAGCCATCGGTCGATTCCTCTAAATCAAAACCGAAACCAACGGGCCGAAATCGAAACCGAAACTACTTAAAATGGTGGCCGGTTCGACGTCGACGCCAGTCCAATCCAAGACTGTCGACACCCCTTCGGCATCGAAAGTGCCTCTCGCCTCTAAGACTGGAGCGTCGAAGCACAGCTCATCTAGCAAACACGCCTCCTCTACGTCGACGCAAGAACATGGCGACAAGGCCAAGGGCCTCCAAGCAAAGAAGGCCGTCGAACCGAAGATTTCGGGGCTCAAGCAAGCACCTCGAGCCAAAAACCAAAGCCGACCCGAAACATCAGGTCTCGTCGACGCCTAAGGCTGGAAAGGCTACACGCCGGGAGCTCGAATCGACGCCATCAGGCACCCGTCCACCTCAAGTGCTAAAGCAGCTCGAATAGACCACTGCATCCAGCACCAAGACCGTCGGACAACCTCTGATTAAGTTCGGTCTTCCGCCAACGGCTCGAGCGAAGCAGCTCGACCTCCACAAAAGTGCTGAAGCTTCCAAGACGTCGTCGGCGCCCTCGAAGCCCGCCCCCGAAGGGGTTGTGTTCCACAAGCCCTCCTACGACAACCAGTCGAAACTCTTTATCGACTCAGAGTCAGGCAGGCTGACCATCCACAAGCGGAAGATCGCGCCTGAACATCCCTTAGAGGGTTACAAAATTCCTCTTAAGCGGAAAAAGGACTCTGCCACCTCACCGGTTCTCTTTGAGCACGTTCAGGACTATTCGCAGCAAATGACATATTCTCCTGCACAAAGCGAGGAGGACATGGGTGAAGACTATGGTCAAGCGGCCTTCGCTTATCACGCTGACACTGATCAGGATGAACCACAACAGTGGTCTGAGGCTGTTGATCATACTGTAGACCCAGATGATCCACATTCTGCACCAGACAACCAGGCCTACAACGTCAAAACATCACCAACTGAGGACACGGCGGCGTTTAACGCTCTAATAGAAAGGGCAGCACTCAACCATGATGTGGAGATGCATGCAGAACCAGTGGACGAAGATTTCTTATTTGACACTTTTTCCACCTCTGAAAGTTCCACTAAGACTTTGCCTATGCTTAAGGGGGTCCTCAAGCATGCTACGGACATTTTCAAGGAACCCACTAAAGCTAGGGTTATCAACCCACGGATTGAGAAAAAGTATAGGCCTGCTCCAGTGGACCCTACTTACATCAAAGGACAGCTCCCCTTGGACTCCCTTGTAGTGGCCAATGCCCGCAAGAGGGCTAACTCACAAACCAGTGGTGAAGCTCCACCTCCGGACAAGGAATCAAAGATTCTGGAGGCATCAGGGAAGCGAGTGGCAGCGCAGGCTGCTAATATTTGGAGGATTTCCAATACACAGGCCCTGTTGGCTAGATACGACAGGGCACACTACGACACACTAGAACAGTTGTTGCAACACCTGCCTGATATGTACAAGGAAGGAGCAGAGATGATTATACAAGAAGGGCAACTAATTTCTAATGCGTCCATCAAGTGCGCACTGGACGCAGCAGACACGGCTGCTAGGGCCATAAACACTAGTGTGATGCTAAGACGTCACGCATGGCTCCGCATCTCTGGTTTCAAGCCTGAAATTCAAACAACTCTGCTCAACCAGCCGGTTAACCCGGACTTCCTTTTTGGTCCCGAGGTAGACACAACACTCGAAAAAATAAAGAAGGACACTGAGACAGCCAAATCCATGGGGGCTCTCCAATCTCAACAGTTTCGGGGCAGTTCCTTTCGTCGCTCCGGTAATAGGGGAGTCTCGAGAGGACAGGTTTTACAGCAGGCCCAGTTCACCAAAGGAAGCATGCAATCCACCTACACAAAGAATACCAGGGGTGGATACCGTGGGAACAGCGCCAAGGGCAGAGGATGTGGCAATAACAACGCCAGATCCTCCGCTCCCAACAAACAGTGACGCCTTGTCACTGCCCCCTGACCATCTAACACCTGTCGGGGGAAGACTCCAGCAGTTCCTGCCAGTCTGGGAAGGCATTACCACGGACAGGTGGGTGAGACAACTTATCCGATACGGTTATTGTCTAGAATTAACCTCCACCCCCACCCCCCCAACATACCCCCAAGGCACCGTCCTATGTCCGCAGAGCACATGCACTTATTGCAGCAAGAAGTACTCTCCATGCTGCAAAAAGGAGCAATAGAGCTCGTGCCTGCAGAAGAACGAGGTACAGGGGTGTACTCTCTGTACTTCTTAATCCCAAAAAAGGACGGGTCCCTGCGGCCCATTCTAGACCCCAGACCCTTCAACCAATACATCCTTTCAGAACACTTTCATATGTTAACCTTACAGCAGGTCCTGCCTTTGCTCAGTCAGGGCGACTTCCTAGCGACCCTGGACCTCAAGGATGCATATTTCCACATTCCCATTCACCCAAGTCACAAGAAATATCTCAGGTTAACCATCAACAATCAGCATTACCAATTCAAGGTTCTGCCTTTCGGGGTCACCACTGCCCCCAGAGTGTTTAACAAGTGCTTGGCAACCGTGGCTGCGCACCTTCGCAGACAACATGTTCACGTCTATCCCTACCTGGACGACTGGCTCGTTCAAGCCAAGTCGGCCCAGCAGTGTGCCAGCCACATGTCGCGCACGATTCACCTCCTCCACAGTCTGGGGTTCTCACTCAACTACACAAAGTCACACCTGCAGCCAGCCCATGTGCGACAGTACCTAGGGGCAACACTGAACACTCTGACGGCAACAGCGCAGCCGAACTCTGCCAGAGTCAACAGCATGCAGCTGCTTATTCGGAGGTTCAGACCTCAACAATCACTCCCAGCGCAGGTATTCATGCAACTGATCGGTATGATGGCATCCTGCATATTCATATTCCCGCACGCGAGACTGCACATGTGTCCCCTTCAAGTATGCTTAGCACGTCAGTGGAACCAGGCTCATGGGCATCTGAAAGACCTAGTGTTGGTGACCGGTCGTGCTTACAACTCTCTGCATTGGTGGAACCCACAAAACCTTTGCAGGGGACGACCGTTCCAAGAGCCTGTCCCACAGATAGTGTTGACGACGGACGCATCTCTCCAGGGTTGGGGAGTGCATGTCCTCCATTACACGGTGCAGGGACTATGGACAACACAACAGCAGAAGATGCACATCAACCTGCTAGAGCTGATGGCAATCTTCATGGCACTGAAAGCGTTCAAGTTGCACCTGTGCAACAAGGTCGTGTTGATCCGGACGGACAACATGACTGCCATGTATTACATCCAGAAACAGGGAGGCACACACTCCCCGCAGCTATCTCACCTAGCCCAGAGCATGTGGAAGTGGGCCATTCAGAGGAACATCTTCCTCATGGTGGAGCATCTCCCGGGTGTAGACAACCAGATGGCGGACCTGTTCAGCAGGCACAGTCATCAGATGCACGAGTGGGAAATCCACCCCTCAGTACTCCAGCCATACTTCCAGCAGTGGGTTCATCCAGAGATCGACCTCTTCGCCACAAAAGAGAACGTAAAATGCCAAAGCTTCGCCGCCAGGTTCCCACACCCGCAGTCTCAGGGCAATGCGATATGGATGAACTGGTCAGGCAGATTTGCGTACGCTTTTCCCCCAGCCCCACTCATACCGCTGGTGGCGCGCAAACTGCGGCAGCGCTCCATGATGGTCATCCTGGTTGCTCCAACGTGGGATCGGCAGGCTTGGTACACCACGTTCCTGGAACTGCGCCTCACTCCCAGCCTCCTCACTCAGAGCCTTGGCGAAATTCAGCACCCAGATCCTCAACAGTTGAGCCTAGCGATTTGGCTCCTGAGGTCATAGTTTGGCTACCTCAACTTGCCCCCTGAGTGTATGAACATCATCAAAGAGGCAAGGCGGCCCACAACCAGGGCGTGCTATGCAGCCAAATGGCAACGATTTGTCATTTACTGTTCCAACAATGACATTAATCCGCTAGATGCATCCACGCAAAACATCATATGTTACCTACTGCATCTGTACTTATGCAACCTAGCATATAGTTCCATCAGGATACATTTGGCTGCTATAGCTGCTTACCTTCAGAACAGGCAGCACCTTTCACTTTTCAGAGTGCCTGCCATCAAATCCTTTTTGGAGGGCCTTAAAAGAGTGATCCCTCCCAGACACCCTCCTTCACCTGTCTGGAATCTAAATATCGTTCTCACCAGGCTCATGGGGCCCCCCTTTGAGCCTCTCCATTCTTGTGAGATTCAATTTCTTACTTGGAAAGTGGCCTTTCTAATAGCCATTACATCGCTGCGAAGGGTCAGCGAGCTTCAAGCCCTCACAATTCAAGAGCCCTACCTACAAATTCATGCTAATAGGGTGGTGTTGCGCACCAACCCCAAGTTCATGCCAAAGGTAATCTCGCAGTTCCACATTAATCAAAACATAGAACTGCCAGTTTTCTTTCCAAACCCTGACTCAGTGGCAGACAGAGCACTGCACACCTTAGATGTCAAAAGAGCTCTCCTGTATTACATTGACCGGACGAAAGACTTTCGCAAAACTAAACAACTGTTTGTTGCCTTCTCTCCACAACATAAAGGCAACCCTATTTCCAAATCAGGTATAGCCAGGTGGATAGTTAAATGCATTCAAATCTGTTATCAAAAGGCTAAACGCACTTTAACAGTTCCCCCAATAGCGCATTCCACACGCAAGCTAGGGGCATCCATGGCTTTCCTAGGTAACATTCCTTTAGAGGAAATATGTAGAGCAGCCACATGGACCACCATACATACATTTACCAAATACTACTGCGTAGATGTACACTCCAAGCAGCAAGCTGCTGTAGGACAGGCTGTTCTCAGAACTCTCTTTCAGACTGCTGCAGCTGGCACGGGCAACCGCCGATAAGGAAGTAACTGCTATTTATTTATGCACAGATATGAATTCAGCAGCCCACATGCCTCGAACGGAATATGCTACCTACCAGTATGCATCTGTTCTTGGCATGTAGGGTTGCTGACATTCATATCGCCCACCCTCCTCCCCGGTGCCTGTCGCAGCTGTAGCACTCAGAATAATTCTCAGGCATGGTCATCACTTACTGTATTACACTCCATCTCTGCCACAATGGTGAAAAACAATCTGAGGATGGAGAGGATGCCCATGCGCACTGTAGTCCAGGGGAGGAGCCACCTATCTCGTGATACTTCGAAGACTCTTCCAGGACAACAATGTGCAATCATCCGGACCCAACACTAGGCGGCGATCTATGCACAGATATGAATGTCAGCAGCCCTACATGCCAAGAACAGATGCATACTGGTAAGCAGCATATTCCATATCTCATCAGGTCTTCCACACTAGACTCTCATCACAAGGCTGCCGCCAACATTCGCCTTGCCTTTTTACTTTTTTGTTGCACCCTCTACCTTTTTGCCAAATTTGGTGTAATTCCGTTCAGCAGTTTGGGCTGTAGCCTCACTTAAAGGTCCCTATGGAAAATTGCATGGGGAAAACACGTTTTGGGACCCCCCCTTTTTTCTCGGCCACCGCTTCACTAATCACCCCGAAACTTTCAGGGAAGGAGCAGAGCAGGCCATTTTCTTGGAGAATTTCGCGTGTATTTGTTGACCGGCGCAAAAGTGATTCCAAATAGAATTTTGCGGATTTCCTATCCGGTCCAAACTATAACTACCTACTGGCGACCGCCAGTAGCTAATATGTATATTGCTGTCCTTATGTGTCAGTAGTTAAGAAGGTAGGGTGGTCGAGTACAAGCTCGTCCCTCAATGCTTATTTAATTACTAAATAAAATGCCTCTTTAATCTCTTGTTTATCTGGGCCGTTATAAACACCTTCTGGAGAAAGGTCAGGGAATTGTAGGGCAATATGGTGTTCGTCCAAGCAAGCAACGAGAACCTTGCTTCACAAGGGGTTACGGGGCCAAGAGGTGATCACTACAGTCGGTATCTCTAATCCTGGGGTTATCCTAGAAATCTGTACATGTATGGTGTGTGCAATTTTATAAGTTCTGTAGCTATGTATTCTATTCATTTGGGTGAACAATGCGGTTTCTGACACCCAGTTATTTTTAAATGGCACAGTGAATTTTTTCTGGCCTTTTTCCTAGCGAAGTCTGCAGTGCTGAGGGGGTGGGGGCAATCCTGAATAACAACTATGCACATTGGAAAAAAGCAGCACTAAAATAGTATACCTGTGACAATTGTGGCGCTCAAGATACTTTAGCTTACAGAATTTCTTCAGTTAATCAGTGGCAGATCAATACATATGGAGAAACATAAACACATTTGAAACCTCCCAAGTTATTGAATCTCACTAATAAACCAGTCTTCTGCATTTAGCAGTGGCCTTCAATAATGTTCACAAAATATTTTGCAGCAGCACCCTACCTAGCGGGCCCTTACCCTTAAATGATAGGATTGGTATGGGGCCAGTCAAAATAAGATTGACAAAAATATTCTTTTACAATCAATATACATGTGCGTATAATCAAACAAAGAATCAATAAAAAACAATAAATGTGCACCTAAATATTATTGTCTCACTAAAGTCAGCCTCTGTACCAGCCAGTGACTTCCAATACAATGACCAGGAAAAAACAATAATCACAGAAAAATTCTGCTGCTACTCCTAATAAAAACCTCTATCCATCCATCCATCCATCCATCCATCCATCCATCCATCCATCCATCTAAACACCAACCAATATCATACAATCCTGACAGTGCCCAATAATTAGAGAACATTTGTACATGTGTTTCAAAAAGAAAAGCAAATGCAAGTGTTTTTAGTGTTTGTACTTTTTAACCAAAAATTGCACTCTTTGGCCACTTGAGGATGCCAAGGTGCTTCCTATGATAATGGTGTACACAAAAAGAAGAAAAAATGCTACAGATACTTTTAACTGGCGAAAATATAATGTTTACAAAAAAAACACTTAATCATCCCGGGGAACCACTTGAATTGTCTACACGGGAGCTATCCGAGGGCTCGTCAGCTACTCGAGTCTCAGTAATCAGCCTCTTCCCTAATAATATTGAATTAGGGGCCTCCTCTGATATTTATCAGAGAAGCAGCAAAATCACTTCTGTTCTGTACAGCTTCTCCCTTCGTAAAAGGCACATAGATAAGCTCTTGAATGATGCCAGACTCAATCTTCCCTTCCCTGTCAATCCTTACATCGGACAGAGTTCCTCCCTTGTTAAAAGAGGCACGGCAATAGATAAGCATTAAAAGATGCCAGACCCAATCTTTCCTTCTCTGTATCTACAAGAGGCACAGTAATAACATGTGTCTATTTCCAGAAAGATAAACACGTAAATCACATAACTTCCTACCTTCACTCTCTGGCTGAGAATTCCACTTCGCACACAATTTCCCTCAGTTTGAGAATTTTAGCGAGACCAGCAGTAACAAGCGGAGAACTGAAAAGGACGCAGGTGTGTCAAGTGCCCTTTCTAAACCGTGACCAAAAAAGACAATCACATCAGGCAGTCAAGTATAAAGTTACCCGAGCGTTGCTCTCTCTGTGGTTCAGTCAGAAAGGAGGGCACGAGTGTTTAGCCTGCACTTCCTCCCGGTCCCAGCTGTTTCCTATCTGTTGGTGCTGCTAATCCAAGTCACGGCACCAAATGTTCGAGGGAGATTTATTATGGGGCAAAAGGGCAAGGGGCTGAGCGAAGAGCTCTGAGAGCCTGCATTTAATGAGCGAGGTAGTGAGTTAGGGACAAAAGGGTCACCTTAATTTGTGCTGGGTTGTCCAGGAATGCTTGCTGTAAAAATAGAGAAAACCGATATGTGAGCCGTGGAAACTGAACCTGAAAGTTTAACAGTTTTATTAAGAAGATGCAACTTTAAGAAACTCAAATATAAAGGCAGAAAAATCACGAAGTTCTGAATCCAGTGCTCTGCATTCTCAGATAGCCACATGGATCAGATTGCATTTACTGAAAGAAAGCTTTCAAACAGTTAGAGAGCCTAAACCTTAAAAACACATTTATACTTTGTTATAATTTTGAGGTAGAATGTATTCAAAACACAAGGTGCATTTTTATCTGGGATTACTCACATCTGCCTATAAGTGAGAAGTCCTGCAATTACAATATAAACATTTTTAATGTAAAATGGATAAAACAAGGTTACAGAGAACATAGCAAATATAACATTTCATATGGCAGAATATAAAATAGAGCAGTACATTTTATTATAGATGAACAAGAGCTCTTGAGTAGCGCTTGGGGAAAACTCACAGCATGTCATCTACATACAGACGAGGAGTAGTCCAACGATGTCTCTGTGGACCCCTTTTTATATTCTTAAAGGCTGTGAGAAGTCTATGGTAACGTCATCTCACGCCACCCCATGCCACTTCTACATGCGTCACTTACGGCCTGGTTCGCACTTTTCCCTCCATACATTGTGCAGCCCTTCCTGTAACTATGGCACATAAGCAAGGTGAAAGGTCATGCCTCTTAGACTGGGCGCCTGTCATAAATTTTGTATCGGACAGCAGAAAAATGTGTTATTGTGTAAAGGGACTTTATTTATATGTATATACAGATCTGTACGCCCTTATTTCGCCGCATCCATCACTCCAGCTTGACGTATCTGCGGTGGGAAACTTCCCTAATCTCATGCACGTACCCAGGATGTGGTCTTATTGTATGTCGAAAAAACAGGGGGGATGTTGAACTTCAACGTCCTTTAACTTGGCGCACAGGTAGGGTGGGAGCTTAGTCCGGAGCAGGAGGCCTCACAGAGAGTGGAGCTGAATAAAATCTTGATCAGACATGCCCTCAGCTTACTAAACAGAAAAATGGCAGCATTATGGCCAATCTAACCAGAGGCCTATACTTTTAACAGAAGGGCCTACACAGGGGTTTATGCTGGCTGAGTGATAAGAATGTTCCAGGATATTATATGGTAAACTTGGTCACTCTCTCAGAATGAGTATGATGTTGGGAGCCCTGCGCAACCCCCGAAGCAGCCTTTCTTTTTCCCATATTGTTCCCAAATTGCAAGGAAAGCAAGATATCAAATTAGGGACACAGTACCTTGGGAGATGCCTGGTAGGTGAGCTTAGTGAGGTTGAGGGGTAAAAAGCCAGCAGATCAAGAGAGTAAGCCCGTCGCAGCCTCTGTCTGGCTATGGTGGGATAAGATGGGTCCGTCTTGGCCCAGGCGTGTGCCAAGGCACGACCTGAGCAGTGGGAAACTGAAGGCCAAGAAGTAGAGTCCAAAAGCCCCTCCTGCTCTCAGTACATGCAGGAGTATAAAGCCCCAGCGCATGCGCCAGATTAGCTGATGCAGGCAAGTGAAGCAGCCAGGTGACCGCTGGTGAAACCCCCCTTTTTCAGTAATTGACCTTGTGGATCTAGTTATACAAATGTTTTGTCTTCACGGTACAGTCTCCATTAAACGCACAACCATCTGTGCCTTCCTATTTATTTCTATTGAACTCCCTATACATGCCCCACTCAGTACCCCCTGTAGATTTTTAGGTCATTTGAAATTTTATTTTCCTGCGCAATATTTCCTAGATTTATGTAAGTAACGTGTTTCTTGATTGCTACAGACTTTTTCCTTTTTCCCCTTTCCTCAACAGAAACTAGTTCACGATGGACTAGACTATGACCTTTCCTTGGTCGTTTTTTCCTTTTCTTTTATTTCCCCTTCCAATATCATGTGAACCCATCTTGCAAAACTTTTTTTGCGGCTATTATTCTTTATACTACCAAAATTATGTAAATACTTATATCACTGCCTTTGAAAACATCCTTGCATTATCAAAGCCAAGCATGTTCACACAACAAACTTTACCTTTCCTTTACCGCAATAATGAGGGAGGAAGTCCCCCTAGTCTCTAGTCTCATAGCTTTTTTAAATGTAATATGTTGAAAAGATAATCAATGGCATATATTGATACACTAACAGAGTATTATGCCTTCTGGTGTTCTTAATATTATTGCCAATGAGCCCTAAATGCTATTATTTTTTAATTTATGACTATTAAGATTACCTATTGATACCTTGCACTACTTTTGATAAACTCTTACCATTAGAAATCGTTTTACTTCACTTGGCCAACCTACAATAAAATATTGGTCATATTGTTGCAAGGACATTGTCCTCATGTAAGTATAAGAACAGTACCCTTATTGGGAGTCCCGCGTGCGGTTTCCAGCAAGTACGTTTTGTTGGTCATAATAAGTTGAAATTTAATTTGTAACAGATTCTGCAAAACAATTTTTATTTATTCTTCATTTTTACCCACCCCTCCTCCCCAAATATTTTTGACCCAAGCATTAAGGAAGCTCGATGGCGCTATTTGCCAGAGTGAAACTTGTCATCAGCAATTACACATCTTGAGTGTACTAATGATGCAACATGGTAAAAAATCAACATTCGGCGAAGCGAACAGTGATCATTATACTAACCATCAGTGGCATTTAGGAGGCTCATACCTGTTTGAGAAATATGTGGGGGGCAACATGGTCTACTGCACACACATTCTGTATGTACTCCTGGCTTGAAACTTTCTTCTAGAGTGCTACACAGATTGGCCAAGAAAATTATTGAAACATGCTTTCCCAGGTCTAAGCTGCCCAATACTGCATTCTCTGCCTTCCTGTGTATTCTATATGATGTGGGTCTATCGTTTGGTAATGGAAGACAGCCTGAACGTAGAAATAGGACAAACGTATGTGTATCGCTGTTCCATTACACTTAGCTTGCAGGTTCGCTCCGGTTATGAACATTCTCCTGCCATCCCAGGACATAGGCAGGCTTAAATCACCCAATAGTACACTTTTATTAACAACTAAATTTGAAAGAGTGTGCATGCTCACAAGGAAAAGTGGCTACTCCAGTAAGATGCCTGCATGTGGTCATGTTTTAGACGTACTAAGCCCTGTTGAACAACTACAGAATCAGCTTGTAGTCTTGCCACTAGTTTGCTAGCAGTCACTAGTAGGTGAACAATGGATAAGAGCTTGCCACTTAGAAGTAACAAAGTTGCTGTTAATTTTTTACGATCATCACTGCTAACCAAGCTCTTCCTAATTTTCCTATGGATAGTCTCCATTTGATGTGCTGCTATTTGAGGGGAACTGTTCGAGGAGTGATGAATGTTTTATGTTCTGCATGAAAAAATAACATTTTAGCAATTTTACAATATGATGTTTAGTGATTTTGTAAAAATATTTTAATAAATGCATAACCTTTGACATATGTGTTGTAGTGTTTGTTCCCTAATCCCTCTTCCCTAACAAATACCTTTTTCAAGTATTCCATCTTTATTTCTTTATTTAGGGTGCTTATCATTCAATTGAAAATGGGATATGGAGCACCTTTCAGTTTGGGAAAGGTAAGTGACCAAGATGTTATTTGAAATTAAGGGATGTTAAACGATTATGGATGGAATTGTAATATGGGTTCTTTTCTCCATTTGTTTTCAAAGCAAAACAATTGCTTTCCTCATTGGCCAGTATATTCACCAGTGCCTGTTTCCAGTTGCTCTACTTACTAAATCAGAAGTGTCCCATTTGTGAATTCCGTTTGCTCTATCCTCCCACTGTTTTGCTTTTTAGTATAGTACCTGTCACGAGAAAATGTGCATTGGCTCTAATATCCTCTATCATCCTCCTTGGAAACAATCCAGTTTGTAACACTTACTACTTTTACCTCCTTTGTCTATTGCTATATCTCACTTCACCATTCTTAATCGCTTGCTTCTCCTGTTACCTACTGGTGCTTGCCTACTTCTCTCTTTGTCCCCTCTGAAGTTATATTCTGTGATCGTCTGTTGATCGTATGGGAATTCTTTCAATAGCTTGACTCTACTCTACTCATCATGCGCTCACCTTCTCACCTCCCTTCCGAACGTTCCAATCCTCTTCACAACATGTTTAGGTCTTTTCCTGCCCTTATATTGTCATCCTCTTTCTCTCATTTCACATATACTAAATCCCTCTTTCTCGAATTAATCGCAATTCAGAATAGCCTCAAACGTCCCCACAACTCCCTCTCCCTGTATTTGTACAGGCAGCTATCTTACCCTCCCTGAACCCTCCCCTTGCACCTTAAAACGCACAAATTCCAATTTAAAATGTATTAAAATATAGGCAGGTTTACACAAAAGCATTATTGTCACCCTTAGCCCTATAAGTTTATAATGGGTCAGTAGTGTGTGTAAAAGAGATGGGGAATCATTGAATAGGCTCACCTAAAAGTGTCACTCCTGGGCCCATCTGATACATAAGATGGCATGCATCAAACTGAAGATCGAACAGAAGTGTGATAAAATGTAATGATAATAGATGTTACATTAGGGTACTAACTGGGTGTGCTATTGAACTGTTGAGTATAATCTAATAAAAAATGTAATTAAGTAATGGTGAAGATTGAAAAGACTAAATTGCCGGTATCTCTAAACTTCAACACTATAACCCAAACAGAAAACTGGTCCCACTCTTTTTAGGTTGAGCCTGGGCAGCGCACACATTGCTCTGCCAGACATTTTATATTCAAGAATGGACTCGAAGCTCGACCCACTCTCCGCTTATATTTTTCATTGGGTTGTGTCATTGTTGTTTGTAAATTCTTGCTTCTGATTTGTTAATAGGCTTGTTAATCCCTCTTTAGTGCTGCCTTGTCTTCATTTGTAACCTTCTATGAGGACTGGACCTTTTACTTCTGTTACACGGTATGTCTTATTTTGTCTACAAGCACTATTTTCTCTAATGTTTCTCCTACTGCAAGCACGACATGCTTTCCTGCAACTTTCAGCACGCCATGCGCCCTATCACTTTCCAAGCAGCCCAGGACAATGGCGGCTGCTTCCTTGAAATTAAATGGGTCTCGAATTTATAGGAGTTTAAGCAATTGGCATTGTAGATGAAATGCCCTTTATTTATGTATTAATTATCAAAACAGATGAATAAAAGGCATTGGCATTTACAATGCCAATAGCTTAAACTCTCGCAAATGCAGGACCTATTGCATTGCAAATGCTTGTTTTGTTTCTGTCGCGTATCTCCACAGTAAAAACTAAAGAAAAGTGAAGTAACGAAAGGTAGCAACCTGCATGTGGCTATCTAACATGCCTTGTTACATCTAGTTGTCTCCTACATTTCCCACTTCCCTTTCAAACTTACTTAGCCTTCTCAGTTTACATCCTCTTTGGAACACAGGGAGGTGACAGAGGAACTCTTCAGAGATCCACTTATCGCTGCTCATTTCCTCACACTGCAGTACTCCACGTTCCTTTGATATTTGAAAATAAATGTATCAACAAACTTGAATCCAGTATGTATTCCAGCATCACCAACTCAGTTCTCGTAGCATAAGCATTTATCTAGCTGATTATTTGACCTCGAAATTAGATTTTTAACCTTGTGCTTTTTACTTTTTTACTTTTTTTCCTAGTGGCTCTCACCTTACTACTCCCTCTAGTGCCCTTCTTTCTTCCTTTTCACTTGTATCTCGAGTAGAATTAAATCCTCAATTGAGCCAAAGGTGCTATGCCTTCACCAACTAATATCCCGACTTGGCTCCGGGCCCTACCTTGAAATTTCCACATATGCTACCACCTTTCTCTTTTCAAAGAAGCAACTGTGCTTGACCATTCCACCCAGCAATCTCCTCTCACCTCTCTACTTCTTTTTTTCCCAGCTCTTCAGAGTTGTTGCACATCACCTGCTTTCTGTTTTACTTGATTAAAATTCAGTTCAGTTCAAATAGACTTTATTTCGGTCAGAATGACCTAAAAAAGTACAGCACACAATATATAATCATATGACAAAGAAAAAAAATAAAACACACTCAAGAAACATTTGCATAACTAAGACGCTTAAGTTGTGCACTAACAGTCTTAACATTAAAAAAAAAAAAAGATAAAATAACTCCGTGCTAGCCACTAGTATGGTCCCATTTTGAGCAATGCATGAGATTTTGGGGATACAGGTAGTTGAAACTTAACAGGAAGTCTGTTGAAAGTGCGCAGTGCAATAAATAAATAAATTAGCTAAAAATAAAGACAAGTAAAAACAAAGATTATTGCTAAAATATTTTTGGCTATGAAAAAGCAGTTCTGCTAGAAATAAAACTTCTGGGAAGAATTGACATTAGATCATTTCTATAAATAAAGCTTCAGGACAAAACTGTCATTAATCATTACTAGAAGTCAGGTAAACCCTTCTCGTACAGCACATTGAGAACAGGAAACCGGCTACAGAATACACTATTGGAATGCTCGAGTCGGTTTTCAGTATCCTGAAGACTTTGTGACAGCGCCTGCTGCCCAAGTTCCTGTAAATCTGAACTAACCAGCGCTTCCTTGCTCTCTTATAGCCCGGACAACCAAAGAAGACGTGGAGGTCAGATTCTTCAAGGTATTCACAGGCCGGACAGTTACTCGTAGATTGATCTCTCCATTTAGATGTAAAACAGCGGAATGGAAACGCCCCATATCTAAATTGTAAATAAAGCTTCCTTGCTGCTGGTGGATTTATGAGATCAATTGCCGGCTCAAAGTAAGGTATATCTTTAATGTCCAGTAACCCAGAAGAAAGTTTCCCGATTCTAGTAAGTGTATGCAGTTGAGTCAGTCTATACTCTTTGTAGAGCGCCTTCAGTTGCTCCTTAGATATTGACAGGCAGGCTGACTCGGGACAAGACCAACAGTCCCCTAGACCCATGTTGGTTAATAAGAGTTTAATGTATGAGAACCAGGGGATCTTTGCAGCGCCTCGTGTCCTGAAAACTTCTGTTAGTTCCTCCCTGTAAGATGTAAGTTCGGGGTTGCCCACAAGCGGCGCCAATACATTATAGGTTTGGCGCCTGCTACTTCAGCTATTGCCGTTATGCCTGTGTCAAGGCATAACGGAACCAGCGGGGTACTACATGGCAATCTAAATAGGTGTCTTAGATATTGGTATTCCACCTGCGTTAGCTTTCTCATGTTTAGGTGGCCCCAAAGCTCTGCACCGTATAGTGCCCCTCCTCTTGCCTGCGCCCTGTAGATTTCAATTGCGGGGCTTATGGTTCTTTTGCTGGAATTATTAAAAACCCTTAAAATGCCCCCTGAGGATTGTGCTAATATTAACGTGAACTTGGTAATGTGGGGCCCCCAATCCATGGATTCAGAAATCGTGATGCCTAAATAAACAAAGGAAGACACTCTCTCAAGGGGTTTGCCGTTAAGGAACGGATTGGGGCGTATACTTTTTGGACAATTGAATGCCATAAATGTTGTTTTCTCCAAATTAATTTCTAGGCCCCTGTCACTGCAGAACCACTCAATTGTATCCAGATAAATAAAAGGCATTGTCATTTACAATGCCAATAGCTTAAACTCTTGCAAATGCGGGACCTATTGCATTGCAAATGCTTGTTTTGTTTCTATCGCGTATCTCCACAGAAAAAACTAAACAAAAGTGAAGTAACGAAAGTTAGCAACCTGCATGTGGCTATCTAACATGCCTTGTTACATCTAGTTGTCTCCTACGTTTCCCACTTCCCTTTCAAACTTACTTATCCTTCTCAGCTTGCATCCTCTTTGGAACACAGGGAGGTGACAGAGGAACTCTTCAGAGATCCACTTATCGCTGCTCATTTCCTCACACTGCAGTACTCCACGTTCCTTTGATATTTGAAAATAAATGTATCATCAAACTTCCACCCAGATCCAGTATGTGTTCCAGCATTACCGACTCAGTTCTCGTAGCATAAGCATTTATCTATCTGATTATTTGACCTCGAAATTTGATTTTTAACCCTGTGCTTTTTACTTTTTTATTTTTTTTCCTAGTGGCTCTCACCTTACTACTCCCTCTAGTGCCCTTCTTTCTTCCTTTTCACTTGTATCTCGAGTAGAACTAAATCCTCAATTGAGCCAAAGGTGCTATGCCTTCACCAACTAATATCCCGACTTGGCTCTGGGCCCTACCTTGAAATTTCCACATATGCTACCACCCTTCTCTTTTCAAAGAAGCAACTGTGCTTGACTATTCCACCCCAGAAATCTAATCTCACCTCTCTACTTCTTTTTTTCCCAGCTCTTCAGAGTTGTTGCACATCACTAGCTTTCTGTTTTACTTGATTAAAATTCACTGTTATCTTCATTGCAATTTATTTGCTCTGCTCATTAAACCAAATGCTTTCCTTACAAATCATCTCACATTCTCTAATACTGAGTTCCTCAGTACTTTTTCTTTGTGATCTTTCTGCAGCATTTCAAAGTGTTGACCACCCTGCTCTTCTTGTCTCACACTGCAGCCTTTACATCTTTGACTTTGCATTTTTTTTCCATCTAGCGTTTTTTGCAGTAGCAGTTGTGTATCTTGCTCCTGTCACTCCTTACCATCTCTTTCACACCAGCACAACGAAAGACAAAATGCAATGCTGAGTCCACTGCTCTTCTCTACGTGCGCAACCCCAATGCAGTTAGCTCCACGCGCTTAAATTCTATACTGATGATACACACATTGTCTTTTTCTTTTCATGCAAAATATATCAGGGTTCCATCGCCAACTCTATTGATTGTCAAATCCTAGGTGCCATCTTCCTCTGTTTGCTTGATCTTTTTAAAGTCTAAGTAGTTACCTCTCAGTTGTTCAGTCTTGTCTGGAAATTCTTCTTTGCGCCCCATTCACCATCAGTTCCACTCCACTCTCATTTTCAGTTGGGCTGCAACAAGATACCATTGTTTATCAGTTAATGTGCTCCCTTCCTGCATTATAGCAGCTCTTGAATGAATGTCAAGCTTCTGCTGAATGAATGTTCAGCTTCTGCTGTGTTATTTTAATGAGCTGCAGTTGTGATGTTTGTCTTGTTTTAAATTTGTCTGGTCTTAAATCCAGATACTTCTGGATACCTTTTCACCTATTTTCTATATTTCTAGACATAGAATTAGGCTTCATAAATACAGTATTTTTGACAAATAGAGCAAATTTAATCTCCAATCTTAGTAAACCCACCCCTATAGATTGTGTGCAATGATCTGTGCTTGGAGGTCGGTGTGGAGTGCTGCATCTAGAAATCATAAGTGTTACTTGGCTCCAGTATGCTTCCAGTAAATTGAATTCTATGTCAGGACCAGAGGCCCAGATTATGCTTATCTCTTTCATTTTATTACTCAGCAACCTTAACAATGCAATCAAAGACCACAAATCCCATGAGTCTTTGCAAAAAGTCAACCCAGCAACCATAGAGTGAGTCTTGTATAAACCGCATCAAGTTACAGCACTTCCTCTCTCTTTGATGCTCAGCAGCCGGATAGGTGCCTTTCTTGATTCCTTTATGTGTATGTTGATTAATGTTGGTATCGCAACTATTTTGGGTTATATTGACTTTTTTTCATGTGTCATAGGGAATTTCCCCTCTGCGCTAACATGACTCTGTGCCTCTTAGCGGGAGCTCTGTTCTTCAACGCACTGCACTAGTAGGCAGATCCAGCTAGAGGCATCAGATTATTGGTGTAACAATAGCCCAGCAGCCCCCGCAGTATGGGGGGTCCCCTCTGGCACGGGCGGGCCTGAGAGCTCCTGACTGGGTCCAGAGCATGTGGTGCCCCACAGTGTACTTTGCAGGGGGGTCCCCTCAAGTTTCGTTACGCCACTGCATCTGATGCATTTTACTTCGCTGAACAGCTCTGCTGTGAAGCGGCAGTTCAACTTGGTATATTAACTCAGGTTGTGTGGAAAAAGGTAGGGCTAGGACCTTTCTCAAGATTTGCCCGGCGCTAACCGCCCTTGTACCATTCAAATTTACCAAGCAATGAGGCAGGCGCCGGAGACCAGAAGGCAGGAAACAGAAGTTTTATTCCGACGGAGCAGAACACATCAGATCAGACAACAAGGTATCATCTCGAGGTGCTCTAACAAGTGAGCTGAGACTCAGCCTTTTATACCTTACAAAACACTTGGCATTACAGTCACAGCATTGTGAAACAAAGAAAAGATAACCCCATAATCCTTGTGTCAATCCTACCCCACATGTGTTCACAATAGGGACCCTTGGCCTGCTGATAAGAGAAGGGGCAATGACGCAGCTGAATGTTCCGCTGATTATTAGGATGGGTGCGCCTGATCGTAGCCCAGGGGGTGGGGAGACCAGGATCAATAGTGGGTCCTTTGAAGAGGAGTGACTTCATACAATAAAGTGCAGTAAATGGTATCCTCTGGCTTAGGCGATGGCCTCGGACATGTGTGGTCAGTCGGACTCGGGGGAAGGGGTCATCAAAGGAGTGGTATTCATGCCGCGTGGACAATCGAGCGCGGAGGGAAGGCTTGTCAACAGAGGGGCATTCATGGAAGGAAAGGAGGTGTTGGTCAGGCGCGGCCGTGACTCCCAAGGACAGGGTTTTGCAGAAGGAGAAGGTTTATGACTTGTCCATGTGAGGGAGAAGGAGGGGGTCAGGGTGCGCGCAGGGTCAGAGTCGCACAGAGAGAGAGAGAGGTCTTATGACCCGTACATGAGAGAACAGGGGCAGTCAGATACAGCTGGGGGGGGCTATGTCAGCTGAGGCGAAGGATGCCTCTTCAAGAGGGAGATGGGGGGGGTGCCTGGGTCAAGCAGGAGGGTTGCCTTTCATAGCAGGGTCGCGCAGAGTGCTGGGTTTCATGGTCTATGCATGTGAGAGTGGGAGGGGGGGTGCTCAAATGCGCGCAGGAGGGAAGCCAGTGATTCTAATGAGTGGGCAAGAGGCCAAGGTGCCTAAAATGGCCGTCATGTACATATGGGCACGGGCTTTTACTGGCGGAGTGATACGGTCAATATTTTATGGTATTCATGGTGCATACAGGGAGAGGAGTGGGAAAAAGGGAAATGAACGCTGCTTATGTACATCAATTTTTCTATTTTCCACAGTCGCCCCTTTTTACATAACAGAGTTCATTTTTGTTGTTGATGGGGGTACATATAAACAATGAAGTTCATTTTCCTATCCTTCCTAGTTAAGGGGCGTACATATAAACATGTGGTTGATGAAATAGCATTTGTCAATACTAACATATTGCATAAAAATCATGAACAGTTGGTGCGATTGGCAAAATGCAGTACATAGGAAATTGCATTTGTAAACGTACTACATAGCATAAATGCTTCTGACTTTCAAAAGCGAATGTGACCAATGAACATTTTGACCAAGTAGTTGAGGGAGGAATTCAGTCCAATAAGATCTCTTCGTCACAGTGTCTTTTTAGTAGTGAGCCATCACTGGTAGGCTCTAGTCCGTGTCCTTTCGTTGGCGCTGTTGAGCACCGGCGGTGGAGCTATAGGTCCAGCTCGGTTCTATCCTTACGCGTTGCAGGGTGCGGTCAGTCCTCTGCTGTTAGACCACAGTCCTGTTCCCTAAACAATCCTTTTAGTGGCGCCTTAAGCTTGGCACCTATATTTCCGTGGCGTAACCCCATTTCCATCTAGATGCTGTTCTTCCTTTCAGCAGAGAGTCGCGTGGAAAAGAGGGTGTGTTGTTGCGATAGTCGATGGGAGTGAGAGGGCGGAGTGGGGGCAGATTTCCTGGGACACACCAAAGGGACCAAGGGAGCAATGGATAACAAGCAAGCAGGCCCATCAATCGGGCTTGAAAAGGGGGACGGAGGCTCCAGGCACACGTGGGTTGGCGGACAGAGAGCTTCAGGACAGCCCTTCATCCTTTCTTTTACCGCCTTAAAAAGTGCTGCCTCGTCTCGTTTCTTGTTGTGCTGCGGCTCCACCTTTGGTCGAGGTCGCATGTGTCTCATGATCTGCAACCAGGCTGTGCGTCACGTCCGGCCCTTCTCCTCCGGTGATTGAGTATCTTTAAATGGGTAAAAACAAGTTTTAGAGAACTGGCAGGAGAAGAGATTTTTACATTTGAATTCCACTCGCAATCCTAGCACCTGGCGTTATGCTCATTGGTCATAGTCAGAAGTCTATTAGCATGAAGTAAGTAGGTGGGTATTTCTACTGCGTTCGCACCAAGTCTAATCGGCGTTCGTTCATGACATATATGGACAGAGGTCAGACTCCTGTCACTTGCGTATTTCATCAAAAAACCCCAAGATTGACAACATTCAGGGGAGACTCGTCCTTCTAACCCGAGCTTTAACAGTCTTACATTTCCCTTTAGAGCTTGCTAACTCTTTCAAACAGAGCGGGGTGTGCAATCATTGAAAGACACGGTCAAACAGGTTTTTCTCGATGGGCTGCAGTTACTCATGGTCATCATATATATATATCGGGGACAGTAGCTGGGGTCAATCAAGTGGGGCGGGGACGCTTCGGGCATTCGTGCTTGGGTGCAAAGGGGTGGGGCAATCTGGGCATTGGGGGTCAATCTGGACCTCGGCGCTTGTCTCTAATGAACAAAAAAATAAGGTGCCATTGACATACAGTTCCCCTATAAAAGGCCAAATTGGGGGACCTTAGTCGTCTTACCTGTCCTTTCCTTCTCAGCCAATTCGAGTTCATTCATTTTGTAGAAAGGAGAGGTAGTAATATGGCGAGATACAGTCATTTTAGTTTCGGTCAATTTCGCTGAACACCTTCGCGTTCAATAAGTATCCAATCAGACTGGTGCCGACGGGGCACAATATTACCATACAAAAGGGGTGGGACAGGGGGACTCTCATAGGGAGCGAGAGTCGTCCGCAACCTAAACGAGCCATTCGGTACACGTATGACATGTAGAGAGAGGGAGAGAGAGAGAGAGAGAGATAGAGAGAGAGAGAGAGAGAGAGAGAGACGTGTACAAAAATAGGTCATTTAGTGTGCTCACAACACAGAACGACAGAGGTCAGGTAACACGCAAACGCAGACAGAGGGAAGACATAAACCCGTACATTACATACACACAAACTCAGACAAGGGAAGACAGTACATGTGTTACATACAAAAGAGTTCACGACAAAACATAAAACAATTATTGGCCAAACAGAACTTCTGCATGCTGCGCATCTTTAGTATCCTATTTATCTACGTGCTGAGCTCTTTTTACCTTTTTCCTCCTTTTCCTCTCATTTCCCTTTTCGTTTGTTATTTCTTCGAGCCTTCTCATTTGCCAATACTTACACCTCGATTAGTTGATCAGAAATTAACCTGGTCGCGCTATTTACCCATGGTTGGATCTTAAATCATTTTTCAGTTTCTTCCTTTGGTAGGAAGTTCTCCAGGCTGAGGCAACGGCAAGTATTGATCGGGAGAACAGTCGGACAGCTTGGCTAGATCTATAATGTGAGAAGGGGCGGGGGAGCAGTATTTTTGAACATCAGCAACATTTCTAACTTCCCAGACGGCAGCAGCCTTGGTAACCCTAACTCTTGCATTTTTCTTCTGTCCTTTCCCTACCTAGTCAAACGTCTAGTTACATTCTTCAACGTGTTATCTCAAGTCAATTTTCGTCATACAGTACCCGTCAAGTCTCTATGTCAGTCCATCCTCCCAGCTGTTCTAACGTGCTAATTTCCAGTCAATTTCCGTCATACAGTACGCGTCGAGTTTCTATGTCAGTCCATTTTCTCAGTCGCTATGCTCTAATGGAGGAACAGTCATATTTAAGTCTATGTCTCTAAAAACTTATCGTCATAAGGTCTATGCTCATATTCCCTCCTTCCCTTTTTCGTCGGTTGTTCGATCATCGTTCTCCCATACTTCAGCCGATGTTCCAACGCGACCTGCAGAAGGGAGGAGAAAGAAGGGGTGGGGGGCAGCATTCAAACCTCATCAGCATGCAGTAATCCGGAAATGTTTTTACCTACCACATACTCGACCTATCTCCACATAGTGCATTTCTTTGCCATCTCGGCGTTTAAGCCCAGAGGGACCAGTAGCGTCAGATAGATAATCATTGACGATCTGCATATCTACATGAGTTACTTGGTCGCGACCCCTTTAGGTTGCGTGCAAGGGTGGCGGTCAGGTGGCATTTCTGTGGTGTCGTTTAAAAGCGTCTAAAACACTTTTCCGGCTGCCTGTCACACATAATGTAGCTGCTAAATATCGGGTCCTTTTTAACCTTCAGCCTTCATCATACTTTCTCATTGCTCACAGTAGTAATACATTCAAAACTCATTAATGCAACCACTACAACTATGCTTTCTTTTTCAAAATACTTTTAATAAAAAGTGCTGGTGTATAAAATACAGGCCTACAACCCAGTGGACCAGCCACGGAGCAGATTGGAACTGTACATAGGAAGAAAGAAGTTGATGGCAGTTCATTGCATAAAGTGCGGCAGTGCAATAAAATCGTATCGAACTTTACTACAGAGCAGGCATGATGCATATCAAGAATTCAGTTTTTCAATTAATTCATTAATTCATTATCCAGATGCTCGTTCACTGTCTAAATTACACCAATTCATTGTTCCCATTCATAATTAGTACCCACCCTAGATCAGTTCATTGTCCAAACACATGATCAATATCGGTATTGCTTTTCTTCTCTAAGCACATAATCACTATCCATCTTATCGACTTTCATTGTCCAAAAATGCATACATATCTCAGAGCATCAATATTCGAGCAATCCGGGTGAACAGGGAGTTCGAAAGTTTCGTTTCGTGTAGCGGCGCCATTTTGGGCGAGGTCAGGCGGGTTCCGGTATAGTCAGAATGTCTTCAATGACTCATGGTTGGACCAGAACCTTCCGTTGGCAGTTCAAAAAGTTTTTGTGCAATGTGGTAACAGTCTAACAATATGGACCATTTAGTCAAAGAGTGGGGAGGGCGGCAACAATTTTCCTACCGGGTCACTCTGGTGTTCCACCGGAACTGAACAAGTCTGTACCTTGGCGGTGTTTTAGCCATTTCCAAACTGAGGCTGGCGCTGGCAGGAGTGCGCCGATGTCGCGGTTCCAGTGAGGGGGACGGGAGCACCCATGCGGAGGGGTCGGGGCGCCCCACGGCTCTCATAGAATCTCCAAAGTTGAGGAGAGGAGGCATGGGGCGTGTGCCCGTCCCGGGCAAGAGACCGCTTTTCGATGTGGACCCTCTTTAAGCAAGAGCATTGGGGTGTCGCTGGAAGCCTCCACCTGAAGGGAGGTGGGGGAGGCTCGTTCGCGCCGCCTCCCCCTTCCAGCGACCCCGCGCCGTTCCTCGGCTCCGCCGCTTCGGTATTGGCCGTGCCGGCTATTGAAGATGGGGGGGGGGGGTGGTCGGCGGCTGAGGCAAGACAGCCCCCCCCCCATGGCCTGCAGGGCAGTAGAAGAGGAAAGGAGGAGAGGCCATCACTGTTTTCTGGGCCGTCCGCCCAACAGCCTCTCCTTCTGACTGCGGCCAGGCGAGCCCCGCATGCCTCGAGGCCTCGCCTTCCGGATGGGCGTAACCGCGGACTTGTGGCACTTCGGGAGTTTCCGGAATGGGGGTAGGTACCTATTGAATTGTTTCTATTTCATGTGACCGTTATTTGGGCGTGGTGGGCAATGAGGCAGACATGTTTAGGGCAGAAATAGGCAACGGAACCTAGCTACCTCGTGGCTGCCTTGGTGTCAAGCTTGTCTTCCCTCGCCATTTTTTTTTTATGTTTCTTATTGCGAGTTATTTCTAAAGTTTTTTTTTTTAATTTTATTTTTAGCGAAGTTGATGGCTCCTCAGTGGCCTACTGATTTCGCTCAACTCCTTTTCTTGTATTTTTATGCCATAACCTATTATAAGCTATAGCGACTAGTCCATACTTAGTGAACATGTCCTTATTAGGGGTGCCCTCCAGTGGAGCTGGATGGTTCATCTCTAATAAGCGGCCCGGGCTAAACAGGCTACCAACCAGTGGGGAGAAGATAGGCATGACGGTTTACACCGGGGACAAAAATCTGCACTACCTATCTTATCACCGCGGGCAAAGACTAGGCAGAATATTTCTATTCTCCGTTGTTTGGCGGCGGTGAATACCTCAAACGAACCAATACCGAACAATCGGCCAATCAAACAATCCAGTGGGGAGAATAAGTGGGCACGAAAAGCTATCGCTACCCACTCTTTCTCTACCTGCAAAGAGAGACCTTGTTCTTCCCTGTTTGCAGACAAAGAATCTCCAGTCAATAATCCACGAACGGCAGTTCGGGAAACAGTGGGGGAGGAAGATAGGCACGACGGATTACAATGGGGACAAAAGTCTGCGTTACCTATCCTTCACTGTTTGCAAAGAGAGAGCCTGTTTGTTTTTCCCCGTTTGCAGACAGTGAATCTCCAGAGGGTTTCAACAAAGCGTAATACTAGTATTATCCAAACAAAAATAATTTTCCTCAATTCGTCGTGTTTACACGACCTTACCCGGACCGCATGGACGGTTTCCTGTCCTCTGGATCCAGCGCCCGATCGTCCTCTCTCCTTCGTGTTGTTCGCGGCACTCCTGATGGTTCCCAGTCAGGACCGTAGATCACTCGAGAGAGGTCTGTTCAGAACTAGTGAAGGTCGGATGATCGGCTGTCAGACGAGGGTCTATCGGACACGAGCTCTTCCCGATCGTTGCAGTCGTTCACTCTGTCATCGGGACCTCTCCCACTGGATCCACGTGTCGCTGATGGGCCCCACGCTTTGGGACGCCAATTGTGGAAAAAGGTAGGGCTAGGACCTTTCTCAAGATTTGCCCGGCGCTAACCGCCCTTGTACCATTCAAATTTACCAAGCAATGAGGCAGGCGCCGGAGACCAGAAGGCAGGAAACAGAAGTTTATTTCCGACGGAGCAGAACACATCAGATCAGACAACAAGGTATCATCTCGAGGTGCACTAACAAGTGAGCTGAGACTCAGCCTTTTATACCTTACAAAACACTTGGCATTACAGTCACAGCATTGTGAAACAAAGAAAAGATAACCCCATAATCCTTGTGTCAATCCTACCCCACATGTGTTCACAATAGGGACCCTTGGCCTGCTGATAAGAGAAGGGGCAATGACGCAGCTGAATGTTCCGCTGATTATTAGGATGGGTGCGCCTGATCGTAGCCCAGGGGGTGGGGAGACCAGGATCAATAGTGGGTCCTTTGAAGAGGAGTGACTTCATACAATAAAGTGCAGTAAATGGTATCCTCTGGCTTAGGCGATGGCCTCGGACATGTGTGGTCAGTCGGACTCGGGGGAAGGGGTCATCAAAGGAGTGGTATTCATGCCGCGTGGACAATCGAGCGCGGAGGGAAGGCTTGTCAACAGAGGGGCATTCATGGAAGGAAAGGAGGTGTTGGTCAGGCGCGGCCGTGACTCCCAAGGACAGGGTTTTGCAGAAGGAGAAGGTTTATGACTTGTCCATGTGAGGGAGAAGGAGGGGGTCAGGGTGCGCGCAGGGTCAGAGTCGCACAGAGAGAGAGAGAGGTCTTATGACCCGTACATGAGAGAACAGGGGCAGTCAGATACAGCTGGGGGGGGCTATGTCAGCTGAGGCGAAGGATGCCTCTTCAAGAGGGAGATGGGGGGGGTGCCTGGGTCAAGCAGGAGGGTTGCCTTTCATAGCAGGGTCGCGCAGAGTGCTGGGTTTCATGGTCTATGCATGTGAGAGTGGGAGGGGGGGTGCTCAAATGCGCGCAGGAGGGAAGCCAGTGATTCTAATGAGTGGGCAAGAGGCCAAGGTGCCTAAAATGGCCGTCATGTACATATGGGCACGGGCTTTTACTGGCGGAGTGATACGGTCAATATTTTATGGTATTCATGGTGCATACAGGGAGAGGAGTGGGAAAAAGGGAAATGAACGCTGCTTATGTACATCAATTTTTCTATTTTCCACAGTTGGGTCATCTAAGGGGCGCACTACACATGAACAAAGCTGCAGATCTTAAACCAGCATTCTACACAGTGTTCGGGAAGGTCAGCAGAGGGTGCAGCTTGCCGTTGGAAAGGACAAGCCCTCCCTGCCGCTCCCTTCTAATTCTTCTGCACTCAGAGGCGCGGTCTTCCCTTCCGTTTGACAGTGAAGGGAAGACATTCCTCAGTGCACCCGTGTGTGACCGAGTTAATCCCCTTGACTGCCCCAGCATTTGCTCCAGAAAACAATTTCACCCATGGAGTGTTTATCACAGTGTAGCCTTGTTATCCTGAGAAGGGCGAGTCCACGCAACTTTAACAGTGTCTAGCCAACAAGCATTGGCCCCAGCAAATTGTCTGTGCAGGTATTACTGTGTTTCTAACCATTAGTTTTCAGTTACTGCTCCCTAATCACCTGATCATCCATGGCAGGTGCATTTGTTGATGTTTAGGAGTCCATGGAGGAGGAGCAGATGCTCCTTCCCATCCACAAAGCATTTGTGGATGCCATAGATGCATCCCTTGAGAGGGCGGTCTCTTCAGCTTTAGCTCCCCTAAGTCAGAAGTTTGAGTTTACTGTACAACACAGTCTTTTACCCCTGTATGGGAAAGGTCTGAGGTTTGCATCCCCAGGAAGCCCCTAAGGGCAAGGGCAAAACCAGACCTGCCACCAAAGTTAGGGTGCCCTCCCCCTCCTGTGACACCTTCAAAAGGCTACACCAAACATTCGTGAAGAGGCCTCTTGATGCCCTAGAGGTGCAAGCAGATTCTCAGCCTGGTGATAGTACCCTTGGACGGTTCCTGCTCCCATCTTGAAACAGATGACAATGCCAGGGACGATTCAGATACCCCTGAAAGGGATTCGGGCGAAGAACCAGGCCCGAGCAGACCGTGGCAACCTGAAGGCAGCATCAAGAAACCCAGGTTAGAGGATAAGGGCGAACAGGGCTCCCAGAGTGTACCTGGTATACAGAACCCAGAAGACATCTACCACCCTTATCCATGGACTGGGTCCTCTCCTCTAAGGTAGTGCGATACATGGGCAAACGCATTAGGAAGCCCATAAACCAGGAGGTTTATGGCCAGTAAGGTGGCATGCATCCCTGAGATTGATCCCAAAATGGAAACGTTTATTACCAAGTTCATCAAGGAATCTAAGAAGGGCCTTGATAGTTCCCGGTGGTCCTGGCAGGACAAATTACTGGACATACTGGGTCCACTTACTAAAGTTTGCGATATGGCAGAAGATGCCTAAGATTCTGACCACATGATTAACCCCACTATCCTTTCAGACTGGGCCAAATGGGCCCTGTGCTTTCTAGGTAACTCTAACTGTATCTTCTCAACGGAGCGTCGCTTCCCACTGTTCATCAAAGTTTAACCCAGACTGGGTGAATTGGCCACCAGGGAAGCTGGGCTGGTGGCGAATGGGGGCATCTGTAGGGAACCCTTCATTAAAGAGTTCTCACTCCTTGTGAATACGTTTTCATCTCTGGATAAAGTGCAACAAGCCATCTAAAAGGTGTTTAACCAACAGGTTTTTGGAGGGGATGGAAAAGGTATGGAGCACTCCTTTGGTGGGCCTACCCATCCAACTCCCATGAACTCCAAACTCGCCGATCCATCCAGTGGCAAGACCAGAAGAAGTTTGAAGGGTTAAACCCCTCCCAAAACCACCACACAGGTAGGGGAGTTAAAGGAGCCTTCCACAGAGCCAGCAAAGGACCTTGTGGCACCACCAGTAAACAAGTATCCCTTCTTCCCTACGCAGGGTTGGGGCAGGCTGCAGTGGTTCAGGCACAACTGGGTAGCGCTAACAAGGGATGTCCGGGTGCCAAAATATGTGATGGGATTCCACATAGAGTTCTACGGTTCTCCCCATCAACACATCCGTCCCAGACCTTTGGTGTTCTCTAAGGAAGGGATGCAGGTTGTCGACTGAGAGATGTCTGAGTTCCTAGAGAAAGGGACGATTACCGATTCCTTCCTTTACCCCAGGAGGTTCCTGGGCAACATTTTCCTTGTGGATAACAAAGACAAGTGCTACTGACCAGTAATAAATCTGAAATATTTAAACCTGTGGATGGTGTTCGCCATTTCAAAATGGAGTGTATACATCTCCTTAGGGATATTTTGCTCCCCAACGATTGGTTGGTGAGTCTAGATCTGAAGGACGCCTACCTCACATTTCCGATCTTCTCAACCAACAACTGTTTTCTGAAATTTGAGTGGGGCGGACAGGTGTTTGACTTCCATTCGATTTCTCCTCCGCACCCTGGTGCTTCACCAAGGTGCTGTGGCCAGTCATGAAATGGGTGTGAGAACGAGGGGTCAGACTATTATTCTACCTGGAGGACATCCTTCTGATGCATCAGGACAGAGCAACGCTACTTGCCCAACTCCAGATGGCCTGATCCCTCCTTCAAGATCTGGGATTCATTGTAAACATTCAGAAATCAGAATTTGTCCTGGCCCAACAAATGTTCTTCCTAGGCTTTGAGATTGATATGGTGCGACAGTCGCTCCAACTACCCCAGAAGACGATGCTCCTCATATGTCAGGAATGGCACAAGATGCTGGAGACGCTGTCATCTGGCCTGCATTGTAGGACTGCTGTCTTCGTCCATCCAGGCTATTTTTCCAGGCCCATTGCACTTCCGTGCTCTTCAACGTCTGAAAGCGCAGCATCTCAGGAGGGGCCTGACGTATGCACAAGATCTCCCTTTCTCTTGAGGCCCGGATGGAACTGCAATCGTGGCTCAACCATAAGCATGCAAGGAATAGCAGGGCCATATAGTAATAGAATCAGACATAAGTCGGCAGGGATGGGGCACAGTGGTCAGGACATGAGGAGGCTATCCACATCAACTGTATGTAGCTCCTCACAAGATCCTTCGCAGTGCACAGTTAAGCGGCCAGCAAAGTGTCCTGCACAATTCTCTTGAAGATGGACAGCGTGTCAGCAGTGCGGCATAACAATCGCTTGGGGGCTCTCGGTCCAGAGGTTCTGGCGGATTTGGCCAGAGATTTCTATAATCGTTGCCTGGAGATCAAGTTGTCTGTGACAGCGGAGTATCTATTGGGGAATCCCAATCAAGCTGCGGACTGGCAGTCTAGACACCTGAAGGACTAAAGGGTGTTGGAACTAGATCCCTTGTTCTTTCAGAAGATCATCGATCAGTGGGTTCCATGTCAAGTCAACCTCTTCGTGTTAATATTCAGTAATCAGCTACCGCCCTTCAGTTGGTCCCCCAAATCTGATGGCAGAAGCCACGGATGCCTTCCTCCAAGACTGGAGTCAGATTCAGGGGTCTGTGTTCCCTCCATTCTCGATGATCGCTAGACTCACAGCATTAGTCAGACGACAGAAGGCGGAGGTGATCCTAGTGAAGCCGCTTTGGAAATCGCAGGTATGGTATTCAGTTAATCTGGAACTTTCCATGGATTTTCCAATCCCACTTCCCCAGACGCCCCATCTGATGCTGGATCCCCATGGCTACTTGCAGCAACTGGTTCAGGACGTATCTCTCCGGTTAAGATTACAGGGGTCGCTGGAAAGCCCCAGGCCTTTTGACAGAGGTTACCCCTCATCAGAAGAGCATGGGCTGATACTATGGTCAAGAGATTTGGCTTAGTCTAGCTCAAATGATGCCGCTGGTGTCTGCAAAGGGATCTTGATCCTGTGGGGAGACATGTAGTGTATATTAACTTCTTGTCAGAGCTAGTTGGCCAAGGGTTGGCACATGGCACTATTAATGCCTGTAGGTCAGTAATATCAGTGGGACATGTGCTTCTCCATGACATTCTGGTGGTGGAACATCTTCTGATTTGTCACTTTTTTAGGGGTATTCATTTGTGTTTTCCACCTGTTCCGAAATACTCCTTCCTGTGGGAACGTTAACGTAATGCTACGAATGATTTAGTCGTGGCAGGATAACCAATCTCAATCCCGTAAAATACTAATAGGTAAGTTAGCAATGTGGTTATGGCTCATTTCTTGTAAGCGGGTGTCCAATGTTCTGGCATTGGATATCACAGCACAGATGTTTACCCCGAATGGGGTATCCCTCACCATTTCTAAACTCACCAAGTCCAACACCTGCATAATTCACTATCTAGCTTTCCCTGGTCATCCCAAATTGTGTGCTGTGTGCTGTCTGAGAGCATATGAGACCATGATTGAAGAGTATCGACCTCAGGGGATGGATCAATTGTTTGTATCTCTCAAAACTTTCAACCGGTCTCAGCAACTACTGTCGCTCGCTGGGTGAGATAGGTGTTACAAGAAACTGGTGTGGACACATCAGCCTTTGGGGGTTCACTCCACAAGGGGAACTATGACGGCTTTGAAGGCCTTCTCTCTGGCAGGCCATTTGGTAGATATCCTCTGAGCAGCAGGTTGGTCTTCAGATTCTACATTAAAGACTTTTTACTTTAAACCCATAACAGGCACAGCTTCATTGGTTGTTAACCAGCTTTTAACTAGTGTAATCTGAGTCTCCGGTCCTGACATAGAACATAAAATTTCCTAGCTATCGTGAAGGAAAGTTTAAATTCTATTAAGAGCGCAGAGGTAAGGATTATCCCTCTGACTGTTTTATCATATCACCCTCCCTTAAGCAGACAGAGATTACGGCGTTTTGGACGAGTGTAGTTACAATTAGTAATGCCATGTTACTGCGGAACAATTGGAAGCAATGTTTATCTAGTGATGTTTTGCCAGGACTGCTAAATGCCTTTTTTTTCTGTTGACATACTTGGATTGATGTTTATTATATCCGAAGAACTATGCTTCATGTGTTTTTTTCCTAGAAGCAGATCTAAAGCAAGAATTCTGAAAGAAATTCCTGGATCAGGTTGTTTTGCATGAAGAAAGAGAAGTGCTGTTCCTTGATGCCGTTTATAAGCGGCACACTCTATGCATGCTGTGTTGACATTTACTGCAAAGACTCCTGGGGTTTGTAGTTTTGGATTGCATTGTTATTGTTAAGGCTGCTGAGTAATGAGAGATGAGCATAATCTTTCCTCCTCGTCCTTCATAGAATTGAAACTTTCCTTCACAATAGCTAGGACATTTTATATTCTGGTTTTAAGTCACCATGAAGCTAGTCAGCCCTTACATAAAAAATTTGAACCGTGCTACGTTAGCTTCTGTTGGAAGCGCAGATACTTGTAATGGAACAATTCGTCGGCCTCTATGACGAGGAGGATCACCATAGTTTCTTGTGTTTAATACAGTTTTGAGATTTAGCACTGCACGGATGTCATCAAACACCTGCTTGTTTAAGTTGTTATAACTGTGCCATGCGATTATCCCTCCTATGGCACATAACGTCAATGTAATTTCTGCGCTTCCTCTAGGTGAAGAGTGACACATTCCAGGGAATAATTGCCCTATTTAAGACAGTACCGAATTATAAACCATTGTTACGCACCCCCTCAGCCTTCCTCTTAATTTTTAAGTTTTAATCAAAATCTTCTGATTTCATCAATGTAATAAAACCTCATAACATTTGAGAAAATACTTTACTAAGTATCTTAGCCTGATATACAAATGTTTTTATACACACAAGTGCTACTTAGCGTCTATGAAGGTAACTTGCTTATCTTCATTCTAAGAGTCAAGGTATATGATTTTTATCTTTCACAAAGTGCATCAACAACACAGTAATTATATAGACATTCTAAAGTGAGGGTTCCAGGAGGAATATGTTTTACACCCACAATTTTGTTGGTTTCTGGGTTTTCATATACTCCTTGCAGGTTGATTACTAGGCCTGGGCAGTAAATTCCGTTCCGCTCGCGGAATTTGGGTAATTTTGCGTTCCGTGGAGAACGCGAAATTGCCCAAAATTCTGCGTTCCGCGACTTCGCGAAATTCTTTGCTTGTTCGTTTTCGCAAATGCGTGTTCGTGAGATATTTCCCCACCGAGCACGCAAACAGCAATTGCAAACAGTAAAAAAGCCCCACGAACAAGCAATTCCGCCTGTTCGTGGAATTTCTGCCTGTTTGCTGAGGTTTTTTACCGTTTCGCTGAGATTTGCGTAACGCGATTCCGCAAATTCCGCCCACCCCTATTGATTACCACTGGGAAACACACAGAGATTTGCCTCTGTCAGTGGAATGCACCTTCCCTGAGCGTAAAAATGGAGTTAACATTACTATATTACAAGGCAGTGTTAAATGAAGAGGTTTCTCTACGAGGAGAGCTATTTTCCCCATGTAGGGAAAAAAACAAAAAAAAACTAGAAATTGACTTTTTAACATGATTTATCCATGCAGAAGGGACGAACGGACATATTCCCTATGTCTACATTTTGTGTACCAGAGTACCTCTGAAATTCTACCTGTTGTTGATATCCATCAGGTCTACTGGGGTTCTTTGTAAATACAAGAAAAACAGTAGGTTTCCCACCTACGAAGAGGTAATCTTCCTGTAGAAACGTTTTCACATTTTAGCCAGCCTATTTCGTGCATAGGGACACAGTATGATTAGTCTTGAAAAAGCAGAGCTTGATACAGCTCTACATACAAATGGAAAGAAATGAATCAATGTTAGAATTGCATATTTGGAATAGCAAATAATCGTTTCAAAGATATAATTTTTAAACACTGGAGAAATTGTGTTGGGTAATTTTAAACCACTCCTTATTTGCGATTGAACAATTTTTTGTTGGAAAGACTGCATTGTAGAGGTGGATGAGCATGCACCACGTACCGGACTCTAACATAATACTCGTATAACAAACGAAAAGGAAGGGGTTTGCCTTAATCTCTTCAGTTCCCAGGTTATACAAATCTGTTCTTATACTGTTTTTCAGATAGTTATGTTTACCTGAAGAATCCTCCTCCTGAATTTCTTCCAAAACTCGGCGTTATCACAGTTTCAGGCTTAGCTGGCCTTGTTTTAGCAAGAAAAGGCAAGTATAAAAAAAGTATGATTAGTATTTCTATTGCTGATGAGGAGTTTGAGATATTTTGTTATGTTTTCTTCAAACATTAAGTAATATCCAGACAGTCATTCTGTAAGGCATGACTTGATTTATTTTCATGTATGTATTTTCCTGACGTATGGTCAGAATCACAAAAAGTATCTGAATAAATGTATGTCTTTGAAATAATTTGATTTGGACTTTTTTGAAATTCATAAAAATCCTCTGGAATGCTCATTAAAATCTACACAGGTCTATGGTTTCCCTACATGCTCCTGTTCCTCCAGGCGTATCTTAGCTGATTGTTACTACTTTTAGTGGAGTGTGCATTGCATATTTTCTCATTTCTTTTAGCCACAGCGAAAATATTTACCCAATTGTTTTTGTTGACGTTTTCTCCTCAACAGTGTAGCGGAGCAAGATTTCCATTGTGTGTTTATTGTGGACAAGTGTACATGTAAATTGCATAGATTCTTTTTCCAGGAATCTCCAACATATTGTGACTAATGTTCATGTTTTTACGTTCTATTCACGTACGATGGGAGGCTTTTACATGCCATATACGCTGTGTGTTTGTATGTCACAATGACTGATGCTTGGTGAGTCCGAAAAGTGTAATATGCACGGAGATTTTCCAAATTACTATTCAAAGAGGACTGCTATGGAAGATATTGCTGTCACTTAATTTTCAGATGTCACATGAACTTTCTTGGTGCAACTCCTGACGTTCCCGGCACTGTTGGCATTTGTTATGCCCCATGTATTGCATTAACACCAATGGACATATGAACTGCACTGTTAAGTTCTATATCGATATCTAGTTTATTAGAGTTCTGATACCAACTCTGTTGTTATGGTTACATCACAATCCTATAGGAAATGCATGAATACCTTTGGTACCATTTTACAGAACTGCTTAAAACTTAGCAAGTTTTTAACTACATCAACTTTATACTTGAGAGTTTTACGAATACCCATGAGATGAAGTCCCGATGGCGTTGACTTTGGCGGAAAAGCTTTGGGCAGGAGTATTTCGAAATTCATGCCCAAGGCAAGGAATGTCCCCCCCCAACCGGATACTTTTGGGGCCTTTGCCCAGTGAAGTTTTTAAGGTTGGACTTTTTTGTAAGTCCGGATCCTTTCAGCGGGGCAAACCCTCAAGTTTAGTCCAGCTGGCAGTATGATGTCGATCTTGTGGTAACCTGTGGTGCTTGTGGCAAACATCCTTAAAGTTTCCAAGTGCCAGCATTCAGGGTTAGGCAGGTGCAGCACACTCTGACACGTATCAAAGGGCCCCAGGGCATTGGAGGCACCCCTCGGGGGTCAGGACACACTCCAGTGATAGCCACCAGCCGGATCCAGGGCAAGAGTAATTTGAACTGGCCAGTCAGGCTGTTCGGGAAGGTGGGTTGAGTTTCTTGCAGCTTTTACGTTATTGTAGCTTAACAGGAGGCTAGCCAAATAGTCCTGGTTTCAAATGGGAACAGGTCCAGCCCACGAGGTGAGTGACTACATGTGTTAGCATCTGTTAGAGTAAGTGAATGGGTGTTTGAGTAACTATGAGTGAGTGGCTGTGTGAGTGACTGTATGGGTGAGTGAGTAAGTGTGTGAGTAGCCAGGTGAAAGTACTTTATTTGGTTGTGCAAACCATAAAGGTGCATAACAAACATACAGTACAAAATTAAAATGAAAAATGATGTTTGAATAGCTATATGGGTGATGACTCAGTGTGTGAGTGGCTGTATGAGTGTATTAGTGGGTGTGTAAGTGCCTGTATGTCTCTGACTGGATGTGTGAGTGAGTGGGAGGCATGAGTTGCTCAATGAGTGGTTGTGTGAGTACTTGTATGGGGTTGTGAGTGGTTATGTGGATGTGTGAGAGGTTATATGGGGGTATGAGTGGTTCTTTTAATTATGTCATTTGAGATGTCATCAGAGATGTCATTGACAGTGTCATGAGGAATGTAATATTTGAGATCATAAGCAGTGCATTGTGGGGGCGTTAGTTATAGTTAGCTCAGGTAACTAGAACTGCTGAATTTCACTAGTTTTGTACGAGTGAAATCTAAGCCTAAAAAATAATATATATATATATATATATATATATGTATATATATACTAGCAGCCCGCCCCAGCGTTGCCTGGGGCAGAAGGGGGCTGGGGGCAGCATTTCAGGCTTGCGTGCACTCCCGCCCCGGCCCCCGCCCGCCACGACATTGTCTGCGTCCCGGACAATGTCGTGGCGGCCGGGGCCGGAGTGCACGCAATCCTGAAATGCTGCCCCCAGACCCTGAGCCTTACCGCAGTTGTTCCGGCCCAACCTCCCGCACCGGATCCCTACCGTCCCGTGTCCCAGAGCCTTACCTGAGCCGCCGCTCCTCCCCGAGCTCCTCACTTCACCGCCCCTCCTCCTCGCAAGCCTGAAATGCTGCCCCCAGACCCTGAGCATTACCGCAGTTGTTCCGGGCCAACCTCCCGCACCTGCTCCCTCCCGTCCCGTGTCCCAGAGCCTTACCTGAGCCGCCGCTCCTCCCCGAGCTCCTCACTTCACCGCCGCTCCTCCTCGTCATCACGTACGTTGCGGCCAGCGCTACGTCGTGGCCGTCAGCGTTGCGGCCGGCGCTACTTTCAGGGCACTATTTTTTTTTTAAGCTATATTTTAAAATGTACGTTTTTTTAAATTTTCTATAGCCTATGTCCATCTGCACACCCTGGGGATTACAACAATGTATTGGGTGTGTGGATTGGCGCTGTGGTTCAAGAGTTTACCTTGCCAAAATGTTTGTGTTCTCTCTTTATAATAGTAGTATATATATATATATATATATATATATATATATATATATATATATATATATATATATATATATATATATATATATATATATATATATATATACACACACACACACACACATAGGTAGATATATTTACAGTATATTATTGAATCCTTAACGTGTACTGCTTTCAAACTCAATAAAGAAAAGTAACACAAAAAAATCTAAATCAAGTTCATTAATTTTTTTTTATCATGGTTATACTCTGAATTTTTTATACTGAAAACTCAGGCTGTTTTGTTATGTATTACACTGTTATAATTGCAATACACAAACTACACCATTATGAAAATAGGTCTCTTTTTGTCTCATTTGTTTACCTTAATTTATCAGCTCTAAATCTGTGACAACTAAATGTTTGCAAGCGCACACCTAAAAACTATAGTGAATATCAATGTATCATATCATATAGATTTCTTAACACATATCCCTATTTTTGTATTCCATTTGCCACAAAGAGAAAGAGTCCTGTTTCCATTATTAAGCCCAAATTCATAGCACAATTTTTAGCATGGAAATTACTCCTCTTGTATGCCAACTTGTTAAGGGATTTATATGTTTTACACCTCGTTTTGAATCAAATGAAAAGGTGAAAGAGTGCATAAAAATGCAAAATAGGTTTACCATTAAATTGGTTGTTCCTGGCAAGCAGTAATACCACTTCAGTTTGGGACTCTGGAGTGTCTGGGCCAGTTTATATCGTAGCGCTCGCATTGCCTGATAGATTTTAATTAATACTGCCTGATTGTGCCAGTGCCTCTACCCACAGCGTAATTCCGATTTGTGCCCCAACCTGTTCCGGTTTCGCTGTTGCTGCCATTTTGTTGTTGTTGTGCCTCGGAGCCCGTCCTCTCCACCCCGCTCCCGCCTCCCAGCTGCTCCTCCCTCGCTCCGCCCCGCTCCACTATCCACTTATGACAGATGCATCTGCGCGCAGCGTTCACGAGCAGCAGACGGGCCCTATGCGCGCCGAAGGTGCGCCAAAGGTAAGCCCGTCCGCGCCTGGACCGCGCCCAGCGCCAGACCCCCTGGCCCCGCGAAATCCACTCCGCCCGCATAACATACGACGCCGCAACCCTCTCAGCCCTTTACCCCGGCCGCCCACCAAGCTGCTACCAAGCCGCCCCAGGACACACCCATGGACCCTTCACCTTCCACTCCTGCAAGTTCGACTGCATCAGGACCCACACCAAATCCACAAACTCCAAACAGAGCTCCGACACTAACCCCCTAAAGTGCATCCTGCTCAACACCCGCTCGGTCCACAGACATGCCATTGAACTCTGGAACCTACTCGACACTACATCGCCGGATGTCGCCTTCCTTACAGAAACCTGGATGAACGCCTCATCAGCACCCGACATCGCCATAGCCATCCCGGACGGCTACAAGATCATCCGAAAGGACCGCACCAACCAAACAGGATGAGGCATCGCCATCGTCCATAAGAACACCATCCGCATCACGACCAGTTCCGACGATTACCTCGCTACCACCGAACACCTTCACTTCCAGATCCACACCGACCCCAAGACCACACTGAGGCACCCTCATCTACAGACCACCAGGGCCCGCACACAATTCAGCGAAGACATCACTAACTTCATCAGCCCACACGCCCTCCCCTCCGAGGACTACATTCTACTGGGAGACCTCAACTTCCACCTGGAAAAGAACAAGCATTTACAATGCAATGGCCTCGGTATTGTTATAGTTAGAGCCATTGGCAATGCGCATGACATTATTTTTATTTGTTTTTGTTTTGAAAACATAAATAAATGACATTGTAATTTACAATGCCAATAGCTTAATCGCTCACAAATGTGAGACCTATTGCATTTGCACCCACACAGTCATTAACATAGAGCCACCCACACAGACTCACCCACGCACACACAGAGCCACCCACGCACACAGACAGAGCCACCCACGCACACAGACTGAGCCACCCACACACACAAAGACAGACAGACTGAGCCACCCACACACACAAAGACAGACAGACTGAGCCACCCACACACACAAAGACAGACCGAGCCACCCACGCACACACAGACCGAGCCACCCACGCACACACAGACCGAGCCACCCACGCACACACAGACAGAGCCACCCACGCACACACAGACAGAGCCACCCACGCACACACAGACAGAGCCACACACAGACAGAGCCACCCACGCACACAGACAGAGCCACCCACGCACACAGACAGAGCCACCCACGCACACAGACAGAGCCACCCACGCACACAGACAGAGCCACCCACGCACACAGACAGAGCCACCCACGCACACAGACAGAGCCACCCACGCACACAGACAGAGCCACCCACGCACACAGACAGAGCCACCCACGCACACAGACCGAGCCACCCACGCACACAGACCGAGCCACCCACGCACACACAGACAGACAGACTGAGCCACCCACACACACAAAGACAGACAGACTGAGCCACCCACACACACAAAGACAGACCGAGCCACCCACGCACACACCGACAGAGCCACCCACGCACACACAGACAGAGCCACCCACGCACACACAGACAGAGCCACCCACCCACGCACACACAGACAGAGCCACCCACGCACACACAGACAGAGCCACCCATGCACACTCAGACAGAGCCACCCACGCGCACACAGAGCCACCCACGCGCACACAGACAGAGCCACAGACAGACAGAGCCACCCACGCGCATACAGACAGAGCCACCCACGCGCACACAGACAGACAGAGCCACCCACGCGCACACAGACAGACAGAGCCACCCACGCGCACACTGACAGAGCCACCCACTCGCACACTGACAGAGCCACCCACGCGCACACTGACAGAGCCATCCACGCGCCCACTGACAGAGCCACCCACGCGCACACTGACAGAGCCACCCACGCGCACACTGACAGAGCCACCCACGCGCACACTGACAGAGCCACCCACGCGCACACTGACAGAGCCACCCACGCGCACACAGACAGACAGAGCCACCCACGCGCACACTGACAGAGCCACCCACGCGCACACAGACAGACAGAGCCACCAATGCGCACACAGACAGACAGAGCCACCCATGCGCACACAGACAGTAAGAGCCACCCATGCGCACACAGACAGAGCCACCCACGCGCACACAGACAGAGCCACCCACGCGCACACAGACAGAACCAGCCACGCGCACACAGACAGACAGAGCCACCCACGCGCACACAGACAGACAGAGCCACCCACGCGCACACAGACAGACAGAGCCACCCATGCGCACACAGACAGAGCCACCCATGCGCGCGCACACACACACACACAGAGCCTTCTGTGCATATCGCAGCAGGGGGAGCTGCGGCGGCCTGACGATATCTCGCCTGCACCCGTCAATTCTACGGTACAACAAAGGAAAGGCAATGAAAGCCCGCAGAAAGCTGTGCAACACTGTCAACAACTGCGGCTCTGCAGATTACCCCAAATGTTCCAACACAGATGCCTGCGCAAGCACTGTCCCTTTAATAGGAAAGTTCCTCGCTGTACAGTGTTGGGGGTCAAACTTTAAATATCATTAGTGCATTGAGCGGTGTCTGTACTGAGCGGGATTATGTAACCTGTGCAGGGAGCAACAGATGGTCGCTTTTTCCAATGATGGGAGGGCCATCACTTCATCTTCACAGCCATTGGCACTACCCAGCTGACATGCCATGCAGTGTCTGCGGGGAGCGGCAGGGCGGGAGCTGGGGAGGCGGGCCATGCTGCCAGGCCTGGACCCAGGGGCACAGGACCTCCCCCTCCCCTCTCTGCCAGCCTCGGCTTCCCCGTCAGACACGCACCCGCCTCCCCTGCAAGAAGGAGAAGAAAAAAAAATACCGGACTGACAAAAGGAGACACGGACAGCGGGAGGGGGGGGGCGGAAACGGAGACACGGACATCGGGAGGGGGGGCGGGAACCGGCACAATCGGAAGGCAAGACAAGCATGCTCCTCTGAGAACAGTTGGGAGCGAGGGGCTAGGGGGAATGGCGAGGATCGGCTAGAAGCACAAGTTGCAAGTGCTGGTGTTTTCAGCTGATACTTGTTAGTTTGCAACCACGCTGAAACCACATAAACACAATTTAAATAAATAAACACACACCTTTTCCCCTGCCAGAGTCAAAGTGGTGAAGGCGGGTCTGTGGTAGTTGCTGGAGCAATGAGTGCAACAGGAGGAGACGCAGCGCCATGTGTGCTGCAGAGGCGGGGACGGATTTCCCAACAGTGTTGTCACATTTCTTCATGAGGAAGTATCCAATGGGGGCTGTGCTCAAGAGGGGGAGGAAGACTGAAAGGGAGGGGGCCACTCAGGGAAGCTGTTATCAGCGCCGCGCACCTCTCTGCAGACTCCCCTGCATTCCACAGAGGCGCGCGACGCGATCCGGCCTGCCATGCATGCCGTGAAGACAAGACCTGGCCGCGCGAACAACGTTATCCTATGGGAAAACGCTGCGCGCGGCCAGGTCTTGTCTCCCTTCGGCGTTCTCAGACTGCTGAGACGCCGACTATAGTTCTCTGGCGAGAACGCGCTTTTCAAGCACGTTATATCCGAGACCTAAAAACGACAGCAACACTACCACCCTTCTGTACAACCTGGCCAACCTCGGACACGAACAACTTGTCAATACCCCCACCCACTATGCCAAACACATGCTCGACCCAATCTTCACCTCCAGCAAGCACATCTCCTTCAGTCACACCACAGCTCTCCACTGGACGGACCACAGCTGCGTTCACTTCAACTACAAAAAGCCCACGACCCACAACCCCCCACAACCTATTCCCCGAAGAAACTGGAACAAAATTACTACCGACCAGCTCTTTACATCGCTTCACCAAAACCCTCCTGCCAAATCATCGGACCCAAACCAAGCAGCCACCAACCTCACACAATGGATCACCCACAGCGCCGACGAGCTAGCACCCTTGAAAAACCATCAAATCAAGCAAGGTAGCAAAAAAGCCCCCTGGTTCAACGATGACCTTAAGAAATCCAAGAAGCTCTGTCGTACCCTCGAGAAAGCCTGGAGAACAAACACAACCGCTGACAACCTGGCCACCTTCAAGAACGCCACCCGCAAACACCACCAACTGATCCGATCCACCAAGAAATCAACATTCAAGGATCGCCTTGACAACAACGCCCAATACAGCAAGGAACTATTCAACATCGTCAAAGAATTTACCAACCCCACCTCCGGCACCAACGATATCACTCCCTCCCAAGACCTCTGCGACTCCCTAGCCTCATTCTTCCACATCAAAATCGCCGACATACATAACAGCTTTGGAAACCAGTCCGAAGACCAGTCCACTCCACCCACCTCTGAACCAAAACCGCCCTCTAACAACCTTTGCGCCTGGAACCCAATCACCACTGAAGAGACCATCCGTCTGATGAACTCCATCCACTCGGGATCGCCAACCAACCCATGTCCCCACCACATTTTCAACAAAGCAGACTCCATTATCGCACCCCATCTCCGTGACGTCATCAACTGCTCCTTCAACTCCGCTACCTTCCCGGAAAGCTGGAAACAAGCCGAACTCAGCGCCCTTCTGAAGAAACCCACAGCAGACCCCACTGAACTTAAAAACTACCGCCCCATCTCGCTCCTCCCATTCCCTGCCAAAGTCATTGAGAAAGCCGTCAACAGTCCGCTCGCCGCCTTCCTCGAATCCAACAAATCCCTCAACCCCTCACAGTCCGGCTTCCGAGCCAAACACCGCACCGAAACCGCCCTCATCGCAGCAACAGAAGAAATTCGAACTCTACTGGACAACGGAGAAACAGCTGCCCTCATCCTACTTGACCTCTCCGCAGCCTTCGACACAGTCTGTCATAGCACCCTCATACAACGCCTCAGCAACGTCGGAATACAAGGAAAAGCATTGGACTGGATCATCTCGTTCCTCACCGGAAGAACCCAGAGAGTCCGCCTCCCCCCTTTTAGATCAGAGGCCACCGAAGTCATCTGCGGCGTACCACAAGGATCATCACTCAGTCCCACCCTCTTCAACATATACATGAGTCACCTCGCATCCATCGCACGCCAACACAACCTCAACATCATCTCCTACGCAGACGACACCCAGCTGATCCTCTCCCTCACCAAAGACCCAAACACCGCCAAAACCAACTTACACGAAGGAATGAAAGAAGTAGGCGAGTGGATGAAGAACAGCCGTTTAAAACTGAACTCGGACAAAACGGAAGTCCTCATCTTAGGTTCATCCCCCGCTGCCTGGGACGACGAATGGTGGCCACCGGCTCTGGGAACCGCACCCATACCTACGGACCACGCACGTAACCTGGGCTTCAACCTGGACTCCTCCCTCTCGATGACCAGACAAGTCAACGCCGTCTCATCATCATGCTTTAACATCCTACGCATGCTCAAAAAAATCTTCCGCTGGATCCCCACCGAAACAAGAAAGACGGTCACCCACGCACTGGTCACAAGCCGACTGGATTACGGAAACACCCTTTACGCCGGAACCACAGCCAAACTACAGAAAAAACTCCAACGCATCCAAAACGCCTCAGCCAGACTCATACTGGACATCCCTCGTCAAGCTCACATTTCGGGTCACCTGAAAGACCTCCACTGGCTCCCCGTCAACAAGGGAATAACGTTGCGTCTCCTCACCCACGCACACAAAGCCCTCTACGACCTAGGACCCGAATGCCTCAACACGCGACTATCCTTCTACACCCTCACCCGCCAACTACGATCGTCCAATCAAGCCCTCGCCCCAATTCTGCGCATCCATAGATCCACCATGGGGGGAAGATCCTTCTCCTACTTAGCAGCCAAAACCTGGAATTCTCTCCCCACCTACCTCCGCCTTACACAGAACCACCTCTCCTTCAGAAAGCAACTAAAAACTTGGATATTCGATAAGTAAAGTACCCCCCCATTTCCCCCCCACAAGCGCCTTGAGACCCTCTGGGTGAGTAGTGCGCTATACACATTTTTGAACTTGAACTTGAAAACGCTCATGTAATTAACTGAGTGAGTAAATAACACAACGGCCGTGTTAGAAGAACCCATGTTCATCCTCAAGGAGTCTTCTGTGAAAATTTCAGTCACTAGATGTTTGTTACCCAACTTATTGGTGCTCTCTTTAATCTCATTCAGGTGGAGGCAAGGCTTTGTGCAACCCTAGGATTTGCAATTGTGACCTGGAAACTAAACAGAGATCACTGCAGTGAATGAATTGGTCCACTGAAGCAGCAAGCTACTGTATGACTATGGTACAGGCTGGAGTGGGCATTCCAGGGTCAGAGTACCCTGAAAGCTTGTCCAAACCCTTAAACATCATTTGTGTGAATTCACAATTTTGTTACCCATTCCAATCCTAGAATTGATCAGATATTTACTCCTGGCAAGTAGATTCCCTTTCTTGGTGGACAGACATTGTGTTTTCTGTTCCAGCATTTGAAAATCTACATCATTTCAAGAACAAAAGCCTGTGTGTCGGGTACATACTAGCATTGCTGCTTTTATACCATGAACAATGAAATATTTTAGCACTGTCGAGGTGCTATGGAAGCCAAAATCAAATTGCGAGGTAAACATGCCCTTCCAATGGTGAGCTTCAACCTGGGATGCACCCTGTGTCAGGGGTATGTATTGCTACTCAGATCCAGAGTCAGGGAGGGGTGACCACATGTATCATTTTCGCAGCTTGAAGAGATATATATATATATTTTTAGAGGTCCATGGAACTGGTTTTGGCACACTGTTGTGCACATGCATTTTGGCATTGTGCACCAGTACCGTATTACATGCCCTGGTCAGGTGTTTGAGAAAGGGGTTAAAGGGATTGGGAACAAAACAAGCACTGGCGTTGCCAATAGGTCTCGCAGTAAGAAAGTTGGAGCTATTACAATTGCAAATAACAATGCCTTTTATTTTTGTTTTCATTTTAAAAACATAAAGGGCTTTGTCATTTACAAAACCAATAGCTCCAACTTTCCTACTGCGAACAGGTCTTGCCTTTAAGTTAAAGCCATTTGCTTTGCTAATGGTATTGTATTATAGCTATGTATTACTGAGTGTATGTATGTGATATGTTGTTATTTTATGTTGTCAGAATTGTATGTGTTACCTATGTGTTTTGATTTGCAGTGGCCTTTGGGACCTTATACGTGTTTAGCAATGCACTTTCCAGCATAAGTAACTAAATAAATACATACAAAAGATACGCAGGATCTGACCTTGTGTAATGTAATAGGTGCTTATGCAAAACACTCCAATGCGTTTAGCCACATTTACTGTTGAGGACACTGCATAAATAAGAAACATGGCAAAAGAAAGATGCTGCAATAGAGGAACACATCCAAAGGGCAGCTTAGCATAAAGCCCCACTACTTCCAGACCACAAAATTAACAACAGACTGCGAAAGGGCGTAGACAGTGATAGACATATCGGGGAAAAAAATAGTCAAGGCTGGATGCTTGTTTAATGGGCATTGATAAGTGAAATCCTGCAGCCACAGGTGTTTTTATTTTACTGCCCTTTTAGCCATTGTAAGATTACCTAAACACGGGATGCAGAAACATCCTATCTTTAAAAGTTGAACTGTTGCATACAGCCATGCATTATAGATGTACAATCGAGAGTGCTGCTTGTTGCAACCTACACTTGGCTCTGGAGTCACTACAATTTACATTACTATAAATTCAGAGGCTCAACATAAAGGCAGTTACTTATAAAGTGGCAGTCAACGATCTCCCTTAAACCGGTTCAACAATCTTAATAACACTGAAGAGCCGAAGATGGTAGGGCTTAGTTCTTATGTAGGTTTTAAAATAACTTGGTCTCTGTGGCTACAAAATACCAAACAAGATCAACCAAGAGGGTGAGTGGGTCGAAATCAAGTGGGGCATAGGGCTTTAGAAAACATACAACCCACAGTGTTTACGAATGACCACATTTTGCAGTGAGGCCCCTCATTTTGTGTAACTCACTGCACTTCCACATTATTACAGCATTACAACAAAGCCATTAAGTGAGCTAGTAATAATTTGGTGCACAAACCTGTACAAAAATTACACTTTCAATTTATCAGAAGGCACCCTGCTCATCTACTTAACTCTGGAAAATGTAACAATTAAGGGACCTCAACCCAAGATGATCCTAAATGAAATTGATAGCCCAAGCGATTGGCAACTGTTTTAGTTGCCCCTGTGCCAGACGTACACCCTTCGGTTATAAGCAGAACAGCGGCCTGCGTGCTGGGCTCGCTCTGGAACACAGGAGGAATTGTGACTGAATGAGCAGCCTCTGACAATCTGCCTCAGTGTAAAAGGGGCTAAACTTGAAAACAAATGCAATTCAATGTTTCACTCATTGTGCTTAATTTCAGCTTTTGTAAAATAAAAGCCAGCATGAACCAGTCATCACATCGGCCGTGGACGATATACGCTACTAAAGAGGCAGTGCCGCTCAGTGGAGGCACTGGTGGTAACAGCCCGCTGGGGCATCTCTCCCCCGCCTCACTCGCCTGTTAAAGGCATGGGCTGAAGACGGAGCTCTGTGTGTTTAAGAGCTCAAGTGAGTGCCGGTAGAGGGAGGCTGAAAGAGAGAGAGAGGGAGAGAAAAGAGCAGGATAGAGAGAGAGAGGGAAGAGCTAAAATGAAAGAGGAGCGAGAATGAAAGCGAGAAAAGCGAGAATGAAAGAGAAGAAAAGCGAGAATGAAAGAGAAGAGCGAGAATGAAAGAGAAGAGCGAGAATGAAAGAGAAGAGCAAGAATAAAAAAGAGCGAGAATAAAAGTGAGAAAAGTGAGAATGAAAGAGAGAAGAGCAAGAGAGAGAACAGCAAGAGAGAGAGAACAGCAAGCGAGAGAGAGACAAAACAGCAAGACTGGAAGAGAGACTGAAAGAAGCGAGAAAGAGAGGAGGGAGCAAGACTTAAGGAGACGGATATTAAACAGAACCATGAGAGAGAGAGAGCAGGAAAGAGACACGAGAGCGAAGCGGACTGCGCTTGTGCAACTAAGTCATTAAATAAATAAACAAGCACTGTCGAAGCGGACCACGCTTGTGCAACTAAGTAAATAAATAAACAAGGTGGCCCAAGCGGACCGCCCTCGTGCGAGCTGCCTCAATATCCTGTGACTCAAATGTGTGCTTACACGAGATGAATGCGTCCTTCTGTAAACCGATGAAATATCTTCCACCTGCAACCATACTCAAGCAGACCGCCAGTACATGTACACACATGGGGCATGCAAAAGAAGACGAAAACAACAAGCATTGAATAAAAAAAATTAATAAAAACAAGCGTTGGCAAAGCAGGCAAGTCTTCCGTGCTGAAAGTGAAACCAGGCCTCGGCATTGCTGTGGTGGGGGAGGGGGGGGGGCGGGGGAGAGGCAAGCAGGGAACAAGTTAAACGAGGTCTGGCAGGGAACAGATGGCCTGGCCGTGAAGCAGGGGGCGGGGCAGCGCTGGGGAAGCCTGTGGGAGGGTGATTGATGACTTTGATGTGGGGAGGGAGGAGAGCCTTTTGCGAGCCTGCAGGAGAAATGCTGCCGATGCGCGTGCATGTTTAATCACGTGGTTCACGTGAACCGCATGAAAACCGTGGGTGCTGAAAGCCCTTGGTTTGACGATGATTTTCGCCACTTGAATTCTCGCTCCGCTCGATGAGCTTGCACACATCGATAGGTCGCCAGACCTAAAAAAGACACAAGATAAAGTAATATGAGACACAGTACAATGAGGTAATGTTTTTGAAGTCTTGCTACAGATAGCCTTAGCAGTGTGCTACAGACAACATTGAAAGCAGTGTTTTAAAGGGTAGTAAACACTATATAAATGTAATTACAATCCAATCCAATACATGCAGAGTAAGCTTTGCATCTGTCCTTTACTCTGGATTCATGGTTTCCTGGCTCTCAGCTCCCTGCTTCTAAGTCCATGGCTTTCCTTTCTATTTTTGTGTTTTCCCTGCCCTGGAGAATTTTGCTTTCAGCATCCCATTTGACTGGAACGAGTGTCTCCTTTCATTACTGATACCAAAGAACTATTTTTCCTATGAAGGTTTTTGTGGCATTTGACTTTTTTGCACTTGATGGGACCTCATGGCCCTTTTGTTTTTCCCCTGCATGTTCCTTCCTACTCTCTGCCCTCAAATCTCTCAGAAGACGAAGAGGGATTCATCCTTGGTGCTGGCGGCGAGTGGGCATGGTCCTGTCGCCCCTGCTGTTCCCCTGTACTGATGGGTGTGCAGTGCATCCGCCGCCCCCTGTTGCTGTTAGAGCATTGCGGCTGAAGTTCCAGGCAAGCGGCCTCCTCCTGGCCCGGCAACCGAGGGCTCATGGAGGAGGTGTTGGTAGCAAGCCCCAGGGATGATGACGCAGACTGCCTGAAGCCTGTTGCGGGTGTTGGGCACATGAATGTGCCCCCGAGGCACCCTCATCCGATGGCTAAATCCAAGGACAGCTATTAAACATGTTTTATCCCCTCTCTTTCACCCCCACCCTCGCGCCTTTTTGGAACCCCCTGGCAGAGAGGTAAATGACTCTGTGGCCGTTTGCTAACAGCCCATCCCTGCTAGTGGTCACCATGGGTCGTGACAAACCCTCTACCTCCCACTCACTAACTAAGATTGACATGTACACGCCCCTACCTTAGCCGCCCATGGGGCTTTGGGCCTGTGGAACCGGTGTGCCTTATCCTAAGCTCCGGCCAGTACTGACGCTCTACAGGCCATCCAGGACCCCCTTTCAGCATTGGAATCCATGATTGACGAGGTGGGGGTGGAGGTCTCCTCCTTTTGCCAGGATTTGAGAGGAGTGACTGACATTGTTACTGAAATGGGGGCCGGATTTCTCAGCTGGAAGGTACGGTTAAGGAACTTAAGATGAGGTTCCAGCACCTTTCGACTGCATCAGTGGCATTGGAGGCCCACAGTGAGGACACTGAGGACCAAGCACACTGCTGTAATCTAAGCTTTGTGGGCTTTGCCGAGGGACAGCCACCTGAACCATTTCTAGAGACTTGGCTGGCTTCCTGGGTGCAAGCCTCTGCATCTTTGGCGGCTTGCTTTGTTGTGGGGAGAGCACATCATTCACTTGCACACCGGCACCCTCCGAGGGCCGACAATGCCCTAATATTGCTACGCTTTTGAATTACTGGGACCGCGATGTCATTCTCCGGGGGAAGGGGGATCTTTCCGGACTATAAATGCTCTATGCAGCAACGGCGTAGGACCTACGACGGAGTTGAACAGCAGCTTCGGTCCAGGGGCATTCGGTACATGCTTCTCTTTCCAGCTCGACTCAAAGTGATGTATGACTCCGAATCCTCGTTTTTCGAGACTCCTAAGGCGGCCCTCTCCTGAGTGCAAAACAGCTGTCACTTAAATGTAATACCCCGCCTCCTTGGGAGTTCCAATGGGGAGTGCCCCCCCCCTCCCCTTCCACTCCCCCCGAGAGACGAGAGACTGCACAGGATCATCAATGAAATGGAGGCACTGGATATTCCGGAGGCACTCGCCATCAGACTCTGGGTGCAGGCATGCAGGAGTGTCCTCCTAGGAGATCAGTGCTCTCTGACCACTGTTTAACCTAGCCCATCATTGCATGACAGTTTTTGCCATCAGCGCTACTCTATCCTTTGTATTACATCTGGCTCGGTTGGGTTGGGACTTGGGGGTCTTTATTTTTTCATATTGTTTCTTGTTGTGTTATGAGGGGGCAACATATGCTTCTGGGGTGAAGTGAAGGGTTGGGGGTGGTGATCTGGGGTTGTTTCACTGTTACAGTTTTTTCTGTTATCTTTCCTTTCTGCTATTTGCTGCATGTCCTGCCTTGACCCCCTGGCTTATCTATTGAGAGCTCTACCCCCCATGATGGAAGATACAGACCTGTTTACTGCCCTCTTCTGGAACTTTAATGGTCTTAATAATAAAATTAAGTGAAGTGCAGTGGTCCAATACTTGAAATGTCACTCTTTTCCTGTGGTATTTCTTTAGGAGACCAATTTACTCAGTAACCACGTCCTTTTCTACAGTGCAGGTGCTACACCAGGGTATATGATGGCTATCCTGTTAACTCATGGGGCATTGCCTTCTCCTGCACAAGTGCCTCTCCCTGCAGGTTTCCAAATCCCAATTCCATGTTGTTGTCGCTTTGTCATCATTGTGTCATGAGAGGTGTTCACTGGCCTATTGCCTCCGTTTATGCCCCCCCATGTTTGTGCCCCCTACGCTGCAGGTACTTCTGCCCCTACTTCTCCACTCTCTCCTTGACCCTACACTCCGGGGGTGGGGGTGTGACTGTAATTTGGTGCTGGACCCCAGCAATCCCTTGACTTGGAGGCATGGGCCTCCTCTATGGCCCTTTCAGATGCATGGCTCGTGCTTCACCCACATGTCAGAGAATACACATTCTACTTCCATTACCACAAATCCTCTACCCGATTCGATTATCTCCTCATACCTCCCATGGTCGCAGCCGGGTGGATCTACTTCCATATCTTACCCGCACCCTAACAGATCATGCCTCGATTACTCTTGACGTTTTATCTTTCAAGCGACAGCAACCGCAAGCCTGGTGGCTTATGGACGTCAACTTTGAAGACTTTCTCTGACAAGAAATGTCTGATTCTTTTGCCACTAATACCGACACAGTGGGCTATGCTGCTGTACAGTGCGAGGCCCTGAAGGCGACCCTCTGCGAACAGAGAATGACCTACCAGACTGCTGTCCGGACACATAGATAAAAGGGAAATCACTGCCCTAAAGGACGAGTTGCGCTCCGCAGAGGAGGCTCTTGCAAGCCAGTTTACCAACCAGGCGAGACATGAGGTAGAAATGAGGAGGCTAACGCTTCGGCAGAAGTCGTTGGATAAGGCATTCCTAGCGCACCTCGCCACTCAAGGCAAGCTCTATGAGTTGGGAGACAAGGCGGGCAAACTTTTGGTTGGCAGGCAGGTATCTAGTTCTCTTTCTTGTTTTCAACTTGGTGACAGATATGGGCTGCAGTGTGTCTGCCCCCCATTTGGTGGCCCAGGAGTTTGCACAGTACTTCGGGCGTCTTTGCGCTGGCCGTCTGGTGTCCGATGCCAAGTATTCCAACCCTATTGTTGAAGACCTGCTTGTTCCCCATCTCTCTGCCGTGGACAGACAGGACCTTGAGGAGCCCGTCACGGCCACAGAGATTATGGAGGCTATCCAGTCGCTCCAAACATGGAAAACATTGGGAGACTTTGCGCTAGAATCATTCAAGAAATATGCCTCCCTATTGACTGCCTTATTGTTTGCAATGTACGAGGAGGCGCTGGGAGTGGGCTAACTATCCTTATGACCTGAGAGGAGCCCCAATATCTGTAATCCTGAAACCGCAAAAACGCTATATTAACCCCTCCCGAGGTACGGTTGCGCTGTGCTGATGACGAGCTGAGCTCGTCATGACCCGCGCGGCGCTCACACGCAGGGATAATTCCCCGGCTGTGCTGAGCGCTCTAAAGAAACGGGCGTGGTCATGACAAGCTCAGCTGAGCTCGTCACAAGCACCGTGGCGCTGCACTCGCCCTCCCCCTCCCCCCAGCGCTGCGGGGGAATTAGCCCCGCGGCGAAGGGGTTAAATACGGAATCCAAGATCCTGGCCAAAGTGCTAGTGAACGGCTGGTGAAGGCCAATATTTCTCTAATACACCCCCATCAGAACTGGTTCATGATGGGGCTTAGTACTCGCCACTCCTGCTGCCTGGTGAATAACACGATTGCCTTATCTCGTGATGGCGCATATTGTCGGGCTCTCATCTCTTTGAGAAGGCCTTTGACTCAGTCCACTGGCAGTTCTTGTTCCGCCTCCTGGAATGAATTAACGTTGGTCCTGTCTTTCGTCACAGGGTCCAGTTCTTCTATTCCAGCCCTTAGGTGAGGGTCTGCATGAACGTGGAGCCTTACGGATCATTCCAGGATGTTTCCTGTGTAACGGGCATGAGACGGGGATGCGCCCTGTCACCTCTCCTATTCGGCCTGGTCGTAGAGCCATTGTTGGAATGTATTCGGGGGGGTGCACAACTTTGCTGTTTCTGGTGGCCATGAGTATCTTGTTTCACTTTACGTGGAGGACCTCAAGGTTTATATAGGTGAGCCCGAAAATTCAGTTGTGTGTCTCATAGATATCTTACAGATCTATGCCGAGGCAACCGCCCTCACAGTAAACTGTCCCAAGTCACTTACATTCCCCTCCATGGTGCTCAAGAGGATATTAGGGCTCCTGTCCAGCTTGGTCATCCCACCATTTCAGTTATTTGGGAATGCCCATCGCATTCACCCAGCAGTAGGCATGGGAACTCAAAGTAACGCCTCTGGTGGCCCGGAGCAGAAAGGACATCTTTGCACTGTTTAAATTGGTTGCACTACTGCAGTTCCGCTACATCCTGAAGAATTACCCATACCCCATCTCACCTTCCTTCTCCAATATGCTGCAGTCTGAGGAGATGTGCTTCATATAGTCATGAGGTCTGCAGCGGATCTCGTTCTGTAAATGCGTACTCCAACCATATGATGTTTTCGAACCTACTGTTATATTACTGGGCCAGTCACTGCCTTCCAAATACAGACTTGTTTCTTTGCGGGCCGGGACGACCCCTCAATAGCGGCTTAGCTCAGTGCGTTGGACTGCCATAGCATGCTCACTCTCCTTTATGGTCACAGCACCCCTGCAACACTCCTGCCCACAACCCAGTTGACCCTGCTCAATTGGCACCAGGTGCTGCAAGTTGGATGGTGTGGCACGGTGTGCTGACGGCGGTCACACTGCTTTGGGCCGGGTCCTGGTTCCAGCTCACATCTGCTCTTGAGAGATTCCGGGCATGGGATCCCATGGGTATCCCCACGGTGGGGGATGTCTGGATAGACACCTCCATGTTTCAACATCTTGTAGATCATACACCATGCATCGGACTCAGTTCTATCGCTTTCTGCAGCTATGCCATGCGCTGGAAGCCTACCTCGACTCTTCGAACCCCTCCCCCAGTATAAATCCCCAGAGGCACACTTGATGGCATCACAGCTAGAGAAGGATATTTCCTGTTTGTACTGTTTTCTTGTTAAAAATACTCCGGACTTCATGACAGCATTGACAGAGGGTGATGTGGGACCCTTACTTGAGGATGCTTGGGTGGAGACCAGAATGGCCCCTCAAGCACTGACTATCTCCCTGAAGCTATGCCTCATTCAACTGAAGTATTTGCACCATGTGTACTACAGCCCTACAGGGTTGCACAGGTTGAGTGCTGGCCTACGAGTGTGAAGTTTGTGCTGCCAGCATGCAGCGGGCACCCTTTTTCACATGGTTTGGGGCTGTCCTGTTATCCAGATTTACTGGAATCACATTTGTAGGTAGCATTTTTTGTGATTTGTCGGCATAGCAATTTCGCTGGACCTGAAACTGGTTCTGTTGAGTTTGATGGTCGAATGGGTTGGGGGAGAGCTGCCACACTAGACAGCTGGTTGGTATTTCACTTGGTTTGGGGCTGCCCTGTTATCCAGGTTTACTGGAATCACATTTGAAGGTAGCATTTTTTGTGATTTGTCTGCATAGCAATTTCGCTGGACCTGAAACTGGTTTTGTTGAGTTTGATGGTCGAATGGGTTGGGGGAGAGCTGCCACATGAGACAGCTGGTTGGTATGGGTTTCATTATTGCTGAAAGGCACATTGCACAACACTGGTTTTCTCATCTAGCTCAGCTGTGCCTTGAATGGGATGGACGACGCAGTCAAAGCTGAAAGATTTGTGTCTGAATCCAGGGGCTGCCCTGAAAAACACAAGGTTTTGGGGGACTGGATGGCTTATTCAGATACCCAATCACCGGGCAACAAGTTCCAGTAGTTCCCTTTCTTGTTGACTTTTCTGACTGGTTGGGACGGGTTTGGGATTTTTGCAGCACAGTTAGAATGTGTATTCTTTTGATTTGTCCTGAAAATCAATGAAAATAGTTATTAGAAAAAAGGCAAAGAGGTATGCAAAGTCAATGCATTCCATCTTGGAATGGTACAATAATAATAATTAACTAAAGGGAATATATTTTCTTGCTCACTGCCTATTTCTATTGCCTTTGCTACTGCATGAGTGGCAGACACTTTTGGCAAAGCCTATGCAAGTGACCTGACCTGCTTGAACTTCTTAATTCTACAAACATTCTTAAAGCAATAGCAAAGACACTTGTGCTAGACAGACCAGGTGGCTTTGCTAATGCCTATTTGCTAGTTGAGAACTAAAGTGTAAGATTTTAGATATGTATCAAGCTTATTTGACACAAGGACCCAACACTTTAAGGTGTTACCTTCTATACATATGCTCTTTGATCATGATCTTACTAATGTATTAACAATTACAGATGACAGCAGAACTTAGTCTCACAAGAAAAGGTGCACTATTCGTCACAGGAATCCAGTGTAACATGGTAGTTATGTATGATGCATGTGTTGCATGTGCCGCAACCTTCAGATCTAAGCAGATGATGTACTGGCATAACCTGCAGTACCTGCGCTAGCTTTTCCCAGGGCCGTGAAGAAAGCACTGCCATAGTACAGCTATGTATGACCTGAGATTCGCTACAATTGGTGTTCCCAGTAAAAAGCCTGATAAGGATGCAGAACAATGAAAATCAGCTACTTCCCTAATTTTCCACGCGCTCTAGACGCATGCATGTATTCTGCTGTACTCTGGGAGTATGAATTGAAGAAACTCTGAAATGGTTCACTGACTTCCTTTTTGTAAATTATTTAATTAATGGCAGTGCATGGAATGGAAATGCAATAACTAATATTCAACGCTGTATATATCTCATCTTGTCTCATTTGAACAGGTTCCCGTTTGAAGAAAATTGTATATCCTTTTGGGCTTACTACATTCGGGTTGTCCGTGTGTTACCCTGCTCAAACAATAATCTTTGCCAAGGTAGGTCCTTTTTACAGAAAGACTGAATTATCATGTTTTTAAGCTATGTTCAATTTTGGTTTATTTGAAGCTGTTAATCTTTATATCAGTTGTATGCAGTTTTGCTGCATGGTGTTTCCACCTGGTAAAAACAATACTCTGGTCATTTGTTTATTTTAAAGATTGCTGGAGAATAAGAACAATTATCCTTTACTTAAGACTGTGTAAATAGATGTTCTCTTATCTTGATTTCATTTTTCATAGTTGTGTAAATCGTGTTTAAAGTTCTAATCCACCGAAGCATGATTAAGACATTAAATACGTAGATCTGCATAGGGATGTAAAGCTGCCGAGGGATGATTACAAATTAAATAAATAGTTGTTAACTCGTTTTGCATAACTAGTCTAAATTATTTGGATACAGCTTCCTATTTGTGAGAACGAAAGTTATAGGTCAACAATTTGTTCCTTGTGAATAATTAATTCATGAAGACCGACTGTCTGTTTGCTCCTATGAATTGCATGATGAATTTGAAAGAAACTTACTGTGAAAGCAATCAAGCAAATTAGTGTAATTCATTTCTTCCGAAATGACTGTTGAATATATTACGGAGTAATCGTACTGCATCCACGTGACTAATAACTTGTACTCCTAATAACGTGTACTCCTGAACCGGAAATATTTCATACACATCTCTCATCAATACAATAAATGACGTTTTTTTCTTCACAAGCGAATAATTGCTCCTTGTGTCAAAAATATCTGCTATACGTTTTATTCGGACTGGTCCCAAAAACGCTTATTTGGACCAGTTCTTTGTTCTAACTCGACGTGCAGTGCTTAATTTGAGCAGGTGCTCAGCACCGGCACTTCTTTCACAGGGCTGGGGCTACAATTTCTGACCCTGCAGGTGGTGGTCTCAATATTAATTGTTAAAATTCAAAATATAAATAATAACATACACTGCATGGTGACGGGCTGGTAAATGTTCATAGACAGGCCAGCATACGCCTGTCCAGGCAGGCATGATTGTGCATCACCACATTAGTGATGATGTCATCACTCCAATCAGAAACCCAAGAAGTCATTGACAAAGTATGGCTTGCATTCTATTCCCCGTGTCTGCTGCACCCTCCCACTGCCTGATCCTAAGCCTCCCATTAGATAATTGTAGCTGGGGGCTGGCTCATGACGGAGTTGAGGCAAGGAAGCTGCGAGAGTGTATTTGGAACTTTGGCTCTTGAGGAAGAATAAACGAAAGTAAGTGTGGACTTTCCATTTGCTGCATAGCCAGAGTAGCATATCCTGCAGCCATGCATTGCTGCTAACCTCAACGTGCTCGATGCAGCTGTGGACCAACACAACTTTTGTGCGCCATGGCGTCACCTGTAGAATCTGTGCTCTGCACCGAAACATAATAATTGCTGAGCGTGCATGAGTCCAGTAGGCACCACAGCCATACTTATCAGCACCGGCAGCATTACGGCTGTGGACAATGCCTGTGCTGTAGCAGGCAGGTCACAGCAAGCTGAGCAGTGGATGCCAATGCCGTCGCCATCCCTGGACCCACTAATTACAGGCAGTACTAACAGTGACATCACCTGCTGTGCTCGAGCAGCCGTCTGTTCTGCTATAAACCCAGTCGCACCGCACTGATTAATATATGCAAAAAAAACATTTTCATTTGGTGTACATTTTGTTTTTGCACTCGGTGTAGGTAAGAAAGTAAAACACGCCATCTTCCACTTCTTTAGGAATGACAACCGGAAAACGCAGAGTTTAAAATTGCAACAACATGTACAGGCTGACGACAGGGGTCACAGGCAGCAGCAGTGTTATAGATGAGAGAGAGAGAGGAGAAAAGAGAAGAAAGAAACAGGAGAGGAGAGAGATAAGACATAGCTAAGTAGAAGAAAAGGAGAGCAAATCAGATACAAAGAGAAAGCAGCCATGATGTGAAGAAGAGAGCATTAAGAAGAGAGAAGATAGAATGAAAGGATGTAGAGAACAGGACCGAGGAAAAAAAGCAGACAAATGATAAAACGGAGACACAGCAAATCACTGCTAGAAGAGTGATAGTAAAGAGCCAAGATCGAGGGGAGAAAGCAGAGCATGGATAGAAGAGAAGAGGAAAAAGAGCAGGGCTAGAATGAATAGAGGGCAAATCAGATATACAGGGAATAAGGTAACACACCAGGTGTGACAAAGATGATAGAAAACAATTAGAGAGGTGAGAGGATAGACTCTTGGAGCAAAGACTTAGGGGACAGACACCAGATCCAGGTTAGAAGATAGAGACTCAGGCAGTGAGAATGTTGAAATTGGGGCTCACCGGAGGAAGAAGTGAGCTGTGGTTCCTACTTTGCAACATTTTCAGCACCTGCACTTTTTTTTTTTTTACAAATTAAGCACCTAACTCGCGCTAAAGTTCCATGTAAAGTCCAAATCTATCTACTAGTCAGCTGCATGCTTCCCTGCCTTAAGCAATGTTATCCCAGATAGTTTGACACTCTGTCAGTACATTCGCTCAGTTTCCTGCTTGTTGTAGAAGCCTTTACACAAGCTCCGCCAGTGCTGTGAAAACAATTTTCAGTTCCAATTAGTGTTAAACAAAGAGGTAGCACTTAATCAAGTTCCTGCAGCTTTCAGATAAGAAGTCTTGGGCGTGCTCCTGTTCAGTGTGGCATGCTTTACCTTGCCGCTGCTTGTTGGTGACGTTCCAGTGTCGCTGTGCCCAAGGGTAGCAAACTGGAAACGCAGTTAGCAGTGGTGAGCCTCCAGATTATCACATGGCATCTGAAATGTCAATCTGGAGTCTTCATCTTCGTGGCTCATGAACGCCATGTGTTTCTCGTAGAGGATGCAGCTTGACAATTTAAAGTGTCCACTCCAAGATGGTGGCCTTTCCATTGGGAGTCCCATAAACTTCCCAATCCAAGATGAGGCAGTCTCTTCCTCTCAGGTCAGTTCTTACTTTTAGCATATAAACGGCAGAAAGTAGAAAAGGTAGAGACGTCACAGTGCATTTCACTCCTGAGTTTTTGTCATGCTCAGCTTGCTATACATTTTTGTCCCTGATTTTTCCCAGCAGATTTGGATCATTCTTTGCGATTGTTTTCTTTTGCTGGCGTCTACCAATTTTTGTTGTTCTTGTTTCTATAGTAGTTTTGCATCAACTTCCTCGTAGATTATCCCCATTCATGATGGAAGTGACTAGGACTATTTTACTGCCTATATAATACGTTACACGTCACTTTGAAACGTAAATAGTAAAATCTGAGTTACAAGTTATTCTTGTGTTGATAATTCTCAACGTTTAGTTATATGATACTCTGTAACTTGTTGAAACTGAATTTGGAGGCTTTACATTTGAACATTAAACGCTTCTTGCAAACACATTTTTTATGGTGGTACCACAATGGCTGCTAGCTAATGTACTCATGAAGGTGTTCTTTTACATGTGAACAAGGTTTTTTTGTCCCACTCCTATTAGTAGGTGTCCGTGAGCTTTTCCAAGGTGAATGGAGAGCCAATGCAAATGTCATTCATTTTATATTACACAAGAGGATAAGATAAATGTAAAGCGGTGAGTCCATGGCGGTGATATAAAAGTGAGCATTATCCAAATAAAGTGTTGAGACTATGATAACATACTTTCATTGTTTTTGCTCCTTTATGTGGTGTAATAATAAAACTAAATCTCGCAATTAGCTACTAATCCTGTTTTGTTATTCTAGAACCTTTCAAGTTAATAGTTAAATAGTTATTCATCAATACACAGAATTCACAACCCACCTATCTGAATTTTTTTATGGCTTCTAGCCCCTGATTTTATATTATGTGTGTAAAGAGAAAGGTCACCATGGATTAGCTAGGATGCAAACAAACCGAGTGGGCCAACCTTACCCTGTGGGTAGGTACTAAATTACCATCATTATTTCTATAATCTCCACTGACTCCATGGCCAGAGTACCTCTACACCTGTTGTATTGTACTGTCGATAGTACCCTCCTCAGGCTCATATTTCAACCAACATTCGGAACCTGCACTGTACCTATTTAAGCAGTGAGGTACAAAATTAAAGTCTCAGTACACCATTTACAAAGATAGTTGAAAACCTTTCTCCAGAACTTTGACTTGTATTCAGTTTTTTTTCTAACCTGCCTGATGCATGCCGTGGAAAATAGTGTATACTTTGTGTGTATTCACGTTCTATAGATTTAAAAAAACTAAGCAGGGAGGAGGAGCTACGCGGGCATCCAAGATGGTCACGTGAGCAGAGGGCTCCCGGGACCCGCGCCGCCCTCCTGCGACTATCCTCGAAATATCCTGGTTTTTATTATGGGCTTTTGAAGATCTACTCTTGCTGACTTCAATATCCTTTCAAGAATCGAAATCAGATGTCGGGAACCGATTTTACTTCAACATCATCTTTCTGGCCTGCCCCGATCGAGACCGGGGACTCTGCTGCTTTGGTGGGCCGAGGAGTAAGTCAACAACAACGGCCTTAGGGACATCCTCCCAGCCGGCCTCATTGTCGCTTTCAGTTTCGATTTCTCCTCAACCCCTCGATTGACTATTCTAAGAGCAGTTTGGCTCCCAAGTCAGTGTAGCTTCGACCCGCTGTGTTGTCCTGCCATATCCCTCTACCCCTGCTTCATCCCGCGACTCGCATTCTACAGTATTGGCCTGAAATTCTGATTTGGTATCTTAATAGCATCGTCCATTTTCACCAGGTCCAGAGGGCCCCTTCTGGGCACGGCTTCCAATATGGCTTCCAAACCTGAGTTCGAGAGGCGCAAGACGAAGACGCCGACCCGTGGGGGACCTATCCAGACTAATGTGATGGACCGCTATACGCAACCGAAGGGTTCCCCCGGCAGTACTGGTCGTACTCTTGCGGACCCCAGGACGGACTCTGCCGCGCCATCGGAGGTTTCACTCCAGGACCTAATGAGTGCCATCACTGGGATGAAGGCTGATATGGGGCTACAATATGAGGCTCTCGCCTCCAAGATCGATACTGTGGCTGTTGATGTCACACTTATCAGAGAGGATCTGGCTAAGATGAATGAGAGTGTCAAGGCTTTGGATTTGAAGACCTCCAGTCTTGTCACTGATATGGCGGACGCACAGTCGGAGATTGGTAACCTGCGATCATCGCACGACCTGATGGCCAGACAACTGGACGAATATGAAAACAGGGCCCGGTGGAACAAAATTCGCTTGGTGGGAGTGCCGGAAAATCAATATGACACCACTGTTGACCTTCTTGTGAAGGATCTGATCCTCAACCATCTTGCTCCCGCCGGACTCAGCAAATTCTTTGCGGTTGAACGTGCTCATCGCTTTCCGGGTGGGAAGACTAAACCAGGAGCCCCCGAGGCCTCTTATTGCAAGGCTTTTCCATTTTCGGGACAGAGACGCTATCCTCCAGGCATCTCGTGGTCGTGGCCCATTGAAGTTCGACAATAGTACTGTTAACATCTACCCGGATTTTACTCCTCATGTCCAGCGACAAAGGATGGGGTTCCAGGGAGTGAAGAGGCGCTTGCGGGACTTGGGCCTCAAGTATGCGATGTTGTTTCCAGCTCGACTACTTATCGAATATGAGGAACAAACATTTTTCTTTGATCGACCAGACTGCGCCAGTGACTGGCTTGACTCATTGCCGAAAAGAGACGATCTGAGCTGACGCCCCGGTGGAGCAGAAGGGGGTGAATCGGCCCAGGAGTGACACTGTGGTTCTCGACGTCTGGTTTCTGGTTACTATTTGTCAGCTGAGTTATGCCATTTGCTTCTTTATGTTTAGGGTTTAGCCCAAGGGTGGTTTGGGTGTGGGTTGACTCTTTTCCTCCTCCGGGGTTCTTTGTGTAGTGTAGTTATGAGAGGGCGACAGGCACACTGCAAATTGGGGTGGCTTTTTAGTTGTACGCAGGGGTGCAGTGTGGGGGATGTTGTAATGGGGGGTGGGGGGAGGGCTTGTTTTTGTTACTGCATTTGTTTTTTTCACATGGCACTGTATGCTTTGCTCTTATCCTTCTGTGGTTGGGTTCCGAGGAGGGAGGGTTGTGGTCCTTTACCGGGATGGGGGGTGGTGAGTTGAAGTTGCTGTCCTGGAACGTTAATGGTGTGGGGGATAAGATAAAACGTGGCGTTGTTTCCCAGTTCCTCCGACGCTAGTCCCCTGACATTGCTTTGTTACAGGAGACCCATCTGATCGGGAATGCTTGCCGGGCCTTGGATAGACGTGGTTATAGACTGGTTGCTCATGCTGGCTTCACCTCCGGTTCCAGAGGGGTGGGCATACTGATTAGATCCTCTCTGCCCCTTGAAATAGATGATATAACACTTGATGATAGGGGTCGATATGCTGCTATTTCCGGGAGGTGGGAGGGTAAGATGCTTTCAATAGTTAATATGTACGTCCCCCCGGGTCTCCAGGCCACTACCTATGCTGACCTCGGTTGGCTTTTGTTGGGCTTCCTGTTGGTCTCCTTATTCTCGGAGGGGGATTTTAATTCTGTGGTCTCTGGTAACTCTGATCGATACCCCCCCCAGAGTCTTACCGAATTCCCAGATGTGGCTTTCTGAACTGCTGGAAACCTTTGGATTGGTGGATGTTTGGAGGCTGCTACACCCCTCGCACTTGCAATATACGTTCCATTCTGGAGCCCACAGCAGTCTTTCTAGAATCGATTATTTCCTAATGCCGTCGGCCCACTCTCACTCTGTGCGGGAGGTCCGTCACCTCCCCAGGGGCATTTCAGATCATTCCCCCCTGTGGCTAAGGGTAGCGGTTGGGGTAGGTAGTGAGGGCAGAATTGCTCCTATCAATCCTTGGTACTTGCGAAACCCCAAGACGCGCTCTGAGCTGGTCAAGGCCATTGATTGCTATTTTGATGACATTGTGGGGTCTGTCTCCTCTTCTGTTTCCTATGGGAGGCTTTCAAAACTGTTATTCGGGGTTATTAATTGTCGTTGATTGCTGCCACTAAGAAGGCCAAGCATGAAGAATTATTGCGTCTCGAGGGTGAAATAACTGTACTTGAAAGTGAATTGGGTGGAAATGATACTCCTGCGACTTTACACTCCCTAGCTTTGAAACAGGCAGACTACAGAGCCCTGATGACAGACGCGGCCAAAGTCATGAATCGAGACCAGCTGGGTAGACTCTATGATGTGGGTGATAAGGCGAGTAAGCTTATTGCGTGGTTGGACAAGCCGAGAGAGCTAATCGAGTTGTTCCGGTGATTGAAAAGTTGAATGGGGATTCTGTGTCTGACCCGATTGGGATTGTTGATTTCTTTGTAGACCACTTTCAGACGGTCTGTGAGTGATAGAGATGAGTGCGATTCTCGTTTGCTCCTGCGTGATATTGCACTACCCTGCCTCTCTGATGAAGACAGGGCCTTGATGGATGCGCCCATAACAGTGGATGAGGTCGCTGGTGCCATTCGTGCCCTTCGATCCGGTAAGGCCATGGGGCCCAATGGATTGCCTATTGAGCTCTACAAGTTGCGGCCTGACAAAATGGGGCCATATTTGAGAAATATGTTTCTCGAGGCCTTCGACACTGGCCTCCTTCCTATTGACCAGCGCCTGGCCACTATCGTTGTCATCCACAAGGAAGGTAAACCACGAGATCGATGCGCTTCCTACAGACCCATTTCACTGCTTAACACTGAGCCCAAGATACTGGCCAAATTACTGGCTACTCGTCTGATTAAGGTGATCGGCGACTTGATCCATCCGGATCAATCCGGTTTCATCCCGCATCGCAACACCACCCTTAACCTTAGGAGACTTCATGGAGTTCTCGCGAGAGCTGGAACTCTGACTGAATCGGCCATTTTGGCCTCCCTTGATGCCACCATGGCTTTTGATACCATCGAGAATGGCCTTATCTCTGGGCGGCTCTCTCCACGTTTGGTTTCAGCTCGAATTTTATTGCCTGGGTTAAGCTCCTTTACGAACGACCGCTAGCCCAGGTGGTGGTGAATGGCAGGGTGTCTGGTTCTTTTGCACTTGGGCGTGGCACCCGACAAGGTTGTCCGCTGTCTCCGTTGCTTTTTGCCCTCGCTCTGGAGCTGTTAGCCGAGTGGCTTCGCTGGGAGCCCTCGATAAGGGGCATCCAGTGGGCCCCTGACTTTGAAGACCGTGTCTCGCTATATGCAGATGACATTCTTCTTTATCTCACCTCACCCCGGAAGTCTCTTAATGTGCTTTTTGATGTTCCCACCTCCTTCGGGAAGAACTCGGGTCTTGTTATTAACTGGACCAAATCCTGTGTTTATGTTCTTGCCGGGGATCTCCCTCCGTTGCCCCGTAGGTTCCCGATTCAGGTGGTTGAGACTGGTTTTAAGTACCTGGGGATTCATGTCTCCTTGGATTCCACCGTCCGTTACGACCGTAAACTTCATGCTCCTCTCCAGCGACTTAAACTTGACGTCTCACGGTGGCGTTGCTTGCCCCTCTCCCCATTGGGGCGTGCAACTCTCTTTAAGATGATGTCGCTCCCTAGGTTCCTGTATGCACTTCAAATTTTTTTTTATCCCATACCTTCCGGGTATTTTCGTGAGGTTGAGAGCCTTCAGAGACAATTAATTTGGGATGGGCGTGCTCGTATCTCCTTACCCAAACTCACTTTGCCGTGGTACGACGGTGGCATCGCCCTCCCTGATATCAGACGCTACTACTGGGCCTCGCAGATGTGCGCGGTTAATCACGTAACCTACGCCCCTGGTCCTACTCCCGCCTTTGCGATGGATAAACATCTCCTGCCAGGTGGGAATTTTAACAGGGCACTGTATTCTAAGGAGCCGTTTAAAGCCCTGACTGGTCCTACGAAAAGCGCTGTGCGAGTGTGGCGAGACGCGAATGCTGCTATGGGATGGAGCGATAGGTTAACCCGAGTGACACCGTTGTATGATTCTGATAGACTGGGCTATCTGTGGAGAACGAAAGGATTCGATAAATGGGACATGATTGGTATTAGCAAGGTGGAGGATCTCTGGTCCAAAGGTAGTGTTAAGACTTTTGAGGCGCTCAAAATAGAATATGAGCTTGACGACAAGGAACACTTCAGGTACCTTCAAGTGCGGCATACCTTGACCTCCGTCTTCCCCCCGGGGACGGTAATTCCCCAATCCTCGCCGCTAGAGGATCGCATTCTTGATGGCCATGTGCCGGACAGTACTATATCCCTGATCTACAAAAAACTCATCAATAACAGGGCTGATCTTCTTGTGCGACTCAGGGCTTTGTGGACCGCTGACGGCTTGGAACTCGATGATGAGGATTGGCAAATGGCCGTCTCATCCCCTAAGGAGGTGGCCATACCTGCCCGCCTCCGCTTTGTACAGTTGAAGATCCTCCATCGAGTATATGTGACTGGTACGCACTGGTGCGAATGGGTTACTCCCTTGATGGGTTATGCAAGCGTGGCTGCGGTATGAGTGGTACCTTCTTGCATATCATTTGGGAGTGTCCTGAGGTGTCTGCCTTCTGGTCTAGAGTGCATGCGATTATGGAAAGGGTCACTGGGGTCTCTCTATTGCCTGAGGCCCGACAATGCCTTCTTAATGTTTGGGAACCGACGGACTATAATACAGCCCAGACTTGTTGGGCGACTCTTGGTAACATGGTTGCCAAGAAGGATATTGCACAACTCTGGGGTACCCATAGACCACCCAAGATTACGGCTTGGAAGGAGAACATGGACTGGTGCATGTTCAGGGAAAAGACGGTCTATGTGGCTCGGGGCCGACCTAAGAAATGGGGCAGAATTTTGTTCCCAATGGAATTCTTACCGTGGGAATATTTGCACCCCCCCCCCCCACAGGACTACACCATTGATATTTCACTGTCCCCTTAGTTGACGTTCCAGACTTTTGTCCGTAATAATATGTATTTATTGAGCTGCTCGCCACCCTTCAACCCGAGACATGTGCTTCATTATTGTATGATACTTGGATTCTTTGCCCTCTCCTCTTGAGTCCCTGCAATTGACTTTTGCCATGTGTTTTTATGTTATCGTTTAATTCATCAAAAGTTTAAAAATGAAACCTACTATGTTTGTCTTTGATTCTACGTTATGCACATGAAACACTGCGGGTCGTTTATATGCAAGGTGGGAGCTCCACTGTATGATGTTATAATGCTGAATGTCATAGCGGCCGGCCCGTTGGGTTGTAGGCAGACAGCTGTGTATTGTGCATAAAGAAAATAAAGGTTTTTTTTTTTTTTTTAAACTAAGCAGAAAGTGAAAAGGATTTTTCTTATGAAACTGTATCCGATTTATGATTGACTGGGCAGTGATATTCAGCAATTGTATTAATGCTATTATTTTTATCTTGTCAGGACAGCAACCAAAAATTGGTTACATTTTTTTCTTACAGGAACTCTAAGGTGACACAATGAGTACCTCCTCCTTTTTGAGCAGTAAATAGTTAATTATAAAGGATTAGCATACATGTACAACGTTTGGTGGCCCATGAAACATGATGTGGAAACAAAATGCTTGCAGGATCTTCTTGAAATTTTAACTATAATATCAGTAATTTAAAGGATAGAGCTAAGGTGTCGTAAGAATCAGTGAACATTGCAATACATAAAAAAGCATGTAACATAACTTTTCTGTATTAGCTATGCTGCATTTTATATTCCCTTTACAATAGAAAATGTCTTGTTTTTAGGTGGCAGGAAAAAAAGTGTACACGGCAAGCCACTGGAGCTACGAAACACTGGGATCACTTTGGAGACCAAAGCATTCAAGTGGAGAGGGATCACTTGAAAGAAACAAAGATTCCAAGGTAGTGTTTTACTAGTAGTATACAAGGGCCATACATAGATTTTATATGCATTGTAACAACATGCACTCATACATCCAGGCGTCCCGCTGCAAGCTTAGGGCCGTGTCCCTTATGTATTTATGAGTATGCATAGCGAGTTTGCAGCAGTACAGTGTTTCTTCAGGAGTCTTGGCAGCCACCAAAATGTCCCTAGGAAGATTTCTAAACCGCATATTTCAGTGCAGAATGAGGGATGAGGTAACTTGTTATGCTGGGCTAATCTGGGAGCAGTGAGCTGATGAGTGGCTGCATACCTTCAGGGGCCTATCAGAAGTATGTAAATGGCAATTCACTAAAATAGTCCAGAGAAGGTGGTGCTTGCAGGAGGTTAGCCACAGAGCAGGCCTGCATGAGCTTGCCCCTGCTTTCCCAACATGGGAGTTGTTAGAAAGAAAATTGCTCTTGGAGAGGACCCCGATACCAGAAGAGCATCTCTTGCAGAATGTACCAAGCATATTGGCAGGTGGATTCCTCTGTGGCCGTCCTGTTCCACATTCCATCTTCACAAGGTATTCACAGCGAACATGAATGGGTGTTGGAGAAACCCACTCTCAATTACTTCTTTGTAGGCAGCAAATGGGTGACATGCACCATATTAACCCTGGTTGGTGAGATAAGGTAGGTAGGATTTTAGCCTTCCAGGAGAAAAAGTCCCTATTACTTAGCCAACAGGTAGTCAAAAGAGAGTTTCCCAGGAGAAGACTTTAAACCAAACCCAATCCAGCACTGTAGTTTCTTGCATTGGACTGTAAGCAAAATCCCCTTTTGCGGTGAGGAGGGGACTGGACCCTCACACTAAATTGCACATTTCATGCCACTTCACTGCTGACAGCCTGGAGCCCCCGAAGTGGGTTATGGATACTTCTAGATTCTTCATCAGAGAGTCTTCATTTATAAATGACAAAAGAATTCCTGTGTTGCATACAGGGCCCATGAACGCTTCTAGCTATACATCAGTATAGAGAATAGTCCATTGTGTCAAGAACTTTTGAATCACTCTTCCAAAAGCCTAACACAGGCAAGGTTTTCAGAATTTTAGACTGCACGTATGCACGTAGCAACAAAAGCAATCACATTGAAGCACCCACAGCGCAAACTGCTGCCTACATGTGTAATCAATTAGGAAAATTACAGCTTTCAATCAATGTCTTTTGCATTTGGAAAGCAGGGCAAAACATTTTTTTTTCTACAAGTTGTTTCCTGTCAAAATGACTCTAATATTTCTTAAGTGCCCATTCAGTGGGAGAAAAAAAGAATGTCTCTGAAGCACTCCAATAATTGTGGTGTGTCTACCATCCTGTAAAGAAACATAAATTGTGTAGGCACACAACAGCATCTACTTCACTTCTGTATTAAAACATTCAAGACATATCACTGCATCTCCTTCGTCGTTGATTCAGTCCATCCTTCCATTCTATAGCACCTCAACATTTAAACACCAGTATTGCCTCTCTCAAGGCACTTCCATCCATCGCCCACTCCAGAGCCATGTCTACAACCTTTGGGGCCACCTCATTTTCCATCTCTGTGGAAGAGCCTCTCCCCATGCCACTACGGCCTCTTAATCTTCCTCCACCGTCAGAAGATTTCACAGCAGACGTGCTTTGCACCCATACAGAAAGTGACTGTCCCCACGAAGATCATAAGTGTAGGTTCCCTCTCAAACCCTTCAATTTCCTGTGAGGGATTTAGGAACTCCACACATGCTTTGAAGTCATAGGCCATACACATGTCCATAATTATCCCCTTTCTGATGTTGCAGTCATATGATAGGTGTTAAAGATCCTTAATACACCCACCTCTCCTGCAGACTCCCCATCCAGAGTCTCTGCAGTAGATGAGATAACCTTTCAGGATGTTTTAGTGAGGGGAACCTTGAAATTGAATATTTCATGGCGGCACCTCATCTTCAATGCCTTTCCTTCCATTGGTACTGGGTAATTGTAATTCTTCACACCCACCACTGTCACAGACTGATATTACAACAGCTTGTGCAATTGTGTCTCTATCCTGGTGGTGGTGCGAAGTTGCTAATCTGCTCCAATGTGTCATTTTTCAACTGAAACCTCCAACCAAAATGATTGTCACAGATTCTCTGTTGGAAAAAGGGGTACCGGGTTATTACAGTGGCCAGAGATTCAGTGGATTTTGCAGCAACTGGTTACTATTTCACAAGAAGTACTCCCCTGGTTACTTAACCGTTAAGACAGGTTAAGTGTTAAGGACAGCTCCTGAAGTAACACTGTTGGAAAACCCCTATGTGAAGCTGTGAATATTACGCCACTATGAGGTGGGAAAGGAGGCACGTCCTTTTGTTTTATATTCCCTCACATATCCTAGTGGTGTCATGCTTGATCATCGGGACACCCTGACGCCTAGAAGACCGGGTGGGCTTGACCGTATTTCAGGGAGCTCTTGGCAAGATGTTTTGGCCGGGGGATAAAGATTTAAAAGTCCACTGCCAGATCCCAGTTTGACTTTATTCTTGGATCTGACGGGAATATTAAAAAAGAAAAAGCCTGGTCATATGGGATTTTATGGTCCTAAGACCCTATTGTCAACATGTTTCAGTCCACTGGTGCCCCATGAATGGTGCTATACTTTCTTCAGGGCGATAGGAATAGTAAGAGAATTTCCCTATACTATTTTTGATAATGGCAGATAGCTGCTCCTTAATTATAATTGGACTTTTCGTTTAGTTTGATCACTCCAAGCCTTTGGGACCCATTCCGAATAGGACACATCGCGGGGCAGGACCCTTGATGGCTGTTTGACTATCCCATTGTAAGGTGAGGTCCCACGTGGAGTATAACCTCTCCCAAAACGGGATGGAGTGATCAAACTACACGAAAAGTCCAATTATAATTAAGGAGCAGCTATCTGCCCATATAAAAAATATTATAGGGAAATTCTCTTACTATTTCTATCCCAGGGTGCAAATCAGTATTGGACACCCAATGCAAGTAAAGTGGGATCTCCGCTGCACAAAGAGGCTGCTGTCTTAGAAGAGTAGACTGAACGAAGGTGACCGCCAACTGGACAGGTAAGTTGAGATGTCGGAGAAGGCCAGGGCACTGTCAGCTGGGCTTCCCAAAGTCAGGGGGCTGAGAATGCAGGGATGCCTTTAGGTTTTGGATTTTCTTTACTGAAGCCAGTCGCGGTCAGGGGGACCCTTTGTGAAGAGTCTGCAGGCGTCTTCATGGAGTCTAGGAGAGGTCAGCAACCAATGAAGTTGAGGTCAGGATCACTGGGGAGACTTCTCTTAACATGTGAGCTACTTAGACTCGGCCCGTGGGTGTTGGGTGCAGAGTGGACAGGAGACGCGGATCTGGCTGGATACAGATTCTTTTTAGTTGGATTCATCTGGACAGGGATGCTGCCCGCTGGAGACCTAGTCTTTGATTAAGAGTGGTAGTCTTCCTTGGGTTTCTGGATGTCGCTGGCCACAGGACAGGTGCCGTCGTCTTGACAGGTTCTTTAAGCTGGAGATAGTCCGGTATGGCTGGGGACAAGTCACTAGTAGCCTTAAGCTTTGCTGCACGGAGTTGTCTTCGTATGCTACAGGAATTTGAGGATCAAGGTTCAGTGGTGCTCCTAAACACTGAATTTAGGGACGTTACAGGTGCTGGCAGATGGTAGTCAATGGCCAGCTTGCCTTTAGAGTGACTACACCTTTTGTATGTCCCCAGTCTTCTTGCCTCCTTCCTCAACGAAAGGGAACAGAGAGTGAAACTGGGTCAGTTTCTTTCTGCCCCTAAACCCTTGCCCTGTGGGGTCCCTCAGGGCTCTTCATTGAGCCCTACACTTTTTAACATCTATGTGGCCCCCCTTGCAAGGGTGGTGAGATCATTTGGGTTGGAGGTGCTGTCATACGCAGATGACAACCAAATAATGGTCTCTCTTACTCACTCAGTGAAGGACTCTGCCTAGAATTTCAGGAGCTGCATGGAGGCTGTTTCTCAGTTGATGGTTCAGAGCTTCCTGAAATTAAACGGGGAGAAAACCGAGGTATTAATCTTTGGGGGTAATCAGGAAATCTGGTCGAGGGATTGGTGGCCGCCCTCACTTGGGAATGTCCCCGCCCAGGCCAGTATGGTAAGAACCTAGGGGTGTTAATGGACACTGCCCTTTCCTTTGACCGTCAGGTAAACAGGACCGCTTCTACCTGCTGTGGCATCATCAGGATCCTTAGAAAGATCTCCCATTATCTTTCCCCAGATGCTCAGAATCAGGCCACGCTAGCATTAGTCTCTTCCACACTGGACTAATGTAATGCCCTTTGCTTGAGCATTAACAAGAGTCTTATTTATCGTCTTCAAATGGTCCAGAATGCTGTGGCGAGGATGGTATTGAACCTCCCTAGATTTGCCTCAGCCTCGGCGGCACGTAAGAACTTACACTGGCTTCCGATGCACTGTAGGATCCCCTTTAAAATTCTATGTTTGTCCCATGAAGCCTTGTATGGCACTGGCCCAGAGGGTATCAAGTCACTTGTTCATCTTTATACCCCCAGTAGATCTCTTTGTTCTTCCAACATAAACTTTCTTGCGGTCCCCAGGTTTGCCAAGGCAAAATGGGGTATAGAGCGTTTTCCACGGTGGTGCTCAGATTGTGGAATTCTCTCCCTTCAGAACTAGCAGGGCAGCCCTCTCTCTCTCTCTCTCTCTCTGTTCCGTAAGGCCTTAAAAACCTGGCTTTTTTCTGAGGCATATTTGTAAAGCTGTTCCCTCTGATTTGTGTGTTGGATGACCCGCTCTAGCGCCTTGATGCCCGTGGGCTAAGTTGCGCTTTACAAGACCTCATTAATTCATTTATCAATTCATTCATTCATTCATTCATTCATTCCAATAACCTGATTGGGTAGAATCCTTCCATTGAAGATGGAGGATTTCCTAAGGAGGGGATCACCTCGGTCCAGGGCACCTAGGGTTGGTCCTGGCAGAGATTGGACACACCTCTCCTGGCTACAAATTTTCCTGCCGACCTTGCCGCCAAAAGTGGAGCTTGGTCAGGAGGGGCGGGCATCTCCGCTAACTGGAGAGACCCTGGTCAACATAACAAAGGGCAGGAAGTCATTGAGGCTCACCACCCTGAATGTTGTTCCTGCTTTTGGGTAGATGAGTAGCAACCGCGCCCCTAAGTGACACACAAGAGCAAAAGAGCTCCCAGCTCAGTGGGGTCAGAAAAATGTCTGAGTGTGGCAGGCTGGTGCAGACCAGTCAGCTGCACACTAGCAAGTTGGTCTCTAAGATGCTGTAGCTCACCAACCATTTGTCTTACTGGCTATGTTTATGAGATTATAAGCTGATTTAATCTTTGAACCTTTGGTATTTGGATGTACCTTAGATGTCTTGAATTGCTCAATAAACTTAAAACGTTCAGCTATAACAATTACAAGAATGGCCTTAAACATAATTTTTTTAAAGTCCTGTCATAAAATATTAGGAATGCCTTTAGAAAGTCTTCCCTCCGTAAGAACGCTTCTGCCTTCTAGGGAGCTCAATTTGATGTTGTTAAAATTAATGGATCCATCCTTTGAGCCTGTTCACAAAGCTTCATTGCAACATCTTTCTTGGAGGAGTGCTTTTTAGTGGCTATCATGTCATCTCACAGGGTTGGTGAAACTTACACAGTGTTTCATGTCCATCTTTCATTGAATTGTAACCTACAATATCCCTGTGTTAGCAATTGGCAACTAAATCCATTCCAAGGGGACTTGGAGCTTGTTCTGCTAACGGGAAAGCAACTACCATAACCTGGCTAAGAAACAATCTTGTTCGAGGCATATGAGCTGCAGATCACACACTGTGCATGGATCGCCATCTGGTGTTGGGCCCGGAAGTTGGCACTTTGTTGTTGTCCTGGAAAAGTCTTTGGAAATTAGGAGACAGCAGACTCCTCCTTTTGACCATGGTGCGCATGGGTATCGGCTCCATCTTCAGAATGTATATTTCCGCCATCGTGCTCGGATGTGTTTATCGTGCTCCCGTTCGGTGCCGTTACCGATCCAACTTTCGATGCAATTCTTCACCCCATTCTCCGGTTCTGTTTTTGATCGCGATCCATAGTCGACGCGCATCTTTACAAGCCGAATATTTCCATTCCGATTGTCGACAAAGGCCTTGGGGCCTACCTAGGCCAAGATATCTGGCTCATGGAAAGAACTCCATTTAAAAAGTGTCCTCAATGTGGATCCAAGTTTCCACACACAGATCTTCATGAGGTGTGTAACCTCTGCCTTTCGCTGGAGCACGAGGCCAGAGACTGTCTAGCTTGCGCCTCCTTCGGCTCCAAGAAAACTTTTCGGGATCGTCGAGCTCAAAGAACCATGGCTCGATTGTCGACGTCCATTCCATATGACATCTTCCAAGAGGGCGTCAATGTACAAGAACAGGAGCGAGTCGAAGAAGGCCTTCTCAGCGCCTCCGAAATCCAGGACTCTGACGTCGAGGACATCACTCCAGGGCAGCGGGTCGTAAGTAGTGACGTCGACCCCAACCCACTCCTACCAACCCCAAAAAAAGGCTTCTGTAACACCTTCACATTCGTGCCTAGGTGCACACCGTCAGAAGACTTCTCATGCCCCGCCTCCGGGCCCGGCTAAAAAGTCCATAAATAAGCCTACAGGCCACTCGGGACCGAGTCAGCCTGCTACCGGTGCCGAAACTCAAACTCCGGCACCGAAAAAGAAAATGGCGTCCTCTTCCGTGCCAACCACTGCCTCCACATTGACACACTCGACACCAAAAGCTGCAGGCACCGACCCCTCCGCTCCCAAAACATTGGAACTGAGCAAAAAGTCATTGGAACTGAGCAAAAAGTCATCGGAACCGAGCAAAAAGTCATCGGAATAGGGCAAAAAGATAATTACCAAGATGACTAATTCTCAGAAAAGCAATCGGTTCCACAAGCTCCTTTACCGGCTAAAACAACTCGCGCTTCCAAGCCAAAAGAGCATAAAGCCACTCCGGAACCGGTTCCACGCAAGCCTTCGGAACCAAAAAAATTGGTGCCTAAAGACCAACATCAATCAGAAGAGATTTTTCAACCAGATCCAAAGCAAAAAACTCTTCTAAAAGACCCAAAGACAGGTCAACTTACTCTTAGTTCTAAAAAGAGAACAATGGACATGCCTCTACTGGCTCCATCTCCACCAAAGAGAGACATTACAACATCTCTCAGAATACCTCCTCCACCTCCCCCTCCACACCACTCCCCTATTCCATCTCCACACCCATCTTATCCACCACCAGATGATTATGATGAGGATGATAACACCTCTGATGAAGAGGGAGATGATGGTGCAAGCAATGAACCACTAAGGGATTCCAGTCCACCTTACACAGCAGACCCATGCGTTGCTTATAACACACCAGATGTCCCTAACATACCACAGGAGGATGTAAATCCCTCTAGGCCTCCCCCTCCTGAGGACTCCGTGGGATTCAACCAACTTGTTCACAGAGCTGCACAATACCACGGGTAGATTTACATACTGACCCTGTAGGGGAGAATTTCTTAATGGACACTTTTGATACATCACAAAGGTCCACTTATGTTCTCCCCATGTTAAAAGGAGTAACTAAACACGCACCTGACGTTCTCAAAGATCCTATTAGGGCTAGAGTTGTTAACCACAGGATAGAGAAAAAATACAAGTCTACCCCTACATACCCTGTTTACATCAAGGGACAAATACCATTAGATTCCTTAGTGGTCTCCAACGCCAGAATAAAGGGCCAATTCACAAACGTCAGGGGATGCTCCGCCTCCAGACAAAGAATCAAAACTCTTGGATGCTTCTGGTAAACGCATAGCGTCACACGCTGCCAATATATGGCGAATCGCCAACACACTGGCTAGATTACCAGGGCACATTATGATGCGCTAAAGACACCGTTGCAACATCTCCCTGAGAAATACAGGACTAAGGCCAATGACCTTTTACAGGAGGGTAAACTCATAACAAACACCTCCATTCGCTGCGCTCTAGACGTGGCAGATACCGCCTCCCGAGCCATTAACACAAGTGTTCTACTACGAAGACATGCATGGCTATTCATTTCAGGTTTAAACCAGAGGAGCCGACTTCAATACTTAATCAACCATTTGATGAGCAACACCATTTTTGGCCCTGCCGTAGATTCATCTTTAGAAAAGATGAAAAAAGATACTGACAGAGCTAAATCGATGGGAGCTTTGCAATCGCAAGCTCCCAGATGCCCTTTTTGTTCCTCCTCTTACAAAGGCACCTTCAGAGGTTATTCCTCTGGCAACCCCTCCACATCTTACAAAACTCCCACCCAAACCTAATTTACCAGAAGTTATCAAAGAGGAGACTACAGAGGTAATAATAACAAGTGTCGAGGCAAAACCAACAATACTCGTTCCACCTCCAACCCTACCCAATGACTTCCCTTCACTCCCCCATAACCATTCCACTCCGGTCAGGGGAAGATTAACACAATTCCTACCTCTCTGGAACAACATTACTACAGACAAGTGGGTAAGACAAATCATTCAATCAGGCTATTGTCTACAACTCAGTACTACCCCCCCCCCCCATACATACCTCCCAAACAGCGCCTAATGTCTCTAGAACCGCTGTTAAGGCAAGAGGTAATTTCCCTCTTTCAAAAACAAGCAATAGAACCTGTACCCCTGCATCAGCAAAACACAGGGGTTTACTCCCTCTACTTCCTCATTCCAAAGAAAGACGTCTCTCTCACACCCATTTTGGATCTAAGACCCCTAAACCTGTACAATCAATCAGACCATTTTCACATGGTCCCACTACAACAAGTCCTTCCTCTGCTATCACAAGGAGACTTCCTTGCCACTCTAGACCTCAAGGACGCCTACTTCCATATTGCCTTTCACATCTCTCACAGGAAATATCTCAGGTTAGTACTGGACGGTCAGCATTACCAGTTCAAGGTACTCCCATTCGGAGTCACCACAGCAGCCAGAGTCTTCACCAAATGTCTGGCAGTAGTTGCAGCTCATCTAAGAAGACAACAAATACACATCTTCCCATACTTAGACGACTGCCTCATATAAGCCAAGTCATACAACCAGTGTATACAACACACTTCAGCCACCATTCAACTACTTCACAACTTAGAGTTTACCATAAACAACGCAAAAGTCTCAACTACTACCGTCCCACATACAGCAGTAATTCAGTGCCACAAAAAACACCTCAAAAGCATTAGCATATCCCAGTCCACCCAGGATAGCAAGCATGCAAACACTCATAACTAAATTCCAGCCGCAACACTCTTCCAGCTCGAGTATTCATGCAGTTGATAGGGATGATGGCCTCTTGCATATTTGTAGTACCTCACACAAGACTCCAGATGCGTCCCCTACAGGAATGTTTATCACAACAGTGGAACCAAGCTCAAGGTCTGCTAACCGATCTGGTGGTGGTGGACGGCTGCACCCATCACTCTCTCCATTGGTGGAACACCAAAAACCTTTCAAAAGGGCAGCCGTTCATCCAGCGGCTTCCCCAGATAGTGCTAACAGCGGACGCATCGCTCTCCGGCTGGGGAGCTCATCTATTACATCACACTATACAAGGCATGTGGACACCGCAACAAAAGTTGTTCCACATAAATCACCTGGAGTAACTAGCCATTTTCCAAGCGTTAAAGGCATTCCAAAAACAAATATCAGGCAAAGTTGTCCTAGTCTAGTATAGTCTAGTCTGGATATTTGTATTGCGCAACATATCACATCCCGAGGGAGTCTCATGGCGCATGCGGACAGTCCTAGAAAGAAGTGGATGAGCCTGGAAATGGAAATTTAACTGAAGAGCCATGTTTTCATTTTTTTGCGGAAACTCATGAGTTCAGTAGTTGTACGTATGTTTAGGGGGAATTTGTTCCATAGGGATGATGCCATAAAGGAAAAGACATGTCCGCCGTTTCTAGCAGTATAACAGCAATGTACTACATACAGAAACAAAAAGGGACACACTCAATACAGCTCTCTCAACTAGCACAAAGCATATGGAGATGGTCTATCCCTCAGAACATTTTTCTCCTAGCCCAACAAGTTTCAGGAGTCCAGAACAACATAGCAGATCTGTTAAGTCATCAGACGCAACAGATTCACGAATGGGAACTTCATCCGCAAGTTCTTCAACCCTTTTTCCAGCTGTGGGGCAGCCAGAGATAGATCTCTTCATGAAAACGCGAAATGTGCAAACTTCGCTGCCAGATATCTACACCCTCTGTCCAAAGGCAGTGCGATATGGATGAATAGGTCAGGCAAATTTGCGTACGCTTTTCCACCTCTCCCACTCATTCCATTCGAACCTCTGCACAAATGCGAATTGCAATTTCTCACATGGAAAGACGCTTTCTCAGTGGCCATTATTTCACATAGAAGAGTCAGTGAGCTACAGGCACTTACTATTCAAGAACATTTTTACAACTCCATCATAACAAAGTGGTTCTCAGAACAAATCCAAAATTCCTTCCTAAAGTTATTTCTCCCTTTCATCTCAATCAGTCTGTAGAGTTGCCAATATATTTCTCGCACCCACAAACAGTCGCAGAAAGAGCTGTTCATACGCTAGACGTAAAAAGAGCACTCCTTTGTTATAGTGACAAGACAAAACCTTTTCGCAAAACACAACAACTTTTTGTGTCCTTCTCACCACCACATAAAGGCAACCCCAAAATCTGGAATTGCAAGGTGGATTGCCAAATGCATACAAATTTGCTATCCGAAAGCAAAACTTACATTATCTATTCCCCCTCTACCAGAAAAATAGGGGCTTCAATGGCTTTCTTAGGGAACATTCCCTTAGATGATATCTGCAAAGCAGCTACAAGGTCCACACGCACACATTCACACAACACTATTGTGTAGATGTGCAAGCAAAGCAACAAGCTACTGGGGCCAGGCTGTACTCAAAGCATTATGTTCGAGGCATATGAGCTGCAGATTACACACTATGCATAGATGGCCACCTAGTGTTGGGCCCAGATGTTTGCTGTTTGTTTTGTTGTAGAAAAGTCTTTGGGAGGCACGGGATAGGTGACTCCTCCTTAGGATGATACTGCGCATGGGCATCGGTTCCATCAGCTGATTGTTTTTTTCAGCCACCGGGCTCGGATGTGTTTCCAGCGCTCCGTGTTGGAACCGATTTCCTTCGGCGCGCAATCCTCACCAACTTACAAAACTTAGTTTTGAACGCTTTCCAGTCAACGCTACTCTTCAAACATCGAGGATCTTGATTCCGGTCGACGGCCTTCGGGCCTAACTAGGCCTCGACTCCAGCTCATGAATAGGACGCCATTTAAAAAGTGTCCTCAATGTGGGTCGGAGTTTCCCCACACTGACCTTCATGAGGTGTGTAACCTCTGTCTCTCTCCGGAGCACGAGGCGAAAGACTGTTCAACTTGTGCCTCTTTCTGCTCCAAAAAGACTATCCGGGACCGAAGAGCGAGGAGAACAATGGCTCAAAGACATCTTCGAGGAAGGCATCAACGTCCCAGAGTAGCACGACGTCTACAGCAGCTCCGAAGCAGAAGATTCCGATGTCGAGGATATGACTCCAGCGCAGCGGGTTGTAAGTAAGACAGTCGACCCCGACCCCTCCTCGACACAGAAGGCCCCGGTCACACCCTTGCCCTCGAGCTTGGGCACACCGTCACTCTGCTTCTACTGCCCCACCTTCAGGCCCGGCTAAGAAGCTAATCAAGCCTTCAGGTGACTCGAGCTCGAGTCGACCTTCACACGGTGCCGGCGCACACATACCGGCACCTAAAAAGACAAAGGCACCAACATCCAAACCATCAGCCCCGAAACACACCACTACTCCTTCGGCACCGAAACCCAGGTCGGAACCAAGCAAACCCGCTTCGGATTCCAAAAAAACGAAAAAATTATCGGATCCGAAAAAATCATCGGATCTAAAAACCATACCGGAACCGAAAAAATCTTCTGAACCAAAAAAAAGCTTTGGAGCCGAAAAAGACTGCTGCCTCCCCAGTGAAAGTCATTGCCAAGAAACCAAAACAAGCCATTTTGGTGCAAAATCCTTCCTCCGCACCAAAAGATCAACCCCCTGCAGAGAATATACCCTATCCAGACCCTGCTTTATAGACTCTAACTAAGGATCCAATCACTGGACACTTAATTTTGGCTCCAAAAAAGCGACCACTGGACACACCAGCTCCAGCTCCGCATTCAAAGAAAAAGGACATGGCTACCTCTCCCTTAAGACTGCCTTCCCCTTCTCTGTCACCTGTCCCACCACCACATCCTCCCATACCACAGCATTCCCCAGCATCCCCTATCACACCAGACAGGGATGATAGCTCTGATGATATGGGGGGGTAACATACCTGATCCAGCCATGCCCACAGGATCCCCAGACCCGTGGGATGATTATACCACCTCAGATGTCCCAAATGTCCCTCAGGATGACATATACCCCTCAAGGCCTTCCCCACCAAAAGACACTGTAGGGTTTAATACATTGATTCACAGGGCTGCACTTTATCATGGGGTAGACATACATACAGACCCTGTTGAGGAAGACTTCCTGATGGATACATTTGATAATGCACAAAGGACCTCATCCATTTTACCGATGCTTAAAGGAGTGAGCAAGCATGCCCCTGAAGTCTTCAAAGACCCAGTCAGAACTCGGGTCATTAACCCTCGGATAGAGAAAAAATATAAAGCTGCCCCCTCAGACCCAGCATATATTAAAGGCCCAGTACCACTAGGCTCACTTGTAGTTTCCAACGCACGCAAGAGAGCAAACTCATAAACATCGGGTGAGGCTGCACTACCAGATAAGGAGTCTAAGCTACTTGACGCATCAGGGAAAAGAACAGAGTTTCAAGCAGCAAACATGTGGCGTATCGCCAATATACAGGCACTGCTAGCCAGATATGACAGGGCACATTACGATGAGCTAGAGTCATTAATGAGGCACCTCCCTGACAAGTACAAGAATAGACAAAACAAGCTTATCCAAGAGGGGAAAAACATCACAAGCACCTCTATTCGGTGTGCCCTCGATGCAGCAGATACTGCCTCTAGGGCAGTTAACACCAGCGTTTTACTACGCAGACACGCCTGGCTACGCATATCAGGGTTCAAACCTGAGGTACAGAGTGCCATCCTAAATCAACCCTTTGACGAACAACATCTATTCGGACCCGAGGTAGATGTGTCACTAGAGAAAATGAAAAAGGATACAGACACCGCCAAATCTATGGGAGCCCTTCAGTCGCAGGCCCCCAGACGTTCATTTTGTCGCTCATCCTATCGGCGTGCCACTCGGGATATACTTCAGACACAGCCTCTACCTCGTCCAAAGCCCCTACACAGTCTACCTACAGCAAAGGCTACCAAAGGGGTGGGTACAGGGGTAACAATAACAAAGGCAGAGACAAAAATAACAACTCACGCTCTGCCTCTACCCCTGCCCAAAGACTTTCTTCCCCCGCTCCATTCCACTCCTGTCTGGGGAAGACTCCAACAATACCTGCCAGCCTGGGAAAACATCACATCAGACAGGTGGGTACTCCAAATAATTCAATGAGGTTATTGTCTGGAACTAACATCTATCCCCCAAAACATGCCACCCAAGCAGCGTCCAATGTCACAGGAACATTGAACATTGCTCAGACAGGAGGTAATATCCCTCTGCAGAAAAATCCAATAGAAATAGTTCCAGAGCATAAGAAAAACAAAGGAGTATATTCCCTATATTTCCTAATACCAAAGAAAGACGGATCTCTAAGACCCATCCTAGACCTCAGACCTCTAAACATTTATATACATGCGGATCATTTTCATATGGTCACACTCTAACAGGTCCTCCCATTACTGGTATTAAACGACTTCCTTGTCACTCTAGATCTCAAGGACGCCTACTTCCATATTCCCATCCACGCAGCACACAGGAAATATCTCAGATTTGTGCTAGACGGACAACACTACCAGTTCAAAGTGCTCCGATTTGGTGTCACAACAGCGCCAAGGGTGTTTACCATATGCCTAGCAGTAGTAGCAGCACACCTAAGAAGACAGCACATTCACGTCTTCCCATATCTGGACGACTGGCTCATAAAAGCCAGCTCATACAGACAGTGTGTGTAAAACAGTCAAGTTACTATTCAACTGCTTCACAACTTGGGATTCAGGGTAAATCACGTCAAATCGCATCTGCAACCCTCGCACATGCAACAGTATCTCGGTGCTACAATAAACACCCAACTAACACTAGCTTATCCCTCTCCAGCCAGGATAACAAGTAAACAAACTCTCCTAACAAAATTCAAACCACAACACTCGCTACCAGCTCGAGTGTTCATGCAGCTCATAGAGATGATGGCATCTTGCACATTTGTAGTACCTCACGCAAGACTGCAAATGCGTCCACTTCAAGAGTGCCTAGCACGCCAATGGAACCAGGCTCAAGGTCAATTAACAGACCTAGTGTTGGTAGACGGTCGGACTCATCGTTCTCTGCAATGGTTGAACACCAAAAACCTTTCCAAAGGGTGACCGTTTCTAGAGCAAGTTCCTCAAATAGTCATGACAGCGGCCGCATCGCTCTCCGGCTGGGCAGCCCATCTACTGCATCACACCATGCAAGGCAGGTGGACACCGCAACAGAAGTTACTCCACATCAATCATTTGGAGTTGCTAGCTGTGTTTCTAGCTCTGAAAGCATTTCAAACCCAAGTGTCAGGCAAAGCTGTCTTAGTCTGCACAGACAACATGACAGCTATGTACTAGATAAACAAACAAGGGGGGACACACTCTCTGCAGCTCTCTCGGTTAGCACAGCAGATATGGAGATGGGCTATACCGCTAAAGATCTTCTTCTTAGCCCAATATGTCCCAGGAGTGCAAAACACTATCGCAGATCTACTAAGTCAACAAACACAGCAGATCCACGAGTGGGAACTTCATCCGCAAGTTCTTCATCCGTTCTTCCAAATGTGGGGACAACCTCAGATAGACCTCTTTGCAACCCACGAAATTGCAAAATGCCCAAACTTTTCCACCAGAAACCCACACCCATTGTCCAAAGGCAATGCGATATGGATGAACTGGTCAAAACTATTTGCGTACGCTTTTCCTCCTCTCCCACTACTTCCGTTAGTGGTGCGCAAACTACAACAACATTCCCTGACGCTCAATCTAGTCGCTCCAACTTGGGCCAGACAACTTGGTACACCACGCTGTTGCAAAGTATTATCACACCAAAAACTAAACCTATCTCCACGCCTATTAACACAGAACCATGGAGAGATCAGACACCCTGACCCAGCTCGGCTCAATATAGCGATCTGGCTCCTGAGGTCATAGAGTTTGGCTACCTCAACCTTCCTCCAGAATGCATGAACATCATTAAAGAAGCTAGACGTCCCACTACCAGAGCATGTTATGCTGCTAAGTGGAAACGCTTTGCCATATACTGCCAAAACAACCAAATAGATTCCTTAGACGTGTCTATCCAACACATCATAGGATATCTATTACACCTTCAAAAATGTAACTTAGCCTATACGTCTATCAGACTGCACCTTGCTGCCATTGCAGCATACTTCCAAAACAGACAACATCTCTCTCTTTTTAGAGTACCAGCTATTAAAGCTTTCATGGAAGGACTCAAAAGAATAATTCCTCCCAGAACGCCACCAGCACCAGTGTGGAACCTGAACATTGTTCTCACAAGGTTAATGGGTCCTCCATTTGAACCATTACATATTTGTGAATTGCAATTCCTAACTTGGAAAGTAGCTTTCCTGGTAGCAATCACTTCTCTTAGAAGGGTTAGTGAACTACAAGCATTTACCATTCAAGAACCCTTTTTGCAAATGCATCGTAACAAAGTGATTCTTCGTACTAATCCAAAATTCCTGCCTAAAGTCATTTCACTATTCCATCTAAATCAATCAGTTGAGCTGCCCGTATTCTTCTCGCAGCCTCAAACAGTCGCAGAAAGAGCTCTACACACCGTAGATGTTAAAAGAGCTCTGCTGTACTATATCGAAAGAACACAATTGTTTCGTAAAACAAAACAACTTTTTGTGGCTTTCTTGCTGCCACATAAAGGCAACTCTATATCAAAATCAGGGATCGCCAGATGGATAGTTAAATGCATACAAATTTGTTACCAATAAGCAAAGCGCACGTTAACAATTCCTCCAAAAGCCCACTCAACAAGAAAGATAGGGGCTTCAATGGCATTCTTAGGGAATATCCCCTTAGATGACACATGCAGAGCAGCTACATGGCTTACACCACACACACATTCACAAAGCATTATTGTGTAGATGTGCAAACTAAACAACAAGCCACTGTGGGCCAGGCTGTACTAAAAACACTGTTTCAAACAACTGCAACAAATACGGGTGGTCGCCGCTAGGTGTGGGTGCTGCTATACAATCTATGCATAGTGTGTAATCTGCAGCTCCTATGCCTCGCACGGAAAATGCTACTTACCAGTATGCATCTGTTCTTGGCATGTAGAGCTGCAGAGTTACCCACGCCCACCCGCCTCCCCGGCTATCTTTATCTGTTCCAGTATTATCTTAATTAGATACAAATCACATGGACATCACTACTTCTTGTACAGCTCCATCACTTCCCTAATGGCGAAATACAATCTGGGGATGGAGCCGATGCCCATGCGCAGTATCATCCTAAGGAGGAGTCATCTATCCTGTGACTCCGAAAGACTTTTCTACAACAAAACAAACTGCAAACATCCGGGCCCAACACTAGGTGGCCATCTATGCATAGTGTGTAACTCTGAAGCTCTACATGCCAAGATCAGATGCATACTGGTAAGTAGCATTTTCCTTCAAAGCAAAACATGAGATTAAGGGTTCCTGCATATAAAAAGCTATACTGGAGACTAAGAAAAAGCAGAAAGCTAAACCAGAAAGCAAGGACTGGATCTCCCTCAACACAGGAATTCACTAAGGATGGATGTAAATTGAGTTACTTCCCCTTCTTTTCAGGAGTCTGGGGTCAATAAAAGGGCAGAAAGTAGTGGAAGACTGATTATTGCAGAAAAGACAACTGTATCGAACAGAAAATAAAACCCCTGATTGGGTTTCTTAACTTAATCAGTGCTTACTTGCCACATTACGCTAAGCAATTGAAACCCTTGTGAGTTTTCATTACTACAACATTTTCTGAAAAACATTGGACGAAAGCACACATTTCTATCTTACATGGACTGAAAGCAGGATGTTTGACACTAAATATTTATAGACTCGTGATAATAAAACAAATCTCATAATGAGGTAATTCCCAGCACATCAGTCTACACATATGTAGTGTAAAATGAGACTAGACGCCAAATCAAAAGCAAAAGGTCTAATGCTCACGCTTGACACCTGTGTTAGGTACAGTGGGCCACTTCTTTAAATTCGGCAGGTTTCAAACTTGAATATTATCCTACTCTTCGCTCACAAGAATTTTTGCAATATAGAACATATTCCACAATCTCCAAATATTTTACCCATACACAAATCTATAAGAGCATATTCTATACGCCTAGCTCTGCAAAGCGTGTGGGTGACACTAAACAGAAATACTGTAGTTACGGGAATTTTTGAAGAGAGCAACTTCAAGATGGTATGCACAGATTAATGTTTTAGTTGATTCTACTGCACAGTTTTCTGAAATACATGCCGTTACTTGCTCTACAGAAGACTGATCCGTCACTACCTACATTCATAGTTTCAGAAGCAGTATCTTTTGTCCATGGATATAATGTGGATTTACCACATTGGAGCTTGAATCGATTCAAAGGAAAGTCAATAAAAGTGAGCAACTTCTTTGGAAAGGTAACTGTTCTACAGGTTCTACAGCCCAAGCTTTCTTTGGTCCGTGTACAGCATGGGCATTTTGTGTTGTCTGGGAGATTTGGAAAAGACATCTATAGGATGTTCTTGGCAACCTACCTGGTTGTCGACTTATGGAGACCCCAAACCTTGGCACCATAGAGTAGGATACTTAATATTTTGAATCCAAAGATCTCCGAGTTTTAAGCCAGTGGTCCTTTGCCAAATAGTCCGGTGAATACTGCCATGTCATGTGCAGCTCTCTGACCTTTCTTTGCCTTCTCTTGAGTATGGCTGTTCCATTTGAATGGTGTGGTTAGTCTTACTCCTAGCTAGGTGAAATCCCTCACTTTTTTCCATTGGCCTTTCCTGTCATCATAATGTCCCATCTCTTATATTTGCATGATAAGTTTTCCCAAACCATCATTAACGTTTTGACATATTTCCTTGACGCCAGTCTTTGAAGAGCACCCAAGTTATTTCAGCTAGTTTTTGCACCCTGTTGACATGCAAGCTAAAACAGCAGAGTGGTCTGTCTCCATATTCTAGGGCTGGGACCACTCTGTTGCCTTTGCTCAGACACATTTTTCTACCATGGTATTAATGTATAATGTGGAAAGGTGAAGAGCCAACAGCCTGCCTTGGTTCACACCGTATATTGTTGTGAATATTTCTGTTGCGCTTCGATTTGATCCATATTGCTCTAGTGCTGTCAAGCCTTTGTATAGATCCTTCAGTATATAAACTAGATGCGAGTTGATATCAAGTTTGTCTAATGTCTTCTATATTTACATTCGATTCACCAGGCGGAAGGACAGCAAGACGTTAGGGAACATGGCAAACAAGAAAGCTCTCTTACGCTGTATGTATTTCTCAATTAGGAGTTGTAAGTTAAAGACATGGTCTGCCATTGACAGGGTCTTGCAAAAGCCTTCATAGAGGGGTGAGAAACTTTACCTCTTCCTTCCACTTCTAAAATTTTTGGAGGGTTAGTTTATTATACATTTTGCAGTCCACTTCTATTAAATATATTGGTCGATAAAAAGTAGGGTTGTGCCTTTTTTTTGTATCGTGGAACTAGGACACTGTTAGTGGTCTGGACCGTCAAGTTGGATATGCAGTAATCGAAGATTATTAATAGCAAAGGCTACCACAACCGGTGAAGATACTTGACGCTTTCATTTGTTATGAGACTGGGACCTGGCACTTGCTCATCTTTTAATTTTGCTATTGCTTGCTGAATTTGTTGCAACATGTAGCAGTCTAGAATTTCTTACGCGTTGAGATGTCCCTGTTTGCTTTGAGAAGTTGCTTCCATTCCATCGGACCTCGTAATTATGTCTGATGTCTCATTATGGCAAAAAATGCTTTGAATTCTTGGTCCCATTGATCATGACTTATTGTGTTCAAAATCTATGCCCCATCCTACAGTCTGCTAGACATGCTGGGAGCCCTTACACCATGACACTTGACCGCATTCTTCCCATTTCTTGTTGAAGAATTATTATTTCTTGTTTGTTACTAAGGCAATGTGCCTTCCTGTTCAGCTATGTGTCTATTTAATATATTGTCGACCTTTTCTATCTTTATGTCTACCAAGAATGTTATCTACCAATTAAACTTCAGCGTCTATACATTGGTCTGGTCTGTTTTGTATCACACAATTTACATATCAAGTATTTAGATATTCCTCCTTCAGTGCACTGTCCTGAGTGAAAGCTGCTGAGGGTTGCATGGAACCAAGAAGCAGGCAATTTGCTTTTATTTTAATGATTTTTATATCAAGCTGTTGCTTTTACAGTTCATGGCGGCAAAGAACTTTTCAATTCAAACGTCATTAAGTGGAGGTCGGGCCCTGTTTGACTTCACACATAGGGAGGGAAAAAGACCCCCATCTTTGCTTTTTTTCTTTTATTTAACAGTCTCGCTTAGGTTTCATGAAAAGACATCCAGTACACATAAATATTTCACTAATTGGGTCGCCTGTTGGCTCTTTCCGCCGAGGCTAAGGAGTTTTTGGTCGAGGAGTCTAAACCAAAAGGACTACTGACCTTGCCTATCCACCAACACAACCGTTGCATTAACAAGTGGGGCTACGCAGCCGGGTAGCACTTAATCAATGACATCCCAATAGGATGATTAGGTTTTTATATATATAATATATTGACTACTTACTTAGCGGGTTCCTCAAAACGAATTGTTTCATGTGTGCTTTTATTTTAGCAGATATTAGTACATAACTTATTCTCCTCATAAAAACCGAAGGCGCAGTTATGCAGGGTGAACCAAGGACTGTGAAGTAGAGACTGGAGCAAGGTATTAAGACATACCAGATTCTCACCTAATTTAAAATTCAGATAATCTCTTACTGCTGCATCACAGATGGATGGAACCAGACAAGACGACATGAGCGCTTTAATCTGTATAACATCAACTGGACCCCTTAGCACAGTTGTCGCTGCCATGAAGATGCAACACCACTAGTGGGCGTTGCCTGCTGTGCCGGAACAGCTCAAAGAAATGCGTGTTCTTGGTGAGACTGTGGCACTTTATGGACCGGTAGCTGTCCCTGCCTCCCAGGAATGTGTTTTTAGCATGCTTCCTTACAGCATACTGGCAGGACCATTACCGGTGGGAGGGATAAAAAGGTTCTAGTACCTCAAAATAGGTGTGAGTGGGCCCTAGAGGCAAGAATTTATGTTTGGACGTCACGAAGGTCTCATCACAACAGAGTATAAGTGGATTCAACACACTCAGGGCATTATTTGTGGCTGTTTTATTATTCTAATTAAAAGTGTACAAGCAAGGTCCACCTGTAATAATAATAATTTATTGAGGCAAATTACTTACCAGACAAAGCATGCTGTGTTCTCTGTTTTGTTAAGCCAAAGTATATTTCAGTATTGTTTTTTTCCCGACAGTAGTAGGCTATAGGGGCTTTTGTCTAAATCATTTCGCTGGATTATATATTATTTTATAAAGGTATGTATGTTAATAGTGTCTGTCATTTGTCCTTGTTGCACGCTGAAAGCATGGGCCAGAACCAGTATTGGAGAGGGAACTTCAAGAAGCGAACACGCATGTACCAGTCACTGAGGAGGAGGTCTATAGTCCGCCTCAAGAACTAACATCTGTTTCAGCATCCCTTGGGGAACTGTCTAAGATCACCACAGATGCATCTGTAGGGCTCAGCGAATCAGAAATGCCCACACAATCATTAAAACAAGGTATGATATGGAAGTTGCATTACTTTTACATGTTTTAAGTTATTTTATTTGTAAGTACAGTTGCTGTTGCTGTTGACTAAATAAATATGCTTGAGGAAATGTTTTTACTATTTACTTTCCTTGCAAGCAGTATGTCTTGTATTTTTTTTAATTTTAATTATCAAATGTCAATATCAATTTATTTTTTATCAACAGGCCATCTCATTGTCTGTTCAACCTCCTTTTTTCAAGGATGGGGAACTAAATACTAAAATTTAATAGTAAATGTGAAACTTGAAGCATGAATGAAGTAATGAATGAAGTAACTTACTGAGCGCAATTAATACCTGCAGGCGTCTTGGTACTATAAGTGATTAAATCAGAAAGGCCCTAAGCTTCTATTGTCGAAGAAGTCAAGTTTTTAAGGACTTCCTAAATGCGATATGGTAGTGGCAGCTTTCATGTCCCTAGGGAGTCGATTCCTATTCAAGGCTTTGCAAGTAATGAAGCTCCTGCCTCCCCAGGAGGAGCGTTTTAAGGGAGGAACAACCAGATTACTGGCGGAGCTGGAACAGAGAGTGCTGCCAGGCGCATACCATCCAAAACCTTTTCAGATCGGTGGGACCTTGACTGTGAAGGACCTTAAAGGTAATACATAAGGCTTTTAATATTATGCATTGCTTCTGTAGTGTAGTTCCTATTTTCCCAATAGGCTCTGCGCATTGGAATAACATAAACAGCAGTGTAGACGTAGGACTGAGGTCATCTAGGTCTCTACTGACTGTTAGACTTAATTTAGGTTTGCGACAGCTAGCTCAGAGGTCACTGGAAACTTTCTTGAATGAATAGGGAGAGATCAGCTTCCCTGGCTCAGACAAGAAGGGATTCAGCTTCCGACAACCGCATAAACATGACATCTTTTCTCCCTCAGAATAAGAGTAAATCTCTAGAGTCGTGTGAAAACAATAGACAGCTATTTCACTCAGTCAGATGTGCATTCTTAGTTTCACCAGAGTGCAGAGAATAGAGAGACGGGCGTTTTCAATAAAAGGTATTATTTATTGAGCAGTCTTCCTTCTCATACAAGAGAAATGAATTGCCACAATTGCAATACTTTAAAAAAAAAATTTTTAAAACCTTTATTTACAAATCAGTGTACACAGCTATTCAGCCTTACATCCCAGAGGCTAGGCAGCATATCATTAACCAGAAGGCCAGTGTACAAGGAGCAAAGTACCAGAACGTATCAAGGTTGTAATTTTATGTTTTTTAAACAAGTGATAGGTACAAAAAGAAAGCACCTGAACTAGTGCTAAGAAGTAAGGCAATTGAAACAGTAGTGCAACAGAGCCTGGGTATGGAGTCAGCTAGGCCCAATAATCTCAATAACAGTCAAAAACAGTACTCATGTATAAGACCATAAGGGAAGGGAGAACCCAGGATAACTATGCAATCAGAATGCGTGTTGGAGTTATAGGTTACGGGGTCAATCGTTCCTCCAGTGGGGCGATGGCAGGTGGTATACAAAGGTCACCCCTATATTCATTCCAGGCCCCCCATATCTTTTGCCATTTTTTCGGTTTACCCCTGGCCACCTACACCGTCTTCTCTCGGAACTTACACCAATCCATGTTGGCCTTCCACTGTACCACCTCCGGGGCTGTTGCAGCCCCCCACATTTGTGCAATGTCCCGTTTCGCAACCATATTTCCCAGGGTTACCCATTGGGTTTGTGCATTGTTATAATCAGTTGGGCCCCAGACATTCAGGAGGCAGCGCCGAGCCTCCGCCTGAACTTCCACCCCAGTCACCTCACTCATAATCATGTGTATCCGCCTCCAGTAGGAGGCTACCGCACTACACTCCCAGATAATGTGCATAAAGGTGGCTAGGTCGCCACAGCCACGCCTACAGAGGCCATCCACTGAATGACCCATGTGTATTAACCTGGGACCCGTAACGTAAACTCTGTGAAGAATTTTTAGTTGTACGAGCCGCAGCCTGGCAGGGATAGCAACTTCCTTGGGGGAGGACACCGCACATTGCCAGTCTTCGTCGTCTAGCTCTATCCCATCTCGCACCCACTGGTCTCTCACCCCCAGGAGGAGGTCCGTACGCACATTAATCAGTTTTTTATAAATTAGGGAAATAGCGCTATCAGGCATATGTCCGTCTAGTACCCTATCTTCCAAGGGGGAATATTCAGGGATTTTCCCACCCTCCGGCATAGCTGCCAGAAGCGCATGACGCAGCTGGGCGTACCGGAAATATTCTGTCTCGCCCAGCTGGAACTCCGTCTGTAATAGAGCAAAAGATTTTATCTCCCCTCTCCCTATCATGTCTTCCACTTTGGATATGCCTATCATGTCCCACTTGTCGAATCCCTTAGTGTGCCACAGTTTACCCAGTATTTCCGAATCGTAGAGCGGGGTTGCCATCGTGAGCCTATCCTTCCACCCCTGTGACTTTGTGATCGCACTCCATATGTGCACCGCTGTCTTCGTTGGCGCCGACATTTGACCATCCAGAGATCTCGAGTACAACGCCCTGTGATATTTCCCGTCGTCCAGAAGCCACCGATCCATGGCATAGCCTGGGCTGTCTGCTGGACCGTAGAGTCTGTGATTAAGGGCCGCCAACTGGGAGGCCCAATAATATCTCCGGATGTCAGGCAATGCTATACCTCCGTCGTACCACGGGAGAGTAAGCTTCGTAATAGCTATGCGTGGTCTGCCATCCCAAAGCAGGGCACGTTGCAAGCCCTCAATCTCCCGAAAGTAACTGGCCGGAACGGGGTCTTGAGTATTTTGTAGGGCATACAGGAACCTGGGCAGGGACATCATTTTAAATAATGCCGCTCGCCCAAGGAGGGAGAGCGGGAGTTTACGCCAGCCCTCTACGTCCCGTCGAAGACGGACGAGGGGGAGAAGCAAATTATTCAGGTATCGCATCTTGGGGTCCGTTGAAATGTAGATCCCCAAGTATGTAAAGCCCTGCCTCGCGACCTGTATGCTACAGTCCCTTGGGAGTCGAGGTGTCCCTCCCCTCAGCACGTACAGGTGCGACTTCGACCAATTGATAACCAGGCCAGAATGCCGGCCAAAGAGACGAAGCACTTCACACACCACAATAAGCGACTTACAAGGAGAGGTGAGATACAGCAAGATGTCATCAGCGTATAGCGACACTCGGTCCTCGAATCCAGGGGACCAACGTATTCCATGTATGTCTGGGTGGTGCCGTAGCCATGCACAATTGCAATACTTAATATAAAGTAAAGTACGTACAGTAAAAGGAGTATTATGAAATAATACTGTAAAAGCATGAATGTGGTTTCTTAGCAATAAGACACTTTAAAATGGATAAAATATATACATACATATATACATTGGCTAACGTGCTCAACTGGTGCTTCTAAAATACGCCTACCCCGGTGTACCTGACCTAAGCCTAATACGTGGGAAGGAGTAAGTAAGTAGCAGTTTAAGTTAAGTTGGTTTTGCCAAGAATCTGACTCGAAAATTCTCTCCAAGGGTCTAGTCAGCACTGTACCTTGGGAATAGAATGTAGGCGGTCTGGCATCTCTCTCTCAGGACTCGATATCCCAGTCACCCACAAGGGTAGGCTGGAAACGCCGGAGCTGGATTTTCTCGGCAGGAGAAAAGACAGCGTCTTTCTCAGCGCGTCAAAGAGGAGGGGCAGCGTCCGTGGGCTTTTCGCGTCTGCTGGGCTCTCGGCTAGTAGATAGCTGCTCTGCTCCAAAACCACCACCGTGTGTTTGCTTAAGACTACGTTGGTATATTTATACCTGAAAGGTGCCGAGTTTGACGTAAGGTTTGGACATAAGACGTCAATAAAGATATCACTAAGAACTGGCCATTCTTACAGTGCTCGCAGGAGTTCTATTACAAATCAAAACAAAGCAAGCGGGGATTTCCCATGTTGCTGAAGGTTTGGTGTGTTGAAAGAACTCGTTGTGCTTTCTAGGAATCTAAGGAAGTAGCTTTTGCCGTGCCTTGGACAGCAAGGTCGATTTTACTGAAATATGGATCTGATTCTTATACCATTATAGGGATATTATTGATTATAGCTGTACAAGGGCATAAAATGGTAATATTGATTCAGGTTTTTAGATAAAAACACAATACCCACACCACGATCTAATGTCCATCATTTACTAAAAACTAAGCAATAGTAAACATGTAAAGGTGCATGTGTATTCCAACCCACCCCAAAATACATTTTGCATTTGAAATGGTGTATGCGAAATACACAAAAGATTATTGGTACTGTACGTTTTTTAAGCAGTGTAATCATTCAGTAAAAAAAGGATGCATATATATTTAGCTGAACGATTTGCGAAAATTACACATGAAATGTCTCTTAATACAGAAAAGAAGGTCGAGACTATTTCATCACATATAAATGCAATTACTTGTAAGTGTGCTAGAGGCTGAGGTAATATTTTCTCTCTAGAATTACTAAAAATAGAAGCTCTGTTCTTTATGAATAGTTCTACTGTAAGCAGAGTACATGTGCCAAAAAAAAAAGGTAAATATTTTGGAAAAAATAGTTTTGTTTTCAGGGGAAAAAATAGTTCCAAATGTTTTCAGTAGCTTTTGTTTATCAAAGTGAAGGCCAAATTCAGAGTTCAGGGGAACGCTGTGTGCCGGTTTGCTTAAAAAGTTATTCTTTCTGTTCAGGGGAGAACATTACTTCAGACAGATGTGCAAAAAAACTGTCTACAGCTTCAGGTGAAAGTTCGACCATGGTTGAAAATGCTGTAACCGGGCAGTCGTGAGAATGATTTCTATCGTCGATGTCAGTATCAGCAATGCTCACAGAAGGTCGTACCTGGGTGATGTTGCTCTCATTTCTTGCTTCACTCCCACCTAATCGTAGTGGTGAAGTTTCAACGAATGCCGTCATCAGGATTGGTAACCGCTGGGGACAACACGATGCATGAGCCGTTACTGGACTTAGCAAAGTATCGAGATCCATTGGTACTGCTGATTGTAGTGTAAGACAGGTGTCCAACACGCATTCTTCTCCGCATAGCATACATCGAAGCACAGGTAAGATGCAGTTCTGCCATATAGGTCTGAATGAAAGAAACCAGGTCATAGTCAGCTCTCTTAGCCGGGCTAATCCAAGGACTTTAGTTATGCGGTCCCTACAGCGTATAGCTAGGATCGTTTCTTCCATTGTCGCTGGAGTCTTGTCTGCGTTTTGGCTTGCCATATCGGAGCAGAAGGGTCAAAAATAACATTTCTGCTACGAGTCCCAAAAGTAGTGGTAGGCCGCCAAAGACCGAATGGAGAAAATTGGGAAAGATGCGCAGGACTGCTTCGAAGGGTGTTAACAGTCCCGAAACAATTGTCTTAAATACATGTGCGATACCACTGGCATCTGACATATTTAGGATTTGGCTTAGCATTTCTACGAAATGCACGGGGCAGTTAGTTGATAAAAGTGTATGTATCTCTGCCGTTGTCCTTGCAACTTGAAGATCATACGTTTCTTTTGATGATGTAATAGGCACTGTTGTCTGTAAAAGCACAGACTTCATTCTGCTTAAAGTATCAATTCGTTTAGAAGAGATATTCAAGGGAGGCCAAATCGTCGCCTCTGTATCAGTAGGGACGTTTGGATAAAATGCTTGCATACAGCAAGTGACCATGGAACTAACGCTTACGAGATATGCTTTCCCTGGCACCATGCCACAACAGCTGTGATCCGTTATTACAACGTAACTCCCGTTAGAAAGTTTTCTAAAGAATGGCTCTATCTGTGTTGCAGGTGTGCCGTGCTGGTGGCATGAAATGTTATTTTAAGTCCCCTCACAGGCCCCATGTAAATTAATACCTTGCCACAGAAGTATACCACTCAGTGATCGTTAACAATTATTACCACTAAGAAATACATTCTGGTTTTTGTCACTATAACATGTATGTGTATAAGGTAATTTCCATGATGACTTAATGTACCCTTTACCCAACCTTTCTTACTGGCCTGCTGGTATATACTCTTGGCATTTTTTAAATTGGAAAGTTGTTATCGGAATTGTGATTATTCCGTGTATTACCCATTCAATGACAGGTCTTTCTGACATTGTCAATGGTAATCTCTCAAGTTTTTCAATGCTCAGAATCGTATAGTCTGCTCCTTTTTGTGCCAAACTGATTTGTTTATCAGTATGGTTAAAGATAGAGAAAAATGACGTTGTGTTGATTAAACGCCATGGCACATAGCCCGAAACACAGGTTTTGCAATGTCCAGCCTAGCTGTACAATAGAACGTAATTGGGACTGGCCATGTTGTAACAATAGCAAGTCCTGATCTATTATATCGATAGCAGATGATACAATACTGTCCAGTGAATATATTCTGGAGGACAGAGTCATTAACCCATTGTCCACAACAGAAAGTAATTTTTCCAAATTAATACGATCAATTTCTCGTATTTTCTCTGTTGTCTCAATTTGAGTCACTTTCCAAGCTTCGTTGTACGCAGCGTATATACTGGCCGCTATGAAACGTTTTTGGCGCTGTTTGCGTGGACCCATTATGAAATCGCGCAGGTCAGCACCGTCTTTAAGTAAAGTCAAGTGTTGCTTAATTTCTGCCAGTGTGGATGTCTGTAGCCATTCAAGGCATAGTTTCCCTACCCTGTATGTTGTTACTATCCCTGGATGTTGTCTCTGGGAGTATCTAGGGTCTGGTCTGGTCATTTTTAACCCCTGTGTTTTGTTCAGGAATCTATCTTGACAGTTATTTGTGTCTGTTGGCCAGATTAACCACTGTTTCCAATCAGGATGTGTTCTGTTTTGATGTAAAATGTGGGATACGTCTAACTCAATATCTGTGGTTGTATTATCAGGTATTGGCTTTGGAATAGACGGTTTGGTTAAGTCTTTAATCTTGGCTAGACCAAGACAAGTAGTTTGTTGAATGGTGTCATTCAAGAACAAAATGTGTTTTGGGATCATGCAGGCTCGAAATAATGATTCTAAACCTTGGACTTGCCATTCTTTTGTACCCCAGATGGTTTTTGTTTCAATGTTGTTCTTCCAGAAATCAAAACCAAGTGTAATCATTTTTTCATAAAATGTTTCCGAATAAATCAATTTAGTATTTGTCAGCATAGTTTTTGTCCCTGTTTTATCTAACAGTTTGTAATAAAATGTTTCAAGAAATATAGGATGTCCCACGTTTATGGATCCACGGATCCTATTGTCCAATAGGACAAATCTGCGTGTATGTGAGTCTGGGGTGGTCTGGTCTGGAATAAAAACAATTAAGTAAAAACAATTCAGGTACATAACATCAAGAATCGAAGATTTAGGTCGACGCGGCGTTTCGGTTTTCTTTTATTTGACACCTTCTTCAGGACCGATTCTAAAAAGTTATTTAGAAACATACAGTTACCCACTGATTATTGATTTGTACATTTTCCATAGTTAAAAAAATTCATTGTTATTCCTATACATTTAACTACTAGGCACCCTGCACTTGTACAGTTATATAGTTTTCAAAAAAGCATCAAATAAAAGGCATCATTTTGGTGAAAGGCATGATTGATTATTAGACAAACAGCAAATTTTCTCCGGGTCATAGTGTTCCAATCCGTATTTATAAAGGACTATACATATCGGGAGACTGCTATGCTTTATGATGTTATTAGTTGATAGTTCAAATCCACACTAGTACCCCTCACCCTGTCACATTTTTTGGACACCTAGAACTGGGACTCATGTGTCCCTGCCACTCTTCTGTGGGAATATAAGCTGGTGTTTGGAGGACGTGGCTATCATTCATCCATTTCAGTTTGGATTTGTTTTTTTTTGGGAAAGAACAATTTAGTTTAACTGACCCAAGGTATTTCACCTTACCTTAAAGTTCATAATTTTTCTCTTATCATGCACTTTTGTCAATATCAGTGGGAAATGTTGCCCCAGTCTTATACGATCTGTTGGCCACGGATCAATAGGTTCTAAGAGAAATTATCTATTGGGAGAGACAAATTGTGTTCATTCTTTCTTTTCCCTTTTGATTTCTATTTGCGATAATATAGAAGGTTATTTAATGTACCTTTTTTCTATGGATGACGGGCCTCATGCACTGTGCGAGGGAGCCACCGTTATATCCTTTGGTGTGAAGTTTCCTTTTAAACACATAGTTCGAAAAATTAAACCGATGTTTGGGAAATTTCTTTAAAGGAAATGTTTTGTGTTCTATAATTATTTTATTTTATCGAGAAGGACGTGTATCAATATCTTGATATCTATCAGGCTTTTTCAAATTATCACTATTTCTAAGGTTGTATCTTTTCTCAGAGGGCTCCCTTTGGGGAGACTGGTGTTCTCAGTTCGGAGTTCTTTCCCTCCGCTGAGGAGACCTTCCTCTGGACTGGAATTTTTTTTCTTTGGGAGTGGATTGTTTATTTCCATCCCAGCTCTTTTTTGGAGTGTTTAGATTATTTTTAATAAATATCTTTTCTGGATTTTCAAGTAGTTGGGGTTTTACCGGTTTCCCACCCAAACTATCTCTACCTAGTTCTTCATAGGATTTTTCTATGATTCTGGCAAGTTCAATTGGTTGGTCTGCTATATCTGTTTCTTTCAATTTCTGGCGGTTCGCCACAGATGCTGCTTCTTCTTTTATGTTGGCTAATAATATAGCCGAGACCTGCTTGAAGTCTTTCAGTAATTTCATACCCAGAGTTAAAGCAGGTTCTGGACCGTATTCATTTTGAATCTGTCTTATCACATCTGGTATTACCACCAGAGACGGAACACCATGTGTTTTTGTGTAAATGGAAGCAAAGACTGTGCCCAAGTGTCACAGTCCTCCACATGTGGTGCGACCCCCATTGGAAGGCAGATAGTCAGAATTCTGTGTTTCTCACTAGGGGTAGTATTCAGGAATACTGCCTCTATTTGAGTTATTTTCTGTGCTAGGCAGAATGGAAATTGTTCCCGTTTTGCGGGTGTCTTACCAAGACGTGATTGTATGTTCTGTGGTGTAATTTTATTTGTGTTCCCCTGATTAGGGGTCAGCTGTGGAATGTTAATAGCTGGTTGGACTGTTGCAGTCCGCATTACATATTGGACTAACTGTCTGTGAATTTTAATTAGTAATTTTAGCTGGGCTAAAAGTCCCTTGTCTGACATTTTTTCGATGTCTGGATGTGGTGTGTAGCTGGCTAGAACCGGCCAAGTTGCTCCTGGTCTACCTAGTGGACCGAGCCTGGTGATGTGATCATTATGTTTTAGGGCGCCTTTAAACCAGAGCAGGTGCTCTTGGTAATTTAGTGGAATTTCCACATCCTCGAAAGGAGTGTATTCTTCCGGAGGTTCCTCTATTTTGTAATAGTGGAATTTATGTGTTGTAGTTTTTGCCACTAGAAAGTTTATCCATGAATAGAATACCTCTGTCTGCCGATACTCGTGTGCCTCTATCACGAAAATGACTGTACCACCTCGTGATGTCAGTCCGTTTTCTATAAGTTTTAGAGTTATAGTTTTTCTTATGTTGACCGGAATGAGGATAGCATTCCGGTCATTCTGTAGGAGACTCGTGTCATCCTCTATTAGTTAAGCTGCTAATCTAGCTGCTTCCCTTTGTCTTCGCTCTCTGGCATTTTTACTGGCAGAAAGGTTTTTTTGTTGCAGATCAGGTTTCAAGGAAACAAAAGGTTAGGTGCACAATATTTTGGAACACTGTATCCTTTAACCTTGACTAAACAAAAAACTCTACATAGGAATCTCTTCGTACTAAGTTACGGCGGATTTTAACCTTTCACCCACTCCAGACGTCTATTGGAGTATTTACGGGGAAAAGGGTCTGCGTGAAAAAGCACGACTGAGTTACTCTAACGTCTTGCGTTAGTTTTATCGCCTTACCAAACGTTGGGCGCCATGTAGTGTAGTTCCTATTTTCCCAATATGATTTATAAGTCTCATCTATCAGTCTTTTGCAAAACCTTGCTATCTCCTTACTGAAAAGCACTCTTTTTCAGCATCTTCCTATCTAAGATGTAATCTTTCAAGGGTACTCTGGTTTTTTGCCCTTCAGGCTCCCGCTCAATCTTCACCCAAGAATTTAACAGCCTGTTAGAGGCTGGCATTCTTTCTAGTGACTACACGATTTCAGCTTCCATTTGATGGCTGAATCAGATACTGCAACCTCTGACTTTCTTCAAACGATGTCCTCCTTGGGTGTCCCTCAGCTGATTGTCGGCCCCACACACTTGGCAGGTCACACATTAGATGGTATCTTTTCTAACAATTCTACCTTGTCCATCACAGATACTCTTCCTCTAACCTGGTCAGATGACATGCCATACTGTTTCATATGACTTCCATTGTACCTCTTCTTCCTACTAGATCTATTCCCCACACCGTCCCCACCTGGACCTGGTACAAAGTTGACTCTGAAATTGTTGCCAGATTGCTATCAAACTCTCAACCTACTCTCTCTGATTATCTGAATTCTGCTGTTACCCAGTACACAAATTGGATGGACTTGGTTATCAAAAAACTTGAGAGCTCTTCTATAGAGCTGCAGATAGCAAGAGAAAAAATGGTGACAAGAATCCAACAATGTGGAAAGGACCAAGTACAAAAAGAGTACCTACAAAACCTGAAATTTTATAGTAAGGTCTGCTTATTTTACCAATAAAATCTAAGCAGGAGAAAATTCTTCTAGAGAACTTTTACAAAAATGGTCATCAAGCTTACTACCTACTCGACGGGGCACTCTACTAACTCTAGGCAATCTTTTTGCAACTCTTTGGCCATTTTGTTTGTTTAGAAAGTTGCAAATAGCTGTTGTACATTTCCTAAGTCAGCCACTCCCTCTTATTGCAGCTGCATCTCCTTCAGCCCGACCTTGGTTAAGCCCACCTTTAATTCTTTTATTCCTCTCTCTACCAAGACAATCATAAGGCTGATAAAAGCCACCAGTGCCTGCTTCCCAGATAACCCTTGTCCTCCCAGTGCGGTCACTGTCATTGCTGAAACCATCGCTCACACACTGACTACTATTTTTCAGAAAATGTTTCACTCTGGCTCTTTACCAATTAGTTGGAAAAAAGCGTCAGCGCTTCCTCTTTTAAAGGAAACCCTCTTTGGATCCTTTAGATCCAAATAGCGATCACCCCATATTGTACCTCCACTTGCCTGCCAAGTTAATTGAGAAAGTAATGAATATCCAACTCGCTGAGTTCATCTCAGGCTACAATTTGCTGGATTCCACCTAGTTTGGCTTCTGTTCTCGCCGTGGCACGGAAACGGCATTAATCAGGTCAACAGAGGAAATCAGGGAATCCCTTGACCTGGGGACAGAGCGGCCCTGATCTTATTAGACCTGTCAGCAGCATTTGATACTGTTAACCATGGCAGACTGTTGGCTCATCTAGCAAATATTGGTATCAGTGGCATGGCTTGGAATCTCCTTAGTTCGTTCCTTCATGGTCATGAACATTCAGTCCATCTGGCCAATTTTGGTTCTGATTGTTTTTTCCGTGTGGGGTCCCACTGGGATCCTCACTAGGCCAGACGCTGTTTAACATTTCTGTTATCCCTCTGGCTGACCTTATAAACTCATTATGCTTTTCCCTTCCATTATACGCAGACAACACTCAAATTGTTGTCTACCTTGCCAATGACTCATCTGGCATAGGAACCATCTTTTGTAACTGCATGCAGGCCGTCGGCCAATGGATGGCGGAGAACTGCCTTCAGTTCAATTCAGGAAAGACTGAGGTCCTGCTGTTTAGAGCTCAGCCCTCATTGTTGACTCCCGACTGGTAGCCCCAAGACATGGGCCTTCTTCCTGCCCCTGTCAACAAAACTTGTAACCTGGGTGTCCTGATTAATAACAAAATATCTGTTAGTGACCAAGTCAATGCTGTCACTTCCAAGGCCTTCCACAACTGTAGGGTTATAAAGAAGATACTCCCTATAATCCCTTTTCAGCTCCAGAAATCAATAGTGACTTCCCTTGTCCTGTCTAGGGTCGATTATTGTAATGGTCTGTATTTAACTGCACATCCGCATATGCTTAATAGGCTATAGACCCTGCAGAATGCAGTCGCTGTGCTTCTTCTCAAAATTCCCGAACACCAATCGGTATCAAAATCTGTGAAGATGCTGCATTTGCTGCCCATCAGGCTGAGAGTTACTTTCAAGGCCTCTTGCATTGTTTATAAAGCTCGACACGACCAAGGGCCCTTGTTCCTCAGAAATAGTTTTAACTGGTAGTTTCCCAATAGACCTTTGAGATCCATTGCTGCCAAAGCTGTGATCATGCCCAAATTCAAACGTGCATCCTGGGGCGGGCGCAGAGCCTTTCAAGCCTGGAATAAGCTATCTTAACACATCAACATTTCCCCAAATCTCCTAATCTTTAGATAGACCTTTAAAACCTGGCTATTCAACTTTTTATAAAGTGCCTCAGTCCTTTCCTGATCCTCGGCCACAATGTTGTCAGCGCCATGGCACCCTACGGTATTCGAGTGCTTAATAAAAATACTTAACGTAACATAATCCAAGGGAAAAGGCCCTGCACACTCTAAACACAAAGCCAGTTATCTGTCGTGCTTTCAACTTACAATAATAGTTTTTGGGTTGTGGGGAGGTACAAATAACTACAAAAAAATCCCAAAAATGAACAAAAAACAAAAACCATATGAATTACATTCTGAATCATTTACTGATATTGTCTGTGTTCTTAGGTATCCTACATCAAACATAACATGTTAATATACATTAGTTGATATAATCCGTGTTTTAAGGCACCATTCATCCAATTTAGCATGGTAATGCCCATCATCTGATATATTGATAGCTCCAATGAATGGGGCCATTGACATTGTTTATGTTCAAAGAATGCAAAATAAAGTTACAAATAATGATCTCTGAACCGATCCTGCAAATGCCAACACGTGTTTCACGGATATTCTTCCGCTTCTTCAGGGCTGCAGAAAACACAATCCCAAGATATAAAAAAATTAATCTTCATCAAACGAAAAGTTCTTATGTACACAATATAACATATCCAGGTGAGATTTAGTATGCTGTCAGATTTTTAAATGCCAGTGATTTTATTTTTTATATATATTTTTTTTAATTTATTTATTGGTTTTTTTGTGAACTGGTACAATCAATACAGCAGATGTAATTCACAGATAGAGACAGGATGACTATAGTAAGAGAAGAGGAAGGTATGGTTATTACAGTAATGTAGATTGACAGAGCATCATGAGAGTATTACACAAACAGTGCTCATCGTGCTAGGGTATATACTTGAGAGGTCGCTACTACCACGCAAAGACATTTATGCATTAGTGGAACTTACAGTTAAATCAGCAAGATGCAGGCATCCAAGGAGGATAAGCAGGAGTTGGTCAAGTGACTGCAGTACTAACACCCTGGGTGGCGTTGGTGTCATCCATCAGGTGAGTGAGTAGGTATGCCGTAAAGGGGCCCCAAATATCGCGAGGCTTGGGGAAGGAGTTCTGCAAATGTATATGTTTGTCCCTGCCAGAATACCATATCTTGGATCCAATCCTTGAATTTGGGTGCCCCGCCACAACCCCATCTACATGCTATTCTACGTTTAGCTAAGAGGAGCCTGAAGGAGACAAACTTACGGTGCGCAACAGCCAATTTCTCAGTGTAGCTCAGCAAGGCAAATAGGGGAGAGAACTGAAGCGGCAACAGTGTCATTTGTTCTAATGCTACGTGAACTTGATGCCAATAGCCCTGGACGGCGGTGCAGTCTCAGGCGAGGTGCAGGAAATCCCCTCCTGCAACACTGCAGGAGTCAAAGTTGTCATTGTCGCGCAACTTATACCTGCACATTTTGGATGGTGTTTAATATGTGCGATGCAAAAATGTATAATGTAGGATGCGGAGGCGACTACTGGACGAGCTCTGCTCTGTCTGTCTGTCTGCAGCAGCAGTAGTACTATTGTCCATCTGTGATATCATGCCCCATCTCGGCGGTCCATTTGTCTCGAGCCGCACAAAGTACTCGGTTCAGGGCTGTGTAAAGACTATGGTATAATGAGCAGGCTAAGTGTGACGCAGCAGTATTACGCAGTATCATGCGCAGCGGGGCGATCTCTGGATGTTCTAGTGGGTATGTAGGTGTGTGTTCTTTGAGGCACTGCCTCAGCTGGACATAGAGGAAGGTATCCATAGGAGATGGCAGGTGTTTAGAGAAGAGTTGTTGTGATGTACGGAACTTGCCATTTCGATAGAGATCCCCCCAGCACTTAATCCTGTGCTTAGTTTTAGTCTTTTTGAAGACACCCTCCTGTAGGACCGGCATCTTCGGATGATAAACCAGTAGAAGTAATGGTGAGTATAGTATGGGGGTCTGGGATCATGTGGCAATGCCTTGCCATGCTTTCACAGTGCAAACAATCTGTTATGTGTCGCCCCTCGTGGCGTGGTGGGAGCCAGTACTGCGCCCTCAAGCAGTATGGGGTCAGAAAGCCAGTGTTCAGCAGCCACTTGCGGCATGTATTTAGGGGGTTGAAACCAGAAATGAGCGTACTGGGCTTGCGCGCATTTTTAATATTATTCAAAATCTGATAGATACTACTAGCTGCACATTTCTTAATGTAGAATTATCCCCAGGTGTGAGGCTGGATCCAGAAAATGTTCTGCCAAAGCATTTCTGCGCGCTGGGGGCGGCATCACGTGACTCAGCCCTGACGTAGTTCGCGGACGTGACGTCAGTTAGGTCACATAAGCCCCACCTGGCGAGCTGACGTCCGTTTCCTTATTTTCCGCGTGCAAAGCGGATCCAGATTGTGTCCCTTGGCCTGATTTTCAGTCTTCTTTTAACGCTTTTGCATTGAGGAACAGTGTTCAAATGCCTTCGAGTTTAAAGACATGTACTTCTTGTACACGTCAGATGTCGCGATGGACACTCACCCTATCTTTATGTGGTATTTGAGCGAGCACCCTGATTCTACGGACTGTGACGCTTGTCAGCATCTCAAGCCAAAGGCCCGGCTGGAGCGCCGGATGAAATTGCTTTCAGCTTGATTGTCCAGGTCGAGCTCATCTCTGCGTCTGTCCCCTACCTCGGAAGGGTCCAGAAACCGCAGATTCCGAATGCAGCATCGTCCTTCGCCGAGGCCACAGGGGCGTCGTTCGCCCGCCGGTAAGTCTTACAGCTTGTCGCCGAGGCCTTGTCCTCGCTCTGCAGAGGGCACGGGTTCCCCTTGGGACGTGCGCCCTCGGCCGTCGCCACTCTATTCGCTGTTTCCTGGCGACTAGGGCCCAAATGAAGGCCTACGCTACAACTCTGCAGACTTCTTTGGGCCCCCCTCCTCTTCCTGAGACGTCCGCGAATCCCTTGCCATGCGAGGGACCTTCCGCGGAGTCGCCGGTGGCTTCGACCCCGGCGCCGACGAGTTCAGCTTCAGGTCGAGAGGCCCCTCAGGTCCCCCACTTGTCCATGGATCTTCCATCCTACAGGGGCTGGCCGTTTCTCCGTTCAGCTGGACTCTGGGATGGGCAGCTCAGTTTACAGCCGTTGCCCACGAGGAATTGCTTCCCCCTGCAATGCCCTACGGAGGCAAGTGTTGCCTTTGTCTGGGCCATTTCCACGGCCGCTGGCATTTTGAAATGGGTAACCCCGTCACCCCCTTCCCTAAGGACCATTTGTTGGAAGTTCTCCACCAGGGATCTGGTGGAAGGGAGCTGCTTCTTCCATTTGAAGATTCGCTCCACAACTCCCTTCTAGGAGCCTAGGGGTGTGCTGCCATGGGAGATCCGGTGCCTCAGCTGCTCCTCCACTGCCACCGTCCTGCTCGGCACGATCCAGTCTGTCTTTCTATCCACCCTTCTACCCAGGGCCCTCTCCTGCAGACTGCTTTCCCTTCCTTGCCTGCAGTGTTGCTCCCTCCGTCACGTGAGGCCCGGTGATTGTATTCCTGGGGGCGTAATATCTTCGCTTCCCCTAGTGCTGCTTTGAGAGCGCTCAACAGACTTTGCGTGTTGGCCAGGGCTACCTCCAGTCTGTGGGATTCCGCTGAGTCCCTTCTGTCTCGCTCCTCACAGGAGGGTGTCTGCGCTGATCTTCGGCACCATGTACTGGATGGTCGAGAGTTAGCTGCATTTATTCTCCGTTTGGCCCTGGATGTTTCTGATTCTCTCGACCATGTATGGCGAGTTCTGTGGCTCTCCGCCGCCATGCTTGGTTGTGGGATGGCGTTTTTCCAGAGGATATTAGGGAGTGTCTTGTTGGCCTGCTTTTTGATGGGGTTCTTCTATTTAACACCCACACAGACTCTGCCATTCAACAGCTCCTTGCGGGGCTCCGTCCTCCTCCCCCTCAGTAAGTTTTGGGCTTGTCGGTCCTCAGGTGCTTTTTGGGAGACGTTTATAGCACCTTTTTCTTTGAGCCTAGTGTTTCGGTTGGCCCGTTTGTGTGTTCTGTGTGGCGTGCAATGCCTTCAGGGTCCTTAATTTGGCCCCTCTGTACTGTTGGCTGCTGGTACAGCCCTTTGAACTTTGTGGCCGTCTTTGTATTTTCCGGCTGATTTGTAAGCCGTCTGTGGTGCTAACCGCAGGTCTTTTCTATTCTTGTCCTCTGCTGTGAGTTTTTTCCCCTAAGAGGTGTTCCCATGTTTTGTTGTGGGACGTGTCATACCCTAGGTGGGGTACTTGTAGCTATTGTGTAGCTCTGTACTCAGCTGGAGGGTGTAGACCCCTTTTTGGGTTCCTCCCCTTTCCTGGCGTCACTGTATGCTGCTTGGTGCGGTCCCCCCTTTCTTTTTTCTTCTGTATTGGCGCAGATGGCGCTGTTCCAGGTTTTGTTACTGTACTCGCTACATCGCCAGACCGACTTGGCATGCCGCCTATGGCTTCGTGTCATGATGTTTCCACCTTATTGTCCAGCGTTTTGGTCTGCCCCTTTGCCTTGTGTTCCTGGGGGCTAGAATACTCCTCGTATTCTCCTGTGTTTGGGTTGTGTCTCTGGAACTGTCCTTCTCTGGGGCTTGTTCTGGGATTCCCTTGTCTCTGCCCTCGTCTTGCGCTTCGATTGTTCTGGGCGCACTGCTCCATGGTATTTGCCAGCTGCCGGCTGCGCATGCCTGATCATTATGGTCTGCCTCCGTGGGCCTTGGCGTGTACCCTTGTGCTCCTACCCCTTGTTCTTCTGGAGCTTTGCTCGACTGTGTCTTTCTTTTCGCGCCTGCGCTTCTTGGGCGTCCTGCCCGTCCAGCTGTCCCTTCGCTGTGTGTGTTTTCTTCTGCGGCAGGCTCTGCCTCCGTTTCCACCTCTTCTCCTTAGAGTTTGGGGTGGTTCTTTTCTTCCTTGGTACTCTCTGGTGCTGTCTATCCCTCCGGGGGTTTCTGGCAGATGTCCTTTGTACCTCGGGTGTCCTGGCCTTCCCTTCACCTTGTTCTTGCTTACTTTTGCTTGGTGGGGGCTGGGCTTCCTTCCTGTCCCCTTGACACATCCCCCGTTGGGGCCCTGTGTTCTTCCAAGCTGGTGAGTTTTCTCTCGCGGACCCTCCTCCCCTCTGGGTATGGCTAGGTATCTATTCTACGTTAAGGAATCTGTGGCTAGTAGTCTCTATCAGATGTACGAGTTACTTACCTTCAGTAACAATGTATTTAGTAGAGGCGATTCTAGCTGCAGATTCCTCCACGACTCTCCCTTCCAACGCGTTCTGTGAGGACCTTCAGCTTGGTCTTCTGCACTCGCCTACCTCCAGGTGGTCTTCTCTTCTGTGAGTGCCCTCTTTCACTTCCTCCCTAGCAGGATGCTTCGTTCTGCTTGTTTTGCATCCACTCCTTCCTTTCTGGTAATTGGTCGGTAGGTTCATGTGTACTTATGCCTCCCTACACCCTGGTGTTTCCAGTGTGGGGCCCACTCATAATCTTCTCCCTTTTTCATTGCTTGAAATTTCTGACTCCTCTGCAGTCCTCTGAGTTGGGGTCTCTTGGCTGTGCCTCAGCCCTTAGCTCTTTACAGGGGATGCAACTTTCCTTGATGGTGTTGTCTTGGGGTAATTTGTTGTTACTCTTTTGTTCTGGACTTCTTGTCCTTCACTGTTAATGGACTGTGGTTGCGACCTTCTTTCGTCTGCTGTAACATTTTGCACATGGTTTTTCTGTCTCCAGGGAGGATGTGATTTTTTCGCACTCTGTTCCCATATTCTCACAGTTTTTGTGTGTAATGGATCCGCGTTGTGGCGCGGAAAAGTTCTCAGAAGAAAACTGACATCAGCGCGGCGGGGTGGGGCTTATGTGACCTCGCTGACGTCACGTCCGCGGACGAAGTCAGGGCGGAGTCACGTGGTGCTGCCCCCAGCTTGCAGAGATGCTGCGGCAGAAAATTTGCCGGACCCAGTCTCACGCCTGGGAATAATTCTATGTTAAGGAATCTACGGCTAGAATCGTCTCTACCCGATACATCGTTACCGAAGGTAAGTAACTCGTATGTCTGGAACATCAAACCCTCCCTGGGAATATGGCCTAATAAGTGTGTCCCATTGCAGTTTAGGTTGTTTGCCTCTCCAGGTTAGCCGGATCAGCTCCGAGCAGTTCAGAAGTTACAATGCCACCATAAAACAGTGACCTATGAACTGTCATCAAAGAGGTGGATGCAAACCTGAATGCTATAGTTAGACCTTTTGTGTGTGTTGTGATATAGTTAGCGTTTTCCCAGTCTCTCATTATTCTAATGTTGCTAAAAAGATTTTTTTGGGGCAGATATACATTTTTATCAGTAAAACCAACCCCTAACCACTGGGGTATGCTTTAACCCTTTCGGTGCGGCGGCTATTCCGCCGCAGCGCTAACGGGGTGGGGCGGCCGCTCGGCGGCCGCATGCTGGTGACAGAACCGCTCCGTCACCAGCCGCGGTTAAGCTGCGCTGGTGACGGAGCGTTTCCGTCATGACCCGCCCCGCTTATTAGAACGGCCGCGCAGGCGCGAAATCAGCACCGCACAGGTGCGGCGGCCGAGCCATGACGGAACCGCTCCGTCATCAGCACAGCCCAACCGTAGCTGATGACGGAGCGGTTCCGTCATCAGCAGGGGAGGGGTAAATCCTGAGTTTGTGCTTCTCCAGACTAAACCCTCTTAAAATATACTGCCCACCAGTATGGAGGACAAGTGATCCCTACACCTTGTAATCCTCTTTGGCTTATGGGACATTCCCTGTAGACTGATTTACATACTTGCATGATTGATTGTCTCTGTTTAATTTGTGCGTGATGTAAAGTGTTGTGACACCCTACACTCATATGAATAGCACTATACAACAAGTGAAATGCATATATGAGAGTGGCTACGAAGAGATGAGGGGCGCTGGTGGAGGGTGGTAGTGAGGGAATCCAAGGAGGAGGTCAATTGGGGAGAAGCTATGGAGAGATTGAGGGGAACTGGTGGAGGGTAGTAGTGAGGGAATCTGAGGAGGTTGTCAATGTGGGGGCTACGGAGAGATGAGGGGCGCTGGTGGAGGGTGGTAGTGAGGGAGTCTGAGAAGAAGGTCAATAGAGGGGGCTACGGAGAGATGAGGGGCGCTGGTGGAGGGTGTCAGTGAGGGAATCTGAGGAGGAGGTCATGAGGGAGAGGCCAAGAAGTGTCACTTGCCTGATACTCCCACCTCCGAAACCTCCTCTTCCCATCTGAAGGGCATTACATGGAAAACCTTTTTGAGAGTGATAACATTTAGAAAGATATTTGGAAAGAAAAGAATGTGTTTTACTCGGCCCCTTGTAAGACCAAGGAGAGATAAAGGGGGGGCCTTGATGCTAGGGTGACCAGACGTCCCGGATTTCCCCGGACGGTCCCCGATTTTGGAGCAGTGTCTCAACACATTTCTTCAAATTGTACAAATGTCACCGTTTTTGGGTAGTGCCTGGGTTATGTCCCAGTTTTTAAGGGAAGAGTTCGGTGACCCTGCGCGTTAATCAGAGTGTTGTGCCGGCTCACATTTTGACCGGCTCTCTTAGAAACTGGGACAGAGTTCAATTCTTTAAACTCACCTGCTGTGCTGCTCCACCTCATTTAAGCAGCACAGCATGATTTAATGAGTTGTTAATTGTGCCTGCAGATGCCATAGGGCAAGGCCAGGCCCACCCGCTGCCGGACCCTGGAGCTCTTTCCAGAAGGCGCAATAAAATAATGAAGTAATGTGAAAATACATATTTTTTTAAAGAACACAAATATATATATATATATAAAACTTCCCTTTTCTTTCAGTAAGGAAAAGAATAGCACTCTCTGGGATTCTTTGGCTCAGCAGCAGTTTATTTTTAGACAAACGTGTTTCAGATTTACATCCTACGTCAGTGTCGTAATCTCTAAACAATACACTGGCGGCCATTTTTTATATTAAAAGACACCATGTCACGTAAAGGAATTGGTGAAAAACGCACTAAATGCGCCCTCAAGATAAACGGGCGCCATCTTAAAACAATAAATACTGAATGTCAATTCATTACATTTGTCACCAAATCGGTTTCAAATACCGAAATGTAAACACATATTTAACATGTTTTTAAAGAATTAAAAAAGAGTTGATTTCATATGATGCAATTCATATTATTACAATTTCGCCGTGGATCGGCAATGCAGCCTTATGTCCCAAAAGCCTGCCTGTCCTTAATTACCAATTGTGATTACGCTGTGTATCGGCCCAAGCGACATGGTTTAAAATGTTACAGACATTTGTTCAAAAGATCACTTTTCATTAATCACAATCACTCAATTAACTTATTTGTTCAGATGAACAGCCAATTCCTTTCCACCATTTAACCCATTCGGTATCTTGGTCCCTAAATCAATGATATAACGGGATTCCAGTCTTCTCAATTTGAGCATTCGATCCCCACCCCTAATATGTGGTGGTAAGTAATCCAAACAATAATATTGCAGCAGATCCCTGTTGCTATTATGTTTTACTGAAAAATGTTGTGCTACAGGATAACTAAAATCCTTGTTTTTAATAGCACGCATATGCTCTAATACCCTCAGTTTCACCATGTTGATAGTGCTGCCCACGTATTTTAATCCGCAGGGGCACACAAGGCAGTAAATTGCAAAGCTGGTTTGACAGGTCATAAACTTGTTGATTTGTTTATTTCGCTTCAGACCATCTACTTTATATGATAGAATTCTTTTACTTGATATACACGCCTTGCATTTTCCGCATGGAAAAAACCCTTTCATCTCTTTTAGGGTACCTTGAGTTTTAGACAGAGGTTTATCAAGGTGACTGGATACCAAACTATCCTTTAGGGGACGGGCTTTCCTAAAAGTCATCAATGGATTGGCAGGAATATCTGTTGCTATTACGGCATCTGTTTTTAAAATATGCTAATTTTTTCTCAGAATATTCCTTATAGCATTAGGTTCATTAGAGTAGGTAGTAATCATTCTAAATTTTCCAACTGTATCTTTTTTGGATTTGCCCTTTTTAATCAATAGGTCTTTTCGTCTGAGACTCTTAACCTTCTTAAGAGTATTTTCTAGAAGTTTAGTCTCATAACCCCTTGCCTGGAAACGTTCTACACTGCCTTTTATAGCTTCATTAAAAACACTTTCTTCGGAGCAGTTTCTTTTTATCCTAAAAAATTCCCCATAGGGGATGCTGTCTTTAAGTTTTTGAGGATGTCCGCTTCCTGTGTGCAAAATACTGTTCCCAGCAGTGGGTTTTCTATAAAGGGACGTGTTAATTTTCCCATCCTTGATGGCCAATCTCATCTAGGTAGTTTACTGTAGTTGTACTAACCTCCCCTGAAAAGTGAAGGTTGATTTCATTGTTGTTTAAAGTTTGTATATATTGCTCAGCCTCATCTTTGGTGCCATCCCAGATTAAAAACAGATCATCAATGTATCTGTGCCATGCCACAGTTTTGTTGGTCCATTTTTCATTTGTCTTGGACCAGGCCACCTGCTCCTCCCACCAGCCCACGAACAAGTTCGCGTAGCTGGGGGCGAAGCAGGTACCCATCGCGGTCCCAGACGTCTGTCTGAACAAATTCCCATTAAAGGTGAATATGTTGTTGTGCAGGCAGAATTCCATGAGTTCCAATAGCATGGAGTTATGGGTGGCAAATCTCATAGATTTCTTATCTAGAAAGTATTTTATAGCTGTTAGACCAACCATGTGATTGATGCACGTATATAGACTCGTGATGTCTAGTACCACCATTCAGTATGTCGGTTGCCATGCAATTTTTTCAATACGACATATAAAGTCTGTAGTGTCTCGTATATACGATTTTAAATTCACCACGGCATCAAACAGAAAATGGTCAAGGAACTTCGAAAGATTTTCAGTTAAACTACCTAGTGAAGACACAATGGGTCTACCCGGGGGCTCCCTCTCATTCTTGTGAATCTTGGGTAAATGGTAGAATGTAGGTAAGGTTGCATCTGGAGTACTTAGGAACAAATATTCATCACTGTCCAGCATTAGTTTATCATGCCATTTTTTAATTAGAGTATGAAAATTCCGAATACTCTCTTGATAGGACATTTGTGTACATGGTTCATAACAGTCTGATTTCTTTAGTTGTCTGTACGCCTCATCTTCATAGTATTTCCGCGTCAAAAGGACTATGTTATCTCCCTTATCCGATGGTGTGTATATAATGTTCTTATCTTCTCTTAGTGTTTTCAATGCTTTTCTTTGATCTTTGTTGAGATTTTCTTTGTTGTTTTTGTTGTTTTTTATTGATTTTGGCATCATTCTTAATTTGAGCAGGTCTTTAGTGACCGTTTCAGTGAAAGTGTCAATAGCATCGTGTGGCATGATCGGAAAAAATTGAGAGGGAGATTTTAAGTCCACTAGTGGGTGCATCTTGGTCCATTCCCACAGCCCTAATCCTTTGGCTTAGTGTTCCCTCAGTGTCTGTTGTTTCAGAATCCTCATCTTTTCGTAAGTTCTCCAGGATTTCTAAGGTCATCAGATCATTTACGGACAACAGATCCATGTCTTGTTTTTGAGATTTCAAAAGTTTTACTTCCTTTGTCGTTGATCTTAATTTGAAGAATTTATGGAGTTTTAATCCACGGGTAAATTTAAACAAGTCTATTTTGGTTTGAGTGAATTCAAAACTTGCTTGTGGGCAGAAGGTTAATCCCAGCATCAGTACTGATTATTCAGTTTTTGTCAGTACTTTGTTTAAGTTGACGATGGTAAGGTTATCGTTAGTTCCTACCATCTGTTGCCTCTCCGGCTTCTTGTGACTTGGGTCGTTGGTGGCGGTGCCTTTCCTCGACCTCTTCCTGCCCCCTCGCCTTGTTCTTCTAGTTTTTCTGGGGGTCTGGTCTTTCCCCCTGAAAGCCGTGTCTGTTGCATTAGAAGAAATTCCTGTTGAAAATGGGTTTTCTGTATGTTAGTCGAAGATCCTGGTAACTCATCTCCTGATTGGTCCGAATCTGTTACCTCTGATTCGGAGGTTTCCACTCTTGTTGTTTTATCCTTGGTGGCATTTTTGTTCTTTGCCAGATCTTTACGGGGTTGATCATATTTCTTTGAAAATGTAAGAATACGCCCCAGAGCGTAATCTCTTTCGTCCTGGTCGAATTTTTCCTCTTTACATTGGTGGATCTTTATTTCGTATTTCGCCAGTCTGTTTTTGGGTAGTGCCTGGGTTATGTCCCGGTTTTTAAGGGAGGGTTCGGTGACCCTGCGCGTTAATCAGAGTGTTGTGCCGGCTCACATTTTGACCGGCTCTCTTAGAAACTGGGACAGAATTCAATTCTTTAAGCGAAGAAGTGAGGAAATATAAAACGGCGAGGTTCTGCCGTAGGGATACGCACCCACAACGAGCGCTCAATGGCCGGGTATCCTGGAACCGGCGTGTGAAGATATATATATATATACACACACACACAGCCCCGGGGACTGCCACCCCGGGGCTTAACTGTATAATGATGGGGTCCTCTAAGGCCCCCCGGTGACGGCCACACCCCGGGGCTTTAATATGAAGTATGCGGGGGGCTCACGCCCTGCCACTCCCGGGGCTGCCTTTTAAAATAAAAAATAAATTAAAAAACCTGTGTGGGGGGGCTCAAGCCCCCCGACGCGCCCTTGGGACCGCCACCTCCCAGGGCACTAATATTTAAATTGGGGAGTTGGACCCCCTAGCCCTGGGGACCACCACCCCCCGGGGCTTTACAAATGATGGGAGGGGGGCCGCGCGGCCCCCCTCCTGGAGCCTGTGATGGCCCTGGGGACCATCACCCCCCCAGGGCTGGTGCCTACCCCTGGGACACTGCTGTTTGCTATGTTTACTGTTTGCTACAGTAGTGCGGGAGCAAACTGCTTTGGTTTTTGAAAGAGAGAGCAGGAAACCTGCTCTCTCTTTCAACAAGCAAAGCCGATTGCTTTTCTGCATGGGGAGCAGCATGTTAGCTGCTGCCCATGCAGAAAAGCAATGCCGGTTCTCGCACGATGCTGTTAGCCGGCAGGGACCGTAGGGGGCTTGGGGACCCCCCACGGTCCCCCACGGAGAGTGCCAGGCCCTGGGGGATGGGGTCCCTGGAACCAGAAGTCGGGGGGCCACGCGGCCCCTCTCCCAAAATAATTTTAAAATGTTTTTAAAAGGAGGCAGGCTAGCCCCGGGGGATGGGGTCCCGGGGCCTTTAGTGGCCTGAGGAGGGGGGCTTTGCAGCCCCCATCCTTAAAAATTTGAAAAAAATGTGGTTATGCGCCGGGGGATGGGGTCCCCGGGGCCTGGATTAACCACTGCTGGGGGCCCACACAGCCCCCTTCCCGTTAAAGAAATAAAATAAAAAAATTGGGGGGTCAGGCCCTGTGGGATATGGTACCCAGGCCCCCAAAAAAAAGAAAAAGAAGGGGTCTTACAAATTTTTTTTCTTCAAAAAAACGGGATTGGGGAGGAGGCTACGCCCCCTCCCTGCACCACTCTGCAAACGCACCCCCTGGCGCATTTACAGAGAGGGAAGTAATTCCCCTTGAATACTGGGGGGCCCTGGGGGCCAAGTAGCCCACGAGGAGCCTCCAGTATGCACCAGGGGGCTGTGTTGCAGAGAGGTGTAATGAGGCCACGCCCCTTTTTACACTTCTCTGCAATGCAGCCCTCTGGCGCATACTGGAGGTTCCTGGTGGGCTACTTGGCCCAAGGCACCCCCAGTTTTCAAGGGGACTTAATCCCCCAACTTAGAATGCGCTACGGGGCGCGTTTGCACAGTGGTGAAGGTAGGCGGCGGGGCTTTAGATAATGTGTGCAAACATGCCCTGTGACGCGTTTTAAGTTGGGGAATTAATTCCTCTTCAATCCAGAGGTCCCCTAGGGGCCAAGTAGCCCAACAGGTACCTCCAGTAAGCGCCAGGGACCTGCGTTGCAGAGTGTTGTAAAAAGGGGCCGTGGCCTCAGAACACCTCTCTACAACATAGCTCCCTGGCGCATACTGGAGGTACCTGGTGGGGTAGTTGGCCCACAGGGGACCTCCAGGATTGAAGAGGAATTAATTCCCCAACTTAAAACGAGCCACAGGGTGTGTTAGCACACGTCACCTCAGGCCCCGCCCCCTTCCTTCACTATTGAGCTAAATATTCCTCTTAAATCAGCCATACTACGAATTCCGATTAACTTACCTGTTATCACGAGAGACGTCCATGCTGCATCTTTGAGCCCAGTACGGACCCTGAAAAGTAAATCTAAGCATACTTATAGTAACTTGAATAGGAATCTATTGTGTGGTTTTCACCAGAAAAGTTTGTCTATTTTTGAAACGTACAAATATTCCTCTAAAATCAGCCGAACTACGAATCCGATTTACTCACCTGTTATCAGGAGAGACCTTTGTGCTGCATCTTTCAGCCCACTACTGATCCTGAAAAGTAATTCTAACCGTACTTATAGTAACTTGAATTTCCTTCTATAGGCTAACATCGACTGGTTTCACTTGGAAATTCTTCTAAGTGTGGAGTTTTGGAACTTAAAAAAATTCCTCTAAAATCAGCCGAACTATGAATTTCGATTTACTCACCTTTTATCAGGAGAGACCTCAGTCCTGCATCTTTCAGCCCACTACTGATCCTGAAAAGTAATTCTAACCATACTTACAGTAACTTGAATTTCCTTCCATAGGATATCATTGCTTGCTATATAAAATATATATAAATAAAAAAAAAACGAATATTACAATTTTAATATTTATATTTAAAAAGAAATTCAATTTATATTAAAAATATGTAATGTCATTTAAAAAATAAAATATCTAAAATATATACTTTAAAATAATGTAGTAAATCAGTATAAAAATATAACAATTAATACATTTAAAAATTATCATTTACAAACCTTTGAAATTCACTGAAAAAAACATAGGTTTCAGCCACGTTATAGTTAGGAATTAGCATTTAAAAAACCTTAGAAATTCACTGAAAAAACCAAAGGTTTCACACATGTTATAGTTAGCTGGACATTTCACTCATACAAAACCATTGAAATTCCCCCGTTATAGTTAGTTCAGCTAACTATAACTCACGCGCCCGCAATGCACATCTGATGACGTTACATATTACATCACTCATGACATGGTCAGTGACATTACTGATGACATCTCAAATGACATCACTGATGACATCATTCTTGTGAAAGAGTGGCGGACCTCCTCTCACCCTAACATAACCTTTGATACAAACATTCAAAAATAGAAACTAAGGGGGAGGAGCCTAGCCCGCAACCATGATGGCCGCCTAACTCCTCGGCTCCGCCGACCTTCTTGCCCTTCTCCTGTATTCCGCCCTATCCTGCCAGTAATCCTGTGTTTGAGTTGAGTCGTCGGAATCGGGAGGCGAACCCGGTTCCAACGGTGTGCTCTCCTGTACGCTCCCTGCGGTGGAAGTGACGGGCCGCCCTCGCCTTCTCCCTGGCGCTTCACGGCGGCGACCGGGTCTTTCTTCCCCGGCTGCGGCCGGCCCTGAACACAACAACAGCGGCCATTGCATACGGGGCGGAGCCGGCCGGTGGAAAGCAGCTGCTGCACAGTGTTCTCCGCTGCGGGGATCCTATTTTGCTCCGTTAACCTAAAAGTTTGGTGAACCGCAGCTGTGAGTGATACATTGTGTCGTCTCCCCAGCCCGTAGACGGCCCTGCTCGCTACTTTGTCTCTCCTAGCGCTGTGGTGGGTGCCATTTTGGAGATCGAGCATTCGGCACTTGAAAGTGACGACCCCGGGCTGCTGCTGAAGGTACGGACGACTGTCTACACCACTTTGACACCGTGTGGGGTGTAGGAATGGAGTGTGCTGCCCTTGTGCCCCCGGACTGGCTGTGTTATGAGGAGTGCCGGCGGGGTGATCAGCCATTTGCAAGAGGTGCTGGCGGCCAGCTTCGAGGACTGATACACGTCTGTAAGCCCCGTGTGCAGGGAACTGCTGCATCCTTTCTCCCTGAGGCACCAATGATGATTGGCGATATTCTGGGCGCTCTAGGTACTCGGCGAGCTGCCCTACGTACTGCTGCCCAGGATTTGGGGGACCGACTGGATGCCATCTCATCTGACGCACCCTCGACTGGCCGTGGTTGCCCTAGAGTGCGGGGCACTGCGCCACACCCTGTATCTGACTACTGTGGATTGCCTGCCCAGGTGTACACGGAGTCGTTGGAGGTGCGGGATTCTGCTACCGCTGAGGTGCCGACTGTAATGGTTTTGGAGAGGTCTGGTGTTCGTGGACCTGTGAAATGGCTGGGGAATCGTCTCCGGGCGCCATGTCCGGCGACTTCTTTGGGGTCTACTGGCGTGAATCACTATCTTATCCTGGAGCGGATGCTACTGCTTTGGCCAGCCGACCTTGGAGGATCGCTGCTATGCGTTGCTTCTTCTTGTACCGTTGCTAAACACATGGCTATGTGTCGGATAGACTTTGTTGGACAGCGTCCTACTCTGTTGTGGTCACCCCGTTCGCTTACCCCATCCAAGATGGCTACTGTGCAGCAGGACTACGTCGCTACATCGGATCGCAGGGGGCAAGGTTGAGGATGTCTCCCCTCTTTTTGGATTGCTGTTGCTCGCACTGCTGTGACGATGAAAGATAGACGGGGGGATTGAACGTTGGTCTTATATCTGTTCCGGGGTCTGGGGATGGGCGGCCGGAAATATACATGTTGGTTGTTTTGAGCATATATGTATGGCCCTCCTCCGGTTTTATATGATTCCTTTTCTTTCTTCCTTTTCTTTCTGCGTCTGTATTTCGGGTACTCTTTTTTGGGCGACAGGCACACTGCTAGGGGGGGTAGGCCGTAGCCTCTGCATGCGTGTAGGGTGGGGGGTAGGGGGGGGTTATTTTGTCCGTTTTAGTTTCTATGGGCCTTATTTTTCTCCCTTATTCTTAAACTCTTTCCTTTTCCTGTTCTTCTTTGGGTCAGTAGGGTGGTTCGGTGTGGGGGTAGCGACTGGCATGCAACGTAATTTGTGATTGTTTCTCCTTTCGGATTATTACTCTGCCGCCATTCTGATTATGTTGTTCTGCTTGTTGGACTTTTCTGGTAAACGTTGCCCACTCGTGTTTTTGGTGGATTGTATGGACTCTGATCCTTCTTAGTTCCTATACTTTACAATATACTTTAAAAAAGGAAAAAAAATTAAAAATGAACCGTAAATTCTCCTGTTTCTCGGTAGTGGGATACTATCCAGTGTAACTCAAGCTGATTGCTATTTTGTATTAAGGTGCTACTGAGTTGCTGTATAGCATGCCAATCTGCTTCAAAGATGTCGAGGCCGGCCGGATGGTTGTGGGCCCGTATTTGTTTGCTGATACTGTGCAATAAAGGTTCCAAAATTTTTATTAAAAAAAAATAGAAACTACAATTTTCAAAATAATTGAGATACCAATTTCAGTTTCAGTTCGTGTGAAACCTATGGTTTTTTCAGTGAATATATATATATATTTTTTTATAATGATATATATTTGTATATAAGAAGCCCTGATACCTAATAGGACATTTAGTCCTATTTCTATTTCTATGACTGTCCCCGTCTCGTTTTTTCATTTGGGAAATCTGGTCACCCTCTCTGACGCTGGCCTGGCTAAACATATAAGTGACAAATTGGGTCAGCAGTGGCCCATCCAAATGCATTTTAGCCCACCCACATAAAAATTCCTGGAACCGGGCCTGATCTCAACCACATTTATATATCACCACAGATGATTTAGTTTCCAAAACATCTCTACATTTGCTGTTATGAAAATTATCTGTCCACTTTCTCATGTAACACAGATCTATAACAAATTAAGAAGCACTACATTATTAGACAAACTAACTTAAATACAAACTAAATATTTATATAAAAACATATTAAGCTTTAGATTACAGCTTTCCAATCTTAATATCACTTGACTTAAACTATGCACACACAAAGTCATCACAAATATTACCAAATCTCTTCTCCAAACAATTTCTTCGTTTCTGACAACAATCCATACTAAACTAAAACACAGTGTTAACTGACCACACCGTCTTAGTGAACATAACTCGACTCAAGCTTCAACCGCCATGCCAGTCGATAGACCATTCAAACTCATGCAACCTGGTTTAATGCTTTATGCACCCATTTAAATCAATGTCTGATGTAATTTCCTTGTTTAATTGATATTTAAATACTAATTTGTTTTTAACCTCCGAATGAGATGAAGACATTGTGATTTCTAATTAGTACTTGACAAACCACCTCATGTCTTCATGGAAATGCTAGCAGTTGTGGCAGCTTCACTGTGGTGGTTAGGAGTCCATGTATTTTCATAAAAGGATGACTGACTATTGAGGCCGGGTCACCAGCACTGGTGAAGATCATTTTGGGTGACCGTCAACCGCAAGCGCGAATCACATACACCACTGGGCAACTTCTCGCTTTGAATAGTACAGTAGGTAAGCTTTGTCAGCACAATCTCATCCCTGGGAACCCACCTCTGGCTTGCAGTCATTGTAAATGGAAGTCAGGAAATAGTGGGACCACACAAAGTAGTACCACACATTCCCCATTGAAAAGGGCTACACACGAGCTGCAGATGATGGTGTGAAATTGCAGCTCTATGCCAAAACATAGTACAGAACTATGCATGCTACTAGAAGACATGGAAACTGACGTTCTGTTCGTCATAGAGACCTGGTTGCGAGAGAACCCTTGGCCAGCTATAACTATGGCTCTTCTCTAATGCTTTGCCACCGAAAGATGTGATTGCAAAGACATGAGAGGAGGAGGGGGTAGCGATAATATTTCAAAACACGATAAAGGGGCAGTTTTTCCCTATAAAACTCCCTTGGAGCGAATGTATGCAATTTTCTTTGGAGTTCTTTGACACATTCAACCTCTCAGGCATTTTAATATATCATCCTCCCTGCCCTGCAAGCAACTTCAGCTCAGCACTCCCACAAAACTCATCCTTAAAGAAATGTTACAGTGCTAGGAGACCTTAATATACATTTCGATAAAGTTAGCACAGAACCCATTAAAAAAATCTCACAATATGGCTGCAAATCAAATGGTTCAAATAGTTCAAATAGTTGAGCACCCCACTCACACTCCAGGACATATATACAACCCCATTTACACCAACATAGGGATCATTCTATAGACACTCCCATCCATATGTGTTGATCAGACCACCACTTAGTTCCCTTCACACTGAGCAACTTAGGGCAGTTAGAAATACAGCCTCACCCTGCTAGACTGAAATGTTGTTGGTCAAAACTAGATGCGCCAATATGGAAGAACACTCTAGGAGAATCCAAAAAGTGAAGTAGGGATTGAAGACTGATATAAATAATGGCAGCACTGGCTCACTGATTCTCTGGATGCCTTAATCAATATCAAGCCCATAAAGGCAGGTCGCCTGGATGGTAGTGCCCCTTGGTATTCAGCCAACCTAATAAAGCTCAAAAAGGAAATTAAAAGAAAGAGCATGGAAAAAGTTGTATAACGAGCCAAGCAAAGCATCATACAAAACATTCATACAAAATATCAGCATGCCTTTAGAGAAGCCAAATAGTGTACTTTAACCCCAAAGTAGACCATAGAAATTTCAGAAATGAACTATTCAAGTTGGTCAACATGTTCATGAAGTCTGCTAAGATCCAAAGATGGCTTACGCCCTCTTATGATCATTGTAACATGGTAGCCACCTTTTTCCTAAGGAAAGTAAACAACATTTTACTAACCCTCCCCTCAAATTTTCTCCAATGCGACACAGGAATATCGAACCTAACACTAACTGCATTTCCTCAACTGAGTATTGATACTCCTAAAGAGAACATAAAGTCGATAAAATCAGGGTCACCTCTGGGCCCAGCCGCCCCAGACATTTTAATGAAAGGAGGAAACTTTATCCTACAAGAACTGACAGAATTCCTTAATCATTCACTAAACAGTGGCATGGTACCTCAGACATGAAAAAATGCAGTCGTGAAACCCCTTCCATAATAAAAAACACAGCTGACCCACTATTGATAGAAAGTTACCGCTGTAAAAACATGTCAACAAACATCTTAACACCTTCCTGGAAACACATGACATCCTGAACTGTAAACAAGGTTCAGACCTGGTATCAGTACCGAGACTGCCCTCTTACTGCAACAGAAGAGCAGAGCGGTTCAGCAGCAATGATCCTAGTTAACCTAAGTGCAGCCTTCCACACTTTGTCACATCCGGTCCTATAGCAAAAGATCAAAGCATGCTAGAATAGGCGGTATCTCCTTTAAATGGCTATCTAACTTTCTGGATCTGAGAAGTTTCCAAGTCCAAGAAGATTCCTCAAGCACCCTCAACCTATGCTTTAAAATGCAGAGTGCCCCATGGATCATCGTTGAGTCCAACTTTTTTTAACCTCTATGTGCGTCCCCCGTCAGATATAGTACTGAGCCATGGGTTTGCACTAGTCTCTTACGCAGAAGATATACGTCATCAATTAAATTTCGGACAGCTGTTTAAAATTGAACGGAGAGTAACTGAGTTCTTCGTTGTAGGAACAGGCCCTCCCTGTGGAATGAGTTCATCTGGTTGGTCAACTTAGGGCCCCTCCTTACCGCTGCACCTGCAGTGAAGAGCCTAGGGTTTTGAATAGACGAGAAACTATTCATGTAAAATCCTGGTCAAGAGTTAGCAGTGTGCTGCTTTGGACTTCTTCGTACCTTAAGAAAAATACTGAGGTGGTTTGCTGCACTTGCACGTAGAGTGGTAGTGCAGGGCTTAATCAATTCATGCTTGGATTATGGGAATTCCCTGTGGAAGTCCCAAATATATAACCAACCATCTGCAAGTAGTACACAATTCCGCAGTGCGTATACTTCTTAATATTCCTAAATGAACATCTGCGGTTCCCGCTCTGGCAGCACTTCATTGGCTGCCAATCCAAAAGAGGAGACCATTTAATTCTCTCTGTTTGGTACACTGTGCCATACAAAATAAAGGCCAGCTCATCCAACGGCTTGTAACCCTGTATGTGCCAAAGTGAAGCTTGTATTCGGAAGGTCAAAAGCTCTTCCTTGTCTGAAGGTCAGGAAAGCAGGGGGGGAGGGGGGATAGTTCCTTCGCATTTCTGGCTTCCAATCTTTGTAAAACACTCCCTGATGACATTAGGCTTGAAAATTTGGACGGCAGCTTCAGGAAGCAACTCAAGACTCATCTATTCTACCATTGAGCAGGCATATAACACCTAGAGCAGTGGTCTTCCTACTCTGGGAGGCCCTTTTTGTAGCCATGCGCTATATAAATTCTAAGAATAGGCTTGAGTGGAATGACTCTTTTCCACTACTTAGACTTTACCATCAGTGACCAAAAGTCTCACCTGACCCCACTTAACTGTCATAGGTGCAGCATTAGACATTATCTGCGTTCTTGTTTTTCCTCCTCCTCAGAGGATCATGGATTTCTGGGAGATGATTCATAGTTTTCTGACTCAAATGCATCTCCCTGTCCTTCAGATCTTGCGTTTGTTTGTCTCATAGCCTAGTGCTGGTTTCACTGTCCAGATGGCAGACGAGGGCCCTGCAGTGGTACCTGCAATGGTAGTGGCATTGTCAAGTGAACCTCTCGGCGCAGGTGCATAGAATGCAAGTAGGGTCACCCAGACCTGCACAGGTGGATTGGATCCTCCAATCTTGAAGTGCATTGTCTGTGCAGCCCCTTTCAAGTGCAGGCTACCGTGGTTCTAGACCCCTCATTGCTGGACTGGAGAGAACTTCTGGTTGACATGACGACACTGGGCCTTTTGTCTACATCCATGCATCATTTTAATCTGTTACTGCTACAGGTGACTCACCTTTGCATGAAGACATTTCTTCCCTATGTATCAGAGTATACCTTTCAGACGCTGATTGACAACAGTACTGCTGACCATTATATCAACAGACCAGGCGGTTTTGGGTTGTCAACTTGATGGGGTATGACTGTGGCAGAGGATGCTGCGAAGGCGAATTTTCTGCGTAGTGACCCATCAGACAGGATCTCTCAACTGGGGAGAGAATGCTCTGTTATCTCTTATTGGTTGACCTGATACAGTTTGTGGATCAATGATCCAGAACACCGCCTAGAAATAGGCTTTCTAGTCCCCCAAGGCTAGTTGTATTGCAACCACTCTGCACCCTTTCAGGCTCATTTATTTGTTGTAAAAGTAGAAGACACTGCAGGGTAATCCATCACCGGAATGGGGTTGATTCCAAAATGGCTGCACTCTTCTTAGTGTAGGGAGAGGCGGTGTTAATCTACCCCAGAGGCACCTTGGTGTTGATGGGGATCTGCTGAGCAGAACTGTCTGCATCTAATGCATTTTAATGTGATCGATCAATATCTTCGTGTTCTTTTTTGCACCAGGAAGTAGTGACAAGATTACTGTCCAAGTGCAATCTACACAAAGAGCTGGAACAGATGGTCAGTGAAATGTTTGGAAGACTTGCTTGCAGGATTTCTTTCCTGATCTAGCTCTCCCATTTTGGGGAACCACCCTTCAGCAGCTTTAGTAACTTTAGGCCAGATGTACATCGAATTTGTCGACAAATACTGGTCGCAATTTGCAGGTAGTATTTTTGTGACTAGTGTGGTAATTTGTGAAGCAACCTATGTACGAATAGGTTGTTTTGCTAATTACCAATTCGTAGTGGGTCGCAAGTCGCCTTCCTCATGAATATTAATCTGCTAGATTACAAATTGTGACCCATTTGGTAACGCAGCCGTAACAGGGATGGCGGCCTACTGAGGTCAGAAGACCACTATGCCTGTGATTGCTTTTAATTAAAGCATTTTTTTTCTTAAAATGCAACCCTTTTTCCTAAAAGGAAAACCGGTTGTATTTAAACAAAAAGATGGTGTCATTTTTATTTTACACTGCCTGCTTTTAAAAAATGTATATTTTTAACATTCATATAGAGGAACAGGTCCCTTGGGGACCCCTACCCATTTGCTAGTTGGTTACCACCTCCTGTGTTACTAAAATATGAATGTTTTGCAACCACAGTTTGGTTGCACAACATTAATACATACCACTGCAATTAATGATTTAGAAAGTATGCCGGTATTGTGGACGTAAACCTGAATTGCGATTAGGTAACAAGATACTGAATCCCAATTTGGTGTTTGTACATTTAAATGGGCATTTTTGAGGTCGCCTACAGCCTGATTCTGCGAAACGGCCAGTTGGCGACTTTAAAAGTGTTTTGTACATCTAGCTTTTAATATTTGTTGATGGCAGAATCCGAATTCTTCACTTTGGATAGCCTAGTTGTAGTTTCTTGAACATTCTGTAATGGATTGGCTCAGGACACTGCATCAGTTGTTTTCAACTCAGCCACATTTCCAGGAACATCAAGATCCGAAATATACAATGGTGCACCAAATAGTGGTTCCTGTAGAATATTATCACCTAATACTCCTGTATGTAAATTATTTAGTGCTCTTTGAACCCTGTAAAGGATATGTAGTCAGGTCAATCCTGAATCAAATACTCTACCAGTTAAGGCTTGTTTAAACATACTGTTAGTGTGCTCTACAACTAGCATTCGTAGTCCCAGAGCTGACATAGCATCAATGAATGCCTTACCGGCAAATGCAGGACCATTGCCTGAATTAAAGTTATGAACTGCTACCTGGCACTACAAGTCTTTTATGTTCGCTCGAGCATGGGAGTTTTTGTGTCCAAACCCAAAGGAATGTCGCTCATGAATTGACCCCAAACAATGTATAGTTATATTGATTAATGTTAGATATGGGGGTCTATAGTTGGCAATGGTATTCACCTTTGTCCAAATAGGGACCCTTAATTCTAAGTCAGGATAAGGGGATTGCACTCCTTAATAACCCCTGTTCACCACCTTGGTAGCTTGGCAGACAGGCTTATCTCAGAGGCAGTTTGTTAAGCATTCGTGAATATACACAGTAATACAGTGACAACACTACAGATGGACACAACACAGGTTTTATAAAAATAAGTATTCTTTATATAGACTTAAACACTAGACCACAAACGACAAAAATCCACAATACTACTCTTAAGATTACTTAAAAGATGATTCAAGTTGCTTAGTTCAAGTTGTTGGTAAATGCGACAAAGTTCTCAACAAAGTACCCGGATGTGATACGCAAAGTAAAGAAAAAGCTTGCAAAAGGGGAAATGCGTTGGTTCCGTGATCTGGGCGAACGGTTGGGTCCTGCCTCTATGATTTCGCAGAGTAGGGGGCTCGTCGTGAGCCTTACCGGAGCGAAGGTGATGCGTAGATTCTCGGCTTGCGGGCCCGTTGCGGTGCGCAAGATGTTGCCTTGATGCGATGCAATGATCCGGTTGCGATGCGAGAAGATGGCGCCCTTGATGCTGCGAGCTGTGACACGCCCTGCGGCACGCTTCTCTGGCGATGCGATGGCGACTCTCTCAATGGCATTGCGCTTCTCTGGTGATGCAACAGCAGGCAGCTTCGATAAACGCACGCTTCCAGGGAGATGCGTCGAAGGCTTCTTCTCCGCCATTGGAATAATTTCAGCTGCAGCTGCAACACGCTTCTTCTCGATGCGTTGTGGTTCCTGCTCCCAGCGGCACGTAAGTGACTGGAGTCAGAATTCCCAGCAAGGAAATTCAGGAGGGAGCTGGAGGTGAAGTCTTTTGTCCCTGAGACTTCAGCAGGAGGCAAGCACAGTTCATGCCCTTGGAGAATATTCTGTAGATGAAAGTCCTTTACAAAGTTCCTTCTCCTTTCCCTTGGCAATGAGGCAATCACTGCAGGCCAACCCAGCCAACAGCACACTGACAGAGGGGCAGTCCAAACTCCTGCAGCTTCCTTGGTTCTTCTCCTTGGCAGAAAGGTTTCTTGTTCCAGAAGTGATCTAATTTCTTGGGATCAGGGTTCCAATATTTATACCCCAAAATCGGTTGTTCTCTGAAGGCAGAGAGACCTCTGCCTAGACCAAACCAGTTCCTGAGCACTTTGTTTACATGACTCTCTTCTTCCTTTCACTGTGCAGGGCAGAGACATCAGACACCCCACAGGAGGTGGAGCCAGCATAGGGGAGGGAAGATACAGCTCTGGAGCACTCTGTTGACATGATTCCTCCTCTCCTTTCACAGTGCAGGGCAGAGACATCAGACAAGCCACAGGAGGTGGAGCCAGCATTGTTGAGGGAAGGCCCAGCCCTATTCAGGTCCCAGGTGAACTCCTCCCGCCCATCTAGATGCAGATCTCTCTATTCACCACCGGGCTGACCCAGCCTGTCTCGTGGAATCCCCCAGCCCTGTTACTCACAAACCCAGACAAGGAATACACAACCCAGCAGAGGCAGGCTCAAATGGTTAGGCAAGCAAATACCTACTTTCTAAAAGTGGTATTTGCAAACACAAAATATTAAAATAAACTTTACTAAAAGATGTATTTTATTATTCTGAGTTTAGGCATACTAAATACGAATTTCTACTGTGTTCCCTGGGTCAGTTAGGATTATAAGCATGTAATAATCTAGCTGCTCATTCTGGCCTATGAGAACAGGTAGCCTTCAATAGTGAAAAACGAAAATGGCTGTAATTCACTATTAGAACATTCTAAACACATCTGAGCATGTCCTACTTTATACTTACAATGCACCCTGCCCTTGGGCCTACCATAGGGGTGTCTCATATGAAGCAAAGGGAAGGTTTAGGAACTGGCAAGTGGGTGCACTTGACCAAGTCGACATGGCAGTGCTAGACTGCACACAGGCTTTGCAATGGCAGGCCTGAGACAAACTTTACAAGCTTCTTCTGTGGGTGGCAGTGCTGCAAGACCAGCAGCATTTGTTTTACAAGCCCTGTGCACACATGGTGCACTATACTAGGGCCTGACAGGTAAATCAAATAACCCAATCATGGAATAACCAATTAGTATATCAATTTAACATAGGGGACACTTGCACTGTGGCACTGATTAGCAGTGGCACAGTGCCCAAATCATAAATCTAGCAAAACATATAAAAACAGAAGAGGCAATTTGTCAAAAAAAGAAGGGAGACTCACGCCAATGATGCCAGGTCTAACAATTAACACTCCGGAGTGTCCCGGTATGGTTGAGTAAAATTAATCCATAGGGTTTATTGGACATAGTCGGTGGTGCAGACGTTATGTACCGGCCTTACAACAACCAAATATGATATTTGTTGACAAGCACTGCCTTGCTCCCAAAAAAACTTTGCTATGGTAGCACTCATGCCAGCATGAACCAAAGCTATTACCTCATGTGCTGCTCTAATTAGAGCATACCTGGTTCGCCTAGTAGAAATGTGACTATTTCTGACTCCTGGTATGAAAATCATAGGAACATTATCTTCAGTGAGTGTCTAAGAATACTTAGAGGAAAAACATTTGGAAGGCTGTTCTCCTTTCAGTGTTCCTTGTATTGCTACTAAAATATCTGCATCCATCTTAGTATGAGATCGAATTTTAGCAGCTATCTTGAAGATTCATACTGCTCTCTTCTTAAATACATGTGCTGCCCAGTTCTCTTTTTTTTTTTTCATTTCAAAGAATTTTATTCTATAAAGCAGCAAAAGAAGATACAGAATATAAGTATAAGTGATACAATTGATAACAGAAAAAAGCAATCAGAAGCTGAAATTCAAAAATGAGTCGTAGTAAATGCATCCATAAACAAAAGTAGCCTGCCAAAACAGAAAAGTGAATTAATTAAGGGGAATTAAGTATCTTAGGCAGAATCCACAATCACGAGTCTAACTATCAGCTGGTATAATCAGGGTAAGAGAGGGAAAAGAAAAAAGAAAGAAGAAAGAAAGAGAAAAAGAGGTAAAAGACGGAAAAAGGAGAGAAGACAGAAAAGGAAGAGAAGAAAGAAGGAGAGAAGGATTTCCAATGGACTCACTCGACAAACAAGACGCCATTCAACCAGACAAATCGAAAGGATATTGGTCAACCAACCCCTTTGATGACAAATCTATATAGTTATCCAAAGCATTCCAAACCCCACTAGCAATAGATGGAGAAAGGTGAGCATGATCGACCGAAGTATGAGCACTTCGTAAAAAGGAAACCCAAGCTCACCAAGTATGATAAGAAACAGAGGAAAAGGATTTCCATTCCATAAGAATGACTTTCACTGCAATAGTCAATAGGAGATCCAACAACTGTAATTCCATGGGATCCAAGGGGAGAGGGACTGGGGCAGCTAATGGACCTAATAGAATTAATGGAAAAGAGAGTTGGAACTTAATACCGAAGATGAGCATGAGGTGTTTGTGAATGAGGTCCCAAAAGGATTGGAGGAGGGAGCATTCAAAAAACATATGCGGATAATCACCCGTCAATAAGCCACAGCTCCAACATAAATTATCCTCTTTGAGATTGAGCAAATGTAAACGAACAGGAGTCCAATGAAGAAGGTTGACAGAATTTTTTTTAGATTGCATTAACGATGGGGCGATTTTATTGCGAAGAGAAAGTTTACCAATCAGCTGCCATGTGTCTGAAGAAATATGATCAGTAACTCCATGATCAAAATGGTGCAACCATTTTTGTTGAGCAACCGTTTGAGTAGGTAATGAAACAGAGGATAAAAATGTATAAATTTTAGAGGCTACGTGACCAGATTTAATCCATATTTGGAAGAGAGTGGGATGAAGACGCACCTTAGCAAGTGCTACTTTGATTTTGAGAAAAGTATAAAAATCCAAATTAGTTAAAGAATGTTGTTGAGCTAAGGTGGAAAAAGGTAGTGGCTCATTATTTGAACCATAAAGATGTTTAACAAGCGAGATCCCCTTAGCTGCCCAATAAGATATGAGAGTGGGATTAAAATTAATTTTAATTTTAGAATTCCGCCAAATAGACGACCACCTAGATTTGTGAAGTGGAATCGCCACTTTCTTGTCGACTTTCCGGACCGCCGCAAGAGTATCTAGAATTATAGAGCGGGAGAACAGGATGGACAAGGTAGACGCAGTGCAAAAGGAGGCAGTCGGTAATGGAGAAGCCAATTCCTGCTCTATTAACAACCAGGAAGGAACATGAGTAGGGGGAGAAGAGAACCATAGAGCACCTTGAGACGCCAAAAAGGCAGTTCGGTACTTATCCCAATCAGGAAGATTACATCCTCCCATTTCATAAGGTTTCCGCAAGAATTTATAGGCAATTCTAGCCCTTTTATCATTCCATAAAAATTTAGAGGTCAGAATATCAAGTTCATGAAAGAAGGAATCCGATAACTTTACCGGGAGCATAGAGGATACAAAATTAATAATAGGTGTAATCATCATTTTGAGGGTCTGACGGCGACCCCACCAGGAAATGTGTTTCAGAGACCAAGTATCCAAAAGACGCCGCACTTTAAGAATAGTCTGGGATTCATTATAGGCAGTAGTAGCATATAAGGTAGAACAAAAATAGATACCCAAGTATTTTAAATGCTTAGACTGCCATTTAAAACCAGCAGAGCCCATATGCGTAGGAAAACAGTAGGCATTCAATGGGAACATCTCAGTCTTATCCTTATTTAAGGTGTACCCTGAAACCTTTGAAAAAAGGGAAATGGTATCCGAGATAGCAGGAATAGCCAAGGCAATATCATCTGAGAAAATAAGGACATCATCCGCATACGCAGCAGTTTTAATACAATAAGGACCAAAAGAAAAACCTTTAATGTCTGGGTGTATCTCAATCAATCTAAGGAGAGGATCAATGGATAATAAAAACAAAAGTGGAGATGAAGGACAACCCTGTCTGGTGCCCTGGCGAAGATTAAAAAAGGACGACGTAGCACCGTTGACTCTTATGTTAGCTCTAGGTTGAGAGTACAGGGATATGACCATATTAATAAAGGAGTCGCCAAGATTATGGGCACACAAGACAGCACGAAGTAAAGGCCAAGAAACCTTGTCAAAGGCCTTTTCAGCATAAAGAGCCAAGGCCGCGGCTGGAAGATGAGAACGTTTAGCTGATCCGAGAATATGGCAAAAAGTGCGTATATTATCACGTGCAAGGCGGCCCTTTACAAAACCGGTTTGAGAGGGTTGGACAAGCAAAAATCTTAGCCTCCATGTTAAGAAGGGAAATAGGACGGAAGTTTTGGGGATCTGAATGATCTTTTCCCTCTTTTGGAATTACTACAATAGTAGCATCAGCCGCCGTACCAGAAACAGACCCATCCTTAATAAAAGCATCCAAGACAGATTGAAGCTTGGGAACAATCATAGAGAGAAAAGTTTTATAAAACAAAATAGGGTAGCCATCAGGCCCCGGGGCTTTCCCAGAACGAGTAGCTTTAATTGCAGTAATGATTTCTTCAGGAGTAATCGGACCATTTAACAAATTGCGATAGTCCCCAGATACCGACTTAACCGGAACAGATACCAAGAAGTCTTGACATTGCTCAAAAGAAGCCTGATTAGAAGGGGTATATAAGTTATTATAGAAATCACGAAAGACTTCGAGAATTTCCCCAGTCTGAAATTTTTTAGAGCCAAAGTGATCATTAATAGAAGAGATTTGAGAGGACTTAAAAGAGGAATCCTGAAATTTTAATGTCGCTGCAAGAATTTTCCCAGCTCGGTTTTTAACAATAACCTTTTGGATTTCTGCGCCTGAACACCAATATAGGCTCTTTTGGTAACTATAGTATTATATTTGTATTTTAAGTGTTTGATTAACTGTAGGCAAGATTTATCCTTAGAGTGTCTAAAGGTAGATTCCAGAGTTTTTATTTCAGTTGCTAGATCTGTAAGCTCTTTTTTAATAGCAGCATTTCTTTTGGACATACATTTAATAACCTGGCCACGGAAAGTACATTTAAACGAATCCCAGAGGACAATTGGAGAAGAAACTGAGCCTTCATTCTCAAGGAAAAAGGTTTCGATTGCACTAGAGAATTCATCAACCTGGACATTATCATACAAAATTTCTGTATTTAATCTCCAGGAGCGAGCTCTTGATTTAGGAGCAAAGGACAGCAATGTAAAAGTGACCTCAGCATGATCAGAAATCAGAATAGGATGAATAAGCGGAGAGGAGGAAGACGAAACAAGAGAAGAGTGAACCAGTAAATAATCAATACGAGAAAAGGAAGAATGAGGTGAAGAAAAAAAGGAAAAGTCACTACCAGTGGGGTTGTGAAGACGCCATACATCTTGAAGATGAGTGAGGGAACACATGTTAAGCATTTGTTTATGGGATTTTGGAGGACGAAATTGAAAAGCTGAATTCCTATCTAGAATGGGATCCATTGGTAAATTAAAATCTCCACCAACGATAAGATTCCCAGAACGAGGTGTATCATTCAATTTTTTGGTAACCGTTTTCCAAAAGGCCGGATCATCCTTGTTAGGGGCGTAAATATTCATCACATAAAGATCAGTACTACCATCAGACAACTTAGTTAATAACCAGCGACCCTCAGTATCGTGATCAGAAGAGAGTATGGATAAACCTGAATTTTTTTAGATTAAAGTAATGACCCCATTTCGTTTGCCACAAGCATCAGAACAACCAACGTCGGAAACCCATTCCTTCCTCAGAAACAGCGCCTCTCTTTGTTTCCTGAAAAAGGACTAGATCTGAAGAGAGAGATTTGCAATAATCTAAGATTTTTTACCTCTTCACCGGATGATTTAAACCCTTAACATTAAGGGATAGCACGTTCAAACCCGGCATAGACATACATAAAAAAAGAGAAAAGACACCATAGATGAAAAATAGACAACCACCAGCACAAATACAAACATCCAGACATCAATCATTAACATCGAAGAGAGAGAATCCATGAGGGAAATTCGAAAGAAGAGAAGAGAGAGAAGAACCAGCAGGGGAGGTCTGAAAAAGACCAAATTCATACTAGGGGGAACGTGGGAAGGCGAGAAAGGGGACTGCCACAAGGAGGAAATACAATTGATATCAACAGCCCCAATACATTATGTAACTGATTGCATTGAAGTAGGAGATAGGAACATCTGAAATATGAACTAATAACAATAGAGTATTACAAAAACAATTCATCATGTAAATCTGTAAAGTGAACACATAGTTTACAAGATAATACACAAGTATCATAGAAACTGTAGGGTACAGAGGGAAGAAAATAAATGGACATAATAGAGAAAGGCACTAAAAAGCTAGTTGATATAACAATCAATGAAGCAATATGCTAGAGAAATACAAGAAACCACTATATCATGAAGATGAATATGCAAAACCTAAAAATAAGCCATTAATGAACAATCCTTAAATATATAGAACTTGTTGCATGTAATTTGATTGAAATGCAGGAACATGTCAAATATATATTAACAGAAAGTAAGAGGACAGTAGACTATAAAATGCAAAAGCAAGAGAGCAGTTTATATATATTAGAGAAAGGCAATTGATAATAATAGGTAAGGAACCAATCAATGAAACTATCATGAGATAGATATTTAAATGAATTATAAAATAAGTTAGAAATTAACAGATATGTAGATGTAAGTAATAAGCATCTATGAAACAATCTATATAGCCAAACTAGAAAACAATACAAGTATCAATAATGGTATAGACACAAAAGAACAATCAACATGAAAGAAGCGCCAGGCGAATGGACTACATAAACATACAACAATAGAAGTACCATAAAGTAGGGTGAAAGGAAAAAGAAGAACAAAAAATGGAAATAAGAGAAAGTCTCACACACAAAAGAGAAGGCTAAAAAAGAAGCCATAAAATGAGAGTAGAAGAACGGAAAACTGACAAGGGCACAGATAAACACGAAAAGAACAATTAGGAAAAAGGGCAACACAGAAAAAAGCCATACCACAAAAGGGTTAGAAAAAACATAAAGACGATATACCAAGGAAAGTAGTAGACTACAACATAGAGATATACAAGAGAGCAGAAAAGGAGAAGAAGAAAAATATACCGTACACCTTAGCTGACAATGTCATACACAAAATAGCAAAAGAAACAACAACAATAGTGAGCAATAAAACCACTATGCAAATCTAAAAAGATAAACTAAATAGATCTGGAAAAGAGAGAGCTCATTGCAGACATGAATCAGAACCCAAAACGCCATTGGCGGAGTCACAAACAGACAACACTAAGAAACCAACAACAGAGGAACGTAAATCCACCAAACAGATCATGAGAGACAACTAAGTCAATAGATGTGCAAAATAGAAGAGAGAGCAGAGGAGATATAGGTATACATAAAACCACCACAAAATCATAAGAGAAAAAATAAGTCAATCTATCTGAAAAAGACGAGAGAACAGAGGAGACATAAGTATACACTTCAAGTGCCCGAAGCACCAGGATCCTGCGAAGTCGCCCGTCGAATCTCCATCTGTATCTCCATCTGATTGTCCAAGAAGGAAGCTAGATCTGCCGGTTCGTCGAAAATTCTGGAACGACCCTTGAAGGTAATGCGGAATTTCGATGGACCAGAAAAGGAAAAGGGAATGTTCATCTCAGAAAGACGTTTCCGAAGATTGAGGAAGCCCTTCCTTCTTATGACTGTGTCCCTGGCGAAGTCCTGAGAGATTGAAATTCGATGACCCTCCCAGGAGATAGATTTAACCTTCTGCATGTGAGCAAGAATTTGCTCCGTATGTTGATGACGCAGTGGCTTAAAAATTATCGCTCTTGGCTGGGTTGCAGATTTAGAACGAAAAGTGGGGACACGATGTGCCCTTTCTATTTCAAAATCTCTTTGGAATGCGATTTGTAGAGTAGAAGGAATCCATTGATATAAAAAATCAATAATAGAAGACGATGATTTCTCTGCATCTTCCGGCAGACCAAAAATGCGCAGATTAGATCTATGATTACGGTCCTCCTGCTCAGTGAGATCCTTTTGCAATGCCGCCATTGAGCGCTCTAAGTGGATGAGAGACCTGGATTGTTTCTGCATATTATCCTCTGCACCACTGATACGTGTCTCCGTGGCCGAAACACGAGTAGAAAGGGCCTTGAAGTCATTTCTAATAGCGGACACCTCCACTTGCAATAAATCTGTGTTAGTCTTTGTTGACTGTGCAATATCATGAACCTCATTAACCCCTTCCGTGCGGGCGGTTTTCCCCGCCCATGCTGACTCCGCCTTGCGCGGGCGGAGTCATGACGGAACGGTTCCGTCATCCGCACAGCTCACCCGTAGTGCATGACGGAACAGTTCCGTCAGCAGCATGGAAGGGGTTAAGGCGCGTTAATATTGTGTCCAGAGTGGAATTGGTGTCTGACTGAGAAGACTCAGGCGTAGGAGACAATGACTTAAGTCTTTTAAGAGATGTGCCAACATCCTTCGAGTCTTTATTAGTTGAGGAACGGCCCATAGTTGCTGCCATGAAGCAACAGCCACAAAGAAAAATATACAGCCACTTGAGGAAAAAGAGAGGTCAAAAAGTGCATATTCTACACCAAAAATAAAGGAATAAGGCACCCTGAACGCAGACAAAGCCAAATAAATGACAAAGGCGGACTTATATGGAATGTGAGCGCAGGAATGTATAAAAGAGCCTTGTAGAAATCAAAAGGCCGAAGCAAAGTCAGTCAACGTAAATAAAATGCAGCGCCAACTTCAGATTGCTGCACTGAGGTAGCCAAAGCGTAAGCAACAAAATAACCAGCCAAGCAGCACAAAAAGAAGAAAAAAGCAAAAAATTACCAAATGTATTCACTGGAGGTCAATTGTCCCAGATATCCTGCTTAACCGGAAAGAATGTATCCATTGCGACGATTCTGAGGAGAAATGCTGATCTCCGTCACAAGCGGGTAAAATGGCGGCCGCCCGTCAAGAAAGCGAGCGTCACTTCAGCTTGTCAGGAATTCACTCAGCTGCCGTCGGAATCCGCCGAAAGTGTATTCAAACGTCTCCCTGCATGTTCCGCCATACAGGAGAGCTGTCCCGCTGAAGAGAGGCACTCAGAAAACTGGTAAAAATCTCCAACGGACCTTAATCGCCCTGAGCTCAAGCGCGACTCGCCATCATGCAGCGGCGCGCAAGCCACGCCCCCTCGCTGCCCAGTTCTCTTTAACTTGGATTCCTTCACTTTTATGGGCCATTGTGTGCTGCACAATGCCCAAAGAAAGTCAGTGCAAGGGTCAGTATTATAAATCTGCATTACAGCCTTGCACAGAGAACACTGAATCTGGCACAATTAGTCTAGGAACGGACAGATCTGCCTTTTGAAGAACACGCAACAGGGCATGTATTTCTCCTATCTGTGCAGTGGAATCGCACAACGTTTGTGAATATACCTAGTGCCTTGAAGTCACATTTGTGAAAAATTCACTCCACTGCTGCACAAGACGTGGAGTACTTCTGTTTAGTGCCAACAACAGGCTATGTAGAACATGCTGTTATACTCATGTATGGGCAAAACATTCAGATTTTTGGGAATATTTTGTTCATATTGCACAAATTATTGTGGGTGGAGTAGCATTACAATTTTGCACCTGTAGCATTTCAAAAAGAAGAAATCCACTGCACCCAATTCAGGTGTAGAGCAAATGCATCATGAATACTAAAGTTAGATGCTGCTTTTGCTGCAGTTATGGGAGAAACTATAACGATTTGTTTCCTCTGTTCCAGAGGACGTTCCTACAGTATAGCACTCTGTACTGCAGTGAGAATTTTCTCAGTAGAGGTAATTAGTTCCTCAACAAAGGAATAAAGAGATGATCTGTATTCTTTGGGAGTTGTCTGTCCTTCATATGTGTAACCTTAGTTACTAGAAACAACCCTAATTACTCATTGTTGTTTTTTGGCCTCTATCTGTAAATATTAAGTTTCTTGCATGTTTGCTTCCAGTCCAAACAGAATAGCTGTGTGTGCTTCATTCAGTTCTTTGCATAGAACGTTGTAGTGATTAATTCATATAATGGCTTTTCCTGTTCACCATAATGAGGCAACTAATACCTGTCAAAGGTAAGAAACCCTATCTGGGCTTGTAACTCCAGTAGTGAGTTTGGATGTTGTAAAGTAACACACTTTTGTAGGACATAAAGTGCTAATCCCTTAACTCGCTCTTATCTTAAATAAATCATAGTAATACATGTAATTTTAGATATAACATTTATTTTATACCAGTAACGGTCTAAAAATGTTACTATCCTGTACACCCTAGCTTTGTGTTCAGTTAGCTCAAAATCTGTAATATATGTATTTCGAAAAGGGTGGTGTGCTGCTTGTGGGTTGCGAGACCGCTGGTGGTGCTCGAGTACAGTACTATACCAAGTGCTGAAAAACTTCAACAGCAGCTGTCTCCACCTGTCATATGACAAAGGCGTGCAAGTGCCGAAACGCATTGATGTAGGCCTTTTTCACCTAAACAATAAACATGCAATATCTACACCTTCTTTGACTGCTATAGGGGTATAAGAACAGCCCTGGGCTTTTTGCAGCATGATTATTGGAACTCTTAAAAGAAGATCTTGATGAGAGAGAGATGTATATCTTCAGGATCTTCTTATATTCCTATATTTATTAATTTAACTAGTATAAAGAAGCCGCCATCTGTGCAGATTAGAGTCTTAAAATATCACCACAGATAGAAGGGTTTAGCGGATCCAAAGTTGTAGACTCTGAGCTACATTATGTGTAATCCATTCAACGCATTTGTCACTAAGTAGGACTGATGTATTGCATTGCAGACATTGTCAGGACATATTAGAAGCTGCATACAGCTGATAGGATACGTAAATTGGAGCATGATCTGAAATACCTACCAGTTCAGTGGCTGAGATATTGACTATATAGTAAAATTACAGAGAGCAGACAGTTTATTAAAGCTTTATTAATATGTGCAAAAAAAAATAGAAAGTAGGATCTTGCTTGCACGTGTAGTAAAAAGTAGATTAAATCTAAACTAGGCTTTCGTTTTCCTAAATTATATTTACATTTTTATTTAAGCATTTTCATGTATTTTATTTTTGATTAAGTAATTGTAAAAACTGCAATATAGAATAGAGGCATTTAACATGCAACATATTGAAGAATGTCATGGTTTAGGCTAAAAGGCTCTTAGGTTATAAATTCCCTAAAATGCCAAGAGTCCGTTATTAGGTTACAGAGTAACATACATGATTGAAGATATATCTCATATGTTGCTTTCTGGTTGAGATTACAATTTTAGACGAGGCACAGTAGTTTTCTTGAAGGTGGTTATGGTATCCTACGGAAACTGAAGTTCCATCACAAATCACCTTCTGTCCACTAGTTCTTCTGGAAGTCTCTCATCCATCCTAACATAAAATTATCTAATTTTTAGATTTTATTACAGTGTTGATGATTTTCACTCTGTGTACTGCAGTTCCATACCAACATTAATATTTAATTATCAGGCAGTTGCTCATGTATGTTTGATAGCTGGCTGGCTCTGCACTACTTCTCTCAGAAAGGCATTTCACTTCGCTCGCCCTGATGCTTATTTATTCCACGGTGTCAGCTGAATTCTTATACCCTAGTCCTACTACAACAGGTTTATCCTTAAAAAAACGTCAACGTCAGCAAGGTCAAGTTTAGAAACGTCAGCAAGGTCAAGTTTTGAAAATGGCAGAGGGCAATAAAACGAGACCGTTTTTTCCTCTAACTTAAGAGGCAGTAGATCCTTTGGGTTCTGCATATACCCATAGCTGACTTTCCCCAAAAAGTATAGTGCTAAGTTTGTTTTGGTGTCACTTTTTTCAAATAAAAGAGTAATTTGAAAAGAACACTGTTAGATTGACGGAAATCTAAATATGGCTATTTATTAAACAAAAAAAGGAATTTAAAATGAAAATTGGAGAAGCATTAACCGTAGCTACATTTCTACCCACAGTTGAGAGTTTCTCTCCATCACGTAATTTTTTTTATTAAAAAGCTGAATTATTCTATGAACAAAACAAAGATATGATCATTGCACAATTATTATTTGTCCATTCCTCATCTAAATATTCACTTTTCTTTTGTGTCTCCAGATGACTTCAAGAACGAAACGTTTAAGCCAGACCCCAAACTATTGGACCATGGACAGTCAAACCCTGAGGATAGTGATATGTACAGCACTAGAAGCTGAGCCATTGTGCTGGAACCTAGCAGAATGAATGGAAAAACATAATTAATGAAGTGTTAAAAATGGTGTGGCTGGAATTATGTGTGTACTGAATATGTATATTAAAAAAATCATTGAGACCTGTTCCAAAATGTCATGAATGCATATTCTTTTTCTATCTGCTGATAATGTGTTCTAATAAGATCTCGTTTAACACAAGCAATTTTGATTTATCATTGTAGCATATGATAGTATTTAATATATGGTGTCGGTACAATATTTGGTTGTTGAACATATTTAAAGAGTCAGCATGAGGTCTTTCTTAAGGATGCTTTTCTTCCTCTTATGTTTTCTGTTTGGTAGTTTTTGAGAATATCAGTATAAGTAGAAGGTCTTTGTATTCTGTGTTAGAAATGCGGTGCACACATATCCATTCTTTGCTTTTAGCATTGCCTTATGTTTATCACTTAAATAGGTGCCTCTCTTTGTATAAAAATGCTATATTTTGAATACCCTATTGCCAAAGTAATACAATGGTTTTAAAAACTACAACTTGTGCTATGGTATCTTTTAATGACTGACGCGTTAATAACTTTACCTATGATGAACTACTTTCTCTGAAATGCTTATTTTATATTGCCCTTGGTTTATTAGTCTATTAACATGGCTAAATGCTAGATTTCAAATGCAATGAACCCATTATGTAGTTAGGAAATTCTAATTGCAAGATTCAGTGAGGTCACCAGTCTTTTGGACAGCGTAAAATGCTGTTGCTAACTTAGATCCGTTGAGCATCCCATATGCTGCTAGTCTATATTTTCCAAGCCAGTGGTATTTCAGTCTTTGTTATTTTGACTTAATTTTCTTTTCCCTGATTTTTATGCAAACCCTGTTGTAATTTATGGATTCAAAAAAGTATGTCCTCCGTTAGTTTATTTTTTGGGATTAAGTGCTATGAGTTCCAACTATGAAAGTATGGAACTTTGGAACTATATAGTGTGTTAGTGCACCATGTGTGTACAAATAAGTTACACGCTTCTAAATACTGACATTTGTTATGAGCATTTGCTGTCCCATTTTACAACAGATGTATGGTGAATAATTGAACCATTCAAGAATAGGTAAAGAATACTGTTTTGCAGCATTCCAAATCTGGTATATAAAATGTTACAGCCTTCAGTCAATATTGTTAAATCAACTATGTTGGAGTTTCAAATATATGGGTGGTTCTCTCAGGCAGTATATATTTTAAAGTTTTTGAAAATAATGGGCCTCATAAATATCAATAAAAGCTGAATAAGACCTCAGTCTTAAATACTCTACATGGGAACAACCTATTATCTAGACATCATTTGCCACTTTAACAACCCGATTCTGCCACCCTCAGTCCTGTAGAGTTTAAACATCTACAGCCATGAACAGCCAGAATACCATCCTGAATATTGGCAACATCAGAGACTGCATAAACTTCAACTTGACCTTCCTTCCCTGAGCTAAACCTCAATGGGTTTTATTTCAGCCTCTGAATATTGTCCGCTTGAACAGTGTCAAATTCTATAAGGATAACTATGCTGAAGATGATACCTTTCCATCTGATAACATAAAATCCCTCCCCAAAGCATCCTCCAATTAGAAACTGTTATAACTTCTTAAGTAGAAAGCACTTTATAACCTCAATTGTAAAAAATTAAATAAAAGCTGTATTGTTTCTCCTCTTGAAACGAATCTCGGCTTAGTCCTGAAGATCTGATGAGACACCAGTAGCACTGCAGATGTGCTGATGAGATACCACTAGCACTGCAGTTACTCGTATACACCATATATACCAATTTGTATTTCCTTCTGCAATCATACTTGTATAGCTTGTGTCCCAGATGCAGCACAAAAGACGCAACCATCCATGCTGTTGATAATACCCTAAAGGTGATTGGCTTGTCTCCACTCACATTCAAGGTGTGGCTATTGTGTTCACATGCTTGTATGTTAACACACTGTGCATCTCATATAGACAGTGGTGCGTCCACATGGAGCCTTGCAAATTGTTAGCCGATATTCTGCAGCATTCCTCATAACTCCATCATAGCCCAATAATCTTTCATCCACCAATATGCTGCCATTACCCAAGTATTTCTGGAAGTGGCAGCAGCATATAACATCTAAGATCATATCTTAGCGCATTGAATTCCCTCCAGTTTTGAAGCCTACTATTTAGGAATTTGTCATTTTCTGTAGCAAAGTCTGTCTCTGGAAGGTTGCCTCCCCCACCCCCCTCCCCACAATGTCCTTGTGCACAAAGAATTCAGGCTGCCATATGTTGACACCTCTCTCAGGAGAAGACACACAACACTAAAAGTACAATACTTACCTACCTTTCACCTTTCAAGCAACCGTAAAATCCCTAATTCTTGCACATATATGTGATGAGACTGCCTTTTTTACAAGTCTATCTAGCACCACACTCTCACAACTAAAGACACTTTGTTGCAGGCATGCTGTTCCCTATCTGATGATTGCATTGGTCTTTACGAGTCCCAATTCACGGGGCTTCCGTTCGAGTTTTTTTTTAACATTTGCTAATAGAACTTGTCACCAGCCATGGGTTTTCTACAAGAACAAACTTCACAAAGGTAGTATTAGTGTGCACCAGAAACAACGTGGCTTGAGCCCAAACAAGATGGCTGCCTGGTCTTGTGACTTTGCTGCCAGAAATGGGGTAAATAATAATGTTCTAATCTGCCTTTCTGTCACTAATGGGAAGCGGTTATGGTGACTGACACATTGTAGGCACAAACTTTGCCAGAAATTGCCTACTTTGGTGCTTTTTCCCACACAGCAGGAGACCTGTCTCACACTCTTGATATCGAACTAAAAACAAGATGGCGCCCGCCTGACACCGTGACTGACCGTAGCCTCCGGAAAATCACAACCCAGCTACTCCTGTGCCAATAACGGATACTATGACCTACCCCACAGCCTGAAGGACTCCGATTGTCTTGCTGGAACCAGATGCCTGACAATGTTTGGAGGCTCCTGATCCTCCCTCACTTCCGGGGCAGGCAGACACTTCCGGGTGATGCGCAGGCTAATCTTCCCGCTGCAATTCCTACTTAGCCTGATGGCAGGGCGGACGCGAAGAGGACGCATGCAGCATGCGCGCCATAGGCAAGCCCGTCTGCACCCGTCCGCGCCCAGACCCGAGAACCCCTGCGCGTCTCCCCACGAGGCAAGTGTCATTATCAAATACTCCGGGATGAATCACTCAGGCTAAACAAGGCCGATATAAACTCTTGCTACCCTCCATTAGAACTCCAGAGTGAGCTGAAACGGTACCAGGACTGTAAACTGCACCTTAGCTACACTAAAGTCAAGGTCACAATCCCCCAGATCCAACAATTACATGAGGGAACATCCAAGGTGTTCCAGGCAATGGTGATTAACACACGGTCACTGCTAAAACAACACGGATGTTGCAGAAATGGTGGACACACATAAGCTTGACATGGCATTTGTCACCGAGACATGAGCAGATGAATCTTCCGACCCTGACCTCTTTCCTAAATGCCATCAGCCCTCTCTTAGAATCCAGCCTAGATGCGTCAGATTTTACAATACTAGGGTATTTTAACTTATTTGGAAAAATCGATGGACCATGACACAGCCGCATTAGTCGATACAATGACTAGCTTCAACTTGACACAGATGGTCAAGAACGATGCACACTTCGCAGGGCACACTCTAGATGGTATCTTTATGTCAAATCCATCTCTTAAAATTGTAGAAGTGATTCCCGCCCCCGGTCAGATCATAAAGCCATAATTTTTATATAAAGTACAGATCAGCCCCTTCAAATACCCCCAATTCTACCAGTCCCAGTCAAATACTGGGCCTGGGACAACATTACCCCCTCACTTTGCAAGTGACATTACTCTGCTCAAAACCAGATCTTACTACTGACACTAATTCATCATTTCTTTGGCTGTCCACTTGGATCAAATCAACAGTAGATCTTCTAGCCCCTACGAAGAGTTTTCTCTCCAGGTGGAAAAACCCATCAGACCCATGGTTTACTGATAAGCTAAGAGCTCTAAAACAAACCTGTAGAAGGGTTGAAAGAAAGTGGAGAGCAAACTAATCCCATACAAAAAAACAAGTGTGCTCAATCCTTGGCAGATTATAAGAAACTGATTGTAGAGGAAAAAAGCAAATATGTTTCATCAAAATTCCTTCAGTCAAGAAATTCTAGCAAGGAGCTCTTCTCAACACAAAAAAAAACTAGCCAAACTATAAGAGACACCTAGGATGGAAAGCAGTTCTGAATTCTGCAACACACTGGGAGAGTCGTTCAAGGATAAAGTTCAGAGGGTGTACAAATCCATTAAAGACAGCACTGACCCCATTCCTAAGAATTCTGAGGCATTTACGGATTCCACTTTCACCAACTCGTCCTTCCATTTCCCCCCACATTAAAACAGATCATTCAGGTGATAAACGCATCTAAATCAGGGTCCCCAGTCGACCCCTGTTTGCCTAAAGTTCTACACTTGATGCCGTAAATACAAAGTGAACAATTAGGGGTAGTTTTTAACTGGATAATTCAGTCTGGCATTTTCCCAGATGCCTGGAAAATTACCTCTATCCTTCCTCTCTTAAAGAACCAAATCTTGACCCCAAATGATCCCGGCAGTTACCTGCCCATCTTCAGACTACCAGTTGCAGGAAAGGTGCTGGAGAAAATACTAAATGTTCAGCTTACCACATTTATTACCTCCAGGAACTTCCTAAATCCCTCCCATTACGGGTCCCGGGAGAGGCACGTAACGGAGACAGCTCTGGTCATGGCGGCAGAGGAACTAAGAGCAATTCTAGGCATGGGGGCAAGGCCGCCTTGATTTTGTTAGATCGATCGGCGGCCTTCGACACTGTGAATCATGAAATATAGGTCCGGAGGTTAACTGAGTCGGGGATCAGAGACACACCGCCCTTACGCTACTGTCATCCTTTCTTGCCAATAGCTCTTTCTCAGTGGAAATCGGTGCCTTTTCCTCCGAACCTTTCAAACTTCCCTGTGGCGTCCCTGAGCCCCACTATTTTCAATGTATCCATGGCCCCCTTGGCCGCAATTATCAGGAAGTTTGGGTTCTCAGTGGTCTCCTACGCTGATGACACCCAGTTGGTGATGTCAATATCAAGCTACTTGGATGAGACAGTGGACCGTTTTAACAGCTGCATGACAAAGGTTAACCTATGGATGCAGTCCAACTGTCGAAAATTAAATGGGGGGAAAGACCGAGGTCGTGTTGTTGGGCTCTGACCCTTCCTTTTGGTACTTCAAATGGTGGCCTGCCAGTCTGGGAGACTGTGCAGCTCCAGTGTCCAAGTTCAGAAATCTGGGTTTCATCTTCGATGATAAACTGACATTCAACAGTCAGATCAATACCCTCTCCTCAACAATCTGGTTCGTCCTAAAAATTATCAGAAGAATTCATCCATTCATTCCTCTTGATTCTTTAAAAACTCTGGTTACAGCACTAGCCTTGTCCAGGTTGGACTACGGCAACGCATAGTATATGGGGATCCAAGCCCAATCTCTACAAAGGCTGCAGCGCCTGCAACATGTGGCAGCCAGAGTAGTACTGAATATCCCCAGGTCCAAGCCAGTTTCCCACTGTTTAAGAACCTTACGTTGGCTTCCGGTGGACAAGAGGATTACGTTTAAATCCCAATGCCTTGCCTAAAAAGCACTACATGGCGCCGGGCCTGAATTCCTGAGGAATCATCTGAAATGGTATGCGCCGTCTAGAAGTCTAAGAGCTGTACACCGCAAACTGCTGCAAATGCCCTTGGTTATGAAAGCTCGCTGGGCTGGAAGAAGCTTCCTGTTAGGGACAATCAAGTCATGGAACCTACTTTCGGTCACCATAAAGAGTAGCCCCACGCTTTTATCTTTCAGAAAGGCGCTGAAAACTTGCCTCTTCTCCAACTATCAGGATCAACACACCTTTCTGGCAACCTTACTTGACCTACCTACCTGTAGTGCCAAGACGCCCTTGGGCATTCGTGCCCTTTATGAATGCACAAATCGAATCTTTCTTCGCTGCGAGTGACCAGCAGCGCCGCCTTGTGGATCGGTTCAAATAAGATAGCTCCTGTCTGATGCTGTGACTAATTGACGCCACTAGAAAATCGGTTGCACCCCCTGCTGATACGGCTCCACGAACAGGCAACATAGCTTATTCCTGAAGGACCTCGACCATCTCTTTGATATCAGGAGATAGCTGGTTCAACGGTTTATTTCTACAGAAATGCGATAAGCACCTGTAGAATCCTATTGACACACACTTCTCAGCTCATCGCGTATATCTCTGCCAAGTTTATTTCCCAAATACAGTCTTTCTACCGATGCCAATTTATATGGCATTACTGACCATATTGTAAGCGCATAAGATAATCGACAGCTGTCTACAGATAGCCACCTTAACCTTAAAAGTGGAACTCAACAAATCACTGCAGATCATTGACATGCCTAATCACCATTAAAAGATGGCTTGTATGAGATACAGTTCAACAGCATGATCAAGAACAGTTCCTAAACACTGTCGCCAAAAGGGAGCCTAATTTGACCACATGACCATTGTCTTTCTGTGAATACCAATTGTGCTTCCACATCCAGCCTCTACAACTTACACATATTAACACTGAAGCATACAGCTTTATACTACATGATCTTACCTCACAGACCGTCCTCTTAAGAAACCAAAATCCACCAGTATAATTAGGACCCAGTTGACACAACATTGTCCACTGGGACCGTCCAAAGGGATAGCAGGGATAAGATAGCTCCTGTCTGATGCTGTGACTAATTGACGCCACTAGAAAATCGGTTGCACCCCCTGCTGATACGGCTCCACGAACAGGCAACATAGCTTATTCCTGAAGGACCTCGACCATCTCTTTGATATCAGGAGATAGCTGGTTCAACGGTTTATTTCTACAGAAATGCGATAAGCACCTGTAGAATCCTATTGACACACACTTCTCAGCTCATCGCGTATATCTCTGCCAAGTTTATTTCCCAAATACAGTCTTTCTACCGATGCCAATTTATATGGCATTACTGACCATATTGTAAGCGCATAAGATAATCGACAGCTGTCTACAGATAGCCACCTTAACCTTAAAAGTGGAACTCAACAAATCACTGCAGATCATTGACATGCCTAATCACCATTAAAAGATGGCTTGTATGAGATACAGTTCAACAGCATGATCAAGAACAGTTCCTAAACACTGTCGCCAAAAGGGAGCCTAATTTGACCACATGACCATTGTCTTTCTGTGAATACCAATTGTGCTTCCACATCCAGCCTCTACAACTTACACATATTAACACTGAAGCATACAGCTTTATACTACATGATCTTACCTCACAGACCGTCCTCTTAAGAAACCAAAATCCACCAGTATAATTAGGACCCAGTTGACACAACATTGTCCACTGGGACCGTCCAAAGGGATAGCAGTTCTGGTTAAGACTATACCCCTCTATGACCTAAATCAGCTCAGTGCACACACAAACCAGACCTTTAAACAAAAATTGAGTATTTCTATTCCCCACCTACAATAAGAACCTGTCACAGTCCACTATACCTTAATCCAACCCCAGTAATGACTAAGCAATGACAGATGCGCAGCAAAAAGAAAGAGACTTGAAAGAAACAAAGGAACAAAAAGTGGGATAGAAGAGAACAAAATCAGAACTCGTCAATAATCTTAAATTAAAAACATATCAGATTCCTCCTCCAACATGGATTTCATCCTAAAGAAGTTGAACTTGCTACACATGCTTACCAGCTCCATCAAAATAAACACAGTCCTACATTGCATTTGAAGATGCAAGGCCTCAGTGAGGAGTTCAAAACCATGTCTACTAGAATTGAAGAAGCTGAATCCACAATAAGCAAAACTGAAGGCCAGATTATAATTCAACGAAAAAGATCAACACAGACAACCATAAAAATGGCAAACTTAAAAAAGAAAATTACAGACCTCGAAAACTGAAATAGGAGAGGAAACCTCAGAAGTTTGCTCATTTTTTTATAGAATATCAATTTAAAAAAGGACTTTGAAATTCAAAGAGCCCACACAGTACCTTTCAGAATGAAAGAACATATAAAATCCCCCAGACCAATAATCTTCAAACCACCTTTGGGTCCAGAAGCGACATAGTAGCTGTGAAGGTTTTTTTTAAAATGCAATTTTTTTGTAAAAAAAATTAACAATTTGTCGAAGACAGCAAAAGAAACGATGAGAGAGAAAGGGACCCTCTCTCTTCCTTTTGACGGAGACCTCACTGGTACAAGGGACATAGTCGGAGAATGAGGGCAGGTAGAGGACATGGAAAACACCCCCTTTAAATTCTGCAGCAGCTGCCTTCACAAATTTGCGCAGAGACCCCGCCACCGAGGTCTGAAACCTCTGTCTCCTGAAGTACCCACGAGATGAGGACTGCGAGGTCTGCACTTCATTAGTGCTAGAAACGCTTAAGGCATGCCTAAGACAGATGCTGGAACACTACACCATAGCCAGCATTGCCCTGTCTAGCTATGACAAAGCCGAGGAAGCCGAAACAGCACATGGCGATGGGTTGGATGGCAAAACACATGCGTCCGACACTGAGAAGAAGCAAGCGGCAAAGAAACCACCGATAGACGCTGAGAATAAGAAAAGAGATAAAGTAATGAAGCTGCTGAAAAGCCCTGATCCTATACATTTGGACAAGTCCCACAACTAAGCCTCGCGCCAAAACAATTGAGCGAGGAATACTGATGCAGGAAAAACTCCATTGAAGTCCTTGACAATTCTATCTGCTCGAGTGGGAGCGAAAGAAAAAAACGAGACTTCAAAGATGATAGAACCATTGACACCGAAGAAGAGATTTTCGCTGACTCCCAAGCAGAAGAGAAGTCGCTCAAGAACAAGAGAAAGAAATGAAGACTGAAAGCTGAAATAGCAGCACTGCTGCAAAAAAAACTTCTTAAAAGATGTTTGGATCCCGCCCATGCCATCGATGTCCCTTGACACCAGGACTGGACAAGGAAGACCAGTCTGCCTTGGAGGCTCCCGCAACACCAGAGCCCCATGAGGAGGAATAACGAGTTTTATGAAATCGAGTCTGAAGAGGCAACAGGGTTTGACGAAGAGTCTTGGTATGATCTCAACATGGAATCCTCATTTCGGCCAACAAGGGGAACTGATAACTTCCATTCCTACCCAGCATATTGGATCAAGGGAAGGAGGCATTTCGGGATCCTGCCACTGCAAAGGCGGTAACCCCCAGAGTAGAGAAAAATTGTAAGCCATCTATTCAAGACCTGAAATACATACAGGAAAACACTCCATCGTCACAATAACCACAAGATAGCAGAGCAACACCCACACTTCCACAGGTCCACTACCTGAAAAGGAGAGCAAGAGGTTGGACAGGGTGGAGAGAAAGTTGGAGAGGGAGGCTGCAACCCAGTGGCGTATTGCTAACTCCAGCACACTGTTAACGGCAGCTAACAATGAGACGAGATGGAGTCCCTTATGCAACACCTCCCTGGAGAACACAAGATGAGGGCCAAGGCAGTTATGCAAGAGGGGAGAATTATAGTCAACACATGCTTGAAATCCGCCTTGGACGTTGCTGGCAAGGTCGCAGGCAGATGTGCACAGGCAAAACACTGAGACATGCATGGCTCTGTCCGGGTTCAGGCCAGAGGCGCAAGCCTCCATTATTAACATGCCCTTTACAGAAGATGCCATGTTCGGCGAGGCCATCAATGAATCCTTAAAACAACTGAAGAAGGACAATGAAACAGCCAAGGTAATGAGGCTTTACAATACAGAGGTGCATTGAGAAGAGGAGGAAACCAAGCCGAGGCAGCAGCAACCACAAGGCAGCTCTCACCAAACCACAAACATGCCATGTACCAACAGTGGTAGCATACAGCTTTTCATGTTCAAGGAAGGGACAGAGGACAAATTCCCAGAGGGGGAGGAGCAACAGGCAAGTGACTTGCCCTACAATCCCGGCCCCCACATAAAACCAGTGAGAGGCAGATTAGCAATTTACCCACAGGAGTGGAAACAATCACCTCAGACAAATGGATTTTGCATGTGATACGTCACAGATACTACATTGAACTAATCCAGGAACCACCTCAAATTCCCCCAAAGACTAATACATTTCAAGGGGAAGCAATCATACAACTAAGGACAGAGGTGAAAGAACTCTTATAAAACAAGCATTTGCAATGCAATAGGTCTCGCATTAGGAAAGTTTGAGCTATTGGTGTTGTAAATGACAAATACTTTATTTAAGTGTTGGTTTTGAAAATAGGCGAAATTAATACTTTTGTCATTTACAATGCCAATAGTTATAACTTTTGCAAATGTGACACCTATAGCATTTGTACTGCAATATGTGATGTATTTACGTGACTATTGATATTACAAGTAACAATGGCTTTTAATTTTTTTAATAAAAGTTATTGTAATTTATAATGGCAATAGCTTAAACTTTTGTAAATAACTTTTGTGAAGATTATGTTCAGTGAATTTTATTATGACGAAAATCCAAGAACAGAAGTGAAATATTAACATCTTTTTGTGACATTTGTAATAAAGCTTGAAACATTGAGAGAACATATTTGAACCAGTTGTTGTTGTGTTGTTGTTGTGGAGTGGTGTGCGTGGAGTGGTGTGCGTGGAGTGGTGTGCGTGGAGTGGTGTGCGTGGAGTGGTGTGCGTGGAGTGGTGTGCGTGGAGTGGTGTGCGTGGAGTGGTGTGCGTGGAGTTGTGTGCGTGGAGTTGTGTGCGTGGAGTGGTGTGCGTGGAGTTGTGTGCGTGGAGTTGTGTGCGTGGAGTTGTGTGCATGGAGTTGTGTGCATGGAGTTGTGTGCGTGGAGTTGTGTGCGTGGAGTTGTGTGCGTGGAGTTGTGTGCGTGTGGAGATGTGTGCGTGTGGAGATGTGTGTGTGTGTGGAGTTGTGTGTGTGTGTGGAGGTGTGTGTGTGTGGAGTTGTGTGTGTGTGGAGTTGTGTGTGGAGTTGTGTGTGTGTGGAGTTGTGTGTGTGTGGAGTTGTGTGTGTGTGGAGTTGTGTGTGTGTGTGGAGTTGTGTGTGTGTGTGGAGTTGTGTGTGTGTGGAGTTGTGTGTGTGGAGTTGTGTGTGTGTGTGTGGAGTTGTGTGTGTGTGGAGTTGTGTGTGTGTGGAGTTGTGTGTGTGTGGAGGTGTGTGTGTGTGGAGGTGTGTGTGTGTGGAGGTGTGTGTGTGTGTGGAGTTGTGTGCGTGGAGTTGTGTGCGCGTGGAGTTGTGTGTGTGTGGAGGTGTGTGTGTGTGGAGTTGTGTGTGGAGTTGTGTGTGTGTGTGGAGTTGTGTGTGTGTGTGTGGAGGTGTGTGTGTGTGTGTGGAGTTGTGTGTGTGTGTGTGGAGTTGTGTGTGTGGAATTGTGTGTGTGTGGAGTTGTGTGTGTGTGTGTGTGTGGAATTGTGTGTGTGTGGAGTTGTGCGTGTAGAGTTGTGTGTGTGTGTGTATGGAGTTGTGTGTGTGGAGTTGTGTGTGTGTGGAGTTGTGTGTGTGTGGAGTTGTGTGTGTGTGTGGAGTTGTGTGTGTGTGTGTGTGTGGAGTTTGTGTGTGAGTATGGAGTTGTGTGTGTGTGTGTGCGTGGAGTTGTGTGCGTGGAGTTGTGTGCGTGGAGTTGTGTGCATGGAGTTGTGTGCGTGTAGTTGTGTGCGGGGAGTTGTGTGCGTGGAGTTGTGTGTGTGTGGAGATGTGTGTGTGTGTGGAGTTGTGTGTGGAGTTGTGAGTGTGTGTGTGGAGGTGTGTGTGTGTAGTGTGTGGAGTTGTGTGTGGAGTTGTGTGTGGAGTTTTGTGTGTGTGGAGTTGTGTGTGTGTGTGGAGGTGTGTGTGTGTGGAGGTGTGTGTGTGTGTGGAGTTGTGTGTGGAGTTGTGTGTGTGTGGAGTTGTGTGTGGAGTTGTGTGTGGAGTTGTGTGTGTGTGTGGAGTTGTGTGTGGAGTTGTGTGTGGGGAGTTGTGTGTGTGTGTGGAGTTGTGTGTGGAGTTGTGTGTGTGTGGAGTTGTGTGTGTGTGGAGTTGTGTGTGTGTGGAGTTGTGTGTGTGTGGAGGTGTGTGTGTGTGGAGGTGTGTGTGTGTGGAGGTGTGTGTGTGTGTGGAGTTGTGTGTGTGTGGAGTTGTGTGTGTGTGGAGTTGTGTGTGTGTGGAATTGTGTGTGTGTGGAATTGTGTGTGTGTGGAATTGTGTGTGTGTGTGGAGTTGTGTGTGTGTGTGGAGTTGTGTGTGTAGAGTTGTGTGCGGGTGTATGGATTTGTGTGTGTGGAGTTGTGTGTGTGTGTGTGTGGAGTTGTGTGTGTGTATGGAGTTGTGTGTGTGCGTGGAGTTGTGTGCGTGGAGTTGTGTGCGTGGAGTTGTGTGCGTGGAGTTGTGTGCGTGGAGTTGTGTGCGTGGAGTTGTGTGCGTGGAGTTGTGTGCGTGGAGTTGTGTGTGTGTGTGTGGAGTTGTGTGTGTGTGTGTGGAGTTGTGTGTGTGTGTGTGGAGTTGTGTGTGTGTGGAGTTGTGTGGGTGTGTGGAGTTGTGTGTGTGTGTGGAGTTGTGTGTGTGTATGGAGTTTGTGTGTGTGTGTGGAGTTGTGTGTGTGTGTGGAGTTGTGTGTGTGTGTGGAGTTGTGTGTGTGTGTGGAGTTGTGTGTGTGTATGGAGTTTGTGTGTGTGTATGGAGTTTGTGTGTGTGTATGGAGTTTGTGTGTGTGTGTGTGCATGGAGTTGTGTGCGTGGAGTTGCGTGCGTGGAGTTGTATGCGTGGAGTTGTGTGCGTGGAGTTGTGTGCGTGGAGTTGTGTGCGTGGAGTTGTGTGCGTGTGGAGATGTGTGTGTGTGTGGAGTTGTGTGTGTGTGTGTGTGGAGTTGTGTGTGGAGTTGTGTGTGTGTGTGGAGGTGTGTGTGTGTGGAGTTGTGTGTGTGTGTGGAGGTGTGTGTGTGTGGAGGTGTGTGTGTGTGGAGGTGTGTGTGTGTGTGGAGTTGTGTGTGGAGTTGTGTGTGGAGTTGTGTGTGTGTGGAGGTGTGTGTGTGTGGAGGTGTGTGTGTGTGTGGAGTTGTGTGCGTGGAGTTGTGTGTGCGTGGAGTTGTGTGCGCGTGGAGTTGTGTGTGTGTGGAGTTGTGTGTGTGTGGAGGTGTGTGTGTGTGGAGTTGTGTGTGTGTGTGTGGAGTTGTGTGTGTGTGTGTGGAGTTGTGTGTGTGTGTGTGGAGTTGTGTGTGTGTGTGTGGAGTTGTGTGTGTGTGTGGAGTTGTGTGTGTGCGTGTAGAGTTGTGTGTGTGTGTGTATGGAGTTGTGTGTGTGGAGTTGTGTGTGTGTGGAGTTGTGTGTGTGTGTGGAGTTGTGTGTGTGGAGTTTGTGTGTGAGTATGGAGTTGTGTGTGTGTGTGTGCGTGGAGTTGTGTGCGTGGAGTTGTGTGCGTGGAGTTGTGTGCATGGAGTTGTGTGCGTGGAGTTGTGTGTGCGTGGAGTTGTGTGTGTGTGGAGATGTGTGTGTGTGTGGAGTTGTGTGTGGAGGTGTGTGTGTGTGTGTGTAGTGTGTGGAGTTGTGTGTGGAGTTTTGTGTGTGTGGAGTTGTGTGTGTGTGGAGGTGTGTGTGTGTGGAGGTGTGTGTGGAGTTGTGTGTGTGTGTGGAGTTGTGTGTGTGTGTGGAGTTGTGTGTGTGTGTGTGGAGTTGTGTGTGTGTGTGTGGAGTTGTGTGTGTGTGTGGGGAGGTGTGTGTGTGTGGAGGTGTGTGTGTGGAGGTGTTTGTGTGGAGGTGTGTGTGGAGTTGTGTGTGCATGGAGTTGTGTGTGCGTGGAGTTGTGTGTGCGTGGAGTTGTGTGTGCGTGGAGTTGTGTGTGCGTGGAGTTGTGGGTGCGTGGAGTTGTGGGTGCGTGGAGTTGTGTGTGCGTGGAGTTGTGTGTGCGTGGAGTTGTGTGTGTGGAGTTGTGTGTGTGGAGTTGTGTGTGTGGAGTTGTGTGTGTGGAGGTGTGTGTGTGTGTGGAGGTGTGTGTGTGTGTGGAGTTGTGTGTGTGTGTGGAGTTGTGTGTGTGTGTGGAGTTGTGTGTGGAGTTGTGTGTGTGTGTGGAGTTGTGTGTGTGGAGTTGTGTGTGTGTGTGGAGGTGTGTGTGTGTGTGTGTGGAGTTGTGTGTGTGTGTGTGTATGGAGTTGTGTGTGTGTGTGTATGGAGTTGTGTGCGTGGAGTTGTGTGCGTGGAGTTGTGTGCGTGGAGTTGTGTGCGTGGAGTTGTGTGCGTGGAGTTGTGTGCGTGCAGTTGTGTGCGTGGAGTTGTGTGCGTGGAGTTGTGTGCGTGCAGTTGTGTGCGTGCAGTTGTGTGCGTGGAGTTGTGTGCGTGGAGTTGTGTGCGTGGAGTTGTGTGCGTGGAGTTGTGTGCGTGCAGTTGTGTGCGTGGAGTTGTGTGCGTGGAGTTGTGTGCGTGGAGTTGTGTGCGTGGAGTTGTGTGCGTGGAGTTGTGTGCGTGGAGTTGTGTGCGTGGAGTTGTGTGCGTGTGTGGAGTTGTGTGCGTGTGTGCGTGGAGTTGTGTGTGTGTGTGTGCGTGGAGTTGTGTGTGTGTGTGTGTGTGGAGTTGTGTGTGTGTGTGTGTGTGTGTGTGTGTGTGGAGTTGTGTGTGTGTGTGTGGAGTTGTGTGTGTGGGTGGAGTTGTGTGTGTGTGTGGAGTTGTGTGTGTGTGTGGAGTTGTGGAGTGGAGCGTTGTGTGGTGTGTGTGTGTGGAGTGTGTGTGTGTGTGGAGTGTTGTCTGTGTGTGTGGAGTGTTGTCTGTGTGTGTGGAGTTGTGTGTGTGTGTGGAGTTTGTGTGTGTGTGTGGAGTTGTGTGTGTGTGTGGAGTTGTGTGTGTGTGTGGAGTTGTGTGTGTGTGTGGAGTTGTGTGTGTGGAGTTGTGTGTGTGTGTGGAGTTGTGTGTGTGTGTGTGTGGAGTTGTGTGTGTGTGTGTAGGGAGTTGTGTGCGTGGAGTTGTGTGCGTGGAGTTGTGTGCGTGGAGTTGTGTGCGTGGAGTTGTGTGCGTGGAGTTGTGTGCGTGGAGTTGTGTGCGTGGAGTTGTGTGCGTGTGTGCGTGGAGTTGTGTGCGTGTGTGCGTGGAGTTGTGTGTGTGTGTGTGCGTGGAGTTGTGTGTGTGTGTGTGTGTGGAGTTGTGTGTGTGTGTGTGTGTGGAGTTGTGTGTGTGTGTGTGTGGAGTTTTGTGTGTGGAGTTGTGTGTGTGTGTGGAGTTGTGTGTGTGTGTGTGGAGTTGTGTGTGTGTGTGGAGTTGTGTGTGTGTGTGGAGTGTGTGTGTGTGTGGAGTGTTGTGTGTGTGTGTGTGGAGTGTTGTCTGTGTGTGTGGAGTGTTGTCTGTGTGTGTGGAGTTGTGTGTGTGTGGCGTTGTGTGTGTGTGTGGAGTTGTGTGTGTGTGGAGTTGTGTGTGGAGTTGTGTGTGTGTGTGTGGAGTTCTGTGTGTGTGTGGAGTTGTGTGTGTGTGTGGAGTTGTGTGTGTGTGTGGAGTTGTGTGTGTGTGTGGAGTTGTGTGTGTGTGTGGAGTTGTGTGTGTGGGTGGAGTTGTGTGTGTGTGTGGAGTTGTGTGTGTGTGTGGAGTTGTGGAGTGGAGTTGTGTGTGTGTGTGTGTGGAGTGTGTGTGTGTGTGGAGTGTTGTGTGTGTGTGTGTGGAGTGTTGTCTGTGTGTGTGGAGTGTTGTCTGTGTGTGTGGAGTTGTGTGTGTGTGTGGAGTTTGTGTGTGTGGAGTTGTGTGTGTGTGGAGTTGTGTGTGTGTGAGTGGAGTGTGTGTGTGGGTGGAGTTTGTGTGTGGGTGGAGTTTGTGTGTGGGTGGAGTTGTGTGTGTGTGTGTATGTGTGTGGACAAAGAAATAGACATATCTAGGCACATATATATATAATCAAATTATACATAACATACACAGGCATATTCTGTACATTTGTGTTTTAAGTGTGGTGGTCATGTAGAAAAGAGCCAACTCTTGAGTAGTCTTCTGAAGGTAAGCTAGTTATCAGTGAATCTTATGTTTAAGTGTAATAAATTCCATAGTTTGGCTGTTTGAACAGAGAAAGATGTACCACACATCTTTTTATTCTATGCTGGGGTTTTGAGATGGGTGCCAATCTCTAGCGGAGGTTCCTTTGTTGTATGTATTTGGTGATTTTATGCCCGATAAAAAGTGATCCCTTTCCATGTATTGCTTTGTGGATTATACAAAGCAGATTGAAGGTGGATCTTCTGCCAACCAATATAAGGGCCCTCAAAGCAGGGGAGATGTGGACTTGTGGCATTAAATGTGGAGGTGTGTGTGTGTGGAGGTGTGTGTGTGTGGAGGTGTGTGTGTGTGGAGGTGTGTGTGTGTGGAGGTGTGTGTGTGTGGAGTTGTGTGTGGAGTTGTGTGTGTGTGGAGTTGTGTGTGTGTGGAGTTGTGTGTGTGTGTGTGTGGAGTTGTGTGTGGAGTTGTGTGTGGAGTTGTGTGTGGAGTTGTGTGTGGAGTTGTGTGTGGAGTTGTGTGTGGAGTTGTGTGTGGAGTTGTGTGTGGAGTTGTGTGTGGAGTTGTGTGTGGAGTTGTGTGTGGAGTTGTGTGTGCGTGGAGTTGTGTGCGTGGAGTTGTGTGCGTGGAGTTGTGTGCGTGGAGTTGTGTGCGTGGAGTTGTGTGCGTGGAGTTGTGTGCATGTGGAGATGTGTGCGTGTGGAGTTGTGTGTGTGTGTGGAGGTGTGTGTGTGTGGAGTTGTGTGTGTGTGGAGTTGTGTGTGGAGTTGTGTGTGGAGTTGTGTGTGGAGTTGTGTGTGGAGTTGTGTGTGGAGTTGTGTGTGGAGGTGTGTGTGTGTGGAGTTGTGTGTGGAGTTGTGTGTGGAGTTGTGTGTGGAGTTGTGTGTGTGTGGAGTTGTGTGTGTGTGGAGGTGTGTGTGTGTGGAGGTGTGTGTGGAGTTGTGTGTGTGGAGTTGTGTGTGTGTGGAGTTGTGTGTGTGTGTGGAGTTGTGTGTGTGTGTGGAGTTGTGTGTGTGTGTGGAGTTGTGTGTGTGTGTGGAGGTGTGTGAGTGTGGAGTTGTGTGTGGAGTTGTGTGCGTGGAGTTGTGTGCGTGGAGTTGTGTGCGTGGAGTTGTGTGCGTGGAGTTGTGTGCGTGGAGTTGTGTGCGTGGAGTTGTGTGCGTGGAGTTGTGTGCGTGTGGAGATGTGTGCGTGTGGAGATGTGTGCGTGTGGAGATGTGTGCGTGTGGAGTTGTGTGTGTGTTTGGAGGTGTGTGTGTGTGGAGTTGTGTGTGGAGTTGTGTGTGTGGAGTTGTGTGTGTGGAGTTGTGTGTGTGTGGAGTTGTGTGTGTGTGGAGTTGTGTGTGTGTGGAGTTGTGTGTGTGTGGAGTTGTGTGTGTGTGGAGTTGTGTGTGGAGTTGTGTGTGTGTGTGGAGGTGTGTGTGTGTGGAGGTGTGTGTGGAGTTGTGTGTGTGTGTGGAGTTGTGTGTGTGTGTGGAGGTGTGTGTGGAGTTGTGTGTGTGTGGAGGTGTGTGAGTGTGGAGTTGTGTGTGTGGAGTTGTGTGTGTGTGTGGAGTTGTGTGTGTGTGTGTGGAGGTGTGTGTGTGTGTGTGGAGTTGTGTGTGTGTGTGGAGTTGTGTGTGCGTGTGGAGATGTGTGTGTGTGGAGTTGTGTGTGGAGTTGTGTGTGTGTGTGTGGAGGTGTGTGTGTGTGGAGTTGTGTGTGGAGTTGTGTGTGTGTGGAGTTGTGTGTGTGTGTGTGTGTGTGTGGAGTTTTGTGTGTGTGTGTGTGTGGAGTTGTGTGTGTGTGTGTGGAGTTGTGTGTGTGTGTGTGGAGTTGTGTGTGTGGAGTTGTGTGTGTGTGTGGAGTTGTGTGTGTGTGTGGAGTTGTGTGTGGAGTTGTGTGTGGAGTTGTGTGTGGAGTTGTGTGTGGAGTTGTGTGTGTGTGGAGTTGTGTGTGTGTGCGGAGTTGTGTGTGTGCGGAGTTGTGTGTGTGCGGAGTTGTGTGTGTGTGGAGTTGTGTGTGTGTGTGGAGTTGTGTGTGTGTGTGGAGTTGTGTGTGTGTGTGGAGTTGTGTGTGTGTGGAGTTGTGTGTGTGTGGAGTTGTGTGTGTGTGTGGAGGTGTGTGTGTGTGTGGAGGTGTGTGTGGAGTTGTGTGTGTGTGTGGAGTTGTGTGTGGAGTTGTGTGTGTGTGTGGAGTTGTGTGTGTGTGTGGAGTTGTGTGTGTGTGTGGAGGTGTGTGTGTGTGTGGAGTTGTGTGTGTGGAGTTGTGTGTGTGTGTGGAGTTGTGTGTGTGTGTGTGGAGTTGTGTGTGTGTGTGGAGTTGTGTGTGTGTGTGTGGAGTTGTGTGTGTGTGTGGAGGTGGGTGTGTGTGTGGAGGTGTGTGTGTGTGTGGAGTTGTGTGTGTGTGGAGTTGTGTGTGGAGTTGTGTGTGCGTGGAATTGTGTGCGTGGAGTTGTGTGCGTGTGGAGATGTGTGTGTGTGGATTTGTGTGTGGAGTTGTGTGTGTGTGTGGAGGTGTGTGTGTGTGGAGTTGTGTGTGGAGTTGTGTGTGTGTGGAGTTGTGTGTGTGTGGAGTTGTGTGTGTGTGGAGTTGTGTGTGTGTGGAGTTTTGTGTGTGTGTGTGTGTGGAGTTGTGTGTGGAGTTGTGTGTGTGTGTGGAGTTGTGTGTGTGTGTGGAGTTGTGTGTGTGTGTGGAGTTCTGTGTGTGTGTGGAGTTGTGTGTGTGGAGTTGTGTGTGTGTGTGGAGTTGTGTGTGTGGAGTTGTGGAGTGTTGTGTGGTGTGTGTGTGGAGTGTTGTGTGTGTGTGTGGAGTGTTGTCTGTGTGTGTGGAGTGTTGTCTGTGTGTGTGGAGTTGTGTGTGTGTGTGGCGTTGTGTGTGTGTGTGGAGTTGTGTGTGTGTGTGGAGTTGTGTGTGTGTGTGTGGAGTTGTGTGTGTGTGTGTGTGGAGTTGTGTGTGTGTGTGGAGTTGTGTGTGTGTGTGTGGGTGGAGTGTGTGTGTGGGTGGAGTTTGTGTGTGGGTGGAGTTGTGTGTATGTGTTTGGACAAAGAAATAGACATATCTAGGCACATATATATATATATAATCAAATTATACATAACATACACAGGCATATTCTGTACATTTGTGTTTTGAGTGTGGTGGTCATGTAGAAAAGAGCCAACTCTTGAGTAGTCTTCTGAAGGTAAGCTAGTTATCAGTGAATCTTATGTTTAAGTGTAATAAATTCCATAGTTTGGCTGTTTGAACAGAGAAAGATGTACCACACATCTTTTTATTCTATGCTGGGGTTTTGAGATGGGTGCCAATCTCTAGCGGAGGTTCCTTTGTTGTATGTATTTGGTGATTTTATGCCCGATAAAAAGTGATCCCTTTCCATGTATTGCTTTGTGGATTATACAAAGCAGATTGAAGGTGGATCTTCTGCCAACCAATATAAGGGCCCTCAAAGCAGGGGAGATGTGGGCTTGTGGCATTAAATGTGGAGGTGTGTGTGTGTGGAGGTGTGTGTGTGTGTGGAGGTGTGTGTGTGTGGAGTTGTGTGTGGAGTTGTGTGTGTGTGGAGTTGTGTGTGTGGAGTTGTGTGTGTGTGTGGAGTTGTGTGTGTGTGTGGAGTTGTGTGTGTGTGGAGTTGTGTGTGTGTGGAGTTGTGTGTGTGTGTGGAGTTGTGTGTGTGTGTGGAGTTGTGTGTGTGTGTGGAGTTGTGTGTGGAGTTGTGTGTGGAGTTGTGTGTGGAGTTGTGTGTGGAGTTGTGTGTGGAGTTGTGTGTGGAGTTGTGTGTGGAGTTGTGTGTGGAGTTGTGTGTGGAGTTGTGTGTGGAGTTGTGTGTGGAGTTGTGTGTGGAGTTGTGTGTGGAGTTGTGTGTGGAGTTGTGTGTGCGTGGAGTTGTGTGCGTGGAGTTGTGTGCGTGGAGTTGTGTGCGTGGAGTTGTGTGCATGTGGAGATGTGTGTGTGTGGAGTTGTGTGTGGAGTTGTGTGTGTGTGTGGAGTTGTGTGTGTGTGTGTGGAGTTATGTGTGTGTGTGGAGTTGTGTGTGTGTGTGGAGGTGTGTGTGTGTGTGGAGGTGTGTGTGGAGTTCTGTGTGTGTGTGGAGTTGTGTGTGTGTGGAGTTGTGTGTGTGTGTGTGTGGAGTTGTGTGTGGAGTTGTGTGTGGAGTTGTGTGTGGAGTTGTGTGTGGAGTTGTGTGTGGAGTTGTGTGTGGAGTTGTGTGTGGAGTTGTGTGTGGAGTTGTGTGTGGAGTTGTGTGTGCGTGGAGTTGTGTGCGTGGAGTTGTGTGCATGTGGAGTTGTGTGCATGTGGAGTTGTGTGTGGAGTTGTGTGTGTGTGTGGAGTTGTGTGTGTGTGTGGAGTTGTGTGTGTGTGTGGAGTTGTGTGTGTGTGTGGAGATGTGTGTGTGTGTGGAGTTGTGTGTGGAGTTGTGTGTGTGTGTGGAGTTGTGTGTGTGTGTGGAGTTATGTGTGTGTGTGGAGGTGTGTGTGTGTGGAGGTGTGTGTGGAGTTGTGTGTGTGTGTGGAGTTGTGTGTGTGTGGAGTTGTGTGTGTGTGTGTGGAGTTGTGTGTGGAGTTGTGTGTGGAGTTGTGTGTGGAGTTGTGTGTGGAGTTGTGTGTGGAGTTGTGTGTGGAGTTGTGTGTGGAGTTGTGTGTGGAGTTGTGTGTGGAGTTGTGTGTGGAGTTGTGTGTGCGTGGAGTTGTGTGCGTGGAGTTGTGTGCATGTGGAGATGTGTGTGTGTGGAGTTGTGTGTGGAGTTGTGTGTGTGTGTGGAGTTGTGTGTGTGTGTGGAGTTGTGTGTGTGTGTGGAAGTGTGTGTGTGTGGAGGTGTGTGTGGAGTTGTGTGTGTGTGTGGAGTTGTGTGTGTGTGGAGTTGTGTGTGTGCGTGGAGTTGTGTGTGTGTGGAGTTGTGTGTGTGTGTGGAGTTGTGTGTGTGTGTGTGGAGTTGTGTGTGTGTGTGTATGTGTGGAGTTGTGTGTGTGTGTGGAGTTGTGTGTGTGTGTGGAGTTGTGTGTGGAGTTGTGTGTGTGTGGAGTTGTGTGTGTGTGGAGTTGTGTGCGTGGAGTTGTGTGCGTGGAGTTGTGTGCGTGTGGAGATGTGTGTGTGTGGAGTTGTGTGTGGAGTTGTGTGTGGAGTTGTGTGTGTGTGTGTGGAGGTGTGTGTGTGTGGAGTTGTGTTTGGAGTTGTGTGTGTGTGGAGTTGTGTGTGGAGTTGTGTGGAGGTGTGTGTGTGTGGAGTTGTGTGTGTGTGTGTGGAGTTGTGTGTATGTGTGGAGTTGTGTGTGTGTGTGGAGGTGTGTGTGTGTGTGGAGTTGTGTGTGTGTGTGGAGTTGTGTGTGTGGAGTTGTGTGTGTGTGTGGAGTTGTGTGTGTGTGTGGAGGTGTGTGTGTGTGTGGAGGTGTGTGTGTGGAGGTGTGTGTGTGTGTGTGTGGAGGTGTGTGTGTGTGTGGAGTTGTGTGTGTGGAGTTGTGTGTGTGTGTGGAGTTGTGTGTGTGTGTGGAGTTGTGTGTGTGTGTGGAGTTGTGTGGAGTTGTGGAGTTGTGTGTGTGGAGTTGTGTGTGGAGTTGTGTGTGTGTGTGTGTGGAGTTGTGTGTGTGTATGGAGTTGTGTGTGTGTGTGTAGGGAGTTGTGTGCGTGGAGTTGTGTGCGTGGAGTTGTGTGCGTGGAGTTGTGTGCGTGGAGTTGTGTGCGTGGAGTTGTGTGCGTGGAGTTGTGTGCGTGTGTGCGTGGAGTTGTGTGCGTGTGTGCGTGGAGTTGTGTGCATGTGTGCGTGGAGTTGTGTGCGTGGAGTTGTGTGTGTGTGTGGAGTTGTGTGTGTGTGTGTGTGTGTGGAGTTGTGTGTGGAGTTGTGTGTGTGGAGTTGTGTGTGTGTGTGGAGTTGTGGAGTGTTGTGTATGTGTGTGGAGTGTTGTGTGTGTTGTGTGTGTGTGTGGAGTGTTGTGTGGTTGTGTGTGTGTGTGGAGTGTTGTGTGTGTGGAGTGTTGTGTGTGTGGAGTGTTGTGTGTGTGTGTGTGGAGTGTTGTGTGTGTGTGTGTGGAGTGTTGTGTGTGTGTGTGTGGAGTGTTGTGTGTGTGTGTGTGGAGTGTTGTCTGTGTGTGTGGAGTGTTGTCTGTGTGTGTGGAGTGTTGTGTGTGTGTGTGGCGTTGTGTGTGTGGGTGGAGTTGTGTGTGTGGAGTTGTGTGTGTGGAGTTGTGTGTGTGTGGGTGGAGTGTGTGTGTGGGTGGAGTTTGTGTGTGGGTGGAGTTGTGTGTGTGTGTATGTGTGTGGACAAAGAAATAGACATATCTAGGCACATATATATATAATCAAATTATACATAACATACACAGGCATATTCTGTACATTTGTGTTTTAAGTGTGGTGGTCATGTAGAAAAGAGCCAACTCTTGAGTAGTCTTCTGAAGGTAAGCTAGTTATCAGTGAATCTTATGTTTAAGTGTAATAAATTCCATAGTTTGGCTGTTTGAACTGAGAAAGATGTACCACACATCTTTTTATTCTATGCTGGGGATTTGAGATGGGTGCCAATCTCTAGCGGAGGTTCCTTTGTTGTATGTATTTGGTGATTTTATGCCCGATAAAAAGTGATCCCTTTCCATGTATTGCTTTGTGGATTATACAAAGCAGATTGAAGGTGGATCTTCTGCCAACCAATATAAGGGCCCTCAAAGCAGGGGAGATGTGGGCTTGTGGCATTAAATGTGGAGGTGTGTGTGTGTGGAGGTGTGTGTGTGTGTGGAGGTGTGTGTGTGTGTGGAGGTGTGTGTGTGTGTGGAGTTGTGTGTGTGTGGAGTTGTGTGTGTGTGTGGAGTTGTGTGTGTGTGTGGAGTTGTGTGTGTGTGTGTGTGGAGTTGTGTGTGTGTGTGGAGTTGTGTGTGTGTGGAGTTGTGTGTGTGTGGGTGGAGTGTGTGTGTGTGTGGAGTTGTGTGTGTGTGGAGTTGTGTGTGTGTGTGGAGTTGTGTGTGTGTGTGGAGTTGTGTGTGTGGGTGGAGTTGTGTGTGTGTGTGGAGTTGTGTGTGTGCGTGGAGTTGTGTGCGTGGAGTTGTGTGCGTGGAGTTGTGTGCGTGGAGTTGTGTGCGTGGAGTTGTGTGCGTGGAGTTGTGTGCGTGGAGTTGTGTGCGTGGAGTTGTGTGCGTGGAGTTGTGTGCGTGGAGTTGTGTGCGTGGAGTTGTGTGCGTGGAGTTGTGTGCGTGGAGTTGTGTGCGTGGAGTTGTGTGCATGTGGAGATGTGTGTGTGTGTGGAGGTGTGTGTGTGTGGAGGTGTGTGTGTGTGTGGAGGTGTGTGTGTGTGGAGTTGTGTGTGTGGAGTTGTGTGTGTGGAGTTGTGTGTGTGGAGTTGTGTGTGTGGAGTTGTGTGTGGAGTTGTGTGTGGAGTTGTGTGTGGAGTTGTGTGTGTGTGGAGTTGTGTGTGTGTGTGGAGGTGTGTGTGTGTGGAGGTGTGTGTGGAGTTGTGTGTGTGTGTGGAGTTGTGTGTGTGTGTGGAGTTGTGTGTGTGTGTGGAGGTGTGTGTGTGTGGAGGTGTGTGTGGAGTTGTGTGTGTGTGTGGAGTTGTGTGTGTGTGTGGAGTTGTGTGTGTGGAGTTGTGTGTGGAGTTGTGTGCGTGGAGTTGTGTGCGTGGAGTTGTGTGCGTGGAGTTGTGTGCGTGGAGTTGTGTGCGTGGAGTTGTGTGCGTGGAGTTGTGTGCATGGAGTTGTGTGCATGGAGTTGTGTGCGTGGAGTTGTGTGCGTGGAGTTGTGTGCGTGGAGTTGTGTGCGTGGAGATGTGTGCGTGTGGAGATGTGTGTGTGTGGAGGTGTGTGTGTGTGGAGGTGTGTGTGTGTGTGGAGGTGTGTGTGTGTGTGGAGGTGTGTGTGTGTGGAGGTGTGTGTGTGTGGAGTTGTGTGTGTGGAGTTGTGTGTGTGGAGTTGTGTGTGTGGAGTTGTGTGTGTGGAGTTGTGTGTGGAGTTGTGTGTGTGTGGAGTTGTGTGTGTGTGGAGTTGTGTGTGTGTGGAGTTGTGTGTGGAGTTGTGTGTGGAGTTGTGTGTGTGTGTGGAGGTGTGTGTGTGTGGAGGTGTGTGTGGAGGTGTGTGTGTGTGGAGGTGTGTGTGGAGTTGTGTGTGTGTGTGTGGAGTTGTGTGTGTGTGTGGAGTTGTGTGTGTGTGTGGAGTTGTGTGTGTGTGTGGAGTTGTGTGTGTGTGTGGAGTTGTGTGTGTGTGTGGAGTTGTGTGTGTGTGTGGAGTTGTGTGTGTGTGTGGAGGTGTGTGAGTGTGGAGTTGTGTGTGTGGAGTTGTGTGTGTGTGTGGAGTTGTGTGTGTGTGTGTGGAGGTGTGTGTGTGTGTGGAGTTGTGTGTGTGTGTGGAGTTGTGTGTGTGTGTGGAGTTGTGTGTGTGTGTGGAGTTGTGTGCGTGTGGAGATGTGTGTGTGTGGAGTTGTGTGTGGAGTTGTGTGTGTGTGTGGAGGTGTGTGTGTGTGGAGTTGTGTGTGGAGTTGTGTGTGTGTGGAGTTGTGTGTGTGTGTGTGTGTGTGGAGTTTTGTGTGTGTGTGTGTGTGGAGTTGTGTGTGTGTGTGGAGTTGTGTGTGTGTGTGGAGTTGTGTGTGTGTGTGTGGAGGTGTGTGTGTGTGTGTGGAGTTGTGTGTGTGTGGAGGTGTGTGTGTGTGGAGTTGTGTGTGGAGTTGTGTGTGCGTGGAATTGTGTGCGTGGAGTTGTGTGCGTGTGGAGATGTGTGTGTGTGGAGTTGTGTGTGGAGTTGTGTGTGTGTGTGTGGAGGTGTGTGTGGAGTTGTGTGTGTGTGGAGTTGTGTGTGTGTGGAGTTGTGTGTGTGTGGAGTTGTGTGTGTGTGGAGTTGTGTGTGTGTGGAGTTGTGTGTGTGTGGAGTTGTGTGTGTGTGTGTGTGTGGAGTTGTGTGTGTGTGTGGAGTTGTGTGTGTGTGTGGAGTTCTGTGTGTGTGGAGTTGTGTGTGTGTGTGGAGTTGTGTGTGTGGAGTTGTGGAGTGTTGTGTGGTGTGTGTGTGGAGTGTTGTGTGTGTGTGTGGAGTGTGGTCTGTGTGTGTGGAGTGTTGTTTGTGTGTGTGGAGTTGTGTGTGTGTGTGGCGTTGTGTGTGTGTGTGGAGTTGTGTGTGTGTGTGGAGTTGTGTGTGCGTGTGGAGTTGTGTGTGTGTGTGGAGTTGTGTGTGTGTGGGTGGAGTGTGTGTGTGGGTGGAGTTTGTGTGTGGGTGGAGTTGTGTGTGTGTGTATGTGTTTGGACAAAGAAATAGACCTATCTAGGCACATATATATATATAATCAAATTATACATAACATACACAGGCATATTCTGTACATTTGTGTTTTGAGTGTGGTGGTCATGTAGAAAAGAGCCAACTCTTGAGTAGTCTTCTGAAGGTAAGCTAGTTATCAGTGAATCTTATGTTTAAGTGTAATAAATTCCATAGTTTGGCTGTTTGAACAGAGAAAGATGTACCACACATCTTTTTATTCTATGCTGGGGTTTTGAGATGGGTGCCAATCTCTAGCGGAGGTTCCTTTGTTGTATGTATTTGGTGATTTTATGCCCGATAAAAAGTGATCCCTTTCCATGTATTGCTTTGTGGATTATACAAAGCAGATTGAAGGTGGATCTTCTGCCAACCAATATAAGGGCCCTCAAAACAGGGGAGATGTGGGCTTGTGGCATTAAATGTGGAGGTGTGTGTGTGTGTGGAGGTGTGTGTGTGTGGAGTTGTGTGTGGAGTTGTGTGTGTGTGGAATTGTGTGTGTGTGGAGTTGTGTGTGTGTGTGGAGTTGTGTGTGTGTGGAGTTGTGTGTGTGTGGAGTTGTGTGTGTGTGGAGTTGTGTGTGTGTGGAGTTGTGTGTGTGTGTGGAGTTGTGTGTGTGTGTGGAGTTGTGTGGAGTTGTGTGTGGAGTTGTGTGTGGAGTTGTGTGTGGAGTTGTGTGTGGAGTTGTGTGTGGAGTTGTGTGTGGAGTTGTGTGTGGAGTTGTGTGTGGAGTTGTGTGTGGAGTTGTGTGTGGAGTTGTGTGTGGAGTTGTGTGTGGAGTTGTGTGTGCGTGGAGTTGTGTGCGTGGAGTTGTGTGCATGTGGAGATGTGTGTGTGTGGAGATGTGTGTGGAGTTGTGTGTGTGTGTGGAGTTGTGTGTGTGTGTGGAGTTGTGTGTGTGTGTGGAGGTGTGTGTGTGTGGAGGTGTGTGTGGAGGTGTGTGTGGAGGTGTGTGTGGAGTTGTGTGTGTGGAGTTGTGTGTGTGTGTGGAGTTGTGTGTGTGTGTGTGTGTGGAGGTGTGTGTGTGTGGAGGTGTGTGTGTGTGGAGTTGTGTGTGTGTGTGGAGTTGTGTGTGTGTGTGGAGTTGTGTGTGTGTGGAGTTGTGTGTGTGGAGTTGTGTGTGGAGTTGTGTGTGGAGTTGTGTGTGTGTGTGGAGTTGTGTGTGTGTGTGGAGTTGTGTGTGTGTGTGGAGTTGTGTGTGTGTGTGGAGGTGTGTGTGTGTGTGGAGTTGTGTGTGTGTGTGGAGTTGTGTGTGTGTGTGGAGTTGTGTGTGTGTGTGGAGTTGTGTGTGTGTGTGGAGTTGTGTGTGTGTGGAGTTGTGTGTGTGTGGAGTTGTGTGTGTGTGGAGTTGTGTGTGTGTGGAGTTGTGTGCGTGGAGTTGTGTGCGTGGAGTTGTGTGCGTGTGGAGATGTGTGTGTGTGGAGTTGTGTGTGGAGTTGTGTGTGTGTGTGTGGAGGTGTGTGTGTGTGGAGTTGTGTGTGGAGTTGTGTGTGTGTGGAGTTGTGTGTGGAGTTGTGTGGAGGTGTGTGTGTGTGGAGTTGTGTGTGTGTGTGTGTGGAGTTGTATGTGTGGAGTTGTGTGTGTGTGTGGAGGTGTGTGTGTGTGTGGAGTTGTGTGTGTGGAGTTGTGTGTGTGTGTGGAGTTGTGTGTGTGTGTGGAGTTGTGTGTGTGTGTGGAGGTGTGTGTGTGTGTGGAGGTGTGTGTGTGGAGGTGTGTGTGTGTGTGTGTGGAGGTGTTTGTGTGTGTGGAGTTGTGTGTGTGTGGAGTTGTGTGTGTGTGTGGAGTTGTGTGTGGAGTTGTGTGTGTGTGTGGAGTTGTGTGTGTGTGTGGAGTTGTGTGTGTGTGTGGAGTTGTGTGTGTGTGTGGAGTTGTGTGTGTGGAGTTGTGTGTGTGTGTGGAGTTGTGTGTGTGTGTGTGGAGTTGGGTGTGTGTGTGGAGTTGTGTGTGTGTATGGAGTTGTGTGTGTGTGTAGGGAGTTGTGTGCGTGGAGTTGTGTGCGTGGAGTTGTGTGCGTGGAGTTGTGTGCGTGGAGTTGTGTGCGTGGAGTTGTGTGCGTGGAGTTGTGTGCGTGGAGTTGTGTGCGTGTGTGCGTGGAGTTGTGTGCGTGGAGTTGTGTGCGTGTAGTTGTGTGCGTGTGTTTGTGTGGAGTTGTGTGTGTGTGTGTGTGCGTGGAGTTGTGTGTGTGTGTGTGTGCGTGGAGTTGTGTGTGTGTGTGTGGAGTTGTGTGTGTGTGTGGAGTTGTGTGTGTGTGTGGAGTTGTGTGTGGAGTTGTGGAGTGTTGTGTATGTGTGTGGAGTGTTGTGTGTGTTGTGTGTGTGTGGAGTGTTGTGTGTGTGGAGTGTTGTGTGTGTGTGGAGTGTTGTGTGTGTGTGGAGTGTTGTGTGTGTGTGTGTGGAGTGTTGTGTGTGTGTGTGTGGAGTGTTGTGTGTGTGTGTGTGGAGTGTTGTCTGTGTGTGTGGAGTGTTGTCTGTGTGTGTGGAGTGTTGTCTGTGTGTGTGGAGTGTTGTGTGTGTGTGTGGCGTTGTGTGTGTGGGTGGAGTTGTGTGTGTGGAGTTGTGTGTGTGGAGTTGTGTGTGTGTGGGTGGAGTGTGTGTGTGGGTGGAGTTTGTGTGTGGGTGGAGTTGTGTGTATGTGTGTGGACAAAGAAATAGACATATCTAGGCACATATATATATAATCAAATTATACATAACATACACAGGCATATTCTGTACATTTGTGTTTTAAGTGTGGTGGTCATGTAGAAAAGAGCCAACTCTTGAGTAGTCTTCTGAAGGTAAGCTAGTTATCAGTGAATCTTATGTTTAAGTGTAATAAATTCCATAGTTTGGCTGTTTGAACTGAGAAAGATGTACCACACATCTTTTTATTCTATGCTGGGGATTTGAGATGGGTGCCAATCTCTAGCGGAGGTTCCTTTGTTGTATGTATTTGGTGATTTTATGCCCAATAAAAAGTGATCCCTTTCCATGTATTGCTTTGTGGATTATACAAAGCAGATTGAAGGTGGATCTTCTGCCAACCAATATAAGGGCCCTCAAAGCAGGGGAGATGTGGGCTTGTGGCTTTAAATGTAGGAGTAATCTGGCAGCAGAGTTCTGAATTCATTGTAGTTTTTTCATAGTTGAAAAAGATGATCTGTGGTAGAGGCCATTTGCGTAATCAAGTTTAGACAGTAGAATAAAGATAGTAGCTTGGACCTTGAGGGAAAGATGCGAAAGCAGAAACTGATGTGCAAGGGGACTGGGAACTGCTCCTGAACTCACAATCTCCATGGATACAGACAGGTTCAATACTAAACGAGGTGGTGGTCGAAGGGGATTTTCCTTCTAGTGGCTATAGTGCGTCTAGGGAAATCAAGAAAATATATTAAAACAAAGCTGCAATGTAAAATAGCAGTTTTAAAGTAAAATTGCACTGCACAGAGTGTGTGCTCTTACTACTTTTGCTTTGAGCTGGCTCTTTTGTGTCTTTAGGCCTCACAGAAGCTGTGGGTACATAATGGAGGTGTCTGCCTTCAACGTTTTTCCACAAACCTAAGGGGCTCTGCCGATGTTAGGGGCGGGCAGATGCCTGGTCAGGTGCCCTGCGGGTCAATCAGTAAACCAGCAACTAGTGTGCAGGGGGGCTGGGAGCTGCTCCTGAGCACAAAATCGTCTTGGATAAAGACAGGTCCAAAACACACTTTGCAGGTCCTGTTCAAACCTCCAGGATAGCCCAAATTTAAAATGACTAAATGCTGCTTTTCACGCACTTAAATAACCTTGTTTTTCTAGCCAGAAATAATTGCTACCTACACTTCACAGCACACAATTTCTAACCATAAAACAGGTTAAGCAGTCTCTTAAACACTCAGCTTAGGGGTGGTTTTGCCTTTTTAGATTCTAAGTGCGGATGGAAGGGAATTTGCCTTCAAGTAGGGTTTATTGACGTTGGAGGAGAAACCTTTGCCCACCATTAGTAGAGCTTTGTGTAGTTAATAATACTTTTGGAGTGAGCGAAGTTGCAGTGCGACATAGTCAGATTTGCAATTAGTGGAAAGGGGTAGCGAATATATAATTCGATAGTAGGCCAAGAGGGCATCTTGGTGGAATCAACTTCAAGCCAACATGTGCCCTGAGTGGCAAGGAGCGCCATCTAGTAACTGAACTAGTCTGATACATTGCAGCCTCCTTCTTTGAAAGTGAACCTAAGTTACTCAAAGTTTACTCTGGGCTTCTTCTTGCACCAGAGAAAATCAGAGGTAATTTTATCAATGGTTGAGAAAAAAAGACTGAGAAAGACGGACAAGCAGCATACTTGACAGGAAGATTGACTACTGGGGTTACCATCAACTTTAGAGTTTCAAATCTGCCCCACAATATGTTTAGGGGACCATGCTGGTAATAAGTCCTTCATTTTGTCTATTGTTTTTAGTTCTGTGATATGGATTCCGATAAGTTATCACAAAAACAATTGCCCAGATATTTGGTAAACTTGGATTGCCATTGAAAATGATAGTTCCCAATACAGAAATGGTGGCAATTGATATTTAGGGGTGAGACTTCTTTTTTTATCCTTGTTCAAGGAGTAGCCAGAAAAGCCAAATAATATATTATTGTTTACAATAGCAGGTATGGCGATATCAGGAGCTCCTGTGAAAATTAAGATATTTCCTGCATATGCGGCAGTTTTGAAGAATATGTTCCACATGTTTAGTCTGCAATTTTGTTAGATTCGTTTAGCATTAACAGCAATGGCACTATGGCTAGAAGAAACAACAGAGTAGAGCGCGGGCTGCCCTGGTGGGTGCCTTTGTTGTACGCCTAAAGGAGCTGACAGAGCGCCATTGATTTTAATTCTCGTGGTAGGGTTAGCATACAGGGACATAGCCATTTTAATGTAAAGGTTGACTAGGTTATATCTATGTAGGGGGGCCTCCAGGTACGGCTAAGAAACCTTTTCAAAAACGTTCTCCGCCTCCAGCACGATAGCTGCTGCTGCGGGACAATGCGGAAGAGATATTTTTTCAATGATACAACATAACAAGCAAATGTTATTGCTCGCTAATCTATCCTTCACAAATCCCACCTGAGAAATATGAATTAGATTAGTGATCAAGGGTGCTTGGCATGTAGCCAGAATTTTAGATTGTTGTTTCCATGTTTATCAACAAGATCAGTTATTGGGTTTGGAATGATCTTTCCCTTTCTTTGGGATCACAACAAGTGTGGCCTAGTCCACAGTGCCCATTACTAACCCAGATGAGGCAAAGTGGTTAAGGACTAATTCCAATGGGTTCATTATCATAGAGGTAAATGTTTTGTAGAAATTACTGGTTACCAGATGGAATGAGCTTAATTGAATCTTGGATTTCACTTTTGTCTAGCGGCATATTTAGATTATGATTTTCTGAGACAGAGATGGCTTTCATTGGGAGACGTCAAAGAAACTTTAGAAATATATCCTCAGGTGTGGTTATACAAAGGGTGTATGGTTTAGAATGGAATTTCTGGAAAACAGAATATCATCCGTATTTGTTCTTACTGTTCCCTGATGGTCTTTAATACTCAATATTAAGGAGCAATTTCTTTTACATTTCAAATAAGCTGCTAGTGATATACTGGCTTTATTTAGGTAGAACAATGTTTTACCTTTCTGGGTTTGTACCGATAGGTGAGCACTTTTACTAATAATGTGGGGGTAGTGTAGTCGTTACCTGTGGGTAACCTGTGCGTTTCCTCTAAGCATCGGCGAGGCCGTGAGTTGAACAGAGAGAGCGCATTGCTTTTTGTGCTTTGGGTACTCTATTTTTAAAGGCGGAATTTCTGTGTAGGATAATGTCCATTGGTAATGAAATCACCTACAAGAACAATTTGGGCTTTCGGTGGTAACAGTGCCAATTTCGCAGTCAGAGTGGACCAAAATTGTAGCTCATGTTGAGGAGCATAGATGTTTACTGCATATAGTTCTGTGTCACTGCATTGAAGATGAGTAATCAGGCAGTTTTCATCATGCTCTAAGGCAATAATCGAAAGGCCAAACGTTTTTGAGATTAGGGCGATCACACTATTTTTCCTTGAGATTGCCGCTGAGTAGGATCAATCATTAGCCCATCCATTTCGGATAAATACTGCCTCTTTATAACAAATCCTGGATTCTTGTAGAAACTCCAGGTCTCCTTTGAGCATATGGCAGTAGACAGAAACCTTTTTCCGCTTCTCATGGTGGTTAAGGCCTTTGGTATTGAGAGAGATGACCTTCAATACAGACATATGTTGGTTAGGCATAGGAATGTAAAACAGCTGTGTGGTGTGAGACACAGTAGAAAATGTCCAGCGCACTGGAGATTGGGAACACATGTTGAGGCCACATGGCTTGGAGGAAAAGTAGAAGAAAGGACATGGAGGGATGGGAGAAGGAGTAAAAATAAAAAATAACCAAGAACAAATGATAACACCTTAAAAAGGAGGTTAGAGCCTCGATGAGACAAAATGCAGTAAACAGGGCTGTGGGGATCTCCACCCCAGAGGAGCGAGCGCCCACTACATCTGGAAGTCAAGAATAGAAAACCAGCTAGTGTGGATATTAAAAGTAAGGTAACTGGTTTGTAAATTATAACCGTTCCATATGGCAATTTAGTAGAATAAATGGGAGAAGCCTAACAATATGATCATTTCACAAGTAGCAACGGCTGACTCATGTTGGCATGGAGGTTGATATTAGCGTATTACTTTAAAAGTAGCCCTTATAGGAGCCAGGCAAAGTCAATAGGTAGATTAAAACACTTGGACTATGAGCTGGAGCAGCTACATTGATCCAGTAACAGAGTAACAAACAGGAAACACATTGCATTTCTATTATTCACTGGACTATTGAAGACCCATCTATTTTGCATGCCAGAAAGTTCTGGAGATGAGGGGATTGAGAATGTTCAACCCTTGCAGCTTTAAGAATAAAACAAAGCCTAGCCCCGCTTATTGAGTATATAACGAGTGTTACCTGAACAACAGAGCAGATGAGCAGTAGTGCTTCAAGAGATGAAACAAAATGATCAGTAAAGCTCTGCATGCTGTTTAGGTATTACAGATGGAGTAAAAGAATTTGTAACCTGATGAAGAAACCAGCAACCAGTAAAGCAGTTGTTCAAAAGAACTAATGCTGGACTCTTGGGGGACAGTGTTTTAGCGCTAGAAACAACATATCTATTCTAATAAGAGATAGTTATTTCAATTATATGCATAGCCACATCATAGTCATGGCACCTGATGAGATAAAATTGCACCTTAATGCATTGAGGATAATCAAAGGAAACATGAGGCAGGAAATTGTGCTACAAGCTACTATAATCTGATTACACAGCTGTAAACGGGAGAAGTGAGAAATCTATCAGGGAGTGTCATAGCTATCATCCATGCATGATTCAAATGTGTTCTCCAGGAAAGTCTCTAGCTCAGATGGTTCTGAGAAGACGTGGTTGGCCTTTGTAGACAATCTTGAATTTGGATGAGCTAATAAAGGAGTATTGAATCGCTCTTTCTGATAGAATTTTCCTGAGTACCAGTAAACATTTCTTCTCATGACGGTACCCCTGGCAAAGTCTTGAGAGAGTGGTTAGAAGATTAGCACATGTGGAGATGTGGTATTTTCGAGTTTGTAGGTAGATATCTGGTGGGCTTTTTCAAGCTCAAAGTCGTTAGCAAGTGAGATACAGAGCGTTGAGGCGATCTATGATTCAAGATAAACAAGCGCCAAATTAGCATTGTCATTAATGCCGTCAGGCAGACCAAAAAGTCAAAGACCGCTTCATCTTTTACAGTTTTCCAGCTGAGTAGTTTTACTTTTGAGGGATGTTATTAGTGAGTTGATTTTAAAGAAATGTTTTGATTGAACAGTTATTCAGTCTTCAACTGTGCTGATTCTGCCCTCAGCATTTGTCATTCTGAGGTTGAGTTCTTTTAGGTCCTTTCCAATTTTCCAATCCTTGAATCCTTCAATTTTAGATGGTCCATATTGGTTTGTGTGCTCTGTGCTATGGCATGCACATTGTTTAGTGTTTTAAAGGATCACTTTGAGTGATTAGTTGTCTTGTTTTTCTTTGATTGGCGAGTCGGGTATTGGTGGTTTCTGTTCCGATCTTTTTCTTTGTGTTTTTTTTGACTCAGCCATGTTGAACAACAGCTTATATAGTCGGGTAGATCCTTGGGCTAGAACTTCCCCAACAATAAAATTAATTAGCCCCACAAATGCGCTAGACGCTTGACTTTTAAAGTAAGATAATTCCGAATATCCACTGTGGTAAATAAGAACTTATATGGTGGCAAAGTGGGGCATATCCATAACTGTCATAGAGAGCATTCCAGAGACCGTTTGAATCGCTCTGGACAGTGAGCGTACTGTTTGTCCAGACAGATAGGCTGTACTGTAGAAAATAGTAGTTCCAAGTGCCGTCAAATGCTGCTACATGTCAATGTTGAGAGAGGCTAGTGCTGGAAAATTAATGAGAGAAGCATTGGTAAATGAGAGCTTTTCTGGTAGCAAAGTGAAGCTCTTGCAAAACTGTTGTAGATTTTGTTCGGGAGACGATTTGAATCGCTCTTGCCAGTGTGCATGTTGTTTGCGTAGACAGACAGGGTGTTTTGTGGAAAGTAATATTTTCAAGTTGTCACGTGCCGATAAAACTTACTGTTGAGAGAAGCCAGCGCTGGAAAAATAGTGATGGCAGCAGTGTAAATAAACTGTGTAGCTCTAATAAATTGTAAAATAAATGTTTAAACTGTCATTTAGGTAATTAACAATGCTTTCTTTAAAAGAAGATAATTTTTCTCGTTTTAGAACTTTGTGGGGAAGAAACTATGTTTAAACCTGATGAAGGTGGTCTGACCATATGATCCACCGAAACGCATCACATGATAAAAGGAGGATTGTGTACTGTAGTGTTTAGAAAATAATTCTGATGGTTTTTTCGCTGAATTTAATTTTCCTTCTATACCTCCTTTTTTACTAATAGGAATTTATGTTTCCTTTCTTTTTATTTTCTCTTCCCCGTGGTTTTAATTAGTGTTGAATTATTGTATTTTAACTTTGCATTGTATAATAAATTGTACCAGAATTCTTCATAATTTTATCTGTGTTTTGCCTCATGAGTATAGTATTGTGTTTATTTATTTGTTATAATGTATTACTTGTTGAACTTTGTGTCATTGTTAAAAGGTGTCCCAAAGGGATCTCTTGCCTGACTTAATAAATAAACTGTGTGCCATGGGGCTGCCTCCAGGAATGGTAATACCCGCACTTAGGTCCCCTTAGTTAAATGGAACTCCCATATGCAGGTGTTGGATTTGATGGGGTTCGGTGCACACCTTAGCTCTTGGGTATACCTTTTTTATATGGGACCCCTGGCTAGGGTAGTGGTAGGCAATGCTCTGAAACTTAGATGGTGTGAGGAAGCATGTGCCAGGGCTGTCCATTGTCACCCCTCCTCTTTGTGATCGCAGGATGGAGAATGGTAGTCAGAACCCATATGTTTCATCCACTGGAAGAGGGGGGATTGGCAGTACCCAACTTAGAGCAATAATTCTTGGCATCCCAAATCCAGCATGAGGCGCACCAGTTAGTGGAGAGGGGCACTTCGGAGGAATCGGTCTTAGTGGGCGTCAGAATGTGTTCTACCCTTTCTCAACTCTTGAAGTCAAGGCATTGGGATGTAACATCGGTCTTGTATCTTATCTGGCAAACTGCCTCCCAGTGGCAGTGGCAGTGGACCGTTAGGATGGTCCTGGGTAGAACCCCCTTCACTAGGGAATTCATCTTTTGGGACCTTCCAGCTTTTAGAACGCTGAGGAAATCTATGGATCTCTGGGCCTGGAGAGTGGGTGGTTGTGAGATGTTGGAGGGCTGAAGATGACAGTCTGGATATCAGTACAGTAGAAGCTAATTCAGTTTGGGTGTAAGATGTTGGGGCCTTTTGAGGAAGCCACCATTAAGGTGAGCATGCTTGACACAGGCCTAATTCTGCCATTGATATGCTTTATTCTGTCATTGATATGCTTTTTGGAGGCAGACTTGTCAATATTCCTTCAGGGCAAAATGGAACATGCCGCTACCAAAAATAGGACCCTATCACTAAAATACTTGCTTGTTTTCAGACCAACTTCCATATCTGCTACCAGCAGTGGGGAGCACATGCTGACAACATTCTTGGACCCATGCTTCAGGGACTATGTCTTTGCCTTATTCGCTGCAGAACCACATTGTGGCACATTGGAAACAGATTTTCTAGACTCATTGTGTATGAAACTGGACCTTGAGCCTGAAGCTGATATAGTGCCAGCGACTTCAACTGCAGATGGACAAAAAGATTTGCATAAAGCAGCTCCTGCTTGTGTGGGGGAGTGGCAGCCTTTGGTGTCCATATAAGCTGTTCAGTACCGGGCTTGTTTTCTGTTGCAAGGGTCAAAGGGAGACCGCACCTCATGACAAAGAGACAACTTTCGCAGACATCATAAATGACTATGTGAATGACCGGTGCAAAGTGAAAGTGAATGCATAATATTGGTTCATTCCATCAGGGTTAGTGGTGGAAACACTCAGTTGCCCACCGACTAGTGCTAAACGTGAAAGGGAGTTTAGTGCTGCTGAAGGTTTTTATCATTGATAAAAGGAATTGCTTATCTGCGTACAGTGTTGAGAGTCTGTCATTCGTGCAGATGAACAAGCATCTCATATCGAACAACTTTGCAGCTGTGCCCCTATCAGAGAATGATGATTGATGGCACATGAAAGAAAACCGTGGCCATATGATGAACACTGCTTGCTGTGTAAGATCAAGGCCAGATTAAGAGAAGAAAAATAAAACTGTGAACTGTTACACAGAAATATAACTTTGCTCCAGCGCATGTATTTGTTTTTAAAGTGGGGTAACAGAAATGTCTCCACACTCAATGTGGAAAGCCACAGTCTAGTCGACCAACAAAGCAGACCGATGCCTTTACCTTTAAAATGCCTGCTTTGTTTTGTGTGTTTCCTAGCATGACCACTAAATGACACCGTAACCTCTTGGCACCAACACCTTTCCCCCACTTCACAAAGAATTCAACATCCACATAGAACATAAGTCCTATAAAACGAATTATTAACACAAATTGAACCGCTAATTTCTAGCACATTACATGATGGAAACACAATGCTCAGTGTATTTACAAACACCAGCTCGTGTCCTTCTTGCACTTCGCTCATTAGTCACTTGATGGCAACACAGTTTGCCAAAGTCTCTTCCTGTTGCCGCCTGACACGTCGCAATCCTAGGAAACAAATACTAAATATTAAGGTAAAGTAAAATGCTCCTCACTCAGGTCAGGCCAGCGAGAGGGAGAAAGGGAGAATTAGACAGCTTGATATGGAGAAAGAGAGAGTCAGAGGGAGATTGACACAAAAAAAATACTTAGGCCCTGATTAGAAGCTGAGTGGGGTAAAATGTACACATTTTATGCGTTGATTTCACTCTGCCTGATTACGAGTGGAGACCATCTACTTGCACTTGCACTTTGAAGGAGGAGAGCCGTGGGGGACTTCTCGGCCCAACAGGCACAAAGGATCGAGTGCAGACGCCCTCTAGTGATGCCATCTATGTGCCAGGAGGGGCATTTCTGGCCGCCGGTTCTCCCGCAGCGCGGGCGTGCCCGTCTGCGCCCATCCCGGACGATCGAGGCCGGGCTGGGCCTATTCGGTAAAGCCTCTGACCTGGAGAAGCCACACTCGTCACTCCATGGCAAGCTTGATCCTACTCCCACCACAAGGTACTGTCCGTTTTGTTTCTACCTTTTTAGTCACTGGAACACTAGTAGCTCAACCCTTAGCTCTAACTGGTCTGGGACCGTCGATTGATTGTGCATGTGACTCTGTAGCATCTTCTAGTTGTGAACCCTAAAAATTTGCTGAGGCCATGGGGAGGAAAAAAGGAGGTGACTCAGGCCCTGCTTCAGCCCCGATAGCCGAATCTTCCCCAAAACCCACCCCCAAGCCCACCTCAATTGACCACATGCTTCAGCGTGCTGTTGGTGCAATTAGCAGTGAAACTGCTAGAACAGAACAAAACTGAGTCTCTCTATTACTTCAAACGTGTCCAGTTTGGGCACCCCTGGCCTGTCTGTTTGCCTCTCTACGGTCACGCACTCGCCTACAGTCTCACCAGTTTCCCCTAGTCCCAATGCTGAGCCTTCACCTTTAAACGGACATATACCTAAACGAACAACATCCCCTCCATCAGCCATACCAGCTCACAAATCATCTATGGTCTTCATAACAAGTCCGTTTATTCACTGCCAACAAAGAACCCCAGACGCAGGAAGCCGCGCAAGCAGGCACCCAGCACTGATGCAGGGTGCGCTACGAAATTCGTTTTATTAATTAAATTGTTTACTTACCTTCAATTATCCATACTCTAGTTTTTAGCACCCCCCACCCGGCCCCTCCCCCGCCCCGCCTCTCCGCCCCACCGAAACTCCCTCCACAGACTGTGGCTGGCGCCCAGCTCCCTCATTTTGTTTCATGTGTCCATCCAAGAGCCGGCCCCAGAGTACAGGCCGGAGGCACCAGCGGATCCAACAGCATACTAAGACTTCCCGGAGAATCCAGTTTTATCTTCTAATCTTTCATCACAGGCTGACAGGTCGAACAATTTTGATACAATGAATGAACTATTGCCAACACATCTCAATTCTGTTTCCAAAAATGTGTGTACAATCCTCCCGTCTGATTCCATCGAGTCCAATCTGGCCACATTGGGCATTAATCATCTTGACTCAGCTAAAGGACCCTCAACTGACTTAGTCACCATTCTCTGTACCTCCTGTAGGTTGTCCAGTACCATGTTGGGAAAAATGCATCAGCAACTCAGGCTCTGCCCTCTGAAGCAGATTGCCACCTCAAGCTTCCAACCCGTATTCTGATAAATCTGCTTCTGCTCTGCCTGCTGATCAAGTACTTTCTATTTCGCTCAACCCCGTTATCAACCCAAGGGCTCCAGGGATCCGTGTACCACCTTGTAATTCTATGACGTGCACGCAACTTCCAGTCATCAACCTACCACCGGCAGTATGCCCGTATGTGGTAGTATTGAAAGGGTCCCTTCTTTGCGCCCAGATCAAAGCGAATCCCATCAGCAGCTTTTCAACAAAACTCTGAACTGGATGGCCCGCAATAAAGGTCTACACTATCGGCATGCCAAGGACATTCTGCATGTCAGGAGATGCGCTTCGATTGGTGTAAACCTTCCGGACCCATATGGGGACTGTATTGTGATTAATTGTAGACTCCCAGAGCGGGCCCATTACTTACTATTCAATGCAAGATCTAGTAATGCTGCTTTTGCCACTATTTCCATAGTCCCCTTCGGCTTTTTTTACAGATCCCCCCTGATTCTTGATTGTGTCCTCGAACTCCAGTACCAGATAACTGAGCCCTCGCTCGATTTCCCCCCCCCCATCACTACAGCAATGCTAATGCACACAGTAATCTCTTAGATCCGACAGTTTCCAGCTGTCTACTTACCCTTAACACCCTGTCGTCTTCCCAGGCCCTACTTAGTGCCCCCCATGTTACTTTCCCCTTTCCCACATCCAATAGGTTTGAGGCACTTTCTGATTTTGTCTGACTCACTACTCCAGCTGCAGCCTCAATACTTGCCCCTTTGCTCACCCTATCTCCGGCAGTTAATCCCTTAGTATTAGACACTGCAATTCCAATGACAGAACATGTGGGAGCTGCATCCCACACTCATCCTTCTCACCTACACTCAAGATCTCTTTTGGTTCTTAGTTGGAATGTGGCAGGGCTTAAAGGAATGATCAACAACGATGACTGGAGGGTTTACGTTTCTAAGTATGATTTAATCCTCTTGCAAGAAACCTGGCTCACTGAGCCCCCGCACTTTAAAGGATACGCCTGTTATTCAAGTCCTGCCTCTTCCTCCTCCCATGGCCGAGCAGCCGGAGGGTTAACCACTTGGGTTAGTCGAGGAAGGTAGCATCCCCCCAATCCTCAACCAGGGGAGTACTGCCGCTATCTGTGCTGCCAGCTCAGGGGGCACCTGACCAACCGCAGGAGGTGCAATAACTGGGTTGGGGGATCCCATGTCGCGTACCGGGGTAGATGCCGGGTTCAACACTGATACCATTGGGATTACCACTGGGACCACCAAGGGTGCTATGTTTGGCGCCGTTGTGGCTGGAGCCGGTGTCACCGGTAAACCTTTTGGGGTTAGTAGAGTAGGTATGGGTGCCACCGGCGGTGTAAGCACTCCCTCAGGGACTATCCCAGGTGACCCCCCTCCTACTTGTGGCTTGGGGACCCGACCACTACCCCTCTTGGCCCTGACCCGTTTAGGCAAAGCATCCAATTCCCCCCTGTGCTGCAGGGGCACTATAACTTGCTTGGGTCTCCCAGATGGCCCCGCCTGATCATCAAAACTCTGTCTGAGCTCCGCCACATTCTTACCCAATTGGTCCACTTTCCCAAGTCTCCTGTCCATAGCTGTCATCTTGCGCATCATGCCCTGCAGCATGAGCTCCATACGGGAACGCTTAGCGCCACGCCCACTAGACATTCCCTTTTTCTTTGCGACAGGTAAACAACCTACACTTATGCCGCACCTATGAGCACGATGTGCTCTTGTACCTGTATCAAAGTTGGAGGCACACAGGCTGGCCGTAAGGACCACACAACTGTGACCGTGACACACCAGCTAGCCTGGGTGTTGGGCGAGCGCACTGCAGCCTGGCGGCCCGACAGAAGCAGTGAAATGCAGGCCTGCCTGCATCCTCGGATAGCGCTGTCCACCGCGCCACTCTCCGTCCCCAGTATGATGGCCCCCAGTATGATGGCCTACGATTAAAGGAAAGTTAGCACTACAGTACTGTGACTCCTGAAAGAAAAAATTGCAGCCTCGTAGCTGAATCCCAGCCCCCTTTTTTTGCACAACAATGCAACAACGCCAGCGTAAAATTACAATATCACCACCACACCCAGTTCTTATTAACAGAACTCTTTTACATTAACTGGACCCACTGGGGTTTGCACATGTGACCATGAGGTTGAAAACAAGCCCCTTTAGTGAAGGCAGTAGTTCACTCAGCCAGAAAACCCTATCTGAACAGTATTGTCACGCACCCTTAATGTTAAACATCCCCACAGCCAGCGTTGACCAACAAAATAGCCAGGCCTGCTAGTCTTAATATGCCACAGACCCACGACTGTGTAGCTGTGTGATTCTTTAAAGTCCTATGTGGTCTCCCATCCGCATACTAACCAGGCCCGACCCTGCTTTGCATTTACAACACAGCTCCTTATCTGTCCACCTTCCGGCAGCCTCGTTTATCGAGCCCCTTGAAGCTTTTCTCGCTTCGTTAGCTTATAATGGCAGTAATGCCTATCAGCCCCGCTAATGCCACAAACAAAGGCCACTCACGTGTTGCACTCACGTTGCCTCACTGTTACCTCTTGCCCGAATCGAAAGAAAAGCTGCACCGAGCACGCAGTGAAAAGAGCTCCCCTCTGCGCGCCTGCAGACGCTTGCCGCGCCCTTTGCTTCACTTTCACCCCTAAATTGGGTCTCATCAACACAGGAACTTTGCCGGTAGAGCTCCCGCTCTCTAGATGGACCAGGATGAGGGATCGGTGCGAATCGCTCCTCCCCGATGCTGCGGCAGCAATGCTGTCCCGGACGGCTGCGAAAAGGAAATCCCAACCGAACCTGAAATATAAAAAATAAAAGATTATTCAGCCCCTTGGGGGCATGGAGCAGGCCTGGAGAGCGCGGGGACAAGAGGGTGCCTCCTGCGATCTCCCGGCCTTTTAAACCACAATGGGGGCTGACCAGTTCTCACTGGTCCGCCCCCCCCCCAGATCCTCCCCTTTGACCCGGAAGCAATCCGATTGCTTCCGGGTCAACGCAGGAACCGGCACCAATCGGTGGTGGGGCACGCCCGCCACGTCATCAAGACATGGCAAAGGGGCACGCCCCACCACCGAGGGAGCAGGGGAAAGGGTAATGTCGACTCTTACACCAATTCAATTCATATCTTCTTTATAGGCAACTCCGCCCATAACACATCACCGACGATGTCTATATGTCTCATTCCCCCATCAACTGTCCCTCCCTGGAACCCCACACATGCATTCCTATTCTTAGAACACTTCTACATTCTTAACTAGAATACTACAACACAATACATCTTCCCCCTTAACAATATTAAATGAGCAAAGGAAAACCATATACAACATAATGGTCTGCAAGAAGAAAATAAAATAAAAATGAAAATAAACAAAACTAAACTAACATATAGTCTTTAAGTCTGTGAGGAGTATGGATGACTCTTCCAAATCTTCCCAGTTCCCTTGTATCTGTACAAGTTTGTTCACACAACTCTTCATTTCCTATACAATTATCTTCTTTAGTTCTTACTTCATCTTCCACTTCATCTTCCCACAACCAATCCTTGAACATAGCTGTAGCTCCCCCCAACATCCTCCTCTTCCGCTTTTTAAATTTTTATATTTAGCTATTCGACTCATATGCCATACCCGACCATCACTAAGTCTAGCTGAGTTCTTTAGACACTCCACAACTCTACATGGCTTAGAAAATACACTTTCTCCTTTTGCCACTTTTCCCCACTTCTTAGTTTTTACCCAATCACCTACTTCAAGTTCTTCCACCCTTGTCACATTATTTTTGTCAAAGTTCTTTTTGTACACTTGCTGTGCTTTTATAATATTTTCCTTAACTCTTTCCGGTGACCATTCTACATGTTTTGTACTATCCATCCAACCTATGTTGTCTCTCGTGAAAGGTTCCCTACCTCTCATCGTCACAAATGGACTCAAGCCAGTGAGAGGTGTGAGATGATAACCCCACAACATTTTCTCTATCTCAACTTCCCAATGTGTAATTCCATTCCTTTTTAAAAACTCCTCTACCTTTACTGCTGTAAAATGTGTGCCATTGTCACTAATAATTCTTTTAGGCAACCCTTCTCTCAAAAATACACCATTAAGAAAGTCTATCACCGTTTCTGCATCAGCTTTGTTGACAATTTCTAAATCAACCCATTTGCTAAAGTAGTCTATTAAAACTATAATAAACCTACCCTCTCCATTCCTGCTCTGGACTGGACCAACAAAATCAATGGCAATCAAATCCCAAACCATCTCAGGACATTCTACAGGTGACAATGGTGTTAAACTTTTATCCGAATCAGCACACTCCTTGCACTCCCTCACTACTCTTTCCAACTCAATATCTACACCTGGCCACCAATATGAACTTTTTACTCTCTTCTTTGTCCTAACAACTCCGAACTGTCCTTCATGACATAAATCTACTACTCTTTTCCTCAAAGTTCTAGGTGGTATGACTTTTCCTCCTCTGTAAACAAAACCCGATTCTACACTCAACTCACTTTTCACTTCCCAAAAGCTCCTTTCTTCTTCTGCATCCGGTTTCCTTTCACTCCAACCTGCTAAAATCTTCTCTTTTATTTCCCCTATCAACTCATCTTTTCCATAATGCAGAAGTCACTCTTTTTTATCAATTGACTTCTCGAACTCTTCCTCCACTACAGCAATTTGATACTCATCCCACTCACTCCTAGGTACTTCTTTAATCGGTAAGGGCATTCTACTCAAACAGTCCGCAATTTTATTTTGTACACCAAGAACATATTTAATCCTGTAATTGTAATCCTGCAATCTCATTGAAAGTCTTGCTATTCTTGCTGATGCTCTAATCATTCCATTTGTAGTCAACAAATTCACCAATGGTTTATGATCTTTTCTTACATCAAACTCATTTCCCCATAAATACGCTCAGGAATGTTCCATTCCCCACACACAACCAAGGTTCTCCCTTTCTATTACAGAATAAAGTTCTTCTGCTGGTGTCAAACTCCTTGATGCAAATCCAATAACTACTTCTTTCTCTCCACCTTCATTTTGTGTCAAAACCGCACCCTTCCATACTGATGACTCAAACCTCGCAATTATACCTGATGTTTCCAATCTTATTAATTCCTTTTCCAATTCATTCCTTACTGTAAACGGAACGTTTCTTTCTCTTTCAATTTTATCTCATGTTTGAATTCCTTTAGCACGCCAATTTTTCCTGAGAATACATCACTATACTTTTCTTTAATTTCTTTCGCTAAATCATCATTCTCACCCAACACCATAACTTGCTCTTTTGCATTCGGATTTAGTATTATATCCAGGCTTGCCTGATCTTTCCATCCTAAAACACTTGGTCCATATTCCGCAACATACATTCTTCCCTCTGCTACTCTCCCTTTAAACACAAATGTCACATCTCTACACCCCACCATAGGAATGCTTTTCCCAGTGAATCCTCTTGGATTTATGTCACTTTTCATTAGATCAACACCAATTTCCTTCTCAAATTTTTCCTTCCACATATGCAAATTAACTCTAGTAAATGGCGATGCTGAATCTGCCACTAATATCACTTTTACCCCCGCCACTTCAATTTCACATTTGGGTTTACTTCTTCCTTTACTTTTTACATCCAAAATAAAATCTCTCATCATAAAAATGTCATTGTCTTCATCTGAATCGTCTTCTTTAACTTGTTTCCTCAACTCATCTTCTTCCTATCTCTTCTATAACAAACTCTTGCATAATGACCAATTAATCCACATACTGTACATTTTTGATCTCTTTCTCTACATGCTTGGCTGTTCGCCAAATGTGTAAAACTTCCACACCTAAAACATGCTAAATTAGTTGTGCTTCCTCTTCTATGCTCATTTTTTGTTGGTTAAAAATATATATTCTCCGTCTTTACTTCATCAAATGTATCTCTCTTCTCTGCACTAACGCTGCTTGCTTTTATAGTTTTTCTCACAACACACACTTCTTCTCTATCTTTTCCTTTCTCTTCTTCCAGGGCTGCTTTTGCACATCTGACTGATACTTCAGCCTTTCTTACTACCGCTGGCACCTTTTTCAGTGTTCCATCTCCCATGGTCCATTATCTTTCTTGCACCCTTTTATTGTTTGTGAGCATAATGACTTGATCTCTTATTACCTTCTCTTCTATCTGTCCAAATCTACATTTCTCCGCCATTCTTTTCAAAATGCTCAAATAATCATCAATCTCTCATCCTGTTCTTGCTTCCTCCTGAAAAACTTGTATCTGTCAATTGCCACACATACCGTTGGTGCATAATATCTCTCTAAATCGTCCAACGCATTCTCATATACATCCGTTTCATCTTCACCTCTTTCCTTCTTTTGCATCCGCACATATTGCCTGATTCCTTCTGGTCCTAAGGAATGTGGCAATATCCCTTTTTTAATTTCCGGTGTCATTTCTTCATTTTTGATAGTGAACATGTAATTATTGAAATATACTTTCCATTCTTGCCATCTTATTTTTGGTTCTCCAGGTTCTGTTAAAAATGGTATTGGTGGTGTTAATGTAAATGTGTGTGCCGCACACATTTTCTTCTTTTTTAAAAAAAAGTAAAGTTTGTAATACACTTTTTCCTTCCTCGTTAGTGTTTGTTGTGAATCCCAACACTAACACTACTTTCTAATAATGTTCCTTTTTCCTTATTCCTTTGCTGTCTCCTTTTACTTCCTTTTATTTCTATTTCCGACCCTTTTACGATCGGTTCCTGCTTTAAATCGAATACGAGTCTTCCCAACTCGTTAAAATGGCCGCCACTTGATGATGTCACATGCTCGCCAATCAGCGTGTGCGCATTCGCCTTCCTTCCCCTCCTTCACAATCCTCAAGCGCAATGACATGGCTGCTCCCGCTGCTGCGCGCAATGGCTCAAACTCCTTCCACGCGCTTCTCGCTGCTGCCACTGCTGCACGCGATAACTCAAACACCTCACGCGCTACTCCTCAAGCGTAAGTCGTTTAACTTTTCCTTTTAAATTGCTCAATTCAACATTTTGCCATCTCGCTCACCTCCGCTCACGGTCAATTCCAGTATTTAATTTCTCTCGAATTCAATATTTCCTCGTTCCGCTTGCCTCTGTCTTCAGCCAATTTCACTGCTTCTTCCACCTTATTTCAGGGTCCCTCATGTGGGTTCACGCAGAGTTGCCCATCCTCCGTCGCCAAATTGTAATCTCGACTCTTACACCAATTCAATTCATATCTTCTTTATTGGCAACTCCGCTCATAACACTTCACCGACGATGTCTACATGTTCTCATTCCCCCATCAACTGTCCCTCCCTGGAACCTCACATATGCATTCCTATTCTAAGAACACTTCTACGTTCTTAACTAAGAATACTACAACACAACAAGGCCGGAGCCCCGCCATACGTGTGGGGGGCTGAGCGGCCCCCCTTTCCTAAATTAGTCTCTGTACTACATTCTAAGGCTGTTCTTGATGCCCCTTCACTCCACTTATTCATTTGCAGCGATTTTTAATGCTAAGATCACTCAGGAACCGGATATAAATAAGTACTGCAATGGGCAAGATGCTAGGGGCATTGAATTATCTAGATATCTTACTGCACACAGCATGGTCAATTTATTTGAAAACCATGGGGTGCTTGCACTACACGGTCACCCTTTAGAGAGGTTGGGAGTGTCTCTCTTATTGATTATATGTTTGTTAGCATTGATCTTTTACAATGGTTCTCCATATGTGAGATTCTGCCGATAAACTGGGGTGATCATAACTCCTTAAGCGCTTCTATGCGCTTACTACTATGCAAGGGCCAGGCACAAAACAAAAATCTAGCCTCCATTAACCAACACTCTGCGGACGTTCTCTGCCAAATCTGGCACATGAATAACCCCAAAGAGTCACAAGGTTTGTTTCTAAAGTTACATCTAAATGCATTTCTTGACTGTCTCGGGGAGAATCCGTCGGACTTGATGTCCTTACACTACACCCAGCTAACACTTTCAATTAGGGATTCTATGCCTATGCGTCCCCTCAATACAAACCCTAGGTGGGTTTGAAAACAGTAAACAGAATCAAACTCTGGTTGATGTTGCTGAATCTAGACGTGGATCTCCCCTTGGTTAACTTTTTATATTGTTTACACTCAGACCTCACTGCTCGGATTCGTTTAACTTCACTCGGGGAACTGTTTTCCGAATTACCATTAAGGAGCGGGTTAAGACAGGGCTGCATATTGGCACAATTTAAATTTATTTTATACATCAATTTTTTAGCAGCCCATCTAGCCTCCTCCCACACTGATATACCTAGAATACAAGGCTATCCCGTCCTTGCTTTGTTATACGAGGACAACACCATTTTGTTGGCCCTTACCACAAAAGCCCGGAGACACCATGTGGAATGTTTTGTTTCTTTTATGCACAATTTGAACCTTAGCACTAATTACTCCAAATCACATAGTAGGTCTTGTGGCCCAGGCAAACTAAGAACTTACAAAATTAGTATTAACGGACATTTTTTGACATCCGTCAAGACCTTTTGTTACCTCGGACTAAACTTTACTTCCTCTGGGTCATGGAATCCCCACTGTGCTCTGGTCTGTTCCAAGTTAAGTAAATGCACAGCGATAGTAAGTAACCTCATCAGACCGCAAATTAGAGGGACGTTGACACCTCCTCTGAAAGTGTTTAAAATCCCAATGCATTGGTGTGGTCACTTAAGGAGTGGGAGTATTGCATTTTAACAAATGCTGTTTCATTTAGGCAGAGGAAAACCATTTCCTCCGCAGGTTATTAAGTACCCCCCCCATCTACCCCTACCCTCACACTACACCTGGAGCTAAACCAGGGTTTTTATTGAAGATACGATCCAAATGGCACCGCTCCTACTACGGGTTAGCATCTGGTTGAACCCAGCCTCTAAACTTTGTAGGGACATTATTTCCGACTGTATGAAGTTGGATAATGTTTCCGCCATACCTTGGCCGAGCTATTTACGAGAAACTTTCAGCTCCCTTGGCATACCCTCGTGGTAAACTGAGCCTAATCATATCCCCAATGACGCTAAGTCTGAGGTGAAATTATTATTCAAGGCTCATCGTGCAAAAATTAGACTGAACACTGAGCTATTCAAACCCCTGGTGCTGCAATATTACAGTCTTTTTTATACTATTGAGCCTCCGCAGTATTTGGCCTTGGAGCTGACCAGATAAAAGCAATCTATACTTTTTAGGTTTTTTTGCTAGCTCAATCTACTGGTCTTTATCTTTTAAACATTATTTAGATTTAGAGGGAAGTAAGGTGTCTCTGTGCCGTGTGACGAAAACTCTGGTCAAACTTGGTTGCCTTTTATGTTTTTTTGCAATTTGCACAGATCAGCACGTCAACACTTTCTAATTCCTTTATAAAAGAGGCTAGGTTTTCGTCTTTGCAGTCTTGCACCCCTTTACTTACAATTTCTCAGTTCCCCCGAAATTGTTTTCCACGTCTATGCCTTCTTGAAAGATGCACTCAGAACTAGACAAACTATGCAGGAATAATCCGACTGAATCTTTACTAGATAGCTTGGCAAAGTACACTGATCTTGGTAGGTGAGGTGGGTTCTCTCATTAACGGGGGGTAGAGGGAGCACATGGCCGACCCTTTTGAGTTCTTTGCCGTCCCCCCATTCTCCGTTCTTGGTGCTATAACCACGTTCTCACCCCTAAGTCCTTAACAGTGCACTTTATTCCGAATATGTTTTTTATACCCTAGGTTCTTTTTACATTTCAGATGCCTGATGTATTTCGTGTGCAATATTTTTATGTAACTGCATGGTCTCAAATTTATGTCACCCTGGACACTTGACGGACTGATCTTGTGTCTTGTTTCACACACTGTATGTCCTTTACCAGTATTTTAAATAATTTTAACTTTTGTTTTATCCAAATTTTAATGTGTGTTTACAGTTATGTGCAATACTTTATATGTACTTTAATGGTCTTTTTCTTGCAAGTCTGAATAAAGATTAGATTTTTGAGTGGTTAGGTTTTCCACAACCGGTTTTATCGGATGTTGGAAAACCTGACATGAATTTTTTGGCTGATAATTCCTCAGCAGCAGCAACGCCTCATTCCCCTTTCTTTCTCTAACCTGGGGAAGCATACCAGGGGCGGCCTTAGGCGTTTGCAATCTGTGCACCTGCATAGGGCTGCCAAACCCCAAGGGCCGCCACGCTAATAATATCCTTAATATAATAATCCTCTGAGGATGGATACATATTTGCGTGGCGGCCCCTGGCAGGGATTTGGCGGTCTCCGGCTCTGTTCCACTTCCAAACACCCTGACCCCCCCCCCCCCTCTTCACTGGCCTCCGCACCTGCGTTCCTCCTGGTATCTGATTGGCTTCTTTTTTTTTCCCTACCCACTGCTGGCCCACTGGTACAGGCGCATATAACATTGCAAGGATATATGTTGTTACAACGCGCGCGTTACAACGACCTACCATTACAACGCGGTTGTAACAACGCAAGTCGTTACAATGACTTGCGTTGGGGGGCGCAAATTTAAAACATTTAATTTACTATTCCAACACCAGTCCCCGTGGATAGTAGGGAAGGTGTTGGGATAGTAAATTAAATGATTTACTATCCTCGAGCGCCCCCCCAGCGCAATGCGTTGTAACAACTTTCGTTGTTACAACCGCGTGGTAATAGTAGGTCGTGGTAACGCGCGCGTTGTAAACGTTGCGCACCCATTGCAAGCAATATGAAGAGAATTCGAATACACAAATCTGGTTATTCAAAACAAAAGAGAAAGGCAGCTCAGCAGGCTTTCGTAGCGTCACAGGAAAGAGCAATCCTGAACTTTATCATCCAAGAGAAACCTAAAGATGGAGAATCCTCCGGCCAGAGTACTGCTGATGCACAAGGTAAAACAGGCGCTGACGACCATAAACAAGAACAAAAAAATGATAATATCCATGAGCAGAATGATACTCGTGGCGGCCCCTGGCAGGGATGTTTCCGGGCAAAGAGGCCACCGATTCTTTCTCTGTGGGGGGGCTGTGGGTTCGGGCCCCTGTCATGGCCCTGGCACTGCAGCCATCTGTGCCAGTTCCTCACGTCGTGTGTCACAATGTACCCTCCTCCTCTTAAATTGTATAATTCTGAGACGAATTCGGAAGGGTAGGAGCAGCCGCAGGTACTGGTCATCTAACTCCTTTTCTGGACGTTTTATTAAAACACCTTCCATAGCTCTGGGGGACTCTGCCCCGCCCGGACCTCATCTTCCTGGCCCCCCTACCTACGCTCCCAGCCAAGGGCCGCCATGAGCCTAGAGACGCCCCTGAGCATACACATCCCCTAACTTCAAGCCACCCCAAGGACTGTGACTACATTTATCACTTGCCCAGAGCGGGTGGCAAATGTATGCAGTAAAACATTGAATGGCAAAGTTCATGTTCTTTTATGACCAAAAAATTGGTCCCACATGGTAATTCCCTATTCCATGGTGGTGTACTTGTAATGGCACTGTATTGGGGTGATTTTACCAGGCATACTTGCAAAATTGATGCAGTAATCTCGTAATCAGAGCCATAGTCATGCAATTAATGCATAACCTCTGAATAAATCATAGGTGCAGGCTCCTGGCTCTGCATAGCTCCAGCACCATGCCTGCCGCAGACTCTGATTTACATATGGCTCGGTCTAAACTGGGGTGGCATGGTGAGTAAAAGAACGATGATTTAAACCCAGATCTCTTGACTCGGGGTGAATGTATGATTTATTCAGCATTCCATCCATCATTTGTTTGCGTAGCACTTTTCACCCTAAGTGGGATGGGCTTGCCCAGACGTGGGTCCCTTGCTTGCTGTGCAACTGGAGTCAAGCTAGCTTGGCTGATGAAGGGTAATATCCAGAAACCCTTCCTAGGATGCTTTTTTCTGGTCCAGGGAGGACCTGGATTGGTAGTCCAGTCTGGACTGTTTCCATGCGGCACAGGGTCAAGACTGATTTTCATATGGGCCGGTCTAAACTGGGGTGGCATGGTGAGCAAAAGAACAATAGATTTAACCCAGATCTCTTGACTGGGGGTGAATATATTATTTATTCAGCATTCTGTCCATCATTTGTTTGCATAGCACTTTTCACCCTAAATGGGATGGGTATGCCCAGAAGTGGGTCCCTTGCACACTGTGCCACTGGAGTCAAGCTAGCCTGGCTGATGAAGGGTAATACCCAGCAACCGTTCCCAGGATGCTTGTTTCCTGTCCAGGGAGGTCCAGGCTTGGCAGTTCAGTCTGGACTATTCCCATGAGGCACAGGGTCAAGACTAATTTGCATATGGCTTGGTCTAAACTGGGGTGGCAAGTTGAGCAAAAGAACAATGGTTTTCACCCAGATCTCTTGACTGGGGGTGAATGTATGATTTATTCATCATTCCGTCCATCATTTGTTTGCATAGTGCAGACTCTGCACAGTCACCTGCTCACAAGCTTGGGAAACTAAGAAAATTGAGAGCGGTATGGAGGCATATTGACTTGTCGAATGGAAATCCAACACCTCCCCTCCAACTCTGTACACTATTCAGCACATCCAAAGAGAGATTCTCTCTTCTGATTTGGGCATCTGTCAAAGCTCTTGACTCCTGACTTGTCTGAAGTGGAGATGAAGAACAAAATATCATTAAAAGAAAAATTAGATTAGAGGACAGCAAAAAAGGGTGATACAAGGAAGATCTGACATGAGTGAGAAAGGAAAGAAGTAGCTGGGGCAATAGGCTATGTAGTCTGTGTCAGGGAAAACTGTACTGAAAATCAACAAACAAAAAAACGTTGTTAGTACAGTGCAGGAGTATTATGATCAATACATACTCTTTAGATACAAATAGGGGATGGGGCAGCCTCCTACACCCGTAGGCTTCCTCAGCTCTAGAAACTTTATCTATTGGCTTGAAACATTGTTAATCACATCTTGAATCAGCCACACAAGTTTTGTGTTTCACTTTTTTGCTATCTCTTTGAGTATGTGCTTCCACCTAGACGAAAATGCATGAGGAACTTTCTTACATCTAAATAATGCAGACTCATCACGCATTCAAAACACCCATGTCATTATATCTGTAAGCGACAATACATTTTCACTCAGTTTATTGGTGCAATGATGTTCTCTCGCTTTCCTATGAAGGCTAAAGAAGAAGTTATGCGCAAAGGCAAACACTGTATGATGAAGATTTTGATGACTGCATATTTGCAGCTGTGAAAATAAAACACACTTGTACTATTGATGAAGCCGAATAGAGAAAAACTATAGAGCATGATGAAACTTTGAAAGGTGTAATCAAATATATTGTTGAGGGTTGGCCAACAGAAAGGAACGTGAGTCTTTGACATCCAGCCATTTGTCAATGATCTTAGGAAGGTTCTTTCTCTAAACCACTTGAAGGCATTTGGGAGCCACTCTCACAAAATGTAGAGTGCATGAGTATTTTTGGTGGCCTCAGATGGACCAAGACGTTGACACCATGGTACACGAGTGTGCCATTTATTCTAGTAGTGATAAGGCGTTGCAGCTTTCATGTCCCCCTTTGAATCCCATTCCCTTGCCTGACAAACTGTGGGAAAAACTGGGGTTTGATGTTATGGAACCCTTCGACATTTTGCCACACTAGTCACGGTTTGCCATAGTATTGGTTGATTATTACTCCAGGTGGCCAGAGGTTTGCTGCCAAGGCTGATTCAAAAGAAGTGGTGCATTTTTTTAAAGAAATTTTAATGCGTGAGGGGTCCCCTCAAACCATAGTTTTCGACAATGGAGTACAATTTGTATCTACTTAGGTAGCCTCATTTTTCAAGGAATGTTACCTCAGTAACCATAAACATTGATTCTACCACCCACATACTAATGGTTTGGTTGAGCGCTTAAACAGGGTGCTAGGTGATTGCATACAGTGGGCTATTACTCACAATAAGGTTATACCAGTTGCAATCAGGACCACGTTGTTGTTCTATAGAACTACGAAACATTCCACAACAGGTGTTTCACCGTTTGAACTTCTCAAGGGCAAGAAACCTTCTACTGAATTCAGGTCAGCATTGATGTCAAAGTGGTTCAAACAGAGTGTGTCTGTTTAGGAGTTAGATGAAATGGTCAGAAAGAGGGTTGAATCCACCCAGGCCAAACATAAGTGCTATTTTGACCCCAAAAAAGTGTCTCAGCAAAAAACTTTGCAGTGGGTGATTTTTTAAGGATCAAAATAACTGTTTTTGTAGGAAAGGGGAATCTAACTTTACTGAAACTGTGCTTATTCACAAGATTCTGTGGCAGTGATGTACACATTGATGGATGAAACTGGTGGAATATGAACAAAATTGTAAAGGTTGATCCCCAAGTATTGAATAAAGATGTGCATTGTTCAAGAACAGATGTTAGGAAAGTGTTAGCTGACAAATAAACCAACTCTGTCAAGCTACCAGGCCTCTTGCTCCTCTCAGGAAAAGTGGAAGAGATATAGGACTGCCTGCGAGATTCAAGTAGTTGGCCCTTATTTTTATCCTTTTTATCAATTTCTGGAGTGAGGTTTACTGGTGGTTCGTTTGATCATCTTTAGGTACTCTAGGTGTTATTGTTTTCATGTCTTTGTTCTCATCATCATCATTTCCTTTTATTATGCATTTATTATGTATTTTCTTGCCTTTAAGTTGCATTGGTTTGTTTTCTTTTGCTATCTTTTGTAAGGAAAGGAGATATGTAGTATCTTGTCCACTCGGTTGAGTAGCGCATTGACATAGTGAGATGTCAATGGCTCGCGAGTTGTGACACGTGTGGGACGAATGTTAGAAACAGACGGTTGGGACTGGTGGCAGAGCTGCATGTAACTGCCAGCTGGTCTGTGGGATGTTGCTGTGTACAACTTGGAATAAACGTTTCAACTGAATCCAGTCCGTGACGTGTGTCAGCCAGAGGACAAGATCTTCGGTAGAATTAGTTCAGAAGTAAAGTTGGGTTTGATAACTATCTAAGTCATTTCGGGGCAGTTTTATGTTGGACTTGTGCCGCGTTTGCGTCACGCAACAGCGGCGTAAACGTGGCGCATCCTTGCGACCCATTTACAACGTGACGCATCTAGGCAGATGCGTCACGTTGTAAAGCCCTGCGCCACATGTGGGCGTTCCGGCGCAGTAGGGGGGGGGGGGTTCCGGGGCAGGTGCGCCTCGCAAAAGTGGCTGAGTGAAATCTACAAGATTTCACTCAGTCACTTTTAGGCCAATGCTGCGTCTAAACCCTGCCCCTGCTTGAAGCAGGCGTAAGGCTTGACGCAGCATTGGACAGATAGGGCACCCCGAGCCTTGCTCGAGCTGCGTCGCGCTTGCGACGCAACTCCAGCAATGTGCCACCTTTACAGCACAGATGCGTCACTCATCTGTGCTGTTTTTGCCCCATGGTGCGCCGCATATTAATTGTGGCGCATCATGGGTGGCGGATCTGCGGGGCAAAATAACTTGGGCATCCCTGGGGATGCACCAGTTATTGTACATCTGCCCCTAGATGTATAAACAAGTATGTGAGCACACCATTACTTGTCAAAAATGATTTTGAATCTTAGACGCTCAGATTCAACTGCTCTAGTCCAGGAAGTTAATAAATCGTCATGGAATGTAAAAAGCAACCAACCAACAATAAAGCTATTGGTGTGGATTTATTCTACTATGCTCAAACATAGGTATAATTATACAGAAATTCAGACAGAACAATACAGTTTCCAGCCTCGTTCAGGGTGATACCCACGCAGGCATGGCGGAAGATGGATGCACTCATGCACACAGACCACTGGTCAAACCTGGCACTCATGCACTTGCAGAAAAGTCAGCAACTTGTGTATGCAGACACCACCAAAACAGGCAACACACATGCATTCATACAGTCACAGACTCAAGAGTACATGCACACATATGTAGCCCATGTCTTCCCCTGTAATCCTACCTTTAATTTTTTATCCTTCAATTTTTCTTTCTTCCTCCTCTCTTTTTTCATTTCCCTTTTCCTTCCTCACACTTCTTTTTCTCCTCCTATGTCTCCTCATTCTCCTCTCTATTTCCTGCTTTTTCTCATGTCACCATTGGAATGTCAGCCTACTGGCATTCCCAGTGATTGCTAGCACTGTTTTCCCAATTTAAGTACATGCCTTATGTATTTGTATGGTTTGTTTTCACAACAGTGTAATATTTTTTGAAAACTGGTTTGCTGATACTCCAAAGAGTGGTAGAGGAAATGTATTTAAATAAAAAATGAAGAAATGCCAGCAACACGCTAGTCTCAAAGCCAATATCAAAATATAATTCTAGGGAAGATTTATCAGGATTTATACCCTGAGCCGTCTCAAATATTTATCATAACTTGAGCTAATTGAAGCATTCCTGGTAGATAAAATGGAGGGTTCAATGAAGTTTATTTCAGGAGAAAGATCCCATCCATCTGCAAGCCAGCATCAGTCTCAACAGACAACTTTACATTCTTCACCTCAGAACCCCATGACATACATACAATTCTGAACATCATAACAAAGACATGTTAATGAAGGATGGAATACCACACATCCCCCTTCCTTAACAGATTAAAGAACAATACTACAAAAAGCATAAAATTAACAACCAACAAAAAAAATTATACAAAATCATCATAATGAGCAGGTCGTCTAATAACCCTAGATGAACATTGTGCATTCTGTATAACGTTATAGCCACCAACTGCAGGATCTTCATTGGGTGGATTATCATTCACTTCACAGTCAAGATTTCCCCTGACTGCTACCACTCTATTTAAGTTCCAAATATGATGATCTTGTGTTTGTATCGCATTATTAAATACTTTAACAACTCTTATAGGTTTCATGAATTTAGATGAACTTCCTAGCAAAACAGGCCACTTTATCATCACCCAATCACCAACTTTTACAATAGTTTTCTTAACAGCTTTCTTTGAATCAAAATATTTCTTCCAAAGCTTGGCTTTTTCTTTGTCTTTCTTTTGCGTTATCAGACCATCACACACACACTCTCTTTGTCTTTAGATAATTCATACCTGTTGACCCAAGAAGGCTCCACCATAATATTAGGCACTCTCCCTCTGAACAGCAGAAAAGGTGTTTTACCAGTAGTTGCATGTGGAGACAGTCTATACTCCTCAACCTTCTTTACAACCTCTTTTTTCCAGTCTAATAATTGGGATTTAGCTAAGGCAATAGTTTCCTTAATAACCCTATTACATCTCTCAATCATGCCATTGGCCTCGAGATGATACAGAGAACAGGTCTTATGTAAGATACCCTTAGAAAGTAGAAAATCTTCCCATTTACTTGGAGATCAATTGCATCCCATTGTCAGTTAACAAAGTTTCTAGAAAACCTTCCTCAACAAACACATTTTCCAAACATTGAATTTATGTCAATTGTCGATAAAAAGGAAATCATAGGCCACCATACATGTCAATTATAGCTAATATGTATGATTATGACCCCTTACTGTGAATCGCTCCAACAATATCCAAAGCAATGTCCTGCCAAGGTTTTTTAGGACGCTTTCTTAAAATCATTGGTTGCTCATGTGTACATTTAGATTTGTCACTCAGCATGCATGGAATACAGTCTCTTATAATACGTTCAACCATCTTGTCCATACCAGGCCACCAATATGACATGCGTAATCTCTCCTTGCACTTACAAATACCTGAATGGGATGAATGAACCAAGTCAATAAGTTCTTGCCTACGACTGCAGGGCGGAAGGAGTTTAGTACCATGAAATAATAATCTGTTGTCCACTGACAACTCCTTACTTGGCGCTGAATAATAGATGTTTATTGTTACCTAACACAATGGTACTCATTTTATCGATATCAGAAGGATGAAAGGTTTAGTGAACCCTGAACCTGTGACCAAGAAATCAAAAACAGGCCCTTTCACAGGAGGCATTAGTCCACTAAGCCACCAGCAGACCCGGCTTGATATACTGGGCCCAATGCACTGATGTTGGGATTTACTTTCTTACCAGCAATGGGTATGCTTGGATATGTTTGCTTCCATACCAAAAGAGCATAACCAATGTTTCTAGCACAGTACTGGAATAGAGAGGAAACTGGTTGGATTCTGTTTCCGACACCTAATACAACATGCTTATTACTACCGACCGACTTGAATCTGTGTTATCAACCTTCATCTAATGAAATACCGAGGTCAAACCCTTAAGAATTGATCTGATAACCTCCTGGTTGCAAACAGCTGCTTGTAGATGGTTCATAATGCACCAAGCTATTTTACCCTGATTGTGAATCGTGGCCTGCGGTTACACAGAATCTCTTCAACAAACTCATGAAGCCGCCATGTTTCATAGAAAACTAATATGTGATTTACATATTGCAGACACTGATATGCATTAGGTACATTACCGTTCTAAGCTATTTTACTATGATTCAAGCCTGTGACCAGATATTACACAGCTCTCCAGCAAGTTAATCAACCACCAATATTGAATCGTGAGATTAGCTGGATTTCATGACGTATATCTCTGCAGTCAGTGCTCTGCAGTCCATGCTTAAAAAGCATTCTGTTTGTACCCAGTGAAGTTAGTCAAAACATCTTACTAACCTTTTTTACAGGTAAATCCTCTACGGGCATTTTGTATGCACATAGCCCACCCATGACTCCACCCTCATGAATAATATTTATTTATGCCCCACATCAACCCAATTTCTGGATTCCAGGAATGTACTGCCTGCAGTCAGTTGTACATTGACCTGGCCTGTTATCCAGGCGCTTATCTCTTTGCACTTCAAAAAAATACCCAAGAAATAAACTATGGTTTGTTACTTCCTTAAAAGTAATTGTCTAATTAGCATGGCTTAAACTGTACAAGTTGACACTGAAAATATATCAAAAAGATGGTGAAAACAACTGAAAAAACATTACTTTCTTTTTGTAAGTTGAAAGTGAATTGTCAACCTTCAAAAGTGAAATAAAAAGGCAACAAAGTTTAAGTCTCCTAGACCTAACTTTATAATCTGATAGACTCCAAAATCGGCCTGGTGACTTTATAGCAAAGCAATTCAAAGAATGTGGATTACAGATAGCCTTTGAGGCTTCATTCCATGTGCACACTCATTGCATCACACAGTATTCAAAGGCTGTATGCAGCTGCCCTAGAAAGTTGGGGGCATACTTTTGAGAGCCTTGCATCACGTTTGCACTACACAACCTGGTACATGCATGACGCAAGCCTCTGATTCAGATTTATAAAGCCATCCATAGCCATAGTGTATGACTTTAAGTGGCCTCATAAATCTTGAGTAAGGCAATGCAGTGCAAAGTGCTGTGTCGCCTTACTCGGTGCAAGGGAGGCGTTCCATGGGCGTTGCGGTGGGTTTTCCCACACAACACCTGTGGGGTTTGACACATTCCCAGATTTACAAGGACTTGCAAACCGTATAATGTGTCAAAATTGTACGCTTCCCCAGGGCAGGCATAACGTGTAGAAATATCTTTATTTCTCCTCGTTGTTTTCCTCTTTCTATGTGTGCTGCGCAGCACACATTGAAGAAGGAAAATGCCTCTATGTATAGTTACGTGCTGAAAGGTGTCTCTTCCTGCACAAAAAAGATCCTGCCTAGAACACAGGCACCCTTGCACCATTCTGCCCTTTCACTTTGACATAGGACAGCACAGCATGTTGGCCAAAACCCCATAAATGTAACCCTCTATGTCCCAACAAGCTGTCCCCTGACCGAAGTCCTTACAAAGTTGTTTTGCGAGAAATGACGGCTGGGTGCGGGTTGTAGGCAAAATCTCTGCACATCAGGATCATGGACTTGGGAGTATTATGTCTGTGGTTCCACCCCTCCACACGAGGATTAACACATGCACATACCCCCATCACACATTATGATTTTAAATATAAGTGATGTCATTGATGATGTCATCTGTGATGTCACCTCTGAGAGCATGAGCAGCACTTGGTGCGCACATGAGTTATAGCTTTATACATATTATTAGAGAATTTCGGTGGTTTTTAGGTTTTGCTTTATAAATGTAAAGTTATTTCTACTGCATTTTTCTCAGGATTTCTCAAGCGGAAATGTAGCTATAACTACTCTTCATAAGGTTTTTTTCAATTAAGTTTGCATCGTTATTAAAGATATATTGCAACTAGTCCCTGTACCACCCAAACCACTTTTCATGACCTTCAATAGTGCTGGTGCGTTCTGTGCACAATGCCTAGCCTACAGTGCAGTCACCACTGCACTCAACACAGCTGCACATAGCTGTTGGCTATGTGCAATGAGTGAACTCTAGAAGCAGTGCCTTCCCTATGCCTTGCCCCCTCCACAAGCCATCTGATCATGGCTAACTAATCTGATTGGATGAGGGAGCTTTTTCTCCTCTCATCCTTTTCAGGCCTGCAAATTCAAAGCTCAGTGCGGAGGTATCGATTGACTGGACCCAGAAACGTCTGTTGTGGTCACCATTGCGGCTCAAAGGGGAAGGAATCTGCATCCTGAAAAACCAAATTGAAAGGCCATCTAAGGGCACAAGGTGACCTCAGCTCAGCCACAGGCCTGTGTTCTTAAGTACAGGAAGAAACGACTCTTAGCTTGGCACTGGCAGACGCTGTAGTGGAGCTTGTAAACTAGGCACGTGTATCTGAGGTTCATGGAGTCCATGAATGCATGAAATCCCACGTGGGTCCAGCTTGAACTCCTTTGCCTGAGTATGTGGATCTGGTATTTTATTCCACAAACTAACGGGACTCTTAGCCCCACCATTTTTCCCTTTTTTCTTTTAAGAGTTTATGCTCCTGATTGTTGGTTCTGTGGACGTGCTCCTGGCTGCCCCAGTAGGGTTCCCAAATATGGTCATCCCGCAGACCAGTGGTCTGAGTCCATACGAACAAAACAGAAAGCTTTGCCCTTGCAAACAACAGTGGCTGATGTGAACATTCATGTTTTGAGTTTGCGGATCTAAAGGCAGGACAGCGGATCTCGAAAGTTATGATTAAGTTCCTGCATCCCTCAAAGCAAGATCCTGCCTTTGTGCATGGTTTTCATTCTGTTTCAGTGCTCAGGAGAATACAGAGGTTTCTGCAGATTTGTGCCATGTTTTGAAGATCATGGCTCACAGTGGAAAGGAGGGACGGATTCAGCATGCAGAGAATACTAGTACACAGGAGCAGGAGAGAGCCAGCTTTTGCAGGCTACAACAGCTGAGCAAGAAGAATGGGTCAGATGCACTAGAGAACCTTAAAAAGACAAAATCAGCCTTGTCAGGGAGTTTAACAGTTCCCTGTAGGTAAAAATACATTGATTGCAAGGAGGGTCGTTTGAAAACTCTGTGATATTGAATTAAGCAGAGAGATAGAGGTTTATAATCCTTTGGGACATTCACTATGAAAGGACATCTACGAGTTCTGCATGCCAAAAGGTTTGCTAGATATTTAACATTACAAGAAGGGCTTACAGCTACCAGTATGGAGGTGCACGAATCTGATATTGTTCTTGTGTCGCGGAAAAAAACTGAAAAATGATCCTCATTGCTGTTTCTTTACAACTTTACTGCATGAACTGTGGAAAACATATCTGGTATACAAAAACAGAATCCTAACACTGGCAAAGAAGAAATGGTGGAATATTACAACAATTCCCTTCATAATCCAAGATACAAAAGGAAATCCCGTTAGAAGCTAGGCTCTGTGGTCAAACCTGCCTCCTGATTGCCAGAGGTCATGCACAGTGGAGATTGGCTGCCTGTGGTGTGCTGGGCTCAGGCCATTCCGCCATCCCCTGCTGCAAAGGTCAAAGGCTATGCGGAGCTGGGGTTGCCCCCTGCAGTTGGCTTGGCATAGAGTATATCCAATACCAATGGTCAACAGCCATTTAAACCATAATCCGTTCTTCAAATGCAATGGTTATGACCTCACATAAATGATAACTAACAGCACCTAATGGAACAGCATCATGAAATAACAAAACATACTCAAACCGATAAATAATGCTATATTCATAACAGTCTCATTGACAGTGATAATGGCAATCTTTAATCTGTAAGATCATTTGACATTTGTAATTGCATTTGTCACATCAATGGTGAGGTCGTGAACACTGCGTTTGGTTTACAAGTTATGGTTTACAAGACTAATGTGTGAGATTAGGTTTGCAGAGTTTTAGTGTTTTTTAATTTTAATCCTTACCCATAACTATAATTTAACATGTGCATGTGTGTCTGTCTAGCTGTCGGCCAAATGAACACAAACCCACATTGGCAATCCTAAGCCTCCATAGTGTCTAGGGCATCTCAATACCTATCTCAATCAGGTACCTGAATGGCTGTACCCCCAGGAAACTAGGGGGCCTATTTACTAGGAGGTTTGCTTCTCATTTGCACCACACAATATGGTACATGCGCAACGCAAACCTTAAGTGAGATTTATAAATCCATGCAACGCTACTATGCGTAGGACCGAGTGGCTTCATAACTCTGTAGTAATGCACCGCAGTGCAAATCGCTGCATTGCATTACTCTCCCCTGGGAAAAAGCTCCATGGGGATTGCGTGGCTGTTTCCACACAACTCCCATGGCTTTTGATGCTTTCCTAGTTTTACCAGTGCTGGTAAACCTTTAAATGCTCCAAAAACGTATGCCTTCCCAGGGGAGGCGTAACGAGGAGATATATCTCTACTTCTCCTTGTTTCTTCTTCTTTCTATGCGTGCTACATTCTGCAGCACACATACAAAGAGGAATCTGCCTCCCAGGATTGTTTTTTGCAGGAAGGTGCCCCTTCTTGCACAAAAACAATCCTTCATGCAACACAGGTACCCTTGAACTATAGAGCAAGGTGCTGCGTTGGGGCTAGGCAGACAATTGTTGGCCAGTGCATGGGAAAGCTCAGGAATGTTCAGCATTGCCTTTAATACGGCGCATTTCTGCCCTTTCCCTGTCATACAGTGCAGCAAGTCACAGAGCAGCAAGGTGACCTGCTGCGCTACACTGTATGACTATTTTGTAAAAATGTCCCTAGGTGTTATTGGGAAGGATAAGTACAGAGAGATAGAGACTCTGCCCCTATCTCTGAGAAACTGACCAGCTTTTGAAAAGCAAGTGCACAGTGTTACCAAATCTTCAAAGCATGCTGCCACTAAACATTCAGCAATAAACAAACAGCAACTTATCTCCCTGAAGGTTAAAAGTAGCTGGTCTGTGGGAAACTGGAAGAGGTACACAGAGATTTTAGCAAACTTTGTGATACTCCTAGGGGAAATTCATAAAGAAGGAAAACAACTAATAGCAGCAACAAGTGCTCCAAAATAAAAGCAAATAGGAGGGCATGTAGAAGTTCAAGAAAACCCATGCTGTGATAAACATAGATATGAACGATGCTATTAGAAACACTTCACTGAAATTGCATGTAATTTCAGATTTTGCACCACATACCTATACTTTAGCCTGTGCAGCGACTAGGCCTGAAGTTTCTTTTCGACCTTTGCTCATAATAAAATGTTTGGTGCAACAGACATTGATGTCATTTTATAAATGTGCTGACTGTAGTATTACATTAATTTAGTTCCTCTTCCGCCATGTTAGATAATTTCCATTAAGAATAATAAACTTATTAAAACCAAATAGAATAAATGGTGATGTAGACTTTTAATGTTACTATAATATTAACTGTATATCAGTTTTCACTTTTGCTGACTAGCCTTTGTTTCTGCGCTGAAACTCACAATGCGTCTTTTGCTTAAGTAAGAGGGTTATCATGAGAACCTTCTTCATGTAGCAATTGCACCAAAAGACTGTATCATTGTGGATGAACTATTTTGATTAGAAATCGAGGGAAGGCATCAACATAAATGGATACATGTGTTGAATGGTTATAATAACGAGTGTTCCTAGCTAGTAAGACCCCCCCACCTCTACTTTCCCTCTTATCCGTCCGCTAGTCTTGCTGCTGGATTTTGCTCAAACCTCTTGGACATGGAGAGTTGATTCCTTTAGAACTTTCAGGGGACTTCTTTATTCATTTTGTGATCGATGTTACTGCATTATTCCGAAAGTTGCTACTTCAGCTTTAGGGAACTCAGCTGAGTTTCCAGAACTACTCTTCAAGAGGAGTTTGTCTTTCTCTTCATCACTCTCTTCCAGCAGAGCCCTTTATGGGCTCTTATTTAGAATAGGTCCTTTAATTAGCTTATTGGGTTTCTTTATGGAACAAGTCTTGATTGCTAATTTCTAATCTTCTTTACATTTCTTTTTATATACCGAATTTGAATAAAGATATTTGAAATCCTAACCATATAGATAAATAATCTTTGAAACTAAATCCAACCTCTCTTCATTGACTCAACGTAATCGTAAATTTCTATGATGTTTAATGACCTTACTTTGAAGGTGGCTCTGATTCTCAACACAGTGGAAAAGGTCCATCTGACCTCCCTGGAGCCTGGAGTATTCTTAAGATCTAAACCATCGAGGAGAGTCATTTTGTGCTCCAGCAGCCATCTTGGAAAGGTTCCTATGTATATTGGGGTGTCTGATGAGCCTTGATGCTGAGAGAAAAGACATATTGTCCCCTGACGGCAGCAATGGAAGGCTGCTATGCATCATCAAATGAAAACATGGCGAGACTAAAATGACTCCTCTTGTTTGAACAAATACAAGACTATGGAGGCAAACTATTCAGTTTCAAACAGAGAGCCAAGTTTGACAAGGAATCATAGAATGATGAACAAGGGTCAGGTCCCTCTTCCACGCTAATCATATATAAAAGTATAGAAATGGTATGTTTACAGACATCTAAAGCTGTTGATACAGACCTGAAAATGAGACAAAAGCTTATGTGATTAAATAAAATGCACCCATGAACAATTGGAATGAATTTGAAAAATAATGAAGAATGCTTGGTAGTGTCCCAGATTATGAAAGTCGAAGAAAGACTGCAACATTTTATCTGGGACAAGCAGTTGTTCAAGAGTTCCAATGTGAGCGACGATAAGTGCTTCCCATGTGGACAGGCCTGAGTGGAGCAGAAATTCGTTGGCTGTCTCTTTAATGTTTCTTTCTTTAGTAGCAGGCAAACCTGATGTTGCTGAATGTAAATAATAAACAAAGGATGGAGTATTGTCCCTTCTGTTTTTGATGAAGGAAGGTACAAGGATGGACAAGGGTATATCCACATACATATAAACATGTATAAAGAATACATAAGGGTAACTGTAACATATAGTGAAATCATAAATTATGAGGCCAAAAGCCAAGTGTTTTGAGACGGAAATATAAGACCATATTATACATGGTACCCATTGTATAGTTTTTATATCACCTGTTCATTTTGAGTCAGTTAGCTGGAAGAAGCTGTTTCCCTCAAAGTGCAGCCAACAATAGGCACTGAATGGAATAAGAATATTCAGGCTTTGTTTACTTTGCTTTAATAAATTGTTAATAAAACAATGGGCAAAGGTGAGTGTTAGTGGGTTTAGGTTATTCAGTGACTGCAATATTTACCACCTGATAATCTATTTTCTGCGTTTACCACAAAACATGCATATTTAACAAAGACATATTTTTTTTTTATCTCAAAAAGATTAAAATAATACTGACAGTGGGCTGCATAGTTTGCATTTTTTTGGGCTGCATAATTTTGACCATAATTTAACCTTACCGCTTGATTTGGTCTTCCATGCTGCATAATGCTTGCAGCCATGACAATGTTAAAACTGTGGGAACCTCCAGGAAGAGGCAGAAGAGCACAAGGATGCCGGAAGCACCCTAAGCAGGTGTAATAATGTGAAGATTCAGAACCCAGAGGCGGTGAAGATTTATAAAGTGATGGTGACTCTGGATCCTGACACGGCTCATCCTATGCTTCTCCTGTCTGAGGGGGGGAGACGAGTGAGATGGACGGACACATTTCAGAACACGCTGGACACCCCCAAGAGATTCTCCGACGTCGACTCTGTGCTGGGGAGCGAGGGGTTCACCTCTGGCAGACATTACTGGGAGGTGCAGCTGCTGCAGGCGGGGTTGCAGTGGTGTGTGGGGGTTGCAGCAGAGTCTGTGAGCAGGAAGGAAGAATTCACATGGTCACCTGAGGGTGGAGTCTGGGCTGTGGGGTCGTGGGGGGGTCAGTACTGGGGTCTCACCTCCCCTGAGACCCCTCTGTCCCCTCGTGAGGAGCCCCTGAATCTGGGGGTGCATCTGGACTACGAGGGGGGGCGGGTGTCCCTGTACAATGCTAACTCCATGGAGCTTCTCTTCTCCTACCCGCAGGGCCCCTTCACACAGAGGCTCTTCCCGTACTTCCAGCTCTGGCCAGGAGCGGAGATGAGGCTGGTGTGAGAGCTGCAGGGAACTTCAGACCCTCATCCTTCCCTCCCACCCCCCCTACAGGGGAGGAGCGGAGCGGAGTGGAGGCTGGAGTGAGCCCCCTCCACTGCCACCCACGGTTTAAACTCCAACATTCCATGGAATCTTCAAACACCAACATTCCAAGAACCTTCTTCACAATGACCATCACCTGTTTCCATGACAACCAGAAGCATCACCTGAAACTGTGTATCTCTTTTCCTTGTACATTTTAAAAACAAGGGCAGACAATGTTTCCCGTGTGAATCATGCACCAATAACGCATGTAACATGATAAAGTCTCAGAAGAATTAAACAAGCACTGGCATATTCAAAAAAAAAAAAAACTGTGGAGTGGGGCCTGCCGTTACGTTCATATCCCTATTTCACAGGCAAATGTGGAATATTTCCGAAATGTCATGGTTCTCTCTGAAACCACAACAGAACAGATTGCACATGAGATACATACATCGCTTTTGTATAAAGGCTTCTTAGTATGAGCACAGATATTCAACTGCTACATTGCAGCTTTACAGCTTCATTTTACTGACCCTTCTTCTCAGAATAGAAATCATCTAAAAGAAAGAGATACAGAACTTTTCTATAGCTACAATGTTTTCAATTCACAGTCTATAAATGGGAACTGCAGCTCGCATATTAAGGTAGCTCCCTTTCCGTCTAAGAAATCCTGAATACTTACAGCAATGCAATGGCTCTTGTAAATTGGAAGCAGCCGTAAAGAAAACCAAAGAGACAGAAAGGTGAGATTGGACCGCTTCTCTTTGTGGATCTTACAAAGAGGAGGATCTGGATTTGAGAAGTATTCCTTCAGGGTGTAACTAATAGGAACACTGTGCCTGTGGAGATTTTGAAGAGCACTTCTTCAGTTAAAGAGGGGCCAGTGTGCTCTGTGGTCTATCACCAATTACAGGTGAAATATGAAATAACATTAATTGATAACGGAAGATGACCTGGCATAGATGATAATGGAAGGCTAATCAACAAAGAAAGTATTAAGAAATATTTGTGCTACAGAAGATCTGCATGTGACAACTAGGACCAGATTTACTAAGTACTTGCGTTGTTCTTGCATGACGCAAGTAATCTCGAGGTAATGCAAGAGCTAAGTTTTAAGTCTCTCCCCTAAACCACATTCTCTCTCCTCCCTCATCCGCAATCAAGGTCCCCTCACATATACATCTAAGCTGTCACCAATACTCATGTTACTTCTCCTGCATCAAATCCCTGCCTAATAGCCACATTCAAGTTATCGTCCTTCCCGCCAGCACCCGCCAGCACAGAAGTCCACTTGGACCAGCCAACTATGGAAACAATTTCGCAGCATCAAAGATGCATGTGTCACACATATGTCTAACTCCTTGGATGCAGGTGCTTTTGTGGAGGCTGAAGAAAATGTGTTTGTATCTCTGGTTTAGGGAACTCAATTCTACTTGACATTGATAATTTTAAACCAGCATTTGATTGGTAGAGACGTTAGGAAAGGTAAGCGATAAAATGGAAGAATAAAATTACTTCGAGGTGTTCGCTTTTTGCAGAGTTTACTGTGGGATTTACTTTCTTACCAGCAATTGGTATGCTTGGATATGTTTGCTTCCATATCAAAAGATCATACCCAGTGTTGCTAGCACAGTACTGGAATAGAGAGGAAACTGGTTGGATTCTGTTTCCGACATCTAATACAAAATGCTTATTACTACCGACCGACTTGAATCCGTGTTATCAACCTTCATATAATGAAATACCGAGGTCAAACCCTTAAGAATTGATCTGATAACCTCCTGGTTGCAAACAGCTGCTTGTAGATGGTTCATAATGCACCAAGCTATTTTACCCCGATTGTGAATCGTGGCCTGCGGTTACACAGGATCTCTTCAACAAACTCATGAAGCCGCCATTTTTCATAGAAAACTAATCTGTGATTTACATATTGCAGACACTGATATGCATTAGGTACATTACCCTTCTAAGCTATTTTACTATGATTCAAGCCTGTGACCAGAGATTACGCAGCTCTCCAGCAAGTTAATCAACCACCAATATTGTATCGTGAGATTAGCTGGATTTCATGACGTATATCTCTGCAGTCAGTGCTCTGCAGTCCATGCTTAAAAAGCATTCTGTTTGTACCCAGTGACGTTAGTCAAAACAGCTTAGTAACCTTTTTTACTGGCAAATCCTCTACGGGCATTTTGTATGCACATAGCCCACCCATGACTCCACCCTCATGAATAACATTTGCTTATGCCCCACATCAACCCAATTTCTGGATTCAGGAATGTACTGCCTGCAGTCAGTTGTACATTGACCTGGCCTATTATCTGTGCGCTTATCACTTTGCACTTCAAAAAAATACCCAAGAAATAAACTATGCTTTGTTACTTCCTTAAAAGTAATTGTCTGATTAGCATGGCTTAAACTGTACAAGTTGACACTGAAAATATATCAAAAAGATGGTGAAAACAACTGAAAAAACATTACTTTATTTTTGGAAGTTGAAAGTGAATTGTCAACCTTCAAAAGTGAAATAAAAAGGCAACACAGTTTAAGTCTCCTAGACCTAACTTTATAATCTGATAGACTCCAAAATCGGCCTGGTGACTTTATAGCAAAGCAATTCAAAGAATGTGGATTACAAATGGCCTTTGAGGCTTCACTCCGTGTGCACACTCATTGCATCACACAGTATTCAAAGGCTGTATGCAGCTGCCCTAGAAAGTTGGGGGCATACTTTTGAGAGCCTTGCATCACGTTGGCACTACACAAACTGGTACATGCGTGACACAAGCCTCTGAGTCAGATTTATAAAGCCATCCATAGCCATATTGCATGGCTTTAAGTGGCCTCATAAATCTTGAGTAAGGCAACGCAGTGCAAAGTGCTGCGTCGCCTTACTCGGTGCAAGGGAGGCGTTCCATGGGCGTTGCAGTGGGTTTTCCCACACAACACCCGTGGGGTTTGACACATCCCCAGATTTACAAGTACTTGTAAACCCTGGAATGTGTCAACATTGTATGCTTCCCCAGGGCAGGCATAATGAGGAGAAATATCTTTATTTCTCCTCGTTGTTTTCCTCTTTCTATGTGTGCTGCGCAGAACACATTGAAGAAGGAAAATGCCTCTATGTATAGTTACGTGCTGGAAGGTGTCTCTTCCTGCACAAAAAGATCCTGCCTAGAACACAGGCACCCTTGCACCATTCTGCCCTTTCACTTTGAAATAGGAAAGCACAGCATGTTGGCCAAAACCCCATACATGTAACCCTCTCTGCCCCGCCAGGCTGCCCCTGACCGATGCCCTTGCAAAGTTGTTTTGCGAGAAATGACGGCTGGGTGCGGGTTGTAGGCAAAATCTCTGCACATCAGGATCATGGACTTGGGAGTATTATGTCTGTGGTTCCACCCTCTACACGCGAATTAACTCATGCACATACCCCCATCACACATTATGATTCTAAATGTAAGTGATATCATTTTATTTCTCCTCGTTGTTTTCCTCTTTCTATGTGTGCTGCGCAGAACACATTGAAGAAGGAAAATGCCTCTATGTATAGTTACGTGCTGGAAGGTGTCTCTTCCTGCACAAAAAGATCCTGCCTAGAACACAGGCACCCTTGCACCATTCTGCCCTTTCACTTTGAAATAGGACAGCACAGCATGTTGGCCAAAACCCCATAACTGGAACCCTCTATGTCCCAACAAGCTGCCCCTGACCGATGCCCTTGCAAAGTTGTTTTGCGAGAAATGACGGCAGGGTGCGGGTTGTAGGCAAAATCTCTGCACATCAGGATCATGGACTTGGGAGTATTATGTCTGTGGTTCCACCCTCTACACGCGAATTAACTCATGCACATACCCCCATCACACATTATGATTCTAAATGTAAGTGATATCATTTTATTTCTCCTCGTTGTTTTCCTCTTTCTATGTGTGCTGCGCAGAACACATTGAAGAAGGAAAATGCCTCTATGTATAGTTACGTGCTGGAAGGTGTCTCTTCCTGCACAAAAAGATCCTGCCTAGAACACAGGCACCCTTGCACCATTCTGCCCTTTCACTTTGAAATAGGACAGCACAGCATGTTGGCCAAAACCCCATAACTGGAACCCTCTATGTCCCAACAAGCTGCCCCTGACCGATGCCCTTGCAAAGTTGTTTTGCGAGAAATGACGGCAGGGTGCGGGTTGTAGGCAAAATCTCTGCACATCAGGATCATGGACTTGGGAGTATTATGTCTGTGGTTCCACCCTCTACACGCGAATTAACTCATGCACATACCCCCATCACACATTATGATTCTAAATGTAAGTGATATCATTTTATTTCTCCTCGTTGTTTTCCTCTTTCTATGTGTGCTGCGCAGAACACATTGAAGAAGGAAAATGCCTCTATGTATAGTTACGTGCTGGAAGGTGTCTCTTCCTGCACAAAAAGATCCTGCCTAGAACACAGGCACCCTTGCACCATTCTGCCCTTTCACTTTGAAATAGGACAGCACAGCATGTTGGCCAAAACCCCATAACTGGAACCCTCTATGTCCCAACAAGCTGCCCCTGACCGATGCCCTTGCAAAGTTGTTTTGCGAGAAATGACGGCAGGGTGCGGGTTGTAGGCAAAATCTCTGCACATCAGGATCATGGACTTGGGAGTATTATGTCTGTGGTTCCACCCTCCACACGCGCATTAACTCATGCACATACCCCCATCACACATTATGATTCTAAATGTAAGTGATATCATTGATGTTGTCATCTGTGATGTCACCTATGAGAGCATGAGCAGCACTTGGTGCGCACATGAGTTATAGCTTTGCGCATATTATTAGAGAATGTCGGTGGTTTTTAGGTTTTGCTTTATAAATGTAAAGTTATTTCTACTGCATTTTTCTCAGGATTTCTCAAGCAGAAATGTAGCTATGACTACTCTTAATAAGGTTTTTTTCAATTAAGTTTGCATCGTTATTAAAGATATATTGCAACTAGTCCCTGTACTACCCAAACCAGCTTTTCATGACCTTCAGTAGTGCTGGTGCCTTCTGTGCACAATGCCTAGCCTACAGTGCAGTCACCCCTGCACTCAACACAGCTGCACATAGCTGTTGGCTATGTGCAATGAGTGAACTCTAGAAGCAGTGCCTTCCCTATGCTTTGCCCCCTCCACAAGCCATCTGATCATGGCTAACTAATCTGATTGGATGAGGGAGCTTTTTCTCCTCTCATCCTTTTCAGGCCTGCAAATTCAAAGCTCAGTGCGGAGGTATCAATTGACTGGACCCAGAAACGTCTGTTGTGGTCACCATTGCGGCTCACAGAGCAAGGAATCTGCATCCTGAAAAACCAAATTGAAAGGCCATCTAAGGGCACAAGGTGACCTCAGCTCAGCCACAGGCCTGTGTTCTTAAGTACAGGAAGAAAAGACTCTTAGCTTGGCACTGGCGGACGCTGTAGTGTATCTGAGGTTCATGGACCTGTATTTGGAGTCCATGAATGCATGAAATCCCATGTGGGTCCAGTTTGAACTCCTTTGCCTGAGTATGTGGACCTGGTATTTTATTCCACAAACTAACTGGACTCTTAGCCCCACCATTTTTCCCTTTTTTTTAAGAGTTAAGCAGCCTGATTCATCAATCTCCCGTTTTGCGAGGCCCTAATAGCGAATTATAGCGATTCGCTATTAAGGACTCGCAAAACGGGATTCATGTAGGATTAGCAAAATTTATTGCGATTCCTACTGATTCCTTATTTGCGATTAGCAAATTGCTAATCGCAAATAAGGAAAAACTCCCCATTCATTCCTATGGGCCAAAAGGCCCATAGGAATGAATGGGGAGTATTCCTTATTTGCGATTAGCAATTTGCTAATCGCAAATAAGATTGCGATTTGAAGGGTGCCAGGGGTGTCCAAAGGACACCCTGTGGCACCCCTCAAATGCACATTTGAACAGGTGTTGCGCACACACATGTCCAGAGGACATGTGTGTGTGTAACATGCAAAAGTAGAAAATGCACTAAAGTGCTTTTTACTCGTTTTTCGCAATTTACCACGAAGTCAGATTTCGTGGTAAAATTGCGACCAAATATTGCGAATTCGCAATTTCAAATAGGGTGATGAATTGCATTTAAGGAATCTCTATTAGAGATTCCTTAAATCCAATTCCTCGCAAATATGCGATTTCGCAAATAGCGATTTTTGCATTTTGGATGATGAATCCCAAATGCAAAAATCGCACTCGCAAACCGCCAGATTCTCAGAATCTGGCCATTTGTGAGCGCAATTCAGGTTGATGAATGTGGCTGTATGCTCCTGATTGTTGGTTCTGTGGACGTGCTCCTGGCTGCCCCAGTAGGGTTCCCAAATATGGTCATCCCACAGACCAGTGGTCTGAGTCCATACGAACAAAACAGAAAGCTTTGCCCTTGCAAACAACAGTGGCTGATGTGAACATTCATGTTTTGAGTTTGAGGATCTAAAGTCAGGACAGCGGATCTCGAAAGTTATGATTAAGTTCCTGCATCCCTCAAAGCAAGATCCTGCCGTTGTGCATATTTTTCATTCAGTTTCAGTGCTCAGGAGAATACAGAGGTTTCTGCAGATTTTTGCCATGTTTTGAAGATCATGGCTCACAGTGGAAAGGAGGGACGGATTCAGCATGCAGAGAATACTAGTACACAGGAGCAAGAGAGAGCCAGCTTTTTCAGGCTACAACAGCTGAGCAAGAAGAATGGGTCATGTGCACTAGAGACCCTTAAAAAGACAAAATCAGCCTTGTCAGGGAGTTTAACAGTTCCCTGTAGGTAAAAATAAATTGATTGCAAGGAGGGTCGTTTGCAAACTCTGTGATATTGAATTAAGCAGAGAGACAGAAGTTTATAATCCTTTGGGACATTCACTATGAAAGGACATCTACGAGTTCTGCATGCCAAAAGGTTTGCTAGATATTTAACATTACAAGAAGGGCTTACAGCTACCAGTATGGAGGTGCACGAATCTGATATTGTTCTTGTGTCGCGGAAAAAAACTGAGAAATGATCCTCATTGCTGTTTCTTTACAACTTTACTGCATGAACTGTGGAAAACATATCTGGTATACAAAAACAGAATCCTAACACTGGCAAAGAAGAAATGGTAGAATATTACAACAATTCCCTTCATAATCCAAGATACAAAAGGAAATCCTGTTAGAAGCTAGGCTCTGTGGTCAAACCTGCCTCCTGATTGCCAGAGGTCATGCACAGTGGAGATTGGCTGCCTGTGGTGTGCTGGGCTCAGGCCATTCCGCCATCCCCTGCTGCAAAGGTCAAAGGCTATGCGGAGCTGGGGTTGCCCCCTGCAGTTGGCTGGGCATAGAGTCTATCCAATACCAATGGTCAACAGCCATTTAAACCATAATTCGTTCTTCAAATGCAATGGTTATGACCTCACATAAATGATAACTAACAGCACCTAATGGAACAGCATCATGAAATAACAAAACATACTCAAACCGATAAATAATGCTATATTCATAACAGTCTCATTGACAGTGATAATGGCAATCTTTAATCTGTAAGATCATTTGACATTTGTAATTGCATTTGTCACATCAATGGTGAGGTCGTGAACACTGCGTTTGGTTTACAAGTTATGGTTTACAAGACTAATGTGTGAGATTAGGTTTGCAGAGTTTTAGTGTTTTTTAATTTTAATCCTTACCCATAACTATAATTTAACATGTGCATGTGTGTCTGTCTAGCTGTCGGCCAAATGAACACAAACCCACATTGGCAATCCTAAGCCTCCATAGTGTCTAGGGCATCTCAATACCTATCTCAATCAGGTACCTGAATGGCTGTACCCCCAGGAAACTAGGGGGCCTATTTACTAGGAGGTTTGCTTCTCATTTGCACCACACAATATAGTACATGCGCAACGCAAACCTTAAGTGAGATTTATAAATCCATGCAACGCTACTATGCGTAGGACCGAGTGGCTTCATAACTCTGTAGTAATGCACCGCAGTGCAAATCGCTGCATTGCATTACTCTCCCCTGGGAAAAAGCTCCATGGGGATTGCGTGGCTGTTTCCACACAACTCCCATGGCTTTTGATGCTTTCCTAGTTTTACCAGTGCTGGTAAACCTTTAAATGCTCCAAAAACGTATGCCTTCCCAGGGGAGGCGTAACGAGGAGATATATCTCTACTTCTCCTTGTTTCTTCTTCTTTCTATGCGTGCTACATTCTGCAGCACACATACAAAGAGGAATCTGCCTCCCAGGATTGTTTTTTGCAGGAAGGTGCCCCTTCTTGCACAAAAACAATCCTTCATGCAACACAGGTACCCTTGTACTATAGAGCAAGGTGCTGCGTTGGGGCTAGGCAGACCATTGTTGGCCAGTGCATGGGAAAGCTCAGGAATGTTCAGCATTGCCTTTAATACGGCGCATTTCTGCCCTTTCCCTGTCATACAGTGCAGCAAGTCACAGCGCATCAAGGTGACCTGCTGCGCTACACTGTATGACTATTTTGTAAAAATGTCCCTAGGTGTTATTGGGAAGGGTAAGTACAGAGAGATAGAGACTCTGCCCCTATCTCTGAGAAACTGACCAGCTTTTGAAAAGCAAGTGCACAGTGTTACCAAATCTTCAAAGCATGCTGCCACTAAACATTCAGCAATAAACAAACAGCAACTTATCTCCCTGAAGGTTAAAAGTAGCTGGTCTGTGGGAAACTGGAAGAGGTACACAGAGATTTTAGCAAACTTTGTGATACTCCTAGGGGAAATTCATAAAGAAGGAAAACAACTAATAGCAGCAACAAGTGCTCCAAAATAAAAGCAAATAGCAGGGCATGTAGAAGTTCAAGAAAACCCATGCTGTGATAAACATAGATATGAAAGATGCTATTAGAAATTGCATGTAATTTCAGATTTTGCACCAAGTACCTATAGTTTAGCCTGTGCAGCGACTAGACCTGAAGTTTCTTTTCGACCTTTGCTCATAATAACATGTTTGGTGCAACAGCCTAACATTGATGTCATTTTAGGAATGTGCTGACTGTAGTATTACATTAATGTAGTTCCTCTTTTCCCATGTTAGATAATTTCCAATAAGAATAATAAACCTATTAAAACCAAATAGAATAAATGGTGATGTAGACTTTGAATGTTACTATAATATTAACTGTATATCAGTTTTCACTTTTGCTGACTAGCCTTTGTTTCTGCGCTGAAACTCACAATGCGTCTTTAGCTTAAGTAAGAGGGTTATCATGAGAACCTTCTTCATGTAGCAATTGCACCAAAAGACTGTATCATTGTGGATGAACCATTTTGATTAGAAATCGAGGGAAGGCATCAACATAAATGGATACATGTGTTGAATGGTTATAATAACGAGTGTTCCTAGCTAGTAAGACCCCCTCACCTCTACTTTCCCTCTTATCCGTCTGCTAGTCTTGCTGCTGGATCTTGCTCAAAACTCTTGTACATGGAGAGTTGATTCCTTTAGAACTTTCAGGGGACTTCTTTATTCATTTTGTGATCGATGTTACAGCATTATTCCGAAAGTTGCTATTTCAGCTTTAGAGAACTCAGCTGAGTTTCCAGAACTACTCTTCAAGAGGAGTTTGTCTTTCTCTTCATCACTCTCTTCCAGCAGAGCCCTTTATGGGCTCTTATTTAGAATAGGTCCTTTAATTAGCTGATTGGGTTTCTTTATGGAACAAGTCTTGATTGCTAATTTCTAATCTTCTTTACATTTCTTTTTATATACCGAATTTGAATAAAGATATTTGAAATCCGAACCATATAGATAAATAAAGTCTTTGAAACTAAATCCAACCTCTCTTCATTGACTCAACGTAATTGTTAATGTCTTTGATGTTTAATGACCTTACTTTGAAGGTGGCTCTGATTCTCAACACAGTGGAAAAGGTCCATCTGACCTCCCCGAATCCTGGAGTATTCTTAAGATCTAAACCATCGAGGAGAGTCATTTTGTGCTCCAGCAGCCATCTTGGAAAGGTTCCTATGTATATTGGGGTGTCTGATGAGCCTTGATGCTGAGAGAAAAGAAAAATAGTCCCCTGACGGCAGCAATGGAAGGCTGCTATGCATCATCAAATGAAAACATGGCGAGACTAAAATTACTCTTCTTGTTTGAACAAATACAAGACTATGGAGGCAAACTATTCAGTTTCAAACAGGGAGCCAAATTTGACAAGGAATCATTGAATGATGAAGAAGGGTCAGGTCCCTCTTCCACGCTAAGCATATATAAAAGTATAGAAATGGTATGTTTGCAGACATCTAAAGCTGTTGATACAGAGCTGAAAATGAGACAAAAGTTTATGTGATTAAATAAAATGCACCCATGAACAAATGGAATGAATTTGAAAAATAATGAAGGACGCTTGGTAGTGTACCAGATTATGAAAGCCGAAGAAAGACTGCAACATTTTATCTGAGACAAGTAGTTGTTCAAGAGTTCCAATGTGAGCGAGGATAAGTGCTTCCCAGTGTGGACAAGCCTGAGTGGAGCAGAAATTCGTTGGCTGTCTCTTTAATGTTTCTTTCTTAATAGCAGGCAAACCTGATGTTGCTGAATGTAAATAATAAACAAAGGATGGAGTATTGTCCCTTCTGTTTTTGATGGAGGAAGGTACAAGGATGGACAAGGGTACATTCACATACATATAAACATGTATAAAGAATACATAAGGGTAACTGTAACATATATTGAAATCATAAATTATGAGGCCAAAAGCCAAGTGTTTTGAGACGGCAATATAGGACCATATTATACATGGTACCCATTGTATAGTTTTTATATCACCTGTTCATTTTGGGTCAGTTAGCTGGAAGAAGCTGTTTCCCTCAAAGTGCAGCCAGCAATAGGCACTGAATGGAATGAGAATATTCAGGCTTTGTTTACTTTGCTTGAAAAAATTGTTAATAAAACAATGGGCAAAGGTGAGTGTTAGTGGGTTTAGGTTATTCAGTGACTGCAATATTTACCACCTGATATTCTATTTTCTGCGTTTACCACAAAACATGCATATTTAACAAACACATATTTTTTTGATCTCAAATAGATTAAAATAATACTGACAGTGGGATGCATAGTTTGCATATTTTTTTGGCTGCATAATTTTGGCCATAATTTAACCTTGCCGCTTGATTTGGTCCTCCATGCTGCATAATGCTTGCAGCCATGACAATGTTAAAACTGTGGAGTGGGGCCTGCCGTTACGTTCATATCCCTATTTCACAGGCAAATGTGGAATATTTCCGAAATGTCATGGTTCTCTCTGAAACCACAACAGAACAGATTGCACATGAGATACATACATCGCTTTTGTATAAAGGCTTCTTAGTATGAGCACAGATATTCAACTGCTACATTGCAGCTTTACAGCTTCATTTTACTGACCCTTCTTCTCAGAATAGAAATCATCTAAAAGAAAGAGATACAGAACTTTTCTATAGCTACAATGTTTTCAATTCACAGTCTATAAATGGGAACTGCAGCTCGCATATTAAGGTAGCTCCCTTTCCGTCTAAGAAATCCTGAATACTTACAGCAATGCAATGGCTCTTGTAAATTGGAAGCAGCCGTAAAGAAAACCAAAGAGACAGAAAGGTGAGATTGGACCGCTTCTCTTTGTGGATCTTACAAAGAGGAGGATCTGGATTTGAGAAGTATTCCTTCAGGGTGTAACTAATAGGAACACTGTGCCTGTGGAGATTTTGAAGAGCACTTCTTCAGTTAAAGAGGGGCCGGTGTGCTCTGTGGTCTATCACCAATTACCGGTGAAATATGAAATAACATTCATTGATAACGGAAGATGACCTGGCATAGATGATGATGGAAGGCTATTCAACAAAAAAAGTATTGAGAAATATTTAAGATCTTCATGTGACAACTAGGACCAGATTTACTAAGTACTTGCGTTGTTCTTGCATGACGCAAATAATCTCGAGGTAATGCAAGAGCTAAGCTTTAAGTCTCTCCTAAACCACATTCTCTCTCCTCCATCATCCGCAATCAAGGTCCCCTCACATATACATCTAAGCTGTCACCAATACTCATGTTACTTGTCCTACATCAAATCTCTGCCTAATAGCCACATTCAAGTTATCATCCTTCCCGCCAGCACAGAAGTCCACTTGGACCAGCCAACTTTGGAAACAATTTCGCAGCATCAAAGATATGGGGAATGCATGTGTCACACATATGTCTAACTCCTTGGATGTAGGTGCTTTTGCGGAGGCTGAAGAAAATGTGTTTGTACCTCTGGTTTAGTCAAGGTTTATTTGTGTTGGTACTCATCAGAGGACCACAAAAAGAAATTTTTACATTTAAAAAAAGATTCAATTTTATCAATACAAAGGTAAAAAGGATTTTAAAAATGTGTACAAATTATAACAAACAAATTCGTTCGGAGGTTGTTTACACAAAGATATAAGTTCTCTCACCATTGTGATTCTACAAGTGCGATAGATAGGATCTAAGAATCTAGTACGGGCTAAAGTTACTTTCTGGTTTGGACATACAAATAGAACATGCTCTAAAGTCTGATCGCCCCCTGCGCACAATGTACATATTGGAGATCCTCCCGGAATCCATCTTGAGGTATATGCTGATACGGGTAGGATGCCCAAACGAAGCATAGCAATTGCCCTCCTTGCGCCATGAGTCAAAGTAAACACGATATAGGCCCGACTTTGTTTATAGTCTATTGAGTCGGCAAAGGGTTTATAAGTGGCTAGTTTGTTACAGTGTCGAGAGTCCACTTCGTAACTCAATTTTGGGGTGAAGCATTTTAAAAACAATTTTACTTGTGCTGGTGTCCAAGTAAGCAGCAGTTCTGTGTTTATATTTGCTATACGAAATGCTTCGATCATATTCTCTAAGAAGATTTGCTTTTTAGCGTCAGACCCAAAAGTCTCTTTTTTCAGCAATGTCCTTAAGGTGTTCTCTTTTGCATGTAATAGGTTGTAGGCCCACCTGATTACATTTGCAATTGCTACAGCATAGGAGCTTGTGATTGATAGTTCCAGTCTCAATGCTTGAACAGGTACAGCATCTGATACTTTCATGATTTTTCTTAAAAATTTTCCTTCTTTGCGATCCATAAATGCCCATTGTTTTATGGGGATGTACTCTGTCGCATAGGATAATACAGGTGGTATTTTTACTCTGTAGATGTTTATCAGTGAGGAAAAATGCCTGCTCCCTGTTGCACTATAAAGTCTCTGGAGGGCTGCAGCATGTATGTCAGATTTCCTTTCTAAATTCTTCAACTGCGCTGTATTTGTTAAATTTTTAGAAAGGATCCTTCCGAGGTAGGGATAATCATTGACTTCTTCTATCTTTTCTCCTCCTATCCTCCAGGTATATTTGGCGTTTTGTTTCCTCCTCGAGAAAGCTATCACTTTTGTTTTCTTAATGTTTGGAACTAAGTAGTTTTCTTTGGAATACTTGTGCAGAATATCCAATGATATTTGTAATCCGAAAGGAGTGAGATCCAAGAACACTATATCATCAGCATAGAGCAATGCATGTATGCTATGATTAGCAATTTTTGGAGGTAGGCTGGAGCCTAATTGCAGATGGTAACACAAGTCACTTAAGTAGAGGGAGAATAGGATCGGGGCTAGAAGACACCCTTGTTTTAATCCGTTTTCGTTTTTGATTCTTTTTGTAAGACCTTTCTCCCCCCCCATTTGAACTTGACACCAGGTATTGGTATGTAGGCTTACTATAGATTGTAGCAGTTGTTTGTGTATTCCAAGCCTCCTCAGTTTTCTCCATAATGTAGGTCGATCTACCCGATCGAACGCCGTAGAGTAGTCTATAAATGCTGCGTAAACTACCTGGGTTTTTCGGGTTACGTATTTATCAAGAATGACCTGGATAACTGCAATATTGTCTGTTACCGAATGTTTGGGTCTGAAACCTACTTGAAACATGGGTATCAGACCTGTCGAAAAAGCCCATTCTTTCAGGCGGTGTAATACTTCTGCTGCAAATACTTTTCCCACAGCATCCATGAGTGCTATTTGGCGGTAATTACTTGCTTGAGTTTTGCTTCCCTTTTTGTGAATGGGGATGATTATGCTTCCCTGCCATGATTGTGGTACCTGGCCTGTATCAAAAATATAGTTGAAAAGGGGGTGTAGCAACTGACTCCATTCCTTCGGGGCGACTTGCAGTACTTTGATCGGGATCTGATCCGGGCCAGAAGCACCCGTTGTTCTTGCATTACGTATATTCAGTTCAACCGATATAGCTGTAGTTTTAGTTATTGGGCATTTATCTTTTCCTGAGGTATTAACCTCACTACTTTCAGATGGTATTATTATGTTTTCTTTGTAAAGATCTGTCAGAAAAGTTTCTCAGTCATTTGGAGGGACCGGTATTGTTTGTAATTTCTTTTTTGATCCAGTTAGTTTTGCAATCAGAAACCAATATTTGCGCTGGTTATTCTTGTTCGCTGCTATCTGAATATCGACCCAATTACGATCTTGTAAGGCTTTTTTATTTCTTTGATTCTCACGTCTCAATTGATTTTTCATTTTATTTATTTCCTTCTTCATATATGGTGTAGAGTTCATATATTGGGCGTGTATGAGTTTATTCAACTTTTTCTTTACTTTTTCTTTACTTCAGAGTTCTTAGAGATACGCATATTTTTATCTTTCTTCTTGCTGTTACCTACTGCCTCCTTTGTTATCATATTTAAGATGTGGTTTTTGTAATCTTTTATAATGAGTTCAAAGTTTTCAATAGGATTTTCAGAAAATAGTTTTGTTAGAAATTGAGAGTGATCAATCAATGAAGTAATTTTATCGAGAGTCGAGGAATTCCAGAAGATGCGTCTCTGTTCGCTGTTTATCACTATATTACTTTTGTGGTAGATGATATGACAGGCTGGTGAGGATTTAGGTATCCAATCACTATTATTCCATGCAGGTTAGTCAATGTTGATAATAGCAATTTACCTCTTTTATCAATTGATATACCCTCAGGAAATTGCGGGGTTATAGTTTCCATACCTTCTTCTAAAAATAGTTTAGCCCACTTATTGATTTCAGAGTTAGAGATTTTACTATTGAAATCGCCAGCGATTAAGAAGGATGAGTAGGGATGGTTTTCTGTTATTTTCACGATCTTTTCCATGATTTCAAGGAATACTATATCATGCTTTTTACCTGGAGGGGCATATACATTAAAGAGGAGAATTGTCTTTAAAGAGGCTGTACTATATGTTTTTGCGGAGATTTTAATGCACTGTAAGTTTTCTAGATTAGTATCTACTATTTCCTGCGCCCACAGATATTCTTCGCTCAATAAAATGGCTAGACCACCTTTAGCGTGTCCTCGTTTAGTTGGTGTTGCTAGGATTTCGTATACGTAATAGTTTTTAAGAGTGATAGGTTCAGTTGCCCACGTTTCTTGTAGGATCAGAATATCTGGCAAATTTCTTAAGGCTGTGGACAGTTTGTTCTCAATTCTACCAGCGATATTCCAAGATGTAATTTTTAAGCCGGTGCTAAACAGATTGATGTTGAGAGTTCTTAATTTTATTACCATTCAGAGTCTCAGAGACCCAGGCCCAGGACTTTATGCTGTTACTAATATCGAGTTCTTTAGGTGCATGGTACCAAACTGCCCTTTGTCCTTTATCCACCGAAATTTTTAGATTTTCTTGCCCTTTAGAGTATGTATCTAAGTACGTGATTTCTTGATCTTCTATCATGTCGAAATTTCTCTGATATGCTTTCAAGTGTGAATTGGAGAGTGCACGTATTTGAGCGTTATACCGAATTGAATTTTTACTAACCGTTGGTTCCACTCTTTCAACCACATCATATCCGTGTTTATGTAGTATCTCCTTTTCATTGAGTATGATCCCTGGAAGAACAGACGACCAGAATGTTACCCTTACTAGTTTGATATTGTCTTTATTAGGAAAGATTACTAGATCAAGTTCATTACTGGTCATTGATTGCAAGGACCTTATATGACGTAATAGGTATATTATCCTTCCTCTATTAAGTGGAGCAGAATCGGTAGGAAAAAGTTCCTCAAATTGTAGAGTTTTGGTGGAAGGCTCTTTCTCCCTTTGATTGTACCTGTTTTTGACTTCCCCAGTATTTTTGTTGTTGCTTTGGTCTGGTTCCTCTGAAAGTCTGTTTGGGACATACTCTATAGCTCTTGGATCTAGTTGAGTCATCTTTTCTTCAGGGTTTTTAATGATTCCTGGTTTTTCGGTCTTTTGAGATGTTATTATATCGTCACATTTTTCCTTTTCAAAGTTATGTATTATAACTGATTTTTGGAATTTTAGTTTGCGGATTTTCTTTTTTTGAATCCTTCTTACTGGCTTTTTCCTCCTTTTCCTTCCTTCTGTGTTATTTTCCTGTGTCGTTTTAACTATCATTTCTTCATTTCCTTGATTTGATATATTGGTAGTATATATTTCCTGAGTATCTGGTGCAGAATCATTTATAAGATTGTTTATTTCGCTTGATTTTGTAAATATTGGGAAGTGTTTGATTTTTTGTTGATGTTTTTCTTTGAAAAGTTTTTTTAGAGAATATACTGTTGAATCGTTTAGATTATCCGGTTTCTGGTTTTGTTGTATTTGGGTATTTGATGTTTGAGTACCAAAATCGCGTATTCTTTTCTTCTGATCTTTATTATATTCTTTTGGTATACCATTTTGCTCGATTTTGGTTTTCGTTGATAAATTATTTTTCTCTGCTGTGAAGAAGTCTTTTTTCTTTTTTTCTTCAACTAAATGTTTTAATATCCCTATTTGAACGTCCAGAGTTTGGTCGGAATTTTCTAAAATGTTTCCCAGAAATGAGAGAACTGATTCCAAAATCTCTTGCAGTGAGAACAAAGCTTTTGATATAGGTGAGGTTGTGTTGATCATATTGTTATTAGTTTTAAGATTAAAGGGGTCCAACGAAAGGTCAAGTGAGATGATTGGAGATGTTTTTTCTTGGATATTGTTGCTTGTCCCAGGCTCTAACTTTTGTGACACTAGGTTTGATTTGTTAATGTTTGAGTCTTCAAATATCATTTCTTGGATATTGTTGCTTGTCCCAGGTTCTGACTTTTGTGACACTAGGTTTGATTTGTTAATGTTTGAATCTTCAAATATCATTGAGCTCCCTCTATTTTTTATCGGTGTTGAGGTTTTTAGAGTAGATGTTTCCTGGTCAAAGTTTTGTAGATCTTTTGGGGTACAAAATAGTTTGTTGCTTGACTCAGGCTCCAAGTAACCCATTTTAGATTGAGAATTAGGTATCGTTGGAGTACTTTCAGTTTCCCCAATGATTACTGAAGAGTTGAGAGATATTTCTTTACCTGATGTATGTGATTCTTGAGTATCTTTAGCTATAAGCGTGGAGAAGTATGTACTAATTGTCGGGGTATGGGTTATGCGACCAGGTTTTATGGCTTTATCGGAGGATTTCCGTACTGCATTCTCCGTCCCCATTCTTTTCATAAATATAGTACGGGATCGCAGTTTTTTGAGACCCATTTGTTCACCGATAAGCGTTAATTAATTAAATTTGTATGTCGCTTAATTCGCCAAGGATTTGATGGATATTATACTGTTGTTTGTGGGATATTGGCTTTCCCCGGCTCTCTTGCAGGGGAAGAACTTTTTCTGTAGAGTTGAGCAAGATGAAAGGGGGGGGGCCCGTCCCGTCCTCGTACGTCCCCGGACGGCCACAGACGGCCCGCCCTTTGCCCGGGCTTCGCTCCGTGCGCCGACCCGCGCGCGTCCCGCATCGCGGTGGGGTTGATGGTATTAATATACATTTCGCCAGTGGGTGTGTCCGTGGGCGTGGCGCCTGGGGGAAGAGGAACCAGCTGGTCAGTGCCAGGAATGCTGGTCCTCGCAGTCCCCCGGGTTGCGCGTGTAGTTCCGCCCTGGCCTCTGACCCTGAGGACTCCAGCTGGGAGCGCTAAACAGAGCTTGCCGACTGCAGCTCTCGCTCACACCAGCGAGTCCTCGGGGAGGCAACAGCTGTGAGCACGCAAAGGCTGTGAGCACGCGAAGGAAGTTGATCCGTCTTCTAGCAGTGACAGCGATAATCCAGGAACAGCAAACAGCCAGAACAAGTGAGTGGCGCCCGCGAAGCGGGTGTCACGAATTAAATTGCCAAATCGCCAGTGGGTGTGTCCGTGGGCGTGGCGCCTGGGGGAAGAGGAACCAGCTGGTCAGTGCCGGGAATGCTGGTCCTCGCAGTCCCCCGGGTTGCGCGTGTAGTTCTGCCCTGGCCTCTGACCCTGAGGACTCCAGCTGGGAGCGCTAGACAGAGCTTGCCGACTGCAGCTCTCGCTCACACCAGCGAGTCCTCGGGGAGGCAACAGCTGTGAGCACGCAAAGGCTGTGAGCACGCGAAGGAAGTTGATCCGTCTTCTAGCAGTGACAGCGATAATCCAGGAACAGCAAACAGCCAGAACAAGTGAGTGGCGCCCGCGAAGCGGGTGTCACGAATTAAATTGCCAAATCGCCAGTGGGTGTGTCCGTGGGCGTGGCGCCTGGGGGAAGAGGAACCAGCTGGTCAGTGCCGGGAATGCTGGTCCTCGCAGTCCCCCGGGTTGCGCGTGTAGTTCCGCCCTGGCCTCTGACCCTGAGGACTCCAGCTGGGAGCGCTAGATAGAGCTTGCCGACTGCAGCTCTCGCTCACACCAGCGAGTCCTCGGGGAGGCAACAGCTGTGAGCACGCAAAGGCTGTGAGCACGCGAAGGAAGTTGATCCGTCTTCTAGCAGTGACAGCGATAATCCAGGAACAGCAAACAGCCAGAACAAGTGAGTGTACCTCTGGTTTAGGGAACTCAATTCTATTTGACATTGATAATTTTAAACCAGCATTTGATTGCTAGACACGTTAGCAAAGGTAAGCGATAAAATGGAAGAATAAAATTACTCCGAGGTGTTCGCTTGTTGCAGTTTTTACTGTGCTTTCCTCTCAATCAACTAAAATATAGTGGTTAAAAACATACATGCCAACATTTCTGATTTACACAGGAGACACATAAGTTTGTAGACCATAAATTGTTTTATTTTACGCTTTCATGCATAAAAACTTCCTCCACTTCATTTCATGTCATTAGGGAAATTAAATCACCCCAAAGTAGTTTCTAATTGTCCCTCTTACCTTTTCCCAAATGTTAGAGTGTATGTAAAAAATATACAGTTTATCTCGACATTGAATGCTATCCCGCTGAAGCCTACTCCTACTATTCCTTTCTATGCCTTAAAATTTTCAAGCGTTACGATAAAAAACTATAAAATGCAATTTTATGGTATAAGGTAAGTAAAACATGAGCAGAGTACATGTCTAACATTAGTCACTTTTATATTTTAAGTAAGAATAGAAGGAGAGAAGGAGGGGATAGGAGTGGATTAGAAGGAGAAAAAAGGGAGAAGAAAAAAGATAGATGAAAAGAAATTTGGGTAATGAAGATAGCGAAGATAAGATTGCGAAGATAAAAACTTTTTAAAGGGTATCCAGAGTAAACCAGATTACAGTTTCTGCGATAACGATGAAGATAAACAGTAGATATTCTATGCTCATCACAAATAAAATTCCACTGTGTTTATTATCTCTCCAACAAGTAAGACTAACCTTAAAAGCAAGTGCAATAAAGGTCAAATAACATTCATTTCGAAGAGCTGTCATGGAAAGACATAGTTCCAAGAAAAACATTTTGAATTGATGATGGAATATGGCACAAAAATATCTTATAACATTTAGTACAAATAGATTTCGAAAAGTTAAAACCATTAGGGCAATAGTATATTAAATGAAGTAATGTGCCATTAGAGGAAAGCCTTAACCAGCAAAGAGGTGAAGTAGAAGGATTGATTTTATGAATAAGAACAGGTGTATGAACAAAATAGGAATTGAGAAAGATTGGCAGCTTTGAAGGTAGTAAACAATTTGTGCCATAATTTATACCATTGTTGAGTCGAGAAGGACATAGAGAGGTCTTGTTCCCATACTATTTCAATTGGGGATTTAAGTCTGGTGGAAATAGGAGCAGATAAGTGTTTATATATGAAAGTAGCTTTAGGGTTAGAATCAAAGGCAATATTGTATAAAAGTGTCAATGGAGTAAACGGAGTAGAGTCAACAGGAAAGCATTTGGTTAATAAAAAAGATTGAAGTGCCTGTGATAATTGGGAATATTAGGATAATCAAGAAGAAGGTAGACCATATCGTTCTTGTATTATAGTGAAGGATAAAACAGAATTTTGAGAGACTAATTGATAAACATATAAGATACCCTTTTCCTTATGGCAAAACTTAATAAATGTGTTATACCAGATAGAAGAGGCAAGGAAAGCTTGGTAAAAAAATTAGAGCCAAGGGTGAACAATGAATGTAATAGATGCTGGGGATATTTTAAGTTAGGATGCATGGAAATAAAAGTACAGTTAGTCATAAAAATATTGTCATAAGAAGAAATTTCATGTGATAGTGTTCAAAATTCATTCATCCAGCTGGGTATAATGGAGTCTTGATATTGTCTTATCTAAGCATAAATTTGTCTAATTAAAAAAGCAGTATGATATAGTTTAAAATTAGGAAAACTTTCATTTTTTGGTTTAATTAATTTGGATAAAGCAATACGGGCAATTTTATTATTCCAGAGAAATTTTGTACAAAGAGAATTAATTTGAGTGAAATAATAATTAGGAATTTTGAACATTAGCAGAGAAAGTAAAAAAAGAATAAGAGTTGCAATCATCATTTTAATAGTGTCCAATCTACCCCACCAGGATAAATGAAGAGGGGACCAAGAGGAGAGTGAATTTTGAATTTTAAGTTTTATTGCACTAAAATTGTGAGCGAGAGTGTGGGAAATGGTAGGTGAGAACCACACTCCAAAATATTAAATCTTAGATTGACACCACATACAATTGATATCAGAGAACATAAATTAATAATATACGGATTTTAAAGGTAAGATCTCAGTTTTAGAGAAGTTTAATTTGTAACCAGTTATTTTAGAACATAGATGAATCTCCTGTAAAATGGGAGGTAAGGAAGTCAAAGGGGTTAGAAAGGTAGAACAAAATATCGTCAGCATAAACAGATAGTTTAATTTCATAGGAGTTGTTTTGGAAACCTGTTATCAAAGAGTTACTGCAAATACGTTCAAGAAAAGCTTCTAGACAAAGAAGAAACAATAGAAGTTAAAGTGGACAACCTTACCTGGTACCTCTATGTGAGTTGAAATAAGGGGATAGAAATCCACTGACGGAAAGACAAGCACATGGTTCTGAATATAATAGATTGGTAAATTAAAGTGATTCGGGGCCAAAACCAAACCAATAAAGAGATTTAAACATAAATTGCCAATTTATATGGTCAAATGCTTTTTCAGCATCAAGAGCTAATGCAACAAGAGGGGCAGGATACCCTTTCCCCAATGTATGAATATTGGAAAACATCCTAGCATTATCTAAGGTAAGCCTGCCTTTAATAAAAGCAAGACTGGTCAGGTTTAATAAGAAGGGTAATAACATCTTCTAGTCTAGAGGCAAGAATCTTTGCAAAAATATTACAATCGTAGTTAATTAATGAAATTGGGCTGTAATTTTTACTCAGGGTATGATCTTTATCAGGTTTAGGAATAATAACAATGAGAGCATCTAAAGAGGAAACTTCAGGTTTGGACTTCAATAAAAAAGAGTTAAAAAGTTAAAGTCAATGCGGCGCAAAAATAGATGAAAAAGAGGAAATCATTTCAATGGAGAAACCATCAGGACCAGGATCATTGGCACTATTCAAACATTTGATTGGCATCCAAAATCTCCTGCAGAGTTATATCATTTTTAAGGATAGCCAGGGTGTCTGTTATAGAGAGTGGAGAAGGGAGACTATTAAAAAATGATTGAAAAGCATTACCAATGTCAAAATCAGAGTTTAGTAGATTGGTAGTAAGGTTATTTTAAATAGGTCCAATATTTTTCTTTTCCAAGTTGACTTTTAGAGAATTAGCCAACATTTTACCAGCTTTATTTAAACCCCCATGATATTTGGATTTAATTTTCAGTAGGATGTTATAAGCATCAATCGTAGCCAATTTGTTCAAAGTAGATTTGGCTTTAATAAGATCCCGTTGGTGGGAGGAGGATTTAGAAGCAAGAGTCTTGATGTGTTTGAGAGTGGAGAGGTACTGGGAATTCAACAGCTTTCTCCTTCTGGCATTTTAAGCAATAGTACAGGCTTTAAAAGCAACTCAATTTTTGGGAACAAAGGTGTCAATAGATTAGTTAAACGGCAAAAAATTATTTTATAAAGGAAGTAGCTTCTAAAATAAAAGTTTGATCAGATAACAAGGACTTGTTAAATCTCCATCGAGCATGTTTGGTAGCATCAAATGATGAAATCGAAAGAGGATAAAACAGGGGTACAGAGAGAGTAGAGATTTAGGGGCACATGCGTCAAGCTTTTTACTGGTTGCAAACAGGCTGATTCTCATAATCGGCCCGTTTATGACCAGTAAAAAGCCATTTCAGATCCATTAAACCTCAATGCATTCGCAAAATAGGTAATCGTAATTTTAGCGATTATCTATTTTGCATTTAGGGATTTGCAATTTGTGATTTCCAAAATGCAATGCATGAAGCATTTTAAAAATGCAGCTTTGCATTTGGGATTCGCAAATTACCATCAACTTCAAGTTGAAGGTAATTTGCAGATCCTTAGGAAAATGCACAAAAATGCATTTTTCAGAGTTCCATATGGCGCATACAAATGCCCTTAGGGCATGTGTGTGTGTCACATGTGCAAACATACCCTTTTGGGGGTGCATCAGAGTGGTCTTAGACTCCCTAGCACCCTTGCAATTGCATTCACAATTTGCAATTACCTCGTTGGTAATCGCAAAAGGTGAAGGCTTTCCCATTCATTCCTATGGGCATCTAGGCCCATAGAAATGAATGGGAATGCATTCCCTAATAGCGAACTGCAATTTGCGATTCGCTATTAGTGAATGTGTAGGAATCGCTATTTATTTTGTGATTCCGAAATGCATAAGAAATCGTGACTCTTAAATAGCGATTCCTTAAAAATCGCTATTACGTATCTTGATGCATGTGCCCCATTGAGACCAAAATTCAAGACATAGTATGATGAATATTTGGAAAAAATTTAAATTCATATGTATCAGGGTTACAAGTTTTCCATACATTGTAGACTGAACGAAAGGCAATAGCAGATTTAAATGGTTCATGTGATTTATCCAGTTTAAATTTACAATTAGATTTCCTATGAGAAACTGGATTAAGCCAATCATTGAAATCGCCAGCAAAAAATATATTAGGATAAGTAATGGAGGACAATTTTAATTTAATACGATGCCAAAAATCCAGATCAGATTTAACCAGGCCATAATATATTAAAAAGTGACGTGTTTTTTAAAGATAGAACCGTAAAGCAATACCCATCACCCATTCGTATCAGATTCAGTTGATAACATTTGGATTTTTAACAATTTGTGGCATAGAATTGCAACATTATCCTTAAGGTTGACAGCAGGGCAAAAAATAACTTGACCCACCCATTGTCGCTTACGTTTAAGAGATTTATCATGATTACAATGATCTTCTTGCAAAAGAGCAATTTGACAATTACGTTTCGATGAATGTGAGAGTACCTTTTGACGTTTAACAGGATGGCCTAGACCACGGACGTTCCATGAGACAATAGTAAACATGTTTATGAATAGAGACAAGGGTACAGGAACATTGATGACAAACTGCAAAATCAACAATGGAAACAAAAAGACATCATGCTTCAATAATCAAATAACACGAAGATACTGCCAGAAAATAGAGAAGAGAAACAAATAGATACCCATACAATTACAAAGAAGGGAATGGGAAGGAACAACAGAAAACATAGAATAGAAAGGAGAGTAGAGAGAAAGAGGAAACAAAAGAAGAGTTAAAGAGAAACAAGAATGAAGGGACAGATCAAGGACATAAAACCAGATCTGAAACAAAGGGAAAAAGAGATGAGAAATAGGCATGTCAGCACTCAGAAGCAAGAACAACAATGGAAAAAGGAAACATAAAATAATAGGAATATTCTGACTATAAAAAAAAGCATATTGAAGAGCAAAATAAAAACAAGAAGAGAGATGCCATACAGCATTAGCAATTTAACAACTTAAGGGCATTGTGTGTTTGTGTCCATGAGTTGCTTTGTGATATTTTGCAGGGACACTTTTAGTTTAATCGGATCTTCAAAAGGGTAAGAGACATCTAATTTTGCCGAAATAAGGATGTAGTATGCCATAGCGAATGTTCAGAGATCTCAGTTATGGGTGAAGGGCTAAGAATTCTTAACGTCTGGCATTGGTGCAGTGAAGATATCCTGAGAAACTAAGATGTTATGACCAGACCAAACAATACAATGTTTTTCTCTGGAAGTTTTCTAAACACACATCAAATTGGTGACTTTCAAAAAGAGCATCATAATACCACGGAGTCTGGTAGAGTGAGGCTGAAGGCGGCCTAAATGCTGGATATTGAGAAGAACAGAAGACTGAAGGTTAAGAAGATCAGGTAGATTTTTCTTAAAGAACGAAAGGAGATCAGGGTCGTCAATAATCTCAGGTAGACCATAAAGGCGAAGATTGTTTCTTCTACTGTGATTTTAAAGATCTTCAATATGTACTTTGAGCTTTTGAATTCCTTGTTCCAGCCACAGTATTTTAGTAGCCATGTCCTGAAGATGGCCAACACGCTGTTCCATTCCCATCATTTTGCCTTCCATAGTAATCCAGCGGTCTTCATTTTGTTGCAGTTTTTCCCAGGTAACATGGTACATGTCCGACACAAACCTTAAGTGAGATTTATGAAGCCATGAAAAGGCACTTTGTGTGGCCCTGAGTGGTTCAATAAATCTGGAGTTAGGCAACGCAGCGCAAATCACTACATTGCCTTACTCTCCCCTGTAAAGGCATTCCATGGTAGTTACGTGTCTGTCCCCATTAAATGCCCATGGATTTACATGCACGCCCAGATTTACAAGAATTGGTAAACCTGGGAATGCGCAAAAAAAAATGCCTTCCGAGGAGTAGCATAACGAGGAGAAATATCTGTATTTATCCACGTTACATCCTCTTTCTATGTGTGCTACATTCTGAAGTACACATTGAGGAATATGCCTGACAAGATTGTTTTTGTGCAGAAAGGTGCCCTTTCCAGCACAAAACACTCCTGCATGCAACGGAAGCACCCTTCCACCATGGTGTCAGGGTGCCTGCATTGGCGTTAGGCTGCCAAAAGGGCACCAGCATAGGGGAAATGGCAGGAACGCTCCGTATTAACTTACATACAGCACATTCCTACCCTTTCGCTGTCACGCAGTGCAGCAAGGTGATATACTGTGCTGCACTGCATGACAAATTTGTAAATCTACCCTTAAAATTGTGCTGGATGTGCAAAACAGAAGTTGTTTTCTACTGAGGAAAAATGGGGTATAGAGTACTAAAAAAGGTGATGAACATTTTTGACTGACTGGCTCCCTACAAATACATTGCTTGAGCTGAAAACAGCAATTTGAGGGATATGTGGAGATTATACAACAGAAGTTAAAATTTGGTTGGGAAGAGTGAAATTGGAATTGTTGGCGTCAATGAGGGAATTAATGTTATCCATATTCCAGGATAGGCATGTAGGACTCATTAGATCTGAGATACATATATGGAAAAATGTTGGTGGTACTACATCGCAAAAAAAGTAGGCCACATTGGTTCTGTAAAGATGTCCTAGAATACTCTTTAGGACGCCCTCTTGTTCCAGCACTCCACCCCGTAGGGCCAGCAAGTAAGCCAGTATTTTAATCCACCAGCAGTAAAGGATTTGGGGCCAAGTCCAGGACCGGGAGTGTAGCGAGTGGAGAGACTACACTCCCCAGGGTCCTTTGCATCCAGCCACGCCACCGCACACCCGCTGATGCCATCGGAGCGCCAGGAGGCGCATACTAAAGAGCCCAGGGGCTCCCGCAGCGCGGGACGCCCTCTTGACCCGGTACTCTGCACCATTGTGCCAGCAAGTAAGCCAGCTTTTTAATCCACCAACGGAAAAGGATTTGGGGTCAAGTCCAGGACAGGGATTGTAGCGAATGGAGATACTACACTCCCCAGGGTCCTTTGCAGCCAGTGACGCCACCGCACACCCGCTGACGGCATCGGAGTGCCAGGAGGAGCGTACTAAAGAGCCCATGGGCTCCCGCAGCTAAAGACGCACGTGGGTGTGCCCGTGCCATGCCTGGGCAAAGCCCGGGCCAAGGACGGGCCCATCTGCGCCCGTCAGAGCCAGGAGGAGACTGGGATGAGCCTCCCCCCCTTCATTGAACTTCTGTTATACTGGTCAGCATTTCTGTTATAAACTGTTCATTCAAAGTGCTTTTGAGTACCTGTTACCAGTATTATGAGTAAGGCTAAATGTAAGGGGATGGGAGGGCCAGGGGTGGTGGGCACACTGGATGCTTTTTTGACACGGGCAGAGTCTGTCTTAATACACAAAATTGAGTTGACAGAAAGGAGACTTTCACTAGATTCACGTAGAGCCTCCCTTGAGGCTTTTCCACCTCCTCCATTACTCATCCCGGAGCCAGGCATAGTTACCGACTGCATGCCCACGGTAAACTCCCCATGCCATGTGCCCCAACCCAATGAGTTGTCTGTGGCAGTTAGTATTCCCTCTCTCTCACTCACACCTCCCGCAAAGACATTTACTCGCCACCAAAGGTCTTTACAACACACAGGTGGGGAGGGTATAAATAAAAAAAGGAAGGCACATGGCTTGCTCAAACCAGGTATGCAAGATAGCAAAAATAAAAGCAACTATCTCGGGAAGTGAACCGGGGCGACTGAAATTCAGGTACCTAGTGATTCTGAGGATGTCATTGTAGCTAAACTGGAAGAGAAAATTGCTGCTATGCGCGACCAGCTGTTGATAAAACGGTCCAGTATAGATTCAAGATTAGCAAAGATTGAGCAACACTTTTTTTTCACAACCCCTAAGACGAGTGAGGGTGTGTCTGATAGATCGGTTGGACACAGACTACCAAGTGTGCCTGAAGTTGGTATCCCGCTGATGTGGTTGGTCACCCTACCCTCACTAAAGTGAAGGATCTCACTGTAAATTCACAGAGCATTCATGCATCACAACCAATATTATCCCTCATAGTGATCGAGTAGAGTGTCAAGTCTTAAGGCTGTTACCAGGAGGTGTAGTGAGTCCTAACAAATCTCTCCATCTTCCACCTGAAGCTACACCATACACTATTATTTTATCGAATGTGCCAGTACTTTCCCCAAGTGTTGACAAACACTGGTCATCACTCAAGAACAAGGCCCTTCATCTCTTGAATGCCAGAACTGGGTTGGGTAATCACCTATCTACAGAATTTAAAATTATACATAGAATTCCCTGGGTAGGGAAAATCCCAAAAACCTTTACAGGTGACTGCGTGGTCCTGAGCTTTGGGTCCCTGCGCCTAGTCAGAACCATTTTAGATAGGGCTGGGGCAGGACACTTAAGCAGCGGAAATATTATTATTTTGCCATTAGGCTTCTTCTATCGGAATAATCCACCCAATGTAAAAGGCAGAGGTGACTATAGGAATGCAGTGCCACCCCCACGACTCTACGATTACATGGTTCCCACACACAATAGATTTATGCTTTTCTCTAACCTGGAGGATATTGACTGACTAGGTTCATGTATGGGTATTAATAAGATTTTGCCCCCCATGGTTGAGTTGGGTGAGGAAGATTGGGATTTAGGTTTTAACACGGTAGGAGGTCCATCCCCACCAATACAGAATGGTAAAAACTGTGGCAGTACCCACGTTGCATCCACGGTGGTCAAGGCAGGGGAGTGTAGCATCCAACTTGCTGGTAATTATTTGAACTTAGGTGTAAGTGTCCCAGTGGAGGGAAGTAGTTCGTCTTATCTGCTGGATCATAGCTGTAATCAAGGTGCTAATGTAGGTCGCACATTAGCCTCATGGAATGTAGCTGGTCTCCAACTAAAAACGGTTTCAGTAGAGTGGTCCGCTTTCATCGAGGCCCACAATGTATTGTTTTTGCAAGCAACTTGGGCGTTGGAGCATGTATTTCGACAGAACGACTTAAATGTTGCTAAGGGTGCGGAAGGTGGGCAGCGAGGTAGACCAGGGGGGGCCTTACAACCTGGGTTAGACAATTAAACCACTATAAGGTGGAGGAGATTTATAATAACTCTAGGGATATCCTTATAATTAGGATACAGCAGGCAAACATACCTGACCTGCTTTTTATTAATGTCTACTCAAGGGGTCTGCAAGGTGGGAAAGCCTCTCCTACCATTGATATTTTAGACCGGCTTTTAACAGAACATAGAGGTGACAATAAATTGATAATAGCTGGTGATTTTAATTGTACGTTTGAACTCCTGGACCTTTATGATGTAAACCTCAGTGCAGAGGAGGATGTCCAGGTGTCTATTCCATTGTTGGATCTTCCCCAAATTAATGGACAAGGTTCATCCTGATATACTGGTGTGTTGTAGTATTAGCGGGAGGTACAATTTATGCAGCATTTGTCGACCTTAAGTCGGCTTTTGACCTTGTACCCCATACCAAGATGTGGCGTATCTTCTTGGCACTGGGAATGCCACAAGATCTTTTGGCTTTTTTGGTTAAGCTACATGTTGCCAACTATACGCAAATGAGATGGGATGCGCAGGGGAGTACTACCAAAATGTTCCCTGTAGAGAAGGGTGTTAGACAAGGGTAAGTTTTAGCACCAACCCTCTTTTCACTATAGATTAACGGGGCAGTCAATATTTCCACAATTATCCCACGAATGCACCATCTTTAGCCGGATTGAAGATCCCTTTGCTTATGTTTGCAGACCATACCCTTATAATTTATAAAAGACATGAAAGGGCCTTCAGCGTGCCCTCTCAAGATTTGAGGAGATCCATCAGGACCATGATCTTGTAGTCAATGTTGAAAAAACAAAATGTATGGTCCTTCGACAAACACAGGACTATCAAGGGGAGAGTCGAGATGAGGGAAGGTACTCTGGAACAAACCCAGGTTTTTACTTATTTAGGAGTAACCATTGGTAATAAATTAAGTTGGAAGCCTCAAATAGATTTGCTCTCCATCAAGCATGCCCAACTTTCAGGAGCCTTGTTAAAGGTGCAGCGACTATCCTGTACCAAATCCACTGCTCCAGCATTACATATTTATTCCTCAAAAATGAGCGCTTCGATACTGTATGGAGCTGAATTGTGGGTTTACGCCCACATAGACTTATTGGTAACAGCACAAAATAAATTCTTGAGGTCATTGATTGGCCTCCCGCAATCTACCCCATTGTTGCCTTTGTTCTTAGATCTGGGCTGCTATTCGATTGATGATGTGGCACATTATCGGCCTGTGGCCTACTGGAGAAGGCTATGGGTTACACCAGGGGTTTCGCATTATGCCCAAGCCTTAATTGAAGTTAGGGAGGCTGATGGTATGAGCAAAATCAAGTGGCTAAAACGAGTAAAGGTCACCCTTTGTGATATGGGGATGACCTGTCTATGGGCTTCCCCAGCTGATAATGTATTTCCGTCAAAAATGAATTAAAGGCAGCATATGCTAGTTATGAGGCAATTTGCTGCTCTAATGGGCCCCTCTTTGTCTAGAGACTGCCTTGACTTTAAGCACAAAGTGAAATATGAGGGGTATTGGGATTTGATAACTACCCCTAAAGACAGGAAACTGTATCACCAGTTTAGGGTGGGTTCACTCCCTACTAATGTGTTTACCAGCAATTGGTGTAGCTCGAATAGTAGCAACTGTCTATTCTGTCCTAACCCCTACGAATCGCTGGCACATATTCTTTTTGCTTGTCCAGCCTATAGAAAACCCAGGTCTAGGTGGTTGAAACCTGTATGTTTAAACCTGGGGACTAGGTCAAGTAGCAAGGCATTCAGGATTTTAAAAACATCCTATAAGACTATTTTGTGATTGCTGACGCTAAGTTCTTGGGCTGGGTTTGGGTGATTTGTTCAAAGAAGAGGAGCTGTTAGTAAATGTTTCATGCTCTATAGTTTCTCTTCGGACGATTGCTTATGTACCATTTACTTTTAGTATGACTTTCAAATGAACCTGAATCTGATTGAATTAAGGAAAAATGGTCAGCCTAGAGGTAGTGTTTCAGGGTCGAACTTCTTAGCTGTTTTGTTTTAGCTGTTTTTTAACTATTTATTGTATAATTATGTATTTTTAAGGAAGGAGTGATTTAAATCCATGTAACACACCTGTACGTTTAATTCAGCCATATTCTTATATATTCTCACCTCTATGTACAATGTATTAACTTTTGTGATTTTATAAATCGAAATAAAGTTTTTGACTGAATACTCTTCGAAATGTTATCCATTGACATATTAGACCCTGTACACCTCCTGGTGAATTTCAAAATATGTAATTGCTGTAGCTTAATTGTATTAGGGATCGGCTAGAGCTGGGAGCGGCTGATTTAATAAGTGCTCAATCTATGAAATTTGTAGCAGAGGTCTTTCATAGAGGAGAACAACCTACATTTTTTGTGAGTGATAATGATGTCAAATTTAATTTAGAGGCGGCTAAGTTCAGAGTTGAGTACAAATGCACCTTATGTACAACCTTAGTCATAATGGCTGATGGATAATTTCAGTCAAGTTTCAAAAAGCATCATTCACTTAGCAGACAAGTCCAAAAGGGAATGTGATTATTGCGGAATATTTGGCACATAGCACCACCATGTTTGTTGCCAACGCTTATTCCCCATTCAATCACATCAGAGGAGTACTCACTACAAATATAATGCTGGGATACGTGGTTCAATCTGGGCAAGGGGGATGCAAAAGTAGTACAAGAATGTTGGCCATTGCTCAAGGTAACTAAAAAAGTTTAATGACAGAAGTAGGAAAGTTACTGTATTAAAACCATGGTGAAATAATGGCTAACGGTATGGATGGTTAAGAACAATGGTTACCAAATGTTTTAGAATCATGACTCACTTTTTAGAACAACTAATTTCTGCACAACCCACTAACCTTTAATGGACACGAGGCGGGCGATTTTGAATGTAACTAAAGCATCCCATGGAAACACATTGTCCTTTATAAGCATCATATTTTTCCCTGAAATGGCCACTACATTTGCACAAATATACAGTTTTACTGATAGAACTCTATAGCATACAAATGATAATGTGTGAAAATCGGGTTTCTGTCAATATTTATCATTAGTTAATCACCAAGTAAGTGTTTTGATTTGTTTCGATCCTAAAAAAAATCTGTTTCCAGCACACTTCCGAATCACAAAACAATTGCTTCATTTTTTAGTTTTTAACTGCAGGATGCATACAGTTTATTTGAAGGTCCTTACATTTTGTTGCGTATTGCAAAAAACAACATACTCCTTTGTCACATAGTTCACATTAAAAACTCTCACTTTGCAGTCAGACAAAGACCAATCCCCATGTTAGAAGAATAAAGCAGTCTGAAGTTTCAACTCTTTCTTTGAATCAGGGCAAATGAAACAAGTTAAACAAAGAATTTAAAGGCACCTTTATTTATTGCTCTTTCACGACCCACCAAAAATCAGCTCACGTCCCGGCATTGGGTCGTGACCCACAGTTTGGGAAACACAGGTTTACAGCAAAGGCGATGATGATGATGAAGTAGCAAACGGAGAATGTAGTTAGTCATGAAGAATGTGTTAAGCATTCCTCTAGAGTGCTGCTAGAAATTATCATGGGACTGCTAATGTTGGTATTTGGGGACTCTAGAGAATCGGTTTGCTGCACTATGGAAGATAGATGGCTCTGACTGAACGTCTGCAAGACCCCTATCTGAGCCGCAAACATGTACTTAGCCACTGACTCACACTTTGTAACTTGTTGCGACCAGGCTACAATTCCTTCGACAAAGAAAATGCTTCTTAAATGAGCAATGCCTTGTCAAATAAAAATAGTTGTTAAAATAAAAAAAAACACATTAAATAACAAGCAAACATTTAGAAAAAAGTTACAACATTTTTGAAAATTGGGTAAAGGTATTGAATGTTATAAAAAAAAGTAAAAACCACCCCATGGGAATGTTCGGGGAAAAGGAGTTCACAGTTATCTATGATTTTATTTTATTTTTTTAAAGAGAAAAATACTGTCCCCATGCAGTTTCTTTTTTCACAAAATCCAAAGTTTTCCACAAGTTCTGGTAGCGTTCCCCATCTGTAGTTCCGTAGTTTGAGGGCCTGTGGTTCGATGTTCTGAACCCGTTCAATAAAGGTTGTCGGAAATAGACGATTTTGCTATCAGCGAACCGCAAATGATGAGTGCGGTGTGTACAAGTGTTTTCGTCAGAATCGATCAATGAGAACACTATGTATTTAGGGATTTCGTTTTGAACCCTCGGGTTCCATTTTGTGTACGGCAGCCATTTTGTGTGGTTGCCCTCACATAGGCCGATGACTACGGCCAAGCGAGTTCTTAGGACACGTACACCTTAGCTGACTTCTGTATGACCTGGACGAATTGATTTCCTTGCCCGAAACTGATCTCACTGAGCCAGTTCCTTGTTGAGCAGCTGGTCAGATAAAGATCAAAGAGCAGGACATGCCGAAGTTTACAGTACACTGCACCCACCTTTCTATCTTGCTTCCAATCTGTTTCTGCTCCTTCTTTTACGATATAATCACTGATTTGGGTTGAGGCTTTATGATGGGTTTTGCCCGGCCCGTCCGAACAGGAATGTTGGAATTTGCTTGGTCATTTCTGGTGGGCTGGACAACGGAAAGTGGGATTGTCGCCATGCGATATGTTTGAAATGTCACTTGCTCATTGGTCAGTTGTATGCTAGTCTGGAATGTTGCCTAAGGCTTGATTTTTGGCATAAAAGACCATGCTCCGCTCATTGAATTTGTGCAGTCTCTGTCGAACCACCCGTGTTGTGCTTCGTAGATTTCTGTTCCTGGTTGCAACCAATAAACTTGGTCTTTGACGTCATCGAGAAGTGTCCCGTGTCTCTGTTTGCCGAGGCAGGGGAACTCAAAGGCATCGGGCGTTTTCCCTGACGCCGCTGGGCTCTAAAAAACCCAGTCCTTCACACCTTGAGGAAAAGTTTTCAAAGCTTCAGGACTGGCTCTACGTGGTTCACCCGAATTCTCTACAAGAAGCAATAGCTTCCTCTGTTTTTATCACCTCCTTCAGTCCTGTCCCACATTTTTGCACTGAATGCAACTTCACAGCATTCCTTTGCACTGGCGGTTGCCTTACAAGGGAAAAAAATAAGAAAACTTGTAAAACGAAAAACACCTATATATTTAAGCAAAGTACCTGTCTTGGAGAGGTGCGGCCAGCTGGAGCCCAAGATGTTGGCGCATTTTATAGGCTTCTGAATAGAGCAATGGTTTTCCATCTGTCAGTGACCCTCCAGGAGCACCAGTGCCACCAAGGCCAGGAAGTGAAAAAGGGTAGAAGGGACAACACTAGCAACAGACCTCAGTTTTTAGAATGGTGGGCACGTTTCAGACACTTGTCCCTTTGACTGGCTGTGGAATGCTGCAGGCCCTGTGGCTTTGAGCAGAGTAAGAGTTCCCCCAGCCGGTGAGGCACTGTCTCGGACTATTGTGGACAAAGAGGAGTGAACCTGATAGGCCAACTGTGTATCGCAGCCTAACCTGGGCTGCAGTGGTTGTCTCGATGGTGCCCAGGGTGAGCGGCAGCTGGCAGACCTAGCTAGAACAGGATGGTCCTTTCCCTCGGGTCCTGATAGCTTAGCAGTTTTGTTCTAGACCCTACACCACCCTGAATGTTAACATCCATGCAAACAGTGGCTGTGCAGTTTGAATTCTAGACTTATCAAGGTTACCTATAGTTGACCTGCTGGCAATTTCCTGATCGGACTGCTGATTCGCAGAGGACATTGCATATAAGAGGTAGAAAAAGGAGGACTTCTTTGACTCTTGTGGCAAAGCAAAGGGCAGAGTCAAGGGAGAGGCAGGAGCCTACACCAGGAGAGCAAACACTAGAGTGTTCTTTCATCGGAACGTGGGTTCAAATGTTGGAAACCTTAAGGCGCATTGAGAGGGTTGTGAAATATTTGGAAGATAGCTGGAAGGAGTAAAGAATAGAGTAATAGGTATGGAAAGCGAGCATAAAGTGACAGGGGGAACAATGAAAGAGATAAAAACTAAGCTTAGAGAGGTGACCTCTGTTGTGGAGAACTTTAAACTTTATAAGCTACAGTGATAGAGTTGCACTGTTGGATTCTAGGTTGGAGCATCTTCACAACTTCTCCTGGCAGTCCCTGATAAAGGTGTTGTCAGTTCCTGCACAGATTCCTGTTAGTTTTTTTCAGGATAAACGATGTACTGTGCTGGGGGACTTGTTGGGTCTGGAGATGAAAAGGATCTAAAAGGTGGTGGTTGATGCCACCAGACTACAGAGAAGAGCCGAGAAATCTACTCTGGAACAGGTGGGACTGTGCCGGTCTACAGAACGAGGATTGGAGAGGTAAAGAGCTAGGAGCAGCGGTTGAGTAGCAAGTAGATACTTGGTGGAGTGTAGCTCCTCTTCTCAAACCTCAGCTCAAAAACACTTTCCAGGGAACGTGCTCTCCTGGCGATCAAACACCAACTTGCAGCAAGTGGTTTAAAAGCCTTCCTAGGGTTCCCTGTAAGGCTGAGAGTAGACAATGCATGTAAACTAATTTTGTTCTCGCAAGTGGACTCAGCCAAGGCCTTTTTGATAGCACGCCTAAAGAAACCTCAGAGTTATCATTCTAGATACTGCTTTTCACACTATGTATCTCTGCATCACCTTCCATCTGGGCCATTAAGCCTTCTTTGCTGGGTGTCAGAGTTATCTTGCAGAGTATGGTTTAAGTTGAATTTACTCAAGCTAAGTATGCTTCTCTTTTCTCCACCAGAATTAGGGAACCTGAAATGGTTACCTATCCGTGGCATTTATGGAAGTGTAACTATAGTTTCGTGTTGTGATTTTAATAAAACAGATTTTAAATCAAAGCACCTTTTCTGGGTTCATTTGGGAGCTGTAGCAACTGATGGAGCAGATTTCATCTGCAGTCAGGCATTGTTTTATTTTTTGTGCTTCAGACAGACTGCATTTAAATTGCCACGCACATTTTGGTGCAAGTTAAAAACATGGCACATGAAAAACATGAAAGTGAGGCCTATTTAGTCTGAAATGCTTTTGCTGAATTAACATGTGTTTTTGCAATGTAGAGAAAAGTGGCCTTTTTAGCTGTGAAGATTAATAGAATATGTTTCCCTCTTCCCAGCTCATCCCTAAATCCACTATTTCTGTCTTAATAGACTTTGACTTGTTGCATATTTTGATAAATATTTTCAGTTAATAACATCTCTTTTTCTTTGTTGCACATTGCCATGTTGTCATAAATAATAGAAAAACTGCTTTACACTAGTAGCTTGGCTAGGTAAACATTTATACATGACATTAATATTATCTTTTTGTTTGTTTTATTTTGGGGCCTACCATTAAATGGCTGCCTGTGAAACCAGGCTATGGCTTGCTTTGAAAGAGAAGAGAGCATGCGCAGACTGTGGCATCTTGACTCAAACCACGAAGAAGTCAAGGACAGCTTGAACTGTACATTCTTGTGACTGTGCCAATGTACCAGTTAGTTAAAAGTATCCATCTGACTGCTCTGTGGCAGGAAGGAAGGAAACTATAGAAACATTTTTCCTAGTAAATGTTGCAAGTGTTTATAAATGTATTATTCATGTATGCTTCTTTTGTTAAAACTAGTAAAGTCAGGTTTTTTAGAATGTGTCAGGGTTGTGAGAACTCATGCCATCATGACAGACCAATCACGTACAGGTTTTCCTGAAAGTTGAAACATTTTGTGTAGTCTGCCAAAATTTTGTGTATAAAAACTGACCTCTCCGGCGGAGGGGCTGGCTTTCTTAGCTCAGCTGGCTTCTTGCTCATTTTGGCTTAGGCTTTGCTTCATTCTATGGGTTAGGTACGAGAAACGTCCCGGGAGATTGCTGAAGGGAGGAGTGGCGTCTGAGGAGTGTCAGGGGGAGGTTTCTTGCTTCCACGTCATATCTTGGCACTGCTGGTCTGGTGAAGGACGGGCTGTCTCCCTCCCTGCTTGCTCTTTAGACACAGAGATGCACAGGGCACCAAACAGATAGAAAGGTTTTTTTAGATTTAGATGCTAAACTTTCAGTTATGCTTTGACTAATGTATTAGGTCTGAAAAGATGTATTTGACTTATGCATTTATTTCTCTTAATGGGAGATTTTTGCAAACTATTTGATTTTTGATTAGCCTTGCAAGACTATTTTTCTTAGAAACTCTTTAAGAATTTTGAATGACATTTTGCGCCACATTTTCTATCCTATATGTAATGCTTATATGCAGACTGTAAAATGTTCTGTATTAATGCTATTTTTTCTGTTTTCCAAATTCTGTAACCTGATTGATATTTTACTAATGAATAAAGGGTCAGAGAAAACGTAACTTTTGACTAGAAAATAAAACCCTTTAAATACTCAACAACTCTCTTTATTGGCTTAAAATAATAATTGCATTTTTGACTGTTCATGATTATTAAAGTCTCCTGAAGGTAATACATGGTGTGAAGGGCCCAACACCTTTTGAGCGGTAAATTAGAGGTAGCATGAGGGTTTTGCATTGAGAAATTACCAGAAGAAATTAACGCTCCATCACAACTACAGGGGGCACAATAACAGCTATCTGGGGGAAAACTTGGGGCATTCATAGAAAAAAGATGAAGTTCATTTCTTGGGCATGTAAGGTAGCTGTCTATGAAAGTCAATGCTAGGGGTTATACCTACTGAGCAAACTAGTCTACACTTACATTGCAGTGTTCCAATTGTTGGTTCACTTCTTGATAAACGACATTGAAAACAATATTCACAATGCAAGAAAGTACTGAGTAGAGAACAATCATTACAGCAGTGGAAACACTGTCAAAATGGTGGATTATCTGGCACCATCTCTTTAGTGTTAGCAGCAGGCAAGGCAGGCAAGGGTGCATTACAGGTGGGGTGGTGGAGGAGAGACATGGCCATGCAAAATGGAATTCATATGCATTTTGTACTTGTACTTTCTAACTAGGAAAACTCACATAAAACAACTCCTACTAAACGCTGGTGTGTCTTTTTAGTTTGGAATATAAAGGATATTTCATTTAGGTGAGAGGCAAGGGCTTTCTCAATGAAGTAAATGGCAGTGGAGGAATACAGAATGTAAAATTAACGATGGGTAACTGTTCCTATAGGGATATCTCTCTGGGTGGAAAAATGGTACAGGTGAGGGGATCTTCCTATTTAGGAAGTATTGCCCTCACAAACGAGTAACGGTGTCATGCTGCATCATTGGGCTTTTTCACCTCGTGGAGTAGGCGCTGCAACACTCCACAGCCTCGCAAGAGAACTTTTTGGCGGAGATCTTTTAATCAAATAGCCGTGATTGCGAATGCGGGTATGTGGGATCGGTGGAGTGGTGAGTTAACACTACCTAAGGAGTACCAAAAAATTATTTATTACGGTATCCCCGTGGTAGGAATAATAGCAGTGGGGTAAGTTAGTTCCTAATAAAGAGGAAAAACAAGTCAGCAACGGGTGTAGGTCATGTAGACCGACATGTTTCAAGCCTCAGTGGTCCAGGAGGGATCCTTTGTATTTCATCAGGACCAAAAGTAGAATTAACTAATATGCCTACCCTTGGTTGTGGTGGGAAGATGAGTGCTGGTATAAAATGATTACCACACCATACTCACAAGTTGAAAAATACCTAGTAGGGGTAAACCAATTGCAGATGTCCGATGTTCCAGGCTAAAAGAAAGGCTGTAGATATTCAAATGTTAAACAGTCCCTGGGTTGCCCTAATGGAGTAAATACAGGTGTACAGACATCATATAATAATAAAAACCGGCTGGGAGCGCAATGCAAAGCTCCAGTCATGCCTCGGGTCACACATCCCAATGTGTATAGAGGAGTGACAACGGCAATCAAAAATCGCACAAGTGTAATAGACAAACACAGACATACAACATATAGTGAAATATCCCTTTTGGCAAGGGTAGGGATTTCATCTTACCCTGCAATCATAACAATTGTGCCCTACAGGTCATAGCAGATGACCGCATCAATGCTGCTGTGTAAACTCTGGAAGGGTGAGTGATTGATAAATAGTCATAGAAAATGTAGTGGTGTTCAGGTTGACTGGAATGTGCCTCTCGGTTTGTATCTTACTTACATGCTTGGCGCGGTGTCGGGCATAATCACTTACCCCTACTTTTCCGAGCCTGGAGAGGTGCGAGTACTGTTCGCTTTTCATTTAAAAGTGTTCTCCAGGAGCCAGTGGGGATAGTGTCCGCCTCACCTCACTGTGAACGTCAGCGCGTTGCTCAGGTAACGTGAGGGTAGGTACAGTGGGGAAAAAGGGGAGAATAAAAAATTTGCTAGCATTTTCACTAAGAATTTTCAATTCTATTAAGGACACGGGGGCGAGGATTATGGTTTCTCTTTCTTTACTGCAAATAAACAGCAGCCAATAAGAACGTTTTTAACATATTGAAAAAATTACATTCCCAGAACGCTTAGCGTAACACTATCATCAACCATAGATACTAGCCCTATAAATGACTCTCCACACCGGAACACTTCCTTTTTCTTTGCCCAATGAGCAAAGTCCAACTTGAACAGATTTATAGTCCCAAAAATATCAGGAATGCATCCAGATCACATCCGACCGAAGACAAAACAGGAACTGTAGAGCTTGCACAAGAAGGCTGAAGACCACTCCTTTCCAAGAGACCATGACGACTGTCTCTGCCTGAAACAAAAAATGGTACTCGTAATAACTGACATAAACCTGTTGTTCAGGGATGGTAAAAATGCCAATTATGCATCATAATATGTATTTTGGGCAGGATAATCCTTGCCTCCGTGTCCTTAATAATATAGAAAATTCTTGGCGTGAATGCTAGCAATTTTTTATTCTATTACAGGACCGGAGGCTTCAGATTATGCTAGTTTAACGCTCATCCAAGACAACAAAAGCAACATCGCCCACAGGTTTATAATAAAATTGCTTGAAAGTAGAACTGGAAGACCAATCAGCCGCTTTCATAATATCATGTAAACTAGTGCCCAACATAACTGATTTTGAGGCCATAGCGCCTCTGACTGAAAGTGCTCCGAATAAGCCAGTACCTATACCCGCCTTCTGACATTACATATCTAAGCCACCTGGCAATTGTAGCAGCGGTACCGGGTTTGAAAAGTTTCTGCAAAGCAATTAATAACCTTGAACAACCGGCTTGTCTAAGAGACAGTGTACAATTTTCATACACCTTGAGATATTTTACCACACAAAGTTTCTCATTCTATGGAAAAGCATTGCAATCAATAGATTTGGAAAATGTTTTGGTGCGAGCTGTAATTACAAATGACATGACTTCACACAAAAATATTCTACCCTCCAATTCTAACACTTTAACATCAGAAATCCTGCGGCATGCAGATAAACAAAGCAACATGGCTAACTTAGCTGACAATTGCTTTCTGGACAGTAAATCATTAATAGGCCAGTTCGCAAACAAGTTCAGCACTTTAGAAACATCCAATAAAGAGGTATACTTAGCCTTAGGAGGGTTTGCTATACGTATTCCTTTCAGAAGTTTACACACTACCGGATGCATACCCACGGGTCTGCCATTCAGATGTGCATGGGCCGCGGAGATGGCTGAATAGAAATTGTTCACTGATCTAAAGGATAAACCAATCGCGGCTTTCTGGGAGAGAAAGTTATCAATTTGAGAGATATCTCCTTCCACAGGATTCACGTTCTTCTCCAAGCACCAACCCAGCCAGGTCTTCCATGCGGGACCATATCACTTCCTGGTCGAAGGCGCCCAGGCTTGTTGGATAAAACTGAAAGCCTGCTCCAAAATTTCTGGCAACGACCATTGTTGCTGGAAAGCCTCCAGGCCATCAGGGATAGCTGCCCCGCAAGGACTAGCGGGTGGAGCTCTCCCTGAGGGCCCTGGAGCATCAATGGAAAACACAGGAGACACATTGAAGAGTCGCATGCCATCTCCAGCAGGACTGGAAACCATGGCTGAAACTTCCAAATTGGGGTGACCAACACAATATTGGCTTCCTGCTGAGACACTTGATTCGCTACTCTGGGTATCAAGACAAACGGAGGAATTGCACAGTGGAGACTCTGAGACCAGTCCTATGTGAATGCATCTGTCGCTCTCGCCAGTGGATCTGGCCTCCAGCTGAAGAAGCACTCCAGCTGATGATTCATCTGGAGGCAAAAAGATCTATGTGGAACAGACCCCACAGCGACTGGAACCGGCGAAAGAGGGACGGGTGAAGCTTCCAATTGCTGTAATCCTTCAGGTGGCAGGACTGCCAGTCCGCTACTGCATTGTCACGACCCAGAAGGTATACCGCATCACTGTGATTTGATGTGCTAGGCCGTAATGCCAGAAGTCTTTGGTGATCTCCGCCAACATCGGGGGCCTGGTTCCCCCCAACTTGTTTATATATCGCACAGCAGAAATATTGTCCATTCTCAATAGAATGTAACACGATTCTGTTGCAGCTGGATTCTTATCTAGATTTTCCTCTTACCAATCTTTAGAATCCTTGGTCGCCTGGACCGTCTGCTCTGCTAAGAAGTGTGAAGGGAAGAACATCAGGTTCATATTAACTTTATATACGTCCAATGAATCTAAATCAAAGAACCACTGACTACTGAATAGCATTTTAGGGGTTTATTACAAAGCCAAAAATAACTGAACATAAAGGCACCTCAGCAAGAGGTTGAGAAAATAAACCAGATTTAATACAAACATAATCCTACGCAAAAGTCTCAGACGACTCAAGATAATCACTAAGGTTATCTCTAAAAGCATCAGGCAAATGATGACAGTCCCTGCTTGAAGCCTTGACTGCATTTGTTCAAAGGAAAGAAAAGAAAGTTAGTCTGTCCCTTCACTAACACTAAGTAATAATGAAGTAACCCAGTAATCAGAACCTGAGTATGAAAGTTTGAACAATAATAGTGGTTCTGTCGGGGATGCAATCGATTTGAAACACTGTATTTAATACAGAAAAAGTGTGTGTATGTATTAAGTACAGTGTTTCAAATCAATTGCATCCTCGACAGAACCACTATTATTGTTCAAACTAGCATCTCTCCCAGGCAAGAGAAAACGTGTCAGCAGTGAAGACTTCCTCAGAAGTACACTCACTTTCCATAGGTAAGTAGCCTAAGCAACAGAGCTCATTCTAAGATGTCCCTTCAATTCTCCTGCCCTCCTCCTGCCATTCTTCTGCTATTCTGATATCTCCCTCGGGGCACTGTCCCTAATACAAAATCCCAAAATTGTTAAACACCCCCTAAACACACCCCTTCGGCAGGTCTTCATGCTTGTAATTTTCCACCGTACGTCCAACTTCATCCAAAAACCGTTGGTGTGTCCTTGGGTCCCAGGCACCTTCTCCGCCAAAAGTATCATCTTCACATTCCAATGTCCTTCCACATCACTCGACTCTACCATCCTAGCACCTAAAACAAAAGGTTATTCTGCCTAACTAAACGTGTGTCCTTGCACCTGCAACAGAAAGCCTGTGAACGAATTGGCCTTGTACACACACAAATTTGCAATGCAAAATTCGACTAGGAAAAGAAGCCTTCCCAAGGAAAAATACATTTTCAGGCCTACAGTCTCTCGACAACCCAAGAAACCCCAGTTAGGCCTCTTATTAATGCTTTTCATAAATCAGTACTTTACACATTTAAACACAATTCTAAACTACATTATGAACGTTACATTCAAAATCATGTTAATGCATTACAATTTACTCATGAATAAGCAAACCTACATGTGCAACTTTTATCATGGTGCACGTTTAAACTTAATGCAACGTCTTATACGTGAAGCAATAATTTCTACATTACTTAAGGCACTTTCTCGTGTTAACTCTACATTCATTTTCAAACGAGATGAATATTCCTAAACATTCTAACATAATTTGATTAATTACTACGTTTCTAATGATCACACATTAATGCTGTCCTCTAAATATGCAGGTGCTGACTACACATGATTATGACGTACTCCTACAATTTATAGAATAACATGGTGCTCTATCAGTTCCCCCCTTTGATGACCTGTGTCATCACCAAACTACACCATCCTTGGGGAAAGAACCTACTTAAACAGAACGTGTTGCCATTCTCCCTCACCTAAACATCTCCATGTTTCTCATATTTCGATATTGACTGTACTGCAGTCTTTCCATTCGCCTCTCTTGTTCTCTCAATGACCTCTCAATCCTGTTGGACTTATACCACTTGTAAACCCTAATCAACCCCCACATTCTGATCACACAAGCCACAACTATAATAAGAGGTTTCAACACATAGCCAAGGAACTCTTTTCCCAAGCTCTCAAACCAACATCCCACCCAAATTCTTTACCACTTTCTCCTAAACACCTTCCTCAGTCAGATCCTCAATCTCATGATGAATCGTAGTGATGTTACTTATATATTTATCCAGATCCTTGCTGTTATCTGGTATATAAGTACAGCACTCTTGAACCTTCAAAAGTTTACAGACTCCACCCTCCTTTGCCAAAAGGACATCTAAAGCAAGGCGATTTTGCAAAACCATAGTCCTTATCAACAACATCTCTTCTTTGACCAACACCAGTGACTTAGCTGTATTCATTGACAATTCATCAACAACAGTCGCCAGTCTCCTGCTCTTCACATCCTTCAAAATCACTCCCAAACTTGGTATCATTGCTCCAAAAACATCTCCAACTATTGATGCTGCACTTTCACCCCTTTTTACTCTCACATGCTGTCCCCCTTCCAAAAGCTCCAGATCTTCTGCATGATAAATCTTTGGAAAAATGATCGCCAAATAACACGTGCCATACCATTTCGCAGGCAATCTCACATAGGCATTCCTTCCACAGACATATTACACAGTTGGTATCACTTGCACCACACTCTGCAAAAAGTCCTTAGCTGAATATTCTATGGTAAAAACATGATCACATGAGGTCTGTCCCATATTAACATTCTCATAATATGTCTGAGGATGCCTTATGCATAGCTTTCCTTTCTGCTTTTCATCTAGTGCTATTGGACCATAAATCCCCTTTGATTTGTGCAACTTTTCTTCATCCGTCCAATCCACTCTACCTTCACCTGAATCTCGTAACTGTATCTGTTTTCTGTATCTACCTTCTACTTGATCTATGAACCTTTTCTCTACATCTGACAACAAACTGGTCAGATTATGTCGATGTGCATAAGCTGTGTCTAACTCTGAAAAAGGTATTAAATATTTTCTAAGTCTATCTTCTGTTTTGTATTAATCATACTTATTCAAATGCTTACAAGCTGGCACCTCTGGAAGCACTGTATCATAATTAGAAAAGAAATACTCAAAATTAGTTCGCCCATAAAAAATGCTAATGAAGTATGGGAAGGGGTCCCAGTAAGCATGTGATAATAACAAAGGATGTATAGAAAATCAAAAAAACAAATCATGAAGGCACATTGTTTTATTCACAATGTGCTAGTATTTCGCATATACTTGACTGTTAAGCATTCATTGGTCAATGACAGTTTTACAGTGCCCCAAAAGTTGGGAAAAAAAGGGGAAGGGGATGTGATATGTGCGGGTAATAGGTGAAGGAAAAGGGTTTGCAGTGACAGTAAAATCAGCGAATAGGACAAGTTCAATAGAGTTACATACTCATGTACCCAGAACCAGACCAATAGGTTCATACAAAATATTTTACAGAAATCATACTCCAAATGCACAATAAATGAGATCAATGCGGTGTGGAGTTGACACGAAAGAGCAATGTGTTGTCGACGTTTCGGCCCTCGTTTGCAGATATGTGTATTGATCTTGCCGTGGGGTCTTCCTCAGGACTAGGGAGTTGGGGACACGTGACCTAATTAATGTACAAATATACATGTATTATCTTACAGGGACACAAATCACCGTAACTTACTCAAGCGTTACATAACACACAATCCATTAAATGGAAATGGCTGAAAATTGACATGGAGTTTTAGGGGTAGAATAGATATTGATGTAACAGATATGTCGCTAATGACATGACTAAAAACAACCAATTAATGTTTTATTAATCCTAAAGTGAATATAGTAGTGGAGCCATAGAGCAGTCTGGAGATAGGTCTAACCGCACAGGGGCAGCCCATCCACGCACACCTGAAGGCAACAGGTGAATGTTACTGATAAGTACGGACTAGTTGTACATATCAGACGTGTTAAAATCTCAAATATCCCATTAATGACTACTAACTACTGGGGTTAATATCGGTAGGGCTCGGAGTGGGTGGAACTTACCACTAACGTGGTGTGCACCGGACCCGTTTGGTGGAAGGTAGATATCTAGACTAGATCTGTAATTAAAAAAATATAAAATTTACAGTTCTTGTGTTGCTGAAAATGCAAGGTTTCTAGAAAAGCCAGGGTGGCCACATTGTAGAAAACTCACCGAGGTATTACTCGGAAGCGCCGTGTAGGTTAATGGTGTGGGGTCCGACAGGGCATCAATAGGGTAATAGCTCTAAATGTGTAAAGAGCAAGAGGCAGATATTAAAAATTAGAAGTAAGGTCAGACGGGTTGACCCCAAAAAGCGGAGAGCCAGTGGTTGACTTACCCGGCAGCCGTTTTGCGTTAACATGCGGCGTGGGGTAACGGGCACTCGCGCTGAAGCATCGAGTGGGTTGCAGGACTGAATAAAGAAAAAAGAGAAATGCGAAGCGTTACAAGTATGTTGATAGGGCTGGGGGACGGAGCGTGCACTCGAAAGGATGCCGACGCTTACCGGTGAGTGGAATGAATCCGAAGCCGTTCGCTGCTTGCAAGAAGAATGGCGAAGCAGAGTTCCGCTTACTATGGTGTTGCCAGGGTGACATGTCACGTGATACATCGACATGGAAAAAAGACTCATTCAGTCAGTGGATCGCGTAGGGCCAGGCAATAGGTGGAAATAAACACTAGAAGATTACAGACAATGCTCATTATGTAAATGCACATAATGATTCAAAGCATTAAAGCTGCCAGGAATTGCGTATTGTGCAACAAGGTAGCCCTCACGGCAGGTAGATAATTACATGTGCAATAACCCCTCCGATGGTGATGGGATCGTAGTGTCTGGGCAGAATTGTGCAGAAAGATGCTGGACAGAGGAGGCGATCTCGTGCTTATGAGGGAGAATATCGGCGTGGAAATGACTCTAATCATCTATAGATAGTAACTTCTCAAATTCATTACTGGATGTTGTTCAGACATGAATAAATGAATAGTAACATCACAATCAAACCATAAATGTCTCTAAGCCAAATGTCCATAAACTAGGCAGAGAGCACAAATCAATGGCGTACCTCGCACAAGCGGGTATAGGCCACTGTACCTCTTTCATGTAACTGGATTAGCCCCTATATTTAAAACAAAGTGTTCACAATTACCCAATCAATTACGGGGTGGTTTCATAGTTTGTAGATAGACAAGAAATCAAACTTACTGCAGCATTATGGTGGTGGCGTACCTCGCACACGCGGGTAAAGGCCATATACACTTTGTGGCTGCTGTTGATGCACAATACAACTACCAGTGTCTTTACTATGTGTGGATAGAGGCTGGACGCAATAGACCACCCTTTAAGGTAGATTAGTCTAACGGAAGGGTGGGACCTCTGGCTCATTGTATACCTAAGTGTAGATACTGGACATGAACCATAGCATAGAACCAATCATCAAAAAAAAATGCTAAGCAACAAACTACACGTAATACCATATGTCAGTGGAAGGTGGTGATATCTAATACCTTCACCCACTGAGGCGGGCAACTGCATACACACATAACAATCCTTCACATCCACAGCATCAATATATTCATACAACAACTTGGCATACGCATTAAGCTTAAAGTCACTTCTAGAAAGATCTATATGAAACCTACGACTCACTTCTAGTAGCAAAGCTCTTTTGTCTCCTATTTTGACCTTTTTCTTGCTAGGAGTGGTGGGTGTAGGTGTTCCCTGTACCTCCACTGCCTGCTTGTGTGTAGCTAAATATGAAACTACAACTACTAGAAGTATGAAAACAATTACTCCTCCTACAAGTGTACCTGCTATACACCTAGACCTACGATTTGTATTCCAGTCTCCATGGTCCCAAAAGATCTTCGATATTCTTTATTAAGCAACAATGTTCAAGAGTCTCTCTTCTTCTCCTTCAGTTGCTTGCAAACCAACTTGAACCACACCCTGAAATCTGGAAGTCCCCTGATTTGTTTTCAGTTCCTTATTTACATCAACAAAAGGCTTCCTTAACCCTTCTCCAAAATCTACAGCCCCTGAATTTCTTCTTCTTCCACTCAGACCTAGGTTATCAAATTGAACTTATTTACAACAAAGTGTCTTTAATACAAAATAAAATTTGCTCCAATCGCTTCTAGAACATGATGTAATAGTTCAAGACAAAGAACAATAGTTTCATGTGACGGAAGTTGAACCTCAAATGTAGGAAATATCAGTCTATTCAGTATCAGATTACGAATTATTTTCAGTATCAGGGGATTTAGAACTGTGATGGTCAGTACTTCCTCAATTTCAAGTCCTGGCACCAACAACACCACGTCCAATTTCACTTTAGGGCTGTTACTAACCACTGTCATTGCCCTCAACCTTCCGGATCTCAGCACTCCTAGCATCAGTCACAAGGTATGACCACTCTGGAGTTGTGTATCTCTGACAAGGTACTCTCGTCCATCTTGATCTCCTCAGACCTCCACATGCTTGCCCTTCTTTGCCTTCGTTTGACTCAGAGGCTTCAGCCACTTGAGCATGATCCTTCTCGGATACCAGCCGCAGATTCAACCGCCTTTGTCTCTCGGGCCACTGCTCTTCTGCTCGCTAGTTCTCCTGCTCTCTTTCTGCTCACCCTGCTCATAACTTCCCTCCGCTGAGTCTAATTCTGGATCACCTTCTCTGCAACTTCCCCTTTCTGATGCAGTCTCAGTGTTGCTGTTGTCATGACCCTCCTCAGCCGGATCTGGTGAGCAACCAGCTTTGACAGCCACCCTCACAGCTTGGCTTGTCCCCTCCTGTGGCTCTGTTACCACAGCTGGATTTTCATTCAGGAGAGGAGCTGTTTCTTTCAAGGGTGCTGAAACTCAACAGGTGTGAGAAGCGTGCACCTAGGTTGGCAGTCCTCCACACTTTACTGCAGTATTCATACCCAGTATAGTTTGGTAAGGGCCCCTCCAGCGAACATCCAGGCAGCTTTCTCTCATGTGCTTCCGAACCAGCACCCATTCCCCTGGGCTCAGATCATGACAGAGATCACTTGAAGCTGGAACCACAGCAGCCTGCACCTGATGAGACACATAACGGACCACATCAGCGAGCCCCTTGCAATAATCAAGGATCAGATCATCTGTGATGTTCATCAAAGCTGTGGATGGCACTGCTGGTAATCTAATAGCCCTCCCCATCAACACTTCATGAGGTGAAAGACCAGTTCTCCCATCTGGAGTACTGCGGATACTTATGAATACCAGAGGCTGAGCATCAGGCCACTTCAGGGATGTGTACGAACACACCTTCGCCATTCAAGCTTTCAAAGTCCCATTAGCCTGCTCCACTATCCCAGAAGCCTCTGGATGGTAGCTACAATGGAGTCTCTGGTCAACATTCAGTGCTGTGCAAATCATCTTCATGATTTCACTGTGGAAATGCGTTTCTCTATCTGATTCCAAAGAGGTCGGAATTCCCAACCTAGGTATGAGTTCCCTCAACAGTAACTTAGCTACAGTGAGTGTGTCACACCTACGTGTTGGATAAGCCTCTACCCATCTTGAAAACACACACACCATGGCTAAGATGTACCTCAACCCATTGCACCTAGGCATCTTGATGAAATCTAACTGCATCCTATTGAAAGGTCCTCCCGACCTCCCAATGTGACTCAATGTAACCACAGTCTTTTTCCCAGCATTCATCTATTGACACGTAACACACCTCTGACACACAGCTTCAGCCACTGCACGAAATCTCAGGTTATACAATACCTGTCTGAACACTCGCACCATCGCATCTCTTCCCAGATGCACTGCACCGTGAATCTGCCTTGTCATTGGGTTCGACAAGTCATCTGACAACACTGCTCTCCCATCACTTGAAACCTAAATGTCAACATCACCTTTCACACATCCTGACTTGATCCACACACTTTTCTCCTGTTCTGAAACCTGTTCCTGCAGGCACTTGAGTTCATCCCAAGTATCCGCCATGGCCATCATCATGTTGAACTTTGGGGCATATTATCAAGGGGGTTTATCTCTGCTTTTTTGGCTTTAAAAGCCAAGAAAGCGGAGATAAAATTATCTCCCTATTACCTAGCTGTCGCTAACACCAGTTAGCGAAAGCTAGTAGGAGATAGCGACCATCTTGGGCCCCACTTTTCATTTCTGTGATATTTATCACTAATGACATGCAAAGTGGGCGTGCCAAGATGTTAGCGACTGAAAACAGTCGCTAACATCGCTATATCCTATTACCAACTTTTGGGGATATTCGCGCTAAGCACGAATATCTCCTAAAGCTTACACCTGCCCTGAGCAGTTCTTAGCCATGTTATCCAATGGGAGGTGGATAACATGGCTAAGAGCATTAGCTCTGTAATGCATGAATATCGCTGACTTTTCAGCGATATTCATGCATTGCAGCGATTTTTATCGCATTTGCGATAAACCTTGGTAATACCAAGGTTTATTTGCTGTAAAAATCGCCGCAGCTCAGCTGTAAATTTTTGTCTCTAACCAAGCAATAGCGATAATTATCGCTATTGCTTGGTAATATGCCCTTTTGTTCTTTCTTGGCTCTCTCCTGTGTGTCTCTCAGTAAAGGTGCAACCTTGCTCGGCACAGAAACGTGCAACTTAGTCAGCGTATCGGTTTCCGAGTGAGACCAAATCCGTCCCCTCTCCATGAGCTGTGCATTTGACAACAGCAATTTCTCTTGGGCGCTGTAAGGCCTCTAAGAGCAGCCTCACAAACGCCCCATTCCTGATGGGTGATCCTGACGATGTCATGTAACCTCTCTGGGACCATAGCTGTCCGAAGTCATGCACAACACCAAATCCGTACTGGCTGTCAGTGTAAATGGTGATTCGAATCCGGTCAGCTGCCAAACAGGCGTGAGTCAGAGCAATAATTTCAGCTACCTGAGTGGAGTATACACCTTCGAGGCAAGCAGGTTTAACCACTCGCGTGATGGTGCATACAGTAAATGCTGCTCTCAACTTACCGACACTGTTCCGTATACATGAACCATCAACAAAGAAAATCTCATCAGGGTTCAGACAATGGTTTATCGACAATGTCTCAATGTGACTGAACTTTGCACCAAGCCGAGACCTGACAGTCATGGTCCACACAATTTTCATCAAGGGTGTTTGGTAACCGCATCAAGGTAGCAGGATTCAAAACAGAACACCTCCTAAGAGTCACATTCTCTGCAGCAAGAATACCTTGCTTGTAGTATGTGAACCTATTATTGGTCAGGTGCTGTTTCTTGGTCCTTGTCATCAACAATTCAACAGAATGCGGTACATAAACAATCAATGAAGGACCCATGACAATGCTTTCACATCTTTCAATGCTGACACCCGTTGCAGCAACGGATTTGAGACATCCGAGCAACCCCGAAGCTACTGGATCTAAAGCAGCTGAGAGATAGGCAACTGGTCTATGGAAACCTCCATGATCTTGGGTTAAGACTGACAATGCACAACCCTCTCGTTCACAATAGAATAATGAAAAAAGGCTTGTTGTATTCAGGCATTCCCAGTTCCGGAGCACGACAAAGGTCCTCTCGCAACTCTAGGAACGCCGCCATACAGTCATTGTCCCATGGTACAGGATCACTCACTTCCTTGCATGTCAGTCTCTGTAAATGTTTCGCCTTCAGTGAGAAGTTGGGAACCCACTGGCGACAATAGCCAACCATCCCTAGAAACATCCTGACTTCCCTCTGTGTGGAAGGCACAGTCATGCTCATGATTGCCTCAATTCTGTCAGATGACACCTTCCTTTTGCCTTTTTCTATTTGATGACCCAAGTATTGCACCTCATTCAAACAGTACTGTAGCTTATTTAGCGACACCTTGTGTCCATTTTCGGCCAAATGATTCAATAAGGCGATTGTGTCAATCCTGCACGCATCCTCAGTTTTTGACGCGATAAGGAGGTCTTCTATGTATTGCACAAGAACGGAATTCTGCAGCAATACAAGACTCTCCGGATTCTTTTTCAAGATCTGATTAAAAATTGATGGACTCTCTATATACCCTTGAAGGATACGACACCACGTTAACACACGGTTTTCCAGCTTCAAAGCAAAAAGATACTGGCTTTCCTTATGTAACGGTAGCGAAAAGAATGCTTGACAAAGATCAATCACAGTGAACAACTCTGCTTCACATGGGATCTGAAACAAAATCACTGATGGATTCGGTATCATCAGGCAACATGGAACAACTATATTGTTGACCTTTCTCAGGTCTTGCACAATCCTGAATTTCCCACTCGGTTTCTGCTATCCCATAATAGGCGAGTTGCATGGACAGCCCATTATCTCCTTCAGGATCCCCTGCTTAATCATGGAATTGATCACAGGTTTTATCCCTGCAACCGTTTCTGGTGCCAGATTATACTGGGGCATTCTTGGGAATTCAATCTTCTGCTTAACCTGAATTTTGACTGGCTCAACTCCTTTGATTAATCCTATATCTTCCCCTGTAAAGTCCCACACCTTTTGCGAGACTGAATCTGTAAAATCAAGTGGAAGCTCATCCACTGTCACTACAGGGTACATCTCTACGCATAAGTGCTGATTTGCAACTTTAAAGGTGGCACCATCGTCATTGGTTTTCAATTCCACTTCCTGAGAGGTGCAATAGTTTGTGTAATTGAGCTTGCACAGAAGATCTCTTCCTAACAGACAGACAGGACTTGAGTCGCACACCAAAAATTGATGCCTGTTGCGGAAAGTTCCTATTCTCACAGGAATCGGTTCAGTCAATGGATTTGTCATTTTCTTGTTTGCAACGCCTGCAACTTGGATTGACTGTCCCGAGAGGGTTAGGTTGGGAACTACTGCAGATCTCACAGAAGAGCTAGTAGCACCAGTATCAACCAGAAAGGTGGAAGGGTGACCATCAACATCAGCTTCTACAAACGGTCCCCTCTGGTCTACCTCCAAGACTGCCGCAAGAGTGCAGTCTTCCTCCCCCCTCGGGCACCATCATAACAACGGGTCTGAGTAGTACTCATCATTTCCATCAAAAAGAGGCATCTGCTGGTACATCTGAGTCAACCATGTAATCGCTTGCTCATACTTTTTCATGACAATTCATGATGGACCATTCATGATAGCATCCCTGTCCAGTTCTGAAGGAGGCCACTCAATCACAATTTTACAAGCTGCCCATAGATCACTTAGGACTACTATATCAAAAGGTTTATTCAAATCGATCCATAACACTTTCGAAATTTTGACAAACCGCTCAACCTGCTTGTACCACTCTAATGGACTCTCCCTCAGCTCAGGGAAATCATTTGTGAATGCTGCCAAATCATCTCTACTCCAAGGCACATTCTTCTTGTACTTCTCGTAACAGGTAGGTCCCTATTTCTGACGTTGTCCCTCCCGGAGGAGGTACCTCTGCCACACTCTTCCTGGTACTCTTTTTCTTGGACCATCTTTCTTCCCACTTGTCAAGTCTGTTCCATGCTCGTATCCCTATGATCAGTTGTCTAATAGGAGTCTTTAACCCAATTACCCTCTTTTTGTCCAAATCTTGGTCACTGTACTGCAACCTGTGATTACCTTGTAAGATCTTCGTTTTAGACAGATCCACCTCACATCTGTTTGCCAATTCAGTTAGTTTCTCATGTGCCGACCTTGCTGTGCAAGTCACATCCTTTGCCACAAACAGCAATTCATCTGGGTCGTAACGTTCCACTCTTTCCAGTGGTAAATTTCCCTCAACGATCTCATCTACCTCTGCTTTTAACCGTGTCACATCTAACCTCTTTGCCTTTATTGCTGCTTTCAGTGTACCTCGACTTGATGTGCAACTCGACTCCCTACAATCGCTATCCTGTTCTCTGCACCTATTCACTTCAGGTGTATCTCTAACACCCATCCTGTTCTCTGCATTCCCATGATCCCAATCCTCCCTTGCCATGACACTCTGATTCCCTTTGGATGAATCCCACATCCTCAGGTCTGATCTTAATTCAGCAAAGGATTTCAGTCTTGGCCCTCTCAGATCCATTGGTCCCCTGGACGAGTCTGCCGTAGCTGGCAATGGCGTACTCGATCACACCGGTATATAAGCCAATCTGCTCACCACACTATTCCCTCCTATGCTAGATCTCCCTTCAGGCTCCAGTCTGGGATGTATTTCCACTCCTCACCTAATCTGGATCATACATCGACACTATAGGACCAATGGTAACCGGCACCGTAAGGGCATCTGGTAACCTCCTAGTATCTGTGTTCTCTGGATTCTGCGTTCCCATCAATCCTACAGAGAGTTTCCCCGCAACCTGCCAACTCAGCGGAGCCTGCAATTCTCTGGCTTCCTCCAGCCGGGCTGATTTCCCCCTCTGACTCTGGGTTGTATGGAGGTGGTCTCTCAGATAGCAGCCTTTCTATCAAGCTATCACCTGTATCACTGTCATCTTCATCTTCAACCTTCTTCTGGGTGTTCCCTTCCTTGATTATCAGTGGGAACAACTTATCCCCCTCGATTGTTTGTACTCTCCATCTTTTCTCCAAGGCATCCCACCTTGCATCTTGAAATGCCCTAACCGACCTTTTCACTCTTTCTTGTCTCCTGTCCCTGTTTCATTTGTGTGCCACCCTAATCCATGCATGTTGTGCCTCAAACTGTGTTGGTCTAGCTAAAGGTTTTAAAAGAAGCCATAATCATATGCAACTGGTATAACACTTCCAAACTAAAGGTTCCATACTTGGGAAAGGTCAACTCCTCATTTCCCTCTGTCATTTTGCACCAATTTTCAAACCAAAGTATAGAATGTAAATCCACATTCGTGGCCATTTAATGAGCTGGGGTGCCCTCGGGCGGAGCCTCTTCTCCTCCCTGAGTAGCCACCCTCTTTTCTCTTCTACACAAATCTCGCAAAAATGTAAAACATTTGATGAGGAAACTAGCGTTTGTCCTTTTGCAGCGCTCTTTTCACTCCCTGATGACAATTCACCAATACCAGCGTGACTTCACACCAACCGCCCTATCGCAGCGCGGCACCTTTTGACGTCACTTTCCTCCGCTAGCGGCAGCTCCTCTCCTTTACAATTCGTCTCTCACCCACTCATGCGTCCCATTCATACGCTGAAATACCTGTCTGTCCACGAAACGACCGGACAAGTTACTTCTCTGACTGTACATCCACAGTCTCGTGTAATTGTCTACCTCAATCTGGCAACTGTCTGTCCAAAAAACGACCGGACAATCACCTCAGCTGATAGGTTACAATTGCACAATGTTCCACATACAGCAACCCACGACCAGCGTCAGTAACTCACGCACTCACACATTCGCTCCCCCAATCTCAGTCCAGGCAGTCAATGGTACCTCACGACTCCCTTCACAATGGTCGACAATTACTCTGGGTGTCTACACTACACTACAACCACTTAAGCTACTTGTCGAGCCTAAGGTTTTCCCTGGTTGCGCGCACTCACAGTCTGATCTCGCAATCACACAACAGTCATTCCAACTCCGCAAGACATCAAAACATTTAAACACCGTAATCTAACAACACTTGAACCTATTGATACTCACTCTCCCACGAACTGCTGCTTTCACCGCACCGTCACTTTCTGTCGGTTTCCATGAAATGCCATCTTCCGCTGACAATCCGCTGGGCAATCATCACCTGAATTCTATGGGGCTCGGGAAAATTTTATCCTAATCTAGGACTAACCTGGTAGATCTCCCCTTACTCTCAAGACTAACCATCCTCTGCAGCTACCAATTGTTGCAGCCAGATTCTAATCTAGATTTTCCTCTTTCCAATCTTTAGAATCCTTGGTCGACTGGACCGTCTGGTCTGCTAAGAAGTGTGAAGGGAAGAACATCAGGTTCATAATAACTTTATATAAGTCCAACTAATCCAAATCAAAGAACCACTGACTACTGAATAACATTTTAGGGGTTTATTACAAAGCCAAATATAACTGAACATACAGGAACCTCAGCAAGAGGTTGAGAAAATAAACAGGCGCTAATACGAACATAAATCCTACGCAAAAGTCTCAGACGATTTAAGATAATGTCTAAGGTTATCTCTAAAAGCATCAGGCAAATGATGACAGTCCCTGCTTGAAGCCTTGACTGCATTCGTTCAAAGGAAAGAAAAGAAAGTTAGTCTGTCCCTACACTAACACTAAAGTGGCATCTCTACTTAGCATCCCTCCCAGGCAAGAGAAAAGGCGTCAGCAGTGAAGACTTCCTCAGAAGTACACTCACTTTCCATAGGTAAGTAGCCTAAGCTACAGAGCTCGTTCTAAGATGCTCCTTCTATTTTCCTGCCCTTCTCCTGCTATTCTTCCGCTATTCTGATCTCCTCTCATGAGGCACTGTCCCTAATACAAAATCCCCAAAACGTTAAACACGCCCTAAACACACTCCTTGGGCAGGTCTTCATGCTTGTAATTTTCCACCGAAAGTCCAATTTCATCCAAAAGCCATTGGTGTGTCCTTGGGTCCCAGGCCCCTTCTCCGCCAAAAGTATCATCTTCACATTCCAATGCCCTCCCACATCACTCGCCTACCATCCTAGATCCTAAAACAAAAGGTTATTCTGCCTAACTAAACGTGTGTCCTTGCACCTGCAACAGAAAGCCTGTGAACAAATTGGCCTTGTACACACACAGATCTGCAATACAAAATTCGACTTGGAAAAGAAGCCTCCCCAAGGAAAAATACATTTTCAGGCCTACAGTCTCTCGACAACCTAAGAAACCCCAGTTAGGCCTGTTATTAATGCTTTCATACAATCAGGCCTTTACACATTTTTTTTTTTGAAGTTCAAAAAATCTTTATTAGTGTACATACGTAAAGACACAGCCAATCGCCTACAACCCTGGGGCCGGCTGCGTATTTTCATTCACCTGTATCTGAAGTTACATAGCCTTTCAGCCGTCAACCCATGGGTCCGGTGGCGACTCCGAGTTAAGTATATTAGGCACGTCTCTAGAACAGTATCTTTCCAGTATAAAGCAGTGGTAGAGAACTTCATTTTCATAACAGCCCACGGTTGTGTGGGAAAGGTAAAACAAACACAACAAGAGACAATAAAGCCAGAACATTTCTGCATTCTTCGTCTATGAGTGTGTGTCATGATCAATGAAACTCATAGTGACATTAGGTCTTGTCTGCCAATGGGCACCATTGTAGGCATATTCCTAGACTTGGATATCAGTAGTCAGGTGAGGAAAATATTAACACCTAGTGCTCTGTGCCTGTGTCGGCGGTTTGCAAGAAATCTGTCAGATAGCACCAGTAATCTTTAGGACGTGACTTGGCTGGCAGTTCTTCTTCGTAGGTAAGTAGTCTATCCCTGCAATAGGCCATATCTGTCAGCCATTGCTTAGGAGTCGGTGCAGTTTTGCCCCCCCAACATTTAGATACTTGCCGCTTGGCGATTAAGAGGGCAACTGCACAAAATGTACGCTTCACAGCCTTGACATTCGACAATATACCCAACAGGCACACCTTCATGGAGCAATCAATGCCCACACCCACCATAGCACTCAGTGTATCCGTTACTTTCACCCAATAGTCTTGGATTTTGACGCAGTGCCATGCTAAATGGGCAAAATCAGCCTCCTGGGCTCTGCACCTCTTACAGTTGGCGTCCTCCCACAGCCCATATTTATGTAATTTCAAGGGCGTATGGTACGTTTGGTGCAAATATTTTAAATGTGTGATGCATAAGTTGCCATTAGGTGTTAGTAGTTTGAGTAGTGTGCACGCTGCAGACCAATCTACCTCCGATAGCACCTCTGGTAGAATCTCATTCCAACGCTGCATTGCTTTAAGTGAGGTATATGGGATTTCACTTTGGGCTGCTGTGTACAGTCATGATACTAGGTGTGAAGTGTTGGACAATGTCAGAATTAGTTGCAGTGTTTGTAAGCTGGGCGGTTCTGCTGGGTAATATGGGTGCAAATCCTGGATCGCCCTCTGCAACCTATAATAAGTGAAACGAAACAGCAGTGTGGGGTTGCTGATGTAGGATAATTCATCCAGTTGACGAAATGTCCCATCATTATATAGATCTCCGAATGTGTCTTCCCCGACACGTCTCAGAAGGTCCCTACCGACCTTTTCAGTGGTCACTGAAATCTCCGGGTGATGTTGAAGTGGGAGTGCAGGTGCATACAGTGGCAACTTGTGTGCCAGTCGTCCCAGTGTACGCCATGCATGCGTGGTGGTGTCTATAGTGTTGATATCCGCTGAGTGTAATGGCGGTCGCTTGGGTGTGATAATTGCAGTTAATGGTATCGGAAAAGCATCTCCTTCCTCGACCGCTGTATGCGTGAGATAGGGGGTGGGATGGTACCAGTGTGCCGCATATTGCGCTTGTGCGCACAGATAGTAGAGGAAGAAGTCTGGGACACAAAATCCTCCCTTTTCGTAGGGTAACATCAATGTGCATAGTTCTATGCGTGCTTGTTTGCCTGCCCAGATTAATTTCAATACCAAGGAGGTTATGTGTTTGAATACCGCCTTCGACAGTGGTATCGGTATGTTATTAAATAAATACAAGAATTTAGGGAGGACATTCATCTTTACTATTGCGATACGATCCGCTAACGATAATGAGAGTTAGATCCATCGACTGACCTTCTCCTCTAGCTCAGAAAGTACCCTGTCATAGTTAGTAAGTATAACTTCCTCAGGGTCTCGGCTGTACCAGATCCCCAGATACCTAGTGGGTTCTGTCTGCCAGCCGAGTGGAAAGTCCGGGACATGGGGTGTCGTGGTATCAGTAAGGGGAATAATTAAAGATTTGTCCCAATTAATTTGTAGCCCAGAATGTCGACCAAATTTGACATACTCTCTCAGCAGTGGACTTAGAGTTTGGCCAGGATCGCAGACGTATAAAAGCATATCGTCTGCATATAGGGATATATGCAATGGTCGCCCAGGGAAGTGGAGTGCTGAGTGATTGTGGGTCTGTCGAATGATGCAGGCCAGAGGTTCAAGGGCAAGGGCAAATAGCAACGGGGACAGCGGGCAGCCTTGCCTCGTGCCTCGTGCTATGTGAAAGGGTTCTGATATGAAGCCATTCACCCGAACCCTCGCCACCGGATTTGTGTATAATAATGTTACCCAAGTTATGAACCGTATAGGAAATCCCATGCGGTGCAGTATCATTTGCAGATATGACCACTGAATGGAATCGAAGGCTTTGGCTGCATCTAACATCACCGCCGCTGCCTTGGTGTGGGGATCCAAATAGTGAGCAAGCGCAAATAGGGTTCTTGTGTTATGTGATGTGGCTCTCGTTGGTATGAACCCAGCCTGGTCGGGTAGGATTAAATTTGTCATCAATGGATGCAATCGACTCGCCAGGAGTTTGGCCAGTATTTTTGAGTCTACGTTAAGTAAAGATAAAGACCGGTATGACTCGCATAATTCCGGATCTTTACCAGGTTTCAGGAGAGTGATCAGTACGGCCTCACGCAGTGAAGGGGGTAGTGTTGCTTGATCGAATGCATCACCGTACATGGCTACGAGATGAGGGGCTAGGAGGTCTGCATACGTTTTGTAAAACTCGCAAGTGTACCCATCAGGCCCAGGTGCTTTTTCATTAGGAAGGGAGTGGATGACTGCAGTCACTTCCTCTGCCGTATGGGTTGTGCTAAGTATTACCTTTGGCGATCGGATAACCACGCGATGGCGATGTCATGCAGATAGTGAAAAGTGTCCTATGGGGGCGCTGCCTGTTGGGATTTATATAGGGTCTCATAGTTATGTACAAAACTGCGCAGTATTCCCTCAGGTTGAGTGTGTAGTGTACCTGTCTCATATCGCACTTGCATTATGGTTTGAGGGCCTTTTCCTTCACATATTTTCCGTGCCAGCACACTACCCGGCCTCCCCACTTCACCAAACTGCCTGGCAAACGGTCTTTTGGTTATATATTTCAGTTCATCCGCCGCATAGGACTAATGTTCGGTATAAACCTGCCTGATCTCACCCAGCAATGCAATATCACCTGTGCTTTCATATTCCATTTCCAACTCCTTCATTCTGTTTTCTAGCCGAGTAATCTGAGCTCTAATATCTCTCAGGATCCCTATAGTGGTACTCATGCACACTCCTCTCAGCGTGACCTTGAACGCCTCCCAAAGTGTACCAGGGTTTTCAACTGAATTAACTTTTATTTGGAAGAACTCCATAATGGCTGTCGAGATGGCCTCCGCATATAACGGATCTAATAAAGCCTTCGCATTAAATCTCCAACTGAAAGGAGGGGGTGTGTAATGAGGTAGTCGCAGTGTTAATAGAATCGGATTGTGGTCAGACAAAGTTCTGGGTAGCGTGTTGATCGTCGTGGTCCACAATACAACGTTGTCTGACCCCAACCAATAATCTATCCTAAACCAACTGCCATGCGACATGTTAACGTGCGTTGCACTCGATGCAGCTGGATGTTTTACCCTCCATATATCCTTGAGAGACAATTCCACCATGATGTCACACACTTTTCCCCTCGCTCTTCTATGAGGTTCTGAGGACTCCGAAGAGCGATCCAGAGCATTATTTAGTGCTATGTTGAAATCCCCACCCCAAATGATATTCGTGTCGGCGAAGTCAAGCAAATGGGACCATATCTCTAGAAAAAACTCAGGGGAGACGACATTCAGCCCATACACATTTACCAAGGTTATACACTGTCCTCGCCGCATAACCGAAACAATCATATATCTACCTTGCGTGTCCAGGATTGTGCGGTCAATTTTGTAATTGATGCCCTTCTTTATTAATATCATAACATCTCTTGAGTAAGACGAATATTCAGCAGAGTGCCTAGATTCCGCCCATCTCGCCCCAAAGTTCCTGCATGTGTGTGGAGCAATATGAGTTTCCTGCAACATCGCTATATCCACATGATGCCTGTCTAGGCTAGCGAATATTTGTCTAATTTTCTTGGGATTTGTAAATCCCCTCACATTCCACGTTAAAAGGTGTAGACTGTTTTTACACAATTTACCAGTCCAAGGTTACCATATACATTTGGTCACATTTCCACATAGTCACATATGACCTAGTAAAGTTTGACATAGCCCTGGTAGACTTTGACCCATGTATATGCGTCACACAATGGAGGTCAGCAATGCATCTTAAGTGTCCTGGCAGTACCATAAAACGTAAACCCCAACTTACCCCAATCCCACCCACTCCAGCATCCCAATTGTATCGAAGCCATGTTTCCCTTTGAACATCAACAAGGAACATAACTGTTTGGGGACCACCCATTTAGAGGTCCACCGAGGGTACACTACACCGCCCCAGTAGAAAGGACGGGGGCAGCTGGATAAGTAATTTGCAGATCACACATGGAACAGATTTCAGTAGTAGCAAGAAGTGGTCCTTCACCTATTAATGTTGAAGAGTTCTGTCTCAAAGCAGGAGGGAGCGGTGCTTGTTTAAGTCGCCTTTTACAGTGCCTAACTTGAGCCCTACCCTCCCAGATTTGGCACCAATGTGAGCATTGCGTGACACCCAGCTTATAAGACAGGTGATGTATATTGCAGCCCAGGCAGTGGCTCAGCAATACAACAGTGCAGCAACTACAGGTCTCCTTATATCTCCAACAGTCATTGCACAATGCCTTGCCAGTGACCAGGCCACAGGACAAATCAGCGACAGAGTAGATCCATGGAGCCCTCGAGGTACACAGTATTAGTGCATTTTGCGCTAAGAGCTCTTACCTTCAGTCCGAGTCTGATTGTCTGTCTCTCTGTTCCCCTCTCTTACCCTTGTTCGCAATTTTCTTGACGAAATCCAGAGCAGCTTTGGGGGTGGCTAGGAACACTGGTTTGTCCTCCTATGGTATTTTCAGACGTGCTGGGTACAGCATAGCATAGGGTATGTGTAAATCACGAAGCTTAGCCTTGACATCGTTAAATTCCCTTCTAGCCTGCTGCACTGCGACTGTGTAATCTGGGTAGAACTCCAGTTTGTTTCCTTGAAGATGGATATCCCCTTTTTCACGTGTCAGCCTCAGAATCTGGTCGCGATCCCTATAGTTTAGAACTCGTGCCACTATCGGCCGCGGTGCAGTACCAGGCGGCGGTCTCGGGGCCAAAGATCGATGCGCTCTTTCAATGATAAAGATGGGGAAACTGCATTCTCACCAAATATATCCTTACATAGTTGTTCAACATTGATCTCAATGCGGCCCGTGTTGGTGGATTCCGGCAGGCCAGCTATGCATATATTATTGCGATGTGATTGTCCTTCCAACTCCTCCGCCTTCGCTTTGATCACATCCAGAACCTTCTCCATCCCTGCGCATTTGGCTGTTGTTGTTTTAAATTGATCCTCCACATTTGATATTCGGGTTTCTGCTGTATCTAGTCTCTTACCCTGTTTGTCAAGTTTGGCAGCCATGGTGTCCATTCGCCCTGTTAGGGCGTCGAGTTTGACATTGATTTCTTGAAGGTTCGCTTGTATGGCTGTAAGAATACTCTCCAGGTGGCCACCTGCTGCAGAGTTGGCTGCTTGGTCGTCTTCCGTGGGCTCACTCTGACCCTTTGGCGGTTTACGCGCTTCGAAGGTGAGTTTGGGCTGTTGCCTGTCTTGTTTACCAATGGTTATTGGCAGAGTAGCTGTTTTATTCCCCAAAAAAGAAATTGCAGCCGTAGTACAGGAGTAAGTTGTAGTGTTGACAGAGCACCAAAATGCGGCATCCAGAACGCACGTGGCCCTGGAGTGCCGAGACTAAGAGGCCTGAATTTGTTGTCGTGGGTCACAGTTCCTCAGTGCGGCAAATCCGTAAGTACACGCGTCAGCGTGATTCCTGGTATAGAAACGTGTTGGTGAGCGATTGAGGGTTGTCTGCCCGGGTAACGACTATTACAGTCAGCATTTAGTCACAGTGGACACTGCAGGGATCCCTGGAGGGATTCGCCACCTCGGAGCTCCCCCCTCCTCCCTACACATTGATGTCGGCGCACTGCGTGACTGGCCGGTGGGACGTCTCTGGGCGACTGAACGCAGAGGAGCGCTGGAGAATCAGGATCCGCAGTACGCCACCCTCGATGCAAGACAGTGGCAAAAGCGTACTTCACCCGTGGCATGGAGCTGGCATGTTAGGCGGACAGGTACCAACCTCACCACGCGTCCATGTGCACGGTTGCGAGGGCGCCGCCATTTTGACCCTCCATCCCCAGGCTCAGTGCGTGGTTGCTCAGAACCGGAGTGAGAGGGCTGGGAAAAGCAGATGTCACCCAGCACGCAGTATGAACAGGTACGGAGGTGCACGGGCCGTGGGAGCAGTTGGGACAATCTGTACACCAGACGGCAGGCATAGAGGTTGAGTGCTTAGTCCGTCAGTAGCCACTCGGCGATGTGGGCGCCGCCATTTTGAGTCACGGAGCTCGCTCGCATAAAGTTACCCAAATACGCTCCGCAAGCGAGAGCAAACACACTCTGTTACAAGCAATCACTCGTACCTTCCGTCCGGCATAGGAGCTCCGAAAGTGGCACTACCTGCGTTATTCACTGGCCCCGGCAGGTCACTGCGCTCCTCCCCGAACTGGCCGAGGTTTCTGCCGCCATGTTGCTCCGCCACAGCCGCTATGTCCACGTAGTTATTTTAGTGGTTAGCATGTCTTTACCAGCGCCGATCGATACTCCTGGCATGCAGCACTTCTTCCCATCAGCAAATTTATATTTCATTCCCGTCGGCGATCTGTTTATGCCATTATTTTTGCTATGAGTCCAACTGCCCGGCGGAGCCGCTCACTTAAGCAGCAGTCACGCTGTGCGCCCCCTAGCGCCTCAGGCCTTTACACATTTAAACACAATTCTAAACTACATTATGAACGTTACATTCAAAATCATGTTAATGCATTACAATTTACTCATGAATAAGCAAACCTACATGTGCAACTTTTAACATTGTGCACGTTTAAACCTAATGCAGCATCTTATATGTGAAGCAATCATTTCTACATTACTTAAAGCACTTTCTCATGTTAACTCTTCATTAGTTTACAAACAATATAAATACTTCTAAACATTCGAACATAATTGGATTAATTACTACGTTTCTAATGATCACACATTAATGCAGTCCTCTAAATGTGCAGGTGCTAACTACCCATGATTATGACGCACCCCTAAAATTTTTAGAATAACATGGCGCTCTATCAATACCTTCCTGTGAGAGAGTGTGTGAATCGCAAATTATCCCGCCAGGAGTTCGAGACAATTGCTTTGCAATTCCAACTCCTGAAGAGACCATCTGCCCCCTGTTGCAACTTCCCGTAGCGGGCTCCCCAACCCGTCCTGCTGCCATGACCAGCTCTGGGTGAGATCCGAAGATTGCCCGACCATTCCAAGCATCCACGTGGGTTAACCACCATTGAATCTCTGCTCGGACTTAATCTGATCAGGGAACCTGATCCGAATAAGAGAGGTCCTTCTGGAGGTGTCTGATCTTGAGACCCTGAAGCGCTTGATAATGCCACGGTCCTGGAAATATCGCCTGTATGGAGGAGGCTAACAGGCACACCGCCCGTAAGGACATCAACTGTGTATCTAAAGTATTCCTCAATTCTCTCTTCAAATCTCTCAGCTTTTGTTTGGGCAACTGTAGCTGGGCTATCTGGGAAATGATTACAAACCCCAAGAACTCCAACGACTGCGTTGGAAGTAGGATCAACTTTGATTTGTTTATGACAAAGCCCGGACTCTCTAACAATGTCATCGTTATTTGTATCACTAGGTGAGCAGAGGGAGCCAAGATCAGCATGTCGTCGAGGTAAACTATTAGGCGTATACCCTACTCCCGGAGGTGTGCGATCACCGGCTTCAATAACTTGGTCAAACACCAAGGAGCAGAGGAAAGACCAGAAGGCAGGACCAAGTATTCCAGGCGCCTGCAGTGCCATTGAAACTGCAGGAACCTGCGATGGGAGGGAAAATAGGAACCTCAGATATGCGTCTTTGAGATCGAGACGGACCAACCAATCCGCTTGCTTGAGGATGTCCACTAGAAGATGGATCCCTCCATCTTTAAGTGACGGTACAGTAAAAAATAATTGAAATATTTCAGGTTCAGCACCAGCCTGTAACTGCCGCCCTTCTTTTGGACCAGAAAGATGTTGCTGCAGAAACTAACAGGCTCCCCTACCTCGCAATAGGCAACTGTGTGTTTCTCCAGCAAGACGTCTATTTTGTGATCCATAAAAAGCTTGTCTTGTTGGGAAAAATACAGATGGGTTGGTGGGACTCCTTGCCGGGGTGTTTGAAAGAAATCTATTTAAAACCCTGCACTGTCTGAAGGACCCAAGTGTCTTGAGTATTAGCATGCCAATTGTGAAAGAAGTGGCGAATCTGACCTCCCAGAGGATATAAAGACAGAGACAGTGGGTTTACCTGCTGTAATTTGAGGTTGGGAGTTCCCTCTGTGACCTCCTCAATGGAAGCGTTGACGGCTAAAACGTCCTGTGGGGTAAAACGTGCTGCCTCTGGTGGGGTCCTGATAGTCTCCTTGACCCCAGCTGTAACACCTCTGGAAGGGCCTTGCTGGTATTGGCGGCCTGGCGAGCAGCCCCTGCCTCGTACGTCCCGTCCAAAAAGGCCCACGAGGAACACCCACTTGATATTTGCTTGGGCCTTGTCTAAAGAGGTGAAAGTCCCCACATGCTTGGAGACGTCTTTTACAAATCGCTGTCCGAAAAGTAAGCCGTCTGCCAAGGCACCCCGGTTCTGCCAATGCCAGCTCTGTTAAAATAGTGTCCATAACCATCAGGAGGGATTTTCTGCGCTCAGAAGAAATGGCGCCATTTGCGTTATCCAAGAAGCAGATGGCAAGCTGCGTCCACCCAGCGAGAATATCCAGATCAATCGGATCTCCAGACTCCTTGGCTACTAGAGCCAATTCCAGGATCTTCAACAAGGGGCAGATGGTGTCTTGCAATTTATCCTGGCACCCTCGCCAGGCTTTATCGATGCCTTTCTTGGGATCCTTCTGAAATTTTTTCAGGAAGGCAAACATATTAGGATCAATATCAGGTGTCTCCGTGACTTTGTCAGGCACATCTGGGCGAGGGCATTTCGACCGCAGCCAGTTCCTGACCTCCCTATCAAAACTGCGCCGCAGATTTTGGTGAATGTAATCGGTCACCTGCGGAGGAGCGGCTCAATCGGATGACCTCGGGTGCACTATGTCCTGTGGGTTGAAGTCAAATGAATTCGTGGGCTGGGAAACAGGAGGGGATTGTGGGCGGATTGAGGCTTGCTTAGTCTTCTTTTTCCTACGAGACACGGTGTGTCCAGTGGAGTCAGTGTCCCTACTAGTGTCAGTATCCGTAACCAACTTGGATGACAAGGAGTGGAGTCAAAGATCTTGAGTACGGGTGATCCCTGGCAGAAGGGGCGGTGACTTAGTAAGGGCCTGCGCATGCGGCCAACAGGGCGCCTTAGTGGAAGCAGGTTTTCCCCCTGCAGAAGACGTGGAAGAATTTGCAGCATCCTGCTGAAGCATACCGTGCATTTCTAATTGCGCGGTAATAGGTTTTAATGTGGCCGCTAGCGTCTTATTAACGGTTTTAGGAACTGCTCCCTCCCCCGTCTTGTTGATGGAATCTTGTACCGATGCATCCAGGGCCTCCACAAGGTTGTCTTCTAAGAGGGGCTAATGCTCCTCCTCATAGTACCCATATTCATCCTCCTTGAAGTAGGCCCAGTCTTCCATCGCCAAACGTACAGCAGAAGACACTTGTATTAATAAAGCAGATCACAAAGGAATCAGTCAAGGGGGAGCAGCCCTGATGCAAATCACAATCAGAAATTAGAATATAGAAATGGTCCTCAGCAAAGCTGTAGTCCACAAATATCTCAGCCCAAAGGCGTCAAGAGACACTTTTTATAATACAGAAAGCCTGAACATAGCTTGGGGCCTGCCTTGTTATTCAGCCCAGGAGAGGCATCAGTGAAGTTCACAGAAGAAACAATCTCCGCTCTGGACCGCGTTTGAATATGCGCGCGGAGCGAGGGGGAAACCATATTGGCTGTTGCGTAGCCCAAAAATAGCCCAAAGCAAGCCCAATTGGGCTATGCAAGGTGAGGCTCAACCATTATGCGGGCCCGTACGAGGGAAGGCGCCGCAGAGAAGAGATGTGGTAAGTTTCTGAGGAGGGCAAGGGCATGCAGGAGGTGGAGGCGTGTGATTTGGGTAACCGCCGCCTTCTGAGAGCACACTGTGAAAAGGCAGCGCGACGTGCTGTAAAAATATGCAAAGAGTACAAGGAGCGAATTACAGCCACACAAAGCAGAGTCTGTTCACAATATAATCGTATACAATATAAATATAACAGAAATAGCATGAACAGTAGCATGCGCGAGTTATAGCAAGAAAATAAAGTCAAGCACTTAACTCTAGGTGAGCAGCAAAGAAAGAGGAAGTTTTCCGGTGTGAAGAGACATTTATAGGGCTAGTATCTATGGTTGATGATAGTGTTACTCTAAGCATTCTGGGAATTTAATGTTTTTAAAATGTTAAAAACGTTCTTATTGGCTGCTGTTTATTTACAGTAACGAAAGAGAAAGCATAATCTGAAGCCTCCTATCCTGTAACAGAATACCAGGAACAGTAGCGGCCACCTTAGAGCAGTGGAAATACCATCGAGAGTAAAGTGTTCTAAAGGTATTAAGTGGCAGCTGAAGTTCTAACATGGAAAGAAGGTTCTGGTGGCTCACCAGAAAAATAGAGATCTATCTCCTCCAGTGATCTGAGAATAATTAAGGAGCTATTGTGGCCATCTTTAAAAATGGATGTATCTTTGTCACTGTGGGATAAGTGAAAAAAGGTGAGAACGAGTGATGATGCATGCAACTCCCATCTTGGGCGATCATGTAATGCGGTACATCTGACATCTGAACTGCAGATGAGGAAATAAAGGAAAAGACATAACTAGAAGGTCCCTCCTAAATTTTTTTGATTGATTTGCCATCAGTCTGGTCATCCTAAGAGCTCACACAACTGTAGGTAAAATAATGGGATGGGGGCAACTTGTTTGAATGGAAGCATGCCTTTCATTTATGAGGGAAACTATATATCAGACCATGCCAGAACTGGCGTCGGTTCAGTGCGGAGAACCATCTATATGTTCAGTAGGTGCTGATGAATAACAAAAGTGGATCAATAGTTACCTGGTGCATTTTTACCAGGCTATGTAATCATTGAGGCTGTGGGTATGTGTCATGAGACGGAAAACCAAATGCTGCACTCTGAAAACCTGAGATTCAGAGCTCCATCTGCTATTGGCTTCAATGATAGTCCACCTTATATTATCTGCCTTGTGGTTCAGTTCTAAAAACTGTTATGACTTCTTAGTGGTGGCCTTTTTGCAGCAGATGTTGCTTCAATGTTCTGTGATCCTAGTTAGGTCGAGCCAAGCAGCAACGCCCATGCGCTACTCACTCTGCGAGACTGCTGTAGTAGAGTATGGGAGAGAAGCCGTGCCCACTCTCCTCCCATATTTTTCTTTGGCTTGTGTCATTGCCTCTCGTAAATGCTGCCTTTGGACTAGTTAATAGGCTTGTTAGTCTATCCTTAGTATGACCTTGTCTTCATTTCCACCTCCCATGGGGAATGGCGTGGCCCCTTTACTTCAGTTGTTACAGGGCACCTGTTATTTAGTCTTTAAGCACTATTTACTTTATTGAGTTTCTCTTACTGCAGGCCGGACTTGCGCTGCTTCAACTGAAACTGCTTGTGTTTTTTTAAGCAGCATGGCCGTCCCCGTATCATGGGCACTTGCTTTCAATCACTTTAACCCGGCATTCTCTTGTGTCTGTTTCAACCCCCAAAGTAATATGGATTTAGAAATAATTAGAAAATGAAGTCATGAGAATTCCAGGTAGCACATACTCCTGTGCTTATGGGCAGAAGCTGACAGCAGCACACCTGTGTTACATGTCATCTGCACTAAAGCCACCTGATGGGTTGTTTACAATAGCCTGTTTTATTAACAACACCACCACCAATTCCACCTCCACCAGTACCACCGCCACCACCAGTACCACCACCATTGCCAATACCACCACCACAGCCAATTCCACTACCACCACCATTACCACCACCCGCAATACCACCACCAACACCAATACCACCACCAAAACCTCTACCACCACCATAGCCAATGCCACCACCACCACCACCACCAATATCTCCCCCACCGCCAATAACACCACCAATACACTACCAACACCAATACCACCACCAATACATCTCCCACCACCACAGCTAATACCACCACCAATACCACAACCATCAACACCACCACCAATACCACCACCACCAATATCACCACCAATACCACCACCTCTGCCACCACTAATACCACCACCACCACAAATACCACAACCAATACCACCACACTCAATAACACCAACAATACCACCACCGCCCCCAATACCACCACCAACACTGACACCACCAGTACCACCACTACCAATACAACTAACACCACCAATATCACCACCACCACCGATACTAATACCTCCACCAATACAGATACCACCACCAATACCACTAATACCACCACCACCAATACCACTAATACCACCAACACCAATACCACCACCATCAATACCAATCCCACCACCAATATCACCACCACCAATAACACCACCACCAATACCACCACCAATACCACCACCACATCCACCACCACTAATACCACCACCACAATACCACCACCAATACAACCCCGACCTCCAATACCACCACCACCTATACCAACAACACCACCTATACCAACACCACCACCACCAATACCAACACCACCAATACCAACACCAATTGCACCACTGCCACCAATACCACCACCAATACCAATACCACCACCACCAATACCACCACCACCAGTACCAAATACCAGCACCATCACCAATACCACTACCACCAATACCACCACCAATAATAACACTATAATCAATACCAGTATCCCCACCAATACCACCACCAATACCCCCACCACCACCAATACCACCATCATCAATACCAATACTACCACCTATTCCACCACCACCAAGAACACCACCACCAATACCAATACCGCCACCACCAATACCACCACTAAAACCACCATCACCAATGCCACCACCACCAATATCACCACCACCAATATCACCACCACCAATACCACCACCAATACCAGCACCACCAATACCGGCAACACCAAAACCAATACCACCACCACCAATACCACCACCTCTACCACCTCCACTAATACCACCACCTCACTCAGCGCCTCTCACTCACTAGTAATGGCAGGGGCACTGTACGAGGCCGGAACTGGAGCCGAGACCGTCTCTCCCTTCCTCCATGCCTGCCATAAAGCACAGCCCACCCTGCACCAGGAAGTGAAGTCAGGGCCCTACTACAGCTGGAGTGTTTTTATTAGGCCAAAGATAGCATTGACATTACGCAATGCCACACTGCACACTCAAATCATGGAAAGTGCAGGAAATAGCCACCCCTCCCACTCTTCCTCCTGAGCCGCGACAGTGCAATCACTGAGCAAAAGGTGGAGGAGCGCTTTGTTAGTGTTTATAACTTAGATAATCTGTAACTCTAACTTCATACTTTGTGTCTGTGTAACTTACAACACTTAGACATTTTCTTCACTTCATTATTAATCACTACTTTGAAGACGTCGCAGGCCGGTCTCTTCCTCTGATTTTTACAATCTAACAAGCGGCCAAGAAGGCAATGCAATAGGTCTCACATTTGCAAGAGTTTGAGCTATTAGTATTTTAAATGACAATGCCTTTTATTTATGTTTTAAAACCCAAAACATAAATATAAGGCATTGTTGTTTGCAATGACAATAGCTCAAATGCTTGTGAATGTGGGACCAATTGCATTACAAATGCTTGTGTTTATCAACCTGGTGGTAATCCCCACTTAACGTAGTTTGCAAGGGCAAGTGATAAGATAGTTGCAGTTCTTAGCGTAACAGTTCGTATGGTTCCTCTGTTCCCATGGGCAGGTTTGTTCCAGGCCAAGCTCCTTTGTTGCTTGCATGAGGGTGCAGACTGAACATCATCCATGACCGGTGGTAATCCCCAAAGAGTCTGCTGGGAGTTTTTAGGAGGGGCTGGGCGTGTATGCACAAGAAGATTTCTCAAGTTGCGTGTGCGCTTATACGGAATATATTAAAAGAAAAGAAAAAAACATGTGTGCATATTTCTGCCAAACCTACTCCAGACAATTATCTGCTGTGCCACTAATTCACTGGAGCACAAATTGAAGACTAGGACAGTCGCGGCCAGCATGACTCGTGGGTGGGGGTGGTGAGGGGGAGGCTGCATGGGGAGGCGGTAGTGCGGGAGGGAGGCGGTTAATTTTTTATTTTTTTTTATGTGATCTTACCTTCAGCTCCGGTCTTGCTCACGTTTCCTCTCTCTGCTCACAGGTAGCAGAAGCAAGCAGCCCCCCTCTCCTCCCCTAAGCCACTCACAATGCTGCAAAGGCAGCATTGTGATTGTCTAGGACAATGACCCCACAGTCGTCTATGGGGAGGCCATTTTCTCTAGGTAGGCTGCATAGACCCTACATAGAGAAAATGCAGAGTGCGTATGACTGTTTGGTTGGCCCTGGGGCGGACCACACAGTCAGCCCAATCAGAGTGGGCAAGCCACTTCTCCCCTGGACTCCTGCAGCACCGACCATGACCCACCCACTCACAACCAGGCATACCCTTCTGCTTTCTCACAGTGCGAGAAGCAGAAACATAAAATGGTATTTAAATAAATACCATTTTATGTTTCTGCTTTTCGCACTGCGAGAATTCAAGGGGGCGACGCTCTCCGCCCACGTGGAGGAGCCGCCCCTGACACACTCTTTGAGCGTTTTATGAATCCTCAAAAAATGTCTAATTCGGCGCAAATCACGACACGTTTCTGCCTACCGCATCGGGGGCCTTATTTATGAAGGCTTTGCGCCACTGGTACGTCACTTTTTCCCATTTTAAAAGTGACGCACCGGCGGCGCAAGACTTTCATAAATAAGGCCCCGAGAGTGCTGGGGCTGGGCGGTCCCACCCTGCTGAGCATCACTAGCTCTTACACGTTCACTGTTAGACAATGCTCCGTTGCTCAAGCATTGGGAAAGGCCCCGTGACGACCACGACAAGTTAATCAGTAATGTTCTCTCAGTGGATGCTATAAACCGAGTCCAAACTCCCTCTCAGGCATGCTATAAGGAAGTGCTCGCGCTAAGCAGCTCAGCTGTGCTTGAGGACCTGCTGTCAATACGCGCACCTGCAGGTAGCAGCATGGCGAACTGCCGTGGATTTCTGCTCCTTGCTTTGATGTTGTCCAGTAGTTTGCTAGCTGCACAGGCCTCGGATCGTAAGTGTTTAAATTAAATTCAGTGACTCGTTTCTGACCTGCACTTTTTCTCTATAATTGTACATTGAAATGAAAACGTTTTTCATTGTTTTCGCATATTATGAGAAGCTTTTACGATCGCCATGAATACAGTCTGTTGTGCAATAAATAGATTTTACTCAAGTATTTTCTTAATGGAAGTTGTGCCGTTTCATGGACACATATGAAATATTTTTTTATATTATGACTACATTTATGAGTGAAAAATACTATTTTAGAAAATGTGACATATTATGGCCTTGTAATGTATTTATTTGTAACTATGAAATAAAGCTCAGAGGGGCAATTCACAATGGCAGAAAGTAAATACAATTGATCTGGTAATTAGCGTTTAGTGATCATCATACGTGTATTTGCTTCCTATTATTTTCTTAATTCGGGCTAAGAATTCCAAATGTGAAATGCGTTTCGACCCTTTAGTGCTTACCCTCTCTTCCTACACATACTTGCGTTTAAGTCACAGTATTTGTGCACTCCCAACAAGGATAAAGGGTCAGGCGCCAGATGTATGAAGCATTTTACCACTCACAAACGGCCCATCGGGCCATGTGCAACCGGTAAAATGCTTTTTGGCATGTACCAACCCTATTATGCCAGTCAATAACCTATTACCGACTTGCAAAATAGGCTTTGTGAGCCGCTATTAGGAAAGGAAGGGGCGTGTTAAGGGCGTCCGTTCCTAATAGCGAGGCGCACTGGTATGTAGGAATATTTTGTGATCGGGAATGCAGTTGCAAATCATTTGCAGTTAACACCAACTTCAAGTTGGTGGTAACCCATTCGCAAATGGTAAGGGGTCCTAAGGGGACCCTTTCCCTTTGTGATTGTGGACCACAGCATTTTTTCAAGAGCAGGCAGGTGTTCCCCCTTGGAAGAAACCAATAATGTTTCTACAGAAAGTGAATTCTGTTATGGTTTAATCCTAATGAAAAAAACAGTGAGTATTTAGAATACATTTGATTCAGCCGAACCAAAGTTTATTATTTGATCGATCCCAGATTCTGAGTCACACAATAAATAGTCAGGTGAGTGGTGAAAAGATATTGCCTGAGGACTCCAAGTGCTAAGAACCACAACTATCAAAGAAGTAAAAGTGACAATGTGAACAAACATACATGGTATATTGGTTAAAGACAGCCAAAATGCATTGCATATATTTTGAAATAAAGTGGGATCAATCCCAGTTTTAATTCACACAGGAATTAGGTCTGTCTTTGTTGGTGTCTACGATATTTCGACCCGTTATCAGATATCAGGGTCTCATCAGGACAGAGAGGAACCTGGGGGGCTAAGGAGATTAAGAAAATACTGATCTGGACTCAGATTATTCATAAATTGAGGTGTATAAAAGATGGTACATACTAGCACTACTCTTATTACCCCACAGAGTACAACGCAGCAAGATTGATATCCATGCCCCTGCCAAATACCAGCATTGGCCGTCTAGTAGTCTAATTGATAGTACTAGACCAACCCACCAACCATCAGTATGTACCATCTTTTATACACCTCACTTTATGAATAATCTAAGTCCAGGTCAATCATTTCTTAATCACCTTATCTCCCCAGGTTCCTCTGTCCTGATGAGACCCTGATATCTGAAAAAGGGTTACGAGGTTATACCCCCAACTCTCTGATGATCATCTGCGCTGATGCGGAGATGGCATTTGAGGTGTGGGGTGGAAAGGGAAGGCCGACAAGACCACACCGTTCTGTAGGGAAGAAACAATATGTGAAGTCAGAGAACTACAGGGGTTTGTTCTGTGGGAAGTGAGAGGTATAGTCAGCCTAGGGGTGGGTGATGACTGATGGGGCACTCAAATCCTTTGTCTGTTTACAAGAAGAATAGGACCTCTCACACACGCAACATTACAAATATACCCAGTTGAGATATGACCTGCATACTAAGCTGGTGGACTGGGCCTCCCTTCCTGACATGTTCCCGCTGGTTGGACCCCTGGGGAGGGGGGTGATATCCTCTACATAATGAGTACAGCCATGATGTCTTTGGAGGCCTCTGGCGATGATGGGAACAAGCCTACATGGAGTTTACATAGCATGTGACACAATCCCACTGCCCAACTGTCTACATTCCAAAGTATATATCAAGTCATTTTACCACACAATATGGGAATGTTCGAAGATACAGAAATACTGTTAAACTATGCGGAAAGAGTTAGGAGACGTACTAGAAGAGGAGATTCAGTTTAACCACTAATTCATGCTTTTGGGAGTGCAGGTGGGGATGGGGGTAATGACCTGGGCCGCAAGAAACCACTGTTCTGTTTGCTGGGTCTCAATGGTATCAAAGAGAGACATAGGGTGGGTCTGGAGGGCTCAGGGTGTCCCCACTAAGGAACAATGGATTGCAGGAATGGTCACTTGAATGAGGGCTGGAAGGATGATATATACCACATGAGAATATGCCAGGAAATTTGAGCCACTATGGGGCCAATGGATAGAGTTATGTGGTCTAAAATCAATAATAATAATTATTTCTTTATTCAATAGCAAATGCGACCATAAAAGATACAAACATACATTTAAATGATGGAGATATACATCATAAGTTAAAACATTAAATACAACTATTAAACAACCAGTTTTTAAAAGAGTTAAAAGAGGATAAAAAACCTCATGAATTCATAAACAACACACCTCATAAATCTAAATGGTACCACATGGATGCTGGCCAAACATAGTTTATTCAGGTCTAGAGAGCCTAGATCTTTAAGCGCCTGCAAAAAACTTGTCACAGCACAGAGGGTATAAGCATTTGACAGGAGTGGTAAATACAGAAGTGCCGCTCTAGCATCCCTAAACGTCATACTCTTTAACAAGGGATGGAGAAATTGTCTTCTTGGCAAGGAAAATAATTTGCACAATAGTACACAGAGTAACGCATCCTGTGGAGATCTAGTATTGCAACCACAGGGACCTCTTTGATTTGACTGGAAAAATTTGCCGGGAAGCTAAAAGAAAATAGAGACGATTACAAATCTATCATGAGCATTGGTAAGAGAAAAAAGATAATGTTCCATACCCAAAACGGACTTTAACAGTACATGAGTCCTCACAGAGGGTTTCCTAAGTTCAATGTCTTTGTGATGAGGAGAAGAGTATTTACGGTGTAGGTCTTTTACACAATGTTTACATCTCCGGGACCTATAGTATTGTGTGCAAGAAAAATGTCTGGCCTCCCTAGAGCATAAAAAGATTCCTTTGCATAACGTAGTCAAGGGATTTTGTTACCATGCTCCAGTGAAAGGCAGTTGGCAAGTTCTCAATGATGTAAGCCCTTATTTTCACTTTTCCATATCTTTATCCAGCACAATAAAGGTTTGATTGCCACTTGATCCACCAAAAAATCAACCCCTAACTCATCGTGCACTGCCAGGCTGGTGTGCCTTGCGGGACTCGTAGAATCTGCTGCAGAAACTTATTTTCAGCCACCTGTAGCCTGTGTGAGGGAACATACCCCCATATTTCACTGCCATATAAAACCATAGAAATAACTTTGGACTGATATACTTTCAATTTGACCTCAGGCGACCATGATCTCAATCTGCTAGCAAAACTGAAAATAGTGCTCATAGCTTTATTCAAACCCCTTAAATTCTCCTCTAAAAGCGATCTCCACTGTAGTTGATCATCAAATAGCACTCCTAAGAAGGAGAAAACTGGGACCTTTGCTAGGGTGTGACTGCTGGCTTTAACATTTTTCAACTGAAGACCCCGAAGACTAGCAACTACGGCATAAGACTTAGTAAAATCAACAGCCAAGTCCAGCCTTTCCATAAAAGCAACAACCCCATCTATTAAAACCTGCAAGCCCCAAGCCGTGCAAGCCATGAGTACCGCATCATCTGCACAAAGTAAAACTGGCTAAGATCTCCTGCCCACCCTGGGGGAATCCAACTGTAAAGCCAAAAGGGCAGATTCGAGGCCATTGATGTAAATTGAGAATAAAAAAGCGGCTAAAATACAGCCTTGACGCACTCCCCGATTGCAGTTAAAATAATTGGTGCAGGCCCCTTCTTGGGAAATTCTAACAGCCGACGTCATGGGAGCATGAAGAAACGTAAGTAGTGGCACAATGGGGGGGGCAACTCCCAAGGAAATCAATATATTCCACAGCTTGCTTTGGTTAACTTGATCGAAAGCGGACATAAGGTCCATAAAGTTCATGAAGGCTAAACAATGAGCACCTAGTTGTGTCACTGTATATTTGGTTATTAAAAGATAGAGGTTAAGGTATTGGTCCGTTGCTGACATGCCTGGGCAAAAGCTAAATTGAACATCCGATAAAATATGGTTATCATTAGCCCATATGGAGAGTCTAGATAAAAGCACCCGACCCAACACCTTAACTACAGCATCAATAATGGAAATCTTTGTTCCCCTTTAAAAAAATTGGTATAATAGTTGTTGTGTACCAGGAGGGCAACGGCCCTTTCACGGGGAAACAACCTTTACAACGCAACTTTTACAACGCACTACCATTACAACAAAACTTTTACAACGCAACATCCATTACAACACATGCCATTACAACGCAACCATTACAACGCATAATAATAATAAATAATAAAGGAGTTTATAAAGCGCTTGGTGACGCCATCCCGGCATGTCCCCGCGCTGTGGAGAGAGCAGCAGGAGAAAGTGAGAGACCTATAGGGTATAAAGGTGGGTTTTTAAGAGTTTCCTAAATATTGTCTCAGTCTCTGCAAGTCTGATGTTCAGTGGGAGAGAGTTCCAATTTTTGGCCACCAGCGCGCGAAAGGAGCGCCCTCCCATTCTGGCCTTGTTTATCCGGGGGGCTTTAAGAAGACCAATTCCCCTGGAGCGAAGTGCTCTGTTGGGTACGTAGGGGATAGCAAGATAGATCCTTCAGGTATTCAGGGGCTTTCTGAGAGGTTATCCTGTAACATATTAGGAGCGCTTTGAACAGGATCCTCTTTTTTATAGGGAGCCAATGAAGAGCAGCCAAGGTGGGCTTAGAGGCAGTTCTTTTGGGTAGTCTGAGGACTAGCCGCGCTGCCGTGTTCTGGAGAACCTGCAGCTTTCTGATGTTCTTCTCTGTAGTCCCTAAGAGTAGCACATTACCGTAATCGATACGGGAGGTGACTAGAGCTTGGGTCATCGTGCGTCTGGCCTCTAAAGGAAGAAGGTCCAGAGTACGGTTTAAGGTCTTCAGCACCCCAAAGCATTTCCCTACTAGCTTATGGACGTGGCTATCAAAGGAAAGCTTGGGATCGACCCATACACCCAAGTTCTTTGCTTCCTTGCAAGGAGAAGGTAGAGGGCCTAAACAAGGAGGCCACCAGTCCTGAGTCCAACTAGCCGTGTTTCCCCCATCACAAGAACCTCTGTTTTAGAGCCATTGAGCTTCAGGCAGTGTTGGTTCATCCAGCCTGCAAGCTCCTGCATGCAAGTTTTAAAGTTTGCGGCTGCTAAGGTGGGTGCCTGGGATAGGGAGATGAGGAGTTGGGTATCGTCGGCGTAGGATACTAATTTTATGCCGTACGATTGGACCACATCCGCCAGCGGGCCATATAAAGGTTAAACAGGGTGGGGCTCAGGGCAGAGCCCTGAGGCACCCCCTGTTCTAGGGCAATGCTGTCTGAGAGGAGATTTCCTCTCTGAACCTGGAAGCTGCGATCTATGAGGAAGGCTTTGAGCCATCCGAGTGCAGCCTTGGTGACCCCAGCCTGGTTTAGACACTGTAGCAAGATGGAGTGATCTACAGTGTCAAACGCAGCACTGAGGTCCAGCATAATGAGTGCCATCGTATGACCCTCGTCAGCTCCTGCCCGTAGAGTTTCAGTCGCTCTCAGGAGGGCTGTCTCAGTGGAGTAGTTAGTCCGGAAACCAGACTGGGAGCTGTGCAGGGATTTATTAGCTTCTAAGTGAGCCATGAGTTGTTTATTGGTAATTTTTTCGGCCACTTTTGCAAGGTATGGCAGGAGAGAGATCGGTCTCAAGTTTTCCAAGATATCCTGACTTACATTGAGTTTCTTTTTGATTGGCAGTACAATTGCCTTTTTCCAATCTAGCGGTAGGCATGCTGAAGAAAAGGAAAGTTGGATAACGTGCCTAAAGTAAGGTTCTAGTACTTGTAAACTTTCTCTAAGTACTTTCGGGGGGGCCGGGTCACGAGGGAACCCGATTTGACGCTCTTACAGATGTTTATAAGCATTTCAGGAGGGGGAACCGAGAAGCATTGTAGGCAGGACTCAGTAGAACTAACATCTACACTTTCCATAAAATCATGGCCAGATGTCAGGTTGTCAGAGAAGCTGGCATAGATGTTGGTGATACTACAACGCATACCACTACAACGCAAGTCATTACAACGCTGTCTTTACAACGCAAACCATTACAACGCATACCATCACAACGCATAGTACCGTTACACTATCCAACACTTACCCTACTGTTGCACCCCCTGGAGTTAGAATAGTAAATTTTACCCCTACACTATCCAACACTTACCCTACTGTTGCACCCCCTGGAGTTAGAATAGTAATTTTTACCCCTACACTATCCAACACTTACCCGACTGTTGCACCCCCCTGGAGTTAGAATCGTAATTTTTACCCCTACACTATCCAATACTTACCATACATGCAATGTAATGGTATGCGTTGTAATGGTGTGCGTTGTAAAGGTAGTATGCGTTGTAATGGAATGCGTTGTAAAGGTAGTTTTTAAAATTCGTTGTAATGGCATGCGTTGTAATGGAATGCGTTGTAATGGATGTTGCATTGTAAAAAATGCGTTGTAAAGGTATGCGTTGTAAAAGTATGCGTTGTAACATCATACATCCCTTTCACGGCCGCCGCATTTAATACTTGGGTCAAATTTGGGGCCTACACCTCAATATTATCGTGGAAAAGATCCAGTGGTATCCCATCGGTGCCCAGAGCCTTATTCTGAGACAACAACTCAATGCTCGTGTAAACCTCCTCCAGGGAGAAGCTAACGAGGCTAGGGATTATATCTACACGGCGCTCATCTGGAAGGCCTGCATTATAAACACTTTCAAAATGGGAAACCCACTGTTCTCGAGTAATATGATGGCACACGGTTGGTCTCCCTTGCTTCGCAAAACAGGGGCTATTTATCTTCCAAAATAGTGCTGTATCACTCAATTTGCCCACTTTGATTCAATCTTCCCATACCTGTTTCTATAATTGGAGCCTACAGTCTTTCAAGGCCTCTTTGTAGAGACAACGGCAGAGCAACACACTGGCCTTGTTCCAGGGCACCTGTTTCAGAGCTACCTTCAGCCGCCTTCAGGCCCATGAACACTTAGAATCGAACCATAAAGGGGAGGCCAGGCCGTGCCCTGCCACCTGTGTCGATAAAAGATCCCAAAACAACCTGCGTGTTGGCGGCAAACAAGCTTAAAATGTCCTCACTAGGAATTAAGGGATCCAAACACCTACCTGTCTCCTGCTGGCAAATGAAAAAGAGGCTGTTATTAAATGTATTTATTTATTTAAGTATTTATATAGCGCTCTACTAAAGGGGGGCGTCTAGGCACTTGTGAAGGAGGTCCACTTGGCATCTGCGTGACTGGGAGCAAGTGCGAACCCAGTTTACAGTGTGTAAAGCCACGTTTTCAGTCCTTTTCTAAAGGACAGAAGATCAGTGGAATTTCTTAAATGAAGAGGTAGCTTGTTCCACCATCTAAAGGTGATGTTGAAGAAGCTTTTGCCACCCCATCTTTGGAGGCGGGAGGATGGTACCCTCACCAGCTTCAGGGAGGCCGAACGGAGAGCGCAGGCTGGTGTATACCATTGGAAGCGTTTAATTAGGTAAGAGGGGCCTGAGTTCTGTAAGGCCTTGAATGCGATACACAATGCCTTAAACCAAAGTTCCTTCTCAATCGTTAGCCAGTGCAGAGTATTGAGGGCCTGTTAAGCGGATGAGTATTTGGACAGCCCGAAGAGCAGTCTAGCAGTGGAATTCTGAAGAACCTGTAGTTTTGTTATTACTGATGTGTTTGCTCCAACTAGTATTCCATTACAATATTCAAGTTTAGAAAGCACTAAGGCTGCCACCACAGTTTTCTGCAAGCCTGGTGGTATAAAGGGCAGAATTTTCTTCAGGATTTTTAAGCTGTAATAGATGGAAGCAGTGAGTTTGTTTACGTGGTGACAGAAGGAAAGGGTGGTGTCTATAATGACGCCAAGATTTTTTGCCTTAATAACTGGAGTTGGGAGGGTTCCCAGCTCTGGTGGCCACCATTCTGAGGATCAGAAAGAAGTGACTTTCCCAAAGAGAAGTATCTCAGTTTATTCTGAGTTTAATTTAAGACAATTCTCGGCCATCATACGCTGACACATCTCATACACTCCTTAAAGTTCTGTGCTATTTTAGGATTATTACTTGAGATTGATGCAATAATCTGAGTGTCATCTACGTATGATACCAATTCAAATCCGTGGGATTTGATCATACGTGCCAGAGGAGCCACATATAGATCGAAATGGGTGGGGCTCAATGATGAGCCTTGTGGTACACCACACGGGAACCTGAACCATTTAGATTTGTAGCCTACTATTTCTATGAATTGTTCTCGAATGAGCAGAAAGGATCTGAGCAATGCTAGCGCTAAGTTTTCTACTCCCCCTTCCAGGAGCCTGTCAATTAAAACTTCATGATCCACCGTATCAAAGGCGGTCGATAAGCCTAATAGAATCAGGGCTGCTGATCCTCCGTTATCAAGCGCACATCTGACTTTCTCCGTTGCAGTGATCAAGGCTTGTTCAGTGCTGTGATGGGCTCTAAAGCCATATTAAGTAGGATCTAATGTGTGATTATTCTCAATGAAAACCGTAACTTCCTGATTCATATGTTTCTATGATGCATTTGCCAGTAAGGGTAACCGGGAAATGGGGTGATAGTTTCCTAATTTTGTTTTATCTAGGTTTGATTTATTTAAGAAAGGTAAAATTTATGTTTTCTTCCGCAATGTTGGAAAGGTCCCTATTTCAATGGCCAAATTGAGGACCTCCATAAGTGGCAAAGCAACCGACTCCCCTAACAGATGGGTTACTGGAGGAGGGCAGGGATCGAGGAGTGCGCCGGATTTTGTTGCTAATAGAAATTTTAGTGTTTGTTCTTGAGAAAGTGGTGTGAAGTTAGGAAAGCGGGATTCGGTAGATTTGGTTGCCGAAATAGGCTGGGCTAAGGTCGAACATGTGATAACAGATTGGATACCTAGGGGAATTTTTTTCTCCTTCGATTTTTTATTTTTTTTAATCAACTCTTTGTGCTGTGTCAGGCTTGACTCGTATAGTTCCTTTCATTAGGGTTGTGGTGTTTGCGCCAACATCTTTCATGACTACGACAGGGCCTTCTTGAGATCTTTAGTTCTTCCGAAAACCAAGGTTCAGTTGGTACTGTCCTGCTGGTTTTCCCCATTCTTAGAGGGACAGTAGTGCTATCTGCTACTGCTATCCAGTGATCGTACTAAAGTGAGGCTACCTCTGGGTCTTCTGTAAAACACAGCTTATTTTTATTCAGCTGGGCGAGAAAATTGTTACTATCTAGCCTATGCCATTGATAGCTTGAATGGATGCTTACTGGGAAGTGCTTGGAAACCGCTGGAAAAGGAAGAGTAAGAGTAAACATCACGGCATGATGATCTGTCCAGTGAAGTTGAAGGGTATGATTATATTTCAGTAGTGGGCAGTCTGTGAATATAGCGTCTAAGAGGTGACCCCTATGTGGGTTGGACCGGTCACAACTTGCTCAAGTCATTAAGTCAAGGAGGGCCTTAGAGTCGTTATTGAGGAGATTGCCTAAATGAAAATTAAAATCGCCCGAGATGGTAAAATTTTGAGAAGTTACTTTATGTTCCAGAAGTTGGCCCATGGTGTGTAAAAAGTTCGTTCTGAAACCTGGCGGCTGGTAAATTAACATCCCAGCGAATGAATATACATGGGTAGCCAATATCTTAAACAAAAGGACCTCAGCTTCCTTGTCTATTGTGATGTCTTTAAATGACGCTTTCAGATGGTTTCTGTAAATTATTGCCAGACCCCCTCCCATTTTGCCTGGCCAATCCCTTCTGGTTATTACGAATCCTTGTGGGACTGCTGTTACCAAATCAGGACCTGATGCTTCATCCAGGGCCAGCTTTAACGTTGGTGGTGCCCATACAACAATAATTTTTGGCGCCCCCACACTCCATGTCCGCCTCCTCGGATTCTCTCACTACCACTTGGCAAAAGTGCCACTCATATGTTATTGCTAAAAACAGCGCCCCCCTGAAGTCAATGAAATTACTAGTGCCTGGAATGCAGTTGCCAAGGCTTGTTGGTGTTCCATCAGAACACTGACCCCCTAGCACTCGACATCCTTCATGGGACAGCTCACCTCCGTACTTTGGTCCTCGTCGACGTCTCCTGGTCCCCGTGGCTGCAGAGTCAAGCATTGCGTCATCTCACCTGAAGCACTCGACATCAGTGGGCATTTGTCTACCGAACCCCTGGTCACCCTGAAGTGACCCAGACTCTGCCTCCTCTGCTTTCAGGTTCTTCTCACCTCGAATCTAGGCTTGGATTCCACCGGACATTTTTCCTCTTCACAGCAGCAGCACCTTTCAGCATCACACCATTGAAAATGACGAAGATTCCCGACATCACACCTATGCACCCGGCTTCCCTGGGTTACGTGACACACGTACTCCAGTGCTCACAAGGGTGATGGTCTATGTTTGAAAGGGTTTGCTCAAAGTCCTCTCCGAAGTGTCCTTAATCTTTCAAATTTGTCTGTGGGTCTTCTATGTCACTATCTTGGTTGGTTCCTTGGGGTTCCAGCAATTCTACGTTCTCTAGGAACTGTGTCTAGTCAAATTGTGGTTGTTATACCACTTTCTTCTTAGTATATGGTTTAGTCTCCCCTTGGAGCCCACTGTGTATTGTGCTATTTACTGTTGTTCTAGTGATTTAATATTGTGTGCTTTGTTCTCTAATCTCATAAAGAGGTTAGCAGAGAGTGTTTAGTAATAAATACATATATTTGATATATTCCTTGTGTGATTCTCCTTTCATTTGGTCATTCAGAAGGTTCTGATCTGGTAAAACGAACTGCTTTACATTGCTTTGAGTCTAGCCTGAAGTCTGCTCTCCATAGCTACCACTAGGATAGCTTTCAATAAAGGTTGTCTTTAACCTAATCATCTATAAGGGATGTTTGGACTGGTACAAGGTGCCCACTATAATTAGTGGTCATCATATACCAGGCCAACTTCTCACAATGGTGTGCAGCTGTTGGGATTCAAGCTTGCTATTGTTTTACCAGATAAATCTCATTGAGTGATTAACTGAAAACAACTAAAGGTATTAGGTACATATAAATCAAGACTAGAATAAGTAAGTTCTACTGAACTTGGAGTTGGGTAGTCAAGGGTCTAGCACACCCTTTCTCCAACTCAAGAGAGTTTCAGTTCCCACTAGGTTAGGTAGGTGCCTACACCACACAACACTAGTATGTCTTCTAGGGCAGAACCCAGTGGCTCCTTGCCAACTACGTATGACAATCTCTCATTCCAAGAATTTAGAAATATGTGTACATCTAGGAAACTGAATACAGGGAGACATGCAGACACTCAACATCTCATAGAGACTTCTTTGCTTTTAGATGATCTCAGAAAGACCACAGGGTCTGATGGGACAGGCAAGTGGGTGGGACAGCAGAGGGGGAAAGGGCAGGAAGTAAAAACGTCTATGACATGGACTCCAATGCTGACCAAGAGGATCAAGATGATTCTAACCTGGATACTCCAATTGTTTCCTTCAGGTGGGGGAGAAGGCCCCAGTGGCCTTCTCTTTACTCCACCAGGGAGAGTTAGCAGTTTACCAAGAAGATCAAGATCTTCTTCTCAGGAGTCAAATCATTCTGGTACTTCTGTAGGGTCCTCAGCTTCTCACAAAAGAGGATTCTCTTATGAGCAGAAGTGCAGACTGCTTGAGTTTGAGAGAGCTAAGTTCAGAATCAAGAGAAAACATTTGGCCTTAGATAGGAAACCCTAAAGCTCCAGAGAGCTTCCAGAAAGTTGGGGCTAGAGCCCCATGGTGGCAGCAACAGTATACCTAGAGGTAGAGAACATTCTCATGACCATAGGAACCTGAACAAGATTGTCCCTCCCTATCAGAATGGGGATAACATCCACAAATGGATAACTGCACTAGAGAGGGCCTGTAAAGTATAGAGGGTCCCCCAAGAGCAGTGGGCAGCAATATTGTGGCTCTCCTTTGCAGACAAAGGTAGAGACAAGCTCCTCACTGTAAGAGAAGAGGATGCTGATAATTACAAAGTCTTGAAGAGTGCTCTGATTGATAGGTTTGGCTTAACCACTGAACAATACAGGATTACGTTCAGAGACACCCAGAAGGCACAGACTCAAGACTGGGTTGACTTTGTAGATTGTGCTACTAAGGCTCTGGAAGGCTGGTTACTTGGCAGTAAAGTGTGTGATTTTAAAGGATTGTACAATTTAATTATGAGGGAGCAGATTCTTAATAATTGTCAAAGTCAGTTGTTGCATCAGGACCTGGTGGACTCTGATCTGGCCTCTCCCCAAGAATTGTATCAGAAGGCAGACACATGGGTCAGAACCAGGGTGAGGCAGAAGGTTCAGAACAAAGGAGGGGACTCCAAGAAAAAAGCTTCAAAACCCTCAGATAAGGGTGGGGAGAAGGGTAAAGATCAGGAGTCTTCTCAAGGGCCCCAAACATATTCTACTGGTGAGGAGTCGCAATCAAACAAGGGAAAAGGCAAGAAAAAGCCATGGTGTCAAATCTGTAAACAGAAGACTCATTGGACAAGTGATTGTAACAAGCCCAAGGAGTCAACTCCAACCACCACTGCCCCTAAGGTAACTGTTTCCTCTAGTTCAGCTCCAAGTGGTGGTACTCAGAATAAGTGTGTATTAGGGTTAACATTGGGGTCTGAGATGGACTCTGGCCTAGTCATAGTTCCAACTCAGGTTGTGTTGGTCTGTGATGGAGGCATGGATATTGCCTCCTTATTTGTCAGTCCAAGTAATCTGTGCAAATACAGACATCAGCCTTTGATGAATGGAAAAGAGGCCTTGGCATTTAGGGACACAGGTGCAAGTGTCATAATGGTGACAAAAGATCTTGTGGCCCCTGAGCAAATCATACTTGGTGAGATGTACCAAGTGACCCATGCTAGCAATACCAGGACAGACCATTCCTTGGCAGTTGTTAATTTCAGCTGGGGAGGGGTAACTGGCCCTAAGAAGGTTGTGTTAAGTACAGACCTCCCTGTTGAATGCTTGTTGGGCAATGATTTAGAAATTTCAGATTGGGCTGAACTGGAACTCAGGACTCATGCAGAAATGTTGGGTATCCCTGCAGATGTGTTTGCAATGACTAGGTCACAGGCAAAAATGTCTTCCAATGAACAGACCCTGGATCCTGGATCCTGGAAAAATGGACCAGACGCCTTCCAAGAGAAGGAGCAGTAGGGGTAAGGCAGTGTCTTTCCCCCTGACTCGGAGTACAGATCAGTCTCTTGAGGGAGATGATCTTAGTCCTGAAGAAGGAACTGTCTCAGAGGAACTTGAGCCTGATTCGAAAGGTTCAAAAAAACCCTCAAGGGCATGATTAAAGGTCTCCCAGAAGAGGTTAGGCGCAGATGGGACATACTTTTACCCTGCCTTCTCTTTGCCTACAGAGAGGTTCCACAGAAGGGGGTTAGTTACAGCCCATTTGAACTTCTGTTTGGACGTCCAGTTAGGGGTCCATTGTGTCTATTGAAGAAGGAATGGGAGTGGGTGCTACCAGGAGGTTGGTTATACCTCTGAAGTTTAGGGGCTTCCTATTGACACTGGCACATGACATCCCATTAGGCCTGTATTGGGCCACAGGTCCATGCAAGATGGAGAAAGTCCGCTCCCTCTATGCCCCAGTGGGCACAGCAGTCATTCGGGCAACAATTGTATCGATATAATCTCACTTGCGTGTAATAGAATCTCTGTAGACATTTATAGTGTATGATACTAAGTCTGCTGCTAGAATTAATGTGTCAATTTTGCAGACAACAATCTTGCTACTGTTCATCTGTGAAAGGTATTCCCAGTTCCAATTCCTAGCTGGCTCGGGCTCCTCCAACTAGGGGTGGCGACTTGTGTTGGGCTGTATGGTATAAGTTGGAAACTAGGAGCTTCTGTGTAGAAGCCTTAGGCACTGCATGTAAAGTGTCCATGGAATGGGGTTCTTATGAGAAATCAGGGGTAGCAGCTTGCACACTGTGCTGTAGTCTAGTGAATAAGAACAAATGTAATGGGGACGGTAGCCACTGTTTGAAAAATTGTTTGCTAGTGACAAATGCGCCATTAGTATAGGGATCACTCTAGAAGGACACCCTGGCTCTGTGAAGCATTTTTCTGCAGGCTTTTTTGTGTGTTACCTGGATAGAAGGATGATAGTCTATAGGAATCAACGGGGAGTATAGCTGGGGTTTTGCGAGCTAGCGAGCCAGTCGGTTCCTTGCTTTGGCGTAACATGCTGCCATTGAGTATGCCGTCCACGTCCCCAGAAAATAAGTATCGGGCCAGGTAACCTTTTCCTCTGGCCAGGTGTGGCACAAAAGGAGCGGGACTATACCATTGAGCTGCATATTGTGCTAGGGTACATAGATAGTAGAGCTCCATGTGTGGTGCCCCAAAGCCACTCCTTGAAAAAGGCTGTGCAAGTTGGCCCTTCAAAGACAATGCCACAAAGTCACGAATTCCTCTTTTAGCAAAATATATACACTGCCGATATACAATGAACATATGGACAGCACCATGAAGCTAAGGGTTTTTAATGATAATATTAGTGACATAATTGACACACTGGCTCCATTAAAACATTGACTTAATAAATCTCAGAAAAAAGTGAATATTGGTACACTGACGAGTTACGGATGGAAAAATCCAGATGTAAAGACCTGGAAAAAAGCTGGAGCAAATCTCAGTTAGATAGCGAAAGATCTAACTTTAAACTGGCTCTCGTTGCCTAACGCAAGAATTTAAAAATAGCACGGAAAAAGAATGTTATCCTAAAACTGAAACAGGCAGGAACCTCAACAAAGGAACTATATAAAGTCCTTAACGCCTTTACTAAGCCCTCAGCTTGCGCACAACAGATTATCCCCTCTCAGGAAGTGTGCGACAACATACCTGCGCACCTGGAGGATACAATTAATTTGATCTATAACCAATTTCCTCAAAATCCCTGTCACGCGGAGCCCATTGACTATAGCTCTCAAACAGTTATGGATTTGGCTGCAGGCCTGGTTGGTTTCAAAGATTTTCAGATTTCTCAGGTGGAAGCCGTGCTTAGTACGTCGAAATCCGGCTCACATCTAGATGTGTTGCCAGCACATAAACATTCTCTGCTTGCTCCTCTTCTAGCCGCCCTAATGACTGAGATTCTGAACACCTCTTTAAGCGAAGGTATTCTGCCTCTTGATTGGAAGTCCGCTCAAGTACTCCCTATTAAAAAGAAAAAACAATTACAGTCCCATTTCACTCCTCCCGTTGATGAGTAAAATGGCAGAGAGTTATATTAACACTCAGCTAGTGGAATACCTCGACAAACAGATTCTGGGTGCTGCTCCTGAGAAAGCTCTATCATAGGTTTTCTTCTTCCGGAAGATGGGTGGTTTCAGTACAAACTCCTTGGCACTTCTCGCTGGTCTGCTTCTTCCTGATAGTTCAATTTTCTGGGCCAGGTAGCTAGGTGTCCTGTAGTGAAGTGCTTTGTGGGTGATACATGCCATTTTTAGTTGAATTCTGGCTTTGTACGGTAACCAGTTTAATGCTTTCAAGTGTGGAGAGATATGGTCGAATTTTCCCCCAATTTAAAACACGCCACAGGGCGCATTTGCTGAGTGTTGCTAGGAGGGGGCAGGCCTCAGGCACGATCGCGGTGTTTTAAAAAAATATTTTTTAGGAAGGGGGCTGTGTGGCCCCTCGCTTCTTTTGACTTTTTTTGGGCCCTGGGGACCCCATCCCCCAGGGCCTTAACCCAATAAAACAATTGGAATGGGAAGGGGGCCGCGGACTTAATCCCCCAACTTAAAACGCGCCACGGGGTGCGTTTGCACAGTGGTGAAGGCAGGGGGGGCCTGAGGTGACATGTGCAGACACGCCCTGTGGCACGTTTTAATTTGGGGAATTAATTCCTCTTCAATCCTGAGGGCCCCTGGGGGCCAACTAGCCCACCAGGCACCTCCAGTAAGTGCCACTGCGCAGCGTAGCAGAGAGGTGGGCCAGGCCACGCCCCTTCATACACCTCTCTGCAACGCAGTTCTGTGGCGGTTACTGGAGGTACCTGGTGAGCTAGTTGGACCTTAGGGACCCTCAGGAATCAAGGGGAGTTAATCCCCCAATTTACAGCACGCCAGGGGGTGCATTTGCAGAGTGGTGGAGAAAGGGGGCATAGCCTTTGTCTACCTCTCATGAATCCCACTGCGTGGTGCTTACTGGAGGTAAAAGGTAGGCTTGTTGAACCTTAAAGGACCCCCAGCAGTGAAGGGGACTTCAATCCCAATCCAAGAGCGTGTCAGGCAGCGCGTTTGTAGAGTGGTGGGCAAAGTGTGCGTGGCCTGGTACGAGTACTTACCTGTGCTGCTGTGTGGGACTGACTGGAGGTAATTGTTTGGGAAGCTGGCCACGGAGGATGTCCTTGGGGGCCAACCACCCCTCTTGTTTCCTCCAGTAATCCCACACAGTGGGATTTCTAAAACGTCTTCGGAGGCCATGGCTCCCTTTCTCTACCACTCTGCAAACGTGCCTTGTGGCAGACTAGGGGATGGGGAATGAAGTCCAATTTCGTCCTGAGGGAGTTTGGGGGCCAAGAATCTCTCCTGGTACCTCCTGTTAGTCCTACGTAGCTGAATTCCTGAGTGTTGGTTGGACGCCCAGCTCCCTTTCTCCACCACTCTGCAAACGCGACTATTAGTTTAAGTAGCATATTTCTGCACCTCTGACTTAGAGGTAGTTTTAATCCCCCTGCCCTATTATGTACTAGGGTCTTACAGAGGAGGTCATGCTAATCACAGGGGTACCCCAGCGCATAGTGTTCCCTAGTGTATGTAGGTGTTTTCACTGTATTCTAAGTGTCTTTTAGCATAGCTCTGGTTCTAGGCCTGGTTAGTCAGAGTCAGTTACCACCAGTACCCATCTGAAAATGTTGTGGGCACAGGATGATTTTACAACAAGGCCTCTTCTGCTCCTCTGTTAGTTCTTTCTGCACGTCTTGCTTCTTCCTGCACTTTTCTTCGTCTTTGTGGACTTTTGTTGCTTCTTTGCCATTCTTGATCCTTCTCAGTCACGGTTTAGACCTAACCACTCCACAGAAACAACCCTTAATCGGGTTACGGAACATACTAAAATGGCTTTGGATGCTAATAAAGCAGTGATACTAGTCTAATTGGACCTGACAGCAGCCTCGACACAGTCTCTCATCAGAAACTTATTTTGCTACTGAGGGAGGCCGGTCTGCAGGGACAGGCACTTAATTGGCTGGTCAGTTTCCTTGACCAACGCACCCAGACCATCAACTTTGGTCCATGCCGTTCCCAAACCTTGAAACTCACTAAGGGGGTGACCCAGGGCTCTAGTTTGAGCCCAACTTTGTTTAATATCTATGTCGTCCCCCCTTGCCAAGGTTATTAGGGAGTACGGTTTCACTCCTTTTTCTTACACTGACGATACCCAATTGCTTTTGTCCTTTGATAAGGACTCTTAGTCTGTTGATCAGCATTTTACTAAAGGGATGTCAGCTATTGCAGAGTGGATAATGAACCACTGTCTGCAACTAAATGCATCCAAGACAGAAATGTTGTTGTTTTGTCAGCCCAGAATGTCTGGTCTCCTGGGTGGTGGCCTGCAACTTTGGGTTCTGCTCCTACTCCTACCTTGGTGGCAAAAACCTGGGAGTACGCTTAGATGTGTTGTTATCCATGAAGGACCAAGTGATGACCACAGCAGGGACTTGTTACCATACATTAAACCTTTTGCGCAGAGTTTTCCGATGGCTGCCTCTCTCTGTACGAAGAACCCTGATTCAGGCTTTGATCATTTGCTGCTTAGATTATTGTAATGGACTGCTGGCAACTGCAAATGTGTCCCTACTAACCAAATTGCAGATTGTACAAAATGTGGCGGCTCGCTTGGCCTTAAAAATCACCACCTCGCACCTCCTCAGGACCATTGCTACAACAACTTCATTGGCTCCCCATCCGCCAGAGAATTAATTTTAAGCTTTGTTGTCTCACCCATAAAGCTTTATATGGTGCGAGCCCCAGCTACCTGGCAGATCAATTTAAAATCTACTGTCCAAATCGTCATCTTAGATCGGAAGGTAAAAGGTGGCTGGTGGTTCCCCAGTTTAAGAGGTTTAGAACCGGAGGCAAAACAGTTGTCCATCGAACCTCACAATTGTGGAATACCTTGCCCAAGGAACTACGCAAATGCTCCAACTTACTCACTTTCAGGAAACTCCTGAAAACAGCATTGTTCAGAGCTTAAACCTGTCTCCCATGTTTATCTGACTTACCTGCTCCTATAGCACGGAGATACCCCTTCAGGGGTGATTCCTGCGCTTTACAAATCCCAATACAAATATTATTTTTTATTATTATTATTAAAGGGGTTTGTAAAGCGCCTGGTGACGCCTCCCGGCATGTCCCCGCGCTGTGGAGAGAGAGTCTAGGAGGGCGGAGAAAAAAACAGGCAGCTAGAGAGTGAATAGATAAGTCTTCAGCAATTTTCTGAAGGAGGACTCATTCTTATCTAGTCTGATGTTAATGGGGAGGGTGTTCCATTTATTAGCTGCAAGAGAGCGGAAGGACCTACCTCCCATTCTAGCTTTTTTTGTGAGCGAGATTTTAAGCAGACCCATTCCCCTGGAACGAAGGGATCTGTTAGGCTCATACGGTATAGCTAGATCGGACATGTAGGAAGGGGCTTTCTGATAGATAATCCTGTGGCACCAGAGAAGTGCTTTGAAAAGTATCCTCTTACCAATAGGCAACCAGTGGAGGGTGGCCAGGGAAGGTCTGGAAGGAGCTCTGCGGGGGAGTCTTAACACTAGGCGCGCAGCTGAGTTTTGCAAGACTTGCAATCTTCTGATGTTTTTTTCAGAAGTGCCCAGCAGCAGCACGTTGCTATAGTCTATTCGGGAGGTAATAAGTGCCTGAGTCATGGTGCGCCTGGAGTTCAGAGGGAGCAGATCCAGGGTGCGATTAAGAGTTTTCATGACTCCAAAGCACTTTCCTACAGTCTTTTTGACATGGCTGTCATAGGAGAGCTTGTTGTCTATCCAGACGATATACAAAATACGAAATATACGAAATACAAATACTAATGTCCCACCGGAGCTGGGGTTGCCCTCCCGCCCAAGCTAGTCATATCAATGGCGTTTGCAGTGACTTAAAGAAATCGTGCCCTGATGGGTAGGGAATATTAAGAAAGATATATAATAAGTTCAGAAGAAGGACCATTTTCTTGAGGGAGAGACGTCCCGCCAAGGAAAGGGGGAGCGATATTCAGCAAGCAATGTTATCCATTATAGCAGGTAGGGCCGTGCCATAGTTGGTTCTAATGGTTTTTTCCTTGCCACATAACACTGCTATCCCTAAGTAGCAGAGTTCCATATCACACTATGTTAATGGATAGTCAAAGGGAAATTTCCGAGTGACTGGGATAAGAGGGAAAGAATTGATTTACCCCAGTTAATTTTTATGCCTGACAGTCCTCCAAAAGAAAATCCCTCAGTATCCCTATTAAAGCTATCTTGTGGGTCCCGCAAGTAGAGTGTAATATCATCTGAGTACAGAGCTACCAATAAATGTCTAGTTGGATATCTGAGTTCATATTCATGATGATGTTGCCTTGCTTTGGCCACCAGAGGCTCCACTGTCGGAGCAAAAATCGATGGCGACTGCGGACACCCCAGTTGCGTACCTCAAGTTATTAGAAACTGCGCCAGCACCATTAACCTGCACTGTAGCTGCTGGTCTGCAATAAAGAAGTGCAATACACTCCATAAAGGCTAGATGAACCCCATACATCACAGGACGGTCATCAATTAATCCCATTCCAGCGAGTGAAATGCCTTGGTGGCGTCTAAAAGTGTTACTACTGTGGCAACGTCCACAAATAAGGTGCGAAGATTCCATGAGGTGGACTGCCCCAGGACAAAGCCCGACTGGTCTGGCTTGACCAAGAAGTTCATCAAAAGACTAAGATGGCTGGCTAAAATCTTGGCAAGCATTTTAACGTCACAATTAATAAGTGACAAGGGCCGGTAGGACTCACAGTTTTCAGGGGGTTTCCCCGGTGTGACAAGTGCAATTATCTTGGCCTCTCTCATGGATGGGGGTAGGTCACGGCATTCCTTAGCTTAAAGAAAGACAGATTTCAAAATCAGCTTAATCATGCTAATATATGTCTTATAAATGTCTGCGGGCAGGTCGTCACACCCAGGGGCTTTTCCAGATTGAAAGTGCATAATTGCTTCTCAGGTTTCATCATCTTCAATATCTGCAGCCAAAAATTCTCTTTGGGCATCGCTTAACCATCCAAATGCCACACCTTCCAGATATTTGTCAATATCTACACCATGCGCCAGGCGCACAGTGTATAAGTCTTCATAGAACTTGGAAAAGGTATGTAAAATGTCCGGAGTGTCTATAATGTTATTGCCGTCCCCATCTCATATATCAAGGATATCATTAGCGAAGCGTTGTTTGCGCATTTTGTAGCCAATGTGTGCCCAGGGCATTCCTGCTCCCCATATACCTTTGCCTTGGCCTATTTGCTGCGGTATAAGCCTTCTCTTTCGGCCGTTTTCCGGAATTCCATCAATGCTATTCTAATCAGCTTAGATACCTCTGGATTGTCCGATGGGCCCAACCAGATCTTCAGAGATGTAATCTCCCCCTCTAGTTTACGCAGATGGTCTTTAATGGAGCATAACACACCTCCACCCTTGTCAATGCAAATACCTCACATTGTCATTTTTATTACCTCCTGTTAGAAATGGGGTTTCTGGTTGGCTAGGGTATGCACCTAAGCCAAGCATAACCCACCGCTCTAGTCAAGGCAAGGGAGCTACACACCTAAGATAACCCCTGTTCACTCCCTTGGTAGCTTGGCAGAGCAGTCAGGCTTATTCCAGATGCAATGTGTAAAGCGTTTGCACAACACCCACACAGTAGTGACACACGGGCACACCACAAAAAAAACACACAAGGTTATATAAAAATATTCTTTGTATTGTATATAAAACACTTTAGACCATAATCACATAAATCACTGTGCCACTAGGCACGTGTCATCACTTCCCACAGATCATACATCACTTTGCCAATAGGGCAATTGTCATAACAACACAAAGTAGTGCAATCCAGTAACTCCTTGGAGATTGCATATATCACAAAAGTCGCCTCACGGTGCACATGTTACCAAAAACACCATCACTGAACACATTGGTGCCACTTCCTGACAATTGCAAGATATAAGTAACAACAACACATCAGGCAGGACATAAGGCCTTTTTTGTGAGGCATAAGGCACAGGAATTACCAGCATAACATGGACCCCACCCAGAGCCGCCCCTGCGCTCTTATTACAGGTTATGCAGTAACTCAGTTATCTTTCTGGTAGGCTTCCGGGCCACCTGCCCACCTACACCAGTGAATGCAGTCTTTTCTGGGAGCTCCTCCCAACTTTTTAGTCGGGGGCCTTCGTCAAGGTCTCAGCCCGTCACTATCCAAGATCCGGCACCCCCCAAGTACAAGTATTCAAAGGGAGGGAGAGGACAACCTCGCTTCAGGGGAACCCACACCTGACCTTCCCCACAAAGGAGATTGGCTGAAAGGCCGCTTTGGCCACGTTGCAGCTTTTCCAGGAGGAAAAGCTGCTCTCACTCTGTGCAACCAAACATGAATATTGCTCCCCAAAGGTCCACAATGGGACCACGGCCCAACAACACAAACTCAACTGCTGGCACAGATGCAGAGTAACGGGAGCGGCCGTGCCCACCCCCATAAACCCTAACTCACCGGGCCTTCATTGCCGCAATCTCCCTGAGACCACTCTTGGCACTGCCCTGGTCTCCTCATCGAGACTTAACACCAACAACCTCTTTTCTCTTCCCTTTCCAGGTGGGGGGGCGTAGAGTGGAGCCCCGGAGGCTCTGATTTCTCCTCAGGCAGCAGACAGCAGATTTGAGCCCACGAGGTTCTGATTTTCTTCCGGGTGCAGCCGGGCACCGCCTTTCTCTGGCATCAACGTTGCTCCAGCAACGTGGCAGACTCCTGACCGGAGTTCTTACTGCCTGCGCGCCATGGGACCAGGTAGCTCGGGCCAAGTAGCAGAGCCCCGGCTGCCGTTAATCAGTTAAGAGAAATGCAGGATCACCACAGGGAGAGGGAGAGCGCGTTGTCTACTTCAGCTCTCCCCTTCCGGCTTTATTACAGGGTGAGCCCCAGCCTTGGCAGCAGCCATCCACGCGCTCACCATGCACTATTTGTTGGCAGAAGGGGTCCAGTGCTCTCCAGGTGTTAGAGTTTGCAATAATCAAGGGGCATAGCAGCACTCCTTGGAGAGCACTGGGGGCAACAGAGCAGGAGGACAGGGAGTAATCCAGCACACAGGGTCCTTGTGGGCAGGTCAGTACAACAAACAAAGTCCCATGGTGGTTCCTCCTAGCAGCACAACAGCTCCTCCTGGCAATGTGCAATTTGTAGAGCCAGCAACGTTTGGTTACAAGTCTACACAGTGTCTTAATTCACTGGGTCACAGCCCTTGTACTTATAATCGTAAAGTCTTTGTTCTTCGGGGGCACTTCAAACTCTGTTTAGAAGTGCACAACACCCCCATTCATATCCCAAGCCCAGGTCCCAGCCACACTACAGGGGGGCAGAGACAGCATTGTAGAAGACAGACACTGCCTTATTCTGGTGCAGGTGCAACTGCTCCCACCACTCTAAAATGTAGACCAGTCCTATTCAGGTGCAAGGAAATCTCCTCCTGCCACTCTAAATGCAGCCAAAGTCCATTCAGCCTAGCACTGAGTCACCCAGGCAAGGCAAGACACACCTCAACCCCCCTTGTGACAGTCTAGAGTGAATGCACATCCCCTCTCTCCTGTCAGTCTAAACCAGATGGTGAATACGCATCCAGGCAGGGCACAAAGACTCATAACCCCACAGAAATGCCCAATTCTAAAGGTTTTATCAGGTTAAAGTGCCTACAATTAATTCTGTTTCAAAATAGTTAAACAAACATTATCAATATAATTTATGAGTGCCAAAACTAATGAACTCAAATATATGAATTTTATAAATCAATTGATAAAATCAAAAGTGAATAAATCAATCAGCAATTGGCGTATACTTTTTTGTAGAAATGTATAATCAAATAGTTTAATTTAAAGGCTACAAAATAATATTCACATATACATAAGTGAAAGAGATTGACAATCTTCCAGATAAAAATGTCTACTAGTCATTTATGTAGGTAACCTAATTAAAAGGCCTATTTTCCAAACAGAAATCTTTATTTAACATTCAGTAAAAAATTCCTATATAACAATTTATTCACGGAAAATGGATTAAACTGGTCGACGTTTTGGTCTTGTCATTTCTGGATGTGTTACATCTAGTAGACCATCTTCAGGAGAGAAAGATTCTTATGTGTACTGAAGAACTCTTCAAGACTAGATCAATGTAGGACCATGGTCCAAGTAGAAAATAAATGAATCGTAAAAACTTTTGCCATCAATCTGCCATGGACAAATCGAAGTCATAGAAAATTTTTGCCAGCACAAATTGGCATGTCAACAATGACTCTTAATTTGTTATATACAGATGGTGCAGTCTGAGTTCAGCATCGCGGCAGAGAAAGACAAAGCAGGTACTCTGATTGAGACACTAAAAGTGCCATTTTTAAAATAGTAAAGACAAATCCGCTTTCACCAAAAAGCATGATTTATCACTACTATTCCAAACATACCAAACATGACCACGCTACCCCTCTCATATCTCCCCAATGCAAACCTATGAGAGGGCAGCCTCACAGCAGAGAGAAACCAAATAGGCTTTTTGTCACTCCCAGGACATGCCACACAGTTAAGGCATATGCCCTACCTTTTACCAACACAGCACTCTGCCTGTAGGGCTAGCTGTACAAAAGGGGGTGGTGATGGACGGAGCATCTGAATCAATCAAACACTCACACCCAGTCAAAAGATCTGGGTTTAATCCATCACCGTTCTTTAGCCCACTCTGCCACCCCAGTTCAGACATGGCTATAGGCAAATCAGTCTGACCCTGTGCCTCATGGGAACAGTCCAGCCCGAACTGCCAAGCCATGTCTTCCCTTGACCGGAAACATGCTTCCGAGTTCCGGTTTCTGGCATTCCAGCCGTCTTCAGCCCAGCTTGCTTGAATCCAGCGGCAAAGTGAGCAAGGGACTCACGTCTGAGCATACCCTGCCACACTTATGGTGGCCAAAAGCGGTACAAAAGGGGGTGGTGATGGACGGAGCATCTGAATCAATCAAACACTCACACCCAGTCAAAAGATCTGGGTTTAATCCATCACCGTTCTTTAGCCCACTCTGCCACCCCAGTTCAGACATGGCTATAAGCAAATCAGTCTGCCCTGTGGCTCCTGGGAACAGTCCAGTCCGAACTGCCAAGCCATGTCTTCCCTGGACTTGAAACAAGCTTCCGAGGACCGGTTTCTGGCATTCCAGCCGTCTTCATCCCGGCTTGCTTGAATCCAGTGGCAAAGTGAGCAAGGGACTCAGGTCTGAGCATACCCTGCCACACTTATGGTGGCCAAAAGCAGTACAAAAGGGGGTGGTGATGGACGGAGCATCTGAATCAATCAAACACTCACACCCAGTCAAAAAATCTGGGTTTAATCCATCACCGTTCTTTAGCCCACTCTGCCACCCCAGTTCAGACATGGCTATATGCAAATCAGTCTGACTCTGTGCCTCATGGGAACAGTCCAGCCCGAACTGCCAAGCCATGTCTTCCCTGGGCCGGAAACAAGCTTCCGAGGACCGCTTTCTGGCATTCCAGCCGTCTTCAGCCCGGCATGCTTGAATCCAGTGGCAAAGTGAGCAAGGGACTCACGTCTGAGCATACCCTGCCACACTTATGGCGGCCAAAAGCGGTACAAAAGGGGGTGGTGATGGACGGAGCATCTGAATCAATCAAACACTCACACCCAGTCAAAAGATCTGGGTTTAATCCATCACCGTTCTTTAGCCCACTCTGCCACCCCAGTTCAGACATGGCTATATGCAAATCAGTCTGACCCTGTGCCTCATGGGAACAGTCCAGCTCGAACTGCCAAGCCATGTCTTCCCTGGACCGGAAACAAGCTTCCGAGGACCGGTTTCTGGCATTCCAACCGTCTTCAGCACGGCTTGCTTGAATCCAGTGGCAAAGTGAGCAAGGGACTTACATCTGAGCATACCCTGCCACACTTATGGCGGCCAAAAGCGGTACAAAAGGGGGTGGTGATGGACGGAGCATCTGAATCAATCAAAAACTCACACCCAGTCAAAAGATCTGGGTTTAATCCATCACCGTTCTTTAGCCCACTCTGCCACCCCAGTTCAGACATGGATGGGTATGCTCAGACGTGAGTCCCATGCACTCCACACCACTGGATTCAAGCAAGCCGGGCTGAAGACAGCTGGAATGCCAGAAACTGGTCCTCGGAAGCTTGTTTCCGGTCCAGGGAAGACATGGCTTGGCAGTTCGGGCTGGACTGTTCCCATGAGGCACAGGGTCAGACTGATTTGCATATGACCATGTCTGAACTGGGGTGGTGTGGAGTGCAAAAAAACGATGGATTTAGGCCCAGATCTCTGTACTGGGGTGAAAATATGACATTGTTCTGCATTCTGTCCATCAACTGTGGTTTTTGTAGGGCTAGCTGGCGCCTACCTTAGAGGTGACATATATGTAGTAAAAGGGGAGTTTCAGACATGGAACCACTTTACATGCCACGTCACTGTGGCAGTAAAACTGCGCGCTGCACTCCCTGCAGCGGCAAATGCCTGAGACAGGTTTGAAGGGCTACTTCGTTGGGTGTTGCAAGCAGCGCTGCAAGTCAACCAGTAGCATTTAATTTACAGGCCCTGGGGATTTGGGGTACCACTGTACAAGTGTCTTACAGGTAAATTATATATGCCCAACAGGTGTAGATCAATCTTGCCAAGTTTACAAGAGAGAGCACATGCACTTTAGCACTGAACAGCAGTGGTAAAGTGCCCAGAGTAATAAAACCAACGAAAACAGGTCAGAATAAGTACAGGAGTAAGGCATAAAGTTCTGGGATTTGATGACCCTGCAAAAATGGCCAAGTCCAACACCTCACAAACATTTCCACACATCCGGGGCAGAGTCTTTATTCCCGCCAGGAGTCTGAGGAGAGTAAAAACCGCTCCTGTTATCAGCGATATAACCTCAGGACCAATCCACCCCAAGCTAGATGCTCAGCAAAGTCCAATGGCAAGTTGGAGAAGGATATAACAACCACCAGGCAATACCTCCATGGTGACGACATGCCCTGGAACTACACCTAATGCATCCTCTGGCCAAGCGTGGCCAGAGGCTATATAGTAAATGGACAGAGATCACATGCAGATTTCTGGCTCACACTATAGCTCTGTGTGTGTGTATGTATGTCATTCCTCCAGTGTGGCACGCTCAGGCCTAGTGTTTGAAACGGGAGACCCTGTTACACATACTAACAAAAAGCATAAAAAACATAAGCGCTATGAACAACAGCTTCTTGCGTTGTGGTCATTCATGTTGTTTTTGTGCTCCCGCAATAGGATTTTTGATTGAACCGCCTTTTATTGCCAACCAGACATAATGCCCTAACATTGGAAATTTCAAGTAACAAGCAGAACGAGAAATGCCGGAAATGACACAGATTACTCAGAGTAGCGAAAATATCCCAAGTATACTGCTATTGGGCATCCTTACACTTCTGTTATTTCTTCTGGGTGATGCAAGTGATATGTGCAGCCACACCTCTCCTGACCTGAGCGGCTGCCATTGCAGAGATGCCCTTAGGCCCAGCAAGAGCACTGCTCTTTGAAAGAATGAAACATGAGTAAATGTAAAATCGTAGAATCATCAAATTGAGACATTAAAGGCCTTTTCTCGATATTTTGATATTGGCCCCCATATGGAAGGAGCTTGGTTGCTAGAGCCCTCCCTTGCCCCTAAGGGACGCCTAAATGTTTTGACATGCAGACTGCCTGGTCTATCCTGACTTGATTCACAGAACGCCAATGATAATACTTAAGCCAAGACCTGATGCAAACTCAAATGTCTTTCAGCTTTAGATCAGGTCCTTTAAGGAACACATCTCATGTTAAAATGATAGGAAAAAATATTTATATTTTCTAATTTATGAAATCATTTTGTAAATAATCCTAAATTACATGTATCAATAAGTGTTGTTGAAAGCAAATAGTGCAAAATTCTATATGCGACCACTGGGCAACTACATGCGCTACAAGCCAACGTGTCTTAGTATTTGAGCAGGCGTAGATTGCATTGTGAAGAGGGAACACAACCCGCAAAGATCCATAATCCAAAAAGATGTGAGACGTGAATGGCAGAAGAAGTTTTGCACACAGTTTCTGGCAAATTCAGGTATAGTGATAAGAGCTATTTTTTCAGATGTAAAAGATTCAATTTAGAGCCTCATAGGGACACAGGCTTGGAATTAACAAATCTGGCAGGTATCTCCCATCAAAATCAAAACATAAACATGCAGATCTGCAAATACTGGGTTCAAATTGTTATCTCCGATTCCAGGGAAACATCCACAGATATTTACTATGTGATTTCAGCGGGGGGTAAACGTCAGCAGGGCAGGCCACAGTGGATTACATTGTTGGGGAGGGGAGTCAGAAGGGTGTGTGGGCGGGGTCTGGAGTGTTGCATGCTTCTCCAGGCTGTAGCAGTGGGCAGGGTGAGGGCTGAGTAAGACTCACTCTGAACACAGTGGCTTTATCGAGTGCTGACTCAGGCCCAGTAACATTCCCTGTAATGGTCTCATGGAAGGGGGGACACCGCTCCGTCAGATGTATTCAGCCTCAGAAGCATACCCTGTAATGGTAGTCTAAGCGAAGGGGGATACCGCTCCTTCAGCTCTTTATGGTAGCCTAACTATAAAAGTTAATCTTATTTAATTTAGTAGGTTGTCAAAAACGACAGAACATTATGTTGCCCCATGTTATCATCAACTAAAGCTGTCTTTCACAAATATACATTGTTAACTAAATGGAAAAATATTACATTGCGCTTCTGCATTGTAAACAACGCTGTCGAGAGTTTGTATTTATTACTTGTCAGGTATGAGGATTATATTCTTATGAAACTGCTACCAGAGAAAATGTAACTAAGAATGAAAACAGTGTACATAAATTTACATTTCTGACATTTTTGTTTTTTGTTTTGTTTTCCAGCCAACTGTTCCAACGTTCGTGATTTTGGAAAATGTTTGGGCACGACAACAAACTTTTGTCCCGATAACATAGAATGTGCCTGTAAGGATCAGAGGCCATTTTGCAAGTATGTTGTTATGTATCATATTTATTTTTATTTTCACAGAATACTTTGCTGGTGACTGGCGGAAAAATATACAAGTACATCTCTGCCATTCTATAAAACCCACAATTGACCCCCTGCACACCACTTTACGTTGCAAACACCTACACACGCATCCATAACGGAGCCCTTTTGTAGCGGAATGATAATATTATAGGGTGCATTCATGCCGTCCACACCCCATAACACGTATTGTGTATCCTTATGCTCCAAATGTATGTCAGAAGCAAATTAAAAAGGATCATAATCTTTCTTCAAGATGATCCGTGAAAAGGAAAAATGGTGATCCCATTTCTTTAACCCTGCCACCCCATGGCTGTCCTAACTCACAATGCAACCCATTAATGAATGTCCCCTCGGATATGTTTGGATGCGTATTTCTTGTTTACACAATATGTAGCCAGGGGCTGAGCTTCCATTGGTGCAGGAGGTTCAGTGACACCGGGGCCCCGGGGCCTCAAGGACCCACTGAACCATGATTAGTGCTGTACTTGACAGTTCAAACAGTAGCTAGGGGGGGCCTTTTCTTTGTTGCGAGAGGGCCTATGACACAGTGGCTAAACTCTTGTCCATTACCTTGTAGTGTGCACGAGTGCAAAACTTTTACCCATAAAAGTATCTTTAATTTGGCACACAGGCCACTATTTATCAAGGCTTTGTGTCACCCATGTACCATGCAAAGAGGCGCGAGGGCGTCACAAAACCCAAGGGAGATTGATCAAGCCACACAAAGCCCCTTGCGTGGACCAGCATGGCTTGAAAAATCTAGAGTCACGCAAAGCAGCGTAAATCACCCCCTTGCATTACCCTGCCTCCAGCAAGCATTCCATGAGTGTTCCTACGTTTCCACCCACGGATTTTGGTGCATTCCCAAATTTTCCATTAGTGGTGAAACTGAGAATGCATAAATATACTACGCCTCCCCTGGTCAGGCATAACGAGGAGAAATATCTTTATTTCTCCTACTTTTTTCTTATCTCTAGGTGTTCTCCAGAACATTCTGCAGCACAAATAGAAATAGAAAAATGCCTCTCAGGGTTATTTTTGTGCAGGAAGGTGTCCCTTCCTGCATAAAAACAATCCTGCTAACAGTGCAGGCACACTTATGCAAGGGTGCCTGCATTTGCGCTAGGCAGCCAAAAGTGCGCCATCGCCAGGAAAGGACTGGAATGCGCTGTATAATGGTGAATATGGTGCTTTACTGCCCTTCCCCTTTAACATGGTTTGCTGCTTTGAATGAGAACTTGATAAACATTAGCCTCAGTGTTCAGGGAGCCAGGTTTATCTGTGGTCCAATCATAACCACAGTGATGAAAACCAAGCAAGCGATTTTCTAATACATTTCGACTGCTGTAAGAAGGCAACACCAGACTTAATGCATGCATTAAGCCACTGCGTTTGTATAATGATTGCTGTAAAATGTAGCATCTTTTATTACATTGCTGGTCGTTTCTATGAAAAGGTGGTCTGCTGAAGGCCATGTTATGTGAACTTTTTAGCCTGGGCCCCTGAAACCCTGGTGCTACATAGCACATCATTGTCGTAGCTTTGCGTATAAGTGATGATAGAAATGAAAAAGGTTCTACTGGTTAAAATATGAATGTTCTTCGTTCATTGAAGACATTTAGTGACTGTTTCACAAAATAATGAGTAACTTTACAAGAAGTAGGCTTCTGTGACTTGTGCAAAGTTGCTAAGTTTTAGGAATTCACAAATATCCCTTTCAATGTGCTCTTTGATCTTTGAAAATCACATGCTTCCACATGAATACCTATTCCTAAACAGTGGATTTCCCTCTTGCACAAAATCTGCCAATTTTGGATTAGGGTTTAGTGTTAATGACAGGTCGCATTTCGCTTAATGTCTTCTTCTTTTTTGAGGAGAGATTATACATGCAACCTCCCCCAGTGCCACACCACCATCCTCCTACTTGACTTAGAGGACAATGAAGGGGGCGCCAGACAAGGTACCAAAAGCCAACCTGTGAATAATGAGATAAAACTAGGCAAAGATGGAGGTATCTCGGCAGGGGAAAAAGCAGAAATTTGCATTAAAAGCCTCTCCCAAACAATAGTACAGAAAAGCTAAACTGCAACAGGAAAATGTGCAATATAAACAATAAGAAATACAATAGCAAACACAGAAATCCCAAGTATCAAGGGAAAGTAGGAACAAATAAAAGGAGTCCAGTGAGTGAATAATGCAATAAGGACAGATCCTTAAATGTTGAGAAGCAAGGGGGGGGGGGGAGATCTGAAACAGACTCTTAAATAGTGTGACAGTACTATGGACTATGGCCCGCATTCCCGGGAAGTGTTTTTCCTTCATTTTGTATTTGTATTCCTGACTTTGCCATAACAAGTAGAATGGTAACTTGCTGCTACACTTTGTGCAGTAATTCTTACTCTGTCCACTGGATGGCTTACAGACATCATTAGTTGTTCTCACTCCTTTTAGCGTTTTCCAGTTTTCTAAGAAAAATGGCTGGCAAAAGTTTGAAGGACTCGTGAGGTAAGTGGGAGGCATCAGCTATGACGGTATGGACGAGAGGTATGAGCAGGGACAAGCGTGATACTTGGGGTGAAGTGACGTGTCCTGTAACTTAGTGGGCACAGTGAACCGTCAACACAGTGAGTGATTCTCACAGCAGCAGGACCTAAAGCGAAGCATAGGGTGATTGGGGTGTGGCCCATGGTACCATCGAGGCCGCTGCGCCATGGCTGATTCTCGAAGCCATGCGACTCGAAAATGTAACATCGGGCGGGATGGTGTCCTGTTGTAAGTAACTTCAGGTAGACAGCAGGAGACTTCTTAGTAGTTACAAGTTAGGTTTATTAAGTCACAGCAGAGAAACACACCTCGCCAGCTCTGACCAGACCATCAACCGACAAGTGTTGAATATTCAAGTGCCACATAGAATGTATACAGGCATTCTGGGAGGCTAGTAGGAAGGACCATAGAGAAAGGTGTAATGACAGCAGGTGGCCATGTTGGGAGGAGAATTAGTTTACTACACATCCTCCTCCTTTATCTAGAAAAGACTAATGACCGCAGATGGCCATGTTGGGAGGGGCATATGTTTACTACACATCCTCCTCCTTTATCTAGAAATGTATTACAAACCCATCCTTCTCCTTTATAATAGAAAGAAGCATAAAGATAGAGAAGGCAAACGAGCGTTAAGAGGCAAAGAGTGTTGAGAGTGAAATGTGAGGTGAGACACACCACCCAAAACAACTAATAGGTATCACCACCACCTATTCCCCTTAGACAGACAAAAACAGGAAAAGTCAGCCTACTTTCTCCTGTCAGTCCTTGACCAGCAATAACACATAAAGAGACAGTTCACTTTCTTCAACCTGTTTAGCTCTCCAAGATGAAGATAAAGGTTAAACTGAAGCTACAATTTGAACTAGAAGTCCTGGTCTGGTTCTGTATCCCTCTAACAAGTTCCTGACCTCTTTCTTAAGTATTGGATCCTTTGCTCTGATTGAGGGCCTCAGAATTAGATTTGTCTTTGGACTCTAAGTTCAAGAAAATAATTTTTTCTGGATTTTCTTTTTTTTATGATACTGGACTCTTTATCTCAGTACCCGTTGCAGGAGCTTCTTCTTGGTTTTGAAAACACTGTACAAACCATGGAACAAGTGTCCCCTCCTGGTTCACAGACAAGGTTAAGAGCTCCCTGACCAGCTTCCAGATGTGGAACGTTAGACCCTGTTCTGGGTCCTCTGACCCACCTCTGGTCGCCATACCAGTCATGGGCTTTGCGCTCTCTTGGATGACCTTTGTCCAGTCCTTGTCCACTCTTGGAGGACCATTGTCCATTCCTAGTTGTGGGAAAACCTTTGTACTCTCTTGGATGACCTTTGTCCCCTGTTGGCCGACCATTGTCCATTCCTTGTTCTGGGATGGCCTTTGTCCATTCCTTTGACCTCTTATATTACTGGGACCTTAGTCCTCAGCTGGTACTTGAAGCTGTGTGTCCTAATGATTTCAGGGCCTTTGCCACCTACTGGTTCTGGGACCAGCATCTCCGTCTTGTTTCTCTGAAGCGGGCTCGCTTTCACTTAATTGAACTCTTTGCCCTGCTCTTGGGCTCTCTGAATATGACAGGTGCTAGTTGTGGGACACAATTTTTCGATGTATTTTGCGATACAGAATCCACAAGATACTCCTTTTAGCGCTTCTTCTGTGACTTTACTATATATATGCTATTGAACATCACCATCAAAACTATTTACTGTTCTGGTCTTGACTTTCATGGTTCTAGACTCTATGTCCTGGTTTTAGAACCTTCTCACTTTTACCCCAAATCCTTTAGTTTTGATGAGGTTTGCAAAAGAGATCTATATTGTGACCATCGCATTCTTGATTTTATAAAAATGAACCACACATACAATATTTCAAAAGTCCACAAGATGGCACTGTCGTCAAGGATTTTACACAGTTTCTTTCTTCAAATACACATACGAGTGCACAGAACAGAATATCCATTAAATTGTGGTTCCTATAATGGACACTTTATAATTAGGACCAATTGTGTGCAGACTGCCGTGCTGAATATTGTTGAGATCAAAGTTTCTTTGTGCAGCGTAAATGTAAACACTGGGACTGGTGGTGATGGCAACATGAGAAAGACCTTTGCGATGTGTGCACCTTTGTTGCAGCAGTTAAGCAGAACAAATGTGTGCATAACGTGTTCAGCACACACAGGACACATTTCCAATGTAGAAAATGATGGTGGCTGCCAGAATTAGGAAACAAAATATAAATGCGCTCGCTTACCTTTACTTTCGGCATGGGGTTGAGGAAAGGGCAGTAACTAGCACGTCAGAGCGCAGCACATTGTGGCATACGAAAGCTGAATCTTGGGATCTTCTGACGTGCGCTGTCTCATGAAACTGACCCGCTATTGAGATCACAAGCGCAAAGGAAAGCCCTTTGTCTTCACTCTCTTTTCGCGCCACACAATCACGAGGAATTCCTTTGAAACATACATTATGCAGTACACACTCGTCTATCTCCATTGCGTTGTGTTCGTGAGGTTCACGTTGCGCGATGATGCACCGAAACCTCTTCTCTGGCTGGGCAGTACGAACCAAGGCAACGCTGGATGCTCACGACGTGTCAAGAGGGACGCGCTGTCCCTCCACAAAGACTCCTGAAAGTTCTACGACGTCATCATTAGGAAAGGAACATTAGGAAAGGACGGATCGGCACGGAGACATGCGGGGCTCCCTCGCAAAAGGCAGGCAGTCAATCAAACTGGCAGTAAGCAACAGAAAACACCAAGAAAACATCAACTGGCTAAGAGACAGGTACTTGTGATTGATTGATGTTTCTCATTTTTCCTTAATCACGTTTTGTCATCAGCTGAGATGAGGGGTTGAAAGGTACTTCAGACTGTTCTCCGGTTACACGGTTTTCCTATTAAAGTTGCTGGCAGGAGATGGGGAACACTTGTGAGAGATTTCCTCTTATATTGGTTTAGAGGCTCAGGTTACTGATTGCTTTTTCTCACATTACCGGCGGCAGATGAGAAATAATTGCGGCTGATTCTATTTCTTCTTTTAAGTTACATTTTTTTTCTCCAATTGGTATCTTCTTATACAGTAGCGTTTCGCAGGTTATTGGTTTCTTTTCTTCTTACTTGTTGATGCAGTAGAGTTAGACGCCTTCTTGGGTTCTTGGTGCGAGATGCTGCTCGTGCTGCGTTTTTCTTCTTGGTCTCCCTCTGGTCTGGTCAGTCAAGATTGTCGCCAAAATGTTGTAAGTAACTTCAGGTAGACAGCAGGAGACTTCTTAGTAGTTACAAGTTAGGTTTATTAAGTTACAGCAGAGCAACACACCTCACCAGACCATCAACCGACAAGTGTGTAACATTCAAGTACCACATAGAATGTATACAGGCATTCTGGGAGGCTAGTCGAAGGAACATAGAGAAAGGTGTAATGACAGGAGGTGGCCATGTTGGGAGGAGAACTAGTTTACTACATGTCCCCCATAACGACTGACTACAGTATAGTGTGAAAACGGCTGCTTTAATGATACAGGTGCCCTGAAGGGTAAACCCCCCTCCGCCCCCAACAACCTTGCTCTATGCCATACATACTAATTATAAACGTTAGCCTCACTATGCATTTTATTAACTACCCCAAAAAAACTAACCCCTCCCCTAAGCAGCCCTTCCGAACCTAATCAAGCATAATCTAATCACACCCTCCTCACTCATAAATCCCTGCATCCATCTGTTTTGCATCCACCACTGTTGTGCTCTCATTCCATAGACTCCCCTTCCCCTCCAAAATTCAACTGGGTCTGAACATGACCAATGCTTTCTTTTATAAAGCTTTTAAACTCGCACCTGCTCATGAAGCGACAAACCAATACTACTTCCTACTCCTCGTGCACCAACCTCATCAAAGCCAACATTTAGGGACGGGTGGGTGGGAAAAGCTGTTTCTGACCTTGCCAAACAGGATGTACCCATTAAAAATGGCACATATCCCTGACACAAACACTCAAAAAACTAGGAAATGCTACCCCGAACCCCTTTGCACCAATCACTGTGCCCTTCACCCTTGGACCCTACAACCTGCCTTCTGCCCACCCTCCCAAAACAATACCTTACATGCGAATGCAACTTTACTACATCTTTCTGTTTTTCTCCCCATCGAAAATGTTTTACATTGGAAGAAATCCTTTCCCTTTCACCCACTTAAAATGGACATATTTCAGGCACCATCACATATTTCACACGCATGCAAGCCTTTTATAATTCTAAATTTACCTGTGCAAAATGATTGTGAAATCCCTTAGCCAAAATGTATGAATACCCCAAAACTTGCAACTCTGTGGATGTTCCTGGCATTACCTCGCAACAACCACCCCCTCTTTTCCCTCCCCTAGAAACCTGATCTCACGCCGAATTGTATCCCTACAAAGCCCACTTATTACAGTGGAAAATCTGCATTCATTGTAAGTAGTCTTTAAAATTGGAAGCCTTTCCAAATCCTAATTCTGTGATTCAGGATTTGGGCAAAAGATAAACTCGCGTCTTCAGTGATCCCTCCTCGACCAGCGTTGGAAGGCTCCTAAGACTCCATGGACTCAACCGTGAGATAAACCTCAAAAGACCCTTAAGCATCAGTATTATGTTCCCCATATGGCCACAATCCAGAATACTTCCCTAATATATTGTACAGCGTTCTCTTTCTCCCCATCAAGGTTCATCCTTCACAATTACCATCACATTCATCACTTGTGATTTTAGTACTAGAAAATGTCATTCTTCTAAGTCAATCAGGTTATACAGTCAAATTGAAACACTTGGTCAATCTACAATGTTCTGGTATCACTGGAGGGTGTTTTTACTACACTATCAGTATTTAAACAATGTTTGTAATGCTCGTAACTTTTTTTTCTCTGCAGATGTCCAAATTACAGGGAATCATGGGCTGATTATTGGTACATGGGACCAAAGTGTGAGCACCTCTGGAATACCTTAGATCTCATATTGGTGATTGTCTTTCCGGCTGTTGCGCTTGCTTCTCTGGCAAGTGTGACAGTGCAGTGGATTTACTACTGCAAAAGTAAGCCCAAAAACGACAAAAAGCATGCAAGGTGAGCGGTTCGTGGATACTGGTTCAAGCAGAGTCAACTATAATTTGTTGTATAAATGTGTGCATGTGTTAACTTGGGTTCATATCGCTCAAAGAGGTGCATTATGAGCCCCGAGGTAATCTGGGTGGCAGTACCACACTCACTCAATACTAGCACTGCAGGGTGCAGTATTTACCAGTGCTTTATTACTGCACCATTCAGAGTTTCATACTTCAGAATGGAGGATAGCGTCGTAATACTGTGCTTTTTCGTTTTTGACGTCCCAAAACTCAGAATGGGACTTTTTCCCCACATCAGCCAACTTTTGCCTAATAAAATTCGTGCAAGAAAAGAACCGAGTGTACAGTCATTACCACAAATCTCAGTATCCCGATTTGGGCACTCCTTCCTGTTCTGTTGTTTAGTGTTACTACCCTGAGCAATGGACTTTCAGTTCTTGAGAAGTGGTTTCAGGTCTTAGACTAGGCTTCCACGAAATGAGTGTGGCCTCGTGGGTCCTTATGCTACAGTGTATATTGTATTGTAGCACTATATGGTGCTTTCTTACCTCTTGTCTGTAAGTATTATTCAACAGCTGTGCATACGAAGGAAGTCTAACTTCACCATTGCAAAGATTTTACAATATAACACCAACCTAACCTAACCTAACATAACATAACAACAAAAGCGCATTTGAAACACGATTCAAGAATAAATGAAGCATTCGAATTATCAAAACAATATCTTTTTTTCAGCTCCAGAAAAGTGGCTAGGAATGAGATGGCACTTCCGAAAATCAATCCTGCATATATTCCAGAGGAACATACTAAGGTAACACTGCAATGGACCTTGAGAGTAAACTGTGAGCCTTTTATCTTGCCATTTTCTGCTTATTTGTTTTCAGTTTTTATGTCTGCTGGTGACTAATCCAAGCACCGCACATAAATCTCAGGAAACAAAAAGGTACAAAACTGCAAAACTGCATTTGCCAAAATGTATTTAATATCCATAAGCTCAGCTGTGTATGTGACCACCGAAAGGTTACACTTGCGTCCATGGGTTGTGTCGAAGATCCATATACTTCGGATGACACTAATAAATACTTCCGTGATTTCTTTATAAATAGGTGCATCAACTCTTTACTCAATGGTTTAATGAAACATATCAGAATCTCTAAAATGTTAGTACCAATTATCTACTTCAAGATGCTTAATATAGCCAGTACTCCCTGGAAGTTCAAAATGTACACTACCAGAGTTTGTGTAACTAGCGCTCCAAGGGTGTGAGGGTCGTAATATTTTTGTTTTTCATAAACAAACTCTCCCTTTTGGGGGGTTGTTTTGGAACACAAAATACCTTGTTCAGCAGCTGCATGAAACGTGGTGGCTGCTCGAGCAAGCTCCAGAACCTTCAAAGGAGCCAGACATTAGGTCTCCCCTCAACCCTCAGATATATACACACATGTTACTGAAGGTTCAAAGAATACACTGCAAATCGAGATATGGGGATTTAAAAAAAAAACAAGACTACTTCTGTATATGTAAACGAAGGCCCCCCGCGGCGGGATGCCTGGCTTTCACCTTGGGGATGCCCTGTAGGGGCTATCTCACAGGGAAAAGCCAGGACGGGTTCCCAAGGTAAGCGCTTAGAGACCCCTGGGTGATAAGCGCTATATAAATCCAATATACAATACAATACAATACAATACAAGGACACATTAGCCACATGTTATTCCAATTTAAAGGCAGACATTTTATAACACATTTGTAAAGGAATGAAACACAGTAAAGTACGCCTCTTTGGGATATCACAAGTCCTCTTGACTTATTGCTCCCACGTGCTCTGCAATCCTACTTCTCATCTGATGACAGTGCTACTATGGGCACTGTGGAATGTATATTATGCACAAGCTTATGCAATTAAGAAGAAATCTAAGCTCATATGATTAGTTATTCAGACAGTTTCCTTACATCCATTCAGGGAATAATGATTTTTGTTACATCTGCTACAAGGTAAAAATAAATATCAAACAGTCAAGCAGCTTAATCCTACTTATACTGTTCAAATAAACTTCTAGGTATTCTATCTTTGTAATTAAAGGCCCTAGAATGTGTGGTTAGTCCTGAAGATGTTACAGCCAACTAGGATCACAAAGCAACATATGTCAATGCTTTTGAATAATATTTTGCTCTGTTATATGCTTAGAATATTTACACACAGTCAAATAATCTTCAATTCATTTGCATTGATTAGGCCTTGAGTAAGAAGACGTTTCACAGCCTTTATTTCGTGCTTTTCTCTGAATTTACCAGATGATTCTCTATTCTTAAATCTGGATTCCATATCATTAGCAAAAGTGGCACAATCGCTCTCAAATGTGCAGTTCATTTAGCCTTTACCACTTCCCCCCTCTTAAAGTGTTACAGATGTAACTGTGAGCAACACAATAGCATTACAGGAGCTCTTCGTTTTGAAAAGAGTTATATCTATTGTGTGATCAACAGCTTTTGTTTTCAAATCCAGAAATGCAATTGCCTCATCACCATTGTACTAGCGAAATCAAAGAAACGAAGAAGAAAGCCCGAGCAGAGCGCCTAGACAGCTCCAGCAGCGGAAAAGACATCTTTGCAATCATCAAAGACTTCATTTTACCAACTGTATCACTCCCTCGCAAGAACTATGGAGGAACATCTCAGAATTATTCAGTGATAAAATCAAAGCTGTATACAACAACTTCGAGCCCTGCACCATAACCCCTAGCCTACCCTCGAACTCCTAATGAAAATCCCTGACTGCCTCCAAACCATCCACTATGGAAGAAACAACCAGCATCATCAGAACCATCCACGCCGGGGCACCTACAGATCCCCTGTAACCACAACATCTACAACACTGGAGCCGCCACCATCAGTAAAGTCCTCTTCCACATCATGAACACCTCCATCACTTCCGAGATGTTATTGGATGCCTAGAAACACGCGATACATGCATGACCGCAGTAACCACGTAGATGAAAAACAACTGTCTCAAACTAACCAGAGACAAAACAGAAGTGGTGATACCCGGAAGAAAAGCCTCCACCTGAGACTCTAATTGGTAGCCAACTAACCTCTAACCCTCAACCAACCCCATCCTGGATGACAAGCCCAACATGACAGTCCAAGTAAATGCAGTGACCTCCACCTGCTTCCACATCCTTAGGACGCTGCAAAAGATCTTCAGACGGCTACTAGAGAACACCAGGAAATAGTTACAGAGGCTTCGATCACCAGCCGACTTGATTACGGCAACACACCCTGCTCAGAAAAAGGTCCTAAACAGGTTCCAGCCCATTCAAAATGCTGCAGCAAGTCTCTGACTCGATCTACCTCGTTGCACTCACATCATCCCACATATCAATAGTAGCCCTGGGCGGAGTTGGCGGAGTGGGGCTTCGCGGAGCTACGCGAAGTGGGCGAGAAACTACGCCCACCTCCGCACTCCGCGTAGCCCCACTCCGCAAAACCACTGGCCGCCAGCCCCGCCACCCGCCTCCCTCCCGGCCTCCCTAAATACTTTGAAATAACGGAATGAAATAATTTAAAAAGCACTTACCTTGCCGCCGCTGCCCGCCGCGTCCCCGGGGCTCGCTATCTTCCGTCTTCTTCAGTAATGCGCATGCGCGGGCGGCCGCGCATGCGCATTTTCTCGTGAAAATGCGCATGCGCGGCCGCCCGCGCATGCGCATTACTGAAGAAGACGGAAGACGGAAGATAACGAGCCCCGGGGACGCGGCGGGCAGCAGCGGCAAGGTAAGTGCTTTTTAAATTATTGCATTCCTTTATTTCAAAGTATTTAGGGAGGGCGGGAGGGAGGCGGGTGGCGGCCAGCTACGCTCCGTCTGCGGAGCGTGCGTAGTGCCGCCTGGCTCCGCCAGCTCCGCAAAATGCGGAGTAGGCGGCACTACGCACACTCCGTGCACGGAGCGTAGCTGGCCGCCCACCCTTAATCAATAGTTGGACTTGGCACTTTTTGAAAGGTCACACCTGAACATTTTTCCTTTCTTCTCTATTTTTTTTACCTGTTGTTGGTGGTTTTATGACTCTGGGCACTTTATTACTGCTGATCAGTGTGAAAGTGCATGTGCTCTCTCTTGTAAACATGGGAAGATTGGTCTACACCTCTTTGGCATATTTCATTTACCTATAAGTCCTTTGTACAGTGGTATCCCATTTACCCAGGGCCTGTAAATTAAATGCTACTGGTGGGCTTGCAGTGCTGCTTACGCCACCCAACGAAGTAGCCTTTCAAACCTGTCTCAGGCCTTTGCCACTGCAGGGCCTGCGCGCACAGTTTACTGTTGCTGTGACGTGGCATATAAAGTGGTTGCCACATCTGCAACTTCCCTTTTACTACATATCAGTCACCCCCAAGGTAGGGCGCATGGTAGGTAAAAGGTAGGACATGTGCCTTAACCGTCTGGCATGTCCTGGTAGTAACAAACAGCCTATTTGGTTTCTCACTGCTGTGAGGCTGCCCTCTCATAGGTTTTCATTGGGGATTCCCTGATATGTCCTTCAGTGGTATCTCCTGACATGAGAGGGGTGACCGTGTTTGGTATGTTTGGAATAGTAGTGCTACATCCTGCTTATTGGGGAAAGCTGATTTATTATCACTATTTTTAGAAGTGGGCTTTTTTGTGTGCTGATATGTCCTTGTGCTCTGCCTTGATGTGTATTGACCATCTTGTTTTGACTGATAGGTGAGAGGGGATGTGCATTCACTCCATCCAGTCCTGGGGCAGTTGAGGTGTGCCCTGCCCTGCCTGGGTGACTCAGCGCTAGGCTGAATAGAACTTGGCTGAATTTAGAGGAGTGGGAGGAAGTTTTATCTTACACCTGAATATGCCTGGTCTGCATTTGGAGTGGTGGGAGGAGTTGCATCTGCACCTCCTACAATGCTGGCTTCTCCGCCCGTGATTTGTCTGGGGCCTGGGCCTGCACTGCTAATGGGGGGTGTTGTGCACTTGTACATTTGTTTTAAAGTGCCCCTAGAACAAATACAATAGGACTATAGGTAAAGTGAAGAAAGATACGGCGTGAACTACCAAAGGACTGCTGTGTGCCAGGAGGAACCGCCGTCTGTGACTACCTGCTGCCTGCTGGGTGGCTGAAGGGACTGCCACTCTGCTAAGGGACCCTACTTGCTGGCCTGCCTGTGCCCTGTTCCCTGTCCCAGTGACCTCCTAGGACTTTGTGGCTTGCCCTATATGATTTTTGCCACAGCGCGTGGTATGCTCTGTGTTCTCCCACCCTGCTTTTGTAAAGCACATGTGGAGCACTGTGCAGGGGCTGGAGAGCTTTCCCCTCCCCTTCCGTGGGCTTTACGAAAGAGCGTGAAGTACCGCTCTTGTGTGCAACAACGCATGCAGCGCTGCCCTGCCTGTGTGGTTCTGCATGGACAAGAGGAGAGAGCTGAGCATGAAGCTCTCTCCTCCCTGAGGCTCCCGAGCAGCCCTAAGACGAGCGCCTTGCTCAGCAGTAGCGAAGCGCCTCATGGGTGCTCCAAGATTACCCTAGATTTCACCTATACCCCCCCCGTGAATGAGGCCGCAACCTACATTGGTAGAGGGACCAGTGGTGTCCCGCCATATCAGTACAATCAATGCCGATGTCCCAGGAGGCGAGGCCAGCGCAACTGAGGGGCAGACGGAGCAAAGCAGAGCCAACTGAGACTTTGCCTCGGGTCCTATTCTTGACCGGCAGGGAGCGAAGATGACTGATTAAGGCTGTGCGAGGACAACGCTGGAAGGAGCCGTGCATTCCCAGGCTGGGGGTGAGTGACCTGCCATAGCTGGCATCCCAGCCTTAAGAGGCCAGCTCAGAGCCTTTCCCCTGCATTTATTGGCAACTATACCATGAGCTTACGGGCAGCTGCCTTGGGGGCGATTCTTATTTTGATTGTCTTGACACCACGGGCGGATCCTCGACGGAGGCCCCTGTGCTGGGAATCACCGCATTTGCCCGGGTAGGTGAGCCTGACATTCGGCGGCCAACGAGGTGGGCCTAAACGCAGAACATAACCTGCCATAGGACCTGGCCACAGGCCAGGCATTGTGGCCAACCCCTCACTGCACACGGACTAAGGCCATATGCAGCATGGGGTTGACTGCATGCAGGAGGTTGGCTGCATGGCCTACCCACAGGTCACACGCAATCCCTGTAGCCTGGCTTGGATTTACATATTATAATTAAATATTACTTTACATAAAAAAACTTGAAATTCCCTGAAATAACAAAGGTTAAAGTAACATTCTAGGATAGGTGAAAGGTTCTGTAGCAACGTAACGTTTTAAACTCTAAAAACCGGAGAAATTGACCAGTTAAAGTTACAGTTATCTCAAGTAACTATAACTCGTGCACTAAGATAACTATAACTTACACTCTAGTTATGCACTGCTAATGACCTCACATTACATCACTCATGACATCTTTTATCACATCATTGATAATATCACAGCAACATTTGAAATTAAATTATTGATGAGAAAATTGTGCACGGTGTGGGCGCGAATTTTAGTTATCTTAAGGCACAAGTTATAGTTACCTGAGATAACTCTAACTATAACTGGTGAAATTCTGTTTTTTTAGAGTTTATAACATTATGTTGTTACTGAACATTTAATCTAATTATAACGTTACTTTAACCTTTGCTTTTTCAGTGAATATATATGTTCACTGAATAAAACAAAGGTTAAAGTAGCATTATAGTTAGGTGAATATGTCAGGGACAATACTAAAGTTTTGAACTTAAATAAAACATAGAAAAACTGAAGCGTTGGATCAAACTGCAACTCCGGGCAAGTGGGCTGTCCGAGATATTTGTAGTGCAAGAGCACACTAGGAATTGATGCCGCCTCCAGTGCCAGGGTATCCCCTGAGGGCTATTATAGCCAAAATACTGAATTATAGGGACAGAGACTGTATTCTAATAGCGGCTCGGTAACAGGAGATCTCTAGAGTTGACTTTCATGCTATAGCCATTTTCCTTGATTACAAGAGGACAATTCAGCAGAAGTTGTGTACCATGAATCTTAAGTACATGTTGCTTTACCCCTCCAAGTAGAAGGTTCCTGTTAATGGGAGCGCATATTTCTTTTGACAGACCCCTGGTCGTGTTGGATTGACTGGAGATATGGGATGGTGAATTGATCAGTGGCCTTGGGAGTCCTTGCCCGTTTTGGGGGGCGGAGGGGCCGTGGTGATTGGAGGGGCTGCACTGGGGGGGAGGCGGAGAGGGGGGGCTGGCCGGTGGGTGAGTCCCAGGATTTGCAGAGAGTAACAATTCAGGCAGTTGGCACCATGCAGATGTCTAAAACTGCTCCCCTGAGAATTGAGGGGGGGGTGTTCCTGACTGGCGATCTGGACTCAGTATTGAATGGCTCTCAACTTCACTCAGTAGGTATTGTACCAGAGACTTCTCTTACTGCAGTGTAATAATCTGTCTTGGGATGTATTGGTTGCAGGTGGAATGATCCAGGGTTCTCTTATGCAGGGGGGTGGAGGGAGGGGTGAGGCTAAGGATAACATCTTTTCCTTTTTGTTTTGGCCTGATCTCTCAAATGAGAGCAGGTTTTAGCTTGGTGCTGGGGATCTGTTTATTTGGTGATGATGTACTTCATTTGTATGTACTGTGATGTTTATATGTCTGCATTTCTTTACTCCAGGGCTTGAGGTTGACCTCTTGGGGCTCAGTGGTGTCTTGTGCTGGGAGTCTGGGGGGGTGGACTGGACGAAAGCTGGAGGGTGGGTTAGATGGCAGCTGGGGGGGTTGTTGTTTTTTTTTATCTCAGTTGGATATGTCAGGGATATTGTGTAGTCCTGGCACATGGTACAAGTGGGCTTACGTAGCATTCTGTGCTACTATGAATGCCCTGGGATGGAGGTTTTTTGTTGTTGTAGTTTTTTGTGTTTTGTTGGTTGTGCAATTTTTGAGGTACAGGGGAAATCGAGTAGAGGGGAATTGGTTTTATTGAGTAAGCTGGATAGGATACCGGCGGCTGGATTCCCACTAGAGGTCATGCAGATGGTGCAGCACTTGGCCTGTTTCTTGGAAGATCATGCACCGCTACTTGGGGAGATGGAGTGGGCGGAAGCAGGTAACTTGGAATTGGGGCTTGCAGTGGATGTCTTGGCTGACGTGGTGGGCAGAGATACGCTATTGCAGTATATTATTGTTTGCAGACTAATTGAGGCTCCACTGGTAACTGCGTAGTTGAGTGGGATGTGAAGGAAGCTACTGCTCGAGTTGCGTGCACAGGGGGAGCTAGCCGATTTGCAGAAGCTGGAACTGGCCGATCCATAGTCTTAACAGGAAGAGTTAAGGGCTCGCTGACAGGAAGAGTTAAGGGCTCGCTGAAGAACAGCAGAAAAGTGGGATAGGTTATGTGCGTATAAGGTTACACAACATAGGCAAAGCTTGACTCGGGAGGGGGACAAGTCAAGTAGGATGCCGGCTTGGCTGTTCTTGAGAGCGAGTGCCCCGCCCGCATGATAAATTTGGTAGAGCCAGGTGGGGGGCATTGTGTCCTCCAGGGTAAAAGTGGTAGCAGCCTTTCAGCAGCACCTGGAGGGGGACATTGGGTATACTCATAGCTCCGAGTCTCAGATTCTGGGATTTTTGGCCCCACTGGAGCTGCCTTGCTGTGCTGGATGCAAAAGTTACATTGGAAGAGGTCAGGGCTGCCCTCCAGTTGCTCCCAGAAAGCAAGGAACTGGGGGGATGGTTTTGCTGTGGAATTCTATCAAGGTTTTACAGCGTCGCTATTGTAGCCATTATTCGGGTTTTTCCGGAAGCTAAGGAAAAAAGAGGAGCTTCCGCCTAGGAAGAGTGAGGGCCTTAAATGTGTGCTGCCGAAGCTGGGGGGATGCTTCTGATCCTGCGTCGTACCGACCCCTAACAATGATAAACACTGATATTAAAATACTTTGTAAGCTATAGGCCTGTCATCTGAGCCCACAGGTGTCTGGTCTGGTACATGTAGATCAGTGTGAGGTAATTCCTTGCTGTAGCACAACAATCAATCTGAGGCACCTGGTGCATGTCCTGCATGAAGTCAAGGGCAGGCAGGAGGACCTAATATTGGCCTCATGGTGCACTGGGGTTACCTTTTGGCGGTTATGAGAGTCATAGGGTTTGAGCCACAGTTTTGAGCATGGATTTAGTTGTTGTACATGGACCCTGGAGCATGGGTGAGGAGTGGCTAGCATAGATCTGCTCTGTGTGATAATGGACATGGTACTCGACCGATGTGCCCTCTTTTGCCGCTGCTTTTTGCTTCAGCTGTGGATCCTTTGACAGTGCCGGTTCGTATTATTTTACGTGCGTTGGGGATTGAGGTGGGGCACTCTTGGCATATCATTGCTCTTTACGCTGAATATGCATTGTTTTATCACAGTGAACCTTCTACTCTAAATTAAGAAACAAAAGTCCCTGGTGTTTTTGCTGGCGGCGCTGACTCATGTGCTCAGTTAACGGTTGCCCGATCTGGGGTTAAGAAGGGAGACAGAGATCTTTCCATACCTTGGTATGATGGTGGCGCATACATACAGGAAACAGCAATAGTATAATATTGAGAGGGTTATTTATCTCCCTGCGCGCCTCTGTCCAGTTTTGGAACCATTATCAATGATGGGTAGAGTTGCGGTCTCCAAGATGGTGTTTTTGCCTCAATGTCTATATGTGATTCAAAATTCACTTTGTGCCCTGCATGCAGGAGTGTTCTGTCAGTTGAATTCCCTCCTCACATGGCTTTTCTGGGCTGGGAAAAAGACTGGAGTAGTACACCTGATGTTGATGAGGGGTATGAGGATAGCGGACTTGGTGTGCCAAATATGAAATATTATATGCTTCTCACATGCTGCAAGTGGAGAAATGGATGGATGAGGGGGGTAATTCGGAGAAGGATCTTCTAGCAGGGTTGATAAGGGGAACATGTCTGATTGCCGGTACTGGGTGTCCCAGGATGCGCCCTACATGCTGTGACAGACAGTAGGGACGGTGGTGATTAGGAGGGTTCCTTTTCATAGGGGACTGCCAATATGGATCTTGACTCCGTTTTACTAGAAGGAAGAGGCTTTGTCTTACCACTCTTGGCGTGAGGGTGGCTGTGAGTTGGTGGGAGCAAGTGAGGTTTTTATGTCTTTTGAGGAAGCACCGAATCAGTTTACGGCATGGGGCACTTCCTCCATTAGGTCCTACCCTGTGTATCAATCCGTCTCAGCTACTTTGAGAGTAATATCTTATTTAGCTGATTTATAAGGCACTGCAGACTGACAATTAGGAGGCACTGAGGGTGCGGAACGCTTTGGAGTTAGATTTGGGGACCAATAGCTCAGGTGTGGATTTTCTCGGACATGTGAGTTATTGAAGACAGTGTACAGTCACTCCTGGTTCAAATTAATTCACTTTAGCTTCATGTATCGCACCTATGTGACTCCTGTGGGCTTTAATAAAATTAATCCTGCGCGTGCCTCAATGTGTCCCCGTTGTGCAGCAGGGGAGGTAGATTTTATGCATCTGACATGTGGCTGCTGGCAGGTAGTGACTTTCTGGGAGAAGGTACTTCTGCCACCCGAACCAACTTTTTTACGTTTGGGCATGGGAAGGTTGTAGGCTGAGGTAGACCTCAGCATCTGAGCTGGAAAATGCACTTGAAAATTATGTTTAAAAAATATCATACCCGTACCGTGTACAGCTTTAAAAGCAATGCAAAGAGCCTTAAAGTCAATGTGTTTCTTCACCGGAAGCCAGTGAAGTTACCTGAGTGCAAAAGTGACAGACTTGTGCTTGGGAATGCCCAACAACAAATGACATGAAGCATTTAGCATGTTCTGGATTTTAGTGAGACAATTTTTACTGATAAAATAAAGAGACCATTACAATAGTCAACCCTTGACACCACCAGGGCTGTGGTGACCAATTTTTGAAGATTGTGAGGGACGAACGGAATAACTTTTATGAGAAGTTTCAATGTGTAGAACGAGGCTGAAGTAATAGTATTGTTATGAGCCTTGAAAGTAAGCTTGGAGTCGAGAATTACCCCCAGGTTATTCACTTTGTTTACTGGTATGGGGAGGGAACCGAACTCCTGTGGCTAGTAGGAAGGTGACCAAAAAGACACATTTTCCTGAAAAGAAGGACCTCAGTTTTATTGGAATTAAGCTTCAAACTGTTAAAAGCCATCCAATACCCCACTTGAAGTAGACAATTGTGGAACTGTGTGACCGTTTTGGAAGGATTGCATGCCACAGATACTATAATTTGGGTATCATCAACATAGTAAATCGCTAAGAATCCAAGAGACTGAATCATTTTTGCCAGAGGGGCGATGTAGATATTAAAAAGGGTCGGGCTCAGGGATGAGCCCGGGGGAACGCTGCAGGGGAGTTTGAAAGTGGGTGACTTAAAGTCAGTTAGGGCAACAAATTGTTCGCGATCAGGCAAGAATGATTCAAGCAATGTCAGCGCTCTCCCATTAATGCTTAGTGGGTCTAGATGATCTAGCAGTCATTTATGATTGACAGTATCAAATGCTAATAAAACTTGTAAACTTGTAAACTTGTAAACTTGCAGATTTATAGAGCGCGAATTGTTGCCCGGAGGCGTCCAAGCGCTAGGATAACCATGACCTACTGATGAGCAGAGGAGGGGAGACCGGCAGTTAGTAGGCGGATGCGAATAAAAAGGTCTTTAATTCCTTGCGGAACACAGTGAGGTTAGGGTTAGCTCTGAGATAGAGTGGCAGAGTGTTCCAAGTCTTGGACGCGTTGTATGCAAACGTCCTTCCGCCAGATCTAGATCTTTTTATTCTTCTCTAATGAGAGATCTAACAGCACCAATTCCGCATTCCCCCCGGCATCAACTGTCTGACTGAACTGTTCAGATGCCGTGATCAGAGCCAGTTCTGTGCTGTGATGTTCTCTAAACCCATACTGGGTATGGTCAAAATGTCCAAGCTTCTCAACAAAATCAGAAATTTCTATGTTCATAGCGTTGTCCACCATTCTCACAGGTTGAGAGAGTCTGGAAATGGGGAAATAGATATTAAGGTCTGTGTTGTACAGATTGTTTTTTTTAAAGTGTGGAAGAATTGGCGGTAACTTCTACTTAAAATACCCAAAGCGAACATTCGATTGAAAATAAGTATCAGATGTATGGCACAGGTTTTTGGCAATAGGTTAAATATCTTAAGGGGGCAAGGATCAAGGGGAGAAGCAGATTTAGTGAGAAGAAGCAGATTGATAGCTTGATAATAGTCAAGTGTGAGAAAGATGATAAAATAGGGGTACTGAGGGATACAATTGTAGTCTTGGATATCATCGAAAGTGTCAGCTGTAGTGTGCAGACACTGGGAGGGAAATGGTCTCAATGGGGAGGTACTTGCAAAATTGCTGTAAACTGCCTCAACCTTATCCTGGATGAAAGTGGCCAAAGAGTTGCGAAATCATTGGCTCACATTAGTGTTTATGGACCCTGGTGGTTTGGTTAGCTTTCTCACTGTAACAAACAGTTCCGTGGAAGAAACTTTGATGGACGTAGTATAAAAGCAAGTTTTTTCCTTAAGAATGAACTCTTCATACGTCGTCAAGGGCTATTTGTATAATTCCTTTGCCCTGAAGTCATAATGGTGTCTCCAGTTCCTCTACAGTCAGTGACAGGTTTGTTTTTGAGACTTGAGGGTTTCTGAGAACAACGGTTCTGAGGGTTTAAATCTTTGGTTTAGATGTTTTTTTCTGGTACTAAATGGTCTATTGATCTATGTAGCCATTGATTAAAAGTGATAGCGGCCTCATTTGGGTCATTTCTAAATGACTGAGGGTTCTGGGTCAAGGATCTATCCAAGGCTTCTGCAGTAATAGTGTTCCAAAGGCGAGTCCACTTGAAGCAAGTAGCGCTAAAAAGGTTACTTTAGGTTGTGCTGGACCGGGACAAAGTCAAAGTTTGGGCCGACTTTGCTGAAGTACAGGACAGCTTTGGGCAAGTGCAGGCCTGCTTTCTGCCACACAGGCCCAGGTGAACACAGTACCTTTTCTTGTCGCAAGCAAAGGAATGCTTCGATCCTCTCCACGCAGTGAAAGCAATGCGTCACTTTCAATTCACGCAGTCAGATTGATCAGTCATAGTTTAGCCGGGCAGTTGGGACCTCGGGTCGGTGCTGTGTGGTCTTTGAACCTTATAGTTGGGTCGATGCATCGAAGTCGACCTCTGACCCATGCTGCATCATCATCAAACCTTGCACTCACGTTCCACATCGTTGTCAAGATGCACGGGCTGCCTCCGGATCGGCTCTGCGTCGGCGTCGAAGGCCACTGTGTCGGTTCAAATTGGCGCAGTGGTGACTACTGATGAACCCACTTCTGAGGCCTAGAACATGGGGAGGGCACCACAGGCAAGGGTAGGGCTCATAGAAGGCAGAGTCCAGCAGAACTATCAGAATTGCAGGCGATCCCTGAGACTTCAGAAAACTGGATTCAAGCAAGGAGGCCCTTGTAGATCACTTGAAGGAAAAGCAGAGTCCAGTTCTTCTTCATCAGAGCAGAGTCAGGGAGCAACAGGCAGCAGGGCATCAAGCAGAAAAGCAGTCCTTCCAGAAAAGCAATCCAGTTGAGACATTTAAGTAATGCTGTAGTCTTTCTGACAGAAGTTCAAGTCAAGATCCAGAATTGTCTAATTTGATAAAGTGGGTGACTTCAAAGCAGCTCTCTGAAGTCCACATGGATTCTTTTCAACCCAGTTCGATCTGCCAGGCTTTTTATGAGGGGTAAATAAGTGCTTTATGTGTGGACAGGACACTACCTATTTAGGTGTGTCACCCCCTCCTATTCCTCCCTGCCCAGGAAGACCAATCAGAATGCAGATGAGTGCTCTGAATGCAGATTAGCCTCTACTTACCATGTTTGTGCATACAAGCCCTGCAGTGGCAAGCCTGAATCACAGTTGAAAGGCCCATTCTGTGGTTGGCTCAATCAGTGCTGCGGGACCACTAGTGGCATTTAATTTACAGGCCCTGGGTATATGGTATACCAATCTATAAGGGACAAGTAAATCAAATATGACAAACAGGTGTAAACCAATTATACCATGCTTAGAGGAGAGAGCACATGCACTTTAGGACTGGTCAGTAGTGGTAAAGTGCCCAGAGTCGCAAAGCCTACAAAACGAAGGTCAGAACAAGAGAAGGAGGAAGGAAAAAGGTTTGGGGTAACCCTTCAGAGTGGGCCATTTTCCAACAGAAATTGTTTGTCGGGCCAAACCTTCCTTTTCAATCCATACCAATCAACTCTAGGGTAGCCCTGGATAGCCCAGAGGGCAAGGTGCAGTGTATTAAAAAAGTTGGGCATGCATGTCTAAGTTTTTCATGTGCTGGTAGTGAAAATCCTTTACATTTGGTTTTTCAATACTGCAAGGCCTACCTCTCAGATAGGATAACATTGGAGTTAAGTAATTTAATTTAATAAACAGTAACTTTCAAATTGGAGCAGATAGCAGTTCATTTTTGGTGTAGTTGAAATTGTTATGGAAAGTCCCCTTCTTATGGTAAAGTTGGATTTTAAATTACAATTTTGGAATTACCACTTTTAGAAAGGTTGCATTTTCCTGCCTTAGCCATTTAGTGCCTTCAGCCTGTCTCTGGTTCGCATGACTGGGTGTATCTGACAGTTGGACTTTGTGTATTGCTCCTAGACAGCCACACAAAATATAGAGCTTAGGTGTGCCTGCATGTGCCATCACTGGCAGCCCTGCTTACACTTGATTAGGCTGTGCCCTTCCTGTATACAAAGGGCTGCATACTCCCTGTAGTCAGTTTGGAGCCAGGGCAGAGGAGGCAGGAATCCCAAGCACTTCAACGAGATACCTCTAGAAGCTTCTCCCCCTTGAAAGAAGGCACCTGGTATAAATATTGGACCTCAGATACCAATTTTTCAGTACACTTCTGGCCCTGTGGAGACTCTGACAGGATGATTGACTGCTGTGCTGCTGAAAGTACTGCCACTCTGCTGGACTGCTGGATTGCTGCCTTGCTAGATTGCTGCCCTTCTGCCCTCTTGCTTGAGTCAGGAACTGGACCTGCATCTCAACCCAGGACCCCCAGAGTAATTCCAAGAGCTAGTCTGCTGGCCTGGTGTTCAGAGCTGCAGGGACATAACAGACTCCCACCCGCCTGAGCCAGCACCCAGATCCAGATGGAGCCAGCCCCTGACCCCCATGCGGTGTCAATCAGGTCCTGGACCCTTGCTGTGGCCTCAGTGGAGCTGAATTGAAGTTTTTGGGCTCTTTGCATCCTCAAACTGGCCCATTGGCATCTAAACCTTGTCACTTGCTCTGCCCGCCAAAGCGAAGTTCCCTCAACCCAACTCTGTCCACTACAGCATTTACATCTCATGGGGAGCACCACCATAAAGCTCTGGCATGACCGTTTGCTACTATAAGAATTTTGTGCTACTGCGATGACCGTCAGTGATGGCAGATCTGCTCTTCATGCTACATCGATGACCATCCATGATATTTCCCTGCTTCTCGCGGCCCTCTCTGCCGTGAAACGTACTCTTTGCACTGGACTCAGCGGGAATAACCTGGTCCCTGTATCTGAACCACACTCCAATTCTGTCAGCTTGAACTTGTGACTTTCACAGGTCTTGCATGACCAGATAGCCGTGAGTGGTACTTTGGGATTTTTGGTGTTATATTTACTTAAATATTTAAAACTGTATGTCTCTGGTTCTATTGATTGGATTTTTGTTGTTTCATTCTTGATTTGTTTATTACATTTTGCTCTATTGTTCTAAATTGGTGTGAGATTTTTCTTGTGTTCTGTTTAGACATTACTACTGTTTGGAGTGCAGTATAAATGCTTTACACATTGCCTCTAAGTTAAGCTTGACTCCTCTGTGCCAAGCTACCACAGGGTTGAGCACAGGTTCATTTGGGGTTTGCTTGTGCCTCACCCTAAGAATGATTGTGGTTGCTGCTCCAGTATGGTTTCACCTTCCTCGACCAGTAACCCAATGTCTTGCAGGGGTTATACCCCATTAACATGTGGCTACCTCCAGGAAATGCTTACTAATAGGCCTTACTCAAGTGTTCCCCTTTGACACTTCAGGAACTAGTCTGAAGCATCTATGGTACTGTAGCGAGTTCTCCTGAGCCTTGCAGGAACACTACAAGTCTTAACTGTTTCTGCAGCACAGGCACATTCAAGTTCTGATCCTGCTCAAATAAGTTGGGCTGCTTGCGCCCCACAAAATAACAGCTGGTGGCACAAGCTCTCTATCCTGAGCGATTCTGCTAGAATTTTCCACTTATTGGAGCAGCTCCCAACTCGTGAAGATGTGATAAGTTGACCTTCCTCAGAAGGATGGTGGGGTAAATCCTTTCTTCAGCCCCCAACTTGAGCTCAAAACGGCTTTACTGTCATCCACAAAGTCCTTGGCAGTCCTTTAGAGTCCATATGGGGCAGTTATTTTGTTGTACATGCCCGACCTGCTGAATGCAGCCTCAGTCTTCTCCTCAGACAATGGCCCAGAAATTCTTGGGAACCATGGAACCAACAGCCCCACGTGGCATACAGAGTTGCCACTGTACTTTACAGCACTGAGGCAGACTTTTCTGTTCCAAACGCCTCCACTACAGCGATTACAAGTTTCAACACTGTCACGGTATCATTTTTACCGGTGGCCCCTCCTGACATACGGGGTCACTGCAGTGCAAAGGTACAGGTTTGGCAAGTTCTGCATAGTGCTATCTCACGGCTCAGTCTACAGCTGCCCTCTCCTTGATTTGGGTAGAGGACAATTCCTCTAATATGCCAAAATTGTGGCCATCAAAATATGAGCCCAGGGGAACCCCAAGCTGCTAGAAGCACAGCTCGTGGGCATTCAGCCTCTATAGATTTAGTGGAGTTTTAACTCAATTATTCAAACATCAAAAGTTTTCTTCTAAATTTTTACTCGTAAACGTTAGTCATAGGAAATGCGTTTATACAATTTTCAAAAACATTCTAAATCAATATCAAAAAATGTAAACACATGAAAATATTAACAAAACATATTTTCAATGCATATCAAGTGTTATAAGCGGTTCATCAGTGTGTGAAGGTCAAAAATAATAATAGTAATAACCAATATCCCAATGCATTTCGGGTTGCTAACAGAACCCTTCTTCAGGGGATAAATAATATGCGTTCAGAAGTTCAATCTTCTTTTCGTGCTTGGTCTCACAAAGTGCAAATTCGACAGGATCTAGAAAACAACAACAAACCAAACTCTACTGAGTTGTTTCATATGTACAATACTGTATTCGAAAAGAACATACTGAGGTAAACACTGAGGGAAAAACCAAGGTACACGCCACCAAAAGGATGACACCCATGTGTTAAAAGACATATGGAAAATGTGAAATGAAAAATGTGAAATGAAGAGTCAACAAACGAACCAATTCATCAAGAAAGATCTAATTCGATGTGCTTCACTATTGTAAGTGTAAAAAACGAAACCCAAACGTGCCAAAGTAAGCACATGCTCATGCTGAAAACACCATTGGTTTATCTAATGTGAGAGTGTTTGCCTTAAAAAGAAAGTACCACACAATACGCAAATACATACATCCGTTCTAACACCTTCACGTTCTTCCAGTGTACTGTCCAACGTGAAAAATCCTTTCTAGCGCGAGCCTACATAACAAAACAGTAAGAGCCTGTTACTATTCCAGAGTAACGTGTGTAAAGTACCATTCAGAGTCTGACTAAATGCCAAGTCTTACCGCCTCTTTAAAAACGGGAAAATGCTCTGGTCGCTTTGGTCGCCCAACGGGAATCTATCTGTAGGAGAAAAAACTCGTAGTGAGTTTAACGGACCAACCGTCCTTTTCTAAAGAAACTGTAGTTTCCGTGTGGGATTGCTAACCTGCCGCTTCTCGCTTCGGTGTCCTACATCAATCTCTCGGAACGGGTCCGCCCTCTCGATCACATGGTGCGGAACTCGTCCGGAACATATTTCCCTAATAGACACAGAAGAGGGACTGTGGGCATTCAACAGAGTGAGTATCCTCTAAACATGTCGGCCGAAAGGCGCCGGAGTCTCAAACGTAAATAACATGTACTCGCCTTTGTAAAAAACCAGTTGAGAGTCTGGTAATTATCTCCATTATCCCGAGAAAAATAAAACGGGTAGAAATAAAATGCGCTGAAATGTGATGTGGTACACGTGTAAAATGAGACAGTCTAAAGGTTCACCTGTTTCATCCTAACAAGAGCTATGTTTATGTTTCTACGTTAAGCGCTGTTATGTGAAGGAAGGTATTCGGTAAAAAATAAAAGAAAATACTACAATAAAAAAAGTGAGTGAAGGGAAATACAAGCAATCATGTGACACCCTGAACTGAGTTATCAGAAGATAAAAAATAAAATAGGCCAAAGGAGAAAAAGTACCTGCCAAGACTCAGTGTTCCCCCTTACAATCTGAAGTATATAGTCATGTGGAGTTCAAAGAAAGCACAATAGTTCATAATGATCATTTAAACCATTAGGATCAACAGTTCCTAAGAATTTTATCCAATGTGTTTCCCTTCTTGCTAGAAGTGTGTGCAGATCCAATCCTGGGGATGGTTCTATGCGTTCTAGGACTGTGTACCTGAGTTGAGGAATTGTGTGATTGGCTAAAAATCCACACAGTCTAACTTTACAAATTGACAACTGGTGTGCAGATCCACTCCACACAAGAGAAAATTGTGGCCATGGCATGCCAGCTAAGGCCGTTATTCCATGAGGCCCCTGAGACAATACAGACATTGATGACTGTGCTCTCCATAACAGGTGGGCATAGGTTCATAACACACATATATCGCACACTGTGTGCAGATAGAAGACTAGTGCTCCTGTTAGTAGAGGATACTTGTCAGTGTGTAAGCGATGAGCCTACTACCCCCAAAGAATGGCTTATAAAGGAGTGTGCAGTGTCGATTAGTGCTAGATTCAAACTGATACAATATAGTATACATAGCCTACCTCGCCCCAAGAGGCTGTACACTATATACCCCACCAGAGCTAGATGTGGTGCTACTTTGGCAGATTTCCTTCACGTCATATGGCACTGTCCAATTATTACAACCTACTGGATGGAGATACTAACCCAAATCATGCATGTGACAGGGTGGGATATACCACACATGATTAAACAATGTGTGCTGGGCCTGCTTCCTGACAATCCAAAGAAAAAGATTAAGTTGGCGATTCACAGTACTGAGACTCACAGTAGCTAAGAGGTGCATTGCGATTAGCTGCCCCCCGCTCACAAATGGAATGGAAGAAAGGCCTGCTGGAATGCGCTGAAGCAGAAGAGGCGCATATGAGGCGAACCCGCCGGGATGAGAGGATGGCAGAAGATCTGCTTTCCTGGAGTGCTATGACACAAGCGCTGCTGATACCTCCTGAAGGCCCCCCAGACAGTTTGGACGACTGCCGGGAGACACCGACAGAGAGAGCGGTGCTCCTTTTACCTGAGCTGCAGCCAGGTGGGGTGAAGCGCAACAACCACTACAAATTGTATGTGGTTGAGCACACAACCTGGACAATTCAGGTGATATCTTTTACTATTTTCACAAAAAGCAGTAGTTTATTAACAACGGGTCCTGATGAATGCATGAAACTCTTTTCGTAGATATGCAGAAACATGTCGACCACCACTGATCACGGATATTATGTCAAATCTGTCTTTGCACTTGTTTTTTAGATTTGGAGGACTGGGAGATAATAATAAATCACTTACATCTATCCAGCTCATCCAATTTTAATACTCTTCACAACTCACTTTCTCTTACTTTACACTGCTTTTTTCAGTCGCCACATCAATACTGGTAATTCCAATCATACCTCCCTCCACTAACACGTCTCTCTCTCACTTACAAACGGTCACGGTAACAACTGACCGGCCGTTCTGTTTTGTCTCCTGGGCAAAGAGAACCCAAATGATGCTAAAGAGGGCGGCACAGTGTGGCTTCTGATGGGAATTTTTCCCTATGCCCTTGAGTCTTAACTCGGCTATTATCACACTAAGTCCGCACTGTCTGTTCCCACTTTTTGTTATCTGTATGGTGTCGAGGTTGGTGCCCACAGTGAATGACCCACTTGTTTTGACTTCTAGGTACCTTTTGTGTGTTGAGATGTATGGTTTTGGGGCATGTACCTAGTGTTAGTCGTTAAACTTGCCCTTGGACCCTTCTTTCAATGTGTCTGGTCTACCTCCTGAAGGTGACCAATCTGGCATTAGCTGATTATATAATGTCGTAGTGTAAAGTTGTTAAATAGGCAGGGTGAGTGGACACCAGAACATAAGTGGATGCTCAAATTGTATTAGAAAATGCAGATGACCTGTAGTTGGCAACCAAAAGTACTCTTTCATGTGTGGTCCAGTAGATGATTGGAAGCTATAGGGGAGGGAGTACCGTTTTAGTTATATAAATTAGTATAAACTGTTATATCTGCTATTGTTGACAGTAGTACTGTTATGTTGTTGACAGCCAAACTGTAACTTACTACCAATGTACTGGCAGAAACTGATGCCTATTTTACTATGATGGGAAAAAGTATTACTTCAAGATGTACACTGTCCTGCTACTTGACATGCTAATAAAGAAATTTGTAAAAACCTATAACAATTCACCTTGTCAGGCCTATTGGCATTCACATATGCTGTTCACAATAAATACTACAGGCACATTGCCTTTGTCATAACCTTTCATAATAAAAAGATCAGGCCATATCCCCTCACTGCACGCCGGGGGCAACCCTGATCTATCATCCCTCTGGCCCCTCTGGCGCCTTTTTGAAGGCCCTAGATGAAGCCATCGTCGATAGAGCTCTGCAAAACACGAATTTCCTACTTATAGGGGACTTCAAAATTCATTTGGATTGCGCGGAGGCCACTTACACAAGGGAATTCAGTGACTCCTTAAATCTTGCTCAACTGATCCAAAGGGTTTACTCCCCATCCCAAAGCGGGGGGCACATTTTAGATGCAGTCTGCTCCAACTTCCCTCTAATCATCCAGGAACCACTTCCTGTTTCCTGGTCTGATAATTTTTTAATTCAATATTCTTGGACTATACAGATATCTCATCTGACCATGAGGCCATCTAAGCATATCCATCCCCAACGAATTGAGCTGGCTGTCCTGGTCAGAGTCCTGTCTGACACCCGACCGCCCGCTTCTAAAGACCTGGCTGATGCTTTGGGGGTTTTTAATAACTGGATCTCACAGGCCGTTGAACATCTTTCCCCACCTCTGGTCAATAAGAGAGTAAGAAACACTCCGTCCAAACCATGGTTCTCTGATGAGCTCAAAAAGCTAAAGCAATCATGTAAAAAGCTGGAGTGCAGCTGGAGACAAGCCTACTGCCCACTGGCAAAAACAGTACTAAGGTAATCCCAGAAAAATTACTATGCTGCCATCAAGAAGGCCAAAGGCAACTTTTATGCGGAGCACATCGCTCAGTCAAAAAACAACTCAAAAGAAATGTTTTCCATCGTCCAGAGTTTCCTAAAGCCTTGCGCAGAACGTATTGCCGTTTCTGCCTCTAACTCTTGGTGTGAGGAGCTGTCCGGGTTCTTCATAGACAAAATCCAATTGATCCAGGACAGCTTCGGCCCTACTATCCAAGTGCAGGTGGCTCACCCCCTACAGAGAGCATGGACCCTTATCCAACCCGCACCTCCCTGACAGCTTTTACACCCATTACTCCGTTGGATACTTTGGCTATCCTCAAATCCCTCAAATCAGGTTCCCCAGCTAATGCTTGCGCAACTAGCAGCAGTGGCGGAGGTGGTTAACCCTGAAGTGAACAATATCATCAATTTATCGCTTCAAACAGCCACAGTACCACCTGAGTGGAAAGAGGCTAAACTACTCCCCCTGCTAAACAAGCCCTCCTTAAACCCGACCACCCTAGCCAGTTACCGACCTATCTCTCTACTCCCGGCTGTGGCAAAGGTGTGTTTAAAGGCAGTACACAAACAACTCTCCACCCAAACCCAGTGGGAATTTAGTGCCACATATAGTACCGAGACTGCCCTGGTTGAAATGTCGGAGACTATTAGGGAATGCTTAGATTCAGGCAGAAGAGCTGCCCAGATTTTATTGGACCTCTTTGCTGCCTTCGACACAGTTCTGCATCGTCAACTTCTGGTTGGTCTCTCCAAGATTGGATTCTCCGGCTTGGTATGGGATTGGATCGAATCCTTCCTAGAGAACAGGACACAGCAGGTATGGCTGCCCCCTTTTTCTTCAGCATCAAGAAAGGTGACCAAGGGAGTCCCTCAGGGCTCAACTCTGAGCCCCATTCTCTTCAATGTATACGTTACACCACTTATCTATCCGGGGGAAGAGCTGGGTGCAAAGATCATAGCCTATGCCGACGATACCCAGCTCCTCTTCACGTGGAAGGAAAATGACCTGTCCCCTTTTATCCAAAAACTGTCTGGCAGCAGTTTTTAATTGGCTGGCAGGAGCTCAGCTTAAATGCAATGAGGATAAGACCGAGGTCCTCCTCTATGGGTCTTTCCTTCCGCACTTCAGGGATGACCTTTGGCCTACGGGCTACCCCATGCCTAAATCAACAGGGAGCCCAGTGAAGAATCTGGGGGTCTAGTTCAGTGAGGACCTCCGATTCTCAACACAGATAAAAAAAATTGCGGATGTGTGCTTGGCACACTGAAATCACTTAGGAAAGTCCTGCCATTGCTGCACAGACCAGCAAAATAAATTGTGACTTGCGCTCTCATCATGTCACGTATAGATTACGCCAATGCCTTATACACCAGCCTCCATGGTAATCAGCAAAAAAAGTTACAGACCATCCAAAATGCAGCAGCAAGAGTGCAGTTGAGCGTTCCGAGTAGGTCCAGTACAAAGCAACACCTCCGGGATTTGCATTGGCTCCCAGTGAGACAGCGTGTCCTATTCAAGGTGCTCACTCTTGCCCATGGTGCCGTATATAAATCTGCGCCTCATAGACATCTACGCTCCGCAGGTCACTGCCTCTCCATTATTCCACGCTAATGCCTTGCCAGAACAGGGGGTAGCTCCCTCTCTTTCAGGGTGGCCAAAGCCTGGAATGCCCTTGCCTATAAATTGTGCAACACCCAAGACCTCAGGCTGTTTAAAAAGCAGCTAAAAACCTTGCTCTTTAATTAACGCGCGTTCTGCACCCTTCCGTCTCCTTACTACTGGATTCCATGTTGGGACACTCCTGAGGATCTGTGCGCGTTATAAATACTTAATAACATAACATAACAGTCCTTCTGCATCTGTCGTAACTTTTACCAATGAATCAATTAGACCTACAGCCATGATCATTGGATTGCTCCCACAGCCATCTCAGGCAAGCTGTAGTGAGTATAATCTGTGCAAAAAAGTACTCTGTTTCAGTGGGAGCACACAACTTCTGCCCAATTAAATCCGGTACAGGGTAAGATCAACATGTGGACAGAACCAGAGCCTCTCTCAAAAAAGTGCTTCAAAACTCTTTTTTCTGTTGGTCACATGAAGTCTCGCGAAAAGTGCGCTTTCAAGCCAGATCTAATGAACGTGCTAACTCCCTATTCACATGTTCCCATCCTCCAAAACGAAATGGGGGGCCATGGACCCCTTTTAAATGAAGGTTGTAGACACGTGGGAGGATACGAGATGATTTTCCATCTTAGAGTAGGCAGTGCTAAGAAGGAAAGGGGGAGCCTTCTTGAGTTTATGCAAAGAATTGACATGAGATGTGATATTTCAGTCTAGCATTGAATGCAGGAAATATCGGAGGTGCACCTTTTGCTTACCTTTTCTGAACTCTAGCGAATTATTTACATGAAAAATAAATGCAAACCAAGCACATGCCCAATATGCGGTTTATCGTATCGATAAACACAAAATATTGGGTACCTGAGATGTCGATGGTAGGTGGCAAGCACTGTATTTTCAAAATCCATGTACATAGAGCTACAATTATCATTTATTGTCAACTGTTGTTGTTCCCAGAAACCACGAACGTTTTTGTATCATTGTGCTGCTAGCTTATTTACGATGCATCCTCATTGACAATTAGTGATGATTTGTTTGTTCAACAATGCAGGATGATTTCAGGCCGTCACATCTACCGAAACAGAGAACTGCGCCAGAGGTCGCTGAAACAGAACGCTATCAGCAGAGGCCAAGGTGTGTAATTCATACAAATGATTCAATATAAATGATGCTATATTTTTGTTTAGTAGCCACAACTACGTGTGCTCTTTAAACAGGTTGTCCAGTGAAATGACTTACACCAACAATTGTGGGTGTGTTTTGTTAAATATATATAATTTTAACATATGTTCATTGAGCTCTAGAAGTTTATCGGGAGAATTAATTACATACGCCTGTTTGCGATTGTCACATACAACATGTATTTAGTTTGCACTCAAGCAGTAAATCACATTAAGAGAAACAGTGGAAATCGCCATCCATTATATGATTAGTTACTAGCCCTCACTTGTAACTGACCAGTCACAACACCGCTAGTCATATCAATACAAATTCCCCCTCTCATGTAAATTGTAAATTGATACTTGTATGGTGCACTACTCACCCGCAAGGGTCTCAAGGCGCTTGTACGAATACCGCTGTGGAACCCTTCCTGGCTTTCCCTGTGAGGCGTCCACTCCTGGGTACCCCCAAGGTGGAGGCCAGGCATCCTTCGCGTTGTGGGGGCCGTTGCGGAGATTAAGCAAGCTATTGCCAGAGTTGCAGAGTGGGACTCCATGATTGGAATAGGCACTGAGGCGAGAATTATCAGGTCCGTGGAATTTTGAGCCCAAGACCCGCTGAGGCGGAGAATTGAACCCTGGTCCCAGGCTAGACCTCTGCATCAGGGTCTGCCGCTCTAATCATTGAGCCACATGAAGTCCCACTACGTAATAATATGCATTGGATATTATTGTGCTGTAAACTGCTAAGGGCACCTAACTACATTCTATCTGAGAGAAGGTTTCTTCTGCATTAAGATATAACATGCCATTATGTGTGTTCTGAAATCTGTGCCAAAGGTTATATATCATGAGGCACAGATCGATATTATTGTAATAAATGGATCAAAATCCTTGTAGCTGTATAGTTGTTAGCAGTATGTTATGAAGGTGGTCTGCTGTCATTGCAGATTTTAGTTCTTCCACCATAGTGTCCCAGCTAGTTACTATTACTTGTTTGTTTTGTTGTATGGTTATGAATTGCAATTCTGCTCCTCCCAGCTATTCAATCAATTCTCATCTCCAGCTAGCTAAAAGCGAAGGAGAGTTTGATTTCCAATTTTGAGCAATCATTCTCTTGTTCAGTATGAACGTTTGATTGATAAATTTGGCACGATCTTTATTCTTTTTTTGTGTGTGTGGCCAACCTTAGAAATCGGTTTTCAGCTTCAATTCTAATTTAATGCCGGTGACTATTTCAGTTGTCTGTATGAACCCTACGGTGAAATCAACCCAGGACCAGAACATATGAAGCAACAATGCTTGATTAGTCATACACATAGGGCACTTTTCCTTTATGGTTTGATACATTTTAAGCTTCTATGATTTAATGTTGATGTAAAAAATATTGCAATACACAAATATTGTAGCAGAAATATTGTAGTGATCAATATCAAGTTTATTTACTTAAGATGTAATCAACAAGGTCTACAAAAATGTTGGTGTACTAAATATCGAGATCATACATGTAAGTATAAATATTTAAAAGTATTTAAAATGATAATATATTTTAGAAAAATAACTAACGTGTGTATGTAATAAAAATAAAGGTGATACAGTTGTAATAAGTAAGACTTTAAAGCGATTTTAGATAATAAAATGTATAATAAACAATATATATAATAAAATATTCTTTTACACATGTTAAAACAAATACTAACAGTACCAACACAATGTAAAAAACACAAAATATATACAATATACATTTATAATACTACATTAAAAAGATTTACAATTATACAATATTATTCTTGGATTACTATAACCGCATTTTAAAAACAGTTATTAAAACCCATGCTACTAACATAAACTACTAAATAAAATATTAAATTACAATAAAAATACAGTTTGGAAAAAAACCATCAACATAAAAATAAGAAAACAACACAACAAAAAATAAAATAAAAAATCATACACCCTAATATTAAAAGAAACTACAACAATTAATAAACAGAGATACAGCTTCAGCAAAAAACAATAAAACTCCGTTACATTTGTTAGACTAAAACGTATCACTTGCACTTCAACCTAAAAAACAGGAGAGAAAGTAATTCACTTTAGAAGCATAAAATGTACTATTCCCACTCTAACCCAAGCAGAAGTAGGGAAAGGGTTCGACTTGGGAGGCGTCAGGTTTACTACTCCCACTATAATCTAAGAAATAGTATGGAAAGTGTTGGACTTTGAGAGGGAAGGGCCACATTTAATATTCCTTCCACAAACTAAGCAACAGTAGAGAAAGCTTTGGACTTTGGAGGAGTCAGACTTTCTATTCCCACCCCATATTAAGCACTATTGGTGAACGTTTTAGACTTTGGAAGGGCCAGATTTACTAATCCCATGCCAAAGTTAGCAATATTAGGGTAAGTGTTGGACTTTGAAGGGGGTGAGACTTCCTATTCCTCCTACAAACTAAGCAACAGTAGAGAGATTGTTGAGAAAAATATATAATAAATAATGTATTTAAAGAATCGCAACATTAAAAAATGAATCTCAAATAAAATGCAATGTATTAAAAAGATTGAATATTTTTTAATAATATTTGTTGAAGCACCTTACAACTGTAAACAATTACTTTAAAATATCTAAGGAAAACAACTTATACAAAATGAACAATTTAAAAATTATTTCCCAATTAAAAACACTAAATAATGTGAATGGGTACAAAAAAAATTAAACAATTCCAATTACCAAAAATGAAAAAAATAACAAATCTTTAAAAACAAATCAACCATAATATACAAAAGAATGTAATCAAATAAATAATGTACATAGTTAATACTGTAATTATCCAATTAAAATGAATTAATTAATAATTCATAACAAATAATTACAAAATTGATCAATTAAAACATTTACATATTACTTTAATTAACCAACTGAAAACTTTATGTTTCTAAAATATTCATTCATTCTTTATTTCGGTTTGTACACCATAAAAGAACAAACACAGATAAGTACGAACAATACTAAAACAGTTTAAAAAGCTAAAAGTCAAGATAAAACAATTGTAAGTAAAAATTATTTTTAGGGTTAAAACAATGGGAATGTCAATCACATAGCCCAGTCCATGGTTGAACTTTAAGAAAATTCATCTGTGCCTACCACATAGAGCTTAAAAAATGGGATACTGCATAAAAGGCATAAAGTTCAGTGTTATATTTTAGGAGCCTGAATGCTTCTTTGCAGTGTTGTGCCAAGGTTCCTACACAATTGTATCAACCGGCTGTGCCTGATGTTGTGGTGTCCCGGGCATAACAAGAAAACATGGAGTTCAGACTTCTCTCCTGAGCTACACTCTGGACACCCCAAAGTAGTACCACTGTACCATTTATTAGTGAAGGAACGCAGGGGAAGGCAGCCATGCCGAAACAGCACATACAATTTTCTGGCTAATGCCGGTCGAATTTCATCTAGGCATGGCTCTATATGTACCCTTCATATCCAGGAAGTATGATGTAAGAGATCCCGTGGTAGAATCTTCATGGAGTTTATCAACTTTGCCCACCCTATAGCTGGTAAAGAGTTGTTTACGAGGGATTGTCAATCAGGCTAAATCTGGATTATACCATAGATTCAAGTCAAGTCAAGTCAGAAATTTATATAGCGCGCTACATACCCAGAGGGTCTCAAGGCGCTTGAGGAGGGGAGGGAGTTACTTGTCGAATATCCAGGTTTAAGTTGCTTTCTGAATGCTAGGTGGTTCTGTGTGAGACGTAGGTGGGTGGGGAGTGAGTTCCAGGTTTTTGCTGCGAGGTAGGAGAAGGATCTACCTCCCATGGTGGTTTTATTGATGCGAGGATTGTCTCTACCAATAGAACGGAGACCTTCCCTGATATGTGCAAACTATGGCAGCTTGCCTATACCAGGGAGTCTCAAAATTTCTAGGAGCTCGGACCTGTATTCGGCCAGTTCGGGTGTCACCCAGAGGCACCACCAAAAGAGTATAGGTCTGCAGCCAATTTCCTCTGCAATGGGTCTCACCCCATGATCCATAAGCAGTGGAACCAGTGTGGAACTCACCGGTAGGCCGAATAGTTGCCTAAGAAAGTTGTTCTCCGTTTTGACAATAGGGCTAAGGTGAGAGTGCCCCCAGAGTTCAGCCCCATATAGGGCAGCACTCCTAAGCTAGGTTTTATAAATCTCCTGCCAGGCCACCTGCAGTCTGGGACAGTTTAAGATTTGACTTATCTTTTTGGGGCCCCAGGCCATAAGTAGTCTAATAAAGATACCCGGTCCAGTGGAGTACCATTCATGCATGGGTTAAATATTAATTAAGTGATGTTACAATTAAATACTTAGCATAATTATAAATCTAATTAACCAATGTAACTACCCAAATTGTAAACAAGGAACACCAAATTAAAATATGTATTAAAATATCTTCTCACCCTACTGCGGTACACTTAAAGATAACAAAAAAAAGTTAAAAATATTGCCAAACTATAAAACAACTACAAAAAAATTGCAGTCAATAAATATTAACTCATTAATAGCTTAAAACACACAGAATCATAAAACATTGCAAAGTAGTACAAAATTGATATTACACACAGACATATTAAAAAATATATTAATACTTAAACCTATGAGATTCTTACCAGCAGTATTCTGTACCACAATATTGTTGCCACGATATTTTTGAGACAACAGTAACATCATGCCCCATCATGCAGAGTCTGCTAGGGGTTATGTTGTATTGGTTTAAATCTGCCATTCATTGATATTGTGTTTTGTTGTGCAAGGATTTGTACCCATTCCCATCAGTTATATCTCTCAAAAGGACTGTTGTCCATTTTGTTTTTAGTAATTGTAGGTCTGGTAAAGTCAGCAACTGTAAAGCCTAATAAAATCATGTCACCTCTTACCTAAGAGAATTTAGGGCCAGATGTAGGTAGCCCAGTAACGGCCGAAATTACAGAATTTCAGCAGTTACCGAGCGGTATTGGGCATTTGAGATGTAGGGGCCAAAATTAAGGATTTGGTTATTTACCGAATCGGTGATTTAAGGAATAGGTAAATTACAGATTCCTTAAAATACCGATTCGGTAAATTACCAAATCCTTAATGTAGGGAGCACTCAAGTGAGTGCATTTACCACCAACTAAAAGTTGGTGGTAAATATCGAAAACCTTTGAAAAAGCAAATTTGTGCTTTTCCAAAAGTGCCACGTGGCAGACATACATGTATGTGTGCCACATGTGCACTCATGTACTATTCAGGGGTGCAACAGGGTGTCAATGTGACACCCTGCCACCCTTGTAAGTCTTCCCCCTATTACCAATTTGGTATTTACCAAATCGGTAATTCCCATTCATTCCTATGGTCCTCCAGGCCCATAGGAATGAATGGGAATTACCGAATCGGTAAACACTGAATCCGTAATTATAGAATTTTACAATTTTATCATTACATACATACCATTTACCAATTCTGAAATACCAAATCGGTAAAATTCGGTATTTTAGAATCAGTAAATAGTATTTACCTACATATGGCCCTAGTCCTTAAATTGATTCTAGAACTGCATGTGTTGACAGGGGTCAGTCCAAGTTGGGTTAATTGGACATAACTTCATAGAGTAAGTTATTGAATATTAGGACTGACCTGTCAGGGTAAGGTATTCTTGTTGTAGGCTCAAAAACATATACAATTCCAAATCATCAAAAAAATACCCCTCCATCATGACACCAGCCTTCATCCAAATCTGCGTGTTTATATTGTGTGCTACTAGCCTACATTGAGGCATACATGACAGTGGGAGAGACTGAGCATATGCAAGTGTCTGTTTAGTTTTACTTATCACCCTGAGGCAGCACCAGTTGGTCACCCCTTTTAATGATGGATTTTGGAGTCTCTGAGTAAATGAAGATACTGCCCTGGGAAACAGGGGTATATCCTTCACTAGTCTTGGAGATGAATGGCCTTTGTCGAGGGCACGATTGCCACCCATCAAGTGACTCACTATAACTTGGTGGCCAAAAATAAATTTTACATTTCGGATGCTGCAAGTCCTTCCTGAGTCAATGGATCATGAAGTATGGCTAACATCAGCTTGTGTCTGTGTCCACCCCATTTCTATTCTTCAGCACTACATCAGTATCTATATGAAAACAATGTGGTGGAATTACCAGCAGAGTAGTAAAAAGTATAAAACTTGGGATAACATGATCATCTTTGCTACTACTATTCACCTCAGTACAGCAAGCCTGTTCCAGAATGTCACTGACAACTGAATACTTATTAATGACAACCACATTATCCTCAATCATATCCTGTTTTTGGTAATATATCCTGTTTGTTATCCTGGTTGTGGGATTGTAGATAACAATGTATTCATTGCTGAATTTCTGGTCTAAGACTTCGACTAGATAGTCCAATATCTATTGTTGCCACCAAGGGAACGCCATTCCCTGTGTAGCAGTGTTCTGTAATGTGTAACAGATGCCTTATTTTCAGTGCTGTATTCTTGTGCAGAAAGAACCCAGATTAATAGGTGGCACAGATTAAGGGTGCAAGTCTTAAACAATGTATGCATATCATTTCATTCCAAATTCGTCTGTGTAGATGAACACACTACAATTTGCAAACGTAGCTTGATCATTGAGGAATTTCAAGTTAATGTGCAGTTAACACAAATGGATTTGAAGGAGGTAGGCTAGAGCACATTCTACATATTTATTGGTTGCTCCACTCTTTATGGATCAGTGGTAAAACCCTTTCAGCAATGGAGTTTCAGACCTTCAGGATGGGCATTAAAGGTCTGTCTTCGGAGTGGGGCTAGCTTCACACAGAGGCAGTTACCATTTTTAGATGATTCTGCAAGTATCTGTATCCTTGCTGTGTAAAGGGCAAGTGACACAATTGGAGTTGGCTGAGTGATGCTTCCCATAGTGGAACTGGTGAGGTATCTAAGGCTGCAGGACCACTGCCACTCCACAGAACAGCAGTTATTTGGAGCCTCCTGACCCATTATTAAACAAGTGCCTTCAAGATGGATGGCAGGTCATGTTGAGAACCAAAAGTAAATACCCTTTGCTACTAGAATTTGCAGACATCCACCACATCAAGCACCAGACCGGAATAAGGTAGAGGCTAAAAGACACAAGTTTGGGTGGATAAGGTAGACAGATTTCTGGACTATGACACAGTAGATGCTGAGGGGTGTGATGAGGAGTTCATGGGTGGGTGTGCAGTAGGTGTGACTGGTGTGCTTGCTTCCTCCTACAGAATGATGACAAATCAACTACCTTGATAAGTGCAATTATAGTGATGCCCTGAAGCAGATCTTCTGAGCAGGAACATCCTTTCACGAGAGAATACCATTGCATCCATGGTGCATTCAAGTCTCCAGTTAGAAAAAAACAAAAGGGCAAAAAAAGAAGGGGATCCTCTTACACGGAGGCCCTCCTTGGGAATGCAAGTTTATTTTACAAAATTAGCAGACCCAGTTGATCAGAAACGCATAATATTGATAAGAGACAAAGATAGATGCCATGGAGTTGGATAAAAGATGGTCATAATTGTTTTGCCAAGAATGAATCATAACGAACTGATTGGACACTGGGGCTCAAACACAAAAAGAGTAATCCAGGTTTCAGGAACTAAAGACCCTGATGCAAAGACACAGATTGCAGGAGTGTTGTTGTTAAGGGAATCCTTCCTGACTGGTGTACAGTCATATTCCCCTGTCCTAGCAGCCAGCAGTGTATCTGTGATGCTGGATTTTGATTTTGGTACTAGCCTCACACTTTATTGGTAACCTGATTTGGACCTGGACAGGCACACCAGTCATGCCCTCATTTCACTCACAGGATTAGGTTCCCTGTTACTGGTTGAACATGCAGAGTGGTGGTGGCAGAATACCATGCTCTTTAAATCAATAGTTGTGATCACATCTTTTTATCCATGCCTCTGGAGTGACAGTCCACTGGCTCACTTGTAAAAAGGTCCTCTTCAGTGAACTTACCATGGCCCCAGCACTCACATCCCAAGTGTATATTGTGCATATTATGTATGTGGCATACTCTGCATTATATGTCAGAGTGAGCCAGAGTTATGGAGACCTGTGAGATCAAATTTGTGTGCACCCTTGCCTGGCCTTGAGCAATAGATGTAGGTGAGGTTGTTTTCACAAACAGTGGAAGTGTCTTGCTGACATTGCTGAAACTGGGGATAGGACACCTGTAGGAAACTGAGACAATGAAGTGAGGAGAAGGAACCCTATATACAGATGTGGGGAGAAAGGAGTCAATGCTATGTTAGAAATCCAGTTAGCCTTTCTGTTAAGAGGAACTGATAATTAGTCTTCATGTAGCACTGCCATTTAGTAGATGATGGGGGTGGGGGTGAAGAGTTGGATTGCAGTCTCTGTTGTTCAAAGTCAAAGGGACCCCATAAAGGTGCAGCCAGCCTTTACTCTAAGACTCTTCATTGTGGCTGATAATAGCCAAGAGCAGAAAATCACACATCTTTGCACCATTATCGTGGGTGCTCCAAGCTGGAGACTACCCTGTTTTGAGAAGCATCACAGTAGAAAAAAGGCTGTGTCTAGAGAGCAGTCTGGAAAGGACACTTGAAAGGAGACCTACCCAAACCATTACTGAAAGCGCAGTGGATCCACATCTCCAGTTCGCTTTGACTGTATCAAAGTAGGATCCACTGACCCACATGTTTCAGTTCCAAATGCTCTATGATAAAGGAAGGGAATGCTCCACAGAGTACATAGAGGACTGCTATGCAACCAGGGCACATCACCTGGATGCTTGCCTAGCTAGAAGAAGCTCTTCATCTGACCTGAGGTACATAGAAGTCATCCTGCTTGCTTTGGGAAGAAAGGAACCTGCCAATCCTCTTTGAGGTGTGACTGTACAGGAAAGAAGACAGGGAAGAGTGACCTGCCTGCCCTAGGTGTCAATGGATACCAGGCATTCCTAGTTCCAAATAGGAACTTTGAAATTATGGCTGCTAAGTTCCAATACGCCAAGAACTAAAACTGTGACTGGACCTATGCTGCTGTGACCCAAATAAATGTAACCACAGCCCATCTTATGCAGCTGTAACAGAAAGAAGTAGGACTGCAGCCCTTCAAATGCTGCTGTGACCCAAATACGTGTGACTGTGGCTCTTCCCAGGCCAGTCAGACCTGTAGAAATGTGACCGAGGCTCATTTCATGTTGCCGTTACCTAGAGACCGGCGTGACTACCCTGCAAAACTAGGCCATGACTTAGCACACTAAAGTGGACCCTAAGTGAAAGCCTAACACACAGAATTGGATAGGAGTGCAGCTGTGATATGATCTGCCTGTGGGACTACCACAACTCCAGGTTACTTGAATCTTCAACCCATAGGGCTCTGATATCATGATCCACCACCACCAAGGACAGGAACCTCTCTGTAGCAAGAGAAGGCCACGTAAGACCCAAATTGAGTGCTGATTCACAGAAGCGGGAGAGGGACTGTGTACTGCTACCGCTGGCCTAAGCTGTGTGCTTCCTGTACATGACCTGAGGTGAGAGCCCAGATGCTTTTTTCAACTGTGATGAATTGAGTAAATTGCGTATACTAGAAGAGGTTAATCTCCACATGAGCCTTTATTTATAATACTATAGAAAATCTTACTATGAGTTGGAACAACTGCAAAGCCCAGAGGAACGGGGGATAAGCCAGGGGGCGAGGAATAGGATTGCCAATCAAAGTTCAGTTAGTCCACAGTCTAGTTCACTAAATTGTTCCTGATCATTACTTGTGTGGTATGTAGTTTTGGTGTATCATAAGGTAACTTTCTTTTAAAGAACTAAAGCACTGGGTTGGACAATCAGTTATTGCACTGCTTTCTAATTGTTGACATCTACGCTCCTGGACCCCCCTCACAACCTCCTTGAGTGGCCTGAGACTGTTCACCATCGCTACCAGAAGGGGTTGTGCATGGCCTAGTTTGCAGAGCCACAATATGTTGGGCCCAGTGATGCCTCTTTAATTCAATACCAGACACACCCTACTCTTTAATGTCACTTCTGCAGGTTTCTGCTTTCTCCCTTTGGGACAGTTTTTCTGTCTTTCTCTTCCTCCATCTTTTTCCCCTTAGTGTGTTTTTCTCTCTTTTGCTCTTGGCAAATGTCGATGTGAACCTTTCCTTGTCCCAAACTCAAATAGAAGATTAGTAAATCTCCAACCATTTCGAGGATGGGCAACAGCTGGAGAGGGTATTGGAATACCCATAAATGTACATATTTGTGGACGTTTTAAAACTCCCAGGGTGAACTATGCTTTATAACACTCATTATAAGTACCCTTTCTATCATACATTCATTGCAGAGAAACCCCTACTCATAAAACCAGTTACACCTGCCTGGAATTTCTGGTAGGGGTAAAAAATGTAAATTTGATCACAAACGTATTTTTACAACCCAATTTACTGTTATGATTAGGACTCTATGGGGTATATGTACAAGAGCTGCTGCTAACTAGCTTCAGCGTTAGTTACTAGCAGTTTTCTTAACGTGGCCTATCACCAAAAACTATCGCCCTGATAGCGATTTATTTACAATACATCGCTACATGGCGATAGTAACAGCTAGCTGTGGTGACAAATGCTGCTAACACAAGCGTCAAGGCGATAAAAATGTTGACAAGAAATGTGATGAAAGGCCCATTATCAGCAAAAAAACTCATGTTAGTCAGCCCAACATGACTATTTTTGCCTCTAGAGGCAAAAATGGCCTATGGCCTATAAGTCCACCTCCAATGAAAAATAGGAAATAAAACCAACGGAATGCAGAATGGAGCTGCCAGGGCCAAGTGCAGCACAGATCAACAGCAACTCCCTAAACCCCCAACAGCCAGGATGACCAGCTAGAGCCCCAGGAGAAGAGGACATGCAGATTCAGGGCTGCAGTTAGGGAAAGAGGCACATCGCTGGGAACAACCAGTGATGCATCACTTTTATAGCACCCTCTTTGCAACACCATACCAGACAAAATCTTGGAAGCGGGGACAGTCCCCGGGGCCCGGAGGCCTCACTGGACCTGCGTCTGTGACCCGGATTGGGAGGCAGAAGTGCTGGACCATGGTGGTAGACATTGTCGTGATGGCAATGGCCCTTACTTGGTGGTGAAGTCAGTCTGGTCGCATGGAGGCACATTGCTGAGCTGTGTGTGAAAGCTGCCTGGTACACCTTGGAGATGTGAACGGTAGAGGCGCACCTGTCCACCAACGTAGAGAGGTCTGCATAGAATACCAGGCGCCACCACTACACCGTGGTGCCCCGAGGAGATTACCAATGGAGGGTCGCGCCTCTCTGCATCACAGGCTGGAGGATGTTGCGCTGGCTTGACACTGTGGAGGGTGAGGTCCATGAGCTGCGCCAAACTTGTGCGGCGGGAGCGCTGCAACTTCACACCTAAGGGTGCCCTGTTGCCTTACCTGCATCAGGAGGTTTCCCAGGGGACCTGGTGGCAACTGCTATACCCTGGTTTGTGAAATCCCTCCTGACTGAGGCTCCTGCTGGCTGAGTCACAGATTTGGAGAGTGTACAGCGTATTGAGCCCCAGTGTCAATGTCCTGTTGAGGAGAAGGTGGGACGCGTAGTGGACGAGGCCCGGGGATGAGTCAGGCCCAGGTCTAGCGCCTGTGGGTGACACACACCGTGCCCTCAGCAATCCCCGTACTGTGGCTGACCTACATCAGTGAGGGCACTGCACAAGACTTGTGGGGGACTTCACTAACTGGCTCAAGTTGCTGAGATCAGCCATTGGTGGCAGTTGGGGCCAGGGGCACGGAGGCTGGTTCTGGACCAGGCCCTTGGGTATGTAACTTTATCCACCGTTACTCCCTGGGGAACACATAATCTGGTTGTCACTGTTATATCGAAAGAGGCAACTGGGTGGTGCTGCCTTTTCTTGCCTCCTGTTAGTTTACTTTTGGGTTTACGGGGGACTAATCCTTAGTGGACTTCCTCTTCCCACAGCTCTGCGCCGTCCTGCTGCTGCTGTCCCCATCTGCTGCTGCTGGTTCCTCTGATCCAGAGGTCAGCAGTTCAAGTCCCTCCTGCACCCACAGGCTCTTGCCAACACCTCCTCCCTGGTGGTCCAGTGGTTGAGGGTCACTGCTCTGCAGCTTTATTGACCTCCAGTCCCTCTTTTCTGCATTTTCTGTTCATCTTTCTGCTCTTCTCCATTGCTTTTCTACCTTTGTGTATTTTTTCTTTGCTTTGTTTGTCTTTGTTTTTCCTTTGCTTTTTTGCAGTTCTTATTTGCCTATCCTCTCCCTCGTTGCCAAACCAATAACCCACGTCCATGCCCCCTCCAGTTTACTTTCCTGAGTTTCCCGCCTCCCACCTGTCCAGCCCCCCTGCAGCACTACTTAATGGCGGACACTGTGTGGCCATGCACTGCGCGTGTGCCACTGGTGCGCCGAAGGCAAGCCAGTCTGCATCCGTCCGCCCCCGTACTGCTCCCAGCACCCGCCTCACCCTCAACCCTGGACACTACCCCCCCGCTCGCCCTCAACCCTAAACGCTACGCCCCCGCTATACTTTATCCCCCTCCAGACTTATATGGCAATGACTTAGCACTGTTCTTTCCTTTTCTCGATCTACAATTGTAATTGTTCCTTCCCAGACCGTCTAGACAATTTTATCTTGCACTTCTGTGGAGGCCATATTTCTACTTTGACTCTCTTATTTTCATGTTGGTGCTCATAATTGCAGCCGATTAGGAACACTTGGTAGAAATGCACGGGCTGTAGATTACCGTTGCGGTTTCCCTTCCACTCCCCCCAATTCATTCTCTTTCCCGTACCCCTAACTGCCCTCACGATCTTCCTCTAACTCTCCACTTCTCAGCCCCGTACCAACATGCCCCCCTCTTATCACGCACACATCCCAGATGACTACACTCTCTCAAGACATGGCCCTACCTCCTGGACCATCCTTTATCCCCCCAATCTGTATAAAAATGCTAAGAAAAACTTCAAACATAAACTACTCATTCGTAACCCTGAAACACTTATTGTTGATAACTACCTCAGCCTCTCTTCCCCCGTAAAAACTAAAAACATCTTCTATTCCGAACGCCCCTCCAAATGGAAAAGCATTTTCCTATGTCAGCTCCCAGTCACTCACTCAATCAAAATTACCTATGGATTTAAATTATCCACTACTCCCTCCCTAATATTTCCAGGTGAAATCGACATCTCCATTTTCAAAACGGGTAAAATCCTCATACAAGCTGCTGAATCACACCTCACCATCTTTGAGCACCACTTCAACACCTTGTCTCTCCACCTAAACAAAATTAACCCTAGTGCTCCGAATACCCAATCGCTCAACACCACCACTCTCTCCCTTCCCCTACACCTCTCTCCCTCTCCCCTGTCTTCACTCCTACCAACACCATACTCCAATCTCCTATTCCCCACTCCCCCTCCCCTGTCATCTCTACAGTCAATGCCATCTACCAACCACCGTCACCTAAACTTTCCCTCCCCCTACTGACATCCCCACTGCACACCCCCTCTCCCTACCACTTACATTCTCCGACAATCTGTCCCCCTCAACCTCTTCTAAAATACCCAACCCCTTCCTTCCTTCCTTCCTGTATGCCACAGCCTGAATCCCTACCCCTCCACCCTGGTTCTCCTATTGTACCACCTCTAGACTCACCCTAATCCTCTCCTAACCCTCCTTCACAACCACTGAATTTTTCTCCACCGTTAATCCCTGACGCAGTCCTACTTTATGCTCTTTATGCCCTCATATCTTCTCTATCCACATCCCTGAGTTCTTAAATCTCTTGTCCTCCATCATGCCACCACCCACGCCTAATTGCCTTAACTCTATTAATTCCAACACCATTGACCTCACACACCTTACACACAATTGCCCCCTGTCTACAACAAACACTATCCACTCCCTCTCACCCTCATCCTCCCCTTTAGAGATTTCCCACTCCCCTATAACCCTGACCCTACACAACATCGATCGCAACCTCTCTTTATTGACAAATGAACTCTTCCGACTTAGAGAAGATGTTAAATCCCTCAGCTCAGGAACCGGACTCTCGCGTGCAAATGCCCACCACCCCAACCATAAAATCCCCGCCAACTTCAATCGTCACCATTGGAATACTTCCCCACTCCACAACCGTATGTCTAGGCCTCGCCACACCTCGTACCACCTCTCCCCATCCGACCTATGCAATTCCTACCTTCCTAGTTCTTCAGTCAACAACCAACCTCCCCCCTACTCCTACATCCCTGTCATTCTAGGGACCAACAGAATTCCTACCACTCCCCCCTCCCACAGACCCCCTCCTCAACTCACCTCCATCCGCCCCTGCCCTCCCTCCCAAAATAACCCCAATCCACATGCCTGCATGCTTGTTAACTGCTGATCCGCCGCCCGACACGCCACTGAAATCTCAGAATCTATGCTTAGTGAATCTATTGACATCGCGTTCCTCGCCAAAACTTGGCTCAATGAACACTCAACGAGCATGCTAGATCTACTCAACCCCCCCCCCCCCCCCGGATACTCTAGCCTCAGAATCAACAGATCTGACAGAATAGGAGGTGGACTGGCCATAATCTTCAAAAACAAACTTCAGCTCTCCCTTGTTAAAAACTCTGGCCACTCCACCTTTGAATACCTTGAAGTTGAACTTAAAATTCTAGGCGCCCACTCTATTCGTTTACACACTATCTATCACTCTCCTGGTGATCCACACCCCTTTATTGATGAACTTTCTGATTTGATTACATAATCCTCATTATCCAACTCAAAAAATCTCTTCCTTGAGGTCTCAACCTCCACTTGAACAACACCAATGATCCCACTACCACCCTCTTCACCAACCTTCTCGAGATCAATGACCTCAAACAACTTTGTCAGTCCCCCACCCACACCAAAGGAGCCATCCTGGATGCCATCATTACCCACAATGACTTAGCCTTCCTCACCAACATCATCCCCATTAATTGGTCCGACCACCACCTCATACTGTTCACCATTTCCATCACGCCGCCTCCCCTCTCCTCGAAGCAAATTAAACCTACGAAATGAACCAGAAATCTAAAACGTATCCTTCCTGGCGAACTTGCGTCCAAACTACAAGCTCACCTGCTCCTCACTCCTCTCTCCCAAAACGCAAATGAGCTTACTGATCCCTTTAATAAAGCTGTCACAGATGTCCTTGACCAATTGGCCCCTCCTAAACTTAAAACTCTAAGAAACATTCCAGCTTATTATAAACATACAACAGAAATTGATCCAGTATAATGTACTTTGCCATAAAGTTGCAAAAAAAAAAAATTATATATATATATATATATATAAATGTTAACAATTCTATGTACACAAAATACACTCATGTATGTCTCTGGATCCACAGTAACATAGGTGACCAAATCTGCATGCCCATTGATCTTTTTTTAGCACCTTTGTTTTTATAAATTGCAACTTCCAGGCTACAAGTGGCTAATAGCCTAGCCCTCCATTGTTTAAATACAGGTAGATCCGGATCTAACCAGGCTGAGGCAATAGTAAGTCGAAGTATTGCCATGGCCACAAATATTAACCCTTGGGTGTTTGTCTCCACTTCCCGATTTGCTACCCCCAGCATGATTTCCTACGTTGAGATTTCTATTCTTGTTTGACAAACGTCTGATAGAAATTCCGAGATGTCATTAATCAGCTTAGTAGGTGTGTTACATGTAGCAAATATATGTATAATATCGGCCCCATATAGTGCACAACGTGGACATTTTGTTCCCTTCCCTGTTCCCCACTTAGCGATTTTCTTAGGGGTGTAATATAGGAAGAAGAAGGTTTTATAAAATTGTGCCTGTAGCTTTATCGACATTAATGAATTTAGAGCTAAGTCATATGCTATGCGGGGGATATTCGAATATAGTCCCAGTTGGTCCTGCCAAATTGCGCAATGTTTATCCATATCATCGGGGGCCATTAAATTCAAAGTTTCATAGATTTCCCCAATCATGGGGGACATTTTTTTACATATATTATCCATCAATTGATTGTTCAGGAAATTCTCCCGCCCACCAGTTTTCTTTGTTAGAAAATCTCAAACCTGCAAAAACTTAAAGAAATCTCTATGGCTAATATTATATTCCTCATGCAGATCCTCAAACATCTTAAGACAACCTTGTTTATAGAAGCAGCCCAGTTGCACCATCCCTGCCGAGACCCATCTGTTTATACAACTATCATGGAATATTAAAAGCAAATCATTATTACTGTTCATTGGTGTATAAAATGAAAATCGCCCTAGCCCCAACTTCTTGCGGATGCTACTCCATGCTTTATAAGCCCCTATAATAGTCTTAAACTTGACTTTCTTAAAATAATTATCGTTTGTATGTCGCCAAAAGCAATCGGCACAATCTTCTCCTAATAAAAGTTCTTGAGGGGACGGGATCTCTTGATTAATACTTTCATTTGAAATCAAATTGGCGCAATATTTCAGAACAGTGGACCAATAATACAATTTAAAATTCGGTAGGGATAAACCTCCCTTTTCCTTCGGTAGTACCAATCGTTTAAGAGCCCGTCGGGGTTTCTTATATTCCCAAATGAAGCTTGAGAGCATAGAGTCGATAGTCCTAAAGATTTTGGAGGAGAATTCAAGGCAAATAGTCCTAAAAAAATATAAAAATCGAGGGAAAAAAATCATCTTAATCAAATTACAACGGCCCCCTATAGTTAGATGTAAATTATCCAATCGTACCATCTCCTTCTTGGTTCTAGACATCAATGGTTTTAGGTTAATATCAACAATGTTTTGAATTTTAGCACATATTGTAACCCCTAGGTAAACGGCCTCCTCAGTAACTCTTGAGTCCCCCATCACAATCTTGTTGTTTAACACAATCTGGGTTTTGTTAGAATTCAATTTATAACCGGATACCAATCCAAATAAGTGTGCTTCCTCTTCTATCACCGGCGTAGCTCTATTTGGGTCTTTAGTGACAATCGCGATATCATCGGCATAAGCCAAAGTTTTGGTATTATGACTACGTATTTTAATTGGTGATCTACATACACAATTGTCCAACCATCGAATAAATGGATCGATGTATATTGCAAATAATAGGGGTGAGCAGGGGCATCCCTGCCTGGTTCCTCTTGTGATCGCAAAGTTCTCTGACAGGAGCCCGTTGACTAATACTCTAGCACTCGGTTTATTATATAGTCCTCGAGTAGCCGTAATGAATTTGTCGTTAATTCCACTATAGGACATTGCCGTCCATAAAAATCTCCAGGAGACCCTATCAAACGCTTTCTCTGCGTCCAGAAGTATAAGCGCCATAGGTTCTCCTGTAGATTCTGTATAGTCAAACAGCGAGATCACCCGTTGAACATGATCAGTTGTTGACCTTCCTGGTATAAATCCATGTTGGTATTTGGATACTATTTTATTTATTATTGGTGCCAATCTGGCTGCCAGGAATTTCGAATAGATTTTTGAGTCCCCATTAATTAGAGTAATTGTTCGATATGACCCTAAATCAAGGGGATTTTTTTTTTTTCAAGAAGACGACAATTTTAGCTTCTGACCAGGAGGATGGGGGGTACCTCCCTGAAATATGTGGGCAAATAAAGTCATCATTATTATTTTTAATTGATCAGCACATTTCAGATAGAACTCAGATGGTATTCAGTCCATTCCTGCCGCTTTCCCGCTTTTGAATGTTTTTAAAGATAGCAGGTTCTCAACCCAATTGGGTAATGCGTCCAGCATGTCCTTGTCCTCATTCTCAAATCTTGGACCTCGATTTACATCTAAATACAGATCTGGATCTCCCAATCCATTTATAGGTTCTGTATATAGATCTTGATAGAATCTCTGAAATGCGGCCCTTACTTCATCTGGTTCTGTTTTTAAGTCTAGTCTAGGGTCTTGAATTGTTCTAATGGTACTTGCAGATGTCTCTTCTCTAATACGCACCGCTAGCTGATGCCCAACCTGTTCACTCAGCTCATATATCTTTTCCTTATTTACTGATGCTTTAATGATAGCTTTTTCCACTATTATTTCTGTGATGAGATTTTTTGCGATGGCTACCTGAGATAATGCATTATCTAGCCCCTGACTTTGTTGAGCTGCACCGATCAGATCTTCTTCGGCTTTACCCAAGTTATAATGTAGTGCAGCTAGGTGGGATTTCCCTTCCTTTTTACTCCTAAGAGAAAATTGTAATGTCTCACCTCTTATACGTGCTTTGAGAGCATCCCATACAAATATTACAGAAGTGCTTCCTAGGTTATCTGCAATAAAGCCGGGAATCCACCCCTTCATATGTTCGCAATATTTTTCATTCATTAACAGAGCCCTTTCAAACGTCCAGCTCTTGGATGATTATTTGGAGTGTATGAAAGCGTTAAGATTAACGGGTTATGGTCTGATAATAGGCGTGGTAATTTATCTATCATACATGCATTTTTCAGAGAATTTGATATGAGCATGTAATCAAGTCTTGCGTGTCGCGCGTGTGGATATGAATAGAATGTTAAACCAGGATCTCCCCAGTGATTATGTTGCCACCCATCTATTAGGCTATGTACCATACTTAAGTCTTTTAGAGCCCGAAAGACTCTAGGTTTCCTAACATGATATTTAAATTCCGGACCCATGGTCCAGTCCCCGGGGAGATGTAGGTTAAAATCCCCGCACACTATAAGGGGTAGAGGCCAATGAGCAAGCTCGTTGGAGACCTTTATTAGTATCTCTGGTTCATCAAAAATACTCCCATATATAGTGCAAATTGTTATTTTATTTCGGCACTTATTGTACTTGCATTCAGCGATTGCCTATCTTCCGCATTTATCGGAAAGTACTCTATCAAATTGGAGCCCCCCACCTTTAGCTAAGATTGCCACCCCCTTAGTTCTGACTCCCTGTGTAGAAGCAGTAATGAGATTATATCCTAGTGACTTCAATAAGTGGTGCTGAGAGCCTTCGATATGAGTTTCTTGTATGCATACGATATTAGCCTCCATTACTTGTAATCCTAAAGCCACCTTCTGTCTTTTTTTATATCATTGAGTCCGCAGATGTTTAGAGAAACAATTTTTAACTTAGCCATAATAAAATTAGAATCATTGCCATCAGCCTGGTGTCATATCCATGTCTTTGTTTCCTGGTCATTTCATGATTACCTGTGACTACAATAATATAGTTTTTTTTGCCCTTCCTGTGATTGTCATTCCTCGGTCCTATGCTCCCTCCCCCTTCTCCCACATCCCACCCTTGGTTCTCCCCGCCCTCCCCTTCCCTTACCAACCTATGAGGCATCCTAGGTCCTGAGTCCTAGGTGTGGGGGCCCGTATGGTCAGATCGCCAGAGCGCACCCCGCGGCCTTGACAGATTTAAAAAAAATTTGATTAGCCGCAACCTTTATACATGTACAGAAATTGCTTCAGCATATAAATTTTAAACTTAAACTCATAATATGCTCCGCCTAGTTTATCCCTTCTAGTCTTTTCCCCTGCATTCCCAGAATGTTCAATGTTCTACTGCTACTATTTAGTTATTTCCCCGAATTTCGGGTCTCCATCTCTGAGATTTCTCTTAAGTATTCTTCGGCTTGTATTTCACTTGTAAAGCTTCTAGTTGAACCTTTAAATATAATTTTCAGCCGTGCCGGATTCTGTAGGAATACCTTAGCACTAATTTTTTCGAATGGTGTAAATAATTGGCGCATTTTCCACCTTCGCTCTACTGTGGTATGCACAAAATCAGGCCTGACAAAAAATGAAAACCCTTTATGTTCCCTTTGGCTTGTGGGTCTTGCAGGATTATAGATTGCTTCCCTAAGAAGAAAGTTCCCAAAGTAGATAAGCATAGCCTTGGGATATTGGCGTGTTTTGTTAGAATGTTTCGATAGAGTCAAAGGAAAGCGATGAACACGCTGAATCTCTCTATCTATATCCCAGGCCTCCAATTCCGGGAATGCAGATTTAATTAGAGTGATCATTGTCCCTCTAGCATCATTTCCTTCAAAATTTTCTGGGATACCAAGAAATCTGAGGTTATTCCGTCTGGATCTGTTCTCGTGATCCTCGATTTTCGCCATAAGATCTTTGATTATTCCCTCATGTTCTTTTTCTGTCTTTTGTAACTTGATGACATCTGTTTCCAGATTTTCGTTACGAGTTTCTACTGTGGCCATTCGCTCGGAGATTTCAGTACAAATATTTTCAACTTTTTTAACTGCGCTTTGCAATTTGTCAATAGCAACACGGTTCCTTTGGCTCTCTTTTTTAACGTCCTTATGAAAATTCTTTATTGAGCTCAGAACATCACTTAGTGAAGGTTCGCTTGTCAATCCAGATCCACAGCTGTTTACCGCTGTTTTTTGACATCCTTCTTCTATCTCGGCCGAGCGGCATTTCTGATGTGGTGTTTCTCCCATTGATTTTACGATCGGGGTTTTTCGAGAAGGATTTGTTCTAGTTTTGCCATGATCAGTATTAATGCCTGGGTCTGTTGTCTCTTCGTTGATGAAGTTACATTCTTGTTTGCTTCTTATCCTCTTTTTTTTTTCCTCGTTTTTTCCTTGGATTTGTTTCACACAATTTTCCCGAGTCAAGTGAACCCGATAACTCCGAGGATAAGGTCTCCATTTGTGGACCTGGGCTAGCTTTACTTATGTCACTTAGTTCACTTGATTCGCTAGATATAGACATCCCTGTTTGATATATATCTGAGTCAGAGTCTTCCTCAGAGTATGATTTATTTTCTATATGTAGATCTTGCCCTTGTGGAAACATCTTACTTTGATCCGATTGCTCCCTTTGATTAGCCATCATTGTTGTTTTTATTTTTATGGGTTCCCTGGACCCTTCAATGCCGCCATTTAGAGCTACGATCTGGTTGGTGGTGTTCGCATCTTGGATGTCGTTTACCTCTCTTTCGATGTCTTCTACTGGCACATCGGGCTGTCTACAGAAGTTCCACTTGTAATACTTGAATATTTGATCTGTACTTTTTCGTTCTTTAGGGCATTAGTCGCACCATCCTTATGTAAAGGGCTGAAGATGTTAGAAATTCTAGGCTGAGAGGTGGTCGGAGAGCCTGGATTTTTTGCATTAGCCTTTAAGTTTTTTATTGTTTGTAGCCTCTGAGCTTTCTTGGCCATTAACTCCAGTTTGGCATCTTCCTCGATATCTCTCCCCTTCTCTTTCTCCTTTTCGAGTTCTTTCTCTTTCTCTCTTTTATTCGTTTTCTTTTCTCCTTCTCCTTCTCTAGTTTTTTTTCCTGATTTTTCTCCGCGTTTTTGCCTTTACTTTTCCCACTCTCATGAAGTTCATTTCTTTCCGGATCCTTTTCCTTTTCCTTTGCTTTGGACCCTCTGGTTTCAGGGCCTCTCTGTCTATCGTTGATTGTTTGTGAAACATGAGCCGGTTCCATTGCTTTTCCCAGCTTGTATGGGAGTAGGTCTTTTTCCGAATCCTGATTGTTTTCTGCAAGTTCAAGTATTTCTTGGGGTATATCTTGGGGTTGTACCTGGGCCTCACATGTTCTTTGCTGGGCCGTGACTTCCCCTTCCCCTTCCATCTTTCCTCCATCGGGTTCCAAGTTGGTCAGCATAGTTGCTGCTCTTCCTGTTCCTCCAGTATCGTCAGCAGCATCTCTTTTTTCTCTTCTCTTCATGTCCTGTTTTTTGACCGATAATCCGTTTTTTTTCTCTCTTAGATACTGTGGGAGTTGTCTCTGTACCTGTGTCTGTTCCTGTAGTTGCCACCAGAGTTGGAGCTGCACCTGTTAGTTTTTTTTGGCTTCCCTGCTTTTCCTTTCAGTTCGCCAGTTGCTTCGCCTCCCTGATATTATCTGTGGGTCTTTACTTGTCTTATTAGTGGTCCAGGCACCTCTTTTGCATGTGCTTTTGCATGTGCTGCGATGCTGGTCTAATTTGGGGACATATATTTTCCCAAATGTTATCCCAATATCGATACCAAGCACGGCTGTATCTGGAGTCAATTTATTTTCACTGTTTCTACTGGCCTCTCTGGTCTCTCTGATCTGTATGAGGCTCTCCTTACCGTCCGAACGCCCCCGGCACAGCGAGCTACGGTTGGCAGCTGAGTGAGAGGTCGCATCAGCAGCACTCTGTGAGCCCGGACAGATTCTAGCAGGAATGAGGAATCTGGTGTTTGGAAATTAGGGGTGCCCTGTTTTATGTTTGTGCTTGTGGACTGCAACTGAAAACTGAAATTGGCCGTAGGAAGCAGGATCATCGCTGTGGGCAGAGGCTGAGGCCTGAATCTATGATTAAAGGACAGCGAAATTGTGAGTAATACGAAACCGCAATTGAACTGTTTGATGTATGATGGAAAACTTCGGGGGATGAAATCTGGCTGCATTTTATATGCTCGTAAGGAGGAAATCTTGAGCCCTTGAGTTCTGGATTGTGCAAAGAATCGAGCTCAGTTGTGAGCAAGAGGCAAAGAGGCATTAAGGGCTACGATCGTCTCTGAATATTTGGTACTTTTAAAAACATTTTCTGAGTCCCTTTGACTGATTTTACTGCTAGCACCCTTCGGTCTTCATGGCCCATTGAGGAAAACTTCACTCCCTTTCACACTGCACTTACGCTGTGCTCTTACCATGCGGCGTACGTTCATCTGGTGATCTCTGATTTCTGGAGCACTCTGTCCGGCATCCGGCACCAATAGCACTGGGCGCCATCTGCACACACACAACAGGTGAAATAAATGCGTACCTCACTGCAGTGGTTGAGAGGTGACGTATGAGTCAGCACGGAGAGAGGCACTGAGAGAGGCAGCCAGCAGGGGGCAGTGAAAGCTTATAAAGGGAGAAGGGGGAAAATTCCTTCCAAATCTTGGTTTAACTTCGAACTTAACAATGAAAGGCTCATTAAGACTAATGGAAAGAACCTGGAGACAGCATCCCTCCCACTCTAACCTGACACTCCTCAGATCAGCTAGGTCTACATACAAAAAACACATTTTTAATGAAAAGGCATCCTTCTTCCGTACACAACTCGATCGGGCCAAAAACAGACCTAGAGAACTGTTCAACATTATCCAGCACTAAACCTCCTCAGCTCGGCCTAACCCGACTGCCTCAACCGCTAGATGTAAAGAAATTGCCCACTTCTTCTCAGAAAAAAATGCTAAAATAGATAAATCCTTCCACTCAACGCAGATCCCAAACAACCCCCTACTTTCTCCTGTCATCTCTTCTAATTCACACTCCACACTCCTGACGCCCCTAGGTCCTCCCTCATACTCAGCCCCTACTTCACCTCAACCTAACCCCTCCTCACACATTCATTCTCCTATTCCCTCCCTAAACTAACCCCCACACCTTCCCACCCCTACTCCTCTGGTACCCAACCTCCCATACTCACTACCAAAAAACAATGCCTACTGGCATAATTTCCACCCTGTAACTGAGGACGAAGTCCACAGCATTATTACTAAACTAAAACCATCCTCCAATACCAAAGACCCCCTCCCTTCTAACCTTGTCCAAGACCTAAAGCACATCATCGTCCCGTCCTGGACCTCAATCATCAACACCTCCCTTGCTACGGGAAGTGTCCCTAGGTCCCTCCAACTTGGTCAAATCTCCCCCATTATCAAAACGCTAATGCTGATCCTAATGACTTAAACAACCTCCGCCCCATCACCAACCTTCCCCTTCTTTCTAAAGCCCTTGAAAAATGTGTCTTGCTCTAATTAGAGAAACACATCGAAAAATTCAATCTTCTGGACCCCTTACAATCAGGCTTCAGAAAAGGCTGCAGCACTGAAACTGCCATACTAAACATTGGTGATGACATCCACCACTCCCTTGATAATGGTGAGACATGTCTTCTTATCCTCCTTGATCTCTCCGCAGCTTTTGACACTGTCAACCACTCTGCCCTACTTAATGTGCTCAAAGATTGCTTCGGCCTCAATGGTACTACCCACAAATGGTTTTTCTCCTATCTTCAACATCGAACCCAACAAATTAAAATTCAAGACTTTCTATCTAAACCCACTCTGGTCAAACTAGGAGTCCCCCAGGGATCTATTCTCTCACCTTCACTCTTTAACCTCTTTGTGGAACCCCTCACCCTCATTCTAAATCAAGCTGGTATCAACTACCATCTTTATGCCGATGATACCCAACTCTATTACAAGATCAAATCCCACGCTGACATCATACACCTTAATAACACCCTCACTAAAATCCAATCCTGGTTCCACCGTAATCATCTCAAACTCAACCCCCAAAAACTGAACTCATCCTCTACTCCCCCAAAAACAACCCTCTCCTCATTCAAACTTGGATCCCCGACCTCAATGCCCTCAACTGCTCTCTCTCCTTGTCCACCCCAGTAAAGTCTCTTGGTATCTCCATCGATAACAGTCTTAATGTCTACATCAAAAATTTGGCTAAAGGAGCCCTCTTCACTCTCCGTCATCTCAATAAAATAAAATCCTTTCTCCCAACTGAAGATTTTAAATTAGTGGTTCAATCCCTGGTCCTTTCACGAATCGATTACGGCAATGCCATCCTCACCGGAATCCCCAAGTTTCACCTAGCTCCACTCAAATCTGTACTCAACCTTGCAGCCAGGCTCATCAACGACTGTAAACGGTCTAACCACATTTCCCCAGCTCTCAAAACTCTAAAATGGCTCCCCATCGAAGGCAGATCCACCTACAAAAATGCATGCATCACACACAAAGTACTCCATCAAAATGCACCACCATACCTTGCCAATAAACTCTGCAAAGCGGGCAGTACACGACCCCTAAGAAGCACTAACGCTCTCCTCCTTGTCCCACCCCTGCTAAAAAAGAAATCCACTCAATTCTGCTTCTTCTCCGGAAATCCCCCTACATCTGGAATGCCCTCCCCAAAGACCTATGGTGCAACCCTTCCTACACCAGCTTTAAAAAGATCTCAAAATCCACCTCCTCAATAAATATTGGGGGTCTTTACCTGCGCCCTAAACTCGCTCTTCCATATCTTATAGGTATTTCAACTCTTTTCTCCGAGTATCTGTTTACATGATATGTATAACTTCAAGCCTTATGTTATTATCTGTCTTACCTGCTGTTTATTCTATAATGATGTTGTAAATGTTGTAATTTTGTTTTTACCTTATTTATCTCAGTCTTGTAAAGCGCTCTGATGTTTTTGTTATTCTTTTATGCTGTAATTAGTCTTTTACCATAACCAGCTTTAACATGTAAAGCGCTCTGATACCTCTGGGTCCGGCCAGCGCTATATAAAACCTCTAAAATAAATTAATAAATAGCATCACTGAAGAATACCCTTGCACCCTGGGGCTGCCGAAACTGCCAACAAACCTCCTGCCACATCAGCACACCAGCACCTCTAGCCGCCTAGCCGACCAACAGCGCACCCAACAGGCTCAAATGCATCCTCCTCAATGTGCGGTCCCTCTACAAACATGCCACATAAATCTGGGACCTTCTCGACACCACCTCTTCAGACATCGCCTTCTTCACGGAAACCTGGACTAACCTCTTCTACGGATCGGACAACGCATTTGCCCTCCCCGACGGCTACAAAATCACCCACAAGGACCATCCTGACCAGCCAGGAGGAGATATTGCCATCGTCTACAAAAGCACACTTTGACTGACTATGCACTGTAATGACCCAAATGACAACCATGGAACACCTCCACTTCCAGATCCAGGTGAACCCCGATACTACCCCCTGGGCCATGAACTAATGCCATTGTAGACTTCCTTGCACACCATTCTCTCCCATCCACCAACTACATCCTGCTCAGAGACTTCAAGTTCCACCTGGACAACCCTAGTAACCAGAACACCATCCCCCTCCTGCGGAACCACACTAACATCGGACACAAGCACCTAGTCATTGCACCAACCCACATAGCCAGACACACGCTCAAGACCGTCTTTTCCGCCAGCAGGAACTTCAACTACAGCCACATCACAGAACTCTCCTGGACTGATCTTCATTGAATACATCAAGCCATCAACACGTCCACCGTTCACCATTGCCATCATTGCCCCCCCCCACAGCTGAATCAAGGCCACCGAAGAACTTCTCGTCAACTCCTATCACCACCACTCTGCCAACGTGACCACTCTACTCTAGCTCTGCCGAAGATATACTCCTCCGCCAGCCCAACAGATTACAGGCTGTCAGAGGATAGCCATCAGGCTTTTTTTTTACTGTTTTGTCACCTGGCGGTAGGTGACAGCTATGCCCCCTCACCATGGGAAAACACTTCCATGGTGTAGAGGGCCTTAGTACTTAGTTTTACTTTTTTCAAAAACAACCTCCTGCTTTGAGAGTTTGTTTTTGAAAAAAAGTAAAACTTAGTGAAAATTTGACAGCTCGCCAGCAGGTTTGACGGAGCCATCTGTCAAACTTTTACAACATTGATACTAGTTCCTGCCGATGTTAAGAGATGTGTCTGGGGCGGCGTCATGGAGGAGGAAACAGAGATCAGCCAGAGACCTTTTAAGGCATGGGCAAAGTGGGCTCTTCAGGGGGCCCCTTAATAGAGTCAGCCTGTTCTGTAAAGAGTTTTTTTCTGATGACCTTGAATAATTCTTAAAAATATTGTTTTAAATTCCTTTTATTTATTTTATTGTGGGTGATGTGTGAGAGTCAGTTACACACATTCTGCAGAGAAATATGTTTTTGTTTCATGCAACATCCATAACAAAAAGTTTTTTAGATGGAAACGGTGCCTCACATATGAGAAATGGGAGGGTGTCACCAAGATTGCCGACATAAATATTTTGAATTTTGACGAGTGTGCCTACGCATTGTCAGTGACTTGGCCAAAGAGGGCATGAAAGAGCTGAAATTGGATCATATATTCAAAGCTGTTCGGAACAGGGGCACTCAAAATACGTTTGGCCCTGGGCCCCCAAAATCCTTAAGATGTCCCTGCGGTCAACCCTAAATTTGGGGGACATGATGTCGATCAGGCTGGCGGAGTAATTTACTCCCTCATCCTGATGTACATTATTCTTTCCTCCAAACCTCTAACTCAGGCCTTAGACTCTACAATTAAAGTAGACTGTTAGTGAGCAGGTGCACCTTACATCACTGCCAAAGAGTAATTTCGAGGAGAACCCTGTTTGCTCTTTCACCAAAAATGAAAGTCTTACTTAGAGTCGGGCTAATGAGGTATATCTGTCCCGTCCGCCATATTTAGAAGGCCAGTGACATCAATGAACTTGTAAAACAGTGGACGGGGCATCATTTCCAATTCAGAATAACTTCCAAAGTTAAGTGGCAAGGAGAACATGCAAAATCCAACCTGCTGCAAGCCGAATAGTGATATATTTTTAATGAAAGTATTGAAAACTGCGTGGTGGTGAATTATTGTGAAGCCAGCATTATCACTGTACCAGCTGCATATCTTTACTGAATTGCAGTTGTTGTTTGTTTGTTTACTCATTCCATTAACGCTATCTAACACAATTTAAATAAATATGTTTACTTTTAACAGCTACCCGCACCAGGAAGCAATATTTCCACATGTCACAAGGAAACCAAATATGTCCTACAATGTCTACACCCAGAGCCAAGAATTTTCCTATGAGGATTCAGTTCAGCCTGTCCAGGACTATGTGGAGAGGATACCAGCGTACAACGTTCTACCGGTACCCAGGGTTCCCAGGCCTGTATGTAGTAAAAAGAATTATATTTTCTGCACGTGCTTTATGCATGCGTCCTATGTTTCATATGTTGTATGATATGTTGAGCAATGTTTGATGTTAGAGGATTTTAAATTTACACTACAAGCTCTTGTGCAATGTTTCTAGAGAAATGGTGAGGATGAGAAAACAAATCCAGCCTTGAAAATTAGGGGGAGTGGAATTTGTATGGAGACTGGATCTGTCACACATTCTTGGGGCTCTGTTTGTGACTTCACTCTCAGGAGAATGGCAGAGAACCAAATAAAGGGTCAGCAAGGATTGCTAAATGTGTACGCTGTTTGCAGGAGTAAGGCACCTGCAAGAGTGAGGAAGGAAGTGAAGGGTGGTGGAAAAACAGGCAAGCACTGACAAAAGAAGACAGGTGGCGGGACACCAATAGAATACATGCTGATGAATAGGGCAGACGTATCAGGCTTATAAGCCCAAAGGCACTACGAGGGAGGATGAGATGGCAAGGACCCATACAGGCGTAGTGGAAGGCTGTGGTTAGGAGGTTGCTGGTTGCTGATTCTGGCATGTAGATGTCTAGAGCTAGGCCGGGCCTGTGGGTGCATGTCCAGCAAGTTGCAGAAACCGTGACACCGGGAGATGCAGAAAAAGTTGTGGATAACCAGTTGTCTAGAATCATTGCCTACCAGAAGGTTACAGTTGAGAAAATGATTTTTCACCTGGCAGTGCAGTTTTTCCCCAGTCCTCCTTGGTGAATGTATCAACTTTTCAATTCGACTTGGTATTTATTTTCAGTCATTTATAAACAATACAATAAAATAGTAAAAATCCAACTACAAACACCTGACCTTCCCCTATACCAGAAACTATAAAAACGATTAGTTACAAGGTAGGTGCGTATATACATTGGTTTCATTAAAATACTTAGAAATGAAGCAAATATCAAAACGTCTATTTTGACAAATTAATTGAGTGGGTTAAAAATCTGCATCCATAAACATATTCCTCTATTCTTGAATCAAGTAAGTACAACAGCACAACTTATACAGCAGATATTTGTAATTATACAATACCTGCACACATAGACTGGTCTGCATCTTTTTATGTTTTGACAAATAATATAAATGAGAAATAAAGCAAGAACTAAAAATTAAGCATTTCTTCTCACCAGTCTCCAGCCAGAATAAGAATTAGAGAACTGATTATAGAGAAGATGGCTGAGGACACAGCCACACCAACAGGTGGGGAATGGACTTGTTGGGATGGAAATGTCCCCTGCATGATGTACAGTTGTGTTTCCCTGCTTGATTGCCACATTGCATATATCTGGTATCCTGTTTTTTTTTTGTTTAAATGTTGACCCTGATATCCTACTAATCTTGCCTGTGTGTAAAGGCCTAGGCCTGTCCCACACATGTGTATGATCCTGGAATTGTCATGTGCTCTTGACAACTTGGCAGTTTGGGCTGGGCTGTTCCCATGAAGCACAGGGTCAAGACTGATTTGCATATGGCCAGGTCCAAACTGGGGTGGCATGGTGAGCAAAAGAATGATGGATTTAACCCAGATCTCTTGACTGGTGGTGAATGTTTTGATTTGTTCTGCATTCCGTCCATCAATTGTGTGTCTTTTGCTTCCTCTCCCTAAGTGCGCCAGGTATGCCTAGACGTGGGTCCTGGGTTCACTGTGCCATTGGAATCAAGCTATCCTAGCTGAAGAGGGGTGAAACCCTGAAACCGGTCCTAGGGTGCTTGGTGCCGGTCCAGGGAGGACCTGGCTTGGCAGTTCGGGCTGAACTGTTCCCATGAGGCACAGGGTCAAGACTGATTTGCATATGGCCAGGTCTAAACTGGGGTGGTATGGTGAGCAAACGAATGATGGATTTAATCCAGATCTCATGACTGGGGGTGAATGTTTTGATTTGTTCTGCATTCCGGCCATCAATTGTGTGTCTTTTGCTTGAGAAGCGCAGCAAGTGTTCCCTCATTGATTGACATAGGGCTATTGTTCATGTCTTGGGTTTAGCACAATGAGAGGTGTTGATGCCATACCGTGTTTTGTGAATCCATAGTAATACCTGATATTATCGTTAAGCATGGGCGTAAAATCCGTTCCGCTCGCGGATTTTGCGGATTTTCGGTAAATTCGCAATCCGCAAACTCTCGCGAATTTACCGAAAATCCGCAAATTTGCACGCAGCAGATTTTTTTGCTTGGTGATACAATATTGCGGCGTGCGGCGTTCACTTACCGTCATTCAGCGTTTGCCGAGTTGTTTTTCTCTATATTTTGCGAGTGCTGCTCCATTTTGGATCTTGCTGCGGGATCCCGCAGGAGTTTGGCGACGCATCGCGAGAGTTCGCAACTGCGAACATGTAGATGCGGCGGGCAGCAACAATCTTGCACTCGCGAAATTACAAAATTTACAATTCTGCACAAGAAATCCACTAGCAAGCAGCATAAACCTTCTGAAAATGATGATTTTTATCAGAATAACTCCTCAGGTTGACATTTGCCTGCACTTTTTTGGATATGAGGCCTTTTTGACTTTCTTTGGATCACTTTTGGATTAGAAATCAACTTTCACAAGTAAGTTTGTTTGGGGCATTACAGTTGCTGTTCTGCAGAAAAACGAGTTTTGCAAAATTGAAAGCACTCAACAGGTGCAAAAGTTCACTCATCATTAGTAACCATTCCCTGTAGTGCTTCCTAAGGGGCCCCTCCAGAGTTCAGTTGCCTATGTTTGTTTGGGGCATTACAGTTGCTGTTCTGCAGAAAAACGAGTTTTGCTAAACTGAAAGCACTCAGCAGGTGCAAAAGTTCAAACTCATCATTAGTAACCATTCCCTGTAGTGCTTCCTGAGGGGCCCCTCCAGAGTTCAGTGGCCTACTTGCAACTATTCTATGACCCTGCTCTGACCCTCACAGCAGGCTCATAGAATAGCTACAAGTAGGCCACAAAGGTCCTGGGAAAAAAAAATTCACTGCAACAGAAAGCAAATTACAGATAAGGAAGCAGGTGCCAGACAGGAAGTTTAAATTCAGTGACACATTAATCAACCCCAAATTAATTCATGTCAGTTGAAGCAGGGCAGGTGTGCTTGCTTCCCCCCCCCCCCATAATCTACAGTGATGAATCAGAGGGTGGCAGTGATGTACCAGAGGGTGGCATGGGTGAATCAGAGGGTGGCAGTGGTGAAACAGAGGGTGCTGTGAACCTGTGATGATGAACCAGATGTAGAAACAACAAAGTCGCGACCGTTGCGAGCTGACAAGTAAGTTCGCAATTGCGAACTGGTACAAAACCCTCGCGAACTGGCAGAAACCCTTGCGAACACACACAAAAAAAATCCGCAAATTCGCGAGAATTCGCGGATTTTGCGGATTGCGAGTTCGCCAATACGCAAATTTGCGAACGCCAGATTCGCAAAATTCGACCATGCTTAATTATCGTTGTCACTGGAGTGGAGGCCTACTGTCCCTCTCATGTACAGTTCTACTTATATCCACTTTCCCAGTCCGTGGACATGACGTCCCTAGTAGGTGCTAGGAGCTAGGGTTTTAGTATAGAGGAGATGATGGCGCTCTGCAAGATTTGCGAAGGTCAGTTGGACACAGTTCCTAATCCTAATGGTGCTAACAGGAAAGGGGTGACCCTATTAACCCCTTACTTTGTGATTGTAGACCAACCACATACAGCAATTGCAAAAGTCCTGTGCACACATATAATCAATGTTACACAGCATATGTTTAGTATATAAGACAACAACACCCTGCCACCCTTGAATTTTTCGGTATTTACCGAATCGGTAATTACCAATTCGGTAATTGACATTCAAACCTATGGGCCTCCAGGCCCATAGGAATCAATGGCAAATACCGAATCGGTAAATACCGATTCGGTAATTACCAAATCTTACCGATTCTGTAAAAAATACCGAATTATTACCTACATCTAATTTACCGATTCTAAAATACCGAATCGGTAAAATTCGGTATTTTAGAATCGGTAAAAAAGATTTACCTACATCTAGCCAAATTAACGATTCGGTAAAATTACCGATTCAGTAAATTTACCGAATCTGTGTTTTGAGATGCCCTACATCTCAGTATCCAAAAACCGGTCGGTAATGGCCAAAAATCGGTATTTTCAGCCGTTTACCGACCGGTATTTGGATACCTACATGTGGCCCAATATCTTTAGGGCTGGAAAACCACTTCCAAAAGGCAACCTGCTATCTTGAGGCCATATATACTTCCCTTAACTGACCCTGCAGATGCCACTAACATGGGCTGAACCCCCGAACTCCTTTATCTCCAGAACTCAAAAATGTTGGACGAATTGTAAGTACAAATATTGCGAGCCAATGTTTGCATTTAAATAAGGTCTATAGGTTGATAATAGGCACACCGTTTGGGGGTCTATCCAAAGTTTCAGGATTCAAGACATGATAGACATGAACACTGCACCTGTAACTAGAGGATGCAGATGAGCATGTCAAAAGGTTTAGAAAAGGATGCTGGGAATCAGCCAGGCCCTGTGCCTTTTCTAGTTTACATGACAATAGTTCTCAAAACTTGTTTGCAGGAAATAGGCTTTAGGGGGCGATCATGGGACACCACTGATTTTCAATTAACACTCCTGATACAAACTGTTCAAGTTATAAACAGTATGCAAGCAGAGGTAGAACATATGGAAATCGCATAATTTAAATGCCTCACATTATCCATCCCTGAATTTGATTTAAAAAAAGCTGTTATGCCAAAAATGTACTTTATTTTTTCTTTTATATTATATTTTCATGAATTCTGTGTCTGTGTGCGGCTGCATTTGATGGTTTAAATAATATCTGCTTTATCTTCCCGTGATTATTTTTCACTTTGCCCGTAATGTGCGCTCGAGATGTGAGTATACTCCTTCTTGAAGTCTTCAAGGTGTTCAATTGGATTGAGAGGATGTGGCTTTACGGCTAGAGCGGTCGACCTCGAAGTTGGGGAAGCGGGTTCGAGTCTCGGCAGGAACGCTCAACATCCTGTGATTTTGGGCAAATCACTTCATCTCCCCGTGCCTAACGAAAATGAATGTGTCTGTAACTCAACTGGTGCTCATGTAAAGAGCTCTGAAACCTTCGGGTCAAGTTTGTGCTATTTAAAACCTCAAGATAAAAAATGTCATCAAAATGGTGTAGGGTCAGATAATCCTCGATTAATTGTTGGGTCGCCACTTTTAGTGCTTGATGGGTGAACAAAGTATACATTAGTTGAAGTAGAAGGTAGAGAAGATAGGGGGTTTAGTTGTAGGGCGGAGAAGTGAAGGGTACCTATAAGTGGGTGTGTCTTCTGAAACGGTCCAATACAGGGACCGTAATATATGGATGAAGTGTCACTTGGAGAGATAGGGCTTCAGTTTCTCCTGAAAGTGAGGTTGGGTGGCTTGTTGGGTAGGAATGGAATTCCAGATCTTCAGTACATAACTCCCATGGCCCATCTCCTTGTGGTTTTCTTCTTTTTAAGCATTGATTCAGCTTGCTTGGGATGCTTGATGACATCTTGCTGATGATGAAGAAGGCTTTAAGAGTGATGTGGTAGGGTGGAAAGGGACAACAGTATCCTCTTCACATGAGTGGATTGTGTCAGCCTTAATCAGTCTCTTAAACAGACTGTATATGACATGGAAGACACTCTTAAAGATGAGGGTGGTGGAATAGGACTATGGGATGCCGGAAAGCAGAATATTGCCACCATCGAGTTTTGACAGAATCAAAGTTTGTACTGCCGTTCTGAAGTCCTTCTTTCTGTGGAGCAGGGGCGATCGATACCAGGCACTGTAATTTTTACGAAGTTGGTTTTAAAGCAGAAGGAGGGATGATTGGGAAAAATCCATTGATTTGAAACAATGGTGTCAAGTCAGGAGGTGTGGCTGTTGAGCTTGGTAGCTGAAAGTGACTCTTACATCAATAATTGTTAGCTGCCACTGGTGAAAGCATGCAGGTGCATGATTTACAATCTCTCATCCGATGGATCTTTTTAAGTTGACTGAAAGGCCAAGAGATTTAGCAATGATAAAACAATTAAACTTTCATGAAGCCCATTTGGATAGATACAAAATAAGGACCAAGAATCAGAGGTTGAAATTAAGTAGTTTTATTACCAATTAATAATCAGTCCAGTATGTATGCAAGTAAAGAGAATATTAAAAAGATACAGGATTACAGCTGGCCAGCTGAAAATTGTCATAGGTTAAGTATCAGCAGGATAAGATAACAAATAATTACAGCAATACAGAAACTGAGAATTAGAAATAGGTGTTCCCTATAGAAACAAGTTCTAAAGTCATGTAATCAAGGCTCTAAGGGGGTCATTATGATGGCAGAAGGACCACGACTGCCAGGCTGACGGTGGTGGTCCTTCCGCCATCACATAGTGATTTACCCACCGCCAAATTAGGATGGCAGTGGGTACCGCGGCGGACAAAACGTCCGTCCGCCACTTCACTGCCAAAGGCAATCGCACCGATTGCTTGGCGGACGGAGCAGGGCCTCTAATATGGTGGCTGTGCCTAGCATGCACCGTCCACCAAATTAGGATGTGGGTTTAATAAGGCCTTTCCATGGTGGCGATGCCGCTATGGGAAAGCTGGCAGGGATTGGTTTTGGGGACCTGTTGCTGGCCCCCCTTGTTTGGGGAGAGGTGTTGCTGCACTGGGGGGTACCCATGGTACCTCCCTGCATTTCCATGCACCAAGTGGCGTGGTGCCTGCCTTGTAGTGCAGGGAAATGCATTGCAAGCACTTTCAACATTGAGGACGGTGCTGCAGCAAGCAGCAATGCCTGCAATGTTAAAAGCCCAGGATGCTCCGGCAGTATGGCGGGCGCAACTTAATCTTAATCGCATGTCTGGTGCGCAGTCCCAAACACCGCTATGATGACGGGCAGACCAAGTCCGCCCGCCATGGTAATCAGCCCCTAAGTTTTAAAAAAACATGGATTATAGAGTGGGTTTCAAGGAAATTCAGAAATGCAGGAAGGTTTCAGCTTAGTAAAGACTCCAGTAGAAGTCTTTCAGAATTGGAATAAGTGTTTAGCATGAAGCTTTACTCTTACAAGAATAAAGGAAGCAGAGAGGCCTGTACACCTCCAAGTCTGAGGGAATCTGGTCTAACTACCAACAGTGTGAACACTAATTAAAACCAACAAAGCTTCAACGACAATCATTACTCTTCTCACCCCACCAGTAACCAATCGTTTCACTTCTCGTGGTGTACATTTGCAACATTATTTAAACCTCCCATCCCACAGAACTTGGACAGTTGCTGCAGCCTTGAGTATTTCCTGATATGCAATGAATAGGAAGGAGGCTTCATTTGCTCATTAGGTCTTACGTTTCAAGTCAAGATCTCTCTTCTCAGGGCTTACTATCAATGAACTATAACATAAAACAATACTCCTGTTCTCTGGCCCTTTCTTGAGGCTACTCTGATTAAATTTGGTATAGGCCCCAACTTTCGGAAATGGGTGGGACTCTTGCATAAAGACCCCAGAGCTCGGGTTAGGGTAAACCGCAAAAATTCAGAAGACTTTCCCATTCGACGAGGTACCAGACAGGGCTGTCCTTTGTCACCATTACTTTTTGCCCTCACTGTAGAAACTCTGGCCTGTGCAGTCCGACAGCACCCTGCGACACACGGGTTTCGCATCCACCCAGGGTATACTTTTGCCCCAGGGATCTCCAGATTACCCATGATGGGTTTATCTACCTGGGAATCTACCTTACCACTGACAGGGACCTTTGCTATCGGAAAAAAATGAAGCACATACTCGCAAACTTTGCAGAAGATGCACAGCGATAGAAAGCGCTCCCACCCACAATACTAGGCCGGGTCACTATGTTTAAAATGATCACTCTGTCCCGATTCCTATATGCACTAAAGAACATAAACTTTCCCCTCTAGCGAGCAACCTTCCGAGAAATAGACGCTGAGCTATGCTCACTCCTGTGGCTAGGGAAACAACCAAGAATTGCACTTTGTACCTTACAACAAAATCAAAACAATGGAGGGATATCAATCCCTGAATAGAAGCCTACTACTGGGCCAAACAACTAAACCCAGTAAATAAATGGATTCATACATCTGGAGATCAGCCCACCTACAGATTGGAGAGGGAAACCATGGCTGGACGCACCTGCCTGCACTATCTTTATTGTGGTACAAAAGGGGGTGGTGATGGACGGAGCATCTGACTCAATCAAACACTCACACCCAGTCAAAAGATCTGGGTTTAATCCATCACCGTTCTTTAGCCCACTCTGCCACCCCAGTTCAGACATGGCTATATGCAAATCAGTCTGACCCTGTGCCTCATGGGAACAGTCCAGCCCGAACTGCAAATCCATGTCTTCCCTGGACCGGAAACAAGCTTCCGAGGACCGGTTTCTGGCATTCCAGCTGTCTTCTGCCCGGCTTGCTTGAATCCAGTGACAAAGTGAGCAAGGGACTCACGTCTGAGCATACCCTGCCACACTTATGGCGGCCAAAAGCGGTACAAAAGGGGATGGTGATGGACAGAGCATCTGAATCAATCAAACACTCACACCCAGTCAAAAGATCTGGGTTTAATCCATCACCGTTCTTTAGCCCACTCTGCCACCCCAGTTCAGACATGGCTACGCACCCACGCACGCACACAAAGCCCTACACAACCAAGGCCCAGGATACCTCAACAGCCGCCTCAACTTCTACGCTCCCAAACGCCAGCTTCGGTCGACCAGCCACGCCCTCGTCGCCGTCCCCCGCATCCGAAGAGCCACACAGGAGGAAGGTCCTTCTCCTACCTGGCAGCCAAGACTTGGAACTCCCTTCCGACCCACCTCCGCCTGACCCAAGACCACCTCGCCTTCAGGAAGCAGCTCAAGACCTGGCTGTTCGAGCAGTAGCGGACCCCCTCCCTCCAGCGCCTTGAGACCCTCCGGGTGAGTAGTGCGCTATATAAATGCTTTGATTGATTGATTATATGCAAATCAGTCTGACCCTGTGCCTCATGGGAACAGTACAGCCCGAACTGCCAAGCCATGTCTTCCCTGGACTGGAAACAAGCTTCCGAGGACCGGTTTCTGGCATTCCAGCCGTCTTCAGCCCGGCTTGCTTGAATCCAGTGGCAAAGTGAGCAAGGGACTATCTTTATTGTGGCAGAGGCAAAGGAAGACTTCTCCCGGCCACCGAAGCCACAATAGAGGCGTGGGGGAGAGCAACAAAGGCAATAAGGTGGGACCAGAAACTCTCTAAACAGACGCCCCTTTGGCATTGCCCTTGGTTTAAAGAAATACGGAAGTTAAGAGGCTTTGGAGGTTGGGGTGATATAGGTATCTCCACCATAGGTGATATTATGGATAAGGGTAAACTTAAAAGTTTCTATACCCTTCAACTGGACTTTGCACAACAGACCTCCCAGTTCCTCAGGTATGCTCAAATCAGGCAAGCATGGCAAGCAGAGAACATAGGTGAATCCCCACTGCCGGATTATGCACTACTGGAGTGAAGATTGCTCCAGAAGGACATTCCTACCAAGGCAGTGTCACTTACATACCGGACCCTTAATAATAATGCCCCGGACAGATTGTGCAAGTTGCGCTCTACCTAAGAGAGAAACTTGGGCACATTCAAAACCATAGACTCAGAGGCAGCCTTAATGCACCCTAGGGAGGTAGCAATTAAATCACGCTTTCGCCTCATTCAATACAAAATACTCCACAGAGCTTATTATGACCGAGCCAGATTACATAAAATAGGACAAGCAAGTGACCCAACCTGTCAAAAATATGGACATGGGGAGGGCGACTTTTATCACAACATTTGGGACTGCACTATAATACAGGCCTATTGGGGGAGGATATTGTAGGAACTGAGTAAAGTACTGGAGGTTGATATACCCTCGGACCCTAAGTTTATACTGCTGGGAATCCCAGGTGACGTAGACCTGAGCCGTCCACAAATACTCTTTACTGCATTAGCACTGGTGGTGGCGAAGAGGGAATTAGCGTAAACGCGGTGTGCCGTCAACGCACCACTACTCCGAGAGTGGAGAGCTGGAGTGGACATGTAAATGGCCGCAGAAAAGGTCACCTATAAGGTGAGGGGATGCCCTAAGAAATTTCGTAGGGTATGGGGTAAATGAAGGAAATTCTATGGTTTCGATTTTGCAGCGGGTGACGACTAGCCGCGTCCAAGAAGGATGTTCCTCTCTGGCTCAATGACCAGAAAAAGGCCCTTAGTGCCTAAAGGAAAGGGAGACCCCATGGAACCGCGATACAAATGTGTAGGTTTTGTAACGATGACTGTGCAAATTGTCCGTTATGGCTACAAAGGTGTACTATCTGATGTATGGTTTACTAATGTATGGCACTGCATGACTGTACCTGATTTTGTTATGGGGTGTTTTTTTGTGTTTTTTAAAAACATAATAGAAAATATTTTAAAAAACAATACTCCTGTTCACTAGGTGCACAAGAAAGAACCTGCAAACCAAGCAAAGTACATTTAAAAATTAAGGCCTTTAGTCGGGCTAACTTTAACTGAACATTTAAACGTGCACTTCAAATACATGAATAAAAGCAAACGTGAGTAAGAACATACATTACACTTTCAAATATGACTTTCAGATTATATGGAATGTGATTTAAAGTAGTAATGCAAACGTGAATACAAAATTCATCTTCATGTTTAAACTGAACAATTGTGCACACATTTATAAAGTTTCAATTTCTCAAGAGTTATATATCCTTAATGCGTTTAAACATCCACACACGTTAATATTAAAAAAAATATTAAATAAAGGCGCACAATAAATGGAATGTCATATTCAATGCAAAATTCCACAATGATAACATATTAAACATGGAGTCTAAATTGCGCTACTCCACTTGTAATAATCGCAGGCTTCATCTTCAAAACATTGAGCTTCAGGAAAGTCTTTGCTAGTTTAGACTGGATTGTGGCAAGACACTTTCAGATTTGCATTCTGGTCTTGATGAAAGCTTCAAGTATAACTGAACATCACCTGCTGATGAATTTTAGTGTTCTTGCCTGGTTGGAGGACTTCAAGGGGTTCCTTGTGAAAAATGAATATACTAGTTACAGGAAAGAGCCTTAGGGAATGCAGCATTTTACAAAGATAGGCTGAGTGCTGGAAGAGCTCATCTGGACAAGCTGACAAGCATGACAATTATTGCAGGATGATGCTGCCAAACATCATTCTTGTGGAAAGAGTGTTGAGCAGGACTCACTGAAGAGTCTAGGATATTGAATACTTCAGAGCAATAGAGCAGGATGAGATGTCACAAAAGTATAGAGGGCATTACTTAATCAATTTTCAATTTCCAGGCGATCCTATTTCAAGCAATGTTTACTTAACAAAGCCAGGATTGTTTGAGAAGACTATGGGTGCAAAAGATAACTTAAATAAGTTAATTTATTACATTTATGAAGATTACAGATATAATCATCTATAAAATAATACAATCATATCCTATTTCTTGTGTATACAAAGGTCTAAAAATATTTACAAATTAACGATGCTTTCAAACATCTTGCGTTTATATTCCACTCATTATTATATTCAGTACCAAGACCTATAGCGCTGTTCATTTTCTTGTCAGAACCATCAATGGAGTAGAACGGAGTTTTTGTCAAATAAACATTTTGTTTGAGGGGCTGTTACTCAAGAACAGTTTTAATAACGATGAATACATGGTTAATCATACAACTGCTCCTTTTTCCCAGGACAACATCTCTTCGACATTTCAATGCCACTTAATTCTTTTGCCACCTTCCTCAGACGCTGTATTGTATATGATGTAATTTTACTTACATTTAGTATGCATGTGATATGTATTGTAAGTACACTTTCCGCACATTACCATAACCAATGCCAAAATACATATCGCAGTGTTCACTAATTTGTGAAAACCATCACCGCATGTAGAAGGGTGTGTTAAATACATGGCCTAATAACCATCTTTTCATTGAGAATAATCTGAACACAAATGAATAAATTATTAAGCAGGCACCCACTTATCTCTCCCATAATGGCATCTCATTGTTTCAGTGTCGGTGAACCACGTGTCATCTTTTGCGCAATGCATTATTGTATATGATTTCATTTTACCTAACATGAGTGTGCATATCATATTTCACCATAACTTCACATAACATAATTACTAGCATATTCCAGATATTACAAAACCAATGGTCACCAATCACTGTTGTCTATCCGGTCATTTCACTGTCATCTACACAATATCTCGTTAGATCAAAACCACTGGCTACTCAATCTAACGGGGCTATGGAGTTCACATGCAGTAGGATGCAAGTGTGACTATCTGTTAACTTGGACTTGGAATCCATGTGGGTACACACCATTTCTTTGAAGTCTAGTGTGTCTTTCAAAAAGTAATGTGCCATGTTGTCTAAACTTAATGTTCCCTGCACTTACTGTACATACTATGCCATCAGACATCAATTAACGATGGATGGATGCTTACCTTGCGGGTATGTGCCGGAAATGGTATTGCAGTCTTGGCCTACATCCAATGATATGTGCTTCAATGAAGTGATCTGTGCAATGATCTTAAGTAAAGTGTCCTCCTTGTAATGATGGTCAATGAGACTCCTGAAGTGGGCACAATGCCTCGCCTTGGCTCATGGGCTATGGGCCTTAGTTTTGGAAAAAATAGTTTTACAGTGGATTTTTTTAGGGAAGGCGTTTTTGAGTGTTCAGCGCTGTAAGAACAATTTAGATTGAACAGGATTCCTTAGTTTCCTATCAAAATGAAGCAGTGTTTCTTAGTAGGTCTTCTTTTATACACAGTTTCTTTCCTGTGAGTTAGACTATAGAGGCCACTTGGAAGTTACCTCCTCTAAACTACGTCAGGTTGAAGGTCTGCAGAGACACCTTTACTTTGCATATTATAATATACACAGCCAGATGGGCCACAACAATTACTGCAGTATTTTCTGCTGGGTAACTCTTATCTGAAGAGTGAATGTAACAATTGTTGTAGTTACAGAAAAAAGGAGTAAACCCAATAAGCCAACTGGGACCTGGGTATAAAGTAGTACAGTAGAGAAGGGTCCCAGTAGAACAATTCCAAAACAGCACAAAAAATTAAAACCCAATAAGCATTAATACACTAGCATTCCATAATTTATAATTCAATTTTATTTAATCATATTGAACAGATGTTCATATAACAACACTGAAGTACAATCTTGTACCAAACAAGTGCCCTACGAAAAGAGAAGGGGAGATAGGGAAAGAGGTAGTGTGCATCAAGTGAGGGTTGAAGGAGTGAAGAGGAGATTTGCGTGTCGCTGGGAGCTGGAAGCGCGACGCATCGAGAGGAAGCGTGTCGCCGCTGCAGCTGAAATTGTCGCATCGCCGGAGAAGCGATCCTTCGTCGCATCTCTCTAGAAGCGTGTGTTCATCGAAGCTGACTGCTGTCGCATCACCAGAGAAGTGTGATGCCATCGAGAGAGTCGCCATCGCATCACCGGAGAAGCGTTTTGCAGGGCATGTTACGGCTCCAAAGTACAGTAATCGCAAGGCTGCCAGGGCTTCTACGCATTGTCATCGCATCGCTGCATCAAGGGCGCCATCTTCTCACATCGCAACCGGATCATCGCATTGCATCAAGGCGCCATCTTGCGCACGGCAACGGGTCCGCAGGCCGAGAATCTACGCATCACCTCCACACCGGTAAGGATTACGACGCATCCCCTACTCTGCACAAGCATTGAGTCACAACGCATATTTTCCCCCGGATCACGGAACCAACACATCTCCTCTTTTGTGAGCCTTACGTTCACTTTGCGTTACGCATCCAGGTACTTTATTGAGAACTTTGTCGCATTTATCATCAGATTGAACTAAGTAACTTTTAGCATCTTTGAAGCAATCTTAAGTATAGTATTGTGGATTTTTGTCATTTGTGGTCTTGTGTTTAAGTCTATATAAAGAATACTTATTTTTACAAAGCCTGTGTCGTGTCCATCTGTAGTGTTTTCACTGTATTACTGTGTATATTCACAAATGCTTCACATGCTGCCTCTGAGATAAGCCTGTCTGCTCGTGCCTAGCTACCAAGGGCGTGAGCAGGGGTTATTAAGGAGTGTAATCCCCGTATCCTGACTTAGAAGTAAGGGTCCCTATTTGGACAAAGGTAAATATCATTGCCAACTAGAGACCCCCAGATCTAACATTGGTGGTCAGCGGTGAGGATTTGGACCTTGCATTTGTGTTTCATATACAGTGATTGGTGTACACTACTAGTTAGTGCAGACCAAACGCAATCACATACTTTTTTTAGAATCTTTTTCCTTGGACTGTTAGTTTTTCCTAAAAAAATCCCAATTTTTACTACCATGAGTAAACCAGCATCTGTTGCATCTATGGATCTTGAATTTGAGGAAGAGAGGTTGGAAACCTACACTGTGAAACAGCTCAAGCATCTGTGCAGGAAATTGAAAGTTGCTACACCAGGCATTTCTAAAAAGGATGACTACCAGAAGGCGCTGAGGGCCTGGGTAGAAGCAAGAAATGCCCCATATCTTGTGGTGGAGCCAGTTGGGAATGCAGATGGGTCCATTGAGAGGCTAGTGTTTTCAGCCAGGGGAGGGGGACTCTCTCAAGCTGGCAGCAGTATTTCTTCCAAAGACCTGTACCCCAGAGAGCTGGAAGACAGGGAGAAAAATATGGCACTCAAGCTGGAGTTGGCTAAGCTTAAGATGGAGAGTCAGAGGGAATCAGAGAATAACAGGTTGTCTTTTCAAAGAGAGAGAATGAGAATGGAACATGAGAGGATGTTGAGGGAGTTAGAAATCAAGGCCAAGGGCTTAGAAATCAATCCCTCTGGTGGCAGCGCACCATCTGTGCCTTCAGAATGCAGGGTACATATTCCCAAGGATGTTATCAAAGATTTCCACAAAAGTGAAGATATTGGGCAGTGGTTTGCAGCCTATGAGATAGCAATGTTGGCCCACAGGGTCCCTGAGAAGGATTGGGGAGCGGGATCGTGGGGCCGCTTTTTAACTGAAGGTAGTTATACTTTGTTACACCTGCCCAGTGATAAAGGATGTCTTATGCCCACATAAAAGAAGCACGGATGACAAGGTATGGTTTAACTCCAGAACTCTATAGACAGAGGTTCAGGAATTGTAAGAAGTAGGAGGGAACCACTTGGGTAGAATATGTGTCTTTCTTTTGCAGAGATATGGATGGTTGGGTGAGGGGTAGCAATGTTGATAATTTTCAAGCGCTCTATGATGTGATTGCTAGGGAGCACTTGTCTGCTAATTGTTTTTCACAGCTACACCAGCACCTTATTGATAGCAAGTTGACTAACCCTAGAAATCTTGCTGAAAAGGCAGACCACTGGGTCAGTACCAGGGTCCACAAGGGTCTTGTGGGAGACTCTGCCAAAGGTGGGCAGGGTCCCCAGCGTAAGAGTGGGGGGACAAGGGTAAACAGAGGGACTTCCAGAAAGGGCCCCAAAGTAATTCCCAAGGGAACCAATGTGAGGGTTCATCCTGGTCTTGGTGGACCATGCTACCCGGCACCCGGAAGGCATTCCGCTCAGGACAGTGACGGCCCCTGTGGTGAGACATACACTGATGGGGATCTTCTCCTGGTTGGGGTTCCCCAGAGAGGTGGTGTCTGACCGAGGTACAAACTTCATTTCTAATTATATGAAGTCTCTGTGGAAGGAGTGTGGTGTTACCTACAAGTTCACCACTCCTTACCACCCACAAGGTAATGGGCTGGTTGAAAGATTCAACCGGACCCTCAAAGGCATGATCATGGGTCTTGAGGAACCAATGAGGCATAAGTGGGACGTCCTCTTGCCATGCCTTCTGTTTGCCTACCGTGAGGTGCCACAAAAGTCCCTAGGGTGCAGCCCCTTTGAGCTTTTGTATGGACACCCAGTAAGAGGACCTTTGAGTTTGATGAAGGAAGGCTGGGAGCAATCTCCCAGGAAACCTCCCCAGGATGTATATAGTTAAATGCTGGCCTTCAGGAACCAATCTCTGCGATTCAGAGATCTCGCTCAGACGAATCTGGAAGCCAGCAAGGAGGAGATGAAGCGGTGGTACGATCAGAATGCCCTCTGATTGAGCTTCAGCCTGGATAGAAAGTTTGAGTCATGGCCCCTGTGGAGCCTTGTGCGCTCCAGAACAGGTGGACCGGTCCATATGAGGTAGTGGAGCGCAAGAGTGATGTCACCTATCTGGTGAATTTGCGGTCTCCCAGGAACCCCTTGCGGGTCCTGCATGTTAACCACCAGAAGCCCTACTTAGAAAGGTCCGAAGTGGGCATGCTCCTAGTTACAGATAATGGAATGGAGGAGGAGACCGAGCCTCTTCCTGACCTCCTGTCTGTAACAGTGCAAGATAGGTCAGTGGATGGTGTCAGCCTCTCTGCCACATTGACCGCTGATCAGCAGCAAGATTGTCGCCAACTGTTGGGCCAATTCTCTGATCTATTTTCCTTGGTTCTTGGTGTCACAGAGTGGTGCGTCCAAGATGTGGACACTGAAGACATTCCTCCTGTGAAGCACAAGGCTTACAGAGTGACTGACAAAGTTAGTGCTTACATTAAGGAGGAAATCTCCAAAATGTTTGCTTTAGGGGTAATTGAGTCCTCAAACAGTCCTTGGGCCAGCCCAGTGGTTTTGGTCCCAAAGGCTGCCACGCCTAGTGCCACACCAGAACTCCGGTTCTGTGTAGACTACAGAGGGCTCAACCAGGAATGACGCAGACCCTATCCCCAGAGCTGATGAGCTCATTGATCGGTTAGGGGCTGCACGGTACCTCAGCACGTTTGATTTAACGTCTGGGTACTGGCAGATCGCCTTGACTGAGGGGGATAAGGAGAGGTCAGCATTCTCCACACCAGATGGGCACTACCAATTCCGGATTATGCCCCTGCCACCTTTCAGAGGTTGGTCAACCAGGTGTTGGCTGTACTGGAGGATTTCAGTGTCGCCTACCTGGATGACATTGCAGTGTTCAGCACCAGTTGGGAAGAACATCTGCACCACCTCTGGGAAGTGTTGATGGCACTGCGCTCTGCAGGCCTCACTATCAAGGCGAGTAAGTGCCAGATCGGGCAGGGTTAACATTATGTACTTGGATCACCAGGTAGGGAGCGGCCAGGTGGCGCCCCTTCAACCCAAGATTGATACCATCCTGGCATGGGAACCCCCAAAAACTCAGACACTGGTAAGAGTCGTTTTAGGACTCACAGGGTACTACAGGAGGTTCGTCAAGGGGTATGGCAACATTGTCGCACCCTTGACTGTGTTGACTTCTAGGCAGCAGCCCAAGAAAGTGAACTGGACTGACACCTGTCAGAAGGCTTTTGATGCCCTGAAGACTGCCATGTGCACATCACCCGTGCTTCAGGCGCCCAACTTCTCAAAAGAACTAATTGTTCATACAGACGCTTCAGAGCATGGTGTGGGGGCTGTTCTATCACAGATTAATGAAGCGGGCCTAGATCAACCGGTAGCCTTCATCAGTGGGAGGTTACTTCCACGGGAACAGATTTAGAGTGCATTTGATCTTGAGGCATTTGCTGTGGTCTGGGCACTGAAAAAGTTAAGACCGTACTTGTTTGGGTCTCACTTCCTGGTTCAGACCGAACACAGGCCCCTCAGATGGCTAATGCAGATGAGGGGTGAGAACACAAAGTTGTCGATTTCCCTACAGGGTATGGACTTTATGGTTGAACACCGCCCTGGTACAGAACATGCCAATGCTGATGGTCTGTCCAGATGTTTCCGCCTTAGTGAAGAGAACTCCCAAGGGGAAGGGTAGTTCTCCCCACGTTTCAGCTTGAGGGGACACGTCTTAGACCTGGCATCATTGGCGTGAGTCTCCCTTCCATTTTTGACTGATTGCCTCCTCTGTTTTGATATGTTTTTTCTGGTTATATGCTTTGTGCACTGTGCCACTGCTATTCAGCGCCACAGTGCAAGTGCTCCCTATGTTAAATTGATATACTAATTGGCGATTCCATGATTGGGTTATTTGATTTACCTGTCAGCCCCTAGTACAGTGCACCATGTGTGCCCAGGGCTTGTAATTCAAATGCAGCTGGTGGGCTTGCAGCACTGGTTGTGCCACCCACAGAAACAGCTAGTAAAGTGTGTCTCAGGCCTGCCATTGCAAGGCTTGTGTGCAGTCTAGTACTGCCCTGTCGACTTGGCAAGTGCACCCACTTGCCAGTCCCTAAACATTTCCTTTGCTTCATATTAGACACCCCTGTGGTAGGCCCAAGGGCAGGGAGGATTGTAAGAATATGGTAGGACATGCTCTGATGTGTGTAGCATGTCCTAATAGTGAACTACAGCCAATTTAGGCTAGAATGGGCAGTTAGATTATTACAGAGAAGTGTGGCTCACTGGTTAGAGCAGGCAGACCTGGAAGCAGAGGTCAGCCTGGGACCAGGGTTCAATTCCCGGCTCAGCGGGTCTTGAGTCCTAAAATGTCCATGGACTCGACAATTCTCGCTCTGGTGCCTACTCCATTCATGTGTTCACACTCTGCGACTCTGGGCAATAGCTTGCTTAATCTCCACAACGGCCCCTCGCGGCGGGATGCCTGGCTTTCACCTTGCGGATACCCTCCCGGAGTTATCTCACAGGGGAATACCAGGACGGGTTCCCTAAGCAAGCGCTTAGAAACCAGTGGTGATTTGCGCTATATAAATTCCTGTACATTTACATTTACATTTACATTTTTATAATCCCGTCTAAGGAAACATGGTAGAAATTCGAATTTAGTATGCCTGAACTCAGAATGATAAAATACATCTTTTAGTAAAGTTGGTTTTAACATTCTGTGTTTGAAAATACCACTTTTAGAAAGAGGGTATTTTCTTGCCTAACTGTCCAGCCCTGCCTCTGCTAGGTTGTGTATTCCTTGTCTGGGTGTGTGAGTGACAGGGCTGGGGAATTTCAGGAGACAGGCTGGGGCAGCCCAGTGGTGAATAGAGAGATCGGCATCTAGATGGGAGGGAGGAGTTGCACCTGGGAACTGCATAGGGCTGGGCCTTCTCTCTACAATGCTGGCTCCACCTCCTGTGGGGCGGCTGGTGTCTCTGACCTGCACAGTGAAAGGAAGAAGAGAGTCATGTAAATAAAGTGCTCAGGAACTCGTTTGGACTAGGCAGAGGCCTCTCTGCCTTCAGAGAACAAAGGATTTTGGGGTATAAATATTGGGACCCTGATCCCAAGAAATTAGATCACTTCTGGAATAAGAAAACTTTTGCCAAGGAGAAGAACCAAGGAAGCTGCAGGAGTTTGACTACCCCTCTCCCAGTGTGCTGTTTGCTGGGTTTGCCTGCAGTGGTTGCTTCATTGCCAAGGAAAGGAGAAGGAACTTTTTAAGGACTTTCATCATCTACAGAATATTCTCCAAGGGCTTGAACTGTGCCTGCTGAAGTCTCAGGGACAAAAGACTTCGTCTCCAGCTCCCCTCTGAATTTCCTTGCTGGGAATTCTCAACTCCAGACATTTGCGTGTCGCTGGGAGATGGAAGCGTGAAGCATCAAGAGGAAGCGTTTCGCCGCTGCAGCTAAAATTGTCGCATCGCCGGAGAAGCGATCCTTCGTCGCATCTCTCTGGAAGCGTGTGTTAATCGAAGCTGCCTGCTGTCGCATCACCAGAGAAGTGTGACGCCATCGAGAGAGTCGCCATTGCATCACCGGAGAAGCCTTTCGCAGGGCCTGTTGCGGCTCCAAAGTACAGTAATCGCAAGGCTGCCAGGGCGTCTACGCATCGTCATCGCATCTCCGCATCAAGGGCGCCATTTTCTTGCATTGCAACCGCATCATCGCAATGCATCAAGGCGCCATCTTGCGCACCGCAACGGGCCCGCAGGCCGAGAATCTACCCATCACCTCTGCACCGGTAAGGATTACGACGCATCCCCTACTCAGCGCAAGCATTGAGGCCCGATGCATTATTTCCCCCGGATCACGGAACCGACGCATCTACCCTTTGCAAGCCTTTCGTACACTTTGCGTTACGCATCCAGGTACTTTGTTGAGAACTTTGTCACATTTATCATCAACTTGAACTAAGTAACTTTTATCATCTTTAAAGAAATCTTAAGTGTAGTATTGTGGATTTTTGTCGTTTTTGGTCTTGTGTTTAAGTCTATATAAACAATGCTTATTTTTATAAAACCTGTGTCGTGTCCATCTGTAGTGTTTTCACTGTATTACTGTGTATATTGACAAATGCTTAACACACTGCCTAGGAGATACGCCTTTCTGCTCGTGCCAAGCTACCAAGAGGGTGAGCACAGATTATTAAGGAGTATAATCCCCTCATCCTAATTTAGAAGTAAGCATCCCTATTTGGACAAAGGTGAATGCCATTGCCAACTAGAGACCCCCAGATCTAACAGGACCCCTTGGTACTTCACAGAGTCATCACACCAGGTCAATGGGTAGTCTACAGTTCTTGTACAGGGAGCGTCAGTCAGCTGAAGCACCTCCGACTTCTCCCAATTGATATGGAGTCCCTAGTTGATGTCATACCTTGTCACCTCCTGGAGCGATGGTGTGAGGTTATTATCAGGTTGCCGCACATATAGAATTATATCATCAGCGTAGAGTGTAAGTAGCAAGGGCCCAGTGGCTATGCTTTTCCAACAAATGTGCACCAATGGGTCAAGCGCAATCACACTCAATAATGGGGACCGAGGTCATCTCTGTTGCATTCCCTGTGTAAGCGGAAACGCTTTAGTCAGCGTGCGGTTCAGTCGGATACACGCCGTGGGCAGTGGGTACAGCACCCGAACCACCGCCAGGTAACGCTCCTGCACACCCAGCCTTGATATCGTTGCATATAAAAAGGGCCATTCAGTCAATCAATCAATCAATCAATACACTTGTAGAGCGCGCTACTCGCCCGTGAGGGTCTCAAGGCGCTGGGGGGGGAGGGAAAGTGCCACTACTGCTCGAAAAGCCAGGTCTTGAGGTGTTTCCTGAATGTGAGGTGGTCCTGACTCAGACGTAGGTGAGCGGGGAGGGAGTTCCACATCTTGGCCGCCAGGTAGGAGAATGATCTTCTTTCAACGGTGGTTCTGCGGATCTGCGGGACGGTGGCAAGGGCGAGGCTGGCGGAGAGGAGTTTGCGTGTTGGTGTGTAGAACGTGAGGCGGTTGTTGAGGTATTCGGGGCCTATGTCATTGAGCGCTTTGTGTGCATGGGTGAGGAGCCTGAATGTGATCCTTTTGCTGCCGGGAAGCCAGTGCAGGTCTCTCAGGTTGGCTAATATGTGACTGTGGCGGGGGATGTCGAAAACGAGTCGTGTGGATGCGTTCTGCATGCGTTGGAGTCTTTTCTGAAGTTTGATTGGGGTTCCTGCGTATAGGGCGTTCCCGTAGTCAAGTCGGCTGGTGACGAGGGCCTGGGTGACCGTCTTTCTAGTTCCGGTAGGGATCCAGCGGAAGATCTTACGTAGCATGCGCAGGGTGTTGAAGCATGAAGATGAGATGGCATTGACTTGCTTGGTCATCGTGAGAGAGGAGTCCATGATGAATGCCAGGTTGCGTGCATGGTCATTGGGTGCCGGTGCGGTGCCTAGTTCTGCGGGCCACCAGGAGTCGTCCTAGGTGGATGGGGATGGTCCGAGGATGAGGACCTCCATCTTGTCTGAGTTCAGTTTCAGACGGCTGAGTTTCATCCATTCCGCGTCGTTTTTCATTCCTTTCTGGAGGTTGAGTTTGGCGGTGGCTGGGTCTTTGGTGAGGGAGAGTACCATCTGGGTGTTATCGCCGTATGAGATGATGTTGAGGTTGTGTTTGCGTGCGATGGTGGCGAGGGGGCTCATGTAGATATTGAAGAGGGTTGGGCTGAGTGATGAGCCTCTGGGGATGCCATAGATGATCTCGGTGGCCGCGGAGCGGAAGGGAGGGAGGCGGACTCGCTGGGTTACGTCGGAGAGGAAAGAGGTGATCCAGTCCAGGCTTTGCCTTGGATCCCGGCGTAGTGGAGGCGGTTTATTAGGGTGCGATGGCAGACTGTATCAAAGGCGGCTGAGAGGTCTAGGAGAATGAGGGCGGTGGTTTCCCCGTTGTCGAGTAGGGTCCTGATGTCGTTGGTGGCTGCCATTAGGGCAGTCTTGGTGCTGTGGTTGGCTCCAAATCCGGACTGGGATGGGGCGAGGGACCCATTGGCTTTGAGGAATGTGGTCAGCTGCTTATTGACGATCTTCTCGATCACTTTTGCAGAGAAGGGAAGAAGAGAGATGGGGCGGACGTTTTTGAGGTCTTTGGGGTCCGCTGTCGGTTTCTTCAGTAGGGCGTTGATCTCTGCGTGCTTCCAGCTCTCTGGGAAGGTGGCGGACACGAGGGAGTTGTTTATGACGTTCAAGGGAATCAAATGCTTTCCCAGCATCTAATAGGACAGCGGCCGCAGGGACCATTGGGGAGATCCTATTCATAGTGGCAAACAGTGTGCGGGTATTGAGAGCTGTGGATTTAAGGGGAATAACCCTGATTCGCGCTGGAGAAATCAATTTCTTCACAATCAAGGCAAGTCTGGTTGCTAGTACTTTGGCTACAATTTTGTTATCGAGGTTGAAGAGGGACAATGGGCAATACGAACTACATTTCAGGACATCTTTCCCTGGTTTGGGCAGAAAAATTATAACCGCTTCTCTCAGAGTGGGCGGAAGTGTTCCTACCTCAATGGCCTCCTGGTACATATTTATAAGATGAGGCACCAGAAGGCTTCTTTACTGCTTATAAAAACACCCCATAAACCCATCCCAGGCGTTTTAGTCCCATCCAACGCATTATTGGCATCTATTATCTCATCCACAGAAAAGGGCTCTGCTAGGAATTCCTGGTAAGCTTTGTCCATCCAAACAAGGGAGACCTCATCAAATTAGTCAGTAGAATCCAAGTGGGGGTCAGACGTTTTGGACGTATACAGTGTTATATAATATTCAAAAACCTCTCTCAGGACCCCCACATTTCCCATTATCCACTCGCCCTCTTCCCTGCTCAATTCTGATATATAGGTCGGCCTGTGGGTTTGCTGCATCAATCTAGCCAATGTTCTACCAGGCCTTTCGCCCTCACCATAGCACCTGGCGGTATTTACCCAGGAAATGTGCCTCCCGCTCTGCAGCTTCGCCAGGAGTGCTGCCCGACTCTGCAGGGAGGGGGGCCAGTGGTAACTGCACTACGGTCCAACTCCATGAGTTTTTCCTTTACCTGCGCAAGCTTGTGGCGCAGCGCTTTAAGTACACCAGCGTCCTTTGAGATACATACCCTCTGGCATAGGCTCTAAAGGCCTCCCACAGTGTAGCCTTAGAGTCCACCAACCCAGCATTGATCCTAAACTATTCAGGGATCGCTTCCCCAAGTTCTGCGGCAAACACAGCGTCCCTCAAAGCCATATCTGGAAAGCACCAAGGCCGCTCTAGCCCTCCTGCCCTAGGGATACCAATTTTACCAGCACAGGAGAATGAGCAGATGGTGTGTGTGGTAGATGAGTGACCTTGTTAACACACACCACCACCGCGGCAGATAGGCACCAATAGTCCAACCGCATCCACGTGTCGTGGGGTGCGGAATAGAGTGTGTACCCTGCCCCATCCGCACAGTGATATCGCCATGTATCAACTAACCCTAGCTGGTCAATAGTATCCACGTTCTTGGTTTTGTATCCACGTTCTTGGTTTTGTAGCTATTGCATGCGTTGTGCTATCATGCCTCTGGTCTAACAGTAGGTTGAAATCCCAACCCATGTAAATGCAATCTGCGCCCATACGAACAATATGATTGTGTATAACTTCAAAGAACCCAGGGTCATCCACATTTAGGGCACATACATTACCAACAACACAGAGTGTTCAAGCAGGGTCCCTTGACCAGTAGGTAGCGACCCTCCACATCCCAATAGACCTCCTTCTCCCTAAATGAAACCTTTTTATGTATTAACACTGCAACCCTGCTAGCGTATGAGCTATAACCTGCAAAATATCTATGAACTCCCCACCCCGATGCCACCGAGTCCCAATGTTTGCCGCAAGGTGCGTTTCCAGGACTGGTTCAAATGTAAATGCCTGACAGATCCATGACTCAGATACCTTGCACATAACAACTTGGTACTGACACTACATAAATGTGCACTGTGGTTGTATTGGGGAACTGGGATGACCCTTGATTTTTGTCTATTCTGTATCTTATAGTGGTGGGGCTCGGGACTGAGAGATGGGTACTCGCATGGTGCAAGCACCTATAATAGCCATAAATTATCCTAATGTGTTGGTTTGTTGTAATTTGTTTTCTATTTTAAATATGCATTACACAATTACCTGTAATAAAGATAGCACAGGTCCGGTTGGGTCGCAGTGGGCAGATGTTTGCCCACTCCTAAGTGCACATGACTGTTTGGTCGGCCCTCTCTGGCCGGTCAAACAGTCATGTGCACTTCGCATTTTCTCCATGCTGCATTACAGCCTGCGTGGTGAACATGCCCAGGCACCCATTCCCTGCTGAGCGCCAATCCACAGTGCTCAGACCTATCACAACGCTGCAATGTAACGTTGTGATTGGCTTAGAAGAGGGAGCCTTGCTGCTTCCTGTCCCGACTCCGAAGAGGAGAAGAGAGACTGAGATGACACGGGAGAGAACGGCAAGTAGGTACCTTTTTTATCTTTCTTTTTTTACATCCTCCGATCCTCACAACCCCCCGCCCGCCCTGCCACTATCAATCCATGCCAGCTACTACTGCCTGAAGATGGTGTTAGCTATAACCTACTCTTCTAATCAAGAGAAAAATACACCATGATAGAAGGGTTGAACATCGCTGAAAGGCCCTAAAGGAGACAATTAAGACCACCACAGGTCAAAGGTCACCAAGGCTGAGTCAAGTCCTCGTGGTCTACATCCTGCGGAGTACATGAAATTGTTTTTGTCTAAATGGGATTCATTCTTATTGATGTCTTCCTTCACCATTTGTTTGAAAGGCAAAGGCAGATAACGGGATCATTTCTGGCATCTGTCTGATGCAAGGTTTTCTTTAAGATGAATGAACTTCGACAGTAAAACCACACCTTGTTCCAAAGAGGTATTACAAGATGACAATTATTAATCAGTACTTTTGGTTTGTAAGAAAAAGCACAACCAGAAAGGTGCAAAGAGCTTTTAAAGTGTTCAATCTTCTGAAGAGGTGCAAGCTCCTCTCTATAAGCCCCTCATTATAAGTTCCACGTTGATTCTGCAGAGAGAAACCTGCTCCAAAATGAACAACACCGACTGGCATCAACCCCCTGTGTTAGTTGGAATCACAAGTTAAACTCCCCAGAATCATCAGTTGTGAAAAAAAAAACTCCTCAGAATTGGGAAATCTTGTTGATTACCAGAGTTTTCCCTGGTTATTAACGCAGATATTTACCACCAGCTCTGGGCTGGTGATAAACATGTTTGAGGGAGGCTGTGGGGTCGGGAAGGTTGGTATGGGCGGCAGGCACAGCGTTTTGGAGGTGGGGGGGTAGTGCACTCTATGGGGGCAGCATAGTCCCACTTTACTGCTGAATAGTGTTGCTGGCGGCCGGTTTGCAGGCATGGAGGGAAAGTAAACAGTGGCGGCTCCTTCACTAAGGCGGAGGAGCATCACCTCACTGTCACGAAGCAGTAAAAGAAAGCAAAAAATGAAATGATAATGACATAATGTTATTATCATTTTATTTTGTCCTCCTACTGTGGCGGCTTGTGTGAGGGGGCGGGCAGGGCTGCAGAGCAGGGGAGGAGTGGTAGAACACTCCTGTGTGCAATGACTGTGTGGACGGCCCTCCCTGTTCTCCATGCAGGCTGAATTACAGCCTGCATGGAGAACATGCCCACCCCTCCAGCCCCTGGCTGAGCGCTGTGTCATTGCACTCAAACCAATCACAACATTACATTGCAGCATTGTGATTGGCTGTGGGGAGCGTGGGAGCCCTGGTGCTTCCTCACAAAAAGCCAGGAAGAGGACTGGACAGGACACCGGAGAGGCGGCGGCGGCCGGCCGGGAGGTAAGTGATTTTCTTATACTTGATTTCCCCTCCCCCGCCCCTTCGGCCCCACCCACTCCACTGCTGCTACTAGGCAGCAGCTGCCATGGAAAGTAAACAGCATCTTCCCATGCTTCTTCTCCTAGAAGATGACACAAAAATTATGAAAAAAGGTGAGCTGTGATACCTGATTAACTTATATAGATAGTTTTTTTCCCCTTGGGCATATTACATGAATTAATATTACATCAGTCAATTTTACAAGACAACGATACATAAAACTGTGAGGTGTAAGAGAAGATGGTTAATGTCACATTGGAGCCATATCTCGAGACTACGAAGGTAGGGTGACCATTTCTTCCATGTCATTACAGACGCTGTTTTGTCCTTGACTTGTGTGCTGTAGTCTAGGTTTGCTTCCTTTTAACTAATTAGATTTACATGCTTGAAATTTATAAATTTTAGGTGAAATGTTTAGGAGTGGAGACGGTATCATAATGGTCTGTAGTGAGGTGGAAACCAGATGTCAAGGACCCATCTCTGATATGTGGAATGCTGTCAGCTAGGAAAAATATCAGTGCATTATTTTGAGTCCTGAATGCAACTTTTTGCGAAGGCTTTGGTTATTCTCGGTTTCTATATTGGGCTATAGGCAGAGCAATGAATAATAAAGTGTCTCTATGTTTTTTCATGTGTCAAACCCGGAGCAGCATGCTAATAAAGCTATGTTTGTGTTCATTATTTTTGCCATAAGCACAACCCTGTGTATAATGCCACAAAGACAACCTTATATGCACACGGGGCCAGGGTAAATGCTAAAATTGCTTTACTCGATCCAACTTTGTCACGTTGCAAGATTAGTCGTCATGGGCATGGTGCCGGAACATGCATCTCCATTTACTGCAGTCGAGAACAATGGGGCATATTATCAAGAAACAGAGTTAAAATTATCGCCGGATTAGCAGCAGAAAACTGCTGCTAAAGCGGCGATAATGGGCTTGATAATATGCCCTTGTGAATTCCAATAGAAGCCCATGTTCTGGTGTCAACATGGACTTCTATTGGAATTTTCAAGGGCATATTATCAAGCCCATTATCGCCGCTTTAGCAGCAGTTTTCTGCCGCCAAAGCGTGCTTGATAATGTGCCCCAATGTTCCATAAAGCAACTGTAGCACAGCTACTGATCCCCGATGGAGAATCATGCATCGGCTGATTACTCATGCTGAGTGAATTGGTTGGCAACTTTGCTATTGCCTTGAATTAGTGGACCAATGCACCACTGAGGATTTTGGGGCAAAGACTGTCCTCCCCACCTTGTTAGAGAATTTGACAAGGTATTATTGCCACATCCTTGGCATACGATGTGATGGAACTAAACAAGAAGACTATTTTGCTGAGGAGACCCAGTAAATTATAAGGGGTCGAAACGTCGACAGTATATCACTGGGTTATCTGATTAGTTACAAATCTCCTTGTTTCTATGCCACAGGCACGTTTGTCTGATCTACATCATTTATAACCAGTGAATATTGTTTTCTTTCTTTTGTATATATTTTGTATTTATTCACACACCTGAGCACTGCATTGCCTGCCCTTATGTGATTAGCTGTACCATTATCTGCATACATGTTGAAGGATAATATAGAATAACCACAGAATCTATTGTCAGCAAGTTATTAATATTTATGGGAACCAAAATAAGAACTCACCATGTGGCGATTTAAATAGCACATTGATTGTTGTCTTACCCAGACACAAGAAGAAGGGTCACACACCTCATAAAAGAGTCCCACAGTGTAGTCTGTTTTGAGAGAATAAGAACAACCCTGTCATGCCCAAGCGACAGCGAACAGTCTTTTATTTTGGGACTTTGTAAGACTTTTATATGTTTGAGGTGTAATTCTGTCTAAAAATTACACTCCCATGAATGCCTCTCGAATGTATGTCGATACCTCCCATACCATTATTTCGCACAATTGTAGGGATGTTTTTACTTAGCATAAACCATTACTTCGCAAGTTTTAACTGCGCATGCATTTATAACGCAAATGGTTATAAACGTACTATGGTTTATGCTAAGTAAAAACATCGCACTAAAACCATGCTTACACTACACTACCCTACACTACTTAAACATCAATACACTACCCTAAACCCTAATACACTACCCCCTACACGACCTTCCCCCTTCCCACTGCCTGGATCCTACACTCTAACACTACACTTCACAACCCCCCGACACTACCCTAAACCATAAAACACTACCCCACACTACACAAACACCACACCACTACCCGAAACCCTAAAACACTACCGCCTGCCTCTACCCTCAGTCCTTTCCCTACACTGAAACACTACCCTGCACGACCCCCCAACACTACCCTAAACTCTAAAACCCTACCCTACACTACACAATCAGCACATCACTACCCTAAAACCTAAAATACCCCCCCCCAGCACGGCCCTGCCCCTCCCCCAAGCCGGTCCCTACAATAAAACACTATCCTAAACCCTACACTAAACAAACACCACAACACTACCCTAAACCCTAAAACACTACCCCCAGCACGACCCTGCCCCTACCCCCAAGCCGGTCCCTACACTAAAACACTACCCTGCACAACTCGCACAACCCGCACAACACTACCCTAGTCCCTAAAACACTACCCTACACTACACTAACACCACAACACTACCCTAAACCCTAAAACACAACCCCAGCACGACCCTACCCCCAGTCCGTTCCCTACACCGAAACATGACCCTGCAAGACGCCCGACACTACCCTAAACCCTAAAACACTGCCCTACCCTACACTACACTAACACCACAACATTACCCTAAACCCTAAAACACCGCCCTGCCCCAAATCCAGTCCCTACTCCAAAACAATACCCCTGCACGACCCTAACAGCCCCTACACGACCCTACACAGCCCCTCTAACCTCTCTCTCCTCGTGGTTCTTCTGTTCTCCTTCCAGCGTGGTTTCTCTATTCTCCGGCTTCCAGCTTCGTCAGATGTGCACGTTGTTACGACAAAACTGAAGCACGTCAGTTTCCTCACAACGAAGTAGATAGCCATTACAACGCATGCGTTGGTACAACGCATGCGAGGAACTTGCGTAGTAAAGGCTAGGAGCTGTTACATTGCATGCGTTGTAATGATTGCAAAGTAATGGTATGCGGACTACTATCCGCTTACTAATGGCTGTTTACCATGCCTCTCATGTTGTGCGGCTTCAAACCACAACTTTCACCGAATGTCGAATCACTTTGATTCATCCTTCACACCAATCTCACCCTCAAGAAATACATTGCCACAAAAAACAAAGACGGCTTGGTACCAGCTTCCTCTTCTAAAGAGAATGAAATCGTTTTTTCCAGAAATACACTTAAGAATTGCTATCAAGCCCTCGTAATCTCACAGCGGGAGGGTGACAAAGCCCTGCACCATAGCCTACCAGCCTCCACGATGACACCCCTTATGGGCATACTACATGCCTCAGGACAACTCATCGAGGGCTTGAAGGAATATGATCACATCACCCCCCCATGCTGGCCCGCGCCATCTTTAAAACCAGGTACATCATCTACAAAACCATTAAGACTAGCACCTCCTCTTATTTTTCAGACTAGTTCACCATCTGTGGCGGTTCTTGAAACAAGTGCAACTTGCTGTCCAACAAGTGCAACAAGTCCAACTATAAGATTGGAGATTAGAAGTATAAAAAGAAAAAATCAAGGCAGCAGGCCTTTTCCCTCAATGCACCAGGATCTGGAATAGCATGCCCGTATCCATCAGAACTACCCTATGCTGGTCCAATTTAGGAAATGGGTGAAGACTCACCTCTAGACTCACCGCTTTAAAGAACCCTATATCATCAATTAATTAACCATCCATAAGCCAGAGACTTCTCCTATCGCTCTTTGACTTTATGCTTGTCTTTGACCCTGTAAAGCACTCTCCTGGCTTTTGGCTAGGTCTGTGCTACAGAAATACCATGGACATAGTTTGACTGATTTCCATACATTACAGTGAGAATTTTCCATCTCCCTCAGCTTGAATATGCAGCTTCTCTCTACTTACAACTTCAAATTCAAATGTCAGTGTAATTTCAAAATAGCCACCTACAGAGTCAATTCTAAAGACGTGGTAATAAGGAACAGCATAATGCTGTTGGGTATTGATATATAAGCAGCTGTTAATGTATATAGGTCAAAAGAATGTCTTTAGGAGAACTCAGAGGCTTATGGTGATCAAAGGAGTTGCACGCTTGGCATTGCATTGGTCAGCGGTAGGCTCATTGCCTATATATAAATGGGCATTCAGTCGTCTTATAAATAGGTGGCTTAGGAAAAGCAATACCTACATAAATATTCTTAATTTTCTAAGGGTGAAAAATATTTAACTAATTTCAAAGCTTCTGTGGCCATTTTATTCTGATGCACAAGGTGGGTGGATTGCTTTTGGAAGTGTGAGACCTTCCAGTTCCCTGCAAGTGTAATAACCTTTTCTGTTAATCGAATCATACTGTGGTACTGCCGTAGGCACTACAGGTAATATTTGAGGCCTCTTTTAAAACCAGACAAACCAACTGAGTATCATAAAGCATTTTAAAGCTTTTCTTCCTATTGTGCTGGGATAATGACAAGACAAATCAGCGTAGCGATCTGTTCTTCATCGCCCTTATAAAAAGAACAAGCAAAGGTCTGGCATTGGCTGTCAGCCTTCTGCCTTTGTCAATGCTTGTTTTACTTTACCATTTTTTTCAATCAAACCTTTTTGTTGGAGTCCTGCTAGGCCTTCACCAATTAAAAAAAAAATGCCTAATGCAAAAATATTTTTTGACTACTGAAGGGAACTACTGTGTGCACGTGCTTTTTGTGAAAGGGTACATTTCCGTCACTCACAGTAAAGTTAGCCAATGACTTAAGCGGGCTGACACACTGGGCCGTGCTTAAGGCTGTAGTGGGCAGAAGAAAAATGTGAATGGCACAACTACAGACCAATGAATGAAGAGAGCTGAATGAAAGCCCCTATAAGTAAGTAGGATTTACTATTCTGATGGTGGTAAGAGCTGGATGTGTGAATGGACATGAACAGAGCTGCAAAGGGTGCTGCAATTCAAAGATCTGATAAAAGGAGTAGCTGTAGGATTCATCCAGATGATCAGCAACATCTAAGAGTCTTTAGCGGAGATTTACTAAGCTTTTGCGCCGTGTTTGCTGCACAAAAGGGATGCAAAATGACGCAAAATAATTTTTTTGTAATTTACTTTCCAGCGCTCAACTTGGTCAGCGCTGGAAATAATGTAAGAGTAATGCGAGCAGCGCATTGCGCTGCTTCGCGTTACTTTGCACCATGAGGACATGCCAAGGGCGGTGCATGGGCGTTCCCATGCAATCACCTAAGGTTTCTCACGCTAAACCTAATTTACTAAAGACAGTAGATTGTGAGAAAACTGTGCCCTTTTCAACTCGGCGCAAGGAAGGAGAAATCCTTTCATTCCTCTTTCCTTTTCCGACTGTGCATGCATGCTGCACTGTGCAGCACACATACAAAGACTGAAACGCTTTCCCTTGTGTCGAGCATAGTGTTACAGGAAGGGTGCCCTTCCTGTACAAAACCTATGCCGGACTCATGCACACACTGCTGCGCTAAAGTGTGTCCACGGCAGCTGTAATCAGCACCTGCGCACGGGAAAGGCGAAGAGAGAGCCATGTCTTTGAAGATATGGCGCTCCCCTGCTCCCTCCCTGTCGCGCAACTTAGTGCAGCCTCGCGGGGGCAGCGCTGCGTTGCACAACTTTTTTCTAAATCTCCCCCTTTGAGTAATTTTATAAATGTAATGGTGCCCTGTGATGAGGAAATAAAGTGAATGCAGTACTACACTCAAAAGCAAGCAGGATAAGAGAATGCATATTACATCTTTCAGTAAATTCATTGTGGAGCTTTAAATGTACACGTGTCAACTTGGACCTAATGTTAAGTGAAGAAAATTAAAACTTACTGATGTCTTCCTTTTTTTGTCATAATTGTGATTTTTTTTATTCTTTTACAGAAATCCGACGTACCAGAGTTACCACTTGAAGACTATGAGCTCAACGCATACCCCTCAAATAACCTTGCACAATGGCCTTCTAAACCATACGTGATGGGGCGCCCACAGGTCAAAAATCCATATGGCTACTAAAGCAAGATAAGATATGGAACAAAGGGTGGAAAATCCAATGCATCCATATGACTTTCCATCTTAGACTTCACATACAAAACCATGTTGTTATCCACAGAAAACTATTCGCCATAATCACTTTGAAATGCAGGTTAATCTATTTAATGCCAGTAAAATAATATGTACGTATATTCATACGTGACCTTTCAAGTATGTTTTGTTATCTACCAAAAGTTGATAATTCTCAACACAATTGTATGTTAACAGTATGGTCCCTTCTTGCAGAGATCCCTCTGGAGGTTGTTCGAAAATTGGAAGGGAAATTTAACAGTGGTGTTAAATACTCCTTGGGGGAGTTTCTTTGGGCTTTTTAGGAACTTTTTGGAATTCTCAAGCACTATCCTTGACTATTTGATCATTTTCTCTTGTACATGGAACCTTCACATATTTTCTAGAACGCCAATATAAACTCTTGAAAGAAATAAAAAGACAATGCATAATGTCTTGCCTTATCTTCCTTTCTTTTTTTACACCTTCTTCAATTACCTAATATGTTTACAATTATTCATATAGATACACATATACATATATACATATAGACATACATATATAGACAGAATATATATCTATATTTAATATATATATATTTTTGGGGGATTGATACATTTATAAAGCACGATCAACTGCTTCAGGAAAGTGTCCTGATACTCTAAAAGGAAGAAATAGCAGAGATTACCATCAGCTCAAGTTGATTCACAGGATGTTATATGCGGATAGTTAGTAAAAAGGTCTTCTGTTGTTGGCTAAGTACACAGTACGTTTTTTTTCGGCATGTAAGAGTGGTAGTAGTGCATTCCAGGCTTCGCTCATAACCACTGCTAAGAAGTGCCTCCCCCAAACTCTAGCTCGCTTGAATTTCGGGACCTTTATCAGACAAACAGAGTGATATCTAACTGCACGAGAGGTTTGATACTAGGAGAGAAATGAGGATATAGAAGAAATCTGTCCCACATTTTTGGTCAAAGGTACAACGTTTTTTACCACTTAGACGCAGCGCACATTCCGCCGCAGTGCGGCAGAATTTGATGCGTGCACAGATCGGACAGCCCCCAGCCGTCAGACGCACACGCCCACTGTGATGTCGGATAGCCGGGGGCCGTCCAACGCACGGAAGTGGTTAAAAGGTCTTTTGTTGTTGACAGGAATCCAGTGTAGCTTCTTGAGCATTTTTGGAGAGTTTGCACCCTGTTTAAAAAAATTTGGGCAGTCCTAGAAGTAGTTCATCCAGACTTTCAGTGAGATTTGTCATGTTTTCAAATGGAAGAAGAGCCAAAGGGTGGCGACTCCCTCATACTCAGGGTTGAACTGAGAGGTATGTATGCTCTAGTTTTCAAACTGTTTTTATAATAAAGGAATAACAGGTTAGTGGTATCAGCTAAAAATGTATATATGTTAATGGACTACCCCTCATACTATCTCATCTTTTCATGGCAGGCTCAAGTTTGTGAGAAGCAGGCCAAATCTTGTTTTTGCTTTTTGCATTTACACTAGGAGTCCTGTTAAATTCCAAAATAATGTCGGTACTATTTGCTACATTAGCTCCATCATCCACCTACAATGTATTAACAGACATACCTAATGGATTCAAAGCGCAACCTGCTCTTTTTACTGCATTCAGATATTCACTTAATGGGCATGCTAGATAAAGGTGAAACGCAAGTGGGCATCTAGCATTCCCTGTGTATACTTGTAGTCTCTTCTACTGCTGTTCAAGACTTCGCAGTAAAAGGGCAGCAGAACAGCCTGTCAATCTCATAGCCCTGTCCCCTCTATCTGTACTGAGGCCCTCACCACCTGTAAACCTGTATTAGTCGGCCACTTCTGCCCTGGACTTTGGAGGTCAACAGGGCCTTGCAGAACAATACATCCTTGTATTTTTCTCCTTAGTTGATACAGCAGATCTGTTGATCCTCCTTCCTGCCCTCTTAATGCAGTTTCTTTTAATCCAGTACAGACCACAAAATGTATCCTAGCCTAAGCTTCGAAAATACAACCAATATATGGCAGATTAAAGATATTTTTATACTCTGTGAATCGTTAGACCATTAATACTAGAAAATAAAATGTTAGTCAAAAGACTTGTGCACCCTTTTGTCGAATGATACACATTCCTTTTCAGTGAAAGTACAACACTTTGCTCTAATATTTAGCAAGCTGCCAACATGCACCCCACATAGCATTCCAGAGTTAGTCCACTGAGCATCAACCCTCTATGGTTTTATGCATCTTATCTTATATATGCCCTTTCTGCATCATCATGCATTCATTCGAAATGTGTGATATTAAACTTTCTCCAGTGCATTTTCAACACCCTACCCTTTGTCAGACACTGCCCCACCGTCTTTGTGTGTGCTGTCTTACCATGCTCAGTCTGTCTCTCCAACAAACATGGTGCCTCAAAAGCAGATCAGAATACATGGCAGCATAACATAGTGTGCCTAATAGTGAGTCTTGTATGGAAGATACCTTGCCAGCAGCAAACATCTTATCTAACAGCCAGAATGCCCAAAGGCATGAATGCTTGCTTTACAAATGCAGATTTTACAGTCCACATTTAAAAATGACTCCATTCCTAAAGCAAAACTTTCCACAATTTCAAAATTCATCACACACACATACAGAGACAATTAATCATACATGTGTAAATCAGTGCTTATAAAATGTTACATATGGCAAATGAGACTACAAGCTATAGCATTTACATCGTATCCATACAGGTAGACACTTTTTAAGAGTGCCTGGTCCGGAGAGGCACATACCCCTGATTCAGAACATAACACAGTGGTTAGGGTTGACTTTAATGATCAGAATTTAACTACCCAAAGAAACCTTTCTTAGCAACATCAGGATAGAAAGACTGGCTGGGAAAAAAGATAACTTTCTAACCTGTACCACACAGCTTGCATGCAGCTCTTAGATGGCAGTTTATGGCTCACTGTGCTATATTGGGAATGTAACTTATGAACTGAACCGTAACAACAGAATCTCTGTGACAGAAGCAGTAACCCACAGAGCTATCCACATAAAATATTGTTTATTGATATGCATGGTACACATTCTTTGCAGAAGCATATTTACCCTCTGCACTACCTCAGAGAAGTGAAAACTGCCACAAGACAAAAGTCCTATCTCTCTCCAGCAGGTACAACTTGACACTTTTATTGTTGCCTGAAAACTGCTGAATATACGAGGAACTTTGAAGGGCTTTTAAAACTACTGCACTGCTACAAAACTGGCCCCCATTAACAAATCCTGTTCCCCATCCTTCCAGCCTCCCGGGAAACGCCCACTCGTTGCCTTCTGCTTGGTACAGCCATTTCGGCCTTGGTGGTGTTCGAAACAGATAATTTCTTGTTGGCTGGTCCACCAGCACTGACCTGCATGCACATGCTGTGGCTACATGGATGTATTGTTTGATATAAACCAATTGCAATTAATGAGTTAGAAGGTTCAACCTGAAATGTGTGCTCTTTAACAACTATTTTTGAAGTTTTACAGGGCATTTGAAAATCTTTTGTCAAATCCAAAAACAGATAATCTTATCTTACTTTACTTGTCCCCTCTGATAGAGGTTTGCCCAGTGTCTGCAGCTCATAGGAGTCACTACAACCAGCACCACTAAGGGGAGTCGCTGAGCCGAGACTGTTGTCGAGTTGATTGGACGACACAGACTATCTCACTCTCACACAGGGCTTGCGCAATCAAACAGTTATTAATGGTATTGTTTATGGCCTGCCAGAGTGGTCATCTAAAGCAATTTTATTCTGCTAACCATATTAACCCTAAACAAGGTGCTTGTAGCCATGCAAAGAATCACTTGGCAGCACAACTACCTGCAGCCCGCCTGAGGTCAAACCATCTGACTCAGTCAGAGAGTGACAATTGAATGAAGCAAGTCACTCATGGCCCAAACAGGAAAGGGAGTCTGTTCCCGAGCTTGCGTTGAAGTCAGTCACTCACTCTAGAGACTAGTGATCCAGCGTTTCGGGGCCCACAACATGAGTTTTAGGTTTCATTACTTTACTGGATCACTAAAACATATACGTACTTTCTATCGTAGTCCTTGAACCTTTAATAGTCGCACTGAGGGAAAAGAGAGTTAGCAATATTTGTCCGATCAACTCTATTACAGTTTACAGCAAACCAATGTGGCTACACAATGAGGACCAGAAATCAATAGCCAAGTACAAGAGTGTTTATTACAAATTAGTAATTACGTTCAAATAGATCACTCCCAAGACCATACAGCAGAGATACAAGCTGACAACAGGGAGGCCAAGCCTCCTGAAGAAGTTTAGGCGAACAAGAATTAAACAAACAAGGAGCTCCACTGCTGCAATACAGAACAATAACATGAGAATCTGATGCTTGGAAAATAATCTCAATTGGTCTTTTCTGTGCACGAGCAATCTAAGTCTTCCAAGCACAGACAAAGGTGCAGGAATGCTCAGAGTTCAGAATCCATGAGCTATTTAATTTAATTTACAGGAATTTGTATAGCGCTCGTATACCAAGCGGTTTCATGGCACTGAAGGATGCTTAACCCAGGGCTAGGGCAACGGAGTTACTGAGGTGGGAAGGCGTAAGAAAATAACAAGGTCTTGAGGGCCCTGCGAAATTCAAGATAAGAGGGAATGGATCTAATGTGAAGTGGGGGGGAATTCCAAAACGTAGGGGCAAGGACAGAGAATTTCACACCCCCAGATTTCCGTTTTTTGAACCGGGGGACAGAGAAAAGAAGTTTAGTAGAAGAGCGAAGCTCTCTGTTAGGGCAGTAAGCACTGATGGAGGACGAGATGAAATCTGGGGCAGTCCCCGCCAAGGCCTGAAAGGTGGTACAGCCCAGTTTGAAGAGAGCCCGTTCTTTAATGGGCAGCCAGTGTAGGGATTTGAGTACGGGCGTGGTGTGATGGAATCTGGGCAGGCCATAGATCAGGCGGGCGGCCTGATTTTGGACTAACTGAAGACGGCGAAAGGCATAGGCTGGAGCGCCATTATACACAATATTCCCGTAGTCCAGGCGGGACAAGACCATTGCCATCAGAATCAGTTTAAGGGCAGGAAAGGAGAAGAACCGGGAAATTTTCCGTATAGTACGGAGGGCAAAAAAACAGGAGGAAACAACAGAACTAATCTGGGAGTGAGGAGTAAGGTGTTTATTGAGTGAGATCCCTAGAGTTTTTACTGAGGAAGAAGGTGTGGGGGAGATGCCCAAGGAGGGGGGCCAAAAGTTGGGGGACCAGGGGCTGGGGGTGATACCAGTGACTGATGGTTGGTGACATCTAGCGTAGATGCCAACTCTTTGAGCACAACCTTAATGAAACAAACGAGGTTTCTATAATAGATGTTCCAAATGTTTCCAAAAAATTTAACAAAATTTGTGTCCATGTTTCTCATGTTTTATTCACATGAATTTCATCAATATCAACGATGATCCATTTGATTTATTCAACCAAATTCATTGTGTAAATAATCATGTCCCAATGCATTTCGGACTCTAGGTCCTTCGTCAGGGGAATCCTAGGAAAAATGATAATGGTGCAATCTAAGTATAATACACCGAGTAGCAAGTCTAAATTTACAGCTGTTTTTTTTGCTCATGCATGCGTTTTTTAGAAAAAGTGATAAAACTAGCGTAAAAAGAAGCATCCAACTGCGTGTTGATCACAGTTTCATAAGAGCGTAACCCAACCTCCATTCAGACCCATCGTGTCCACACGTGGCAGCATTCATGAAAACACTGGTAAACTCATTGACAGGTATCTCCAGCCACTAATTCAACAATCTCGTACTTACATAAAGGACACAACCCATCTTCTACAGATAATCAATGGGATAAGTTTTGGAGAGGATGAAACCATCTGGCTATGTTCAATAGATGTGAAATCTCTATATACGAGCATTCCGCATGATTTGGGGATGGAAGCAATTGAGAATATTCTAGTACACTCTGATCTTTCACAAGATTTTCAAATTTTTCTAATGCAACTTATGTACTTCACTCTTTATCAGAGTTATTTTTCTTGGGATGATCAAGTCTTCGCACAGTTGTCCGGGACTTCCATGGGCAATTGTGCAGCACCTGTCTATGCCAACGCTTTCATGATATTCTTCGAAGAAAAACATATCCTGAACCAGCCACCTTGGATCACACATGCCATGACATTCTTGCGATACATAGACGATATCCTTGTTCTATGGAGAGGAGACTATGACTCCTTACACAAAGCAGTAACAGATCTCAATCAAATCAACGATCGCATTCAATTTACATCGGAAATGAGTCAACAAACTATCACCTTTCTGGATGTGAGAATAACGAGACATCAAGATCACTTAGAGACCGATCTCTACAGAAAAATCACTGATAAAAACAATACTCTCCATTACAGTTCCTATCACCAAAAACCATTAAAGAATCATCTGCCATTTTCACAACTTTTACGGGTGAAACGAATCACATCTGACACCACCAAGTATGAGGAACAAGCCTCCAACATGTTGGAACGTTTTGCTAAAAGAGGATACCCTGAAACCATCTTAACTCATGCGAAGGAACGCTGTGACAAAATCACACGCCAAGATGCGTTGGTCACCAAACCCAAAGACAATAAGAAAAGACCAGTGGTCGTATCTAAATATTCTGAGGCCTCAAGGGCATACAAAACCCCTATTCTGAGACAATGGCCAATCATCTGTCGAGAACAAGATTTTAATGGTATCTTTAATGAACAGCCACTGTTTGCCTACAAAAGAGGCAAGAATCTCAAAGAACTTATTAAAGAGCCCAAATCAACATCTATGGTCAAATACAAAGGTAATCAACCTTGCCTCAATTGTCAAAATTGTAATAACATGATGAAAGGTCCTGTGCTTAAACATCCCATGAAGGGCACCGACATCAAATTGAAATTGAATGCCACATGTGATACGGAAAATGTCGTATATATCATCAAATGCCCATGTGGACTGATATATACAGGAAAAACGACACGAAAACTGAAACAAAGGATAAATGAACATAAAAGCAATATAAGAACTGTTAACATGAAATCCAACCTGGCAATCCATTTCAAAGACAACAGACATAACATCAGCCAGCTCAGGTTCGCTGCAGTAGAAGTGGTCAAGAAGCGTGACGACAGAGACAATAATAACTTTTTATTGCAGCGTGAAAACCATTGGATTAAATTCCTTCAATCTATGAAGCCATCTGGTCTTAATGATCGGATGGAATTTTTATGTTATTTGTAGATCTGTTTATCATCTGTGGGAATGTAATTTTGACATGCATGATTATGTTGGTTTTCATTTAATTGCACATAGCTCACACACCATTCTGATCACCACTTTGCCTTATTCCGCTTTCATTTTATCTCTCTATCCTTTCCTATACTGCGCACATGATGTCTACTCTGTTTTGGCTCTTTCGCTTTCCGACACCACTCCAAGATGGCCGCTAGATCTAGAGTCCTTTCTCTATACACATTGCTCTGCTTCATCCACTTCCGTATTTACGGGACGATTGTTTCACACACCTTAGCGAAGGGCGTATCGGCAGGACGCGTGATCATGCATTTAATTCTCCGTGAGTACTGGAACACCGTGTTAAACGTTTTCACTTGGTTCACAACCTGTAGACTTTTACGGGGGTCTATCCTTTCTTATTCACGGTGACTATTAAATAATCTCCGGTTTTCTGGTAGTACCTATTTCATCTCGAACTCGCACAATCTTATAGATTAATAGCAACTTCCTCTTCTTCTTTTTTTACTATTCACGAATTGTGGAAACTGTGATCAACACGCAGTTGGATGCTTCTTTTTACGCTAGTTTTATCACTTTTTCTAAAAAACGCATGCATGAGCAAAAAAACCAGCTGTAAATTTAGACTTGCTACTCGGTGTATTATACTTAGATTGCACCATTATCATTTTTCCTAGGATTCCCCTGACGAAGGACCTAGAGTCCGAAATGCATTGGGACATGATTATTTACACAATGAATTTGGTTGAATAAATCAAATGGATCATCGTTGATATTGATGAAATTCATGTGAATAAAACATGAGAAACATGGACACAACTTTTGTTTAATTTTTTGGAAACATTTGGAACATCTATTATAGAAACCTCGTTTGTTTCATTAAGGTTGTGCTCAAAGAGTTGGCATCTACGCTAGATGTCACCAACCATCAGTTTGATTCCCACACCTTCTTTGTCAGGGGGTGATATCTTTGAAGCACGCCACAACCTGTTTACGCTTTCACACTGAGGAGTGCGTGACCCACACCCCAGTGATACCAGTGACGACAAGTTCAGTCTTGTCCGGATTTAATTTCAAGTGGTTGTAGTTCATCCAATTGCTGATGAACAGCATGACAGACTGGAAATTAAATATGCTGGTTGGGGAGTGAGACAGATGGAAAATGAGTTGGAGGTCATCAGCATAGTTGTACACGTCGACCTCCATTTTCTGAACTGCAAAAATAAGTGAAAAGATATATAGATTAAATAATAAAGGAGATAGAAAGGAACCCTGGGGGACACCACATTGAACCGAATGAGGGGGTGCAGTGAATTCAGCAAGATGAACGGCCTGGGAGCGATCTCTCAGAAAGGAGCTAATCCAAGCCAAGGCTGGGCCCTCGATGCCCGCCGCCTTGACACGGGTGAGAAGGATGGAATGGTCAACCGTGTCAAAGGCGGCGGAAAGATCTAAGAGGACGAGGGCCTGGGGAGTGTTGGTATCTAGCCCCTCTCTGAGCTCGTCCATCACAGAGATGACCACCTTCTCAGTGGAGTTCCGGGGACGGGAAGCAAGTCCCCTACTCTCCTCCACAAAGGCGCCAAGGGCCTGAGTGACATGAGCCTCCAGGGCCTTGGCCAGAAAGGGGAGGAGGGAGATGGGACGATAGTTGGAGGGAGAGGCGGGGTCAGCCCCAGGTTTTTTTAAATGGGGATAACAATAGCGGCTTTATGAAGGGTCAGTACAATCCCCTGTTCAAGAGAATCATTGAGGAAAGTAAGGGGGGGAAGGTAGCAATTAGAAAAGCTATATAGAAAACAATAGGGATAAGGTTCAAGAGTATGAGTAACATAGGCAGTAGCATTGCGTAAGCGCGGTCAAGAGTCTTCAGTAGGTTGAAAATAAGTGTCAGTCTAATGCACACTTAGGGAAAAGCAACGGGACATAGGGACATTTCTCAAAGAGTCCATTAAAAAGGCAGTGGGGAGTCAGGAAATGGTTTGCATAATAGTCCACGGAAGGGTCTGCATAAGGTCTACAGAAAGGGGTTCAGCAAAGAAGTCCAGCATATAGTCAGCAAGACAGCTCAAAGTCATCTGCGTGCATCAGCCCGAGCAAAAGCTAAGTTCCATCCATAGAATTGATCAGGAACTCCCCTTTGTGTCAATCATCAATAGAAGTCCATTTTATTTGTTTCATTCTCCGTGTAAATTCAGATGATACATATCTTATTAAAATGACTATGTTAGTTAAAGAAGCATCAAACAAAACTGAGCCAACTCGCCGCCTAAAGAGACCTTGGCACAAACTTTCTACCAGTGACCTACATGTCACCCTAGGAGAAGTCCATTGTGAGGCAAACCAGGACATCAATATGACCTATGACGCTTTTCACGACTGGATTACTAGAGGACTAGATGCTCTCATCCCAGCCAAATGGACCAAAGGGCGCAGCTCTCCCTCCAACCCATGGTACAACGACACCCTAAAATCCATGCGAAAAGACTGCAAAAAAGCCGAGCGTATCTGGAGAAGGGAATACAATAATGGGGACAAAGTCCTCTACCTATCCAAACAAAAACTTTACCACAAAGCTATCTGCGCTGCACGTGCCTCCTTTTACGCAGAAGAAATTAACTCGAGCTCGAATCCCGCTAAAGTTGTCTTTAAACTGGTACGAGAACTGCAGAGCAGCAGATCTCCTTCCTCCAGCATTTCTTCCGCGCAGCAATGTGAGGACCTTGCCACGTTCTTTGTAGAGAAAGTACAAAGAATATACAGATCATTTCCACAGCACTCCCCCAATTCGACCAACCCCACCAATTCCATTACCAACGGCACCACCATGACACACATACCAGAAATCTCATATGAAGACCTCACTAAACTATGCAGGAAAGTTAAATCCGGCTCCCCAGCAGACCCCATGAGGCCTACCCTATTTATGGAATCACTCAAATTTTTTCTGCCTTCCCTGGCCTCCATACTGAATCTCTCCTTCTCATCGGCTAGTGTCCCGACAGCCTGCAAACAAGCTTGGGTATCATCAAGAAGCCCACCCTAGATCCTTCCAAACCGGAAAATTTCCGACCTATCTCACTGCTCCCATGGCTGTCCAAACTTGCAGAGGCCCATGCAAACAACGTCCTGTCCCTACATATGGACCAAAACAACATCCTGGAGCCATCTCAAAATGGGTTCAGACCGGGCCACAGCACTGAGTCTGCCCTCCTGGCTACGACTGAACATCTCCGGACGATCCTCGATGCCGGTCAGAGTGCTGCGCTGATTCTACTAGACCTCAGCGCAGCCTTTGACACGGTATCCCATAACATCCTACTTAATCGTCTGGAAACAGTAGGGATCTCCGGTCTTGCCCTGGAATGGTTCCGTTCCTTCCTGAAGGACAGATCCTTCCGGGTGTCAGCGCCCCCATTTCTATCAAAGCCCCATCCCATTGGACAGGGAGTCCCGCAGGGCTCTGCACTGAGCCCATCCCTTTTTAATCTTTACGTGCAGCCACTTGCGGTAGTGGCTAAAGAGTGGGACCAAATGCTGGTGTCTTACGCTGATGACACGCAGCTGGCCATCACTCTCACGGGAGGCCCTTCCACCTCGGCCTCAAGATTTAGGGATGGCCTTGCTGCAGTAGCCCAATGGATGACGGACAACTGCCTGCAGCTTAATGCAGGCAAGACGGAGGTGCTGCTCCTCGGAAAGAACACCAGTTACTGGAATGAGCCCTGGTGGCCCTCGTCACTAGGCACCATCCCACCTCCTAAATCTCTGGTCAAAAACCTAGGAGTCTGGATGGACTCCTCACTCAGCTTTCAGACCCACACAAAAAAAGTGGCAGCTACTTGTGTCGGCCTGCTGAGGAGTCTCAGCCCTATACTTGGCTTCTTTGACGCTAAGGTTCGTCAACTCATTGTCCAAGCCACAATTCTCTCCCGCCTGGACTACGCCAATGTTCTTCTTCTTGGCGCCAACAAAGGAGAGATAGCGCGACTGCATTGCGTGCAGAACTCTGCGGCAAGAGCCTTGGTTGTTCTTCCCCGCAGATGCTCGGCTAGAGCCACTATCCGTAAGCTGCATTGGTTACCTATCGACTCCAGAATCCAGTTCAAAACCCTCATTATGACATTCAAAATCCTTAAACTCGGATGCCCAGAACTGTTGCGACCTCTCCTTACACCGTACGTACCGCGGCGCAACTTGCGCTCCTCAGGCCAGTACCTACTGAGCGTACCCCGCACAAAGCTCTGCCGCACTGGCGGTCGCTCCTTCAGGGTTCTGGGAGCCAAGCTTTAGAATGCTCTCCCATTGAACATCCGTTCTTTGGAAAACCTGTCTACCTTCCGGAAGGCCATCAAGACCCACCTGTTCCCCTCTCCCTAGGCCACCTCTATTCCCACTCTTCCCATCCTCAGTATAGGGTCTGTGGTTCCTTAGCGCCGGGACGCCTCTTTGCTGGGGCAGCTGTTTGCGCTTTACCAAAACTATAACATAACATAACATATTGCAATAGTTAAGAAAAATCCCACACTGGACATGGGAACACCATCTTGGTCATACGCTCAGGCTAGAGCATAACAGTAATTTCTTCATCCACAGGTTTATCACTTGGTCATAGTTAAGGCTCCTTTCCCAGGTATGTACCTATTAATGTTACAAGAAATGTACTTATTTTAAACTTGCCATGCATGAGCACACCTGCAAGAAAAGCAAGTAGCAAAGTACGGGAGCACAGTAAATTATGAAGTGAAATACAGGCCTTTTGAGTAATTGCTAACTTAAGACATTATATCAAGGGTGCACATTTAATATGCGTGAGCACATATAAACATATATTAATATATTATTTCTTTAGTACTTATAGTTCATATTACGTAAATCATAAGTGAATAATCAAATGGTACGATAGTAAGTATGACTGAGAACTATGTTGAAAGTACATGGTTATTCAATGTATCATGAATGCATACATTGAATAACCTTTGTAGTTTGACTTGTACAAAGATGGCACACATGTAAGGATCACAGACAATATAGCACACATTTAGGATTCATGAGTAATGCTTCAGCAGTGAAGTAAAGAGGATAGTTTTTTAAACAATTACACATTACTAATTTCCATCTTTGTAATGTAGCACACATTATAACTGTAAAGTCAACATCTACATGGCCCCCCTCGCAGACATCGTCTGACAGCACGGCCTCAACACCGTATCCTACGCCTACAACACCCAGCTCATCCTCTCACTCACCAAAGACCCGAACACCGCAAAACTCAACTTCCAGAGACAAATGCAATAAGTGGCAGTCTGGATGACCAATATCTGCCTTAACCTCAATGCTGAGAAGACAGAAGTCCTCGTCCTTGGAACCACCTCTTCAGCATGGGACATCATCTGGTGGCTGACCGCCATCGGAAGCCCACATACCCCCTCAGACCACGCCAAGAACTTCAGCATCATACTCGATTCATCGCTCTCCATCAGTGGCGGTGCGTCCATTGGGGGCGTTGGGGCGTTGCCCCACTAGCCATGGACGACCCCACACGCCACAAATGCATTTAAAGGCTTTTTTAAAAATGCATCGATGTCCTGATAAATAAATCATCTAGCGCACTGCGCGCTACCTGCCCGGAAAAGCCTGACAGAATCGGGCATCGTATAGGAAGTGGGCCGTGGGGGGCGGGGCTACGGGAGAGAGTGACAGGAGGCAGCGCACAACAGAGCAGTCGGAGACTCCGAGTAGACAGCGCAACAATGCGCATGTGGAATCCAGGAGTCTTACAAATTTCTACTTGCCCGCGCATGCGCATAGTAGTAGACCTTCCCTTCCCCCCCCTCTATGGTACTCGAGACACAGGGACGGCCAGGCAGGGACCCGGGGCCCCCGGTCTCCTAATGGGCAGATAGTAGCCTGCTCGTAGCCCAATCCTGGCGCAGTGTTGCTGTTAACGCTGCGCCAGGATTGGCTGCTGCAGCAGGATGGTGGCGCGCGTGGCTGTTGGCTGCAGTGCTTAGGGACCGCACTGTATGGCCAATCACCATATGGCTAATTCCAGCCCATGTCGAGGTGATTGGCCATTTCTACGCTGTCTGTCACGTCACCGTGCGTGGTGCACTGCTGCCTGGCACAACAACAAGTAGTAAAAAAGAAAGTGAAAGTAGTAAAGTACAGAGAATCACGAACGAACGAAGAGTCTAGTCACAACAAGACCAGTGTATAGAGAGAGTGACCACCAGCAGCCAGTCTGTCTGTTCATTCCACTCGAGTCGAGTCTCCAGTTCGTCGTCGTTGGTTGTGTGTAAACTAAGTGCGAGCTGAGGGAGTCTCTAGACTGTGCCACAGACTGTACGGGTCCGGACCGCCACACCACCCACCACGACCACGTAAGTTTTTTCCTGTGCCGCCACTCCAGCACTAGCACTGATGATAAGACTTGGCATAATAATGATTGATAATGCATTCTTTTTAATGTGACATGCATGCTGCCATGTTGTCACGCGCACACTCAGCGATTGTGGTGGTGAGACTGGAATGCACACACAGCCGAGATTTGCTGCAGCCTGGGTATGTAATGTAAAAAAAAACGGCCCTGTTACCGATGTAGTATGCTGCTGGCCAAACGATTGGTAAATGGTTGCAAAGCATTGGCGTGGAAGAAACGTGCCCAACTGTTGGCTTAAGCAAGTGAAGTCAGAGATTGCATACTGCTCCCGCGGCCCTAGGCGCTACAGAGCAGCAGACGTAAGTGCTGAGGGAGTCTCTAGAGTCTGACTAGTGACTGTGCCACAGACAGTGTGCTGCAGCCTGCCTACTACGGACGGTCGGGTCCGGACCGCCACACCACCCACCACCACCACGTAAGAAAGGAACTGCTCCCTCTTTTGAGGAACAGGGAGGCACTGGGTCTGCCAAAGCGCGCTGCATGTCCCCTCCGAGGTTTCTATGATGTTGGACACAAGCGCGGAGAGCTGGCGCGCGCGTTTCAGGGGACAGCTCTAGGTCGCTGCTTCTGCAAAATGCATGAGATAAACTTGACAAAATCTTTCGGCTTTAACTTCACATGAAATAATGTATTTCAGTCGCAAATGGCTTTTTGCAAAGCAATGAAAACTTGTAAATGCTAATGCTTCTAGAAGTTTATTCTCCCTCATACCGAAATTTACATCCCCCTATCCAACAAGGCTTACAGTGAACCACCCTCAGCCTTTCTATCTGCAGAAAGCAATACCTATTTTCCATGTGAGGCTGCTGGTGCCCCTTGCCACCCCAGATAATCGTTGTAATCCCCGCCCTTTAGATGTGGTAGCAATCGAGAGATGCTAGGACTGGTACACGTTTTTGTGCAGCTCTGGCCAAACCTGTTATCACCGTTGCTGCACCCTCCAGCCTATTAGTATCTCATGTTTAGCTGTGTGGCTACTAGAGATCTGTTAAATGTGTAGTTTAGCTATATCACAAGTTGTTAGTGGGAAAGGCAAATGAGTTGGATCCCGCCAAAGAGCTTAGTCCTGGGTGTACTAAAGGACTTTTCTGGTTTTTGCTGAGTTGGAAAATCATTTCTTCACCTCCCAGCATATGCAGATTGTTTTCTAGAGAGCGTTGTCAGCCATGATGCAATGTCGTGAGCCTAAAGGTGCAGTAGCTTTTAAGTTGCCTTTATCTCGATGATTCTAAGATTTGTTTTGGTAAGTGGTGGAACGAGAAGGCAGTGCTATTCAGTTTGTTTGTGCTTTCCCAACGACATGTTTGGGTGATGTGTATGAGAGAGTATCCGGTAGCCTGTGTAGGGTTTTCTGTCTGAGAAAGACCAATTATATGTGCAATATAATCATGTTGTGCAGTTAGATGAGTTGTGGCATATCAGAATGGTGTGGGGTACATGTCGTTTGCCTACTCATTAGGTGGTTGTTTAGTATGTCTTGGATTGGGGGATGTTTATGGCATCATATAGCGCAAATCCCAGGCTGGATAGGAGCAGAAGAACCAGGTGGGGTTAGACGGCTGGATTTACGCCCTACATACAAATTGGAATGTGTTAAAACACGTCTATGAAGATATTATTTTTATTTGTGATAGTAAGATCAGGAAAAGGTCCTAATTATGTTAATATATTGGAAAAAAGAGTTATTCTCCTAAGCATTCACTGATTTTGTTATTTTTTTCTTCTAGTGTAACTCACTCCCATAGCTTTTGCAGTTCAAATACTAGAAGCAGGCTAGAACTCAGTCTTTAGCATTAAAGGTCTGATAAAGTACAGCAAGGCTGAACTTCAGTCCTTCAGCTAGTACTAGTAGCATAATTTCACTATAATCAAAATAACCTAAACTCTTTCTGATACTAGGCAATAACCCATTATCATTAAAACTGAGGACCTGGCATGTGATTCTCGACTCTCTCACTCAAAGAAAAACACTTAGAAAGCACAATATCATCCGACATTGGGTCCCCAGTGTCAGGATACAGATGTCTAGTCAAAGATTTCTGGCCGCTGATTGAAAGACAATTTAAGGACTTGACTGTATTGGTCTGCCAGAGGTGACGGCGACTTCTTCTAGTAGCCACGTTGCTGCTCATGCAAGTACATCTAAGTAGAAAAGTGCCCTCCAGAAGGAATCCCAACGGAGAAAAGAGCCATAGGGCAAAAAACCTCCAAAGTGGCAGTGAAATTCCTGAATGAGAATTCAAGGTTGGGATTTAGGATAAATTGCACAGAAGAAAATACTTGAGTGACAGAAATGCAGGAATTTAGCAAAGACTGGCTTAGCTATCAGTGGAAACAACCAGGAGGGACAGTTGCAATGAACGTGAATGTTAGTAGCTTAAAGCATTGACACTAGGAATGAACTTGACCTTCTTCCTTTTGTAGGACTAAAAACTGGAAAATCATAGGAATCCATCTTGGTGTGGGAAAGGAGCTTTGGGAGTCTACTTGGTGTCAGCCATTTTGGATAGGGCAAATATAAGCCCACAGTTCCTCACAAGGGAACTCAGGGAAAAGGAAAGTTTGGGGAAATGGTGACGCCAATAGCATCTTTCATGTGCGGCTGCACGGCAAGACTGGTGGGTTGGCTGTCGTAAGGTAAGTACGAGCGCGCCACGCATGACCTGCCGGTGTCTCTCTGTCTCTCTCGCTAGGCTTCTGCTGGTATCCTGCAACACGTCCTGCCCACTCAATATCACTTTGGGCATCAGGGTTGGGCGAGGTATGAGTGGGGGAGCCTCACCCAGACATGCAAGACAGTACATGAGAAGATCAGTCTTAAAAGTAACATGAATACACAATACAAACTCCCTCAAACCACAGGTAAAAGAACTGAACGTTTTTTCCTGTGCCGCCACTCCAGCACTAGCACTGATAAGCCTGGCATAATGATAATGCATTCTTTTTAATGTGACATGCATGCTGCCATGCTATCACACGCACACTGTCGGCGATTATGGTGGTGAGACTGGAATGCACAGCCGAGATTTGCTGCAGCCTGGGTATGTAATGTAAAAAAAACGGCCCTGTAACCGATGTAGTATGCTGCTGGCCAAACGATTGGTAAATGGTTGCAGAGCATTGGGGTGGAAGAAACGTGCCCAACTGTTGGCTTAAACTTTGAATCTGTCTTAGGGATCTATACTCACACAATATCCTAGCAAAGCTCTACTATGCACAACTTAATGGCTGAAATCCAAGAGCAGATCGAATGGGAGTGGTGACGTCCAATGTCAGCCACATTCTGTGCCAGGCCACACTGGCCTTCCCTTGTCCATGCGGTCGACATGGCTTTGTGCTGTAGTTATCCCCTTGCACACACAACAAATGTGTTCTCTATGCTGCGTTACTTGAATAATGATTACATCATCTGCACTTATGTGTACGCTGCCCTTAAGTCTGTGTTGCCATTAGGAAGATATTGCAATTAGCCAACAGTAGGCGGGACCTGAAATTAATTTAGTGCACTGCTATGTGAGCAGTTAATAGTCCGTGAAACAACCAGGCCCTGCTCACCCCGTTCACTTTAATGGTGAGTGTGGCAAAGCAGGCCTTTTGGAAATGAAATAATGATGGCTACTCGTCTGGGAAAAGTCAATCTGTCACACTGAAGCCTGACATGAAAGATGTACGAAGCCCTTGGCTGTGAACTGAGGGAAGAGACTAGACCAGCGGGTCTTTGAGTGATGCTGGTCTGGTGCTGCTACAAACAATGCAATGGCAAAGTGTGGTTTGTTTGATATTGCTAATTATAAACCCCCTAGGTGTGCTTCTATTACATATTGATGCACTAAGACGTAGTACACATTAGAGAGCTTTACATAATAACATTCTTGAAGCATATATTGTGGAGGAGTTTAAATACTGGAGTATTTTAAAAGGGGAAGCAAATATTTCACATACTCTAGGGAAGGGTAGTATTACTTAGGCATTTTCACAGATTAGCTGTGTAAATCTGTGTAAGTGGCATTGCAACCAACTGAGTCTGAGTATGTTAATGTGCCACTGTCTGCCACCACCGTGAAGCGCCGCAGCTGAAAGGCGAGCGCAACAGGCCATAACACAGTGTAGATACCAATCATCCAATATCAATGATGGGCTTCTCTCCCAACCATATTATAGGTATCCTGCTACTATCTCCCCAGAGGGCTCCATCAAGTGTAATCTAATGTTTACCCTTGTAAAATGGACCGATGGTTTTGAAATAAAGAGATTGTCCTCTTAGTAGAGCATAGAAGTATGTTGTAGAGTGCTCCTGTAAAAATGAGTGTGATTTGTGAAATCAAACTGGTGCTCGAGTCATGTAAAGTGCTTCAATGCCTTTGGTGCGAGTTCACGCTATACAAAACCGGGAATAAAATGCACAAAGAGGTAAAGCAAACAACAAATAGACACCTACCCACTTGTACAAAGTGAAAGCAGAATGCCTGCCTGGGTAAATTGCGGCTTTCCGCTTATATTGTGTGATCTTAGGCAAATATTTTATGCTACCAAGACTTATTTCTTCATTGTCACGTATGCAGGTATTTTCAAATATGATTTTATAATATCAGATGTGTGTAAACTACAGAACAAGCATTGGCATAGCCTACAGGTCGCGCCTTTGGAACCTTATAAATGTTTAGCCATGCAACACTTGTTGTTGCGCCAAGGATATTGTTAATGTCTTACCTAGAGAGAGATCCGAGTTTTGTCTAATGGAAGTTTTGACTCATGGAAAGGTAGCGCAGAAGGTTAATGTGCCTGCTGCAAAGAACATGTACCTGATGCAGATCACAAAATGCTGTAAATAGGTCAGTGAGTCACTGCATTTGTCAGCTCTTAAATAATGTAATACCTGCACTTTCACAATTGCTTTATTAACCTTCCTGCTTTCTCAAATTTGCTTGGAAATGCTCCATTTTTCCACTATTTTCTCAAAATTTTCCCCCCGAACCCTCCTTGGGGGGTTCAGGCTCGCTGGCTATGCTCGCTCGCTACGGTGCAGTATGATTATCAGTTTCCGACACACCACTTTCAAATGTCACCAGCCGCCACTGCTCTCCATGAACCGACAGGTCAACACTGTCACCTCCAGCTGTTTCAACACCCTCCGAAAGACCTTCAAATGGTTCCCCCCCGAATCGAGGAAAACAGTCACCCACGCACTCATCACCAGCAAACTCGACTATGGCAACGCACTCTACGCCGGCATCAACAAATCCCTACTCCGCAGACTTCAAACAATACAGAACACCACGGCCAGACTCGTCCTCGGCGTCCACCGGCTTGAACACATCAGCCAACATCTGCGGCGACTCCACTGGCTCCCCGTGGAGAAGAGAGTCACCTTCAAAATCCTCACTCATGCCTACAAATGCATGCACAACAACGGACCCAAATACCTCAACGAAGGAATAAACTTCCAAGTACCCAAAAGAGACCATGGATCATCCAACCTCGCACTGGCAGAAATCCTGTGCATCCACAGAGCCAGATCAGGCGAAAGATCGTTCTCCCACATTGCCTCCAAGACCTGGAACGAGCAACCTGTAGACATCAGACGCGCCCCCTTCCTGAACATCTTGAGGAAGGCCCTCAAAACCTGGCTCTTTGGCTGAACGGAGCAGCATACCCCCACCCCCCCCCCCCCCCCGCCCCCACCTCAGTGCCTTGAGACCCTCACGGGTGAGTAGTGCGCTTACAATTCCCTGATTGATTGATTGATTGATTGATTGGAAGCCCTTTGGTTGCAATGAAGAATATATGTTTTGTTATTACATGTCAGTCACTTTATGAATCAATGTCAAAGGATTATTTCAAGATCATTTTTTATTAATGCCATCTCTGTTTAGTGAAGACAGTTCCTAAGTTAAACATCAAATGTATTTCTTTCAGCATTAGTAAACATTCTAAATAAGAACGGTAAATTCCTCAGTAAAGACTATTCTGCAACTGCAGTGTCAGATGCATTGTGTGCATGAATCATTATAACAGGTAATGCTCATATGCAAAGTGCAAGCTAATTTTGGTTGTCAGGTAACATTCATATTTAGGTTTTAGAGACATGACAAGAATGGGCAGTGTTGCGCAGCACCAATGGCGAATCAAGTCATCACATTAATGTCTTATCAGATGTTCAGATTACAGCTTTGCTGTCTTCATCATTATCCTTCTGAGATCCTCCAGAAATGCCATGTCATCATAAAGTTTACTCTGTCTCTCTTTCTAGTTCTACATCTGTTCTCTTCACTCTCTTTTTCACTTGTTCATGTTTGTACACTTTATCATCATGAACAAGAGTAATCCGCAAAGAGCAACTATCACTATGTCCCCGATTATGAGTCTGACAGTCCACTGACTGCCAGACTCACAGGGTATGACAGTGATGGTGGCCCTATTATGATATGGGCACAGTACCGCCGCAGCTGCCAGGGAACTGCGGTTCACTGCCATGAAAACATAGCGCAGGAAAAGCAAAGGGGGCCTCACACCCTGTGGATGCACACAGGGGTCAAGGGGGCCCAATATGTGCCGCCTGTGTGCATGCACACCAGTTCCTGCATCCAGGGCCGTGCAGGAACTGTTTTTGGCATTCCTATTGCAGTGCCCATTTTCAGGGCACCGCCGTGGGGAATATCACAAACACAGCCTGCCAGACAGGAAGAAACTCCTAATCTGACAGGCAGTCTGACAACGGCTTTGGTGGTATAGTGGCAGGGTGCCACACCGTCAAAGTTGTTATCGGGCCATTAGGGTCTCAAGATGTTTCCAACAATTTCACTCCCTAGATTACCAAACCATCGGCCAATAGTAGAAAATCTTTGGTGCCCCACCACAGACCAAATGTTCCTTGACTATTGTAACATGACATGTGGCAGTTTCGGGCTGGACTGTTCCCATGAGGCACAGGGTCAGACTGATTTGCATATGGCCATGTCTGAACTGGGGTGGCGGAGTGAGCTAAAGAACGGTGATGGATTAAACGCAGATCAGTTGACTGCGGGTGAGTGTTTGTATTGTCAACGCTCCGTCCATCATCACCTTTGGTTTTTCCTTGTTCGCCTTAAGTTGGCAGGGTATGCTCAGACGCGAGTCCCTTGCTCACTTTGCCACTAAAGTCAAGCAAGCCCGGCCGAAGACGGCTGTAATGTCAGAAACCGGTCCTGGGAAGGTTGATTCCGGTCCAGGGAAGACATGGCTTGACTGTTCGGGCTGGACTGTTCCCATGAGGCACAGGGTCAGACTGATTTGCATATGGCCATGTCTGAACTGGGGTGACGGAGTGAGCTAAAGAACGGTGATGGATTAAACCCAGATCAGTTGACTGGGGGTGAGTGTTTATATTCTCAACGCTCCGTCCATCATCACCTTTGGTTTTTCTTTGTTCGCCCCAAGTTAGCAGGGTATGCTCAGACGTGAGTCCCTTGCTCACTTTGCCACTGGAGTCAAGCAAGCTCGGCCGAAGACGGCTGTAATGCCAGAAACTGGTCCTGGGAAGCTTGATTCCGGTCCAGGGAAGACATGGCTTGGCAGTTCAGGCTGGACTGTTCCCATGAGGCACAGTGTCAGACTGATTTGCATATGACCATGTCTGAACTGGGGTGGCGGAGTGAGCTAAAGAACGGTGATGGATTAAACCCAGATCAGTTGACTTGGGGTGAGTGTTTGTATTGTCAACGCTCCGTCCATCATCACCTTTGTTTTTTCTGCATTCACACAAATACCTGTCCTGACATGACACACACAATTTTTAGCAAACAGGGTTTACACCCAGTTAGTGTCAATTTGACCACCACATTATCTGTGCTACGGCGAGTCCGTTTACATAACATATGTTAACGGCTGCTTCTTGTTAACTGTTGATAGTTTTAAACAACTCCCTCACTTCTCCATATACCTAATCACCTACCTACAACATCTTATGTGTTGTGCTCTAATCTCCTTTTCTTTTAACCTGCAACCAACACAGTACATAGGGAAATTACTTGTGTGATACCTACTGGGTATTTATGAAGTAAAATGAGAAACCAGACTGGGGTGAGTTCATCATTTTTTTCTGCAACCATGGTGGTGTTCCACCATACGTGCCTATGTAATTTTCAGGATAAAAGGTCAGTGAGAGTCACCCACACGCCACTTATATTGTGTATGTTTTTAGCCATCACCACTGTGCGCTGTGAGCTTGTCACACTGGGAACACGAAAGTTTTGTTTATACTGAAGTCTCAGATCTTAATATTTGTTTTTATTCTTTCACCAGGTTGGTCATAATCTATCAGGTACTACACATAGTATGTGTTAGGCTGATTTAAAGAGGTATATTACACCATATAACCACCCATGTGTAGATAGATTTGATTTTATAAGGTCCTGACAAATCGCCACCAGATTGATTAATTACTAGGCGAGAAACATGTTGACCACACAATAGAGTGCCCAACCTGAGACATAACCTCAGACATGCGCCTTTGTTTCTTTTAATCAGGTTGGGAGACCTATTGATTAAAATTGTTTTCGTTGGTACTTCCAAACCCGTTTTAACTTCCTTGAGGTTACACACCTCCACTCACTCAGCTACACTGGTTAGGCCCCTCACCCCCACAGCACCAAACGGCAATTTGGAATGAAAGCTCTCCACCAAGGAGCCCCTCATAGGGAGCCCGTGAGGTATTGCAGCAATGACCTGACGAGGAGCAGCCCTATGATGAAGCATGAAACCCAGCTGGGTGTGTGAGGGCACCAAATTCCAAGAGGAGGAATCCCCGTCCTCCTACATCTCATGACCACGCAAAACCGGTTCCCCTAGATTTCCCTTGTGTCATAATTAGGACCAGCATACTTTCTGTATCTTTACCTGAAAAGTCCCAGACTTCAGGCAACACTGTCTCTCAACTCCAAGGCCAACTCATCCTTAGTCAGCAAAGGGTACATTCAAATGTTCGACCTCTGTCAGGCAAGTTTGAAAACAATGTACTCATCATGAGTGTAGAACTCAGTACTATTTGAGGTACTGTAAATGGAACAATTTAGTTTACATAAAAGGACTTGTCCAAGTAGATTGACAAGACTCGAATCACACACAACAAATGAGCCTCAAAAGACCTTATTTTGACAGGGACCGCTTTTGAAGCTGGTCATTTATTTATTGGCAACTGCTACAAATTGGATTCTTTCTCCGGAGAGGGGTAGGTTAGGAACCTCTGCTGCTCTCACAGTAGAGTGGGTAGCAACAGTGTCGACAATGAATGAGACAGGATTCCCATTTAATTCACTATCCACATAGGGATCACTCACTTCTACCACAGAGGTTGGGCCAAGTATGCATTCCTCCTCCCCTCTCAGGCCCCATCAATGTGACAAGTCGGAGTTGAAATCCACAGTTTGAAGGATAGAGTATTGTTGGGACATGTTATGATTCACAAAGTTATTGGGGTTTGCACTGGGGACCTCTTCGTATTGTATCTCTAGACATTCACATTTTGTTGTGGCATCAGTGCTTGTGGAACTGGCATTGCTTGGGGTGCATTAGGATTTTTAATTCTTTGTCTCTGTACGTGCTGGGGTTAAACGCTGAGACTACACAAATCTACAATTCTGAACATGATTTCCATAAACCATATTTCCTGTATTAAATTGACATTTGCACTTCTAATACGCAAACTTGCCGTACATGTGGCAAGGGTTGGTTTTCTTTAAAGTTGGTACATTAACACCTGTCCTTGGATCAATCGGCACACCTGGTTGTATTTCCAGTGGCTGAAACCTTTGCTGTTGAAAACCATTAACACCTTGCATCATTGGGACCTTTTGATATTCTCCGTGCACTGGACCTCGATTGTCAGTGACCAGCTGATTCTAACCTCTCTGTGCTGCCTTGATTTGTGCAATCATCAACTTTTCTTTTAACTTTCTATGATTCATTTCCAATTCAGTGCTGCAATATTTTGCATATCACAGGATCTCATCAATAGGCTTACTCTGCCAACAAATCAAATGCTGCTGAATCATGGACTAACCTCCAGTCTCAACCTATGCATGAACCCCGTAAACAAAATGTCCCATTTCCTTGGCTGGGATATTCTCTGCCCCACTGAAGTGCTTGAATGCCTGCCAACATTTTTCAAAGTAAGCATGAAGTGACTCTTTGGATTCTTGGGTTGTCCTGTCAATTTTGACCTAGTTGATATTTTCAATTTCAAATGGGTAATACCTGATAACATTTTTTTATCAATATTGGGATGGCGCTTGTTCTTGGGGATGTCTCATCGGCTCCACGTCGGGCCACTCAACAGCAACCTGGCATTCAACCCACAAGTCACTAGGAACCACGATTTAAAAAAAAACTTGAATATTTTCACAAATTGCTCAACCGGTTTGTATCAGTTGAATTGTATTTATGGATTGGCATTTCCATCTTTGGCTTATTTGATTTACCTTTAAGTCCCTAGTATAGTGCACTATGTGTGCATGTGGCCTGTAAATCAAATGCTACTAGTGGGCCTGCAGCACTGATTGTACCACCCACATGAGCAGCCTAAAAATGTAACTCAGACCTGCCACTGCAGTGTACTGCCATGTCGACCTGGCAAGTGTGCGCACTTGCCAGGCCCTAACCTTCCCTATTCCTACATGTAAGACACCCCTATGGAAGGTCCAAGGTAGACACCTGGGCAGGGTGCAGTTTATGTGAAAGGTATGACATGTACTGAGGTGTGTGACATGTCCTGATAGTGAAATACAGTGTATTTTATTTTTCACTATTGAAAGGCCATCTGTCCTGTAGGATAGAATGGGAGTTTATTTATAACATCTTATATATATATCTTCCCATTGGGACAAGATATAAAGTTGGAGTTTAATACGCCTTAACTCAGAATATAAAAATGCATGTTTTAGTAAAGATGATTTTTATATTGTGTGTTTTGAAAATGCCCCTTTTAGAAAGTGGGTATTTCCTTGCTTAGCCATCCTGTGTGCCTCTGCTAGTTTGTGGATTGATTGTCTGGCTTTGGAGTAATAGGGGCTTTCTCTCAGACAGCCACAGGAGGGGTGTGGGTGGGTGTTGATATGTGTCCTACCTTTCCTGAATGAGTCACGGCTGGGCTGAATAGACCTGAGCTGCATTCAGAGAAGTGGGTGAAGTTTTCACTAGCACCTGAATAGGCCTGATCTGCATTTAAAGTGGGAGGAGGAGCTTTCTCTGGCCCCTAAATAGGCCCTGTCTGCCTTGGACAATGCTGTCTGCACCTCCTGCTGGGAAGCTGGACCTGAGAGGACAGAACTGGTTTGGGCTTAACACAGACACTCTCTGCCCCAAAGAGAAACTGAGTATCAATATTGGGGCCCAGACCCCAGAACTTTAGATTACTGCTGAACTAAGAAACCTGCCAGGAAGAAGAGCTGGAAAAGCTGTCAGGAGAGACTGCCACTTTGCTGAGTGCTCTGCTGTGTTGGCCTGCTGCTTGACACTTCTGTCTTTGGCAGGGAAAGGACTGGATTTTACTTTCATCGTCCTGCTGTTAGAGTTTTCTCCAAGGGCTTGAAGTAGAGCTTGCCTCCTGTTGGAAGTCTCAGGGAGATAAAAGACTTTAGGGAAGTCGCTGGAATCAAGGAACCTGTCAAGAAAAAGAGCTGGAAGAGCTGCCAGGAGGAGTGCTGCCCCTTTGCTGTGTTGTTGCTTTGTTGGGTTGGCCTGCAGTTGCTGTTTCTGCCTTGAGTAGTGAAAGGACTGGACCGAACTTTCTTTACTTGTACTGAGTATTTCCAAGGGTTTGAAGTAGAGCTTGCCTCCTGTTCTGAAGTCTCGGGGACTGCAAAGACTTAACCAATCTCTGGGTACCGCTGCTGGAACAGTTGTTTCAATTGCACAGAGAGGGGAAAAGCAACCAACTCCGTTGCTGGATCCATGACCTGAAGACACTGCAGAAGGCACCGTTGCACCTCACACCGTGACCCTTGTCTCCCCTACACTGCTGCCACCGAGCCGCTGCTTCCGCTGTGACCTGTGGGCACCGCACTCCGCACCATCGATCCTCACTTCACAGCCCTGGTCTCACCAACACTTTCCCTGCCTGCTGACCTAGACATCCGTGACGGCACTTGTGGTTGGAGGCTCCGCTCATAAGTTTCACGACACACTGCCTCGTTCCACACAGCAGTCAGGGCCGACCGACACCAGCTCACGCTAACCGGCTCTGTCGCTTGCACCATGACCTGCCATTACTACAATGAGCAACACCTCACTCCTCGTCTTAGCCCTGGTCTCACCGACAACGCTAGCAAACCATCACCAACCTGCTGCCAGCAACATGCCTTGAGGGCACTGCAGCGCTTCACTTCACATCGCAACCGCAACGGGTGCCACGACCGGCTCGCACCCATGTGTTGCCACAACAAAAAAGGTATTTTTACATGTATGCGGACCCCCCCCGACCGACACAGTCAGACGGAACTGTTGGATTCTGTTGTTTTCAGTATCACGGTAGCCCCAGACAGAGCTACTGACTCAGAAGGACTTTGTTTCTGAGATATTTCTGCAATTTTAACGGATATCTTGCAAAGTATGTATCTTTAGTTACTTTATGTTGGATTCTTATCATTTTGGTCTTGTTTTGGATATTTAAAAAAAGTGGATATTTTTCCAAACTGGTCAGGTGTCCTTTTGTAGTGTTTTCACTGTATTACTGTTGGTTATGAGCAAATACTTTGCACACTGCTTCTGAGATAAGTCTGACTGCTTGTGCCAAGCTACAAGGGGTGAGCAAAGGTTACCTTAGGAGTGTATCCCCTTACCCTGACTAGGAAGAAGGGTCCCTACTTGGACAACGGTACAAACCATTGCAAACTACAGACCCCCATTTCTAACAATCTCCCTTCCCACTTGACCAACTCATACAGTACATACCCTCCACCAGGCATCTCTCTCATGGGAAGTATGTGTACGTTTTCAGCGTCCTCCTCTGTCTGGAGACAATTGTATCCTGACTTTCTTTGTCTCCTTTTTGACCATATTCCTTCCAACTTATCCAGCTCGCCACATTTTTGTACATATGTTATCAACTCTATAATCTGTAATTTCATTCAGGGTGGGAGCATTTTTGCAATGTCTCTGTCGCTAAAGCTCAACCTGTAACTTCTCTGTAAGACTTTGGATCACTGGATGTCAATACCATTTTTCTGCTTTAGTTTTGCAAGCCTAATATGAGGCTGTCCTGTGTGTCTAGTAATTTTTTCACATGAGAACAATAGTTCATAATCCTGGTAAACCTGTAATCAAGTCGGGCTAAGAGTTCCAACTATCATTTTGTCCATGTTCATTTTCAGTTAACCACATCCATGACCCTCTTTCTATTAGGAGTTTAAGCAGAAGCTCTCCATTCGTTCCAGGATTTCCAATATTTGTCGGAGTATGCAGACCTCTGAACCAATCATAGAATTCTGGAGCAGAAAGATGTGGCTGTTCTGAGTATTTAGAATTATTTCTCCACTGTAGGTACCACTGCTTAAGGTAAGTGGTGAATGCAAAAGGGACATGTCAGAAGCTGGCATTCCCATAGGCACTTCTGCCCAGGGGACTGTAATTCATCATGGGTAGGGCACTTGAGTTGGGCATGAAAAAGGGTTATGGTCTCTTTGAAACCTTCCCGACCATTCTAGTACTGTCTGATTTGAGGTGGAGGTTGCATTGGCAACGCCTAAAGTGTTAACAACGCAAAAAACCTAGGGGTCTATAAAGAGGATGTTAGAGAACCTCTACATTGAGACCTGGGTGTCTAAATTAAGTACAACCAGAGCACAGCCTAGATCAGTTAAATTCTGACTAAGGGCCTGAGCATTCGCAAAAGTAAACCAACAGTGATTGTGGAAGAAACACATTCAGGATTCCCATCAAAAGATTGTATGATCAATATTATCATTTGGTCATCCTTCAAGGGTCTAATGTCTCTAGATCAAGATCGTACAGTCAGTCTAATGCTGTACAGAGGATACTCAGACGACATTGGCGTATATCAGGGGTGGGGGAATCATATCGCCCGACGCCCGAACCAACTAGAATTTTATGAAGGGCAAAAAGATTTATTGTCTATTTTGTCCGAAGGACAAGTAGACATTAAATCACAAAAAGGAAATGAGCTGTCGGCACTCTGGGGCTCACAGGCAATTGAAATGCTGTCAGAAAGCCTTTAGAGACCTTTGACTGGCTGGAAGCACATGACTGGGCTCTATCTAGCCAGTGATTGGCCGGGGGAGTCTTACGCTAGACGTCCGTGTTCTAGCGTGAGTTCATCACTGGCGCAGCCCACCTGCTTTTGGAGCCCAGCTGCTGAAGTGCAAGGGCGGGCGCCGAGGCAGGAAACACTTTTGCGACTGTCTGGGTTCCAGCGCTGGGGGCAGGTCTCTGTCACTGATTGCTGCACCACTCGATCGCCCTGTCCATTGGGATCCGTCCAGGGCAGTCCACTCATCTTTGGTGCGCTGCGGGGCACTTCCTGGAATCAAGAGCGGCAAGTCGTCATCTCTGACACAGTGAATGCTTCACCAACAGGCGAGTCAATCTGATAATGGGTGTTGCAGCGGTCAGAGCCTTATGCTAACTGTGATGCTGCATGGAATGGTCTGGTTTCAGTGGGCGTGGGGGCAGGGTCAAATGTGTGGCATGTTAATACAGTAAGGCGAGGAACTTCTCCACTGCCATCGGCTGATCAATGAGGCGCCTATTGCAATGGAACAATGCCACCAGCGTTGATAACGAGTGAGTGAAAACACAACTAATGGAGTCTCTATTTAGAGACATTGACCTTTTCTTTGTCAGTCTGCTTTTATGGACGAGGCCTCATTCGGGGGCTCGGAGCAAACTTTAACACCTGGCAGTCTCACAGAAAAAGCAGCTTTGCAAGTTTATGCGTGCGCTGTAAATGGAAACATTTTTTTAAACTGCATCTTTTTCTCGGGGTTAAACAGTAAAGCTAAATTTGAATAAAAGAAACGGCACATAATGAAGCAGGAAGAAAGTATCTTCGTGTTCCAGGCAATGTTATGTGTGCAGCGTATTTCACACAGTTTACTATAACGTGGGCCACTCATGGTGTCTGAAACATCTTAATGTCCACATTTTTGCCTGGGGTCTCCGTTCCTAATACCATCCCCCACAGACTTGCTTGCCTTTTCCTTATTCCATTGCCCCCACCTTCCCTCCACTGCTTCTCGCTTAATCAGCGCCCCCACTTTATTTCCTAATCTTGCTGCTGCAGCAGAGGAAAAGTCTCACATCCGTGTCAATTTTACAGGCTTAATCTGGCAAGAAACCGGCTATTCTCCACATTTTGGGCACATTCCTGTTAGCCTGTACTTCTATTTGGTTGCATTCTCGTTTCATGTACCTACTGTAAACCACCACCCACCATGCAAAGTGCTCTGGCAGTTTGTGCTAAAAACACAGAGCCGCTGTGATGAAGCAGCAGCTGAGGTCTAAATAATGCAGCAGGGTTGACTGAATTATGTGGTCACAAAAAATTAGAATTATGTAGCAGAAGGCAGCACATTTTTGTTTATCGTATTACTTCATTTTTTTTACATTAGTATTGTTAACCCTGTCAGTATAAATGTTTTGTCTCATTACTTGCAGATTAACACCCAAATACAGCAATAGCAATGAAAAAGTGACCAGTCACTACTTGTGACGAGCTTTTCACTTTGTGGCAGGATGGGTTACCCTCTTTTTAGAAACCTTTTATCTGGTTGAGCTAGAATCAACATTTTTGTTAAAATATGCAATATAGCATCATTATGTGGCAAATTATGAGGGAAATGCCTCAGCTCTAGAATCTCATTATTAGAGTGGCTCTGTTATAAATTACGCATGTACACAGGACCTGCCATCTGTGGGGGACCATCTGTCATTTAAAGTAATTAAAAATGGCAATAATTGCCGAATCAATTTCAATATAAAGAAGAAATGATCATAATGTACATTTGTAGGTCTCACAATCACGTTTTATTGACAACTGCGTGAAATTGTACAATATTCCCACCGTAATTTTAAGCAACAGCTGTATGGTTGCATTTTTGTTGCACAGTTACATCAGCAGTAAAAATGAACCCATACCAGATCCAAGGAAAAGTGACACTGCCACCTGTGTGAGCATTCGTCCTATGTAGACATAAAGGCTTGTTTTCTAACGCTACATGATTTGACAAGGAGTGTTTTTCTTGTGTGCCTGACTTTGTGCCTTCTTTATGCATGTGCCCATTTCGAAATATCCACGCATCATCCCATAGACCATCAGAACCATCAGAACGCTCAGCTTCTCAGCTTCTGAATAAAAGACACTGATTGCACACGTTGCTGCAACGTTAAAACCTTCTCTTTCAGCAGGCCTCCCAATACTCGTATGTCAGCATCCGGCAACAGAATTACAGGATTTTCCCAGAAGATAACAGGCACATCTGGGTGGGTAGGTGGGGGGTTGGGGACATTGGAAGGAGAGAAACCAGTGGCAGAGACTCGGATTTGAAAGAAAAAAAGTGACTACTTACAAATCTAAGTGAGACAAACTTGTACATCAATTGTGGAGCTGCACCAACTCATGTTTAGGGAGCTTACTCTTCTAGTGCCATTACTATAGCACTACTGTGCACAAGAAAACCCGGTTACTACTGCCTGTGCTGCAAATGCTCCTTGTGTGGGAGAAGAATGTGGAGATCTAGCAGTGAGTGCACAATAGTATAATCACACCTCACCTGCCCAGGAATGTAAATGGTGAGATTGATTTAACTGCCCATTACTGCCTCTTGTGTATTTGTACTTGTGGATTCTGCCTCAGTGGACCACAGCACCTCTGCCACGCAATGTTGGCTGCCCCATGAATCGTTCATAAGCTCTGCCAAAAAGGGCAGTTATTTCCATCCACACGTTTATCATATGTTCACATGTGAGTATTTTTAAAGCTGGACAGCTATGAGCTGGCCCTAGGATGGCGAACACAAGTCTCTACAATTGAAATTTTGTCACATGCATACCGTTTGATAATTGGGTGCAGTGCAAACTGACACATCCACGCAGATACTGTACACCAGTTGCATTTAAGGATGCATGTCCATGCACTGCATAATTAGACTTGTGCTTGGAATAATGTTGCACAGTATGTTGCACTGATTACAGTGCAGGTTCTCGCCGTGCAGACCCACCTTAGTGATTTATGGAATAAGTGGGGCAAGCAGATATCTTCCCAGGACAAGTAGATTTCTGTAAAATCTTGTCCATTGGCCAAGTAGATTTTTGACAAATTTCCACACCCCTGGTATATTGAACTGCAGTAACATTGAGACAAAGATCGTACCCTTGTCGGAGAGAAGGAATTCGAGCCCACAATCACTGTATGGCCAAATAATATAGATCTGATGAGATTCAGTGCAGTGCAAAAAAGCAAAAGTGAGGGTGGTGAATCTAAAATAGGATAGAGGACCAACAATCGGAAATACTTTATTAATGAAGAGGTCCCTTCCTATTAAAACCAAGAACAGTACAAAACTATATGCAGTTTAACCAAATACCTGCATGGGGGCCAACATGGTCCAGCCTCTTGGGAATAGGACCCTAGGCTTTCTTCAGGGCCTCTGTTCTATCTAGTACTGCGTGTAACGACTAACGGGTGAAAAAATCATAATGACATTAAAGGATATAGTTTTCCGTCATCTGTTTAATACTTCTCCGTGTCAGCTGGTGTTTCATACATCTAAAATAACAATCACAAAAGGGATACAATGTTAAAACACTCTCTGTACCCGACAAACTCTCCAGTGGCATTAAAAGAAACGCCCTATATGACAGTATCTACTCACCCAGTGTGTCCGGAGAACACACCTCACCTCTCCTGGACCTCGCTCAGGAACTGTGAGACCCCGCTCTGTAAAGGCAAGAAAGGCTAGGCTTTAACATCAACAGGGGGACAATATCTATCCTCTTCTGTGTGGTGTTTTTCATGTAAGCCCAACAGCAATATTTCTCCCTTTAAAGAGAAACTCACTACTTTCATCCAACCTCCACAGAGTTAACCCACTATGGACAACCCTTCCATTCATTTCCAAATTGAACCAAAAGTATTCGCTTTTTAGAAATTAGCATGTAAAAGACAAATCCAGCATATTATCTTGTAAGGAGCTATCAATCCATCTAAAAATCCTCCTTAGACTAAACATTGCTATGTATAACAAATGTACAAAGAGAAATCATATCTCTAACATATTTGTGGCCTCGCAAGAGGAGGCTTAACTGTCCGTCGTTGTCTAGAGCCAAGTACTGAGTCAGGGGGAGGCACCGAGCACGACCGGAAAGGTCAAATTTAACTGATCGAGTGGAGGACCAATAAAAACCTTGCTGCAGCGTTTAAACATTCACTGCACTTGTTTTAGTATAAATAACATATGAAAACTTTTACTGATCAAAACTGTTTCGAGAGTTTAACAGAGAAATCACTTCTGTAAACAATCCGGAGCCCGTTTACGTGTGGAGCAAGTTCGTACCAGTAGTCTCGCAAGAATGAGCCAGGACTACAAAATGACGTCATCCGTCGTCAGTAATAGTAAATAGTTATGAGCCAAAAATCTTTATTTTATTCAGACACCAGCTAGGTTAGCGGTCTCGATTCTAATTGTAAAAGCTAGGCAGAAAATCCTTCAGGGGGGGGGCGCATAAAAGGAAAAGGTTACGCTCAGAGATCGGTCCCGAAGGAGGAAGTCTCGCGAGGGAGGCGAGAGCTACCCAATTTCGTCATACGTTTCACATTTGTAGTTCTAATCGCTAGCCATGTCGAAACGCTGTCTAACAATGGAGATCTTTATTAAATAAGATAGCAAGAAAGTCGCTTAGTGTTCAAACTCGGGACAGATACTACATATACTACACTTTTGTAGTTTGGTCAGATGCCAGGTAGAGGCGCTATCTCCCTCCACAAAGTCTTAATGTGGTAACAGGAGCAAAACACTGTGCAGTATATATCTTGTGTTCTAATTACGAAATGGCAGATGTTCACAGGAAGACACCTATTCACAAGAAAGAAAGAACCTGGTGAATCAGGGTTCTTATTGGTGTACAAAAGATCAGACCTTCAGAAGAAGATAAAGATAAGTCCTCTGACAGGAACAGCTATTATTTTGCCCATCTTTAGTTGAGACTGAACCAAGGAATTTCATAGTTTAACCCTTGGCTATCAGTACGCAATTTGTATACCCATTTCTGCTCTTTGTAGAGCAGAAATTTAGATACATCGCGGATGTGAGAGGGAATAAAAGGTTTTTCAAGGACCAACCACGTGAAATCTGATTCACTGTGGTTGTGTTGAATGAAGTGTTCGGTCAATTTAGAAACGTTCTTCTTGCACCGGAAAGTACTTTTGTGTTCCAGCATTCGCGTTCGGACCTTTCTGGTAGTCATGCCGATATAACGCTCATTGCAGGGACACTTCAGTTGATAAATCAAATTGGGGCTATTGCAATTCGTGAATTGCCTCAAATCCCAAGGTGGATTGGTGCCAATATCTACACTAGTAACCTTAGATGTCTGTGGGCAAACCGAGCAGCCACCACAAGGGTGGTGTCCAGTTACTGCTGGTAGATCCCATAGTGTACCTATAGGTTGTCTTGGTACTTCTTTCGGGTGGGTATGTACTAAGTGGTCTCGTAAATTATTAGACCATTTGAAAGCAAATAATGGATAGTCAATCTTCTCATTACTGCAGTTCAATATACGCCAATGTCGTCTGAGTATCCTCTGTACAGCATTAGACTGACTGTACGATCTTGATCTAGAGACATTAGACCCTCGAAGGATGACCAAATGATAATATTGATCATACAATCTTTTGATGGGAATCCTGAATGTGTTTCTTCCACAATCACTGTTGGTTTACTTTTGCGAATGCTCAGGCCCTTAGTCAGAATTTAGCTGATATAGGCTGTGCTCTGGTTGTACTTAATTTAGACACCCAGGTCTCAATGTAGAGGCTCTCTAACATCCTCTTTATAGACCCCTAGGTTTTTTGCGTTGTTGACATATTGGTTAACTGACATAATGGCCCCTAGGCTGGTCTTAAAATACTCCTCAGACCCTCCACCACTAAGATTGGTTGTATATAACGCCTAAAGTGTTCCCTGGGTGTCTGAGGAACTTTTCTCATCTTTGAACCAATTGAATTGTCAATTACAGCGGGTATCCAGTAGGAACAGCCAAAGTATGTGTAGTGTTTCCGGTTGCTCCAGCCTCATACAAAAGGACTACTGGACCTATAGTGACTGGAACTGTCACTGCATCTGGGGCATTTAGAGCATGTGAGGTGGAACAAACTGTTGTCTCTGAATTTTCTCTTACTAAATTTGGGTTCCCACTGAATGATGCAAAAGGCACATAATACGTTACATCAACAGATGCATTACTTGATCCAGCGATCAGTATTTCATTTTATGGAGAAGGACGGTTTAACAATAATTCAGTCACAAAATCCCACTCTAATTCACTGTCACTATACTCAGGATTATTCCCATTCCCTTCTGCCTCTACATGCTTTTTCTTTTCCTTGCATGTGCCTTCTCTTCTCCTTCAGTTGTCAGTACAGGATATAATCGGGTTCCCTCAATTACGTAAATTCTCCTGGTTTTCTGTTGTGCATCCCACCTAGCATCTGCACAAGTGTGTGTGGCTTTAGTGACTCTTCCCTGATATCTCACTCTCTCTATAAGACGTGAAACATGTTCCCAAGCATTAAGCGCTTCATATTGGGTAGGTCTAGGAGGCGGTTTCATTTTGTGCATTTTCCTCCTCAATTTCTCAATCATTCTCAAATTTAATGTTCCGTAACGTAATGCACCATCTTTCTCGGTGAGCTTATGCCATTGTGTGAGCCAAAGACGTGTGAAAGCCCTCATCTGTCACCAAAATGCGACCTGGTGTACCTTGAAATGGTGTTTCTTCTCCTTCTCTTAACGGGCACAGTCACATCTCTCCTTACTATATGTTGTATGGCTTTCAAGAATTTCATTTTCATTCAATTTAATACACTGTTCACAAAGGACTTTCTGTTGAAACTAGTAAATTAATTTCTCCCACAAATCTCTTGTTTGGAAGTTACACCCAATACCAGTGCTGCTCTCTATGACATATACAACCAATCACAACATGGCTTCACACCAACCTACCTATACCAACACAGCACACTGTGACGTCAATCTCACTATTCTCAGTGAATTACCCTAATTTACAATTTTCTTCTCAAGCACATTTTCTAAGCAATACACACAAAAAATGCAAGCAACTTCAACAACTAAGTCTGTCTGCTACATTGTTTCTAAACACACAAGAAAATTCTGAACAATAACTTCTAACCTATTCTAACACTTGCTCCAAGTGGAACCTTGACCAGCAGGGTTTTGCTCAGATTGATACAGTTATTCCCTGTGCACTGAGATCAACTATACCAGCCATATCTCACTACCACACAAAGAACAAGTTTCTATCTTAAGGAGAAGGGGGGGCCGTCATGGTGAATAAGATGGCCGTCTGCCTGTGAAGCTCCGGCGACTGCGGGCAGTTACTTAGCATGGGTCCCCTTTTTAGTGACATCTAACCCCATCTGACCCATGGAATGGTGCTATTGCTGGGGTGTGCTGCAGGCGACTGCTTTCCCCGGGGTGAAATAAATCAGTATGCCCATGATTGTTTCGTAGGACCCATGCCACCCAGCATTGCTTCGCAGGCCCTGCGGTGACTGGGGCCACCGGCAAGCCTGAATCCAGGACCCTTAGCTCTTGCCGGAGCAGCAAGACCCTTCTCCTGATTTGCCTAGGAGCTGGCCGACCTGCGAGATTGGAGCAGCAACATCCAGGCTCTGGATCGCATCTGCAGACAACCGACTGCAGCACTATCCTGATACCTGGACGCCATTTTGCTGGAGCTGCCTCCTGACAACTGAGGGCCACTCAGCAACAAAACAGTATCTGGTGAGTGAGATGCCTGCAGGTGCCTGGATCTCTTAATATCCTCGCTACCCAGCTTTCTGGCCTGTTCCACATCATGGGCTACTCTCTGCCACTTCCTGCCACCACATGGCCCATGACACGCAGCTGCCAATTAAACCCTGCTTTGCCCGGCGCTTTTCTCCGACATCCTGTCTCCGCCGTACATGCAATGCCACTGCTGACTACAGCTGCCTTGGTCCCACACCATTGATTTTTATCAGCACTTGGGCCCTCTGTGTACCGGACTCTATTGGGATCTGATCCACCTTTCTTTTTCATCAGTAAAAGTACTGCAGCCGCAGTCAATGATCCTGGTGGCTAAAGGAGTGATGGAGCGGAACCCGGTGGCCCCAAACAACTATCTCACACAGGCTGCCTTTTACTGAAACTTATGCTGCTACCGCCCCCACTGGCCTGGGGCCCGATGGCACAGTGTGAGGACTCAGACAACCCCACCCAACCTAGCCCAATTGTGGTGAGCGACATCAGGTCACGCACCAACAACCCTTCTTTAAAAATTCCATTGCAAACTTTGTCCTACCTTGCAGCCGCAGTCCGTGCAGGTAACAGTGGTGGGTGGTGGGGCTTTGTAAAGGGGAATCCTGAGGGACGATTCAGAGGGGAAATTAATTATTTATTTAATTTTCCCGCAGCATTGTCCCTCGGAATCCCCCCTAACACTGCCCCACCACCCCACCGCTGTTACCTGCATGGACCGCGGCTGTACCCTTGCAATACTGGTGCTGCACTGGGCAACTTCTGCATGTAGGCCTCCCGGATTCTGAAACTGTGCCTTTATTTACCTCATTGTACCTCTCTGTGCTCATACTGGCCAGTTATTAGCAGTTCTCACCAGCAGCCATCTGCACTGCACATATCCTGCCCGTTAAGGGTCACGTGAAAGTAAAAAGCAAAATTGGAGAGCCTACATACCTAGTTGAAAGCACAGTTCAAGTTCATAACCCCCCACTCTCCCTATCACATCATCCTACCTTTTGCCTCAGCTGATCCTCATGATGGGCAGAGGAGACCCTAAACAATGCAAGCTTCTATTTGAGCAATCTAAGCCAGCGTTCCAATGGAGTTCTAATTCGGATACCAATGAACCACTGGACAGGGGGCATGCTCTGGTGCTAGGAAAGGTACGGCTGCCATAGTGGCAGAGCTACGGGCCCGGTTCCGGTCAATGGACAGCCATTTTGGTGTCATTGTTGGCCACCCTGATTGCATGAGCGAGTGCCTGGATCATCAGAACGCCAGACCGGATGGTGCGGAGGAGCACATCTCTTGGTTGGAGGATGGTGCTATGTCCACAGTGAAGCACCTCGAAAAATTGTAAAGTATTCTCAAGGCGGTGGCTGTCAAGAACGAAAATCGGGAGGCACATTCCCGAAGGAACAATGTTTGCTTTTGGGTATTGCAGAGACAGCAAACATGGGGCTTCCAAATTTGCGGTCTTTTTAGCTGAGATTGGCATGGTATGGGTGACAGATGGCCACCGAAGCTTCCTGAGCGAGCCTTTAACATGTGAGGAAATTATGCAGGCAATAGACAGCCTGGATGGCTCCAAAGCCCCAGGTTTTAATGGTCTCACTGGAAAATTTTATAAAGCATATAAACATCTACTTGCCCTTCACCTCCTAACCATGTACATGGAGACCTTTGTCACCAGCTCTCTACCCCCCCACAGAGCAGAAGTCAGTACTCATGCTTCCCTTGAAACTTGGCAAGGAACAACACCTCTGCTCCTCATACCGCCCCCTCTCCCTCCTGAAGTTTGATAATAAAAGCTTCACCAAAGTACTTGCCACACGATTATCCTTACTAATGAAGCAAATCTTCTCCCCTATCCAGTATGGTTTTGTCCCTCACGGGTCCACCTTCATTTGCCTGAGGACAATATTTGCAGTCCTAGATAGGATCTCCCCAGCTACCCCTGCAGTAGTAGCACTGCTAGATACCAAAAAGGTGATCGACTCTCTGGAATGGCCGTTCCTGAGAGCAATATTAACAAAGCTGGGTGTTCTGGGATCCTTTGAAACCCCATTTATGCCCCTCCACTCCAACCCAGTGGCATCCCTAAGGGTGTATGGCTCCCTCACTGATTGCTTCCCGGTCACCAACGGGTCAAGACAGGGCTGCCCTCCCTCCCCTCTCATGTTCATCATCACAATGTCCCCTTTGGTCCACCATTTTCAGGAGTGGCATCTACACTGCAACCTTTAATTCACATATGGCCCTCTCCTACTTTCCCTGTATGTGGATGATATATTATTGTTCATTCAATCCCTCTGCCAATCTCCCCCTCTGAGCTGTGAGAATATAAGATTTGGTAGTCTTTTGGGCCTCCTTATAAAATGGGCCAAGCCTGAGCTCTTTCGATTAACTGAGAGCACCCATCCTGTAGAAATTTAATATTGCCTATCATGTAACATAGACTCCACTAAATACTTTGGTGTTTACCAGAAAGACCAAATACTTCAACTCAATTATGATCCGGCCATCGACAAATTGTCGACACAGGTAGAACGCTGGATAAAACTTCTACTTTCAATGGCAGGCGAGTAGTGATAAATAAAAGGGTTGTCCTTTCCCGATTTTTGTATCTTTTTAAAAATATACCAATACAACTCGCACAACATTTTTTTGATCCCCTCAACAGCTTCCTATTATGCCTTATGTGGGCGGGACTCAAACCCCTTATCCAGTGGGATACCTTAACTCTCCCTTAAGAGCGTGGAGGTTTCCGGGTCCCGGATTTTCAACTATATTGTTTTGCTATGCAATGCCAGTACACACATCACTTGTATCATCCAGATGCATGCATCCCCTATCTCGAACCGGAAAGAGATCACCTCGGGCACCTACCTCTCTCATTGATACACCCGAAAGGTATCCCTTTGAACTCCTGTGATGTTCATACCCTGTCCACGACCTGCTCGGCCTGGTGGCAACTCCACTGCATATTGGGTGGGAGTCTTCTTTACTCTACTGCTCTCCTACTGACTTTTAACCCATGGCTCCCTCTCACGCAAGAGAAACTTGTTCAACGTACACTACATTATCATAACCTCTATATCTTAGGAGATGAATTTTCAGATGGCCATCTTGTTACACATACTGACAACATTCACTTCCAAACGCCTCGTATATGGATCATTTTGTACTCCGAAGGCTACGTAACAGTCTGTACTCCAAAGTACTCATATACCCACTTGCACCAGATGCCTTCCTACCACTAACACTTATCATATCCGACACAGACGGATATCATCTCATCTCCAAACTGTACCGATCTAGCTTGTACATGAAACCTTACTCCACCAGGTGCGTCCACCAGGTGCGTTAGGAAGCCTGGAGTACTGACCTGGGCTATCAGCTCGCTGATGAAATCTGGTCCTCCTGTTGCTCCCAAACGAAACATGCCTGTCAAACACAAACTCATACACTTTAAATTCCTGCACTGGGCCTACAAGCCCCCCCTGCTATTGCACACTTTGAACTGGCATGCTCCTCTCGGTGCCCAAAAAGTTATTCCCCGGATGCCAAATTTGAGCATTTAACTTGGTGGTGCCCCCTGGTGGGTTTTATTGGAACACTATCTTCACTCCTATTTCCACTATGATAGATACTGAAATCTTTCCCGACCCCTTGATGGATCTACTGGGGTACTCACACGACATACCCAAAGCTACCCTCAGATTCACCTCTATGGCATTAATACTAGCCAATTGGGAGCTGGCATTGCACTGGGGCAATGGTTGGGTCCCCACAAACTCTGCTTGGCTCAGAAACATGACACACTTCAACAAAGTCAGTGAAGATTTAGCACAATTACAGCCTCTCACTTCCAGCCCGAAGGATGTTTGGCAGCTCTTGTGAAACTACCTCCTCAACCTCAAAGCAGATGACCCATGCTGAATTGTACTGTGCCTGCTTAATAAGCATTTCCCTATCAGTCTCCCTTATTGCAAAGTTTCATATCCAATTCTATCCTATCTCTTTCCTACCACCCTCCACCCTCCTTTTCCCAATGCATTGTCATAACCACTAGTGCTATAATATATGTTATAATATACCATGCACTCGCTTGCCCATGCTTCTGTCTTCATACAATGTATGTTTTATATGTTGTAACCATTTGTGAAAATTAATAAATATTTTTTTTTTAAAGTCCCTATTGTAAAGGTGCTGTCTATGACGTTTCACAACAAGCACCACAACACAGCAGACAACTATACCCAGTGTTATCCACACTGAGACCCACCACTTAGGTGTATGTATCCCAGGATCTTAAGCCACGACTGACCCAATTACCACTTCAACTTCTCTGCATCAAGCTCCACATTCACACATCAACTTAAATCAACAGCATTACACCACACAGCCATTACTAAATACCACAATATAAGCTTAAGCAAATACAATGTCCAACTCTATTATTGCAGTCCTCTGCTGCTTCAATGATACTCCATTAATCCTCCAACCGAACCATGGGCATCTGGGGTTTGGATTGGGCTTGGGCAATTTCTAGATCAAACACCCTTACTCTCTCATGCCAGTGGACAAAACCATCTGACATGCTACCAGATTTGATCCAGAGTTTTTGGGCCCACAGCAGGAGTTTTAGGTTTCACTCCTTTACTGGATCACAAACTCTTGCTTACTTTCTAACTTGGTCCTCCAATGGTTCTTTATAAGTTGCACTGAGAGTAAAGAGGGTTAGTAATTCTTGTCCGATCACCTTTATTACAGTAAACAGTGCAACCAATTTGGCTATAGAATGAAGACCAGGAATCGGTAGCAAAGTTAAAGGGTATCTATTATAAATTTGTAATTAAGTTAAAAAATATCCCTCTTAAGACCACACTGTAGAGATATTAGATGGCCAAGCCTCCTGAAGAAGTTTAGTCAAGCAAGAATTAAACCAACAAGGAGCTCTGTTACTATAATACAGAACAATAACATGAGAATCTGATGCTCTGGAAATAATCTCAATTGGTCTTTTCTATACATTAGCACTCTAAATCTTTCAAGTACAGATGCAGGCAATGGAATGTTCAGAGTTCAGAATCAAAGAGCTCTATAGAAAACGATAGGCATAAGGCACAAAAGTATGAGTAACACCAGAAGTAGCATTGCAGTAGCTCGGTCAGGAGTCTCCAATAGTTTGGAAAAAAGAGTCAGTCTAATGCACAAGTTAGGGAAACGCAAAGGGACATAAGGTTACTTCTCAAAACGTCCATTCAAAGGACAATCGGGATTCAGGAAATGGTTCCGATAGAAGTCCATGGAAGGTTCTGTATAGGGTCTGCAGAAAGGGATTCAGCAAAGAACTCCAGCAAGCAGTCTGCAACAAAGTTCGAAGCTATTTGCACGCATCTGTCAGGGCAAACGGTAAGTTATATCCATAAAATCTGTCGGCAACTCCCCTTTGGCTGCATCATCAATAGAAGTCCATTTTATTTGTTTCAATCTCCGTTTGGATTCACGTGGTAAACACTGCAAAAGTAGAGAAAGATCCCATACTGGACATGGGAACACCATCTTGGTCACAAGCTCAAGCTAGAACATAATAGTATTTAGTCATCCACAGATTTGTCATGAGCTCATAGTCATGGTTCATTTCATAGGAATGTATCTATTGCTGTTACAAGAAATGTATCTATTCTAAACTAGCAATGCATGAGAATCCCTGCAAGAAAAGAAAAATACGGAGGTACAGTAAGTTAAGAAGTGAAATTCAGGCCTTTAGAGTAATTGCTAGCTTAAGACATCAAATCAAGGGTGCGCATTCAATATGCATGTGCACATTTCAACATATATGAATATAATATTTCTTTAGTAATTTTAGATAACATTTCATAAATCATGCAGTGAATAATCAAGTTGCCCAACAGTAAACATGACTGAGAACTATGTTGAAAGTCCTTACATATAACATGGTTGCATACATTGAATAATGCTTGACTTGTACTAAGATAGCTCACTTATAAGGATCATTGAGAGCTAAAAACGATGTCCCTAACAGTAACACAGACAATATAGCACACGTTTAGAAATCATAAGTACTGCTTCAGCAGTAAACAGGATGTTTTTTGAAAAAATTGAACATCACTAATGTTGATCTTTGTATAGTTTAGCACACTTTATTACTATAAATCCATTTAGTTGCAATGAAGCATATACCGAAGCATATAGGTGTTGTTATTACATCTCAGTGACTTTATTAATCATCATCAAATGATTATTTCTAGATCGTTTTCATTAAAGTAATCTCTATTTAGTGAACGCAGTTCCTAAGTTAAAAATCAAATGTATTTCTTTCGGCATTAATGAACAATAAATGAGAACTGTAAATTCTACACAGAAAAGTCTCTTCTGCAACAGAAGTGCCATATGCGGCTTTTGAATAAATCATTATGACATGCAAGACTTGTGCAAAGTACACGTTCAGTTTGTGTGCCAGGTAACATTCATATTTATGTTTTAGTAACGAATGGGCAGTTTTGCACTGCACCACTAGTGACACCAACGCAACACAGCAGGCACGAGTCCAAATACGACTTCCAGGCCGCATCGTGTGTCACACGTTCTTTGCAGCAGGCATATTAACCATCTGCGCTACCTTAGTATCGTTAAAACTGCCACAAATCATAACTCACATTTCTCAACTCCAGCAGGTACATTAATAAATCATCAGAATTAACTTGACAGATTTATTGTTGTCCAAAAACTGCTGAATATAAAAGGAACTTTGCAGTGCTTTTAAAACTGCTGCACTGCTACAAAAACAGCCCCATTAACAAAACCTGTCACCCACCGTTCTGGTCTCCCAGGGAAACGCCCGTCCATTGCCCGATGACTGGTATGGCCATTCCGGCCTTGGTGATGTTCGAAGTAGAAAATGTCTTGTTGGCCAGTCCAATTAAAGAAAAGGGGTAAACCTGTGTCCCTCAGAACCTGGGTAAGTAATGGTTAAACAAAAAGGTTGCTTCTGTTGGGTAAGAAAAATCACTTTGAGGCTGCTATTAATGCAATCAAGAGTAAGCGCTCTCAAATACACACATTAATTAAGAAATAAATGCTCAAATAAAAGGTCATGAGATCAAGTGATTATGCTATGCAGTTTATATCAGAATTACTTCATTCTTTTTTTAAAATATTTTTTATTAAGAATGTCTGTTGCGTTACAAAGAGAAAAAAGATACAAATACAATTCATTATTCATAGAACATTGAGCCAATCTGGGTCCAGCAATTAAAATGATAAACAGTTGCAGCTTCAGGAAAGTTACAATATTAGTCACAGAGTAAAACGATGTTAATGATAAAAACTCTACGAGTTGGACAAGTTGAAACAAGGTATACTGTATCCGGTAATTACAATCTTTGCTCCCTCCATTCTGTGAGTGGAGCCCAAATGCGACTCCCCAACTCCCGCATTTTTTTGCCCTTCTGTTCATAAAGGCCAGACCCTATATTATGTATACCCAATAATCTGGAAAGCCACATTTGAAATGAAGGAGCGATGGTATCTTTCCAGCCCGAGGAGATTAAAGTCCGAAGTACCGCTACTGAGATAAAGACCAAGGCTTCCTCATCTTTCCCCAGTCGTAACTTCTCATCTATACCCAGTAGCATCAGGGTTGGGGATAGATCGATCTTATGATCTAGCAGCCCCTCCAAAAATTCCTCTATCTCATCCCTAATTGGAACTAGCGCGCTACAATGAAAGAACATATGTAGTAAATCTGCTTGTCCCTCATTGCATTTGGGGCAACAATCGTCCTCCCTAACCCCCCAAGAAAAAAGCTTTGCTGGCGTATAGTATAAGTTAAACAACGTTTTATAGTGCTGGGCTCTCAGATTTGAAGACCGAAAGATGTTCTTATTCAGGTTAGGGCGAGATCCAGATCTACATCAGGATTGCACAGTTTAATTGCCAAAGCAGATTCAGTCTTCTCCATATCATCTTGGATTCCCGTCAAAAGAAGATTATAGACAATTTTTATCTTCTTACACTATTTGGCTAATGAGTCCAACAAAGGAAAGTCGATCGGATGTACCAGCTTAGGCCTCAGTGCTTTCAGAGTACATTCGATTTGGGCTTACAAAAGCCAATGAGTAGATGGGATGGAAAACTTATACTGCAAGACATCAAATCTTGCTATTTCCTTGCCTTCCATAATATCGCCTATAGTCTTAATACCCAGCCCTTTCCAAACCTGAAGATTACCTTCAGCACACAATTGGGAGAAAATGCTAGAGTTGCAAAAAGGTAGGTGTACATTAACCTTAGGAACAGACAGAGTATGGAGACAGACTTCCATATTCTCCATGCCCCTTCCAGAATCTTAAATCGAGCACTCTTATAGTACCTGCGATCAATTTCGCACAATAATAAGCCTAATGCCTTTCTCCCCAGCAAAAGCTCAAAGATAGGAGGAGGGCTCTGAGTTTCTGCACCTACGGAATCCACCTCAGGCTGGAACAGAATTAACATTTGTGTAAGAAGACAAGTCCAATGATATAAGCTTGGATTGGAAAGACCATCCCCCCCTCTTTCCATAGAAAGTGACATATAATTAGTGGAACGCCTAACCTTGCGGTACTACCAAATAAATCTTATAAATACAGTTTCCAATCTTTTCATTAATCCCTCTTCAATAAATAAGGGTATGGCTCGAAACAAGTACAGCACTTTAGGGAACATTGTCATCTTCACCACGTTTACCCTCCCGATCAGTGAAAGGTGAAGCACATCTATTCTTTTCAATTCTGTTTCTATTGATTTAATGAGTGGAAGGTAGTTTTCATCCAATATTTTTTCGATTGAGGCATTTATTCTGACCCCTAGATACACTGCAGCATCAACATCTTGCTTTGGGCTCAGAATTCCATCTACGGGCGCCATCTTGGAGCGTCCTCGCGCTCGCGCTGGGATTGGATCGCCTATTTAAGGCGGATTCACCTTTCATGCAGCCTTGACAGGTACTAGCACTGCTGCGCACGCGCTGCTGCTGGCGCTTCTGCATTTTAAATCGCCCTGGTTTTGTATTTAATTTGATTGTTCATTTCATCACTTTTCCCCTGCTTTTAGCGGGATTTGGCTGGGTCTCGCCCCCCTCCCTCTTACCGCATTTAAAAGGTTGTATCACCGCCGCTTTGGCGGGTCCGGGTCCCGAGGGTGGTACTGTGTGGGCGCCATCTTGCTTTGGGCTCAAAATTCCATCTACGGGCACCATCTTGGAGCGTCCTCGCCCTCGCGCTGGGATTGGATCGCCTATTTAAAGCTTTCCTCTCCCGCGCAGCGGGACGCGCAGGTGGGGCGCCCTCGCTTAGCCGGAGTCGTGCCAGAGTCCTGCCCGTCTGCGCCCGTCAGCGACGAGGAAGCGCGAGACGTGGTAGGGCTCTGTACCTTTGTTGCTACTGTTATCTGGCACGCCTCACCTATGCCTAATTACACTCGGGCAGATTTGATATCTATTGGGAACAGGGTCAGGGTCTGCTTATGTGACCCTGTGGACCCCCTATCTGGCCCATATGTTTGCGCATGTAAGGGCTGGTCTCTAGATAGCCCGACTAAGATCCGCTCTCTGGAAGATGTCACCCCGATCAAGCGCAATATCAACGCAGACCGGGGCCTCCGGATCTGGAGCTTGAATGTGAGGTCACTGGTCAAACATCACCAGTTCATATATGACCTCATTGAAAAAGACGATCCTGATCTTTTTCTTCTTACCGAAACCTGGCTTCAGGACTCGGATGCCGCTATCCTGAATCTTACCTTCCCACCGAATGATACGATCTTTACGCTGAATCGGACTACGAGAGGAGGCGGCATCGCCATGGCAGTTAAATCCTGCTTTCCTGCTGAATGGAAAGTTCTCGGGCTGCCTGCATGTGAAAGCGCCCTCTTCAAAGTTGCTTTTAGCCATCATTTTACGTTCAGTGGTATGCTCATCTACCGCCCACCTGGCAATGACTTAGTCTTCAAATCCGCTCTTGCCGATATGGTAAGCTCTTTAGCGTTCGGCTGTGCGAATTTTAACATCATGGGCGACCTTAATATTCATTTTGACAACAGGTCGTCCACAGCCGTTAACACCTTGCTTGCGGATCTTGAAGCCCTTCAACTTGTCCAGCTTGTTACTCTTCCCACTCACACTGGTGGTCATATTCTTGATCCCTTTTTTTCCACTCTTGTGAGGGTAAAGGTGTCTGACCCGATGGTGATGGGATGGACGGATCATTTGCTGGTGGAAGTCTTTTGCCCTATTCACGATAAGCCATTTAAACCTGTGGATAGGCCAATTTTTAAAAGACATTGGCACAAGCTTAAACTTGAAGAGTTCTATAGGCTTCTTGAGCAGAAACCCCTGAGCGCTTTTCTGAATGTGGATCTTGGTTACCAGCTGTTCTGCACATGGATTTCAGACGCTCTTGACTCCCTTATACCCATGCGCTGGTCGAAAGGTTATTCGAAGGCACCCAGCCCGTGGTATAATGATTCCCTTTCCGAGCTCAAAAAAACTTGCCGGAAAGCAGAGAGGGACTGGAGAAAATCTTATGATCCCGCCCTGAAAACCCTGTACTTTGCCAAACTTAAGTTTTATCATAGGGCAATCTGCAGAACACGGGCCGCATTCTATGCTCAGGAATTTCTAGCCAGCACTAACCCATCTAAATTAATATTCAAGGTCCTGAAAGACCTCATGAATAAAAAAGCTACCTCGGCAGAGATCTGCACTGACTCCCATTGCGAGAATTTTGCAACTTTCTTTCTGGAGAAAGTGCAGAAAATATACCGAGGATTTGACCCGTGTCGGTCGGATCCAGAGTTAGGTGACCCTAATTCTCTGGGATATGAGACTTTGACCTTCTTACCTGATCTGTCTACTGAGGCTTTTGACAAACTTAGCCTCAGCATTAAATCAGGCTCTCCTCTGGACCCGCTGAAGCCAGCTCTTATTAGTACACTTTCCCCGCTGTGCCGAGCTCCTATACTAACCCTAATCAACATGTCATTGTCAACTGGGACGGTTCCTCCTTCGTGGAAGCAGGCGGTAGTTACCCCCCTTTTGCCTGAAAACTACCGCCCCATATCTCTTTTGCCTTGGATGGCTAAAGTTACCGAAGCCCATGTTAACTCGATCCTGTCTGACCACCTGGCCCGTAATCAGATATTGGATTCCAGCCAGAATGGCTTCCGGCCAGGACACAGTACCGAGACCGCTTTGCTCTATATTATCGAGCATCTACGCCTGGTGCTTGACTCCGGACGGACGGCAGCGCTCCTGCTATTAGATCTGAGCGCTGCTTTCGATACTGTGTCCCACCATATATTGATCCAACGCTTAGAGGAAGCTGGAGTAGCAGGCACCGCTCTTCAGTGGTTCCGATCCTTTCTTTCAGATCGAACCTTTAAAGTGGCAATACCACCCTGCCAATCCACTATTCATCCCTTGGACCTGGGGGTCCCACAGGGCTCCTCGTTGAGCCCCACCTTGTTCAACCTTTATGTGAAACCGCTAGCTGCAGTCGTCAAACAGTGGGGTCTGACGATGACCTCATATGCTGACGATACGCAGCTGGCGGTGACACTAAGTGGAGACCCTGAAGTGGAGGCCCCCAGACTCCGAGCTGGACTTGTGGCAGTAGCGAGCTGGCTCCGTACCAATTGCTTACAGCTGAATGCCACCAAAACTGAAGTGCTGGTCTTGGGGAAACATGTTGAGCTATGGGGAGACCAGTGGTGGCCTCCAGAGCTAGGCATTATTCCTATCCCAGCCTCCGAAGTGAAAAATCTAGGAATTTGGCTGGATCCCGCGCTCACCTTCACAGGCCACACGAAGAAGGTTGCAGCCACGTGTTACGGTATCTTGCGTGGCATAAGACCGGTCTTGAAATATTTTGACCCCCCTACCCGGCAGCTCGTGGTCCAGGCCTCTATTCTATCCCCGCTGGACTACGGAAGTGCGCTGATGTTAGGGGTAAACCAGGCTGAGGCATCCAGGCTCCAAAGGGTTCAAAATGCCGCGGCGCGGGCCATTGTGGGTCTTCCCAGACATTGTTCTGTTTCGGGTACCATCTCGGCCCTACATTGGTTACCGGTCAGACAGCGGATCAAGTTTAAGGCGCTCTGTCTGGCCTTCAAAATCATGAAACTTTCTTCGCCGCCGGCTCTTGCCAACTTGCTCATTCCCTACATCCCTTCGAGATCTCTAAGATCAGAGGCTCTTCATCTGGCAGTCTGCCCCCGTTTCAAACTCAGCGGAATGGGTGGCCGCTCCTACCGGGTGCTTGCTGCGGGGCTGTGGAACTCGCTCCGGTGCACATCCGAGCTCTGAATGATCTGCCCACCTTTAGGCGCGCTATTAAAACCTTCTTGTTCACCGCTTCCGAGTAGCCGCCCCCCCTTCTTTTTCCTTTTGTGTGTTATGTTATAGTACCTGTCTAAGCGCCAGGACGCCCCTTGGCTGGGGCATCTGCACGCTATAAAAAATAATATTAACATAACATAACATAACATATCTAGGGTCGGATTTAACGATATTTTTTGTGCAGATAACCTGTGTTTTTGTTTCGTTCAATAAATACCCTGAACGGCTGCCAAAAGCCTTAGCCAATTGAGCGAGAGTAGGCATCGCCTGCTGAGGATCAGTAGTAATGACAGCCAGATCATCAGCATATGCCATGATTTTGTTTACATGGCCATTTAGTACAACAGGGCTAATCCTGGGGCACCCTAATATTTTCTGGATAAGAGGATCGATATAAAGGGAAAAGAGGATCTGGAAACAGGGACACCCCTGACGCATACCTCTCTGAATGGCAATCTTATCTGAGCTCTCACCCATAACAACCACTCGCGCCTCGGGTTCTCTATACATAGCTTTGAGGGCGCCAATGATTTTATCCCCAAAACCCCTACCTGCCAGAATAGACCAGAGAAACTTCCATACCACCCGGTCAAAGGCCTTCTCTGCATTGAGCAGGATCAAGGCCATCTCCCCTCCGTAGCAGCCTGAGCGTCGAACAGAGCAATTGCTCTCCTTGTGTGGTCTGTCGTACCGCATCCTAGGACAAACCCGTGCTGCCACGGGGAGAGGAGACCGCCTATGATCCTGCCCAACCTCTTAGCCCAGATCTTGGAATACAATTTAGTATCCGCTTTTATCAACGAGATAGGGCGATAGGACCCCGGGTTCTCCCTGGGTTTCCCTTTCTTATGAAAATTACTATATTGGTCTCTCTCCAAGAATCTGGAATCTTTCCTGAGTGCATTACACCATTAAATAAATCCACAAATAGCGGGGTAATTTCAGTTTCGAGACACTTATAGACCTCCAGGAGGATCCCATCCGGGCCCGCAGCCTTACCCGAGGCCAACTCCTGTAGTGCAGCAATAACCTGACCACTAGTAATATACCTATCCAGCTCTACCCTCGCTGAATCATCTAATCGAGGGTAATTATCCCAACCCTCCTCCCCCTGTACTCCATCACGGTCTTCCTCCTCATACAACTTTTGGTAGAAATTCTTGAAGACCTATAGTATTTCTTTAGTCTCGGTGTATTCTTTACCATTTTCTTCTATTCTAACAATTGTATTTTTTGCTTTTTACTGTCTTATCCTTAATGTTAGGACTGCCTGTTCGCCGGTTTCTTATCGCCTGGCTCTGGATGTTTGGTACTCCGCAGTGGCCTTCTGTGTTATTACCCTCTGGAGCTCTGCTTTGACGCTCAACAATTTCATTTGAGTCTCGCTACCAACCACCCCATGGCTATATCCTTAATATGCTGTTCTTCTGCCGCAGTTAATTTCCCCATTAGTCTCTCCACCTCATTCCTGTCCTCTTTCTCAGCCGAGCCGAGCAGCTTATGGATTCGCCCCATAAAGCAGCCTTAAATGCTTCCCATACCCCATTCCGTGAGGTACTATATCTATTAGCTGCAAAGAATTCATCCGCCCATTTGGTGAGGTGCTCCACAAATCTCTTATCCCCCAGTAACTTCCTTTCAAAGGTCCAGCTGGTCCTTTTCCTAACCAGTATATCCAGTTCATAGGTTAAGATCAGCTGATTGTGGTCTGAAATTAATCTAGGAAGTTTTGTTATCCCTACCTTATTTATTTCGGGGGAAGAGATGAAGAAATAGTCCAGTTTCGTATACCTCTTAAAGGGATTTGAGAAGTATGCAACCCCTGAATCATGTGGTTCTTTGACCTCCCAAACATCCCTCAATCCGTGAGAACTCATGAGAGCCTTTACTGCCCTAAAAACTCTCGGTTTACGACCTGCATATAGTGCACTATTATCCCAATCTGCTAAAATATTAAAATCACCACACATTATTGTGGGGGTCGTCCAACCAGCTAATTCTGTTTCTAAAAAATTGTAGATCTCGGGGTCATCTTTACTTGAACTGTAGACTACACATAATGTAAAGCCCATTTCCAGCTCGACGATTACCCATCTTCCAAGACTATCTGTCTTCGCCCGTTTCACCCCTCCCAAGGATGTTCTTGCTAAGATTGCAACCCCCCTGATTGTCGAGGATTGAGTAGAACAGGTGAGCAGCTCAAAACCACTGAGAAACATTAAGTTCCTCTTGGCCCATGGGAGATGGGTCTCTTGTAGAGAGAGAACATCAATACTATTATATTTCACAAAATGGGCCAATCTTTGACGTTTCCTCCAGTCATTCAGCCCCCCAATGTTAAGTGAGCATATTCTAATGTTCACCATCCTGACAGACTAGTTGGCCAACTACATTGACCTGAACCTTAATTAAGCTATCCTTCAATTAATTTATAAATTGTAGGAAAAAAAGAACCAAAATATTCCAAAACGCACTATTTTTCTTAATTTTTCTGATTTTCTCCCCTACCCAACCCAACCCTCTCTCACACCCCTCCAACCCCACCATGCCGCCCTCCCCTCCCCTAAGACCCCCTGAGCACCCCCCCAGAAACCCACTCCGTGAAGCGCTCAGACCTAGTCTGTGCACGTGATGGTCTTACAGTATGAGCAGTGAGGTCTAAAACTGAGAACAAAACCTAAAAGATTCCGATATAGCCCTACAAATCAGTGATCAAAACAGCCAAACAATAACCCCCCAGTTCTTAAACAGTGTCAGCAAGCTTCTCAGTTTCATAGAGGACACTGAGCCCAACCTTAGTTTTTACATTTGAGTCTGTTAACCGACAGAGTCTAAATACTCCTTTGCTTTGATTTCTGAAGAGATGTATAGTGTCCTCCTTCCATTGATTACTTTTAACTGGGCCGGATTTATCAAAAAGGCGTGAATCCTTATGTCCTGAAAAGGCTTAATCATTTCCCTCAAGTGCCACCTGCGCTCTACGGTCGAGTGGCAGTAATCCGGGCGGACGAAGAAAAAGACCCCCTCGCTGCTTCTCCTGGCGTTGGGTCTGGCCTTTTCCGCAATTGCCTGCCTTAGAATAAAATTACCAAGGAATATTAAAACTGCCCTAGGTTTGTCCCCTTCCTTAGCGTTCCTTCGTATTTTGAAAGGAGTACGGTGTACCCGCTGTAGCTCAATGGACCAGTTCCAACTGGAAAGCTCGGGGAAGGCTTTCTCGAAGAGCTTGATGATTTACGCCCTTATATCAGAACCCTCGATCCCCTCCAGAATTCCCAGGACCCTTAAGTTGCTCCGGCGAAGCCTGTTTTCCATCTCCTCGAGCTTCCATTGTAGATCTATCACCTGAGCGCAGTGGGCATTGACCTTACTGGTGGCGGCAGCCGCCTCGGCCTCAGTTGACACCACTCTCTCTTCCAAGTTAGAGACTCTGTCCCCGGTGTTGGTGCAGACTTTGGATAACTTCCTGACCACCCCCTGCATTTTCCTCATCGCGGCCTGGGATTTCCGGTTGTCTTGCCGCGTTTCCTCCCTATGGGCGAGTATCTCCTGGTGGATTGTCTCCAAAAGCGACATATGGGTGAGTTCCACACGAGGACTTCCCTGCAGAGGCATGGCAGAGGAATGATCCCAGCTCAGTTCTCGTTGCGGATGAGCCTGATCCTTCATAATCGCCTGAGGTTTTATCGCGGTTGCTGGCTGATCTAGTTCGGGGTCGCTCTCTGAACCTAGATAAAAGCTGCGTTCATCATCCTCCTCCGACCAACTGACCCCAAGTGAGACTGAGTAGAAGGCTTCACGTGGCACTTTCTCCTTTTCGTTGCAGACTCCACCCGTGGCCTGATCTAACTCTACACTCTGTGTATCACTCTGGATATCCGTGTAATCCGTGGCCCCCAGCTCCGGTAATTCTACCATGTTGGATTTAATGGGATCCTGCGAGGGAGTCTGGTCGTCACCCACCGGTGCTTCAGTTACTGGACACGGAGAGGAGATCTCATCCCCTTTCCCCAGGCTTGGGGTTAATTTTCCTAGGGACATCTCCACAGTTACAGCCTGCTGTTTCTCACTAAGCACCGACGTGACCGCAACCGAGAGTGGGGCCAGGTTAGGGGGCGGTTCATTATTACCAATAGTTTGTTCCTCACTAGGTACTTTACCACATACCTCCAGCTCAACCGCAGAGCTTCCCCCCACTTCTTTCGCCTCCTTGGCTTCTTTCACCTCCTTCTCCTGACCCGCCTTGGCGAACATGTCCGCAATTGAGGCTGCAGCCAAACGAGTCCTCCCCACAACTTCTTGCCTCTTTTTAAGTTGTTCCTCCGGGGGTGAGAGATCTCGCCGTGTTTCCTCACTCTCCTCTGTCTCCATTCCCTCCCGGGCGGCTTTTTTCTTCAAATATGCCGTTTTCGATCCGACATTTATTTTAGGAGCCATTATTACTTTCCGAGTCTCCCTCCTCCTGCTGCGGGGTCTGATCAGAGCTCCCCGGTGTCTGCTCACTTCTCCGATCTCGTCTCGGTGCTCCGCTTCACTCCGCCAACTCCGCACTCGGCTCCGCCCACCACCTCTCGCAGGGCGTCCGAGGCCGGGACAGAAGACTGTGAACGCCAACAGCAGCGCTTGCAATAGTTGTCTGGCAGACCCTCGACAGGTGAGTGCTGTCAGCATGACGGTTTGTTTGTGAGGGCGAATCCTCTAATTACGATATCGGGGATTTTCTCGGCTGTGAAAAGTTACATCTCCCCTGGGCTCTCTCTCGACCTCACTGCTCCGCTGTAACGGCCACAGCTACACAGCCGCCATCTTGCTTCGCAGAATTACTTCATTCAATGATAACGTACAATGCATGGTTAGACCGTCAGAATTGGTGTTAAAGTGCAATTCCGTTACATTAGTGAGTAGTGCTTAACAAGTGAAACAATATGTACAGTGGGAAAAAAAAAATTCTATATACAGATAAATACAAGTGTTTCATTGGCCAGATACTGATTTGCAGCCAAAGATTCCTATTGTTCCTATTGGGATCCTGGAGGTTCTGGACCTGTGACAAGTGTCGACGTTTCGACCCGAAGGCGCCCCAAAGGGTGGTCGCGGCGGGTCTTTTTCAAGACAGGGATGTGGGTGAGTTATGGCAGTTTGTGCCACAGACCTGGAGTCTCAGCCTGAGTCAGCGCGGCGCAATGGCCAACGTATCCGAACAGGAGATCAATCGAATCGGCGAGGACGGAGGTGCAGCGTCCCTTCCGTCGCCTGCATCCCTGTCTTGAAAAAGACCCGCCGCGACCACCCATTGGGGCGCCTTAGGGTCGGAACGTCAACGCTTTTTTTCCACCTGTACATATTGTTTCACTTGTTGAGCACTACTCACTAATGTCACGGAATTGCACTTTAACACCAATTCTGACGGTCTAACCATGCATTGTACTTTATCATTGAATGAAGTAATTCTGATATAAACTGCATAGTATAATCACTTGATCTCATGACCTTTAATTTGAGCATTTAATTCTTAATTAATGTGTGTATTGGAGAGCGCTTACTCTTGATTGCATTGTTGGCCAGTCCACCACCACTGACCAGCGTGCGCAGGCTGTGGCTACATGATGCATTGTTTGACATAAAACAATTGCAATTAACCCCTTCCACGCTCATGACGAGCTGGGCTCGTCATGGCGTAGCCTCCTCGCACGCTGATGACGAGCCCAGCTCGTCACGTAAAGTGCGTTTTTAAAAAAGTCAGCGCAGGAGCAGAATTTTGCCAGCGCGGATGCGGTTAATGTGTTATGTACATTACCTAAACTATGGCTAGAGCGCTATAAGGGTTGAACCTGAAATGTGCACTCTTTAACAATAATTTCTGAAGTTTTGAATGGCATTTAAAAATCTTGTGTCAATTCTGTTAGAGGTTTGCCTAGGGCCTGTAACTCACAGGAGTCATAACGACTGACACCACCACTAGGACAGTCAGAGAGTCAAGACTAGTTGAGTCGATGTGAGGACTCAGTCTAACTCTCACACTACTAGCCCTTCGGCCCACCCTAGGTCCAACCATCCGACTCAGTCAGAGAGTGACAATTAAGTGAAGCTAGTCGCTGACGGCCCGGTTAGGCCTGGGAAACAGTTCCCAAACTTGCAATGAAGTCAGTCACTCTAGAGACTAGTCACACTCAACACCCACGTAGCAGGCACAAGTCTGACTCGACTCTGAGGCCATGCCCCCAGTGCCGCTATTTTACTGCCCCATGGCGGGCCAAACATTTTTGCCAGGGCCCTCATCATTGGTAGCGCTTATGTGCACTACCAGATTGACAGCCCGGGGTCACCATAGCAACAAGGAGTGAGACGAGTTATTTCCCCCACCCAAGCTCAGCTTGCAGGCCCTTATGATGTCTCTGTAGGTCGAGCTGCAGCACAGCAGTGCAATCAAGTGCTTCTCACACTGCATAATTTATTCCTACAGACCACTTGCCAAGGCTGTCAAACAGCCTGGGTTCATAACCAAGCTGGCAGGGATCACAACGGGTGGCTTAGGGGTCATAGTTGCGACACTTGGCACACCTAATTGACATCCATGAGTAAAGGAGTATTTTTAAAATTCCGCTCAGTAGGTGGAAACCAATGGAACACACAGTCTTCATGTGTTCCACAAAAGACAGAACAGAGTCTACAATCACTCCCAGGTTACAAGCCTGGTATATGGAGGATTGCATGGCCCCTAGTGCCACAACTACCTGCTGCTGCAAAGACCACTATCTTCATTTTACTACGGTTGAGGAAAAGTGAATTGACATTCATCCTCTTGAACACTTACTTAAGGCATATCCTGAGATCCAGGACATCCTCTCTAGGGTCCATCGTCCAATCTGACATTCAGCTGAGTCTCGTCATCATAAGTACTGAAATGTCAAAGTGCTCAATCATGCAGGTCAGCAGCCCCATATTGAGATTAAAAGGAGTAGGGATCAGAACCGAGTGCTGAGGAAACCCATCCAGAACAGGATTTGGTTCAGGTCTAACATTGACAAGAGCCCCCGTTGGTGTCCAGTCCTGCAAAAAAGATGAAAACCACGCAAGGACTGTGCCAGATGCCCCACCTGTTGCAAGCCTTTGCAGTAGGATGGAGTGGGAGATGCTATTATAGGCCGCTGATAGATCTAGCAATATCAGAGCCACCATTCCATGCCATGCAAGGTTCTTCCGATGTCTTCCTTGACTCTGGATAACACAGTCTCTGTGGAGAGACCCCTGCGGAAATCTGATTGAGCATTGTGTTGTAACATCCATAATTCTAAATGTTGAGTGAGCTGATTGTTGACTGTGATCTCAGTCATCTCGGCGAATAAAAGAAGAAAATTGGGCAACACAAGTACACTGACAGCAAGCCGGCTCAGCTGAATCGATAATACTCAGACATATGATACCGTTTACAGAGCTGTTCTTCTCCACCTGCATTTTGGGCCCACATTGTTGACAGAGGACTGCATTTCGTCGCCGAGTCCTGGGAAGCGATTCATTTTAGTATTTTTCTATTGACAGAAACATGTGTTGTGTCTGATTATGGTATGTATAACAATCCCAAATGTACACATTTCCTAAATACTGTGTAATCAAAGTTCTTTCTGTGTGACGATCAAGAATTTTTTTTAAACAAAAATAAGAGGGATGAAAAATCAGGACGGCCAAAAGCTCGTCCAAACAATATTTGGGAACAATCCTTAATATGTGGTGGACATCGCTTAACAAGCTCAAGAAAATGCAAACGATGTGGCCGATGTAACTAACAGGACGATCCTTCAGACTTGAACAGGTATTCTGTGTCTTTCTTATGTAAATTGCTACTGAATATAACTTTCCTTTGGCGGATATAACTAAAAACATAAAATTATTAATCGGGTTTCGTAGAGCGCAAACAACCCGGAGGCCTCGTAGCGCTAGGTACCGTCATACTAAAAGGAAAAAAAGTTAAATGAACAGGTAAGTTTTCAGATCCTTCCGAAATTTTAAAAGGCTAGGTTCACTGCGAAGGGAGGTGGGCAGAGAGTTCCATTCTTTTGCGGCATTCCAGGAGAAGGAACGCCCGCCCCATCTGGTCCGTCTGATTTTGTTGACAGTGGCCAGGAAAGCAGTGCTGGATCTTAGGGGTCTGTGAGGAAGATAGGGTTTTGCCAGGGAACAGATCATAGTGGGGGCATTCTTCCACATGGCTTTGTGCATAAAACAGAGAGATTTAAACAGCACTCTGGCCTTAACAGGAAGCCAGTGCAGTTTCCTCAGGGCAATGGTGGCTGATTCTCGTTTGTTGAGGCCTAACAGGAGGCGAGCTGCGGCGTTTTGAGTCACCTGTAGCTTTTTGATTGTAAATGCGGGGGCGCCTAAGTATAAAGAGTTCCCGTAATCCAGGCGGGACAAAATGAAGGCTTGAACCATTATTCTGCGAGCTTCAAAAGGGAGAAGAGGCAGCACTTTTCTCAGCATACGCATTAGCCCAAAGCATGTGGCAGAGAGAGTAGTAGCTTGCTGCATGAAGCTGAGGTTGGAGTCCAACCACATGCCTAAGCTCTTTATATGGGACTTTGGTTGAGGTGTGGGGCCCATGCACGGTGGCCAGTCTGACAAAGGACTGGGAATGGTTGAATTGCCTAACACCATGAGCTCAGTTTTCTCGCCATTTAATTTTAAATGTGAGGTAGCCATCCACTGAGCCACCGCTACCAGACAGTTACTTAGATTGGAAGGGGGAGAGTCTGCCTGATTCATAGATACGACTAATTGCGTATCATCGGCGTAGGTTATTATATCAAGGCCGAAAGAGTGCACTATATGAGCTAACGGCTGCATATAAATATTAAAAAGAGTAGGGCTCAATGAAGAGCCCTGAGGTACACCTTGATCCAAGGGCCAGACTTTTGAGTAGGTAGTACCCTCAACTACCCTAAAAGAGCGATTCTCTAGGAATGACTGGAGCCAATGCATGGCCTTCCCAGATATTCCCATCTGGTTGAGGCGGTGAAGGAGAATGCTGGTGTTAACGGTATCAAAGGCGGCACTAAGGTCGAGCAACATGCATGCCGCCTTGATCCATTTGCTTCCTGGCCAGCTCAGTTACCGCCAGGAGGGCCGCCTCAGTTCCCAATTTTGGACGAAAACCAGCTTGGTAATCGTGGAGGAGATGATGGTTCTCTAAAAATTGAGTGATAGATGAGTTGACGTGTTTTTCTAGGAGTTTGCTGATCCACGGAAGGAGGGAAATAGGCCGGTAATTGGCCATATTTTCCGGGTCCAGAGTGGGTTTCTTCAGCAAAGCCTTAACCTGTGCACATTTCCACGCGGTGGGTACTGAGCCTGTGGAAATAGAAGTGTTTAATATGTTGAGAATAACAGGTTTGACAGTGTTCTCAATTTGTACTATCTGACAGGGAGGAGCAGGGTCTGTGGGAGATCCTGATTTTATTTTCGTCATGATAGCCGCAAGTGAGTTCTCATCCAGCAATGGAAACTCATCTAATTTTGGAGTCGTGACGTTAGGTAAGCTGGTTCCCATATCCTGGGATAGATTAGGTGATTTAAAAGCAGAGGCAATTTTTTGTATTTTCCTATAAAAGTACTCAGCTTGACTCTCATAGCGAGCCTGAGCTTTACTCGGGTCAGCAAGAACCAGGGGGATATCAATCAGGAATTTTGCTATCTGAAAGATTTCTCTAGAAGAGTTGGAGGCAGTAAAAATACAAAGTTATGTACATAACATATATTAGGACACTTGAAACATAGGTTATTCAGCACCAGAATGCTCCCAGGGGTAAACATACACTTTACAGATACAGCTTGTATTATGTTATTTTATGTTCTGTTGTGTTTTTGTTTGTTTGTCCTGATTCACCTCTTGCACCTCCAGCTGCCAACCTGCAGCCCCTTGATGCCACCTGGGTTTCCAACTTCTAGGACTGGTGTAATCATGGGACATTAAGTCTGCCCTTCCACCAAATTCTGCCCTAGCCATGCAATCAATGGTCCCCCAACATATGATGTTCTTGGCACTCTAGAGGAGGTGTCCAGTTTCAAAGTATACATCGCTGAGTTTAGCCAGTCTGATTTAGTAGGTGGAACATTTGCTACCCATTCCTGCAAATCGCCCGCCTTGCCAACAAAATTAAATTAAACACCAGCTTGCTGTTTCTTCTGTTCAATTTCGCAGCTTCTGCTGCTTTCTTCAACATCTTGAATCCAAAGCTCACCTTAATATCCACTCAGAGCATCATACTTATGCTCCTAATCACGTCTTCTTAATACAATTGTATCTTTGAGCACTCCATGAAGAATATTGTCAACTTTTTCCAGGCCACACTTCTTTAACACGCTGGTCCCTCTTCCCCATTTTCAAAATCCTTTTCAGGGACCAAAAGTCTCCATGAAAGGAGAAGATATGGTTCTTTCTTAAATATGCAGGTTTTACTGTACTATAAAGCTTACGCAGTGATACTTGCCATAAGTCTTGAGTCTGTAGCTGCGGCAAGCTTCTTGTCCATAATTCCTATGGAAGTACGAAGTCTCCATCCATGCTGTCCAGAATCCGCGAATACCATCTTGATCGCTCTCTATTTCTTATTTGCACCTTTTGTAGCTGCTCTTCAAGCGCATTTGAGTGTCCATCCTCAGTTCTCAGACCTCGGGACCAACTTTTTAATTGCAGCAACTTGGGCTACCCTTTGTGTAACTTCCCCCGAGAGAAGTTTGTGATCCTGTATTAGCTGCCACAAGTATTGTATTTCAGTCTGCCTAGCGGAGGTTGCCAAATTATCTCTCAAGTAGTCAGGTGTGCCAGGGGACTACTACACTGGTTCACATTTGCTATAGTATGCTATCATCGTTGCCCTTCTTATCATCGACTAGAGGTAAACCATTGCCTGTAACACTTTCAATCTTACTTTTTTGTACAATTTACATCCCCAAACTTGTACAGGAACTGAAATAATTTGCTCCATCAACATTTTTCAGCATAACTTTGAGTAGGCTCCCCCTTACAACTGTTTCCCTCAGTAGGCATCTGCACTTCTACAACTGAAAAGCCCATATATAAATCTGAAAGTCTGCCAGTGAAACCCCCCCTTCTCTCGTCTTCTGCGGAGCTTCTTCCATGAGATTTGTGAACCTTTTGACTCCCAGATAAAGTAGTTAATGGTTCCTTTCAGCCTCCCTAGCCACTCTTTTGTTTAAATACATAGGAATAGAGTTAAAAAGGTAGGTGATTTTTGGGAGAATTGTCATTTTTATCAGGTTGGCCCTACCAAATATAGTTAACAGTAGATGAGACCGACTCGCTAAAAGATAGTTGGTGTCGTTCATCCTGTTTTTGAAGATGAGTTCTGCGATGCTGTCTCTATCCCCATGTGATTTCTATCCTGAGATATTTCATTTCTCTTTTAGCACCTTGACTCACCCCTTCCAGATTCCCGGCCATAATTTCAGTTTTTGAAAAATGTACTGCCTCTCCAGATACTTCCACAACATCTGTTAATAGGTGCTCAATTGCTGGTAGGGATGGTTGCAAGTCTGCTGTATATATAATCAGATTGTATTGTATTGTATTGTAATTGCATTTATATAGCGCTTACTACCCCTGACGAGGCGTCAAAGAGCTTTTTCGGCGAGTAGCACGCTACTCCGGGACCCATAGAGAATTAGTGTTGAATTAGTATAGTGAAACATGCAAGTACATTTTAAGTGGTGGATGGGTTAGTCAGTTATTTGGATTTGGAATCATAGCAGAAGGATAGAGGAGGAAAAAGGTTTGTATGTAGATATAGCTTGTTGACGCACACTATTCAGGAACCCTACAAAGGATAAGTGGTGAATTAATATGGTGAAATATGAAGTAATTTCAGTGGTGGATATTAGTCAGCTACTTGGAGTGAGAAGGATAGTGGAGGGATAAAAGGGGAAGAAAGATTTGCATTCATATAGCTTGTTACCCCTGATGGGTGTTGAAGCGCTTTTCTAGCGAGTAGTTCGCCTCTTCGGAACCCATAAAGGATTAGTGTTGAAAATTAGTATAGTAAAAAATATGAAGTAATTTGAGTAGTGGATATGTTATTCAGTTATTTGGGTAGTATATTAGTATAGTTTAATATGGAATTTGAGAAGTGAACATTTTAGTCTGGTAATTTTGATTGAAAAGGATAGTGGAGGGATAAAAGAGTGAAGGATTTTTGTTTTTTTTGTTTTTAGGTCTTAGCAGTAGGAGGAGGCTTTTGGATGAGTAAAAAAGAGTTTTGGAGGGGAGGACTCAGAGGGAAGAGTTTAGAAAGGCTTTATTTAGGGAATCGGTATAGTAAAAGAGGTGTCAGATGATGCAAGGAGAGTTAGAGTAGGAGAGAGTCTAGAAAGGGTTATTTTGGCAATCATAGTAGTGGTATGGGGTTTTGGATAAATGAGAGAGTGGATGCAGAGGATATATTGATATATTTATAGAATGGGAGCTAGGGTAGTGCATTGGAAGAAGTAGTAGAAGAAGTTTGAGATGAGACAGAAGGTTGGGCTAGAAGATATATTGAGCAAAGTATAGGCTGATAAATAGGGTAGTGCATTGGAAATGCTAAATTAGAAGAGAGTGATAAATATATAGATCCATAATTACCTTGAAAGTATATAGATACATAAAGGAGGTAAGTATATGTAGATTAAAGATGTTGATAGAGGCACCAGATAAGAAATAGGGTAGTGCATTGGATATGCTTTTTCAGGAGTAAAGTAAGAGACCCACAGATCCAAGTACATAGAAGGTAAATAGAGGCACAATGGAAGTATGTACATGTATATCAAAGATGATTTTTATTTATTTATTATTGTTATTATTTTTTCTCTCAACAACATAATTATTTTACATGTTTATACAAAGTAATATACAAAGATAGGTACATATCTATAGTGAAAACAAGTTTTTTGAAGATAAGGTGGTTGTCGGTGGACCTTATGTTGGGGAGTAAAGAGTTCCATAGTTTGGCTGCTTGAACAAAGAAGGATGTGCCACCTATGGGTTATTTCTTCTATGGTGGGATTTTGAGGCGAGATGCTCCTTTAGAGCGGAGATTCCTTTGTTGAATGTGTTTGGTAATTTTATTCCTGATGAAGAGTGGTCCCATTCCATGTATTGCTTTGTGGGTGATACAAAGCAGCTTGAACGTGGATCTTCTGGCAACCGGTAACCAATGCAGGGCTTTCAAGGCAGGGGAGATGTGGTCTCGCGGTTTGATATGCAACAGTAGTCTGGCAGCCGAGTTCTGGATCTGTTGTAGTCTTTTCATGGTCCTTAAAGGTGATCTGTGGTAGAGGCTCTTGGCGTAATTGAGTTTGGACAGAACAAGGGAGATGGTAGCTTGGACCTTCTGTGGAAATCCCAAATGAGGGAAAATTCGTTGTAGCGTTTTTATAGTAGCAGAGCTTGATCCTGCTAGTTTATCCACTTGGGCATTCATCAACAGCTTGGAGTCCATGGTCATTCCAAGGTTTCTCACTTCCTTCGATACTTTAGGCAGTGATCCCAGTTCATCAGGCCATGCAGCAATCGGGTTGTAATGTTTCCAATTGCCACAAGTGAGTATTTCAGTTTTTGAAGCATTCAATTTGAGATGGCTCCAGGTCATCTACTGATCCACAGCTCTGAGACAGCTGAAAATTGGTGATTTTCCAATGTCTTTGGTGCCTTCCAGTTAAAGGAGTATTTGCGTGTCATCTGCATAGTTATAGCATGGCAGGTGAAATTTATTGATCAGTACTGGTAATGACTTCATGTAGATATTGAAAAGCATGGGCAAGATGATAGAACCTTGAGGGACCCCTGCTTTTGTGGAGTACGGTTTGGACGAGAAAAGTGGGATATGGATGACATTAGTTCTGTTTCGAAAGTAGGACGCGATCCAGTCTAGAGCGGTTCCCTTTATGCCGGCTTCATAGAATCTTTGTTTCAGAGTGTCTTGGTCAACCGTGTCAAAGGCAGCTGAGAGGTCCAAGAGGAGAAGTGCAGCAACCCCATTGCGGTATACTGTATTCCTTAGGTCATCCCAGATGGCAAGGAGGGCAGATTCAGTGCCTCTTCCTCGATGGAATCCTGTTTGGAAGTCTGAAAGTATGTCATTCTCTTCAATGAATTGTGACATCTGGGTGAACGCTGCTCTTTCTCTTAGTTTGCCGATGAACGGTCCATTGGTAATGGGTCTGTAGTTGTCAGGGTTCAGCGGGTCCAAGTTTGTTTTCTTCAGTAAAGGGCGTATGTATGACTTTTTGAGTTCTTCTGAAAATATTCGAGTAGTTAAGAAATTGTTGATGATTCTTCTTAGTACTGGAGTGGCAGCAGAGGTTGTTAAAAGAATTGTCTTGAAAGTTTGTGGCAGGCAGGGGTCAGAAGAGCTGCCGGCAGGCCAGCTTGCTTTGATCAGGTCCATAAATTCATCATCGTATAAGATGTGTTGGAAGGACCGAAGAGGCTTGATTAGAGCTTTCTTGGATTGTTGTTTTGTACAAGGGTTAGTGTTGGTGCTTTGTTTCTGTTTTAAGTACGATTCCAACGTGTCTGCCTTGTCCGTGTAATGATTTGCCAGTTTGTCTGTGAAATTTTGAGTAACAGGATGAGTTCCTTCTAGGCAATTTAGTTTGCAAAATTCATTGAGTATTTTATAGAATTCTTTATTTGCACATTTAGCATTTTGAATTCTGTCTGAATAGTACCTTTTCTTAGCTTTTTTGATAGCCGACTTGTATAATCTGTTAATTTTCTGTTGGTGAAGTTTGTCTTGTTTGGCATTTGTTTTAAGACAGGTACATTGCAGCTTTCTAATTTGTTGTTTTTTGTCTTTTATTTCTATGTTTCTCCAAGGCGATTTTTTTCTTTTGTTCTGTTGTGTGGTTTTGAGTGTTATCAGGATGTCAAAAGCTTCCTGTAGCCGCTCTTATAGATTTTGAACAGAATTTATGGTTTCCAGATTTGTACTGATTGTTAGTTGTGTTCCCAAGGGTTCCAAATTGAGTTTGTTCCACAGCCGATAGGTGGATGGATGTAAGGTACTTTTAGGTGAGTCGCTTAGAGTTGTTTTATGTTGGAAGGCAAGCAAGTGGTGGTCTGACCATGTGACTTAAGTTATAGTTTGAAAGGTAACTAGTTCAGTATTAGCAAAAAATGACGTCTAGGATATGTCCAGCGGTGTGTGTCGGATTGTGGACAATCTGATGCAGGTTCAATGCGTCTAGGCCGGTGATTATTGTTTTTGGATGGGTCATATTGGGTTTATCAAACCAAATGTTAAGGTCACCCAGAACGCATAGGTTGGAGTGTATTGTTATCAGGTTTGAAACTGTACCTAGAAGTGCGTCTGGGAATGTTGCCTTGCTAGGTGGAGGTCTATAAAGGAGCAGGAAGTTACAGGAGGAAGACGGTGTAGGATTGCATCTTATTAGAACAGCCTGACAATTCTTTATGGAGATGTTGTCAATTTTAGTGATATGTAATGTTTGCCTGAATACAACAGCTAGACCACCTCCTTTTTGGCTATACGATTTTGGGTGATTATTTGATAGCCGGGAGGAATGGCTTCATGCAGGACTGGAACCATATCTTCTCCCAACCATGATGTGGTTATGAATAGTATGTCTGGTTTTGCATCGGTGAGAAGGTCGTAGATGTGATGCTTGTTTTTAGAGAGGGATCGAGCATTTATTAGTAGACAGTTTAGTGAGTGGCCTTTGGTGATAGTGGGACTTTGTTTGATAGAAGAGTGATCAGTATTGTGTGGGTTTGTAGCAGGTGTGTTTTTAGGGCTGGTTTTAGCTGTATTAGGATAGCAATCGTGTAGCTATTCTGTATCCTGTTCCTCATCCAGCATGCTAAGAAGGCATTTTGATGGGTCTGTGTGTGTATGTGTTGGAGATGGTGTTTGAGGGTGAGTTGGAGTGCTGTGTTGCTTTTGTGGTGTAACATTGTTGTGAAGTAGACATGGGAAAGCAAAGTTGTGAGGTGTGGCATGTTGCTCACATTTTTTGTGTGTGTTTAAGGTGGAAGGTATATGAGTCAGGGGAGGTGGTTCAGCAGTACTGTTCTAAATTGTCCAATGGATGAGAGGCGGTTAGAAGAGAGGTGCTGTATTGCTGTATCTGTGTTAGGTGAGGTGGAAGAGTGAAAGCTTGGCATTGGAGTTTGTTCCTTTGTGTGGTTTGAAAAGAGGGTATATGTTTGTATTTTGTGATAGTAAGTATTATGAGGTGTTGCGCTTTTAAGATCTTGTTGTGCTGGTGTGTGTGATTTGTTTTGCTTTTGAGGAGTAGTGAAAAAGGGTGCTGATGTATATGTTTCATGTAATGGATTTGGTTGTGTAGTATTGTTTGTGAGAGGAGGTTGTGACGTAGAGGGAGTGGTGATGTGTTCATGAGTAGAGTGTATGTTGTGTGTAGGAGGGAATGAAGTAGAGGTGAGAGTGTTTATCTTGGAATGGTTTGTTGCAAGAGTTACAAAGTGGGGTGGTGTGCAGTGTGTGTGTTGTGCGTTAGTGTTATTTTGGCAGAAGGGAGAGGAGGGTGTTTGTTGGACAACTGATGGAAGGATGATTATATGTTTGTTAGTGATAAAAGGTGGTCTGTTAGGTGTAATTACAGCAGGGTGAGTGTGTCTGAATGGGATGTAGGTATGTATGATGTTGATTGGCATGTTAGTGATGAGTGTATTGGTTAGTGGTATAGGATAGAGTTGTGTACTGTTTGTAGGTGATCCTGGATATGTGTGGTATTTGGGATAGTAGGGTGTGTAGATGTGGTTTGGTTGGGTTTGTAGCGCATGCTGGTACATTAATCTGTGTGTAGTGTTGTGGATGGTGTACATTTGGGGGTCGATTCCGATTCGGGAAAAACCGCTCCGAACGGCTATTCGGAGCGGTTTTTCCCGAATCGGAATCGTACCCTGCAACGTCCCTCGTACGTACGATGTAGTACGATTCCCTCCCAATGCAGCTCCCCGTACGAATCGTACCAGGAACCGTACAACTCGTATTCCCGTACGAATCGCCGCCCGAAAACGCAGCAAGTGACGATTAAATGTTTCGTTGCAGGTTTTTCTGACCCAGCAAGTACGATCCGTGTCAGGTATGCACCGTATGACCCTTTTTCTACGGGAGCTGAAAACTGCCGTAAAAGCAGAGTTTGCCTCAAAACAGGTACGGAACGGCCCTCCCGGATACGGTGCGTACACCCCATGATCGCAGGGGTACAGTGCATACCCCCGTGATCATGGGGCGTGCGCACTGTACCCCGCGATCATGGGGTGTACGCACCGTACCCCATGTTCGCTGGGTCTACGGCGCGTACACCCTGTGATCGCAGGGGTACGAGCGTACACCCCATACTCACAGGGATACACACCGTACCCCTGCAATCATGGGGTGTACGCACCGTACGGTGTGTATGTGATTGTGTGCTTTTCCGTACAAATCGTCCTTACCTGACGTGGACCGTACGAATTGCGTACTCATCCCCCGGTCCGGATCGTTATCGTCGGGTCGTATGGCATGTTTACGGATCGTACGGTTCACTGTGCAGATCCGTGTCGTACGGTTTCAGCCTTGCAATTCGTACGGTTCGCGACGATTCGGACGGATTGACGGGAAACGTATCGTACTACGCAATTCAGACAGACGTGTACGATTTGTACGGCGAGCGCTCCGGATAGGATTCGGACGGACGCTTTTTTTCCTGAATCGGAATCGACCCCTAGGTGTGAGTGTGTTGCTCTGTTTGTGGATGTGGATGGTGTGGGCTGGGTATTGCTAATTGAGAAAAAGGGCAGCATTTCTGGCCCTAGTCCCGACCAGTCTCAAAGAGGCAGCTGCCCTTGTCCTCTCTGCCCTTAGCCTTGACGCCCCGGCTGAGATGCCCTAACCCTGGCCTTTTATAGCCCTAGTAATCAGGTGACCCCTTCAGCCAATGGGAACCCTAGCCCTAACACTATCCAATCACAACACTAGCCCTAAAATCTAGAACTAATAGGAGACCAGGACCTTACAGCCAATCTTAGCCCCAGTCCAAGCACGCAATCAGTTCAAAAACCCTGATCTGTACATCCAATAGAGGCCCTAGCCCTTCCTTTTTTTTTTTTCTTTTTTTTTAAATTTTTTTGTCCTCATATATGCCACCAGAATATATATGCTCTAGATGGGTTTCGCTGTTGCCTCTTATACTGTTGTTTTTCGAGTCCGCCATGGAAAACAGTATCATAGCAGACAGGGGTTCCCAGAGGTAGGCTGCTTTCCTTATCCTACTCCTCCAGGCCTATTTTAGGCACCCTAGGCCTGGTGGAGGACAGGACCGACACAACCTCTGGCATAATCACAGGACTGCTCACCTATTTATCCAGACCATCAGTTTAGACCAGACATTCTCCGTGTTCTCGCTGCGGCCAGCCTGATCCATTTTACACACTTCCATTAAATACTTCAGACATACTGCAAATCTAGGGGGAGCCGCTGACTTCCACTCCATGCAGATTTGTCTCCTTGCGATAACTATTGTGTAAAAAATGAATTGATTATCAAAACTCTTGATATTATATTCTTTCAGTAAACCAAAGAAGACTAATCTGCGAGAACATGTAATAGTTATTGAAAGTACATCTCCCAAAAAATCCATTATCGCTTTCCAGTAGTTTTGAATGACTGGACATTCCAAAAAAATGTGGATATCATCAGCAGCGTTATGATTACAACGGGGACAATAATAGTTGTTTCGTGTTATCTTATGCAGTTTGGCCGGAGTCCAATAGACTCTATGAGCCGTAAACAGGTGGTTGCGCCTTAAATTAGCAGGTTTAATTAGCCTCTGTGAAAGGGAAAAGGAGTCTAACCATGCCTTACAGACTTCTTCAGGGGGCTCAGCTATACAGTTTCCCCATAACTTTATTATCTCCAAGTACAGTTTACTCTCCTCTTCTTTGATCATTAAATTGTACCAAAATGATAGCTCTTTTACCCATTTCCCCCTTCTGCCGATTGCATCAAGAATATCTGTATCTTCCTCCCTTTGCATGTTTTGACTGGACCACCAGGCGGACAACTGGTAGTATTTAAACCTAGTCAACTGTCCCTCTGTAAGCTGTACCAACGTGTTCCAACTCACTAGGCCCGAATCTGCCCAGAGATCTCCCCATTTTTTAAACCCAGCTGTTTTCAGGGGTTGTGATAGTTGATCCTGGAGGCATTGAGGTGTACCAGGAGAGTCCCATATTGGGGAGTGTGTGTGGTAATAGGGAATATTGAATGTCTTCCTCATGAACCCCCAATTTTTTAATGCAGTCTGTAAAATTTTAAGGCGAATTTTTAAAAAGAATTTCTGGTCTCCAAACTTGAAAATAAAGTAATCATGGTCATAAGGTGAATCAGTTAACAAGGCTTGAAACAGGCGGCCCTGTGATGATGCATCCAGCTTGTTTGCAAGAAGCCTAAAGTTTTTAAAATGAAATGCATGACAGTATGACAAAAGGTCAGGGAGGGCGAGCCCTCCTGTTTTTAAACCCCTCCTCAGTTTCTTCCATGCAATTCTTGTTGACTTGCAGGCCCATATAAAGGATCCAATTTTACCCTGTAGAATGTTAATGTCTTTCAGTGAAAAAGATAAGGGGATGCAGTTAAATAAAAAGGTCAATTTAGGAAGAATTGTCATTTTAATAAGGTTGACCCGACCGTAGATATTTAAAGGCAAGTTCCCCCATCTTGTTAAAGTTTTATTAATATCTTTAACCACCTTTTGCCAACTGAGTGAAGTGGTATCTTTTAAAGATTGAGTTAAGTAAATTCCCAGGTACCTCATGTTCTGTTTTGCACCAACTATGTGTGTGTTGTTATTCCACCCCATGATCTCTGTTTTATCCTTATTAATCTGGTACCCGGACAGTTTCCAAAATTCCTCCGATAGAAAAAATAACCTTGGAATTGCTGCCGAGTGATCAGAGGTATATAAAAGAAGATCGTCAGCGTACAACGCCACCTTCAAAAGCAGATTTCCAAGCTGAAATGGTTGAATGATATTGTCCTCTCTAATCCCACAAACAAAGGGCTCCATGTAAACATCAAACAAAAGGGGGGACAGAGGACAACCTTGCCTGGTGCCTCGAGATATGTCAAACTACTCAGATAAAATTCCATTGACTAAGACCTTAGCCTTTGGGCAATGATATAAGGATCTGACCGCCTCTATAAAAATTTGGGAGAACCCGAAAGCCGCCATTGTGGCCCATAGATACTTCCAATTGACCTGATCGAAGGCCTTAGCCGCATCTATGGCTACCAGCGCCAGTGGGAGATTTTTAGCATTAGCATAATCTACAGCCCCTATTGCTTGAAACGTTAGTTCATTTAACTGTCTCCCTGGGATAAAGCCTCTCTGGTCAGGGTGGATTATGGATTTTATAACCTTTGATAATCTAGTGGCTAAAATACCTGAGTAGATCTTCATATCCGAGTTCAGTAATGAAATAGGTCTGTAGGACTCTATTCTTTTCAAGTCTTTATTTGGCTTGGGTATAAGCGTAATGATGGCTTCTCCCCATGAGGAAGGTATAGAATAGCCTTGGATCAATAAAAGATTGAAGAGTTCCCTTAATGGAGTTATTAATTGATCTTTATTGTCCGAATAGATCTCCACTGGCAACCCATCAGAACCTGCAGCTTTCCCCCTTTTCATTTTCTTCAATTGACCTAAAATTTCCCCATCTGTTATCTCACTTTCCAAGTATGGTTTTTCTGATTCGGACATTTGCGGCAGATGTTTTATACTCAACCAGGATTCTAAATCCGCCCCCGTAGGATCTTTATCTTCCGTGTAGAGACTCCTCATAAAGGACCTGGCTTCTTCTCTTATCTCTGCGTCTGTTTCTATCAAATCTCCTGACTGTCTATGTACCAGGGCTTTGATGTTGTTTCTCGTTCTCTCTTCTCTAGCTTTCCAGGCAAGGAGAGCTCCACACTTCTCTCCATACTCAAAAAATTTTAATCTGCTGGACTCCCATTTTTCTTTAAGAATTCTTTCATCCGAAATTTTTAACTGGAGCTGCAAGTCAACAAGTTCCTTCTCTAACACATGTATTTCTCTGGAGTTTGTTAGAATTGCATTTTGTAATTCGAGATCCTTTCTAGTTATTGCTGCCAAGTCTTCCTTTCTTTTTATTTTTATACTTTTTCTCTTATGGTACATTAAAGAACTTAAAACACCCCTCAAGTAAGCCTTGTAAGTTTCCCATACTATCTGGGAGGAGGAGGATCCTGAATTTATTAAAAAGAATTCTGATGTTTTGTCTTTAACTACTACTTTTATCTGATTATCTAATAGAAATGATCTCTCCAGTGTCCACCTTGGTTTTGGTGAAGTTATATTCAGTTTAATTACCAATTCTAATACAGCGTGGTCCGATAATCCTGAGGGCGTGAAAGAGAGATAGCTAATGTCTTTGAGAAGGTGTTGGTCAACTAAGAAGTGGTCTATTCTGGAGTAATTCTGATATTTTTTACTATAAAAAGTAAAACCTGGTTGAGATCTGTACTTTTTTCTCCAGACATCTACTAGAGTAAAGTCTTTCATTAAAACATCCAGGAAGGCAAGCGATTTTAAGGGAGCATGGTATTTGGCCCTAGAAGTTCTATCTAATTTTTGGTCGAAGACCAGATTAAAATCCCCACCAAGAATTAGAGGACCAGTTGTCGTAAATAAAGCTAGTTCTAATTTGGAGAGCGGAACCGGATTGTCCTCGTTAGGACCATAGTACACTGCGATTGTATATGGGGTAGTTTGAATGTATACTTGTGCGACTAGCCACCTACCCGATTGATCCGTCTCAAAGCTTCTCAAGCTTATCCCGCTGTTTGCTCGAATTATAATAGAAACTCCCCTAGTAACACCTAATTGCCTGGAACTGATTATATCCTGAACCCACCTACACTTTTTAAAAAGAGAATCACATACTGCTGCCTCCAAATGTGTTTCTTGTAGCATTATAATTTGGGCATCCGAATTTCTTAAGAATTCACAAATTCTATTCTGTTTTATTTTTTCCCCTATACCATTGATATTCCATGACAGAACCTTAAGCTTATATGGATTGGTCATAATTCTAATGTACGCTCATACCCATCCATTCCTTTATACATCAAACAATTATTTATATATGAGGATTTTTTTATTTTTTTATTTTTCCCCCTGACTCCCCCCACCCATTGAACACCTCCCCCCTGAGTAAATCTTCATGTCCCCCATTTTTATCATACAGCCTACTTATACAATCATTTGCTTTTTCAGATTCTCCCCACACCATTCCCTAGTTTACTGTATTCGAGCGAGACCAATTACATTACAAATAAATCTTCATGTCCCCTATTTATCATACAGCCAACTTATACAATCCATTGTTTTTTCAGATTCTCCCCCCACCATTCCCCTTTTCTTTTTATTTTTTCATTTCCTTCCTTTTTTTTTTTTTTTTTTTTTTATTATTTCCTTCCTTTTATTATTTCTTCCTTGAAGTACTCAGCTTATCTATCTGGTCCTATTCCTCCTGCTCACTTCTTATTCAGTCTAAAAGATTGTCGACCTCTTCTGGCTGTGTGAAACTATATGTCTTATTTTTCCACATAATCCTGAGCATAGCTGGAAATCTCATCTGGACATGTGCTCCCAATGACCTTAAGTCCGGCATTCTAGTGCCCAGCTCCCATTGTCTTTGCGCAGTTTTTGCACCAATGTCAGACCTGATAAGGTAAGGGCTGGACTTATAACGTAGATCTGTTTTCGTAAGGGATTGCCCTAGGATAAGCTCTTTAACGCTGTATGTCTGAAAGTTTATAAGTATTTTCCTAGGAGTTTTCCTGTCAGTGCGCCTCTTGTAGGGGTCTCTATGTACCCTCTGGATTTCTTCCTCCAAATTTATATCCGGACGATCATTTAAAACACCGTCCCTCAAGAGTTTACAGACAAATCCCTTTAAGTCCTCCAATTCTTCCCCTTCAGGTATTTTCAAGATCCTTAGGTTATTCCTCCTAGCATGGGTCTCCATCCGTTCAATGTCCATAACCAATGATCTATTCTGGGCTTTAAGATGTTCTATGTCTTTTTTATTTTCGTGTACCGTTTTGTCCAAAGCAGCCGCTTCTATTTCAAGTCTCCCTGTACGCAAAGTGACCTCCTCTAACTTAGATTCTAGCACATCGAATCTGTCCTGTATTGTTTTTTGATTGGCTTCCGATATCTCAAATTTCGACATCATGTCGCCTCTCAGGGATCGAAAAAGGTCCCCTAGTCGGTCACTTTCCTGCTCGCTTAAGTCTGATTGGTTATCTTTACTTGCGTGCAATCTCCTAGTCTCCTCTTCTGCCTCCTTAGAGCTGCTTTGTGCAAGTTTAACTGTTGCAACCTGACTCTTGGGTCTGGTGTCTTGGTTTCCTCACATTTTATCTATTGAGGGAGCTTTATTTGAGTTAGCCGAGGTTTCTGTTATACTTTCAGCCTCATCCCCATTTTCCATATTGTCTAGGTTTTCTAAGACCCCGTATCTGTTTGTTAAAGGAGTAGAGCCGATATTGCCCTCCGACTGCACTGCGGAACGCTTAGCCTGATCCAGGACCTTGAAGAAAGATTTTAGGGATGGAGTACTTTTTACCACTTGGCCCTCATGAGATACACCTTTGAACTTTTTGACTGAGATAGTCTTTTTCTTTTTACTTTTGCAGGGGGTTAATGGCATAGGTCTCTCTCTCTTCAAATTGTAGAGCCCCTTTCTCTTTTAATCCTACCCTGGATCTAAGCTGATACCTATTTCTTCTTACTGGAAGGATGTGCCCCTGTTTTACTGAAATTGAGCTTATCTCAACATTGGCTCGCTCTATAGTCCTAGATGTTACTGCTTCTGTTGATTCTTGCCCACCTAACTTGGGAACTTTCAACAGAACCGGCTCTTGCGCTATAACTTCAGTAACTTCAGTGACTTCAGTGGTCCTATAATAATCTGGAAGACCAAGCTGCGTTTGATCCATGCAACCCCCCCTCCCGGTAATAAGCCCACGAGTCTCTTCCACTCTACTTCCCCTCTCCCCGCACTTTGCTGCAAGAGAGTAAAGTTTCTTTCTCTCAAAGTCTGTTTTAATAGGATGTTGTTCAAGTGATTGTATTACTAGGCTTCCGAGTTTAATTTTGAACAGTGCAGAGCGAAATCTGCTCCATAGACATCGTCGGCGTTCTTCCAGCATAAATGTAAATGTAAGTGTGCACTAAGTGTAAGTGTGCACTAGTCCGTGATCTGACCAGCCTTAGCCAACCTTAGCCAACTGCAACCTCAGTAAAAAAAAAAATAGGAAGGTATGTAAATGTATTGGCATTTATATAGTGCACTACTTACCCGTAGGGTCCCAAGGCGCTTCGACCGCTGCGAAACCCTTCCTGGCTTCCCTGAGAGATGGTCCCTTAATGGGTATCTCCAGGGTGAGACCAGGCATCCCCGGCGGTCTGGTGGGGCCGTTAGTGAAGATGAGGCAAGCTAATGCCCAGAGTTGCCGAGTGTGATCGCTGATCAGAGTGGGCACCGAGGCGAGAGAATTATCGAGTCCGCTGACCCTGGTCCAGAAACCTGCCGCGCCGGGAATCGAACCCTGGTCCCGGGCCGTCCTCTGCTCTCGGGTCTGCCGCCTCTAACCAGTGTAGATTTTCTGTTTTCTATCTTCTATTATTCTTTTTTTTTTTTTTTTTCCGTGCAATCGAATGGTGGAAATGCGCAGGGGCTGCTACTGTCAACTACTGTCAACACCCCCCCTGAATATCTCCTTACCGCTGATTACTGCTTTCCACTTTCGCCGCAATGTCGATTTTTAAGACGTTTAAGCGTTTAAGCGTTTTAAGGGATGAGCTGCAAACCTACAGACACAGCATGCGTCTTGGTTGTCCACCTCCGTCTCCGTCTATGCTCGTCCTGTAGAGGCGTCTCCTCTCACGGCGAGCCGCGCTGATCCGACCCAGTCCTGAAAGCCCGGCAGGTCCTAACACCGCCTGCCGCAGTACTTCCTGAGACGGCCGTGATTCCTCTGGGAAAAGAAGCAGAGGAGGCGGCTTAGAGTTACCGTCAGCGGTTGCAGGGAGAAAAACGCGTCAATCGCTCACCTAGACGCGGGGAGACTAGCGACCTCTCGCTATCGTGCTGCACTCATTTCGGCCATCCGGACACCACGGTGCTGCCGCGACCGGCTCTCAGCCCGCCGCCATGTTCCTCGTGGGCGTGTCCACTGCCCGCCCTAGCCCTTCCAGTAGTCCCAAAAGAGTTCATGCAACCAATGGCACAGGTAGCCCTAATCCCTACTTCCAATAGAAAGCCTAACCCTACTCTAAGTCCCACACCTAGTCCAGCAACCAATCACACCAGAAGCCCTAATCGCTACTTCCAATTAAAGGTCTAACCCCATCCCTAGTCCCACCCTGCTCCCAATAACATAGGAAGCCCTAGTCCCTACTTCTAATAGAAATCCTAACCCAAGCCCTAGTCCCAACACTACAATGATTGAATCACAGACCCAGAAACCAATAAGAACCCTCAAATACCCAACCAATGAGGGCATTAACCCTAATCCAATAGAAACACAAGATACAACCACCAATCAGTGTAGACATGTACCACCACTAGCAGACCATATAAGGTCCCAGCGACCTCAGACAAGGTTTGCTGGACAGGGAGTTGGAAGCTGCTACTCCTGTTCAGAATCTTCTAGGAGACAGACAGGCTCAATCCACACTTTGGACTTCAGCAGGTAAGGGCCTCACTAACTTGAAATCTAACAATACTGTTTGAATAAAACTTTACTTCCTCTGCTGGCCAAAAAACAAAGTGCACAGGCCCTAGTAAACACAGTTTAAACAGCTCACAGAAGTACCCTCTGATCATCCAAATACAGGAAGAACTTTCTTTCCCATATGTCATGCTTAAAGAGTATTATCTTACTCTCACCTCTCAGCTTCCTAGTCAGTGGTTAGAAATATCCATTAAACCACAGTGGGGAGAGAAGGAATCCCTGCCTCGTCCCTCTCATGATTTTGAACTCTGTTAGTCTACTATTTATAAGGATTTTGCCTGAGGGATTTGTATATATTAGAACTACACTTCGGAAGTTATCTCCTAGGTTATGTAGTTTCAGTACAGCATTCAGATAGGACCAACTTACCCAATCAAAGGCTTTAGTGGCGTCAAGTGGCAAAACAGCTTGGGGGGCTCCAAATGTGATCCCTAAATCAATTGCACCTATCAACTCATGTGTAAGTTCATGAAGGTATCTTCCCTTAATAAATACCTTCTGGTGTACATGAACCAGGTGCCCCGCTACCTGACCGAACCTTTTGGCTAAAATATTAGTGAAGATTTCATAGTCACTATTTAAAAGCGATATAGGGCTATGAGATTTGCAATGCTTCAATGTTTTCGCTGGCTTTAAGATTAGAGGAACTACAGCTTCTCCCCATGATTATGGCAGTGTTGCACCATTCTCTAAGATTTCAAAGAACAGCCTGGTCATGATGGGGGTTATTGTTTCCCCAAGAATCTTATAGAGTTCATTGGGAAGGTAGCCTAGACCTGCTGCTTTCTCTCTTTTACCTCAAAAGAGGTAAAAGAGGGAAAGACCTGCCTGACCTCGTGTTGCCCAATATCTTAATTTAGTCGTAATTTCTGATACTCCATTAATTTATTTAATGTATTTCCCTCCAGCCACTACCCCGCCTTCTTATCTGTGACTTTCACATACTCCGAGTATAGATCCCAGTAGAAGTTAAGGAAGGCCTTTTTGATGTCCTGAGTGCTTGAGAAACTTAATCTCATCCCTACATCCTTTATTTCCTTCACCACATTCCTGACATGATCCGTTCCTGTTTTCCAAGTCAGCAACTTCCTGGCACTGTTGTTGTACTCAATATGTGCCAACTTGCTTGCCTCCCATCTTGCCTTCACTGTTGTCTCCAATATTAGGGTACCAGTACGATGGTGTAACGGTATGCGGGACCTTCCGCCAGGGGTGCGGCGGTCCCGCACCTGCAATTAGGATGCTACTGCCACTGTGGCATCCCCCATTCTCAGCATTGTGGTGGGCAATGCTCACAGCACCGCCCGCCACAATGCTGGGAATGCACGCTGTGCAAGGTGATAGGTACCGAGCGGTGCCTGCCACCTAGTCTGTGCCAGTGTAGTAGGGTACCACGGTTAATCCCCAAGTGCACCCTCCCACCCCCAACACTCAGGGGCCCCACAACAGGCCCCGAACACCAGGCACCGTTTGCATTTCCATGGTGGCAACACAGCCATGGAAAGTCTCCTCTCCGCCCTCTTCATAATATGGATGGTGGTGTCTTACAGACACCGCCACCATATTGTGGCAGTTTTCAACCCGGTTGATGTGTCGATCAGCGGAAGTGCAGTGGACGGTCTTCTCGTCCGCCGCGGACCCCCCAGCCAGCCTAATGTGCGTGGGTGAATCCAAGAAGGATGGCGGAAGGATCACCCCAGCTGGGCCGGCGGTGGCAACCGCCGGCCCAGCGGGGCTGATCCGCCCGCCATCCTAATGGGCCCCTTAGTGACAGTTGATCCTTTCTCTCCTGCATTTCTTTCTCCATTTATATTTTGTTTTCAGGTACTTGCTGCTGAGCTAAAAGTTGACTCTCTAGCTGACTTACTTCTTCCTTTAATGCCTCGACATCTAATCTATATATCTTGTTCTTCTGGGCTGCAATGCTGATTAGCTTTCCCCTAATAAATGCCTTACAGGCATCACAAACCATGCTCAGGAGAGCTGAGCCTACATTTATATTCATGAACTCCTCTGTTTCCATTCTTAAGCGCTCAATAACCTCTTGATCTAATAACAGAGTCCGGTCTAAGGTCAACCTCCTTGATTCTTACGTGTTAACAGTTTTCACTTCTAAAATAACTATTGCATGGTCAGAAAGATGAGCTGTTACATGTTTAACATCCATAATATATTCATATATTCCTTGATCCACTTATATAATGTCTAACCTGGATAAGTGACCATACTAATTGTTATGAAAGGAAAACCCTGCGGAATTCAGCATGCTAAAAGCGTAACATGGCAAGGGAACTGCACAATTAGGGGGTGAAGATTGAGACACCTACACCATCCACATTATTATTATTATTATAATTACATTTGTTAAGCGCGCAGCTACCCGGAGGTTTCCCGGCGCTAAAGCAAACTGAGCGGTATGAAGGGTGGGAGGAACATCAGACCAGAAGTTAGGTGTTGAAAAGCCAAGTTTTAATTCCTTTACGGAATGTCAGGAAGCACGATTCAGAACGCAAAGATTGGGGTAGGGAGTTCCATAAGGAGGGTGCCAGCAAGGAAAACGAGCGTCCTCCCATTTTGGCTCTGTTGACGCGCGGAGTCCTGCACTTGTTCTGAGTGGAAGACCTAAGTGTACGGGGGGGGGATGTATTGCTGCGCCAGAGCAGAGAGATAGTGAGGGGCTCTTCCAGTCATAATCTTGTGCATGAGGCAGAGTGCTTTGAATTTAATTCTGCTCTCGATTCGCAACCAATGCAGTTTACGCATATGCTGTGAGACCGAGGATCTGGCAGGCAGGTGACAGATAAGGCGAGCTGCCATATTCTGTACCACCTGGTACTTCCTGGTTACCTCCTTACAGGCACCCAGGAGTAGGATGTTCCCATAGTCCAGGCGTGAGGTGACAAGAGCCTGGACTACAGTCCTCAAGGTGTCAGCAGGCAGCATCCACGTGATTTTCCTCAGCCACCTGATGATGGTGGTACAGGTGGCAGAGACTTTCACCACGTGTTGCTTGAAGGATAGTTGGTTGTCGAGGAGAACCCCAAGATTACGAGCTGACACGGTTGGAACAGGTAGAGGGCCCATCTCCGGTGGCCAATGTTGTGGGCCCCAGAGCGAGGTGTTTGAGCCAAACAGGAGCAGTTCTGTTTTGTCCCCGTTTAATTTTAGTTTGTGCTTCAGCATCCAATCAGATATTTGTTTCAGCCCGGATTGAAGAGAGGAGGAGGGGAGGTTTTTATTGGTAGAAAGTGAGTAGATGATTTGAGTGTCATCATCATAGGAATAAATTGTGAGACCAGCCTGTTCCGCCAAGAAAGCAAGAGGTCTCACATACAAGTTAAAGAAAAGGGGGCTAAGGATAGACCCTTGGGGAACACCTGAGTGGAGGGGAGTATGGACGAGACAGATGTGGAAGAGAAGACTTGGAACGTGTGATCAGAAAGGAAATTAGCAATCCAGGCCAGGGCGGAGCCACCGACACCAACAGCCTTCAAGGAGGACAATAAGATGGAGTGGGAGACGGTGTCAAATGCGGCACTCAAGTCAAGCAAGATGAGTGCCACAGTCTCCCCATTGTCCGCTTGACGTCTGATGGTCTCCGACACACCAAGGAGAGTGGTTTCCGTGGAGAAGCCAGCCCTGAACCCGATTGAGAACCATGAAGAAGATTAAAGGTTTCAACATAGGAATTGAGCAGGGAATTGACGTGTTTCTCCAAGATCTTGGAGAAGCATGAGAGCAGAGAAATAGGGCGAAAATTAGATAGGTTGTTGGGATCTGCGTTAGCCTTTTTTAGTAATGGGACCACCATTGCGTGCTTCCATTCATTTGGAATAATCGCTTCTGTTAGTGAAGCGTTCAAGACATCCAGAATAATGTGGAGTAGGGCAGGGTCCAGAGAACTCAGAACTTGAGGGGGCATTGGGTCAAGGGGGGAACCAGATTTGATGTCTAGGAGATACTTTTTTAGAAGCGTGGGAGAAATAGGATCCCAGACGTGGAGAGTGGAAGTAGTGGGGGTAGGGCAGGGGATGGTAACAGGGGGGGAGTTGCGTAAAACTTGATCAGAGTGAGTGGGAGCAGCGGGAGTGGAATTAAAAATATCATAAATCCTATCAATTTTCTCGAGAAAGAAATTTGCTAATGCATTACACTGGGCAGTGTCCAGACAGGGGTCCTTGGGTACAGAGGACGCACCTGACAGCTCTTTGACTATTTTAAACAGGGCCTTGGGTCTATTTTGAGCCGTAAGTATAGTGCTGTTAGCAAAATTGGCTCTGGCGATGTCACAAGCCGAGTGGTAGGCTTTAAGGGCCGACTTGTATTTGGCTTTGTGGTCTGGGTTGTAATTGGAACGCCATATGCGTTCCAGTTTTTTGCAGTTGGATTTTACTTGGCGAAGAGAGTCATTAAACCAGGGCGCCGGTGGGTGATGGATTTGTGATTTATTTTTTTGAGTAGGGAGACAGGAGTCCAAAGCAGTTGTCAGCCACGATCTAACAGCAGGAAGCTCTTTAATAGTCGTGCTGGAAAACGTGGGTTTTGAATTGGCAAGAAGAGAATTTAATTTGTCTACGTCTAGACGTTTCCAGTTCCTGCTGGCTTTATGAGGGAGAGCAGGATTGGAGGAGTTAGCCACAGTCGTTTTAATTGAAAAGTTGACAATATAATGGTCCGACCAGATGACCGGAATTGAAGATTGATAGGAGATACTAGTAAGGTTAGAGATGATGGGGTCTAGAAGATTGCCGGCCTTATGGGTAGGGTCGGAATTGTGAAGGTGCAAATCTAACGCTTCAAGATCTTGTAGGAGGCGTTTAGAGATGGCACACGAAGCAGAGTTGAAATGAATGTTTAAGTCACCAACGATAGTAAAATTAGTAGATTGTGCTAAGAACGGGGCAATAAGTTCAGGAAGTGAGGCAGCCCAACTGCTAGCAGAGCCCGGTGGGCGATAGATCAGGGTACCAGTTAAAGTAAAATGAGGAGAGAGAGTTAGTTTAAACAAACCAGCTTCACAGTTTGGAAAATCAAGGTCTTCCCATTTGCAAGAGATCTCTCTCTTGAAGATAATGTCAATTCCCCCGCCATCTTTAAGAACTCGATTTCGCCCCACATAGGTGTAATCATTGGGGAGAGCCATGGCGATGTCAGGGCCAGAGCTATCATTTAACCAAGTTTCTGTGACAAACATGGCAGCTGGACTAGCTGTCACCAGAAGGTCGAAGATGTCTCTCTTGTGTTTCGAGAGAGATCGACAGTTAATGTTGATGAAGCTCAGGGGGGGGCATGAATTGTGCAAAGTGGGAGGAGGGGTGTGCTTAGGGGAGGGAAAATTCCAGAAAGTAGAAGATATGCAGTCTAAACTTGAATTGAGAGAGTCCAGGGCAAGGGAGCAGTGTGGGCAAGTGATGGGAGCATATTGGCAGTTCAGGACAATGTCCGAGGGACAGGGTAACCCCCGCAACCGAAGTAAGGCGGTGCGAGAATATGAAGTAAGTGCAGGGGGACTGGTCCCTGGGCCCGTGCTGGCGCGGACGGGCGCAGACAGGCAGGACTTTGGCACGACTTCGGCGCGAAGTCGGCGCTCGCGCTGCGCTCGTCCGCTACGCTTTCGCCATTGAGTCATGATATAAGCAGGGGGAGAAACTCACTAGACCGCTAACCTGCCAATTGGCCAGCAGGGCGGAAGTGAGTATGTGGGGGCGGAAATGAGGTTGTGCTCGTGTGGCCACCGCCGCTGCAAACGGCACAAGCACAAGACATTGAGGCCAAGATGACACACACTCACCCTGAAGGGTGCACACTGCTACCACAACACCCACATTGCTCAAGGACGACATAAATGAACTGCCAGCCCCCCAAACTGTTGGCACCTAGCGGAAAATGGATGTTGAACACATGGACAGGACCGTACAATTAGGGAATACTATAGCTTGATTTCATGTTTTTACATTGCAAATATCTGATGTGCCATGGACCTCGTGTTCCACTGGATGTATGGTTTCCCCACACCCTCCTCCTCCCCACTGCTTTCGTACCGGAGATACAGGTGGTGTGGGAGAGATCTGACCTAACCTGGAATGTGAACCCACTTCTTTTCATACATTACCGCTTCAGTGCTTAGGCCAAGATCCGCTCTTTTATGGAGTTTGTCAGGAAGTTACTTGGCTTGCTTCTACTGCGGTGTTTCCTAAAAGGATCCAGGTATACACATTGGATATCACTGGTGAGGACCTCCTCTGAATTTTCTAGCAGACCCCCTGTTTTAAGAAGGGTTACAATAAACCTGTTGACATTCTGCCCTTCTGCCCCTTTTGGGACATTCAAGACTCTTAAGTTGTTTCTCCTTGCACCATTCTCTAATGACTTGAGTTCATCCTGGAAATGTTGCCCCTCTGGGGCCTCTCTGAGTTTTACTGCCTTCATCTCCTCTCTATCTGTTATGGCTGAAGCTTTCAATTCTGCCACTGTATCCTCTACAACTCATGTTCTTAGAGCTAGAGTGTCTATTGTTCCCACCAGGCGATTACACATACCTTGGATTTCCCTCTGATTTGTGAGGAAGTGACAAACCCATTTTTTACCTTTGCCGCCAGAGAATGTAACATATGTTCGATTAGGTTCCCCCTAGAGGGTGATGTCCCGATGTTACAGTTTATTGGGGGGTATCTTGAACTGCCTCTTTCATAATGAGTACATTATCTTCATCCTTGCCCCACTCTTCAGCCTATTTTGTGAGTTCTACAAGGTTTCCGCTCTCATTTTCTTCCATCTCTGCCAATTTATTTATTTATTTATTTATTTGTACCATTTGTTGAGCGCGCTGTTACCGGGCGGTGTCCTGGCGCTGAAACGATACATTATCTCCAAGAGGCAAAGAAAGTTACTGGAGGTTAAAAAGCCATGTTTTGATATTTTTCCTGAAGGTCAGGAGATCATTGCTTTGTTTTAGGGCGAGAGGCAATTCATTCCAGATGTTAGATGCTCCGTGGAAGAAGCTACGGCCTCCCCAACGGGCTTTCCTAATACGGTTAGTCATGACCAGGCTTTTATTAGCAGATCTTAGTTGTCGCCCTGGTTTGTACAGTTGGAGGTGTTCTTGAAGGAAGGATGGACCTATTCCATTTACTGCCTTGAATACCATACAAAGAGCCTTAAACATTATACGTTTCCGTATTGGAAGCCAGTGTAGATTTTTTAATTCCTGAGCTACCGATGCAAACTTAGGTAGACCGGTAATCAGTCGGGCAGCAGCATTTTGTAGCGTTTGCAATTTGTTCAGAACTCCCTGCTGGGCCTCCAGATACATGCTATTGCAGTAGTCAAGGCGAGACAGCACAAGTGCTGTCACCACCGTTTTCCTGCTATCACTGGAGAGGAAAGGAAGAATTTTCCTAATAGTTTTAATGCTTGGTACCTGCTGTTTTGTGCTGCCCCGTCCATCCTCCACATTTAAGTTTGGTGTGCATGCTTTCACCACCCCCTCCCCGGCTGCTGGGAGGAGGAGTAGCTGGGTAACTTGCTTTTTAGGGTGTTAGGCTCACTTCCTCAATAGTACAGACACCCACCTGCCCCTCCAGTTCTCCCTCATGGGCAGAATTTTTTATATAAGTCCACAAACAAGGGGTTACTCTCATCAGCTGTTGTTTTGCAACCCACCCGTTTCCCTTGAGTGAGGGCTGATATTATGGTTATGTCTGAGCTAATCATGAGTGGGGCATGTTACACCAGCTCAATCGATTTTCTCCCTTTACCCAACCACTGTTTTCCTTAATTTTGGTGAATATGGTAGGCTCATGTGCATGTTTTCCAGCGCTCCGTGGGGCCCTAAATTGAGCTTTAGTTGCACTCTTTGAGAGTGCATGTTTCTTTTTTCTGGACTGTCCCCCCCTTCTGGGTAATTAGCCCAGAGTTGACCTTCTTTATGTTTCTTCCCCACTTTGTGGGGTTTTCATCCACTCATTTTGGGTGAACAGACAAAATATTGAGTTTTTTATTTCGACCTACCTTAATATCGAGTTTAAAATATCGTGCAGACAGAATATCGAAATCAAGAATATCGGTAACCAGAATATCGATCTGAACGTAAGGAATATTTTTTTTTTAAATATCGAAGTTAGTAATATCGATAGTAAAAATACTGATGTTAATATCGATGTTTATGTTAGTGTTATGTATTTTAATATGTATTTTATACGTATGCATTCCACACGTTTTTTTTGTAGTTTTTTTTTTAAATATATGTATTAATTGTTAAGAAATTAGTATTTTTTTTTTTAAGTACATTTTGCGTTTTAGTATCATAGCAGGTTGTGGTTTATAGGGGAATAGGGTGGGAAGTAATTTAATTATAATAAATTAATTTATAATTTTTAGAAATTATTCATTATTTTTTATTAATTTTGCATTTTAGTTTTGTAGCGGGTTGCGGGTTTATAGGGAAATGGGGTGGGAAGTAATTTAATTGTAGTTATAAATTGCTATTTATTGGTATTGATAATAATTAATTTTTAATTAATTATTAATTGGTATTTAATTTTTATTAATTGATAATTATATTAATTGTATTACCTTTTTTATTGGAGCGGGTTGTGAGATAATAGGGGGATAGGGTGGGAAGTAATTTAATTGTAATTAATTATTTATCAATTTTTATTTATTGCTATTGATAATTAATTTATTTGTAATTAATTATTAATTGGCAAATACTTTTTATTAATTGATTAGTTGATAATTATATTAATTCTATACATGTTTTTATTTGAACGTGTTGTGGTTTTATAGAGGAATAGGGTGGGAAGTAAATTAAATATAATAAATTAATTATTATTTTTCATTGTTTGGTATTGAATAATAATTTATCATTTATTAATTATTCAATGGTAGTTAAATTATAAAAATGTATTAATTGATAAATATACTAATTGTGTTAATTTAGTTTAGGAGTGGGTTGTGTGTTTATAGGGGAATAGGGTGGGAAGTAATTTAATATAATTAAGTAAATATGTATTAATGTTTATTGGTATTGATAATTTACGTTTCATTAATTATTAATTGTTAATTCATTTCAATTACTTTTTATTTATTGATATGGATAATTAATTGATTGTTAATTAAATAATAATTGGTAATTAATTTTTTATTAATTGATTAATTGATAATTATATTAATAGTGTTGAATTTTATGCAGAGATAGTTGTGTGTTTATTGGCGAATAGAGTGAGAAGTAATTTAATGTTATTAAAATAATTAGTATTTTTTATTTATTGGAATTTATAATTAATTTATTGTTAATTTATTAATCAATTATTATTTGATAAAAAAAATATTTAATTGATAATTATGTTATGTTTAACCCCTACGCTATCCAACACTTTCCATACTTTTGCACTCTCTGGAGTGGCAATAATAATTTTTACCCCTGCGCTATCCAACACTTTCCATACTGTTGCACTCTCTGGAGTGGGAATAATAATTTTTACCCCTAAGCTATCCAACACTTTCCCTACTGTTTTACTCTTTGAAGTGGGAATAGTAATTTTTACCCTTACGCTATCCAACACTTTCCCTACTGTTGCACTCTCTGGAGTTGGAATAGTAATTTGTACCCCTACTCTATCCAATACTTTCCTTCCTGTTGCACTCTCTGGAGTGGGAATAGTAATTTTTACCCCTACGCTATCCAACACTTTCCCTACTGTTGCACTCGCTGGAGTTGGAATAGTAATTTTTACCTCTACGCTTTCCAACACTTTCCCTACTGTTGCACTCACTGGAGTGGGAATAATAATTTTTACCCCTACGCTATCCAACACTTTCCCTACTGTTGCACTCTTTGGAGTGGGAATAGTAATTTTTACCCCTATGCTGAGGTACCGGGTTTTTATGGATCCGGCGGTGCCAGGGGGAACACCCAAAGACCTCTTAAGTTCTTCCTGTTTCGGACCACAGAAACACAGAGTCTTCTAGGTGATGTCAAGGATCGAGTTTATTGGCTGCAACCAGTAACAGGTATCCTAGAAGTACAACAGCATGAAGCGCATGTATGTTCTCAGGAGACTGCTCGTTTTTACAGAACCAGCCTCTTCTTTTTATACACAAATATAAGCTTCAGGCAAGAATTCTTTGTTTTATGGTTCGACCATATACATATTTTCACTACAAAGAAAAAGCAGAGTCATGATGGCAAGCCCATATTTTGGTTTATCCAGTTCGTGATAGATTACCCGGCAAGGCCCAGAACTTCCATCAGATATCGATGAACCCCCAATAAAATCAGGCACCTCCTCCTTGTAAAACTAATCATAAAGAAGAAACAGGGACAGGTGTGTGTGTGATTAGCGTAGCTTGTATGCGATGAACGGTTTATGACATGTTGTGCTTTGATGCTAATCTCGCTCGGCCATTGGGATGGGAACTGCCCGAACAGGTTTGGCTTGAGGCAGTGGAGTCAGCTTGCCCAGGTCACAGAGGAGTCAGCAAAGGTGTACGTGTCCTTTCAAATCGAATTCGGCCTTGGTCATTTTGACTATGTAAGGGCAATCACAAAATGGATGCCGCTCACAAAATGGAACCCGAGGGTTCAGGACAGAAAGTACGATTTCAAGGTGATTGCATCACTCAATCATGACGCAAATGCATAGGTATAATGTTTTGATCATTACCGGTCTGTCGATACCAAAATCGTCATGATACGATGATATTTTCGACACGAGTGTAAAACTTCGGTACCACACAATAGCAGGGTCCAGAATTTTCAGTACCACAATGCTATCCAACACTTTCCCTACTGTTGCACTCTCTGGATTTGGAATAGTAATTTGTACCCCTACTCTATCCAATACTTTCCTTACTGTTGCACTCTCTGGAGTGGGAATAGAAATTTTTACCCCTACGCTATCCAACACTTCTACTGTTGCACTCTCTAGAGTTGGTATAGTAATTTTTATCCCTATGCTATCGAACACTTTCCCTACTGTTGCACTCTCAGGAGTTGGAATAGTAATTTTTACGCCTACTCTAACCGACACTTTCCCTACTGTTGCACTTTCTGGAATTGGAGTAGCAATTATAACCCCTACGCTATCCAACACTTTCCCTACTGTTGCACTGTCTGGTGGGGGGAATATTCATTTTTACCTCTACGCTATCCAACACTTTCCCTACTGTTGCACTCACTGGAGAGGGAATAGTAATTTTTACCCCTACGCTATCCAACACTTTCTCTACTGTTGCACTCACTGGAGTGCGAATAGTAATATTTACCCCTACGCTATCCAACACTTTCCCTACTGTTGCACTCTCTGGAGTGGGAATAGCAAGTTTCACTCCTACGCTATACAACACTTTTCATACTGTTGCACTATCTGAAGGGGGAAAAAGTAATTTTTACCTCTACGCTATCCAACACTTTCCCTACTGTTGCACTCTCTGGAGTTGGAATAGTAATTTGTATTCCCTACGCTATCCAACACTTTCTCTACTGTTGCACTCTCTGGAGTGGGACTAGTAATATTTACCCCTACGCTATCCAACACTTTCCCTACTGTTGCACTCTCTGGAGGTGGAATAGTAATTTTTACCCCTACTCTATCCAACACTTTCCCTACTGTTGCACTTTCTGGAGTTGGAATAGCAATTATAACCCCTACACTATCCAACACTTTTCCTACTGTTGCACTGTCTGGAGGGGGAAATAGTAATTTTTAAAAAATACACTATCCAACACTTTCCCTACTGTTGCACTCTCTGGATTGGGAATAATAATTTGTACTCCTACGCTATCCAACACTTTCCCTACTGTTGCACTTTCTGGAGTGGGAATAGTATTTTTTTACCCCTACGCTATCCAACACTTTCCCTACTGTTGCACTCTCTGGAGTGGGAGTAGCTATTTTTACCCTTACGCTATCCAACACTTTCCCTACTGTTGCACTCTCTGGAGTGGGAATAGCAATTTTTACTCCTATGCTATCCAACACTTTCCCTACTGTTGCACTCTCTGGAGTGGGAATAGCAATTTTTACTCCTATGCTATCCGACACTTTCCCAACTGTTGCACGCTCTGGAGTTGGAATAATAATTTTTACCCCTATGCTATCCAACACTTTCCCTACTGTTGCACCCACTGGAGCGGGAATAGTAATTTTAACCCTACGCCATCCAACACTTTTCCTACTGTTGTACTGTCTGGATGGGGAAATAGTCATTTTTACCTCTACACTATCCAACACTTTCCCTACTGTTGCACGAAGCATATGGTTCCATCCACAGTGTACAGAAAGTATTTCAGGGTAAGGGAAAACACTTTGGTCCCAGGCACCCATTTTGTTTGCACTTGCATGACTGCATATTGCCTACTCCCAACCAATACCAGCAATACCCAAACTTGACGGTACAATGTCTGTTAATGCACCAAAAAGTAAGGATGCCAGCAGTGGCATCATGCATGACCTTAGCATTGCAGTAACAACTTACAAACCCAATTTCATTCCCTTGAACTGTCTCTTATTTGCTGATGAGGGGCTAGTAAAACGGTAAAGAGTAGAACTAAAAAAAGCAAACATGGGTTTTCGACATCTGTTTATTTCCTATCCTGAGAAAATAAACAGTCCGGGAGTAAGAAAGGCAGTGACAGAGGTCCAAAGAGCAAGGCTAGTGTAATAGCTGCTACATGTAGCTCCCTTAAGAGAATCCCGTGTCCTACTATTCTTGCTGACAGAGTTGAAAAGAAATGCTGAATACCTACACATCTTTCAGCTCTGGGATTAAGAAGAAAAGTGGAACACCATTGAAATCAAGACTGTCAGAACACAACAAACTTACATTAACCCCATCTTCAATGCTCCTACCTTTGTTATGAAACCTATACTGAATCTGGTGTTAGTAAATGTTTTCTATTGCATCCCTAACAGTCCAAAGTTTAGGGCACACACCCTCTCAAACTGAAACAGCGCATTTGGATGAGCCACCAGGTTAGATGAGCTGTCTCTGGTGACAGCAGTTTATGAATGCTGGATACCTGCTTACCAGAGAAAACTTTTTCAACAAAAAAACAAGGTCATAGAAGAAATGTTTTCATTGATCTCAGTCACTAATGATGGCTGCAGGCTGTGTCTCAGACCATTGTTTTGTACCGACTGTGCACTCCTGCACTGAGTTCAACCATAGGCAAATCATTTTTGGCGGAAAACAGTCTGGGGTGCTTGTAATATAGCTAAATTGAGACCAGTCTTGGCAGCTCAGAGTAGACTATTCATATTCGAGCAGGAACAAAGCTGTATTACGTATGGTTAATTTGCAACTGAGGAGGCATGGTGAGCAACAAAATTGGATTGGAAAGTTGTTTCTAAGTAATTAAAAGTTGATTGTTGACAATCTTTTTGATGACTTTTGCCGGGAACCGAAGAAGGGAGATGGGCCGGAAGTTTGGGCCTGCTGTGGGTTTCTTGAGTAGGGCTTTGATCTCGGCGTTCTTCTAGCTTTCCGGGAAGGTGGTGGTCTCGAAGAAGCTGTTGATGATCTTCCGAAGTTGGGGTGCGATGATGCGGTTGGCTTTGTTGAAGATGTGGTGAGGGCAGGGGTAGGATGGTGAGCTGGAGTGGATAGTGTTCTTGGTCTCGATGGTGTTGTCGTTGTTAAGGAGAGGAGGTGGTTGGTGAGGCTGGGGGGTGGTGAGTCTGCAGTGTTGGCAGCTGTAGGGAGGGTCTGGGTGTTGAAGCTGTCGTGGATGTCGGTGATCTTGCGGTAGAAGAAGGTAGCTAGGGAGTTGCATAGGTCTTGCGAAAGGGGATGTCGTTGAAGCTGGAGCTGGGGTTGGAGAGCTCCTTCACGATGTTGAAGAACTCTTTGCTGTTGTGTGTATAGTGTAGTTCCTATATTCCCAATAGGCTCTGCACATTGGAATAACATAAACAGCAGTGTAGACGTAGGACTGAGGTCATCTAGGTCTCAACTGACTATGTTAGACATAATTAGTATTGCCAGCTAGCTCAGAGGTCACTAGAAACTCTCTCGAATGAATAGGGAGGGGTTAACTTCCCTGATTTAGACAAGAAGGGATTAGCTTCTGACAACCATATAACATGCCAACTTTGCTCCCCCAGAATAAGGAGTATATCTCCAGAGTCGTGTGAAAACAATAGACAGCTATTTCACTCAGTCAATTGTGCATTCTTAATTTCACCAGGGTGCAGAGAAAATAGAGAGACTGGCGTTTTCAATAAAAGGTGTTATTTTATTGAGCAGTCTTCTTTCTCATGCAAGAGAAATGAATTGCCACAATTGCAATACTTATTATGAAGTAAAGTGCGTACAGTAAAAGGAGTATTATAAAATACTACTGTAAAGGCGTTGATAAAATATTTACATACATAAAAACATTGACTAACTAACTCAACTGGTGCTTCTAAGATACGCCTACCCCGGTGTACCTGACCTATGCCTAATAGGAGTAAGTAAGTTGCAGTTTTAAGTTAAGTTGGGTTTTTTGCCAAGAATCTGAATCAAGAATTTTCTCTAAGGTTTGAATCAGCTCCGTACCTTGGTTATAGAATGAAGGAGGTCTTGTATCTCGTTTCTCAGGACTCGATCTCCCAGTAACCCGCAAGGGTGACTGGAAACACCGGAGCTGGATTTCTCTGCGTGAGAAAAGGCAGCTTCTCCAGTGTGTCAAAGGGGAGGGACGGCTTCCTTCGGCTCTCGCATCAGCTGGGCTTCGGATAAGTAGATTGCCGCTCTGCTCCACACCACCGTATGTTGCTTAAGGCAAGTGTTGGTATATTTATACCTGGAAGGTGCCGTGTTTGACGTAAGGTTGGACATAAGACGTCAATAAAAGATGTCACTAAGAACTGACTGTTCCTTTAGTGCTCGCAGGAGTTCAATGACAAATCAAAACAAAGACATGGGGAATTCCCAGGTTGCTGAAGGTTTGGTGTGTCGAAAGAACTTGTTGTGCTCTCTAGGAATCTAAGGAAGTAGCCTTGCCGTATTTGGGCTGCGTGGGCTATAACTAAATATGGGTAAGATTCTTATGCCTTCATAAGGACATGATTTATCATAACCACATAAGGGCATGAAACAGGAATATTTAATTAGGGTCCTAGATACATTCACAACACCCACTCCACATATAATGTCCATCATTGCTAAATACTAAGCAATATATAAACATATAGGTATGCATGTGTTTTCCAGCCCACCCCAAAATACAATGAATGCATTTGAAATGGTATAGATACACGAAATGAGTATTATACTGTACGCTTTCAAGCAGAGTTATCATTCAGGAAATGCAAACATGAATATTGGCTGAATGAATTGCAAAAATACATTTATGAAATGGCTCTGAATACAGAAAAAATGTCGAGACAATTTCATCACAAAGTTATACAAGATTGTACATAGGCTAGAGGCTGATTCGAAATATTGTCTCTATAGTCTCTAAAAATAGAACTTCTGTTTTCTAAGAATAGTTCTACTTTAAGCAGAGTACCATGTGCCAAAAAACGGTAAATATTTTGGAAATTTGGGGGAAAGAATTTCGTTCTTGGGAAGGGAGAAAAAAATAATATCACTGTCTTTTTGGAGTTCTGTTTATAAAAACTCAAGGCCGATTTCAGAGTTCAGGGAACGCTGCGAGCTCGCTCTTTCAAATATTATTTTCGTTGTTAGGGGAGAACATTACTTCTGATAGGCCGGTAAAAAATTTGTCTACAACAGTAGGTCAAGGTTGGGCCAACTCCGAAAAGGTGGAACTAGTGCATATGTGCGATGCATTGCCATCATCGATGTCAGGATCAGCAATGTTCACAGAAGGTTGTACCTGTGTGGTGCCACTTTCACCTCGTACCTCACCGCCACTTAATCGTAATGGTGAAGTGTCAACGAATGCCGTCATCAGAATAGGTAGCCGCTGGGGACAATACGTTGCATGAGTCGTTACCGGACAAAGCAGAGAGTCGATATCCAATGGTACTGCTGATGGTAGTGTAAGACAAACGTCCAACACGCATTCTTCTCCGCATAGCAGACATCGAAGCACAGGTAAGATGCAATCTTGCCAAATTGGTCTGAATGAAAGAAACCAGGTAGTATTCAGATCTCTTAGCCGGGCCAATCCAAGGACATTACTGATACGTTCTCGGTATCGTATTGCTTGGATCGTTTCTTCCATCGTTGCCAGAGTTTTGTCTGTGACTTGGCTTGCCATAGCGGAGCAGAAGGAACAAAAATAAAATTCCTGCTACGAGTCCCAAAATAAGAGGCAGGCCACCGAAGAGAGAATGCACAAAATTCGGGAAGATGCCAAGACTGCTTCGAAGGGTGTTAGCAGTCCCGAAAAAATTGTCTTAAATACATCTGCGATGCCACTGGTATCTGACATGTTTAAGATTTGGCTTAACATTTCTACGAAATGCACCGGGCAATTTGTCGATAAAAGGGTATGTATCTCTGCCGCTGTCCTTGCAGCTTGCAGGTCATACGTCTCTTTGGACGAGGTTAAAGGCACAGTTGTCTGTAAAAGAATAGACTTCATTCTGCTTAAAGTATCAATTCGAATAGAAGAGATATTCACATAAGGCCATATTGCCGCCTCCATGTCTGGATTACTGTTTGGATACGATACTTGCATTCAGCAAATGACCCTGGACGTTACAGTTACGAGATAGGGTTTTCCTGGCACCATACCACAGCAGCTGTGGTCACTTATTAGAACGTAGCTACCGTTGGAAAGCTGTCTGTAAAATGGCTCTATCTGTGTAGTAGGGGTGCCCTGCAGATGACATGAAAGGTTGTTCAGGCCCCATGCAAGTTAATACCTTGACACAGGAGTGTACTGCTTAGTGATTTTTTACAACATTATCACTAAGAAATACCTCTTTTTTCCCCTGCACTGTAACATTTGTGTGTATAAGTTAAATGCCAGGTCGATTTTATGTATCCTTTACCCAACCTTTCATACAGGCCTGCTGGTATATATTTTTGGCAGTATTGGAACTGAAAAGTTGTTATCGGGATTGTAATGGTGCCATGTATTATCCATTCAATGACAGGTCTTTCTGACATTGTCAATGGTAATCTCTCAAGTTTTTCAATGCTCAGTATCGTATAGTCTGCTCCTTTTTGTGCCAAACTGATTTGTTTATCAGTAAGGTTAAAGATAGAAAACAATGACGTTGTGTTGATTAAACGCCATGGCACATAGCCTGAACGCAGGTTTTGCATCGTCCAGCCTAGCTGTACAATAGAACGTAATTGGGACTGGCCATGTTGTAACATTAGCATGCCCTGCTCTATTAAATAAATAGCAGATGATACAATGCTGTCCAGTGAATAGATTGTGGAGGACATAGTCGTTAACCCATTGTCCACTACAGAAAGTGATTTCTCCAAATTGATACAGTAAATTTCCCATATTTTTTCTGCAGTTTCAATTTGTTTTAATTTCCAAGCTTCATTGTAAGCTGCGTATATACCGGCGTATATGAAACATATTTGACGCTGTTTGCGAGGTCCCATTATGAAATCTCGCAAGTCAGCACCTTCTTTAAGTAAAGTTAAGTGTTGCTTTATTTCGGGAAGTGTGGATTTCTGTAGCCAGTCAAGGCATAGTTTTCCTACACTATATGTTGTAACTATCCCTGGATGTTGTCTCTGGGAATATCTAGGGTCTGGCCTGTTCTGTTTGAACCCCTGTATTTTGTTCAGGAATCTATTTTGACAGTTATTTGTGTGTATGGGCCAGATCAACCATTTTTTCCAATCAGGATTTGTTCTGTTTTGTTTTAAAATATAGGAAACGTCTAACCCCTCATCTGTAGTGGTGTTTCTATCAGGCATAGGTTTTGGTATAGACGGGTTATTTAAATCTTTTATCTTAGCTAAACCAAGACAGGTTGTTTGCTGAATTGTGTCATTCAAGAACATTATTTGTTCTAGGATCATGCAGGCTCTGAATAATGCTTCTAGACCTTGTACCTGTCATTCTTTTGTTCCCCAGATGGTTTTTGTTTCAATGCTGTTTTTCCAAAACTCAAAACCAAATGTTGACATTTTATCATAACATTTTTCAGAATAAATTAATTTAGTATTTATCAGCATGTTTTTCATTCCTGTCTTATAATAATATCTTGAAATAAAACATTTCTGGATCAGTGTGATTAAACCCTGAAAAGTATGGGAATTTTTCATAAAACGTTTTTGAACTGCCTATTGGCGGAGTTGGACAATGTTCCCACTGATTATAAGTAAAAACATTTCTAGGATTCGCAGACTTATGCAGATAATGATGACCATAGTGGTTATAACAGTACATTTCTTCATAATTCGATGAACCCTGCAAATAATCATGTTCTGTAAATTTTGCTGACATTTCTAAATCTGACATCATATTATTAATATTTTCGAAGTCCCAATCATCTGAGAAAGAACTTGGTGTCACAAAGTCACTCAATCAAATCTTGAATTGGTGTGGATACTTCAAGAGCTCTACCGGGCCATAGATTTTATAGTCAGTTCTGTCCCATGCTATACCACCAGGTATAGGCTTTGCTGAGATGTTCACTGATGATAGTTCTCTTTTCTCTATGTGAGAGGATCTGTGTGGTTTCAGGACCAAGTTGATATTCTGACTTGCTGTGTCCATTGTACTGTATTTTCCATCAATAAATGTTCCCAAAATTAAAACTAAGATGAGCCAAAGTAGTAGGATAAGTACACCTAACACAATCCATAGTTCAATCCAAGGGGAAATCCGATATGTTTCTTTGAGTTGATGGAAAAGCTCTGCAATTTTCATTTTGAAAATTTTTGTTGCTGGCTTGTCTCCATGTTCACTCGGATCATCGGAAAAATCATCAAAGTTGATAAAGTAGCCAGATGCAGTTCTGTCAATTGGTAGGCTTGCTTCCGGATTTCTATTGATCTTTGCATTTTCTCTTGTTACATTTGTATAGTCCGAGGCTACATAGTTGTAGAATGGCGTTTCTTCATGAACTGTTGCAATTTGGGTTTCAAGCGGCACAAATCCCATGGCTTTGTTGCATAGTCCTTTTTTATTCACTGAAGGTTTATCGAAAGTGATTAGTCTTTCAGTTTGAACCTCTTGGATTGTAGCAAGATTTGGTCTTCTGCTACTTCTTGGGAGTCCACAGGGCCTACTACTTATTATTGGCCACATGATTGTGATACAACTCTGTTCTCCTTTTTACCAGCAAGTGGCGGTAGTACTACTGATCTTGTTCCGCTGACAGCTTAGACAGGTACTGCTTTTCTGTAGGAAGGCCCAAATTCCTTCTTCACCGCGATCTTTTCTCTGACCAGATCCCCAATCTTTGGAATCCAGACAGGTCTTGCTGGGACAGGTGGTTCTTCAGTGGTTGTTGGCTTAGAGTTTATGCTACTTAGACTTTTTCTTGTTTCATTCAAGTCCTGTAAAACAGCGAAACGATCTTTGATATCAAAGGTTTTTTCTTCCACCACTGAAGTTTGACAATCTAAATCCTGGATTTTCATTCTAGTGCCGAACAATAGTTCGTATGGAGTGAAACCCTTTAGAGAATTTCTTGGCAGATTGTTAAGACTACGTTGGACACTTGTTAGATGTTTGACCCACCCATCAACTGAATCTAATACCCTCGCTGTTATAGATTGCTTTATGTCACGTTTTTTTCTTTCCACAACCGCATTTCCCTCAGGATGGAAGGGAGAAGAGTACCGCAATGCAATGCCCATGCTGGTCATGGCTTCTTTGTAAGCTCGAGAGCTAAACACAGGACCCTGGTCAGAATGTAGCATGCCAATTGCGTATGTGCCGATAAAGACTCGCAAATCTTTTATAACAGTTCTGGCGTCAGCCGAGTGCTGGGGCCACATCTTCAGTGAATCTAGTCTTAATAATTATGGGGCCGTATTTGTCCGGTCGGACGTCTGCGCATAGATAGCCTGATGCTGTCTAATAGTGGTGTCCGGGCTGGTGCCTGGTCCGGTTCACAACTGCGATCTCTGTTGCAGTCTTCACAATTCCTTGCAAAATTGTAAATTTCTACGCTCATCCCTGGCCACCAGTATTGTGATTGTAATTCTATCAGAGATTTCAGGATCTCTTGGTGCCTCAGACCCAATCCCATGTGTGCTTCTTGTATCAAGAAGATTCTCCGGTTCGTGTTTGGAATTACTCTATCCCCCACTCCAGGGATCGAGCAAACGGAATGGAGTTCGCATCAATTATGTATGTATTATTGAGTGGATAGTTGAGAGGTAATGCTGCATAGTCTCCTTTTAATGAGGCTTTTACTGCCAGCATGGTTTCTCCGTCTATTTGTTTTTCTGAACACTTTTTAGTGGCTACAGAAGCCGGTTGTCCAGCTACCGCTGTGGCTCTATCAGCCAATGAATTCCCTGCAACGTGAACGCCATCACGTCGATGACTCAGTGCATGTATCACGTGAGTCTTTTGTAGTTCTTTCTGCAAAAGAACTACTTGTTCCCAAAGCTTTTTATGCTTTATTGTGACACCTGTGTCATCTTTGTTACCGTTTTGAATCCAAGTCTGCATGCTCTTATTGTAAGACTGCACGCAGTAATGTGAATCGCACACTATTAGTGTGGGGAATTTGCGATCGGCATTTTCAAGAGCCATTACTACCTTTGGAGAAGAACTGGCGGCAATTGAGGAGTTGTGTTTCATAATAGTGTGGACCTCGCAGAATTTCAGCCCATACTTGTTTGGTATTAGGTTTGTACTGCAAAAGGATCACTCACTATTGAATTATTTCATGAATGTGAAGGGAGAGAATACCAAGGGGCATATTAACAACGGCCAGTGATAATTATCATTGGCCGTGGTTAGCGATAATTATATTATCGCAGGCTATCTCTGGAATTTATCACCCTGGTAGCGCATTATTAACAACGCGTTACTCCAGGGCAGGGAACATCGCTGGTTTTCCAGCGATGTTCCTTGCAAAATGGCGATAACCTTGCTGATACGACTCACAGGGTCGTATTAGCATAATCCACCCCAATGTTGGGGATAGTTTTTGGAGAAAACAGCAGTTTTCTCCAAAAACTAACATGTGCTAAAATGCTGGGCAGCCTTGTAAATATCGGGATGTGAACATCAGCGAGATTTGCAAGGTTGTCCATCCGGGGTACGCCCAGTGATGTCCACTTTGCATCTCATTAGAGATGCAAAGGGAGGCGTTGAGTAAAAGGGTGCTAACATGCGATTATGCATGTTAGCACCCTCTTGTAAATAGGGTGATAGTTTTATCTCCGCTTTTTTGGCATTTTAAGCCAAAAAAGCGGAGATTAAACCCTTGTAAATATGCCCCTAAGTCATTGAGATGGTCAATATCACGCACGGATTAGGTTTTGGAGTACTAGGCCGGATGAAACCACGGGAAAGTAGATTGAAGTTTGTTTTTGTGCATCAAATGACCCAACCTCACCAGGTTAAGACTGGTGTCTGCTGAGATAGAGGAGTCTCTTGTATGATGACAGATTTGCACCCCTGTCATGAGTGCCCACCTGCAATGATATATTGAGCCCTGGTACTCATTTTTGGTCATGTGCAAACATTGATCATGTGTTGGCGGACCGTGAATTAGGCCTGTCTCATGATAATGCAGTCTGTTTAGGCTGGGAGGTGCCTACCAACTGCTACTTTCATAAAGTTAGAGGGCTACTGCCCTTACTTAGATTTAAGCAACACAACCATGCAGGTGGCCGTATATCTGTTTTTTGTATTCACAGGAGTGGGACCTACTGACCCACTTGTGTAAAGTTTCATGGCAGTGTACTAAACTCACCCTTGGCTTGCATTGGGAGTGTGCAGCAACTGACATCGCATGATACTTGTGTGCACATGCTACAAGAGCCTGTGAAACTAGAGTCTGTGTTTTCAGGGCTGCATGTGTGTGCCTGTGCATAGTATTTAACATGTAAGCCTGTAGGTTCGATTTTGCAAGCACAGGGCCCGCAGAGGCTGGAGAGGTGAGGACTGCAAACCCCAGACAGGGAGATGCGTATTGGTACCATTACTGAGTGCTGGGGCAGACACACTGAAGAGAGAGGAGAAGAGCATACTCTGTGCACGCCAAGGGGCCCTATGAATCCAGGAAGCATTACTGACCTGTGAAGCCTAGGCTCATTGTCAGGGAGATGGTAGAACTGATACGGCTACCACTACCAGGGAATCTGATAGAGAGAAAGGCTTTGTCCTTTGAACCTTTGTGGGACATATTTTAGTGGAGGCTGACAGCCAAGTGGGATCCCTTGTCACTTCCTTGACCTGTGATGTGGTTCACTCAGAGTTGAATCCATTCCTGCTGTCCAGAGTAGAGGGCACTTCAATGGAGGTGACAAGTCAACACTAAATAATGTATGTGTCTCGATATGGACTATAAAGGTCGGAGATTGTGCCCCATACTACGTTGAACATCACAATCTCATAAGGTGAGGGAAGATCACCAAACTTGTTTACTTCTGGAACCAGGACTGGGGAGCAAGGCCTGACACCCTCCCATCTGGATGAGGGGCAATCACCCAGAAGCCAAGAACACTTGCCCTGTGCCAGCAGCACCAGCAGTCTGCCTGCCAAGACCAGTGGCCTCTGTGAGGAGGAGAGGGTCTGGAGGGAGTGAGGCCCTACAGGTCATCGCCAAAGATACTTTGGCTAAGGGAGGCACTGATGTTTTTAAGAAGCGTTGGAAGAATATTACCATGATGAGATTCGGTCACAGGTGAGAGGTCATCTTTTAGGGTGTATTCTTGAGTGAGTTGAAGATGCCGTTGAGCTTGAGGGGAGAACCAAAGTTATTCCACTTTGGGGTGACGCAATGAGGAGCTGGAAGCAAAGGGGCTTTCTGTTTCTTGCGAAAGTAGGATCTGATTTTTATAGAGTTGGTGATATTGCATTTGATAACTGAATGTAGGATTTGTGGGCCCGAGAGAGGTGAGACATTGCCTGATAGCATTAACTAATGATTGGCTTCTGAGGACCTCAGGACACAAGTGGACTTCGACCTCTGAGCAGCAGTGCGCCAGGAGGTGCATTTGCAGAGTGGTATAAAAAGGGGACGTGGCCTCTGACCACTCTCATTAATCTAGCTGTATGGGGCTTACTGGAGGTAACAGGATGGCTAGTTGGCCCCTAGGGACCCTAAGGAGGAAAGGGGACATAATCCCCTAACTTAGAACGCACCAGGAGGTGCGTTTGCAGAGTGGTGGAGAAAGGGGGCATGGCCTGTGTCCACCTCTCAGCAATCCCACTGTGTGGGGCTCACTGGAGGTAAGAGGTAAGCTAATTGACATCTAAGGGCCCCAAGCAGTGAAGGGTACTTCAATCCCCATCGTAGAGCACCCCAGGGATTGCGTTTGCAGAGTGGTGGGCAAAGGGGGGGTGGCCTGTTATGAGAATTTAGCAATCCTGCTGTGTGGGACTTACTGGAGGTAATAAGAGGGGTAGTTGGCCCCCAAGTACCCCTCTTGTTACCTCCAGTAGTCCCACACAGTAGGATATATATATAAGACATCTTAAGAGGCCATGCCCCCTTTCTCCACCATTCTGCAAACGCGTCTCCTGGCAGACTATGGGATGGGGGATGTAGTCCACTTCAGAAGGAGGTGTGGTGCCGCAGCCAGGGCGACTTACACCGGACGCTGGGGATCAAGGTTCGATCCCCAACTCCGGCGGCAGGGGTCTGACCAGTGCCATATGACTCTGGGCAATAGCTCCCTTACAGCTCGATTCATGAAGCCAAATTGCGATCGCAATTGCTGCGAAATTGCAATTGCAATCGCAAATTGAGTTAAAGCAATTCATGACAGTGAAAGTAGCAAAAGTGCGGAAGCGCTAAATAAAAATAGCGAATTCGCAAATAAATTCGCATAATCCTGAAACCTGCCCATTTGCGAATTAGAAATAGCGAGAAACCACGGATTCTGCGAATTCATTTGCGAAATCGCTAAATAATCGCTATTGCCATTCATGAAAAATCGCAGATTGCGAAAAACACGAAAATCGCAATTTGCGACGCGTTATTTAAGGAGAACCCAAACCAGGTGGTAACCAGCAAAAAAAAAAAAGTTGATTAAAGTTAACTGCAAACAGGTGCTGGCCTGACCAAACACACTAAAGAACATGCAGCTGGAGAGTGAGGACTCTCACAATGCCAGGACTCTACATGGTGGTCAGGCGGCATAGGCTGCAGCGAGCAGCACAGAACAGGCGTAGGATCCAGGAGCGGATATTCCGTCAGCGGGTCACCCTTCTGGGGCAAACCAGGGAGCAAATCTATGCAAAGTACCGCCTAAGTGGCCCAATGATCATTAAGCTGATCCAGGACCTAGACCCCCTGCTGCAGCATCCAACAATGAGAACCAATGCCGTTCCCACCCATGTACAGGTATTGTGCAGCCTGCACCTACTGGCCTCCGGAAGCTTCCAGGGGATAGTTGCTGTCGCTGGGGGTATATCCCAGCCCACCATGTCCCGCTGCCTAAGGAGTTTCCTGGACGCAATGCTGACCCGGCTACACCACTACATTTCATTCCCCACCACCCAACAGGACCTAAATGACACCAAGCTGAAATTCTACAACATTGCACATTTTCCGCATGCTATTGGATGCATTGACTGTACCCATATCCACATCTGCCCACCAGCACAAACGGAATACATGTACCGCAACCGCAAGTCCTACCACTTCCTCAATATCCAGATGGTGTGCAACGCCAAGAATATCATCACGGACATAGTGGCACAATATCCGGGCAGCACACATGCACCTTCATCTTCCGGCACAGCGGCATTCACGCACGACTGGCAAGGAGAGACTTTGGTGAAGGACACCTACTGGGTAAGTACACATGTCCCCAAATACTACACTTTGAGCATGTATCTGCGCAGAATAGGCACTCACCCTGTGCTTATTACCCGCAGGTGACAGCGCCTACGGTCTACGTGAGTACCTCCTCACCCCATACCTCAACCCTGCCACACCACAGCAGCGGCGTTACAATGCTGCACACATACGAACAAGAAATTGCATAGAGAGGACATTTGGCCTATTGAAGAGCCGTTTCCGCATACTGCACAAGACTGGTGGGGCCATCAAATACACACCTGAGGTCTGCTGCCGCCTCGTGGCCGTGTGTGCAATACTCCACAACATTGCTACCAAGCGCAGGATATCAGTGGAGATATCTGGCAGTGAGTCTGAAGGTGACATGCTCCACATGTACGTCATGCACGCGGAGAAGATCCTGCTGAAGGACACAGGCGCCGCAACCACATCACTATTAACTGTTTCTAGTGCACCCATTCCCCTCTCACAACACTGCACCCATGCATGACAAATGTAATAATGTGTAACCTTTTGGTACAAGGAGGGACAGAGCCAAGACTAAGAAGTGGGCAAAGTTGATTTATTTGTAACACAACAGTCCAATCAATCAAAACAACAGTGTATCTCCTAGGGGCTGTCCTGGGGCTTCGGTCTCCACCTTGACTCTCTTCCTTGGGGTTCGTCGTTCTTTTCTCAGAGTGGAATGCCCCAAAAAGAAAACAAACGTGGCTGTTACTACACAGCAATACTCAACAACTGATATGGGAGAGGGAGTGAGGGAGTCGTTTCGTGCTCTCATAGATGCCAACACCAAAAGCCTGTGTCACATAAGGGTGTAGTGCAAGCTGGCGCTTCGTTCTGCTACACGCCTCCCTTCCTACCCGGTCCCTCCCCGCTTAAACTTAAATAGGGTACGCAAACGATCACGCACCTGAGGTAGCCACGCGTCCTCCTGCGCATGGCTGGGCGATGGGCAGTATCGTTGGCCTCCTAGCTTTCTTGGCTCCTCTCCTTGTCTAGGTCCTTGCTCGAGTGTGCCGTCCCGATCCTCCGGTTCCTCTTGCCTCCGGAGCTTCCGACCTTCTTCCAACGGCGTCGCTGAAGTACCCGGATCCTCAGGTGGAATACCGTTCGACAAAGCCTCGTCCTGCGGAACCTCCTCTGCTTCTCTCCGTCCTCCGGTCGTGGCGAGAAAGTCCCCGCACACCAGCGAGACGGCGTCTTCCGTGTCCGCCCTTCTATCCGCAAAGGCAGCTCCTGATTGGAACATAGGTCGGCTCGTCACAGGGGCGGAGTCGGCCGCCTCGTAGGCAAAGCACGAATTAAAGGGGCCAGTCCACTCCTGTAGGGAAGAGGAAAAGTCCGTGACGGGACTGCAGTCCTCGACCCTGTGACATAATGACATGAGTGTGAATCAAGTTTGACCATTACTCTTTATTGTTTATGCACAATAAATTGGCCTTTACTTATTCAACTGTCTGATGGAGAGAGTATTGCTCCATACCTCCCCATGCTGGGGTAGTGGGTTTGCAGGGGTTGCCTGCATGGCCTCCCTCAGAGTGTCTGAGTCCTCACGGTCGGTGACAACGAGACGCCCCAAGTCGTCTCTCCGTATCCTGAGGGACGGTGTTGGCCTAGTTGCTGCTGTTGGCCTGCTGCTGCGGCGACGTGCAGGCATCGGTAGCAAGGATGCACTGCAGTTGGTTGACGCAGCCTCACTTGCGTCGTCAGCCCCCTCTGCTTCTCCATGGGCAGTGGCCTGGCTGCCGAGCACTGCTGCGGTGAGTAGATCTAGTGACCTGGCCACATCCTCCGAACACTGCACCATCTGGGCCTGCATGGCGAGTGACCTGTGTGCCAGCTGTGATGTAGCATTCCCAACTACATGATTAGATCTAGGATAGGGCGATAGGCGGGCCAGTAGTTGGCGGTGGCGTCGGCGGGTCATGTCCTGCTGGGCTAGCAGCAGCTGGTTGTTCTCACGGACTGCAGCGGTCAGTTGGGCTATGATTTGGCTGTTCGCCTGCATCTGGGTGAGCATTGCTGCCATGTGACGCGCCTGTGTGTGATGCACCGCCAGCATGCGGCGTTAGATGGCTAGGCCTGGATCTGGTGTTTCAAGTGCCCTGCCGGTGCCTGCTGGGCCCTGGCGCTGCTGGCGCCTCAGTGCGCTGGTGTGTGACCTGGCACCAGCTGTGTGCCTCCTAGGCGCTGGTGGTGGAGCCTGTACCACTGCTGTGGCTGTTTTCTGGGGTGTTGGCTGCACGGCTGTGGCTGCAGGGGTGGCCCTGTCCGCACGGGGTGGTGGTAGTGGTGGGAGCACTGCTGTTGGCTGTGATGGGCCGGGTCATTGGGAGGACTGGCCCTCACCCTCAGTGTCCTCCTGGCTCTCGGCGATGTGCAGGGCCTCGCTGTCTGTGCTGGCTTGCTCACCTGCACCTGTAATGTGAAAGGGTGCATGCAATGTTGATACATGCATGCAGCCTTGCTTTCCCTGACTGGCATGTGGATTTACTTTGCATTGAGTGCTCTGGCAGTGTTGGGCTAACTGGGGGGTACATGATTACACTACAACTTCCACAATGAAATGGGCCTTTTTTGGTGAGCATGGGCTGCATTGTTGGGGATGTCATATTGCTAGCTCAGGACTTAAGGGCATTTTTGGGGGACAGGGTCGCAGTCCCATGGCACTTACCTTCAGGTTGTTGGCTGGGTCGAGATGAGTCCAGCTGAAGGACCCCCACGCAGGCTTCTGGCGCAATGGTGTCCTCTATCAGGTCCTCCAATGGGGTGTTCGGTGTGGCTATAGGTTCCCCTCCACCGGTGGCCAGTCGCTCCCCAAGCCTCTCAGCAATCCGCTCCTTAGAACGACCTCTCAGGTCGTGCCAGCGCTTTTTTAGGTCGTCAATTGAGTGCTGGGTCACTCCAACAGAATTGACCTTAGCGTGGATGCCCTGCCAGATCCTGCACTTGTCTGCCTCTGGCACCCTCAGGGAGTCTTTTTCCAAAGAGCCGGACATAATCCTTGCAGACCCCCTCAATTAGATGCTCCAGTTCTAGTTCAGGAAACTTAATTTGACGCTTTCTCTCCTGCCCACAGCTCCCTGCTGCATCCTGGGACATCTTGGGAAACTTTTTTTCTGGCTGGGGTGCTGCACAGTGTAGGTTTTGGAGCTGCTCAGTATCCTGCTGCCACTCCCTGGCTCTGTGTTCTGTTTGTGGGTGTGGTGAGCCTACTTCCTGGTTGTGATGTCATCAGTGGACTCGAAATGCGACTTCCCGTTTTTGCGATCTCACAGTTAGCGAGATCGCAAATAGCGATATCGCAATTTGCGATATCGCAATTTCAACAAAGAAAATTGCTGATTCTACGATTTATATGCGATTGCGGCAAGATCGCAATCGGCAATTGTGATCTATTGCGAATCGCTTTTTTTCATCGCATTTCTACATGAATTCCATTCTGCGATTCTCAAACTGCGAATCGCAAATTTTCGCAATTTGCTAATCGCAGAATGGTACCTCAGCGCCGGGATGCCTCGGTTAGTTGTGCGCTTTACAAATAATGGATTTGTATTTCTTATTTTTATTTTTCCCTGAGGGACTTTGGGGGCCAAGAGGCCCTTCTGGTACCTCCTGTAAATCCTACGCAGCGGAATTCCTGAGTGCTGGTCGGACGTTCAGTGCCCTTTCTCCAACACTCTGGAAACGCGACTACTAGTTAAAGAAGTGTTTGCAATGTAATAGGTTTCACATTTGCAAGAATTAGAGCTATTGGTGTTGTAAAAGTAAAAGTTTATTACTAATGTTTTTTGGAGTGGAGTGGATGCTAGTTGTGTGTTGTGTGTTGTGGAATTATGTGGTATGTTGTGCAGTGAAATTATGTGGATAGAAAGTACTTGGGATTTAGTGCATAGGGTTTATTTAGAGTGGGATTATGTGTTATGGAGAGTAAATATGTGATATTGTAGTCTGTGTTGAGGAGTGGTAACCACAGGTTTAGTCTTCCTCGTTTCCATAGAAGCTCAACTATGAACTCAGTGAGACAAAAAAAGAAGGAATCACTGAGGAGCACTTGTGGACCTAGTCAGAGGTATGAGCATGGCCACTGGAATTATGCAACTGTTTGGCTGCACCGACGTTCGCACAATTATACATTATCTGCATTAGCCACATAATTCATCTGCTCCCTAATCTGCAGATTGAACAAAAAAAGCCTTGCTTCTAGCTGAAACAGGCCAAACGTTACCAAAAATGCAGCAACAAGTGTTACAGCGTGGTGGGAGGCCTTTTCAAACCTAGAATGGTCACCAGTTACTAATTGCTAAATGTGGGTGTTAAATTGGTACTAATAGTGTGCAAGCCACTCTAGCTTCCTTTTGCGCCTTTCTTGCCTCTTTCTGCATTTCTGTTGCTTCTTTTTGCACATTTCTTTTTCTGCACTTCTCTGGCCTCTCTGCAAATCTCTTCTACTTTCTGCACCGCTCTTCCCTCTTTCTGCACTTCACTTGCTTTTTTCTGTACCCCTCTTACCTCTTTCCGCACCTCAATTGTTTCTTTCTGCACCCCTGCCGCCTCTTTCTGTACCCCTCTTCCATATTTGTGCAACTCTATTGCTTCTTTTTGCACTTCTCTCTCCTCTTTCTGCACCCCTCTTGCATCTTTATGCACCTCTGTTGCTTCTTTCTGTACTTCTATTGCCTCTTTCTGCACATTTCTTGCTTCTTTCTGCACCTCACTTGCATCTTTCAGTAACTCTGTTGCTTTTTTCTGCAGATCTCTTGTCCCTTTCTGCACTCCTCTTGTTTCTTTCTGCACCTCTCTTGCCTCTTTATGCACCCCTGTTTCCTGTTTCTGCACCTTTCCTGCCTGTTTCTGCACATCTCTTGCCTCTTTCTGTACCTCTGTCATCTCTTTCTGCACTTCTCTTGCTCTTTCTGCACACTATGCACCTCTTTTAGCACCTCTCTTGCCTCTTTCTGTACTTCTCTTCTTTCTTTCTGCATCCCTCTGGCCTCTTTCAGTACCTCTCTTGCATTTTTGTGCACCCTTTCTACCTTTTTCTGTACCCTCTTGCATCTTTTTTGCACATCTGTTGGTTCTTTCTGCACTGCTCTTGCTTCTTTCTGTACCTCACTTTTCTCTTTCTGCACTTCTCTTGCTTCTTTCTAACCTCTGTTGCTTCTTTCAACAATTCTCTTGGCTCTTTCTGCACTTCTCTTTCTGCACTTTGCACCCCTCCTGCTTCTTTCTGTACCTCTCTTGCCTCTTTGTGCACCTCTCCAACCTCTTTCTGTACCCCTCTTGCCTCTTTTCGCACCTCTTTTGTTTTTTTGTTACTGCTTCTTTCTGCACCTCACTTTTCTCTTTCTGTACTTCTCTTGCTTTTTTCTAAACCTCTGTTGCTTCTTTTAGCAATTCTCTTAGCTCTTTCTGCACTTCTCTTGCTTGTTTCTGTACCTCATTTTGTATCCTTATGCACCTCTGTTGCCTCTTTCTGCACTTCACTTGCTTCTTTCTGCACCTCTCTTGCCTCTTTTGGCACCTCTGTTAATTCTTTCTGCACCACTCCTGCCTCTTTCTGTACCCCTCTTCCCTATTTGCGCAACTCTCTTGCCTCTTTCTATACCCCGCTCCCTCTTTCTGCACTACTCCTGCCTCTTTCTGTACCACTGTTGCTTCCTTCTGCACTTCTCTTGCCTCTTTCTGCACCCTTCCTGCCTCTTTCAGCACCACTGTTGCTTCTTTCCGCACTTCTCTTCCTTCTTTCTGCACCCCTTGTGCCCCCTTCTGCACCTCTGTTGCCCCTTTCTGCACCTCTGTTGGTTCTTTCTGCTCTGCTCTTTTTTCTTTCCGCACCTCACTTCCCTCTTTCTGCACTTCTCTTGCTTGTTTCAGCACCTATCTTGTATCTTTCTGGACCTCTATTGCCTCTTTCTGCACTTCACTTGCTTCTTTCTGCACCTCTTTTGCCTCGTTCGGCACCTCTGTTGCTTCTTTCTGCAGCCCTGCTGCTTCTTGTTGCACCCCTCTTCCCTATTTGTCCAACTCTTACCTCTTTCTACACCTCTCGTCCCTCTTTCTGCACCACGCTTGCCTCTTTCTGTACCTCTGTTGCTTCTTTCTGTACTTCTCTTCCTTCTTTCTGCACCTCTCATGCCTCCTTCCGCACCTCTGTTGCTTCTTTCTGCACTTCTCTTGGTTCTTTTGCACTTCTCTTGCCTCTTTCGGCACACTTCGTCCCTCTTTCTGCACCACGCTTGCCTCTTTCAGCGCCTCTGTTGCAACTTTCTGCACTTCTCTCCCTACTTTCTATACCCCTCTGGCCTCTTTCTGCACCTCTGTTGCTTCTTTCTGTACTTCTATTGCCTCTTTCTGTACCTCTCTTGCTTCTTTCTGCACCTCACTTACCTCTTTCAGCACATCTGTTGCCTTTTTCTGAACCTCACTTGCCTCTTTCAGCACCTCTGTTGCTTTTTTCTGAAGATCTCTTGCCTCTTTCTGCATCCCTCTTTTCTCTTTCTGTACCTCTCGTGCTTCTTTATGCACCTGTGTTCCCTGTTTCTGCACCTTTCCTGCCTGTTTCTGTACCTCTCTTGCCTCTTTCTGTACCTCTCTTGCCTCTTTCTGCACTTCTCTTGCTCTTTCTGCACCCTTCACTCCTGTGTCAGTACCTCTGTTGGTTATTTCTGCACTGCTCTTGCTTTTTTCTGTACCTCACTTGCATCTTTCTGCACTTCTCTTCCTTTTTTCTGTACCCCTCCTCTCTCTTTCTGTTATGTTATGTTATGATGAATTTGTAGAGCGCACGTTCACCCCAGGGTTTCTTGGCGCTGTGTGCCGCTGGGGAACCCGTCCTGGCTTTCCTTGTGAGATGGTCCCTATTGGGCATCCCCAAGGTGAAGCCAGGCATCCCTGGCAGCGATGGGGCCATTGTGGAGATTAAGCAAGCTATTGCCCAGAGTTGCAGCGTGGGACCCATGGTTAGAGAGGCACCGAGGCGAGATTTGTCGAGCCCGCTGACATTGGTTCCGTAACCTGCCGCGTCGGGAATCGAACCCTGGTCCCGGGCCCACCTCTGCTTCTGGGTCTGCCGCCTCTAACCGGTGAGCCACACTTCTCCTTGTACCTCGCTTGCCTCTTTGTGCACCCCTCATACCTTTTTCTGCTTCCCTCTTGCCTCTTTTTGCACCTCTATTGGTTCGTTCTGCACTGCTCTTACTTCTTTCTCCACCTCATTTGCCTCTTTCTGTACCCATGTTCCCTTTTTCTGAACCTTTCCTGCCTGTTTATGCACCTCTCTTGCCTCTTTCTGCACCTCTAAGTTAGAGGGAGTTTTAATCCCCCTGCCCTATTAGGTACTAGGGCCTTACAGGTGAGGTAATGCCAATCACAGGGGTACCCTAACCTATAGTCTACCCTAGTGTATGTAGGGGTTTTCACTGTATTCTAAGTGTGTTTTAGCGTAGCACCGGCTCCGGGCCTGGTTAGTCAGAGTCAGTTACCACCAGTACCAGTCAGTAAAACTTTGGGGGCGCAGGATGATTTTGCAACAAGGCCTTTTTCTGTACCTCTATGGGTTCTTTATGCATAGCTCTTGCTTCTTTCTGAACTTTTCTTTGTCTTTCTGGACTTCTGTTGCCTCTTTCTGCATTTCTCTTGCTTCTTTCTCTGCCTTTCTTCCTCTTTCTTCAAATGTCCTACCTCTGTAGGCATAGTTAGGAATTATCATTTAAAAAACCTTTGAAACTCACAGAAAAAAAACATAGGTTTTAGGGACATTATAGTTAGAAATTAGCATTTAAAAAACCCATAGAAAATCACTGAAAAAACCATAGCCATTCACTGCTGATGACGTCACATATTTCATCATTCATGACATGGTCAGTGACATCACTGATGACATCTCAAATGCAACACTGATGACATCATCCACGTGATAATCTGTTGAACCCCCCACACCCTAATATAACCTTTGATACACCCACTCTAAAATACAGACTATCATTTTCCAAACCATAGACACACCAATACCAGTTACGACATACCCACTCACTCATTCCTAGGTCTACACACATGTCCACTCATTCACCTATACAGTAATTCATACTTGCAGCCACTTATCAATACAGCACTTCCATTTGCACTCATACACCTATACAGACACTCACACATTGCCACTCATCCATAGAGTTACTCACACACCTATTCAATCATGCAAAGAATCATTCACACTCCCATTTACTCCCCTATACAGTTATACACACACCACATCACTTATTCATACGGATACTAACATACACTTACTCTCTTATACAATCACTGATACAAGCACACACTCATCCATACAGTCACTCTCACAATCACTCATTCTCACAAATACTGATTTATATACTCCAACACTCACATATACTGCCTTTCACATATGTAGTTACTCACACATGTACCACTGAGACATCCATTCACTCACCAACACACCCATACACACACTCACCTACCCATACAGCCCTTCCCAGATAAACTATTGAACCCATACACCCAGTGAATTACCCACTCACACATCTATGCACAGAGTCACACACCCCGTCCACCCGCACAGACACTCAGGCACCCATACAGATATACAGGCAACAGAGGTGCAGAAGGAGGCAAGAGAACTGCATTAAGAGGCAAGAGAGTTGCATAAACAGACAGAAAAAAAGTGCAGAAAGAGGGAACAGGGGTGCAGACAGAGGCAAGAGAGGTGCAGGAAGAAACAAGAGCAGTGCAGAAAGAAGCAACAGAGGTACAAAAAGAGGCAAGGGGGCACAGAAAGAAGAGAGAGAAGTACAGGAAGAAGCTAAAGAGGACCAGAAAGAGACAAGATGGGTGCAGAAAAAGGCAAGAACAGTGCAGAAAGAACTAAGAGATGTGCAGAAGATGACAAGAGAGGTGCAGAAAGAGGCAAGAGATCTGTAGAAAAAAAGGAAGAAGGGTACAGAAAGAAGCAAGAAAGGTGCAGAAAGAGGCAGGAGAGTTGCAGAACCAGGTAAAGGGGTACAGAAAAAGGGAAGAGGTATGACGACACAGGCAAGGGAGATGCAGAAATGTGCAACAGAGGTGCAGAAAAAGGCAAGAAAAGTTGTAACATTCCATAAGGATGACTCTTTAGTTCCTGTGTTACAGATGCTGCCCTGCTGCTCAGCCTCCAAGGTAACTGACAGTACACTCAAACATACACAGATAAAGCTAAGGATGACATCATAGAGACAGGCTGAACATCATAGAACAGGATACATAGAAAGGACAAAGAGGAGGGAAAGCAGGATACAACAAAGGTGCAGAAACAAGCAAAAGAGGTATAGAAAAAGGCAAGAGAGGTACAGAAGGAGGCAGGAGGGGTGCACAAAGAGGCAAAGGGGGTAGAGAAAGAGGCAAGAAGGGTGGGGAAAGAAGCAAGAGAAGTGCAAAAAGAAGCAATAGAGGTGCTGAAAGAGGCAAGAGGGGTGCAGAAAGAGGCAAGAGAAGTACAGAAAGAAGCAAGGAATCGGCAGAAAGAGGGAAGAGAGGGGCAGAAAGAGGTAAGAGGGATATATACATTTGCAAGAGAGGTGTAGAAAGAAGCAAGAGCATTGCAGAAAGAAGCAAGTGAAGTGGAGAAATAGGGAATAGGGGTGTGGAAAGAGGCACGAGGGATGCAGAAATTTGCAAAAGAGGTCCAGAAAGAAGCAGGAGCAGTACAGAAAGAACCAACAGAGGTGCAAAAGGAGGCAAGAGTGTTGCAGAAAGAGGTAGGAGAGGTGCACAAAGAGGCAAGAGGGGTACAGAAAGGAGGAATAGAAGTGCAGAAAGAAGCAACAGAGGTGCTGAAAGAGGTGCAAAGGGCGCAGAAAAAGGCAAGAGAAGTGCAGAAAAAAGCAACAGAGTTACAGAAAGAGGCAAGAGAGGTGTAAAAGCAGGCAGGAAAGGTACAGAAAGAGGGAAGAGGGGTGCAGAAAGAGGGAAGAGGGGTGCGGAAAGAGGCAAGAGGGATGCAGAAAGAAGCAAGTGAGGTGCAGAAAGAGGGAAGATGAGTACAGACAGAGACAACAGGAGGTGCAAGAGAGGTGCAGAAAGAGGCAACATAAGTGCAGAAAGAAGCAACATAGGTGCAGAAGAAGGCAAGAGAACTGCAGAAAGAGTCTCAAACCCACCACACTTTTTATTTCCTATAGCCCCAGGGAGGTGGTGGTTCCCTGGGCTTGGGGGGCCTGTGAGGCTCCCTGCACATTAAAGAAAAAAGCCCTGGGAAGGTGGCAGTCCCCGGGGCTTGGAGGGGCCTGTGAAGACCCTCATAATAGGTAATGCCCCGGGGAGATGATGGTTCCTGGGGCAGAATGGGGGTACAGGAGCCCCCATGCATTTTTGGGGAGGTGGTGGTCTCCGGGGCTGAGGGGGCTGTGTGCGCCATGCACATTATCAGCAAAGCCCCGGGGAGATAGCAGTTCCAGGTGGAGTCAATACATGTGGATTACCCCCGGGACCCCAGGGACCCGCGGGAGCGATTCATTTAAAAACAATTCTGCCGGATTCGAACACCCAGCGTGACTCCCGCTGAAATGCTGAGGATGTTTCTACCCTGCACCCTTTTCTTGTTTTTTATCTTTTGTTAACTGTTTTCGGGTGACACTTCCTAGTTTGGAGTGCTGGCAGCCAATCAGAATGAAGCTCGTGACCTGGACGGTTCGCAAATCCACAGCGGTCACCAGATATCGATATTTTTTTTATTTTTTATTTCTCAGGAACTACTGAACATATTTACACCATTTAAAGCAAACAGTGCACTCTGGACCAAGAGCTCCCTCTCTGCCAAATTGGTGTCTTCCGTTAGGGCAGTAGCCATAACAAAAGTTCCTATGAAAATGAACATAGAGAAAACGTGTTTTGGGACCCCCTCTTTTTTCTCAGTCCCCTCTTGACAAATCACTCCTAAACATTCAAAACAGGAGCTGACCGGTGCGCACCATTAGTTTTGAAAATGTTGTGAAGATTTGTCAAACGGCATCTAAGATATTGGCAAATCAAAAAATGTTTTTCCTGTGGAAACTAGGTCCTAACTATAACTACGTACTGGTGACTGCCAGTAGATAATATACATATAGATATATGTGTGTGTGTGCTAATGATTTGGTCAAATATGCATGGGAAGACAGAGAATCAATTCTCCAGGCTCTGAAAGGATTAGAGGAAAAAAATACGTTGAGCAATTTAGAACAAAACTCAAACTGTATGAAGATTAGTGGGTATTGCAAGGTCACAGCCCCCGTGCAGCCTAGGGGATCCATGTCGTACCCTTGACTAGTTGAGTACAGCATAGATACCCCGGCTGCACGTAATATTGAAGACCAAGATACTTTGGGGTGATTGACTCACCCTTGATGAATTATTTTGTTCAATGACTTTGGCAGCCACAACTTAATAAGAATTATTTACGCTATGCCGCAACTACGGTGCAGACTACCCACCACACGGGGGCTGTGACCTGGAAATACCCACGGACACCTACAAATAGGTTGTCTCTACTCACCCTGTCCTGAAGAAGACCCGTGAGCTGAGGATGTAACTTACCCTCCATGCACCAGGGTCAAAACGTCAACACTCTTTCACAAGTGGGCCTGTACCCAGTACCACCACTGCCCTGCCCAATCCACAGATGATATCTCTCTGTGCAGATTTTTGGAAAATCATAAGTGACAATTAGAATAACCTGTGAGGGGCAGGCCCGGATAAACTGGCGTCACTGTAAATTATAGCCAGTTTTTTGCGATGTATAATGATTGCAATTAATTCACTTTTGAATGTACCCTGACTTTGATTCCCTTCATTTTATCTTATCTATCTTACACATGAGCATGCTTCTTCTTTTTCACTCCCCCTTGAAGCAACCTTTCATCTTGTTATTGTACATGGTGATCTGTTTACCAAAACGTGCCAGTAAAATATAAATAAAACAGTCACTTTTCTAGAAATAATGGGTGCCATTGTTCTTTAAGAATGCGCATATTTGTGAATGTTGATTGTACTCGTGACTATTATGCCAATCATATGCATATGTAATGTGTTTTCTGAACCATAAAAGCCTTTCAAACTTGTCTGTATATAAATAAGTCTAGGACCAACTGTCTTCTATATTGAATGTGAAAACATGATCAGCAGGATAGAGAAAGAGGCTACCCCATGTGGGTCCTCAAAAGAGCAGTCAATAAGGCCAACCAAACCACCAGAAACCGGACACTTGAAGAAAAACAAGTTCCAATGGGGAAAGAAACAGTAGAGAATACTACAAGAGGAATTTTGACATGTAATACAGACTCAGAGAAGATCTTTGAAATACTGACAAAAAACTGGAACATTCTACTGAGTGACCCAGTTATAGAGCAGAGTCTACCGACATGCCCTATGGTCACTTATAAAAAAGGAAGACGCCTCAGAGACATCTTAGTGAAGGGTGAGATCACTAAAAGACCATCAGGAACTAAGCGCATCTTAAAGGGGATTTTTTTGTGTGATCACTCCAAAGTATGCAGAAACAGTTACATGAAAAAACATATGAGACCCAGAAGAACAAGAAAACTATCAGCCAATTCCTAACATGCAGCTCAAATTTTATACTTTACATTCTTGAGTGTCCGTGTAACCTCAGATATGTTGGGAGCACCACATTTACAGCTATGAGAAGGATACTGAAACATATGAATATCCGAGATGAACATTACCCGGTTTTGAGGAATATCATCTGTCTAATAGCTCAATACTTAGGTATTTTGCAATAGAGCAAGTGCAACAGAACTCTAGGGGTGGCAATGGAGTCATGCATTTGAGAAATAGAGAATCATGGCACATCCTGGACTTACAGACCAAATATCCAGGGGGCCATAATTTGGAGTAAGAGCTAGGATTTCACCTTCATGAAGACTAATCTGAGGTACAGCCCTTTAATTACATATCTGACCAAGACAGAAAGTTTCTAAGAATTGCTCTACAATTTCTCTCTTTGTAAATACATTTATAGTATAATACTAACAGAATGTATCCATGTATGAAGTAAATAGTGTTATGTTGTAGCTGCACACGCAATATTTTAATTGATAATATATTTAATTTGTTCACATTACAGGAGGAAAGGAAGGGGCCAACTCTTGGATGGAGATGTTGATGTATCAGATCTTCATGATAGAGAACACAGTACAGATAAGATATTTTCTTTTTTTCATTTCATTTGAGAATTTTGTTATTGTAATTGTGTGCACTAATGTTTGGTATATGAGACAAGGTGTACAAAAATCTTGAGCTTAAGGGGTTGGTAATCGGAAGCCATATCTACAGAGGATTTGTGGGATATTGATGTGGCATTGACTGTCGTGTACGACCTTTGTCCTTCTGCAGAGACCTCGTGAAGCACATAGGCAGGACTTCCGGGAAAGTTTGTAACTAAATAGCTATGTGACCCAGAAATGGATAGCTACCCCTCTTTTCCACTTAGAGAGAGCCAGGCTGACAATTTGTCAGATAGGTACACACTGTGTACTCTCCATAGGGTACAATCTCCCCGCATTTTGCCACTAGGCGCAGGTATTAGATAATAAGCAAAGTAAATAACCATGATCTTTGAAACTGGTGACATTAACAGGCATTCGACGAGGATTTAAACTTGCATATAGGTTCTTCTGAATTTTTTAATGTGGCCATTGCCAGTACATGCATCCCTCATAGTTTGCCACTAGGCGCAGGCATTAGTTATTTTGTAGAATTAATAACCATGAACATTGAACATTGAACCTGGTGACATTAACAGGCATTAGGCAAGGACACAGGTCCTTTTGAATTTCTCAAATATGGCCGCTGCCGGTACAGAGAACAACTACTGACCAGAATATGCAAATGGAGTTTTTTTGGCATAGATTCTTTCTATAAACATTTTATTGTTATACTTAGGAACTCCTAACACCACGATTAGAAAGCTCCATGTAGTACAGAACTCCGCGGGCAGACTACTACACAAAATCTCGGGAAATCAATCGGCGAAACCAGCAATAAAAGTACTTCACTGGCAGCCCATAGCAGAACGCATAAAGTTTAAATCCCTCTGTATTGCACACAAGACGCTATGGGGCACAAGCCCAAAAATAAATCATGCCCTCTTAACATTCCACCGACCTGTGCGTAATCTAAGATCTGCCAACCTCTTCCAATCCAGTGTACCTAAAACAAGGAGAGTGCAATCAGGTGGACGTATGTTTTGCTACAATGCCTCCATCCTATGGAACTCCCTCCCGCCCAAGTTTTGATCCACAACAGATAACCTTACATTCAGGAAACATCTAAAAACCTGGTTATTCCAGAACCTGCAGTAAATGCTCTAGGTTTTTTTGTCCATCGCTGCTGGAATGCCTACGGGTAGCCATGTGCTCAACAAGAATTAATTAATAATTAATTGTGCCTTTTCTCCTTACATGCATAATCATCCTTCTGAGGTCAAAGTACAGGGAACTTTACTGGGATTTGCCAATTTAATTCCCTTATGTATATGAATTAAGTGCACATTTCAAAACAGATGCCACTTTTACGAGAACACTATGGTCTCTTAATTGAATTGTCCCTTTTTGATTTCATTCCTCTAAATGTAACTGTGGGTGTTTCAGAGACCACTGTGTGAGCAAGACTGCGTGGCAGTCGAAATGCGTAACTGGCAATAAATCTTGGGCTGAGATAAAACATCCCCTGAGTGTGCGCTCACTTTATTGGATTTGGAGAAATTATGAAAAGGGGGCAGGGTAGAAATTCCCTTGTGGTAAATAAAATTATTTACACTGCCGGAATTTCTATAGATATCAAAGAAGAGTTAATCCATAAAATGAGGAGCAGAGTCCGTGGTCTTCGAGTAAAAGGGCTTTATTCCAGAACTCGAGTTAAGGGAGAGCTCCTTCACCAAGCGGGTTCAGGAGTAGTCTGCTTTACTTGAAACATGACAGCACTTATATACATTACTTGCACAATCAAAAGAAGGAGTTCCCTGGGCATGATTAAATTATCCGTGATACAATCATACAGAAGACGTAGCAGGCTTCTTTTCGTTTAAAGAATAACTTGATTCATATTTGTTAGGCATAGACAAACACATCGCATCAGGGTGATTGTGGTGACAAGTTACAGAGTTACTAGTGTCTGGGGACAGAGAATCGAGGCATTGTTACAGGGCCATTTCTGTCTGAAGGGTAAAGAGAATGAGGCATTGTGTGTGCCTTACTTCCACACAAGGGCGGTGATGTTTCACAATGGTATGTGTGTACAACTGGGAGGAAGGAGAATGGGCCGTGTTTAACTATTCTCTTCGTGTCTGTCTCGCGTACTTGATCAGTTTACTCTTGATTGTTGACCCAACCCGTGGCTGCCCCCGCAAGCTGAGAGATCATTGATGAGCGAGAGTTGCTCGTTCTTTGATAGAGTTAGGGAGGGGGGGAGAATTTGACGAGGCAACCATCTAACTGACTCCGTTCTGTTTTAAGGAAAATATCAAACAGGACGGAAACCCGTAAGATACATGATGGCTGACCATCATTCTTTGCATGTGCCAGTACAACGAAAAGAAGACAGGCAAGAGAGGGGGTATGACAGAATTCATGCTTAAAGTGGAAAAAAACCGGCTTGCCTGGTCGGTGTTAGGGTGGATAGGGTGCATGATGGGACACCAAGAAGAAAAGAGAGATTTTAGTCAACTTTCCACATTCCCTCCTTGTCCCATAGAAACCCTATTACAGAAATTCTTAATCAATTTCTATGTTCATTAAGTCGTACACTTGTTCTTGCAACATGATCATTTCATTTTTCTTTCCTCTGTTTCGTGGACGAGGAGTACATGTAGTGGCACACTGCCCTCAAGGGGCGGGGCCACACTGGACACAGAGGCAACAAGTGAAAATAGTAGCCAAAACGAGACCCAGGACTGTTAGTGCCCTCCACCCCCAGGTAGACAGGAGGCCCCACAACCAGCCGGTCAGGGACCATGTGCCAGTGTCCATATCCAAGTTATTGGATAGTATGTGGAGGCGGGATATAGCAGAGTAAACTGATGGGGCGTTGTCTGGAATAAATACACAGCAACTGGACCCTATTACCTTACACACACCACCATGGTCGGCTAACAGGACATCTAAAACTATACGGTGCTGCAGGGTCATGAGTCTGTCTGCAGCTACTTCAGCTGTAATGTTATTCAAGGCGCCAGTTGTTTCGTCTATGGCAGCCTGAACTACACAAGTTAATTGCCGGATGTGGCGACTGTTAGCCATGGGTCCCCAGAAAGGGAGGAAACCTTTGAAAAAATCTCCAGCTTCTTGTCCTGTAGTATCTTCTGTATCTATGACCCCCCTTCGTTGTCTTCTAACTTGGGTCAGAGGGTCAATCAGGTGGTAATCAGCAGGGGCTGTGTAAGTGGGTGGTAAAAGGAATGCGATGTAGCACTTTCCAGACCAGCCTTGAGTCAACCAAGTGCGCGCATGGGGTCCACAAATGAAATAGGTGTTTGGGGCAGTTACTATGGTCGGAAAATCGGGAGCGGGTAGTGTATATGTCCTATCACACTCGCTGTTCCCCATTACTTCCCCCTTTCCTTTTCCTCTTATACAAAACAGGCCGGGTTGCGTTACTACCCAACCTCCTTGATCTGTCTGTCTTTGATTGACGGAAAACATTTCCCTGAAGGAAGCAATGCCATGGAACTGAGAGTAACTGATATTTTCGTGATCCTCGGCCCTTCCCCAGGTCACAGTAAGATCCACCATTTTAGAAACAGCCTTTACTCTTTTAGTCTTTACTTCGTTCCAATTACTTTCATTTTTCAATTTTGTCGGGGGAATGTTTCTGACTGAGGCAGAAAATATCATAGCTAATGCATAGGCGGACCCTGAATAACCGAACGGGAGGGATAAAAAGGGCATTCCCTTATGTACGGAATGTGGCATCAAGCCACAAACCCAACAGTTCATCTTGTTGACAATGAGTTGGTGTTTATGGAGAGTGGAAATGAATGTATTATTTATAAATTCCTTTCTTCTGTCCTCGAGGTGTGGGGAAAGATCAATATGGGAATGCATAGTTATATTCTTTACAAGCGTGGAAGAGGGTGGAGGGAAAATTGTATATAAGATCCAACCCAGACAGGCCACTAAACAGCAAACAAGTAACATTATTAATAAAAAAATCGAGAACCTGCTATGCAGTAATTTCACATAATTAGTTCTTTTCAATTTGCGCATCATGTCATTACTCCTCATAGTGTCTATTAATTAATACCCAAATGTACCTGTACACGAGATCAAACGCTTCCCAGTAGCCGCTTCACCAAGAGCTTGTTCCTGGACTTAGTTAGCCACCGGTTCGTTATGATCAGGTGTAATGTCTTTGGTCTATTTTTTCTGAGATCGCAGCCGCGATCTGTATTCCTGCTGAGGAGTGAGTTCTGGAAGTGGTGAAATATTATTTATATTCGGGGCATTTATAGCCGCAGGACAGGGCACATTGTCCGTTAGTATTGGTCCAAAAAACTTCTTGCAGTGGCTGGCGTGGAGCCACACTTTTCGTCCTTCCACTTTGACTGCCGTCCTCGTTGTCAGAAGAACCAGTTTAGGGGACGTCCACCTTTTCTCCAAGGGGCTGGTACTATCGAAGTTCCGTACGAGTATCCAATCACCAGACTTGATGGTATGTTCCTCAGGTGTAGTGTGATCTGGAAAAGCTGCTGAAACCTGTGAACGACAAGAGTGGAGTGCAGACATCAAGGAAGCCAAGTAATCTGTCACCATGTTAGAGTCAATATCAGTTAGTTTCCTAGGAGAAGGGACACCCCAAATGTTAGGAGGCCTACCGAATGTTACTTCGAAAGGGGACAGTCCCGTCCGGGAATGTGCCACCATCCACATGAAAAAGAGAGCGACCGGAAGGGCAGGATCCAGTCTATCCCTTTTTCTGCACATATTTTGGCTAGTTTTGTTTTCAAGGTTTGGTTGTGTCTCTCTACTAGGCCAGCTGCTTGAGGGTATCGGACACAGTGAAATCTCCAGGAATATCCCAGTAGAAGAGAAACAGCCTCCATTAGTTTAGAAGAGAAAGGCTGTCCATTGTCCGAATAGATGACCCTTGGTAACCCATACCTGGGGAAAAATTCTCTCACTAATTGTTTAGCCGTTGTCTGGGCACCATAGTCCGGGACGGGGTATGCTTCAGTCCATCGTGTCAGCGTACACACTACCACCAGTACATACTTGTATCCTCTACATCTGTCCATTTGGATGTAATCCGTTTGGAGGACTTCCAAAGGATGATCAGGAGGCTGGAACCCACCCTGTTCTACTGGTACTCCTTTATCAGGATTGAATTGGCAACATATCATGCAAGTTTTTACTTTTTGTTTGGCTGCAGCTCTTAGGTGTTTGTTAAACCAGATGTTCCGTAAACTGTCAAGCATACCTTTTTCGCCTAGGTGGGCGGGGCTATGGACCGTGTCAATTATGACTTGTACCATTGAGTCAGGGAGAAACCATACTGTTTGGTCTTTGGTCATCCAACCCTGATCAGTCTGGACCCCTCCTTGTTCAGTCCATTTCTTTATCTCATCTGCGGTGGCATGTGTCTGTATGTCTCGTACGTATTCCAAGGGATCCCTTATTACCATAGTGACAGTCCGTGCTGGTACCTGAGAATCTGTCGTGTTCACTGGACTCTGGGCTGTCTGTTTAGCAGTCCGGTCGGCAAAGTCATTTCCTTTGGATATGGTGTCTGTAGCTTTGGTGTGTGCTTTGCACTTCAGAATAGCTATGGCTGTAGGTAGGTGTATGGCATCTAGTAAGGCTTGAATCAAGGGGCCATGTTGTATCTTGGCTCCATATGAGGTAAGGAAACCTCTTTCTCGCCATAACACTCCAAAATTGTGAACTACACCAAAAGCGTATTGGGAATCAGTGTAGATGTTAACCTTCAACAGTTTTGCCCATATGCAGGCCTGTGTCAGAGCGATGAGCTCTGCTGCTTGGGCTGACAGGGTGTCTATTCTTTGTGTCTCTATAATCTTACAGTCCGTGGTTACTGCATAGGCTGCCACTAACTCTCCAGCGTTTGTTCTCATGCACGATCCATCCACATAAAGTGTTACATCAGGATCTGGGAGTGCAACATCTGTTAGGTCTTGTCTTGGTTTTGTCACTACATCAATCATCTCCGCACAGTCATGTTGTATCGTGTCATCTGAGCTTGAGGGCAAAAGGGTAGCCGGATTCAATATGTTGCATCGCCTTATCTCTATGTGTGGCTGAAATAGCGTTAGTTCGTATCCTGTCAGTATTGCTATAGTCAGGTGTTGTGTCTGTGTTCTGTTTAGAAGGACTTCCATGGCATGTGGCACTTGTACTATCAGGGGATGTCCTAGCACTATTGAATCACTTTGTCTTATGGCCAGGGCTGTAGTATGTATGTATGTGTGTTCTTATATAGCGCTCGACTTACCCTTGGGCATCTCGGCGCTTGCATTGGGAACCCGTCCTGGTTTTTCCCTGTGAGATAACCCGTACTGGGCATCCCCAAGGTGAAAGCCAGGCATCCTGCCGCGGGGGGCCGTAGTGGAGATTAAGCAAGCTATTGCCCAGAGTTGCAGAGTGTGAACCCGTGATTCGAGTAGGCACCGAAGTGAGAATTATCAAGTCCATGGACACTTGGGCTCAGACCCTGCCGCGTCGGGAATTGAACCCTGGTCCCGGGTCTGACCTCTGCTTCAGGGTATGCCTGCTCTAACCAGTGAGCCACACTTCTCCACTGTAGCCGCAACGGATTTCAGGCATGCAGGCAAAGCTTGTGCTACGGGGTCCAATGTACTAGAAAAATAAGCACAGGGCCTGTTTCTTCCTGCTTGGTCTTGTGTGAGGACGGATAGTGCTGTTCCGTCACGTTCTGTAACGAACAGGGTAAAATGCTTGCTGTAATTTGGGGTAGCTAAAACTGGTGCTTGACATAGAGCTAGTTTTAGAGCTTCAAATGCTTGGGAGTGTTCTGATGTCCAAGGGAGAGTTGTAGAAGTGGCTGCTTCCACTGTAGTTAACTGTATGATTGGCTTGACTATGTGGGCATATTGAGGGATCCATTGTCTGCAATATGAGGTGAGACCAATGAATGCACACACTTCTTTTTGTGTCTTTAGCTGTGAAATTGTTGAAATCAATTGGATTCGTTCTTGTGTCAGTTGCCTACCCTCCTTGGACAGCAAGTGCCCTAAGTAAGCCACTTGCTCTGCACAGAACTGTAATTTTGAGGGAGATACCTTGTGACCTTTGTCTGTCCGAAAATGTAGAACTGTGAGGGATGCCTTTTCACAATCTTGTTCTGTCCTTGCTGTGATGAGAATGTCATCTACATACTGTATTAATGCTGTGTTGATAGGCATACTGATACTGTCAAGTTGTCTTTTTAGTGCTTGGCTGTAAATGCTTGGACTTTCCGTATAGCCTTCGGGAGCTATAGTGAACCTGAAACTCCGTCCTTTTAAACTGAACCCGAAAAGATACTGACTGTCTGGATGTATAGGAATGCTGAAGAACGCATTCTTCAACTCGATGACTGTGAAAAATGCAGCTTCCGGATCTATGGCAGTCAATAGTGAAGAAATATCTGGGACCACTGGATATTGTGGGATCACACATTTGTTCAGTTCTCGAAGGTCAACCACCAATCGGTAGACTGGGGGTGTCTGTGGGTCAGTCCTTTTGAGGACTGGAAGAACTGGAGAATTGCAAACATTTGAATCCGTCTCCACCACCACCCCATGTTCTATGAGTTCTTGAATTATTTTTAGTAAGGCTTGTTCAGCCTCGGGTGGAATCTTATACTGTCGTATACGGGGTAGGACCACTCCCTCCTTGAGTGTGACCTGGTGTGGGGTAATGCCCATGTATCCTACATCAGTCGAACTTTTTGCCCACAAATGTTGTGGGATGTCATTAAGTCTGGGGTCGAATTCTTTGACTGTGAAATGTCCTTTGAAATCTCGTAGAAACAATTTATTCCCTCAGGTGAGCAGCATATTACTGCTCCTAGTTCTTTAAGTGTCTTGATTCCCAGTAAATTCTCTGGGCACGTTTCTGTACGGACTAGGTCAGTAGTGCGTGTCAGAGGACCCTCTCCTAAAGAGACTTGTTCAGATACTTTGTTTATTATTGGTTTGCCAGAAAAGCCCAGAGATATGTTATGTGAGCCAGAGAGAGGAACCTCTGGGACTTCCTTATGACTTATGGTAGTCCTACTTGCCCCTGTGTCTATGAGGAATTTTCTATCTTGTTTTTATCTGGGCTTGTACATATGGACCTTTTTGATCCACTGGAACTGGGATAAGGGGCAAGTCACCTTCTCTCTCAAGGCTGTTTCATGAATATGGTGCAAACTCGGGGTAATCTGTGCGTACTGGTACATCTGTGTGTCAGCGGCAGCAGGCGTCTGAACCTGCGGAGGCGCAATAGTCTGAGGCTGCTGGGTGTTACCTGGTCTGGGAGTGTGAGGGCGTTCTTTCATTTTTCCTGTCGCTATGTTGTGTTTCAGGACTGGACATTCCCTCACGAAATGGCCCTGCTGCTTGCAGTAGTTGCAAGTACCTTTATTGGCCCCCAAATTACCTTTGGGGCCCGTGTTTACTGGTGCCGTCTGTGCAACCAATACCTTCATTTTTGTGTCTTTTACTCTTTTCTTTTCTTGTTCCTGTTCTTCCCTTATTCTGTTGTGGTGGTACTGTAACATTTGTAACATTTGTGAAGGACTATTTGCTTGACAGGAGCTCTCAATTTTTAACACCCTAATTCTGATGGGTGGTAAGGCGTTGTCCACCAATTTAGATACAAAAAGGTGGGGATATGCCTCGCTACTATGTGCGAGTCCACTGTTTATAGAGAAACATTTCTCCAACCTGGTGTAATAATCACCTGTATCCTCATCTGGCTTTTGTTTACAGGCAGAAATGACATCCCAATCTTCCTTTTTTGTTGTTAGGGGCAAGACCTGTATGAGGAGACTGGGCAATTCTTTTACGCATTCACCCAGACCTTCACCTGGCTTTCTGTCTGTCTCCTCTTTTTCTAGGGCAGTCCACGTAATCTTTTTACCACCCACCTCCCAGTCCTTTTCCTTTAGTTTGTCGAATATGCCTGTAGGTAAAATTACTTTAAGGAGTATTATTATATCTGGATATGTGAAACTACCCATTTGGAGGATATCCTTCAACTCTCTATGGAATCCTCCAGGATCTTTTTCATGAGAGCACCATTTTTTTCATTTCCAATATTTCTAACTTGGTGAGAGGAGTATACACATGTATTCGTTGCAATGTGCCATCTGGCTGTGGTATGGGGTGGACGTCTCGCAAGGGATATTGGCCTATGCTGTAAGTTTCATGATCTGATGTAGCTAAGGTAAGTTGTTGGTAACGGAGGCACAGGTCCAGAATGGTATTGATCAATTCCGGTCCCCGAGACCTCCATCTATCTGTCACTACTTCTTGTAACAATTTTATAGCTTATCTGGTCAGTGGGAGTTATTCTTGTATAAGGTATCCAGGTGTTGGACCATATAAATACCTGCTAGCCGTTGTTCTGTTCGGGAAAGAGCCAGAAACATTTGTGCTACTATATCTGGGCCATATACCCGGTGTTGTGATATCCAATGGGTGGCAGACCGGGCCAATTCTATTTCGTGTTGGGTAAGGGGAGGCTCATTGTCAATCCATTCATCCAGGCCCTTTCTGTGGACTGAAAAAGTTCTTCCAAGGAAGGATCTAATCTTTTAACTTTCTGTGACACTCGCGGGGGTCGCCACTTGGAGCCATGACAATGCCGCGCTACACCCAGGAAATTCATCCTACCTAGTGTCGGATCCTCATCTTCCTCCAAGTTGTCTTCCTGTGTAACTTTCTCGGAGCGAATAGTGACAATTTTCTTAACCAGTCTTTTAGTTATTTTGTCGATCTGATGTCCCAGATCATGTGCTCCTCTGTGTATTTGATCACTAAGGTCTATTAACTCAGAGTCTACGTTCCCATTACCCGGGTCTAGTTCCCGGATCAAACAATTTATGATGAACCGCAGGAGTAGTCCTCTGATAGGAACTTTTCTGTTCTTCATGACCTGGGCCAGAGTATCCGTACCTTCCCCTGTTCGTATAAATTCATAAACTCTATCCAAATGTTTCGTTATATCAGGGACCTTTTGGAGTTGACCCAGGGCTTGTCTTAATCTCTCTGATATCGTGGCCATTGGGCCATTACCGGGTTCGGGGTCATAAGGAAACTCAAGAGGCGGGACATCATCTTTATCCTCAGCCCCGTTCCCGGGCACTCCCAAATCAGAGTTGGAACCACCGGCTACTAGTTCAGGTGCACGTGTAGACGGGCGTGTTCTAGGTGTGCTAACATAAGCGGGGTGGTTCTGACAGATAGGCAGGGAGAAAATTTTCGGGGACAGTGGGAGTTATTTTCACTGGTGATTTGGGGTGTTCTTCTATAATTTCTTCGGACAAAACGGGATAAATGCCAGTAACAAGGGCGCCTCTCTCTCTGTCTGTCTGTTCAGCTAAGACCTTCTCGCCTTCCTCCTGTAACTGCTTTTCTTTAGCCTGTTCCGACATTCTCTTACTTTTCTCAACTTTCCCAAGTTCCTTCTGGGCCCTCCTATGTGCCTCCTTCCGCCATAACTCAATGGCTTCTGTCTGTGAGGGCCTCGGCTTTCTTTTCCATAACTCTTCCTCCACTCTCATAATACATTCCATGTCCCATGTACCTGTGGCAGGCCACCTATACATCATTTCTAAATTCTCGGTATAGTCTACCCAGAGGTCTAAGAACAATATGACCCCCAATCCATGTTTGTTATACATGAAATGTCCAGGCGTGTCTCTAGGCGGGACTTTAACCGGTTTCTCTAATATATTCTTTTTGGTGCTTATCGTACGTAATTTGGAAAACAGAGGCATTTTTAAAATTGACCAATTATGGTTAAAAACTTGAGATATACAAAAAATACTTTATACACTAAAGCATAGTGCAACCATACCGGTCCCGCGAATGAGACTCGTCTTTACCGTGTTCCCAAATGGAACCCGTCTTTATACATTCCCAGTTGTACTCACCGAGAAGCAAAACTCGAAGACCTGGTCATCGGACTCTTGACGCTTGCGCAGGAATATCGGGGCTCAAAAGACCTTGGACTCGGCGCTCTCACTGGTCGGGCTCTGGGTTGGGACGCTCCGCTATCTTCTTCACCGCCTCGTGTGGATGATCAGTCGCAGTCCGTCTCCTCCTCGTCTCGAGGAAGTTAGCGGGAACACCCCGCTGTTGTGCACTTGAAGTCCGTCGAAAGTATGGAAGGGACAAGGACCTGACTTACATCGCCGGCGCGTAGGGAAGAGGGAGCGTTCCTGTTCAGGCGCCAATTAATGTGGTAAATACAATTATTTACACTGCCGGAATTTCTATAGATATCAAAGAAGAGTTAATCCATAAAATGAGGAGCAGAGTCCGTGGTCTTCGAGTAAAAGGGCTTTATTCCAGAACTCGGGTTAAGGGAGAGCTCCTTCACCAAGCGGGTTCAGGAGTAGTCTGCTTTACTTGAAACATGACAGCACTTATATACATTACTTGCACAATCAAAAGAAGGAGTTTCCTGGGCATGATTAAATTATCCGTGATACAATCATACAGAAGACGTAGCAGGCTTGTTTTCGTTTAAAGAGTTACTAGTGTCTGGGGACAGAGAATCGAGGCATTGTTACAGGGCCATTTCTGTCTGAAGGGTAAAGAGAACGAGGCATTATGTGTGCCTTACTTCCACACAAGGGCGGTGATGTTTCACAATGGTATGTGTGTACAACTGGGAGGAAGGAGAATGGGCCGTGTTTAACTATTCTCTTCGTGTCTGTCTGGCGTACTTGATCAGTTTACTCATGATTGTTGACCCAACCCGTGGCTGCCCCCGCAAGCTGAGAGATCATTGATGAGCGAGAGTTGCTCGTTCTTTGATAGAGTTAGGGAGGGGGGGAGAATTTGACGAGGCAACCATCTAACTGACTCCGTTCTGTTTTAAGGAAAATATCAAACAGGACGGAAACCCATAAGATACATGATGGCTGACCATCATTCTTTGCATGTGCCAGTACAACGAAAAGAAGACAGGCAAGAGAGGGGGTATGACAGAATTCATGCTTAAAGTGGAAAAAAACCGGCTTGCCTGGTCGGTGTTAGGGTGGATAGGGTGTATGAAGGGACACCAGGAAGAAAAGAGAGTTTTTAGTCAACTTTCCACACCCTGACCGCCGAGGCTGCTTGGGGGGAGTCCAACAGGGACCCACAGGGCCAAAAAAACTTTTCTTTTTTAATTTTCGACAGGATTCACGGATCCCACAAAAAAACACATAGTATCCCACGCTTTTTAAATAATTCACCCAGGTCCGTCAGGTTACTGGGGCATTTGCATATTAAAGAAGGGGGCACTAGGGTCCATCCCAGGGCTTATTAATGTCCCCGGGACCCCCACCTCCCCAGGGTTCCTTCGAAAATGAATGCAGGGAGGCCCGTACAGCCTCCTCCGCTACCCCGGGCAACACCACCTCCCCAGAGCTTATTTGTTTTTAAATGAGGGGCCCCTCAGACCCCTCTGCCGAGGGGACTGCCACCTCCCAGGGTCTTATCTCAAATTGAATGTGGGGTGGTCATATGCGCCCACCCCAGGGCCCTTGGCTGCAGAGGGTCCTTGGGCCAAAAACAACTCCTTTTACCTCCATTAAGTTCCACAGAGGGGGATTGTTGAGAGGTGATCGGAGGCCCGCCCCCTTTCTCTACCATTCTGCAAAAGCACCTCATGGTGCATTACTGGTTGGGGGGATGAAGTCCACTTTACTTCTGAGGGTCCCTCCTATTAAGTCAGTAAGTCCCACACAGCCGGATTGCTGAGAGGTTGTTGGAGGCCTCACACCACCACTGCAAATCTGCCTCCTGGTGCACTACTAGTTAGGAGATGAAGTTCCCTTGGCTCTTGAGGGTCTTTAGTGGCAAAGTACCCCTCCTGTTACCTCCAGTAAGTCCAACATATCGGGATTGCTGAGAGGTCTTTAGAGACAACATCCCCTTTCTCCACCTCTCTGCAAATGCGCCTTATGGGGCACTACTGGTTGGGGGATGAAGTCCTCTTGGATGCTGAGGGACCTTGGGGGCCAAGAAGCTCTCCTGCTACCCCCAGTAAGTGCCATACAGTAGGATTCTTGAGAGCTGGTCAGAGGTCCCACCCCTTTTCTCCACCCCTCTGAAAATGCGACTAGTAGTTAAGAAAAGATAGAAATTCACTTAAAACACGAAAGGCTACAGGGATGTTAGAGTTATGAAATAACATCAAAAAATGTGGAAATTCACTTAAAAAACAAAGGTTACAGGGACAAGAGGGAAATAGAATTAAAAAAAAACTTAGAAATTCACTGAAAAATCAAAGGTTAAAGGGGCGTTATAATTAGACTCTGATTTCACTTGTACAAACAAGTGAAATTCAGCAGTTATAGTTACCTGAGCTAACTATAACTTATGCTCTCACAATGAACTGCTTATGACCTCATATATGACATTACTCATTACATGGTCAGCGACATCACTGATGACATCTCAAATTACATTACAGATTACATCATTGATGACTCAATCCAGTGAGTTTACGTATTTTGTAAGAGTTTATGATAGTTAAACATATATACTAAGGTTCTAAAAAACTTAATGTAGCATACTAGGTATACTTCTAATGAGTGATACTACTTTAAATATATACCATGTGAGTATTTGCGTGACTGTATGTACCTTTGTGAGTATGGCTGTGTGAGTGGCTGTATGGGTGTATAAGTGGTTTTGTAAGTAGCTGTGTGGGTGAGTGAGATGCTGTGTGAGTGGCTGTATTGATGAGTGAGTGGGTGTGCTAGTGAATGTATGGGTGGGTGAGTGATGGTATAAGTGGCTGTATCCATGGATAAATAGGCATGTAATGACTATATGGGTGAGTAAGTGGGTTTCTGTATGGGTGAGTGAGCAGCTGTTTGAGTAGGTGTTTCATTAAGTGACATCATGTGTGAGTGACTGTATTGGACTGTGAGTGTCCGTGTGAATGGCTATACAGGTGAGTACAGGAATGTGTGAGTGCTTGTATGGATGTGTGAATGAGTGTGTAAGTAGTTGTGTGAGTGAGTGTATGAGTCCTTCTATGGGTGAGCGAGTGGCTGGGTTGAAAGGTGCATTGGTGTATGACTTTGTAGCTAAATAAGTGGGTATGTGAGTAGCTGTATGGATGAGTGTGTGGTTATGTGGCTTGCTGTAGAAGTGAGTATCTGGTTACAGGAGTGGCCGAATGGGTGACTGAATAGTTGTGTGAGTGGGTGTGTGAGTGGCTCTATGGAGAAGTGAGTGGGTGTATGAGTCCTGGTGTATGTTTGTGAATGGGTATGTCAGTGGTTGTACAGGTATGTGAGTGGGCGTACAAGAGGTTGCATGGGGGTGTGAGTAGGTGTGTGCATGGTTCTGTGGATAATGTCATCAGTGATATCACCCCGGGGACCCAGTCCCCCAGCGCATGGCTACCTCGTTGCAGACCGCCGGGGAAGCCTGTAGGCCCCAACAAACCCTGCCAGCTCCCTGCCTCCTGCAGGAGCTGGAATTGCTTTCGGACAGAAGAAGCTACTAACATGCAACTCCCTCTGTCCATAAACAATTTAGTTCTGCTTAATGGAAGCAAGAGCATTTTTAATGCTATCGCTCCCAAAAAGCAGAGCAGTGTTTGATATAGCTTGCTCCTGCCAATCCAATGCAAATGGCAATGTCCCGGAGGTGGGCACCCCAGTACATTGCTGGAGCTTGCCCTCGGGGGTGGTGGTCCCCAGGCCTTTATATATGTAATCAAAAATGGGGAGGGGGCCTATTTCAGTCCCTGGAATCCCATCCCCCGCGGCCAGGCCTTCATAATTTTTGTAAAAAATGGAGAGGGGGGCCCATGCGGCCCCCCTCCCTGGGACGATATCGCCCGGGGATCCCATCCCCTCGGGCATGGCCACTTCAGGGACAGGGGGAAGCCTGAAGGCCCCTGCTGTCTCTGCTTGCTTCTCGCCTCCTATATGCAGCTCCCTTTGTCCAAAAGCGATTGCGGTCCCCTTCATGGAAGCAAGAGCATTTTTAATGCTCTCGCTTCCATGAAGCATAGCAGTGTTTGGTATAGGTTGGCGGAAGCAGTGCTCCTGCCAAACCATAGCAAACTGCAATGTCCCGGGGTTGGGCACCACAAGACATCGCTAGAGTCATCCCTGGGGGTTTGGCTGCCCCCAGGGACATGTAGGGCTCCTGGGAAGGGGGCCCCACGCATTTGCTCCAGAGAGGTGACCGTCCCAAGGACAGCAGGGGCAGAGTGGACCCCACCTTTGTCTACACATTTGCCACGGGGGAGGTGACGGTCCCCAGGGCAGCGAGGGAGCTGCAAGGCTCCCCCGCATATAATTAAGTTACTGCCCCTGTGAGATGGCAATCCCCGGGACTGCAGGGGAGGCTACAGGACCTCCACTGCATTCTTTTATTACCTGATTTTTGGCCTGGGGAGGTATCAGTCCCTGTGGCAGCGTGGAAGCTGCGAGGCTCCCCTGCATTTAACTATATCACTGCCCTGGGGAGGTGGCGGTCCCCAGGGCTTTGAATAGCCCGAGGAGGGGGGCCGGGTGTATTTGCTCCTCTATTTTTACCATGCCCCCTTGATTTGGGCTAAGTCCCAAGTTGGCTGTCAGCGCAACCCCCATGTACCATCGCGAAATCATCGCGAATATTGGTGGGAATACAAAAAAGTATCAGTTAATCATTAATATGCTTTGTTATAGAGATATTGAGATTCTGATAAATGGTTTTATAGAGTTACTAGCAGCCCGTCCCGACCTTGTCTGGGAGCATTCAGGCTTCCCCTACCCCCGCCTGCCCCGACATTGGCAAGCAGCTCGTGCCCCCGCCCGCCCTGTCCCGCACCTGCCCCGACCCTCGCCTGCCCCAACATTGCCTTTCCTCAGCCGATCTGTTTTCCTGCCTGGCCCGACCCCCGCCTGGCCTGAATCAATGGAGGTCGGACAGTACTACCTGCAAAATGTTATACCTGTCACCTTGTTTGTCCCTGTCTCCCGCCTGCCCTGACCCCCGCCTGCCCCGACATTGCCTTTTCTCAGCCGATCTGTGTTGTTGTAACTCCCCGTCCCCCGCCTGGCCCGACACCCGCCTGCCCCGACATTGTCCCCGGAGCTTTACCTCAGCCGCCGTTCCTTACTTCACCACTCCTCGCCGCTCTGCTCCTCACTGCCTGTGTTGTTGTAACTCCCCGTCCCCCGCCTGGCCCGATACCTGCCTGCCCCGGCATTGTCCCCGGAGCCTTACCTCAGCCGCCGCTCCTCAGTTCACTGCTCCTCGCCGCTCTGCTCCTCACTGCCTGTCCGCCGCCGCTCCTCCCCCGCGCCATGTCCGCCTCTCCTCTACTCGCACCGCCGCTGGCCTGTCCGCTGCTCATCAGGTCACCGCTCCTCCCCCACGCCATGTCCGCCGCTCCTCGGACGCCGCTCCTCCCAGTGCTCCTGACATGAACACGCACATCGCGGCCGGCGCTACTTTGGAGGGACTACTTTTTTTTTAATATAAATTTTGTAAATAACGTTTATTTTGTAAATTTATATAGCCTATGTATTGGGTGTTTGGATTGGTGGTGTACTTTTTGAGTTTACCTGGCTCAAAGGACACAGTTCTCTCTTTATAATAGTAGTATAGATTTATATAGTGAGTTATATACTGTGATGGTTTAAATTCATTATAATGTTATAACTATTGAAAGTGATGGTGGCTATTGAATTCCTGCTTTTGCCTTCTGCTTTTGCGATGTAACCACGGGGATCGCGATGGCCAACGTCATTGCGATCTCCAGCCTCACTTAGAAAACAGAAAATAGGTTTTAGAGATGATTGTTCTAGAAATACACAAGAGAAACATGAGTCTGAAGTGTACAGTAATAAACCTCCAGTGTGTAAAATACTGTAATATGTGTGAATATATGTGTTTTCACTTTATGGAAATGGAGCGATCGTTGCGGTTAACGGTGATGTTGCAACGCCCTGAATATCAGTGGAAACAGAAAACAGATCTGTAAGATTTTTTTATGGAAGCTTAGTACAAAAATATGAGTTTAAACATGCTTTGAAAGAAGTATGTATATAGTAATACATGTAGTGCAATGTTCAGAATGGATTTTTTATTTTTGGGTGTGTTGGTGGTAATTGAATGTTTGCTTTTGTTTTCCAATTTCATGACATGTCAGCGGGGAATGCAAGATTGTCAAAAACTAAAAAATATATATATATATATTTGAAAAAATCTTTACAATATTTCGGCTACTAGGGTGGCTCTGACAAGAGCTGTTGCATTGGTTGTGTGCATACGGCTGTACACATAAGACCAGATGCAGAGTTTCATGTTACTTGGAAACACCCTGTTGCCTTCATCTGTAAAGAGCACTCCATCATTTCTATAAATTCCACGCATGGCAAAACGCAGATTGTTGTTATAGATACAGCCCAAGCGATGGTCTATGAGGAATGCAGAAACAGTTTTATTAGCATGTTTCCTGGCTTTTTCAATCTGTGGACAAAATTGATTTGCCCACTTCCATTTTTGTCTTTGCCATGTAGTAGAGTTCACCAAGACATTGTGAGGGAAAAACTACATCAGTTTCGCAAAGGTTTCTTTCATTAGTATTTCCTGCCCTTCCCCAGCCAATGTGCCTAGGTCATTGCCACCAGAGTGCACAATCATGAGGTGAGGAGTTTGGGAATCCACAATGAACTTAACCAAAGCCAACAACTGATGAAACTTTAACCCTCTCTGGCCAAACCAAGGGGCATATCAACAAGGGCAGTATCGCCACTTTAGCTGCAATTTTTGCCGCTTAAGCAGCAACATTTTTATCGCCCTATCTTCAAGGTGGTGCTAATATGCATTAGCGCATGTTAGCACCCGTTTTCCCGACGCCTCGCATCTCTAATGAGATGCAAAGTGAGCGTTACTGGGCGTACCCCTGACGGACTACCTTGTAAAATATGCTAAATGTATATTGCAATATTTACAAGGAGGCCCACGCATTTTAGCAGACGTTAGTTTACCTCTGCTACAATGCTGACTTACCTATACCTAACAATGGGGGTGGATTATGCTAATACGACACCAGGGTCATATCAGCATGGTTATCGCCGTTTTCCATGGAACATCGCTGGAAAACCAGCGATGTTCCATGGAAAACACCGCTATCACTGGAAAATTATCACCATTGCGCTATGCGTTGTTAATTTAGCGTTAGCTCTTGTTAAGAGCGGCCAGCGATAATTATCGCTGCCGCTTGATAATATGCCCCTAAGTAAAATTCTGCAAACCCAAGTCCCTATCAATAATGCTCTTTTTGCAGCCTCTTTAGCCCAATAGATACAGCTGTGGCCCACAATCCATACTCTAAGCATTTTGAAGTGAAGGAGCAATAGTATACAGGAGAAGGCTGGAGCTGAATGAGGTAGTTTTCCAAAGGAAAAGCAGTTAAAATAGAGGTGCTTTAAAAACAAATTAAAATATATATTTAATTGGATGCTACCAGCACAAAAGTAAATCAAATTAGGCAGTGTGTTGGATGCCTTAGCAAAAATTCTTATTATTGGCTGTTGTTTGAAAAAAGAAATGTAATATAGACATGGATATGGTTTTGAATCTGTGTTTCTTTTTAGGAAGTAGCATGTTTTTGAGAACGTGCTGTGAACTTGTGACCTACTGGTTCCACTGGGTTGCTATGTACACTGTGCTATGAGTGTGTTGGGGTCAAGGGTGTTAAAGAGACAGAACATTTTTTTTAAGTTGAGGAGAGATGATAGATTTAAGTAAAGACAAGCCTTAATGTCCAACTCAGGACCGTGTAATAAACTGTTGTTTAGTATTTAAATGTACAAAAATTAAGTTAGCTATAGGTTTGAACTCCTGTTTTATTCTCAATTTCACTGCGATCATTGTGAAAACATAGGAAAAACATCTCCAAAACGCACCAACAGGAACCTTGTTTTACAAGAGAGGGAAAGGGTTAACAGATGCTAACCATGCACAAGTGGAGATGCAGTAGTCTAAAATGAAATACATGATTTCATTTGCTGCCTTTCTCATGATGATAGAGTGGAAAGTTGAAGAGGCTGCCATTTTAGAGTTGCTTTCTATGAGAGTGGGCTACCACTTGTGCTTAGTTTTTACAACAGTTAACAGTGCCAAAACTATCCAGAAAGAGCTAAGACAACAATATAATCTACAAACTCAATTCACTGGTATATATATATATATATATATATAAACTTTAAATATATAAAACATGTACATTAGAAATGAAGATGTATATGGGAGTTTGATTAAAAAGAGAATCACAGTGATGTGAAAAAAAATATATCAGACGAACCGTATCTGGCATGGCAGAGGGTATGTGTTTAAGATGTAAGTACTGTTGAAAATTACCATGAGCAATGTCTTTAACAATGACAGTGTTTTAAATGTCGAAGCATTATGTGCAGAATAGATCCATCTAAATTATTTGAATTATGGGAGTTGTGGTGGTTTTAGTCACATTATTAAACAGGAGTACTGTAGTATGTATAAAGCATACGAAAATGTGCTGTGCCTGTATATAAACTATAAATTAGTAATACTTGTTAGGTATGCATTATGAAGTGTTTGTCTTATATGATCGGTTTGCATATGATTAGCTGTTGAGATATGTTTTTTCTGGTTTGCGATAGTTATATGTATGATGAGACTGTTGAGTTTACGTAAAAATGCAAAGAACTATACATTTTTGGAAAGATGGCCTGAATGTATATATCTTTCATAAAATCACATATATGTTTACATGGTGATCTATGTTCCTCAAGGCTGTTGAAAAATTCATGCATATAGTGAGGGTGGTGCATTTCTTTTGACAAGCTCTGTTTAAAACTGGTGAGGGGGTAATAGTAAAGAATGTCTTTGAGAGTTTGTGTGCTAGCTTTATTTGGCATGTAACTTTTCTTTGAGAAATTCTGAATATACGCTTTAAAGACACAAGAATCTTTTGTGATATGATGAGGTATTCCATTAGGAAAAGGTTTTGTGCTTTCAAAAGGTAACAAATGTTTTCAGTTTTAAAAACGTATTGATGCATGTGAACGCTGAGGAACAGAGCAATGTCTACTCTTAGAGAGCCATGTATGCAACTATATATCAAGTGTGACATCTAGAATTATTCAATCACCCAGGCACTACACATGCACTCTTCCGATCATGCAGGTACTAATTATTTACTCATTGAACTACACAGTCAACACCCACTTGTTCCTCCAATCACCAAGATAGTAGCAATATATTTATGTGAATACAAAGGCACAAACTATGCAGATATGGGACCACCGAAGTAGTTTGTACATACTCAGGGAATCTTGTAGGCACTACTTATATTCTGAGGGAATTACATAGGCACTATCTATGCACCTATCTAATCATCCCAGGAGTATTGTTGTATTTAATAACAAACCTATCTATTTACCAGTTTTAGTGAGGAAAGTGCACTCTTTTAGAACCATCTGGTGAATTCTATATATGTAATCTGCCACACTTTCACACAATGTTTGCATATACTTGGAAGAATTACAGAGCTAAATGATGTGATACAGATTAATGAGCAGATATTTTAATGCAGTGTTTCTCAGAATATAAATCTGACACATCTAAGTAGAAAAGTACTGAAACACTAAATCTACCAGTGACACAGTGATAGAGAGGCACAGAAATAGCTCTTATGCTCTGTTTTCAGATTTAGAGTATTGAGACACTGTATGTACTTTTACACTTTGGTTGATGTTTATTTTTAGAATTTACTACAAAAGACAAAGTGGGCTTTTACCGTGTATAAGTGAGAACTGATATCTGGTGCAGCTGTGTTGTAGGATAGGGTGCTATAATATCAAAAGGTAAGTAATAAATTAAGTTTTGTATTTTGGATTGGGTTTGGTACATTGAAGTAAGTTCTTGTAGTAATGAGGTAGGTTGATTTGAAGGTTTAAAACTGCAACATAATATGAAAGCCAGCAGTAAAGTAGTTGGTACATTGGCTAGAAAAAAAATCAAATATAGGTTTTTTTTGTTTACAGAACAATATTTGCATATTACAGACAGATTGCCTGCAAAAGCTTGGAGGGAAAAGGAACAGAAGCAAGTACAGTTCCTATGCAGAACTGAGACTCAAAAGGGGCAAAATTAAGAAAAAGTGGTGAACTAAGAAAGAGCTATAGGTAAGAAGACAAACTCTTTTTTAAAATATTTGCGGACATTTCCAAAGATTAGGAAATAATGAAAATAAAATTCCAATTACGAGAGATGATACAAATTTACGAAATCTATATTTCAAGAACAGGAACGAATGTTACAAATATATATAAACCTTAATCAAGACACTATGGGGCTCATTACGATGTCGGTCGGGAAGCCTCTGACCGACAGTTGGAAGCTTCACGACCATGTTGGAGCCCTTCCGACTGAAGGGGACAGTTTACGGTCCAACCGCTGGATTATCATGTTTGCGGTCAGAACATACACTGGCCGTTCATTCCGACTCAGTTCTGACCGGATCTCAGAGTATTCCAGTCAGTCAGAACCGCATCATAACTCCCTATGGTGAGCCGTCGGGATTACGATGTCGGATTCAGACAACCTTCCCATGCCGGCCTTTCAGTCATGGAAAGGCTGTCGGATAGTGACTTTGAAGGCCCCTTGGCAGGACCTCCTTGCCCCCTGGCCTACAGATGCTGCAGAGGGGGAACATAAGGTACCCCCCTGTAAAACCTTGCACCATGTGGTAGGCACCATGGAGTGCCTGCGACAGGGTGCAGGGTTTTACACATTACCCCATAGGAGGTTGTGTTAGGACCCTTTTACAGCCGTAACACAAGCTCCCATAAGGAACAATGGGAATCCGACCAAACAGTGTTCGGTCAAATTGTAATCCGGCAGTCGGAACCACAGATCGCCTGTCAGTCGGTCCCGAGTCCGAGATGGTGCCGGTCCATGGCTTTCTAACCGACATTGTAATGAGCCCCTTTATGCAGAAAGGTACCCCCTAGGATTCATTTATAGGTGAAGGAGCAAGGGGGAAAAATCCACAAAGAATAAGATTAAAAAAAACTCCAACGTGACCTGTATTCTTTCTCTGTTGGCTCACTAGAACTCTATGGGCTGTACAGTACTGGAATTGTCAAATCATACACTTGATCATAAGGGGGCCGATTCACAGAACTATTCTGAAACAAAATCCTAATCTTACTACTTTTGGTATTCTCAGAAAGCATTTAGTAGTAGTAAAGATAGGATTTTGTCTACAGTTAGGATTTTGTCTTAAGTTGAACTTAAGTTAAACTTAAGTTTGTCTTAAGTTTTGGTCTTAAGACAAAATCCTAACTTGAGACAAAATTCTAACTTAAGAAAAAACCCTAACTTTACTACTACTAAATGCCTTCTGTGGATACCAAAAGTAGTACGTTTAGGATTTTGTCTCAGATTAGTTCTGTGAATCAGCCTTATTGTTATTTATCATTTTATTATACTTTTAGACTTATTCATGTTTTCTGAATTTATTTTATTTATACAAAAGTTAACAACAAGTTATTAAAACTACAGGAAATTCATTAATGTAAACATACAATAGTACCACATTGAAATACATGTGATTATTATTCGAATGCAATGTTAAAATTTGCGAATGATACATATATGTTGAAAGATTTAGTGTACCCCCTAGAACCAACCACATTAGCATTCTAACCTCACACTCAACAACACACTGACACTCTCTCATCACATACATGGGCTCCCCAGCCACAATTACATACACTGATGGTAATTATGGAGAGGTCACTTCAAAAGATATCTGTGATCATGTTGTAGGCTGGAATTTCACAACAACCCATTCAACACATGTCTAATTTATATCCACTTTAATCAGGACCACCCATTTATGAATTTAAAGGGGTGTGGTAGGGGGATCATGCGGTTCTCTGATGCTTTCTAAGGAAATGGCTTTGAGGAATCCCAGAAATGAAGAGATAATCTGTTACTGTCCCGACTGAGACATAGGTTTAGGATAAGAATTTCTATGGGAGGATCATCCAATCAACGGGAACCCTATCCAGAAAAATGAATCAACTAAAAAATGGTTTCAATATTGCCAAAATAATTTTTACAGTCAGTATAATATATACAGCATGTCACATTTTCCCAGGCTAATTTCTGCATTATGGCTATTGCGATTCAAAAACCCATAATGTAGACTGGAGAGTCCTCTGTGATAGAAGAACGCCAATTGCCTCATGAGATGGGTTTGTGGGGCAATGGGATAATCTGGCAGAACAGTGGCCACAATTACCACAGCCAAGGAGGGTGGCTCGGCCCGCCACTGTCCTGTCCTGTCGCTGACAGGCACAGGACAAGCCCCGTACGTCCCGTGCTGCGGGTCTGCGGTATGCCTTAAGCAGCACAGTAAATCATGCACAGGTGTCCTTAACAGAGGGGATTGTGGGACATGCAGTCCCCAGCGGCAGCAGTAGCACCAGCCGCAGCTCTGCCCTTAGGGTGTTAGTAGTGCCGGTGTCAAAACAGGTTTTCTCAGTCAAAGCAAGCAGGTGGAATCTTGTCTCAATTATAATATCAGCAGGGGCAGCCTCAGTGATAATGTCAGCAGGCGTAGCTCCCTGTCAATTATATATGTATCTTGTCACACACTGTTTGCATGTACTCGGACAAATTAGAGAGCTAAATGCTGTGATACAGATTAATGAGCAGATATTTTAATGCAGTGTTTCTCAGAATATCAATCTGACACATCTGAGTAGAAAAGTACTCAAGCACTAAATCTACCAGCAACACAGTGGTAGAGAGACACATAAATAGCTGTTATGGGCGCGTGATGGCGACGGGTGCTCCGATGTAGAGCCCCGACCCGAGTTCTCCTTCCCCAGGCGCCAGCCCTTTGAAAATTATCTGGATCCGGCACACACACAAGACGCTGCCGGGGGAAGCTGGCGGCCACCACTGGGCGGACTTTGGGACCCGGAGGACGCTTCCACCCGCGCCGAGGGCTCCTGGCAGACTGTGGCCGCCTGTGTCGAGGCCTGACCGGTGGGCCCCACTACGTGAGGCTGGGGATCTAAACACCGGAACAGGCCCGGGTAAAGGGCCTTGACGGGCAGAGCTGGCATGGAGCAGGAGAGGCTGCACGAAGTGGAGGCGACCGCGGGTGCTATCCGTGAGGACAGGGAAGAACCCACTGCACCTGACTGCCGCAGGACCCGGGGGACGATCCCCAGACCCCCCTTCCTGACCGACTGAGCTGGGTGCCCGCCTGGGACGACAAAGAGACGCAAGGCGCGACGGGAGACACGGAGAGTCCCTGCGCGCAGCAGCCACTGGCAGAAACAAGGAGTGGAGAGGCCAATAACGCAATGCCCACATAACCACCTTCGTCACGGTCAGTGAAGTGTGCTGGGAAGCGCGACGCCGCGCTGCAGAAGTGGCAACAGGCCACAGAAAACAGCCTGGAAGTAAGGTGGTGGCAGTTGGTGAGGGCGCTACACCGCGCGGGAGATAACGACCCGGGGGGGGGGTGCTGTAGGTGGTTCCCCCCCTCTGCTGCACCCAGCTGGGTGCCTGTCGGCGATATCCGGAGGGGGGACAAGGATGGCGCTGGATCCGAGACGGCCTGGGGAGCCGGGGAGCCCCGTGGAGGGGAGACACGGAGGGGCTGCCCGTGCGGAACCCGCCTGAAGGCGACCGCCCCTGCACACGTGCGCAAGGACCCCACTGCGGAGTGAGGGGAATTGGGGGAGACGCCTGGAGGGGCCCACGTGTGACTTCCTTGCTTGGCACAGGTTGTGATCATCGGACAAGCCGGGGCAAGGGAGCAGGCGATCCCCCACTGTCACTGGCTGACGATATACCGCTATGGGCTCACCCCCTTTGCAGCCTGCGACACCCGAACAGCTGGGGGATTCCCCCCTTCCACACCCCCTCCTGACGTCCTCGACTCTGGCTGGAGATCTGCGGATAGCGCAACTGCACCACGCCGAGCACTAGCTCCAAGCACATTGCATCGCCCATGTCTGGGAAGAGCTGGCTCTGGCAACACCAGAACGAAAGGAAGAATGGAGAAGACCGCCAAACAAGCGGATTATGACCTGACCGCGACAAAACTTGACACAATGCTGGTTCCATGGAGCGGCTGGAGAAGTCGATGCAACTCACTCGCACCTCCCTGGAGAACAAAATAGATAGTGTGGCAGTTGACCTCACACTCTTGCGTGCCGACCACAAAAAGCTCAACACACAAGATGATGGACGGAATGTTGCACAATGGCAAAACATTCACCCCCAGTCACAGATCTGGGTTTAATCCATCGTTATTTTGCTCACCAAGCCACCCCAGTTCAGACATGGCAATATGCAAATCAGTCTTGACCCTGTGCCTCTTGGGAACAGTCTAGCCCGAACTGCCAAGCCATGTCTTTCCTGGACCGGAATCAAGCATCCTAGGACCGGTTTATGGCTATCAGCCTTCTTCAGCCAGGAGAGCTTGACTCCAGTGGCCTAGTGAGCAGGGGACCCACATCTGGGCATACCCTTCCCACATAGGGTGAACAGCAAAGCACACAAGATGATGGACGGAATGTTGCACAATGGCAAAACATTCACCCCCGTCACAGATCTGGGTTTAATCCATCGTTATTTTGCTCACCAAGCCACCCCAGTTCAGACATGGCCATATGCAAATCAGTTTTGACCCTGTGCCTCTTGGGAACAGTCCAGCCCGAACTGCCAAGCCATGTCTTTCCTGGACCAGAATCAAGCATCCTAGGACCGGTTTCTGGCTATCAGCCATCTTCAGCCAGGATAGCTTGACTCCAGTGGCCTAGTGAGCACGGGACCCACGTCTGGGCATACCCTTCCCACAAAGGGTGAACAGAAAAACACACAAGATGATGGACGGAATGTTGCACAATGGCAAAACATTCACCCCCAGTCACAGATCTGGGTTTAACCATCGTTATTTTGCTCACCAAGCCACCCCAGTTCAGACATGGCCATATGCAAATCAGTCTTGACCCTGTGCCTCTTGGGAACAGTCCAGCCCGAGCTGCCATCCCATGTTTTTCCTGGCTTCGGCATCAAGCATCCTAGGACCGGTTTCTGACTATCAGACGGCTTCAGCCAGGATAGCTTGACTCCAGTGGCCTAGTGAGCATGGGACCCACGTCTGGGCATACCCTTCCCACAAAGGGTGAACAGAAAAACACACAAGATGATGGACGGAATGTTGCACAATGGCAAAACATTCACCCCCAGTCACAGATCTGGGTTTAATCCATCGTTATTTTGCTCACCAAGCCACCCCAGTTCAGACATGGCCATATGCAAATCAGTCTTGACCATGTGCCTCTTGGGAACAGTCCAGCCAGAACTGCCAAGCCATGTCTTTCCTGGACAGGAATCAAGCATCCTAGGACTGGTTTCTGGCTGTCAGCCGTCTCCAACCAGGACAGCTTGACTCCAGTGGCCTAGTGAGCACGGGACCCACGTCTGGACATACCCTTCCCACATAGGGTGAACAGGAAAACACACAAGATGATGGACGGAATGTTGCACAATGGCAAAACATTCACCCCCAGTCACAGATCTGGGTTTAATCCAATGTTATTTTGCTCACCAAGCCACCCCAGTTCAGACATGGCCATATGCAAATCAGTCTTGACCCTGTGCCTCTTGGGAACAGTCCAGCCCGAACTGCCATCCCATGTTTTTCCTGGCTTCGGCATCAAGCATCCTAGGACCGGTTTCTGACTATCAGACGGCTTCAGCCAGGATAGCTTGACTCCAGTGGCCTAGTGAGCATGGGACCCACGTCTGGGCATACCCTTCCCACAAAGGGTGAACAGAAAAACACACAAGATGATGGACGGAATGTTGCACAATGGCAAAACATTCACCCCCAGTCACAGATCTGGGTTTAATCCATCGTTATTTTGCTCACCAAGCCACCCCAGTTCAGACATGGCCATATGCAAATCAGTCTTGACCATGTGCCTCTTGGGAACAGTCCAGCCAGAACTGCCAAGCCATGTCTTTCCTGGACAGGAATCAAGCATCCTAGGACTGGTTTCTGGCTGTCAGCCGTCTCCAACCAGGACAGCTTGACTCCAGTGGCCTAGTGAGCACGGGACCCACGTCTGGACATACCCTTCCCACATAGGGTGAACAGGAAAACACACAAGATGATGGACGGAATGTTGCACAATGGCAAAACATTCACCCCCAGTCACAGATCTGGGTTTAATCCAATGTTATTTTGCTCACCAAGCCACCCCAGTTCAGACATGGCCATATGCAAATCAGTCTTGACCCTGTGCCTCTTGGGAACAGTCCAGCCCGAACTGCCAAGCCATGTCTTTCCTGGACCGGAATCAAGCATCCTAGGACCGGTTTCTGGCTATCAGCCAGAAACCGGTCATACACTATTTCATCCACTGACCAAGACCACCTGCCCAAAACAACTACACCTAGCAGTGGCTCGGAAATGCTTTGTGAGATGCTTAAGACTAACCCGCACAACGACACCATACGCTCCGGTGCTCCTGCTGCTGGGCACACCCAGAGACAGGGGAGTGGTAACAGAAGTGGCGCTGGCGCGCTGGACACAAGCGGATGTGGACACGGTGGGGGACTTCTATGCAGAAAGTGCACTGATCCCTTTTGAGACACTAGCAGCAGACACGGGCCTCCCGGCTGGACAGTTCCTCCTTCAAGCAGCAATTCTTCATACGTTATCACAGAGCTGGGGAGATTTATCTGAAGAGCCTCTGACTCACATGCTAATGCAATATCTACACGTCATGGGCCGAGGCTCACACGTGGTGCATTGGCTGGTACAGGCTCTCTTGAGGCACACACAATGCTCCCTCCAGACCGTGAGGTAGACAGGGGCAGGGCATGGACAGATAAGGAGTGGGCGGCTGTCCTGTCTGGAGCCACCAACGTTCCCCGCAACTCCCGCTTCAAACTTATTCAACTTCATATTATCCATCGAGCCTACCTGTCACTTGACAAGATTAATAGATACTTCGAGGTCACAACATCAGCGTGCTCGAGGTGCTCCCTTGCGGGCGCAGACTTACTACACATGTTGTGGTCCTGTCCCACACTGCAGACATACTGGCGAACCGTGACGGACGTACTATCGCGGAGCGTGGGAGGGGAATTGCGACACACGTGGGAGACATGCATACTAGGCCTGTATAGGAAGACGAAACTAAACAAAGTCCGGTCTAGATTTTGGGACCTTGGGCTGATCACTGCAAAGAAGCTGATCACCAAACATTGGAAATGTAACGAGCCCCCACAGGTAAAATACCGGTGCACTTCCTTTGACAACTGGGCCAGGGCGGAAAGCGTAATACTCCATAGAGAAGAAACGGGGGGACTACGAAAATACCCACTCGCACAGCTCTGGGACGACACCCTAAAATCCTTCCACAGAGAATGCCTCAGCAAAGGCATTGACCAGACACAACCACTTCGGGCCTCACCAGGTAGACAGGGAGACAGAGGAGCTTCATGATTTTCCACGACTGGCTAGCACCTGACGCCCACACACTACCCTTCACTACCAGGACACGCAGCTGCATGACAGATCCACCCACTGAATACCCTGACTTTAAGAGATTGTAGTACTGGCACACTCAGGACACTGTCGGCAGTCTCATCCCCCCTTGGTGGACGCGAGATAACAGCCGGCTCCCAAACCTCTGCGGCCCGAGCACTGGCCGCCACCCCCCCGGGACGGAGGACACACGCTTACATCAAATAGCACAAGTATGACACATGCACGCCCACATTGCGATCCTTCCTTTCCCCACCGTTTTTTTTTTACTTTCTTCTTCATTTTTCCACCTTTTTCTTTACATGGTTGAGACCTAGTAGTCTATTATTTGTTACAAGGTTTTTGTTTATTTGTTAAAATGTTATGGATATCAAGTTATCAGAATCCTGCTCCCTTACACAACAACACTCACCAATGGTTCCATCCGTGAGGCTGAACCACGCCCACGCTTCCCGGAGCGGGCAGAGAGAAGATACACAGAAAGGCTGTCAAACTTCACTGACAAATGCATACCAGACCTGAGGACTGCAAATTGAACGCCTGGTAGGCTGCACATTCTCTAAAGCCAATTGCGATACACTCACTTTCTTTTTGCTTGCTCAGACTATCCTAGAGATTACACCACGTTAATCTGATTCACAAAACAACCTTTCTATTTGCTGTAGAACTATCTCCTTTGAGACACGCAATTTCTTCTTATCGCGACAGGGTTCCATTGAGCTCAAATAATCCTCGTTGACGATTCTCTAATCTCCTCTTCTTATACTATGTAGAGTAACGCAAGCGAAATGCAATGTAGCAGTTCATGGAGTCTTTTCTTATATTTTCTGAATCACCTGGAATGATTGTAAGAATTCATGTTGTATTACCCTGCTTCAATTAATGTTGATCTCTGTGAGTAAATATCTAAAAAATCAATAAAATATATTCAAACAAAAAAAATAGCTGTTATGTTGTGTTTTTGGATTTAGAGTATTGAGACACTGTATATACTTTTCACTTTAGTTGATGTTAATTTTAACATTTTCTACAAAAGGCATAAAGTGGTCTTTTACCATGTATAAGTGAGAACTGATGAATGGTGCAACTGTGTTGTAGGGCAGGGTGAAATAATATTAAAAGGTAAGTAATAAATTAAGTTTTGTGTTTTGGTTTGGGATTGGTGCATTGAAGCGAGGGCTTGTAGTTATGCAGGTAATATTTTAACATAACATAAAAACTATTTTTGTATTATGTGTAAGCCAGTAGTAAAGTAGCTGGTACATTGGCTAGATAACAAATTCAAATATAGTTGATTTTTTTTTACAGAACGATATCTGCATAGTTATTGACGATTGCCTACAAAAGCTCAAAGGGAAAAAGAACAAAAGCAAGTACATTATCTATGCAGAACTGAGACTCAAAAGGGGCAAAATGAAGAAAAAGTAGTGAACGAAAAAAGAGCTATTGGCAAGAAGACAAACTCATTTAAAAAAATACATATGTGGACATTTCCAAAGATTATGAAATAATGAAAATAACATTTAAACTATGAGAAATAATAACAATAGACACAATCTACATAGCAATAACAGGAATGAATGTAACAAAGATGTATACACCTTAATCAGGAGACAGAAGCAGTTTAAGGAAATCAGAGTCAGGATGTTTCGTAGTAGCGTAGTTATAAATCTTATGAGAAACATTAAGAAGTATAGAAAAAGGAGACAAGCAGTGAAACAGAGAGAACGACTTGAGAGAGTAGTTGATAATGCCTTTGTTTTGAAAGTGAATTTTTTTATTTTGATTATAAATAGAATGAAGACTCTTGACAAATTGGTGTTGTACTTGAGGAGAAAAAAACTGAAAAAAAGATTCGTGAATAGAAGTAACTTTTGAACAGTGTTTAGTCGAGAATGCATACATACTTCTAATACAGAGTGTTTCTCTAATGAAAAAGCATATGTCCACGATAATAGATTAGTTCATGCTATTGATTACAGAGGGCAATGTTATGAAATAAAGAATGGCACTCCTTTAGCGAAAGAGGTGATGGTACCTACAAAGCTAGAACAAGTTATTGGAGAAAAGGTACAGGGAAGGTGGAGTCAGACGCCTGTATACAAATGGAATTGCAGTAGTGTTTGTAATATTTGACAGCAATCCATTGATAGATTAAAGACATTTCTTCATATCTTTCCAAAACGAAGTTTAAAACAGAAATAAGTACTTTACAAGGATTGGATCCTTGCAAGATTACAAAGCATACAAATTTGCGGAGACACTCACTAGCTTGTTTATCAAACAAAGTGTGCCAATGCATCTTTCATCATTTCAAGATGTTAGCTGTACACCACTCAACAATGTGAATTTTAGTTAGGAGGCTGTAATATGTGAAAAAACTCCTGTTGAATGTTTAGGACAAATGAATCGAGCACTTTTGATTGGTTCAATGGAAGACATAGAAAAGGTTTGGGGTGATGTGCAGGATTCCAGGGAAAATGAAGAGTTGTTAAGAGGAGGAGTTGCAGAACAGGACACTTATATCACAGTTTTACAGAAGAGATTACACAATTTAACGCAGTGTGGTCTAAAAAACAGAGTATGTGTGTATATGTTGTCAATGCATGTATGAGAAGATTTAAAAACAGACTGTTGACTTATATTTAAGAAGTGAAAAAGTAAATAATAATAACTGGCAAAAGTTAGCTGTGTATTTATTTGTAGAGGAACACTTTGACTTGTCTACATGGCAAGTTATATGCAAGTAGTGTTACAATAAATTAGAAAATAATAAGATGAATAACACATACATATTAGATACCCATTTTGTAAGATAATAAAATGCCTGCTAATGTATAAAAACTATGAAGGGGCACAAGTAAAAATAAATCAACATTTATGATTCTTTTCAGCATTACGAAGGGCTGTCATGGTTGCTCTCCAGCACTCACTAAAACTCCACAATCCATGCGGTATGATGACATCTGGGAAAACTGTGGAGCCAAATCTTGAAGTTGAGATTGGACCTCTGAATGGACTCTCTGCCCCGGTGTTGTTGTGGCTGCTATTGAAGTTGAGGGTCCTTCAGCCTTCCGTTGCTTTCTTGGTGCTTTTACAGTATTACTTTGGTATGGTTTTAGATGGTAAAGCATGGACATAGTCCTGCAAGAATATTTTTTATTTGCACCCCTTGACAATGTCTAATGATATATTGTGCATTTTGCAAATCTGCTCACTATGAACTCCACTTAAAGAATATTCTAGATATATAAATCGGCATGTTCGTCTTATTGTTTTAGTTGAAAAGTGTATTATCCAATTAGATTCCTTTATTTCCCGGTGATATGATTTTCTGTTTTATTTTTGATTATTTTTGTGGTTTGTAGTTATAAACTTATTTTGTTCTTTTTATGGTAACAAAAATGGCAACTGGGACATGAAGAATTCGAAAAATGTGCACTGAGAAATGTGCAAAAAATATAAAAGGGGAAAAAATGTGCATGTATGATTTTTTGCAGCATTGTGAACGCTGTAACACACTGCTCAAGTTATAACAACACTACAGTTCATGCAATATGTGGCAATTCTTGAAAACTCCGGAGTCAAATCTGTTGCCTTAGTCTGCACCTCTGAAGGGACTTTCTGGCCGGTAATTGTTGTTGCTGGTGCCACTGATATAGATGAACCTCCAGCTTCCCTCTACTTGATTGCCAGTTAAGAGATGTTTTCTATGTTAAGTTTTAAAATGATAGACCATGGATGTCCTCCCACATGAATATTTTTTCTTCGTCTCTCTAGAGTGGATCTTTTCCCAGAGTGTGCATCGTACTAGTTTTGGAGCAGTTATTGGTTCCTGTTGAGTTTGGGTAAGAGTGGGTAGTCTAATGGGTGTTTTGTAGTTATGTTCTATTTGTGAGTTCAGTTGTTAAAATGTATTATTTAAATCTTTTTTGTTAACAGTGTTGTTAAAATAAAGTTAAACAATTGTGTTACTAAACAGCTACACTCAAACTTTGTGTAAAATATGTTTAAATATCTGTTTTACATTTTGTCATTTGTATTTGTGACTACTAATGCCATTGCGACCCATGCTGTTGCTGTGAAGACGGAAAATTATTTTTTAATGTATTTATTTCAATAAATGTATACAAAGGGGAAAGTTAAATTAGTATCTTACTAAATAGCTACACTGAAACCTTATGTACAACATGTCTATATATGTGTTTTACACTTTGTCAAAAACACCAGGTATTTACAGTGTGTCCTAGGCAATGGCACTCATAGAATCATACAGGCACTACCTGTGTAATCATCAAGGACATCCTGTCAACACCACGCTGTAAACAGGCCTCCTGGCATAGTACTAGTTGGGGGATGAAGTCTCCTTGGCTATTGAGGGTCACTGGGGGCCAACTAACCCACCTGCTACCGCTCGCAAGACCCACACAGTCAGTTTTCTAACAGATCTTCAGAGGCCACGTTCCCTTTCTGCCCCACTCTGCAAACTCATCTCCTGGCACACTACTTGTTGGGAATTAAGTTCTCTTGGATGCTAAGGGACCATGGGAAAAAGAAGCCCTCCTGCTACTTTCTGTATGTCCTACACAGCAGGATTCCTGTGAGCTGGTCAGAGGCCCACCCCCTTTCCACGCCATTCTTTAAACAGCATTGCTACTTAAAAAAACATAGAAATTCACTGAAAAAAGCAAAGGTTGCAGGTAAGTTATAGTTAGGAATTAGCATTCAAAAAACCTTAGAAATTCACTGAAAAAACTAAAGGTTATAGGGTTGTTATAGTTAGGATATTGAATGAAAATAACCTTAGATATTCACTGAAAAAACCAAAGGTTACAGGGATGTTATAGTTAGGCTCAGATTTCACACGCACAAAGCCAGAGAAATTCAGCAGTTATAGTTAGCTGAGCTAACTATAACTTGCACCCCTGCAATGGACTGCTTATGACCTCACATATTACATCACTCATGACATAGTGACATCACTGATGGTATCTCAAATGACATCATTGATGACATCTTCCACAGAATCTTTAACATACCCACTCACACTCCAATATAACCTTTCATACACCAACCCCAACTTTCACACTAGCATTCTCAAAACCATTGGCACACCCACACCCATACTTACACACCCACTCTCTTATTCTTAGGACTACACACACATCCACTCAGTCACCCATAGAGCCACACATACACCAACTCACTCACTAATATAGCCAATGATGTACCCACGCATAAACCCATACAGCCATTCAGTCAGTCACTCAAAGGCTACTCACACATCTACTCACTCCCCTATAAAGTCAATCACAAAGACACTCACCTATACAGTTATACACATTTATTCATACAGATACTAACACAAACGGTGCACAGACATAATATCGAGTCCAAAATATCGATTTGACATAATATCGAGTTTTAAATATAGACTGGACAAAATATCGACAGGACAGAATATAGATAACAAAAATATCGTTTTTAAGGTGTGATGTAATATTGACTGTTAAAAATATAGAAAGATAAAATATCGAAGTATATAATACAGATAGTTAAAAATATCGATTTATTATTAATATCTAATTTTTTATAGTGTATTTTTATGTTATAATACGTGTGAAAAGTGTGTATTAATGTCATAATTAATTTTAATTAATGAATTTTGTTGTTATAATTATTGCGTAATTTAATTCTGTAGCGGGTTGTGGGTTTATAGGGGAATAGGGTGGGAAGTAATTTAATTATAATTAATTAAATATGTAAATTTATTAATTGATAGTAATTTTTAATTAATTGTTAATTAATTTATATTTTTTGATTAATTAAATTGTAATTGGTAATTAATTTTAATTAATTGAATAATTGGTAATTGTGTAAATTTTACTAATTTATTTTCTGTAGCGGGCTGTGGGTTTATAGGGGAATTGGGTGGGAAGTAATTAAATTATAATTAATTAAATATGTAAAATTATTTATTGGTATTTATTTAGAATTAACTATTAATTAAGTATTTATGGGTAATAATAAAAATTTTATTTGCCAATTAATTTAATTTAATTGATTAATTGTTAATAATGTTAATTTTTATAATTTATTTTCTGTAGCGGGTTGTGAGTTTATAGGGGAATAGGGTTGGAAGTAATTTATTAATAATTAATTAAATAATTACATTTATTTAAATTTATTTAATTGGAAATATTTGTTAAATAATTTTTAATTATTAAATAATTAATTGTTAATGTTTAATCAATGTGTATTAATAGGTGATCAATTGAAATAATTATTGTTAATTAGTAATTTTAATATTTTAATTATTATATTATATAAAAATGTTAATTATTTTTAATTAATTATTAATAGATATTCATTTGTAAATTTTTATATAATATATGAAGTATTTACTTTCTCTAATGTTGTATTCTCTGGAGTGGGAATAGTAATTTTAACCCCTACGCTATCCAACGTTTTCCCTACAGTTGCACCCACTGGAGTGGGAATAGTAATTTTAACCCCTATGCTATCCAACGCTTTCCCTACTGTTGCACCCACTGGAGTGGGAATAGTAATTTTAACCCCTACGCTATCCAACGCTTTCCCTACTGTTGCACTCTTTGGAGTGGGAATAGTCATTTTAACCCCTACGCTATCCAACGCTTTCCCTACTGTTGCACTCTTTGGAGTGGGAATAGTCATTTTAACCCCTACGCTATCCAACGCTTTCCCTACTGTTGCACCTACTGGAGTGGGAATAGCAGTTTTTACCCCTACGCTATCCAACGCTTTCCCTACTGTTGCACTCTTTGGAGTGGGAATAGTAATTTTAACCCCTACGCTATCCAACGCTTTCCCTACTGTGGCACTCTTTGGAGTGGGAATAGTAATTTTAACCCCTACGCTATCCAACGCTTTCCCTACTGTTGCACCCACTGGAGTGGGAATAGTAATTTTTACCCCTACGCTATCCAACGGTTTCCCTACTGTTGCACCCACTGGAGTGGGAATAGTAATTTTAAACCCTACGCTATCTAACGCTTTCTCTACTGTTGCACCCACTGGAGTGGGAATAGTAATTTTAACCCCTACGCTATCCAACCCTTTCCCTACTGTTGCACTCTTTGGAGTGAGAATAGTCATTTTAACCCCTACGTTATCCAACACTTTCCCTACTGTTGCACCCACTGGAGTGGGAATAGTAATTTTTACCCCTACGCTATCCAATGCTTTCTCTACTGTTGCACTCTTTGGAGTGGGAATAGTAATTTTTACCCTTACGCTATCCAACGCTTTCCCTACTGTTGCACCCACTGGAGTGGAAATAGTCATTTTAACCCCTACGCTATCCAACGCTTTCCCAACGCTTGCACTCTTTGGAGTGGGAATAGTAATTTTTATACTTTAGTTATTGTACGTTAATAATATTGGCTATTATTCAATTATATTTTGTTACTATATATATATAGATATGTTTTAACAAATATGAATTAAAAATTTAATTTTTTAACTTTCATTAATTATTTAATTATTATAAGTTAATTTAAGTATTTTTAAGTATATTTTAGTAATTAATTGTTAATATTAATTTAACATTGTTTTTAGTAAAGTCGATATTTTTTACAACTAAATTTTAGTAAACGATATTTTTAACTCAATGTTTTTGTACTTAAACCTGTTTGTAGATAGAAACTCAATATTTTGTCTGTTGATATTTCGTCAACGATATTCTTGATGGTCGATATTCTGTCCCTCGATATTATGTCAGTGATCCAACACAAACTCATTCACCTATCCAATCACTGACACAAGCACACACTCACCATACAACCACTCTTGCAATCACTCAGTCAAACATGCAGTCACTCATATACTCAAACTCCCACCTATATGGCCTTTCACATATGCAGTTACTCACCCATATACCACTGACACATCCATTCACTCACCGACAAAGCCATACACATCTCATTCACACATATAGCCCCTTACACACACACTCACTAACCCATAGAGCCACTGACTCACCCACACACTCATCCATACAGGCAGTTACACACACCCTCACCCACCCAAACAGATATTGAGACAGACATACATGTACTTAGACAACCAACCACTCACCCATACAGAAACTCACGTACCCAGTCAAGCACCTATACTAAGTATGGGCGAATTTTGCAGATCTGCGGTCCACGAATTCGCTCGAAATCACAACGAAATTCGCGAATTCGTGCATTTTCCTGCGAAATCACAGATTTTTTTGCGATTTGCACTATACTCAACTGGAGTGCTTTCTACTGGCTAATCAGTAAGTGCTACCTCGTTGTGTAAATGTAAAGTGCTTTTCCTTCACTGCAGCTGTGTAAAGGGCCAGAAGATTTGTCTCCAGTGTCCATGTGTGCCTGTAACTTTGCCACTGCGCCAAAAGGCACCGAAGTCCCTTGAGTGAGCTGTCCATCATAGTTGGGAAAGGGTGGGAAGACGTTTGATACCGCTAGTGTGTGGTGTGTTGCTTCTATGCGTGTGCACATGCCTCTTGTGTAAAGGGTCAGAGAGCGAGCAGGGCAGCAGGTGAGGAGAAAGCAGCCTCCTGGCCACAGGAACTACACGAGGATCACGCTCGAGAAACTCATGGATGCAAAGACCTCCCTCGAGTATTACAGCTAATTATCGATGGCAGATATGGGGTTAAAGCACACTTGCCCAGCCTCGACCGTGCTCATTAATGTTTTCGGCTGATTAAAAATGTTACTGGATTTGAACTTCAACTCGGGCACCAGCTATATCTGTAAGTGCTTGCTGTTGAGGTTTAATTTTTGTGACAGGAGCCTCGTGCCAGAATGAATCCTGCCCTGTATAGTTATCCAGGAAGATGCCACCGTTTTGTGCAATACATCTAATCAACTGGAGTACTGGCTAATCAGTAAGTGCTACCTCGTTGGGTAAATGTATAGTGCTTTTCCTATACTGCAGCTGCGTAAAGGGCCAGAAGATTTGTCTCCACTGACCATGTGTGCCTGTAACTTTGCCACCGCGACTGCTAAGTGCTTCCTGTTGAGGTTTAATTTTTGTGACAGGAGCCTCGTGCCATACATGTAACTATTCTCTGACCCTGCTTCGAGGGTCAGAGCAGGGTCAGAGAATAGTTGCAAGTAGGAAACGATGCACCGCTCAGGAAGCACTTACAGTGTTACAGCAGGTGCCCAAGTTGAAGGTAATTTCTTTGTAACCATTTTGTAAATGGTTACAAAGAAATTAGCTTCAACTTGGGCACCTGCTGTAACCCTGTAAGTGCTTCATGGAAAATTCATCCTGCTCGCGGATTCGCAGATTTTCTGCAATTTCGCAAGATTTGCGGATCGCAAAATTGACGAAAATCCGCAAATTCCGCGAGTGGAACAAATTTTTGGCCCACACTTAACCTATACAACCACTTAGACACCAACTGACAGACAGATACTGACATTCACACATCCAGTCACTCACCCTTACATTCACTGAGACACCCAAACACTCACCTATTCAGTCAGTCACTCATCCACTGAATCACCCATACAGGCACACATACACCCACTGATTCATCAATATACCTTGATATATACATTTAACACTCAGAAACATTCAAAAAACACTCACAGTCACTGCACAATGTAATCAGTGATGTCATGAGTGATATCATCTGAGATGTCATCAGTAATGTCACTGACCATTGATGAGTGATGTAAGATGTAAGATCATAAGAAGTGCATTGCGGGGGAGCGAGTTATATTTAGCTTAGTTAGATTGTTTTTTTCAGTGCATGAATATATATTTTATATATTACCTACTGGCGGTCGCCAGTAGGTAGTTATAGTTAGGATTTTTTTCAATGTTAAATCTCAAAATTCTATTTGGAATAACTTTGGCACCGGTTGACGAATCTGCCTGAAAATTTCCTGAAAATGGCCTCGTCGAGCTCCGGTCCTTCCTTGAAAGTTTGGGGGGGATTCGTCAAGCGGGGGTTGAGATAAAAGGGGGGTCCCAAAACGCGTTTTCCCCATGTTAATTTCCATAGGGCGGTCGATTTCACTTTTAGCCCGAACGGCTGAATAGATTTCCACCAAACTTGGCAAAATTGTAGGGACTGGTAGCCCGATGTGCCTTTGCTATGTCTCAAGATATGTGCTCCAGTGGATTTTGAGTAATTTAGGTTCAAAAAAATATATATATCTATAGGCGCTCTCCGGTGCGCGCACCGGAGAGCGCTCCGGGCGCGCCACACGACTTGCGCGCAGGAAGCTGATTGGCTCTCAGTTGTCTGTAAACATTCTAAACAGTCCGGAGCGGCCGCCATCTTGTGTCTCGGTAGGATCGAGACACGAGAGGTGGGCAAAACAAAGAGGGAAATGACCATAAGGGGGCAGGGTAGACCCCCCTTGACCCCCTAGGTTTGATGTGGGGGCTATAAAAGGGCCCCGCGGGGCATTTAAAATATATTTTTTTTTCGTTTTGCGCGGGGGAAGCGCCCGGTACGCGCACCGGGGAGCGGCCCGGGGAGCGTAATATGAGGAAAAAAGATGACAGAGTTTTTAAAAAATGAAGTTTTTATTTAGAAATTGGAGGTAGTTCTAAAAAGAACTTTTTTTTTCTTCTTTTTGTTGTTTTATATTTTTTTTGTGTTTTTTGAACTTTTTGAACTTTTTTTGGCTTTTCAAAACAGTTTTATATTTTTTTTGTATTTTTTTAGGGGGAGAAACAAAAAAAGGGAATTGAAACTGGCTCAACTGGAGCAAAAAAATAAAAAACCCAAAAAATTACTTCTTTTTGGGGCACTTGTGATTACCACCTGCAAGGACGATGAGCTTAACGCTTTTTTCACCATAGGCGATAAGCTTGCCACATGCAGAACAAGTGATTTTAAAATCAGCAAATCTTGGCTGAATGCAAGGCATCATCTCGGATGTTTCTGGTCCTGATGAAGTCGGTTGGTTTGTTTGGGAGGTGGTCCTTGACGACTTGGGGAGGTTACTGGCCAGTTCCCTGAACTCAGCACGAGAGTAGTTGTTTGGGTGCTTTCTGGTCATATGACAAATCATGGTATAGTTACCAAATGAATATTTTTTGTTTGGGTTGCCCAGTGAAAGTTCATCATTGCAGATTAGGCAAGTTACCTTGGGTGCATTAACTTTTTTCTTGCCCTCTGGGATTGAAAAAAACTCCCATATAATGTGTGGCTTGGGTTTGTATGGAGTATTTTCTTCAGGCAGCCATCTTCTCCTCCCCTCCTCCTCTTCCTCTTCCTCCTCCTCCTGTTCTTGACCACCAATATAATCTTGAGGTGGTCCTCTTGGTGGTTGTGGTGGTGGTGGTGGGGCAGATGCACCAGCTGCTGCTGCTACTGAAGCCATTATTAATATCAAAAAGGTACAGAGATGTACAAACAGGTCTTCCTCAGTCAAAGTCAGAATAAGGAAAAAAGGTGGGGTCTTTCATCATTTAGAAAAAAAACTGTCCTGAACCAATGAGAAGTGTTATTTTCAGGTCACAAGACCAGGGGCTTCATCATTATGAAACTAAAACTGTTATGAACCAATGAAAAGTGTTATTTTCAGGTCACATGACCCGACGCGCTTACGCTACGCGCCCCGGGGCGCGCCCAGGGGTGCTTCGGGTCGCGTAGCGTAAGCGCGTCGGATGTTTACGTTGCGCGATCGTATTCGCTCGAGTACTTCCGGGTGCGCTTACACCGTGCGTATCACGCGGACGCGGCTACGCGATACGTCATGATCATGTTTTCGTTCGCGATATTGGCGCTTACGGGACGCTCCTCGGAGCGCGCCCGGGGGCGCTTTATAAAAGTACGCTTTTTGGGGCGCTCCCCGGGAAGCGCACCGGGAGCGCTCCAAAGCAAAAAATAACAAAAATAAAAATGGGAAAAATTGTAGGGACTGGTAGCCCTATTCTTAAGTGGTTTTTACGAAAATTAACTTTGATAAAATATATATTGTGCTACATTGGGCTATATATATATGCCAAAATGCCAAAATGTAACCCAAATGTAGTCCAATGTAGCCCAATGTAGCCCAAAGATGGCCACCAGAGACCAAAAAATGTAAATGTAGCCCAAATTTCAACTAGATGTAGCCCAACTGTAGCCCAATGACAGAATGTACCAGAGTGTTCTAAAGAACAACTAGAGTGCTAACAGTCTTATTTATAAAGTGAGACTTATAGTTAGGAATTAGCATTAAAAAAACCTATGAAATTCACTGAAAAAACCATAGGTTTCACACCAGTTATAGTTAGGAATTAGCATTAAAAAAACCTATGAAATTCACTGAAAAAACCATAGGTTTCACACCAGTTATAGTTAGGAATTAGCATTTAAAAAACCTATTAAATTCACTGAAAAAAACATAGGTTTCACACCAGTTATAGTTAGCTGGAAATTTTACTGATATAAAACCATTGAAATTCCCACGTTATAGTTAGTCGGACTCACTATAACTTGCGCGTGCAATGCACTGCTGATGACATCACATATTACATCACTCATGACATGGTCAGTGACATCACTCATGACATCACTGATGACACCGTCCTTGTGACAGAGTGACAGACCTCCTTTCACTGTAAAGTAACCCTTGAAACACATATTCAAAAATAGAAACTAACATTTTCAAAAAAGTGGAGATACCTATACCAGTTACAACAACCAATTCAGTAATTCCACCATTTATATACACATCCACTCATTCATCAACAGTTCTATATAGTCAGTCATACATATACTCACTCATCATATGTAGTGAGACACCTATACATCCGTTAACACACCGACAGTCTTCCAAAAGTTGCTCACACACATACTCACACATGCAAATAAACTATTGAACATCCATTTTTTTGCATATACAGCTATACACACACTACCACCTTACTTCTAAAGAAACTTACACATACTTACTCTCTTAAAAAATCACTTATAGAAACACATACTTATTAAAACAAGAATTCTTTCAATCTCTCACTCTCATATATACTCACTTATATACATCAATACTCACATATACTAGATTAAAACATATGTAGTTACTGATAAAGACACTAGTAAGACAGTCATTCACTTACTAACACATACATATACACACTCATTCACCCATACAGTCCGGCACATATGCTGTCTTCAAAACACATACAAACAGTGAGTCAGTCATTTATGCATCTATGTGCTAAGTAACACTCCCACCAAATCATACAGACACTTATACTGATACTAAAAAAAATCTAATAACCCATATACACACATATGTAGCTACTCACCAACCCATGCAGCCACTTATACATAAAGTGAAACACTGATACATATATTTAAATATTTAAACATTACTCACTAATATATGTATTCACTAAGATACACTTAATAAGCCAGTTATTCAATATTTTTTTTTAAAAACCATCCATTTAGACACTTATTTAAACATTTATTCTCCCATCGACCTTTACATATACATATATAAAACATATTTATTTTTCAGAAAGACACACATTCACTGGATGGTGTCATCAGTGATGTCATGAGTGATGTCACTGACCATGTCATGAGTGATGTAATATGTGATGTCATCAGCAGTGCATTGCACGCGCAAGTTATAGTGAGTCCGACTAACTATAACGTGGGAATTTCAATGGTTTTATATCAGTAAAATTTCCAGCTAACTATAACTGGTGTGAAACCTATGGTTTTTTCAGTGAATATATATATATATATATATATATATATATATATATAGATATGAGGCATACAACGTCTTAACATCTGTCGAGAACGATGAGACGAACCCATGGATGGTGCAATAGTCTTTATTGGAGCTCAAACACCACACCGACCATCATATATATATATATATATATATATATATATATATATATATATATATATATATATATATATATATATATATATACATATATAATCACTGAAAAAACATAGGTTTCAGGGACGTTATAGTTAGTTGCATATTCTTCTTGTACAAAACCATAGCAATTCCCCTGTTATAGTCAGTTCAGCTATAACTCTAGCCCCCGCCATGTACTGCTGATGACGTCACATATTACATCATTCATGATATGGTCAGGGGGGCATTTCCGAACTGACCTGCAAGCCGTGAGGGCAACGGCACTCCACACTACACCGCTAACGCCGTGAGGGGAACGGCTGTAGTGCGGACCCGCGACTACAGCTCCCGGTAGGCCTTGGGGCAGCGGCGCTCATTACCCGCGACAGCAGCACGCCCGGAGGCGCTAGAAGAAGCAGGAACACCTCTCCAAACGCGAGTCGCGCACGGGAGCATCGCGGGAGAAGCCCGGGACAAGGGCGGGACAGTCTGTGGCAGTCCGGGGCAGGCTGAGGCTGGGCTGGGCCGCAGACTTTGGTCCTGCTACTGAGTACATCTATTCCCCTCAAGTTAACAATAGTGAGACTTATATTTTTATTTGACCGTGGACATTGTCCAGTTTTATTTACCATACTTGGCTTCAGGTTTGTGTACTGATCCTGGTTCTATTATATTTGGATATTCATGATAGTCTTTGTTCTTTTAAATTTATTCAAGCATTTAGGATTTGTCGCTAGATTTGATCATGTCTAAACAAAAAGCCGATAAAACCACACCTGTTTTAGCTACTTTAGATAACTACCCAGTGAAAGTTGTCAATAAAATCAATAATGATCGGAGAGCCTCACTAGGAAGGGGGAGTCCACCTGCCACACACCCAGTCTCTCCCCCCCCCCCATCGGCTGCACATGTAAATGATGACAATATAGAACGAGATAATAGGTTAGTTGTCATGACCGAAGCACAGGTTCACTCTGATTCTCATCCGGATACCCTGGATGTATCGATTAAGGCAATTGAGCACTGTCCACCGACCCCTAGAGCAGTGAGGGCATGCAGGAAGCTACAAATTAAGTGTGGGGGAAATCGTACCAAAAAAAGAGTAGAAACACCCTAAAAAGCCCTCAGGTTGTTCCTGTACTATCGGAAAGAATAGGTGCAGCAAAAATTGATCCTGAGCAACTTGACCTTCTAGTCAGAGTTATTGAAACCAAGATGGAAGAGATCATCAAACCCCTAGTGATTAAATTGGATATTGTCTCCCTACAAGTCAAAAGATTAGAGGGCCTCCTGGAAACACATCTGGCCGCGGCTGAAAGATCTAAGGCTGCTACCTTCGGTTCAGACGTAGAGGGTAATGTAACGAGTAAAAACATATCTAACCCACCTAGATGGAGAATAAGCGCTACCCAAACTGATATGCCTGATCCAACACCAATTAATTGTCAGAATAAACAGGCTATTGCATCACCGGAGAGTAATTTGGGTTTTAGAGAAGTAAAGAAAAGCTGTTCTATTAATCTTCCCCCTGATTGTGCGCCCTATGTGGTCGTTTTGACCAATGTTCTGCCTAATGAACCCCACACCACCCAGTCTCACCAGGAATCTCATGAATCGCTTAAAAATAAAACAGTCTCATGGCTAAATAAGCATTGTGGCTTCCCAATTGCCTATTCTGATCAAATAATATCTACCAGAAGGGTAAATTGGATTGGCCTGTCTAGAAAGACCTGTAGGGGTGACTGTGTCATCATTAATTTTAAACACCCCCAACACGTTGCTACAGCCTTGTTAAGAGCAGACTCCCTAGTATTTGATGCGAATAGTGTATAGGTGCGCTCACTTGGCTATTTCTATAGTCACCTCACTGCGGCATCTCCCGATACCAGCAGAAGCAGACCCTTTTTACCAATAGTCCGCCCTGTCTTCGAACTAACCATGCAGAATAGGTTCCAAGATTTAAGTTCCTGGGACACAAATGACTGACATCTACATGGTTGTGGATTACCAGTAAGGGCAATTATAAATAGTCAGACAACTGAACCAATTGCCCTGCTTACAGACTGCTAAAGGTATTACGCATGTTAATGGTATTTCAATTGTTAGTTGGAATATCGCTGGATTAAAATCTAAGGGGAATGTCCTGGGGTGGAAAGACCTTATTAATAGCCATGATATTTTATGTTTCCAGGAAACCTGGTGTAGAGAAGATGTAAATTATGAGGGTTTTTTTTCTTATAGTTTGGTGGTGCAAGGTTCAACCTCAGAGTGACCCAAAGGTGGTCTTTTGATTTTGGTCTCTGTTAAACGTCATATTGTAGTAAAAAGGTTCTTGACCGTGGGCACACACGTATAGCTTCTGTGGCTCATTGCGAATCAAGGGCGTAATATATTACTTATTAACTACTACAATAATGTGTTTGATAACTCTAGGATTGCAGTAGTTAAAGATCTAGCGAGTGAAATTGATAATTTTAGCATGGAATCAAATGTTTTATTTGACTTTATTTGGGTGGGCGATTTTAATTTACCGCTGTGTGAACTGTCTACCCAAAAGGTTTGTGGAGTTATCAATAATGGTGGTTCAGAGGAATAATAGCTATGGTGATTCATTACATACGATTATGGGCTGCCATGACCTGGAAATCTTAGATTTTGCTAAACATGATCTGGGGCAGACTATTCCTACCTTTAAAAATAAGCAGAGCAGCTCAGTAATTGACCTTGTCATTGTCTCATCGAATATTACCCCTTACTGTGCCCCCCCCCCCAGGATAGCAGTCTCATCTTTAAGTGACCGTAACTGTATAATTTTGGAATGTACTCTGTGGGGGAAAAGCATTGTGGAAGCGGGTACCACAATTACTAATGTGGAGCCACACAGACATAGTGGTGTAAGAATAAGATGGGTTGGGGAGAATGCTAAAGATTTGCTAAATTCTATTGTCAAAGAAAGTTTGACTGACATTACAATTATTCTTGATAATGACACCGATCACAGGAGGGTCTTAACTGCTTTTTCCGATATTAATAAATCCATTGATGCTAGGTTCACTAGACCTAAAAAAACACAATGTAGAAATGGACCGGGTTGCTTTGACCATATGTGTACCAGTCTATTAACTAAGCTTAAACGCGCTTTTGCAAAAAAGCCTAGGGACCCAGGTGAAATCGTTAATTTAAGACTGGAGTATAAGCAAGCACTAAAGAGGAGGAAGGGTGAGATGCAGCAGCAGGCATGAGATTCACTTAATGAAGCTGCAGAGCTATCTAATAACACACTGTTTTGGGCAACAGTTAACTCTGCTTTTCTTAAGGAGGAAAACATTCCTGAGTTAACCTCCAACGTATCTAGCGATGACTGGGTTTCGCATTTCTCCCAAATATTTGTTCTGTCTAACACTGTTGATAACTACTCTAGTAGATGGCCCATTATTGCATTGGACATTAGTGCAAAAGAGGTCGAGCTTGGGATCGGTGCGAGTAAGGGGGGCAAAGCCCAGGGACCTCATGGGGTCCCTATAGATGTTTATAAAGCAGCCCCAGAGTTGTGGAGCCCTCTTTTGGCCATTGTTTTTAATGCTGCTGTATGTACTGTGGCACCACAAACTTGGGGGAATCCATCATAATCCCGATTCACGAAAAGGGTAATCGATCTGATGTAAGAAATTATCGGCCCATCTCTCTTCTAGACTCTTCAGTTAAGATCATGAGTAGAGTTATGTTGGTTAGACTAGAAGAGTGGGTGGAGCAAGAGGGTGTCCTGGCTGATGGCCAGTTTGGGTTCAGAAAGGGTCGGGGGACACTCAACCAGTGTATTAACCTTGATTTATAGGTAAGCAAATACACTGAAGCTAAAGAGGGCTCATTATATCTCTGCCTTGCAGACCTTAGTAGCGCCTTCGATATGGTCGACCACACTATACTGTGGTCGACCCTGTTACAGCTAGGAGCACCAGAGGGAATCATTTTCTTTCTCGCCAGATTATACGCAAAGTTAGAAACCTGTGTACGCTATGGCTCCAAAGGTGAATGCACCCCGAAATTCAGGGTTAAACGAGGGATCAGGCAGGGCTGCGTATTAGCCCCCCTACTTTTTATACTGTTTATTAATTAAATTGACTCCATTTTAAAAGCTGTAAATGCAGTTGCCCCTAAAATTAAAGGCGTCTCTGTACCAGTGTTATTGTATGCTGATGACGCTGTCCTGCTTTCAAGAACACCCTGCAGACTACAGCGTCTGATCTATAGATTTTCTAACTTTATTAAGGATAGAAAACCATCTCTCAATAAGGGGAAATCACATACTATGACGTATGGGGCTAGAAGGAAAACATCCAATGCCTTCTTTATCGAAGGTGAAAAGGTGCTAGAAGTAGATAAATTCTGCTATCCTGGGATAACCTTCTCAAAAAACAAAAAATGGACTAATGAGTTCAATAATATTAGCAACAAAGCATGTAGCTGGAAGTTCGACTAGTATCACACAACGATGATGAGCTGGCGATAGGTTACAACTGGTCTGTAGAACTCTTAAAATAGGCAAAGCAGCACACTTATATTTTCAATATTTTGGAGCCCAGACCTCTCCTGTAGCGATATATTCGTTATTCAGTTTTGAGAATTTGACCGCGCCCGACGCTATAGATCTTTGACGCACCGGTTCTATTTCAAGAATTTTCGCCAAAGACGATTGATTCACTCAATACGACTTGGTGCACTCACGACTTAAATCAAGATTGCTTGACTCGATCGTGATCAAATACTAGAATAACGAATATATCGCTACAGGAGAGGTCTGGGCTCCAAAATATTGAAAATATAAGTGTACTTCTTTGCCTATTTTAAGAATTCTACAGACCGGTTGTAACCTATCACCAGCTCATCATCGTTGTGTGATACTAGTCGAACTTCCAGCTACATAAGGTGCTGAAAATAATACCAGCATTTCCCAGTTGTGTCAGGTGCTGAAAGCAATACCAGCATTTATGCGTCAGTGACATATCTGAATTGAACTTTCGTAAACATAAAGGGCAATACAAATATTAAATTCACAGTGCTGAAGATGGTCTCAGAGATACACACATAAGAGACCGAAACGTCGACCTTCGCCATTATCCTACTTAATTAATAACAGAGTAAATAGGATAGGCTTGATCAGTACCTACAGAGTACATGATTGATACATTATTGTTTTCCTGTAGGCCTGTTTGTATATTTGCACCTCAAATTCTTAATGCCTCTTAATTATTTGTTTTGATAAAATCTAAAATATTTCATATACACCGCTTGTGTCTTTTGTTTCATGTTACATGTTTTTTATGTTTAAAAATTGATTTTCTACTAATTATATTATATTATCGATTGATTCTATTACAGGACCATTGATTAGTCCTTATTTGAAATTTTTTAAATCATTGAATAATATTTTTTGAAACTAATTCCCTTGGAGGCATCTCCTACCTTTACATTGTCTGTGTGATGGCGTTACCAAACAAAGCACTTTGCCCTTTTTAGGTTTCGACCTGGCGAGGGGCACGAAGTGCCCCTCCCAGTTTGAAAACTTTTGTCTTCAGTATGGATGTCGGCACCGCCTCTGCCTCTCATTGGCTAGCTCCATAAATGGAGGCTAGCCATTGGGAGACAGAGGCTGTCAATCGCGCTTTCTCTTGAAAACGCGATTCGGGGGCGTTTCTGGTGCTTTTTTTAAGCCCCGCCCCTTTGTCCCGGGCCACGCTGCGATTGGCTGCCGGCCCGGGACACCCCCGTGACGTCATTCCTGGGCCGCACTGTGATTGGCTGCCGGCCCGGGACACCCCCGTGACGTCAGCCAATCACAGCGCGGCCCGGGACCTGACTTGTTTATTTAGGCATGAATGGCCCCTCAGTCCGTGCGCCGTTCCCGCCCCCCCCTCCCGTCCTGTGCCAGTTCCCGCCCCCCTCCCTCCCTGTGCTCGTGGTGCTTGTTTGTTTTTGCTAATGTCGTGTTTGTGTCCTTTTATTGTTTTTTACCTGACTCTATGAGCGGCGCGGGGCCGTCGGGGGCTCCGGGTCAGCCATGGCCACTCCGAGTAAGGAGGGGGTAACTTCGTCAACTGGAGAGGGGGGGCTGAGTTTTCTCTCCGAGCCTCTTCTTGCACAGGCTCTCTGCTTTCAACAACGCAGCCACCGCCGCTCTATTACCATCAATTTTTCAGCCGCCATTTTCTGTGACGCGTGCGTCGTGCCTTGACTGTAAACTTCCGCCCACTTTGCGGTAGCAGCGACGGGTTTGGGAGTGAAGTAGTCCCATTTGTCTGCGAACAAGCTGGGAATAAAAAAACGATCAGGTGCTTAGTTGTACGACAGAAATTTAGGTATGGGACTTTACACAGTCTTATTTGATGGTTCTTTTTAAAACTGGGTGAGAGAATATTATATTGAAAGTGTACGTGTGTGGATCGGCATTTCCTAAAGAAGAGCAAAGAGATCCTTGCGCCCAGCCAGAAGGCGTATTATGACGTCACCTGAGCCGGGGCTGCAAACAATGGTTCTCCTCTCTTCATTTCGCTGGGACTGCTGTAAGGACCGGATCTCCATGACTTTGGACAGAGCGCGGTCTTGGGGATGACATTGATGAGTCACCCTCCCACCCCTCCCCCTTTTCTGCCATCTCGTGTTTTCCTCTGATTAAAAGACAAGGGACAGACCGTCGTGGCAACAATGCAACCAGCGCTGGAAATTGAACTGAGGGATCCGGGCGACTATTTTTGCTATACATATCATTAATTGTTCAGTATTGATGCTAGTGAAGGTTTGTTCTTGCGTTAGGTATTCAGTGTTGCTTGACGGATCCAATTTGACACTAAATAAATTTGATGGGAAGCAGCTGCAGGTTCCGATTGAGGATACGGGGAGAGAAATCACAAGAGGGAATTTTTTTCGTTTGATTAAGGGTCGGAATTGCACAATTATTGGTTGTGGTCATAGCACGTAATGTGCAAGTGCAATTATTATCTTCGCATTATGTAAATAACAATGTGCTATTATTGCGTGAGCAATTTTGTGGGTTGGAATATTCCTTAATTCACCTGAGTAGCCTGTGTTTACTTGACAGTTCCCTGGAGGGAATACAAAAGAAAGGGGTTTGTAATCTTGTTGCGTTTGAGACTGGTTTTTAAGACAAACGTAAGTAACATTATTTCTAATTTGATGAGACTATCTTGTACTTTTAAAATACTGTTGAACTTTCATGGGATAAAATGGGGAAAAAAAGATCGAACACACTGTGACATTAAAGGAAAACAGAGTAGACTAGAGCATGTATTTCAGCGTATCTCTGACAAACGTTGACATTTTTTATGTAACAAAAATGTCTTTTCTTGATGGAGTTATTTGTTAATGGAGTTTTACTCTGACCAATTCTCTCTCCTCTTACCACCGGTTCTGCCCCCCTCGCTGAGGCCCCTGCTGAGGCTTCTCCCGCTCGCTAAGGCTCAAGCACCCTCCCCCCCCCGCCTCCGCCCCTCCATGTTAAGCAGCAAAGGAAATGCTACTCTGTCTTCAAGGCGCTGTTGGGCTGCCAGTCAGGGCTGCGGCCGCACAGAGGCACGGGAAGGCGAGCCGCAGCCTCCTTTCTGACCCCTCCCCTTTCTTCTTTCCTTCACCCTGTCCCTCCACCACACATTATTGTGTATCTTCTGGTCTCCCCTGTTTCTCCCTCCTTTCTTACGCTATTTCACTCCTCTCGTATCATGCCTTTTTCTGACCTCCGAAACCTCTTTCCACGATCTATCAGCTTAGGCCTGACCCCACCCCAATTCCTTTGCCCCGCGTTCCTCTTGTTTCCATATTTGTTTTCTTACCCCCAACTTTTCCTTCCTTAAATGCTTCTCCCTCAGACCTCTCCCTCCTTACTTTCTTCAAACCCCTCCACCCCGTGCATTCGCCTCCACTCCCCGGCGACGGTGCACCACTATCTCACAGGTGCCTCCCCCTTCTCTCACCTTCACACTTCACCTTTGTCCTCTTGCCTCTGCCCCCCACCCCACAAGCACTCTGCTCCTCGAGGTAGCCTGGGGGGATGCGGGGGGGCTGTTGTGTCCTTGTGTAATGTAACTGGTGCTTCATGTAAAGCCTCCAAGACCTTCGGTGCAAGTTCGAGTTACATAAAACTGAAAAAACAGCCACAGGGCTGCAGCTGTGGGCATCACCAAAGCACCCGTCCTCCCTGCAATCAGAATTCACTGGTGTGTGAAATCCGCGCTTCAGAGAACCTTCAAGAGGTGTCAGCTGTGAAAAGGGGTCACAGAGGGAGGGGCATAGGAGTCAATGCAGCACCAATTTACACCTGAGGTTAATTTATAAGGGAGAGTCAGACCTGTGTCCCACCCCTACTTACTAACACGGTGAATGCCACATTGTGCTATATCGATGCATGTAAATAACATAAAGTGTTGCATGCAGCACCTCGAACCCGAAGCATGCCCATGCACATTGTGCCACCCACACTTCTGCCAGGTCAGTGCCCAGCCCTCCTCTCTGTGGTGTCAGATCTCACTCGTGTATGAGGGTGTCCAGCAGAACTGTGTCAGATTCCCCCAGCTGAGTGTGGAGCACACACAAGACAATGACTCGGACACATGGTCCCCGAGAGGTGAAGCAAACTCTCCCATATTGTGCGTGGAGCTCTCTCAGCACATATTAATAAGATCAGCAACATGCTTTCTTATAGCGCTTCATACCTTGTTATTATGGTGACAAAATACAAATTACAATGCCAATAGCTCTAACTTTTACAAAGGCGAAACCGTTGCATTGTAAATGCTTGTTATTGATTTGTAAACTGTACATGAATTTTAGATTAGTCTATCTGAAACCCATGTTTATCAAATATGGTGTACGTTCTGTTAATCAGGCGATGAATTTACTATTTAACATGGAGTCCGCTGATATCTGCTTTTTTACTGCTACCTTTTTAAATCGTTCTATTAAGGCACGTAAAAGTATGCTATTTTAGGAACACTGTCTGTATTTTATGACACCTTTTTTATATATGCCCTGTATTCTGTAATATTGATATTATATATGTTTTGTGCTTTTATGGACATTTTTTATGTGCCGAATAAAGCTTCATGTAATTGAATTGAATTGATATGGTCAGTGACATCACTGATGACATCTCAAATGACATCACTGATGACATCATCCAGTGACTGTGTTTTTCTTTAAAGTTTAAATATGTTTTATATATATGCCAAGGTGTACTAAGGAATGAGTGGGTGTATAAGTGTCTGGATGTAGGATTTAGTAGGTACGTGACTGACTGTTTAAGTGAGTGATTATATGTGTCTTACTGAATGCATGGGTTAGTGACTAAACTGTGTGAATGTCTGTATCAGTCTGCCTGTTGTTGTATAAGCTGCTGCATGGATTGGTCAGTAGCTATATGAGTGTCTATATGGGTTATCGATTGGCTGCCTGGGTGTTTTTATGGGTGTCTGAGTGTGTGTGTGTGGGTGGGTGGGAGGTGTGTGACTCTGTGCATAGATGTTTGAGTGGTGTATTCACTGTGTGTATGGGTTCAAAAGTACATATGGAAACAGCTATATAGGTGGGTGAGTGTGTGTATGGGTGTGTTGTTGAGTGAATGGATGTCTCAATGGTACATGTCCAAGTAACTACATTTGTAAAAGGCATTGTATGTGAGAGTTGAAGTATATAAATGACTATATGTGATAGTCAATGATTGTGAGAGTGGCTGTATGGATGAGTGTGTACTTGTATCAGTGAGAGAGTAAGTATGTGTGTGTTTCTGTTTGAATAGTGATGTGGTGTGTATATAACTGTATAGGTCCGTAAATGCAAGTATGATTGATTCTTTGCATGACTGACTAGGTGTGTGAGTAACTCTGGATGAGTGGTGGTGTGTGAGTGCATGTATAGGTGTATGAGTACTTATGATAGTATTGTATTGATGAATTACTGCATGTATGTGTGATTGTATGGGTGAAGGAGTGAATGTGTGTGTGAACCTAGGAATCAGTGAGTACATATGTAGTATCTGGTATTGGTGTGTCAATGGTTTCGAAAATGGTAGTCTGTATTTACAGTGGATGTATCAAAGGTTATACTAGACTGTGGAGAGGTGCATCAGATTTTCATGTGGATGTCATCCGTGATGTCATTTGAGATGTTATCAGTGATGTCACTGACCATGTCATGAATGATGTAATATGTGACGTCATCAGCAGTGCATTGCGGATGCGCTAGTTATAGTTAGCTGAACTAACTATGAAGTGGGAATTTCTATAATTTTTTACAAGAAGAATGTCCACTAACAATAACGTCCCTGAAACCTATGTTTTTTTTCAGTGAATTTATAGGGTTTTTGAAATACTAATTTCTAACTATAACGTGCCGGATACCAATGAGTTTTTTCAGTGAATTTCAAAGGTTTTCAAATGCTAATATCACATTATAACATGTCGGAAAGCTTTGGTTTTTTCAGAGAATTTCAAACGTTTTTTAAATGCAAATTTCTACTTATAATGTTCATTAAACAATTGTTTTTTTCTGTGATTTTAAAATATTATCCCATTCTCAACCTGGTGAAAACTGGCGATATCGCCAGTTTTCCATTGATAGCAGCCACAAAAATAGTCGCCACAGATGAGAGCGACAACTAACGCTAATGATATGCAGAGTAGGCGTTCCGTGCAAAAATAACACAAAAACACCACTTCCCAATATTTTCAACGACCAGCCAAATCTGCGATGCGATCCAAAAACAGGTGAAAAGCCATGTTATCAGTAAGAATTTAACATCTGCCTTTTAAAGGTGTAAATCAGGACGACTACCTACAGTATGCAAGGGAGCCCAGCCCAGAGTCACATCTGAAGACCAACACACGTCATATAGCTACTGATCATGCAGCTCTGACACCCAAGAAGGCCACAACACCCACCGCCACCACCCTCAGGACTTTCCCCCCGGACCACACCACCCTACTACCACCGAGGCAGCGCAGAACAGAACGGCGGACCTTCCCAAAACAGCATGGCCCCTCACCAACACAATAGCTGAATGTTGGGAGATGTGGGAACCAAGTATGTGTGAAGGACGCAAGTCACCCATCAATAACAATGCACACAATGCCAAGTGTAGTGGTGATGTCCTGGACAGACCTCACTATGCAGAGCACAGACCTGTCCATGTGTGCTTGTAGTGTTGTGGACAGTGGATGCAACCATGTTACCTCAGGAGTAGGGAATATCTTGATCATGTAGCTGTGTCATCCCCCCTGTAAGCGGAAGCGGAGTAGGCTGGTCCAAAGTACGCCACTCCAGCGTGGGAGTGTGAATAAATAGGCCGGGGTTGTAGGTGTGGTTCACTTCTGGGAAGGCCAACATGTCTGCCACAGCGGTGGCCCTCACCCTGCCACGAGGCCGCCACCAAAACAGCCTGCCTCCTCGACACAGGCCCCCTCGAACGCAGCAGCACAACACTGCAGAGTTATGTCTGTACAGACTACTGCCTTCGATGCACACTGTGGACAGCAGGGCTCACAATTCAGATCGGGTCGCAATTGCAGATGAAGCAGTCCAGTAGGAAACAGACATTGCTCCCAGTGCGGCCCGCCAGGTCCACGGATCATCTTAGGCTACGCACACGCTGGTTGCTTCAGGTGCCACTAACTCATTGCACCACAAGTAATCGCCACATAGTCTTATTAATGCAGAATTCATTAGATAAAAGACATTGCTACCAGTGCGGCCTGCCCGGACCACGCATCATCGCAGGCTCCACACACGCTGGTTGCTTCAGGTACCACTAACTGTGCAGCTCAACTCAACGCAACATGGCTGTGGGCCCTTGCTGACCGCTGTCTCCGACCTACACTGTGGTCATCAGGGCTCACAATAAAAATTGAGTCTTGATTAATTAATTTCAAGAGTCCAGTAGGGAACTAAGTATATTGTCCCTAAAACCTACATAGTATCCTTTTAGTATCCTTGCTTCAAGAACTTATTTTATATCAGTTATAGCTTTAGTACAATGACCAAATTCATCTTGCAAGTCCAAAGGAATACTGATTGGCAGTCTACACTGCACCAGCAGAGCTCACAGTTGAATTCAGTTTTGATTTATTAATTGCAGAGTGAACTGTATTCTATGTTCTCGGATTTTGTCAAGAGGAAGGGACAAAAAGCATTCCTCGATGTCTTTGCTGACTACTGCCTTCGATCCACACTGGAGACAGCAGGGCTCACACTTTAGATCGAGTCGCGATTGCAGATGACCCAGTTAGTAGGTAATAGACATTGCTCCCAGTGCGGCCCACCCGGACCACGGATCATCGCAGACTGCGCACGCGCTGGTTGCTTCAGGTGCCACTAACTCAGTGCACCACAAGTAATCGCCACGTAGTCTTATTAATGCAGAATTCATTAGATAAAAGACATTGCTACCAGTGCGGCCCGCCCGGACCACGTATCATCGCAGGTTCCACACACGCTGGTTGCTTCAGGTACCACTAACTGTGCAGCTCAACTCAATGCCACATGGCTGTGGGCCCTTGCTGACCACTGCCTCCGACCTACGGTCATCAGGGCTCACAATAAAAATTGAGTCTTGGTTAATTCATTTCAGAGTCCAGTAGGCAACTAAGTATATCGTCCTTAAAACCTACATAATATCCTTTTAAGATCCTTGCTTCAAGAACTTATTTTATATCAGTTATAGCTTTAGTACAATGACCAAATTCATCTTGCAAGTCCAAAGGAATACTGAATGGCAGCCTAAACTGCAGACAGAAGAGCTCACAGTTCGAATTCAGTTTTGATTTATTAACTGCAGAGTGAACTGTATTCTATGTTCTCAGATTTTGTCAAGAGGAAGGGACAAAAAGCATTCCTCGATGTCTTTGCTGACTACTGCCTTCGATCTACACTGCGGACAGCAGGGCTCACACTTTAGATCGAGTCGCGATTGCAGATGATGCAGTTAGTAGGCAATAGGCATTGCTCCCAGTGTGGCCTGCTCGGACCACACATCATCGCTATCTGCGCAAACGCTAAGTGCTTCAGGTGCCACTAACTGTGCAGAACAAGTGAACGCCACATGACTCTTGGCACTTGCTGACCGCTGCCTCCGGCCTAAACTGCGGTTAGCAGGGCTGACAGTTCAGATAATCGTGATTGCAGATGACACAGTCCAGAAGGCAACAGACATTGCTGCCAGTGCAGCCCGCCCGGACCATGCATCATTGCTGACTGCACACACGCTGAGTGCTTCAGGTGCCACTAAGTCTGTGTAGCTCAAGTCAATGCCAGGTAGGCTGTGGGCCCTTCCTGACCACGGCCTCTGGCCTACACTGCGGTCAGCAGGGCTCACAATTCAAGATTAGTACTGATGCAAATTGTGTAAGGGACTATAAACGGTTAAGAAGACCAAATGCTCCCAATCTGTGCAGCTGAGTCAACGCCACATGGCTGTGGGCCTTTGCTGACCGCTGCCTCCGGCCTACACTGAGGCCGGCAGGGCACACAATTCAAATTCAGTCTTCATTCATTCATTTCAGAGTACAGTAGGCAACTAACTATAACGTTCCATACATATTTCATTTTTTTTTCCAAACGCCTTCACAGCGGTCAGCAGGGCTCACAATTAGGATTCAGTCATGATATATTAATTGCAGAGAGAATTGTATGTCCTCGGATTTTGTCAAGAGGAAGTGACAAAAAGCATTCCTCGATGTCTGTGCTGACTATTGCCTTCAATCTACACTGCGGATAGCAGGGTTCACAATTCAGATCAAGCTGCGATTGTAGATGAGGAAGTCCAGTAGGCAACAGACATTGCTACCAGCGCGGCCCTCCCGCACCACGCATCATCGCTGGCTGTGCACACGCTGAATGCTCCTGATGCCCCTACCTCAGTGCACCACAACTCATGGACCCTTTATGATAGAATCTTTTGTGTATGATTTCGGATCTGCTGCCCCTACCTCAGTGCAGCACAAGTCGTAGACCCTTTATGATTGAATCTCTGTGTGTGATCCGATAATTGCTGTTGTACTTGTTGCTAGCACTAACCATTCCCTCAGGGCTGGCTTACACTTACCCCATACGCATCCAGCACAGACGTCACTGGACATGTGACCCTGGTAATAAAAAGGGGCCGAGCACACGTGCCTGTACCCAGTTCTACTATCTATCTAACTGTGTCTGTGTGTTCATTATGTATGCATGATGCTGGCCCTGGGCCCTATCACATTACATTGTGCTGTGGAGAGCGCACGCAATCATGTTACCTCTGGCAATGAGGAAAACTTCGGTTATGTAACTTTCTCTCAATCATTGTATAAGTATGTCAGTAGAGACTGGATCATTAGAGTACTGCAAGGAGAGTGTATAGTGAATTTATAAGTACTTGGGGATTGGCGGAGTGATTGGATAAGTACATATGTTGGCGGAGTATAACCCACGAGCATGAGCTTGGCTCTAATTGGCTGCCCTCCATGTGCCAAAAATTGAAATTTGGGCTTTGTATGGCCCTGTATTGCTACAGCTGCAACTGAATGTGCAATAAACATTCCTATCCACACAGATATGTCATGTCCACTATCTTTCATGTGTGGAAGTGTGGATGAATGTAGGATCAGTGATTCCTCTTACCTTTCATTTTTGCCATTTTGTGGGGCTTGGGTCACAGGGTGACACATTGGGGCTTGTGGCCCACGTGCCAGCAACACTACCACAGAGACACCCGCATCAGTTGATTCTTCAAACAGCACAGGACGGAACCACGCCCAGAGATCCGGGGTCATTGTTCACAGCATCACGCAGGACTGGCATATGCCAGGCCAGCCCACTCCGATTACGCTTACAGGGAGGAATGACAACGGTACATGTCCCAGGTCTTCCCTGTAGTGACCTGCTGATCACAGGTCTAGTTGTCAACTAACCAAACCGAAAACCTGGTGAACAGCCCAACTCCAACGCCACCTCCTACTCACTACATGCAAAATAAATAGAAAATAAAACTGTTCGCAACGTGAAAAACCGTGTGCCTCGCCAAATACTCTAGAATACAAAAGGTGCCATTATTATACGTTCTTACCTTCACTCACAACAATAAAGCCAGCAGAAATTAAAGTCCGTGCTACCCTTTTCTAAAAAACAATGACGAAAATCTTAATGTACTGACTCCATTAACTCATGACTGGTTTATACATTACAGACAGAACCAGTACTTACTCGGTCTTCTAGACCCCATGCTTAATCCTTGTAACGCTGTACGAATTAGATCGTTGGAGTTGGGCTGTTCACCAGGTTTTCGGTTTGGTTTGTCAGGTGGCAGGTGAACTTTTTTGAGCATGACTTTTATCACACATGTGATGTACTTAACACTTTATGAGATCTTCTGGTTTCTGTTTAAAACTAACTCACTAAAGAATGTATTATATGTAACTGTAAATATCATATTCCTTTTGATACATATGTGATAGATTTTTTATGTTATTTGTAGTGCATTCCCCTGACGAAGGTGCATACCAAAATGCATTGGGATATGTCTTCATATGTTGAATGATGGAGAGATGTTTGAAGAATTCAAACTATCACATTGATTGATGATGAAAAAAGAAGAATAAAACTACTTTGAAGAAAGGAAATACAAAGCATTGTTTGATGAGAATTTATTTGGCTTGTTTATGTTTTCTGTCTGATTTTTAAGACTGGGGATACAGTTTTGTGAACATTCTAGTTGAACTTTGGATGAACCTTAAGATTGATAAATTTATTATGTTTTAGTTGGATTAAAATATGCTAACAAAATAAGAAAAAACAAATCACGTAATTGTGAATGAGTGGACAGTGCTCCCCATAACACAGGTTTCTGTGATTTTTTCATTTGTACCAACTTGACTAGGGGCTAGTCAAGAAATGGGTCAGCACCATATATAATCAGATGAAATTTAGTTTAAACTGATGAATTAGGAGTGCTTATCACACAACACTGTTTGAATATTTTACTAGTTGTCAACATGCAACAGCCACTTCCTCATGACTGGTTTACACCCACACCACACCCTTGCAGCACAGGCATCACAGAACATGTGACTCTGCCAATAAAAAGGGCCGGGCACATGTGCTGGAGGCCATTTCCATTCTCTTCCATGACTTGAAGTACACAGAGCTGAGCGGGTGGGCAGTCTGCGATGATGCGTGGCCTCGCTACACCAGCCTAGCAATCAAGACTGGATTTAAATTGCGAGCTCAGCTGGACCGCGTGTGCGTCACGGCTGAGTATGTTGCTTCGGCATATGGTGAGCCCTCTTGGACACACGCCGGTGATGGAAGGTGAGCAGAGAGGCTTGTTTGCGGTGGGCAGTCACCTTTGTTTGTCGTGGGGTGGGGTCAGGGGGTATGGCGAACAAGGGGCTGGTGGTGGGTGTTGTTGGGGCCCTGCTGGGTGTCCGAGCTGCATGATCGTTGGCTCCATTGCATTGGTAGGAGTGGATGGTGTGCAGCAGCCTGGGTGAGCAGGGTGGATCTGCATGATCGTTGGCTCCATTGAATTGGTAGGAGTGGATGGTGTGCAGCAGTCTTATCTTGCTTTTTGTCTTGCAGGCTCCATTGCATCTGTTATCGTTCAGATGTGGCTGTGGCTGGGCTCCCTTTCATGTTGCAGGTTGTAGTCTGACTTTACACCAGGTCAGAGCAGGTGTAAACTTCCTGGTGCTAACGCACCTTATCGCCTGTTTTGTATTCTCTTCGTCGATCTTGCTGGTGGTTGAGAAAGTTGCAAAGTGGTGTGTTTGCTGCTTTTTGCACAGGAACGCCTACTCTGCATCTCATTAGCGATATTTGCCCGGGTCTTCAGGGACAATGCTTTTTGAGGCAGCTTTTGCTAGTTAACTGGTGATATGGGCTTTTACACCAGCTCGTGAATGGTGCGTTAAATTAATCACCATCTTGGCTGCGATAAAGTGCTGTTAACTCGGCGATGTGTCCTTGAGAATATGCCCCTCTGTGTTTTAAAGACCTGAGAAGTACTCGAGTGCCATGCTGAGAGCCGTGCACCCAGTGCGTTTACACTAGGGTGCCGCGCTGAGAGCCGTGCACCCTTCATATTCACCCCAGGGGGGCATGCTGGGGGATGCGTACCCTTCGTGTTCACACTAAGGGGCCGCTCTAGGGTCGGGACTCCAAACCTTTTGAAAAATAAAAAGAGTTCACTTTCATTGATTTACATTCGCCTCTGGGACCCCATCCCCCGAGGGTTGCCCACATCTACATATTTTTTTTTCAAAGCGGAGGGGGGCTGCATGGCCTACCTCCCAGGCCACTGCTGGTCCCGGTGACCCCACCCCCCGGGGCCTGGCCTCTCTGTTGGGGACCGTGGGTGGAGCCCCAATGCCCCACGGTCCTGCCGGCTCCCTGCCTCCTGCGGAAGCCGGCATTCCTTTTGGGCAACGGGAGCTGCTAACATGCAGCTTCCCTTGCCCAAAAGCAATCCTCCGTTCCAATATGGAAGCGAGAGGAGGTTTTCATCCTCTTGTTTCAACAAAGCAAACCAGGGTTTGCTATGACAAGGTGGAAGCAATGCTTCCGCCCTGTCATAGCAAATGGCAATGTTCTGGGGTGGACACCCTGGGACATTGCAGGACCTGGCCCTGGGAGTTGACGGTCCCCAGGGCGATCAAGCGTTCCAGGAGGGGGCTGCATGGCCCCCTCCCTCTATTTTCAAAGCCACCGTTGGTGGTCCCCAGGGCTGCGGGAGGGCCATGTTCCCTCCCGCACCTAATTTACATAGCCTAGAGGAGGTGGCGGTATGATTATACAATTTCCCCTAGGACCTGGCCCACCTGGGGGTTCATTTAAATGAAGTGGAGGAGCCCTTGCTTAATTTTATTTACATTTTGCTCTGGATTCCCTCACCCAGCGTGCATTTGGACGTTTAAAAAAATATATATATTGAGGGGTTCTTCTGGGACCCCTTGAGCAGGCCTAGGGGGTCAGGGTGTTTCTACCCTGCCCCCTTTTCTACATTTTTCACTTTCTTTTACTGTTTTCTTGTGACTCGGTTCTATTGAGTCACAAGATGGCTGCCAACACTTCCTGGTTTGGAGTGTTCACAGCCAATTAGAATGAAGCGTGTGGTCGGGAGGGTTCGCGAACCCAACGCGCCCTTAGCTATCAATATTTTTAATTTTTGATTTTCTCAGCAACTACTGAACGGATTTGCACCATTTTACTTATTATCTATCCCTCTATTTTTATAGCTCTATATTTTTGTGTTTTCTGCTACTTTTGATTAATTTTAAACTACTTTTTTAAACTCTTTTCTTTTCTTCTTCCCTATTCTATTTCTTATTTATTATTCACCTTCCTTTCTGCCCAGACCATGGTAAAGGGAGCCAGGAAGCAGCCCGAGAAGGGGAAGGGTCCCGCACCTCGTGCCCGGCTCCTGTGCCGGCGTTTGAGGGGGGAGCTAGTGATGCCACGGGAGATCTTTAGCGCGGAGGAGGTGGCCGCACTAGTGTACTATGTACAGCGCCGCCTCCCCAGGACCATCACGGCAGGCGGCAAGATCGCAAGCGGCTATGGGCTCCGGGAGCGCCGGAAGCGGTGGGAGAAGGTGTGCCGGGCCATGTATGAACACTCTCGGGTCCGGGCACCTACAACCAGGCCACCCACCGTTGGACGGATCTCCTGGACCGGGAACGCGACCTGCTCGACCTGCTCGGCGTCCAGATCCCCGGGCTTGGTGAGTAGTAGTAGCTATTTCATCACTACTCTGTTTTCTCCTGCTCTGTGTGTTATTATATTACAAATTTTTGTTTTTTACCAAGAGCAATAATGCTGCCGATTACATTGTAGGTAAATTATATTTCAAAATCTTCGGTGCATTTCAGGTGCACTGCTCTTCTTCTCAGTAGCGTTGCTACTATGCTTATTTGTTTTCGATTTTGTGTTCATTTCATTGGCCTGAGAAATTATGTATGAGTGTAGTTTACAGAACTGCGTAATGCTAGACACTAAGGGGCAGATTTGCAATTACCGGCGCATCCCTGCAAAGTAGCAGGGATGCGCCAGTAATTGTGCGCCACGCCACCACCACCCATGGTGCGCCGTATTTACAATGCGGCGCACCATAGGCCCAAAATGTCACCGAAGCGTTACGCATCTGTGCCGTAAAGTCGGCGCATTGCTGGAGTTGCATCGCAACGATGGCGCAGCTCCAGCAATGCGCTGGGGTGCCCCATCTCCCCAATGCTGCGTCAAGCCATACGTCTGCTTCAAGCAGGCGCAGGGTTTCAGTGACGCATCATTGTCGTAAAAGTGACTGATTGAAATCTTGTAGATTTCCCTCAGCCACTTTTAGGATGCGTTCCTGCGCAGGAACGCCTACCCTTGCGCCGGAATGCCCCCTGATGGCACAGGGCTTTACAACGTGATGCATCTCCCATATGCGTCACATTGTTAATATATGCCGCACCATGGCGCCTCTTTTGTTCTGCCGCTGCGTCACAAAAGTCATGCAACAACGGAGCAAAAGAGCTGCAAGGGACTTGTAAATCTGCCCCTACATACTCAAGTCCAGTCCTTCCTTTGTACACCTGGCAATAAGAAGAAATAGTGCTGGTGGATTGATAGTTTGAGTATTTTAATGACTGGTTAATGTAGTAGGAAACTTTTTAGTGTTGTCACTGATCTGCAATCATGATGGAATTCGTCTGTCACTTCGCATGCTGCGGACTGCTGCCTGCCAGTCCTAGGCGAACCTTTTTAGTAGTTTGTTTAGTGAGTTACATAACTTTCCAAGTCGACGGTCCGCAAATCAAGCAATACTAATATCGGAGTAGACCACATGAGATAGGTCAATATATCCCGTGGAATAGTTGTCTATTTGCTATTTCGCCAAAATATTTTGTTATTGTTCTTTTGAAATGTTTGATTTGGTTGACAACAATCATCCATGTTTTCAGGTCTTTCTTTCTTTCATGTTGTACATCAGCTCCCCCCAGGGGCAAGAGGACAGAGGAGGAGGTGGTATCGGCTGCTGCTGCTGTAGAAGGCCAGGATCGGAAAGGCGAGGGCTACTTTGCTGGCCCCGGTAAGTTTTCATTTTAATATATAGTACCTATTTTTTCCTAGCGTTCCTCATTCCATTTTTTCAAAATCGTCTTTGATCTCCCTGTAGACTGTATCTAAATTCTTATCCTGCCTCTACTATGACTCACTGTGGTATTACTAGGTTATTCTTATTAGTCTGTCTGTGTAGCTAACTAAGATTGCACATTTGGCAAAAGGTGTTAAACAAAACTCCCATTCTAGTCAGCAGTAGCTCTATGCACTGAGTGTAGTCCTCTGGGATTGTCCATAATGTCTTTTCAAGTCTTCTAAATGTTTATGCTTTGACAATTCCCAACAATAAAATGTTAATGACCACCAAGAAAGAATAAGATACTACTTTACTTTTGGTTTGGATAGGAGGACAATCCATACTACTACTGTTGCAGGGACAAATCTGCACAAACAGAACTATGGACACTAAATAGTGCATTGTTTATCAATTATAATAGGCGCAGGTAGACTTTCCACATACCTCAGTGATATCAGACTTTGAAGAACCCCCAATCTCCTTACTGACTAGATAGTGTGGAAGAGTCATTTAGGTCCCCGAATTCATCGATGATTGATCCCCAATGATGATTATCCAACGCAGGACAAGAGTACGGAATCAGAGTCCAGAAGTATCAGAGGCACGGACTCATGCTTGCAAATTGCAAAACCTTTAGCTCAGTCACTCTTGACCAAAGACCACAGAGTCTATTTAAGTTCTAAAGCTTTATTAAAAGTAAAAACATTTATTAAAATAAAGCTTGTCATAAAACATTAACGGTTGATTAAAAATGGTAAAGTGCTTAGTGATTTATTTCACACATTTATTGTGAGCGAGCCGAGCCCTCACCTGGTTTGAACTTTAATTTTTCTTTTTGGTGCTGAATCGTTGGTCACCCCGTCCTAGTGATGATGATCTGATCTTGCTCTTTTTCTTAGAAGTGAAGCTTTTGTCTGTTATGAGAAAAATGGTGCGTGTTAAAAAGCAAGCATTCATCAGTTGTGCCAAAAAGTGCACCCTTCCCTGGAACAAGGGACATTTTTACTTTAGAGTAGACAGTCACAAATTAATAGATTGGTTTCTGTATTCACATTTCTTCATTCCTAGACAAAATGTGGTGTATGTCTATGACATCTAACATTCTTAAATGTACTTTGTAGGTGGAACATCTGGTGCCCGGGCCAGCGCGGAGGTGGAGGAGGACACTTCTGGGGAGGAGGAGGTGCAAGTGCCGGAGGAAACTGCTGTGAGGGTTGCCAGGTAGTGGCGGGCAGTGGTAAGCTCTTATATTCCTTACTTATTGAGATTGCAGACTGCAGAGTGTGCTCTCTGCACGGGTGTAGTATATATGTTGTACAGTTAAGTTACTATACTGTTAAGAAGACTTTCAAATTTAGAACAAAGTTTTTATCAACCAGGTAGTAGGCTCCTCTAAATTTACTTCAACTCAGCGGTGATTTTTTTTTCGAGAATCCAAATCAGATCTGAGATAAACTTGATGGATGGGATGAACGAAAAGCGAAAGAAGGGTGTAAGTGTGGAAGGACGAGCAAGTTAAAAGTAATGATGACTGACAAAGAAGAATGATACGTGTTTGATTGGTGCCCAAGGTGGCTGGGAAGGAATATAATGCACGGCTGGGTGAAGGATGAAGCAAGGATGGGTGGAAGGAGAACAGCCTGGGTGGGTGAAACAGAAACTGTATGTGTGCGCAATATATCCTTTGGTTGAAATTCAAATGCAAGTCAAGCACGGATGTATGGCTTGCGGTTTCCCAAATAAAATGAAAAGGTTGTTTTCCTGTGAGAAAACGTAAGGTTTGTCCAGATGAGACACATGAAGAAGAATGATTGACATATAGTTTGAATGGATGGATGTCTGGATCATGGTACTATCTGACTCTTAGATAGCATATGTGTATCTAGAGAGAGTAGACGGTCACTGGATGAACTAAGTGTTACTTTGAAGAGCATGTAACACCGCACCCGCACGTCTGTCCCAGTGTAGGAAAGGCAAGGAAAAGAAGTTTTAATTTTGTCCGAATACTACCATGAATAGTAGCGGTAGTTTGTATTGCAAGCACAGCATATATCCGGCTATTACGATGGCCAATCACTACCTCTGTTAATAAGTTTAGTAGAACTCGGTCATTCATGTGTGGATGTATCACTGTTCACTCAATAAAAGGCAAAGCACCTAAAGTCATCCCATATGTAAGCAAATACATACCATGTGCAGTGATAGATAATCAGATTATTTATCTTCTTCATTTTCCTTTTCTAGTATTCATTGGCACTGTAGGGTGAAAGTTAAATTAATTAAGCAGTAGCCCTTGTAACAGAGTATTCTCAGTGCCACCCGTAATAGAAAAGTAAGAGCATCACCACCTGCATGTACTGGACTGGTACAGTAACGCAAGTCTGTCTCACTCATCATGGCGGGCGTCTGTTTTTCTCTGGTGCAAGTTGACTGCGCTGGAATTATGCCGGCTTGCAGAAGTTAACGTACCAATTTTGCTAAACAAGAGACAAGAAGAAGAATAAGACTGGTGTACTGTCATAGTCAGACCACACGACGGACCTACGACGCCACCACCCTCAACGCACTCAACGCCGGCCGAACCCCCGCCTGCTACCAAGCCACCCCAAAACGCACAAACGGACCCTTCACCTGCCAAACCTGCAAGTTCACCTGCCTCCGGACCTGCACCACACCCGCCAAGCTGAGCACCAGCAGCAATTACCTCAAGTGCATCCTGCTCAACACCCGCTCCGTCCACAGACACGCCGTCGAACTCTGGAACCTGCTCGACACAACATCTCTAGACGTCGCCTTCCTGACCGAAACCTGGATGAACGCCTCCTCAGTGCCCGACATCACCATCGCCATCCCGGACGCATACAAGATCACCCTGAGGGACCGCCTCAACCAGACTGGAGGAGGCATCGCCATCATACACAAGAACACCATAAGCATCACGACCAGCTCCGACGACTCCTTCACCGCCGCCGAACACCTCCACTTCCAGATACACACCGACCCCAAGACCACACTCAGAGACACCCTCAGCTACAGACCCCCGGGACCGCGCACACAATTCAGCGAAGACATCGCAGACTTCATCAGCCCGCACGCCCTCCCCTCCGCTGACTACATCCTCCTAGGGGACCTCAACTTCCACCTGGAGAACAACAAGGACAGCAACACCACCTCCCTGCTGGACAACCTCGCCAACCTCGGTCTCAAGCAACTGGTAAACACCCCCACCCACTACGCCGGCTACACGCTCGACCCTGTCTTCTCCTCCAGCAAGCACATCTCCTTCAGCCACTCCACCGTACTATATTGGACTGACCACAGCTGCATCCACTTCAGCTTCAGAAGAACCGCGACCCACCACCACCCGCAACAGGTCCCTCGCAGGAACTGGAACAAGATCACCGCCGACCAGATCACCACCTCCCTCAGCCAGAACCCTCCTGCCAGCACAACGAACCCCAACGAAGCAGCCAGCAACCTCAAACAGTGGATCACCAACAGCGCAGACGACCTCGTACCCTCCCAGCAGACACGGCAGCAAGAAAGCCTCTTGGTTCACTGACCAACATAAGAACTCCAAGAAGACCTGCCGCACCCATGAGAAAGCCTGGTGCAACGACCAGACCACAGACAACATGACTGCCCTCAAGCACGCCACCGGCAAACACCACCAGCTGATCCGCACCACCAAGAAGACAGCATTCAAAGAACGTCTGGACAACAAAGCCCACAACAGCAAGGAACTCTTCAACATCGTCAAAGAGCTCACCAACCCCAGCGCCGGTAACAACGACATCACTCCCTCGCAAGACCTCTGCGACTCACTCGCCTCGTTCTTCCACCGCAAGATCACCGAAATACACAACAGCTTCGGCGCACCAACCTCGCACCGAACCAACGCCCCTACCACCACCCTCCGCGCCTGGACCCCGGTCAGCACCGAAGACACCACCCACACGATGAACACCATCCACTCCGGATCCCCAACCGACCCCTGCCCCCACCACGTCTTCAACGAGGCCAACTCCATCATCGCACCCCAACTCCGGGACATCATCCACGCCTCCTTCAACACCGCCACCTTCCCGGAAAGCTAGAAGCACGCCGAGATCAGCGCCCTCCTGAAGAAACCAACAGCGGACCCCACCGACCTCAAGAACGTCCGCCCCATCTCGCTCCTCCCTTATCCGGCCAAAGCCATCGAGAAGACCGTCAGAGACAGCTTGCCGCCTTCCTCGAGAAGAACGGATCCTTCGACCACTCGCAGTCCGGGTTCCGAGCCAACCACAGCACCGAGACCGCCCTCATCGCAGCCACTGACGACATCAGATCCCTGCTCGACAACGGGGAAATAGCGGCCCTCATCCTCCTGGACCTCTCCGCAGCGTTCAACACTGTCTGCCACCGCACCCTAGTGTAGCGTCTCAGCAACATCGGAATCCAAGAGAAGGCAATGGAGTGGATCATCTCGTTTCTCGCCGGAAGAACCCAGAGAGTTCACCTCCCCCGTTCAGATCCGAGGCCACCGAAGTCATCTGCGACGTACCACAGGGATCTTCGCTCAGCCCCACCCTCTTCAACGTCTACATGAGCCACCTCGCAGCCATCGCACGCCAACACAACCTCAACATCATCTCCTATGTCGAAGAACACCCAACTGATCCTCTCCCTCACCAACGACCCAGCCTCCGCCAGAACCAGCCTACATGAAGGGATGAAAGACGTCGCCAAGTGGATGAAGAACAGCTGCCTGAAACTGAACTCAGACAAGACGGAAGTCCTCATCCTGGGATCATCGCTCTCTGCCTGGGAGGACTCCTGGTGTCCCCTACCCTGGGCACCACTCCCAAGCCAATGGACCACGCACGTAACCTGGGCTTCATCCTGGACTCCTCCCTCTCGATGACCAGACAAGTCAACGCTGTCTCATCATCGTGCTTCAACACCCTGCGCATGCTCCGAAAGATCTTCTGATGGATCCCCACCGAAACCAGGAAGACGGTCACCAGGCACTCGTCACCAGCCGACTGGACTACGGAAACACCCTCTACGCCGGAACCACAGCCAAACTTCAGAAAAGACTCCAACGCATCCAGAACGCCTCCGCACGACTCGTCCTGGACATCCCCCGCCACAGCCACATCTCTGGACACCTGAGAGACCTGCACTGGCTCCCCGTCAGCAAGAGGATCACATTCAGACTCCTCACCCACGCACACAAGGCTCTCCACGACTTGGGCCCCAAGTACCTCAACAACCGCCTGACCTTCTACACGCCCACCCGCCAGCTACGGTCGACCAGCCTCGCCCTCGCCGCCGTCCCATGCATCGGCAGAGCCACCGCCGGAGGAAGATCCTCCTCCTACCTGGCAGCCAAGTCATGGAACTCCCTCCCCATCCACCTTTGGCTAACCCAGGACCACCCTTCCCTCAGGAAGCAACTCAAGACCTGGCTTTTCGAGCAGTAACGTAGCCCTCTCCCCCAGCGCCTTGAGACCCCTCCGGGTGAGTAGCGCGGTATACAAATGTCATGATTGATTGATTGATTGATTGATAGACGACTCTAATGGAGTGAGTCCATAGTGCTCGTAGAATTGATTCCTTAAGCTCCCACTAATGTTAGAGCAAGGATGAAGAAATGGGAGGTTAGATAGATACTGGCCATAATAGTTATGTACTGCACTTGAAAGTGCTAGTTCTACTGTGAAACAACTTTCTGCTGAATAATTTTGTGTTAATCTTAAAGAGCATTGGTTACAGACTAGGTCTTTCTTTCTTCATATAGATGCTCCTTCTAAACCAACATGGAAGGAGCTGGCTAAAAGGGCCCGGCAACAGAGGCTGGAGGTGACTGTCGCTGAATATCGGCGGCTGGTGGCCCAGGAGGAGGGATGACACGCAGTCGACCACAACATCGACCGGGACAGCTGCATCCTCCTCCGCACTCCCTGCGTCAGCCAGTCAGCGCAGCAGATCTCCAGCGGTACGGAGCTGGGGTACCGCAGCCACCCACCTCCGCTGAGCAGCAAACAAATCAACTGCCCCCCACAGCAGTACCAAAAAATAGGTTGCACTGCCTTTCACTCAGGGTGTCCTACCTCGAGCAGGAGTTGTTGAACACCAAAACCCTGCTCGAGACCCTCCGCAAGGAGCATGCCGACCTGGCCCGAAAAGTGAACAGCAGCCAGCAGTAGGAGGAGACTGTCCCTTGCCCCTTTTTTTAAAGACTTCTGGGGGTGGGAATTGGGAGTTGGGTTTTTTGGACTTTTCACGGACATTCGTTGGGGTTAGGGATGGGGAGTGGGTTGGGTCTTGCGGGAGATTATTTATGTTAGGGATATAAATATACTTTAAACTTTATCTTAGCATACGTGTTTTTTCCTGCTTTTGAGGCTGGTGGGTGGGGGTTTAACAGTAAGTTTGTTTTCCTGAAACTTAAGTGGCATCTTGATTCAAATTGTGTAAGTAATTGCCCAAATGTTTTCAAAACTAAGTGCCTCTCACAGAAAAAGTGAATTCAATAGTCCTAGGACTTTACTAGTACTACAGTCAGTCTCTCGTCTCTCCTAATGCTCAATTATACTACCTCCCTCCAAATGCTTATCTTACCTGTAATTTGTGTTTGGAAATAGGGCTAGGCAGAGGGCTGGCTGCACAGGAAATGGCGATTAAGGTTGGCAATCCTGGGCAGATGAAATGTAATCATTGCGGTGGTACAAGTGGTGTTACACAGTGGCAGTTGCAGCACATGAAAAAAAGAAAATGAAACCTTGTTTGTCCTTACAGTAGCATTAGAACGGTACGATAGAGAGCATAGCAGGTGACAAATGGTAAAGTATTGAAAGTATAACTACTACTTGGGTTGACTTTCTTTGACATTGGCTACTACTACAAGAAAAAGTACTAAAGGTGAAGGACACAGCAGCGTAATCATTTGCCACGTCTAGGAGGAGGATATTCTTGATGATCAATCAAGTTGATGGCGCACATGAAAATCTGATTTCATTTGCCAGTATGATTCAGAAAAAGGGGTGGTGATGAACAGAGTGTCTGAATTAAGCAGACCACTCTTACCCAGTCCAAAGATCAGGGCTTGATCCATCACCGTTTTTTAGCTCACTGCACCATCCCATCTCAGAACTTGGCTATATGCAAATTAGTCTGACCCTGGCCCAGTGCATCATGGGAACAGGGCAGACCAAACTACCAAGCCAATTCCTATACTGGGAAGGAAACAAGCTTCCGGGGACCGGTTTCTGGCATTTCAGCCGTCTTCGGCCCGGCTTGCTTGAATCCTGATGGTGCAATGAGCAAGGGACTCACATCTGAGTATACCCTTCCACGCTTATGGTGGACAAAAATGATTCAGAAAAGGGGGTGGTGATGAACAGAGTGTCTGAATTAAGCAGACCACTCTTACCCAGTCCAAAGATCAGGTCTTGATCCATCACCGTTTTTTAGCTCACTGCACCATCCCAGCTCAGAACGTGGCTATATGCAAATTAGTCTGACCCTGGCCCAGTGCATCATGGGAACAGGGCAGACCAAACTACCAAGCCAATTCTTATACTGGGAAGGAAACAGGCTTCCGGGGACCGGTTTCTGGCATTTCAGCCGTCTTCGGCCCGGCTTGCTTGAATCCTGATGGTGCAATGAGCAAGGGACTCACATCTGAGTATACCCTTCCACGCTTATGGTGGACAAAAATGATTCAGAAAAGGGGGTGGTGATGAACAGAGTGTCTGAATTAGGCAGACCACTCTTACCCAGTCCAAAGATCAGGGCTTGATCCATCACCGTTTTTTTAGCTCACTGCACCATCCCAGCTCAGAACTTGGCTATATGCAAATTAGTCTGACCCTGGTCGAGTGCATCATGGGAACAGGGCAGACCAAACTACCAAGCCAATTCTTATACTGGGAAGGAAACAAGCTTCTGGGGACCGGTTTCTGGCATTTCAGCCGTCTTCGGCCCGGCTTGCTTGAATCCTGATGGTGCAATGAGCAAGGGACTCACATCTGAGTATACCCTTCCACGCTTATGGTGGACAGAAATGATTCAGAAAAGGGGGTGGTGATGAACAGAGTGTCTGAATTAAGCAGACCACTCTTACCCAGTCCAAAGATCAGGGCTTGATCCATCACCGTTTTTTAGCTCACTGCACCATCCCAGTTCAGAACTTGGCTATATGCAAATTAGTCTGACCCTGGCCCAGTGCATCATGGGAACAGGGCAGACCAAACTACCAAGCCAATTCTTATACTGGGAAGGAAACAAGCTTCCGGGGACCGGTTTCTGGCATTTAAGCCGTCTTCGGCCCGACTTGCTTGAATCCTGATGGTGCAATGAGCTAGGGACTCACATCTGAGTATACCCTTCCACGCTTATGGTGGACAAAAATGATTCAGAAAAGGGGGTGGTGATGAACAGTGTCTGAATTAAGCATACCACTCTTACCCAGTCCAAAGATCAGGGCTTGATCCATCACCGTTTTTTAGCTCACTGCACCGTCCCAGCTCAGAACTTGGCTATATGCAAATTAGTCTGACCCTGGCCCAGTGCATCATGGGAACAGGGCAGACCAAACTACCAAGCCAATTCTTATACTGGGAAGGAAACAAGCTTCCGGGGACCGGTTTCTGACATTTCAGCCATCTTCGGCCCGGCTTGCTTGATTTGCCAATAGTCATGGGTCTGTGTCAAGCTGAGTAAGAATATATCCTCGGGACCCTTGCTCCGGGAAGCCGAGGAGGAGGGCCGCAGAATTCGAACAGAACTGGCGGCTGCGAACTTTTGGAGGAACTCGACTAAGTCGCAAAGATCCCAAATTCCGAGAATGCAGCGGGGCTCACACCCGTCGCCTTATCCGGACCCGCAGGCGGCAGGACGAGGGAGAGGGAGCCGCGACGCGCTCCCGCCGATCACAGGGATCAGAGGCCTAGACTCGGAGGCCTAGCTCATCCACAGGGGGCAGGCACTGGAGGCCTCGACAACGAACTCTTGTCGGAGGTGGAGGACTCAACCGTCCGCTCAACACACCCGCTGGTCGAGGTAATCCGCGAGATGGAGCTGGGTGCGACTGGCGGCACAGATGAACAGGACATTGATTCGCAATCGTGAGGAAGCTTGGACCTTACATCCGTAGCAGCAGCACGCCGCTGCTGGTGCCGCGCAAGTTATAACCCCTTTTGTATTTCATTTTCTTTTCTATTGACTTAGATTACTGTTTACGGGGTAATGCTGGTGCCCCTGTGGTCCAGCCTATCTCCGGAGAGGCAGGACACGCTCCACAGGGTGCCTGCAAAGACAATAGCCCTGGTGGAACTCAAGTTTGAATCCTGAATCTAGTTTAATTTGGGATCTTTTGGGTGGGCGACAGACCTTCACCGCCTGAAAGTCCTATTGGTTGCTGGATACACGAATGGGCTGGACGGGGGGGGGAAGGTAGGGAGGGGGTGGATGGGGGCAACAGTTGAAACAGTTCTGTTGGGGGGATCTTTGTTGGGAGGGGGGGTAAGTTGGTTAACTGCAGTCAAATTTACTGGTGCCCTATGCCGCGCCTCCGCGCTGACCGTCATTCCCACATGCCTAGAGGTGCCCTTGGATACGCCACAACACAACGCACGAATACCCGGGCTGCTTACCATACGGGGGCTGCCCGCCTGACCACTTCAAGCCCAAATCATGTTAGCTGACCACGACACACACCGGGAGAGCCGGGGAGGGATCAGCATCTTGTCCTGGAATGTGAATGGCTTGGGCAGTAAGATTAAGAGGGGACTGGTTAAACTCATATCTGAAACGTGTGGGCTAGGACATCACTCTCCTACAAGAAACCCACCTCAAAGGTACTAAGTGCGGCTTCCTAGCCAGAGGTCGTTTTAAGCTGCTAGCTCATGCAGGATACACGTAAGACTCTAGAGGAGTCGCCATTATTCTGAAAAAGACCACTCCATTTACCATAACACAAACATGGACAGACCCCCAGGGAACATACGTGGCTATCAAGGGGATATGGAATAGATGCGCTTACACTATAGTTTCAGTCTATGCACCGCCGAAACTCCAGGCTCCCACACTTAAGAAAGTAGCGGACATACTGCTGGAAACAGCCGACACCATGCAGATCATAGGGGGAGACTTTAATGACGTTTTGGATGTCTCAAAAGATAGATCAAGCACAACACAGAGGGTGGGGACACGGACACATTTGTCCCAATGGGCGACAAACCTAGGTCTCACAGACACATGGAGGTGGCTACACCCTGAGGCACGGGTGTACTCGTTCTTCTTGTGCGCCCACCAGGCCTTTTCGAGACTGGACTACTTCTTTATGGCCCGACATCACTTGACAATACAAGATGTAGCAGAATATAAAGCTAGAGGAGTATCAGATCACTCACAGCTAATAATCAGACAGTGGGCGAAACGCCAGGGAGATGGGCGGCAATTGCATTTGACGGCATGGGATCTGCAAAGCCCAAATGTCATACGGGGACTCAGAGCGGATGTCAAAGTCTATATTGCCGAAAACGAGGGCTCGGTGACCTCGAAAGTGGTTTTCTGGGAGGCTTTCAAGGCACTCATGAGAGATAGGGCAAAGAATAGGTTAGCAGAGGAACGAAGAAAGCTCCACTCTGAGGCCGAACTCATCGAGCAGGACATATTAGATTTGGAAAGGGAATGCCAGAACTCGAGAGACCCAGTGGCAATCAGGAAATTCACAGATAGACAATCACAATATAGAGAACTGGTGACAGGAGAGGTGAAAACACAGGCACTGGCTACCTTGCATCCCCTAAACGATGTAGGGGACAAGTCTGGTAAGCTCCTGGCGTGGCTCAGCAAAAAAGAACGGGCGGAGAGATGGGTGGAGCAGATTAAAGACCCTCAGGGAATGACACTACAATCAGACGCACATATAGCTGAGGCATTCGCAGATCCCTATGAACACTTCTATGAATCTAGAGATTTAGGGACATGTGAAGAGGCACTGCAATATATGGACCAAACTGACCTCCCGACGCTGTCCGTTGAGGACGCAAAAGCGATGGAATCCGATATTACTCTCGACGGCATATCTAAGGCACTGGCCAAACTGTGACCGGGGAAAACACCAGGCACCAATGGCTTCCCAGCCGAATTCTTTAAGCGAATGGCTGACCTTGTAGTGAAACATCTGAAGGGCCTATATGAGGATGCCCTCCAGGACAGCAGGCTCCCTCCTGACCTGACCATGGCTACCATTGTCCCTATCCACAAGGACGGCAAACCAAAAGAGTTTTGCGAGTCCTATCGTCCCATTTCATTATTAAACTCGGAAACAAAGCTATTGGCCACTATCCTGGCGATTAAATTGCGACTGGTGATATCGCAGCTGATCCACCTTGATCAGACTGGATTTATCCCAGACAGGGCTACCAGGCTGAATCTTAGGCGCACTCACAATTGGCTGCAAGAGGTCCGGACTGAGAGGACCCGCACTGGTTCCTGTCCCTAGATGCGGAAAAGGCCTTCGAAGCAGTACACTGGCCGTTTCTGGAGGGCGTCCTACAGAAATTCGGCTTCGGACCGAAATTCCAGAAATGAGTGCAACTGCTGTACACTGAACAGAGGGCCAGGGTGAGAGTAAACGGAGTCCTCTCGCGGGAATTCCAAATACGAAGAGGGACCAGACAGGGGTGCCCCTCTCCCCACTCTTGTTCGCTCTAACGTTAGAGGTTCTGGTGGCTAGAATTCGCCAGAACCCGAACATCAGGGGATTTCAGCGGACCAAAGCAGAGGTAAACGAGGAAAAGATCTCGCTATATGCGGATGACCTACTTCTATATATAACTTCACCGGAGACGTCGATCCCGCAGATATTTCACGAACTGGAAATGCACGGTGACCATGCCGGATACAGAATAAATTGGCATAAGTCGGTCTTATACGACCCCTCAGGGAAAGATGCATGGTCGGACCTTCCAGGAAGGCTGCTCACTACAGCGGAGGGCTTTCAGTTTTTAGGGGTCTACCTCACCCTGGATAGTCATATTTCATACACCCGTAATATTGAGCGTATCATGGTGAACTATTGCAGAAATGGACCGCTGGAGGCTACTCCCACTCACCCTCCTAGGCCGAGCGGATATGTACAAGATGATTATTCTCCTCAAGTACTTGTACGCCCTTCAAAATGAGTACTATCCCCTACCCCCAAAAGTCTTCCCCAAGATACACACGGACCTACGTGCCTTTATATGGCTGGGTAAACAACCTAGGGTGGCCCTGACCACCCTACAGAGGCACCAGTATAGTGGGGGGATCTCGCTCCCAAATCTGGAAGCATATTACTGGGCGGAACATCTGGCCCGATCAACGAATGGATACACGCACAGGCAGACCATCCTTCTTATGCACTAGAGCACCACAAATTAGCGCCCAGACACATCCTTTCCTATCTATATGGGAGGGCATGGCCGGAAACGTCTTCTACCGGCAACCGACATTACCCTTATTGCCTGGAGGGCATCCACGAAACGCATGGGGTGGGACAGAAAGCCAACGAAACAAACACCAATCAGGCACTGCACGTGGCTGACGGAGCTCCATAAATTAACGGGTTACAGGGGATGGGACGACATAGGGATCTGCACGTTGGGAGATGTCATTGCCAAAGGGCAACTGAAAACATTTGCGGCTCTGACCACGGAATTCGGCCTTCACCCCACACAGAGGTACAAATACACTAGATTAAAACATGCATGGGGGGCCCAAAATATTGACACCGTAGACCTGGCAGAATTCGCCCCACTTGAAGGCAGGCTCCTACAGGAACACATCCAGCTAAAGGCGGTATCTCTAACTTATAAGACCCTTACGAATAACATGTTGGGGGACTTGGCCAAGCTTCGACAACAATGGGAGGCAGATGTGGGAGGCATGGAGGACATTGATTGGGAACTGGTCTTAACACATCCCAGAGAGGTAGCAGTTAAATCTTGACTCCTCCTTATCCAATTTAACGTATTACATAGAACCTACTTTGATGGAGTGAGGCTCCAGAAGATGGGGAAGACGGACGATGCTAAATGTCTGCGCTGCCAGGACCCCAGGGGGGATTTCTTTCTTGTCCTGTGGTCATGCTCTAAAATACAGGGGTACTGGTCAGATGTTTTTACGGAACTGTCAGCAGTACTGAAGACTGAGTCAATTACAGGCTGACTCCAAGCTGGCTCTATTGGGCATGACAATCGATGTGGATCTTCCACGCCCTCTGCTGACCTTCCTGGTACTGGCCTTAGTAGTGGCCAAGAGGGACATTGCGAAATACTGGGGGGCACCAGAGATCCCACGCCTGGAAGAATGGAGGGGAGGACTAGATATGTATATGGCGGCTGAGAGAGTTACATACAAGGCAAGGGGGTGTCCTAGGAAGTTCCGCAAAGTATGGGGGAAATGGCGAAGCTATCACGGACTGGATGCCGGACTATAATGGTTCACTACGAGAGGTGCATATTGAAGGACAAAGAGACTTTATGATAATTGTAATGTTGATGATACTATGGAGAACCCACCTTGTGATCACTTTTGTATGTGAACTGTATGCTTCAATATGGGTAATGGATGGGGGGGCGGCGGGTGCGGGGGGGAAATGCAGAGTGCACTTTATTGTAGAGATGACTGCAATGTTCAGTTTTTGGAGAAAAATGCCAATAAAAATGGTTTAAAAGAAAAAAAAGAATATATCCTCGGATTCCTTCACCAGCCTGTTGCTATGACCTTATCCTCCCCAGCAAGTGTGTGGAATTATTGCTGTCATTTTGTCACACATCAATCAAAACCACACAGCCCTGGAGAAGAGGGTTAGGGTTTGGAAAATGGATGGGAATGGGGTTTTCTGGGAAAGTTTTGTTGAGAGAAGAAAAAAAAAGCACAACATGGACAAACAATAATTGAAGATAAACAAATCTTTGGGTACAAAGCTATCCATAAATCTTTTAAGTGCCATAAAGGAAGTGCATGCACTACTGCATGCATGGTTACTGAAAAGTAAGTAGTACTTTCGACAACCGTGAATGAAAGAATGAGACAGTACAGGGCTGCAGTAATAATTATACGTTTTCACTTGCCTATCTCTGCACTCAGAGAAACACTTCGTACATTAAATTAGGTTTGAAAAATAGCAGAAGTAAAACCTATACAATGGCTGTAGGGATGAATTTAGAAGCAGAGATCAAAGAAATGCAGAGTCACACTCATAGAAGTTCACAGCAATAACATCACTTAAAAGATAATTAGAAAAGAACGGATACTGTATCTGTATGTTGTTGTAGTTGTCCTGTTGAATTTGGGAAGTTGCATGCATCCAACCATTCCTCTTATTAGCGGGACTCCTCCATTCCATCTGACGCTCCGTCCATCAATGTTGATGACCAGAAGACACCCTGTTCACTGCCTGCCTGGCGGAAGCTGAATTGCGGCTCGCTAATGTGAAGCCTGACTTCATCCTTTTTTAGGTTTCGTCTGGCATCCGCTGCGCAGCAGCGTTCGCGCAGGCGAAATCTTATGTTAGAACAGTATGTTGTTTAGTCCCGCCTCTCTCTTCCATTGGCTAGCTCCATAAATGGAGGCTAGCCATTGGAAGAGAGGTCCGTCTGTCATTGTGCGAGGCAATTCGTGGGCGTTCCGGTGATTTTTTCCCTCTCCGCCTCTTTGAGAACGTCATTGCGGCGGTGTGCGGTGGTTTATTTTTTTTTCTGCAAAGGTTTCTTTTTGTCATTCCTCCAGGCCGACCGCCAACGGAAGAAGTCCAGGTGAGCACAAGGGAAGTCCCCCAAGGCTGGAAGCATGCTTTGGTCAGACCTCTACGTAAGAATAACTCCATTCCCTGGACCGATCTGACAAACTTGAGACCCATCTCCCTCCTCCCTTTTCTAGGGAAGCTCACTGAGAAGTTTGTAAACCGGCACTTATCTAAATACATAGAAAGTGCGGGGGGACTTGATCCTTCCCAATCGGGGTTCAGGCCCAGGCACAGCACTGAGACCGCCTTGCTGTCCGTCGCTGACGATCTTCATATGCTACAGGATAAGGGTTATTCCGTTATCCTGGTGCTTTTAGATCTGTCAGCGGCGTTTGACACTGTGTCACATGATATCATGACCTCCAGACTAATTGACATCGGTCTGGGAGGCAAGGCGCTGGCCTGGTTAAGGAGTTTTCTCACCAAGCGCACTCAGAGAGTCATACTGGGTCCTTACCAGTCAGAGGAGGTGGAGATCTCTAAGGGGGTGCCGCAGGGCTCCTGCTTGAGCCCAACGCTTTTTAACATCTATGTGGCACCCCTAGCTAACATCATGAGATCCCACGGATTCATCCCTGTATCGTATGCAGACGATACTCAACTCCTCTTCCCTTTCAAAATCATGACTCCCGAAGAGCGTAACTCCTTTGCCCGGGGGATGAAAGAGGTGGCTTATTGGATGGCAGCAAACTTCCTTCAGTGTAACGTCTCAAAGACTGAGGTGATGCTCTTTGGAGAAGCCAAACGACTGTGGACTCCGGACTGGTGGCCTCAAGACCTATGCCCAGTCCCTGTGCCCAAAGGGGTAGTGAAAGACCTAAGAGTCAAACTGGATCAGGAGCTCGCCCTTAAACATCACACTAATCAAGTGGTAGGCTCCTGTTTCCACGTTATTGGTCTTCTCCGAAGGGTATTCCCCCTGTTACCTGATACCACCAGGAAAACTCTAGTTCAGTCGCTTGTGTTGAGCAGACTGGATTATTGTAATGGTTTGCTGTTAGCCGTCAATGAGGGCATCATTACCAGACTCCAAGTCGTGCAGAACACGGCGGCACGTTTAGTTCTGAATGCCCCAGCACGCACACCCTCAAAACCGTTATTAAATCAACTGCATTGGCTCACAGTGAAACAGAGGGTGTTGTTTAAAACGTGCTGCATCATCCATAAATGCCTCACCGGTAAAGGTCCCGATTATCTAACTAAAAAATGTGTTCCCTACATCCCCCCGAGAGCTCTGAGATCTGGTTATCAAGAGTTGTTATGTGTCCCCAGATTCTGGAAGACCAGACAAGGAGGAAGGGCTCTGTCTGTAGCAGGACCAAAGCTCTGGAACGATCTTCCTTACGACATCAGAGTCTGTAAGGAACATTTTCCTTTTAGGAAAAAATTAAAAACTTTTCTGTTTAACTACTAGTTCCATTTAGGCGTTTACTAAACTTAAGATAGAGCCTGCTTGGTCTCAAATGCTGCCAAAGGCGCGGAGATACTCCTCAGGGAGTCGATTCCCAACGCGTTATAAGTATGCAAATAAATAAATAAATAAAGTGCTGCCTTTTGATTGTGCCCATTCCCGCACCCCCTCCCGCTGTCCGTGTGCCCGTTCCAGCCCCCCACCCGCTGTCCGTGTCTCCGGCCCCTTGTAAATGCTTGTTATGTTTGTTGACGCTTCAAGTCATGGGAGGAGGTGTGGTGTCTTTTCCCCACTCGTCTACGGAATGTTGTCTCTGATCCTTGAATCCTTCGTCTGTTTGCATTCGTCACTTTATTTATGTATGTTTTAGTAAAGGGCCATTCAGCGCCGATATACCACTTCCAATGCACGGTGAGTAGATTGTAAACTAAGTTCCTGCCCCCCCTCCCGCTGTCCCTGTGCCCGTTCCCGCCCCCCCTCCCGCTGTCCGTGTACCCGTTCCCGCCCCCCTCCCGCTGTCCGTGTCTCCAGCCCATTGTAAATGCGTGTTATGTTTGTTGATGCTTCAAGTCATGGGAGGAGATGTGGTGTCTTTTCCCCACTCGTCTACGGAATGTTGTCTCTATTTCCTTGAATTCTTCATCTGTTTGTATTCGTCAATTTATGTATGTTTTAGTAAAGGGCCATTCAGCGCCGGCATACCACTTCCAACGCACGGTGAGTAGATTGTAAACCAAGTTCCTGCCCCCCGTTCCGCTGTCCCTGTGCCCATTCCCGCCTCCCCTCCCGCTGTCCGTGTGCCCGTTCCTGCCCCCACACGGAGGTGGTGGTGGATGTGTTGGATGTGGTGGATGTGGTGGTGGTGGGTGTGGTGGTGGATGTGGTGGTGGATGTGGTGGTGGTGGTGGATGTGGTGGTAGTGGATGCGGTGGATGTGGATGTGGTGGATGTGGTGGTGGTGCATGCGGTGGATGTGGATGTGGTGGTGGATGTGGCGGTGGATGTCATGGTGGATGTGGAGGTGATAGTGGATGTGATGGTGGATGTGGTGGTGGATGTGGTGGTGGGTGTGGTGGTGGATGTGGTGGTGATGGTGAATGTGGTGGTGGATGCGGTGGATGTGGTGGTGGTGGATGCGGTGGTGGTGGTGGATGCAGTGGTGGTGGTGGATGGGGTGGTGGATGTAGTGGTGGTGGGTGTGATGGATGTGGTGGTGGAGGGTGTGGTGGATGTGGCGGTGGATGTGGATGTGGCGGTGGATGTGGATGTGGCAGTGGATGTGATGGTGGATGTGGTGGTGGATGTGGTGGTGCATGTGGAGGTGGATTTGGAGTTGATGGTGGATGTGGTGGTGGTGGATGTGGTGGTGGATGTGGTGATGGTGGATGCGGTGGTGGTGGTGGATGGGGTGGTGGATGTAGTGGTGGTGGGTGTGGTGGATGTGGTGGTGGTGGGTGTGGTGGATGTGGTGGTGGATGTGGCTGTGGATGTGGCGGTGGATGTGGCGGTGGATGTAGATGTGATGGTGGATGTGATGGTGGATGTGATGGTGGATGTGGTGGTGGATGTGGTGGTGGATGTGGTGGTGAATGTGGTGTTGGATGTGGTGGTGGATGTGGTGGTGGAGGTGGATTTGGAGGTGATGGTGGATGGATGCACACATGGATGGATGCAAATGTGAATGGGTGGGTGAATGGATGCATGGATACGTTTATAGTTGAAGAATAAGCCAAGGCTGTGTCACTGAAAACTATCGAAGCCGAATTGTGACGAGCCCATCTGAAGCTATCAGATCATTTTCATCAACACCCGCCGCTCCTCACCTCCAACTGGGCAATGAGGGCGTGTTTGGTGATGCAAGCAGGAGGAAAAGGTTCAGCTACCTGCGGAACTGTAAATAACACCCATTTGAACAACAGACTAGACAGAGCCGAACACAAATCAAATACAGCCCACGAAGTCCATATATTACAGTAAAAACACAGTTGAAGGCAAGCAGACATGGGCTGCAGTCTCCAAGGTTGCTTACCCGTAGAATAAACACAGCTCTACACGGGGTAAAATTAGACATTCAGAATAATAAAAAGAAACAAGACGGAGGGCATTGCTGTGGGGAGGGGGGAGGAGAAATGCGTCTTGGCTTCAGCAGGGGGCGGAGCAGGGAGAGCGGCCTTTGAAGTGCACTTTACACGGCCGGCCTCCAACTGGGCAATGAGGGCGTGTTTGGTGATGCAAGCAGGAGGAAAAGGTTCAGCTACCTTTGGAACCGTAAACAACACCCATTTGAACAACAGACTGTCATTATGGAGCACCACGCCACACTTCTTTTGAAATTAAAATTTGATCCGTTTGCGCTAGCAATACCTTTTTAGTTGAAATTTAAAAAAAATGACGCAGAAGGTGGTAGATATTTGGAAAGTGCAAAAATGTGGCTGCAGAATAGCATAATTCCAGTCAAGCGTAACATTACGTACCATAGCCTATACGCTATTGTCAATTCGCACTTGCAGCATAGCACTATTACTCTTTTCAAGTGTCTCATCTTTCTACAATATCCGACCCACTGAACATGAATATTAAAGAGACCCCGTCTCCCATTCACAAGGAATGCACTAGACATCTGCACCAGAATGAGAAGTACAGAGGCTAAGGACCATGTATTAAATGAAGAGCGGAAGGTGCATATCTGAAAGGGTGCAGTGGCACAACAGAGGAGAACAACATGCTGCTCTGTGTTTTCTTTCGACGCTCAGCAGCACCCAACAGTGATCAGACTGGTCAATTTAAACGCAGATAGGGACATAGAGACCAATTATTTTCTAAATAGCACTAAATAAATAAATAAACCTGTGCAAACTGGACAATGTTTCCGAGGACAGTAGCGGTTGGTGGTGGCAGTAGCTGCCGGGCTGTGACGTGCGGAGGGGAAGGGTGGGGTGTAGTAATTATGGATTACGGAGGATTACAGGTGAGTAAACATATAAATAAATAAAACGAATTTCTTTGCGTGCACTGCATCGCATTTGGGGATGCAGTGTGCGCAACGAAATTCGTTTTATTTATGTATATGTTTACTTACATGTAAACCTCCATAATCCATAGATTTCTACCCCCCACCCTGCCCCTCCCCACATCACCGCCCGGTAGCTACTCCCACCACCGACCGCTACTGACCGAGGATAAGAGATGAAGATTTCGGTATGCTCTGGGCTGGGACTGCAGAATTGAAAGTACTGCAAGTCAGTATATTGCATTGCCAGTGAACATGGCCAGTGTTGAAAACTATCAATGACTAATTTTCACGATAGGTGGGATTCACATGAACACAAAGCGGTACAATAAGTATGTAAAATGTATCAGCTGGTTTGACAAGAACGTTGTTACTTATGAAAAATCGATATAGGACACGATTTCCCAACATTTACAGCTCAAATCCAGAATGATAAAGGGAAAGGAGACACATTTTTGCAATCATGCAGAAAAAAAATAACATAGAAACTGAAGTTCTTTATTATATGAAATAAGGCACAGCAACATCGAACAGAAAAACTCGGACGCATGTCTTATTTCCCAAGGTGCCCTATTAGAAGTATATTTTTCAGAGAGCGTGAGTCTATGCTGTCAGGAACACAATAATGTATCTGCCCAGCATGTGGAGGCTCAAAACTAATCAACGTGCGGGTCTTAAACCTGTTCAAAGATTGCACACAGGCTTTGTGAAAAAACGAGCAAAGTGAAAAACGAATAATAATAAATAATCAATGAGTGGAAAAAAAATCATTTGGCTATTTCTTAGGGAATTTACTGGACTTTCTCAATATGTGGATGAAATGCATTTTTCAGTTGATATTATCATAATTTGCAGGCAAAACGGAGTTATGTGGTAATAAAATCTGAGATAAGAATGGGTGCTCTAGATTTTTCGAACAAATGCCCATTATTTTCATTAAATACCCGGAGTATGGAGAGAAAAATTGGTTAGCTTCAGAGGTCAAAATAGGTGAGATCTGTGTGAAAAGATATTTCACATGCTTTGTTTATTTTATAAAAAGAGCCCCCAAGAAATTTGTTTAAAAAAAAAGCCTCCCATAATAGTTAAAGCCGACCTTCAGGTGCGTCTGCCTTAAAGCAACAAGGTGGGGGGTCTTTGTGCTGTGAAGCCAAGCAAGGGTCAGAGTATTAAAAATGAAAAACAAGCAGTATAAAAATTGCAACAACAAACAAGGAAGAGGGAAAGAAAGGATGGAGACTGACGGGCCAAAAGAAGGAAAGGAAAGAACGAAGGAAGAAAGGGAGCATGGTGAACAGGGCACGCTGAAGGGCGAGGGAGGCGAGGGAGGGAGGAGTAATGCGAGAAACGTGTGAAGCAGGGGGTGGGGGTAGCGGATACCTTTGAAGTGAAGCTAAGCTTCACTTCAAAGGCTTGTTGGCACAGCGCACGCTGGGGGATGACTGTGGGAGGGGGGCTGGTGTCTGTGCACACGCTTTTTATGGCAATGCGCATGCGCATTGAGCGAGCTTTCACCGGCACTGCAAGAAATCGCCTGGGAATCGCCTGATCTCTGTAAGCTCTGTTTAAGCCACTTTATATCGAGCTCCCGCTCAATGCGCATGCGCATTGAGATAGGTCGCTCGACCTAAAAAACTGCCCGTAATCAGCACCGGTGAGACCCGGGCTACTAAAAGCCCTGATTACTTCCTTGAAAGCACAAGGCTAATCCTACTGACCAACAATGTACTCGGCTAACCAACAACCTTGGTTTCCAGTAGAACTGCGTAATTCAGCTGAAGGCCTCATCAGGGGTAGTAGGCGCTATATAAATGCAATACAATACATTTGTTCCATCAAAAAAAGTGTTAATGATACAATTTTGAGACAAAAAAGGTTAAAAAGCACTGAAACAATTTTTAAAATGCTTTTTTTATTTTAAAGACCTAGAGCTATACAAACCACAACTTTTCCTAAATAATGTATGATGTCATGTTACTTGTTGTGAATTTCAACTGAAATGTGTTTATTCAAATGCACCTTAAGTGGTGTGCTACTGTCTTACTGCACTACCAGGAATAGGGCTCAAACGATCCCATATTGCAGCAGGAAGCTGAAAATATACCCCTCTTGAGGAGTCCACATCCACAAAACGTTTGCCAGTGGGTCCAAAAATCCTTGCACTATGCCTTCCTCTTAATAGAAACTTTGGACCTTATTTATGAAAACTGTTGCTCCACGCTGCCCACCGACTACTGGAAGGTGTCGAGCATCGACGGCACGGTCATCACCACGGCCACCTTCTGATCCAACTTGTGGAAGACCTGCATCACCGACTCCAACGGCATCTTCAACTACAAGGATTTCCCGTCCATGCTGGCCCTGGAGGGTGTGTCCCGACGGGGGGGGGGGATGGGGGGGAGGGCTGTGTGTGCCTGTGGCTCTGTGTATGTGTGGCTCTGCCTGTGGCTCTGCAGTAATGTATGTGTGTGGGACTCTGTGGGTCTGTGTGTTTGTGTGCGGCATTTGCGAGAGATTCAGCTATTGGCATTGTAAATGACAATGCCATTTATTTATCTGTTTTGAAAACCAACACATAAATAAAAATGTTGTCATTTACAATGCCAATAGCTCTAACTTTTTCAAAGTCGAAACCGTTGCATTGTAAATGCTTGTTTCCCATTGCACAGGCTAAAACCCGGCCTGTAATTATTGATGGAAAAACAGGAAGTGATATTAGAACACCACTGACAAATAAATATAAGGTATGTACGCTGTGTAGTGCAAAAAGTCACACTTTGAGTTTCCTAATAGACAGTACAATATTTTTGAAAGTGCGTACTCTGTCTGAGACTCCTTTTGAAGGATAAATAAGTATGGGCGAATTAATTTAGCGGATCTTTCCCCTCAAGCTAGGTGTACTGTAAACTGTGTTTTAGAACAAAATTAGACCTTCCCAGTAGTGCTTCCAGACCCTTACTAAACCCAGTCGCAAAAATGTAGAAGACCCCCAATCAGATCTCAAAAAACGAGGCCTAGTAGAAAATGTTGACAAAACGTACTTTGAAAGTAAAGTAGGCCCAAATCCCCCCTTACCCACGATGGATTGTATTCAAACCACTTGCAAGCAAGCAAAAGTATCCATACCCAGCATTGCTCCAAGACTCGCAAACCCCCCACAAACACCAGGAACCCCCACAAACAGCCCGCCGAAAACGGTAGAGTGAGCTAAATCTCAGAAAATGCAAAAACTTTTTCCCCAGGGACACCTTCCCAGCAATGGCCCCAGAACTGTCAACTCGGGCGAAATCAAGTTTAACACCCCCAACAATCCAAAAGGCAAAACCCAGGAAAAGCCACACTTAGAAAACTTTGGGCCTACCTGGAATTCAGTCCAAATGCTCTCTGCAGCTAGGCCCCAACTCCCCTTTTCCACCATGGGTTTCCTGTAAAACAAATGCAATCAACATTAGAATGTGCCAGCAGTGCTCCCAGACCCCAAAACCCACCCCAACAACCTAAAAGCCCCCCAAACAGCACCCCAAAGACAGGCAAGTGATCAAAAGCGCAAAAACTTTTTCTGCTCCGATTTTCTCCAAACCACTTTTAGCCAGTATTACGCCTTCCAAGCAAGGCCCCCAGACCTGTGAACCCGGGCAAAAACAAGTTTCACCCCCCCAAAAAGCCGAAAAGCAAAACCGGGAAAAGCCACACGTAGGAAACTTTGGGCCTACCTGGAATGCAATCAAAATCAGCTCTGCAGCTAGGCCCTAACTCCCCTTTTCCACCACGGATTTTCTGAAAAACAAATGCAATCAACATTAGACTGTGGCAGCAGTGCTCCCAGACCCCAAAACCCACCCCAACAACCTAAATGCCCCCCAAACAGCACCCCAAAGACAGGCAAGTGATCAAAAGCGCAAAAACTTTTTTTGTTCCGATTTTCTACAAACCACTTTTATCCGGTATTAGACCTTCACAGCAATGCCCCAGACCCGTCAACTCACCCGCAAAGAAGTAGAGCACCCCCACAAGTGCAGAGTCTTTCTTCATTGGGCATAATCCAGCCATCTGCTTTGAGGGGAATAGGAGTCTGGAGGAGGAGGATAGAGGAGCATGTTCTTGTGAACTTGTGAACCTGAGGAATGCAGACTGCGGCACCTTCAAATCAATAAGCAAATAAGTGAAGACAGTTCTGCTGATGGGCTTGTTTTTGTGATTAGTTGATTAAAGTTTTTTTATATAGATTTTGCAAAACAAAGAAAGACAGACACACAGGAATAAAAGTGAATAAGGACGAAAAAGAAAGTTAGTGATTAATTGACTCATTTTCAGGGCTCGGTGTCAGGGAAGAAGAGCTCGTCCTCAAACTCTGCGAATTCAGATGGGAGTAGGTCAGTTAACAGAGAAGAACTTCCCTCATCTAAGTTGGTGTCCTCCTCGTCTTCTTCCTGCGTGCATTCTCGTATTTTGTAATCTGGTGGTATGAAGTGCTGATTCATCTTGATCATTGTTAACCTCTCCACATTTTTGGGCGAGAGGCAGGTCCTTTTGGAAGTTACAATGCCACCAGCAGCACTGAAAACACGTTCAGAAGACACACTTGCGAGTGGGCAAGACAAGTAATTTATAGCCAGGTTGGTGATCTCTGGCCACACATCTCTTTTCCCATGCCAATACGCCAATGGGTCATGAGGAACATAGACCTATGTTGAGTCATTCAGATAGGCCTGCACCATCATCAGGGTTCCTCCACTTTGCTTACTTTTTTCTGGGACCTTTTGAGAAGCAGGGGTGAAAATGTCATTGTATTTAGTTAATTAAAACCTTTACAATATTGTAACATAAAACACATGATTAAAAAAGAGTACAAAGTCTCAAATGGTTAAAAGGAAAACTTTCTAAGAATCCATGTAATTGAAGTGTTTGTGAGAGAGGAGAGGGTGTTCTATGGATCAGTTCATTATACTTCACGCATCCGGCTTCAGCACTATAGTATCGTGTTTCTCAGTAATTTGTATTAGCTGCAGTGACTTTTGACAGAATCTTGCTGCTCTACAAGCTGAATAAAGAAAACTTGATATATATAGATCACAATGGAACTCTATATAGTCTTAAAATTCCATGACCAGCCGGCCAAGGAATATTTATTGATTCAATTATTTTATGATGTCAAAGTTACAGCAATTAACCCAAACAGTATGGGTTAAATTGGGGCACAGTCCTGTGCCATCCAAGAAGGGGAGAGCAAGAGGGTAAAGGTAAGTGGGGAAAGTTATCAGGCAAACAAAGTGAGCTGACAGGTCACTGGCATTTAGTATACATTTAACAGTGTATCCTGAAGTCATTCATACACACAATAGTATTATGTAGGTACATGTATGAATTACTTTAAGGTCGACGTTTCGATCCCTAGCTCAGATATAACGGGATCATCATCAGGACAAGAAATTGATATTGCCTGAACATAATTAATAATAACACCGAGTTGGAGACCCGGGAGGGTGTAGGCTTCAGTTCAGAGGGCCCTCTTGGCGGGGTTGCGCGAGCCAACGTGATTCTTAGTGGGTTCACTGTACTTCAATCAAAGGTTGTGTTGAAGTTCTGTCGAAACGCTGATCAAGGTTTACAGACAAGCCCCAATCGGATGTTTATAACGCGGGTGCGCTGTCCTCGCGTTTCCTCAATCAAAAACAGGCGACGGAGTGCGGCCAGGCAGTTAACTGGTCCGCTATGGGAGACAAACGTTCTCCTGGAGTGCCGATCAATGAGGCTGCTCGCGAAGGAACCCTTCAGGAGAACGTTTGTCTCCCATAGCGGACCAGTTAACTGCCTGGCCGCACTCCGTCGCCTGTTTTTGATTGAGGAAACGCGAGGACAGCGCACCCGCGTTATAAACATCCGATTGGGGCTTGTCTGTAAACCTTGATCAGCGTTTCGACAGAACTTCAACACAACCTTTGATTGAAGTATAGTGAACCCACTAAGAATCACGTTGGCTCGCGCAACCCCGCCAAGAGGGCCCTCTGAACTGAAGCCTACACCCTCCCGGGTCTCCAACTCGGTGTTATTATTAATTATGTTCAGGCAATATCAATTTCTTGTCCTGATGATGATCCCATTATATCTGAGCTAGGGATCGAAACGTCGACCTTAAAGTAATTCATACATGTACCTACATAATACTATTGTGTGTATGAATGACTTCAGGATACACTGTTAAATGTATACTAAATGCCAGTGACCTGTCAGCTCACTTTGTTTGCCTGATAACTTTCCCCACTTACCTTTACCCTCTTGCTCTCCCCTTCTTGGATGGCACAGGACTGTGCCCCAATTTAACCCATACTGTTTGGGTTAATTGCTGTAACTTTGACATCATAAAATAATTGAATCAATAAATATTCCTTGGCCGGCTGGTCATGGAATTTTAAGACTATATAGAGTTCCATTGTGATCTATATATATCAAGTTTTCTTTATTCTCCCTTGCTCAGGACCTTTGTTGTTTTGATAAATACTTGCTACCCATGGTCCCGAGTGATTAAATGGGTTCCCCCTTGTCCTCTTTAATGCTCTACAAGCTGTCTGCAATTGTTGGCTGTTCAGTGCTAGCATGACAGCCGAGCGGCATGATCTAATTTTTAAAAAACGGAATGCATGAAGGAGAAAGTAGCGTCTCAGATTTTTCAGAGAGGGGCAGATGCATAATATGTGCAACAATGATTCTTCCTTTTGCCCACATAGTCTTCAGTCTGTGGTCGACCATGTTTGCTTCCATGCTGGTGTATGTTCTTATAAGGTGGAGGTGCCCAGCCGTAGATTTAGAAGTCTTTTGGGCGGCCGTGGATATATGGTTGACTAAGTAAGGTTGAGGCTCCATTTTCCCATACGTGGCCAACACCGTCCACCCGTGTTTTTTGCTCGCTGTTGCTGCTTTATCTAATAGCCATGATCTTTGCTTTGCGGCTCCGTTGGTCACTTTTTTAAAAGCCGCGAAGGTTTGGTTTGAATTCCATGCCTTTTCCAGATTGAGTTCTGACAGGGCATTCACGCAAACTGTGTTCCAGTCATTTTTTGATTTTCTCTGGTGTTTCATCTCCATCCAACAGAGATCCATGAGCGTGTCTTCTTGAGCTGCTCTTAGTTTCCAACATGTTTTTAAAATAGCCGCTTGTCGGACTTGGTGCTGATTTGTTAGGCCAAATTCCAGGCGGATCTGCGATTGGGATACGAACCTCGGGATGTGGAAAATATGTTTGAACAGCTCTGACTGTTGCTTGTTCAAGAAGTTTGCGACCTTACACCTGTACAATTCCAACCCGTAAGTTAGAGATGGTAGAAACTTGGCAGCTATTACCTTCAACAGGTGCGAGTTGGAGGGGCAATTCAATTTTGTTTTCAGTAGGTTTAGTGCAAAACATAATTTGTTTGCCTGAGCCTTTCTGTACAATTGGTGGTCATTCAGAGTCCATCTGGAGTCGACCACTATGCCCAGGTATTTGTACGAGGCAGTCTGCTCAATGGTGTTGCCTGCAATGTGCCATTTGAAGGGTTTTCTCCCTAATCACGAGGCAAAGCAGACGATCTTTGCTTTCTTGAAATTAATTTGCAGGCCCTGTGCGCTGATGTAATCGTGGAGCTTAGTGATGGAGCGTTGGAGGCCCATCGGGGTCTGGCTGCACAGTACGATGTCATCTGCGTACTGTATGCTCCTAATTTTATGCTGGGCTACCTTTGGTGGGTCGCTTTCTGTCTCCGCGATGCTCTTATCCAGGTCCGCTGAGAAGATGTTAAACAGCGTTGGTGCCAATACGCAACCCTGCTTGAGGCCAATGTGGGTGGGTATTTTTCTAGTCATTCTTTCGCCTTTCCCTAGTTTTATTCTTACCCAGGTGGATGAGTATAGGTTTATAATTGCCCGCAACAGCTTTGGTGGTATTTCCCAGGTGGCCATTTTTTGCCATAAGGCCTCCCTCGGGACTGTGTCGAACGCTGCTTTTAAGTCGACAAAACACGTGTACAGCTTGGTAGTTTTCTCCCTTGCTTTGTCGACCAAGAGGTTTAACGCCAGCAGGTTACATAGGGTGTTGGTTCCAGGCCTCAAACCTGTCTGCGTGATCGGGAGGATTTTTTCTGTACGTACCCAGTCTTCTAAGGCCGTCAACAGATTTGAGGCATAGATTTTGGCCTCGACATCTATGAACACTATGAGGCGATAATTAGCTGGATCAGATCTTGAGCCTGCCTTAAAGATTGGATGGAGGATACTGCCTCTCCATGATTGAGGAATGCATTCTGACTGTAAAACAATGTTATATAGAGGGGTGTGATGTTCCGCCCAGAACTGACGATCTTGTTTGAACAAGGCGTTCGGTAAGCCGTTCGGTCCGGGTGCGCCTTTTGATCTTAAGTTTTTTAGTACTATTTCTACCTGTGACGGCGTTATCCAGTTTGCATCGAACTGTGAGTCCACATCTTGGTTGTTTTTTGGGTGTGGGGTCTGGGGGGTTTGGCTCCATGCGAGCGTGTTATTGCATTGTGTGTGTTCTAGATACTGTATCCAATCATCCTCAAGTTTGTTGGCATTGGAGTCCTTAGCAGCTCCATTAGCGATTTTGTTTATTTCTGTCCAAAATTTAGCATTATTATTGGATTTGCTGTGTGCTAATAATGATTGCCAGATGTCAGTTTGGTGTTTAGATTTTTCTAGCCATACTTCTTTTTTGTAATTTTGCCTTAGTTTGTATATTTGATTGGTTATGTCTTCATCCGTTATCTTAGCTGTCATTTGTATTTTTCTAATTTCTTGGTTTACATTCCTTTTGTTGTATGCTATACGTCCTAGGGACACTTGAGGGGCTTTGCCCGAGATCGATTGATGACTGCGAGGTTTGTTGCCAAATCTTTCTATTAATGTTGTAATCAGGCTTCCCCAGTTGTCCACGGGTGATGGTGGGTCATCTCCGGTCGCATCGGTTTGGGCGTTATAAATGTGCATCATTATCTCTTTACTGTTATTGCCGTTCCACACAAGTCTCTTGAGATTGTAAAGGCTTGGGGGTTCGGTCAAGACTTCGTATGCTGTGGCCCTCTTATGTTGGAGGCTGAATTCAAATGCTTGTACACTATGGTCGCTCTCCGTTCTGTGGATGATTTTGTAATTTACGATGGATTGCAAGACCGATAATTCCACAATGGTATAGTCCAGGACTGAGTGAGCTTGTTTTGCAATTCTGGTTGAGGCTGCTGGTTGGTCTTGTGGGAAGCGGCCGTTCAAAGCGATCATTCCCACCTCTGCACACATCAAGGCGCACTGTTGGCCGATTTTGTCCTTATTTCGATGATTAGTGACAAGGCTTGGGATTGATCCGCCTTTCCATTTATTTTGAGACCTGGTTAGAATATTGTCTTTTTCAAGCAAGAACATATTCAAGTCACCTGACACAACTATCCCGGCCTGCGGGAAGATGGATTGCATGGATTTGATGAGGGCTTTTAAGGTGAGGATTTTCTCCACTTTGTTCTTGAAGTCTGGATGTATATAGATGTTGAAAATTATGATTGGCGAGAGGTCTTGAGCCCTCCGTATGCCTTTGTCGGGGTCTTGCGTCAGATCGATTTTGATGCACTGTATCCATTGTTGGCCTATTAACAAATGACCAGGCGATGCTGGTAGACAGGTAGATTGATAGGCCTACCCGATCGGCCACTTTTGGTTGCTAATAGTTGGGTTTCATTGAAGCCGTCTATTTGCTGCGAAGCCATTAGCCAAGCCAACCCAAGCTGAGTTAGCCAATCCTCTTCTTCACACAATATTACTGTTGTGTCTGGTGCAGATGATACGGTTGCTGGTGTCATTAACGGCTGAGAGGGAAAATCACTCACCTCTGCCACAGATGCAGAAGTGGATTTTTTTGACTCCGGATGGCTTGCTGATGCTGATGTACTGCCTTTTCCTTCAATTTCCTGCCGTTCTCTTTCCAACGAGTGGCTGACACAGCTAGCCAATGTTTGTACTTTGTAACATCTGCGTCATCAAAAGGAAAGAATACTCTGACGGCCACTGCCTTTTTGTACCGTGGATCCAGAATAGTAGCAGAAATGTAATGCTGTTCTGTGTGGATCTTTTCAAGACATTCATCGCGAAGTAGGCGCTGTAATAACTTCTCCGCCAACTCAAATGCTTCTTGCGTTCCATCTTTTTGAAACGTAGAAGACACCGCCTTCAGTTGGTGCTCTAGCATGCGCAACAATGGGATAGCTTTTCCCAAATTACAGTCCTCCCTGCTGACTGCACGCGTGAAGACCTCAAAAGGACGAAGCATGTCTGTCAGGCTTTTAACTAGCTCCCATTGCTCCACCTGTATCCTCAGGTCTATCATAGGTGTACCCAGTTTAAGGAAATACTGATCGACTAACGCATACTGCTCATACAGACGCTCAAGCATGTAGAAGGTTGAGTTCCAACGTGTTACCACCTCCTGGATGGGTGCTTTCACTGGCACTTTACGTTCATGTTGCAGGCACCTCAGCTGCTTTCGGGCCTTAAAAGAATGGTTGAAATGTGTGCACATTCTTCCGCAGGAGGTCAGTAACTCGTAGATTGGACTTTCTTCATTCAAGAATTTTTTAACAACCAGGTTTATACAGTGCGCCAAACACGGCACTCTGAAATAGTTACCCTTATCCATGGCCTTAACTACATTGGCGCCATTATCCTTGGAAACATAACCAATCATGTGTTTTCTTGGGGACAGCCATTGAAAGACCTTTGTGTTAAACTCATGCAAAATGTTTTCTCCTGTATGATTTTTCTCCATGGCAAACATGGCTAGTGTTGCATGTTTCCGAGCAGCTTTATAAACTTTGTCCGTGTCAACACCTGCGTTTAGCTTTGCTTTAACCCCTGAAAAAGAGACTAAGTGTGCAGTGATGCACATGTAATCAATGGCTAGGCAACTGGTCCACATGTCTGTTGTCAGATGTATAGTGTGAACAGCACTCTTCTGCAAAGCTGCCCCAATCACCTCCAGCACATCTTCATGTAGTGCTGGAACCGCAACTCTGGCAAAATAGAACCAGCTAGGAACCTTCCATTTAGGGCAGAGCGTTGCCACCATTTCAAGAAAACCCACCCCTTCCACAAAAGAAAAAGGGAGAAGGTCCAGCGCTAGCATTTTAGCCAGCTTAGTGTTATACAGATGCGCCGTTGGGTGGTTGCGTTCAAATGGCGCATCTGAAAACAACATGCTTCTAATGGTGGGCTGGACCATTTTACGGGATGATGATGACTTCTTCGACCCAGTTACGCTCAGTGATGATGTACATTTTCGCATTGGTGTCTCACTCTCTCCCACACTCTTAGTGTGGCTCATATATCTTGCAGGGGGTGTGCTGCTGACAGGGGTACTGGGTGTAACTGAAGAAATGTTTGACACTTCTTCCTCCTCGTCATCATCAGATGAAACATCAACGGATACAATTTGTTGACTTGCAATTCGGGCTGCCTTGATCTCTCTTAGGTGCGCATGCCATTTGACAGTGTGCTGTCTCTCAAGATGACCTCTCTGGCCTCCGGTACCATAGTTGGTACCAAGCTTACCATGACTAACTCAAACCTTACAAATGGCTATGTTTTCCCTTGTTGGGCTTACACTAAAGTAGTCCCAAACTGCGGACTTCAAATGTCTGTGGGGGGCGGAGGAGGCGATACTGGGAATGCTAATGCCAGATGAAGTGGAGGATGTGTGTTGCCGAAATTTACTACGTTGTGCTTTTACAGCACCACTAATTGAGGAAATGGAGGTTCAGGTGGATGGAGCTCCGTTCTGGCGAGAAAATATGGAAGCTGTAGGTGGTGGTGTACTAGTTAACTGCATTGGTGGTGGTCCCATTGACACGTCGCCAACATCACGCTCAGCAGCATTTCGGGATAGGGTAAAAATGTCTGTTTGCTGCATGCCCGCTAAGGCTCGAGTGACGTCTATGATGACTGCGTCGTCGTCGTGAGAGTCTTCATCAGCAGGAGTATACGCCACTTCTTGTTCAGCGTCATCATCACACTCCATAACTATGAGACTTTCGGAGACCTTCCTTTTACGCTTAGCTACCTTTGTCAGATCATGGTGTGCCTCACTCTCAGACGGCAGTGGTGGTTCCCAATTTTCATCCATATTATCAGAAGGAAGGGGGCTTGAAGAAGATGTAGACACCATCCTTGATCTTTTCCTTGCTGGGGATCTGGAAGACAATGAATCATCAGGGGGAGTGGCTTACTCAGATGATACCTCGGCTTGAATGTCGATTTCCTGATGTGCCCCTACTTCGGGAGGAACAACAATTGTGGGCACTTGTGCCGTTCCATGCACCTCTGCTTGCGCCTCTCCTTGCGACGCCTCTCCTTCCACATGTACTTGGGCTTATACTTGCACATGTGGTTGTTGTTGCGGCTGTGGTTGTTGAACACTCGTCAGATGAGTTACAACAACATGTGTTGATTGAGGGATGCTGCTACTTTCTTGCGATGAGCCAACATCACTGGTCGATGGTGATTGAACAACTATACTGGCTGCCTCTGCAGCACTCAAGGGCTTGGACCTAAATTGGCGTGGTGGTGGTGGCACTGAGCCCAATGGAGCGGAGGTGCTGCTCCCAACTTGGTTCCCAGCAGACCCTGCTGCTGCTGCAGGCGTACTTTTTTTTCCCAAAAAATGCGGGGGTCGGAACACCAGTCTCCTTGGTAAGTGGCGCCACTTGCTTCTTCTGCTCCTTACTGGCAACTTTCTTGCTAGAGGAGCTATGGGCAACTTTTTTGGGGGCCATCTTCTTCAGATGTCAGAACAGCAGGCCGCAGTTGCACAAGTTGCAGAGTTGTCTGTGGCCATACGTGACGTTGTGCTGCACACACCGCAGCAGGACTTGTTCCTGGCACTGATGAGGAACGATGAGGCTGATGATTCGTCTTTCTGCACCTAAAAGCAAACGAGGCCAGAGGAACATCAGTTAAATAAATGTTGCATATGTAGCGCTTCAATTAATAGTTTGCAAGTAAGCATTTTTATTATACCCACCCCCCAAAATGGAAAGACCAATAAAATGCACCACTGACAGAGTACCCCTGGGCATAATGGATGAAAGCATGGCAGACTGGGTGCAGGCCTATGGCACAACAATGCACACTGCCTGGCTTCAAAATGGCCCCTATACCCCACCCACATGGCGAGGCCCTGCCTGGACCAGGCCTCAAAATGGCCCCCACCCACATGGACAGGCCCCAACACCACCCAAAAAAATCGAAAAACACCACAATCCAATGCCATCCATACCCTCAATCATGTTGAAATACAAGACACCCCACAGAAAGACTCGACCCATGCACCACTGAGTACCCCTGGGCATAATGGATGAAAGCATGGCAGACTGGGTGCAGGCACAACAAAGTACACTGCCTGGCTTCAAAATGGCCCCTAGACCCCCACCCACATAGCCAGGCCCTGCCTGGACCAGGCCTCAAAATTAGAGACAGTCAAAAAAGATATTTCGTCCTTCATGGAATATTTGACCAAAAGGAAAAATGAAGAATTCTCGAAGGACAAAAGATTCTATACCCTAGAACGTACGTATCCCTATCTTGGGGAAACCTTTTACAAAACAGATCATCACCAAGGAGAACCTAACTACAACTTTCAAAAGATCAATACGTTCTCGGATTCTTTAGATCCTGACTCTGATGGAGAGGGCAACCTGAATTATCATGAGGAGGGACCCTACAATCCCCAAAATGGACGCAGAAACACACGTCAACCTTTTTTAGGGCATCGCAGTGCCAGGCGGGGACGTCAAAGAGTAAGGTTCCAACTCCAACCCAGAGGCCATTATCAGAATCACCAGTATCCCCAAGAGCCTCACCATTATTTAGAAACCTGCAGCAAACAGTATCAGAGACAATGGATGTAATACCCATTTTTAACTTATCAACATACAATCTAGAGGCTGCAGATTTGTCCCTTTTAACAAAATGATTGACATTTGTCCCCCATTCCAAAGTTGATTTATTTGAACTACATCAGGATATTCACTCTTTTTTTAGAAAGATAAGATTAAAAAAATTCTTCATGAACAGGGAAGACATAAATTCAGATGACAGAGTAGAGAACATAATGGCCCTGCCATCAACGTTTACCCCCACACTGGACCATGTTGGCCCAGAAATGGCCATATTTGAAAAAGTGGTTTCAAACAAACTTGAACAAGCCCTTCGGTTTGTCCCTAAACCCAGATACAACATCTCTAAAGAAGGACACACATCTCTTAATCAATTGAAGAACAATAAATCTATTGCTATAAAGAGTAGTGACAAGGGAGGAGGTATAGTCCCAATGGACTCCACCAATTATGAGACAAATATGTTAGAAATGCTCGATGATCCCGCCTTTTACAAAAAAATCACAAAGAACCCTACAGAGAGAGTAGTTAAAGCTATTCAAAAAATTACAACCAGAGCATTAGATGCAGGAATTATCAATAAAAAAGAGCATGACTTTTTAAATAAGTCTGATAAGAAGGTTTCCTGCATTTACGGGGTACCAAAGATACATAAAAATCAACAGGACCCCCCTTATCATCCTATCGTCTCCACGATAAGTACCCCCACTGAAAAGGTCTCCAAATACCTTGGTAACATCTTGAGACCTTATATTCCCTTGACACCATCTTACATCAAGGACACAGGGGATGTAATAACTAAGGTGGAACATCTGCCCTTCAATCAATATAGCGACTTTTTGGTCACTTTGGACATCGAATCATTGTATAGCAACATCCCTCATTCAGAAGCTACAGATGCAACCATGTGGTTCATAGATGAGTATTGCATACCCTGCTCTAAACCGTTTATACGTGAATGTCTCTCATTAGTCCTTAAAGAGAACGTTTTCCAGTTTGGTGACCATATGTATCAACAAACAAAGGGCATGAGCATGGGGGTAGCCATGGCTCCGTCAATAGCGAATATATATATGGCGTTGTTTGAATCCAAACATATCTACAACGAGATGGCCCTGTTCTTCGAGTCTGATTCCCATTGTTACCGTTACATTGATAACATCTTTTTTGTGTGGACCAATGGGGATCAGACTCTACAAGAATTTTTAACCTGGCTGAATATTGCTGGCATCAACCTCCGCTTTACTGCCCATATCAATTCATCGCAAGTAGAATTTTTGGACATTTACATCAGACACAACTCCAATACATTGGAGGTAGATCTATACACCAAGCCCACGGCGAGGAATACTCTCCTTCATTTTACAAGCTATCACCCGAGGAGCCAAAAGGACAGCATTTCATTCTCCCAGTTCCAGAGGGTGAGACGAAACTGCACCAATTTAAAGAACTATGACGCCCAATCAGCTATAATGGAGAAAAAATTCCTGGAACGAAGCTATCCCCATCACCTTGTTAGGGAAGCATATAAAAGAGCACGGTTTTACGACCGCGATGCACTACTCAAATCTCGAAAGGAAAAACAGGAACAAAAGTTGGTGTGCACAACCAAATTCGATCAACTATACAAGGTATCAGGCGCTCGCCACTCCGGTAAGCAACGCGGGTCCTAATACAGGTAACAACCACGCCGAAAATCATTTTTCTGTGAAAATCTTTCTCTGTGATAAAAGTATAGAAACTCGATGTAGATGCCGGCAGTACCGTTCCATATATTCTTTGTTTTTTTTATCTGTAGAGAGCCTACAATTTTATAAAGTAAGTGGACACCATTTTAAAATGCGGAACTGATAGACACTGCTACTCACCATAATGCGGGCTACATAAGCGCATCATTTCCGCCGTACTAAAGTCGACTGACTACACGAGGTATCAGATGCCTCGCCACTTCGGCCAGCAACGCGGGTCCGAATACAGATAACAACCACGGAGAAAATCGCACTAGGTTATAATCTTTTTCTGTGATATAAGTATGGAAACTCGATGCTGACGTTAGCAGTACCATCCCCCATATGTTTTGTTTTTCCTCTATAGAAAGCCGACAATCCCACTTGCCCCGCCCACTTTGACTGGATAACTACGGATTCCATCGCTATAAATATCGCACTAGCAGTAGAGACGCTTTGTGCAAAATATCAGACATAGACTGCCCCATATCTCTCTCTCACATCTTTATGCCAATTAGTATGTACCAAGTAGTTTACAAAAATGTAAAAATGAATCACAATATATACATTGGTCTACAGCACTTGAACACGGCTGAAGTTTCCATCCTGTCACAGAACATTCAGTTTCATGCCTGTATACCTGATGTGCGTAGCGTTTATGTATTGATATCCGAAATCAATCGAAATTCAGGTACATGATAACTAGGTTCTCCAAAGCAGCCTGTACCCTTGCCATACAACAACTAGGGAATTAAACTATGTGTATCCTTGATTTTTCAATTATCGAAGAGGTTTTTTTCAAAAAATCGTCTCATCGTGATAAATGCTGACACGCTTTTTCTACATACGGAGTGACTCCATTTCTTAACCGCATCTCAGGTATTTTCTTCTAAATAGTAGCTCATATTTAATTAGTACTTCATAGTACATACACCAGAATAGTTTTCCTTTGCAGTAATGAGTTCCACTCAAGTCATCTACTAATGAACTACACCCTTATGATTGATGACCAACTTTTTCCTTAGTCATAAGCGCTTGAAACATTTAACCCAATAACTCCCTGATGCATTCGTTATGCTCAATTTTACAATGTTTCCAATCATAGTTCTGTTTTACTAAATCAGTTTTGGCCAACCAAAACAGCCTAATCTTGTTTTTTTTGGTTTCTCTCCCCGGTGGGCATACACAGATAAAGAGATCCGATATACAGATCCTGATCGGACCAATTATTAATACTCTTTTCTTCAGTATCCGAAGATACAATACATTGTAAGCATTGGCATTTTATATAAATCCCTTGCCAAATAACAGTTAGTCACCCTGGTATTCCATAGAATTAGGTAATTTTTACTTTTTTTTCCTACTAGCACTTCTAGGGCAGTTTATTAAAGTACACTTAAATAGGCAAGGAAAGTAATCCCTGATCTTGTTAATAGGTATCTTTTTAAACTAGGGACCGGAGCAATACCAGTTCTTTCTGTCAAACAACTATGTACTAGATCAGATCTTCTGTGAATCTTCCTCTTTTCTCACTATGTCTGTATGTGATGAAATGATAAATGTATGTTTTAATTATACCATATTCTATCAATAGTGTCTCTGTGATAATAAATACCAAATAAACTGTTGTAATGCGGTATATCATGTAAAGTTATCAAACCTACTGGCCCCATGTTCAAGAAAAATTTATTGATCATTATGCACGGCTTAGCACAAAGACAATATTTTAAAACATTGTTTATTTATTTTTAGCAAAAAACACAGCTGATGGACAGAATGTAGAACAATGTCATACATTCACCCCAGTACAAGGATCTGGGCCTAAATCCATTGTTTTTTTTGCACTCCACACCACCCTGGGTTATCCACTGGCTATATGCAAATCAGCTCTGACCCTGTGCCTCATGGGAACAGTCCAGTCCGAACTACCAAGCCATGTCTTTCCCAGACCAGAATCAAGCATCCAAGGACCGGTTTCTGGCTATCAGCCTGGATAGCTTGACTCCAGTGGTGTGGAGAGCCTGGGACTCACGTCTGAGTATACCCAGCACACTCAGGGTGAAAGTTGCAAAAAACACAGTTGATGGACAGAATGTAGAACAATGTCATACATTCACCCCAGTACAAGGATCTGGGCCTAAATCCATCGTTTTTTTTGCACTCCACACCACCCTGGGTTATCCACTGGCTATATGCAAATCAGCTCTGACCCTGTGCCTCATGGGAACAGTCCAGTCCGAACTACCAAGCCATGTCTTTCCCAGACCAGAATCAAGCATCCAAGGACCGGTTTCTGGCTATCAGCCTGGATAGCTTGACTCCAGTGGTGTGGAGAGCCTGGGACTCACGTCTGAGTATACCCAGCACACTCAGGGTGAAAGTTGCAAAAAACACAGTTGATGGACAGAATGTAGAACAATGTCATACATTCACCCCAGTACAAGGATCTGGGCCTAAATCCATCGTTTTTTTGCACTCCACACCACCCTGGGTTAGACACTGGCTATATACAAATCAGCTCTGAATCTGTGCCTCATGGGAACAGTCCAGTCCGAACTACCAAGCCATGTCTTTCCCAGACCGGAATCAAGCATCCAAGGACCGGTTTCTGGCTATCAGCCTTCATCAGCCTGGATAGCTTAACTCCAGTGGGATTCCGGTCTGGGAAAGACATGGCTTGGTAGCTCGGACTGGACTGTTCCCATGAGGCACAGGGTCAAAGCTGATTTGCATATAGCCAGTGTCTAACCCAGGGTGGTGTGGAGTGCAAAAAAACGATGGATTTAGGCCCAGATCCTTGTACTGGGGTGAATGTATGACATTGTTCTACATTCTGTCCATCAACTGTGTTTTTTGCAATTTTCACCCCGAGTGTGCTGGGTATACTCAGACGTGAGTCCCAGGCTCTCCACACCACTGGAGTCAAGCTATCCAGGCTGATGAAGGCTGATAGTCAGAAACCGGCCCTTGGATGCTTGATTCCGGTCTGGGAAAGACATGGCTTGGTAGTTCGGACTGGACTGTTCCCATGAGGCACAGGGTCAGAGCTGGTTTGCATATAGCCAGTGTCTAACCCAGGGTGGTGTGGAGTGCAAAAATAACGATGGATTTAGGCCCAGATCCTTGTACTGGGGTGAATGTATGACATTGTTCTACATTCTGTCCATCAACTGTGTTTTTTGTATTTATTTTTAGCAATAAGATGGTAGTGTCCTGATGAAGACACATTCAACGTGTCGAAACGCGTAGACGGAAACCATCTCTCCTTTTCTGTATCAATAGGAGCATTATATATATAAACAACGCATTTTCGCTGTATATTGATGGAAAGAGAAAAACTTTTTATTGTGCTTATTTAATGTCAATTAATATTTTCATGATACTTTTATCAAATTTATTAAATTGAATTATTTGTGCTATTTCAGTGCCTTATTATTTATTTTTCTTTCGCCTTTCGAACTTTGCAAGTATTTATGTGTTGCCTGGGTACGTTTATTTACTATAATTTGTTTGCCCTGACCCAGGAACTTTATCCTCATCAAGGGGTCCTTGTTTTCTACATATTGATATCCAGGCCTCAAAATGGCCCCCACCCACATGGCCATGCCCCATCAACACCCCAAAAAATCGAAAAACACATAAATATCACCACAATCCAATGCCTTCCATGCCCTCAATGATGTTTACATTCAAGACACCCCACAGAAAGACTACGCCCATGCACCACTGAGTAACCCTGGGCATAATGGAAGAAAGCAAGGCACATTGGATGCAGGCCTATGGCACAAAGCACACTGCCTGGCTTCAAAATGGCCCCTTGACCCCCACCACATGGCCAGGCCCTGCCTGTACCAGTCCTCAAAATGGCCCCCACCCACATGGCCATGCCCCATCAACACCCCAAAATATCGAAAAACACACAAAAATCACCACAATCCAATGCCATCCATGCCCTCCATGATGTTTACATTAAAGAGACCCCACAGAAAGACTCAGTCCATGCACCACTGAATACCCCTGGGCAAAAGGCCCCAACAACAGCCAAAAAATCAAAAAACACACAATAATCACCACAATCCAATGCCATCAATGCCCTCCATAATGTTTACATTAAAGAGACCCCACAGAACGACTCAGTCCATGCACCACTGAGTACCCCTGGGCAAAAGGCCCCAACAACAGCCAAAAAAATCGAAAAACACACAAAAATCACTACAATCCAATGCCATCCATGCCCTCCATGATGTTTACATTAAAGAGACCCCACAGAAAGACTCAGTCCATGCACCACTGAGTACCCCTGGGCAAAAGGCCCCAACAACAGCCAAAAAATCGAAAAACACACAAAAATCACCACAATCCAATGCCATCCATTCCCTAAATCATGTTGAAATTCAACAAAACAGTTGTATCAGGCACCCATAACTAACCCTGGTGCTACTGGATACTGTGGCTACCCACAATATATTTTATTTAATGTTCTGAAAAAGTTCCAAATTGTAGTTGCAGCAACTGTAATGCCCCAAACAAACTTACTTGTGAAATTTCTAATCCAAAAGTGATCCAAAGAAAGTCAAAAAGGCCTCAAATCCAAATATCCAGCAGCACCCACAAAAGGTAATCCTTCCAGGTCAAGATCCAAATCAAAGTGACCAGGACATGAACAAAGCACTGGGAAGAGCCTGCTGGACAGGAACAGGAAGTTGGAGACTGTGGGGCACTTCCTTCCTCCCACGCCCCCCCCCCCCAAAATGGACTCCTTGCAAAAAAAAGTGCAGGCAAATGTCAACCTGAGGAGTTATTCTGATAGAAAACATCTTTTTCAGAAGGTTTATGCTGCCTGCTGGTGGATTTCTTGTGCAGAATTGCAAATTTTGCAATTTTGCAAACGCGAGATTGTTGCTGCCCGCCGCATCTACGTGTTCGCAATTGTTTACTCCCGCGATGCGTGATCACGGGCCTTTATGACGTACTCGCGTTGACAAACTCTCGCTGTGCAAGGTGGCAAGCCGCGATGACGTAATCGCGGTCAACAAACTCCCGCGGGATCCCGCAGCAAGATCCAAAATGGCGCAGCGCATGCAAACATGGAGAAAAACAATCTTCAAACGCTGAATGACGGTAAGTGAGTGCCGCGCGCTGCAGTATTGTATTTGTCAAGCTCGACCAAGCAAAAAAATATGCTGTGTGCGAATTTGCGAATTTTCGGCAAATTCGCGAGAATTCGCGGATCGCGAATTTGCCGAAAATCCTCAAATTCCGCAAGCGGAACGGATTTTACGCCCATACTTAATCTTGAGCCCTGCTTTCCGCAGTGTCGGCCAGAAGCAGCGGTCAGCAAGGGCCCACAGCCATGTGGCGTTGAGTTGAGCTGCAGTTAATGGCACCAGAAGCATTCAGCGTGTACGAAGCCTTCGATGATGCGTGGTCCAAGCGGGCCGCACTGGGAGCAATGTCTCTTGCCTACTGGACTGCGTCATCTGCAATCGCGACTTATCTGAATTGTGAGCCCTGCTGTCTGCAGTGTACATCGAAGGCAGTAGTCTGTACAGACATAACTCTGCGGTGCTGTGCTGCTGGGTACGCAGGGGGCATGTGTCGTGGCAGGGTGAGGGCTACCACTTTGGCAGACACGTTGGCCTTCCCAGAAGAGAACCACGCCCTGAGGCCCGGCCAATTTATTCACACTCCTACGCTGGAGTGGCGTATGTTGGACAAGCTCACTCCTCTTCTGCTTACAGGAAGGAACGACACAGCAACATGCCCGAGATCTTTGCCACTGCCTGGGGTAACATGGTTGCGTCCACTGTCCACAACAGTACAAGCACCAGCAGCATATGTACACATGGAGAGGTCTGTGCTCTGCATAGTGAGGTCTGTTCAGTACATCACCGCTACACTTGGCATTGTGTGCATTGTTCTTGATGGGTGACTTGCCTCCTTCACACATACTTGGTTGCCAGGTTTCCCAACATTCAGCTATTGTGTGGCTGAGGGGCTATGCCGTTTTGAGAAGGTCTGCTGTCCTGTTCTGCGCTGCTTCGGTATTAGTAGGGTGGGTGGTCCAGGAGGGAAGTCCTGAGGGTGGTGGTGGTGGGTGTTGTGGCCTTCTTGGGTGTCGGAGCTGCATGATCAGTAACTCTATGACATGTCTTGGTCTTCAGATGTGGCTCTGGGCTGGGCTCCCTTTTATAATGTAGGTAGTCGTCCTGCTTTACACCAGTAAAAGGCAGATGTTAAATTCTTCATGCTAACACTGCTTATTGCCTGTTTTTGGACCGCATCGCAGATTTGACTGGTCGCTGAAAATATCGGGAAGCTGTGTTTTCGTGTTTTTTTGCACGGGAACGTCTACTCTGGATATCATTAGCGTTAGTTGTCGCTCTCATTCGTGGCGATGTTTTTTGCAGAAGCTATCGCTGGAAAACTGGCTATATCAGCAGTTTTCACCAGGTTGAGAAAGGGATGATAACTCAGCCCTTGAGAAAAACGCCCATCGTATTTTTTTTTTTAATCCGGATTCGTGCACCCAGCTGCTTTAAAAAAAAAAAATTGTAATATTGTTATGGTCCTGGGGCTTTTTGTGTTATCCCCTGAGGAGGTCTAGGGGGTCAGTGTATTTGTATCCTGCCCAGTTTCCTTGTTTTTTCATATTTTTGCTTGTGATTCACATGTAGCTACAACAAAGTCCTGATAAACACTAGGGCTTGTTTTAGAGTCACCCTATAACCGAACAGTGGGTACTTATCGCCAAGTTATCTGCACTTTAGCGCAGCAAAAGTGGCGAAAGAATTATTGCCCCATTCTCAAGTTGGTGCACACTGCCACATTGCCCACAGGCTGATGGTACCAACACAGCGGACAATCAACATCCTTACGCAGACAAATTTGCTGGCTGTGCTGCACCTGTTGGCCTCTGGTACCTTTCAACTAACAACTGCGAGAGTCAGAAGAGTCTCACAGCCAGCCCTATTAAACTTCCTCACATGTTTCGGATGCATGCCTACAAAAAGCAACGTAGCGCCCCTGTATCCGCACCAACCGCTTGTCCCAATTCGTAGTATTCCTGCACAACCAACCCCAACCCCAGCCGTGCTTGATGCCTCTGTGCTCTAGGTCCAAGATCGTAGTCACTGAAATGGGGGTGCGCCAGGTCATGAAGTCTAGTAGTTAACAGTAGTGGAAAAACAGTACTTTATTAGAAAAACATAAATTAACAACACAAAAACATCAAACAACGAATGACATTTCCAACGGGGAACATCAACTTGTGGATCGAAATAACTGTAGATTGTCCTGGAAATCCCCAAACTCCGTATTCAGAAACCTGTTGGATAAATGAAGACAATGGTCAAGCGTTAGTATGGTCACAAACGTAATATGGTACAATGTATTGCACTCGGACGAACCGGAATGCTTACTGGTATGATCAATCCTGCACAAAATTACCGTAACAGAAGTTTGTGTGGTCGTAACCTTAGTAGAATAGAAAAGGAACGTTACAACCACACAAACTCATTATGCAGGATTTATCATACCTGTAAGCATCACGGTTCATTTCAGCCTAATACACCTGCATGTTCACTTCACCCACACTGCGCAGGAACAGCTGGAGATCAAACAAGGGAACCACGCCATAGCAGGCTTCCTGCAGGTGTTGGGAGCAATTGACTGCACACATATACTACTTGTGCCCCCTGCCGACACTGCACAGAGTCACTGCAACAAAAATCAAACGCATTCCAACAATGTGCAGGCGAAACTGGACCACCGGGGCCTGAACACTAATGTTGTCGCAAACTTCTCAGGCAGTGTGCACGATTCCTACATCTTTCACAAGCATCCCAGCACTGGTCCCCAGACCAGTTCACCGCCCAGCGATGACTGCCCGACCCTGTGTAACCAGACCTCAATGCTCACCTGCTACCACCAGCATGTCTCCAAGAGGGCCCACCACTTGCCGGAGCAACCTCCTCTGCCATCGCTGGATTTCGTACCCTGCTGCTCCACGCCGAGGAGTCATGTCTGTTCAGCCAGCTGCCTTTGGTGTACACGCAGTACACTGAGCTCACAATTCAAATCGGGTCTTGATTGGCAGGATGATGTATCAAGGCCTACTCATCATCGCAGGTTGCACAACTGCTTAGCTCTGGTGCCACTAACTCAGTGCAGCTCAAGTCATCACCACGTGGCGGCCCGTGTCGCTGAAAATATATCAGCTGCCACCTACTCTGTGCACCTCAAGTCATCACCACGTTGCAGGAGGCCCTTGTCGGCCACAGTGCCTTGGCTGCCACCAACATAATAAGCACACGGATACACCCAGTTTGGGAGTGGAAATGGTTTTCAGCACGTGAGCCCGGCCCTTTTTATTGGCAGGGTCACATTTCCTGTGACACCTGTGCTGCATGGGTGTGGTGGTGTGGGTGTAAACCAGCCATGAGGGGAGTGGCTGTGGCATGCTGACAACTAGACCTGTGATCAGCAGATTAATACAGGGAAAACCTGGGACATGTAGCGTTGTAGTTCCCGCCCTGTAAGTGGAGTGGGCTGGCTAAAACGGGGATCCTTCACGACTTTACCAATATGGCAGTTTGAATCCGGACACCCACCGAGATAGTTACATGATGGGTGCGCGACCCCACTTTTTTTCTCAAAAAAAAAATATATTAATATTAAAAGAAACATAAGACATTATATTATTTTAATAACAAAAAAAATTACAAAAACTATTTTTAGGATATTAAAGTTACAAAATATCACACACAAGAAATTCAAAATTAATGAAAAAAACATAGATTTAATGAACATTATAATTCGAAATTAGCATTTTAAAAACCTTTGAAATTCAATGAAAAAACCATAGGTTTAAGGCACGTTATAATTATAAATTAGCATTTAATAAACCTTAGAAATTCACTGAAAAAAAACAGTGTTGTATTGATGAGTGACTGCATGTATGAGGGATTTTATGGGTGAATGAGTGGATGTGTGTGTAGACCTAGGAATCAGTGAGTGCATATGTAGTAACTGGTATTGGTGTGTCGATGGTTTCGAAAATAGTAGTCTGTATTTTACAGTGGGTGAATCAAAGGTTATATTAGAGTGTGAAGAGGTGGATCAGATTTTTACGTGGATGATGTAATCAGTGATGTCATTTGCGATGTCATCAATCACGTCATCAGTGATGTCACTGACCATGTCATGAATTATGTGACGTCATCAGCAGTGCATTGCGGGGGACGAGTTACAGGAAATTTTCTATGGTTTTGTACGAGAGAAATGTCAAACTAACTATAACATGCCTGAAACCTATGGTTTTTTCAGTGAATATATATGGAACACATGCAGATTTGATAGTAATCTTATTACAACACATGGTGCAACGCAGATTTACGCGGTGTTATTCTTTCCCATCCCACATTGGGTTTTCCTCACCCCTGTGCACATCACGCTCCTACCGACGACTGTTAACCTCACTCACACGTATGTTCGAGTTCTTTGTTCATTTTGTTGCATGTACTTAACCACATCACCTGCATGTAATGAATTAGCTTATGAGTAGTACTCTGTATTATTTACTATATCTTCTTCATCTTTCACAGTACTCCTTGATAAAGGGCTAATCCGCCCGAAATGCATTGGATTTGGAGTTTATGAAATCAACTAAACGATTAATGATACTATCATGATTATATTGTACAATATGATATGTTGAAAATATCAAACGTGATTGATAACTACATATAAACTTTGGAAAAACCAACCTACATTCAGTGGGAGTCTTTTTTTGAACCAAGTGGAGTGCCTCATAAAGGGATGCATTCACATGCATGTATGCATTATTTGTATTATACTTGATAGCGTTGTGGACGGACACGCTACCTGTGAGAGCACCCTATCTTACTTAACTTTCCACCAAACAAGTGGTCAAATCTATAGCTGTGCATCTTCCTACCTACTGTTCCAATTTGTGTCACAAACATGCACAATTATATATTTTCAATTCATTTCGATAATGCCTCCCCATCAGAATATCTAGCCCTATATGGGCAAATGTCCCAGTATTTGTGCGAGCGTTTAGATGAAGAAACCTATTTTCCTATTTTTAATTTTGATCTAAAATCTACTAAAGGAATAGCTCACTTTCTTACATTCTCATTATGTTTTCTTAATTCGAAGAGTTCAACCTGTTACATCGCCTTGTGTTTCAGTTTTCAATGTATCCATGTGTGCTCCTATATATTCATAGATGTACCCACATCTCATCATCATTGTTCAAACCCCAAGGGGCCCTGGTTTGGAGATCGATGATATATTTGGATTCCAGGATCCTAAGCGTCTTTACTCTGTCTCCTCCCCTTTCCTTACGGTCCACCTGACCTATGCAGTAAAAACGTAATAGGTCCTTGTTGCTCTGATGATATTTAGAAAAATGACGTGCTACAGGGTCGGTCTTATCCTTAATAGGTATAGCACGCATGTACTCCAATATGCGCTTTTTCGCGGGTGGATCATCCTGCCTATGTAGCGTTCAGCGCATGGACATTCTAGGCAGTATATGGTGTATTACGAGTTGCAGTTCAGAGGTTTTTTGATCTCCCTAGTGGGTTTAACATCGTCTGGTCTTCCTAAATAGTTTGATACCTTTTTACTATGCTTGCAGACTTTACAGCGTAAACATGGAAAAAATCCCTTTGCATTTAATATTTTGTGGGACTGTGGCGGAGTTGAGAAGTGACTTTGGACCAGATGATTCCCAAGTGATTGGCAACGTCGGTAGGTTATTGGTGGACATTCAGGGAGATGCTTATTTAGAACAGTATCTGTTTTTAGGATGTGCCAATTTTTCGTGAAAATGTGCACGACCTCTTCTGATTTGATGTTAATGTCTGTAATCATTCTGGTAGGTTCTTCTCTTTAAATTACAGGTGTCACTATCAGAAGGTCCCTCCTGTTTACCTTAGCTACCTTATCTGCAGCATTCTTCAGAATGTTGTTTGAGTACCCTTGATCTTAAATCTGGTGCTGGCTTAATTTCTAGCACTTTGGTAGTCTTCCTCCGCAGAGCAGTTACGCTTCAGGCGTAGAAATTCACCAAAGGGGATGTTTCGTACCAGACTCCTGGGGTGATGGCTTGCTGCATGCAACACGGCGTTACCTGCCTTGGGCTTTCTGTATAATCTAGTTTGGAGGACGTTGTAGTAGTCTACAAAAACCTCCAGATCCAGATAACAGGCAGAGGTTGGACTCATGGTGCTGGTGAATCTCAAGTTCCAATCATTGTCGTTCAGCGCAGCCACATACTCCTAAGCCGAGGAGCGATCACCGCGCCAGACGACAAAAAGATCGTCTATATATCTGGACCATAGCAGTATTTTGTCTGTCCAGTGACCATGGGCGTCGCCCCAGGCCACGTGCTTTTCCCACCAGACCACAAATACATTCCCGTAGCTGGGGGCGAAGCACGTGCCCATTGAGGTACCCCTCGTTTGTTTATAGATCTTGCCTGCAAAGAGAAACATGTTATTATATAGACAGAACCTTATCATGCTAAGCAGCATCTGGTTATGTTTATAATACTTCAAAGGTTTTCTTTCCAAAAACTATTTTACTGCTGCAATCCCATCTTCGTGGGCTATACATGTATAAAGGTTGGTAATATCTAGCGTGATAAGAAGCATGTCTCTGACATACGAGGCTAAGTCTTTCACGATCGGAGCCAGAAAAGAATCAATGAATCTTGAAGTGTTCTCCAATAGGCTACCAATAGAGGATACGATTGGCCTCCCTGGTGGACTTTTGGCATTCTTGTGGACCTTGGGAAGGTGATAAAAAAGTTGGTATTGTTGGTGCCCCGCAATGTAGGAATTGAAATTCTTCCATGTTTAGCATTCCTTCATTTTTCCAGCCCTCCAACAGGGTTTGATAGTCATTGGTGCAATGGACATATTCAGATTTCATAATTGTTTTATAACACTCAGTGTCTGTGAGTTGGCGTAGTGCTTCTTGCACATAGGCCTCCTTTTTGAAAATCATGATTTTTTCTCCTTTGTCGGAGGGCTTTATTTCGATGTTTCCATAATTTTTCAGAGATTTTATTGCCTCCCATTTCTTACGTGTTATATCGGAAAGTTTCCTATCTGTTCCATTCTTTGTTTTCACTATTTTCTCCAGGTCCATGAGAATTGCTTCCTTAAAAACATCTATGGCATCATGTGGTGTATTGGGGAGTTTTTTTAATTTATTTTTTAAATTACTGGGGTTTCTCATTTGTATGACCTCCGATTCCTCCACCTGTGCAGTTAGATCATCACCAATTTCCGTTTGAGTTTGGTCCATAGATTGGATTGTGAGCAAAATCTCTAAATCTTATCCTTGTAATTCCACAGTGTCCTCACCTACATTGTTGTATTCATATCCCATGTTGTTTGTACCGGGATGTAGGAGAAATATTTTTTGGAACTTCAATTTTTGAATATATTTAAATAGGTCCATCCGTGTTTGTACTAGATCGAATTCCGCAGATGGACAGAAACTTAGTCCTCTTTTGAGTACTTTGGTCTCTTCCTCCATTAGTACTCGATTCGATAGATTGATGATATTATTGTCCTCTGTTTTCATTACCATTTGTTCCGCCTGGCCCGACTGCGTGTTACCCTCGGTGAGGCGGTAGGTAGATCCCCCCTCTTGCCCCTCCTTGTTTTCCTTTTGGGTTTTGTTGTAGGGGGGTGCGTTCGCTGTTGGGGTCTCTGCTGAGTTTCCTTGATTACATGATATTCGTCGAAAAAGGAAGCTCATTCGATTTATTATTTACCTGTAGATTTGTTGTCTGCTCCCCCTCAGACGCATCTGCTTCTGATTCTGAGGTGTCTCTGTTGTTGACACTTGGGGTACCTTGTGCCAGTCGTTTTCTTGTGGCATCAAATTTGCGGGCAAACGTTAGGATTCGGCTCGTTTTGTAATCCTGCTCGTCTCGTTGAAACTTAGTTTGTTTCATTTTCTTTATACTAGTTTGTAATCCTTAAGTCTCTTCACCATGGCATTTCTGAGTTCTTCACTGGACTTTAGGTCTTTCTCTTTTTTCATTAATTCCTCAAGTTTGTGTATTTCTATCAGGCATTTCTCCCAGTCGCTCCCCGCATACTTTATTAAGATCAGTACCATCCCCTTGGCTGAGTCGGCCCTATATTCTGCCCATTCTTTCAGGAGGGCGGGGTCAGGATTTTCATAAGACGGTACTGTGAAGATGCGTAGCCCTCTCGGGATCCTATTGCAATCTGCATACTGCTGTAGTGAAGTGGCTTCCCACCACTTTCTAATTTCTCTCTCTTGCATTTTTTCTAGCTGTTGGTACAAAACTAGATTGCTGATAGGTGTTTGTGGTGTTGTAACGTTTTCAGCTCTTGTAGGGACTTCGCTGACGTACCTGAACATGTCAGCCACCGCAGATTCCCTCTCTTCGATACTGGACATGATCTTAATTGAATTTAAATATGCACAGTTCAGAAAAGGGGAAGTGTCTTTTCACTGGTACGGGGTCTGCAAAATTCTCGGTACCTTACGGGACAGAGGCTGAACTTTTTATTTCACGGGACATAGAATCATCTCCACTCACCGGTCAGAGTTCAGAGGTGTAGTCACGTCCTCCGATGTCAGCTCCACGTCCACTCACGATCGGCAGGCAAGCAATCCGTGTCTCCGGGTCTATATCACTTGGAATCTGATATCCGCACTCCAACTCATTGTTCGTTCAACGTGCCTTGTGGCAAAAAAAAATTAGAATATATATATATATATATATATATATATATATATATATATATATATATATATACAAATATATATTATCTACTGGTGGTAGCTTTGAAAGCTTTGCTCCGTGTTTAGTAAATTGTATAACAGTTAGAGACCACATTAGTACATATAAGATAGCCTGCTTTGTTACTTGTCTTGTTTAGATTGCTTCCCTTGTCCTCCTGTTGTGCTGTATAAATATATCCAATCATTATTCAGTCCTGAAGAAGGTGGTTTTATGTCCAATGCGGTTCCATTACATCAGAAAATTAGAATTACAGAGACCTCGATGGTGTACTTTAGGAAGTTTTGTTTTTCTGTATTGGTGTATGATGAATGAGTGCTTTGAAGTGTGAGTGGAACGTCAGTGGAGTGTGTGACGTAGGAAGCATAGTAGAGAAGAAGAGTTTTTGAAGTTTGAGTACTTTAAATTTGTGGATGAATTTGTAAATATGTTAAAATTGAAAAAATGCACACCTCGTATGTAATTAACAAATGTATATACATCTGTTTTGTAATAAACAATGAACAATGGATTTTTTGTAAAGAATGAAAAAATGTTTTACTAAAAAATATGTAAATACATGTTATATGGCAAAGAAACATGCCATAACAAAAATGCAATGTGGCCTAGTTCTGTTGGAATGATTCCTTGGTGAAGCAATATAGCTAGGTAGGACCCCTTTCATTAAAATATTGTGGTATCGTCCCATTGGTCCTGTGCCTTTCATGCATTTTTGTAAAGGGGGTCTTAGAGTACATTCTGGTAGTTATAGTTAGGATCTAGTTTCCATAGGAAAAGCGTTTTTTTTACCGGCCTATATATTTGGTGCAGGTTGCTGAATCTTCACAAAGTTCTTTTTTTAAAGTATTCTACTGGGTCTTATTGTGCATGGAAAGCTTCAGGCTGAACCGTCAAGTGGGGGCTGAGGAAAGGGGGTGTCACAAAAAGAATGTTCCTTTAGTTCATTCCCATAAGGATTTTGAAGACTACTACAGCCCGAATCACTGGATGGAATTACACCACATTTGACAAAAAGGTAAACTTTAGTCCAAAAAGAGCCCTTTTTGTTATTTGATGCAAATCTGTTCAGTAGTTTTGGAGATATTGACGAACATCTATATTTGTATATCTAGAGGCACAAAGCCTCCGCAAATATTGACGATCTTGTGCAGGGATCTGATTAGCTCTCAACACTTATAACCAGGAAGTGCTGGAAGCCATCTTGGAACTCGACCTCAGCCAGTCCCAAAATGTAAAAATAAAGATATGGGGCAGGGTAAGAATTTCCTGACCCCGTAGCCCTTTTGCTTGGGTCCCACAGGGACCCTGCACAGGGTTAAAGAGCATTGTTTATTTCTTTTAATTTTAGCCCTGATATTGCAGAGATTAGCAAATCACGGCCAAAAATAACACCCAAGAAAGCATTGTGTCTTGTGCTTCTTTAAAACTCAGCCCCCGGGTGGAACAGTTCCCGGCAGCATATTTAAATATAAATAATGGGGAGGGGGACATGCAGACCCCCTTCCCCAAGGTCAGTTTGAGCCCCGGGGATCACCACCTCCCGGGGCAGGCCACTTCAACTTTTAATTGGAGAGGTGCCACATGACCCCCTCCTAAAATCCCCCAGGGACCACCACCTCCCCAGGGCTTTATTCCAAATATTGGAGGGGGCCACACAGACCCCCTCCTTGAGCCACTAATGGCCCGGGGGACCGCTATCCTCCAGGGGTGCGTCCTGCTGTCTCCCAAGGTGCCCAACCTTGGGAGACAGCCATTTGCTTTTGACTGGTGGGAGCTTTGACAGCTCCTATCAAGCGAGAGAAAACAGTAACTCCGCTCCCCATGGGCGGGAGCAAGAAAACTGTTCCCACTTGCTGGGAGTGGAGTTTTCATCTGTTTTCCTGCCCGATGTCAAGCGGTCAGGAAAACAGATGAAAGGATTGCTCCCTCATACAGGGAGCTGCATTTCTGCAGCTCCCTGCTTGCGGGAGCACTGCTGCCTCCCGCTGAAAGTGGTGAGCCAGCTGGTCCATAGGGGCATTAGGGCTCATCCCCCGGCCTCTTTGTAGTCTTGTTGTCTTCTATATAGAAGGATTTATGTAATCACAGATTTCTGGATAAAAAGGTACGAGGATCAATCACATTGTCAAAATGCACAGCCTCTTTATAGTTCTGTTGTCTCCTACATTGGGGAATTCATGTAATCACTTATTTCTAGATGAAAAGGCATGAGGAGAAATCACATTGCGAAAACGCATGGCCTCTGTGTAATCTTGTTGCCTCCTATATAATATGATTAATTTAATCACAGATTTCGGGATGAAGACGCGCGAGAAGCAATCAAATTGCTGAAACGCATGGCCTCCTTGTAGTCTAGCTGTCTCTTATATATGAGAATTCTTGTAATCACAGACTTCTCAATGAAGAAGCACGGGGAGCATTCACATTGCTGAAACGCACAGCCTCTTTGTAGTCTTGTTATCTCCTATATAGGAGGATTCATGTAATCACAGTATTCTGAATGATGAGACAAGAGTAGTAATCACATTGCCGAAATGCATGGCTTCTTTGTAGTCTTGTGGTCTCCTACATAGGATGATTCATATAATCACAGATTTCTTGCTAGTGGCATGAGGAGCAATCAATCAATCAATCATGACATTTGTATAGCGCGCTACTCACCCGGAAGGGTCTCAAGGCGCTGGGGGAGAGGGGTCCCTTACTGCTCGAAAAGCCAGGTCTTGAGTTGCTTCCTGAAGAAGAGATGGTCCTGGGTTAGCCGAAGGTGGATGGGGAGGGAGTTCCATGTCTTGGCTGCCATGTAGGAGAAGGATCTTCCTCTGGCGGTGGCTCTGTGGATGTGTGGAACGGCGGCGAGGGCGAGGCTGGTCGATCGTAGCTAGCGGGTGGGCGTGTAGAAGGTCAGGCGGTTGTTGATGTACTTGGGGCCCAGGTAGTAGAGGGCCTTGTGTGCGTGGGTGAGGAGTCTGAACGTGATCCTCTTGCTGACGGGGAGCCAGTGCAGGTCTCTCAGGTGGCCGGATATGTGGCTGTGTCGGGGATGTCCAGAATATGTTGTGCGTAGGCGTTCTGGATGTGTTGGAGTCATTTCTGAAGTTTGGCTGTGGTTCCGGCGTAGAAGGTGTTTCCGTAGTCCAGAAGACTGGTGACGAGTACCTGGGTGACCGTCTTCCTGGTTTCGGTGGGGATCCATCAGAAGATCTTTCGGAGCATGCGCAGGGTGTTGAAGCAGTCACATTGTCGAAACACACAGGTTTCCTGGGGACATTTCCTTGCGGTCCATTATGCACCTGTAGTGTGAAATACAAACTAGACATTTACCCAACAAGGAAGCAATTGTTAATTAACCAGTGGAAACTACTCCAGTTTGAAAGACTCATGTGCAAAACTGGAGACTCTTGTTGGATCAATGGGCAGGTGAGGTTCCGTTCTGGCCCTGATGCTCATTACACAGAAATTAAACCTCAACGGAAAACACTTACAAATTTAAACATAGCATTTGCCGTCGTTGAAGCTCCAATTCTGTAAAGAACAAATTATCGTAACTTACTGGATTTGGCAAAGGCAAAGAAAGTGTGTTTTCTTGGCAATTACACAGTGAAAAATTATCTGAAATCCTTGGTAAAGCTGAATGTATTGTTGATCTATTGGAGGCAATCTCTAGTGACTGTAATGAGTGGGTTCTTTCTTGGCCTCTCCTGGTGAGAGTAGAGTCCATGGTTCTCTCTTTGCATTACTAGGAATATGCAAATGTAGAAATCCCTTGGAAGCCTCACCCATTTAGCCCCGCCCACCTTAGCAGTATGCAAATGTCTTCCCAGCTTTTGTCAGGATGATGGACAGCTTAACAAGATGACCCCCAGCATGTTTCAGGTCAATTTTAGGGACATGTTCTAGATGCTTAGGACATCTCCACCACACAAAGAAGCACTTGGTTCATATAGTTAACAGAAAGTACACTTGTTTGGTGAAGATTCAGCTCTTTGTAGTCTCATCGTCTTCTGTAAATGAGGATTCATGTTATCACAGATTTCTGGATTAAGATGCATGAGAAACAATAGGTAGTGTAGACTATGCACTAGATATTTATCCAATGGGGTACCACTTACTAATTAACCAGTAGAAAGTACTCCAGTTGGATAGACATTTTGTGCAAAGCTGTGGACTCTTGCTAGGGGCAGGTGAGGTTCTGTTCTGGCACCATCACTCACACAGCCACCAATACAGATACTCATACACCCAGTCACACATCCATTCTTCCAGTCTTGCATCTTCTCACAGACCCAAACACTCACACATGCACTCACTGACCAATACAACCACTCACACACACACAAAACCACTCACACATCCACTCACCAACCCATACTACAACTCACACACCCACTCACAGACCCATACAACTACTCACACACCCACTCACCAAACTATACAGCCACTCACACACCCACGCTCATAGGTTATAGTTAGTAAATTAAACCTTAGAAATTCACAGACAAAATCTTAAGGATACAGGTTTCATTATATTTAGGAAATTACATTTATAAAACCTTAGAAATTCAGTGAAACAAACAAAGATTACAGGGACTTTACAGTTAGGAAATAGAATTTTTTTTAAACCTTGGAGATTCACTGATAAAAACAAAGGTTACAGGGATGTCATAGTTAGGCTTAAAATTTCACTTGCACAAAACCAGTGAAATTCAGCAGTTATAGTTGCCAAAGCTAAATATAACTTACAACCCAGCAAAGCACTGCTTATGACCACACATAGTACATCACTCATGACATGGTCAGTGAAATCACTGATGACATCACAGGTGATATCTCAAATTCCATCACTGATGACATCATCTCATTCCATTGAGTCACTCACATACCCACTAAATCACCCATACAGCAACTCACTCGCCCAAACAGCTACTCACATAACCGCTCACTCACTAATATAGTCACTCACCCCTACAGCCACTCACTCATACACCTTTATTCACCCATACACCTAATCATACACTGACTCACCCATACAGCCTCTCAACCGGCACTAACTAACCCATACATTGAATCAATAATACATCTTTATTCTATAAATAAAATCACAATAAAAAATACATTTTAAAGACAATAAAAACAAATTCATGATTAATAAAAACAAACAAAAAAAATACTCATAAAACTGTGAATGTTAAAACAGTTCATCAGGTCTTGTTCTCCTAGATACCCAGACAGCTCGTAAAAAGGATAAAACAGTAAACAAAACGATACTCAGTAGGAAGCATTTGAAGATACATCAGGGTGGGCCCAACTTGTTTCAAATTCAAGGATTTCATCAAGGGAATTAAAAAATGCCTCCTCAGCCAGCTAAAATAAGAACAAAACATTAAAAAATATAGCATGTCCTGAGGAGGCAAATTCTTGCTGCCGCAGGCTGCCCCCCCCCACCCGGCCTCAGGCCATCCCTCCCACATGGAGTTGCCAAGAAATGGTACAATTGATTGAATCTTAACCTTGCCAATAAGAACCTGTCATGCTGTGAGTGTACCATGTCCAGATATGGCTATATCCCCTGCACACATACAATAACTCAGACATCCATACCCACACAACCACTTACATACCCATTCATACAACCATACAACCATTCATACACCCACTCACTCATGAATACACCACTCACACAAACACTCACTCGCCAATGCAGCCCCTTGCATACCAACTCACTTAACAAATACTCAAACAGCCACTCCCTCATGCATAGAGCCACTTACACACCGACACTCACTCATACAGCCACTCGCACAGGTAATCAGTCACCCATACAGCGACTCACACATCCACTCACCAACCCATACAGCCACTTACACACCACTCAAGCAGCCACTCACCCACCCACACATGTACTCACACGTCCATTTATACACCCATACACTCACTCACACACCCATATAGCCAGACATTCACTCACACAGCCACACAACCAACTACAGAATATCTGTTAGAAATAGTATCCTCATTAATAGTACAAAAGAAACTAATTTAACTTTTGTCGTACCTTAGTGTATATGTTTGACACTCAAACTTTTAGAAAACACTCCCAATCACTGGATGTCATCCGTGATGTCATTTAAGAATGTCATGAGTAAAGTCACTGATCATGTCATGAGTGATGTAATATGTAAGGTCATAAGTAGTTTTGTACAAGTGAAATTTGAGACTAACTATAACGTCTCTGTAACCTTTGCTTTTTTCAGTGAATTTCTAAAGTTTTTAAAAAATCTATTTCCTAACTATACCATCGCTGTAACCTGTGTTTCTTTAAGTGAATGTCTACCTTTTTTCAAATGTTATTTCCAAATTCTAACTTCCCAGTAACCTTTGGTTTTTTAAGTGAATTTCTATATTTTCTCAACTAGTAGCTTGTGGACTCTGACTAGCTCTCAGGAATCCTGCTGTATGGGACTAACTGGACGTAACAGAAGGGCTCTCAGCCCCAATGTCCCTCAGCATTGAAGAGGATTTCATCCCTCAATCAGTAGTGCAATAGAAGGTGTGGTTGCAGAGTGGCGGAGAAAGGGGGCATGCCCTCTGAAGACCTCTCAGCAATCCTGCTGTGTGGGACTTAATAACAGGAGGTGTAGTTAGCCCTGGGGACCCTCAAGAGCCAAGGGGACTTCATCCCCCAACTAGTATTGTGCCAGGAGGCGCATTTGCAAAGTGATGGCGAAAGGGGGCATGACCTTCAAAGACCTCTCAGCAATCCCGAGACTTACTGGAGGTAAATGACGGTGTTCCTGGACCCCAAGGACCCTCAGCATCTGAAGGGACTTCATCCCCCAAGCAGCAGTGTGCCCAGAGGTGGGTTTTCTGAGTGGTGAAGAGGGCGGGCCTCCAATCACCTTTCAGCAATCCCCTTGTTTGGGACTTACTGGAGGTAACAGGAGTGGTTGTTGGCCCTCAAGGACCCTCTGCAGCCAAGGAGACCTCACCCACCAACCAGTTATGCACCATTAGTCCAGTTTACAGAGTGGTGGTGAAAGAAGGTGGGTCCTCCAGTGACTTGCCGGTACAGCTTTTTATTTTTTCCATTTATTAGGGGAGGGGACCATGTGGCCCCCCTTCCCTGAGCTGATTTGGGATGCGGGAACCCCATCCCCAGGGACCTGCGCTTTTTTTGTTTTTTATTAAAGGGGGCGCTGTGCGGCCACCCTCCCAGGAAGATTTCAGCCCCAGGGACCCTATCCCCTAGGGCCTAGCCTCTATTGTGGCTGCCCTGGTCCCACCCAGGCAGCCACTCCCATCTGCAAACAGCTATGTCCCGGAAATGGTCACCCCAGGATACAGCAGGCGCTGGTCCTGGCGGTGGCGGTCCCCAGGGTCATGTATGGCTCAAAAAGGGGGACTGCATGGCACACGGCCCCCCTGCTTTATTAGATTTGCCCCAGGGATATGGTGGTCCCTGGGGCTGCGAGGGTCCACGCGGCCATCCCACATTCACTTTGAGAACAGCCGGCGTGGGGGCAAAATCCTCAGCAAGGTGGTGGTCTCTGGGGCAAGGGGGGTCTGAGAGGTCCCACATTCAAAATAAGCCCAGGGAGGTTGCGGTCCCTGGGGCAGCAGGAGAAGCCATATGGCCCTCCCCCCAATTCATTCAAGTTAAAGCCCCGGAGAGGTGGCAGCTCCTGGGGCTGCGGGGGTGTCCGTGTGGCCCCTGCATTGCTTTAAAAGAAAGCCACAGAGAAGTGGCGGTCCCTGGGGCAGTGGGGTCCGAGAGGCCCTTCCATTTAAAAACAAATTAGTTCCAGAGAGGTGGTTGTCCTTTTGGGCAGCGGGGTAGGCTGTACTGGCCCCCCACATTAATTTCTAAAGAAGCCTCGGGGAGGCTGTGGGCCCCCCTCCTTTATTATGCAAATGCTCCCGGGACCAGGCCCACCCAAGGACAATTATTAAAGAAGCAGGGGAGCTGAACTTAATTTTTATTTAATTTTACTGTAGAATCCGCAGGCCCTGCCAAATGTTTCTTAAAGCTTTTTTGGCCCTGTGGGAGCCCTTGAAGAGGCCTAGGGGGTCCGGGTATTTCTACCCTGCCCCCTTTTTAGTTATGTTATGTCTGGGACTCGGCTCTAGATGGCTGCCAACACTTGGTTTGAAGTGTTGGCAACCAATCAGATGTCAGCACCAGATCAGGTCCTGCGCCGTCACAGGCGGTTAAGCAGCACCCATGTGCATCACAACCCACTGTGGCAAAACCTATCTTGAATAACCCAGTGCCGGCGCAGGACCCATTGGATAAAGAGTGAAGCACCACAAGTTCCAAGAAGCCATGCGTTGTGACCACGCCCACTGAGGCGGTGAGTGAACATTTAATGGTGGCTTGATAACTGCTGTGCCGACTTACAGGTATCGCCCTTAGCCCATGATGAAGTGCTGAGAAAGTACGAAACGCGTCGGGCTGGACTGACAAATTTGAGTGAAGCATTGTGTTTTGTTTTCCGCTGCATCCTTCGTTGAATAAAAGGCAATACTTACCTCCTTGTGTGTTCTCTCCTACAGGAGGCAACTTGTTGGTTCTGAGATATATATATATATATATATATACACACACACACACACATATATATATATAATAAATACCCAGTGGAATGATGGCATGCTCATGATTACTTTAGACATTGAATCGCTCTACACGAGCATAGAGCATATGTCCGGCCTGAAAGCATTGGACTTCTTTCTTGGCAAAAAGCCTATGAATTGTTACCAACATAACAAAGTACTAATTGAGCTAACATCATGGTGTCTTAATAATAATTTCTTTTTATTTGGGAGTGATTTGTATCTGCAAAAGCGTGGAGTCGCAATGGGGGCCTGCTTCTCTCCCAGCTACGCGTGTTTACACGTGGGCTGGTGGGAGGAACAGGTCCTCAGGCGGCAACACGCCAACATTTTTTCCGATTATGTTTTGCTTTGGCTTCGTTATATTGATGACGTTTTTTTGTTATGGCAGGGGGACAGGAACAGTGCACAAATGTTCATTGATTCTATCAATATTAACAATGAAAATCTTAAATTCACGAGTTCCATCAGTGATTGTGAGGCTGACTTTTTAGATGTGAAAGTCTTTATTCGCAATGGCCAGCTAGCGACAAAGCTACATCGGAAAAGTACTGCTGGCAACAGTATTCTTCACGCTAGCAGTGCGCATCCTCGGCATGTAGTTGATAATATTCCTTTGGGTGAACTCTTAAGAATTAAGAGAATTTGCAGTACAGATTCTGATCTCAAACCTTGCACTGACGAAGCCCTGGGCAGGTTTCGTGAAAGAGGTTACTGTGAATCTGTGATAAAAACAGCGGTAGAAAAAACCAAATGTAGATCCCGTGCCTCTTTATTGGAGACCAAGAACACTGCTGAAACATCCACAACAACTGATGACAACACCACAAATCCTAGGTTCATAACCCCTTACAGTAGACAGGCCAGACAAATAAGATCTATCATGTCCAAGAGATGGCCAGTCCTTAAAACAGATCCAGTACTGAAACCCCAACTTGCTGAAGCGCCCATTGTCACCTTTAGGAAAGGCCCCTCACTCAGGTCCCATATCTGCCATGACTTTCCTGAACTCAGAAAAAAACAGGAATGGATGAAAACTAGGTCAGGTTTTATACGCTGCACCTCCTGCAGGGCCTGCAAATTTGGCAAAAGTACCCGGCAGTATCATACGCCGTTCAGTCCTGACCCAATTCAGATCAAGGGCCAATACAATTGTAAAACTGAATTTGCCATTTATGTTTTAACTTGTACGTGTGCATTAAGATATGTCGGTAGTACACGACAGCCGGTGCATGTTAGGATCCTCCAGCACTTACGAGCCATCGTCAATAATGACCCAGCCTATCCGGTGGCCAGGCACTTCAAGGCTGTACATAACAATAATTTGGAGTGCCTGTCCTATTATGTTATCTCTGCGATTGATAAACCAAGAAGGGGCGGAGATAGGGTCAAGATGCTGAGAAGAATGGAATCCCATTTTATTCTTGAGCTGGATAGCAGATCCCCAAATGGGCTTAACAACACGGAGGACCTACATGTATTTTTGTAATTTAGTTCTGCATTGGCCCCCCCCCTTTCTTTATCGCTTTGGTTAAGAGTGTCTCGGTAGGCTGCCGCCCTCCCCCATGTAAATAACTTTATATCTCCTTGTTGGGTTTATACACGTAATCTTTCTTTATTTCAATAATGATTCACGGTGATTCACAAATTATGTTGGTCTATTATCTTTTTTTTGGCTAACACTAACCCTTTGAGGACATAGACAATAGGCATTGTCTGTTTTTCCTGAATAATACGCTTTTTATATAATCGGATATGTGACAACAGTAATCTTGTGGTATCTATACCAAACAGTCTTTGCCCCACAAATATGCTGCTACAGTCATATGTTTACAAATAGCGCTGATTTGCACAAAAATATGTATAGATGCAACATGATAATGTTTACAATATGGCATATTTTGCACAAATAATTGTTATTATTAATCTTGATTGCGTCTACTCTGACATTGATTTTTAATGATGCACTTTGCACTTTATTATGCATTTTTGCACTGCAACTTCGATTTGTATGTTGGGGCTGTGATTATAAATATTTGGTATTATGCATATAGGCATTCTATGCATTTATGTTCTTTGTACCATTTTTTCATGTATTACATGTTTTAATAATGTCACATTAATTTTTGGATTTTAACCATGAATTTAACTTTACTTCCGATTTTTTTCTAATTTGAAATGTTTGGAAAACAGACTACTACATGCAGTACTGGTAGTTTGTCCTCTCTTTCTACAACCACGTGGTGTATAGCAAAAAAATCGAAAAAAATGCACTTTCACTGTTTAGCATTAAGTATTTAAATGTGGCCATTTCCAACACTGACTGTCTGTGAGCAAGGGCGGATGCCCGAAACGCGTCAGATTGTTTGGTTCAGCTCTGAATAAAACTTGTGCCTGAAGCAAGTTACTGGATCTGCGTGATTTCCTGGGTCGCTGCGGTCGGAGCCTGGGAGGTTGCACTTGCTTGATATATATATATATATATATATATATATATATATATATATATATATATATATATATATATATATATATATATATATATATATATATATATATATACCGCTTCCTCCAATCACCTCAGTCTCTGCACTCACCACGGGCAGTTGATGTATGCACGGAGGTGAAATCGCGCAACCATTTTGAAGCTACCAGGTACGAAGAATACCAGCACTCGCTGGAGCACCCATACCATGTACCGACAGATATAAGGGCAGGGGACAGACAGCTGCTCCTCCGCAGATTAGAATCAAGGTACATCATCAATACCCAAACAAAGATACCATTGGGCTGAATAGTGGGGAGGAAATGGCGCCCAGTATGCCCTCACAGGGCTTGATATGATAATTAGAGGGTAGCGTAACGCCTAAGGCATCCTGATGCACAAATAGTATTTACCAGTTTGGTGTGTTACAATGCTTGATTATATATCAATGCATTGCAATAATGTTAAAATGTGAATTTATTGCATGCTCCAAGATAGCGGAAATGTTAAAATCGGGTGGATATCTGATTTTAAGTCAGTTGTTTATGTTGAGGAATTAAGTATGCCCATACAGGGCTTGATACAATAATTAGAGGGTAGGAAAATGCTCTAGGCATCTTGATGCAGAAAGGGATATACCAATTGTGGGTGCTATAATGCTTGATGATATATCAATGTAGTACAATGAAGCTAAAATGTGAACTTAATTGCATGCTCCAAGATGGCCGAAATGTTAAAATCAGGTGGATAACTGATTTTAAGTCTGCTGTTTATGTTGATGAACTACGTAAGCAACCAATAGAATGAGTATTTATTGATGCAGTCTCATGGCACCCGTTTTCATTTTACCAGATTGGTTCCTGCAATACGTGGTGGGAATATTCGGTGAGACTAAAAGGCACCGATATTGACAATCAGGATTTTACCTTGTGCGGCCTTTCCACAATTTGGGAAGTCCCCATAATCTAACAAAGACCGCGGTGTGAAGGCACAGAGGAGGAAGCGCATGACTTTAGGCAAGTCAAAACTTCCTCATAGGAGAAAGAGGAATGTCAGCAAAGACCATGCACTGGCCATTAAAGTTTTACCATTGCCAACTTCCCCATTGTCTACAAGGAACAAGTAACATCCCAGTGGGTAATAGTACCTGTGAAAAAGTAGTAAACTTGAATATGTCCTTCAGCCGATCGTTCACTGCCTCATCAAATACTTATTTCATTTGTGGCCAAGATGTTTATGTATGGTTACCCACCGTGTGGTCAGGGCTTTCATTTTGTCACCAGTTTTTCTTACACCTTCTGACCACCATTTCAGTAAGATGGAGGTGGACCAAACTGATACATCCAACCAACAGTTTGTGGATGCATTGAAGGATTTAATACCATGTTGGGCATCTAGAAAAAATAGCTGGTAGATAAGCAGACTGACTAGGGTGGTGGAAGATGTAATAAATGAAACAGCAGGAGCATTACCTAATATAACAGTGGAAATGCAAGCCAACAGACTTATGGCTTTGTAGCATGGCATGGTTTTAGATATAATGTCAGCTGAAGAAAGAGAATATTGCATGATAGGTACCTCCTGCTGTGTTAATATACCCATTAATGCCCCTAAAGTAAAGTTAGCACTACAGAAGTTGCATAAAATATCATCTGAAATTCATTAGGATGAATGGACCTGGTCAAGATGGTTTGAGGGAATATTTACCCAATGGGGCTGGAAATTATTAATGATAGCGGCTGTAATAGGTGGTAGTATATTGGCTTGTTGTCTATGTGTATAGTGCTTACCCATGTGTTGTGGTATGTTAGCTTCCGCTTTCTGCCTCATCTCATATAAACAACAGGAGTATAGACCCTTCAACCGCGTTGGGAATGGGGTATATATTAGCAAAACATATATAGTAATCCAACTGGTATTAGTCTTAGAAAAATTAGAGAAGATATGCAAAAAACATTATCAGCAAGGAAATAAGGAGACTCAATACATATGTAGAAAGTGCCAGGGGCATCATGTTTATCTAGAAAGAAAAAGTATTTTACAGTTGTAGCAGCACTGTAGGTAAACAAATAATACAACCCCAATTGTACTTGGTGCGTGAAAGGTGCATATGGTGAGCAAGGTGGTGACGCAAGTGACAAAGTGATCAGCGTGAAAGGCGCAGTAGTGATTGGTGTCGAATATATACAGTGTTTTATACAAAGCAATATGGCTACAAATGGTTTCCAAGAAAGTTTGTTTTGGATGTAGCTGGGCTGATGATAGTGTGTGCCATATTGCGGGTAGCGCTTATTGTTAGGCTGAATGGTCGGCGGCGTTTCGATCAGCGTTAATTGGGATCATCTTCCGGACTGGGTTGAATGAAGAACAGTCCTGAGAGCCTAGGAGGTCAGCAGGGAAAAGGCGGATAAGACCGATGGACGTCTAGCCCTGGTCACGAAAACGTCAATTGAATCTGTGACCCGTAAAATCAGGGCTTGTGAAAACTGTTGGAAACGTCTGATCCTGGTGGTGATCAGTGTGAGGGAGATGTAATCTCCCTCTCACTCCCGCGGGACGAGTCGGGCGTCCGCCCCATCTCAACACTATGCAGCAATGGGGCAGAAAGAGGAGATAGATAAATTAATGCAGATAGATGAGAGAATATTTTCTTATGAAGGTCCCTAGTGATCAAAAAAGCCTATGCTGCCCTATGGGATATGTAAAGTTTGTTTACTATATCGCAAATACTGGAACAAAATGTTGAACTAATGTCAAAAGGGTCATTTGTGCAAAATTGTATATTAAAATTTACCTCAGTTCTATCATTTTGTCCTTTAAACCAACATTTTGCTTCATTGGAACAAGCTGCAACCTTTCACCCATATGTTCTTGCTGACGGTTGCAATGTTCGTGTGACTTTGAATTATTTATCTAGAAATGTTCCCCAGGATCTGTGACCTGCCTTGCAGCTGCAAATGTTCTTATCTGCATAATGAGTAATGTGTTAGTCAGTGTCTGCTTTGTAAACCCCAGGAGCGCCTATGATGAACATTTCGACTCATTCTACACACACTGAGTCTAGTGTGAATGTATAAGTAACTTGTGAAGTATTTGTACGTGGTTCTCTCGCTCATGGCCATCTTAGTGCAGAGAAGTGGTACACCTGCTCGAGCAAAATAAATAGTATTTTTTATCTTCAGTAGCCTCCGACTGCTGGTTTGCTTTTGTATGTAACTGAAAGATTTGGAAAAGATAATAAGCCCACTTACATAAGGGCATTGTCTACACAGAAAAGTAAAATGATCATGTTTCTTGTATGAGTTACTGTTTATATTTTTTCTTTCTCAAATTGATGGACATATAGACATTTAAGGCTGGGAATGAAGGTACTGCCCATAGATGGCTCATGTTGTTGCAGATAGGTGGTGCCCTTGTTTTCAAAAAGGATTTTTGTTAATGCCAGTCTGCTAAACTCGTGATCCAGTGGACTGAAACTTTAAAAAGCCATTCTCCTTCTGATAGTGAGTCTTTAATGACACAAAGGCTCTCTTTTAGGGGTATGCTGGCATCGAATGCTTCTATATTTATGGTTATGAGTAACTGTTTCTAGAGGTCATAATCAATGCTTGCTCGAGTATTATGGGCCCCATTTCTATGGTGGGCGGACTTTGTCCGCCTGCCACCGTAACGGTAAACGGGACCGACCGCCAGAGGTGCAGTGGCTTCGCCAGGCCCATTTGGATGCGGCCGCCACCCTGGCGGTCACATCCCACATATCTTACATTGTGACGTGCGGTGCTGTAAGCAGCACCTGCGGCAGTGTAAAATATGCATGTTGAGCATTGGCATGCACAACATGAGAGTCACCGAGCAGTGCCTACCACCTTGTGTATGCCAATGAAGGGGGATACCATAGGTACCCCCCAAGTGCAGCCACCCACCCCCCCGGTGGCCTGTAACGGGCCCTCAAAGCATACTCCACCAGGCCTTTCCACGGACACATTGCAGCCATGGAAGGGCCTTTTCAATGGCACATGATAATATGGATAGTGGTGCCTGCAAGGCACTATCACCATATTATCTACCTTTTCCACTAGGCTGGCAATCCGACCAGGGGAAAAGCGGCAGACGGTCTTTCCGTCCACCGCAGTGCCCCTCGCCATACTAATATGGCATGGGTGTCACAGGGACATTTGGTGGGCAGATCGCCACCGCTGGCCCAGCGGTGGCGATCCGCCCGGGATCATAATAGGCCCCTTAGTGTTTGGTATCTTTTATATAGGACTGCATTTTTATTACCAGCGGTCAGAGGAACCAGTCAATGAATTCTGACAAGGGTTCTAATATAGAAGTAATGAATTTTGGGTAGTTTGTAGAAGTATGGGGGGTTCCAGGTTTTTAAGTGATCAGATGTTCCCATTCTTTGGGTGTGATCCACTTATTTTCCTTGATTGTGTCTATTAGCCTTGTTATCTCTCTCGGAATTATGGGTGTCATTTCTGAACTTAAAATGTTGTAATTAAGTGGATATACAATAGCATGTGGCGTATTGTTATGAGTAGATTAATACCAATGTTGTGGTATTTAACGTTTTATGTTGCTCTCAAACTATATAAAAGAAAATGGCGACCAATGATCGATTTGTGTCATTTTATCATGATGTGCATACTTCATGTCATTGTCTCTATCAAAATCAATAACATTTGTTTAAAAAAAAAATTGTAATATCCTCTTTTGCCCGGATCACAATTGCTCCACCTTTGTCTGCCTGTTTGATAATGCAGTTTGTTCAAGTTTTTAAGCGTGCAATGGCTGATTTTTTTTCTTTTGAGGGATTATGGCAATTGATTTTCTTTGAATCCAGTAATTTTATATCTTTAGTCACCGCTTCCTCGAAGGCAATGATTTCAGATGGTATGAGAGTGATTGGAGGTTATATAAGGATTTCCTTTTCAGTCCCTTGTATCCTGGTTCAGGTTCTTTGTGGGGGAAATTTTAGAAAAATGCATTCAACTTAATTTTACAAAACAATTCATCCCTTTCACAGCATAATCTAAAGTTATCAGTGTTTTTTGTTGGGACAAAATTTATAATAATGTGTAGTAATTTCAGTTCCCCTGCCGTGAGTGTTTCTGTTGTAAGACTGACGACTAGGTTGATGATCTGCTTGTTCCTGGTTGTGGTTTCTTTGTCTGGCTCCTTGTTTACACTCCATCTGTTTCTGCCTCTTCCCACTGTACTTCCCTGTCTCCTCGTCTTCCTTTCCTAAAAAAACAAAAAATGCTTTGAAAGAAAGGTGAGAGTGGTGGACCCATTGAGGGCGGAGGGTCATATGGATTGGGCAAAAAGTACGGCCTATGAGATGGTATACTTGGAAATACTGTTTTAAAAAATATATATTTTTATTGCCATTCATAGCAAAAAACACATGACAAATGTCGCAATTGTAAAACATGGGATGGGGAGGGAGTGGAAAGAGCGGGGAGGAGAGAGGGAGGGAAGAAAATGAAGTGATGGACTGGAATAAGCATAGTGCCATTATGGTGTATAGCAATAGGCAGAATCAAGACAGTTCCTCCTTCACACATGGCTCCAAGCAACTAATATCAACAATGTGGGCCCAGGACCACGGTAGTGCGCTAGCATCCCTCTGCCAGAGACAGCGAAGCAGTGGTAAGGGAGCAGTGCAACACATCCCAATTATTAGGGTGAAATGTCTGAGGACTTAAATGGTTGGGGAAGCATGGTGAGGCAGAGGGCAGCGGGCTAACCTTTCGGTGCAGATCCTTGTGGTGAGGTTGCAGGTGGATCCAGGCAGTGCATATATGTAAAAAACAGTTCCCAAATGTCCTTTGGGCGTGGTCGGGGACCATTATATCCCAGAAGTTGGACAGTTCCGCCTGGCAGTACCCTGTGTCTCACATCCAAACCGACACAGTGGGGGGCAGGTCACCGGCCCCAGAGGATGGCCACTCTGCACTTAGCCAAGAGGAGAAGCACTGCACTAAGGTGGCAGTAGACGGCAGGGGCATCCTTAACGTAGCCCATGGGGGCCACCAGAGCAGTGGAAGGTAGAGCGTGACCAGTTAGATCGTACATAGTGAAAAATACCCCCTCCCAGAACTAAGCCACAACGAGGCACTCCCACGCTAAGTGTAGGAAGGTAGCCTATGAAGAGGCGTCTCAAGCACTGAGCATCAGCAATTAGCTCTATGTTGGATAGGTGTGTTGGGGTACGTGGAGGCAGTGTAAGAACTTAAAATGTATGAGTCACAGCCTGTAGTTGGAATATAGTAATGCTGTCTGGCCACAGCCATAGGTCCACTGTACGTTGGTGAGAGGTGTGGGTCTGGGTCCGACATCATGCAGTGAGGGTTGCTGGCATGGCAACAGGTGCTGATGTCTGCATGATGGAATATAATCTAGTGACGAGTGTGCGTGATGTTCAATTTGTTGGTATATGCTCTAGGGGTGGAAGAGTCGGGGGAGAGCGGGGAATGCATTGTGTAGAGCAAAGTAGGCAGTCCGGATTTGGTGGTACAGAAGCACCTCCACGGTCATGCGAGGGAGCAGCTTTTTCAAATGGGGTAGAAGCTGGCCCTCTAGATACAGATCAGAGAAAGTTGTGAGGCCTTGCTCTAGGGTGCACACTCTGGAACCTGCCCCCATCAGGAGTGCCAATCCAGGATTACACCCAAGTAGAATAGATGGGACATATATGTAAGGATATTTGACACGTTTTCACAAATCATCCCATGCCCGTCTCATGCATCCACCAGTATCCACCTCAACTCTGGGAGCCCTGTAGGGTAAATAAAGAGCAACATGTTGCTGAACCGGCATTAAGTAGAGCCAGTAATGTAGATATTGCGCCTGGGCACAAAGCGCTACAGGGCCGTATCAGGCACGCCAAGGCCGCCCTGGGTGAGTGGTAGTTAGGATCTCCCATTTAATGCGGGGCTGTTTGCCCACCCAGCAATTACTTTAGAACATAGGTAGCACAGATATTGGCCGTTAGGGGGATGGGCAAGTTGAGAAAAAGATATAAGAACTTGGGTAGGACGACTATCTTCACTACCGCTATTCGCCATCCATCCAAAGTGACAGGCGGGACGCATTCCCGTCGCACTTTTGCCTGGAAATTCCTGAATCTAGAATCCAAAACGTTTGCTCTTCGTTTTGGAAATTGAATAGTGGCATCTTCAGGCGCTCTCTGATTGGAGCACATCGTGAAAGCATACAGCGTCACTGGTGATTGTCCTCCAATCAGAGAAATTGCAGATTGAACACCAGGAAATGCCGGGAACTAGGGCCATAAATATGCTCCTGGGGAAGGGTTTGGAGTGCTTCAATGTTTTTGTTGTTGCTGCTGCCTTTCACTCCTGCTGCTTTTCCTGGACTTACTCGTTATGGTTGCTGCTGCTGTGTTTTTCCAGCTGGTGTCCTATTTGTGCTTCTTCTTCGTGGCTGCTTTTGAAATACGATCTTTGTGGCTGTTTCCTGGTTTCCACGGCAACCAGAACTTTGTGGAACTTGTAAGTAGGCTGCCTCTGCCCAACCTCCTCCACCATTCCCTCCCTTTTCACCCCTCAGACCCACACACAAGCATACACGCACACACACACACACACACACATTCTAACCTCCAAAAATTCACGCCCACCCTTTCTCCAAAGCTATCTTCGGGATTCCTCTGCTAAAGTAAGTCACACAACCAATAGCACAAAGTTGGAATAGGGAACGCAGGCTGGAGAGCATTTGTCATAGGTTCAACCAGGCACCTGCTGACTTGCCTTGGTTGTGCTTTCAGACCTTTTATACCTTGCTTGAAATCTCCAAAAACTCTGCACTTAGTTTTATGACTATTTAAACATTCTCTAAATATGTTATTAGTACATGAGCTGATACTGTGTTTCTGTGTTAAAAGTACAATTTTCACACATTCCCATTCTCTTCCATCCTCTGCTTGAAACCTCATCCTCCTTCCACAAATCTTTGTCTTTTATTCTCATTTCTTTTTGCTCACTTTTGTCCTGCTGCTGACGTCACCCATATAATGTTGTCAAATGTGCAGCTTCCACCATAGAAAGCCCTGGTGGTCCCTTCGCTGTATTTCTGTTTAGAAGATTGTCCATGGCAGGGGGTGGGGGTGCAATCTGCCCTAACCTCCTTGTCTCTCTTCCTATCTCATCTCCCTTAATTTCCTTTAGGTGGCTTCTTCACTTCCGGTTTTGTTTTCTCTACACCTGTCCTCCCACTCCTCCCGCTGCCATCATGTCCAGGGCAGGCATGACTCTCTGTTTCGCTGTATAAGTGTATTTTCCACCACCAGGATCATGTGGGTCCTGTCCCCTCACCCCTCATGTGGGCAGGATCTAGCTCTGTCTGAGACAAGGTCTATCCTTCTGTTCTGAGTGAGGAGTGTCCCTCCCACATTGGGGCTCTCTAAGGTGAGTCCTGCACTCTGACCCCTCCAGTGGGTCTGCCAGGCCGGACTCTGTTCCACAAGGTCTCCGTCTGGGGTAAGGCGTGTCTCTACCACACTGGGGCTCTATAAGATGTGTCCTGCCCTCTCACCCATCCAGTGGGTCTGCCAGGGCTTGGATCTCTATTCCACAAGGTTTCCCTCTGGTGTCTTCCACACAGGGGATCTCTCGGTGGGCCCTGCTCTCTCACCCTCGATCTTGCATGGCAAGGCCTAGCTCTCTGTGCCACAAGGTCTCCCTCTGTTGTGAGTGACATGGCATCCATCAAACCCTCCAACCATTTTGATGATCCTTTACTCACCAAGCTCTATAAAGATTTAACCTCAGCCTTTTTCCCTCTATGGTCGAGGATCATTCACCAATCCCTCTTACAGGGAAAGATACCGGACTGCCTAAAAGTTGGGAAAGTCAATCCAATGCCTAAGAAGCCCAAGGTGGACCTATCAGATCCAAACAACTTCCAACCCATCACCAGCAGAATGACTCTAGCAAAATTGCTTGAAAAATGTGTCCACACGCAACTCTGTAACCACATTGAGAAATACCAACTCCTGGATCCTCATCAGTCAGGGTTCAGAGCAGGGCACAGCACTGAAACAGCACTAACTCACTTTGTTGATGACGCTGTGAGATCCCATGAAAAAAACATCCCTTGTCTCCTGATCCTACTAAACCTATCCTCGCCGTTTTATACCATCAAACATGAAAACCTGATTGATCTCCTACAACATAGGATGGGTTTTTCAGGCCCGGTCTTAAACTGGTTTGCCTCCTTCCTTCACAATCGTATGCAAAGGATCAAAGTTAACCAACCCCTTGAGTCCAGTACCCCTGTCTTGATCAGAAGCCCAACGTGGACCTATCAGATCCAAACAACTTCCGACCCATCACCAGCAGCATGAATCTAGCAAAACTGCTTGAAAAATGTGTCCACACGCAACTCTGTAACCACATTGAGAAATACCAACTCCTGGATCCTCATCAGTCAGGGTTCAGAGCAGGGCACAGTGCTGAAACGGCACTAACTCACATTGTTGATGACGCTGCGAGAGCCCTCGAACAAAATATCCCTTGTCTCCTGGTCCTACTAAACATATCCTCACTCTTTGATACCCTCAAACATGAAAACCTACAATGTAGGATGGGTTTTTCGGGCCCGGTCCTAAACTGGTTTGTCTCCTTCCTTCACAATCGTATGCAAAGGATCAAAGTTAACTATGCCCTCGAGTCCAGCACCCCTGTTTTGATCAGAGACCCAAAGGTTCTACGCTATCACCCACCCTCTTCAATCTATTTATGGAACCTCTTGCGGTCATACTGAATAGAGTGAAAATTCAATATCATATGTATGCGGATGACACGCAACTGTACTTGAACTTCTCATCGCTAGAGGACATTGTAACTTTAAATGCTGCAGTTGCCTAAACTCAACAATGAATAGCTCAGAACCATCTCCTACTATATACTCTCAAAACAGAATTTCTTTTGATCACCCCACCTAATCACTCAGCTCCTGCACTTGACTGGATTAAACACCTAACAGCACTAAACTGCATACCTCACGTTGTTGACTCCGCCAAATCTTTAGTGATCACCTTGGATAAACACCTAAACATGAAAGCACACATCAGTGCTACTACTAGGGGAGCCAATTTCCAACTCAACAACCTGAAGAAAATCAAACCATTCCTCCACCCCGAAGATCTCAGGCCAGCGGTTCAATCCCTGACTATCCCTACATTGGAATATGGACTGGTAACCCTCGCAGGACTTTCCAAAACTAGCATGGCCCCATTCAGCGCTACCTTGAACGCATCGGCCGGACTTATAACGGGTTCTAGGAAATTTGATCACATATCTCCCGACCTTTTGCAGTTAAACTGGTTATTTATGGAAGCTAGAATTCGACTCAAGATAACTTGTCTGACTCATAAAGCCATACACCAAATACTCCATACTACCTAGCAAACAAGCTTGAGCTCTCTGGTTCCAGCCGGAATCTTAGAAGTACGTCTACCCTTCTCCTGAAACCTTCAAGATTCAAAAAGAAAAGATCGTACTGTGCGTTCACAGGTATGGCTCCACAAATCAGGAACTCATTGCCATCTGAGATCAGATCAAATCCCTCCACTTCTTCCTTTAAAAAATTGGTCAAAAGACTACTGCTAAACGAACGTTAATACGTTGATCATGCTCGCGTGTGTTGATAATAACAAAAATCTCGAAGTACTTTCATTGATGTTCTACGATTTGTTTTTACCGTCTTTTTGGAATGATTATCGATAGCTCCTTTAACTGCATCAACTGCCGATTATTTTGTTTGCTCGTTTCCTTTTTGTTTATATTCATTGATGCACATCTTAGTTCTTTCTATTGAATGATGTTTTCGTCAGAGAGCTCTATGGCTCCTTTGATACACATCACTCTCTATTCTTGAATGTTTTACTACAGGTTGTAACTTCACTTACCTTTCTCTATGTTTTGTATATTTGCTTATGACAATTCTGTACAGCACTCTGATACCCCTTGGGGTCTTGTTCGAGCTCTATAAAACTTTTCAAATAAATAAATAAGTAAGGAGTGTCTCTCCCACACTGGGGCTTTCTTGGGTGGCTGCTGCCCTCTCACACCTCCGGTGGGTCTGCCAGGGCCAGGTTCTCTGTTCCACAAGGTCTCCCTCTGGTGTAAGGAGTGTCTCGCTCACACTGGGGATCTCTTGGGTGGGTCTTGCCCTCTCACCCCTCCAGTGGGACTGCCATTCCAAAAGGTCTCCCCTTCCATTATTATCCAACATATTAACCAGGGAAACTATGTTTTGGCATTAATGGTTTTCTGGAGAACAGTTGGATTGAACAATTTTTTTATTTGCCTCAAACCTCATGTAGAACCTGGCCTCTCTGTAGAGAGGAAGACTGGGTTTCCTGTTCTGCCTGTTTATTTGAACAGAGTATTGCTTTCTGGGAATTGTAGTCCTCCAATGTTTAAGATCAGTTGGATTGCTGCACCTGATAATAATTTGTAAAAATTAAAGCGTGAAAGTGGATGCATGGACACTCTTTTACTAATGTTTTGTAAGGGTGCTTGCACGCTGAAAGGCTACACAAACGTTAGTGTCAATCTACTTACTTTTTAAAGGCCTACATGCTTTATTGCGTTGTGTTATGCACCCACCAATGCATATTTTAGTAAATAAATGCCATGGTGTTTGGCCTTCATTCTGAGATCCAGATCCATAGTGACCTGGTCGCATAGTGTAATTTAGCGTCCCTATGCAAACTAGGGTTCTTTGCAGCACTCTAAGGTTGGCGTCAGAGCCTGGCCTCTCAGTAAAGAGGGATGCAATGTGGTTCCCTGGAGAAGGTAAGGTGTGACCCTCCCTAAAGAGGCAGGAACTGGGTGGTCTGCTCCATAGCACCCCCTGGTAGTATGGAGGTTGTCAATGAGGAGTAAGCAGGTGGTGGTTTGCGCCCCAATTATTATTGATGGGGCAGAATGACACCAGGGGGAGGGCAAGAAGCAGTGGCGGTTGGCATGAACCCTAAGAAACAGAGATGGGTGGGTGAGTCTATCCTAGATACTGCATTGTCTGCGGTTGCCTTGTGGGCTGTGGCCCAGGTCCTGATCTCTGAGGGTAGCAACCCTGAAACAGAAAAAGTAAGGACTAGTAGGCAGGTTTCACCTGCAGCAGTGAGGCTAAAGGAGGGTAGTAGGAGAGTGGGCCATGCTTAAACAAATTGCTGAGAAACATTTTCTACTCAACCAGTATTGGTATTTATCCATATATATTGTGTGTTTTATGAACAGATGATGTGATAACTGATATATTTCCACATTTACTTAACAGATAGACGTGCACTCATACTTTGATGCCTGTCACGTTTTAGCAAATTACACTGCCAAAATAATATAATACACACATCAAAGAATTGGGCATAATAGCACAAATACCTGTTGAGAAATGCAACAATTAATTTAAGCAAATCTCAGTGAGCTTTATAACTCCCTATGATGGCAATGTGTACAGCTACTCGCCTAAAAGTCAATAATCTCAGCATAGAGTCACCCATAAGTAGCCAATCATCTGTATTTTTCCACTTTTAAAAGTAGACACAGACAGGATATACAATGTTTTCTGTAGAAATCCATAAACAAGGAAAACAGGGAGCCCTAATTATGAGGAGTATTAAGTTCTAGAAATTTTTGTAAGGAGGGGGTCCTCATGCCTGAAAATGTTTGACAGGGTGATCTCGGCATCCAAAAGTTTGACGACCTCTGGTCTAGATAGTGCATAGTCGCAAAGATGGTACGTAGATTATGGGAAGTGGAATGGAACCAGGATTAACCTGGGATTAGTCTGGCCTGACCATTGTGGATAACAAAGGGAGAAAACGATTGGCCAGTTTTTTGGCACAGATCTTATTATCCATGTTAATCATGGACAATGGCCTACAGGAATAGCAATTTTGCACCGGTTTATATGGTTTAAGGATCTGGGTAAACTCTTTGTAAAGGCCCGGTTCCTTCTTGCACAGAAGCCCACAGATAACATGCATGAGTTCCTCCACCGTGATAGGGAAATCTAGTTACTCTCAGTGAGCGTGGTCCAGCCAGATATGTTGTATTGCATCAAAATGTGCTGTAAGAGTGATCTCTGAGCGAACTGGCGTGGCAGTGTATAGAGTGCCGTAAAAGGACATCTTAGTGTCTAATAGGGCTGTGGGGGTAGATTGGAAGACCTGCTGGTCATCCAGCAGTTCAACCACACATGTAGAGGCCTGCAGCTTGCCTAATAAGCAAGCACCTCCCTGTCCAAATAATGGGTTTCACGGGTGGCCCCCTTAGAAAAAATTGCGAATTTGTACCGGATCTCAGCTAGCATGGACGCGCTGCGAGAGTGGAAAAAATCCTGTTGTAGGGCTGGAATTTCTCGTTCTAGGAGGGCAAGTTGTCCCTGTGTAGCTTTGAAGACTCCAGATTGCTTTGCAAAACACCCGCCTCAAACGACCACCTTGAAGGCCTTCTAGAGTGTGGATAGAGAATCGACGGAGTCCTCACTGTGTTTGAAAAACTCTGTTATTTCAGTACGGATCTCTTCATGGAATGCAACGTCGCGTAGCTCCCTGAAGGGCAGGTGCCAATCAAAAGCACAGGGGGTCGATGGATCAGAAGCTCCAATACGACTGGAGCAAGGGAGGTGTGTCACTTGCGTGACCCAAGTCTGAGCATCCCGCAAGGCTAACCATTAGTCAATCCTGGACCATGCATTATGGTGAATCGCAATACAAGTGCCGTATGTTTATATAGCATGCATGTCCCACCAGATGTCCTGAAAGTAGTAATCATGTATAATGGTATAAAGTGTCAGTGCAGCGTGGGGGTGTGGATGTCTGGATGTCCCGAACCTGTTGAGTTGGTCATCTAATGTAATGTTGAATTCACCTCCCCATATAATGGCCATGGGTCCAAGACCAGAAATCATTTGCCGTATCTCGATGAAATAAAAATGCTGATTGTTGTGTTTCTACCTCTATGGTTTTGTGATCTATTTTTTCAGCTGATGCTAGATCCGTCGCTGAAACAACCCTTAGAGTCTGAATTAGATTGCCAAGTCTCATCTTTTTGTACACATTTTGTATGGAAGATAATTGTTGTTTACCAACATAGTCATCCTTACTATACAGGTAGACTTTCTCGTGGGAGAATTTTTTAACATCTTTCTGTAATTTGGAGATTTTACTTTGGGTGAGAAATTCCTTGGAGTCATTAATCTCCTTATTGGCTTTGGCTAGGATCTTTTTGAATACATCAATCTTGATTTGTGCGTTTAATTTTTTCTCACACATTTCAATCTGGATTAGAAGTTCATCAGACATTTGTTTTGCAGCATGAATGATTAATATTAACCAATCGCACGTGTAACACCACGCGATCAGTGACCAGTCTTTTCTGAATTTTTTATCTTCTAGGAAAATGCAGGGCTCATTGGGGACAATGAGCTCGGTTAGTGCTGCATTTGCTCTGAAGTACTCAGTAATTATTGCTCCATGTACAATAGTTTTGACCAGATTCCATTTTAGTTTGATCAAGGTTTCCCAGCCCTGAGGTAGCGCCATCTCATCTGAGAAAGCCAGACCTCTTTTTTTCCACGATAGTGTTGGTACATTACCCCAAACTTGTATGGAAAATATTTGGAAATTGTACAGTGGGATTGTAAAACACTGAACCATATGTTCTGCTTATCTTCAAAGCAGCGCATTTTGTATGTTCCTCACAGCTGTATACTGCTCAGAAGCTACCTACACACAAACCGAAAATCGATGGATAGCAATCCGGAACTATGGAAGTACGGAGTATAGTAGTGACTTTTCCCAGTTTACAATAAGACCAGAATTCTCTCTAAAATCCTCAAACAAGCTCAAGAAGCCAGTGGGACTATTCCTCTGGTCACGTAGGTACAGGAGTACATCGTCAGCATATAGCAAGACAATCTCAGAATCCTGCACCAGGTGGACATCACATTCTCGTGCCTTACAACACAGGAGACAGGTCAAAGGTTCAATCACCAAGGCTTGTGTCAGGGGCAAGACATGGCACCCCGGTGCATACCCATGCTTATGTTCCATTGTCCTGACACTACAGTTCCTGTCTGGATCCAGTCCTGTGGCACGGAATGAAGCAGGTGTACCCACAGCAGGAAACGTCCCTAATCCCCAACCTGCAAAGAACCTCAAAAAGGTAAGGACAGAGGAATGTATCAAATGCCTTCACAATGTCCAGAGAGGCCACCATTGTGCCCTGCAGCAGGTGTAAGATCTCTGTGTAGTACATGGAGAAGTTGGCATATATTCACGAGTATTCCTCCTGGGTCAGGCCTAAAAAAATCATAAAAATGTTACCAAGACCTGCAGATTTAATAACTTGAATAATCTACTCGAACTAACTGTAATGTAGTTGACCCGTAAACTGGTCTCAAATTGTTTGATCCTAGGCAAATATTTTATTGTACAGAGACGCCTTTTTCTTCATTATCACATGACAGCAACCTCAAATATAAAAGTTCAGCATTCCTGCTGTACAGTAAACTATTTTTTTCATTTAATAGACAAAAAATATATAGCATATAAACAATAACCCGAGGAAATTGGGTTTCAGCATAAAATAGTTATCATTTATATATCACCAAGTAACGTGTTCTGATTTGTTTTCATCTTATTAAAATATTTATCATCACACAAAATGTGCTTTCATAACTACTAAAATATATTTCAAAATATTTCCAGTTCATTTGTGAGGTATTTAAATGTTCTGTGTGAGGAAAAAAACTGACATCCTACAGCCTTTCGCTTCACACTCTCCATACATCACAATTGCCAGACGGTTCAACTTACAAAATTCTCTACATTTGCAGTCAGAGAAAGAAAGGTAAACACCAAACTCCAGCATAAAATAAGCAGATAGTTGTTAGAACATGTGTGCTGACATTTGAAGTTTGTTTCTGAACCAAATGTGAGAACATATTTAAAGCCATCTTCATTCATGAGTGAACAAAATACCTCTTCTCTGTTATCGCAACGGGCCAGTAGGCCCACACAATATCTAGCAGTGATAAAATCTAACTTTCCATAGTGTGTGGGCAAATAGATTTCTCGAGGCCTACAGAAATAAAACCCCTCTGATCGTCATGGTCCAGGAACGAGACCAAGGGGGCCAACCTATCTGCCTACACCTTGCCCAACATCTTCTAGTTCAGACAGTAAAGCCTAGGGACAATAAGGTGTTAAATGCAATGTGTCCCTACCTGCCATCATTAGCACCAGCACCATGGCAATACTATTTGATTTCTGGCAATATCCCATGCTTGCTAGCCTTCAAATACATAGCAAGTAACTTGGACTTGTACAATGAATAGAAGTCCATGGGTAGACCCTCCATACAAGGGGCCTTCCCATTATCCAATTGGGCGATACCCACCCCAATCTTCCCAGCCATGAAAAGTTCACCCAGAAATGCCTTTTGCAAGACACTCACACTGAGCATGGAGATTTTAGCCAGATATTGCACCTAAGCCGGAACCCCAGGGTAATCAGTGATAGTATTGAGTTTTATAATAATGAGCAAATACAGTAATATTACCTGCTTGGTTCTCACAATATCACTTCAGGTAGTGCATATCACTGAAATAAATCACCTATCCCTTTCGGTTCACACCAGTCATGCAAGCATTCTCGCTGATCAATCACCCTGAAAATATCGCCTTGCTACATATTCCCTGTAACATAGTCTGGCCGGACACTGCTCAAGAATCATCAGGACCCTCTCGACCCTTTGAGCCAAGTGCGTGGTTCACGAACTCCAAGACTTAGCCCCTCCAACCTTTCATCTGCGCCTTCTTCTCCCGGAGTTGACACATCAACAAGTTGTTGACCCCACAGTGTATTTTGACGCATAGCCTCCTAATAACTGTGTTAATGGCCAGGATTGCAGCTATACCAATATTCTCACTGAAGTAATTATCTATTTCCTAGCTTATCGCTATATAGAAGGTATTTGGTAGTACCTAAGACTAAAGTCACCACGTAGGTATTTGGGCCCTATACTGCTCAATGCTTGTGAGAAACTGGGGTGCGAGTTCTTCTTAAGCAACCACCACAATCCTTGTCAGAATGAATCACAAAAAGTCACTAAATTAAACAGTGCTAACCCTGTGGTAGCCTGGCACAAAAGCAGTCTTAACTTAGAGGCAATCTGCAAAGTATCTATGCAGCACTTAAATAGTAATATAAATCAATGGTGGATGCTGTGAGAAGTAGGAAGAGCATGGCGGACTAGTTGCCGCTTTAAGACGAAGTGCACATCTTTCGTTGCCAGTTGTTGTGGGTGGGTTGCTTAACGCAAAGAGCTGGCTACCCTGAAGCTGGCATTGGCAGTTGTATCAGATGGTAAAATCTTGGTGGCCAGTTCAGTCGCGAACAGCCCAAAAACTAAAGGATTCCTCCTTTACTTCACAGGAATAGTTCAACTGATCCCAAACAAGTGTCACCTTTTGGGGATCCGGAACTCACTGCTGAAGAAGTAAGCATGGCTCTGGTAGGTCCAGTGCAGCATCTCAGCTGGGGAGTTGCAGGGAGGCCTCTGGAGCTTATATCCTTGTAGCTCTGAACCAGAGGCCAATCAGCTGACCATTGGAGTCACTCTGCCTTAGATGAAGGGAGCAGGTCCAGTCTTCCTTCTCACACAGCAGGGCTAGCCTCAGGCAGCAGAGCAGTCCTCTGGGCAGTTCGGCAATCCTTCTGTACTATCAACAGGTCCGGGAGTGTAGGAAAGAGTTGGTCTGAGGGACCAATATTTAAACCTGCTGCCGGTATTAAAGTGTGAGAAACCCATAGACTTCCCCTCACATCTGGCTCCGGAATTTCATTTCTCCCTTCCCTGCTCCCAAGATTTCTGGAGTCACAAAAGGCTAGTTCTTTCTGTGTGTGCTGATGCAGGTCGATTGAAGTGCAAGTGTGCTAGGTGACAGCTCTCTCCCTCCCATCAGGTCAGGATGGCCCACACTGCCAACACTTGTCCCCCTTTGTGATACTGTCTGGGAGGAATACACAAAGGCCAACTACACCTCGTCATGTGACCCACGAAACAGTCCTAAGACCAACAAAAACAAATTCAGAAAACAGGGGTGGTGAAGGCAAAAAGTTTAGGGGGTAACATTGTAGAGAGGTCAAAGTCCAACAATATTCAAATCCATTTCCAGGGATCTACAATCAGATAAGGTATTGAGCATTCACAATCTTCATGTCTAGGCATGCGTATATATCATGTACTTGTGAAGAAAGAAAAACTCAAAGCCTCTGGGAATTGCTCCGTCTAGGCCTCAAACACACCCCACTATCACCTCCATTCACTAAGGCACTAAAGGGGGAGGTCAAATTTATCTTTAGCCACATCACACATCATGTTAAGGTACCCCACAAGCACACACACCAACTCTTAGGGTAGCACGCAAATGTCCATCTAAGCCATGCAGGGAGTGCACCTGATTCACATTAGGTACATGTACGCACACCAGCACCAACCGCGTGCCCTACATGTCCCCATCTAATAAAACAAATCAGCCCTCTGGATCCACATTAGAGCTTGTAAATGGACAGGAAACCTCCAGGGCCAGCCAAATCAGGAACCCCTTCCAATAAGCCAAGAACATAGTGAAGTAAGAAACAAGTTGGATGGTGGAACCTTTCTTTGAGATGCACCTGACCACAATAGCCCAATTAATATTTCCCCTCTAAATATCACCGAGGGAGTAGTGTGCACACTGACAACCACCCACCATCACAATGGCAGTTCTCTATTGAACTTTGAGATGCAAAACGTAATTTTAAGCAAAGGTGCACCACAACAAGGACATGTGTAAAACTTTCGCTTTTCTAGGGTCTAGGTTTTTGTACGTATTGGTGACAGGGAGCAGGAAATAATAAATGCAATCCTGATTTTCCAACCCTAATTAAGTTTGGGCAACTGCTTCACTTATTATTCTCTTTACCAAGGTTTAGCGCTTGGGGGTATGATTCACTCGGGTCGTACACCTGTGGATCTGTTGGTACGTTCTCCAGCTCTATCTCCAGCTCTATCTCGTCCAAGTATAATTGGTTACGTTGTTCTCACCATGTCAATAGTAAACGAGGGATGCCCATAAGTAACTATAACCCCTTTTCAGCAAACAGGGGTGAGATGAGCCAATACATGTATAAATCCCCAGCATAGTTACACACTGGGAACAGGGGAGGGGGCGAGCATCGTAGTAAGCCCATATTAGCATTCGTGCCGTTCAATTGGCTGATACCTGGAATGCGGGAGGTAGACATTTAAACCCTAGGAATAGACATCTAATGGCTTGATATTTTTTGTTTATTGGTGCCACAATTTTGCATGTTCCCAATACGACTCACCTTTTTCATCCAGAACCTGCAGCTGGATTCGAATAAACACGGACCACTGCACATTACACCATTAATCAAGAGAAAACAAGAAAGGGGACATTTTGCACGAAGCCACTTAATATATGGCTAAGGTAATACGCACGTTAAAACATCTTTTTTCTCCGCCTGTTATCAGTTTGACATGGCCACGGTCGACAATTCACATAGAGGTAATTGGACTCTTCTCTTTTCTCATTATTTCTTTTTCAGCATATCCCCTGACTCGCTTTAATCCTGGAAAGCACTGCTCCCATGGGATGTCTCATCATTTAACACACATCCGTTTTGTAAGTGCAATGGTCTTTTTAAACTTTTTTATATCATAATATTAATGGCCTACGAATGACATTGGGTACCCATCTAGCGGGAACATGTGTTTCATAAAATTATCCTCCCCTGTATCAATTCTATACGGCCAACTCCAATAATAGGCGTAGAGGATAAATTATTGTCGGTCAAAAGAATAGACTTGCAAGACTTATAAGTGTGACATTTACGCTAAATCTAAAGCCTACGGATGACATTGGGCTTTCTTCCAACGTTGCGACATACGTTTTTTTAATAATAGGGATTGTATTTGTAGAATTCTTCTGCTAACAGAATGGTTGCTTGACGGTGTTGTGGTCAAATTATAATCATTCTCTTTCTACGTTGGCATAGATTCTATGGACAATATCTTGAATAATTGCTGTTTGTATAATACTTTCGCATATAACTTGTTTTAATAGCTTTCAAACTACATATGAATGCTAGTTCCAGGAACCGTAGGTCCCCTATCGAATTGTAACAGAACTTTTTGCTGTAAGTATACTTAGCACTTGGCATTACTTCATGCACATCTTCTAAGGTATAGTTGGTCCAGTACTCCTCATTATTTTTTATTTTTATTTTCGCTTCCGTCAGATTTATTGATTCATACGAAACACTTGATGGTTTTGAACCAGTGATCCTGTGACCACACACGATTTGGCCATAGAAGTCGTAGCTGGACTTCTCCAACACAACATCGTCGCGCTTAAGGAGCTTCCACTACTTATCTTGGTAGGTCTCCGTTCGGCGCACTAATTGTTCTGGAAATGCGGACTTCCAGGTGTGGGTTATCCATGAACTATTTCTGACTCACATGTGTTTGGTTCTTTCAACAACTATTTCTCTTTCACTACCATCTTTGTTACATTCTCCTCCTCTTAAATCTCTTAGGATTCTTGCTTCCCTTAGAAATATATGCTTTGTAATTCCAGTAGATATGTTTCCTGTTGTCCAACCGTTAACAACACTGAACTGTTAAACAACTACTTAGAAGTTATGACCTGATTGTAACATTACCTCTCCAATTCAGTATGCTTAAGGTCGATTTGGCTATTTTTGTCAAGAATATTATAGTGTCCATGAGATGAATTGTATGATAGGACATGTAAATTGTACACAATCACGCTAGGGGTTTCTCTTCCTTTTTCTGTTTGATTGCCAATACTAACTTCAACCTGATGTTCTAAATATACTATAGATCCTTGTAGAAAACATGCCCATGACATGTTGACACTGACATGCATTTGTTTTTAAGTATGTAATAATTTGTAGCTCGGCTGATACTTTACATTTTTAATAATGTATTTATATGTTTTTTGTCTTGTTGTAATACAGCCCTGAAGAAGTCCCCGTAGGGACGAAACGCGTCGGCTGTGTCCTTTAACATTTGGAATGAATAAAGAAAAATCTTGTTTGAGAAAAAAATTGTCCGGTTTCATATGAAAAGTTTTTTTTTGAATATATTTTGTGTGTAAACTAGAAGACCTTAGTTTACACATGTCCTTGCTGTGGTGCACCTTTGCTTAAAATTACGTTTAACATAGTGAAGTAAATATGTCCCCTCCATACAGCTGTCGTCATATGCGTTATTTGCAGACATGCTACCTGCACTTTCTACTACTTTAAGAAAGCCAAAATCCTATATTGACAGGCGTAACTAGTCCACAAACATTCCAGGTCACAGATTTCAGCCGTACTCCCATCGCACAGAGTAAGCAGCACAAAACATTGCTGGCCGCAAAAGGCATAGCCTGTGGCAAAACAGCACATGGACAATGTCAAAGGAAGGTACATTTCCCAGACTTCACGCCAGTGAGGGTGTGTGCAGAGTCAATAAATAACAATCATTTACAATGCAATGGTCTCGTCCTCGTTAACGTTGGAGCTATTGGCATTGCTCATGACATTATTTTTGTTTTTAAAACATATAAATAAATGGCATTGTTATTTACAATGCCAATAGCGTAATCTCTCGCAAATGCGAGACCTATTGCATTTGCACCCTCACACAGAGAGCCAAACGCACCCACACACACACACACACAGAGCCCCACACACACACACACACAGAACCACACGCACCCACACACACAGATCCACACACACAGAGCCACACACACACAGCGCCACACACACACAGACAGTGCCACACACACACACAGACAGTGCCACACACACCCAGACAGAGCCACACACACACACACTCACACACACACACACACACAGAGCCACACACACACACACACAGAGCCACACACACACACAGAGCCACACACACACAGAGCCACACACACACACAGAGCCACACACACACAGAGCCACACACACAAGGACAGAGCCACACACACACAGACAGAGCCACACACACAGCTCTCTACCCAGTAACGCCCCAGGGAACAGAGGCATGAAAAACGGCATCACAAGCAGGGAACAGAGGCACAAGCAGGACACAGAGGCACAAAAACCGGATCACAAGCAGGGCAGGGCACAGAGGCACAAGATGGGCACAGAGGCACAAAAACTGGATCACAAGCAGGACACAGAGGCACAAAAACTGGATCACAAGCAGGGCACAGAAGCACAACAAGCAACGAGGGGGCAGGGGCAGGAGAGCAAGCACAAGCAACGAGGGGGCACCAAGCACAAGCGACGAGGGGGCAGTGGGGCACAGAGGCACAAAAACCAGATCACAAGCAGGGTACAGAGGCACAAAAACCGGATCACAAGCAGGGCACAGAGGCACAACAAGCAACGAGGGGGCAGGTGCAGGAGAGCAAGCACAAGCAACGAGGGGGCAGCAAGCACAAGCAACGAGGGGGCAGAGGGGCACAGAGGCACAAAACCCGGATCACAAGTAGGGCACAGAGGCGCAACGAGGGGGCAGGGGCAAGAGAGCAAGCACAAGCAACGAGGGGGCAGGGGGCACAGAGGCACAAAAACCGGATCACAAGCAGGGCACAGAGGCACAAAAACCGGATCATAAGCAGGGCGCAGAGGCACAAAAACCAGATCACAAGCAGGGCACAGAGGCACAACAAGCAACGAGGGGGCAGGGGCAGGAGAGCAAGCACAAGCAACGACGAGGCAGGGGGGCACAGAGGCACAAAAACCGGATCACAAGCAGGGCACAGAGGCACAAAAACCAGATCACAAGCAGGGCACAGAGGCACAAAAACCGGATCACAAGCAGAGCACAGAGGCACAACAAGCAACGAGGGGGCAGGGGCAGGAGAGCAAGCACAAGCAACGAGGGGGCAGCAAGCACAAGCAACGAGGGGGCAGGGGGGGCACAGAGGCACAAAAACCGGATCACAAGCAGGGCACAGAGGCACAACAAGCAACGAGGGGGCAGGAGAGCAAGCACAAGGAACAAGGGTCAGCAAGAGGTACAGCCACCGGGGGACCAGGTCAACAAGAGATGCAGAAATGCAAGTTGGGTGTAACTGGGAAGCCAGCACTAGTGCCCCCAACAGTATATGCACTTCAAGGGGAGCTCCTCCGGTACCCCAGACATCACTGAGAAACACACAAACAGCATGTTGTTATCCACACTCCAATGGGGAAGGCAGATGTATCCCCATCACAGGTGGCAGTACATAACAGGTGGGGCAAGACCCTAGATGTAGAGTAGTAGCCGACCGCTGGGAAGATACCCGCTCCTCTTATGACCCCTGCCAGGTATCAACATACACAAACAGTCCTGAGCGCCTCCACTCTCCCAGGGAGGGCCTTGCGGCCACATGCTCACAATGGAGGGCCCATGTCCAAAACACACATTCAACTACTGGGAGCTGGCCACCTCTATCAGAAACAAGCCATAGGCGTCTGGACACCCAGCTGCAGGCACACCACAGCCAGACTGCCCAATTCGACATGGCAGGCAGTAATGTCAAAGGGAGCCAGCACACCCCCACGAGCTGAAGAAGAGTAACAACCAGGCGAGATCTCCGGTTCCAAAGTCTACAGAGCAGCTAGTGGCGGGTAGCCCCTGCCAGTAAGCATTGCAACACCAGCCATCTCTGAATTGCAGATGCACCCCAGTCCTCACAGGCAGTCCAGGTGCTGTGTCCAGAGGAGGTCCACTCATTCAACATGCTCAGGCTAAACTCCACAAGGCAGAAGAGAGGTGCCGGCAGAGTGTGGAGCTGCCGATTTGTTGCTAGAATGCCACCACAATTATCCGAATTGACCACGGGCACAGAGAATTCTTGCTAAACAACACAGAGAGACACAGTGCCAGCCCTGTGAGTCCTCTTGGCCCACTTGTTGCATTGGCGGTGGGCTGCAATGCCGGAGCAGTGAACCAAAGGCACAGGCCAGCACTGTTTTCTTGAGTGTCCTAATCTATTGCGCTCCTGCCCCCTCACCCTCCTCCCCAATTGGCAAACTTAACTTACATATAAGTCCCTAGTATATGGTAAAGATGTACCCAGGGCCTGTAAATTGTCAGTATTGGACTGTGGTACCCATTGTGCCATCCACTACAGTGACAGTGTAAACATGACTGCAGGTATGCCACCTATAGCCTGGCTGTGAAGATTTAAACTACAACTTAGACCTGTCAAAATAGCCCTTTGTGACATGCATTCACTTTAAATATTTATATGTCACCCCTAAGTAGTCTTTACTGAGCATAAGGCAGATTGATTGGTATTTAAAATTATGATCTGTCAAAGTTTAATGTGACATGTCCTTATAGTGTAAAAGACGTAAAAGTCTAAGTTTAATAATGCTAATTTCAGTTTGGAAGCAACTAGAAATATAATTCAGGAACTCTTTGTGATAATTATTCTAAACTCAATTGAATGGTAAGATACCTATTAAAGAAAAAGCACTGTTAGATTTCCTTTCCTTGCCAAAATCCTTTGTGCAGTATTTTAGCATTTGTTCTTTCACCTCTGCCTACCAGTAAATAGCATTCGAATAGGTGTGAAATGGCTCCCATAAGCAAACAACAGGGTGATCTGAATCAGAGAAGACCTATCTGAATCTGACTGAATATGCAGGGCGAGGGTGTGAGAACACACTTTGACATTAAAGTGTCAAATCCTGTTTCAATGTCACATCCTGTTTAACAGGTCTGCTGAGGGTTTTCATGACACTTGGGGCACTCGTCAATAAGGCTCCCCACATCATAGGCAAATGTTAGTTGAAACGTGGACAAGGCCCTTCTTTTGCTCCCCCATGCAGGCTTTCACTGGATTTTAGTGTTAGATATAGGAGAACAGAAGGATTACTCTAGTACACTCCCCGCGCACACACACTCCCAGCCCTCAAAGCCACGTTTTGTGTGACTGAAGACCTTGGCCATCTTGAAAATGCCGAAATGGGTAGGGTTATACCTGAGAATCTTTACCCCATTGGGGTAATTCACAACCACCAGCACATGCCAGGTATAAATGTAGCATTTCCAGGTACCCACGTCAGAATACTTTCTGGACCTGAGGAAGAACATAAAAGGATTGGACCTGTTGTTTGCGACCGGAGGAGAGCACTGAAGACTGGACCTGCTCTCCCTCTTGTATCCAGGACGAAGAAGTGGACACTAAGGGTCATAACGTTACAGAATAAGGGTTGACCCAAAGGCACTGGGACCTGGGTAATTCAGTGTTCCATATAAAGGGGTCCGAGTGCCAAAATCTCCTTAACACAGAGACAGACAGTCAACAAATTATCCAAATCAAGCTAATCACACTCTATTCCTTGAGTGATGTTTTTATGCACATCCTCAGTAGTAAACCAATTACGTATACATTTTATAATCTACAAAACACATGACTGCCCAACAGGAAGGCAAGGATGAGAGGGAAAAGGGGGAGGTATTGGTGAGGGTTGTGCTGATAAAGAGAAGGTTCAAGGAAAACACATGTGGTCACATAAGTACATTTGTAAATTGACATCACATGGGCAAAATGATATCACCATCAATTACTTCTAAACGTAAGTGTAATCTCCTATCCCAATTGTTTAAAACCACAGTCAAAAATGATCTGTTGCATTAGGATGGGGCAAATAAAACAGTATGTCGACATTTCGACCCCAGTGGGTGTAGGATTCTTTACACCTTACAGCGGGGTCTTCATCAGGACAGGTGAAGAGGGGATCCGGGGAGTGAGGGAGGGCACCTATAAGTAAAAACATCAACGTGAGCCGGGGGCAAGAGCCTTTGGCTGATAGTAATGGGTGAGCAAAATAAATACACATAGTTACCAAGGAGACACTAATGATCGTTGTGGCACTGGATAGAAAGGAAAACAAGGTGGGCCCTGGGGCTCCGGAAAATACGAGAGCTATATCTTAAAAAGAATTAGGGTACTGTCAGAAAAGAGGACTCGCATCTGAAACGTCCCACATATGACATTGCATTAATGTTACAAAACATGCTTACTCAAGGCAGCATCCTTAATACCCAGCCGGGTTAAAAAACAAAGTGACTACCACATTAGAAGACATCACAACCAGCTCGCTTAAAACCAAACAATCGTATCCCCTGACAACATCCGTGGTCACAGGGTCTACTAGAAGTCATTATTGGGAAAAGTTTTACAGTCAAGACAGCATCGATAGAATCATCACTCCCTCATTTGTGAACATTACCAAAACGAAGCGATTATTCCTAGTTAGTTATCAATTATCAGGTAATGACGGTCCCCGCACACTGCACTGGGTGATGGCTACAAAGAATTCTTAGCCTAATATATTTACCCGAGGATTCAGGGTATTCAAAACCTCGCTGTGCGATGATATCGTTACCAATTAAAGGAAATGCCGTTTACCGTGTGATTCGCGGGTGTAGCGGCAGACAATCTCGGCCGGTTCCGAGCATCAATCTAGATTAAATTAAATGAAAAGTGGCTCAGTAAGGCATAGATTCAATCATATCCTACAATAAATGCCTATTGTTATGGCCTCAACTATATTACTCACCACGGAGGACGGGCCGGAGACCTGCTCGCACGCGTTAGTCAGGGAGACTACGGGCGGGTCAATCAAGCACATTTGAAGTGGAGGCTCCGTGTGTAATACGCGCGTGTGCCTGCAGCAGCTAGATATCGGCAGGTTACGTTGCCGGTGTCATCCCGTTATTCTTAGAGCCATAGAAGAAAGACTGGCTCGCCTAGTCATGAGAAAGTCAGTATTTGGTCATTGTCCGAGCAAGTGATGCACTGCAGTATATTATGGCAAGTTTGATAGATAGGAGATCGTTAATCCAGAAATAATGATAGCTTGGATTTGTGCATTGGCCGCACAGGTGATGCAATGCTATCTACTACTGGAAAAATCAAAGGGTGGGAGATCGAGTATGCAAGGTCTGCAAAATATGTTTAATGCATATGACACACGTATTATTATGGGAAATGCGCAGGCTGTCAAAGATATTTTTTTTTTTTGTAAAACCTTTATTACAAGAAAAGTAGTACAGTTACAGACCTACAACCCGTGGGCCCGGCAGCGATGTCGCATAACAATGTAGAGATCCTGTGGTGATAGGAGGATGAATGAAAGGTTTCACATTTTACATTTTATAAAACAAACACACAAACAAAAATTCCGAGACAATAAACTATACAGTAAGTGGCTGTCCCAGGCAGGTGGGGGGGTGGGGGGGAGCGAACCCAGCTGAATGAACTTAATTGATAAAGGATGGAAGATCTCAGGGAGGGAGGGGGGCCGAGGGCAGGCAAGCAAGTCATAAACAATAGGATGTAAGTGCCATGGAATGCACGGTCATGGGGACAGAGGAACGTCGGGGACTTCTACAAAAGGGGGGGTGCAAATCTCTCCACGATACGAGTTCAATTGGCTCCATATCCTCCCCCACTTCTTGGGCCTGCCACGGGCAAGATACACAATTTTTTCTCTGAACATGCACCGGTCCATGTTTTCTTTCCATCTTGAGACTAAAGGTGCCCTCTGAGACCCCCACAGTTGGGCTATGTCCCTTTTCGCTATCATGTTGCCGAGGGTGGCCCATTGAGTCTAAGCAACGCTGCAGTCATTCGGCTCCCAGACGTTCAACAAACACCGTCTGGCCTCTGGCAATAACGAAACCGTACATTGCGTGGTTGACTGCACTCAATTGGGATGCCCAATAGTATCGTTTGATATCGGGCAACGCTATGCCTCCCTCGTACCAGGGCAAAGTCAATTTCGCCAATGCAATACGAGGTCGCCCGCCCCACACAAGCTTCCTCTGGAGGCCCTCGATCTCGCGGAAATAACTGGCAGGTACCAAATAAAGCGAGTTTTGGATAGCGTACAGGAATCGGGGAAGAGACATCATCTTAAAGAGGGCCGCTCTCCCCATCGGGGACAGCGGTAAGCCACACCACGCCGTAACGTCCAATCTAAGCCGGAGAAGCGGAGGAAGCAAATTCTTCTCATATCGTGCTGCGGAGTCCAGCGATATATAAATCCCCAGATACTTAAAACCGTTGTGCGAAATCGGTATCGGACAGACGCGGGGCAAGAGAGGCAATTCTCCAGTAAGCGAATAAATACAGGACTTGGCCCAATTAATAACCAAGCCAGAATTCTTCCAGAAGGAACTCAAAACGTCGAACAATACTCCTAACGATTTACGAGGGGAAGTTAGGTACAGCAAAATATCGTCCGCATACAACGATATACGATCCTCAAAGTCAGGGGACCACCTAATGCCCTTGAGCGATGGTTCTCACTGAAGCCACGCGGCAAGGGGCTCAAGGGCGAGCGCGAAGAGCAATGGTGACAGAGGGCAGCCCTGCCGCGTGCCTCTTCCGAGAACAAAAGGTTCCGAGGCCCTACCATTGACTACCACTTGGGCAAGCGGTTGCTCATACAGGAGTCTAACCCACCCGATGAAATTGGGGCCAAAACCAAATTTTGCAAGGGCCGCCCACAAATACGGCCACTCCACCGCGTCGAAGGCCATCGAGGCATCCAAGGAAATCAAGATGGCCGTGTCAAAGATAATTAACATATACAATAGTAGGTGGAGATACTACATATACATTTCAATACAGTTCCTTAATGTTTGTTCATCTGTGATTGACCTGTAGAGGCACAAAAAGGAGAGAACAAACGATGTAGATACAAATTTCATAAACACTCATTGGCCTTTTAACGAAGACACGCTCGTTGTGCATAACGGACATCCTATTCATTTAAACCATTCAGGATAGTATCCAAACGGGTCATCCATTTACTTTTTCTAACATTAAGCAGAGAGCCTATATTGCCACCCCTTGGTCCCAGGGATACTTTTTCTAGGACAACCCATTGCATCTCATCTACTGCATGCCCAGTGCTCTTGTAATGTTCAACTAAAGGTGCACCTGAAACATCACATCTAATTCTGCTGTGGTGCTGCAGAATACGTGCTTTCACCTTCTGTTGTGTTTGCCCTATGTAGGCCAAACCGGGCACGTGATACAGTAGATTACACAATTGGTGTTGCAATTGGAAAATGTTTTTAAATCAATGGTGTGGTGTTTGTAACTGAATTGTTTGGTTTGTACACACATGGGGCAAGCCTTACAGTTGCCACACCTAAAATGTCCAATGGTCACGGGCAGATTCCACATAGTTTGAATGGTTGGTGGTTCCGGGGCATCCAGAAAGGAGCACACTACATGGTCTTTTATACTCTTTGATTTCTTAAAAGAGTGCAAAATATCAAAAAGGTGTTTTCTCTTGCAGTGCCAATGTCTAATTATCAAATCAGCAAAAAATGTGCAAGAACTATGCACGGTTTATGTTTGTCTTAAAGGTTACTTTTCTTCTACAGGTACATGTGCTGGGCGAGACGAAGATCAGCAAAGCAGATGATGGCTTCAGGTAAGTGTCTGCTTCTTGATGTAGAGCCTGCTCTTGAAGGGTTGTATGAGCCTTGTGTGTGAGGAGGTTTTGAAAGAAGAGTTGTTCTTGTGAAGGCTGTAATTAACAGCTGGGGAGCATCGGTCTGACTTCTTTCATGATAGGCAGGAAACCGGCAGGCTGACAAATCTTTAGACAAGGCTAGTTGTTTTGCCTTCGGTTCTTTTAAATAGACAAGCTGTTCCCACCTCTGTTTGCACTTTGCACAGGCTTGAGTGATGACTCACCCGGCTCACAGCAGGAGAGTTCTATGGGCAATAGTTCTCATTATTAGGAAAAGCGATTACCTAATTGCGATTCTCTGATAATTGCAATTAGGTAATCTATATGCCTAATGTATGCAACTCCATGAGTTCCACTGGTGATTCCTAGTTGGTCACAAATCGACCTACCTCATGAAATCTAGTTTGAGGAAAATTTGAATTTTGCGACACATGTCAAAAAACTTACAGGGACCTGTTTTGGCATACTTAAAACCCTGCGTAAATTCCTCCCCCTTCTGCCTGCGGAGGCTAAAGAAACAGTAGTTCGGGCATTGATTCTTTCTCGGCTGGATTATTCTAACGCACTCTTAGTGGGATGCCCAGTCTATCTGATAAAAAAATTACAGGTAGTCCAAAATGCGGCTGCTCGTCTCCTTCTGGGTCTTTCTTCCAGGCAGAGCGTGCAGGTCCATCTCCGCCACCTTCACTGGCTCCCAGTTGAGGTTCGCTTGAAATTCAAAATGCTGGCCAACGTCCATCGGGCCTTGTATGGTTTGGGCCCACTCTATCTGCAGAAGCGCTTTTCTTTCTATATCCCTACCAGGACTTTGCGGTCCTCGGACCAACTCCTTATTCAGAACCCGCGCTTTTCACGCCATAGGTTAGGTGGCTGCTCTTTCACCCGTAAGGCTGGCATAGCCTGGAATGAGCTTCCTCTCGCCCTCAGGAGGATTTCGGATCCGGTTATCTTTAAAAAGAATCTAAAAACACTTCTGTTCTGAGTCCATTCTTTTAGAGGCTCTTCCTGTTCAGCTAGTGGTGGGGGCTCAGGGTAGCAGCGCCGGGATACTCTGAGTAGCTGTGCACTTTAGAAACGCAGTGTAACATAACATAACATAACATAACATAACAATTATTAATGAGGTAGGTCACAATTTGCAACCCATTAGGAATCACTAAAAACACAGGGATGGTTGCCTGCTGGGGTCAGCAGACGACCATGTCTGTGACTGCTTTTAAATAAAGCAATATTGTTTTAAATGCAGCCCATTTTCCTTAAAGGAAAACGGGTTGCATTTAAAAAATAAAAATAAAAAGTTTTCTTCTCATTTTTAGGTCGAGCCTAGAGTCAGCGTGCATGCCCTGCCCTGCGAGGCATGCTGTACTGTAGTATGTACTTGTAGCCCTGCCCACTCTCCGCCCATATTTGTAATTGGCTTGTGTCATTGTCCTTCGTAAATGCTGGCCTCTGATTGGTTAATAGGCTTGTTAGTCCCTCCTTAGTACAGCCTTGTCTTCATTTGTAACCTCCCATGAGGACTGGCCTTTTTACTTTGATTGTAACACGTATACTATATTTAGAGCCCGGGAGCCCTAATTTCTTAATTGTGTTTCTTCTGAAATGAAAAATTTACTTTGGTAATTTGAGCATTTATTGTGAAAAATAATAATTGCAAATGATGTGAAAGTATGATTAATACTAAAGAGTTGAAAGCATTGTTAATACTAATTAGTGACTGTTTATTGTGATTTACAGTGACCCCTGGCGCAGGGCACTTTGTATGCCCGAAATGCATTGGATTTTATTCAAATAAACACTGCCTTTTGATGAACTACGCTTTGGTCATGTTCTTACAAGATATTAAGAAATATGGAAAATGGCGTCTGGCTTCGTGTGGGGACTTAAAGTTTAGTAAAGAAAAACAAAGGAGAGGAGCAAAAGTATGATTGGAACAAAGAAAGAGGGATTTATGAGGAACTAATGTTGCCAATGCGGCATATTTCGCAGTGCGTTTGGTTGGGGCATATGACGCCTCACTTTACATAGTCGTTATCAATTCTAGTCAGCCATATGCTCGCCATGTGCTTCTCCCGTCCTCACTGTTGCCTGCTCTTATATTTCGCTTTAGTCATGAACTATAATTAACTTCTTCAGTGCTGAGCCAGAGCACTGCGCATGCTCAGAAAGACCTGTAGCTGCCAGAATGCACCTGCCTAAGTCTGTAACTGTCAGGCTGTTTTTGCTGATGTCAGGAGAAATGATTCCTTTCCCACTTTGCCGACTAAGACATATTTGTATGCCCATGGTAGTCAAAACCTATTCTTATATGTTCTAGTACCTCCCATTGGTCTCATGCTGACACAGCAATGTAGTGTAGTTCCTATATTGCCAATAGGCTCTGCGCATTGGAATAATATATCCTATAGATGTGACGTAGGACCTATGTCGACTAGGTCTCTATCGAATATATTAAACTTAATTGTGAGTGCCAGCTAGCTCAGAGGTCACTAGAAACTTTCTCGAATGAACAAGAAGGGATTAGTTTCTGACAACCGCATAAACAGGACAACTTTGTTTCCCCAAGATAAAACTGATCTTCAGAGTCGTGGAAACAATATATAGATTTTTCACTCTGTCAATCGTGCATGCTTCGTTTCACCAGAGGTGCAAAGAAATAGATAGACGGGCGTTTTCAATAAAAGGATTTATTCAACAGTCTTCTTTCTCAAGCATAAGAAATGAACTGCTACAATCGTAAGACTGGTTGCAAAATATAATGCATACAGTAAAAAGAGTAGAATAAAATAATACTGTAAGAGCATTGTATGGTTCCTAAACCATAGATCAATACATATATAAATAACAGAGGCTAAAAGTACTCAACTGCTGCGTCTCAAATACCCCTACCCTGATGTACCTAACCTAAGTTTAGTATGAGGGAAGAAGTACGTGAGGTGTAGCATAAATGTAATATTCTTTTGCCAAGAATCTGTCCAAGGTTTCTCTTAGGGTCTAATCAGCTCTGTACCTTGATTTGGAATGAAGAAGGTCAGGCTCAGGACTCGATTTCCCAACAACCCGCAAGGGTAGTTTGGAAACACTGGAGCTTGATTTCTCGGCAGGAGAAAAGACAGTGTCTCTCTCAGTGCGTCTGCTGGAGGGTCGGCTTCCTTCGGCACTTGCAGAAGCAGGGCGCGTCGGGCAAGTAGGTAGTCAAACTGCTCCAAACCACTGTGTGTTTGCTTTGGCAAGTGTGGGCATATTTATACCTTGAAGGTGCTGAGTTTGACGTAACGTTGGACATAATAACGTCATCAAAGAGTCTCAGTTCTTTGAAATCTCCATGAGTTCTTGGACAAATTAATATTCAAGCAAGGGGAAGTCCCTAACTGCTGAAGCCGAGTTTTCCAAGAAATCGTGGTGGATTTTCGGAACTAGTGGAAGTAGCCATGCCGTATTTGGACTGCATGAGCTATGTCTAAATATGGTTATGATTCCTATGCCTATAAAAGGACATGGTGATTTATACCTATAGAAGGGCATGAATCAGGAAAATAACACTAGGGTCCTAAAATGCTATATACAACACCCACTGCACTTTATTATGTTCGACATTACTAAATTTAAGCACTAAGACATATCTAGAGCATGTGTTTACAATCCCACCCAAAAATACATAAAATGCATTTGAAAATGGTTGTACACATAAAATGAGCATTTGTACAGTTTGCATTTAAAACCAATGATTTCATTGTAAGCGAATGAATCACGAAATTACATTTATGAAATGGCTCTTAGTTACAGAAGAAAAGTCAAGACCATCCTATAGCAGAATATATAAACTGTTTTTGATTTCTGTATAAGGTCAATATTGTTTCTAGGAAGTATTCAAAGAATTTGTGTTCTCTAAGAATAGTTCTACTTTAAGCAGATTACTTTGTGCCAAAGTTCAGTTTTGGAAAAAAGTCAAATCAAATCGTCGAAAAATAGAGTTCCAAAGCTAGAAGTGTTTGTTTTGAAAAGTGAAGGTCGAATTCAGAGTTCAGAGAAAGCTGTGTGCTAATTTCAAAAGTTATTCTCTGTGTTAGGAGAAAACAATACATCTTCTAGATTGGCAAAGAAATCGTCTACCACAGTAGGTGAAAGTTGAACAACTTTATTAAGTAGATCAATCGTACACAGATGAGAAGCATCGCTGTTAGCATCAGTCGCATTAGCAATGTTCGCAGTAGATGGTACCTGTGTGCCTGTTGGTCCACGTATCTCACCCTCAGCTGGAATTGCCGGTGAGACCTCAATGTTTGGTAGCTGCTGGGGACAACACAATATATGAGCCGTTTCCGAATCAAGCAAAGCGTCAACAATCATTGGCAGTGCTGATGGAAGTGCCAGACAGATATCCAACACGCAGTCCTCCTCTCCACAAAGCAGGCATCGTAGAACAGGTGAGATGCAATCTTGCCAGATTGGTCTGAACGATAGGAACCACGTGGTATGCAGATCTCTCAAACGAGCCAAGCCAAGAATCTGTGTTATGGGTTCACAATACTGCATTGCCAGAGTGTTCTCCATGGTAATCTGGGTATCGCTGGTGACTGGACTTGCCATAACGGAGCAGAAGGAACAAAAATAGTATCCCTGCTACGATTCCCAAGATGAGAGGCAGGCCGCCGAACACAGAGTGCATGAAGTTTGGATAAATGCCGAGGACTGCTTCAAAGGGTGCTTACAGTCCAGACAAAATCGTCTTAAATACATGTACAATACCACTGGTATCAGACATGTTTAAGATACGACCTAACATTTCTGCGAAATGTATTGGGCAGTTTGTTGATAATAGGGCATGTATCTCTGCAGAGGACCTTGCAACTTGCAGATCATACGTCTCTCTGGACAAGGTCAGTGGCACAGTTTTTTGTAAAAGAATGGCTTTCATTCTGCTTAAAGTATCAATTTGTTTAGAAGAGATGTTCAGTGAAGGCCATAACGGGGACTCCCCGCCTGTCTTAGTTTCAGGAAACAATACTTGCTTACAATAAGTGACCCTGGCTGACACACTAACGAGATAGGCTATTCCTGGCATCATTCCACAACAGCTGTGATTATTCAACATTATGTAGCTCCCATTGGAAAGCTGCCCAAAAATTGGATCTATCACTGCTGCCGGGGAACCCTGCAGGTGGCATAATAAGTTGTTTGAAGAACCATCGCAGGCTCCATGCAAATTAATGCCTTGACATAAAAGTGTTTTTGCAATTTTTACCACTAAGAAATACTTCCTTTTCCCCTCTCCAACATTTGCGTGTGTATGGTAAATCCCAGGTCGACTTTATGTACTCTTTACCCAACCTTTCGTACTGGCCTGCTGGTATGTGTTTTAAGCAGTACTGAAACTGGAAAATCGTCACTGGTATTGTGATGGCGCCATGTATTATCCATTCAACTGCTGGTTTCTCAGAAATGGCTAATGGTAATCTTTCCAGTTTTTCTATGCTCAGCACCGTATAGTCTGCTCCCCTCTGTGCCAAAGAGATTTGTTTATCTGTACAGTTAAATCCAGTAAACAATGACGTTGGTTTTTATTAGACGCCAAGGCACATAGCCTGAACGAAGGTTTTATAACGTCCAGCCGAGCAGCATTATAGACTGGCCATGTTGTAACATGAGCAAGTCCTTTTCCATTGTGTCTATGGCAGAGGATACAATGCTGTCCAAAGAATAAATTCTTCATGACAGAGTTGGTAACCCATTGTCAACTACAGCGAGAGTCTTCTCTAAATTAATACAATCAATTTCTCGTATTCGTTTTGCAGTTTCCATTTGCGTGACTCTCCATGCTTCATTATAAGCAGCGTAAATACCGGCATATATGAAATGTTTATGACGTAGTTTACGAGGTCCTTGTAAGAAGCCTATTAAATCGACGCCATCTTTAAGTACAGTTAAGTGTTGTTTTATACCTGGGAGTGCTGATTTTTGTAGCCACTCAAGGCACAGTTTTCCTACACTGTAAGTTGTTATTATCTCTGGATGTTGTCTCTGGACATATCTTGGATCTGGCCTAGTTTGTGTAAACCCTTGTGTCTTGTTCAGGAATTTATCTTGACAGTTATTTGTGTCTGTGGGCCAGATTAACCATTTTTTCCAATCAGGATTAGTTCTGTTGTGTTGTAAAATGTAGTTTACGTCTACCTCCTCAGCTGTAGTTCCATTACTATCAGGTGTGGGTTTAGGTATGGACGGTTTGTTTAAATCTTTTACCTTAGCCAGGCCAAGACAAAATGTCTGTTTAACAGTTTCATTTAAAACATTATTTGTTCTGGGATGATGCAGGCTCTAAATAAGGCTTCTAAACCTTGCACCTGCCAGTCTTTTGTGCCCCAGACAGTTTTTGTCTCAATGTTGTCTTTCCTAAAGTCAAAACCTAATGTGGATAAATCGAACATAAAAGGCCGCAGAATAAATTTGCTTAGTATTAGTCAACATATTATTCATGCCTGTCTTATTAACTTTTTTAAAGTAAAACATTTCTGAATTTGTGACATTGAAGCCTGAGAAGTATGGACATTTTTCATTAAATGTTTTAGAGCTACCCTTTGGTGGCGTTGGACAATGTTCCCATTGATTATAAGTTAAAACATTTCTAGGGTTTGCAGATTTGTGCAAATAATGATGACCAAAAGGATTAAAACAATACATTTCTTCATAATTTGATGAACCTTCTAAGTATTCATGTTTTGCAAATTGTGCTGACATTTCTAAGTCTGCCATCATGTTATTAACAGTCTCAAAGTCCCAATCATCAGAAAATGTTCTGGGTGAAACAAAATCACTCAAGGAAACCTTAAATTGGCGTGGAATCTTCAACAGCTCTACAGGACCATACATGTCATAGTCAGTTCTGTCCCATGCTATGCCACCTGGTAGAGGAACGGCTGTGATGTTTACTTATGACAGGTCTCTTTGTTCACGATGAGATGACTTGAGTGGCTTCATGAGCAAGTTGATGTTCTTACTTGCTGTGTCCATTTTACTAATTGGAGAAAAAGTACACCTAACACAAACCAAAATTCAACCCATGGTGAAACCAGATATGTATCTGCAGACTGGATAAAAAGGTTACGTTACTTTTTCCTTGAAAGTTTTATTAGCTGGCATTGTTTCTGATTCACTGGGATCCTCAGAAAATTTATCAAAGTTGATGAAATAGCCAGAGGCAGTTCTGTGAATTGTTGGTATCGCATCCGGATTACTTGAAATCGCTGGAGCTGCTTGATCCCTTGTCATATTAGTATAGTCAGAGGCTACAACATTGTAGACAGGAGTGTCTTGACAAACTGTTATTTGGGTTTCAAGAGGCACAAGTTCCATGGCTTCGTTGCATAGTCCTTCTTTTCTTACTGCAGATTCTTCAAAGGTGATGAGTCTCTCAAATTGAACCTCTTGGATAGTAGCAAGATTTGGTTGTCAACTACATCTTTAGAGTCCCCGGGGCCAACTACTTATTATCGGCCATATGGTCTGGTTTGACCAGGTCAGTTGATCTAGATCGGTTCTCCTTTCTTCCAGCAAGGGGCGGCAGTACCACTGTTCTTGATCCGTGGACTGCTAGTACAGGTACTGGTTTTCTGTAAGAAGGCCCAAATTCCTTCTTATCCGCTATTTTCTCTCCGACCAGATCCCCAATTTTTGGAATCCAGACAGGTCTTGCTGGGACAGGTGATTTTTCTTCAGTGGTCGTTGTCTTCTGTAATGTGTTATTTAGACTTCTTTGTGTTTCATTTAAGTCCTGTAATACAGCCAAACGGTCTTTGATATCAAAGGGTTGTTGTTCTACCACTGAAGTATGACGATCGAGGTCTTCGACAATCATTAGTACCAAAAAGGATTTCATATGGAGTGATTCCACCCAGAGAATTTCTTGGCAGATTATTTAAACTACGTTGGACACTTATTAGATGTTTGACCCACCCGTCACCCGAGCCTAATACCCTAGCTGTTATAGATTGCTTTATGTCACGGTTTTTTCTTTCCACTACAGAATTTCCCTCAAGATGGAATAGACTTGAAAACCGCAATGCAACGCCCAAGCTGGCCATGGCCTCCTTGTAAGCTCGAGAGCTAAACGCAGGACCCTGGCCTGAATGTAGCGTGCCAATTGCGAATGTGCCGATAAAGACTCGCAAATCTTTTATAACAGTTCGGGCGTCAGCCGAGTGCTGAGGCCACATCCAAATGAATCTTGTCCTAATAGTTGTGGGACCGCTTTGTTCCATAGGGACGTCTGAGTGTGGATAGTCTAATGCTATCTAACAGTGGTGTCTGTACTGGGCTGGCTACACTGTAGTCAGGAATCTGGTTGCATTCTAAGCTGTGATTTCTGCAGCAGACATAGCACTTAATTCCAAATTCGTAAATGTGGGCGCTCATCCCTGGCCACCAGAACGTCTCTTTTAATTATAGTAGAGATTTTGAGATCCCTTGATGTATCAGACCCTCTCCCATATGTGCTTCTTGAATCAAAGCACCTCTCCGATTCCTGTTTGGAATTACCCTATCCCCCACTCTAGGGATTCGAGCAAAAGGAACGCAGTTTGCATCACTTATGTATGAATATTCAAGTGGATAGTTTAGAGGTAACGCAGCTCCGCAACCTTTGCTTGTGGCATTGACACGTAGTATTGTTTCACTGTCTATTTCTATTTTTGAACAAGTGACTGCAGCTATGGAAGCCGTTTGCAAAGCTGCCATTGCGGCTTCATCAGCCAATTAATTCCCTTCAACGTGAATGCCATCATGCTGATGACTTAGTGTATGGATCACGTAAGTCTTTTGTAGTTATTTCTGCAAAAGAACTACTTGTTCCCAAAGCATTTTATGCTAGATTGTGTCACCTTTTGCGTTTTTAAAACCATTTTGAACCCAGTTCTACAGATATTCATTGTAATACTGGACGCAGCAATACGACTCGCATACTATGAGTGTGGGGAATTAGCGATCGGTATTTTCCAGCGCCATCTTGAAAGCTTGGAGTTCAGCTCGCTGAGCTGTACAGTCTCCTAGTGATTGAGTTTTTGTGACATAGGTCTGAATTTACCATCGCACCAGCGGCCTTTAACAATCGCGCACACTGCACTATAAGCTTGTTTCCCCCCATTTGCGGGCTGTGCTGATTAGTCTGTATATATTATACAGCCGTAATGTTCTAGAGGCTGAATTTCAGTGGGCAGAGGACATTCTTGTTCGTATTGGAGAAATTCTTGTGTCTTCAATTAAGGATCAAAAACATATTCAACGTCTGTCGCAGCAAGAGAATTAACCCATTGTATCCATCTTGGATTTATAGCTTTTGCATTCGGAATAACTTGCCTTTGTCACTGCCTCTAAGGCAGGTACAGTAATAACGAGTTTTATGCGTTTTCCCTGCACGAGTGCTCTTTCTCTTGCCACTGCAGTCTGAACCTCTGTCAGAATTTTTTCTGTTGAAGTGAATTTCATTTCAGCTTGTGTGTACAAGTGTGATTTGTAAGCTATTGGTACCTTTTCACCTTCATCAAAGGTTAGGTATGTGAATCCGCATCTTCCTGGGATGATTCGGATTACAAGGTTGCGTACGTTGTTGCATGTTTGTAAATGTTTTGTTGCTAACATGTCTATTTGCATTGAACGCAAAATTTCTGTGTGTTTTTGTGTCCAATTAGTTTGTTTGAAATCAGGTTTGATTAATTAATAAAGAGGTTTAACCTTCTCTGCGTAGTTTAGAATGTAAGTTCTTCCGAAATTCAGGAATCCTAGAACTGACTAAGTTTTTCAGCGTTTTTGGAGGTTGGAGCAGCGCACATTTTTCTAAAAAGTTTGCTGCCAAGCTCTTGCTTTCACTTGAAAGTTGGTATCCTAAGAATAGGACGTTGAGGAGGGCAATTCGTAATTTCTGAAAACTGAATTTGTACCCTTCAGAGGCAAATCCAATTATTATGGTGTTCACCATGTTCAAGTGCCTGTCCGAATCATCAGCTGTAAAATAGATGTCATCGACATAAGATAATTCCTCATCATACATTTGTAGTAATTCTGTTGCTCTGGCTGAAAATAACCCTGGACTATTCTTGAATCCCTGGGGGAGACGACAGAAGTGACGCTGTGTCCCCATAATTGAGAAAGCGGTCAAATACCTGCTTTCTGGTGCAATGTTTTGACAAGAGAAACCGTTAGAAATATCTAATGTGGTTTTATATTTTTTGCGCACGATGTTATTCATTAGTGCTGCACTGTGTGCATTTTGTACTGCAAAAGTTTGGCAACAACAGTTTAAATGTCTGTAGTCCAAAACTAGACGACATGTATTGTCTGGTTGGGAGACAGGAAACAAAGGATTGTTCATTGACGAGGTTCATGTTTCAATCACCCCTTGATATTCAAGTTGATCTAGGATCTCCCGGACCTGTTTTTTAGCTTCTTGCTTAACTGGATACTGCCTCTGAGCAGTAGGTTGATTTTTTAACTGGATCTTATGGTGAGGAGAGTCCTCATCCCATCCCATATTATTTTTATATAATGCTGGAGCCTGGGCTACAGACCATTTTCTGGCATAGGTTTATTTTGTATGGTTGGAGAAGGCTGGCATAATTATCTCTTCGCCATGTGGGCGCTCCCTGACAAATTCAGGTGGCCAGATAGTTTTTCCCAAAAGAGTGCTTTTATTTTCCTAGTTATGTCCGACTCTATTCGGATTGTGACTTCATATAACTTGTGTGGTACACTAACCCTGGTATCTGCTGTTTCAACTTAAATGCATTCATTCAGATCCACTGTCTCCAGATGATCCTTCAGGATCCTGCGATCTACGGTGACCTCTGCTGCACTGTCCAGCATTGTCTGGGCCCACTCCCCGTTCTTGAGTTGTGTCCTCAAGATCCTCAGCATGTCTGATTTTAATACTTGCTACCTTCTTTTTGGTGAATTTAGTTTTTTTTATTTTTTGGAACGTTCTGATCGCCTTTGGACTTCACGCGTTCTTCTTTGTGTTATGATCGTCCTCTTCTTTCGGATTTCTGCGAGAAAGTCTGAAAGGTATGAGAGGAGCGTGTATCAGTATCTTGATATCTATCAGGTTTTCTTAAATTATCTCTATTTCGTAGGTTATACCTCTTTTCAAGGTGCTTCTTTCGAGGAGATCTACCTCGGAACGCTTCTCTTTAGGAAGTGACTGTCTACTATTTTCCCACTTCTTTTTAGGTGTAGTGAGATTGTTTTTGATAAAACAATTTCAGGATTTTCTGTCAGTTCAGGTTTTACTGGTTTCCCACCCAAACTATCTCTTCCTAGTTCTTCATAGTATTTTCAATTATTCTAGCTAGTTCATACGATTGCTCAGTAATATCAAGTTCTTTTAATTTCTTTCTCGGATTACCACGGGTGCTGCTTCACCTTTGATGTTAGCTAATAAGATAGCTGAGACCTGTTTGTAATCTTTTAGTAATTTCATACCAAGATTCAAGGCAGGTTCTGGTCCGTATTCATTTTGAATCTGTTTCAGGACGTCAGGTATTACCGCCATAGACGGAACACCATGTGTTTTTGTGTAGATTGAAGCAAAGACTGTACCCAAAGTGTCACAGTCCTCAACGTGTGGTGCGATCCCCATTGGTAAACAGATTGTTAAAATCCTTTGTTTCTTATGAGGTGTACTATCGGGAAATACTGGCTCTATTTGAGTAATTTTTTTACCTATCTAGAATGGATTTTGTTCCTTTTTTGCGGGTAATTTACCAATGACTGATTGTATAGTCTATGGTGTAATTTTGTTTGAGTTCCCCTGATGAGGGGTGTGGTGTGGAATCCTTATAGCAGGTTGGACTGTTAGAATCCTCATGACATATTGTACCAATTGTCTATGTATTTTAATTAATTGTTTTAGCTGAGCTAACAGTTCTGGACCTGTCATTTGTTCTATGGCAGGATGTGGTGTATAGCTAGCTAGTACCAGACATGTTGCTCCTGGTCTACCTAGTGGACCGAGCCTGGTAATGTAATTTTGATGTTGTAGTGCGCCTTTAAACCTGTGCTGATGCTCTTGGTATGTTAATGGAATTTCAACGTCCTCGAAAGATACGTATTCCGCTGGAGGTTCCTCTATCTTGTAAAAGTGGAACACATGTGTTGTTAGATTTGCTTCTGGGAAGATAATCCATGAATAGAATACTTCTGTCTGCCGATATTCTTGTGCCTCTATGACAAATATCTCTACCACCTCTTGGTAATAGGCCATTTTCTAAAAGCTTTATAGCTATAATTTTCATTACGTTTTCCGGAAATATTATAGCATCCGGATCATTCTGTTGGGAGACCTGTAAAGTCTAAACCTGGTCAGGCATTATTGCCTGCGGATCTACCGTTCTCTTCGTCGGTGTCCGACATTTTGTTGAAAAGTCTTGCAGAGCAAGTTTCAAGGAAACAAAGATAAGGTGCACAATATTTTGGAACACTGTATCCTTAAACGTTGAACAAACCCAAAAACTAATACATATGATTTTTTGTCCTACTTATTTATGGCGGATATTTTATACTTTAACCCACTCCAGACGCTTATTGGAGTATTTTACTGGAAAAAAGGGGTCTCGGTGAAAAGCACGACTGAGTTACTCTAGTATCTAGCGTTAAATTAGTGCCTTACAAAACGTTGGGCGCCATGTAGTGTATAGTTCCTATATTTCCAATAGGCTCTGCGCATTGGAATATTATATCCTATAGATGTGACGTAGGACTTATGCCGACTAGGTCTCTATCGAAACTTAATTGTGAGTGCCAGCTAGCTCAGAGGTCACTAGAAACTTTCTTGAATGAACAAGAAGGGATTTGTTTCTGACAACCGCATAAACATCAAGCAATCAAATAGGAGAATGGACACTTGTAACTAAGTGACCGTAGGTTGGATTGAATCACCCTCATAAACGCTATGTTTTACGTGCGTTGTATATCGGTTCTCCGCCCCACATACGCGTTATGGCATAGTCATTGGGTGTCCAAAAGTGCTGTATGCCTGCCTCATCCTGAGGCAACCTCTGGTTCGGGTAGTAGTGTCCAGAGAAATAGAGGACCCCCAGGAATTGGAGTGAGTGAAGGTGATTATTAAAAGACAAACAACCACCAAAAAGAAGCTTTAATATAAAAAGGTGAGATTTTGTTATTAAAAATGGTGGGTATAACCAAGGATCGTGTTACTTGATCTTGTTGTACTAAATCATAAGCAACGTCATGACGTTGCTTATGAGTAGCTTTTTTGGACACCCAATGACTATGCCATAACGTCTATGTGGGACGGAGAACCGATATACACCGCACAAAAAACATAGCGTTTATGAGGGTGATTCAATCCGACCTACGTAGTTACAAGTGTCCATTCTTATATTTGATTGCTTGATATATTGACTTGGGGAATAGAATGGACTCTTATTCCTCCTCCCTACCAGTTGATTATGAACCGCATAAACATGACAACTTTGTTTCCCCAAGATAAAACTGATCTTCAGAGTCGTGGAACCAATAGATAGATATTTCACTCAGTCAATCATGCATGCTTCGTTTCACCAGAGGTGCAGAGAAATAGATAGACGGGCGTTTTCAATAAAAGGATTTATTCAACAGTCTTCTTTCTCAAGCTTAAGAAATGAACTACTACAATCGTAAGACTGGTTGCAAAATATAATGCATACAGTAAAAAGAGTAGAATAACATAATACTGTAAGAGCATTGTATGGTTCCTAAACCATAGATAAATACAGACATAAATAACAGAGGCTAAAAGTACTCAACAGGTGCTTCTAAAGTACGCCTATCTCGATGAACCTAACCTAAGCTTAGTACGAAGGAAGAAGTAATTGAGGTGTAGCATAAATGTAGTATTATTTTGCCAAGAATCTGTCCAAGATTTCTCTTAGGGACTAATCAGCTCCGTACCTTGATTTGGAATGAAGAAGGTCAGGCTCAGGACTCGATTTCCCAACAACCCGCAAGGGTAGCTTGGAAACACTTGAGCTGGATTTCTCAGCAGGAGAAAAGACAGCGTCTCTCTCAGTGCGTCTGCTGGAGGGTCAGCTTCCTTCGGCACTTGCAGTAGCAGGGCGCATCGGGCAAGTAGATAGTCGAACTGCTCCAAACCACCGTAGGTTTGCTTGGGCAAGTGTGGGCATATTTATACCTTGAAGGTGCTTAGTTTGACGTAAAGTTGGACATAATAACGTAATCAAATAGTTTCAGTTCTTGGACAAATCAATATACAAGCAAGGGGAAGTCCCAAACTGCTGTTGCTGAGTTTTCAAAGAAACCGATGTAGATTTTCGAAACTAGTGGAAGTAGGTAGCCATGCCGTATTTGGACTGCATGAGCTATGTCTACATATGGTTATGATTCCTATGCCTATAAAAGGACATGGTGATTTATACCTATATAAGTGCATGAATAGGGAAAATTACACTAGGGTCCTAAAATGCTATATACAACAGCAACAAATGTATATAAAAAGGCCCCTGGTTTCTGTAATCCTTGTACTGCCTCATACAGTGCCCGAGGGTGATGTATGGATGCAGTCCCACTCATGAGTGAAAATTAAATACCCTGTTTTTATATTCCAGCTTCCGTGCCAATTTCTTCTTTGTTATTTTAAGGACTGGTGCATCAGTGAGCCCCTAAAAAGGCTATTTATTCCACAAATTGGCGCCCAAATAGGGACTCATCGGAGACGCGACCATCCGAGAGTGCGATCGTGACGGAAGGCAGGAATCCACTGAGGAGGTACCCTGCATGAGGAGACCCTTTGTCTTTGCAGACCGACGTGTTTCTCAGGTTTTCCCGATCTGACCCTCTAGGTGATTTCCGGTCCAGACTAAGATCTTCGGCGTGAGTATTTCAAAAACTACTGTTAAGTTACACAGAGCTTGGCAGGTGGAGGTGGGAGACTTTTGTTTGGTAAGGTCATTGTAGCGACTTTTGTTTTGAAATAACTTGGACAAGATTTGGTTTGTTTGTTTGTTTGCTGCAGCAAATAAAGGCAGGTAATGAGGAGATTTTTCTTTACTTTTGGATAATTCTTAGGATAAATAAGTTTTGAATATAATATTATATCGCATTGTAATATTTTTGGCATGCCTGCTCTTAGCGCACTTCATAGAATGTGTTGCTGTCTTGGAGGTACCAATATTATTATTATTATTATTAAATAGCATTTATAAGTATGGATTTAGAAAGTACGCAGCCAGCTCCCCTAGAGGGAACGCCTAATAGATTCATGTACATTAAATACGGTATTTCTTCCATAATGTATAGTACATTGTGGAACAAATACACTAAAAGGGAACCTGAACTACGATGCCCAGTAAATGGGACGTTTGACCTTTAAAAGATTCAGTATGTCGAGCAGCGTTTGGTAAAGAAGAAAAGCTGCCAGACTATGTATGTGTACAAATGTGGGTGAAAAAGGTGAATGAGAGAGTGAATAGAGAAGAAGCTATAGCAGAAAAAGAACAGCGCAAGACAATTTTTCAGAAGGCCTTGGAATTGAAAAATAAAGAGATGAGGGAGATTAAAGAGAAAGAAGAAATGGGGCGTCATTTAGAGGTAACTGGCCAGTACCCTTTTCGGCGCCCCCTTTATCCCCTGCTTAATAAACCACAAGATAATTCTATTTTGTTAGATAGACCCCCGCATAAATTCCCTAGTGCTCCTGTGACTGAACTTTCCGATGAGGAGCAATTGTCTGCAGACAAGAAAGATAAGGATAAATTAGACGGGAGGGCAACTCGCTCTACTTTGACCACTGACCGAAAGGCCACTCTTAGATCTGCTGCCCGTAAGGCAGCTTATGGCTATGACTCCGTTGTAGAGATTCTTGCAACGATTCAACAATGGTCAGATCTAGAGCAGGTATATTTTTCAGAAACATTTACTTGTGAGAAAGTAGCTAGATATAGAAAATATTCTGATACTCTAGATCCTGCTGATATAAATGCTGATTATAAAAGTTATATGATTGCACCTTTCTTCCTTCACAAGTGTCTGATCTAATTAGGCAAGTTGTTAAGTTGCGCGCTGAGGTATTTCGATTACGAGAGGAGAAAAAGGCAGCTGCGAAATGTAGCCGAGCAAACGGTTCAGATCCTAGTATACCAAGAAGGAGTTGTAGGGACAGAAACAGAAACTAAGAATCCTGTAGTCACTATACAACAGATGTGTGTAGCTGTGCCTTTTTATGTTCCTCTAAAGTGTGCAAGAACAGGTGACTATAAAACTTTAGATAATGCAAAAAGATATTTTATTTATAATTGGGTCTATACCCCTTAGAGTAGAGCAGATGTTATGGCTCTTAAAGCTGCTTTGCCTGATCCGTGTAATAATCCAGCTACTTTTTATGAAGAGGTAGAAGGAGCTATTAGTTCTTGTACTATGACATTGACTGATATTAATATGTTCTTTGGACTTATTTTACCCCCCGATATGTGGAGATCATTTCGAAAAATAGATGATAATGTAGCTTATGGTGATACTTGGGTGAATTTACAGGGAATAGATGCTGCTAGGCAGACTGCGCAGAAACCACAACAGGTGATATTAGATCTTACCATAGCTATTGTAACTAAGTTGAAAACTCTTATACCTCTAAGAAAATAGATTGGACTACGTTAGCGTCTTGTAAGCAGAAAGCGGATGAGTTAGTTTCTGATTTCTTTACACAATTTAAGAGACATTCCATGACTTTAGTGGGCAGTCATTGACAGATGACACGGGTGAGGATCTGTTCGTCGACAAATTTGTCGCAAACATGTTGCCAGAAATAGCTAGTCGCCTAAAGTCCAGTGAGAGTTCATGGACTACGTCTTCCTCAGTCTCCCTTTTGACTACGGCCCAGGCTTATGAGCGTCAAGAATTGGAAGCAAAAGGCAAGGAGGATAAAAAGGTTAAGGATTTGAAAACAAAAGTTATGTTGGCTCAAGTCTATGGTCCACAATTTAGAGGTAACGCGAGAGTTAGACGTGCGATGTAGTGTCCTGGTGTAACCCCTTTCTCTCAAACAACTTTGTCCTCTGATCAATGTGCGTATTGTAAGGAGTTTGGACATTGGCGTTCAGGGTACCCCTTTTGCAAGCCCATCAGTATCAGTGAGGTAGAGGGAGTATGAGAAGCTGCCCAGGGAATATAGGAAATAGGGGAGGCATCCTATCAGAAATGAGCCAGCTGGAGCTAATCCTACTTCTTTTAATACTTTTGACAGACAAAACCAATACCAAATGTCTTATTATTTGGCTGATGGCCCTAAGGATTCAGATTATGCATAGGAATGCCTAAGATGGGGTAAGGAACCGGTTGAAGTCCCAGTAGATCAGAGGGGTCCCTATGTCGATGCAAACGTCTTGGGTTCTCCTGATCACTTTCTGGTCGATACAGGAGCTACTCGTAGGGCTCGGTCTGAAGAATTGGTTCCTAGGGCTCCCCTGTCTGGCGCAATGATAACATTGATAGGATTCAATGGGACACCTTCCCTTAGCCGACTGTCACAGCCACTTGCATTCAGTCTTGATAAATTCACCGCAACATGTCCATTTCTGCTTTCCCCTAGCACACCGGATAACATAGTGGGTATCGATATGCTTAAACATTTTCATGCTACAATACGCTGTTTCCCAGAAGGTGTGCGAGTTATTTTAAATGACAACTATCCCATGGTTGAGAGGTCTTGTCTCCTTAAAGAGGATGTTGCTCTGGCATCGTTACCTAGCACTTTGTGGGCTGCATCCGATACCGATGTGGGACAAATGGTTATCCCTCCAGTGCACATTCAAGTAAAAGAAGGTGCTTCATTGCCTTGATTACCCCAAAATAAAATCTCTTGAGAAGGTGAAGAAGCATTGGTAGACATTGTGCAGAAATTGATTGGAGTGGGGTTTTGGAAGAAGTCCCCTATAATATAGATTCATCATTGACCTGCGCGAAGTTAATAAGATCGTAGTACCCCAATCGCCGGTTGTCTCTGACATTTCGACACTTCTTACTATGGTTCCTCCTACTACAACTGCATTCAGTGTCATCGATTTGAAGAATGCTTTCTTCTCGATACCTATTCATCCTGACAGCCATTACTTGTTAGGCTTCACTTTGAATAATCGATCTTTCAGATTTTGTGCAGCTCCACAAGGGTACACAGAGAGTCCTAGCATTTATAGCCAGGCATTAAAAAGACAGCTTGATTCCTTCCCTGTACCGAAAGGAGTGGCTCGTATTTAATGTCTATGACATCTTGTTATGTTATGTTATGTTAATATCTATTTCTAGAGCGCGCGTACACCCGTAGGTTTCATGGCGCTATTTGTAAGGGACACAGAGCACTGAACTCTAAGCGTAGGCCTGCTTGAATAGCCACGTTTTCAGGGACCTCCTAAATGTCAGAAGATCATGACAGTGTCTAATGGATGGCGGAAAGGAGTTCCAGAATGTGGCCGCCAGATAGTAAAAGCAGCTACCTCCTTGAGGTTTCTTCCTAAATAGAGGAATGGTTGCTAGGCCAAGGTGAGTAGATCGTAGGTTGCGCGGAGGTTTATAGTTGGTGACCAGATTTCTGATGAATTTGAGGCCGTTGTCATGCAATGCCTTGAATTGAATTGAATTGAAAGCAATTTGTATTGCGCGACTAAAACCCGAAGGTATCAAGGCGCCTACCAAAACAGATCAAAAAGGCAAAGCACAACTACAGGTATGTCCGCACAAAGAGACGGGTTTTCAGAGCATTTCTAAATAACTGAAGGGTGGGAAGGGACCTAAGTTCCAATGGAAGGGCGTTCCACCACTTAGGTGCCAGATTGGAAAAAGCTTTACCACCCCATCTGGTTCTCCGAATACGAGGGACTGAAAGAAGGAGTCTGTTAGAGGAACGTAGGTTCCTACCAGGGCTGTAACGAGACAGAATGGATCCAATTCCAGTAGGGCTACTTTTTGCTAAGGCCCTGTAGATCATGCACATGGTCTTAAAAAGAATACGATCCTCTATAGGAAGCCAGTGAAGCAATTTTCTGGCTGAGGTAGCCGAAGTGCGCCGGGTAAATCCAGAACAAACCTAGCCGCTGCATTCTGGACCACCTGCAAGCGCTGCAGCAGACTTTTATTCAGTCCCGCATACAGCGCTTGCAGTAGTCCAGCCGAGAACCAACAAGGGCAACAGCAAGTTGTTTCCTTGCCTGCTGTGAAAGATAGTGCCTAATCTTCCTCAGTATGCAAATAATACCCCAACAGGTAGATACAGTTCTATTAACCTGTTGACACATACTGAGGGTGGGATCGATCACGACCCCAAGGTTTTTGGCAGAAGAAGCAGGAACAAGACAAGCTCCCAATGAGTCTGGCCACCAACCGGCTGACCAAACCTCCTCCTTTCCTCCAAACACCATCACCTCAGTCTTCTCCCCATTTAGTTTCAACGAATTGTAGATCATCCATTGACCGACTGCCTCCATACAAGATCTAAAGTTGGAGGCAGTCGAAGTAACTGACTGGGAGAGTTGTTATTACTTGTAAGTAATATAGCCCACTTTAAAGGCGATCCTTTGAGCCACAGGCAATCAGTGGAGTTTTTCCAACCCCGCTCTGATTGATTGCCACTTGGGTTGTTTCCAGATAAGTCTGGCCGCCTGGTTCTGGACAATCTGGAGGCGTTTTAGCAAACCTACTGGAAGGCCAAGGTAGAGGCCATTCAAAAAGTCCAGACGGGAGAGTACAAGGGCTATAACTACTTGGATAAGTGCTGAGTGTGTTAAAAGGTGAGCAATTTTTCTGATTTTTCTAAGTTGGAAGAAGCTGGAAGATACAACAGCTCCTACCTGTCCTTTTAGTGAAAAATCTGCGCTAAGCGTGATCCCTAAGCTTTTAACCGAATGGGTCTTAGTAGGAGGAGATCCTATGTCAGGTGGCCAGAAATGTCGACCCCAACTCAATTCACTTTTCCCGGGTAAGACCAATTCTGTCTTGCCCGGGTTGAGTTTAAGATGGTTGAGGTTCATCCATCTCTGTATATGCAACATGGTTGCCTGAAATTCGGCGACCGAGTCCGTCGTGTTTAGAGGAATAATTAGCTGGAGGTCATCAGCGTAGTTAAAAATAGTAATTTTGTAGTTTAGTAAGGAATGTAACAGCGGACAAAGGTATAGGTTAAATAATAAAGGTGATAGAGATGAACCTTGAGGCACCCCGCAGGTAGATGGAGTCCTGGGTGCTGTAAATGTACCCAATCTCACGGATTGTGTGCGATTCGTGATAAAGAAGGCTATCCAGTTCAGGACGGGACCCCTGAGGCCGGCCTGCTCGACACGGTTCATCAGTATGTTATAATCAACCGTGTCGAACGCGGCCGACAAATCGAGAAGTACAAGGGCCTGGTGGATGCCCTTGTACGCATTAGATCTTAAGGTGTCCTGAACTGCCAGAATCACCGTTTCTGGGGAGTGAGATGGCCGAAATTCTGCCTGATTTGGCTCCAAGTATTCAGAATTTTCAATGAAGTTGGACAGACATCTAGATACGTGAGCCTCAAGGAGTTTGGACAGGAAGGGAAGAAGGGAGATGGGCCTATAATTGGCCGGGTCCACGGGGTCTGCTCCAGGTTTTTTCACTTGTGGGATCACCGTGGCGTTCTTAAAGTTGCCGGGAACCTTACCTTGTGAGAGTGATTCATTTAAAAATGGGAGGATGCCTAGTGGGATGGCTGAGCAAACCTCCTTAAAGAAGTGAGGTGGGCATGTATCATTGGGTGAACCAGTTTTGACCCGGGAAAGAAGTTCTGAGAATGTTTTGGCATCAATAAGGGGAAGGGTACTGTGTACTGTACTTTATTGTTTGATTATTTAAAATCTTACAATATACAATTACAAAAAATATTTTTAGTATAAAAAACCAATAAAAGAACTTTCATCATGAAATTCATTAAAGATCCTTAGTATATTTCATTTAAGACTTAGTCTGCTACTTTTGTTTTTGCCATTAATAAAAACTTTACAAAGGTAGCATTTATGCCTATATCATTTGATTGAAGACAGCATTTCAGGGCTTGCCTACATGTCCGTATTCCACGTACATTAAAAGGGACTTTAAGTAGTTTTATCCTTTCACTTTGGAGTCCCGGACAAATACAGAGCAAGTGGAAAATATTCTCCTCTCCACTGTTACATAGTCTACATAATGAACTCCTTTCAGAGATTTTCCAAGGCGGGAGGTGACAAGTTCCTGGAAGGATTTCAAATCTTGCTTTGAGAAGGATTTGTTTGTTGTTTCCTGACCACGGTGTTTCCAAATAGTCTTGAACCTTCTTTGTTTTATATCCATTTATTATTGTCCAGGCATGTTTTCTTTTTGTCAGACTATCTTTATCATTTACAATTGATAGTTGGTTAGTCGTTCTATTAATTATTTTCTTGAAGGAAGCATTAGTTATGGTATTATTCCAAATTGAGGTTACTGCAAACTCTTCTATAGCTTCTTTAAGAAAGTTCCATGCTGCTGCCTTTGTATTTATACTTATCTCCTTCCATAATAGCTGGGAAATTTGGTTATCTTGATTGTTTTTAATCCGGTTCCAGGTTTTGATAAAATGTCCCTTCCTCGCATAATATTGGTTAGTATAATATTGGTTAGTTAGGCCAAACTCAAGTCTAATTTGGGCTGGCGAGGCATTTATTGGGAGATGAAATAGTAATTTATATGTTTTAGATACAGCATTATTTATTGTTTCCGTATCCCTTCCCATTACTGACTCACTGCCGTATGTGATTGTTGGTAGTAATCTTGCCCCTATAATCTTTAAAAACGGCCCATATGTGAGGTTGCTCAGCGATTTCTGCTAGATTCTAAATGCAGCTGTTAGGGAGTTGGACTTCCTCTGAATTTCTCTATTTGGGGCATAAGGGGAAGGGCATCCAGTGTGAAAGGGTTATGATAGATATCGTCTACAGGATCCTGACAAAGCGGGTTTTGGATACTCTTTTTTATAGTAACAATCTTGTCTATAAAATTTGTTCTAGGAATTTAGGATTTTTGCTGAGAAGTAATCTGTTTTGCTTTTTAAAATAATCTTTTGATAATTTCTGCAAGCAGATATAAATTCTTCCTTGTCTTGTGGCTGATATTTTGCTCTCCACTTTCTTTCTTTCTGGCGCACCTCGAGTTTTAGGTTCTTTAGGTCTGACGTGAACCACTTATGGGCGTCCATGCTCCGTGTGTGAGAGAATTTCACTAGGGGCACGTGGGTGTCAGTGGCCTTTGAGAGCCCTTGTGAGATCCTCTCCTCCATAAAATCTACACCCTTAGATTGTAGGCAGCGTAGATGCCAATGTGTCTAGGAAGGCTGTTGTGTTAATGGCTTTCCATTTTCTAGTTTCTCCACCCGCCTGGGGTGGTGGTTTGGTGTGCCCACTGATAGTGATTGTGAACTGTATTAGAAAATGGTCGGACCGAATGCAGGGCGTAATGGAGGGAGGTGAGAGTGAAAGGTTATGAGACCATATTTGGTCCAGACTGTGTTCGCAGCTGGTACCCCTGAACAGTGTGAAGAATGAACACTGTTATTGCTTTAATTTCTTGCTTCCTATCATCACAAGGTTTCTCAAAAGAAATTGCAGTATTGTAGACAGCAGGTTACCTACTTAGGTCACATCCTGTCTAAGGAGGAATTTGCACTCACACCAGATCGCATCCAAGCTATTTTAGGTATGCCTGTGCCCTGTACTTAGAAAAATGTTCGTGCACTGATTGGCCTTGCTTCTTTCTGTAGGCCGTGGATCCCTAGCTTTTCTTACATCGTTAAACCCTTGTTGGACCTTTTGACTAAAGACACCCCGATGCCCCTCCCATGGACTACTGAATGTCAGAATGCTTTTCACCAGTTACATCAAGCTCTTTGCTCTGCACCAGTATTAGGAACTCCAGACTACACTAAGGCCTTCACACTCTATGTACACGAGTGGGACGGTTGCGCTCTCTCGGTTCTAACCCAGACACACAGTGATAAGCAGCGTCCTTGTGCCTATTTTTCAGCTGTCCTTGATCCAGTTGCTCATGCGTTGTCTGGATGCTCGGTAGAGGCGACAGCTGTGTCCATACATCAGAGTGAAGGAACAGTGTTGTCTCACAGATTGCTTTTGTTAGTGCCCCATGCAGTTGACGCCCTTTTGAACCAAACGAAAACACAACACTTAACTAGTGCTCGCTTGACAGGTTATGAATTGACACTTCTGGCCCCTCATATCACATTGAAAAGATGTTCGACTCTAAACCCTGCTACATTATTGCCATTTCCAGCTACTCAGCCTCAGCCACAAGAATCACATAATTGTATATTTCTTACTGAAGAGCCAGCAAAGGGTCGTGTTGACCTACAAGATACGCCCCTTTCTAGTGTTGATGGGGAATTGTGGGTTGACGGGTCTTGCTTGAAATTGCCTGATGGCACAACATTATTATTATTATTAAATAGCATTTATAAAGCGCATGGCTACCCTGAGGCATCCCAGCGCTAGAGGCAGTTCAGGCTGAAAAGAGCAAGCTAGCAATTACTATTCTGGAATAGCCATGTTTTAAGACCCTTCCAGAAAGAGAGGTGGGAAGTTTCAAGCGGAGGTTGGGAGGGAAGGAGTTCCATAGTCTAGCGGCCTCTGTTCCGCTGCCTATTTATTTTAGGAATGCAGGCTATATTTAAATTCTCAGAGCGTAGAAATTTCTTAGGTAGATAGCAGTGATCAGAGACTGAATGATGCAGGGGCCTGTGCCCCTAAGAGTGTTATGAGCAGTGCATAATGCTTTAAAGGAGATCCTTTCCTTTATTGGTAGCCAGTGAAGGGTTTTCAGGCATCTGCTGCTTATGCAATTACAACACTTCAAACTGTAGTTGAGACAGCTCGCATTCCATAGAAGTCAGCTCAGGCAGCTGAGCTGATAGCACTTACAAGAGCAAGTGAGCTTAGCACTGATTTGTCTGTTAATATCTATACTGACAGTGGATATGCCTTTGAGGTAGTTCACGATTATGGGCTACTGTGGAAGGAAAGAGGTTTCCTTACATCACACGGGACACAAATAGTGCATGGAGAACTAGGGCATAATCTCTTGACTGCTTTGCCATATCGTAGGAAAATAGCGATTGTTAAGTGTAGCACACAAAAGAAAGTGACTGATAAAATAGGACAGGGCAATGCCTTTGCAGATCACACAGCCTGTGAGACTGCAATGCAGCGAAGCACTACATCTATGCATGTGGTTAAGTCACAGGCTGAACGTTGGCATGATGCCAGGCAAGAGGTGTTGGACACGCAGCGATCTGCCTCTGCTGAAGAATTAGAAAAATGGTCTAAGGAGGGAACATTGGATGATGAGGGCTGTTGGAGGAATAAAGACATGACTAAGTTTACATCCTATGGTTCACATGGCACATGGGTCGGCACATGTTAGAGCATCCTCAATAGCAAAGCTACTTATGCAGGTTTGGGATCATCCAGATATTGCCAGCACAGCTAAAAAGTTAGTCCAGTCTTGTCTGATTTGTCTCCAGTATAATCCTGAAAAGGGAACACAAATTCCAACAGGAGGGTTTGCCACACCAACTGCACCTTTTGAGGTTCTGCAAATGGATTACATCCAGCTAGAACACTTTAATAATCTGAAGTATGTCTTAGTGGTTGTCTGTGCTTTTAGTAAATGGATGGAGGCATACGCTACGAAAGATAATGCAGCTTGTACTACAGTAACGGTGCTCCTAAATGAGTTCTTCCCCAGATCTGGCGTTTGTCGAGTCCTGTGGAGTGACAACGGACCTCATTTCATTGGGCAAGTGTTTGAGTATGTCTTGAAAGGATTCGGAATTAAGCAGAAGTTCCATGCTGCTTTTCACCCACAATCAGCAGGGATAGTGGAACGAAGCAATTCTACTCTTAACCTTAAGTTAGCTAAAATACAGGCTTCCACATCTCTGAAATGGCCTGATGCACTGCCTTTGACATTGCTATCTATTAGATCTGTGCCACATACACGATCTGGCCGCACACCGTATGAGGTGGTATTTAGGAGGCCAATGAATATTTGGGGAAATCCTAAGCCACGCCCTATACATGATGTACCTCATGTGCTAATGAGTGACTACTTGACTCAGTTGACTGACAGCTTCCTTTCTATTCATCAACAAGTTCGAGAAGCACTTCCTGACAGGTCGCAAGGTGATGGTCATGATCTACGGCCCGGCGATCAGGTGATGATCAAAGTGTTCCAGCGGTCGAGTAGCCTGGAACCCAGATGGCGCGGAACTGAGCAGGTGCTCTTGGCAACCAGAACTGCAGTCCGAGTGACTAATCGGAAGAATTGGAGCCACTCCACCCACTGCAAGAAGGTGCCGTCCGCCTTGGTGGAACCTGCTACACTGGAGGATCATCGCGACATTCTGGACACAGAGAGAGGCCAAGCTGCGTCACCTACAAAACCTGAGGGAGTCTACCCGGACCACACGATTCAGCTGCGATCCCGGAGAGAAACCGCATTGCTGAAAAAGACTGGTTGAGCAACCGTCCTGGGTTAGTGAAAGGCTGAGCAGAAGAGGGAGGGATCTTTTTCTTAGTGACACCCGTCTTAACTCTCAGTGTAGAAACCAATGGATGCCCAGGCTTTAGAGCTCCATCTGCATTGTTGTTCAGGGTCAAGATAAACATTCCTATGGAGAATACATTGACTGCTGTGAAAGTTTGTGACAGAAAGGCCATGTTTATTGTCGTGCTTACTTCTATTGTTATCATTAGCTACGATAACATGGGTAATAGAGTAACTCCTGCTCAAAATGTGTTGACTGTCACTACTCCTGTCCCCATTGAGCACCATTATTATACTCTTCCTTATGAGCAGAAGCACAGACAATCCTATCATAATAACACGTTTATGCAAATGTTGCACTACTACCATAATGCTACGAATGTCACCAACTGTTGGGTGTGTGGAATGATGCCAGATCATCAGAAAAAGGGAGGAACACCTTTCATTCCTCTGCCATTTACACACAATGGGTCTTGTAAAAGCTTGGTGTGCCTTGTTATGGGCTTCTGAATTTGCTAACATTACTGGTGCTGATGAAGGAAGACTAAATCTTCAGCTCAACAAGGTGGGTTTTCCTGATGAGGAAAGAGATCCACAGGCTAAAGGAGCTGTATGGGAAATGGATTGCCGAGGAAACTCCACCGCAAGTTATGTTTTCTCAAACACTCGAACAATTAAAGGAAATTGACCTCCTGTTATAGCTGTTACTAGAGCTCAAGCAGATTTATGTGTGAGCAGTATTGGTAGAATTCCTGTGGGGAAAAGTGTTACCACTAAACATTACTGGACTAAATAATAGTAGCTTACTGTCATCTCACAATACCTATTTCATCTGTGGAATTAAAGGGTATTACCACCTACCTATTGGGTGGTCAGGTAGCTGCTATGTTTTCTTTTTTTTACCACCTGTGTTTTTGGCTCCTGCATCCTACCATAAAGACTATAAACTGTATAATGACATTTCTAAGAACAGATATAGGAGGACAATAGATCATGATGAGGTGGATCAAACTGATACTGCACTACAGCACTTGTTGACTTCAATTTGGGGCTATTCTTCTTTGTTGGCGCCGCCTTGAACAGCAGAAAAATCAGGTGCTTGACACATGATGTGGAGGTTGTAACTAACCAGACAGCTATGCCGCTTGGAAATATCACCGAAGAACTACAAATTGGGAGAATTGTGGCGCTTCAAAATTGGATGGCCCTCAATGTGAGGAGCATGCCGCATCATTGGGAACAGCTGCTGTGTGTACATTCCAGACCACGCCCCTTCTGTTTTTGAAGCAATTCTAAACTACACAAAATAGCCACTAAAATCCACCCTGATTCAGGGACATGGACTTGGACTGGCTGGTTATGGACTCTCTTCTTCGCTTGGGGCTAGAAAATATTATCCGCCTTATGCATACTTATTGCAATTTTTTGTTCCTGCTGCCTGTGTATTCAATGTGGTCCAATGCTCTGTTCCCTATGTATTTACACCTGCACTTCCTGCATACCAGTTAAACGTAATCTGCCAAAAGTAAATGTCCAATCAGTAACTGATCAAGAAATTAGCCAGTTGATGTTATTAACATGGAAGATAATTTTCATGTGTCCTCTACTTTATAGTGATGTCTTCAGCTAATGCTAAAATGCCCGTCCGTGGAAATTGCAGAAATTATCGTTAGCATAAGCTGAAGGCATTTTCTTTGTGGCATCCATTCTAGTCAGCCATGTGCTCGCCAAGTGCTTCTCCCGTCCTCACTGTTGCCTGCTCTTGTATTTCGCTTGAGTCATGAACCATAATTAACCTCTTCAGTGCAGAGCCAGAGCCTTGTGCATGCTCAGAAAGATCTGTAGCTGCCAGAATGCTTCTGTCTTAGTCTGTGACTGTCAGGCTGTTTTTGCTGATGCAAGGAGAAATGACTCCCCTCCCACTTTGCCGACTAAGACATATTTGTATGCCCAGGTTAGTCAAAACCTATTCTTGTATGTGCTAGTACCTCCACTTGGTCTCATGCTGACACAGCAAAAAAAGTTTATATTAAAGGCCCTTGGTTTCTGTACTCCTTGTACAGCCTCATACAGTGCCCGAGGGTGATGTATTGTTGCAGTCCCATACATGAGTGAATATTAAATAACCTGGTTTTATATTCCAGCTTCCGTGCCAATCTCTTCTTTGTTGGTCAGGTGCATCAGTAAGCACCTAAAAAGGCTTTTTATTCCACAACCTGTCCATTGATTGTCACCACGGCTGTACAACTTTAACCCGTTCCGAGCTCATGTCGGCACCCTTTAGAATGCCCGCACCACGGCGGAATGTTTGCAGCGGCAAACGGGTTAAACATATAATTTCTCATATTTAAAGCAGTTGTGTATTTTTCCCTTAACCCCTTCGCTGCGGCGGCAATTCCGCCGCAGCGCTAGGGGGGGTGGGGCGAGCGGCGCTCGCATGCTCGTGACGGAGCCGCTCTGTCACGAGCCGCGGTTGCGCTGTGCTCAGGACGGAGCGGTTCCGTCATGGCCCCGCCCGCTCAATAGAGCGCGCCGCGCAGGCGCGGCGGCAGGGCCATGACGGAACCGCTCCGTCACGAGCACAGCGCAACCACGGCTCATGACGGAGCGGCTCCGTCATGAGCATGGAACCGGTTAAGTAGTTTATGATGCTCACTAGGGACCTCTAGGGGTAGCTTGTGGTACTGCACCTAGACATTCAGTGCCGGTGCCTTGCTCACTAGGGACCTCTAGGAGCAATTTGCGGTACTGCACCTAGACATGCAGTGCTAGTGCCATGCTCACAAGGGACTTCTAGGAGCAGCTTACTGTACTGCACTGAGACATACAATGCTGGTTCCTGGCTCACTACACAAGCATTTGCAATGCACTCGGTCTCGCATTACTGAAAGTAATAGCTGTTGGCTTTGCATTATTATTTGCAATGCCAATACCTCAAACTATCAGTAATATGAGACCTATTGCATTGCAAATGCTTGTTTAAGAGCAGACCGTGGCCTGTGGGACCACTGCCTGCTCTGAAAAAACGTTTTTGCTACCTTTCCCATTTGAGAATGGGTTACCACCGACTTGAAGTAGGAGGTTGAATTTGAATGTTTTGCGACCACAATTCGGTAGCAAAACATTCTTTCATACCACTGCGATTCAGTATTAGGAAGGGACGCACCCTAAACACACACCTTCCTAATACCGAATTGGTATGTGTTCACAATTGCGATTCGGTTACATGTTACGAATCGCAAATTAGAATACATAATACCAAAATGCATTTTACATGTTGAAAACTGTAAAATGCATGATAAATATGGCCCTTTGTGCTTTGCTTGAGTGATGACTCATGCGGCTCACACCAGGAAAGTTCTAAGTGTTTTTTGCACAAGACACTCACTATCATCTGAGTCAGCATGCATGTAAGTCAGAGTGCTCAGTTCTTGAAACATGGCCACCTTTGGTAAAAGGAAACAGTGAAGCACATAAAAAACAAAGCAGTATGGGCATTTTTAGATGGTACATATGTAGGTAAATACTGGGTGAGTAATGATTGCACGTGTATTTTACATGTACCAAATACTGTGAAAGTGGGCCTCATGGCCTGTGTGTGTAGCTCAGTGTAAGGGGGTTGGGGCGATAGAGACAGGATGAAGACAGAGGGTCCGGACCATGCTGGCACCGTTAGACCACTTCACCTCGGGTTAGGGGGCGCGGGCACAGTGGTGCTTTCAAGTGTCAGGTTTGTGGCGGTCTGGAGTTCTCACAGTTCATTTGGAGTGCCTGCAGCATACGGAGAAGCAGCACCGCTGCTCAACTGGAGTTCTTGGGTAATTGTTGAAGGCAGGCAGTCCTCCCTGGCTTTTTGGAGGTACAGCAGATGAAGGATGAGATGGGTTTGGCGCAATCTGGCAGGAACAGCAGACAGGCCTGGAGGGTTGGCGCCAAGTCAGTTGCTTCTCCACAAGAGAATGGGGAGCACATTCCTTGCTACTCAGGGGGAGTGGAACGTGCGCCTGCTGAGAGAGAAATCAGGGCACCGCGGAGGGGAGGCGGCAGTGAGAGCTATGGAGGCGCAGGGGGTGGTTCAATCTCCCATGAATTGTGAAATAATACTAAGGGGTTTTGTATCTAAACCTGCAGCGTGATAATGATTATCCTTAAACCCTAGAATCAGTCGCTTTGTGGAGCTAGCCCTTCTTTTCATCATTTAGCTAACGAGGACTATGGGGGGAACTGAGTGCCGGTGGGGAAAGGGAGGTCCGAAAATGCATGAACTGCGAGCTGTGGGAGAAAAAAATAATAATGAACTGAGCGCGGTGTCCCTTTAGTGGGCGCTGTGCTCCTTAAAAAGTTTAAAATTAAAAAACAAAAAGCAGAATACAAATTCTGTTAGGAAACGGCCGCCATGTGCCTAGCTCTAAAGCTATCGGGCAACAGTAACAAAAAAAGAGGAAAACGTGGGTAAAACACATAGCAATAAACTCTATCGCAAGTTACAACAAGCGCGCGTCTCGCGCTGAAAGGAGGCAGCAGGGGTAGAGGAGAGCGGAAGGGGCAGCGCATGTTTCCCTTGCGGGAGCAAGCAGGAACCATCATTTAATTACTAACAGGTGGTTTTGAGAGCTCGCTCCCGCAAGGGAATCGCCAAACGTGCATGCGTTGCCATTCAAAGCAATGCAACGCTTGCACGTTTTTGCCTGCAAAAGTGAAGCGATGGCTAAAGGACTTTTTCCTATGCAGCAAGACCTAAAAAGGGAACTTTCCTTCTCACAAGCTTCAGAGGCCTTTTCCTGCATCTGACCAGTGCCAAATGGACCGGGACCCTGATGTCTGACCTCTGCCTGGCACCCTGTGGGTCTCTCTTTAGAAGTGTACACCTGTGTTCGAATGGGATGTAAACTGACTAAAATCAGAAGAAAAAATCTTTGACCAGGAAGAAACTGGTTAGTGTATCCGAACTGCGCTTCATTGAGATTAGTGCCAAAGTGCAACCACGGTTCTCCTTCAGGAGGGCAGGAAGCATAAAAGAATTAGATACACACAGGGATCAGGATGTGCAATCAAGACAAAGGACCTTATGGGACAATCCAGCAATTATGGGGCACCATCTATGTGGGCATTGCAATGTATGCCAATTGAATGAAAAAGTACAGAGAATCGAGTTAGGTCTCTCAACACCATAGATTATTAAGCACCATTCTAATTGCAACACTCACAATGTGGTCCTTATTATAATCTGTAAGTGTGGTTTGAAATACATAGGGATGACACAAGGAGAGTGAGACTACGCATTATTGAACACTGGAGCACGTTTAGATGCAAAAAAAACAGCTACTAAAATGTTGTGTTATTTTTTTGGAAAAAGGCCACCATGAAAACGACTTCCAATGGTCTGCATTAGAAAAATTAAAACCTAAGAAAAATGACATGACTAAGACTCTTCTAAAATTTAAATAGAGGTGGGTCTACAGGCTCCACACCGGCTCATATGGTCTACATGATTAAATATCCTGGTCAAAGGTTGGTTAGATGAAAGGGATGAACTTGTTTTTAAGATTTGAGATAAGATGGATATGTTCACTAGAATCACCCTCTCTGTGATGATTTTTTATGCGAGTCCTCTGGACGATTTTTAACACTGCATGGTGGAAAGATTACTTACAAGATACCATTACGTTGTGACCACACAGGCAATTAAGAGTGCTAGATGCAGTATATGTGAGCTTAACCCAACCACATGTCTACAAAAATTTCATTTTTTGGTCAAAAAAAGACCAACAGGGGGACACAGACATAAGTATCGGAATAGATTCAGATATTATGATGAACCAATAGAGACTTAACTTCATCAGGAGTTTAAGGTGCTAACTGGCAGTTGTGTATATGAGAATTAAGACGATCATGGAAGGGGAATACTTATCCCAAGTTCCCCTACTATTAGGTAACCCAGAGCCCTGATCATGATTTCGCTAGCAGCTACTTGCCAGAAGGGACAATTGCCTTAACAAAACAATAAAAATTATTCAAAAAACCATTAAGTAAGTAGGTAATTGCGACATAGGGGTCGAGTTTGCACCAATACTAATCATAGGCGCTACAGCCATTAACAAGAACTGCATTTCCCATGTTCCCCTAGCATCCGGACGCTGAGGGGAGGGGGTAGGAATGAAACACATCATGCCATTTTGTTCCCTCTGAAAAAAATACCAGCAGCCGCCGGGTACAGATCAGAATCTGAGGTGCATCTGCAAGGAAGCTGTACTATGACAAAGTAAGACGGGTATTGGGGGCAATGGTATAGTGCTGGATTAAAGAAATAGGGGCCTTTTATTTTTGTGTCAATCTACCTAACCCCTTATAACTTAATATGCGAGTGTGTGATTTCAATATGTAATTAAGCACATACCCAGGAGTAAGCAGCATGGGTTTACTTAATGCGCCCAAGGCCTGATGTACGGTAATGGCATCACATGGATTAGTTCACTGTATATATGGCACGTCCTCGCGCCAATCAGACGCACAGACTTGTAGCAAAGTATTTGTTTTAACAATAAACCAATGTTCATCCAGTAATCGGAATTGAATCCATATCTTTATTTTCAGCTTCATCCATATTTTATCCAATCACTTAAAAGGCAGCGTTATTCCAAATTTTTTCAAATCCCACTGGCATGCCCATCCAGGCCTTATCAGTACAACGTAGGGATTAACATTTCATCGAGGTTTGCCTTATATATTATCACCCAATGCATTTAGGGATCTTACAGCCCTTCGTCAGGGGGTCACTATAGTGAAAGGAGGTGTAGAAATATGCAACAAAGAACATTTAAATTGGTTTATACTATCTCTGGACTCCCAAATGCAATGATTTATATGTTCAGGTTAAAAATGTTTATTTAATTTTGTTTTCACTCCAATCTTAGGAGGGTTTGAGAATTGAAAGAAGAGGGTCTTTATATTTTTGCACAGATTGATATTGTGTATACAATGTTACTGGGGTGGATTGTTTAGCAGAAGGGTGAGGCACACATTTCTTTAAGGCTCCAATGTTGAGTTACGTGGGTGAGCCACACCTCCACGGTAGTTAGAAATAGAGAGGTTTCATGTGTAACGTGTTTGATGGCAAAATCAAGGTGAAGGAGCAAGTTGGTTGTTACAGGGAGCGTGGAGGAGGCGATTATGTTGCCGGTCACGGCATGAAAGGTACAGCTTTATAGTATTTATGTTGTTGGTTACAGGGTTAGTGTCAAGTAAACATACATTGATTTTAATTAATCTTATTTGTGTATGATAGTTTATGTAAATGGGTGGGAGAATATGAGAATTAATTTATGTCAGAATTAGCTTGGTTGAAACACAATGATTTATTGAACAGTACTTTTTTTAATGCACGTAAACAGTCAGCAAGCCGCAATATTGCTACAGACAGCCAGAACAGTCACAAGTAGAAGAAGGTATGCAAGCTATCATTCTCATTTATCACATGGACTAATGTCATATAGTGTATCTCAGTCCATGGTTTGTGTCTCGTACAGGAGGGGCAATATTGAAATGTCTGGTTATTATCCATGGTTGTAATATGCTCTGGATGAAACTATACAGTACAAAGTTCATTATGGCAAATAGAACTATGAGTGACACAAACATGAAGAAATGAGTGACATGATAATGCGGCCTCATAAACGCAAACAATATCAACCTGCTTGGGGCCAGTGAGCAAAGGGAACTGTACCTAGTTTGGGTTTCTACCACTGAACATATATAATTAGAATACCTACTGTGAGTGTCACTTTTCAAAAATGGAAACTAGGGATGCCCTTTAGGATTTGAGACCATAATATATAAGATAGGTTTATAAAACTAGGACTCACGTATTCCACATCCATTGGAGTACTTGGGCTTGGATATGATACTATAACAGTGAGACAGATAAGATGTTCTGCCTTGACAATTTTTGATCTGTACCTCTTGTCAAATGCAAGCTCCTTCCCAGTGTGACTGCATGGTATAAACCTGACAGTTTTACAGTAAGTAAATGTACTAGTTGTGCATGTTCACCAGTGTTTTCCATGTGTGCTGAGTGTGATGTAACCTAACAAAAAACTGGAACTCCCTCCCCAGTCGGATTCGTACTGAACCCTGCTATTTTAAGTTTCGAAAGGCCCTAAAAACATTTCTTTTCCCCAAGGACACCTAATTTTCGGTTCCCTCTTCAGTCGTTCTCTGTTCTATTTTGTTAGCGCTGGGACGCTCTCGGGCAGCCATGCGCTTTATAAATCAAATTTCATTTCATTTCATGTGTACCACAATGGGTGCATTAATATATGAAAGATGATTGTCTCAAGCAATACAAAAAAGGAAACTTAAAAGAATGTATAACAGACCATGGTGATATCCATAATGTTTTATAAGCAAGTAAAGATGTTGGATGGGCAGGTAAGACTTATTCTTACCTGCATGAACATGACTGGTGCAAAACTACAGATACTAGGGTATGTTTGACTGCCCTGACGAAGGCCTTAGACAATCTCACAAGGATGCCAAAACATGTTGAGATGATGCTCAAGACATAGACTGATGGTAGCATCCTCATGTATATAGTTTTTTTAATCCAGCCCAGTGTACCTTAGCTTAGGACCAGACAACAATTCTTCTAACCTCCCTTTTCAATGAGGTTAAGACCACCATGCTACTATCATCACCTTAACATGGTGAGTCGGACTGACCATAAGGAAGCAGGTCACAAAAGAGTAGGTGAGACCTTTCCTTCCAAATCATTTTTCTTTTTTGATTGCAGTCTTTAAAAAGAATAACTTTGTTACTCCAGAAATTAGTGTAGGAGTACAGACCTTGACGTACCTACTAAGAGTTGTGTTTTAGTGTGGAGGGCGTATGGCAAGCAGACCTCTATTTCCCATGTTGTTTGAGTCAGTCAACACTTACTCAGTGCCACAGAATAATACTAAACTGCTTTTATGCACCATACCCGTATTCAAACCATAGGACCCATCCGGATAGAAAACACCTTCATGTAGAAAGGGTCAAATCTGCTCAAAGGCAGTCCAAAGACAACATAATACGAAAGTTAAGATTCCAGCAGTGACCACCAAAAAATGGCTGTTTAAGTTAAACCTTCCTGGAAGGAAGTTGCAAATGCTTTTGAAACCCAGCCATCAAAGGTGATGGCAGTGTAGGGAACAAGAACTCCAACCCAAGAAACTCCTGTCACCAGAAGCATTTTTTTTTGTACTTTATAAAGAATTAATTCGACCCTACCTAGGATGAGGGTGCACTGGATATCAAGGATGAGCAGGACAAGAAAAGAACCTGGGCTGAAGAAAGGAAATCACTCTAACTACTTCCCAGTCTGAAGTTAGAGCCAACCGGTCACCGGAACCCAAAACAAAGGAAAACCTCCTCCTTAGTAACCCCAATGACAGCAACATCCCTGCAGTCATTCCGGCCTCGGACAAGCCTTATCAGTTTTGATGGAAATCCTGAAAGAAGAAAATTCAAACCTTCAACTAGGAACTAAGCCTAGGGTCTCTTTCTCTTTATGACTTTTGTAACTTGCTCACATAATTCTTACGGCAAAAGCATGTTGTTGGACTTGGCCCTTTCTGCAGGGTTATCCACAAACATTTTGCTTCTTCCTCCTATTTTTACCTGACCTGTTGTTGTTGGTTTTAGGATTCTGGGCACTTTACCACTGCTAATCAGTGCTAACATTCATATGCTCTCTGTGTAAATTGTGAACATGATTGGCATATTTGACTTACTGGTCAGTCCCTAGTAAAGTGCACTGCATGTGCCGGGGCTGGTAAATCAAATACTATTAATGGGCCTGCAGGATTGATTGTGCTGAGTACCCTGAAAATATGTCTCAGGCCTTCCACTGCAGTGCCTGTGCGCCGTTTGCTGACTGCCATGTCGACTTGGCAAGTGCACCCACTTGCCAGGACCTAACCTTCCCTTTACTTAGATATAGGACACCCCTGTGGTAGGCCCACGGTACCCCCCTGGGCAGGGTGCAGTGTATGTGAAAGGTATGACATGTACTGATATGTATAACATGTCCTGATGGTGAAATACTGCCAATTTCGTTTTTCAATATTGAAAAGCTATCTTTCCCCATAGGAAAGAATGTGGAATGATTTGGAACATTTTACAAGCATATCTTCACATAGGGATAAGATGGAAAAATAATGTTTAGGCTCTCTAAACTCAGAATTTAATAACAAATATTTTACTAAAGTTGGTTTTTAATTTGTGGGTTTGAAAATGACACTTTTAGAAAGTAGGCATTTTCTTGTTTAACCATTCTGTGTGCTTCTGCCTGTTTGTGTATTGACTGTCTGGTTTTGAAGTGACAGGGGCTGGGGAGGTGCATTCTCTCAGACAGCCAGGCTGTGTCCTGCCTTTCCAGAATGAGTCAGGGCTGGGCTGAATAGACCTGGGCTGCATTCAGCGTAGTGGTAGGAGTTCTCGCTAGCACATGAATAGGCCTGGTCTGCATGTAGAGTGGTGGGAGGAGATTTTCCTTGCACCTGAATAGGGGCTGGCTGCCTTACACAACGCTGTTTCCACCGCCTGCCGGGCAGCTGCACAAGAGAACACAGAACTGGTTTGGACTGGGCTCAGAGACCTTGCACAAAGAGAACAAAAACATTTTGAGGTATAAGTAATTCAGAGTAGTGGTAGGAGTTCTCGCTAGCACATGAATAGGCCCGGTCTGCATGTAGAGTGGTGGGAGGAGATTTTCCTTGCACCTGAATAGGGGCTCTCTGCCTTACACAATGCTGTTTCCACCGCCTGCCGGGCAGCTGCACAAGAGAACACAGAAGGGGTTTGGACTGGGCTCAGAGACCCTTGCACAAAGAGAACAAAAACATTTTGAGGTATAAGTATTAGATTTAAGACCCCTGAAGTTTAGACTACTTCTGGAATCAAGAGGAACCTTTGCTGAGGAGAAGAGCTGGATAAACTGAGAAGTACTGCCCTCACTGAGTGTCTGCGGTTGGCCGGCGGTTGCTGTTTCTGCCAACGAAAGGAGGCCTTTGCTGTGTGCTCTGCCCCCTGCTTGAGGAGAGTCTCCAAGGGCTTGAGTAGAGCTTTCCTTCTGTTTTGAAGTCTCTGGAACACAAAGACTTCACCCCCAGCTCCCCTGAACTTCCTTTCTGGGAGTTCTGACCTGTCAGAAGTACCTGTGACTGTGTGGGGCCTCTGGAGGTTGTTTCTGCTGCTGGGAGCTGGAAAACTTCTCAACAACAAGGAAATCGACGCATCGTTCTTCTGGTGACAGTGTTTCTGATGCAACACTGCCGTGTGAGAATCTCCCAGCACTGCCGCGCCGCCACGGAAACCAGCGCAGCGCCTATCGCCGCTGCAGGAATTGACGCATAGAGGGATCGCAGCTGAAAAGGTGGACGTAGCACCCCTCGCTGCCGATGCATCCTAGATTTACATGCATCATCCCTGTGCAGCAAGTTTTCCCCCCACGCATCACCCTCAGATCAGAGTCGACTCAGAATCGAGGCATCACTTCCCCCTAAAGACAGGACCCAACTCATCGCTCCCCTGTGTACAGCTGAACTGTTGCATTGCATCCACGAAGATCTCAGGAACAACACATCTCTTTGTTTTTCGAAGCTTCTCATTGTTGCGGCTGTTTGGCTTGGTGAACTTTGTAGCAACAACAGGTACTTTACAAGAAATCATGCATCCATAGTTTTCTATCGACTCAGTTGCTAAAATATTTGAAAGTCATTTTTCTTAATACTTGTATGTTGGATTTTTGTCGTTTTGGTCTTGTTTAGATAAAGATACTTTATTTTTCTAAACAGGTTTGGTGTCCTTTTGTGGTGTTTTCTCTGTTACTGCGAGTATTGGTACAAATACTTTACACGTTGCCTTTTGGATAAGCCTTTCTGCTCGTGCCGAGCTAAAAAGGAGGTGAGCAGGGATTGGGGAGTTCCAAGATTAAAATGTGTGTATTTTCAGAACTAACTAGTTGATGTTTGGAGAAAAATAGTTGAATTTCAAAAATATACTTAAATCGGTTATTGAGTAATACATCAAGCGGGCTCGGTGTAGTGTAATGTAATAGTTGCTCGTGCTATTATCTCGTGCCCTTTGTATTCTTTGTATGGCATGCGTGGGCGCATGCTGAGAATGTATACTTGTATTCATTTGTATGTACGGAGCCTTCCGATGTCAGGTGTTCGTTAGATACTTTCAGTTGCTACTCGGACTCCTGACTGAAGAGGCGCTCCTCATGTGATTTGGAAACCTTTGGAATAAAGCTTCCTATCAAGTTAACCTTTGTCCTGGATTTAATAAGACAACTTTTCTTCTACATATTGGCGACGATCGGGATTTTGTTTCCAATCACCGACCCACGCAAAGGAAATTTTCTATTATTTGCGTTTTCTGGGATTTCATTATTGCAGTCTTTGAAAACCTTCACTATCTGGTTATGGATTTTATTCAATGGCAAAAGACTGTAGATTGATTTGAAAACAAAAACAAAGGACTGTGTTGTCTCAGGATTCTCGTCTGGAGGAGCGGAACTTCGTTCAAATTTTTTTTGGTTTTTCATTCACCTCATTGGTTGGATTGGCCACTTTTTCTATTGGTTTGATCTTCCGACAACTCCCGAATTCACTCTGATAATTGGATTTATCGCTATTTTTTTTTTTTACTGGCGATCGTTTCATCATTCGAATTACGCGCTTACTAAACTGCTGGAATTTCGAGTGTTCACCGCGCTTACCGATCTGCTGGAATTGGGAGCGTTCACGTCGGATCTTCTGGAACCTCCTCAGGACAGCGCTGGAACTTGGAATTCTTGTGTGTTCTGGCTCCGCTTGGCATTCTGGGAGTACGTGTGACGTTACACGTTAGACGTTACGTACGGCGGCCATTTTGGTGAAGTTTCATGACTTCAATACTTTACTCAAGCTGCGTGTGACCCGTTTTCGGCGATTCGCACGCCTTAACTACAACTTATTTCTATTCCTTTTAACAGAAAAATTATTTTTCAGAGAGACATTTCCTGGCGATTTGGTACTGTATTTAACGGTTTTAGAAGTATTATATTTTGACTATTGTTTATTTTCTTTTACTTAGTTGCTAATTACTGTTTTTCATTTTTAACATGTCTTCTGTCAGAGAAGTCACTCAACCTCCTCCTTTTCTCGAAAAGCCTGGAAAACCTACCTTATTATGGTCAGAGTGGTTTGGCTTATTTGAGAACCACATTATGGCGATTGATGCGGCTGACTATTCTCCACCTAGAAAGTTTGCTCTTCTGTTTGGTAGTTTGGGTCTAGCCGCACAACGCATTTTTAAGAGTCTGGTTCCTATTCCACCTCCTGCTGCTCATTCTGGGGATAGTGAGTGCAATGTTTATGTGGAGGCTATTGCAAGGTTAAAAAAGCAGTTTGAGGAATCTCCTAATATTATGTTAGAGAGACACAAATCCTATAAAAGGAAACAAAAGGAGGATGAAAAAATTGATTAATATATTTCTGCTTTAAGGGTATTAACAATTACTTGTGATTTTGGGCCGTTACTTGATAACTATATTCGTGATCAATTCCTGTTCAATTGTGCTTCATCTAAGGTTAAGGAAAGGATTCCCAGTTGTAAGGATCCATCATTATCTGAAGTTATTGATCTTAGTCTTAGTATTGAGAGATCAATAATTTCCACGAAAGCTATGTCAGTAGATGCTTCCTCTAAAGTAAATTTTATTTCTGAAGAAATGTCGGAAGAAGGTCTATATGCTGTTTCTAACAAAGAAAATAAGGATAAATGGCAGAGTAAACCAAATGTCAACCAGAACAAACAAAATTTTTGGTTTGTTTTAGATGTGGGTCTAAATTTCATATTGGGAATTTCAAGGGGTGTCCTGTTGTTAATAAGCGCTGTGTTTTGTGCAAGAAAGTAGGACATTTTCAAAAAGTTTGCAGGTTCCAAAAGAAACCTGTTAAGGTCAACTATGTGGACATGGACGAATGTTGTGAGAACTTTGACAATCTTATGTTAATGGTGGATGGTGGAGATTCGGAACCTATTAAAGGACCTTTATGTGAAGCTTTAATTGATAACATTAAGCTACAAGTAATGGCAGATTCTGGTGCTCCCATTACTATTCTCAGGGATTCTACATTTTTTGACAAATGGGGTGGCGATATGAAATTAAGCCAATCTGATATCAATCCGAAGGCTTTCGGAGAGAAAGATATAGATATGTTAGGCTTCTTCTTAGGAAATCTACAAGTTCTTGGTAGATCTATCGTTACAAAAATGTATGTGGCAATAAAAGGGAAAGATATCGTGGGTTGGAAGGACCTTGCTAAAATGGGGTTATATCTTGTCCCGGGGGATGAAAATCCCATTAAGGTGCGGGAGTTCCCTATCTGTTTTGTAGAAGATGCAAAAATTGATAGAACTGACCTTCTGAATGAGTTTAAGAATGTGTTTTGCAATAAAATTGGTCTGGTGAAAGGGGCTGAACACAAGATCAGATTGGTTCCTGGGGCTTCTCCCGTATTTCATAAGGTACATCCAGTTACTCTGAGTGTCAGGACTGAACTTAAGAAGATGCTGGAGGATTTATGTAGAGACAAAATTATAGAACCATCAGAATCCTCTCAATGGGTCGCCCCCATCGTCGTAGCACGTAAGAAAAATAATGAAATCAGACTGTGTGCGGACCTCAGGGCTCTCAATAAAAATATTAAGGTTGACTGTCATCCCCTTCCAAAAATTCAAGAGCTGTTAGCAAATCTAGGTGGGTCCAAATGGTTTTCACTGTTGGACTTAAAGTCTGCTTACCATCAGATCCCTTTGTCGAAGGATTCACAAGAGCTAACCACCTTTGTTACACCATTTGGGGCTTTTACATTTTTGAGGCTACCATTTGGATTGGCTTCAGCAGCCAGTGTTTTTCAAAGGTTGATGGACTCTTTGTTTGGGGATCTGTTGGGGGTACAAGCATATTTGGATGACATTTTGATTTTTGCAAAGACGATGGATGAGCATAATATTTTGTTGAGAAAAGTGTTGTCCATTTTGGGGAGTAAAGGAATGACTGTCAGAGAGGACAAATGCAAGTTTGGAGTGTCTGAATTGGAGTACTTGGGACATTCAATTTCTGAATCTGGCATTAAACCAAAGTTTTCTGTAGTCAGGGCTCTGATGGAAGCTAAGCCTCCGGGTGATAAAGATGCTGTCCGTTCATTCTTAGGGCTGGCAGAGTATTATGCCAGGTTTGTAGAAAATTATGCACAGGTGGTGGAGCCTCTGCGTTTACTCCTTAAAAAAGGTCAGAGGTTCATTTGGACTAAAGATCTAGATGTGACTTTTGCTAAAGTCAAGGAATTGATTGTTTCAGCACGCTCTCTTCAGGCATTCAGGGATGATTCCCCTTGTATCATTGCTGTGGATGCTAGTATGAAAGGCTTAGGAGCTGTGTTATGTCAACAGGTGGAGGGTAAGGAGCACACCGTTGCTTTTGCTTCAAGGTCTTTGAAAGATTTTGAAAAACACTATAGTACGATTGAGAGAGAGGCGTTGGCCTGTGTGTGGGCGGCTCAGAAGTTTAAAATGTATATCTGGGGCCGTAAGTTTGTGATTTTATCAGATCATAAACCCCTTTCGTTTATCTTTAGCAAAGTTTCGGGTTCGAACAGTCTTTCTCCTAGGTTGACTAAGCTGGTCTCTAAACTCCAGGAATTTAACTTTGAATTGAGGCATATTGCAGGTGGTAAGAATTTCAGAGTGGATTGTTTGTCCAGGATGTTAATGGATAGAGATGATGATGATGATATGGTGGAGGAAGACGTAGAATGTGTGTCTGTGGTGGATGCTGTAGAAGAGTGGAATTCCGTCATTTCTGAAAAAGACTGGAAGGAGGCCAGTGCGAAGGATGGCATTTTGTCTCAAGCGATGGAGTTCTCTTCTAACGTTTGGCCGGAGGTCAGAAATTTGTCCGGGGATTTAAGGAATTTTGCTCAAGTGGCTGAAGAACTTTCAGTGAAAGATGGTGTTTTGTTGAGGGGCGACAAATTTGTTCCTCCCAGTGGTTTGAGAAACATTATTGTCAGGCTGGCTCACAGTAGTCATTTGGGGGTGACCAAAACTTGTATGAGAATCAAATCTCATTATTGGTGGCCGGGCATCGATTCTCAGGTAAGGGCAGCTGTGGACAATTGTGAGGAATGTTTGTTATCCGATAAACATTGGAAGACTCATGAGACTCCATTACAACCTTCTCAATTTCCTGGGGTTGCTTGGGAGAAGGTCGCTTTGGATTTTTCTGGCCCGTATAAGGTGCTTCCCAAGGGGAAAAGATACCTTATTTTAGCTATCGATTACTTCTGGAAGTGGATGTATTATAGGTTTGTAGAGGCCCCGGATTCAGATAATACCATTTCTTTTTTAGAAAGAGTGTTTTTATTGGAGGGGGCACCCCAAGTATTAGTAACTGATAATGGGACTCATTTTGTCTCGGAAAAAAATGTGCAGATTTCTGAAAGCTCATGATGTGAAGCAACTGAAAGTGGCTCTTTATTCCCCTTCTTCCAATGGTCTAGTGGAACGAGGCAATAAGATTTTGAAAGAAGGAATTCAAACAGCTCTAGCCTCTGGTGTGGATGTTTTTAAGTTTTTGGAAAAGAAACTTTGGAATTATAATGTTTCTCCTCATTGCACGACTCAAATGTCTCCCTTTCAATTATTGCGGGGTAGAAAGTTACACTCTCCTTTATTTCCTGCGTGGTTAGGTAAGGTGGAGGACAATCATTGTTCTTTGACTCGGAATGACATTAACGTTACGGTTAAACAGAAACAGGCAGTGATTAAAGAGAATTTTGACAGAGTTAAGTGTGTGAAGGATGTACAAATGCTTGTGGGAGATTGGGTAATGATTAAAAAACCTTATAAAGTTGCTAAAGGTATGTCTGTATTTTCTAGCCCTGTTCAAGTTGTTAAAGTCAGCAAGAATGCTGTTTTCTTGGGGGACAAAGGCTGGTGGAATGGGAGGCAATTGGCAAAATTAACTGAAGAACAAGCTACTCTTATTGCTAAGAGGAAAAATTTGTCAACACAGGAGGGGTGTGATTGGATGCATTGGTTACAACCCAATTTGATTTCCCTCCCTCCTCACCTTCCTTCCTCGAAGGGCTTCTCGCCCCTTCCTTGTGTGGTTATTGATCCTGCGGTTCCTTCTTGTAGTCGCAGTGGTCGTATAAGGAAACCTCCCGCAAGATATAATGAATCTATTTCTTTTTAATTTATTTATTTCTTTTGGTTGTATTTTTATATAAGGGGGAAGGTGATGTAGTGTAACGTAATAGTTGCTGGTGCTATTATCTCGTGCCCTTTGTATTCTTTGTATGGCATGCGTGGGCGCATGCTGAGAATGTATACTTGTATTCATTTGTATGTACGGAGCCTTCCGATGTCAGGTGTTCGTTAGATACTTTCAGTTGCTACTCGGACTCCTGACTGAAGAGGCGCTCCTCATGTGATTTGGAAACCTTTGGAATAAAGCTTCCTATCAAGTTAACCTTTGTCCTGGATTTAATAAGACAACTTGTCTTCTACACTCGGAGACTTATTATCATTGTGCAAGGGGTACTGCAGCAATGAGAATATTACCCTTGTAAAGGCATTTCAAACTGACAACGCATTATGTACAATACTGTAGGCAATCCTGCTTGATACTTTAACATCTTTACTGCTAGTAAACGTGCACTGGATGGCCACTCGTGTAATCGTGTCGGATGTGCTCACTATTACAAGACTAATAATATTGGCAACTTGGCATGATTTTTAGTTTACAATAGTAGTTCTTATTACGGAAAAGAGCCTAAACTGAATTGGATTTTGACAATGCTTTAACTTGACTGGTATAATTTGAAAGGCACAGTACCTTCACTTTCTAATGCAACGCATTTAACGTGAGAATCCCTAACCTTTTTAGGAGCATAATAAAAGTATTCTGAATTGTGAGCACAATCACGTCTGTATTACTATTTAAAGCACTGGGAAGGGGCGCCGGCACGGGTAAATCAGGTGTACGGAGGGTGCGAGTAAACAAAACGATATTTTCATGGACTCACGTAAACTACATTTTTAGAAGCAGACCTGTATATCTTTTATAAAGAGAATACGAATGACCGGGTATGGGACGTGTCAAGCTCGGCGGTTTGCATTTTACCGATCCTTCGTCCCCCGGGCCGCAGCAGTACCCGGCCTTCCCTCTTCCGTGCAGCGGCCGCCGCTCTGCTGTTGCTGCTGAGTGCAGTGACGTAACGAAGCCGGGCTCCGAAGAGGAGGAGGCCGCGCGTACTGCGAGCCAGCGGCCCTGATTGGCCCAGGCCTGCCGAACAAGGCCCTAGCTCAATCCCGAGCAGCCCAGCCACCTCCGGAGCAACCACGGCAGCCGCCGCAGCCCGGCCCAGCGGGCGCCAGGTAACGGCGGGAAGACTGGCTGCAGGGGGAGGGCAGGGGACCCCGAAATTAGAGGCGAAACTTGATCGGGCGCTGCGCGAGGCCTTAGGACGGGCCTCCATAGGCCTCGCTAGGCCCTGCCCGCGGCCTCCGGCAGAGAACGGGAGGGGTTGCAGGCGCAGCTGCGACAAAGAACCTCAGCGAGAAAAAAAAGGACAAAAACAAAATGTCCTCTGAAACTACGGGGTGTGCTGACACCGTCAGGCCTGGCCTAAACTGGGCCCAGCCACAATGCTATCACTTCCGCTCCGGGCGCGGGTGGGTATGTAACAGTCCTACGCCTGACACTGCGGGCTCGCTTCAGACAGCCGGAGCCACTTCCTGTGCAGCCACCATTCTCCGTACAGGTCCAGACCAGCCTCTGTGATCCCCATCGCATTACTTGTCTAATCAAAGGTTATGGGGAAAGCTGCCCGCTCTCTGCACAGGAGAGGTTTATGCAAGCTGCACGCCAGACCCAGTCGTGCACTCTCACTGAGTGCTGCAGTGTGCTTCGCATCCTTGCATCTGTCTGCTACCCTGAGTTTTTTTCTCCTCAGTAAGGGGAAAACAACGTCGCCTGCAGAACAGCTGCGCATCGAACTACGTTCAGTGCAAACGCGAAAAATCCCTTAAAGATCCCAGAATTTGTTTTAAACATCGGTCTATTTCACACTGCAATTTGCAGTAACAACAGTGAAATGTAACAAACCTGTTTTCGATCTGACAAGCGAGTGCCAGATACCACGTCGCTGGCTATCGTTGCATCCTTCCCTGGCTGGACACGATCAAACAAGACATCGTCAGGGTATTATTGTAGAATACAATCACAGACACCCACTGCTGCTCCCCCACTGTCGGGAACAGACAGGTACGCAGGTTTGGGTCTGAAGAGTTGATCTGTAACATATTCCAATTTCACCTGTATAAGCAAGTTCCTTGCATTTTCTTGTTCACCAGAGCTTGGTACTTTAACCGCGTTGTAGGGCGATGGTTGATTCGTAGACAAACCCACCCCCGCCCCTTCAGTGGTCCCTATTCTGTTTATTAAACACCACAGTGTTGTTACTCCACCTGTCACTGGCAAAGGGGAGGGCTTTATTTTCCCTAACAATTTGAATAGCTATACACTGTAACAGCGGGGCGTTTAATTGTTGAATGTATCAGTTTGTATACTTTTATGTATATCATGTATTTGCTCTGAATTCTACTTAGTGTTTCCTGCTGGTCCCTGAATAGGGAGCAGGGCAGGAATTTTCAGCAAGTAATTGCTCGCCATTGCTTTCTGCAGTGGACTGCCACTCGCTTTTTGTATATGTAGAATTATTTGTTTTGTGGTTTATCTCTCCATCACATGATAGATTTTTTTTCAGTGCATATCTGATTTTGCCACAACGAATGCATATGTTATATGTTGTATTTTTGTGTGTTTGGGACGATCTCTTTTATTCTCTTTACATTCTTTATGGGTTCGATGAAAAATGATAAAAATCACCGAAAGGAAAATAAAACAAGTAACTGTGCGCCAATAGAATGAAAAATATACATTGGTTTAAATACACGTATCCGAGTTAATTGCTCCTTTTTAAAATAGGGTTTCAAGCTACCTTAGTTGTGCAACGTGAAAAACAGTTTGTCCAGTTTTGAAACGTAAAGGTGAAAGCTACTGAATAAAGTTAATGTTTTTTCAGGCATTTTCAATGAAAATATACTATTCGTTTTGGCAAAAAGCTTGTTGAAAAGCAGTCTCAGTGAGGTTTCATTGGTGATAGACTGAAACATGTTTGCCTTGGGTGATTTACGTTTATTTTTGTGCGCTTTCAAGCACAGGTTCCTGTTGCAGTTTGTTTTCAGGCAGGGGGCCTAATTTAGAGGTCAGAATGAAATGGATTAAAAATGCAAACTATTTTGGTGCATGTTTTCCATCTTCCATCTAATGCTTGTTGAGAGGAAGCTGTTTTGTATGCTCATTTTTTTGCCCTTAGTTTGCAACCAGCTTACTACATGATGGTGATAAAACATAGTGCACAACGGACGCAATGAAATGCACAAAATCAATTATACCTCATTAACTTTTAGTGGTGCAAAATGCAAATATATTCATGTAGAGCACAGTGTAAAAACTCCTCTGTCAACATGGCCTTAGCACCAGTTGTTTTCTCAATGCTTGCATTCACATTACTGCAAAAAAAAAAAAATGAAATTATGCTTTTAAACTTCATCCGTGTTTTCTGCCTACCCCAACCCGCTGTCTGTGTTCCTGCCTGCCTACGCCCACCCGCTGTCTGTGTTGTGCCTGCCTACCCCAACCCGCTGTCTGTGTTGTTGCCTGCCTACCCCCACCCGCTGTCTGTGTTGTTGCCTGCCTACCCCCACCCGCTGTCTGTGTTGTTGCCTGCCTACCCCCACCCGCTGTCTGTGTTGTTGCCTGCCTACCCCCACCCGCTGTCTGTATTGTTGCCTGCCTACCCCCACCCGCTGTCTGTGTTGTTGCCTGCCTACCCCCACCCGCTGCCTACCCCCACCCGCTGTCTGTGTTTTTGCCTGCCTACCCCCACCCGCTGTCTGTGTTGTTGCCTGCCTACCCCCACCCGCTGTCTGTGTTGTTGCCTGCCTACCCCCACCCGCTGTCTGTGTTGTTGCCTGCCTACCCACATCCTCTGTCTGTGTTGTTGCCTGCCTACCCCCACCCGCTGTCTGTGTTGTTGCCTGCCTACCCCCACCCGCTGTCACTTAGTTGCCAGTCCCCTCCTCCAACTGTCTGTGTTGTTGCCTGCCCCACCTGCTGTCCATTTTGTTGCTTGCCTCCACCCGCTGTCCCCGTGTTTTTTTTGTCTCCTCCCACTGTCCACGTTCTTGCTTCTCCTCCCTCCCTCCGTATTGCCTCTCCCCTTCCAAATGTGTCCATGTTATTTACCACCCGCAGTACACAACAAAAGTCCTATGATGGGTTGAAAGCCTCGTCAACCACTTTTTATTCACAGGCCAGCAGTTGCTGTTGAGGATGTTGCCCCCGCATATGTTTTCCCCTGGAATAATGCCCCAAAAAGTACTATGATGCAGCCAGTGCTGGTCTTGCTGTACAACATGGATAAAAAATACTGACAAGGCCATTAGCTCTCTAAGGCACGACCTATTGACTTTGCCAATGCTTGTTACATTATTACCACCATCTAACAAATGGCATCTGTGGGCCAAAACCGGGGCGGTTGCCCTTAGCACTCTACTCTAAATTGGTATAGTGTTAAAGATAGGTTAAAAAAATAGTCCAACTAAAAAACAGAGGGATCCCTTTTGTGCTATATATTACTTGGTCAACCTATGATCAAACAGTGCACTGAACCGAAAATATACCAGGCTGTATAAAAACCTAAAAAAAAATGCAAAGTTCTGTTTCCTCTATGTATATTAAAAATAATTTATTATAAAATTGTTTCACTACATTCATAAAATGCATATTTCATATTAATCCATAATAAGAAAAATGTACATTAGTTCTAAAATGTGTACAATAACATCGATAAAATATACACAAAAACAATCATAATATCAATTCACATAAGTATTAGAGAGATTTTTGCTTTGCATATAGATCTCTACCACATAAAAAATCTAAAACTTTTATTCAAACTCTTCATGCACTTATTATAATTGAACTAGTGTTGATGCGGCGTTTCGGCGGATTGTCAAATCAGTCTCTGCCTTCTTCAGGACAAATAAAAAAAAAGTTTTTCTTAAAACACGTTTAAAAGCAGTTGTTAATCTGGAAACAGACACAGATCAACACCTTATTAGATGCATGTCATGACTTCATATACTACTCTGTTCAGTGCACACTATTGACATAGTGGGTTGATACCCAACATATAAGTTCTCCACACTATCTTTCTTCGATGTTATATACATTTAAAACAGAGGTTCCCAGAATAGAGAATCCTCTAGGGAAGAGCGGCATACACAAAGTTTAACCTCATAGCTGCTATGGAACGTCCAGCTTCAGTGCTGGACGTTACATTGCGCAGGTGCAGTTCGAACGTTCAACGGCCGACGGCAGCACTACGGAGGTAGTGGTGCCATCGGCCAGTGAACGTGCGCAGCACTTAAGGGGTTAACTTCATATGGCTCACCATCTAGGCCTGGGTCATATTCACTTCCACCCACCAGTTACCTCTTAAAGTTGTTAGTATTCTGCTTCTCCTGTACTCGTGGATTTATTTAGATGGAGCCTGTTTGAGAAGTCTCGACCTGTAAATTATGCATCATTCTCTTAAACTTTTTAGGTCTCGCCTGTCAATGCGCATGCGCATTGAGCTTGCGAGACTATGGGGGCTTAAACAGACTTTAACCAACTTGCGATTCCTTGCAGAGCCCGTGAAATTCAAGCTCAATGCGCAAGCGCATTGACATTAAAAGCGCGTGCACATGCCACTAGCCGCCTGCCTTGCATTACACATCAAAGGCAGCCCAGCCTCCCTCCCGCAGCCCCTGCTGCTTCACACCCTCATTGCCGCCTGCCGGATCAAAGGCTTTCACAGCCGGCTGGCCGTGCTTTCAGTTTCACGGCCTGTCTCCTTATTTAACTTGTTTTATAGTTTCACAGACCCTTGTATTCTATACCCTCTTAGCCCACGGCCTCGTCCAGTCCCCAGCTCCCCAGCTTTCCCCAGCGCCCACCCAATACCCCCTCTCCCCTGCGTCCTTACCCCAGCCCTTGCCTGTTGTAGCCCCAGCTATTCCCACAGTGTTTACAGCGCTCTGACTAACTGACAGGAAAAAAACAGAGCACGTCAACCCTTCAAACTCTAAAAATACTATGACTGCTACTAATAAAAACATCCACACATTACATTATTAGGAACTTGTCTGACCTTGAAAATAGTAGCAGGGAAACAAATGTGCAGACACCGGCTCAGCCAGAGCCGATCAGGGAATGACATCTCACTCATATCACTACCAGCCACCACCGTCCGCGCATCGCCGCCCGCGCCTCGGCAACCGTCTGATTACTCTGTGGCACCCCCGCTGTCTCTCTCGCGCTCTTGCTAGAACTCTCTCTTTCTCCCCCACTCTCTCCCTAAAGCTCTCTCTTCCTCTCCCTCTCTCTCGCACTCTCTCCCGTCTCTCCCTCTCTCTCTTTCTCTCCCTCTCTATCTCGCATTCTCTCCCGTCTCTCGCTAGAACTCTCTTTCTCCCCCGTCTCTGTAGAGCTCCCTCTCTCTCACACTCTCTTCCGTCTCTCCCTAGAGCTCTCTCTCTCTTTCTCTCGCACTCTCTCCCTCTCTTTCATGCACTCTCTCCCGTCTCTCGCTATAACTCTCTGTTTCTCTCCTCTCTCTCGCACTCTCTTCCGTCTCTCCCGAGAGCTCGCTCCAATGTTTTGCAGAGGGTTTTGCCCAGGCCACACCTAGGAAAATGCAACTCGCGAATCACATCAGTGTGAACCGAATTTAATACACTCTGCTGTCCTAGTGAGCGTTTGAGCTGGTGCGACTTTTTTGAGTTTTTAAATGCATTCCGCTTCTCTCTTTGATGCCCTCACGAGAGAGGGCGGCGGCGGTGAAAGGGGGAAAGTATTTAAGCTATAAACCTTTTCATTCCGCCCCAGGGTCCACTGCAGCGGCTTTTTCAAAGTATGCACAGCACCCTGTAATCACAATGCATCAATACCCACCATCGGATCGGGCTTTCATTGGCTACAACTACGTAATTTTTTTTTCAGAATTGTAAGTTTATTTTTTCTTTTATTCCAGTCTTGAATTCTCATGTCTATAGCAGATCATTACAAATGTCACCAACATTTTTTTAATATTTCACTTCTGTTCTTGGATGTTCGTCACAATAAAATACAATGAACATAATCTTCCCAAAAGTTATTAACAAAAATGTAAGCTAGTGCCATTATAAATGACAATAACTTTTATTTAAGTATTCATTATTTTTAAAAATAAAAGCCATTGTTCTTTGTAATATCAATACATCTAAGTCATGTAAATACAACACATATTGCAAAACAAATGCTAAAGATGTCACATTTGCGAAAGTTAAAACTATTGGCATTATAAATAACAAAGCTATTCATTTCGCTATTCTCAAAACCAACACATAAATTAAAAAAAAATGTCATTTACAATACTAATTGCTCAAACTTTCCTAATGCAAGACCTATTGACATTACAAATTAAATAAATTATTTAAGTATTAATTATTTTAAAAAATTAAAAGCCATTGTTATTTCTAATATCAATATATCTAAGTCACGTAAATACAAAACATGTTGCATTACAAATGCTATAGGTGTCACATTTGCGAAAGTTATAACTATTGGCATTGTAAATGACAAAGCTATTTGAGCTATTTCAAAAAACAACACAAATAAAAAAAAGTAATTTGTAAGACGAAAAGCTCAAACTTTCCTAATGCGAGACCTATTGCATTTCCAATGCTTGTTTTATATAGGTTGCCCATTTATTCTAAAGGTCCTTTTTGGCCATATGAGACACTTACTTTATGAAAGGCGCTACAGGTTCAAAGATCAATTGTGCTTCCATCTGTGGTTCCTATTTTTGTCACCTGTTAGAAAACCACATACAATGTGAACACTGTACCTATACGCAAGTAATTTGAATCCCTAATAAAATACACAGCAGTGCATACTTTTCACTTACCCTTCACGTCTTTAGTAAGTTATTATTAGGGCTCCCGGTTTTCCGTTTAAACAGATTTTTACACATAAATACAGACCGAAATTTTTTTTTCCGTCTGTATTTATTAATAGAAATGGAAAAATACGACCAAACCGGTGCTCCAGGCAAGTGGTTGCCTTGCCACACCGCTCTTCCTGATTTCAGTGTATGCCTGCCCACATTAATACCTGCTGGGCCATTAATCTTTGGATATGCACGGGAAATTCCTTCCTATGAGGGTCTTGTATTGAGCTCTGGCCTGCCCTCCATAGCCCTTTTGTTTCACTGTTTGCTCTTTATGGAGGCTGGGGATGCTCTAAGTGGCTAATGTAAGACCAGTAGAAATGAGTTGATTGCAGGATAGATTGTGAGGGTCGGCAGGGTGACAAAGCACTCAAAAACTCTTTCAATCCTTTCTCTCACCTGTGGCTTCTTTTATTTTCTTTTTTTTAAACTTCTTATTGGAAGCGTGTGGCAATAGTAAGTAATTAAAAATGGTCACTGAGTCACTTTGAGAATGAAAAAGAAATCTTTTGAATGTGACCCGAAAAGGGCTAAAAGCCCGGCAGCATAAACATTGTTGGGGAAATTCGGTCGGATTAACATTTGGATTCTTGCAGGCCATACAACTAAACTTTGCACCCTGACTTTGTTTGGCATGAAGAAAACACAGCAAGAAAACAGTAGCAGAATGTAAACATTCCTGAGAGGTGCATCTTGCCAGAGACAGCCAGGGCATATCTGTAAACTCTTTTCAAAGTTAAATCGTGGTTTTTCCACCGTGGCCGCAGTTACACTGCGTGATATTGCGCACCAATGCACCAAAAACGTCTTCAACAAACAAAACTTTGTCTTCTAAATTCAGTAAAAGGTTCAATGCTACTAGGCAGTAAAAAGTAAAATAAGGCAAATGATACACGTCTAAGGCCCAGACTCTTCAATTCAGAGACTGTCTCTCCCTTTTGGAAAATGTATTTTGCATTAGCGAAGGAATACGTTGAAAAAAAGTGATTCAAAAGATGCCAGCTCATGTGGGTGTTGTTCATTATTTCAGGCTTCAAAAGTGTGAGGGAAATAGAGTCCGTCAGGACTAATGCAGGGCCTTAATTTCTGAGGAGTGCAACTTTATTCCCACACCAGGCGGATGATTTATTCTGTCAAGACTGCCCTAGCCACATGGGAGACCATTGCGAAAGGCAGAGATGGGACAAAGGTGGTGGCATGACACTTTAAAGATCCTTGGTGTTCAGAAATAAGAGCCCACTGCCTCAAAGGAGGTTGTTTGCTCGCTCTGCTGTGGACAGCAAATTGCACCACAGAGCATGCTGCAGAGAGAAGCATGGAACTAGCAATAAGAGCAACAAGGCACCCAATATATCTAAATTATCATGAAAGCTGTCAGCTCTTTCATGCACTCTTGACCAGGTCACTGATAGTACACTGGAGCACTCTTCTAAATGTGTTTACATCTAATAATCATGGCTAGTGACATAGTATTTACAATATTGTAACAGCAGCAGCTCACAAAAGTATTGTATTCACTTAATTTGGTGTATATATAAATATAGCTAAACCAATAACAACCCTGTGCACTGTCTATTTAAATAAACATGGAAAAATACTAGCTCCAGAGTCTGATCTTGCTTGCAGGAAAAACAAATGCTGATATATACAGATAAAATGGCAACAAAATAAATATGGATAAATACAGACGGAAATGTTTAAAATAAATACCACAAAACCGGGAGCTCTAGCTATAATCGTTTTTAGGTGTTGAGTCTTCCTATTATGTACTTTAGAACACTCTTTCGCCATCCAATAAATAAATGACCCATGGTCTTCTATGATCCAGGATTACCTAAAGGGATTGTTTAACACATTGTTTATTGGCTATCGCTTTATGCACTAAATTCAGATTGCTAATTGTATGATACATCTGAAATCTAGATTGTCCCATGATAGTATAGAACTATTCACATGCAGTTTAACAGTTGTTATATATACAGTGTTGTTAATCTAGTCACTCGGGGTTACTTCCCGGCTGTATGCTCCAGGTAACCCTCAGTTCAAGTGTGGGTCACGTTAACTCTGTTTCTATTTGAAATAATCAGGAAGACACATTGTCCAGTATCATCCCTCTTTATATCAATCCCACAATCTGGCACCATAGTCTAACCACTACCTATTACCCCCATGTGATGGTTCTACATTTTATTTGAAGCATGAAACTATATGAAGATGCATCATTTTCAAATGCTATTCTCCATTTGTCTCAAAACACCGTATTCTCACATGCTTAACTCCTCGGTAGAGTGTTTGTCCAAAGTTTTTAATTCTTGAGTTACCAAGTAGATTACAGGAAGTGTATAAATACACTTCCGGTAATACGCAGGCACTAAAAAAGTTACGGGGCCGCGATGGAGTCAAGCTGAGGACCCTATTGATATTACTATTGATAGATCTGTGATGTCCTGTGTTATTCGCTACTCCTACATTATTTTCAACATGTCGTCACTCATTCAAACAGGATCATGCCAGAAGCAAACTCTCATTTTGCTTTTGACTCTCTCAGACAGCCAGCTGCCTGTGTGGTGAAGTCAGATCAACGATCTTAACAAGCCCCCTCCCAACAAACCCCCACCCCCCACCTCAAAAACGATGAAGCATTTGCTGCGATGGGAATGGCCCGCCCCGACCAATGGATCCCCAATGCTAACACTCCCTCTATTAGCACAGGCCCACTAACGGACCCAGCCCATAGTTGAGCCTCTCCGATCCAGCAAGTATAGGCAGTACCGCCTCTGCTCCTCACTTGTGTGTCCTTCAGTGTTTCACTGTCTATCGGCCTGAAACCAAGCCAGTCCAGAATTCCGCACCGCAGGACAGAGAGCGGCGCTTGGAGCATGATCTTCTGGCTCCCCTCGACTTCACTGAGGGCCTCCCCGCGCAACCTCCGACGAGGAGGAATCGGACTTTAGTCCCGGCGGCGTATGGGCCTGCACCCGCGCCGTTTCATCAGTCCATTTAAACACCTCCTCTGGTGAGTCAAAGAAATGGGTACAGGAGCGATAGACGAGCAGGGTACAGTAGGTCATATGGGAGCTTGAGGTCCCTCAAGCGGGCCTTGGCCGCCAGGAACGATTGCCTCTGTTGCTGAACCAGCCTTGTGTAATCTGGGAAAATTAGGATGCAAGCTATATCATACTGAAGGGGTTCTTTGATACGTGCCTGCTTCAGAATAACATCCCTGTCATGATAGTTCAGAAGCTTTGCCATGACTGGTCTTGGGCAAGCCCCAGGTAGAGGTTTCTGAATAAGCGCACGATGAGCATGCTCAATCACAAAGCAGCGGGACATCGAATCCGGTGGAAGCCAACTTTCCAGCAACTGCATGAGGAACTGCTCCAGGTTGCCCCCTCACAGCCCTCCGGAAACCCAACAAATCTGAGGTTATTGCGTCTTGCCCTTTCTTCTGCATCTTCCACTCGCAGTGCACAGCCCCATTGGTTGGTCGCCAACCCTGCCACCCGCTTCTTCAGCATGGTAACATCATCCTCCACTCCTGAGATCCGAGTCTCGGCCTCAGTGATACGGGACATAGCGTTCCGCAGATCCTGCCGCAATAGCATAACGTCCGACCCCGCAGTCCCTATCTGGACGGTGTAATGGCTGCCAGGAGCCCTGCATTGTCTGACACACTTCCTTGCGACCCCACCAGTGGCACCCGCGCAAGTAAACTTGTCAATAGGGCCCCTTATCTCGTGTCATGGCTGGCACTGAATAGTTCTTAGCCCCGTCGGGGCAGTCGTCAAGTGAGCAATAGAGCGCCACAAGTGACTAGAAATCAGGAAGGAGAACCACTGTCCAGGGCCACCGACAGGGGTCCAAGGGAGATCCACCCAAACCAATAGGCCACTCAAATACCGACCTCTGCGACGGGGGATCCTGTCCACTACACGAGACAGCAGAGTGCAACGGGGCTCCTCCTCAACGTCCTCTGGAGCAGTTTACACCCCCCAGCATCGCTGATGGGCCCCCCCGCAGTCTGACCCGACCGCCGAACCCCTCACCAGAGGGTAAAGGGGGGGATGATACTGAGGGGGGAATGCCAGAGCAGCCACAGCGTCGATCCCGGCCGGTATGTCGTGCACTAATGACCAGCGCTGGCCCCCAACTACGTCACCTGCGGGGACCGGTCACACCTCCAATGTGGGAGTGCCACCAGGAGCAGCTGAACACCAGGAGTGGGGCGGACGAAGCACCATGGCCCCCACAGGGATCCCCCACACTCCCCTCCATTATCAATGGAAGAAAAGGGGGGGGAACCATGACCCCACGGTCCCTTCTGATCCCGTAAGGCCTCCGATGCAATGTACCTCCCTCAGTGCCACCACCTACCCCCTCACAGTCCGATATGACTGCCAGCGCCCCCGGGAGCTGCCAGCTGTCTCCCGCTCTCAAAGGACGCTAGTGTGTGGGGGCGCCTCAGTCCGCAAACGGACCCATGGGGTGCACAAAAAGGGGGGGAAATGAATGGATGTACTGCCTATACCGGATAGCAGCCGCCAGCATATTGATGGCGGTGGTCCGATTTTCTCCACCGTGGCCTGACACTGCTGCCGAGCTGTGGCGTTTCGCCTGCAGGATCCGCCACTGGTGGGATCCACCAGCCCCGGGGGAAGACATCTGCTCAGGAGCGCTCGCCGGTGCCAACGTCCGCCCGGTACCGCAGCACCCGGATAACACCGCCAGGGCCGTACCTCCTCCAGGTGGCCTGGGATCTAGGCGACGACCCCGGCCTCGCCCCAGGCCCCGCCGAGCCTCTACTGACAGATCGTCGTCCCTAGCGGCACCCACGGAACCAGCTTTTGCCCACGCAGGGCCGTTGTGACAGCTCAGCAATGAGGTATATTGGAGTTGCAGGATGGCATTGGAGAGGTAGGATAATGCACGATTTTTAGTTGGGCTGGATGGAGCACTGTCAGCCCATGTCCGCCACGTTGGCTTGCCAAGTCACGCCCCCAGTGGGTTGGGGATATTTCAAGTGGTATTTTCAAATTCAAAATAAAGGTTAATGTCTCTTTGGTAATATTCGGAGATGATGGAATGCTTGGGGAGAATCTTCAGGAGGCTCATAGAGGCTTGTTGTTATGTCTGGTATTAATTGCCCGAAGAGAAATATGTATGAAGTGGAAAGATCCGCGGCCCCCTACGTGTGAGGACTGGTTAAAAGCAGCATTTGCCATGGCACGTCGGGACCAGGTGGGAGAGACTGAGAGTAGTGTGAACATCTGGCAGGCCCTACTATTTTTGGGGTAGGGAGCCGAGTCTGGCATAGTTCCCCTTTGGTACAAACTGGTCCTATGATTACACCAAGCTCCCAACAAAGGGGGTGGGCCCGGTTTGGCCTCAGTGAATGCAGTAGTCGTAGGGTGCATAGATTCGAACAATGGCTTCTCTTTGAGAATTGCAAATGCTTATTGGTGAGATGAGGATAAAAAAAAAAGATGCAGAATAAACAGCATTATTTCATTAACTGAGCTACTATGCATTGAACAGATAATATCTTTAAACACATGGAAATCTCTATCAGAACCTTACTCTTTCTACAGCCTCTATCTCGGTACATGTTATACAAGCACAAAATGGTTCAATGAAATTAACGCAACAAATTATAAATGAGTCGAGTACATTTAATTACTCTCTCAAAGATGACTATTGTTCATCATGAATATAACTTATACATATACAAAGGCACTAGTGCCCATCAGCAGTGTAAAAGGACCACACAATACAATTATTTACACATACATAAGACCAATACAAAATCCAACACATAACCCACAAATAAAAAAAACAACACATGCGAGTGTCCCCTTATAAAATCCAGGAGAACCACTGGGAGGAAATCTGACCAGTGTGTCTTAATATGGCTATTCACTAAGTAGATCTAACTATAATGTGGCACACAACAATTGTATTTATAATTTATGCAGATCTCTCCAACTGAATGTCAACGCGACCACTTTTCAGCCTTATATTCTTTGGCCTCTTCAGGACAGGGTTATACACATAAATGAAGGAATCAGGAAAAAAAACAGATCCCATCCACGCGCTAGTTGGTCACTCTTAATCGTGATAAAGCACTCCCTCTATCGTTTAGTGCCCTTCCCTTTTTTTTATATGCCGGAGCCTCTCCATTTTCAATATACCTCATTACATAGATTCAGAGTGTATATTTCCTATGATAAACGTAGAACATTTCATCCTTTAAGCATTGCAGTTCCTTTTTTATGAATGGGCTATTGAATTCTGTTTATGACCCGCCTCAAATGTCTATTTGTTTTCCATTACTCGCAACAACAAAGGAAATGTATACAAGTTTAATGTGTTTCAAAATTGTATCCGCTATTACCTCACCACTGAAAATGGGTTGGTGTTTCAACGCACGTTTAACTTGTTTTCGCTTTCGACCAGATCTTTGTACAGACATAAATTAAATGCCCTACTTAAGAAATAAAGATTCACACAAAAATTCAGTCTTCCATTCCAGTAACCCACCAAATCTGTGATGCAAACCGAAAATCCAGGAAATGCCTCCACACTTCTGTTTCACGAGGATCCATTTGTAGAGCTACTGGCAGTTCAAAGTGCCCACCCCCTCCCCCATTCATGTTATTGCTGATGAGTGTAACAACACATCTCACAAAACATTAGAGGAAGATGCTGTCAGATAGCCAGCTGAAGGAAGGATTTACCATTAGGCAATCTGGAGACAGATCACTCAAGGGGTCACTCCTCAATATTTGTGGTGCACAGTAGATATGTAGGGGTGAGAGTGGTGCAAAACGTGGCATCTTTGAAATGTTGGACATTCACCTTGCATGATTGTTGAAGTATTTTTTTAAGTGTTATGACCATCCGTCTGTTGGAGGATCTGTTGCTGTTCCGTAAGGCCATCAAAACTCTCTTATTTTAATTATTGTCTTGTAGCGGTGCCCCATTTCAATTCTCTGCTTTTAGCGGTGCTGTGTTCTACCTTGTCGTGCGCCGGGACGCTCCTTTGCTGGAGCATCTGTGGGCATTATAAGTGCCCATAGCATAGCATAGCATCTCAAATGTAACCCAGAAAAATCTGAAATTATTTTTTTTGGCTTCCCTCCGTCGGACAAATGGAGACTTTGGTGGCCGGAATATATGTCACCTCCTCTCGCCGTAAAACTTATGGTAAAGAACTTGGGTGTTATGATAGACAATTTTCTGTCTATGAAAGCCCAAGTCCAATCAGTGGTGGGAACTTGCTTTGGCCTCCGTAGGATGCTGAGGAAGATCCTTCCACTCTTGCCTTTGGACTGCAGGAAAACCGTGGTCCAGGTATTAATTACCTCCATATTGGACTATGTGAATGTTATTTACCTCGGCCTCCCGGAGTACTGACTGAAGCGCCTACTGGTGGCCCTGTAAAAAGGATCAGATTCAAGGCCCTGGTGTTATTCTTTAAGGCCTTCCACGGTAGTGGCGCAAGGTACCTCTGCAGGAGGGTTACCCATTATGTTCCATCCAGAACTTTGAGATCTTCTTCCATGAACCTGGTGGTGGTTCCTAGAATAGTGCATGCCCGCTCGGGCGGCATCTCCTTTAGGTTTTTCGGTGCTCAGGCCTGGAACGCACTCCCTGTGTCATTGAGATCGGTGACGGATTTAGATACTTTTAGGACGCTCCTTAAAATTTGGCTTTTTATTCAATGAATGATTACTTTTTAGCAGTATCCTTTACATTCATTTCTTCCTTTTGTATTTGGGGATTGTGTGCGAGTTTGCAGGCAAGGCCTTTTGAATCGATGGCACGCTCTCGTTGAGTAGCTGTGTGCTATATATAAATGCATTCATTCATTCATTCATTCATTCACTGGCACTCCACCAACAAACCTCTGGTTAAAACAACTGATATCCATATGCTCTCTAGTTTTGAAGGGTCCCTGTACTGGTTCGCTCACTGCATTCGAGATGTATGAAGATCTGAACTGCAGAAAGCTCCAGATGGATTCCCACTGCACTAAACACATCCGCTCCCTGCTTCCTAAAGGTTATCCTCGAGCATAAATATTTAAATAAAAAACACGTTTGCCTGATTGACGTGTTTTTCTTTTCTGCCACATTTGTTGGCAATAAAGGGCACATTTTTATGCAGAAAGGTTTATGTAAGCAGTGTTGACACCATTGGCCAATATACAGAAATAGGTGGGTGTAGGTAACTTGAAACTTAAGTCTGATCATTTTTGCCTCTATTATTAGGTCTTTTCTTTGACTCTAGTAGTTATTAGTGGTAAGGGTTTCCGGTACAGTACACTATATGAAGTATGTTGTAGTGTGGAACCAGTTGGCATTCACCATCTGGCATTTCTCATCTGCTTTGTCTCAGTCTCAATCTTAGGTCATAAGCCTGGTTCAAAAGTTGTTTTCATTAGAGTGGATGAAAATTCAGTATTTGTTTTCAGCATATTTTTATATACACAATCCTACTCCAGGTTGTATCTGCCCTAGTCTACTCAGAAATTAAATTAGAGCTGTACTGGAGAACCTATATAGCACTTGATGTTGCTCAAGTGGTGCTATGATTGAAATCTGGTTCTTTTGAGGCTCTTTTGGAATTCATAGTTCAGTGGGTATTGGATTGTAGTTAGGCTTTCATGGGACATGTTGTGTGTGTGGTGCCTGAGGATCCGAGACATACCCCAGTCATACTCCAGCGAACATCTAGCAGTGCTAAAGCATGAAGCGTTTCAGAAAAGTGTGAGTAAAGATGTGGGTTCCTGCGGTCTTCATTAGCAATGTTTATATTTTATACCCTATAAGCATGTAGATGATAATCTACAGTTTTTAAGTGGTCGTTAATTATTATTATTTTTGGAAGAATTGGGTTGCAGGAGTTGGCTATCTGGACTGAAGAAGAGTTTCCACCACTGAGAGACTTTCTGAAGGATAGAATGGGTGTAGGGCCATTATAGAATGTTGTCATCAAGTTTGGGAATAGTTGCATAATTTATTTTAAAGGAGGTGTGACCTAGTATCGTGGATAGCTCAAATGTGTGCGGGAGTTTGCTTTAAGGTAATATATTTATCAACTGGCAGCCGCTATAAAGATTGGAGGGCTGGTAATACATGATTCCAGATATGTAGAGCAAACAGTTTTCTGGATAATGCGTTTTTGATAATCTGTGGCGTGCAATAGTTCCGTTGCATAGTCTTTGGTAAATTTTCAAGATAGGACAACACTTGAATTATAGTAGCTGGCCTGCTAATATGTATTTGTTATATAATACTCTCTAACTCATTTGGATATCTCCTACTCGGAGATAATCACAATTTACACAATACTTTTCAAAGAAATATAGTACATTTCACAGAATGCACAGTGGGCCCGGAGAGGGTGGAAGAGGGGGGGACCAAACCATACACCAAGAAAGTAGTATAAGAACCACAACTTGGGTCAAGACCGCGTCGAGAGGACGTAGAAGCACTGGGGACTCAAGGAACCTGCCAAGGTGAGCGTGTGCAGTGTGGGAACACGACAGCGTGCTCCGTATAACTATGTGTAAGTCGCGGTTTGATCTTTAAAGATTAAGGACCCTTCCCAGTGGAACCTGTAAAAACCCCATGAAAAACAGAAGGTTGGAGAGCCACCCCACCCATGGATACCCTAGTACCCATGTTGCCTACACCAGGGAAGCTGGGTGCATAGGTGTGAAGTGGTGTCGGAAACCTCTGTAGAACCCAATGGAAGATTTCAAGAAAGTGCAACTGCTGATGAAGGAGAGATGGCCGGTGGAATTCGAAGGTGGATTCAAGCTGCGAGGTACTGCAAGCAAAGGGGACAGAGTCTGTATCACTCAGGGGTGACCAGTTGACTTCAACGAAGAATGCCCTCTGATGTTGGGTGTTGCAGGATGGATAACGTGACCTTGACTCTGCAGTGTGAGGACCAGGTGATGCTGATGAAGACCAGGAGCAGTGCACAAGCTGTCCCAAGTTGGATGTCAAGTGATGAGGAGCAGGTGTCCGGCGGGAGCACCAACATGCCTTGGCAAATGCAACTCACGCAGAAGTCGATGAAGGTGCAATGTCGGGACCAGCAAGGTCCAGGGGACTCACCACAAGCAATCGGGGGAGCCCAAAGGAAACAAAGGTGACCCTCAATTGAACCCACAGGCCAGAGGCACTGGAGTCACAAGAGGGCCTCTAGCAGCTCACCAAAAGATGCAGGCCATGTTGCACATGATCTGGTGTGGCTTAAGATTCTGGTCACTGGAGGTGCTCGAGGTAGGGGCTACTTGGAGCCCGAAGATCTTCTTGGAAGGAGCCAACAAGCCTGTGCAACTGCAAGTTGATGCGGTGCACAGAGGTTCGGTTATTGCAACCACCACGAGGGATACTGGCCCCAAACTTGGTGAGTGGGCAGGGCAGGCCTCGCGAGCTGTGGAAAACCACCAACCTGTGTTACAGAACCTTACAGAGTCTGGAGAAGCTCAGGATCAGCAGACTGGTCGACTTAGTTGTGGTGCCTGCGAATGCAGGGGAGTGCCTCCTTCACTCGAAGAGAGATTCCTTCAGGCGTCTTTGATGCCCACAGGCCTTTGGAAGGTTTCTGTATGGTGCACAGGCACTGATGTTGCAGCAGCTTGGAAGGGAAACCTAGTTGAGCCCAAATGAAGTTCAGCGAAGTCCTGAGTGCCCGGACAGTAGAAGAAGAAGTGGTGTCTGATCTGAATCTTGTCCCAAGACGAATCTAGGGGCCTACACCCAGGTAAGCCCTTAAGTTCCCTAAGGAAAGGGTTGGGACGATTCCGGGACGCTCTTAGGGGTGGGTCTGGATAGGGGGGAGGTTACTCCCCTGTAATTTGTCCAGTTTAGCGCCAGAGTGGGAGCCAAAGGCTCCCAGGACTGGTTTGGACTGGACTGTGCCCGGGGGCACCACATGTGCCCCTCATGCTGACTTAATGGTGCTGGCAAGCGCACCTACCCGGTCCCAATACACTAAACCCTGTCTAGGAGGAGGTCACACCTCCCTGTGACAGGATGCCTATTGGTCTGCGTTCCTCTGCTGGAGCTTGGCTCAGCAGCAGGAAGGCAGAATCGTGTCTCTGGTCAGCAGCAACCATTTTGTGCTGTCCGGGTCTAAAAGGTTGGCACCGGGAACACTGAGAGCGTAACAGAGGGCTCTTCCAGTGCCCTGGAATCCGGTGTGGGGGTATGATTCCAACATGCTTGATACCAAACATGATAGGATTCGTTGCATCAAATTTCGAGATGTTCATTGCGTAATTACGTGGTGCCCCTCTCTATAGTACATGGCTGCTTCATTTACAATCTGTGAGAATAGACTCAGTGGGCTGCAGGGGTGCCCTGCTCATGCAGGGGCACCCTCACACTTAAAACCAAGCACCCTGCAGGGGCGGCTCCTCCATTAGTGTCGCCCCACTGCTTTCTCCCAGTGCGAGAAGCAGAAACATAAAAATGGCTGTGAGAAAGCAGAATGGTATGCCTGGTTGGGGGCGGGCGGGCGGGTTGGGGAGGAGTGGCTTGCCCAATGCTGTAGACCCTGACTGTTTGGTCAGCCCGCTGGGGTCCACCAAACCAGTCATGCGTGCTCTGCATTTTCTCTTTGTAGGCTGCATGCGGCCTACATACAGAAAATGCCCTCCCTACATCCCTACAGGCACCTGGCTGGGCGCCATTCGCACCAATCACAACGCTGCCATTGCAGCATTGTGATTGGCTTAGGGATGGGAGGATGCCTGCTGCCATTGTTCCTGCCGGAGAAAGGCGAGCAGGAAAGCAGCAGGAAAACGAGGGCTCGGGACCCGGCCAGGAGCAGAGCCGGCGTGGGACCCGGTAAGGTAAGTTGAGTCATGCGAGCCACGACTGGCATCCTGCCTTCAGGATTAAAAAGACCTGCTCTAGGGGTGACTTAGATGTTTTAAGTGCAGTGACCATATATACAGGAAACCTATATCTTTAGTAAGTGGGGCTAGCAGCAACTTAAACAGGCTGCAATGGCAGGCCCGTAGTTTCATTTTGAATGGTCTCCCATGGGGTATACAACGGTTAGCACGCATTTTTTACAACGCGGTGCTGTTACCACGCTACTTTTACCACGCAAGTCGTTACAACGACTTGCGCTGGAGGGCGCTCCAGGATAGTAAATAGTTTAATTTACTATCCAACTCCTTCCCTAGAGTCCACGCGGACTGGAGTTGGAATAGTAAATTAAAAAATTTACTACCCATCGCCCCTCCACGCAAGTCGTTGTAACGACTTGCGTGGTAAAAGTAGCGTTGTAACGGTACACGTTGTAAAAGTACACGTGGTACCGTCATACATCCCTCCCATGGGTGGCATAATGCATGCTTCATCCCATGAGGGACCTCTGGGGTACCTATGCCCCTGGGTACCTTAGTACCATATACTAGGGACTGTTAAGGGTACCCCCGTATCCAATCTGGTATGTACCCAAGTACTGAACATACCAATTTAAGGACAAAGCAGATAGGCTGGGGTCCTGATTAGCAGGATCCCAGTCAAACTAGTCAAAAACAGCTTAGCACCATGCAAAACGCGGGGGAAACCACCAACTTTTTAGATTAGGTTGGAGTCACATTGATCTTGGCAGCGAGAGTGATTCTAGATGCAATGCATTTAGAGTTCTGCAATTTGGCAACAATTGGGTAAATATGCTTTAATAGACATGGGTTTTGAAATGCAGAGGGATTAATGAAGTCTTTTTATTTTTTTTACAGCTTTAAAACTTTAAAGAGACATTGGCATCCAAGCTTATTATGATAGTTGTATGTTTTCTCCCAGAGCCTTGAAAATATTTTATTATTTTATTTTTAGTGATTTCAAGCGAGGTGTCCACCAACCAGGTTTTCAATGCTGTTGAGTGGTGGAGTTCTTAATTGTGATCAAGTTGTCAAAACTGGATATTGTAGTGTAGTTCCTATTTTCCCAATAGGCCCTGCGCATTGGAATAACATAAACAGTAGTATCAACGTAGAAGTGCGGATCTTCCAGGCCTCCACTGACTATGCTAAACTTAATTGGGTTTGTTACCAACTAGCTCAGAGGTCACTGGAAACTTTCTTGACTGAATAGGAAGTGATCAGCTTGCCTGGCACAGCCAAGAAGAGATTCAGTTTTCCAACAACCGTGCAACATGACAACTTTGCTCCTCAGATCAAGAGTCAATCTCTAGGGTCATGTGAAACAATAGACAGTTATTTTATTCAGTCAGTGGTTATGCAGTTTACTTTCACAATATGTAGAGAATAGAGAGACGGGCGTTTTCAATAAAGAGTAACATTTATTGAACAGTCTTTCTTCTCATACAAGAGAAATGAATCGCCACAATTGCAAGACTTGTTACTATAAAAAGTACGTACAGTAAGATGAGTATTGCGAAATAATACTGTAAAAGCATTGATATGGTTTCTTAGCCATACAATGGTTTAAAATGAATAAAACATATATACATTCATATATACATTAGGCTAAAATACTCAACTGGTGCTTCTAACTACGCCTACCCCAGTGTACCTGACCTAAGCCTAATACTTGGGAGGGGAGTAAGTAAGTAGCTTTAAGTTAAGTTGGTTTTGCCAAGGTTTGCTTCAAGAATTCTCTCTAAGGGTTTAGTCGACACCATACCTCTGGAATAGAATGATGGAGGTCTGGTATCTCCTTCAGGGGGTCGATATCCCAGTCACCCGCAAGGGTAGACTAGAAACGCCGGAGCTGGATTTCTCTGCAGGAGAAAAGACAGCGTCTCTCTCAGCGTGTCGAGGAGGAGGAGGGGCAGCGTCCGCGGGCAGCTTGCATCTGCTGGGCTCTTGCAGGGGGACGGCTGTTCAGCTCCTAAGTTCACCACACCATCGTTCGCTAGTTAGCAGCGATAGCAGTAGCGATAGAAGTTATGGTATCATCAGCATAACAGCAGCTTCTTCAGCAGCGATGGCATTAGCGTAAACAGCAGCAGCAATATCAGCGTTTGCTTAAGGCAACGTTGGTAATATTTATATCTGAAAGGTGCCTTGTTTGGCGTAAGTTTTTGGACATAAAACGTCAATAAAGATGTCACTAGGAAGTGATCGTCTATCAGGGCTCATTAGAGTTCTATTACTTATCAAAACATAGCAAGCAGGGATTTCCAGGTCGCTGAGTTTTTATCTTGTTGAAGAACTCTGAGTGTTAATCTAGGAATCTTAGATAGTAACTTCTGCTATGTCATTGCACTAATTGGTTGCAAAGGAAGTGGCAGAGAAAGCGATTCTGAAATGTGGCTCTATTCGTGTGAGGCCAGAGACGAGTTTCTGAATATTGCACTCGAACGGTTATGCCAATATAGGGAATAAATGGATTTATAGCCGAATAGGGGCATAAGGTCACAGTATCGATCAGGGTCCTAGATTAGAACGCTACAATATCAACCAGAGGTGGAATTCCTGAATTGTTATTGTCGGGTTTTTAGATAACAAAGTGTTAAATTGAGATTAAAAATTGCCTAGGTAAAGTTGCTATTCCACGATCGAAGCTTATTTTGGAGTTTTTGCAGATTATAGTTAGCTGTGATGACAGTGGAGTAAGATTGAAGGGTGTGGATAGTCAGTCCATATGATGGAATAAATATTCGTCTCAGCGATGAGAGTGTAAAGAGTAAAGATTGTGTCCAGTGTATGGCTACCTGTGTGATTACAGTTGTAAGACAGAGGCACGCATGGCTGAAGCGAGCGTAGCTCTGTCATGCAGCACCAACAATGAATGTGTCTAAGCAACTCATTTCTTTACCACGCATGCCTTTATCACACAATTTTGTGGTAATAGCCTGCTTGGTATAGGGATGTGTGGTAAAGTTCACAGCCCAGCACCTCCGCCCTTAAATCCTGACCTCTGTCCTATACCCTGACCGCCCGATACCTAAAAATTACCTCACCCCTAAAACCTTAAACTATACCAACTCCCTCTGTCCTGAGCCCTAAAAACTCTGCGTCTGCCCTGAAAACAGCCCCTTCCCCCCTGAGCCCTAAAACTTTACCCCTACTTTAAAACCAACCAACCCCCCCGAGCCAAAAACCAGCCCCCCTCCCTTAAAATCCAACTCTCTATCCCGAGCCTTAAAACCGGCCCCCTTCCTTTAAACCTACCTCTCCAACCTCAGCCCAACTTGCCACGCCACGTCCCTATCTTTCATGCAGGTCTTCCCTTCTGGTTCCTCTCCACTTCCCGCTTGGTAAGCTAGAACGCCAACTGCCTTGACCACTGATATGCGTGGTTCAGGCATATGCAAGGTTAAGGCAAGCGTTGTTTAGCTTGCAGTGAAACGGAACGTGTGCTTAAAAACTGTGTAGTAAAGGCCGTTTTCCGTGTGAAAACAACCTGTGGTCAATTGGTGTAGGTTAAAATTTGTGGTTACAGAGGAGGGATTTAGTTTGGTGCAGTTTATATTTGGCAAACCTGGTATTCATGTCTCAGTATGTGGAAGTAGGATTCTTAAAGTGATGTAGTCAAGTGAGGCATCATCAATTGACGGGTTGCATGTGAGAGGTTTGTAAATCATTAGGATTGATGTGTTGGGAGTTAAAGACCATAGGGTCAGCATAGATTTGCATTCTGAGGAAAGGAAATCTTGTATTTGTTATTTAGAGAGTTTTTATGAACAATGGCCAGTCCTGTTCGAATTTTACTAGGATGAACTCCGATCACTTTTTTATCATGTGGTGTATGGCTTCATTTAAGGTATGTTGCCACATTATCGCTTAGCCAAATTTCTGTGATAAACGGCAGATAATACCTGGAGACTGAAACATTATAGGTGTTCAAGTTGCCTTAGTCCACCATGAAAATGAGTCAAAAAATGTAATTAGGTTGTGAAGGATTTATGTAGTATTGAACCCATCATTACTGGAATATTTGCCTTCATAAACTCTGAATGATAATGGCTTAGCTTTATTTTGCTGACTATAATTTGTAAGATGCAGATTTGCGATCTAGGCAGAATACATACTTTCTCCACATATTCCTGCCTACGGTAATGCTTTCCATGTCAGAAAGTCCTTCGTTCCAAGGTAGGACTTCCATTATTACAATTAGGATGCCCGTTTTGCTAATGAAAATCTATATGGTAGCACCTAAAGTGCTAGTTAAGCCAGCTAGTCTCTTAGTTCTAAATCAGAAGGTCTGAGTTCATCCATAACTTAGTTTACCTACTAAACTTTGAGCTGTGTGAGACAGCACTGCTAAGGTAAATGAAACTAATCCTTTGTAACGTGATCCCTCTGATGTCACTATTTTCTTAGTAGATGCTTGCTGTCTGATCACCCGGATCTGGAGTCAGAAAGGTTAAGTAGAAGGAATTCTAGTATGCAAGACCCTCGCATGGGTGAATGCCAGACCAATTTACATGTTTTCGTGTAGGTGCTTCATAGGATGATTAGTCTAGCAGTGCGATCTGGATGTGAATGAAGACTGTTAATGTTCTAGTTAGTATTCTGTTTAATAGTCTGTTTCAAGTGAATCTTTGGAACACCTTCAGTTATATCACACACTGAAAATCAGAAGCACTGAACCCAGCCGTGTGGCTGAGTCTTGGAGAAGTTCAAGAAGCACTCTGGAATTTTCCCATGACTATTTAGCAGATTTTGGGCAACGACCACTGTTCAGATTTACACATGCTTACCAGCCAGTGTCAAATATGCTACATTTAGGAAAACATATGAAGGAGACTACTATTTATTGCTTTGAGTCTTTGGCCATGCAATCAATACTGCTGAACCACTTGCTGCTTATCTACCTTAATCCTGTTGAAGACATTGCTCGAACAAGATGTTTATTTGCTGCCTCTGAGGCACAAACAGAGGTAAACTGTAGAAGCTGAGGAGTATAGCCTGTAATCCAGCACCATAAATCTTCCAAGCCAATTAAGACACTTTTAGTCCATGTAGTTATATGGCCAGATGGTGGAAATTAGACCTAAGATATGCTGCTTCAACTTTCTTCTAATTGCCAGTATCTGGACATTCTGGCTGTAGGGGAAAATCAAAAGAATGGCAACAATCATCTTGCTGAAATCCGGTGCATTGTGCTTTGAAATATGACATCAGACCTTGTTTAACATTTCCTATTCCTAAAATTTCTGGCAGTGACTTAAAATTCATGAGCACAATGTGTCACTAGCAACATATGTAACCTGTAAAATAGTGGCTTAAAAGGTCATTTTGACCCTTGAGGTGGCCCTACAGATCAGCGAATGACATGGCCTCCTCTTGCCTGGTGGAGGACTGCTGTTCATATTTTGCAAATTCTGGCTTCCTTGCGGGCATTTATTTGTCTTCCGTGCAGCCACCATTCCATCTGTTTTACAGAAGGTAGAGAAGTTCTGAGCGGGCACCTTGTAATGTTGACCCAGCTTGTAAAAACTTTTTGCTTTACATAAACAAACCCCTCTTTTCTTTTTAAGACCTCTGAAGCATAGGTTGTTTCTGAAATGCAACCCCAAATGTCCCTGACATGCTTGCAGTCTTCTTCCAGCAGATGAGTCATTTTTAGGTCTCTCCTGAGCCAGCGCATGCGATGCTCTGGCGAGACTTTCAGTAAGGAGGCTTCAAAAAGCTGACCACACGCTTTTTGTGTGGCCTAGAGCGCGCGGTTACGCGCACAGGCGCCATCTGGCTTTCCTCTGTCGTCATGGCTCACTAAGCACATCGTTTGCATGTACCCTTACAGCCCGCGCATTTTTACGTGTTTTACTTTTCTATAACAAGGCAGCATTTTTACGTGTTCGTGTCAGAGCGAGGCGGCTGCACGTGGGCACCGCGCAGCAGTGGCAGAGTGCTTTTTCGTTCACATCGGACTAGATAAATGTATTCGCTGATATTCAGGGTAATATGTCTCCCGGGATCCTGACCTTCTTCGTGGTAGGGTGACATCATCTTTTTTCTTCTGCTCATGTATCATAAAATTGACTCACCATTTCACCAGCGCCGAATGCAATACCTCGAGCACGAAAAAATAACAACCTGGTGTGTGGTTAGGTTAGAACGTCAGCCCGAGCTCACTGACGAGGAGCACATTTTTTCAAATAAGAGTTTATGTTCCTCACTTAAACTCGTTCTGGCTTTAACCTAAGCGTCCTCCGCATGGCTTAAATGTGAAGATACTTTAGACCCAAGTAATTTGCCCGCATGGATTGAAATTTAAGAACCAAGAGAAGAAATGTCGTTCACCCCTAAACGTCTTCAGTGACAAACTGTCAATTTCGCAAAAACAACGTTCTGATTATGGTATACAAAATGTTTGAAGTAATTACAAAAAAAACGTTTCCAGCCAATTACAATGCTCCTATAATGTTTAGTGCCATTTGCACACTGTTCTTCGTGAAGAAATCGATTTCCTGCCGTTCCTCCCTATCACACAAAACCACGCCAGACATCAGTAAAACATGATTGTTGGGAATAAAATACGAGTTTGCAAAGCACGCATAATAAATTGTCCGGAACGAGAAATGTATTACTCCTCCATTTGTTTATACCGTTCGTCCTTGTCTGTATTTTTCAAGACTTGCTTGCCAACAGAGAGTACCAAGTTGCTGGGCACTTGGAAGTCTCTAGGCTTTTACAGGACTCCTCACCAGCTACTGTGTGATAAATTCACAAATAGTAGACTGCATTGTCTCGCATTAATGTGTGACTCTTGTGCAGAATTCCAAAAAGTGCTATGGGCTGGGTTGATCTTCTACTCATCGAGATATACCGATTTGAAAAGCAGTAATGATGGCCGTGAGGTAAATGTAAAGAAGCACAACTGTTTAACTACAAGGGAACAGAGGCAATAATGACCGCACTTACCCCACTGTAGGGACAGATAAATACTTGTTTTAGTGTACAGAACCGGAAGTTCAACTCCCCTAAACTTCCAAGGGGGAAACATTTCCTGACTTCTCAATCAATATTCAATGGTTCAGCACCTAAAATTGTGTAGATCAAATAACTTAGTATTAGGTAGGAGTTCAGCAAAACACTTGAAATAATCTGCACACAAATTACAGGTTTCTCAATACAAAATAATCCTTAGACATGTTCAATTTATAATCCATTACTCTTTTATCTTTTTTCACATTCGATTAAGAACCATATTATGTATTGAGAATCTTATCATTTGTGTGCAGAATATTTGAAGTGTTTTGCTGAACTTCTACCTAATACTAAGTTATTCAAATTACACAATTTTAGGTGTTTATCCATTGAATATTGATTAAATGCAAAGAAACATTGTTAAGGACAATAGACCTCACGTTTTAGCTTTGCAAAAGCAGGCCCATTAGATTTGCCTGTGTCTATGTGGCTCAGTATCAGCAAAAGTAAAAAAAAAAAAAAAGGTTATTGTATATACTGAACAGCAACGGCAAACATAAGCACAGTGATGCATATGTAAGCATGCATCATCATTAATGAGAATGGACGCATCATTAGTGTGGTGGCCATTTTGTTTTAATTTATGGTTGCTAGATGGCAGAACACCATATTGGAGCAATAAATAAAAGATATGAAAAGCGCACTCAAGTGCATAGTTTTCTTTAGAAATGAGTGGCCTGACTGCAAAATGCATCTGCCTGGCCCTCCCAAAAATAAACAAGCATTGGCATAGCCAATGGGTCTCGCCTTTGGGACCTTAAGTGTTTAGCCAGCAAACCGTTTGTTGTTGCACCAAGGATATTGTGCTGCATAACTAAATACTTATAAGATCCCAAAGGCGACACCTATTGGCTTTGCCTTTGCTTGTTTTTATTGTTTCCTTTTAGGACCGTCAGCTTTTCGTGGCAGTACTTATTTAGTGCTGGACATCTGATGTTCTTTGGCTCTTAATTAACTGGGTGACTTCTGTTACACAATTCTGTGCTAATTAATTCTTTAGACTACTGATTTTTGTTGTTGCACAGTAAATGCAACCTGAAGTAAAAACAGGGTTGATGTTCTTTTTCTGGGTTTTATACTCTCAACCCAGTAAAGTACAACAAATATATATTAAAATAATTACATTGACTCCATTTATAGAAAGTGGTGCGTGTGTGTGGAACCCCCAAATTGGCAAGTTTATTGGAAAGGGGCGACCACTCGGTCCCCCCGAACGTATGGCGGAGTGCCTCGATCCCCCCGGGAAGCCATTTTTTGGCGGGAGGCGCGTCTCGGCTGGTATGCCCGAAGCGGCGTAGCCGGGGCGCGCTTTTTTCCCGCCCTAGAGTGGGCTGGCCTAGACACCGACGTAACCAGCCCCGCCCCCGGGACGGGCAGGGGCGGGTTTACGCCCGCCCTGAAGACGGATAAAAAGAGACGCAAGACCAGAAGACGTCCTCTTGTTCTTGTGCTCCGAAGCTGCACCTCCTCGCTACACGTGAGCTCGGGACAGAACGAAGAGCCAATTTTGAGCGTTTTGATCTTTTTCTTTGTCTTCCAGATACTTCCTCGGAGAGATGCCAAAGAAAGTCCTGAAGAAAATGTCGACCGACCAGATGGTGCGGAACCTTTGCAAGGAAGTGTCCGAGATAAAGAGACGGTTGGCGGAGCGAGACGGGGAGGAGGGTTCGGGCCCGGTGCCGGCTGGGGGTAGACCTAAGAGACCGAGAAGGGTTCCAGCCGGTGGAGACGTCCCGGTTCCCTCCGCACCGCTCGAGGCGCCGACCCCAGTTCCAATGGAGGGAAATCCAATCCCCGTTGTCGTCACCCCGTCACCCAAGGATGACATGCCCCCCGAGCTGGCGGCACAGCTAGCAGCTTGGTTGGGGGATAGTAGTGATGGCGCCGAGGCACAGGCGCTGATAAAAGGGCTTCGTGAGAAGAGAGAGGCAGCTAGAGTGGCTGCGCCATTGGCGGGGATAGACAAGCCGCAAGCGGCAGAAGCTGCGTCCAGTTCAGGTAAGCGGCCATTGCCGATCGCAAGGGACGAGTCAGCACCCTCTCGTAGAGAGAGATTGGGACAACATGTGCCTTTAGCCATAAAGGAAAAGATCTGGGCAGGGGAATACGTGAATATTTTTTCCTTGCTTGTTGATCATTATGATGTGGAGCATGTGAAAAGTCAGAAGGACTTAATGCATCCGAGTGTTTGGCGCGCAAAGATGGCCGCCTTTAAGGTAAACGAGAACATTGGCAATTGGGGCAATGCATGGGGTATTTTCACATCGATTTTGGGGGAACGTAAGCCCGAGTTGCTCCCTGAGTTTCCCGTTTATCAATCACGGATTATGGGTTACTCGACAACATATCAGGGTAACCATTGGTTTTGTTACGACAATCTGTTCAGGAAAGAAAAGGAACATAACAAGAGTTTGACCTGGGATTGTTACGATTCTCTAACATGGGATAAGATGAAGGAATCGGGAATGTTAAGAATGCCATTGGTCGGGAGCAATGTTGTTGACTACTCCCGCCAAAATGTGGGGACGCCCTTTCGACCAAGTACGAGCACCGACGACCAGTCGAGGCCCGCGGGCAATACAGGGAGAAAGGGTTTCTGTTTTAATTTCAACAAGGGGAAGTGTACCAGGCCCCCGGGGTCATGTAAATTCAAACACGAATGTAGTACGTGTGGATCATCCCATCCTGAGTCATCGTGCAGAGCCAGAACGAGTGAGAATGGGGGTAAGGGAGGCGCCAAACAGGTCTAAGCTAGGCCGAGGGGCGCCTTTACCAACCCCGATTGATACTCTGGCAATGATTCCCTGGCTCAGCAACTACCCGGATCGGACTTCTGCCGGGGTGCTGCGGAACGGTTTTACACATGGTTTCCGCATCCCGGTAGGGGACTTTCAGGGTGTAGGGATGTGCAAAAACCAACTTTCCGTTTTACAACATACATCTGTAGTGCAAGAAAAAATCCAGAAAGAGGTTAGCCGGGGTCGGGTCGCCGGCCCGTTTAGTGTACCCCCGGTACCAGATTTCGTTTGTTCTCCGTTAGGGGTGGTCCCCAAGAAGGACCCAGGTGAGTTCCGTTTGATCCATAATCTGTCTGCTCCCCATGGTCTTTCGGTGAACGACGCAATTGATCCAGAACTTTGTTCGGTGCGATACGCATCGTTTGATGAGGCAGTAGCCATCTTGAATCGCCTGGGGCCCGGGACGCTGATGGCGAAATCAGACATCGAGTCAGCGTTCCGGTTGCTCCCGGTACACCCAGACGATCAGCGTCTGCTAGGATTCGGGTTCCAGGGGTCATTCTACATGGATAGGTGTATGCCAATGGGATGCTCTATATCATGTGCTTACTTTGAGCAATTCAGTACTTTCCTGCAATGGGTGTTCACTAAGAAAACGGGTTTTCGAAATGTGATGCATTACCTTGACGACTTTTTGTTCCTTGGCCCCGCCGGAAATCCCGCATGTGCCCAGGCCTTAGCTGAATTCTGTGTGTTGATGGGTCATTTTGGCGTACCATTGGCACCGGGTAAAACCACGGGTCCCACGACTTGCCTCGAGTTTTTGGGGATCGAGTTGGACTCATGGGAGGGGTGTTTCCGTTTACCAGTTAGCAAAATCTTGAAATTCAGGGCAGCCCTCCAAGTATGTTTACATGTATCCAAGGTTACGCTACATCAGTTGCAACAATTAGTGGGAAAGTTGAACTTTGCCTTGAGGGTGATCCCAATGGCTCGCCCCTTTTCCCGTTCAATTGCTCAAGCGATGGTTGGCCTAAAAGAGGGTCATCATCGCACGAGGTTATCGGCCGAGGTCCGCCAGGACATGCGGATTTGGTTAACATTTCTGGCGGACTTCAATGGCCGAGTCGTCTGGAACAAGCCAGCCGTGTCCTCCGAAGAGCTTGGGCTATGGACAGATTCAGCAGGAAGCATAGGCTTTGGCGCCATCTTTGGCACAAAATGGTCGGCACAAAGGTGGCCCCTATGGTGGCACGAAAAAGGGCTGACGAGTAATATTGCCTTCCTGGAACTTTTTCCCATTCTGGTGGCCCTGAGAACCTGGCCAGAAGGGTTCAGAGATCATTCTGTTGTGTTCTGGTCCGACAATATGACCGTGGTAGAATGCATCAATAGTCAGGCAGCCCGTTGTAAATTGATTTTGAGGCTGCTTAAAGAAATTGTCCTACTCTGTATGCAACTGAACGTGATATTCAGAGCTAAACATGTCCCAGGGGTGTTGAATCAGGCCGCTGATGCACTGTCTCGTTTTCACATGCAGGCTTTCTCGGGTTTCCTTCCTTCAGCGGACCCAGAGCCGGCACCCTTCCCCGAAGCTCTCTGGTCTCTCGGTGCCCCGAACTTCGTCACCTCGTGGGAGAGAGTCTAGCACCCAGGACAAGGAAGGCATATGAAGGGGCGTTTCAGGCCTATTTAGCCTTTTTAGGGGCAGAGAGAGGGGGATTGTGGGGTCAGGAAGAGTGGGTAGTACTTTTTCTGATGTCCTTACGTAGGGCTGGGAAATCGGTGGCTACGGCCCAAAGGCATCGTGCTGCCATTTCCTTTGTTGCCAGGGCCCATGGCATCCTGGACCCAACGGCGTCTTTTACAGTACAGAAAGCGCTGCGTGGGTGGCAACGTCTTGAGGGTCGCAAAGTGGACATAAGACGACCGATAGGTTTTGATAGATTGTCCCAGTTACTGGCCACACTCCCTAGCACATGCTCGTCCCCTTTCGAGGCCTGTTTGTTCCGGACTGCATTTACGCTGGCATTTCACGGGGCTATGAGAGTTAGTGAGCTAGTTGCAAGGAACAAACAGGATGTGTCGGGGGGCTTGTGCAGGGAACATGTTCAGATCAGGGGTGATGCGATGGTTGTCTCCTTTCTCAGGTCCAAGACTGACCAAGATGGGAGGGGGGACTGCACGATCATTCGCAGGATTCCCGAGTCATCCATGTGTCCGGTACAGTGCTTAGAAGATTACCTAGCACGAAGGGTGGCATCATGGGGGGGGACGTTGTTGAGGCATATAGACGCCACCCCGCTGACGAGGTTTCAGTTTCAGCGGGTGCTTGCAATGGCCATTGCCGCAGCGGGCTTGGACCCGGGTGAATTTGGGACCCATTCCTTTCGTATAGGGGCTGCTACTGAAGCTACAGCCAGGGGTCTTAATGTAGAACAAGTGAAACGTGTGGGGCGTTGGTCCTCCAATTGTTATAAGAGGTACGTGCGATTGCACATGTTGTGAAGCTGTAATCATGTAATCACGCTTCTTGTCTTTTGTTTGTTTTCAGTTGCGCAAGCCTACGCGGCAGGGCGGACTGTGCAGTTGACCCAACACCAGGCCAGCGGTCACACATCACCGGCTGAGAGAAAGGAGGTGTGGGTCGTAGGCCACTCATACGTGAGACGGGCCGCAGACGTATTCAAAGCAGGTGATATGATTCACGTACCTGGGGAATACGGGTACAGAGTGTCCTTCCACGGAAGGGGCGGTCTCTGTATTGACCAGTTTCAAGCATTCTTTGAGGGTTTGTTAGAGCGGATGAGGTCACCGCCGTCCATAGTCATAGTACATTTGGGGGGCAATGATTTAGTCACCACCGGTAGACGACTTCTCCTGGAAGCTATGCTTTCCACGGTAAGTTGGTTAGCAAGGAGAGTTCCGGGGTGTGTAATTGCGTGGTCTCATATGATCCCACGAAAAGTGTGGCGGGGGGCTATCTCGATCCCTGCTTTGAATCATTCCGTTAAAAAATTGAATAACAAAGTGAGTAGGTTGTTCCGTTCCGAGACATTGCATTCGATCTCACATAGTTGTATTAGTGATGACAGTATGTATTTGGGGGATGGTGTGCATTTGTCGAGGGTGGGCAATGAGTTACTCATAGGAGACTTCCTAGCTTGGTTAAAATCGTTAAAACATGACCTTTAGGTAGGAGTTTTGTGGGGGGTCCGGATAGCCGGTCAACTATCCGGACCTGTGGCGGTAAGGTCATGATCGGTGAGCACTAATTGGTAGATCCCTATGAGTGGGCGTCACCCAACACGGATGGGAGCGCTCGGGGGAGGTGGCCATTGGCCCCTCAATGGGGAGGCGGTCCCGTCTAAGGGCGGGTCGCCGGAAGTTAAGGAAAGGCGGTCAAGGCCCCTTCCTGTGTAGGAGGGGTTACAGCCCCCTCCTGAGGAATTTCCCGGGGCCAGTGTCATCTGCGACGGCAGATGCGGTAAGTTGTGTGGGGTGGGGGGAGGTCCACGATACCTTCTAGATACCACACACAAGTATTCGAACGACCTTTAAATGGCGTCGAGTCTTAAGTGCCCCCGACAAGTCAAGGGAAATTGTTAGTAGTTGCACTTGAGGTAAGCCTCTGTGCTGTCGCCCTTCCCAAATGGGAGGGGTAAGTCTGGTTAGGGATCTTGACACCGGTTATGACCTTGCCGTTGGCCCTTAAACGTTAGGATGTACAATTTCAATGTTTATAGAGAATGTTTTTTGTAGGATGCTAGTTCGGCTAGGAGAACCTCTGTATTAGAGAATATGTTAAGATTAGCCAAACATCGCAATGTGATAATGAAATTGTACATAACATGAAACGTTTAATGTTTAATTTTTTGTTTTAATAAATACGGCCGCGGGAGGGTCACTCCCTCCCACATCCAAAAACTTTAAGAACTGTTTCCGGTTTCCCTCCTTTTGGGATCGTGTTGAGAGGGGGTGGCGGGTATCTCAGCCATATGGAAAGGGGCGACCACTCGGTCCCCCCGAACGTATGGCGGAGTGCCTCGATCCCCCCGGGAAGCCATTTTTTGGCGGGAGGCGCGTCTCGGCTGGTATGCCCGAAGCGGCGTAGCCGGGGCGCGCTTTTTTCCCGCCCTAGAGTGGGCTGGCCTAGACACCGACGTAACCAGCCCCGCCCCCGGGACGGGCAGGGGCGGGTTTACGCCCGCCCTGAAGACGGATAAAAAGAGACGCAAGACCAGAAGACGTCCTCTTGTTCTTGTGCTCCGAAGCTGCACCTCCTCGCTACACGTGAGCTCGGGACAGAACGAAGAGCCAATTTTGACCCACCCACCAGCCCCTGAGGACAGCAAGTTGTTGTGCAATAAAGTGAATTTTCTAAGTATGTTTTGCTGTTTTCGTTTACAGGTTGTGAAAGTTTCAGTTTTGTTGTTTATCATAATAAAGTATGGTGAATATCGTTTAGGTTGTTACGATTAAAATGACGTGATGTAGTGTTGTATTTTTAAGCATGCTTTCGGTCGTAGCGACCAATGTTTTCATAGGTTCGAGTAAGAATTGTCGTATTTATTTTTTGGTAGGCGGTAAGGTCATGATCGGTGAGCACTAATTGGTAGATCCCTATGAGTGGGCGTCACCCAACACGGATGGGAGCGCTCGGGGGAGGTGGCCATTGGCCCCTCAATGGGGAGGCGGTCCCGTCTAAGGGCGGGTCGCCGGAAGTTAAGGAAAGGCGGTCAAGGCCCCTTCCTGTGTAGGAGGGGTTACAGCCCCCTCCTGAGGAATTTCCCGGGGCCAGTGTCATCTGCGACGGCAGATGCGGTAAGTTGTGTGGGGTGGGGGGAGGTCCACGATACCTTCTAGATACCACACACAAGTATTCGAACGACCTTTAAATGGCGTCGAGTCTTAAGTGCCCCCGACAAGTCAAGGGAAATTGTTAGTAGTTGCACTTGAGGTAAGCCTCTGTGCTGTCGCCCTTCCCAAATGGGAGGGGTAAGTCTGGTTAGGGATCTTGACACCGGTTATGACCTTGCCGTTGGCCCTTAAACGTTAGGATGTACAATTTCAATGTTTATAGAGAATGTTTTTTGTAGGATGCTAGTTCGGCTAGGAGAACCTCTGTATTAGAGAATATGTTAAGATTAGCCAAACATCGCAATGTGATAATGAAATTGTACATAACATGAAACGTTTAATGTTTAATTTTTTGTTTTAATAAATACGGCCGCGGGAGGGTCACTCCCTCCCACATCCAAAAACTTTAAGAACTGTTTCCGGTTTCCCTCCTTTTGGGATCGTGTTGAGAGGGGGTGGCGGGTATCTCAGCCATATTAGCAGAGCTTCTTGGCGAGAACGAAACTACTAAAAAACAATACATTCATAGATAGAAAATATAGAAAAGTGGAGAAATCTACTCATTAAAAGAGCCAGGTTTACGGGATTTCGTGAAAGTAATTAAATTAGTTTTCTCACTCATGACAGCAGAAAGGTTGTTCTTGGGTGTTTGATGGCTGCAATGAAGAATGCTTGATCTCTAAAGCTTATCATCCTGGTTTGGGGAACACGAAGGTGGACTTGATTCAGAAATCTCAGATTGCAGAGTTGTGCTACTGCTATGGTGGTTATCAACAGACTTTGGTACTATAGACTTTGTGGTGCTTTGATATATAGTCTTATAAATAAAAGTCAGGTCTTTGAAAGAAACAAGTGTGAATCGGAAGCCGGTCAAGGCACCCCCGCACAGGCGATTTGCTACCAAATCTTGATGCACCCGATAACAGGCAGAACGTGGCTTTTGAGAAATTCTGCATGTACTCTGGTGGCCTAGGTCTGAAATTGACATTAAGAACCAGAGCCTGCCACTAAGGTCATTGAGGGTTGCCAAAAGCATATCCACAAAGACTATTGTCTTTGTGCCTGGCCATGTACAGTGTGTGACAGTAGCAGTATACTGCGCTTTTAGTGATCAGTAGTTAACAGCACTTCTTAATTGTTCGGGTATATGGGCACAATGCTTATGAGTAAAGTTCCACTCGGGTCACAACCAGACCCTGTGCTGACATCCGTATGTGAATGCAAAGTGTGTGAATGCATGATGTATGGTAGCGGGACTCTATAATACTTACAAGTGTGTCTATTTGCTGTTACCAGTGAGACCCGGTTTGGGTTATCCTTTGTATGACATAGCACAAGATGGAGGTTGGGAACCACCCACTCAGTGTATTGTCTACATTCATGAGGAGGACAGTGTAACTATAGACACAGAAATATGAAGATATGGTGAACGGACCGCCTTCCTGAGCACTGCCATTTGCTTAACATGTGGGAATGGAGGGGAGTCAACAGAGACAGTTGCTAGTGAAAGAGAATTTTATGGGGAGACCCGGAGTTCTTTATTGTCCTTTAAGGCTAATGAGAACCAGATGCAGAATCTCCACACTTGTGCTCATGTTGTAGGTACTCCTGCTTGGAGCCAACAGTGTTACGTCTTGCTATAATGATCCATCACCTTGCACAAAGAACCTATTTGTCCTGTAAAGGAAAAATTAACTATTAAAATAAAGCATGCAAAAGCGCCTTTTAGGGCTGCATCTATAAAGATAAAGAAACTCACAATTCTGAATAGTATTTTCCCAATTTAATTCTTATAACCTAAGAAGTGTGCTTATGGTGAATTTGGAGTTATAACTTCTCTGATGCAGTATTTGCTTTTGTGGGAGGATGGTAGGTAGAAATGGGGCAATCTTATATCCTTCCCTCTCCTCAACTGCTTCTGTCCAATATTCCCCCACTTGCAATTCTTGATACAGAGTTTAACATTGTATTTTTATTGGATTTGTGAAAAACTTGTAGTAAATTGTGAAACTTCCAGCCACATGCATCATTGTAGGAATTTGTGATTCCTAAATTGCGAAAATTAAGGAATCGCAATTTAGGAATCTCAAATTCCTATGCATCAAAAAATCGCAAAAGTTTTTGAGATTTCTTAATTTTCCTTATTTGCGATTCCTTAATTGCAAATCGCAAATAAGGAATCGCTTTACATTGATTCCTATGGGCCTAGAGGCCCATAGGAATCAATGGGAAGGCATTCTCATTTTGCGAATTCGCAATTAAGGAATCGCAAAATGAGAATGCAATTTCAAGGGTGCAGGGGGGGTTCCAAAGGACCCCCGCCCCTGCACCCCTGAAATGTCACATAAGTACATTTTATTCACACACATGTCCCAAGGGCATGTGTGTGTGTAAAATATAAGTTTCAAAAATGCATTTTTTTGCATTTTTGAAACTTTTCGCAAATTACCATGAAGGTTTACATCATGGTAATTTTCCCCTTCCAAATTGTGAATTCGCAAATCAAAATAAATCATGCATAGCATTTAAGAAATCGCAAAATTTGCGATTTCTTAAATGCTATCGCAATTTGAGAAATCGCAACAAATTGCGTTTTCTTAAATTGCGAAAAATGAAAGTATATAAAATGATGCATCCCAAAAAAGGTTTTTGCATTCGCAAATGGCCGATTTTTGCGATTCGCCCCGTTTGCGAATGCAAAAACGCTTGATGCATGTGGGCCATAAGCTTACATGAGTAGATTTCCATTGAAATGAATCCTACCTTTGCAGTGAAGCTTTATTGATCAGTAGTTAAAAAAGAACAGCTTAAATGCGACGCATGCTGGTGCACTCTTAGATAAGCGGATGCAGATTGTACAGTATAATTGCAGATACTTATTCTGTACTTGTCATTAATATGAGTTGCTCAGTTTTTAGGTCTCGCTATACGATGCGCACGCATCGAGCTTGCGAGGATATAGGGCTTTAAACAAACTTTAACTAACTGGGCGATTTGGTGCTGTGCCCGTGGCTTTTAGGTCAATGCGCAAGCGCATTGACCTAAAATGCGCGTGCACATCACCAAATCGCCGTCTGTTCCCTCAGCCGCACTCCAGGCCCCTGCTGCTTTCACACCCTCTCCCCGCTCCGCCCCCTCCCCTGCCCGCCGTGTCGCATTTCTCCTCCCCCCTCCCCTTCTCTGCCTTCCCTCCCACACCTCTCACACATTCATAGCATTATTCCCAACACTCGGGATTTTGTCACTGTAGGCAATTGTTGCTTCACCTTTTTAAAAACAGGGTCCTAACATGAGGAATAAAGCTGCAGGGTAACATCTGCTTAAGAAATGCATATGGATGATTTATGCAGGGAAATTAGCTTAGTAACATGCTCACTGCTGACGTGTGTGCATGCTGCGGACCACATATTCAAAACCTGGAAAGGCCAACTCAGCTTTCGACCTTCTGAGCTATGGAGAAACAATTCAATTGTGTAGCAGTTCCACAATATGTTAGTGCTTCTAAATGGAAAAATCTGAAATAACTCAGTACGAAAAAAGTTGGCACTTTGAAAACAGGCTTCTTTCCGTTAACAATTTTTTGGTTAATCCTTTGGCACACAGACCATTAAACGTGCTAATACTACATTCATGCGGACTTACATTTTCCGATGAAATAATTGAAAAGTACATTACTGACTTGTGATCTGTTTTTAAGCAAAGGGAGAAACAATCATGAATAACAGTGGGCCAAGTCGATCAACTAAGTTCAATTAACACAAAATCAGCAACTTGTCAGACTTCTAGAGAACATCTAAGGTTTTTTATGTACGTCTGTCCTCTGTTGTTTATCAAATACACACGGCAAGATCTATTAACCCCTTCGATGCTCATGACGAGCTCAGCTCGTCATGAGGCACGGTTGAGCTGTGCTGATGACGAGCTGAGCTCGTCATGAAATGATGGGAATAAAGGATCTGCAGCACAGGAGGGGAATTGCTGCAGCAGCGATGTAGTTAAAAATACCACAGAAGTGACTTGAAATTTAAACGTACAAATAGGCACACACAAGTTTCTTGCCCACAGATTTCTCTTGTTTTCACCAAACCGTTTCTACACGCTTCTCAGCGTGCGCTCTGACTCAGGCCGGCACATCTCCTCCCCTAATTATTCACTGCATGGCCTGCTACAGAGCGCACGCTGGGAGAAGCTTGTGGTAGGAAGGCTGCAGCCGTGTATATCCTTTTCCTCTCCTTGCCCCTTTCTCATTATGTCTGACTTGTTAAATGATTGTCCTATACTCATAGCATTATTCCCAACACTCGGGATTTTGTCACTGTAAACAAGATCTCTTGAGGCCGGTTTAAAATGAGTTTGTCAGTGCAAAGAAACCACGCTGCTGGCAAACGTTCCCTTCACAAACCGACTTTGATGACTTCTGTGTAGAATGTTCAAAATAAATGTTGCGCCTTTACACCTCCATCCCACTCGTCTTATTCCTCCTAAAAGCACTTAATTTAAAAAAAAAGTGCAAATGTGTCTAGCTTCACCTTTCTTAATAACTCGACTGACAACATAACTCCAGTATGCAAACAACCTATTGATCTATTGCAGCATAAGGATTCATTTATTAATCAGTGTTCTTCTGATACTGGCCATGACGTGTTAGTAACGTGAATACCATCAGTTGTAGTGATACTCGTGAAGATAAATATTTCAATGTTCCTATTATTTCAAAACGCTCTGTTAATTTTAGCATATTTCCTAGCGGTTTCTGATCTTAGTGGGCTTTAAGTGTGTATTTCCACTGTCCTACATTATTGATAAGTGGTTAGAGGTCTACATTTGCAATGCCAATAGTCTCTCTCCCTTGCTCCCTCTAGCTCCCTCTCTCTCTATCTTACTCCCTCTAGCTCCACCACCACCACATCCACCACCACCACCGCATCCACCACCACCACATCCACCACCGCATCCACCACCACCACATCCACCACCACATCCACCACCACATCCACCAACACTTTAACCACACCCACCACCACCACATCCACCACCACCACATCCACCACCACTACATCCACCACCACCCCATCCACCACCACCCCATCCACCACCACTGCATCCACCATCACCACCGCATCCACCACCACCACATCCACCACATCCACCACCACATCCACCATCACCTGCACATCCACCATCACCTGCACATCCACCATGACATCCACCGCCACATCCACCACCGCATCCACCACATCCACCGCATCCACCACCACCGCATCCACCACCACCGCATCCACCACCACCACATCCACCACCACATCCACCACCACATCCACCACCACATCCACCAACACTTTAACCACACCCACCACCACCACACCCACCACCACCACATCCACCACCACTACATCCACCACCCCATCCACCACCACCCCATCCACCACCACTGCATCCACCATCACTACCGCATCCACCACCACCACATCCACCACATTCACCACCACATCCACCACATCCACCACCACATCCACCATCACCTGCACATCCACCATGACATCCACCGCCACATCCACCACCACATCCACCGCATCCACCACCATCGCATCCACCACCACCACATCCTCCACCACCACATCCACCGCATCCACCACCACATCCACCATCACCACCACCTCCACATCCACCATGACATCCACCTCCACATCCACATACACCGCATCCACCACCACCACATCCACCGCATCCACCACCACCACCACATCCAACACTTCCACCACCACCGCATCCACCACCACCGCATCCATCACCGCATCCACCACATCCACCACCACATCCACACCCACCACCACATCCACCACCACATCCACCACCACATCCAACACATCCAACACCATTTCCACCACCACCACCGCATCCACCACCGCATCCACCACCACCACCACCACATCCACCACCACCACCACATCCACCACCACCACCACATCCACCACCACCACCACATCCACCACCACCACCACATCCACCACCACCACCACATCCACCACCACCACCACATCCACCACATCCACCACATCACCACCACATCCACCACCACCACATCCACCACATCACCACCACATCACCACCACATCCACCACATCCACCACCACATCCACCCCCACATCCACCACCATCACCACCACATCCACCATCTCCACCACCACCATATCCCCCAGATCCACCACCACCACATCTATATGTGTGTGGCTCTGTGTGTTTGTAGGTGCAAATGCAATGTTCTTGGATTTTCGTCACAATAACATACACTGAACATAATCTTCACAAAAGTTATTTATAAACGTTTAAGCTATTGCCATTATAAATTACAATAACTTTTATTTAAGTATTAATTATTTACAAAATTAAAATCCATTGTTATTTGTAATATCAATACATCTAAGTCACGTAAATACAACACACATTGCATTACAAATGCTATAAGTGTCACATTTGCAAAAGTTAAAACTATTGACATTGTAACTGACAAAGCTATTAATTTTGCTACTTTCAAAACGAACACATACATTAAAAAAGTGTCATTTACAATAACAATAGCTCAAACTTTCCTAATGCGAGACCTATTGCATTTCCAATGCTTGTTATTTTGTGGTAGTTTATATGTAAATGGTTCCTCTTTTCTGATGTAGTGATTTTTTTTTTTCCAGCAAACATCTTTGTGAATGTATTGTGTGGAGTATGGATTCTTGTGGTGGCGGTGGTCTTGGCTTACAGATTCCAGAGTGCAAAATGCCACATGCAATGATTATGCAAGATTTTGGTAACGTATTTAATTGTTTGTTTTCTTAAAAAGGATTTTATAATGTAATGTAAAGCTTTTTATGTCACAAAAAGTGGGGATTCAAAACAGTATGTAGTTTTCAGCTCACTTTCAGTCACAGTCTCACCACTTGACAATATCCACCAGCCAGATGATGACCTCAAAGTAAAAGGTACCTGACAAACTTATAGACTTAATTTATGGTTGCCAGGGTAGCAGCTGTGGCCCCTGGATATCCCCTTCTATCCCTTGCACTACTTTTGAGACTCTTGGTCTCAGGAGCAGTACACTGTTTTAGTTGGCGTTCCTCTCTCCTTGTCTATTATTCCCTATTATTGTAATACAAAATGTCGCTCCAGGAACTGGAATGAGGCTTTTGCTGGTAACCAAGGTAAATGGTATGTGTGTGTTTGCGGGAAACAGTTTGTGTGAGAGAGACCGAGTGTGTATATTTGAGCATGTTTGGTCAAGTGAGCATGTGTGTGAGTGAAAGTTATTGGGTGAGAGTCGTTGACAGGTGGGGAGAAAGAACGATTGATATTGAGTCTCTGTAAGTTAGTATGAGTGAGTCGGAGGGAATGAGAATGAGTGAGTCAGAGTAAGAGTGACTGCAAGTGAGTTGATGAATGAGTAAGAATCAGTCTGAGGGAGGTTCAGAGAGCGAGTAAGCAACAAGTGAGTGTGCGTGTAAATAAGAATGAGCAAAAATAACAGTAAGTTCAAGTGGTTGTGAATAAGTGTCAAAGTATGAGTTCGCAAAACTAAGAGTGAATCTGGGCGACTTTAAATGAGGGAGAATGAGAGCGAGTGGGAATGAAGAAATTAAGAGTATGAGTGAGTGTAAGTGTGAATGGGTCAGAGTAACAATGAGTGTGAATGAGCGAGAATAAGTGTGCGTGAAAGAGACCGTGAAAATGAATACGAGAGTGAGAACGAGTTTCAGTGAGTGAATGTAATTGAGCATTAGTAAGAATAAAGTGTTAAATGTTTGAATCTGCCTCTGACAGCAGAGTGCTAAAGGTCATTCCTGGCTTATAGAGACACTCATTGCAAAATACTGGCGTGGGAATGCTGCAGGCAATTCTTAGCATGACAGGCACCTGTCAAAAAATACCTGGACTGGCATACTGGAGGTAATTGTTGGCATAATGGGCACCCATGGTAAAAAACGAAATGGTGGTACTGGCTCTTAGGAGGTAATTGGTGTCCTGAGAGAGGACCACTGTGGTTTATGGGAGGCTACAAATCATGGTGAGTATTACTCTCCATTGCTTTCAAAGATCATGTCAGTATCTTAATATAGATATCTAAAAGAGACATTTATTTGTATTGTGTTGTTATATTAATTATATTATATTAACCATTCAGTTATTATAGAACCTCAACAATGTCAGTTATTGTGGTGTCATCCGGGTTAAGGTCATGTGACATCATATTCTGTGAAAAGTCGGGGGTGGTAATTGGCCACATGATATCACTTAGGTCATTTGATGTCATATAGGTAAAAGGGTGCGTGATTCCACCTCCCCTACCCCTGGCATTTTGATGAATCTGCGTCCTTGGCCAATCTTTCTGTGCTTTCTCAGACTTCCCTCCATAGTTGTATGATGCCCCTTTACACACAGTTTCAAAAACTGGAGCTTGCCTAAAATAGTTAAGTGTTCAAACTCTACACAAACATATGCCAGCTTTGATTCTCCAATTCACACCCTCTAATGGGCAAGACTAAATCGGCTTCCACTCACATCCCCGCCAATATTATCACCCCAGACCTCACAGCCCCCACCGACAACTCTTGTTACTTAGCTCCCACCCCGGTGACCCCCTCTCATAATACTCCCACCCACCCTCTCCCCTCTGACACCATAGACCCCGCCCACAACCCCTCTAACCTAGTTCAGCACCTGATCGACACACATAGCGACAAATCCCACACCCTGTCCCCCCCCCTCTCTCAGCCCCCACTTCCACACGCTAACTAATCATGCAGAGCACACCACATCTACCATCTTAACTCCCCCGCCCCACGACAGGACCATCTCCAACCTCAACTCCCCCCCCCCCACTCTCAGGCCGCACTTCCCTTCAGGCTCCCCTTTCACCACCATCATACACTCCACTTCCACCCCGCTCTCTCCGCCTGCCATGAACCCCCGCCTCCACGCCTCCAACCTCCATCCACTCCCATCGCCCCCGTACCCTCTCTCCCTAACACCAACCCGCACGACGACAACACGGAGCCCTGCATGAACACTAACCCTCCCCCTCACCCGCACGCTAAGTCCCTGGTCATCCACCCAACCATGACTTCCACCCTCAGCACTAACACTCATCCCACGCTAGACAATATTATGTCCTTCCTCCTACAACTCAAAGAAGAAATTCACACCATCAAGGAAGACATGCACACCATCAAAGAGTTGCTCACCTCACCCCCTAGATTCGCCTCACGCACCACCACCCCCCCTCTCGACTTGCTACCCTCCCGTCCCGACGACGCTCCTAAGCCACGTCCCTCACATCGGACCGCGATCCATGCCCACAATCGCAACAAGCATAACCGCTGCACTCACTGGACCGCGATCCCCGCCAACAATCGCAACAACCGCCCCCGTCGTACATGCAACCCTCTCTCGGACCTCGACACCCTCTCCCTCCTCCGCTCCTACGACCAGGCTCCCCTAAACCTCACAACTGCCTCGCACTTCCCCATCCCCACAATACACTCAAATCCCAGTAGATCCCCCACTCTCAACAACAGAATATCCGTCCCAAATAACCTTAGAAAAGTCCCCCTCTCTCTAGTACCCTCATCCTCTCCAGACACACCCCGTCTCAAAGGCACTCTCCTAAACTGCAGATCGGCTTCTAAACACTCCTCCGACATCGCTGATCTCATCCTAAGACTGGACCTTGACCTTATCATCCTGACTGAAACATGGTTAACCGAATCCTCTACACCTATAATGGACATTCTGGTTCCCCCTAACTACCACATCATTAGGCTTGACAGGTCTGGCAAGATAGGTGGCGGAATCGCATGCATATACAGGAACAGCCTTTCTGTTCTGACAGTTTCCGTGCCGCCCCTAACCTCCCCAACTTCCTACGAATACATCTGCCTCGATATCATCAGTGATGGAAAACCAATATGCTCTCTCCATGGCATTTACCACCCTCCCAGAGACCACCTCATCTTCGCCCAACAATTGATGGACCTAATTTCAACCAACGCAGGAAGACAGCTCACCCAAATATACCTGGGTGACTTCAACCTCCACTGGAACGATCTTAACGATGCGGTGGTAAATAGTCTTAAAAGCTTCCTCAGCGCACTGGACCTCACACAATTGTGTAACAGCCCGACCCACAAGAAAGGCTCTACCCTCGACCTTATCATCGCCAAAGAGGGCACTACTCAACTTGAGACTATTCAACCCTGTGACTGGTCAGACCATCATATTGTTACATTTCACATCAATGAAAAAGTCAAACTCAACTCGGTTCAACCCACCAGAACTAAAGTCTGGAAAAGAGACCTGAAAAAACTCAACCCATCATCCTTACCCCCGAACAGTTGCGACCTCCTACTCCCCCCTACTGGCGTTACAGATGTCCAATCCCTGACTGACCACTATCTTAGCGCTGTGACCTCAATAATTAATGAGGCTGCTCCCATGCAGCTAAAAAGAGTCTCCTCTAAAATCTCCAACCCATGGTACGACGGGAGTCTCAATGAAGATAGACGAGCCATGAGATTGGCAGAGCGCACCTGGAGGACAGCTCCCTCTGCACTACACCTGAAAACCCTGAAGAAAAAGAGAAACGCCTACTTCAGGAAAATAAAGCGATCAAAAGCAAACTTCTTCAGCCTCCAGCTCGACCAAGCAAAAAATCGCCCTAGAAAACTCTTTGAGTTAATCAGAACACAAGCCAAGGAACAACCCCAACCTCTCAGGACCTTGCACGAAGCACCCTCCTGTGAAGACTTCGCCACTTTCTTTACCCAAAAAACTGACAACATAAAGAATGATCTCCGCGATGACGCAAGACTCCACAACACACTCAACTGCATAACACCCACCGAACCTAAAAACAATGCAACATGGTCAACTTTTGAAACCTACTCCGAAGAAGAAATAGGCAAATTGCTCAACACCCTGAAACCTTCCAATCACCTCACGGATCCCCTCCCTGCTAGCGCTGTCAAAGATTACATCCCACTGCTCCTTCCTCTCTGGACTAAAATCATCAACAGCTCGCTCCAAGAAGGAACCATCCCTGACTCCCTCAAAGTTGGTCAAGTCACACCTTTGCTAAAGAAACCTACTGCCGACCCGTCTGACCTAAACAACTACCGTCCCATTACCAATATTCCCACTCTCGCCAAATTATTGGAAAAATGCGTTCAACTACAACTGACTAAACACATCGACCTGTTTGATCTCCTCAACCCGCATCAATCAGGCTTCCGGGCAGGACACAGCACTGAAACTGCTATGACTCACATAATTGACGACGCCCTTCAAATCCTAGATCAAGGTGATACCTGCCTCCTCATCCTGCTTGATCTCTCCTCGGCATTCGACACTGTCAAACACGAGAAATTACTCGATCTTCTGAGCACAAGAATGGGTCTTTCTGGGACTGTTCTCAAGTGGTTCACCTCCTTTTTACACAACAGATCGCAGAAATTCAAGAGTAACAACCTGATGTCCTCTCCAATACCTGTGTCGTTAGGCGTTCCCCAAGGATCTTCCCTATCACCAACCCTGTTCAACCTAGTTATGGAACCTCTCACCACCTTGCTTCAAGCATCCAATGTACTTTTTCACATGTACGCAGATGACACCCAACTATATCTCAAATTACAATCCCCCAACGACATTTTACTACTGAACGCTACGATTAGAAGCACCCAAGCCTGGCTTGCTGATAATCATCTCAAACTCAATGCTCTGAAAACAGAATTCCTGCTGATCGCACCTCCCACGAAGATCCCCATCACGCAAACCTGGCTTAAACAGTTAACGGCACTCAATGTCCAACCCATCATAGTGGACTCAGCGAAATCTTTAGGCATAACCCTCGACTCCAACCTTAGCATGCAGCAGCATATCAGCAAAGCCACTAAGGGAGCGAACTTCCAAATCAATACACTGAGGAAACTTAAACCCTTCCTACCAGCCAAAGACTTCCAAACTGCAGTACAAGCTTTAGTAATCCCACGAATTGAATACGGCAGCACTGCCCTCTGCGGTCTCCCGTTAACCAGCACTGCACCCCTAAGAGCCTCTCTAAACGCTGCAGCCAGACTCATCACTGGATCAAAAAAACACTCGCACATCACACCTGATCTGAAAATGCTGGACTGGCTGCCTTTTGAAGCCAGAATACATTTGAAAATCGCCTGCATGACACACAAGGCTCTACATCTGAGCTCTCCCGGATACCTCACTCAGAAGCTGTCAATCTCTGGCGGCTCTAGAAACACTAGAGGCACAGACAATCTTCTGCTAAAACCTCGAAGATTCCGGAAGGTAAAAACCTATAAACGCTCTTTCTCAGGAATGGCACCCAGGATCTGGAACTCACTCCCTCCTGAAACCAGGCTCATCTCCTCCTTCACACTCTTTAAGAAAGAAGTAAAAGCTATTTTTATGGCCAAATACACTTGACCTATTAGCTTGGATTTGAAAAGACCCTACTCTGACCTGTATTACTTTGTTCGATCTCTATGACTATGTATTTCACCTTGAGCCATTTTGTGTTGGAGTAACTCCGCGATTATGTATTTCACCTGAATTATTGTCGCTACTAACTATCTACGCACACATTTAATTCGCTGTCCGAACTCTATGAACATGTATCTTACCTGTATGATTGATGCCACTGACTATCTATGCACACATTTAACTGTTATACTTGTACTATTGATTTGCTGTACTACTTATGTGTAACCCCTCTCTCTTGCTGGCATTCCCAGCCGTGTAAAGCGCTCTGATATCTGCAAAGATCCTGTTCGCGCTATATAAAACTTTCTAAATAAATAAATAAATCAAGTTATGATGTTCATATTCATTGGCAGCCTTTTACCGTGGATATCAATCTCACTTTTTCCAAGGGTTTTCCTTCCTTTAGTCATCTTTACTTCAATATGCTACTACACAGGGCATGCAACTGCTATGGTTATTTGTTTGTTCTGCACTGAATATGCCTGGAGTGTAGGACTCATCACCTCATGGTCATGATCGCTCTCTTTGTAGTTTTCTTTCACTGCCGACCCACTAAAATACACTGCACTGAAAGGTGTTCTATTTCACTTCTACTCTCTGGAGGCACAGAGGTAGAGTCTAGGTAAAGCTTTGTGTGGGATACCTTCCCAGTCTGACATGAGCGATGGCCCTAGGTACCCCCAAGGCCTGCAGCATATCACAAGCTGTTATCTCTTTCTAATCTTCTAATGTGTTCACTGAGCCTACCAGTACACCCAATTCTGGTTAGGACACTAGATGTTACCGACCCACAAAGTCACATGAAATTCAGTGGCATAGTGCATAATCTAGTTCAGGTGTGTTCAGAAGCCTCTGGAGCCAGTTATTTTATGTTATGCCATATTATGTTATGTTAGTAACCCTTCTATAGTGTCTAACTACCATTGGTCTCTTAGCACTTCTCTAAGGGTTAGCCACCTAGCACCAGCTAATACTTCACTGAGACATTCAATCAGATTCTATAAAAAGCAGAGCGTTTTCTCTCTGCAGACTTTCTGGTTCCACAGCTGAGGTATCGGGACTGAGAAAGCACGACCGCCCATGGTCGATTTGTTAAAACGTGGGCAGGTCAGCAAAGTTACCTCTGAGTAGCAAAGACAGCATCCCGGTACATATCGCCTTAGACTGTCTTAATATAGACTTGTACTGTCCCATACAAGGTCTTATGTGCAATGCATAAGCCCTTGAACCTGGCCCTCTGCGTTACTGAAGCCAGTGCAATTCTGTCAATAACGGTGAGGCATGCGTCAGTCTTGGTAGATTGTATATTAATCTTGCAGTGTTGTTCATAACTAGTTGGAGCTTACCCTGCAGCTTGTGTGGGAGACCAATGTATAATGCTTTGCCATTATCCAGTCACAACACAATCAGTGCTGTCACTGCTGTTCGCATCGTTGAGAAAGATAGACGAGGTTAAGGCTGATTAGAGGCAATGCATATGATCAACAAAATAACAGTGCACAAAAAATAAACTACATTCCGTCGACGTGAGTTTTGTTGAAAATCTTTTCTCCAAAAGTCCTTTGTACATATGCAGAAAACAGCCAGGGCATTTCACCCTTCACAAGGGCTTATTGGGCTGTGAATTTCATATAATATAGAGAATGTTTAGAAACCAATATTTGGAATTCTTTTTAAATTATTGCATAAAATACAAGTGCATTAGAGAAAGGAAAGAAAATGTGAGTTTGGACAGTATGAAGTCCAACAGAGAAGCACCGAGCAAAAAAGTCACAATAGAAGAGGAAATAGCCATGCTGAATGTGATTCAAAAAGATCAAAGTGTAATGCAATGAAAGAAGAGCTGCTAGAATAAAACTTGTCCTTCGTGTCAAACAGAAGGAAAAGAGACAAAGCTTGGAGAATACCGACAAATCAATACACAAATTAAGAAAACACACTACGTGCAATAAAGAATATCAAAGTTGCAAAATTCAAAAACTGCTTCTTATCAAAGGTAAGATGACCAGAAACATGCATCAGTTTGTAGAATGCATCAATTAATTTGATTACAACACGTCCTCGTTAATGGACGTGGTCTTCCCGCGTGAGACCTAGATGTAAACAAAAATAATTTTTGGGCTATGAAAAAATAGTTGCCACACAATCTATGGTCAGTCAAAGAGAAGGTGGTTCCCAAATTTCATATAGTAAGTAAAAAATAGGAGCAAACTCTCAAAAGTATTGTTTAGAGGGGATAAAGGTTGAAAGTGGTGCACCACCTTAACCAAGATCACCCATGAAGTGGATGAAGACTAACATGGAGCACACCTAAAGCCAGTAATGGGTACCCTTATTTCCAAGGTCCAGTTTGATCGTAGGTAATCTCCAATAGTGAAGAGTTGAGTCTTCTGGCAATATTCAGCCTCCAGTGTGGCCAGGAATGGTACCTACCAGGTGGAGTGAAAAGAAACTTGAAGTAATAGTGTCCATGAAATATAAACTACTTAATCCTAGTAGGACAGTGAGATGCTAATTATAGACCCACTTTGATCAGTAATAAAAAGGAGCCAGTAATGTGAAGTTAAGATCGCTAAAGATGATACGTAAAGGAAAAGTGCCAAATAACGTGTACAAAGATCATAGCTCAATTAGTAAAAGACATAAAGTAAAACTCGCAGAAGACTATGCGTAACAAGTAAGTACCAGGTACCATTCCCAATGCTACATCAGCTCTATCCGCCAAGTAGGGGAGCTTGCTTTTACCACGTCACCCTCTACTTAGCTTCCATGTTGAGGTCGGACATAGCAAAGAAATAAAACAACCCCGACGTGCCAAATCAGACCTGTATTTGTCTGTATGTATAGACGGACCAGCTCGTGTTCGGCAGCAGCAGCAGTACTCAAAGACTGAGCTGTACTTTTGTCTATAAGCCTGGCTGTTACCCATGTAACAGACGTGCACAGCGCATGCACATTGGGTAGCAAACGGAGGTTGGAGCACTAACCGTTATGCCCGGAGGAAGCTTTCTAGCAGTAGCGCGTTCTGATATCACGTTGGCACGAAAGGTCAAAGTGCTCACTCTAAAGAGCTTAATCTGTTTGTGTTTAAAAAATAAGCTGTGATTGAAAAAAAGGGGTGTATGCCTAAGAAAATACTCAAAAGCGTGTAGTGAGAAAAAGGAAAAAACTCATTAATGTTTTGTGAAAAAATATATTTAGATTTTTCTTTAAAAAGAGAAATGTATAAAAAAAAATAACGAACGAGTTAAGAGAATTTAAGTAACGTAAATGACAATTAATAGGTAAAGAAAGAAAGTGTGCAACTCTGAAAATGGTAGTAAGTTGTATCCGAAAACTAAAACTAGTCAGCCCAAATGCTGATAGTTAAAAAGTTGAAGGATCTGATGAGTGGGGTAATATTGGTTGCCACAGAAACAGGTGCCATAGTGTTAGCTCAAGAAATGTAAACACATAGATATATGGAGGACAGAAAATGTATACATCAAGTTTGTCAAAGGAAAAGCATAAGCTCAAAAACAATTCCACTGTAAATTTCAGTTATCAAATGTTTTCCTAACAAGAGTCTCACAACCTTCACAAGTCTCACAACCTTCACAAATGAGTAAGAAGAGGGGAAGAATGACATTACATTTATGGACCTGTAAATGCATCAACACTAAATTTAACATACAAAAAAAGCACATTAAGACCAGGGACAGCTCTCATGCACATTTGTCCTACCTTATTTGCTTCTAGGGCAATAAAGTTACAGTGCCCTTGGTATGTGGCATCATTAAGCGTTGTTGAAGGTGATGCCCAGGATAACTACGATACACAAATGTGTTCATGTAGGTTACATCCAGGGCAAAAAGGTTACAGTGCCCCAGGTGTGTGCCATAATTAGTAGTAGCCTACTCCACATCCGTTGTTTACGTCTAGGGCAATACAGTCACAGTAGCCTTTGAGTATGAGACTATTAGACGTTTATAGAGTTTGATGCCAAGGATAGCTACCATACATGAATGAATTTATGTTGGTTACGTTCAGGGCAATACAGTTACAGTGCCCCAAGTGTGTGGCATAGTTCGTAGTTGCCTTTTAGCATCCATAACACACAAATCTGATGTTCCTAGCGAGTTCTAGACTTGAAAGGGGATTTGATGTCAAGTGGTGCGTTGAGACAATGCAGGGGATGTCCCAAAAAATAAATAGTGCATTTCATTGTCAGTATTAAGACCCAAAGTGGTGGTGCGCAGATTGCATATCCATTTCGCTTCCAGTTGTCTAAGTGTAAGTTCCCTGTCACCTCCTCGCATGTTTCCTTGCTAAACATCAAGGCCATGGAAACGGAACTTGGTTCTATCCACACCACTTCTACATTCACAGCTTTTCTAAAACTGCTTGCATAAAGGGCCATTCCACCACGTCAAAAGCCAGCCATGCATCAAGCGAAAGCACAAGTGCATCCTCGCAGATTTCTGACGCACTCCCAAGTACCCCATGCTGCCTTCGCAGGTTGAAGCGCTGATCCGGGTGAATTAGTGACCGAATCACCCTAACCAACTGCGTGGCCTAAAGCTTTGCCAGGATCTTCACCTCTGTGTTTAATAGTGATATGGCCCTGTAGGAGGATAACCACTGTGCTTGCTAACCTTTGATCTATGGGAAGCTGTCCAGCATTGCATATCTTCAGAAACATTTGCATGAGTGGCGGCCAGTGCTTGAAGCTATCTGTTTGTAGAGTTCTATAGGGATGCCACTGGGGCCCATCGCCTTTCAAGACACCAATTTGAGGATAGCCTCCGTATCCTCCCAATCCGTCAGGTTTTGTCAGGAAAACAATATCCAGTCTTTGCAGACACTCAACAAAACGAAAGACTAGATTTTGCTTTATATCCCCATTGGATATTACATCGCCCTTCTTGGAAGTTTCTTTGAGGGAGGATATTCCTGGAACTGGCTACTCGCAATTTCCTGACTCCTCAAGATGGTGGTCGCCAGTGCGGCACAAGTTTTATTCTGTAATTGTTTGTTAGCCTCGCACTGTTGTTCTCTTCCAGCATACGCACCTCTTTTGCCGTCGTGCACTTCGACTGTCATCTTGATGAGAGAACAGTGTCCCATCAGCCCTCTTGCCCAGAGACTATTTTAATGAACTTTTGGCTTTTTCTTAGATCTGCCTATTTCGTAGCGGTGTGCACACCAAGGGTATTTCCCATTTCAAGGAGTAACATGTCTCAAGTTTAGCGCTCTGAAGAAATTCTTCACAAGTAGCCTTTTCAAAGAGGAGTTCCAGTATCTACTTAATGGCGTCATTGAAAAGGACAATAACAATTAGGACTCCATGGACTGTTTAGTTGTTTTGTGTCAGAAAATAAGATTTCAGAGACTAGTGTTCATCTCTCTGCAGAATGTGTTGGCGTTTACAGTGACTAGTTCATTCCCTTCAGGAAAAGAATCGTTTTAGTTTTAACCAAAGTGAAAAGAAATAACAACAAAAAAGATTATTCTTAGAAAGATAGGTTTTTACAATAACATTCTGTTGTAATCTTCCTTCTTTCCTACCCCCCCCCCCCCCCATCCTCCTTTCTCCTTGGGCTCTCCTGTTAGAGTTTACAGTAGAATGTTAGCAGAGCTCTGCGTCTTGTGGAGAGTGGATGACCAATAAACAATACTAAATCCTACCTCGTTCATGAGTACTTCCTTTCTTCCACCATATTCCTAGATAGAGAAGCTTGCCTGTAGAGTTATACAGGTTAGAGAAATGATTGAGCAGAGAGAAGGTGTATGACTGAATTGTCGAGTAAAATGTAGGGTTGTGTTAATTGTTTGGCTCTTATCTTTTATGTAGGAACTATCAAGAACTCTTCTTTTATAGTTATTAATCTGAAGATATCCAATAGCCAGAAAACGTAGACCCAGGCAGACTCCTGGATCTGGAGGCGGTCTCTCTTTCTCTTTCTATTCCCCTTTTCTGCCAGTAGATGTGGGTTGCAGGTTGTTATTATATCTGCACCAGCGGCTGCCCTGTCTATCCCTAATCCTTTTGTCTTTGTCATTCCGGATATCCAGTATCCACTGTTATGCAGTTTCTTCTGTCTAATATAAACAACAGGAGAGAAAGGGTTAGTAGGCAGTTCTTCTACCCCTTATTACTAATATATCAGAAACAACAAAAGAGTACCTGTTATAATACAATGATCAATACAAAAAGAGATCAATAGAAAGGGAAGGTGAACTCACAATGGCCACCACCACAAGCATAATAATAAGCAAGAAAGTAGGAAAACGAAGTGAGTTAAACCCATTCAGTGAACAGGAAAAAAGAACCCTCAGGCACCAGCTGAAGTCGGTTGCCAGTTGTCTTCATTGGGTCCTTTATAAGAAATACTTGACATAACTACGTAGCAAGTTGAAAGTGCATATTAAAAAGAGTATTGACTAATTCCCAAACAGAAATTTAATGTGGGGGTAGTTCTAACTCTGTTAAAAACAATTGTGCATGAGAAAGACATATAGATGGTTGAGTTAATTTGAACCATGCGTCTTAATCTAGGGTCGACATGTTTCTGCTTACACAGGCCAATAGTTGGCTTAGCATTCATCAGGACCATACATACCTTCGCCCATAGGAGGCAAGGAAAAAAAGAGAAAGTGTTACAAACTTGATTATCAAACAAAGCACAGGGACTTCCTCGTGCTGCCCCTCCAACAGGTAGGGGTTTGTTGAATTTATCAGATTAGGGTAAAGTACCCATTGGGCCAATGGCAGGGAAAAACCTTCACGCCAGAATGTATTTCGTCCTAGCGACTCCCCGCCGGATAACCTACTTCGATCACTTCCACGGCCCGTACACGTTTCTTCTGTCTAGCCAAGCCAGTAATCTACCAGCCGTGTCCTCCACTTCAAAACATGTGTTGTTGAGTGTCACTCAACCAAGGATATGTTTCTTTAGACCAATGGCCTTCAAACAATACATCAAGAAAAAAAATGGTTAAATACATTTATAACAATAAAACCATATATCAATTATTCAGATAAAATATATCTTCCAATAATATCTCCCAGTAATTTTATAAAACGCCCCCACACTCCTACTGGTTCTCAATCAATCAATCAATCATGGGTTTGTTAAGTGCGACTACTCACCCGTAAGGGTCTCAAGGCGCTGGGGTGTAGGGGAGGAGCAGGATCCTGTCCATCAAGGAGGAGGCCTATCGAAGAGCCATGTCTTGAGGTCCCTCGTGAAGATTAGGAGGGATGTCATCTGTCTGAGGTGGAGCGGGAGGCGTTCCAGGCTCTGGCCGCGAGGAAGGAGAAAGAGCGGCCTCCCGATCTGGACTTCCTGGTGCGGGGGACCACAGCGTGGGAGAGCTGGGATGATTGTAGGGTCCTTTGGGCTGTGTGGAATTTGAGTCGGCTGTTCAGGTATGCTGGTCTGGTGTTGTGGAGGGCTTTGTGTGCATAGGTGATAATCTTGAAGGGGATTCTTCCCTTGATGGGGAGCCAGTGGAGTGTGCGCAGGTGCTGGAAGATGTGGCAGTGTCCTGGCAGGTTGAGGATTAGTCTGGCGGCGACATTCTGGATGTTTTGTAGGTTTCGGTGAGGTTTTTGTTGATTCCAGCATAGTGTGTGTTGCCGTAGTCTAGTCTGCTGGCGATGAGGGCGCGAGTGACAGTCGTTCTGTCTTTAAGGGGGATTCATTTGAAGGTCTTGCGTCGGAGGCAGAGGGTGTGGAAGCAGGCGGATGCGATGGAGTTGATCTGGCGGTCCATTCTATGTTCGGAATTCAGATTGATTCTGAGGTTGCGTGCCGGGTCTGTGGGGGTGGGCGTGCTTCCGAAGGCGGGGGCCACCAGGTGTTGTTCCAGGCGTTTGGGTGTGGGCCCATGATGAGAACTTCTGTTTTGTCTGTGTTGAGTTGTAGACAGCTGCTCTTAATCCATTTGGCGACTGCTTCCATGCCTTCTTGAAAGTTCTGTTTGACTACGTTGGGTTCGTTGGATAGGGAGAGGAGGAGTTGGGTGTCGTCTGCGTATTAAACCATGTGTAGTCTGTGGCTTCTGACGATGGGGGCGAGCAGTGCCATGTAGAAGTTGAACAGCTTGGGGCTGAGGGAAGATCCCTGGGGGACTCCGCAGGTGGTCGGCGTAGGGTCCTGCGTGTTAGGGTGCTGTAAGGGACTGTGTTGAAGGCCACTTAGAGGTCAAGGAGGATGAGGGCCACGGTCTCTCTTCTGTTTCTTCTGTTCAGGAAGGAGCGGATATCTGTGCTGGCGAGGTGGGAGGTTTCTGTGCTGTGGTTCTTTCTGAAGCCGGATTGGGAGGAGTCGAGGATGTTGTGCTCTTGGATGAAGGTGGTGAGTTGGCTGTTGATGGCTTTCTCCGTTACTTTCGCTGGGAACGGGAGTAGGGAGATGGGTCAGTAGTTCAGGAGGTCGGTATGGTCCGCCGAGGGTTTCTTCAGGAGGGGGTTGATCTTGGCCTGCTTCCAGTCATTGGGGAAGTAGGCGTTCACGAGGTAGTGGTTGATGGTGTGGCAAAGCATGGGAGCGATTTTGTCTGTGGAGCTGTTGAAGATGTGGTGGTGGCCGAGATCCGTGGGGTCCCCGGAGTGGATTGACTTCATCGTCTTCCGTGTGTCTTTGGTGGTGAGGGCTGTCCAGTTGTCTGTCGTTGGCTTCAAGGTGTCTGGGTGGTTGGTGAGGGTTCTGTGAGTTGGCTCTGTTTGTCGAAATTGTCGTAAGTGTTCTTGATTTTGTCGTGGAAGAAGGTGCTGAGTTTGTCGCAGAGGTCTTGTGAGGGATGGAATGTCTTTAGACCTGCTGATGGGTTGTGCGAACTCCTTGATGATGCTGAAGAGTTCTCTGCTGTTGTGGTGGAGATTCTGTCTTTGATCGCTTTCTTTCTTGTGTTTCTGATGAGTTGGTGGTGGGCGTTGGTGGCGGCTCTGAAGTTGTTGTGGGCTTTTGTAGAGTTGGAGTTCCTCCAGGCCTTTCCGAGGTGGCAGCATGTGCGTCTGGACTCTCTGAGTTCGGTGGTAAACCAGCTGGCTTTCCTGGCGTGTGTGTTGTTGTTCTTCTTCAGGGGGGATATGTTGTTGGCGCAGTCGGAGATCCATCTGTGCAGAGTTTGGGCTGCAGTGATGGGGTCGTTGTTGTCCGTGATAGTTGGGGTGGAGTTGCCGAGTAAGGAAGTGAGCTGTCGGTGATTTTGGTCCAATGTTTTCGTGGAAGCAGGTGCTGGGTTCTGTGGATGGTAGGTGTTCTGAAGGTGAAGTGGATGCAGCAATGGTCTGTCCACAGGAATGCGGTGGTGTGCAGTGTTTGGGCTGCAGTGTTGGGGTCGTTGTTGTCCGCAATAGTTGGGGTGGAGTTGCCGAGTAAGGAAGTGAGCTGTCGTTGGTGATTTTGGTCCAATGTTTTTGTGGGTTCTGTGGATGGTAGGTGTTCTGAAGGTGAAGTGGATGCAGCAATGGTCTGTCCATGGGAATGCGGTGGTGTGGCGGAAGGTGATGGAGGATCCTGTTGTGAAGGTGGGGTCGAGTGTTTGTCCTGATTAGTTCGTGGGTTCAGTTACGTTTTGGAGGTTGTCCAGGAGGGATGTAGTGTTGGGGTCTTGTTGGTTGTCGAGGTGAAAGTTGAGGTCTCCCAGCAAGATGTAGTTGGTGGACGCGATGACCTGCGGTGTGATGCTGTCCGTTATGGAGGTGGTGAATGGTCTGCAGAGTCTGGGGGGTTGGTAGATGAGGGTTCCCTGGCGGGTGCTGGTAGTGCTGGCCTGTATCTTGAAGTGTAGGTGTTCCATTAGGTCTGTGGGCTCCTCTGGAAGTGTGCTTAGCCGGGGGGTTGGTTTGTGGACGTTGGTGATCGCCCCCCAGGGTGGGGGGGGTCCTTCTGGGAGATTTTGTATCCTTGTAGTATGGCTATGGCGATGTCAGGTCCAGAGGTGGTGTTGGTCCAGGTTTCAGTGAAGAATGCGACGTCTGGGTAGGTGCTGTTGAGGAGGTCCCAGATTTCGGTGCCGTGTTTGTGGAGGGATCGAACGTTGAGGAGGATGCATTGCAGGGTCTTTGGTGTGGTTGCTTTCTTGCAGGTGGGTTGTGCTGGATCCATGGTCTTGGCAGTGCTGCAGGAGTGGCGGCAGCGGTGACAGCTGAAGGGTCCGTGGGGTCGGCAGGTGATGCTAGCTTGCAGTTGTTGTGGCGACCTGGTTTGAGTGCGTAAGAGTGCCACTGGGTTGTAGCGTTGGTGGTTCGCAGGTCCAGGGTTTCTGGCGCTGGCCGCATTCGGGGAGCGGACGGACGCAGACTGGTTTGCCGCTGGCACGCAAGCAGCGCGCCCGCGCAGCGCCCGCCATTAAGTAGGGGTCGGGGAGTGCTGGGCAGATGGGAGGTGGGAGCGGGGAGGGGAAACTGGCTTGGGCTGGTCTCGCTTGGGGGGGAGGCTGTGGCAGCGGGAAACAACGGGCGGAGGTGCACAAAAAAGGAGCGAAAACAGCATAAAAGTAGGAAATGGAAAATTATAGAAAAGTGATAGTGATGAAAAGTGATAGAGAGTGAAAGGGTGAGAAAATAAAGGGTGAATAAAGAAAAACTGAGATGAAAGGAGAGGATAAAGCAAGCAGAATAAACTGAGCAAGAGTAGGAGTGAGAGGTCCACTGGGACCACCAGGGATGAGGCGCGGTGGAGGAGGGCCTCGAACAGCAATACTCGAAAATGCAGGGGCTCAGGAGGGCCTCACTTGACGGTGGAGCTGCAAGAGTGGCAGAGCAATTTCAGTGACACTAAGTCAGTTGTCTTGCTCCCAATGCTCTCCATGAACATCGCACTAACTACCTTCATAAATCTTCCGTAGCACCTGCTATGTCTAAAAAACGCATCTCAGCTAAAATTTCTATGGCATGTTCTCGAGTCCTAATTTCATATTTCAAGAATATTGGGCGTAACCATTGTATCCGCTGTTGTTTGAGTTTTGAGCAATCCAACAAAATATGCAGCATGTCACATTTGGGGTTCAACCCACAAACAGTTCTCTCCTGTACCAATCATTTTTTGCTTTTGCAGTCTCACTTATCTTACAGGGGTTGAGTCCAATTCTTACTTTCAGTACTTTGCTTCTTAACATCTGGTTTGGAAGTGTATCCACATATGGATAACTCACTTTATTCCGCCATGCATTTAACATAAAATGTACAGATTTGTTCTCTCTTCAGTATTGATAGTTATTTTTGTCAGAAGATTTTGTGCCTATCACTTTTAGCTCACTCTTGGAGATTTCTATTTGTAATGTCTGTTGAAGCAGCTTCATAGCTGTGCAAACGGCAGCCAGGTTAGACCTAACCTTTTTTTGCGCATTTTAGTTCTCTTTACACAATTTCATTCTTGCATCACTGATAAATTTTCTGTCCATCCTTCCCACTCAGTTTCCCACAGAATCTTATTAGGGCTTTTGCGGCCAGCATATTCCATGAAATCCTGGCTGAACTGGGAAGTGACGGTAAATACTTCAGGCATTTAGCCTCCTCTGCATCCCACCTGTTTTTACAACTACTATATAGCAATTCAGCTCCATATTGGAGTTGCGGGGGAATCATCGCTTTGTAGGTTTTTAGCATTGGTCTACATGGCATTTCTCCAAAGGCCTTATTAAGTTTGTTCAGCCCACTTACCGAGGCAATAACCCGTGCCTTTAAAGCCTCTAGGTGAAATTTCCATTTCAGAGACCGCTCAAACCAGACTCCAAGGTACTTATATTAATTTACGACTTCAAGTCTCTCCGAGCCTAGGTGCCACTTAAATTTGCTTTTAGTTTTCCCAAAGCAAAACATTTGTGTCTTATCCATGTTTACTACTAATTTTTACCATCTACAATATCTCTAACATTTCTCATATTTCGTTTGCAGGCCTATTTCAGTCTGGTCTAGGATCAAAAGATCATCTGCATACAGGAGGCATGCCACGTGTTTACTACTGATTTTGGGGCTAAATCCTTTTACGGGAGATAGCGTCACGGGCAGGTCGGCAACAATGAGAAAAGTAGAGGGGCTAATACACAGCCCTGTCTTAATCCATTATTTACTTGTATCATTTGCATTATTGTCCCCGTGGTATCCAGAATAACCTGGGCCCAATTCCTCCTATCTTTGGATGTGTGGCAGACAAGTTTTTGAGTGCGAGGGCAGGGGTGAGGGAGTGGGGAGGGGGTGGAAGCCACACCCTGTTATGGTAGCTAAAACCAGGGCTGAACTCTTTATATGGTGGCTTGGTCACTGGGTGCCCACGAGGCGGTAGGGCTCACTTCCACACAATTCTGATGACTCAACACACTTTTCTGGGTTCAAATCAACCTGGGCCCTCCAGCCAAGGAGTGTTTCAGGTCTACACGGTCCGTGTGGCCTCCAAGGGTGGTGACACAGTCTGCACAGTGTTTGTGTCGATGGGGGAGAGAGATGTCATGGCGGGATTATAATTGGTACTCAGGGCACCGAGGCGTGCTCACTGCTTGAAACCCTCTGGTGATGGTAGCAAAGGTACATGGTGCCTCAACAGCAGGCCCCAAACCGCAACATTCAGTGGGTGACAGCAGGCCATGCAGCGCAGCCAGAAACAGTCACCGTCAGTTCAGGCTGCCCCAGCCGGGCACCGACTTTCCAACTACGAGGCAGGACATGCTTTTCTGCAGCTGTGAGTTCAGGGGGCCAGTAAGTTGCATATTTTACCCAGATGCAAGGGGGCTTAGACGCACTAACCGCCTGTGTTACATACATCCTTCACTGAGCTGGGATCCTTAGCCGGAAGCTCAGCCATCTGATCTCTCATGCCCCTGGCACCACCAGTTCACTTCTGCTGCTCCCGATGGCAGTAGTGTAGTCACTAGATGCAGGCGCTCCCGGGGGTGGACCCAGTGTTCGTCCGTTGCTGGGAGCAGTCCCGCTCTCATCAAGGTCTGTAGCAGGTACCCCAGAGGCTGTGGCAGTTCTCACTTTATGGGCCCACTGTCTCGTTTTCGGTCAGAGGTCGCTGAATGCGATGAGGGTGAGCGATAATTGGCTGATAACACAGTCTCAAACCTCGTGGGGCCACCCGATGTTCTCCGCCAGTATTCCAAACAGGCCCATTCACCGTCCGTCTTCATCTGCTCCTCATTTACAGGGGTCGCTGGCCCACTCAAGGCACGGCCAACCTTGCCACCCAGGCCGCACCTTCGTTTTCCGTCAGCGGCCATGCCAGGTGTGCCGCAGTCATATGGAACTTGTCTCGGTGGTTAGGGAGAGCGGGCAGCTAGTGTGTTCCGCTGTTGATATCAGATTTTCATGCGACTGAATGGGATTTAGGTAGCAGGAGCCGCTTGAGTGAGTGGCCATCTTCCTCGACAGTTGGCCACACCCCCAGTTTTTGTAGCAAATTTGTTTTAGAACCCTTCCTCTCCCTCAGAAAGGCCCTAAGAGTATGCTAAAATCATACCCAGACAAACGAAAAGAGACTAAGAAGTTGTTTGTGAAATTTGAGGCTTTTCATGCAGGTTTATCCATTTCATAGCAATCTATTTCTCGATAAACAGTCTTTTTCATCCTGCTATGTTATATGGAAACAAATACATTATTATTAGATTGGCTAAAAGATTTCTGTACTAGATGTAGATCTGCTATTTCAGCTTTTTATAAGGATTATCCTCAAAGCCCACACCTTCAAGGCAGCTTCGTGGCACTCATTTTACACTTTCATTATACATCAAGCTTTATTGCCATGACTCAGATGCCAAGGCTGACATGCAGTTCAGGACTCTTTGATGAACCTCTTAGTGTAGAGAATGAAATTTTATATTTTATTCCCCAATGTTCCTGTGCATGGCCTGTTGCTCTATTCAGGGATTATGGTTATCAGTATCCCCCAGACTCCAGACAGACTGAAATGTTTTTTACCTATATTCCTGGTTCTTCTGCGGAGTAGTCCAAAGTGAAAATATAAGCAACCTTCTGAAGCTTCACCTTAATGGAAAGAAAGAGAACATTATTTCTATCTAATCATGACTCTTAGTGTTCCTAAAACAACCTACTCTCGCAGTGCTGGTGAAGTGCATGTTGTTTAAAAAACAATGTCCATTGTTAAGACTCTATGAAGCCTATGTAGAATGTAAACTATTAAGCTACATTGTCCCGTTTTCCTATACTTTTCTTTTTAAAGAAGATTTGTTAAAGAGTTTTATTGTCACTTTTCATGAACTAGTGACGTTGTTTGTTGTGTTCTATCTAGGACCCCGATCAATATTGTGACCTTATGCCCCTATATGGCTATAATCAATAGATATTCCCATAATGGCATAAACGATCAGAGCCATATTTCAGTAACTCGTCTCTGCAGCTCATTACAGTACATGACACAGCAGAAGCCACTGCCTTAGATTCCTAGATAACACACCAAGTTCTTTCGACAGCTCAAACCCCCCAGCAACCTGGGAAAGCCCCGCTTGCTTTTTTTTGATTAGTAATAGAACTCTTGCAAGCACTGTAAGAACGACCAGTTCTTAGTGACCTCTTTATTGACGTCTTATGACCAAAAACTTACGTCAAACTCGGCACCTTTCAGGTATAAATAATACCAACGTTGCCTTAAGCAAACACGGTGGTGATGAATACTGGAGCAGAACAGCTGTCCCTTGCAGAGAGCCCAGCAGATGCGAGTAGCCTAAGGAAGCTGCCCCTCCTCCTTGACGCGCTGAGAAAGACGCTGTCTTTTCTCCTGCCGAGAAAATCCAGCTCCGGCGTTTCCAGCCTACCCTTGCGGGTAACTAGAATATCGAGTCCTGAGAGGAGATACCAGACCTCCAACATTCTATTCCAGAGGTACGGTGCTGACTAAACCCTTAGAGAGAATTCTTGAAGCAAACCCTTGGCAAAACCAACTTAACTTAAACTGCTACTTACTTACTCCCTCCCACGTATTAGGCTTAGGTCAGGTACATTGGGGTAGGCGTAGTTAGAAGCACCAGTTGAGTACGTTAGACAAATGTATATATGAATGTATATATTTTATTCATTTTAACCATCTTATGGCTAAGAAACCATATCAATGCTTTTACAGTATTATTTCGTAATACTCCTTTTACTGTACGCACTTTTTATAACAACAAGTCTTGCAATTGTGGCAATTCATTTCTCTTGCTTGAGAAGGAAGACTGCTCAATAAATAATATCTTTTATTGAAAACGCCCGTCTCTCTATTCTGTGCATACTGGTGAAAGTAATTCTGCACAACTGACTGAGTGAAATAGCTGTCTATTGTTTCACACGACTCTAGAGATTGACTCTTATTCTGAGGAGCAAAGTTGTCATGTTAATGCGGTTGTTGGAAAACTGAATCCCTTCTTGTCTGAGCCAGGGAAGCTGATCACTTCCTCTTCAGTCAAGAAAGTTTCCAGTGACCTCTGAGCTAGCTGGTACAAAACCAATTAAGTCTAACATAGTTAGTAGAGACCTAGAAGACCGCACTCGTACGTCTATACTGCTGTTTATGTTATTCCAATGCGCAGGGCCTATAGGGAAAATAGGAACTACACTACATGTTAAAGTAGAATTAGCATATATCTACAACAAAACACAATTTGCCCAATCCAGCCTACAGATAACGCACAAACATATTTCATACCCATGCCAAAATCTTTATCTCTAGATTGTTTACATTTAAGAGTAAATGTTTTCTTGTTTTGGAAATTCTCCTAAATGAAAACCCAAATTCACAAAAAGGTTTTCTATGGTGTTCAGAGAATTCTGAATGGTCTTTTGAGTGACATACACCAATCACTCCTCTGCTGTCTTTCAGTAAGACAATATAGAAGATTCATCTAGCGTATTCTTCCTTCTCCTCTTCATACGGCCTACTTCACCTCAATACATGCCTTTTGTATTCTTTAAAGTCATTGTTATTTTGGTTGTGTTAACAGAGTTCTTTTGACCATGTGACCAAGTCAATAGTATAGAAATAACAAGATTAATAAACAATGTTGGCTGAATGCCTGTGTCATGCCATAAAGTTTTTGTCTTAAACTAAGATGGCTCTTAATATGCTGGTGTTTGTGGAAACTAAATTATCAAATAGAACAGCTCACTTAATGCCTGAATAACTACATCAAAAGGGCTTTAAACGTGCTCTTAGATTACTGCCATAAAAGAAATGTAGGTGGCTAATGCCTATTTGGCTTTACATGTTCATGCTTTGACATCCTTTTTTAGTATCAGTCCTAACTGATCAATAATCCAATTATTGTAAAATAAATTATTGTATATATTAAATACTACTGTTTTCAGATATAGAGCATAGGACAGAATATGTTAATTACTAACTTTGTTTTTACATTTTCTTCCAGTGGCTGGAATGACTGGTACTGCTCACATCGATGGAGACCATATAGTTGTCTCTGTTCCTGAAGCTGTGTTAGTTTCTGACCTTATCACGGATGATGATATAACCCTTGAACATGATCTTTCCTCTGAGGTCGTCCAAGGACCTGATATTATCACAGAGACAGATGTTATAACCGAATCGGAGCTAGTAGCTGACGAAGCCATTGAGGAAGCCTTAGATAGTTGTGAACATGTTTTGACTTCTGAATTGATAACAGGAACTGTTAGTATGCGTGATCAGGTGTTTGTGGCTGACCTTGTTACAAGTCCTGATGTACATTTGGAGCATGTGATTCAGGATTCCATTGTAGGACCCGACTCTCCCGCTGTAATTTCAGAGGAAGTACTTGAAGCAACCTGTGATACAGAAACTGTAATTCAATCTGCTAGGAGTGTTCCTGGGTCAACAGTTACCATCCAAACTGAAGATGATGGCAAGAGCACCTCAGAAGATTATTTGATGATATCTTGTAAGTACAAAAAATGGATGTGTGACATGGATATTTACATAATACAAACATGCTAACATATTACCAGCAACTGTTTGTTTAAATTGTTTGAGGATGTATGATAATATATTGGCTCAGGCTTCAAAATTAGTGTTTTCCATTCTCTTGACCTGGTGTAGAAAGTGCCCTTGATCTTTATATCCGAATAAAATTAAAACTACTGAGCCTTGTAGCAATATTAATTTTCTCCAAATTCATAACTTTGAATCATTGTCAGCCGCCAAGCCGAGGGGACTAGGGGTATTTAAGACATACACTTTAAAAACACTTTCCCCCCTATCGGTTGAACAGAGTTTCCCTTGACAAAACAAATGATCCTTGGTATTATGTAGGCCTATCATGTTCTCCTATATGGGCAATTTGAGGGGTAACTCCACTGATTTGCTTCCTCACAGTAGCTGGATTCCAGGTGAAAGTAGAGGCTAGGAAGTCTACTCTACTTGTGCCATGATTCTCAAATCCCCAAAGAGTTTGTTTTTTTAATTCACAAAAAAATTACCCCTACTGTTGGCGGTGCATTTTGGATCCCCCGAAGAGGGCTAGCACTGTCAATCTGCTGCCGCAGCTGAAAAGCATATGAAGAAAAGAGGCAAGAGAGGGGCATGCCCTGTGTTAGGATGCTGAGCTTCCCACTCTTTCTACTTTTTCATTGGACTAAAAATGATCCCAGATGTCTAAGTGGCATATCGAGCCCCAGCAAGAGAGGATAGATAATGGCGTAACATTACCAGTCTGCTCCGTCAACATACCTGAAGTGCTGTTGGTGGGGACATCTACATGACCCCCTTCGCAGCCATCGTCAGAAGCCACGGACTCAACATGGTCTCCTATGTTGAAATTACCCAGCTGATCCTCTAGCTCACCAATGAACCCACAACCGCCAGAACAACTTCCAATGTGGAATGGAGGCCGTCGCTACATGGATGAAAGACAACTGCTACAAGCTCAACTCGGAAAAGACCAAAGTACTCATCCTGGGGCCCACTCCTTCCGCCTGGGAAGACTCCTGGTGGCCAGCCTCTCTGGGATCTCCCCCCACCCCGAAGGACCATGCATGCAACCTTGGCATCATACTAGATTCCTTGCTCACAATGAACTGCCAAATCAACGCAGTGTCCTCATCCTGCTTCCACACGCTCCGCCTGCTCCAAAAGACTTTCAGGTGGATGCTAACATAATCTAGAAGGATGGTCACCCATGCACTTGTCACCAGCAGACTCAACTACAGCAATACACTCTACGCCGGCATCACCCAGAAACAGCTCTAGAAACTACAGAACGTTAAAAATGCTGCAGCCAGACTGGTCCTAGACCTGCCCCGCCGCAGCCACATCACGCAGCACCTCAACAACTCTACTGACTCTCAGTCAACAAGAGAGCCACTTTAAGCTCCTCACTCACGCCTACAAAGCCCTACATGGCGAAGGACCAGCGTACCTAAATCACCGCCTCACATTCCACATACCCGCCAGACAACTCTGATCTTCCCAACTCGCACTCGCCTCCATCCCCAAGATCTACAAGACAAGAACCGGAGGAAGGTCGTCCTCCTACCTCACCGCCAAGACCTAGAACACCCTGCCCCTGCACCTTAGGCAATCTGCATCACTGACCCAATTCAGTAAGAACCTCAAGACCTGGGTCTTCGAATGAGCCTCTATCCAGTCTGACCAGCAGACACCCCCACAGTGCCTTGAGACCCTCACGGGTGAATAGCTGCACTTTACACGCCTTTGATTTATTGATTGATTGGGTAGATGCCACAGGAAAGCATGTCTTATGCCAGGATATATGTACCTCAGAGAAGATTAAAAGACTGCAGTTTGGGTTTATTTATAGATGGTTTTTACATATACCGATTGCCTTTTGCACCAGCAATAACTGCTTTACAAAAGAGATTTAAAACAAAATATAATATTTGTGTAGAATGAGAACCATTAATAGTGTCTGTATGATTAAACAGCAAGTCGATCTGCAGGGATAAAAGTTACTTGATTGTGTGAAATAACATTCCAAAATGGTCCTCATTAGTCTTCATGAAGTGCCACAAGGAAATGTATATCCACCTCGAATTTGAGTTTTTTTTCCCTAATAGTTCCAGCTTTTGACCATGTATTTTCCCATCTGTCTAGGGATTTCTCGAATGAAGTCTAGAAGGAAAAAGATACGCTTATCATCATTTTCTAGGTATTTCTGTTCAAACATTTTGAAGCCTCTGACCTTGTTATATAGTTGGTATTTGAAAGGAAGTGAGTAAGGTTCTCATGTTCTCCCCAGACACAGTTTGGTGTTGTTGATTGATGAAACATTTTCAGATTTGATTTCAGGAGAATTACCCTTCTAGCTAAGACGAAGAGTCTTCTTTCCCTGAAGTTTGCGTGTTGTACAAGGTTCAGTTGTACTTTGGGTGTAATGTCGAATAGTCCTACGTGCCTGGCAGTGTGAAAGGTCCAGAGGATAGCATGTTTATTGGCTGATCTTAATGGTTGAATTGTCTATTTACAGTCAGATTTATTTTTTGTGGAGACCAGGAGGAAAGTGTGGAGGGCATTACTGAGGATATAACCACTGATCTGCCCTACTGGTCCCACTGCATGATTACCCTAATTGAAATACAGATGGATAGGTATAAGCCCCAGAAGAACATGCACTGTTCCAGGATACCTGGCCACTCGCCATTTTATCGTTATTCCCATTATTCCTGATGTCTAGGAGGCATTTTAGGTAAATAGAGGTAGGTCGTTAGTGGGCGAGTACACTTGATCTGCTCCACCAGTGTAAGGGAAATGCAGATAATGGGTTGATATCAGAAAGAGACATTCCTTGCGGCATGACAAAAAACTGCTGTCTAACTTACTCTTAGCTCATGGTCTTGGCAGGAGAGTGGATAAAGCCTTCCCTGAAAGGTTCATCTGTGGGGATGACAAGGCAGCCATGAAGTGGCTCCCCTGGGCCTCTGATTCGCCTATAAACATTTCCAATCCAAAAGCACACCCTCTCCAACGGGTGTTTTAATTTGGCAGGGTCTATCCTAACACTTTTCAGTAAAAGTCACACAGTGCATTTTACACTGTACTTTTCTCCAATATATTGACTAAGAAGCTGTGACTTTTATAGCAAGTTCTTCACTAATGAAATAATATCAACGGTTGAAAGGCCCTACGACGGCTCAGCAGAGCAATCGTTGCTGCATTTTCCTTTTTTGTAATTTCTTTAATCTTCTGGGCAGACCTTTCCTTAAGCCACCATTAAATAATATGGGGCACTGCAGATGTAGAGAAGTTTAGTTTCATTTGTTCAATTATTGAACACTCCCGATATATGTGGGTCAGCTCCTTTCTTAAAAACGCAGTAAGATCCACAAAGATCCAGAAAATCAGTGGACGGGTAGCCTACTGGTGTGGTTTACCACTGCCTATGGCTTAACATTGTTTACTCATTACTGATAGCAGCTCTTGTTTGCGGCCCGTTTTGTATTTTATGAACTTTGTATTTTTCTTATTCTCATTGTGCGTATTTTAAGATTGTGATTTTACGACTGAAGCCTATTCTTGTTGTAAGGCCCAAGAAAATGCTGTTTTCATTGCAAATTGCACTTTAAGATTTCTGTCCAATTTTTACTATATACTTGCAAAAATTTCTTGTAATCATCATGCTTTGTTTTTTCTTCTATGGCCACATAAGGTCCAATAGAGAACTCTTTTGATTTTAATTTGAAATAACATCCTTAGGCAGCATGTGCCATTTGATTTCAGGAAAATATTAACAATAGCTGTCTCACCATCCACATAAATTGGCACTCAATTACATGTACTGTACTACCAGTCTCATATGTTTTACTAAAATAACTCAATTTCTTTAAAAGCCTGCACCCATGTGCCCATCTTATACCACAGTGCTTATCAGGAGCCCTGGTTTGTCACAAGGTGCTAGGGTCAGCACCATGTGTAGGCAACAAAACTACATAAAACAAGCATTGCCAAAGCCAATAGGTCTCACCTGTGTGAGATCTGTTGGCTTGGGCAATGTATCTTAGCCATATTGCAACATGGCTGAAAGTAAAGACAAAAAGCTGCCTGATGTAGCCAGTGTTGACCGCGTCATTTCGCTTTTTTTTCTTTCTTTTAGTCATACTGCACTGAAGCCAGTGCTGCTGTATATTATGGCTAAAGAAACATTGACAAAGCCAATAGATCTGACATAGGTGAGACCTATTGGCTTTGCCAATGCTGTTTTTTTTTTTACTTCGAACCACAAAGCCTCTAGGTAATCCGCACCCTGTGTAAGTATTAAAATCATTGATGTCAGTGATTTTAATAGATTTTAATATTTTGCTGGCTGAATTCTCACATCTATGGTTTTTTACTCCTGACCTCTCAATGTTTCTCTGCAAAATGCTCCTCCATTAACATCCTGCTGCTTCCTCTTAGCAGTCTGACTTGCAAACCTGTTTAATGAAATGCGTATTTGGCAAAGAAAAATATTTGCATACATGTTTTGTAGCTACATTTAAAATAGCAAAACATAAGATTAAAACCTAAAAACAGCACATCTAAAAATATGTATGCCTCTTTTGTACATTTGGCCCTTAAAAGCCCCTGCTTTAGCAAGTGTTATAATTGCTATTGTTACAGTGTTTTACAAGTGCTTTGTCCGTGCTCTAATGCACTGCGCATGTGAACATACGTGTGAACTGGTCTATTGAAACCCACCTATGTTCTTGGTGTTCTACAGTGCACCATCACATGCGGCATGGAGTACTGTGTGGGGCCCTCGTGTGTACAAACACGTCGTATATTTGCAGGAAGTGGCTTTTGGGCATTCATAGGAACACTATAATTTTTATGTATGATCAATTCAGCGCAGCTTATGCCTCACAACTTTAAGATGTACAACACATCGTATTTGTTCACAAAACTCTCAGCAGTCTGTGTTACGCACTCTGTGTCCTTGAAACAGACTGTACTGTGAACAGCACAATACCACCTAACGCAAAACACTAGATGAATCCTCTGGGCTTCAAAACCCCATTTCGTGTTTGTATAAAATGCTGGTAGTGTGCATTCCATGGTGATATCCACTTTGTAACTATACTGCACCCCGTGCTGCACGATGTGCTATGGTTACTTAGAGTGCTGTGCAGTGCTGAGTGCAGACTGAGCCTTCAGTGCCTGGTACACATGAGACATACCATTGATAACTATCTCAACTCTCTGCACACTAGTGTTCTTAATAGAAGCACTCTGATGTACAAAACATCGGTTCAATCTGAAAGAAACAGGTTAGTATTAGATTCCTTAACTTGGAATATCCCCAGGCGTCAGACTGGATCCGGAATTTTTTTGCGTAGCAGGACCCTTGCGCGTCCGTAGGCGTCATCTGTGGCTTCGCGTGCGTCGTCGGCGCCGTGATGACGTCGTTGGAGTACTTAGACGCTGCCTCCGCGTGCTGAAGTCAGTTTTTATTTTTTCCGCGCCAGCAGCGCAGATCCGGAAACAGTGGTACCTTAGTCACTTTTTGACTAAACTTTTTTGAGATCTTTTTGATCATTCTTCGAGTCTTCGACTCCGATCGGTGCCTATAGGGATGCCAAGTTTTAAGCCTTGTGGGGACTGCGACCGACTGATGTCGGTCACCGACCCTCACCGTCGGTGCCTCCACTGTCTCGGCGTCGATCATGACGACAAGACCTGCTCCGACTGTCGGGCCTTAACCTCGAAGGCTAGGCGGGAGCGGTCCCACAAGCAGCTCGAGCTCAGGCAGTCGGCCCGCGCCGTGAGAGGTCCCGGTCCGGACGGAGGTCGAGGGACCAGTCGCGAGGGGTGGAGCCATCACAGCTCCGGGAGTCGACATCACTCCTCAGGTTCGAAGTCGTCGTCCGGTAAGCACAAGAAGTCGAAGAGACGTCATCGCTCTTCCGATTGCCCCCGACGCTCGCGCAATGCGGCCGGGGGTTCGGGTGACACTGCCCACGCGGCTCCGTCGGAGTCGCGGGCGTCGCGACCTACCCCATACCATCCGGTCCCTGGGCAGCAAGCGACGCCGGAGGAGATTGAGCGCTTCTTCATGGCCCGGCGGACCCGTCTGGGGGCCCTAGCAGGTCGGTGCTTCGGCCACTGGATCTGCTTCTGGATCCGGATCGTCGCCGGTCAACTTGACGACCTCACCGGCGCCAGTTCCACAGGTGTCACCTCCGTCCTTTGGCGGCGCCATCCCCAATACCTCCCTCGACCCGGTTCCGGCGTCAGAGCGGCGCCGCTGGGCGCCGCTCTCGACGCCGCTTGGGGAGTTCTACTTCAATGAACCGGCCCCTTCCTTTGACAACCCTGATTATCAGGAGATGGGTGATAAGGAGTATTGGAAGGGGTCTGAGGACCCTCTGAAACGTGAGTGTCAGTCCCAGGAGGACTGGACAGGTGGACTTGGGGATTCCAGTGGTCTGGACACTTCACCAGACACTGGTTTTGTCTCACCTCCTACCGTGGCTTCGGAGGAGGGGGGGCAACCTTCAGTGTGGTGTTTACGCGGGCGGCCAAGGCCTTGGGCCTTGAGCTCCCTGTCGCGGCCGTGAGGACTAACCTCCTCACTGAGGTCCTTAAACCGCAGTCAAGCTCAAGTGAGCCTCGGCTGCCGTTTAATGAGGCATTGACTGACGTTCTATTGGGCACTTGGTCCAGGCCCGCTACAGGCCAGCCTGTAGATAGGAACGTGGCCAGGCGCCACCGCCCGGCCCCGGGCGACCCTTGTTTCCTGTCCACCCACCCCATCCCCGAGAGCCTGATCATCCAGGCCTCTAATTCCCAGACCGCATTCCTGTCGGCTCCGCCTGATCGGGAATTCAAGAGGTATGAGAATTATGGAAAGAAAATATTCTCCTCCCTTAGTTTGGGACTGCGGGCTTCCAACACTGCATGCCTCTTGGGCCGTTACACCCACTCCCTGTGGGACACGGTCGCGGACGTGCTGCCACAAAGCCCAGCGGAGGTCAAGGCTAAACTCGCCCAAGCCCTTGCGGAGGGTCGAGATGCGGCACGTTTCTCCATCCGGTGTGGGCTGGATACCACCGACTCACTGGGCAGAGCGATGGCAACGACGGTGGCGATTCGTCGCCACGCCTGGTTGAGGTTCGCCAACTTTTCAGCGGATGCCCAGAATACCCTCATGGACATGCCGTTTAATGGCCGTCTCCTCTTTGGCGACAAGGCAGACCATGCGCTTGACCGCTTTAAGGACTCCAGGGCTACGGCCAAGTCCTTGGGCCTCTCGGCCCCGCGCCAGCAAACCGGTGCCTTTCGCTCCTTTCGTGGCCAAGGAAGGGGCACCCCCACACTTGCTGTCAGCCACGCACCGCAGACTAACATCCAACGCGGTGGCGGCCGTGGAAATCGCCGTGGAGGCGGTCGGGGACAACGGCGAGGCCAGTCCACACCTTCCCCCGCAGCATCTGCCTCAAACCCTCCTAGTCCGTGCTTTCAGGCCCATGTGACGCCAGTGGGGGGCAGGGATCGCCATTACCAGTCCCACTGGCGCACTGTCACATCGGACAGGTGGGTGCTGCAAATCGTCCGAAGGGGCTACTCCCTCCCCTTCGAGACGACCCCTCAAGCCATGCCACCGCAATACCACCGCGTATCGGGGGATCATATGCGGCTTCTGCAAGAGTTACGGCCCTCTTGGCCAAGGGGGCCATCGAGCGCGTTCCTGGGCCAGAAGTAGGGTGTGGTTGCTACTCCCACTACTTTCTGGTACCCAAGAAGGGCAAAGGGGGCCTACGCCCTATCTTGGACCTACGGAACGTCAACGGCTTCCACCGGAAGAAGAAGTTCAAAATGCTGACTCTGGCTCAGGTCTTAGCTGCCCTGGACCCAGGAGACTGGATGGTAGCGTTGGACTTGCAGGACGGCTATTTCCACATCCCCGCCCTGCCGGCCCACCGGCGCTACCTGCGGTTCACGGTAGGCCACAAGCACTTTCAGTTTACCGTGCTCCTCTTCGGCCTTACCAGCGCCCCACGGGTGTTCACAAAAGTGATGGCGGTGGTCGCAGCTCATCTGCGCAGGTTAGGGGTTTCAGTCTTCCCCTACCTCGACGACTGGTTGTTGAAGGCGGGCTCGCCCCAGACAGTCGTCAGCCACCTCCAGACTACGGCAGATCTCCTGCACCAGCTGGGGTTCTCCATCAATGTGCCAAAGTCACATCTGTACCCCTCCCAGAAGCTCCTCTTCATCGGAGCGGTTCTCGACTCGTCGCAGTTTTGGGTGTACCCCCCCGAACAGCGGGTTCGGGATATTCAGGCTCTGATTCCGATCTTTCAGCCGTTATCCAGAGTCTCGGTCAGGTTGACGCTGCGGCTTCTGAGGCCGATGGCCTCCTGTATCCTTCTGGTGCATCATGCCCGTTGGATGCGGGCTCTGCAGTGGGACCTGAAGTTTCAGTGGGCCCAGCATCAGGGCAACCTGTCCAACCATGTCCTGATCTCAAAGGGCACTGCGAGAGAGCTGCAGTGGTGGCTCACGGTCCGCGATTGGGTCAGCGGCAGATCCCTATCACTTCCCCAACCGAGCACATAGTTGTGACGGACGCGTCCCTCCAGGGCTGGGGAGGCCACAGGGGAGAGGCGGAGATCAGAGGCCTCTGGTCTCCAGCGGAGTCCCGGCTCCATATCAACCTTTTGGAGCTGCGGGCGATTCGTCTAGCACTGAAGGCATTCATCCCCTCTGTCTGGGGGAGTGTAGTGCAAGTGTTCACGGACAACACCACCGCCATGTGGTACTGCAACAAACAGGGCGGGGTGGGGTCGTGGACCCTCTGCCAGGAGGCTCTGCGCCTCTGACAGTGGCTGGAACATCAGGGCGTGACCCTGGTGGTTCAACACCTGGCAGGTTCTCTGAACGCCAGGGCGGACGAACTCAGCCGCCGATGCATGGTGGATCACAAATGGCGTCTGAACTCAGACGTGGCTCAAGGTCTGTTTCTGCTGTGGGGAGAGCTTTGGTTAGATCTATTCGCCACCGAAGAGAACGCGCAATGTCATCAGTTCTGCGCATTGGAATTTCCAAGGCGGCACTCGGAGACGCTTTTCGTCGCGAGCGGAGTTGCAGTCTGTTGTACACCTTTCCGCCTATACCACTTCTGCCCAGAGTGCTGAAGAAGATCAAACGCTACCGGGCCCAAGTCATCCTTGTGGCTCCTGACTGGGCACGAAGGTACTGGTATCCCGAGCTACTCAGTATGTCAGTCGATCCCCTGGTTCATCTGCCTCTTCAGGAGGACCTTCTGTCGCAGCAGCAGGGGACGGTCCTCCACCCGAACCTGTCCAGTCTCCACCTCCATGCTTGGAGATTGAGCGGCGACAGTTGAGGCCATTTGACTTGCCTCCTGAAGTCTGTAACATCATTCTGGCAGCCAGGCGTCCCTCTACGAAGTCGGTATACGCCTGCAGGTGGAACAGATTTGTGGCATGGTGCACAGCAAAGGCTGTGGATCCTCTCTCTGCCCCTCTTTCTGAGGTTCTTCTCTTCCTTCTTTCTCTTGCCCAGCAGGGCTCTACTCAGGGCACTATCAAGCTCTACCTTTCTGCCTTTCAGCCTTTCAAAGGCTGCCTGATCAGCCTTCTTAGTTCAAGTCCCCTATTGTAACTAGTTTCCTGAAAGGCATCGCAAACACGGTTCCTCCTGTTCCGTTTGCGATGCCTCAGTGGGACTTGAACCTGGTTCTTGCGTATCTGATGTGCGCTCCCTTTGAGACACTTCACAACTGTCCTCTCCGCCTTCTTACTCTGAAGACTGTTTCCTGGTTGCCATCACATTTGCGAGGAGAGTGAGTGAGCTCCAGGCTCTTTCCTCTAAACCTCCTTTCCTTTCTGTCCATCCGGACAAGGTTGTGTTGCGGACTAGACCCTCTTTCCTGCCCAAGGTCGTCACGGCCTTCCACATCGGGCAGTCTATCACCTTGCCCACCTTCTTTCCGCCACCGCATCCCTCAAAAGAGGAAGAGCGGCTCCACCGTCTGGAACCAAAACGTGCGCTCTATCTTGATCGCACTCGCCAGTTCCGGGTGGATGACCAACTCTTTGTTGGTTACGTGGGCGCTAAGAAGGAACGGGCGGTACACAAGCGGACCATCTCTCGGTGGGTCGTGTTGTGTATCAAGGCTTGCTACTCCTTGGCTAAGAAGGAGCCTCCTGTTGGGCTGAGGGCCCATTCCACTCGGGCCACGGTGGCTACTACTGCCCTGGGTCGGGGAGTCCCCTTGCAGGACATTAGTCCGGCAGCTACATGGGCCTCGCTGCACACGTTCGCAAGACACTACTGCCTGGAGGGTCAAGTCCAGAGGGATGGCTTCTTTGGCCGTTCCGTCCTCAAGGACTTTCTGGTGTGATTATTGGTTTGCAAACCCACCACTGGGGTTGATATTGCTGGGGTATCTATTCTAATGTAAGGAATCTAATACTAACCGGTTTCTTTCAGATGAACAAGTTACTTACCTTCGGTAACGATATATCTGTAAGAAACAGTAGTTAGTATTAGATTCCTTACCGCCCCAACCATCCTCCCCGTTCTGCCAACCGATATCTAGGGTTACGGTCATCCCCTTTCAGGGCCCTAGTTTCAATGGCACCAGTGTTGATTTTTAACGTGTCTCTGCGTTTCTGGCGCGGAAAAGCTGTGTCTAAGAACTGATGTCAGCACGTTGAGGCGGCCTCTAAGTACTCCGACGACGTCATCACGGCGCCCATGACGCCGTCGACTGACGCGGAGCCGCAGACGACGCCTACCGACGCGCAAGGGTACTGCTACGCAAAAAATTTCCGGATCCAGTCTGACGCCTGGGGATATTCTAAGGTAAGGAATCTAATACTAACTACTGTTTCTTACAGATATATTGTTACCGAAGGTAAGTAACTTGTTCGTTAGGACTACTAGAGCAAAGCAGAGTCTGGACGATTCAGTGACTTGTCTGTGTGTGCCCGTATGCTAGAATGCTACACAGGGGAGCGCAAATCTCATACAAAGTCTAAGCCAAAAGTATGCAGTGTAGAGACTATCCTAGACAGAGGAACAACGTTTCAAAGGTTCAGACTTACCAGAAACTTCAAGGAAAATGGGTTAGGGTGTCAACATTTTGGTCTCTTCCCGAGTAAATCTACGAGACCATGTTGTCAGCATGATGCAAGAAAGTGATAGAGCCTGTAGCTGTGCTGCCAAATCTGTTATTCAATCTTCCCTTCCATCCGAACCAATCCGTCCTACTATATTTTACAAAAAATATTTAAACCACCTCTTGTTTAACTAGCAAGTCCAAGTTGCCTCAACTGAGTTCTCATCAATGTCCTCCTCTACTCAAAGCAGTCCTAAAGCGTGCATAGTGTATAATTGTATGTATCCATCTTCTACTCTTAAATAGATAATTAATCTTCTATGCTATAGATTTTGTTTTAAGTTTTTAACTTCCATCTCCTGATAGGAGGTTTCTATTATTTTATTGGACAGTGGTTGGGTGACAGACCAAAGCCCACTGGGTATCATCAGCATACAGGATTCATTTTGTTCCCGGTGAGCCAAAGGGTGCATGTAGCTGTCAACAAGCATTCTCAAAGCCAACAGTTCTCTCCCGTCAGACCTAATGGCTTTGCCTGTGGTTTTAATCATGCTGTACAGCATCTCTGATGAAAAGTGGGCACATACTACTGCAAAGGCTAAGGCTGTTACATAGATGCACCTAGTGACTACCTCAGAGATGAAACTCTAGTGCCTGTTTCTTGCAGTGTACCATGACCTTGGATGTAGATACCTTTTTGGATAATGTATGGAATGCCCTGTAAAGGAACCTACAGCTTGAGTTGTCCACCAGCAAGTTTAAAGCGGACATTAAAACCTTGTTAATCTGTTAGACCTCCTTCACACTAGGCTGTTATTAATGGATAGACAAGTGCTGCCCCATCTGGAAGTGTTTTTACAACTCTGTTCAGTTTATTTCTCTGGATGATTGCCCCTCTAGATTGATGTTGACAAGGGGGACTGTCATTCCCGTGTCTTCTCAGTTAGTGCTTACACAACCAGTTTTATTAAGTACTAAATGCTAGATTTGCATCGTATTGACAACCATTTTGTGGTCTAAATTGAAAAATTACATAAGAAAGAGAAATGAGTTATTACACTCTGTGACTAAGCAGCAGTACACACAGTGAATAGTTTCTCCCACCACTCAAACGCACACAGACATGTATCTTACCATGCACGTAGGAACTCAGTCTATTCATCTCTGCCATATGGCCATGGACCTCGGGCATTATTCAGTACACCACAGTTTCTGGTGCCACCACATGTTGTTCATTAGGTGGTAGACTGCGTCATGGATGTCCTTGCGCCTCACTGGTAAGGAAAACTAAACCACAACAGAGACTTAGAGTGACCATTGGCCACACTATATATTTCTTATGGCCATAATATGCATAGATATATTCAAGCTATGCACAAATTGATTCTTTAGAATTCAAAAATGCCTAAGAATGAGTGTCCCACAAGTTCCAATAAAGTACAGAAAATACAGCAGAGAACATTTTGAAAAGTGGTAGCAGAGTATAATGCTGGCGTGTCGTCGAAGACATATCTTGATTTTATCTCCTATTCTGTACAGTTGTATCATCCATTTCATCAATTTTTTGCCTTGCACATATTTAACTTTAATTTATATACCCATGCATAAAACTAATGTTACAGAAAGGTGAGTTTTCATTACTCCAAAGGTTATATATGTTAATTTATTAAATGTCAAGAATGCAATATTGACTGATGGTGTACCATAATTTGAAATATGTGTCCAGAGTGTTTATCTTAAAGCTTTTCCTCGATTTTTGACAAGTATCGCCCTTTTCAGAGTATACACATTTAATATATTTTGTATTCATTTTCCAATCCTGTTTTTGGTTTCATCTTACAGTGGATGACGTTGGTGAAAAGTTGGAGCAAATTGGAAGTACACCTTTGAAAATTAGCACTGAAGTTTCACATGATGGGACTGTCAAAGAAAATGGTTATGGTTCCGAGGTTATAAAAGTTTATATATTTAAAGCTGAAGCTGATGATGATGTGGAAATAGGTAAGTTATTTTCCTAAGTATCTTTGAGACCTTTCTTAGGGTGTTATTTTGAGATTAAAACATTACGAATATCTCATCTGTCGTGTTACAAGTATCATAGGCTATAATGAATTTCTAATACAGTGAACAGGATAGCTGCAACATTTGTTTCCTAGTATGCCGTCAGCTAAACTCTACATAAGGCTCCAAGTTAGTAAACTATGGCATTCAGCTGTTTTTAAACAGATCCGATTGATAGATTACATATGAAAAAGTGGGAAATATATGCATCATTAATTTAGGTCTGCAATTTGTGTAAATAAATTTTTTTAACATTCACAATTTCTATAAAAAGCGTAACATCCACATACGGCCATTTGTGCACTCCTGTGGGTCTTAAATGTGCAATAGATCATTTATTGATTCAGATGTTCTTTAAATACTCTTGCACATCAAACAGAGAATCCTCCTGTGAAAACAACTATGTAGCAAGTACTTATTTTGGGTCAGCGGTTTCCAGGGCACTCGCACTTAATTGTCAACACTTTGCTCTCATGACAGCCTGCCACATAGTGGTGCTGTTTGTCTTATTTGTTTAGGAGCATAACTGTTGTTTAATAATTGAATATACATCAAAATCACAAATACCTGCCACCCAAAGCTATAAGTTTAGCTTGGGCGGCCTGTATTAGTCATTTTAATGTAAATGTAAAGTCTGAATTGTCACACTTGTATGAATGTGATGGCTAGTAGTGATAGAACTTTCATTGGCAGCGCTAGTGGGAGCAATAGGTGGTGAGAGCTGCAGTGGCCTCCTGACAAAGGCCCTGGCACTTTTTTTTTTTTGCAAACTAAACACTGCGTGCAACGTGTTGTCTTAATACAAGAACTTGTAATAGGACTCTTTTTGTAAAGCCAATTCAGCGCATGTTTCCATACAACTTCATGTAGAGCTCACTTTAATCTTACAAACTGCCCTCTCTATTTTTCTTTCCTCACTTCAGGATTTTTAGTGCTAAGGTAACAGGCTGTGTATTTTACACGAGAAAGAGAAAAGGCTCACTTCAAGACTTGAGCAAATGTGGGCAAAGGAACATTTCAGCAATCTATGTTTCTTTATTGCATGCTTTTTAATTACCTGTGCTGACATTGTACTTTTCTTCGTTGTCTATACTGACTTTTAAACTGTGGATGTGGATTTGATAGCAACTGAAACATCATATAAATTGTATAGTGAAATATTTGTACAGTTTATCTGTTAACAGAAGTATGTACACATCAGTGGGCATCTACGTGGTACCATAATCTATGTCACTCTGTTTAACTAGAATGAAACTCAGACGCTCTAAAATGGAAGGTCACTCCAAGGAGGCATACCATCAAACTTCTTCATTAGTTCCAGCAGGATGGAGTTCCATAATTTCACTAATGTGAAGCTGCCATTCTTTCGATATAAGTTTCCAGACATGCCCATGAGATATGGGACCTACTGCATGACCACAATCCAGTCCTGCTCTTCCTCATGGAAACATGGCTAAACCCAGCCTCTGCACTGGACATTGCATCAGCCAACCCCACCGCTAAGGATCGCCAAGCAAGACCCTCAGGACAAACCCAGTGGTGGAGCCACCACCATAATCCAAGATACCATCAGCCTTACCACTTACACGGACAACCCCACCATTTACATGGAACATCTCACATTCAGGATATGCTTTACCGCCTACTTCTGTTTGGGTGGAACCCTTGTATACAGACCACCAGGACCCAACACCAATTGCGTCAGCTTTCTCACATACTTCGTCACACGCATCATCATGGGTTCCGGCACCTTCATCCTCCTCTGAGACCTTAGCTTTCACCTAAAAAAACACACCAACCCAAACTCTACAGCTCTTCTAGAAAACCTTGCAAACCTTGACCTCACCCAACACATTATCGGACCCACCCACACCGCCACCCACCTATTGGACATGATTTTCTGATCAGTCAGGAACATCACAGTCGATAAGCTGTCAACTATGACCAGGACAGACCATGCCCTTATCAGTTTCAGTGTACCTTTACTGCACGACTACAGACCTACTAACACAAACTACTCCCAGCAGCTGGAAAAACATTACAGAAAATTAGTGGGCTTCCACCCTCTCCACATACTGGCCTGAGCACACCAGCAACCTACCAAAAGCCATCAAGAACATCAACAGTTGGATCACCACATGCGCTGTCACTCAGGCTTCCTCAAGCGCAACCCAACAGGAAGAGCTGAACCATAGGCCAGCTTGTATACAGCAGAACTAAGGCTGACGAAACGCCGCTGCAAGCAACTGGAGCGCAAATAGATAAAAATCCAAGACACTACAGATAAAGACCTCTTCAAATCAGGCTTAAGACATTAGTGCACGAGATATAGAACACCTAGCACACAACTTTTGCAAATCGCATTGACGCCAAGACTACTGCCAAGCAGAACTTTCCAACGTTAGCTTGGATTGCCATAGTAAGGACGCCATCAAATGGACTCAAAGGTAGCCAAGGCAAAAGCAGTGATTACATGGCATATATTACGCCTCGTGGACTAACCGGTATATAATCACATTTTCTGCGAACTGCATAAGAGTTAATTGCCTCAAGCAGTCTGTTTTCCAGTGCCTTTGCAAGCACAATGGACTCCTCTTTCATCAGTGAGATGTAGGAATGGGAGTCTTGCCAGCTTTTGGAATCATTGTGATGAATCCTTCTCACAAGCCTGTGAACCTTATTCCCATCTAAGCAGAGTTTATCCCTATTTAAAGTGTAAGTCAGCCTCACTAGAGAGTATTTTGAATGTGCTAATGCATAACCATTAGGGCGCACAGTCTTCAGACTGAGATGTTCACAGTTGATTTACAAACTTCTCAGCTGAGAGCTCCATCTCCCGTAAGTCTCTCCGTGCACAAATGAACATCCTCGTGAGGAGATCAATTATAGAATCTGTAAGGCTGACATGCTTGCTTTTGTGTGTACACTGTTAATAATTATTTAATTGTAAGCGCCTGTGTCACCATTCTTTCTCTGAGTTTTGGACCACTGCAATGTTTCTCATCGATTCATCTCATGCAGCAGCTTTTCTGTCTTATCTTCTTGTTCATAAATGCATCTTTAGTACATAAAGGAGTGTCTGGCTGCATTAACCACAACGTAATTTATTGATACCTAGATTAACTTAAATTATTGGATAGCATCTTCTTCTCTTGAGATCATAAGTTGGTTCTTGCGTTTGAGATCTAGTATCTCTAGATTGGTGGTCTCCCACATTCTCTTTCTTTTTGTTTACAAGGTGTGCCATAGCCTTCCACCGGAAGAATGTCTAAAACACTTTTCAGAGGTTGACATGAGATGACTAACCCACACATTCATGCGAATATATCAGTCAGCTTTGTCTTGGAGAAATTCAATAAAGCGTTAATTTGTTAGCTACCAAGCATTTAAACGCTATGTCTTTAAAACCATCGTATGAGTTTGGCCGTCTCAGATTTCCACTGGGGAGTGGTCTGATAGAACCAGCTCCTGTATTTTTGCACCTCTTAGATTGACTGAAGAAGTCTCTTGGCCCAGCTAAATAAAATGTACATACCCGTTGATACAAACTTGCCAGATATCACACAAGTCCCAATTTTTTGCAGCTTCAGCTAACAGAGTCCGGCTGTTGTGTGTTGCACCATATAAGGTGATGTCACTGCTCATTGTCCTTTTAAAGTTCCCACTATATTTGAGGCCATAAGGACTTGCTTATGCAATGAACGCATAATGTCAAGAAAGCTGCATGTTAGTGGAGGAGGACATGGGGGTTAGGGAGCTTCCATGTATGACACCCAAAGACCTTCAGCACATGTAATGGACCTGTTGTTTTTGACAACTTATTGTTATGGGAAGCCTTTATTAAATAAGATTGTAGACCCATGCTCAATACCTTTTGTGACTCTCACCTGGAGCACTCTCGAGAGCTATAGTCCCCTAGTAATGTGCAGCTAGTGCTCAGTATGTGGCTCACTGACAGATTGAGGCACCAACCATTTTTTATATTTCCATTGAAACTGTTGATGTCCTGCTTAATGCCTCTGCATTAGGCTGATTCAAGTCTTATCCGAACCTGCCAATCACAATTGTTGTCACCACAATGTGGTGTTGATAGATATATCCGTACAAGCAAAACCAAATAAAACCTAACCTGAAAACTCCCATTCCAACTATCCTTTTCCTTATATTTGTGACCTACAAGCATCTACATTCCTGCCTAAACCATCTTCAGAGGAACCTAGAATGAGAAAACCTAGATACGTTGTTCAACACAGTCCATACAGTCACACCCTGAACCCAAGCGTAGCACGCATGTCTGTAGTTGGGCTACCAGTATAACTCTGCAATATCCCAGAATACATATGTGCAAAGTAAATTTTCTTCAGTGAGTCAGAATTTGGACACAGACTGATTTGATCTATTCATGCCTCTTGTTGCCTTGATCCTAACCCTGCTATAAAAAGAAGACCTTTAAGAACATTTATTTTCTTGTAATATAACCGTTACCTTAATACTATTAGCTGGTTAATATAATTTCCATTCTGATTGCCCCTATTTTAATCTCTGAAATTTAATTGTAGTGAAAAATGCCCTAATAAATTATTACAATTTTCATGGCCTCACTTGAATGCATTGTACATTCTTAATCTCTTCACTTTTTGCATTTTTCCCGAATAAGCCTGCACAAGTAGTCCTGTCACCTTGCACTCTCTTACAGCCTGAGTTCAGCACATCTACCAAAGTTGAGGGTGCATTAGGTTTGTACCCATACCTGCCTTTGACTAGCTGAGTTGTAGTATTTTGGTAGCCTTAATAGATCTTCTGTTTTTCCCTCTGTTCTGGCAGACTACATCAACGGAATCAACCCAGTCGGCATGTGGATAAGTTGAGAGTTACTTTTCATTTCAGTTGTGTTTTTGTTTGTTTTGGAGTGCCACTTATTTATTTCTCTCTGCTACGACCTGAGTACTTTTGTCTCCAGTGTACAGCAAACAATTCTGTGCTTTCACTGGAAGGTGATGCAGACGACCATCCAGTACTTCTAGGTGTCATGAATCCCCTTTCAGGCCTAATGTTTTCACTTGGATGGTTATTCCTCCCTCCAAGGTTACATATTTACCCTCTTTGTAGTATTAGGTTTTAATAATTTGTTCAATTCTACAAGGGAAAAGACATTTTCGGAAACCCCTGTCTCCGCCTTTCACTCTCCTTCCCTCAAGACATAGATAACCAGGCACCTTTCTGTGAATTGTTTTTATTGTCAAAAAAGTGTTCAGCATGCGCACTACTCTCTCCTTATTTCCTAGCCTTCTTACCCTCTGCTCCAAAGGAGTCCAAGTGAGAGCTCAAGAACATCTTCCCAGTTAGGGCCCCTAAATCATTTCCTTCTACAAATGATCCACCCTGCTCATTTTATTCCTTTTTCAGCATGATCTTGCTGCTAAAACTATTACTTGTGTCTGTTGCTCCTGGGGAAACTTGATAAAGTATTTCCCATAGCTGCCTTTAACCAGTGCACAATGTGGGATGCACCTTTGACATTCCTTGGTGGTTCCTGTAAAGCAGGTGTCTCCAACCTTTTTTGCAGTGAGAGCTACTTCTGATCAATGACAATCATCTTGAGCTACTAAAGGCCAAGCAACTTGTGCATTTTTCCCAAATTGCCCCCCCCCAGCTTTGTTGACTTGAAGCCTAATTTTCATGGAGCCAGTTACTATGTTTGATCCAAGTACTTAGAATTCCCTAGCTAGAAACAATTATGATTTTCAGCAGATTTGTTGTCACCGTGCTTAAAGAACTTTCAATTATCAATGATCACCAAAATATTAATTAAAATGCAGCTCAAATAAAAAACAAATAGGAAAATCAATCTCAAGATGGTATTGCATGATTTTCTCAAATGCAGGGTAATCTAGTAGCTTTAGGAAGCAATTCTGAAGAAGCCTCCCACAGTTGATCAGTTTTCTGAGCTGTTTACCAACAATCCTAAGCTTTATATCTGAAGTGACATTACAGAATTCTGGAATAGACAGTCAATGATTGTCTTTCCCGATTTAAAGCAGTTCTAAAATTGTCTTAAATCACGAAAATGTTTTAATTTGTTGTAAGTATTTTAAGTACCTTGAGCATAATAATTGTGACTCCCTGTCCTGATTTAGCCTTCTCTAAATTGTTTTTCATATGGGTAACAAAACAAAAGGCCTTCCAGGTCTGACATTAATGCCCATTCACCAGGCCTGGACTGGCCGTTGCGGGCACCGGGCAATCCCCCGGTGGGCCGCATGGTTGGGGGCTGGTTTTGGGCCCCTCGGGGCCGTTTTTGTTACAGGGCCGTTATGCTGCAAAAACGGCCCCGTAACAAAAACGGCTGTAAACCGGCCCTGACACAGAGCGCGGTCGTGCCCCCCTCCCCCTCCCCCTCGGGAGGGGGGGAGGGGGCCCGCCGAGCACTTTGCCAGGGCCGGTTTTGGTTCCCAGTCCGGCCCTGCCATTCACATTGCAAATGCTTATCACTCAAACAATATGGGACTGTTCATCAACACAACAGTTAAACGATGTTGTGACTTTCATTTGCTCTGAAAGCATTACAATAGAGAAATGGAATGCTATGTGTTATTACACTTAGTGCACTAGTTAGGGAAAAATAATTAGCATTCTTTATTTTTATATGATTCATAGGATCGTAGCTGAAAGCCTCAAATAGAAAAGTGTAATGCTGTTCGGTGTTCTAATAACAGTTAGTGCCCTTGCTATGAAAAGATAATGAGCATTTTTTGCCGTGATTCATAGGAAAAAAATAATGCTTATTATCTTTGCATAGCAAGTGCACTAACTTATTAGAATAACACAAAATGACATTACACTTTTCTATTTTAGGCTTTCAGCTAATATTCTATGAAACACAACAAAATAAATAATTCTTATTATCTTTACTTAAAAAAATTCACTAACTAATAAAACTGAACAACATTACACTTTTGTATTTTTCAAGACTAATTAAGGCATGACTATTACAGAGACAGATAAGAAAATCAGCATGCCTCGCCCTGCTTGCTCCACTCATAAATAAAGCTCAAGGGAAATCCAGCTTTTTAAACGACATTTGCTGAAAAAGCGACAGCAGTCGCAATAATGTAACTTGGAATGGCTCGAGGGAAGGTCCATCCTCCTCTCTGGAGTTCGAGGGCAGGACTTTGACAGGAGTCAGGCTGTGTCCTGGGCGATGCTATCAGACATAGCCCAAGTCCCACTGCCTCAGGCCAAGACTCCGGTGCTCGGCTACTGCGAGAGAAGGCTTCTTCTTGAATCGCAGAGGCCCGAGTAAAACTGCAAGCCGAAGCAAGTTTGTTCCTACACGGAACAATGGTATCTCCGAGCACGCATCCGTGCAGCGTAGGACAGATGGCGCTGCTGGGCTAAAATAAATAACGAAGAGGCCTGGCAACAAAACTAAATGTTCTCCACAATGGAGAATATAAACATCGAACTACGTTTTTTCTCAATATAATGCTGCGAGCTACTCAAAGGGGGCCGACGAGCTACCAGTAGCTTGCGATCAACTGGTTGGAGACAACTGCTGTAAAGCTTTTAACCTAGTTGCCTATAAACCGTGCATGATGTCTGCTGCTCTTCTGACACTTCTAGGTAGTCATTATGAAGCATTTACCCCAGGTGCCTGTAATTAGTGCATAATGTAGTCATACGTTTATGATGAGCAATGAAGATCATACAATGCATATAGAAAAACGAAACTCATCTCAGAAACAGTTTCAAGAAGGTAGATGTTATCTGCCCTCAAAATTAACTGAAGCAATCGCCACTACAAGACCTAATGGGGTTTTGAGCAGTGTCAGATTTCGGTTCTTCGGAGCTGCTGCCTATCAGGCTTCCATCATTTTCCTTTTATTGTATACTTTTTAAAAACACTCTGGTAAGTTAAACTCTATAGCTAATTGTTCAACAGAGAAATTATGAATCTGACTTTGCTATTTTTAAAATGAACTACAAATGACATTAAGGAAATATAGCCTTTAGTTTGTACTGTGTTTTTTATTTAAACATGATGGTTTTGTTAAAAAGTGAGGAGTGAGCCCTTGACTGTAGAAAATGTGGTTTCACCGAACTTTAGTGGATGTGGTAATTACAACACGACATTGCAAATTGGATTTTTTCAGAAACATGATTATTCCCTTTTTATTATGTTTAGGAGGCACAGAAATTGTTACTGAGAGTGACTTTCACAATGGACATTCTGTGGGACTAATTGAGCAGGGGGCTCTTGGAAGAATCCAGAGAGAAAAGATGGTTTATATGACTGTTAAGGATTCCTGTCAGGAAGATGAAGATGAAGAAATCGGTAAGTTGAAAGGTTTCCTGTTTACTGTTAGATTTAAGTCTGTTGTATTGTACACCATGGATTTTCACTGACGGATCACTCAATGGAGAATGAAGGGTATCTCATTTGCACCTATCCAGTGGTGCGAGACTCTGGAATGCAAATCTTTCCTTTGGCTGATTGCAGTAGATGACCTGCATAATCTCAAATCTCATGTATGGGCAGCAGTCATCCAGTGGCCAATTGCAATGTGTGTTCTGTCGTTGATCCTAGATCTCACCAAAAGCATACTTGCTGAGTAAGGTTGCACCTGTTCCTAAAGGGAGTAGGATGTTAAGCTATCTGGTGCCACCCTGAGCACCCTTGGTACTGTTGATGCAAGGTTTCCCACAAACATCCTTCCTACATGGAGGTTGTTTTCACTATTTCTATGCAAGTGGTGCCAGTAAACACTAGAAAAGTAAAAATAGTTGTCAACTTTTCCGTCGGGTGCGGCTTGCTGCCGTTCAGCCCCCTCCCCGAAATCAAAGTGTAAACTGTGCAACCTGTACCAGGGTGGGCAAGTAATCCTTAAGGTGAGTGCGCTCTTTTCTCAAAAGTCAAAAGAGGGATCACAAACCTTGACCTGATGAAGAGCCATAAGGTGCAAGATGCAGTGGTGAAATCCCATACTCCGAATAATGTCTCTAGAACTGCTAAAGCGCCAGGAGCCTGGAAAAGCAGGTTTGACACAGTGGTAATGCAACACAGGAAGAAGAAAATGGGGGATGTAGTTCAAGCATTAAATTGAGTGAGACCCAAGAGGGTTCACCAGAGTCTTAGAGAAGCTTTTATTCAGGGGTGGCAAATGTCACACCAGGAATGAACAAACTGATGCATTCCCATAAAACCTTCTTGGAGCAGGTCGAATCCCCCTCTAAAGATCCAGAGCTGCCACAGGATAGCGTATTAGAAAAGCTGCAAGAAGCTACACCAGAAGTGCAAGAAGCAAGCATCCTGTAGAAAAACCCATGTACCCACTGTTTGGGTTAAAACGAGGAAGATGGCTGGAAATCCATCCGTCTCGAGGAGATTTGACCCAGGACCCAGGTTGCTAGCGGTGTCAGAGACATCCGTTATTCCTGCGTCCCCAGGGAGTATTCAACCACCTTTGTTAGCAATAGTGATGAACTTACTGAGAGATATGTTAGTATCTCAAATTGCCCGCAGGGCTGTGAATCCTCTTTTGCTAGAAACTATTCAGAACAAGTCTAGGGAAGGCACGAGAGAAGTAGCAGCGAATGAATTCCAGTTGGGAGATATTCTTCATGCGATCTTAGAGGAGAAAAGAGAGTTAAAAAATGCACAAGACAAGGCCTATATTGAAGTTAAGAGTCAGCTTGAGACTATTAACAACAATATCCTTCAACTAAACCAGATGTAAAACAGTGCATATCTGATCTCGAAGATGCCCTGAAAAACTTGTAATTATTTCAAGTACAGCAATGCCAGGAGAATGTCTGATACTCAGATAAAGCTTGATGGTGGTAAAATCTAAGTTTTGTGGGCATTCCAGAAGGACAGGAGATGGGGCAAGATCCCATTAAATTCATATCAGACCTAGTCCAGAATCGTGTCCTTCCGGGTGACGCACTTAGCGAAGTCTGCCATTGGATCATGAGGGCCCATCGGGTCCCATTTCATAAACAAGCAAGCGTAAAATACCCATGCACATTCCTGGTTAATTCTGGCCACTTTCGAATAAATGAATCAATTTTAGCAGCAGCCATTAATCTAGAGCAGGTGTCTCCAACCTTTTTTGCAGTGAGAGCTACTTCTGATCACTGAAAATCATCTTGAGCTACTAAAGGCCACGCAACTTGTGCATTTTTCCCAAATTGCCCCGCCCAGCTTCGTTGACTTGAAGCCTAATTTTCATGGAGCCAGTTACTATGTTTGATCCAAATACTTAGAGTTCCCTAGCTAGAAACAATTATGATTTTCACCAGATCTGTTGTCACCATGCTTCAAGAACTTACAATTATCAATGATCACCCAAATATAAATTCAAATGCAGCTCAAATAAAAATAACAATAGGAAAATCAATCTCAACGGGGTATTGCATGATTTTCTCAAATGCAGTGTAATCTAGTAGCTTTAGGAAGCAATACTGAAGAAGCCGCCCACATTTTATCAGTTTAATGAGCTGTTTACCAACAATCCTAAGCTTTATATCTGAATTGACACATTACAGAATTTAATGAGAATAAAGGGCCTGGCAAGTGAGAGCTCAAGAACATCTTCCCAGTTAGGGCCCCTAAATCATTACCTTCTACAAATGATCCACCCTGCTCATTTTATTCCTTTTTCAGCATGATCTTGCTGCTAAAACTATTACTTGTGTCTGTTGCTCCTGGGGAGACTTGATAAAGTATTTCCCATAGCTGCCTTTAACCAGTGCACAATGTGGGATGCACTTTTGACATTCCTTGGTGGTTCCTGTAAAGCAGGTGTCTCCAACCTGTTTTGCAGTGAGAGCTACTTCTGATCAATGACAATCATCTTGAGCTACTAAAGGCCAAGCAACTTGTGCATTTTTCCCAAATTGCTCGCCCAGCTTTGTTGACTTTAAGCCTAATTTTCATGGAGCCAGTTACTATGTTTGATCCAAGTACTTAGAATTCCCTAGCTAGAAACAATTATGATTTTCAGCAGATTTGTTGTCACCGTGCTTAAAGAACCTTCAATTATCAATGATCACCAAAATATTAATTAAAATGCAGCTCAAATAAAAAACAAATAGGAAAATCAATCTCAAGATGGTATTGCATGATTTTCTCAAATGCAGGGTAATCTAGTAGCTTTAGGAAGCAATACTGAAGAAGCCTCCCACATTTTATCAGTTTTCTGAGCTGTTTACCAACAATCCTAAGCTTTATATCTGAAAACATGGATTTTTAAAGCAACAGCTCAGTGTTCTGGGCTGCAATCTAACGATTCATAGCTTAGTTTCTCGTTGCACATCAGCGCCAAGAGGCTCCTTTCGGAGCGACAGTTAGCGCTTTATAAATACCGCATTACATAGCATAAAATCTCTTCAGGATTCAAAAAGTATATATCATTAACATGCAGAACTATTTCACCTTAATGCAACCGATTATCAGTGCATTGAGAAGAATTTTTTTTAAAGGTATAGTTTTTAAACCTGAATTTATAAACATTCATGTTACCCTCATCCTGACAACAATGCCAATACTGAACTAAGACATGTCAGTTGTTATTTGCACTCTTTGGGTGGCCTGGGTTCCTATTGTACATGAACAGCATTATAGTTCATTAAATCAAACACAGGAGAAGGTTTTGTACAGTGCACATCCTGAGTTCATGTATTTCGAGGTCCTCTTATATGTGATTTATGAAGATAAATGAGGGAAAGTAACTTCATGTCAGTTGTTATTTGCACTCTTTGGGTGGCCTGGGTTCCTATTGTACATGAACAGCATTATAGTTCATTAAATCAAACATAGGAGAAGGTTTTGTACAGTGCACATCCTGAGTTCATGTATTTCGAGGTCCTCTTATATGTGATTTATGAAGAAAAATGAGGGAAAGTAACTTAGAAAAATTGCCTGGGAGCACACAGTTTGGTTAAGTGGGGTAACCAGGATTAACCCCAGGTGTTGTGGCTTCACATTGTGCATTTCAGCCACTAGATGTATATGCTTCACTTCCATACACCCGCCTTATCGCCATCTCCCCATACTTCAGCTTCCCACTGCCAACCTGTTGCATCTGTGCAACTCTCTGTCACATCACAGACCAAACCTTTTGGCCCCTGGGAAAATGTTTGCGAGTACACATGGTGTATATAAACCCCCCCACACTAATCAGACTATGTCACCAAAAACGTTTCTTTTTCACTACCACTGTGACTGTCCCATTTCTCTGACCTCTTCTCTCTTTCTGTCCTTCCTCTCCATTTCTCGCTCATTCTTTCTTTCACTTCCAAAGGCACTGTGGCCTCAGATTAATCACCCATTGCTCGCTCAAATGTTTGATGCTAGACGTTGAAGACCAGCATCAACTTTGACACGGGTAACATTGTATTTGGGGTTGTTATTCAAATGTTTCTATGTCTTTCCCCTGTACTACATTCACCCTCTGATAGGGTACTATAATTCTGAAGTAGTATTAATTTAATTGTTTGCAACTCGTCATTTTACTTTGTACGCAGCTGCATTGTGTATAGCATGCACATTCTGTTCGATATGTCTTCATTCTTTGAAAACTCCAATAGAGTGAATTCGAGCCTGCAGCTGTTCCAAAGTTAATCAGGAGGGTCATACAACCTTTGTAACCTTCTAGCCAACCAGCACCAAGTTCGTTCCACAGACCTTTGGAGAAGGGGATAACAAATATACGAAGACACCAGCAATTAAATTAATATTTGCAGATGCAAATGAAAAGTGCAGGGTGCTGACGCCTTATTAACGGGGACACTTTTAGTCACAAGTTCTATATCAGGAGAAAGATTTTGCATTTTACTTAAAAAATCGATTACAATATTGATGACCTTGGGTTATTCATTTAACATGTTGTCTTTCTTTAGGTTGGCAGGACATCCTTTAGTATGACAGGGCATTAATAGATTTCGATTATATTCTGCATTTTTTATCAATGAACGAGACCTACGGAACCAATTCCGATGTCTCTAATGAGAGGAGTACAGCTCCATTAATAATAATCATCTTTCAAGGAGGTTCCGTGTTTAAACTTAGCTAAGTTTATTTGCTTCCTTTTCTAAGAAACTTGCTGGATCTTCATTTGCTATTGTATCATCATGTTCCTATAAAAAAAATTAAAGGTGGCAGAACAATATATTTTGCAAATGTTTGCTCTTTGCTTTATAGGTGGACATGGTGGGTCTCTCTCAATTTCAAAGTCTCAGGAAATCTGTATTCTCCATGTTTGGCATCCAGACTTAAACAAATTAACGGACTCTTTTTCACTTTCTTCCTACAGACCAAGTATTTTTTATGTTTCCAATTGTTTAATTCCTTTTCTGTATGCCTGTACAGCGCTTGCGTTCTGGTTGTAAAATCTATTCTATTTAATATATCTTCCCTTCTCTATTATGTCTCCACCCCTCAGTGCTGAGCCTTTTTTGGCTATTGGTAATAGTTTTCGCTTAGGCTCCCATAACTTTTTGTACACCTGAGGTATTCATGCCAAATGTTCATCCTTTTCTTCCAACATCCTAAGGATTCTAACGGTATCCAGGGTTGGTGGATTCCCCTGAAGAGGACCCATAAATTAGCCAAAATACAGCTCTCCACGCCCATGGGGAGATGAGCAGACAGGCTTGGAGGCAGGGCAGCGAGGGGCAGCGGCGCTGAGGAGCCAGAGGTGGCAGAGGTGAGGAGAAGGGGGGGCACTGCTTCTGCACGCCTCCAAGACAAGGGCAAAGAGGAAAGACTTTTGCTACAGCAGCTGGGCAGAAAGAAGTGCAGTGCTGTGCAGTGAGTTGCAAAGCACCTCACAGACACGTTGGAATTATCACCCTCGATCAGCCCTGGGAGCTCAAAATAGCTGCTCTATACCATACTGCTTTATACTACTGAGGGAGCCCGGTCCGCCTTTTGTGCTCAGAAATGTATTTCTTGTGCAGGTTAAGGCTAGTCGGGCCAGCAGGGGAAGGAGACGCTGAGTACTTTCCTTCACGGCAGGTGCTGCCAGGCGCTCTTCTTTCGCGGCAGGAGCCGCTGGGGGCCTTCTCTTGCAGCAGGTGCCGCAGGGCGCGCTCTCTCGCGGCTCGCGTCACTGTAAGATCAGTGGGCTGGGGATACGGCCAGGGGGGTTGCCACGTGCCCCAAGGAGACGCGATAAGCGGGAGACGAGAGTGCGCAGACCGGCTGAATGCAAGCGCTGCCTGACCCACTGCTGAACCCAGCCGCCTTACAAAAGACCGCACGGAGTGGAAGCTATAAGGAGCACCCAGCCTTCACTGTAGCAGATTGACTACCCAGACAGAGGAATAACAAAAAGAAGTGACTCAAAAAGCAGCCAGCAATTAGAAAATGGCCATGCAAACTTACCAGATCAGCCCAAAGCTCCACTCAGAATTTTACGGAGCTCAAAGCTTGCAGACCAAGAAAAAAAGCCCTGCTTGAAATCGCCATCAGGGGGACTTATCCCACAATTTCTGGTTAAACTTACACCCAACCCAGAGAGTACTTCAGATATGCCTGTGCAACAAGGAGGCATAAGCAGTCACGGGACGGACAACAGCTCAGGGAATCAGCTCTATCATAAGCTGCCAAACACACAAACACAATGCGAAAGCCCTGGAACCACAAGTTTAGAAAGACAACGCTCTCGCTCCTGCTCAGGGGTCAGACTTCTGATTCAGCAAGAGACATCCCAGTACCAAGCTGTCGGAAGACAGAGCAAGTTACAACTGCCCGAATACACTGTCAGAATCAATCGATTCTTCTCTCCCCGGCGTTGAGGCCATCGTCACTAAATCCAGGCTCTGGCGCGTCAGAGAGGCGGCAAAATCTGGGTTGTTTATCCCCAATATTCCTCTCAAATCTTGAATCCAAGATACAAAGTACATTGGAGCTGACTCCAACTTTTTATAGAAGTTCTAACGAGGACCGACACACACCCTCCTTTACACCTAGTCCACAAAGCCAAAAACATCAGGAGAGCAGTGCCATTTTAGATCTAGGATCATCCTCTCCCGGAGAAACAGTACAAAACATGGCCAGGTTCTTGCTCTGGCAATCAAAGAAGATGGAGTTACAAATCGATCTGTTAGCAACTATCGCGCTACGTTTAGCGGACCTGAATAATAAGGTTGATTTCCTGGAGAAAAAGCTGGGTGACACCCAGATCAACAGCCTAGGCACCTGCTCGTGTGCTGCACTCATGGATACATGGGCAACACTGCCAGAAATTCTTAAAGGGATGGTGGAAGCTCTAAAAACTCAAACTGGAATTCCAAGCGACAAGGATAGTTGGAGTCCTGACTTAAAACTTGAAAACCAGTCCGGTACAGAGGGCGGTGGTAAATTGGGTGATTCAATAATAATCTTAGAAGCACACGACTCCTCAACATCGAACAAAGTCTCAAGTAGTCCGGTTAGACGCAAATCCAACAGCAGCCACTCCTCATTGGAAAACCAACCAGAAGGCATTAACCTCAACCAGACAAGTAAGGAGATTCCTCTGTCAAGGAGGGCCAAGAAAAAGCTTAAGAAACAGGGAAAAAAAGCTAAGACAGCAAAAAAAGTGCCCTCCTTTTACCACCTCATTTCCAAAAATCACAAAGTAATACGCCTCTTTCCAATCTTTACAAAAAGTCAGCCTCTTCACCCTTCCCGGGGAAGACGGAACTGAGGGGTAGTTACAAACAGCCAATCCCTCATACAGAGGGCGCTCAAAGCCCACACGGTACGGCTGGCGGAGCCCATCCTCCCCCGGAGTTAAACAACAAATTGAGGGATTACAGAAAACCAGAGGGAGCATGCAAGGATCAAGCACCTGAGTCTGGGGCTAGCACAACTATGGGTCACCTCGCCCCTCGGGGGCCGAAAATGAGCGACCAAGTAGATCTGCCACTTCAATGTTCAGCCCAGCAGCCGACCTTAGGCAAACGGACCCAAGGCATTAGAAGTAATGCACCCAGCAGCGAAGGAGAACTAAAGGAGCAGGGCAAAGCAAATCAAATTAGTAAAAGAACATACGAGGTGATTCTAACCCCCAGATACCACATCAAAGGTAACCATGATATTCTAAACAGGAGCAACTTACTCAGGCTATTCAAGCATTTACCAACTCTCACGGAAACTCAATCAGTCTATTTAGTCTGGGTTAAATTCTTAAGTCTAACAAGCGACACCCACGGTGAATCAACTTCAGTTGGACTGAGCAGACACGCCCAAGCGGGGCTTACAACTGATGAAACAGCAATGATGGCCGCCTGGGGAATAGACATAGCATTTCCCATACTGGAGAAATATCCACATGTTTTAGCACTAAACTCCCCTACAAAGGAGGTCTACTCGGTGTTAAAAGGGACGACAGTTAATCAAACAGGGTCAAGTGCGCCCATGGTCCCGAGTCTCTATAAGGCCTACAAGATAATAAGCTCTGCAGAGCAAAGGGTAGTGCTCCACACGGACCTAAATCACAGCGAAAGGCAAAGCATGTCGATGGGCCCGGGGGACACGAGCCCTCGACGGCACATCCAACAAAGACAAGGGAGCAAGCTACGGGAATAGGTCTCAGAAAAGGGGGAACAACACTCTACTGTCCATATTATCATGGAATGTCGCAGGGTTTAAAAGAATGCTCAACTGTACAGCAGCAAGCTTTTATCTTGAAGAAAATGACATACTCTGTCTACAAGAGACATGGGCTACAGAACCCTTAATTCTCTCAGGGTTTTATGAGATTCACACTGCAGCAGTAAAAAGTAATATTTTCGGGAGAGCATCGGGTGGGCTTTCAATTTACAACAACCACAACCGTAAAATAGAGGTAAACTCAATAGAAACCAACTCAGTGAATCTCCAAGAAGTCCTGATCTCTGGCCTCAAAAGTAATAATAACGTAATCAGTTTGTTGATATTCAACTGCTACATAAACCCTGCCACAAGGCAAAAAAAGCAAGCAATAAAATTAATATCCCAAAAAATGGATCCCTTGAAAAACAAATACGCATCTCACTTCCCAATCATCGCAGGGGATTTGACCATCAGGGGGCTAGACGACGACACGAGGGACACTTCAAGCATAACAGAATTGGCTCCCTTAGTTCAGCTGTTGACTGCGCATAACATGGTTTCTACCCACGTCACCATGAAAGCAGTGGACCCACAATGGCGCCCCTTGCCCACCTTCAATAATAAGTCAACAATTGACTACATCTTCATTGCAAAAAAACTTGCAACACTTTTTAAGGACTTCGAGGTGGGAGACAGGGAGTAAAGTGACCACAATCCCCTGAGGGTCATATTAGATATAAATGGGAAAAACGCAAAACACCCCAAAACAGTGGGTTTCTCTACCGAAGAAGAGCACCACACAGCACTGAACAGAATAAAGTGGTCCATAAAATCAAGCCCAGCGCTCATGGAGTGGGTCGCCCGTAAAGAGCAGTGTCAAATAATGGCTTCTTCCACGGAGCACTGGAAGGAACTTCTTCTGGAATTAAAATCGGTCCTAGGACAGGTTAGTGGGACCGGAAAACCAAACGCCTTCAACCGCAAACCCACCTATTACAGCCAAACCCCAAGGACTTATAGCAAATGAAACGGAGCCTTTTTAAATCCCTGAAGAAAAGGAGTAACATCTCATCTCAGCGCGGAAATAAAAGCCCTTCGACGAGAACACAGGAACAAAATATGGGAAATCCAAACAAAAAAAATTGAGGTGGAGTGGTTGAAAATATTTCATATGCTTAAAGAAAACGGACACGTCCGCTTCTGGAGACACATAAGACAATTAAGCCATACTGATCAAAGTAAAGTAAATGGCGTGACAGCCACGGAATGGGTCAAGTACGCAAAACAACTGTACACAACAGAGCAGGCAACAAGGGTCACGCAAGAACAACTAAATCCATTAGACAACGAAGATGAGGTTGAGAGCTTGTTCATAAACACAAGAGATAATTAATTTGATCAAGAAAATGAGGACAGACAGCGCGCCGGGCCCCAACGGTATCCCAGCGGTGGTGTTCAAAGAGGCACACGGATTCTGGGCAGAACCGCTAACCCCACTCTTCAATCACGCTTTTGAAGCGGCCTCCATTCCATCATCGTGGAAAGGCTCAGTAATCTGCCCCATATACAAAAAGGGAGATCGCACAAAACCCGAAAACTACCGGCTCGTGGCCTTGCTTGATATCGAAGCAAAGGCATTCGCTAGAGTGCTGCTGAAGGAATCAGAAAGCTGGGCAGAGGAGCACAATATCCTGTCTTTTTTTTCAAACTGGATTCAGACCACAATACTCCACAGTAGACAACATGATAGCACCCTTGTTTTGCTGCTTTGTGGACTATAGCGCAGCATTCGACCGCGTAGACCGTGGCATACTATGGAGTAAACTCACCAACTGGGGCATCCCCGAAAAGTTGCTTAAGGCAATAAGGTCTCTACATGAAGGGACCTGGGTAAGGATTAAGACCAGCCAATCATCGATGACCTATAAGGTCCCAACAAATAACTGCCTCAAACAGGGGTGTGTTCTTGCACCACTTTTGTTCAACATCTACACATCTGACCTGGGCCAAGCATTGGAGGGGGCAAACTTAGTCATCCCAAACCTGGGGAACAAGTGGCTCCAAATACTTCAATATGCAGACGACCTTGTAATTTTGGACCACACCAGGATAGGTTTACAGAAAGCCCTAGATGCGCTAAACAGGTTTAATCAAAAGAACAACTTACTGGTAAACCAGGAGAAGACTACGATTCTCATCATTGGGAAGTATCATCGAAAGCATATAGCCCTATGGCGCCTGGGTGACCAGCAAATTAGATCTTGCAAAAATTATAACTACCTGGGCCTCAGGCTAACGGAGGGAGCTAAGACAACAGCTCATCTGAAGCATTTAAGAAGCAATGGGGCAGGAATCATCTGCAGTCTGGGAAACCTCAATCAAAAATCACATTGTCCATCCACGGACCCCATCTTGAAAGTCTTAAAAGCAAAAATATTGCCCTCAGTCAACTATGGCCATTTAATTTTTCCCGGAGCCCTTACCAACTTCTATATGAGTTTTCAAATTGCTGCAAACAAAAAAGTGCTGGGCATCCCACGACAGGCCAGAAGAGCTAGAGTAAGGCTGGAGCTGGGTCTTTCTCGACCCGACATCTCTTGCCTGGGAGACGCAATAAAATATTACATTAGCACCCTGCGTGCACCAGAAACGGCTTTGAAAGCGCAAATTAAAACAATCTTCGAAGAAAGCCGATCTCCATGGCAAGCACAACTGGCAGTAGCCTATCAATTGCTGGAAATAGAGGTGCAAAACCTGGCTAACACGAACATTTCAACTGCAGCATGGAAAAGAGCAGTGAACCGACAGGTAAAGCAAATATCATTTCCAAGAGATGCCGCTAGTCTGCATCATCACCCAAATCTCTCCTCACTGGATGCCTCTTATAAAGTGGGTAAAGCACATCCCTATTTTGAACAAGCACTTTCCGTTCAAACCCGAAAAAAGATTACTCACATGAGGCTCCTGGCACTACCTATAGTGGAGTGCAACCCAAGCTGGGCCCGCCCGGACAAATCAGTAGCATGCAGACTCGGTGACTACCACCAGGAATCCTGGTATCACTTGTTGTGTTGCTGCTCAAAGTTAGCCAGAGAGAGACAACGTTTGGTCATCCCAATTTGCCGAGCTCAGGGCCTCAACCAATGCTGCGAAATTTCGGACTTGTGTTTTTCATCTACAGCAAGTCAAACAGTAGCACGGCTGGGGAAATTTACAAACCTAATTTGTGCGGGACTGTCCGCAAACGCTGAGCTGCAAATAGGAAACTGTAAGTCTGGATGGAGGAGAGAGGCGGACACACCTCCAATTTAAAAACATTAATGCACTTTGTTTTTAAACTGCATAGTCAGAACATGACATTTTATGAAGGTCTTGCGTTTAACTGATTGGAGGAAAAAGTCTAGGGAATACAACTCACGTTTCTTTTTTAGATAACTATTTTTATACAGTTAGTATATTGTAATGATTTTAAATAATTGAACAATAAAAGCTTTTTCATTTCATTTCAATACAGCTACATTTTGGGTTTTTGGGGAAAAATGATAAAAAAGTACTGCAGAAGAAAGAATGTGTTTTTTTCCCTGCAAATAGTATCAACAAATGGTTGATGGTGCTAAAATCGCCATCTATCTAGCTTTCAGGCACAGGTAGACATTTGTAAAAAAACAAATTTTCTACACAGTTTTGGCATTTTACTGAGACATAGCCTATTTTTCCCATTTTTGTTTCTTTCAACCTCCTTCCAGTCGTTGGTAGAAATAGGTGTGAAAGCAATAACGGATCCCGGAAAGCTATTAATTTCCGAAACTTAGTTAAGTCTGAATTCAGCAAGCAATTATTTGTGTAGATCCTTCAAGGTTTTCCTATAGTAACTAACGGTTAAAATAAACAAATATTGAAATGTAGTTGAAAAAAACAAATGCGATATAACACATTTTTCTAACTAACTGTGCGGTCCAAAGCTGAACCTATGCTACTATACCAGTTTGACAATGATTAACGACTAGTGCATGTGATTGTAAGGGTGCGACTGAAACAGCTAAAAGCAATCTTAAGGAACTCTGGTTTTCCTATATATGTTGTGCACATGCTTTGTTATATAGGTTGTATCTTCTGTGGAAGTTTGAGCTTGATTAGGCTGAAGATGCAGCCAAGTAAATTCACATGAAAGCACTCAATTGTACCTGGTAGAAATATGATTTTCTTTCTCAAATGTTGTGATCTTTGTTATGGTTTCACTCTTAATGTATGCGTTTTTATATGTAGTAGGTATTCGAGCATTCTGGACCAGGAATCAATACCTAATAGAAATTGCCTAAAAGAATCTGAAGATGTCTGCCTTTACAGTGTTTAGACCTTTTTATGTTCCTCTAGTTTTCTGACTTTAAAATAACGAGAGGTACAACCGTTCCTGACTTTTTTACACTGAACACCCTTTGTGAACATCACGAGTGTTACTATAAATTCTCAGTGCAGACTATTTGCTACGGGGGCTCAAGTCATCACCATGAGTAATGATTCCTGAAGGCCAGATTCCCTTCCTCTCCAGAAAGTGAAAATGTGTTTCTTAATTGGAGGGAGAAAGCAGGACATGAAGACTAAAGACCCTTGTTTTGTTGTAGCAAATTTTGTTACCTTATTTGCAGTTTTATATAGCGCAGCCTAGACCCAGCCGATGGAAGAGTTCTTTAGATTAGCATAATTTAATCAATCCAGAATTTGGCTAGCATATACTCCTGCTTGAACACATCTAGTATGATATGTGTTAGACCTGTCAGCCTTAGGGTGGTCTCCCCTACATTTTTGCCCTTTTTGCCTCCCATTTTTACCTTACATTTTGTTGGATTTAGGACTCTGGGCGCCTCACCACTGCTAAACAGTGGTGAGGTGCGGGTGCTCTCCCCTAAAACATTGTGAGGCTGGCATATCTGCCACAATCCACTGCTACCGCAGTAAGGCTAATCCTCCATAGGCTAATATTGGGAACCTCCCCTTATGGGATAACTTCTGACAGGGACTTAATAAGTCTGTCATGTTTGGTCTTGTTGGACTCGGGGCGGGGAACCCTTCCTAATGATATATAGGGTTTGGGCATTACTACGCTAGGGATCCCACTTTTATAAAGTGGACCTTTTCCTGCCTGCACTTAGATTAGGCTCTGCACACTCCCCCCTCCCCTCTGCATACTGATAGCCTGCCTGGTTTGGGAGGTGGGAATGGTGATTCACACCTTCTTCCCTGGGATGAGCTGTGATGGGCTGCCCACTGTAGCCTTAACAGCCTGTCTCTGGTCAATGTGACAGCTAGGTCAGGGAAGGCAGGGAACATACCAGCACTCCTGGACTCTTCCAGAAGCCCCTGCCCCCAGACCCTTCCAGAGACTTCCACCACCCCAGGTAATGCCTCAGTGCAACCAGGCTGCTTCGAGGGGGCGGGGTGCGGGTTGGCCTGGTACCTGGAGTGTGAGCTTTGTGCTTGGCTGGGAACCGTCCTTCACTGACTGGCCTACGGGGGCATAATTACTTGGTATTTTTTTTAGCATTACCAGCAGCGCCTGGGCAGCCGCACTGCCTACTCTGGGAGCATCATTTCTATGAGAGGCACACTTATTACGCTTCAAGGGAACTTTGGCCTAAGAACCTTCCCCCAGTGAATTTTGACCATAAGAACCTACCTCAAGTGAACTTTTGCCATCCAAGGACACTGTGAGAAAGACATTACCAGCAGGGGCCCTTGGCACACCTGAGCTTTTGGTGATTTGATCAAGCCTGGGAACTGGATTCATTTTATTGATTATTGATCTTGCTTGGAAACTGGAATCCTTTTTATTCTTGATCTTGCCTGAGGCTGGATTTACCTGCTTTTGGTTCTAGCATATCTTTTAGATAAAGAAATTCTTATTCTTATACAAAACTGGTGTAGAGACCCTGGTTCTAACATTGGTGATCGAGTGGTGGGATAGGGCTTGTGCTTGTGTAACACCATGAAGAGACTCAGTGTACACCACAACCCTATACCTGACTCCACTGAATTTTTGTCTACCCTCTCCAATAGGCATTTTGAATTTTTTTTCAATTCTCCCTGACTGGCTGTCTTTTTTCCTTTTGCCTAAGTCCCATTTGATTTTCTCTACGAACGTCTGAGGTCCTACCTGGCAAGATGGAATTTGAGCTGGCCAACCTGGAAACTTACACGGCGGCGCAGCTCAAGGAATTCTGTAAGGAGAAAAGGGTGCCCTTCAAGCGAGGCGCTAAGAAGACAGAGCTTCAGAAAGCTTTGAGGGCATGGGTAAAGGCCCACCCAGAAGGAGAAGGGTACGGGCAGGGAGCGGAGCACAGCGCCACAGGAGAACTTGACCTACTGCCCTTGGTGGAAAATAGCAACTTGTTACCAGGTACAAGGGTACCTTCCAGGGCAGGCAGTAGTGTGTCAGTAAGGACCCTGTCCTCAGAGGAATTGGAGGACAGGAGAGAGGAGAGACAGTTTAAATTGGAACTCGCCTAATTGGAAAGGGAGCGTGAGAAAGAAAGGTGGGCCATGGAGGAGAAGAAACTTACCCATGAGCTCAACCTGAAGGAACTGGAAATTCGAGCCCTACAAGCAGGGACGAACAGCATCAAGAGTGGTGGCAGCATACCTACGGAAGCTTCACGTGAGTCCAGGGTCTTTATGCTTAAAGATGTGATGGCCAATTTTAAGGTGGGGGATAATATTGATAAGTGGTTAGCTGCCTATGAGGTGTCACTAAGAGCCCATGGGGTCCCAAAGAGTCACTGGGGGGTGGTCTGTACAAGTACATATCTCCGGAAGTTAGAGACAAACTCCTTAGCCTAGAAAAGGAAGACCAGACCAACTATTCTGTTATGAAAGAAGCATTGCTGAAGAGGTTCGGTCTTACCCCTGAGAGGTATAGGCAGAGGTTTAGGAATAGCCACAAACTTCCCACACAGAACTGGGTAGATTTCCTGGACTACGCTAGTAAAGCTTTAGAGGGCTGGATGCGGGGCAGTAATGTGCATGACTATGAAGGATTATATAACTTGTTTTTAAGAGAGCACCTTCTAGAGAAATGTTTTCCAGAGCTGGTTGACCGCAAGTTGACCAATCCTAGGAAGCTTGCGGAGGACACCTGGGTCAGTACCAGGATGTCCAACGAGGGTTCTGGGGGGACTCCCAAAGGGGTGGTCAGGGGGCTCACCAGAAGAAAGAGGGGGGAGATAAAAAAGATTTCTCCAAAGGCCCCCAAAATAATTCACAAGGGAAAGGGTCTGGGTCCCAGCCCCAATCTGGCCACCAGAAACCCACTTATCCTGACATAGGTCAGCAGCCCAGAATTGTCCGGTGCTATGAGTGTGGTGAACTTGGACACTACAAGGGGGATCCCAAGTGTCGCAAGAGAGCACCACAGGCCACTGGAGGAAAAAACCCCGGGGTGGCTAGTGTAGCGCTTGGGGAGGAGCTGTCCTTAGATGATGGGAGTGAGGGGGCAGGGCTTGTCCTAGTGTCTCTGGGAGACAATGAGATGGCTCCTAAGATCCATGTGCCCTCAAATACTACCAAGTATAGGCAGTGAGTCACCCTCAATGATCGGGGGTGGAGGGCTTGAGGGACACAGGTGCCAGCATGACTATGGTAAGGAGCCAGCTGGTGTCCACGAGCAAATAATTCCTGATGCTTTCCACCCAGTTGTGATGGCTGACAACAGGGGGGGTCACTATCCCATAGCACAGGTTCCATTTGAGTGGGGAGGGGTTTCAGGCCTTTTAAGAGTTGCTGTGAGCCCTGCCATGCCAGTGGACTGTCTGTTAGGGAATGACCTAGAGCATACTGCCTGGAAGGAGGTAGAGCTCATAGCGCATGTGGAGATGCTGGGGTTACCGGAGTGGATTTGTGCTACCACATGGTCTATGGCTGCCCGGAAAGGGAGTCACCCAGGGCTGGAGCCTGGAAAAATGACCCAGCCAGCTGCTAAGAAGGGAGGAGCCCGAGGGCGTGGGAAGCCCGCCCCAGGGCAGTCACCCCATGAGATGGATGGGGCACCTGAGGAGGTTGCACCGGCGTCCACGGAGGGGGACGTTGCTCCCTTGGGGGTCCTACCTACCCCTGCAGAGTGGCAGGTGGAAGGAGTGCCCACCAGGGAGGAGTTTTGCCTGGCACAGAAGGAGTGTCCTACCCTTGAGGGCATGAGGCGTCAGCCCGAAGCCCAAGCAGCAGGCAATGCCTCCGCGAAGTATCATATTTATTGGGAGGATGGGCTCCTTTACAGTGAGCCCAAGGCTCCTGTGCATGGGTCATCAAGGGCCTTCGTGGTCCACCAGTGCTACAGGGCCTTTCTTTTGGAATTGGCTCATGAGATCCCGTTGGCAGGACACTTGGGCCAAGACAAGACCTTTGCTAGGCTTGTCCCATAATTTTATTGGCCGCAGATGAGGATCTCCTCAGATACATTCTGCAGGACCTGTCTGACCTGCCAAGCCAGTGGGAAAACCGGGGCTAAGCTGAAGGCTCCCCTGGAACCACTACCTTTCGTTAGCACCCCCTTTGAGAGGGTGGGCATCGACATTGTTGGGCCTATGGATCCACCGACTTCTTCTGGCCACAGGTTTTTCCTGGTTCTGGTGGACCACACCACCCGGTACCCTGAGCTATTCCTCTGAGAACCATCACTGCACCTGCAGTGGCCTGGGCCCTGATGGGGATTTTTACCAGAGTGGGTTTCCCCAAAGAGGTGGTGTCTGACAGGGGTACCGATTTTACGTCTGCCTACATGCAAGCCATGGGGAAGGAGTGTGGGGTTACTTATAAGTTCTCCACCCCTTACCACCCACTGACCAATGGTCTTGTGGAGAGATTTAACAAGACCCTAAAGGGCATGATCAGGAGTCTGCCTGAGGAAAAAGTGGGGCATTCTCTTGCCAGGTTTGTTGTTTTCCTACAGGGAGGTACCACAGAAGGGAGTGGGCTTCAGCCCCTTTGAGCTTTTGTACGGTCACCCTGTTAGGGGACCTCTCAGTTTAGTGAAGGATGGGTGGGAGGAGACTCCAAGGAGGCTACATGCTGGCCTTCCGCAGCCAAATGGCTAAGTTGTGGAAGCAAGCTTCTGACAACTTAGAGGCCAGCCAAGCGGTGATGAAGGAATGGTACGACCAGAATTCTCACCCTGTGGAGCTAGAACCTGGACAGACGGTGTGGGTCATAGAGCCTGGAGAGCTTAGTGCCCTCCAGGATCGCTGGACAGGCCCTTATGAGATATTGGAGAAGAAGGGCAAGGCCACTTACCTAGTGGACCTTAAGACCCCCAGGCAGCCGCACAGGGTGCTCCACGCCAACCGCCTCAAGCCCCACCATGAGAGGTCTGAGCTCACCTTACTGATGGTAACTGATGGGGCTGAGGAAGAGGGAAGTGCACGTCTCCCAGATCTCTTTGCTGCTAAAGAGAAGGAGGGAGTGGTTCTCTCCCCATCCTTGACTCCTGAGCAACCGAGGGACTGTCACCAGGTCCTGGGGCAGTTCGCCTCTGTTTTCCCTTATCCCTGGGATCACCCACCTGTGTACCCGTGATGTAGACACAGGAGACAGCCTCCCTGTCAAGTCCAAGTCTTACAGGTTGTCAGATAAGGTGATGGCCAGCATCCAGAGTGAGTTGGGGGTGATAGAGCCCTCCAACAGCCCTTGGTCCAGTCCGGTGGTTCTGGTACCAAAAGCTGCCCCACCGGGCACCACACCAGAACTTAGGTTCTGTGTGGATTACAGAGGACTGAACTCTGTTACCAAGACTGATGCTCATCCCATCCCTAGGGTGGATGAGCTCATTGACCGACTGGGGGCTGCCCGATACCTGAGTACCTTTGACCTTCCGTCAGGGTACTGGCAGATCGCCCTAACAGATGGAGCTAAAGAGAGGTCCGCCTTTCCACCCCAGAGGGTCACTACCAGTTTAGAGTGATGCCCTTTGGACTGAAAAACGCTCCTGCCACCTTCCAGTGGCTGGTGAACCGGGTCCTCTCGGTTTAGAGGCCTTCTCTGCTGCCTACCTGGACGACATAGCTGTCTTCAGTAGCCGCTGGGAGGACCATCTGGGTCACCTCCAGGAAGTGCTTCAGGCTCTGCAGCAGGCAGGCCTGACTATCAAAGCTAGCAAATGCCAGATAGGGCTGGGGTCTGTAGTCTACCTAGCACACTTGGTGGGCGGGGGCAAGGTGCGGCCCCTACAGGCCAAGATAGAAACCATCCTGGCCTGGGAGCCTTCCAAAACAGACTGAGGTCAGGGCATTCCTGGGCCTCACAGGATACTACCGCAGATTTGTCAAGGGTTATGGCACTATTGTGGCCCCCTTGACTGAGCTAACCTCTAAGAAACAACCTAGAAAAGTGATCTGGACAGAGGCTTGCTAAAAAGCCTTTTTACTCTCTTAAGCAGGCCATGTGCACCGCTCCTGTGCTCAGGGCCCCTGACTTCTCCAAAGAGTTCATTGTCCAAACGGACGCCTCGGAGCATGGCATAGGGGCAGTACTTTCGCAACTCAATGAAGAGGGATGGGACCCACCAGTAGCCTTCATCTCCAGGCGGCTGCTCACCCGAGAACAGTGGTGGAGCGCAATAGAGAGGGAAGCCTTTGCGGTGGTCTGGGCTGTAAAGAAGCTGAGGCCATATTTGTTTGGCTCCCACTTCCTGATCCAGACTCAGATGGCTCATGCAAATGAGGGGCGAGAATCCCATATTGTAGAGGTGGTCCATTTCCCTACAGGTGATGGACTTCAGGGTGGAACACAGACCTGGAGTAGACCACGCCAATGCTGACGGTCTCTCTCGGTTTTTCCGCCTTAGTGATTAGAACTCCCTGGAGGTTGGGTAGTTCTCCCCACTTTCAGCTGGGGGGACACGTGTTAGACCAGTCAGCCTTAGGGTGGTCTCCCCTACATTTTTGCCCCTTTTGCCTCCCATTTTTACCTTACATTTTGTTGGACTTAGGACTCTGGGCGCCTCACCACTGCTAAACAGTGCTGAGGTGCGGGTGCTCTCCCCTAAAACATTGTGAGGCTGGCATATCTGCCACAATCCACTGCTACCGCAGTAAGGCTAATCCTCCATAGGCTAATATTGGGAACCTCCCCTTATGGGATAACTTCTGACAGGGACTTAATAAGTCTGTCATGTTTGGTCTTGTTGGACTCGGGGCGGGGAACCCTTTCCAATGATATATAGGGTTTGGGCATTACTACGCTAGGGATCCCACTTTTATAAAGTGGACCTTTTCCTGCCTACACTTAGATTAGGCTCTGCAGACTCCCCCCTCCCCTCTGCATACTGATAGCCTGCCTGGGTTGGGAGGTGGGAGTGGTGATTCACACCTCCTTCCCTGGGATGAGCTGTGATGGGCTGCCCACTGTAGCCTTAACGGCCTGTCTTTCGTCAATGTGACAGCTAGGTCAGGGAAGGCAGGAACATACCAGCACTCTCTGGGCTCTTCCAGAAGCCCCTGCCCCCAGACCCTTCCAGAGACTTCCACCACTTTCTGGCCCCTGGACTGTAGAATATATAAGAGAGGGTCCTGGCCTCACATTCTTGTTACACTACTGGACCTGGAAGAATCCCTGCTGGAGTGAGGACTGCTGCGCAAGAGGATTGCCACTGGGAAGGAGGCTGACTCCTCCAAGGAACTGCTGCCCCACAACCTGCTGAGCTGCCCTACTGTCTGCTGATCCTGCCCTGCATGGGAGACTGCAACATCACCACCAGAGTGTTTCCACAACATCCCAAATGAACTACTTTTCTTTGAACCACATTTTAAAGAGTCTTCAACCTTTTAAAGATTGCCTTTTTGGGCCTGCACCCTTTTTAAGCTAAAGGAAACTACCTGTCCTTGGACCACAGCGTTTTAAAGACTGCCCCTTGGAACAGCAACAACACTCTCAAGATTTGCCCTGGAACGCTGTGCCTGCCCTCAGCACTGCTTGCCCCGTGATCCTCCAGAGGGCTCTGTGATTGCCTCTGCTTCTGGCGCAAGCCAACTGAAACTGGCCCTGAGGTCACCGCCACTGGGACAGGAGCGAGCTGTGTAGCGCTGAGAAGCGAAGCGCTGCGTGGCAGGATGCTCCGTCGTTGCCCCGGACTTGGAGGCACTGTTAAGCGATGTGCTAAAGGAGCGCTGTGTGGCCGTGACCCCTATCCACGCAGCGCCTACTGAGCCTGAGGCCCCAGGGGGAGAGGAGCCTCGCACCCGCGCCCGCGCCCGCAACCACCACCCCAGGTAACGCCTCAGTGCAACCAGGCTGCTGCGAGGGGGCAGGGTGCCGATTGGCCGGGTACCTGGAGTGTGAGCTTTGTGCTTGGCTGGGAACCGTCCTTCACTGACCGACCTACGGGGGCATAATTACTTGGTAATTGACACTGGGGCATTTTTTTAGCATTATCAGCAGCCGCACTTCCTACGCTGGGAGCATCATTTCTATGAGAGGCACACTTATTACGCTACAAAGGAACTTTGGCCTAAGAACCTTCCCCCAGTGAACTTTGACCATAAGAACCTACCTCAATGAACTTTTGCCATCCAAGGACACTGTGAGAAAGACATTACCAGCAAGAGCCCTTGGCACACCTGAGCTTTTGGTGATTTGATCAGGCCTGGGAACTGGATTCATTCTTATTGATTATTGATCTTGCTTGGAAACTGGAATCCTTTTTATTATTGATCTTGCCTGGGGCTGGATTTACCTGCTTTTGGTTCTCGCTCGCATATCTTTTAGATAAAGAAATTCTTATTCTTATACAAAACTGGTGTGGTGTTCCTTTTGTGAGTGTTTTTACTGTGTTATCGTCGTTGTGTGTTGCACAAATACTTTACACATTGCCTCTGGAGTTACGCCTTTGCTGCTCTGCGCCAAGCTACCAGGTCGGAAGCGGTGATCCCTACTTGGACTGGGGTGCATACCCCTGCCAACTAGAGACCCCGGTTCTAACAATATGTAAGAGGACTTTCTGAATTTTGCATAAAGATAATACAAATTGTATAATTGGTAATATCCAGAATATTGTATAGTACTGGGGAATAATAAGAAATATTTACATGTTGCCAACTTTTCAGCTTTGAAGACTGCCATTTATGAAGGCTTTGCCATTTATACATGCGATTAGGTGTGATGAAGTGTGACAATAACTGGCATTTTAGTTCTATTTTCATTGTTTCGTGAAGTTCTGAAAAATGGATTCCAGCCCTGTGGACCACTTCTGGAAGTGATTGCCCTAGTGTTTTTGCCTTTATGAGTAATGGAATTTCAAGCAATTTCGAATTTGAATTCTGAAGTTTTCTCTGACTATCCGAGATGTTCAATTTCTTGGCTAGGCACATCCGGGAGCCAAGGTAAAGAACTGTGTATGTGATACGTGCCAGTTTGTACATACTTCTAGCCTCATAGAGAAACCAGCTTAGTGTTATTAGTATTAGAGAGAGATGATCCAAATGTGGTGAGCAAGTGGCTAGCCTAACATCTGTGTGGAGAGCTTCATTGATTGGGGCTAGATATATTAAAGGGATTTGATTGATCAGCAAGATTCCATAATTCCGTCTCAACTACACTAGGGCTTGGATCACTTCCTTAAAGTCTTTTTCCGGAATAAAGGGCTTAATATTTCTTGAGTTTCAATTGATGTTGTGCCCCTCTTGCCCGGGAGTTGTTGTGAAGTGTGCAGGTTCAAATTCTTGTCCAGGAAAAAGCCAGAAGTTTTCGTGTATTCCACAGTGAAGGATTGGCAATTCAGCTTCAGCATGGATTTAGCCACAATTGGGTCATGACTTTTCTGTTTGGTGGGATTGGAGATATCAGAAGGAACTCTGTTTTAAGTCCATTGCATTTCAGTTGCTGGATGGTCATCCATTTTTGCATGGTAGTTGGGATTATTTCTTGCATTTTAGATATTCGTAGAATCGATTTTTCAGTAGTACGGATTGTCTTCTCTTTTAGAAGTGATATGTAATCTGTGAGTGATTTAAGGATGAAACAAGTGGTTACATATATACATTGAAAAGAGTGGGTGGTCCGTTGCTAGACCTCGTTCTGGGGCTTCTTATGTGATGGAAGGGGAGTTTACCAACTTAATGTGTTGGTCCCAGTTAAGGTATGTTGAGGACCAATCCCCTAAACACCATTCTTCCACTAAAGGTTTGAAGAAGGTTTGAGCGATCAATATTGTCCGAAGCTGTAAACAGATCAATCAATACGAGTAAGCATGAGTCCCCATTTCCCAAATGCACAGAACATTTGTGCTTTTAGAATAGATCCTTTTTTCTGTGTACTGGTCTGAACTCTGAAGCCAGGTTAAAGTTCGCTGAACAAGTTATTATCCGCTATGAAATGAGTATTGCATAGATCTCCAGTACCTTGTCAGGAGGGGTAGGTTGGACACTGGTCAGAATTTTTTTTGATTCTCGGGGTCTGTTCATGACTGGGTTTTTTCAATTGGGGTAGTATACAGCCAATATGTAGGCAACAGAGCCCCTTTTGAAAATGAAGCCTTTCTTTTTTCCCCCCAGTTTTATATATGATTATATTTGCCAAATCTGAAAAGACCTCCAAGCTATTTTCTTGAGAAGTGCAGAGGGTAAGGGTTCAAGTAAATAAAATGGCACTGAGTACTTCTGATTGAGACACTACATCGAATGATGACCTAGTGACCTTAGAGTTCTTAGTTAAGTCTCCTCTTCCCTGTCTCGTCTGCAGGCGCATTAAATGTAAATGTGTGTGTCTTGTAAAGCGCACTGCTACCCGGAGGCGTCCTGGCGCTATAGACCGCTGGGGAACTCCAAGGTGAAACCAGGCACCCCCGGCGTTTGTGGGGGGACGTTGTGAAGATGAGGCAAGCAAATGCCCAGAGTTGCTGAGTGTGATCCCTGGTTAGAGTAGGCACCGAGGCGAGAATTATCGAGTCCGCTGACCCTGGTTCACGACCCTGCCGGGTCGGGGATTGAACCCTGGTCCCGGGCCGTCCTCTGCTTCCGGGTCTGCCGCCTCTAACCAGTGAGCCACACCACTCCACCATTAAGGATAGCAGCTTAATATAGTTTCCCTCTCTTCAAAGAAGGTAGAACACTTTTTATTTTTCTTTATGGAATGATTTGATTTATTTGACATTTTCTGTGCCTGAGATGTGCGTGCCACAAGACCTTGAGGGCAGGTTGAGACATGAGATTGATTTACAGAGTTGCAAAGGCAAGGGCTCCTTACCTGTCTCATGAGTCTTGTCTAATACATTGAGATGTCGTGGCTCAGTGCTATGCTGGATCTAATATTAGAAATTCTTCTCCAGAACTTGTCTGCTAGGTCTAAGAATAGGTCCTAGGACTAAGGAGGCCACACTGGTGAGATGTACAGGTGTACATGTTTAGAGGGTGCCAGCATCTATACATCTCTCTCTTTTCTCCACTCTACATCATCTGGTACCAAAGAGATTCTTCCTAGAATATTCCTTTAAGCCACAGAGTAGTAATTTATTTGATTTGACATGCTTTCCTATGAAGTGTTTAATTTGCATATCTTTTTGCTTGGTACACATTATTTTTTCTGAGTGTTTCTAGACATGAAAGATAGCATTGCTTGCACAAGAGAAAATCCTTTCTGTTATATGTGTAGAATATACGGGGATGTTAGGGTCTCTTTTACACCATATTAGGACACTTGTCCCCAGGAATGTATTTATGCCTACAAAAAAGGTAAAACTCCCATTTGAAAAGGTTTGTGAATGCTACCAAAGTACCTGATCTTTCCTTCTGTAGTAGGGGATCTCTGTGTATAGTCATAATCTAGTGAATAGTCCCGCCCATGTGCGTGGACCCCTGAGCAATCAAAAATAATCTCTTAAGTTGTCAGAAAATGCAGAACTGCAAAGACACTTGAGAGAGAATTTAAAGACAGATAATGCGGGCTATATCCACAGGCTACACTGTCCAGTACTTCAACTAGAAATTCCACCAAAAATCCACACAAACAGCACAGCCTGCCCAGTTTCCTCAATAGAGAAACTTGCCTCTACCAGCAAAGCCTCTGGAATGATAGAGAGGAAGGTATGGACAGACAAGCCCCATAGGCTGCCATTATGTGGCTTAAACAGGATACTGTGCCTTTAAGAGAACTTTCCAGAAGCTCTCCCAGTATCCCAGAATGCACAGCAGGTCCCTCTTACTTTAAGTTCTTTTTTCCGGCTCCTGCTATCAGAACCCTGGTGCATTGAGCTCTCCCTTTTTGAAGGGTTTATTGGAATTTTGTGCACTTTTCGTTTTAAAAGTGTTTTCAGTTTGTGTACTTGGTGTTTCCCTTCACACCTGTGTATTTGTTCAGGCTTTTTAGGGCTCTAAAATGCCTGCTCTCTTCGACAAGTGCCCAGCATGTGGAAGGAAGAAGTCCAAGTCTGATTCACACGACGTCTGCATACTCTGTCTCCCTGCTGCACATGTCCCTGAAGAATGTGACATCTGCCAGAACTTTTCAGCAAGGACCCTGAGGGAAAGGCTGAAGATTAGGCTTCAAGGCCTAGAGGAGAGAGGACTGCAGGCTGCTTATGGGTCTGGGCAGGCTGGGAAGGCTCCCTCTGCCTCTGCTGAGGCCTCTGGGGGGCTCCCCAGAGGCAGGAAGCCCAGCAAAAGGTCCCGGTCTCCGTCGATTGCATCGACGACGACGTCGAGGGGGATGACGACGGTGTGTTCCCCATCTCCCCGGGGCTCCGGGTCGAGACGGCGTGAAGGATCGACGTCGAAGGGCCTGGGTAGGCCGCCGTCGAGATCACCGTCGACTGTTTCGACGTCAGCGTCGAGCCATCGACGTCGAAGAAGGAGCGACAGGCGTCAGCGCTCGCCATCGAGGCGACACCGCCGGTCGCCGTCGAGAAGACGGTCGGTGTCGAGGGGATCCTCGACGTCGAGGACCTCGAGTAAGCGGTCGGCGTCGAGAAGGAGTCGACGCTCGTCGTCGAGGACTGAACGTTCGACGTTGCAGAGGCGGCGTTCGGCGTCAAGGAAGAAGCTCTCAGCGTCGCGGAGGCGGTGGTCGACGCGGGAGTCACGGAGACTGCATTGGACGCCGAAGAAGCGACGCTCGGCGTCGAGAAGAAAGAGATCAGCTTCTCGGGGACTTTCCAACTCCCCTAAGCGGCGCAGAAGGAGTTCTGGCGCATGAAGTCACGCTGGATCTGGGGAGAACGCCGTACGCCGATTGGAAGGTGTGGATCACAGTCCCCTCCCCCGAAGAAGTCACCGGGCTCGGTGTACTCGGTGGTTTATACACCACCTCGGCCGAAGATGCCCCCACCTCCCATACCTAAGGAGGATCCTCCCAGCAACCCTCCTATTCCACCACATTCGCCTTCAGGACCACCACCACCACCACCTCCGCCTCATGGGCCCGCCCCTCGACCGGAGATACCTCCTGTTCCTCCGCCAAGGTCGGTGTCGCTGCCTCAACTCCCTACACCGCCTAAGGGGACGCCTAAACCAAAACCCCAGGATAGGCCACAAAGACGCCTCCACGGAGACGTGCGGAGCGTCCACGAACTGGGAGATCACGATCTCGTTCCAGGAGGAGGGAGCGATCGCGGAGTCACAACAGGTCATTCACGCGGTCGAGACGACGCCACAGGAGGCGCAGGTCTCGTTCCCATACGGGGCCTTCAGAGACCAGGGACTATTCTCCGACTTTGTCGGGCTCACCGGAGACAAGGGTGTCACCGGTTGACGATCTGGTGTCCTTTCATGATGTCCTGTTAAGAGGTGCAGCAAAATTGGGCATCTCGTTGACGGTGCCCACGCCCAAGACATCGGTGATCTTCGAGACGCTGCACCAGAAATATCTGTCTCGGCCATTAAAACCACTGGTACCGGGCCTGGAGGATCCGGCCATGGACCTTTTTCTCACCCCGGCGGTGACTAAGGCGGCCCCCTCGAGACTACAGAAAAAATACCGGGCTCCCGACTCAGATCCGGCTTTTCTAAGGGTGGAACCTCCTCCAGACTCTGTGATATTGACAGCGGCTCGAAAACAGCATGCCACCACTCCGTCATCCACAGTCCCACCAGATAAGGAATCTAGATGCCTGGATTCGGCGGGGAGGAAGGTTTGTGGGACGTCAGCGACTTCCATGAAGGCTGCGAATGCCACGGCCTTGTTGGGGAGGTATGACCGAGCCCTCTGGGAATCCCTCCAGCAGTTTGTAGAACACCTGCCTCATGACAAGAGAGAAGATTTCCAGGAGGTGTTGAATGAGGGGATGTTGGTGGCGAATCAGGTCATCAGTGCTGCAGCCGATTCTTCCCTCCTGGCGGCGCATGGTTTCTGCCATGGGATTAACCAGCGAAGACACGCCTGGCTCCGCCTCACGTCGCTGAAACCTGACGCACAACAAAGGGTTGCCAATTTACCCTTCTCTGGCGAAACCCTGTTTGGAAAACATGCGGATGACGAAGTGGCCCGCATGAAGGCGGAGGCCGAAACACTCACGGCTGTGGGTCTGGAAAAGCCCAAGGATAAAAAAAAATCGTACTGCCTGTTCCAGAGACGGTTCGGGGGACAGGGCAGAGGGCGTGGCCAGGCTTCGGGACAGCAGCAGCAACAACAGCAGCAGTTCCGAAGACCGTTCCAGAGGTGCCAGAAAGGCAGAGGCAGCCAACAGTCGGCAACAGCGACCAAAGACCCGGCCGGGTCTAGGGCCTGAGCGCTTACTTCCCCTGCATCTGTTACCCACTCCGATGGGGGGAAGCGTTAAATTTTTTCTGGCAGAGTGGAGAAAAATTACTCCGGACAAGTGGGTGCTGAATATTGTTTGCAATGGATACAGTCTTCGGTTCGCCCGCCTATATCAATTCCTCCGGTCAGGCGCAGTGTCAGCTGCGCGAGCGCCAGGCGGAGACCGATCTCCTGTTAAGGAAAAGGGCAATAGAAGATGTACCTCTGTCTCAATGAGGAAGAGGTCTGTACTCCCGGTTCTTCCTGGTTCACAAGAAGGACAAGAACGAGTTCAGGCCCATTCTGGACTTGCGACAGGCAAACAAGTGGATTCGCAGAGAGAAGTTTTGCATGCTGTCGTTGCATCAGATTTATCCTAGTTGCAACAGGGAGACTGGCTATGTGCTATAGACCTACAAGATGCGTATTTCCATGTGCCCATTGCACACAAACACAGGAAATTCCTGCGATTCCAAGTCGGCGCCAATCATGATCAATACACAGTACTGCCATTCGGACTGAAGTCTGCGCCGAGAACATTCTCGAAGTGTATGGCGGTGGTAGCAGCACACCTGAGGAAGAACAAGGTGTTCGTCTACCCGTACCTGGATGATTGGTTGATCAAGGCCTCCTCCTTCTCGGAAGCTCAAGCACACTTCCAGAGGACGTGCGTTCTCTTGAACAAGCTGGGTTGCACATCAACATGTCCAAGTCTGTCCCGACTCCGGAACAATGCATACAGTACTTGGGAGCCTCCATCAATACGCTGTCAGCAAGCATGTCTCCTTCGGAGGAGCAACGAATATCACTCCTTCGGAAGGATCAGGCTCTTATGACCACTCCATCTACAACAGTGAGGACGGTGTCTTCTCTACTGGGATCGATGGCCTCTTGTATCTTCCTAACGCCACACGCACGACTGCACATGAGACCGTTGCAAGAGTGCTTGGTGGATCAGTGGGATCAGAGGAAAGGATCTTGGGACGAGAAGATACGACTGTCTCGGCATGCTCTTCAGTCTCTGAAGTGGTGGTGTTCAGCGGAGAATCTCCTCAGAGGGGTTCCCTTCCACAAGGACATTTCCACTCAGACTATCGTGACCGATGCTTCTCTCCACGGTTGGGGGGCGCACTCCGGAGACTTACAGATTCAAGGAACGTGGTGCCCGATGGAGGCCACGTATCACATCAATTTCCTGGAACTCAGAGCTGTTCCCTTGGCACTGAAGGCCTTTCATCTGTCCTTTCAGACCAACTCTCTGCTTGTACGACGGACAATACGACCACGATGTATTATCTCAACAAGCAGGGGGGCTCGAGATTACGTACTCTGTCGCAAGAGGCGCAGGCGATCTGGCACTGGCTTCTGGCCAGAGGACTGACGATAACGGCTACACATCTGCCAGGTGTGCAGAATGTTCAGGTGGACACACTGAGCAAACTGATTCAGGAAAACGACGAATGGGTCATAAATGACGAAGTACTAGGAGAAGTCTTCGCAAGGTGGGGGACTCCAGACGTAGATCTGTTTGCCACCGCCGAAAACAGCAAATGCTGAGACTTCGCCTCCAGGTACTACCAGCAGGGGACGCTGGGGAATGCGCTATGGATCAACTGGTCGAACAGCTTTCTGTACGCTTTTCCACCCATTCCCCTGATTCTGGCGGTGCTCATCAAGCTGGCCCGGTCCAGGGCACGGATGATCCTTATTGCCCCGGAATGGCCCAGGCAGTGGTGGTTCACAGACCTGCTTCACCGGTCTCTCCTTCCTCTCATACAGCTGCCGCGCAGGCCGGACCTTCTCGGGAAGTTCGGGGGGCAGATGTTGCACCCCAACCTCTCATCTTTGAGTTTGGCAGCATGGCTCCTGAGATAGTACAATATGGCCATTTGAATCTGCCCGAAGATTGCATGGACATACTGAAGGAGGCTAAGCAACCTTCCACTCGGACTTCCTATGCTTACAAGTGGAAGAGGTTCTGTATCTGGTGGAAGTCCAAGAACTATGACCCGACGACGTGCAAGGAAGATGTCATCCTTCCTTACCTTCTACATTTGGCGCAGTCTCGCCTTAATGTTCATTCCATTAAGGTTCATCTCGCTGCATTGACTGCCTACAGGAAATGCCCTTAACAGACTTCCTTCTTCCAGATCCATGTGATCAAAGATTTTCTGGTAGGCTTGAAGAAAGTATTCCCTCCTGTCCGGCTTCCTTCGCCTTCATGGGAATTGAATGCGGTGCTGTCCAGATTGATGAAGGAGCCTTTTGAACCTATTTATAAGCCTTCATTGCAGCACCTGTCCTGGAAGGCGGCGTTCCTCGTGGCCATTACATCGGCCCGCAGGGTGAGTAAAATTCAGGCGTTGTGTTGCCAAGAACCTTATACTGTATTTCATGCTGCTAAGGTTGTTATGCGTACTCACCCTAAATTTCTTCCCAGGGTTATTTCTGATTTTCATGTCAACCAGACCATAACTTTGCCTACATTTTTTCAGAATCCTTCATCTTCAGCAGAAAGGTCTTTACATTCCCTGGATGTTAGGAGGGTGTTGAAATTTTATCTGGATAAGACCAAAGATATTCGTAGGTCAGACCACTTGTTTATCAATTATCGATCGGTCAGGACAGGTCTTGCTACCTCTAAGCAGTCCATCTCTAGGTGGATTGTGTCCTGCATACAGCTGTGTTACCAAAAAGCTAATAAGACCTTAGTGGGTAAACCTAAGGCTCATTCCACCAGGGGCAAAGCTGCCACGACTGCTTTGCTCCGTAATGTTCTAATTGCAGAAATCTGCAAGGCGGCCACTTGGAAGTCGGTTTATACCTTTGCTAAGCATTACTGCCTGGACACTGATGCCAGGACAGACGCTCAGGTTGGGCAGGCTTCGCTGCAAAATCTGTTCGCACAATAGTGGTGTTAATTCTCGTTCTCCACCGCCGCATTGGTGTGGGGATGGGCTTGCCATTCATATACACAGAGATCCCCTACGACAGAAGGAGTAGTTTCTGTCCTGTAACTCCAGTTCTGTAGTAGGGGTATCTCTGTTATAGTCATAAGCGCCGCCCTCCTCCCCGGTGGAGAAAGATCTTCATGTAAGGAATGCTACAGGTCTGGCGTGTTACGCCTTCAAAAAGAACTGAAAGTAAGAGGGACCTGCTGTGCATTCTGGGATACTGGGAGAAGTTCTGGAAAGTTCTCTTAAAGGCACAGTATCCTGTTTAAGCCACATAATGGCAGCCTATGGGGCTTGTCTGTCCATACCTTCCTCTCTATCATTCCAGAGGCTTTGCTGGTAGAGGCAAGTTTCTCTATGGAGGAAACTGGGCAGGCTGTGCTGTTTGTGTGGATTTTTGGTGGAATTTCTAGTTGAAGTACTGGACAGTGTAGCCTGTGGATATAAGCTGCATTATCGGTCTTTAAATTCTCTCAAGTGTTTTTGCTGTTCTGCATTTTTTGACAATTTAAGAGATTATTTTTGATTGCTCCGGGGTCCACGCACATGGGCGGGACTATTCACTAGATTATGACTATAACAGAGATACCCCTACTACAGAACTGGAGTTACATGACAGAAACTACTCCATCTTCAATACATTCTTAGTAGTTAAGCTCAGTCCCTCACCTGGGAACTCCAATATTGTTATTGTCACCCATAACCCTGAATCTACATTATGTTAAAGGTGTACCTTGCACAAAATACCTTAATGGTGTCTTGGCCCTTTCCTGAATATGATGTTAACTGGTGTAGTAAAACTTCGGTTTGTTGTTAGATGTTTACGAAAAACAAGATGATGAAATAAACTGAGAGGGTCAAATGTAAGTCGATTCACAACTTGGCGTTTGGACCAAGAATCTTCAACCACCCATTCTGGACAGCTGGTGGTTCAGTGAATGAGGTTGATTGGACAAAGTCTTCAGTTCCAATGGAATCACCCAAACATGTTGTTAAAAGAATGTGGATCTGAGCATATGAGGGATAAGCAAAGCACTGTTATGTTATGTTATGTTATGTTATGTTATGTTATGTTATGTTATGTTAAGTGGAATTTGTAAAGCGCACTGACACCGTGGGTTTCCTGGCGCTTAATCTGTATGTCTGTGAACAGTTCATCATAGCAGTGCTTTTTGCAGTCATACGGTTTGAATATATGTCAGTTTTTATTAAATCAACCAAATTACGTACCTTGTGCAGATGGCAATTGTTGCATTACTAATTTGAGTTAAGGAGTAAATGAAGTGAGAAATGCATTTGCATGGCCGTTTGATAGCTTCAAATCTTTATTGGTTTGTTGGTATTTAGGCTTATACGCTTACAGAGTAACAGCAAATGCCTTGTTTTGACATGTATTCATGTCTACTTCCCTAACGCAGGTTGTGCGGAAATAGCAGACGAGGTATACATGGAAGTTATAGTAGGTGAAGAGGACGCAACATCACTTCCAGATGCACAGCTGGAAGATTCTAACGGAAACAAAACATTTGTCCCTGTGGCTTGGGCTGCTACTTATGGTAAGAACATATTCAAAACCTACTTAGCAAATGCATTTTTAAGTTCTTTCTCATATTCTTATTTTCTTCATTGAGGGTTTTTCTTAAGTGCTCCAAATCACTCAATTTTGTGACCTCTAAGCGCTAAAGTGGGGGCCAGTGGGAGGCCCGTAGAGACAAAGTATAGCAGTAAGTACAACCATATGCTAAATGTCCCACTAGAGGATTAACACAGAAGATAAAGCTCTGAATGTGAGATAGTCCGAAGCCTGCTCGAGAGGAGGAACCAGCTCTTGGCGTCTGATTGAGACTTTTTAAAATCATTCTGACGCTTCTCCTAGGACATCCGAGTCTACCCAGCCCCATAGATAACAGGTGTGTTTTCAAGGATTTCCTGAATTTGATGTAGTCATTATGAAGTCCCTGTTGGATGGGCAAGAGTTTCAAAGGGAGGAGTGTCGGTGTTGAAGAGAGCAACCTCGAAATCCTTTATATCTGAATCGATAGGGAGACAGCAGATCTGTTAGTTGACCTGAAGTTTCTAGTTGAAAGGTACGCAGCTGAAAGCCCAGTGATGTATTCCAGATTTCAGTCATGTAGTGTCTTATGAACAATGCAGAGAGTTTTTAAGTTATTTCATCGGAAGCCAGTGCAGAGATCTGAGAGCAGGGGCACGGTGGTCTTGTTTCTGACCGATCACCATGTGAGCAACGTGATTTTTACTTGTTGCAGGTTGGCAAGCGAAGTATCGGAGATGCCTGTTTAGAGCCATTGCAGTAATCCTTGCATTGCAAGACAACTGTGAAGATCAGGGCAAATTTGGTAGGAATTGCAGAATTTCTTTAGCTGTAGCAGGTTTAAAAAGCTGGATTTGCAAACTGCGTTTATCATGAAAATGAAAGATGGAAAGATAGTCAAATATAAAGACCACTCCCATAACTCAAGCTTAGTTCACTGGATATGGGATAGGCCCAGTTCCATTGGCCATGAAAGCAAGATAGAGATTGGGTGTAAGGGACTAAACGGCAAGATTGGTGAAATGCAGTGAGAGGGCATGGAAAGATTGCTAGGACAATCGTACACTTTTTAGGGGAGCTGAACATCATTTGCATGTCTTTGCTGCCAATTGTATAGAAAGCCAGCATGAGCGCCATGTAAACGTTAAACAGGATGGGAGACAAGACGGATGTTTGGGTACACTGCAAGAGTTATTAGCTATTTTAGGGAGGAAGGGGACAAATTTTGATTTGATGGTTTTGGTTGTGTAGGAATGAAGTGAACCATGCAAGTGCAGTAGCATTAATGACCGCTGTGGAGGACTGTCTGTGAATGAGCAGCCTGTGGTATCGAATGAAACGGAGAGATCTAGTATTAAGGCGCTATTATGACTGTGTTCACCGGCCTTGAAGTGTTCTTCTTTTGTTTAGTAGAGTTGTTTCACTGTTTCTTCTTGACCTTAAATCGGATTGGAAGTCTCTGAGGAGGCCATTAGTCTTCAGATGTTTGGAGAGTTTGTGGGAGACAACTGTTTTTATGACTTTAGCACCTCAGGGTAAGCCAAAGATTTGTCTATAATTCACCATAATTCTGGGATCAGCCGTTGGTTTCTTTAGTATGAGTGTAATGATTGCATGTTTGAGAGCCTGGAGAATTTCTCCACTTTTTAGGGAGCTCTTTACATGGTTAGTTATTACCAGGACAAGTGCAGGGACGCCTGGATTGATAACTTTGGCGTTGGTTATGATCACTAATACGTCTTTTACTTCAGTTTGAGATGGAGGTGCAAACTCCAGTAGGGTACAATCTCTGGGTGGAAAGGTTGGGGTTGTATCAGGAACTGGGGATAAGTCTACAGAGAATTGAGGCCACAAATATGTGAATCTCATGGAATCAGTGGTTCCAGTCCTAAAGGAGTCTATTTTGTTGGTGAAGAAAAACAGAAGGTTTTCACAGCTTTGGGGTTAGTGCATTTACGAGAAAGTGGCTGACACACCTCCTTGAAGATTCATAAAAGCTCCTTAGTGAATTGAAGGAAGCCTTGATGAGGGACTGGGAATATTCTTTTTAGTTTTTTTTTTTGCATTTGAACATATAACTTTATGCCCTCTTACAAATGAACAACAAAGTAAATGATCAGAGAGGCACTTGGTTTTGTTTTATGTGTATGTGTTCATAGCATGTGTAGCTGTAGATACGCATGCCTTGCGTACCTCTGCCATCCAGTGTTGGGTTAGGAAATTACAAGTTGTTTTTCTTCAAAAAGACTTCGTCACAAGTTGGTGTGGGACTCTTCCCTTAGATTTTTTTCTGTCATCGTGCTCGGCTGTGTTCCAAGATAGACTTGTTCCCTTTCTGGAGCCCAGCTGTTAGGTAACTTTGGCATCAATGATCCGAGAACAATCTTTGCAATCCCGGGATTCATTGAGAATGATTGAGATGGAATACGATTGCGCAATGGCCACTGTCTCGTTTGTGTTCTCCTTCCTCTCCAGTACAACCACTCGGAGAATATGGGCAGGTACAGAGTGATGGATCAAACACCTTTGAAGTAGTGTGGCTCACTGGTTAGAGGCGGCAGACCCGAGAGCAGAGGACGGCCCGGGACCAGGGTTCGATTCCCGGCGCGGCAGGTTCTGGACCAGGGTCAGCGGACTCGATAATTCTCTCGCCTCGGTGCCCACTCTGATCAGCGGTCACACTCGGCAACTCTGGGCATTAGCTTGCCTCATCTTCACTAACGGCCCCCCAGACCGCCGGGGATGCCTGGTCACACCCTGGAGATACCCATTAAGGGACCATCTCTCAGGGAAGCCAGGAAGGGTTTCGCAGCGGTCGAAGCGCCAGGACGCCTACGGGTAGCAGTGCGCTATATAAATGCCAACACATTTACATTTCTGTTTTTGCTCACCCATCTATGCCAGGTATCTCTCAACTGATCAGCATGGTATTTGCAACCTTTACCTCTCCCCCCACGCTCGATTAGACCTCCTACGAGTTCTATATATCCTTTAGATGCAAGAAGATGCAAAGGTACTGGAGGAAATGTAGTTGGACACATCTAAGAATGCATCATCAGTCATCTGTAGAAGTGCGGGATTCTTGAGGCAAACAAGAACCCCTCAAGCTCGAGACAGAGGAGGCAAGACCTTCCAGAGTACAGTCAGATCAGCTGAAGCTCAGCCCATATCTTCAAACACATCTGAGGGAGACTGGATTAGGGGAACACCAACGTCATCTATACATGTGGGTCTGAAAACAAAGTCAACACCAATGGGGACTATACCTCCATGGCAGCGAGCACTGCTCCAAATCCAATCCTTGTAAAAACACTGGTGGTTAGTCAGAGCACTGCTTTCGAGGTGGTGCACTGCCAACTTCGGGCTCCTGTCAACACTGGGATAAGGCCTCTTAGTCCAGCAGGCTCCGGAGGAAAGGAGTATTGTTTCTCTGCCTTCAAGGCCCTAGTCTATGCCGAAATAGCACCCCAAGTCCAGTACCAGTTCCCTTGCCGCCTAAATCAGAGGGTATCCGAGGCACCCATCCTTGAAAGACTGACAGAGGAACTGAATGCAAGGCAAAACCACTTTTTATGCACACTAATATTGGAAAGATTTCCGTGAAGCTGTCTCGGGGGAAATATCTCCAGTACTTTGCCTCCAAACCCCAAGAACGATGAACCACTTTTGAAGAGGAACTACCATTCGAGAAACCTCAGCGCTGGTGCCAGAAAGGCAAAAAGACACAGCCACAAGGCCACCACCATTGCATTCTTCACCCAGACAATCACCTCCACACTCATATTCTCCACCACCTCCACCAGAGTCTTCAGAAGAATTAATCCACCTTTTCTCTGACACCAGTAGCCATTCTAGGGAGGGAAAAGGGTTGCAATAGGGGCAACTACTCTGTGGTGAATCGCAAACTCAGTAGGTTTGCTCTCAAGATACGAAAGGTATCATTGGGAGGAAATTGAAGACCTCATACAGCACCTTCCTGAGGCCTATAGAAAGAAGAGGGAAAAAATAGCCACGGAGGGGAAAATAATTTCCAATGCAATCATTTGGCCGTTACCCAGTTTTAGTACCAGTGTTCTCTGGCAGCATGTATGGCTTTGCATCTCCAGTTTTAAACTAGAGGTGATACATCTTGTTCTTAACATCCCCTTAGATCGAGAACATCTCTTTGGACCCCAAGTGGACGAAACGTTAGGAAAGATCCAGATAGATTCTGAGATTGCCTGGTGCATGGCTGGACTGCAATCCACGAATACAAGGGGCTCCTTTTGTAGAAACAAGATCAGAGCTGACAGTAAGGCAAGACCACCAGCTTAGGCACAATTTGTCAGCGCCAGCAACAGGCCATTTAGGAGTTACACCCAGGCAGGGGTTGGTTATGGTGAGGCTATAGAGCGAGCTATGGTAAGGGCATGGGAATTGGTGGCTTTAGCAAAGAAGCCCCACTCCCAAACAATGACTTTCCATTCACCTCCCCCAACCCCCCCCCATCATCCAACACCTAACTGGAGGGGGGATAATACATTTTCACTGTTACTGGATTGATATCACCTCCGATCAGTAGGTGTTAACAGTTGTCCCTCACACCTGCTGCCTGGAATTCCATACCACCCAATCAACATACCACCACGATGTTACAACCTCAGTCAAAACCATCATGCTTTTTTATTAGATGAGGTCACATCGCTCCTCCAAACAGGCACCACACAGCCAGTGCCCCTACAGCAACAAGAAGAGAGCGGTTACTCACTAGACTTCCTTATTCCAAAGAAATGCGGCTCACTCCACCTTGTACTACACCTGAGGCCACTCAATCACTACATCCTGCTGGAAACTTTCATATGCCTACTCTGCAGGATGTCCTCCCATTACTTTATCAAGGGAACTTCTTTACTGTGTTAGATCCCAAAGACACATATTTCAGCATCCCTATCCACTCTGCTCATCACAACTACCTGAGTTTTGTTGTAAGTGGACATATTTGCCAATTCACAGTACTACCTTTAGAGTCCCCACAGCTCCAAAGCTTTTCACAAATTGGCAGTGGTGGCTGCTCATCTACGTAAAGTGGACAGTTACATGTTACTGTATCTCAATGAATGGTTGAATAAGAGAAGCACCGGACAGGAGTGTCTAGCACACACTTGGATACCTTTAAAGCTGCTCCACATAAAACAGTACACAAAGTAAGTGCTAGAATGGCCTATCTTCAATCTCAACATATTCAACTTTTCCAAGGATGCATTCTGATTGTTGTTCTGGGGAAAGCACACCTCAATCAGCAGAGGGTGATTGATATTTCAGCAGCTACTGTCTTTTTCACATCACTCAAGCAGAATTTCTAAGAACAGTAATGAAGCTCTTAGGTAAGAATGCATCATGCATTACGATTGTTCTTTATGCCAGACTGCACATGTGCCAACTCTAGCAGTTAGTGTCTTGCCAGTCAGTGGCCACAAGGCAGAGGGTCAGTGGGAAGATCTAGTGTTGATAAAGGCAAGCACCCCTTTCACTAGGGGAAACACATCAGTTACCTGGAGCGCATACCCAATTTTATGGCACTCACCGCTTTCTACTCCATAGTCTGAAACAACTTAGTACTTGTACTACAGACAACAAGACTGAGATAAACCATATTAAAAAGCAGGGGGTTACACATTGCCCTTTCCTTTTTGCATAGGGTCTACAGATTTGGCATTAGGCAATCTGCCATGATGTACATCTTCTGAAAGAACACCTCCTAGGGGTGGACAACCATTTTGCAGACTTCTTAAGCAAGACATATAAACAAGTTCACGAGTAGGAACTCCATCCTCAAGTCCTCCGCAGGTACTTTTACCAGTGGGGAACCTCACTTCTCAACCTATTCGAAACTCCATCAAAAGAAAAATGTCAAAGCTCCTCCTTTTGATACCCACACCCACAGTCCTTAGGAAATCCTCTGTGGATTAACTGGCCTGGGGTATTTGCTCATGTTTTGCAACTCTCCCACTCATTCTCTATGTGGTTAGGAAAATAAGGCAGGTTTCCACAACCCTCATTCTGGTGACTTTAACTTGGGTCAGATAACCATGGTGCTCAGTGCTAGAGATGTCCATCATCCCAAATCCCATACAGATATTCTCACTCCACAACAGCATCCAATCAGGCACCCAGACAGCTCAACCATGCCATCTGGCACCTGAGGTCTTAGAATATGAATATGTACACCTCCAGGATGAGTGTATGGCTCTTACAGCCAAATACATGCAAAAGAGGGGACACAGGAACACTCATCTCTTATGCGGATTCCTGTGGTGAAAGTGCTAGCGGAGGGATTCAAAAGGCTATACCCCTCCAATTCCCAAGAACACCACCTGTGCCTGTTTGGAACCTTAAAGTGGTTCCACAAAGCTTATGGGGCTCCCTTTAGAACTACTCGACTCATACTCTTTGCAATTTTTTTTGTTTGAAAGTGGCTATTCTTGTGACAATAGGTTCACTCGTGCTCATCCGTGAGCTGCAATCTCCTACTATGGTGGCACCATTCATACAAGTACACAAAGATAGAGTGGTCCTTAGGACAAACTCCACCGTTTTTACCTAAGGTACTATCTCCTTTTCAGATAATTAAGCTGCAGTATTCCTTTCAGAACCTGATTCTGTAGCAGAAGGAGTGTTTAACAACTTGGGTGTGAAGTGTGTGCGCATGTATTACATTGATACAACCAAGCCTTTTTGGAAGACTAATCCACTTTTTGTAGGATTTGCTAAACCTTTTAAAGGTCAGTCTATTTACAAAGCAGGCACCTACAGCTCACTATACATAAAAATGGTGCCACCATGGCGAGGATGAAACTACTTTAGTTGATGCAAAGAATGTATGACTACAGCCAGAGATGCTGTAAATCGAAAAATGTACTTTACCTGCTAGCATCTTTCCATATTGTAGTGGTGGAGGTTCACACGCACCCACCCTCTTCCCCGAACAGTGATAGCGCAAGCTTTTTCCAATAAATACACATATATTATCAACTGACAATCTGTAGAGCACATACCTACTATTATCGACTACACTTTCATCTTTCACCCTTTAAGCAAAAAATAATGTTCGAGCATGTGGGCTGCTGAATTCATATCTGTGCATAGATCGCTGCCTAGTGTTGGGTCCGGATGATTGCACATTGTTGTCCTGGAAGAGTCTTCGAAGTATCACAAGATAGGTGGCTCCTCCCCTGGACTACAGTGCGCATGCTCTCCATCCTCAGATTGTTTTTTTCCGCCATTGGGTTCTGATGTTACTATCTTAGCTCAAGTTAAGAAAACTTTCTACAAAGCCAAAAGGCTTTTGACAGCGTCTGTATAGTTTCGTTCGGTACCGGTAACTTTGTTTTGAGAGGACATCGAGGAATCAGACTGTTTTCTTACCACACTCGACCCGATCTTCGATCTACAATGGAAAGAAGCCCATTCAAGAGGTGTCCACTTTGCAGTGCAAAATACCCGCACATCGATGTCCACCCGGTGTGCAACAAGTGCCTGTCCCCGGATCACAACAAAGCCAACTGTATGGCCTGTGCCCGGTTCAGGTCGAAGAAAACTCTTCGGATTCGACGCGCGGCTCGATTGGAGTCGAAGAAGTCAGCGCCTGTTCCCGAAAACATCTTCGGGACGGAAGACTAAGAGGTCGTTGATCTGGAGGATCAGGAATACCGCTCCGATCCGGCTTCGGGCCATGACTCAGAGTATGAAGACGAAGAGGTGCAAGAAGAAGACTAAAACGTCGTCGAAGAGGTAGGAGACGACGCAGAGGCCCTTGGGGCCGTAGAAGATAGCTCAGGCGTGGAGCTAGGCCCAACTGGCTATACGGGTGCCGACGATGACGCACTCAATAAGGCTCAGGTCGAGGGATCGCCACTAGGCCTTACCCAAGATCTACAGTCTCGTTCTACAGCCCCGCATAAAGGCCCGGCTTCGAACATTACTAAAGAGCCATCGGTTTCAAAACCGCCATCGGTCGAGCCAAAGAAATCGAAACCGAAAGCATCAATGCCAAAACCGAAACCGAAAGTGCAACTAACTCTGGTCGGCTCCAAGGCCTCAAACCCCTCGGAGCCGAAGAAAAAGAAAATGGCCGTCGATGCCGAAAAGCTCAAGAAGGTCATCGAACTGACGGTTGGGGCACCGAAGACCAAGGTCAAGGCTGTCGAACCACCAAGGCCGACGCCAAAGGGAGTCGACACACACAAAAGACGCGAACCGAAAGACGGGATCAATCCTCGGTCGAGGTCTGCGGACAAGACTAAGTCTGGCTCCAAGGACCCTGTCGAGTCGACGCGGCCCAGTCTATTCGTAGCCAAGGAAGTGTCGGAGTCACTCCAATGCATCAAGGATAAGGCTACAGCGGTCGGGCCAAAGAAGGCCCTGACACCAAAGCTGGTCGGACACGTTCAGACCGCGTCGACACCAATCAAATTCGGGTTGCCACCCTCAGTGCGTCCGAAGATGTTCGAGCCAAAACAAGGTATCGGCGCCATTGTCGACGGAAATGGAGGCTACAGAGGAGCCTGAAGAACAGGAGTCGAGGCAATTCATCGACTCGGAAAGTGGTAGACTGTCCATATATAAAAGGAAAATAATACCAGAAACACCCATGGAGTCATATAAGATTCCCTTGAAGAAGAAGAGGGTTTCGACAACGTCACCAGCTCTTGTGGAACCCCTCCATTCCTATGGACAAGAACCTCAAAATTTTTCCCCAACATACTCCGATGTGGATGCAGGGGATGACGAACATGAAGATGACCCTTATCATGTGGACACTGATCCCGATGATCAAAACTAACCATGGGCAGACCCGGCTGACCCAAGGGATCCGCAGACTGTCCCTGACACTCATGTGTACAGTGTGAAAACATCTCCTACTGAGGACACAACTGCCTTTAACGCCCTTATTGAAAAGGCGGCCAGTAATCATGGCGTCAATCTACATGCTGACCCTGTGGAAGAAGACTTTCTGGTCGACACCTTTTCCACTGCTGAAAGAACAGTCAAAACCCTGCCCATGCTAAACGGGGTCCTTAAGCATGCTGGTGACATTTTTAAGGACACCGCCAGGGTGTTAAACCCAAGGATTGAAAAGAAATATAGACCGGCACCTGCAGACCCTACTTATATAAGGGGACAGTTGCCATTGGACTCATTAGTTATTTCTAATGCACGTAAGAGAGCAAACCCCCAGACTACAGGTGATGCTCCTCCTCCTGACCGAGTCAAAAGTTCTGGAAACTTCAGGAAAAAGGGTGGCTGCGCAGGCGGCTAACATCTGGTGCATTGCCAAACTCAGGCACTCTTAGCCAGATATGACAGGTCCCATTATGATACCCTTGAGACACTGTTGCAACACCTACCAGATCAGTACAAGGAGGGTGTAGAACTACTAATCCAAGAGGGGAAGCTTATAACCAATGCTTCCATCAAGTGCGCGCTAGACGCAGCTGACACTGCAGCCAGGGCCATCAACACTAGCGTTATGTTAAGGAGACACGCCTGGTTGAGAATCTCGGGATTCAAACCAGAAATACAAACTTCTATCCTCAATCAGCCAGTTAACCCGGACTTCTTATTTGGACCTGAGGTTGACAACACCCTTGAAAAAATTAAAAAAGACACAGAGACTGCAAAGTCTATGGGGGCTCTGCAGTCACAGCAGTTTCGGGGTGGCTCCTTTCGTCGCTCCAATACTAGGGGCCCTTAAGAGGCCAGTCCACACAACAGACATAGTACAATAAAGGAAGTACACAATCCACCTACAATAAGAACAACTGCGGTGGATATCGTGGAAACCACATCAAGGGCAGAGGCAGAGGAAACAACAGTTCCAGATCCTCTGCTAATAACAAACAGTAACGCCCTGTCACTGCCCCCCGACCATATAACACCTGTCGGGGGGAGACTACAACAGTTCCTGCCAGTCTGGAAATCCATCACCACAGACAGGTGGGTGAGAGACATTGTTCAGTACGGGTATTGTCTGGAATTAACATCCACTCCTCCCAACATCCCACCAAGACACCGTCCTATGTCCGCAGAGCACTTACACTTATTGCAGCAGGATGACACTCCTCTTTCTGCAAATTCTCCGGCTTCTCCGCCTCTATGTATGATTTTCAGGTTACCTGGACAAAGAATGCCGTTAACTTGTTGTCAGTATGCTGCAAAAAGGGGCCATAGAGCTTGTGCCTGTAGAAGACCAAGGCTCAGGGGTGTACTCTCTGTACTTTTTAATACCCAAAAAGGACGGGTCTCTCAGACCTATACTGGACCTCAGAGCATTTTCATATGCTCACCTTACAACAGGTTCTGCCGTTAATCAGTCAGGGAGACTTTCTCGCAACACTGGATCTAAAAGATACCCATACACCCATCACACAGACAGTATCTCAGGTTCACTATTCAAAATCAACATTATCAGTTCAAAGTCCTCCCTTTCGGAGTAACGACGGCACCCAGGGTGTTCACAAAGTGCTTGGCGACAGTAGCAGCACACCTAGGAGACAGCACATACATGTCTACCCTTATCTGGACGACTGGCTTATTCAAGCAAAGACGGCCCAGCAGTGTGCCAGCCACATGTCCCACACCATTCATCTTCTTCACAGTCTGGGATTCTCGCTGAATTATCCGAAGTCACATCTTCAACCCACCCACGTGCGACAGTACCTGGGCGCGACAATAAACACTCTGGCAGCCAAAGCTCAGCCAAATTCAGCGAGAATAAACAACATGCAATTGCTGATACAAAAATTCAGACCTCAACACTCGCTTCCAGCAAAAGTGTTCATGCAGTTGATAGGCATGATGGCCTCCTGCATCTTCATAGTCCCGCACGCGAGACTACACATGCGTCCGCTTCAGGAGTGCTTAGCACGTCAGTGGAATCCGGCTCAAGGACAGTTAAAAGACCTAGTGTTGGTGAGCGGTCGGGCATTCAACTCTCTGCATTGGTGGAACCCACAAAACCTTTGCATGGGCCGACCATTCCAAGAGCCTGTGCCACAGATTATACTGACGACGTACGCGTCTCTCCAGGGGATGGGGAGCTCATGTACTCCATTATACAGTGCAGGGACTATGGACAGCACAGCAAAAGATGCACATCAACCTTCTGGAACTGATGGCAATCTTCATGGCGATGAAAGCTTTCAAAGTACACTTGTGCAACAAGGTCGTGTTGATCCGGACGGACAACATGACTGCCATGTACTATATACAGAAGCAGGGAGGAACACACTCTCCACAGTTGTCTCATCTGGCTCAGAGCATGTGGAAGTGGGCCATTCAAAGGAACATCTTCCTCATGGCGGAACACCTCCCGGGCAAGGACAACCAGATGGCGGATCTGCTCAGCAGACACAGCCACCAGATGCACGAGTGGGAGATACATCCATCGGTACTCCAACCGTACTTCCAGCAGTGGGTCATCCACAGATAGACCTGTTCGCCACAAGGGAAAACGCAAAATGCCAAAGCTTCGCCAGCAGGTTCCCACATCCACAGTCGCAGGGCAATGCGATATGGATGAACTGGTCAGGCAAATTTGCGTACGCTTTTCCCCCAGCACCTTTAATACCGCTGGTGGCACGCAAACTGAGGCAACACTCGATAACACTCATCCTGGTTGCTCCAATGTGGGCACGCCAACCATGGTAAACCACGTTTCTAGAACTATCCGTGGTACCGCAACAAAGGCTACACCTTACACCCAGGCTTTTGACGCAGAGCCATGGCGCCATTCAGCATCCAGATCCGCAACAGCTCAACCTGGCGATCTGGCTCCTGAAGTCTTAGAATTTGGCTACCTCAACTTGCCGCCAGAATGTATGAATATCATCAAGGAGGCAAGACGGCCCACAACCAGAGCATGCTATGCGGCTAAATGGAAAAGGTTTGTCATATATTGTAACAACAATGACATTAACCCACTGGATGCATCTATTCAAAACATTATCTGTTGTTTGCTGCACTTATACAGGTGTAATCTGGCATACAGTTCCATTCGTATACATTTATCCGCAATAGCAGCTTATCTTCAAAACAGGCAGCACCTCTCACTATTTGAGTGCCTGCCATTAAGGCTTTTCTAGAAGGACTCAAGAGTGATCCCTCCCAGACACCCGCCTTCACCAGTCTGGAACCTCAATGTGGTCCTCACCAGACTGATGGGACCACCTTTTGAACCTCTCCACTCTTGTGAGCTTCAGTTTCTAACCTGGAAAGTGGCTTTCCTCATTACCTCACTACGAAGAGTTAGTGAACTCCAGGCCCTAACCATTCAAGAGCCGTTCATACAGGTCCACGCAAATAGAGTTGTATGACGCACCAACCCTACATTCATGCCTAAGGTGATTTCGCAGTTCCATATGAACCAGACCATAGAACTGCCAGTTTTCTTTCCTAATCCAGAAAATGTCGTAGAGAGATCCCTACACACATTAGATGTCAAAAGGGCTCTTATGTACTATATAGACAGAACAAAAGACTTCAGAAAAGCAAAACAGCTTTTGGTTGCATTTTCACCACAACACAAAGGCAACCCCATTTCCAAAGCAGGGATAGCCAGGTGGATCGTTAAGTGTATACAAATTTGCTATGCTAAGACTAAGGCTAAAGCACACTAACCATTCCACCAAGAGCACACTCCACACGTAAATTAGGAGCGTCCATGGCTTTCCTGGAGAATATTCCTTTAGGAAGAGATATGTAAGGCAGCCACATGGTCCACCACACATACATTTACGAAGCACTACTGCGTAGATGTGCATTCTAAACAGCAGGCAGCTGTAGGACAGGCTGTTCTCAAAACTCTCTTTCAGACTGCTGCAGCTGGCACGGGCAGCCGCCGCTAACAGGAGGGACTGCTATATAATCTATGCACAGATATGAATTCAGCAGCCCACATGCCTCAAACCTAATATGCTACTTACCAGTATGCATCTGTTCTTGGCATGTAGGGCTGCTGACATTCATATCGCCCACCCTCCTCCCCGGCCCTGTAGCAGCTGTAGCATTCAGAATTACTATGTAGCATGGACATCACTCACTGTATTACACTCCATCTCTGCCACAATGGCGAAAAACAATCTGAGGATGGAGAGGATGCCCATGCGCACTGTAGTCCAGGGGAGGAGCCACCTATCTCGTGATGCTTCGAAGACTCTTCCAGGACAACAATGTGCAATCATCCTGACCCAACACTAGGCGGCGATCTATGCACAGATATGAATGTCAGCAGCCCTACATGCCAAGAACAGATGCATACTGGTAAGTAGCATATTCGCTAAGGGTGGAGTTTGTGCTAATGCACATTGTGAACTAAGGGAGGACTCACACAGCATCCTGTCAAGCAAAGCTTCTTTGAAGAAAAATATCTTGAAATATGAGCCCAACAGCAGGTGGCAAGTAAATGCAAAGTATGTGAATCTACAGCACTACGCGCTAGGAACAGATGCTCACAAGGTAAGTAACATTTTCCATATGTGATGTTTGTTTGTGTGTCTGTATAGCATAGGACTAGCACAGTGCTGTCCTTGCCGAGCTGTAAAATGACAAAAGCCATTTACCACTCCAGGCACATTATTACAGCTTTAAATTGGTAAACTACCAACCAAGCCAACCTGAAATGAGTAAAAGCAACCCCTGACACCGTGTTTCGCTCTAAATAGAGCTCTTCAGAGAGGTGCTAGTCCTATGCTTAAAGACTTTGCTGTAGAAAAGGCAAAATACTTTATCCTTTTCTATCTAGGTGTGGATGGCACTGTGCTAATCCTGTGCTTAAAGATTTTGATAGAAAAGCAGACATTTGAGTGTCGCTGGTGTTGAGCGTGCTCTATACAGGAGCTGCTTTCCACCTAAACTTGAAAACTACTCAGAGTTCTCTGCTCCTTATATATCTATCTATCTATCTATCTATCTATCTATCTATCTATCTATCTATCTATCTATCTATCTATCTATCTATCTATCTATCTATCTATCTATCTATCTATCTATCTATCTATCTATCAGATAGATAGATAGATAGATAGATAGATAGATATATCAGTCATGGGGCGAGTTTCAAATTTTATTTACAGGAACTCGGGACGCACAGACACATTTCAGCAACCGCCTTTGTCGATGTTTGCACGAAATGCCGGCGTCCCCATTTTCTTTATATACAAATATTACACAATACCATTTCATCAAAACAGTAAAGGGACCAACTGTGCAAAACACTGTAAAACAAGCGCAGAAATTCCGCTATCTTAGAATGTCAACAACGGAATACGTATTCAGTACCTATACATTAAATACCAAATATCCTGATGTACATGGTGAAAACGCCATCAATGTATATGTGCGTGTTTATCAAATTGACAATTTCAATCTAGCCCTGAATGGGAAGCACCCAATCCTATAGTTCGTGGAGAATGCATTAACAAATGCACAGTACCTCATATAGCCCTGAATGGGCTGTGAAACAAAACTAATGACATTTGGGGGGTTCCAATAGGAAATGCTGCACTAATTTACAGCCCAATTGGCTGAACAGATTTACACCAAACCCTTGATATTAAAGTTTGAATTTAGAACTTGGAAAGCTTGCTTTTGTCTTTTTTTTGTTTGATGTAAATCTGTTAGTAGCTTTTGAGATAGTTGCTTGTAAAAAAAAAAAGGTGCTGAGTGGGATTTAAAGGGTTAATACTTTTGTATATGACTGTCATTTAAACTGGTAAGTCCGAACCATTTTCAGATCTTTAAACAATGTGATTTGCCTGATTAGGCCTGAAGAAAAAATATTGGCCGATTTAAACCAGCAAACCGGCTCCTATTCACAAGTTTTGTTTCTGTGGTACTAGCATCACTTGCGTAGAACTAGTGAGAGTCATTCGTACACCAGCAGGGTAGGGCTCCTGGGAAGATTCCCTTGCTTTGTTTTTGGTTAGAAGGGTACCTAGAATCGCTCTGTCATTGCTTTGAGATTCCTTTTTTTGATAAAGAAATCCAGTGGCAGCAGGGTTTAACATTCTTATTCTTAATCCAGATAGTTCTGGAGAGCCTTTGTACAAGTAGTGGCACATCAAGCACAGACTTGGACTGGAATTACAGTGGTTACATGGACCAGCTGTGGTAAACAGTTGAATACATTGATAAAAGCCAGTGTTTTGCAGCATAAGCTATCTCGGCTGAAGGTAGAGGATATGGGAGAGAGTGGAAGCAATCATAGCAAATGTAAAAATGTCCAATGGACTCAATTGGAAATCTCAGCACAAGGCAAGCAGGCCTTGTTCCAGTGTTCTTTATGACCATGGTTCGCAGCATTTTCATAAAATATTATCTTGATGTTTCCTTAGTTTCTTCATTCTTTTTAATTCTTAGGAGATGAAAGAGTCCTGAACAGAAAATATGGTGATTGGCAAGAATCCGGTAAGGGTGTTATTTTTTTTGCAACTTGGTCTGTTTTAATATCTCCCTATTTCTGGAAATGCTCATTTTGGTATTGTAACCCTACTTCCTACATATTATGGACTCTTTCTGTAGTAACAGTATGTGCTACGGTCTGTTAGCTACTACAGTTCTGTCGCCTGAAAAGAGTTATGCATCATGAGTTTCTGACACAGCTGTAGCAGATACATTTCCCAAGGGAAGTAATTATTTGATGTTTTGTCTCGTGCACCCCACTGGAGTACAAGATGTTTGCTCAGTTTCAGGGATGTGTTTGGGACCGATGCAGAAATGAGAATTAGTGTTTATATATCACAATGGAACCCCATTGAACAGTGTACAAATCCTGTGTTTACCTAGTCAGTATAATGAATAGACTAAATTGTTAATCATGCTTGAAGAAAAGTAAGGTACAGCAACAGTTTTAAGAATTAATCAAACTATACTAAACACATACACAGGTGTATTAAAGTGGAATTACTAAATAAAAAAGAAAGTAATAACATGCCAAATTGGCATTGTAGTTCTTCTTCAGACCAGCTGTCTATCATCATATGGAGCGGGACGTACTGCAGCAAGGAATACCGAACACTTGGCTGCAGTTCTGCGTGGACCCACTGATGCTCCGGGCTATGAATAGTTAAACATCTGCAATTAAAATACTTCCTCTGTTAGGCAATCTGTACTGTCAGATGTCCCTACTTTCCTGAGCAGAATATCTGTCTGCAAAGGCTCTGCAGCCAAAACTTTGTTTTGTGGAGTCGAGGAAATTTGCTCACCTTTGCTAAGAGTGGGGTTACTGGTCTTTGATGGCGGAGAGTTTTCTTTCTTTTTTTATTGCACAACACCTTTAATTTTCAGTAAAATAAAGTAGGTGCTTACATCAAACTGGCCATCGTACAAAAATTACATCTATTGTGCAATGTTTTCTTCTACAAAGTGCCTTAAAACAGCCCATGACACAAACTGTTCTTGGCTAGAAAGCTAGGAAGAGCCAAGGGTGTCACTTCAGAAACAAGGCTGCTTGGCCTTTCCCCCAGCATGCTCTACTGTCTGCATTGCATCACAAACCTCTCTTGATGTTGCTCAGACTAAGTATTTATTATACCTCATATTGTTTTCTTAGTTACTTTTTGCAAAACGTGGTGCAGGTAAATCTCAGATTATCAGCAGTTAATATTTAAAGTAAGTACGCATGGTAACTATTTTAATTAATCTATTCTCATTGTATACTTTTCATTTGTAAGTAATATGCATTTAAGAGCAAATTAAAATATAAGTTTAATTTTTTAGTTTATTATTTCTGTACATTTATTTTCTCCATGATATTCTATAATGTGATCCAAAACTACTATCCCGGAATGAAGTCTATTAAATGAATGTTCATAATTGGGCCATCCCTCTCCTCGTCATCTACCAATGATTTAGCAGTAGTTCTCACATTATCTGAAACTGATATACCTCAGTAGGATGTCATGACCTCGCTGAAAAGGAATGCAGTCATTTCAGAAGTCAATGAAGTGGCATTCATTACAGTAAATTTCTCTGAATTATAAACTGATAGTTTGAGAAGAAGTAACACATACAGGAATTTAAATGGAGTCGTGTTTCTAGTTCCAGTTAAAACCGATTGTTACTGATAAAACACCACCTACGGAGTATTTGGTTTTCAGTAGAAACTGGAAAACACTATTGCTGCTCTTATACTGCTTTGGTGCCCTTTGGCATCAAGCAATAGAAGGGCAGGATTTTTTCTGTAATGGATGCTCCCGCTACGACCATCTTGGGCCATGGTAAGCCAATGAAAATGAAATTTTGACCATCCACAAGAACCCTACTTCAGCACCCACTTTGGGGGCCCGGCTCCCCTTATATAAATTTGTCACACATTTCATTGTAGTATTATTATTAGTAGTATTATTTAAAATGTGTATGGCGTGCAGCTACCTCAAATGGTTTCCCGGCACCAGGCAGGGTAGGCCAGAAAAAAGAGGTTATGAAGAAAACTAATTTAAGAACAACCAAGTTTTCAGACCCTTGCGAAAGGCGAGCAGAGGTCTCCTCACACAAGGAAGCTAGTAAGGAATTCCATAAGGCCAGTGCCAGATATGCCAATGACCAGACTCTAATTCGGGCGGAATATAACGCTGCATCGAATCCTGCAGATATTTTTTTTGCCGAACCTGTTTTAATTCTAATCATATAACAAAGCACCCGATTCGACCCCGTTAACCTGTGCAAATCTTTTAGACACCCTGAAACACAGGAAAACCTAGGCAGTCGAAAAAGCAGTCTCACTGCTGCGTTTTGCACCAGCTGCACCCTCTGGGTGGTCGACTTTCTGCTCTCGCCACTGCTATTCGCAGTGGCAGTCCTTTCCGGCCAGAATTCGTCAGCACCACACTGGGCTTGGGATTCACAGACAGGAGTCTTATAATATCAATGTATGCAGTCGATATAACATTATACATTCGCAAACCCAATGAAAACCTTCACCCCGTGCTGAGGGAAGTTCTTCGTGACGGGGGGGGATGTCTGGCATACAGTAACTGGTCAACCTCCCTCTATTTCACCCTTGACTGGTGTTCCCTTGGAGACCAACTTGGAATTCCTGCTTAAATGGGCTGATGGTACTGTTAAATACCTTGGGGTGTGGCTGAGCAGAGACCTGCAGGAAATATGGCAAACGAAGTTTGGCAAATTACTAGATTGGCTGGAACAAACTATGGGCTGCTCTGCCTTTGTCACTGGCTGGTAGAATAGCGATCACTAAGATGATAGTACTTCACAAAATTTTTATACCTTTTTGTAAATATTCCTATACCTTTAACCAAAGCTTTTTTTAATTCCCTGCATTCTATTGTAATTGCCTTAGTGGGGGCTGGTAAACAACCCTGCGTGAGCTGGGAACAGTTAACGTGCCCACTGTCCCTGGATGGAATGGGAGCGCCCTACTTTGAACACTACACACTTTGTGCGCAGGACAAATTCCTCCATTTCTGAATATATCCCATTCTTTTCCAGCCACACGTGGCCATCAAAACAGATATAGCCGATACCGCTCCTCTATACGCTGCTGTCTATAAACCATATCGCAGATCAGTAGATGAAATAAACACTGTTGAAGCTCTGTGTTGGGCTTGGGAAGGTGTAAGGAAGCGTGTCGGAACTCCATTGCTTTATGCACCCTCCACCTCAATTGCGCATCACACACGTTTTCCCTTTCTTAATGACAGAGGTTCCATAGAACCGGCATGCACTATGGGCATTTCCACATTTTGAGACCTATACCCGCAGGATACCTTTTTAGAGCAGCCACAACAACAGGAAGACACCCATATACCAATCCTGAATTTATTTTTATATTTCCATCTCCAAGCCGTTTGCAAGAAAATGCACTCGACTTTCGCAGCAACCCCCCCCCCCCGATACAGTGAAGCCACTAGAGCACTTATTAGCTACACCGTCACCTCGTAGATTGATCACCAGATTATATAATCTCACACAAGCACCCCCTGGGATCCCCTCAGGGCGCTCGAACAATGGAGTGCTGACCTGGAAGACTTACCCAAGGACGAGCAATGGTTATTTTGCTCCTCACAGCTGAGATACTTCTCCCCGAACTATAAACTTAGACACATTCACTTCAAATTCATATTAGGATGTATCTTACTCCCATGCAACTACACAAACTGGGTCTGAGCCCGGATTTGCGCTGCTGGAAATGTAAACGTGAAGCAGCTGCCTTTCTGCATGTAGCATCGAGTTGCCCACTCATAGCTGACTATTGGAAAGGGGTCTACAAAACTATACAAGCTATTACTGGAGTGTTGCTGGAATGTACCCCCATGGTGGCACTGCTGGGTTATGTGGGATAACTCCCGCCTGAGAAACAGTGTTTGGTGGCCATGATGCTACTACCTGCACAGCGTAGGCTGGCTATCCACTGGGGTGCCCCTAGAGATCCCCGGATGCTGCTTGGGTGAAAGATATTGCTTACTGTCAGGAGCAGCTTGCGCCATTCTGGGACCTTATGCCCACATCTTCCCGCCCAAAGAACATATGGGAGCTTTCATTACCTGGCTCAGAGGCCAAGATGTTGACCTCCCTGATGGTTCTAGCCCAGCACAAGTTGTCTCCCCATCAAGATCGACCCAATATTCGCCTTAACACTTGCCACTTTGCAAGACTGTCCCTCACATATCTGGGTCCGCCTAATCTGAATCACAAGAGAATGTTCATCATAGATATCCTCCCATTTCCCATTTAATATGTTTCATTGGCCTATAGCCGGCACTTCTAGGTCTCAGTCTGTACAAGTATGGGAAACAGGATAATGTAGGATATAACTGTTAAATCCTCATTTTATTCTGTTTCTTCTTTTCTATCAAAAAGTACAGGACACAATGGAGCAATGTATCTGATTTCTATGTGATATTGTTACTTCATGATTACTATAATGATGTAAGCTGGAGCAATACTCTGCGGTCTGAACATCGAAATGTGCTTAAGTTCTATATATGCCTGAGCAAAACTTTAAGAAATATTGGACATGCGCGTATTCGAATCCAACGTTGTGTGTATATATAAACATGCGCTTAATCGAATCAAACATTGTGTCAAAATTTCAAAGCAATCTCTGAACAACTTTCGGAGATTTAAGATTTTGAACAAACAAACATTGACGTTTTTATGTGTCTGTTCAAGCTTTCGATTAAAAACATGCACGTATTCGACACGCACGTATTGGAATGCAATGTTGTGTATATAAAAACACACGCATATTTCGAATCCAAGGTTGTGTCAAAATTTCAAAGCAATCAGTCAAGTACTTTCGGAGATTTGCGATTTTGAACAAACTAACTTTTACATTTTTATTTATTTACATAGTCTGTATGCATTTATGTGCTTTGTTAAATATAAGTTCTGATCGAGACTTCTAGCCACATATTCCTCACCTATTGAATATTTCCTAGGCATCGATCTGGATTTTCAGCAGTAATTCATTTTTTTTTTTTTTTTAAACTGTATTTTTATTGCAGATATATAGTAAACATACAGACAGTTATTTCGAGTGTCTCATCAAGTAGCAATGACCTACACCAGTTGTAAAACAAGTTTTACACAGCCGTGTAATCCGCATCCCGGAGGTCGGGCGGCAATAGCTAGTAAACACCGGACCAGGAAATCGTACAAGGAAACAATGACATCTGCTCGACAGAACGATCTAGTATCTGCTTTTCCGTTTCTCCCCCACCCCTGACCCCAACAAAGAACTGGCCCTACTGCCCAAATGAATTTCTTTTTAACCAAACAGATCATTATTGAGTCTGTGTAGCACCTCACAGTCACGCTTCATACGTCCCTCCATCGCGCTGATGCTCAATAATGCAGCGTCTCAACATCCCCAACTAAGAAAGCCCTATCCATCTCTCCCACCACCCCCACTACCCCCACCCCCCCTTGTCAGTGTGCCCTCTACTGTCTCTCTCGTGACATACTATAGACCTCCATAAGAAAGCGGGCGACTCCTCCTGAGCTTCTCCAAGTTCGGCCCCCCGGCCAAGCGGGAGTCCAGGCGCTGCCCCAATCCGCGCACGTTACCCCTTCCATCCTCCATCTCGTTCGGCCCATGCCGTCAATCTCGCCTGCTGCAGGTTACGCGGTCTAGCATGCCACATCCTCAACCAATGTCCCCGCTCTCTCCCCCTCTGTCACCCCCTCCTGGCTCGCCGGCACGTCAACCTCATCATCCCCATCAGCTTCTGACAGTGCCTGTAGGTCCACCACTAGCGCGCTCCATGCCCTGGCCGCATCTAGCGCTTTATCATTAGCGGCGCGTCTGGCTAATTGTAATCTAAGTGTCCCTTCACTAGTCGCCCATTGCTGGAAATACTCCCGCCACCTCAGGAAGCTGGGTCCCCCCCTAGATTTCCAGTGCAGTGTGAGCTCCCTTTTGGCCAGGATTAACCCCAGGTCGAAGAACTTACTGGTAATTTTCGTGGCTGGAGTATGTGGAAACCAGAGTAAGAGGCAGGCCCCCATGTCCGTATCGATCTGTCGCTCCGTGACCTCATTCAAGCAAAACATAACATCAGCCCAGTATGTGCCAAGCCCTGCGCATGCCCAGAACATATGCCCAAAATCAGCACCCTCCGTATTGCAGCGAGGACATACCGAGTGCGCGCCTCCAAAGACCCGTTGGATCTTGGCCGGCGTCCAATACGCCCTATGTAGAGTGAAGTATTGGACCAGTTGGAACCTAACATTGCGCGTGCCCTTCCAGGCCCTACGTACAAGCTGGGGCCAGGTCGTCTCTGGTATCGGCCGACCGATGTCACCCTCCCAGCGCTCCCGCAACCTATCCAGGGGGGGCGGCCCATCCAGCGCCAATCTCCGGTATAGGCAGGTGATAGCCTTATGAGCGCCATCTGCCATCACAACGTACTGGCAGCCCAACGACGTGGGAGGTTCTACCAGCCCCATCCTCCAGCGTTTCTGAATCCCAGTCACTAGAGCCGCATGGAGCAAAAAATCACCCCTCGGCAGATCGAAGGCCTCCTGTAGGTCGCGGAACGACAGCAGGGCACTGTCCCCATACAAGTCCCCTATCATGTGGACCCCGAGATCCTCCCAGGTGGCCAGCGCCGACCAGTCCCCACCATGCAGGAGGGCAGTACACATGCCCAGGGGGATCTCCGGCGCATAAGGAGTGTGACATCCCGCCCGTTTTTGGCTACGAAGCCAGCAGTGGCGAAGGGTGCGCTCCTCCAATGTCAGCTGATCCAACCGAAGCCCCTGCTGGAGCACGATGAAGGACAGGACGTGTTGTTGTATAATCCGACCCTGCGGGCCGTCCGGGCCTCTAAACTCCCGCGCCACAGCCATCGTGAGCCACTGTAGCTGCGCCGCCAGGTAATACCACTCAAAATCCGGTACCGCCAGGCCGCCCTCCTCCCGGGACCTGAGCAAGGTGTTCAAAGCTACACGTCTCCTGCCAGAGCCCCAGATAAACCCTATCACCATCGACCGCAGCATCCGAAAAAAAGAGAGCGGGATCCACACCGGCAGCGTGCGAAAAAAATAAAGCAGGCGTGGTAGGGCCACCATCTTCAGCAGCGCTATCCGACCGGCCACAGACAATGGGAGAGTGCGCCAAAATCCCATGCTGCCTCTAATACCCCTCAGGGCTCTGCCCTCATTCCCTTCATATAGGTGCGAGTGGGTATGATAAATGTAGACTCCGAGGTATGGCAGGCACTCCGATTCCCAGCGCAAACCCCCGAGCTCCGCAGGCTGGATGCAACGGGGAGTCAAGGGGAATAGACAGGTCTTAAGCCAGTTAACCTGCAGCCCCGACAATTCGCCGAACTCACGGAGCAAGGCCCGCGCACCCCGCACCGAAGCCTCCACATCAGCCAAGTACATCAGGAGATCGTCGGCATACAAGGAGATATAATGCGACACCCCGCGCAGGGACACCCCCTCATAATGCCGTCCCTGTCGAGCCTGTGCTGCCAAAGGTTCAATCGCCAAAGCGAAGAGGAGCGGGGACAAAGAGCAACCCTGTCGGGTGCCTCGTTCCACCGGGCATGCCGCAGATATTGAGCGGCCCGTGCGGACCCTAGCAGTGGCAGACTCATACAGCAGCCGCGTCCAGCGGACGAAACCGTCCCCTAACCCGAACCGAAGAAGCACGCAGAACAGATATGGCCACTCCACACTATCGAATGCCTTTTCGATGTCTACCGAGAGCACGGCCGCGTCCTGGGGGCCCTCCCCCTCAACTTCCATGACCCGTATCAGGCGCCGTATACACGTCGAGGTGTTCCGCGTGGGGATGAAGCCTGACTGGTCCGGGTGTACCAGAGAGCACATATGGACAGATAATCGTGTGGCCAGGATCCTGCTCAACACCTTATAGTCCACGGTGAGCATCGAGAGCGGGCGATATGCCGTTCTAGCCGTAGGAAGCCCGCCTTTCTTCAATAACGGCACTATAATCGCCTCCCTCGTCGACACTGGTAACCTGCCCCGATCCCACGCCTCCCCATACACCTGATGTAGTTGAGGCGCTAGGAGGTCAATATATGCGGCGTAAAACTCCACCGGGAGTCCGTCACCCCCTGGCGTTTTCTTTCTGGCCATGTGCTTAACCGCCGTTCTGATCTCCTCCAGGGTGATAGCTGCACCCAGCGCGGTTCCCTGCTCCGAGTTTAGCCGTGGTAACTGCGCTTCATCGAGGAAGGCATCCAATCCAGCCGGTAACGCCGACAATCTGCTCCGATAGAGTTCCGAGTAATAAGCTAGGAACTGGGCATTGATTTCCTGTTGCGAATAAACCAAGTCCCCGGCCGGTGTGGTCAGCGATAGTATTGGCGTACCCCTAGATTGAGGGTTGGCCAGCCACGCCAACAGCGAACCGACCCGGTCCCTCTCTGCGTGTGCTCGGACCATGTACTCCCGATAATCATGGCAGCGGAGCCTCTCCACTTGGACGGCAACTCGCTCCCTAGCAGCCAACACTTCCTCCTTATTGCCCCCCTCCACGTGGCTATCCTTCTCCACCTGCCGCAGTGAGGTCTCCTCCCGCGCTACATCAGCCAACAGTGACCTACGTACCCCCGCCGAGGACGAGAGGCACGCGCCCCGCACCACCACCTTAAAGGCGTCCCACTCGATCGCTCTAGTGGTCGCGGTACCCGTGTTCTCTTGAAAGTAACGCTCAATGCACTCTTGCACCTCTGCGTGAAATATTGGGTCTTCCAGTGCCAGCGGGTTCAGCCGCCACGTGGGGATCGGTTGCCGCTGTCTGGACCAGAGGACCGTAAGTAAGCAAGGGTTGTGGTCCGAGATGGTCCTCGCCAGGTATTCACTGCTGCGTGTGAGTTCCTGGGCCCCAGCCGTACAAAGAAAAGTGTCAAGGCGCACGTGTAGATCATGTGGCGTGGAGTAGAACGAATAATCCCTATCGACGGGGTGATGCGTCCGCCAGGCGTCTAAAAGCCCCCACTGCTCTTGCCAGTTCCTCCGAGCCTTGGCCACCATGCGCACCACCGATTGAGCCAGCGGAGGGTGGGAACGATCTATCTCCACATCCACCACTGAGTTAAAGTCCCCCCCCATGTACACCGTGCCCACCAGCATAGTCGCCAACCTCCTCGACAGCGTAGAGAAGAACGCGGCCTGGTCAAAGTTTGGAACATAAACACTGCAGAGCGTAACATCCCGGCCATCCAGTCGCCCTAGTACTGCCACAAACCTCCCATCCGAATCCACCCTCGTCGTCATGGGCTGAAAGGGGACACCTGCTCGCACCCAAATCAACACCCCCCTAGCATGAGCAGAATAGGTAGTATAGAAGAGTTGCCCCCTCCATCGCCGCTGCAGCGCTTGCCCCTCTGCCAGTGTTAAGTGCGTTTCCTGCAGAAAAGCTACCTGAACCCCCCTGCGCACCAGGTATGCATGCACCTTGTATCTCTTCCTCATGGAGTTGAGCCCCCGCACATTCCAGGTAACACATTTCAGTTCCAATCTAGCCGCCATCAATAGGTCTATAGCGAAGTCCAGTCCCTGACAGCCCTGTCGGCACACTGACAATCCCCTGCAACCTGCAACAGCCCCAACCAACCCCCAACCCACCCACCCCCAGAACAGGCGCCAAACAATTGTTACCCATCCAAACCTTACCCCCACTAACGAGGGAAACTCTGGTAACTACCAGAGACTCACAAGTTATGTGAGATCGAGGAGGTGACTCCACACCAGCCGGCCGGATAGCCAGAGACCCACCACACCGTGAGAAGCCGATCCCGACTAAGAATAGACCTCCCCCCTCCCCCCCAGCAGCACCACCGACCCATTGATTGTACCAGGGTCTCCTCGCACTCCAGCAACACCCCAGTAGGACAGGTGACAGCGGCCCTCCTAGCGCCCCAGGCAGCAAGACCCCATCAACCCCGGTAATGTCTCCCCCCACAGGCTGAGCCCACCTCCTTACTGTCCTTCACTCAGCCTCCTGGAGATCATTCGTCCATCAGTCCATCGGCAGTCTGCGGAGTGACCTGAGGCAACTCCTCAGGGTCCTTCTCCGAGCCCCCATCCGAACCGCCACGCTCCGCTTCATCAGAGCCCAACCGGGAGCCCGAGTCCGCCACCGGGGCCTCCGTCACCACTCCAGAGATGATCGACACCGCCTGAAGGGCGGCCTGCCTCTCCAGTTCAGTCTGCGATGCCGATGGGGACCGCCTGTTCTGCTCTCGCCTCCGGTTGCGCTTGCTCCTACGCGGTTTCGGTCGGTCCTCCGCATCCTCCGCCCAGGTACCCGTGCCATCCTTGCCCGCTCTGTACCGTTCCAACCACTGCCAAGCGTCGTCTGGTGTGTCGCAGAACGTCGCCACTCCATCTACCAGCACCTTCAAGCGCGCAGGGAACAGCAAAGAGTACTGCACCCCCTCGTCGCGGAGAGCCCTCTTAACAGCGACGAAGGAGAAGCGGCAGCGTTGGACCTCCTGGGAATAATCGGGAAATAGAGACACGGATGCGTTGTCCACCTTGTACGGGCCATCCGACCTGCCGTGCCGCAGGATAATGTCCCGGTCCCTGAAATGTAGCAGCCGGGCTATCACTGGTCGGGGGGGGGGCGGCCCGGGGCCGGAGGTCGAGCCGGAACCCTATGAGCTCTTTCCAGTGTATAGAAGTGCGTCAGGCCCTCGGGGACCACCACATCTCGCAGCCAGTTCTCCAGATATGAGACCATGTTGCCCCCTTCGACATTTTCGGGTAGACCTACCACGCGAATGTTATTGCGCCTGTTGCGCCCTTCTGCGTCAGCCGCTCTCTTCTCCAGTTGCCGCACCCTGCGCGTTAGATCCTCCAATGCGGCGTCCGATGTTCTCTGGGCCGGTTCCAGCGTCTCTAGCACCAGCTCCGCTGCCTTGACTCGATCAGCGAGCTTGTCGTGGTCCGCCTTCAGGAGGCCAAGGCCTGTGGAGACCTGAGCGATGTCCTGTCGTAGCGCCTCTCTTGTGTCCCCTATGGCCTTGAGGATCTGGTCCATCTGTTGCTGTTGTAGCCCTGTAGCCTGGCCATCCGTCAGCCGCTGGTCATGGGCCTCAAGAGAATCTTCAGACTGGTCCGGTGGTGCCGTGCCCGCTCCCTTCCGTGGTTTTCCCATGTCGCACCACCGGTTCTCGCACTTATGCCAATCGCCAAGAGTCTGTCACGGGGTGTGCTCCGGTTGGCAATGGGGGCCGCCGCCCCTCAAGTCGGTCTGAGCAAAGAGCCGGAACTGCGTCCACAAGATCGCTCCGGGTGGCGCCGTCCGGCCTCAGGTACCCGGTGCTCCAATGGGGGCTCCCACTCGCTAGGCCCCACGTCCGTCAATGAGGCCCACCAGTGACGCTAGACCACCCCGGCCCCTCTGTGAGAACCAGGATACCCAGATGGCAGATCTAGGGGGAGCGCCAACGCGCCCTCAGGTCCTCACCCGTGCACAGGAGGGCCACGCCGGGGGGCCAGAAGTCCTCCCAAGTCCAGGGACCTGTGGCGAAGACACCAAGACGTCACCAACCGTCTCTGCACTGGGCCAAGGGCAGGGCCCCTCTCCGTCCGATCCTGGGCAAACCGCAAATCCAATGGCCTCTAGTCTTCCAGCATGGCTATTGAGGCCCCAGCAGGCCAGGCGCCACTCCCCTCTCACAGCTCCGAGGGGTCTCTGCTCCCCAGTCGGGGTCCGTGGTTCCGGTGCACCAAACAAGGCAGACCGGCGCTCCCGGGTAGCTGCCCCGCCGGGTCCGCCGTATGATGGGCCCCCTTCCGGGACCACTCCACTCTGCCGCCCGGAGGTGATGACGCCACAGCCCCCTCTCCTCGGGATCTCCGGTCGTTACCGCTGGTCAGACGGTACCACCAGTACGCGGTCCCCAGCGCCGGGCGCCCGCGTCTATCCCCGCCAATGGGCCGTGTCCCGGTCTGCTCCGATCCCTGGCCCTCCACATAGGCCGGGTCCCCAGTCGACCCCTCAGCAATCGAGGTCGGGGATCAGTGGGCCGCAGCGGGCCCTCTGCAAAATGGCCAACCGCCGCAGTCCGGGCTCCGTTTCAGTGGCCGCCTGCAGACAGCCGTGGGACCCCTCTCTTGTTCGGCCGATGCCGAGGTGCTCCACGTCGGTCAGGAACCACGCCGGGTCAGTGGTGCCGCCGGGGAGGTTCTCGGTCAGGATAAATACCGAGATCAGCCCGGAGCTCGGGGCTCAGGCGACCATGCTCGGCGGAGTTAAAGCCACGCCCCCTTCAGCAGTAATTCATGCCAGTAAGTGGCACAATGCGGCTCTGCACTCTGCACTAATGCTGTTCTTCTCCGGAAAGGACTTGCAGAGCCTATGTAGGACCCACTCCTGCTCTGACATTGGTTCCTTTCTGCCTGCAATACAGGATGCTGATTTGGAGCGCTCTCATCTCTGAGACACTTTCCCGCAACAGGCTTCAAATTTTGTACAGCATACAAGGGATGTCACTTCCTACCACAACCCTGTGAGGATTGTTGCAACCAGATGTCTGTGACAGCCACCATCAAGTGTACCTGTGGTGCCTGAGGTCGAGTCCCAACTTGAAGCCCTCCAGTGACTGCACGTCAATGAACCTGAAGTCCATCTGGGACGAATAGACAAAAGTTTACATCGCTGAGCATAAGACTTCTCACCTAGGCCATTCTAAGTCACAGGCAAAGTCCAAGGTTTGGTCCTGTTCCTGCTCTGGGGGTTGCTGAAGCCGCCTGCAAGGCTGGTCTTCGTGTGATCCAATTCATCCGGAGAGTCTAAAAAATAGTTTTTTTAAATGTAAGAAATAAAAGCGATACTAAGCCAGCTTGTGCCCTTTCATTTGCAATGGAGCAGCACCATGGATCTCGCTCCCGGAGTCTGCAGACCTCAGGGCTTATCCTGCAACTGGTTCCAGTACAACCCGAGTTTCCGGGCTGTCTGCCACTCCACAACAAATCAAACGCTGCCATGCTCTGTGGAGCTCAGGGGTCCTCCACCTTGAGTACCACTGGCAAGTTCACTCTTGGCACCAGTTGGACCCTCTGAGCCTGTCAAAAGGCCTCTGGCTTGAGTCTGAACTCTGCCTCTGGTACCAAGGTCCACGCCATCCCTTTGACTTGGACACCTGTACAGAATTCATCGATGCTGGACAACGAGGTGCCCGCAGTACTGTCCGACTCCGAGCCGGTCTGACCTCACTTGACTCCATGCCCAATGACAGTTGAGGCACCACTTGCTCTACTTCCTCCACAGGGAAAGCATCATACTCTATATTCATTTGATTAATAATTATTACTCTGTTGCAGAGCCCTACTACGAAAACCAGTGGTATGATAACTTGCAGGAGGCTAGTAATCTCAATACCTTCCTTGAAAAAGGATTTTTCTCACCCCCTGGACCAAGCAAACAGGAAGCCGCTTCCAGTGCCACCTGCTTATGGAGTCTGAAGTCCTTCACTTTACCTCCCCGCCTTGGAGGTAAAGACTAACATATTGACAGAAGTTCTCCAACCATGGCAAACCTCTTCATAGCACCTTCTGCCATTTAATGAGACCCTAACCGACACCTTATTGTAGGCATGGGTCTAACCTCACTCTACTCAATAGTGAACTGTCAACTGCGCAATACCATCGCCGCACCCTAGGCAATCCCACATTTTTTCTCTTAGCACCCTCCCCCGAAAGCGTGGTGGTGCATGCATCCGTAAGCAATACTAACCCAACCCCCCAGTAGAGAATGAAAACCTTTGGCAAACAAGTATTTTCATCCACCAGCTTAGCTCTCAGGCCAGTGAATACCAGCTGCCTGCTGGGTACTGCTCCTATGCCCTTCAGGACTCAGTGGCTCAAGTCCTCCCAGGTGTCCGCGAGGATCTTTGACCGGGCCTTACTCAGGCCACTCAGGACAGCTGAGATGCTGCCATGTTCACAGTGCATTGTGGCTTGGACACCACTGATTTCATCAAGTGAGTCATCGGCATCAGTGTTGCCATTCGCTGCCACGCCTGCCTGCAGTCCACAGTTTTTTCTGCCTATGTCCAGTCTTCTCTCACGGGCATGCTGTTAAATGGGGCTTGTGGATTTGAAGACATAGGAGCCTCCACTTGGTTCAAGGAGAGGAGGGCCATGGCGCTCTTATGAGCTTATCTGCCCCACCTCACTAGCCGTATCATCCCTACTGCTCCTTTTCCTGATTTTACAGCAGTTCCTCATACCACCCACCAATCCAACCCTGGCATGGCCCCAGCAGGTTCGTGGTTGCAAATGTCGTGCCGACCACTCCCACAACCAAGGTCAATGGGCCGCCCAGTCCTTGCAACCCCCACCTGCGAAACCCCTTTAGCGTGCCCTTAGTGAAGCATGGCCACCCGGTGGGACGCAGAATTAGATCATTCTTGCGGGGTGTTGCAAATTGTTCAAAACGGCTATGCCGTCCAATTCCTATGCAAGCATCCGCACCTTCCACCATCTCCCCAATAACTGACTGAGGATTCCTTGTTAGATTTTCCAGCCAAAATCTTAGACAGAGTCCTGTATAATAGGGTAGTAGATTTGGTCACTGAAAATAACGTGTTAAATAAATGTCAATGTGGATTCCGAAGTGTAATAGGGACAATCGATCAATGCCTCAACTTAAACCCGATCATTGGGAAATATACAGTAGGCAAGCAGTCCGCACTATATCTAGCCTTTATGGATCTGACAATGGCCTTTTATTGTGTTAAGTGGGCTATGATTTGGAAATCTCGCAATAATCTGCAAATGGATCAATCCCTATTCCACTTGTTGGTCTCCTTGCATATTGACACTAAGGCCCAAATCAGGTTTGGGAACCAAGGAGAAATGAAATGAAATGAAATACCAGTATTTGTAAAGCGCATAGCTACCTCCGAAGTGGTGTCCCGGCGCTGGGGGTCCTCGGGAAGATTAAGCGAGCTATTGCCCAGAGTCACATGGTGCTGGGCTTATCTGCCAATGGTGCCGATGATTGAACCGTGAACCCCGTAGTCTGGAGTCAGGCACCGTGGCCGCTGCACCACACCTCTTCCAGTCACTGATGAATTTAGCATCAGTTGGGGTCCCCAGGGGTGCGTTTTAGCCCCACTTATTTTTATTTTGTACATAAATGATCTTAGTAAGGAGCTTAGTAAGTGTACCCCAGATATGCCTATAGTGAATTATGTCCCCCTACCAACATTACTGTTTGCGGATAACGCAGTGTTAATTGCTTGCACCCACAAAGCCTTGCATCATCTAATGCTCTCCTTTGTCCAGTTTATGCCCAATCTGGATTTATCAACTAATTTACGAAGTCTTTTATAATGACTCATGGTCCAAAGCGCATGCGACCCTTAACTGTTATGGTGGGTAAAGAAGTGCTATTAAGCAACCCGCTCCTTATTTTACCTGGGGGTTACTTTCAGCACATCTGAGACATGTTTTGCGCATATTACACAAAGTAGGACCAAGTTTTCCAGGGCTGTTGGCTCACTGCTGAGTCTCCCGTCATCCAAGGGCCAGAGGGTTCTCACATCCCTCTTGCAAATATATTTGGCACAATGCTTCCCTATAGCAACTTATGGGGCAGGCATATGGGGCCTGGGTGGCTCGGCTCCCCTCCAAAGGGAGAAAATCTATTTAGTTGGAGAGTACTGGCAACCTCCGTGTCAACCTCCAGATTCATTTGACGCAATGAACTAGGCTTAGTCTTTTTGATCGACTATATCTGTAGCCGGCCAATCCTCTTGTGGCTTTCTATCTCTAGCTCAGAAAAAGCAAAATCAACTAGAGAGATAGTTCTAGAAAGTTCAGCTTGCGATAAGGGTCTTTTGAACCCCTGGTTAGCGTATGTCAAAAAATCTCTGGAAGCCATTGGCTGATAGGGTTTTAGATAGAATGCCACAGGCAGCTTCTGTTTCAAAGCAAGTGCAAGTCTTGCTGCTAGAACGAGCCCAAGAAGAAAGGATAATGGCTGGAAGACAAAATTCAAGTGTTAATCATTATTTGTATCTTAATCCCGGGGTTATCTCTACCAACTACCTGCAGAACACTAATAAGATGTGGGAAATGTATTGTATTGTACAGCTTACGGGCTGGTTTTGTGAAATATTTACTTTGTTTTCCAGCTGAACACTAACTAGAGCTTGACTCTAGAGAATGCCCATGTACTCATTTGCATTTACAAAGTATGGAACATTTCCTTTTCTTCTGTGAATGCTATAAAATGTATACCAAAATATTCCTCATATAATTTTTGAAGTTTAAGAATCTATAGCTTTGTAGGCAAGCATATTATTTTGTATTGGCATTACCAGATGACGAACCATGTGGTCAAGTGATTCTGTTTCTTAAAGCCGCAGTCCGCTCCAGGAGGTCAGTGATTTTAGATTAATTTCAGAGCATCGATGTATCAGTACTTGACTCATCCCAGCCTGTTTTTACCCTGATTGTTAGTCATTAATATCCCAAACCTGATGATTTTACGTATTTTACTTGCATGTTTTAATAACTTGTATTTTATCGCTAATTTTGCACTTCTTGCAGCCGAATAAAGAGAATCTTGATAGATTGGTTGACTGAGAAAGGACCATCTTTCCATTTTACAGCAGAAAGTGCAAGACCTTATGGCCAGAGGGCCTATCTAGAGGGTGCCTGTGTCAGAAGTAAAAAGTGGTTGTTAATCCCACAACTTCCTGGTGCCCATAATGGACAGATGCCTCAGGCCTATTTTAGACTTGCACCCTCTCAATGCTTCATCGGACTGAAAAAATAAAACATTATCACACTGGCTCAGGTGTAGTATGCCTTAAGCCCTGGAGACAGGAGGGTGACATTGGTCCTGCATGGTGCCCATTTTCATATACCTGACCTGTCGACCCACCGATGTTACCTGCTCTATGTGGTGGGACAGGAGCATTTTCAGTTTTCTGTGCTCCTTCTTGGTCTCACCAGTGCCCCTCAGGTATTTATAAAAGGGATGGTGAAAGTGGCAGTACATCTTTGAAGGTCCAGGGTGCTAGTCTTCCCCTCACTCGGTGACTGTTTGTTGATTGTGGGCTGCCCCAGGCAGTCGTCAGCACCTTCAAGGCTACGGCAAACCTCCTGTCATTTTTAGGGTTCACTATCAATGTGCCTAAGTAGTCGCACCTGAATCCTTCCCTGATGCTTCCTTTCATCAAAGCCATTCTGGACACGATTCAATGTTGAGTCGTTCCCCTGGGAAAGAGAGTCCAAAAGTCTTGAACATTCAGGCTATGATCCCGATCTTTCTTAGAGGTCGACTCTGAGGCTGCTGAGACTGATAGCGTCCTACGTCCTGCTGTTCAACCATGCCTGGTGGCATATGTGGGCAGTTCAGCAGGTTCTGACGTCTCAACATCAAGGGATCCTCCTTGACCTCACTCAGATTTTGAAGGAGACTGCAAGAGAGTTTCAGAGGTGGTTACTGGACAGCGATTGGGTCTGTTGTAGACCCCTCTCCCTTTCCCACCCAGAGCTGATAGTGTTGACCGATACATCGCTTCTAGGTTGGGGTGACCATCTGGAAGAGGTGGACATCAGAGGCTTCTGTTCTCCTGCGGAGTCCCAGCTCCATATCAACCTTCTGGAGCTGAGAGCCAACTGCCTGGCATTAAAAGATGTCCTTCAAATCCAACAAGGGAGGCTGGTGAAGGTGCTCACAAACAACACCACTGCCGACTGGTAGTCCAACAAACAAAGCGTGGGGTGGTGGTTCAGACACAGTAACAGGAGGCCTTGCACCGCTGTAATTGGATAGAACACAAAGGAATTTTCCTGTGGTGGACCACCTGGCAGGATTATTCAGTGCTTGGGAAAACAAGCTCAGCCTTCGGCACCTAGCGGCATACAAGTGACCTTTATACCTGGATGTTAGTTGGGGTCTCTTCCATGAACGGATAGAATGTTGGCTCGATGTATTGACTACTGAGAACGTGCAATGTCTGCACTCTGCACGTTGGAGTTTCCGAGACGTCTCTTGCTCAGAAATGCGTTCCACCACAGGTGGAACTTGGGACACTTCTATGACTTTCTGCTGATACTACTCCTTCCCTGAGTTCTCACGAAGATCAGGATTGACCAGGTCCATGTCATTCTAGTGAGCGTGGATTGGGCAAGGACAGCATGGTATCCAGAACTCCTGGGGCCTAGTATCGGTCCTCCGCTTTAGGAGGACCTGTTGTTGCAGCAACAGGGCAGGATTCAGCATCTGAGCCATCCCAACTTCCATCTTTATGCATGGAGATAGAGTGACGAGAGATGAACACCTTTGACCTCACTCCGGAGGTGGTTGATGTTTTATCGGCAGCCAGGCTGTTAAGTAAGCAAACAGCTGGATTGCTTAAGTATCTTTATTTAAGCATATAAGTAAAAGAACAGGTAGTGCCAGGAACACAACCAAAAGGGTCTGCAGCCAGTCAATAACTGCCCGTCTCCCTGGAACACACTACACACTACTATTCTAGGCTCGAGCACCCACGAGCCTTAAAGTAAACTTACAATCTAAATGAGAGCAACATAACACATCCCCCCCTTACAAAATACCAATAAATTGAAAAAAAAACAATAGAGTAATAAAACAAAACAAAATAACACATAGGACATCCATCCTATAAAAACTCACATGACATACTCATTTAACCACAACGGTAACATCTTTTTCCTCTTGGAGCAAACAGTATCCTCCTCAAGGCTTGACTGTATATTATCGTCAGCGCCACAAGCACCGTCCACAAAAGTTTTACTCACGCCACCATCCACCACTGACTCATCCACCGACCCTTCCCCTTCCCTTAATTGAGAAGGCACACCCGAGACATCCACATTACAAGAACCACCTTGAGATTATATACCATGCTTTTCCTCCAAGGCGAAACGAGATTGCAAATCGCTATTTTCAAAATAATCTTCCACCCAATCAAAATCCCTAGCTACATCATTACTAGACTCCACTCTATCATGATCCAAGCTGATATCAAAAGCAACATCCTTGAGATTCCACACCTTCCCATCATCCAATCTAACGTAGTTTCGAAAAACTTCCACCACCCGTTTTGCTACATCAAACTTATTCTCACCTTTTTGAACTTTAAAAGGCTTCTTAATGCGAACCCAGTCTCCAATTTTAACCTGGGTATCTTTAGTACCATGATGTCTGTCATAATATTCTTTGCTCTTTAAATGCACATTTTCCAAATTCTTCCTCACTTCATCAATTGACCACTTTTCCAGTTTACCACCAAACATCCATCCCGGGCTAAACTTACATCTTGGAGACCTGCCTCTCAAAATCACAAAAGGCGATAACTCTGAACTATTATGCACAGTAACCCTGTAAGACCACTGGATTGCTCAAGTATCTTTATTTAAGCATATAAGTAAAAGAACAGGTAGTGCCAGGAACTCAACCGAAAGGGTCTGCAGCCAGTCAATAACTGCCTGTCTCCCTGGAACACACTACACACTACTATTCTAGGCTCGAGCACCCACGAGCCTTAAAGTAAACTTACAATCTAAATGAGAGCAACATAACACAGGCTTCCCTCAACCAAAACATTATACGCCTGTTGTTGGGACAAATGTGGGACTTGCTGTGGTGCTCAGCAGAATGGTCTTTAGGCCAAGTTATCGATGTTTTGTTGTTTGTTTTGACTGTAGCCCAGCATGGTCTTGCCATTAGCACATTTATAGAGTAGCTTTCAACTCTTGTCTTTCTTGACGGTAGCTGAATCTGACTTTTGTTAAAGTCAAATGGTACGAGAGTTTAGAGAGGGTTACAACATTTATTTGCTGCTTCTCCCGTCATCATGTCACAGTGAGACCTCACCTTTCGATTGTGCACTCCATTTGAGCCGCTTCACAGCTCCCCTTCTCAAAAACAGTGTTCCTCTTCTCCATAACAGCGCAAGGGTTTGTGAGTGAGCTACAAGCCCTCTCTGCTACCCACTGTACACCACCTTCTTCCCAGACAAACTGGTTCTGGGGAATCAGACATTCTTTCTGTGAAAAGTTGACGACATTGCACATCGGTCAAACGATCACTCTGCTGGCATTCTATACTCTGCTTCACGCTTCTAGGAGGAGGTGAGACTGCATCGCTTTGACCCCAAGAGAGTGCCGAGCTTCTTCATAAATCGTGTGGACAATCAGCTCTTTGTGACATTCGCTGGAGTGAAAAAAAGTCAAGACTGTATAGTAGAGATCCATTTCATACAGAACTGTGCTCTGCATTAGGATGTGTAATGCACTGGCTAAAAAGCACACCTGGAAGGACTGTGTGCTCATTCTACCACAGCCAAACCTGCTACCATTGCATTAGCACACGGAGTCCCTGTCCTAGACATTTGCCTGGCGGCTACGTGGGCATCCCTCCATACTTTTACAAAGCACTATTGTCTGGAAAGTCAGGCCCGCTGAGAAGGGCATTTGGCCCCCTCAGTTCTATAGCACTTTCTGGTTTGAGGCCTTTTAAAGCCCACCTCCAATTAGGAACTGCTTTCTTATCTATTCAAAAACATAGTAATCTATTGCCAAACGTCTCCATCAGAAGAACAACTTATTTACTGTCAGTAATGCGCTTTCTGGTAGAAACTCTATCTAGAAACAGATTCCTCACCAACCATCCAATCGTCCCTGTTTTGTGATGGGATCTTATTAAGAGATAGTCTAAAGTCTAGGATTCTGCACACTAGTCACACCAATTTGCTTTTGGGGCTTTGTGTCTGGGGGTGGTGGGGGCGTGGACAGCCTGACATCAGTGCACTTGAGTGGTGCCTATATAGGCTACTTCATTTTCCAGAGCAGAACGAAGTTACTGCAGTGCTGCATAGCTACAACGTACTGGGGCTCCGAGGTACTGCTGAAAAGTTTCCCGATCCAGTCTGATGCCTGGGGAATAGTCAAAAGGTGAGTAATCTGTGGCTAGATCGAGTCTCTACTGGAAAGAGCATTACCAAAGGTAAGTCACTTTTTCTATAGTTGAATGTTCACATGCCATTTGTTCTTTTCTAAAGTGTATGGTTCATACAGTATGGTAACAACTGGTATGTTTCTAGGCAACAACGTAGATTCAAGGATTGACAACAAAAATGTTACAACAGCACAGTATCTACAAATATGTGACATTACCACAAACAGAACATTTAAACAGAAGACAAAGAAGAGGAGAAGAGGTGAAACGAGGCAATGGCAAACTGGTAAAATGCTTGATTTTCTTTCAGCTGTTTTAATTCAGTTGTTGGGCCTCATCTGTTGATCCCTTTTTCATCTAAATTGGAAGAACATCTGCTGTAATTTGTTGGCAGAGCCCCTGTACCGTTGATAATCACCCAAATTTACCCCATACTATTTAGTGGATTTCTAACCAGAATGAGACAAGAGGAGCCCATTTGCACATCATAGGCAACACCCACTCTTTGATGATTTCAAACAAAAGCTTAAAGTAGAGCTAAGCATTTTTTTATTATACCTTCACGACACCTTTACATGTCCATATTTTGACTGTACTATAACAGACACCTTGACCAATGATTGTGCAGTTTTTTCCACAAAATTATAATTATACCAGTAACGCATGTTTGCTGTCAAAGTGTGTTCTTTTGTTCTGTTAACACCCCCACAACAATTTTTCATTCCTAAAATCTGTACAATCTGTATGGATATCTTCCAGGTAGCAGCCACCATGAAGGCGCCCTCAGTGTAGGTTGTATGCTGTGAGCTATCTCTCCGTAGAAGACCAAGAGTAGAAACGTCATCCTGTAGTGACACAAATGATATTTTCCAGTGTGGATATTTTCCCTACTGCCCAGAACAGGAAGTGTGCTTGCATTTGTGTCATACACTTCCCTCTAGATGGTTACTCTGAGGGATGTCTACAGGTTTAATTTGTTGCAGGGTTTGCTTTACTCATTTTACTCAATCCAGTTTTAGTCAAAGGTCTTGCTACAGGTGCAAGAGTGTTGAACACAGCTGATCCTCGTTGGCCCAGACTTTGAGAGGAGGATTTGATCAGTTGTAGCTGGCTCCTATTCTGCTTACGCACAGGCACGCTTGCTTTTGCAGCAGGATAATCAGGTCCTCCACCCCAATCTTCGGATTTTGGGGTTGCAGCTGTGTAGACTGAGTGGTGCCAACTACAGTCATCCTGGCCACCATCTGAACTTGCCGATGTTATTATACCCATCTGAATACCTGACACAAAATACATTTATGAGGGCTGCTGAAATAGCTTTAAATGGGCAGAGGCATTTGGCTTAGACCCCTTTAAGTTTCTCCTTTCTGATGCTCTATGCTTTGCCTGGGAGTGTCTGGGAGAGTGTATTTGTAAATGGTTATTAGGCCGCACTCTCCATCAGGTGTGTCCCTTACCAGCCCTCCTTGTTCAAGTCAACACTAGTGGAATGTTTTCTGAAAGGTTTGCTTAATTTCTTCTCTCCCACTTTGGTTATTTACCACAATGGAATGTTAATCTTGTGTTAATAGGCCTTATGATTTCCTCATTCGAGTCCATGCACAGTGCGAGTTCAACTTATTCTGAAAACCGTTTTTAGTGGCTGTAACTTTGGCCCTCGGCTACAGGACCTCATCTACTTTCACAATAGTGTACCCAGAGAAAGGTGCACCTGCTTTTTAATCATGCCAAAAGTGGAGTCTGTCTTCCACATGGGCCAGTCCATTACTATTCCATTCTTCTTCCAACCTCCACATTCCAGCAAGGAAGAGAGGAGGCTGCATAGATCTGATGTTCAGCTTGCAGTTTCTGATTACATTAACCCCACACTTCACAATAGAGTGGCCGGTCAGCTTTTTTCTTCAGTTTGCAGGCTGAAAGAAGGGTAATACTGTAACCAGATGCACATTTTTTACATTGGTTTATGCTATGCTTAAAGATCTGCTACGCCTTTGCAGAGAAAGACCTCCAGTTGGCATGTATGCCCACTCCACAAAGGCAGTGGTGCTTCCACTGCTCTTAACAATGGTCTGCCATTGGCCTTTATCTACTGGGTGGTAGATACCACCCCAGACCCATTTAGCACTGATTACTTCAAAGGGGAGCACTATCCACAGCTGTTGGCTGCAGAAGAAGTACTTTTTCTCCCCCCCGACGAGAGCTCTGGCACCGATCTCGAAGTTGTGGATCTTGCACCAGCTCAGCAAACCATGTGTACGGTACCCTATCCCCCTCAACACCATTCGCAAGTCAAGCGGCCCCTCTCCAAGGGACATCCGGCCAGTCTGGAGCACCAGAGACCAGCCGCTGGCCACCACTGCCTTCGGACCATGGTCAGCACTGACCACCATTTTCAGACGTAACAGCCAGCTCAAGATCTGTGTCGAAGAAACCATCAAAACCGGATGCTTTGGCACCAGCCGCTCCCTCCTCAATGCTGACCCACCTATCTGGATCTATACCATGGGCATCAAAATCTAAGCTGGCCTTGGAGTCGAGACCCTCTGCGTTGACTAGAAAGTCTGACTTCGGCTCTCGCGACATCGAACCGATCCCTCATAAACTCCAAGAGGTAATTTGTTTATTCACCCCACACAAGCCAGATCATTGCCCTCCCTCTGGGGTCTGCTGCTCAACCATCCAAACGCCAGCTGTCCTTCAAGGAAGCCCATTCCAGCACCATCCAAGCAGCTCAAGGGAGCAGACAAGGCCAATAGCCCTTTGCCTTGCTCACACCCATCAACTCAGTCTGCTCCACATCTCTCACAGTTTCTGCCTACTTCTCCAGGGAACACCTTTCCTTTACACCCCATGGCTCACCTCATTCTGACACAGTGGACAAAGGGGGAGAACCTTTCATACTCCTCTGCAGGGTGACCGTTAGTACTCCATTGATGCAGACCCGCTGGCAGACACAGATCCCGACTTGTACTCTGCCCACATCACCTCTCTGGATGACCCCACATCCTACCATTAACCTATTGGTTGTTACTCTGCCTTTCATAAGGTAGATCTCCACACTGAATCACTAGAAGGGGATTATCTTTTTGAGAACCTCGCCTCCATCTACCGATCCACCTAATAGTGCCCCACGCTCAAGGCCATGCTCCGTTAATACCCCTGACAATTTTTAAGATCCCATCCGTGCTATGGTCATTACACCCAGGCCGAAAAATGCAAGGCCTCCTCTGCTGACTCCATTTACATTGGTTGACAGCCCCCACCTTACTCACTGGTTGTTACTACCGCCCATAAGAGGGCCAACTCCCAAGCTACTGGTGATGCTACACCACTAGACAAGGAGAGCAAACTTGTAGATGCTGCAGGGAAAAGGGTGGCCACCCAGACTCATATGTGTATGGCTGGATCCAAACTGAGGTGGCATGGTGAGCAAAAATACAATGGATTTAACCGAGATCTGTGACTGGGAGTGAGTGCTTGCCATTGTTCAGCATTCCGTCCATGGTCTTTTAGTTTTGCTATAGTTGCCATAAGTGGGAGTGGTATGCCCACACGTGGGACCCCTGTTTACTGTGCTACTGGATTCAAGCTAGCCTGGCTAATGAGGGGTGGTACCTCCAAACCAGTCCCATGATGCCTGTTTCTGGTCCAGGGAGGACCTGGCTTGGCAGTTCAGGCCGAACTGTTCCCATGAGGAGCAGGATCAAGACTGATTTGCATATGACTGGGTCCAAACTGGGATGGACCCCATTTAACCCAGATCTGATACTGGGGTTGAGTTTTTGACAATGTTCAGCATTCTGTCCATCATCTTTTTGTGTTGCTATAGTTGCCCTAAGAGGGAAGGGTATGCCAAGACGTGGGTTCTGTGCTCACTGCGCCACTGGACTCAAGCTAGCCTGGCTGATGGGAGGTAATACCCAACGACCGGTCTCAGGATGCTTGTTTCCGGTCCAAGGAGGAACTGGCTTTGCTGTTCGGGCTGGACTGTTCCCATGGGGAGCAGGGTCAAGAGTGATTTGCATATGGCTGGGCCCAAACTGGGGTGGAATGGTGAACAATAAAACAATGGATTTAACCCAGCCACGTATTACCTTCAGACACATGGTAGCATCCGGTCCCTCCAGCTCTCGCACCTTGCCCAGAGTATTTGCGCTGGGCTCTTTGCCACAAAATCCATCTGCTAGCAGAGTACTTTCCAAGAATGGATAACGAGTTTGCTGACCTCCTCAGCCGGATGTGGCAACAAGTCCACCAGTGGGAACTCCACCCACAAGCCTACCTTCAGTTCTGGTAATGGGCCTTCCCAGAAATAGACTTCTTCATCACAGCAGAAAACACCAAATGCCTAAACTTTGCCTCCAGTTTTTTTTCACCCAAAATCCAGTGGCAATGCACTATGGATGAGTTGGTCAGGAATATTTTGCTGTACTTTTCCGCCTCTCTGACTACTTCCATTTGTGGTTCTGATGTTTCAGCAGGTGTCTTTCAGCCTTATCCTGGTGGCTCCCACATGGGCACGCCAACTCTGGTTCACAACTCTGCTGGAACTCTCACTGGTTCCTCACAAGAGGCTAACTAACAGGCCGGACCTTCTCACGCAGAACCACAGAGAAATCAGTTACCCAGACTTTGCTATTTGGCTCCTGACGTCCTAAAGTTTGGGTACCAGAATCTTCCTCCTAAAGGCATGAGCTTTCTCAAGGAAGCACGCAGATCTACTACCTGTGCCTGCTATGTGGCCAAATGGAGAGGTTTGAGTTCTACTATCATTCAAACAGATCAACACTTTAACGGCCACAGTGCAGGCCATTGTCTTCTATCTGCTTCCATTGCAGATTTGCAGACTGGTATTCAACTCTATTCTGCTACACATGGCCGCTGTGGCTACCTATCTTCAGAACAAACAACAGGTCTCTCTCTTCGAGATTCCAGCCATTAGGACTTTCATGGAATGTCTAAATAGTCATTCCGCCTCGGGTCCCACTGGCCCTGGCTTGAAACCTCAACATTGTACTGACTAGACTCATGGTTCCTCGGTTTGAGGCTCTCTTCCCCCACCCCCCTTCAGTTCCCCTCCTGGGAGGTGGCTTTGTTAGTTGCCATCAATTCACTTAAGTGTGTCACTGTGCTTCAGGCACTAACCATAGAAGAACCTTTCTTCCAAGTACATAGGGATAATGTTGTCCTCCGCACTAACTCCAAATTGTTCCAGAAGATGGCCTCTCAGCTCTGTCTTAATCAATCTATTAAACTCCTCTCGTCTTTGCACAACTTGACTCAGTTGTGGAACGGGCTCTCCATACATTGGATGTGAAACAAGTCCTCATGTACTACATTGATAGAGCTAAATAATTTAGGAACACACAACAGCTCTTTGTTACTTTCTCTAAACCCCGTAAAGGGAGAGCTCTGTCCAAATCAGGCATTGCTAGATGGATAGTGAGATGCATCCGGACATGCTATACTAAAGCTAAAATAACTTTGCCATTTCCTCCTACAGCCCACTCCACTCGGAAAAAAGGATCTTCAATGGGCTCTATAGGGCTCATTGCAAAAGCTGTTATATGCAAAGCAGCTACTTGGTCTACACCTCAAAAGTTTACTAAACATTACTGTGTGGATGTACTAGCCATCCAACAAGCTGATGTTGGCCAGGCTGTACTCCGTACACTCTTTCAATCTACTGCAACACCCACAGGCTAGCCACTGCTTTTTGGAGAGGAGTGCTTTACAGTTTATGCTCAGCATGTGTATGTACAGCCTCACATGCCTCTTAGGAAAAATGTTACTTACCCTTTAAGCATCCGTTTGTGGCATGTAGTGCTGTCGATTCACATGCACCCAACTTTATTAGTTTTCTCCTCTTACGCATGGACGTCTATCTGTACATTGCTTCACTTCACATTGCATTCTCACCTGTTGTTTGGGATAACAATCTAAGAATGAAGTTGATGGCCATTCATGTTACCAGCAACATGAGGATTCCCTGTACCCTGGGAGTCCAAAGACTTTTTTAAAGAAAATGAACTTGCACACATTCTGGCCCAACACTAGATGGCAAGAGTATGCACAGCATGGGAATCTTCAGCACTATGTGCCACAAAAAGAGGCTTTCACAGTAAGATTTTCCTTCTTATTTTATGCAGTATGGAAATGTAATGGTGCTTGGGGACTGCAGTTTTCATATTGATGACCCTAATTACAAAAACTGGTGGCCACAAACTTGATCTTATATTTACTAACATCCCTTCATTAGTTGCGGAAAAACCTCATCCGCTAATTAGGACTGACCATTTTAGTACCATTCCAATGGAGAATACCAGATATTCAGCCCGAAGTAGACGCTGTTATTCACCACTGGCATTGTATATCGTAAGTACATTTAGAACAAATCTGCTCATACATTAGCATTTATCCATCTGAGGGAATTGAGGAAGCAGTTGATTCTTTCAATTTGGGACTGGTTCAAGGTCTTAATATGTTAGCTCCAATGAAAAAAGGTACGAAAAAGGAAATCCCCTTCAGTAGCTTGATTTGCAAAGTCTCTGCAGCTCATACAATGGAGATGGAAACAATTGTAGAAAGTTTGGAGATGCGAGTATAGATGTGAAGATAAGTTAAACAATAAAACAACACAAAAACTGTTCAGAAACATATTAAGACGTCAAAGGCAGATTTCTTTACAAAACAAATTACGGAAGCAGAAAACTCTTCTAAAGCTTTGTTAGAAATGGGGGTCTCTAGTTGGCAAGGGTTTGCATCTTTGTCCAAGTAGGGACCCTTCCTTCTAGTCAGGATAAGGGAGTTACACTCCTAAAATAACCCATGCACACCCCCTTAGTAGCTTGGCACGAGCAGTCAGGCTTATCTTAGAGGCAGTGTGTAAAGCATTTGCACATAACCAACAGTAACACAGTGAAAGCACTACAAAAGGACACCATACCAGTTTAGAAAAATATCCAATATTTGTATATACTTAACACAAGACCAAAAACAATAAAAATCCACAATAGAGTACTTTTGAAATCATCAGTCATTAATATAAACTTGGATTAAAGTCCCTAGAAGTCGATAGCTCCGTCTGGGCTATCACCCATTGTGAACAAAAAATCCAAACCGTTCTGGCTGTAAGCGGCATTTCGGGCCTGCTACGGTGTCGGGAAGACCCGCAAAACAGTACCTTTAGAAATGCAGGGCATCGGTGATCGCTTGTTGAGCTACGAAAGCACGGTGTCCGCAGGCATCTGTGCAGGAGTAGTCGGGCGCTTGAAGTCACACGTGTTGCAGATCGAACTCCTCATGGTTGAAGTCGGCAGGCATCAGGTGCTGCGGTGCGGCGTGCGGTGCCCTCAGGTCGTGGACAGGCAGCTGCTCAGTGACAGTCGTCCAGCGGCATCGGTGAGACCAGGGCTCCGGTGCAAAGTGATGAGGTGCTCGTCGCAGTGCTGGAAGGTCACGGTGCAAGCAGCGCCATCGTCGTTGCTGAAGCTCTGTCGACGGCTGACTAACTGGAGTCGATGGAGCCGGCGTTGGTAGGCCAAGGCTGTGGTGCAGGAGGAGGACGGTGCGTCGTGTAACTTGCGAGCAGTGCCCATCAACCAAATGCGCAAGCAGCGGTGTTGATGTCAGCGTGGAGCGGCATTGTGTGTGATACCAAGGCAACGATGTGAAGCGGGGCAGTGTGGTGCCCACAGGTCTTGGTGCAAGCAGCGGCTCGGTGGCAGCGTCAGGTGGCATAGTCGGTGAGACCAGGATTGCGTTGCCGCAGTGCCCTCTGGGGTGCCTTCAGGACACGGAGTCAGCAGCGGCATCGTAGACGATGACTGGTTGCTTTTCTTCGGTTACAGCACAAAACACACAGTCCCCAGTGCTGATGGCAGAAGAGCTTGAAGTCTTTGCTGTTCCTGAGACGTCTTAAATAGGGGGCAAGCTCTACCTCAAGCCCTTGGAGAAACTCAGTAAAGAAGTTGTAGAAAGTTCACTCCAGTACTTTCACTGCCGAAGACCGAAGCAGCCACTGCAGGACAACACAGCAAAGAGTTCTAAAGTTTAGGGGTTTCGGCTCACTTTGTATAGCCCATAATCCTTTGTTCTCTGGGGTCAGAGAGTGTCTGTGCCCAGCCAGAACCAGTTCTGTCCTCTCTGGTGCAGCTTCCTGGCAGGAGGTGGAGACCACATTGTCAGAGGCAGACCAGGCCCATTCAGGTAAAAGCAAATCGCCTCCCCCTACTCTAAATGCAGCCCAGGTCTATTCAGCTCATCCCTGACCTGTCTAGACTCTCTGGAGCCACTGCTCCTCCCTGCCCCGGTCACCGCAAAGCCGGACAGTCAATCCACAAACCCAGAAGAGGCACACTGGATGGCTGAGCAAGAAAATTCCTACTTTGTAAAAGTGGTATTTTCAAACACAGAATGTAAAAATCACCTTCACTAAAAGATGCATCTTTAAATTCTGAGTTCAGGCATACTAAACTTTATTCTCCTACCTTGTTCCCAGGGGTTGCTAAGTTTATAAAATGTTATAAGCAAACTCCCCATTCTGTCCTATGGGAACAGGCTATTTTGTTTGCAATAGTGAAAACAAAATTGGCAGGATTAAATATCAGGACATGCAACACACACTAGGGCATGTCCTACCTTTCACATACACTGCACCCTGCCCACAGGGGTACCGTGTCCTACCTTAAGGATGACTGATATGTAAGAAAAGAGAAGGTTAGGGCCTGGCTAGTGGGTACACTTGCCAAGTCGACATGGCAGTACCAGACTGCACACAGGCTCTGCATTGGCAGGCCAGAGTTACATTTACTGGCTGATTGTGTGGGTGGCACAACCAGTGCTGCAAGCCCACTAGAAGCATATGATTTACAGGCCCTGGGCACACACAGTGCACTGTACTAGGGACTGACTAGAAAATCAAATCAGACAATCATGGAAACACCAATCCCTAACGCTGAACAGTGCGCAGAGACACTAAACCAGCGAAAACAGAGCCGAACCGGGAGGTCCGAAAGCAAATATGACAGGGGAAGCATGCCAAAAGATGCCAAGTCTAACACATGTCCCCTCCAGCTAAAAGTAGAGCGAACTACCCAACCTCCTGGGAGTTCTCTTCACTAAGGCGGAAGAACCTGTACAGATCATCGGCGTTGGCGTGTTCTGTGCCAGGGCTGTGTTCCACCGTAAAGTCCATTCCCTGCAGGGAGATGGACCACCTCAACTGTTTAGGGTTGTCACGTGCATTTGCATCAACCATCTGAGGGGCCTGTGGTCTGTCTGAACTCGGAAGTGAGTCCCAAACACGTAGGGTCTTAGCTTCGTCAGTGCCCAGCCCATAGCAAAAGCTTCCCTTTCTGTGGCACTCCACCTCTGTTCCCTGTGGAGTAGTCTCCTGCTAAGGAAGACTACAGGCAGCCCTCTTTGTTCAGTTTTGAGAGCACCGCTCCCACACCATGCTCTGAAGCGTCTGTCTGCATGACTAATTTATAGGAGAAGTCTGGTGCCTTGAGCATGGGTGCCATGCACATGGCGGCTTTCAGGGTATCAAGAGCTTTCTGGCAGGACTAAGTCCAGATAATCTTCTTGAGCTGCTTCCTGGAAGTCAGCTCTGTTGAGGGGGCAAAAATGGTGCCATAGCCCTTAGCAAATCTCCTATAGTAGCCAGTGAGACTTAAAAAGGCTCTCACCTCTGTCTGGGTCTTGGGGATTCCCAAGCCAGAATGGTGTCAATCTTTGCTGTAGGGGCACCACCTGGCCACTTCCTACCTGGTGTCCCAAGTACACCACAGAACCCTGCCTGATCTGGCACTTACTGGCCTTGATCGTGAGGCCTGCCCTCTGCAGAGCCCTCAACACTTCCCGGAGGTAATGTAAGTATTCTTCCCAGCTGGAACTGAACACTTCACTTTCATCCAGGTAAAAGGCACTGAATTCGTCCAGTCCAGCCTACACCTGGTTGATCAAACCCTGAAAGATGGCAGGGACATTCTTCAACCCAAAGGGCATCACTCGGAACTGGTACTGTCCTTCTGGGGTTGAGAATGCTGACCAGTACCGAGACATCAAATCAAACGTGCTGAGGAACCTGGCAGCTCCTAACCGATCAATGAGCTCAAAAACCCTGGGGATGGGGTGTGCGTCAGTCCTGGTGACAGCATGGAGCCCACAGTAGTCCACACAAAACCACAGTTCTGGAGTGGCACCGGTTGCAGCAGTTTAGTGACCTCCTTGTTTGATGTGGTCCCTGACCCGGTCAGTCAACCTCTAAATCTTGTGTTTTACAGGAGGGCTGTCACCAATGTCCACGTTCTGGGTATACCAGTGAGTAACACCTGGGGTCAGAGAGAACAGTGGGGCAAACTGTCCCAACAACTGGTGACAGTCACTCTGCTGCTCTGGGGTCAGTTTATGGGAGATGATCACACCTTACACTGACCCATCGTGCTCCTTGGTGGACAGGAGGTCAGGGAGAGGTTCACTTTCCTCTTCGACCCCATCATCTGTCCCCAAGAGCATGCTCAGTTTGGACCTCTCGAAGTGGGGCTTGAGGCGGTTTACATGGAGAACACTCAAAGGGTTCCTGGAGTCCGCAAATTCACCAGGTAGGTGACATCACTTTTGCGCTCCACCACCTCAAAAGGTCCAGTCGACTTGTCCTGCAAGGCACATGGTTCCACTGGGGCCATGACCCACACTTTTTGCCCAGGATGAAATTCGACCAGAGTGGAATTTTGGTCATACCACTTTTTAATTTCTTAACGGCTTGCTTCCAGTTTCTCCCGAGCAAGTTGCCTGAAGCAGGCAATTTGGTTTCTGAAGTCCAGCATGTAACTAAACACATCCTGGGGAGTTTTCCTGGGAGCTTCCTCCCAGGGTTTCTTCACCAAACTCAGAGGTCCTCTCACAGGGTGACCATACAGGAGCTCAAAGGGACTGAACCCAAGAGATTTCTGAGGCACCTCCCTGCAAAGAGAAGGCTTGGCAAGAGGACTTTCCAATTATGCTCATGGGTTCTGTTAGACCCTTAATCATGCCCTTCAAGGTTTGGTGAATCTCTCCACCAAACTATTACCATGTGGGTGGTAAGGAGTGGTGAACCTGTAGGTTACACCACACTCCTTCCACGGGGATGTCATATGTCGATATGAAATTTGTTCCACGGTCAGAAACCACCTCTCTGGGTAAATCTACGCTGGAAAATATCCTCATTAATGCCCGACCCACCACTGACGCTGTCGATGTTCTGAGAGGGATTGCCTCCAGGTACCAGATGGCATGGTCCACCAAGACCAGGATGTACCAGTGGCCCCACAATATCCATCCCTACCCTTTCAAAAGAGGTTCCAAATACTGGAAAAAGGTTGGAGAGGAGCGTTGACCTTTTTCCCCACTCTTACCACTTGCCTGGCAAGTTTGGCAAGACCTGTAATGTCCATCTGACTGCCTTCGCATTTGGGGCCAGAAGAAGTGGTTGACAAGCCTGGCAAAGGTCTTATCCTGCCCCAAATGTTCTGCTAATGGCTTGTCGTGAGCCAGTCCCAGTAGGACGGTCCTGTAGAACTGGGGTACCACCAGCACACGGGCTGACTCGGGCTCAGCAACCTTAGGCTCACTATACAGTAGACCGTTCTCCCAGTAGATCCAATGTGAGCCAAACTGAACACCAGCAGCATGGTCTGCAGCCTGCTGCCGCAGACCCTCTAGAGAAGGGCACTCTTTCGGCTTTCTGCAGAATTCTTCCCTGGTGGAACCACCTTCTTGCTGCCAAAGTTCAGTTCAGCTACCTGCTCCCCTGTAGGTACCAGGGCATCCCCGTCAAGGTCAGCCTCCTCCCGGGCCGTGGGAACTTCAGGGGCCGGTTTCCCGCGCCACCTGCCCTTTCTCCTGGCTTGGACCTAGGCCACTGTTTCAGGCTCCAGTGATCCAGGGGTCACCCTTTCTGGCCGCCATTGACCGAGAGGGATCAGAGAACCACCCCCCATTCAAAGGGAATATGCACCACCATACACTGGCGCTCCAAGTTTTGTACAGCAACTACTTGGTGGAATGTCCCGGGGACTACCTGCTCCTCAGAGACCAGGTGACACCGGACTGAGGTCACACTGGCTCCCGTATCTCTGAGAGCCTCTACCCTTTTTCCATTGATGGTCACCCAAGTGCTGTATTTCTTTGTGTTAGGGGCAACTGGTCTTCTGGGACCATCTCACTGTCCCCTAGTGAGACAAGGGTCATCTCTGCGGGATCCCCACCCTCCTGTGAGCACCACTCCTCCCCAAGTGCTACGCTAGCTAATACCTTGGTGTGCCCACCGGTGGGTGGCTGTGCCCTCTTGGGACACCTGGAGTCCCTCTTAAAGTGACCCACCTGGTCACATGCAAAGCACTTGCATGGGCCGGTCTCTGCAGGCTTTCATGAAGAGACCATTGCTTTCTTATCACCTGCGGGATGGGAACATTTACCCTGTGTTAGTTTGGTGCCCTTTAGAGAACTCCTGTGCTTCACCCTTGTCCCACCCGCCCACTTTTCTGCTGGGCACCCTGCCCACCTTAGGTAGAGTCTCCCCCAAACGCTTTCTTGTGGACCCTGGTACTCACCCAGTTGTCTGCCTCCATAGCAAGCTTCCTGGAGTCAGTCTTACTATCAACCAAGTGCTGGCGCAGCTCTGCAAAACATAGACTCGATAAGTGCTCCCATGCAATCGAATTGTAGAGCTCCTGAAAATCTGTTACATTACTGCCCTTCACCCAGCCATCCAATGACCTGCAGAAAGAGTCCATACACTCCAACCAAGTGTTGTCATCAGTCTTCTTACTGGACCTAAACCGATCCCTGTACTTGTCAGGAGTGAGACCATACATTGGTGAGGAGAGCATCCTTCATATCCGCAAGGTGAGATTCTGCCCCTTACCGAAAGCTATCAGAGTTTCCCTTTCTTCTTCTGGAAAGAGAGGCCACAACACTGCCCCCCAATTCCATTGAGGGACCCCATTCATGTGAATAGATGCCTCATTTCCCTGGAACAACCTTTGTATGCCTTGAATTCCTTGCCTACATTCTTGGGGGTGTGCACAATTATGTCTTCCTGCCCTGACCAATTGCTGCCACCATCTGAGCCGGTTCTACTTCTCTGATCCAGCTCCTTTATCCTAATCTCATGGTGTAGCATCATTCTTCTCTCCTCCATGGCTAACTTGAGTTTCTCCAGTTCCAAAGCAACTCTCCTTGCTCCCCGCCTGTCCTCCAGCTCCTCTGGGGACAAGCCACTGCTGCCTTGTTTAGAGGGTGCCCCCCTCCCAAAAGCACATGCACCCTTGGAATAGGCTCCTCTGCCTCCATGCCAAGATCCCCAGACAGCTCACTAGCATGTCTAGCTGCTACCCAGGCCCTCAGCACCCAGCATATTTTTGAGTATGTCCTCTACGTAGAGTTCCATCTTACCCGTGTTGGTGGACTCAGGTACCCCCGTAATACGTAGGTTATTGCTCCAGGACCTGGCCTCCAGATCCTCGTTGGCCTGTATCACCGCTAGCAGCTTCTCCAACTGGGTACAGGACTCTGTGATGTTCTCTACCTTGTCTTCTGTATTGAAGATTCGTTGTTCCGCTTCCGTTATGCGCACTCCATGCTTGTCCAGTTTTGCCGTCATAGTATCCATGCGAAGATTGAGGTTATAAGTTTTGCTATCAATTGTGTGTAGGCTTTGCTGCATGACCAGCATCGTGCGTTTGTTTATTGCTACCGCCAGCCTCCAGATCCGTCTCAGTTCCAAGGTAGCCTGGGTTTGCGATTTTTTTTTTTTTAAGGCGCTTGGAGTCAAACGAAATTTTGTACTGCAGCTGTTTATCAGGCTTGCCCATCTTCCCTTCCACCACTCGCCACTGAGCGCCGTGTTACACCCACTGGATTGCAGGACTAGGACCCCCCAACATGATCTCAGTGTCTCCGCTGTAGCCAGATGCTGAGCAAGTAACTCGCCGCACTGTCTTCACGTGTTGAGAAATACGTAAACCACCACCCCACAGCTAAGCTAGCAGAATGCAATGTTTTTTTTTTTTTCCAGATCCCCACAGTGCTGTTGGTCCGAGACCATACGTTGTTCAATCCAGCTGTCTCTAACGTGCCGGCAGCTGTTCACTCCACACGGCCTTCGTTGCGCTTGCGACACAAATCCAAGGCGAAGTACGGGCAAAAAGGGTTTCCTGGCCACTGATGCAATTCGCACTCCCCACGTATTGTCCACTACAACAGGGACGATTCCTCAAGGAACTAACCTGCTCAGTTATAAATTGCAGTGTACGATCTGGTCCCAGGGCTCTGACATCGCGCTTTAGCTGATTGCTCGCTCTTCACCTAGTCTTCTCCACAGTGATATCTGTTTAGGCAAACGTCCAGCGCACATGTCGATGCAAATCCCCAAAATGGCGGGCGCGATCAAAATGTAGAGTTTCAAATCCTCAGTGAAACCGGTCAGCGTGCAAGCACATCTCTACTGGCAGGCACCGTCAGTAGCATGAACAGTCCTGCAGCACCCGAACTCTAACATTTTCAGTAAATATTTAGCACAAGTATTGGGACTTACCGCCCCCACCTCCCGGGCTGTAGGAGCGCACAGTCAGCCGATACTGAAGTTGCACCGACCGTGACCCAAATGTCTTGTTGTGGGAAGCGATCATCCAGACTCTGTCACCACGTCTTGCTTGCTGGTCCATGCTGGGCCCCTGCTTCCGCACTTCACTCGTCCGTGCCGTGATTCTGTATTGCGCTCGAGTTGCTACCGTGCCCCGTTTTCTAGCCCACTGCACCTTTTAGCTTTTCCGTGGCCACTGCGCCAATCCAAGTCCTGCGCAATGCTGACAAACAGTCCAGTCGACATTCTGTTAGGTAGGCCCTTCGCCAGGTTTTACGGCCGTCAGTATTACGCTGGCGCAGCCATGTTGCCGCCGGTGATCGAAGAACGCCTTTCGTGGCTTAAAACATTCAGGATACTCGCCGCACTTGCATCTACTTGTTCAGTACGGTCTGGGGGTCCAAAATCACTGTAGCAAGTCACAAGATGGCTGGGAGAAGTACAGGATTATGTCCGGATAGAGGCCCCGACCAGCAGAGCTGCACTACTGTGCAGCCATCTTGCTTCAGACTCGCTAGCGCCCCCCCAGTTGTTTGCACTTTACAAATTACTTTCATTCGTTCATTCATTGTTCTCCTCTGTATTCTTTCGAAGTTTGACACCAGTATTACGATTATTTATGGCAGCCACATTGGAGCCAATGCACAGTTGTTCATTTTGAGTTCACAAATTAAAAACCATCTTCTTAGTGGCAATTACCTTAGCCCAGGATGGCAACTTGGTCATACCTGCACTTATTAGTTAAGCACCATTGCTTCAACCCCAAGACATGCAATGACAGGTACTTAACAGGGCTCTGTTGCATGATTTCCTTGGCTAATAGGCATTCTCAATTAAATCTCCCAGCAGATATTGCTTTGCAACTCATTCCTTCTGGAAGGAATATGCTGAAAGAAGTATCCATCAAAAGAAAACGTTACTTACCTTCAGTAATAATATTTCTGATGGATACAAGATCTTCCCTCAGGTTCCTCACTACATTCTTTCCTTCCCTGATGGAAGTGTTATTAATAAGTTCCGAGTTAACTGTTACAGGCTGTATTTTTATGGATACTTCTAACCGCAGATTCTTCACCTTAAAAATATCTCAAGTGCCATACTGGATCCGGAAGATTTTTCCACATAGCCCCTGCGATCCAGTAGGCAGCATCATGTGGCTCCATGTCAAACCTGCTCGACCCTGTAAGTGACAAGTGGAGTGGCAAATAGGCACCATCCCAGCGCAATGACGTCAATTCCTTGCTTTCAGTGCCATCATGCATGAATCTGGATATCAGATACACTCTTTCTAAATTGCTTACCAGCATTAAAGGGAACATGTCCCTAAAAATCTATAGGGTTTAAACATTGTAGGGACTATGGCAAAAATTATCTGTGACAGATCCTCCCAATGTATATCTCTGGTGTTTGGGGCTGGGCAACGACTCCTGATCATGAGAGCATTGTGCTTTACTGTGCCTTAAGGCTATTTGGGCATGTGACCCCAAACTCTACATTACTGAACACTGTTTACGTTGTGTAAAGGCCACTTCCAATGGAAGTCAAGGACATGGACCTGGTTCTCGTCTTGGGGCCGGTCCAGTGGCAAGTGAAACGAGAAGTCTGAATCAAAGTAAAAACATAATACGTCCAAGCAGGCCTCATCCGAGAGTCTTCACTTTCTATCTGAGAAGTTGTGAGGACATAAAGGTGCCTGGTTGTCTTTTTCCTGGTTCTTGACTGAGGAACTGATTCTGCAACTGAGCCTGTGCACCCTGAATTTCTTGGTCTGTCGGGAACGACATAACAGCTTGAAGGGTTTAAGGAGGGCATGCACCCATCTATAGAACCTTATTGGTTCCCTCTTCTGCGCCTTTGGACCATGTGGCTCCGTGGAGGCCTCCAGCCAGACTACTGCCGGTGGGTCCACCCTCTATGCTGTCTGTACCTCCTAAACATCCTTCAGATTCTGCCCTGGCACCATTGGATTTCAAACCAATAGTACTGTCTGAGCTGAATACTTCTTGACCTTGGCGAAGCATGCTGGAGCTCAGTACCTTCTTGGCCAGCCTCCATATACTTTGCCTCTGATGGAAAAATGCCCTTGTCTAGGAGCCATCCCCCACCCCTCAGTGCCCACACACTTATTCGAGTCAGACTCTGACCAGAGCCAGCCAGGTTACCTAGGATGATGGTGATGGAAGGGACTAGTTTGCCCCACAATATGATGATGATGAAAAATGTTATAAAGACCTGCAAGAGGCCTGCGGACTGGACATGTCCCCTAACATGTTGCTGGTCTCTCCCCCTGGTCTTGCCATGAAAGAGTCTATCTCATTTGCCATGTTAATTAGGCGTGCAGCCGATGTCTTAGACCTGTTTCCTTTTATAAAAACAAGACTACTCTCAGAGGTGCTACAACCCTGACAATCCTCCTGGGAACCACCACTGCCATTCAGTGAGGTCTTGGCCTATTCCATCTAGGTCTTGCCTCAGCAGCAACTACCCTATTTATATTCGGGGTTGGGGATCCAGAAGATAATGTCCAGGACAACAGGGACAATAGACCTTCCAGTCCCTCGCTCTCCAGCATCAGTCTCCAAGCTGTTTTAGTTTGTCTTTAGCGACGACAACCCTGTGGGGGAGGTATGATCATTCATTTTTTTCATGGGTGACAGGTAATGACATCTGAGAGATGGGTCCTGCAGTTATTCCAACGGGACTATGCCCTGGATTTCCTCTCTGTCCTGACACAGTTTCCACCCTCATCAAAATAGCTTAGGGAGGACCATTTGCCCATTATGATGCAGAAGTGCATGCTCTTTTGGACAAAGAAGCCCTAAAAAGCGTCCCAGCCTGTGAGTGCGGAACTTGGTGCTACACCCGATATTTCCTTGTACTGAAGAAGTGCGTAGGACTGCGTCCTTTTCTGGACCATGGACCCCTAAAAGTCTTCTTGCAAAAGGAGAATTTCAAGATGCTCACGCTGGCCCAGGTTCTATCTGCCCTGTCTAAAGAAGACTGGATGGTGGAGTTGGACCTTCAGGACCCCTATTTTCATCCTACAGGCTTTTCCTGCGATTCAAGGTGGGCCACAATCATTTTTAGTTTGCCGTACTCCCTTTCTTCCTCACCAGTGGCCATCAGGTGTTCACAAAGGTGATGACGGTGGTTGCTGCCCATCCTTTGTGGTCAAGGGTACCAATCTTCCCCTGCCTTCGAAAACTTGACGTTGAATTCAAACTCACCACAGTAAGCCTTTGAACACCTCCAGATGATGGTGAACCTCCTTACATTACGAGGGTTCACAATCCACCTGCCAAAGTCACACACGACCTCTTGGTGGGGGCTCCCTTACATCTGAACCACCCTGGATACAGTGCGCTTTCAAGCCTTTCATCTGGACCAATGATCCCAGGAAATTTGGGCTATGATCTTGATGTTTCAACCTCCGATCTGGTCTCAGTGAGGATTGCTCTGATTCGTCTTGGTTTATTGTCCACCTGAACCCTGCTTGTCAACCATTCTAAATGTGGGCTCTGTGGTGGGATCTAAAGTTCCAGTGGACCCAGCACCAGGGGGACCTGTCGGATTACATCCAGGTTTCAGAAGAGACTACAAAAGATCTGTAGTGGTGGCTGCTCCACTGCCAGTGGATGACCGTGACCACCCAAACCTGATGGTGGTTACAAATGCATCACTACTGGATTGAGGTCATGTATGAGAGGTGGAGGTCAGACATTTCTGGTCTCCGTTAGACTTGCTGAAATTGCGAGTCATATGCTTGGTGTTAAAAGCCTTCATGTCATCTTCCTACTGTCAATAAAGGGGAGGCTGGTCCAGGTCCGCAAGAACAACACCACCACCTCCATCTGGTATTGCAACAAGCTGGTCTGAGGGGGTATGGCGCTCTGTTCCAGGAGTCCCAGTTACTGTGGTACTGGCTGGATCAGCAGGGCATCTCCCTCACCGTACACTTCCTGGCGGGATCTTTAAAAACCAGGGTGGACAAACTCAGCCGGCAACGCTGAGCTTATCACGAGTGGCAACTACAACCAGAGGTGGTGCAGGGTGTCTTACAGTAATGGGGAGAACCCTGGCACAATCTATTCGCCACCGCATAGAACATTCAGTCTCAACACTTTTACAAATTGGGGTTCCCAAGAAGGCTCTCTCCCGGAGACCCATTCCACCTAGATTGGAGCACAGACTCCAGTATGCCTTTGCGATGCTGCCTCTCCTGCCCTGAATTCGGAAGAAGATCAGGAACATCCAGGCTCAAGTCATCCTGGTGGCTCTATGGAGAGTATGAATCTTGGAATGATTCTGGGCATGAGCTCCTGTCCTCTGATCAGGCTGCCGCTTCAGGAGGATCTTTTTGTCACAGAAGCAGGGCAGGGTCCTAAACCTGGGGATGCAGACTTTGCATATCCATGCTTGAAGATTTACATCTCCATGCTTGGCGATTGAGCAGCAGCAGTTAACCTCTTTCACCCTGCACCATGGTTGTTGATTTCATCCCGGCAGCAAGGATTCCCTCCACTAAATATGTACACACAACCCAATGGCACAAATTGGTGCGACACTCAACACTTTACAGGCAAAGGTGTTCGCAGCTTTGCGGTTTGGTTTGTCCCTTGCCCAGCATGGACTTGCCTAGGGATCTGTTAAAGTCTACTTATTGGCTCTTGTCCTTCTTGCGGTTGTTATTTAAATCACCTGATGTGATGAGGTATTGAAAGGTTTACAACACATCTTACCACCAAAGTGCTTGCTGCTTCAGTGGGAATTGAACTTAGTGTGCACGTTTTTGATATGCACCTCTGTTGAGCCACTGCACAGTTGTCCCTTAAGGCTTCTGACCTTAAAGACATTCTTTCTCGTCGCCATAACATAGGCTAGGAATGTGAGCGAAGTTCTCTTTGTAAATCCACCTTACACCACCTTCTTTCCTGATAAGTTGGTTTTGAGGACCCAGGCTTCCTTTTCTACTGAAAGTGGGCACTTCTTTATCACGTCGGTCAGGTTATCATTCTTTCGATTTTTTTTCTCTGCCTCATCCCTCGAAAGTGGAATATAGACCCCATCCCTTAGATCCTAAAAGAGCATTAAGCTTCCATAGTGTTCGTACCAAGATGATCAACTCTTTGTAAGCATTTCTGGAGCAAAGATGGGTAAGGAGGTGCAAAAACAAATCATTGCCTGATTGATTGTTCTGTGCATAAAGATCTGCTACACACTTCCTACTTTGCTTATAAGCTGCCTCTAGAGGGCTCAAACTACCGGGGCTAGAGCTGCTACCACTGAGCTTGAACACAGTGCCTGTCGCTAACATCTGTTAGGCAGCCATATGGGATTCCGTACACACCTTCAAAAAGCACTACTTCCTCAACAGTCGGGTCTATCGAGAGGGGTGTTTTGTCCACTCGCTTCTGCAGGGCTTTTTGGTCTGAGACAGTTTACAGACCCACCACCTTAGGAGGTATAATTTTGGTAACTATTCACAGGGTGAGGAATTTGCAGTTAGAAGTATTCATCAAAAGAACAAGTTACTTCCCTTTGGTAATGATCTTTCTGATGGATACTCTAGCTAACCGCAGAATCCTCCCTCACCAATCCTCCATGGCCCCAATCTAGAGATCCATATTTTCGTCATGCCAATTTGTTGATTAGTATTCATAAATTGAAATTACAGGAACTGCAAAGTCAGCATGGTATGAACATTCCTCCAACAAATCACATTTTCACATTTCAGAACATCACAAAAACCTATCACCTTGGTACTACCAACTACATGAATATTGATTTTCCTCTTCTGACCTAATGTTGTCTGGAGGTGTTAGAACAAACCAGTTACATAGACAAAAGGAAAACAAATCGAATTATTGCAATATAGTGTGCATGCAGGAAGGTCCTACGGAATTGTAATAAAAAGGTTTCCTCGAGCGGGCTCTTAAAAAACAGTGTCATGCAGAAATAAACAATCATGTTACACATAGTGTCAGGCGAGAAATGTAAACATCGAATAAACATGACATGGCATCCATTTTGAACAAGATGGCATCAAGGCTTAACTGATGCCTAGTTACCCTAAGCCAGTAAAACACACTTGAACACATTGGAATGATTTAGTTTCAATTGTAATAGCTTCATGTCAGTATACATGTGTGAATTAAGGGCAGAGTGACTGATATTAATACACATTTAGGTTGCAACTAACAAAAACTCCTTTATAGAAAACACATTCCAGATCTTGCTTACTGTCTGCAACCATGTTTTTGTGCTTCCCTCAGCCTGGGTGTGAAGTATACTCCAGTACTGGAATCAGTAATGTAACTGGACAGTGACTTCTGTGGACATTGGCACAATCAATATCACAAGACAATATCAAGTCAGCCTTGCAAAGCTAAACAACACTATAGCACAGTGTAAGTATGGAGGGATGGAGAAGCTCGGTTGGCAGGGGATTCTGGGTAGGGAAAAGTTGGGGGATCCAAGCAAGCCATACCTCCCTGAACTGCCCTGGGTCTCTAGTTTTCAGACATGTGTGGGTTTGGTAGGTTTCCCTAGATGGCTGCCGACCCTGGGACCAATAACTCAACTGGTTTTGCAAGGGGGCGGGGGGAAGGAGGGGGGTGGTTACATTAGTTTTTGGTCCTAGGCCTGGTGGCCATCAACATTCAATAACTCAACTTCCACTTGATTGATTTTGTTCGATTTGGACTTTACTCAGGTAAATATTCTCAATTTTTCTAAGCTGTTGTGTCTTTTTGAAGTACATTTACTGTGTTATTGTATGAGTTACTGCACAACTACTTTACACATTGTCTTCCAAGTTAAGCCTGACTGCTCTGTGCCAATCTACCAGGGAGTGAGCACAGGTTACTTATGGATTGTGATCTGACTTACCCTGACTAGGGTTGTGGTCCCTATTTTGACATACCTCTGCCAACTAGAGACCTGATTTCTAGCAGTGGGCACTAATAACAAATATCTCACGTACAAAATTACGTGGAATGAAAATATATAAGCAGAAGAACTGGCGCAAATATCTCACGTACAAAATTACGGGAATGGAAATATATAAGCAGAAGAACTGGCGCAAAGCAGGAGAATATTTTGAGAGAATTTCATGTGCAAGAGGTGACAAGCACACCTGCCGAAATTACAATATGAAAAATTGTTCTAAGACTGCTGCTTAAAATCTGAAAATGCATCCAGTGTAAGGGCACAATTAAAAGTAAACATCTAGTTCTTTTGTATTCGCCGGAAGTGTGAGAAGATGCAGTTGGCAGAGTGGAATATCTGATGTAAAATCTTAGAGCATTGGCCATTCTATATAGGAATTGTCTTACTGTATGTAGCATTATTGAATATGTGGCAGTTATGAGCAAGTGACATCAGAAGTGTAGATAATCATAGGTGTTGCCACTTAAGCCTCATCGATATGTTTGTCATTTCAGTCAGTAACTCTGTTGACCGACTGTCATAAGTATAGCAAAATAATTTCATGCACTATTATGATGACATTATTCATTTGCGCAATTTAAGTTGCCATGTCTACATTTTATGTAGGTATTTTAGTATTAACGCGTAATGCACAATATTTTCTCACAATTACAATGTTATCACTTTCACTACATTAGGCCGTTGTTGCAGTTCTGTAAATAAATCTAAAGTGGGTGTTCTCTTACCACTTGCAGCATTATTACTAATGAAAGAGAAGCCTTTATACGATAGCTTCATGCTAAAAAAAGCAGTATTCTGAAAATTCAGTGTCGTACTTAAGTCGTTATTTCTTAAATTTCTGTTCAAAATAAAAGCAACAAAAAAAAGTTACAAATATAAAATTATTCCCTTTTGAAAAATATATATAAATAAAGATTTATATTTGGTACCGTCTTAAAGATGTGTTACTCATTGTAATGAATGGAAAAAATATATATCTTCCACTCCACACATTCACAGAAGTATTTTATTTCTTTGGAGCAACATTCTGTGATTTTTGTCACACTTTTGCTTTCTGTGAATATTTTACAGTCTAATTATGCGTCAGTTCAACATTTTTAACTTTATGTGAAGGAGTTCGCTAGTACCTGTTTTTTTTGTAGAGGTATATGCCTATTTCAGTAATCTCTGCCATTGAATGGGTATCCCTATTAACCAATTAAAAATGACTTGTCTATACGGAGCATCAGAACAATGTTTTACATTTATGATATCAAGTTGTCACCTTCACGGTTTTGTTCCAGACGTACTATAACTTCTCCCTTGATCAATGTTTTACTTAATGTTTGTGGTATAATCTTCGATATGTGACTGCTGTCAGGCATATGTGATACTTTTTAGTTACCATCTACAATTGGTCAAATATGTTCCGATGTGGTCCTTAAAATGTGTTTGTGTTTTTTAACAGCTGTCATAATTGGTCCTGATGGTCAGCCCTTAACCGTGTACCCTTGTCACTTATGTGGAAAAAAATTTAGATCCAGGGGTTTCTTGAAAAGACACATGAAAAATCACCCCGATCATCTGCTCAAGAAGAAGTACCAATGTACAGACTGTGACTTTACAACTAACAAGAAAGTAAGCTTCCACAATCACCTGGAAAGCCACAAACTTATAAATAAAGTTGATAAAACACACGAGTTTACAGAGTATACACGAAGCTACAGAGAAGCAAGTCCACTCAGTTCTAACAAACTTATTCTAAGAGACAAGGAACCAAAAATATACAAATGCAAATACTGTGATTATGAGACTGCAGAGCAGGGCTTACTAAATAGGCATCTGCTTGCAGTTCACAGTAAAAACTTTCCTCATGTTTGTGTTGAATGTGGCAAGGGTTTCCGCCATCCATCGGAGCTCAAGAAGCATATGAGGACCCATACAGGGGAAAAGCCATATCCCTGTCAGTACTGTGACTTCCGATGTGCAGATCAATCCAATTTAAAAACTCACGTAAAAACGAAGCATGGCCCAGATTTACCATATAAATGTGAGCATTGTTCCCAAGCATTCATGGATGAAAGAGAACTCGAAGAACACTTGGAGGCATTTCAAGGTCATAAAACCCACCCCTGTCCCCATTGTGAACATAAAAGCAGTAATTCCAGTGACCTTAAAAGACACATTATTTCAGTTCACACAAAGGATTTTCCTCACAAATGTGACGTTTGTGATAAGGGATTCCATCGGCCTTCGGAGCTTAAAAAGCATAGTGAATCTCATAGAGGTAAAAAGATACATGTGTGTAGACACTGTGACTTTGTGACATCTGATCCTTTTGTACTGAGTGGCCATATACTCTCTGTTCACACTAAGGACCTGCCATATAAATGCAAAACGTGCAAGAGAGGATTTAGGCTTCATATAGAACTCAAGAAACACATGAAAACCCACAGTGGAAGGAAGGTCTACCAGTGTCAGTATTGTGAATACACCACTACAGACGCATCAGGCTTCAAACGCCATGTAATTTCAATTCATACAAAAGAATATCCACACAGATGTGACTACTGCAAGAAAGGATTCCGCAGACCATCTGAAAAGAATCAGCATGTATTGAGGCACCACAAAGACACCATGATGTAATGAGAAAGGAGATGGTTTTGAAACTGTGATCATAGTCAATTGGGAAAAACTCTCATGATCTTCCCTTTCGGATTTCAAAGCTTGATATTGCATCATTTACATTTTATATTGAGTGTGAAAGGGGTTAGGGTTGATAGTGTAGCCCTAAGTATTGCTTTTCAGACCATAATGAGTATTGTACAGTGTTTGCAGAACCATTGCTGCAGCACTTTCTTTGAGTGTTAAAGCATTATAAACACTTGAACTGCCTGTAAAAGATGTTCTACATTTATAGCTACCAGCATTCCTCCACTTTTTTGGGGTAGTTGAAAAAAATATTTTTTTCCACAAAAATTCAGGTTTGACATCATGCTAATTTCTGAATTAAAATGGTTTGATGATTTTAAGGATAGGTCATTACATTGCCGGGAAATTTTATTGAAATTGTGTAATGCTAGGCTGTTGGTCCTAGCTGAACACTTCATTAGAAGCCCTTTTTGCTTTTTATAATATTTGATTAAATAACAATTTTTTTAAAAGGTTTCAAAGCTGCTAAGGGATTTTATTACCATACATAATGCTTACATCACAGCATTACGCCATAAGATTAGAGCAAGGTGTTAAGGTGCTAATACTAGAGTTGTATATACTTCCCTTTTTTTTATAATATACTACAAATGAACGTTGTACAGGTTGGCACATATGGGAAGGCATGAGGTATTTCAGTTTTCTGAATCTAGCTGATAATGTTAGAGACAGCACTTTATATACTAAACTATCTTATGGAGAAGCAAAGTGGTTCAAATCCTCTAGGTTTTAACAAATGACAGCAAGTCATTCATAGAGTGTCATTAGAACCTTGATCGCCTGAGTATACATATTTTCCGTGTTGACATGAATTTTTCTGCGAACTGTGATTGCACTTTTCATTTATCTCTATAAAATATACCAGACTGCAAACACACATAAACATGTCAGGTGAGTATTTATACAGTACGTAACCAGAACATAATGCTGCCACTACATTTGGACAGTGGATTATCAGCTTACAGTATATACATTTGAAATATGCATTCCTTTTGAACACAACCTTGTGTTAGCATGATAAATTCAAAACTGTGCTTAAATATTACTCTCTGGTCTAGGGTCATTTAAAGAAAACATGTTCATAAATGTTATGCATATAATGTATAATTTTTTTAGTTGCTTTCTGTTTGCACAAATCTTTTCACATTAAACATTGTAATGTTATGCCACGTTGTAATTTTGTGTATGAGATCATGTTTATCCTTTGTTTTTTTGCACATTGTAAGATTAATTTTCTTTGGATTTTTTTATATTGCAAACTTTTATAAAAAAAAAATAAAGCAGAGAAAAAATAATTGTGTTTTATGTGGCTGTATATGATGTACAGGCTGTAAAATAAGATTGTCACTGTTGTGCAGTTTTTATTTCTAAATGTGTTACTGTTTGTAATGAACAAACAATAAAAGCATCTATTGCACTTCATACTTATATAATGCCTTTCTTTTCTTTTGAAGTGCAATTTTATTAGTTACATATTTGCTTAGTATTTTTTATTTTATAGTTGCGTTTTTTGTTTTATCTAATAGAGTTCTCTTGTATTGGAAAGTTTATAAATTCCCATGGGTTGTTTCAGTGATCTCTTATGTTCCAATGTGAGTTCTTATTAAAATTAAAAAATACTTAAATTCTAAGCCCCACATTAGTTCCATTTTCTTAATTAAATATTGTTTGTTTGCACATTCACTCGTTTATCCTGCAGGCGTATTCACCAGTTCAGATAGATTCTATTAGCACGCAAGAGAGCTCATGGCCTATTCAGTATTTTAAGTATAAAAATATTGTTTTGCACTGTCCTTGCTGGAGGATTTTGATCATATCCTTATGCTGAAACCAACTTTGTACTTTTAATAGTTTTGTTTTTTTTAAACATGGAAGAAGGAAAAGAAAGCCTCTCTTCAAATCCTGAGACCTGTGTGGGGGCAGTAATGTGTCAAAGGATTTAGCTTCAGTGTATATTCAGACTACATTGTGCCTAAGATTTGCAATGCCAGTTGAGAGTGTGTGCTGAAAGGTGGTTTAGTTGAATTTGAGCATTAGGCCTCAAAATAAAGAAATCTGTTAAAAATAAGTGCCTTAACTTGATCCTCATTGCATTGTCTCTTTCCCCTTCAAACTGTGAGTACCTTCAGCATGGTCTCACTCCGACGACATTAAGCCCCGGCTTTTGACTAATCATTCCATTTTCCCCTGTGTTTTGAGGCCACCTTTCCAACATCCTGCAGACTCCCAAACTTGACATCTAACCCCCCACAACTTACAGTAACACCAGGATCTTGCCTGTTTCAGTGTAAAAAGCTTTAATGATGGTCCTACTTTTAAAAATACATTTCATGGGAGCCTTAATGTTACCCTCAATATCAGCCTCACTTCGCCAAATGTAGACATTATTTGAGGTAGGCACAGAGTACATTACCACTTAAAACTGTGCTCTCTGAAGAGCATGTTACAAAAAATAATATTTCTGGAGGAACAAAAAAAAATGAAAAGAGTCTGCGAATAAGCTGCCAACTAGTGTCCGTTAAACTGATATATCTGTTAAAGCATAGCAATGCCTCCCTGTACCATGCATGCTTGGATCACACACAACAATCCACAATCCTAGTGCTTGCCATTAGCACTTTTCTTTTCTTTTTTTTAACAGTGTAGATTGGAACCTGCTTTTCTTGTAGACCTTTATTGATCTCCTGGATCGAATTTGTCTACAGCTTTGTATTTAGGGAGCTTATGATGCAACTTTGGCTTTAAATCATTCTCATGTTTCCATCAACCCTTTCCTGCAAATCTACATAAACTCTGCATCTCGTCTACGGGAAACAGAAGATCAGTCAGCACAGAGTGTGCTGCCTTTAGTAAAGGTTTCTCTCGGAGGCTTGTCAAGTAAGAGTGCCCTCAGAAAGCCTTCAATGTCATCCTTGAAAGTAAGTTTATTCCATAATTTTTTCTTTGCCTCAAATGTGTATCTTGGTTCTAATGTACTATTGCATTACCTTTGTATTGAACTTTATTTAAACAAAATAAAAAACTTCTTAAACTGAAAGTAAGAGACAGGATGCAAGTGTAGACTTTGCATAAGCAAGGTAGCTAGGCACATCACCAACCCAGATAGCTTCTAGGTGGAGGTCATTGTCACTGAACCAACTAAGATGGTGCAGGTAAGCTCCAGGAAAGTCAGAGGACTCAATCCAGGACTTTAAGCACCCATTGGCTTAGTGCTTTGCAAGCTGTTAACCTCCTGCTCTCGAGACACAGTTAGGTCTAACTTAACTCCTTGTCTAAGCAAAAAGACATCAAGCTGCTACCTTATCAAGGCGTGGGCTTGCCTCTACTTCTGGGTAATGTACTGAAGGCCAACGCACCAAGAGGTCGATCAGCCACTGTCATGAGACCGAGTCTCAATTCAGTTTGGCGACTTAAATCAAATAACCTCCTCCTGAATACAGTATGTGTCACAAACCCATTCTGATCATCCGGCTCTTCTCTTGATTCCAGCTCTTGCACTTTACATATAGCAAGTGAGAAGGATCTAGCTACCAGCAAGAGGGGAGAGCCTTACTGCAAGAAGCATCATAAAAGGCATAACATCGTGTGCTTGAAAAGCACATTTTCACCCCCTTGGGCCTTCTTAGCACTGAATAACAGGGATTTTATGTTACCCAACTTTATTCAAACCTTTAGGCATGTGGTCAATCACAGATTTCTGAAGTTGATACATTGAACCACTGGACCAGACATCCCTGCCCAGTGTTCAGTCATATAATCGGTCCATCTCCAATGTTTGTTTCAAAATGCAAGAATGCTTTAAAAAAAACTAGAGCTATCTTTTTCAAAAATGTTACTGACACTGTAGACCTAAATACCATAGTTCATTAGGTTGCTCCAACACTGGAGGTGCACTGCACCAAGGAGTATGTCACCAACTTCTCTGGTTGTTACAATTCTGAAGGAAAAAGAGGTGGAATGGGTTTCTGCTGTTCACTATCAATAGTCCCTTTTACTAATGACAGTCTGCCTCCTCGGGTCTCAGTCTTATTAGACTCTCTATTGACTGTTCTATCCTTGAAGGTTTGGGCAGGATAAGGTTGTCAGTTTAGATTCATCTTAACCGACTAGATGTCCGTACCAACAGGTCAAACAGGACCTTCTAGGATAGACAACTTCCCCAACGGACCCATCTCGCAGATGTTTGCAAGGGGTCCAATAGGTGAATTGGACACGGACCCAGGGATCTGTACCAAACACAATAAGGCCTTCATCCAACAAGGTAATACCATGCTGTTACAGCTAAGACAGAGGCACTGTTGTATGAGACCCTAGCAAACCCAATTAACACGAGATGGTTTATAAAAAAAGAAACTGCTTTAACAGATTCCTTTATGAAGACCACTTTTCAGTCACCTTTTAACTATTACCGCCCAAGTTTTTATTGATTTTCAAAAAAAGAATGATACAAAATGAAATCACAGTAAAGTAACCTAAGTAACAAAAATATTGACATATGAGAAACCAAGGAGAATTACAACAAAAAAAATAGGGTAGCAAGTTATACAAGTGTGTTGTAGTAGGGAAATGCAGTTATGTTGGATAGGAACAGGTGGACAATGAATATCACATTCTACATACGATCTATGATACATAACAGGCATACAGTATAGTGCTATGAATATCGCATTCTACATTCGATCCATAGTACATTATAGACGCACCATAGAGACATAGTAAAATCACAACAATTTGTTTTAGTACAATCAAAGAACAATCTTATAAGATCCGATCATTAGCAATGGGAGGAAAGGTGGGAGGACTCCTCTTAGAGTATGAAGACATTTGATACTGTGTTTGTGCAATGGAGAGCAGTGTGATGGGTTTCAGGGTGGGTCAAATGTAAAGGAAAAGGCATCAAGGGATCTCCATAGTTTCCTATGTGGAGTGATCCAGGGCGAGGAATGTAGAGAGATGTTATCACCTCCTCTGAGGAAGAACAACCATTCCTGCCACTTTCTGAAGGAGACATCTTTGGAGTTCTTCCTCTTACTGAGCACTGTTTTGCAGGCCAGTCTAAGCATAAGGTCTAGCAAATAGCGGGCATTCACATCTGGAAGCATTGGGTCCAGAAAGGCCAGGAAGATATAGGAAACTTATATAGGAAACCTCCCTTGGAGTGGGGGGGGGGGTTGATATTAAATGTTTTGTGTATACACTCATATATTTTGTCTCAATAGGTTTGTAAGTTGAGGCATTGGAACAGCATATGGGAAAGGTCGCCAACATGTGTATTACAGTTCCAGAATGTAGGACTCTGGCTGAGTTTAAGTTAAAAGATACTTTTTGGGGTCCAGTATATCCTGTTATTAGCATAAGCTTTGGGATAATACTGGCAACATTTTATTAGAGAAGGGAGTTATATGTATCTTGTCCCAGTCAAAGTGGATTTCTCTGGTGTTAGTTCCGGATTCCCATTTTATTTCACTCTTTAAGTGTGATATACGAGGTTTAGGAGATAAAGATTTGTAGATTTTAGAAACAGTGTGTCCAACTGTAGCATTCTTGTGAGGATCGATGAGTCAGTAGGTTTTATGGAACGTAGCGTGAGCTGTGACTTTAGCTTTAGGAACTTATAAAAGTCTAGGGAATCTAAATCAAATCCTGTTTGAAGCTCTGAGAAAGGTGAAGGGAGTTTCCCTGTAAAAAGGTCTTTGACTAGGTTAATGCCGTTTTTCGGTGATTTTTCCCGGAAAGACATCTTTCCGTCTATCCTCAGGTAAGGGTTATTCCAAAGAGAGGTTAAGTTGGATTTGTTAATTTTAACCACAGATAATTGATCCAGGTGTAGCAGGGCACTTTTGGTATTTGGGATGATATATGTAGAATGGGGGAATGGAAGAGATATCCATGGTTGGGAGAGCAGCACTACAGCAAGTTGATACTTGCATACCCAAACGCTAATTCTTGACCTGACATTTTACTTTACATCTTTTTCTAAATATGACCCATCCCCTAATTTCACCACTAATTTAAATCCTTTTTAGCAACCACAACCTTTTATTTTAACTCCACGTTCCTTTTTTTTTATACTAATGGCTAATATAAATTTTGGTTTTTTTTGTTTAAATATCCATTAGAGACTTCTAGCTGAAGATTCCTTACCTTAGAATATTCCCAAGGAGTCAGACTGGATCCATTTTTTTTTTCTGCGCTGTCCCCTTGTAGGCTCGTTGGTGGCCTCAATCGGCTCCGTGTTGGCATTGTAGCCATTGTCTACTCTGGAAATTGCATGTACTGTGCCTATATAGGTGCCACCCCAGCACAGTGGCCTCAGTTCCCTCTTTTGAGTGCCATCAGCAAGGATCCGGATTAAACTTCCTCAGTAATTCTTTTACTGGATTTTTTTCACACTTTTGTTGACACTTCGACCAGTGTGCTTTTTTCTCCCACTTGTTTGGATAAGTCTCCAAAGAAACTAGTCACTTTTAAGACTTGTGGTGCCTGTCACAGAAAAATTTCTGTGACGGACCCCACTTGGTTTGCCTTTGGTGCCTGTAGCTCGATCACGAATGCAAGGCCTGTACAGTGTGCAAGACCATACCCCGAAGGCACTCCAATAGTGGGCTATAAAGCTTGTGGCTGCTCAACAATCGAATCTGCACTGCTCCAGGTCCAGGTCCTTAAGGAGGTCCCGGGAGTGCTCCTGGAGTTGTTCATGCCGGTAATAGCTGCGCTCTTAGACTTCATTGGTTGAGTCCCATAAAAAGAAGTCCAAGAAGACGAAGTGTTCTATGACTTCTCTGCACCCGTCCAGGCACTGGATAAGGTGCAGGAATGATGTCACAAGTCATGGCCCTCTCTCACGTTGTTCCCCAGGAAGCGCAGAGACTCCACCTCCTAGATCCAAAAAGAGCATTATCGTTCTTGATCGAGCACAATGAAAACATCCGGAAGGATGATCAACTTTTTGTTGGGTTTTCTGGAGCAAATCAAGGCAAAACAGTGCAAAAGAGAACCATCTCTCGATCAATTGTACTCTGCATCAATCTCTGCTATGCACTGGCCAAGATGCGACCCCCCTGAGGGCTTTAGAACTTCACCAGAGCCAAAGCTGGGACCACTGTGCCAGCTCGCCAAGTCCCAATTCTGGAGGCCTGTCAGGCAGCACATGGGCATCGCTGCACACGTTTGCCAAACAGTACTGTCTCAACAGTCCGGTCTGACGTGATGGGCACTTAGCCTGTTCGGTCCTCCAGTACTTTCTAGTATAACCAATTCATAGCCCCTCCTTAGAATAGATACCCAAGTATTGCTTGGGTATCTATTCTAAGGTAAGGAATCTGCGGCTAGACCTCTCTATCAGATGAACAAGTTACTTTCCTTTGGTAATGCCTCTGGACTGTTTCCAGAGCGAGCACCAGTCGCTGAAACTGGCACTTCCAGCAGGTTTTTTTGCCCGCCGGCCCCCCGAGGAAGCCCGCACTAGGGATTCCCAGTTGTATGTATTAATTGATGGATAACAACAATAGAAGAGGGGTAAGTCAAATACGTACCTCCTAAAGTCTGCAAATCTTTTAACCTTGCACTATCACTGGTCCTGAAGAAAGACCCCGACCCAAACGGGCACATTAGGGCTGAAACATGTCGACCTTCCACATGGACACATAAGTGAGTTTGATCAATAACTTCATCTCCACACGCACCACTCTGTTTTTACCCTTCTGCGTTTCCAACTGAATAAAGTTTTTTAAGTTCAGAGACATAGGCAATTTTAACCCACCTCACTGAGCACTATTTTTATCACTGATCACTACTGTATAACCAGTTGGTCTGCCTCCGGTGGAGGTTAGCATACCACAAACCCAAAGATGATGCTGTCACATTAAAGAACTAGGCGGACAATCAAGATATACCGCCCAATCACCTATATACATGATTGAGGGTTAAGACAGCCAATATACCTGACCCTGGTTACACAGGTACAAGTGTCCTTAATAGAAGGTCAGCCAATAGTCTATGTTAAGAGCTTCTAATGGCATCAAACCAAAAAGCTTCCGATCACGGAACACCTGCAACTGGACCCGGCTTGGCAGCACCACAGGTCGAGCAGCCATTGCAGAGTGGCAGTAGAAGTACAAGTATGCCGCAAGTCCAAAGTAGCAAAAGGAGACACCCTCCGAAGGCGCTGGAAAAAATAGAACGGATAAAAGCTGGGATTACTCCAAAAATAGTCGGAAAGGGAGAGAAAAGTCCGGATCCCATAAGTTTAAAAAGTGAGCCTGGCTCTCTGAATCAGACACATTAAATATTTGGTGAATTAATTCTTGAAAATGGAGTGGGAAATTCGTGTTTAGCAGTGACTGAATCTCACTCGCAGTTCTTGCCTTCTGCAATTTGAAGGTCTCACGAGCTGATGTGAGACCTACCTCTTGTTGAAACAATTGTGCTTTGAGTCTGCTTAGCTTATTGAAATCTGTTTTCAAAGTTGGAATGGAAGGCCACAGCGAACTATCTACAAGCCGGTGCAGGGGTGGAAAAAGCACATTGCTGCAACATGTAACACGTTGGGAAACCGTTACTATATACAGGATGCCTGCCTGTGAGCCACAGCAGTTGTGGTTATTTACGATAAGATAACTGCCGTTGGAAAGCAAAGTCAGTGCGGGAATATTAGCTAGGACCAGGTTCCCTTTTAAAAAAAACAAGCCTGATTAAAGGCCGAAACATTGCAGGCACCGTGAAGCTTCACTTGTTTACAGACTAGGGAGTGTCCTACTGTATAATCCCAATACTCCCCTGTAAGGAAAACCTTCTTATCTGCTCATTGACAACGAAACGTGAAAGGCTAGGACCATAATTCATGAATATAACTACTCCCGAGTGGTTCATATCTACTATCTATCATAGTGTTTCATGCTGGCGTTTACGGCCAGCATGAAACACCGAACAGAGAGATAGGCAAATAAATAACCTCATGTATTAACCATACAGCTGAATCAGTTTCTGCCACAGAAAATGAGAACAGGTCTAGTTTTTCAATATTTAACATTGTATATGTTGCGTCTTTCATTTACATCAATTTCTGTTTATCTGTCAAATTAAATGGTAAGAAAAGTGCAGTAGCATTCAGGTAATCTAATGGTACTTTCCCACTTTTGAGTGTTTGCAAGGTCCAACCAAATTGCATAGCAGAATGCAGCTGATTTTGACCATGGTACAAAACAAACACTTTGTTTTGAACAATGTCAATGAATAATGATACAATATTGTCCAAAGTGTATATATATATTGTTGGACCTGCGATGGCCAAGCCCAGCAGAAAGGGGGTAGCTTGGCTCAAGTGACAAGGCAAGTGAAGGCTTTAGTGCTAAGCCGGCTCTGACCCAATAATAACTCCCTGTACAGTCACCAAAAAGGACACCACACCACTGCTGTAGAAAAATACAATTCCTTTATATAGAAATTCTCTGTTGTGAATAGGGTTCAATTGGGAAAGCACATACACATTTCTTTTAGTCACAAATTTCTGGGTTTCAGTTTTGAAATAAATATCATAAATAATATCAGAATAATCATCACCAATAAATAGGATAAATAGCAGGAATAAATATCACCAATGAATAGAATAAATGTCACTTTTGCATAGCAAAATAAATACTGGTTCCTTCAACTAAACAAATACAGGTTCATTCTGGTATCGCTGCCACCAATTAAATACTTCTGAATTATTACACTTGCAATACGTTTCAGTTTGGAAAGATAACTCTTACAGTTTGTGTTGATTTCAATGTTAATGCATACTGGCTTTTCTGGGCACAGAATGAGTTTTGGGACTCTTTAAGGATCACTAGGGGAGTATGCGCGTGTATCTAAAAGGCAAGGAAACACATTGAATACTTCATTTACACTCGGCTGCCACCGGGATGAGATCGCTGCTTGCCGGTGGGGTCTAAGCGCACCTACGGGCTTTGTCACCTCTAGCACTCAGGCGGCACCAGTTCAAAGTCTTTAGACTGACGAACGGGCTGCCGGAGAGGTCACACAATCTTCGCACTCAGTCAAATAAATGCCGGTTCACAGTTCCTTCACAACGCAGCTCCCCACCTGAATAAACGGGCCCACCTCACATTGGCTGCAATCGAGAAGCGATTCAGTCAGGGAACAGCACTTCTCACGCCAGCGACAGGGTTCTCAGGGGCTCCACGGACCTCCCTCCGACTTCCTCATACGGGGGTGGTTCCCGCCCACATCTACAGCTCTCGATTCACTGGGGAGGGGCAGAGACACTAGTCCCGCCCAACGAAGGCCGGCCTTTACCCGCCCCGGCGCACCTCCTCACCTTCAGTCCGCGCAGGAAGCACTCTACGCTGGTGGGGCTCGGAGACGTCCGAGCTCCTCGCTTGGAGGCGCCTGTCGCGAAGGCGGCACAGGAGACGGTCGCAGCGAACTTGCTCTCGCCTCGCGGCACACGGAGTCTGTCGCAATTCACCACTGGGGGGCGGGGAGGCACACAAAATTGGCCACAGTCTCTTGGAGGTAATGAGGCACTCGCTGGGCAGGCGCTGTAGGCGCAAGGTCACCGCTCACGTAGTTGACTGGAACGCCAGTCAGAATCAACGCCAATGACCTTTGCTACTCTACTGCCTGGGCTTCCAGCCACCTCAGGGGTCAACAGGGCAGGTGTCAATCTGGTGTCAAGTCTGGAATCTCCTTCTTCTTAAGGTCAACTCTGGTTCAATCTCTTTCTTCATCTAAAATGGCCGCCAGGGACTGGACCTTATATAGCCAGTGCCCTGAGGCGCTGGCACGAGCCAGAAGGTTCTAGAACCTTCTCTGGCTATGCCAATGACAAGGCACTTTTGAGGTGTATTTAGGACCCTAGCAGCCACCATACTGTGGTTCTAGAGCAGCCATTTTTGTGTACCTGAGGGAAATAAAGGAATTCCTGTCAGGAATGCGCGCCAAACAAAAGGGCGCCAAAACCTCCAAAGGCCAAAGTTCATGGAGGCTCCAAGGGGAGTCACTCCCATGAGGAAAAAGGATGACCACCATTTTAGGGTCATTCATATAGGTTGCCAATCCCAGTCTATAATGCCACAGGTTTCGCCAGGCGCCTTGTAAATAGGTGCCAAAAACCTTGTGAGCAACTGGGCGTCAAGGAACATCTAGCCCCATGAAACAGCACATAAAAAGTCCTGGCAGACAAAGAAAAGCGACAAATTTTGGGAGGTACAGGGGAACAAAAGAAATCGTAGTGGTGAGGGGACTCTCAGAAGCAGACGGGTCCAACATATATATATATATACCAGAATACAGTGTATTAATGCTGTGATTGACTACTGCAAGAACTATCTTGGTCAATTTGGTGTAAGCGCACCGCAGCTTCCGTCTGCCATAGCTTCCGAAATTCATTATATGCTGCATAAACAAATTGTTTAGTGTGCTGGGACTGTGGACCCAAAAGAAAATCAGAAAGATCAAGGTCACCTGACAGAAGGGAAAGATGTTGTTTTACAGATGAACGTGTGGAAGGTTCCAACCATTGTTGACATTTACCTACAGAATATGTGGTAGATGTATGTGAATGAGGGAAATGAGAATCTGGTCTTCATTGTGTAAACCCTTTCGTGGTATTCAACAAGCATAATTGACATGCATTGGAGCTTGTTGGCCACAACAACCAACCCAAAGGGTCAATTTTGGAAGAATTTAGTGTAGCGTTCTGAAACATGACCGTCAAATCCTCAATCGTGTAGTTGGTATGTGTATGCCATGTATCATAGGTCCCAAGAGCGGAATGGAGGGAGTATTCAAATTTGTAGCGGTGGCTAAAGCAAAGCAAGTAGTTTGCTGTACCATTTGATTTAAAAATATGAGCTGAGACTGCATTAAACATGCACGATGCAATCATTCTGGGCCCTGCACTTGCCATTCTTTGGTACCCCAAATAGTTTAAATCAACTGTGTCCCTCCAGTAATTATAACCTTTCATGGACAAATCAGTTATGAATGACGAGGAATATACCAATTTGGTATGGGGTCAGCATAAATTTGGTGTGGGTAGGCATATTCAATTTATAAAAATCGGACACTCGGTCTGAGAGATTGTAACCAGTAAAGTACATAAAATTACTCCGTTGGGTCTTTGAGCTCACCTGTAATGGCAACAAATCAATTGAAGATTCCATCTCCCCCTCCATTTGTTGGGGACTTGCGGGAAAACAGAAACCATGGCATTAAGTGAAACATCCCGGCGCAGAATGCTTGTAGGCAGACTATTCAGTATAGGCCATATGGTGTAGCTTGACATGCTCGATTGAAATGTATCGATTCTCCTCCTTAAGACCAGGTAGTGGAGGCAGGTTCACAGTACATTTACCTTTTAAACCAAGGACTCTGACTGCTGCACGGTATGATGGACCAAATTCTTTTTTGTTCTCCATCTTCTCTCGGACCAGATCGCCAAACTTTAGGTAGCAAGCCAGAAACCGGAATCAGCACCACTGCATCTGTGAAGTCGCAAGCCTTTTGTAGATCCTGTAACATAGCACAATGGTAATCTACGTCAAATGTTGCGGCAGCCGCCACAACGTCTAGACCATCAAGGTCTGACACAAACATTTTAATGCCAAAGAGCGACTTGTATGGGGTCTGCCCACCCAGAGATCTTTGAGGGAGATTATTAAGTACATGTTGGACTCCATAAAGATGAGTCAGCCAGTACCTAAAACCCTAGCGTTGATGGCCCAATGTATGGATAACTTGTGAGTGGCAAACGTTCCTTAAGAGCGGCCACTCAAACCCAAAGCGTTTTATGCTTTATTGCGCTACCTTTAAAATCAGGAAAATCATTTTGTGTCCAGAAGAATAAGTTGTCATTGAACAATTGTACGCAGTACAATGAGTCTCACACTACAAGTCTAGGGACTTCAGGATTAGCAAACTCAAGAGCCAAAACCAAAGCACGTTGCTCGCTCATTTGTGCAGTGCAATCCCCAAATGATTGTGTGTTCACCAAGGAGGATTTGAAATCACCATCTACAATCGCACCTGCCACAAATGCACAGGCTGCTGAATAAGCATGTTTTGAAGCAAAGGCTGGCTGAGCAGACCCATCAGTGTAAAAAATGCATTTGTACTGATCAAGAGGAAGTAATGATAAAGGAGGAGGTTGAACATGTTGCTATTGTAAAAACTCCTGTTTTTGCAAGGAAGGTTCAAAGATAAGTTGACATTAGCCGACGTCAAAGAACTAGCCCATTGTATCCAACTGGGATGCAAAGCTCTAGAGTTCTGTACACTAGCCTTCGTGACTGCTTCTAAAGCATTTACTGGCAAAACCATGGCAATACGTTTGCCCTGAGCTAGAGAGTGTTCTTTCAGAATAGCCATCTGAACTGCTGTTTAAAATCTTTTCTGTAGAAGAAAAATGCATCTCAGCTGGAGTATACAAATGCAATTTATAAGCAATGGGGACGGTGTCCCCTTCATTGAAAGTCACTTAAGTGAATCCTAACGCACAATCCGACCAAATTAGTTGTATTATCTCTTGTTAACAAGAATTGAGTCGCAAGCAGATCAGACTGCAAAGACTTAAGTACTGTGGTATCTTTTGGAAGCCAGCTGGAAGACAAAAAAGAGGGTTGTATCAACGCATAAAGCGGTTTGATACGCTGGGAATGTAAGTTCTGCCAAAATTCAAGAAGCTTAGCAATGATTGCAATTTTATTTAAGGTAGTTGGAGGTTGCAATTGAGCTAATTTCTCCAAAATGTGGGGGGGCCAACCCCCTACCTCCGCTATTGAGTTCATAACCAAGGAAAAGCACTGCCAGAAAGGCAATATGTGATTTTGCAAAACTAAATTTGCAGCCTAACTTCACAAAATGTTTAACAATGTAGTCCATGTGCATAAGATGCAGATTCATTTTATCATCCGTCAAATAAATGTCATTAACGTACAAAAAGGCATCCGGGTCAATCTCATGTAAAATTGAAACAATGTGTACCGCAAACATGCCTGGGCTATTCTTACATCCCATTTACAATCTCGCATAACGTCTCTGATTGCCTGGAGCACTGAATGCGGTCAAACCACGGCTTTCGGGAGCCAAAGAATAGCTGACAAAGCTGTTGGATATATCCAAAGTAGTTTTATATTTTTTTCTAACAATGTTGTTTACTAATGCAGAGCTGTGTGTGTTCTGAACCGCAAAGGTACGTACACGACTGTTCAAATGTCTGTAGTCTAAAACTATACGATATGAACTATCCATTTTCAATATCGGGAAAAGAGGATTATTCATCGACGAAACACACCCTGATATTCCAATTGAGTCAAGATGTCACTGACGGATGCTTTAGTGTCACATTTATTTGGATGCTGCGGTTGGGGCTGTGGTGTAGAATGCAAATAAATCATATGAACTAGGGAATCCATGTCCCAACCCTCCTGATTGTGATGTAATGCCGGAGCCAGGGATAATGCCCACTCGAAGCATAAGCAATTTTATCCTGATCAGGTACATATTGCAAAAAACTGGGTAGAATAACATCCTCCCCTCTGGAGGAAGCAGGGACAAAAGGGGGAGGCCAATCAACCTCCGCCAATAACATACCATAAGAAGATGTTAGATTTTTCCAAAAGTCTTTTAACTGGGTGTTTAATATCACCTTCAGTTTGGAGGCTCACTTCATAAAGCATATCAGGAGGAGCAACATGAGTATTGGCTGTTTCCATGGTAATAAAAATGTCAGTTGCTTTTGACTCCAGACGCTGGTGGAGTATCTGCCGCACTATGGTAACCCCCGGAGGGTATCCGCCCAACTCCTTAAGAGGAGGAGGGTTCTCACCGTCTGAGACATACTTTGCAGTCAAAGCAGCAACTTATTTCTTCTGAAATGGGGCACGATATTTAGGTGGTTCGTCCTCCTTGACTTTTACATCAAACTGGTGCTGCGGGTCACGTCTTGCCTGCATAGACTCACCTTGTCTACGATCCTGTTACCCTCCTCCGACAAATTGTTAATCCGACGATTGCTGAACAGAACGAGGTGAACGAGGATCAGCAACTCGAACCTCTCTGGTGTATGAATTTTATTTTCTCTTTTTTTATTATAAGCAGAACAACAGCAGTTTAATTCTTACAGGGGAACAATGTGGCAATACATACATGATTGACAGTTATTACACACATTCTCAAACAAGAAATGCAGAAAAGTAATTCACCATCTCCACGTGGAGTCACTCCTCTTCAAGCTGGGCAGCTACCCTGATGGGCGGACACAACATCCCTCTTTCGGTATTCCAACATCCCCAGATTTTAGACCACTTATAGGGGCAACCCCGACTTTCATAGACCAAGCATTCCGCTTGCATACACCAATCCATATCCTCTTCCCAATCTCTCAAGGTTGGTCTAACATCTAAACCCCAATTTCTTGCTATACTGCGTTTCACAACCATAAGGCCGAATGTAGCTCAAAGCCTTTCCCCTCTCGTAAGATCTGTTGTTCCCCATATATTCAACAAACCTAATTGGGGGGTGAGGTCAATATTTTCTGTCAAAATCTAATCTACTCCGGATTTCACCTCTCTCCAATAACTCTGAATTATAGGACAGTCTGCAAGATATGGAAGAAGGTGCACCTGCCCCCACTGCCCCATATACAGTGTGGAGAGGTTCTTTTCACCATATTTACAAGAGTGGTGCAGGCATTGTAGGTTCTGTGTAGGATTTTCAGTTGGACCAATCGGAAATGGGAGCTCATAGCAATTTCCTTTGGGGACGCAGTTGCCTCTAATCATTCCTCGTCATCTATGTATTCGAGGTCCTCCTCCCATTTCTCTCCAAGTTTTGTTAACTTCTCGGGAGAGTTATTCAATATTTTCAAATATATTAGGGAGATCACTTTCTTGGGCATGTAATCATCAAATAGTCTATCCTCTAATGGGGATGATTCAGGCAAGTCCCCGGTTTGTGGGATAGCTTGCTTCAGTGCATGACATATTTGATGGTAGCAAAATATTTATGTGGGTGCTAACTTGTACTCCTGCTGTAGTCCAGCAAAAGGTTTTATCCAGTCACTAGTCCATAGGTCGCCCACATGTGAGAGACCTATAAGGTCTCACTTATCAAAACCTCGGTAGTTGGCCTAGATGTATTGAGTCCCACAAGGAAGTGGCTCATGTTATTCTATTACGCCATCCCAGTGTTGTCGGTCGTGTTCCATATTTTAACTGTCATTGAGTTTGGGGCGCAGGTAGGCATGCTGCTCCTTCCCCCCATATATTGCCCTTTGATATCCTCCCGTTGACATTATATTTGTCTTTTGGTAAGCTGGGTCCTCTGGCGGCCGATGCACCCAGTGGTTGACTACCCTAGTTGTGGGGCCCAGTAGTAATTTTGTAAGGCTGGAAGGGCAATGCCGACATCAGACCAGCTCCTTGTTAATTTGTGTAAAGCTATCCTCTGAGCTTTCCCATCCCATATCAGTGTTCTTACATTTGTTTCTATAGTTGTGAAATACGTCGGTGGGGACTGGGTACGAAGTATTTTGCAGTATGTATAAGAATCGAGGCAGCGAGGGAGGAGCTTTGTGCGCAACCAAGATGGTCGCATGAGCATAGGGCTCCCGAGACCCATGTAACCTCCCGAATATATCCTGTCACTGATCCTGTTCGCTGTTGACGTCTTCGTGTGGATGAACCACAGGAGAAGCGAACACTGAAATTTATTTCCCGATCGGACCACGGAGACCGGAGTTGTGGTGCTGGAAAGTTTGCGGCCTTCGCCTCTTGGATCCTCGGCGCCCGAGTTGGCACGGTGCCCAGGGCGCAGTTGAACAACTACGGCCTGAGGCGGCCGGTCTGGTTCCACTTTCACTTTCGTTTTTGTCATCTGGGTTGGAGCCTGGGCCTTAGGACGCCTCAATCGCTTTGAAAGCTTGTGTCCTGAGCGGTACTTGGGCGTGTCGAACAATATTCAGAGTTTTGGACTTGGACTGCACCATAAACTGTCTTTTTGTCTATTTTTGTTCCTTCGCCTGAGGGCCATTTTGGACTCTCGCTTTCTCGGCTCTATGCTGCTCTAGCATCTTGGTCGACTTCCCCTAAAGCTGGGTGCGGTCTACCGTTTTTTGGTTGGCCTGCTTGTGTCCCCCCCCCCCCCCCCCTCTTGATTTTGATAATACCTGTATTATCACGAAATGGCAAACAAATCGGAGGGGGACAAACAGAGGTTGAAAATCACCAGACGGGGTGGCTATACCCAAACCAACATGATGGATCACTACGCTCCGTTAAGGGGTCACCCGGTGGACCTAACCGATCGTTGGAGGAAGCGGGGGGTTCATCAACTCCGGCGACGGAACCGACTTTGCAGGATGTGATGGCTGCCATTGATGGCATCAAGTCTTCCCTCGGAAAGCAAATGGAGACCCTTGCTCATAAGCTGGATACAGTGGCGATCAACGTTAATTTGATCCGTACGGACCTTACAAAAACCAACGAAAAGGTCAAATCTTTGGACATAAAACGTTGAGTGTAACCGCTGATGTCGTCGACCTGCAGACCGAAGTCCGTAACCTGAAATCCTCCAATGACTTTGCTATCCGTCGTCTAGAGGATTTTGAAGGGAGGGCTCGGCGGAACAACGTCTGCATAATTGGTGTTCCGGAACAGGCAGAGGAACATACGGCTGACCTTTTTGTTGAGGACCTTATTATCAAACATCTAGCCCCCAAGGGACTGAGCAAGTTTTTTGCTGTGGAACGAGCTCATAGGATCCCGGGTGGCAGACCGAAGGTGGGAGCCAGGCTGGGGCCTATGATAGCACGGATCTTCAATTTTCGGGACAGAGATGCTATCCTACAGGCCTTGATGGCGGGTGGACCCTTGAAGTTTGAGAACTCTTCTATCAGCTTCTACCTGGACTTCACACAGGCGGTCGAGAAACAGAGGCTCAGTTTTCTGGGAGTAAAAAGAAGACTAGATATGGGACTCAAATACGCCATGCTTTTCTCTGTCAAGCTAAAGATCGAATACAACGAACAGGTTCACTTCTTTGATAAGCCCGAGGTGGTAGCCGACTGGTTGGACACTCTGCCAGCCCAACAGGAATCCTAGAGTCAGCCTGGTGGAGCAGAGGGAGGACTTGGGATGCAGGAATGAGTGCCGTTTGTCAGGTTTCCGGGGACATTTGTGGGATTGCTACTGTGATGGATCCAATTACTGATATGTATCTGATTGTGGGTTGAACTGGGGGTTGCGGGAATATCGGTGGGTCTTTCTCCTCCTCCGCTTTACTTCTTGTAGTTTAGTTTAGATGTGGGGGCGACAGGCACACTGCGAGTTGGGGTGGCTCTTTAGTCGTATGCAGGGGTGAAGGGTGGGGGGTGTTGTAATGGGTTGTTTTAGTGGGGGTGGGGGGGTGTTTGTTTTTCTGGTTACTGTTTTTGCAAGGCGCTCTATTGCTGGACTTTCTTATTAATGTGCCGGACTCTGCTTGGGGCTGGATCCTCTTTCATGATGGGGGGCAGGGGGTGGAGGTTGATGAGTTGGCATGTTAACGGGCTGGGGGATAAGATTAAGCGTGGGGTGGTACTGCAGCTCCTGAAACGTCACTCCCCTGATATTGTTCTATTGCAGGAGACCCACTTGGTAGGGAACACATGTCATGCCATGAACAGGAAGGGATATCATCTAGTTGCCCATGCCGGGTTCTCCTCTGGATCTAGGGGTGTTGGAATTCTTGTTAAGAACGCTTTCTCACTTGAAATAGACTCCATGGTCCTTGATGATAGGGGACGCTATGCTGCTATTTCGGGACGGTGGGAGGGCCGCACGCTTTCCCTGGTCTCTGTGTATGTCCCTCCTGGCCTACAAGCCAATACCTTTGGTGATTTGGGATGTGTTCTGCTAGATCTCCCCGGGGGGGTCTCTGATAATTGGTGGGGATTTCAACGCTGTGGTTTCCGGTTTGCTTGATAGACACCCCCCTAGGGATCTACTGAGGGCGCTTTGATGGCTGCCTGACTTCATGGACACTCTGGGCCTAGTAGACTGTTGGAGATTGCTTCACTCTGATCAGCGGCAGTATACGTTTCACTCGTGCGCCCATGGTAGCGTCTCTAAGATTGATTATGTGTTGGTGCCGGCAGCACAGGCGTTTTGTGTTAAAGAGATCAGGCATATGGCCCAGGGTACTCCCCGCTGTGGCTTCGGTTGGAATTAACATCGGGTGCCGAGGGACGGGTAGCCCTGATCAACCCTTGGTATCTTCGCAATCCCAAGACCCGCAGTGAACTTGTAAAGGCTTTGGATCACTATTTTCAGGAGATTGAAAGTTTGGTTTCCTCCGCGTTCTCCTTGTGGGAGGCGTTTAAGGCTGTTATTAGGGGTCAAGCTCGATCATTGATTGCTGGAGTCAAGAAGCAGAAAGAGGAAGAAGTGGTAAAGATGGAGACTGAGATCGCTGACTTGGAACTAGCGCTAGAGCGGGAGGTGACCCGTTCTGGATTGCATGTTCTGCAATTGAAACAGCTGGAATATAAGATGTTGGTGACGGAGGCTGCGAGGGCTCTTAGTCGGGAACAACAGGGGCGTCTTTATGACGGAGACAAGGCAGGCAAGTTGATAGCATGGTTAGATAGAAAGGATAGAGCGAGTCGGGTGGTACCGGAGATTGTGACAGTAAGTGGAGCTGGAGCTGTTGTGACAGACCCACAAGAGATAGTGGTGTGTTTTGCGGATCACTTTTGTACTCCGTACTCTTCCGTGTCTGATAGACCGGAGGAGGACTCGTGCCTATTATTACAAGATATTGCCCTGCTGTGTCTCTCTGTGGAAGACAGGGAACTTATGGATGTTACAATTATTGCTGATGAGGTGGCGTTAGCTATGCGTTCCCTACGTTCCGGTAAAGCGATGGGTCCCAATGGTCTGCCGATAGAATTGTACAAGCTCAGGCCTGACCAGATTGCTCCATATTTAAGGGACATGTTCCTAGAGTCCCGGGACCGTGGTTTTCTCCCCGCAACCAAAGATTGGAGACGATAGTTGTAATACACAAGGAAGGGAAACCGAGGAATAGGTGTGCCTCATACAGACCGATCTCTCTGTTAAATGCCGAGCATAAAAATCTTGCCAAGCTACTGGCTAATAGACTGATCAAAACCATTAGTGCTGTAATCCATCCGGATTAGTCTAGTTTTATCCTACATAGAAACACAGCTTTGAACCTTCGGCGTCTGCACGGAGTTCTAGTGAGGGCCTCGACGCTGCGTGAGCCGGCCATTTTGGCATCTTTGGACGCCACTATGGCGTTGGATACTGTGGAATGGCCGTATTTGTGGGCGGTGCTGGCTAAATTCAGGTTTGGACCAGATTTGATTGGTAGGGTTCGGCTTCTTTACGCGGACCCACTCGCACAGATTGTGGTTAATGGTCGTGTTTCGGCTCCGTTTTGTCTCGGTCAGGGTACCAGTCAGGGTTGCCCACTCTCCCCCCTTTTGTTCGCTCTGGCCTTGGAGCCCCTCGCTGCCTGGATCCGTTGGGAGCCCTCCATGAGGGGTATTTACTGGGCTTCGGAAAACGAAGATCGCATCTCCCTATATGCAGATGACATCTTGCTTTACTTGACTTCCCCTAGGAAATCTTTGATAGTTTTGTGTGACGTTTTGACTTCCTTCTGTAAAAACTCGGGCCTGATTATCAACTGGGCTAAATCCTATCTTTAAGTCCTCTGTGGTGATACTCCAGTTTTGCCGCGTAACTGTCCCATTCAGATAGCGCAGGAGGGGTTTAAATATCTAGGTATTTGTTTCGTTGGACCCTCGGGTCCGATATGAGCAAAACCTTCTCCCTCCCATGAATTGGTTGAAGCGAGTTCTTGCGAGCTGGCGGAAGCTTCCGCTTTCCCTGCTTGGGCGAGCAGCCCTTTTTAAGACGATGTCTCTTCCTCGTTTTTTGTATGCCCTTCAGAATACACTTGACATAGTTCCTGCTAGTTACTTTCGGATAGTTGAGGGTCTACAGAGGGAACTGCTGTGGGACGGCAGGCCCCGTATCGCCATTGCCAAATTGACACTCTCGCGGTACGACGGGGGTATTGCTCTTCCAGACATCAAAAGGTACTATTGGGCATCGCAGTTAGGGGCCATCAACCATGGTATGTATGGCCCCGAGTTAAACCCTGGTTTCGCCATGGATCGGTGGTTACTTCCCGGGGGCAACTATTACAGGGCGCTATATTCTAAGTCGGTGGTAAGGTCTTTGTCGGGTCCGATGAGGGCAGCCTTTCAGGTCTGGCAGGATGCCACTAGTGCGTTAGGTTGGAAAGATCGCTTGACCTTGGCTACCCCGCTTTTTGGGTCTGATAGGTTCGGCAAATTGTGGAACACCAAGGGGTTCGACAATTGGGATCTTATAGGCATTAACAAGGTGGGAGACCTCTGGGTCAAGGGACAGGTAAAGTTGTAGAGTAGTTCCTATTTTCCCAATAGGCCCTGCGCATTAGAATAACAAACAGTAGTATGGACGTAGAAGTGCGGATCTTCCAGGTCTCCACTTACTATGCTAAACTTAATTGGGTTTGTTACCAACTAGCTCAGAGGTCACTGGAAACTTTCTTCTCTGAATAGGAAGTGATCAGCTTCCCTGGTACAGACAAGAAGGGATTCAGTTTTCCAACAACCGCATAAACATGACAACTTTGCTCCTTAGAATAAGAGTCAATCTCTAGAGTCGTGTGAAACAATAGACAGTTATTTTACTCAGTCAGTTTTGTGCAGATTACTTTCACCAAAGTGCAGAGAATAGAGAGACGGGCGTTTTCAATAAAAAGGTATTATTTATTGAACAGTCTTTCTTCTCGTGCAAGAGAAATGAATTGCCACAATTGCAAGACTAGTTATTATAAAAAGTGCGTACAGTAAAATGAGGATTGTGAAATAATACTGTAAAAGCATTGATATGGTTTCTTAGCCATACAATGGTTTAAAATGAATGAAAACATATATACATTCATATATACATTAGGCTAACGTACTCAACTGGTGCTTCTAACTACGCCTACCCCAGTGTACCTGACCTAAGCCTAATACTTGGGAGGGAGTAAGTAAGTAGCAGTTTTAGTTAAGTTGGTTCCAGTGTACCTGACCTAAGCCTAATACTTGGGAGGGAGTAAGTAAGTAGCAGTTTTAGTTAAGTTGGTTTTGCCAAGGTTTGCTTCAAGAATTCTCTCTAAGGGTTTAGTCAATACCATACCTCTGGAATAGAATGTTGGAGGTCTTGTATCTCCTTCCAGGACTCGATATCCCAGTTACTCGCAAGAGTAGGCTGGAAATGCCGGAGCTGGATTTTCTCGGCAGGAGAAAAGACAGCGTCTCTCTCAGCACGTCGAGGAGGGGCAGCGTCCGTGGGCAGCTTGCATCTGCTGAGCTCTGCAGGGGACAGCTGTTCTGCTCCTATGTGCACCACACCATCGCTATCATCGATGTCTATGTCGTTGAGGCAGCGATAGCATCAGTAACATCAGCAGCCTTTGCTTAAGGCAACGTTGGTAATATTTATACCTGAAAGGTGCCTTGTTTGACGTAAGTTTTTGGACATAAGACGTCAATAAAGATGTCACTAGGAAGTGATAGTCTCTCAGTGCTCATTAGAGTTCTAATACTAATCAAAACATAGCAAGCGGGGCTTTCCCAGGTTGCTGAGTTTTTATCTTGTTGAAGAAGTCGGAGTGTAATCTAGGAATCTTAGATAGTAGCTTCTGCTGGGTCATTTGCTCTAATGAGCTGCAGAGGAAGCTGCAGAGGAAGTGATTCTGAAATGTGGCTCTGAACGTGTGAGGCCAGAGATGAGTTTTTGAATATTGTTCTTGATCGTTTATGTCATTATAGGGGAATAAGTGGATTATAGCCGTATAGGGGCATAAGGTCACAGTATGATCGGGGTCCTAGATTAGAACGCACACACACTCCACAAATTTATGTCCATCAAATTACTAAAACTATAGCAAAAGATGCATGTGTAACATTACTCACCCCAAAATACATATTTGCATTTGAAATGGCGTATTCGAAATACATGGAATGTACTGTACGTCTTTAAGCATAGAAATCATTCAAAATTATAGCATATGTAATAAATGAACGATTTTGCGAAAAAATTACACATGAAATATCTCTTAATACAGAAAAGAAATGCGAGATAATTTCATCACATATAAATGCATTTGCTGTAACATGTGCTAGAGGCTGGTGTAAAGTTATTATGTCTCTAGATTTACCTAAAAATAGAAGCTTCTGTTCTTTATGAATAGGTCTACCTTAAGCAAAGAATTTTTGTGCCAGAAAAAGGTAAATATTTTCAAAAAGTGTTCAATTAAAAAAAAAATTCTTGTTGAACGGGGGAATAGAGTTCCAACGCTTTTCAGCAGTTTTTGTTGATCAAAACTGAAGGCCGAATTCAGTGTTCATGGGAACGCTGTGTGTCGGAATGCTTTTCTAAAGTTATTGTTTCTGTTCGGGGGAGAACATCATATCAGACAGGCTCTCAAAGAATTGGTCTACAAAATCAGGTGACAGTTCGACCAAGTTCGATAGTGCTGTAACTTGGCAGGTGTGAGAATGATTGCTATCATCAAAGTCTGGATCAGCAATGCTCACAGAAGGTCGTACCTGGGTGATGTTGCTTTTATTTCTTGATACGTCTATCTCAATATCTGTTGTTGCATTATCAGGTATTGGCTTCGGAATAGACTGTTTATTAAGATCTTTAATCTTAGCTAGGCCAAGACAGGTTGTTTGTTGAATTGTGTCATTTAAGAACAATATTTGCTCTGGGATCATGCAGGCTCGAAATAGTGCTTCTAGGCCTTGTACCTGCCACTCTTTTGTACCCCTGATGGTTTTTGTTTCAATGTTATTTCTCCAATAATCAAAACCAAATGTCATCATTTTTTCATAAAATGCTTCTGAATATATCAATTTAGTATTTGTCAGCATTGTTTTCAATCCTGTTTTATCGAACAGTTTATAATAAAACGTTTCTGCATCACTGGTGTTAAACCCTGAGAAGTACTTGAATTTCTCATAGAATGTTTTAGAACTGCTTTTAGGTGGAGTAGCACAATGTTCCCATTGGTTATACTTAAAAACATTTCTAGGCTGTGCAGATTTATGCAAGTAATGATCACCATAGTGTGTGTAGCAGAACATCTGTTCATAACTAGACGAACCTTGTAAATAATCATGATCTGTGAATCTAGCTGACATTACTAAATCAGACATCATATTATTAATACTTTCAAAATCCCAATCATCAGAGAATGTACTAGGTTTTACAAAGTCACTTAATGAAACCTTGAATTGATGAGGATACTTCAGGATTTCGATCGGACCATATATTTCATAGTCAGTTTTGTCCCATACTACCCCGCAGGGTATTGGAATGGCTGTGACATTTACTGTTGACAGTTCTCTTTTCTTCACGTGGGATGATCTGTGTGGTTTGAGGACTAAGTTGATGTTCTGACTTGCTGTGTCCATTGTATTGTAATAAACCTTCCTAAAATTAAAACTAAACTTAGGCATAGTAGGAGTATGAATACCCCTGAAATAATCCAATGCTCAATCAATGGTGCATCCAGATATACTTCTTTGATTTGTTGGAAGAGTTCTGTTGCTTTTTCTTTAAAAGTCTTTTTTGTTTCTGGCATCACTTCGGGGTTGCTTTGATCCTCAGAAAAGTTATCGAAGTTGATGAAGTAGCCAGAGGCAGTTCTGTCAATTGTTGGAATTGTTCTTTCAATGTGTCTTTCGGTAGCACATTCTGATGCCACATCCTTGTAGACTGGTGTTTCTTGACGAACTGTTTCAATCTGTGTTCCAAGTGGCACGAGTTCCATGGCATTATTGCATAGTCCCTCTCTGTGCACTGCAGGCTTATCGAATGTGATTAGTCTTTCAGTTTGAACCTCTTGGATTGTTGCAAGTTTGGGTATTCTGTCGTTTCTCGGGAGTCCACTGGGCCTACTGTTGATTATAGGCCACATGCTTGTGGTTTTACCAGGTCGATTGATGCAACTCTGTTCTCCCTTTTCCCAGCAAGGGGCGGTAGTACTACTGATCTTGTTCCTTTGATTGCTAAGACAGGTACTGCTTTTCTGTAAGAAGGCCCAAATTCCTTCTTCACCGCTATTTTTTCTCTGACTAGATCCCCAATCTTTGGAATCCAGACAGGAATTGCTGGGGCTGGTGGTGCCTCGTCAGTGGTAGCTGGCTGTTGCTTTAACTTTATGTTGCTTAAGGATTTTCTTGTTTCGTTCAAGTCCTGTAAAACAGCCAAACGATCTTTGATGTCAAAGTCTGTTTTCTTATCTTCTACCACTGATACCTGACTATCTAAGTCCTGAATTCGCATTCTAGTTCCGAACAATAGTTCGAATGGGCTGAAACCTTTTAGAGAATTTCTTGGCAAGCTGTTTAGGCTTAACTGGACACTTATTAAATGTTTGACCCACCCAGCACCCGAACCTAATACCTTCGCTGTTATTGATTGCTTTATGTCCCGTTTTTTTCTTTCTACCACACACTGTTCCCTTCGGGGTGTGACGGACAAGAGTACCGCAAGCCAACGCCCATGCTGGCCATGGCCTCCTTATAAGCTCGAGAGCTGAAAGCAGGACCCTGGTCAGAATGGAACATGGAAATTGCGTATGTGCCGATAAAGACTCGCAGATCTTTTATAACCGTTCTGGCGTCAGCCGAGCGCTGGGGCCACATTTTTTTAAGTGTGTTTAGCCTTAATGATGTACAATGGGACGCGTGTCTCTTGTTTGATTGCGCGGATAGATCGCCTTATGCTTTCTATTAGGGTTCCTGACATTACACTGGCCGGTTCTCCACTGCGATCTCTGTTGCAGTCTTCACAGTTTTTTGCAAAATCATGAATTCCTTCACTCATTTCCGGCCACCAGTACTCTGATTGCAATTCTCTCAGAGAGTCCCTGATCTGTTTGGTGTCTCAGACCCAACCCCATATGTGCTTCCTGTAATGGGAATCTTCTCCTGTTCATGTTTGGAATTACTCTATCCCCCACTCCAGGGATTCGAGCAAAAGGAACGGAGTTTGCATCAATTACGTATGCATAATTGAGTGGATAGTTCACAGGCAGTGCTGCACAGTCGCCTTTTACGGTCTTTTTACTGCCAGCATGGTTTCCCCGTCTATGTATTTTTCTGAACGCTTTTTTGTGGCTACGGAAGCCGGTTTAGTTGCTTCCGCTGTGGCTGTATTAGCCAATGAATTCCCTGCAAAGTGAACGCCATAACGTTGATGACTCCGAGTGTGTATCACGTGAGTCTTTTGTAGTTCTTTCTGTAAAAGAACTACCGGTTTCCAAAACATTTTATGCTTGATTGTGGCACCTGTGTCATCTTTGTAATCATTTAAATCCAGCTCTGCAACTTATTATTGTAAGAGTTGACGCAAAAATGCGAATCGCACACTATTAGTGTCGGGAATTCACGTTCTGCATTTTCAAGCGCCATCTTTAAACATCTGATTTCAGCTCTCTGAGCCGAACACTTTCTTACTGATTCAGTTTTTGTTATTTTCGGTCTGAATTTACCGCACAGCCAGCGACCTTTAACAATCGCGCAGGCTGCATCGTAGGATTTGTTCTCTACGTTGAAATGCTGTACAAATCTATCTGTATAGATTATACAGGCGTACTGTGGGAGAGGCAGAAGTTCGATTGGCAGAGGATATTTTTCTTCATAAGTCAAATCATTCAGTTTTTCGAATTGCGGTGCGAAATAGTATTTCACATTTTCCGCTCCAAGAGAATTTACACACTGTATCCATTTCGGATCCAGTGACACTGTAGGCAGGTTTACTGGGCTGAATAGCGCCTCGAAGGCGGATTCCGCTGTGAGGACATTAATCCTTTTGCCATGTGCTAGTTCTCTTTGATTGGCTAGTGCCGTTATTACTGCTTTCACAGTATTTTCTGTGAGACTGAATGTTTTTTCTGCTTGTGTGTACAAGTGTGATTTGTAAGCTATTGGTACCTTTTCTCCCTCATTAGAGGTCAGGTACGTGAATCTGCATCTTCCTGGGATGACTCGGATTACAAGATTGCGTGTGTTGTCACGTGTATCTCATTTTGTTTTTCGTAACATGTCTGTTTGCAGTGATCTCAAAATTTCTGTGTGTTTTTGAGTCCAAGTGATTGGTTTAAAATCAGGTTTAATTAGTTCATAGACAGGTTTAACTCTCTCCGCGTAATTTAGAATGTATGTTCTTCCAAAATTCAGAAAACCTAGAATCGATTGTAAGTTCTTCAGCATTTTTGGTGCTTGGAGTACAGCGCACTTCTCTAAGAAGTTGTCCGCTAGGCTTTTTCCTTCACTTGATAATTCGTATCCTAAAAATAATACTGTCAGATGGGCAATTCGAGACTTTTTAAAGTTGAATTTGTAACCCTCTGCTGCGAACCCAAGTATAATGGTGTTCACTCTTTTCAAGTGAGTCTCCAAGTCGTCGTCTGTGAGATAGATATCATCTACGTAAGATAATGCCTCATCATCATATATTTGTAGTAACTCTGTTACTCTGGCTGAGAATAGTCCTGGGCTGTTCTTGAATCCCTGTGGGAGCCTACAGAAATTTTTCTGAGACCCCATTACTGAGAAAGCGGTTAAGTATCTGGTTTCTGGTGCAATGTTTTGACAAAAGAAACCATTAGATATGTCTAATGTCGTTTTATATTTTTTCCTAACTATGTTATTCATTAGTGCAGCACTATGCAAATTTTGTACTGCAAATGTTTTGCAACATGTATTAAGGTGTCTGTAATCCAAAACTAGACGATATGAATTGTCTGGCTTGGAGACAGGAAACAAAGGATTGTTCATTTGAGAGGTGCATGTTTCAATCACCCCCTGGTATTCAAGTTGATCTAAAATCTCCCTGACTTGTTTTTTAGCTTCTTGCTTAATGGGATACTTCCTTTGGGCAGTTGGTTGACTTTTTAACTGGATTTTGTGAGGAGGAGAGTCCTCATCCCATCCTACATGATTTTTATATTATGCTGGTGCCTGGGCTACTGCCCATTTCCTTGCATATGTATATTTTTTGTGAATCGGAATGTGATTCGAGAAGGCAGGCATAATCATTTCTTCGCCACGAGGGCACTCCCTGACAAACTCTGGGGGCCAATCTTTTTCAGCTAACAGAATATCATAGCCTTTTGAGAGTTTATCCCAAAATAGACCCTTTATTTTCCTAGTCTTATCACCCTCTATACGCAGTGTTATTTCGTATATCTTATGGGGCTCGCTAACTCTGGTGTCGGCAGTTTCAACCTGAATGTATTCATTCGTGTCCACTGTCTCCAGATGACTCATCAGGATCTTGCAATCTATAGTGATTTCTGCTGCACTGTCTAGCATTGTCTGTGCCCACTCCCCGTTTTTCAACTGTGTCTTCAGTATTCTCTGCATGGTCGATTACTCTAATACTGGCTACCTTCTTTTTTGGAAATTGAGATTTTTTACTTTGAGCAGGTTCCTTGTCTTTGGACTTGGTATGCTCTCCTGGGTCTGACCGTCCTCTTTCCGATTTCTGCGAAAAAGATCAAGAGGGACGTGTATCAATACTTTGATATCTATCAGGCTTCTTCAAATTATCCCTATTTCTAAGGTTATATCTTTTCTCAAAGGGCTCCCTCTGGGGAGACTGGTGTTCTCGAGTCGAAGTTCTCTCCCTCCGCCGAGGAGACCTTCCTCTGGACTGGAAAACTTTTTCTTTGGGAGTGGACTGTTTATTTCCATCCCAACTCTTTTTAGGAGTATTAGAATTATTTTTAATAAATAATTTTTCAGGATTTTCGAGCAGTTGGGGCTTTACTGGTTTCCACCCAAGCTGTCTCTACCTAGTTCTTCATAAAATTTTTCTATAATTCTGGCAAGCTCAATTGGTTGATCTGTTACATCTGTTTCCTTCAACTTCTGGCGGATCGCCACAGATGCTGCTTCTCCTTTTATATTGGCTAGTAATATAGCCGAGACCTGCTTGAAGTCTTTCAGTAATTTCATACCAAGAGTTAAAGCGCGTTCTGGACCGTATTCATTCTGAATCTGTTTTTGCACTTCTGGTATCACCGCCATAGACGGAACACCATGTGTTTTTGTGTAAATGGAAGCAAAGACTGTACCCCAAGTATCACAGTCCTCCATGAGTGGTGCGACCCCCATAGGAAGGCAGATGGTCAGGATCCTATGTTTCTCAATAGCGGTAGTATTCGGAAATACTGCCTCTATTTGAGTGATTTTCTGCGCTAACCAGAAAGGAATTTGTTCCCGTTTTATGGGGGTTTTACCAAGACATGACTGTATGTTCTGTGGTGTAATTTTATTTGTGTTTCCCTGATGAGGGGTCAGCTGTGGTATATTAACAGCTGTTTGGACTGTAGCAGTTCGCATTACATATTGGACTAATTGCCTATGTATTTTAATTAATGTTTTTAGCTGTGCTAAAAGTTCTTCTCTAGACATTTTATCAATGTCCGGATGTGGTGTGTAGCTGGCTAGAACCGGCCACGTTGCTCCTGGTCTACCTAGTGGACCGAGCCTGGTAATATGATCATTGTGTTTTAGGGCGCCTTTAAACCAGAGCAGGTGCTCTTGGTATTTTAATGGGATTTCAGTCTCCTCGAAAGGAGCGTACTCTTCCCGTGGGTCCCCTATTTTGTAATAGTGGAACTCGTGTGTTGCAGCGTTTGCCGCTGGAAATTGTATCCATGAATAGAATACCTCTGTCTGCCGATATTCGTGTGCCTCTATCACGAAGACGACTGTGCCACCTTGTGTGGTCAGTCCATTTTCTATACGTTTTGACGTTATAGATTTTCTTAAATGTGCCGGGATGATTATCACACCCGGTTCAGTAGTTTCATCGGGACCCTGCTGAGTCGCATCTACTGCGTGTGCAGCGGTTCCGTTTTCTCCTGGCATTGTATAAATGCAAGGTTTGCAGAGTAGGTCTCCAAGGAGACAAAGATTGGGTGCACAATATTTTGGAACACTGTATCCTTCAATGTTGAATAAACCAGAGCTTTACATAGGAATCTCTTCCTACTAAGGTCGGGCGGATTTTAACCTTTCACCCACTCCAGACGTCTATTGGAGTATTTACGGGAGAAAGGGGTCTGTGTGAAAAATGCACGACTGAGTTACTCTAACGTCTTGCGTTAGTTTTATCGCCTTACCAAACGTTGGGCACCATGTAGTGTAGTTCCTATTTTCTCAATAGGCCCTGCGCATTGGAATAACATAAACAATAGTATGGACGTAGAAGTGCGGATCTTCCAGGTCTCCACTGACTATGCTAAACTTAATTGGGTTTGTTACCAACTAGCTCAGAGGTCACTGGAAACTTTCTTCTCTGAATAGGAAGGTATCAGCTTCCCTGGTACAGACAAGAAGGGATTCAGTTTTCCAACAACCGCATAAACATGACAACTTTGCTCCTTAGAATAAGAGTCAATCTCTAGAGTCGTGTGAAACAATAGACAGTTATTTTACTCATATGTATATTTTTTGTGAATCGGAATGTGATTCGAGAAGGCAGGCATAATCATTTCTTCGCCACGAGGGCACTCCCTGACAAACTCAGTCAGTTTTGTGCAGATTACTTTCACCAAAGTGCAGAGAATAGAGAGACAGGCGTTTTCAATAAAAAGGTATTATTTATTGAACAGTCTTTCTTCTCGTGCAAGAGAAATTAATTGCCACAATCGCAAGACTAGTTATTATAAAAAGTGCGTACAGTAAAATGAGGATTTCGAAATAATACTGTAAAAGCATTGATATGGTTTCTTAGCCATACAATGGTTTAAAATGAATAAAACATATATACATTCATATATACATTAGGCTAACGTACTCAACTGGTGCTTCTAACTACGCCTACCCCAGTGTACCTGACCTACGCCTAATACTTGGGAGGGAGTAAGTAAGTAGCAGTTTTAGTTAAGTTGGTTTTGCCAAGGTTTGCTTCAAGAATTCTCTCAATACCATACCTCTGGAATAGAATGTTGGAGGTCTTGTATCTCCTTCCATGACTCGATATCCCAGTTACTCGCAAGAGTAGGCTGGAAACGCCGGAACTGGATTTTCTCGGCAGGAGAAAAGACAGCGTCTCTCTCAGCGTGTCAAGGAGGAGGAGGGGCAGCGTCCTTGGGCAGCTTGCATCTGCTGAGCTCTGCAGGGGACAGCTGTTCTGCTCCTATGTGCACCACACCATCGCTATCATCGATGTTGTTGAGGCAGCGATCGCATCAGTAACATCAGCAGCCTTTGCTTAAGGCAACATTGGTAATATTTATACCTGAAAGGTGCCTTGTTTGACGTACGTTTGTGGACATAAGACGTCAATAAAGATGTCACTAGGAAGTGATCGTCTCTCAGTGCTCATTAGAGTTCTATTACTAATCAAAACATAGCAAGCGGGGCTTTCCCAGGTTGCTGAGTTTTTATCTTGTTGAAGAACTCGGAGTGTAATCTAGGAATCTTAGATAGTAGCTTCTGCTGTGTCATTTGCTCTAATGAGCTGCAGAGGAAGCTGCAGAGGAAGTGATTCTGAAATGTGGCTCTGAACGTGTGAGGCCAGAGACGAGTTTCTGAATATTGTTCTTGATGGTTTATGCCATTATAGGGGAATAAATGGATTATAGCCGTATAGGGGCATATGGTCACAGTATTGATCGGGGTCCTAGATTAGAACGCGACAAAGTCGTTTGCGGCCCTGCAGGTTGAGTTTGAATTGGGTGGGTCTGAATATTTCCGTTATGCTCAGGTTCGTCATGCATTAACTTCGGTCTTCCCGGTTGGGGAGGAGATATCTGAATCTACCCCACTAGAGGACCGGGTGTTGGATGGTCATTTACCGGATAGTACCATCTCCCTGGTGTATAAAAAATTGATCAATCACAGGGCGGACCTACTGTTGAAATTGCAAGATCAATGGACCCGTGATGGCCTTGAGCTTGAAGATGAGGACTGGCAATCTGCAATCTCCTCCCCCAGGTAGGTTGCGATTCCGGCACGGCTCAGATTAGTTCAACTCAAAATATTACATAGAGTATATGTCACAGGTCCCCGTCTGGTTCGCTTGGGCTTTTCTGAAGAGGGTCTTTGCCAACGGTGTTGCGGGCAGCTGGGTACGTTTCTCCACATTATCTGGGAATGCAGGGAAATCGCTGTTTATTGGAGGAGGGTTCACGAGGTTATTCAGAAAGTCACGGGGGTGGCTCTCTTGCCAGAAGCCAGGCACTGCTTGCACAAATGTCTGGGAGCCCACTGACCATAACGTTGCTCAAACTCAATGGGTAACCCTAGGGGCTATGATCGCCAAACGTAATATCGCACAATTATGGGGATCCCAGAGGCCCCCTACCCTCGAGGTTGTGGATGGAAAACTTGGATCGGTGCATGTTTAGGGAAAAAACTGTAAACCTGGCTCGGGGTCGTCCCCGGAAGTGGCACAAAATTCATTGATGATTTAATGATGTACCACCTTTGCACAGTCTGTGCACTTCATGTAATTTGTTGCTGCCTTTCTTGTTCTTTCTAAATAAAAGAAAAAAAAATCTGGGCAGCGCCATCATTTGTAGAGAGCGGCTTTCCCGAGCAATGTAAGGGGTAAGGTTCTCCAATGTTGTACATCGTCTCGAAGTCGTCGCAGGGAGGGTTCTAGGTTGCGGTCAAAAAAGATTGCCAGTTCTATAGTGATGTATAGGCCCAGGTAACCAAAATCCTCTGTCACCACCTTTGCCACAAAGTATCCCGGAATCCGTGGAGTATCCCCATTTAGGACGAATATTACTGATTTGTTCTAGTTAATAGTATAGCTCGAGTATTTTTGGTATTGGGTCAAAATATGAAGGACGCTATGTAGTGAGGCGTAAGGGTTGGCTATATATAAAAGGATGTTGTCTACATATGGGGAGATGCGATCCTCCCAGGAGTCTGACCATTTAAGCCCTCTAATCAGAGGGTCGCCTCTGAGCCAGACCACCAGGGACTCGAGGGCCAAAGCAAAGATCAGTGGGGAAATGGGACAGCCTTGTCTCGTGCCTCTTCGTAGGGTGAATGTTCCCGACCTACCTCCATTCAACAATATCTGTGCCATAGGCTCCATGTAGAGGAGGCGAATCCAGGATTGGAATTTGGGGCCAAAACCTTGTCTTTCCACGATCGTAAACAAGAAGGGCCACTCCAGCATATCGAACACCATCTCAGCGTCCAATGAAACCACTAGGACACTCTCCTGAATAGTATCTGCCCTCGCCAGTACTCAATGAAGGCGTCTCAGATTTAATGTCTCTACCTAGCATGAAACCTGACTGGTCAGGATGTATCAAAGAGCTCAAGACCGGGGTTAATCTATTTGCCAGCAACTTAGCTAAGATCTTAACTGTGGCATTTAACAGGGAGATTGGTCTGTAAGATGAGCAGCGGTCCAGCGGTTTCCTGGCCTTATGGATCACAACGATGTTGGCTAGCCTTTGTTCTTCTGGTAAAATTCCCACCTCTAGGCTTTCATTAAACATTTTTCCATATGCCTGGCAATCCTAGATGCTATCAATTTGTATAACTCAATGGGCCATTAGGGCCCATTGCTTTACTGAAGTTCAAGGATCTGATGGCTTTCTTCACCTCGTCTGCAGTAAGGTCCGATGCAAGTAGGGCCCTGTTTTCTAACGATACAGTTGGCATATTAAGGGTGGACCATAACTCGCTGGCTGAGTCTGGCGTTGCACTTGGCGACGGGGTGTATAATTCTGCATAGTACGCCGCATAGTATGCCGCAAAGGCGTTCACTATCTCCTACCTGTTCTGAGTGGAAGCTCTTTTATGGTAATTTCAAGTATCCACCTAGATGCTGCTTTCCACTTATCTAACCAGGCTAGCAGCTTTCCTGCTTTATTTCCCACTTCATATAGGCAATGTAGGGTTGCTTTATATCAAGGTTTCACTGCCTCCTCAAGCGTGTCTTTATCTTCTTTCTTTTGTACACTTAGTTTATGATAAACTGTCTGCGGATCTGTAGCTGTCAGGTCAGATTCAAGGCCATGGAGCTCCCTCTCAAGTTCCTCCAGTCCTGCCTTCTTATCTTCTTGTGGGCCGTGATTGAGGCAATGCTCTCTTCCCACAGCACAGTTTTAAAGGCTTCTCCGAGTATCTGGATCGATTCCACAGTGCCCTCATTCTCCCAGAATTACTTTTCCGATGTCTTTTGTAAGTCAGAAGTCAGTTTGAATGTGCAGTAACCTCTGAAACCAGGGATCGAGCGGGAAAACGAGGATCGTCGGTCTCAGCCCTCGACTATAGACTGCCCAGACGGGGGAATGATCAGAAAGGCCCCTGGGAAGGAAACCCACACTACTAAATAAGTGAGAGTACTGCACAAGTCCAAGTATGTAGTCTACGCACGATGGACTACCATGTGCCCCACAGTGAAAAGTACATTGATTAGTGTTTGGGTTGTATGCGCGCCAAACGTCCATGAGGCGAAGCGCAGCTACGAAGTCTGCTAACAGTTTCCTCGAGGGATCACTCCCCCTAGCAGGCCATCTATCACTTTCAGCAACTATTGCCCCATTGCAATGACCTCCATTGATCAATTCCCCCTGTGGCAGCTTAACGATACATGAGCCTAAGTCTGCTAGTGCTGCCGTGTGGCGCCTAGGAGGGACATAGAGTGAAATGATATCAAGGTGTTCACGGACAACACCACCACCATGTGGTACTGCAACAAACAGGGCGGGTGGGGTCGTGGACCCTATGTCAGGCGGCTCTGCGCCTCTGGACATGGCTGGAACATCAGGGCATTTTCCTGGTGGTTCAACACTTGGCAGGTTCTCTGAACGCCAGGGCGGACAAACTAAAACACTTGTGCATGATGGATCACGAATGGTGTCTGCGCTCCGACTTGGAGCAAGGACTCTTTCAGCAGTGGAGAGAGACTTGGTTAGATCTATTCGCCACCAAAAAGGACACGCAATGTCTTCACTTTTACGCGTTGGAATTTCCAAGGTGGCACTCGCTCTGCGACGCTTTTGGCCGCAAGTGGAGTTCTGATCTTCTTTATGCCTTCCCACCTATACCACTTCAGCCCAGAGTGCTGAAGATCAAGCGTTACCTGGCCCAAGTCATCCTTGTGGCTCTGGACTGGGCTCGAAGAGTATGATATCCTGAGCTACTCAGCATGGCCATCGATCCCCTGATACAACTGCCTTTTTGGGAGGATCATCTGTCGCAGCAGCAGGGAACGGTCCTCCACCCAAACCTGTCCAGCCTCCACCTCCTTGAGTGGAATTGAGCTGCGGCGGTTGACGTCTGTTGACCTGCCTCCCGAAGTTTGTGATGTAATCTTGGCAGCCAGGTGTCCCTCCACTAAGACGATATACGCCTGCAGGTGGAATACATTTGTGGCATGGTGCCCAGCAAAGGCTGTGGATCCCCTTTCTGCCCCTCTTTCAGAGGTCCTTCTATTTCTGCTTTCTTTGGCCTAGCGGGGCTCTGTTCTGGGTACTATCAAGGGCAATCTCTCTGCCGTTTCAACCTTTTTACGTCTTCCAGATCAGCCTTCCCTTTTCAAGTCCCCCGTTATAAATAAATTCTTAAAAGGCATTACTCATCTTTTCCCTCCTGTTCCCTTCATAATGCCTCAGTGTGACTTGAACATGGTTCTAACATATTTGATGTGTGCTCCCTTTGAGCCACTTCACAACTGTCCTCTTTGTTTTCTTACTTTGAAAACTGCATTCCTGGTGGCCATCACCTCTGCCAGAAGGATGAGTGAGCTCCAGGCCCTTTCTTCTAAACCTCCTTTTCTCTCTATCCATCCAGACAAAGTTGTTCTAAGGACTCGTCCTTCTTTTCTGCCAAAGGTTGTCACTGCCTTTCACATTGGGCAGACCATCACTTTGCCCACCTTCTTTCCGTCTCCGCAACCCTCTAAAGAGGAAGAGAGGCTCCAACGTCTAGACCCAAAACGTGCGCTCTCATTCTATCTCAACCTCAGAAGTGTGGCTCAAGGGTTAGAGTGGCAGACCCTGATGCAGAGGTCTGGCCCGGTACCAGGGTTCAATTCCCCCTCGGCGGGTCTTGGGCTCAATTTACTCGGACCTGATAATTCTCGCCTCGGTGCCTATTCTAATCATGGGTCCCACTCTGCAACTCTGGGCAATAGCTTGCTTAATCTCCACAACGGCCCCAACAGCGCTGAGATGCCTTGTTTCACCTTGGGGGTGCCCAGGAGTGGACATTTCACAGGGAAAAGCCAGGAAGGGTTCCACAGAGGTATGCGTTACAGCGCCAGGACACCCCAGTTGGGGTATTAGTGCGCTTTACAAGTACAAATTACATAAACTGCACACAGCAGTTCTGGGTGGATGACCAGCTCATTGTTGGCTACGTGGGCGCCAAGAAAGGTCGGGCCGTGCACAAGCGGACTATCTCTTGGTGGGTTGTTCTATGCATAAAGGCTTGTTATTCTTTGGCTGAAAAAGAGCTTCCGATGGGGCTGCACGCCAATTCTACCAGGGCGATGGCAACCACTACTCCTTTGGGACGGGGAGTTCCCTTGAATTACATCTGTCAGGCAGCTAAATTGGCCTCGCTGCACATGTTTCCCAAGCATTACTGCCTAGACAGCCAAGTCCGGAGAGACGGCTTCTTTGTCCGTTCTGTTCCCCAGGACTTTCTGGTGTGATCTTGGTTCGCAGACCCTCCACCGGGTTTGGTATTGCTGGGGTATCTATTCTAAGGTAAGGAATCTATCAGCATGTGTTTCTTTCAGATGCACAAGTTACTTACCTTTGGTAACAATATATCTGTAAGAAACATTAGTAGTGATAGATTCCTTACCGCCCTACCCATCCTCCCCGTTCTGCGAACTGATTTCTAGGGTTAAGGTAATCCCTTTCAGGACCCTAGTTCCAAGGCACCAGTGGTCAGTATCTTGCATGGCTCTGAGTTCCTGGTGCGGAAAGTCGTGTACAGAACTGATGTCAGCACGCGTGGGCGTGTCTAAGTAGCGCCAGCAACGTCATCTTGGCGACGATGCTCGCAGAGCCGCATGACGACACCTACCGACGCGCAGGGGTACTGCTGCCGAAAAACGTTCCGGATCCAGTCTGACGTTTGGGGGGAAATTCTAAGGTAAGGAATCTATCACTATTAATGTTTCTTACATATATATTGTTACCAAAGGTAAGTAACTTGTGCTTTTGGTCTTTTCTTCTCATCATGCCTCCAAAGCAGCTGAAGCCTTCGCGGAGAGGGGCGCGATAGGAGAAGGCACTGCAGAGAGTCTCAGGGTCCCGCGGCGTTCGCCGAAAACCCCGATCGCGAGGAAAGCAGAAGATGCTACTTCAACAGCAGGAAGTAAGGAGGGAAAACCAAAAGCAAGGAGCAGCATCTCGGGAAAGAGGCGGGCCCTGCCAGACAACAGCGGGGGATTCTTGGGATGTTTGCAAGTCGAGGGAAGCTGGAGGAGAAAGGGGAGAAAGTGGAGAAAGAGGAAACTCCAACCACGGATGGGGGGATTTCGACAGTGCTGGCACAGGAGAACATCGACCCTCCAGTGGGCTATTTGAGTGCTAGTTTGGCTGCTATGGGGTCTGTGATCCTGTACTGGGTGTTGCAGAGGGACCTGAAGCCATAATAACAGACAAACACTGTAGCATGGAGAAGGCTGTGGATGGCAGCTTAATAAAATATACCAAGTCCATCCGTATTCTGGGCAAGGTTGGGGTACCCCAGAATATGGGGGGAAATGATTTTCCCTGTAGGAGAGTAGGGTCTTCTTCCTATGGTTACCCCCACTTTTTGCTGTGATTCTCTGGTTTTTTGACTTTAGTGTGGCTGTGGGCCTGCTAATCAGACCCACAGCCCAGCTGTTCTCTCTCTAAATGTATACATTGTACTTTAGGTACATACCAGATTGGTTACTGGTTGTGAGCCCCTGTATAGTGTACCATAGGTACCCAGGGCATAGGTGCACCTTAGGCCTACCAGGGGCTGCAGCATGTATTGTGCTACCCCTGCTTTGCCTTCCAAACTGACACCACAGGTCTGTTCACACAGCCTGGGTAAAGTGGTGTAATCACCCCTTACTTAGATATAGTATCCCTATATCTACCTTTACATATAGACACATATACACCTATAAGTCACTCCTATGGTAGGCCTCGACAATCCTGGAGGCAGAGTGCTTGGTTTTATGTGAGAGGGTGCCCTAGCATGAGCTGAGCACCTCTGAACCTTTCGGAACCATCTCCTTATAGCTGTTCTATGATCTAGCCATACCATATATTCTTAAGTGCATTATAATCCTCGCGGTTAATGCTAACTTTGGTTTGGCTTTATAAAAACATGTTGTGTAAGGTGTCAAACACTTTGGAATACTACACCCACCCCCCGTCAGTCCTGGCCGTGGGGGTAGCATTCACCCTTCTAGAGGGAGAAGACATGTAGTTACTGCTTTACCGGGTTAAAGTTAAACAGAGCTTCAGCATCACAAAATGGATGCTGCTGCCACAGACACGAGTCTGACCTCCTGCTGCTGGGCAAAACTCCGGCAGGGGAGGCCTGGACAATAGGCACCTCCCCAGATAGGGTTTTGTGTATTGGGGCAGGGAGGGTTGCATTCAGTGCATGCTTTACAGACACTGCCTGAGGCACACAAGGTGCTCCATGCATAGCCCGGTTCAAACCAGTTGCTGGGGGCACATAGCCCCAGCTCTGGCACAAAACTGGACAAAGGGAAAGGGGTGTAACCACCCCTTTCTCAGGTCCACCCATAGGAGGGACCTAGCCAGGTAGTCCAGCCCCCATCCTTAGTATAAGTATAGGAGCTGTGTCCATAGGACTTTAGATTACCCTGGACGAATCTTTGAAAGACATAGCCTGGACTTTCAACGTTCCATTTTGACTTGAAGACGGAGAATATTTCCCTTGTGGTCAAGGAGTGACCGCCCTGTTCAAACAGGCACCAACAGCAACTTTGCCGGTCTGCATTTTCGAGGCTCCCGCTGGATCCCGAAGTATCTGCGACACAGGAACTGGACTTCCAGACTTCTATGACCCGACCCACATCCACAGCAAAGCTGAGACCCGTGACGGACACGAGAGACCTGGGACCGGAACTCCTGGACATCCTGCAAGCTGCACTCCTTCAACGAGGTATCGCGAAGTTGTGCTTAGAGGTGCTTGAGCCTCGAGCACCATTTGCACCGAAGCCCAGGCCCCCACACTCCGTGAGTGTTCCGTGGGCTCTGCTTTTGCATTTGAGCTTGACGTGTCTTCCCGGTTCCTAGTCCATTGGCTAGTGAGCCCCCTGAAGACCTTTCTTTTTACGGTTGCTCTAGGCTTGCTCCAGATTCCCTGAAATGGAGAAGCGCCACAGACCTTGCTGGTCTGCAACAGAGCCAATCTCAACTTCCTGCATGGGTTGCGGTTGCCAAGGCTTGTTCGGTCCAATTGGGATAACGACACTGCAGTCAACTAGATCCATTGTGGGACAGCTCGAATCCAGCACCTGGTCACCGTCGATGCCTCCTGGACGTCGTGGCTGAAGAGACAAGTTTGACTACCTCACCTGAAATCACACGACATCGCCTGGTTCCTTCCTGGTCACTGGCTAGTGACCCAGACTGTGTCCCTTCTGCTTTCAGGTTCTTCAGATCTTCAATCCACCGGGACACTTTTCCTCTAGTCGCCTGCAGCACTTCTTTGCAGTTCTCCATAGAAAACGACGACGAAACCCGACACAAAAAGACACCTATGCACCCGGCTCCCGTGGGTCTTGACTCTTGAAGTGTCCTAGTTTAAAAGGGTTCCATCCTAGTCCATCCGGCAGTATCCTTAAATTGTATATTTGTAACTTTTACGATCTCCATAGAAAGTCAATGGTAACCCGCGCCTGTGTTTAGACACTGCACGCGTCTCCCGTGGGCCTCCTACTTCCTAACCTTTGGTCGATTAGAGTAGCCCTAGCGATTCCACAGGCCCCAGGCGTGCTTTCTAATTCTCTTGTGGTTCTTATACCACTTTCTTAATATATGGTTTGGGAGGCCCCTAGGGCATAACGTATACTGTGCAACTTATCGTATATTAATTGTGTGACTTGTATTGTATTTTTACCTCCAACCTCATAAAGAGTGCAGAGGGGTTGTGTTTAGATTAAATACATATATATTTGATATATACCTTGTGTGGTGTCCTTTCATTTGGTACTCAAGGGATTATAATTGGTAAAACAACTTGCTTAACTCACCTACTGAAGTCTTAGCCTGAAGACTGCTGGTTCATGCTACCACTAGGATAGCTTTCTGTTGTGAATAAAAGATGGGTAGTCATGTAGTTTCTTGAAGCTCCTTTATTCAAGTAAGATGGTAATAGGATATACAGGAGAAAACCCCACCAGGAGCAGGATGGTTACTGCTCAACCCACTCTCTTCAACTGTCATTCCCCACACACACCAGGCACACTAACATTCTACTCACTCTGTCATCCAGCATTCAACATTCCATTCAGACATCACATTCATACTGGCTGAGCAGCTAACAAGGAGATGACCCAAGGTACAACACGTTCTATAAGGTTGACTTTTACAACCACCATCAATAAGGGTCGATAGACTGGTGCAAGGTGCCCACTAGAACATCATATGCTGAGCTATCCATCATCAGTGAAGGGGAGATATCAGTATTGGATGTCTCCCGTATGGAATCAGATAGCTCTCTTACAAATCAGAGTACTCAAAAGTGTCTATCCTCCCTAACAAAAAAGAAGAAAGAGAATTAAAGGCGGAAAAATGTGAGAGGCTGGGCAATCAGGAACAGATCATGGCCACTCTAGCCAACTAAAACGGGACTACTCAACTACAGAGGGGCAGATTTATGTCAACTGGCGCATCCCCAGGGATGCGCCAGTTAACATGCGCCACAGTGCGCCAGAGCTCCGCCAGCCATGGTGCGCCGCATTTATAATGCGGAGCATCATGGTGCAAAAACGGCACATATGCGTGACGCATCTGTGCCGGAAATGTGGCACATTGCTGGAGTTGCGTCGCAAGCGCGACGCAGCTCCAGCAAGGCTCGGGGGTGCCCCATTTTAACAATGCTGCATCAAGACCTACGCCTGCTTCAAGCAGGCGCAGGGATTTGACGCAGCATTGGCCTGAAAGTGACTGAGTGAAATCTCATAGATTTCACTCAGCCACTTTTGCGAGGCGCACCTGCCCCGGAACGCCCACCCTGCGCCGGAACGCCCACAAGCGGCGCAGGGCTTTACAACGTGACGCCTCTGCCTAGATGCGTCACGTTGTAAATCGTTCGTAGGGATGCGCCACGTTTACGCCGCCTTGCGTGATGCAACAGCGGCGTAAACGTGGCGCAAGGGCCTCATAAATCTGCCCCTCAGTTTCTAACTGAAGATGGTGGGCACGAAGGTGTGGACCTCACCGAAGGGCTAAAGAATCAGCCTAATAACCCGCCTAATAACCCCAAGACTGAGGCAGAATCCACCCCCTCTATGTGTTTGATATATTCAACCCTCAAACAGATGCAGGGGGAAGCTAGCCAGGAGCATAAACAGGCCCATCTTGCAACAAAGAAGCTTCAAGGCGCTATCCGCAAAGTAAATAAATCATGTACTGAGATTGCGGAGAGAACTATGGCCCATATTATCAAGAAAGGGCTCTACATTATCGCAGCTTTTATCGGCAGGAAACTGTCGCTAAAGCGGCAATAATGGGCTTGATAATATGTCCTTGTGAATTCCCATAGAAGCCCAGGTTAACACCAGAACCTGGTGCTTCTATGGGAATTCACAAGGGCATATTATCAAGCCCATTATCGCCGCTTTAGCTGCAGTTTCCTGCCGATAAAAGCGGCGATACTGTAGTGCCCTTTCTTGATAATACGGCCCTTTGGCTCTTGAAGAGCGGGTGGTAGCATTAAAGGCTGGAATGGAGAGCTCCGCACGGCAAATTAATCGCGGATGATGGACATTATGTGGAAACTAGAAGACTTTGAAAACCGCCAACGGCGCAACAATTTAAGATTGCTTGGTATCCCTAAAAATGCAGAAGGAGGGCATATTAGAGGATTTGTGTTGCGCTTGCTGAAGGGTGGTTTCTCTGAACTTGCACAGTGGGATTGGGATACTGAGGTACAGCGCGTACACCGCTTTCCACTTATGCTTAGGAAAAAGCAGGGGCAGAATGATGTGAATGAAAAGCCCAGAGCCATACTATGTTTTTGAGGTAATTTCTCCTGCAACAAGCAGTGTTTGACCAGGCCAGACCCAACCAGGTTTGCGACGCTTGGCTGAGGGCCACACCTTATTTGTCAGGCCAGATTTCTGCCACACTATGGTGGAGAGAAGGTGAAGGCTACACTAGCTAATTTCGCCTTCTCAAAAGTAAGGTGCGAGACCTATTAGCTTAGCCCTGCTTGACTTAAAATCCTATACAAGGGAACCACTAGAGTAGTTTCTTCTGAGATACAGGCTCAAGACTTTTTACGGGAATTTTCGGAGACTAGGAACCTGAAGGGACCAGAGAAGTAATCTGGGGGTGATTGAAGTTTAATTGTGATGAATCTGGATGATGAAGGGGGCTATTTTTTCTCTATTTTGTTTAATCACTTGGGGTTTTTTCTGGGCTGTTTTTCTTGGGTGGTGGTGGGGAGCAGCTTTATGCAGAGGAGGCATCACAAGGGTCCATGGACCTTTTTTACTTAGGGATAGAGGATAGGGGGGTAGTTTGAGGGAGGGCCAGCTAAATTCGATGAGCTAGTTTCAGTAGGGAGGAGGAACAGATCGGGTTGTCTCTATACTATAAATGGTGCTGGATAGATTGAGGATTGCCTCAGTTAACATATGTGGCCTGACTTATCCCCTGAAAAAAATGCAGGATTAACGAGGATATACAATATTTAAAGGTGGATATAGTTTATATCCACTATATATCGATCTGCTAGTTAGAAGGATCAAAATATAATAACCGGATTTCAGGAGTGCATAGCAATGAGGGGAGTACTAAGATATTGGCATATGCCGGCAATCTCATGTTGAAGGACTGTAAAATCGATATCCTATAATATTGGCCTAATGTATCCCATACATTACCATACTATTTTAGGTTAACCCCTCCATTGGGAATAAACTCGAATTATGTATATATTAAGAACGGGCCTTTTCTGAAGAAACCCCATGTTGGTTTCATTTCCCTGTACCTCTTGCTAGGAAAACACATGACCTGCCACTTTGTAAAGAGAGACTCTGAAAGGTCGGCCTGGGCTATGAATGGACCATTGATTCTAACTTGGGAAACTCAAGGTAACAGCTGCCTTTCGTGTGGGATGAACACATTCTTGCAGACGCCGTGCCTGTACTCCCTGCCTGAGAACGAAAAGGGAGTCATCCTTCCCTACCTGCCCAGTAATGAATAGCTAAGCTTTGAACTAATCATGTTTGCCATATATGGTTCCTTCCTGGAGTGAATGGACCAAAGCCGTCGTTTTTCCTTTTACATTGATAATGTGTGTTAAACTGAAAGTAAGTATATAATGACCTGTTTGAATATGAACTGGCAGTCTTCTTGTCACACTGACTGGGTGTGGACGAGGAGGCTTCTCTGCGCAGAGTCCATTTAGAATAAATGTTTGGAACTTCTTCACTGCCAACTGACTGATTATTGGTAATTGGTATCAGGGCTATTTGTAAGTATAGCTCTATTGGGAGGCAATTTATTTTTCGGTATTTCAATGTTTATTACCTCGAATCCCATGAATACACTAAGGGAGATTGAAAATGAAGCTGACCCTCTTGGGAAGATTTCTGGCTACCACCTGAATCAAAACAAGACTCAAGTTCTGGTTGGCAAAGGGTGTCGATTTAGACTCCATATATACATTACCCAATTCACATTGCCCTTATTTAGGCATTCTCCATGCTAACCAAATACAGGCATGGCCACCTACATCTACATCTTACGAGTTCTTGGGAACCAGACTCTTAAGCCTTTAGGACTTACCCTTGCTTGGATATTGATTTTTCCAAGAACTCATTTATTATGCATGAACATCTATTCCTTAGGGGTTCATTCATGACATTTTTATGCCCAACTTTTACGTCAATACTGGCATTCCTAAACACCGTCAAGGCATAAATATACCTTCACTTGCCATGGCAAACCACGGTTCGACTGTCTACTTGCATGACGCGGCTCGCCACGGCAAGTTCTGAAGGAAGTCAAGACCCCAACTAACACACTGGCCAGACACTGCCATCCTCCTTGCTGAGAATCCAGCTCCAGTGTTTCTGACTCCCCTTGTGGGGTGTTAGAGATCGAGACCCGGGAAAGATGTTCCAACCTCTCTCATTCTAAGGTATGGAGCAGACTAGAACCTAGAGGGACTCTAGGCAACTATAGCTAAACAAGAGTATAGCTAAACAGCACCTACTTCTTCCCTCGTACTACACTTAGGTTAGGTACACTGGGGTAGGATTATTTTAGAAGCACCAGATGAGTATTTTAGCCTGTTATTTATGTATGTATTTTTATGAATATATGTCATAGCTACAGACCGTGCTATTGCAGTATTATTTAATCTTACTGCTAACGCTGTATGTATTATACTTCGCATTCTGTCTTACGATTGTAGCAGTTCAATAAACCCTATTTTATTGTGCAACTCTGGAGAAACGAAGCATGCACGATTGACTGAGTGAAACGGTTATCTATTGTTTCCACGATTCTGAGATTGTTCCAACTCTAAGGGAAACAATGTTGTCATGTTTAGGTGGTGTCAGAAACTAATCCCTTCTTGTTCATTTGAGAAGTTTCTAGTGACCTCTGAGTTAGCTGCCACACACAAGTAATTAAGTTTAATGTTCTCGATAGAGACATACTGACCTCAGTCCTATGTCAAATCTATAGTGTAGATTATTCCAATGCGCAGAGCCTATCAGGGATATAGGAACTACACTACATGGTGCCCAATGGTTTGGTAAGGCACTCATTTAACGCTAGATACTGAAGTAACTAAGTCACGATTTTCTCAGAGAGCCTCTAGTCATAATACTCCATAAGACATCTGGAGTGGGTAGGGATAATATCCGCCATAGCTGAATAGGACGAAAATCCTATGTATTTGATTTTTGGTTTGTTCAATGTTGAAGGATACAGGGTTCCAAAATATTGTGCACTTTATCTTTGTTCCCTTGAAACTTGCTCTGCAACTTCCATTAAACAATGACCAACAACGCTGTTAACACCGAAAACGTACTCGACCAAGTCGCAGCAGTTTTTGACAAAACAGGCTTTAATGAAACCGATGAGAATGCTATAATCATTCCTCCAAATATAAGGAGAGCCATCACCCTAAAACTTATCGAATGTGGCCTAACACCAAGAGGTGGTAGAGCAGTTTTTGTGATAGAGGCACATGAATCTCATCAGACATAGGTATTCTACTCATGGATAGTATTCCCAGAATCAAATCCAGTAACACACGTGTTTCACTTCTACAAAGAAGATGAACTACCTGAGGAATATCCTTTTGAGGATATTGAAATTCCACTCACATACCAGGAGCATCATCTCTGGTTTAAAGGCACCCTAAAACATTACAATCACATTACCAGGCTCGGTCCACTATGTAGACCAGGAACAACATGGCCTGTTTTAGCTGGTTATACACCTCATCCTTACATTGAAGACATGTTAGACGTAGAATTACTTGCTCAACTAAAAGAGTTAATAAAAATATATAGACAACTGATTCAATATGTAATGCGGACTGTCACAGTCCACCCCACAATAATTATTCCACAACAAACCTCTCACCAGGGCAATACACTAAAAATCACACCACAGACTTTACACGCAGTCATGGGTAAATTGCCCGCAAAACGTGAACAAATTCCATTCTGGATAGCTAAAAAAATTATTCAAATTGAAGCAGTATTTTCTAATACTAGCCCTTATGAGAAACATAGAATTCTAACAATATGTTTACCAATGGGGATAACACCACATCTGAAAGACTACACCACTTGGGGCACAGTCTTTGCTGATATCTACACTAAAACACATGGTGTTACATCTATGGCGGTAATACCTGACGTCCTGAAACAGATTCAAAACTAATACGGGGCAGAGCCTGCTCTGATTAGGTATGAAGTTACAGAAAAATTTCGACCAGGTCTCAACAATAATATTATCTAATATTAAAGGAGAAGCAGCATCAGTGGCAATTCGCCAAAAATTAAGGGAATTTGATGTAACAGAACAACCACAAGAGCTAGCCAGAAAACTTAAAAATCCTATGAAGAATTAGGCAGAGACAGTTTGGGTGGGAAACCAGTAAAACCTTAGCTGTCCGAAAGTCCTGAAAAGGCCTTTACAAAAAACAATCCTAACTCTTCTAAAAAGAAGTGGGAAAATAATAAACAACATTCAAAAGAGAAAGATTCTCAAAACCGAGGTAGGTCTCCTCAAAAGGGGCCCTCTGAAAAGAGGTATACATTCAGGAATAGGGATAATTTGAAAAAACCTGACAGGTGTCAAGATACTGATACTCGTTCCTCTCGTACCTTTCAGATATCGTCACAGACATCTGGAAGAAGAGGACGGTCAGATCAAAATGAAGAATGCGTGTAGTCCAAAGACTATCAACAAGTTCCGAAAAACAAAACAAAACCTCAATTCTCCAAGAAGAAAGTAGCAGGTCTAAAAATCAAGCATGCCGGGGATTCTGAGAACACAGCTCAAGAACGGAGAATGGGCTCAGACAATTTTGGACAGTGCAGCAGATGTAACAATAGCTCGCCAGAATCTGAAGGGACTTCTGCAGACAGTGGACCTGAATGAAGGCATTCAAGTTGAGACTGCAGGGATTCTGCTCTACACAGAACTGTGCACAGAGAACCAGGACCTCAGAGAATTGTGTTGGACCAAAAAACTCACCTCAGTACCTAGGAACCCTAACCAGCTATCATCAGTGTCACATTAGCTCTTCGTCCTATAGCAAAGGAACCAATGATTAGACAACCCAGAACATGCAACTTAGGTTATACTCAGGAATGGTGGGAAGCAAGAACACTCTTTCGTTATACTTTCATATCAGTCCACAACATGAGTAAAACAGAGACACGGGAAAGGTTAAAATATTTATTTTAACGACATATTCTAAGATGCACTATTTTTGCTAACATAAGCAGACATATGATTAGAAATAATATGATCAGCATTGTTACAATCCATAAAACACAAAAGGAGAAATCATATTACAATGATGGTGAAAACTGGTATTATAGCACCTAGTATATCACCCTCCCTTGCTAGGAACTATCAGCCTGATTCATGTACAGGCCGTTTTGCGTGGCCCCAATAGCGAATCATAGCGACGCGCTATTGAGGACACGCAAAACGGCATTCATGTAGGAATTGCTAATAAAATAGCGATTCCTACATGTTCTTTATTTGCGAGTAGCAAATTGCTACTCGCAAAAACTCCCCATTCATTCCTATGGGCCAAGAGGCCCATAGGAATGAATGGGGAGTATCCCTTATTTGCGAGTAGCAATTTGCTACTCGCAAATAAGATAGCGATTTTAAGGGTGCCAGGGGTGTCCAAAGGACGCCCTGTAGCACCCCTAAAATGCACATTTGAACAGGTGTTGCGCACACACATGTCCAAAGGACATGTGTGTGTGCAACATGCAACTTAGAAAAATGCTTTTAAAAGCATTTTTCTGAGTTTTTGCTATTTACAGACCGGTCTGACCTCTCGGTAAATAGCGGCTCCAAAAGTGCAAAATCGCAATTTCTTGATGTGTCATGAATAGCATTTGAGGAATCTCTATTAGAGATTCCTTAAATGCCATTCCTCGCAAATATGCGATTTCTTAAATAGCGATTTTTGCATTTGGGATTGTGAATACCAAATGCAAAAATCGCACTCGCAAAGGGCCAGATTCTCAGAATCTGGCCCTTTTGCGAGCGCTATTGCCTACATGAATCAGGCTGTATGTCTCGAATATGGGTTTCATTTTATTCGTGCCTCCATTTTGGTGTTGCCATCACGTAGGCCCATGGAGGTAACTAGACGAACGCAGCTGCATGGGCTTCGTTGTTCATGTACTTATTAACTAAGCCTTTTCTTGACTCTAAGGTGCATTGTAAGGAACTGACCTCTTTATCTGAAACTGACCATTTGTGAGGCCAATTTCCTTAGTTGATCCTTGTCTGAGATTGCGAGTCAAAGTTCAGGACATCGTTGACTTTTAGGTTTTCTACAAATGCCTTATCTTGTTCGTTATCTATCATTGTTTCCTTTTTATGTTCCTTCGTTATATGCATTGTACTTTCAATTATGGGTTTGTCCGGCTTGTGGAGATTGAATTTGGAACATCCTAATAATTAACTTGTGGGGTTGGTACAATGTAAAGTGAGCCTTTTTGGAACGTGATAATGTATAGAAATGTGTTTCTATTGGTCAGAATCTGCTGCAGTGGGTGTCCATTTGTAATGTGAATATTGTGTATAAATACTGAAGTCTTTGAACTGTTTCTTGAGTTGTACACCGTGTTGTATTGCTGGGATTACTGTTACTAGCTGCAGCTAATAAATTTGATCTCTGACGCCACCTAGAAGTATTCCGTGTCTCTGTTTGCCAAGACAGGAGAACCCGAAGACTTTGGGCGTGTCCCTGGCACCGCTGGGTTCTAAAAACCCGGTTCTTCAGGTGGCGCCCAGCGGTGGGGCAACTTCTGCGGTACCGGTCCAAGCCCAAGGATCGCGAGGAGCCACGTGAGAAAATTCTGGAGGAAGGCCAACCACTTCATCGACCCCTGTATGTCGTCGTGGTCCGAAGGTTTTTGCTGCGAGGCTTCCCGCTTTCCCGACGGCTACGAAGAACTGCTGCCCTGACTGTCGCCCTGTCTTGGACCCTCGATTGATCCTTTGTAGAGCGAGACGATAGACGGTCTTCTGGTGGCGTGACGGATACTTTGGATAAGTAGAAGTGGGTCGCTCCCAAGATCTTTGTTTTGGTCCTTGGTTTTGATTCAGATATTGCAATAGCTGAAGCCGAGGGGCTCGTATATTTACGAGTGTATCAATAGTTGATAACCCCTTGAAGTTTGAAGCTAGATTAGTGAGCCATAAGATGCCTGGTCTTACCAAATTTGGGAAATGGTTTGGTTGTGGTTGCAACAGGGATTCCCAATTGGAGGATTCGTGTCCGATACCTCCGGTTGGAACTCCAACTTAAGAGCTCTATTCAAAACACGGAGTGGGTCCCATTACGTATAATGAAATATGGATACGCTATACTAGGAAAGATGGTGTCTTACGATGGCCCCAACATGGTAGTTTCTAATCAAATATTTTAGATAACCTAGAAGTTGTGCTGTTCAAGAAGAAAGCCCGGCCGGCAATGTTTGACTCTTTCCGCCTTTGGCGAAAGGAAGCCAAACAGAGAGAAATTAAACAAGCAAAAAGAGATAGGAAAGATAAAAAAATATGTCAGTATTACAACCTGCTAGGCAGTTTAAGGAAGATGGAGAAGAACATGGGAGTGAAGTCTTAGATAGACAGCGTTGCATGGCTATCGATAAATGTTATCCGGCCTTGCCGCCTTCCCTTCCAAAAGTGAATGAAGACCCTGAAAAAGATCCTTTGATGTCTCATTTACTGAGATTGCCACCTCCCTATGTGCAGGGTGCTACTGCACCTCCATTACCCCCGGTTGTTCCACCCTTTGTTGTTCAACCTCCTGCTGTTGTTCAGCCAACCGGTGCTCCACAGATGGTTTTGCCTCCTCCTGCGCAACCCGTTCTAGGGTCGCCAGCTTTGCTACCAGCTTTGCCTCAAACTCCTTTGCCTTCTGCTTCTGCATCTTTAACTTCTACTGTTCTTGTCCCTACACCTTCTTTGCCTCAGAATACTTATTCCCCTGTTCTTATGTCTACTTCTTCTCCTTCTGCTCGAAAACGAATGACCGAGACTGTTGTTAATCTGTTGTTACCATTGTTTGGGTCACTGAATATGACCCCTGTTTCTGAACGCAAGCAGAGTCGTAGTCAGCTTCCTAGTTCTGATGAACGGACAGTGTTGGATTTGTTGGCTCGTAGGTGGATTTTAAATGCTCCGAGGTATGATTTGCCAGCGGTTATGGATGTTTTCTTTCAGTGGGAACCGCCTAAGCAAAGGTATGTTTTTGATGTAATGTGTACTTTTCTGCGTCAGGAATGGGAAGATAATGACTTGGGTCCGATTCTGCAGGATGTGCTCGATGTTCAGTTAGAGTTTGCTAAAGGGATGATAGTGGAATCTGATGTTACAGATGCCGTAGAGACGATACTTGCTTTCAGATCCAGACTTTCGCCTCAGACATTATATGAACCCGATTCCTCTGTTAGGAGGAAAGTGAAACTACCCTATGAGAGAAGTTCCTCCTGTATGGAAAGACGCAGTTCAGGCTAATGTAAATCAGGGTATTGCTGCCGCTCCGGCTCATTTTCAGCGAGTATGGGTACATGTCCCTTGGAAGAGAGCAGAGGTCTTGGCTCTTAAGCAGACATTACCTGATCCTCGTAAGAATCCTGCTGGTTATTACAAGGAGTTGTCCCAGACAGTTGAAGCGTGTATTATGAATTTAGCTGACATCGATATGTTGATGGGTAATGTAGTCCCCCAACCCTTGTGGGCGAAGATTCATCATGAGAATCATGCTGCTGAATTAGGTGATACCTGGGCGAATATTGTTGCTGCAGATGGTAGACAGGAGGGAGGTGCTAAACCTGAACCTCTAGTTTCAGAATTACCAGGTAGAATTATTAATTTGATGAAAACGATGATGCCTGCTTTACGAGTGAATTGGGATAAGTTAGCAGCATGTAAGCAGAAGAAAGACGAGAGTGTATCTGATTTCTTCACTAGGTTTGAAGAGACGTTTATTGATCATAGTGGTCAGGATATGAGTACGGAAGGTGGCCAAAGGTTGTTTGTGGATAAATTTGTCTTTAATTTGCTTCCCGAACTTTCTAATAAGTTAAAGGACTCTGAGAGTTCATGGGCTGTTTCTTCGTCGGCCCAGATATTGGCTACTGCACAATATTACGAGAATAGGGATAAGGATGAGAAGGATAAAGTAGAGAAGAAAACTAAAGAGTTAAAGACGAAAGTTCTTTTGCAGCAAGCTTATCCGCCTCGTCAGAATCAGCCTCAGTTTCAGCAACCTCCACAATTTCAGAGATTGTTACAGAAGCCTGAGCCCTATGCTCCGCGATTCTTTCCTGGCCCTAATCAGTGTGCTTATTGCAGAGAGGAAGGTCATTACAAGAATAGTTGCCCGGCTTTGTTACAGCGTGCGAATGGTGTACCTAGTCAGAGAGGTCGTGGTAGTTTTCAGCAGACACCTAGGGGTTGGCGGAAGTGGTGTGATCCCCCAGAATGAACGTTCCTCTTCCCTACAGAATTCTGCGAATTATTTTGACAGACAGAATGTTCCGAGTGGTCAGTCCGTCCAGTATTATGTTGAGGATTACTATGTCGAACGTGAGAGTTCTGGTTATAATGATCACTAGGACAGCCAAGGACAAAGTGAGGGAGTAGTGTCAGTTCCAGTAGACCAGAGTGGACCTTATGTTGAAGTGAGTACATCAGGTGTGGTAGAACCTTTTCTTTTGGATACTGGTGCGATGAAGAGTTCTATTATGCTGGCACACCTTTGTCTGGCTTGACCAATGTTTCAGTAGGATTTTCTGGCGCCCCAGTTCGTAACCCGGTTTCTAGTCCTTTGTCTCTTTCCATTGGTCCTTGTGAATTGGAAGCTCCACTTATTTTAACGACTGGTTGTGGTGAGAATCTGTTGGGTTTGGACTTGCTGAAAAGATTGTATGCTACATTGCATTGTTCTCCTTCAGGAGTACAACTTACCCTTGGTAAGAAAGTGAATTCTCCAATGTATTTGTCTAAGGATTGTTTGCCACTGGAATTGCGTTCGCTTCCTGATACACTTTGGGCCACAGGTCCAAATGATGTTGGTCTTTTGCAGATTCCTCCGTATGTTGTTACCCTTAAATGAAATGCTAGGCTGCCTCGTCTTCCACAATACAGGATTTCGAGTGATGGTGAGAGAGCTCTTTTAGCGATTGTCTATGATCTGGTTGAGAAGGGTGTAGTAGAGGAAACGAGAGGTAATGTGTGTAATAGTCCTGTTTTGCCTGTCCTTAAACGTACTGATGCTTCTCAGCCACCTGTGTACCGGTTTGTGATCGACCTTCGAGAGGTCAACAAAATTGTCGTGCCACAGTTTCCTGTGGTGCCTGATATCACTGCTTTGTTGACTTTGATTCCTGCTTCGGCAGTTTGGTTTTCTGTCATCGATTTGAAGAATTCTTTCTTCAGTATTCCTATTGCTGAGGAGAGCAGGGATATTTTTGGTTTCTCATTAGGAGGCCGAAGCTTCCGGTTTAAGAGAGCTCCCCAAGGTTATTGTGAAAGTCCCTCCATCTATAGTGAAGCGTTGAAAACTCAGCTTGACGGTTTTGTGTTACCTGTTGGTGCTACTCTTATTCAGTACGTTGATGATTTGTTGATTACTGCTGATGATGAGAAGATTTGTAAAGAGGTTACTCTTTCTTTGTTGCGGTATTTGTCTGACCATCATAAAGTGTCTCCTTCAAAGTTGCAATGTTGTCGCCAAGAAGTGACCTACTTAGGTAATCTCTTGTCGAAGGAGGGAAGGAGATTGACCCCAGAACGAATTCAAGTGATTGCGCAAATGAGTGTGCCATCCACACAGAGAGAAGTGCGTGCTTTTTTAAGTATTACATCGTATTGTAGACAGTGGATTCCCAATTTTTCACTGTTGGCGAAACCTCTGTTAGCATTGACTCTGAAAGATACTCCGCATCCTCTCCCTTGGTCTAATGAATGTCAGAAAAGTTTTTCTGAATTACGTGACGCATTGTGTTCTGCTCCAGTGTTGGGTACTCCGGACTACAAGAATACCTTTTACATTGTATGTCCATGAGAGAGAAGGTTGTGCGTTGTCAGTTCTGACACAGCAATTTGGTGATAAGCAGCGTCCATGTGCGTATTTTTTATCGACGTTAGATCCGGTAGCTAGAACGTTGCCGAGTTGTTTGAGAGCTACAGCTGCAGCGGCTGTTTCTATCCGACAGTCTGCTGGTTTGGTATTGGATAATACGTTAATTGTGATGGTCCCACATGCAGTGGATACCTTATTGAATAGGACCAAGACACCGCACCTTACTAGTGCTCGTTTGTCAGGTTACGAGTTGACGCTTTTGGCTAGCCATGTTCTCATTAAAAGATGTAATGTGCTGAATCCAGCTACATTGTTACCGATCTCTACAGAGACGAATCCTCAGGAACAGCATGATTGTTTTCTTCGTAGAGAGGAAGAAACGAAAGCTAGAGTTGACCTGAGGGATACTCCCCTTATGGATGTTGATGGTACCCTATGGGTAGATGGTTCGTGTTTTAAGCTTCCGAATGGTGAAACGGCTGCAGTGTATGCTATTACAACTTTACATACGGTTGTTGAGAGAGCACGCATACCACAGAATTCTGCGCAAGCAGCAGAGTTGATTGCATTGACTAGGGCGTGCGTGTTGTCAGAAGGAAAGCGAGTGAATGTTTACACCGATAGCCAGTATGCGTTTGGTGTTGCCCATAGTTTTGGGCGTTTTTGGAGAGAGCGTGGGTTCCTTACTTCCCATGGAACGAAAATTCAGCATGGACAGTTGGTGAATGAACTTTTGGAATCTCTCACCCTCCCAAAGCAGATTGCAATTGTGAAGTGTAGTGCGCATAAGAAAGTTGTGGACGATGTTGGTCGAGGGAATGCGTTTGCTGATGAAGTTGCGAAGGAAACGGCGAAAGACATGATGAGCCGTATGCATGTTGAAGGCCCAGCTAATTGGGTTATGGCTGGTGGAATGTGTGAAGTCACAATAGAAAGTGTGAAAATGATTCAGGCTGAAGCTACAGAGAAGGAAGTAAGTATGTGGAGAGAGACTACGGGTATGTTGGATCCTACAGGTTATTGGGTTGAGTTGTCAGAACACCAGCGATGGTTGTTGCCTGATGCGTATGTGCTCCCAGTGGTCACAATGGCCCATGGAATGGCTCACATAAGTTCGAAGGGAATATGCAAGTTGTTGGCTCCAGTTTGGCAGAATGCTGGAATTCCGAAATGTGCAGAGAACGTGGTGAAGCATTGTTTGATTTGTCTGAAGTATAATCCTGGTAAGGGAACTCCAACTCCAGCTGGTCATTTTGCTATTCCAACGTATCCGTTTGAAGTGATACAGTTAGACTACATTCACATGGAGAGATGCAATAATTTGAAGTATGTCCTTGTGGTGGTTTGTGCCTTTTCCAGATGGATAGAGGCCTACCCCCTAAAGGATAATACTGCCTTGTCTACAGCCAAGGTTTTGCTGAGAGAGTACTTCCCTAGGTATGGTTTGCCGAGAATTGTATGGTCAGACAATGGGAGTGAATTTGTGGGTCAAATCATGAAGAAAGTGTGTTCTGGTTTGGGAATAAGGCAGAAGTTCCATGTAGCGAATCACCCCCAGTCTGCTGGACTTGTTGAATGCTACAATGGTACCTTGAAGCTGAAAATAGCTAAGGTACAAGCGAGCACTGGTCTTACATGGCCGGATGCCTTGCCGTTGGCTCTTTTGTCAACAAAGACGATAGTGCATTCTCGTGTGGGACTTAGCCCATATGAAATAGTTTTTGGTCGTCCAGCGAATGTTTGGGGTTTGCCTCGTCCTAAAGAATACAGCAGTATTGAGTAGCCTATGTTGGTGGATTACTTAGATGACTTGACTGCTAAATTACGTGTTCTCCACCAACAGGTCTATGACAGTTTGCCGACAGCTACTACAGATCCAGGACATTCAATCCTACCTGGTCACTACGTGTTGGTCAAGAACTTCCAGCGTACCAAGAATTTGGAACCCCGATGGACTGGTCCTTACTTAGTCCTTTTGGTTACCAGAACCGCTGTTAGAGTAGTCGGCAAAAAGAACTGGGTGCATGCCACCCACTGTAAAAAAGTTCCTTTGCCTTTACCGTATGATCAGTGGGTGAGGGATGGTATAGCTGACATAGATTGCGAGAGAGTCCCCACATTTGTGCCCTTTAGTGATGCTCATTTGACATGGACACAGTCAGAACGCGAGGATGATGATGTTCTGCAAGCTGCTGTGCCTCCTCATCTAAAGATTGACACCACCAATCCGGAACTTTTATTTAAGGATCCAACTGTACCTGATAAAGAACGTTACGATTTGAGGCCAAGAAAGCCGGTTACTATGGACAAATAAAACCGAATTTTTTTATATAGTGAATTACACCTTGTCAGATCAAGAGACTTTTTTACTTTTCCTTTTTCGAGTCACCATCAGGACTCAGCTGCAGGGTCGCGGTACAGCCTTAAGGGGTGAGCCACGTATTGACACAAGGTCTGTTGTTCAGGGTCTTTAGTGCGATCTTGGCGCACACTTAAGTGAAGAAGGTAATAGCCGTGAGCAGCACGTTAGAGGATGGAGTTTCTTGAGTCTGATAAGTGTGTTAGGAAAGTGGATACTAAAGTCCAAATATGTATATTGATTTGTAGCAAATGTTTTTTAATAATGTGTTTTCTTATGCTTGTGAATATTACGTTAGCTTGTGTGGGTTGGATTTTCTATATCACACAATTGCTGCTTACATCTACCTCCCAACCTACTCTTTCTTTTTCTACTGTTTCTCCACATGAGTTTCATACTTTGCCTGAACATGAACAGACACGAAGATCAGAATTTGTGAACAATTAGTTTATAAAGATATTGCATCAGCATCAGTTAGTCATAAATACCACGAATTGCTGGGTATGTGGTCTTATGCCACATACTACAGATAAAGGAATGCCATATCTGGTTTTGCCTTTTTCGCCTAATGGGTCAGTTTGGGCACTCCAGTCGATGTTTATTTATGCGAATGAAGCATCACCTGAACGTTCTGTCAAAGACAATGCGAGTAATAATGCCTTGATACGGGGAATAGTTGATATGATTAGAGATATCGATGCGTATAACGCTATCCCTAAAGATGAGGTACGAGCATATGTTGGTTGGAACAAGACAGAGTATAGCATTAGTCTGACAGAGAAGGAGAGACGAAAAAGGTCTCCTCCTATTTGGATTGTACCCCACCGAGGTCATCTTTGTTTGCAAGGTAATGGTCAGATTCCGAGAGCTCAGCTTGGTAAGAGTGTGTGTGTTCACACATACGTTTATACGTCGCAGAAATCTCCTCCATTCATGCCAGCTAAAGGCACGTATTTTGTTTGTCACGACAGAGCCTACACATGGTTGCCATCTGATTTTTCTGGCACATGTTATGTGGCATTTATGCTTCCCCCTACATACACTGCTGTTTTCGATTACCATAAGACAAGATATGGTAGAGGTGTTATCGATGCGAAAGATACTGTCGCACAAGAAGTTGGAGACTTCTTTAAGGGTTTTTTACCCTTTTGGGGTCCCATGGCTAATAGTAGGAATATTCGTCAGCTTACGAGAGTGGTTGAGGCCACCATAAATAAAAATGCAGGTGCCCTTAGCAATATTACAGCTGAGCTTCAAGCGGATCGCCTTATGACATTACAAAACCGCTTTGTTCTAGATATTATACTTGCAGATAGAGGTGGGGTATGCAAATTGATCGGATCTAGTTGCTGCGTTTTCATACCAGATAATGCCCCGACAGTGTACCAAGCCATCCAGAAGTTGCGTAAGTCTGCTGAATCTATACATGTAGACGAAGACTGGTCGTTGATGGGATGGTTATGAGAATTGCTGTCCAAATGGGGATGGAAGATTCTGATGTTTCTTGGTATGGCGTTAGCTATCCTTTTCTCGTGTTGCCTATGCCTCCAGTGTGGTCCCGCCATTTGTAGTCTGTGTGCTACAATCTGTGTGAGAAGACCTGTCCCGAGAGAAGTGAGAGGTAATAAGATGATGTTACAGCAACACCTTGATGATCTGATGAGAATAGACATAGACCTAGATTCAGATTGACGTGAGTTTAGGTTATTGCCTACGTAATGGCAAAAGGAGGGTCGGAGGTTCTGTAAAATCTGGCTTGTCCTGTGATATTATGGTTCCATCACGATTTTGGTGATGTTGTACCGTATTTAGCAAGTACAGCCAATATGGAGTGAATTTGTCATGTTAACTAGCGAGCTCATTACGTATTCAGAGACTTTGTCTCGAATATGGGTTCCATTTTGTTTGTGCCTCCATTTTGGTGTTGCATTCACGTATGCCCATGGAGGTAACTAGACGAACGCAGCTGCATGATCTTCGTTGTTCATGTACTTATTAACTAAGCCTTTTCTTGACTCTAATATGCATTGTAAGGAACTGACCTCTTTATCTGAAACTGACCCTTTGTGAGGCCAATTTCCTTAGTTGATCCTTGTCTGAGAGTGCGAGTCAAAGTTCAGGGCATCGTTGACTTTTAGCTTTTCTACACATGCCTTATCTTGCTCGTTATCTCTCATTGTTTCCTTTTTATGTTCTTTCGTTATATGCATTGTACTTTCAATTATGGGTTTGTCCGGCTTGTGGAGATTGAATTTGGAACATCCTAATAATTAACTTGTGGGGTTGGTACAATGTAAAGTCAGCCTTTTTGGAATGTGATAATGTATAGAAATGTGTTTCTATTGGTCATAATTTGCTGCAGTGGGTGTCCATTTGTAATGTGAATATTGTGTATAAATACTGAAGTCTTGCTCTACAAAATTGAACAGTTTCTTGAGTTGTACACCGTGTTGAATTGCTGGGATTACTGTTATTAGCTGCAGCTAATAAATTTGATCTCTGACGCCACCTAGAAGTATTCCGTGTCTCTGTTTGCCAAGACAGGAGAACCCGAAGACTTTGGGCGTGTCCCTGGCGCCGCTGGGTTCTAAAAACCCGGTTCTTCAACAGGATGCTGCCAAGTCAGTTGATTTATTCCAACAGACATAAATTTAGGATTGTAGAAAAAATTAAAAGAATAGTCAACCTTCCTATCTTGGATATGGTTGCTTTATGCTGGAGTACTTGCTAGGTTGAGTCTCAATGGGGCATTGTCAGACACCTTCAATATTGAAAGAGGTACAAGACAGATACCCTCTCTCTGCAGTACTCTTTGTCCTGACACTTGAGCCTCTGGCATGATAGATTAGGGCGGACTGGCTTCTTTGAGGACTTCAAATGGATAATAACTGGCTCCTTAGAGCGAGTACTCAAACATTTTAGAGTATTTGGTAGATGCTGTAGTAACAATATTTATTGGAGTACATATGTGCTTTAACCACAGACTGAGTAATCTAAGGCTCAGCTTTCAATTCCTGTACAGAGTTGAGAGGCCCAGTTTATTATATCTGGGCATATATGTTACCTGGAATGAGGATGATTTCCATGGAAAGATTTGATAACTAAACTCACAAAATTCCAGGCAGGTTTCAAGCATCTGGAAGGTCTCCCATTCTAATTCCTTGGCACTACCCAACTGTTTATATTTCTTCCATAATGTATCCTATTGGGTCCCAGGGACCCAATAGGATACATGTGAATGGACACTACATACATGATTGTGAAATAGCAAGCCCCACTAATAGCAGTGACCAATAGGTCTAGAGAGGTCTATGATGGAGACATTGCACTGCTTAATCTACATAAAAATTATTGGGCTTCACAATTAATAGTGGTGGACAAGTGGGGGTTCAGCCCAAAACAGGGGCCTTCACTAATGGTGAATAGACATAAGGTAGCCATGTAGCCCTGTCACCCAGGGCATATGTCAGAACACTGACACCAAGGTTCCCCAAGCACACCACAATAGTGGTGAGAGTTTCGTTTCATGAAACTGCAAAACTTGCCAGGAGAAACAAAAAGACAAAATACATCCAGTGGTGATGAAGCAATAACCTGCAAGAACTAAAACAGCTTTGGGGAATCTGTGGATGGGAATGGTAGAAATGGGGGTCCCCAGTTTACAGGTGGTTACCCTGTCCACGTAGGCAACCTTCCTCCTAGTCGGGATGAGAGAGTTACACTTCTAAAATAACCCCTTCTCACCCCCTCGCTAGCGAGTCATGGACAGTTAGGCTTATCTCAGAGGCAGTGTGTAAAGCATTTGCACAAAACCAGCAGTACTACAGTGAAAACCTTACAAAAGAACACCACACCAGCTTTAGAAAATACCTAATATTTATCTGCATAAAACAAGACCAAAAATGATAACAATCCACCATACAAATCTTAGAAGTGGCAAAAAGCCAAAAATAGATTTCAAATACAATTCCTGAAAGTGAATAGCTCTGTCCGCGGCTATCACAGCATAGTGAAAAATAAATCCAAACAGTTCTGGCTGACTACGGTGTCGGGGGCCATCTACGGTGTCGGAAGACCCGCAAAAGAGTACCTTTAGAAATGTAGGGCATCAGGGACTTCTCTGTGAGCTCCTAAGAGCCGACGTCAGCAAGCATTGGTTCCGGAGGTCAGTGCAGGAGTCACCGGGCCCTTGAAGTCATATGCGTTGCAGATCGAACTCCATACGGTTGAAGTCAGGAGTGCTGGCGTCGGCAGGCACTGGGCTATGGTGCGAAGTCCAGCATGCGGTGCAGTCAGGACAAGGTGCAGGCAGCGGCTCGGTGACAGTATCCAGCTGCGTCAGTGAAACCAGGGCTGCGGGGCAAAGTGGAGTGGTGCTCGTTGTGGTGCAAGCAGGCAGTGATGTCCTCGTTGTTGAAGCGCTTTTGTTGGCTGATGAACTGGAGACGGCACCGGCATCAGTAGGCCAAGGCTGCAGTGTAGGACAGGGTAGAGCGTTGTGTAATTTAGGAGCAGTGCCCTCGAACCATGGTGCAAGCAGCGACATCGATATTGGCATGAAGCATTGTCTGGGATACCAGGGCGGCATTGTGAAGCAAGGCTGTACGAAGTACTGTGCCCACATGTCATGGTGCAAGTGCGGCGGTGAGACAAGGGTTGTGGTGTCAAGTGCGGCAGTGCCCTCTGTGGTGCCTTCGGGACATGGAGCCAGTAGCGGCATTGGGTTGCTTTTTCTTCTGTATTGTTTTGTATTTCTTATAAAGAGCTAACAATCATTCTACGTAGGATATCACGGCGCTGTAATGGCTATGATGAACGGTGGGTAGACCTGAGTCCTGCAAGTTTTAATCTGATTTGGGGAAAAGGAAGGTTTTCAGTTGTTTTCTAAATGACAGATGGCAATCCGTAAGTCTGAGAGCCACGGGCAACTCATTCCATTTGGTTGCGGCTATGTGGGAGAAAGCTCGTTCTCTCATCCTGGCTCTCTTCACTCGAGTAGTTCTTGCTCTTGCTGTGAATTGAGAGCGAAGATTTCTAGTTGGTGCATAAAACGTAATCCTATTTCTTAGGATAAGTGGGCTGGTTTAATGCAATGCTCTGTGTGATATACACAGTATTTTGAAGGTTGCTCTCTGCCTCATTGTCAACCAATGGAGTTCTCTTAGGCAGCTCTTGGCTGAGTCGAATTTTCTTTTCTTGCAGATTGCCTTAGCCGCCGCATTTTGCACTATTTGTAGTTTGGTGAAGAGATAGTCTGCCATGCCTACAAACAGGGAGTTTCTGTAGTCCAGCCGGCTCATCAATAATGACTGCACCAGGATCCTTCTACACTCAATGGGAATCCCGGGGAAGACTCTTCTGAGCATTTTTAACAAAGCGAAACCTTTGCCACAGATAGTTGATACGTGAGACTTCATAGAGTGTTATCGATCATCACTCCCAGGTTCCTTGCTGTCAGTGTCGGGCTAGGGGCGGTGCCCAGGGACGCTGGCCACCAGCTGTTATTCCACAGCTGAGTATGTCCCCAAAAAAAGCAGTATCTCTGATTTGTCTGCGTTCAGTTTTAGACAGTGGCTATACATCCAGTCAGACAATTCGGTTAGGCAATTTAGTAGCCTGTCCTTGGGGTTATCATCCTCATCCAGAATTACGGTTAGTTGGGTGTCATCTGCGTACAAACAGATTTCGACACCCCACTTTCTTCCTATCGCTGCCAGGGAAGACACAAACACGTTAAACAACGTTGGGCTCAATGAGGCCCCCTGTGGGACCCCATATTTGATGTTCCGGTGAGGGGATGAGAAGTTACCCATGCGCACTGATTGCGTTCTATCTGACAGGAATGATTGCAACCACCCCTGTGCTCTGTCCCGGATACCTTTTGCTGCAAGAGTTCTTAGTAGCAGATTGTGTGGTACGGTATCAAATGCCGCCGAGAGATCTAATAATATCAAGGCGACTGTTTTCCCCCGGTCTACCTGCATTCTGATATTATCCAGCACGGACAAGAGTGTTGTCTCCGTGCTGTTGTTGACCCTAACACCCGTTTGGGAGATACCTAATAAGTTGTTAGTTTCCAGAAAAGTGGATAATTGCCGGTTAACCAGTTTTTCTAGAACTTTCAATAGATAGGGCAGTTGAGATATGGGTCGGTAGTTGGCAGGATTATTGATGTCTGAGACAGCTTTTTTTAGTAATGGAGTAACTATAGCATTCTTCCAATTGGTTGGGAATTCAGCAGATTCTAGCGAGTTGTTCAATGCTTGTGTTACTGCTGGGCATATTATTGGAGCTATTTGCGAAAAAATATGATGGGGACATGGGTCCAGCAAGGAACCCGATTTTATTTCTAGCATGAATTTGCCCACTTCTTCTTCTGAGAACGGGCCAAAGCTGGAGCAGCTGATCTGGGGGATGGATGACTCGGGGGTCTCTAAGCATTCAGGTTTAGCATGGGAGAATAAGGAGTACATTTTATCTATTTTCTCACAGAAAAAGTCATTAATTTTATCGCAGCCTACTTGTGAAGGAGTCAAATTCGATGAAAGGCTTGTAGGACTGCAAAGTTCTTTGACTATTTTAAATAGTTCTTTGGACAAGTTTTTATTTTCTGTTATCCTGCGAGAGAAATATTCCTTTTTTGCTTTCCTAATGGCTTTATTATATAGTATAAGTTCTTTCTTATATGACAGTCTGGCGTCTTGAGTTTTTGTAAGTCTCCATTTATGTTCAAGTGATGTACATTTCCTTTTTAGTAACTTCAGTTCTGGCCCATACCACTTTTCTGACATAGTACTTCTGGGTTTATTATTGGAACGTAGCACTGAACAATATTCCAGTGCGATCCTAATATGGTTCTGGAGATGATCTATTTCGTCGTTAATACTAGTTTTTGTTGTATTAGAATACTTAAAGTGTTGCTGAAAAGCTTCTACTGTGAAGTTTTTCCAACTCCTGGTTTTTGCCGCTGCCGGAGCTAGAGGTCTGGTGTTTTTGACAGGTAGGTTAATATCAAACTCAATCATAGAGTGATCTGTCCATGTCATTGGTTTTATCCCTTTAATGAGGATGGAACTTATATTGGAGAACATCAGATCTAATATGTGTCCTGCCCTGTGTGTTGATTGTTCGATTCTCTGGGACAATTGTAAAATTTCCATATTCTCCTCTAGATGTTTAGCTAGGGGGTTATTGCTATTATCATAGTGTATGTTAAAGTCCCCTAGTAACAAGATGTTTTTGTTGTTAAGACAGACCGGCATGATTTGCGCAAGAAGTTGTGTACTAAAGTCAGACGTGCAGCCTGGTGGATTGTAGATTATTACACCACCGAATAGAATATTGGTGTTTATGGACACTGAGAATGCCATTGCTTCATGGCTGTTGGATTAAGTGATAGACTCTTGTCTGCATATGAGGGAGTCTTTGAACAGCAGAGCTACCCCACCTTCCCTTTTTTTTCCCCTATTCAGATTAAGAATTTTTTAATCTGCTGGGAGGGCCGTTGCAATATCCGGGGTACTATGGTTATCGAGCCAGGTCTCAGTAATGAAGGCCAGATCGGGTTTTTCTGTGCTCAAAATATCCCAGATTTCGATTGAATGTTTTGGGAGGGATCTTGCATTGAGGTAAATACATCTCAGTGCAAGGTCTGGGGTGCTAATATTAGCGGGGCAGTACCAGGGATCACTCTCCCATTTGCAGTTCTGACAGCAGACTGGCCCCATGGTGTTCGAGGGCTCTATCTGTTGCAGCTCAAAGCACACAGTTCCAAGGTCTGGTAGCAGATAAAGTTTAAGTCTTTGCTGTTTCGGAGACTTCTTGAACAGGGAAAAGCTCTACCTCAAGCCCTTGGAGAAACTCCAACAAAGAATTTGTAGAAAGTTCAGTCCAGCCCTTTCTCTGCCCAAGGCAGAATCAGCCACTGCAGACCAACAAAGCAAAGTACACAGCAAAGTGGTAGTTCCTCCTCACAGATTTTGTGGGTCGCACAACCAGGGCTGCAGGCCCACTAGTAGCATTTGATTTACAGGCCCTGGACACACACAGTGCACTGTACTAGGGACTTAGTAGTAAATCAAATAAGCCAATCATTGAAACACCAATCCATAAACTCAATTTACATGGACTGAATATGCACTTTGCCGCTGAATAGCAGTGGTAAATGTGCCCAGAGTTCTAAAACCAACAAAAACAGGCTCAAACGCAAGAGGCCAAAAGCCAAAAAGTCTGGGGGTGAACCCGCTGAAATAGCCAAGTCTAATAGGAATGGACTGCATCATCCATATGATATCTTGGGATAACCTACAGAAAATTAAATATTCAGATACCAAATCCAAAGGTTCTTAGACACTTCTGATAGCTCCCCATTGGAGAATAGTATGTTAGCAGACGTTCTAGTAAGGGGTGTGTTCTCATCAATTGAAAAGAATCTGGTCAATATCCGGGCTATTTTGATCACTTGATGCTGCGCTGTGAAGGCCTAGTCCCACTGGAAGAAGTTGAGCACAGTGAGGCACTGCAGTACCCGCACGAGGTAGCAAACAGTGATAGGTTCTGACTAATGTAACAGAAACTATTTTACAGGGTGTATTATTCCTTGACCTTGCTTACAAGATATGAAAGGCTGACCTCGAATCTCCTACTAGGAACTGCAAACAGGTAGGAGATTTTTTCCATATGATATGGTCATGGCGTAAGCTCAGGCACCTCTGGGATAGTGTTGGAGAATACCTGAAGCGGGTTACTGGAACATCAGGGGAAGTGAATGCACAAAGGTTATTGGTATATGGGTCCATTAAACAAATTATGTGAAACAGACTCATTCTCAAGGAATGTTTAATGTCCTTATCAATTGAATGAGCAGCATTCAAGCAACGTCCATAGTCTGATGCCCTGATATGCTCTATTGTTCTGATCTGATTTCATCCTGTTTGCAGCAATGTGCCCTCCTTCAGCACATTCTAGAACAACCACGAGTCTACTCTAGGCCAGAATGGGGAGCAGCTCTTGTGCTCCATGACCTTTCAGAAGCATTCTAAATAGGCCATCATCCATCCATTTTGCACACGCTTAATGGAGAAAGAACTGTCTTGGACTAGATCACACTCCATGGAGTGGCTATAGGTCTTCATCCTGCCCACTGCAAATCATTTTCATTGATCACTGAAACTGGGTTGTCTTAAAGATTCACCAGTGTGCCCTTTCTCTTCAGCATCTGTCTCCATCAATTACCCAACACTATCAACATCTTTGGCCTTTCCTCCTACACACGGAAACATAAGTTTGAAAACCTAACTGTCCTAGGCTACTGTACCCACATCCTTAATGGCAGTCGGTAAATGAGAATCATCTAAAACTTAATACAGCACTGAGGCAGTGATGGAACCTGTGTGAGGAGGAGCCGTGATCCGGCCACCTCGCCACTGTTGCATGCTGGGAGAATCCTGATGCCTAGCGCTCGGCGCTCATTGCACACTGGACTGCACAGACAAACTGACAGCTAGTCAGCCAGATCGGAACGCTGAAGCAGAGATCAGAGGCAGGATTACCGGACAAGAAGGCAACCGACTTCCATGTCCAGATGTAAAGCACGGAGGCTTTACCCCTCGCGTAGTCGATCAAAGTTCTATGAGGAGGTACATTTGATTGTTCAATCGCCGCGTTGTCAGCGGGTACTGCTCACCGCAACAGTGTCCGTCTTAGCGACCAGCAACACCAAGGCGGGGGCCCAGGGGATCGTAACCCGGCAAACAGCATTTCTACACGAGATTTGGCTGCTAGCAACGAGGATGACGACGAGGGGCCAAAAAATAAAAACGAAGCCGGCCGCGACGCAGGCAGAAGGAGAAAAGGAAGGAGAGAAATCAGATCAACCTCTGAAAGGTAAGAGGGACTTGGGGGCCGCTAGAAAGACTGTTAAACAAAATCTGGTAAAGGAGGGCCAACCAATCCATACAGGGCACTCCCCCTCCATTAGTAGGCATTTCCCTGTACTAAAGTCTGCAATGCCAGCTAACCATGGGGACAATGCGATCAGTAAAGACACCGCTAGCGGCACCCCCTAAGTCTCCTCTACGGAGATAGAGCCACAAACACTGATGAACTCGTTGGAAGTGGACTTGGAGTCCAGGCAGAGCAATAGGGATGGAAATAATGAACTATTAACAACCTCGAACATAGCCTTTTGTGTAGCAGAAGGGCTGGGAAAAAACTTGGCAGTTGGGGATAATCCTGGGGGCCCTCAGCCTCAAACTGCAGATCCTAGTGCTGAAAATTTGTACTCTGTATCAGACGGATCACTATCTGACACGGGTACAGGCAAAGAAAGCTCCTCTTCAGCAGAGGACTTGCAATCAGAAGAGAACGATAGCGAGGAGGAGGAGTTTCCCCCAAGTAAACCCGCCAATACTGCCATAAGGAAGAGACAATATAGGCGAAAACGGATTCAACTTAAATGGGATTACACTGACTCCCCCAGCCTTCTCTCACCTGGGAATCCCCCTAGCATGCCTCAGTCGGGGAAGGACACTGTAGCTCTAACTGGGAGCAGGAATGAAGTGGACATGCCGACTCTTATGTCAAGTCTAAACTCCATTAAGGAATTTCAAGAGGAGGTGCGCTCAGACAGTCTCTCCGCTAAGGCTGCATCCAAGAAACTACAAAGTGGGATGAGGAAGCTCAACAAAGCCTGCACAGATATCGGTGACAGGGTGGCGATTGTGGAAACCAGGACTGAGATACTTGAGAGGGAGAGCGCGAAGGCTAAAGAGCGGGGGGACTCACATGAGGCATGCCTAGTGGATGTAATGATTAAAATGGAGGATCAGAAGAACATCCAACGCCGAAATAACCTGTGACTTCTGGGTATCCCGGAGGGGGTTGAAGGAGAAGACCCTAGAGGGTTCATAGTCAATCTGCTGCGAGCTGCATTTCCCTCGGAATCTTCCGGGAACTGGGACTTGGAAGTGCAAAGGGCCCACAGGTTCCCCTTTAACGTTAAGCCCAGACGGGTGAGGGTAACACTAATGATAAACGCAGAGTCTTCTTAGTTTTCTTTGGAAACTTTCTACTGAGGCAGATGATTTATGACAAAGCAAGACCAAACTCACTGAAAGAGGCGAATGGAGTAAAGTTTTTTGCAAAACCTGACTTTTGCCATGCAACTGTAGAGTGAAGATGGAGACTGCGCCACTTGATCTCTCCATTTCAACAGCAAGGGGCCCAAGTTTATTTAATGAACCCGGCTAGATTGAAGGTTATCCACGAGAGAAGAACGAGAGTCTTTCTGTCAGAAGTCAAAGCTGGAGAGTTCTTAAAGGAAGTCACGGGACGGAAGCGATGAACTGATTATTCTCAAGACTTTGAAGTACACTAAAGCTTACACTAAGGTTTAGGCATTAGGACCCCCTTCTCACTAATGATTTATTTTCTTTGTTTTCTGTTTGTGGTTGGGTGGCTGGAACTCACACTTGACATCCATCATACAAGGTATCTTGACTGCTCAATAAGGGAAGGGGGTGGGGGGCGGGGCACCAAAGAGAAGTAAAGGGAAGGGCACAAAGGGTCAGTTTGATACAAGTTATAGTTCACCAAAGCACTTCGCTGGGGAACAAATTGGTAAAATTGGTAAAAAAAGAATAAAAAAGAGGCAGGAATGTAGGAGAGCTAAGAGAATCATTAAATTAAGATGACTGATATAAACAAAATTAAAATAATATCTGTCAATATTTGCGGTCTGAATGACCTGGCAAAAAGGCAGAAAGTTGCTCAAGGGCTGCGGACTCTGGGTCCTGACCTGATCTGTCTTCAGGAGACACATATTGAGGGAGCCCAGAAACATCTTTTTAATTCATTAGCGTACAAAGTAATTGGGACCACAACTCGGGGTGCTAGAGTGAAAGGTGTAGCGGTACTAGCAAATCACAGACTTGCTCTACAGATAGATAGGGTCAAAACAGACAGTCTTGGGAGATGGGTTATTTTGGGGTGTTCTTTGGCTTCCAACTCCACATTTACGTTGCGCTCTATTTATGGAAGCAACCTGGACGATCCGGGGGTTATAGATTTAGTGATGGGAGAGCTATCTCATTGGCCGACTCCCATTATACTTTGTGGAGATCTTAATTTAAACCTACCTACCTGTTGGCAATCAAAGAAGGACTGGAGATACACGGGGAGAAAACCAAGGGTATTTCAAGCCATGCTAAACCTGGTGGAATCTCATGGTTTAGTTGATGTCTGGGCAGAATTGAGACTAAAGCAAGAGGGATTTACTTTCTTCTCTGCTCCTCACGTGTCACTCACCAGGATAGATTACTTTTTTATTTCTTCACCCCTGATCAGTACTTCTAGCATTGAAATTTTGCCCAGATTTATGTCAGACCACAACCCACTAATGTTACTCCTGGGGGGTTAAAAATTGGAAAGTAGGAATACAACCTGGTCCTTTGAAAAAGCGCTACTGTATGATGCCAAATACAAAGTACACATGCAGAAGTGGATTGAGGAGTTTTTTTTAGGTAAATTTAGGCTCAGCCCCTCTTATGATTGTTTGGGACGCATTTAAGGCCGGGGTTAGGGGCGAGACCCTTAGTTTCTCAATTGAGAGAAATAAAACTGAAAAAGTACAGGTGCAGAAACTACAAGATAAACTAACAGTAGAAGAAACTAAATAGGCGCAGGCAATAAAAGCCGGAGTGGGGGTAGAAGCAATTCAGCAGGCTGTAGGGGTGGTAAAGGCAGAGATAGGCTCAATCTTTGCAGAAAGAACGGCGGCAAAATGGGCTGCAACCAGGGGAAAAATATACGAATGTGGGGAGCAAATAGGGCACCAGCTTGCATTAACAATCAGACAGCAGATAATAATGAATACATTCACAGAAATTAATACCAACTTGGAGGGATTGACTAAAGACCCGGGTAAAATACACAAAGCCTTTGAAGGGTTTATAGGGATCTCTACATCGAGGAAGATATTAGACCTTTAGAAAACCGGAATAAAGACATTTTGGGATATCTAGATCTTGTAACCACAGCCAAACTTAACCCATCAGCGTAAGAACAGATGGAGCACCCTCCCTCATGGGAAGAGATACTAAGCGCAATTAAGAGCTTACCGGATGGCAAAGCTACCGGATTAGACTTTATTCCTGCAGAATTTTATAAAGTCTTTGAGCCACAGATTAAAGAAACGTTTACACTAATGGTTGGCTCAATTTTTGCTGCCCCCCCATTCCCCCCTCTCCCTCATGGTCTCTTGCAAAAATCGTAATTTTTGCAAAGAAAGATAAGTCCCCACGTGAAATGGCATCCTATGGGCCAATTACCTTAATCAATACAGATTCTAAAATATTTTCCAAAATATTAGCCAGTAGGATCGCGCAAAACATACAGAGCCTAGTCTCCGACTGGCAACATGGATTTATCCCTAAAAAAGGAACAACCGAACATGTACGGAGAGCAATCATGCTGCTTGATGCAGCAAAGGTAGCAGGAGACCCGATCGCTTTAATACTACTAGACGCTGAAAAAGCGTTTGACCGTGTCTCCTGGCTATTTTTATGGGAAGTACTAAAACGTGCTGGTATCGGCCCCAATATGCTGCAGGCGATTCAGGCACTTAACAAAACCTCTAAGGCTAGAATCATGATTTATGGAAATTTGACAGAACCTATAAATATTTCACGTGGAACGAGACAGGGATGCTCCTGCTCCCCACTGTTCGCTCTTTATATCAACCCAGTTATCACTAAAATAGAAACAAACCCCGAAATACCAGCGGATGTCAGACACGGTATAAGCACCAAGATTATGGCCGATGATTTAGCAATTGTTACGCCAGACCCTGAAAGTGCCATAAAGGCCCTAGAAAGTGAAGCACAGGAATTTGGGAAAATATCAGGGTATGCTTTAAATAAAATGAAAACACAGATAATTCTGAACGAAAACATAAAATGGACAGGTAATCTAGTAGTTTCTAAAGCAAAATATCTGGGGGTGAGTATTACGTCCAACTTAGACTCAATAGTTGAAGAAAACCTGAAACCATTATCTGTAGATACAAAAAAAGCACTGAAGAAAATTGATAACTTACATCTAACTATAATCGGCCGGAGCAATGTGGTAAAAATTACTTATTTTCCAAAACTATTATATTTTTTCAGAACAATTCCCCTAGAATTCAGTAATGCAATCCTCCAGATATTTGAGCAAATATTCTGTCAGTTTATTTGGTCATACTCTAATACAACAAGATCATACAAACTACTGTCCCTACCAAAGGAAAGAGGTGGCTGGGCGCTGCCAAATCTTAGGCTATACTATTGGTGCTACAGCCCTTTCTTATTACATGAAAGCTTTAGTCAGACACAACCTGGGATACCCTCCCCTTACATGGCTTTACTGGGGAAAAAGTCTAAAGGATGTCTATGGAGGCCGCTTGAATTTGGGTACTTTAAACGGGTTCGGTGCAAGTCTCTGAAAAACGCATACCGGGTTTTCTCCAATGTCCGGAAACTGTTCGGTTTAGGAAGAGTGAATTATTACACCCCAACTAGAGGTAACCCAATGCTTCCTTTAATTTTTAATGATTCATATCTACAGAAATGGTACAATGCAGGGGTAACTAAATTGGGGGATCTGATCAATCGGGATGGGACCCGGCCTTTTTTGGATCTTAAGACGCAGTTTCCAATTGAGGAGAACCAGATCTTTCACTATAATGCTGTTAAGAACTTTTTAGATCACAAGACTGGTGGCCTAGTGGGTTTTGATAAAATAGAAATTATCGATAGATTACAGGAGATTAACCCACCCCGGATTGGAGCAATTTACTCCAGCCTGAACGATAAAATGCCTGATGATTTGGAAAAAATTGACTTGAAGTGGCAAACCAAACTTAACGTTAACCAGAATGTCTTTTGCACTGCATTGAACCTCGCTCACAAATTTTTACTGTCCACTAAACTACAGGCACAATTTTATAAAATGGGTTTTTTTTCTTTATATCACACCTAGTAAAATTGCAAAATGGGGAACTGAGAGAGGGACCCTATGCCCTAGATGCTTAGAATACTCGGCGGATCAGGTACACATGTTCGCCACTTGCCCAAAAGTAAAACCACTCTTAGCGCAAATTCAACTTTTTATGGGGGTGGTACTAGGACAAGGTATACAACTAACCCCGGCTGCTGTTTTTTTAGGGTTGGATAACTGTAACCGGGTGGGTGGATCTTTTATTTTTGTTGCAATGACTATTTATAGGATATGTATTGCGGCCCATTGGAAAAATCCGAACCCCTCGTCGTTTACAAAATGGCAGGGTAGATTACTAGCAACATGTAAGCTAGAGAAGGCTATTTATGCAAAAAAAGGCAAGCGCGCCAAGAAAAATGGATTAGCGGTATGGGAACAACTAGGAAATTGGATAGAAGGGGTACACAACTGAAGAACTGAAGACCGCAAGTAGTCTTTTAAGCTATTTTTACTGTCTCACTCTGGAGAATTTGTCTTATTTTTCTTGCCTCTTATATACTGTTTAAAGTAATTACTGTTGATTGCATTTTTTTTTCTCTTTCCTTTTTTTGTACAGAATGTATTAGAATGGTGCCGGGGAGGGGGGGGGGGGAGGAGTTGGAAAATGAACTAATGGAAACACTGTAATTGGATTTTCTTTGTGACGAAAAAACAAAATAAAAATATTTAAAATAAAAATAAAAAAAACTTAATACAGAAAAAACTAATTCCCACTTATGGGAATTGTTCAGTTTTGAATGGTCAAATGGCCAAAGGACCTTGAGTCCTACTTACTCCTGCCATCAAGATCAGAAGTGTGGTGTCATTATGAACACCAAACTCGCACTATTCCCTCATGTTGACAAGTAATGTTTAAACCACATTGAGAGAAGTATTCCTATTTTGAGATTTACTCAACAGGACAGGCATTCATCACTTTCATGCTCTTCTTTTTGGGCTATTCAAACAGCATCCTGTCAGTCTTCTCTGCTGGTTTCTGCACATTCAAAACACAGCATCCAGGATACTAGTCATTCTGTGAGCTTGGAAAGACATCTCATAGACGCTGCAACCGCTGACTTGGCTCCAACTAGCAAAGCAAGCTCATTCAATGAGCTCTACATTGCATATTGGTCATTGAAAGAATTCGGACCCCCCTTTCAGGCGGAAAAAACCTCTGAATCTAACAGCCAAAGAGAAATCTCTGCCTTAATGTGGTCCCTCTAGTTGGTTTCTCTGTCATCAGCAAATGGTGTATGGGTGTTTTTCTCTGTTGAGAATGCTACGTTTTGCAACATCTACCAATCTTAGTGAGGAAACTAACTGGTCATCTTTCTTTTCAGAAAGCGATTAAGAACGGGTTGTTCCTGCTTCTAGGTTTGATTTATTATCCCATGAAAATCTCATACAAAAGTGGCTATTGTGACTGGATCCGTTATGTTTTTCTTGCAGGGTCCCCAGAACCCATGTAGAACCATAGGTGACTAAATAATGATATGACATGACTAAAACTATGATGCTGCACACTTACCTTGGGCCATTCCACTATACCCAAATTAGGCTCAAGCTTGCAAGCACCTTATGCACCTACCTGGATATGGTAATCTTACACTTGAGATCTGAGCCAGCAAGCAATTCAGATTGGTCAAAACCAACAGAGAATTCACCATATCCATGAACAGACCAAGTGGCGAGTATGTATTCAGTCAAAATATGGCATGCTACTTTTTACATCTCTCTACTCCTCACGATAGATACATGCGTATGTGGAGTCTCTAATTGCGACAATAGGTTTGGGGCACCTCAGAAATACAAAAACAGACAATACTGTTTCTTTTCCCATACGTCACACTACAGTTCCAGACCGTACCAATAGACCACATTGATGCATCAGCATTTGATGAGATCCTGGAAATACATTGTCTTACAGTGCATAGTTACCTAACCCGCTCTATGAATCATGAAGTCGATTTTGATTCTGTGAAGGTCTTCCAAAGATGTGTTGACCAAATGAAAAATGTGTTATAGCTTGTTTTACTAGTAACCAATTAGAGCAAATGGGAATACCAAAATAATGCTGATTTAGTAATTATTGTATTACAATTACTATGTTTTTACTCCCTATGCTAAAGGGTTTATGTGTGACACCTGCCATCCTAAGTTGGCTTTATAAACGCTGTACCAAGCTTCCAGACGTATGCACATTTCTGGAGGAATTATAGTGCCAAATATTCAACTTTGCTGGCTCCACTGATTCTGTTTTCTAGAAAGAAAGTAGTTTGACTAGAAAGCAAATGGCATGCCTGTGTTAAATACATTTTAATCAATTTTGCTGGGTTTGCCTTACAAGAAGGAGTAGTTTCTTACCTGTAACTCCAGTTCTGTAGTAGGGGTATCTCTGTTATAGTCATAATCTGTGAACAGTCCCGCCCATGTGCAGGGACCCCGGAGAAATCAATATAGTCTCCTAAGTCATCTTCATCTGCAGTCCTGCATAGGCACTTAAGAGAAAATGAAAGACAAATAATGCAGCCTAACATTAATAAGGCTACATTGGCCAGCACTTCATCCTGAAGTAAAAAGGATAGCCAAATAATATCATTACATTTTACAGACTTTCACCACAGATAGAAAAACTCCCCTTCACAAAAATCCTTTGCATGATAGATAGGAAGGGTTGGACAGACAAGCCTCATAGGCTGCCATTATGTGTCTGGAAAAGGGATACTGTGCCTTTAAGGAACCCTCCAGAGACCCTCTGTATCCCATGATGCACAGCCAAAGGCAAGTTACTTTTAGTTCTTTTTGAAGGTCTCTTAAAGCCAGGCCTGTAGCATCCAGGAAAAAAACGTTTACTTCGACCGGGGAGGAGGGTGGGTCGCTTATGACTATAACAAAGATACCCCCTCCTACAGAACTGGAGTTACAGATAAGAAACTACTCCTTCTGTAGTAGGGGATCTCTGTGTATAGTCATAATCTGTGCATAGAATGGCAAGCCCATCCCAACAACCAAATGCAGCGGTGGAAGAAAACTAAAGAAAAAAATCCTTACCTAGCAAATAAATTCCTCAGCGAAGCCTGCCCAACTTGCGCATCTATCCTGGCATCAGAATCCAGGCAGTAATGTCTAGCAAAAGTGTGGACAGACTTCCACGTAGCCGCCCTACAGATGTCTGCAATGGGAATGTTATGTAACAAAGCCGCTGTAGCCGCTTTGCCTCTAGTTGAATGAGCCTTAGGCTTACCCCCTAGAGTCTTGTTAGCCTTCTGGTAACATAGTTGTATACAGGACACAATCCAAGTAGATATGGACTGTTTGGAAGTGGCAAGGCCAATCCTGACTGAGGCGTAATTCACAAACAACTGATCTGACCTGCGAATGTCCTTGGTCTTATCTAAGTAGAATTTCAACACCTGCCTCACCTCAAGTGAATGAAGGGACCTCCACGCCGGAGAGGAGGGATGTTGAAAAAATGTTGGTAATGTGATTGTATGGTTGACATGGAAACCAGATATCACCTTAGGGAGAAATTTAGGATGAGTCCTCATGACAACCTTGGAAGCGTGAAATACTGTATAGGGTTCTTGACAACACAAAGCCTGAATCTCACTCACCCTGCACGCCGATGTTATAGCCACAAGGAAAGCCGCCTTTAAGGACAAATGCTGTAGAGAAGCCTTATGAATAAGCTCAAAAGGCTCTTTTATCAACCTGGACAGCACCACTTTCAGGTCCCATGAAGGCGAAGGACGCCTAATGGAGGGAAACACCTTCAAACCCTCCAAAAAATCTTTAATACAGGTATCTGGAAAAAGGATGTTTGTGAAGGGCATTTCCTATACGCAGTTAATGCTGCGAGGTGAACCTTAATAGAATGGAAATTAAGGCCAGATTGAGCTAAATGCAAGAGGTATGGAAGGATGATATCTTCCTTGCAGGAGGTAGGATCAGCGTTCTTGGATGTGCACCAGATGCAGAACCTTTTCCACTTGTAGGCATAGGAAGTCCTGGTGGATGGCCTTTTAGCCTTAAGTATTTCCATGCAGTCAGTTGTCAGGCAAGCTCAAGTGTCCATACTGTACTATCGCAGGAGCCATGCTGCCAAACTCAACGATGAGAGGTTGGGGTACACCATCTGCCCCCGTACTGCGTTAGAAGGTCCGGCCGTCATGGAAGCCGCAGATGGGGTTGGAGAGACCGGTGGAGCAGGTCTGTGAACCACCACTGTCGAGGCCACTCCGGAGCAATGAGGATCATTCGCGCTCTGGATTGAGACAGCTTGATGATCACTGCCGGAATCAGGGGAATGGGTGGAAAAGCGTACAGAAACCTGTTCGACCAGCTGATCCATAGCGCATTCCCCAGAGTCCTCGGTTGGTGAAACCTGGAGGCGAAGTCTCAGCATTTGCTGTTTTCGGCAGTGGCGAACAGATCTACGTCTGGAGTGCCCCATCTTTCGAAGAAGTTTCCTAGCACCTTGTCGTTTAAGACCCACTTATGGTTCTCCTGAACGAGCCTGCTGAGTGCGTCTGCCTGAGCATTCTGCACACCTGGTAGATGGGTAGCCGTGATCAGTCCTCTGGCTAGCAGCCAGTGCCAGATCACATGCCCTTCTACCCTGAGGTCTTGTAGCGCTGTATTCAAACCGCTGTGGAACCCTTCCTAGCTTTCCTGTGAGATGTCCACTCCTGGGCACCCCCAAGGTGAAGCCAAGCATCCAAGCGCTGCTGGGGCAGTTGTGGAGATTAAGCAAGCTATTGCCCAGTCACAGAGTGGGACCCATGATTAGACTAGGCACCGAGGCGAGAATTATCATGTCCGGGGAGATCGAGTCCAAGAGCCGCCGAGGCGGGAATTGAACCCTGGTCCCGGGCCAGACCTCTGCATCAGGGTCTGACGCTCTAACCATTGAGCACACCTTGTTCTTTCTCAGGTGCGCCGCCACCACCGCCATGCATTTCGAAAAAGTCCTGGGGGCAGACTTCAGACCAAACGGAAGTACGGTGTACTGATAGTGGTTGGTGACTACTAGGAAGCGCTGGAATTTCTGATGTTTCTATGCAATGGGTACATGGAAGTACGCATCCTGCAGATCTATTGCGCGAAGCCAGTCTTCTCGATGCAGCTGAGGATAAATCTGGTGGAAGGACAGCATGCGAAACTTCTCCCTGCAGACCCACTTGTTTGCTAGTCGCAAATCCAGAATGGGCCTGAACTCGTTCTTGTCCTTCTTGCGCACCAGAAAGAAACTGGAGTATAGAGCCTTTCCCCTTTGAGACAGAGGGACGTCTTCTATCGCCCCTTTTCTTAACAGGGTATCGGCCTCCGCTTGGAGCTCGCGCAGCAGGTATTGCGAGTGAACCGATGGAATAGCTGGAGGAGGGCTGACAAAACGAAGACTGTATCTATTGCAAATAATATTCAGCACCCACTTGTCCGGAGTAATTTTTTTCCACTCTGCCAAGTAATTCTGTATGCCTCCCCCCACCGGAGCGGGTAACAGAAGAGGGGGGAAGTAATCTCTTAGGGCTTAGACCCAGCTGGGCCCTTATTCCCCTATGAGGCCTGCTGACCGCCTCTGCCACTCCGACGCTTCTGGAAGGGCTGCCTCTGATATTGTTGTTGTTGCTGCTGCTGTTGGCCACCTTGGCGACCCTTTCGTCGCTGGAATCATTGGGAGGAGTAGCGCCTCTGGAAGGGTCGGAAAAACTTCAGCTGGTCCTTTGGTTTCTCCAAACCGACAGCCTTTAGCGTCTCAACTTCTCCCTTCATGCGGGCCATCTCCTCATCCGCATAAGTCCCAAAGAGGGTAGTGCCCGAAAAGGGCTAGTTGGTAATACGCTGTTGCGCCTCCGGCTTAAGAGAGGTAAGGCAAAACCAGGAGTAGCATCTCAAATTTACTCCATGGCAGTACCCATGAGCAGCCAGGAGGGAGGCATCCCCAGTCCCGCTGATGACTTGGTTGGAAACCATCATGCCCTCATTCAAGATTTCCTGGAAATCTTCCCTTCTGTCCCTCGGTAGGAGTTCAATGAATTGTTGCAGGGTCTCCCACAATGAACGGTCATACCGACCCAAAAGTGCTGTTGAACTTGCAGCTTTCATTGTACTGCAGACCTTTCTCCCTGCCGAATCCATTTGACGGCTTTCCTTGTCCAGAGGGACCGTAGACGAAGGAGCAGTAGAGTGTTGCTTCTTGGCCTCTGTAACAATAACTGAATCTGGGGCAGGATCCCTTCTCAGAAACGCTGTATCCGAATCCAGGTGCCTGTACTTCAGAAGCCGGGATGGGGCAGACTTCACCGAGGCCGGCGTCAGGAAGAGCTCCATGGCCGGTTCCTCCAACCCTGGCACCAAAGGCAGCAACAGGCGAGAAAGGTGCTTATGCTGTAGCGTTTCAAAAATGATAGAGGTAATTGGGGTGGGCACCGTCAGTGCTATCCCCAACTTTGCTGCTTCCCTCAACAGCAAGTCCTGAAACGTCACAATGTCATCCACTGGCGAAACCCTCGTTGGAGGAGAGTCAGACAAAGTGGGAGAATACCACCTGTTACTGGAAGAGTCCGTGTATCTGGTATGCCTGGACCACGACCTCTCCCTACGACGACGATGTTGTGGCCTGGTCGAACATCTATGCTCACTGCGAGAGCGATGCCTCCCCCATGATCGTGAACTCTGTTTCCTGGGTCTCGCCGGACCCACCGGCACAGGCTGCTGTGGGATAGGAGGCGGTTGGGCCAGAATCAAAGGCCTCCGTTGTAGAGGCTGTGGTGGAGGAGGAGGAGTTGGTGGATGAGGTGGTGTAGCCGGAGGAGGAGGAGGTAGTTGTGGAGGTGGAGGAGTAGGTGTCCTCGGCCTTGAGGGCGAGTAGGTCCTTGAGTATTCAAAGCCCGAAGACCTAAGTACTCTCCTCTTCTTATGAGCAGGCCTCGGAGAGGATGCTCTGGAGGTAGACACTTCTGAGGAAGAGCGCCGGCGCTGCCATGACCGGGAACTCGCTGATGAGGAGACCCTCACCACACTAGACCCGGTCCAGGGCTCGACTTCACTTTGACATCGACTTTTCCTTCCTCGACGTCGATCTCCTCGACGTGGCTCTCCTTGACGTCGAACTTCTTGACGTTGATTTTCTCGACGTCGATCTTCGTCTCCTCGACGTCGACCTTCATGTCGACGTTGATGGTGAACAGCGGTGTCACCTCGACGGCGAGCGCCTGCCTCTTCGGGACTCAGCACGATGACGATGTTGTGTCGACGCCGGTGAAGTCCTCGACGTCGACCTCGTCCGAGGTCTCGACGTCCTACCCCTTGACGTCGAGCATCGACGTTGCTTCGACCCAGAGCCCTGGGTCGACGGGGAACAGATGGTAGTCATACCTCTCGACACCGACGTTGAAGCCCTCGACGTCGACCGGGACCGGTGCTGTTTCCGGGCCTGTTCTTGAGTGGGGAGCCCCCCAGAGGCCGCTGCACGGGCAGAGGATGAAGATAGAGTCCCTCCACGCCCAGAAGTCCCACCTCCTTCTTGATGTCTCCTCTGCTCCAGGCCTTGGAGACAAATCTCCCTGTAATGCAGGGTCCTCCTGGAGAAAGAATGGCAAATATCACAGGAGTCAGGTACATGGGTAGAAGGAAGACAGAGTATGCACACTCTGTGGAGGTCTGACTTGGCCTTCTTTCTACCATACTCCGGGCACTTGTCGAATAAAGCTGGCATTTCGACAAGATAGAGGTGGCAAAGCTGGTCAAAAAAGACAGCAACTGGAAGAGGAAGTCCCCAGACGTCGAGTGAAACACAAATGTCACTGACAAAACTCCAAAAATTGAAGACATACCCAAAGAGGTGGAGCTCAATGCTCCAGGGTCCTGCTAGCAGGAGCCGGAAAAAAGAATTCAAAGTAACTTTGCTTTGGCTGTGCATCATGGGAACAGAGGATATCTGGAGGGTTCCTTAAAGTCATGGAATCCCTTTTCCAGACACATAATGGCAGCCTATGAGGCCTGTCTCTATCACGCAAAGGATTTTTGTGAAGGGGAGTTTCTCTATGTGTGGTGAAACTCTGTAAAATATGTAAAATGTAATGATAATATTTGGCTATCCTTTTTACTTCAGGATGAAGTGCTGGCCAATGCAGCCTTATTAATGATAGGCTGCATTATTTGTCTTTTATTTTCTCTTAAGTGTCTATGCAGGACTGCAGAAGAAGATGACTTAAGAGACTATTTTGATTGCTCCTAGGTCCCGGACACATGGGCGAAACTATTCACAGAATATGACTATACACAGAGATCCCCTACTACAGAACTAGGGAGCACATGCATCAAAGCTTTTTGCGATCGCAAACGGTGCGATTCGCAAAAATCGGCCGTTTGCGATCGCAAAATCAGCTTTTGGTATGCATGAAGGGTGAAGGCCCTCACAATTTGAGAATTTGCAAATATTTGCGAATTCTCAAATTGCGATTGCATTTAAGGAATCGCATTTTGCGATTTCTTAAATGCAATGCATGAAACTTTAAAAAAAAGCGACTTCGCACTTAGGGCGAGCAAATTACCATGAGGTTGAACCTCATGGTAATTTGTGAAAACTTTGAAAAATGCACTTTTGTGCATTTTTCAAAGTTTCATGTTGTGCACACACACATGCCCTTAGGGCATGTGTGTGCACAACATATGTGCACAGATTGATTTCAGGGGTGCAACAGGGTGTCCTTTGGACACCCCTGCACCCTTGAAATCGCATTCCCAATTTGCTATTCGCCAATTGCTAATCACAAATTAAGAATGTCTTCCCAATCATTCCTATGGGCCTCTCGGTCCATAGGAATGAATGGGGAGGTATTCCTTAATTGCGATTCGCAATTAAGGAATTTTAAGAAATCGCAAATTTATCAGCGATTTCTTCATGCATAGGCTTTTGCGATTTCTTAATTGCGATTCCTTAAAAATCGCAATTAAGAAATCGCAAAAGCCAACAATGATGCATGTGCCCATAGATGTTCTACAAACTTATCTAGAGGCACGGGGAATTGCCCAAAAACAGCAAGAGTGTATAAGTAATCAGTGACCTGCTTATCAAACACATAAGATCCTGCCTAACACAATGAATACAATTCATGATAAAGGAAATGAGCTTCTTAAAGAAACCTGTAGCCTTAGGAGTCAACAGGCCAGTTGTAGAATTATCTGGACGAAGGCTGAAGTCATTTGTAAGCAGTTGAGGAGATCCTGTTCACTTACTGTGATGAGCCAGAGGATGTATGACATTACAACGCATGCTTTTACCACGCATGCTTTTACAACGTAAGTATTACAACGCAAACCTTTACAACGCATAGTGCTTTGGGGTGCTGGATAGTGAATAGTTTAATTTACTATTCCAACTCCAGTCCCTGTGGACACTAGGGAAGGTGTTGGATAGTAAATTAAATCTATTCCCTATCCTAGAGCGCCCCCCAGCGCAATGCGTTGTAATGGTTTGCGCTGTAATAGTTGCGTCGTAAAGGCACTGCGTGGTAAAAGTTGTGTTGTAAAGGATGTTTCCCGAGCCAGATTATATTCCTTGGGACTGACTGTACACATGGAGGCTGTAGAGGCATTTGCAGCAGGCCAATACTACAACCCCTGTCCTTCGTAAAGAAGCAGCAGCGGTCCGTGCAGGTAACAGCGGTGAGGCGGGATGAGGGGGGATTTCAAGGGACAATGCAGAGGGATCGCTGTTACCTGCAGGGACCGTGGCTGAAAGATAGATGTTTCACTAACACCCCCCTACCTCCTAAAAGGTGGAAAATCGCAAAATGTGCACTGGGGATAATGGTCTGTGATGGTAGTGCTCAAACTTAGCACTTGTACCGTGAAAAGCATATACCACACAGACAGCTTTGACTTTGCAAATGTTTATGGCAACAAACACAGGCTTTAAGCATTTTGTAACCGCTATACATTAATACAATTCCTTGCAAATCCCAAGAAAGGGGAACTAATCCTTTGTCCCGCCCTTTTCGTTCACAAGAAGTCACAATTTTGACAAGGCAAGTCACATCACTATAATACAGTGCACATTTTCATTTCCCCCCTTATACACCTTTCCACTTTACTCAAAGCTCATTTGGAAGGCATAGCAGTCCTAGCTGAGATTAGCACTCATGTATAAAACCTGGGATAGCTGAGAAGCTCTAATACATCAAGAAAAATAGAAGCGGTCTTCTCTAGGTCAATTTTAGGATGATATTTCAACCTTGAAAACATGAAAAATCTGTTTTCTGATCTAAACATTGTGGTGGATGTATTCAAAAAGCGGACACATTTTAAATTCAAGATTGTCTTAGTTTGGAATGTCAGCAGTTTAACGTGTACAAACTCGCTATGCAGGATGCTCGCCTACATTGCTGCCAGGGATTCCAGCAGCTGCAGTAGAACAAAAAAAATACAGGATATACATGCAGCAAGTTCACCATAAAGAGAAGAAGCACATCTTGTTATTGCTAAGGAAACCTGTAAGTGGTCTACCGATGCAATCACAAAGCCAGCTCAGAAGACCGAGTTGGAAAGAAGGTGTTTTAAACACAAAGTGTGACCTATTCCCGAGTCTCAAAAGAAATGACAAACTAAATGTGCTCCTTTTGTCGTCTTAAAGGTGGCTGCACGAGGCTTTAAATTCGTAAGAAGACGATTCTGCTCAATGGTTAAACCTGCTAGGGTTGCTGTTGAAGGTGTCTTTGAATTTGAAGAAGAGAAAATCCTTCAGTAATAACATTTAATGGATTAGAAAGTTAAGCATCAGAGAATAGGTCCAGGTATCCAGCCTCCCAAGCAGACCCACAGTGTTAATTCCCAGGACTCTGGTAAACCAATGAATTTCTGCCCCTCAGAAGTAAGTTGAAGAAACTAGAAAGTGCTCGGCCTTAGCCTGCTGTGTGCAAGAGGAGGTCAAATGTTATGACCAGTAAGGAACTGTTATCTGACTTCTTCGAATTAAAACGTCAATAATGGATTCTTTACTCTTTCATGAATAAGATTTCGACCTTATGAGGATTTACTAAAGTGAAATGGGTATATAAGAAAACATAAAAATTGTAACAAAAATAATCTGAAAGGGCTGTTCGATAATTCAAATTAATTTGGTTAATGCTAATAATTGCGAGGCTTCATGATGTATTCCGGAAGGTGCTGAAGTTGGATATTAAAGTGTTTATCAAAACTATGATATAACAGAGAGAGGTAGGTAACACAATTATTATTATTATGTTTTTTTTTAACATCTACATGAAAACACATATGATACATAGCTTCATCATGGAAAAGGAGCATTAGGCTCCGAAAAGCACTTGTGAATTAAAAATAAGGCTGAAATATCATTCATGAAAGTGGCAAGATTTATTAACTTATTCATTTGAACCACATAAATAATTATTTGCGCTGAGTCAGCTGTAAAGATGTATTGTTAAAACAAATCACCGCCTGAATTGGGTCGAGGACTAGAGCTGCCCCAATGTTGACGTAGGGTAATCTTGAATGTTAAAGTTTGGCTGCTTGGAAAGACCAATGTGTAAGCAGGGATTATCTGTTAAGCATTCTTTAAATTAGAAGGAAAGTGCAGAAAACAAACTCATAGACTGTTTCACTAGGTTCACTGACTAGTTACAGGTATTTTGTATTTTTGGTCATATAACATGTGTGTTGTACATTTCGTGTCCAGGACCAAGATACTAGTTGGCCGTTTTGTGTTTTCCAATAGTGCCCTTCAACAAAATCTGGGCCTCACTTTCCCGTTTTTGTTAGAGGGGGCCGATACTGCAGCACTGCTGCAAAACCGGCTACCACCCTTCCGGCCCACCGGTAAAACGCCTGGTGCCCGCTACGGCCAGTCCGGCCCTGGGTAAACGAGTTATGCCGATTTGCGCAAGAACAATAAATTAATTCAGCACTTACTCCGTGGTCGTTGCTGTTCTTTGGAGGTATCCAGCGAGAAGACGGTGTGTAATGGATATATATATATATATATATATATATATATATATAATATTAATTCTAGTATCCCCTTTAAAAAAAATGTATGCTCATTAATAGCTACAGGCTTTGTCAGAGCATACACTAGCAGCAGTTAGGCATACATACATACATGAAATAAAAAGTTGTGTTTTCAATTATTACATTTTAACACCATTCCATTACAGAATAAAACATACACCAAATCCAACTTTATTTTAAGAAAGAAAATTTTATTTATTTTAAGAAGTTCAGCAACCATAGTCTACACTGGATAACCTGTACCCCGGCATTTTTAAAGAATGCATAGGAAGCATTTATATAACAGAGGAGGTTGGACATGCCTAGCAAAACGAACCCTTAAATTAAATCCAGTGCCAAGCAGACCCGATAAAAGCAGAGACAGTAATAATTTCAGTACTATGAATCGCTAAAACCGGTACTCCAACAGTAAAAAAAGTTGCATATTAATACAATATATATGTAATAAGGGCTATTTTACCATTACATCTTCTGTGTTTTCATACTGTTTTGTTTCAGTAGTACCCACATGACAAGCACATACATTTATCTATTTTGCTATATAACTCTCCGTTAAAAAAATAGACCTTTCACCACTATCTTGAAATTCTATCTAAAATTACAATTTCAAGAACCACATAATACAAGGCACAGATAACGTAATAGCACTTGACCGCTATTTTTTTAATTCCCAAAGATGCAGTCCAGGTGGCTGTATTCAAATAAAGCCAAGGTTAACTTTTGTATTTAATGTTGCGTTTATATATTCAAATCATAGACACATTTATGAGAAGATTAATTTTAGTGCTGTCATAAAAACACTAGCATTTCATTGGTTTAAGAAATGACCATCGAGTGACTCATATTTGCTCAACTAATGTGTGCTTTGCATCTAATACACTTATATAGTAATTATCAATAATGGCGTGGTTCCCACTCAGCTTTTGAAGTGACATAAAACAGACAACAAGAGTCAAGTTCGATTTGTCTATGAAGTCACCTATAGCCCGACTTGAAAACTCAGCTACTGAGGTAAGTAGCCATCTATAACAATATTTTGTCAAGGGGGCCCATATACAAGATATCTCTGGTGACTCCTCTACTACCCCCTCAGACTTTCCAAACTTCCTACATACATCTCTCAACTCCTCAATATAATAAGTACAGCAGAACCTCCCCCTGCCAAAAAGATGTAAAAGAAAAGCCTGCTGCCCTGCTTCCTTCCCCCACTACACGTGGAACTCCTCTTCCCCACCTCGCCCAAAACCTTAAATACAAAAGCCCTTATTTATGAGTCCCTTACGACGCCGTTGTGTCACTTTTTGTGACGCTGCTGCAGCGTTAAAAATGTGCCACACTGTGCCATATTTTTAAAGTGCATCTAGGCAGATGTGTCACTTTGTAAACCTCTGTGCTTCATCATACCTGCTACAGGTATAATGTAGGCAGGGATGGCGTAAGGGGTGACACAGGCCTTTCCACATGGAGCTTGCCCCAAGTGAATTGACACAGTGCTAGAGTTGTGTCTATTTCCATACACAATCCAGCAATGCTCCATTTTTGCGCCGACTGATTTATCAGGATTCCGGACGTGTCTGTCAATCCTTGCAACATGGAGCGCCATACAGTAAATACAGCGCATCCATGGTGTTGCAACACTTTTCATAAATGAGGCCCAAAATACCTGACATGCAGCCTCTATCACCCAAGATACTATGGGCTTCCTTCCCTCTCTGGGCCTGTGTACTGTGGGCTCCACTCTTAACAGGAGAGCTGAGAGCCAGGAGAGCTGAGAGCCAGTATAGTGTTGGAAGAAACTTTTGGGCATGATGCCCGAGACAGAAATTCTCCATGAACTGTGGGTGTGGATAGAAGAGGACCTGTGGCAGGGAGAAATTGCACCAGCATTCCCCTACCTCCACTGTAGCTATGGAGACCTGGGACAGATCGAAGAAGAAGGGTGAGATGAAAGATCGCGATTTTTCATTCCTCCACTTTGCTTAGGTTTCAGAAGGACCGTGAGAGCCGATGGGTAGACCTGCTTCCCTATGACATCACAGGAGAGTAAAAAAACAATTGTTTTGGGGGATTTTCAACTGCTGCAAAATAACGCAGTAACTAACAGGATTTCGAATCTTGTATTTGCGCTAATGACTTGAAGGCCACAGACAACAATGGATTTGCATTATAGTCCACTAATGCCATTACAAATTTATGGTGACATAATAAACCACAATGCCAAAGGTCCAATGGTTTGTACATGTTCTTATAACCACGGCATGGGTTTGCTGGATCATAATACGCTTACTCTCCGTTGTTTGTTTAGAAAGCACCTGAAAAAATGCTTTTGTTCCAACGAAAGCACTATTTATTGAAAACCAGTTGAAAACTGGCCTGCTCTGTTTGTTTCTAGCTTGTTGTAAAAATAAAAACATATAAGTGTCTGTTAAGCAGAGGATAGATTTCTGAGAATGCATTTTTACTATACTACGAACTTCATTTGTCTGCAGAAATGTAGGTTTTGCAGTAAGTGCTGGTGCTCAGTGAGAATGGGGTAGAGGTAGTGGGCATATAATATGGCTTTTGCAAACCTGGCATGAATACATGCTATGCCTACATGGTACATCGCATAGGGGGCCAAAGAATATCAACCTAAGAATTTCACAGACAATTGTTGCATAAGGTATGACATATTTGACTACTACAATCACAAAGTGCATATGGCATGATGGTTTACCACAAACCATCCACTCCAGTGGCCTGTTTGTGAGTTATCCTTCCATTTCCTAATCACGAGACCATTTGAACAAAATGGTGGTTCTTCATAAATACTTAACCCAAATGAATTGCTTTGCATAAACATGTTTAATGAATCTGTTCATGCATCTGCAGTAAATTTAGAATTACAAACTGCAAACCCTTGGACTGAATCTTTGAAAAAGAAAAATAGGAGCAATACAAAAATAATGCTCAAAACCATTTTGACGAGAACTTCTTTGAGCAGGTCATTTTCTCCAGAAGATATATTCATTCCTGAAAGAAGTAAGCAGTTCTTTAAGGTGTGGTAAAGTATTCCTGTCACAAAATAAATAAGATACTCATTATCTTTCAAAAACACACAACACAAGTGACATATCTGAACAGGTGTACATTAAAAAGACAGTGGTTTATCAAGCATCACAGCAGCTTTGCAACTGCACATCACCAGTTTACAAATGGAAGAAACGAACAATTCTAAAGATCTCCAAAAGAAATCTATTGGCTACAGTGAGATCTAGGGAGGCTGGTAAGGTATGCAAACAGTGCTAACAACGGAGTAATTCCAGTACTCGTATCAAAAGACTACTCATGCTTAACAATTCTTGGTTTTATCTACCACTAACAGGCATTGTGCAAAATGAGGATATAGATTTCTATAAAAGCCGGTAGCCAATTATCTTAGAAGAGTTCCACCCACCCTTGTAAAGTGGTCATTAAGTTCTATCAAGTACCGACCAATGTACTGGCCCAGCCTCTTTTAGAAAAGACAACTGATCAATAATTTCCGTAAACATTCTTTTGACCAGGGGAGTGGAGAACAGGGGTGGCGGGGGAGTGGTCTACCTAAAATCCCACTAATGTGTGTTTCGACCGAATGTAACAAACCCAACATTATTTTTTAAATTTCCTTTACACCACAAATAACAAGAATACAACATCATATTTGTTTCCAACAAGATCATCATAAACCATTTTTACCAAAATTCTCTATATGCCTACAAACTGCTTCCCTTTCCTTCATCTATACATCGGTACCTAGCATCAAGTGGCGACCCTACTGGCAAGCTGTTACACACCAAACAACTGAGATGCTACAGAACTTTGATCAGAAATGTGAACTGGAGCGATGTCCCTTACTGAGAGATTTCTACAGCTGATGAAAGAAATTCTTCAAAGTCTTAATAAATTTCCTAATTCAGAAGCAATATTGTAATCGGTCTCCTAACAGCAATTGTGCAGCTCTATAGCTCACCACATCATTAATGAAGCACTGGATCTGGAGCCCACGCTGCCCAACAGATGGCTAGCCTAGTCCAAGCACAGTGGGACTGGGGAAGTCACGGCGACTGATGAAGCCACATTGTCTGGAATAAGGCGGGCTCACCTCTTCTAACCACTTTATCATAATTTCACGATTTCCTTCAACTGCCAGACTTGTTTAATCAAGTTTATTCTTTCTTGCTGGAAATGTCAATCTCCTGATGGGTGTTTGTTAAAGTCCAGCTACTCTGGCTATCTCACTCTCGTGGATGATGGCCTTATGCGGCATATCACGAAGGAGGCATTTTATTAAATAGCGATGAGCGCCAAAAGGCAGCCTAGTGAGAGGGAAGCTAGTTGCAGATGGGTGCAGGAGTATGGGTACAGCGGTGTGTGTTTATAGGGGTTCTATCCTATCCATAAATGCATGCCCCTGCATACCACCGAGTGTGAGGCCAGTGACAGCAATGCACTATATAAATGTCTGACATAATAGTCATCAGCATGCTCTACCTATGGATCTGAAAACATGCTAGCTACTTACCTGTTTCCACATTTCTCCAGTCCTTTCAATGACGATGGTCTGCGTATCTTTGATGGGCGGGGTAGCATTATAGTCAGACAGGAGACCAAGAATTGGGTACTGGTTCCTGTATCTGTTTAGAAAGAAATTATATTGTTATCAGCATAGAATGTGTTTCAATATCCACCGTGTAGATGGCTTGTAGATAGAGATTCATTTTGTTCTAAGTGCTGATTATTTATGTGATTTTAGTTTATTTACTTACAAAGTTTGCAAACACAACACTGACACTGCACATTAGTGCATAAACAGACAGATATTTAATTTCATACATTTTGAATAAACACTGAGGTGTCAACCTTGACGTTTTCTGATGAAGCATGACACATTGGCTTCTAATTTTGACGGCTTAAGAGGTGGTGAACCAGATATTTGCATTGATAACACTCATTCTGGTGGATACTCAAACAGCATATTAGTCACATTTAGAATATTCCCCAGGTGCCAGATTGGATCTGAAAAGCATTCAGCAATGCTCTTGCACAACGCCAGGTGGTGCCATGGAGCTCCACACTGAGTCCGCATCACCTTGAAAATGGTGGAGCAGAACTGCAACAAAACGCCACCCCGTGAGCTGAAATCAGTTTCTTTCTGGACTTTCAGCGCCCTCAGACAGAGCATTCACCAATTGAAGGTATAAGTGTGCAGATCTCAAACTTGGGAGCCTTTTAGATGCTAAATCGAAGTCAATCCACAGAATGGGGAGGTTGTAGGGTGGTGAGGAATCTGCGGTTAGAATATCCACCTGAATGGTTGCTTCTGCAGGCAGGTAAGTAACCTCTGATGGATACTTCGAACTGTAGATCCCCACCTTTAGTACAGATACCAAAGCAGTACCTCCCAAAGGTGGAGGGTCTGGGAATGGACCTGGGCCAAAAAGGTACTGCATGACCGAATGGGCAAAGTGCCCTTCATTGGACCTGGCTGTCAAGTAAGTAGTGTTTTGCAAAAATGTGCACTCACATGCATGTGACAGATGCCAAGAACAGCTACTCTGTGGGGCAGTGCAGTAGTAGCAGCCTTAGCCTTTCTTGCTATGTGTTCTTGAAGGTGGGCAAAATGTGTGGCCAGGATTCTCCCCACTGTCAGAGGATGCTCTGTGACACCTTCGAATGTAGATACCATTTTTAATTTGCCAGACACCACCGACTGAGTTCATCCGCTCTGGCAATAAAGAATCCCGCCAGGTGGTTTGTGATCACAAAAATGTCCTGACACTCCAGCCAGCTCCAAAGGTGCTGAGCCTCCTGGTATATGCACCAGGACTCGCCCCCTCCCTGCATGTTGCAGTACTTCATGGTACTAGGGTTGTCTGTGAAAATCTGCACCAGTCTCCCCTTGGTGGATGACAGGAAAGCCTTCAACTCCAAATGAATGGTTTGCAGCTTCAGTAGATTGATATGGAGTCCGGCTTCCGCTGGAGACCAATGTCTTCTGATCTCCACCTCCCCAGATGCCCCTAACCTAGTATTGATGCATGTGTCACTTACATCAAATCTGGTTGAAGGGACACAGTTCTGTTACTGGACCTACTGCGCTCCATCATCGATCACTGCGGATCGTGGGCCATCCCTTCTGAAATTATGAATCAAATCCAATAAATTGCCGTAGTCATGGGCCCACTGCCACTTCCCATTGCAAAGTCTGCATATGTCACTCAGCGTAGTTGAAAAAGGCTGAAACTCTGGTATAATATACCAAATGTGCTGGACTCAGAGGGCAGGCTCTGAATTGCACTATCAAGAACAGCCCCACTAAATGGCAAACTTTTTGAAGTAGTTGGGAGCAACTTCAGCATGCTGATCGAGAACCCCAACAATGTCAAGAGGCTAGTCATTGTCTGGTGATTGTCAATGACTGAGTGTACCGAGTCCACCTTTAACAACCAGTCATCAAGGTAGGGAAAGACTGGTATCCCCAACCTCCGTCGGCGTGCGACGACCGCCGCCATCCCTTCCGTGAACACCCAAGGTGTATTAGTGAGGTCAAAGTGGAGTACTGTGAACGGGTAATGCTCCTGGCAGACCTTCAACCAAAGGTAACACCTGTGGGGCCACGTGATGGGTATATGAAAATACTCGTCCTGTAGGTCGAAGGACACCATCCAGCCTCCTGGAACCAGTACTCAGAACTTTGAATTTATCCTTCCTGAGAAAGGCATTCAGGGATCGAAGGACCATTATAGAACTCAGTTCATGTTTCTTTTTCAGCACAAGCAAATATCGAAAGTAGCAACCCTCTACTCTTTCAGAGTCTGGGACCCTCTTGATGGCTCTCTTGAAGAGCAACACTCACACCTCCAGGAACAGAATGGAGAATTGCTCCTCCAAACTTAGATTGGGAGGTGGGGTGGGAAGGTGTACATATGGCGGCGTAGACTAAAAAAGTTTTGGTGCAGCTTTGCTGAACAATTTGAATGACCCATGTGTCGGACCAAAGGGACCACTATCATGGGAGAAAACATTTAATACTGCCCCCCCACAGGTTGGGTATGTGCTGGGAAGGGCAACGCAACTTAGAGTCAGATGCCACAGGTGAAGAGGGCTGGGAGGATTGGTGTCCTTGCAGGCCTGCACTATGACTGCCAAACCTCTACCTAGTCCAATGCCTCAATAGGTCTGAAGTGATAGCTGGAGTGATTCATGCAGTTTGTATGCCAATCCTCTTGAATAGCCCCTAAATTTCCAAAACTTGTGAGGGAACTGCTTAGTAGGTGTCAGCAGTCACAGAGTGTGGGGTAGCTCCACTATCTTTGAAACACTCAAGAGCGGAATTATCTTTCTCACCAAAGAGGGGAGAACCATCAAAGGGCATATGAATGAGCAAAGCTTGCACATCTCCTGAAAAGCCTGTAGAATGCATCCATGTGGAGTGGTGAAGCACAACACTAGTGTCAACCGCCCTTTTGAAACAGTCAGTAATTTCAAGGCCAGCATTAATCACATAGGTGATAATATTCTGTCCATCTTGTATTGTCTGCACCTGGCAGGCTCTAGGGTCTTTTATGACCGCTGGCAAAAGATCACCAGCTTTGTCCCATAGGGCATGCATATAGCAACCTAACTAACAAACTGCATTAACTGATTACAGTGCCAAATGGACATGGTTTAGACCACGGGTACTCATAGTACGGCCCGCGGGCCGCCAGCGGCCCGCAGACCATGCAGACATTGCACCTGTGTCTTTTTAATTTCTTTTAAAGAGTGTCAGCAAACACTGCCGGCAGCGTGACTCAGAGACCCTGCTCTGTGGGGGGCGAGTGATTCCAGTAATAGTCAGAGTGGAGTTGCAGGGGGCTAAGAAGAGGTGAAATATAACAAAGCCTCATTAACAAGTAAATGGTCTTTAAAAGACTTATTATGTGCTCGGGTGAGGCTGTGTGTGTACCCGGGAAGCTGTCTCAGCCCGGGCTGACACACACGGGTGGGGTGACAGATGGTGACAGAGGTAGGAAGAGGAATGGAGGGGAAGCGGGAGGGAGACAAAGGGTGACAGGGGGGAGATGGAGGGAGACAGAGGGAGGGAGACACAGGGAAAGGGAGGGATGAGACAGAGGGAGAAGGAGGGAGGGAGACAGAGAGAGAGGGAGACAGAGAGAAAGGGAGACAGAGAGGGAGGGAGAGGGAGAGAGGGAGACAGAGGGTGACAGAAAGAGGGAAACAGAGAGAGGGAAACAGATAGGGATGAAGACAGATAGGGAGGAAGACAGATAGGGAGAAAGACAGATAGGGAGGAAGACAGATAGGGAGGAAGACAGAGGGAGAGGGAGGGAGGGGCATAAGGGGAGAGGTAGGGGGAGGGTGGGAGGGAGGGAGGGAGAGGTAGGGGAGGGTGGGATGGAGGGATGGGGAGGGAGACAGAGGGAGACAGAGGGAGGGAGGCGGAGACAGAGAGTGGGAGACAGAGGGAGACACACAGAGGGAGGGAGATAGAGGGAGAGGGGGAGGGAAAGGGAAAGAGGGAGAGGGAGGGAAACAGAGTGACGGGGAGGGAGACAGAGAGAGAGAGATAGAGAGAGGCAGACAGAGAGAGGGAGACAGAGAGAGAGGGAGACAGAGAGAGAGGGAGACAGAGAGAGAGGGAGACAGAGAGAGGGAGAGAGACAAAGGGGGGAGATGAAGGGAGACAGAGAGAGTGAGACAGAGAGAGGGAGACAGAGAGAGGGAGACAGAGAGGGAGGGAGACAGAGGGAGGGAGACAGAGAGAGGGAGGGAGACAGAGGGAGGGAGACAGAGAGAGGGAGGGAGACAGAGGGAGGGAGACAGAGGGAGGGAGAGGGAGACAGAGGGAGAGAGACAGACAGAGTGAGACAGAGGGTGAGGGAGAGAGGAAAGGGAGGGAGGAAGACAGATGGAGGGAGAGGGAAACAGAGAGAGGGAGACAGAGGGAGGAAGAGGGAGGGAGACAGAGAGGAAGACAGAGGGAGACAGAGGTAGGGAGACAGAGAGAGAGGGAGACAGAGGTAGGGAGACAGAGAGAGAGGGAGACAGAGAGAGAGGGAGACAGAGAGAGAGGGAGACAGAGAGGGGGAGACAGAGAGGGGGAGACAGAGAGGGGGAGACAGAGAGGGGGAGACAGAGAGGGGGGGAGACAGAGAGGGGGGGAGACAGAGAGGGGGGAAGACAGAGAGGGGGGGAGACAGAGAAGGGGGAGACAGAGAGGGGGGGGGAGACAGAGAGGGGGGGAGACAGAGAGGGGGGAGACAGAGAGGGGGGGAGACAGAGAGGGGGGGAGACAGAGAGGGGGGGGGGAGACAGAGAGGGGGGGGGAGACAGAGAGGGGGGGAGACAGAGAGGGGGGGAGACAGAGAGGGGGGGAGACAGAGAGGGGGAGACAGAGAGGGGGGGAGACAGAGAGGGGGGGAGACAGAGAGGGGGGGAGACAGAGAGGGGGGAGACAGAGAGGGGGGGGAGACAGAGAGGGGGTAGACAGAGAGAGGGGAGACAGAGAGAGGGGAGACAGAGAGAGGGAAGACAGAGAGGGGGCGGGATGGAGGGAGAGGGAGACAGAGGGAGGGAAACAGAGGGGGACAGAGGGAGGGAGACAAAGAGAGAGGGAGACAGAACAAGGGAGACAGAAGGGAGGGAGACAGAGGGAGGAAGTCAGGAGGAGACAGAGGGAGGGAGACAGAGAGAGTGAGACAGAGGGTGACAAAGGGAGGGAGACAGAGGGTGGGAGACAGAGGGTGGGAGACAGAGGGTGGGAGACAGAGGGTGGGAGACAGAGGGTGGGAGACAGAGGGTGGGAGACAGAGGGTGGGAGACAGAGGGTGGGAGACAGAGGGTGGGAGACAGAGGGTGGGAGACAGAGGGTGGGAGACAGAGGGTGGGAGACAGAGGGTGGGAGACAGAGGGTGGGAGACAGAGGGTGGGAGAGGTAGACAGGGAGAGGGAGACAGAGGTAGACAGAGAGAGGGAGACGGAGGTAGACAGACAGAGGTAGACAATGGGAGACAGACAGAGGGAGACAGAGAGAGAAGGAGACAGAGAGAGAGGGAGACAAAGAGAGAGGGAGACAAAGAGAGAGGGAGACAAAGAGAGAGGGAGACAAAGAGAGAGGGAGACAAAGAGAGAGGGAGACAAAGAGAGAGGGAGACAAAGAGAGAGGGAGACAAAGAGAGAGGGAGACAAAGAGAGAGGGAGACAGAGAGAGAGGGAGACAGAGAGAGAGGGAGACAGAGAGAGGGAGACAGAGAGAGGGAGACAGAGAGAGGGAGACAGAGAGAGGGAGACAGAGAGAGGGAGACAGAGAGAGAAGGGAGACAGAGAGGAGAAGGGAGACAGAGAGGAGAAGGGAGACAGAGAGGAGGGAGACGGAGGGAGGGAGACAGAGGGGAGGGAGACAGAGGGAGGGAGACAGAGGGAGGGAGACAGAGGGAGGGAGAAAGAGGGAGGGAGACAGAGGGAGGGAGACAGAGGGAGGGAGACAGAGGGAGGGAGACAGAGGGAGGGAGACAGAGGGAGTCAGAGGGAGAGATTTAGGGGAGACAGAGGGCAGATAGAGCGAGGGAGACAGAGGGAGGGTGTGGTTCTTGGCGTTCTGAACCTGTGTTTTAAATGTCATGATTCCGTTATGAATTTGGTATCAGTGAACCGCAAATGGCGAATGCGTTATTCATGAGTATTTTCGTCATGTTACACCAATGGATTCACTGTGCATTTGAAGGTTTTGCATTGAACACTTGGGTTTCATCTTGTAAATAGCAGCCATGTTATTCGTTGCCCTTACAGTAGGCTCTCCCCATGGCAGAGTAAGCATTTAAAGGACATAACCTTAGCATGGGTTTGTGCTGACTTCTGCATGACCTGACGACAGCTGACCCTGTTGCTTGAGGCTAACCTCCCAAGCCAGTTCCTTGTTCAGCAGCTGGCGCAATAAAGTTCAAAGAGCAGGACATGTCCGATCTTTTATGACACCATTCCCACAACTCCTACCTCCGTCCCATCTGTTGCTGCCTTTCCTTTAAAGACATGTTCATCGATCTGGTTGAAGGTTTTATGGTGGGTTTGTCCGGCCTGATGGAACAGGAAACCAAGCATGTGTGCAATTCTTTTCTTAGCCTGGACTCATCCTGAAAGTGGTGCTTTGTATGCACGTCCTGGGAATTTCCAACATAATGCACTTCAAAGCAGGAATGTGTGCTTAAAGCGAAATATTCTGTATAAAAGGCCTGTGCGAAGGCCATGCAGGCAGACTCTCTCATCCAGTTGCTTTAAGCGTGGCTGGGCGACGGAGCCTCACAATTAATGATAATAAAGATGTCTTTTCATATTTCAGATTCTGTGTTGATTTCTTTGCCACTCTTGAATGGACTACTTATTGGTAAGACCCCTGAGAAGGAGTATTGTAAATATTTGGTTCTTCAGTTGGCGCCCAACTCGGGGGCTCATCATGGAAGTGAATACCTGGAGGAGAGTTTTTCAGAGAAAAGAACTGTGCTGGGGAAGGCAAAACAGGAATCTACTAAAAGAGGTACTCTGTGCACGGAGGTTCTGGGGGATTCTCTGTCTTTGCGGCCTGGCATATTTTTGATTTTTCTGACTTAAGACTCTCCAAAAGATGTCACTCCTGACTGAGCAACCCTTTTTTTGGCGCAAGTTTTTTTTAAAGAGACTGTTAGTGCAGTTAGAAATTGGCAGTTAGAATTTGGACATCTATTTCTTTGATACAGCTGTGATAAGTATATGTGGGTCGCTCCCATAGTCCTTAGTTGTTGACGCTTTGCTAGTGTTTTTGTCGGTGACACTTTGCTAGCGTTTTTGTTGTTGTTGTATTATTTGACGCCTGCAGACGCCAAAAACCGAGGGTATTTGTTCTTTGCAGGGACTTGGTAAATCCCGTAACCCTTGAAGTTTGATGCTGGATTAGTGAGCTATAAGATGCCTGATCTTAGCGAATTTGAAGCTTTGTATTGGCCAACTTTGTATACGTTTGAATTAGCCGGTTTATCTAAATAGGTTAGATTTACAAACATATTTCTTCCTTGGTGATTTTGTATTCGCAGGGAATTAAAATATGTAATAATACATAATAAGGATGCTTTACTCTGTATAATTTTATGAATGGATATGCAGAACGATTTTTGGTGTTCTGCCAGCTGCAGCTAGTGAATTGAGTGTATTTTTGGTTTTTACACTGTTGAGCAGTGTTTCTTGTAAATATGACTTACAGCTACGTATAGTCCGGACTGTCCTGTTTTTGTCCTGAGTGTTGATTTGTGGGTTTTAATGTATGTTTGAATGCGTGGTTAAAATGTGTGTTTACATGTCTATTTTGTTTGTGAGTTTTGTTGTACATTGCGACGACGCGATTTACAAGAAATGGTTGGAGAGCGCTGCATTGTGTGTCCTAAATGTTTTCAACACTTCCTGTTTATGTCTGAAATGTGCTCAATGTGTGTGGTTCACATTTAATGGATTTAAATAAGGCCCCAGCCAAAAACGAAGTGACATGTTTTTGCAGAAATAAATGCATTTACAGCGTTTTCACTTAAATGCACTGTATTAAATGTTCACAGGCAAAACGTTTTTAGTTGTAGTATATTTGATAGGAATGTTTTTTCAGCCAGCAATTTTTTTTGTGGTTAAACACGGGTGGAATTTTGTATGATGGCCCTTTTACATTAAAGAGGCCCTAGAAAGTGACGCAGAATTTGACGCTTTTTAAATTAGGCATATGCGCTCAGGTTTGTGAGTAGATGCTTCTAAATAATAGACAAGGAATGTAGCGGGCTCTTATATGTAAAAACAATCACAAACAGAAATAATTGGGTTTTATTAGAAGACAAAAATTATTAATTATGGAAAAATAATTCATAAAAATTAGTGCTACCAAAATCGTTTTCTAATATTCATAAAGCTTGACACTCATGCTATGACCTTTTAGCATTAAAATGTGATTTGCGTTATGTTGCATCACTAAAATGACAAGAATTCATTTGTATAAATTCGCTTGCCATAGGCGCAAGCAAGCTCATTTTTATAACATATAAATTATTATTTTCAGATACCTGACTCTTGGATTATGTAATAGACTTTCTAGTGGTCCATATTCTGCAAGAAAATTGTAAAATATTCATTTTGTAATGCCCAAAATCAGAAAGTCGATTTTGAGTAAATTCACTGTTTAAACTGCATTTTTGCTTTCCTTAAAGTGTCTCAGCCTTAAGCAAATGCATGCATTTAGGTTTTGATATAAGGTTGTGCTTTCTTGTGATTCAGTGGGTTAATGTGCCAGTACACAAGCTTGTTTTAATATCAGGATTGGAGGTTCTACTTTCAAGATAGGCCTACGGACAGTTTGCTTATTTAACACTGATGAAGTGTGTGCCATAGGATTGCAACAAGTAATTACTCTAAAAAACTGGTCTGTGTGTCTTTAGCTTTTGAGACAAATTGACAGTAAATGTAGTCTAATAATATGGGAATAGTGATCATTTTAGCGCTTAAAAAGAGAAATTATTTTTTTAAAATAGCTTGAATTATTGTTGATTAGATCCAGCCTACTGGCTTTGTCAGCTCCACTGTGGCAGAAGCTGGGGGCTGGGAGAATTTGCAACAACTGGCTCAGTGCGCTCGCTGAGATGTTCTCTTTTAAGTGTTTCCCCATAAATTATGGAGAAGGCCCCTCAAGTGTTGCCATTTACAGCCTTTTTAATTAGGCCTTTGTTTCCGAGGAATGCAGAATGACCTCTCTGCACGGGCTGCTAAGGGTGAGGTTTCTGGTTTCTGGTTTCACCGTGGTAACATGAAAGACCTTGATTTAAACGGGGAGATGAAAAGGGGTTTCTTTAAACATCGTGTTAAATGCTTGGCAGGACTGCTGCAATGTTTGCTGGCTGTGTTTTATTTTACAGAAAACGAAATGATGCATCCAGTGTTAGATAAAAATAACATGCAGCCTTTTTCACACAATTTTGAAGGTTATAGGTTACAGGCTTACGTTCAATACAGATTTGCTCATTAACAGTTAAGTAATTAACAGTTATTTTTTGTGTATGGTACAATGTTTTTGTGTTGTGTATTTTTCTGTTTTTGCCAACAGATTTTTCATGGATTGTTCTAAAGAAGAGAAGACACGTGAGTTTGGCTAGTTGACAAAAGATGTGTTTTTGCGTCATTTCTTTAACAGAAAAAAAATGTACATGTTTCTGTTTGAGGTATTTACAGCTGTCATGACATATTATATTTTGACAATTGATCTACAACTGCGTTGTGCTCAAATGTCAAACGCTGGGTATAGAGTTTGTATGGAGTTTTTGACCTGACAAATTAGACAGGCCCAAATATTGGGTTTTTGACTGCAGGTTTAAAGTGCATAAAATACACATGCCATGGTGCTGTATTTTTGTATGTTTGTTCATGTTGTTACCATCACAAGTTCTCCTGTATTGGATGAATTTGGTATAATGATAAATTTCACAGATATGGTTTGCATACTGTGAGGAAGGATGGCAGCACTTTTACCAGTGCATGCCTACCTTTGGCTATACATTTGGCTGTATTGAAAATAAATAACTAAACAAATAACGGGTTCAAAGTGTATCACCTGATGTTACGTACTGCACATTCCCTTAAAGGAATAGGCAGCCCTAAATTGTTATGTATCCTTGATTGGACCTAAGGATAGAATTATAGATCTGTGACTCACGGTGACCTAATTTTTATATTGCGTTATTTAATAATGTTTTGTTTCCCAAATAGCATATGGCTTTGTCCCTTGAAAGGAAGCCAGGTTTCATGTTTTTTTCCTCTCCCTGAAGAGAGAACAGGAATATAGAATTAGAATTTGTGTAACTTTGGTCTTTTGTGTATTCCCCGTTCTCTTGGTGCTGTGTTACATGCCTGAGGCACCCAAGCACACTCTTGTTCTTCCTATAGATTTTTCTTTTGTTGTTCCGCCCCTGACCAATGCCCCTGACCAATGTCGCATTATGCTTAGTTATTAGGCATTTTAGTTGTGTCCTAATTCCATTTCCCCTTTTCCCATATTCCTTTCACCAGTCAGCCCATTTATTATTATGGGTGTATTGTTTATGTGCACACTTCTAGACTGTAGTTATGTATTAGGGACCCCCCATGTTATGTAAAATGTTTTTTTCAGACTGACTGTCAAGGTAGTGATAGGTTGGTTCCAATGTCTATTTTTAATTTTTCAGCTTTCTTGTGTTCCTGCTGCTTTAATTTTTTTGGTGGGATTGGATGTGTTCTAAACATGCAAATACCAGGACTTTCTAGTGTTTGTTCTTTGTCTTCACATTTGATCATTAGCCTTTTGTATTGCATAGTGCACTTAATGCACATTTTTTAAGGGACTTTTCTTCATGTCCTTGATAATATGAACGATGTTATTTTTCTATTCGAGATGTTCTAGATAAGGAATTTAGGAACACCTAGGCTTAGTCATTGAGGGAACACATGTATTTACCCCATTAGACAATGCCACTATGTGAGGAAATTCATTTTGATAGAATTCCTGTGTAGCTATAGATGACAGAGAATAATGAAAAGAACATACCTGAAGATTCTAAAGATACTGTTTTGCCCTTTTGCCTTTGCTCTTGTATTTTATGCTCATAGCACATTGTCACTCCCATGCAGATTGTAGGTCACCTGCTTGCCAGTCCTTTTGTTAAAACACATGAATTGCTTTTTGTGCTTGATTTGAAAGAAACTAACAATTGTGTTACACATCCTGCATCACTAGGGTCCTGCTAAGATCTTCCAGAGTTAAAGGAAGAGTGATTCCCTGCAGACCTGTGATCAACATTAAGCTCACACCCCATCAGTGACCGCTCTAAGATGAACAGATGTCCTGGCTCTACACTTCTTGCAAACAAGGAAGTCGCGAAGCGGGACAACGATCATCAGCACGACATCAGTGGTACCTCCAAAGCAAGGCAGTTGATTTGCGAAAGGCGTTGCAGAAGAAAGGAGGAGCTGATTCGTTTATTTGTTGTTTGGGCTCTGTACCTGTTATGTGCTGGAAACCTCTGTCAGTGTACATTCCCTTGAGCCATTGGCCCGAGTTTTGGCCACATTCACACTTTTGCTTTGCACCAGTGGAACGGCAGTGCACCCGAGCATCCACGTTTAGAAAAAGGCACTACATTCTGGTGCCCAGGAGAGAGCAGCTTGAGCGTCCTCTGACACTAAATGATGAGTGTTGGAGCCTGAAAGTGCTGCTGATTTTGCTAAGTAGTGCTTGGATCTGCACGAGATGCTTTGTGCCCTTGATCAATAAACAGCACATCATTTGTAGTGTCTGCCACAAGAAGAGACACTGGTGCATTGTTTTAAGACTTTGAGACTTTCGAGTGAGCTGTGAGTGTTTTCCCCGAGCGGCACTCCAACTAAACAGTATTGTCTCCTCATGAAAGGCCTGACTTGAAGAGGCCCAACGCGAAGAAAAAAATTGGAAGCGGATCTGATGGACTTTGGGTATTTTTTGTGAGCTTGTATAGACTTGAAGTTTGGAAACTGATTTTTGCTGCTTTGCTGGCATTGTTTTAAAGTATTTCTGTTTAGTAAGAGCAGAATAAAGTCCACTCTCTGTGGAAGAGTATCCCTTTTTCATCTGAGAGCATTGATCAGGAACACCATTGTTTCACTTAAACATATAATGAATTACTGAAATGCGTAGGAAGCAATATAAAACGTTATTAGAAAATTCTATGATTTGCTGTCTGTTTAGGACTGTGCAAGTATTACGCATTTGACATTTTGTTGTTCTTTTTCCCTTGCTGAATTGTATTATGTTTTTTGTTAAATTTTTGATTGGTTACCATTTGCCAGTTGCAGGGTCACGTAGGAGTACAAATGGTTCAGTTTGTGACCTGAGTAGTGGCAGTAGGCCTGCAGGACTTGCAGTGTCCCTATGACCTGCTAATGATCACAGCTGATGTACTCTACCAAGATTGCGTGAGCGACATTAGAAAATGGAGATTGTATTGAGGAATGACGATAAAAAGCAGGAGATGAAAAACAGACATTACAGAATATTGTTCTTTAAGTGCAGTATAGCTCTATCTATTTTAATACTTTAATGTATTTTATTGGCTACTATATTTTGGTATGTTTCCCCCTACACTATTGACGTCTGCACCAACTTCCCAACATACTCTTTCTTTTTCTTCACATGAGTTTCATATTTTACCTGAACATGAACTGGTTAGGTCAGATTTTACTGATAATTCTTTTGGTACAGTATTTACATCAACACCAGCTAGTGATGAATATAGCCATGTATAGGTTATTGCCTATGTAAGGGCAAAAGGATGCTCTGTGGTTCTTGGCGTTCTGAACCTGTGTTTTAAATGTCATGATTCCGTTATGAATTTGGTATCAGTGAACCGCAAATGGCGAATGCGTTATTCATGAGTATTTTCGTCATGTTACACCAATGGATTCACTGTGCATTTGAAGGTTTTGCATTGAACACTTGGGTTTCATCTTGTAAATAGCAGCCATGTTATTCGTTGCCCTTACAGTAGGCTCTCCCCATGGCAGAGTAAGCATTTAAAGGACATAACCTTAGCATGGGTTTGTGCTGACTTCTGCATGACCTGACGACAGCTGACCCTGTTGCTTGAGGCTAACCTCCCAAGCCAGTTCCTTGTTCAGCAGCTGGCGCAATAAAGTTCAAAGAGCAGGACATGTCCGATCTTTTATGACACCATTCCCACAACTCCTACCTCCGTCCCATCTGTTGCTGCCTTTCCTTTAAAGACATGTTCATCGATCTGGTTGAAGGTTTTATGGTGGGTTTGTCCGGCCTGATGGAACAGGAAACCAAGCATGTGTGCAATTCTTTTCTTAGCCTGGACTCATCCTGAAAGTGGTGCTTTGTATGCACGTCCTGGGAATTTCCAACATAATGCACTTCAAAGCAGGAATGTGTGCTTAAAGCGAAATATTCTGTATAAAAGGCCTGTGCGAAGGCCATGCAGGCAGACTCTCTCATCCAGTTGCTTTAAGCGTGGCTGGGCGACGGAGCCTCACAATTAATGATAATAAAGATGTCTTTTCATATTTCAGATTCTGTGTTGATTTCTTTGCCACTCTTGAATGGACTACTTATTGGTAAGACCCCTGAGAAGGAGTATTGTAAATATTTGGTTCTTCAAGGGAGGCAGACAGAGGGAGAGAGACAGATAAATGGGGGGAGACCGAGGGTGACAGACAGAGGGACACAGACAGAGGGAGAGAGAGGGAGACAGACTTAGGGAGACAGACAGAGGGAGAGAGACAGATAATGGGGGGGGAGACCGAGGGACCGAGACAGACAGAGGGATAGAGAATGAATGAATGAAATAAAATGTATAGTGCGCAACTAAAACCCGGAGGCATCAAGGCGCCTAACAAAACAGATCAAAACATAGAAAGGCAGAACACAACTACAAGTATGACTTTGCAAAAAGCCGAGTTTTCAGAGCCTTTCTGAATGACTGCATGGTGGGAAGGGACTTAAGATCCCCCGGAAGGGTGTTCCACCACTTAGGTACCAGAGTGGAGAAGGCTTTGCCACCCCATTTAGCTCTACGGATGCGGGGCACTGATTAAAGAGATGTGTCGCTAGAGCGTAGATTCCTCAAGGGGCTATAGGGAGACAGGATGGATCCGATCCCAGTGGCACTAATTCTGGCCAAAGCCCCATAGGTCATGCACAATGTTTTAAAGAGGATCCGGTCTTCAATGGGGAGCCAGTGTAGCGATTTTCTGGCGGATGTGGCCGAGGCGCGTCTAGGCAGGTCTAAAACAAATTTGGCCGCCGCGTTCTGGACCATTTGCAATCACTGCAGCAGACCCTTGTTTAGTCCTGCATACAGCGCATTACAATAGTCCAGACGGAAGCCAATGAGTGCAATCACTATCTGTTTTCTAGCCTGCTGAGAGAGATAGTGTCTGATCTTCCTCAATACATGGATAATTCCCCAACAGGTTGAAACTGTCCTATTGACCTGTTGACGCATGCTGAGGGTGGGGTCAATCAGGACTCCTAGGTTTTTAGCTGATATAGCAGGGACAGGACAGGCTCCCAGAGAGTCCGGCCACCAATCCGCCGACCATGTCTCTTCCTTTCCTCCGAACACCATGACCTCCGTCTTCTCCCCGTTTAATTTCAATGAATTGTGAATCATCCATTGAGCGACTGCCTCCATGCAAGATCTAAAGTTGGAGGCAGCCGAACTGGCCGACTGGGAGAGAGAGACGAAGATCTGGGTGTCGTCGGCGTAGGAAACTACCTCCATCCCAAAAGATCTTATGAGTCTGGCAAGTGGGGTCACATAGATGTTAAAAAGGGTCGGGCTTAATGCCGACCCCTGAGGGACCCCACATTGCACAGACAGGGATGGAGATAGAAAGTCCCCAGCTTCACCCTCTGCTCTCTCTGATCGAGGAAGGAGGTCAGCAAGCGCAGGGCAGACCCCTCAACCCCAATCTCCCTCAGGCGAGATGTTAAAACTGAGGGAGAAAGGGTGTCGAAGGCAGCTGTGAGATCTAGCAGGATCAGGAGGGTGGTCTGACCCCCATCAACTCGTGTGCGGATATTATCCAACACTATGGTGAGGGCAGACTCGGTGCTGTGTTCCCTCCTGAAGCCGTGCTGCGAGTGGTCCAGCTGACCTGAGCTTTCCACGAAGCCCGCAAGATGCTTATTCAGATGGATTTCCAGCATCTTCGCAAGAGCAGGGAGCAGTGAGATAGGGCGGAAGTTCTTTAACACACCAGGATCGAGAGATGGTTTCTTGAGCAGCGGCTTTACCACTGCCCTCTTCCATTGCTGAGGGAAGATGCCGTCCCTCATAGCCCTGTTCATGATCTCAACAAGAGAGGGCAGGAGGGATTCCCTGCACTGCTTGATGATCTTAAGCGGACAGGCATCTAAAGGGGAGCCAGATCTGGTTTTATCCAGGAGGTTCTCTAATTCCTGGAGGGAGAGAGGAGGAAAAGAGGCCAGGTGTCCCAATGGAGAGTTCTCGGCAGAAGCTGATGCGGGAACAGAGGGGACAGAGGGCTCAGAGGTTATAGACCTCTGTAGCTCTAAAGCGGAGTAGATATCGGCGATCTTGGTCTGAAAAAAGAGCGCTATGTTGTTGCAAAGTAGCTGGGAGGCAATAACAGGATCTGGGGTCTGCAGGGATGTTAGAGAGTCGACAATCTTGAAGAGCTCTTTCGGGGAGGAGAGTGAAATGGTAAGAGCAGTGAAATATTCCGGTTTCACCCTTATAACCTCCGCCTTATGGCCCCTCAATAAGATCTTATGCGCCTCTTTATCCCTTAGATCCCAGCTGGTATGCCAGAGACGCTCCTGTCTCCTGACTCCTTGTCTAAGGAGCTCAGAGAACCAGAGCCGACGGTTTTTTCCTCGCCGAGTAACGCAACCGGGCAGGGGCCAGTTTGTCAAATGCCATAGTAACAGCATTGTCAAACTGCGAAACCGCCAGATGGACATCTGCCTCCTGGGGAGTGGACAGAGGGAGGGAGACAGAGGGACCGAGAAAGACAGAGGGATAGAGACAGAGGGAGGGAGACAGTCTGAGACAGACAGAGGGATAGAGAGAGAGGGAGGGAGAGGGAGAGGGAGAGGGAGAGGGAGAGGGAGAGGGAGAGGGAGAGGGAGAGGGAGAGGGAGAGGGAGAGGGAGAGGGAGAGACCGGGAGGGAAATAGAGGCAGGTAGACAGAGGGAGGGAGAGAGGCATGGAGGGAGACAGACCTGGAGACAGACAGGGAGGGAGACAGACCTGGATACAGACATGAAGGGAGACAGACCTGGAGGCAGACAGGAAGGGAGACAGACCTGGAGGCAGACAGGAAGGGAGACTGACTGAGACAGACAGAGGGATAGATCGAGAGGGAGGAAGACAGAAGGTGGGAGACAGAGGGTGGGAGACAGAGGGTGGGAGACAGAGGGAGGGAGACAGAGGGAGGGAGACAGAGGGAGGGAGACAGAGGGAGGGAGACAGAGGGAGGGAGGGAGACAGAGGGAGGGAGGGAGACAGAGGGAGGGAGGGAGACAGAGGGAGGGAGGGAGACAGAGGGAGGGAGACAGAGGGAGGGAGACAGAGGGAGGGAGGGAGACAGAGGGAGGGAGGGAGACAGAGGGAGGGAGGGAGACAGAGGGAGGGAGGGAGACAGAGGGAGGGAGGGAGACAGAGGGAGACAGAGGGAGGGAGAGAGAAAGAGGGAGGGAGAGGGAGGGAGACAGACAGGTAGGGAAAAAGAGGCAGGTAGACAGAGGGAGGGAGACAGACAGGAAGGGAGACAGACCTGGAGACAGACAGGGAGAGAGACAGAGGGAGACAGAGGGTGACAGACAGAGAAACAGAAAGAGGGAGAGAGAGTGAAACAGACAGAGGGAGAGAGAGAGTGGGAGGGAGAGAGAGAGAGAGGGAGGGAGACAGTCAAAGGGAGACAGAGGGAGATAAAGGGAGGGGGAGAGGGAGGATGGAGAGGGAGACTGGGAGGGAGAGGGAGAGGGAGAGGGAGAGAGAGGGAGAGGGAGAGGGAGAGGGAGAGGGACAGGGAGAGGGACAGGGAGAGGGAGAGGGAGAGGGAGAGGGAGAGGGAGAGGGAGAGGGAGAGGGAGAGGGAGAGAGAGAGGGAGAGAGAGAGGGAGAGAGAGAGGGAGAGAGAGAGGGAGAGGGAGAGGGAGAGGGGAGAGGGGAGAGGGAGAGGGAGGTGTGTATGCCGGGTCTGGTGGCTCAGTAGACGAAACACAAAGGGGTTGATGGCTGCAGGGACCTGTGTTCAACCTCATGGTCACAGTTATTTTTGTTGCTCTAGCCCTGCTCCCTCCCCCACTGACCCCGCCCCCACCGGTGCGGCCCTCGGCGACAAACCACACTGTAAATTTGGCCCCCGAGAGAAAGTTTGTGAGTACCCATGGTTTAGACCAAGTTCCCATCAAAGTGTCATTAAGGGATTTAAAGGAAGAAAGGACTCAGATGCAGCTGGTTCTGGTGCAAGATTTCTGTAAGTTAGTTTTAGTTCCCACGGAGGGCAACTGTAAATCCGGCATTTTAGCTGACCTCTGAACCACAAATGCTAATGACGCACTTTGCACTGTCGGAGATCAAGTGGCAAATCCATCCCTGTATCCAGTATGTATCAAGCCAATTGGGTTCTTGCAAGTCTGTGTATATTTTTCATCACTATTATGTGGAAGAAGATCACCATGATCACTTCCTACTGGGGTGCGTTGGTCTGAATCAGAGCCACAAATCTGACTGAGCCCCTCTTGGCGTCAACCTTGGTAGTGTTCAGGCGGAAGCTTAGAGCATGACCTACAGTGCATGGATGACATCTATATGTTATTAAATGTATTCACCGATATCCAGTGACACAGAAGTAGGAATGCTCCTATTATAAAAGACAAATTCGCCCTCTTGTTTTTTTTTATGTGGATATATTTGGGTTTTTGTGAAAATGAAATTTTAAATATACGAGTTTTAAAGGCGAGTTATTAAAGTCTATATACTTTTTCAAACTTCCGTGGAATTTAGTTGTATTTGACTTGAGACATTTTTGTGAGCGATGAATGAGTGATTGTTTGCTTAATTAGTTTCTTCCTGGGGGAAAGCTTTTTAATTTTGTTTGGTAGAACCCTGTCCCCTTGGGTTGAGGGGTATTTCTTATTACTTTGATCAAGTAGTTGTGGCCAGGTGCGGGCTTAGGCACCAGAGTAGGCATCAGTACTGGAAGTGGCACAGGACCCAAAACTGTTCCCTAGGGTCAGTGGGCATCTAGGGAGGTCCGGCCAGTGGAAACCAAACTGGTGGCCCCTGCAGATACTTGGGAACCAAAGCCGCTCTAGAGAGAATGAATAAAGTTCAGAGGATCAGCAGCATGGTCTCCTTGAAGGCATACACTTTCTCCAGCATCAATGACAGCCCGGAGAATTTGGGGAGCATCGGGATAACTCTGCAGAGTGACAAAAAAAACTCCGGAGTTCTGCAAGTGGCGGAGTGCAGCACAAATTGCAGTATGGGTTGATCTTCCTGCCACTCGAGTAGAAATACCTGAGCAGCAGCTCGCGCACGCCAACTAACCACGGAAACTTCGCGAAAGGAGCAGAGTTTACCGCCCAGGCGTATAATTGTGATGGGCTCAGCACTCTCCATTAGCCCAATTGGACAAATCATCCAATGCTTATAGTAAATGCAAACAGCCCGGACGTAATTAGGCACATGCTTCTAATCTACCTTTCTTGTTTCAATGTTGCTTTCCTGATCACATTTGATGTACATCGTTAGATGGCTGCCTTGGGAACGGTTGCCTTCCCTTATCCATTATGTACATGCTTTGTAGACATCCCTGGCGAATTTCATTTTCTAGTGTTTATAATTTGCATCTCCCCAGTACACTATGTTTACATTCTTTATAACTGGTACAAACATAAGCTTTGCTGGCCCCAAGTTCAGTAACCCCAACTCAATCTCCAACTTTTGTTAGGTTTGTCCTAAATGCCAGTTTCAAATAATACATTATAATTGATTGTAAAAACCTCTAAAATACTAACAGTGCTATAAGATACACATACAAATAACATATCAGCATGCCTGATGATGTACACAAACGTTACTTTTTTGTGATGATTGCCTTGGTTACACCACCCTTGGAAGACTCCCTTTCTTGGCGCAGTCTGAAGAGTTCCTATAGGGGGGGAGGGGATTAAATAAAAAGGCATCATTTGTTTTAAATCCAAGCTAGCAAAGATTATGGAAGACAAGTCACACACTCAAAGGTCTATTACAGTTGTAGGTTCAAAAGCCACATCTCTGTCATAGTGTTCAAACCAATTGGCAACCGAATAACGATGTCGTGACGGGAGAAACCTAACTTATATACTTTTCCTTAATTATATTTGCCATGCAGCACTTAATACAATCAAACATGGGAGTTTTAAGTAGTTTACCAAATTAAGGGAGATCACATTCCTCCCACATATGCATTCTAGATATTGGAATGCATGCTCCATATGCAGCAGAGCTTTTCATTATTTTATGTGTTTAAATTTCCCCCAGTTTGTTTAATTTTTTTAAACATCAGGGCGCAGTTTGAGATCACGTTTTGCGAATTTATTCTTAACACATCTGGCACCAAGTCCTTACAAACATATAAAATTACATACATTGCACAGCCTTCGAGCAGACTTTTTATTTTTTACAGCAACCAATATGTATATCATGTTTCTATGGGACTGTTTTAAACGGTGATCTGCAGGATCCGATTAACCACTATAAGTCATATTTACAGCAACAGCTGAACCAGGCATAGGTAAGACCCTGTGCTTGTGCTACCTTGCTCGCCTATATTACGAGTACACAAAACAACACTTCCATATGATGCAAAATACCGCTAAAGTGCCTTATTAAAGCTACAAGTACTAAAAAGATGCTATCTCTAATGTAGTTTAATTTTCATTGTGTGTTCTTATGTGTCCTGAGCGCAGTTTCTCAGCACACGCAGAGTCTAAATGCAAGCATAGTGCCTAAATGCGCACATAATGTCTTACATGCAAGGTCTGGAAATGCAAGCAAAGTGTCCTGCAAAGTAATAATGGAAGGTTTTCCACCCTAGGATCCTCCTGCACCGACTCCCTACACTAACATCCTAAGCCAACTCCCTAAACTCACCTAGAGCATTGACCCCCTACAGGCAGCCGCGGTCCGTGCAGGTGACAGCGGTGGGGCCGAGTGAGGGGGGATTTCGAGGGATAATGCAGAGAGAAAATTAAATAAATAATTCAATTTCCCTCGACATTGTCCCTCGAAACTCCTCTTTACTCGGCCCCACCGCTGTTACCTGCACAGGCCGCGGCTGCCTAGACACACATTCTGCACTGACCCCCTGAAAGCCCTCCCACAAGCGTCCCAAGTACTCATCTTCTATCCACACTCCTGCACACACATGCCCAAGACTAACCCTGAGCACGAAGGTACAACGTTCCCCAGCACTCACAATCCTACTTCTGCATTGTCACCCTTCTTCTGGACTCACAAAGGCACACACCCCTATCACTCATACGCAGGCACAAGGTTAACTCACCCCATGCACGCAACACAAACATCTCTTTGCACTTACCCTCGTATCTCACACACACACACACGCACACACACACACGCACACACACACACACACACACACACACACACACACACACGGGGCATGCACAAACACAGTACACTCCTTCACTGCATGCATCCCTTCCACTCACCCAGACATCCCTTGCCACTCACGCACAGAGGTATCCTGCACTCACACACAAGCAACCCTTCCACTCACACACCAGTACCCTTTCTGCATTCACCCCATTCACTAACCCCCCACAGATTACTCTGCACTAACTCCCTACAGGCACCTTCTAAAGATGCACTGTTTTCCCTGCACACGCATACAAGAGCACTCTGCACCACTTGGTTTGATCTGAAACATGTGCATACTTCATTCACTTCCTACCCTGGATTATGGGTTGATGGTCAAGAGCTCCCACAACACCCATGCAGAGTGAGGAGGAGACGACCTCTTCAGGCCTTGTCTTGAAAACTAATAGGACAGCCTCCCCAGTCAGAACAAATAGAAGGCTTGGGCAATAGATTGTGGGGTTTAGTTGGAGCAAGTAATGTATATGGGGACATACCAAAAGGTCGGGACAGATTGGAACAGAGCTTGACAGAAGGTATGGCACCTATTCCACTACTGCAATGCCATATGAATTGATGTCATAGACCCCTCTAATCAAATGATGCTGTTAACTGTATTAATTTATTTCACTTGTCTTCATGGATGATTCTAGGCACTTTATTGTGTCTTTGTATTTGAACGACTCATGGACTCTTCAATATTTTCCAAAGTCTTGCTTCTTTCCTTAGTGGCAGTTAAAAAATGACCTCTATTTTTTTTTTTGTACCAATTGTTTTTATTTATTTATCAACAGGGAGAAATACTGAGCCTAGGTTTCGGTCCTGAGCTTGAGCAGTACTGAGATATTACTCAGTTGGTACTTCTAGTTGAAGGGGATAAGTAGGTTGAAGAATGAAAGCTTGAAGGTCGACCAAATGTAGCAAGCTATTTTTTTGCTATGCCGACCAATATCAGTGGTTTATGACAACTATTTTCAGGCAGATCATTATTTATCTGGTTCTGTAAGGATGAGGTGACACAGAACGGTCTTGTAGAAAAGCGCTGTGCAGAGGGAGAAGGAGTGGAGAGGGAGATCAAACGGTACGCTAATGCAATCGTCGATTTCCTGCAGTAATCGGTGTGTTAGCTGTGTGTAAAGGAGATATTTGCACGAATCATACATATGAATAATTATTTGTATCTGGATGCTGGGGGTGTAGCTGTGATGAAAGATTCTAACCACGAACAGTAACAACTTAGGACTGAATATTAGCATGTAGAATTTTATGTGGCAGTCATGGTGTAAGAATATCTGAGGGAAACTAAATAGGTTTAATAGGTATAGGTGATGAGCATTAGAAGACTAATTTTGTTTAAGATAAGCAGAGCAGTGAGGGCCATCCAGTATAGGATTGGCAAGAGTCAATTCTATAGTTGCTACTGGAATCTGGGTTGATATGGACAGCAAGTTTCAAGTCACAGTCTAGACTGACTACTTAGCTTTTAATTGTGAGGCTTGATGGGTTAGCTGGCGGTGTCAAGGGACATCATTGCTTTTGGAGACCCTGAGTTTATAAGAGCTGAAGACCATTCATATGTTGATAGAGGGTGGCAGTCTCCAAGCTTGGTATTGGTTTTATTTGTTGGTGATGACTGGTAAGATCTATTTATCACCAACGTATGTGTAATAGTGATGGCTCTGTTGGCCAATGCACTATAGTGGGCTGCAGCACATTCTGTTCCTTGAAAGAATCCAGAAGGGGTTTGTTCAGGATGAAATAAGCAGGATTCCATCTTACAGTATTATGAGCTGTCAAGAAGGAAGGAGAGATCGAGAGAAGAATTCAACATTTTGCTACCACAAAAACAAACCAGAGCATGGCCAGGCAATGTATACTATCAAAAGAAGTAATCAGAACGAAAAGCTCTGGTTGGCATGCATCCTGTCTCATCTGCTTCACCGTCAGCATTATCTAAGGTTTTGAGCAGCGTAGCTTCCCTTTCACTGCCATTAAGACTCTGATTCCAGACTTGTGAAGCCGAGCACACATGATTTATCTATGCGATCACAACAAGTATGTGGTTTATAATTGATATTCATTTAAGTCCCGGGGTGTTTTCTTAAGAAGAGATGTGACTGTGGTGGACTAGTTCCTTCTTCGAAAGGATGTTGGAAGAGGCTAATAAATCATAGCAACATTAACCATTTGTTGGGAATTATATTGATGTGAGTGCAACTGTTATGAAGGTTTTGATCAACCAGAAGAAGTTGCAGGATGGGTGGATAATCTGACAGGTTTAATCAGCTTGAGTGAGTGATGTAACCTTGTGTTGAATACTATTTTGGATTTTGATAACGTATCAATGAAGAAATGGGGCAGGCAATTACAGAGTGCTTGTGATTCATTAGATGGCAGCCTGAGGCACATACAATGCATGGTAAGTGAAATTCAATAGTAGATTGTCAATTTTTATAAAATGCACTTCTATTCCTTTCTGAATTTTTAAACTCACAAATGCACAACTACATTATGAAGGATGTACCAAGTGTTCCTGCGCTTGTTCTGGGAGAGTTTGTTCATGATTGTGATCAGGTATTCCCCTCAGTGCTACCTACGATTTGACATTTTTGCAGTCTTTAGGATTTAGGGATTTTGTGGTTTAAGTACTGTACAGGAGGAAAACATAGATATATATTTGGTTAAGTTTGTACATACAAATAGGCAATTAGTGTACATTACATGAATACACAAAAGCAAGTGAGATGCTAGACATATGAACAGTGAAATAGAAAAGTTTACAATTTGTTCAACATTTAAAAACATTAAATATATCAATCAAGTTTCTTCTGTTTGAAAATTACCACTGCTGCTTACCTCTTGCTGCTTTTTAACCAGGAGCTCAGTCCTTTGCAACGATGACGTTAGTTCAATTATCCTCATCTGAAGGTCTCTACTACTACCTTCACTTGATGAGGATTCATGCTGAATGTTGGATATCTGAGTCTAAAAGCAAAAGGTATTCATTAAACACATGATGGTCCATACACCATAAATACACCAAGATATTCTCACTGTTTTTACAGACTTTTTAAATCCCTGTACAAAAGTAATATTCAAGTTGATACAGATTGTCTTACGGTAGTTCAATTGATATGTAGAAGCTATTTCAAGGATTACTGATAAGAAGGGACCCTCATAACCATGTTGATTCAAGTCCAACATTCTGAGTGGCTTTAAAGGATGGGTGTACTATGCCACACAGACTAATTTTCATCAGAATCTGGATTATGGACAAAGACAGACAGGAACATGGTTTCATAAATAATGTGAGGTATGTTTCTCCTAGGGAACTAATACCATCTAAAATGTATATTTTGGTTCAGTTAGTGACAGGTTCAAAGTTCAGGACAAACTGCTTGATGGCAATACGAGTTTCCTAAACCCAGCCTTGATCTTAGCTTATTTTTAACTCTTGGCATTCTCGTATAAATCATTTTATAGAAATATGTTTGGATCTTTCGCACAGATTGCACTAATTTTCAATTGAACAGAATACAATGTGCACCTTTCAATTTCAAATACTATTTTTGGGGCAAGGAGGGGACACCAAATTACTCTAAAAGATTTGACCTTCTAGAGTTCTTCAAGCTCACAGATAATGTCATCATGAATTGCCAAAGATCATCAAAGAGAAAGGCCTAAACTGGATACCTATGAAATAATCTAAATCCATATGTAAATGCTTTTAGGTGACACAAATGAAGAATGCCCCCAATGTTGGTAGGTAAGCGCTTCCATTTTTAAATAGTCATCCAAACTCAGCAAGGTAGAACGTTGTATCATTCCATCTGAAGAATTGTAACAATCTGGGTCAAAACCTTCTGAAGGAAAATCACCAATATCATTGAGTCTATCAGAGCTTGGTCCTACTGCAACAGAAGCGCTAGTCTAAAAAACCAGTCCCGAAGAAATTAGGTTTATTAAATTCTCTTCCTTGACCATTGAAGACAGTATCTCCTTAAGTAAAAAAGAAACAAGGTACTGGCTCCATATGAAATACCAGTTCTGTACTGGTGGACTCTGTGATGACCCAATTGTTCAAAATACAACTAGAACAATGCCCAGATACATTCTGATTGCAGACATACAAAGGTGTCACTCTTACTTAAGGAAGCAACCAATTTCCCTATTTTTTAACCTTCCACATGTAGCCAAATTGTTAGAAGCTGTACTTTCCCAAACAACTGCAAATCATTTTGAGATCCAATCGACTTCTAAATCCATTCCATGTTGGTGTCAGATAAAGAGGTTACAATGGAGATGCAGATTCAGTAGAAACATGCCCACCTTCTCACAAAGGTATTCATTATTAACAGGCGGATTGCCAACTTTTAAAAGAAACAAGTAAGATAGGCACCTAAATTTTCCTATTCATATTTCTTAAATAGAACAATGACAAACATATCTTTCCCTTATTACTCACTTTCAGCCAGATTCATGACGCTTAATTGCGCTCGCAAAGGGCCAGATTCTGAGAAACTGGCCCTTTGCGAGCGCAATTTTTGCATTTGGGATTCATCATCCCAAATGCAAAAATCGGTAAATGCGATTTTGCTAAATTGTGAGGAATTACATTTAAGGAATCTCTATTTGAGATTCCTTAAATGCAATTCATTAACCATTTATAAATTGCTAATTCGCAGTTTCGGGCCGCTATTTACCTCGAGGTCAAACCTCGTGGTAAATAGCGAAAACTTAGTAAAATGCTTTTCAATGCATTTTTCTAAGTTGCATGTTGCACACACACATGTCCTTTGGACATGTGTGTGCGCAACACCAATGTAGATTACATTTCAGGGGTGCTACAGGGTGTCCTTTGGACACCCCTAGCACCCTTGAAATCGCATCCTTATTTGCGATTAGCAAATTGCTAATCGCAATTAAGGAATAACTCCCCATTCATTCCTATGGGCCTTTAGGCCTTTAGGCCCATAGGAATGAATGGGGAATTATTCCTTATTTGCGATTAGCAATTTGCTAATCGCAAATAAGGATTGTGTAGGAATCGCATTTTATTTTACGATTCCTACATGAATCCCGTTTTGCGAGTCAGTAATAGCGATTCCTTATGAATCGCTATTAAAGACTCGCAAAACGGGTCTTTGATGAATCTGGCAGTATGTGATTTAAGGAGAGCCTTTACATGCTATTTAATGAGGCATTAGGGTTAACTTACTTATAAGCTACACAATAGATACAGTATTGGATGTTTAATACTGTAAAATGTACATGCCTGGGAATTGGGAACAGAGTTATAATTGCATCTATTGTCTCCATGTAATCAAAACAGAAGCAGTACATGCAATGGCCAACACTTCCCAATTACCAAATAAATTTCAAGCTGGTTTAATACCACAGCTGCGAGGTAAATCAAGCCTGCTTGTTCTAAATTCAACAGGTTGCATCACTTGACAAAACATCTGGTGGCCCAGAGACATGAAACATAATTGTGTTTGCTAGAGCCAAAGACATAATAAACACATAACTGAAGACGATTAAGAAATTGTATCTTTTCTGAAGGATATTGGATCATATTTATATATATTATTAGGTGGGATGTCAAGTAGAAAGGCACAAAGCACTTAAAGAGAGAACGTTTCATGCTATATAAATGTACAAATATTAATAAAGCACAAACACGTTTAAATACATTGCCTGGATATTATTGGCTTCTGAAGGAAATTTGTGGTAAGTACTAAAACCAATTTATATAGGATCTTTTCAAAGAACCATACTGTTTTATCAGTGTAAATGGTTTAATCTGTGCTGCTGTGCTATTGGTGGCCACAAGTGACCAGATCATCTAATATTAGATTTAGACCATTGATCAGCGATGAAAATCTAGGTTTTGGACCTTTCCAGAAGCACTGGTCGCATGCATTTCTGTACATTTGTAAGATGTGGTCATTTTGGGATGAATAAATGAGTTTAGTTGCTTGACTACATCTGGCATGTGGGGAAAAAGCGAGACACTGCATAAGCTGTGATATTCCTTCATTATTGGTTAGTCTATAAAGGACAAAGAAAAAGACTTACCCTGAGTTTCATTATCTCTTTATCTTTTTCTTCCCGCAAACTGACAAGCATTTCCATGTAATGTTTGGAGATTTTTTCTGTTTCCTTCACAATAGTTGGACTGGAGCATGTTTCAGAAATCTGTGGAAGTTAAGAAAGTCAATTAATCAAGGGCATTTCTTATAAAATACAGATTTATAGCCTCTTTACCACACTGGAGTACTTTAACAAGCATCTCAGCCACCAACAATAAGCAACATCTGTCCTACTCTGGTCTGACAGCCTAATACCATGCAACACCTCCCTCCTCTACAATGATGTACAAAATCTCAAATTGTTAATGGAGCGTTACTACATACAATGCGCCATTACTCCCTATATGCCTTTGAGGCCCTTGAGGTATATGGCAAGGCCACCGTTGGCAGTTTGAAAGGAAAAGCCAGATATGGTAATTGCTACTCCCTGATGTCACTTCATGTCCCTAGGACTGCAATCATTTTTTTCTCTTGTCTGTTGTAAAGCAATAAAGGTGTCTATAACTAGGTACCTAATAGACAACGATGCCACAAACAACAACTCTATGATTAACATACAAAAAGAGAGACAGTAAAAGTGGGAATAACCAGATGCAAATAAAATAAAAGCAGGCTATATATCAATACCCAAACCACTATGAATGCTACTAAAGAATTAAGAGATTACAAGGGACACAGAGAGCTAACTGGGGGAAAAGATGTAAACTTAAGGCATTTATAAGGAAGCTGCTAAACAGGAAGAACTGGCAGTACATACCAACAGAAAAAAGATGAAAGTTGCCTGAGGAGGAAAGACTGAAAAGGATAAGGTTGTAATTTGCTTTGGCTTGTTAAATTGTTCCATGTGGAATCTCACCGTAGTGAGATTCCACTTATGTGTTTTGGACAACCAGCATTCTGTCCTGGTCAGTTGACTACTGGCTACGAGGGAACCAGTCTGTTGCCATATGGCCCTTGAATAAAGCATCTTACCTCTTCTTATCCTGCTTTCTGGGGGCATTATCTCTGTGTCTCCAGTCTTTTTTATTCGGGTTGTGACATTTCCCCACTCACGCTCTAAACATCTTGTGCACTGCTGGTTCTTACCCTAGGGCAGAAGGGGTCCGGAACAGCCGCGTCTTCACTCTGCTTCTTCCTCGAGTGGGGTGCCCGTCCGTGCGAGCGGACCCGTCATCTTGGAAGTAGGTTCATCAGCAGAGTGGCGGTCTAGTTTCTGGCACTCACGGGGGCACAAAAGCCGACGCTGGAGCGATCACGCTGCTTATGCGGGCAGCTCAAAAGCGGGAGGCAGTCTCGTTGGAGCTACGGCTGTGGCTTCCACTAACTTTTTAAAAAAAATTGAATTTGCTATGTTTTTACTCTGGGTGTGACACGCATTCTGGGGGCATTATCTCTGTGTCTCCAGTCTTTTTTATTCGGGTTGTGACATTTCCCCACTCACGCTCTAAACATCTTGTGCACTGCTGGTTCTTACCCTAGGGCAGAAGGGGTCCGGAACAGCCGCGTCTTTACTCTGCTTCTTCCTCGAGTGGGGGGTCCGTCCGTGCGAGCGGACCCGCCATCTTGGAAGTAGGTTCATCAGCAGAGTGGCGGTCTAGTTTCTGGCACTCACAGGGGCACAAAAGCCGATGCTGGAGCGATCGCGCAGCGGATGTGTGCAGCGGGCGCGCCAAAGGCAAGCCCGTCTGTGCCCGACCGCGCTAAGGACGCGCCCAGCGCCGGAGATGTTGCCCCTATTCGGCCAGGACGTGTACCGGGTGCTGAGGGTGAACCACGAAGGTACTCCAGCAAGGAACTTATCACTATTGGTGAGAGGGGTCGTGGCATAGGGACTCTCCTGTTGTCTCATACGGCCTCCCCATTAGCAGACATTCTGAAGGGTGATTCCTTAGTTGGGGGACTCCTGAACGTGAGGTCTCTTTCCAAACATTGTGTTGACATTCAATTGTTGTTGGAGACCCACGATTTAGACTTCTTATGTATGACCGAAACCTGGATGGCACCCGGCTGTGATGTTGATGCCGGGTTTATCTGCCCATCAGGGTTCAAAATGTGTCATAAGCCTAGGATGAGTGGGAGAGGGGGCGGGGTGGGTGTGATTTTTAGAGATACTATTAGTTTGAATGTTATTAATTTGGAAGAGTGTAATGGCTGTGAGGTATTTGGTTTCTCTATGAAGATTTCGCAGAGGCCTGCTGTGACTGGTATTATCTGGGAATCTTTATGCTGGCCCAGCAGCAGGCGTTGCTGGAATTATTTTCATACGCATTTGGTGATTCTGGGGGATTTTAATCTCTGGCTGAATGGTACCCTGAATACAGGCTTTCTCAACTTAATCCATTCGTGTGAGGCTCTTGGCCTCTCCCAGCGCATTTTACAAGCTACTCAAATAGGAGGTCACCGACTGGATTTGATCTTTTCTGAGATCAATCTTCTCACGGTCGGGGATGTGTTACCCATGGCTTGGACTGATCATTCCTTGATTAAGTTTTTTATAAAGTCAGATGTGCCCATAGCAGGGCCACCTGGTCAAGTAAGGGAATATGTGAGTAGGGACTGGAAGGCCCTTGCTCAGAAGAAAGATGCATCACCGACATTTATGGTTGAGGAATGCTTCTCTCCCGCCCTACAGGCAGAGGTGAATTATGCTGCCCTCTGCGCAAAGATCACTACAGTATTGGATACTTCTGCTCCTTTTAAACATCATCTGAACAGGAGCAGACCCTCTGCACCTTGGTTTACAGACAGCCTTAAAAAACTGCGGCAAGAATGTAGACAGGCAGAGAGAAAGTGGAGGCATGCGTACTTGGATAGGGATAAGCTGCACTGGAAAGTCAAGCGTGGGGAATACAAGAAGGAGAGTCACAGAGCTAAGGTGGAACATTTCTCGAGGATGATCCTCGATGCCCCAAATAGCTCTCGTAGTATCTTTAACATCTTGAATAATCTCACCAGTCCAGAGTTCCCCCCTTCGCAGGAACTATGCGAGAACTTAGCTAGGTTCTTTCAGGATAAAATCAAATTGATCATTGATCATTGATGATTTGGGGGTGAGGCCACAACCATCATTGGTAACAACTGATGGTAGCAGCCTGCTGACTCCCGACACTTTGTCTGCATTGGGAGGAGTTGAGCCCCTCGCAGAATTTGTACAGCTGTCAGCGGAGGAGTTTAGGGAAGTGGCTCTCGGTAGAACATCTGGGTCCCCGTAGGACCGGCTCCCATTAAAAATCTGGAAGGAGTATGAGCCGGAGCTCTTCCCTACGCTCAGGCGGGTATGTAACCAGTCTCTTGCTACGGGTAGGGTTCCATCACAATGGAAACAAGCGATGGTGACCCCTCTATTAAAAAAGCCCTCCCTTGATCCGAACTCTCCTAAGAACTTCAGACCTATTTCGCTCCTACCCTATCCAGCTAAGATTGTAGAGCGGTTGGTGGCAGGTACCCTCTCTAAACATCTCGAACAGCATCAGCTCTTGGACGAAGCACAATTTGGCTTTCGTCCAGCTCATGGCACCGAGACGGCCCTTGCGACCGTACTGGACGAGCTTCGTTGGCGGGCAGACAGGGGACAGGCAGGGGTTTTGATCCTGCTGACCTGTCTGCCGCCTTCGACACAGTGAACCATGATATATTGCTAGGCAGGCTGAGAGAGGTTGGAGTTGTGGGGAGTGCTCTACGATGGTTTGAGTCCTTCCTTCAAGGCAGGGAACAGGCGGTTTCCCTTCCGCCCTTTCAATCTGCCTTCTCCACGTCTCGCATGGCGTTCCACAGGGCTCGGCGGTTAGTTCAGTTCTCTTTAACATCTATATAAAGCCCTTAATAGCGGTCATCAAACATTTTAAGATCGAAATTGTCAACTACGCTGATGACACAGCTGATTCTGTCCTTGGAGGGGAATGATCATACCTCCTTGGAGGAATTCCACAGCTGCATGCGAGCCACTGCAGAATGGCTGGAAGCCAATTTGCTGCAATTTAACTTGGGAAAGACCGAGGTGCTCTATTGCCCTAGGCCTAGGATAAGTTCCTCCTTACCTAACAACTTTTGGCCGAAGGACTTTACCTCATTGGTCCAGCCGGTGAAGGTAGTTCGGAACCTGGGGGTCATGTTCAACAGTGATCTCTCCTTGGAGGCGCAGGTCTTTAAGGTAGTAGCTAGTTGTATGGCTATTATTCGCCCTCTGAGAAAAATTTTGCCCCTGTTACCGCCCACTGCACGGATAGAGGTGGTACGTTGCACTGTGCTAAGCAGGTTAGATTACTGCAACGCTCTGCTGCTGGAGTCCCCGAGCTACCTTATGGATAGGCTTCAGAGGCTCCAGTCCGCAGCTGCCAAACTGGCCTTAGGTTGGCCTCCGAGATCCTCTTCTGCTACGGCCTTGGCTCAGCTACATTGGCTCCCAGTGAGGGAGAGGGTGACCTTTAAGTCCTTGTGCCTGACCTTCAAAGCCCTTCATGGGCTGGGCCCGGTCTGCCTTCAAAGGATGTTTTTATGGTATGCACCGGCTCGTTGTTTGTGCTCCTCCCTGGCCAGGGTAGTGGCTGTACCTAGGTTTAAAAGATCTAGAGCTGGAGGCAGATCATTTAGTGTGGCTGCGGCCAAGCTTTGGAATTCTCTGCCCATGGAACTTAGGCAGATTGATTGCCTGCCTGCTTTTAGGAAGCAGCTAAAAACTTGGCTTTTTCCACGCTTGCCGTAACCTTCCGTTGCCTCCAACCGCCCTTCCTTTCTGCTTTTGTCACTGCCAGCGCCAGGATGCCTCTTGAGGTGTTAGCGCGCTTTACAAGTGCAATAAATAAATAAAGTCAATTTGTACAATTTTAGCGAAGATCTGGCCAGCTGTCACCATCTGAGCTGCGGACCCAGAACGGACCTGCAAATAGATCCTGTATGGTTGAATCCAAGCTGAGGGTTGAAGCTACATGGAAATCCCTGTTGTAGTACGGGAACTTTGCCGTCAGAGAGTGTTGGCAAATTCCTCCGGCTACCCGTGGCGTATGAATACGTTTTTTATGGATCGCTTAGTAAGCGATCACAAAGGTTGGAGGTTAGAGCTCCAGCTGGTTGCTGACGTCACACGCTAACGTGCCTCCATCTTGCATGTAGCAGCGCACATGAGCACATCGATTTATCCCCAACGAAGGACGCTCAGCGGTGTAAGCAGTCGGACACAGGTACCTTAATGAAGGACATGGAGGGGTGTAAGCAGTCAGACACAGGTGACTTATTGTTTGGTGGCACGCACACCTTATAGTGTGTCATCCTGATTTCAGTGATACGCACACCTTACACTCTTTAAAGCAGGTGATCTATTGTACGGTGGCATGCACACCTTATTGCTTGTCAATTCCGTTTTGGTGACATGCAAACACCTGTTTGTTTATGCACTGGTGCTCCATCCTCATCACAGCTACACGCACGAGTCATCCTTAATTTATCCATATTATGTGGTGATTCTTAATGCTTCCACAGCACAGCAAGCAAATATTTCATGATTTGAGGTTTAATTGTGTCGGTGATGAGCACACCTTATATTAGTCAGCGCACACTCAAGTTTCATAGCCAGTGTTACCCACATCTCCTCCTTTAAGCGCTAGTTACAAGGGTTTACTTAACTTTAGTGGGTGTACATTTATTATTTTATTGTCTTTCCCGTAGCAACTCATATTCATTGGGGTCATGATTGAAGCCTCTGAAAGTCCACTCAGTGCAAATACGTCTAATGTAACAATGTCACTTTTATCTGTTACACCATCGCCTTGTTTTCTATCTCAACCAGGCTCTTCACCAGTTTCATGGGATGATTGTATTATGATGTTTGATAATTATTTGGAGGCTTTAGATGGGCAAGATGTGTGTCCTTCTAGGAAAAAAGCATTATTAATGAGCGCGTTAGGTAATAAAGGGCAAAGAGTTATTCAAAACCTTTTTGTAAAGAATGGTGTAAGTATGTTTTCATTGTTTATCTCTGTCCTGCTTGTAACACAAGCCATGGATCCATCGTGCATTTGCTATTTTTCTGCCCTAACGACAAATCTCTAAGGGAAAAATGGATAATATCACTGTAAATTAGTTGCCCCTGGCCACTAACTAGAGGTGCTAAGAATTTTGAGTACGGTTACATGTAGAGCTGAGGTTTTTGGTTTGTCCAGACATTGGCATGCACTGTGGATAAAACGAACAAAATGCACTCTATGATGGGCCCTGGCCTATCTAAAAATCGATATGCACTGTAGATCGAGCGCAGAGTAAGTACCTTATGATGAACCTTCCTATTAATTTGATGTGTTTTTACACAAGTTTTTACATGATTGATCTTATCTATGTTTACCTATTCAACCCTCTCTTATTGTATAATGTATGAGCTGTGTACTTTTATGATCTTTTATGATCGAAATAAAGTGATTATGATGGTTATCGGGTATTTACCCCAAGCTGCTTTGCAGAGGGGTCAACCAATGTTAGATGCATTTGAAGAAGCTAAATGCAGATTAGAGATTAGGTTTGCCAAGGAGGAAAATATAGTTATGACACGTTTTAAATGTTATACTCAGCCATAAAGAGTCGACAAATCATTGATGAATTTGTTTTAAGGTTGCGTGAACTGTCTACATGTCTACAAAGTGTGAGTTTGGGAACATGACTGATGAGTTAATAAGGGATCAGTTAATAGTACAGTGTAGATAGAAGAAAATTCAAGAAAATTTGTGGGCAGCAAAAAATCCCACATTGAGGGAGGCCATTGATATGGCTCAGGTTTTGGAGCATATCAGCCTCATACATGCGAGAATTAAAGAGGAAGAAACAGGAGGGAGAGGTATCTGAAACCAGTAGAATCTGCAACCACATTGAAGCACATTGGCAATTATAAGAAATATGGTGGGACTGTTAAACAAGGCGGTAGTCTGTGCAATCGGTGTGGTAGTACTACCAATTCTTCAGACTCTAAATTTTGCTTTGCAAATAACAAGGAATGCAGGAGGTGTGGCCGTATGGGCCATTTCATGAGGATGTGTAGGATGGCAAACTGCAACAAAGGTTCTTTGTTATCTGAAGGTGAGGTATGCTCTGTTGAGTCATGCAACAGAATTCTCCTGGTAAGAGATGCAGAAGAAATGGTAGAAGAGGGTCAAAGGAAAAATAGACCCAAAGCGATGTTTATGATAAATGTGAGAAGCTGGCCTGGTATACGATATCCACTTATGTAAGTGGGCACCCTGCACCAGTCCACACAATCCTTATGGTGATTTAAGAGGTCTTAGACAACCTTAGAAAGCTCTCTAAGGGGTAGCTGTGGAGAGCAGCCTTCAGGCTTAGTCCAGAAGGAGTGTAAAGCAGCTTGTTTCACCAGAATGCAACCTTATAGAATAGATTAAGTGAAAAAGAACCGCAGTTATTTATAAAAATATGTATTTATTATATAATACTCTAACACATACAAATATCTCCTACCCGGATATATGCGCAATGCACACAATACTTAGCAAAGAAACATAGTAAATAGCACAGAATACACAGTGGACCCCGGGAGGGACCAAACCATATACTATGAAAGTGGTATAAGAACCACAGCTCAAGTCAAGACAATGTCGAGAGGACGTAGAAGTGCTGGGGACCCACAGAACCTCCAACGGTATGTAGATAGGGACCCCACAGAGAGCATGTGGATTGTGGGAACACAAACGCGTGCTCCGTACAAGTCCACGTGAAAGTTGCGGTTAGATTTCTAAAGATGGAGGACTCTTTTCAGTGGACCCTGAAGAAACCCAGTGGAAGACAGAAGGTTGAAGAGCCACCCCGCTCGTGGAGACCCTAGTACCCACGTTACCTACACCAGGGAAGCAGAGTGCATACATGTGAATATTGTCGGAAACCCCTGTCGAACCCAATGGATGACTTCAGGAAAGTGCTGCTGCTGGTGAAGGAGAAAGTGTCCAATGGAATCCGAAGGTGTATTCTAGATGAGAGGCACCTGCAAGCAGAGTCTACGTCACTCAGGAGTGTCAAGAAGACTTGGAAGACAAATACCCTCCGATGTTGGGTGTTGCAGGAGAGTTGAGGATGACCTTGACTCCGCTGCTGTGAGGACCAGACAATGCTGAGGAGGACTAGGAGCCATGCACAAGGTGTCCCACAAAAGATGTCGAGTGCTGAGGGGTCGATGTCCGGCAGGAGCGCCAACAAGCCTTGGAAAATGCAACCAACACAGGAATTGAAGAAGGAGCAACGTGGGAACCAGCAAGGTCCAGGGGACTCGCCACAAGCAGGGGAGTCCGTGCAGGCCCGATCAATCAGGGGAACCCAAGAGAAACACAGGTGACCCTCAACAGGACCCACAGGCCAGAGGCACTGGAGTCGCAAGAGGACATCGAGCAGCTCACCAAAAGATGCAGGCCACAGTGCACACAATGCTGTGTGGCTGAGGACTCTGGTCATTGGAAGTGCTTGAGGCTGGGGCTACTTAGAGCCCTAAGATTCCAATGGCAGGAAGCCAACAAACCTTTGCAACTGCAAGTTGACACAGTGCGCGGGGGTTTGATTATTGCAGCCCCCACGAGGGATACTGGCCTCAAACTTTGTAAGAGGGTAGGCCATGCCTGAAGAGCAGTGGAAAACCACCACCTGTGTTGCAGAACCATACAAAGACCGAAGGGGCTCAGGATCAGCAGACCAGTCGACTTCCCTGCATTCGCAGGCACTGCAATGAATTGACTCCTTCACTTCAAGGGAGATTCCTTCGGGTGTCTTGGATGCTTCCCAGGCCTTGGAAGATTCCTGTATGATGCACAGGCGCAGACAATGCAGCAGAATGGAAGGGAGACGAGTTCCGGCCCAAACGAAGTCCACAGTGACCAGACGGTAGAAGAAGTGATGTCTGATCTGAATCTTGTCCCTTGATGAATCTAGGGACCCACCCACAGGTAAGCCTTTAAGTACCCTAAGAAAAGGGTTGGGATGATTCAGGGGACCCTCCTAGGGGAGGGGAGGGTCTGGACGGGGGAGGTTACTCCCATGTCCTCTGCCCAGTTTCACGCCAGAGCGACTGGTTTGAACTGGACTATGCACAGGGACACCAAATGTGCCCCTCATGCAGACTTAGTGGCGCTGGCAAGAGTACCCACCCAATCCCAATACACTAAATCCTGTCTGGGAGGTGATCACACCTCCCTGTGACAGGATGCCTGATATTACAGTGTGGGAGTATGATTCCAACATGTTTGATACCAAACATGATAGGATTCGTTTCAGCCAATTTCGAGATGGGCATCGTGGAATTACGTGTTGCCCCTCTATATGGTATGTGGCTGTTTCACTGACAACCCGGAAGAATGGACTCCGTAGGCTGTTGGGGTGTCCTGCTCATGCAGGGGCACACTCTCACTTAGAACCAAACACCCTGCATTCAGGATTGCAAAGTCGTGCTATAGGGGTGACTTATAGGTTTTAAGTGCAGTGATCCAGATATAGGACTCCAGATATAGGAAACCTATATCTTTAGTAAGTGGTGCTAGCACCAGTTTACACAGGCTGCAATGGCAGGCCTGTAGTTCTGTTTTGAATGGTCTCCCATGGATGGCATAATGCATTCTGCAGCCCATGGGGGAATCTCTGGGGTACCTATGCCCTGGGTACCTTAGTGCCATATATTAGGGACTGATAAGGTTACCTCAGTATCCAATCTGGGATGTACCCAAGTACTGAACATAACAATTTATGGAGAAAGCAGATGGACGGTCTGCTGTTTAGCAGGATACCAGTCAGACTAGTCAATAACAGCTTAGCACCAGGCAAAAAGTGGGGGTAACCATGGGAGCAGATCATACTTTCCTACAATAAATGTCTGTGAAGTCGAACTAATGGTGGATACTGGGTCTGTGTACACTATTATTCCAAAGTCTATTTTTGAACAGTGGTGGGCAGGATGCACCCTGAAACCAAAGGATATTGCTCCAGGAGGATATCGAGGGGAATCTATCGACATATTGGGCTTCATGGATGCCAAAATTAAATTTGGGAATAGGATTACCAAGGGTAAAGTGTATGTAGCTGAACGGAGATCACCAATTCTAGGATGGCTTCACCAATAGGATTTACATATTGTTAATCCTAGAGCACCGTATTTATTTATTTAGTGTTTTATATAGCGCGGACATGACCAGGATAGGGTATCAGAGAGCTTCACATTTACATAGCCTTCAACCTTCGACAGCAGGTTTGCAATGACCTTTAAGCAAAAGTAACAAGCATAAATCAATTTGCGAGAGACACATTTGTACTTACAAAAACATATATACATATCAAAACGACTACTAGAGATCGATTAGTATTATCATAGTATGTGAACAGGAAAGTAGCCTAAAGGAGTCTGGCCTACTGTTATTATGGGAGGAATGTGCTCATAAGAAAAGTCTTAGATTCTTTTTTGAAAACAGAAGTGGACTAAATTCTTCGAATGCTCGGGGGAGTGAGTTCCAAATTCTTGGTGCCGCTCCAGACAATGCTCTGTCATAAGTTCTCTTCTTTCTGAAGAGGGCAGTTTTCAGTAAGAGATCTCCGCTGCTCCGAGAGACTCATCTGACTCCTGATAATGTAATTTTCTGGGCTAGGTATAGTGGTGTTTTGTAATGTATCGCTTTGTGTGTGAAACATGCCATCTTTAGTTGCATTCTTGCTTCGTAGGGTATCCAATTAATCGCTTTCAGATGTGGGGTGATGTGGTCAAACTTTCTTGAGCCTGTTATAAGTCTTGTGGCTGCATTGAGACAAGCTATTAGCGGGGCTGTTGAAATCTTGGGTAGTCCTGATAAAGTTGTGCAATTGTACTCAATCCTCAAGATTACTAATTCCTAGACAACTGTTTTGAGGTCTGAAATGTTTCAGTTTTCTAAGATAGCTCAGATGGAATCGGGTATTTTCGCCATTGTGGTAATGTGGGTTTGCATGTTCATGTTCTTATCTAGCGTAATTCCAAGAGACTTGGTTGAGACTACTAGACTCGGAGTACAGTTTAGCGCCGTAATCAATTTGGTCCATTCCATTATATTTGTAGAACATTTCTGGGGGAAATCAGAAGGAATTCTGTTTTATGCACCTTCTCATGTGATGGTGGTGTGATCAGGAGTCTATTGAAGATGTACTTCTCTCAAATAGTAAAGTCTTTAACGAAAGTTTGGATTTGTTGAATGGGTAAGCCCATAAAATTATTTTCAAGGAGGGGGAAATTCCTGTCCAGCATAAACTAAGGAGGGCCCCACTGGTGGTAAGTGAAGAGGTAAAGGAATTAATTCAAGAAATGTTGCAACAAGGTGTTATGGAACCTATGGAGGCATAAAGCTAAGTCTCCTCTGTAGTCATTACGCGAAAATCTGATGGGTGGCTTGGATTTTGTGTGGCCTGGAGGTCACTCAACTAAAACATCGTGGCAGATACACACCCCCTTCCCAACAATAATGAAATGATTCTGTTGTTGAAGGTGGGGGGAGAAATATTTGAAAATTGGATTCAAAGAGCACCTACCACCAAATAAACCTTCATGGAGACTTGAAATTGCTCACACCATACAGCACTATGGAGGGAAATTATCAATTTACTAGGATGCCTTTTAGACTATCACCAGCTGCAAGTGTATTTCAAAGGGTGATTTTTCAATGGGTTTGGAAAGGTCATTTACTTTCAGGATGACATACTTATTTTTGGCAAGACTGTTCAAGAACACAATGCTGTGTTAAGATTTGCTTTGCAAAGAATTGCTGATATAGATCTAACTTTGAGGAAAAGAGAAATGTAGTTTTCTGAAGGAGCAAACTGAATATTTGGGCTATACTTTGTCGGCCGAAGGGGTGAGACTGAAAAAAGACTTGTTAGAAGCCATACCTGTAGCCCCTTTTCCCATTGAAACAAAGATCACCTGATGTCCTTTTGGGCCTTATTGAATATTATTCGAAATGTTTCCAAAGTTCTCAGACAAGACAGAGCCTTTGAGAGTTGTAATGAAGAAGGGGAAAAGTTTTGCATGGTCACATGTTCAGGAAATGTGTTTTGGGACGATAAAAAAAGAAATCTGTGAGGCTGGCATTTGGTACCTTTTGACATTGATCTTAAGTTCATTGTGACAGTGGATGCTAACTCTACAGGGGTGGGTGCCATTTTCTCCCAAAGGCATAAGGATGGTGAAAAAACTGTAGCCTTCGCTTCTCACACATTACCAGATACTGAAAAACTATTCAGTTATTGAAAGAGAAGCCTTGTACGCTGCACAGGTTGTCGAATATGTTTGTACATATTTGTGGGGCACTCATTTTAACTTGAGGTCTGATCTTAAGCCTCTAATTAATGTTCTTCTCCCTGGTGGTGCAGGCAAGGGTTCTGCGAGATTGGCAAGGTTTGCTGCCAGGCTCCAGGAATATTGGTATGTGATGGATCATGTACAGGAGGATTGCCTTTCCCTATTATCCATGGATTGGGAGATGGTGAAAAGTCCTGTGGTGGATGATCAGGAAGGCGAAGGTTCAGTTGCACCTATACAAGATGTAGTGTTGGGGGGTGCTGGTGTATTCATAAAAGAGTGGTGCCAAGCTATCGATGTGGATCTTACTCTTCGTGAGGTCATACGCATGGTTGTTTCTGGTAAACAGAGGGAAAGTTGTGTTGCCAGTCCTATGGGACCATTTGTCAGGTTGATAGATGGGTTTCCACACATGGCAGTCATATTTTAATAAGGGTCGGAAAATTTGTGCCACCAGTTAATTTGAAACAGAAACTGGTAGCAATGGCTCATGGAGGCCATTTGGGACAAAGAATTACCCAGAAACGCCTTTAGGCACAGTCTTGGTGGCCTGGAATGGATGCTCAGATGCTGGATTGGGTGGTGAAATGTGTTGTGTGTAAAGAAAGTGATAAGTGTCTCTGTGTTGGTAATCAAACAATCATGGGACACACTGGAAATCCGGGGTTGCCCTGGCATACAGTTTCATGAATTTCATAGGTCCGATGTCTGAGGTACGCAGTGGTTTGATGTTTGCCATGGTATGCGTGGATGCCCATTCAAAGTGGTTGCTTGCAAAATTCATGGGAGATATTACCACAAGTGTCACTATTCAGGCCTTGAGAAAAGTGTTCCTTGAGGAAGGAGTTCCCTCCGTCCTAGTGGCAGACAATACTACGCAACTTACTTACCAGGTCATGGATTTTTATGTAAAATAGGTATCAAACACCAGTGCACCTCGCTGTACAATTACCAAGGTAATGGCATAGGGAAAAGGTATAATAGGTTGGTTAAGGGAGTGATTCAGATGGCTTGTGTGTCTAATCAGGGTGTCGAGAAAGCGGTTGTTGATATGGTGTGGGCTTAATGCAGCACCAAACAAGACACTTTGGGTAAATCTCCATTTGAAGTGTTGAGAGGAAGGTTTCCTGGCAACAGATTGGTACCAGCCTGGTTGAAAGATTGTGTTTTGGGTAAAGATGTAAATATTGAGGAGATTGTAAGCAATGGAAGAACTGAAGCAGGTGAATGGATGAAAGTTAAAACAGGTAGAGTAACTAGAGGGCTGACCAAATTCAGGGGTCCTTTTAAGGTTAAGCAGGCATTTGATTTCCATGTGGTTTTGGAGAATGGAGAGCATTGGAACAAGCGCAGAGCTGCCTTATATCAGAAGGGTGCTGTTTGCTCAAGAAAGAATGATAAAGCTGTGGATGGTTTTATGGTAATGAGGGATGGTGACTTCGGATGTAGTGATGGTCCTTCTTCCAGTCACAACCAGAGGGGAGAAGTGGCTCAGGGAGTTACTACAGATTCTGTGGTTCTTGAGAGGGAACGGACAGAAGGTGTTGGGTGTGGTGAAGGAAAACAAATTAGAGGGCGTAAAACCCCTTTGTACTTGAAAGATTATGTTTGTTGACACATTGTGTTTGGTCCTTATTTGTTTACACATCCTTTAGTTTTTTCTCTATTTATTTCCATTGTAGCCTTATGTGGGCTCTTTGTTGTTCAGTGTTTTCCTATCTTTCTTTCTCCATGTTCTATAAGAGCACTTGTTTAATTATTACGGTTTTCTATAATATTGGAAGAAAAGGAGATGTGTCGTAGTTTGCTTAGGCTTGTTGAGTTGTTCCATGTGGAATCTGACCCTAGTGAGATTCCACTGCATGTGTTTTGTACAACCAATGTTCTGTACTTATCAGTTGACTACTGGGCAGGAGGCAACCGGTCCGTTGGCAGATGGCGCTTGAATAAATCATCTTACCTCTTTTTATCCTGCTGACTGCGGAGTCAATTTGTAAAATGTTGGCGATGATCTGGCGAGCTGTCACCATCTGAGCTGCGGACCCAGGATGGACATACGAATAGATCCTGTATGGTTTGATCCAAGCTGAAGGTTGAAGCTATAAATACACATGAAACTAAGAAATTCCGGATTTCTTTTAGTTACTCTCAAAAACTAAACCTCAACCTAGGTTAGTTCTAGACCTAGGTTACTATACCCAAGTGATACTGGTACCAATTGTTTGTCTTTTTTTGAGAAATCGAAGCATTATCACTGTAGGAGTCAAAAGAACCAACACTACAACCATATCTCTAGACATACACCAGAATTCCAGCTCAAATTTTAACGGAAGTTGGATATATGCTACAGCGCACTGCTATCTCCTGAGTTTAGTATTTTTATTTTCTCACCATTAAAAACATCAACAAATGGTAGGAGAGAAAATACATCTATACATAGATTGCATAGCCACAACCAGTAAAAGCAGAAATGGGTGCAGTGCTGTCTTTGGAATGACAACAGCTCAGATAACTACTAATATGTGAATGCTTTTTCTCTGGACACAATTTGATGTGGGGCTATGGATTTACAAAGTAGAAACATAAGAAAGAATTACACAAGGTTTTGTTCAACATCTGGGATAAAGAACTAATTTTATAGTGTGCACTTTTCATAAAACATAGACCAGCAACAATAAGCATTTAATTTGAACACAGCAAGAGAACCAATGGCTTATGGTACCTGTAGTCTCAGGTTGTCGCTCTCTTGCTCTAGGGCACGCTTACTGAATTCCAGTTCCTTCAAGCGATAGTCCTTGTCAGCATCTGCGTTCTTCAGAAGAAGAATCTGTTCTTCTAACCTCCTGATTTTTAGGCCATTCTCTTTTAGGGCTTGCTGATGAGAACAAAAAAGCAGCACTATTTCTCAAAGAATATTCTTTAACCTACAAGTGATATCATTGTCATCATGTGACTGAAGATCATATACGAATATCGGTTTGAACACTAACTCAAATTCATACTTGCTTCTGGTGGCCAGAGCAGTCTATTTGTCACAGAAAAATGTAGATTCAATGAAAAAAGTTAAGTTACTGCACTGGTTAAAACTGTAAATGATGCAGTGACCCCCCCCCACCCCTAAATAGAAAACAAAAGAGGAATAAATTGCGGTGTAATTGTGTAGATGAACCTTGGTATTAAGATACTGAAAGAAGGTTCGCTAGAATACAAATATTATTTTATTATCATAAAAGACTACAATATTCTAAACATGTAGCAAGTACTCTTCTAATGAGCATTCAATTTTTTATTATAAAAAAAGGTAGCCCCTGTAACACCTCTATGAATTGTTTCATGGTATTCTTTAATTGTATTGAATCAAACTAAAACATAGTCTTCAAGCTACACCTCACAGGGGAGGTTTAACTTGTCCAGAATATGTACTTGAGTAACTCAAACAAAAAGTTACTTACCATTGTTAAAGTATCTACCAGAAAACAAAACACATTATCTTCCCTCAATTCCTCCACGTTTTGAATATCCCTCTGGTGCCAGACTGAACGTTCACAGTGTAGGACTTGGGCCTTTCAGTTTAAATGATCCTAATATTCTCAGATGTTGGTAAGGAACGTGGAGCAAGTTGATCCAACCCGATCAGAGTTCAAGCAGCATTTGAGATGTGAAGGGAGTGGTGAGCGGGTTATGGCCTCATTGAGATGTACCCACTTTGGCACCATTAGAAAAAGTGGACAAGCCCATCCCTACGTCTTATCTGGACTGGGTGTATGAGCCCAGTACTTCCTGTAGAGCAAAGATGGAAGTAGTAAGAGTGGAGGTTGCAGTTGATTTTGAAGTTGAACCCTTCAAATTGCATCACTATTTTGAGTTGTTAAAGATCAAGAGGGTTATGACAAGAGACTACTCAGTTAAGAAAAAGATGTAGACAGCCTAAAGCACGGCAGTACACCTACATCAGTGTCGGAGCTGATGCCATGGAATCCACAAGAAATGCTTTCGAACTCAAGATAGCATTAGTTGCAGTTGATCTGAGGCTCCAGAAAAATGAACAAATGAAACCTGCAAACAGTGGCATAGCTAGAGGAAGGTGAAGGGAGGGGGCCGATCTGCTCCGGGTGGCATGTGTTTTGGGGGGCGGCAGCCTTCTCCCGCTCTTACCTGCCATCTCGGGCAGCAATCACCAGCACCCCCCCTCCGCTCTTCAATAGAGCCGCCGCGGGGCGGCAAACACAGGGACCGTCATGGGAGGCAATAGGGTTAGCTACGCCACTGCCTGCAAAACACATTAAATGCAAAATTCTTCAAAAAGAAATACAATCAAAGATGTCCATGCTTCAAAAAAGTGTTATCTCTAACCAAAAGGGTGAAATTGTTGGCATATAAAGTGAAGGACTGTAAAAGCACTCAAGAAGCAATAATATCTGTACTGTTGGCCTGCCTGAAAACAATTTAAGGATGGACTTGGGTGCACCTCAAGGTCTCTCTAATTGATTTGTAAACAAACCGCTCCATAGGTTTCCTGTTCTCCACCAAACTATTTCTCTTTGGAAAACTATAGAGCATTGAATTTTTCACACTACACCACAGGCTTGCAACACCAATTTTCTTTCTCCTTGGCAGAGAAGATAAAACTGACGAAAAATGGACGGTTCTAAATGTTTTATAGAGGAGTCCAGAATACTACACAACTGACCTTCCTTGGTGTGTCATGGAGGGAGGTGAGAAAGACAGAATGGGGGCAGCGGAGCCAGAGGAGGCATTTTTTAAATTACTATTCTCTGGTGTCTAGTAGGCTTTCTGCCCCATGTAGTTGAACACCCCCAACCTGCCCCATAGGGAGGGACAGAAAGACTGCTGCGGTTTTGCAAGGGTAGGGGCATGGCTCAATGCCAGCCTGGGAGGCCCGATCCTGTTTTACTTGAAGATGCTTCTCTGATGTCTAGTAGGCTTTTTGTCTCCACCCCTAGCACAGCGGTCAGAAAGACTGTCCTGCACGGAACAGTTTGACTCTATATGCTGTGGGTGAGCTGGTCAGTATATTCCTTAGACCAAAATGTCTATTTAGGAAATTACAGAGCTTATTATGAATTGCCGAGCACCGTTGTGATAGATATCAAAGGAAGACAGGTTTAGAATCCTTGTATTCATCTAATGTATCAGCGGAAGCCTTTCCAGGATGTTGGGATGTCAGAGGGCAAAGCTGACAACCTGGCTTGAGACAGGAGTTGAGACAGTGTGTAAATTCTTTGTGGATTCGATACTAAGAGTGTCTTTAAAATTTTCATGAGAAAATGCCATTCCGGTGGCGATTTTCTCAGTTTATGGAACGACCGTTGAGATTTGCATGAGCTGGGGTAGTGAGGGAAAAGACACATCTATGCATAAACTGCTGCGTCATTTATATCCACTGGGGAAGAACATGGTACGGTTTCTATATCAGGCTCTCCTTGGCGCTCATCTCCAACTGACTTAATAGACCTAAAAGAAAAGTGGGCTATAGACTTAGGACAAACCAAGCAGAACGAGATTAGAAAGTGATTCTGAACAATGCTCCCGAAACGCTAAGGAATGGGATATTTAAACTATTGCACTTTAATTTTTCACATGGGAATTATCTTACTGCTAAAAAGATCAGCAACAACTATACCTCCGCCTCTTCTTCTTGCCTGTGAGCCAGTTCCACCAATGTGGAGTTTTACCATATAACTTGGTCCTGCAGATTAATTGGTTACAAGTAATATATGGCCTTACTGAAGCAAATATAATAATCCTTTTCAGGTCTGAAAGATGCCTACTGTTCTGATGCCACACCCTCATAAAAGAACACCAATCAATTCATTCAGAAAACAAAAAACTGATTTCTAGCCATCCCAAACTTGTGCCTCACCCACGAACCAGCCACGGCTGCAGAAGACCACTTCGGACCCTGAACTGCCATTCATTTATTTATTTTTTGCATTTGGAGCTATTATATCGCAGAAGTTACATCGGGAGTCTTTTCACAGGTAGGTTTTCAGTCTGTTATATACAGACTGAAATGGATACATTGGGGTTAGATCTTTGTTAACTAACTCACAAGTTGATCAAAAGTCAAAGATAAATGAAATCCCTTGTAGCTACTCCTTACCTCAATTGTTCAAGTCGATTGGGCTACCCATTTCTCTTTTATGTTATATATAAGAACATATGTATTTACAAATATTACGCATTTTAAAAATTGTAACTCAAAATAAATGTCAAATTATATTTTTAAATAACTGAAAAGTCATTTACTTTTGAATATCTATCTGATTGTGATTAACAAGTAGAGTAAATTACTAAACTAAAATGATTTAATATTTTTTAATTAATTCTAATTTTTGGAAATATGTATATGGGTAGTGTATACAGTAGTATGGAGTATTTAGTGTTGAGTAATGGGCAGTGTTTAATTTAAGGCAGTGTATTTTGAGGGATCAACGATGGGTAGTCAAACTTATATTAAGTAAAAAATTAACTATAATATAATTATATTAATTTTACTTTTCAATCAACAAAAGGAGTGTAATTTTTGCAAATTAATAAGCAACATTGTAAAAAAAAGTAAACATTTTATTACTTTATTACACTTTTTTTTTTTAAATATATTTTTATTGCAGAATTAGGAACAAGACCACATCATAAGCCAATCAGTACACTTGCAGCTTCACAATCTTAAAAGGTACAGATATATCTTACACAGCTGGGCGGCGCTGCAGGATTACCCTTCTCAGTAAGATGCTTCCGTGTACTCCTTTCCCAGGTATTCGACCAGCATCACTTTTTAGTATCTGCTTTTACCCCCCCTAAAACACCCCCCCCCAATGCATCAACAAGCGAACTCAGAATTTTCAGGGAGTAACCGTCAACAGCTCATACCCCGCCCAACACAGTTCCGACCAAGTCGCTCCAGAGTCCCCCTCCCGGGCCTCCCCAGTATCACTGTCAGAATACCTGCCAGCTATCCCGGGAGCCCCGGTATCCTGGGTCCAACCTACGTGCTATCCTCCTATTCTACTTCAGGCCGCTATGTCGAGCTACCCTCCTCATAACGCCCCCCCCAACTACTGCTGCTGCTGCTAATGCAGGTTGTCCAGAACCGTGCCATCTCAGAGGCTCGCCATCTACCAGGAGTCGTTCGCAATCGCTAAAAGTGCATGGAAGCCGCATGGATCATCACTCCTCCTCGTCATCCCCCACCATGTAATCACGCAACGCTTGCACCACCATCTCCCAAGCTCTCGCCAGGTCCAAACAGCTCTCCTTGCCAAGTCTGGTAGCCTGCCGCATTCTAATGATGCTTTCACATCCCGCCCACTTCAACAGCTCATTCATCCACCTCCTCACTGAAGGACCTTCTCTAGACTTCCAGTGCCAGGTTATCTCTCTTTGTGCTAATATAAGTCCCAAATCAATAAATTTACTGGTGATTCTCGTCCTTTTTGTATGCGGGAACCAGAGCAGGAGACATGCCGCCATATCAAAGTCCACCTCCCTATCCGTTACCGCATTCAAGAGCGCCCCCACCTCCGGCCAGTACGTCCCCAGTGTCGGACACCCCCACAACATGTGATCCAAGTCAACCTCGGGCGCCAAGCAACGTGGGCACACGGCGTCAAGCACCTGGAAGTACCGTTTTATCCTCTCCGGAGTCAAGTACGCCCGATGTATCACAAAGAAATGCACCTGCTGAAACCGTGCGTTCCTCGTACCCTTCCATGTCCGCCGCAGGACCTGACTCCAGACCGTGACCGGAATGGGCTTGCCTATGCTGTCCTCCCATCGCGACTTCAAGGCCAGCAGTGGAGCTAGCCCCTCGTTCAACATTCTCATGTGGAGACACGTCACCGCTTTTACAGTACCCGCCGCCATTACCACATATTGGCATGCCATGGTCACTTCCGGCTCGGCAAGCCCTACTCCCCAATGTTTTTGCAGCGCCGCCACCACCACTGCCGCGTGCAATAGAAAGGTACCGTCTGGCAAGCCAAACTGCTCCTGAAGCACTTGATAGGGAGCCAATGCTCCCTCAATGTACAGGTCCCCCACCATCTGTAGACCCAATTCCTCCCATTCCAGAAGCCTGGACCAGTCACCCCCATGCGGCAGCGCGGTCAACATCCCTAGCGGTATCTCCGGTGCATACGGCCGGACTTTCCTCGCTCTTGTCAGACTCCATTGCCAGCACATTCTAAGCGTCCTTTCCTCCACCGTAAGCTCCCTCGAATCCAGTTTCTGTTGCATAACTATATAAGAAAGGATGTACCTCGGAATACCAGCACCACGGTCACACTCAGGACCCCTGAATTCTCTAGCCACATTCTGCGTTAGGTACTGCAGTTGCGCCGCTAGGTAGTATAGCTCAAAATCGGGGACTGCCATTCCCCCTTCAATCTTAGGCCTGATCAGAGTTTCCAACGCTACCCTCCGCCGACCTTGGCCCCAAAGGAAGCCAGTCACCAACATCTTCAGTTCCTTAAAAACCCGCTACGGAATCCATACCGGCAGCGTTCGAAAGCAATAAAGCAGCCGGGGAAGCGCCACCATCTTCAACAGTGCTACTCGGCCCAGTACCGACAGAGGGAGAGAGGCCCAGAACGCCATGCAGCCCTTCAGTGCACGTATGCATCGCCCTACGTTCCCCTCCGAGAGGTCAGCCGCCTCGTGATAGATGCGCACCCCGAGGTAGGTGAAGCCAGAAGGCTCCCATATTACCTCCCTTGCCAACAGGGGACAGGGCGTACCTGGCCGCAATGGGTATATACAGGTCTTAGTCCAATTCACCTTAAGGCCCGACAGCCGACCGAATCCAACCAGCATATCTACCGCCCCCTCCAGAGACCGTTCAGCGTCCGCTAAGTATAGCAGCAAGTCATCAGCGTATAACGAGATATAATGCGACTCCGGCCCTTGCGTGATCCCTCCATGCACTGTACCCGTCCTCGCCTGCGCTGCCAGCGGTTCCATCGCCAATGCGAACAGCAGGGGGGACAATGAGCAGCCCTGTCTCGTCCCCCTACTAACAGGGTAGGCCGAAGATATCAACGGGCCCAGGCGCACCCTAGCCGACGTGTAAAGGACCCTCGTCCAGCTCCGGAATCCCTCCCCAACTCCGAACTTCAGCAGTACCTCATCTAAATACTGCCATTCAAGGCTATCAAAAGCCTTTTCGACATCGACTGCTAGCACCACGGAGTCAAGAGCCGAAGACCCGGCACCATCCAAAATTCGGACCAGCCTTCGTATATTCATGGAGGTATTCCTAGTCGGGATAAACCCCGCTTGGTCCCTATGTACTAGCGTCGTCATGTGCTGCAGTAACCTGGTGGCCAGGATTCGACTCAAGATCTTATAGTCCACTGTCAGCATCGATAAGGGCCTGTAAGATGTCACACTCAACGCGTCTTTGCCTGGCTTTAACAGTGGTACCACTAGTGCCTCCCTCATTGACTCAGGCAGGTAACCCCGTTGCTTGGCCTCCGAGTACACCACCAATAGTTTTGGCGCTAGGATGTCAACAAATTTGGCATAGAACCGTCCACCCCTGGGGTTTTATTTCGAGCCATCTGTTTAATAGCTACTCTCACCTCTGCTAGCGTTACAGGACCTCCCAGTTCCTTAGCATCCTCACTGTCCAGCACTGGCAGTGGGAGCATGGCCCAGTGTTCGCCTATCTCATCCCTCTCCGCCTCCAGGTGGCATTCATACAGTCCCGTGTAATAGGACTGAAAGCACGCCAACACAGCTGATTGCGAGTAGACTACCTCCCCTCCTTCTGCTCTTATACTCATGATCGGGCACCCCCTAGGCTCTGGATCCGCAAGTTTGGCAAGGAGCGCGCCCACTTTATCACGTTCCTCATGCACCTTGATGTTATACAACTTATAGTCATAACACCGCAGCCGTTCAGTCTCAGTCGCCACCACTTCCTTAGCCTTCACCAATCTCTCCTGCAGATCCGGCCGTTCAGGCCTCTGACGCTCCAGGTCTCGCAACGCCACTTCTGCTTTCGCTAAATCATTCAGGACAGCCGTCCGCGCATTCGAGAATCTACCCATGCATACGCCCCTCACCACCACTTTCATCGCATCCCATTCTATTGATCGCGACGTTGCGGAGCCCTCATTCTCCGCAAAGTAGCGGTCAATGCCCTGTCTAACCATGTCACTGAACACCAGATCTTCCAGTGCTTCCGGCCGAAGCCGCCACGATGGGACCGCCGACCTAGCCCGTTGCCACTGCACTGACACCAATAAGGGGTTATGATCCGATATGGTCCTAGCCAGGTACTCAGTATGTGTCACCGTCGTTGCCAAAGTGCCACTACACAACACTGCGTCTAATCTAACATGTAGGTCGTGAATTGCAGAAAAGTAGGAGTAATCCCTTATCTCAGGATGCTGTACCCTCCACACATCAAGCAGTCCCCACTTCTCCTGCCAATCCTTCCTATGAACCGCCAGCCTGCGCACTGGGGAGTCGACCAACGGCGGGTGCGACCTATCCAGTACTAGATCAGTGATCGAGTTAAGGTCGCCCCCTAATAAGACCGGGCCAGCCAAAAAGTGAGCCAGCGAACCCGTTAAGCCGCCAATAAAGCGGGCCTGATCAGAATTGGGGGCATACACACTACACAGGACCACCTCCCTCCCGTAAAGTCGCCCCTCCACCGCCACATATCTACCCTCTGGATCAACCCGCTGTGACGTGACTTCGAACGGGGTCCCCGCTCTCACCCAGATTAGGGCCCCTCTGGCAAATGCTGAATAGGTTGTGCCAAACACCTGACCCCGCCACCTCCTCTGCAAAGCTCCGCATTCTTTCTTGGTTAAATGAGTCTCTTGAAGCATTGCAATCTGCACTCCCCGCCTCACCAGGTATGCATGCTCCTTGTGGCGTTTCACCATCGTCTGAATTCCGCGGACATTCCATGTAATACATTTCACATTAGATAACGACCCCATAGTAGACATTTCTGTGCAGTATCACCATCAAACAGTTGTACCCCGCATTGCAGCAGTTGCATCCCCCTTCCCAATCCCCCCCCAAAACACCCCAGACCCCACTCCCCAGGACAGGACCTAATAACCCAGCTTCAGCCCCGTTCCAAACCATCAAAACCACACACACACACTAATCTGTGGTCGCCACCACAGAAGGCCTTAGGGGCCACAAGAGGGTGATAGAGCACCGAACCAGGGGCAGCAGAGCTCCCACCCCGTGCCCCCAGTCCCACCCTGCTTTTTCCGCCCCATACCTGATAGCAAACCAAAGTCCGGAGAGTCAGTCCCAGCAGGTACCCCGGGGTTACTGGAGTCTTCGGAACGTCACTCATTAAACACTCCATCCGAAGTCTGTGGGGTAACCACTGGTCCCCCGGCACTCCCCGTTTCCGATTCATCGCCTTCAGATTTCCCTCCCACCTCCGCCGAGGCCGACCCCCCCGACGTTCTCTCCTGCTGTGATCCTGTAATGTTTGCCGTTGCAGCCACAGCCCCTCTCCTCTCATCCGCCATCTGGGCATCCCGCTGGAGTTTGTTCCGTGAACGAATGCGCTGCGATTTCCTGATCCGGATCGGTTTCGGTCTTTCCCTTCCGCTTCTATTAGTGCGATCTGTTCCAGCACGGTATAACTCCAGCCATGACCAAGCCTCGTCCGGAGTTTGAAAGAAGTGTGTCCTGTCATCGAGGATAACCCTCAGTTTGGCAGGGAAGAGTAAGGAATACTGAATCCCCTCTTTCCTCAGCTCTTTTTTAACTGACAGAAAGGACGCCCTGTTTTTCTGCACTTCCTGTGTGTAATCCGGAAAGATCGTGACCTTGCTATTGTCGACTTGAAAGGGGCCCTGAGCCCGTGCCCTCTGTATCAACAGGTCGCGGTCCTTGTAATGCAGCAGTTTCACCACCATTGGTCGGGGAGGTCGGCCCTCCAGGGGCGGCTTGGCCGGGACCCTGTGTGCTCTTTCCAGGGAGAAGAAAGGAGAAAGCCCCTCCGGCGCCACAACCGTTTTGAACCAGTCCTCCATGTATGCCACCGCGTCGTCTTTCTCGATCCTTTCCGGAAGGCCCACCACCCGCACGTTGCTCCTCCTGTTACGACTTTCCGCATACTCCGCTCTTCGTTCCAGAATCGCCAAACGGCCCATAATGTCTGTCAGTTTGTGTTCCGCCGTCACCACAGCAGGCTTCAGGTCGAGGAGTAACTGTTCATGTTCCTTCACCCTATCCGAGAGCTTGGCGTGGTCAGCTCTCAGTAGGCCCAGCCCCGTGGCAACCTGCGCAATATCATGGTGCAGCGTCTCCTTTGTCGTGGTAATCGCAGCCAGGATAGCATCAAGACGCAAGTTCAGCCGCTGTTCCGGCATAGTGTCTTCCTGTGGGGCCCGGTTACCGCCAGTTTGAGTTATGGTGGATGCATCGCCTTGTCCAGGAGGTGTGTTGAGAACCCGCCCGTAGCAGCCATCTTGAGCACAATAATTGCTCCTCCTGGACCCCCACCTATGGCCACGGTGTCCACAGCTCTCCCGACAGGCACACCACCTGCCGCCCCGGTCCAGGGAAGATAGCGGCCAAATGTACCAGGGCTCCCCACCCCTCGGCAAAGTTCGTTCCTGCTCCTTCCCTATGTCGTCTGTGTCCCCAGAACACACCTTCAGGCTCCGACCATCCCCAGCAGTACCCAGTCTTAAGCCACCAGCAGGGCTCCGGACCACCTCTCACATCCCAGGTCAGCAGCGTCCCCCCAGACAAGGAGGCGGGCACCCCCGGGGGCCGATCGTGTCGGGTGTCCGGCCCAGGGCACTGCAGCAGGCTCAGTTCTCGCTCCTCGTGTGCCCCACCTCCGCCACTCCGCAGTCGCAGTAGTCCAGGCGGGCGGTCCCCGCTAAAACAGCAAGCCCCCGCTGTCCTGACCTGAATGCAGGGCGCCCCCCGTTCCCAGGGGCTCACTGTCGGTGCCTCGCCTCCCGAAGGCCAGGATCCCCAACTGTGCTTACCCCGGCTCCTCTGCCTCCGCGGCTCCAGAATCCGCCGCTCGCCTGTACCAGCTGCTCCGTAGGCGGCCGGCTCCGCTCGCTAGTTCGGCCCCCCCCAAGCGTCCCAAGTCAGCACTCATAGTGCGCGCCCGCTGCCCGCCGCAGGTGCCGCAGTCCCAGGTCCACCCGTCCAGGACGGGGAGGGGGAGGGGGGGGCGCGAGGGGGCCGCTCTCACCGCGATCCGGGGGATGGCTTCTTCAGCCCCCGCTCAACACCGAATGTGCCCTCAGGGACTTCTCCGCACCCCTCGCTCCACTCGGCAGCCACCAGGATATCAGCTGCCAGCGCCCTCCGTCTCTGAAGCGCTCCGGAGCCTCACGCCGCCATATTGCCTTTGTCCACGGCCGGGCACCTCCGTGTTCCGGATCTCGGTCTCCGCTCGTCCTCCGAGGCCCCGTCAGCAACCAGACTCTCTGCACAGAGTTAAATTCACCTCAAATGGTGAATTCGTGCCTCCAAGGGTTCCGCAGGCGGCAATACCAGGATATATTACGGGACTCGGCGCGGAGCTGCACGCTCATACAGCCATCCCGGTCGGCGCCAAACCACGCCCCCATTACTTTATTACACTTAACATTCTTTTATATTACATTATTAAAAAATACTTAAATCACACACAAAAATAAGTAGATTCACGGTATATTAAAAACTTCAGTACATGCAGCAATAAAAGTTTAGATAAGGAAACGGTATTGACCATTCACCTGAAATAAATTATTTTCATGACTACTGCTTCGGGGAATTCACAATATTAGATATAAAGTATTGTTTTATATTCGGTTGATTAAAATGTTTGCAGACATTTACTGATTATTTACTCCCTTTTTATTGTAAGTGCCAGTACCTATTGCAAGCACAGGAGTTGAGATTGTGACCAAAATGGAGACCATTCTATCCCTTCAGGTAATAGGGCTGAATCATCCGGTGGGGGCATAGTAGGAGCACGCTTTATATAAGTATTGTTTTATATGTCTGCATATTAGATATTATCTAAAGGAGGTTGCCAGTAGATAGTAATAGCTACAACTTTGTTTCCATAGGAAGAGCATTTTTTCATTTGTCAATAACGCTGGCGCTGTTTGACGAATCTTCAAAATAAAATTCAAAACTGATATGACGTTCACTTCAGCTGCTATCTTGAAAGTTTCGGGGTGATCCGTCAAGCGAGGGACGAGAACCAGGGGGTGCTTAAAATCAGGTTTTCCCTAGGTTAATTCCCATAGGACCCCGGCTACAGCCTGAACTGCTGAACGTAATTACACCAAATTTGGCAGGAAGGTATATGTTGGTTCAAGGAAGTGTCTTTTTGTGATTTGGTGTCAATTCATTCAGTAGTTTTGGAGTTATTTAAAGAAATTTCCAGTTGTGTATATATATAGGGATACAGAGAATCAGCGACCACCTCCTGATCTCATGCTGAGATCGGATTGGCTGCCAACACTTCAAACCAAGAAATGTTGGCAGCCATCTTGTGACTTGGTTGAACCGAGTCACAGGAAAAGAAAAGGGCGCAGTGTAGAAACACCCGGACCCCCTAGGTCTCTTGGGGGTGTCCCAGACAGACCCCACAGGCACAAAAAAGCATTTTTTTGAAAAAAGAAAATTGGTGGAGTTATGCTGAATTTGCGGATTTAGATTAACATTTTAAGAAAAAGGACGGACTCAAACACTTCATTAGTGATTAGCCCCCGAGTGGGCCAGGTCCCAGGGGCAGTTTTTATAGTAAGACAGGGGTACCCATCAGGCCCGGACTGGCCGTTGCGGGCACCGGGCAATCCCCTGGTGCGCTGCAAGGGTGGGGGACGGTTTTGGGCCCTGGGGGTCGGTTTTGTTACAGTGCCGTTTTTGCAGCATAGGTGCAACATCGGCTCTGTAACAAAATCGTCCGAAAACCGACTCACCAAAGAGCTCGGTCCCACCCCCAGGGGGCTGGCTGAGCCCTTTGCCAGGGCCGGTTTTCGTTCTCAGTCCGGCCCTGGTACCCATGCAGCACCCCTGCGCCCTGGGGACCACCATCGCCCCAGAAACATATGTAAACTGATGCACAGATCCCTGCAGCCCCGGGGACTGCGGGGGGCCAAGCCGGGCACTGCTCCCACCAAGCCATAGCAAACTGTGCTCTGCTTTGAGTAAGGAAGAGCATTTTGCTCTTGCTTGCTCAAAGTGGAGCACAATTTACTTTTACACACAGAAAGCTGCATGCTGTGTAAAAGCAATACCTGCTACCCATCAGTGGGAGTGGGTGCCCTGGGTGGGACCAGGGCACCATCACTACAGGCGGGCAGGGGGATGGTGTCCACGAGCCCCCTTCCATTACTTAAAGAAAATAAAAACGACGGTCATCGGGGATGGGGGCATTAGGACCGAAAGCAGCCTGCGAAGGGAGCTGCGCCGCCTCCTCACCCATTGAAAAAAAAGGCCTGGCACTGGGGGATGGGGTGCCCGGAGCTGAAAAAGGCCTAGGGAAGAGGGGCCATGCAGAACATTTTCAGAACCCCCTTCACCACCACTCTGCAAACTCCTGGATGAAGTCCTTGGGGGTGACCTACACACCCTGTTACCTTTACTAAGTCCTATACAGTGGGATTGCGAAGAGATCTTCGGAGGCCTCACCCCCTTTCTACACCACACTGCAAACGTGGCTCTTGGCGCACTACTGGTTGGGGAATTACGTGCCCTTTACTCCCGAGGGACCTTGGGGGCAAGAAGCCCTCCTGATGCCTTTGAGTCTTACACAGCCAGATTCCTGAAAGCTAGTCAAAGGCCCCACCCCATTTCTCCACCACCCTGCAAATGCGACTACTACTTAAAAATCATAGAAGTTCACTGAAAAAAAACGAAGGCTACAGGGACGTCATAGTTAGGAAATGGACTTAAAAAAACTCAGAAATTCACTAAAATAACAAAGGTTACAGGGACCTTATAGTTAGGCTCAGGTTTAAATCATACAAAACGAGTGAAATTCAGCAGTTATAGTTAATTGAGCTAACTATAATTCGCATCCCCCGCAATGCATTGCTTATGACATCACATATTACATCACACATGATATGGTCAGTGACATCACTGAGGACATCACTGATGACATCATCCATAGAATCACCGACTTACCCACTCACATCCACAGAGCCTTTTATACACCCACTCCCACACAACTATTCAGACACCCATTCAAAGTCCCATACCAGTACTTACAAAGCCATTCACTGATTCATAGTTCTACATACATCCATACATACAACCACTCAGTCACTAATAAAGCCACTCACAGTGTCAGTCACCCATAGAGCTACTCACACACCTAGCCACGCACTCATAGTCAATCACACAGTGACTTACCAACCTGTACAGATACACACCAACTCACTCATACAGATACTAACACATACTCACTCACCTATACCGTCACTGACACAAGCACACACTCACCCATACAGCCACTTTCGCATTCACTCACTCAGCTATACAGTCACTCATATACCCCATCACTCACTTTTACTGCGTTTCACATACTCCGTTACTCACCCATATACCACTGACACATGCACTCACTGACATAGCGATACACACAAACTCTGACCCGTACAAACCCTCACACACGCACACACTAATCCCTACAGCCACTGACTCACCCACTCACTCACTCACTCATCCATACAGGCAGTCACACACCCCTCACCCACCCACAGAGACAACTATACAGGTACTCAGACAACCAATCACTCAATACAGTCACTCATGTACCCACTCACACACCCATACAGCCACTTTGACACCAACTGACTAAAACAGACATTCACACAACCAGCCACTCACCCATACATTTACTGAGACACTCAATCACTCACATATACAGTCAGTCACGCAGCTACAGAATCATTCATACATACACTCTTACTCCCACTGATTCAACAATACAACATGATATACATATTTAACACTGAAACGTTTTAAAAACAGTCACAGTCACTGGATGATGTCATGAGTGATGTCACTGACCATGTCATGAGTGATGTAATATGTGAGGTCATAAGTAGTGCATTGCGGGCGCAAGTTGTAGTTAGCTCAGCTAACTATTACTGCCGAATGTCACAGATTTTTGAACGAGTGAAACCTGAGCCTAACTTTAACATCCCTATAACCTTTATTTTTACACAGTGAATATATATATATATATATATATATATATATATATATATATATATATATATATATATATATATATATATATATATATATATATAGTCTTAGCAAGATGGTGGAACTTATCATTCTGTTCACTGTCTTTATATTGCTAATCACTGTCATCTGCTTCCATCTATTGATCATTGCAGCACATATAGCCTATTAAAAAAGCATGTTGCTGCAATAAATATTGAAAACGCCCCACTGTGTGTACCTTGCATAGTTCTCTGAGAGAAAGAGAACAGGAGTGACTGAGCAAAAGGGTTCTAGATCTGTTACCATGATCCCTGCCAGAGCTCAGGGTTGTCATGGTCTGTGGTTGCCAAAACCATTTCTTACCTGTCCAGGTTTAGGGGGGCATTTGGTGGCACAGTGGGCTAGCTGGTCTCTAGGATGGCATATCTTTCGGGGTTCACAGAATCCGTCTGGCACCATCCCTATGTTTATATTGCCCAATAAACGTGTAGTTCCTACTGGGAAGTGGGGAACTACACAACAGGCTGTTAAAGATATTTATAATTCTGTAAACAATTGTAAATGAGTTATTGTACATAGACAAGAGCATTACGTATTAAAAAGAAAAAGAGGGAGATTGAAACTGCTCTAACTAGCAGTGTGTTTGCTACATAAATGATACCGTATATATTTGTCTTGCACAATTTTGTCACAACTTTTATTCGAGTACAATGTGTTTTTTGTTTATGTTGATAAATATATAAGGAAGTGACCTCACGATGTGGATTACTTTATGGTTTCACAAACTTCAGGCTGTAATGCTGACAATTGGACTTACTAGAAGAGTTTGCTTATATATGGGCACAGCCTGGGCACCGTCTCATACCAGATGCGATAGAGCTGAGTAGCTGACCCTCACAGGCATCTGTTCAGAAGCATATTTATATGAGAAATAAAGTACTCCCGAAATAATGTAGCATGATGCTATGACTGCGCAGTAATGACTGCCAAATTAAAACAATATTGAACTAACTACTGAAATTCATTTTATTACGGCTATCATTTGAGAGCCTCTGAATTTTATGAACTGTACACTCACCATGCTTAAGAAGTTAGCATTGTTTTAATGCCTACATTATATGGCCACACTTCTCTACGACTGCGTGTAAAAATTATTTGAGCTGTTGGCAAAACAAAATAGTTGTAAGCTGTAGGCAAAAAGTGTGTTTTGAAGTTGACTGTTGAAGTTTGTATCTGTGGTGTGAGATTGTTTTGTCTGCTCCGATAAATGAAACTTAATATTAAAATCAAAAGATTGCTTGTAAAGGCAGACTGCTGAGGGCACCCATGCAAAGGTAAATCCGTAGGGTGGTGCCTTAGACTTCAGCAAGGTCCTGGGAACGGATCCACTCATGACATCATGGGCCCTGACAGTCACATGGGCGAGGGCTAAGAAGGAGGCACCAGAGTGGCCATGAAGCACTGAACAGGATCGGACTGCCCGGTCGCTGAAGGACCCCTGGAATCGCAACCTGGAGGTCCAAATCCACTTTGGGAGTAAAGGCATATGCAAGAACAAGGAGCAATGCTGAAGAAGTCAGCTATTGACTGTTAGAAACTGGACTCCTGTTAGATGTCGTCAGACGCTGCAAATACTCCGACCAGCGCTTCTCCAGGATTGGTAATGTCTCGGAAGTGGAGGACAGCAAAGAGGACAGAAAAGACCACCACCAACTCTTGGATCAGTATAAAAAAGCGGGATCTTACACTGAAAGAGGAGGGGGTCCTCCACTATTACGCCTCTTTCTGCCTCTCTTGTGTTGTAAGAGGCATTTAAAGAAATGCTCTTTTAGGGTGACTTACCTGCCTGAGTGAGCAGGAGTGGGCCAGCAAATTATAATGAGGCTTGGCCAAAAACAGCTTGGCTTCAATCTCAATGATGCTTAAGAACAAATCTTTTGCAGGTCAACGTCAAATTCTAAGCACCACCTGGAGACATCAAGCGAGTGATGAACATGTATTGTTTATTGCAGCTCCTACGAGGTTAGAACCTAAAACTGCAGATGGTAGCACTGAGACCAATCAGGTATATTGTTTGATTTGTGATGGAATTAAGTAAATTGGAAAATACTAAAGAATAGAGGGATCTCTACATCCACACTGGAAGGACATGTTAAAAAAAAAAAAGGAGCTGATGCCTGAGCTCAGCGTGGAGCCAAACAAGCCTGTGTTTTCATGTGCGCAGGCAGTGCACTGCCACACCTGAGCCATATGGTGCCCCAGGCCCCTCTGGTGAGCAAAGTTTCCAGATCCAATCTGGTACATAGGGATATTCAAAAGATGAATATTCTGTGGGATGAAGTATCCATCACAACACTCTTTCAGAGTGATCATAGAACAAGGCAATGCACCTTCCTGCAAACTACGAATATGGTCTCTTGAAGCTACCTTACACCAACATCCACACGGATGGAACTCCTAAAGATAACCCTAACCACCAACTCCGTTTTATAAGAATACATTTCCTGCATTTTGACTCCATGATCTAACACCCCCCCTTAACAAACACTCCCTGCCTCTGCATGGCCAATACCTCATTTTGCTACTTATCATGTGAGGCATTAGCTCTTCACCAACACTTCACAAGTGGCTTTATGAAGGCAGACTCACTATCCCATTAAAGAGTATACTCGCAACACTAAAATTTCGAGATTGAGCCAATTGCCATTTTCATTTTGTCAATGTCAATATGTACATATTATAAGCTAAGTATGATGCTTTGAATCGAACGCTTCCACTTTCTCTTTTAGTATATATTTTTTTAAACAACTATCATATTAACACAGATACTTCTGACTAAGTTAATAAACTTCAACTCTTAGATTTGTATTGTACAAAGTGGCTGGTTTCGTCCGCAGGGTCGAAAAGATAAGGAACCAAAACGATTCATCAGAAGGGAAGCAAGCACTGTGACATTACATGTCTCAGGTATGTACTCTTACCCCACAAACCGCAGCAACGATTCCACTACTCCGGTCTCAAAGACTCGTGGAAAAAACATAAGGTTTTTCCTAACTTGTCCTTGAATCCTGTGTTATAACTGCAAATGTTACGAGCAGAATTACAATTCTGAACTTAAACATTCATGAACCATTAAGGGACAGCTGTGAAAAGAAAATCAGTCCTGAAAAAGTCATTAAAAGTCCCGTTCATCACTGCTGGTAGGACCTTGAGGCTCTCAACTTTTTTTCAGGCTAATTTCCAAGTTTAAATCTCCATATTTTAAAAATGGCAGGTATTTCACAAAACCTTTTTTTTTTTTTTTACAAAGTCAGAAATCTGCTTGACAGTGGTTGAACTCTACAGGATGGTTTGACTTACAAAGTGTTAGTGATTAAATGTATCCCATGGACTATAATGTGGAAATATCTGACTTCAATAGATTTCCAAGAAAACTTTTCGAACACTCACCATATCCACCTTCATCTTGGAGATTCTAGGGAAAGCTGAAAATTGGCAATGGAAAATGTTGCTTTCCTTGCTGTAAACACCTGCTCATAACGTTTAGTGATGTATGTTCAAGTGCTATGCATACTGCTGGCATGTAGTGTTCGGCCCAGACATTTGCAACTTGTTTTTCTTCGAAGTCGTCTTTTGAGTCATGAAGTATACAGTGACTCCCCCTTATGCTGGCATTTAACGTGTAATGGCAATGTTAGAGCGGGTTTGGATATGATGATAGGAACTCTGGAAGTGAGGCACCCTTTGACGCTTCCTCCACTGTTTCCGCTCTTAACTTTGACATCAAATATAGGAATACACAATTTACCCTTACTAATAGAAATGTAATACTGGTGACTCGCTACAGAGATCTCTATGACACAGAGAATCAACATACTCTCCACCACTGGGCCTTCTCCTAGAACTTCATATCAGCCCACTTGATGGTGTTGTAGACAGTACTGAAAGCGAAATGTCGAAATCTGCAGAGCAATAAAGCCGAAATCCCTTTCCTCCCCATCAAACATGGAAGTATGTGGTGAAGTTTCCCATCCTGTTTTCTGTTTTAATTCAACCTTTTTATGTGTAACTACGTGTGCAAATAGGTTGGAGAAAACACTGAGGGGGTCTGAGAATATCCACACGTACCGACAACTACATGTTTCCTGGGAAAAAACATGTTTTGCCTGTATCCCTGCACTTATTGAAGTGCAATATGCACAATTTCTGTGGCTTTTACATTTTACAAAGTTTCATCTTGAGGCATAAATGTTTAAAGATCCTAATTTTAAATGGCGCAATCTGAGATGAATTCCCACAGATATTTGTTTTAATTAAGATGCACAAAAAATTGTGGATCCACTCCATTATTAGTATGCATAAATTAGAATACCAAATGTATAATTAAAATGGAGTTACAATACTTATCCTCCAGGTTCCTGAGCAAATTCGGGTTTTAGTACTGATAAAATCATGTACTTTTTCAGAAACTGCACCTTATAGATCCGCATTTACCTGCTGTTGCCGATTACTTTCTCGTAAAGATGCCAAAAGTGCTTCGTATTCTTTCACTTGTGTTTCTTTAAATTCAAGGTCTCTCTCAAGTAGACTTTTGTCAGTTTCCAGTTTCTAGGGAAAAATGAGAATTGACCAGTACTTGAAATGTATCCAAGCATGTCTCACTAAATTCACCACTATATCCAAATACATCCAACCCATTTTTAACATACATCTAAATTCTGCCCACGTGAGGTTTATCTACTCCCCATATTTCTTTAACACTACAATTTGTCCCTCATAATATACAACATGCTGATCACAGTCTACTCTTTACAAGTAAAGGAAACATTAAGCAGTTTGTGAACTAAAAGCACAAATGTTTACCCATGGTGTAATGTTGTGGTATTGGTTAGTGATTTATTAAAACAAAATCTGCACTTAGTACCACAACACTACATTTACAAACAATGAGGGCTAAAGTGTTTACAGAGTGTTAATCTTAAGAGTACATCATTGGATCAGAAGAGCATCAATTTGCACTGTGCAAGCACTAATAAATTATGTCAATGGGGCCACAATACCAAAACCTTCATAAATAGTGAATGGAAACATGTAATTTAGTATGGTATACTTGTTCTAAGTGTAAATTTGTATTGCTTTAATCGTCTGGATTGTAAACAAGTGTTGGACTAGTCTAGAGCATTTGCAAGAACATTAGTGTGCTATCTGCATATCAGCGGTGTATAAAAATTCAAAAGATTAGGGATCCTGTGTACGGCACTTTCAACAATCAGAATTATGTCTGTATTCCTTAGGGTGGATTTACTGATGTTGCTACAGAAGCCACAGTTAAATATAAACAGCACAGTGTTCCAGCCACTTTAAACAATGTAGTTACATACGTTTAAGTCTCCTTGTAGGTGGCCAAGGTCTTCCCTTAGGGTGTTGAATGTAGACAGCACAAGTCTCATTGATTTGTCCGATGTCTGTCTCATCTAAAGAGGAAGGCAAAGCACAGTGTTACCTTATTTAGCATTAACCAGAGTGACGGTTATGCACAGTTTGGAATTTCATAATCTGCAGATTTTCTAGTGTGTTACATGAGGTGCGCAGACCTGATCAGTCAATCCACAGGCAAGGACGTCATTGTCACTAGCAAGTACAAGCAATGTCCTACAGAAGCGTCATGAGGTAGTGAAGTCTGTAGGAGGTATGAGCAAAGCAGGTGAAAAGTAGGGTGAACCTCTGGGGCCCATTCATAACGACTGAAAAGTAATCGTCCTGCTACAAAAAGAATAATGCAAAATTGTTACGGGTGCTTAATTAGGACTACAAAAGAAATTCTAGTAATCTGTAAACTTTTTTTTTTCCTCGCAGCTGAGATGGTACGATTGTTTTAACATTTGTGATTCAGACCAAAATATCTAGCGTGGTCATGACCATAATGTTTGTAATAAAGAATACAGTAAAACACTGAACAATGTTATGAACTGATAAACAACAAATAAACTAACCCAGGGCTTCACTTCAATGCTGAGAGTAGGACATCAGGTTGCCTTTATTTGCATCATCACTTCTGGCAGGGCATTTAATATTGTCATGAGTTTTGGGATTGTTATTTCCTTAAAGGCATCCACCAGGAAGAGCAGCAAAAAGGGGAGGGGTATAGGATTGTGAACCTTCAGGTTTAACTATTGCTTATGGGATATATCAGTGACTGGGGTCAATAACACTTCATGCAATCATTCCTTCGGCGTATGAGCCCTATTGGTGCCCTTTTAAAAATAAATACCACATAAAAGGATTAAATATTTGAGGACTTAGATGGCACTGTCCCAACAAATAAGAACATTTCTTGCAATCAAGAGCTCAAAGGCGATGCCGTTTTGAAGCACCATATAAACATTTCAACTCTCAAAAATGTGTTTTCTCACCTGCAACAGATAACGAATTTGCTGCTTTGTCAACTCCGATGCTCCTTTAGGGATTACAGATTCAATGTCTTCTGGCTGCAAAAAGATTAGAAAACTCGTTAGAATCAATGATAGCAAAGATAATTCAAATGTAATTGAAGAAACTATGTTAATTGAAAAAATTCAAATCTGCTGGCCCCGAAAATACTGAGCTGAAGGGAGTTCCGGGCTGAAAGGTGCCACATAAGCCCTCAAACTTACTCCTGGGTATAATGGACGGCCTGGACGGGAATAGGGCAGATAAGTTCTTCCTGGGTGCCACCATCATGGTGGCCATGCAGGATATAGCAGCATGGAAGAGTCCTATCCCACCTAGCATAGTCAAATGGCGCAAAGGCATTGACTGGTGCGTGCTGCAGTAAAGACCCCTGTATGAGGCTAGAGGATGCCCAACTAAACACTGGAAGGTCTGTGGTAAGTGGTCGGGGCAGGTGGAGTTGCAGGGCTCCTTTTCCCCCATGGGTTGAACTTGTGTGCGAAGCTGGGGACTGCAGCGGGTCGCTAGATGTATTAGCGCATATATGGTGACAATAATCAATCAATGTACCAAGCTTGTAATGAATTATCAGTGCTGTTTTTTGTTTTTCCTGTTCTGAAAACTCAATAAAATTAGTTATATAAAAAAATCATTATGAAAACACAGCCTAGTTCTGGGTTTTGTCAAAAAAGTGCTCATTTGTCATGAAGTCACAACAGAACAGAAGTATTTCCACCGTCGACGACACAAGACTTTGCAAATCCTTTGATTGATTGAAGAATCATACTGTACTTTAGAAACAAGTTCACCCATCTGTATGAGTAAAGTTTGCTAACTGGATGAAAGCATAACACCAACAAGAAAGAAAAAGTGATCTTTAGCAAGAACACCTCACCATAGGACTCCGATCCACACCCAGCACCCACGCCAGGAACCGCAGAATCATCAACCCCGTTATGCTGGCATCACCAAGCAACTCACCAGAAGACTACAAGCCACCCAGAACTCAGCAGCCAGACTCATCCTTACCCTCCCACACTGAACTCACATCACACCACACCACACCTCACCTCAGGAGCACCACTGGCACCCAAAACACAAACATGGTCATTGCAAAATCCTCCCATACTCATTCAAAGCACTACACATCTTGTGCCTCACCTACCTGGACAGTCGCATTGCCTTCCACTAACCACCCAGACACCTTTGCTCCGCAGGAGTACCCCTCACACACCCCCACACACACAGAACCAGATCAGGAGAACAGGTGTTCTCCTGCATTGCTCCTAAATCATGGTCTGACCTCCCACTCCACATCAGAGCGTCATTCTCTCTTCTTGAACAATATTCAAGGAAGCTAAAGACCTGGATGTTAAATTAACCAACCAACCACAGGTAGGACTAGGCACACAAACACACATGCTCAGCTCCAGGAGACTCTCGCGGGTGAAAGTGCGCTTTATAAACAAACATAACAGCAACAGTTTTGGTTCTACTTTATTACTCATATACTCTAGATAGAATGTGTTCTGGTCCAGTCTAAAGTTCCATATACTGTGAAAAATATATCTGTGTCCGTATTCAATTAGTGTATTGCTAATTATTTGACCAACTAAAAACGATTGAAGAAATGAGTATCTGTTTGAATTATATAAAGATTTAATATGTTTTACTGATACTTTCTTGAACTGCGTAATTATGTTCTTTCAAACAACATTCTGGAGGGAAGGACTAAGAGTCCACTCCAGTATTACTGGTTGAAGAGTACTTGGGTAAAGGGAGGTGTATCCATCATTAATGTTGAAAACATACTGAGTGTGAAGGGTCCTAACTAGCAACATGTTTACGCTGTTTGTTTTCATATGTGCCCAGTAAATTGCAGACTTGGACTATAAAACAGTGGGATTTGTGGAAAATGCGGGGGTAACCACTGTATGCAACATAAGGCTCTCTGTAAGCTTGTGCAGTTCAAGCCACAGTTAATGGTGTGCAAGTCTTCTTCTCAATCCTGCTTCCCTTAAAGGAGTGACTGAAAGCAAGTGAAGAGTACTTACTCCATCCGCTATCTGGAAAGCGAGTGCCCACTCATGAACAAAAGGTTTTGTTGACTGCTTAGCTACTCAAAATACATTCTAGATAATGGCACAAAATTTATAGGAGCCTACAATGCTATATGTAAACTACATACCTGTTCAGAAGTAGAATCCAGGTGTTTTCTAAAGAAGAAAAAATGCAATTAATTTGATGTCAGTTTGGGATGGTGAACAATGCTAAATATGAAAAATGTACTACCAAAATCAAAACATGGTCACTCAATTGCCTCTCAAATGGATCCTCTCTTCATCAAAGAAATACAATTGTAGCTATGATCCTTGAAACAGTGATTTTTTTGAGAATATCAGATAAAAGCAGTTGGATTAGGATTCAAGATAAAAATATCAAATTGAAATTGCACAAGGAGTAGACATTTGACTACCTACTTGGACTTCTTAAAATGTCAAATTTTGATGTATCTATCAGTTTTCACCATCATTGCTGATTGCAGGTTTAGAGGAAAGGTACATTTGCAGCGTTTAATTTAATTTTAATTCACAAGGAAAACATTACTTGTTTGCATGCAATGATTTCTATTACCTACAGTCATTTAAATAGCGATACTAAGAGCACTTTTGTACACTTACTATACCACTTACACTCGGGCTATTTCGGTTTAAGTTAAAAAAAGCAACAAACGTGGTAGGGTAATTGGAAAAGGTTTAAGTACCATTTAAGTTAAGACTTTGAGTGTTCACCACAGATCCAGGTCCCACTCTGATGAGAAGACTCATTTTCATGCCCACAGTTTTCATTCATGACGGGGGAGAATTTGGCAAGTCTTAACAATGATCCACATTTCCAAATGGCACCTCAGCACCAAATTATTCACAGATAGAGGTTTTGTTAATCATGACCTGGAATGTCAGAGAACCTTATGTTCTGTTGTATGTAAGTAAGGTGAAATGTGGAAGGAAACATAATATATATATAAAATACACATTTTTTTATCCTGAATTTTCAAAGCTACACTTTCTTCTCTCAATCTTACAACAGAAACCAGTTGGGTAACTTTAGAATTGTCAGAACTCGAAAACGTATTATAAAGGAATAGCTATTGATGAAGCCTCCTTTCAAAAAGCCTCTTGGGTAACTTATCTAGTCCACTCTAAGCCGCCCAGAATTCATACTGGCTTTATTCACGTAAAAGAAAGCTATTATGAGTCGAGAATTTAATGGCAAGAAATACACAAACAATGAATTAGTTATGCTATAGAAGCATCAGCAAGTATTTTTTCAACACATTACAAAAGATAGAGATATATTACTTTAGATTTCAATTGGGCAGGGTGACGTAATATGGATGGCCGCACAGGGAATCAACAAATTCAGGTGATTGGGAAGTTACTTGGATAAAACTTGCCTGAAGTTGGCTCAATGTGGTGAGCATTTTTGCACCTAGAGGTAGAGCATGATCCTGAGAGTACAGGAACATTCCTTTTATGACAGACATCCTTCTACGTGTTACCAATGCACTTTTCACAGTGAGCTCACATAATCCACTACATTTCTTGAATAAATAAAATCAAGCAGGTTGGCAGAGCTTGGTGATTAGCACCTTGCAAAGCAGCACACTGCAGACTGTCCTGCTACATTTGGCCAATGGTGTGCTTCCATCAGAGAAAACCAGTGACTGGAAGGGAGAGATAACATTCTGGACCCACAACCTAATAATGATCTTTATATGAAAGGAGAGATCCTAAGAGCAAATGATCCTCTACCTTTATGATCATACTGAAAAAGGGCAGATGTTTTGCTCATCTGGGTCACTGGGTGGAAGTATGTACTCAGACTATGATGCATTGTGCCAGCCCAAGCAAAAAAGCAATCATGAGAGGTGGTGATGCGGCTTGAAAGTTGAAAGATTTCTGTGGAGTACCCAGAGTCGACAGCAGTGCGGCAAGTGGAGTTTGCAACCACTTGGCATTCAGATAATGGGCGGGAGATGATTGCACAAGAAAATGTTTGCAAAATACTGGCACCTTTGTGTCTGGCAAGCCTGCCAATTATGTTCAATGTGGGGTTAACAAAAGTGCCAGCTAACTTGGAGTGATGTCAACACTTCTTTATCTATATCACATCCATAATGGCGTGGCCTTTAACTTAGGAATACTAGTTGGTGGTCTCTAGATAGCTCTAAGTAATCCTCAAATATTACCAAAGGAATCTGAGTCCATTCTGAATCACTTTCAGCTTAGCTGGCAAGCCTGGGGAGAGATGACAAACAAAAAGGTGCCCACCACAGGTGAGGAAAGCAAGTGATTTCTGCGAACATTTTAGAAAGAAAGATGTGGACTTCAGCAAAAGTGTATTACTAGTAGAGATGATACCAAGCGCATGGTCAGGATAATACAACATCCAGTGGAGACTGCACACATTCTACTGTTCTACAGTTGAATTGTGAATCGTGTTGGAGATCTGGTGTTTGAGTGTCTGCAAAGAATAAGAGGATAAAATCCAAAAAGTGTTGTGAAGAATCGTGAGAATCCTGTGACTGACATTTTTTTGGGCTTCCATTCTACTGCAGGACAGAATGATGGGCACAGAGACTGCTCCTCTAGAGCCAAAGTAAGCAATATCCGGATTGCACTATGAGAATTTGGGGATCAGGGGAGGGTCTATTACACTTTTGTTGCTTGCTACGATGATTTGGCCTAGTTGGGGAGGATGAGCAGCGGAAATACCAAACACTGAGTAGAAATTAGATGGAATGAGTTTTGGGCGTTAGCATGCCTTCTTCATTTCCTTCCTTTCTTCCCAGGTTCAAAAGAGAGACGGGGGGGGGGGGGGGCTGAGGGGGTTAATTATATTCACATGTTCTCACAGGTTGTAAGGATAACATCCTTTAAGCTGACAGTTTTTTAATTACAAATTATTCTGATTAGGTATGTTAGCTGGGCTGGCTCGATGGTAGCAAATCAAGACTACAAATCTCAGAAAAAAATAGCAGGACAAATTAAAACACAGGACTATAAATCTGGTGCCTTGACAACATAGCGTGAGGTACTTACCCTAAAAATATTACTCAAAGATTTTGATGCAAATAATATAAACACTGAGTTATTTAGGCACGTGAAGGGGTGTGGTATGCTCCTCCCACTGGAGTGGTTATACAGTGGTTATAAAAAGATTAAAGGAGTCTTCAACCATTGCAACTTTAGAGCGTGTTTAGCCTTCCCTTATATGTGCAAATTGACATAATAAACAATGCACAAAAATGTCAAACATTTAGCACATCAAACACATCCTGGCTGAAGCACCAGCAGGCTACTAACTAACCACAGGCAGCAAGTGGAATGATCTACGTTTTAGCAACGTGCTCAGAGCATCCGAGCTGCAGAAAATAACCACCTTCTGCTTCCAGAGAGCTCTGTGAATCAGAAAGGTGCCTAGCTTTAAATATACATATAGATTTGTTTTTTTAAATATTGGCTAATTGGCATAACTGCATACACAAGTTACATCAATCAATACACGTATACACTTACTATAAATGCACTACAACGCATTCCATTACATCGCAAGTCGTTTCAACAACTTGCTGTAGGGGGAGGGGCGCTGGTGTTGGATTTACAATCGAACACCTTCCCTGTTGTTGCACAAACTGGAGTAGGAATAGTAAATAATACTATTCCTAAGTCCAGCGCGTCCCTAAAGCAAGTCGCTGTAACGACCTGCGATGTAATGGTTCGCGTTGAAACAACACGGTCGTTTTAACAACTGCATTGTTATGTCAAAGTACACACCTTAAATAGCCACCCACGTTGATTACACATTTCTTTCAATTACACAAAGGGTGCATCTCAATGGTTTTCAAAGGAACACGGATGTCCAAGTTATTCATTCAGAGGCTTGAACCCTTACATTACACACACTACTTTCCAGGCCAACCCCGTACTGGCTAAAAAGGAGGAACATTCCAGAGATTCTGAGGCCAAGTACTTAATAGATGGAAAGAAAGGCGAGCTTACCGCCCTCCGATCTTCTCGACGTGCTGCAGTAAGCAGCTGTACAGGTCATTGTTTTTCCGGCTGAGTTCAGCAAGTAGCTCTCCAAAAAACCGGGAGTCCAGCTTGTCGGTGCCAAAGTCGACCTCGGTTTTCTGCTGCTGTAAGGAATAAATGGACATTTTATGGTTTGCTTTTATATCCGCTTTTCACAAATATCCTTTACTTTAACAATGTCTGCTTAGTGTTGGCATTACGCTGAAGAAGAGCTACATGTTCTTCAACATATTAACTACTGCTAATATGTTGGGAGAGTGTTATTTATACACATTATCTTTTTAACTTCGGAGGTCAAAGTTCGGAGCATGTGGTTTCACATTTTGCAGCAGTAGAGCAATGTTGTTTGTGACAAACAGTGCAAAAGTATTTAAAAGGCACTTTTGTTCAACATGAGCCATCACGGACAGCACAGGTCCACGTCAAATGCAAAGCAGTTGTGCCAGCTACGTACACGCTTATCTATTTATATAGGTTTCTCATGAGTTGTATGTTTATTTAAAAAGACAGTCTCTTTCAGAGAGCAGACAAAGATCAAGCGACCGCTTGCCTTCAAAAGCAGGGCCCCTGTGTTCTGGTACTGGGCTGACAATCACAAACCAAAGTCCCAGAATGCCATTCATTGTGGACCATAAGTTGAGGATTGTGGCTTGGTACGGATGGCGACATGGAATCTTCGGGTTTTGCTAATGGCCAATGATGCCTTTAAAGAAAGGTAACAACAATATTTGTTCACACATATACAGGCGTATATTAGAGTCTTTGGAGCTTGCCTCTTACAAGTTCCAATTCTGATGCCCTACCAAATAATTACATAGACACCATCTACAATATTTGGGAAAGTTAAAAAGATAACAAAAATACAAAATACCATCAACTGATTAATTTAACTGTTCACTCTTTTCTGATTTGTTTCAATTATGCCAAATTAGTTCTCGAATATGAACCACTAAACCAAATTGTTTAAAGGCTAAGATGTGCAACGCAGGTCCTAGAGCAATGGATCAATGTCCGATTATCAGCATAACCACCAATTATAAAATGAACTGTGTCTGAGTGTCTATTCATGCGACATACAGAGATCCCTAGGACATTTGCTATTCCATCTATCACCGTCCCTCAAGATATGAACCCACGAGGACAACTGCAAGAGATAATATTGATAACAAGGATAGCCGGGGAATGAAGCGAGTAATAGTTGCAGGGAAACTCCAAACACAGGTTTAAGAGGGCATTTGGCAGTAAAGAGCAGAGAGTGGAGGAAGAAACCAATCTATGCCTAACGCAGGAACGCAGTCTCTTGCCTGCATCTCCTTTCTTCTGAATCCAAGCAACGTTTTGCTCTATCATATTACGTAGGCCAGTGAAAGGAAACTGTACCGATGTGCACTGCCAGAGGTAGCACTAAAAACGAAGCCTGTTTGCACCAAATGCAGATTTGGATGGGATAGCCTAAGGCTTTTGTAGTGATACTAGATTTTCATGTAACCGTGTCACCAAAGAGAACATCTTGCATAATACGTGTCCTACCACCAGCATGACTGCTGTCAACTTGGTGCTCATGACACACTACCTTAAATCAATGACTCCTGGCTTCTTAGATGTCTTGCATTCATCATCCCAGAGAGATCAGTGAGCTGGCTGGCCTCTTCCAAGACTAGATGGGCATACCTCCAATACGCACTGTTTTTAAGGGCATGCATGCCTTTAGCTTCAAACATTTTGGCGATGGGGCGAGTGCAAGTAAAATGGTTTTATTTATTTTATTTTCCCTATCCTGTCATCTGTTAGGTCTCCCCGCCCAGCCCTCCACCGCACTTACCTGTACCGGCCGCACCTGTGTAATACCCAAGAAGCTCATTAACCCTTACCTTGACAAGGATTTTTGCTGAATATAAGTTACTATAATGAACATCAACACTACGCATTACCAACCACTCACAGCAACAACAACACTTGCAACGCACTCTCATTCACCACCATTACAAAGCAAATAACCACACATTATATTACAACAAAATAAAATAATATACACATATATATATATTTTTAAATCTATAGTACTCATGAACACTACATTTGCCTAAAATATCTTTAGTACCCCTCAACTCTACATATCCCTGAACAGAAAAAAACACTTTTCTACCGCTGTGCACCACCCAACTGTGAGACCTAGACCTCCTTATTATCCCTATGCACCATCCATGTCTGAACCCTAAAAACGTACATTTTCAGTCATAAGTGCATTGTAGATGTCCCTGATTGTAGTTGATTTGTTACAGGGATAGAATACCTTGTTGCCTGCATACAGGACTCTGCACTGAGAATTTTAGATGTGTGGGTTGCTCACAGCTTAGTATAATGTTGTGGAATTTCTGCTTCGTGTATGGTGTAGCTTTGTGGCCCCCTAAATATCTTTTCCCGGATTTTCACCTGCTTGGGCCATTCTTTCTGTATACTGGGCTGGAGTTTCACAAAATGTGCTTTCACTATTGGATTGCACTATTTCCAACTTCCTGGCAGGAGCATTAAGCTAGATAAGTGTATAATGGGTCATAAGTTCAAGCTAAAGGCCTCATTCCTCCATGGGAACACAAGTCTAGGAGTCAAGTAGTACTGAAGCAAGAACCGTTAAGGCACATTTCATCCGCAATGCTCTGGGAAGGAGGAGGAGGAGGAAACAAAGTTGGTAGATGGCACGCGGTGCACAAAGTTCCAGAGAAGTCTATTCAGAAAAAAGCTAATGGGTTATGTTAATAAACCACCTTAATTTGGCATTACATTGCTATGTAAAATAGTTCCAGTTGCTATTGGCAGCTTTGTTTCTAAACAGGTGATCAATATTTAGTGCAGTTAACTTACCGAAACCTTCCATTGCATAGCAGAGGTTCAATGGCTAAGAGCAGGGTTTAAAAAGATCGACAGTTTATTCAAATTCCTGACCTTGTTGTAAAGCAGAAAAGTGAAATCTGATTGTGATTTGAAAAATATGTTCTACAATTTATTCCATGGCAGTGGCAGGGTCCATTCTTAAAAGTGCCTGTCTCCAATATAATAAGGTTCCCATATCAAAGGTAGCACATAGGATTCTGCCTACATAGTACAGAACAAGAACCCTCGTCCTTTGACAAGTCTTCTAGCACTGCCTGAATTGAAAACAGTAAATCTAGATTTTTTTATTTTCAGTGTGCTGCTCTTTTTTTAACCATTGCTTAAACAATCCTTGCTGTTCTCCCCAGACTCTCTTACCATCAATAATTTAAATCAACGCATGTCGACCGGGAGAGCCTGAAGCTTAGTTTTTGGTCCCCCCCCCCCGACAAACATCCAGAGATACCAGGTTCTACCGGACAATGCCTGGGATTTGAGAGATCTGTAAACAGTGTCCAAGGGTGAGCAAGCGGAAAGGGCCCAGGCACAGCCGAAAGTGTGTTTTGATCTTGCCCAAAGCTCAAGACCATTAAAACATCACCTCCTTGTTGGATAGCTCAGCCTGATGTTATTCTAGATGTGACCAGACGTTGAGAGTGCTATATTAATGCCCTGGTGACACCTGCTCTGTTTCTACACATTGCTGATTTAGAAATCTTAATAAATGAGCAATATTTGTATTTGGTGGTTAAGGCCTCAATCTTAGTTAATAGTGCTGGCTACAATGCAACGGGGATGAAATCCGTGCATCAGTGGGTTCAATCTGGTCATACCTGCCTACCTTTATAAGGACCTCATCTTAATATTCAAATCCTTTCATTAAATGCTCATTAAATGCTCGTGGCCATCAGCATGTCATCTAAGCATGGACGTGTTATCTACAAGGCAATACTTACCAATGCTTTGATGTAGATCAAAAACTTTTTTTCCGTCGGTGTGCGTGTGTATTACCAGGAAGAAGTTGAAAAGTATGCTGCAATCAGCTTTTCAGGCTATTCTTCAAAACTATAAAGTAGCTAATGCTTTAAATTGAGGAAGGAAAAATTCGTAACTGTAACACTAATGTATTATTTTTTAAACAACTAAGACAAACTAATGTATGGATGTTAGCATTAAATGCTTCAAATGATTTAGGGTGAAAGCTCTGGTCTAGTGAAAAGGAATTGCCTTGCATTATCTGTAGTTTCATATCAGCTATTTTGCATTTATAGGGTATCCCGAATGTTTTTTTTAAGTACATATTTTTTTCTTTCCTAGGTTAACAAGAATTTTGATGGGAAGATTTACAGAAGTACGAAGCTCTGAACTTCTACGCAAAAATGAAAGAGCAAACATGGAAACAATGACGGGGATTATTTTGGTGGGGACTCCTCAGTACTATAAATCCTTTCAGAATGCTGCTGAACACTCTACTACCGCGGTCCTGGTTTTCTATCCCACCTCACTGCTGGGTCGTAGTCTGAACATTCTGCCTACGCCAATAGAGAGTGGGGGAGAGAGAGTACCACAGACGTAATGGGTGGGATGGGCATGAATAAAGAAAACAGAGGTGGACATAATGGCATCCCACATGGAAGACCGCCCTCATCTTGCTTTGCTTCTCTTGCTGCCCTCTGCTCTATCCCTCCAGGTTCTTCATGACATACTGCGACCGAGATGCCTCTGGCAGCAGAAGCAACTCAGGAAACAGTGCAGAAGCCTTAGGACACCAAACACCATGCTTAAATCCCCACATACCCTACTAAACCCTTTAATAACACATCAGCACAAATAATGACTGTATCATGAATTTACATTGTAGGAGCTGGACCGCATTTCATATGTGCCACATCCTTGTAACTGTGTTGAGCTAGAGTCCTTTTTGCTGACATTTAAAACTAAGCAGCAGATGACTGGTTAAGTGGCAATTTCCTGAATATGTGGGGTTTGCGTTTTTCACAGAATGTAGAAATTCCAGCAACCCTGCGTGTATGTACTTTTCAGGCAATAATGTAGAATGTTATATCTAAATACTGTGTATCAATCAATCAATCATTTGTAAAGCGCACTACATACCTGCGAGGGTCTCAAGGCGCCAGGGGGGCGCTAATGATTTAACAGCCAGGTCTTGAGTATCCTCCTGAAGGTCAGCAGGTCTTGGGTCTGTCGTAGGCTCAGTGGGAGGGTGTTCCATGTCTTGGCGGTGAGGTGGGAGAAGGGTCTCCCACCGGTAGTTGTTCTTCGGATGCCCGGGACGGTGGCGAGTGAGGGGTGGGTGGAGTGTAGCTGGCGGTTGGGGATATAGAAGGAGAGCCGTCTGTTGAGGTAGGCTGGGCCGGTCTTGTGGAGTGCCTTGTGTGCGTGGGTGAGGAGCTTGAAGGATATCCTCTGGTTGACGGGGAGCCAGTGCAGGTTTCTCAGGTGGGGGGTGATGTGGCCATGGTGTGGTATGTCGAGGATCAGTCGTGCTGAGGCGTTTTGGATGTGTTGTAGTCGTTTGATGAGCTTGGTCGGGGCTCTCGCGTTGAGGGCGTTTCTGTAGTGGAGTCTGCTGCGAGGGCCTGGATGACTGTCTTTCTTGTATCTGTCGGGATCCATCTGTTGATCTTGCGGAGCATGCAGAGGGTGCTGAAGTAGGAGGAGGACACGGTGTGTTGACTTGCTTGGTCATTGAGAACGTTGAGTCGAGGATGATGCCCAGGTTGTGTGCGTGGTTGGTGGGTGTCGGGGCTGCCCCCAGTGCCGTCGGCCACCAGGAGTCATCCCAGGCTGAAGGGTTGGGGCCGAGGATGAGGACCTCCGCCTTGTCCGAGTTCAGCTTCAGACAACTGGTCTTCATCCAGTCGGCGACGGCCTTTATTCCTTCGTGGAGGTTGGCTTTGGCGGTGATGGGGTCCTTGGTGAGGAAGAGGATCAGCTGAGTGTCGTCGGTGTAGGAGATTATGTTGCGGTCGTGCTGTCAGGCTACCTGTGCGAGCGGGGCCATGTAAATGTTGAACAGCGTCGGGCTGAGGGAGTATCCCTGGGGTACGCCGCAGATGATCTCGAAGGCTTTGGAACGAAATGGGAGGGGAGGTGGACGCTCTGGGTTCTGCCGGAGAGGAAGGAGGTGGTCCAATCCAGAGCCTTGTCTCGGATCCCTGCAGCGTGGAGGCGTGAGCGTGGTGTGCGGTGGCAGACGGTGTCGAAGGTGACAGAGAGGTCTAGGAGGATGAGTGCTGCGGTCCCGCCGTTATCCAGCAGGGTCCTGATGTCATCAATGGCGGCAATGAGGGCAGTCTCGGTGCTGTGGTTGCTGTGGGACCCTGACTGGGAAGGGTCTAGAATTCTGTTTTCTTCAAGGTATCGGGTTAGCTGTCTGTTTTCTCGATGACCTTGGCCGGGAATGTAAGCAGAGAGATGGGCTGGAAGTTCTTGAGGTCTCTTGGTTCTGCCTTAGGTTTTTTGAGTAGGGCGTTGATCTCTGCGCGTTTCCAGATCTCTGGGAAGGTCGCGGTCTCGAGGGAGAGATTAATGATGTTGCGCAGGTGGGGTGCGATGGAGCTGCTAGCTCTGTTGGAGACGTGGTGCAGGAATGGGTCTGACGGAGAGCCTGAGTAGATTGTGCGCATGGTCTTGATGGTGTCATCGATGCTCACGCTGGCCCAGGCTAGTAGGGGGTCATGGTCAATGGTGTGCGGAGGGTCTGTTGTGTTGCTGTCCGTTGGGGCTGTCTGGGTGTTGAAGCTGTTGTGGATATCTGCTATCTTGCAGTGGAAGAAGGTGGCAAGGGAGTTGCACAGGGCTTGCAATGGCGGGATGTCATTGGTGTTGGAGCTGGGGTTGTAGAGTTCCTTTACGATGTTGAAGAGCTCCTTGCTATTGTGTGCGTTGTTGTCAAGGCGGTCTTTGACGGAGGTCCTCTTGGCCCCCTGATGAGGTGGTGGTGGTTGGTGATGGCGTCCTTGTGTGCTGCGTGGCTGTCCGGAGTTTGTTCACTGTGCCATTTCTTCTCTAGTTTCTGGCAGGCTTGCTTGGAGGCTAGGAGTTCTGGGGTGAACCAGTTGGCCCTCTTGCTGATGGCTCTGTGGGGGGGTTTCTTCAGTGGGGCGAGGGTGTTGGCGCAGTCCTCGGTCCAGCGTCTGAGGCTGTGGGCAGCGTTGGTGTTGGAGGGTTCGGAGGGTGGGCTGAGAGCGAGGTTTGCGCGTAGTTGGTCTTTGGTGATTTTGCTCCAGCAGCGGCGGGGTATCTGCTTGGTGCGATGGTGTGTGGTGGGCTTCTGGAAGGCAAAGTGGATGCAGCAGTGGTCGGTCCAGAGGAGTTCAGTGGTGTGGCTGATGGACAGGTGCGGGCTTGAGGAGGAGACGGGGTCGAGTGCGTGGCCGGCGGAGTGGGTGGGCGTTGTGACGAGTTGCTTCAGTTGGCGAGGTTATCGATCAGGGTTGTGGAGTTGTCGTCGTTGTTGTTCTCAAGGTGAAAGTTCAGGTTTCCAAGGAGGATGTAGTCAGTGGTGGTCAGGGCGCGCGTGCTGATCAAGTCAGCGATGGAGTCAATGAACTGGGGGCGGGGTCCGGGGGGTCGGTAGACGAGGGTGCCTCTGAGGGTGGAGTTAGGGTCTTTGTGGATCTGGAAATGCATGTGTTCGGCGGTGCTGAGCAGGTCGTCTGTGCTAGTCGAGACCCTGATACTGTTCTTGTGGACGATGGCAATTCCTCCTCTGACTCCATTGGTGCGATCTCTGCGGGTGATCTTGTAGCCGTCTGGGATGGCTATGGCGATGTCGGGTGCGGAGGAGTCGTTAAACCAGGTCTCTGTCAGGAAGGCGACGTCCAGGGATGTTGTGTCGAGCAGGTCCCAGAGCTTGAGGGCATGCCTGCCTGTGAAACGGGTGTTCAGTAGTATGCATCGGAGGTGGTTGGGGTCTTTCTTGGCGAGTGGTTCCTCGGCTCTGAGGCTAGTGTAGCTGCAGTTCCGGCAGGTGAAGGGGCAGTGTGTGCGTTTCAGGGCAGCCTTGAAGCAGGTGTGGCTCCGTCCAGAGTTGAGAGCGCGCACAGTGCTGACGTCGTAGTGGCGGCAGTCGTCGTGGCGGGTGCGGGTGCCAGGGGTTCTGGCGCTGGGCGCGGTCCGGGCACAGACGGGCTTGCTTTAGGTGTGCCATTGGCTTGCCAGCGGCGCGCCTGCACAGCGGCCGGCATATATTGGGAAGTGGGAGTGAGGAGCAGCTGGGAGGCGGGTGCAGTGGGCCTTCAAGGGGGCCGGGCCGCAGGGGACGGAGCGGCGAGGGGCAACAAAGGAAACAGAAGGAAAAAGGGGCACAAAATCGAGGGAAAAACGAGTGGCACAGAAGGCAAAAGGGCACAAAAAACCAGTGGAACAGAAGGGCACAAAAAACGAGTGGAACAGATGGCAGAAGGGCACAAAAAAACGAGTGGAACAGAGGGCAGAAGGGCACAAAAACGAGTGGAACAGAAGGCAAAAGGGGCACAAAAACAAGGGAACAACAAGTGGCACAGAAGGCAGAAGGGCACAAAAAACGAGAGGAACAGAAGGCAAAAGGGGTAGAAAAATGAGGGAAAACGAGTGACTCAGAGGGCAGAAGGGCACAAAAAAGCGAGTGGAACAGAGAGCAGAAGGGCACAAAAAACGAGTGGAACAGAAGGCAAAAGGGGCCCAAAAACTAGGGAAAAAACAAATGGCACAGAAGGCAGATGGGCACAGAAAACGAGTGGAACAGAAGGCAAAAGGGGCACAAAAACGAGGGAAAAACGAGTTGCACAGAAGGCAAAAGGGCACAGAAATACCGGAAAAACAAGTGGCACAGAGGCAAAATACAGAACCCAGAAATACAGGGGCAGCTAAGAACAGAAGGCAGAACGGACTGAGAGGCACGGGGGAGCGAGGGGAATAGAAGGTAAAACCGGGCAGAGACGCGGGGGCAGCGAAGGGAGTAGAAGGAAAACCGGGCAGAGGCATGGGGCAGCGAGGGGAGTAGAAGGGAAAACTGGGCAGAGACATGGGGCAGAGACACGGGGCAGCGATGGGAACAGAAGGGAAAACCGGGCAGAGACACGGGGGCAGCGAGGGGTACAGAAGGAAAGACCAGGCAGAGAGAGCACAGGGACAGCGAGGGGAACAGAGGGAAGAAAAAGGGTCAGGGACCACATACATGCAGCGGGGGAAGATAGACAACAGCAGTCACAGACACAACAATGAAATAAAGGCAATACAATAACAGCAATAAAGCGGAGGATGAACAAACCTACCTACGGCCTACCACTGGTCACCAGGGACGAGGGGCAAGTGGTAGCCTGCTTGTGGTGGAGGGCCTCGAACTTCCTCAGCATTGGCAGCTGGGGCAGGGAGACACAGGCGGAGCTGTGCGGAGGGGGAGCGACCTACCTGGTGGGGTCAAGGGTCGCTGCTACGTCTCAAAACATTATTGGCTTTTTCCTACGCTTTCACATACTCAGACTTTCACGCAATCATGATGTGTAGCTCAAAAAAGAGCCCCTCTGCTCTCTACTTACAACACATGATGCTGTTCTTCATGCCATACTGAGAAATATAATTTCCCTTAGGACATCTTCTGGGGTGATGACAAGGCATTGATTGTGGCTCTAGATGGGTTGTTGTTCTACCTTGCTTTTGTCTGTGCCCGAAAAACTCCATATGTTTCAGTAATCGTGTACAATTGATCCGCAGTCCGGTTTTATTCATACCATTTACATATTTTGTTACTGAACAATGACACTAGGCTCTATATATGATCAGCTGTTCGGGCCCATTGTTTGTTTGGGATCTGTAGTCACAAAGGAATAAAGGAACACTGCACTGCGTGTACTTGGGTTTTACTACCAGAGAAGTTATTGCTGATTAGACGTTGGTCTTATCTAATGCTATACAAAGTCTAGAATACAGAACTCAAAGGCTTGAAAAGACAACTGGCCTTTTAGTAGAAAGCCGATTAATAATGCATACGCTGAACCACAATGCTGACATTTTACATGCTTTCAATTGGCCTTCAAGTCAAAAGGAGTGTTTAGTGCCATTATTTACTGCACAAACATTTGTAGCACACACTGGATGTTATTTTTACTCATAAATTAACGATAGCTTGCTGTAACACTTGCAAATACGGCTTAGGATATTCAGAAGCACTGGAACCTCTCAATACACATTATGCTGGACCTTGGCAAACTGAGCTTGAAACTTAGGATAGTGTCATCAGAAGATACTATAATGTTAATCCTCAAACATCTAGTAGTTTAAAATCCAAAGTTTGATGAACAAGGGCAACATTACCTTTCTGTGTTACAATTTTCACTGTTTACTTAGGGGCTGCAGCATTTTGTAGCTGTCCGTCCTAACTACGATGGAGAAAGTTTTAGAAAGCAGATAACTTCTCTGCAGACGTAGCTTTAAAATTGTTGAAGCAACGCGGACCACAAATGCAAATAAGGGATTTGTTGACGAGGTCAATAGACGAGGCTGGACACAATACATCTAGGTATTTAAAATATTTGTTAACATGATTTTTAGGTCCCACTGACCTGGTGAAAAGGTGCCTTACTTGGATATACTAAAGAGAACATTTCAAAAAAACATTAAAAACTACCCCAAAACATATAGATTTTGAACAGTGAATAGTTTTTCACAATACCCCATCATCAAATTTTGCGGAAGGTTAGGTTTTTGAAATGTCACTTCCGCTCTCCACCTGTCCTGTAATCTATTATGTAAAAATGTCCTATGGGGGGATCCCATCCAATTAAGTCTCTTGAAAGTGTCTCCACATCCTATCCCGTTTTGTTCAATAAACTTTTCAGATGTATAGGTTACCAGCCAATATTCTCAAAATCTGTGCTACCATGCACACATTACAAACCACATTATTTTAAAGGAATCCAACAGGAACGTTGTTACAAAAGCAAAAAATAAAATATAATGTACTAGTTAAATGAAACAAAGCAGTCAAAGATTTTTAATATCACAAACATCATACCCAGGACATATTGGAGCAATTTAAACAAAATGGTGGATGTAACAAAAAGTAAAGTGGACAGTCCTGCACTTCATTTACTAGTACCATTGCTTAATAAGATCTAAATGTAAATGTCATTTAAGGAGCAGTCATAGCAAACCTACAATATTTTGAATATTAATGTAAAAAGGTACCTCAACACTTATATGGTCATTATACATTTCTGACAGAACTTTCACATTTAACTAATATTTTTATATTGAATGGCCGAAACCTTGCCTTGAACCGACACATCAGAGCAAACAAAATGGGAATACCGGGGTTCCACCTGCAACCCCTGTTGGCTCTGCCTCCATGCACCGCTGCCCAGGTTATTGGCAAATCCTCAAAGGCAGGCTTCACGTGGAGAAATCTGGGCCACTCATAACGAGGACCTCGGAACTGTGTTGAAAATCAAAAATGAAACATCACAGATTTGCACTGAGCTTAGATCTATGCTATTTGGAAAGTAGTCTATTTTTTTCACACCACTGCATAGTTGCCACATTAAAACACAACTCCTGTTTTGCAGTAAGTTTTCAATGAGTAAAATCCATATGTGCCTGTGATTTTCTAAAACATGTATACGATCAGCTCCTGGGTTTCTCACCTTTAAATATGGGCTGCAATGAGAAACTGTATGAAAATAAATTGAGGCTCCCTACAGTGGAAAACACAGAAGTCAACAATAGACTTCACAATACTGAGAAACAGCCTGTTATCGACGGTGAGTGCATTTTCAGTGGAGCAACGTGTGGAAAGTGACCATTTCCCTCTAATTACTAAAATGAAAATGTTGGTTACCAAGACGGAAAAACAAAACACCGTCATCCAGCATACCGAAAAATTCAATCTACGCAAACTAAAATGGAGAGGAAAGGATATAAAACCAACAATGGATAAACTCAAAAATGAATTGCTTAGTTTAACATCGGAAGAAAAAGAAAATCTGGTAAAAACATGGGAACATCTATGTGAAGCAGTAACAAGAAATCCCCCACGTACAAATCAAAATTCAATAAGATTCAATACTGGGAAAAAGCCTTGGTACACAATTACCCTGAGGGAAGAAAAAAGAAAAATTGCACGAGAAGTCCGCAAGCAGGCATTATTGATAAAAAGTGGAAAAAAATCAAATAAATCGAAATTGAAAGTTATGCGAAAAAATATAAGATCATGCTAAGTAGCGCAAAAACACTGTACCAAGAGGAAATGTGGACTAACTTACTAATCGCTGGTAAATACAAAAATGCCAGAACATTTTGGGGTATTATCAACAAACTGACAAGGGGGAACACCCTAAGACAGGAGGCAGGTATCGGAGAAAGTATATGGACCCAGCATGTTGAAAACATGTTCAGTGACAGGACGGAGGTAAAAAAAGGCACTGTAAACCGGAGTGCAAAGTATGCACTAGAAATTCCGAACATGCAGAAACTTTTCTAGGAAAAGGAGTTAATCCACCAGGAGACAAGCTGAAGCAATCGTTGGGTAGTGGAAACGAGAACAAACCTGAAAACTCACAGTTTAGCAAATCAGAAAAACTAGTGAATGCCGTGACCGACAACCTAGTAACCGCAGACCAGCTTAAAGACAAAATAAATCGCCTGAAAAAAGAGGGTGCAGCGGGTCCAAATGGGCTTCCAAACTTATCTTTAAATATTCTCCTGAATTTTGGGCAGTATACTTAACTCCACTCTTTAATGCAATCTACAATCAGAACAAACCACCAAGATCCTGGAATGGGAGTATAATTCACCCCATTTTTAAACAAGGTGACCATAACGAGCCGGGGAACTACAGGCTGATATCGCTAATGGATGTCGAGGCAAAACTATATGGATCATGCCTATTATCACTCCTTCAGGACTGGATGGAAGATACAAACATAATACCAATGTTCCAAACTGGTTTCCGGCCAAGGACGGGTACACTAACAAACTTGATAACCCTGGCGCTCTTGAAAGAAAAAGCTACAAAAAGGGGGACGAGACTGTATGCTTGCTTTATAGTGAACAGATCCCGGCTATGGGAAAAACTAAGATCATGGGGTATCCCGAAGAAGTTATTGGAGGCTATTATAGTCCTGCAGAGCAACACCTGGGCTCGAGTAAAACTGGGAGACGGTAGCAGCGTAACGGCCGAAATAAGAACACAACAGGGCCTAAAACAAGGCTGTGTACTGGCCCCAAGTTTATTCAACCTGTACATGGCAGATATTGTTAACCACATGGAGATCGGGGAATGCCATCCACCCCACATGTCAAAAATCCCTATCCCTTTCCTGCAGTATGCAGATGATATTGTTGTTCTGAGCCAAACACCAATAGGGTTGCAAAGATCGATCAACAATTTGACAACTTATTTAGAACACGAATGTTTGGAACTGAATAAAGACAAAACTAAAGTTGTCCGCATTGTGGATCCAAAAAAGCAAATATTCAAATGGTATGCAAATAGCTCCCCAATAAAGGAGGAAACATCATACAAATACTTAGGTTTGAAATTGGGGCGAGGGCCGACGAACAAAGAACATAAAATCGAGCTAAAAGCAAAAACACAGTCTTTGATCTATGCATACCGGCAATTATAAAAAAAACTAAGTTGTCCAAATTATACACACCTGCTGAAAGTGATAAAAGCTCAAACCCTACCATCCTTGTCATACGCACTGGCCACCTGGTGTGGCAAAGAAGCAGGGCTGTTAAACAGCCTACAAACAAAAGTATACAAGGCAGTTTTAAACCTTCCAAAATCGTCGGCACCGGCGCAGGTTCGTCTAGAATTTGGCCTTCTAAATCAGAAGTTCGCAGTATGGGAACCTTTGTGAAACTCTGCCATAAAATACGCATGTCGGAAGACAATTCCTTGGACAACCTGTGCTGGAAAGAAATCGACACCCAGCAGAAACAGCACGTTCCAAACAATTGGGGAGGCTACCTGCCTCAATCCCTAACCTGCATAGGAATTGAAGAAACGTGGGACACGAAGCCAGAAAGATACACTTTTGACAAAATTGTAAACAATGCGGTCAAATGGGAATCCTACCTTGAAGACAAAATAAATACCGCAAAAAGACGACACGGGTGGACCGTGATAAATTCATATTCAGGGATAAAACCACAGACCTACCTAGAAAGCCACTTTAATAGTTCGTTAAAACAAAGATATATAAAACATTGACTAGGTCTACAGTTCTCAAAGGACTTGTTACCAACCTGGAAAAATTGTCACACCGACCCCCATTGTCGTCTATGTGGATACCGAAATGAAACACTAACGCACTTACTATGTGTGTGCCCGGCACTTAAGGACTTGAGGAGACGGCTTTTAAAGAACATTTTTAACAAATTGAACATTCGGACTTGTAGGCAAGCCGTAATCCGATGGCTAGATGGATCATGTCCTATGTTGGCCTGCAGGGGGGTCAAATATATGATGAAAGCCCAATCGCTCTTACAGCAAGCTGACCTTGGAATCATACCACCAAACTGAAATATATGACACTTACTTTGCCATTTGACAAACAGTTTTATTTGCCAATAATTTAAAAAGTGTTTTATGTCCTATGATGATCTAAATGCATTTTGTAATAATTTTTAATAATTTTATACAATAAAAATTGACTTGACATGACAGAAGGCAGTAGCATATTTTATTGAAAATAAAGTAGGTGTGTGTTTGAAATTCCCATACTTTGCTTTCATACAAAAATGTGAAATTTCAGCAATGTTACGCAAATTACAGATCTGTCTTTTGGTGCTATATTCTATTGCAAAATGCATTTTGGCGTCAATGTTTTGACAAAAAGCTGCATTTCTTGCTAAAAAATTGCATAAAAGCTACGTGAACAGCCACTTGTGTTATGTTCACCCGTGCGTTTGCAGTAAATTTTTACCACAAATGTCGCAGTAACCTTTTATCACAAATGGTACATAATTAGGTGACTCAGTGTAATAGTGTAATTTCAGGGATATCGCATAACAAGCGTAATGTAAAATCCCTGCTCTTATGGGAATTACATCGGTGTAATTTAATTACGCCTAGGCCCACTCATAGTACTCTTATTCCACGTTAAGGTTTTTCTCGCAGACATGTTCATGACATTAAAGCTCCTAGGTAAAGATCCTGCAAGGACCAGAGTTATATACCTACCAGGCCGGCACAGAGCGAACCCTAAAGGGCACTGATGTTTTTCAGATCAAATCTATTCATAAGTTATTAGTTTCAGTCACTGCTTTACCTTTTGTTGTACTGTAACTTCTGAAATGTTCTGTCATATTGTACAGTTTCGTTAAGTTAAACTCTTTGAAGCGGGTTCGTTTCATGAACTAATTGCGCTTAATACTTAAATAAATACAAAAATGTAATGCTCGAGGCATGAATAAGTAAGCACACCAACAAAGAATAGCAGAACATGGCTAACCATATTTTTTCCCTCAAATTGAAGTTGTGTTTCTTCATGGTATAGCCATTTTTCCTTTGAGTGGCGATTAACCTGTTCTGTGCAACCTGCCATCTCTTGTTGTAACATGCTCTCTAAAGAGTACAGAGAGATCAGCACTCTCAAAGGAATTTAAGAAGTTAAACTTTTACAGGCCTGCTACATCTGTAAATGTATTAACCAAGTTAAGTAAAAATGTCAGTGTTTTAGCCTGGCTCCCCGAGGCCAACCTTTGATGTCTTTGCAAGCCAAGACACAATCACCGAGGAACTTAATGATGGCGCCATAAAAAGGCACCTCGTATTTTTAACTGCGTTACTACGCAAGCTGCAGAGCTAGCGTCATTGTGCAGTTTCTGTCAGTATCACCATATCCCATAAAGCAGCAAAGCTCAGCATAGAAGGAAGCCGGTTGTGGCACCATTGTGTGCCTTCTCGCAGTGTCGAGGCAAAGCTCTAACATCTTCGAAAGCGCAGTCATGGCAGGCTAGAAAAAAATGGTCAAAATGCAGAAATGAACACGCACACATGCATTTGGCCACTATTATGTGGGAAAACTCTTTAAATGTGAACTACCCCATACTTAACTATTTATGTAACAGCGAAGAACGTCTGCCCTTGTTGGTAGATGAGGCACATTTTTATTTAGCAGGGAGAAGCATGTGCAGGTTATATATACCTAGAATGGCGGTATAACTGGACGCCTCACAGCTTCCAATCACTAAATGATTTCACTATCGTGAAATGTGTAGGACTGTCACCCTTGTAGTGACCTGCTGGTCACTGTTCTAGTTGTTTTGATGTACCAGCTACTCCCAGAGGGATGGTTTACACCCCACTCCCATCCACCACAGGCGTCACTGGACATGTGACTCTGTTAATAAAAGGGGCCGGGAACACGTGCCCTAGGCCAGTTCTACTAAGTAACTATCTGTGTCATCATTATGAGTGCATGAGGGCCTAGGGCCCTGCACCATTACAACCCTAAACAACAAGTTGGCAAGATTTGAAGAGGTTGCCAGGAGAAGCAATGAGGTCTGGCAGTTAGGCACTGGGTGCGACTTAGAGCCAACCCATTAATAAAGGATTGATGAACGTTTTAATCCGTGTAAAGCTTTTTAGATACTGTGTTGCTGCCCGTTATCTAGGTGGGCATGTACGTGGCAGCTACTAGCCAGAAGTGGACCTTCTTATTTTCAGGTGATTACTCATAAGAACCGCTCTGACTAGAAAGGGTTTCTTCCTCAGTAAAGCTTGCAGCCAATGCGCTCATTCTGGTTCTAAAAAAGGGAGTGGTGATGGACAGAGTATCTGAATTAAGCAGAACACTCGTACCCAGTCAAGAGATCAGGGCTTGATCCATCACCGGTTTTTAGCTCACTGCACCAATCCAGCTCAGAACCTGGCTACATGCAAATTAGTCTGTCCCTGGCCCAGTGCATCATGGGAACAGGGCAGACCAAACTACCAAGCCAATTCTTTTACTGGAAATGAAACAAGCTTCCGGGGACCAGTTTCTGGCATTACAGCCGTCTTCGACCTGGCTTGCTTGAATCCTGATGGTGCAGTGAGCAAGGGACTCATGTCTGAGCATACCCTACCAGGCTTATGGTGGACAAAACGATTCAGAAAAGGGGGTGGTGATGGACAGAGTATCTGAATTAAGCAGAACACTCGTACCCAGTCAAGAGATCAGGGCTTGATCCATCACCGTTTTTTAGCTCACTGCACCAACCCAGCTCAGAACCTGGCTACATGCAAATTAGTCTGTCCCTGGCCCAGTGCATCATGGGAACAGGGCAGACCAAACTACCAAGCCAATTCTTTTACTGGAAATGAAACAAGCTTCCGGGGACCAGTTTCTGGCATTACAGCCGTCTTCGACCTGGCTTGCTTGAATCCTGATGGTGCAGTGAGCAAGGGACTCATGTCTGAGCATACCCTACCAGGCTTATGGTGGACAAAACGATTCAGAAAAGGGGGTGGTGATGGACAGAGTATCTGAATTAAGCAGAACACTCGTACCCAGTCAAGAGATCAGGGCTTGATCCATCACCGTTTTTTAGCTCACTGCACCAACCCAGCTCAGAACCTGGCTACATGCAAATTAGTCTGTCCCTGGCCCAGTGCATCATGGGAACAGGGCAGACCAAACTACCAAGCCAATTCTTTTACTGGAAAGGAAACAAGCTTCCGGGGACCGGTTTCTGGCATTACAGCCGTCTTCGGCCCGGCTTGCTTGAATCCTGATGGTGCAGTGAGCAAGGGACTCATGTCTGAGCATACCCTACCACGCTTATGGTGGACAAAACGATTCAGGTTCTATGGCAGCTTTTGACGGCTATGGACCCCCACTAAATCCTTACTGGCTTTCCAGAGAGACCGTCTCGATCATTACTGGAAGCCGGTGACGCAAGCCTTAGCAATTTCTTTGATTTGAAACTCAACAATATATAAAAATACAGAATCAAGTATACATTAAACAAATTCACACATTATGAGATTTAATTAAATATAGAACAATCGAAATTTTAATGGGAAGGTTGGAGATTTTCCTAATTAGTTTTTAAATGTTTTGCTCTTATTGCATGCTATTTGTCAGTGCTTCAGTTGAGGTCACCCCTTGTCCATATTATGTTCTGTTAAAAACGTAAGCATTGCGGTGGTCAGGATGATTGAGAATGGAAGTAACAGTCACCTTCACAAACAATCACGATTCGGAATAGAGGCCTTCTCATATACACTGATTTATTCTAGTCAGTAGACTCAAACATTCATTGCTAGGACTTGTGTTTGGTATCATTGTTACAGAGTTGAATCCTGGTGCATACACTCATCCATCCACCTGAGTTAGGTAAAACAAGTACCACTGTGAGGGAAACTTAACAACAATTCAATAGAACCAACTGGAGCAATGTGGATTTAAAACATTCATGCAAGTGTACTGCTTTTGTTTAGGAAAGAAAAGCTTAGTATTTGTGAAAAATGCTAAGTACAGCTAACATGCATAGAAGAATAGTTACTTACAGACGCAAAATGATACATTATTTTAATAGGCCCTTTCTTTATTAACAAAGCAGACAGTATGGCTGTACCCTGAAGAAGCGGTTCTTAACCGTTTGACTTCTGCAGACCCTCACCTAATCATTACTGGAATCCAGGAACTCTCACTGAATCATTACTGGAATCTGAGGACCCCCAATGAGACATAACTGGAAGCCAGGGACTCTGGCCTTAGCAATTTTGATGATTTGACAAAAGACAAACATGTAGAAACAAGCATTCAAACAGATATACAAAGTCATAAGAAATCTAATTGGAAATTTAATTTTAATGGGAAGAGTGGAGTTTTTCTATATTCAATTGAGGCCACCCATCATCCATACTATACTCTGGTTGATGCACTTCCACAATTCTAACGAATCAATCTTCGGACACCAACTTAATTTTTAGCCTCCAAATAAATATATATATATATATATATATATATATATATATATATATATATATATATATATATATATATATATATATATATATATATATATATATATATATATATATATATATATATATATATATATATATATATATGCAAAAAGACACTTCCTAGTGTTCACCGCCTCACGGACGCCAAACCAGGACACGGACCACACGGCAAGTTTCGATTTTTCAAATGCTTTTATTTCCTCACACCAACAGACATGACGCGTTTCGTCCGGTAAGCCCGGACTTGATCACATACCATGCCGTGACCACCACACTGATTAAATACAATTTTCCTTTACACAAGACTCCTCCCATCTCTGTCATAGACATGAAAGATAGACTATGCTTCAACCAACTGATTCTTTTAACAATGTTGTTTAACTTATCTTTTTGCGAGCTTGCCAATAATATTCTTTCAAAATGGCATTATCTTGGAACATATATATATCAATGCATATATAATATATATTTCATCATTTTGTCAGATATACTGGGCAAGTGCCCTAGCTCCAAATTGTGTTCTACGGAAGTTCATTTGATAGCAAATCATCTCCATAATACAAAAAAAGGGGGGATAAGATAAATATCACCCTTCACAGATATTGGTATATGGTTCATAGCTTAAAATACTTTCAAAAGAGGGCTTGGTAAAGAAGGAAAAATTAGTGTAATTCTTTCATATAGACATGAAACGAGTGCAATGTAGATTTTAAATCAACGTAACAGTATTATTCTTTCAGAGTACAGTTATAATATTAAACAAATTGTTATCATTTTAAATATCAATGATATAAAGTGACTAATGCAAATGACAGAAAACCGTGAAAATCATTCTTAATATGTTGGTATTGCCAATACCATATGGTAGTACCATGCAAAATTCGTACCATCAAAGCGTCCATATTTTACCTAATATGCTTGTCTCTATATGTGCAAAATAGCAAAGTGCAAATCATCCACCCACCAAACACCAGATAAAAACAAGTAAAACCAAAATTTGGTAAAACCTGCTAAAATCCCGTACATGGAAGGCAAAACCATCTACACAAAACCATTTATATACACGTTAAGATTTCATAAAAAGGCAATAAAAACAATCCAATATATATATACACACAAATTCATAGTGAGGTAAAGTGCAATTTTAATGACATAGCAGCATAAACTATAATCAATTAGTAATATTATTGTGTAAACAAAGTTCCGCTCTAAAACCTATTACAAAATTATTACAAAAAGTTATATAAATCTTCTCATATATATATATATATATATATATATATATATATATATATATATATATATAATTAATCTGTTAATATTATTTAATTTTCTAAGCAGTCACAGACCCCCTGACTAGGCATTGTGGACTCCCAGAAGTCTGCCTACAACAGGTACAGAATCACTGGGTTAATGTATTCCACTTGGGACAAGATCATTTCTAAATGTATGCAAAAACAACCACATACAAAGGTTTTACATGCTGACCTTGTTTTAAAGTGGTGTATTTAACTTCCAATTTTAATATAGTATACTTATAACTGCAAATTAATATGATATTAAAAACCATGTGGAGGCTAATAGATGGTAAATATGTATTATTAAAAGGGCTGAACTCGAGAGAGTGTTTCTGTAAATCAGCACATTTTCCTAGCACAACAGACTGGATGTTAGATAATGAAGCTCAAAGCTGGCAAGGTTGAAATCATATAGAGTCATTGATCTTTTTGTAGAGAATAGCCAAAACAAAACCTGGCCATGTACATAAGTGTATTCATATAAACTGTATAACTTTCAAGGTATTCTCATGAGAAACAGCACTTTTGATGTGTGTTAGACCTGGCATCTTTTAGTGTGGTTCCCCCCGTCTTTTTGCTTCTGACCTCCTGTTTTTGACTGTGTGCTGAACTTCGTTTTTGCTGGTTTTAGGACTCTGGGCACTTTTCACTGCTGACTAGCGCTAAAGTGCATGTGCCCGGTGTCTAAAACGTAATGCCATTTGGTTTCTCCATGATTGGCCTATCTGATTAACTGGTACGTCCCTAGTACAGTGAGCTACATGTGCCCGATGCCTGCAAGTCAAATGCTGCCAGTGGCCTGCAGCACAGACTGTGCCACCCACATGAGTAGCCCTTCAAATATGTATCAAGTCTGCCAATGCAGAGCATGTGTGTGCAGTTTTAAACTGCCATGCCGACCAGGCAAGTTCACCTACTTACCAGGCTCAAACCTTACCTTTTATCACATGTATGCCACCCCTAAGGTAGGCCCTGGGTAGGCCCATCGGCAGGGTGCAATGTAATTAAAAGGTAGGACATGTGCTTTTCCGTTTTAAACATCCTGGTAATGAAAAGCTGCAATGTGTTTTCCACTACAGCTATCTCTCGCATGGGTTAGCATTAGAGCTGCCTTGTAACACTTTGCAAGCGCATCTTGCAATTGGGAGCAGATGGAAAATTGGAGTTTGGTGTCTCTGGACTCACAATTTAAAAAAAAAAAATTGTGAAGTTTTTTTCACTTTGCAGGTTTGAAAATGCCACTTCTAGAAAGTTGTCATTTTTTACTGAACTATTCAGTGCCTTTGCTTTTCCCTAGGATACACACCTGGGTCAGGATGACAGCTGGGCTCTGTGAATTCACTTTAGACAGTCACACACACACAAAGGGAGCTGAGGTGGGCCCTGCATATCCTGATGGCCATTAACTAGGCTGGTGACTCTTCCTGGGCTAGAGTGGTGGGAGGAGTGGACATTTGCACCTGAATAGGGCTGCACCTGTCCCCACACAAAAAGCTGCATTTCCCATATAGTGTGCCAGGAACCAGGCCAAAATGGATATAATACTGGACGTCAGACACCATATACTCAGAACACTTCTGGGCTGAGGACATTCTGCCAGGAAAAAGAGATTTTGTGCTGCCAGAAGGGACTGCCACTTTGCTGTGTTGGCCTGCTGCCTCAGTCCTGGGATTGAGAGGACTGGACTTCATTCTCTTCATCCTGCTTTCTAATGTTTCTCCAAGAGTTTTAGTTGAGCTTGACTCCTGTTGGAAGTTTCAAAGCCATCAAAAGCTTCACCTGCAGCACCCGGGCTACTCTGCTGAGAGCCCTACTCTGTCAAATGGTGCCAAATCCAGTTCCTGGGCCCTTGGAAGTCTATTTGTTCCCGTCGAGCATGCAGAGATAGCTCTGACCGGATCTATTGTGTTTCTAAACACGATAACTGCATTTCATCTTGATAAATTTATATCTTGACAAGTGTATGTTGGATTTTTGTTATTTTGGTCTTTTTTTACTGAGATAAATATTGGCTATTTTTCTAAACTGGTGTGATGTACTTTTCTGGTGTTTTCACTGTGTTACTGTATGTGTGTGTGCGCACAAATACTTTATACATTGCCTCTTTAGTTTAGCCCGACTGCTCCGAGCCAAGCTACCAGAGGGTGAGGAAAGGCAAACTTAGGGGCCGATTATGATGGAGGATTTTCCTCATCCTCCGGGCCGCCCGAAGCCACCGCCGGCCCGGAGGATGCGGAAAATCCTCTGCGGACCCACCAAAGACTCACCGCCACATTAGGATGGCTGGTGGGTCTTGGTTTCAGTCCGCCGCTTTTCCGCCTCGGTTGGCTTACAACCGCAGCGGAAAAGCCGTAATATGGTGGCGGTGTCTCTCAGACACCGCCAGACATATTAGGATGGCTTGCAAAAAATGCTTTTCCGCGGCGGGTTCTTCGCCGTGGAAAAGCATACAGATCTTCACCTCGGTAGCCCGTAGCGAGCCCCCTGGGTGAAGGGGGGGTGGGGGGTGCACATGGGGGGTACCTAAGGTACCCCCCCTGCATTTGTATGCAGAAATCGACAGGCACAGCGCGGTGCCTGCCGCTTTCTGCATACAAATGCAATGTATGCATTTTTAACATTGCGGCGGGTGCAGCTTGAAGCCGCACCCGCCGCAATGTTAAACATAGAAGATGTGACCACCAGGGTGGCGGTCACATCCTAATTGCACAGGAAGGAACGCCGCAGCACATGCGGACGTTCCCTCCTATTCAGGGCTCACGGACGGACGCAAGTCCGTCCGCGATCGTAATGTGCCCCTAAGTGTGTACTTCACTTATCCTGACTAGAGTGTGGGTCCCTACTTGGACAAGGTGCAAACTATTGCCAACTAGAGACCCTATTTCTAACAACGAGTTAGCATAGGAAACGCTACACAAGCATGAGACAGTGTGCATGGAGACTGAAAGCTACATTTGTGGACCAAATTTATGGCTCCAAGATCCTCGTTTATATATGAAGGCCTGCCTACAATTGGGCAGGCAGAGGTGGTGACTGGACTTTTGGCCCACAGGCGTGAACTGAAAATGTGAAGGATTACTTGCCCATCTATGCCCTGCCAACACAGTGGAAAGGGCTGATAAAAGTGATGGAATACTGGGTGGGTATAGGGCTATATGTTCGAACACATTTTCCCACAGGCACAGAATGGATGAAATCCTTTGTACACCTTGCCCATGGTGCTTCAGCTTCCAAATAGCGGGTTGTACTCCTAATAGAAATAGCACAGACACATACAAAACCACAGCAATGTGGATTTGCTCATCTGTAATAAAGGTAAGCCCGCAGGCACCACTCTCCAAGCTCATAAATGAGTATAAAGCGACTGTGTGTAAGTTTAATAAGAAGATTGCTGAAACCTCCCTTTGCATCTTACAAGACACATAAAGTTAGGAGTGTTGGGATTGAATGTCAGACAGTATTTGTTTTCGTAAATTGAAAAGTACTGATTTAGGTCCTGGATCGAGGGAAGACCTAGTGAATGTATCGTTAAAGGGTGCTGGGTCTCGAGAGGTTGGATTACCAATCACAGCTGTTCTGAAGTATAATTATTTATCTATGAAGTCACGCTTGCCCTGACAGACCTTTGGCAAGAATGAAATAATTGTGCATGATCCTTTGATTATAAATTGCATTGTATTCTTACTGTGAAAAGTCTGTAGACAACAAAATATATACTTTCAGCATTGCAGAACAGCACACACTTGCTCGCAAGCATTGTGGTTCATAAATAAAACACATAAATCCTCCTCTAATTTGACTGAAAGTGTAAGAATGCTGTAACTGGTTCCAATGCCTGAGAAGGTGCAATGGCCTTGTTTCAAATATAGCATTTGGGTAGATTAAGCCTTAACATTACCAAGCAGAGATGCTGCCAAGAAGCACTTGGATGCTAACGAAACAATTCAATATGAAGTGATGACTACAATGAAGGTCTTTGTTAAATGATTTAGGCTTGAACTTGGGTGGATCTGACAATCGTTTTCAACGTGAAATTCATTGCCAATGTTATTTAGCAAATACATGAGAAACTCAACTTGAACAACATGTTTTTCATGTGTTTTTCTGTTCGTGGATGACCATTTAAAAGCTGTAACAAATGAAAAATTATAAAATGTACAAGTGCTCTAAATAATGTGATTGTCCCCAAAGTCACACACCTCTTGTAAATAATTAATTCTCTAAAAGTGAACTCACGCCACACTGTGATTTGTAAAGACGTTTGAAAACACTTTTAGGACTGCTTACAGATGTACCCTTATCAAACTAAAATTTCACTGATTCACTTGCTTTCTTGTTAGCCCAGCCTGAAATTTGAATAGCTCTTTTACAGAGATAGCAATCGTTTGGAGAAATTAGTATTTGCCTACCTCTGTAATACATATTCCCACTCATGTGACCCTGTAGATTTGCCTCACCCTCAGATTTATTGATGAATGCGGCCAATTAATTAGATGCGTACATTATTCCTATGCAAACTGAGGCAAAGCAATCTCACCTTCCAAAACGTGTAATCCTAGCCAAGTGCATATTGATTTTTGCGGTGAATATGGATTCTTGGAATATATTTGAAATAATCCTCATCATGAACACCATCTAGTTGGGACTCAAAGCCTCTCAGAAGACCGTACCAACTTTCTAGGGCACTCTCACACTGAAAATTTGATCATGGTCGTAGATTTAGTCACACACAAATCTTTGTGTGTGCAAAGGTTTAGAAATGCAAAATTACCGTTTAAGAATGACAACGTGGAACTATGGTTATTAAAACAATTATGTCAGTGCACTGGTGTAGGCTAAACGGACACATGCAACTAGCTTTTTTTCTTTTTCATTTTAAATCGGGCAGTGTGAGCGCATAAAAGAAGTGTGCAACTTTAGTACGGTCCCATAAAATCCTCACGTGACTAATGGTTGCCCTCAAAGGAAGGGGCAGATTTACTGCAATAGTACTTTTGCTATGAGACTGAAGACTCCCAGTGAGATGCAATGTCTAATTCCCCTCCCCAAAACACCGACAAAAAACTACAAAACCCTGATTTACCCTAACATTGACAAACTAATCTCTACATATATGCTGATAGGTCTAGAATGTCTTACTATTCACTTTGATGTCATTTCCTTTGACAGAGTTTGAAATTTGTAGTTTTAATGACAGTCAGGTAAATACATATAAAACCGCCTAATGTATTTGTTTTCACTGCAACTTTCCTAAAGAATAAGGTAAGCATCGACATATTTTGAAAAATGTGCAATTTTTTTTCAAAGTATTAAATGTCATCATATAAAGTTCAAGTTCAAGTTCGTGGATTTGTATAGCGCACTGCTCACCCAGAGGGTCTCAAGGCGCTTGGGGAAGGGGTTCATTATTTGTCCAATATCCAGGTTTTAAGATCTTTTCTGAAGGAGATGTGGTTTTGAGTAAGGCGGAGGTGAGTGGGGAGTGAGTTCCAGGTCTTGGCGGCAAGGAAGGAGAAGGATCTGCCACCCATGGTGGATTTTCGGATGCGCGGGACCGCGGCGAGGGCTTGATTGGACGATCTTAGTTGGCGGGTGGGTTTGTAGAAGGATAGGCGATTGTTGAGGCATTCGGGTCCTAGATTGTAGAGGGCCTTGTGTACGTGGGTGAGGAGGCGGAACGTAATTCTTTTGTTGACGGGAAGCCAGTGTAGGTCTTTTAGGTGTCCGGTGATGTGATCTTGGCGAGGGATGTCTAGTATGAGTCTCGCTGATGCGTTATGGATGCGTTGGAGTTTTTTCTGTAATTTTGCTGTGATTCCGGCGTATAGTGTGTTGCCGTAATCCAGTCGACTCGTGACCAGTGCGTGGGTGACGGTCTTTCTTGTCTCTAGGGGGATCCAGCGGAAGATCTTTTTGAGAGTGCGAAGTACGTTGAAGCAAGAGGATGAGACTGCGTTGACTTGTCTGGACATCGAGAGAGAGGAGTCTAGGATGAAGCCAAGGTTGCGTGCATGGTCTGTGGGTGTGGGTGCTGTGCCCAGAGCAGAAGGCCACCAAGAGTCGTCCCAAGCAGAGGGGGAGGATCCTAGGATGAGCACCTCAGTTTTGTCTGAGTTGAGTTTGAGGCTCTATGTTTCATCCATTCGGCTACTTCTTTCATGCCTTCGTGAAGATTGGTTTTGGAGGTGTTAGGGTCTTTGGTGAGAGAAAGGATTAACTGGGTGTCGTCGGCGTAAGAGATGTTGTTAAGGTTGTGTTGACGCGCGATGGAGGCAAGTGGACTCATGTAAACGTTGAAGAGGGTGGGACTGATTGAAGATCCTTGTGGTACTCCACAGATGACTTCAGTGGCTTCGGAGTTGAACGGGGGAGACGGACTCTTTGAGTTCTCCCTGCGAAGAATGAGGTGATCCAGTCCAAGGCTTTTCCTTGTATGACAATGTTGCTGAGGCGTTGTATAAGGGTGCTGTGGCAGACTGTGTCGAAGGCGGCGGAGAGGTCGAGTAGGATGAAATCAGAAGTAAGATGTATCTAGAGAAAACATAAATAATACCCAGAGGTGATCTAATGACCCGGTATATTTAATCATTTTCACAGAAGTCGAGAATTCCGACAGGGTCACATATCGCCAATTTCTTCTTAAAAAAGTGACTGACCAAACAACAGCTTAATTGGAGGTACGTACAAACCAAACACACCCCATATCTAAGAAATAGTTAAAATGATACCATGTCATCAGAATAACATTAAAACAATGATGACCAACAAGTAATACCTTAGGTAACATAGGTATTAATGTTCAACCCATTGCCCTAGAATAAAAGGCATGAAGGGATGCAAGCTAAGAGGTGTGACCAAACTAAAGTTGTGGGATTTACAAATAACTAATAGGCTTGTTTTTTGGAAATATTGATAATGGAGAGAGTGTTAATGACACTGCCTGCAATGCTTAATAAATATGTATTGTTGTGAACATAGGATGCATGCTGGAGACATTGTATAGGTGACAGGAAAATTCTGTTCTACCACAGATCAAATACATTAAATGTTAATATATTCTTTGTGTTTTAAATTGATAGAGTTTTTAACTTACACACTGTCCTGAAGAAGGTGAAGACATAGTATCACCGAAACGCCGCGTCGACAATTTGTGTTTGTGTGATAAATTTGACAATTTTTTGTTTTATGTGATAAATTTGTTTGCCTTGAAAGAACCTTTTAAAACTGTAATTTTGATTTTTCATGCTTGTGGAGTATAATGCTACAGTAACTGTTTTTAATATTTTTAAATGTATAGATTTATGTACTTGCTCTATGAAATGGTATGAACAGAAAACAATATATACAAAAACTAATAAAGAATTCCTTTTTATACAAATAGTGTTTACATCCTCATTACCTTATGTTATGTTCAGAGAGGCAAAATGATGTTTATTAATGTAGAAATTGAAATTGATTGTGAATTTGTCGATCCTTGAACAACTTTAATACGTGTTTTGGCTCACCCCAAGCCCCTTCTGTAACCCCCCAGAGACGTAAGTCTCTTCCTCTAGACCATACGAAAAGGGAATCTGTTTTTTTGTCTGTTTTTTTGTCCGAGTAGGATGAGGGCCACTGTTTCTCCGCTGTCCAGTAGTGTTCGGATGTCGTCAGTAGCTGCACTGAGGGAAGTTTCGGTGCTGTGCTTGGCTCGAAATCCGGATTGAGATGGATCAAGGGAATTGTCTGATTCAAGGAAGGCGGCGAGCTGGTTGTTGATGGCTTTCTCGATGACTTTGGCCGGGAATGGGAGGAGGGATATGGGCCGGTAGTTTTTGAGTTCGGAGGGATCTGCTGTGGGTTTCTTCAGGAGGGCGCTGAGTTCGGCGTGTTTCCAGCTTTCTGGAAAGGTGGCAGACCTGAACGAGCAGTTGATGACATTACGGAGATGGGGTGCGATGATGGAGTCCGCTTTGTTGAAGATGTGGTGGGGGCAGGGGTCGGTTGGCGAGCCAGAGTGGATTGAGTTCATTAGGCGGATGGTGTCTTCAGTGGTGATTGGGTTCCAGGTGGTAAGGTTGTTGGTTGGCGGAGTAGGATCTGAGGGGGGTGGGGAGGGTTGAACGCTGGGAATGTTCTTGAAGCTGTTGTGGATGTCGGCAATTTTGTTGTAGAAGAAGGAGGATAACGCATCGCAAAGGTCTTGGGATGGAGTAATGTCGTTGGATGCTGCGGTGGGGTTGGTGAATTCTTTAACGATGTTGAAAAGTTCCTTGCTGTTGTGGGTGTTGTTGTCAAGACGATCCTTGAATGCTGATTTCTTGGTGGATCGGGTCAGTTGGTGGTGATTGCGGGTGGCTGCCTTGAGGGTGCACATGTTGTCTGTGGTCGGGTTTTTTCTCCTTGTTTTCTCCAGGGTGCGGGATAGCTTCTTGGATTTTTTAAGGTCATCATTGAACCAGGGAGCCTTTTTGTTGGCTGATTTGATCTGGTGTTTTTTCATGGGTGCTAATTCGTCAGCACTGTGGGTTATCCATTGCTTGAGATTGATGGCTGCTTGGTTTGGGTCCAGTGAGAGGGTGGGAGGGCTTTGGTTGAGTGATGTGAGGAGTTGGTCGGAAGTGATTTTGTTCCAGTTTCTCCGAGGAATAGGTTGTGGGCGGTTGTGGGTTAGGGTGGTTTTGTAGCTGAAGTGAACACAGCTGTGGTCCGTCCAGTGGAGGGCTGTGGTGCGATCGAAGGAGATGTGCTTACTGGAGGTGAAGATAGGGTCAAGCGTGTGTCCGGCTACATAGGTGGGGGTCTCAACAAGTTGTTTGAGTCCGAGATTGGCCAGGTTGTCCAGAAGGGCGGTGGTGTTGCTGTCGTGTTTGTTTTCAAGGTGGTAGTTGAAGTCTCCTAAAAGAATGTAGTTCATGGAGGTGAGGGCATGTGGGCTGACAAAGTCTGTGATGTCATCGCTGAATTGAGTGCGGGTGCCTGGAGGCCTGTAGATGAGGGTGCCTCTAAGTGTGGTCCTCGGGTCGGTGTGGATCTGGAAGTGGAGATGTTCGGCGGTAGCGAGATTATCATCGGAGCTGGTCGAGATTTTGATGGTGTTCTTATAGATGATGGTGATGCCTCCTCCTGTTTGGTTGGTGCGGTCTTTAGGGGTAATCTTGTAGCCATCCGGTATGGCAATGGCGATGTCGGGTGCTGAAGATGTGTTCATCCATGTTTCGGTAAGGAAGGCGATGTCCGGTGATGCAGTGTCGAGTAGGTCCCAGAGTTCCGTTGCGTGTCTGTGGACCGAGCGGGTGTTCAGCAGGATGCACTTCAGGCGGTCAGAGTCGGGGCTGCGTGTGGAGGAAGTGGGTTTGGTGACGGTCCTGGAACAGTTGAACTTGCAGGAGAGGCAGGCGAATGGACCGTGGGTACATCCTGGGGCGGTTTTGCAGCATTGAGGAGCGCGTCCGGGGTTGAGGGCGAGTGAGTTGTGGCATCATATGTGACTCTAGTGGGCTGGGTATGGTGGGGACTAGGGGGACAGGCGCTGGGCGCGGTCCAGGCGTAGACGGGCTTACCTTTGGTGCACCTTCGGCGCGACCGCTGCGCGTGGACGCTGCGCGTTGATTCATCTGTCTTAAATGGTGAGTGGAGGGGGGTCTGAGCGTGGGAGGGGCAGCTGGGAGGCGGGGAGGAGACACGGGCCACGAGCACAACAAATGGAGGTAGGGAAAGTGAAACTGGGGCACAAACACACTGAAGGGGACAAATAAAATACAATCAATGCAGCGCAATTAACATAGAATATTAATTCCAATGAAACGATACCAGGCGCTCTCACAGGACAGGCAATGGGTGCTAAGATAGCGTCGAGGCGCTGGATCTGTAGGCGATGTCTGGCGCAGCAAAATGTGATTCAGTCTGTAATCAGCAGGAGGGGTGCCGGTAGGTAGGGAAGTGAGGTAGGGAAGGGAGGCAGGGAGCGAGAAGGAGCGACCGTTGAGGAGCGAGTCCAGCTGGTCATGCTGGTTATTTAAAATAATAATGTTTCTGAAGTATTTTGGATAGATTATCTTTGTTGACTTCATCTTGTTACTGTATTTCTTCCCCAGTATTAAGGAAGATTACAGAGCTCCTTTCTCCCACTTATTATCTCCTTTTGTATCTTCTGGCTTTACAGCGCTGCTGTTGCTACACAATTATGTGAGCATCACTAGAGAAAGGCTTAGGCTCCACCCACATAATGTGAACCTGGAGTACAAGTTTTGCATGGGCAAAGGTTGTGTGCTTCCACCCAAAAAGTACTTGCCCAACACACACGTGATCATTTTGTTTATTTATCTAGCTGTCTAAGTTTACAATTTCGGTGACAAACACATGAAAATGTAATCCTATTACAGTCTCTTCAGTCACTAGATAATTTTCGTTGTTTTTTCACTGGCCACATCACAGATGAGAGGAAGGTAGTCCTTAACCTACATGGATTTCTGGGTCTGGCTTGACAGTGCAACTGACACATAACCTTTTAACCTACACCAATATTATCCTAACGCTCTTTGCTTTCTCAAAAACACAAATATATGTATTCCTATACTATTTACTTCTTATGCTTCATATTATCATACAACAGTCCTTTAACCCAAGGCCTTGCGATATTGCCAATGCTTGTTTTTGGGGTGGGGTGATTTTATGTTACACACTAAATTGTATTACTATTTTTAAAATCAACCAGTATTTATTTCTTACAATTACAATCTTTTACTTGTAGACAGATTGGAGTGTGTTTAAATGTCATTCAAGAAAAACAAGTCAAGGTAGGAAGCATGAAAAACTTGAGTCAAAGGCCTAGCCTCCAAAATATTTTGTAAATAGAATGGACCTACAATATTTGTAGACTAAAGTTTACATTTAATAGTATCTATAGATTTACCACCTAGCTCACCATTATAGCTTTCTCCATAATGTCACACCCAGGAGGAGTGTACTATATAGGTAACCTCAACAGATCTCTTTTTAGAAGAATTGAGCGTAAAGGACAGCATAGGCCTTATTAACTTGCAAGCAAATTAGGAAGTATTCCCCTCAACCATGTGTCAGCACAAACTTTGCACTTGTAACAGAAATCAGACACATCTAATAGTGGGAATAGTAGTTCTGTTATGCTTCCAGCAGCTCCACTTAGGGCCAAAGTCACACATTGGCACTACTAGGATCTACTACATAACCTACAACTGCAAGAATTAGAAATGTATTGGATTAGATCACACAGTTACATTTGCTAAGAATTTTGAACTGGTGGCTTTATGCACCCAAGTTTACCCAATTGTGCAACTCTCACCAATGCTTCAACTACCTATGCTTATTGTTCTGTGGATTCAGTCACAGGAGCATTTACGGACAGGGCCGGCCTTAGGCATGTGCAAGCTGTGCACCTGCACAGGGCCACCAAACCACAGGGGCCACTACACCAATATATATCCTTAATATTATAAACCTCTGAGGATGGATACATATTTGCGTGGCGGCCCCTGGCAGGGATTTGGTGGCCTCCGGCTCTGTTCCACTTCCAAACACCCTCACCCCAATCAGTGCCAACAACTCAATTCAAAGATATTGGTATTCGATTTTACAGATAAAATCATAAAAGTGCATAAAAACATTCAAATGAAACATCAAATCATCTCATCAAGACCTGATTAAACAGTTAAAATTCTCGAAAATGGCGGTAATCCATACCCATTTGTCACGTAGGAACTATCCCTATAAATCACATTTTCTACAGCTACCACAACACCGCTGCACAACTGTCCATTGTTTTCCTGCGCTTAACAGATAGTTTAAGAAAACAGGTAATGCTATTGCAAACGATTGGGTTATTAAGCAGCTGTAAATACGAAAGAGCATCAGCGCATCTATAAAAAGCCCAAGGTTTTAAAACATGCTTAAGGCAACTTAAAAAGAAACGTTTTTAAAGTTACATAAAAAAACACAAAATGCCTGTGCAGCTGACCGGTCACAAGGGCAGGGTGGCAGACAGGGATTTGACACTTTGGCGAAGCACAACAAACGCCAAACTATGCCTGACCTGAATCTGAAAAGTGATATTTCCCACAGGGAAAAATCCAGTCTCAGATAAGAGGCCATTTCACTTGAAGCTAAAAAGATGTTATAATGTCTGCAGTAGCACTTACAGAGCACATTTTCTGTTCTTGAGTAGCTGTATGCTCAACAAAACAGGTTTTAACTAGTTACCTGTCAAACATTTGTAGGTTAGCTGGAGTTTGAACATTTCGCTTAGCCCAATATCTGTGAATAACTTCTCAATATATTTCAGCCAGGGTATGGAGAGGCCCTTTTCAGTTTTCTCAAGTAAAACCTAAAAAGGGGGTGTAGGGTACGTGGGTCAGAATTTTCCAAACTGGCACTTAAAAGTGCAATTTGGCTCTTGTCTTCAACAAGCTGATAAACTTAGGAGAAGTGCCTAACCAATCTGCGGCAAAATATTTCAATCCATTTTAAGCAACCTAGGGAAAATACCCCAAAAAGCTTTACTATTTTTCTGTGAGGCAGCTCACTCTATAGGGAGTCCCAATCCCTGCTATTTAGATGCTCTTTCCTGTGCTTAATGGCATTGTAGTTGGCCCTTCTAGACTCCTACACCTCCTTGGGGTCCCTAGATTGCTCTGAAAGGGCCTTCCTATGGTGAGGATTTTCAGTTGAGCGCCAGCCATCAACCCAATGTGGGCAGCCTGAATCAGGACAAAGGGGTTTTAACAAAAAGTTCAGAATACAAAGGCAAAGGCACTGAAAAAAACAAAGCCAACGAAATGACCTATGCTTTCCGACAAACACCCTGAAAATATAGGCAAATGTTGCTTTAGCAGAGAATTTAACGTGCTTTTGGATCCTTAAGGGACCATACGAGCCGCAAGACATCAGTGGAATGCTTATTAATTTCAATACCTTCTTCAGGACCCAATTTCCCTGCTCAGTGGAAGAACCCCCTCAAGACATAGGGGATTATGGTCCCCCCACTGAGACTCAGAAATTGATGCAGTTAATGAGCCACAAGCCAAAACTCTTTGGGGCAAAAATATATTCAATGACCGAGGACATGACCTCCATCTGAATTTGGGTACATTCCTGCAGTTATCATGAAAATCAGCAAACACATCCACTAAATTCTGTAAAGCTAGGAGATTGTCTAACTTTTTCCCCCTGGGATCCATACCTTTCAAAGTGTTTATTGAACCTAGGTTGTTCCCTAATTTAGCATTGAAATCGCCACAAAGCAGAATTTTGGCGGAGTAGTGCAACTGGATTGAGAGTGGCAATAAACAGAAACAACTCTTCGAAAAAGTAGTGAAAAGAATTGAGAAATGTTTATTATAATCAAAATGTAAGGAATAAAATTAAAAAGACCCGTCTATATATCTTTAATTAGCACCACCTGGAATTCTGGGCAACTGGTAGTAAAAGAAGATACAGCCACCGTGAGATACAACTTGATCCAAATTATTAGGCAGTCTTTAGCCCTTCCTTGGATAGACGAGAAACCCCTGCATAAACTTTCTGTGAGAGCCCAAGTTTCCTGAAGGACGACAGAGTCGAACCTATCAATAAAATTCGACAAATCAGGATTATTAACTTTATCTTTAAGCCCAGAAATATTCCAACTGACCAGAGAGGAGTGCCTCACACCAACAGCACAAGGGACCGCCCCAGCCTCATAGCCTAAATCACTGGTCACTCAACAAATGTGGGAGGTGAATCTATAATGGAAAGCTGCTGTAGTCAGTCAACGTCTGACAAAACACCAAACTGGTTCCTCACTGGAACAGCTATCAACATTGTATAGGCATAACCGATTAGGATCCCACTTGTCAAGGATGGAAGAGAGAACTTCAACACCAGCCTGAAAAGTGCACTTGGCTAAAATGTCAGGACAGGCTGACAATGGCACATGACATATGCCTAATTGACAAATATATCCAGACTAATTCTAAATTAAATTTATTCCTAGAAATGTACTCTCTGATCATATACCTGCATGGAGATCAGGGACTAGGTTGGTCAAAGGAACTCAAGCTAGTGTTGATACAGCCACAGTTTAACTGCTCTGTGGCATTTAGAGTGATTAGGTTTCTAAATTAGAGATGCTGGCAGTGTGTTCCACAAAGCAGCAACCAGCACAGAAAAGGACCCACATCAAGGCAGACTTGCCTACAAAAGGAGAGCAGCTTTCTGTTAGAGGAATGGTGAATGCACTGGGGAATACAGAGTCTATGTTTTTTTTGTTTTTTTTTTACAGCCAAGCAAGTCTAGAGTGGTACATGCTTTTGTGCACTAAGCACAAGTCCTTCTGCTTAATGCTGGATGAACATAAACTCACTGACCAGATATAATACAATGCGATAAACACATTCCAAACCAGCGGCAATCTGTTCACAAGATTTACTGGGAATTCCAAGTAAACAGCAGGAGAGACATATATATCTGGGTGTTGGCGATGTTACCATATGAGCCAAAGACAATAGATGCAAAGGGCAGGTCAAAATATTTTGTTGCCAGAAACAGACCCAGGTCAAGTCCTGGATATTCAGCACCTTCGTCAAAACCAAGTCAAATTTAACGCCAAAGTTTCTTTCCATGAAATTCACAGTAGGTGTGCAGCACATTTGGGATGGTCACAATGATCAGAGCTGAAGGAGGTTTTGTAAAATGGTATGTGAATATTTTGTAACCACTAAGCATAAGGCACATCCACATATCAACAATTGTAAGACACACCTTGTAATGGTGAGTAGTGGGCATACAGACCCATTATAGTTGGTCAAAAGAGCTGAGTGGCATCTGTATACCCAAAGAATGAAAGGCTGAATGAATTCATCAACGTTGCAAACAGGGAGACCAATATATAAAGAAAAAGTCAAGTAGAACAACCTAGAAGGTAAATAAAAAAAAATTAAATAAATAAAACTTTATAGATTAGAACAAACTGAAGGTAAAGTGGTATAATTATACAAAAACCATATTGAGAAAATCATAAGATAGCTGAACTGACCTGTTTGAAGAGATGTTTGATGCAGGTTACAGAGTGCAATGACTTTGTACTTAGGACTATATAAGGAAAACTTTTCAGGCACAAGGTCAGATAGCCATCCCAGGGCGAAGAGCAGAGAGGTTAGGATATTAGCTGTACACATCCTGTTTGATAAGATTTACTACAAATGTTTCTCTTTAGTTTTATAAAGCGTGAACTCGATCCAAAGGTATCAGAGCCCTCTACAGGAGCACCAGTTGCATTACAGATGGACACATTTGTTTTTGTTAGGCACGGGGTGAATACGTGATTTACCCAGAATCACAGGATGTTGAGTGTCCCTGCCGAGACTCGAACCCAGTTCCCCAGCTTTAAGGTTCACCGCTCTAGCCGTCAGACCACATCCTCTCCCCATTGGCAATGATATACAGTCCTGTATATGCATTATGCATGTAGAAGCCAATGACTTATTCAATACTGATGGATTAATCCATTTAGTAATACCATAAGCTCTTGGTCAACATTTAGAAGCATAGAGAAGAAGATTGAAGCATTTAGGATGAAAGTTTTAAGGATCGTTTAAGCTCTTCTGGATCATTCCAAGTAGGGCATATTATCCTTCACCTATTTCATTGTTACTATTCACGAAAGTAGAATAGTGTTTCAATGGAATGTACGTCTAGCACCAACTTATAAAATATTGGAAGCAGATATATGATTAAGTGGGTAAACTTAGACAGTGGAGTAAGAAAGACACTGCAATAACAAAGAGGGCAGGCAAAGATGGTGCTAGTGTGGGAAACAGTACTGACTGAGCTAGAAAATCAAGACGATGGAACAGAAAAGAGGGACCAGAATTCAGGTACGGGTGGGCAATTAGAACCTGGAAAAAATACAATCTCTAAAGAGGAGCGACTAAAAATGTGATGGTCACGCATACAAAAAGGGTAAAATGACAAATAAGACAATGGATAAAAGTGAATGGAAGCGTCTCCATTGGATTGGGGAATAGGAGTGGAGAGTTGGTAGGGGAAAGCTCAATGTTGTGTAAGAACACCACAAGAAAAACAATAAAATACTTTAAAGAACAATTCATGAAACCTACAGAATTTGCAGATTTACTACCAGGTGCATTACACACCTGCAGCACGTTTTACTTTCTGCTTCAAATCTTCTGCTTCTTAGCCATCTTCTGGATCTTTTACTTCATCTTTCAATTGTGTTTCCTTTGTTTAACAAACTCGCCCAAAACCAGACAGACCCTGAAAATCTACTTACATTATTAATCTGGGTACATTTCTAGGAAAATAAGTTTCTTTGCATCTTATTTTCTCCAGTCCACACACAACCCCTTGTGTACTTATCAGTCAAGCTTCTGCTGGAATTAGAGTGTCAAGACAGCTGCTACTCAGGTAGTGGAGGTAGTATGGAGCGTGTTGGATAAGGGGTGACTTGTCCAGGTGGCATTCCTGTTGAGCCACTTTGATTTGTCATTGACTTTTGCAACCATTAGCCATAAGGCTTTTTTTTTAATCTATCTTAGAAGTACACTTGGGTTTTGGGAAAGGGTCCTGCATTGAAATGGAACTCCTTTTAGAAACAGGCTGGAACAGGTCAATTACAAGTACTTGAAGCATCTTCCTACTCCCTGCAGGGTTGCTAATGGCTCATTTTAATCCCTGATTTTATTTAATATGTATATGGAGCTGCTGGGGGATCAGGGTCCTATCAAAGGCATGTCCTTGCACGCGAACATGAATGACACAGTTTAATACCATAAAATGTTGTCCATGGCACACATCTTCTGTCTCTAAAATAGTGTGCATTCTTTAATTATAAAAATCTGTAAAATCCCGATTTTCCATCGTTGAATTCTGCAACAATTTCGTCGCCAGTTCAAGTTCTACTCTCCATATTCCTATCCTGGTATTTCTCTTATTCCCCACTGTCTTTCTCCTGAGGTTCAACTGTGTCCCTCGGGTTAAGATGCAATCTCACATTCCTAAACTTGCCCAATCCTGCCATTTTCAGGCAATATTCTCCTTAGTCTCTCGTCCCTTCCTTCAAGTCCTAGTAATTTCCAGTTTTCAGAAGTCTCATCACACAGGGACAGTTTGTATGCGGCCCTGACCTTCAAATTGACAAATGAATGCATCTATGCAGTTGACATCTCACTGCAGGTTAATTAAACAAGCTAGAGTAACACAAAAGCAACGATTTATAAAAACAACCCACCTGCACACGAATTCCCTGGTCAGCCATTCAATCAATCAATCAATGACATTTATAGAGCGCGCTACATACCCGTAGGGTCTCAAGGCGCTGGGGGTGGGGGGGGTGCCGCTACTGCTCGAACAGCCAGGTCTTCAGCTTCTTCCTGAAGGAGAGGTGGTCTTGGGTCAGGCGCAGGTCGGTCGGGAGGGAGTTCCAGGTCTTGGCGGCCAGGTAGGAGAAGGACCTTCCTCCTGTAGTCGCTCTTCGGATGCGGGGGACGGCGGCGAGGGCGTGGTTGGCTGATCGGAGGTGGCGTTTGGGAGCGTAGAAGTTGACTCGGCTGTTGAGGTAGCTCGGGCCTTGGTCGTGTAGGGCTTTGTGTGTGTGGGTGAGGCGGCGGAAGGTGATTCTTTTGTTGACGGGGAGCCAGTGAAGGTCTCTCAGATGTCCGGAGATGTGGCTGGTTCGTGGGATGTCGAGGATGAGTCTGGCTGAGGCGTTCTGGATCCGCTGGAGTCTCTTCTGGAGCTTGGCGGTGGTACCGGCGTAGAGGGCGTTGCCGTAGTCCAGTCGGCTGGTGACGAGGGCCTGGGTGACGGTCTTCCTGGTCTCGGTGGGGATCCACCAGAAGATCTTCCGTAGCATGCGTAGGATGTTGAAGCACGCCGAGGAGACGTTGTTGACTTGCCTGGTCATGGAGAGGGAGGAGTCCAGGATGAAGCCCAGGTTGCGTGCATGGTCTGTCGGTTTGGGTGCGGTGCCCAGGGCGGGAGGCCACCAGGAGTCGTCCCAGGCGGACTGCCGCCCCCACCTCCACCACCTACCCCACGATGGACATCATCATGGCCACCCTCACTCAGATCAAAGAAGACATACACAACATCAAGGAAATACTCGCCACCCACCCCATACACCCAGCACCCACCTCCCCTCCCAACTTGTCCCCTACCCCTCCAGCTGACTCCCTCACTCAACACGCCCCAAACCGGGCGTCAACTACTGTCCATAGGCGCAGCAATTGCCCCCGTCCCCCTAGTCGTCCCTACAACCCCCCCTCACACAACTACACCTCCCCGCCCAACGGGTCCCCACCCTTCCGACTAACTCTCTCACTCAACTCTCCCTCAACCTGACCTCACTCCCAGCTAGCAATCCCAACAACCGCCCTCGTCGCACCCACAACTCTACTTCTGACCGCGACACTCTCACCCTTCTCCACTCCTACGACCCAGCCCCCCAAAATCACATAACCATCCCACACCTCAACATTCCCACGATACACTCAAATCCCCTTAGACCCCCCACACTAAACAGCAGATTCTCCATCCCCAATAACCTCAGAAAAGTTCCTCTCTCGCTAGAACAATCTACCACCCGCATCACACCTCGTCTCAAATGCACTCTCCTCAACTGCAGATCGGCCTCGAAACACTCTGCCGCTATTGCTGATCTCCTCTTATCAACGGACCTTGACCTAATCATTCTGACCGAAACATGGCTAACTGAATCTTCGACACCTATAATGGACATTCTGGTTCCTCCCAACTACCACATTATCAGGCTAGACAGAACAGGCAAATTAGGTGGTGGAATCGCATGCATCTACAGGAATAACCTCTCTGTTCAGAAAGTCAATTCTACTTCCCTACCATCCCCAACAACCTGGGAATACATCTGCCTTGACATTATCAGTGGGGGCAAACCGATATGTTCTCTTCACAGCATCTACCACCCGCCCAGGGACAACTCCACCTTTCCCAACAAATCATGGATATGATCTCAAACAATTCTGGACGGCAGCTCACCCAAATATACCTTGGTGACTTCAACCTCCACTGGAATGATGGCAAGGATGTGGTGGTAAATAGTCTTAAAAACTTCCTCGATGCCCTCAACCTCACCCAAATATGTAACAGCCCGACCCACGAGAAAGGTTCTATCCTTGACCTGGTCATCTCCAAAGAGGAATTTATCCAACTCGACTCCATCCAACCCTGTGACTGGTCAGATCATCATACTGTCACATTCTTCATCAATGAAAAAGTTAAAGTTAACCCGGCTCAAGTATCCAAGCCAAAAGTCTGGAAAAGAGACATGAAAAAACTCAACCCAGGCTCTCTGCCCCCTAACAGGTGCAATCTCCTACTGCCACCGACAGGCGATACGAACGTTCAAACACTGACTGACCAGTATCTCAACGCTATGACCTCTATAATTAATGAGGCTGCACCTTTGCAGCTAAAAAGAGCCTCTACTAAAATCTCCAATCCATGGTACGACGGGAGACTCAATGAAGATAGACGACACATACGAATGGCAGAGCGTACCTGGAGATCAGCTCCCTCGGCAATGCACCTAAAAGACCTGAAGAAAAAGAGAAACGCCTACTTCAGGAAAATAAAACGCTCAAAATCAGACTTCTTCAGCCTCCAGCTCGACCAAGCAAAAAACCGTCCGAGAAAACTGTTTGAGCTAATCAGATCACAATCCAAGGATCAACCCCAACCACTCATCACTGCGCGTGAGGCGCCATCCTGTGAAGACTTCGCTGCTTTCTTTTCCCAAAAAACTGACAACATAAAGAGCGATCTCCTCATTGACGCAAGCCTCTACTCCAAACCACAGTGCCTAGCAGCCACTGAACCAAAAAACAATGCCACATGGTCAACCTTTGGCACATACTCAGAAGAAGAAATTGGGAAACTGCTCAGCACCCTGAAACCATCCAATCACCTCACGGACCCCCTTCCTGCTGCAGCAGTAAAAGACTTTACCCCCTTGCTTATCCCTCTCTGGACTAAAATTATCAACAGCTCTCTCCAACAGGGAAGCATACCTGACTCACTAAAAGTTGGTCAGGTCACACCTCTCCTAAAGAAACCTACAGCTGACCCCTCTGATCTCAACAATTACCGTCCCATTACCAATATTCCCACCCTCGCCAAACTGCTAGAAAAATGCGCACAACTACAATTTGCTAAACACATTGAACAATTTGATCTCCTCAACCCGCACCAGTCAGGCTTCCGAGCAGGGCACAGTATAGAAACGGCTATGACCCACATAATTGACGACGCACTTCAAATGCTAGACCGGAACGACACCTGCCTCCTCATCCTCCTTGATCTCTCTTCAGCATTTGATACTGTTAAACATGAGAATCTACTAGAGCTTCTAAACACAAGAACGGGCTTATCTGGAACTGTTCTCAAGTGGTTCACCTCCTTTCTTCACAACAGGTCGCAGAAATTCAAGAGCAACAACAGGATGTCCTCGCCAATACCTGTAACGCTAGGTGTCCCCCAAGGATCCTCTCTATCCCCAACTCTATTCAACCTAGTCATGGAACCGCTCACCACCTTGCTACAAGCATCCAATGTACACTTTCACATGTACGCATATGACACCCAACTTTATCTCAAATTACAGTCCCCCAAGGACATCTTGCTCCTGAACTCAACGATCAGATGCACCCAATCCTGGCTGGCCGACAATCATCTCAAACTCAATGCCCTGAAAACAGAATTCCTTCTGATCTCACCTCCAGCGAAGGCCTCCACCACTCAAATTTGGCTTAAAGACCTAACTGCACTCAATGTCCAACCCACCATCGTGGACTCAGCAAAATCCCTAGGCATAACACTCGACACCAATCTGAGCATGCAGCAACATATCAGCAAGGCAACAAAGGGAGCAAACTTCCAGATCAACACTCTGAGGAAACTTAAACCCTTCCTCCCAGCCAAAGACTTCCAAACCGCAGTACAAGCACTAGTCATTCCTCGAATTGAATACGGCAGCATCACCCTCTGTGGACTCCCCCTAACTACAACTGCACCCCTAAGATCTTCTCTAAACGCTGCAGCGAGACTCATCACTGGGTCAAAAAAACACTCCCATATTACCCCGGACTTGAAATCCCTGAACTGGCTGCCATTTGAAGCTAGAATACATCTGAAAATCGCCTGCCTGACACACAAGGCGGTACATCTAAACTCACCCAGATACCTCGCCCAGAAACTGACTATCTCTGGAGGAGCTAGAAACACCAGAGGCACAAACAATCTTCTGTTGAAACCTCGAAGATTCCGGAAGGAAAAAACATAAGCGCTCCTTCTCGGGAATGGCGCCTAGGATCTGGAACTCTCTCCCGCCCGAAACCAGACTTATCTCTTCCGCGACACTCTTTAAAAATGAAGTAAAAGCTATCCTCATGGCTAAATACACCTGAACTACTATCTTGATCACTGTTAGTACTCTGCACCGATCTATACTACATGTTTGACCCTTTTGATTTTGTATTAACTGTTCTATTACTCACGTTTGGCTTTGTAGCCACCTATTTGTACTACTTTGTACTCATGTTGGGCTTAGTTGCCACCTACTTGTACTAATTGACCTATTGATTTATCTGTTTAACCATGCCCATGCACTTCTCTTTGTAAAGCGCTCTGATATCTGCAAGGATCTTGTCCGCGCTATATAAAACTTTCAAAATAAATAAATAAAAATAAACTAGTAAGAAAGTTACCCGTTACTGACATCACGCCCTCCGGTAATCCTGTTTTAAGAACTTTGCTCATTTGAGGTCAGCGTCTTTGTGGGTGGTTGAAAACACATTCAATCATATTATACCAATTGAATTCTGTGACTCAGTTTTTTTTAACCTCATTTCAACTGAGCCTGCAACCTGGCCGGAAAACGTCAGAGGTATCCCGGACAACCAGTAGTAAAACCCTGAAGCTCGAATTTCCCAAGCTTAAGAATGCCAAATATTCTCACAAGGCTTTTGTCTGAAATCCCATTGCTATTCTATTCAAATTCAAATTGTATTTCTGTTTTCGAACTACTGAAACCCTGTTTCTTTCAGCATTGTTAGAAACGTGGAATCGCATGAACAGATCTGAACTTTGCAAAACTACACCTCACAGATACGACCAGGACTTGTTACATGTAGTCGGGGTCTGTGACCGCTTGTCTAGACAAAGATCACACAGAAGTAGAGTCTTCAAAACAACAAATGTTGTTTTAATCGTATATCAAGGATACAAAAGGCCTTTCAGAGCGTGACAAAAATGTCCAAACTCCACTCGTTCTATTTTACAGGGCACTCTCTCTATCAACAAGAAAAAAAATTTGAACTTTACGAAACACAACAATGAAACGCATTTTTTACTATAAACAGGCACCTGAACAAGAAACAAGAAACAAGAACCGTGTGCTTCGGGTTCTTGTAGAAAGCTGCAAGAAGGAAATGGGGGTTGGATACAGGAAGTTCACGAAAGGAGATTTGAATAGCACCTCCTGACCCTTAGTTTATGAGCTTTAATGTTAAACTGGATCGGTGATAAACTCGGGCTGAGTATACAACTCCCCTACAACAACAAGAATGAATGCCCTTCTCAGAGCATAGCATTCATCACAAGGTTATATATAAAAAAAAAACAGTAATACTGTGGTAAAATCCCTGAGGCTATAAAGAAGGAAATACTATTTTGAAGAAGATTTTCAATCGGGGCCCGTCGAAAATGGGTATAAATAAATAGGCATACATAAGCTCATTATATGGTTAAAAACTAATAAGCTCTAAAAAAGTAGCACACATTTAGAGAAAGGTACGTTTGGTAAGGGGCTGATGAATTTAATGGCACATTCCAAGTTGTCAGAAATCTTCAGTCCATGTGTTCCACTCTTTTGACTATGGTCGGTGTGCGTCACAAGTTCCTCCTTTGGATGACAACTCATACCATAATGAACAAATCAACTGTAAGAAAATCTTTGTAGCCTGGCAAACACCACCAACATTACAATATTGAGCACCGTCCTACTAAGGGCTACTAGACGGGTCTATAGGCTATTTTTGATTCTGTAAGACCATTTGGTCTCTAGCCTTCTGTCTCTTATCTCTTGCTTGGTTTTGGCAACCGGCCGCTCACCAAAGTAATGTTTGGGGTTTTTGTTATAGGGATTGTTATTACGTCTGCAAGGACACCACAAGTTATTTTGCCATGCTGGCTAATTTGGTAGGTGCACCAGCTGACAGGCTCTTTGTCTCTGCAGTGCTGGGGGGGGGGGGTAGAGAAGTAACAGGATGAACAAGTTACTTACCTTCAATATTACTCTTTCTGGTGGATAATTTATCTAACCACAGATTTCTTACTTTAGAATACCCCCCAAATGCCAGACTAGATCCAGACATTTTTCTTAGTAATGTTCTTGTGAGCCGCTAGGTAGTGCAGTGCAGCACCACACTGTGCCTGGAAGTGACAGAGTAAAGACGCATCTAATCGCCACCCCCTGCACACCGACGTCAGTTTCTTGCTTTTCCCTTTCCACAACCTCAGACGCAGAGCGTGAACAATTGTAAGTACCAGTGCGCTGAATACTAACTTGGGACCTTTTTGGAGGTTAAAAAAACACTGCCATCCCACAGAAGAGGTAGGAGGACAATGAGGAGGAATTAGGCATTAGATACAGTATCCACCAGAAAGAGCGTTACCAAAAGGTAAGTAACTTGTTCTTCTAATAGATACTTCGAATGGCAGATTCTTCATATTAGTATAGGTGCAGCAATACTTTCCCAGGTGGAGTGTCTGTGGAGTGGACCCAGATCAAACTGACATGCAGGACTGAGGGGGCAAAATGCTCTTCCCGTTGGACCTGACTGTCAAGACAGTAGCACTTTGTGAAAGTATGCATAGATGCCCTTGTCGCAGGCTGGCAGATGTCAAGGAAAGGCACTTCAGGAGCCAACACAGTGGTAGCAGCCTTAGCCATGGTAGAATGAGCGCTCACACCTACTGGCAGATGCTTCATGGCCAGAGCGTTGTAAGTCTTGCAGCAAAGGACTATCCACCTCGACTGGATTGGTTTCTACACACTGTTTTAGCCTCAGATAACCCCACAAAAGGAAGATCGTCACATGGTGTTATCCTTAGTACAATCAATGTAAAGATTACTTCTGGGATACAATGGGTGGAATATCCCCTTCTCTTTTGAAGTGTGAGGGGGAGCGAAGAACTCGGGGAGTGTGATGGATTGCCCAATGTGAAAAGGAGTCATAATCTTTGCCAAGAATGCCGTCCGAATCAGCAGCATGAACTTGTCTAGCAAAAAGGTGCTGTATGGCAGTCAAACATAAAGTGTGCAGAGTTCACACCCACATCAAGATACGGTAACTGCCATCAGGAAGACAGTCTTCAAAGTCAGAAGACGTAGCGAGCACTATGCATTGGCTAAAAGGGTGCATACATGGGAAATTTGGCATCACAAGTGGCTTGGCAGGGAAAATGTGTGTCAAATCTTTAATACATCTAAAAAAAAAAAGTGATTCAAATAATTATTGGTCCTACAACAGCAGAAAGGGAAGATACATAAAATGTAATAGTGTCTACTGCAAGGTCTTGGTGAGCCAAAGATAAAAACAAACAAAGGAATGTCTAACACTTACTTGAAAAGGATCAGTTTTAGGACAACCAAATTAGGCCATAAATTTGTCCAGGCGCCCAGCATAAATGGATTCTGTGGTAAGAGTGCCTGGCAGGAATGAGGACTATCCACTTCTAGCAGCAGATTAAACACAACCAGTTGCCATCACTCAATCCCCATGCATGTAGATGTAAATTGCACAGAATCGGGTGGAGGACCCTGCCCTGTTACAGTGATGGAAGATAGTCCCAAAGTGGTAGTATGATCAAGGGACAGATCCTCAAGCCCAGAAGTTCTGGGTAGCCACTAAGATGACATGAGCATGATCACTGGGGGGGACAGAGTTTCACTCTGGTGAGGTGATGAGAGAAATCAACAGATATAAATTAGCCCTCTTACACTTCGCTTTGTCATTGGTAAAAGCGATATAGCCATTAATTTCGGAAATAAATCTCCTCCGATCTAGAAGGTTGGGCGCCGAGCTGGGACCATTGCATAACTCTTGAGATACCCAAACACAAGTCCAGAAGCATCTCAAAATATGGAGCGACTGGATGAAGTTCAGAGGAATCTGGGTAGACGCGGGGAAGAAGCGGAGTTCAGCATTTTTTTCTACAATCCCAAAACTTTTTCCTACATAAAAATGGAAGCTGAAAGATGTGCTACTGAGATTAGATGAGTGGACATTGTTACAGAGGGGGCAGCTGTGCCTTCTGCATCTCGTGATTATATATTAATGAGACAATTTTAAGGACTACTGCATTCACCAAATTCTAATAATATTGTAAATGAAAAAGAAAAGAGTGCAGAAAAAGAAAGGCAAGAATGCAAACCCCCAAAATAAACCAATGTACAGTATGAAAAAAAACCATACCATAACAACAGAGGCTAATATAATAATAAACACGAATCATGCCTATTGCAGCCCACTTGTCAACTAGATATTGTTCTACAATGAAAAATATGTTCGGTTGTGATCAAGTATGGGCTGTACCTGTAGTGAATTAACCAGGGTATTTCACAGATCCATTGCTAGTAACCGAAAGACAAAGGAGAAGAAATTCGAAATAAAACGCCCAGTAAAATGTTGCTTCCTTCTTTCAGTGTAATGAGTTGTGGGCATCCCACGTCCTGAAGTATTTCCATCCAGACAACTCCCCTCTTCCTTCCCAGAATTTTTTTTTTTCAGAAACATGCCCCTGGCGCCAAGTAGTGCTGCAAAGATTTCAGGGCTATCTCTCTTAAAACGGAGAAACTTCTAAGATTCTTTGCAAACTTCTATTGAGCGTAACTCCACTGCAACACACATTGATTAAGGGTCTGTAAGAATTTTGAAAATCACAGAAGTAACTAAGTAGTTTTTACCTGTTCAAAAGACTGGTTCGAACTTTTTCTTTCGGTGTTTTGTGTCGTGTTTTCAAATACAAACTCCTGTCCAAGAAGGAGAAAAAATATATCAGATTTGGCGGCTTTTAGAACAATATACATTTATGTTGAAAATCGAAATTTCGTTAACGTATTAAGTTGCTCTGTAGTGTGCCCCCCACACCAAAGAAACCAGTCACAACGCAACCTAAACCTTTTGCGAATGCGTCAAAACAGAGCAAATACCATTTCCAGCAGGATTGTTGCTTGCATAATAAGTAATAAAGCACCCATGATTCGCTCCACGTTAGAGTTCTACATCAGACACAAGATATTGATGTGTCTAAACATTCTTTTTTCATTTTGAATATAAAATAAGGGGGTTCGGATGTGCATTAAAAAGGCAGCAAAAACAGTGCAGAATCCGTTTTACCATTATGCGCCCAATGCAGTCCCAACACGTATAGATAACATAAAACATACCTATACTAATATCTCTTTTTATGGCGGCAGAACATTTGATTATAATTACATTGACAATCCGGGGACACCATGGGTTGGGCCATGTAGAAGAAGGTGAGCCAAGGAGAGACAATGAAAAAGGGGGAACTATGGGATCAATCGGTATTCATAAACCGAGTCTTATAACCCTGGGAGGTACCCAGGCAGCCGAGTTATGGGAGCATTAGACGAAGAGCTAGGTCTTGAGACCCTTCCTCAAGTCGGCGAGTGAGGGGGGAGGGTTGAAGGTGGAGTGGGAGGTCATTCCAGGACATGGCGGCTATGTAGGAGAAAGAACAACCTCCACCTCGGCTCCGCCACTGAGTGGTACATCGGCGAGGGAGGCAGATCGGAGTTGTCTAGTCAGCTGGTGGAAGGTCAGGCAGAGGCTGATGTAGGAGGTTTTGGTGTTGTGTGGTGGACAAGCGGTTCCATAACATCAACCTGCTTTTCCTATTTATTCTTCTGACATCATGTCTATTGGCTATTCTTTCGTATGGTCCAGCAGGTGGGTTCTGTGATGTTGGTTCTATCTGATAATGGTAAATTGGTGGTCAACAAGGGGTCTTGGTAAGTCACAATACAATAGAGTCTTATCCACCGCTTTCAAGAAGAAAATTGATTAAAACTACAAAGGTATTTGAAAAAATAATAATCTACCTAATTAATGTGTTTACATAACCAAAGTTCAAGAATTCACATAGCATGCAGACTTTAGCTTTGGTTGTGTAACCTTCCTCATCTATACCTTATTCATAAGTAAGGATAGGGAGTTAAAAATTACATGTTTTTCTCCTCTTATTTGCCCGCAAGTGTCTGTAGTTTCATCGACAAATCTTTTCAATTTTAACCTGGTTGGTGGGCGTAACCATACTAGTACAGGGTCTATCACGTGTAGGTTAGGTATTTTTAAAGCAGTCACAAGTGTATTTAAAAGCTTGTGAGATTGTCCCTAAAGTCTACTGTAGTATTCAGTAAAAAAGAAAAATGCACTGCATTCTGTTGACTCTCCTTTTTTTTATTGTTGCACATCTTCGAATGCCTCACATCGTATTCATGTGCAAATCATTGAATACAAGTTAAACTTATTTTTTTGTTGCTTTACCTATATGTACTAGCAACATTTTGGCTTTATCACATATGTGTAAGGTACAAATGAGTTAAGTCATACACTTTCCAGGAGTCAGATGCAATTTGTGAATCGAACACTGTAGTTGTTATCTGTGCATCACTTGTTTCACTTATTTTCCTTTATAATGCCAAGTCTATATTTTCTGAGCTTACACTCACTTTATACCAAAAGGAAAGCTTTAAGATCCCTTGGAGTTTCAAACAGTTCAATATTTTTAAGCTTTCACTTATAACAAACCCGCCTTTTCTTGCTTTCCTATAAAGACACGTGATAAATTACCACAGCTTTTCTTCGCTATGCTCTACCCAGACTGATTTTATTGTAGCCCAGTCCTTGTATTCACTCCCTCATGTTTGCAACATCACCAAAACGTTGAGGTCATTCTATTGTATCTGATTTAATAGAAAAATAATATCATGGATTACCATTACAAAGAAACCATTCCATCTAAACTGTTTAATGGAAAGTTTCAGACTGAATGCCATTTACCTTTTTCATAGAAACCAATTCATGGCATGCCTTTTTGCTCGAAATTGACTTTTGAAAGCTTATTCTTTAGGTGTAAATGCAATGGTTAAAGGTCTTACTATCAAAAATTGTTTAGTCAAAGATATTTATTTCTGTGCTTTATTTCAGGTGACATTATTTCATATTTATATCTTTTACATTGTCAAAAGATTGCTTCGTACACTTTTACTTTGCTGCCTCATCACCATCTGAATCACCACCATCACTGACCCCTAAACCCCATCAATCCCTTCCCCCCCTAAAACTCCTCATCCCACCTAAACTGCACTCATCACTGAAGCCTAATAGTCCCTTTGTATCGCAAAATTCTACCATCCCTAAATCATTAGATCACTCACTACCCCCAACTCCACTGATTCCCGTACCCTAAAAACACCTTTCTATGCCTAAACCCTACCCATCCCACACCCCTTAAAAAACCTCCGCACACCCAAACTCCACCTATCCCTGAACCCTAAAACCCTCACCGCCCTTAAAACGTCAGCCATCCATGACCCATAAGAAAGAATAAACTTTGATTCAGCTGAATCAAATTTATTAATTTTGAAATACTGGATATTGTTTCTTTAAGATCAAATCGGAACACCATTTATTTACTGTAGAAAAATATTACTGTCATTTATAAGATTAAATCTATCCAGGATTTCCTGTACATCATATTTTTTTCTTAGAAGAGGAGTTGCAGGTGAACGCTTGTTCCAAGTTATACGCAGGAGTCTAATATGCTATGAATTCAAGTCTCATCTCAGATCTTAGTCTCTTGAATGGAAGTTCAAATCCTTCATCTGAGTAAGGCAAGATGCTAAAGCCAATGAGGATCCCTCAAAGTTGAATACTCGTTTTACATTTTCTAGGTGAAGCCTTGAGGTTTGATGCCAACAACTCCAAGCAATATAAACTTGAAGTGTATTCCATAATCCTAGCCACACTGCCAAACCCTTTACTCTTATTTTGAGGTGACCAGATTGCTAGTAAGGTAAATAGACAATATTTGTAAGAAGAATCATATAGCTAAGTTTCAAACTTCAATCTTTCTCATACTGGCATCTACTTACAATGTTCTATGCTTTTATCGGACTCTTCCGAACTCGTCTATTCTAGATAAAGTACATGTATGTGTAACATGCATCTCATCAGGAATTCGTCATGCATGAACTCCAGTCCTGAGACACTATCTTGGTTGGCCTGTTTTAAGTAACCTCATGTTCCTTATCAGGTGCAGAGTAGATAATCACAATGAAAATTCTACATCGTTACAATGATCCTGTAAGTGGCTATTAATCATTAACGTGTTATCTCTCATATTGTTGTACTGGCTTGGCCAATACATTCATGGGTGGAGTTTACTTCAAAATCTTCCAAACTGTGATTGTGTATCTATGTTTACTGGTGTTCAAAATGAATACAAAACACTCAATCATCCTTTTAACCTAATACGTAAGACAAAAGGATCTCCGAAATACATTGAAAAAGAGGCCCTATTTGTCGAAGTGAAAAAAGTATAAAAAACGTCTCTCACAGATGATTGTACAATGGGTGCATATAGATTGAAAACATGTTCTGGCAAGAGCCCTGCTTCTGTATGACATCAAATGTCAAGTATTTACATCAGGTCCATCAGCTTCAACTGTGGAAAAAATATTAAGGCATGATCAATGCAGTAAATGTAACTACTCCGATGAAAAGAATGCTCTAGAAACCATACACATTACCCCAATAGTGCCTCATCTATAATCTTACAAATGTAATCTTTCACTGTCTGTACACTAGGGAATTATTTATCAATAAATATTTGGCTCAACATGCACTGTCACTAGTGTACCAAGCCCTTTAATTTATTAGGTACACTGGTTAAAACTGGACCTCGACTAGATCATTGTTTCTGTTCTCTCCTTTCTTTTGGTGGGGTTTGCTGTGCTAGAATTGTACTGTAGTTCCTATATTCCCAATAAGCTCTGCGCATTGGAATAATATATACTGTAGTTTAGACGTAAGACTGAGGTCTACTAGGTCTCTACCGAATATATTAAACTTAATAGTGAGTGCCAGCTAGCTCAGAGGTCACTAGAAACTTTCTCGAATTCACAAGAAGGGATTCGTTTCTGATAACCGCATAAACATGACAACTTTGTTTCCCAAGAATAAGAAATCAAATCTCTAGAGTCGCGGAAACAATAGATAACTATTTTACTCAGTCAATCGTGCATGCTTCGTTTCACCAGAGATGCAGAGAAATAGAGAGACGGGCGTTTTCAATAAAAGTATTTATTGAACAGTCTTCTTTCTCAAGCATTGGAAATGAACTGCTACAATCGTAATACTGGCCATAAAGTACAATGCATACAATACGAACAGTATTATAAAGTAGTACTGTAAAAACATGATATGTTTTCTAAGCCATAAAAGTGCATAAAATGTATAAAATACATACAGTAATAAATAATGACTAAAAGTACTCAACTGGTGCTTCTAAAATACGCCTACCCCGGTGTACCTAACCGGAGTCTAGTGCTAGGGAGGAAGTAAGTGAGGAGTAGCCTAAGTTTAATAGCTCTCTGCCAGGAATCTATTCCAAGAATTCTCTAAGAGGTCTAATCAGCTCCATACCTTGGTTTTAGAATGAAAGAGGTCTTGTATCTCTCTCTCAGGACTCGATTTCCCAGATACCCGCAAGGGTAAGCCGGAAACACTGGAGCTGGATTTCTCGGCAAGAGAAAAGACAGCATCTCTGTCAGTGCATCAGCTGGAGGGTCGGCTTCCTTCGGCACTTGCTGCTGCAGGGCATCGGGCAAGTAGATAGTCGATCTGCTCCAAACCACCGTATGTTTGACTGGGGAAACCTGGGCATATTTATACTTTGAAGGTGCCGAGTTTGACGCATGTTTGGACTTAATATCGTCACTCAAAGGCTAAATTCTTGGAAAACGCCAGGAGTTCTTGGAGAACTTAATATTCAAGCAGGGGGAAGTTCTTAGCTGCTGAAGGTGGGTTTTTCCAAGAAATCATTGTTAATTCTCGGAACCTAGTGGAAGCAGCCATGCCGTATTTGGGCTGTGAGGCTTAGACCAAATAGGGTAGTGATTTCTATGCCTATATAAGGATATGATAAAGTATACCTATATAAGGGCATGAATCGGGAAAATTACACTAGGGGCCTAGATTCGATCACAACAGAATGTTCCAGTTTATAAAAGAGGATGTTTTTAGACTGGGAAATCAGACACAAACAGAACAGCAGGTTTGTGTCTTTTTCTTATGTGATGTTGGTTATTTTTACATATTCATACCGATTTCTCTTTAAAATTGTGTGTGCTGGAGCACACAACTGCCGATAAATTCAAACAAATAGTAAACTGGCCTTTCAGAACATGGTTCAACATAAGGAATTAACAGTACATTTCACCAGAAACCCATGATTGTCAGCTCTCTTAAATAAACTGTATGGCTAATGCATTTCATAGGTTGCTAAAGGCTGCACCCCGAGTATTGCACGGAGAATAGGAAATCTACATTTAGTCTTACATGCTCTGATGATTGATAAGATCCTGTTCTCTGTTGCTGAACATTTTCATTGACTTCGTTCACAGAGACACCTCTAGTTACATGAATGTGTTTTTCCTAAGAAAATGAAACAAATCATATTGTTAGGAGTACAGAGAACACATGGTCACTGAGGTTTTTGAACAATGTTTAAGCAGAAGCACCCAAAAAACAGAGCCAGTACAAGTTCAGAAGTAATGAGACAAGATCCACAAGCCACAATACATCCCCCACTCTTACTACACTGATCTCAATTGCGATAAAGCAGTACACACACACACAAAGACACATCAGTCCTTACCTATACTACATTAATCAGCCCCTAAATTAAATTGTGGTTAAATTCCAGCAGATATGTAATAGTAACTTTCTTAAAATTAACACGTTTATTGCAGACCCATATCTATTTCTTTGTAGGTGCAGCACCCCTTTACAGTTCTTGCTCATTCAACACATTAACCACATCATGCCAATTCTCATTTCTTTGCCAAATCCGTTGCTTCTCTTCGACACCATCTATAACATCTATATGTACTCTCTCATCTAATTCCAAATATTCACTCTCTTTCAACATTACTCCTCTCTTTATAATGCATGAAGGATAATACATGTATTTTTGAAATCACTGAAAAGTCACAAAGTACTTGCTAAAAGCGGAGGTACAGTCACTGCACAAACCTGGTAACTTTAGCTCATTCATACACTCTCCCTAATAAGACACTCCTATTCTGGCCCCAGTGAATGTTCTCTTTCCCCTAGAACATGGTGAATCGGCTAACTCCTAATTGGTATATTCAGCTTTTTTATAAGACCATGGTATATGGTGCAGAAAATACACCTATGGCATAGAAAGGTAAATTTCACCTATGACCTGCAGCAGTTATTGTGTCATCCACTAGTGTGACAAGGAAAACATAGCTGCAAACCTACAAATGTAGCCAGCTGCCCTTTTTGACAGGTGTAAAAACCTTCATTTTAAATAATAAAAAGTCAACCCTATGTAGGACTTCAGGCTCATAAGGTAGGGAGCATGGTATTTGCAATTGTGAGAAGTAAACATTTAATGTCACCAAGTGTTTGTCGTGATAATTCCCTCAAAAGCTATTTCCTCTGTGGAAGACCCTGGCTGTCCTATGACAAAGCTAGAGTACAGATTACAATATTAATTCTCTATCTTGCTTTTGGAATCAGATATTAAAAATGTGGTTTCCTATGTATTAAAACCCCCAATTCAATGTTGAAGTCATTTTTAATAAAGATTTATTAAACAAACTGTTAGAAAGTTACCTTTTCCCTGCCTGATGCTCCTAAGGGGCACATTTATATTAGCTCTCCAGCCCCTGTCCAGCTAGCGCCGGACCTAAATTAGGTGTGAAAACTGCTCCTAGAGCAGGGACATTGGCCTGGGTGTGGTGTGCTGATTTTCTTTCCCTGGCAGCAAGAACAGGGTGGGTGACCAAATTCTTTTATTAACTTCTATGATAGGGGTCAGCCCTGTCACAAGTATATGCCAGGTAACACCTGGAAAGGACCAGCCTTTGTCCCCAGTCAACTGGTACCAAATATAGCGAGATGAAAGCTATCCCCAGAGCTGCGTTTTAGTGACCACAGAGGAAGGGACTGCTTATTACCCAGGTAACACCTCTGGGTGGGCAGACCGAGCCTGCACAAGAGTATAAGGGCTCTTCATCTTACTTTTTAAAGTAAGGCACTGTAGGATGTTTGCAACAGTGCAAACATTATCTGCTGTAAAGGTGGGTAGGGCTGCCCCTGAGAACTTTTACAACATTTGTTAGAGAGGAGTCAGGATTCATCCCCATAAATTAGCTGGTTAAAATAATCAATGTGCAACACCAAGTTACAATCCTTAAACTACTTTCTAGACCTGTGGTACAACACAGGGATTGCTCCTGCTATTTGAGACTGACTTGTGAGGAGCCCTAAAGGGCTGAACCTGTTCCCACTTGTACCCAGGACAAAGAAGTGTTTGCCAAGGGTCAGTAGGCTGACCTCGTGTATAGCTATAAGGATACAACAAGTTGTAGGAATTTTTTCTTTTTAATTTCTACCTAACCAGTTGCTACAGGACTTGGACTGGATCTTGCTGGCGACACTCAGCTGGAGTGAGTCTCAACCTTTAAGAGTTGTCCTCAGGTCTTGATAGCCTTGATTGTACATAACTGGTCTTCTCCTAACAACTCTAAAACATTGTGACTTTTTTGATATTTGATATTTATGGGTATTTATAAAGCGCGGACATTCGCTCCCAAGGGAGCATCTTGGCGCTAAGCTTGCGTGCAGTAAATAAATAAAGGATGGTATGTGGTGAAAAACTGGAACTAGATGGCTGCCAGTACGGAGGTGTCTGGTTGTTGGTACACCCATTTCTTAAGGAGTTTTCTGAAAAGGCTCTCCTTTTCAGTTAATCTAAGGTTGACTGGTAGGTTGTTCCATGCCCTGGCTGCCAGGACAGTAAAGGTTTTCCCACCCTTAGTTTTGTATTTGAATCTGGGAATCGTGATGAGATTGGTCCCAGAGGATCTCAGACATCGCGAGGGATTGTAACGAGTAAAGCGATTTGCGAGGTAATGGGGCCCTGTGTTTTGCATGGATTTGAAAACAGTGAGAAGCAATTTAAAAAGGATTCTTTTGTGCAATGGTAACCAGTGCAGAGATTTTAGTGCTGCTGAAGCTGATGACCTTCTGGGGAGTTTTAAGACCAGTCTAGCAGCTGCATGTTGTATACTCTGCAGCTTTCTGAGGGTGGACTTTTTCACTCCAGCCATTAATCCATTGCAGTAATCAAGTCGGGAGAGTATTAAGGCTACCGCGACTGATTTTCTAGCTGCAATGGGGAGGAAATCAAAAAAGTTTTTCAAAGATTTAATAAGTCCGAAACAGCGTCCAGCCGTGATCCTGACGTGGTCATCGAAAGAGGGATGAATCGAATTGCACGCCTAGGTTCCGTGCTGATGGTACTGCACTGGGGGGGCCTCAGATCCCATGGGCCACCAATCTTTCGGACAGAAAGATAGATCTTTACCCAGCGGTATGATTTCTGTCTTGGCACTATTGCATCTTAAATGGTTTTTATTCAACCATTGAAATACATCAGAGAGGCAGTTTTGAAAACGTAAGTCTGCATCCGTACACTTTTTGTCGATAGTGACGACAAGTTGTGTGTCGTCGGCATATGACGTGACGAGGATCCCATGAGATTCTATCACAGCGAGGAGGGGCGCCATGTAGATGTTAAAAAAGAGAGGACTTAATATGGACCCCTGGGGCACTCCTGATGTGATGGATTTTTCGCTGGATAGATAGGGACCCAGGGACACAGTCTGGGACCTATTAGATAGGAAAGATGTAACCCATGCCAAGACTGTGTCTGTCACGCCGATCTCTCGCATTCTGTTGATCAGGATGACATGCGAGATAGTGTTGAACGCTGCTGTTAGATCAAGCAGGATGAGGACTGCTTGCCTTCCCTCATCCTGCAAGAACTTGATGGGATTTCTAGTCCTTCGGAGGACCACAACACTAACCATCCAAGATAATCCACTCAGGAAAAGACTTTGATGGGTTGAAGATGCAGATTTCTCCCTCATGGAATCTCTCTGCAGCAACAAATTAGTTAAAGTGGACACTCTGCAAGAACATATCCGCCCTTGTGGAACTCTCATCAGATACAGCCTGCAACCTTTGCCTGTTGAAGGATTCTGAGCTCCAATTAAAAAAAAAGAGACTAACAGAGTTCTTGAATTGGCAAAGCCACAACAAGTATCCGACCAATGAGAGGACTTTTCTGAGCACAAAATGTTAACTTGTCTGCTCTGAGTTGTTCCGCACAAACCGTGACATCAGAAGGACATCGTCCAATGGCTATCCGCCTTATGGAACTCATTATCAGATATAGCATCCAAGCTTGCCCTGTTGGAGGATTTTGACTCTGATTTTCAGAGACTTAGTCCCAAGATGAAATGTTCTACCGATATAAAAGTGCTTAGGTTCCAGTCAACTGCGACCATAGACTATCACAAGAGCTTTATTTTTTCATGGTCGTTTTTTAATAAATATTTTTTAACCTTATCTCTGGTTCTCCTTGGTAGATTTTTGTCTATTTTGTGTCATTATGTTTATTATTGTACTCTATTTTAATATCTTGGTCAACAAAAGATACCACAGCGCTCAGTTGGAAGTTCAAGAAAGTTAGAAAGACCATAAAGAAGGGATTTGTATGGATGATCGAATCCTATGGTTTATGGAAGAATGAAGACATTCTGTGATCCTCAGTACATTCGTTAGTGAAACAGCCAATCGTCAGTATATTCAATATCGGATAACAGCGGAAATGAGTTTCATCATCAACTGACTTTTTCAAGGCTAACCCTAAGGAGAGTAAGATTGTAAATGCGGAGGCTCCAACGAGTAGGTAGACCCCTATTAATATGAGTCTAAGATGAGCCAAGCGGGAAATTGCTGCTGGTTGTGATATCTGTCTGGAGAGATCAACACGAAAGTAGTAATATATGTAGTCCTTAAATCAGTAAGCCAATCATATTTAAGTTTGCTACTCAAAGAATATTTCTACATCAAATTGTGTGAGATCCAGAAGAAAAATCTCCTACGTATTCACTAGTAAGCGGAGGTTCGCTATGTCCTATGAAGACACCTTGAAGTTAGAGTAGGATTCCGATCAAGAGAAATTGAGACAGTTCTTCAGTGTTGCATTATTTGCTTTACCTCCACTGCGTGAATACATAAGAGGTTTTACTTCTGGATCACTCACAGGTTGATGCAGATATATACCTTAAGTAGCAGAATCCTACATATGATTAGCTCACTAGTTTAAGGACTACATATGTTAATACTTCCGTATATCACCAGACTGTCATCACAACCAGCAGCGACTTCCTGATTGGCTCATCTTAGACATATAATCTTACTAAGAGCCTATTCTCATTGGAGCCTTTGCATTTAGAATCTTACTCTTAGTGTTAGCTTTGAAAAAGCCGCTTCTTGATGGAACACGTGCCAGCTGTTATCAGATACTGAATATATTGAAGATTGCCTGTTTCAATCACAAATGTACTCAAGATTACAGAACTCATCTTTCTACAATAAACCATACAATTGAATCACCCCACATGAATCCTTACTTTTTGGACTTTCTTGGACTTCCAAGTGAGAGCTGTGGTATCCTTTGTTATTCATTATACACAGTGGATCCTGTGGTACATTATGATCTAACACCTGTGGTAGTAGGGTGTTTGATACCAATAGAGCACCAACCCCAAATATTCCTATGTGTTTAATATAACACTCTACCCACATATACATATGTATACAGAGGTGATATTGTAAACATTACTACCAAGATGTTTTATAAATTGGAGTGGGATTTTTGAGATGCTTTACACATTTTCTATAGGTCAGGCTTGTCTCCTTTGACCCATAGCTACTGGAGGCTGATCATAGGTTTAAATTACTAAAACCTTTGACTGAACCTAAAAAGTTGGTAACGTTATTACTTCTGGTGGACTTCTACCCAGCCCATCTAATAAGTCAGTGTCTTACACGACCATACTGTGCATGATAATTCATAAAGAATTCCATGAATAGTCTTATATGGAATGGTAACTTACCACATGAATTGTTTTTCTTGTGAAATAACTTTAAATAAAAACATATTTTTCAATTTACGAGCTCAATTACCTGCTTCAGAAGATGTTTTTCCAGCAAGAACACAGTTATCTCCCCCATTGATCCAATGGTAAGCTTAATATGGATCCAATTGCAAGCTCAACAAATGGTGATGTCATACATCTCAATCTGTGATATTTGCGTACACTTCTTCCCACAAACGTAATGCCATTAAAACTGGGCATAACAACTGTATTATAAAATTATTTTTTGTTTCTAAAACACAATACTTTTCTTGTCCTATAGCAGCACTCATCAAATCATTTTTTATCCACAATAGTAAAGGGTGAGCCTAAATTCTTTCCACGTGATGTGATGCTCATGCTATTTTCCAGTATGCACATAGATTAATATCAGTTCATCTCTCTCAGCCATGGAGACGTTGTCCTTATTTTTCAGTTGCATACCTCCTATAAATCTCATCTATTTCTCGACAATTTCTTAAACATTAAAAGAACTTCTACTATCACACGGCTCACAAACTTTAAATCTACTTTCACCATTACCGTTCCCATAAAGATCCAATCCCTCCTTTTAGGTCTACTCTTCTCCCATCAATATGTTTTTTTTTACTTCACCACACACATACAACCAAGTTTTTCTTCCTTTCCTTCTCTTCCAAGCCTGCCTAATGTAACGTGGTTTCTGCAAGTTAATGAGGAACGATCTTCATAGTTGTCAATTTCACAAACATCAATTAGACGTTGGTGCTTCCGGATGAGGATGATTCATGCACGGATGACACACACGGAACTGTACTTTGCACTCTGATATGAAACGTACCGTTCCATCACCAGATACATCGCACTAAGTAATCTTCCAAAACTTGCAGACTCCCTCTTCATACTTCCCATCAGCTAATCTTCGGCAGCAGCAGCTAACAAATATACAGTCATTAGCTAGCTGGTCTCTGTCCTCTATGCGTTTATAGATAAAGCTGCCTTTCTACTGCTCGAAGGTTCATGCGCATTTAACATTTCCATGGAAGTTTCAACTCGTGTTTGCCACCATTCTCAAGTTGAAGGAGACCGGTCTGGGTGTTGACAACATTACGACGGGCCATACACTGACTTTCCTACGAACACCACACGTAAATAAAATGGACTGCAGGAAGAGAACAATGATAAATCGGTGACAAAGAGAAAAAGTCGGAGTGAAAGAATACACTAGGATGAGGAGACAAAGTTTTGGTCGGTGGAACAAAAGTGACATAATGTGGAATCAAGATTAGTTAGCCTTCTGTGGAGTGGTGTGGCTCACCGGTTAGAGGCGGCAGACCCAGAATCAGAGAACGGCCCGGGACCAGGGTTCAATTCCCGACGCGGCAGGGTCGTGGACCAGGGTCAGCGGACTTGATAATTCTCGCCTCGGTGCCTACTCTAACCAGGGATCAAACTCGGCAACTCTGGGCATTAGCTTGCCTCATCTCTACAACGGCCCCCCCCCATTCGCCGGGGATGCCTGGTTTCACTTTGGAGATACCCAGTAAGGACCATCTCACAGGGATAGCCAGGACGGGTTCCCCAGCGGTCTACAGCGCCACAACGCCTCAGGGGAGCAGTGCGGTTTACAAGACACATTACATTATATTACATTCTATTCGGAAATCCAGGATGTGGAGGCCCCCTCCACTTTTTATTTATTTAACAAATAAAGCACTTCTGCCCACTGGCTTGGCAAACAACATAATTACAGCATGAAACCGGCTAAAGAATGATAGAATAAGTAATGCACACAGTTTGCATGACAACATGACAACATCTGTTCCGCAATTCTCAGTCCTCTGAAGTATCAGAAGGACAAAAACTAACCTGCCGTCAGACTGCAGGCACCACTGATTATCTCAGACCCAGGTGCCTTGGAGTGCTCGACTGTTTTCTTGACAACAGATCTCTTTGTGACATTTAACGAGGACTGGGATGGGACACCAGCCCATAAACAAATCACTCTGGTGCACTACTTCCCTTGCGCCTCATCTAGTGCTCCTTGGAGGCGGTCTCTTCCTAGTGATATTCACTCTTGCATGCACCATCACTCACAATTTCCATCTACCTTGCAAAGACTGGCGTCTTGTCCTCTGTCCACATTTAACATCCTTATCTTTGGTTTTTGCTGCACAGCACCTGACAACTCTTGCTGGTGTACTTCTGAGCAAATGGACCGCCTCAGGAACCCCCATGATCAGTGGGCAACAAGGTGGCTCCATCTGACGACTCTTCATCTGTACCATCTGAAGGTAGTTTGGATGCTTATGCAGGATACATTCATCCTGCCCCACTTTACATTTTAGAACCCATACTGAAACGGGTGCATGACCGACACCTGTGGAGGTGGGACCGTAGGGATCGACAATGATATTTATGCCTAGTGAATGTACCTGTTCTTCGTCAAAGAGTTGTATTTGCGCAAACATCTTTTTGCCACAGCAAATGCTGTAGATGTGTGCGTCAAGAGAAGCACAGTCCAAACAATGGGCTGCAATGCATAAATGCATCGCATGGTGCTTCCTTTAGGTAGAACAGCCCCCAGCAGACAATCTGCGTCAAGTCTAAGCACGTCTTAATGCTTTTCTCCGTACGAACCTATACAATTAGTTTCCCAGTAGTTCTTCCCTTTGTCCTCGTCTTCCTGAAAACTTGGAGTCACAGATCTCAGAAGACTCCTTACTTTAATAATATTTAGGATCCAAACAATGATCCTCTAGTCAAAAATAAGAGCCACGAGGTAATTGTCATCACCGCTTACAGAGAGGTCACTTAGCAACTGGTCTTAGTTGAGGAAAACAAACTCCCCAAATGATTCCATTCTGCGTCAGCGCGGATTTACAATAATATTTTATATTACCTTTCTTAGAACTGAAGAGTATCAAAAGATGGCTCTTAAGTAACAGAAATAAGAACAAATCACAAATGAGGATGTATTTAATTAATGTATTGCTTTGCATCCCTGCATGGCTAATATGAAACAGTATGTAACTCATAGCACCTGTGATGAAATGGCACTTTTCTGAGAGAAAAAACACGTATAAAATCGATGATCTAGGATTTCCTGGCATGTACTCTGCGTGGTTAATTTCATACTATACCGCAAAGTAGCATAAAAACTTCACAACCAAACTAATGTACACATCCATCATCTCTCAATCCAATAGCGTTTTTTGTTGACACTTGACAGAGTGAGAGGAGAAAGCTCGGACCTATACCAGTCTCAAGAAGTTTAAGAAAGCAGAGGGGTACATTCATTGCAAAACAGAATAGGCTTTTACCTGATTCACTTGTTCAGTATGTGGAGGAGCATCAAGTCGTGTGATCGTCTTTTCATATATAACATTATTCCCAGGAACATAATTAACACCCTTAAGGAAAGGGCTTTGCTGAAAAACAGAATAAAATAAAGGATGCATTTTGTTTTTCTTTTGCAAAACTATTTTAAAGTAAATAAGACATATTGATTGATCTTTTGGCATTTCCAGCTAGAAAAGTAACGTGTAATAAGACTAAAGAGGTATCAACACATATTCTATCATTTGTGGAGTATAGAAGTCATCCTGTTTCTACTTCAGAACTGTTAACTGGAGGTATCTCGTGCTTACATTTTTAGTAATCCAAAAAATTAACGTATACAATAAGAACTTAAAAATGGATTTCCTCACCTTAGTCCCGACCACATTGAGGGATGTATAGTTATATTGCATACCCCCAACTGCAATAGTTTCAATGCAACCAGGACGACAATTTTTTAAATCTATAACAAAAGTGTTCTGCTCAAAATATAGCAATTGCTGTTCTGTCGATGCAAAAAAACTGCACAGAATCACGCCTATAAACAATGGCATTTTATAGTTGTTCAATTATTTTTACAATGAATTAAGGTCCAACATAACAATAGAAAGACTCCCGAGGACCATGTACAGGAATATTTTACCCCATACATTTTTGATTTGTGCAGATGGCATTACTTTTTTTCAGATAGGGGTCAACAACTGCTTGGAGAAGAATGTCCCCACACATAATTCATGAATGGGTAACATGCTATAGTGTCAAAACCAAAAGTAGTATGCTGTAAACTGAAACTCGTGAAGTCACAACTCTGGGATAAGTGCACATCCATCGAACCACAACCTTCAGGCACTGCATACTGGAGACGGCACTGCGTACTGGAGACGGGTCAGGCTGCGGTCCGCGACGAACCATAGTGTAATGTTAAAGGTAACCAGGAAAGCGGATTCAAAGATAGAGCAGAAAGAGGACCCTTCACACTGCAGGACTCGACTGTACTAGTGGTAATAAGTGTTTAGTCTGATTCTCTCCATTAAACATACATAGTTAAAACATGAATACCATCACTCTAGCAGTTCAAGCGTACAATATGCATGTACGTCAGTTTTAGGTCAGGTATCACTTTCCATAGGTTTTGTACTGGAGAGTTGTTGTTGGCTTCTTAAAGGTCGTAGACCGAGGGCTTCTATATGTTTTAAACAACTAAATTGTACAAAGAAATGGAATAACAGACCATGTATGTTGCCAACATTGTGTACATTCCAAAGCGTGTTCAAAGCTTGACACCATTACAGATCGGTTTGTGTAAAACATTACCAAGTGAAATTACAGGCCAGTATGCCATTCTCTACAGACTGTCAAACAAACCAAATCCTTCAAGAACCAACTGCCAAGATCTCCCCACCAAATAGGAACACTTCAGGGGTTCTCTCACTCATCAGGTTAAAGTTAACCATGAACCGAGCCTTAGATGTCCCTTGTGAGAGCGGGCAGTGGGGGGCTGCAGTTTCACATGTGTCCCTCAAGTCTTTAAAATATACTAGATCTTGGACTCCAAACACACTGTCGGCGCTCGGACCCATCCCCCAATAAACGGCCACTCTCCAGACAAGGCATGGAGTCCATAATTAATGATTACCTAAAATTCAGGAAAATCTGCCAACCAGAACCACAGAACTATAAGACGGGCCTAAACAAAATGAAATGAAAATGCCTCAGCAAAACCACACTTCCAGCTTGTGGCATCAACAGAGACAAAACTACTTCATCTTATAAGAATACTTCATCATCATCATCTAGTTGAAGAGCGCACATCAGATCTGCTGTCTAGGAGAGCATTACAGATGTGGGAATCCAGCCATATTCGTCCAGATTTTCCATCATAGTAGAGAAAAGCAGTAGGGGCTGAGTCTCACAGGGGAAAATAAGAGTAACTCTTGCAAGAAAATGTGCACTTTAAAGTAGAGGACTATATCAAGCGAGAAGACATTATGTTTTGTTCTGATTTACTCTAACGACCAGCAACTCCCCTCAGGGAAGAGATCCCAGCATAGGAAGCTGGGAGCAAGCTTTTGGCTCAAATAACCACGGGATCTGAGGAGTCGTATCCAGAAGGAGGCACGGAGCGTACAAGGGGTCTACCTATGCAGTCACAGCAATCCGGTGCTAAACCCGGTTAGCTAGGGACACCTTGTTGATTGACAATGTAGGCCATGGAAAGACAACATGCCATACCTGTTTCCAGAGCAAAGGGGTCTTTCACATGTCCCTCAATCAGTAACTTTGGCATAGAGGAGATCAAATTGTGTAATACATGTTTTTTACGAGACTGCACTGCATAACACAAGCCCTTAAAATTAGAAGGCAATCCTCCTTTATTGTAAAGAAACTATCAACATCTCCCACCCGATTCGAGGATGTCTGTCTGGTTACCCAAATTTGATCAGCACAGATATTAACAAGCTAAATAAGATACTTGGAATGATTATGAATAGTTAGAGAAATCTATAGAGCACCATCATTTTAATTAGTGTAATACAGCCTGCCCTTATTAGGGAACGGTAACCAGGTTAATCAATGTCATAAGTTTAGTGATTGCTATATCATAATTTTCGTGCAGTATAACATGAATGTTTCTATGGGCCAGAATCCCAAGGCAGAGCAATAACAATGTGCACCATCTCAGCATCAAGAAAAAAGCAGGTTGAGCGTATTTGGGATCAGGACAAAAATCTGTTTTCCCCCAATTGATGCATAATCCAGACACTTCCCATTTAAGAAACATAGATAATGGGTGTGAAGTTGGTCTGCTGGTCTCTTACATACAGCAGCAGCATCCATAGGGACAGTAAGAGCATGGGATTTTGAAACTCTTCCCCTCTTTCGTGAATGATCCTTCATAGTACACTGGCCAGGGGTTCATGGGCTACTGCAAAAAGTAGCACAGATCAGGGCATCACTGCTGAGTACCACACAATAACTTGAAAGGCCAGTAGATACATCTATTAGTCCTATACCTGGCTGTGGGGGTCAGAATATATTGAAGGCACAAACTTTAAAAAAGTCGTTCCCTAGCTGACAGTCTGGAGCTTTCCGAAGAGGAAGTTCTAACCCAGAGAGCCAAACAAGCTCTCTGCCTCTAGTAAGACAGCATACTCATTCAGCTCTGAGTAGAGCTAGAGCAACCGAGCAGAAGCAGTTTGTGCAAGACAGACTGTCTGAACATGAGGACTGATTGGTCTGGAAGACCCGTACTGAGACCTTCTGTTTTAGTAATGTCCAAGGTTTGGTATGTACCTAAGCATCACTACTACCTTAAAGGTCCTTTCTTTAAATCGACCCACAATATGCTTAACAACGGCCAATATTATCATTGCTTCTCAAGGATGAAGTTTGTCTCCTATATATACACACCAGACAGGCTTTCAGACACGTTCAATATTTTTCTCCACCCTTTGCTCACTTCGAGTAACTCCCTTTTCTCCCCAAGCTATCTTTAGTCACTTGCCATGGGACAGACAATATCTTTTTAATTTTTGATTGATGGTCTACAGAGTTTTCATTAGAGCATTTCTTATCAAGTCACTTTGCCTCAAGAGGACAAATGCCAGTCTTATCATGCTGCTCCCCAGTGCATCCCATATTCACACTTCAAATCATGCCCACAAAGCGGTATCCTACACCGCTCCTGTCCCATCTTGGTATTTGTATTTTGTATTTGTGAGTATTTATTAAGCGCAGCCTATCGCTCCGGGAGGAGCATCTTGGCGCTGAGAGATTGTGTGTGGATGGGATTGGATGATGGAGAAGTAAGTTATCCAACCGGTCTCTTTTTTTGCCTAAACTGCTGTTTTTTAATAAATTCCCAGATCTTTCATTTAATAAAGAGCTACTCCACTTTCATGCTTACTCAACCAGTCGATACATGGGCACAACAATGAGATCAGCCTGTGTGTTCTTCTGAAAAGACAAAGACATGATGAAGCCGCTCCTGAAGCCGGACTACCTTTTATTTCCCTCTCTGCTAAGAGCAGGATACTTCAGTTTGTGTTTGTGAACAGTCTCCTATGCTTCCTGCTCAGTTTTGTATTGTATCGAAATACATTATCCACCTTCAGTCGTTGATAGAGGTAAATATCCACTCACCATTTTCTGTAGCCATGTTTTTTTCACTCTCCATTGAAAGGAAATCGTCGGAGAACGAATTTAATAAATATACATGGATTAAGAATCAGTATTCAGGCACTAGACTGAAAACTGCACAGCTTCTATCTACAGAGGTCAATGTTGATAACACAAGCATCCTCCTGCCTTCCAGATTCTAGGGCATGCAAAGAAAATGCATCACCCTCTCCCTTACAAGGCACACCAAGGAACTCCAGAATCTTGCTTTTATTCACTGGCCTGGATCCACCTTCTTTATGAACTCTGAAGTTAGAAATCTCATTTGCAACCCACAATCCTCTTCTGAAAATGCATTTTATAATCTCGCTCAACTTTCCAAACTACTGCACAGGGGACATTTCAAGGACTTAAGGATCCTAGAACAAGGATGAAATCTACGTGTGTTTGAACAGAAGTTGCCCAGCAAGCGCCAAAATAGAGAGACAATGTAAACATCGCGAAGGTTTGAGTCATCTCGGTCTCTGCGGGAGCGGGGTGATTAGTGTAAGTAGACAAAACAGAACAATACATGACCACATCACACACAAACACCTTTAGACACCGCCAGCCACCAGACCAGTGGAATCCCTACACTACACACACACGACTCTTTTGAAGTTTCTTGATGTGCATTCCTGTGATGTCAACCTGCATGCATGGTACTGACTGGTGCACCCAAGTTTCAAGTATTATTGTTACCAAGTATCTCTGCGAGTGCCAGGCCAGCACTGCACCTCAGTCTGTAAAGGCTTTCTCCCTACTCCCGTTCCTTAAATATCTGCCCCTCACAATCCACAATACTTCGAACTAAAATGAAACACAGGCATGTGGGTAGTTTTAGGAATGTTGACCTCTAGGCATTCTTAGAACATGCTCCCCCAGTTAAATGCACTGTGGGGAATACACTCAAGCTCTCTCGACAAATGGGCAATTGCCGATCCTTATAAACGACTTATATAATTGGATCTTGATGCATTCCTTTGTGGAACTGCACCTTCAAAGGTAGAAATGTTTTTTTTAAAAGCATAGCTAAAAATAAATACTGTACCGGCTCAGGATTCTGCACATAGTATCGCCTTATGGTGCCCTGCTGAAATGGAGCTTGCAATTCCTGAAATAATGAAAAAGCATATGAATTTAATAGTTTTCAGGCTTACATTTTTTAATTGCAATTTACGATGCTCAAGAATGATAACTGAGCCCCCCCCCCACCACCCCCTCCGACACCACCAGCACCACCACCACCGCCGCCACGGTATTCAAATCCTTCTGCTCTTAACAGTTTTTAAAGCAGGAACAAAGCATATAGACATGCTGCTATTTTACTAAGCATCAACAAAGCTGATAGGTGTGGCTTTTATACAATGTGTGCCTACAGAGTAACAGACAACAGCCATGATCGAGTGTTTGACAACGGGCAGGCCGCGAAGCCTACTCAGAAACAGCGCAGGTGCCACCTTCCCTTCTAGACAGATCCATCAAGGGTACCGTAAAAGGGCATGGCTGCAGTGCACTCTTTACCCTCCCCTCACCAAGGGGATTGTTAGTAGCAACAATCAATAACCACATGGGTTAGCTTTTCTATGCTGTCTCAGGCCACCTTCAGGAGCTGCTCGCCACCCCGTTCCACAGATGCAATGCCATGGTTGTTCTGTTGGAGCAAAATGGCCCCCTGACAAAGGACCCAATCAGGGCTAACCCACCAAGGGAGCTACACCAGTCATTAACTATATCCCAATCCTGTACGTACAGTGATTAGAGCTACACCGGGGCACAGGTGTCTTTCCGAGTGAGTGGGCTGGTCTCCATGCCCCTAATGACCTGCTTCTGCTGAAGAAGAGCAGAGATATGGAGGGCATCATTCCTTCCTCAGGGACAGAAGCAAGCGGTGTGGTGCATCCCTGTTGGTTAGTTTTAAAGTGTGGTGCCCTTCCCCTGGGGTACTCAAAGGCAGACCCATTTATACATATTTTAATGTGCATTGTTGTGCATGACGAATGTCATGCTAAAATTCATTTGTAATTTGTACCTCTTTGTTTATCCACTGAAAACATAGGTTTCTACACCCATGGAGAAACTCGGTTTCCTACATCATCACCATTTTGGAGGGTGTCTCCATCACGTTCCCAATTGAGAATGGTTTGTCTTTTCTTCTTAACAGGAATAAATCTCCAACCTTTGGCTGGGATAGAAACTGTTTGGAACATTTGGTGAACATCTAAATTACAAACTTCCAAGTGTGTGGGTGTTTGCCAAATTTTGCAGTCTACACAACCCTGGAAAAACTAAACTCTCAATCAAAACAAAACCGTTCCCATGGAAAATCTGCTTTTCTGTTGGAACTTAGTGTGTTGTGTATCGCCATTTAGGAGTGAAAAGCCACACATTTAGTGATTCTGCAAAAGTAATATGTTTATGCAGACAACTAGGGTGCAAATACTTTTAATAAACATTTCATTGTAAAAAATTATTTGTTTTAGCACCAAAAAGCAATTTTGACAAGAACACTGCAAAATGGAAAGAAGATACAATACAGAAGATTAAAAAAAAGATGAATGTGCGATAAACATGTAGGATTGGTTTTTTTTATATGTGAAGTAAGTAATGACTAAGACAAAAACACGGACATTAAAAGCATTGTCATAGCAATACACCGTCATATACACCTAACCGATGCATAAAGGAGGTTATAGAGGAGGGTAAGGGGAGGTAGTCGGGGCTGCTTTTATTGGTAAGAACAGCACAACTTCAGAGTAGTTTTGAAGGTTAAGGGAGAGGAGATGTAACGAGTCCAGTGGAATGGGTTTGAGAAGGTGAAAATCACTGCGACGAAGCACAAGGAAATGAGGAGTAACAATGTTACTTGGGGCTTTAAAGATACAAATCAGTAGTTTGTATTCAGTCGTTCAGCCTGGAATGTTGATGTATTTCTTCATTAGAGCAAAGGGTAGTCTCCAAATATTTCGCCAGCTCTATCGAAAATATTAAACAACAACCATACCAAAAGAAAGAACCAGCTCCCACCCACCGGAAAGTCATGTGGGGAGGAAAAACCTGTAGGAGACATAAGAAACCTGAAACTTCCCGAAATGACTCGGTGCTCAGCTCAACTGGCCTGTGGGATTGACTTCCGGATACAAAGATACATAAATGTTTAAAGGACGTTATTGCTTAATAAAAACAACGATTGTATTTACTGGAATATAGTTTCTATTGTTTGAAGAAGAAAAAAAACATGATATCTAGTTATTTGAACTGTCTCGTAATCCCCAATCCCAGGACCAACAAGACAATGTAAATATTCGGATGTTATCAGCCATATCACTCCCCTTGCACTGAAAAGTCCAGGGGAGCACATAAGAGACAAACATACGTCCAGGCGCTGTCAGACCTGTCAGTGTCTACATCACAGTGTCAGAGCATCTCGAGATGGGAGGACTACACCCACACAAGGCATCTCTGCTTTACACTAGCTGGCCTCTGCAAACATCCCTCTAGGACAGAAAGGGGACCCGTGAGGCTTCCTATTTTAAGTGTGGGCCATGCAGACTATTAGACCCTCAAAGCAAAATGAACACTCACAGCCCTGCATTCACTGGGAAGCTTGCTTGAGGCTTCCCCAAGGGCACTTCTCCATCCAGTCCCACCTTTATGAGGCTATCATGAAGCATGCAGATACCCAAACTGGAAAGGAAGTGAGGGTGGCAGCTACCATAACACAAATTAACACATACACACATTTTATTTAGGTATAGGAAGGTTACCTCTGTCCTTTGAACAAAAAACATTAATTGATAAGGGAGTCTCCTTTTAAAAAGTCAAGTTCTGGATTAAACCCAATCCTACCTGCTCTTGATTCTGGATTATGTATCGCCTTATCGTACCACCTTGCGTATAGGGAGTTGGTGAATAAGGCGGCTGTATTTCCTGGGGGGGAAAAGGACAAAACAGTCAACGATTATAACGAGGTTTATGCACAGAGACAAAATTATTTTGCTGATTTTACTACAATCTGTATCACAAGGTACCACAAAATCTTTAAAACAATATATAAACATTAGCTGGTCCAGTGTTATTATTCACATATTCCTTCTGACAATGCTTTAGCATCAAATAGCAGGCCATGGGTGAATGGTTCGAAACATGAGTTTTAGGCAGATGAGTATTAAACTTGTAAATCATTATTATTTATTGCTCCAAACTTTAATTAGTGATTTTTTATTTTTACTCTACAACGGTTAGGCAATACATCTAGACAGCTCTCAATAAAAGAAAGGGACGTTTTTTACATTTGTAAAAGATTACCTACGAGTACATCATGGCGAGAACACAAACATAAAATATATTTATTAGGTGAATGGAACAACAACAAAATGTGACACTTTTGAGATTCAAAGCAACGACTTTAAGGAATCATTAAAAGTCTGTCATACCTATAGGGGGAACACAATACTATTTATAAGAAGAAGTTATTGCTCAAGCAGCTTAACTTGCTCTATTTAGGACAAATTTTAATCTCGAATAAGATATGATAAAATAATTTGACAAACATCTACACAAAAAAAAATTACTTTTTGCTTGTATTGCTAAACCCTGGGACACAGAATTCAGTTTCTTGACAAGATAATATCTCAAAAATCTTTTTGGATCACTATAGGGATCTTTACTCAACTGACTACTAGATATCTAAACAAGCCATTCAGACTTGTTTTGATGATTTAATCCTGCCTCAATTTTCTATAGGACAAAAAGAGGCTTTATAAAGGATATTTCGTTAGAAGAAGTCTCCCTGGCTCTAGCCACATTGCCCGGAGGCAAGGCTTATGGAAATGATGGAATTCCGGACAAGTTTGATAAAGCTTTCTCTGCAGAATTACTTCCTTTCTTGCTTGAGCTTTTTCATTTTGTTAGAGCAGGAGGGGAAACCCTAAGGAGTCTCAATAATGAGCTTTGTTAAAAAAGGAAAAAGTCCCAGGGAAGTTGACTCTTATAGACCAATTAGTCTTTTAAATGTAGATTATAAAATCCTGATAAAATCTGGGCAAAACAATTTACTTCTCTGGCTCAATATGCTATTCACAAGGGTCAATCGGGCTTTATAGCAGGTCGGTCAATGTTGTCCAACACAGCTTTTTTTATTCAAGCAATTGATTATTTCAACACCCACCAAACCACTGCTCCAATATTAATGGTTGATGCTGAAAAGGCATTCGCACTAGTGAATTGGGGAGAATTGTTTTATGGCCTTGAAAAGATTGGCTTCCCAGAGTAAATTATTAATATGCTTCAAAATTTATATCAAGGAGCTCAGTCCCAGATTAGGATTAATTCTAAATCAATAGATCTAATTGATATAAAGCGTGGGACTCAACAGGGTTGTCCCCTGTCTCTGGTTTTAGTTACTTTCTTCATAGAGCCTCTAGCTGTGAGGATTAGGGATAATATAGATATAAAAACTTGGGGATATGTCCAAAATCAAATTATTTGCTGACGACGTGATACTCTACCTCAAACCGGAAAAACAAAATGTTTATTTAATACTGGTGTTTGCTCAGTTTGAGGCAATTGGAGGATAAAAATCAATCATAAAAAACGGAAGTATTGGCATTAAATCTATCCTTCAATTTTCTCTCAGATATGCTAAAACAGCAAGCATATTCCCCTGAACCGATCCGTTATTTAGGAATTTATGTGTCAAATAACTATTAAGATTTATTTAGGCAAAATTACGAAGCAGCATTAAGTAAGATTAAAGATTTATTGGGAAAGTGGGGCTTTCTTCCTCTCTCGTTGATAGGACATGTTGCCCTGACCAAGAGGTCAGTACTACCCCTATTAATTTTCCTTTTTTCTAATGTTCTGATCAAAGTCGGTTCAGTGTATTTTAGAGAACTGGATAAACTTTCCACCAGTTTATTTGGAATAAAAAAAGTATCAATAATCAAATTATCAATTTTTCAACTAGATACAAGCTGGGGCGGGGGGGGGGGCTGGCACTCCCCTATATAGGAATTTACTATGAAGCTGCATTTATGGTTATTATGGTCTGCTTGATAACAGGGGGACTTTGGATGGTTTTTTAATGAGAAAATTGGCTGATGAAGCTGGTACTCAGCTCCCGGTTTTCTTAAAAACATCAAAACTGCCTAAAAAAAGTAAGATATAAGACATATCAAGAATTCTCCATTAGACTTCGGCAATTTTTTAAGCAAAACCGCAATCTTAAGGATTTGAATATTTGGGGCCGTGTGGGCCTTTTTATTCGTCATAACCACATTAAACTTTGGGAATTGAAAAGCTTTAAAAAAAAGCTTTAAAGAGGTAGACCATTTTATAATAAGAGGCAGATGTGTCACTTGGTAGAAGGTTCAGTCTAGATGTGGCATCCGGAGTAGGGTCCTTTTCCTTAGGTTCCTCCAGATAAGATCTTTGATAGATAAAAATTTACTTTTAGGCAACATAGGCACACCTTTGTTCCTTTCGTCTGTGTTTAGAACTAAAGTGACAGGTATAGAGAATTGGTGTTGACTCCTTCAAAATCAAGGGGAGCCTTCTGCTTTCACCAACTTTCTGGAAAAAATAATACATGAATTGTCCTGCAACCTCTCAATTAGAGAATGGCAAGCTATTTCGCAGAATGGTAATCAGGCGCTTAGGGCTGCAAATTTCAAAAGGATGGCTTTTCTGTCCCGATAGTCGGCTTACCATACCCCATATGCTCTCCATAAAATGTATTCCGAGATTGAAAATACTTATTTTCGCTGTCAGCAAGCTGGTGAGGGCAGCTGGCTCAATACTGCCTGCACATGCTCTAAGCTGAGTCAGTTTTGGATGGAATTATGCGCTGGGCTTAGCGAACACTCTGGGAAGTAATATACCATTAGACCCAGAGGTGGCACTGTTCGGTCTATTAGAACGAAGCCCAAACCAGGTTATAACAAAAGTGGGGGAAATGTTTCTATCAATCTCCTTTCTGGTTGCACGCTCTCAGATTCTGCAGAACTTAAAGACAACAAAAATTCCAACTTTTTTAGAACAGTATAAAAAATAAAATGAGTTACAGTATACGAAGAAGCATATGCGAAAAGGGTTGGCCCTGTTAAGAAGTTTGTCTCAGTGTGGAAACCTTTTGATCAAATGGAGAGGGATCTGCAGGGATAACTTTATTATGTTTGTGGTATTGCTGGTCTAATTCTACTCCAGCTATATTAATCTGATGTGCAGTTCATCTGAAGAGAATGGTTGTTTTCTCTTAAGTATTATCATCTAGGTGATGCCTTCTTTTTGTATTTTTATCTCCAGTATTGGTCTTCGAGCTGCATGTACTCCTCTTTTTGAAGGAAAGAATTGTAAAGTATACTTGAATTTGCACTTGCACTTTAGTTAACTGTATCAATTCTCTCTGTATAATTGGATTTCTCTGACCTCAATTGAATCTGCAGTCACTTTTATTTAGGAGTAAGGCCCTCTCTTGAATATATATGATTTAGGTGATGACTCCTGTTAATGTTGAAAATAAGCTTGCTGAGTTTGAAGCATGTTCCGAAATGCACTTTAATTGTGATGATTGGATTATTCCCACGTTTATATAAAAACTGGCGATTTTATGTATTAAACAGCACTAACTGTATTAAGATGTGTATATATGCTTATTTATGTCTGTTCTAACTTATATTTTTCTACTCTGCTCAATAAAAAAGGTCATAATCTCTACCCCAAAGACAAACCTCACCACCAAGGTTGCCTCCATATCACTTTAAACACTGGATGTATGTATTGGATGGCCCTGACCAAAATACACCACTTAAAGGCTGGTTTTAAGGTTGAAAAGAATACAACAAATAGGAACAACAATTAATACTAATTATACCGCCTCCACTGGACAATAGAAACCGGGTATGTGCTTTCAATTTACAAAGCAAACTGCTGGCTGTAACTCATGGGTTCCTTTTTTCAAAAAATACTGCCAGATGTTTAATCAAATGTTTTTAAATTTAGTAAGAATGGCACAAATGCAAAACCTGCCAGCATCCAGTGCAATAGCCCATGCCCCACTCCCTCCAACTTCCGTCCTATTCTTCTGTGGCACTTTCCCTGTGTTGACTTTGCTACCAGGTGCCTTACTGTGGATGTAGTGTTCATACCACTGACACACTCATTACTTTATACGTCGAGCTACTGAAGGAGCTCAACTCAAAGTAGGTTTTGACTTCTGCTAACCTCTACACTTTTTTGCAAACAGTATGGATCATACATTATCTTTAAGGGTGTAAAAATTAAAAATGATGCAGAGCTCTATATCCTGCATCAGTGAAATGTCAAGCTGTTTTCATCTTAGCTCATTTACGTGTAAATTGATGTACCAGAGAAACACAGAATTGTGTTGCCATATAACTCCGTGTGCTAGCTTATTAAGTGGAAAGCCACATGGTGCATTATCTCCCTTTGTAGCGTGTACGCTACCAAGGGAGTAGGCCACACAATATGCAATAATCCCTCCTCCTTTAAAAGATGAATGCCTATTGATCCCTTTTGTTCTGGTCCAAAAGACCAAAATGCAGCTTTTGCTGCCGTTCCTGACCACCGCTGCGGATGCAGGCATGTGTGTGTATAGAGGATATGTGTGTATAGAGAATAATGTGTATATATATATATATGGATGTGCAGAGCGCATTAAGACATTTTTTCAACACTGCTGAATGAGTCACCATGCTTCTCTTCTTCCTCCACAATGGTAATAAATAAAGTGCTACTTTTCTTTTAGCAAGTAAATAGGCTATGGTCGTAAATCTCCTCACTCCTTTAGGTATATCTTTGACATATCCCACCAGGGCAATTAATGGTAATGGAGTGACCTCATGTTCAGTCATCTTCGAAAGTGTATTGAACACTTAACCCAGATGTCCACTACTGATTGGCCGATCCAAGCCAAGTGTATATAATATGCTAAGGACGCTATTTCCTTTTTGAGGTGGACATTGCCTGGAGGCGCTTACCTCTTTGGGAGCTTTCCTGAGCTATACACGGACCTCGCCGCACCCGCTTCGCGGGTGCCGCTTCACCGCTACACCAGAGGGGCTGGAGCTGTAGCCATCACCAGGAGTGGAACTGAGCAGGACCGGGACTGAGGGCTACAGCAGGGCTGCGAGTGTAGCAGGGACTCCATTTCCCAGGAGTCCCTGCGAGACCGAGTGACACCTTCCGGTCCGCTCTCCCTGTTGGCCCGCCCACCGCCCACTGGAGGGCTTTTTAAACCCACGTCTTCCTGCTTCCTTGGGACGCTATTTCCTTTTTGAGGTGGACATTGCCTGGAGGCGCTTACCTCTTTGGGGGCTTTCGTGAGCTATACACGGACCTCACCGCTACACCAGAGGGGCTGGAGCTGTAGTCTTTGCCAGGAGTGGAACTGAGCAGGACCGGGACTGAGGGCTACAGCAGGGCTGCGAGGGTTTGGAAGGTCCCCATTTCCCAGGAGTCCCTGCGAGACCGAGTGACACCTTCCGGTCCGCTCTCCCTGTTGGCCCGCCCACCGCCCACTGGAGGGCTTTTTAAACCCACGTCTTCCTGCTTCCTTGGGACGCTATTTCCTTTTTGAGGTGGACATTGCCTGGAGGCGCTTACCTCTTTGGGAGCTTTCCTGAGCTATACACGGACCTCGCCGCACCCGCTTTGCCGCTACACCAGAGGGGCTGGAGCTGTAGTCATCGCCAGGAGTGGAACTGAGCAGGACCGGGACTGAGGGCTACAGCAGGGCTGCGAGTGTAGCAGGGACTCCATTTCCCAGGAGTCCCTGCGAGACCGAGTGACACTTTCCGGTCCGCTCTCCCTGTTGACCCGCCCACCGCCCTGTACGCCCATTATATCAAGGTACTATTCTCCCGCAGCGCGGGACGCAGCTCGGGGCGAAGACCGGGCTAAGAGCGGGCCGTTTGAGGCCGTTCGAGGTCTAAGAGGTCTGGGCTGGGCCATTCCCCTTGGTTGGACTGTTGATTATTGTGATAATTTTCACTGTGTCACATCATTTTGTTATACATCTATTATGTGTACACGGGGTAGCCGCAGCAAAACTGCTAAGGGCCTTAACAAACCCAATGGGACCCTAGATGATTTCCTCACAAAGACCAATTTGGCCATTGATGTGGAAATCAGTAAAATGCAACATAGGGTTTCCTTAGAATTAGAAGCTGTGCGAAAACTTTCCCTCAACTTAGCTTCCTCCAAGAAATCATCTCTAGGTAACCTTGCCCTAGCTCTAACCCCTGAGCGTACATCAGGTCCCCGCCCTCTGCTAACATTGGCAGACATCCACCATCTCCCAACCACATCCCTACCCGAGCCTACTCTGAAACCAACATTACCATCTCTAAAGCCCTTGGAGGAGCTTGTACCTCCTACCCCTGTTGCCGGTATAGGCTCCCCCCCTAAAACCGTTTTGCCCAATACTGCAGCAAATGCTAAAAAAGTTGCCTTACAAAAGAAGAAATGCCTTGCTAGATCTACTTATGCTCGCAAAAAGGCAAAAATTGCGAGATCTCAGTTTTTTAATAGTAGACGACCATTGGGCACACTTGGGGTAGGGGAAGAAATATCCAAAATCAACACTGCCACACCGGGCACGGATAACGCCAAGCTGTGTTGTGTTTGATCCCCCGATGGTAACTCTCCCAGACAAGAGCAAGGAAGGGTCAATAGAGGGTGGGTTGAGTGTGGTGGAGGGGGATAGGAGGGGGGACGAGGAATTTCTTAAAACTGTTTGGGACACACTAAAACAGTTACTTACCCCGCTGGAACTTAGACTTTCCCGAATGGAAAACCACCTATTAGAAATGGATAGGACTATAGTTACATTGGCTAGCCTTAGTCTTAAACAAATGGAAGCTAGGTTTTCCCAGGGTGAGGGTTTTACCCCTCAGGTGCAGGAGTCAGAACCCCCGGCCCCTACTCCCCCAAGACTGAAACCTATACCTAAACCTCGTACCAAAGTTGGTGATACCGTTGCTACCATTTCAAAATCTATTACCCCCAGTGTTTGTCCCCCCCAGATTGTAGCACCATCTAAACCCAGGCCACAAGCTGTCGTACACCAGTCTAATCAATTGGCAAATAAGAAATTACCACCACATGAATCTAGTCGTCCAAACTTTCGTGGTGGGTATATTGATCTACCACCTGAGGCTAGCCCTTATGTCATAGTACTAGCTGGTGTACCTGCTCTTGACCCCCAAACCAAAGAGAATCATTGGTCCTTAAAAAACAAGGTCATACATTGGCTTAATACAAATAGACAGCTCCATGGGTTGGACCCACGCGCAAATCCATGGCGATTGTATAGTGGTGTCATTTGCAGACCCCCATACAGCTCAGCATCTCTGTTCATGGGCCCTACGCGAAGAAGACCCCTCTGTTGTTGTTAGACCCCTCACCTTTTTCTATCCTCCTCGACAACCGTTTGAAATGGAGGGGTCTTGGTCAACAGTCCAAAAATCTAGACAGAGGGGACGCAGGAATGGTTGGCAAAACCAAAATAACTGGTGGCAAGGGGTTCCTACTAATAACATGTTTGGTTGTCTGGATGAGGTTGACTGACTTGGGGGGGTTGATGCCTCTATACACCCAGTGGAACCAATTCCCCCTCAGGCGACTGCCCCGAAAACCATGCCAGTATCCAGTATGGATTGTTTAATACCACAATTAGGTCCAAAAATAACACTGGATCATGTTATAACTCCCATTCCGACTGAGTCGGGGGCTCTGGGACAATTAGAGACTATTACCTTCAGTAGCCCGGCTAATGCAATCAAGGTGGCCTCATGGAATATAGCAGGATTGAGGGGTCGCCTGGATAACGACGATTGGGTAGACTTCATTATCACACATGACATCGTCGTTTTTCAGGAAACTTGGTCAATCGATCCCCTATTTAGGGTAGGTTTCCTAAATCATTATAAACCAGCCACACAGGGCCCCAGGGGTAGGGCTTTGGGTGGTCTTACTATATGGGTTAGAAACTCCCTGGGCTTCAGCGTTAAGGAAACCCTGGTGGAGAATGCTGACCTCCTTTGCATTTCCCTGAGTAAGGACAATTGTAAGGATATTGTGTTAATTAACATCTACGCCCGAGGTTGCCAGGGTGGGAGGAAGCAACCCATTCTTAATGACCTCGAACACCTCCTGAATAAGTATAAAAGTGATCATCTTGTCCTAGTGGCTGGTGATCTGAATTGCTCATTCGAACCCATCCTGACTTTAGCTGAGCATGTGGGGATTGAAGAAGATACCGCCTGGAATATCCCCCAGTTAGCTATAACTAAGGGTGTTAGGGGAACGGAGGCTGCCCTCCACTGGCTAGGGCTCTGCCTGGAGTGGGGGCTTTGGGCAGTGAATGGCCATAGTCCGTCTGACAAGCTGGGGAAACCAACCTTTGACAATGGGATTAGTGCAAGTCGCATTGACTATATATTGGTCAATATAGAATCCTGGTCACACGTAATAGATATGTTAATAGAGACCAGGCCAGAGAGTGATCATAATCCTCTCTCCCTGGGGCTCAAGGTTCCTGGATTAGGTGTCCCCCAGACAGAAACAGCTTGTATAACATCTGACCTAGTCCTGTGTGATAACAGAAGACGGGTCAAATGGTCAAGGGTCACAGCTGACCCAGAGCTTATCTGTCAAATAGAGGAGTTGGTCCTAGACACAAGAAACAGGATGACTGTATTATCTCCCAATGGCGGGGTAGAGTCCATTACTATGGATCTCCACGAGAAATGTTTTGCGGCTCTTAAAAATCTTCTCACCAGGCCATCTAAAAATCATAAAGTCAATCCACACAAACGATGGTATAATAAGAACTGCAGAGAAGCCCACAGCAAACTAATAGCAGCTGTTAAAACCAGAATAACCCCTGATATCAGGAAAGCTAGACAGTTCTATAAACACACCCTTTGGGAAGCTAAGAGGGATTGGGACGATTCGTACTGGCTAGATCTCCTCAAAGCCTGTGAGTCGTCTAACCAAGTAAAATTCTGGGAGATAGTTAGATGGGGCAGGGATTCAGACTCCCAAATCCCTGTAAATCATGTTTCCGCTAAGGATTGGGTGGAATTTTTCTCCGCCCAATTTAAAGATACAAATTTTGAACAGGAGTTGGAAATTGAGCCTACAGTGGGGATAACACCAATATCGTATGGGGATACGCTGACCTTCCTCACCTCAGACACTGTACATGCCCTAGGTTCTGTCCAGTCTGGCAAAGCCCCAGGTTTAGATGCCATACCAGCGGACCTTTTTAAATTGAACCTTGATCTGTGGGTTCCATATATCACAACTCTAGCAAATTCTATCGCAGCAGGGGCAAGGGTACCACAATCCTGGAAAGGTGCTGAGATACTTCCAGTTTATAAGAAAGGGGACCGATCATCACCGAACAACTATCGCCCCATTAGCCTGATCGACTCTATTCAAAAAGTTGTATCAAGAATGGCCCTAGCAAGAATACAGGAGTGGATCGAGCAGAATAACATACTCTCCCCCATGCAGGCAGGGTTTAGATCAGGCACCAGCACCCTAGATCAGGTGTTCCGACTTACCATGCTGTATTGGAAGGTGGTTTTCTTGGGCGGCGGGGTCATCTATGCCGCCTTTGTTGGTCTTAGGTCGGCCTTCGACTTGGTCCCTAGGGCAAAATTATGGGAGGCCCTCAGACTTATGGGTCTCCCCGTTGAACTTTTAGAACTAGTCAGGCGTTTACATGAGGGTAATTTTGCCCAGGTAAGATGGGGGAGACAGGGTCAGGTGACCAACAGCTTCCCAGTCCAACGAGGGGTGTGCCAGGGCTGCGTGTTGGCCCCTACCCTGTTTCTCCTGTTTATCAAACAGGTGGTTGCATTCTTTAGTGATACGCAAACAGATGCACCTACCCTGGGGGGATCAAAATATCCCATGTTAATATTCGCCGACGACACCCTGCTCCTTTCTAAAACCCGGAGCGGGTTACAGGTAGCCCTGAATAGATTTGCTGAGTTTTGTATAAACAACGACCTACAGATCAATGTCGACAAAACCAAATTCATGGTTTTTAACAAAAAAAAACCTATTAAAAGTTCGGTTACTTTGAATGGTGCCCCAATTGAACAGGTCAAGGTTATGACATATTTGGGCGTGACTCTTGATCACCAACTTACCTGGAATCCCCAGTTGGAGGTTTTAAAACTTAAATTTGTTCGCCTTACGGGATGTTTATTGCAGGAACAAAAAAAAACCTTGACCAAACGCATTATACCAGCGGTAAAAATTTGAGGCCAAGGCCAATGCTGCTACCCTGTATGGAGCGGACATATGGGGTTACAAAGACTTGTCAGCACTAACCACAGCACAGAATAGGTTTCTGCGGAACCTGGTGGGGCTTCCACAATCATCACCAATAAAACCATTGCTTTTAGATCTAGGTTTTAGACCTCTGAACGAGATGGCGCAGTATCGTCTCGTAGCACTCTGGCGTCGCCTTTGGACGACCCCAGAGCTTAGTCTTTTCGCTCATGAATTGGGCGAGGTCAAATCATTGTGGGGTGCTCACAAAATCCCATGGCTCCGGGAAGTAAAACAAATATTGTATTCAATGGGCCTCCCCGAATTATGGTTACATCCTGAATGCTCTAGGTTCCCATCCAAACAAGAGTTTAAAGATCAGTTCTGGGCTGCAAAGAAATCTGCACTGGTCACTCTTTCTTCTGACAACAGCTTAACGGGACTTTTTCTAACATACAAGGTAACACCGTCCCTTGAGCCCTATTGGGACTTGATCTGCAAAACCCTAGACCGTAAGCTGTATCATCAGTTTCGGGTGGGCACTTTGCCGACCAACTCCTTTACTGCAAAGTGGGCGAAGAAAACAAGTAATAAATGTTTTTTTTATCCTGACCAGGTAGAAAGTATTGGTCATCTGTTTTTCGCTTGCCCAGCATATCGATCGCCTCGACTGAAATGGTTGAAACCTATTTGCAAAACCTTGAATTGTGGGGGAAATCGTGAAGCCCTGTTGAAATGACGTAATATACGAACTGAATTGACTGTGATCTGTGTAGCCAAATTTTTGGGGTGGGTGTGGCTGATTCGTGCAAAGAAATCGAAAACCCTTTTAAATTAATTTTTATGAAATGATTGTTGTTTATTGGCTTGTATAAGTTTTTAAATATTTTATTATGTATGTTGTCTTTTATGAATTTTATTCGAAATAAAGACACAATGAACTGAACTGATAAGGAAGTTGCCGTCTAGGGCTTGTAGGTATAAACCGGTTGCATTTAAAATTGTTGGCGTATAATAGATTCTCAATAAAAACTAATAGTGACACAGCCTCAAGCACAACCTGGGGTATACTGGAGGATGGTGGGTTGGCATTCCCCCCCACCCCCGTTTGAAGCACTGCAGCACGTGGTTGATCAAATAATGTTTAGTGAGCATCAGATTCCTAAATTCACCCTCCAAAAACTAATATCAATCTGTGCCTACTTTTGAGTGATACTTCGCCCATCTGTACACAGCAATAATACCATTTTGCCTCCGATTCCTCCTCCACCAGATCTAACCCTCTCCTCTCACCACCGCCTCCTCCTATTGCTTGTCTTATCTCAGCCACTTGCCTATACAACATGGTTATAATGAGTTGTGGTGCGCTAGGTATTATGAGTTGACTCAATGTTGGGAGTGAAGGTAGGATAGAAGGCTCGGATGGAGTGTTTATGCCTGAAACATAAAATATATCAACAGGAAATATTCCCCCTTTCTCTTCGAACTGGTGTAAAGACATGTCTCATCTCTCTACATATAGATCACTAGGCATCATAACCCCCATCTGTGTAAATTGCTGTTTTGCTTTGGATTCCGAAGTGACTTCTAATAATGGATTGCTCTATAAATATACCTTATCTAGCCACACAATTCGAGCTAATGTGTGCCAAGCATATACCATGCAAGCCACTATATTGTATTGCAATGTTGTCTAAGAAGTCTATGATGTGATTGTGCTTAGTGGGAATGGTGCTGCCATATTCATGAGGTACTGTAAAGTGAGGGGGCTGGACATCTGCATAATGCCAGCTGCCTGAACTGCCAAGCGAGATCTTCCCTGGATTGGAAACAGCATCCTGGGACCGGTTTCGAGGTATCACCCCTCAACAGCCAGGCTAGCATGAATCCAGTGGTACAGCGAGCAAGGGACCCATATCTGGGCATACCCATCACACGTAGGGTGAAAAATGCTGCACAAACAAATGATGGACAGAATGCTGAACAAATCAAACATTCACCCCCGTTCAAGAGATCGCGATTAAATCCATTGTTATTTTGCTCACCATTCCAGCTCAGTTTAGACCTAGCCATATGCAAATCAATCTTGACCCTGTTCCTCATGGGAACAGTCCAGCCTGAACTGCCAGGCCTGTTCCTCAGTGGACTGGAATCAAGCATCCTTGGAACGGTTTTGTGGTATCACCCCATATCAGCCAAGCTAGCTTGAATCAAGTGTCTGGAGAACGAATCCACCCTTGGAATATGGGAACATTTGCATGATCCAATTCAATATTGGATATGTATCAGCACACATACATTTCAATAGCAGAGTTTGAATGTTTTTAAGCAAGGCTTTTGTCTGTGGATTGGTATATTAAGCAATAGGTAAAGCAAAAGAACGTAGAAACACCATTTTTATAACAGCTATTCTCCCAGCCATCGACAGTGGAAACTGTTGCCATTTTAACACTTTATGTTGCATCTTCAGTACCACTGGGTCATAGTTTTCGCATTACTTTCTCAGCATTTCTATATATATTTATTTCCAAATATCTAACTGGTTGCTCACACCACAGGGGCGTGGGGGATAAAAAAAGGTGGCTTGGGGGTGTTGATTGTGTCCGGGATAAACTGGGACTAACCCCAGTAAATTTGCAGTCCAGAACATTGGCCAAATCTCAGGAATTGTCAGACTATCCGAGGCGGGTGTGTATTTATGCTATGTACCATGCTGTTTAGAAATCTGTAGAAGCTATAAGCCTAGGTACTGAACCAACACACAAGGAGGTTAGATCCAAGCTAAGAGATAAAATATAATTCATTAGGCTTTATATGTATGCCATTTGATTTCCAATGTAAACCTTTAGAAAAAGCTCTTGCAATGCAGTATGTAGTGACATTTAAAGTTAATTTTTCTACGCTGCTTTGATAGTATGACAGTTTGTAAAAAAAAATGTGTATGTACGTATATTAGTAGACGTACTCCGAATAATATGTCCAATTGGTACACATTTATTTTCAGTGACAAGACATAAACCACATGTACATACGCAGATATATCGAGCTCCTACTGTTAAAACTGGTTCAATTAGATGTAAAAGTGTTCCCTACAAAAAATGTACTTGCACAAACACACATATTTAAAATAACGGTTAAGCGAGTCGGGTATTTGACATCCCCAAAATATGAAATGGGCCTATTTTAATAAATGACCGGCATCACCTATCGCATGGTACACTCGCAATAATACAGTTGTAACGTTTTCAGGTTTCCTGTATGAGATTGTGGATTTATATTCCCCTGCCACTTGTTTACGATGACCTTTCGGCCAGATAAACGGTGAGGCACCTCTGCTGAATCATGGGTAGGGCGTGGCTCTAAAATGGCAGACTTTGACATCACTAGGCTGGGATCTTGCACTGACTGTTGGCTATAGGGCACACAAGGAGGGGGGCAGCTTCAGGTGTTAGTACTTGTGGAGTGATGATGCAGTTCCTCTAGTTGATGTGACACAGATACCTAAGCACTGGGTTCATATCAGAGACGAACACCAAATAACAATGGATTCCTGGTCTAATTCTACCAGAGCAAGCTCCCGGCTCAGCCTACCTTGAGCCCTAAAGATAGCTCAAAATGTCGAATTTTTGCCTTCCCCCATTGGCAAATATGGAGCACCGTTTACTTCTGCACGTTTAGTCTCACCTTGTGATATTTACTTTTGATCTTCATTGCTAGGTCAAGCCTACTGGTTGCACACATAACTTAAATGGGATTAAAGCCCAACCCCTGCTTACCAATTTTTGCTTTTATTTTCACCTTCGTTTACTTGCTGCTCATTTAATGGCTTGTCTTTTTCATCTTGTGTTTTTCCCTCCACTGGAGCATACATAACATAACTTTACTTGTCTTTTTCCGCTGCTTACTTTAAGGGAACCACTTTGTTTCTTTTTTGCTCAAGCAATTCATGAGTGTGGATGTGTTTTCTAGCCTTCTCTCTCATGTGCTCTCTCTCCCCCTGCACTCTGTGCTAAAAGCTCTCATCCATGTTACTCTCTCCCACCTGAGTGATTCTCTCTCCCCGCCGTGCTCCGTGTTGGTTTCACCCACATGCTTTGCCCTTTTAACTCCGTTTTCTCTTGTGTGCTCCTCCCCTTGCCTTCATTGTTCCTCCCTCATGCGCTTCTTTCCATTAACTCTCTCCCTCCACTCCGACACGCTCCCAAGATGCTCTCTCTTCCCTTGGCCGATCTCTGGTCTATATATTTTTTTTGTTCAATTAATTTCATTTTAGCAGGACCAGGCAGCAAATTGTTACAGCCCTTCCACTTTATAAACAAAAGCATTTTTGTGCTTTTTTATGCTCATATTTTTTTTATTTACTGATTTAGCTCAGATTTGCGAATTAAAAAAAATGTCATCCATTTCACACACATTCAAAATGGTGGGGCCGCTTGGCCAGGTGCCTTTGTTTTTTAGGTTTCGCCTGCCAAAAGCTGCGCAAGCAGAGTTTCGCGCAGGCGAAATCTTTTGTTTTGCAGTATGGCTGTTTGTCCAGCCTGTTTCCCATTGGCTAGCTCCATAAATGGAGGCTAGCCATTGGAAAACAGAGGCATCCGTCATTAAGCGAGGCGACTCGTGGGCGTTCTGTTGTGTTCTATATGGGACCCCGATCAATATTGTGACCTTATGCCCCTATACGGCTATAATCAATACATATCCCTATGATGGCATAAAAGATCAGAGCCATATTTCAGTAACTCGTCTCTGCAGCTCATTAAAGTACATGACACAGCAGAAGCCACTTCCTTAGATTCCTAGATAACACTACGAGTTCTTTCAACAGATAAAACCCCAGCAACCTGGGAAAGCCCGCTTGCTTTGTTTTGATTAGTAATAGAACTCTTGCAAGCACTGTATGAACGACCAGTTCTTAGTGACATCTTTATTGACGTCTTATGTCCAAAAACGTACGTCAAACAAGGCACCTTTCAGGTATAAATAATACCAACGTTGCCTTAAGCAAATGCGATGGTGGTGGTGAATACAGGAGCAGAACAGCTGTCCCTTGCAGAGCCCAGCAGATGCGAGAAGCCCACGGACGCTGCCCCTCCTCCTCCTTGACGTGCTGAGAAAGACGCTGTCTTTTCTCCTGCCGAGAAAATCCAGCTCCGGCGTTTCCAGCCTACCCTTGCGGGTAACTGGAACATCGAGTCCTGAGAGGAGATACCAGACCTCCAACATTCTATTCCAGAGGTACGGTGTTGACTAAATCCTTAGAGATTGAAGCAAACCCTTGGCAAAACCAACTTAACTTAAACTGCTACTCACTTACTCCCTCCCAAGTATTAGGCTTAGGTCAGGTACACCGGGGTAGGCGTAGTTAGAAGCACCAGTTGAGGACGTTAGCCAAATGTATATATGAATGTATATATTTTATTCATTTTAACTATCGTATGGCTAAGAAACCATACCAATGCTTTTACAGTATTATTTCGCAATACTCCTTTTACTGTACGCACTTTCTATAATAACAAGTCTTGCAATTGTGGCAATTCATTTCTCTTGCATGAGAAGGAAGACTGTTCAATAAATAATACCTTTTATTGAAAACGCCCGTCTCTATATTCTCTGCCTACTGGTGAAAGTAATTCTGCACAACTGACTGAGTGAAATAGCTGTCTATTGTTTCACACGACTCTAGAGATTGACTCTTATTCTGAGGAGCAAAGTTATCATGTTAATGCGGTTGTTGGAAAACTGAATCCCTTCTTGTCTGAGCCAGGGAAGCTGATCACTTCCTATTCAGTCAAGAAAATTTCCAGTGACCTCTGAGCTAGCTGGTACAAACCCAATTAAGTCTAACATAGTCAGTAGAGACCTAGAAGACCGCACTCCTACGTCTATACTGCTGTTTATGTTATTCCAATGCGCAGGACCTATAGGGAAAATAGGAACTACACTACAGTTCCTGAGAATTTTTCTCATCCGGCCCCTTTTAGGACGTCAGTGCGGCGGTGGGCAGGGTTTATTTTTTTGGTCGTCAATGTTTCATTTGCTCATTCCGCGGCCGACCGCCGCCGGAAGTCCAGGTGAGTGCCTTTCTTGCCGTTTGCCGTTCCCGCCCCCCTCCCGCTGTCCGTGCTTTTCCAGCCCCCCCTCCCGCTGTCCATGCCTTTCCCGCCCCCCTCCCGCTGTCCGTGCTTTCCTGCCCCCCTTCCGCTGTCCTTATGCCCGTTCCCGCCCCCCCCTCCCGCTGTCCGTGTCTCCGGCCCCACTTGTTTTTTCTTTCTACAGGCTGGAACATCTGCTTATTTTTTCTAAGAAATAGAGTGGGGTTCTGACTGTGTTATGAGTGTGTGTGTTGGGGGGAGGAGGGTTGATTTATTTGTATCCCCCTGCTTCGTCGCAGCTGAGATTTAAGGCTTGTTTAATTCAGGAGGGGCCTGTCCTTTGTGTGTTTGAAGCGCACGGCATTAGCATTTAAAGACGGCAGTGCACTCGGCAGCGTTTCCCTCAATTAACCCTTCCCTGAAGCCTGGGGCTAATCGCTTTACAATGACCAATATAAATCAACACGGTCTTTTATCAGAGAAGTGCATAGGGAGCACGGCTACGTCCCAGATCCTATCCCGAAAAAGGCAATCGGAGATTACCATGGTTCCGCCGCAGTGTCCTTCCTCACGAGGTGAATGAGAGTAGGTGTGCACCTCAGAGCTGTGTGTGTGTGAGTGTGTATGGTCGATGCATGTACGCGGTATCTCCTACTTGTAAGGTGGCGTCTGCGGGTGAGAGAAAATTAAGAGTAATAAAAGTGCTCCTCCGTGGGTATATTTAAGTGCGCGCGAATGCACATCTGTGTGTGAGCGGTAGCTCCTTCCCCGTAAGGTGTGCGTATTTGCACGTGTAAGAAAGTTGCCAACAATGGAAGCCTTTTCTCGTGAGGGTAATGAGGGTAATGAGTGTAGGCCTGCATGAGTAGTTGAGCAGTCTGTAGCATTTCTTACATCTACATGAGAATGTGTTTGGGTGTATATGAGAGCAGTTAGAGCCCTTCAGTGTGATGTGTGTGCGTTCATGCGTGTGTGTGAGCAGTGTGTGTACTTCCTAATGAGAGTTGTGTGTCATTGTGAGAGTGAAATGTGAGCAGCTGGTTTTAGTACTTGAAGTTGTGTGCGTGTTTGAGTGAAAGAGACCACCTTGTATTCATTCTAGTGAGATGTGTGTGTGTGGTGTGTGCGTGCATTTTGTGTACTTCCTAATGAGAGTTGTGTGTCTTCGTATATGAGAGTGAAATGTGAGCAGTTGTTAGTACTTAAAGTGGTATGCGTGTCTGTGTGAAAGAGAGGCCAGCCTGTATTCTTTCTAGTAACGTGTGATTTTCGGACTGTGTGGGCGTGTGCATGAGCAGTTTGTTTACTTCCTAATGAGGGCTGTGTGCCTGTGTCTGTATCTGTGTGAGAGTGGCATGTGAGCAGTTCTGTTAGTACTTGTTACTAAAGGCATGCAGAGTCGGTTCGGGACGTTATAGATGACCCATCCGTCCACTCATCTCTCGAAAGATATCAGGCACACCACCATCCCTTCATACTACACTGGAGTATATGGCAAGTACGTTTTTTTTTATAAAACATCACAAACTCAACCTATCATGAGCATCAGTTACATTACAGGAGGACACATTCATTTTCGGTAGGCACGGGGAATTAAAGAGAGTTGCCCAGATTCACAGGATGGTGAGCCAGCGCCAAGAGTCCAAACTAGTTCCCAGCTCCAAAGTGGGCAGCTCTGGCCTAAGTCACCCCTTGAATATATAACCTGTTCCTTGTGTTTGTGATATGCTAATTGAACACCAGTACACTTTGTAAACAAAACATGCAGTTGTTCGCATAGGGCCGGGCATATTTTAGTGGGGACGAGTTTATGATGTGTTTAAAGTGTCTGGGCGCTCAGCTTAAGTTTACTGCTCATTGGCCACTTTGGCTGCCAGTTCCTCTGAAGGAATGTGCACCGTAATAAAACCATTAATACAAATGCTGCGTGTGAATGCCTGTCACTAGCATCAAAGTGGACAGAAGCTTAAGAGGCGCTTTAGGTGTAAATACTGCAGTGTTGTATAGGACTTAAGATGCAATATTATTTTTTTTTGTTTAAATCTTGTACAGATATTGTATTAATTGTTTTGTTTGCTAAGAGCTGATTTTCGATAATAATGTTTTGAATAAACACAACCTGTGTGATGAATCCAAATTAGAGATATTCAGTATAGTCAGTGACTCAGCTGAGTTGGAGGGTGCGGGATCCAAATTGGGTGGCTCCCTGGCCCAAGCAATACAGAGAGTGTTACTGATTCTCACTCAACTAGCTGGTTTAACAGACATGTTGAAATGCAATCATCTTATCCCCAAACATCAGCTGATCTATTTTTGAAAATAGCCATATGTTGCTATCAAATATACATTTTCTTTTTGAAAAGAGCAAACAAAATGACAAAAGCTTATTAAGAAAAAATAAAATAAAACATGCTTTGCCACAAATATCGTTTCATTTTTCGTAAATACACATTTGACAATCAGACTTCAATTTGTCATTTTCATCACATACTCACATGCATCACTGCCACACATGAATGCCATGTATCACTATCATGCCATGGAGGTCTACAATCATGCCAAGAATCATCATGCTTGGATCAACATTAGACCAAGGGTGGGAATCCTGATGCCATGTGTGCCAACCACAAGAAGCAAGTAATTGCCACGGTTATACCTTGGCCACCACTATACTAGGTTGAGCAACATCATTCAGGGGTGGAAACCAATATTTCAAAAATTGACATCAATATGTCAGAGGTGGCATTTGCCAGCGGTTGCCATCATGAAATTGATTCTCACATTATGCAAAGCATTTCCACCTGTATGCCATGGCCACCAATACCAAAGGTGGGAACCATCAATACGCTAAGAATTCCAATCAATATGCCCGGAACAACATTTTGCCAGAAGTGGGAACCATCTTTTATATTGAAGCCCACAATATGCAAATAATGATCACCATTTTGCCTGGACTAGCAGCTTCATGCAAGATTGAGGGGAGGGGTGACGGTGTGGCGCGCAGGGCCTGACGGGCCTGCTGGGCAGCAGCATCCGAGGGCCTTGCGCCAACCGACCCCTCCTGCTCGGGTCGGACCACTGGGGGGCACGAGCTGCCGGGGCCGCTCGGCCTTCGCTCTGCTGGGTTCAAAGGGGCCTCCCGCCAGGCCCTCGAGTCGGAAGGTCCATGCGGGGTGGAAGCTCCTTGCTTGAAACAACAGCCGAGGCTGGCCAAGCAGTCCATCCATAAACGGACTGAGAGTGCCCAATCGCATCTTCAGCAGGCAAAATCCTACGAAGACACCTTTCCTGGGCAATTGCCAAACTCCAGAGCAGGCAAGAAAGCAAATCCAGGCATGCCAAGTACGCACAAACACGGACAAGTTGGCTTCTGGCAGAATGGACGATCACTGCTGTGCATCAACAAATACTTGCAGCTAAACCGCTGCGCAGGTCACCCACAACACACAGAGTAAGTCCGCTAGTCGCCAATGTAAAGTAGGCGGACTCCGTAATTAACCTTTACTGATTACAACCACGATTACAGTCTTTAACCACTGAGTGTTAGGTAATATCTTACAGTGGAAGACTGCTGGACTTTGGCGTCAGTTGCTGGTATAATTCAAGGTGTCCATAAACAAATTATGAGCAGTAAAGAGGTGCTATAGAGCATAGTCTAACCCTCCACTGATACAAAACTTTAAAAAACTATAGAGCCCAACTTGATTGGATCAATCTAACAATCCGTCCATTGGCCTAAGTAGAAAAGAATACTTTTGCTTTAAAGAACTCTCACCCACCAGGGGTACCCCGTAGTGGCATGCTTCATCATAGAGTTCACTCCTGATGCAGGCATGGACGGAGGTATTTTCGGTAAGCAGGCCAGGTGGGAACGTTGGAGTCTGTGTGACTAAAGGCACGCTTTTTGCCAATTACCTGTGGAGCACTTTTAAATGCTGTTATATATAGCAATTTATGAACACTAAATAGGTGTTTAGGTGTGCTTGACGTATGTATGTTAAATTCATCAGTTACGTCAGCATTATGGAATAAGTGTGGATTGAGCATTTGGGAACACAAGTGGCAGAAATATGTTGACACTAAGAGGAAGTAGGGGTTACTAGAGCCCTGGGACTTCCTAATTTTTCCTGTTTTTAATCATACTGGCTGCTAGCCAGATTAAAGTGTTAGGTGTACCAGGCAGGTATTTTTAAAGCTTAACCCTACCCCCACTCAATACCCTATTCCTTTTTCAACAGTGCTCCCATGCATCTCATAGGTTGTAGCACGCCTCGTTCTGCAACGGCCGGGAAGGAACTCTCTGATGAAGAATACCACCAAGGCAAGCACTGTCACCCGCCGCTGTGACATGGGTTGCATGGCGACCACTGTCACCCCTTTGACGTGGCCGACATGGCGAGCACTGTCACCCGCAGAATAGTGAGTGCAGAGTGAAGAGTGACTAGGGAGTGCTAGAGAGTGCAGAGTGACTAGGGAGTGCTAGGGAGTGCAGAGTGACTAGTCAGTGCTAGGGAGTGCGGAGTGACTAGGGAGTGCTAGGGAGAGCTAGGGAGTGCAGAGTGACTAGGGAGTGCAGAGTGCTAGGGTGTGCTAGGGAGTGCAGAGTGACTGCAGAGTGCTAGGGAGTGCAGAGTGACTTCAGAGTGCTAGGGAGTGCAGAGTGACTAGGGAGTGCGAGGGAGTGCAGAGTGACTAGGGAGTGCTAGGGAGTGCAGAGTGACTAGGGAGTGCTATGGGGTGCTAGGGACTGCAGAGTGACTGCAGAGGCTAATGGCAATGTAAATGACAATGCCATTTATTTATCTGTTTTCAAAACCAACACATAAATACAAATTTTGTCATTTACAATGCCAATAGCTCTAACTTTTCCAAAGGCGAAACCATTGCATTATAAATGCTTGTTTCTTTTGTTCCTGTTGTACAGAAGAAAAGGCACTCGCAGAGCCAAATGGTCTCAAAAGCAAGGACTACTGGCTTTGCCACTGCTGGTTTTAAATTGTTACTGCACTCAGTTAATCCCTTTTACTCTTTTCACAAAACATTGATAGAACCCCCACTTTAAGGTGAGATGATGGCTTAGCTTTGGGAGATTGTGGCTTGTGAAATTGTGGGATTTCAAATGGTTGAACCTGGAGAGGTTTATAAGTGAAATCATAAATATTTTACAAGGGTTTTGTCACAATGATGTTCTGGGGCCTTAACATGGAGCAGGTAGTGAGGAGAATGTGTATCTGAATATTAAATGATAGGATAAGATAAGGCCAGATAACTATCTGAAGCCTGCCTCAAAGTTTACAGTATCGGACAATGGGTCATTAGAGGTGTGTAAAGTTGTACCATCGATATGGAATGAAGGTCTCTATTGTCTCTTGTTAAAGCTAAGCTCAAACTTTGTACAGTATGTCAGCCTCCTAGCTCCTGCTCAACACGAAAGATGTGAGGGTGTCCTCGGGGTATGGGAGGATGAGTTTTCCGATATAGGAGACCCTTAGTTTGTATAACCAGCATGTGGATTCAAAGTGTGAATGATTCTATACATCATCTTGCACGTTCTTCACATACATGACATCACACTAGACAAATAGGTTTAAGACAAGTGTTTACAGGGAGGAAATCTTAAGAAAGAAGTGGGGGTGGGGTAGAAGCTGTGGGCATTGTCGGGGGATCCTGCAGTCCAAGGCACTCTCTGGAGGAGTGGATGGAGCTACCTCATGTAATATTTTTGCAAAATTGTTCTCAGGGTCCAGCAGTCTAGTTCTCAAGCAATAAGATTTTGAACAGCGCGGGACAGTGTTCTTTCCTATCAAGAGGACCATTAGAATCAGTAGATTTTGTGAAGCCGCCTCCTAGTGATCAAAGACTGTTAAGGGGAATGCCAATCGGATACTTTACTATATGGGCCTAACTAGTGTTCTCTGTTCGATAGCTAAGGAGATCCAATAACATTAGAAACAATGTCAGTCTTCTTTGAAAAAAGAGGACTACAGCTCTCATGTGCAGTTGGATGGCATGAGGCCCTATGGGACCCTGATCATTAGGTTTGTGTTGGATTCTAAAATGGTCTCTGGGTCTAGTGTCTCTAATACCCTACCCAGACATTTCTTCTAGTATACAATGCCATCTCAATCTATGACCAGATGTGGGAGAGGGAGGATTTGGTTCATGGAAACAGGTGATGGAGAGACTTCCATATAAGTGGATTCTAAGCTATCCCAGAACTTTTCATGGTCTTCCAGGTTTGAATAATCAGAGGATTTGCAGTTTACAGTTCTCCACATCATTGAGGGTTCTAGTAAGGCATATGTAACGTCTAATTTGTGGAGTCTGTGGTGCAAAGCAAGGAAGGATTTGCCCTATATGTTGGCCCCTGAGTCACGATAAATGGCAAATGCGTGACCACCAAACATGTATGGGCCATGTCTACAGGCTGCTTGGAAGACTAGATGATCTTGTCTGTGTTGGAGGCAACATGGTATTATAGCTCTTGCATATACTTCCTTCATTGATCGAATCTGGTGTGCCCTGTGGACTTCTAGAGGTGGAGGGAAAGTTAGGAAGGGAGGAATGTTGCTAGAAATCCATCTATGTCTTACTTCTAAGCTTTCTCAGGTATACCACACATTATTGTGTCTCAAGTGATCTTCAAGACCTGTATTTTCCTGCATAGATACCAAATTTCCCCCCCAGTCCTGCGTGGTACTGACGTGCTTATTCATATAATCAGGTCTGTTCTTTGCTAATGTTGGCCTACTATGAAGAGAGGCAAGCTTAGTTCTGATTGATTTTATTTCTGTCATCAGTGTAGTTATATTACTGTCTGTAATGCCAACGTGGATTCTACAGATGAAATCTCCTTCGTACTGTTCTCCAAAATGTAATGGGCCGGGTCTCAAATGCCACTGCGGGTGGCTGTTGTGATCTGCTTAATGCTTCTACAAATAGGAGTTGTCAGGAGTGCTTTGGTGAAGGAATGATTATGTCTTAATTGCGAGTTGTGAAGCAGTGCAATAGATAACAGAGTTCTGTCTGCTATGGTTTAACTCCAGTGCTCAATATCCCAGGCAGAAAGAGAGGCGAGTTTGTCAATAAACCAGATTCGACCTGGGTTAAGGTTTTTCAGTGATTTACATAGAGTCTCCGCATCATGTTCAGGGACTAAAGGGAAAAAGCCAAGCAAAGTCATGATCAGGTATGAGCTCCAATAACACATCTAGTAAGGTGAAAGCTTACCTCCTAATGCAAAGCCTGTGTTGGTGGTAAATTGTGGTTGTGTATACTCCCTATCATCCAGTATCTAACAGTCCAGTCATTGTTACTATGTGCCATTAAGTCACTGGTGATTTTTACGGTGCCAATAAGAGCAAGAAAGTCACAGCAGAATTCCCCGATGGCTGGTCACCACATTCCTCCTGGTTTTCATTGTGATCAGGTTTATTTGTGTTTTAGCCGCTGAATTTTACTATTGTAATAGGGGATTCTTGCAGATGAAGAAAGGCAAAGCACACCATGCGAGGTCTTGTACTGTGGGCCACTTACCTCCTCTAAAAGCAACTTCCTCATACTCTGCTGATCTGGGCCTCTCTGTGTTCAGGTTCACCTCTCCAAGAGTTTCAAGGCTCCCAAGCATCTTACCAAGAAGTCTTGGTCTTGACTGTCGTTCCCTCGGATGACCATCAGGCCTCATCTTCCATGGTAGTCACTGACACAGACATTTCAGCTGTGGTAAACTCTTTCCACCCAGCAATGGATAACTGCGGCCGCACTCCACTCAGCGAAGGTAAGCAGTGTTGGAATGCAATGCGGTCTCTAGGGAGTGGCCCGCAGTGGCGGCCTCGCTATCAACATTTTCAGTTGCTGTGACCACTTCCACTGCTACGATCAAAACTGACTTCACATGTAGATGAGGTCTCCAACATCCCCTTCGGGATGAAGATCAGTGTTTAATATCTCAGTGCTTCACAACAAAGTGGCCTACTTGGCCGCAGTCAGGCTTTTCCCTCCAACTGCTCTTTTCCACCAAAAACATCCTATTCCACTTTGATTGTTTGAGAATTAGGACAACAAGCTATGATGGAATTTTAGCACATAAACGTCTACTTTGCGGTCCGGAACCCTTTAAAAATATAACAACGGTATTCAGAATGTGTATGACCCGTGTGTAATAAACACCATTTTAATGGCAGAACGCAGATATCTATTTCTCCAGGTGTCTTTCTGTCTGGAAAGAATTAAAAATTTAACGAAGCAAAAAACTGCAGTGTTGTCTTTATCCTGCGCGATGCTGGTTTCGCTTGGCTAATTTTCTTAATTACACTCAGAAAACATATTTACTATTGGAAGTATCGACACCCATTAAAAACACAAGGATCCAACTATGCAAATGATAATAATGCAAGACTATCCGGTGAGGCATTTCTAAACCTGCCTGGACACAGCCTGCAGCCGCCTCTGGTCTGCCTTGTTTTTATTACCACGTATTATAGTGCAACACAGGCGAGGCTACTCACAGAAAAACACATTTTAGCCACGTATGAATGATTCACAAAGAGTCTCCTAGTATATGGAGTGTGATAGTATCTTAATTTTACTTTACAGAAGCAACACCCATGTTGAAAATTAAATCCAGGGTAATTAAATACAGAAACTAATTTATTTGCGCAGTACAGTATCATACCTCTGTATCCATTCAGACTCGCTTTTAACTGAACTCTCAGCAACTCCGTATTCTAATTGAATCAAGAATGGTACATGCTCAAAATGTATGACATTTAAAGAAAAACAAAAAGGAGCATGTATACACTCGAAATAATGATTTAAGCAAAAAAATTACAACAACATGTAACCAAGAACATATACAAGAACCAATATCACCTTTACATTAAATCAGTTTTCCTGCAAATGTAATGAGACTTGTTTGAAAATGCATAAATAGGTGCTTATTCACTAGCCGCTCAATGTTTCTTACTCACTGTGCTGGCTTTTAATGGAGAAAAGGCTATGCAGACCCTCTGGAAATTTGAAATTGAGACCGACATTTTGCAGAATAGAAAAAAAAAAAAGGATGCGCAACACAGTGCGCCATTGCTTAGAAAATTATGTTAATCCAACGCACAGTGGCCAGGCATAACGGAGCACTCTTTAGTATGTCAATATTCTTCAAGAAGTAGACACTTGGTGCTCAAGGGTGAGGGAAGGCCACCTAAAAGTTGCCCTGTGCATTCTAATATATTACAAAAACAACATTGTCTTAATTCAATATTTTGTTAGTGTTCCAGTCTATTTATTGAATCCACAGACTTTCATGATCCCTAAACTCACGCCTCTCGACATCAGAAAAAAACAAATTTTCTTGAGATCAATAGAACTAGAAAAGTCATGTTTTTTCTTTGCCATCAACACCGCCAACACGTGTTTCGTCCTAATGGCGTATCAGCTTCAGACTTCCTCAGGGCTTGAAAACCTTGAAACATTCTATGGTATTCTTGTTGTCACATATAATCTTATCACATCATATACGGTACGGGGAAGAGTAATCCCAGTAGATCAGTTTGGCGAGCCAGCAGGAGAGTGCTCCTTTCATGTGTATATGTGGCTATTAAGCTTATATGTAGGTTTACTATGCTTTTTGTGCATTTACTTGAGAAACACAACACTTCCTCCCAGTCTATTATAAACTAAATGGGTTGTACTGAAGGAAACCCGAAGCAGAATTATTAGGTCTCATATGAAAACATAAGCTCAGAGGTGAGAGTTCATAGTTTCTATTGCCCATACGTAGCACTGCATCTTCCTCTGAAAATGCCTTTCAATGCTTTATCTCGTGATGATTTTAACAAGTCGGCACCCTCTACTTTTTCTAGTCGAATTCATTTAAAAACATCAACTGAATGTATTGAATACAAATATTTGTGTCCTGTGCTGGGCGCGCTAGTGCAGAGGCAGCTCTGAATATCATTAATGGGAGAAGGAGTTGCATTATTTTAGGTTTGAAAATGAAATTGAGATTATTCTCGGATTTGGTCAATTTGATTATTTATGTGGTTTACGAAGAACTGGGTGTTGCCATTATTGCAACTTTAACTAAAAATAAACAGTAGTTTAGAAATTGAACCTTAACTAGAACGGGCAAATACTAATCGATCACGCATGCCGGTGAGGAAGCACCTAAGACAGATAACTTCCAAGTCTGCAAATCCTACTACACAGGAGGCCTTTTGGAATGGTCTTTCAGACTAAAAGTCAATGCCATATCAGAAAGACCACCACCAATGTTTCTGAAGTCTGTCTTGTCAAGCAAACATATCTGATCAAGTGAATCTAAAATAAGCAGTTAAATTCCGTCATTTTGCACATAAAATAGGGAAATTGTGTGATGCTTCTACTTGTGCCACACACAGTGAACTGGTGTCTCTTTCCTCCCGGTCCTGCTGGGAGACCAGCTGGAATTCATCTTGAAGAGTATAATGTTCACACTGCCTCTCGTAGCTTTGCAAGTAAAATGTGGTGTCTCTTGTTGGATCAAGAAATTAAGGCCCCAGGCATCAACTGAAGCTTTCATTTAAGGTTTCCGAAAAGCAAATGCTGGAATGGAGTGAAACCAGACATGTGGATATCCAGCTGACAGCCAGCGGGCCTAACCATCCATGCCGTCTGCAAGTAATGCTGAACATTAACCCACATTCAAGGGCTTTCAGCCTTAAAAAAAATGGAAGGAAATACAAATGCAACAGAAGCAAAGGTTGAGCCATCACTTAATAGGTTAATGGCCTTCTGGGAAAGCCTGAAGTCAACAGGTCTACACATAGTTTGGTATTGGCACAAATAAGGAGTCATTTCCCCCAATTTTCAGAATAGAAAATTGTTCACACAAAGGAAGCAGGCAGAAAAATAATGAGAGGTTCTCAGTCTTAAAAAAACACTGCTCTTAGAAAGCACCGGGTCTCGGACCCAATTTTAAGTCAAATGGACGCATATTTCAACTGGACACCTACTTGACCTGGAAAAAGTACTCAAGTGTTTGCAACAGAGAAAAGGCTGAAGCATAGGAGTTCCACAAGGCTCCACCCTATCTCCCATGCTATTCAACCTATACGTCGAACCACTTACTGATCTACTACAGCAGGCAAACATCTCCTTCCACATGTACGCGGATGACACCCAACTGTACATCAAGATCTTCTCTATTGAAGAGATAAGGACAATGAATCTAGCTCTTGAAAAGACTGTCCCATGGCTATCGACCAACTTCCTCAAGCTAAACTCTCAAAAAACGGAGTTTCTTTTAATCTTCCCCCCCTCTAAAAGCCTGTCTCAATGCCGCAGCAAGACTCTTAACAGGATCCAGGAAATATGACCACATATCGCCACACCTGAAAGCACTCAACTGGCTACCCTACGAAGCTGGAATCCACCTAAAAATGGCTTGCATCACTCACAAGGCACTACACCACAACACCCCCCCCCCAGTACCTAGCCCCAAAATTTACCTTATCTAGAGGAAACAGACATTCAAGAAGTGCAGACAATCTACTTCTGAAACCCTCACGCTTCGAGAAGACAAAAAAGTCAAACAGAGCATTCTCCGGAGCAGCGCCAGGAATATGGAACTCGCTTCCACCATACATCAGAAAAATCTCCTCTACTCCTCTCTTTAAAAAGGAAGCAAATTTATTCTTGATGAGCAAATTTCTTCCTTTAATCCGCACAATCACAACACCGGCTCCACAACCTCCTAACTACCTCTACACGCAGGTCACGGAGACCGCGAATTTAAGAGCTGCACAAACTTGAACTTCCTCTTTCTTGTTCAGAACAATTCTCAATGCTGCTATTCTCTGTTGGTTTTATATAGACCCCGCAGGACCTCGTGTGCACACTCGTGCACCTGCACAATAGAGGGGGATTTTATCATGATCATTATCCAACCCTAATTTGTTTGGAGCGTGTGTGCCACATGCACCTCACGAATTTAGCCACCTGGATTGCATACCAGGGAGATGGATCAGCGCAAAAGATCTGCAGGGCTATATTGTGTGATCTTGTACCAAAGTTCTTACAGAGCTGAGTCAGCCAAGCTATTCGCGAGCCAGTGTAAGCAGGGCAGGCAAAAAGCACATGCGTGTATGATTCTACGTATTTGGCACATGCATGACATTTGCTGTCCCCAGTGGGTGACCATTTGGATGTAAAACACTTCAGGCTCAAACAGCCTGGTCTAAATTGGAAGTAAAGTTTTCAATCCAAGGGTTTTTAAATGATATCCCACTATGGCTCGAGACTCGGGCATGGTTTAATCTGGAGGAAGTGCCCCGAAAGGGTGGTCGGGTCAATGTTGCCTAAACTCATCTTGTGCAACCATTTCCCAGTAAGTTTCTTTGAGGCTGTTTTTTGTCTCAGACACTTCTGAGGAAGGGGAGTCCCACAAGTGCGATAGGCCCATTTTGTTGATCAGACATCTCAGATCTCACAACCAACTAATTTAATGAAAGCGATCAGAGTTTATGATGTCCCTTAAGCCCTCTGTATACAGTGCCAGTTCCCTGCATGCATCATACTCTGTGCCAGAATAGAATTGGCTGTAATCTGGATAGGTCCAACAGGGCTTTCCTGCCTAGATCATTTCTTAGAGGGAGGGTGGGTGTACTCTGAGGCATGGCTTGCATGCAAAACGCATACTTGGCTGCTATTAACTGGGTCAAGTTTTCTAGGCCCCACAGCTCAGCTTCATAAAGGACTGAGCTCACTACTTTGGTGTTGTAAATTTGGAGTGCCGGGCGTAGGGGTTTGGTCAGAGAGGTTTTAAATGATTTTCTAACAATTCCAGCTAAATTCTGATGCTTTAGTGCCATGACTTCAATATGTGACTTTAACCTCGTGTCCTTCTGCAGTTTGATGCCCAGATAGACAAAAGCGTCGACCAGCTCCATGGGTATCCCATTGATCATGATTTTCCCTCAAAACGATCTGTGCTGATTAAATGCCATGAACTTTGTCTTAGTGGTATTGATTTTGAGGCCCCCCAGGAGGCAGAGCTCTTCAAAGTGCTGGAGGGCACGCTGCAATTCACCCGGTGTTTTGAAGATAATCAGCGTGTCGTCCGCGAACATTGGAATGGGGATTTTTCTTCCAAATAAGTTTGGAGCATCACTGTCGGTGGTGTCAAGGAAGTTTGCGACTTCATTAATAAAAAGAGCAAACAATGTAGGAGCCAGCACGCATCCTTGGCGAACACATTTACGCACTGGAAAAGGATCTGTCTTGTTTCCTGTCTCCCCCCCACCCCACCCCCCACGTATTTGTGCATAATTATCCTTGTGGCGACGGGCAATCAGGGAGAGTAAATCAAGTGGCATCCCCATGTCCTTGAAGACCACCCACAGTTTAGTTTGCATTGTTCATCCCTACTCCATCGGTCTGAATTCTAATCATCCTTTGATGCGCACCCAACACGAAACATCCCTATAGTCACCTAAGTGAATAGGGTTTTACTTAAACACTTCTGAAGGTAGTATTGTGATCTCATGCCAAACAACCTCATTTATCCCACAAAATAAAGGGGATGCACAGACAATTAAGATTATTAGAAGAGAAGTGCACTGTGTAGACATCAGTAAGAACTTGATAAATATTACAATCATAACTCGCAACAAAAAAATATATATAAATAAAAAAACAGACCATTAGCCTGTGTAGTTTTGTCTGGGTTGCGGAGGAAGGATACAGTTTTCACAGGCAACAATGTATGCAGTTCGTCAAATAAAAAGCTATGTAGCTGCTGCAGACAGTTGTACTGGACACAGACAAGAAGCAGTGATTTTCTGGTAGACTGTTAACTGAGAGCCAGGACGCACCAACAAGAAATCTTATTTTCCTGTGACGAGTATTAACATTTAAATGGATTTCTATACCTGTTGTAAGTGCAGATGCCTGATAAGAAGCACTACCACAGCTCTACTAAAATGATATGCAGTTTTCGAAGCATATGACAATTAGGTGTAGATGGCGGCACATTTTCTGCTTTCACTTATTTTTCATTTTGTGGCGCATGCGTGCAATAACTATCAATCAAACCAAATGGCAACTTAAAGGCTTTGCTCATGCTTGTTTTAAGACGTGCTGCAGTCTCTATTCCAACCCGTTCATGTACCAGGTGATACTTATTGGGTATGCTTGTTTGACGAAACACAAGTCTGGGGGTACAACATTCTTCTAGAACTGTTTTGCTTATCATGAAGTCACAGCTCTGCAAATAAACATTATACATTTTTAGTATTTATTTTTAAAATATAACCATTTAAGCGAGTGACACAACACATAAGCAATAGAGAATGTTTTTGCCCTACTAACTGCAAAATTCAGGAGTATCAGCCTATGATCTAAAAAGTCTTATCATTATAAAATAGTTAAGTCTGCTTGTCCCTCAGTTAATATTCAATCTGCCACCCTCCCCCCCCCCCCCCCCCCCACCCTCCACCCGTCCCCCCCGATCCGCACCTAGCGTTAATACTTTTTAACAAAGCAGGTAAGTAAAAGGAATGCATACGACTCTTGAGGAAACAAAAATACGCTTGCTGCTCCTGTAGGGTTTGCTGGTGTCGGTTCTTTTTCATGAGGTGTTGTCTTAGCGTGAAGTCCTTCATAGGCAACCACATACCGAAACGGTTCGCATTATTTGAGACATGATTTCTCTTGCAACCTGACAGTACCCTGACAGTTGACTTATAACCCAGTAAAACTAGTTCAGCAGATTCTACAGACGCTTCGAAGCTATGATTGTTTACGTTTAAACTGTTCTCCAAAGCGCCATTATACCGAATCAACAATAGTCCTGTTTAATTGGCTTTATCACGTACTTCACACATCTGCAAGTGTAATAATGCAGATTATGTCATCACTCTGTTGCACTCGAAAATTATCTACTTGCAGATTATATGCGAGATCTTATTCCTGCAAAATAAAATGCGCGGATATTGGAGACTTTACGTTGTTGTGGTACCTATGACCATGGGCTCAGATTTACGGTACGTTCTGCAAAGTCATTTGGCCGTAGATTCTCTTCAAATTAGTAAATGTAGTCAGCATCACATGCTAAGTATTTTCTTTTTTTTATATAACTACGGGCAAAGGTCATGCTTCTTCAACTCAGTAGGGTGTAGGTGGTCATTTCAACACAAACCTATTCATTTGTTTGTAGAGCGACTTATTTGGAATTACAAAACGATACTTGAAGTTATCTGATGTGTGTTAGCTAAGGCTTACTTGGATAGCCACTAAGCTACTTGCGAAACGTGGTTACATCACAAGGCTGGCCACCCACGTGCAGGCCAAATGATGCAAATGATTACCAATGCAGAACGAGTCTCAACCATTTTCAAACTCAGAGCTAGTTTATATATTTTTATGATGCATCACTCTCAGAATGACACTGATCACATGGCAGAGTAAACCATGCCATTCATTTGACCAAACAACAGAGGATAATCCATTTTGTGACTAGGCTTACCTATAGTTCATCCACCAATACATTGTCATCTCTCAAATGTTGTGCTTTTTAACTGCAGATACAAATAGGGTAGTGCTTACACAGGCAGCAGATCAACAAGGCTTGTGCAGGGCAGTGTCAAGTGAGTTGCTCATGCTAACATATTAAAGGGGCAATTAAGGTACCATTTGTATTGGGACAAGTGTGAGAAGGCTCTTTGCGAGGAATGTTGTGGATCTCTGCAGATACAAAACTAGCGCCTTGAGACCCTCCGGGTGAGAAGTGCGCTATATAAATGCTTTGATTGATTGATTGATACCTCACAGAAATGTGAGGAAAATGTGTGATTTTCGGTAAAGTTAGACATATGCAGGGTATTCTGTGGAACAAAACGTACTGGGATCATTACAAGTAACACCCCCATGGATTGGCTTGCATCTCTAGGTTTCAGAAATGTTCAGAGCTGGTAGGGTTCTCTAGTTGTCGGATGAGCTGGAAGTGGGGGCTTAGGATGATTTTTAAATTGTTTTATTTTAAATGTTTTATATAGCGCGTACAAGACCCTAGTGGGTATCGGAGGGCTTTATATAGGAGTTGCGGAAAACATAGGTATATATTTGTGGGAGAAAAGCAATGATATATAGAAATAACATCAAGTACAAAGTGGCATAATAGAGGCCGGCATTGGGGCCATACAATTGCCAAGTAGCAAATAAATCAGCTTAACAGGATAGGAGACAAAAACAGAAAAGCTTCTAGCTCAATGCCGTGCTCATCAGTAAAGCTTTCACTTCCCTTTTGAAGACAAGTGTTGAAGGGATCAGTCTAGTTTCCGCAGAAAGGGAGTTCTAGATTTCTGGGACAATACCTGCGAATGTACGATTGTAGGTTTTCATTTTTTAAAATGTCTTCAGCTTGAGCGGCAAGGTACTGTAGCTCCTTGCAGAACGGGAGCCACCCAACAGGTCAAGCTTATTTGCCAGGTACAGAACAGTATTGAAATGCAGTGCTCTAGGGGTCATACAAGCAAGTTTTAATTGGATCCTTGCCTCAAACGGAAGCCATTTAACAGATTTCTGGTCTGGAGAAATGTGGTTGGTTTTCTTAGGGCCAGTGATGAGCCTAGCCGCCGCATTCAGAGATGCTCTGAGGGGGGCTAATCTGTGTCTCGGTAGCCCGCAGAGAGTAGCACTGCCGTATTCCAGCTGTGAGATGAAAAACGCTTGCACCGCAGATTTGAAGTCATCTTGGGGAAGGTAGGGTTTGGGTTTCCTAAGGATGCTCAGTTGGAAGTCCTCTCCTTTGGTAGATGCGCGGATGTGATCCTACATGTTTAGGTTCTTATCAAGCACTATTGCCAGCAATTTCGTAGAGTCTATGATGTGAGGTGTGCAGTTGAGAGCGGAGAGCTTTTACAAAAATGTCTCCACAATGGAGTTTTGCTTGGTTGGTGAGATGAGGAGGGATTCCATTTTATAGGCGTTTAGTTTGAGGTGGTTGGAGGTGAACGAATTTTGGGTTTTGTGCAGGGTTCTGTTGAGTATCTTGATATCTTCAGGAGAAAAGACTTTTATGTACAATTGGGTGTCATCCACATACATATGATATTTGATGTTAGATGCTTTGAGGATTACAGTAAGAGGTTCAATGAATAGGTTAAAAAGCATTGGGGAGAGCGAGGACCCTTGAGGCATCCCCAGAGTGCAGGGACTGGATATGGGCAGGAACACTGCTGGGACAGTTCTGGAGAGGGGGTGTGTCACATATAATTGCCTCAGTTATTTCTTTGTTGTCTTTTCTAGTTTTCACAGATACAAAAAACATTTTGTATTTGGATGGTTATGTACATGATAGGCAACGCAGAAAGAAGTCTCCACAATTTACGTTATCCATTTTTTTATTTAATTTTGTTTTCCTGATGTCTAAAGGAATTTGTCCCCATGAGAAAGAGCAAATTGGGAGTAAATCCCCCAATCTTCCTTCCAGTAGCACATAAAAACATTTGAGCGTAATGGGGTAGGATGGGCCGCACCCCTTTAAAAATCTTATTATGTATAGACCTAATGTGGGGATAAACCCCCTAATCTGCCCTCCAGGAGCCTGAAAGACTGTAATGCTGCGGTGGAAGTGGGATCTGGGCCGGACTGGGAACCCAAACCAGCCCTGGCAAAGACCTCAGCCGGCCCCCAGTGTGGGGGGATGGGGGGGGGGGGGGGATTGGGAGAAAAGGATAGGTGTTATGGCCAGTCCGGCCCTGGGTGGGACACAGCCTGATGAGCCACACTCACCACATTTCTTTTATAAAATATTTATGTCTAGGGGGCAACAATCAGCCCAGACAATTTTCTTTTACTAAAAAACATAAGGGAATGGCAGAATTTGCTACAACAGGTTTCAACTACAAGGGTAAGAGGCGACTCACTGAGGCAAAGGTGTCTAAAGAGGTCTAAAGAAGACTCAAGGGCCACCGACTAGGCACGACGAGGCTTTTGCTTTAGTCAAAAAAAAATGTATTTCCAGCACAAATCACATCTGTATTGTTCAGAGTCAAATTTAATCTGCTTCTCAAAACATTTTACCTGCATCAGTCATCCTCTTTACAAAGAGTGCCTAAAATAGCTGCACCGTCAGACTTTAGGAAAAAATTGGATTGAAATTACCTGTTTAAATATTTGTTATGTCTTCTTACTGAAAATGACAATAGTACCATTGTTTGTCTGATTTTCTAACTCCGTCTCAGATTTTTCCTTCCAAGACCTATGTTTTGTTTTCAGTGTAAGGCTCGCGGAACACAAGTATAAATATGTTTAGTCAAAACACTACTGTCACTGAAAATCGTAATACAAGCTGTAATGTAACTTCCAACCTGTTGCTAAAGCACAAAAATCTGTTCATCACGTAAACATTCGTATGCTTGCCCACACCATTTCGAATGTCAATGGAATCCAGAGATGACACTGACAAAAAAAAGAGGCTGGTGAGTACCTAAAGCCATTTGTGCTGTCAGGTTAAGCGTGGACATGCTAAAAGTAACAACGCAAAGGCGTGCAATGCCAGACCGTATACATCAGTGTGACATCCGAAGTGCATCAGGCATGCCCACATGCGCGTTCCATGCTCACAGTGCTCTACCAAAGCGGCCCAAATACACCCATAAAACCGCCTGGGGTTGCTTGTGTGTGGGTTCAGAATGGACCTGGCCTGGCAGTTCAGACTGGGCTGTTCCTATTCGAGTAAGAATAAGGCTGATTTGCCTGGGTCATCTCTGAGGTGGCATGGTTGGTGAAAATAACTGATGGACTGGAATACCACCCAGAGTAATTTTCAGTGACCGAGATTAATCCAAGCATTCAGCACATCACTTTTTTCAAGTTCTTCTGTGTCAGACTGCCTGGCCCTGATACAGTGGGGGTTAGCCAATACGTTTTTTCAAGTTAAATCCATTGATTGTGGAGCAATGGAGACGATAGGCCAGAGGAAAGAACAGGGCCGAAACCAGCCCTGGAAAACTGCTTGGCGGGCCCCCGGGAAAGGGTGCAGTCGAGCTGTTTGCTAGGGCCAGTTTTGGCCCATTTTGTTACAGAGGGTCCATATTGCCAGCCCCCAGTGACAAACGGTCCCCAGAGGCCCAAAACCGAACCCCTAGCCCTGGCGGCCCACCAGGGAACTCCCGGTGCCCGCTATAGCCAGTCAGGCCCTGGGAAAGAACCTACTAAACCTGTGTGATCCCTGGCTTGTCAGGTACCTAAGGGACGATACATCAATAAATACCAGGTTTCCAAAGTTGCTAACTACTGTTTCCTACAAATGAAAATTGTAAAAAAACAATAAAGTACTGCCATTAATCGATTCTAAATATCATCTTCCTGTGGTAAATGGAACTCAATTCGAGCTCCTAAATGGCATTGACTTTGAAGTACCATCTAAACTTTAAAACAGTTGGTGTGAAATAAATACTGCAGTCACTCTTCATTGGCCAACACAAGCAAGAAGACATTACTCCTATTCTTCGGTCTCAGCATTGGCTACCAGTTTAGCAGCCAGACCACACAATGACTATGGGGCATGGACATGTAGCCAGGTCCTGTGTTGTGAAGGACCTTGTGGGAATGGGTGAGTAGCTTGAAGGTGATTCTCTTATCGACTAGGAGCAAGTGTAGTGTTTGTAGGAGTTGGCTGGTGTGGGAGTGGAGCGGTAGGTTGAGGACTAATCTGACGGCGGTATTTTGGACATTCTGGAGTTTGCGGGTGAGGTTCCTGTTGGTCCCGGTGTAGAGTGCATAGCCGTAGTCCAGTCTGTTTCTGATGAGGGTGTGGGTGATGATTTTCCTGTGTTCGAGAGGGATCCAGTTGATGGTCTTTCGGAGTAGGCGAAGGGTGTGGTAGCAGGAAGTGGTGATAGCTGTGATCTGGCGTTACATTTTGAGTTTGGAGTCCAGGATGATTCCGAGGTTACATGAGTGGTCTATGGGGGAGGGAGGGTTCCGAGGGCGGGGGACACCAGGTGTTGTTCCAGGCATCGGAGTGTGGGCCCATGATGAGTACTTCGGTTTGTCTGTGTTGAGTTGAAGGCAGCTGTTCTTCATCCACCCGGCAACTGCTTCCATTCCTTCTTGAAAGTTGTGTTTGGAGATGTTGGATAAGAGGAGGAGGAGTTGGGTGTTGTCTGCGTACGATAGATTGTTGAGTCCGTGTGATCGGACTATGGATGCGAGCGGGCCATGTAGATGTTGAACAGAGTGGGGCTGATGGAGGATACCTGGGGGACTCCACAGGTGGTCGGTGTAGGTTCCTGGAGGAAATGGGGGATGGGGCGTGGGTGGGGAGGAGAGGGGGGGGGGGGGGAGTCGGACCCAGAGCGTTCTGCTGGAGAGGAATGACCGGATCCAGTCGACGGCCTTGTTCCAGATTCCTGGAGTCTGCGGGCTAGGGTACGATGTAAGACTGTGTCAAAGGCAGCGAAGAGTTCCAGGAGGATGAGGGCCACAGTCTCTTGTGTGCGTGGGTGGAGATTCTGTCGTGGAGTGCTTTCTTCTAGACTATCTGATGAGTTTGTGGTGGGCGGTGGTGGCTGCTTTGAAGTTGTCAAAGTCTGCTGGGTTTTTGGAGTGCCTCCATAGCTTATCGAGGCGTCTGCAGGTTTGTCTGAATTCCCAGAGTACGGTGGAGAACCAGCTGGCTTGCTTGCCGAGTGAGTTGGGAGTTTGGGAGATCAGGATCTCTGGTCAGCTAAACAATCTCTATTTTGGCTAAATCCCAGTCCGTCTGTTCAGTGATGCACTGATTTCGATCTTGTGGCAAGTCAGGGGGACACAATGTTTAGTAACTTAAAACATACCGTAAGTAAAACATACAGATACATTTTTTGTTCCTAAAGAGGGGGGCTGCAGCAAAAGAGGATATTAATGTGAATGATTGCAGTGCGTAAGGTTCCAGAGTGTGATATGTAAATTTGCAGGTATGTTCTGCTCAGTACCCCCAATTCCTTGTGTGCACTTTTTCATTAACTGTTTGCTAACTGCACTGCCTACAAGAGGGAAATAATCTTCACTTTGTGAGCATTAACCATTTCCTTCAAGGGCATGTTTCCAAGCAGCGCTAGGTGACTGCTTAGGCCTTCTTCGATTTAGTCCACTACATGATCTAATTGGGGCTCCAGACGAACTCTCAAAGTCATACAGCGGAAGTACCCTCTCCTATTCTCATCACTGGGAGCTAGGTTTGAAATATCATTGCTGGTTAGGAGTGCATGCACACCTGGAACACATTCTGTTAGAAATGGAAATCCTGGTTGACCGAGGTAGGTACCCAGGCCAGGCAGGAAAGTAAAGTTCATGTGAACAACCAGTTTGAAGAACACAAAAAAGGTCACGTTCAGATGGAAGGAAACAAATCCAAAGTTCATTCAGGTAGATTCTTGTTATTCTGTTTCAACAGTAAGGGTATGTAGAAAAAGCCAGCCGACACGTGTTTCGTCGCTTAATGGAGTAATGCTCCGCGACTTCTTCAGGGCAAAAGGCCGGTGATACTTCCAACCCGGCCAGGCTTGACAAAAGGCAGATATGTATCTTAAGGCCCGCACATCCAGGTTTAGATTGTGCACTGTTCTTCGACCACAAACACTTTCTAGAGTGCACAACCCGAACCCATATGTGCGGGCCTTAAGATACAATACCCATAAGGATCGCCCTCGACTTGTTGTTTTCTACTCCCTCTGGCACAAAATTATTTCTGATCACTATTTTAAGTATCAGCCACGAGTTGTGTACAACTTTTTTTTACACTGGTTCCTGATTACTATATCTGCCTTTTGTCAAGCCCGGCTGGGTTGGAAGTAACACTGGCCCTTTGCCCTGAAGAAGTCGCGGAGCATTACTCCATTAAGTGTCGGCTGGCTTGTTCTACATGCCCTTACTGTTGAAACAGAATAAAAAGAATCTACCTGAATGAACTTTGGATTTGAATATATGTGTGGGGAGGCTTCATTCCCTCTGCTGGGGGCCCGAGTAATTAATTTAGTGTTTGATTTAGTGTGTTGGGGACTGTAAAATCAAACTTGACATGCATATTTAACCACAGTTTGACATCTTGCATGCCTAAGTGGAGTGAAACTGCACTTTAGGGCAGATTTTGGCTATATATAAAAACAGTGATAGCACTACAGATTTTCTAGTAAACCCTACTGGCCTATATATGAATTACCACTAACATTATAAGGTCTATCTGAGGGCAGCACCATCTCTTGCAGAGTCCCTTCAGCGTCAGGCTACCTATACATAATTACCATGCTGCACGACTGTAGCCTCACACTTGCAACCCATACACGTACACATGTTCACATGAAAAAGGCAGCGTGCCTCTTACCCTAACTGCACAGCAGCTACCTTTTCTTAAAAAAGAGACACTGGCAGTAAACCTGCTCAATCCAATTACTGTCATTTTACCACGAGTGATACTCAGGTAGTGAGACTCACACACAGTAAAGGTCCAAAAAGCGGATAGTCAAAAATGAAACATTCCTGTGGACTACATTGGAAGAACCCATTTGCTACATCAGCTAACTGAACAAATTCACTCCACCATTTTATATGCCGATCCTAGAATAAAAAAATGTTTTTTGCAACTGAAAAAAAATAGTAAAGAAGGTTATTATTGAACCTTTCAAACAAAACAATTAGCATAAAGCTTTCACTAGAGTTATGACATGAGATCCATAAATAATAGGATGTAAAGTTATTGAATACTGATGTGTGTTGCCATAAACGTCATATGGAATATTTGTTAATTCTATATGCACATAATAATGTGTGATCCCTGAGAAGATTATCTCGGCCAAGCAAGGATAGGCAGAACCAGACAAGGATAGACAGTGAAGCTGCAACAACCAATACACGGAGACATTCTGGATAGTTCAGCATTAAAGCATCTAATCATGGGCAGTCCAGGACAATGACCTCTGCATGGCAGTGGCTAAATTTACGAGAGAGACTGAAATAGTTTTTCTTTAGTTTGAAAATTACAAATAACGCACCAATTATCTAAGTTGTTATTTTTACTGCTATAAGTGAGGTACTGGATAGGATACAAGGACAAGTGGTGTAGGGTATTGTATCATATGCTAAGAATAACTGCCTCAAAACAATGTAATGCATTACTACTTACAATTGATTTAGCATTTTTTAGGTTATTTTCTTTAGCAATGCTTTCGTATCCATAAATGGACTAAACGGAAATTGCTCTCATGTACCTCACTACAGCGAAGGAGTCGATGAAGGAGTTTAAGTTGCACATGGTAGCAAATATCATTCCAGGCACAATGCCTAAAACATTTAAGGAAGCATTGGATTTCAAACTTCAATGGCTGGGCTTAAGTGAAGTAATGTTGATACTTGCCAACAAGATTACCATACTCGGGCCTCAAGCTGTGGGTTTACTGCACAACTTGGCTCTGCACCATCTGAGTTAATAGAACATGTATTTCCAAAGTGCATTGCATTGCAAACCACTGTGTATATCAAATTCAGTTTGTAATTGTGGCCAAGTAGATTGACATCAATATGGAATAAGGATGACGCAAATGGACTGCCGCCCCATTGGACCCGATGTAGACACAAGCTTCACTTTGCCTCCCCTTGCCCTTTGGGGAATCTTTAAATTGTTACTTAGTTCATCATCGCTGCTACAAGCACAGAATTATCACACTTAAAATCTAAAATTCACATTCTGCCCATTTTTAACACCTTACGCATCTGTGTGCTACCCACCCATCCTCCTTCAATCACCCCCGCTCCCCTCAGATTACTCTTTTACAATGCTGCTACTCCACCTGCGTGAGTCATCTCCAGGTTACAGTAGTATAAATAGATTTTAAACTACAGCAAAGGACAGTGATATTGATTGCAATTTAACTTAAAGACTAATCTATAAGAACCTTTGTTTTTCCTAAGGCAATTGAAAAATAATGGCTATGTGTACATTTTAAGACAGATTATGGCCAGCAAGGAATGGACAAAATTGTTAGGCTTTGAAGATCAGTGGCATTACTCCCAAGGCATTTTGAGATAATTTAGGTCACAGAGTTCTTTTTCCGAAGCACATCACGCCAGTAACTTAGTAACAATTAAAAGAAATAGTAAAGGGATGTGGTAGCCCTCAATGTTTGGTTTAGGACATTTATCTAACACTGAGATTTTTTTTAAAGTACAATGTATTGGAAAATTGCCTGCTTTTAGAGCACACTGCTAAACCTTGGTACTATTTAAATGTACCCATGTACTGGTACTTATAGTGTGAAGTTAATTAGATCGAAATGGAGTGCATATGAATTTCAAAATGACATTACATATCATATTTGTAAGTAATTACATTTCACATATATTCATATACAGGAAGATTAAGTGTTTTGACCAGCATTTTCCCATTTCCAGTCAAATATTGTAGCCAGGATCAGAATCCAGGGGCCCATGTTCCATTATTTGCAGCTTAGCTGCAAGATCAGAAGGGACTACTGTAGCAAGTAGGGGTAACACAAGCCAGTGTTTTTTAAACACAACGTTACCGTTACCACTAATATAAACAAAATAAATGCCATCACAGGGTGAGTAGCAGATCAGTAGAAACGTTTGGCATCCCCCTTATCCACGATACATTTCAGAGGGAGGTCATTGGTGAGCGGGATAGCGTTCAATGAATGATACATTATCATCACAACTGTGAGACTGTATCTTCTCAAATTCCAGCGTGCCAGGTGTTACAGTGACGATTCACAGCAATATTATGCTATAAAGCTGAAGGCACAATGCGAAAGTGTTACAATGCTACAGCAGGAGTTATGGTACGCAAGCTGTTTGGCCTACTCTACTGGTGCCCACCCAGACATGAAATACACGGTTTGTCATAAAGATGAAAGGGGCATTGAATTAATACTCCTTGAAGCTTGCATACAATCAGTCTTTATCAGTGGTACTCCTTTGGCTGTTTCATTACATTACCTGGTCTTCTAGACAGAAACATGAAAGGGTGCTGCAGTTTTACCGTCTCCCACTTAATGGATCATGCCGACTCCATCCGAAATTCAACACAAAGCTTGTGATTACCTTTAAGCGACCACACTCCTTAAAACTAGAATATTCGGGGGGAAATGGGGGTCTGCCTTCATATTCCCCTTTGTAAGAGTTACTCGAGAACCCAGTAGAAGGATACTCTCTTTCTCAATAACAAAGTGCTTTATAAAACTAACAAAATGATATGAAGGCAAGGAACCACTGTTGACCATGGGCAATGTGTTGAGGTCCACTGTTGTACATCATCACTTATCCTTCGTGGTCTGCTTCCATTCATATCTACACAGATTTAGTTCTCTATAATGAAGTAAATGTGCCAGGGATTTTTAATTTTGTAAAAAGTGTGCCTATTTACAGGACAAGATGCTTCAAAAATATATTTGTCCAAAAAAATTCAGCTGTCCCCTTTGGCGCCCTACATACAATAAGGTAACAAATCAGAGCAGCATGTTCATAGTTATGATAATAGTTTCTCGGACTATGCTGCAACTCCTATAATATCAGGGTTTGGTTTCTAGTAAGGCTCTGATTTTGCCTCTTTTCTGCAAATCTACAACAGGAACTGAGTGTAGGCAGGAAGCTGTAATTCCAGGGCTGGAATGCCCTGTGGTTTTTTGCACACTTAAATATTTAGGGATATTCATCTAGTCCTCACCAATCTCTTCCACAACTGGAATAGGTTAGAAAATGTCCTCCTTACAAGGGAAGGAGTTGAACCTTTTCCAGGGTGGGGAAAAGGTGAGTGTACACAGAAAGGGTTTTCTCCCCCAAGAAAAAAGAAAGTTTTAACAATAGAGGGCCCAATTACGTTGTCAGTCGGCGTGGCCACCGACCAACACCGTTTCAGGGAAGGAACTGCCCGGCCATAGTTAGGCAGTTCGACAACCGCATCAGGATGCGACCACACATGGTGTGGTCGCAAACTTCCATTTTTCAATAGGAGCAGGCCGAAACCACCCGCAGCATAAGCTCCCATTTAAAAATGGAAGTTTGTAAACATTCCTGCACCATGTGGAAAACACATCACTGTGCCTGCTACACGATACAGGGATGTGTAGGCGGGCACCATAGATGCCCCTCAAGCCCAAATGCAGAGAACCCTTGTGGAAAGGGGACCGGATAGGGGCCCCTAAAGTCAGTTTCTGACCGCCAATCCATGTCAGAAAGGCCAACACGGATTGGTTGTCGGAAACTGACGACATAATCCTGGCGGCAGAAACGCAGTCCTTAAGGGATCATGAGCGCTTTCCAACTGGCTGACGGGCTCCTTGAGCCTGTGGGAACCGTGACAGATTCCCGCGCTGGATTAATCTCCAAACAGCGTCATCATAATACAGCGGTCGGACTTTAAACCTACCATTTCGGTCGGAAAGAGGCTTTCCAACTGACATCATAAATCAGGCTCAGAATGTGCTATCGCTCAGATTTCCACATGAGCATATGTGTATACTTTGTGACACTAAAATCAAATGCACAAAGGTTTGCTAGGAGTATGACTTAAAGTCATTTCTCTGAAATAGGTTGTGAATTCCTTAAAGTCTTAAACCTGCATCAACACACAGTCATAGTTCTGTGGGTGCACTTTTGTGACTTTCATTGAGTCTCTAATTTATGTTCATGTTGCCCACAGTAGTGTTACACTGATTCTCTCTTACTAACCTTTTATTTTTTTAAATGGCATGCATCAAACACAATGTATCATTACTTCAGGAGAATGACATTTAAAGTTGCACAATTACTTTTTTCCCAAGATGCCATTTTTTAATACATTTTATCTTGAAAGCAATCAATCACCAATATTGCTTTATTTAGGCAGTATTTCAGAAGAATTACAAATAGCCTAAAATTGGTAAATTTTGCAAATATTTGTACACATAAAGGTTTCACATTAATGAATCACATATACAATTTTGAACATCTTATATATGGATAAAAATCTTGTTTTAGCAGCAGCCAATTCTTTCTCCTGTCCACACTGTGGTACTGTAAACTGTCAGCTAAAAGGTTTGTGATGCAGGGTTTTGGTCCTACTTGCACACTGGAGAAAACAAATATGAAAACGTCCTGCTCTTGACACTAAACTATATATCATGTGTGTCAGGAGATGGGTATCAGCCCAATCTTCTTACAATCTTTAAACAGAATCAATTAAAGTGGGCAAAAGTAACACATGAGAGCTTGAAGAATTTAGGGGATTTGGATTGAAATGTAAGAAAGGGTGAATAAATTTCCATTTTAGGAAAAAAAAGTACAGCACTCAAAATACTTTCCGGCAACCACTTGGCACCTGGGCATAACTATCCATTATAAATAGGAATTTACAATTGCCTAGCAACATATGTTGCAAACGTGTACATGGGTCAAATGCTAGGTCTAGTGCCAACAACCAAAACACATTATCAATAGAATTGGGGTGCTAGATGTAGCATGAATGAAAATGGGACACCTGAAAGGAAAATGAATAAAGGCAAGGGAACAGCCAGAAAATCAAAATACCCCCCACTTTGAACCAACGCTCTGATGGCACAAAGCAAGCAAAGACCACACCCACTACAAGAGCTCCCTTGTCTCTTCCATACTAGCATCTATCCATTTGTGCTTTAATCCTACTATTCACACACTGATATCCACCATTTCACCTTTACATTCTGTCATCTGTTATTCCTTCATCTATCATTCAGTCTTTCACCATTCCATCCATTGGCCAATCCATCCATATATCCATCAACTTACCCATCCATCAATAAATCCTTTCATCCATCAATTGATCATTTGCCCGTCCATTTATCTAGCCATCATCCATCATCTCATATGTCCTTTAATGTCCTACATGCTGCCTCTCAGTATTCAATTTACTCTTCCATATGAAAGTCAGTCTTGACTCTGTTTCTCATGGGAGCATTCAGCCCGAACTGCCAAGCCAGGTCCATTTACATTTACCAGGTCCAAATTACATACCTACCCACCAACCTGTCCGTCCATCCATCCAATTACTTTCCCATTTATCCACCCATCCATCCATCATTTTCTCAGATTTCCATTATTCTGCTATCCTTTCATTCACCCATCCTCTCACTCACTCGTCCACCCACACTCCAAGCCATTCATTCGCCCATCATTTTACCCATTCATTCAATCCTTTCATCCATTCATCCTTTCACTCATCAATCCATCCTTTCACCCACCCATCCTCTGACCCACTCATCCACCCATTGTTTTATCCATTCATAGATTCATGAATTCTTTTGCCCATCCATCATTTCACCCAATCGATCCTTTCACCCACCCTTCCTTCTACCCACTCATCCATCAATAAATACACCCATCCATCCATCCTTTTACACACACATCCTTTAGCCAACCCATCCATCCTTTTACCAACCCATCCTTTCAACCCTCATCCATCCCTTCACCCATTCATCCTTTCACCCGCTCATTCACCCATTCTTGCACCCACTCATCCATCCATCCATCCATCTAACCATTCAGTCACACACTAATCCATCCATCCATCCTTTCACCCACATGTGAAATTCACCTACTCGTCCATCCTTCTTTACATCAGCCCACCTTTCGGTTTTTCCATGCCGAGTTAATTATATGCTACTATTTGCCATTTTAGAGATAAAAGAGGCCACTCTAGAACCTCACTCCCGATTTAGCTGGTAAAGCGGAGGGGCGGGAAGGGGGGTAACGACGCCCCTGAACAAAGGGATAACTCTTAAAACAATGCACACAATATTATTGTCCTCATTTGAAGCATAATTTCGGGACTAATTTTCATTATCACACAGTCAAGCATCCCGGAGTTCTTGGCCCACTTTTCCACCCATCCTTCCAAAACCCTCTATGTCCAGCGCATGTGATATGATATTGTTGCTTAGATTTTTTTTATTTCTGAGCAGCAGCTATTTTTATATGTGTAATATTTACGTCTTTGTGCAAAACACTAAGGCGGTACTGACACAATAAACAGTAATTTAAAAAATATATATATATTTCGAAAAATGCAGGACTTAAAATGCTTTTAAATGCGAGTAGGAACAACGCATGACGCGATATAAGTATACGGATATTTTTTGTAAACATGTATATTGATTTTTAAAAATAATATTATATCGTGTAATTGCTCACATTAATCTTGGAGTTATTTATTTCCATTTTTTACTGCACTGCACGATTTATTTAAAAGCTGGTGCGGAGCAGACTTTTAAAGTGCTCCAACAAAGTGTGAGGTGAATGGATTAAGTACCATTTCATTGCCAGGCATGGGTCAAAACCCATGACCTTTGCCCATTTTTTATACAGAACTACTATCAGAAACAGACTTTGCTTCGATATTACCAGGCAGTAAAGTGCTCTTCAAATTACAACACAAACAGGAATGCAATGAAGAAGAATGTGAGCAGGAGGTCTAAAAAATCCACTAAATCCTAAACGATTTTGAAGAGCTTGTGCAAACTCTCAGCAGGGGTAACAGAAAAAAATGCAGACAGAATCGATAACGATCACGATCATAAGATCTATATTTAGAAAATATACCAACTGGAAGTGAACAGCACGGACTTAAAAAATGCATTTGGTTCAAGAACAAGAGAAGTAATTAATGCCGAATAAAGTCTTGTCCTGACATGGGACAACATTTTTTTTTATTTATAAACTTACCATGCCTATATACAGCACCTAATCAAAGGTCTGAGTTTTAATGGATCATTAAAATAAGTGCTGTTTTCTTCAGAACAAACACCTGCATGTGAAAAGAACCATAGCTCATACTATATTCTGATTTAGAGTTTTTAGCATGATCGCAAATTATAGAGTATCGCGCTTAACTCACCAATCATGATGGAAGACAGAAATACATGGAAAAATAGAATGGAAAAAAAGAACCTTAAAAGGCTTAAAATTATGTTAACAGGACAAAAAAAAAGGAAACACGCGACAAGGAGGGGATAACATAAAAACGGCTCCGACACCTCATCAACTTGGTACACCGATCCCGGCCTTCTTGCTCTCGATTGACACGGAGAAGGCCTTTGACCTCGTCGATTGGGAGTACCTGTCCGCAGTTTTACGTGCATTTGGATTCAGGGATAACTTCGTCCGGTGGGTTCATTGCTTATAGGCCTCCCCCACAGCTGCGGTGCTGGTTAATGGTTGTAAATCGACCCTCTTCTCCATTTCCTGGGGCACGCGGCAGGGCTGTCCCCTGTCCCCACTTTTATTTGCGCTCTATAGGGAGCAGTTTGCCCAACGTATTCGGTCCAACCCTGACATAGTAGGTATCAAATTTGGAGCTGATACACATAAAATTAGTATGTATGCCGATTATGTCATGCTCTCCTTCACACAGCCCCGGTCAGCTCTGCGGTACCTATCCAGGGAGCTTACTGCCTTTGGAGACGTCGCGGGGCTCAAGGTCAACTTTGCGAAGTCACAAATTCTTAATATCTCTGTCCCCGGGTCTAAGGTCCAGGACCCACAACAAGATTTTGCCTTTCAATGGGTACACACAGACATCACATATCTGGGCATTCGGCTGACCTCGTTCATCGCTAAGACAGTCGCCCTCAATTACGCATTGTTGATGGAGCAAACGGTCAAGGCACTATCCACCTGGACACGTCTTAAACTGGCATGGTACAGGAGATTGGCAGCGGTAAAGATGACTGGGCTCTCACGCATCCTGTACATCTTCCAGATGCTCTCTGTGAGTCCGCCATCAGGTGTCCTTCGGAAATTGCAGGGACTCCATAACAAGTTCTTGTGGGATAACAAGAATCCGCGGCTCACATCAGCGCTTGTGACCTCCTCGAAGGAGCGGCGAGGGCTTGGCTTCCCACTAGTGGGATCTTATTACCAAGCGGCATGCCTCAGCTACATCACGGAATGGAAGAGGCCCCTGTCCAGTAAACACTGGCACTTTATGGACCAGACAGTGGCCGGGCATAACATATGGCGCGAACTGTGGCTTCCACACAAGCACAGAGCATGGGGGCTATATTCTTCTCCGGTCACCTCCCCGACCCTCACAGAGTGAGACCAACTAGCGCGTCAGAAAGGGTGGACCACGTTTCCCTCCCCTATGTCCCCCATCGTGGACAATCCCGACTTTCAACCAGATTGTGGGTCCCCGACCTTTCATCCAATGGAGGAGGGTTGCAAAAGAATGGGAACACATTTTTGACAGTGAGAACCACACTGCTTCCAATACAGCGGGTGTGGAGTCTGCATATAAAGTGGTTACTTATTGGTATTATACTCCAGAGCGCATTAAGTCTTGGGACGAATCCAAGTCAGACCTCTGCTGGCGGGGTGTGGCCTTACTGGTACTCTGGTACACTTGCTGCGGCACTGCCCGAAGCTCGGGCGGTACTAGGTGGCAATTCTCAATGACATTGATGCAGCATTTCAGATTACATTGCCACGAGCTCTCGAACATACCCCTTTGGGTCTTCCCCACTCTGGGTCCTTCCCTTTGAAATCATTGAGGGTAAAGCAGATAGCCTTAGTACTGCTTGAGGCGAGACAGGTGCTCTTAGCACATTGGGGGTCTTCGTTAGTCCCAGACCCTCGAGATTGGATTAAGAGGCTCTGGCGCCTCTTAGCAATGGAGCGTCTATCACTTAGCGTAGATGGGAAGGGCAAGGAATATGCTAAAATATGGGCCCCATTCTTACAGCTCCTTTCTGAAGACATGAGGGAAGTAACGTGCCCAAAATACCTATAAATCCTACAGCTCATACCGTTAGAACCACCTGGTGCATCCACTGATTGAATTGTTAGAAGTCAACCATTGGTTAGTGGTGGGGGGTGATAGAAAGACTGTCTTGAAACGATGCGGAGGGAGGGTGGGGGTTGGTGTGGGGGAGGTGGGGTTATTTCTTTCTTTGTTTCGTATTTTTGTATAAAAGTGGTATCTTCGCTGGGTGCCTTGCAATTTCATTGAGGTTTTAACTCGCCGCAAGGTCGTCCCCCGGGATGTACACCTGAACACTGTGTAATGCCCTTTAGTCTTTGCTCTGCCGGCGCCCTGACGTAGGCAGCTAACCTCTGTATTTGTGATCTTGTTACCACACAATAAAAATGATTGATTCTAAAAAAAAGGAAACAGATTAACATCTCATGAGACAGAAAATGATCGTTCTTTTAAATATCATCATAGAGAGACGGATTCGGATTGGCAAACAAAAGTACAATACTATAGAGTACTTGTACCTTGTACTTTGAAGATAGTTTTTAAACTAAGAAGAGACATATACATAGAGGGCCAGATTATGATATCGGTCAGAGTTGCCTCTGACCGACATCTATGCAGTTTCAGGTCGGCGGTCCGAAACAGCAGTTACGATGTGATCGAACAAGGTGCGGTTGCAAACTCCCATTTCCCGATGGGTCCTTGTTGTGCGGTCGGAAATCAGCTGCAGCACAAGCTCCCATAGTGAAATGGGAGTTACACTAAATCCCTGCACCTTGTAGGAGGCACCATAGGTGCCCCCCAGGCCCACAACCGGAGGCCAGAGAAGCAGGGAGGCCTGTTAGGGGCCCCAAAGTCGCTTTACGACATGCTTTTCAGGTCATCAGGCCCAACGTGGAAAGCCTGTTGGAAACCGACAATATAATCCCAAAGGCGGAAATGCCGTCCATAAGGGATTATGCGGTGGTTCCGACTGGTCGACGGGCTCTTTGAGCCCATCGAAAGCCAGTCGGATTGACTGGCAGGTTTGGACTCCGACCACTGTCAATGTAATCTGGCAGTCGGACTTCAAACCAAGGATGTCGGTTGGTAAGCCTCCTAAGAGCGGTGAGAGGTTTACAGACCGACATCCTAATTAGGCCCATAGACTTTAATTTACTTACCTTTCGAAAATCCAAGATAACTTGTTCTGCTGCATTTTATCGATTCTTCCACAACAAGTGCAGGGTGTTAGGAAGCCTCTGGTTCATTTGGAAAACGCTCCAGGGAAGGGGCAAATAGGATTTCATGGTTCTACTACAGCTCTGCTATGAAACCAAGAGTAAATTATTAAATTAATCTGAGGAGTGAGAGAGAGCTACAAAACATGTACATAACTTGAATTGATCCACTCTCTATAGCACAACTATTTCACTTCATCCATTTAAACTTTCTGTGAAAGTTGAAAAAGTAAGCTAGTTTCAGCCTGCAAACGTTATGTGTTATTAAACAGATCAAGGCAGAGAAACGACTCTGGATAGAGAGAAAGACACTTGGTTCAGACCCTAAGGATGGTTCTCTGAGATTCCAGAAAGACACGCTACATTGAACTCTCAAGCATCCACTCTACCAGTTTCACCTACAAGAGTCCATATTACAGAATCAAAAAGCGCCCCCTTTGATATTTACATGCATTGGTAATTTCTCTCATTTCCATTCCCTACAGCACAGAAAAACAAATGTTTCTTCTAGTAAAATCAAAAGTTCTTGGATATTTAAGATATCAGATAATGAGCCTGTAGAAGGCCAGGGAAGCGGTCATTCCCAATTGGCAATCTTTAATTAAGGATGTGTTCTACTGCCGCAGCTAAGCAGCACCCTGAGCACCAGTGGTGTTGGGTGCTAGACTAGGCAACCCTCTGAATATTTGGAACTAGGCCCTTGCAAAGGCTTTGTGTCACACTCCCGTCACCTGATGAATCGCATGATGACCACCAAGACAGCAGTGGTATAGAGGTGAGACTGGTAAATTGTTATTCTCCAAAGTGTAAATGATGCCTCCATTCAGCTGACTGAGGCACAGACATAGCATGGGCGGGGCACATATTTTGACATCAAATCTAACTCACTGAAAGGGGTTGCGCAAAGAAGACTCCACGGAGATCCAGGGGCCATCGCAAATTCCCTGCTACACTGGGATAACAAGTCCCATTTCGTTTCACAGGGGAAACAAAATGGATCACTCATTCGACCACCAGGTGGAAAAATGTTACGACCCTTCCATGCAACGTGTCAGAGTTAGCTTCTTGTCTAAACGGTTTTCTTAATCACCTAACAAACTCCTAAAGGCTGCAAACAAAGGGTACCAAGACATAAGAGGATCCTTTACACAACAAGGTCACAGTATAGAGACATACACGGTTTTAATACAGGGGTGTCTGGACCAGAGCATATAACCCTAAGTAAAAGAGAACTTATGCTGATAGATACAAGTGAGCTACAGCGAATCACATTATACAACATAGGAGAGTCCCTGAGGGGTACACTTGAGGTTTTAAGGCGCAGCTTGAGGATGGAATCTGATATACGAAGTCAGAGACACACAAACTAATGCAGGAATGTGAAACAGAATAGCAAGGAAACTGCCATTTTGAAGATTGTGCAATCACTTCTCTCATGCAATCCTTTTCAAAAATGGAGTACCTGAAAAATTCGAGGTATTTGTAGCTGATGGTATTGTGGATGCCAGTGCTGAAGGCTGGCAAGAATATGATGGAAGTTGTGCTTAGCTTCTTCCGTGCAGTGGTTTTTGAGGGCTTTCCGCCTCCACACTGTGGAAGTTGTAAAGGGGCCAGGACAATAGTTGTGGCAATGGGTATCCTGTCTGAGAATGAACTTGTTTTGAAGGCAAAGCGTAAGAAACGTGACCAACTATTGGAGAATGCTGTAACTAGGATTAAATGCATCACTGTGGTATTGCAACAGGTATAAAACAGTTGATGTGGGGAAAAAATAACTTTTCCATGGAGCCCTTTGCAGCGAGGCAGTTCTTGGAGACATAACCAGGGTAACGTGGAGGCCGCGGATGCGGCGGCCAAAGGGCTCTCATGTGTAGTATTTATGTGCCTGTCTGATTATGTCCTCTTCAGTGGCCAGGCATGACCGGGTTCAATAGTTGGCTGTATAGGTTTGGTAGGTAGACTTGAATACCAGGCGAAAAAGAGTTACAATCTCACAATTCCTTTCCTTATCTCGGACTCAGCCAATAGGCTACTAATATGTAAAGATTATTTAGTGTTATACAACTGCCATGCATGAGTACATTAATCCGCATGAGGATTTAGTGCAGGGGTGACAAAGGCTGTGATAAGGTGTAGCGTTTGTAGGATGATGATGCGTTCTCTTTTCTTTAATAAAACGATTTAAAACTAAGAAAGTCAAAGTCCAGAGTAGTAAACATTAAACCTTGGGTTAACCCTATTTAAAGCGTAGTATTTCACATAAAGCCGATTAGCAATGGGAAACCTTTAAAGCGTTTACAGTTTCAAGGCTGCAGGGAGGAAGCGAGAGGTTTGAACAAGACACCTCGGTGACGTGTGCAGCCTTGAAAAGCACCTTCGGCCACCTTTCTCGCTGGACGCAGATGGAAAAGGAGATATGCGCATAAGCAAGCACCCTCCCGAGGAGGAGAAAAGGCAGAGGAGGGCAGAGGAGGGCCGATCACGTGGCTGATATGTGGCATAACTGTCAAAGCTGCCGACCTTGGAACAGAGGAGCAGGTGTATCTGGCTTCGGCTAAACATCCCCTGGGATTCTGGGTATCACCTTACCTCCCGTGCGTTGGCAAATGTGTGATGTAAAGCGCTCTAATGCACTTGAGCCAAGTTCGGGCTACTGAAACTGCAAAAATCATAACATCAGGTAATGACGGGAACCTGAGGGGGAGGGCTGTTTCCCGCTCCTTCCAACAGCAGGGGCACCGAAAGAGAGGATTATCGGGAACCGACAGAAAGTAAACGCCTTCAAGAACACTTGGCACGGCAAGAACAGCGGATTTCAGCCAGACTGCAAACAAACCTTGAACAGAAATATGTTACTAGATAAGGAGGCATGTGGAGAGGCCCTGAGGATGTTACCTATGACCCAGACTGGATCAACGTAGAATGATGAATAGCACGCTGTTCCCACACACACCTTTTCATACAATTAATTCTGGAAGAAATTCCTCATTTCATATGGAATAAGCAAAGTCAGGCATTGTAGATAAGAGGCTGAGCCTTGCCTTAGGAGATGCAGTACAACAGGAGTTTGATTAACTGATGGCAAACCTTAATGAAATAATTGCTCTGTATGCACAGTCATTTTTTTAATAAGAATTTTCCTTAAGAATTCATCATTTGTCTTTACCATCAATTCATACATCAAAGCCAATCTTAAGGCCCAAAAGGTATAGACCCCAGCACTGTCTAAAACAGCGCAGTCTGAAAGGGAAGGTAAGAATTTCACCACCTCCCGGTAGGGCTTTCATGGTGTGAACATCAGAATGAAGGGGCACTCTCTTTAGGCACCGGTGATGGACCGAGAGAACTGATGTAAATCTGTATTTGTAAAGCCTTACGGGTCTCAAGGCACTGTGGGCCGTCGTGGAAATTATGTGAGCTATTGCCCAGAGTTCACATGGTGCTGAGCTGGACTGCCTCTGGAGCCGGGGATCAAACCGTGAACCCTGTGCTCTGAAGTCAGCCGCCCTGGCCGTGGCACCACACCTCTTCACTGATAGAAGACAGTTGGGCCCTCAATGTATAGAGCTCCCATGTGATGGTGACTCCCATCTATCAGGGGACACTGTAGAGGACTGTTTATCACTAGGCCTTTGGCAAATGAAGGCAGATGACTGGAGCTTGGAAACCATCGACAGGAGATGATGTGAGGCACATCTGACCCTGAATAGGAGGGAGTAAGTGAGAACAAGAAATCTGAAGCATTACAAAGCGAAGTTACTGAGTAGCCAAGTGGGAGGTAGCTCAAGGCGTGGGGAGGATGAACTGCCAGCCAATGTTCTGGTTGGAACTAACAGATTATTAGATGCACATAAATAAGCTAGTGGATCTACAGAGAGGTGGTACCTACTTTACAGGAGAGCAACAAAATAGAAAAAACGCTGTGAGCACCTCCTTAGAGACCCTTAAAGCGTTTACCACATGTGAGCCAGCAGAAAAAATAAATATTTATAGAAGGTTTCAGGATGGTACAAGTAATGTTAAAAATGCTTGGACTGTTCATGTTGTGATGTAGAGCATCGCCACCCTCTACACAAACGTAGACATACTTCAAAAGTTAGTTGGGCATGCAAAGACCAACCACTCCCTTATCCGCCTCTCAAACTTCAATTTCATTTTTATAAAAATGTACAGTTTACTTGTATTCCATATATGCAGATTAATTTGAAAAGATATGCTGTATCTACCAACAAGCTTACTTCACCAAGGCAATATTGTTTTTAGGCATTACAGTGAACAGACTCACTTCTAAAAAGAAAAGACAAAACAGAACAAAGAAGAAAGGACTAATCACTAATTTACCTATGAGTTACATACCAAGCAAATGTCACTAATAATTGTTGTTACATCTTTAGTACTCGAATTCCCAAGAGCCCAACTGTGTTACACTATTCATTCACTTCGGCATTTTAGCCTCAAATGTGAGTATATATTTTGGTTATGCAGGATTCTTTCAATCATAGACTGAGCAACAGCATGTATATCACAATCCCCAGATGTTTGTTCTCTTACCGATCCAGTTACCTGTTGAGAAATCGTAAACTACTGAAATTGACCGCCTATTGCCTATGTTAGGGTAGAAGCAACTTACATGCATTCTGGCATTTAATTTATCCTGTAGGGGTATACTTTACACAAACTAACTGGTGATTTTTAGTTTCTGTATTAATAATAAAAGTCCTGTGTGCACACAAAATTATAGCAGATGCAATCTTGCAAGGGATTTGAGATTAATTTTAATCTGGAGGGAAATTTATGTCCGGCCTACACCCTCTACAGTTGTAATAAAAGTATGGTTGAACAAATATTGAGATATCAGGCAAAGTTTGGAGGAGCTTCTCTTACAATTCTTTTCTAATGTGTGTTGCCAGTCAGATTTGCATATTCATACAAGTCCACCATTTCGTCAGCGTCTGTGCATGCCATCCTTCCTTTACACTAACTTATCCCTTTTCGCACCCACAATGGGCGATGCCATCAGTGCTTTCACATAACTTGACCGTTCCAACTCCTTCGGCAATCCTAGAATAACTTTTTTTATTCTTTTTTATTTTTATTTTTTTTAGAGTTTAATATAGTGCAAACTAGACCTGAGACATCAGGTATCAGAGCACTTTACATGAGCTCCAGTTTCGTTACAGATGGACACATTATTTTTTGGTAGGCAGGGGGAGATGAAGTGATTTACCCAGAATCACAGGATGTTGAGGGTTTATGCCGAGACTCGAACCCGGTTCCCCAGCTTCAAGGTCGACCGCTCTATCCGCAAGGCTTCAGTTAGGGACCCATTTTTTTAACTGCAGCCTAAAGCAGGCCCAAAGGTGAAGATACGCATGTATAATAGAATATTAGGGGCGTACAGAATTGATCATCACCGTTTTCATTAAGTTGGGGCTTCCTATGCTATAACACAACTTCCTAAAATGCCAAACTGGAGCGATTTTCGCAGATTCCAAGGCAGATTCTTACACCACATTGAAGCCTGTCGAGAAGAAAATGCTTCAGCAACATCAGAAAATGAGAGCTACGATAAAAACCAATGAGCCTGAACATTCTTTACGATGGACATATGAAAGTAAGCTGATAAATGATCAACAGTGTGCAGCTAAGTTCAGTTTTCTTATCACAGTAACAGTATCAGCATCAATGAGGGCATGGCTTCCAAACATCAAAGGAAAATTGAACTGGGAGTGCTCGACTGATGAACTGCAAAGATGTAGTCCATCACACCCTATTGCACAACATAACTCGCTTCACTTGCAGTCTTAAATGAGCTAAATAATATCCATTGTGCACTTTTTTTTAATAGAGGCAACAAATCAAGAAGATCTGCACATCTATATATGCATTCACAGAAAGGTTTTATAGTAAATTGCAAATTTAAAATATTTTTACGAATGGATTGACACTTAACTTCATCCTTCAGGATGCAAAACTTGCATGAAAAAGTATCAAAGCATTTTTCCTGGAATTTTATATTTGCTTTCCATGAAATATACTCGTACTACCCTGGCACCCTTTGTGCTATGTGAAGGGAAAGGCGGTACACAGTTTAGGGTCAGCAGTCTCATACAAGAAGTATTATCTCACCGCCACTCCCTAGCCACCTCTGGAACTGTTTCCACCCGTAGCATCTTAAATGCAGTTAGAAAGTCTTCTGTAAGAAAGTACTGAATAGGGTGCCTTCTTCAAAGTAAATCACTTGCTGCCGTCATGCCCTGCAAGACTTTACGGTCATAAGTTTCTACCCACCATCCTTCTCATCCTTGTCTACTCACTCATATTCAGCCTTGGTGATTCTCTTCCCATAAATATCTCTTTAGTCAAAATCTCTCTTCCAATCTCCTGCCTCAGTCTTGGTCTATCACACTAAAAAAAACGAAACAGCATAAATGTAAACCCTCGTCAGCTTGGTTACACCACTGTTTCACCAATTGTAATAGCGGTCAATATTTGCGATCAATGGAGTTAATGTTGCTCTTGTAATGGAAGAGAATCCTAATACTATAAACAAATGAGAAATATAGAAGAGTGCTTGGTCTCGCCTTTTCTCAAAACCTGCATTAATAATTTGAGTAGAGGCTCCAGCCTTGGAGAAAACCGCTAGCACTTGGGGGTGACCGCAACCATTTCAAAATTGGAATATGCACTGCATTTCCACCATTTTATTGACAGACAGACCTCTCAGTTCGCTATAAATTAATATGGCTAGATTAAGAAAATCCTTTCTGTTGATTGCTTGTCAACTAAAGTATCAAAACAAAAATGGTTTTGAATCAGTGAATCCTGTAATCATATTCACAAGGTGAGCTATTAGATTCAACTACTAGAAATTGATGACCCCTTGTGGCAGAATTGGATTACATACTCAGTTAATAACACTCATGTGCCTCCCTACATTGAATGCATACCAGCAATCTTACGTGCCCTGCCTTCGACTCTGCTTCTTAGATCTGTATAACAATGAGAAAGCACATAAACAAGAGCACCCACCACACAGATTATTGTGTAAACTGCAGTTTGCACATGTGAATCCCTGCTGGACTTGTGATGTGTCCATTATTGACTTTTGTGAACGTAAAAACTCATATTGGAGGCCTAGCAGACAATGCAGTATACACCTAGTGTATTATACAGTTGGTACCAGCTACTTGAAATACTGTAGCTGAAGCGGAGGTGAGAACTGAAGTTGGCAACAAGAACCGGTCAGAGGAGGTAGATACGTTTCCTACAATCTGTCATCCAGAACACTTCATTTCGAACTAGTAGAAAATAATTGCAAAGCAGAGAATACTGATATATGTCAATGGCAGAGCTCAAATCATACCTCAACCAAACATGTCCTGAGGTTAGATAAACTGGACAACTACGCTGAGAGTACCATTCAGAGTAATTCTTGCTGAATAGTTATGGAGTTGTCCATTCTGCTAATCTGCAAATTTCCGCTACACATGCTTATGGAAAGAACAGATGCAGGTGGTGGTTGAAAAAAATCTGGGGCCTAAATTGTTAAATCAACATCTTTGATCCCTGTTTGTATTCTTATGACTGAGTTTGTAATAGGGATTGCACTCCTGAAGTTCAGCAAGCTTTCTACCAACACAATATCTTTCAAAGTTTATTTTCCTTTTTAGGTTGAGCCTATGCAGCAACCATGAGCAGTATAGAAGACCTGCTGTGTTTGATACAGGAGAGTGCTCCCACCTGCTGCCTTCCCATTGGGTATCGCTCTTTTTTGCTGACTCCAAATTTGTTCATGGAGCGATCACTCACTTCCCTTATCTGCAGAACAGCACCGTCCAACTATAATGTCTTTCCCCTTCCATTCTTTGTGTGTTCTGGGGAGAACTATTTTTCTAATTGCTGTACTGCAACACGCCTCGCTTTATTCTTTAGATATGGCGGGCTCTACTTGCTTTTGTTTTACTCGGAGTGCATCTAGAAAGTTATGCAAGTGCAAGAGTTGGGTGGGCATTCCGAATAATGGCAGTGCTTTTGGATATGTAACTACATAGTGATGGCTCCATATAATCCTTCTTTATGTGGGCAAGTAATATATGAGAGCTTACCTGCCTGCACAAATCAATAGTATATAGTGTTCGAGCCAGTAACAAGGAAGTGCTCTGCATCACACAATGGACAGAGCAGGTCTGTAAGACACGTGCATGACACTGACTTGGAATGAGTGTGCCTTGGAGATAGAGGACAACCTCATTAACTTCCTAGGAGAAGCAGCACAGTGACATTTGCCATTTTTATACCAGTGTTTTTTTTAATCCAGGGTGTGCAGCACAGGAAAGAGGAGAAAGTTTAAAAATGTAATCAGATAACTGCTGGTTTTGCAATATGAGCATTTTAATATCTGCGGGAATCTGCCATTTTGCGTTTTTCTCTACTGCTGCATACAGCGCTTTATTCTTTAAATATGGCGGTAGACACTTGCTTTTGTTTTACATGGCATGCATCTAGAAAGTTATGCTGGTTCAGGAGCTGGGTTTGGCATTCCGAATAATGGCAGTGCTTTTGGCTTTGTAACATCTTGCAGACTCCATATAGTCCGTTATGTGGGTTAGTAGTATATATGTAGCCCTTCTTTTGCATTCAAGTTAGCTGCCAAACCACGGTGCTACTTTTTTGTCACTTTATTTACAGTCCACCCTTCATCTGTGATCACAGCGATACCCTTTCACCAACTCCCCACCCCCACATCAATGTAGTGAGCTCCCTGAGGGATACAACACGCATGTCTGGGTTCCTCTGCCCATGGAAGCTTGCGGGAAGTGCTATTGCTATGCATCTAATGGCTTGGTGCAATTTATTCCAGTGATCCAATGAGAAGCATGAAGCGTGGTGTGTGTCAGTTGTAATATTTAATATGCAAGACTTTTTACCCTTTCCTTTCCTGTCCTTTACATGAAAGATGCCGAAATCATTCAGTACTTCCTACACAAACTACGTATTCCTCTCTATCTTGCTTTCTATCTATTCTATGCAGCTCTCACCCATATCTATTCACTATGCCACATATTTCCACTACACAATTACACTCCACACAATTCCACACCACACAATTGCACAACTAACAATTTCATATACATCCCATATAATTCCACTCCACACACATCCACTACACTCCAAACAAAACGCAAAGAAAATACATTTTCATTTACCTCAATGGCTCTAACTCTCGCAAATGCAAGACCTCTAGATTGGGCGGATTTACTGTTTCAAACAGCTTGATCCGAGTAAAACAGTTCTGAGAGTTTATAATGCCAAAGGGAGAAAGCTAACAAAGACCAAGTTAAGCTGTGAAACGAGAATGTTATCATAGAAGATCTTTTGGACCCAAGATGATACCAGGGAGCATAGCTACTGAGTATGCAAAGAGGAGTACGAGCCGGCTCTTGCTCAGACAGCACCCTGGGCGGAAAGAAATGTACCACCCTCGCTGCTGCTAGTGAACAAAATGAGGCAGAAGGGGTCCTTTCCCCAGGTCAGTCCCTGGCTGGCTACCTCAATGAGCTCCTCTGAACACGAAATCTACTCCCTCCCCTGCCTTACCTTACTCCTGCATGTGTTAAATCAAGCTGGTGCAAAATGATTTCTTGGGGTTGGTGGGGGTATGTGGCAGCAGGGTGTCAGAACAGTGGCGGCCGGCACAGGTAAGTGCGGCGGGGCAGGGTGTGGCAGGGGGAAGCCGACAGATCACGGCATAGGTATTATTTATTTATTTATGCATATTCTATTGTTTATCGACATCCCCATCCCGTCCCACCCCAACTGCCCCACCCCACTGCGTTTACCTGTGCCAGCTGCTGCTGCATGAGAAGTGGCCAGGAGGGCAAGGAAAGGGGTTGATAAGGTGTTAAAAACAGCGACTGTGGCACATTATAAATTATAAATGCAATTTCACAGGAATCACTGGAGACAAGGCAGAGGGACTGCTGTTTGTAGGACCTGTATGCAAAGTGCTCCGTGAGCCTCTTTAAAGTTTGTTGCCCTGGCCGAAGCTCCAGCTCACCCATGCCAAAAGCCGGCCCTGGAAGGATTTATGGAATGTCACAATCAGAGAGCAAAGAAATTACACACCGACTGAACAGGACCATGAAAAACACTAAAAAATGAAAAATACATTTGTTAAAACAAAAATGAACTGAAAAAAGAAACCGTTTTTTGGACGGCCACAAAGATTTTGTTCCATCTATGTGAGATGAATCCTAATTTCTGCAGTCTCATAGACAGCCTGTCTTTTGCAAAAATCAATGCTTTAAAAACTACAAAGACCTTTACATTGCTAAGGATTAGATGTCTTTCTTGTCTACCTCAGTTCTCTGCTCTTGAATGGATAGGTTGCCTCCTGTTCTGATTTTTTCCTGCACCTGCAGCATCGCTTGTTTGCTCTTTCTTTTCAGGGGATCGTTTGTACAATTCCACTGCTGATGCCCTGGTACCATTTTATTTTTCCTCAGCATTTGACTGTTAGCACTTGAGGACAGAGTGCATTGTTTTCCTCGCTCTCCCTCCTTCTTAGGGCTTCCTTCTGCCCCTTCCTTTTCTACAGCCGCACTTCTACATCCCCTTTTGACCTCCTGCATCCACCCTGTGCCGTTCTCTCAGCTCACCCCCCGCCTTCCCACTTACTTTGCTGCTCTGGCATTATCTCCTTCTTTCCCCAGTTTCCCTTGTTCGTCTGGTCATTTCTTCTCCATTTGTTCATGTTCTCTCAGTTAACATTTTGCCCCAGGACAGTCCTCCTTTCCTGCTGTGCCATCTAGCTTTTGTTCCTTTCTACCATGCCTCTTTGTCACACGTCCCGCTTGCCATCCATTGCTTTCACAGTGATTTGCATGTGGCAATCAAGCAGGCTCATGTTTTAATGCTACACTGCCTTACACCCAGCTCAGTATCTCTCCTGGTTAAGTCCTTCCTTTGTTTCCATGCCTCTGCAACCTCCTCCTGTTGAGTGCATCATTTTCTGACAGTGAGAGAAGGAGCTGCAACTGTTTCTCAGCGCTAATGTTATGTTATAGACATTTCTAAAGCGCAGCGCTTACCCGAAGGTGTCCTGGCGCTAGCTACTGTCCTCTGAGCAATGAACGTTGTAGGCAAGTTTACATGTCAAAGAGCCATGTTTTTAATCCTCTCCTAAATGCCAGGAGGTCGGTGGCATTTCTCAAATGGAAAGGAAGGTCATTCCAGGCCTTTGCAGCAATAAAGCTTCTCCCTCCCCACATAGCTTTTTTTAGTGGGTGCTACTGTCACCAATTTGGCTCCTAGAGAGCGAAGTGTTCTTTTAGGCATATACCACTGAAACTGTTGCTTCAGGTGGTCAGGTTCTTTTCCTTGTAGGGCCTTATAAACGGTGCATAGAGATTTAAAACGCACCCGATTAGTAACAGGTAACTAGTGCAGTCTTGATTTCCATGAAAATTGATGCAAATTTAGATGTGCCGGTAAGCAGTCTAGCGGCCGCATTTTGCAACAGTTGAAGTTTATTCAGAAAACGTTCTTGAATATTCAAGTAAAGGCTGTTACAGTAGTTCAGCCTTGACAAGATAAGTTATGTAACAACTGTCTGCCGACTGTCGGCCGTCCTTACAGGGTAGTATTTTCTTAAGCATTTGGAGAGCGTATGAGGTGGCAGATGCCACTGCACTAACTTGGTCACCAAAGTTGAGCTATTATCATCCACTATGACTCCTAAGTGTTTTATTTTCCTGGTGGGTGTAGGAAGAGTGCCCAGAGTATCTAATGCTAATGGCTGTGGAGCGAAAGGTCTCCTCTTTTTGCGTGCACTTCATGAGAACAACACATTACAAAACTGTGAAGTGGAGCAATCCTATACTGGGATATGGAATCTTTAATTTATAGTTGCCCATCTTGTTTTAATGAGATAATGCATTTAAACATGAGCAATAAGCATGCAGATATACACCTTTACTATTTGCATTTAAAATATGCAACTCCGCCATTTTTTATTTGCCAAGCCTGTGAGGCAACACAGCAAATTATACAGTGGCAGGGCGCAAATAGCCTGTGTATATTTGTGCATGCCTATGTCGGCATGTTTTACCACAGTAAAGGCAGACCTAGGCTTCAAAAAACACAGCATAACCTATTAACTACATACATCATCAGCAGTTCCAAGCGCATGGTAGCTCATACTTAACATATACTTTCCCTGGCCTTGACATTAAACCTCACTCATGCTACCAAGCTTATCTTAGTCTAAAGAATAGCCTTCCATTTTATTCACACCAATTCCATCACCAAAGCTGACCAAACAATCCTTTGATTTACCCAGAAACTAGACTGATTCGCTTTGCCAAATCTTGTTTCTTGAGCATTATGGTGGACTGAGGCCGTGGGAAAAGAACCGTTCTCATTTTACAGAGGGGGAAGGGGGGGGGGCGGAGGGGGGACGCGCTTCTCAATAAGATCTTTGGTAAATTTACATTTCCGCAACCAGCGAGAATACAGAAGCTATTTCCTGACCACGCCACGATGTGGACCCCTTTCAAAATCCTGAGCTCCTGTCACTATAGAAGATCTACCCCAGCGTTATCTAGACTTTGCCACGGTTCATATCCCAGCACCTTCAGAACATGTTTTGTCATAGACATGTCCCTCAACTACAGGCGGCCATTACTGGCAGCCAACCCATGGATATTAAAATGCTCCTAGTTGTCGGATGGTTCTAAAGGAAAGCTGCAGCTATTTCGTTCAAAGGAGTTCTTTTTACAGGCCTGTAAGATTTTATCAAGAGACTATGTTTAATTTCTATTATTTTTTTAATTGAGGCTGAAGCGCTGGGAAACACCCTTTTCCCCCAGGGAGCAACAATTACATTTGTAAGCAAATAGTTGTAAGCTCTGCTATTCAGATCACTTCGTCTGTTTAATTTTGTCAAAATTTGCTTCTGTTGGTTGTAGCTGAGATATTTTCTTTCTTTCTTACATATTAAGAGGACTACTTTTTTTTCTATTTATTCAGTTATACATTTTGGTTTTATTGATTCACGTAAACCAGGTTTAGCCATCAAATATAATTGGTTTAGCTAAATATGCTAACATGTATTTTCAGCTTGAGTAACTTAATAGGTTTGGGCGAGTGCCCTAGATCACTGAAAGCCCTCTGAGATAGCCAAATGTAATGCCCAGATGAGATGGTTAACAAATAGTTTCTACTGTATTTAGTGTTAAGCTGTAAGGTGTTACTCATGGTTAAAATAAGTACATCTCGAACGCCCATAAAAAATATTTGCCCATAAATGGATCATTCAATTAGGTGTTTTTAGTGAATAATGTACCTGTCGTTTTCTGCATGAAAATATACACTTACATTGAAAATTGATGACTGTTAGTTGCAGTACATTGTACGAGACTTTCGCCCACGTTATTTTCCACCACAAAGAAGTAAAAAACTCAACACTTCGACTCCGGAAAAAAAAATCCCCTAAGACCACAAAAAATGTCAATACTTGGATAAACATCTAGGAACCTTTACGCTTTACATGATCAATACATTTTTAAAAAAGATACGAAAGGTTACCAAAAAAGAAACAAAATGCAGAAAATAACACGAATAAAGGCAATCTAAAATCATAAAACCGCGGATTCATTTGCTGCCCTAGCTTATTTCAACCCAACACTTGGGGCTCTCTCACAACTATTATATTTTAGTTCCTCTTACTGGAATATTGACAACACAGATGCATCCATGAAGAATAATGTCATTTCACAACATCACGAAGCATCTGCGTTGGCAGCATCTGGGCTGCATCCCATACACTCAGCATCAACAAAGAACAAGTCATGGCATTCTTCTACAAGAGCCACCCTGCCCCACCCCCCAACCCACACGCATCTGGTAAATAATTCTTAAAAGTTTGCAGCCTTAGATGGCACATCATTAGGTGCTTATCTTATTACGGATTCCAAGTTATCTCCCGGTCTTGCATTGGATTGAAACCTGGGCTCTTCCATTGTACATTATTGAACAGCCTTGCTGAGTTTAACAGGGAAACCCCAAAGTAGTACATTTCTTGTTTGACACCCTTGATGTGTAGAGCAAGCAGAATGAGAGTTCCGTCACACCTCAATAAGAGACTCTATTTTAGGACATCAGCACGGGTGCACTCTTATCGATGCTGGGCGTTTGCATTATCCATAATAATCGTGCCAAACCTTGGATTTATTCCGTATGCTTACAAAGTGGGCGACCATGTAGACTTTGTTACTGGTAGTATCCTCATAGCTTTAAAATCCAAACTCTACTAGAGGAGTCTTCACCTAGGAGTGCTCGAGAGAGGTATCCATCGATAGGCGCACCTGCCTTTTCTCCACCTACAACAGGAGACATCCCCTGGGCTGTACATTTGGTCATTCTTATTGCCTTTTCACAGGAGTTCTCCTTCTGTTTCTGGTAGCGCAGAGGTGGTGATAGTTCGAGGTCATGTTGGGGTTTTTGTAAAGCTTTACTGTTGGTGACGCTGCTTGGCTATCACCAATATAATCAAAATCATTTACTAAAAGTAGAAAGGACTGTTGGTCTCAAATAGCACACATTGCCACAGTGACCCGGACACCGAAGGGAACGTCTTTGTGTGGGTGTGCTCCTTGTGAAATAGCAGGATACCACAATTCACATTGAAGTGAGCTGACCCATTGCCCCACACTTTATGCTGTAATGGGTGCAAGAAAAATGTGAATGGCAAACCAACAGACCATATTATCTTGACTGAGTAAATCACATATGTATCAAGCATCAGAATAGACAACTATTGCTACCACTTGTTATCCCAAAATCACCTCTCTGAAACTTATCCAATACAGGCATCTTCTTCATCGAGATTACTTAGTTGCAGATCCAAGTGTCTCACTTATAAGCCTTACAAATATAGTGTTCTTTTGTGTCTATGCGTGAGAAACAACTTATTTAACAGTAGCAGCTACTAACGGCGGTGGGGTCGTCATGGTTTACCATTTTTACTTTTCTTTTTTAGTCAATATACATTCCATCCACTTTATGAAGTCCAAAGGCTTCGGATTTAACTCAACCAGGCTTCCTCTTTCCCTAGTAAAATCCAGGTAGAGAGAAATCGTAGAAGAAAATTGGGTTTAAACCTTCTGGTTCTTTATCCATTGGGACTGTTTTTGGGACTGTGCATTTATGGAAAGAATGCAGATTTGAAACAGACCAAATTGTGCTAAATCAATGATGGGAATATTTTAAAAGAGCTGAAGTGTCACCATGTCTTGCTAATAAGGATATTGGTATTCCCAAATTAGCTGTACATACAGTGTCGAATAAGCCACATGGAACCTCTAATTAAAATAGTGGAAGCAAGGTATCGATACACGTTTATAGCAGGGGAAAATATGATAAATTGTTATTGTTTTAGGAGTTTCTTTAACAACAGATGTCACATCTTAGAAACCATGTTCAAAGGGAGTTTTGAATAAAAAGGAAACGGATAGGAATGCCGCTGCACTGTAATTTGTGAACAAACATGTTTAGTAATCGCTAGGTAATGTTTTACAAAATGATGACGTGCACAGGACACCGGTCAACAGCCCTTCTTGGCAAGCTCTCAGCTTAGCAACGGTGCAAAAGCAAGTCACTGCTGGGGTCAGGGAAAGGGGGCGAGATGTGTTTTTGGGGAAGTGCCGTTTTTCTGAAATTAGAAATATTTACTACACCTACATTAAAACAAAATTGTAAATGGAAAGATTAACGGTGTGACGGCCAACTTTATCCATTTCAATATCTGCATTTAACATAACATTTTTTAAGTAATACCAGAACCGTATCAATGGCTCAAAGGGTGTATTTATTAACTACCCTGATATTCTATCCTTCTGTCAATATCCATCATACCTTTGAGCTCTACAAAAACAAATATTTTGATGCACCCCAAGTACAAAACCTTTTTTTTTTTACTTTTTGTTTTAACAAGTGATTCATCTTTGTCATTGAAATGAGAGGCGGCTGGGACGGTTTTGTGTATGGCTATGCAGGGAAAACGTAAATCATACATAATTATACAGGAGAAGCGAATTGTTCAAACAATATTTTTGTTCATAATTCAAATAGAAGTACACAAAATAGAACCACAGAGGATCTGCAGACAGTCAACCTGTCCTAGAGGATGTGGATCAATACTTTCCAAAAGAATGACTACTGACAATGACATTACGGCAACGGGATCAACCAACGACATGAAGGTAACACAGAGTGGGCGTGCCAGCAAGACTACTCGGCGTGTTCAGAGGCTCACTTGAGAAAGGGAGGATTCGAGAGAGCTCCTGGAGAGTCGATGTAGCCAGAATTAATCTGTAAACATAGCGCTGGCAGACCCCAGACCAGCCACCTGTACAATATCCGTGTATTATGAGATTACGTAGGCAATACCCTCCATCGCTGCCTATGGTTAGATGTTAAAAAATATGTAAAAATGAATCAATACTATCAACTATATAGCACTACTTGCAATAAAATACAAAACTCCCGACATAGCTCAGGAAATGCAACCTGAAACCTTGTCGGCCCACCACACCTGGGTGTGGTAACATGGTAAATTCGTTGTCACTCGAAAATGCCAGACATTCAATATATGAAAAAGTTTCATAAGCAACAAAAGACTAAAACAACCAGCCCAACAACTCAATGCTGAGCAAACACTTAACAGACACAAAAGTTCACGCCCAAAGTAAAACAAAATCTTTAAATAAGAATGGGGTAGCTCTGTGTCCTTCAGAAACTGGGTATGTAACAGTAAATAATAACAATAGGTTCTGTTGAGGAGAAAAAACGAATTATGTGTTCATTTTTTTCCATTCACACTGGAGGAAATCTCTCTCTCTCTCTCTCTCTCTATTCCTATACACAGATAAATGACTACTAAAAACACAAGAGTCTGGTTTCACGTTTGTGGGTATTCAATATCTGTATATCAAAATTATATGAAACAAACAAAAAAGTGCTGCTTTTAATGTGACGTGAAAAAGTGCTTTTGCAGTGCAATTGGTGAAGTCAAGTGACTTAGTGAATAATTATAAAAACAGAATGGTTTATCAAGATTTGTTTTGACAGAATCAATTTCATAGACACAATGCCTGTCTTTCACAGAAAATCTCTGAAGTCCCGACTGTGGAGGTTTGTCTTCTCCACTTACTGAAAAACTTCAAATCTAATATGGGCATGATATATAAATTGTCGACGTTTCAATCTTATTTAACGTGTTTAATAAAAACATCAATGCAGATCTTCATCAGAACTAGTGCAGCCTGTGAAATGGGAAGCATTGTATTTAAAGGGGAAGCTACTCGAGATGCTGTTTTTCATCATTTGTGGCAGTTTGCTTTGGAAGATGGGCGCATGGCGCGAAGCGCGTTGGCGAGGACTGTCAAGAGTGATTCACAGGACCTGTTCCCCTTAGGGTGATTTGACTTACCTGTGAGTGAGTCTCTCCTAGGGGCAACTATATATATATATATATAGGGGCTGTTTATTTTTTTGCCAATTAAACCTTGAGCACTGAAAACACAATTTGGGCCTCGATTCTGGTTTCTACATATAGGACCATACCAGTTTTCGAACTTATATATATATATATATATACATACAAGTATCAGTAATGCCCCATCTGTAAAGGTCGTAGGCCAACTCAAGTAAGGGTGTCCCCCCAACTTTACCTCCTATTGGGAAAGGATGACCAAATTGTCTGATGAATCTCCGCCTGCTCAGCGATAGTGATGAGACGCGGCATAAGAGTCCTGCTAGGTAACAGAAATGGGGCACCCCACGTAAGCATGTACGCTCACCAGTGTACGAGTCCGTCCACCAAGATGACTTGTCCGGGGGAAGCAGTCCATGCCCGCTTGTTTATCCTGATTGGATGGGATCCTACTGAAGAGACTCTCCTAAGTAAAGATACAATGTATCCGATTTCAAGCTAATGAGATCTGTTCCAACTTTGGGACATGCAAGTAGTTGCTATGATGTAAAACTCTGTTTATCTATAAATGTAGCACGTGCTTAGAGCATAATGATTAAAACAAAGGCTACTGAAAAGACAACTTGTCAAAGTAGAGAATCACAATTTGACCTACAACACGTACATGTTCAAAGGATTATTAGCACCTAGGAGGAATAGCCACAAACCAAGCAGAACTAAAACTACAGAAATCATCATAAACATGCCTTTCACTGCCTGGGCAAGCACAGATGATTAGCAGTCTGGTGCAGAGAAAGGGAAGAGCATTCCAGACAGTGGTGCCAGGATCAAAAAGTAAAACCTTGGAACTACATCAAATAAGAGGCGCGCTGTAATTTATTGGACCACCTCCAGTTTACAAAGAAGATAGTCTGGAAATCTCAAACAGACCAAGATTCCATACCTCAGATATGATCTATGGAGGTTGTGACCACCGAGGTGTAAACCCCATAAACCAAAGTGTTTGTGAACAAGGCAGTGACCTGGGATCTAAAGGAAAGGGTAAAAGGATACTTGAAAACCAAATTTGAGACCCATTTGCAGGTAAACGGAAAGCTCACATGACCCAAGGATAACAGCTGGGGTCCCGGATGTTGATACCTTACTCTTACAACACCGACTTCAGAATTCTCCAGGTTGAATATGCAGAGGCAGTTCCTAACCTCCACTATTCACTGCCACAGCTTTTTGTGGCGGACATCATATTCCCTTGAAGCTTGAATTGGATCTGGGCATCACAGTACTTTATGCAAAAGTGAAGACCAAGAGACCACATTAGCCTTTCCCTCATAAAACGAACAGTAAGAACAAAATCCATAAGGAAAATGGCACAGGCTTGTTTATGCAGTGACAACTTAAATAAAAGATTTCCAATTGTTGAGGTTGAAAACCAACATTGTACCAAAGGAAGTTACACATGAGCTCTGCAGTCTTAAATAGACTTTAAATGGATGAAAGTAAAAGCTAAGAAAACACTCTAACTTCCTGGATGTTGATTTAAGAAGAACAGCTCCTTCAATGGATTGTGGCAAGCAAAATGATATGACAAGGAATGCAGACTCATCAATCAAGTCATGAAAAGAGAAGAACTCTTCATGGAAGCAAAAGGTCTTTTAAATATATTCTGGCTAGTCTGATGCTGGGACCTTAATGTAAATGACTTAAGTGTGTCAAGACAGACAAAAAATATTTACAGTGGCGTAATGTAACTTAAGAGGGCACCCCTGCAAAGTACATAGTGGAAGCCTCTCACGCTCCGGACCCAGTCAGGAGCGCTCAGGCCTGCCCGTACACAGTTCCAGTGGGGGCCACTGGAGCTCGGGCGCCCCAGCACCGTAAGAGCTATTGTTACGCCCCTGCTGTATATGCCACAATAGTAGGACTGGCAACCTTCTTTACACCCCTGACGCCAGCCCTTTTAACTGACCCTCCAGCCTCCATGCTCTGGTGTGGAGACTTTAATGGAGTCCTGGATCTCACAAAAGACAAATCAACCCCCCCACCCCAGTTACCGAGGGCATTGTTCTGCACAAATTCCCCAACAGTTACGCACATGATCTCACAAGGTTAGCTGTGCACAGGGCGCTACACACAGGAGGGGAGGGGGGGGGGGGGGGGGTAGGACCCATTAGGGTGCATACTTCGAGAAGTTAGAAGTGGGTTATGATAAAGGCTTCCATGAAATCGCTTGTTGTCCTTTGAGAGAATAGGTGGGCACCTAGAACATCCGACCATTAGATTCACACACGTAGCATGGGGCCTGGGAGTCAAGGGAGCAGAGCATACGCCCACAACCTATTATGGAGCACACTCTATTGGAGGTGGTCGTGGTGAGAAACCAGGAATCATGCAGGGCTCTGTGGTGGGCAAGGAGGAGTCGGGAACTAGACACGCTCGCACATGGTTTACTCTTTTACATTGTTTATGCTTAAACAAGAATATGGTTATTGTTGTTTTTTCTTCTTATTTCTCTTTTATGCTTACCAACTATGCGTAGTGCTTTGCTCGATCAGCTTCATGGCTTTCTCCTGGTGGACAGTATGTGAGTACTGGTCGCAGGGCCTGAGCATATTCTGCTGTGTATCTTAATGGCAGAGGATGAGGATGGCATGGTCGACTAATCCTCTCTCACTAAGGCTGTTGGACTTGTGAGAGACATGTGGATTTTGTATGTGCAAAAATTCAATAAACATATTTACAAAAACAAAAAACCTGGCCCAGCATACCTCATCTGTTGCATCTGCTTTCACAAACCTTGCAGACACTTTCTCTCATCAGGACTACAACTTGCACACATTCCACTCATACAGAAAAACAGATCCAGCGGTCCACCCTTCTCCTACACTGCTCTTAAAGCCAGTAAAGGCCGGACACTACATTTAAGAGCATCCTTCTCACTTCTTGAATTCCACAAGAAGCTGAAGGCCTGGCTTTTCGAATAGTTTCGAGCAGGTTCTAGGTTTAGCTACATAAACACTTGCTCAGTGCCAGGATACCCTCCTGTGCGACAGTGCACTCTAAAAATCTGCATAACAACAAGATAATGAGGCTAAACCTGTGCTCATAGTGTGCGGATGACAAGAAATGGGCTTGCCTTGGATGCACATTTGTTAGAGCTGCTGGGTATCCATTTGCACCAGGCAGCTTTACCTGAGCAAAGGAGAGAAGGGCAACAGCCCACGAGTTGCTCCCCAGCATCCAAACCAAACTAGATGGAATGTATGCAGTAACACAGTCAAAGAAACTGCATGTAGTGAAAATAAATAGAGAGCAAAGAAATTCTAAATACAGCCCAATTCACGCTATGCAGCACACTACTATGAAATGAATCAAAAGCTACAATAAAACAAAATTGGAACGCACAGAACAATAAAATCAAGTTGAAATATTGCAGCACTTGCAGGTTACTCTGACTAAAACGTTCAAATTAAAAGAAGATAAAAAAAACAACCAAACGTGTAACAAAACCACAAATAGAAGACATTTATAAATTTAAACTAAATACACCCAAAATATGAAGTTCTAGGTTGGAATGTCCCATGCTTTCCGTAGCAGGTGCTATTTGCTTTTATCGCCAACAGAAGTATAGCTAGAAACGTGTTGGGCGAGTTTGTTGTAATTGTACAGCCCTGCAGTGTTATGAAAAGCAGGTGTTGTTCATATTTGGAAATAGAAAACTTTACAACCCAAAATTCTACCCCAGGTCTGTACCATCTCACAGAGATTATAAATTAGCACGCCCAAGTCCTACCTTGATGCAGGTGCCTGTGACACAAACACGAGTCATAGCAGAGAGACAACCGACTATATGAATAATTTGTTGGCAAATTATATTTTTTGATCCACATTTCATAAGCACGCATACAGAATATGAGGCTTTTTGAACTATACAAGTTTTCCTGGAGGACGACAGGGTACGTGTATTTAGAGGTGTCAGATATAAACGGCCTCTGTAAGGCGACATCAAAAATGAAAGCTCAGAGTTTATCCTTTTATTGTCAGCTTTCAATTGTGAATCGCTTTCACCGCTGTGACTGTCTTTGTGCTCTCTTTATAAATAAATGCAAACCGATGGTCTTTCAGTTCACTCGCTGCTTCTCATTCAACACAATTGTATCAAGTATCAGTCCTCTAAGCCACAACGGTTGACTAACCTCCTTAAAAAAAACTTGAGTTTTCAATGCACTGGAACCCCCACAAACCAGCCCATACCCAGCTCTGGCTTCATAAAGTTTTTTCAAACGTCGACCTTGGCCTTTTTTAAACAATGCCGTAGAAAATATGCTTGAAAAATATTGCCTGCACTTTTAGGTAGAATGCGCGGGGCATGCCAGTATTAAGAAACAACAACCAACTTTTTACAGTACTAACAAACATCTAAAAGAATCAGCATCAGCAATACATATATATAACATTGTTAGGGGTCTTCAATTTCACCCCCACAAGCAATCAAAACGCTGTTATAGGACTGTATACAGAAATTGAGCACAAGTGTGAGACTATAAACCTTTTCTGAGCAACACCAAAATTTGAATGGAATGGCTGGGGCGTGAAACACTTCCAAAATATACTCCATTAGGGTTACTTCGGAGTTTGGTGCGGATTTCCAATTTAAGGAATATTTAGGGATTTTGGAAGTACTCCAAATGAGAGATGGGGAATTTTCATAGTTACATGTCTTTGCCTGTAAGTAGGTAAAATAAGGGCTTCCTCTAAACCAGGGGTCTCAACCTTTGTACACTGAGAGCTACTTATGTTCAATAAAAATCCTCCTGAGCTACGAACCCAAATGATCAGTGTTACAAAGGCACTTTTCTGTATGTCAAAGAAAGGCCACACAAGCTTTGAAGAGGATACACTGAAAATACAACAGAACTGTTTTAGTAACACAGACCCATTAAACGTTTGTGGTAGCAAGCAACATAGACCCGCATTAGGAGTACATGATAAATAATGTCAACATGGGGTAGGTTATTTATTGGGCAAGATAAATAACACCATTACAAGTTTCTGGGGAATAACATGAGAATTGTAGTATTTAATGAATCAAAATCTGCATGATACTGTAAATACTGTATACTTTTCCTCTGTTCAATTTTGGCAGATTTGACCTGCCGAAATTTAGCAACCGTTGAGGTATTTAACACATTCGGTAATTATCGGATTTGTTAAATACAACCAAACTCGTAATTCTGACCACTGTGCAAACAGGTGTTGATACAACTCACCCACTCGTAATCAGGCCTATAGTAAAATTCTATAAGCTGTAGTAAAAGCCAAGTGGCTTGAGTATGGAACGATAAGAGGGCTTGTAACAAAGCACACCTACTGCAACCTTGGGTTACCTAAAAAAGGTGATCTAAAGAAATACTTTAGATGTGGTCAACCTTAGCAGAGAAATACTTCCAGAGGAATTGCCCATTAGTCAGAATACAAACTATCAGGTATAAAGTAATAACAAAGGGCCTGAGGAATTGAAGAGTTTTACTCATGTTATACTTCTGTCTATGGGATAATGTATTTAAATATAAGGACCAAAGTGAACTAAACTGTTTTCTTGATTTATTTTTGTCGTACAACTTAGTCAATTTTGGCAACCCTATAATGAAAATATTTTTACAAAAAATAAGTATCCTGTTTACCTCTTGCTACATAATAACAATTGTTTGCTATTCCTGCTCAAAGAGAACATTATTCTTTTTTTCCAGCTACAGCAAAGTCTTTGTAAGCAAAGGCATGAACCAGACAAAACAATCTCGTACAATCGATATTCAGGTGCATCCGAAACATCAGTTGTTGAAAGAAGTCTAAAGGCCAAAATAAATGCGTCGTTTGCCAACAGGTGCGCTAACTCGGGAGAGTTCACACGTGGGAGAGGTCTGCACAGGCTCCGAGCCGAATTCCTACGGGGAACAGCAACCGGAATGCAAAACATATCAATAATGGCCCGCACTAAAAATTTTAGGCATTTGCTGTCTCCGGGTGGGTCAGTCTCGCACCCAAAACTCCAGCAATATCAGTGTTGTGGCCTTAAACGTTCATGTTTTCTGATGATGTTGATGGTATGGCTTTATTTTCCGAAGTAATTTTGAATATTGCCCCCTTTATTGTTTTATTGTGAGACATAAATACAGTGGCGCAAACAGATCACAGAAAGCAAAAAATAGCACTGCAACCAAGACTGTACGTACGACTGTGGAATTATAGACCAGACATAATAGAAATTTCAAAATTCCATGTAAAATAAACACGTGGAGAAATATGCATGGACTATATAGTAACACCATGCGTTTGCTTTGGATTGTGTAATGGGTTTCTGCAAAATCAAGAGACACCCTTATAACCGGACACAAAGCAGTTTGAAATACCTAGCGACAGATGTGTGCTGTCTTTCTAGTGCTTATTTACAAAGAACAGGTGAGTGTCACATCCACTGCCGAATGTCAACAAGTACAGGCCGGCTCAGGCTGAGCTCTCGTCCAACGTGAGGCCCCAGGCTGGCAGCCTACCAGAGCGTGAATTAGGAGCAGTGTTAGAAAAGATTCGACTCAGGATTAATGCATCTCCAGTCAGAAATGAACTCATAACAACCTTGTCTATTTATACAAACAACTCCACTCGGGGGTTGTTACACAACTCCGATATCAGGGGGATTCCTTAAAGCCTGTAGGGTGTGGATATTACCATTGCTGAGCCTGTGTTCAGCCTACCTTCTACGGAGCCAGTTAGAGCTACCCACACTACCCACAGCGAGCCGGCCTGTGAGCTAGGCGCATTGCCCTGTACTAGTGAGCTATGCACATTACGCAGGAATATAGTGCTACCGAAATGATGCCAAGAGAGACCGCCAGCCAGCCACCCACATAAAGCACAGCAAGTCTGTGAGGCACATATTATGCAGAGCAAGTCTGTGGGATACCTACATTATCCAGAGGAGGCCTATGTGACACCTACATTATGCAGAGACAGCCTGCGAGCTATCCGTTTTAACTAGTGCAAGCCAGTAAACTACCCTCACTAACTTCAGAGAGCCTGTAAGCGGCCCACATTAGCTACAGAGAGACCGAGAGATTGACACATTATGCAGACTGAGATATAAAATGACTCACATTATCCACTGTGAGCAATCCGTGTTACATATTGTGAGTCTGTGAGGTACCCATAGTGAACCTGTGAGGGAATCCACATTACCCACAGGAAGCCTGCGATGCACTCACATTATGCAGCATGAGCCATAAAACCACCCATTATGCAGCATAACCTTAAAACTACCCACAGTGAGCCTACGAGGCACCTACATTACACACAGTGAGCCTATGAGGTACACAGATCACCCACAGTGAGCCTATGAGGCACCCACAGTGAGCCTATGAGGCACCCACATTACCCACAGCGAGCCTATGAGGTACACAGATCACCCACAGTGAGCCTATGAGGCACCCACATTACCCACAGCGAGGTTATGAGGCACCAACATTGAGCAGCATAAGCCAAAAAAGTAGCCACATTAACCACATTGAGCGTATGAGGTGCCCAGATGACCCACAGTGAGCCTATGAGGTGCCCAGATGACCCACAGGGAGCCTTTGAGGCACCCACGTTACCCGGAGTGTGCCAGTGAGGCACCCACATTATGCAGCATGAGCCATAAAACTACCCACAGTGAACCTCCGAGGTACTTACATTATGTAGATCTATATATAAAACTACACACTTTACCCTGAGCGTGTCTGTGCACTTCTGTTTTCCTTCTTGTGTTTAACATGCCGGGAGTGGTTTTGTTGGTATGGAGAATGCTTCCTGTGCACCACCTATTCTTTGAAGAGGGCTTCATAAAATACGTCATCACACTGTTTTGTATGCCCCTTTATGGAATTGTGCTAAAACTCACCCCACCCTTTTTCTTTTCACAAGCAAAGAAAGAAAGTTGTGGAAAGCCAATAGGAAAACTTGCAAACCCACAACCAGGGCACTGGTCAATGTTTGAAATGATACTTTGTGAAATAGCTCTAACAGAAAGAGTGCAGGTGACTCAGCCGTTCATACTCACGCCTGACAGAACCATTACCAATTCACTAAGGGAGAAGAGGGCAAAGCAAGGAAAATGAAACCGAGGCAGGTGAAAAGATAAGGTGTCACGCGAATTAATACGCAGACTATACATGACACTAATAAACTCCTACTACCCAAGTGAAACTGAATGTACCCAAAATGCACACGATCCATATCACGTCTTGACTGAGGCACAGTGAAGAGGTTACACCTCGCTGACAACATATTAACGGCCCAGTTAACAACGAGAATTCACCTCTACAAAACCTTTCAGCGCCCTGCAGTATCTGAAACTGGCACGATGTGCTCATATACATTCAACAAAACCCACATTCGTGTGCAACAAAATGTAAAGGACCACATCTAATAATGTGTACCATGTAAAAGATTGGCATTGGCAAAATACACATTGCAGGACAAAACACATATGTACCTATGGGTTGCATGCTTCATAAAACCCTTTGCAATGTTATGGTTAGAGATTCGTTCGACTGAGCAATAATTGTAGCATAAGAAAAGATGGGGAAGGGGGCACAAAATGCGTGTGCTGCAAAACTGCATAAGGGGGACCAAAACCAAAGAGTTGCTTAATAGTCCATTTGTATTGCATCCTGGTAATTTTAGGCGATAGCCCGCTTCAAGCCATTTGGGCGTTTTAAATCTGCAATTCAAAGGGCTGGCTATCGACATCTAATCGATCTGCATACCATTGTAGTGCTGTAACCTTTTTTTGTTTTGTAGAGAGAGGTGTTTCAGGGGCATGTAAGAATTTTATGGCCTCCTGCTGCGAGACCTATCATTTGCCTGGATCCCAGGACTGAGAGCCCTGCCATAGGTGCTCAATTACCGAAGAGGAAGTTTGGGTACAACCTAATCACTGGTGAGGGGCGCCATCGATCCTAAAGAGGGAAACCAGTAGGTCTCAATTTCCAGCTCAACCTTTGACTGACAGGCACTTAAGACTACAGCCTGGAGATTGGTGGGCTCGGGTGCACTGAGGAATACTGGACAACAGTTCAACCAGGCAGACCAGCATTCACCAGGAGTGAAGAGGAAGTGTGGAAGGCCTTGATCAGTGCACATGTTTTTCACAAGCCAATTGGATAGCGTGTCACGTCATCCTTCAATAGTGCACCTGGTGAATATTCTGGAACTACACTGCAACCTCCATCTCATTCTGTCACGGGAGATGAACTTGGGCATTATTGCTTTTGAAAACTTAACTTGAAGACCCAGGGAGTTCAAAGTCACGATCTTTGAATCACAACCCAAAGTAGTGACTTGTAAAATGGCACTCAAGGAATGGCCCAAAGCAAGAGCCGGTCACATGGAGTGATGGCCATGTTAAGTGCCACTCAGATGGAGTGATTGCCACTGAATAATCGAGTCAACACCAACACCGGTCCAGTTGACACTGTGCATAGGTATTCTACTGAGGACAACGTTGGCTTTTTCAAAGCTTTGTCCTGTCTGGTCCTGAATACATTTTATTAAATTGATAGCCTCCTTTTGACGAATTCTTTTAGCTAAAATTCGACCTGTGTTTTCTCCCACCTCATAAACTTTCGCCTGATTGACGGCTATCTGTTCTGCTAGTTTCTTTGCAAAAATCTCAAATAACCTCGATTTATGAATGGCTAAATCTGACATTATATCTTCTGTGTCTTGGGAAAGCCTCATAGCTGTTATAAGCTTAAGTTCACATTCCTGTAGCATCTTAAATTGTACTGCTATATGACCACAGGATTGTCTTGGATTATTGATGGAATATGACAACGTCTCACCCCGTACCCTCGACTTAAACGCATCCCAAACCATTTGTGGTGGAGTGGAACCACGATTATATTCTAAAAAATTGTTAATCCATTTCCCCATATGTTCTATGTAGCGCGTGACCGCCAATAGTTTTCGTTCGAACGTTCATGAATTTCGTGCAGAAATGCCTATACCATCTGCCACCAATTCTATCATAATCGAGTTGTGATCCGATATTATTTAGGATAGATGTAATAGTTAAGGTCCGTAATAACTCTAGGAGTTATAAAAAAATAATCTAATCGTACAAATTTCTGACGGGGAGCTGAAAAAAACATGTATCCAGGGGCACCCATACTTTTAGCATGACCGACATCTACCAGACAGAATTCCCTAACCAATCCTCTCAAAGCTTTATAAACTTTGACTTTCCTGCCTGAATATCCTACATCTCTAGTTATGTCAAATTGTCCCTCCAGATGTATATTAAAGTCTCCGCATAATATAAGCGGGGCAGGCCATCCGGCAAGCTGGATACTGTGAAAATGTAATAATTCTGGATCGTCCAAGTTTGAGCCATAAATAGCAAAAATAATCCAAGACTTTTCCCCTATCCAGAATTCCGTAATCACCCACCTTCCATAGGGATCAGTTTTTAACCGTTTGCAGCTGCCACTCCCCCTCTTCTTCAATATTGCTACTCCTCTAGTTGTAGAGCCCTGTCTAGTGCAACCTACCACCTCCATACCCAAGTCCATGAGCAGATGTCTATTACTCCACGGCAAATGGTTTTCTTGTAGACAAAGTATATCACATTTCAAGGCCTGTATGATTTGTGCCGCCATTCCTCTTTTATTTCTGTCGTTTAACCCACAGATGTTCCATGAACAAATCCTTAGCTTAACCATTATCAAAGGTCATATAATTTGACAAAAGTAATCCATAACATATTAAGTTTCCTCTAAGAATCACACTGCTAGTCTTCAAAATGCATATATATTTAATCATCATCATCTTAATACATCTACTTATTAGTATAAAGTCTGCTCTGCTCTTGTTCTTGCCTGCCCCCACCCTCAACCCACAACCCACCCAGACAGGACAACGCTTTCAAAAACTAGATGAGATATTGGAGGTCTTTAGACAGTACTACAGTAAATTATATAAGGAGGATATATCCAATTATTCATCAGTAAGCTTCTTGAACTTTAACGATAATAGAACCATGACTAAAGTAACAGCAGAGCAGATTTTATCTCTTGAGAAAGATATAACTTGGGAGGAAACGGAAGCTGCAATTCTCTCCCTCGCACTAGGAAAGGCCACAGGACCTGATGGCATCCCATTAGAGTTTTACAGGATGTTCCGACACATTTTGAAACAAGATCTACTGCTTACATTTTTAGAAGCACAGAAAGGTAGAGCACCAGAGTGATGGAGACATTCAATAATTATGGCCTTTCTGAAGAGAGATAAGTCACCTTCTCTACTGGCTTCTTATAGACCAATATCTTTAATCAATGCCGATAGCAAGATTTATTCGAAGATTCTAGCCTCTAGGATATCCGGCATAATACCATCTATTGTTTCAAATTTTCAGCATGGATTCATCCCTAATAGGGACACTACAGATCATACTTGTCGGCTTATTGCTCCTATGGAGTGGGCCCAGGCGACCACGACAGCCATGGGAATTACCCTGTTGGATGCCGAAAAGGCATTCAACAGGGTAGCATGGACGTACCTTTGGGATGTGTTGAGTCAGAAGGGTTTTGGTCCAAAGATGATTTTGGCGTTGAAAGCGCTATATGTCTCTCCAACAGCATCCATTAAACTAGCAGGGCAGGAGTCCGTCTCCTTTTCGATACTTCGGGGAAGACGGCAAAGGTGCCCATGTTCCCCGTTATTATTTGCCCTTTATATTGACGTATTCCTAAATAAATTGAATAGCGCTGATAATATAGAACCAGTTCAAGTTTCCCGGATGAATTATAGAGCATTGGCATATGCTGATGACATTGTAGTAGTAAACAGATATCCATAGGACAATCCCAACAATAGAAGATTTAGCAACTAAATTGAACATTTCAAAAAAACAAACATTATACTTAGCACAAGACCTTCCTCCTCCTTCACAAATAACAACGGTGACAGAGGCCACATATTTAGGTTTTAAAATTGGAATCCCATTATCTAATATTCCGGATTTTAATTTTAACGCAGTTCTAAAAAAGACAAACTCAATGTTGGAAAGAATAGATCATCTCCATTTGTCACTAACAGGTCAGACCAATGTTTTAAAAATGGTGGTTCTCCCCAATATTTTATATATGTTCTGCGCTATACCGCTTGAATTTCCTTCCAGTTGTTTTAAACAGTTAGATAGAATGTCTGCAAGGTTCTTATGGAGATACAAGCGACATAGACGTGCGCATAAAAAAATGATATTGCCTAAAGAAAGAGGAGTCTGGGGCATACAGTATTTTTTGTATTACTATTTGGCATCCGTATTACAATATATTTCCCCTCTAGTGATTGGTGAGTCATTTGCCTTCTATCTATGAATTTGCTTTGGGAGCGGATTGTAGGGGTTGCCTGATTAAAATAATTGAGCCTAGTTATTTTTAAAAAACTAGATTCAAGATATTAAAATCAGCGTATGTGGCATGGAGATTATTTAAATGGCATTTAGGAATTCCAAAAATAACGCTGTATACACATTTTAATACATCAGGCATTCTACCATCAATTTGTTATGATCATGTGCTGTATCGATGGCGTATAAAGGGTATCCACTGATTAGGTGAGACAATCAGTGATGGATCTCTTCTTTCCTTTCCTGACCTTCAAGAAAATTTGTATTTATCTGGTCCTGATTACTTCAAGTACTTGCAAATCCATAGCTATATTAATAAATTAGAAGCACACCTAAAGAGAATCCCTATTATTGATTGTATGTTTAGGAAAACCTCAATTTGAATATATCAAAATTCTGTTGGCGTCATGCTCGGATGAAATGGGGATATATCAGAGTAAATGGGCAGCAAAATTAGACCGGGATTCAGTTAAGTTAGAGGAATCAATCAGATTAGCTAATGAAACCTTAATCAAAGGACGTTCACGATCACAACATTATATGGCAATATTTGATCTTTATTATACCCCCGGTAAGATCTCGAAGTGGGGGACAAAACGGTGGGTACAACTTGCAGCAGATGTGGGGAACATGCAGGTGATGCCGCACATATGTTTTTCTCATGTCCAAAATTGAAGGAATTTTTCTCCTCTATTGAACAATTCTTGACCATCTTGCTGCAGACTACAGTGTGCATAACTGGGGAAATGGTACTGATCGGGGTAACAGATGCAGTTCCTGAAGAGAGGAAACATTTTTTGTTCATTTGTATGGCGCTCACACGCTCCTGTATCACGCGCGAGTGGATTAGTGCTGCCCCCCCTCTTTTGAGACTTGGCGTGCGGGGTTACTTGCCAAGTACAATCTAGAGCTGGCTATATACAGGACCAAGGGCAGCAGGAAAAAGAGAATGGGAATGAAAATGTGGGCACCTGTAATGGAATGGTGCAAAGTTTAAAAATTGGTATTGCTTTCTTACTTCTCTTCTCTTTCTTTTTATATATATATGTCATCTCCTTTTTCTGTATTAATGTACAATATGCTGCCCTGTTTGTTTTTGCAATATATGTCATAAACTGCTCTGCTTGTTTCTTGTCTGCATAAAATAAGAAAATTATTCAATAAAAATATATATATTTTTTTTAAAGAGGACAACATTGGCACGTGCAGACTGCCAGCTACATGAAACCAAATGCATTGGTTGAATAGGCAGTACCAGTCTAACTCACTGCATGCTCCTCACCCCACTTGCCAAGAAGATTGTCCACAATCAGTCAGCACAGGCAACCTTCAGCCACTGACAGATTACACAGCCATTCACTCACGCGCTCTAGACAGACACCAGCCTAAAACAAAGGGACAATCAAAAACTGATTTTGTGAAAGGAACGCCCCCTTCTTATGGGGACTTGTGGCCTCAACATGAAATTCCAATTAATTGCATGCCTACCACTAACAGCCTGGCTTAGGGTTGGGTGGAAAAGTGAAAATCCACTTCTATCTGGGGAAGTGATAAAGATTTAGCATTGGCTCCAGAGATCAGTGGGTATTCAGTCATCATCCCATTCTAAGCCAGGTCCTAAAATGAAAGAATGTCTAATTGCTACCAGGAACCTCTGGCGCAGTCCCGCACTCTCACCACCCCCAGAAAAACAAATCAACCGTCCACAACCGATGCCCTAGAGCCAACTCCTGGCTGCTCCGTGCATTGGCTGTCCTGCTCCCGCAATAAAATGGAATTAAAACATACAAAGCATACAGAATGTCTTCCGGAACACCAAGAAACCAGGCATTATGTATGCTAATGAAGCACACACATGCGCCAACTACCGTAAGTAGCTCTAGTCTAGCTAATGAAAAAGGTGTGTCAACCCTGAATTGAAACTCTTTCAGAAGCGCATTTTCAAATCTCTATCTTGACGCAGGCAGGGGCGGGACCGAGTTAACAGCCCGGGCTGTGTAGCAAGATACGAGGTTTATTCCAAAGCGCGAGGTTTGCTTTTCACAAACTACGGGTTCAAATGTTACTTTGTTTCCTAGTTAGCTTGGGCTGCTCTTGTTCGAAAATTGAACGTTTGAGTTGCAAGTTCTATGGTTTAAAATAGACTGTTTAAATGAACACAACTGATGCAACCCGTTACGGAATATATGTGGATATGGTCGCTATTCACTTGAAATTTAGATTCTGCTTCACAACTAGATCGTGCCACCCTCGCTGAACCGCTCGAGTGCGTTGGTATTTCATTTCTAGCACCTCACTTGTGGCACTATTCTGGTGCGGCGTTCTATGGTTTATGCATGCAAACAACTTTATGCCAGAGTTTACCGGTGGTCTTAAGTCACCAGTGTTCTGCGAGTGCCTGGCTCCAGTGAGCAGAAACACAGTACAGAAGAGGGTAGGGAGAAGGAACACGGGACAACATGGGCCAGAACCAGGACGAACGTAGGTTAAGCAGACAGTCAGGAGAACGCAGTTTGGGGAGGCACAATGGATGAGAGGAGACATTAAGAGTGCAGAGAAACCCAAGCACGAATTAAGCGCATTGCAAGGAAGCAGGCGGAAATCGAACACCTTGCGCGCATTCGGCCACAGAGCAGGGGCACGGTAGGCACAAGGTGCAGGAAGTGAGGCGTGCAAGGAAATTGTATAGGCAGGTAGGAGTTACCCGTATGGAGAAGGGCAAGTGCTGGGGAAGAGCGAGGGGTAAGCAATGTGCAATAGGTGCAGAGGGAATACAAAAGACCGCAGCTGAACAGCCACTGAGCAGGGTCAAACACATGCACTATGCGGCCTGCAAGAAAACGTTGACAGGTAAAGAATCCACGGAGAAAGGGTGCAGGCAAGGTGATGCACCAGTGGGAGGCACTGCAGGCAAGTAGGAAGAGTAACCAGAGAGGTGCTGCACAGTGACAGAAGAGCATGGAGCGAGGGCGCAATGCCCCGCAGATTGTGCAGAGGCACTTGTGCAGCATGTATGGAACAGGAACAGACAGAGACAGAGGCACATGTAGAGAGAAAGCGCTACATGCAAATGATTAGTACAGGTAAGAGGCATGCACGGAGTACTCGTAGGGACTGCCAGGGGGGTCTGTAAGTTCAGACTGCGCTGGTTCTCGTGGGCGATTCACAGAAGTTGCAGGCCCAGATAGATGAAGGCGCACAGGAGTAACCAGGGACAGAGGTATGGAGTTTGACAGGAGCGGCCCAAGTTAAATGAGGAGCAAAGATGTATTGTAGACTCCGTGGCCCCTCTGCGCATCCTGCAGGCCCCCCTCACTTTGAGTTACGCCACTGATCGGAGGACAAGTTAGAGGAAAGCACGGAGAAGGAGGTCGCGTACCTGAATGTACTGAGGCTGCTGGGACTGCTGCTCCGTGGCGTACATCACGGTCTGGTAAGGCGACATCGGCCGGGGGGACAGGGGGGACCCGGGCTCCATCACCTGCACCATCTTGGTGACCGGGTAGGTCATCACCCTCTCGTAGAAGACGTTGTCCTTTTCCCCGTAGGAGGAGGTGGGGGTGCCGTTCTCTGGCGACGGCCAGTGCCCGGAGGAGGACGTGGACATCTTCGCTGCAGCAGGTCAGGTGGCGGGAGCTGTTCCTGGGAGCCGAGCCGGGGCCGCGCGCCGCTCACCCCGCAGCTAGCAGCAGAGGACGCGGAGGAGCAGCGGTGACAGCGTCGCCGGAAGGGTCCTAGGTGAGCGGCGGGGGCTGTCCCTTGTCCCGGAGAGCCGTCAGTACCCCTCACAGCGGCGCCCCGATGTCCCAGCACTGCGCTTCCCTGTTTGCGAGGGAGAGTGAAAGCCGAGCCGAGCGCTGTCAGGGCTGGGCTGGACTCCTATGCAAAGAGCGAGGGCGGCTCCAGACACGCCCCGGCAGGGCCGGTCGCGCCGGTTACCTAAGAGTTACAACAACAGCGCGGCCGCGGTTCCCAGGGTGCAAACTCCCTGGCTGCGCATGCCCCCTCCGCAGTAAGGCACTAGACACAGGCTGCCCGCATCGGAAGCCGGTGCGGGTCTCGCGCCCCGGGCAGGTGGCCGGCGCGCTCAGGTGCGCCCCCGGCAGCTGCAGGAGCTTCCCTGTGGAGACGGCAGCTGACAGGAGGAGCGCCAGAGCTGGCTGCCCGCCAAGGGCTCCCGCTGCTGTTTGTACAATTTGTGCAGAAAAAAGGCGTGTCACTGTCATCTTTCGAAAATTGGTGTGTGTGGGCATGCGGGTTACTCACTGCTCGGAAGCAGGGCAGGCCTGTGAATATTATCACCGCGCGGCAAGAAGCCGGCGCGCGGGTTCCCAGGCTCCCGCCTGAACCTTGATTGGGGACGCCTAGTAGGCAGCGAGTGCTGCATACCTCCCCAGGCGGACTCCTCCCCAAGGTGAACGCAGGAGGCCCTGGTGTGAAACCCAACGCCTCTCTGGCCAATGTACACTCCAGCTAAGCTTAAGGATTGAACTGTATCTAATGTATTTTAATTACATTTATTCCCAACATTTGATTTTCTTCAAGAATAAAGCATAAGCACTTTGTCATTGTTAACTGGAGTCGTGTATTTTTTTTTAAAGAAAACTTTATCAAGTTACTCACCACAATTTCTATAAATGTAATCACATTTCAACGAAACTTTTTTATTTATGCTATTGTAATGCTTGTAGTTGAGTAATAAGGCTCCTTGAATTCTTACATGTGCTTTTAATAAATCAAAAATAAAAACACATTGTCAAAATACAATGTAGTAGTAAATGTATGAGACGTATCATTCTGTGATCACACCTTTTATACAGAAAAAGTAGGTGTGAAGTATGTAAGAGAAGTGAAGTCTGATGAAAACAGTTGCCAGACAAGATTTATTAGAAGAGTTTACCTTAAAAACAAAAAGGTTATTCTAGCAGCACTATTGTAATCGAAGGGATCAAGATATAATGCCGGTAAGGAAAGGCACAATATGACATCTGAGGGTGTAAAAATAGAAGATACAGTCATTGGCTATAAACTGGGAAGGATGGGAGGTTTCAGAAGATCGGATTATGAGTCATAGGAAAAGAAAAATGTGATAGCTGAAATTATTAGGGAGACCGCTTTAGAATGTTGTCTTTAACATGTACTGCCTTTACCATGATACTTTCCCCACACGTTGCCTTTACCACTCAGTGTTTTTTGGTTTAGGTGTGAGGGTATTGGGTGGTAAGGGTGTTTTTAGGGTGTGGGGTGACAATTGGGTATAGGGGTGAGGGTATTGGGTGGTAAAGGTGTTTTTAGGGTGTGGGGTGAGTCAAGCTATAGGGTGGTATGGGTGGTTTTAGAGGTGTAGTTTGGTAAGGTTGTTTTTAGGGGTATGGGTGGTAAGGGAGTTTTTAGGGTTTAGTGATGGGTAGGGGCATATGGTTGTGAGGATGTTTTAGGAGTCGTTAGTGCTACAGGGTGGTAAGGATGGTTTTAGGATTATGGGGTGGGTTGACGTATAGAGTGGTTTTAGGGGTGGGTAAGGGTATAGTATGGTAAGGGGGTTTTAAGTGTGGATAAGAGTATAGGCTGGTAAAATTGTTTTAAGGGTTTGAGGTGGGTAAAGATATATGGTTGTAAGGGTGTTTTCGGGTTTAGAGGTGGGTAGTAGCCTAGGGTCGTATGGATATCTTTGGGGAATTGGGTAGGTACGGGTATAGGGTGGTAAGGATATTTTGAGGGATGGGTAACGGTGTAGGTTGGAAATATGTTTTAAAGGTTCAGGGGTAGGTAGTTCCGGTATAGGGTGGTAAGGGTATGTAGTGGTATAGGGTGATAAGAGTAATTAAAAAAGGTGGGTCCCCTAAATAAGAAAAATGTAAAGTTTATATAATAAAGCGAAGGAGAATCTTAAAAAAGAATTATCTAAATGGAAATATGAGGGTTTATTATCAAATGATGAGCACAAGTTTTTGTTCAAGACTCACCCAAGATTACCCTTCCTTTATTTATTACCGAAAATTCATAAGAATACCACTCCAGTTCCAGGACGCCCTATAATCTCGGCGATAGGGAGCATGACTGAGAACGTAGGCTCATATATTGACTTCTATTTACAGGACTTAGTCAAGACCATGCCCTCCTACATAAAAGACACTGGTGATTTTCTACGGTACCTCAATAACATATCTTGGTCAGAGGAATGGATTTTACTAACTCTAGATATAGAATCTCTCTATACTAGTATACGTCACAAATGTGGTTTACGTGGTGTTGAACATTTTCTAAATACACGTCCTGCTGAATATGCTATGCACAATAAGATGTTGTTGTCTTTAATTTCATGGTGCTTAGACAATAATTACTTTTCATTTGAAAAGAATATGTATAGACAGAAACAAGGGGTAGCCATGGGGGCCTGCTTTTCTCCAAGCTACGCGTGCTTGCATGTTGGGTTTTGGGAAAAGCAGGTCCTCATGAAGGAACACAAGGCTACATTTGAAAACAATGTTATTTCATGGCTTCGTTATATAGACGACGTTTTTGTTATTTGGAAGGGCAGTATGCAAAGTGCACAAGAATTTGTTGAATTATTAAATGTGAATGATTTCAACTTACATTTCACGTCAAACATGAGTGCCACAAAACTAGAATTTTTGGATGTCCAGGTACAAATAATTGATGCAATCTTAACTACCACAGCATATAGAAAACCATCAGCTGGGAATGCAATATTGCATGCATCAAGCGCTCATCCACGTCATTTAATAGCCAGCATACCCTACGGGGAACTGTTACGTCTCAAGCGGATTTGCAGTACAACAGAGCAATTTAATGTCTGCAGTCAATCATGCTTGGAACGTATGCGACAGAGAGGGTATAGCGAAGAGATCCTAGAGAGAGCCATGACAAAAACTAATGAGAGACCTAGAACTGCCTTGTTACCCTGCACCAATGAGTTAAATGTAAATACAGCAGAAGAAAATAGTTCTCCAAGACTTATCACCACCTACTGTAGACAGGAACGCAAAATATGTCACATCTTGAACAAAAATTGGCCCATAGTTCTTACTGACCCAATCTTGAAAAATACGCTATCAGAACGTCCGAATGTGACATTCAAAAAATCTAAGAACATAGCTAATCTCTTATCCAAAGAGATTCCCATTGGGTCTACTAGTATACAAACCTGGATGCCCACAAGTAATGGCTTTCGCAAATGTGCAACTTGTAGGGCTTGTAAGTTTGGAGCCAATACTGACACATATAGCACCCCGTTCAAAACCAAAGAACTACCGATCAGGGGAAAATATGATTGCCGCACTGAGTACGCTATATACGTCCTCACCTGCACATGTGGCTTACGCTATGTGGGCAGTACAAAAAATCCTGTGTACATGCGTATCCTACAGCACATTCGTGCAATTATCAATAGTGACCCAGCCTACCCGGTTGCCAGACATTTTAAAATAAGTCACAAAAAAGATGTAAATTGTCTGACTTATTTTGTCATTGATCAGGCACCTGTTTTAAAGCGAGGTGGAGACCGGGATAAAGCGTTAAGGCAGTTAGAGACCAGATATATTCTGAATCTCAACAGTAAGCATCCAAAAGGCCTTAATGACAGGGAAGATATGCATACTTTCCTATAAACCTGAGGATATGCTATCAATCCTGTATCCCATCTTGGCATGTGGCTATATATGTTATTTGGGTTAACTGTATCACCAATGAATGTCATATATCAGAATGTACAATTTGAACAACTACTTAAGAAGTACCCACTATATAACTAATATAAGACTTGCAATTGCATCTCTCTCCTTTTTTATCACTTTTTTTAAACCTTTAAATTTCTTGGTTGCACTTTAATCACTCAGCACACTTACATTTGGAATGTAGGCTTTCATCATGCTTGGTTGTTTGACCTCATGACAGTCAGCATAGCACTAGCACTTTATTGATAGTATGGTCACATATATAACAATACGACATCTAGATGTGGTATTTTAGACAATGCATGAGAACAAAATCATAGCTAGTTACACTAGATGTATAGTTATTTCTTAAAAAAATTGCCATTTGCACATTTATCTTCTAGCATAATATTTATTATTCGATGCAAATCATGAATTGACCCTTATTTTTATATGGTCTTTTATAAAAGAATTTTTAACATATTTATATGTTATTTATTTATTGCAATGGAGTAATGTATTGAAATACTATATGGATGTGTATATTTATGTCTGTACTAGTTTTAGTGTCATCCTTACCATGCTGCTAGTTCTAAATTTGCACAAGCTAAAAAACGCATTTATGCTGCTATATTTTGTTTGTTGTAAATAGAATGTGATTAAATAACATACTTTACTGTGCAATAGCAAATATGCTGACACAAATCTAAGGACACCCTCAGAAAGCTACCAAGTGTTTGTTTTCTATCACTTTACACGAAGAATCTATTTTCTATGTCTATGGTTAGAACACGTGGTGGTATCACGAAAAGAAAAAAATTGAGTGGGTGTTCTATTTAAAGTGACCACAACTGCATTTCCGTTATGTGATCAAGGGCAGTTCCTGCCCGAAACGCGTCATGCCTGCTGAAACTGCGAGAAATGGATAATAAAAGCCCGTTTTAACACTCACGAAGTTGTATGGTGGTCCTTCCTGTCTGTGGTCTCAACCGACGAACAGATTTTTGGTCTGCATATATATATATATATATATATATATATATATATATATATATATATATATATCCTAACACTGTGAAAGTCTTCTATTTGCGAAAATAATCCAAAGTCGAAGAGAGACGCACTGCGACTCTGCTTTTTCACATGAGTGTTTATTTAATTAGTGTAACAACGCTACCCAACACGTTTCAAAGCTCTTGGCTCCTTGATCACAGGTCAAATAACATTCTACTTCCTCCTTCTTTTAACACCACACGTGATTTCTAGTACTTAACAAACAAAAAACAGACTACCGGAATTTCTACAACAGATTCATCTTTCTATTTTACACTCGCATTATATTCAATAACTGCCACATTGCGAAAGCAAGCAGAAAATACTGCTTACATAATTTAGATACCTACAACATGTCAAATGATTTTTTTTAAAAGTTAATTGTGTTTTGCACATTTTAAACAATATTACGCCTCCTTAAATTTTAAGTTTCCAAATCAGTCAATGCATTCTAATGTTAAGCACTTGTTCTTCCAATTAAATCATGTTGGTTCCATCAGTACATTGTTTTGATCTTCTAGACATATATGCATTTAGATGTTTTCACATTGCTGATTACAATAAAGAACCTTTGGTACCTTAAATATATTTTTGGTGATGTTCTCTATATAATTTTGTCCCAGTGGGCTTATTTGAATTTGTCACTTTAATGTGTTCCACAGTAAAATGAATAAAAACAACTAATGAACGTTACTCAAAACAAAACAAGCTCAAGTTCTCAGGTGGAAAAATCTAATAAGCCAACCTGTGCTTGATATATTTAACTCTCTTGCATTCCTGTCATCTTCATGTAGTGTCTGATATATTTGCAATAAATTCGAGCAAAACTAGTTAAAAAATCATATCTTTCTCGTGATTACAGTTTAAACATCCTACACTTATAAGAGAGAGGCATCTTTCTCAAGAACATCTTTCTAATTTACTTTATTTCTGTTTTTCGTTCTTTTAACCCAAATGTACTGCTAATTCTTTGTCCAAGTTAAGCCCTGAGGGATGCAAAGTGTTATATCTGATACTTAGGGGCCTATTACGATAGAGGATTTTCCGCATTCTCTGGGCCGGCGGAAGCCACCGCTGGCCCGGAGGATGCGGAAAATCCTCTGCAGACATACCAAAGACCCAACGCCACATTAGGATGGCTGGTGGGTCCTGGTTTCCGTCTGCCGCTTTTCCGCCGCGGTTGGCTTACAACCGCGGCGGAAAATCTCAAATATGGTGACTGTGTCTCTCAGACACCGTCATCCATATTAGGATGGGCTGTGTAAAATACTTATCCACGGCGGGTTTTCCGCCGTGGAAAAGCATGTGTAACTTAACTGCGGGGGCCTGTTGCGGGCCCCCTGGGTGAAGGGGGTGGGGGGTGCACATGGGGGGGACCTATGGTACCCCCCTGCATTTGTATGCAGAAATCGGCAGGCAACGCACGGTGCATGCCGCTTTCTGCATACAAATGCAATGTATGCATTTTTACCATTGCGGCGGGTGCAGCTTGAAGCCGCACCCGCCGCAATGGTAAAAATAGAGGATGTGACCACCAGGGTGGCGGTCACATCCTAATTGCACAGGAGGGAACTCCGCAGCCAATGCGGAGGTTCCCTCCTACTGTATGGTGGCGGGCGGACTCAGGTCCGTCGGCCATCATAATCGGCCCCTTGGTTTGGATTCCAACCGTCTTAAATCTTGCATTCTGTTACCTCCTCTTTCTCTTACTGGAATCCTATCCAATACACAAAATGATAACAAACTGGTGTTCTTATTCTGTTGTTGTTTAAAGTGTCTTGCAATAGGATACTGTTTGCGGTCTTTACTTATCACCATTTGGTGTTCTAGCATTCTTTTCTTCGCTTTATGAATAGTACTTCCGATATAGTGTTTTTTACATGGACAACATAATGCATAAACCACATGATCTGAATTACAGCTTAAATGTTTAGTTATCTTGAATGGTTGTTGATCTTCAGATAACTTGATAGTTTTACAGTTGTGACTGTGTTTGCATGCTTTACATGTTCCACATGTTTAAAATCCTGTATAGTTTAAATTTCAATATGAGATGTTATCAAATTCTGACTTAGGGTATCTTTTAAGGACTTAGCTTTCCTAAAGGTGACTTGTGGATTTGTCCCCACGTAATTGACTAAATCTGGGTAAATTTTCAGGACTTCATAGAACTTTTTGATATTCCTCTTCACTTCCCCTGCTTGACTGTGGAAAGAGGTAATAAACCCTACTGCCTGTCCTTCTCCCCGACTTTCAGTCTTGGAGTTAACAATTCAGTGCTCATATATTTATCAACTTTATCACATACCTGTTTGATCACCTTCTTGGAATATCCTCTTTCTGCGAATCTATCAATCATGATTTCTTTTTGTCTTTGAAACTCTTCTTCTGAACTACAATTCATACCTCTTGGATGACAACTCTCTGCATGCGATAAGCTGTTTCCTGCAGTTTTCTTCCAAAACAAAATACTTTCCAATCTGTTACCCTTGACTTTCAATCTTTGGATCCCAAAAATGTATTATAGTTTTGTGCATTTGGCTAGTGAACGTGAGATTTAAAACATTATCATTGAGTGTATTAACAAAGTTTCCTGCGTGTTCTGCTTCACCAATCCAAATACAAAAAATGTACTCAATATAAATCGTACCCACATGACGACGTAGTTGTCAAAATATTCAATGTTACTTACAACCTACTCCTCCCACCAGCTCAGGTATAACCCAGCAAAACTGGGGGTAAAGCAGGTACCCATCGCCATCCCCTGGGTCTGTCTATAAATTTGTTTGTTAAAGGTAAGGAAGTTGTTGGTGAGACATATATGCATCATTACTAAAAACATTTCAGTATGGAATTAGTACGACAATGATTTCGCTCTTAAAAAACGTCGACAGGCTTTAATTCCGAGTTCATGAGGAATTCATGTGCCTAGGCTATTAACATCTAAACACATTATTGTGTAGTTTTCTTCCCTGGTGATCTCATTAATCAACCATAGAAAATCTCGATTGTCCTTAATGTACGACAGAAGATATTGGACAAAGGGTCGCAGAAAAAAATCCACCTACCCTGAAGTATTTTCAAGTGCACTCCCTCTTGAGGAGTCAATGAGTCCACCTGGTGGATTGACATTGTCTTTGTGTAATTTGGGCAGAAGATACATGGCAGGTAGTTTCGGAAATTTCCAAGTTCAGAACTTATATTCATCCCATTTTACTAAATTCTTATCCCTCCATTGAATCAAATTTTTCTTGATATTTCCTGTTGGCATTATCATATTTTTGATTAGAAGTCAGTTCATATCTTTCAATATAATTCAACTGTTTATAGCCCTCATTTTGATACATTACAATGGGGAGTGCTACTATGTTTCCACCTTTATCAGATTTTTTTACTACAATATTCTTGTTACATCTTAGCTCTTTAATTGCATTAAACTGTACTACCTTTGAATTATTTCTGTAAAAAACCTTCTTTTTGTTAATTTTCCTAAATTCGTTTGTTATTCCTCTTAAAAAAAGTATCAATGGCATCGTTCACTAGCTGTGGTATAAAATAGTATTGGTTTAAAAATGCTGATACAACACACATTCATATCAATTTCATTTATCAAATTTATAAAAATACTGTTTTTCTCCAATTAATTCATGGTGTGTAACACCTCAATATCACTTATTTTCAAATTACTTAATCTCTCAGAACTATTTCTAATAGTCACTGGACCTTTAGTGGCAAACCACTTTTTTAATTTCAACTTTCTAGTGAATGGAATAAATCAATACGAGTGTAATCAAAATGTGAACTGGAGCAAAATGATAAACCTAAGGGCACTTCAATTTGGGGCATTTATGCATCTAGCTCCTACTGACGCTCACCAGTAAGTAGTTCTAGGTAGGACCTAGTTTCCTCAGGAAAAGCGTTTTTTGACATGCCTATATCTTTGGCGCCATATGATGAATCTTTACAGATGTTTCCCAAAAGTTAGATGTTCACTTTAGCTGCTGTCTTGGAAGCTTTGGGTTGATCCTTCAAGCAGAGCAGAGAAAAGGGGGGCGTCCCAAAATGAGTTTTTCCCATGTGAATTCCCTTAGAGATTTTGAACACAATTGCAGCCTGAACCGCTGATGGGAATTACATCAAATTTTTCAGAAAGTGAGCTCTGGGTCTAGAAAGCGTGCTTTTCATTATTTGGTGTAAATCAGCTCAGTAGTTTTAGAGCTATTTAAAGAAATCCAAATTTGTAAATCTAGGGACACGCACCACAGCCGGGCCTTGATTGGCTGGCCGCAACTTGCTAGAAAAGTTGCGGCAGTTATTTTATATGTCCGAAAATGGTCCCCCGGGCTGAAAATAAGCCTGTAAAACTGAGGAAGGGGTCAGGTTAGAGGTACCTTGACCCTATGGGTGTGTTATAGATGTTGGTAATATGCAAAAGAAACAATTGATGGACGAAATGCTGGAAAATGCAAACATTCACCCCCATTCACAAGGATCTGGGTTTAATCCATAATTCTTTTGCTCACCACACCACCCCAGTTTGGGGCCAGCCATATGCAAATCAGTCTTGACCCTGTTCCTTGTGCGAACAGTCCAGCCCGAACTGCCCAACCAGGTCGTCCCGGGACCAGAAACAAGCATCCTGGGACCGGTTTCAGGGCATCACCCATCATCAGCCAGGCTAGCTTGAATCCAGTTTTGTAGTGAGCATGGGACCCATGTCCGGGCATACTTTTCCCACTTAAGGCGACCTATGCAAAAGAAACAATTGTTGTACGGAATGCAGGACAATGCAAACATTCACCCTCAGTCACAAGGACCTGAGGTTAATCCATCACTGTTTTGCTCACCACACCACGCCAGTTTGGACCCAGCCATATGCAAATCAGTCTTGACCTTGTTCCTTGTGCCTGAACTGCCAAGCCAGGTCCTCCCTGGACCGGAAACAAGCATCCTGGAACTGGTTTCAGGGCATCATCCTTCATCAGACAGGCTAGCTTGAATCCAGTAGTGTAGTGAGCACGGGACCTATGGGTGTGTTATAGATGTGGGTAAAACATGTTTAACGGGCATTAAAATGCATGAAAACATTCTTTTTTTGGTACCTTGCAAGATCTGGGGAGCCGTTGCGTGGAGTAGCGCAACCCCCTATGCAACTCCTTGAACCTTACCGTGAACAGGCAAGGGGGCCGCGCTGAGGGTCACATAACATGTAACATAACGTGTGTTTGTAAAGCGTCCGTTCACCCGTAGGTATCTTGGCACTGAACAAGAGATGTTTATTGTTACCCAACTCAATGGTACCAATTTTATCGACCTCCAATGGATGAAAGGCTGAGTGGGCTGGATTTGACCGTAAGACCATGAGGTCGAACACAGGCATGGAGGATTCGCAGAGACGTGGAAAAAAACAACCAAATTGGGCTTCTTCGCAGGAAGCATGGAAAAGGTTAAAGAAATACTGACCATTTAGAAGTGGTATAACAATAAAAAAAATGAAAGGAATCCTATCATTTGTTAACTAGAGCAGCATAAATAAGAGCACATGGTGAGGGGTAGCCATTTTACCTGCATTTCTAATTAGAGAGAAGGTGGTTTTCAGGAGTTCTGACTGGAGATTTGGAATGAAAACAGATTATACCAGAGATGGAAATAAAACTGGGAGAACAGCAAAGAGCTTCTAACGGTATGTTAATTGGGTTGTATAAAAGTATATTTAGATAAAATCTTGTGAGTGCATGTGAGCTGAAAGAAAATGTGTACCTTCTAAAGGCTATACTAGAAGGTAAAATAAAAGAGAGCTTAGATGAGAACCTTTTACTAAAAATACAGTGAGCAGGAAAGGAGAAATAGAAATTGGTATACTGAAAATATAGTCATTTTATTAATCAAGTATGTATGAATGTGTTTGGAATTAGATTTGGATGTTTATTTACGGTACTTAATTTAATAGTATGTAATTTGCTCACACTCACACAGTCAGGTAGACACATACATATCCAATTACAATCCCACAAAAGCACTTATGCACCTATCACTCATATAGCCAGACAGTGAATGCAATGCTCAGTCACACAACCATAACACCATAACCATAAAACCATTCACACACCCATTTACTCACCTATACTTCCAAGTTTGAGTACTAGTTCACTCCAAGAGCATGGGAGGACATGCACATAATGTAATCTGCACCAAAAGAAGAGTTTGATGAGGACTACTTCAGCACTCTTGAAAAGACAGAACCCTGATTGTAGTTGACCTCAGAATTAGGGCCCCTAAGGGTGGTGGGCTCTAGAAGGAGGGAGAGGAATGGAGAAAAGAGTAGGTAAAGTCTCCAGAAGAGGGAGGGGATTCCCCACAGAGAGACGTCTCCATTGGATACAGTGCAGGACATACTGTCTCCTCCCAAACCAAGTCCATTTAGGACCTCAAGAACAAATAGGCTGAGTGGGACCTGAATGTACAGCTGGGCCAGCTGAGTGCAGAGGAGAAAACCTTGGAGGGGAAAATAGTCTTGCTGGCTGGAGTGTTAAAGAGGTGCAGTTGAGGGCCAAATAGTTGTTAATCTAACAAAAAAGGTGTGAGTACCACCATTGTGTCCAGTGCAGAAGAAAGAGTTCATATATTCAGAGACTTGGTCCCTAACTTTAAGGGGGTGTTTGATGTAGACAGGGTATTTCAGGCAAAATAAGTAGCTGTAGAGGTACAGAGGATTTCTTAGAATGATTGTAGATTTTTTTTTAGGTGCCTTTGAAGCCATATTTGTATGGGATAGCTCTACAACATACTGGCTCTAGAGATGGAGGTATCTATAAAGGAGGTTGTTGTCAATCAATATGAAATAACCCCAGAGGAGTGCAGGTGAAATTCTGTGTTAGAAACTGTGTGACTACTACTGGGAGGAATTTGTGGGGTAGTTTTAAAATGTTTGTTAAAAGTACTGTTGTTTTTTAAGAAGGAGGTTCTAACAGTTGCATAATTTTTCTTTTTTTTTTAAAGAGGACTGAGAAGAAGAAACTTGAAGAACCTTTTTTCAGACAATTATTGGAGTTCTTTTACATATATATTTCTTCAGATCTACTTTTATCCACTTTTTCAAATTGCCCACTTCAAGGCAACATTTCTTCCATCATGCAACTTCCATGTTAAAGAACATCTACATCTACATCTGTATAGTACACATTATTGTGTTTAAGATAAATGTAGCTTTCTTCACCCTATTTACATCCACTTGTTCCTGGCAGATTTTTATTTATTTTTTAATTTAATTTAATTTAGTCCTCATTTATGCGATCTTTATGATTATGGCAACCAGGATGTCTCATGATCGTGCACAGAGATAAAAGCCAAGAGAGACCAGATGAAGCCATTTCATAAAAGGATACCAGCAAGTTCCATTGAGTCTTAAAACCATAGTGTACCGCCATGAGTAAGAAAACACTCAGGAGATTGCTTGATCGTGTTGTTTTAAATCATTGGACTTCCCTCCCTACCCTACCACTTTGCTCTATCCCATAGCACCCAATATTTTGTATGTTTTTACTGTTTCCTCTCAGCACGTCCAAGTTTCTAAACTTTCTTATTGCTCTAACCCATCCCTCTACTGTGGGTGGTGATGAAAGAATCCAATATTTGCACACCTCACGTCTTGCTAATAGCATAGCAGTAAAAAGAAAATAATTCTGATTTTTACTCAAATTAATACTAGAATCATCGTTATCTAAAACACCAAATATAATAGTGAAAGAACTTACCTTGATGTTAGTGTCTAAAACTTTATCAATGATCTTACCAACTGCATACCAATAAGCATCGAGGTAGATACATGAGTGAAACATATGTATATCATTAGCTTTCATCTCTCTGCATTTGGGACACTTCTTCATCACCTGTGTATTCATCTTGGACAATTTTTCCAGTGACCAGTACGACCTGTGCAAGGCAAAAAGGTGATTGCTCCTGAGTGGTGCAGAAACAATCATGTGCCATAAAAAAGTGCAAGATACTTGCCAAATATGTTGCAAGTCTTTATCCGGGAAGGTTTTCTTCCATACGACGTCAGTTATGTCAAAATCGGCCTCTTTTCCTTCAATCAGGTGCCAGTACCACTTTGTTACTTCTTTTCGAGTTGGATTCTTCAGTATATCTTTCTCCAACTTCCCGCAAGGGTCCGGTGATAAAACCTGTTCTTTTGCCCAGCTGGCCATCTGATAGTATTTGAATCTCGATATTTCGTTATTAGTTCTTTCTGTTAAAACGTCCCATTGTTTAAGCTTTCCATTTTCAAGAAGATCACCCCATGTCTCTAAACCTGCTTTTTTCAGGAGGCCTGCTAGGAAGTCCTTCAGACATTCTGGTGTGCCCGGCGAATTCCATATCGGAGCCAGAGGATTATAATACAGAAACTTCCATGTTTTCCTAATCTCAAACCAGATGTTGTATGCTGATCTTAGAACCTTCAATCTGATGTTTTTGAAGTATTTAGGGTGGCCGAACTTATAAAGACATTGGTCATGATCTGTTACAGCTTTCCGATAGACAGGATAGAATTCGTGGGCGCAAAAGAGTATCCGAATATTTTTTAATTGAAAGGCTCTATAGTACATGATTAAGTCTGGGCTAGCGATCCCTCCCTGGTTCTTCTTTTGGCAGAGCTTCCGCCAAGCTATTCTCACCCCTTTAGATGCCCAGATAAAAGTATTGATTTTGTTCTCTATCTTTCTAATACACGTTAAATTGAACTCTAAAGGAATAGCGTTAAATATGAATGTGAATTTTGGTAGGATAGTCATTTTAAAAACATTTGCTCTCCCCATGAAAGTAAGATGAAGGCAGTTCCGTGACTTTAACAGTTTTCTCATTTCTTTAGTTTTAAGATCAAGATTAACTTGGGCAATTTCTTCAATGTTTCTTGGGATTTCTATCCCCAAATACTTAATTTTATTTTTAGATTCTGTCAGAGGGGTCATTATATTCCAATGCATAACTTCAGTTTTTTGATGGTTTATTTGATAGCCGGAAATCCTCCCAAATTCTGATAAAAAGCTGTTTATGCTAGTAAGAGATTCATTCGGGCTACTCGTGTAGATAATTAAATCATCGGCTTATAACGCCACTTTCAAGACCCAACCATTGAAACTAAAAGGTATATCATCTTTGGAAGACCTTATCATGTTGGCTAATGGTTCTATATATAGGTTGAAAAGATGTGGGGAAAGTGGGCAGCCTTGCCTAGTGCCTCGCCTAATTTGAAAACCTTTTGAGACTCTACCCTTTATAAGTATTTTCCCCACCGGGGCTGAGTAAATATTTGCGATGACCCTTAAGAAATTCCTCCCAAGATCAAAATGTTGAATATCCTTCTGCAGATATGACCAGTTTACGCGGTTAAATGCTTTTGCCGCGTCAAATGTAAAGGCCGCAAGGGGGACTTTTTCCTGACTTGCAATATCAATGGCTCCAATGAGTTAGTGCGTTAGCTCGTGTAAGTGTCTCCCTCTCATAAAGCCCTTTTGATCTTGATGGATTAGGTTTTTAGAGAGAGACCCAAGCCTTTGTGCCAACATCTGAGTGAATATTTTGTAATCGTTGTTAAGAAGTAATATAGGCCTATAGGATTCACATTTTAAAGGATCTTTCTCAGGTTTTAAAATCAGACTAATGGTTGCCTCATTCCAGGTTTTTGGGATCAGAGATCCCTCTCGGTAAATAGAATTAAAGAGGTCTGCTAAATTAGGGGCCAGTACTTCCTTCAAAACTATATAGATCTCATTTGGAATTGCATCAGGCCCGGCCGCTTTTCCTTTTTTCAGACACTTTATTACTTGCAAGACCTCCTCCACAGTGATTGCAGCGTTTAGTGAATCTCAAGAATCGAGGTCAAGCTTTGGAGGTTGTGACTTTTTTAAATCTGAGTCTGCCAGGGAGGGAGGAGGGGAAAGATCTTAATTGTACAAGAGTTGAAAGAAGTCAACAAATGCTTCCTCTATGCCAGCCCTGTCTTCTACTTTTTCCTTCCTGTTAGCCTTGTATATTGCAGTGATGTTGTTTCTATTAAACTCGGTTTTTAGCTTCCACGCTAAAAGTTTACCACTATTTTCTCCGAATTCATAATTCAATAGGGAACTTGCCTGCTATCTCTTCCAAACCCTGTCCTCTAAATAAGAAGCTAATTCTTGTTTCTTTCTTAATATATCTTCCTTTATTTTATTCTGATCTTCCTCGTTTCGACTGACCTCCAACCTCCCTTGTTTCCCTAATATGTCAGCCTCTAGCTGTTCTAATTTAAGTTTTTTATCTTTGTTCTTAAATGCTCCGAGGCTAATTAAGGCTCCTCTGAGAACTGTTTTATATGCATCCCAAATCACCATCTTGGAAAGTTCCCCATTGATATTTTCTATAAAGTAATTTAGCGTGGTAGCACATAACTTGTCTATTACTTGGTGGTCCAATAATAAAGTATGGTCCAAGGTCCATCTTTTCTCTCCATTTGTGTGGTTTGTGACTAATTCCAGATATACTAGGGAGTGGTCTGAAAGATGAGCAGGCATATGAGATACCTTTTTAACATTATTACTTAAGGTCTTGTCAATCAGAAAAAAGTCAATCCTCGATGCGCGACCATATTTATAGTTTCTATGAGTAAAATTATGAATCATGTCTCCTTTAACTCTCCAGATGTCAGTTAGTCCCAGGTCAACCTTTAGTCTACTCAGGCATTCTCTCATTTTAGGTAGGTTTAGGGCCCTACCAGGGAGATATCTATCATTTTTTCGGTCTTATAAGATGTTGAAGCCTCTGCCTAGTATAATTGGGTGAGACAAAGTTATCAAGCTACCATAGAGGGATTGAAGGGGCGCTGGGTCATCTATGTTAGGACCATAGTACCCTACCACCGACAAAGAGATGTTGGCAGACTTTATGTGGGCTATGGCCCACCTACCTTTTGAGTCTACACTTTCCCCTAGTAACGTTAAGTTTGCGGTCTTTCTTAAAATAATTTCTACTCCTTTAATATTACATGTTTGCTTTGTACAAACACTCTTGTCAACCCATTTTTCTTGTTTTATAATTTAGTACCACTCTTCTTTAGTGAGATGAGTTTCATGTAGTATAATTGTCACAATTGTTTAGCTTTAAGTACTCAAAAATCTTTTGCCGCCTAGCCCTTGTTCATAGCCCATTAACATTCCAAGTTACTAAATTGAGATTACTCATCTAGCTAGATAGTTTATCGCTCTGACTTACACCTTGACCCTGGTTGCCAATAATTTTGTAAATCGGACTATTTTGTTTGTGGATTTTTTTCCCAAATGCTCCCCACCCCACCCAAGAGAGTGTATAAAGTGCACCAGAAAAAAGTGAAAACCCTAAAACCCCTAAACCCACCCCTACCTCTACCCCTTCCCTGGGGAACCCTCCCTAACTTCATTGGGCAAATATTGGTCACCCTATTTGAGATTCTCAATCTGGGACTATTTTCCTTCAATTTATCCTTCTTGGCTCAAATATTTTTTTTATTTTGCCTTTTACTATGTGTTCTCATTTGCTCTAAGAGTGGCTCTACTTCCGTTTGTTCTCTGATGTTATAAGTTTTGTTGCTACACATTATTTGTAGGAGAGCTGGAAATTTGGACAGTTGCGCCTTCCGCCCTCAGGTCTTGCATATATTTACCTAAAGCCCATTGTCTGTCGGCCGTGGCTTTGGATATATCCGAACTGATTTTATAACTAAAGCCATCTTTTGAAAGAGTGCCGGATTGCAGGGCCTTATTCAAGATTTGCTCTTTTAAGGAGTAGGATTTAAAGCTAACCAGCACTCTTCGAGTATTTTTCCTATCCTTATTAAGCCTAAAAGGGTCTCTATGTACCCTTTGTATGTCTTCATTCAGTATTTTTTCGTCTAGGCCAGGGGTAAACTCCTTTAGCAAATTTACTATCAACCACCTTATATTCTGTTCTTCTTGTCCTTCCGGAATGTTCAGAAGGCGTAAATTATTTCTTCTAGAGTTATTTTCTAGGGATTCAACTTTGTCCCTAAGTTCTTTCTCAGCTTGCGAGAGCTTATCCATGCCTGTCTGGCAGAGCTTCACTTCTTCCCTGGTCTGTTCCAGAGCAGCCTCAACTGCCACAACTCTACCAACTAGAACATTAACCTTAGACTCCAGGGCTTCGCAGGTGGCCTGCATTTTTTTCTTGTTTTCTTTCAGATTTAGCAAAACCGAGCTTCATTTCCTTAAATAATGACCCTACCAGATCGCTGACTCCTGCCTGCATGGATACTTCTTGGTCTTAAACTTGGGCTTGCTTCTTCGGTTTAGTGGCCTGTAACTGGTATCTTGCTCTCTCTGGTGTCTCTTCGACTTCGGTAACTCCCGTGTAGTTTTCCTCATTAGGTCCTGTATCTAAGTTCATGAGTACCTGGTATCTGTTGGGGGATTCCATTATTGCTAGTGTTAAAAGGGATTATTTTGGTTGAGTCGATTGATTACTTACTGTCCCACTCTCTTTCTCTATGAGCTTTCCAGGTTCAGGTTCCATTTCAGTTTCAGGTTCAGGTGACCTGCTGCTCGGGCTGGTTTCTCCTGCACTTTAAAGAAGGAGCGTAGCGAGGGAGTAACTTTCAGATAAGATCCTTTCTTTAGCTGTTCTATCTTGGCCGTCTTTACTGCTCTTGCTGAGACTACTGCTGACAATTTCCCTTTGATTTTATGACCTCTCTGTCTCCTATTCATGGATCCATACGTGGACCTCTCTGTGCCACTGACCTGTGTCTGGACTCCCTTCCCTTCCGCCTCACTCAGCTCACCCAGCCCGCCCTGCTCACCCAACTCCTGTTCTTTTATGGGTATAACTTCTGTTGGGAGGCCTCCGAACAGATGCTTATTTCTTAAAACGCGTACTGCTTCTTTGGGCTCAAAGGTACTGTCCTCAATTACCTTAACCTCCATGCAGAGTGGTGTCAATGGTGCAACATCTACTTGGGAGGATGCCCCTGAGGCTATACCTTCAGTAGAGGCTCTCCTATGCCTACCTTTACTCTCATTCCTTGTAAAATTCATGTAGATGTTATCAAAATCATTTGATCCTGCACAAACCTTACAATTTGCATTCTATTTAGCATGTGCTCCACCTCCCAGAGCTTGGTCCTCCTTAATGGAACTACTGATCCTCCTATGCAAGTGTGAGAACGGGTGTTTGTCACCCCTAACTCTCCCAGGGAGTCGTAGTGCAAGGAGCAGTTTTATAGGGATAGGGGAATCACAGAAGGGGGGCCTCTAAAGCACACTTTCAGGATAACTCCACGCTGGCGTTGAAATTCTGTGGCAGCGGACTCCCAAAACCCCCCTGTCCTCCTATATGCTCTCCCCTGTGTCTCCAGCGCTGTGAGATTCTTCAACCAATCCCTCAGTTCAAGCACACCACCACAATAGCGCCCGTGAACCAGCAGCTTCGAATGCCACTCGAGCGCTGCTCCTCCCTCCTGCGCAGATCTGCGAGCACCCAGCGAGGGAAGCCGAGGGAAAGCCTAAAGCCTCCGGAGACCTGAACTGCCCGGAGACCGCTCGTAAGTGATTTTTCTTTCTGCAAACAAATTGCTGCCATATTGTTACCGGAGATTCCAACTAGTGGAAGTAACTACTCCTTGACTTCCTCCAATGCCGCCGGTGAGCCGTTGCAAGCGTTTCTTTCAAGTCCCGATTACGGAGCTCGCGACCTAGCTGTCAGCCGGCCGCCATGTTCCCCATCCGACCCACTGGATTTTCTTTTAGATGTCTAAACAGTAGGTAAAGTCTCCAGAAGAGGGAGGGGGTTCCCCACTGAGAGACTTTTCCATTAGATACAGTGCAGGATGTAGTGTCTCCTCCCAAACCCAGTCCATTTAGGACCTCAAGAACAAATAGGCTGAGTGGGACCTGAAGGTACAGCTGGGCCAGCTGAGTGCAGAGGAGAAAAAAGGTGAGGTTAAGAGAACCTTGGAGGAGAAAATAGTCTTGCTGGCTGGAGTGTTGAAGAGGTGCAGTGAGGGCCAAATAGTTGTTAATCTAACAAAAAAGGTGTGAGAACCACCATTGTGTCCAGTGTAGAAGAAAGAGTTCATATATTCAGAGACTTGGTCCCTAACGTTAAGGGGGTGTTTGATGTAGACAGGTTATTTCTGGCATAAGAAGTAGCTGTAGAGGTACAGAATATTTCTTAGAATTATTGTAGATTTTTTTATATTTTAGGTGCCTTCTGAAGCCATATTTGTAGTAATGGGTTTGCTCTACAACATACTGGCTCTAGAGATGGAGGTATCTATAAAGGAGGTTGTTGTCAATCAATATGAAATAACCCCAGAGGAGTGCAGGTGAAATTCTGTGTTAGAAACTGTGTGACTACTACTGGGAGGATTTTGAGGGATAGTTTTAAAATGTTTGTTAAAAGTACTGTTGTTTTTTAAGAAGGAGGTTCTAACAGTTTTATAATTTTTCTTTTTTTCCAAAGAGGACTGAGAAGAAGCAACTTGAAGAACCTTTTTTCAGACAGTTATTGGAGTTCTTTTACTTGTTTCATCTGATACAGTTCAAAGGCACCCCCTAATCTCTTTTGACTGTAGTAGATGGATACTGTAATGTTCATATATTTCTTCAGATCTACTTTTATCCACTTTTTCAAATTGCCTACTCCAAGGCAACATTTCTTCCATCATGCAACTTCCATGTTAGAGAACATCTACATCTGTATAGTACACATTATTGTGTTTAAGATAAATGTAGCTTTCTTCACCCTATTTACATCCACTTGTTCCTGGCAGTGTTTGTTGTTTTTCATGGGCACACCATTCTCTAGAATAACAAGTGGTTCTACCAAATCTGTCTCTACACCCACAGTTTCAAAATAGTGTTTCACATCTAAATGAAAATAACAATTGTACTTTTAAGCCCTTTCAGAAGCTCAGTGGGTTATACCTGTAATGTTCGAATTTACTTCTCTCAGAAAGTAATGTAAGTGATCCCAGGGATATTCTACTCAACTCAGGGTTTGAAACCAAGCTATTGTTCCTAAATTTCACAACATGTATTCAAGCACAACATGACAACCATACCAGTACTCATTCATTCCAATATTTACAGTTCAAAGTAAAGAGGCAGCAGCGCTGCAAGTACATGGGTGGGGTCCTACTCTATAAATTTATTCCTGGCAAATAATACAAATAATACTACAACCCCATTTCTACACAGGAGCATGTCTACACCTCCCTTGTACCTCTTTACATATTTCTTCCTCTACATTTCTAGGAATCATCTCTTCTTTTCCAATAGTGCTACTTTTTGTTGTAAACATTCGAGTTTCAGGGTTTTTCTGTATTTTAAATAAATTTTTTATGTTTGTTAATTGTTTGGCTTAAATTGTATTTTAATGTGTTAAAAATATACATGTAAAGTATAAATATATTTATTGTTAAGTTAAGGGTCACAATCACACCCAATCAGGTACCCATACATCTACTCACAAACCTATACAGTCCTTCACACAGGTACAGTAGTAGGGAAAATGGAGACAAATAACACTTTTTTACAGAGGCAAATGTGGCATTTCGCACAGTGAGTAATCAGCTCACTCAAATATTCACAGGGTGATGGTATTAGGATGAACCACAGCTGAAGAATGTTCTCCCAAGTGTGCCCTAGTGGTGGAATATTCTGCTGCACCTATTTTCTTGTGCATCATTCAGTTGTACACCCTTTCAGGAATTGCTTTAAAGTGCTTCCAATTGGAACTTGTCCCATGTGAATACTTCCTGGCAGTGCAGCTGCGTACACTGTATGCCGCAAATTACACTGCACATATTGAGCTGTACTCTTTTAATCTGAAGGCATTCTAAAATGTTTCCAGATATCACTTTCCTTTGTGCTGCTGTAAAGGTATACCTGCATGTGTTTGAAGTGATTGTGTAGAAAACTGTATTTGTAAATAGTTAAATAAGTTGTGTTATCTTTATTTTTTAGTTAGTGCAATGCACTATGTTCTTTAATTAAATGAGATGATGTTCAGTTTTTTTCTACACTGTTCAATGATGACTGCCTAAAAAGTACATTGTTTACAGTGTACGAGTAAAGAAGCTGAGAACAGTGAAAAAGGGAACATGAAAGGCTTATTTATATTAATACATACCTTTACAGTATGAGAAATGTCTAGTTATATCTTAGAATGAACTGTTTATGCATTTTTCAAATTTTAACTATTGTAATTGTAATAAATATTTGTTTTCTTCTTTTTATGCAGATCGATGACACCATCTATTGAGCTAATGTTCTTTATTAATTAGTTCTTGCAGTGTTGTTGTATAACTTTAAATTTTGAGTATCCACACCCAAGGATAGATTGCTAAGTTACTAACACACCTACGCACACATCAGCACAGCGGCTCATACACCCAGCTACACACAGAGGTACTCGCACACACAGCCTCACACTGATACAACCACTGACACACCTAGACACACATCAATACAGTCACTGGCACACCCAACTGCACACCTATACAGCCATTGACACATCCAGCCAAACACTAATGCATGAAATAACACACCCACGTATACAGTAACACACCCCGGAACTTACTAATGCAGACACTCACACACCCAGGCGTACAGCTATGCAGACACTCACACAGCTAGCCAAAGATTAAAGCATCCAAGAACACACACAGGCACACACTGACATACCCACTGAGAGAGATTTAGCAATGCAGAGACTGACACCCCCAGGTATGAAGCTATCCAGACACTTGCATACCCAGCCAGCCACTAATGCATCACATAACACATTAAAGCACACTGTGACGCCCATACTGATACACACCCGAGACTTACCAATACAGACACTGACACAGCCATCCAAACACCAATGAGACACCCAGAGCCTTGTCAATGCAGGCCCTCACACCCCCAGCCATACAGTAATTCAGACACTGACACAGTCAAATATTAATGCATCGAATAACACACTGACACACTCACTGATACATCCAGAGACTTAACTATGCAGACACTGACACACCCAGGCTTACAGCAATATAGACAAGGACATATACATCCAAACCCCAATGCATCCAATAGACACCCAGGTACATACCAATGCAGACACTCACACGTGGAGACATACAATAGTACAGACAATGACACAGTCAGCCAAACAGTAATGCATCTAATACAACACCTAGAGACTTACCAATAGAGACACTGATACACCCAGGGACTTACACAGGCGGACACTGACACACCCAGGTATACAGCAATGCAATGCACAGTCTCCAAAAGTTGCTACAAAGGTTTGCTGTCCTGTTGCACCTTCTTTCTCTCACATAATCTGGTTGTAGACCCTCTCATGAATTGTTTTTACGTTCTTCCACATAGAACTTGCCCCAATGCAAATACTTCTTTGCAGTGCCTCTAGATAACTGCTTGCCACAAATTGTGCACTTGGCATACTTTGCTGTTACTTTTCTCCCCCAGAAGGTATAGTAAAGTGATTCCACACATCTTTCTTTTCTGCGAGGTGGTGTGCCTTCTTCATCCTTAACCGGTTGTGGATGCTCATCTTGGAGGGACGATGTAGCTTCCGCCATTGTCTAAAAGCACAGGACTGCTGGTTCTCAATTCTCCTTCTACAGACTTCACTGGAGAAGTAACTGTTTTTGGTTCGGTTTTCCATGTGGAAGGGTAGGGTCATAATGTATCCAATCACACGAAAAGGTTTGGGGTTGTTTTCGAGTAAATTAGCGAATCCGGTCCGTAAATTCATAGATTCGCGAAACTGGTAAAATGGGTTTATTGTTTTAAAAATCAGATATACAGTGGTTTATATTTACTTGTAAATAATCACACTGATTTTAATAATGACAATGGAGGGATGTACATATGTACAGTAATTTGTCAATTTTTTGGGAATCCACAGATTTACACCTGCGGATTAGTTTTGATCACGTGATCTGGAGTAAAAACCATAGAGTAGCAGCCCATCTATATATAAGGACCTGCGGAGGTGCCGCAGACCCACAAAATATTTTTTTAATTAACTAAAATGTATTACTAACTTTAAAAAAACTTCATTTAGTTTACATTAAGTACAGATGTGATTTTAAAAAACAAAATCTACAGTATAAAAAAAAGAAACCCTACCAATTAACTAAAAATTTAAACATTAGAAAGACTAAGGGGCCCATTATGATCGCGGACGGACTTGTGTCCGTCCGGGACCCCAGAGTAGGAGGAGGGAACCTCTGCATGGCCTGCGGAGTTCCCTCCTGTGCAATTAGGATGTGACCGCCACCATGGCGGTCACATCCTCTATATATATATCTATATTTAACATTGCGGCGGGTGCGGCTTCAAGCTGCACCCGCCGCAATGTTAAAAATGCATACATTGCATTTGTATGCAGAAAGTGGCAGGCATCGTGCGGTGCCTGCCGATTACTGCATACAAATGCAGGGGAGTACCATAGGTACCCCCCATGTGCACCCCCACCCCCCCTTCACCCAGGGGCCCCGCAATGGGCCCTTGCAATGAAATCCCACGTGCTTTTCCACGGCGGAAAACCCTCCGCGGAAAAGCATGTTTTGAAACCCATCCTAATATGTCTGGCGGTGTCTGAGAGGCACCGCCACCATATTAGAGCTTTTCCGCCGCGGTTGTAAGCCAACCACGGCGGAAAAGCAGCGGACTGAAAGCAGGACCCACCAGCCATCCTAATGTGGCGGTGGGTCTTTGGTGGGTCCGCAGCGGATTTTCCCCATCCTCCGGGCCGGCGGTGGCTTCCGCCGGCCCAGAGGATGCAGAAAATCCGCTATCCTAATAGGCATCATAGTGCCTGATTACGGGTTTGGCAGTCTTGGAGCGGGCCACCATGCCAGCCCCCCACTCTAAGACTGCCAAACCATAGTCTGACTGCCTGCCATATTCCGACTTGACTTCAAGTCAGGCGGTCCTGCGGCGGCAGTCCCACTGTGGTGCGTTTCTGAACCATAGAAAGGCATTGCAGTGGGAGTGATGTAGCACATTTCTGCACAGCATGGACTGTTAAGTTGATGCCATGCCGGAACTGGGGGGGAATGCATACGGGGGAGCACACATGCCCCCTTGCATGCATCGCATGACCCTGATGAAACAGGGGGCCCTGTAATACTGTGGTGGTGAGGAAACTCGTAAACGGCACTGCCAGTATATTGCTGGGCCACAAACCACTACAAGACCCACAGGGATCGCAGATCTCTGGCGGTCAGAGCGGTTCCATGGCAGTCAGACTGCCAAACTCACAATACGGTGGTAGAACCACCGGTGCAGCGGTAGCCGCACCACCACCTTTGGTTTGGCAGTCCATCGGACTGCCAGACTCATAATTAAGCCCATAAAATTTTAGAAATGCAATTTGGAAAGCCCTTGAAATTCACAAAAAAAGCAAAAGTTACAGGGACGGTCTAGCTAGGAAATATAATAAAAAAAGTAGAAATTTACAGAAAAAAACAAAGGTTTACTGGGACGTTCTAGTTAGGCACAGATTTCTCTTGTACAAAAGAATTGAAATTCAGCAGCCGTAGTTACCTGAGCTAACTATTAACTTATGTCCCCCGCAATGCACTGCTTATGACCTCATATATTAAATTACTCATGAAATAGTCAGTCCTTTAAACCTGAGCAGATAATAGGAGCAGAAGATTTAGGTATAGCTTATCCACTGATGGACAACACTGCTTTTCGGGGATATTGGTGTACCGCTCACCAGGATAGGCAGGCGATTTTACTGCATCCTTTGATCAAGTATTAGCCCTTAACTGTACCTGCCTTGCTAATTTCACCATATTTACTTAAATATGTCAGAGGAGCCCTTAACAAGGTACGTAGTGGAGACTCTAGACTTTTCAACTTAGTAAAAATTACTATGGAGCCCACCTAAACAGCTGCCGATACTATTAATGTCATTTTTTTAATGCAGCACTAAAAGGAGATTCTCCTCAGGCAGTGCAATGGTCGGACCACTTTCTATTGCCTTTTTAATGACAGTTTGATTGTTTAAAGAAATCTTAAGCTTCCTTATCACAGAATGAGCGTAGATGCTGGATTAGGGTACCCATAGCTGCCCTAAGGAGCACCCTGCTGGACTCAAAACCAGTTATTCCAGTTGCCACTTCAGAAGAAGACATGGTTATTAGTTCCTGGATCGGGAGAGCTGTGGGTCTTGTTGCCCCTATTACGGCTGCAAAAAAAGCTACTACAACCCACTCAACATATTGGTTTTTGCAGGAAATAGCTCAGGAAAGAGCAGTGTGTAAGAAACTGGAAAGAGTCTGGCGACATTCTTATGGGGAATCTGATAAAGTTAATTACAAATTGGCTACGAATTTCTTTTACAAAAATCTTAAGAAGGCTTGCAGTTTTTTTTACACACATTGCCTCAAAGATGCTGAGAACAAAGGGAAAGAGATTTTTTAAATTGTGTCTAACTTTACGGACTCCAAATTTCAGCCCCCTCCCAAATGGAACGTAGTCAGTCTTTATACTTCGAATGCCACTCGAGCGCTGCTCCTCCCTCCTGCGCAGATCTGCGAGGACCCAGCGAGGGAAGCCGAGGGAAAGCCTTAAGCCTCCGGAGACCTGAACTGCCCGGAGACCGCTCGTAAGTGATTTTTCTTTCTGCAAACAAATTGCTGCCAGATTGTTACCTGAGATTCCAACTAGTGGAAGTAACTACTCCTTGACTTCCTCCAATGCTGCCGGTGAGCCGTTGCAAGAGTTTCTTTCAAGTCCCGATTACGGAGCTCGCGACCTAGCTGTCAGCCGGCCGCCATGTTCCCCATTCGACCCACTGGATTTTCTTTTAGATGTCTAAACAGTAGGTAAAGTCTCCAGAAGAGGGAGGGGATTCCCCACTGAGAGACTTCTCCATTGGATACAGTGCAGGACGTACTGTCTCCTCCCAAACCCAGTCCATTTAGGACCTCAAGAACAAATAGGCTGAGTGGGACCTGAAGGTACAGCTGGGCCAGCTGAGTGCAAAGGAGAAAAAAGGTGAGGTTAAGAGAACCTTTGAGGAGAAAATAGTCTTGCTGGTTGGAGTGTTAAAGAGGTGCAGTTGAGGGCCAAATAGTTATTAATCTAACAAAAAAGGTGTGAGCACCACCATTGTGTCCAGTGTAGAAGAAAGAGTTCATATATTCAGAGACTTGGTCCCTAACTTTAAGGGGGTGTTTGATGTAGACAGGTTATTTCTGGCATAAGAAGTAGCTGTAGAGGTACAGAATATTTCTTAGAAGGATTGTAGATTTTTTTTATATTTTAGTTGCCTTCTGAAGCCATATTTGTAGTAATGGGTTTGCTCTACAACATACTGGCTCTAGAGATGGAGGTATCTATAAAGGAGGTTGTTGTCAATCAATATGAAAGAACCCCAGAGGAGTGCAGGTGAAATTCTGTGTTAGAAACTGTGTGACTACTACTGGGAGGATTTTGAGGGATAGTTTTAAAATGTTTGTTAAAAGTACTGTTGTTTTTTAAGAAGGAGGTTCTAACAGTTTTATAATTTTTCTTTTTTTCCAAAGAGGACTGAGAAGAAGCAACTTGAAGAACCTTTTTTCAGACAGTTATTGGAGTTCTTTTACTTGTTTCATCTGATACAGTTCAAAGGCACCCCCTAATCTCTTTTGACTGTAGTAGATGGATACTGTAATGTTCATATATTTCTTCAGATCTACTTTTATCCACTTTTTCAAATTGCCTACTCCAAGGCAACATTTCTTCCATCATGCAACTTCCATGTTAGAGAACATCTACATCTGTATAGTACACATTATTGTGTTTAAGATAAATGTAGCTTTCTTCACCCTATTTACATCCACTTGTTCCTGGCAGTGTTTATTGTTTTTCATGGGCACACCATTCTCTAGAACAACAAGTGGTTCTACCAAATCTGTCTCTACACCCACAGTTTCAAAATAGTGTTTAACATCTAAATGAAAATAACAATTGTACTTTTAAGCCCTTTCAGAAGCTCAGTGGGTTATACCTGTAATGTTCGAATTTACTTCTCTCAGAAAGTAATGTAAGTGATCCCAGGGATATTCTACTCAACTCAGGGTTTGAAACCAAGTTATTGTTCCTAAATTTCACAACATGTATTCAAGCACAACATGACAACCATACCAGTACTCATTCATTCCAATATTTACAGTTCAAAGTAAAGAGGCAGCAGCGCTGCAAGTACATGGGTGGGGTCCTACTCTATAAATTTATTCCTGGCAAATAATACAAATAATACTACATCCCCATTTCTACACAGGAGCATGTCTACACCTCCCTTGTACCTCTTTACATATTTCTTCCTCTACATTTCTAGGAATCATCTCTTCTTTTCCAATAGTGCTACTTTTTGTTGTAATCATTAGAGTTTCAGGGTTTTTCTGTATTTTAAATACTTAAATAAGTTTTTTATGTTTGTTAATTGTTTGGCTTAAATTGTATTTTAATGTGTTAAAAATATACATGTAAAGTATAAATATATTTATTGTTAAGTTAAGGGTCACAATCACATCCAATCAGGTACCCATACATCTACTCACAAACCTATACAGTCCTTCACACAGGTACAGTAGTAGGGAAAATGGAGACAAATTTTACAGAGGCAAATGTGGCATTTCGCACAGTGAGTAATCAGCTCACTCAAATATTCACAGGGTGATGGTATTAGGATGAACCACAGCTGAAGAATGTTCTCCCAAGTGTGCCCTAGTGGTGGAATATTCTGCTGCACCTATTTTCTTGTGCATCATTCAGTTGTACACCCTTTCAGGAATTGCTTTAAAGTGCTTCCAATTGGAACTTGTCCCATGTGAATACTTCCTGGCAGTGCAGCTGCGTACACTGTATGCCGCAAATTACACTGCACATATTGAGCTGTACTCTTTTAATCTGAAGGCATTCTAAAATGTTTCCAGATATCACTTTCTTTTGTGCTGCTGTAAAGGTATACCTGCATGTGTTTGAAGTGATTGTGTAGAAAACTGTATTTGTAAATAGTTAAATAAGTTGTGTTATCTTTATTTTTTAGTTAGTGCAATGCACTATGTTCTTTAATTAAATGAGATGATGTTCAGTTTTTTTCTACACTGTTCAATGATGACTGCCTAAAAAGTACATTGTTTACAGTGTACGAGTAAAGAAGCTGAGAACAGTGAAAAAGGGAACATGAAAGGCTTATTTATATTAATACATACCTTTACAGTATGAGAAATGTCTAGTTATATCTTAGAATGAACTATTTATGCAATTTTCAAATTGGGATACTGCAGATGTTTAAAGTGTATTTACTAAAAGTGCAAGTGCTACATAAAAACCGTTCTACAGAATTTAACAGGTTGCCGAATCTGATCACGAATAACTCCCTTCGGAGGTTCTCTTGTTTACATATTCTTCTTTTGACTTATAATCTACAGGAGTAAGCTCAAGGAAATTAGAGGCAGGTGTACATATCCTCACTGGCATTTAATCCTCCAGGGTTTTTACTGTTGAGTTCTAAAATATATCTCGTCTCTAACAGGCGCAACTTAGCGTCCCTGTTACCACCTCTCTTAAGAGGTAGAATGGAATCGACGAGAAAGTATTGAAGACTGCTGGAGTCACTATTATGGACAGATTTGAAGTGCCTCGCCACTGGGTAAGTCTGATCCTTTCCCGATATTGCCCTAAGGTGTTGCAATATACGTTTGTGGGTGGGCAAACGTGTGCTGCCCACATATTGGAGCCCACATGGACATTGCAAGACATAGACCACATATTCGGTCTTACATGTGAGTCTCTTATTAATGGCAATTGGCTTCTCAAGGAAAGGACTGGAAATATGGGTCTTATTTATTCTATGGCGACAGGCCTTGCATGATTGGCACTTCTTAAAACCTGTAATGCGATCCATCCAAGAGTTGGAAGTATCGAGACTACTGCTTACCAGAGCATTGGCCATGATGGGGGATCTACGAAACGTGAGGTTCGGTTTGTTAGATACCAGACCCCCTATTACCGGGTCCCCCTTGACCAGGTTCCAGTTTCTATTGAAGATTTTCCTAATTGCTGAATGTTGATTACTGTAAGTGACAATGGCTCTGGCTTGTATTTGCTCATTGTCATTCCCTATTTTATCAGGTCTTGTTGTGGGTACTAGGGCTTGTTCCCTCGAGATTTTTTTAGTGCGTTTGATGGCCCCATCTAGTATTTTATTGCTGTACCCCATGTTGAGGAACCCTATTTTGCTCTCTCGTTATATGTTTGTCTTAATTTATCCGTAGTAAATGTATGTGTGGTAAAGACTTTGCATTATAAGGGTATTGCGTGGTAAACTTATTGTAATAACGGCATGCATGGTAAAGGCATTGTTTTTTTTATGTCATACAACCAAAATTATCAAAGTATTTTCAGCCACTGTTTATTACTCTGGGACACATTGCTCTGCATCATTTCTTTGCTTACTGTGCCACTACTGATAAGAACATCCCCCGTACAAATCGGGCTTAGTGCAGTTCCATTTGGAACAGTCCAACCCGAATTCTCAGGCCTAATCCCCTCTGAATGGGAAAGAAGGAATCCTGACTATGCCTATTTGAGCCTCAGCAGTGAGGTGCAGCTTGAGTCCTACAGCACAGTGACCACAAGATCCACATATTGGCATACCTGTTGTACTTGGGGTCTTGGACTAAGGAAAGAAAAATATAATTGGTGCATGGCTGAATTAAGCTCAACCACTAGTAATTACTCTCAGCTGACCACATTCTAATCCATATTTTTGCCCATAGTCCCACTTCTGACATGAACCACCATCTTTCAAATCGGGCTTAACAGTGCAGCCCAAACTGTAAGGCACACAAATACGCAACACTAGAGACTGGTTTCTATCTATTTGGCATCAATGGAACCCATGTCTGCGCATACCCACCACAGTTTAAGGCATCATCCTATGGAACAGAAAAGTGATGATTGGAATGCTAGAATTAATCTCTGGGCCACATTCCAATCTAGGTTTTTTGCCCATTGCGCCATTCCAAAACTAACCACCCTCATATAAATGAGGCTTGATCCTGCTCCAATAAGTCCAGCTAGAAATACCAGGCTGGTAGGACTATTAAAGCAAATTAAAAAAATTTGGAGCGAAAATGAGCTCTACAATTATCAACAACCTTGTCAGACTTGTGTGATAAAGTGTTTACAAAAATTATACTTCCTGGACTAGGGGATTTGGTCGAGAGCAATAATCTCTGTATGAACCAAATTGTTTTTTGATCTAGAATGAGTAAAATTGACTTTTACAGTCAACAGCTATGTGAAATTTTCTAAGGAGCTTCTATGTATTGTTTACCTAGAATTTCTTTCCGAATTTGATACTGTGAATAGAACCCTTTTGTCGATACACAATTTTGTGTGTATAAACGTAAAGGCAATAGGCACCAGTTAGCTCTTTTTAGATTTAATAATTGCTCTTTATCCTAATTAGTGGGTCTAAAGGCAAATGAACAAGACTTTCGCTTCCTCAATTATTACAACATTTAATGGCGGAAGACCAGATTGTTTTCTGGGATGCATTAAATTAATTTTTGTGTTTCATTCTTTGCCAGAAAGTCTCTATGTGTCAGGCTTCAGAAATGGGAAATTCTAACTTTAGAGCAATACATTGTAGACCTCATACTCTTTTGTTGGATAAAATACAACCAGGATTACAGAGCCTGTTAAGAGCTCACGAAGAGTATGTGAAATCTAGTAAGGTGTAATGTAATGTAATGTAAAATAAATTTGTAAAGCGCATAAATCACCCGAAGGTATCAGAGCGCTCGCAGAAATACCTCAGAGCAGATAGACAAAGCAGGTCTATGGTGAATCAGGTGAAGATAAATCCCCAAAACCAAGTTAATACAAATTAAATAATAGTTTTGTTTGGTAATTAAATTACGGGTTTCTGGGTAAGTCTTACAATTTATTTGCCTCTTCTAATAGATTTCGAACAAATGGAGAAGAGGACAACATAATGTATGTAGTTCGGAAAACATTACATTTCAAGAGTGTAATAAGGTTTGATTTTATTCAAGGACGACACTTGGTGTGTCATTTCCTCAGAATTATCGAGCAGAAATCGTGTCAATGGACTTGTAGCAAGTAGAGATTTGAGACTATGAGGAAATCAGCTGAGCTGTGTTGGATCCTGCAGAGGGGAAGAGGCTCACATGAGTCTTGTATTTGTGCTGAGTAGTCCAGATGACAGCAGTAAGGAATATATTAAGGCTGACATGCGTTTGAGTAAAGATATATTAGGGTTGGACATAAGTTAAAATCTTCAAGCAGAAAACTCTTTTTCTACTTGCTATATTATGAAATCTCGGTTATCATTTCATATAGTATAGATATTGTCAGAGATAAATCGACTACAATCACTCCCTGTTCAAGAACAAAAACAGCTGATTTGAGTAGTGTTGTAGAAAAGTGTGCTATGGCAGATCTAGAGAATAACTGACTGAAACCTTGCATTTTTATGTATAACAGGTTAAAGTCTGCCAATAAGCTAGAGCCGTAGCTTGATTTTTCTCCAGAACCAAATTTCAGTGGGAGGATTACGATGCTGGAATTACACCAGTTAAATTTTCGTCAAAATCAATGGATCTAGAAAGAACAGTGCCTTCATTTAAAAGCTGTTCCTAATACATTATGCTTCTAAGGATTCATCAATAATTGAGTTTCTTTGTGCTGAATATTTTGGTTGGGGCAGAAAAAGTTCCTAGCATGGAGATGGACGTGTATCCCTGCTCTGAGAGCCCCAACTGCTTTGATGCCTGGATCCCTGGTGCTGACTTTTTTGTCATCGGCAGACATGGATCATTCATGTGCGCCATGACCTTTGCCTGCCTCATGAATTCGGTCTGTTTGGACTGGTGGGGCGCTTAGGCTCTACCCACATAGTGTTGAAAGGCCACTCTCTTTGCCAGGAGTAAAGCTGCATGAGCACAGTGGTTGCAGTATAATGTGTAGTGATCAGTAGAACTGAACAGGCCTTTTTACCTATGTCACTGATTTGAGGCCTAAAGGCTCATTCATGTAAAGTTCTGCTACTGTGTGCTTGACTCGCCGCTACTGTGTGCCTAACTCACCTTTGGCCCACATTAGGATAGACTGTAGTGCTGTACTGTATGTGTTATGTGCATTTGGTGGATATATGTGGGTCTGTAAATGGTACAACTGATGCAGGATGCAGTGTTGTTGGGCAGTACATGTGTGTAATATGCATTTACTGGGTGTACGTGTGCCTGTGAATGGCACAATACTTGGAAAGCGTAGTGTTGATCAGTGCGTGTAGGTTTTATGCATGTGTATGTCTACCTGCGAATGGTAATATCCATGGAAGATTCTGGGTTCCATTGTGGGAGACTCCGGCTAACTGGAGGAGCATGAGGATGTAGAGGAATCCCCAAGACAGATTTGTGGATTGCTGTTTTCCTGTGAGCTGGGTGGGACACACTGGAGAAAGAGAGAGGACAGCTCTTCACTAAACTTCAAAGGATGCTCTTTGATTAAGAGATAGGTCACTGGAAAGGGGTCTGGGCACATCTCAGGAAGGAACTGGGGCAGATAATGGAATCATAAAGGGTAAGGCTGATGCCCTGGGTAATTTTTTTATACACATATTACTGTGGCTGGCATCTAAATGTGAACCTCTAGTCACTCCCATGGCCTGTGTTGTGGGACTTATGGATTTGAAGCTGCTCCTGCTGTGACAGATTGCCTTCTTGAGGAAGGACGGGACAGAGAATAGGGCACTTCAAAAGGAATCAGACACCAAACATAAACTTTGATGACTCAGACCATAAATCACACTATCTGTCTGGAAATGAACTATAAGAAGGGGAGAATGAGGGCCCCAAAATTGTCAACAGTCAATGATCAGTCGGGCTGTGCAAGTAGGAGGAACTCTGCAAGACTTCTGCCTGTGACCTGGACTGGAGGCTAAGGCCTGCCAGATTCCCACCTTGATGAGGGGACATCACAGGGAGAATCAAAGACCACCTGCCCTTGGAGCACCAGTGCCTGTCTGCTGGCCAAGACAAGTATGCCTGTGAGGAAGAGGAGAGCACTGGAGGGAGCGAGGTCCAATGGGAGATCCTGGTAATTGAATCTCGGAAGTGAGGTGTAAGGAGACGACTTCTGCACCGATCGAGTTATAGCCCATGTGCAGAGGAAGGTGGGCACCCCCATATGGCTGGTGGGGCCACCGTGAAAATTACTATCATGCCAATCGGGGCATAGCCCGTGCACAGAGTATAGTTGGCAACCCTGTAGGCCAGGTGGGGCCACCTTGAAGATTGCTGCCATGCCAGTGGGGCCATAGTAATGTATGGAGTGAAGACGATGACCTGGGAAAAAGTCAAGAAGCATGAGCTGGTCAAGACTCTCGTTGAGAGGAAGAGGCCACCTGTGCAGTTTAATCCCTAGCTAACCATCTGAACTAGGAGCACCAAATACCACTCCCTAATGCCTGTGGGGAGGATCCAAGGAAACCTACCAGCAATAGAGGAGCGGCAAGGACACCGAAGCACTTCCCCTACAGGGCTGCATGTGCTGTACTCACTGGAGACAGTCTCTGCTGCATCAATGCTCATGAGGCACGCTAAGGGGCTCTGGTCATGTAGGTCCTGCTGGTGTGGGTAAAAATAATTAAAGGGCCCAAGGGCTGCAGGTGAACTTACCTGCCATATAGCGCTTCTGCATGGAATACTTTTGAATTTAATTAGAGTTGTAATGGGACTTCTGAGCCTTGGACTGGTAGTGGGACTTAACCTGTATGTCACCTATAGTGAATGGGGAATAAACACTACTGCTAGCAAGAGGTGAGTGAGACTCAAGAACTGCCTGTTGAAACATTAGAGCCCTCAACTTGAGGGACTGTGTGTATTATTTTTAAATGTTGTATTTCACTTTGTGTAGTCATAGATACTCTATTTATCATAGAAGCAAGTTTTGACTGAACAGTCATTTCTTGCTGCTATTGAACATATTTTGGATCGTGAGCCTGTCTTCATCCCCAGATACCGCATCACCGCCCGACCAGACGTAATGCCGTTTGTCGCCCGCTCAGCTTCCGCGTTGTTGCCTCTCATATCCTTGTTGCAGCACCGCAAGACTTAATCTTTAAGACGCAGCACGGCGGCAACCTCTAACTACTTTTGCAACCAGGACAGGACTGTGTACATTTAAACATTGATCAAATTCGGCAACAACCCGTTCCTGTCGGATCGATGCACCAATCGTCGACTCTATAAGAGCAGTGTTTCCTTAACTGTCCATCATTACCGATACTATTTACCACTTGGGTCCCATATCATAATAAAAGGAACATCACTTTCCTTTTGATTCTGGTTTCCGGTCACGGCCATTGTTGAAATCCCGACTTTGCGACCTTACGAATAATAAGAAATCTGATACGGAATTGGGAATCCGTACGTCAATTATAAATTAGCGGCGTGTATTTGCTATCCTGAATTTGAATACAAAGAAGTGTTGACTTTTTATTTCAACATACAAAGTTACCCTGTGGCTAGTCCTGAAGAAGGCGCTGGTCGCCGAAACGCGCGTCAAAATTATCTATTTATGTGCCACATATATTTCTCTCTGTATACCTTGTAACCCATTTTTTTAGTAGTCTTTGTGTATATTGAATGTACCAGATGATATTTGTTGTATAGTCCTTTTGGACTAGTTTTACTTTTTAATTTTATTAAATAATTGTTTTTAACTGTTTCATATGAATTATTGCTTTGCCAATAAATATTAATATTATTGCATTTTTTGAGAATGGTCCTTGCCTTTACATTGTTTTTCTGACAAGCATTTAGCCTGCCTAGGTTGTTGTTTACACATATATTTCATCCCCTGTGCCTACATCCCCTCCGAGAAGCCCTGGACTTCTCGACTTGTGCTACCGCTGAGAGTCAATTGCTGAAGGGGTACTTGACCCAGCTGCTCAGGTTCCATAGTGGGTAAGGCCCCGGGACATCAGGAGCAAAAGGCCTCAACCCCCACGGTTAGGCCAAATAGCTCCTGTTTTCCCTTGGCCCTCGAAACAGCGTGCTGACAAATTTGATCTTGACAATGCCTACTTCATATCATATTTAGGAAACTAATCATAAATAATCTTACAGAGGCCTTATGTTGTTAATTGAATAGGAATGTTTCAATGGATATGTTGTTAACTTAGGTTAATTGACCAATTAATAAATGTCTCCATTGAGAAATAACTTCAATTCTTCTGCCGCACTTGGCCATTTCTGATCCTTCAGTCGCAATATAAACTACAGCTATAACTCTCCCATTAGTGCACCATTCTAACACAACACTAAAGTAAGTCCCTTGTACTGCCAGTCATACTAATTAATAATCTTTGAGAACAAATTAAACCAATCAGATATTTTATACTGGCTCACTTTGGAAAATAATAATATAAGCACTGATTTTATAGGAAAACCTGCACATTTTAATTTCGCCTGTGGGAGGAGGTGAATGCAAGATTGTTCCATAGATTACAGTTACAAAGAGATAGTCAGAAATCAAAGTGATCATCTAACAAGTATTAATCTTTTATCTATGGGTGAAAACATTTAATACTAATTAATTAAACCAGCTAATTTCAAATCCTTTATGTAGGAACACATATATTTAAACTGACAGGTAGAGAAGCCCAATGAGCTTATGAGATGTGACTGAGCCCCCACACATTAAACAATCTAGCACCTAGAAGCCACCACTGCTTTATGTGAAGCATCTAATGTTTAGCTCTAGTTACTTGACACAAGAGGCAAGGCCTTTCCAGGAGAATTTGCTTGTAGTGTATGAACAGCTGTACCAAAATACACCATTATAGTAATAAAAAAAGGTCTCATTTTAAAACCAATTCAGTTAAAAGAGTAACATTTGGTGATTAAAAGGAACCAAAACTGAACTTGGTTAAGGAAATCAGGAGTTAAGAATTTGTGAAAAATACCCCAGTAAAAATTTGTAGTGACGTGGAATGCAAGGATAGCTAACTAGTCAATGGATTGTGGTTGAATTTTTTCTATGTACCCTCTACGGTTGACCAGCAGTGGAGTCAGGATGCATAAGCTTTTGCGTTTCGTCCCAAGCAAAAGGTTTACCTTTCCACTATGAACATTTTTGGCAGTCGAAATCCTTAGGTTGAAAGCTGCAGCTGACTGGGCCCCTGAAGACCGTTTACCTTATTTTTGTGACTAGCGACTGCCTCAAATATCTTCCTCAAAAGGTCTAAACATTGAAGCCACAAAGGTATCATGTTTTCTGCGTAGGCTTTGGTACCATGTTCCGGTTCACTAGAGATGAGAACGTTTCTAAGTTCGAACTGCAGACGAAGATTAATACCTTCTTTTCTGATGCTCCAAATGGTTCCATATTTTCAGGAACTGTTCCTTAGATTTCAGGTCACTGTTCCAGCAAGGACCCTAATCAAATGCAGAGTTCAAACTGGTTTTGATTGTGTCTCCCAGAGCAGTATAGTGGATTGTGTTTTACAGATTCTCTCACAGACCTAGAAAAAGTTAGGCTATGGCTGTAGGCAGACCTGGATTAGAGCTGGTCTTCCTTTCTCATTGTGGAGTCATCAGGAGACCATCCTCAATAAAGCCTCTAGTGTCCACTATTCAAGGATAAACAAGTATAGTCCGTGGCCCTTTCCCAGACATCTTTCAATAGCAGTATCTATGTATGTTTGCACAGTTTGTATTGCATGAACTTAGCAAAATGCAGAGAATGCTGTATAGAACAAAAGGCAAACGCAGTCAACGAGTGATGAGAAAAGTGCCTGGATTCTCGGAGCAGAAATGTATTGTTACTGCATTGTGATGTACTGTTCTTTAAACAGGTGCATCTTCAATTCTTTCCTAAGTTGGACTAGTGTTGGGGGAGTCCTGATGGATCTATACTATACTATTATAAAGAGAGAACACAAACATTTTGGCAAGGTAAACTCGGGAACCACGGCGCCAATCCACACACCCAATACATTGTTGTAATCCTCAGGGTGTGCACATGGACATAGGCTATAGAAAATTAAAAAAAAACGTAAATTTAAAAATATAACTTAAAAAAAAGTAGTACCCTGAAAGTAGCGCCGGCCGCGACGCTGACGGCCACGACGTAGCCCTGGCCGCAACGTACGTGATGACGAGGAGGAGCGGCGGTGAAGTGAGGAGCTCGGGAAGGAGCGGCGGCTCAGGTAAGGCTCTGGGACACGGGACGGGAGGGAGCCGGTGCGGGAGGTTGGCCCGGAACAACTGCGGTAAGGATCAGGGTCTGGGGGCAGCATTTCAGGCTTGCGAGGAGGAGCGGCGGTGAAGTGAGGAGCTCGGAGAGGAGCGGCGGCTCAGGTAAGGCTCTGGGACACGGGATGGGAGGGAGCCGGTGCGGGAGGTTGGGCCGGAACAACTGCGGTAAGGCTCCGGGTCTGGGGGCAGCATGTCAGGCTTGCGTGCACTTACGCCCCGGCCCCTGCCCGCCACGACATTGTCCGGGACACAGACAATGTCATGGCGGGCGGGGGCCGGGGCCGGGGCGGGAGTGCACGCAAGCCTGAAATGCTGCCCCTAGCCCCCTTCTGCCCCAGGCAACGCTGGGGTGGGCTGCTAGTACAACGATATTGTTCCAGCTTCTGGGTGCATAGATTGAAAAAGCCTTCTGCTCTGTTTTTTTTCACACTTCGTAGGGCCTGATTCTGATGTGGTTAGGAAATCTTCCTGATCTAATAGGTTTGAAAATAGTTCCCGACCGACTCGGATCAGGAGAGTACGACCGACCGAGTATAATGCAGCCGGATGCTTCCAGATATGATTTGGTTGGACTCCCATTGACTTCTATGAAAGCCTATGCTCCTAACCGCATTGTAATCTGACCCTTGGTCAGGAAGTCACATTCCCAAACTGATTCGGAAGGAGGAAATTCCGTTAGGAGGCCTTCGTAACTGCATCGTAATCAGGCCCTAGGTGGGAATGCTTTCCCAACTGGAACGGAATCAGGCCCCAAGTCTCCTGCCTGTAGTGTGCCACCAGAAATTACGTGCTTGTCTACAAAATAAGCTGGGTGCTGGTGTTTGACTATGCAAACGATTCAGTTGATTTTTAAATTAGTTCAGGTCCACAAGGAGAGCAAATGGAATTACATCAGGATGCAGATGAAGTGGTCATATTTCTTTAGGCCTTGGATGAGTCCTGCTGAGTAGTACAGGGTGCCCTTTATAAGGGGCTAACGTGGAATCTGTGTCTTCCTAAAGTTCTGTAGTGCTCTATGCTATGAGGGATGAAAGCAGTGTGTTATAGAAGTAATACACTATTGATTGGGAGAATTACGTTAAAAAACCTACAAAAATTCACACACAATCACCTTCTGTCTTTCTCAACAATTCTAAGACTGCAACAAAATCAAGCCCTCAAAGATATGTTTCCCACTTTTTTATAATGCAATGTGGAATCCTCGCTAATATTCCCTCTCTGGGCATCTTAGATCTACACCAAGCATTTGTGTGCCAGCTCCATCATGATCAAAGAGAAGTACACTCTTTCTAGGCACTTTGGGTTGAGCCACTACCTTCCAAAGCAACCCATTGAGGCTGCTCTGCTTGTAGTTGTCAACACAAAAGGTAGAATAGTGTTTATGTAGCCCTTAAATGTGTCCCCCTTCCATCTTTAAGTGTTCCGCAAAACATAAGGCTAACACAGCCCGTTTTTTGTGTGCCCAATCATTTTATCAGTGACAATCTGGCCTAACTGATAAATGTCATGTAGAGGAGCTGCGGCCCAAGAAGCTGATAGCCCTGGGAGAGGCCACACTGCGGTTCATTCATACTTTTTCTAGTTGATTTAAAGGTTTAAGAGAACTAAATTAGGTCTTACTTGAAGGGAGCCAGCCTGCTAACAGAATTCATCAGATATTAGATATCAAACCTAATAACCACTATAATGACCCACTCCCATCAAAATGCCTGAAGAAAATCAACCATATCGGGATTCCTATACGGACGAAAATTATAAACACCTCTCTTTCCCAAGGGATACTCCCAGAATGCCTAAAAACAGGCCAAGCCGTCCCCATCATCAAAAAACCTACAGCAGACCCGGCAGATCCGCGTAACTTTCGCCGGTAACCAACATTCCTTTACTTGCTAAACTAATAGTGAAATGTGTATAAAAACAACTGATCCAACACATAGCCGATTTCTCGCTATTGGATGACTGCCAGTTGGGATTCAGATCAGGACACAGCATGGAAACAGCGATCCTACATATTGTCGATCATATCTTCTCATCCTCCTAGACCTGTCAGCTTTATTTGACACTGTAATCATGTAAAATTGCTAAACAGGCTTCATGACAGGATGGGAATATTGGGTAATGTGCTGAAATGGTTTAAATCCTTCCTCCAAAATAGAACGAAGATTCTTGGTCAACCAATCACTTTCACCGTCATGCCCTAACTCGATTGGAGTCCCTCAAGGATCTACATTATCCCCATCACTGTTTAACCTGTATGTCGAACCTCTTACAGAAATTCTCCGAAACGCCAAAATTTCCTTTCACATGTACGCGGATGACACGCAGATATACATCAAGATTGCATCTTTGGAAGACATCAGGTTAATGAATGAGGCCTTAAAAATGTCATTACAATGGTTAACTAACAATCACCTGAAGCTAAATGCTCAAAAAACAGAATTCCTACTAGTCTCACCTCCAAAGAACCACACAGAGGTTAAGGAATGGTCCAAAATGATCACAGCACTTAACTACACCCCTACCCTAGTTGACTCGGCAAAATCACTAGGAATCACACTCGACGAGAACCTTGACATGAAAGCCCACATCAAATCAATGGCAAATAGTGCTCGTTTTCACTTGAACTACATTAGAAAAGTGAAACCATTCATCTCTAAGGCGGATCTCAAACTAGCAGTCCAATCACTGGTTATCTCGAGGATTGAATATGCATGCACTACTTTAGCAGGTCTCCCAAATTTCCACAGCACCACTAAAAGCATGCCTCAATGCAGCTGTAAGAATTATCACTGGATCGAGAAAGTTCGACCATATCTCTCCACACCTGAAAGCATTAAATTGGCTACCTTACGAAGCCAGAATTCAGCTAAAAGTGGCATGTATCACCCACAAAGCGCTTCACTACAATACACCAAGATACCTTGCCCAGAAAATTGAAGTATCTGGAGGAAATAGACCAGCTAGGAGTGTCAAGGAACTGTTACTGAGGCCACCCATTTTCGGAAGAAGAGAACTTATGATAGAGCTTTTTCAGGAGCAGCCGCCAGAATCTGGAACTCTCTGGAACCATAGAAAAATAACAAACACAGCAACCTTTAAGAGGGAAACGAAAATATTTTTAATGAGCAAGTTCCTCCCTTAGATGAGACAGTTCTTCCTTAGCCCCATACATAGTTCAGACCAAGACATATACACTAGAGAAATGTAAAGAAACTCGCCAGCGGTGTTGGGGATTCTCGCAGACGATACTACACGAATCCTGACCCAGGATTGTAGAATATGGAATATACAGGATAAGTTAACAAAAATCTTTTACACTGAAGTGTATCCCAAATCTTATCTCATATCAATATACATAATGTGCTAACACTCTAGTCTTACAGCTTTATGGGGGATAGCCTCAATCGATACTTTACTAATCCTGGACCTAGAACTGAAGAAGATAGTATGCACAGGGAAAGACACTTAAAAACTTTTACAATCAGGAAGTCCAAATTCTCACCATATAGAATGTTATATCCCTAATCTACTGCATGTCACTGTATATACTAGGTTAACCGTGTATTTTGATTGTAAGTTTTATAGATGTATACTTACTTCGTCATATCATTGTTGATAGTTATGCTATACAAGACTTGTCTCTAATCTACCTCATGTAATGTGAATTGCTCGGATACCCAAGGGTCTGGGCCGAGCTATATAAAACTCTTTTAATAAAAATAAAACAAAAAAGTTTGTAACTGGTTTTGGAAGACAATTCAGTACTCGTTCTAAAGAAAACATTCTTGGGACCTATACATATTTACCAATGATTTTTGTATCTATCAATTAGTCATATGTCACATGAATGGAGGTCCAGCTCTTTCTAAGCTAAAGTTAGAAAAGGTAGACTTTTAGGCACTACATGCTTTCATTAAGTGCACAGCCTATATATTGTTTACTGATGACGTAGCACTCAGCACAGGTTACATTTACAAACATGGCCATATAATGCACTCGGTTTTAATGTTATGCAGCTGGACCTTGCTTTCACAAGGCATGATGACGATTGTCTTACCCAATGATATAATTTACATTTAAATGTCAAATCAGGTTATTTTTACATGTAAGAATCGAGGCCTGATGCTTTGTGTGGCATGGCTTCTTTTCAGCCCGTATGCTCAGGTTTTTGAACCCAGGTGAGAGAGCTGAAAGCCTTGCTGCACCACTTTTGGGGTTTGACTTTTACAATACTTAAGCAGTCTCTACACTGTTATAATGGACTGATTTCTGGCTAATCAGTTGCCATCATTTAAGGGAAAGGCACATTTGGTAGCCTACCACGGACCATTGCTTTGAAATGCCAGTAGTTTCAGGGCCTTATTACGACTTTGGCTTTCTTCAGATGTGACCCCTACAGCTGCGGTCCCAGGAAGAGCGTGGTGAGTCCGCCCACTGGATTGCGAGTAAAATCCTGAGTGGGAAAGTTGGCGGTGCTACAGCGGACTCAAGGCAGTGGTATGTTAGTCTAATAGCAAAGCCTATACAGCATACCACCGCCTTGACAGCGCTGAATGCTCGTTCGTGCACGGTGTGGCATGCACAATGTTGTGCACATGGCCCACATGACCAAGCACTTAGGGGGGGTGTTATCATTTGCCTCTTGCACCCATCCCTTTTTGGGAGGGCCCTCCTTGCCCTTCCACCAGCTTTTTCATGGTGGGAGAGCTGCCATAAAAAAGGCTGGCGGAAGGGCAACTCATAATATGAACGACAGTGCAGCGATCGGCACCACCTCCATTCCTCCTCATTTCTAACACCGCCGACCCCACGGGATCCAGGATCCTGGTGGTGCCGGCGGTGTTGTAGCGGGCTGCTGGCGGTGCAAACACTGCACTCTAAATGCGGTGTGAGGACCGCCACCACGAGTATGGCGGTTCCAGGACCGCATACTTGTAATAAGGTCCTAAGTCTAATAAAAGCAAATATTCTAGACACAAATGTGAAAAGGTGTATTTCCTAAGCTAATCTAATGAATGAAATTTGAGCATGTACACAGAGATAAAATTAGCATTTGTGTAAGCCATAAAATACAAATACACCGCAATGATTACAATGAACACATAAATATAGCTTTTTCGTGTGACAAGGTTTCACATTACTCTGTAGATGAAAATATAGTGTCTAGTAACTTATAGTGCCTTATGAAGTTGATTTAAACACATATATGGTTATATTATAGTGGTTAGTGTACTGGATTAACTTCTAAATACAGTGTAGTGCTTGTTGAATAATATTCTTCCTGATGAGTTTGTGAATACTATGCTGTTCAAACAGTCTGTGTGCCTTATTGTACTAGTGGCATGCTATGTTGCATCAGACTTGGATGTTATCTAGATTATGTGCAGATACAGTTTATTACATTGGGGCAGGTTTAATGTTTCTAATCTGTATGTTTGTGTTTTTGAGATACACGTGTGATGATATCAACTCAATCATATGATTCCTTAGCCTGAGGAAGGAGGGATGTCTCACACAGACTGAAAAACATCAAACCTAGCCTCCAGGTTCCAAAGTCACCAGCTCTAGCTACTGAGCCACATCTCCTCCATGAGGATTTCTAATAGCTCATTCGTTTTTAAGCTGCTCTTATGAATCAGACTGACTATTCAAACATATCGTAAAAGGAACAGGTTTACTACATAAAATAAATCAGCATTGTAAAATTGAGTTTTTGATTGAGGGGGTGAAAACCCTTCTCAAACAACAACCATAATCCTTGTCAGCATGAACCACAAAAGTCAATAAATTAACTTCTGCTTAGCCTTCTTGTAGATTGGCACAGTTGCAGGCCTTGTGTTAAGTATTTATGCAGCACACAAACAGAAATAAAGTGAAAACACAACAAGAGATATCCCACAGAAAATTAGAAAAATATATCAAAATTGAGTAAATAAAATGAGACCAAAATGACAAAAATCCAATCAATAGAACATGAGACATGCACTTTTAAAGGCTTAAGTAAAATTAGTGCCAAGATGAAGAAATCAATAACTGTGGTTATCTGCTTGAACTAGCACGGGACAAAGACACAAGTTCAGGCCGACTGCGATGGCGTGTAGGCCGGGTACAGGGACCAGGTTCTTCCCACTGAAAAAGTTACCTTCTCAAAGTCTTGTGCACAGAGTTAAAACCATCAGGATTTCACAGGAGGAGCTCAGCTGATAACAGCATAGGGCCTAGGACCTAGGGAGGCACCTCGCGGGGACCGGGGACCAGCAACTCACTCCTATAGAAGTCAGAATGCACAGGCAGGCCGAGTTGCAAATCCAGTTTCATGTACTGGCAGTACCAGATGCAGGTGGGCAGATCTTTAGAGCTGGTTGTGTTCCTGAAGGTCAGAATACAAGGTCATCCAGCGGACACTTGGAATCATTTAGGTATGTCTGGGATAAAGGGAGCAGGTCCAGTCTTCCTTCTAAGTTACCTGGGCAGTCCTCTGAAAAATAAGGCAGGCCTCAAGCAGCAGGGGAGTCATCTGGGGAACAAGGCAGGCCCCAAGCAGCTGGGCAATCCTCTGACAAACAAGGTCCTCCTCAAGCCGCTGGGCAATCCTCTTCTTTGATAATGTCCACAAGTCCAAGAATGTACTGATAAGTGCCTCAGCAGGTCCAATATTTATACCTGATGCCACCCTTTTAAGTGGAGAAGCAACCAGTCTTCTCCCACATCTGGTTCTGGAAAGTTCAGTCTTTCCCCTTTATTTCCACTACCCTGGCTCCAAGAAGTCTAGGGTGACAATAGGTTGTGAGTGTACCAGAGGCAGCCTTTGGCATATAAGTGTGGCAGAGAACAGCTCTGCAACTCCCATCTTGGCAAGATGGCACTCTCCCTGGTAAACCCAGTTACTATTGGTTACTTGTCTGGGCTAAATACGCATTTCTGATGGGGAGGCCCAGGCAATTCAAAACTGCTAGAATGCCTCCGAAAGTGTAGAGCAGGAAAATTCAAACTCTCTTAAAAGTAGCATTTTCATAATTGTAATCTAAAATCCAATGTTACCATTATAGAGAATTTTAAATGACAATTCATTTTAGTCCAAACATGAGGTTTCTACCTGTTCTCAACCAAAAGTTAGCACTTATTACATTTAATAGGGTAACCCAATGTTATCCTATGGGCGGGTTAGGCCTTACAGTGGTGAAAACATTTATTTGGGTGTTTTTCTCTACCAAAACATGTAATCCTTAAAACCACATGTCCTATCCTTTAACTACAATGAACCATACCCTAAGGGCTGTTTAGTGCTACCGTAGGGGTGACTTATATGTATTAAAAATGGAAATTTAAGCCTTGCAAACAGTTTATTTTGCTACGCCAAATTGCAGGCCTGAGACATGCTTTAAAAGGCTACTTTTAGTGCGTGGCACAATGAGTGCTGCTGTCTTCTGTTAGCATTTAATTTACAGGCACTGGGTACTCATGGTAAAATATATAAGTGACTTACAAGTAAATGAACTATACCAATCAGGTATAAGCTAGTTGTACCATGTTTTAGCGTGAGAGCACCAGGCGCTTTAGCACTAGTTAGCAGTGGTAAAGTGCACAGTGTCCTAAAAGCCAACTAAACAGGTTCTGAGAGAATGAATACAAAAAGTCTGGGGATGACACTGCAGAGAGGGCCAAATCCAACCAGCGTGTAAACTTTAAAAAATGCTCTTCTTTTTGGAAACTGCTTTATCTTTTAATTTAGTCAGCCTGAAGGGATACGACTTGACATGGATTCAGGAGATACTGTCTTTTTCCTGTACTTCTCATCAGGGCATGGTCTTAGAAATGTGTATTCATTTATAGATTTTCCATCACAAACAGAAACCATCACCTTTTTCACCCAGCAGAGGCTTTGTCTCTAACATGGTGCAGTATTCAATAGTTCATAAAAGCATTACCGAAGTGGTGCAGAGAAACTTTATTCGCCAAAGCCCTCCAGCAGCCCCAGTCTTCAACAAACTGGCATGCTGGCAGAAAATAACTGCAAACATTCCAAATTCTTCATGGAACCTTGGTAGTAACAGGTAAGTGGCATCCAACTTAAAGGTATGCTATTACATTTCCCTTCCCTACAAAAAACAAAATATTACTATTCAATGGAAAAATAAACAGTAATGTAAAATACAAATGAGGATAACAACGTGTGAAATATGGATGCACAAATCACATGTGATTGTACAAGAAGCTCTTGGCCAAGTGTTATTCAGTATACCTCCTTGGTGTATGAGTTACTCTTGATCTCCTGCACAGTTCTCCCTGGTCCTTCAGAATAGCATTTTGAATCTTGTTTTCATGTGGAAGATTAGTCTCCTTTACTACTCTCTCCATATTCTGCCACTCATCCCTCACACCCTTTACAGTATCCCCGCTCGCATCCTCAACCCTTACACGAGATTTAAATCTTGACTTACCTTTCAATTCTTAGGGGCCGATTACGTTGTTGGTTGGATTGCAACCGTGTTGGTTGTGATCCCACCAATATCTGCTGCCACAGTCCGACTACCGCACTATGATGCACGGTGGTCGTAGTCAGCTGCGGAGTGACAGGTTCACAGGCTCAAGGAGCCCACCCAACTATTGTTCAGAATGTAAGTCTGTACAATAAAAGTGGTGCCTGCTCAGGTATCACCATAGGTATTACGATGTCCCTTTCTGACAGCCTTCCGCCATTGAAATGGTGTCAAATGGTGTCAAAAATAGACTTTAGGGGCCCAAGCAGGGGCCCGTCCCTCAGCGTCCTCTGCTATAAGGCTGAGGGGCACACATCCATTCCCCATGTGCCAGACACCACATCGTGCCTGGCACACGACTCATTGATGCTTGTAAACATCCATTTTCCCAATTGGGTTTGTGCTGGACCCCTTTTTGAGTCGCCGCACAAGCCACAATGGGAAAATATATGTTTCTGACTGCCTTAATGGGCTGTCACATAAACTAGTCGGATGGAACCACTGACTGCTTGTCTATCAGTTTCCATTCCGACACAATGCCCAATCTATAGACTTGATTTTCCAACACAGTATTTTGCTCTGTGCCTAACTTTGTAATCTTGTTTAGCTTGGCTCTGATGTGCTTGTACTCTTGGGTGAATTATCCCATCAATCTCTCTCTCTTTTCTTTTTTGTTTTTTAAATCTTTATTCAGACACCAACACATACACAGAAAAGAAAGAGAGCTACTATTACATGTCTTGTAGTATACACTACATATGCATAAGGTGTCAGTTTTTAAAATTAACTCCCACCCCCCCAATCCCTTGACCTCCCCCAACCCTCCCCTCCCACAGACCCAAGGGCACACAGAGAAGTCAATTTAACTCTAAATATGATCTAATCTAAACTTTTAGATTTGATAAAACACAACAATAGTAAATAACCAACTTGAACACTTTCCCAAGTGGTTTGCCTAACGTAATTTAAATTATATGAAGCTGAAGCCTCATTAATCCAATTGGTAACTGGTCCACACATTTCAAGCCCCCTTTTCTTTGCTTTAACACCCAAACGTAAAAATACTGCTTTCTCCCACCTATGGGTGGCTAAAAATTTCCCCAGCCAGCAATGTACTGAAGGGGGTTCTTTGTCTAGGCATACAGTAGCTATACAGATCCTAAACACAGCCATTGCAGCAAAAAGCAAAGCCCGCCTTGGAGCAGTTATTTCTTGGTTACTTACTCCCAATACAATGACTTGCGGCGTGAGAGCCACCTCAGGCTCAAACCCAAACATATTCTTATCCTCCCCATTTCGAAATTCTTGCTGGAGTAATATATAAATTCAGCCACGTTTTAAAACATTGTACTTGCAGATTGGCTGAAGAGACCACAATCTTACCCATTAATAAGGAATTCTCACACTCCCCTGCCCCTGCATGCAGCAATTCCTGCCAACGATCAGTGTGCTTTTTAAGGCCGTCCTTCATTTCATTATTGCGTAATTTATAAACCTTCAAAATCTGCGAGTAAGCCCCTAAAGCAAACTCCAGTAAGGGGACTTTAAAGCCCGTAATTGCTTTCCTAGTTAAGAAATCTCTCAATTGTAAATTGTAAACATTTAAAGAAATAGTTATTGTCAATCCCAAACTTCTCCTTGATTACATCAAACAAATGCATATTATTATCCATCATAAGATCACCTATATGTCTAATACCTCTAGCCATCCATACCTTCTTATAGCCATCCCGGAAAATTTCAGGCAATAAATCGTTATCCGCTAAGGGGGTTTATCCAGGTATCCTATTGAGCTTAAGTTTCTTCCTCACTGCCGTCCAAATCTTAAAAGCACCTAGCATGGTTTTAAACTTCACTCTTTTAAAGTAGGCATAATCAATATGTCACATAAGGCAACCACTGGCCTCTGCCCCTATTATTAAGCTGTATATAGAGGTATAAGGTGTCTCCTCTAATACCACTCTCTCCTTCCCCAGCAATTCCGGCATATGTTGTAATGCGACAGCCAATATTATAACTGGAAGTTAGGGACACACGACCCCCTTACCTTTAGGCAGAGTCATGTATCTAAGTGCTCTATGAGGGCATTTCCCAGCCCATAACAATTTTTTAATTAATTGATTGAAAGCAGAAAAACAGATTTTATTTATTTCCACAGGGATAGCTCTGAAGAAGTACACCTTCTGGTAAGAAGTAGCATCTTTATGACATTACATATTCCCAAAAGTGTAAGGTACAGGCAGTTCATTCTGTTAAACTCGGCTCTGGTCCTTTGCAGCAGAGGCTCCAGATTATTTTGAACTATCTTGTCCACATTAGCGGAGATCTCAACCCCTAAATACCAAGCATTTCCGACAAGTCGTGTATCATTCAGGCATGCTTTAGCATTTTTAACAATCATTGTCTTATTTTTGTTAAGAAAGTACCCTGAGATTTTGCCAAACTCTTCGGTCTCCCTTTCAACCTCCTCAATAGCCTCTTGTGGATTGGCTGTTATTACAGCAAGGTCATATGCATATGCCAGTATCTTCGTATACCCACCTACACACCGGACAGCAAATACCCTATTGTTCTCTGCTATTTTATGGATTAGATGATCTATGTACAGTGCAAATAACAGCGGGGAGCATGGGTACCCCTGCGGAGTACCACGGGTAATTTTAATGACATCTGATGAAGCATTCATCTTAGCTATCCTAGCCACAGGTTCTTCATACATACATTTAACTGCATCAATAAAACCCTTACCAAGGTCTTTCCTCTCCATAATCAGCCATAAAAAGGGCCAGGAGACCTTATCGAACGCTTTTTCTGCGTCGAGTAATATTGCAGCCATAGGGTCTCCTGCCAACTTCACATAGCCAAAAAGAGTAATTATACGTCGAATATGCTAGGTTGTCCCCCTGCCAGGTACAAACCCATGCTGGAAAGGAGAGACTAATTGTTGAATAACCGTAACTAGCCTTTTCATAAAAATTTTAGAATAGATTTTCACATCACTGTTCACCGATGTAATTGGTCTATACGACCCCAATTCTGTGGTAGGTTTGCCTTTTTTTGGAAAAACTATAATGTTAGCACTTTTCCAGGAGTCGGGGCAGCCATATATAGTTGTGCTCTGGGAAATAACTCTGCCATAAGTGCGAGAATCTGGATCTTAAACTTTTTATAAAATTCCACTGGAATTAGATCACTACCGGTGGCTTTGCCCGATGGAAGGGAGTCGATGGCCTCACTTACTTCGTCCATTGTAATTGGTGCATCTAGGCTAGCTTTCTCCTCAGTAAATAGCTGATCGCATATTTGCCCCCTTATATAATCTTCCATTTCCTGGCACCTAACCCGGACATCCTCAGTATATAGCTTTTGATAAAAAGTTTTGAATGCAGTGAGGATAGCATCTGGCTCGCTTATCAAGCCAGCCCCCGGATATCTAAATTCCCTGACCTGGGTTTGAACCGTTTTTTCCCCTGTGCGCATAGCCAGCATATGGCCCACTCTCTCACTATTCTCGTAGAAACCACTTCTCAAGGCCAAATATGTACCGGCCGCTTTGTTAAACGATCTCTCTGTAATAGCGGATCTTGCGATAGTGATCTTAAATTGTGCTGCCGCCGAATCACCCCTTGCATTTAATACCTCAAATTCCTCATCTTCTGCCTTCTCCAGATTCTCATATAATGATTGTAGCAACATTGTTTCCTTCTTTTGCATCTCCCAGCCATACCTAGAAGTTTCTCCTCTGACCCCTGCCTTCAGTGTGTCCCGTACTATGCCTACATTGGTGCTCCCTATATTATCCTCAATAAACCACGTTATCCAATCCCTCAATTCCTGTGTGTACCCCTCTTCACATAATAAAGCCCTACAGAATGTCCAGCGTGTCAGCGAGGGCTGCCCACTAATTCCTAGCTCAATCACCAGAGGGTTATGGTCTGACATAACTTTCGTGAATTTGCGTATCGAACAACCAGCTAAAAGTTCTTGTGAGACAAAAAAGTAATCTAATCTAGCATGCATTTGATGCGGTGCGAGAAAACCCCCTTTTCTCTGCCCAAACATCTACTAGCCCATGCAGTGATCCAAGTTGGCAAAGTGCTTTAAAAACTCAGGGTTTCCGCCCGTGATACATAACCCAATGGGCGGTAACCTGACAGCTCATGTTAATGTTCAAATCCCCGCATATTTATCATGGGGAGAGGCCACCCCACAATCTCTACTTTTAGCCAATAATACAGTGTAGGGTCATCCAGCACAGACCCATAGACAGCTCAGAGAGTGTACATCCTATTATCCAGGCACATTTGTAAAATGGCCCATCTTCCCATTTTATCAGCAAGAAAACGTGGATAGCTTCCCATTCCCTTTCGGGCCAAAATCGTCTGAGTTTCCTGTGTCGTATGAGTAATACGTTGATATCCTCCCATTTCCAGAACACCCTTCCTGCTACCATCAATATGGGTTTCTTGGAGACATAGGATATCTGCCTTCAAAATCCGAACATCGAGCCTGATTCGCCTTCTTTTTTGGGGATCCTTTAACCCGCAGATATTAACAGATGCAATTCTAATTTTCTTCATTTAGCCATAAGCAACAGTTCCCATCCATTCCCAAACCAGCCCAATAAATACCAAACTAATAAACTAAGTGTAATCCCCATACATACACAAACTTCTCTGTCTCCCCATGATTCCCCCCACCCACCCCCCACCCCCTCAAAAAGGCAAGAAAGGTCTAGGGACTCTTGTGATACCTCCTGCATGTTGTTGTGCTCCTAGTCGCCCTCTACCAAAGAAAAAAGACCAAATATTTGAAGAGGAAAAAAAAGAAAAGAGAACAAATAACAAATACGGAAGCAAACCAAACAGCATTAGAGAAATAGAAGCAGCCCATCAATCCCAATTTGACTAATATTACCATTCAAAAGTCTCAGCCCGATCTCAGTTCTTGAAAAAATGCCTTAGGACAGTTCCTGTAAGTATTCCTGTGCCTTAATCTCTGATATAAATACTCTAATCAAGCCTTTGTGCACAACCTTCAGTCTGGCCGGGTTCATTAAGAAAACCTCACAACCTAATTTCTGAAAGGGGGTCATTAACTGCTGAAGTCGCCATCTTCTCTCCACGGTAGAGTGGCAAAAGTCAGGCCGCACAAAAACAGAGTGTTCTGCAACCGACCTCCTTGCATCAGGTCTTGCCTTTTCAAATACAGACTGTCGAAGGAGAAAATTACCAAATAAAATAAGAATAGCCCTTGGTTTATCATCTTGACCTGATCTTTTCTTAAGCATCAGGGGAAACCGATGCACCCTTTCGACCTCGGCATCCCAGTTCCAATGCGCCAACTCTGGGAAAGCCTCCCTAAGAAGCCTCAGTGTGAATCCACGGATATCGTCCCCTTCAGCCTTTTCTGCACTACCAAGAAGTCGCAGATTATTCTGATGCTGCCTATTTTCAAAGTCCTCGAGTTTCCAAATGACGTCAGTCAACCTGGTCTCATGAGAGGCAGATACATTCTCCACGGTTTCCGTACTGGCTTTTAATTGCACAATGCGTTCTTCCAATGCAGTGGTGCGCTCTACGATCTCTGAGCAGGTTTTATTCCCTTTACCCACTGCACCCTGCAGCTTTTTAGTAGCCAGATGAGCCCTCTTATGTTCCTGGCGTGCCTCCGATTGCATCTGCTTCAATGTAGCGTATATTAATTCCATCGAGGGAGGGGATGCCTGGCCCCCTGAGTTGTTACCAGCGCTGGTAATGGCTTCAGTATTCGATGTCTGAACTCTATGCTCCTCTTCCATTCTTCTGTCAAATTGAGAAGCATAATAATCCCATTTCAGCTGGCTAAACTGACTATTGTCTGAAGTGAAGCCCTTATCCTTATCAGACTCCTTTACACTCCTCTTCTTCGTCCAAAATGGAATGCGTTTCTGAGTGTCCGGCTTTACCTGGGGTGCTACCACTATCTTCTTCTGTAGAATCATCATCATCCATTTTATCCCTCCCGCTATTCATGGACAGGCCTGAGTCATCAGTCAGTGAATAGAATTTATCACCTTCGGGTGTCCCCAAAGTTATGCCAACGTCCTGGGTGAGGCCCCTATGAAGCCCTTTGGAGGTTGGTGTCTCGATATGTACTGAAGGAGCCTGAACCTGCGTCATGCTGTTGTAATCCTCTCCCTATAGGAGGAATCTCACTGCTTGAGGCACCTCCTCTGTGAAGCCCAGTGACCCAGAATCTTAATTGCCGGAGGTATTACCTAACTTAACCCCCATGGCGGTTTCAGCCCCAACATCGCTGCCAAAAGATTCCTCTCCCCCACTGGAAACCTCGTTTGGCACAAAGTGTTTGATGTCATTCCCCTTATAGCCTTTATGTTACTGCTGCCATTGTTGTTACTTAAATAATGGTTATTTTTACCTTTTGGCGAATCCTTCTCCCCGTAAACAGAAGATAGACCTTGCCCAGGAAACATCCCGGGCACTGTCGGTTGTTTAGGTCTGATAGTTCTCTCAGACCTCCGTTCCTCCGGTTCTGTCTCATTCACTTCCTTCTTGGAAGATACACTCTTGCTCAGACTGGCCAGCAGAGTGCTGTTTACAGACTGGCTCAAATTCAGACTTTTTCCCTCTGTTGCTGCACGCTGATTCAGAGATGATCCTTTAGCCCCAACGGTCGCACTGGGCTCCTTCAGATGCACTTTCCCTTTCGGCGTCATAAGAGTAATAACGGTGATGTCAGCAACAGTGTTTCTCTTCGTCACAAGGAGTCCGGGCGCAACCCTTGAGGATACAATGGAGCGGCGTAACCCCTTCGACTCCCGCAGCGCCTCGTGTTTAGCCGAAGAAACCACTGCCGAAAGGAGTCTCAGAGCCCGCACTACCCCGGAAACCAGCCTCTGTCAGCAGCCTCATCAGGTTTTCTAAAGCCAGTAAAAACTGTAAGAGAATTTCACCAAAATCCAGTCACAGCATCTTTCCTCTTCAGTTCACAGCAAGGAGCATTGGTAGAGAGCGATTGCCTGCAACACTCACGCAGCCGCCATCTTGCCCCAAACCCTCATTTGCCCTTTTCTAATGCCTCTTTTTTATCCAAGCACAACAGAGTTTGGACAACGGTGTCCTCTCCCTCAGAATCTCAAATGGACTCCGCAAGTAATGGCATGGGGGTGGTGAGATGGCCCCACAACATATTTTCCACCGCCTTCTTCACCCCACTTTTGTTCCTCACCATCCATTGAATACATTCTTCTAATGTCCTGTTCATACGTGCCACAAAACCATTGGCCTCTGGGTGATATAGTTCAATTCTATGATGTTGGATACTACACTGTTGTTTGGACAAAACATCAAATAAAAATATTGTGATACCATAATATTGTCTCAAGAATATCGTGATGACAAAAATATAATTGACAGGAATATCGTAGGTAAGAATATCGTTTCAAGTGTTTTTTATAATAATGTTGTAAAAATATTATTTGTAAAAATATTGTATATTGTATCTTTTTATGTGGTTCTTTTAGTTGTATGTTAATTGTTATTTTAGTATGTTTTGTACATTTTGTTTATTTTTAAAAAATTACAAAATAATTGTATTATTGTTTAAAAATAATGGATATGTAATTATGTTATAGAAGTGGGATGTTGGGTTTTCAAGGGAAAAGTGTTGAAAGATAATTAAAATATGTGAATCCTAATGTGCTTCGATGTTAAATATATATTTTTTAATTGTTAAAATGTATAATTTTCCTTTTTTCAATGTAATTTTTGAATTCTAAATTTGATTTTTTTTTAAATACATTATTCATTTATGAAATTTATTTTAAAACGTTTTTGGGAAAAATACTGTACACATGTATGTAGTTTTGAGAATTCTTAAGATAACTTATCATTTGTTTTGCATTTGTTTTAAAAGTGAATTTTTATTTAGAACATTTCAGATTTTGTATTATTAATTAGGTTAAAGATTGTTAAGTGTTATAAATTAGGTCATTGTGAAGCTATTGTATGTATTTATGTGTGTAATCATAATGATTATATATTATATAAATATTAGAAAACTGATACATGCTATTTAAAATATATATTATCAAATGTTTTCCATTTATTCATTTGATTATTTATAGTTATATTTTTAAATTATACACTAGTTTTATTTTTCTACTATTATTTAGCTATGAAATTGAATTTAATGTATAATGAATTTAGGGCCAGATGTACAGCGCTTACATTTTGCGACTTGCAAATTGCATCGCTTTGTGACTCGCAATTTGAGACTCGTAAAATGCGATGTACAACAGTGTATCAGAAACTGTTTGAAATTCCCAATGGGGTCGAAAATTGAATGCCCCATCATAATTCAAAAGGCAAGTGCAATTTGCGACCCCATTGGAAAAGGCTAGCACTCACAGGGATGGTGGCCTGCTAGGGTCAGCAGACCACCATGTCTGTGTCTACTCTTTCAATAAAGCAGTTTTAAAAAAAATGTAGCCAGTTTTCCTTAAAAGAAAATGGGATTTATTTAAAAAAGAAAAAATTTAACTTGTCAGTTTGCGAGTGGTTTACAACCTATCTGAAGTAGGTGGTAAACTGCGAGTGTTTTGCGGCCGCAAATGCAGTCGCAGAACAATAGTACATGGTAGTTAGTCTCGCTATTAGGAAGGGACGTCCCTTCCTAATAGCGAGAGTTGCAAACGCTATTTTGCAAGTCAGTGACTCGCAAAATAGCGTTTGTACGTGTTGTTACCCTTTTTTGAGGTCGCAAACGGGCCGATCTCCTGTTTGCAAGCGCAAAAAAGGGGTTGTACATCTGGCTCTTAATTTGATAAATTATACATAAATGTTTAATAGAACAATTCATACTGTTAATTATATTGGAAATATTTATTAGGTAAGGGTGTATTATAAGTTATATTTTTATTTACTGAAAAACACATTTTGTGAGATGTTTTACATTGGACTACGGACAGTAAATGTAACCCCTATAGAGTCCAACACCTTCACCCAAATGGTTTACATTGGAGTGGGAATAATACATCTAAACCCTTCAAATCCCCACACCTTCCTCAAAATGGTTCAGGTTGGATTGGGAATAGTAAATGTAACCCCTTTAGTGTCCAATACCTTCCCAAAAATGGTTTAACTTTGAGAGGAAATGGTAAGTGTGAAACCCTTATTGTCTTATGCTTTCCCTGAAATGATTTAGATTGAAGCAGGAATAGTAAGTATAATCTCTTTAGTGTCGACCACATTGCCTAAAGAGGGTTAAATTGGAGTTGGAATAGCTTACATTAAAGTAGGACTAGTAAATGTAACCCACTTTCTCCAAAAGGGTTTAGATGGCTGTAGGTATTGTAATTTTCATGTACATAATTCAAATTTTTGTTCTTATGATTATAATCGTACATAAGACTGTTTTTAATTTATATTTTTGAAATAGTCATTTAATGTATATGTATACATTTTTATTACATGTATATTTCTAAACATATGAAAACAATTTTCATGCTTGTATTCAAATAATATTTCTCTTTTTAGGAAGATCAGCAGCTACAAGACAGTAAGCTATATTCAAGTTATGTTTCGTGGGTGGAAAATGTTATATTTTATTATTTATGTGTATTTGATGTGATTGGTACTTATATTACATTATAGATATTGTATTTAATTGGTTACATTGGATTTTACTCGTAATTTTGAGTTTTATGGTTAGTGACTTGTCATTTGTAATGCATATATTAATGTGTGTATCAGTCTTATTTGCAATATTAGTTATGTATTTTTTGACTGATGTATACAAATAATTTCTTTAATATTTAGTTAAAAATGATTTTATTTATGCTAGTTTGGATTTTGCTTTTGGTTTATTGAGTGCCCTATAGCAGTGTTTCCCAAACTGTGGTCCGCGGACCCCCGGGGGTCCCTGACACATTCCCAGGGGGTCCGCAGGCAGCAGTTTTAAAAGTACTGCAAAGTGGCTTGTTTAATTAGCAGTTTTAAAAAAACAATGAAAGTGTCAAGATAACACCAGTGATTAATGTCCCTGCTGGAGAGAGATGAGAGTTTTGTCTGGTGGCAGCTTTGACTTATCCAATGTAGCACAGAGGCTTAATATGCCTACTGCAAGGAAGTGTACCATGAATTTTAAGAAACAGTATTTTATTTGCGTAGAAGAAACAGTATTTTATTTGCGTAGGTCAGTGGGTTACTGCTTTTGTCACAGGGGTTCTTTTGTTACTCCGCAGTTCATAAGTGACAGTCGTAATCTAGCAAATAGACCTATAAACTGTCAAAGAGCTGCTTGCAAACTGTAAGGTACAAGTTAGTAACATGTTTTTCCCCAGTCTTTCATTATGCTGCTAAAAAGGTTTATTTGGGTGGAAATACATTTTTATTGTTAAAGTCAATGCTAACCACTGTGTTATTTTCTGTATCCTGGGTTTGTGCTTCTCCAGAACAAACACTCTTTAAAAATGCCTACCAGTATGAATGACATGTGAATTCTACACGTTGCAGTCCCCTTTGCCTTATGTAACATTTTCTATACACTGATTTATATGCATGATTCACTGTCTCTATATGTGTGTGATGTAAAGTGCTCTGACATCCAACAATGGTATAAGCGATGCTATAAAAAATGAAATGCACGTTACAGAGCGGGGTTATGGAAAAATGAGAAGCACTGTTGGAGGGTGATAGTGGGGGAATCATTGAAGAACCCCCAGAAAGATTGTCGTATTCTGGTGCATTGTCAGGTCTTCATTTACTATTCTTTAAAAGCTACTACAATTCAATATATAATGATATGTGTAATAGACTGCGCCATTGTTTCCTAAATTGCTTGGGGTGAGAGCCACCAAAGTCCCCTTTGTAGTGGTCAGGCTCACTCACTGCACTCGTGTGCACCGTATGGGGACTGGTCTGAAATAATTTGCCAAGGGCTGCTTTCGGTTTCCAGTCTGGCCCTGGCAGGAGCAGGAGCCGCATACTGGGAAATAAAGCCAACCATTGAAAAGTTAGTCAGGAGATGCAGCACCAACCTTCCCATTAACTTTTTTTGTTTTCTTGCAAATTCTTTCAATATAAAATATAACAGAAGTGGTGAAGAGTGTCGTTAGCCTCCTTGGCTTAACAACACACTCCGCCACTTCAGAAACACAGGGCTGCACCATATTTACAACAATATGGTGCAACCCTGGTTTCCCCTGCTCTGGTGCTACACTTAACAAGGGAAGATTGTTTATGTACAGGAAGGGCCCCTTCCTGCACATAAACAATCTTGAAGTGTTGCTTTGTCACTTCTATGTGTGCTGCTTAATGCAGCACACATGAAAGTTATTAAATGGCATTTTATTTTAAAGATTGTTGAGGTGCAGGAATGGTCGCCTTTCTGAAGATAAACAATCCAAGGCGTTATGCAAAAACGAGTAGAAATTAAGCATTTCTCCTTGTTTCGCCAAGTTAAGACCCAGTTGTCCCTGGTCTCAATTTTGGGGCTGCCTCCCATTTACGCTGCCCTTGTAAATAGGGGGCAGCGTCAAAATCAATGGGTGTTGCACCGCAACACCCACTGCCCACCCCTTTAACACTAAGCATTGGGTGAAAGGGGGTCTTATTTACAAGGCAGCGTTAAGCCACGTTAAGTGGCTTACGCAGCCTTGTAAATAAGGCGAAGCCCTTATTGCCATGGGAACGTTGCAAAAAGTGGTTTTCCATGGTGATAGGGGCTTGTAAATATTCCCCTAAAATCATTAGTAATTTGAGTATTTGTTTTGTGTGCATATGTGTGCATTTTTTTTGAATTACTGTTTTAATGTTTGAAATGTAAATCCTACAAATTGCTTGGGGGTCCCCGGCTTCCAGTGGTGACTCAATGGGGGTCCTCAGGAGTCAAATGTTTGGGAACCCCTGCCCTATAGGATATTTTGGCTTTTTATAATAAGGTTTTGGCTATTGTTTCTAAGTCGTGTACTCCTTTGTTGTTACTAAAGAGTTTTACTTTACATTGTAGCATTTCGTTCATTTGATTGGTTTGTTAGCTAACTTTGGGTTTAAGTTGGGTTACTGATTGTTCTATTCGTAGTTGTTGGTAACTTTGTTCTTTTTGTAAGGCTTCTGTGAATTTGTGACTGTAGGCTGGGTTCTATCTAGTGTGGACTGGAATGGATTTTGCCACCCTTCTACTGCGTTGTTGGTTTTTGCTTCTTAAGCCATAGTGTTCTCATAGACATTCTGCCGTGCTACGTGGAATTTGGGTTGGTGTCTGCATCCAGAGCGGTGCAATTTAAATGACCATATAGGAAAGTTCCCAAATGCGTACTGTTCTTGATGTAAAACCCACAGTACTATTCACCTTATTGTGCAGCGATCTCTCTGAAACCATGTATACTTAGATTGACAGTTACTTCAAACTCTTTGCTTGTATCAAATGATCTCAGTATTCTACCTGAAGCGGCGCCTTTTTCAGTTTGTGAACTCACACCCACACTCATCACTTCAGTCAATGTTTTTCCTTTTTCTGAGAAAGTTCCAGATACATTCAGTTTTTGATACAAATATAGGGAGGAATTTGGTATTAAATTCACAAACATGTAATAATGATGCTACCTGAATGATGCTATCTGTTCCATACTTTCTGGCGTGGGAGCATTTACAATGCAATCTAACAACCCTGGATAGAGTCCTACCACTTTTTGTGAAATAATGTGCCCCTACTATACTATATTTGTCAAACTAACAAATTTCCCTATTGGCCACATTTCCTTTTTAAAACATATTGTATTGCTTTTCCAACATTACAGCAGTTTTATGCAACAAATAACAATACTCCTCCATTCCCATCCACTGACGTCAGTGGCCAATACTCTGCACCCTCTGCCCCACATCTTGGAGGCAGGCACCACCCATCCCTTGCAATCAGACCCGATAAGCTTGCTCTTCGTCTCATTTCAGGATAGCCATGAATCTGTCCTCTCAATCTTTCCTGTCATGAGGTTCATGTCAGACGTCTCTAATTCTTACTCGCCCAGCCATTCCAGATTTTATCAACTTTTTTAGGGCCTCCTCTTCCCTTGTATATCACCCTTGCCTATGCGTAGCAAAAATTCATTTCACGTTCCCAATCTCACTACTGGTACCACTGATGAGCCCTATATCAGTGCCGATTCTCTCTTAGCCAGAAGGAGGCCAAGATTAAAATAGAAGCTGCTGGTAGAAAGAAGCATCTGATCCACTCCATATCTGCAATAATACTAGTTGCGCCCCTGAATCTACATGAATATCAGGGGCATACCCCAGGGATCCTCCCTCAGCCCGATGCTGTTCAACATTTACATGGCCCTGCTCGCACACGTAGCCCAAAAGCACAACCTCAACATAATCTCCTACGCCGATGACACTCAGCTGATCCGCTCCCTCACCAAGGACCCCATCACGGCCAAAGCCAACTTCCATGAAGAAATGAAGGCTGTCGCAGACTGGATGAAGAATAGCCATCTGAAGCTGAACTCGGACGAGACGGAGGTCCTCATCCTCAGCTCTAACCGTTCAGCCTGGGACGGCTCCTGGTGGCCGACGGCACTGAGGGCAGCCCCGACACCCACCGACCGCGCATGCAACCTGGGAATCCTCCTCAACTCAACGCTCTCTATGACCAAGCAAGTCAACGCCATCTCCTCCTCCTGCTTCAACACCCTCCACATGCTCCGCAATATCTACAGATGGATCCCGACGGATACAATAAAGACAGTCACCCAGGCCCTCGTCAGCATCAGACTTGACTATGGAAACGCCCTCTACGCGGGAGCGCGACCAAGCTTATCAATCGACTACAACGCATCCAAAACGCCTCAGCACGATTGATCCTTGGCGTACCATGCCACGGCCACATCACCCCCCACCTGGGAAACCTGCGCTGGCTCCCCGTCAACAAGAGGATATCCTTCAAGCTCTTCACCCACGCACACAAGGCACTCTACAAGACCAGCCCAGCCTACCTCAACAGACAGTTCTCCTTAAACATCCCCACCGCCAGCTATGCTCCACCGACCTCTCACTCACCACCGTCCCGCGCATCCGAAGAACAACCACTGGTGGGAGATCCTTCTCCCACCTCGCCACTAAGACATGGAACACCCTCCCACTGAGCCTACGGCAGACCCAAGACCTGCTGACCTTTAGGAAGATACTCAAGACCTGGCTGTTCGATCAGTAGGCCCCCCCCCAGCGCCTTGAGACCCTCACAGGTATGTAGTGCGCTTTACAAATGATTGATTGACCCTCCAGCCTGTGGGCTACCCCTTACCAATACTCGCGAAGACTCGGACTACCCCACAAAGTATGAAGGAATGTACCCCTCAGCCTACAACCTCGTGAGCACTTCTCGTCTGGAGCTCTATCCATTTTATGTACGAGGAACCTGGTATGGTATAAACAATGCAAAATCTTGAGCTGTATCAATCTATAGCCGGCCTTAATCGCTGTCATCATGGGAAACTGCAGTGATTCCCCCCAATCCCTGTCCTCCAATTCTTCCACATCCCCCTACCATCAGATCCTCAGGGGCTCTAAGTCTCCCTGCATGTTTCTCAACAAAGTTGGATAGATGAGAGAGATCGCTTTGCTGATCACTGGACCGTCTAGCAATCTATCCTCCGGGGGGTGAGGTCTCCATAACGTCCTCCTAAGGTGGGATCGCCGCCCTTAGTGCATGCTGCAATTGGAGGTATTTAAACAGTTGAAAGGTAGCATCTCATATTCAACAATAAGATGGTCAAATGGTCCCACCTCAGGCGCATACCACACATTCGCCATTGTATGATACCTATGTCATCCCATATTTGGAAGCTGTGAAGAACCAACACCATCCCCAACATGTGGCCAGCCACAGTTGGGTCCTCGGTGAGGCGCCCATGCCAACCAATCTCCCTATTCAGCCTATGCCAAACTCCTACATCTGTCTTCGTTGCTGGGGGGCATCTGCAGATAGAACATCCTCCCCATATAGAACATGCAAGTACTCTCTCCACCCTATCGCCTTTTGATCCAAATGAACACCTGGGTCATCCAGCTGCGCATATGCCTAGCCGTTTTTCACACTAACCTATGCTCACTCGTAGTAGCACTTAAAAATTAAGTAGTGCAATGCTTACCTCTACGCGGAAGCGTGGACAATGCTATCATCATCATCATCAATACATCTTTATTCGGCTGCAAATCAACCGTAAAAGATTACTTAATAAAAACATTTCATACAATTAATATACTCAAATTTATGTTAAAATATTGTTTAAAGCTAAATAAAATCATTTACCCACCATGGTCCGAAGGCGCTTTGCGGTGGAAATGTATTTATAAATCATTAGACAAATAAATTCAACTTTCAAGAGGAGCAAATATTGTAATGCAGCCCTGCGCTTTCTTATATTTAAAAATCTTAACAGTGGTTTTTAAAAAGCACATCTAGGAATAGTATAGAGTCCACAGAAAAACATAAAATGTGCTGATTCTGAGTCACAAGGACACAAATCCAATTTTGCGTCACAATGTGCATCACGCGGATAGGAAACCATTAAGTGGGCAATACCCCTCCTGAATCTTATAAGATAAAACATCTTAGGGTGATTAAAAAAGAAAGAGAGATAGGGTTCAGTATCTAAAGAACAAACCAGCAATGAGTGTTCGACAACTCTTTTCTTGCTATATTCTGCACGATCTCTGAGTTCATAGCTATATGTCATAAACATTCTTTTCAATTTGACTCTAGGAATTTTGACTACGTTACCAGGAGTGTCAATATTGTCTGGTAGCCCCAATTTCCCTAGTAGCTCCTGTATATACATAATCCAGGGAATTTTCTTGACGTAGTCCAGTTTCAAACAATCAGTGATTATAGCACGATTTAGGACAGTCTCTTCTTTCACCCAAATACTACGCCATAACAGAAGCGGTGATAATTGAAGACGAAAAGATAACTGGGTTAGACCTCATTCATTATGACAAACAGTATGAGCAGTACTTTTAGGTACTGTTAACAACCGTTTCAAAAACATATTTTCAACTCTCTGTAGACCAGCAATATTACAAAACCCCCAGACACCAGCGCCATACATAGTGATGGCGCACCTGCAAGCCTTCTTTATGTCTGTGATGACTTTTATAGGCCGGGAGCCTAGTTTTTTTGTGAACCTTAACATAGCCTAAACGTTACGATTAAAGCCTCCAATTCTTGCCTCCACTAAGTGGGACCATGTATTTTTCTGATTAAAAAGAATGCCCAAGTAGGAAAAGGTGGGTACTCAAAGTAATTTTTCATTATTAATAAAACATGTTTTTGTGTTCATGGGAGGTTTGCCCACCACCATACCATGGGATTTAGCAACATTTGTTTTTAGTCCGAGATCACTCATAAAACCATTAAAACTAGTTAAAAGCCTCTGTTATGGACATTAAAACACAATCATCGGCATATAGAAGTGCTGGAAGGCTATCTGCGGTACATCCGAATTCCCACTGAGCAATTTACTCTCCAGGTCCTTGATGTAGAGGCAGAATAGAAAAGTCGCTGTTGTCACCATACCAAACTCTACCCGTCACACCCTGGTGCATTGCTGCCAAGAAGTGGACAATCGATGGTTTTATTCCCATCGAGAGCCTCTTCTCCCAGAGTCTTCCCCACTGCACTCAGTCAAAGACAGATGTCAGGTCCATGAACCCCAAATAAAGGGTTCCTGGCCTGGCTAAGGTGTACTTGGCGGTGACCAAGTGCAGATTCATACACTGTTTAACAGTGCCAAGGCCTCTCCTGAACACATATTGAACATCTGAGAATTTCCCCGTCTCATCTGCCTAAGTCTCTAGCCTCTCTAATATTACCGTCCCATGATTTTACAAGTGCAATCAATCAGTGATATGGGGCGGTAACATTTGTGGTCCGATCTATTACCCTTTCTGAAGATAGGAACTATTATCACTGTTCTCCACAATTCTGTGGGACAATGGGCGGCATAACATCTCAGTCAGGAGAGGCAGCCAGAGGGGAATATTGGCTAAAACAGATCTGCTGGCATGCCATAAGATCCAGAGTCCTTATTCCTGACTGTCTGGGATAAGACTCTCTCCACCTCTTCCAATGACGGCAGTGCCAGAGAAATACCCCCAGATTGATAGGTAAGCCTCACATCAGAATAATTACAACTCCGGTACAAGCCAGAAAAAAGGTCTACCCAATCCTCAGGCATAATTGTTACGTTAATATTATCATTGGTAGAACCATTAAAGTAATCATAATTTATGGTACGCCAAAAAAGTCTGGAATCTATATTTTGACATGCCACGTGACGCTGACCCCAAACTTCTTGCCTAAGATCAGTCTTGAGTTTCTCCAAAGCAAGTTTGTAATTATGGCGTACGTTTTTTATCTTGACAGTATCTCAGGGTTTTCTTTTAAGGCTTTAAATAATTCACTGTGATGAAAGTTGCAATTACTGTTGAACCACCATTTGTTATTCTGTGGTCTTGCACCATGCTTCCTGGTTACTATAACATTTGTGGTCTCAGTTATTCACGTAAATGATGTAGGAATGGACTCAAACTGTATATCCTCAGCTAGACAGTCTAAAATTTCTCTTAAATTGACTTCTATGATCTGCTTAAGGACGTGGTCAGGATTTATATCCAACCATTTCCTAAGTAACCCCTTGTTTCTAACAAGATTCAAAGGGGGTATTCCAACAGGATCATAGTTATCATCAATTATGTTTACCAAATCTAGTGAAAGGGGATAATGATCACTTAGTCAATTTTTGTGTATATTAGAGATAACAGAATGCAAACTAAAATAATCAGATAAGACAATAAAATCCATCAGAGTACCCTGGCCTCTTCCTACATATGTTGCCAAGTCAGGGCCCACGTCTTCTAGGAGATCAACAGTCCTGTAGAGAGAATATTTTAACAAAAAGGAGTTAAATATATTCCCACACAAGTTATGATCAAAATGGTGACCACCATCACTGTCCCCATTAAATAAATGGCATACAGAGCATTTAGAAAAGAGGAATATCTTACAGTTGAAGTCACCCCCCCAGAGTAAAACAAAATCCATAGTTATTTCCTCGATATGCCTGGATATGCTATCATTGGCGAGCCCCCCGCCACAATAACTTTCTCGATTTACAAAAAGGGGGTGGTGATGAACAGAGTGTCTGAGTTAAACAGACCACTCTTACCCAGTCCAAAGATCAGGGCTTGATCCATCACCGTTATTTATCTCACTGCCCCATCCCAGCTCAGAACCTGGCTATATGCAAATCAGTCTGTCCCTGGCCCAGTGCATCATGGGAACAGGGCAGACTAAACTACCAAGCCAATTCTTCACCAGTAAGGAGACAAGCTACCGGGGACCGGTTTCTGGCATTTCAGCCTTCTTCGGCCCGGCTTGCTTGAATCCTGATGGAGCAGTGAGAAAGGGACTCATGTCTGAGTATACCCTGCCACACCTATGGTGGCCAAAAACGATTTACAAAAAGGGGGTGGTGATGAACAGAGTGTCTGAGTTAAACAGACCACTCTTACCCAGTCCAAAGATCAGGGCTTGATCCATCACCGTTATTTATCTCACTGCCCCATCCCAGCTCAGAACCTGGCTATATGCAAATCAGTCTGTCCCTGGCCCAGTGCATCATGGGAACAGGGCAGACTAAACTACCAAGCCAATTCTTCACCAGTAAGGAGACAAGCTACCGGGGACCGGTTTCTGGCATTTCAGCCTTCTTCGGCCCGGCTTGCTTGAATCCTGATGGCGCAGTGAGAAAGGGACTCATGTCTGAGTATAGCCTGCCACACCTATGGTGGCCAAAAACGATTTACAAAAAGGGGGTGGTGATGAACAGAGTGTCTGAGTTAAACAGACCACTCTTACCCAGTCCAAAGATCAGGGCTTGATCCATCACCGTTATTTATCTCACTGCCCCATCCCGGCTCAGAACCTGGCTATATGCAAATCAGTCTGTCCCTGGCCCAGTGCATCATGGGAACAGGGCAGACTAAACTACCAAGCCAATTCTTCACCAGTAAGGAGACAAGCTACCGGAGACCGGTTTCTGGCATTTCAGCCTTCTTCGGCCCGGCTTGCTTCAATCCTAATGGAGCAGTGAGAAAGGGACTCATGTCTGAGTATACCCTGCCACACCTATGGTGGCCAAAAACGATTTACAAAAAGGGGGTGGTGATGAACAGAGTGTCTGAGTTAAACAGACCACTCTTACCCAGTCCAAAGATCAGGGCTTGATCCATCACCGTTATTTATCTCACTGCCTCATCCCAGCTCAGAACCTGGCTATATGCAAATCAGTCTGTCCCTGGCCCAGTGCATCATGGGAACAGGGCAGACTAAACTACCAAGCCAATTCTTCACCAGTAAGGAGACAAGCTACCGGGGACCGGTTTCTGGCATTTCAGCCTTCTTCGGCCCGGCTTGCTTGAATCCTGATGGAGCAGTGAGAAAGGGACTCATGTCTGAGTATACCCTGCCACACCTATGGTGGCCAAAAACGATTTACAAAAAGGGGGTGGTGATGAACAGAGTGTCTGAGTTAAACAGACCACTCTTACCCAGTCCAAGGATCAGGGCTTGATCCATCACCGTTATTTATCTCACTGCCCCATCCCAGCTCAGAACCTGGCTATATGCAAATCAGTCTGTCCCTGGCCCAGTGCATCATGGGAACAGGGCAGACTAAACTACCAAGCCAATTCTTCACCAGTAAGGAGACAAGCTACCGGGGACCGGTTTCTGGCATTTCAGCCTTCTTCGGCCCGGCTTGCTTGAATCCTGATGGAGCAGTGAGAAAGGGACTCATGTCTGAGTATACCCTGCCACACCTATGGTGGCCAAAAACGATTTACAAAAGGGGGGTGGTGATGAACAGAGTGTCTGAGTTAAACAGACCACTCTTACCCAGTCCAAAGATCAGGGCTTGATCCATCACCGTTATTTATCTCACTGCCCCATCCCAGCTCAGAACCTGGCTATATGCAAATCAGTCTGTCCCTGGCCCAGTGCATCATGGGAACAGGGCAGACTAAACTACCAAGCCAATTCTTCACCAGTAAGGAGACAAGCTACCGGGGACCGGTTTCTGGCATTTCAGCCTTCTTCGGCCCGGCTTGCTTGAATCCTGATGGAGCAGTGAGAAAGGGACTCATGTCTGAGTATACCCTGCCACACCTATGGTGGCCAAAAACGATTTACAAAAAGGGGGTGGTGATGAACAGAGTGTCTGAGTTAAACAGACCACTCTTACCCAGTCCAAGGATCAGGGCTTGATCCATCACCGTTATTTATCTCACTGCCCCATCCCAGCTCAGAACCTGGCTATATGCAAATCAGTCTGTCCCTGGCCCAGTGCATCATGGGAACAGGGCAGACTAAACTACCAAGCCAATTCTTCACCAGTAAGGAGACAAGCTACCGGGGACCGGTTTCTGGCATTTCAGCCTTCTTCGGCCCGGCTTGCTTGAATCCTGATGGAGCAGTGAGAAAGGGACTCATGTCTGAGTATACCCTGCCACACCTATGGTGGCCAAAAACGATTTACAAAAAGGGGGTGGTGATGAACAGAGTGTCTGAGTTAAACAGACCACTCTTACCCAGTCCAAGGATCAGGGCTTGATCCATCACCGTTATTTATCTCACTGCCCCATCCCAGCTCAGAACCTGGCTATATGCAAATCAGTCTGTCCCTGGCCCATTGCATCATGGGAACAGGGCAGACTAAACTACCAAGCCAATTCTTCACCAGTAAGGAGACAAGCTACCGGGGACCGGTTTCTGGCATTTCAGCCTTCTTCGGCCCGGCTTGCTTGAATCCTGATGGAGCAGTGAGAAAGGGACTCATGTCTGAGTATACCCTGCCACACCTATGGTGGCCAAAAACGATTTACAAAAAGGGGGTGGTGATGAACAGAGTGTCTGAGTTAAACAGACCACTCTTACCCAGTCCAAGGATCAGGGCTTGATCCATCACCGTTATTTATCTCACTGCCCCATCCCAGCTCAGAACCTGGCTATATGCAAATCAGTCTGTCCCTGGCCCAGTGCATCATGGGAACAGGGCAGACTAAACTACCAAGCCAATTCTACACCAGTAAGGAGACAAGCTACCGGGGACCGGTTTCTGGCATTTCAGCCTTCCGCGGCCCGGGGCAAGGGTCTCAGATGTGAGACCCTTGCTCATTGCACCATCAGGATTCAAGCAAACCGGGCCGAAGACGGCTGTAATGCCAGAAACCGGTCCCCGGGAGCTTGTTTCCTTCCCAGTGTAAGAATTAGCTTCTGTAGTTTGGTTTGTCCTGTTCCCATCATGCACTGGGACAGGAACAGACTAATTTGCATACAGCCAGGTTCTGAAACTGGGATGGTGCAGTGAGCTAAAAAACGGTGTTGGATCTAGCCCTGATCTTTTGACTGGGTGAGAGCTTTCTGCTTAATTCAGAGACTCTGTCCCTCACCACCCCTTTTTGTAAACAATAACTTTCTCAGCAGTGCATCGACTGCCCTAAAAACTCCTTAGGAATATGAAACAGGCTGTTTTGAGGTATATACTTCAAGCGAGGAAAGGACATCATTTCAAACAGGGCGTCTCTACCCACTAAAGAGAGTGGTAGTGCCCTCAGGGCCCAACGTCCGACTCCAATCTCCGAAGTATTGGTGCGAGATTATCCGCATAGTGGTACTCACCTCTGAACATCCATAATCCCAGATAGTTAAAATACCCATTTTTAATCCGGAGCAGCATGGGGAGACTGTGCCTCGCCCCCCATGTACCCACTGGAAAGATCAAGGATTTCCAACAGTTAATCCACAGCCCGGAGTACTTCCCATAGATAGCAAATATTTCTCCCACCCTTCCAAAGATCCGATCCGGGTTGGCCAGGTACAGTAGCACGTCGTCTACATACAGCAAGATGCCATCCTGCCGGCCGGGTGGGTGAGTGGCTACCTTCAGTGTGAGGATCAACTTGCACCCACTCAGCCAGCTGCTCCAATGCAAGCAGCATCGGCCATAGCGGGGAGCCCAGCCGCGCTATGGCCAATTGGGAAATCTGGGGAGAGGACCCCATTTACCTTACGCCTTGCTCTAGGATTCATATAGAGTAAGTGGATCCAGGCCAGAAATTTCAACCCTAATCCCATCTTCTCCAGGACTGCAAACAAATATAGCCACTCCACTGAGTCTAATGCCTTAAAGGCATTGAGGGAGACCACCACCAGCGGCAGTTTTGTTCTGGAGCCTCTGAAGATTGGTTCCAGTAGATCTCTGGAGCAAAAGCTCATACTGACCGGGATGGACCAAATTCAGAATCCCCACCTCTCAGTCGATTAGCTAAAATGTTTGTATGAACAACAAGGATCTATCCATCGGCTTCCCAGTTGTAGGATAGGGATCACTCTCCTCATCGTCCGATTGTGTGGGAGCACGACTTTCTCATTGGCCTCTATGTACATCTCATGCAGTGGGCCTACAATTTTAGAAGAGAGCCTCCTCAGCAGCTCCACAGGGAGTCCATTAGGGCCTTGGGCTTTCCTAGTCTGCAACTTTGAGAGCACCATTAGGATCTCTCTCTCCGACAAGTCCTCTTCGAGCTCCAGTGCCCTCCCTTGTCCGGTTCTGCAGGGGCAGTCCGTGATAAAAGCCCTCCGCTCCAAACTCTGCGTAACGTTCTGAAAGACAGGCCACCATAACCCTGCTTTGTTGTCACTACCCCGCGCCCCGACCCAAGTATGGCCCACGATCTCACTAACGTATCATCTCTCTGCATCCCTCACTGCTAGCCAGGCTAAGAGCTTTCCCGCCTTGTCGCCTACTTCATATATCCTTTTCTGTCAAGCCAGGCACTCTTGTCGCACCTCATTGGTCGCCAGTGCTCAATATTTCTCTAGTTTCCAGTTTCCGTGCCAGCTTCTAACCAAGTTCTTCCTTTGGAGTCTTGACATGCCTGCCTATTCGGAGGCGGATACCTCTCTCTGCTTCCAAGCAATCCTCACCTCTCTTCCATTTATCCCCTACTTCTCCTGAACTAATCATCTCCCCCGTACAGTAAACTTATAGGCCTACAACAGGGAGGCTGTGCTGCCTGCTGACTCTGCATTTTCTGCAAAGCACTAATGTGTGACCTTGGTCAGCCTTGATACCTCAGCGTGGGAGGACAGCTACCATCTGCCACTCGCCCAACCCCCTTGAGCACAGTGTGGTCAAGATAATTTCGAGTGGAGAATTATTCAAAATTCAACTCACCTTAAATACCGCCACTGTCAGTCTGAGGACAATCGTGAGTGTGAAGAAATAAATCTATTTAGGAATCAGTGTTATATGCCCCAGAGTAATAGGAGTACCCCCTGTCCAGCCCGTTTAGGGATCTCCACACATCCTCCAGGCCCAATACCCTAATAAATCCTTCCAGTTCCCCCCCATCACTTGCTGTAGCTGTCTAACATATGCTCGGTCCAGCTGTGGGTTCATGATCATATTAAGGCTGCCCCTCAAAGAAAGTCGCACTTGCGGGACTCCCCTTATAACGCTGCTCAGCCGTTGGAGTCTTTCCATCTAGGGGGACATACGCATGCTAGTGTCTCACCCTCCCAGTCCCCCAGGACCACTACATACCTACCAAGGACGTCCGTCCGCATCTCAGTTACTGTGAGTGGCAGGGACTTCTTTACCAAAATTTCAAGCCATCTGGGCCAAGTGCTGAATTCTGCATGTCCTACCATCACATGTTTCCCTCTCCCTAAAGCTGGTGCATTATTCCCCTTCATGTGTGTCTCTGCAGGAGTATCACATCAGTTGAATATTGTGTGAGCACCTTTGCCACCAGCCCACACTTAATTTAATGGCCCAGTCTATTGACATTCCACATCAACAATGTATGATTAGCTGCGCCCATTCCCACTGATTTTGATCATGCAGCCCACTCGTGCTGCACCACTGCAAGCTCGGTGACCTCCCTGACTGTACCCCAATAACACAAAAGAAAGCAAACTGTTCAACATTACTCTAACTTGCACCCCACTCTACCTTACTGTGCCGCAGTCGTACAACTTGTCGTCCCCCAATTCATGGTACATCATTCGCCCCTTCAACACAAAACCTATTTCAATCCTTATCGCGGGAATCTGTAACCAACACTTCCCTATACTAGGCTGGGCTTGGTCTGTGGCAGCCTAACGTACTGGCAGGCAGTCTTCCGGGGAAGGGGGCCTTTTAGTCCCCTGATCCACCCTGGCCGCAGCTGAGACCCCGGCTCTCAGACAATCTTGTCTGCTGACATGGTTGTGACCTGAGGGGGGGTGGCTCATCCTCCGGGGCACCCTTGCAGGATTCATCCTCTTTGGGGGTTTCAGGAACTACCTCAGCCAATTATACCCAACTGTTTTCGGACTCTGGCCAGAATCCTGCTGCAAGCCCACAACTACCTTTTCCCTCTCAGGCTTTGCCTGCATCCTCGTCAGCACCATCTGCAGTGGAGCCCTCAGTCATCACTGTCACCACTGCGCTTGCCAGGGCTCAGTCAGAGTAGTGTTCCCGCCTTTCATCCGGCAGCTGGAATCCTCACTGTTTAAGCCATTCTCACACCTCCCCCGCAGTGGTGAAAAAGTGTGTGTGGTCCTTTTTTTAAATGATCCTCAGTTTCAGCAGGAAAATTAATGCATAGCGGATGTCCAAGGTTCTCAGGTGTTGCCTGACCTACAAAAAGATTTCTCAGTCTCGTTGGATGAGCACTTTGTAATCCGGATAAATGACAATGGGTTGTCTTTCCACTGTCCATTGGCCATGCATTTGTGCCATCTGCAGGATTGCCTTTTGATCCCGATAGTTAAACAGTCGAGCAACAATCGCTCTCAGCGGACCTCTGGGCAGCAGCGACGACCTGGCAGCCTGTGGGCATGTTCCACACTAAGATTTTATTTTTTTACCCCCAGCACCACGGACGCTAACCACTCTTCCAGAAAGAGGTCCATACTCTGGCATTCCGCCTGTTCTGGGACCCCAACCAGTCAAATATTGATGTGATGTGAGCAGCTCTCAGCATCCTCCATACTTGTAGCGGGCCACTTCCTGTTCTATCCTTTGCAGCTGTGTGGAGTGCTCGGGCACAGATGGCTTAGTAAGAGCTAGCATAGATTATCTTAGCCACATGTTCTACTCACTTCCTATGGACAGTCTGGAAAAGATTCACCTCCTATGTCACTGCATCAATTTTGAATTCAGGTACTGTCTTTGAGTCTTTTATGACTGCCAGAATGATGGTCATGGGGCTCCAAGACCCGGTGTGCCATCCATTGAAAGCTGTTCTTCTCCCATGCGGTGAGACGGGTCCACCTTTGGGACCCAGACTACTTTGGGCCTCACTTTGGATGGAGGGCTCTTAAATTTACACACTTGCAATGTTTCTTTGACATGAGTTTTTGGGTGCCCTTCCAATCCAAGACGGCAGCACTCCGTAAAACATAGTGATGCACTTGCCCAGTGGGTTCCAGCATCACTGCACATTCATGGGGTACAATAAAATATTTCCATATTGCTTCTCTTTGCTGAAGGAAACCCTTCCCTATTTAGTGTTAATGGGATATTACCATCTCATGCCCTTTGTTCTTCAGCAGACAACACAGATTTCAAAGATAAGTTTGAAGTCATGATAACTTTTATAGATAAATGACTGTATCATTGCACTCCGCCCTGTACATGTACAGCAAAGCACCCTACCTGGGTTAATTTTGCATGGATATGAGAACAAAAATATTAAATATAGTGGACCAATTAATTTCAGCTTCTTAATATATGAATTTGTCTATAGTTTACCTGTAGGTAATGCACTGGACAGAATGTAGGCCATCTTCCCTCATCTTGTTCTTGACAGTTAAATGGCACACCAACTCCTGTTTCCCCAAATACTTTTAAATAGACAAGATTGTGGATAAGCAATCCCTCACCTCACGTCAAAGATATAAGTCTCAATGACTATTCAAGAATACAACACTTACAGTAAAGGAGCTATGCCAGACAATGCCTTTCACTAGACATCTCTGAGATTGATATCCAGAGTTAACATGAAGAATATATGGAGAGCACTAGCTAGTTATAGCTCTGAAAAGGGCAAAGCATGATAGTTATAAACCTGTTTCATTTAGATTTTTCTGCCTACAGAATACTAAAATCCATGAGGTGAGCAGAGAATCTAAGCGATGTGGAAAGATAGTAAAGGACTGAGTGCCACTCAGAGTTATGGGCCACATAAAATGATCCTTACTGCCTCGTTCTTGTGATACTATGTGTTAAGGTCCATACAGGAAAAACCGCTTCTCTATTATCTGCTCATAGCAACTGATTGTATTTGACTACTTACATCCAGTGAGTAGTAACTGAAAGATCTGACAGCCGGGTTTACCTGGTCTGATCTGATTGCAGCACTCACCCAGTTTTCAAAATGAAGAAGAGCAGGGGTAGCGGGCCTCAGATACGGACCCCTCTCTGCCTTCAGACTAGCACTCCTCCTCACTGTGTAGGCTCCAGTACCAGGCCCCATCTCTTCCATGTTACTGAAGCATAGAAAAAACTGCCCCTCCGTAGCCTTCTGGTGTAACGAGGACGCCAAGCTGCCCTAGAGCTGTGCCAGGGTTGCAGCAGGTGGAAATGTGAGGATTTACAGTACTGGGCCAAGTTCGGATTGGAGTGAGCACGAGACACATCTTACTCACTTGCTATCTTGACAAAACTCTACACGAACATATCTAAGGCAGGGCAGCACATAGTGACACCACCAACAGTGTACTGGACGGCTTCCCGAGCTGACAGGCCACTTCTTGTGGCTTGTCTCGTGCCCAGCATGTAGGCGCAGAGAGAACATTTGCACTTAATCTAAGATTAACAGTCTGCAGACCTTTAAGGGTAGCAGGTACAGGAGACGTAGGAGCAGCCTTCACAAAAGATCTGCTCACGTGCACAGCCAACAGGTGTGTATATAATTAGAGTGAAGTTGTACTGACCAATGGGGCAATGCACTAGAAAATCAAGAGTTCATGTGGATATAATGAGTAAGAGTACAGAGGTAGCAAGATAATTGCTATGAAATGAACAACTAACCATAGTCAATTGAGAATGACTTGCAAAACGCCACATGGAATGCAATTAAGGCACATACATGGGCAGAGGAATGAGAAGAGAGGGGGCCACGATGATAAAAAGTGGTCCCAGCCTGGTGAAGAACCTGTGAATAATGGACAAGAATTAACAGGGGAGTTGACAGGGGGGCAGATGGGCCACAGATCCACGAGACAAGAACCGAGGTAAGATCCTTCCCTTACCTCGCCGCCAAGACTTGGAACACCCTGCCTCTCCACCTCAGGCAATCCCCGTCGCTGACCCAATTCAGAAAGAATCTCAAGACCTGGCTGTTGGACTGAACCCCAGCACCCGCACGGATCCGCCCCTCAGCGCCTTGAGACCCTCACGGGTGAGTCGATATGCAGCAAGAAGAACAAGCGTACCTGGTTGCTCAGAGAGATTATGCCCAAAAAGGTAAGTATAGGGCAATAGCGATACCATCAATAATTGCACAGGTTGCGCTCTGCAAGGTAACATGCCTGGGAAATAAAATTGGGGGGAATCAGTGAGAATGGAGACCGATCTATTGGAATGAGCACGTTGGAGGCAAAGGAGAGGAAGGCACAAACTGGGGAGCCGTAGTGAGCGGTCAAGGTTCAGTGCATGTATTCGGTCTGTTCCTGCCAAAATGAAGTGAGGCACTGGTAACTGAGGCCGGAGGAATACAATTAAAGGTGGATGGGTGCGCATGTGTGTTAAGAATGAGAGAGCGCAGCATATGAAGCGCCCGTCAGCCAAAACAGGGGAGGAAAGCAGCCACCATATTGGAGAGGGACTACAATGGAACTGAAATGCCCAAAGGGGATAAGGGTGTAATGTAAAAATTGCTGTCATAAAGAAAAAGGGCCCCACCCATAGGGAACAGTTAAGGAAATATATGCAAAAGAAACTAAAGGAGTGACAATACTCTGTCTGTGCATGCTGTACCTTGAGGGGGCACAGTAGTCATAATTACGACTCAGCATGTGATACCGAGAAAAATAGTCTGTGCAGAGAGGAAAAGTAATCCCCAATGGCGAAGGCAGACTTGTGGGTATACATGAAGTAGAAACTATGGAAAATAAAGTTGATCATACAGTGAGACCCATGTAAAACCACAGAAACAATTACGAGATGTAAAGCACAATGGGGCATATTACCAAGGGCCTTATCGCCGCTTTAGCGGGAATTTTTCCCACTAAAGCGGCGATAATTTAATCGCCCTATTACCTAGCTGTTGCTAACACCAGTTAGCGACAGGTAATAGGCGATAGCAGGCATTTCGGGGCCCACTTTGCATGTCAGCGATAATTATCGCTAATGACATGCAAAGTGAACGTGCCAAGATGTTAGCGACTGGAAACAGTCGCTAACATCGGTATCCCCTATTACCAACTTTTGGAAATAATCGCGCTAAGCGCGATTATCTTCAAAAGCTAACGCCTGCCCAGAGCAGTTCTTAGCCATGTTAACCAAAGGTAGGTGGATAACATGGCTAAGAGCATTTGCTCTGTAATGCATGAATATCGTTGACTTTTCAGCGATATTCATGCATTTCGGCCGATTTTTATCGCTTAGGAGATAAACCTTGATAATATCAAGGTTCCTAAGTGATAAAAATAGGCGAAGCTTGGCGATATAATTTTGGCCGCTAACCAATCTTAGCGATATTTTTCGCTTAAGCTTGGTAATATGCCCCAATGTGTGTGGATCAGTGACAGAAAATAAAAAATAAGTGCTGTGTAGGTGATAGCTTAAAAAAAAGATCTGCAAAGTGAATGAAAACAGTACTTGGGCCACAGGAGACTGATAAGAGAAACACACAGAGGATTAACAGGAAATAGTACAGCCAATAGAAATGGAGGATAAGTAAGTGCTAAGAACACCAACCAATGAAAAGTGGGGGCCGGGTGTAAGCCCCTTTTATGATTTATATTAAGTACAAAAGATTTCACAAGCACAGCTCAAGCTCTGTGCAGGCAAAACCTAAAAATGCGATTATATCTATGCAAAACAAATATAGGGAGCATGCTTTTTGGTGTAAAAGCACCATTACATCATGTGAACTGTAATGGAGACTGAACCCTGTAATCTTAATTATAACAAGATATATTCAAACAAACAAACAACACAAACAAATTCTTCTACTATATCTAGGTTTATATATTTAGCAAAAGTGCAAGACACATTAGCAACAGATAAATTAAAATGCAAAGCAACATTTAGGTTTAGTGACACATTCCAAAGAATAACTTACCAGTCTCCACTCCACCGGGGACTCCTGTCAAGCCTTCAGGCTGCAGGATCAGCAAGAGCTTCTCCTCCTAGGGAAAAAGTTGTAGGGGGGTGCGGAACCACCATCTGTCATCTGGGCCTTCAGGTGACACGTGGAGGTCAGGGAATGCACTCTCCCCCGCAGCCTGTTCCACCTCTTCCTAATTTCCTCCTGTGTGAACAGGTTGTTTGCTACAGCATTTACTCTGTCAAATTTTCTGGCCAAAATTTGCCCTTTCTGACATAAGGATTTATTTTGTACTTGGGCTCCAATCAATTGTGGCTCTACTCTAATAACTTCATCAACCATGACTGACAATTCTCCCCTCTTTAAAACTGGGATTTTTCCTCCCTGCCATTATAATGTAATTAAATTAAATGATTGTGTAAATCCACAAGTAACATAAAATAAAACTTTTAACATTCAACCCTATCTAATCTATGTATCTAATAAATATGAGCGTTTTTTACTTTCACGCTTCAGATTTGGTATTTTCCACAGATTAGTTAGTTTTCCTATGATTAATAATTGCATGCACGATCTACCTTCCTGCCCCCGTGACAATATTTCACCTCAGAGTACTATCCATGTTTTCCTCTTTTGTAAATTTTACGATGCAATAAGAAAGAATGTTTTATTACCATTTTTAAGAGAATTAGGACATCGTCAGTGTCGTGTGGCGATGCTTAATATTCAATGTCTTGACAACCACTTATGTGTAGCAACAACAACACTGTATTTAAAAAATGTGATGTGCACCAGGAAAAGCATGAATATTTAAACGTACTCTAAATTTTAAATTCTCTTTCTGAGTTTGAATCCCTTGAAATTGATGAATTCCTGTATTGTAAATATGTATTTTTAATATTGTAATGAATGTGTTTTTATTTGTACTTTTAAGATTGCTTCTAACAATCGAATAAAGATATTTTGACTTGACTTGAACATAAAATAAAATGTAAAATGCAATATGCAAAAAATAAACAGAGGGAGCAAAAAAAAATAATAGAATACTCAAACAAAACTTCTCCAGAAAAATGTTATGCTGTGCTGGAACGGCAAAGTATCATGGTCTGAAATGGAGTATGTTTTATAGGGTGGTATGCAAGTGCAAACAATTAGACAAAACATATCAGGGGTGTGATGCTAACATCCATCCTACTGCATCAAGATTAGTCCAATGTTGACTGCGTCCCTCGACGTAATCCCTCCATTAGCAACGCGCTGCTACAACACAGCAAGCAAAAACTGTGAAATCTAAACAGGATCGGAGCAATCCCGCCATCCTGATGGCGAGGGAGTAATGTTAGCCAGCAGAGAAGTCTGCTGCATTGACAGCGGTGAACCGTTTACACGACTGGAAACACTCTGTCAACGAAGGTGCCGGTTTAGACAAAATACATTTAAATAGGCTGGGCAGAATTCCGTCAGCTTGGCGGAGCACTTGTATACTCCGCCACAGACGGACGATGGTAGTCCTGTCAAGATATAAATCAGGCCCTTAGTTGCCACAGTAACCCTTTGGAACCAAAAATGCTCAGCGTTATCAAAGACTTCTTGTGTGCAGCCTCTTTAAAGGGTCTAGATTTTTGAAGGGTTTCAATCTTTTTATATAAGGGACAGAGACAAATGGAGTTGAAAAAACACATTTATGTATTCAAAAAGTTGACCTTGTACTCTCTGAGGCAGCTGATGATCCTAAAGTTATTTTTCTCTATTATCTTTAGAACCTTTAATGTAAATTGAGTACAGAGTCTAAAAAATGTTTCATATAATTAGGTTGATTCCACAGGTTATGTGTCTACAAACGAAATGTCCATGTCTGTTCCCCCCAGAAGAATGATCTTATGATCTTGTTGTTTTGGTGTAATCCTTGGTTTGTCAATGACTATTCAATGGATCATTTTCTGAGTGTGCTTTTGTTCTACGTGGTGTCATGTGAGGCCTTTTTTGTGTGACATTACTCCTGTGTTTGCCCATACATATCTTAACTTTTCTGGAAGTCATACCGACATATTTAAGCCATATGGGCATGTAATCAAAGAGACAACATGTTCTCAATTACATGTCTTGTGTCTATTAGACCAGGGAATCGAAAATCCCAAATCAGTTTCTTTACATGCTTTTGTAAGGTGACAAACACTGCATGTGCCACAGGGAAAATGTTTCCTGACCGAGGGGCAAACCCCAAAGTCTGGTAATAGGTAAATATGATTTTCTGGGTACCAAGTGGTCTTCTAAGCAGGGACTTTTTTTGTACGAAACTCAAGGGTTATCAAGATTACGTTAATTTGATGGTAATATGTGCCAGTGTTTGTTGATAACCCTGTATCTGAGTGGAAGGGGTACTGTAAGTGGTGATGCGAGTCAGAATGTCCCGTTCTTCTCAGGGGTATGGGACCAGGAGGGCTTTTCTGTTATTATTGCTAGCTCTCTTACTTGCCTTGTTGATAATATGTGGAGGCTATTCGCAATCCTGCAGTTTTCCTCAAAGATCTCTCCTTGTTTATAAAAATCAGACATCAAAGAGTCCTTTAGACAATTTCTGGGATGAACTGCTGTGGCTACCCTATGGCGCACCAGCTTAGTTTACGCACTATATCCCACACCTTCTTAGTTCAGGAGAAGTCGTAGTGCAGGGTCTTCACCGTTGCCCTCCCACCTACTCGCGCTCAGCAGCACTGAAGTCACCACGAGTTAAACTATAATCAAACAGGAGACCCTGGTCCTGAGGAAGAAGCATATCAGGTAAGAAGCACACGAACACGCCGGCATCGCCAGGTCTTGCAACACCTGTCCACTAAGCTAAAATGTGCAGCCTGCCTGTTATAATACAGATCAGCTCACTGTGAGCCTACATTTTCAGATCCATAGCTTGAGTTCAGAATATAACAAAAGGATGTGATTTATGGCCTTTACAGCATCATTTCTCTGTCAAAATACCCTCCCTCGCCAGTGATGGCTCTCCCAAAAGCAAAAATGTATGCTAATTCTTTCTCACGTCACTGCCCAATTTTTCTAAGGCTCCCTAAATGTTAATCCTTTTTTTAAAAAAAAGTAAGCAGTCTTTTCCATGTTCTCTTTTTTCTACACTTCAGAAGGGACCATAGGAGAAATTGAATCGCCAGTCTATCTGCACAAGCAGACACTATCTGCCCTCAACACTATACCGTGGGTTTGTGTCACTTTGGTAGCTCGCACCTTGTGCAAAGTTAGTAAATCTGGGACTGAATTCTTATTGTTTACCATTAATAAATCATTCCACGTCTCTGCCACCATAATTGCTAAATACTTTAATTGAATTGAAATCTCTATTCTATATATAGCACTTGCTTTTTCTTAAAATTACCGTAAGGAAATAGTTTTGGTTGTGAACCTGGACGCTGACACAACACCATCTAGAAGGTCCCAAAAAACTATTGCTCGCAAGCACAATTTGTCTTAATTTGAGTTTGGAAGTGCAGATATGCCATGTGATGGAATAGTGTAAGTTTAGCAAGCCATTGCCTACATTTGTCCTGGGCTATGGACGTCTAATAACACTTCAAAGCAGGGATGCAGTCTTGTCTAATGCTAGCAATGTTGTCTTAAATTAAAAATAACATATCCTTCTAGCATGCGTAGCAGTCTTCAGAGCCCATAACATTTTGCATCATCTCCAATTAGTTCAGATTTGTATGAAGGAACAGTAGTTTACCTTTGTCACAAGTCGGGGACCACCCATCCCCATTTGTACTTACTTTGTACAGCATCATTTTGCCCTTATACTGGAATATGTGGACTTTCCCAGCACCAGTAGAGTATGCTTTCTGATTAGGTAAATATTTCTCCTGGACCGTTGTCCCTTGGCTTGATTCACATATTTGCTGGTTTACAGTCTGTATTTGTTTCATGTTTAACAATTTGTTTTTTAAACCTTGGTCTAAACAGAGGCAGTGTAAATTCTTTCTGAATTTAACTAGTGTTGCACTACAGTAGCTCTTCCTAAATGCATATTCATTCTGCCATGCCCTAATGAGAAGCCCATTCCAGCTTTAGTGATTCACGCCTTACCATTACCCGCCCTGTTTTATCTCTTCCCACCTATTTAGATCAGTAGTGTATTATCACCACCCACATAATTGTCAGACACAGCCCAACAGTTATCATCAACTTAAAAAGTAAATTGCAGTCTCAAGATAAAGTCATATTTGCTTTTGCCAACTGCATCAGAGCAGAATGGGATGGGTGAAATGAGTGGTTTAACACCTGTTTCTGTCCCATCTTTTGTAGCTATAGAATGAAGACATAGTTAAGAAAGGTCTTGAGTGATTGTCATGCATTGAGTTCAGTAGGCATATTGTAACTCAACACAGTGAACCAATAGCTTATGAACACTGCATCAGCCAGAAACTAGGTATTTTTTTGCAGTTTTATATAGTGCAAATTCGACTCAAAGGTATTGGAGCGCTTCACATGAGCACCAGTTACATTCATTTTTTAGGCATAGGGACATTAGGGGCCGATTACAAGTCTGGTGGACCTCTGACCACCAAACTCGTGGTGAGGCGGTGGTGGCAGTCTTCCATCTACCACATTATGACCTTGGCGATCGTGCTGCCCCAGGACCTCAAGACCATGGTGCGGCTGGCTTGCTTGAGGTATCAATATGCTGGCAGGACCGATGCGGTCACGCCATGCATATTACGATTTTCCTCACCACCACTGGTTTCATGGAGGTCTTTCCTCCATGAAAACAGTAGCGGTGAGACCCCCTTGCGCCTCGCTCTATGTGGGTGCACAAGATGTTCCCACCAGTGTGCATGCACCCCCAGTTCCAGCACCGCATGGACTTCACAGTCCATGCCATGCTGGAACTTCCTTTGACGTTCTCATTGCAGTGCCTATTTTATAGGCAGTGTCATGGAAACGCCAAAGGAGCTGCCCGCCAGAGAAAAAAAAAGTCTTAATACGGCGGACCGTTCCTGCGTGGGTGTGACAGTGCGGTTCCACGCGGCACCGCCAAACTTGCAATTGGGCCCTAAGTGATTTGCCCAGAATCAGAGGATGTTGGGTCAATGCCCAGACCCAGATCTGGTTACCCAGTCTCCATATCGACTCCAATTTTCCCAATGATTTCTACAGAACCTATCCTGCATTCAGGGGCATATTTATAAATATGACGTGCAGAGCAGTAAGTCACCTAACTGCACTACATGACAGGGAAAGGGCAGGAATGCGTCATATTTGATGTGCTGCACCCGCGCAGGCACTCTTGCACCATGGTGCAAGAATGCCTGCATTATAAGCAGGATAGGTTTTGTGCAGGATGGGATACCTTTCTGCACAAAAACAATCCCCTGAGGCATTTTACTCTTCATGTGTGCTGCAGAATGTAAAGCACATAGATAGAGGAAAAAACGAAGAGAACAAAACATATTTCTCCTCGTTACACCGCACCTAGTGTTAGACACTAATGATAGAAACAAAAAGAACATAGGAAACATTGGTTGGTGTAGAGGTTCTCCTGCATAACACCAATGGTATAATAGCCCTTACACTAATGAGGACTGGTGGCACAACTTTCTTCATTGCTCAAGAATTTTTCTTATTAATGGGATTGTTTGCAGAGTCTCATTTCCATGCTGTTAACTGCAGGTGCGGCCGGTTCGGGTGAGAGCGGAGGGCACGGGGGTGAAGGAGTCGACAGATGACAGAATAGGGGAAATAAAAAAAAAAGAAAAGAAAAGAAAACCACTTACCTTGTGCTCGCCGCATCGCCGTGTCGGCGAGACAGCGAGCGCAAGGTAAGTGTTTTTTTTATTTTTTTTATTTCTATTTTCCCCATTCCGTCGTCTATCCACTCCCTGCTCTGCCCCACCCCTCTTACCTGCACCGGCCACCCCTGGTAACTGATCATTACGTTTTTTTCTTATACTGTTTTGTTTTTATAATGTTCTGTTTGGTTTTTCTGGAAATTTATCAAAAATACAAACTAAAACTGTTTTCTGGTTGGAGTGCGTTGATATTTATGGTTCGAAACATATTTGTTTTCCTCTTATACTTAAATGACACCTTTAGAAGCAAGGGGTAGTGGTAATCCTGTGCACAGGAGCATGAAGTTGGACCCAGTGTTCACTATGAGTGTCCAGTTAAAAATGTCAAATCTCACTAGTGCCACAAAATATTATTTGGAGATCATATGATATCAATATTAGGGGCTCCTTCAGAATAGGGCGCAGCTGGAAAAAAAATGTTTCCTACACTGATTGGAAAGGAGGCATATAACACTAAACTGGTGGTTTGGCAAATTGTGCTATCAATGCAAATGTTGTGCCCCATCCAAATCACGTCTTTTGGGGTATGCAAAATGTGTGCCACATTCAGTGTGTTCGTAGGGCCTCTTTGACAGACAAAAGGACATTTTTCATCTGTATGTGACCACTCCCCTACGCAACTGGTGGAACTCTCTTTTTTTCATGTAGATCAGTAGGAAGAGTGGGCGGGCATTTACAAATAAAGAAGAGGCGAAGACGCCTACTGATGTGATGAGTGGCCTTGCTAGAGCAAATGCTTGCCTTGACCATTTGCAAAGAGGGAGCAGATTTTGTATTTTTCTGGTCCCAGCGTAGACCTTGTACTAGACTAACAGGACACCGTGAGTGTAGGAGTTCTCCTGTTTTACGGACATTCAAATGTAGGCGACAATAGGCCTGGCGTTGGATGCCTGTCTTTTGGCTTTGTTAATGCTTTCTTAGTTTTGTCATGGTTTGTTTAATACTTTATCATGAGCTACGGGGCACTTGCCAATGTAAAAAAAAGTCTAAAAACAAAAATATTTTTGGGCATCCAAAAGCACATATTGCCATTGTGATCCATGGCTTTGAAAGGGACTTCTTTGTGTGAGGATGTGCGCCTTGTGAAAGAGTAAATATCATCACTCACGGTAAAGTTAGCCAGTGGCTGATCTGGTCTTGTCCATTGCCCTATGCTGTAGTGCGTGGGAGAAAACAGAGAATGACACACCCAATACATCTGTAAATCAATACAAAATAATACAACAGAAGAGCACCGACAGAGGAAAGCATGAAAAATTGACAGGAAGAGAATGCCCAACTCAACTATATTACACAATGGCACAGAATATCAGGCGCAAGAAAGAGCCAGGTATTCTGACTCTTCTTAAAACCAGCTTTTTTCTCAGTGAACTGAACGGGACCTGGAAGTTAGTTCCAAGCTTTTGATCCTAAGGCCATGAAATACTTACCACCACTAGATTTAAGCCTAAAAGATGGCATTTTAGAGGGTTGGCATTAGAAGACCTCAGAGTCCTCAGAGTGCTATGATGGCAAAAACTGGTCAATTAGATATTTAGGGGGTCATTAGGATGATGGGCGGACTTTGTCCGACCCCGCCATCCTATCGGTATGCGGGACTGCCCGCCATAAGGGCGGGGGTCCTGGGGGTGGTATTAGGATGTGCCCGCCACAGTGGCGGGCACATCCTGCATGTTAAACATTGTGGCGGGCGGTGCTCTCAGCACCGCCCGCCACAATGCTTAAAAAGCACTTTTACTTTTGCATAATCAAAGCGGCAGGCACCGCGCAGTGCCTGCCGCTTTGATTATGCAAATGCAGGGGGGTACCACAGGTACCCCCCGTGTGCACCCCCTACTCTCCTTCACTCTGGGGGCCCGCAGGGGGCCCCCAGAGTAAAGTTCGCCTGCCTTTCCGTGGCGGCATTGCCATCATGGAAAGGCATTGTAAAATACCCATTGTAATATGGCTGGCGGTGTCTGATAGACACCGCCACCATATTATTCCTTGCCCGCACAGGCCGCAAGGTGACTGGGGCGGAAAAGCTGCGGACGGTCTTTCCGTCCGCCGAGGTCCCCCCGCCATACTAACATGGCGGGGGGAAACGAGAGTGGATGACGGGCGGATTGCCCCCGCCAGGCTGGCGGTGGCCACCGCCAGCCTGACAGGGGCAATCCGCCTGCCATCATAATGGGCCCCTTAGTGTCTATCATGGGAAACCTCTGAAAACCTGAACGAGAATCTTAAATAAGACCCTCTTATGAACCGGCAACAAGTGCAATTTCCTAAGTGTTCGAACTGAGGGGAGTTTAAGCACCAGTCTGGCAGCCTAATGTTTAACCATCTGAACTTCCTGCATAGAGGCCTTTACAGTAATCCAGCCTTAGTGTTACTAGAACAAAAGCAACTGTTTTCCTTGAGGCTAGGGGGAAGAAGTTAAAGAATAATAAAAAAAAAGATTTCATAAGTGAAAAGCACATACTGACCACTGATCATGCTTGAGGGTGGAAGAAGAGTAAATTATCAAATTTTACTGCAGCAGTTTTTGCCACTTCCGCTGTGGCAGGAGGAGGGGGCACTGATTCCAGACAACACATTATAGGAGAAAACGGTTTTGACTTTCCTAACTGATGAATTTCGGTTTTATCAATGTTGCATTTTAACCCCTTCCATGCGGCCGCGATTCCCCTGGTGTGCTGTAAACAATACGAACAGGGGCGGGCCGTGACGAACCCCAGCCGTCATCAGCACACGAGCACCGTAGTGCATGACGGCTGGGGTTCGTCATCAGCATGGAAGGGGTTAAATAATGTTATTCCAACCAGCAAATTATGGGGTCGATTAGGATCGCGGACGGAAACGTGTTCCGTCCGCCAAGGAAGGTGGCAAGATACTCCGGACCGCTCCGCGGATAAACCGCCATAGCGATTAGGATAATATGTGAACGAAACTCCGATCGCGGCGGACGGAGCACACCAAACTCCGTCCGCGGCGGTCGGAGTACACCTGAGACTGCCGCGAGCGGACGCAAACGATGAAACACCGGCCTCCGCGTACGCACATGACCGCGTGAACAGCCACATCTCCGGCTATACCTGCGGAGGCTCCGTGCCCGCGATTAGGATAACACCGCCTGTACCCCGGTACGCACCGCAATCCACGTCCGCTGCGGTAACAATGCAACGAGAAACCGTGCATCACAGCGGAAGGCCAACACAAACAACATCCCTAGCGTCAAACCAATTGCAAACAGTGCGACGGAAGTAAATAGCAAACACAGGAAACTAAACTACCACCCACCAGAAACATCAAAACCAATCACAAGACACAATGACCCACCCCTAAGTACCAAATAATGCACACTAGTCAACACACCCACCTAGCACCTGACTGCCAATAACCACTGAGACAGGACCAAGACACAGACTATAAAAGTACTCCCACCCACTACCGAAATCCTTTGCATCACAGCATAGCTGATAGCAAGAGGCCCAAGAGTACCTACAGCACACACCTATACAAGACACACAACCACCACCCAAACACACCCACAACACAAACACCCACCACACCATTCCTACACACCACACACCTGCACCTCCCAACTCACTCAAACCCACACCCTGAGCACCACACACCATGGCACCCAAAAAGAACCCCAAATTCACTGACACAGAGTTAAAGGTAATGGTGGATGAAATCATCCATGTAGAACCCCACTTATTCGGGGCCCTAGTCCAGCAGACCACTGTGGCCAGAAAAAATCACATGTGGGACAGGATAGTTACTAGGGTGAATGCGTCAGGGACAGTGCGGAGGACAAAGCTGGAGATACAGAGGCGGTGGCATGACCTTAAAACCAGGGTGAAAGGAATCCGGGCCAAGAACCATCTCCGGGCACATCACACTGGCGGCGGAACACCCCTGGAGCCCTTACCCTACACTGATTGGGAGGAAAAGGCGCTGGGCATACCGCACCCAGAGACCCTTGACGGAATTGAGGAAGGAGAAGAGGTTGGTAAGTACAAACCAAGCACCACGAGCACAACAACATGGCGTGCCTCACACAACTCTGAATACACATCTCCCAGGTCCCAACCCATGCATGCAGTCCACATACTCACCAACGTGTAAACCACTCCAACAGGCCCCCATGTGCATAGGGAGGGTGGTGGTGGTTCAGTGGGGTGTGTGAGAGGTCACCAGTACAACTCCCAACAGGCCGCCATGTGCATAGGGAGGGCGGTGGTGGTGGGTGGGGTGTGTGTGAGGATGGCACTACAACTCCCAACAGGCCCCCATGTCCACAGGGAGGGCGGTGGTGGTGGGTGGGGTGTGTGAGAGGATGGCACTACAACTCCCAACAGGCCCCATGTCCACAGGGAGGGCGGTGGTGGTGGGTGGGGTGTGTGAGAGGATGGCACTAAAACTCCCAACAGGCCCCCATGTCCACAGGGAGGGCGGTGGTGGTGGGTGGGGTGTGTGAGAGGTCACCAGTACAACTCCCAACAGGCCCCCATGTGCATAGGGAGGGCAGTGGTGGTGGGTGGGGTGTGTGAGAGGATGGCACTACAACTCCCAACAGGCCCCCATGTCCACAGGGAGGGCGGTGGTGGTGGGTGGGGTGTGTGAGAGGATGGCACTACAACTCCCAACAGGCCCCCATGTCCACAGGGAGGGCGGTGGTGGTGGGTGGGGTGTGTGAGAGGTCACCCGTACAACTCCCAACAGGCCCCCATGTGCATAGGGAGGGCGGTGGTGGTGGGTGGGGTGTGTGAGAGGTCACCAGTACAACTCCCAACAGGCCCCCATGTGCATAGGGAGGGCGGTGGTGGTGGGTGGGGTGTGTGAGAGGATGGCACTACAACTCCCAACAGCCCCCCATGTCCACAGGGAGGGCGGTGGTGGTGGGTGGGGTGTGTGAGAGGATGGCACTACAACTCCCAACAGGCCCCCATGTCCACAGGGAGGGCGGTGGTGGTGGATGGGGTGTGTGAGAGGTCACCAGTACAACTCCCAACAGGGCCCCATGTGCATAGGGAGGGCGGTGGTGGTGGGTGGGGTGTGAGAGAGGATGGCACTACAACTCCCAACAGGCCCCCATGTCCACAGGGAGGGCAGTGGTGGTGGGTGGGGTGTGTGAGAGGATGGCACTACAACTCCCAACAGGCCCCCATGTCCACAGGGAGGGCGGTGGTGGTGGGTGGGGTGTGTGAGAGGATGGTACTACAACTCCCAACAGGCCCCCATGTCCACAGGGATGGTGGTGGTGGTGGGTGGGGTGTGTGCGACTGGACACTGAAATGTCATCAATTTGAAAAGAACACGCAATGTCCACAGTACTGACCTGCACACTCTTATCCCCCAGGTGATCGTAATCTCACTGGTGGAACCACCATCCGGCCTCAAGACTCGCCTCACACCGGACTCTCTGGGGACGATGCCACAGCCAGCTCCGGTGCGGAGGATGGTGCGGGCCCAAGCAGGCTGCCAGGGCCATCTGGCTCCCAGGAGATTCCAGCCCCGACTACTACCGCCTGTGCTATTCCTGCTACACCGGCCACAGTGACCTGCACAGCCACCACCACCACCTCCACCACCACCAGTACCACCACTCCTGCCTCTGCCACCCTGCCTAACCCACCGCACGACGCAGGGCCTGCGCCATCCCAGCCACGCAGGGAGAGTGGACGTCAAACAAGAGATCCGAGGCCACATCAGGCAGGCAGGAGTTCTACGCAACGTCGTGCAGAGGAAGGACACCCACCCCATCCTGTGGCACAGTCACTGGAAGCCCTAGCCAGGGTCCAGGCTAACTATGAGTGTGGCCAGGCACAGGCAGATCGTGCCCACCAGGATTCAGTGGAGAACACCAACATGTTGCGGGCCTTTGACAGCCAGCTTGGGCAAATTGTTGACATCATTGCACAGCAGACAACCATGTGGAGGGAATGGATAGCCCGCAACACCCCCACCCCCACCACCCCTCAACCAACGCCACGGGCAGCAACACCACCGCCACAGCCACCGCCACCTGCGCCCCTGGGGACGGATGTTGCACCTGAGCAACCTGCCCCCCAGATGACTCCGTCCAGCCTCCAAGACGGAGGGGCCGTCCGAGGCTGGGAGTGGGGGAGAGCAGTGGGGATGCTCCTTCCACACGCCCCAAGAGGGGCTGTCAATGACTGAGACACTGGCAGAGCCCGCCATTCACCCAGCAAACTATCCTGTCCCACATAGCCAATCATTGGCACAGGTCTGGTGGACTAGCCAGACACCACCCAATGTGGTGACAGCACGGACATTTCATCTGCCATTACCTTCAACTCACACTCCCCTACCCCACACTTATTTGTAAATATGCACCCGCACCAATGCACAATCTGTAAATAAATACCACTTACTCACTCAATTATGTGTTGGCTCCATGTTTATTCACATGATTGTATCAGAAAAAGACGTTACCAGGTTCAGGGATCCAAGTCGTACATAATCATGCCGCAGCGGGAGTGACCTAGGGAAAAATCGAGACAGCAAAGACACGTCAGGAAACAGAATCACACCCATCACAACACACTGCAGTGCAACATTCCACAAACCACACTCATCACAAAATCATTGGATGAGAGGACACAAATCATGGAGACTTGCATGTCCAAATAAATAAACACACACACATGCAAACATTACATAGCAGAACACACAGATGATGCACACCACAACCACACAACACCAGCAAACATACACAAGGCATACGCAACCAGCACAAGAGTTGCTCACTCACATTCAAGGGAAGGAGCGATCAATGAGATAGCGCCTCTGGTCCACACCTTCCTCCTCACCACTATCCTCATCAGTCGACATGGGTGGGTTGGGAGGGCGAGGAACTTGTTGTTCATCAGGGTCCAAGAGCAGTTCTATGTTATTGCGCACAGCCAGGTTGTGGAGCATGCAGCAGGCAATCACGATCCTGCATACTTTGCCTGGTGAGTAAGGCAGGGCCCCTCCGGTCTTATCCAGGCACCGAAACCTATACTTCAGAAGTCCAAACGTACGTTCAACCACTCTACGTGTCCTTCCATGGGCATCATTGTATCGCATCTCACCCGCTGTTGTAGGATTACGTATGGGACTCATCAGCCAAGGCCTGTTTGGGTAAGCCGAGTCGCCTATGTTGGGGGAAGAGAGAGACAGAAATATCACTACCAGAATTGGTGGGCACACCATGCCACACAGATATCACTCCTGTCACCACAGCATACTCACCAACAAGCCACGCTTGTGCTGGACGCAGATTTGCCATCAGTTGGGGGACAATGCTTGATGTGGGAGTCATGTGCAGAGCCTGGAAATCTTGCACACACATGGGATACGATGTTGTCGCCTGGCGCACCACCTGCACGTTGAGGGAATGGAAGTGCTTCCGATTCCTATACACCGGCTCACGTGCCCGTGGTGCAATGAGAGCGATATGTGTGCCATCAATGGAACCCACTACGTGTCGTATCTGGCCCAGTGCATAGAAGTCTGCTTTGACCGCTGCCAACTCTGCCGGCTGTGGGAAATGGATGTAGTCATCCTTGTACAGCATCATGGCTTTTAGAACATCCCGAAGTACCATGCTGAACATGGACTGTGACATCCCCCCGGCATGTCCAACTGTGTACTGAAAGGTACCAGTTGCAAAGAAGTGTAGTGCCGCCATCTCCTTTGCTGTGGGTGTAATGGAACCTGGATAGGTTCTTCGTGGCTGCAGGTGAGGAGACAATTGGTCTACAAGCTCCATCAATCGGCGTCGATCCAGACGGAATTTCCTGATCACCTCCTCGTCAACCATATCCTCCAGCACAGTGTATGGGCGATGGACATTTGGAGCCCTCCTGTGTGGGAGTAGATGGAATGGAAGTCAATTCACATACAACGCATGTCTGTGCAACTCACTCACATGTCAACGAACTCTACCAACAAGTAAAATGTAGTGGATAATTGTCATATGTGTGACATCTCTGATTGTCACTACAACGTGGAGTGCCGTAGCAACACTGTGCAGCCACTCGCAACATGATGTGTCTCAACATGTGCAATCCTACTTAGTCTCAGGTCAACATTACTGCCAACAAGACATGTGTCATGACCCAAATGTGTAGAAGCCACATCACAGACACACATGCAAGTGCATGCACACAAACGATAAAGATACACACACCATCTCATCATGCACCAATGGCAACAGCAATAATGGTGGGCATACGTACATTACATGCATGGTGACACAACTGGCAACACACATACACTGAATACATGTGTACCCCCACCATAGTTAGTACCTCACATAAACGACACACTGACAACAGAATCAGAATGTGGCGATACATCCGGGATGTACTGTGTAGATGTGAAGAACTAGAAACGTGTGTAGGGAAATACCCGACGTCAATACGTCGACATGCACATGTGTTGCACATTGTTTGCACACCGATGGGCATAGTATGGACACACAAGGAATAGAGCATGACAGATAAAGTCACGCAATCACGCACACAACCGTCATCACGCAACTGCAGACAATATAACACGGTGCATCGTCTGAAAATATACAATCATTGGCGCCGCCATGGCGGTGGACTGCTTCCTCTGTTTACGAATGGGCATACGCGGGCCGCGTTCCCTCTTCCCATTGGCTGCATGTGCACGGACCCTCACGGTCACACATCGTCAACCGCATGTGCTAGCCTCCGGGACGGATGCTTCAATTGCAACAATGTTCAATCACTGGCGCCACCATGGCGGGGCAGGTATTCGGCAGGGGAGGTGCAGGCCAACACATCCATTAGCTGATGTCAATAGACATGGCAGTTCATGACCCCCCTTACAGTCACATTGCATCATCAACCATACACCGGCCGGCCCAGCCCGGCCCAGGGCCGGTGTGCCGGCTATGTCAACCACCGCCGTTTCAGGCCCCGTCCACTACCGCCGTGCCAGGCCCCGTCCACTACCGCCGTGCCAGGCCCGGCCCAGGACCGGCGTGCCGGCCATGTCAACCACCGCCGTTTCAGGCCCCGTCCACTACCGCCGTGCCAGGCCCCGTCCACTACTGCCGTTCCAGGCCCCGTCCACTACTGCTGTGCCAGGCCCGGCCCAGGACTGGCGTGCCGGCCATGTCAACCACCGCCGTTTCAGGCCCCGTCCCCTACCGCCGTGCTAGGCCCCGTCCACTACCGCCGTGCCAGGCCCGGCCCAGGACCGGCCTGGCGGCCATGTCAACTACCGCCGTGCCAGGCCCCGTCCACTACCGCCGTGCCAGGCCCCGTCCACTACCGCCGTGCCAGGCCCGGCCCAGGACCGGCGTGCCGGCCATATCAACCACCAACGTTAACATGGCCTGCACGGCGGTAGTGGACGGGGCCTGGCACGGCGGTAGTGGACGGGGCCTGGCACAGCGGTGGTTGACATGGCCGCCAGGCCGGTCCTGGGCCGGGCCTGGCATGGCGGTAGTGGACGGGGCCTGGCACGGCGGTAGTGGACGGGGCCTGAAACAGCGGTGGTTGACATGGCCGGCACGCCGGCCCTGGGCCGGGCTGGGCCGGCCGGTGTATGGTTGATGGTGCAATGTGACTGTAAGGGGGTCATGAACTGCCATGTCCATTGACATCAGCTAATGGATGTGTTGGCCTGCACCTCCCCCGCCGAATACGTGCCCCGCCATGGTGGCGCCAGTGATTGAACATTGTTGCAATTGAAGCATCCGTCCCGGAGGCAAGCACATGCGGTTGACGATGTGTGACCGTGAGGGTCCGTGCACATGCAGCCAATGGGAAGAGGGAACGCGGCCCGCGTATGCCCAATCGAAAGTAGCGGATGCTGTGCACCGCAACACCAGAGCCAGTCATTGGCCCTTTTCCAAACACGCATCCAGGGCTGACCAATGGCTGGCGACGTATGCCACTGACATGGCCTCAGGGCCCTATATATGTGTGATTTGCAAAAGCACACATTCACCGCTGGGAACCAGTGCTGCCTGTGACCATCGCCTTGACCTGCTGCTGCTGAGCTGACCACCGACCGCTGCCAGTGACCATCACCTCGACCTGCTGCTGCTGAGCTGACCACCGACTGCTGCCTGTGACCTTCACCTTGACCTGCTGCTGCTGAGCTGACCACCGACTGCTGCCTGTGACCATCACCTCGACCTGCTGCTGCTGAGCTGACCACCGACTGCTGCCTGTGACCATCACCTCGACCTGCTGCTGCTGAGCTGACCACCGACTGCTGCCTGTGACCATCACCTTGACCTGCTGCTGCTGAGCTGACCACCGACTGCTGCTTGTGACCTTCACCTCGACCTGCTGCTGCTGAGCTGACCACCAACTGCTGCCTGTGACCATCACCTCGACCTGCTGCTGCTGAGCTGACCACCGACTGCTGCCTGTGACCATCACCTCGACCTGCTGCTGCTGAGCTGACCACCGACTGCTGCTCAAGTGCCATACTCTGTGAACTTGCCATGTCGAGAGTCAAAGAGATCCGGTCTCGTACCTTCACCGCCGCGGAGCTGGATGTCCTCGTGGACGGTGTGCTCCGCAACTTCGGACGGCTGTATGGCGCCCCCGGACTGGTGGTAAGTGCAGTGGGGGACATATTGGTGTACATGAGGTGTTCAATGACTCTGGGCCTCTGCAATCTTGGCGGTGTGCTGTGGCTCCAACACATTTGTCGAAATGTGCATGGCTGCTGAGAGATACGTGTTGCCCCTATCTGTGTGACTGGCCAACTGTCCACTTACTTACACCCTTTTGTCTCCCATTATGGTAGTGTAGTAATCAGGGTTCCCAAGGCCTACATGCTCCGAAGATAACCCACTTACACTCAAGAACTGTTGGCACGGAAACTGTAAAAGTCAAAGAACAAGTTTATTAAGACCCCATGGGGTGGTGGTACACTCATACAGCACCCTTCGGTAATGCAAGAGGTATCACACCGAACACCGGTGTGACCCCGATTTATATACAGTTTTGGGGCAATAAAAGATAGGCGGCACAAGTTAGAACACATTTATGTACATATATGGTCATGTTTTGGAACACAGCCAGCTCATTGGAGGGGGCACAACTCCGCTGGTCAGTTTGGCGCACATTCCTGAAGGGTAACTGGTCAGTGGGGACTGCGCATGTGCGAGCTGACCAGTACTAATAATAGCCTGTTGCTGGGCAGACTGAAGTGGTCAGTGGTACGGAAAAAGGACTAAAGGGCACGCCGGCCACGAGGCCGCTTATGGTCTAAGATGGCCGCCGCAACATTCAAAATGGTGTTTTCATATATGGCCAAGTTAAAGAGGAAAACGTGTAGTTTCAGCTAATCGCTAACGCGGCCATGCCAATTACGACAGACGACCCTTTTAGCGTTTAGCTGAATCTACCTCATAGTGAACATAATCAGGATGTTCGTCCTCGATGTCTATTAACATTATTTGTGTTACTTCTTTATGAAACATCATTTTGTCATGGGCAAGAGCTCGTCTTGATGGTATGCAAGCTGATAGGCACATGGAACATAGAGCTGGGCCACATTGGATACATAGGCAAACAAAAAACAGTGCCCCCACAATTATACATAAAATCGTTAACAGTTTCCAGCCCCAAGTAGTAAGCATTGACCAAAACCATCCTGAAAGTGTCCAAGTTCCATTGTCCGGATCTATCTCAGCTGCGATTTTATGGAGCTTTGATATGGCATCATAAACAGATGGAGAATTGTCTGGTATGTATACACAGCAGCTACTTCCGATAATTCTGCATGCCCCCCCACGGTCGGCCAAAACTACATCTAACACCATCCTATTTTGGAGTGTAACTATTCTAGAAATCTGTAGCTCCTCAGTGATGTTTCCTAGGGCAATGGCAGTGTCATTCGCTACAGCCTCGACAACACGTGTCAATCGTCTTATTTTACGGCTGTTCAAAGCGGCCCCCACGAAGGAAAATAGTCCCAAATTGAAGTCCACATACTGCTGTAAGGCAGTATCAGTCTGGTCTATGTCATCCAGAACAACGGTCCGCTTGACTCTATTCAAGACAAAGTCGTGGTACAAGATATAGTCATTGTGATACATTGGTGGGGCAATGAATACAGGAGGCAGTACGAGCGATACATAGCACGTGCCCAACCATCCCAATGGAAGCTGATGATAGCCCTTCGTTCCACAGATAAAATACGTGTTTCGAGATGCTACAAATGAGATGCCATTCGGGCTATCAAAAGTGAGTGTAGTGTTGCATTCACTTTTCCCTACCGCAATCAAACCCTTATTTCTAATACACAAATCGGCTTTAGTAGCAATGACATTGATAACATGTGAGCTGGATACATTGACATTTCTTTGATTGCTATACACACGCGGGGCAGATACGTTGTCAGGCCTGTACTCTTCCCATTCAAATCGAGTACCCTCGGCCCGCGGAAACCCATCCTTGTCATGGGAGCATATTTTATTCAAACGGAAAAGCACCCCCCCTTTTGTTGGCCATCTCAAAGTAAAGAGGAGGGTGTACCAGGCATTACAGGATCCATTATGCGAAAACGGAAGTGGAATGAGTGGGATGCCCCCTCTCTTCTGGTGCCCCGGTAACATCCCACACACCCAACAGTTAGAAGTATTGGTCATATTATGCGTGTGATGAAGAATCTGAATAAAACTGTTATTCAGATAAGTTTGCCGATGTCGTTCTTCATGGTAGGGTAAGGTAAAGTGAAAATGTTCAGATGGAGCCGGGGTAGTTGGCAGCAAATGTTCACGTGCAGGTACCACAAGTTCAACTACCCAGGCTATTACAGCTATCACTACAATAGTCAGAACAAAAAGAATGGCACCCAAGATTCGCTTATCACGTGATGCTGGTGATGCCATAATTCGAAAAAGTTCTCGCAGAGTCTCAAATAGTTCAAATTGTTCACAAAGTCTTCAAATACACATGCGTGTATACCAAAAAAAAAGAAAAATATGGTGCTGATCTCCGAGGTAGCCGTTGTTTTCTTCTCCGGGCCAAGACGGGTGTCGCTACACTGGCAGAACTGATCCCCCCCCTTGGAATTCCCGGTTTCCGTTTCACAAACCTGGAGCGGTAACCAACCAGTCATATACAAAAAACCAAAAATCTTCTTATCGGGGACGCAGGTTGTAGTGCTCTCGTCCGGCAACAGCGTGGTCCGGGAAGGCTCCCTCGACTTCGGCCGACGTCGCAGCTGGGCTCTTTTCTTTCTCCAGAATCTCTTTGTAGTCAGTCAGCACAGCAGGAGTCACCAGATCCGGAGAGACACGGCGGCAGTGTGTCGAGTGCACCCACCGCTTTCTGTTGGTCACTCGTACAGCGGTCCGGGTCGCAAGGAGGACCTGTTCGGGGCCCTTCCACCTTGGCTCCAAACTGCTCGCTCTCTCAAACGATCGGATCATCACATGATCGCCGGGGCGAAGATCATGGCCTTCTCCAGTAGAGTTGTCAGGGAGCGCTTCTCGAACCTGTTGATGAATAGAAAGCAAATCATTTGTTAATCGTGCCAAATAGTCGTTCATCATAACACAAGGCACATCATGTATTAATCGCGGCTTGGGCACCCCCCAGATATTCATAGGGCGACCAAACACCACCTCATATGGTGTGAGGCCAGTTCGTGAATGGGGTACTGATCTGAGAGAGAGCAGTGCTAACGGCAAAGCATCAGGCCACTTCAACGACGTGGATGCCACAATCTTGGCCAATTTAAGCTTTAACGTAGCATTGTACCATTCAACCAGACCTGCCGACTGAGGGTGGAACACAGCGTGGAACTTCTGCTGAATCCCTAACCCCTTCAGTACATACTCCACAATCTTCCCAACAAAATGAGGCCCATTATCGCTCCACAAAAATTTGCAAACTCCAAAGCGAGGAAAGAATTCCTTAAGCAACACCTTAGCCGTTGTCAGGGCTGTGTTGTCTTTTGTGGGGAAGGCCTCAACCCATTTGCTAAAGGCACATACCATCACTAGGACGTACTTCAGGTTGTTGCAGCGCTCGAGTTGTATGCAATCCATTTGGAGTACCTCAAATGGTGCAGATGGTGGAACGAACCCTTCTTTCGGAGTATGGGTCCCCTTTCCAGGATTGTGTTGCAAACATACCAGGCAGGTCTGCACTACTCTCTTGGCTGTATTAGCAATCTCGGGATGTTCCCAAACTCGTGTTAACAGTCGAGTGATTGCAAGGGCTCCGACATGTGCCAATCCATGTGTCATCTGGACCATCGCCTGCAAGTAAGCCGCAGGCAATTTCCATTTCTCCATGTCTTTGCTTCTCCAACAACCCTCATCATCTAGTACCTCATCTGTTGCCCATGCCGCAAGTTCTGATTCAGTAGCCGATTTTTGAATATCCAATATTTCTGCTCTAGCATCACTCCATCGCTCAGCCTGCGATTGGGTCACATACATGGGGGAGCTAGTCAGGGACATAGCCGTTTGTCTCGCTATGCTGTCTGCGAAGGCATTTCCTTGGCCCACTTTATCCGTGATCTTTTTGTGGGCTCTGCATTTTACTATCGCTACTTTCTTTGGACCAAGCAACGCGTTTAGGAGATCACGCACTAGTTCTCCGTGCATAATGTGTTCTCCGTGAGATGTCAGAAACCCACGCTCTCTCCAGAGTAGCCCAAAGTCATGTGCTACTCCGAAGGCGTACCGGCTGTCTGTGTATATGTTCACACATAGGCCAGCACTCAATTCGCAGGCTCTTGTTAAGGCTATCAGCTCTGCTGCCTGAGCCGATTTCTGTGGTATCCTAGCTGTTTCTACCACTGTCTTAAGTGTCGTGATCGCATAAGCTGCGGAAGTCGCACCATCTGGCAGCCTTAAACACGATCCATCAACCCACAGTTCCCCATCCACATCTGGAAGTGGCATATCCTGTAAGTCAACACGACCCTTTGTCTGTTCCTCGGTCAGGAAAACACAGTCGTGATGTTTTTCTTCCTGACCCTCCTCAACCGGATAGGGCAATAAAGTGGCAGGGTTCAGAGTAGCACATCTTTTCAGTGTAATATGTGGCGCCAAAAGTGTCAGCTCATATCCTGTTAGTCGCGCACTCGTAAGGTATTGGGTCTTAGTTTGGTTTAGCAGAGCATCTACTGCGTGAGGAACTAACACCAGCAGTTTATGTGATAACACTATTCCCTCACTCTGCCGTATGGCTACTGCCGTTGCTGCTACCGCTCGAAAACACCCAGGCAACCCTCGTGCTACAGGATCAAGAATGGCAGAGAAGTATGCACATGGTCTCTGCTTGTCCCCGTGTACTTGTACTAACACTGACAACGCGCACCCATCATTCTCGTGCACGTACAATGTGAAAGGCTTCGTGTAGTCTGGTGTGCCTAACACAGGTGCAGAACAAAGGGCCTGTCTCAACTGTTCAAAGGCCTTCTGACATTCCTCTGTCCATTCAAGGGGCATTGGTGTAGCTTTGGACAATAACGCTAACAAAGGTTTTATAATGTGCGAAAAACCCATGATCCACTGTCTACAAAAGGACGTCAACCCTATGAAGGCACGTACGTCTCTCTGCGTGCGGGGAACGGGTGTGTCTAAAATTGCTTGAATTCGATCAGATGTTAATGCACGCCCCTCCTTAGACAACAGATGACCGAGGTAGGTCACCCGGGGTCTACAGTATTGGAGCTTTTTCTTCGAAACCTTATGATTGTTTTGCGCCAAAAAGGAAAGCAACGCAATTGTACTTTCTTCACATTGTGCATAAGAGTCTGCAGCAAGCAGAAGGTCATCCACATACTGGATGAGGACCACGCCAGTCTGCAACTCAAAGGAATCTAACTGTCTTTTCAAAGCCTGACTGTAGATGCTAGGGCTTTCAGTATAACCTTGGGGAACACGACAAAATCTATACGATTTATTATTTAACGTGAAGCCAAACAAATATCTGCTATCAGGATGGACAGGGATGGAAAAGAACGCGTTTTTCAAATCAATAACACTAAATGTTGTGGCCGTTGGTGGCACCAATGTAAGCAAGGTCGTAATATCGGACACCACCGGGTATTGGGGAATGACAATTTTGTTGATCTCTCGCAAGTCAATAATAAAGCGATAGACTTTGTCGTCAGTATCTCTTTTAAGGATCGGAAGAATAGGACTATTGCAAACATTATAAGGGACCTCCTCCACCACTCCTGCAGAGATCAAATCCTGAACAATATGTGTCAATGCAATTTCACCTTCTTTCGAAATCTTATACTGTGGCACTCGTGGTAGAGGGGCCCCCTCCTTAACAGTGATGTGTATTGGTGGAATACGCATCTCTCCCACATCCGTATCTGAGGTCGCCCATAACGTGTGCGGTAGAGAGGCCAAAGCTGGAAGGTCTAAAATAGCGTAAAACCTATCTGGGTCAGGATAATTGTTATTCAGAATAACCCGCACTCCCTCAGGAGCGCACCGTATTGTTGCTCGAAAATATTTAAGCAAATCAATGCCCAGGATATTGTCTGGTGTATGGGGTGATAACAAAAATTGACCAAAACTGAAAAATTTGTCAAGACATAATGCAAGGGGCTTTGACAATGGGCTAGGGGAGGGTGTGCCATCGAACCCTACACAGGTAATCATTTCGCCAGACAGGGGAGCCCTCGGAACCAAGTTTTTCGACAAAGCGCTACGAGTAGCTCCTGTGTCGACTAGAAATTGATCAGTAGAACCCAGAATACCCGCTGTTACATATGGACCCTGCTGATCTACCGGCACTTCAACTGATTCCTTACCCCATCCTACGCAGTCCTATGCATGCACATAATCCTGGTGCTCCACATTCTCACCCTCCGATATCTGATATTGATTTCGTCTATCAAACGTGTTTCGCTCATCCTGGCCACGGCCCCTCTCCTCAACCCTTCCACGATCACTTCCGCCACCTCTCACTCCCGTGTAACCTCCTCTCGACCTACCACCTCCTCGACCACGCTGACTACGTTGCTCACGAAGTACCGGACAATCTTCAGCCCAATGCCCAAACTCCTTACAGTAGGCACATTGATCCTCCGCTATATCCGTACGACCATACGACGTATTCCCTCCACCTCGTCTACCTCTATCATTCCCTCTACCCTGTGGTCCCCGAACCTGCGCCAACATCACCTTCGTTTTCAATTCTTTCGCCTTTTTATCAACACTTTCTTTAGCCTCCAATTCCTGCCGCTCATAATACTGAGCCATAGTTAACAAAGACGCAGGGGTCGCCGTGGCCCAGGAACTTTCACTCAACTTCAATCGTTTTGCAATCTCCGGTAGGAGATTAGCCACATACTTATCTACGAACAAATGCCGGCCCGTATCATCTGTTAAAGATTGACCACTGTAATCATGGAATGCCTCCTCGAAGCGTGTAAAGAAATCTGAAACTGTTTCATCGGGCTTTTGTTTGCACGAAGTTAACATAGTCCAATCAATTTTTTTAGGAGGAACAAGCGTTTTTAATTTGATCAAAATAGCCGCCGGAAGGTCTAAGATCAGCTGACAAGGCTTACATGCCGGTTCCCTATCTAAATCGGCAGCATTTATTTCTTTCCACGTCCCCCCCCAATATCGTTTCATCATTATTTTTACGAATTTGCCTCCACATATCGGGTGGAAGAATTAGCCCGAAAAACAAATCTATGTCAACAAGAGTCATCACACAAGACGAAATAGCCCCTTCCACCCCTTCATAGAATGCCGCCGGATTTTTCCGAAGATCAGGTAGCGAATTTTTTAATGCCATAACATCTGCTCTATTCCAAGGCGTATATACCCAGTTATATACAAAATATCCTTTTGCATCCTTTGACAATTTATCATCATCCGTACCTTCCCCTTTAGGTGGAACATACAAGGGCGCGGCTTCACGCATAGGCATAACATGCAATGCAGAACTCTTATCTGAACCCCGGATAGAACACTCCTTAATCTGCTCGCTATTCTCCGATTCGGACTCCTTTTGCTTCCTTTACCGTTCCTCCCGCAATCTGGTTGTCTCATCTCGCAGCTGGATCAGTTGCTTGAATAGGTCGTCAACATCTGCAAGATCAAATAAACCTTTATCCAAATCCTCACGATGCACTGACAAAGCTTTAGGTTCTAACGTATCTGAAAGGTCACGATACGCGGCAACAACTTCATCCGCCAAACTAGACAAAAAATACATTAATTCAAGATCCGACCATTTACTCCTCTCCGCAATCACCTCATCCTGAGAAACACATTTCCTCTTCACTTTACGAGCCCAACTACGTAAATGTGCGGACCTCTCCGCAGTAAATCTGAGAGCGGATACACCCTTCTTTTCCGACTTATCCTGCCCATCATCTCCCGAATCTTCAGCTGGAGCCGTTGGCGAAACGTACGGAGGCGGTGACCGATCTAGCAATGAAAAATCATCAATTTCATTATTAAGGACAGGATAAAGCGGTCGGCGAATAGGAAATTGACCAGTCGTTTGCAATTTACGTTCCCGTTCCTCCCTCTCTCTTTTCTCCTGAGCCTCTTTCTCCTCAAGCTGTAAAGCCTTATCCCGAGCAGCCTTGCGCTGCTCTTTGTCCGCCAAGGCAACTTCACGTTTCATTCGCTCGCGCACCGCTTTCTCCCACATTCGCACACAATCAAACATGTTTTGTCTAGACCTGCGTTGAAACAAACATTGCTCCACAAACTGTACTTTACGTAAATCGAACGACCCATGTAGAGGCCATTGCAATTCAGGATCTGTTTTCGTATACTTATGCCATAATTTGCTGTACATAATAGGGGGAAGGCCAAATTTAATATACATCTCACGGTTTGGTGTTCCTTCTGGGGGAGCCGGCTGTGCTTCCGCTAACCTAATTGTGGTACCATTTCCAAGACAGCACATTCCTCGGAGTGTGCTGAAAACAGGCATGTTCAAAGAGTATCACGAAAGCGTGACACCGTAAAAATGGCACTTACAGTACTTCACACAAATGTGCCGCTCAGAGGAAAAAAACAAAGTTAGAGAAACATCTCTACATGCCTGCCTATGTGAAGTGCACTACACATATAAGTTCAAAGATCACAAATTCACAAACGTTAGCTAACTCAAATCAAATCATAGATCGTAGGACTCCGGCAAGCGTCCGAGGACTACCTTACCGATCACAAATCATAGAACTTCAGCAAGCGTCCAAAGACTACCTTGCCGAACACAAATCGTAGAACTTCAGCAAGCGTCCGAAGACTATCTTGCCGAACACAAATCTTACCCAAAATCTCAAATGTCCAGATTCCAACTGCCAAGGTCTTGTGATCGAATCAGCCAAACGGCACTTTCCCAGCAACGCAGACACTCGAAAACTCAGTCGGAGACCGGCGCCACCTGGAAGGTCAGATCGGAAGGAAAGGAAGAAACACCGTGGGAGCCAAGACTCGGGTCACTCAGTGGCAGCGCGCGTCCATGGCGAGTTTCCAAGCCTTCGTCACGACCTCTCCTTCGGGCATCCGAGTCGCCGATGAGTCCCTGGTCGTGGTCGCCAATTTGTAGTAATCAGGGTTCCCAAGGCCTACATGCTCCGAAGATAACCCACTTACACTCAAGAACTGTTGGCACGGAAACTGTAAAAGTCAAAGAACAAGTTTATTAAGACCCCATGGGGTGGTGGTACACTCATACAGCACCCTTCGGTAATGCAAGAGGTATCACACCGAACACCGGTGTGACCCCGATTTATATACAGTTTTGGGGCAATAAAAGATAGGCGGCACAAGTTAGAACACATTTATGTACATATATGGTCATGTTTTGGAACACAGCCAGCTCATTGGAGGGGGCACAACTCCGCTGGTCAGTTTGGCGCACATTCCTGAAGGGTAACTGGTCAGTGGGGACTGCGCATGTGCGAGCTGACCAGTACTAATAATAGCCTGTTGCTGGGCAGACTGAAGTGGTCAGTGGTAAGGAAAAAGGACTAAAGGGCACGCCGGCCACGAGGCCGCTTATGGTCTAAGATGGCCGCCGCAACATTCAAAATGGCGTTTTCATATATGGCCAAGTTAAGGAGGAAAACGTGTAGTTTCAGCTAATCGCTAACGCGGCCATGCCAATTACGACAGTAGGTAAAGCTGCACCTTCGCAAGGACTTGTGGAAGAGCATTGCACGTGATGTACGGGCAGTGGGGGTGTCCAATAGACGACATACACACTGCCACAAACGCTGGGACGACATTTCCAGGCTGAGCAAGAATGTAGCGGAAGTGACACTAGGGATGATTCCAAGAACGCCACGTCTGGCCCGACGCTCAATGACCCCTCTCATGCACCGTATCATTGCTGTGACGCATCCTGACCTGTCCGACCGGCTGCGTGTGGATCAACAGCAAAGTAGCGGTAAGCATACTGTCTGTGTATGTTACTTGTGAGTGCAATGCATGTATTGTTGCCCAGACACATTAGTGACTTCCGTGTAGAGTATGTATCGTTGCAATGGCATGTTGGTGACATTGCGGAGTCAAATGTCACTTACAGGTCCGGCATGTTGCCACTCGCTAAGCAGTTGAGTGTTGATGCACATGCTGTAGTGGTCCGTCACCCCATGGCAAGACATGTGTGCAGATGTACATGCTCCTGCCCTGTCCGCATGCTGTACATGTTTCACGGCCAACACCGCTTATTTCATGTGAGGATGACTGGTAGGGGTGGCCCGTGTGCAGGTTGGGGGCTAGATGTACTTTGTCAGCAATGGCATTAGGGATTCCTTGTCCTACTGTACGTGAGTGTGCCCATGACTTACACCAATTTTCTGTGCATTTCAGCTTTGGCAGAGGGCACTCAGCCACAGACGGCGGAGATGATTGGAGGCAATGCATCCGGATCAGACTTCGCGCACACACAGACTGACACAGAAGAGGGCAGCGCCGGAGAGGGGGACAGGACTGTCCCTGAGGACTCGCATGTGGAGACAACATCATCCTCATCTTCCGACAGTGTTGGTGAGTCTGCACTGTTGTCACAGACTGGGAGTGGGCAATCAACACCTTCGGTCGGGACACAGCACACAGGGCACACACTGCCGCCAACTTCACCATGTACTGTTCGTGTACGCAGGAGTAGGGGGAGCAGAGTGGCGTTCGGTGTCGGCACCGCTAACCCAGCCTCGGTGACCCAAAATGCACTTTGTGCTGAGGCTGTTGATCTGCTGCGACAGCTGTGTGCGGGGCAGACCAATATGATAAATGCATTCCAAGACCACGATAGGAAGTTGGAGCAGGTGGTGGCATTCATGGAAGGGATGCATGGCGATCTTGCTGGTCTACACAGGACAGTTCAGTCATTGGCAAGCAGTGTGTCGTCTGCCATTGTACAGTCGCATGGACTGGGTGCTACTTCTGTTTCCCCATCTACAACATTGGATGTCTCAGGGGGGAGTGAATATTCTGACCAGGACTCAAATACAAGTTATTGCACTAGAAGCAGTGTCAGCCAGCACGTCAGGGCACGGAGGGCTCAGACACCATCCCCTAGGTCAGCAAAATCTGTTCACAAAGACAACGTCAGATACACTGGAGTACACACACGGGATCCACAAGTGGTGTTGGGGAAAATGCCTTCACATGCTACACAGGCATCCCACACAAAAGGTACTCCCAAGGCAAGGGTTACTCCCAGTTCCATGGACACTACCTTGGACAAGGACAGTCAGAAGACAAAGGCACCTCTGGAGAGCAGGGACACTTCCAAGGACAGGAACACTAGTAAGGAAGGGGCCACTCCCAAGGGCAGGGACAAGGTCAGTCAAAAGACAAAGGCACCTCAAAAGAGCAGGGACACTCCCAAGGACAGGGACACTAGGAAGGAAGGAGCCACTCCCAAGGGCAGGGACACTAGTAAGGAAGGAGCCACTCCCAAGGAGAGGGACACTAGTAAGGCAGGAGCCACTCCCAAGGGCAGGGAGACTAGTAAGGCAGTAGCCACTCCCAGGGACACTAGTAAGGCAGTAGTCACTCCCAAGGACAGGGACACTAGTAAGGCAGGAGCCACTCCCAAAGGCAGGGACAATAGTAAGGCAGGAGCCACTTCCAAGGGCAGGGACACTAGTAAGGCAGGAGACACTCCCAAGGACAGGGACACTAGTAAGGCAGGAGACACTCCCAAGGGCAGGGACACTAGTAAGGAAGGAGCCACTCCCAAGGGCAGGGACACTAGTAAGGAAGGAGCCACTCCCAAGGGCAGGGACAAGGACAGTCAAAAGACAAAGGCACCTAAGAAGAGCAGGGACACTCCCAAGGACAGGGACACACACAGGGAGAAGGTGTGTTCTGGAGACAGGTACACCACAGACAACAAGTCTGCTGCCAGGAACAGGGCACCATCCAGGGAACATGGAAAGTCCACAGACAACATTCCTCCTACAGAAAAGGAACATCCAAGGGACAAGGCTTCTCCCATGGACACTGGCGCTATCAAGGACAGGCATACATCACCCCTTGCTGCACTGAGGCTGATGTTGTTGAGGGAATGGAATACAGATGTCTCCGCGGTGGAGTCACCCCTTACCTCCACTCCCATCAGGGCCTGTCAGGAGCAGAGGAAGGTGGACCCTGTTGTAGCATCCCCCATGACACATGTTGCAGAGGCCAGAAGGCAGCCACACAGCAAACGACAAGCAGGCTCCAGCACGTCCCCAGAGAGCATACCCCCGGCAGCAGATGCACCACCCATGGTGGGTGATATTTAATTTTACTCCGACCCACTTGCCAGTCCTGTCCTGTCCAGGGTGCACTCATATATCCCCAAGAGACGTAGACACACACCATTGACACATGCCCACCCCGATGTCGGTCAAGTGCAACTACCCCCCGCCCCCAGAGCCACCCTGCCTCCTGGCCCATACAGCCCTGTGGCTCATCATTTCAGTGGTCCCAGTGGTGCAGCTGCAGTTGACTCGCATGTGTCAGATAGTGGCACTGTGTCTGTTGTTTGCTGTCATGCATCATGTAGTAGCACTGTATCAGTTGTGCCCTCTCCTGTTTCTGGTGCTGGCAGTGTGTCTGGGTCTATGGTCCATGTGTCAGTCACTCGAGCTGTGGCTGTGTCTCACACTCCTTTATCAGGTGCTGGCAGTGTATCTGGGTCTGTGGCGCATGTGTCAGTCACTCGAGCTGTGGCTGTGTCTCACACTCCTGTATCAGGTGCTGTCAGTGTATCTGGCTCTGTGGCCCATGTGTCAGTCACTCGAGCTGTGGCTGTGTCTCACACTCCTGTATCAGGTGCTGGCAGTGTATCTGGGTCTGTGGCGCATGTGTCAGTCACTACATCTGTGGCTGTGTGTCACACTCCTGTTTCTGGTGCTGGCAGTGTGTCTGGGTCTGTGGCCCATGTGTCAGTCACTCGAGCTGTGGCTGTGTCTCACACTCCAGTTTCTGGTGCTGGCAGTCTGTCCGATGCAGGTACTTCACGCAATCCACCTGATAGTGTGATGTGAGGTGCTGTTCACTTCACTCACATGTCATTGAACATGGTGTGTACATTGTCTATTGTAAACAGACTTCCACTGCTGTGGTCCTTGGGACGGGTTGCTTGTAATACGCACTTGTGCTGCCTCTGATGTACCTGCTCTGGTGTCCACAATGCCCTGTTGATGTTCTGATAATGCATTCTGCCCTCTCATGTGCTGCCTCTGATGTACCTGCTCTGGTGTCCACAATGCCCTGTTGCTGTTCTGATAATGCTGTCTGCCCTCTCATGTGCTGCCTCTGATGTACCTGCTCTAGTGTCCACAATGCCCTGTTGCTGTTCTGATAATGCATTCTGCCCTGTCGTTTGCTGCCTCTGATGTACCTGCTCTGGTGTCCACAATGCCCTGTTGCTGTTCTGATAATGCATTCTGCCCTGTCGTTTGCTGCCTCTGATGTACCTGCTCTAGTGTCCACAATGCCCTGTTGCTGTTCTGATAATGCTGTCTGCCCTCTCATGTGCTGCCTCTGATGTACCTGCTCTGGTGTCCACAATGCCCTGTTGCTGTTCTGATAATGCATTCTGCCCTGTCGTTTGCTGCCTCTGATGTACCTGCTCTGGTGTCCACAATGCCATGTTGCTGTTCTGATAATGCATTCTGCCCTGTCGTTTGCTGCCTCTGATGTACCTACTCTGGTGTCCACAATGCCCTGTTGCTGTTCTGATGATGCTGTCTGCCCTCTCATGTGCTGCCTCTGATGTACCTGTGCAGTGCAATGGACTGTTGATGCACTTAGCCCCTCTCATGAGCTGCCTCTGATGTACCTGTGCAGTGCAATGGACTGTTGATGCACTTAGCCCCTCTCATGTACTGCCTCTGATGTACCTGTGCAGTGCAATGGACTGTTGATGCACTTAGCCCCTCTCATGTACTGCTTCTGATGTACCTGTGCAGTGCAATGGACTGTTGATGCACTTAGCCCCTCTCATGTGCTGCCTCTGATGTACCTGTACAGTGCAATGGACTGTTGATGCACTTAGCCCCTCTCATGTGCTGCCTCTGATGTACCTGCTCTGGTGTCCACAATACCCTGTTGCTGTTCTGATAAGGCTGTCTGCCCTCTCATGTGCTGCCTCTGATGTACCTGCTCTGGTGTCCACAATGCCCTGTTGCTGTTCTGATAATGCATTCTGCCCTGTCGTTTGCTGCCTCTGATGTACCTGCTCTAGTGTCCACAATGCCCTGTTGCTGTTCTGATGATGCTGTCTGCCCTCTCATGTGCTGCCTCTGATGTACCTGTGCAGTGCAATGGACTGTTGATGCACTTAGCCCCTCTCATGTGCTGCCTCTGATGTACCCGTGCAGTGCAATGGAGTGTTGATGCACTTAGCCCCTCTCATGTACTGCCTCTGGTGTACCTGTGCAGTGCAATGGACTGTTGATGCACTTAGCCCCTCTCATGTACTGCCTCTGATGTACCTGTGCAGTGCAATGGACTGTTGATGCACTTAGCCCCTCTCATGTGCTGCCTCTGATGTACCTGCTCTGGTGTCCACAATGCCCTGTTGCTGTTCTGATAATGCATTCTGCCCTGTCGTTTGCTGCCTCTGATGTACCTGCTCTGGTGTCCACAATGCCCTGTTGCTGTTCTGATAATGCATTCTGCCCTGTCGTTTGCTGCCTCTGATGTACCTGCTCTAGTGTCCACAATGCCCTGTTGCTGTTCTGATAATGCTGTCTGCCCTCTCATGTGCTGCCTCTGATGTACCTGCTCTGGTGTCCACAATGCCCTGTTGCTGTTCTGATAATGCATTCTGCCCTGTCGTTTGCTGCCTCTGATGTACCTGCTCTGGTGTCCACAATGCCATGTTGCTGTTCTGATAATGCATTCTGCCCTGTCGTTTGCTGCCTCTGATTGTACCTACTCGGGTGTCCACAATGCCCTGTTGCTGTTCTGATGATACTGTCTGCCCTCTCATGTGCTGCCTCTGATGTACCTGTGCAGTGCAATGGACTGTTGATGCACTTAGCCCCTCTCATGTACTGCCTCTGATGTACCTGTGCAGTGCAATGGACTGTTGATGCACTTAGCCCCTCTCATGTGCTGCCTCTGATGTACCTGTGCAGTGCAATGGACTGTTTATGCACTTAGCCCCTCTCATGTGCTGCCTCTGATGTACCTGCTCTGGTGTCCACAATGCCCTGTTGCTGTTCTGATAATGCATTCTGCCCTGTCGTTTGCTGCCTCTGATGTACCTGCTCTAGTGTCCACAATGCCCTGTTGCTGTTCTGATGATGCTGTCTGCCCTCTCATGTGCTGCCTCTGATGTACCTGTGCAGTGCAATGGACTGTTGGTGCACTTAGCCCCTCTCATGTGTTGCCTCTGATGTACCCGTGCAGTGCAATGGAGTGTTGATGCACTTAGCCCCTCTCATGTACTGCCTCTGGTGTACCTGTGCAGTTCAATGGACTGTTGATGCACTTAGCCCCTCTCATGTACTGCCTCTGATGTACCTGTGCAGTGCAATGGACTGTTGATGCACTTAGCCGCTCTCATGTGCTGCCTCTGATGTACCTGCTCTGGTGTCCACAATGCCCTGTTGCTGTTCTGATAATGCATTCTGCCCTGTCGTTTGCTGCCTCTGATGTACCTGCTCTGGTGTCCACAATGCCCTGTTGCTGTTCTGATAATGCATTCTGCCCTGTCGTTTGCTGCCTCTGATGTACCTGCTCTGGTGTCCACAATGCCCTGTTGCTGTTCTGATAATGCATTCTGCCCTGTTGTTTGCTGCCTCTGATGTACCTGCTCTGGTGTCCACATTGCCCTGTTGCTGTTCTGATAATGCTGTCTGCCCTCTCATGTGCTGCCTCTGATGTACCTGCTCTGGTGTCCACAATGCCCTGTTGCTGTTCTGATAATGCATTCTGCCCTGTCGTTTGCTGCCTCTGATGAACCTGCTCTGGTGTCCACAATGCCCTGTTGCTGTTCTGATAATGCATTCTGCCCTGTCGTTTGCTGCCTCTGATGTACCTGCTCTGGTGTCCACAATGACCTGTTGCTGTTCTGATGATGCTGTCTGCCCTCTCATGTGCTGCCTCTAATGTACCTGTGCAGTGCAATGGACTGTTGATGCACTTAGCCCTTCTCATGTGCTGCCTCTGATGTACCTGTGCAGTGCAATGGACTGTTGATGCACTTAGCCCCTCTCATGTGCTGCCTCTGATGTAGCTGTGCAGTGCAATGGACTGTTGATGCACTTAGCCCCTCTCATGCACTGCCTCTGATGTACCTGTGCAGTGCAATGGACTGTTGATGCACTTAGCCCCTCTCATGTGCTGCCTCTGATGTACCTGCTCTGGTGTCCACAATGCCCTGTTGCTGTTCTGATAATGCTGTCTGCCCTCTCATGTGCTGCCTCTGATGTACCTGCTCTGGTGTCCACAATGCCCTGTTGCTGTTCTGATAATGCTGTCTGCCCTCTCATGTGCTGCCTCTGATGTACCTGCTCTGGTGTCCACAATGCCCTGTTGCTGTTCTGATAATGCTGTCTGCCCTCTCGTTTGCTGCCTCTGATGTACCAGCTGTGGTGGCCACAATGCCCATGCTCAAGCCTACACTGTGATGATACCCCGATTATGTGTAATAAAGCAAGTCAATCATGTGTCGTGCTTTGTCGGAGTCATTCCTGCGTGTGTGATACAGGTGTGTATTTGTATTTGCTTCAAATCAGTGGGTTCAGATACATGACACTCCCCCTCCCAACGTCACGACCCTTGCAGATACTCTCCTCCAGACAGCGAATGGTTTGTAGCGTACATGCGTTGTCCTCGATAGTGGGCCAAGACTAGGACGTGGTGGATAGCGAAGAGTATCGGGTAAGCGTGTAGTGCTGGGCCCATGTCGGCGAGCGGCTCATGGTGGGTATGTTCGCTGTGGGGCATCCGCAGTTTTCAGGCAGGTTGTTTTTCCGCAGCGCTTTTATGTGTATTTTCCGCCATCTTCATTTGGGGGACGGTCCTAGACGTCAGTCCATACGGCGGAGTCTCTGGATTGGTTACGTCCGCCGCGTGGTCGGGTGTAGTTGGGCGGCGGAGGGTGATCTTCCGTCGCGGACGGAATTTGGACCATCTTTCCTATCCTGATCTGGCGGACGGAGTGACCGCGACAGGCGGACGCAGAAAAGGCATGTTCCGCATTCTCCAGGGCTGCGGAGGCACTTCCGTCCCCCATCGTAATGAGCCCCATAGTTTGCTAAACAAATCTTGAAATTCGGTTCCGACCCATAGAATCCATATCAAGAGATAGGATCAATTTTGTGTCATCCACATAAGAAGTGGTTGCAATTCCAGAGGAGGTTATCAAAGACAGGGCTAAGTGATGAGCCTTGTAGAATATTAAAGGCTATAGATCTCTCTGCTGAAGAATACTTACAACAGATACCAATTGTTTCCTGTTGGCCAAGAAAGATCCAAACCAAGCCAAGACCTTATCGGATATACTAATATCAAGAAGACTCTGAAGAAGTATAAGGTGGGAAATTGTATTGAACTCTGGTGATAGATCCAATAGGATTAGAACAGGATTGTTACTGGTATCTAGCATCATCTTAATGGTATCAGAGACTTTTAGTAGGACAAACTTGGTGTAGTGCTTGGGTCTAAAGCCAGATTTACAAACATGAAATGCTTTGGAGTTTTCCAAGTAGGTAGTCAATTGGCTGTTCACAAGTTCTCCAAAAGCTGGCCCAATGCTGGAAGCAGCGAGATGGGCCTAAAAGTGACCATAATTGAAGGGTCTGCCAAGTGTTTTTTAACAGTGATTTAACCACTGCCATGCTCCAAGCTCTAGAAACTCTGCCCCATAAAGGGAGGTATTTAATGTCTAAACGTAAATGGTGATGGCAGTGGTTTAGGGAAAATAGCCAGCACCTCTGTTGAGTTTTCAAGTGTAAATTCGCTAAGTCTTAAGGCGTGCTCAATGTAAACACTGTGCCACCAACAGTGTTGCCAAGCACATGAAGAAAACATTTCTCCAAGACCTTAATTGAAAAAAAGAAGAACAGAGCACAGCACACAAACAGTTCCAACTGACTATGTTGTCAGTAAACAAATTAGTTTCAAAAGTTGCAATTGTAGAATAATCAGTATGACAAAATTCGAGTCATAAGTGAAGCAGTTCTGGATGTGATGACTGGTAGATGTAGCGTGCATACAGCCGACATGTGTTTCGTCGTTAGATAACTTTCTCGAGGCTCTATATTGTATCAAACGGAGACCACGTATTCAATTTGAGCACCCTTTTCATTTTAGTTTAAGGGGTTCACGGATATCACTCCTTTCCAAGGATATATCCAAAAAAGATAAAATGCAGAGTCTCTCACTAAAGTATAAACTGATCACTCCTTACAGCAGGGGAGTTGGGAATCTCGTTATGGTAGACGGGAAGAGGCAGTGTATCAAGCCTCCAAGACGACAAAGCGTCATCCAATCCAGTCAATGTTAGAGTAACTCCCCGCTCTTATTCCATGTAATTCTCGAGCAATTAATATCTGATTGATGACTGGGTTGACTATTTCAATAGCCTTGTGCAAAAAGGCCGGTGGGCAAGGATCTCGAGGACAGCCAGATATACATGAGAGAATAGCGTGTTGTGATTGTGTTAATGAAATCCCCTGAAAAGTGGATAAAGTAGATTGGGGTTGCAGATGTACGATGCCTCTTCACGTGACTGGCTTGGTTTGCGGCATGTGGCTTCAAAGTCATGTTGTATTGTTTTTTTTTTTGGAAAACCTTTATTGAAAACTCAAGGCACACAGCTATTTAGCCTTACATCCCGAAGGCTAGGCAGCATGGTTGGAAGAAGGATGTTTAGGGTACACAGTACATGTTATAAAATCGTATCAGGTTTAGTTTTATGTTATAATAACGACAAACCTATGAGGTAACGAATCTAAAGAAACACCAAAACCAGTGTGAAAAGGCAAGTAAGAAGTACATAAATGCGACAATACCCAACGCAAGAGGAGGCAGGGCCGTATGCCCACAGGGTGGAGCTAAGCAGTACAAATTGAACGACAACGGGGGGAAAGAGAACCAGGATGGCAAGGAAATGACGAGTAGGTTGGAAATAAGGGCTAGGGGGAAAGTCATATGTCCGGTGGGGCAGTGTCGGGAGGTAGACAGATATCACCCCTATATTCATTCCAGGCCCCCCAGATCGTACTCCACTTCTTGGGCTTGCCCCGGGCCACGTACACCGTTTTCTCGCGAACCATACACCAATCCATGTTGGTCTTCCACAGTTCCACAGAGGGGGCGACGGAGCGCCCCACTTCTGAGCGATGTCACGTTTCGCCACCATGTTACCCAGGGTGACCCATTGGGTTTGTGCGTTGTTGTAATCCGTGGGGCCCCACACATTCAGCAAACAACGCCGGGCCTCCGCCGGCAAATCCACCCCAGTCACCTCACGCATCACCGCATGGACACGCCTCCAGTAAGAGGCTATGGCGTGGCACTCCCAGATAATGTGCATGAATGTGGCCAGTTCACCACATCCGCGCCTACAAAGACCATCGACCGAGAGTCCCATATGAATCAACCGGGGGCCGGTTACGTATACTCTATGAAGAATTTTCAATTGGACCAGGCGTAATCTAGCTGGGATTGCCACTTCCTTGGGAGAAGACACCGCATACAGCCAAATCCTCATCATCCAATTCGACTCCATCACGCACCCACTGGTCCCTCACACTCAGCAGAAGATCCGTTCGGACATTGATCAATTTTTTGTAGACCAATGAAATGGCACTGTCCGGCATATGACCATCCAAGACCCTGTCTTCCAACGGGGACGACTCAGGGACTTTCTCACCTTCCGGCAGCACCGCCATAAGGGCGTGTCATAATTGGGCATATCTAAAGAATTCCGTCGCTCCCAGCTGAAACTCCGCTTGTAAAGCGGCGAAAGACTTTATCTCGCCTTTAGCCATCATGTCGTCTACCCTAGAAAAGCCAATAAGGTCCCACCGATCAAACCCCTTTGTGTGCCACAGTTTGCCCAATAGGTCTGAGTCGTAAAGCGGGGTGGCCAACGTAAGCCTCCCCTGCCACCCCTGTGCCTTTGTGATAGCCCTCCATATGTGCTCAGCTGTCCTAGTGGGGCCTGTCATTCCTCCATCCAGAGATCTCGAATACAACGCTCTGTAGTATTTCCCGCTGTCGAGGAGCCACCGATCCATGGCGTACGCCGGACTATTAGCCGGTCCATAGAAACCATGGTTAAGATCGGCCAAATGTGAGGCCCAGTAGTACCGTCGGATGTCCGGCAGAGCGATGCCGCCATCGTACCACCGAAGCGTCAGTTTGGTTATAGCAATCCGTGGTCTACCTTCCCAGATGAGGGTCCGCTGCAAGCCTTCGACCTCTCTAAAATACCTAGAGGGGACTGGGTCCTGAGTGTTCTGGAGCGCAAACAAGAAGAGACATCATTTTGAACAATGCCGCACGTCCGAGCAGGGAAAGCGGCAGCTTGCGCCACCCCTCCACGTCGCGCCGAAGGCGTGCAAGAGGGGGAAGCAAGTTATTTGCATATCATGTCCGGGCATCGGTTGAAATATAAATGCCCAGATATTTAAACCCCTGCCTCGCGATCTGTATGGCGCAGCCCCTGGGAAGACGCGGAGTCTCACCATTCAATACATAAAGGTGAGATTTTGACCAGTTAATAACCAGGCCCGAGTATCTGCCGAAGGTATGCAGCACATCACAGGCCACAATCAGGGATCTACAAGGAGAGGTGAGGTAGAGCAAAATGTCATCCGCGTATAAAGACACGCGGTCTTCGAAGCCAGACGACCACCTTATCCCATTGATATCAGGGTGGGCCCGTAACCAAGCGGCAAGGGGTTCAAGCGCCAATGCAAATAGCAGAAGTGACAGGGGGCAACCCTGCCTGGTACCTCTTCGAAGGGCAAACGACGCAGACACTCGGCCATTGACCGTGACGTTGGCCAATGGGTTAGCGTATAGGAGCCTGACCCATCTGATAAATTCAGGGCCAAACCCAAACTTCGCCAGCACTGCCCACAGGTAATTCCATTCAAGGGAATCAAAAGCCATCGTCGCGTCCAGAGACGCCAAGATGGATGGCTCCCGGAGCGTACTGACCCCTGCCATGACCGCATGGAGTCTCCTAAGGTTGAGGGCAGTGTTGTGATGAGGAATAAAGCCCGATTGGTCCGCATGGACCAAATCGCTAATCGCACCCACCAACCGATTGGCCAATAGTTTAGCCAGGATCTTAGGCTCGGCGTTCAACAAGGAGATCGGGCGATACAACCGGCAGAGGTCTCTGGGTTTCCCGTCCTTGTGGATGACCACTATGGTGGCCAATCTTTGGTCCGGGGGGAGCTCACCCATCTCGCGCGCCTCAAGGAACATGTTCCGCAGAGGCGAAGCAATGGTGTCAGCCTTTATTTTATAAAGCTCCACCGGGAGGCCATTAGGGCTGGGAGCCTTGCCAGACCTTAAAGAGCGTATCGCAAGCGCGACCTCGTCCGCCGTTATACCTCTATCCATGTTGTTGCGTTCGGTGTCCGACAGACACGGAAGGTCAACCTCTTCAAGGAGGGCGGCAGAGTCCGCCTCGGACATGTCAGAAGCCGAGGTATATACGGACTCAAAATAATCGGCGAAGACCGTGACTACAGCGCTGGGGTCGGTGACAGCCAGTCCGTCCTCTCCCAGCACCTCGGGAACCACACGGGAGGCCATCTCCTTCTTGTCAAGCCACGCAATAAGCTTGCCTGCCTTGTCCCCGACATCGTAGATCCTCCCTTGCTGTTCTCTGCCCATTGCCTTGGCGGCGTCAGTAGCAGTGGCCCGGTACTCCGACTGCTTAAGTGAGAGAGCGTGGAGCAGGGCAGGCGTCGGACCAGTCTCCAATTGAGAATCAAGGTCCCCAATCTCTGATTCCAGCCGCACCATTCCCTCGTCTCTACGTCTGCGCGTCTCGGCTATTAAGGAGAAGGCTTCTCCTCTCAGTACAGTTTTAAAGGCCTCCCATAGGGACGTGGCCGACTCTACCGAGCCCGTATTTTCAGAAAAATAAAGCTCAATGGCTTTAGCCAGGAGGTCACGAGTTTTAGGATTACGGAAGTACCACGGATTGACTGGCGCTACTCTCGAGGCCACTGCTATGTCAAAGTCAAAAGACACCCAGACCGGGGAATGGTCCGAGATGCCTCTGGCCATCAGACGGGCCTCAGAGACGGCCAACGCGTGGGCAGCCAATGCCAGAACATAGTCAATCCTGGAGAAGCTACTGTGCGCTCCCGAGTGGAAGGAGTACTGTCGCTGAACGGGGTGAAGTAGTCTCCAGCAATCAATAAGCCCCATGGTATCCAGGAAATCAGGGAGCCAGGACTGCGCATTTTGAAGATCTATGGATGGATGACGGTCTAAAGTCCCAGATCCAACTGCATTGAAGTCCCCACCAACTATAAGCAAACCTTCGGGCAAGCCCAAAATGGCGCCCCCAAGATCTTGGAACGTAGTCGTTTGCAAACCAGGGGGGCGTAAACAGAATCCAAGACCAGGGTACGACCCTCCCACCTACCCGTGACGGCGACGTAGCGTCCCCTCTCATCGATCACGCTAGATTCCACCTCAAACGGGAGAGACATGCGCACCATGATCCCCGCCCCACGGGACCCCGAAGAGAACCCCGAGTGTGCCACCATTTTGAAGCCTTTTTTATTGAGTGCGTGGCACGTATTCCCAATCAAATGTGTTTCTTGTAACAGGATGACATCAGGCATGCATCTTTTAAACATTTGCAGCACCACCCCTCGCTTAATGCGATCACCCAGCCCATTAACATTCCAACTCAGTACATTTAACTTCTTACCCCCAATCAGTCAATGTAGAGGCCCATGCCACCCCCGCAGGGAGGAGTCGCTACAGCATAATCAACTACAGAACAGTTACCTTGCCATGAAATAGGTAAAGGAAAGAAAGAGAGAACACACAAAAAACAAACAACCCATCCACCCCCCGCCCTGCACCCCTGCATTAGACTATAAAGCCCCCCCAACTAGCAGTGTGCCTGTCGCCCCAAAAACTACTCTACGAAAAGCCCCTAGAGGAGAAAGGAGGCCAACCTATCCCCCCCGTTTCCCCCGTTCGTAGATAAAGGATAGCAGCAAAAGTACAGTATTCTGTGACTGACTGCCTGAGCAGACTCATCATCCGAAAATGGCCCAAAGGGTCCTTTTACTCCTGAAGATCGGGGCCACCAGCCGTCCCCTCCGACTGTTCCTCGGGTGCGCCCCGACGCTGGGGCAAAGTGTCCAGCCAGTCCCCGGCCGCTTCAGGCATGTCGAAGAACAATGCACGGCCATCATGTTCGATGCGTAGTTTCGCCGGGAACAGCATGGAGTACCTCGCCCCCAGCTCACGCAGTCTACGTTTCACGCCCGTGAAACTTTGCCTTCGCTTCTGCACCGCTTGGGTGAAGTCCGGGAAAAAGTTAATGTCAGCATTTTGGAACTTCAGCGGCCCACCTCTCCTCGATGCCTGTAGGATAGCGTCCCTATCCCTAAAGTTGAACACCCTGGCGATGATGGGGCGCGGAGGGGCCCCCAGCTTTGGGCGGCCTCCGGGCTGTCTATGAGCTCGCTCCACCGAGAAGAACTTGCTGAGGCCGCCGGGGATCAGATAGTTCTGGACCAAGTCCTCAACAAAGAGATCAGTCGCGTCCTCCTCGGCCCCCTCCGGGACACCAACAATGCGGACGTTCTGGCGCCTGGCCCGTCCTTCAAAATCATCAAGCCTACGGGCAAACAGCGAGTTCGCAGCTTTTAGGTCGCGGATCTCCGATTGAAGGTCCGTTACGTCCGAGGTCAGGCTCGACGATTTGATGTCGAGTGACTTGACCCGGTCATTAGTCTTGCCGAGATCGGCTCTGATCAAATTGATCTCGATGGCCAGCGTGTCGCCCTTGTGCGTCAGCACCTCATGTTGCTTGTGCATCTCTACCTTGATGCCCGCAATAACGCCTATGACGTCCCGGAGGGTGGGAGCCGAGTCGTCCAGCGACACATCCCGCTGCATGTCCTTAGGCCTCACGGTGACTCCGGGCGATCCCTTTGGGTGGGCGTAGCGATCGGAGTTGGTGGACTGAGAAAGAGATGTTTTTCTGCTGACCCGGGGTTTCCCTCTGTCTGAATCGCCTCTGCCAGCCATGTTTGGCAAGAAGCCCACTCAATCAGGAAGACCCCCTGGTCCTCGTCGGGGCCCCAAGTCGGCAGGCGGTAGCAGCCGCGTCCACCGCTCGGTCAGTACATCAGTCTCCAGAGTAACCCGGGTGACACCTTGATGTAAGGCAGTCGTTCACTCCTAGGACCACCACCGTGCAGCAGCGCCGCAGTCGCCCATGTAAGCCCGGGCACTGATGGCGTCGTCGTCCCCAATCTTCAACACGGTGTAACTCCCCCTGGGGGTCTCGGATCTTCAATCGGAAAACGAGTCCCGCATCAGCAGCAGTTCAACAACATGTTCCCACTACCGTGGGACAGGATAGATGACAGGATTAATTCGGAGGATCGGAGGGTCTTCGGAGCTCCGAGCTCACGCGGCCATTTTGGTTGCCCGCGAAGCTCCTCCCTTGTCATGTTGTATTGTTAATATATTTTCTTCAAAAAAGGTGGAAATCTTGTCACACGGGGCCGGTGAAAGGGGAATATTCCTTGGCAGAGCTTTAGGCTGCAGGAAAGATTTGGAAATGTATAAAAACCTTTTTTTTGCGTCAAAGTTAGCTTGTTCCACTTGGCTGGTGAAATAGGGATTTTTGGCATCCCTTATAAAATTATGATAGGATTTCTGGGCCATCCTAACAGGTCCTAAGATTTATAGGCCAAACACCATTTGTGCTCAAGTTGCTTACAACAGAGCTTTCCTTTAAATCTATCATATCTATCATATCTATCTATCTATCTATCTATCTATCTATCTATCTATCTATCTATCTATCTATCTATCTATCTATCTATCTATCTATCTATCTATCTATCTATCTATCTATCTATCTATCTATCTATCTATCTATCTATCTATCTATCTATCTATCTATCTATCTATCATATCTATCTGTCTGTCTGTCTGTCTGTCTGTCTGTCTGTCTGTCTGTCTGTCTGTCTGTCTGTCTGTCTGTCTGTCTGTCTGTCGGTCTGTCGGTCTGTCGGTCTGTCGGTCTGTCTATCTGTCTATCTGTCTATCGGTTTATCCGTCTATCCGTCTATCCGTCTGTCTTTCATTATATCTGTGTATGTGTTATAGACTGACACTTTGCAGTTATAGTTAGGATTCCCAGGCATAGGAATTCCTTGGATTTTTACACATTAATAACTTTGCCCATGTTTGGCGAAACTCCATGAAACTTTCCAGACCTATAGCTTTTTCTACATTGGCAGATGATGGCAGAGTATGCAACAAAAAAATGGCTGCCCCAAAATGAATTTTATCACTAAAGTATTTTCCATTGACTTGTGTGTTTGTCACATGTAGCGCACGAGTGGCTGAACAGATTTGAATGACAGTTGACAGGAAAATAGATTATGGTGTGTAGATGATCCTTTTGGGTAGTACAGGTAAGTAGTTTTAAAAGTTAGAATGCATTTTAACATAGTAATATCTGTGGCTGTAATATTTTGCGAAAGTACTGTAGTACATAGCAATGACAAGGAATTATATGATTTAGTAGTGACTACCTTTACAAAAGTGAAAGTCAGCCATGGCGGTGTTCTAGGTTAGGGCCTTAGATATAGGTCAATATTAAGTTTGATATTTTTTCACTACCTATTGCCACTTTATTTATAAGTTTCCCTATCCATTAGCACCTTATTAGAGTGGTAATAGGTAGGGAAAATTATTTATATGTTTCTATATGTTTAAATAAAACTGTATGGAGTACAGTGGTACTTCCCAGGAAGTGATGCAGAAATTAAAATAAAAAAAAGTTACAAAAATAAAAGAACATTCTACTAAACATTCTACTATATTATAGTTTACAAACATAGTGTATTTACAATGTTTTACTTATTTAATTCTTCACAAAAAAGTCTATAAAATACCATGATATACTTACAAATTACAGTGTGACTTAAAACTTTTTTTTTTTAAATGTAATGCAAAAACATTTATAAATACACTGTACTATGCTATATTTAGGTCGAGCCTAGCAGCGCACATGCACTGCTCTGCGAGGCTTCTTGGGTCTTTTCTTTGTGGGTCTGACTCTCCCACACATTGGATTGGCTTCTGTGTGTGTCTTTCTATAATAAAAGCATGCAAATAGTTAAAGGTGGGTGCATGTCCCACCTCTTTTGAAATGTTCACTCCCACTGCCTTTTGCCTCAGGAGCAAGCAGCGGTGTGCAAGGTGGTAGCTGCAGTGCCTCCTTGTTGCTATTGATATTATCCTGGTAACCGCGTTATAATCATCAAACAATGTTGCAGTTCCTCCTTGTTCCAATAGATATTATCCCGGTAACTGTGTTATAATCATCAAACAATGTCATAAAACGATGCCCTCTCTTTTCTCTCCCTTCGTATGTATTTGCTGCCTCCTCCTCTGCCCCAGTCTACTCCCTTAGTGCTTTAAAGCATCATGGAAGCACTGTAAGCGCTAAACACACAACCACCATGACAACACACTAAAAGCCATACATAGAGCTGCATCAAGGAAAAGGTTGAGGTAAAACCTTTTACATCTTCGAAGTGAAGACCCCGGCACTTAAAGTAACCCCGATGGTGAGTCCCAACAAGAAATATTCACAAGTCCCAGTAGCAGGAGTCACACCTCGTGTGTAAACAGGCAATCAGCTGGGGTGAGTTCTCGCTGCCTGCTGCACTCCAATAAGGGGGCCTGAAGGGGGCACTCGGAGGAGATGGGCTCGGGCGCTTGTGGCGGGAGAGATAACAACCGGTCAGCACCTTCTAAACTGAGGTTAACGCTGCCATAGTCGATTTTTGCTTCTCAAACACTAGTTTCGATGCATATTTAGTAATATTTTAACTGTCTGCGCTTGGCTCAGGAGTTAGACGTTATCTTCCCAGAATCATAGGATTATTTTGATGGCTCCCCAATGAACAACCATTCCAAAACCAAAAACTTCAAACAGTATTTCACTTTACTAATAAACTCTAATAATTGGTTCCGGAGTAGCGTACTACTCACCACAAAGCGCTTCAACGCCTGTCAGGGGTCGTAAGCACTATATAAATACAATTTACAATTACAATTCAATTACAGCTGTGCTCTCCTGTCAATTTGCAAGACGTTATCCTTTTGCTCTCTGGCCTTAGTGTCTTCCAGATTGCTGGAGGCACTTCATGCACTTCTAGCTCTGGCTTGACTCTTCAGCTGTCTGCAGTAGGCATTTTTGCAAATTTTTCAAACAAGTACTGGCAATGCCAACAGGTATGACGTTAAAAGAATGTTGTCTGGTAATGTATTTAATTAATTAGCTATTATTAAACAACAAGAATTGCCAATACTGTACTATGATTCGCCTCTCAGTAAGCTCAAAACATACGAGTTAAACGCTATGTTTTGTTTTCGAACTTATATTTGATTCAATCTTTTTTATTATTTTGCAAAATTTCTTTACTTCATGATTTTGGTTATTATTTCTCCAATTTTTTACAATTTACAAGACCTTCTGTACACAACTTAACAATCACATAAAAAATACATTTAGACACATTACCTTATGTACATTTTCCATTCGTCACTCATTCAAACATACCCTCTCATTCACCCACAGACATCAGACATTCATATATTTACACTGGAATTACAATATTCACAGGATGCCATAGAAAAATCCATTTTGTAGATAAGACAATTGTTTAGAGCAATTCATAATGACTCCTTGTGATTCAATGGCTCTAACAGTCTACACGTTTCGAACTCGCTGTGTTTTTGGAGTTCTCATCAGGACAAACAGCTCTATTAATCTGAACTTGTGTTCTTTGCGGACCCCGAAGCGCACGCAGACCGTGTCAGTTACGGAGAGACACGAGAAGGAGAGATCTTGGCTTCTAGGTGTGGCGGGTACTTTTAACCAAAACCGAACAGATCCCGCCCACAAAGAGTTCCCTGTTCACAGCAGCCTGCATCAAGAAATCAAGCTAGGCAGTCTATTCCAATTTGAAAGTCCTTCAATTTCACAAACACAAATTCGTTTAATCCTGATTTGACTGGTTTTGCGCCGGGTTGATTGAAAGCAACCACACAAGTTCAGATTAATAGAGCTGTTTGTCCTGATGAGAACTCCAAAAACACTGCGAGTTCGAAACGCGTAGACTGTTAGAGCCATTGAATCACAAGGAGTCATTCTGAATTGCTCTAAACAATTGTCTTATCTAAGAAAAGGATTTTTCTATGGCATCCTGTGAATATTGTAATTCCAGTGTAAATATATGAATGTCTGATGTCTGTGGATGAATGAGAGGGTATGTTTGAATGAGTGACGAATGGAAAATGTACATAAGGTAATGTGTCTAAATGTATTTTTTATGTGATTGTATAAGTTGTGTACAGAAGGTCTTGTAAATTGTAAAGAATTGGTGAAATAATAAACAAAATCATGAAGTAAAGACATTTTGCAAAATAATAAAAAAGATTGAATCAAATATAAGTTTAAAAACAAAACATAGTGTTTAACTCGTATGTTTTGAGCTTACTGAGAGGCGAATCATAGTACAGTATTGGCAATTCTTGTTTAATAATAGCTAGTGGCTAAGCCTTGCTGTTGGGAGCCCAGACCCAGTGGTGGTTTTTTCGTTTTAATTAATTAGCAGCGCGGACCGCTTTCACTTTTGCGGCGTGCTTTTTTATTTAATTATTTTGCAGCACTGTACGCTCACTTTAGCGGCTGCACTTGGTTATTTAATTAATTTGCTGTTTTCTTCTGCGTGAGGGGCACAGGTGGGGCTGGAGCCAGGCACGTCACACGAAGCTTGGTTCTGTTTTGGCGAAACAAGCACTTGCAATGCAATAGGTCTCACATTTACATGAGTTTGAGCTATTGACATTGCAAATGACATTGCCTTTTAGTTTTAGTTTTTAAAACATAAATAAAAAGCATTGTCATATATAATGCCAATAGCTGAAACTTGCTTAAATGCGAGATCATATTGCATTGCAAATGCTTGTTTACTATTATAGTGTACCGCAGTGCATTAAAAAAAAAAATACATCTTTTTTTACATTTTCTGCAGCAAATGCAGTACTTTGTAGATACTAGCGGGGATCTCTGTAAAGTCTTTTAAATATGAAGAAAATTATAAATACTTTACACAATCTATTACCACTTTAATAACGTGGCAATAGGTAGGGAGCAACAATAAAACCTACTACTTACCTATATCTAAGGCCCTAACCCAGAACGCAGCTAAAGTGTGCTGAAAATTACATAGCTGCCTTTAATTTTTTGTAAATCCAGCCATTAGCCAATCATATGCTGCCTTGACATTGGCATGCACTGTGATATGTCGCAGAGTTACTGCAGTGTACAGTGGCCCTATATATAACTAAGTATTTAGATACTTATAACATAAATACAACTTAAACTTTGTACACCTGCTACCAAAACATTAACATCAGCACCCCATAGTCTATATTCCAGTCACATTACATCTACATCTGTAAACCCACTTTCACACTATATCTTTTTGAAATACCACACTCCACTCTATCAGTTCACTCTATGTTCTTCCCCACTCCACTCAACACCACTCCAGTCTACACAACTACACCCTACACACCTACACTCCACGCTTCTCCTCTCTACGATATTCCAATATATGCAACTCCACTGTACACCACTCTACTGTATGATATTCCTCTGTGCAATCTACACTCCACTCTACACCACTCCACTCTATGCCTCTTCACTCTATACCACTCTACTGTATGCTAGTCCACTGTTTGCCACTCAAATCTACCACACTCCACTCTATGGCACTCGTCTGTACCCCACTCCATTGTATGGTATTCTACTCTTCACCATTCCACTCTATGCCACTCCACTCTACACCACTTCACTCTACGATCTTCAAGTGTACGCAACTCCACTCCACACCACTCCACATTATGCTGTTCCACTGTCAGCCTTTCCACACTACGCCACTCTACTGTACTCCACTGTACTTTTCCACTGTATGCCACTCCACCCTGTGGCAATCCACTCTATGCCACTCTACTCTACCCCACTCCAATCTGCGCAATTCCACTCCACCCTATTTCACTCTATACTACTCTACTGTATGACAAACCACTCTGGGTCACTCCACTCTAAGCTATTCCAAACTACGAGATTCCACTCTACACCACTCCAGTGTTTGCCACTCGAAAGTACGCTATTCCACTGTATGCCACTCCGCTCTATGCCAGTACACTTTACGCTAGTCCACTGTATGCCACTATAGTGTACCTAACTCCACTGAACGCCACTCCATTCTATACTATTACATTCTAACCTATTCCACTCTGTCACTGAACTGCACACTACTCCACTATACACCACTCAACTTCACTCTACACCATTCTGCTCTAAATCCATACCACTTCACTGTACCTTATTACAGTTTCCACCACACCACTGTGAACCACTCCCATCTATGCCACTCCATGGTTTCCCATGCCACTCTACACCACTGCTATGCTATTCCACTGTACGCAACTACACTGTACCCCACTATGCTATTCCACTTACACCAATCCAGTTTAACCCTCTCCACTCTACTGCACTCCACTATACACTAGTCCATTGTACATCACTCCACTCTATGCCACTCCACTCCACTGTACAACACTCCACTCTATGCCACTCCAATGTATGCTATTCCGCTCTACGCCACTCCAGTCTACAACACTCCACTATATCCCACTCCAGTCTACGCCATTCCATTATACTCCATTCTACTCTAAACTACACTCTTCACCACTCCACTCTACATTATTGCACTGTATGCCACTCCACTGTACTCTTCTCCACTCTATGCTACTCCACTCTATGATATTTCACTGTATTGCACTGTACTGTACGCTATTCCACTATATGCCACTTCACTCTACACCACTGCCTTGTACTCCACTCCTCTGCATGTTATTCCACTTCACTCCGATCCACTACACCCTCCTCCACTCTACGCCACTCCACTCTACATCACTTCGATGTATGCTAGTGCCCTCTATGTCACTCCACTGTACAGTACTCCAGTCAACACCACTCCACTGTGCGAAACTCCACTCTATGCAACTCTACTCTTCTCTACTCTGTTTCACTATATGCCACTACAGGGTACCTCATTCCACTGAACGACACTCCACTCTACTCCACTGTATGCCACTCCACTCTACTCACTCCACTCCATACCACTGCACTCTACACCACTCCACTCTACGCCACTCCAGTCTAAGACACTCCACTGTATGCCTCTCCACTCTATACTACTCCACTCTATGCTATTTCACTGTATGCCATTGTACCGTACACATTCGACTCTATGCCACTCCACTCTACTCCACTGCCTTGTACTTCTCTCTCTTGCACGTTATTCTACTGTACACCACACCACAACACCCTCCTCCACTCTACACCAGTTCACTGTATGCTATTGCACTCTACCCCACTTCACTGTATGGCACTCCATTCAGTGACGCACCACTGTACAACCTTCCACTGTACGCCACTCTACATCAATCAACTCGACTCTATTCCACTGTATGCCACTCTAGCGTACCTCGCTCCACTGAACGCTCCTCCATCCCACTCCACTGAACACCACACCACTCTATGCCACTCCACTCTGCGCAACTGCACTATACGCTAATTCACTGTACGCAACTATACTCTATGCCGCTTCACTCTGTTATTCCACTGTACGCAAGTGCACATTACACCACTCCTCTCTACGCTATACCACTGTATGGTAATTAAATTTACCCCACTCCACTCTACCGCACTCCACTGTACGTTAGTCCATTGTGTGTCCCTCTACTGCACGGCACTCTCCTAGACTGCACTGTAGGCTATTCCACTCTATGCCACTCCACTCTATGCTACTCAGTTTACAGCACTGCACTGTTCGACACTCCACTCTAGGCTGTTTCTCTGTATGCCACTCTACTGTATGCTATTCCACTCTATGCCAGTTAACTCTACACCTCTACCTCGTATGCCACCACACTTTTCCACTGCACACCGCTCCACTGTACGCTATTCTACTGTATGCCACTCCACTTTACTCAACTCAACTGTGTGCAATTGCACTCTATGCCACTCCACTCTACGCTGTTCCACTCTATGCCACTCCACTCTATGCCACTTCACTGTATGCTATTCCACTGAAGGCCACTCCACTCTACCCCACTCCGCTCTACACATCTCCCCTCTATGTAACTACAGTCTGTGTGTTCCACTGTATATACTCTACTCTACCCAATTCCACTCCATACTACTCTACTGTACTCAATAAATGACACATAATCCCTTTAGCAACAGTGAACGGTCCTGCACTCGGCCAGACAATGCTTCACTCTATAGCACTCTACTGCACAACACTGTACTGTCAGTTCGAGCCTGGAGAATTCATGAAGTAAAACATTATACTTACATATGTGAAAGGCCCTGACCTAGAACACAGCCGAAGTGTACTTAAATCAATCAATCAAAGCTTTATTACGATAATTAAGTCTTAAAGCACATACATATATAATAGCAAAAGAAGTTCGATATATATTAAAAAACCTTACATTTATAAATTGTTAAAAAGTACAAAATGTATATACAAAATAGAGAATAAATATAAAAATATTTAAAAAGATCCAGTCATAATACAGAGTAGTTAAGTGGGGCTGTTTAATATGTGCAAAAGGATTTGGATATTACTCAGCTTGAAAGTCCACCAACGTGGCGCATACGTATACTCCATAACCAGCTGAGGAATTTGGCCATTGCTATGGCGATGGATGGTGGAATCAAAGCAGAGTACTTTCATTGCTGGGGCACAGTTTCTAAGGCCCAGTGATTTACATATCGGTCTTAGCCATGCACTCCGAGGGATGGTATATGCGGGGCAAACTAGTAGGACATGTGCTACTGTTTCAATTTGTCTGGACAAATGGGGCATTTGTCACATTCAACTTTGCCCCACTTTGCAGTGAAAGATCTAATTGGCAGAGTGCCTGCCCTGAGCTGGAAATATAATTTTCGGTCAAAGGGGTTTGTGATAATGTCGCAGTATTCCTCAAAACGGGGGACGGTTTAAACTCCATAACTCTACCCATTAATGATGAGGAAGATTGGCTACGATATGTGTTACAGAACACCATTTTCCAGTATTTTGCCTTTAGTGCTTCTTTAGAGGGAAAGGAGGCATTGGCAGGATCTGTCCAAAGGGCACTCATACCCATCATTTGGAGAAGGGAATTAATTTCCCGAAACCATTTAATTCTGTGTTGGGTATCTGTCAAGATTACATCCATAATACCTGACGCATAGTGTTCAAATCAATATGGTTGCCTTTAAGTTTTGTAAAGGCAGTCATTAGCCAATCACAAAGAGGAGAAAGCAAAAAAAGAGGTAGTGGTGTCCCTCTAAGAGGAATATCCGCACAATCACAAGCACGTGTAGAGTTGAGAACAGTTAAGAGGACAATAAATATTAAACTAGTATAATAATACTAGCGGAGTGCAACAACAACCCACGTCACTCACTACCAGGGGTGACCAATATGTTGAGAAGGGATCTCAGCATGTAAGTATCAAAAAGAGAACTGGGTTAAGCGTGCACCATCCTAAATAGTAGTAATAAGATTAGGGAATCTAGTAATCACCATCAAGCAATATATTTTATAACAATGAATAATACAGGACAGAAAAAATCAGTCGAAATCCTTCAGAATCTGAGAATCTTCTTTTCTTTTTATTCTTCAAATCATCATAATGAAAACAGCTGACACGTGTTTCGTAGGTACTAGATAGGTACCATAACTTTCTCAAGGCTGAAGATAGATAATATCTGCTGTGAAGACAAGCTGACGAGGGAGAGGAGAAACTCGGGTAATTCCAAGAAGGCTAAAAGGATGTAAATTCACAAATCTTCACAACATGAAATCCAAAGGTGCACCAAATGTAGTTGCGTCAAATAATTGGTGTCTGTAAGATAATCATCCATAAGATCAGGACGATTACTAGAAGGCTAAAAAGATGTATATTCAAAGGTCTTCACAATATTAAATCCAAAAGATGCACCATATGTGGTTACGTCAACTATAGGTTAATCATCCACGAGATCAGGACAATTGCTATTGTTAAGCGCTTAAAAGTCCAATCAAATGAAGAGTGGCAAAGTATGTAACCACTCAGAAATAAAATGTCGGGGCTCCGTGTAGTTCCAGGTAACCGTATCCGATACCTTGGAGCTTGTGTCAGAAAACGGCGTCCCACACGAAGAATGTGTTCTTTGGATTTCAAGCTGTGAAGATTTGTGAATTTACATCCTTTTAGCCTTCTTGGAATTACCCGAGTTTCTCCTCTCCCTCGTCAGCTTGTCTTCACAGCAGATATTATCTATCTTCAGCCTTGAGAAAGTTATGGTACCTATCTAGTACCTACGAAACACGTGTCGGCTGTTTTTATTATGATGATTTGAAGAATAAAAAGAAACGAAGATTCTCAGATTCTGAAGGATTTTGACTGATTTTTTCTGTCCTGTATTAGTCATTGTTATAAAATATATTGCTTGATGGTGATTACTAGATTCCCTAATCTTATTACTACTATTTAGGATGGTGCACGCTTAACCCACTTCTCTTTTTGATATTTAGCCAATCACATACTACTTTGTCATCGCTATGTACTGTGGCACGTTCACCAAATACCTCGAAATTTCGCAAAACTATGGCAGCAAGACATATCACTAAGTTAAAATGCCTTCTAACTTTTAAAATACTTACACTACTTACTTATACTACCCAAAAGGATCATCTACTCACCAACATTTTAGGTTCCTGACACATTTCATTCAAATGTGTTCTGCTGTTTTTGCGCAATGTGCAATACAAATGTTTATAGAAAATGCATTGGTGGAAAAATGGGTTTTGGGACCCTCCTTTGTGCTGTGCACCCCCTTGGCCAATCATCAGAAAGCTTTCCATCTATTTATCTATCTTTCTGATTCCAGCAAAATCTAAGTGTCTTGAGTAACACCGGACTGACTCAGTAACAACTTATAACTTAATAGAAACTTGTTTCAAAATTAATTTGCCGCAAGATATGGTAATGTGATATTTTCCTGCATGCGGGCAGAACTAGTCACACCTTGGTGTGGCAATGCAGGAGAATTCAATATGAATGGCAAATACCTAATAAATCACCATTGAGCATGCTAGATATGCTCGATGCATAGGTGTTGTCCAAATGAAGTCTGTAATCAAAGTTTAGTTTTGCCAACAGCTTTCATTTTAGTGGGAGTGCCCTTTGTAATGAAGTAAAGGCTTAACACATTGGCACTGGGTGGCACAGGGTGAATGATCAAGAGAAAGTTGGGAAATCGCAAACTTTTCCCAACAACATCCTTTTGTAGTTGAAACTTTTAGCTGTTAATGTCTTTATTTGGTGGGGGTGTTTTTTTATGCTGAATAACTGTACTGCAGACACAGAGGCGCTGCCCAAATCCTTAAAGCCTTCTGGTGCTCTGTATGAAGAAGATATTTGGAACATAAAGATCTGAATAGCCTCTTGGCACGTCACTGAATGTATGGCATGAACGTACTCAGAAATCAAGTCCACCATATAGATTCCCTAACGTTGCCGAGAAACACTCCCCAAACTATTTAGGGAAGACCCAGGGAAATTCCAACATTTCTCTTGTGAATCTGTGACATATTTGTGCATTGTTCACATGTGTACCAGGTTTGTGAGAGCATGCACGTGAACAGAGTAATACAAAAAGAAATATGGTTTAGCAAGCAACAATGAAAGTGCTAGATAATTGGAAAACAAAAGAAAAAGTGCTAGATAATTGAAGAAGTGGAAACGAGAAAGAGGGCCTGGTTCACAAAGGTAAATGTGTGCTATTCACAAAGGTATTTTATTAGTAGCATCTTTACGCCTGCGGAGTCTTCTTGCGCATATCTTTTTTATGTGTGGAGACTTCGGAGTCGTAAAGATACTACTAGTAAAATGCCTTTGTGAATAGTAAACAGTCTTAAATTTACACAAAGTGTAAATTTACATTTCTGAATCAAGCCCCTAGTGAGGATGAATCAGTGAGTAAGAAAGAAAGTTCAATCTCGTTTGCGAGACAAGATGGGTTTTCATTCTAATTTAACACAATAATATACCAAAAACAAAGCTGGCATAATAACACATTTGTCATTCTAGGTCACTCAAACTAGACTATCTGGGATGACTGAGTCAACAACTCTGACTCATTTCCGCCTGTACATAGACGGCATCTCCCAGAAAAGCCAAATGAAACTCCCAAGAGCTCCACCTATCCTAGAAAAACAACGCCTTCAATGTCTTCTTTTGTAAGTTTTCTGCTCAAGAAACCATGATCGGTGTCGGTGTAAACTATACTGAATCTCAAAGCATTATAACCAATGATTCTACTCACACGCCCCTTAAGTAAAACAATTTAAACGTCAGTTTCTTTGTTTAGCTTTCAGCTGAAATTGGATGACCTTGTGACAAAGCGGTAAACACTCGTAAATCAGATTTTTGAACACAAATGGCTTGGTTTAATACTGCAGGGGATTTAAAAATAGTGGGCTTGCAGATGTAAAGTGTTTAAGTTGCAATAGTGCAACAGGATAATGTAATTTGGTGCAGGGATAAAAGCCATTCATGTGGTCGGGACTGGGGATTGTGAAGAGTATTTACCCTTGAAAGGTTGTGAACACCCTTTAAACATGTTATTCGTGGGATTCTCCAGCTCCACTTCTACCCACTTCCCACCATTGAAATGGTTGAAAATTGAATCGATTTGAGGTCAGGAATAAATGTCTTTCCAGGGTGGGAAGGCGAATGAAACACCCCCATAACTGTTGAAGGTATAGGGGAATATGTTTTCCTATGCTGAATAGTATTTTCTAGAGAAAAAGGCAGAGGTTCATTTCAGAAAAACAATTGTCCTGATGTGCAGAGCATTTTCTTCGTGGGTTTGGAGGTGAGGTCCATTGTTTGTTTTGCCTTCTTGGGTCCACCATGTCTCCCCCTGCATTGCTGGGCAGGGCTGCTGCCTTTGTTGATCACAGGTGGAGCCATCACTCCAACAGCAGTTCTCCTTACCCACATGAGACAGGGGAAACGTGAATTGGGAATCAACAACTTGCGGCAATCCACCCATCCAGCCAAACTCTAAATAACCCCAAAATAGTCCCTTCAGTTTTATGTGGCTAGAATGTTCTACTTTGGTCAGTTCAGTCAGTTACCTAATAGGGCTTAGCAGGGAGAACATCATTGACTGTGGTTATACATAGATCATGTCTATGTCCTGGTTTGCAACTAGGCCCATGCCGGACTAGCCCGTGGACCCGCATGGGCTAAGTCTGGCCAAGCCATGTTGACTGACCTTTTAGGGGTAACTGAACCATAACTGTTCTAACTTACCAGATTGTTGTTTTTAATGATATTGAAGGGTCCCAAATCAATAAAGGAAAAATCCTTTGGGTTTAACCATGCAGTATTTTTATCTAGACCCCTGCACTATTACAGTAAAACATTTAAGAACTCCCTTAACAGGTTGAATCCACCAGACTGGAATCTATCTACTCGGGTGTGGTTAGGTTGCCTATGATGAAGCATGCCGCTTTAAATTGTGGCTAAGGTCACCATCCCATAATCTTTAAGACTCTGCTGGATATCCTCTTTTCTTTACCACTCATATATCATCTTAAGCTAGGTAAGTTTTTCCCACCAGGGTACTAGTGTGTTTATTTAGTTGTGTGCATTCCCACACTGTATTCATGATCTCACGATAGTCATTACTTCTAATGACTATCTGTCCGACCCTCATTCAGAGGGCCATGGGGCAAGCAGGAGCTACTAGGCCCAACGACAGGGGTTGAGGCCTTTTACTCCTTATGTCCTGTTGCCCAGCCTACTATGAATCCTGAGCAGCTGAGCAAAGTACCCCATCAGCACTTGACTCTCAGTGGTAGAACGGGTCAAGCAGTCCAAGACTTCTCGGGGTGGAAATAGACACAGTGGGGTGAACACAGGTGTGCAATGGAAAATATGTTCAGCAGTACCAATATGTTATTGTCCAGTCAAATACTTGCTATTATGAAAAAAGGAGTATTTATATACCACACAAAGTAGAATATGGCATTCACAAAAAATACACACAGTTTCCTGAGGTAAGGGCTCTAGTGTTGTAACAGGTGGGTTCCTGAGTCCCATTCCTGTTTTGCTAACTGTAGTAGTTATTCCTCATTCACTGTAGGCAACTTTGAGGCTAAGCTCCACAAGTAGTCATGGGTCTCAGTAGTCCTGTTCTGACTCTTATTAAAATGAAAATGCTTCAGCGCTGAAGTGCTGTACGGCAAGCAAGTTCCCCGGGGACTTCTGGTCCATAAATCACCAGGACCTGCCTGACCGGAGTCGCGAAGCACACTCTCTTCTCGAACTCTGACGCTTCATTGGATGTCTCCAGTGTGCTCCTTAGACATGACCTGCAGGGTCAGCGGTTGGGTATCCTCATGTTTCTCACAAGGGGTACTGCGGGGGCGGTTGCCTGTGGGTCCTTGATACTCCTCCGATGTTGGTAAATTTACTTGTGTCCTTGGGGGGGGAGTCTGATTCTCCTGGCCCCACCTGCTATACGGGGTTGCCAACTTCACTTCACACATGGGTTAGAGCCTGATTGGCACAGCAGTAATCTTCATGGCAGCCCCACTTAGAATACAGGATCGCCGGCTTCCTTCTACACATGGTCTATGATCCTGATCGGTTCAGAAGCTGTTCTCCTCACACCTCACACCTCGTTTCAGAGATCAAACCACCAGGATCTGCCACAGGACCTTGCTCACTCCAGTGCTTTTCTCTTTCTCACAGGACACACAAAAATTGGCAAGCAGGCAGGTGTAAAGATGATACACCGCCAGGTAAGATGAATTAAGCTTTTATTCAGAAGTACACTGACACCAAAGGTAAGCCTTCTCTCATGAGCCTCTCGCCAGCAACTGTTCCCCCCAACTGTCATTCCCCTTGCCAGCGTTCCAGATCAGAACACACTGACGTCACAACCCATCCAGCACGAGACGCGTGCTGGTACATTGCCCACACAGTGAATAAGTAAACACAACACATCTCCTTATCAATAAAAACAAAACAGGACTGTGTGGAACCAGCAAATGAGCTATATTGGAACAGAGATGAGACCAACCGCTAATCGCGCACAAAATCGTGTAACTTAGCTGGTGGTTTGACCACTCTCCCAAATCTGCTCACAGTAGGCTCGCCATTCAAACTGATGTCTCGAGCCGTAAGATCTTTATCAACAGAATCATCTAAATCAACATTGGTATCACTAGTGGTCTGATATCCTTTGTACACTTCCGATAACTCCTCGCTCAACCTACTACTACTGTCCTCCCGAATCAGTGAACTGTCAGAAGTATGCTCGCACCCATAAGATACATCATTTCTACCCGAAGATACATCATTTGTTCCATGTGGGTGAGAGCCTCCACACACCCCACGATCCAGAATCCAATCGTAGTCTTGAGCATAGGAACCATCTCGGTCAACAGGTACGCACTGAGGATGAGACGTGGCCACCCCCTCTTTCCACATTGACAATGAGGAAAAAGGCCATGTTTTACCATCACTCAGTAGCGCCGAATTACAAAAAACTTTCTTGACTTTTATTGGTTGTGAGTAGTGATTCTGCCTTTTGCTTGAGCACTTCGATTTCTTCACTCTAACTCTGTCTCCCACCTGGATGGAAACCTCTTTGCAAGCATGTTTGAAGTCATAGTATCTTTTCCCCACAATTCGTGACTCCTGCAAATGTCTTTGAACTTCTTCGGGGGACCAACACTCTCTTTTGGGGATTGCCCAACCCACATTGTCCTTAGTTATGGGGGTCCTCCCTCTCAAGAGCACAAAAGGACTGGCTCCTGTGGATTCACAAGGAGTTACTCGGAAAGTCCAAAGATTGTTGATGAGTTGCTTTCTCCATGACAGGTCATTTTGGTTAGCTAGTTGAATTATCCCTTTAATCACCCGATTGAACCTCTCAACTGCGCCATTACCAGCAGGATGGTATACAGAAGTGGTTTTATGTTTGATTCCATGTTTAAAAATGAATTCTTTAAATACTGCAGACGTAAATTGTGGACCATTGTCCGATACTATACAATATGGGAGGCCTTCTCTAAGGAATAACTTGCGTAAAAATCCTACCACACTTTTGGCCTCAGCATTCTGGACCACTTCTACTTCTGGCCACTTCGAAAAATGGTCTACCAACACAATAAGGTACAATAGTTCATCGTGTTCTCGAATGGGTCCACAAATGTCAATCCCTAGTCTGACCCAGGGCATGGATGGACAAGAAAGGGGTTGAAGGGGTGGCCACAATGTGTGCTTAGATTTGTCCGAATTCTCACATGCCACACAATTCCTGACACTCCTTTTAATTTCGATGTCATACCAGTATGAGTTTCTGACTCTACTCTTGGTTTTACCTATGCCAAGGTGCCCCTCGTGACAAATCTCTTGAAGTTTGGCACGTAAACACTTGGGAGGAACAACCTTGCCATTCCTCAGTACCAAATCTCCTTCCACAGACAGTTCATCCTTGAGTTCCCAAAATGAATGTAAATGTCCAGGAACTCTTTTCTTTACCGGCCAACCAGCTCTTATATATTCTTTTACTCCAAGAAGTACAACGTCTTCCTCCATAGCTGTAGACCAATCTGCCCCAGAAATACAAGATATCTCATCTACGATGTTGGCTATGCAAAAAGTATCAATGTCCGAGACTTGCCCATCAGTGTTGGGTAAAAGTAAACGACTTAGACAGTCCGCAACCTTATTTTTAATTCCAGGAAGGTACTCAACCTCATAGTTAAACTCTAGCAGCTTCATGGAGATGCGAGCTAAGCGGGGGATGCAATTTGGAGACCCTTTGTAGAAAGTACCTTTATTAGAGGTTTATGATCACTTCTTAGGGTGAACTTGTAACCCCAAATGTACTGCCTAAAATGATCCAAACCCCAAGCACATGCCAGTGCCTCTCTCTCAATCACAGAATACCTTTCTTCTGTGGGTGTGATCTATCGTGAGGCAAAGGCTACAGTAACCTCCTTTCCTTCTTCAGTTATCTGTGACAGTACAGCTCCCAGCCCTTTATTACTCGCATCTGTGGTGACCACGCTGTGGAACGAGGGATTGAACCCCTGGAGGGATGGGGCATTGCAGATATCTTCTTTAATCCTTATAAAGGATTCTTCACACATGGCACCCCATTCGAATTTGCTTTTTTGTTTGATAAGTTCTCTTAAGTGAAAGGTCTTTGCAGAAAAATTACGCACACATTTGGCATAAAATTCCGAAAGGCCAAGGAAAGCTCTAACTTCCTCCTTGCTCTTGGGTGAGGGAGCTTCCCTAATAGCTGACAACAGTTCTTTCTTTGGTTTTATGCCATTGCCATCAATTTCGTGTCCCAAATAAGTAACCTTATTTGTAGCAAATTTACACTTTCGCAAATCGGCCGTAAGGCCATGGTGTTCCAGTACCCCCAAGACTCTGTTCATTTCTCATCATGTTCTCTTCTGGTGGTGCCTGTTACCATGATGTCATCCTGAAAAATTAAGAGATCCTTCTCTTCCTTCAAGAGTGTGCTCATTAACCTTTGGAACATGGCCGCAGCCGAAGCCAGTCCGAAAGGTACCCTCTTAAACCTAAAACATCCCAAAGGCGTTACAAACGTGGTGAGGCTCCTACTTCTGGGATGCAAAGCCACTTGGTGGTAGGCTGAGCTCAGATCAATTGTGGAAAACCACTTTGCTCCATTAGTGTGGGAAAGCATCTCACTAATCTTCGGCAAGGGAAATTGGTCAACGAAGATGTTCTTATTGAGATCGAGTAGATCAACATTAGACAGAGTTTGCCATTGGATTTCTTCATGATAACCAAGGGCGAAACTCACTCCGCTGATTCTACCGGCTCAATAATACCCTCTTTTTGTAATCTCTTTAATTCATCTTCCACTTCACCAATGATGGAAAACGGTATGTTCCTAGATTTGTGTATGCAAGGGACCGCATTTTCTTTGAGTTTGATCTCATGAGCAAAACCTTTAAGTTTTCCAACTGTCTCTGAAAACACCTTGGGATATCTTTTCATAAAGAAATTGTTACACACTTCCTCAGTTTGTAAAATCAGGACAGGATCTGGGCTATTAGGATCCAGAATTATTCCTAATTCTTCTTGATTGATCCATCCTAATACAGCAGGACCAACCTTGGAGATATACAGTTTTCCTAGCATTTGACGAGACTTAAACTGAAATTGTAACTCTCTGAAACCCAACATTTCGATAGGTTCGTATGTAAAAGATTTAGGAAAAATGTCAGGACTTTGTAACTTTTTGCCTATAACAGGAACACATTTTTCCAACCACACCATTTCGTTAACGATGGTATAAGGTAAACCTGAATCAGCTACTATTGAAATGTCCACCCCACCAATATTCATGTGACAAATCGGTTTCTTCCTTTTGCTTCCTCCATCATCAACATTCAACACAAATACATTCATATCATCCTCATCCGAAGAGATACTATCCTCTTGTTCATCAAGCACAATTGCTTTTACATTTCTTCATCTTTTCTGTTTCTTCGGACACATTGCAATGAAATGCCCAACTCCCCCACAATTTTAACACTTTTGCCTCAAAGCTGGACAAGATTTGTCATTTGCCAAATGGTATCTGCTACCACATCTAAAACATTTTCTATAATCAGAAAGTTTAACGTTATAATTTGAATCTTTTCTTTGTACATAACTAGGACGGGGTTTGCTGTTAGTATTTTTAGAAGCTATTACTTTTGCAACAGTGGATTTGTCTTCCGTGGAAGATTGTTCTTCCTTCAACACAGCTTTGGCACATCTTCCAGTGAGCTCAGTACATTTAACAATTTCCACTACTTCCTCTAAAGGCAATTCGCCTTTAGCCCACAATTTCTCCTGAACATGTTTATTAGAGGACCTCATGACAACTTGGTCGCGAACTAATTCATCATGTAATCCCCCAAACCTGCACGTAAGCGCTAAGTTTTTCAACGCAGCCACATAATCTTCTACCGACTCTTCTGGGCCCTGTTTACGTTGAAAAAACTTAAACCTGTTTACTGAAATAGAAATAGTGGGCTTGAAATACATAGTTAAATCTTCCAACGCGATTGTATATACATCACCTACTCTAGGTTTTTTGTTAATACGATTGTAAATTTTCATAGCTTTGGCACCTAAACAATGAAGGAGAATTTTTTTCTTCTTTTCAGGAGTTAATTCTTCTTCATCCTCGAAAGTAGACATATAGTTCTCAAAGTATTCTCGCCACACTCTTCCCACTTAAGTGCATCATCGCCTGTTGAAGGAATGAAAGGCAGTGGGGGAGACAGATTCCACACATTGCCCGATGCCATAGTTGTATATGTAGAAGGAAAGGTACCGTAACAAAGTATAGAATCAACTTATCCAAAGGTGTGTGTGTCACCGCAGGCAAGCACAAAGGGACAAAACGGCAGAGAACTTCTGAAAAGCCAGACAGGATAAGGCACCCTGCTCTTGTGAATAGCGTAAGGAATGGTGCTCAAAGAAGACACACAGACACTGGCCACTCAAAATGTAATAAGTAAATTGTTGTGCGTGTCACCGTTGTTGTAGACATGCTTTATATTTGCCAAAGGAGGTGTGAATGTCACCGTCAGAGACACACTCTCACTATGTGAATAATTGCCCCAGACGATGTAATTGAAGAAATAGGTGTGCGTGTCACCGTAGCAGGAGACACGCTCCTAACTTTACATTTCGCTCTTAAAATGGCCGCCAGACGTCGAACGTTCCAGTGACGCTCCCAAGCGGAACTGATACTTCTGATAGGAATGCACAGCTCGCTCGAAGTGCGCATCAGATCCCGTGAGGAAAAAAAATCACCTTGCAAAGCGGAGTTACAATTGAGCCTCCAAGCAGTCAAATGACAGGCATAACCAACTGCCCACAAAGCGAAGACATCACGCCACTCGGACTACGACAGCAGGCAAAGTCCTCAAGCTGACACAACACTCACCGACTAGACCAGGTGAATGGAACAGTTTCCCAGGGATCCTCACTGCTGCGCCGATCACCCCCTCCAGGAATAGCCAACCTTTAAGTCAAGAACAGCCGAAACTGACGCAATGTAGACCTTGCCTCAGGTGACAACCAGGCAGCCCACAGTTTCGGGAAGGGTCGATCAGCTTGTCACTCCCTGAAGATTCCACACGGACACCCGCAAGCGATATGTGGAAAACCGCCACCGGTGACCTGCAGAATGGAAACGAGTACAGCTGATAAGGTGGATCCGTCGTGGTGTCAGTAATCCCGTATCGTCGCCAAATTGTAAAGATGACAACACCGCCAGGTAAGATGAATTAAGCTTTTATTCATAAGTACACTGACACCAAAGGTACGCCTTTTCTCATGAGCCTCTCGCCAGCAACTGTTTCCCCCAACTGTCATTCCCATTGCCAGCGTTCCAGATCAGAACACACTGACATCACAACCCATCCAGCACGAGATGCGTGCTGGTACATTGCCTGTACAGTGAATAAGTAAACGCAACAGCAGGCACTGCTGAATATGGCTCTAGGGGCAGGTGGTGTTGGAATCCCTGGGTGTAATCCCCTCACCTACCTGGGAGACTGGCAGGCCTCGGCCCCCATTCCTGTTCACAGACAGAAGTGTTGTAATGGTAGGTTGATTTGTAGAGCAGTGTGTGACACTCAAGGTACATGGCGAAATGCAGAGATGATGACCGTGGGGTGGCAAAGTAAGATCCTTTAGTCACAGGAGAGAATCCCATCCAACATCCAGGCAGGACACAGCTGTACCTGTCGCCACAGCCTTTAAAACATAACATTCCATCACCTGAGCCAGCTCACTGTGACATCAGGGGGATCCAGGATCAGTCGAGGTAACAATGACAATAGCAGGGGATACCACACAGAAATAATAAAGGTAAATAAAACAAACAAAAAACAACAACAAAATGCTGCTTGTCCACAGTGAGGGTATCCAGGCAGCTTTTCCTTCTTGTACAGTCCAACAGGCTGCTTGACAGTTGACCCTTTTGGGGTCCTCAAGCTCCCCTTCTTATAGTCCATTTCCAGACACCACAAGCGATTTCTAGTCTGAAGTTTTTATTGGGGGGGTCTGCTTCCTTTAGAAGTGCCCTCTCCTCTGCACTGCTGCTCCCCCAGAAATCTGTCTGTGATAGCAGGAGCGATTAAAAATCTTATAGCCCCACAACACAGGCCATAGGAGTGACTAGAAGTTCTGTCCTGGAGGTTAGCCGCAGTGATGTGTATCAAAAGGTTACCCTAGGGCTTCAGCCCTATTCTTTATAATTCTTTTATCAACCCCATCTCTTCCTTTAGATGTGCCCAGGGCCCTTCCCAGAGACCTCTCTGAATCAAAAGAGCACCCTCTGAAGTTTACTGAAGAGAGTGGCTCGCTCTTCCTCAAGTGTTTCCCACCCAACTCGCAGAAATGCAGCAATCCACAATTCTGCCTTGAGGGATTCATCTTCCTCTATATGTTTCTCACTTGGTAAACAACTGTTATGATCTTCTATGCCCATTATGGAGCATGGAGCTCTGCGTTGTTGTATTCTAAATTCTAGTTGTGTGTGGATGCTGTATTCTAAATTCTAGTTGTTTGTGGATGTTCTCTACCCTGGCAGTTGCTGTCTGACTGGCCAGGGGAGAGCCACGCTTTTCTTACTCAGGACTACTTATGAGAATAAACCTTTTTATTCTTCCTCCAATACCTCGTCTTGCCTTTGAATTTATTCACAACAACAACCTTTACAACGCGGTCAAAACACTGCAGTGCCAGCACAACGCAGATTTTAAAACGCAAGTCGTTACCACGACTTGCACTGAAGGGCGCTCTAGACTAAGGAATAGTAGATTTACTATTCCAACACCTTCCCTACTGTATGTAGGCTGGGGTTAGAATAGTAAATTATACTATTCCTAAGCCCAGCACCCTACAGTGCAAGTCGTGGTAACAACTTGCATTATAAAAGCTGCGTTGTGATGTACCGCAATCATTTTGATCGCGTGGTAACATCATACATCCTCTCACTTTAACACTGGGTCACCAGAAATGCAACCTAGAATCTTCCATGTATTGTATCCTTCACAGGGACACATACATAACACAGAAACACTGCGCAGCACTACACACCAATCTGATGTAGGCTGAGGAAATGTTAACCACACAGCAGTGAAACATCAAACAAGTGAGATCGTAGACCTCAATCCAGTGACACCGATAAAAAGGCTGTTGGCTAAATGGCCTGTTTACTCCTACAGATCACTGCACGAAATGCTGATATCACCATGCTCATGCTGCTTAGCTCTTAACAAAAACAATTGCCTTTCCCCCATGAGACGAGAGCACTTTGGGTGCTGCTCCAAAAAGTCTGTAATTCATGAGACAGGCCCATGTTATGGTGCACACGTATGATCTGTGTTTGCCCATGACAACAAAAATCAGCCAGGATCCAGAAATAATAACTGTTGGGGTGAGAGTTCTGCGAGGGGTTTTAAAGTATTCAGAAATCTTTGGCACTCATCAAGTAGCTGGGAGAGTAGAGAAAATAACAAATGAGGAGCGGTGCTGCTAGAACAGGGGGAACTCAAAACCCCTGTGTAAGAGTGGGGTAACAATAACTGTTGGGGTGCTCAGGGCAGGGGTACACATCCACCAAAATTGAACTTTCTACCCCAACACCATCATTTTATCTTTTTACTCTCAGAAAAAAATGTAAATGTCCAAAGGCCATTGTGCGCTAGAAAGAGAGAATAGTAATAATAGAAACAACAAAAAAATCAATCAACAACAAAAACACAATAACAATAGTAATAATAAAATATACTTTAAAATACATGTGTAAGACATTACTAACAATAAATGTTAATCATATGGAAATTCAGCATTATTACTTTTAAAATATGTAGTTAAATTAATGTTAGGGGGAAGTGGCTCTATGTATAATCTTCATAGGAAAATACATTATGTTCTCTTAGGTCTTCGTAAAATAAATGGAATGCTGCACGTACGAAAGTGAATTAGTATTTGAAGTGGGTGAATGCCCACCTAAAGGAACAATAAAACTTCTTATTATGATGGACTCTGAAAGACACTAAATTAAATTGCTTAACTGCCTGGTAGCTATGGCACAGAGCACACAGGCGTAACTTGTGGCAGTGTATAAAGTATTATGCAGTACTAAAACAGTAATAAAGTCCAAAAACAAGCAATAAAAATCCAAAACTGAATTAGAAAACTAGGATAAAATGTTATCAACAAAATAACACTAAACATCCAAATCCAGTAAAGGAACCATAGATATGATTTTCTAGTAGAAATATCGCCAAAATGCAAATGGTGCCAATGGCATTCTATGGACGAGGTAGACCGGTACCTGGGCATGATTTGAGACGACTGTGATGGAGCCCAGATTGGCTACACCAAGTGGGTTGAAGGCAAGAATGAACTTATGGAAAAATTCAAAAATGACCCAATGAAAACCAAAGGCCAATTAAAAATCCAAATGTCAATTTTTACTGACAATTTGAAAAGCGATTTCTAAATCACTTTGTGGTACTGCAAAATGCTAAACCTGGTTTCCACTGCTGAACACCAATGTGTAAAATTGGATTATTAATTGGGGTGAGTGACTGCTCAAGTAATAATCACATCCCTTGTAAAGGAGAACCAATAAAGTCACTACATTAACCCGAGCTCAATCTTCTGGTAGGGATGGCACACAGCAAACTGCCTTAACGTCGGGCAATGTATAAAGTATTTATGCAGTACCTAAACAGTAATAAAGTAAAAAGGCAAAACAATAAAGATCTCAAACTGATTTAGAACACCTAAGTAAAATTAATCAACGAAATAGCACTAAAATGATCAAATCCAGTAGTTGGGAACTGGACATTTGTAAGTGAAAATAGTGCCAAACAGCAGAAAGCACCTGTGGTAATGAATTAAAGCGGTAGGCCGTGACCTGAGAATGGTTTGAGGACGACCAGGATGGAGCCCATGTCAGATATTCTAAGTCGATTGGTTCCGGGGAAGGTCTGGAAGTCAAAACATTTGCAAAAGTCCCACTTAAGAAAGCAATTTTGTCACTTTTATGAAGAAAAACATTGACATTTATTTTAAGTTCCAAAGCTGAATGGAACTTTCTCACTTTTTGAGAAAAAAAATCCTCCTTGGGTGGGCTGTGACTGAAATTCTAGCTGCTGCAGTTGAACTTAAGGCTGTATACCTGAAGAAGGTTGGTACCGCTTGCGCTTTGGAATTTTTGAAATTTCACTCTGAAAATTTTCTATGTCACAAAGCAGAATGAGAATTAAGTTGCTTTTCAGATTTGCACATTCCATTGAGCAGGACTAAGATGAAATTGTCTGACACTGTGGATCTGCCAGTTGGATATTTTTTTGGTGGGTCTCACTGAAGCTCTAAAGTTTTGGAGGAAAGTTTTCAAAAGTTTCCAAAGTTACCACTTTTACACAAACAGTGACAGGAGTCCAGGACCCCAGGGGAAGGCACTTAGAGAGTCTCATGGTGTCAGGCAGAGGTCAACAGCAAAGTCCAGTCTAGATCAAGTTGCCAGTGGTCAGCCAGGCATTTCAGGTAAAAGATTTCTTGAAGCTTGTTGTGACTGTTGGAGCCCACTTCTTTGTCATTGGTACAAGAGAAGCAGGTCCAGCCCTTCAGAACTCCTCACAGGTCGTAAACCACAGGTCCAGTCCTCTTCTGATCCTCCACAGCTCCAATAAGTGTTCTGAGAAGGGTTCCTTGGGGGGTGCCACATTTATGGTTGGCAAGAGCTAGTGGGTGGGGGTGACGCCTGCCTCTGCCCTAGCCAATGAGATAAAAGTTCCTGGGGGCAACCTTACCCACTTTTTCAGCAGTTCCTGCTTGTGATACTGCTAATAATAGCATAATATACCTCACTCTCAAAATTCAAAATGGAGAATCCCTTTCTCCCTTGTGCAGAACCTATGTGACTATTCAGGGGTTTTGACAGAGTAATGAACAGGTCCCTCCTCTATGGTCACTCAAATCCAGTTCTGGGGATAACTTTGCTCCCACTGGGTGGGTGCTACCCTGACTACGTGGACAAAGGTGAGGGGTCTTTCCAGGTGTCGCATGACATTTAGATGTGACAGGGCAGTTTCCTTTAAAGATATAGAATTTTCTGGGTCCACCCTAACTGGTCTTCCTGCAAGGGAAAGAAAAACACCTCCCCACACCCAGATGTTTTTATTTGATTTGGGAGCAATTTGTACACATTTCTCACACCTCATTCACAGGCTGAGCTGTTTCTGGAGAACTAATGCAAGTAGCCTCCAGCATCTTCAGATAGAGTAAAAGTAATTTTCTAAAAGTTGAATTTCTAATATATTTAATAAAATATCTGACTTCACCATGAGATTGGATTTTTATTTAATATGAAAAGAAGTATTTGAATTTTGTCTGTAGCTGTTACAGGTCGATGTGAAGTCCTTGAGCATTGATGCGTCGGCGTCAAAGGAGATGCTTGGTTTTTTCTGGTTTTAGCATAAAAAATTGACTTCCAAGGGCCAATGACTGCATTGGCACTACTTGTTTGGGTAGGACTCATAGATGGCAGAGTGCAGGTGCTGTTGCAAGATTGCTGGAAGTTTTTGATGAATCCGAGACTTCAGAACAGGAGGCAAGCAGACAATCCCTTGGAGTCACTCTGGGTTCAAGTGGTGCAGGTAAAATCCTTCTCACCCATGCAGAGAGGTCAGCAGGCAGCATGAAGGTCAGCACAGCAGAAAAGCAGTTCTTCCAGAGCAGTAGTCCAGCTGAGTGGCAGTCCTTCAACAGCACAGCAGTCCTTCTTCCTTTCAGAGTATTCACAAGTCCAGAAGTGTACTCATTTGGTAGTGTCAGAGGTCAAGTACTTATACCCAGCTGTGTATTTGAAGTGGGGAAGCCTTCAAAGAGAGGCATTTGAAGTACATAGACACCCTCCCTTCTTGACTTGACTTCAGACAAAAGCAGTCTTTTGTCTGAAGGACACAGCCCATTCAGTTGTAAATGTCAGCTTCTCCCTCTTATCCTACCCAGGATGACCCATTTGATGTGAAAGGGCCATCAGGCACATCTGAGCTCCCTTTACTTGTGACAGTCTAGAGGGAATATACAAGACTCATCTGTCACCCACCCCAGATGTGTATTGGAGACAGTCAGCAGACACACAGGGCTTAAGAACAGAAACATGCAAACTCTCTGACTGTGTCATTTTTCAAATTGTAATAACAAATCCCACTTTACCATTAAAGAGAGTGTATTATTACAAGTCCATACGGACAAAACATGGCAGCTCTACTCCTCAATCAGAAATTATACTTATTAACTGTAATAAGGAATTCCCAATGTTAACCTATGAGCCCAATGTTAACCTATGAGAGGGGTAGGCCTCACAGTATTGAAAAACGAATGTGGAAGTTTTTCAGTACTAGGACATGTAAAACTAAAGAGTAGGTGTCCTGCCTTTTACTTACACAGCACCCTGCCCTATGGGCTACCTAAGGGCTATCTTAGGGGTGACCTATGTATAATAAAAGGGGAGTTTAAGGATTGGCAAGGCGTTTTAAATGACAAGTCTACATAGCACTAAATCCGCACATACAGACTCCGTTAGCCTGAGCCATGATTAAAGGGCTACTTAAGTGGGTGGCACAATCAGTGCTGCAGGCCAGCTAGTAGCACTTAGTTTATTGGCCCACATAGTGCCCTGTACTAGGGGCTTTTTAGTAAATTAAATATGCCAATTGTGGGCAAACCAATGTTACCATGTTTTAGGGGAGTGCTCAGGTGCACTTTAGCACTGGTTAGCAATGCCCAGAGTCCTAAGGATAACAAAAACAGATAAGCAAAACGTGAGGTAAAATGTTTGGGGGAAGACCAGCCTAAGGCTGACAGGTCTAACAATGGCACAATAGATACTTCAGTCCGCTTGTGGCATTTAACCTTTCCATGCCAGGGGTATATTTTTGTACCATATACCATGGTCATATAGGAACGATAAATGTGCCAATCAGGTTTGAACCAATTTCAATATGTTTATTGGGGAAACACAGGCACTTTACTCCTCTTTAGCAGAGGTAAAGTTCTCAGAGTTCTAATGTCAGTAAAAAAGATAAGGCGACATTAGGGTGCACTACCCAAAAAGATGGTGTTTTTGCACATTCCCATATTAACGTTTCCAAATACACATCTGATGCCACAACACATGTAACATCACAAATACTAATGGTGTTAATAATTACCACCTGTAGTTCTGTTGCCCTGCGTATCATATGTTCAAGCCCACTTACATGGATATTAATAGCCACAGCAAAATATATTGGATGGGCATGGGCGATCAGACAGAGACTGCTAGTTAATTAACTATTCTCTGTCTGTAAAATTTGTCTCCATGAAATTGTTATTAATGTTTTTTAGACTATTAATGTTTTTACAACTTTGCTATTTTTATCAATGTATTCATCTCTTTTTAATTATTCAACAATTACTGTGAGAAATGTTTTATTTGAGCGTATTTTATGGATTTAATAGTGCACTGTCTTTGTGATTGACTGTAAATTTAATTGTATTTTAACATTTTGTGTATGTCTTGCTTTTATGAGTAATTACTCGAATAAAGCACTATTTGAATTGTTAATAATTACATCAGCCATGACATCAGTGAGTAAAGTTTTCATGGAAATATTTAGCACATTAGGAATATTAGCAGCCTGAGTAAATTTTTACCTCATATCACAACAGGTAATTTTGAAGCTATCATTGCCATAGTTGCCTTTGTAAAGGGGCGTGCTGACAGACAACGGAGCAATGACGTGACAATCACACATCTCTTGATTTTATTTTTAATCAATTGTATTGAGATTCCATTTTTCCAATGGGCCAGTGTATCATAAATAGCAATGAAAGTGTTGACAGGAGACTTTGGTTCCTTTTTTCAAAACCAACAATCAACTCATGTAAGAAGAGTAACCAGCAGGACACTAATATTTTTATTCATCAAGATCAATGCAGCCTGAATGGAAGATGTTTGTTGCACAAGCTGGGAAGCAGCTATATAACAGCATTCTACATGCAGACAGCATATGAGGACACAGTGCTCCAGCTCCAGGGCAAGCATTGTTCATAGGGGAGGAGGGGACAGAGGATGTAGACTTAGGGCCATAATAACAGGAGGACAGGAGGAGAGGGGGAAGGGATATGAGGGAGAAGAGAGAGAAAGGGTAAGGGATTGGGAGAGCATGGCAGCATGAGGAGCATGAGTTGACATAGTGAGCACTCATACTCCACTCTCTGACCCCTTCCCTCTGGGTTCCTCAGAGAAGACCTGCAATTTGTGCATAAGGGCATCCCATTCCAATGCTATGGGAACCCTGTACAAACCTCTGACCTCCTCCCTGCGGAGTGCCACTGAATCGTCCCTTCTCCACTTCAGCATTGCTGCAAACCAGTAGGGAATACTGGTAAGGTTAGCATCCTTCCACTTCACGGCTATGGCTCACTTAGCTATAATTAGGGCCAAGTATACAAACGATAGTGACAACGTCCTTTCTACTGTGCCTATACAGCCCCAACAGGCCCGCTTCCATTGTGTGCAGATCCTCCCTACCGGTGACTGCAATCAAAGTGTCCTTGACTGCCCCCTACAGTCACTGCGCCCCACGTACACCATATCTGCAGCAAAAGCACTGCATCCACGGCATGCATCTAGGGCACCACCAAGCATATTGCTTCCCCAGACTACCGTGCCACCACTAGGGAAGACTGTTCTCTGGGAGTTGCGGTGGTCAGACCACTGGTGCCGCTGTCCTTGACCGCTACTCCTCCTTCACAGTGGGTTCTGCTGTCCGATGGACCGTCAAACCCGTAATCAGGCCCTAAGTACTCTCCAGCCGTTACTTGTGCATGAATAGTTGGATGGCAAAGAATACAGTCCAGCCGGACATGTAAATCATGGGTAGCGAAATAATAGTAATATTCTCTTGTGTCAAGGTACAATGTACACCAGGAGTCTAAGAGGGACCAGTGTGCAATCTACTGTGCCAGTCACATTGCAGAAGTCACCACAGGAGAGGTCTGTAGTGGAAGGGAGCGATCAAGGTCTAGTACACTGTTGAGACCCCTCCAATAAGCCTTGGGCTATGCTCCCACTTTGCAAGAAGGACTGTGAGGTGGGCTAAAAAGCACTACGTTTGCCGCATAAACGCTACCCAACAGTAGTGTATGCCCATCAAGTTGACCCTCCACAAATGCATAGCGCCCCTTCACTGTCAGTGATTTGAAAGGGGCCATTGGGCATATCGATAATAGCGCACCATGAGCCAACTCGGAGCATGTGGTGCTAAAGCATTGCTGCTGCAATGTTTTGTAGATGGACATCCTCCCCTCCCGCTATGTGAGTCTCCTGCAGAAATGCAATAAGGGCTGTGCATCTGGGCAAATACTGTTGATTTAAATGCAGCTTGTGTGCTGACACCATTCCCTGTGCATTCCAAGTGAGTATATGGAGGTTTGTCATGGTATAGCGAAGAAGTGGGGCCTGAAGCTAGCCCTGTGCCTATGAATAGTATGGTATGTCAGGTCTGGTGGCTCAGTGGACTAATGCATCCACTTCAGGGGCCTGTGTTTGACCTCATGGTCACAGGTTAAAATCCCGGCGGGTCCACTCAGCCTTACATCCATCTGAAGTCGATAAAATGAGTACCATTGAGTTGGGTAACAATAAACATCTGTTACTCAGCGCGAAGAGACCTCGTTGGGGTGAACGTGCACTTTACAAATACACATGTTATGTTATGTTATGTTATGCGACCTGCATAAACAATTGGAACTTAATCTCCAGCACCCTTCCCCCAGTAATCGCCAACCGGCGCATACTCAAGCATTGAACTAATTGACCCATGTTGTGGAAACTCCCCTAATGGAACCTCATGGAAGGACACTATCCAGGAGTAAGTGAAAAGGACAGATGAGGGGGGAGGGTGACCAACATTTGAAGCCAGTACTCAAACACCTATAGCTTGAGGAAAAAATAACTAGGGACTACCAGGGCCCGCCGCGCCTCTAGTTCTGTCTGACCCAATTCTTTATCAATATATTGCAACATTTGTAGAACATGCCAATATATGTGTGGCGATAAGGTTCTCACTGGTGGGAATCATGAACTCTTTGACAGCATCGATGCCAGTAAGAATACAAGGGGGTTTGTCAAATCAATAAGTCTGTGGTTTGTAACATTCGGCTGTGCAATTGAGGTGGTGCTAAGTGTTGGATAGCGGAGGGGTAAAAATTACTATTCTCACTCGAGTAAGTTTAACAGTAGGGAAAGTGTTGGATTGCGGAGGGATATAAATGACTATTTCCTCTACAGTCAATTCAAAATTTAAATCAAACAAAATATCAACAACAACAAATATTTGAAAAACAAAATCAATTTAAAAAAATGTATAAATATGTTACAAATTAAAATACAGATATATTTTATATTATACATTTAAAAAAAATAAAAACATATTTTAATGTTAAATACATATCACAAATACCTACAAATATTATATTAAATAAAATATACAAACATTTTTCAAACAAATGTTTGTAGTTAGAAATTATTTATAAACAAAAACATTATTACATACATTTACTATATTTACATCCTACCCTATAACACCACACAATTCACAACCCACATATAAATTAAAAATAAAATGTACCTTCATAAATAACATAATTAATTATCAATTAAATATATATTAATTAAAAAACAAATTAAAACATATAAAAATAAATTACTTCCCACCCTTTACCCCTATAAACACCACAACCTGTACCTAAAATTAATTACACAATTCCAATATTTAATTTTCAATTAATTAATAATTATTAACAACTAATTAATGAATTAAAAATACATTTCTTCCCACATTTCTTATAAACCCCTCAACCCACATCTAAAATTAATTCAAAAGTTTCCTATATTAATTTTTCAATTCATTAATATTAATTAACAACAAAATAATAACTAATAAAAAATAAATTACTTCCTACAATTAACACTATAAAATCTCAATTAAATAAATATTAATACATAAAAAAATCATTAATTTATTATATTTTAATTACTTCCCACCCTATTCCCCCTGGAAACTCACAGCCCGCTACAGAGCTAAAAGACGCAAAATGTCATTAAAATAAATTGATAACTACAAAAAATTTAACACATATATTAAAAAACATACACAATACTTATACAAAAAATAATACATCACATACATTTAAGATATATACTAAAATATATAACACTAATAAAAAAGTCGATACTTTAAACAACTATATTTTTGCAAACAATATTATTGACTTCTATATTTTTCAAAATAATATTTTTACCTTCAAATCGATATTCTTGACCACGATATTCTTGCTGTCGATTTCTCACTGACGTAATTTAGGACTCGACATTTCTGTATTTCGAAACTTCCAACTTGATATTTTGTCTGCACACCAGTAAATGTACATGGTACACATTTATGCAGGTGTATGTATTTTCCACTAGTGCAGTTGCCCTTCAAATTTAGGGCATCATTAGGATGGCTGACGGAAAATGGGACCGCCCGCCATATGTGTCGGCGGTTCCGTGGGTGATATTAGGATGCTCCTGCCACACTGGCTGGGATGTCAAAACCCCTGTTTCACAGGATTGATGACAAGCCTATGATTTATTTATTGTCCATGATTCACAGAAATTAAATTATCCATAGGACTCATAGAAAAACATTTCTTTTTTTTGGGAAAACCTTTATTGGGACTTCACCCAGTTACAAATATGGGCCTACAACCACCGGGGCCGGCCGCTAATCAGTGTCATCATAGCAAGTTATTCAGGACAAGACTCAGTCTCTCGGGAAGTGAATGTATCACAACTTCAATCAACACTGGCTGTTGAACATACAATGCGAATAACAGGATAATAAAGGTTCCATTTTATAATATAAAATAGAAGGATCAGGTGCCATACAATATCACAAACTCACAGAAAGGGCGGGCAAAATAGTAGGAGTTCCACGATTAACTCGATCTCATTTGAGACAGTGGCGCAAATGCATACTATTCAGGATAAACAAGTATATAATCACCGTTAGCACCAATTAAGCGCCCGCCCAGTGATACTAAAATACCATGAAGAGTATAGGCGCAGATAAAAAGTCGACAGTTGACAGAAGAATAGGCCCACTACGCTGACTCGAAAAAGGGAGAAACGAAAGAGAAAGCGAAAAAAGATAAGAAAGAGAAAATGGCCATAGAAACAAACGGAAAAACAAAATTCCCCTCCCCAACCCCCCACCCTGCACCCCTGCAGATGACTACGGCCTACCCCCCTAGCAGCGTGCCTGTCGCCCTAAAACGGAAACCCGAAATATAGGAAGAACAAGGGAAAGAAAGAAGGGACTAGACCCCTACCCTAAAAGGAAAAATGGAGGAGGGCTATATCATACGCATTCCCGGTCTCTCCCCACCGCCTTAACGAAGAATCCCCCACTAAGCTGACACAATCGAGCAGACCACAATAAAAGTACACCAGAGGAAACTATGAACCCCGCCCCGGTCTCCGTTAATCAAGTGAAGCAATCCCATTACCAATGAAACCATAATGTGAAGCCCCAAACAACAGTCTCAGCCTTGGCCCCGTCGATCAAATTTGCTGATTCCCTCCGATAAGTAGAGCCCCATCGCCAAGTCGTCCAAATTGACACAGAAGTTGCCGAAACATGGTGTGATAGAGGGATAAAGGATGGCAAAACCCAAAGCAGACGATCGGTTCCAACAATGCCCCTCCCCGACTCCAAGGCCAGGCACTGTCCCGTCCGCCATCTTGATGGACCAGCTGGGAAGGAGATGCAACACAGTCCAACACAGTTCACAATGTCGACCAAAAGTCTCCAAATCGGGAACAGCAGTTAAATGTTCCGCCAGTTGCAGAACCAAAGATTCCGACCATATAGTTGAAACGTCGATCTCCGCATGTTCGAATCGTTCCATTTCTGTAGGGGCAGGCACAGCTCCAAGCACCGCTGAAATAGCTGTCGAGAAGTGAACTGGCCCCCGGGCCTCGGGCAGCAAGGCAGGGTCCGGTCCCGATCCACTAATTCCATCCGCTGCCAACATCAGAGTCCAGGCCTGGGCCTCCATAGTCGCCCGAAGCGTCTCAAGGGCTGCCAGCACTGACCGCAATGACGGGCCGCACTCAGCCCGCTCCGCCAGGTTCCGCATAACATCAGGCATCGTTATCCCCACGGAGAGGCGCCTTCCCCGGGGTAAGATTAGTCGGAGCAGGAAGGAACCATGAGGGACAGATCGTCAACAAGCGTTAGTGCGCGCCAAGTCTCCAACCCCACGGCGCTGGCGATCTGAACGCCAGGCCTCCGGGTCAGGGACCCCCACCACACCGCCTCGGGCGTCACTCGTCTCCTCACCTCCGGTACAGTGTCAGGCAGCAGATCGGCAGCAAAGCAATCAAAAAGATGTCGGAAGTTCCATGGACCGGACCCAGCCGCCCTCACCGGTCCGCTGTTATTCAACTCGGACCCGGCTGGACCAACACTCGAGACCCCGGCTTCCAGACTGGGTTAGGCCTCAAATCAAACCTTGACATTACTCCACTCCACAATGTCGGAAAAATCTCGGGATTGCTCCATCAGATTGCAAATTAGTTCACACACACGGATATGGGGCGGGAAATCAGGATAGATGACAGGATCATCGAGCGAAAGACGGAGGTCAGCGGAGCCGGGAGACTATGCGGCCATCTTGCTTGCTGTCGTCAGTACTTCTCTCTAGAAAAACATTTTTGATAAGTCTGGAAAGTAGCATAGTATACCGTTTTTTGTCCTGAGTATAAAAGGGCTGGGGAAAGGCCAGGGCCAAATGGATTTGACCACTCTGCAGGAGCCTGGGAACCACACAGAGCGTGGAGGCCAGCAGAATTTTACAACCAACACTAGCAAGCACATCGTCTTTGCAGTCACTAGGGGCATCATGACAGGCACCGCGCAGTGCCTGCCACCTTGTGCATGCATATGTAGGGGGGGTACTATAGGTACCCCCATGTGCTCCCCCTACCCACCCAACACCCTGGGGGCCCTCAACAGGCCCCAATATCAAAGACTGCATGCCTTTCCATGGAAATCCGCACATATCATAATATGCAATTGTAACGATTGCCTGCCTATGGTAAAGCGGCGGACGGTCTTTCCGTCCCCCGCTGTGACCCTCGCCATTTTAATAGGGCGGGGGTAAATGGTTGGCTGTCGGAGAAAGATGTTGGGCGGATTGCTTGGAATGATGTTCTGCAGCTGCGGCTGGTGCAGTTAAGAGTGATGGGGCGGGATGGGAGAGGAGTTGATAGACAACGACGATGGAAAATAAAATGTAAAAAAAGAAAACCACTTACCTTGCGCTTTCCGCACTGCAGACTCACCGATACAGCGAGCGCAAGGTAAGGGGTCTTTATTTTTTTCCCTCTCATCGTCGTCTGTACATTTTACGAGCCGCAGCTGATGTTTTGGACGATAATCCAATTAACCTTTAAGTCTATCTTCTAGCACGCTGAGAGCACTGGTGCCTTGCATCGAGTTGATAGATTTACTAATTGGCCTCTGAAAACCAAGGCTTTTCTTTTATCATGCAGTGGCTCTTTTGTAAAAATACGCTGATAGATAATGTTTTATTGATTGTTTTTAACTTGTTTGAATGTATTTATATGACAATATAAGCACCATGTAGCACTGAGATACTCTCAAAGAAAGATAAGTGCACATACTTGAGACTTTTTACTCAAATTAAACCTAGAAAAAAATAGATAGACTGAGTTACTCTTTTAAGCCTCAGAGGGGTAATAGTGATAATCTGCACCTGAAGCTAAATGCTCTGGAAAGGGCATTAGAGCCATATGGTGTAGCTTCACCTGCCGAATGGAACTAGGGAATCAATCCTGGGTTCTTGAGCATAATTGGATTGTGTAGTATTGAGTTCTGTCATGTAATTTAAGTACTTATTTTTACTAAAAGACAAGCACAGGGTGCACATTGATGTTATTGTGTATCTTGTTTGATTGTTGTTTTCAGAGCTATTACCCCCACACTACCTTACTGAGAAGCCTTAGACTTCTTACCCTATCTCAAATGCGAAAAGGGTTTAGTTGGCCTAGTTTGTAGAGCCGTATTGGGACATATCCCAGGACACCAGTGGAAACCACATCAGTAACTAAGGTTGGGGGCTTGGTGCCTAGTGGCACCCTGAAGGGAGTCTGACATGTAGTTTATGTTGCTGCTTGGTGACAGGGCGTTCACTGGAAATCAGTAGCATTTGAGATGACTGTACAAGAGTAAGAAAAACGCCTCTGTATCTCAGTCATGTATAAAAGCTTGACCCCTTACATATAGTGCCTGTGACCATGCTTTTGACAACCATTTACCTCATTAAACCAGCTTTCCTACTGCTCATGGCTTCAGAAGTAAATAGAGGGTCCTTGTATCTGGCCAGTCAGACACAGTATGGAAAATCATCGACAAAGCCTGGTTGAGGGAGAGTGCTTGCGCCTATGAGAGCTCCTAAATCAAACCTATGCAGCCAGTCAAACACAACAGGTCCTGAATATGGTGCAGAAAACCTTTGCAGAAGCATGTGTGCAGCTCCCTGGTCTGCCCTAACATGTAAAAATACCTGTAGGGTGATGGCTCAGTTATGCTTTTTACATTTTCTGAGAGGGTAGCAAGACAAGTTATCTAGCTTGAAGATCATTGGGCCTGATAGGGTGCAAGGGCCACACCAATATCAAACGGGCCACTTTGGTTGTACAGGGAACCTTATCTAATAGAGAACTGAAGACACTCCAAGGATTCTCGTTTGCATTAAATAAATATGTGACCAGTAGTCGCAACCCCAGAGAAACACTAAAAAAGATATCCTGAACATTATGTATTTAGTACTGTTTCTGTAGCCTTACCTATACACATTGAAACTCCCTGAGACAGTACATCATGATCTCAACATAGAAGATGCAGAGACAATGATGATGGCTTTCCACTAACACCTGGGCACTAGCTCACCATGACAAGCAAAAAGGAAAAACACTGCACAGGGCTACCATGGAAAGGCGTACACCCCCACCTTAGACTGCAAGGACAAAATCCATTCAATTCTGCAATATGACAATCCTCTGGATCTCTAGCTGATATATCTCCTAAAGCGATTGCTGTGGCATTCTATACCACCTCCATACCACCTTCAAGATGGCTTAAACTTCATTTATGATCACTCCAATCCCATACATCTGTAACTGGTTGGCAAATGAATGGGCAGTTTCTGAATTAGTCTTTTATGGTGAGGACGTCTGCTGGGAGTGTGACTCATATCAGGTATAATGCAGGCTCTATGACAGGTTCCTAACCAGGCTCTGAGCAGCCAGATATAGGATTGAGTTTTACAGATTAAGTAAGTACCACTTTGTTTGTTGGGTTGACTGAGATAATGCAGGCCTCCTGAGGATATCTTGTATACGTAGCTTCCTTTTGAATCAGGTAAGGCAGGGAGGGTGATGTCACACTCACTGTTTCCTACAAAGACCCTAATATTTGAGGACTCGACAGCCACTCTATGACCAATGTCGGCAATATCGATGGCAGCAGGCTGGATACTCTGATTGAGCAGACAGGAGACAGTAATATCAAGGGTATCAGGACATTATACTCTCTGATTCATAAGGAAGGTCAACATGAAAGAACAATTTGCTTCTTCATCAACAGGGATAAGGACCATGGGCACATCCCCTCGGGCATTGGTAGGCAAATGGGTGGATGTCCACCAGGAGGAAGGTTGATGTCTAGTCAGTACCTTTCCAAGATGTACCATACATGTTTTCACTGTACACTGAACAGGAGACCCTTGGGTGGCAACATGCAAGGTGCAATTTACTCAGTGGTGCCCAGTACCTTTTATTTCAATGAAATACCACACCATGGCCCCAACAATAAGGCTTGTTGCAAACTTAGCTGGCTGAACCCCCTACAAGATCCTACCACCTGCTACAGAAGGAGCTGGCCACTCCTCAAGTGTAGGTAAAGGAAATGCATCAGTTTGCATAGTATCCATAGCATTTTTCATGATTTTGTGGCAAAGCTTCTTAGCCATCTCATCAGCAGATGCATTACCTTAAAACACTTCATCATGGTGAGCAGTATATTTAAGAATGCCAATTTTGCCAGGCAACATAGGAGAATCAAACACGTTTTTCATGTTCTCCCTGTTCTTTATAGAGGTTCCGGCAGAACTAAGGAAACCCTTCGGCATTTATAACAGCCAAAAATGGTGAACCACACCAAATGCATACTTAGAATCAGTAACTACAGTATCAATTTTGTGTGAAGCCAGAATTCACATTGTGTGAAAACAACAAGTCGGCCACTTGGGCAGAGAGAACCTGAGGCAAATGTCTTCTTTCTATCCCCTCATACAATATACATACAATGTATAAAGCAACAAGATTTCCAACATCATTTCTGTGACATAATCCATCCACATAATAAACACGATCACTATTAGGTATAAGGGCATTAGGTGCAGCTCAATCCTGCGTTACGTCAAATGTTCAGCGAACTGTAAACAATTATGATGTTCACCATCCTAGAAAGTGCGCTTGAAAGAAGCTGGGTTCAGTGCCAGACAACAGTCTAGAGTAATGTGAGAAGCAGAGAGTAGCAATATTTTATATCAGAACAATCATGCAGTAGACAAATGTTGAGTTTTGATGGTAACCCATAGGGCAACAACAGAACGATGAATAGAATTACAACTATTAAGGTTGGATCCAGAATGATAAACAGCAATTATTAAGGAATAGCCAAGAATGATAGTTTCAGAACCTTTTACAAGCAGGGCGGATGCAGACTTTGAGTGCAAGCAAGGCGTGAGAGCGGCAGCCATGAGTTCAAGGTCAGACGGTTAGTATGCAATAGGTTTCTTTTGATCACATGGGCCTGCACCAGTGCTCCCAATGCACCTCCATTTTGTTCATGCCAATACAAAGTAAAGGGTTGTGGACAATCCAGCAATCCCCATGCTTGATTCACAATCATTAATATTCACTCTGCCTCCTCCGTCCTCTACAAGGGCTCTGGAGTATATTTCTTAAAATCGTGAAGGGGTAAACAGATTTGCAAACCCCAAAATCCATAGTTAACAATATCCTGCCATCCACAAGACAGTATGTACTTGAGAGATAGTAACTGGGCATGGCAACCTTTGGCTGCCTTAGATCCAGTCTGGAGACAGGTAGCACTCCCCAGCAGAGATGTCATTACCTACATATTGAATATGGAGGAGACAAAAATAGAATGGAAAGGGGCGACCACTCGGTCCCCCCGAACGTATGGTCGGGTGCCCTGATCCCCCCGGGAAACCATTTTGGGCAGGAGGCGTGTCACGGCTGGTATGCCCGAAGCGGCGTAGCCGGGGCGCGCCTTTTCCCGCCCAGGAGGGGTTGTCCTAGACACCTACACCGTTGGCCACGCCCTGTAGGCGGTCGAAGGAGGGTCCACGCCCTCCCAGAGAAGACTAAAAGGAGCAACAATCCAAGGAAGCATCCTCTTGTTCCTGTGCTTGGAAGCTGCACCTCTTCGTTGCACGTGAGCCCGTGACGGAACAAGAGCCAATTTTGAGAACTTGTAATTTTGTGTTTCTTCTTTCAGCGATTTCGAAGCTTTGATCCAGGACCTCGAGTCGGATATCCATGAACGATGCCTGGCAAGAAGGTCGGAAAGAAGGTTGGGACCGAACAGATGCTTCGTATGCTGGTGAAGGACATGGCGAACATGAAGAAGCAGATGGCGGCAATGAATGGGGCAGGTAGACCGAAAAGAGTCATCGGACCAGCATTGCCGGGAGTAGTCCCTACCGGGAGAGGTAGAAGGGCCAGGAATGGGGCGACAGGAGGGGAGGCTCCGGTTCCCGAATCACCTCCAGCGAGCCTGGTCAGTCCGGTGGAGGCCCCAGTTCCGGTCCCGAAAGCGGGACAACCGATCCCTGCAGTGGTCACTCCTGTGAACGAAGGAGATATGCCTCCTGAGCTGGCTGCCCAGTTGGCGGCATGGTTGGGCAGGGATAACGAGGGGGCCACGGCCGAGGAGGCCAAGTCGATAATGAAGCAGTTGCGGCAATCGAAAGATGCTGCGAAGGCACCTTGTCCTCTTGTTTCCCCGCAGGTTCCCGGGGAACAATCAGTTGCGAGCGTTGGAACGGCAGCGACAACAGTCCCAGCTACTTGTTCGGGTAAGCAGCCATTGCCAATGGCGGGGGAGGGATCGTTACCCTCAAGGAGGGAAAAAGTGGTTCAACATATCCCGATGGATGTGAAAGAAAGGATTCGGGCAGATAAATATGTGAACATGTTTTCATTGTTGACCGATCACTATGAGATAGAGCATGTGAGAAATAAGAAGGAGTTGTTGCATCCTAGTGTATGGCGTGCAAAGATGGCGGGGTTCAGAGTAGATGAAACGATCGCCAATTGGGCCAGGGCGTTTGGAATGTTCACTGCAATTATGGGGGAACGTAGGCCCGAAGTATTGTTGGAACTAGCTGTTTACCAGACACGTATTATGGAATTCTATGAACCGTACGGAGGCAATCAATGGTTTGGTTATGATAGCACATTTCGTAAGGCCAAGGAGCACGACCCATCCCTGACGTGGGATTGTTTCGACTCCATTTCCTGGCAGAAACTGGTGGGGTCGAACACGGCGAAGTCGCCTTCTTTGGGCGGGAACGGGGCTGAGCCTTCCCGCCATTCTTTGGGGGCGCCCTTTCGGGCGGGCACAAACAGTGATCAGAACGCAAAGAGTAATGGGACCTCAGGTAGGAAAGGGGTCTGTTGGAGCTTTAACAGAGGCAAGTGCACTAGGCCACAGGGGACATGCAAGTTCAGGCATGAGTGTGCAGGGTGCGGACAGTCCTCACATCCCGAGAGTTCGTGCAGAGCCAAGACTGGTGATACGGGGGGTAGAGGAGGCGCCAAACAGGTCTAAAGTCGACCGAGGGGCACCATTACCTACTCCCGTTGATATCATGGCAATGATCCCTTGGCTGAACGAATACCCTGATCATATCTCCGCCGGGGTGTTGCGAGACGGTTTCTCATATGGTTTCCGCATCCCGGCGGGGGATTTTCGGGAGGAAGCACAATGTTAGAACCAACTATCGGTTCAACAACATACGGCGGTGGTACAGGCAAAGATTGCGAAGGAAGTGGCCCGAGGTCGGGTTGCGGGACCATATGGCATGCCACCAGTTGTCGACTTTGTTCACCGTTGGGAGTGGTCCCCAAGAAGGACCCAGGTGAGTTTAGGTTAATCCACAACTTGTCCGCTCCTAGGGGTCTTTCGGTGAACGATGCGATTGACCCGGGAGTTTGTTCGGTGCGGTACGCATCCTTTGATGAGGCCGTCGCCATTTTGAATCGCCTGGGGCCCGGAGCGTTGATGGCTAAATCAGATATCGAGTCAGCGTTCCGGTTGCTCCCAGTACACCCAGACGATCAGCGTCTCCTAGGTTTTATGTTTCAAGGACGCTACTACATGGATAAATGTATGCCAATGGGTTGCTCCATCTCTTGTGCGTATTTTGAGAAGTTCAGTACTTTTTTACAATGGGCTTTCACCAGAGCCATGGGCTTTACACTGGTCATGCATTACCTTGATGATTTTCTGTTTCTGGGGGCAGCCGGGGACACGGAATGTGCACAGGCTTTGAGAGAATTATGTAATCTTATGAAAGAATTTGGCGTGCCACTGGCACCAGGCAAGACGGTAGGGCCATCTACTACACTCGAGTTTCTGGGAATTGAGCTCGATTCGGTAGAGGGGTGCTTCCGCTTACCCAAAGAGAAGGTAATGAAATTTAAGGCCTCGCTCGAAATATGCCTCGGCGAGAGAAAAGTAACTCTCCATCAGTTGCAACAGGCTGTGGGTCAGCTTAACTTTGCCCTTAGAGTGATACCGATGGCTCGCCCCTTCTCCCGCTCTATCGCACAAGCCATGGTTGGCCTCAAGGAAGGGCACCACCGCACAAGACTGTCAGCAGAGGTTCGCCAGGATATGCGCATATGGCTGGCATTTCTGGCAGATTTCAACGGTCGCGTCGTGTGGAACAAACCGCCAGTTTCCTCTGAAGAGCTGGGGTTGAGGACCGACTCGGCAGGGAGTGTAGGTTTTGGCGCCATATTTGGTAATCACTGGTCGGCGCGAACCTGGCCGGGGTGCTGGCACGATGACGGGCTCACAGGTAACATTGGGTTTCTGGAGCTGTTCCCCATTCTGGTGGCCTTGAAAACATGGCCAGAGGGGTTTCGTGATCGCTCTGTGGTGTTCTGGTCTGATAACATGACTGTTGTGGAATGTATCAATAATCAGGCAGCACGCTGCAAATGGATTCTGAGATTGCTGAAGGAAATTGTCTTGCTATGTATGAGACTAAACGTCCACTTTAGGGCAAGACACGTGCCGGGGGTACTGAACCAGGCAGCTGATGCACTCTCTCGTTCCCATATGCAGGCCTTCCAGGGTTTTCTGCCCTCAGCGGACTGGTGGCGGCACCATTTCCCGAAGCTCTCTGGTCTCTCGGTGCCCCGGATTACAAAACCTCGTGGGAGAGAGTCTAGCACCCAGGACAAGGAAGGCATATGAAGGGGCGTTCCGTTCCTATTGGTCCTTTTTGGGTTCAGCTAGGGGGGAGCATTGGGGGCAGGAGGAATACGTCCTGAAATTTCTGGTATCATTACATCAGGCAGGCAGATCAGTGGCTACGGCCAATAGGCACCGGGCCGCCATTTCCTTCATGGCTCGGGCTCATGGCATCCAGGACCCCACATCGTCATTTCTCATGCAGAAGGCACTGCGTGGGTGGCAACGCCTTGAGGGTCGTAGAGTGGATGAGAGACACCCGATAGGTTTAGAAAGGCTGTCTCTGTTAATGTCCGTACTCCCTGCGACATGTTCATCTCAATCAGAGACGGTGCTGTTCCGGGCCGCTTTTGCATTAGCATTCCATGGGGCTATGCGGGTAAGTGAACTGGTAGCAAGGAACAAGCAGGATACGGGGGGAGGTCTGTGTCGAGAACACATTCAAATTAAGGGGGAGACAATGGAAGTCTCAATAGCCAGGTCCAAGACTGATCAGGGAGCGATCGGGGACAGTGTGGTAGTCCAGCGGATTCCGGGATCTCCCATGTGCCCGGTAAAATGCGTTGAGGAGTATTTAGCGCAGAGGGCGGCATCATGGGGGGGAAGCTTGCTGAGGCACACCGACGCCACCCCACTGACTAGGTTTCAGTTTCAGCGGGTGTTAGCAATGGCAATCGCGGTGGCGGGCTTGAACCCGAGCGATTTCGGGGCCCATTCCTTCCGGATAGGGGCTGCTACAGAGGCTACAGCCAGGGGTCTGAGTGTTGAAAAAGTGAAACAGTTGGGGCGTTGGTCCTCGAACTGTTATAAAAGGTATGTGCGGTTGCACATGTTGTGAAACTAATGTCATGCACTCACGCTTCTTGTTTTCTGTTTGGTTTACAGTTTTGCAAGCAGGCTTTGCGGGGCGGACTGTGCAGTTGACCCGACACCTGGGGACCAGCGGTCAAAGATCACCGGCTGAGGAAAGAGTGGTGTGGGTCGTTGGCCACTCATACGTGAGGCGTGCCGCGGACGTATTCAAAGCAGGTGACATGATTCACGTGGCTGGGGAATACGGGTACAGGGTGACCTTCCACGGAAGGGGCGGGCTCTGTATTGACCAGTTTCAAAGTTTTATTGAGGGACTGTTAGGGGGGACGAGGTCACCGCCATGTGTAATCATAGTGCATCTTGGGGGCAATGATTTGGTGACCATTGGTCGACGAGTACTTCTCGAGTTAATTTTGTCCACAGTAAGTTGGTTGGCGAGAAGGGTTCCGGGGTGCACAATTGCATGGTCACACATGATTCCTCGGAAGGTGTGGCGGGGGGCCCTCTCGGTGTCAGCTTTGAACCAGTCGGTAAAGAAGGTTAATAACAAAATGAGTAGGTTGTTTCGTACAGGTAAACTGCATTGTATTCCACACGGATGTATCCGGGGGGATCATATGTATTTGGAGGATGGGGTCCATTTGTCCCGGGAGGGAAATGTCTTACTCATAGGAGATTTCTTAGCTTGGTTAAAAAGTTTACGTAGCCATGACCTTTAGTAGGAGCTTTGTGGGGGGTCCGGATAGCCGGTCAACTATCCGGCCTGTGGCAGTAAGGTCATGATCGGTGAGCAGTAATTGGAAGATCCCTAGAGGTGGGGCGCCACCCATTATGGATGGGAGCGCCCGGGGGGAGGCGGCCATTGGCCCCTCACACGGGGAGGCGGTACCCTTCTAAGGATGGGACCGCCGAAAGGGAAGGCGGTCAAGGCCCCTCCCTGGGGAGGAGGGGCTACGGGCCCCTCCTTGGAATTTCCCGGGGCCAGGACATCCGCGACGGCGGATGTGGTAAGCAGTGTGGGGTGGGAGGGGGGTCTACGCTACCTTCTAGACACCTCACACAAGTCCTCGGACGACCACCAAGATGGCGTCGAGTAAATATGGGGCCCCCGTTAAGACAAGGGAAATTGGAAGTTGGCACAGAGGTACAGTCCTCTGTGCGCCCGCCCCTCACAAGTAAGGGGGGGGAGTTCTGGTATTAGGGATCTGACACCGGTTACGACCTTGCCGTTGGCCCGTAATGTTAGGATGTACAATTTGAATTTTGAGAAATGCATTTACAGGATGTTTTAGAATCGGCTAGGAGAACCTTTGTATTAGAGATATGTTAAGGTTAGCCCAGAAACATCGTAATGTATAAATGAAATTGTACATGATATGAAACTGATTATTTTAATGTTTTCATTTTGTTTCATATTTTAATAAATACGGCCGGGAGGGTAACTCCCTCCCGCCTTCCAAAAGCTCAAGAACTGTTTCCGTCTTCCCATTCTTGGGGATTGTGTTGTGAGGGGGTGACGGGTATCCAGGCCATATTTCTCTTTTGAAGCATGTGCCCTTGCCTGGCCTGTTTAGCTAGCAATGTAATGAATCCATGCATCGGTCCTGAATGGTAGAAGCAAGGTAAAAATGATGAGAACAGATGTCGGGGACTTTGCAAAGCCCTGGGCTTGTATCCACCATGTTAGCTGAACTCCTTCGAATTGGAATATGAAGAGATATTGACTCTCTTTGTGAATGGGAATTTGGCAGAGGGAGCAATACATGATAGGATGGTAGCAGGATTTGGTACTACAGGGAAGCTGCGTATTACAATACCATTTATTGCGAGCAGGTCTTGGATGAAGCAATAGCAATCTTTCTTACCCACTTTTTCATCAGTAGAAAAGAGGTATTACATATCATTACGGTAGGCACTAAAACTCCTTGTTTAATTAGCGTTGCAGTGAAGGATCAATCTCTCTCTTTGGCATCTAGATCTAAACAATACTATGGTATGTACGTTTGTGTCTTAATGGGAATAATCTTAATTTTGACAGGGTCAGCTGAGAGGCTACACCTACATCATTCGTATGTTGAGACTGTAAAGAAGAAGGCACTTATTTCAATATTTCATGAAATTATTTTGCATCACACATTTTATCTGTCCATCCCCATTGTCTGATTCAACAGCCACTATTTAATTTTCGTTGATTTAAGACACTTTAGGGGATATTCCGTCACTGGTGCAGTAACTTGCAAAATTCATTTGGCATCTGCCAGTAGGTTTGCAGGTGAGGTTGGACTCAACAAGCATGCATGTCTATCAGTTATAGATAGAAACAGAGTCTGTAATATAATAGGGAGCCTTCATATTGGAAATGCCAACTGCATCAGTGAACATGCTCAAGAAAGAAAAGGAAGGAAATTTAGAAGGTTTCAGAGATGGACAGGTGGGACCTGCATCTATAAAACATTAAGTAGGTTTACCATTAATCACACATTTCATATATGGATCATTTTGATCAACTGGGATCAAGGTATTAAGGGGGGCCTTGGCAACTCTTGGACTATCAGTAAATTGAGGGACCTGAGGTTGTGTCGAAACATTATATGTTAAATGTGTGCAGCTGTATCTCCTCTTCCCTTTCCCAGGACTCGTACCCTTCATGCCAACCCCAAGCTCCCATTCAGATCATCATTCCTCTTCTTCAGCTGCACCTGTAAACCTATCAATTTAGATTAATTTGATTGGTTCATACATTCTTGTACTGCTGTGCAGTGTTAGTATGTAATCGCGTCTGTACTTTTGGCAATAATGCCTGCACAAAAGCAGCACTTACAGATTTCTAAGCAGATTCCACAAGTCATGCAATGCCTGAATACTGTTCAAAAACATACTTCATTCTGCATAGGTAATTAGAACCTTTATTATGTTTACAGTTTGAAATCTAAGTCCAGTTGGTCTTGATCATCACCTTCAACAGTCCATCTTTTGCAGCAGCCTCAGCAACATCTATAGATGCGTGTCATAATCAATTGCCCTTTTCCACCAAGTGATCTCTCACCTAACACAGCACCAGCAATCTCACCAACTGATTCACATCCCCAAATTTGGTTTGTAACATTCAAAAGTTGTCTGTAACCATTCTCGGCATCCTAAACGGTTTTCACGGCTGTTAGGAAACTGCTAATCAAATGTATTGGAAACCATGGGACATGTGGTCATTCTTTCTCATGTGGCAAAGGAGTGCTTCTGGGGATTCGTTCCTGGTTGACTACCGTCTGGTTTGTTTGGAGTGTGGGGGGACTGAATGAACTTAGGGTCTAGATCAAGAATGAAGATTGAGGAGTCAGCTTATCGTCATGCACACTGTGTGCCATCCTCTAAAGCTTTTCCTTAAGTTGTGCTGCCAGTAACTGGTCCTGCTCCACCCATTGCACCCCCTGATCATTGTCTCCTTGTACCCCAGGTCCACGCTACAAACCCCATGCTGCCACATTTCTGGTTGCTCCAGCTTGAGCTCCTCCAGTATCAACGGCTGGCATGTGGAAACTTAAAACACCTAATATGTCCTCCCCTTATTCAGTTTTAGATTTGTCAATGGTAATTTAGGGAAGTAAATAAGGTGGAGGTCTCAATTGGCTAATTTGGTATTGCATTCTCTATATTTTTTATAACCAACTGTTATCTTTTTTTCTGCAAAAAACAATCCATTAGTAGCATTGTATAAATTTAGTAAGGCTAGAACCCACGGAAATAGCAGTAACGTAAGATATCTAAAAAAACTCCAAGACCATTGGCCAGTTGGAGTATACATGGGGTAACAGAGGGAAACAAATCAAACCCAAAGCCCCAAACCCCCACCCTATACTTTCTTCCTAGAAGTACCTGTCGCCCATAAAGTCACCAAAACACAAAGTAACTTGAATAACAGTTGCAGGGTTTAGTAGAATCTCTACTCACAAAGGATCTAAATGGTTGAGAGTATATGTTTTGATAAATGTGGTAGGTGCCTAGGGCCAGAGTTTCAAGACAGTTGTTCAAAAAAGGCTCATACATCAGCCGAAGGGTGTGCATCAAGTCTTGTATGTCTTTCAATAGTGATAGGAAGTCAGCATCCTGGGGTGCCAACCAATGACCCTGTTAAAGCTACTATGTAGTGGGTTAGCCGAGTTCCAGGTTTGTGGATTGAGATGAACCCAGATGCATATTGGAGATAGGGCTTTTCCAAGAGTGGGTCCCCCTGTGGGTGTGGGGCACCATGTGGTTGGGTGCCAAGAGACCCTGCTGGTTTTGCGTTACTGTTATTGTCGTCTGGCCAGATGGAGGCCGCTTCTAGGCATCTTCTGGGATTTCAAAGAAATAAGTCCACTGTGCATCACCTTCAGAGTGGGCGATAATCACCATACCGCGGGAGGGGGGGCAGTTTCCCTCAAAGCACGAGATGGAGGGGCTGCACAGCGAGTCTGGCTCGATCGCGACCCCCAGTGGCTCTGGGCCTGCCATCACTCCTGGGCAAGCCCCAGACGTTGCCCAACAGGCTGATCCCTACCTACGGCTCGGTGGCCCCCCAAACCTTCGTCCACTGCAGGGTGAAGAGGTGTACTAGCGATACAGAATAGAGGACCCTGGACCCCTGCCCTAGCCACATCTCTGGGCAAGGTCACAGGTACTGATCTTTCTCCCTAGGGACCACTGGGAGCTGCGTGGCATGCTAGGCTGCAGCGCAAGCTGCCACAGTCTTTGGCCTGCCAATCGTCACTCTGAGGGCCCCCAAGAAGGCAGTGGGGGTCAATGTCATCCACCCGGGTGTCTGTTGCACTGGTAATTTGTAATTTGTCATTTATATTTATATAGCGCATTATCACCAACGGTCTCTAAGCGCTGAGGAGAGGGCAACTGCTTTAGGTTAATGGTGGGGAGACGGTCCTTACTGTGTGCCCCGGGCTTCCTTGAAGAGTAAGGTCTTTAGTTGTTTCCTAAATGGAAACAGGGCATGTTCCTTTCGGATGTTGTCGGGGAGTTTGTTCCAGATCTGTGGGACAATGGTGGAGAAGGCTCTGCCTCCAAGAGAGACCAGACGGAAGCGAGGGCAGACTAGGAGCCTCGTCTCCGAGGATTGGAGTGCTCTGATTGGAGCATAGTTGGCTAGGCTATTTTTGATGTATTTCGGTGCCTGGCCGAAGATGGCTTTGTGTGCAATACAGAGTCCTTTGAATTTTATCCGTTGCCTGATCGGAAGCCAGTGAAGTTGGTGCAAGAGGGGGGAGGCATTGGTGCAAGGTGGAACCTTGAGCACCAGGCGGGCCGCGTCATTCATAATGGTCTGGAGTCTGGCCAATTGGTAGTCTGGCAGCCCTAGGTAAAGCGAATTTCCGTGGTCCAACCTGGATATGATAAGTGCTACTACCACTCGTTTGAGGGTATCAAAGGTGGGTCCTTATGCTCATGTAGTATGGTGAAGGATAGTTTGGAGGAGCTGGAGTAGAATTTTTCTTTTTTTAAACATATTTTATTGCTTATTTAGGTTAGTGTATGTTACAATAGTGACAGTGACATATGTGTGCCATAATGTACATTTCCTGGTATTACAGTTTGACTTGTAGGTATGCAAAAAACGAGCGTTGTAGGTATAGCGATAAAACGGCTAACACAAGAATGTAGTGGTGATGACAAAAAGGAGAGATGTAACAGTCCCCAGCCTCCCTAACCCAACCCCCAGAACAAGTTTGGGTGGTCCTAGTTTTGACAGAGTTATAGTCTGCAGAGTATTTGTGGGGTCTGATGTGTCCCGAGAGGCGTTGAAATGTCAAAGTGCATGTCCTCCGGTAGACACTCACACGGATATTAATAGTGGGAAGGAGAGAGTGGTTACCTATTATATTTTTACACTGCAGAGTCAGAAGCAGGCACAAGGCATGGTCACATAAGGGCCTATCAAAGTTGCTTTCTGCTCCAGAGTCTACAACATAAAACGTATTGAGGTCGGTAAACTAGTGAACCTCCTACCTCCCCATCATATACTTGTATGTGGAACTGTTCAAGTAGCGTGCTCCAATCAAAAGAGTTTGGATTCTTGAGGAGGCCCCTGTACTCTTCCCTCCACAGTGCCACACCATCAGCTGATCCTCCAACGAACCTCCTCACTTCAAGACCCTACTCTAGGAGCCTGTGGAGATTTTTATTGCTGGGTAATCAAGCTCCTGGCCAGGAGTAGTGAAAGACCAGTAAGGCTTTGCATCACTTTAGCCTTTTTGGGCAATGGGCCCTGACCCAGTATGCAAAATTCTAACGTTGTCCAGTTGTGTACTTCTGTCAGCTGTGAGAGCACCCCTGAAATCTCCCCCAATACCAAGACAGGGAAGGACAAGACCAAAGAATATGTATAATTTCCAAGTAGGGTGAGCGCAGTACGGGCACTCTGAGGCAGCCGCCTGGAACATTGCATGTAGTTTGTATGGTGTTAAGTATGCCCTTTGCAATATTGAAAATTGAATTCATTTGAATCAGGTATTACAGCAAATGCTCTTGGGGTATTCTAAAATGTAGGACCATTCCCTGTCAATGATCTCCCTAGACACATCGGATTCCCATTTGAGTTTCAGGGGTGCAAGCGATACCATGAGGAGTTCCCTCAAGCCCCGGTAGAACCAACAAACTAGGTGGCTCCCGTGTCCCATTGTGTGCAGCGCTGGGAGCAACTGGTAAGTAGCAGGTTCCATATTATCCACCACCCAATGTTTGCACATATTGAAGGATACCAGCAGGAGTCAGGAACAACGAGTCTGACAATCCATGGGCTTGTACAAACTCCGTGTGGGGCAGAAGGACGCCATCCACCAACAGCGGATCGACTGACGTCACCCCAGCCTGATCTCAGGGAGCTAGCCTGCAGGCTGTCAATGTGCCTTTGGAGGTCGGAAGGCCACAGAATGGAATGTTTGGGGCATGTTGTGCATTTATATTGGAGTATTTTGGGCCATTTTCCAATATATCATGGCGGTGCACAACAATAGTGAGTCTATGTGGAATACCAATGACTCTGGACATAACAGTATATGGAGCTTCCCCTGTTGAAGGTGTACAGTTGTGTATCCTATTTGCTTCCCCATACCAATTTTGAAAACTCTTCCGCTGTTCGGCATCTATCTTATTTTTAGGATCTTTGAGACTTCCCCCTTAAGCTTTTAAAACATTCTGAATCAAAGGAACCTTTAGTTAGTCTTATCCACTGCTTCGAATACCCGCACTTGCTTTCTTCATACTGGAGGCATGTAGCTTGAGGGGGAGTCTCATTTGTCAGGTGCTCTTCAGATTCATATTTATCAGCCTCCATCTTTTCCTATTCACTCATGCTTAAGAAAATGTCAAGGTGTCTAACAGCCTTGTGCTGCTGCTTACCACTTGGAGTATCAGACTACAAGAGGTAGCCCATATACCCCAGGGAGACTAGGACAGTAATCTATAACATACAACAGTGTCTCAAAAAGGGTGTTATTTAAAGGTCAAATACATGTAGAACAATAATAGCTGAGAATTAAATCTAAAGAGGAGAAAACCAGGGAGACATTCTTTTGGTGAAATAAATTGTTATTCAGTAAATATACATGTTTGACATATTAAACTTCATATGTACAAGCATATGGAATGGTAGCACTGCGTTACATTGAATGGCATGTAACCTATAAGATACTGTGTACAAGTGCTCCTGAAGGATTGTGATGGCGCAAGTGACGCGAGATAGTATGTACAGTGATAGTGAAGGGCGCAACAAGAAACAAGTGGGGTTAAAATTATTTTCATATTTGGGATATCCCAGCAATTAATGGTACAGAATTTAAAATAATTGCATCCTTGAAAGGGGTGCAAGGAGTTCCGCTGTGGAAGTCGAGGGCGTTTCGGCATTTCGAAGTATTAGGCCATCATCAGGACCAGGTTACAGTTACTTATATTGCAGTGCTGAGGATAGAAGGGTACATACATTTCTATATATATGTTTTCGTTTCATGGTGGACCAAGGAGGATAGATACCGCAGACTGGGAGCGTTGCTTAAATTTTGAGCCAAACAGGGGAGGGGAAAGGGTAGGGAACACATAATGGGCTTTGTAGACAATTACCGCATGACTAGGCTCCGAGTGAAAAGGTGTAAAACAGAGCGCTAGTCCCAACACGGGAAGACAACTTACTTATGATCCAAATGGTGATATAGGGCAAGGTCCGAAGTGAATGGGACCTGCAGACGAACCTGGGCGCAAAGGGAAGGAAAGGAGAGTTGAGTCGCATTCGGGAGGAGGGTGGTGCGAAGGGACAGGATGGGACTGCCAAAATTACGTAATAGGATGTAGGTTGGGGTCCAAAAAATGGGGTGCAAGTCGTTGCTCTAGTTGCGAAAAACGGGCAGCTGCTGGTAGTATTACCTGTGGAGTAAAATGAATCTAATGATCAGGTATGGAAAGAGGTGGCAGGGAGCAAATGTGAGGGGCTTATTAAGGGCTGGGCCATACAAGTCACAGGTGGCAATAAAGTGGAGAAGGGATGAGGACGGCGTGGAGGTTGGTTTGCATGAGAAGAACTGTATGTGCTAAACAACCGGGCAGGTGGGGAAGGCTAAGAAGATGGATAGAGAGTGTGGGAGGCGTGTATCCATGGCCATGCTTGGACGCAGGCTAGTGGGAGGAAAACAAAACAGAATCCGTAGTACTCGGGAAGAAACCTGAGGAATAAATGAGGATAGTGACAGGAACGATTACTAACTATGCGGGGAGTCAGCCCAAGGGAGAGACCTGCATGCGGCAAAGAATGCGCTGCTCATTTGGTATCGGCTAACAACCTCGAACGTTAAGGACAGGCTGTCCTTCGGAAGTGGCGTGTGGGACGCACACTCTACGGGAAGAGCAGAGCAACTTGAGCAGTCAGCAGAGACGAGGCACATCACGGGCCGGACGTAGTCAGGCTCTGATTGTGCATCTGGCAGTAGTCGCGGCTAAGTCCTTGTGGTGGGTGACGTGGTGCTTTCCAACTGAGGAACACTAGAGTGTGCACTCAGATGGCAGATAGGGTAAAAGGAAGACAGACTAGGGAAGTTCAACAAATCATTTAAAAAATAGGGAAGCGTAAAACATTATACATTGTAATTATACATCGGTACTGAATCAAAAAGTATATATATATAGAATGGATCTGTCGCAGAGTTGGTGGGAGTGTGAACAGGACCACTCAGGGGTGCACCAGAATAGCACAGAAAATAATACGGTATACATGATAATTAGTTAGGACAAGATATTGGATGATTCATTAAAAATAGACAGTATATGATTCATTTAATCGGCATAACATAGAAAGGGTATAGGAAGCGAATCATATGGTTAACTAGGTGCGACCCTGTGGAAAAAGAATGATTACTTCGGTACAGAATGGTAATGATGATTTGGAAGTGCAAATTAGTCAAAGGTGCACTGTGGAAATAGAAATTTTATGGTCAGGAATGTTCCCTAACGTGTACCCCACCGTCTCCATGTACGAGCTTAAAGTGCATGTAACTTCCCTCCTGTGCCAGCTATGAAGACGCAAATACATTTGCGTCCAACGTTAAGATGTCCTCTTTCAGATCCACCCTGAATGGGTCGGATATTCCGTTCCTAAGTATGCCTTGCCACCGTCTTTGTATGGTGCACTTTCTGTATTCCTGGCTCTGTGTGAGCTAGGCCCCGATTTCTGTCATCGAGCCTTTTCTTTTACAAAGTCATCTCTGCCTCCTGAAACTGCAACGTGGGATGTCCCCATGAACTCTGTCCTACTCCCTGCGAAGCGAGCGGGGCCTGGCTCGGCCTGCTTGCCTGCCAAAGACAGTATTTTACCTTCACGTTATCAGCATAGCTAAGCTCAGCTTCCCGAAAACACTTTCCAGTCTAGCAGGGTAGATAAACAACCCCTCAGCTGCAGAGCAGAGGGCCCGGCCTTTCTGTCTCCATGCAAGTAATTCATAGCTCCCGTTACCATGGTAGGCCCATGGCCCCCTCGCTTTACACACAGACACGTAGGCACATATGCACGCATTCATAGTCAGTATAGGATAGCCTCTGCCCAAGAGACCTTTCCTTCTAGATAATATGGTTCCCAAACATCAGATATCAGATATGATATAGGAACGAGTTGATCTGACATGCCAGACTTCTGTCTCTTTCCTCTAGTGTAAATGTCAAGTCCCCTGCACCCTCCAGCTTCACGTCAATCACACGTCATGCAGCTGCGCGCGCATCCAGACCCCAGATTTCTGCTGACATTGCAAGATTCTGCTATGTACCCACCCACTTGTGACACTTTCATGTGACGTTTCTAGCACACACCCCTGTGTACGCCCTAGTTCACGCCTTCTGATTACGTATTGCTAACACGTGTGTGTTCTTATCTCATTTCTCTCAGCTGTTACGCCTTCTGTATTGGTTACCATTCTGTACATTAACTATAAATGTTGTGTTTTGTCAAAAAAGTATGCTCTATCCCTTCCTGAACCCCAGCGGTGTCAGGAACATGATATCCGGTTCAGAACCATTCCTTTTTAAGGAATAAAACCCCTTAGAACTCTAACACCACGGACTCTGTCTCTTTCTTTCCGACTGAGTTATTTTATAGTACTTACCTGCATAGAAATTAGGACGGTAATTAAATATTTACCACATTAATTTGGCGCCCGAATAGGGACCCCTCTCCCACCCCACGCGCCGGTAGGTGCGTTGCAGCCTTTGCCCCCTGCCACAGTCAAGACGGACAATTACGCGTACCCGCAGGATTTCCTGTATCTCCCTCAGGCCTACGGAGGTGACGGAGACTGCGATCAGCACCCAGACGAGGCGGTGAGGAGTGCGGAGGATCCCGACCAGAGCCTAGCCGAAAGAAGCAAGGTCCGAGGTGTCAAGAGGCCCACCAGTTCCGAAGTATTCACGTATCGAGTCGAGTCGAGTCCAGTCCGGTCCAGTCCAGTCGAGTTGTCCGAGGCCTTCCGTTCCGTGCTTCCCGGTGAGTACCGTTGCTGGGGACGCATCTAGACGGGTGCATTTTTATGTATCCGGTAAAGACGGGTTTGGGTACACAAACACGGTCTGCACTGTTTTAGACAGTGTATCTGTACTGTTTAGCAGTATATCAAGTATTCAAGGGTTCGATTTTTTGTTCTCGTTTTCTGGAGTTCAAGGGTAGTCCATATGTGTTCAAAATGTTTCATGTGATTAATGTCGTGGTATGAGTGACTGTTTTGATGTACATTACTGTGTTTTTGTATATTAACTGTGTCCGAGTTAGAGTAAGTAACAAGTATCGAGTATCAAGTACCAAGCAACAGGATGCCATTATTCAATAAATTAAGACAGTTAGGAACTAGGAAAGGGATACTAGAGGAAGCGATTCCTGTCCCACCTAGGGACACTCCCGGAAATTTTATGTACCATAAACATGGCCTAGATGCCATACTGTATCTAGATTTATGGGCCGATTATACCAAGCACCTAGAAGAGAAACATAGGTGGCCTGTTACAGGGACATGGGATGCCGAGTGCATCATGAGAGTAGAGGAAGCACTATGGAAAAAGAAAGCCAGACAATCTCAGAAAGACGCCATAGAATTGTGGCGTAAAGAATCGCATAAACGTGCAGAAAAAGCATTCCAAAAAGCAGAAAAACATAGAGAAGAGTCGGATGAGGTCCGAGAAAACAAATTAGTTGCTGAAGGTATCCGAGTACAAGCAGAACAAGTAGACCGTATACGAAACACTCTTGCAAATGGCATGTATCTAGTGGCCGAGGGTTCGCCTAAGGCCACTCCAGAAATACCGAAAGATCTGCCGCCACCATTGGTTCCGACTAAAGTAAGGCACAAGACCACAAAAGACATATTCCTTTCTTCCTATCTAGACGATGTAGCTCCCGCTTATACAAATCCACGTGCCCACGTACCGCCTACTGACGGTGACGGAGATGGCAACCTACCCCAAGACAATGCCCAGCCAGTACCGCAACAAGCTACACCCGTTCAACATCCTGTACCACCTATTCCCCCACCACTTCCCGCTCCTACTATTAATCCACTAAATCCTTTTGGGCCTGATCCTGGTAAAAGACAAGTTCCGTTACACATACAGACTCCACAGACAAGCCGTGGTCAAGCCTCCGCCTCAGGAGGTGCGACAGGAGGTTACCAGACCCCGCCACAAACACACAGATTGACCCTTAGGGACCTAGCAAAGCAACGTACACCCCGAATACAGAGTTACGACCTACTTAAAGAACCCCTTCCAGATTGCAGATACGATCCAGTACCCGGTAAAACCGATAGAATGGAGCTAGCATCACTACGGCTACGATGAGTTACAGATTATTTAAAGTTATTACCAGGAATGACTGATCATCTAGACAGAATATATCATTTTATCCAGACAGGGGAAGGTCCTGAAAGTATTAAAGAGGCCATGGCTCACCAGAAAACTGACACTCAAGGTTGTATATTACGCTTCTTCATAAATTGTCTAATAAGAGAACAAGACAGGTCTGGTGTAGACAAGGACGAGATGGATGCACTAAACAAGTGGGGCCAGAATATAGCCGACGGAAAGCATGATAAACAGAGTTGTATAGCAAATATGTACAAAAGAATCAGGAAAGCAGTAATAGAAATACATGAAAGAAAGGAACCAGAAAGGGAAGGAGATAGCGACAAGATTGAATCCTCAGAGGAGGAAGAACCAGAGGATAACGACACGATCAAAGAAATGATAGCATATGTAGGTAAGGGAAATTACCTTAAGAAAGGCATTCGTCCAGAAAGCAAGAGAGTTTTTCTCTCTGGCATCTCAAAAACGAGCTCTCCTGAATATCTGTTTCAGGTTACCGATAAAATACTTCAAGAACGAATGGGGTACCATGTACTCAATTCTATGGATGAACAAGAACTAGCCCGGTCAGCGGTACAATGGGCTGACAATCCTAGCACATATAATGATGATACAGTAGCTCAGACATTTTTAAATCTTTCCCCAGACGAGCAGAAATTAGCCGGTATGTACATGATTCAGCATCTCATTACGTTATACAGAAATCAACATTCTGATCCAGGTCCCCTACCTGATACATTAGAAGCACTACTTTTAAATAGATGGAGAGGCCTAAGTACCAAGTTAATTAGAATAATTCTAGAACAACGGCACAGATATAACGCTTTCTTAGGCCCACAATATGTTTCAGCTCCGCCCCCAGAAAGAAAAATGTTTTACCTCGACAGACAGAATCCTTTACGAGAAGTACATCCAGTCAGAAAAGATGATAACACGCTAGAACGCGTATTTGTATATACACCTTTAACTAAAATGGAATTACTAGAAATGAAGAAACTAGTACCCTGCCACGATAAAGACCCAGCAGGTTTCCACCGAGAAATTAAAGACATGTTACTCATGGGAGATTACACGTATACGGATATTATGAAAATGTTAAAAGTACTGTTGCCCACAGGCATTTACGAGAAACTCAAGGAAAAAGAATGGGAGGTGGGAGATAAAAAGATTATTTGGACTGAAATAGAAGACGAGGAAAAAGGTCGCACTCCAGGGCTGGGCCTTGGGGAAAAAGCTAAAGCATTACCAGGTTTAATAGTACAGGTTTTGCCAAGACTACTGACAACTAAAAAGGAAGACTGGGACGCAATCTCAGCTTGTAAACAGAAACACGATGAAGATACTAGTGATTTCTATTCAAGATTCGAGAAATGTTTTATTATTAATAGTGGCCTGAAACCAAGTAGCGAGTCATACCCGCACCTTTTTGTAACAAAATTAGTCGAGAATTCCCTGTCACAGGTTAAGAATCGTGTATATAAAGTCGAAAGCACTTGGCAAGCAAATACGCCATCCCAGATGTTACAAATGTTACAATATCACCAGAACCGAATTAGAGAAGAACAAGATCACGAACAGAGACGTATGAAAGACACGAAAATGAAAATGCTAGTTGCCCAGTCAGTTCCAGCTGACGGTCAGAAAAAGGGTATGACACAGACAAGTAATTCAGCGGCTCCCGTTAAAGGGACATGCAACTATTGCAAGCAGCCAGGTCACTACGTACATGAATGTTCGGTCCTAAAACATAATATAGCAACAGGTAAAACTAAAGAAAGACCACGTCAGCCTAGACAAGATCAGGTCCAGCAACAGACTTTACCAAACATACAGCCTATGCATGCTCCACCTCAGACAGTACAGACCGTAGCGGTATCACAGCCACAGCCTATTGCCGCGACGCAGCAAGTTTCACAGCAGATGTACCAGTATGCCCAATCTGATTATCCCGATTATCAGCGATACACATGAAACAGCCTAGAGAGGGAGGTTGGCTTGCCTCTTATTGAAATTCCTGTAGATCAAGAGGGTCCTTATGTACATAGTCAAGTATTGGGAAAAGACAGAAAGTTTCTAATTGACACAGGGGCAAGTCGCACCACGATCAGTCATGACGAAGTTCCAGGGGCACCCCTCTCAGGCTCACAGAATGTTTCCCTTGGTTTTTCAGGACAGCCTATTGTAAATGAAGTATCAAAACCAGTCCCCCTAGCAGTAGGTCCATTATCACGTGTTACAGACCTGTTACTCACGAAATCATGTCCAGAAAACTTGCTAGGTATCAAGACACTGAAGGCTCTAGGAGCAGTGATATGTTGTTCTCCGGAGGGAGTTAGACTTTTCTTACGTGACTTTAAGGGTCACTATGTACTGCGAGAGTTTGATGTCAGATTGAAAAATGTACCGAAACACCTGTGGGCACAAGGCCCAACCGATGTAGGTTGTATGCACATCACACCATACCGTGTTACACTCAAGCCAGGAGTTGTATTACCCCGAATCAGACAATACAAGTTACCACCCGATGCTGTAGTGGCTTTACTGGAAATCATTGAAGAGCTCATTGCCCAAGGAGTGGTCGTAGAAACCAACTCCAATATCTGTAATTCCCCTATTATTCCGATTCTTAAACGTACTAATCCCAATGCACCGCCTGTATATCGGCTGGTGATTGATTTACCAGAACTAAATAAATGCATTGTACCACAGTATCCTGTGGTTCCCGACATCTCATCATTATTGACTGCTATTGATTCAGAGGCGACGTTCTTTACTGTAATTGACCTCAAGAACGCCTTCTTCAGTGTACCAATTGATCCGGAGAGCCAATATCTCTTCGGATTCTGTTTAAATGGCCGAAGCTTCAAATTTTCACGCGCACCTCAAGGATTCACAGAAAGCCCCAGCATCTATAGCCAAGCACTGAAAAGACAACTTGACTGTATCCAAATGCCAGTTAACACTGCTTTACTCCAGTACGTCGATGATCTGCTGATCACCGCACGAAGTGAACCCGAATGTGAACAAGCATCACTGACAGTTTTACATTTTCTGGCTGACAAGGGACACAAGGTGTCTCCTTCGAAGCTACAATTCTGTGTTCAGCAAGTGGTGTACCTTGGGCACTTGCTGTCCAAGTGGGGGAGACAGCTCACACCTGATCGCATTCAGTTAATTGCACAGTTACCACAACCCAAGACACAAAAGGAAGTGCGGGCCTTTATAGGCCTCACCTCGTACTGCAGACAATGGATTCCTCAGTATGCATTTCTAGCTAAACCACTGATACAGTTGACAACACAGGAGGCAGCGACTTCGACTGTCCTCCCTTGGACTCAGGAACATACACAGGCTTTTGAGGAATTAAAGAAAGCTTTATGTCAAGCACCAGTTTTAGCGACACCATGTTACAGCAAACCTTTTACACTTTTTGTTACAGAACGTGATGGTACAGCGTTGTCTGTCCTCACACAAGATCAAGCAGGTTCACATAAGCCTTGCGCTTATTTTTCAAGTACATTAGATCCAGTGGCCCAGGCTCTGCCTGCGTGCTTAAAATCAGTTGCAGCGACAGCTCTAGCAATCAGACAAAGCGATTCAATAGTATTAGGACATCCATTGACAGTACAAGTTCCACATTCTGTAGAAGTCCTGCTAAATAGAACACAGACTCAACACCTGACTATAGCACGACTGACAGGTTATGAACTGACGTTATTCCAGCCACACATAGAAATCAGACGCTGTAACATACTCAATCCTGCCACATTGTTACCCTCGATTATGACAGATTCAGCCCCGCATGATTGTATAGAGATCATTAATGCAGTAACAAAGCCCCGACGAGACTTGACAGATGTTGCACTGACTAATCCAGACCTGACACTTTACGTGGACGGTTCATGTATGAGAACAAGCACAGGAGAATTAGTGGCCGCATATGCAGTGACCACTGAAACTGAAGTCAAAGAAACACACCGTATTGATATACTGTCCGCTCAAGCAGCAGAGCTTATCGCTCTGACCCGAGCCTGTATACTAGCCAAGAACAGGAATGTTAACATATACACAGATTCACGTTATGCCTTCGGAGTTGTACACGACTTCGGAATGTTATGGCAAGAACGAGGTTTCTTGACCTCTCACGGAGCCAAGATCCAACACGGTCCCCTTATTCAAGCACTGTTAGAAGCAATACATCTGCCTTCAGGCATATCCATCATGAAGTGTAAAGCACATACTAGAGTTACAGATTCTATTTCCCAGGGTAACGACCTGGCAGACCAAACAGCAAAACATACAGCCTTGACTCACACCCAGACAACTGATGTGACAAAGACAATAGTACCGACACATTGTATGACAGTTAGGGATCCCACACTAGATGTAATTGATATTCAGACACATGCTACTCCAGACGAAATCAAGAAATGGACTGAACTAGGAGGGATCCAGACAGACCAGGGATGGGTGACAAAAGGGAAAGCCACATGGTTTCTCCCCGACTCTATGGTTCAAGTCATAATTAATACAGCACATAGTCCAGCACACTTAGGAGAAAAAGCTATGTTAGACAGTTTACAGAATCTCTGGTACAACAAACATTTACGAGCAGCAGCAAAACAGAAAGTGCGTACTTGCATGATCTGTTGTCAGTTCAATCCAGGTAAAAGCGTCCCTGTAGAGCAAGGTGGATTTCATCCTCCCGATCACCCTTTTGAAGTCCTCCAGATGGATTATATCCAGATGGAACGTTGTCGAGGATTCAAGTACGTCCTCGTAGTTGTTTGTGCACTTTCCCGTTGGACAGAAGCATATCCAGTCCCAGATTACACTGCTCCGACCACTGCCAAGCAGCTGGTTCGAGAATTCTTCCCACGGTACGGCTTGCCTCGTATCGTGTACTCAGATAACGGACAGCCATTCTCATCCGAGCTTATGAAGCAGGTTTCACTCTTGCTAGGATATCAGTGGAAATTCCATTGCGACCGACATCCCGAGGCAGCTGGCCTTGTAGAGAGGCACAATCAGACACTGAAAACACGTCTTGCTAAAATCTGTAAAGAGAAAGGGGTCAACTGGATAGTCGCCCTGCCAGTTGCACTATTCTATATGAGAATGGTCCCACATTCGAGATCAGGACTATCCCCGTATGAGGTGGTCTTCGGCAGGCCACCAAATATGTGGGGGACGCCCATGCCTCAGAGAATAACTGATGTTGATTGTAATATGCTGACAGATTACCTTGCCTCCTTGATGTCTGCACTCCAATCATGTCGTTCACAGGTTGCTGCAGCTTTTCCCGACAACACTGATGTAAAGCCACACGATGTCCGTCCCGGTGATACTGTCCTAGTGCGAAATTTTGATAGGAGGAGTCCGCTGGAGCCCCGCTGGCAGGAGCCGAAGCTCGTCCTTCTGACCACGAGGACTGCAATCAAAGTTGAAGGCCGTAAGGGGTGGATCCATTCAAGTCACGTAAAGAAATGTAATGAACTGTTGCCAGAGACTGACTCTTCCACCCCCTCAAAGGACTGCCCAGATTCTAGTGACTCTAAACTTCCCATGGTAGAGAAAACTCCGCAAGAGGAGTATAAATCAAAGTTGCGGTCTAGCAAGTCAGACAGTTTAATTGTTTAAGTCCTCCCCTAGGTGAATCGGTTAAATAGTTTCTGACATGTATCCCCTAGACCCCAATGGAGAGAGAGATAGAGAGAAACAGATCAAGAAGCAACGATATTGCAAATCTCTCAAAAGTTACTGTATTGTTACCTTATGGATCATGTTTTCTTTAAGTCTTACGATTATTGTCACAAGTGTAATTTTGCATATCTATTTTCCTATTGCTACACGTGCACATTCTTCTTCTAATAACACTGCCGAGCATTCTTTCAGCGAATTACCGCCTCACGAGTTGTCTTACCGACTTGCGCTGCGCAACAATACATTCATTAGTATGTTACATCACTCTCATCAGACCAGCAACGCTACAAATTGTTGGATATGTGGCCGACTCCCTCCCTACCAGAAATATAAGGGAGTTCTGCCCCTTTTCCCATACCCGTTCACACACAATGGTTCATGGGGCGCATGGTTTAGTTTGATTAATTCTTTAGATTCAAATTCCGTAGTTTATCAGGGTAACTGGGTATGGGGAAACCTGAACACAGTTCTGCATAAAGTATGTTATCCTGACAAGGAGGGACTTCCCAAAAGGACAGGGACTGATCTAGAAAATGAAGAATATGGATTAGGAAATTTTACACTTAACCTCATGATTCTGAATGTTGAATCCGAAACCGAGCCAGACTTGCCCACTATGTCAGTATTACCAGTCAAGGGTGAATTATGTGTCAGAAAGAATGGTTCAGTACACCTGGGTCATAGTAAATGTACTACTGTGATCGAATTTAGTGATAAGGGCAAGTCCACATTCAAAGCTACCCGTCATTCCTATTTCATTTGTGGTCAGACAGCATACATACGTTTGCCACTAGATTGGGATGGTACCTGTTACATTGGATTCTTACTGCCACCTGTTTTCCTAGCTCCACCCGATTATCATAGAAATTCCCGTCTAGTTCACAGACCCAAAAGAAATCTCCCAATTGTCGACTATACTGAGACAGCATGGGAACAGTACACAGATTTCAATAAAGGTTTCTTTCCCTATTTAGGTGCTATCTTTAATAGTAAGTCTATCCGTCACTTGACCAGAACTCTCGAAGCAGTAGTGAAAGAGACTACTTCCGCCCTAGGTAACTTGACCGAAGAACAGTCTGCTATGAGACTTGTCGTTCTTCAAAATCGTCTTGTTCTTGACGTCATACTAGCCGATCGAGGAGGAGCCTGTAGGGTCCTCGGGTCAGCTTGTTGTGTTTTCATTCCAGATAATGCTCCGTCCGTATATAAGGCTATTACCCGTCTCCATAAGATAGCTAGTCAGATACATCAGAACCCAGGCACCTGGACTTGGTCCGGTTGGCTCTGGACTACTATTTCAGCTTGGGGATGGAAAATACTGTCACTCCTTGGAATAATACTACTTATAGTATTCAGTTGCTGTCTATGTTTACAATGTGGGCCAGCGATTTGCGGCTTGTGCGCCACATCCTGCACTCCCCATTCAAGTCAACGTTCTAAATCCCGTTTGAGAAAGGATGAGCAGATGATACTCACTACACAGATAAATGGATTAATGAAGATTGATATATCATGAAGGGTCCGTAGGGAACAAGGAGGGAATGAGGAAATAGAAATTTTATGGTCAGGAATGTTCCCTAACGTGTACCCCACCGTCTCCATGTACGAGCTTAAAGTGCATGTAACTTCCCTCCTGTGCCAGCTATGAAGACGCAAATACATTTGCGTCCAACGGTAACATGTCCTCTTTCAGATCCACCCTGAATGGGTCGGATATTCCGTTCCTAAGTATGCCTTGCCACCGTCTTTGTATGGTGCACTTTCTGTATTCCTGGCTCTGTGTGAGCTAGGCCCCGATTTCTGTCATCGAGCCTTTTCTTTTACAAAGTCATCTCTGCCTCCTGAAACTGCAACGTGGGATGTCCCCATGAACTCTGTCCTACTCCCTGCGAGGCGAGCGGGGCCTGGCTCGGCCTGCTTGCCTGCCAAAGACAGTATTTTACCTTCACGTTATAAGCATAGCTAAGCTCAGCTTCCCGAAAACACATTCCAGTCTAGCAGGGTAGATAAACAACCCCTCAGCTGCAGAGCAGAGGGCCCGGCCTTTCTGTCTCCATGCAAGTAATTCATAGCTCCCGTTACCATGGTAGGCCCATGGCCCCCTCGCTTTACACACAGACACGTAGGCACATATGCACGCATTCATAGTCAGTATAGGATAGCCTCTGCCCAAGAGACCTTTCCTTCTAGAAAATATGGTTCCCAAACATCAGATATCAGATATGATATAGGAACGAGTTGATCTGACATGCCAGACTTCTGTCTCTTTCCTCTAGTGTAAATGTCAAGTCCCCTGCACCCTCCAGCTTCACGTCAATCACACGTCATGCAGCTGCGCGCGCATCCAGACCCCAGATTTCTGCTGACATTGCAAGATTCTGCTATGTACCCACCCACTTGTGACACTTTCATGTGACGTTTCTAGCACACACCCCTGTGTACGCCCTAGTTCACGCCTTCTGATTACGTATTGCTAACACATGTGTGTTCTTATCTCATTTCTCTCAGCTGTTACGCCTTCTGTATTGGTTACCATTCTGTACATTAACTATAAATGTTGTGTTTTGTCAAAAAAGTATGCTCTATCCCTTCCTGAACCCCAGCGGTGTCAGGAACATGATATCCGGTTCAGAACCATTCCTTTTTAAGGAATAAAACCCCTTAGAACTCTAACACCACGGACTCTGTCTCTTTCTTTCCGACTGAGTTATTTTATAGTACTTACCTGCATAGAAATTAGGACGGTAATTAAATATTTACCACACTTGTGGTGGGTGACGTGGTGCTTTCCAACTGAGGAACACTAGAGTGTGCACTCAGATGGCAGATAGGGTAAAAGGAAGACAGACTAGGGAAGTTCAACAAATCATTTAAAAAATAGGGAAGCGTAAAACATTATACATTGTAATTATACATCGGTACTGAATCAAAAAGTATATATATATAGAATGGATCTGTCGCAGAGTTGGTGGGAGTGTGAACAGGACCACTCAGGGGTGCACCAGAATAGCACAGAAAATAATACGGTATACATGATAATTAGTTAGGACAAGATATTGGATGATTCATTAAAAATAGACAGTATATGATTCCTTTAATCGGCATAACATAGAAAGGGTATAGGAAGCGAATCATATGGTTAACTAGGTGCGACCCTGTGGAAAAAGAATGATTACTTCGGTACAGAATGGTAATGATGATTTGGAAGTGCAAATTAGTCAAAGGTGCACTATATGGTAAAAGCGATCCATATGGAAAGGAGGAACCAGCGGGGTAGGGGATGCCTTATGTTAGTGTGGTATTCCATTCGCCCAAAGTGTTCAAGTCATATTCAATGGTATTGCAGCGGGCTATCCAGTGGCATTCACGTCTGTTCAGGAGCCTTTGGATATCGCCCCCTATGATCCGGGCGGACGGTTGGTCGATAACCATCCAGGTTATTGCAGTGTCATTGTGATTTTGTTCTTTGATGTGTGTGACCAGGAGTGCTGTCAACACACCGCACCTTATATGACTGCGGTGTTGTATGATTCTGTCTTTGACCATTTGTGTGGTCTGGCCGCTGTATAGGAGATCACAGGGACAAAGTATTGAGTAGATGAAATGTTGTGGTCTGCAGTTGGTAAGGGATCTTAATTCATGTTTCTGTCCTTTGTGTTCAGTGCATTTTGTGTTAAGTGAAGTGCTAAATGCTGAGCATCTTTGGCATTTATAGTGTCCAAAAACAGGTGGAAGACCTCTTGGGCCCCAGACAGATTCATCTCTGGTGTTGGTCTGTGGCCATGGGATGCCGCCTGTGATATTAGAACAGTGGAGGATTGGTTAGTATGTTTATTTTTGAAAGTTTGTTGCTGGTAGGGGAGAAGGTCTAAACAAACGGAATGGCTGAGTTCACCCTCTTTTCCTTTGGTGTGAGTAATGTATCACGATGGTTGTACCATGCACGTTTCCTGGCTCTGGATACCAATTTCTTTGGATAGTCCGTGCGATGAGACTCTCAGTCAGGACCACAGCTTCCCTGAAGAAGTCCTTCCTCCATTTGCAGTTGCGGCAGATCCGTAAAAACTGTCCAACGGGTAGGCAATCTCGTTCTCCGGGATGGTAGCTGGAGTAGAGCAGTAAGGTATTTCACTCAGTCGGTTTCCTGAATAATGCTGTTCCGATTTTATCATCTTCTACTTGTAGTGAAGGATCAAGGAACAGTAAATGGTTTTCTTTAGGGTCAATGGTGAACCTAAGATGTTGTTGGCAGGTGTGTAGCCAATCCACGAATTGTAGTAGGTTCTCATTTCTTCCAGACCAAATTAGCAAAATACATCTATGTAACGATGCAAGAAGGAGATGTTGTTCCAGAATGGGTTGAGATCAGTGAGAATCATGTTTTTTTCCAAGTGGTGAACGTAGAGTATGGCGAAATTTGGGGCAAAACAGGCACCCATTGATACCCCCTTGATTTGAAGGTATTAAGTATCCTTGTATAGAAAATAGTTGTTTCCTAAGGCAATTTCCATGAGGGACATCACAAAGTCAGTCGGGATCCTCATGGGCTGTGGTCTTGTGTCAAGAATTTTCCTTATTATCGCCTGGCCTGCATGGTGGGGTAAATGGTGTATAGTGACTCAATATCCATCCCAACCATGAAATCGGTACCTTGTGTAAAGGGGGTGTCCACAATAAGATTGATTAGGCCCATGCTGTCACGTATGAAAATGTCCACGAGAGGAATAAATTATTTGATGATGCTATCAATGTACTTTCCAATGGGTTGGAGGATCGAGCCACAGCCTGACCCGACCGGTCTTCCAGGAGTATTCTGTTGGTTTTTGTGGGTTTTCCATAAGACCTAGAGCACAGGGCTGCGGGGATGATTGTTGTTGAGGTAGATAGCTTCTTTGTCTGTTATGATGGATTTTGAAAGTTCTGTGATTAGTTGGTATTTGGCTCTGATCCCTGGTAGTTGGTCAGATGGTAGGGTACGAAAGTGATCTGTATTGTCCAGTTGACTTAGGATTTCTGTGTCATATTTGGCTTGGTCTTGGATGACGAGGCTTCCACCTTTGTCAGCGGGCTTGATGATTATGTCTTCGTTGGTTTTTGAGATTGTTGAGTGCTTGTTTCTCAAGTAGAGAGAGATTGTAAGATACATACTCATGTTGCAATTGGATGTTCTTCATTTCATGCAGTACCCTTCTCTCATAGGTCAATATCTCTGTAGGCATAGGTACAGATGGAGGGTTGAAGGTAGAGGCTGGTTGAAATGGTGAGCGGGTAGTTTGCTCAAGTGGGGGTCTCTCAGAGAAGAACTGTTTGAGTCTTATCCTTCTTAAGAATTGAAGTGGATTCTCCAGAATAAAAAAAAAATGCTCATGTCAGTAGGGACAAAGGATAGTCCTTTGCTTAGAAGGCTGATCTTGTAGGAGGACAGGTCATGTTGAGATAGACTGAAGATAGGGAGTGACTTAGCATTGTACATGTTGATGGTTTCTGTTATTAGTTCGAGCCCCATTGATAGAACTTGCATCTGGATTGGCGTCCCCCCGAGTAATGATAGTTCCCTCTCGGGGGACCCCTGCCTCTGCCTTGGTTTGTGTCTAAAAAACCAACCGGGAGCAGTGGTTTGGGTATAGGTTGTTGTACTCTCTGCGGTCTTGAAGTACTTGGGCCCTCTCTGGGGCTGGAATCTTCCGCTGAGTTGTTTGAAGATTCAGAAAAGGACACTTGTTGGTGATTACGGAATCACCCTCAATTCTTTTGTTGTCTGGGTGGTTGGTAAGGTGTATCATGGAAGTCATCCCTCAGGTAAGGATAGGTCTGATTGTTGTTGTAATTCTGTATGTCATTTTGGATTTTGTTTATTTTCTTGTACTGTTCAAATGTGTCACAGTTATAAATAGCCTCGTTTATTTTATCCAGACGGGGTTTGGCATCTGAAATGATACTATCCTCCAGATAAGTTTCTCCAATGTGGCTATTTCTGCCAGTTCCTTATGGCTGTGTTCAAGGGCTGTGTCAATTCCCAAGACCATCCAGTGTCTGGAGCAGGTCTTGGCCAGGTGGCTGAATCCTTTTTAAAAAAAAACGTTATTTACCAGTTTCAAAATAAGCGCAATGTCATTACTAGCTTGAAATTCAATAACATTTGCAACATTACACAGTATTCAACAGATGTACCTGCTACACATGAGCCAGAGCTACGCATGGCTTCTCCGAACATGGCTCAACATCACATCTCGTACATAGTACGCCACCCTGACCAAGTGCATTTCTAACATTGTAGTTCTGCATCGCAGTTAAATCATTTCAGGAGTCATGATCCAGGTAAATTGGCGTATCCCAGTTGTGTGCGTAAAAAACAATGGTTTGGAATTTAGCCAATACCTGCAGGTACAATCCCGCTATTTGGCCGTGTGTGAGATTGTGATTGTGTTGTGGCTGTGTACTGTTTAAAAGGACCCCAGATATCCTGGTGATGGGATTTACTGGGCTATATAGAAGCATATAAATTGTAGTTGAAGTGGCAATACGTGAGACTGCATAGCCAGTCTTTGCACTGCGGTACCGCTCCCCGTCCCCATTTAAGTGCAATCTCCTTTTTTGCCAGCAGCAGTCCCAACGCTGTGAACTTCCAGACCGGTTTAGGGATGTTGTGTACATATCCCAATAAGGCTATGGCGGTGCAGGGTCTATATCAAAACAAACCATGTCCCCCCAATGTGTGAAATATGTAGGTCCAGAATCTACCTATCTTGGGACAAGTCCAAGAGATGTGTGCAAAGTCTGCATATGGGGCCCTACATTCAAGGCAGCAGTGGGGCCTGTCCTGGTCTATTTTGTGTGACATTTCGGGCGTGATGTAAATTCGCCGTAGGAATTTGAAGTGGAGAACCTATGTCCTTTGTCTAAGGACACCTCCTTAGTTTGTAAACAGCACGCAACCCATTGATCATTAGACATAGGGTGGCCCAGGTCTGCCTCCCACGCGGCCTGTATCTTGGTGTCATTGACTGGAATCATCTCTACGCAGGCCCTGTAAAATTTAGAAACCCAATGGTCCCCTAGCTACTGTCTAGTATTATGGACATGGGGGTTAGAGAGTCGGATTCAATGGGAAAGCCAGGGACCCTAGCTTTTGAATCTGCTTGCATGCGAGCAAGCACAAACCTATCCATAAATGTAGCCTCTGGAAACTTGTCACTGTCAGGGACTGAGAAAACTTGGCCCTCATGTATAGATCGCCTATTGCTTTCACGTTCAACCTAGTAAGGGTATGCTGTGTTATCCTTTCCCCGGTAATTGGGATCCATCGCTGATTTGGAAGCGGTAGACTCGGGGAGTACATACTCAGAGAACCCAGCACCCTAAGCAGTTTTTTTCCAGGCCCAACTGGTAGTGGACACCGTCTGGATGTCTAGGGGATCTCACTGATAACCCTGTGGTAGCACCGTGCTCAAGGAGTCCGGAAGGACGAGATCTGCTTCAGGCCTCAGATAGGGGATTCTGGCATCAGGGTGAAACCAGGAGTGAGCATAGCCACATTGCGCAATCAAATAATATAACTGAAAGCTAGGGACTCCAAATCCTCCCCTGTAGGATGGGAGGGTCATGAACTCCCAGCGGACCCTGGGGCGATTTCCCCCCAAGTCAGCTGAATAAGGTGGGTGTTGATGGACTTGAAGAACTGGTTTGTGAGAGGGATAGGTATGTTATTGAATAAAAACAAGAACTTCGGCAGGACAGTAATCTAATTAGTGCTACACGCCCAGTTACCGAAAGTGGAAGCCGAATCCACCTCTCTGCCTGCTGCTCAAAATTGTGTATTGGTCCACCATGAAATGAACAGATATATATAGAAATGTATGTACCCTTCTAGCCTCAGCACTGCAATATAAGTAACTGCAATCTGGTCCTAAGAATGGCCTACTACTTCTACAGGCTGAAACGCCGTTGACTTCCACAGTGGAACTCCTGGTGCCACTTTCAAGGATACCCCATACAATTATTTTGTATTCTGTACCATTAACTGTTGGGATATCCCAAATATGTAAAGAATTTTAAGCCCACTTGTTTCTTGTTGTGCCCTTCACTATCGCTGTACATACTACCTCATGTGTCACTTGCGCTGGCACAATTCTTCACGAGGTACACAGTACTTTACAGGTTACATGTCATTTAATGTAACGCAGTGCTACTATTCCATGTGCATATACATATGAAGTTTAATATGTCAAACATGTATATTTACTGAAATACAATTTATTTCACAAAAAGAATGTCTACCGGGTTTTCTCCCCTTTAGATTTAATTCTCAGAAATTTGACCGTTAAATAACACCCTTTTCTCTTACCACTTGGAGGCAGGTAGGGTAGAAGGGGAAAAAGGAAAGGAGCAAACTTAGTTATCTGTCAAACTAGTCTTATTGAGGAAGAGCAGAAAGTATATCACACTCATGTACGCTGACCCCCTTGTTGTCAGAAATGTTCCAGTCTTAGCTGTGGAACTTGTGGATACTTCAGAGTGGCTGGATCCGTAAGCCTTTGTTTCACCCACATTCATCCTTACAGGATCTGGCACTCCTGACTATCTTTCTCTGTTCTGCACTAAATCTCAAACCCACTCATTTATACTGTGGTTTGCATTAACACTCTTCTAAATCGTGTGACTCCCCTTAACCTACCTGCCTAACCCAGCTAATCCCATCAACTTCTACCAAGATTACATATTGGGTTTCTAAAGTGAACCCTAAAGGCAAGGAAATAAACATGCACGTACTGCACATTTCACAATGTTAACTGTGCTTACTCTGTCTGTTCTGATAGGCAGGTGGAGTGCTCAGCCGGGATCCATGCCAATTCCCTTGGAAAAATGTCTTCCTTACCTTTTGTGCCTGGGGATGTCACTTGGAGCCAGGCCCAGCTCTCTCCCCATCTCAGCCGACTGTAGATGGTACCTGGCGAATGCACCAGATCATCAAAGATGAAAGAGACTGCTTGTAAACCTACTTGAATTTTGTCCAAGTTTATTCAGTAAAACAAGTAAAGTCTGATATTACAATGCAAAACAGACGCTTTTCCCTCTATTTTAATTAATCATCTAATGCTTCTCCCCCAATTTTAATGATGTTTATATATTTTCTTCATACAGAGGAGAGCACACAAGTGCGTGATATACAATCTCTCATCTGATGGATCTTTTTAAGCAGACTGAGACGCCAAGGGAGTTAGCAATGATAAAATAATTAAATCTTTCTGAAGGACATTTGGCTACACAAAAAGAATCAGGAATCGGTGAGTGAAGTTAAGGAATTTTAGTTCCATATAATAGTTAATCCAATATATATGCATGTCAGGAGAATATTAAAAAGATAAAAGATTACTGCTGTCAAGCTGAAATATCTCAATCGGTTCAGTCTCAGTAGAATAAAATACTCATTAATCACAGCCACAGCTATACAAAATCGAAGAATTGGAAATAGGTGTTCTCTCCTCTTCTAAACATGAATACATTCTAAAATCATCTAATTAAGGTTCTATGTTTAGAATAAGGATGGTTTTTAGAGTGGGATACCAAGGAAATTCAGAAATGCCAGAAGGTGTCAGCATATTCTGATTTGGCCTTAGATATAGAAGTTCTTCATCAAAATAAGCTTGATCATTTTCCTTTGCTGAATCTGGAAACACTTGAGACCTTAGCACATCAAATAAAATCTGGTTCCCCGTTTGATCCTGCCCCTCCAGGGACTTTGGTTTTGACCAGTAAGGCCATCCTTCCCACACTCATGGAGTTGTTGAACTCTTTCATCTTGAGTGGGACGGTACCTTTGGCCTGGAAGCAGGCCATGGTACGGGCATTGCTGAAGAAACCAGCTCTTGACCCGGGCAACCCTAGTAACTACCGTCCGATCTCCCTGCTTCCCTGGGTAACCAAGATCCTTGAGAAACACATTAACATCGTTTTAACTCAGTTTCTCGAGGATAACCATCTGCTTGATGTTTCCCAGACGGGTTTCCGGCCCAAACACGGGACGGAGACTGCCCTGCTGGCTGTGACAGAGGAGGCAAGGCGGATCCTAGATCGGGGAGGATCAGTGGCAGTGATCCTCCTCGATCTGAGTGCCGCCTTCGATACGGTAAACCATAAAATACTCTTAAGTCGCCTCGCCGACCTGGGTATATCGGGAGAAGCCCTGGTCTGGTTCAAGTTTTTTCTAACTGATCGAACTTTCCAGGTCTTTGATAGTATATCTGTCTCGTCAAGCAGGCCTTTGGGCTGGGGAGTGCCACAGGGCTCTTCATTGAGTCCTACGCTCTTCAAAGCATATATGAGGCCGCTGGCTGGGATTGTTCATCCGCACGGTATTAACAACATTTCCTATGCGGACGACACCAAGCTAGTGGTCTCTCTTGTGCAGAAGAGTGGCCTCCAATCATTGCCCAATTTAACAACATGCTTGGAACAGGTCAAGAGCTGGATGATGAAGTCCTGTTAGAAGCTTAATGACGATAAAACAGAGCTTATGCTCCTTGGCCCGGCATCCCCTTCCACTCTGGAGCTGATGTGGCCCTTGAGCATGGGGACAGCTCCTACTCCCAGAGATAACATCAAAAGTCTGGGAGTATGGTTAGACAAATCATTGACCTTCAACACACAGGCTACCAAGGTGGCGGCAACCTGCTTTGGCCTCCTCAGGATGATAAAAAAGATTCTTCCTCTCCTTCCTTTTGAGGCCAGGCAGATAGTGATACAGGGCCTTATTCAATCCCGCCTTGATTTCAACAATGCCTTATACCTTGGGGTGCCAGAGTATAGCATGCAAAAACTCCAGCGAACTCAGAACTGTGCAGCGCGAGCTCTGCTCGGAATCTCACATTGAACTCCAATAAGGCCTGGGCTAAGAGCTCTGCACTGGCTCCCATTAGGGAGAGAGTAAAATTCAAATCTATGTGTATTGCTCACCAGGTTTTTTGGAAAGCGGGTCCAGAAATTAGCCATTCCCTGATCTCACCCTATCTGCCCAATAAAACTCTTCGCTCTTCATCTGCGTTCTTGGCCGAGGTTCCCAGAGTCCAGAGAGCGAGAGCAGGAGGTCGATCCTTTTCTTATAATGCCTCCTAATTATGGAATACTCTCCCTTTGCATCTGAGAACTAATTCCAATTTGTTGAGCTTCCGCAAACACCTCAAGACCTTTCTTTTTGATTAAGTAGTCCCTTGCTCTCTTGTTTTTCTCCTCTTGAAGGCACTTTTTAGTTAGCGCCTGGACGCCTCAGGGCAGCTGCAGCGCTTAATAAATTAAAAAAAAAAAAAAAAAAAACATAGTGAAGACTCAGTCTTCCAGAACTGGAATAAGCATTTAGAATGAAGCTACAAACTTGCAAGAATAAAGGAAGCAGAGAGCTCTGTACCCCTCAAAGTCTTAGGAAATCTGCTCTGAAGCCTAACAGTCTGAACATTAATTAGAACAAACAGAAACGTCAGCAACATTTGTATCACTTCCCACTCCACAAGAACCAATCATTTCACTTCTCGTGGTGTGCATTTGCAACATCCCCTGAGCTTCCCATCTCATACATCTTGGGCAGTTACTGCAGCCAAAATTGCGTAATGATAACATGTAAATTGCACTACTCCAATCCCCCCTCTGCTGGCAATGTTAGCAATCACAAAAACACACATATGATTTCTTATCAGGTGAGATCATATCAAAGCCTTGAAGTTCTCAAAAACATTTGTCTAGTATTTTCCAGATGTTTCATGTAATCAGCTCTTTTGAGTTTATTACACAGTTTAGCTGCACAACCATACCATATAATATGCCTCAATCCTTACAGTGAGAGTTAGATAAAAAATAATAATTGTAAGAATAACAGTAAGAGTTAGAATTAAAGAAAGAATTAGAGTAAGAAGGACATTTAGAGTAATAATGAGATGTAGAGTTAGAGTAGACTGGGAATTAGAGTTAGAGTAGAATAAGAGTAACACTAAGCACAAAAGTAAGAATAAGAATAATAGTAAGATTAAGAATAAGAGTCGAAGTAGGAACAAGAGTATGAATTAATGGCATAAGAATATTAAGAATAATAGTAAGAATAGGAATAAAAATATAGTAAGGTTAAGAATAGGAATTAAAACAAGAATTGGTATAAGAATAAGAAAAATAGAATTGGTAAGAATAAGAATGATAAGAATAATAGTAAGATTGACATTAAGTATAAATATATTCATCATCATCATCATCAAAGACTTTATTTCGGCCGTAGGACCATGAAAGTGCAGTGTTCAATACAGCTCAATTGAATGTGCATGAAACATAATAAAACATATGATACACTATAACATTGAGCATAGGCTAGAAGCAGAATTATAGTCATCAAGGTGGACAGATCTCTCGGTAATTCAAACAGAGAGATAGAAACAGAAGCCTCAGAATAGCCACGGAACACTAACAGAATCCGCTATGTTGTTAATGTTCACCTATTACACTGCTACATCTAATCGTTTAATACTTCCCCAATCAAAAGATATAAAAGATATCATCATCATGTGACTATATTTCGATCAATAAATCTTAAAAACACAGAGCCCTCATTTAAATATTGGTGTAAGAGGCATAGCAGTCCTAAAACACAATACATACAATAAAAATATAAAAGCAATTCATACAATACATTTGGCATGCAAAATCCAAAGTGTGTGCCAGTATTTAGCCGAACAAAAAACAAGTATCCTGCTGAGAATTCTCAACACCTCAAGATAGTGACCACAGCCAACCAATCTGCACAATGGAATAATCCACTTGCCCCTCAAGTTTTTATAATAGGGGCGAAAGAATGACAAGTGGACTATTTATCCTGCACTGGCTTTACAAGTTGGGCAGAGAGTATCCGCGGAAACATTACGGCTCCATTTGCTGCAGAGCACTCTAGTTGGTAAAGTCTTGTAGCAAAACTGTATGAATATTTTGTGAGCCAAGGGAGGAACGATTTTGTCAATGGTTTCCTCGTACATTGCAGTGGGCTTAAAGTCAATAGCAACCTTAGACAAGGTACCCACCACATTCAATGTGTCCTTCTCCGCAGTTGATTCCCCAAAAATCGATTTGGCCCTTGCTTTTGGTAATAGAGAGAGGCTTTTGGGATTAGTCCGGTAGGCCTCCAGCCCTAATCGCTGGTGTAGACCACTCAGGGAATTGAACCATTGAATCACGGTTATCTGAAGACAATGCAAGAGGCAAATCACCTGTGTTCGATACGGGCCAACTCTTCGACAGACCACAGACGATGCCAAAATATTAGCAGTTCATTGTCAAGCTTGTGAGACAGTTTTCTCTGGGCAAATTCCAGGAACAAGGGGCTCAGGGAAGTGCTATGGGGTAGGTTTAAAAGAGATCTTAAAAAACTGTTTTCTACGGCAGTAAAACAATTCGTATTCCTAAAACCCACAGTTTGGCCCCATAGAGTGCCCCCCTCCCGAATGCTTTGTCATTGTAGAATTCAAGAGCAGGGGACACTTTCCTATACACCGTTTTTTCAGGATTTTTGAAATATGAGCAGTCTGCTGAATTAGCATCAAGTTAATTTTATCAATATAGGGGGCCCAATTTGAATTTGGAGTAAGACGGATACCCACGTAAGCAAAGGCTGATAAGTGTTCCAAAATGGTGGCACCTACAAACAAATGTCTTTTGGTCAATTTTATATTTTGCATGGTAAAAATCATGTACTTGGTTTTGGCCTCATTTAGCTCCAAACCTCGCTTGTTGCAAAACCTTAAAAAAATCATTCATCAGTTGTTGGAGACCTTGGGGGGATTTCAAAATTAGGAGAGCGTTGTAGGCAAAAAAGAGCACCAGTACTCGTTTATCGCCTATTTTGAGGGCGTCACACCCGTCCCTATCTAAAAAATTGACCACCCCATTTTTAAAGAGTGAGAATCATAAAATCTACACCGATTCTCCTATTCTTTCTTCATCCTTTCTCTTTCTTTTTATTCCCCATTTCTCATGTACTTCCCCTTTTGCTTTAAGGTATTTAAAGATTACAAACAGAGATATTGCACGCACAAAGGGTAATTATCAAAAGGGGTCTCAAAATGGAACCAACTATTGCACTTCCAAGGTTTCCAAGCCATTTGCCTACTACAGCAAATCCTTTTCCAATTGCTTCCCAAGCATCTGTAGCTTCCAATTCCTTCAAATCTCCTTTCAGATTTGCAATGTTCTTAATGTATTTCTTTAAGTCCTTACTCTTGTCAGGAATATAGGTACAGCATTGCTGGACCTTTACCATCTTGCAGACTCCACCCTCTTTTGCAATAAGGATGTCTAATGCAAGACGTTTCTGCAAAACCCTGCTACCATTTCAGTATGTACAGCCAACAAGAAACTTGTTGCAGTTGTGGACAATTTATCCACTATGGTTGACAATTTTCTAACCACTGTGATCATTCGAGATCATTCAAGATCACATCCACAGATGGACTCCTGCACCAAAAATGTCTCCCACAATTTCTGTGCCACTACTCCCTCATTTAGTTCTAATTTTCGTTTCCCACACCGGATCATTCAAATGTACCACATGATAAATCTTTGGGAAAGCAGCACCTAAATAAGATGCACAGTACCATCCTCTGCGCAATTTGAAGTATGCACTCTCCCCACAATCAAAGTAAACTCCAGGAATAAAGGGATATTGTCCTCCCAAGAACAGAAGTCAAAGTCCTACATATGTAAAAATATGGTCAAAATAATTTCTACCCATGTACTTAGTGTTAAGGGAAGATTTCTCTCTACTCATACATAATTTCAGACCATTGAGGAGCAGAATTTAGCAGCAACAGGATGTACTCTGTTTGTTTCCACTTGTGCAAATGGCAAAGCAGAGTTCACACAATATGCAATTAAGTATTTACAAAGACTTTGTGAGTCTTCCCTAGCCCTACACAGTCTTCTTCTAAATGACACCCTATGATCCTTCAGCAGCCTCGGGCCTAGGTAATCTTCTTAATTCTTTGTAGCAAAGTTTCTTTTTATTATTGCTAATAAAGCACAGGTCAAAGTTCAGTTTAAATGATCATGTCAATAGTATTTCAAATCACTTCATTCAATGATAGTGCAAGTTTAAACTCCATTCATGTCCTAGCTGTGGTTCATGGGGGCTCATCTGGGATCTCTCACTTGTCCCCCAAATCAAGGATTTCCCCATCGCAACCATTATCATCAAAATATCTCCCTTCAAGAGAAGAGTATCTTTGACAAGACACTCTAGCTCTTTTTCATCTCCCAATTACAGGTAGTTCACTTTCACTGTCACTCGGGCCAGAATCCTCAGTATGCTCCATCACAGTACTCAGTCCTCGTTCCTTAGACAGTCTTAATTTCTCTCTTTCTTGCGTATCTCGGCCACCGGCCCTCAATTTTTACTCGGAATGACACATCACTAGGCCCTACATCAGGGTCTGAGTCTGGCTCTGGTAGTGATTCAAACCAAGACTTCTCAACTGTCAGTTCATCAAGACCCCCATCAGGCTGAAGATGTGCTGTCACAGGCTCTTGCTGAGTCTCAGTACTTAGTGTACCCTATTCTTGCTGTCTCTCGGTTGTGGCTTACACTTCAGGGAGAGGTACTGTCACAGCTTAAAGAGGACACTCCGCTCTGCGAGTGTGGTCAGCATGAATCCAGTTGGGAAGACCCCACACTTAACAGCAGTATTCATCACTAGGATTAGCTGGTATGGTCCACACTTACCAGGCTCCAGACACGTCTGTACATGTTTCTTCTTTAAGACCCAGTCGCCAGGACTGAGGTAATGGCATTGCTGAAGACATGGAGAGGCGGCAACAGCTTCAACCTGGTGGAACACAGAATGGACTACATCAGCTAGTCCCTTGAAATAGTCAAGAACCATGACATCCGAAATGTTCACAAGCACATTTGCAGACACTGCAGGTAGTCTCATTGTTCTCCCCATGATTATCTCATGTGGGGACAACCCTGTTTTCCGGTCAGGAACACTGCAAAGACTCATCAACACAAGAGGCAAAGTGTTTAGCCACTTCAGAGATGTTGATACACACACTTTGGCCAATCTGGATTTCAACGTACTACTGGCCTTCTCTACAATGCCAAAAGCCTCTAGCCAAAAACTGAAATGCACCTCTGCTCCTCTTGCAATGCTGCATACAACATTTTCAGGACCGGATTGTTAGAATGAGTCCCTCAGTCTTACTCCAGCGAAGTAGGAAAACCAAACCTAGATATCAGTTCCCTCAGCAACAACTTGGCTACTGTGAGACTATCATGTCTCCTGGTTGGGTAAGCTTCCAACCAACACAAGAAGATACGCACTATTAATTGGACATATCTCAGCCCATGGCACGCAGACATTTCTATAAAGCCCATCTGCATTCTCTTGACTGGCCCTCCTGATCTTCCTATATGACTCAATGTCACTTGAGTTCTTTTCCCTACATTCATCTGTTGACACACAACACATCTGTGGCACAATTCTTCAGTCACCAATCTAAATTGTGGATTAAACCAATGCTGTCTAAACAACCTGACCATGGCATCCCTCAAAATATGGGCGGGTCCATGGAAATATCTTGCAGTGGGGGCAACATTCTGTCTGGCAACACTGATCTGCCGTTTACAGAAACCCATGTATCATCATCTCCCTTCACACATCCTACTCTGATCCAACTCTGCTGTTTTGCCTCTGACACTTCCTCCAGCAATCTCTTCACTTCCTACCCGGTATCAGTTGTTTACAATAAAAGGTTATAGTTTGTTTCACATTCAGGTTCATTATCATATTCACCATTGAATGTTCATAACCCATGAGCACAATATCATGAAACCTCATTAGCATAACTATTCCCCACTGTCACATAATCATCACCACTGCGATGAGCAGGACACTTGACAACTGCAATTTTTGCAGGCTGCTGTAGAGCTTCAAGCAATCTCATGACATGTTCCCTATTGTGGATCTGAGATCTAGATTATGTCATAAATCCTCTTTGTGACCATAACTGTCCAAAGTAATGAACAACACCAAAGCCATACTGACAATCTGTCAATATAGTCAGTCTCAGCTGTTTAGAGACACAACAAGCACTAGTAAGAGCTATCAATTCAGCCACTATTGCAGAGAACACCCTTTAAAGTCAGGAGGCCTGGACTACCCTTGAGACTGTGCAGACTGCATAAGCCCATAATTGTCTCTGAAGCATGCCCCATCCACAAATAGTATGTAATCAGACTCTGCCAGTGGCTCATCTTGTATAACTGGATTTAGTTTGGCACATAGTTCAGTGACATTGAAACAATCATGCTCAACCTCCCTCTCATCATTTTTATTCTCCGGGAGAGGCATTAGGGTGGCTTTAGTTAAAGTAGCTCATCTCTTAAGGGTGACATTTTTCACAGCAGGTATAATCTACTCATATTTTGTCAAGCGACTGTTGGGTAAATTCTGTGTGCAGGTACGTGTCAACAAAATCTCACCGAATGGGGCACAAGAACAGTGGGGTGGGGTGACCCATCACAATACTTGATACTGTTCTATGCTAACACCAATTGCTCCCACAGCTTTAAGGCACCTGGGCAGTCCAGCAGCTACATGATCAAGAGTAGCAGAAAAATATAGCCACAGGTCGTCTCACATTTCTGTGCATCTGTGTAAGCACTGAGAGAGCACAACACTCCCTCTCACTGCAGAAATGAGTAAAATCTTTCTTGTAATCAGGCATTCCTAGTGCAGGGGGACAACAGAGACTTTCTCTAAGCTCTAGAAAGGCAATCAAGCAGTCATTATCCCATGGTTTTAGATTAGTCACATCCTTGTGTGTCAGCCTTTGTAGAGGCTTGAGGATTGGGGAAATCCACTGGCGACAGTAGCCCACCATTCCCAAACATATTCTGATTTCTTTCTGGGTTGTTGGCGGATTATTTTAAGAATCACAAAGATTCTTTCCTGTGACACTTTCCTCACTCCTTTCTCAATGTAATATCTGAGAAACAGGACTTTTTTCTGACAATACTGCAACTTACTCGGGGACACTTTATGTAAATTCTTAGCTAAGTGGTTCAACAATGCAAGCTATGTCTCGTTTGAAAGCTTCTTGAGTATTTGACGCCACTAACAGGTTGTCAATGTACTAAATTAGGACTGAGTTACAGGGTATGATTAGAGCCTCAAGATTCTTTCTGAGGATCTGATTAACGATTGAGGACTCTCTTTATGCCCTTGCGGGACTTGGCCCCATTCCAAAACATGGTTATGAAACAGGAAGGTGAAGAGGTGCTGACTGTCTTCTTACAAGGGAGCAAATAAAAATGGTTGACACAAATCGATGACAGTAAACCACTCAACCTCACATGGAATTTGAAAAAAATCGCAGCTGGAATCGGTCCCACTAGATATCAGGGAGCAACAAAACTGTTAATCTTCCTCATTTCCTGCTCTATGTGGTTCTTACCGCTAGGCTTCTGCAAGCCCGCAATAGGTGAGTTCCATGGACTCCCCATTACCTCTTTCAAAAAGCCTTGTTGCATCATTGACTCGATAATGTTGGTAACAGTGAAGTTAGCATGAGCATTAATCCCTGAGCTCTCTCCCATTGGATTCTGACTCATATTTACTGATTGGGTGGCTTTTCCAGAGTTTCTACCAGCAATTGCATCATTTGTTGCCAACACAGCCCAAAGGGGGAGCCAACACAGCCCAAAGGGGGAGCCAACACAGCCCAAAAGCAAGCAGCATTTCTTTACCTGTCACCGCCTGATTGCGAGAGCGGTCAGGAATCTCGGAAGGAGCCGCCAAGGACGCCAATTTCCCGCCACCAGCCGCGTTCCCCGACGCGGTAGACGTGCCGGGAGGGGCACCATAAATCGGAAAGCCCTCAGCGTCGCGGGACGCGAGCGGGACGCCCGGGGCAAAGCCCGGGCAAAGGGTGGGCCCTCTGTGGCCCTCAGGGGCCTGAAGTGGCCGGGTCGGGCCACCTCCCTAAGCACGCCCCTCTTAACCCCGAAGCCAACTCTATCTCCTCTGCAGAGTAAAGGGGCAGCAAACACTGTTCAAAGATGACCAAAACATGTAAAACACCGATGGCGACAAGATCAACCAGCAGACTAAAAACTGTGAGTACACCTTTGCCCACCATAACCGCTATAGACAAAATGCTGCAAAAAACCATAAATGTTTTGGCGGATGCCATTCAGGACACTGAGAGGAGACTCTCTTTGACACCTAATCTATGCTTCCCAGATCTGTCCTCGCATACTACTAATGACGATCAAAATTTGGATGACACTACTTCATCACAGGAGTCCTTACTAATGCAATCGTTCTCGGAATTACCTAGATCACACATCAAGGAAAAACCCTCTAATTCTTCCTCCATGGAGTTATTAGCCAACACTCTGGATAACAGTCTCATGATCTTAACCAACAGCGCTAAAAACGACCAGCAGGCAAAGGATATTCCTTTTGCATCCGAAGTTCACACCGAGGAAAATGCCTTACCGGTCACTGCTTCAACAGAATCACAATCACTAAAACAACACAAATCTCCAAAGACCAAACGGAAAAAGCCTAGAATCAAACTCCCTATGAGGAAAACCCATCTTCTCCCAGGCAAACCCAAACGATCACTCAAAGACATGTGGCAGAAGAAAAGTCTAGTGAAACTCACTGATCCAAAATGTGGGGGACCCTTTTCAACCTCCCCACAAGTATATGATGCACATGGAAATACTAAGTCCAACCCAGGTATTTCTATAGTTAATGAGGAGACAGGACACATTGACAAGAAGAGTAGCATGAGTTTACCAATCATGAGAGAGATTGAAACTCTAATTAAAACACTTCTACAACCTATTAGTCACCAGATTGATACCATAGAAAAGGCGCTGAGTAAATTTGAGAGGGCTCAAAATGATATATCTTCTAGTATTCTTAGATTGCTTAAAACAACTAACACGCCTACTATCTTTGTCCCATCATCAACAACACTTAACGTAAAAAATTCAAAAATATCAAAAAAAGTAGATAACTTAGTAAAGAATACAGGAAAACAAAATAAACCACAGCCACAGAGCCTACCTACAACAGACCAAACACTAAAGTCTCCAACAGTCCCCACCTCCGCTGTGAACACAATGACTTCTACACTCAACACACCAAATAACCAAATAGACGAGGATGATGATGACAGTGAGTGGGCCACAGAGGGACATCTACCTAGCCCAAACATAGGTGCACCTAAGAACAAAAGTCGCACGGCTTCTCCTAAAGTTAGCACCCAACCAAAAGAAATAGGAGCACAGCCCACCAGACCTATTACAACATGCTCACTATCACATATCAACCTACCCCCACAGTCCAACCCCTACACGATAGTCATGATTGGGGTGCCCAAAGTTGATGACAACAGGGAGGAAACGCGGGAGGAACTGAGGAATAAAGTAATGCAATGGCTTTCTACACACAGGCCCCTCCCTCCAAATATAATAGGTACCATCCAACATGTCAAAAGAGTAGAGTGGGTGGGCACTCGTTTCAAATCCACAGAGGGTGACTGCATCGTGGTCACCTTTAAACATCTAGGACCGGCAAAATTCATTGCAGATTGGAGGAGCCCGGGGACAAACAGCTTGATCCGGACTATGGGACTAAGCTATTTCTACCCAGCTCGTTCAGACACTCATAGGAACAAAACCAAATACAACTATATCCGAGAAGGTCGTTATATGACACAGCCAAACTTCCAACCCTGGCTGGCCTCTGTCCCACCCCGCTTAGATATACCACAGGGTTTAGATCCACATCCATACACTCACCCATGGGGAATCAAAGTATACAACCACCAACCAATAGAAATAGCTGAACGACAAGGGCACGGTTTTCACCGAGCCTATAACCATGCTACTTTACAATTTAATGACTACGGGTTTCCTACGGCCAACAGATACGATGCTCTCTACAACCACGACCAACTGGAAGAGGTTGATTGACTGTCTTCTGACCTGTCTCCCGACTCATCTTCTGAAAAGACAAATAATCCTGGAGAAAGCAAGACCATCTCAGTAAAAACATCTAACCTCCCTGTGGTCTGTTTACCAAATACCACTTCCATTATGAGATCAACCTACATAGTCAGCCCCCGAGCAAATCAAGCTCCTGCCCCTTTAGTGGACGAAGTAGGTAGTCCTTCTATAACCATAGTTTCACAACTTCAACCATCACCAGAAAATTCAAGGACAAATCCTGTGACAAGGGCCAACCCAGAACTATGCCTTCTCTCTAACATAACTCCTGCATCCAAACCAGAGCACATTGTTTCCAACCCAATTAAAATACTGTCCTGGAACATTGCAGGATTGACCTCTAAAATCAATGACCCGTCATGGGTAGACTTTGTCAAGAAGTACACCATCCTGTGTTTTCAGGAAACCTGGCTGATAAATGGCAACACCTTCATCGAGGGATTTCAAAGTTTCTTTGTCCACGCATCCCCTTCGCCCAGTGGCAGGGCAAAGGGGGGCTTGGCAATATTCATCAGTCTGTCTCTTAAAATGCAGATTAATCGTGTGCAGCTGGATAGCAGGAATATCCAGATCCTGACCCTCAGAAGGGGGAAGAAAGGCATAACTCTGATTAATTTCTATAACTCTGTCGCCAATTCAAGCGACTGTAACATCGACAATCTTGAAAATCACCTAACTGAAAATTGGACAAAATTGACACAGGATAAAATTCTTCTCGGTGATTTTAATACGCATATCTGCGGCAACCCTCTTTTGACAACTCTGGGATCGTTGGGCTGCGGACTTAAAACAGGCCCCCACTTCACACACTGCCATCGCGGAACAAAACTGAATACCTTAATGGATTCCACGAATATGATCATGGCACTATCAATGAAAGACGACTCTTTTACCTTCGAAAATCCAACCTTTAAAGGATCTGAGTCAGGGTCTTTCATAGACCATATCCTCCTTTCTGCTGGTGTGGTCCAACAGGTTTTAAAGTTCGATATCATCGTTAGCATTCACAGTGATCACAACCCCCTACATCTTGAGCTACAATGCGATTCTTTTGTACTCCAAAAAAATATCAAGGATCCAGGGGTACTTAAGCCGGTTAACAATAACCGCCGCTTGAAATGGAATTTGGTAAATAGTGACAAACTGTATGAGACCGTTGCTAAACACTGTGAACCTGAACTTAAGCTCTGTGCCACAGACTCCGCACCACCGGAATCTATTCTATCCGCCTTTGCAGTGGTGTCCAAAAGGATAGATCAACTATTGACCGTAACCGCTAAGGGAACAACTGCTCAACACCCTCGATGGTTTGATCATGCCTGTTCTTCTGCAAACCGTAAACTAAAAGCTGCCCTTAAAAATAAGCTGAGAGACTCTACACTTGTTAAGGCCCTTCGAGCAGATTACAAAAATGCACTTGCTTCACGCAAAAAATCTATAAAAACTAAAACATGGGAATCTTTGCTCGACCCCTCAACTTTGGGCAACAGCTCAAAGTTCTGGAAAATAATCAATAAACCTCTTTTTGACGACCCGAATGCTGAAAGTCTCGGCACAGTCATACCAGAGAATGACTGGATCACCCATTTTGGATCTATCTTTAAGAGCGAAGCTCCACAGTCACTAAAACCACCTCATCTCCCTGAAAGCAGCCCCCTACATTTTTCAACTAAAGAAATCGAATTAGGGATACTTGGTCTCTCTAGCAACAAAGCCCCGGGCCCTGAGGGTCTTCCACCAGACTTATTTAAATCCAACATCATTCTATGGGCTCCAATTCTTACATCTGTCATCAATGCCGGGGTCGAAGTGGGGGCTCCCAAGTCCTGGGGAGCATCTACTATCATCCCGGTATACAAAAAGGGCGACAGAACAAAAGCAGCTTGCTATAGACCAATCTCCCTGATAAACTTTGTTGCTAAGGTAGTGGGAGGGGTACTCCTAAACCGGCTGAACGCTTGGGCCAAACAAAACAACATAATGACCCCTGCACAGTATGGATTCAGACCAGGACATGCAACAACTACACAGTGTCTGAATCTATATTTAATAAGTGGTAAATACACCCAAGCAAGAGATGGAACTTTGTATATGGCCTTTATGGATCTTTCTTCGGCCTTTGACTGTGTTGATAGGAGCAAACTATGGGAAATCTTGCAAAACATGGGCGTCGAAAATAATTTGATCAATTTTCTGGCCGACCTACACAATGACACACGTGCAAATGTACGATGCACAAAAGACTTGAAAGTAACGAGAGACTTTAATATCAACCGGGGAGTCAGGCAGGGCTGTATTTTAGCACCTTTTCTTTTTAATTTATATATTAATGGACTCGAAGATTACTTGGTAAAAACTGACACGGATTATCCTCGTATTGGGAAAACAGGGGTGCCGGTCCTGCTATACGCGGACGACGCCGTTCTGTTATCCAGAACCGCACTCAGACTTCAAAAGTTATTGGATTCTTTCTTCCAATTCATGTCCTCACGTGGCCTGAATATCAATAACTCCAAATCTTTTGTTATGACGGTTGGATTAACTCCCAAAAAACGATACCCCTTTTCAGTCAACGGGAAAAACATACCGCTAACAAAAACATTTTCCTATTTAGGAGTATTGTTTGACCACAAACTTTCATGGGGCCCTGCTATAACCAAAAAGAAAGGCGAAGTACTAAGGACCAACACTGGAATATTGGATTTCGCACGCAAATTGGGTAATACTCCAGTGTCCGCCATAATGAAATTATACCAGGCAAAAAGCGTTGCGGTGGCATGCTACGGAAGTGAGCTGTGGGGCTTCTTACCAGCAGATGCCCTGGTGACTCTTGAAAATAACTTCCTGAAATAGGTCCTGAGTTTACCAAAAAGTACCGCTAATTTCTCTGTACATGAGGAACTGGGCACACCGTACCTAGGAGACAAAATCGCTGCAAACCCTCTGCTCTGCTGGTTAAACTGTTGGCGCAATGTATCTATACCACTGACTCATAACATCCTCGCTGAAGCCCTCTCCTGGGAAGGACAACTCAAGATACCCTGGTTGAAATATATTAGAAACTGTTGTAAAGATCTGGGTAGATTGGACCTATACCTAACACCCCAGCACACCACTAAGAAAGATGTTAATTTCGTAAAAAACACTTTCATGCTAAAACGACAACTTGTCAGGGAAGAAACCGAGCTAAAGAAGTCCAGTGTAAGGAGTCACACACTAACAAAGACTTGTGTGTTCTCTGAACCATATTTATCATGGAATATATCTAGATATGAGCGCTTTTTGTTGAGCAGATTCCGATTTGGTCTCTACCATTTGCTCTTAGCTGTGCCGAGTGGAGCCCACAGAGGTCAAGTGTTGCCAGCTTGCGGCTGCGACAACAAGTCTCCGCAGGATCTGGCTCACTTTTTATTCCTGTGCTCTTACTATTCGAGTCCAAGAAAAATGTTTTTAAAACCTTTGCTTAAAAAGATTAATTTTGTACAGATTAAGCCTGCACTTTTATACCTTCAGATGTTGCACGACGACAGCACCTTTTTTACCTGCAAGTTTTTAAAAACAGCCCTGAAGTTTAGATTAAGTATGGAAGGATGATTCCAAGTTGATCTGTGTTATATATGTAACCATGTCTCGACCAAGTACATTTATACTGGACTACTGCACCCTTTTAATTCTTTCGCGAATTGCCTATTTTAGATATGTTTGTTGTAAAAATCTCTTTGAATGAAATGTATAACAATGTACTTATGTGCTTTTATGACTGCTTTTCTGTCAGTCGAATAAAGAAAATTTTTGGAAACATCAAAGCAACTTCTTTCTCAGTGATCTATTGCCATCTTCTTAGCAAAATACAAGTGTGAAGGCTCACCTTTATAGCAATATAATGACCTGGCGTGTCTTCGGGTGGCTCCTCTTCCCCCTCTCAAATGTCTCATATCTGCCCTAATTATATTTTGTATAGCCTTGAAAAATTAAATTTTTCAACAATGTCAACAATCACAAATAGGATTTAATTTCAAACAGAAAAATAATTCCTTTTTGCCGACAATTCATGTTTGATGTTAACAGCCAATAACAGCGCAGCACTCTATGATGTAACAACTAATAACTGCGCAGCATTAATGCCAACAGTCCAACCTCAGCACGGCACACTGTGGCGACCTTCTCACACCTCTCACAGGCTCACAAACGTTGCGATGCAAGCACAACAGCAAATGCAGAGAAAATGCAACAACATTGTTTGCTCCAATAAAGAATCCATAGTATTCGATCATACAAGAAATATTCCGGAGCTACACTTTCTGGCCTACTCTGACATTCAAATTATACCTCAACCAGCGGGGAATCACCAAGAATAGTGTAGCTTCACCTCTGCTCAAAAAGGTCCACCACACCAACCACACCTTACTCTCACACAAAGATATTTGTCCCTATCTCAATTGTGTGGTGTAGGAAAGTGCCCTTTTTGACATGATAATCCCCACGTTTTGCCTGGTATTTGATGTGATTTCACCTGAAAGTGAGCTGAGTTTCTGCTAACCAGGTTCCCAGTACCAGATCTCTTTTCCGAAAACTGTGCAATTGTACCCCAATTGGCAATACCTTTAGCACTTCTTGTAAGTCTCTAGTATGTGGTGCCCCTGGTACCTAGGGCAAGGAGGCTAAAGAGGGACCTTTAGGGCTGCAGCACAAATTGTGCCACTAAGGACATAGACAGTTCCACTGTAGGCTGCATGTCTTGGTAAAGCCAAAAGTGAAAAGACGACATGGCACACCTCCCTGTGTGCCATGCATGCAGACACTGCATGCAGTACAGCTAAATCTCCGCCTACAGTAGACCTTACAGTCTCAAGCATGGCGCATTATACTACATGTGAGGACACATCTGCATGAGCAGATATCCCCCTGTGCTGTCAGCCATAGTGCTGCTAGTACAAGTGAACAGGGAAGTGATTTTTGAATACATGTGCTGGACACTGGTGAAAATGAGTTCCCCTGCTACATGATGACTTCACGGAAAATAGGGATATTTGGTATCAAACATCTCATATTAATGATGTCTGTGCTTGATTTATTGTTACATACACACAGCAGACACCATAGAAGTGCCCACTTAAAATCTACCAGATACTGGTGTGCTGACTGACTGTTTTTTGCCTGCCTGCCACCAGAGATGAGTTTCTGACCCCCCAAGGGTGAGGGCCTTTGCTCTCAGGAGGCCAGAGACAGGGTTTGCTTAGCCTGGGGGTGCTTACACACCCGCCACAGGATTACCTGCAGATTACCATTTCAAGGCAGGGGAGCATTAAAGAGCCCATCGACCTTGGTATGCAAATCTGGCTTCTCTCACAGGAGAAGAATCTGACCCACTTTTTTCAGGGCCCATTGTCACCTGGACAGGTGGGAAAATTAGCTAGTCAGATAGGTGTGCCAACCCTCAGGCCAGTACTTCCAGAAGGTGGCCTACCTGAAGTGGAGGCGACTTTTCAGAGCTAACCATTTTGATGATGGCAACCTTTGGAACGCTGACACAGGGTTATACCCACTTCCCACAAGCAGTGGTCATGTAGGGGGCATAGTGCCTCTATGGGTAAGTAGCCCATTGGCTACTACCCTACACTGCTCTAACACCCCAAAATTCTGTATTTAGGGGAGCCCCCCTGGCACCAGAAAATCCGATCCTGATGATGTTTAAAGTAGAAGGACACTGAAGAGCCACAAAAGCAGAAGACGGAAGAGGAGCAACTGACTTGGCTCCAGCTCTGCCGGCCTGTCTGCTGTTCCCCATTGAAACTGCACTAAAGACGTCTCGTCCTGCAGCTGTCATGCCTCAAAAGTCTGGTTGGACTACTTGCCTTAAATAAAGACTCAAGAACTCCTGTGGATTAGCAGAGCTGTCTCCCCTCATCCTATTGGCACCCCAAGAAGAACTGTGAGGACTCTGGAACCACCAAAACCAGACGCTGCCAAGCACCATGGCACCCGAGCCCCCCAAGCCTGTGTGGAAGTGGGCTAACAGTGTGAGCATGGTCCCCCAGCCCTCAAGAGACAAAGTTCACGTTGCATTCACCCTTTGTAAACTCCCCAACGTCGTCTGCAGCCTCTGTTCGCAGGCCATCTCAACTGTGAGTGCTCACGGACGAAGAGGCCCAACACCACAAAGACCCTCTGCACATGGCTGACCCAGCCCGCGGAGAATAGGACCACTGGTGTCCCCACACAAGGCTTGAGCCCTTTGCTTGGTTCAACCTGAATGGCCTCCCAGTCCAAACCAACCTGTAACCTCTTTTCACAAAGACCGATCCACATTGACTAACACTGGGCACCTGGCAATGTATTGCACCACTGCACCCGGTTGCCCTAGTACCACTGGAGGTGACCATCTGATTCTGCCTAGGACCTTGCCTGAAACTCACCTTAAGTCCCGGAGACTGGGCTCGTAAGTCACTGTACTCTACCTGAATGCCGTACTTGTTCTTCCTCCCATACAAGAACACTGCAGCTTCTGACACTGTTGACTTTTTAAAACACAAAGTCTTTCTCTTGCAAAACATACTTACCTGATCATATTGATTCTGGTGCCTAAATATATATAAAGATATGTGTAGTTTTTATAAATTGGTGTGATTCTCCTTATTGAGTCGTGTGCATCATTTATTGAAATTTTCTGCCAACTCATACAGCATGATAATTACTGACGTATGCAAATAATATTATAGAGCATGTCTAACAACATACTCCCTTGGTAGGCAGTCGGCAAACCAATGAAAGGCACTTCAATACAAAACCACCTACTAATGGTATTATGCTAGCACAAATCCTACGACACATAATGGCATGCTAATAGCAAAACTTTTATAAAGGAGCCATTACCATGTGGTTTTGGATTTGGCATCAGATTTCATCTCGGTGCTCCACTTCAAAGTCCATTCCCTGTAGGGATATGGACCACCTGAGCAGTTTGGGGCTCTCACCTTTCACATGCATTAACCATCTGCAGTGCCTATGGCCAGTTTGAACAATGAAGTGGGAGCCAAACAGGTATGGCCTCAGCTTCTTCAGGGACCAGACCATAGCAAAGACTACTCTCTCGATGGCACTCCAATGTTGTTCCCTGGGAAGTAGCCTTCTACTGATATAAGCCGCAGGCTGGTCTTGACCTTCGTCATTTATTTGGGATATTGACCCATGTTCAGAGTCAAAAGCCTTTTGACAGCTCACCGTCCAGTTCACCTTCTTGGGCATTCTTTTCGAAGTTAGTTATGTCTGGTGGCATAATTCTTCAATAACCTCCGGCAGACCTCAGTTGAACCAAGGCAGGCCCTGACTTTAGCCTGTGTTGTTGGAGCCAGCCAGCCCGAAATAGTGTGAAAAGTGGGGTGTAATGGTAGAACCTGGCCTCCTCCCACAAGCTGGCCCAGGTACACAACCATTCCCTGCTATTCCTGGCACTTGCTTGCATTGATGATAAGGTCTGACTTGTGCAGAACCTCTTATACTTTCCTGGGGGGGATCAGGTGATCTGGCCCGGTAGAGCTATAGACAGTAATTTCGTCAAGATTAGTTGCACTATAGTATTCTGAGCCACTCAAGAATTTGTTCACCAACCTCTGAAAAGTGTCAGGTGCACATTTCAGGCCAAAAGGCATTACAGTAAACTGATAATACCCATCTGGAGTAGAAAATGCAGATTTTTCTTTGGCTCATGGAGCCATGCATATCTGTCTGTACCCTGATGTGATATCAAAGGTACTCAGATATTTGGCACCTCCTAAAGTGTCATTCAATTTGTCTGCCCTAGGAACTGAGTGCGCGTCAACACAGAACCTAATTTCTTTCTTGCCACCCCGGGTATGAGGTTTATGGACTAAGATAACGGGGCTGGCCCAGGAACTCTCACTTGGCTCTATCACTACCAGTTCCAGCATCCTGCTTACTTCAGCTTTGACGCCCTCTTTCCCATGATCAGACTGCTTGTAAATTTAGTTTTTGACAGGCAGACTTTCACCAGTGTACACGTCATGGGTACACCAGCTAGTCTGACCAGGGGTCAAATAGAAGCGCTCAGCAAACTGATGTAGGACTTGCCTGCAAACAGTCTGCTGTTAAGCAGCGACTGTGTCTGACAAGACCACTCCTTCTACTGAGCCAATTTTCGGCTTGTTGGATAGGAGGTCAGGGAGAGGCTCACTCTCTGCTTCCTGATCCTTATCTGTGATCATGAGCATGGTCACATCTGCCCTGTCATAATAGGGTGTAAGGCGGTTCACATGGATGACCCTCTTTGGTGTTCCTGCAAGAGCCACGGTCCACCGAGTGGGTGACTACACTTTTTCTTTCTAGGATGGGGTAGGGCCCTCTCCACTTATCTTGGAGGGCCCTAAGGGCCACAGGCTCCAACACCCATACCTTCTGCCCTTGTCTGAACTCTACCAAAGCAGCCTTTTGGTCATACCAGTGCTTCCGGAGTTCCTGGCTGACCTCAATGTTTTGGTTTGCTTTTTCCACGTATACAGCCATCCAAGAGCAGAGGCCAAGGACATAGTTCACTGTGTCCTGTTTGGATTTGACGAGAGGCTTCTCTCATCCTTAAGTTTCACGGCCCAATGGTCCCTTGACAGGATGACCCAGCAGAATTTCGAATGTAGAGGATCTCACTCCCTTCGGTGGCACTCTCCTGTAGGCAAAAAGCAGGCATGACAGTAAAACATCACGTCTCCTTTGGAGTATTTCAGGGTGTCCCCCAATCATACCTTTCATGGTCTTGGTGAATCTTCAAAAAAAGCCATTGCACTGTGGGTAGTAGGGGGTAGTTAACTTATAAGTCACTCCACACTCCTTCCACATGTGTTTTTAGGTAGCCAGACATGAAGTTGGACACCACCTCATAAGGCAAGCCCACCCTGGTGAAGATACCAATGAGGGCCCCAGCCACGGCAGGGGCAGTGGTGGTCCTAAGGGGATTAACCTCGGGATGCCTGGTGGCATGATCCACTACCACCAGAATGGATCTGATGCTGTAGGAGGGTCAAACGGACCAACAATGTTGATCCTTACCCTTTCAAAGGGAACCCCAACCACTGGGAGTGGGATTAAGTAGGCCTTTAGGTGCCCACCTGTCTTGTCACTGGCTTGACATGTGGGATTGGAGTTGGAGAACTCCCTCACCTTCTGGTGTATCCCTGGCCATTAGAAGTGTCTAACAAACCTACTCCACATTTCGTTCTGACCAAGGTGTCCAGCTAGTGGGATATTGTGGGCCAACGTGAGGAGGAACTTTCTAAAAATCTCAGGCACTACCACTCACCGAGTGGCACCGGGATTTGGGTCTCTGGCCTCAGAGTAAAGGATCCCACTGATATCACCACTTTCCTGTGGAGCAGCTTTGTCATGTTCTATCTAGGACCCCGATCAATATTGTGACCTTATGCCCCTATACGGCTATAATCCATTCATACCCCTATAATGGCATAAACGATCAGAGCCATATTTCAGACATATTTCAGAAACTCGCCTCTGCAGCTCATTACAGTACATGACACAGCAGAAGCCACTATCTTAGATTCCTAGATTACACTCCGAGTTCTTCAACAAGATAAAACCCCCAGCAACCTGGGAAAGCCCCGCTTGCTATGTTTTGATTAGTAATAGAACCCTAATGAGCACTGTAAGAACGACCGGTTCTTGTGACATCTTTATTGACGTCTTATGTCCAAAAACGTACGTCAAACAAGGCACCTTTCAGGTATAAATATTATCAACGTTGCCTTAAGCAAGAGCGATGGTGTGGTGAATACAGGAGTCGAACAGCTGTCCCTTGCAGAGCCCAGCAGATGCAAGCAACCCACGGACGCTGCCCCTCCTCCTCCTTGACGCGCTGAGAGAGACGCTGTCTTTTCTCCTGCCGAGAAAATCCAGCTCCGGCGTTTCCAGCCTACCCTTGCGGGTAAACTGGGATATCGAGTCCTTGAAGGAGATACAAGACCTCCAACATTTTATTCCAGAGGTATGGTGTTGACTAAACCCTTAGAGAGAATTCTTGAAGCAAATCCTTGGCAAAACCAACTTAACGTAAACTGCTACTTACTCCCTCCCAAGTATTAGGCTTAGGTCAGGTACACTGGGGTAGGCGTAGTTAGAAGCACCAGTTGAGAACATTAGCCAATTGTATATATGAATGTATATATTTTATTCATTTTAACCATTGTATGGCTAAGAAACCATATCAATGCTTTTACAGTATTATTTCGCAATCCTCCTTTTACTGTACGCACTTTTTATAATAACAAGTCTTGCAAATGTGGCAATTCAATTCTCTTGCATGAGAAGAAAGACTGTTCAATAAATAATACCTTTTATTGAAAACGCCCGTCTCTCTATTCTCTGCATCTTGGTGAAAGTAATTCTTGCACTACTGACTGAGTAAAATAACTGTCTATTGTTTCACACGACTCTAGAGATTGACTCTTATTCTAAGGAGCAAAGTTGTCATGGTTATGCGGTTGTTGGAAAACCGAATCCCTTCTTGTCTGTGCCTGGGAAGCTGATCACTTCCTATTCAGTCAAGAAAGTTTCCAGTGACCTCTGAGCTAGTTGGTACAAACCCAATTAAGTTTAGCATAGTCAGTAGAGACCTGGAAGACCGCACTTCTATGTCTACACTGCTGTTTATGTTATTCCAATGCGCAGGGCCTATAGGGAAAATAGGAACTACACTACATGGCGCCCAACGTTTGGTAAGGCGATAAAACTAACGCAAGACATTAGAGTAACTCAGTCGTGCTTTTTCACACAGACCCTTTCTACCGTAAATACTCCAATAGACGTCTGGAGTGGGTGAAAGGTTAAAATCCGCCAGAACTCAGTAGGAAGAGATTCCTATGTAAAGCTCTGGTTTATTCAACGTTGAAGGATACAGTGTTCTAAAATATTGTGCACCTAATCTTTGTTTCCTTGAAACCTGCTCTGCAAAAACTTGCATTTATACATTGTCACCTGATTTTGTAGACCAATTCTTTGAGAGCTTGTCTGATATTATGTTCTCTCCTGAACAGAAACAATAATTTTTGAAAACATTCCGACACACAGCGTTCGCATGAACTCTTAATTCGGCCTTCAGTTTTGATCAACAAAAACTACTGAAAAACATTGGAATTCTATTCCCCCGTTCACCAGTGAACATTTTTTCAAAATATTTACCTTTTTTCTGGCACAAATTCTTTGCTTAAAGTAGAACTATTCATAAAGAACAGAACTTCTATTTTTAGTAAATCTAGAGAGAAAATAACTTTACCTCAGCCTCTAGCACATTTCACAGCAAATGCATTTATATGTGATGAAATTATCTCGCCCTTCTTTTCTGTATAAAGAGATATTTCATGTGTAAGTTTTTTTTCTCGCAAAATCGTTCAACTGATTACATATGCTATAATTTTTGAATGATTTCTATGCTTAATAACGTACAGTAACTATACTTTCATGTATTTCAAATACGCCATTTCAAATGCAATATGTATTTTGGGGTGGGTAATTTTACACACGCATCTTATTGCTTTAGTTTTTAGTAATTTGATGGACATAAATTCGTGGAGTGGGTGTCGTGTTCTATCTAGGACCCCAATCAATATTGTGACCTTATGCCCCTATACGGCTATAATCCATTCATACCCCTATAATGGCATAAACGATCAGAGCCATATTTCAGCCATATTTCAGAAACTCGCCTCTGCAGCTTATTACAGTACATGACACAGCAGAAGCCACTATCTTAGATTCTTAGATTACACTCCGAGTTCTTCAACAAGATAAAACCCCCAGCAACCTGGGAAAGCCCCGCTTGCTATGTTTTGATTAGTAATAGAACTCTAATGAGCACTGTAAGAACGACCGGTTCTTGTGACATCTTTATTGACGTCTTATGTCCAAAAACTTACGTCAAACAAGGCACCTTTCAGGTATAAATATTACCAACGTTGCCTTAAGCAAGAGCGATGGTGTGGTGAATACAGGAGCCGAACAGCTGTCCCTTGCAGAGCCCAGCAGATGCAAGCAGCCCACGGACGCTGCCCCTCCTCCTCCTTGACGCGCTGTGAGAGACGCTGTCTTTTCTCCTGCCGAGAAAATCCAGCTCCGGCGTTTCCAGCCTACCCTTGCGGGTAAACTGGGATATCGAGTCCTGGAAGGAGATACAAGACCTCCGACATTCTATTCCAGAGGTATGGTGTTGACTAAACCCTTAGAGAGAATTCTTGAAGCAAATCCTTGGCAAAACCAACTTAACTTGAACTGCTACTTACTCCCTCCCAAGTATTAGGCTTAGGTCAGGTACACTGGGGTAGGCGTAGTTAGAAGCACCAGTTGAGAACGTTAGCCAAATGTATATATGAATGTATAGATTTTATTCATTTTAACCATTGTATGGCTAAGAAACCATATCAATGCTTTTACAGTATTATTTCGCAATCCTCCTTTTACTGTACGCACTTTTTCTAATAACAAGTCTTGCAATTGTCGCAATTCATTTCTCTTGCATGAGAAGAAAGACTGTTCAATAAATAATACCTTTTATTGAAAACGCCCGTCCCTCTATTCTCTGCATCTTAGTGAAAGTAATTCTTGCACAACTGACTGAGTAAAATAACTGTCTATTGTTTCACACTACTCCTGAGATTGACTCTTATTCTAAGGAGCAAAGTTGTCATGTTTATGCGGTTGTTGGAAAACTGAATCCCTTCTTGTCTGTGCCTGGGAAGCTGATCACTTTCTATTCGTCAAGAAAGTTTCCAGTGACCTCTGAGCTAGTTGGTACAAACCCAATTAAGTTTAGCATAGTCAGTAGAGACCTGGAAGACCGCACTTCTACATCTACACTGCTGTTTATGTTATTCCAATGCGCAGGGCCTATAGTGAAAATAGGAACTACACTACAGCTTGCTGTTGCAGGCTTTCAAGAGTGGAACAGGTTCTCTGCCCCTGGCACAGATCTTCAGCTGCCTTGATTTATCATTCAGTAACACAGCAACAGGCTTCTGTACCACGAGACCCTTTACCTAGGACTTGATGCCATTGAACATTACTGGTTGAACTGATTTTCTTTTTGGGAACTAGCGAAATCAGGTATTGCAATAGTCCAATCATCATCATTCTACAATTCTACCAAGCATAGATATAAAATTTAGAAGTTGGATTCCTTAATTTATATAAGCCGTATGAAATCAATAGACTTGTCATGATTAACTATTGATAGTGACAAGTTGTGTAGCAGCCCTGGTAGCAGAAAAGTGAGAGGGTGATTTTCAGGCATTAGACAGGACAAAATCAGGCTGAGAATGAGGGCGGTGGAGGCTTGAGAACTCAAGGCAGCCAAACAAAGCTTAGAAATGCACTGAATCTTAAGAAAATATGGCTCTTTGGGCCTCGATGCAAGTCGTCCTGTAATTCCAGTGAGGCAATAACTGGCGTTACCAGCATCATCGGAATGATGAAATGAGTGGTAAATTAGCAAATCTAAGGTCTGATTATGAGTCTGGCGGTCCACCGCCACACTAGCAGTCCAACCACCCCATTATGAGTTGGGTGGAATCGCCGATGATGCCAGGAAACTGTTCTTCCCTGGCGGTTGTGCAACAGTCACAGGCCGCAATATGCGGTCCAGCCAAGCATATAATGAATTTCCTCTCTCCCAGGGGTGTTATGAAGGTTCCTCCTCCATGTACACTGTGATAGAGAGGAAACAAAGGCATAACATGTGCCCTCCTGTGTGCATGCACATCAGTTCATACACTGCATTCTCTTTTGAGTCCATGCTGTGCAGGTACCTTGCTGTGTGGTCTCATTAGTGTGCCTTTCTTCGAAAGGCACCTCCGCCTTTGAAAGAGGCCACGCTGCCTCCTTGTCAGACCACTTTTAAGTCGAAATCTGGCAGACAGGTGGGAGCCAGTCTTGACGGTGCGGGGTACGGCGGAGGCATACCAGTAACTCATAATCGGGCCCCTAGTATCTTTCACTCTGAATCCCCACTGTAGTCCCAGGGGAAACAGGAATAACAAGAGAACTGGGACCAGAATTACCAATTTTCATGACATCTCCTTCTTTATGAAGGAATGAGGGAGCATTGAGGTCACACCCATACTACGCAGCCTTTTCCCCGGAGTTACAGATGCTGCGGACAGAGTTACATGGCCAAGCTGTGTTTCACTTGCAATGAGCCACTATGTATATAGATCTGACTCGGTATTAAGTGATCCAATTAACATCAGTTTATGTTTCGTTTCTAAGCAGATGGATTGGCGCTCTACAACTGTATTACCAAGCCAGTCAAGGAAGTACTCTGGCACAAAGGCATGGAAATCAAACAACTGAAGGCTGACTTTTCAAGCCACATGTTCAGTGGCTTCAGAACACAATCTATTTACATAGCTCCTATCCACCGACTGACTAATTGCCCTTCGATATGTAACCCAAACACACTGGAACCTGTCACTTCAGCGCCGCTGCAGTTACAGTAGGGGTGTTTTTTTACATGGGACCTGTCACTCTTCAGTTGCTCCCAAATGATCTGGTCCCATGACAGACCTCTTCAAAGTGCATCATGAAAATTGGCCCAACATATTAGAAAAAAAATATTGCCAATGGCATCTGGAAACCCTCCCTCATGCAACCTCTCCAACAAGCGATACTCTCCATCCTATTGCAAACACTCGCCTTAACCTACCACCTATGAGTACAAGGGAAGGCGAAATCAAAATTGACTCTAAAAACTCTAAAAAGGCGCAATTTCTGGGAATCCAAATCTCATATTATAAGGACATAAACAAAATTATTTCTCAATAGTGTCAATTTGAAATAAAAAAAAAAGAGTTGAGTAAAGGATTAACAAAAAGAGACAAACAACAAATTGTGTGACTTGCTTTAGGTAACTTTCTGCGTTGATGAATAGTTAAATAGCCAGGTTAAATAGTATTCTCATTTCCTTACTCTGAGCTCCTTCAGTGTAACACTGGTTTGCATTGTAAATTGCTATTTAGTGCAGAGATGTCTGATGCTCAGATTTCTGGCATGAGTCCATAGCTGCCGGAAGTGCGGGGCGGGGCCATTATGTTTTGTTGTTTAACCAATGGTAGGACATGGGCCCCTGCAGCCACTACAATGCATGGCGGGCCCCTCCCCTCGGAAATCCTTCATGTTAAACCACTGGTTTTGGCATGTTGCTAAAGATAAATTCGGTACTGCCAACAACTACCCGCTGTAATGTTAAAATCGCATTTTTCTTTATACTTTATTCTTGAAAGACTCAAAGCCACACATATGCCCTTACTCCTTGTATTAGCACAGATTAAGACCAAAAGAACTGGGGGGGGGGGGGGGGGGGACTTGCCTTTTTTTGGGGAGTATCCGCACAACGCAAAAGTTTATCATATTTTCCAGCTATATTGTTCTCAGCTGCATCTAATTGCTTTTTTCAATAGGGTGTGGTACAACTTAAGTCAGCTGTCATACTCTGGGAAGGGCTCCTTTGGCATTAATAGATCGCAACATGCTCAAACAAGAACATCAATCACCCTGGCATATTAAAAAGAAATTAATAAAATGAAGCAAAGTAACTTTGCTAAATGTGAGTGGTGATAAATTATGCAGACAGCCTATCAGATACGTAATGTATGGATAAGAATTAGGGAGCTTTGTCTCAAGAGTTTGTTTCATTAGCCTGATATTTTACTCTGGTAGTAGTCTCACTCCGGACCACTGAAAGCCCTGAAGCACTGGCACAGGTACTGCATTTCCCATGTTTTAAACGGAACAATGGGTGGCTTGTGTTGTCGCTCTGCATATTTTTATTCCTATTAGGAGCTGTTTGCTCAGTATTAGGATACTTCAAAGGAAATCGGTTGACACCTAGGCCCAGAGCTTATACGCTTCACAGGCCCATGCCTGAGTTACTCACCCAGACGGGTCTTTTATGTGTATTCTAGGATTTGCAGTCCTATGTATACCATTCTAAAATCAGGATTAAGGGACACAATTACTATTAGTTCATGTAACACAGCATGCAACCAAAGGTGCTGTCGTGTCTTTATCCCAATAACGACAAACACTTTATATATTTATCAAGGAGCTTTATTCTTTGCTTCTTGGTCGGTTCCTGTCCCTACTCTAACTGCCCCTTTCCTGTCTCCGCTCCTCCTTTTCCTCTGGCCCCTTAGCTCCGCCCACTCCCAACTACTAGACTGCATCACAATATTACATCTCCCCCCTTGTTAACGAAGTGAACTTAGCGTCCAACATATTTGTAGTTCCTTAGTGTCCAACATATTTATAGTTCCTCGATCAGCCACACGAGTTTGCAGTCCGTTCGTTTTAGCTACGGAGACGCATCTCCGTTTCCGTTGTGTGGCTTTCTGTCACCTTGCTGAGAGCATCCTTTCCTACAAGAGTGCATTTTTGCAATTGCACGACGTCTCGCGTGATCTGCGCATGCTCAGATTCGTGGTGATCTTCAATCAGCTTCTGGGTGATCCGCTCACCTTCAGGGTCTGAGGTGACTGTGAAGGGCTCAGCTTGATATCGGCAGACTGTCTTCCTTTGTGACTCTTGTTCAATTGATGTTCGATCTTCTTTCTGAGGGGATGTTGTTCTGGTTCTCTTCCGAGCACCTGCATGTACTTTTACTTCTTTTTGTCTTGTCCTGTTAGGGGCAACACTGCCCTCCTGTTCAAAGTCATGTAGGCCAGACGGTAAGGCGCTATCTGAAGAGATTGTCTTGGTTTGGTTTGGGGACTCAATTGCTGCCTCTGGTTGTCTCATCCACTCCTGCTCGCGTTTGGGACTGGTGAACCCTTGGATCATCTGGGCACATGTATGTTTCTCTCTCATCCAATGATGATCTGCCTCTACTGACACGTCTGGCTTTCCTTGCAGACTGACTGGCTGGTCCTTTTCCATCCGGTGAGCAATCTCCACTATCTCTGTTTTCCTTTTGAAGGCCCTTTGAGTCAGCCTCGCTGACCCCATCAGGGGTACGGTGTATTATTTATGTCTTGAGACACCTGTGACTAACATGACAAGTTGTCTTGTGAAGTGATTAAGTATTCAGAGACATTGGTGTGAGACATGTTGCTCTTGATGGGAAGGATGCCCCTTGGTTCTCTGGTGTGCTCGGGTGGTTGACGCCATGGCCGTTGTCGGGACCATGACTCGGTCAACTCGAGGGATCGAGCAGACAGGCTTTCTGAATCGGAAGAGTCTTTGGTTGCTTTCCTTTGAGAACGTTCCTTTGAGTGTGTCTTGAATGGTAAATTTCTGAAATAGGTAAGCCGTGCCGGGCTGCTCCTAGAGTCGGAAGTTTCTTTGGGACATTTCTCTGGGTACCTTTCTCAAAATGGCTTTGATGTAATTTCACTGGAGAGGTTGTTTGATAGCCACATGTTTATGTCTTGTGTTTGTTCCCAGGATGCTTTATATTTGCTTCTCTCACATGATGGTAATGACCTCCTCTCAGTTTCCTCGTTCTCTCGGATGTCATGGATGTGTTTGTCTTCCCCTTTCCGGTGTCTGAGTGAATCAGTCCATCTTATGCGGTTGGCTTCTTCTTCCTGCTTGCTTTGTTCACTGACAGCTGTGCTATGGGTGTGATGTGTTCTACTGCTTGATGCTTCCTCGGACGCATCTACAGAATTTGGCGAATAGCAGGATGCTCTGGGGTGCTCGTGTGCCGACTTCCAGTGTTGACATGATTGGTCCCATCTTCTATAGTTTGTTCTTCTTGCCCGTTCGTTGGGCAGGCTGCTACTTTGTCCATGGGTGCGATCTGTCCCACTTGTTACTTCATCCTCTTCAGAATAGTTTGTGCCGTACTTTGAATGACTCCTTGAGGTTAAATAACTCCTTGAGGTTGTGTCAGTGAGACTGTCACAATCCTGGATTGTCCTGGTCTTTTGTATAGTTGGCCCGGAGTATTCCATGTCACTTTGTCTCTCCCTCTGTCTTATCTCTGGTCTGCCTTCACCCTCCCTCTTTCTGGTTTTGTTTATTTCTTGGGTTTTGTTCCCAGATATGAGGGATATCTCTTTCCTGGTATCTTGGTGTCTCACATTCGGGTGCAACTCTCTTGATGTGTCTCCTGCTTTGACCCGCACTCCAACTTCGGCCTTTCTGATGGTTTCCTTTAGCGACCAATGCCCTCGAATGATCTTGCGCTTCGTTTATCCGGAGCCGAACTGCTTCCTTTTTTGTAAATGTGTTGAACTGGCAGCATTGTACCAGACTTTGCAACCGGGTGATGAATTTTGGCAATGGTTCTCCTGGTTCCTGCCGTGCTGTGTTGAAAGCTATGCGATCATGATCCACGTCTGCCTGTGCGTGGAAATGGGCATTTAGTTTCTTTTGGAGTCTTTTATAGGTCTCTGTGTCCTTTTCAGGAAATGTTCTGACTTAGCGTCGGCCCTCATGACCTACCAGCTGGAGGAGTAGTATCAGACATTTTCTATCTCTTCGCTCACCAGTTGCTTCAAGAAAGTCATCCAGTGATTCCAGCCACGGTTCCATTTGGGACACAGACTCCGAGTGTCAGTCTGTGTCACTGGGGGTGGCACTTCAATGCAGGGATTGGACCGTTGGGTTACTTCTCCCACCGCCATGAGAGAGGAAGATTCTGATCTGTTACAGGCACAGGACTGTTCACTTTGTTTCCCGTCTTCTTTGCTGACTCTCTTCAGCCGAGATCCTTGGTCTGGTCGTTTGCTTTGAGGTTGGTAAGCTTCGCAACTATCTTGGTATGCGCCAGTGAGTGAAACTTGGATTTCTTAAGTTCAGAATGGCCACCACTCAGCTACACTGTGCGTAACTCGTGGCTCCCTTTCCTTAGGGTCGCATGCTAGCTGTAGGTGGTTGAATGGCTCTTTCGCGATGACGACTGGCACATTGACATCTTGTTCATTCATGCGTCTCTTCTGGACTAGTACAGATCTTCCACTCGCTTCGTTGATGCGAGAAAGCTTCCTCGACATTCATCTGCTCATGCTTCTGGATCATTTATTTTATTAACCTCTGTTGCTTTTGAATTGTTTGTCTTCATATAGTGCTGAACGGTTACTTTGGCACTTGCCTTTGCTCGTGTTCATTGGCCCTTTGTTCCTTTCACTTCATGTTGCTTGTATTCGTGTTCACTTACATTCAGTGCGATCCTCACATGTTTCTGGTACTGCCTTTTGCAGTTCTGCCCTCTTCGGGGTCTTCTGCAGGACTGCCCTCTTCAGGTCCTCTGCAATTCTGCCCTCTTCGGTTTGTGCTCAACGTTGTCTTTATCTGTCTCTGGCATTTTGCTTGTGTTTATTTCATTTGGCTGTTGCGTATTCTTTCATTATGTTTGCCACTGCTTGTTCACTTACGTTTATCAATGCTTGCTCCTTCTAGTTTGCTAACCTGTTTTCATTTACATTTGCCAATGCTCGTTCCTCTAAACTTGCCAAGGCTGGTTCCTTATTGTTCACTTGCAGTTATCAATGCTTGTTTTATTTCAGGTACCAATGCTTCTTTCATTTCCCTTGCTAAGGCTTGTTTTGCTTCCTTTACCAAGGCTTGCTTGCTTGATACTTGTTTTGTCTTTGCTAATGCTTGTTTGCTTATTTCTTGTTGTTGCCAATGCTTGTCTGCTTGTTTCTTGCCTTTGCCAATGCTTGCCATGCATTTACCGATGCTTAATTGCTTGTCTCTTGTCTTTGCCAATGCTTGTTTGGTCCTTGCCACTGCTTGTTTGCTTGCTTCTTGTTTTTTTTGCCAATGCTTGGTTTGCATCTACCAATGCTTGTTTGCTTGTCTTCTGTCTTCGCCAATGCTTGTTTGGTCTTCGCCAATGTTTGTTTGGTCTTCGCCAATGCTTGTTTTGCATTTACCAATGTTTATTTCTTAATGTCTGACACTGCCTGACCTCAAAATGGCCGCTTGTAATCCTCACATAGGGGATCTCCTGATAGCTGCCTGACTCCAAGATGGCCGCCGTCACTGAACTCTCAGCTCACACGAGACTTCATCTCCATTCATTCTCTCAAGGCTGATTCTTTCCAGGACTCACCGGCAGCCGGTCTTGGAGGCGGTGGGGCTTCTTTACAGCCTCTCACTTTCTTGCGTCGCTGCAGCATCCAGGTAAGATCGGGGTGGGCTCCCGACTTACTTTCTTCAGTCGCAGTCTATCTCGGCCGTCGCGTGGCAAGTCTCACGCATCCGGGGTGAGCTCCCGATATTGGCGCCGAGTGGCGCTCGAAGTCAGTCGTCTTTGGCGCTCGACAGCGCTCGTCATTAGGACACTTCCCAAGTCCTGGGCAGCACCGCAGACGCTCCTTGGTCATCGGAGCGGTAGGCAGAGTTGGGGTGGGCTCCCGACTTCTCGTCATGAAGTGCGTGCCGACTTGCACGCATCGGGGGGTGAGCCGCGTTTTGGCGCGAACCGGCGCACTGCTTCAAAACGCCCCAGCGCTTACTGGCATTTGCTTCCTCTGGGCTCTACCCGATTAACGGATCGCGGAGCAGGGGCAACTACCGCTGGCCTCTTGATCTGGGCGGCGGCCTTGTGTCTCAACAGCGTTTTTCTTCTCCTTTCACGCTGCAGGGGACGGGACACTCCTTCAGGGGTTCTGTGGGTGGCAACTGCACCATCCCACTCTCGTCGCCAGTTGTTGTGTCTTTATCCCAATAACGACAAACACTTTATATATTTATCAAGGAGCTTTATTCGTTGCTTCTTGGTCGGTCCCTGTCCCTACTCTAACCGGCCCCTTTCCTGTCTCCGCTCCTCCTCTTCCTCTGGCCCCTTAGCTCCGCCCACTCCCAACTACTAGACTGCATCACAATATTACAGGTACTGCTCTGTGTTGTGTGCGCTGGCGCTCAATCAGGCTGCATAGAGTCATGCACACATGTTTCTACCATATTGCAAAGGGGTGTCAGCCTACCATTGGATTCCTACTGGAAGGGCAATCTCCCAAAACAAAACACTTAGACTAACTTTAAAACTTTTCCAGCTTGTATGTATGTGTGCTGGATAGTGCAGCACACATTAAAAGATTGAAATATTTTGAAAAAAAACTATTTTGCACTTTACATCTCCTCGTTTAAGTATCATTGACACAAAGCCCTGCCTACCATTGTTAGTTGATAGGGCTTTACATCAGAAACCATGTGCGGTACTTTGGAAACACCTATGTGCAACCACATTTATTCCAAGTAAGGCATAGCATTAGTTAAGGCAACTTTCCAGTGCAAAACAAGTTTTACACTGAAAAGTAATAAACTGTTTAACACTTTGTGATGTTTGCTTCACATTTGATGACTTTTGCTGAAAATACAGAAAATGTAAATGGTAGCTTCAGAGGACTGTAATGAAATGTGTGAATCGAAATGGGGCTTGGGGGGGCGGAGGGGGGCGGCCGACCGACAGGGAGGCTTGCACCCCTAGAGTTTTTGGGCCGCTTGGTGCAGACCGTGCTCAATTGGGCTCTCTTTGGGATTTTGCTTAGGGGGTATGTAGCTGGCCATTTCGGATGCAGTGTCAACATTTTTAGTGAGGTAATACAGCAGCCGGTTAGACTAGAGGGGGGTGGTTAGATTGGAAAAATTAATTCCGTTCAATGAAGCGATTTCCATCATGGATGGTGAGCGTCGATCCCTGTGTGAAGGAGGCCATGCGGCTGTTCGCTGAGGCCGTCCTCATGGACCTCATCAAGATGTCAGAGGAAGGGCTAGTGCGGCCGACAAGGCGTGCGGCTGGAGGCGTGGCTGCGGCGGTCTGGGCTTGCTCACCACTGCGTCCTTGTCTGGGTGACAAAGCTAAGCAGGTATGTGCCAGGAGCCACAGAACAAGAGCACCCCTAGGCAAGACGAGAGCAGGGATGGGGGGTACCGCTCAGCATCCACTCTGAGTTTTGAAGGCAGGGCAATGCTACGGAGCACTAGGAATGAGGGTACAGCGGCTGTGAGAGCCGCGTGTGTCACATGGGAGACAAGGATAAAAGTGGGAGGAGATGGCAGGGGGCCCTGGGGAGAGGCGGGGCACACACAGCTGAACAGGGCTGGGCCGGGATGGGAGGAAATCATGGCTAACATTGCAAGCAACCCAGCAATGCAGACACAAGGGGGGCTTCAGACAGGAGAGGGGCTGGGAGCCTCTGAAGAGAAAAAAGCCCAGCAAGGAGGGGCGAGAGGGTGGGCCCGGTGTGGGAGTCCAACAACAGGGAGCGGGAGAAGAGAAAAAATGGGGAAAGGGAAGAGGCCTGGGTCTCAAAGGGATGCATCTGCGGCATTAGAGCTGGAGGGGTGGTTGGACATGGCCCCCTGGGGGATATGGACCCCGTGGTCCGAGGAAGGGAAGTGGAAGCAGGAGACCCAGAAGGGGGGCAGGTCGGGAACAACAGATAAAGGGGGAGGGGCCAGGGACAGAGGAGAAAGAAAGGGGTCGGGCCCAACATTAATAAGATTAGTGTCATTGCTGGAATGGAGTGGGGTGAGGAATTGGAGGTGGGGGAGATGGCGGAACGGCAGACCCGGTGTCACTCGCAAAGGTGTATATGCATAGGAGAACAGGGTTAGGTTGGGGCCCAGCATGGGGGGCACTCTGCGGGAATGGGAAGGGAAGGTTTGGTCAGAATGGGGGGGCCATGGGGGCATGAAGGGCATGCTGTGTACCAGGGAGTATTGGCTTGCTGGACCTTCCTGTTTCTTTTCAAGAGCAGGAAGCAGAAACCTCAGGCGAGACACATGCGGTTCCACGATACAGAGGGGAAGAGATGTCAGGGTCTAGGGTGGCCAGGCGGACCACGGAGGAGTACGGCAGGGACACTGCTTCGGAAAGGTTTGAGATGGCCATGGTGTGCTGACAGCCTAGGGCAGTGGTGAGATGGCCAGGGCAGGAATAGGAAGTCGGGCGGATGGGCAGCGAGACCCCCTGTAGCGCTCAGTGATCGATTTGGAGGAGCTTATTTGCAGTAGGTGGCAGTGTAGACAGTCACGCATCGAAGAGCAAATAGAGCAACGGGGGCATGGGAGGACAAACACAACTGGACTATGACAAAGATAGCCTAGAGGAGTGTAAGATCTTGGTGGAGGAAGAAGTGGGGACGTGAGGATGGAGGGTACAAGTAATGATGTGCCTCGTATAATAAAGAGCGAAGACACAGAAGTGGATTACCCGGCCCAGGTTCACACGACCCAACCCTCTGAACGACTGGTGAGGCGACTGGGTCCAGTGGGGACACCGACCTTGAAGCCAGGTAAAGCCGGGGGGGGGGAGTATGGTCGGCAAGCTATTCCAAAGCGGAAGGTGTCCATTGGAACAGATGCAGGCTGAGAGGAGGCAGAGGGGGAGGTAAGACTGCACAAAGGGCGATATGTGCGGGACACAGGTCTGGGTACAGTGGGGCAGAAGACAGAGGGGGATGCAGTGACAACGGGGGCAACTGGGAAGCCTGGAGAGAAATCACAGGGCCGGTAGCAGATACTGATAATGCATGAGAGAGTAGGACAGGGGTGGGCAAATGGCAAGCGGCAGGGGCCAAAGAGAGTAATGAGGTTAAGCTGACAAAACTGCCTTATATGGGGGTGACAAAGCTTTTAGGGACACACCTCATGTTGGCCACAAAGGAGGAAATATGGAAGGGAGAGTATGTAGAGATGTTGAAGCTCCTACATAGGGAATTGAGGTCCAAAGAGGGATCGATAGAAGAAGAGTTAGAGTTGTCAAAGAGGCTCAAGGTGCCCATGACCATAGGGAACTGGACAGCAGCATTTCTGATATTTGAGAGAGTATATTGTTGAAAGTACCCTGGCAGGTCCGTGACCTTGTTAAAATACATGATCATAGTTTGGAGGGCACAGGTGACTGACGGGGTTATGCATGGTCACACTACGATGAGGAGTTCAGAGCCAGACTAGCATGACAACCTGATGTGAAATGGGGGGGAGATTGACACCGACCTGTACCAGAAAATGATGGGGTCAGTCAAGTTTGGAAAAACAACATATACGGCCAGTGGGCACTACTACAGGTAGGGAAACTACTCTCTCCTACTGGTGGGGTCCCCAGGACAGAGTAATTGAGCTGGCTGGGGTGATGGGATCCCTCGTGCCTTTTAAGGCTCTTGGACGGTGGCTGCGTGGCCACCTCCCTTTAAACAACAGTTTGACTCTTAGGAAATCTCTGGAAGGGGGACCACCTCCCCTTTGTTTGTACCAATTGGCCCAGAGGGAAAGGGTCCCCAGGGCCTTTAAAGGCTCAGGAGCCATTCAAAGTGCCTACTCCTGCGGCAGTCCGGCTCCCACAGTGGCAAATTGCCCCAAAGGAAAAAAAGCTCCATGGGCCAATCGGAGCACTCAATTTTTGGATTGGCACTCGGGGACTCTCGTGGATCCAACCGTCCAGATATAAAAATATCTTTGAACTTCAATTTCTCAAAAACTACGGAATGTATTTACACCCAGCTCCTGGTCATCACCCCCCTCCACTAAGCAATGCCCGGCTTGCGCTGCCGCGGAGGAAAGTGATTTACACGTGATTCTGTTTTGCCCAGTGTACAAGGCAGCGAGGAAACATTGGCTCCTACCATTGATCAGAAACCTGGGTGGTAGGGAGTACCTCCCAATGTATAGAATTTTAAAAACTGATGCCGCTAGCCTAACTGTGTTTGCATTAGTAAAATTACTCATCAATGTCTGGCACACTCGCACCCGTATTCTGAAGATGCAGGCTCCCTCTTAACTGGTTTATAGTTTTTTAATGCAATTTTATCAGTATGTAATCTTAAGGTTTTACATCGTATAAAAAATGTATTGATTAATTATGTATGTTGATTTTATAGTGATTACATATGTTTTATTGTTTATCTTTGATGGCCAACGGCCGAAATAAAAGATTGAATGATTTACACCCAATCACAACAAAAAGCACTATCTGTAAACCAAGATCTAGCTTCCTGTCAAATTTGGTGTGATTCCTTTCAGAAGTATTTACGGTAGTGCTTCTTAAAGAAGTCTATGGGAAATGCATGGGAATTTTGTATTTTGCGACTCCCCTTTTTCTCAGTCCCCGCTTGACGAATCACCCTGAAACTTTCCAATCACAAACTAGGCTAAAAAGAGCAGTTATTCGAATGTTTTGTGAAGATTTGACAAACAGTGATAAAGTTATAGGCAAACCAAAAAGGTATTGGAAACGCGGATCTACCTATAAATACCTAGTGATAATGCATATAGGTAAAAAAATCTATCTATCTATCTATCTATCTATCTATCTATCTATCTATCTATCTATCTATCTATCTATCTATCTATCTACAGATAGATCTAGCTAGCTAACTATAACTCATACCCTAAGGGAACTATAATTTGTGTCCTCTCTATTCAGTTTTCCATTCAATAATTTTCCTAGAAATGTTACAGTAATATTATCAATGATGTCATAGATATGGAAGGCCAGAATGGGTGGACGATCTTTTGCGTTCCAAGCAGCTCAACACTGGAACAAACTTCCTCCTGCCCTGAGACTGGAGAGCAGTGAAGTGCTGTTCAGGGCTAAGCTCAAAACACAACTCTACACTGTGTAGGGACAGAGGCTCTTTATGGTGATCGCTGGTAGCTCTTAGCGCGGGGACACGCCGAGATGGCGTTACTGGGCGCTCTATAAGCTCTTTATTATTTATTATTTATTAGAAGTTAGAAGTGCATGGCCAGTGCACGAGCTATAGTGACATTAGGGCACACGTTATAGTTACTTGAAATAACTCTAACTATAAAAACTGAATTTCTATAGTTTGTGAGTGTAAAATCTGAACCTACCTATAACGTCCCTGTAAACCTTTGTTTTTAAGCCAGGCAGCCCCTCCAACCTGCCTAGTATGGTCAGATGGCTGCCACCTGTCCAAATGGAGGTTACTGACACTGGATTGTCAACCTGTGTGTTCAAAAAGCCCACTGATAGAAACAATGTACTCCATTACCACAGTTTCCACCCCCCCTTTTATCTGAATCAAAAGGATTACATCCGACTCCCAAGTTTGCAATTCCACCCAACAAGGCTATGATACAAAGTATAAAAAACACGTCTCCCCTGTCAAAATTTTGGACAACGCCTTACATAAAGTACAGTCAACAGAGCGAATGACTATGCTCCAACAATCTAAGGAAAAAAATTAAGTACATGAGGCTTCGTTTTGAAATGTATGACTAAGTCTAAGGGAACAAAGCTGTCATCTGTAAATGGTGGCAATTGTTTCAAACGGAGCCAGATTTACAAGGGATTTTTAAAGAAAAAACACAGTTTGCACACTTAAGATCCAGGAATCATAAAAGGACTCGAACTCCTCCCGCTCAACCTTAAATGGTCAATCACAGGGAGAAGTGCAGATGCCTTAACTGCATTCATTGCAGCAATGTGATTATGGGCAAGTTGTTAACACACCCATTCACAGGGAAAACTGTAAAATTCCAACACACATCTGATAGTAATTCTGATACACTTGTCTATGCCATCAAATGCCTCTGTGACTTATTGTATGTAAGGCAAGACAGAATGGAAAGTCACAGTCAGAGTGACAGAACACAAAAGTATGATTAGGACTAAAAACTGAAATTCCAACCTAGTAGCTCATTAGTTAGATCATAATCATAGCATAGCACAGTTACGCTTTATAGTAATTGAGAGGATCTCAGTTCAGCCCAACACAATATTCAGAAGACTCTGGCTCAGAGAGTATGTTTTTGGATGAAATTCTTGGATAGTCAGTTTACAAACGGGTTAAATGACAAGATAGAAATCTTATGCTTTTCATAAGGAACTGTTGTTGAATATTATTGTGGTCAGTTAGTGTATGTTAGACTGAATGTATACAGTAATGCAACCTTATTTTATCCATTGAAATATATGTGTGACTCCAGGAGAATTCAGAATACGTTTGAAGGTCTGTGTTCCATTTATAATTCAAAGATATCTTTCAGCCATCATCTCAAATCTTTTCACTGAACTGCATCTGGATGAGGGGGACACTAGTCGCATCAGACATGCCATTGGGGGTGCTTTTCTTTGATTACATGCTTTTCTTTTACTTGTGTTTTGATTACACGCTTTCCCTTTATTTGTTTTTAACTCAATGCTCATTTGTTTACCCATATATGCATATAATGCATCCATACTTTTCAGACTGACCAGCTAGTTTGTTGTTTATGTCCAGAGGGTAGTGTATCACGTGACCTGTGGTTCCTCTTTTTGAGGCTGGAAGAACGTAATAGGGTAGCTTGGTGGAACACAGGTTTCTCTTAGTTTTCAGCTTCAAAGTGTGCATGCTCACATTACGGTAATAATCAGACATTCTTGGTTTCATCGGGGGCAGCGTAGTGATTTTGTTGCAGTGTCTAATTTGGGGTATTTTTCCATAAGATCTCTATCGTGTTGTAGATCGTTGCAGGTTCAGTCACGTATTGCGGGCTCTCTGATAGTTTTTGCATTCGTTTGGGAGGGAGGGGTGGGGGGGAGCAGACCACAAACCAGCTTTTGTGCGTAAAAGGCTGCTTTATTAAAACAGGTGCACATTAACAATTATAAACCTCGGCCAACACCTTACAAAATGAAACCTCTCTAAATAAAACACTTCCTTATCCCCAACTCCCCGCCCCTAAAACTTATTTGACCCTGCCCCCACCCATACATTACATCATTACTAAAATACAAACAATACAAATCCCTGCATAAACGTCTAAACCTATAATTCAAACAATCCGTTACACAAACTCCTCTGCCTGCCCCTTGCCAACTTTTGATACCCCAACCTATGCAACCACCCCAACAAATTAACCTGCCCAACTTATCCTGTCGATGACATAACTACACAAAGGAACAACAAAAATTCTGCCAACCCTGGCAAAATACCACTAAGCCCCGCACTGCACCTGTTCCAAACGACAGTACAAAATAATCCCTGCCCACCTGTTCCAACAACGCCAACCAAAAAGAAGAAAATTAACATAGAAAACTAAAAAGAAAAAATTCTCAAAGGGAGTGATGGAGGGACCATAAATTAATCTGCCTAAAGCTCCCAGCCACCAGGTCACCAAGCCTAAAATGGTGGCTGGGAAACGGAGCCCAAAGCATTTATGCTTGGGCTCCTTTTGGGCTACATTAAAACAAGCCCAAAAACAAAATGCCCGCCTTGAAATCTGCTAACCAGCTCCCCCCCACCCCTCCTAAACTGTCCGGGAGGGACCTCCCTGCGGTCAGCTACTCCCCCAAGCTCCCCTTGGGAGGGGGGTGGGGGGGTGGAGCAGATCACAAACCAGCTTTTGTGTGTAAAAGGTCGCTTTATTGAAACAGGTGCACATTAACAATTATAAACCTCAGCCAATGCCTTACAAAACTAAACCTCACTAAATTAAACACTTCCTTAACCCCAACTCCCGCCCCTAAAATGTCTTTGACCCCGCCCCCACCCATACATTACCTTATTACAAAAATACAAACAATACAAATCCCTGCATAAATGTCTAAACCTATAATTCAAACAATCCGTTACACAAACTCCCCTGCCTGCCCCATGCCAACTTTTGATCCCGCAACCTATACAACCACCCCAACAAATTAACATGCCCAACGTATCCTGTCGATGACACAACTACGCAAATGAACAACAAAAATTCTGCCAACCCTGGCAAAATGCCACTAACCCCCGCCACCCAGAAAGCCAGGGGGGAGATAAACTTTTTCTGCCCCTCAACTTAAATAACAGAAAAAAATGTTTTTGGCCTATCTGGCATATTCCTGAACTTTCAGGCACCTTGACAGCACTTCTCTCAACTCCAGAAGATACAGGTCCATCCCCATCTTGGATAAGTGCACCTGTCACTCCTAAAAAACTCAACCGCCTCTAAATGAATGTCTCCGTGTGTCACTCTCCCAAAACCTAAGCTCCTACAATAGCTGGATATCTCTAGGTTTACCTTCTTACGCGCCCTGTCAATCGCTTTAGGATTGTGCGCTCCCCTCCACTTTCTGCGCGGCACCAACTCCGTCCACAAAACATTGCAACCTGACCACTGCTCTTTTAAAAGTGCCAAATCTCTCTTCTTTTTTTTTTTATTGTTGAGAGACACGGTGCAAGTCAATATGTATTGTAAAATTAAATTATTTCGAATCCCTCGTCTTTTAGCGGTGCCCAAATTGTTCTGCCCAGTTCTTTAGATTTTTTGCCTTTAAATTCGTATATACAAATATAGAGGGGTCCCAGAGAAAGAACGTAACAAAAAAGTACGTCAATTACTTGATCAAATCACCACATGAATTTCGAGTTCATCATATTTAATAAAGTCAACATTGTCATTACATCACAATGTGCTATATGTTCAATTCAGTTTTAGCAGTGTAAAAACATTAAAGCCCCAAACAAGGAAAGAGGGAAGGAGTGTGATGTGTGAAATAAGAAGGGTAAAGTGATTGAAAGAAAAAAGAATTGAATTATATATTCAAATACAATACATTCATTATCACTTATAAAAGGCTGTAACTTATTCAAGCCAAAATAATGAAAGAAACAAATAAGGTAATCATTTTACGGTCACAGTCATGAGTAATGTAATCTTGGATAGTGCCGGATGATGAAGTAAGTGGAGCCGTCGACGTTTCGACCCCTACATGGAAGGTTAACTTGAGCCCTTACAACGGGGTCTTCATCAGGACGAGAGGGATTTTGGGGCAAAGCAATTCTATGAAATAAAGATATATTTCAATAAATTCCAAGTCATAAATTAATTATCAGATTTAGACCTCAATGACAAAGTATCCCGTTTGGAAAGATTAGAAAAAAAGCTAGTTAGAACACGCTTACATGGTCACCTTTTAACACAATACCTCCAATAAAATATAATACCGGTTGGTCTCCAAATTAAAATAGAGCCTGCGATTTTCGTAGATGTACCTAAATTCAATGAGGGCTTCAGCTACGTGGCCAACAACTGCTCCCGGCACTCGATGGTGCTAGGAGTAGAAACGGCTGCCGAACAGGTCCAGACACTAACCAAAGAAATAGCTGCGCTGAGATCCGAGATTCTGGGTGACAGCGCCTAACTAACGCCAAGGAGGCATTAGAAAACTTGGATGCTACCCTAAAGGAATTTGATATAACAGCTCAAACCAAAAAATGTGAAAAGCTCGCTAAAGATCTGCGCACATTCGATAAGAAGAGTGTCTATCCTTATCTACAACCTGATTATTTCAAACAGGATAACCAAGGCCGGTTCACTAATCGTGGACGTGGCAACTTTCGTGGTAGACGTAATTACACTACGTTATCCGACTCCTCTTTCAGTTCGGGGAGTGAAGGAGAAGCAAGCACGAGTGTACCGTACAGTTACCAACAACAGGATTTTGGATACCAACAATGTCCTCCTCCAATCCCACCTCAATGTCCACCTCATTTTTTAGATCAAGGCCGTGGGCAGTGGAGACCGCCCCGCGGCCATGGCAACAACTGGGCCCGCGGGCAAGCACGGGGACAGAATTCCAACAACTGGAGCGGAGGCAGAGGCAAGACGCAGAAACAGGTGACCTTCCGTCCGGAGACACATGGAGAAATCTTGACCAGGAGGAATACCTACCGATGGTAAACAATCCTCCGATGGCCCGAGTAGCCAACAACAACCAGAATGAAGGTACGAATACACAACCAGTTACCAATCCGGTGATTAACATTTCCCAACAGGAGCTTACCAATGTGGAAGTACAGGTACAGGTCCTCAGCCGTGGACTCTCATATGTCCCCACATCTCTAGCTAATAAATTCCAATTGAAGACGGAATGGGTTAGATTTTTCCGGAAAATCCGTTTGAGATATTATTTCAGAAATCAACCAATTCAACAACGCTCCTTCTCCACCACAGGACTCAAACCACCATCCACCTTTTTTCCTCCAACTTATGCCATGAGCCACAAAATCTTGGCCTTTGAGGAATTAGTGACTAAAGAAGTGGACCAACTTTTTGGACTTCGGAAGTTCACGAGATGCAATCTGAGGAAAGCTGAAAAGACCGCATTGAGCTCCCTCAATAAGAACACTAAGTTGGTAATAAAACCCGCCGACAAAGGGGGAGCTATTGTGGTCCAAGATCCAACCAAGTATAAGGATGAGATATATCGGCAACTCTCCAATGGAATAAGCTACCAAAAGTTGCGAAAAGACCCTTCCCGTGATTTAGCTACGGAAATACATCAGGTGACACAGCGAGGCTTGGATGAAGGTTTTCTGTCAGATCTAGAATTCAAGTATCTGAATCAACAAGATCCAAGATTGGCCACTATATATACTTTACCTAAAGTACATAAGGATGCGAACAACCCTCCGGGTCGCCCTATCGTTTCGGGCTGTAGCTCTATGCTTGAGCCCCTATGCAAGTACATAGACTTTTTTCTCAAACCGATAGCCGTCAGGACCCAAGCATACCTTCGGGATACCACTCAAACCATCAATTTAGTGGATCAACGCCCATTTGACTGTACTCGACAACTATTAGTCACTTGTGATATAGTGTCATTGTACACTAGCATCCCCCAACTTGAAGCCCTAGAAGTCATCCGCGATGTTTTAGACCAACGGCCAGCACCTGTACCAGTACCAACTGATTTCATTGTAGAGTTGCTGAAGCTAGCCATGATGGGAAACTTCTTTGTTTTTCAGGGGGACTTCTACCTACAAACAAAGGGAGTCGCTATGGGGGCTACCTTTGCCCCAAACCTAGCGATAATTTTCATGGACTCATACGAGCAACGGTTTATCTTCTCAGATACTAACCCAGTCTATGCCAAACTGGCGGTTTGGGTTAGATATATTGATGATGTCCTGTGTGTTTGGGATGGCAATGTGGAGGAATGAAATAGTTTTCATCTGTAGCTAAATCAGCGTAATCCCCATATACAATTCACTATGGAGTCTAGTAACAACCGGATTCCATTTCTAGATATTACCATCTATGTGGAAAATGGACATTTACTAACGACACTGTACAGAAAACCTATGGAGAGGAACTCCTTGTTACAATACGAGAGCCACCATCTGAGAGGATTAAAAGATAATCTGCCCGTGGGTCAGTTCCTACGGATCAGAAGGAATTGTTCCAAGAAGGGGGATTATATGCAGGAATCTCAGGATCTGTCGGATCGGTTAGTTGCCCGAGGATATCCAGGACGACTCGTGAAAAGAGCCCGTAAACGGGCGTGGTATAATCCTCGTGACATCCTCCTGAGTGCTGATAAACAAGAGAGGACCAATCCAGAACGCATGATTTGCGTAACAACTTTCTCGACCAGGAGCAACGAGATTAAAAAGATCATTAACAAGAACTGGTCCCTAGTAGCTGATGACATCAAACAGAAAGATCTACCATAACATTCTTTTAAAAGAGCTAAGAATATCCGAGATACAGTGGTGCATTCCTTTCTGGATTCACCGGAACAGCCCACTATTACCTCCTTGTGGAATCTCCCTCCGATCATCGGACACTATAAATGTGGCGCATGCATTGCTTGCATGTCTACACTACAAACAAAAGAGTTCACATATAAGAATCAAACCTTTCCTCTAAAGTCGTACACTAACTGTAACACTGCCAACGTTATATACATCCTTTTGTGCCCATGTGACAAAATTTACGTGGGGCAGACTCAACAAAAGATTAAACAAAGGATTCTACAGCATGCTAGCAGGATACGCTGTGCTGTACCGGGAGCCCCTTTGGTTGAACACTGCCAAAGAATGAACCATGTCCCTCAAGATTTCAAATGGTTAGTCATAGAGAGGATAACTCTGGGCAGAAGGGGCGGTAATCTGTCTACAGTACTTAATACCAGAGAATTGAAATGGATGGCTACATTTGACTCTATTGCTAATGGTTTGAACAAAACTGATAGTAGCTATGCCCAAAGGCCAGCATTAGGACAATGACTTTGGTGGTTGTATTTAAATGCAAACAGGTGAAATGACCTCATACCCTTACAGATTAGCCCACTAATATAATGGCATGACGTTTACACCCTCATGTGTGTGAGGTGCACGTCTGACAATATTTGTGTCTTCCATTGTTTTGATAATCATATTCTGTAATGGCTTTCTATCTGTTGGGATTATTTGACGTTTATACCCCCACATTTGACTTTATTGCTAATGGTCTGCCCAAATGGCAGTATTAGGACAATGACTTGGGTGGTTATATTTGAATGCAAACAGGTGCAATGACCTCATACCCTTACAGACTAGCCCACTAATTCGCATGACGTTTACACCCTCATGTGTGCGAGGTGCACGTCTGATAATATTTGTGTCTTCGATTGCTTTGATAATCATATCTAGTAATGGCTTTCTACCTGTTGGGATTATTTGACGTTTACACCCCCATGCTTGAGAGGTGCACGTCTCCCAAATTGCTGATATTGTATACTGAATCATTGAAACTAGGACTGATCCCGTGCATAGGACGTGCTCGTCCATATGACTGTGTGTAATTTTGTGACTTGTGAGCGATGGTAAAACCAATTTCAACAAGTTTAAATAATACCGTTAAAAACTGTGTTAATATATCATAATTCACTGCTCTTAATACGACAAACGCATGTTTGTGTTTATGTTATTTTAACAGCTGTAGTGTTGGGTCACACTGTAATACACATTAGCGCACTGGCCCGAGTCATCGAGTAGTATTTTCTCTATGTCAGTCACTCACGTGACTAGACGACGAGTTTATCAAAATACGGAAGTAGCCTGCCTCTTAGACCCGTAGCAGTGAGGCACGATTGAATGAGAGACCGCGGCTGCGGCAACGGTTGCAAGTAAGTCGACTGCATGAGAAGACCTGGTGTCTCCCTGTTGACTCCACCGCGGGACGGACCACAATACACATAATTGTTACTTGCCTCATTTCATTGTAGATTGCAGTGAATTCATCTGCTACAGCCTACAGTGAATCAAGAAACGCGGATGATATTTTTGCCGTTAAAAGCAATTCACTGATACCATATTGAATGCCTGATTTATGTAAGTACTCTACCTTCGTTTTACAGTCTGAAATGCCCTCTCGACTGGTGAGCGTGTCTTTAAATACTGACACTTGCTCCATTACCTTAAAGCTTGCAGGGACTCGGATGTCTTGCTGACGAACCTCCACTGCTAAAGGCCACCATCCCGATACTCACCATTTGATTCATGTGAGTACCCGACCAGCGAGTAGGAGGCCACCTTAGGCCAGATCCAATTTAATTTATGGGAACTAATCTTTCCCCCTCTTTTTTTCCCTCCAGTGATAGCTGAGGATGATTATTTTGCCCTACTAATCTTCCAACTAGGAAGGTCGGACACTCAGTCCGAATTAGAGAAAGGAAACATGTAAGTGACCACTTACTTTTCACTCTTGACTCCTGTATTTTAATTAACTAATTACATACCTGTATTGATTAGATTCCATCTTGCTCCCCTTTAGTCGGCTTCAACAACTGCTGACCTCACGGAAGTTGTCTTTCAGATTCCCTATATTCGGTGCCGGCTGGCCCGTTTTTCAATGGTAAACTTTAAACTTTCTTCCACTTTTTAATAACGGTCTAAATCTGATAATTAATTTATGACTTGGAATTTATTGAAATATATCTTTATTTCATAGAATTGCTTTGCCCCAAAATCCCTCTAGTCCTTATGAAGACCCCGTTGTAAGGGCTCAAGTTAACCTTCCATGTAGGGGTCGAAACGTCGACGGCTCCACTTACTTCATCATCCGGCACTATCCAAGATTACATTACTCATGACTGTGACCGTAGAATGATTACCTTATTTGTTTCTTTCATTATTTTGTCTTGAATAAGTTACAGCCTTTTATAAGTGATAATGAATGTATTGTATTTGAATATATAATTCAATTCTTTTTTCTTTCAATCACTTTACCCTTCTTATTTCACACATCACACTGCTTCCCTCTTTCCTTGTTTGGGGCTTTAATGTTTTTACACTGCTAAAACTGAATTGAACATATAGCACATTGTGATGTAATGACAATGTTGACTTTATTAAATATGATGAACTCGAAATTCATGTGTTGATTTGATCAAGTAATTGACGTACTTTTTTGTTACATTCTTTCTCTGGGACCCCTCTATATTTGTATTGCCTAGCACCCAGGTCCCAGTGACTTTTTGGGAAAAACACCCCCATGGTAACATTTAAATTCGTATAGACATGACTCTACATTGTGCATGCCCAGGAGTCTGGCAAGCCACATCTGGAACGTGGGTGCAGTAGTGTCCTTCCAACCTGCAGAGATTAAAATTCGCAAGACAGCGACCGAGATAAAGACGAGGCCTTTAGCATCCCACCCCACCTTTAGCTTGTCGTCCGAACCTGTTAAGACCAGGGTAGGGGATAGATTGATGTTATGACCTAGCAGCCCCTCCAGGAACGGAGTTATCTCCCTACGAATTAAGGTAAGATTAGGGCAGTGATAAAACATGTGTAAAAGATCTGCGGGCCGCTATTGCATTTAGGGCAACTATCATCTTCTCTTACTCCCCATCCATACAGTTTCGCGGGGGTATAATAGAGATTAAACAGGGTCTTGTAGTGTTGGGCCCTTAAGTTTGAAGATCGGAATATTTTCTTATTTAAGAGCAGGGCAAGGTCTAAATCAACATCAGGGTCCCCCAGCTTCTGTGCCAGAGAGGTTTCAGTTTTCTCCAAGTCGTCTTGCAGACTAAGGAGAAGATAATTATAGACTATTTTTATCTTTTTACCCCCTCCTATTAAATAGTCAACCACTGGGTTACCCGGAGGCAGCGTAAACCTTGGTCTTGTTTCCGCCAATGTTTGAGCGATTTGCCCGTATAAAAGCCAGTGGCTTTGAGGGACACCGTATTTCTGCTTTATCAACTCAAAGCTAAGAATTTCATTATCTAACATGATATCTCCCAAACACCTTATCCCACAATCCCTCCAAACCATGGAGTTATTACTCTGTCCTAAGTAAGGGAGAAGGCTAGAGTTCCACAGATTCATATTAACGTTGATTTTGGGGAAAATCAGGATTTTTCTAATGGCCTTCCATGTTCCCCAGGCCCCCTCCAAAATCTTGTATCTGGCTTTAGGATTGTGTGCTCCCCTCCACGTTCTGCGTGGCACCAACTCCGTCCACAAAACATGGCAACCTGACCACTGCTCTTTTAAAAGTGCCAAATCTCTCTTCATCGCCCTCAACAACACAAGTCCCTTGACCCCACAAAGATCATTTTCGCCCAAATGACTTAACAGCACATCCGGGCACTGGCCCCCTGCCAACCACTTATTTAGAGCAGGAATCAACTCCCTCCAAAGCATCCCCCCTTTTCCCTTCCACACCACTTTGAACAAACGGTCATTAAAACCCAACAATGACCCAAAATAACTACTTGGGGAATTATTTCACAGTCATCAATTAATTTCTGTTATGTCTTATATAAGTACATTCATTAGAAAAAGGAACATAAGAAACGTGATATCTCAAGACAATAGAGCTTTTTTCTATTTGACTAACGTTACCCAGTTCCTTGGGGACTATTGGGTTGCCCTATTTCTTGTGCCAAAATAACTACGGCACACCTGTACATGTGCCCATTTAATGAAAGAATGCCCCACAATCCAGATGGTCAATTCCGTCGATAAATAAAATAGACACACATTTACATATACATAACTATCATACTATTACATTATTAACTAATATTTTTTGTAATTGTTAAACTTTAAAATAATATAATAATAATATGTCAATATTTAAAAAAAATATGATATAATAAATTAAAACATTAAATTATAAAAAAATCAAACACATTTTGCAATACAATAAATGCAGCAGTAGGTAAAATGTTGGATAGCAAAATAATGACATTTACTATTCCAACTCCAGTGAGTGCAATAGTAGGGAAAGTGTTGGATAGCGGAGAGGAAAAAATTAGTATTTCCACTCCAAAGAATGCAACAGTAGGGAACATATTGGATTGCGAAGGGGTAAAAATTACTATTCCCACTCAAGTAAGTGCAACAGTAGGGAAAGTGCTGGATAGCAGAGGGGTAAAAATGTATATTCCCAGTCCAGTGAGTGCAACAGTAGGGAAAGTGCTGGATAGCGGAAGGGTAAAAATTACTATTCCCACTCCAGTGAGTGCAACATTAGGAAAAGTGTTGGATAGAGTAGAAACAAAAATTACTTATAACATTTAAACATTAGAAAACATTTAAAGAATCATAAAAATAAATAAACAATATTTATAAAATATGCGTTTTAATATATATAACATATAAAAGAACACATTACAATATATATGACATATAGCAAAAAAGGTACACATATTATATAAAATAAATTAGTAAAAACATTTATTAAAAAGGAGCAAATTTTTTAACCAAGTGGAGAGACAGTGGAAACTTCCTGATTACACGCCCCGGGTCCAGGAAGGAAGTCGAACCTCTACACAATGCGGTACCAGGGAGGAGGATGCTAGACCTGATAGACTTTATCAAGAGTCTACCCTGACGGGATAATCTCGCCTTCAACTTACCCTCCTCCAATACTTCCAGAATCACACCTGACTTAGTAAGGAATATTTGCAGAATTTGAAATACATTGAATACAGATATTGATTCCAATTTTGTAGACATAGATGACCCATTGGCTAATTAATATACCCCATCTAAAAGACCGTCTGGATATGCATCGGCTTTAAGAAAATCCTTCGTTGTACACGTATATTCTCTACGAACCTTGCCCTGAAGAAGTCCTGTAAGGACGAAACGCGTCGGCTGCAAGCAATCGTGTTTTGATTGTACACCTGCCCTGTTTATTGGAATAAAGAAAATTACAATCATAAGAAACTTACGTCTGAGACTGTTGATATTGGATTTTTAGATTTATGTTGTGCACCTTTGCTTTTTTGTATTAAAAAGGAGCAAATATTAACAAATAAAATAATTATTTAAAACAAAAATTTATGTATTTTATTTCCTACCCTATAACACCACACCAATAAAAAAACACTTCAAAAGCTTTATTTAAATTTATTTCCATACTTATCATAATTAATCATCAAATAAAAAATTAGTATTAATAGAAAAATAAACATTAATTGAATACACATGCTGTAACACTATAATATCCTCAACACACACTTAAAATTAACTACACAATTACCGTAATTAATTACTTATTAATAAATCTAAATTTCTTAACAACTAATTATTAATTAATCAATTACAACTTAATTACTTCTCACCCTTCCCACCATTTACACCTATAAACACCACAACACACACCTAAAAGTAATTACACAATGACCATGCTTAATTACTTATTATTAATAAAAGTTACTTAACAACTATTAATTCATCAATTAAAAATAAGTTACTTCCCACTCTTCCCACCCTTTACACCTATAAACACAACACACACCTAAAACTAATTACACAATTACCATAATTAATTGCCAATAAATTAACTAAAATGAATTAACAACAAATGATTAATGAATTCATAGTAAATTACTTTACACATTTAACACTATAACATCTCAATAAAACAAGTATTAATAAATAAAAAATATTCAATAAATGTAATATATTTAAATTACTCTCCACCCTATTACCCTATAAACCCACAAACCGCTAAGGAACTAAAAACGTAAAATTCAAATAATTTTTTTTAACAACAACTAAAAATAATCTATATATTTTCTATAATTAAATTACTTTCATCCTATTCCCCTATAAACTCACAACCCGCCACGGAACTAAAAACGCAAAATTCAAATAAAAAATAAATAATAACTAGTAAAATGTTACAACGTATAATAAAAATACAAACAATTCTTATACAAAAAAACATACCTCACATGCATAACAAATATATACTAAAATACATAACATTAATGAAAAATCGATATTCTTAACAACAGTATTTTTTCAAATGATATTTTAAACATCGGTATTACTTAACTAAAATCGGTATTCGTGACCACGATATTTTGTCTGTCGACACCCCTATCCGCACTGGAAAAAATGGGAGGAAACTGTAAGAGGCTTTATAAATGCCTGACCAGATTGCTGTTGTCAAATGTTTCGCCCACTGTAAAGGAAACAATTTTGTCACAGTTGGGAATCGTTATGCAGATGAGTTTGCACATTACTGTGCATTGAATGTTTGCACTTTCAATGGGGAATACACAAAAGAGGGAGCAGATGAAACCAATTTCAACCTTTAGATGACAAATGCTGATACATGGGAACGAGTGAAGAGATTGCAAGAGGAAGTTACTGAGGAGGAGCAGCAGAGTTGGGTTAGAGCAGGATGTGTGTAACAAGATGATGATATTGGGGTTTCAGCGGATAGAAGACCAGTACTGCTAAATAGTTTGTTGAAACTGATGGCGAGGCACCACCACTGCTCAATGCATGTAGGAGGAGATGCCAAGATGAAGTTGTTTAGGCGGACTTGGTTTCGGGTGATGGCTGAGGCACTGTGATATAGGTGTGTGATTTGTCAGCAAATGAATGTGGGAAAAAGATCTGCTGTTACATTGAGTCACATAGGCAGATCTGGAGGTCCTTTCAAAAGGATATAGCTAGACTTTGTCAAGATTCCAGTATGCAATGGATTGAGGTACATCTTTGTAGTGCGGTTCATTTTCTCATGATGGGTGGAAGTCTTTCCAACTAGGATATGTGACAGTCTCCTGGTAGCTAAAGTGCTATTGAGGGAGCTCATTCCGATATTCAATTTTTCAACCTCTTTAGAATCAGACAGAGGAACACATTTTAATAATGAGGTTCTGAGAATGTTATGTGGGGGATTGCAAGTGAAGCAGAGATTGAATTACAGCTATTGGCCAGAAGATTTAGGTATCGTAAGGGAGCTTTAGTTTATCGCCCTCCGGGCCCCTGTGCTAATTTTTCCATTACTTTGTTGGAAACTTTGGCTGCACATATAAATCCAGGAAGTGAATTCCTACTCCTTGGGGATTTCAATGTCCATAGTGAGATGAAGGAGTGTGGTGATGCACAGTCATTACTGACAGATCTTGCTTTACTTGGTCTTACACAGAAAAACATAGGACCTACACATCAGGCAGGACACACCATGGATCTCATTTTTTCGAACACTCCATATATCAACTGTTTCCCTCTTACCCAGGTAAATTGGACAGACCATTTTATCATGGAATTTAATACATTAAATCTTGGCAAAGTTCCCCCTCGATCTGTAGCATTGCCCAATACTAGGAGACAATGGCATAAGGTGACCTCTGAAGTTTTTCAAGAGAAGTTTGTGGAGCCTTCCCTTGATCCTACAGAAGGAGTTGATGTAGCATTAACTAAATACGATCATGCCATTCGTACAGCAGAAGATGCTATTGCCCCTGTGAGGGTGTTTCATCAGGGGCCTGCACATAAACAGGAGGTGTGGTTTTCGGAACATCAACGCTCCTTAAAGCAGGCAGCTAGAAAGCTGGAAAAGGTTTGGAGAACATCACACAAAACGGAGGACAGAAAAGAATATTGGTCAGCTCTTACATTCCATCACAAGGCTGTTCGGACTGCTCGCAAGAACCACATTGCATCCCTTCTTTCAGCCGCAGGCAATGCTCCCAGGGCACTATACCAAATACTTCAATCCTTTGTGAAACCAGTAGCTTGTGAGAGTGTCGAACTTTCCTCACAACAGTTATGCGATGAAATATCGCAATTTTTTACAACAAAGATAGATAAAATCTATGACACCATCCTCAATACCAACAGGCTTTCCATGGGAGGAACATCATCCCCATTAGCTGAAGAAAAAACATGTTCAGCCACTCTCAGTGCATTCCCTCCTATTTTGTTACACGAGGTGCAATGCCTGGTGAGTCAAACTAAGAGTGGCAGCCCTTTGGATTCTATTCCAGTTGAAATGATGCTGGTGGTGATTAAGACTCTGGACACAGGGATTCAGCGCCTGGTGAACTTATCACTGATTGAAGGTCGAGTGCCCATGGCATGGAAAAAGGCATTGGTAAGACCTATTTTGAAGAATACCACAATCCCTTGTACGGATTTGTCTAACCTTAGGCCAATATCCCTACTTCCATTCATGGGAAAGCTCATTGAAAGACATGTAAATAAGCATCTCTCGAGCTATATCGAACAGGCTGGCAGTCTAGATCATTTGCAATTCGGCTTTAGTCCGAAGCATAGTACTGAGTCGACACTACTCTCAGTAACGGATGATCTACACATGTACCAGGACAGGGGTCACGCAGTAGTCCTGGTGCTGTTAGATCTGTCGGCGATTCAGAAAAGGGGGTGGTGATGAACAGAGTGTCTGAATTAAGCAGACCACTCTTACCCATTCCAAAGATCAGGGCTTGATCCATCACCGTTATTTAACTCACTGCCCCATCCCAGCTCAGAACCTGGCTATATGCAAATTAGTCTGTCCCTGGCCCAGTGCATCATGGGAACAGGGCAGACCAAACTACCAAGCCAATTCTTCACCAGAAAGGAGACAAGCTTCCGGGGACCGGTTTCTGGCATTTCAGCCGTCGTCGGCCCGGCTTGCTTGAATCCTGATGGAGCAGTGAGCAAGGGACTCATGTCTGAGTATACCCTGCCACACCTATAGTGGCCAAAAACGATTCAGAAAAGGGGGTGGTGATGAACAGAGTGTCTGAATTAAGCCGACCACTCTTACCCAGTCCAAAGATCAGGGCTTGATAGATCTGTCAGCAGCGTTTGACACCATATCCCATAGGATTCTGCTCGAACGACTTGCCAAGATCGGTGTTGTAAGCACAGCACTGGCCTGGTTAAGAAGTTTCCTATCTAACCGGACTCAATCGGTTAGTATGGGTACATTTCATTCGGAGGAAACGGAGATTACCAAGGGGGTGCCACAGGGCTCTTGTTTGAGCCCAACTCTTTTTTTAACATCTATGTGGCCCCCCTGGCTAAAATCTTGAGAGAGTTCGGTTTCATCCCAATGTAATACGCGGATGACACCCAGCTCCTGTTTCCTTTTAAAACCCTTACCGACGAAGTGAAAACTTCCTTTTGCAGTGGTATGAAAGCGGTAGCAAATTGGATGTCCTCTAATTGCCTACAGTGCAACGTAGGTAAAACGGAGGCATTACTTTTTGGGGAAGCAAAGATTTTGTGGACACCGGACTGGTGGCCGCAAGACCATGGCCCGGTCCCAGACCCTAAATTGGTTGTGAAGAATCTAGGAGTGCGTTTAGATTGCAAACTTTCTTTCAAACAGCATTGTAATATCACGGTGGGCTCTTGCTTCCATGTCATTGGACTGTTGCGAAAGTTCTTTCCTTTGCTACCAGACTTCACCAGGAAGACCTTGGTGCAAGCTCTGATACTTAGTCGTTTTGACTTTTGTAACGGCCTTTTGCTGTCAGCCAATGATGGAGTGCTAGCCAAATTGCAGATGATTCAAAATACTGCTGCCAGGCTGGTATTAAATGCCCCACCTAGAACACCGTCTAAACCTCTCTTGGACAAACTGCATTGGCCCTCAGTCCGCAATAGGGTAAAATTTAAGATCTGTTGTTTAATACATAAGAGCCTAAATGGACTAGGGCCATCGCACTGGAGAGATAAATTCATTCCATGCAACCCAGTGCGGTCCCTCAGGTCCAGCAATCAACTTCTTCTGAGAGTGCCTGTTGCTAGAAAGGCCAGACAAGGAGGAAAAGCTTTATCTGTAGTTGGTCTTACTCTATGGAATAAGCTTCCCCTTGAACTGAGGCAATGCCCTGAACATCTAAGCTTCAGAAAGAAGCTTAAAACCTTCCTTTTTCAAAACTAATCTGCTATCCACTGACTGCTTGAATTTGCTTCTGGTGTTATGGGCGCAGAGATGCTCCGGTAGGAGTGATTCAAGCGCGTTACAAAGCCGCAAATAAATAAAATAAATAAATCGTGGAACAGGTCAACAGCATTCTGAAATCCAGATTACCTAAAGTATGTACTTCAACATCTCAAACAAGGCCAGACCAAATAACAGGATTGTAGCCCCATGAGATCATTGTCGGGACTGGAGGGCTCTGCGATTGCCTGTTGTGCGTGCGAATATGCTTCTACACATCTCAGATGATTTGGTGCTAGATTATTGAAAAGGATTATCTGGCGTGGTTCATTCTGCCTCCCACCAGGTTGAATCGATGACAGCCCCAGGACAACATGAACAGCGTCATTACTTTAGTCCCGGCGACTTACTCGTGGTAAAAAAGCATGTGAGTAAGAAATGTCTGGAGACTCATTGAGTGGCCCATACCAGGTGATCTTGGTTACTACAGCTGCTGTGAAGTGGGTGGCCTTCCTAACTGTGTGCATGCATCTCAAACTAGTAGAGCCCTGTGTCCCCTTGATGAAGTAACAGCACCCCCTTTTGTAAATCCATCCTCTCCCTGAAGAGACACCAGCAGTGATCGAAAAGCCTTGGGAAGAGGTTATCCAAGCTGTAGGGGACCAGACAGAGCCTGAGACAGCACTAGAAATCTCAGAGGGGATTCCAGATTCGGAGGAAGCTGGTGCTGTGGTGGTCAATGAGTCAGATTCCAACCCCAACGAAGGTGATAGTGCTGTGGGACCATGAGTGACTGTGGAAGAAGGCTGGACAAGAAATCAGGTGAGGAGAAGACTGAAGTTGTCCTCTTAAAGAACACTTGCACCCATAGCTGAAGCATCCGAGCTGAGTAGAGACAAAAGTGAAAGGCCTGATTTAAGAAGGTCCAAGAGATCGAGAGTGCCATGTCAGAGGTACCCTTCTCCTGAGTGGATTTATCTTGCTTTGAATGACAGCGAGGGTGAATCATGGGAGTTCTGGAGTCATAGTAGACATTCAGCTGAGAAGTTTGGAACTTGTTCTGAACTTTCCTCTCACCTTTGAAGTTCCTTAACTGACAAGACTGAGTGCCTTGAGATACCTCGTATTGAATGAAGCTGACTTTCCCTATCTGGATTCAGGGTAATTCCCTGTGCTTGTTGATGGACTGAAAATAATGATATTACAAATGCTCATTCATTAACTTGGTTCTTTTATTATTAGAGATGTTAAATGAACTTTGTTGAGTTGCCTAAAAGAAGATTACCTAGGCCTGAGTCCTGAAGTAATTTACAGACACCAAGGCACATTCAGGAGCAACCACGCTTTGTCTGCTTTGTGTTCAGAGTAGCAACCTACAGTGGGTGAAGGAGGATTCTTATTTTCACTTTGAGTTCAATCCAACATAAATGCATCTCTTAAATGGCCATTAGCCCTCCTTTTGTTAATGTAGCGGGAGCCTAAAATATTCATGACAGTACAAACAAGAGGCACAAATACCCTTAGGTTGTTGTCACTACACATGTGCTTAAGAGATAGTATGCAAGACACTTTTATTGCACCATTGTAAACCATTCACAAAAAGTTTCAAAACTACTGCAATTCAATTAGAATTATGAAATACCTGCAATTTAAGGTATACAATGATGGAATCCACGAACACATAATATTGGTTTGAGATTTACTCCATATTTGAATTTGCTTTAAAATGTTACAGTAGTGCCCATCTACAGGGATATCAGTTTCAGTCTGTTATTGCCCAATGGTATTGGGAAATCTTGAAGCAACTTAGGGCAATTCTCCGCACTCCCTTTGTATACTTTTTTAAACCAATGTGTTCTTCTTCTATATTCCCTTACTCTGCCAGAGGTCTCTCCCCAAATTATATGGGCTTCATTTGTTCTTACTTCCACTGCTGTTTCAATGGAGAACTGAACCAAGCAGATGATGACATTCTACTGCTTTTCCGGAATATATTCCCATTGTTTTCCAGGGGGAGTGTTTCCTACAGCAATGCAGATGATTGTAGCACATTCAGCATTGAAGATTTTACCTGTGAAAAGTAGCTTAGCCACACTTGAATACTTAGGTCACATATATTTATCTTAAAAGCCCCTTCATTTTTCAGCAGTGCTTCAAAATGCCTTCACCTCGTCAACAATGTATTTCAAGGGTAAGCTCCTGGTTGTATGATTTTCCATTTACTATATATATTTTATTTATGAGTACTATTTGTAATTACTTTTCTGACAAGACTTAATCACTCCAGGTGAGGTGAAAGACTTTTAGAGTGACACAGTAATCCTCCCTCCTATAAGCAATATGCAGAACGTGTTGTGCCACTGGCTAGCATTGAAAAACTACTCAAATACTGTGATTGGCTTGATTGTACTAAAACTGTGGCCTAGTTTTTTCAAAGCAAAGTGCAAGAATTCCCTCTTTAGGTGGCTTACTTCACCATGGAGTTATTCCTTACCTGGATATCATTTTGGTTGCCAGGTGGGCTCAGCAAGAACTCTTTCCTGTGTTGCTTCCCATTTGGCCATTTTTTGTATGTGGTATTTGGATGTATTAAAATTGTATTGAGTGATCCATTATTTTTATTTTTATTCACTCACACAGGGTTAGAAGGGCTAAGGGTTTTGTTTAGTAAAGCTTCCTCCTTGGTAGAATGTTGGTCAACATGTTTCTGCCCTTTCTTTTATAGACTGTGATGGAGCAGGAAAATGTAACTTAAAATAAGTGTCTTAAATTGTGCAATATATTAACATGAAAATGCTTAAAGAATTAAATAAAATAAAAGGTGCCTTTTCTTAAATGCGCAAATTAACGTGTAGCATGATGATTGTTTTGTTGGAGTTAGCACTCATTTCTATTTTAATTACGTTGTCAAGTCAGACTAGACTCATTTATTTCTCTGACTCTTTCCTTCTTTTTCCTTTAACTTTCTTCTTAAATGAATAAGTTCTTTAGCAGATGCTGAACCGTGCTATATCAAATAAATAATTAATGTTTAACATCATCAGACATGTCATCTTTGTAGAATTTGCTGACTTTAAAGAATGTATTGCTTTTCTTCCTAACATGTTCTCATCGTATTTAGTTAGATTTAGCTTACACATATATACAATAATGAATGCTAATCAGTAAAGTTACAACTAATACATTTCTGCTTTAGAATAGTTCATTGTACATAGTGGAGCTCTGAATAGCTGACAGTTTAGACTACAGGGTTCTTGTGGGAACTCAGAGTAAATCTAGCGCACATTCTGTAGATAATACCTCGCCGACTTCATATGCTTACCATGGGAATGGAGAAAGAAGCAGCAGACCATTGGATGATCCTTTTCTATTGGCTCAAGATGACCTAACACGGGCATGGATAGATACATGTTCCTAGTTAGATTTACACAGACTCTACACATCACTTTTTCCTTTGAGCATGCTGTGAGAGGTTTATGATGTCCAGACTGGTCCAGGCTATTTGGTCTGTGACCATCCTTCTCCTTAGCATTTTGCCCTATTTGCTGTGAGCTACTGCTGCACCTTCTATTTTGTGGGCGTCTAAATTCTAAATTCTAATGGTTATAGCTACTGCTGTGACTACTTTCCTATCTTAACTTTGAACAGTTGTTACTGCAACTGTTTGCTGATGTTGTTTGAGGGAGGAGACTCAGACGAGTTTCCAAAACTACTCTTCATGATGAGTTCACCTACAATCTGATTCCATTTCAATGCTCCTTTAAATCTCACTCTTTTCTGAAAGGACTCTTTATGGGTTCTGTTAGCATGCTCTGAGAGGTTTATGGTGTCCAGACTGGTGGCAAAGATCCAGTTAACCTGAAGAACACCTTTGTCACGAGTAAACTCATTTAAATAAAAAGTATTTCTGCACCAGCAGTTTCTTGCAGTAAAGATATGGTTCACACCCTGAATGGTGCTATAAAATAATTTCCCAAGTCAGAATAAAATTTCCTGATCCCCAAATTCAGTGTCCAGAACTTGAAGATCTGACAAGACAGTACTAGAAGGCGATTGGGATTTGAAGGTGTGACTATTAATAGGACGATGTGTTGTTCATGGTGGTCCTGATTTGGTTTAAACAGTAGTGTTGTGGGCCTGAGTGAGTGAGTGGAGAGAAGTATAACAAAGTTATTGAAAAAGAGATGGAAGAATTCAGGCTCGTTGTAGCCGAAAGGTCCCAGGATTTACAGAAATGTACCTAAATTGAATAGAAGACTTGTTTGCAGGATAGGGTGTAGTATGTGAGGTACAATCACCATTGACTTAGGGAGTCTAAGCACTGTTGAAAATTCATTAATATTGATTGGTCAGCTGCATTGATTTGAGTGATTTTGCGCTGGTTGAGATTTCACTTGCAGGAGTCTTGACTGATTGTAATACTATTATTTCTTTAGTAGAAGCAAACAGGAAGAGGTCTAAAGATTTTTTTGATTTCAAGAAGATTTTATTGAGAGAGAATGATCCAAGTAATAAAAACCAAGTACAATAGAGGTGATACATTCTGACATAAGTGAAAAAAGATAAGCATATACATCACTTAAGAAGTAAGTAAAATAGATGAAAATAAAATTAAAAAAGACAATCAATGCGAAGTTGAGAATATGACCCAATATAGGCTGTCAGTAATCAAAAGCAAAACGCATCACTCTCTAAATTGAGGATGGGGACAAGGGAGGAAGTAGAAGAAAAGAAAGAAAAAAGAAAGAAGGGAGAAAACACAGCAGAAAGCAAGAACGGGATGAGAGGTCAGGAAAGCCGAAAGAAGAGAAAAAAGAAGGATTCCCACATGAGCGACCCAATGTAACACAAAGAACAAGCAACAATTAGACAGACGAATCAACAGGGAATTGAGGTACTAACCCTTTCGAAGAGAGTTCCATATAGTCATCCAAGGCTATCCAAACCCCTTTAGAGATGGAAGGCGACAGGTGTTGTAGGTCTACTGAGGTGTGGGAACTGCGTAAGAAGGATACCCACGCCCACCACGTATGGTAAGAGACAGACAAAAAGGATTTCCATTCCATAAGAATGATTTTAACCGCTACAGTTAAGAGAAGATCTAGCAGTTGTAATTCTATCGGTTCTAAAGGAAGAGGAGTAGGAGCAGCCAAGGGGCCTAGTAAGACTATAGGAAAGGAAAGTTGGAGCTCAATATTAAAAATAAGGGATAGATGTTGCTGAATAAGGTCCCAGAAAGGTTTAAGTAAGGAGCAATGATAAAACATATGTGGAAAATCACCAGTCACCAAACCGCAACTCCAGCAAAGGTCGTCGTCTTTAAGGTTGAGCGAATGAAGACGCGCAGGCGTCCAATGTAGGAGATTGATCGAGAAAAATTTAGATTGCATTAGGGAAGGAGCTATTTTATTACGGAGAGCCAATTTACCAATGGATTGCCAAGCTTCGGATGCGATATGATCTGTGATGTTGTGATCAAAATGGCGCGACCATTTTTGTTGTGCCACTGTCTGATCAGGAAGCGAAGTGAAAGACAAAAACTTATAAATTTTGGAAGCAACATGACCAGCTTTGAGCCAAATGTGGAAAAGCGAAATGGTGGAGGAGGAGGGGTGAAGACGAGTTTTAGAAACAGCAACCTTGATTTTAAGAAAGGTATAGAAATCAAGATTTGTTAAAGAGTGTTCATGTGCCAAGGTAGAGAAAGGTAATGGATCGCCAGAATCACTATATAAATGTTGGGCAAGAGAGATCCCCTTTGCAGCCCAGTAAGACATGAGGGCGGGAGAAATAGTAATCTTGATTTTGGAGTTTCTCCAGATAGAAGACCACCTAGTTTTATGCAAAGGAATTGCCATCTTCCTATCTAATTTCTTAATCGCAGTAATTGTATCAATAATGATACAGCGGGAAAACAGAATGTGCAAAGTGGATGTAGTACAAAAAGAGGCAATTGGTAAAGGTGATGCTAATTCCTGTTCTATGAGTAGCCAAGAGGGGACATGACGGGTTGGAGTATAAAACCAAAAAGCACCTTGAGAGGCCAAGAAAGCAGTTTGGTATTTCTCCCAGTCCTGAAAGTTACATCCGCCCATATCACAGGGTCGACGTACAAATTTATATGCTAATCGAGCTCGTTTGCCATTCCATAAACATTTAGAAGTGAGAGCATCAATTTCTCGAAAAAAGGAATCAGACAGTTTAAGCGGCAACATGGAGGAGACGAAATTCATAATCGGCGTGATCATCATTTTAAGGGTTTGTAAACGACCCCACCATGAAATATGTTTTGGAGACCATGTATCCAGAAGACGACGTACTTTGGTAATAGTCTGAGATTCATTATAAGTAACGGTGGCATGCAGAGTGGAACAGAAATAAATTCCCAGATATTTGAGATGTGTAGATTGCCATTTAAAACCAGCCGAACCCATATGAGCAGGAAAGCAATAGGCATTTAAAGGGAACATCTCTGTCTTATCTTTATTTAGAGTATACCCCGAAACCGTTGAAAACAAGGAGATGGTGTCAGAAATAGCAGGGATGGCCAAAGCGATATCATCTGAAAAAATGAGAACATCGTCAGCGTATGCGGCAGTTTTAAGACAGTGAGAACCAAAAGAAAAACCTTTAATATTAGGATGTAAATCAATCAACCGTAGAAGAGGATCAATAGATAATAAAAATAAGAGTGGGGATAGGGGACAACCTTGTCTTGTGCCCTGGCAAAGATTAAAAAATGAAGACGTAGCACCATTGACTCTAATGTTAGCTTTAGGTTGGGAATATAAAGACATTACCATATTAATGAAAGAATCTCCAAGGTTATGTGCACATAGGACAGCTCGAAGGAATGGCCAAGAGACCTTATCGAAGGCCTTTTCTGCATCAAGGGCCAAGGCCGCGGCCGGGAGTTGGGAACGTTTGGCAGCACCGATAATATGACAGAAAGTGCGGATATTGTCCCTTGCCAGACGACCCTTAACAAAGCCAGTTTGGGAGGGATGTACAAGGTGGGGAATAAAGGATTCTAAACGCTTAGCCAGGATTTTAGCAAAAATCTTTGCTTCCATATTTAGGAGCGAAATAGGCCGGAAGTTTTTAGGATCCGAATGTACCTTCCCTTCTTTCGGAATCACAACTATGGTGGCTTCAGCAGCCGTACCAGAAACAGAGCCATCCTGAACAAAAGAATTAAAGACAGAGTGTAGCCTAGGGACAAGCAACGGAAGAAAGGTTTTATAAAATAATATTGGATATCCATCTGGACCAGGGGCTTTCCCAGAGCGGGTGGCCTTGATCGCAGCAACAATTTCCTCAGGAGAAATAGGTTCGTTCAGGATGGAGCGATCTTCCTCATTGACTGACTGAATCGGAATCGATTTTAAAAAATCTTGGCACTTGTCAAAAGAGGATTGGTTAGAGGGGGTATATAGTTTGTTATAAAAATCACGAAAAACTTCAAGAATTTCCTCCGTTTGAAACTTTTTAGAGCCAGTGTGATCTGTAATAGAAGAAGTTTGCGAGGACTTAAAAGAGAAATCTTGAAATTTTAGGGTAGCAGCCAAAAGTTTCCCAGCCCGATTCTTCAAAAGTAACTTCTTGGACTTTTGTGCTTGGACACCAATATGAGCCCTTTTAGTAACAATTGTATTATATTTGTATTTTAGCAGCTTTATTTGCTCTAGACTAGTCGGATCTTTGGTGTGTCGAAAGGAAGCTTCTAGAGTTTTGATTTCAGATGATAAGTCAGTAAGCTCTTTTTTAATAGTCGAATTACGTTTGGACATACATTTAATGACTTGACCCCGAAAAGTACATTTAAAAGAATCCCAAAGAGTTATTGGAGAAGAAACAGAGTCCTCGTTTTCACAGAAAAAAGTATCTATATCCGTAGAAAATTCTGCCACTTGAGAGGAGTCATGTAACACTTCAGTATTTAATCTCCATGAACGACCACGTGGTTTAGGAGCAAAGGAAGATAGCGTGAAAGTGACCGCGGCATGATCAGAGATGACAATGGGGTGTATAAGCGGAGAAGAAGAAGAGGAGACAAGAGAAGAATGAACTAGGAGATAATCAATACGAGAAAAGGAGGAATGCGGCGAGGAGAAGAAAGAGAAATCACTACCAGTGGGATTATGAAGACGCCAGATATCGTGAAGATGGGAAATGGAACACATGTTAAGCATTTGTTTGTGTGCTTTAGGAGGACGAAACTGAAATGCAGAGTTCCTGTCTAAAAGAGGGTCCATTGGTAAATTAAAATCGCCACCAACAATGAGATTGCCAGCATGTGGGGTATTATGCAAAATTTTAGTAATGGATTTCCAAAACGCTGGATCGTCAACATTCGGAGCGTAAATATTCATAACATACAAATCATGTTGTCCATCCGACAGTTTAGATAGGAGCCAACGACCCTCAGAATCATGCTCAGAAGAGAGAATTGATAGACCGGAATTCCTTGAGATTAACGTAACAACTCCATTCCGTTTGCCAGAGGCATCGGAACAAGAAACATCCGACACCCATTCCTTCTTCAAAAACAGCGCTTCTCTGCTAGTGATCTTGGATTCTTGAAAAAGAACTAAATCTGCAGAGAGGGACTTACAGTAATCCAAGATTTTAGATCTTTTCACCGGGTGATTCAAACCCTTAACATTAAGGGATAACACATTTAAACCTGGCATGTAAAAAAGGAGGGATCAAAAGAAGACAACACTGATAACAGAAAAAGAATGAACGTGAAAAATATAAGGGACCAACTTTTAATCAAAAGAAATTCTGTGGGAGCATCCATGTGGGAGAACCAGGAGAGAAAAAGAAAAAGAAGAGATGAAAATAGAGTAGAAAGGAGAGAGAGAAGAGGTAGGAGGGGAGGTCTAAAAAAGACCCATATCATGCAAGGGAGAACGTGGAAGAAGCGAGTAAGGGACCCGTACTAGGAGCATAAGTGGGTAAAAAAGATGAGCCCAATATGAAAATGCAGCGACTGATAATAAGAAAAGCAAGGAGCAAAGAACACCGGAAAAAACAGTAGTATAATGCAATTCCTAAACTGATAAAGAAGAGAGTACTTCAATGCAGAATGGAGTAACAATATCCTAGCGAGAGTAACATCTATACTAAGCAACAATAGTAGAAAAAGTAATAACAGTGTAATTATGTACGAAAAAGCTAACCAGCATATATCATTAAGTGAATGTAATACATATTATAAAAAGTTACAACATAGTTAAAGAATAACGTATACCTGCATATGATTACACTATGAAGTCGACTAACAGAAGTAAGAAAAAGAGGTGCGTGAGAGAATGGAAAAAGAGTATTGTAAATACAAAAAGAGGGAGAGAATAGAAGGAAGAGAACAAGTATAGTAAATAACAGAGCAAATAAAGGAGAGAATAGTACATCAACTATAATATAAGAACATCCTAGCAGGAGATATACGTGAGTAAAAATGCTAGTGAAATAAGTAATAATACGCTAATTATATACGAAAAGTCTTAAACAGTAGATAAATGTAAGGCAGGTAAAAATGCATAGTTAAATCAATAACATCATAAGTGAAAACAAATTATGACAGTAAGAGAGAGGATTATGACGCTAAATCACCGATGTGAGAAAACAGAGAGGTAAGGGAACTTGGATGAAAAAAGAGAAGGGAAAAGACTCGGAATAAAAGAGGAATGACAAAGTTGAAGAAATAATCAGGAGGAATTGAAAAAAAAAAAAAAAAGGACGACATATAGAAAGTAAGGAGAGAAAGAGTGGAAGGATAAGAACAAGTGTTGTCGTAGGATAAACAGCATGAACATATAGGTAGGTTGAATATAAGGAAGAATGAGAAAATCGCGAGTAGTATGGACGAAAGAAGAGCAACGGTAGGACGAACATTGACAGAAGGATAGATCGACATGAAAATTAACTGGAACAAGAGAGGAGGCATCTAGCCATAAGAAGTACATCCAGAGATAGGGAAGAAACAGTTCAAGTTCCTGAGGCACTAGGAGACTGCGAAGTTGCTCTTTGGATTTCCATCTCTATCTCCAACTGGTTGTCCAGGAATGTCGCCAAATCCGCCAGTTCATCGAAGATTCTGGAACGACCTTTATGTGTAATGCGAAATTTGGATGGCCCAGAAAACGAAAAAGGAATGCCCATTTCCGTGAGTCGTTTTCGAAGATTCAGGAAGCCCTTCCTTCTTATGACTGTGTCTCTGGCAAAGTCTTGGGAAATGGAGATCCGATGCCCATCCCAACTGAGTTGCTTAACTTTCCGCATATGAGAGAGAATCAGCTCAGTGTGTTGATGTCGCAAAGGCTTAAAAATGATTGCTCTTGGCTGAGTTGCTGCCTTAGGTCGAAACGTTGGAACACGGTGTGCTCTTTCTATTTCAAAATCTCTATGGAATGATATTTGGAGTGTATCCGGAATCCAATGAGATAAAAAGTCTATCATAGAGGAAGATGATTTCTCTGAATCTTCCGGTAGACCAAAAATGCGCAGATTAGATCTACGATTACGGTCCTCCTGCTCAGTGAGATCTCTGCGCAATGCCGCCATTGAGCGTTCCAAGTGGTTGAGGGATCTGGATTGTTTTTGCATACCATCCTCTGCAGAACTGATTTGTGTTTCTGTCGCTGATACACGAAGAGAAAGAGCCTTAAAGTCATTCCTGATAGCAGACACTTCCACTTGTAGCAAGTCTGTGTTAGTTTTTGTTGACTGCGCAATATCATGTACTTCATTAAGGCGTGTTAATATTGTGTCCAATGTGGAAGCAGTGTCTGCCTGAGGAGACTCGGGCGTCGGAGAGACTGACTTAAGCCTTTTCAACGACGTGCCTACATCCTTAGAGTCCTTGTTGGTCGAAGATCGATTCATATTGGCAGTGTTGAGGTAGTAGTCTGCAAGAATACCACTCGAGGAAGAGAGAAAAACACCAAAGTTGCGCAGAGTAACCCACAAATAATAAAAAAATAGGAGAGCAAGCTCAAAGTGCGCTATGATATTCTAGCGGTGAAAGTATGAGCAGAGCAAGGGAGCACCGTAGCAAAAATGTCGACACCTCTATGAAAGGAGCGAACTGAGAGAAAAATAGCGTGATAGCAGCTTAAAACTCAACCAAGCAGTAAGAGAGTAACATAAAGAAGGCAAAAATGTTACCAGTAGTGGCGTCGTGGACGAAATGCATTAGGCAGACAAGCCACACAGCAAAATTGTATCCGCGGCGGCGCCTCTGAAGTAAAATGACAGGAACGTCATGAGCGGGAAAATGGCTGCCGCTCGTGAGGAATGCGAGCGCCTGTGAAGCATGAGGCAGAAATCATGCAGCCGGTGGCCAAAACATCAGGCAAACAGCGTCAACCAGTTCACCACATGTTCCGCTGATGAGGGTTGCTTTTTCCGTCAAGAAGGGCAGCAAGAGACGGAGAAAATCGCTTGACGGGACAAACTCGCCTCGGAGCTCAAGCGCAACACGCCATGCTGAAGCGGCGCGCAAGCCACGCCCCCGGAAGAGGTCTAAAGGTTTAATGTCAAAGCTGCATGAATAGGAGAAAATTGTAAAGGAGGGTGAACTGTTGCAAGGTGTAAAATTGCATGTCATATTGTTTCACACTGAGATTGGTCATTTGAGGTGCTTTTACCCTGGGATTGGTTGGTGATGTCAGAGCGTTGCGCTGGGATTGGATTATTAAATGTGAATAACATATTTTGATTTGATAACAAACGTTGGTAAACTAGTTGGTAAACTAGTAGCCTAAGTTAGATTGGTTTATTAAGAATTGACTTATACGGAATAAAATGATAATATTTTGATTTTTGACATTTCTTGTCTTCTATTGTATTTCAAAAATGAAATGTTTTTGAAAATAAATGTAGGAGTTTAGTAAGTGGGGGTGTTACTATTACAGTACGTAAGGCCAAGAGACACCTCCAGAAGGCACGCTTGCACATTCTATGACAACAGAGCATGAGTTGCACTTTCTCTTGGCTTTGCCAAAGGAGCAGAATCATTGAGAAGGAAAACACATTAAACTTTCCTAGATACAGGACATTTAATACTAATATTCTTTATCATTTGAAAGGAAAATTGCACAGGATTAGGCCACAACCTAGCCCTACTTAACAGGAAGCTTTTCATGCATAGGAAAAGGTTTCAAAGGAAAATGAGAGACATACCAGAGAAGAACAAAATGAGCTGTGCAAAATTATGCGAATGCTTAATGGGATGAAGAACAGCGTATATGGAGGAAGGCTATCATAGAGGGAACCAGATTATATCCAGCTATTACTACAGAACGAGCTAAGAAGGTAAGCTTAAAAGAACATCAAAAGAAAGATGGAGATGAGACAGATGCAGATTCAGGGGACAACATTTTCGAATAGATATTAGCTTTGAGACCTCCACCATACACAACTTCCACTGATCCCAGAGACCCAATGCTGATGCAAGTGCCACAAAGGCAACTCCTCCAGTAGTTTAAAATTTAGCCCAGATTGAAATATCAGTACAGATACTCCAAATTCCACAAACTGTGGCTCGAACCCAGGTAACAGCTCCGACTGTGACAATGCAACTGGGATGCATAACACAGCCCAAAACATGCCAGTGAATTTCCCAATAGTGCCCAGAGTTATTGCAACTGTTCCCCAAATGTGAATTTAAGGCAAGAAGCTACTCAAGCCATTGGAGTGTTGCCTACCACAGGGTTTGTTCCGACCTCCCACAATTCTCAGATTGCCATGTGGAGACCCCCACAGACAGTACACGCACTGATAGATGGAGGGACCTTAGTCTTCACAGCTCCTGTTGCTCCATTCAGTATAAATGCTACTGCAGAAGTGTATGTACCTCCTTGGTTAGAAGGAGCAGCAGGGATTAGAAAGACAGACAGCACCAAGGCAGTTGAAAAGAAAGGTACAAAGAGGGAAAAACCTTTACATGTTGTACAATTGAAGATGGAATTAGAGGAGGTAACAAGGGGATGCTTAGAATTTGAAAATATTGAGCAATACCAGAGAAAGGATTTAGTTTACTTGTGTAAAGAGATCACACAAAAAGCAGCCATAGTGTATCACAGACTGGCTCAGGAATACAAGATTGATCTTAAGAAAAACTTCCACTTGTGACGAAGCTATAGACATGAATTGGATGATCTACCTTTAGAAAACATGAACATTTCAGAAATGCGTTTACACATTACAGAACTGGTCAAATGCATTCACAAATGGAGTGAGACTGAGAAATTAGAAATTAAGTGGGCAAAGTAGCATGAAAAGAAAAAGAGAGAGGCAGCTATTGGAAAGAAGCAAGATGAAGGAAGCAAGGGTAAGATGATAGCATTTCCACTCAGAGAAATAGCAGGGGTATGTATGTACATGTTCCTTGGAGTAGAGGTGATTTTGCTGCTTTTACATTGGTATGCATAAGTTAAGCAGTTCATTGAGATTTTGAAGGAGTTATGGACAGATTTGAATACATTCTTTGACATAGTAGTACCTGCTTATTTATGGGCTGAATCTAATACTGCAGTACAGTACCCAAAAGAAGAACCTGTGAGAGAGGAGCACCTGGTAAAGGACTCCCATGATTTGTGCATAGCCTAAACTTTTGAAATAGTCTTTTTAATCATTTTAAAGGCACTCAACGCTCATATTCGTTTTTAAAAACTGCCTCACCAGTTACTTGTCACGTTGCACACCTTGCGTGCTTCCCTGGTCCACCGCTGATTATTCAGTTTATGTGGAGGGAATTGACGCACACACTTCCGGAAACATCATGGAGGTCAGCAGACTAGCAGCTGATCAACTTGCCTATAAAACACACATGCCTGTCGCAATGCATAGCAGACTCGCGCATGGGGTGCACCGCTGGAGCGCCAAAGGCATGCCTGTCTGCGCCCGTCCGCGCCTGGATCGGGCCCAGGGCCATGCTCCCTGGCTCTCTAAAACCAGCACCACTCGGCATGGTGTTAACCTACACCAGTAAACAACTAAAAGATATTCTCCTTGCTAATATCACACAGATCTACCCTCACCTCGACATGGAGACACTAGTCACTCAGTCCACTACCAGCTGCTCAACCTGCTTGTTTAAATTGGAAACCCACAACAGATCATCACCCACTCGCATGCAGTCTACTTCCACAAATCAGAAAAAATATTCACTCCGCCCTAATAAACGCACGCTCCCTCCCTAAACACAAATATGAAATATCCGATCTCTTAAAGGACTATAATCTGGATCTTTTATTTATCACAGAAACCTGGGGTGACCCCTTTCCTGGACCAGACTTCTGTACCGCAACCCCTGACGGCTTCTGCGCACGCAGACATGACAGAACTTTAAAAAAAGGAGGAGGCTTGGCGCTCATTTATCGAGACAAGTCCTCACTCAGGACAGAGACAATTCCCTTTACGGTCTGTGAAGCACTTACCTTTTTGATAATGCTCACTCAATCCCAATCCTTCAAGGGAACCCTCCCACCAGGTTTTTGGGCTGAATTCCTTTCGGCTATGGGCAGTTTATTAGAACCCTTAGCAGGAGAACCCAATTTCACTATCCTGGGAGACTTACATTTTCACATAGAGGCTCACGTAGATAAGGATGCCTCATCCCTCACAGCAGAACTTGAGGCAGTTGGCCTCTCACTGTTAGTGACGAGCCCCACACACTCAGCCGGCCACACGCTGGATGGTCTGTTCTCTAACAACCAGCGAATGTCTCTGCGGAACGTCCTTCCTCTAACCTGGACAGACCACTGCGCAGTTTTGTTCGACATTCAGACAGGGAGAAATACTCCTCTGCACACTAGTTCCTTCCCCCTATGAAGTTCAAGGCATGGAGTATCATTGACTATAATCTCCTCAAATCACACTTGCTATCCACTCAGCATGACACCACACAAGATCCTGAATTGGCTTCCACTAATTACTCAGAATGGCTCCACAACGCACTCAGTGCTTTAGTACCACTTAAAAATGCTTCCAAAAACAGGAATGCCCCTTCCGCCCATTGGTTCTCAGAGGTGCTGAGACTCGAGAAGCAACGATGCAGGAATCAAGAAAGACGCTGGTAGCGAGATTATGACAACGCGGAAAATGACCAAGTACAGACACCTCATAATCTCTGATAAAAGTAACTACTATCTTTGACAAATTGAAACTGCTCAAGATTCTGTTAAGCAATTGTTCCAGGTAGTGGCCAAGGTACCTGGGCCGACGTCAAATTCCACCATAGACGCCACACAAACTCTCTGCAACTCATTGGCCAGTTACTTTCAAGAAAAGGTTAGCCATATCTATGCCAACTTCTCAGACCAAATGAAGGCTGGCAATCAGACTGACAACCCCAGTGACGATCAAATCACTCATAATTTCTCTGAATTTAGCCAGGTCTCAATGGAACAGATCACAGACCTAATTTCCATTGTCAAATCTGGAACCCCTAACGACCCTTGCCCTCCTTCTATTTTGAAATCGATCCCTGACTTGATCGACCACCTAGCAAGCATCTGCAACTCGATGATAAGCACAGGCACTTATCCTTCCGGTTGAAATAAGGCTTTCATCAAGCCTCTGCTAAAGAAGTATAATCTTGATCCTGCAGATACCAAAAACTATAGGCCAATTGCATGTCTACTATTTCCAGCAAAAAAATGAAAAAATCATGAACACACAGCTGGCCCAATTCATTGATGATAACAACCTACTGGATGACGCACAATTTGGCTTCAGAAAGTGCCATGGTATGGAGACAGCCCTCATCAAAGCATCTGATAAAATTAGGATGGTACTAGATCACGGTGATGCTGCGGTCCTTGTGCTGTTGGATTTATCAGCAGCCTTTGATACAGGTTGATCACACTACCCTGATCAACCGTGTCTCATCCATCGGCATCAGACATAGGGCCAAAGCCCTCCTGTCCTCTTTTCTATCCAATCGGACTTAGCTAGTAAGTCTCAGCGATTTCAACTCCCCATCATTTGCCCTCCTGTGTGGTGTGCCATGAGGATCATCACTGAGTCCGACCTTATTTAACATTTATGTGTCAGACCTGGCAAGGGTTATCAAATCCTACGGGGTGGGAAAGAATGCTGGCCATCAGTGCATGGATGGCTAACAACTGCCTTAAATTAAACTCAGACAAGACAGAGGTGATGATCTTTGGTATCTATTAAGAAACTTCACATTAAACTCATTGGATGAGAGAGTCAGGTGCTCTATGAACAATAACAGCCGTTAGTCATATGTTGCTAGGATTTGAGTTTACGCATTTGTATTCAAAGGGTAGACATTGTCCAATGTCATCGTAATAATGAGAATGGTGAATGGATATTTTTGGTTAAGGTACACTAATTTCATGTTATCACTTAAAACTATGACATATGGTCTATGTTGAACAATGTGGTATAACATTTGAAGGTAAGTAATTATAGAAAGTCCTATTCAGTTGAATTATGTGGCATCATATTTGAAATCATGTTGATTTTTAGAGTACTAGTTTGGGTGATCTATTCACTATACTTTTTCAACTTGTTTTATTTGAATTTTATTTTTTCTTAATTTTTTCTTTTCTTTCTTTCTTCATCTGTTTTCCGTTTAATATGGGCGTCGTTTACAATCACGGATGAAAGTTTGGCACATCTGTGCAGGTCATCGATGTGAGCATTTACCAAGATAAGGACAGGCCGGCTATGGTGCGTAAATAGGTTTCGGCATTTTCACTTGTCTAAGATGGCCGGCGTTTTTCACTTGAGGAACAGGGGCATTAGTTGTCCTTTGTTTATGACGATTAATTTGTGTACTAATGCCGCGGCGTTCAGCAATGGCATGTAGAAGCTGGTAGGTTTGGAAGTAAAGGAGCATTGTACAACATATTTGGAGGTACGTTCAGAGGCAGGAATACTCTGTTAGAAGTCAAGTACAGGTTGGGCACTGGTTTAATGGGTTTTTATTGGGTGTTACATTTAGGCAATTGAGAGCGTGAAGAGCGATTTAAGAAGTATCATTGTGGTGTTGAGCGGGAACCCTGGGGGAGAGTCACTCGTAGTTCAAGATAATGAGTGATTATGTGGAAACTAGCTGTGTTGTTCTAACACCCGATATCCGAATGCTTTAAACATAACAAATTTCATCTTTTTTAGAGATTAGTTCTCTACGGGATTTTGCGTGAAATGACAAAGAAGTAGTGGTTCCCGACATTGTCGTTTTTCTCTCAGTAGCCATTACTATGAATTCCTGTTCGGAATACTCGCAGGTTAAAAATAAAGTTTTTTTAAAATGTACCTGACCGGGCGGGTGCGTGCTGCCTCTGCTGCCTGCTCCTGGGCTGGGCCCTGTGCTTTGGCGCCTTCAAGATCTTCTGTGTAAGGGGTTGGCAATCCAGATGCTGCCCCAGCAGCGCCAGGATTGGCGGAGGGCAGCCCTTTAGGAGACTGGGGGCTGTGCATGAAGCAACCCTCGGTCTCTTAAGGGGTAGGCTTGATGGGCATGTTCGGGCTGATGGTAAAAATGATCATCCCCCCTAAATGAACATGTGCACTAATGCACTGTCACTCAACAAGAGTGCTGCTGCAATCCTGCCCTCTTCAGCATCATGATGGGGGTGGGGCTGCGGCAGCACTCTCAGCCGTTGAGTGACAGCGCAATGGACAGCGTCCGTGTTCTACTTCTGACGCTAATTACAACCAGGAGTCCTGATTGCTGCAATTAGCGTCAGAAGTAGAACGATTTCTACCGTGGTATTAGTGGGGCAACGCCCCAATGCCCCCAATGGATGCACCGCCACTGGGTACAGAACACAAAAAACAAACTCTGAGAAGATCCAAAAGAGCATGGGTGCCTTGTTGCAGGTGCTCAGCACCTGAGTGGTCATATTACATGAACACAGCATTGAATGTCAAATTGGAAGACTTGTGCAAAGTGAACGCTGAACTGCTAGAGCCCCCTTGAGAACAATCTGGAAAAACTTGAGGGGAAAAGAACTGAAAAAGCGAAATGAAGAAATCTTAAAGAACTCATTGATAAAACGGATTGTGCTGTTACACTTTTAATATTTTAGTCTTTTATTTTAGAGAAAGTCAATCTAAGCCCAAGTGAGTAATAGAAGAGTAGGGATAACATTTTAGAAGCAAACAGAGTAGGTTCAAGGATTGTCTACTTTGTAACAGAACTTGAAAAGGACTAATATTGGAAAAAAGATGAAAGAAAAAAAACTGTTAAACTCAAGAAGTGCAAAACTGAATCAATGAGAAATGTGTTTAATTTTCATAATAACAGTAATAATGATTTCTATAGTACTAATAGGATTACATTTAACACCTGAGACAGAGAACAAAAACAAGAATTGTACTAAATCCGCATACATACCTAAGCTTAGAAGATCAAGTTAAATATTCCTTTGTGAGTTGGAAGAAAGAAGATTTCTCTACAGACGTTTACACCAGGTTAGTTCAAGAATACACTAATGCCATGGCTACCAAATACTGTTATGTTTGTGCATACTTACCAACATTAGTTTCACATGCCTATGTCTTATGCTGTTTCATGTAGCATTCTACTTTTCTTAATTTATAGAAGAGGACATTTCAAATATTTGTATTCTAATTATGATCTGATACTGTTTCACATTGGTAGAAAGCATGAATTTACACATGCTAGCAAAATAAATGGATACTGCCTGGTATTATTTATTCCCATATAGGTCTGTAGATAGTGTACAGACTTACCAAAAAAATATAACCTGTCTAATGCGACCAGTGGAGAAAATATATATAATGGCTTTAGAGGAAAGGCACACTAACATAACCTGAAGTAGTGATAAAAGTAGTGATGTTTTAAAAAATGCTTGGAAGAAGGAGGAGAATTAATTTAGAAAGAGGATGATCTGCCCTGGATTGAGATTAGATAGCCAGCACAAAGGGAAATGTTTCTTTACAGGAGAAGGACACCTAGGCGAATTAGACATGTGGGAATCAGTAGTTGCTGACACACATTTGAACTAACAGTGGGAACTTGGCACATTTTGCCAGGGAAGACATACTATATATGTAGACTAAATGCTTATTTCTTGTTGCCAACTGACTGGGAAGGTATTGTTTACTTAGGCATTCTAATTCCTAAGATGTATCACGTGAAAAGCTTAGATACATTAACAGTGACACCATGACATAGACAAAAAAAGAAACGCTGAATCTGCAACTGGTCTAGTATGAGGCATATTTGGATCATTCCTTCCACCTATTCCACCTATAAGAGTCATTTTAAATTACGAAAAGATTAGAAACTGTAGTTGACAAAATAGCAAGAAACACATCTGGAGATTTGCTTTTAAAGAACAATTAATTAATTGCTATAAGGTCTATGGTACTCCACAACCGACTTTCAATAGATATCTTACTTGCAGAAAAGGGTGGAGTCTGCAAAATGCTCAAATTAACTCACTGCTGCACAGACATACCTGACGGAAGTAAGGAAATAGAAGACTATGCAGAGAACATTTCAGGTTTAGAACCTGAATTACACAAATCGGAAACACCAAGTGTTTTTGAAAATGTTAGGAAGGTAAAACTAATGAGTGGAAATTGGTTTTCAACCACAGGTTAAGGGATTTCTGAAGGCTATGTTAATGCTGATATTAATAATAGGGCTTAGCTTAATATTTCTTAACACTTAAATTGTAAGCTGTAGATGTATTTTACGTAAAAGACAGGAAAGGATGCAAAGGAAGTTATATGAGCAGGATTTAGGTTTGATGGGAATAATGAATGATGATTACAATAAATCAATGAAAATTAGAGGTTTGAAAAGAAAGAGACAGGATTCAACTGGTGATGAGAGCGCCCTCTGAAATGGCCTTCATGACAAATAAATTAGTGTGATGGTTAAGATAACCATCAGATGGAGGGATTGGTAGAGCAGGAAATTTTAGCTTAAAATAAGTGTCTTAAATTGAGCAATATATTAACATGAAAATGCTTAAAGAATTAAATAAAATAAAATGTGCCTTTTCTTAAATGTGCACATTAATGTGCTGCATGATGATTTTTTTGTTGGAGTAAGCACTCATTTCCATCGCAATTACATTGTTAAGTCAGACTAGGCCTAATTTATTTCTTTAATGCTATCTTTCTTTTTCTTCAACTTTCTTCTTAAATAAATAAATGCTGCAGCAGATGCTGCACAGTGCTGTATTAAATAAATAATTAATGTTTGACTTTATCAGACATGTCATCTTTATAGAATTTTGCTGACTTATGTGCCTAATCCTTAGACTCACCAAGTGTAGTCATTCTTTAGAGTTCACTTGCTGAGGGGACAGTAGGTTATGTCTATCCCCTTAAAAATGGGGGACTCATAGAGCTCAGTGGCTGAGAGAAGAGAAATGTCAGTAGCTGTTAGGGTTTATAAGTGGTAAAAAGTTGACATTAGATAGTATTTTACATATTTGATTATTTTGTAGCTGGCTCTTATACTCTGACTCAGTGCCACCAGCCGCAGTGACTATTTCAGTTGTAGTCTCCATTTCAAAGAGGGAAGTTCTTGTTGTACACAGCAGAGGTGTGTTGCATCATTATGTCAGCAGGGTGGGCAGTGCTAGCCTGGATATACCAGTTGTCAAATGTGAAGTAGGTGTAAAATCACAAGATATTATGTGGTATCTCACATACAGGCAATTGGGCAAAAGGAGGAGGCATGGGGCAGGGTACAGTAGGGCCACTACTTCGCTGTGCTGTGGGAGTATACAAAGATATTGGAGAAATCCAGATGAAAAAGGAATACAATTTTGAAATACCTCACAGTATACCCAAAAGGATTCTTTATTTGTTTGTTTGGCAGCAATCTGAGCAGCAGCAACCTGTAGGTAGACAGGTGATGCCAGTACCTTGACGCTAGTTTGACTATAGGACGTCACCAGGTGCCAGACACGCATGACCTTCGAACAACCCAGGTAGGGTATCTTCCACGGATGGAGAATTGACCCAGGTGAGAGCCTTAGGCCTCATGTATGCACATGGAATGCATGTGTAGTTAAGCAGGGACACACCCACGGCTCTTAAGAAGGCCCCAGATCAGATTGGACTAGTCGCGTGGGCTGAAACATGCTGGCACTGCAATACCAGTGTTAATTGAACAGGTAAACCTCAATCTGGATCCTGTCATATATTTTAATTATACCCCAGTAACCTTCGAATAAAGAATCTTTTTGGGTATACCGTGAGGTATTCTTAAACTTTCTTCCTTTTTCATGTGGATCCATGTATTAGCCAGTAAGGAACTCCATTTTTTTTTGGTTGTGTCCGCCCTGATGGTTCCATCCTACCAGGGTGTGGATTAGCACTGATGATGAAGCATGGCACGATTAAGTTAGTAAGGCATCTTCTCCAATATCTTTAGATACCCTCATAGAGCAACAAAGTAGTGCACTTATTGGAGCGTGCCCCTTCCCCCCTTCTTTCCCCAGCTGCCCGTAATAAGTGATCCTTTGGTAGAATGCGACTGGGTGTTTTATATCTCGCCCTTATTGTGAGAACAAGATATTATTTGGTATCAGAATAAATGTTTTTATAACGTTTCATCTTAGAGAGAAAGAATGATTTTATAAGGTGTTGTGTTTTCGTATTATAAGAAACACTTAAGGTTACTGAGACCTTGATGGCATTGTTTATTTTATCAGGCTATTCTCCCCTCAATAGATTGGGGCTACTGCAAGATGCTATGGTATGCTATGTTACAGCAGCTTGTAAAATGCACTAGTTACTACATTACGGAGGTTCCCCGTGCTGAATTCCAATCAAGGCTAAAAACATAATTATGGAGAAAGTGGCCGTTGAAAACTAGGGAAAAAGATTTTCCTAAGCAGCCCTGTTTGAGGCTGTTTTCTACAGGAAGATTCTGATGTCTCCAGTCTTAGGTAGAGAATTCCAACGCTTGGTTGCCAGGTATCTAAAGGAGACACCCCAAAGCGTTTTCTGTTGCCTTTTGGAATGCAGACCCCGCCAGTTCAGGCAGACATTGTGTAGGGTGGTAGAAGAATATCATGGAGCGAAGATATTTCAGGCCCTTGCCATGCAAAATTCTAGGAACAAAGCACATGGCTTTAAAGGAGATTCTCTCTTCAATGGGGAGCCAGTGGAGAGTCTCTAGAGCATTACCAGTTGGTGAAAATCTAGGGATATTTAGCAGCATCCGAGCTGCAGCATTTTGCACCTGTTGGGGTATATATATGTTCCTCTTCAGTGCCCCCAGATACAGAAGGTTGCAATATTCTATCTGTAAGTCACCAGGGCCTAAACAACTGTCTTTTTGACTGCGTCCGGGATGAGCCTTATCATTTTTTTCAGCATTTTTAGCAAGTACCCGTGAGGGCTGACATCTGGTCAGAGAAGGAAAGTGTGGAGTTGAACCAGACTCTAAGGTTTTTAACTTTGTGATTCGTAAAAGGTGGAGACCCTAGCCTACTAGGCCACCAACTTGATGCCCAGATGGAAGGTTGTTGCCAACCACTAAGACATCTGCTTTACAGGCATTCAGCCTGAGACAGCTGAGTTTCATCCAGTTTGCCATGTCCTCTAGGCAAAGCTTAAAACACTCTGCCGCTTTACCGCTGTCCTGGGCCAAGGTGAGGATCAACTGTGTATCATCTGCGTATGATACCGTCCGCACCCCGTGTTTGTCCAGCAAGTCTGCCAGCGGTCTTAAATACAGGTTGAAAAGGTTTAACACAAATGACCTTGCACTCAAAGAACACAAATAAACCTTTGTAAAACATTTGTAAAGGAGATTATAGTCCATAATTTGAAACAAAATAGATTATAAATGGATCGCTTTCCAAGTGAAAGAACAAAGAGGTCGTGAGGCCGGAGGCCGTCTGAAGCACCCAAGGGGTTACGGCTGCAGGGTAAATACGTTTATGATGTTAATTGTACCCTTTGCTGCACCCGCGCTCTAACCTTTCGTAAGATCTCTTTGTTTCTTGGAGTGCCTAGGAGAACCAGGGGGCAGAAGGTTTAGACCGCCTGCTGGTAACATGTTTGAGTGGTGCTAGGGTATCTAAAGCATGATTGATCCACCACTTAATCTGTCTATTAGCCAATGATGGACAAGCTTCAAAGACACGTCAGAAACACAATATTTTATTTATTTATTTATTTTGAAAGTTTTATATAGCGCGGACAAGATCCTTGCAGATATCAGAGCGCTTTACACAGAGAAGTACATGAGCATGGTTAAAACAGATACATCAATAGGTCAAATGATACAAGTAGGTGGCAGCTAAGCCCAAATAGGTGGCTACAAGGCCACACATGTGAGTAATAGAGCAGTTAATACAAAATCAAAAGGGTCAAACAAGTAGTATAGATCGGTGCAGAGTACTAACAGATAGTAGTTCAGGTGTATTTAGCCATGAGGATAGCTTTTACTTCATTTTTAAAGAGTGTGGTGGAAGAGATAAGTCTTGTTTCGGGCCGGAGAGAGTTCCAAATCCTGGGCGCCATTCCCGAGAAGGAGCGCTTATATGTTTTTTCCTTCCGGAATCTTCGAGGTTTCAACAGAAGCTTGTTTGAGCCTCTGGTATTTCTAGTTCCTCCAGAGATTGTCAGTTTCTGAGCGAGGTATCTGGGTGAGTTTAGATGTACCGCCTTGTGTGTCAGGCAGGCGATTTTCAGATGTATTCTAGCTTCAAATGGCAGCCAGTTCAGGGATCTCAAGTCCGGGGTAATATGGGAGTATTTTTTTGACCCAGTGATGAGTCTCGCTGCAGCGTTTAGAGAAGCTCTTAGGGGTGCGGTTGTAGTTAGGGGGAGTCCACAGAGGGCGATGCTGCCGTATTCAATTCGAGGGATGACTAGTGCTTGTACTGCGGTTTGGAAGTCCTTGGCTGGGAGGAAGGGTTTAAGTTTCCTCAGAGTGTTGATCTGGAAGTTTGCTCCCTTTGTTGCCTTGCTGATATGTTGCTGCATGTTCAAATTGGTGTCGAGTGTTATGCCTAGGGATTTTGCTGAGTCCACGATGGTGGGTTGGACATTGAGTGCAGTTAGGTCTTTAAGCCAAATTTGAGTGGTGGAGGCCTTCGCTGGAGGTGAGATCAGAAGGAATTCTGTTTTCAGGGCATTGAGTTTGAGATGATTATCGGCCAGCCAGGATTGGGTGCATCTGATCGTTGAGTTCAGGAGCAAGATGTCCTTGGGGGACTGTATTTTGAGATAGAGTTGGGTGTCATCTGCATACATGTGAAAGTGTACATTGGATGCTTGTAACAGGGTGGTGAGAGGTTCCATGACTAGGTTGAATAGAGTTGGGGATAGCGAGGATCCTTGGGGGACACCTAGCGTTACGGGTATTGGCGATGACATCCTGTTGTTGCTCTTGAATTTCTGCGACCTGTTGTGAAGAAAGGAGGTGAACCACTTGAGAACAGTTCCAGATAAGCCCATTCTTGTGTTTAGGAGCTCTAGTAGATTCTCATGTTTAACAGTATCAAATGCTGAGGAGAGATCAAGGAGGATGAGGAGGCAGGTGTCGTTCCGGTCTAGCATTTGAAGTGCGTCGTCAATTATGTGAGTCATAGCCGTTTCTGTACTGTGCCCTGCTCGGAAGCCTGATTGATGCGGGTTGAGAAGATCAAATTGATCAATGTGTTTGGCCAATTGTAGTTGTGCACATTTTTCCAGCAGTTTGGCGAGGGTGGGAATGTTGGTAATGGGACGGTAGTTGTTGAGATCAGAGGGGTCGGCTGTAGGTTTCTTTAGGAGAGGTGTGACCTGACCAACTTTTAGTGAGTCAGGTATGCTTCCCTGTTGGAGAGAGCTGTTGATAATTTTAGTCCAGAGAGGGATAAGCAAGGGGGTAAAGTCTTTTACTGCTGCAGCAGGAAGGGGGTCCGTGAGGTGATTGGATGGTTTCAGGGTGCTGAGCAGTTTGCCAATTTCTTCTTCTGAGTATGTGCCAAAGGTTGACCATGAGGCATTGTTTTTTGGTTCAGTGGCTGCTAGGCACTGTGGTTTGGAGTAGAGGCTTGCGTCAATAAGGAGGTCGCTCTTTATGTTGTCAGTTTTTTGGGAAAAGAAAGCAGCGAAGTCTTCGCAGGAAGGCGCCTCACGCGCAGTGATGAGTGGTTGGGGTTGATCCTTGGATTGTGATCTGATTAGCTCAAACAGTTTTCTCTGACGGTTTTTTGCTTGGTCGAGCTGGAGGCTGAAGAAGTCTGATTTTGAGCGTTTTATTTTCCTGAAGTAGGCGTTTCTCTTTTCCTTTAGGTCTTTTAGGTGCATTGCCGATGGAGCTGATCTCCAGGTACGCTCTGCCATTCGCATGTCTCGTCTATCTTCATTGAGTCTCCCGTCGTACCATGGTTTAGAGATTTTAGTAGAGGTTCTTTTTAGCTGCAAAGGTGCAGCCTCATTAATAATGGAGGTCATAGCGTTGAGATACTGGTCAGTCAGTGTTTGAACGTTCGAATCGCCTGCCGGTGGCAGTAGGAGATTGCACCTGTTAGGGGGCAGAGAGTCTGGGTTGAGTTTTTTCATGTCTCTTTTCCAGACTTTTGGCTTGGATACTTGAGCCGGGTTAACTTTAACTTTTTCATTGATGAAGAATGTGACAGTATGATGATCCGACCAGTCACAGGGTTGGATGGAGTCGAGTTGGATGGATTCCTCTTTGGAGATGACCAGGTCGAGGATAGAGCCTTTCTCGTGGGTCGGGCTGTTACATATTTGGGTGAGGTTGAGGGCATCGAGGAAGTTTTTAAGACTATTTACCACCGCGTCCTTGCCATCATTCCAGTGGAGGTTGAAGTCACCCAGGTATATTTGGGTGAGCTGCCGTCCAGAATTGTTTGAGATCATATCCATGATTTGTTGAGAAAAGGTGGAGTTGGAGTTGTCCCTGGGTGGGCGGTAGATGCTGTGAAGAGAACATATCGGTTTGCCCTCACTGATAATGTCACGGCAGATGTATTCCCAGGTTGTTGGGGATGGTAGGGAAGTAGAATTGACTTTCTGAACAGAGATGTTATTCCTGTAGATGCATGCAATTCCACCACCTAATTTGCCTGTTCTGTCTAGCCTGATAATGTGGTAGTTGGGAGGGACCAGAATGTCCATTATAGGTGTCGAGGATTCAGTTAGCCATGTTTCGGTCAGGATGATTAGGTCAAGGTCCGTTAATAATAGTAGATCAGCAATTGCGGCAGAGTGTTTCGAGGCCGATCGATCAGTTGAGGAGGGTGCATTTGAGACGAGGTGTGATGCGGGTGGTAGATTTTTCTAGCGAGAGAGGGACTTTTCTGAGGTTATTGGGGATGGAGAATCTGCTGTTTAGTGTGGGGGGTCTAAGGGGATTTGAGTGTATCGTGGGAATGTTGAGGTGTGGGGTGGTTATGTGATTTTGGGGGGCTGGGTCGTAGGAGCGTAGAAGGGTGAGAGTGTCACGGTCAGAAGTAGAGTTGTGGGTGCGACGGGGGTGGTTGTTGCGATTGCTAGCTGGGAGTGAGTTCAGGTTGGGGGAGAGTTGAGTGAGAGAGTTAGTCGGAAGGGTGGGGGACCCGTTGGGCGGGGAGGTGTAGTTGTGTGAGGGGGGGTTGTAGGGGCGACGAGGGAGACGGGGGCAGTTGCTGCGCCTATGGGCAGTAGTTGACGCCCGGTTTGGGGCTTGTTGAGTGGGGGAGTCAGCTGGAGGGCAAGGGGACAAGTTGGGAGGGGAGGTGGGTGCTGGGCGCATGGGGTGGGTGGCGAGTAGTTCCTTGATGTTGTGTATGTCTTCTTTGATCTGAGTGAGGGTGGCCATGATGATGTCCATCGTGGGGTAGGTGGTGGAGGTGTGGGCGGCAGTCGGAGGTGAATGGTTGACCAGGGAGTTCGTGTGCAGGTGGGAGCGTGGGCTGGTGTACGAGGAGGTATGCGTTGTGTTAGTGTACGGGAAGGTGTTAGGGAGGGGAGATGTTTTGGGCGGGAGGGGTGTGGATGAGGTAGGGAGGAGGTTGGAGGTAAGAGTGAGGGCATTGGTGGTAGGCGGGGGGGTCAGGGTGTATGCTGGGAGACTGAAAGTCGTGGTTGGGGAGCAGGAAGGGTAATGGGGGCTGAGAGTAGGAGGGGAAGTGGGATAGGGGATGGTCCTGTTGTGGGGAGGGGGAGTTAAATTAAGAGAGGAGGTGTGTTCTGCGTGGTTGGCTAGAGGGTAATGTGGTCTGAGAGTGGGGAGGGATGAAGGGGGGGATTCGTCGCATTGCGTGTTGTCCTGGTGCTGGACTAGGTTAGAAGTGTTGTGTGTGAGAGCTGTGCTGTTAGGGGTGAGCGGAGTAGTGATGCCCGCTGTAGGTGTGAGAGGAGTGTTGATGGTATGAGTGGAGGTCTGGGGGTTGGTAAAAAGGGTGGGGGTGTGAGTGGAGTATGTGGGGGAGCGCTCTGTGTCTGTGTTTGAGGCGTGTGTTACAACTGCATGGTGCTGAACTGGGATAGAGTGGTTGTGGGTGAGAGATGGGCTATCAGGAGTGGTAGGTGTGACCCTCATTGAGGGGTATGTGGCTGTGAGGTCATGGTCGGTGGGACTGGAGGGGATATGATTGTTGGACCGCGGATGGGAGAGGTGCTCTCTGAAGGTGGGGAACAGGTTGTCTAGCAGTTCCAGGTTCCTGTCTGTGGATTGAGCTAGAATAATCCCGTTATTGTAAATGGTGATGGTGGTTCTGCCTGGAAAGAGTTGGGATGATGTGATGGAGAGAGTTAGGCTGTGGGCGCTTTTCCTGGTGGAGGAGACGGTGAGTAGGGTGAAGAACGCTTTTCTCCATTGCGCTCTACGTGTGGTATGGAATAGGATATCAGTGTACAGGGATCCATTGACCGGTGAAAAGTAGGTGTCAGCAAAGGGCGTTTCAGGGTGTGACCTCAGGAAGTTGTGTTTAAAGCGTTTAGCGGCTTTTTTGGTGAGTGACGGTGGGTAGTTGATTTTATATGTGTGATTGCCGATAGGATTGCAGATAGGATTGTCTATGGTTAGGTTATGTTAAATTTATTTATAGAGTGCACGATTACCTAGAGGTGCCTTGGCCCTGGCTGAAGCAGAAACTTGACCCAAAAACTAATTGGATCGCCTAATTTCGAAATGAGTATAAGGGTTTGACTGAAGTTTATAAAGAACTGAATAAACAGGTTTGTTAGTCTTTCCGGAAGACAAGCAGATTGTTCATGGTGTTTAGATGGAGCGGAATGGCATTCCAGGCTTGAGATGTGCTTATCACAAAACTTCTTCTCCACATGAGGCGAATCTAAATTTGTGGACTATAATGTTAATGGCTGCAGAGGACTGCAGTGTTCTCGATGACCAGTACCAATTAAATTTCGTATTTAGGTAGTCAAATCCAATGCCATGCACGGCTTTAAAGGCAGTGCAGAGGGCCTTTTATACTACTCTATGTCTTATTGGCAGCCAATGTAACTGCTTCAGTGTCCTAGAAGCAGATTTGAATTTGGGGATGCCTTGAAGGAGCCTTGCTGCAGCATCCTTTTTTAAATTTTATTTTGTATTCATTTTTGCAATTTATGGCATTACATACATACATATAACGTGTCAATGTCACATAACTAACACAGCATTACCCATCACACTTTGTTGCCAGTTCAGTTCCACATTTTTCCACGTTGGTTGCCTCTACATCTGTTAACCCATTTGATCTTATACACAGCGCATAAAATAAGCATACAGTTCTCCATGTATTTACTCTGCTAGCATTGATGTGTCTCAGAACCTGCCTATCCTCCCTTCCCTGCATTTGATTGCAAATAAGCCAACAGTGAACTCAAATAGTCTTTTGGCCTCGATGCCAATGGTTGCTTCTCTGCATACCGTTCCAATTGTGAATTACAATAGTCTACATCCTTTAGCCATGCTGCCTTTGTGGGGCTAATTTTACTAGCCCAGTGCAGTGCCTCTCTACGTTTTGCCATCAACAAACTCACTAGCACCAGTTTCTTTGTAAGCAACCCGAGTTCATCTAACAACTCTAGCAGGCACACCTCCAGCGTGCACGCCACCCTCATCCCGATCATTTCAGTTAATACATATGTGACCTGTATCCAGAACCTATTCACTTTTGGACATCTCCAAGCTAGATGGATAAAATGAGCCCCCTCCTCCCCACAACTAGAACAATTTGAGTCATTTTTCAGTCCATAATTATACAATTGTAACGGAGTGTAATACATTTGGTGCAAATATTGAAACTGAATGATTCTCAAATTATAGTTCGACACTCGCATGCTCAATTGTGCACAACATCTCCTCCATTCCTCCTCTCCTATTGGCTTATCCAGCAATGCATTCTACTTTGCCATCGATTTCCCTCCGCCCGGATTTTCTTCTTTTAGCGCCGCATTATATGGTTTAGTTACAAGGTGTTTTCTAGTTGTACTAGTTAATATAATCTGGAGTGTCGTGGGGGAGGTTCACTGGGGAACTATGGCCTGTGTGTAAACTGCCGCTCTAAGCCCATAATAAAGAAATGTGAAAAGTGGGGAGCCTGCTGTTTGTGCCACAGCATCTGTTAGTGCCAAGAACATCCCGTTAATATATACATTCCCCATAGTTGTCAGCCCGCCTCCCATAGCATCTTAAGGAATTTGTCATCTCGCATTACTGATATATCTGGGTGATGTCGGAGAGGCTTCTCTAGGGCATATATTATAGCTTTTCCGGCTCTTTTAGTTACTGTCTACCAAGCCATCAACATGGTGTGTACAGTATTTATTACTGTTCGGGCGGGGGTAGAGGGGTGTGCTTGTATGGAAGGAGACTCGTAGGAGGCATTGGAGCTGTGTCGTCATGTTTGATTGTCAAATGTGGTATATAATCGTGTTGCAATTTTGGAAAAGGTGATGGACAGAGTTTCTGAATGATGCAGAATACTCCTACCCAGTCAAGAGATCAGGGCTTGATCCATCACCGTTTTTTAGCTCACTGCACCATCCCAGCTTCAGAACCCGGCTATATGCAAATTAGTCTGTTCCTGTCCCAGTGCATGATGGGAACAGGGCAAACCAAACTACCAAGCCAATTCTTATACTGGGAAGGAGACAAGCTACCGGGGACCGGTTTCTGGCATTTCAGCCGTCGTCGGCCCGGCTTGCTTGAATCCTGATGGTGCAATGAGCTAGGGACTCACGTCTGAGTATACCCTCCCACACTTAGTGTGGATAAAATCAATTTTGGAAAGGTGATGGACAGAGTTTCTGAATGATGCAGAATACTCCTACCCAGTCAAGAGATCAGGGCTTGATCCATCACCGTTGGTGCATATAGCCAGGTTCTGAGCTGGGATGGTGCAGTGAGCTAAAAAACGGTGATGGATCAAGCCCTGATCTCTTGACTGGGTAGGAGTATTCTGCATCATTCAGAAACTCTGTCCATCACCTTTTTCAAAATATAATCGTGTTGCATACACCAGAAGTGTGCAAAGTGTGCCTGCGCTCATAAATAATATAGCTTTAAGTCTGGCGTGGTGAAACCTCCATCCGCATATGGCCGTACCAATACCTCCCAGCTAATTCTCGTTTTTTTGGCTGCCCGCTTCATGGTTATTAAGTGTGTTCTCGATTGTTTGAAAAAAGCTTCCGCCAGTACGAGTGGAACATTAGTCAATAGACACAGGAATTGTATTCAAATTATCATTTTTATGACAGCAATCCTGTCCGCAATGGACAGTGGCAGTGGCGTCACTAGGGTTGGTGTCCCCTGGTGCGGGTAATTCATAGTGTCACCCCCTCACGACTTACCGCATGGACCTCCTCTGCTCCGAGTCCGCCAGTGGATACAGATTGCAAATAACGGGACCATAAGATAACGTTAACCCGAAAACCACAGAAACACCAGTTATAGTTTAGTAAAAAAACTATAACTTCCACCCCATTATGCACTGGCCTTCAGCCAGGCAGTGCATCCACTCACAGGAAAACACCCAATCCATATTCTTGTCCTCTTAAAAACGAAAATTCACATGTCATGAGTGTTGTACTATTTAAGGTCATATGTGATCATGTTTGGGCAGAAGTTATATTGCTTTTTGACTTAACTATAACTGGTAAATTTCCAAAATGTTCGATTTTTTTAAACATTAGCTAATGCCTCATTCCAGCAACTAACTACAACATCAGTTTAACTTTAATCTTTCAGTGAATTTTTGTTTTTATTTAAATTAAGGTATTAGAAATTTTGAATGTCACTTTAACCTTTGCTTTTTTCACTGAATTTCTGGGGTTCTTTTTATCATATTATGAAGTGGACCAAGTCCGAAACCTTCACATTCAGCAAACCCCAGCTGTGCATGATCATTGTCAATGTGCTGCAGGGGTTGGCTGCAGGGTGTGGCCTTTGGCCAGGCACAGCACCCACTCCTTTTGCATGCACACAGCCCCAACAGTGCACATCCTTTGGCCTTGTGCACCCATCATGCAATGTCTTCCTCCTTTTATAAAAAAAAGCAAAACATTTCAGGTACTGCTGTACTCTTATGGCATCCCTATCGCAAGCTTCCACCTCATTTTACCACAGAATAATGTAAGCTTCCTCGTGAAGCTTGAGTGGTGACTAGTACCATGAGGTGGAAGCTTGCGAGATTCCCAGAGGACTGACATGACCACCACAGCATTTTCATGAAAAGTTACGGCTGGCCAATCAGACCGTCAATTACGGCTGTACCATACCAGGTTTTGCAGTACCCCATTGGCTGACAGGAAAAAATGCTCCCTCAGCAAGTAATTTTTTATTTTTAGTGCATAACGGCCCAGATATCACTAACTTTTCTGAAAAATGTACCCCTTCATAAGCGCACCAAGGACTTATTCCAACAAATATTTCTTAAAACTACTAAACAGATTTACCATAAGTAATAGCATTCTTTCTGAGTAAAATCCTAACTTCTGCCAAGTTGTTTTTTTCTGTATCAGAGAACAGTCAGTTTCCAAAGGGAATTAAAATGGAAAATCGTTGTTTTTAGACTTCCCTTTTTTCTTGTACCACGTTTAACAGATCAGTGGGAAACTTTCTAAGAAAGAAGAGCCAAAGTAAGAGAGCTTGTTTTTTGGGAACATTTTGTGCAGTCACACATAAATACTAGCGAGCGAACACCGTCCAGCTCTGAAATAAATCATGATTAGAGATCACTCCTAACACGTCTCTTTAAAGCTGAAGCTCTCCTTTTTTTTAGCACTGTGTGCGTGACTGTCTTCTTTCAGCCTTGGGGACTGTCTGGGAGTAATGCGATTGCGATCTGAATCTAATTGTGTGCCTCAGCCTGCACTGCCACATTTCGAACTTCATAATTTGAGTTCATTCATAAAAATGATATGCTGCTCTCACCGTGACCCAAGAAGTCAGTCCCACTGTCCCAAATTTGAAGAGGAGACGACGGCGCTCCGCTCGATATATCACAGAAGATGGTGGTGACTAACTTCACATTAATTCTTTATTCTAGCGCACCACACGCACTCCCCTGCGCTGCAGTCTCCTCTCCTCCCTGGCTAGTGTCCGTGACGTGTCAGAGGAGCACAGCGCGCGGGGGCTGTCCCAGGGCCGTCATTGGTAGCGGTGAAGATTGACGGCCCTGGGACCCAGAAACTGGGGTACGCCGCGCATCGCATTGCACCAGCATCACTGATCACGACATCACCACCGGTACGTGCGTGGCGACGGCGACGTGCTGCAGAGTATTTGAATTTTGTAAGCAGGTGCGCAACTGCAGTGCACCGTGGCGTGCGCTTGGCTTGCAGTGTTGCACTATAAATAAAAAGCATACTGGCAGCAGAGCAGAGGTCAGGCTGCACTTTACTGACTCCACTGTGCACTGCAGTGCAGAGCAAGAGCGAGCCAGCAGCCAGCGTAACGTCGTAACGAACCAGATTGGTGTCACCCCATGATGGGGTGACACCCGGTGCGGTCCGCACCCCCCGCACCCCCCTAGTGACGCAGTGCAACCCTGCGTGTTACTTGGTCTTCTAATCAGGACATTGCCTTACCATAGTTTTTACGAAACACCACCTCCAGATCCCTGTGAACCTACACCAGCAGGTATTTATTAGAGTATGTCCCCATTCCACCGGGAAGTCTACTGCGCAGAGTTCTATTGCCGTGGTGAGAGGAAGGGTTACCGACTTTGCCCAGTTCATGCTTATTTCGGAATACCAGTCACATTTTATGTATTCACAAAATATCAGGGCTAAGAAGGTATTTGGCTCTCTAACATATATTGTCATATCTTATACATATAATGAAATAATCAATGGGTGTAGTTGGAAGCCTAATGCTGCCGCAGCGAGTTTCTGTCTTATTTTACGATCATGTGGCTCCATTGTGAGTGTAAACAGCAGTGGAGACAGAGGGCAACCCTGTCTTGTCTCTCTATAAACTCTGAAAAAGGTCCGAGGTGTGACCATTAACACGCACCCTTACCTCCAGGACCTCGTAGAGTAGCCTGATCCATTTTAGAAATGTTTCAGGCATTCCCATATAGGAGAGCACTGTGAACATGTATGGCCATGCAATCAAACAAAAATGCTTTGCTAGCATCAAATAACACCACAGCCGCTTGCATGGTGGGTTTGAGATGATGTAGCAATGCAAATATAGTACGTAAGTTATGTGTGGTGGAACAAGCGGTTATAAATCCTGAGTGGTCTGGCAGTACCAGTTGCGGTAGCATAGGTTGTAATCTCATTGCTATTACTTTAGCTAGTATTTTGGCATCTATATTTATTAGTGAGAATGGCCTTTAAGACTCAAACTTCTCTGGTGGTTTATCTGGTTTTAATAGTGGGATAAGAAGTCCCTCCCTAAATGAAAGCGGTAATATGCCACAGTCATATGCCTCCTTGTAAATGCAAAGTCCTTAGGCAACTAAAATAACATTCAAGAACAGACAATGGTTCTAAATAAACTGAAAGAACCAAATGTTACAAAAGAACATAAATGTGTTTTAATTTTCTTCAAACAATACAAAAAACATAACAATCAAATCAATCCACATGTCCACATCCCCTCACTCACTCTCTTGACTGAAAAAATTCAAATGAGCAAAAACAAAAATAATCAATGTATATCATTAATTCCAGAGTAGCTAAGCATTCTACTTCATAGAAATATTGATGATTTAACCCCTTTGTTGCATGCATCGGCCAAAGGCCGTCGCAAGCACTACCTCCGTAGTGCTGTGCATGTCCATTGGCCGACGCGGCCCCTCCCACGCATGGAAACGTCCGCACTGCGGCGGATTCTACGCTGCACTAAAGGAGTTAAGAAGCTAGTTTTAGCAATACAACAATGGATAAAACACAGCTGAAGACCGGATGGTGTCTGGGTCAAGACAACAACAGAAGAAAACGTGGCAAGAGACCAGATGGCATCTACACGTGTTTCGGCACCCGAAGTGCCTTCATCAGGAAAAGCCACAAGTTTATATTTCTTGATATTTGTAAGTACAAAAACAGTACATGTAGTTCCTTTAAGAGAAGAGATAATTCATTCAAAAGCAAGCTAAAATAATTAATTGCTTCGCATCTGTGAGCAGTAATTTTTGTAGTCCCAAGCACTGAAAATTCCATGCAACCAGAAAAGTTTATTTACAGAAAATTAATATCCAAAAAAGGTGTTACAAACTTAATTGAAGTGAATACCATGCTATACATTGACCAGATTAGGAAGATGTGCCCAAAAAGAGAAGAGAGAATCCTTACATGCATGACACAATTATCCAAAACACCCTGTGTAGTTAAGTCTGTAGTGAACTAAGTTAACAAAAAATACCCTGAATAATGCAGGAGTCTACGAGGTACAATGTGGAGATTGTAAAAGAAATCCTCTACAATAAATGAAAACGGGATGTATCTGAATATGAAAAAAAAAATTATAACAAAAATGCAAAGGGTGTCATGACAGAACATATCACAAATAGGACACTAGGATTAAACAAAACCACTCACCTGAGGGAATCACCGGATGTACTACATATAAGTCACTCGCAAAACGCAGTTTTGAAAAAACCTGTCAGAGATGTTTATACAGGCGGTGCGTGTTTAGAAAACAATCCAAAGGGCACACTTTAACCCTATTGTTAAACCAAAACAGAGGAACAAAGTACTACTCCAAAGGCAAACTTACACAATTAGTGGTGGTCTGCAAAACTGATGAAAACGTGTGCACCCACTGCTGCAAATATGTAATCTTTTGATCTGAAACAGTAACAAACACAATAAGATATAAACTAAGTGGTCTGCAACAAACAGCAGATGATAAGCACATAAGGAGATATTGTCTTACGGATAATATAATTTCTAGATGAATCACTAGTAAAAAGTCAGTAGCCGTACACCATCTTGATTAAAAACGGGCAGAGAGAATGAACGTTTTAAAAGCCTATAGTTGCGATCATAAGATCTGTCCCATGCTTGCTTAGTGGAAGGAAATGCAACATGTGCCAGGAATGTAACCAACATGGCAGTCATTAGTAAGAGAGTAAGAGTGCCATGCAACCCCATCACTATTGATGTCTGCCAAACTTCAGACAGACAGCTGGCAAGGTCTAATGGACGCAAACATGTCTGACATCTATAAAGCCAGCAGTGGCCCTCATGTAGTCTGTCATGCGCTTTCAACTAGCCTAAACAGAAATGTGACCAAAACCTGCCATTCGCTGTCATGTAACTTTCCGCCTATCTACATATGATTAAAAAGAACATCTAGCAAAATGACGGCCATTGATGAAAAGGTGAAGGCATCATATGCCTGCTTCCCTGTTGATGCCTATTGAACTTACAAAATTCACATTAGATAGTCTAATTTGCGCTATAAATAGAGAAAAAATATTTTAAAAACGTGATTACGCCAGTAAGCCAAAAAAACCCACAAAATAATCCCTTTAAAAATTATTAAACAGGTCAGTAGCCTTATACAGTGTGATGAAAATCTGCCCTCATCGGTTCTGCTGAAATCACAATTGCATGTGTAGGTACAACTATGCCCAGCTAGTGTATTAGGACCATAAACAATAAGAAATCTACAAAATGCGGGTGAGAAATTAGGTAAATAAGAGCCACAATCTAGGAATAAAGTAGAAAATACAGAGATGAGTCGCTAAAAAAGTATAAAACTGCCTATACATTTTCCCCTAAAAGTTGCCTTAAAGACCTCCCATAGGGAACTGCTTCTAGCCACTGACCCCTTGTTGACGGTAAAGTAATTCACTATCGCACATCGCAATTCGTCCTTAAAGACCTCATCCAGCAGAGCTGCTCGTCGGAAGCGGCAGGTAAATGGCCTGGGGGCCACATCTGGAACCTTCAGCCTCAACAGGACCAGAGCATGATCAGATAGTGTCTTAGGAAGATGGTGCACATTGTCTATCCACTGGCACACTTCTGTAGAAATGAGCCAATAGTCCAATCGAGACCATGTACCTTGTACAGATGAAAAAATGTGCACTCCCATTTTGTGGGGTTCCTCAATCTCCAGGCATCCACCAAGCTGTCATCTTCCATCCCGTATTACCTTAGCTGCTTGTTTGCCCTGCCAGTTGGTGTCTGCTGATTGATCCACCTCGGGGTCTAAATAGGTATTCAGATTGCCGCCCCAAACAACATGTGTTTGCACAAAATACCCCTTTAAAAAATTCTGGGTTATCAACATTTGGCGCATATGTGTTTACCAGTGTAATATCTTTACCAGCCAACTACCCTCGTACCAGCAACAATCTGGTATGATCATCATTGTGGCAAAATATGGGTGCAAAGGAAGTCCCTTGTTTAATTAGTAGTAACCAACCACGTGAATATGTAGAGTAGGAGGAGGCCATATGATATGTCGCCCAGCAGGCGCCCACTCTGCACTCTTGATGCTTAGTCAAGTGCGTCTCTTGTAAAAGGGTCACGGGGAGAAAACAGAGGTGATCATTTTTGGAGGAAAGCAGGAGATTTGGTCTGCGGACTGGTGGCCCTCTGCTCTCGGTGCTTGCCCCACACCCACTCAGTCAGCTCGGAATCTTGGCGTTATCTTTGACTCCTCGCTTTCCTTCGACAAGCAGGTCAGCAGGACAGCCTCAACCTGCTGCGGGGTTTTGCGAATCCTGAGGAAAATCGTACATTACCTATCGATCGAAGCCCGTAAACGGGTCACAGTAGCCCTCATAGCCTCCCGTCTGGACTATTGTACTTGTCCAGCGTCTCCAAATTGTGCAAAACGCGGCCGCAAGGTTCGTTGTTGACGCTCCTAGGCGTTCATCAGGCTCAGCCATTAGGAAAGATCTGCACTGGCTCCCCATGCAAGCCAGGATTGACTTTAAGGCCTTGTGCCTCACTCATCGCTCCCTTCATGGGCTCGGGACAGAAGACATCAGTTCCCTTGTGTCCCTCTATGTCCCCGGTAGGGTCCTTCGCTCAGCGAACAAAAACCTTCTTGCTTTTCCCAGAATTCTGAAGGCAAGATGGGATGGGAGGGCTTTCTTCTCCCTTGTTCCAAGGATCTGGAACGCCCTTCCTGTGGAACTTAGGGATCAACCCTCTGATTTTCAGTTCCGTAAGGCCTTGAAGACCTGGCTCTTCAGGGAAGCCTACCTCTAGCCAGCCTTCCTCCTCTTCCTCAAACTCAGCTTTTCTTTCCATCTTCAGCGCCTTGATGCCTTCGGGCAAAGTTGCGCTATACAAGGCTCAAATCATCATCATTATCATCACGTAAATATTGTGTCCGTCTAGGAGCTGGAGTACCATTCTGATTTTGCAGGGGTTATTTAGACCACGTATATTCTATGTCAAAAACTTTATATTATCCCGCACCGATGCCACATTAACTTCTCAATGCTGTGGTGCTGTGACATGCACTGCATTGCGGGCGTGGTGTGCAACCTAGGGAAGGTGTCTTCCGTGTACGTAAGCTGTGCCAAAACATCCCTACATCATTCCCCCTCCCACTTCAGCAACCCCAGCTAGCCAAAGCCATCCCCCTTAAACATACTGAAACAGACATTAAACCACGTCATATGATTAATTGTACAAGACTACAGCACTATGTGCTGGACTCATCTAGGGTGCTCCCTTGTGGGGGTACGCCAGTGGCTTGAGGTGGCAGGGTTCTGCCATGTAATGTTCATCTTCTGCCACCAGTAGTCATGTAGAGATTACTCATATAGTGTGTCCCTGCCAGGTTAATAAACCACATGTACTTGCAGACGGTATGCAGTCCTCATGTTTGGCCTCATTACCTGAGTCCTGCCAAATTGTTACTTCTCTTCATCGTCGACTTCTGACGTGCTTCGGGTCTTCTTGTTGACAGTTATCTATTTCAAATAGGTCTTGGCTGCTTTGGGTCTCGCAAATATATGTTTCTTGCCATTGTGCTCCACCCGTAGTCGAGCCGGGTATAACATTGCATACATTATGTAATCTTTTTGCAATTGGCGCTTGACGGGTAGGAACTCTCTCCTTGCTGACTGCACAGGAACCGTAAAATCTGTGTAAAAGGAGATTTGGAAGTTTTGATACTATAATTCTCCTTTTTCTCTGGCCATCCTCAAAATAGTGTCTCTGTCCCAGTAATTTAATCATTTGCTGTTATAGTGAGAGCGGTGGGGCCCCAAGCAAAGGACGAGCCATGAGCGCTCGATGCGTGCACTCTACTACCAACATTGCAGAGAGGTTTTCGACTCCAAATAACGATTTTAACTTGTTTGCAATATATATCTCAATTTTTCCTGTATTTGTTGATTCCGGTACCCCAATATGCGCAGATTGATCCGGCGGGAGCGCAACTCCAAGTCTTCATTCTTTGCTTGAAAGACCGCCAGGCTATTTGTGCTCACCGTTTGCGGTTCGTCTTCAGCTTTTGAAATTCTTTGTTCTGTTTCCGTGATCCGTGTTGATCGCTTGTCCATTTTTGCCGCCATGTTGTCTATGCGCACATTCAGGGAAGCTATTTTTCCGTCAATGGATTGCTGGCTACTCTGCATGGCTAGCAACGTTGCTTTGAGGGTGCTACTCTCAGCCTCCCCACACTCTGCCCTCCTTCCGTGCCTACCTCTGTAGTTTGTTTCGTTGTGCCTCTCATTTTAAATGTTAGAAGTGCGTGCATTATATTTGTCTTCCCCATTTTTGTGCCCTTATGCAGTTTGGAGACCTCTCCCCTATCTTCCAGCGCGGTTAGTTATCTATTTTGGTGTTAGCACTGCTGTCTCAATATTTCGGCACTTCTCCGCAAATGCAATTTCATCCTGGGCTACTGGTGTGAATTTTAGATTTGATCCCAGAATTCTGCCCAACTCTCCGTAGCTCTGGGTCTTCATTCGGATGTAGTGCTACTTGTCCACTACTTCACACCAGACAGCAGACAGTGCTCAGCGTGGGTTGCTATATTATATTTTGTGTGGTTTATTTTGGGGGGGTTTACTCCTCCTCAGTCTTTCATCTATTCCAAGAGGGCCTTACTATGTGGCCTGGAACCTGCTCTTTATCTGGGCCTTATTGGAAGTGTTTCAGCAACAGGTTGCACCATCCTCATCGTGCCGTTTGGCTCTGCCGTGCCTGTTGCAGCTCAACAGCTGCGCTGTGGTCATCCCCCTCCTCACTTCGTAATCGGTGGCCGTCTGCTCCCACAGCGCCACTATGTAATGCTTTGTTACGGCTCGCCCCGGTAGGCCCACTGTGCTTCTTTACACGACAGGCTCAATTTGTAGTCTCCACTCTCTTTCGCAGCTTCCAGTTATCGCAGTATGTCACTGCTCTATGAGCCGGCATGCCTGGTCTCCAATGCGCCTCTCACCGCCTCGATGTCTTATCGTTGGCTCACCCTCAGCAACTACTGCAATCTCACCGGCTCAAATATCAATTACAGAGAAGTCATGTTCCTGCATGCCACGCACTTCAGGATGCCCGGCTGCTCACTGTCATGGCACCCTCTCACCTCCACTCTGCGTATTCAAGTATCAGGCATCCGAACGTGGCTCAACCACTTCCCCTGACCTTCATATGTACCTAGGGATGTTTTTTCCTTGTGGCTGCTTGTGCTAACGATGATTTTTTGCGGATATTGAGAACCCATCCTGTGGAGCTGCACTAATGTGCGGCCATCTTGCCATGGGCTCTCTGACACCCCGTGCTGCAGCATTCTGCAGAATCTGTAGTTTGTTAAGATGTTGTTGTTGTATGTGAGACTTAGAGAGGGTTTCTTTGAAATGAACAATACTGACGCTACCTTTTATTGAGTGGGAAACCGATAGCAAATGTGCTGGAAGTTAGCAGTGCGATTGGATGGAGTTTTTTAGGTGCCTGTCTGGCCTATGAAGGTGGGCAGGGGCCAAGGGGGAACCTGGATTTTATAGACTTGATAAGAGAAGGGACCTACTCTGCAGTCAGATCTGTAAAGTTGGGAAAAACATGTTGTTGGCAGGTTGAGAAGGAGAGGACAATTACTCACTAGAAGGAACCTTAATGGAAGAAAACCTGTTGTAAACTTCCCTAAACTTTATTTTGAAAGAAACATGCAAAATTGTTGCAGAATGATTGACTACTGTAACCAGCTGTCTCTGATTCTATCGAGGTCAATTTTCTTTACTGTTTGAGAGAGTTATTTTACAGAGTTCTTGGCAGCTTCTATTTTTTGTGTAAAATATAACGACTTTTCCCTCACTATCAAAGCTTTGCAGTTGACAAGTTCTTGATTATATTTGCTCTCCTCCAACTCAAGATGATCCTTCCTCCAAATTACCTCTCGCCTTCTGCATTTTTGTTTTGGCTTCTAGGGGTCTTGGTAAACCAGGGAACCAAGGGAGGGTGTCTCTTACTATGGAAGGCCTTTGCTAGGGCTAAAGATTTTACGCTGAAGTCAGCCAAGATGAGTAAATGTCTACCGAAATGTCAATATTCTCTGTTATCAAAGGTGAAGATACTGACATTGCTTGATTGAATTGGTCAGGTTCTTTCTTGTGCCAGGGATGAATATTACGTTCCTTGGAAAGGGAGCTGCCTTGTTGAGGATGTTGTGCTAGTGGTAGATCATGCCTCACTGCTAGGTGGTCGGACCATATTAAAGGTCATGTATTGATTACCGATATGGAGAAGTTATTGGTGAAAATACTATTAAGACAGAGACCAGCACTACAACCTGGGACAGACCAAGACTAGCTGTAATGTCAAGTAGAATTTTAGTATCTTTATCAGTAGGATCTTGCAAATAAAAAATAAAGTCTCCCAATAATGTGAAGTCTGTTGCAGTAGTGGAAGATTCCATGATGGTAATCAAATCTTGAAGGAAAACATGTCTGGTACCCAGTGGGAGATACAAGAGTAAACCATTAAAAGAGTGAGCTTTTGACAGCTCGATGCCAAAAGAAAGTGCTTCACAATGTGCAAGCTGGACTTGTTAAAAAACGGCTTTAATTTGGGATCCATATAATCTATCAATGGCTAACCCACCTCCTCTTCTGAGTGGTCATATATCCTGGCGGTGTGGCAAAGACAAAATCAGTGCAAGAGGACTGATCAGCCCAAGTTTCTGTAATGAATAAAATGTCTAGCGCATGAGAATAAATGAAGTTAGCAACTATGGGGCATATGAATGTAAATCCCCGTTTGCGATTCTCAAATAGCGATTTTTTGATAATCGCTATTTGAGAATTGCAAAAAGGATGTATGTAGAAAATCGCATTTTTTTGTGATTTCTTAGTCTTCCTTAATTGCGATACGCAAATTGCAAAATGGCAATTAAGGAATACTTTCCCATTCATTTCTATGGGCCAGGAGGCCCATAGGAATGAATGGGAAGTTATTCTCAATTTGCGATTCGCAATTTGAGAATCGCAAATTAAGAATAATTTCAAGGGTGCAAGGGTATCATAAGGACACCCTGATGCACCCCTGAAATTTACATGTGTGCACATACATGCCCTAAGGGCATGTATGTGCGCCACATGGCACCTTCTTAAATGGCAAAAAGTGCATTTGTGAAAGAAATTGCAAATTACCATCAACTTCAAGTTGGTGCTAATTTGCGATTTCTTAATGAGAAATCGCACAACTTGGGTTCTTCATAAATAGCATTTAAGTAATCGCAAATTTGCGATGCGATTTTAATCATGCATCGCATTTCCCGAATTTTTAGTCGCAAACGCTGCTTTTTTGCGAATCGCAGCGTTTGCGACAAAAAAACGGATGCTACATATGCCCCTAAGTGTTCTGTTTGACAAGGGATCTTGAATTGATTAAAGCGCAGCACCATTTATTAATTGTGGCGGTCTGAATAGTGCATTGTGATGACCTGTCCAGTGAAGTAACCAACCTCTCACTAACCCCCATGTCCATGTGGAAATTAATATACCTACAACTAAAAGTAGAGGAAACGGACCAGGAATTTAAATCTAGACATGTACAACCCAAGTCCTTACCTGTTTTTAATAAGGGCTGCATGTTTATTCCTCGTATAGCAGAGTCTGTGTGTGGATTCTGAGACAAGACATGGAGGGGTTAGGGCCTTGGGCACAGATGGGCTTGCCTTCGGCATGTCTTGGGCCAGCATCACGCTTGCAGAAGTAGCCTGCCATGGACAGCGGCATGTTCATGGGCGGAGCTGAAGCGCTGGTCAGTGCAGGCTCGAGCTACCGTGAACAGGTGAGTAAAATAAAGTTTAACAGGGGTCCAGCAACCCTGAATCATGCGTACAGGCTCCCCTGCTGTATGAAATACCTGTAAATGAAATAAAGTTAAGTAAGATAGTAGTGAGAAAATAATACCTCTCGGGTACACTGCGGCTCCAGTTATGGAACAGCAGCTCCCTACACAACACACTCCGTTGGCCTCAAAACTCTTACCTCATGCCTGGGGGGCAGACATCATTAATATCCCAGCAAGCAGTCTCCTGCCCGGATGCCATTTCCATACAGGTTTTCTTCCCATGATTCTGCAGCCATTCCCAGAATGCCCTGCGAAGGGTTTTCTTGCAACTTTCTAAGATGTCGACTTTTCCTATTGTTTTTATTACTACCTCCCTATCCAGGATGGTGGCGGTTCATTTCCTGTCACATCACTTTCTGTCTATTGGTGTATATGGGGCTGAATCTTTCCTGTGTTTGTGTTGCATAACTCCTTGCTCCAGCTGGTGTGTGTCTCTTGCTCCTGTTGGTGTATCATCACTCCCGGTGGTTCTTCCTATTCGAATTCGGATTTCCATTGGTTCCGTTGTTCCTGCTTGGAGTTTCCCGTTTCCGGGTCTGATTCCTCCTTGCTGGTTTATTTCCTTTAAGGCTCTTTTCCCTGGTTTTCCTCTGTTATGTTCTTGCCATTCCTGGAGGCTCTTCCTGGAAACTTCAAGAACTGGAACCAAGAAACATCTCTGAGCACCAGAGATGGTAAGAGAAGTTCCAAACCTGACACATGCTGTTAGCTTGCAGAAGTAGCCCGTCGTGGAGGGATGTCTGTGGGCAGAGTTTGAGCACTAGTCAACCCTGGTTCGAGCTGCCCTGAACAGGAGGGTAAAATAGTGTATCCCCGAAATCATGCTTACAGGCTCCCCTGCTGTGTGAAACACTGGTAAATGAAATGAAATTAAAATAATAGTGAGAAAATAATACCCATAAAAATTATAAAAAAGGGTATCAACCCTACTAATATGGGGCCCATAGAACAAAGGAATCAGGCTCCTCCTTTAAAAACCGCACAAGCATGCAACTTCCAAGGGAATTAAAATGGACTTGAGTTAGGTTTACTCATGAGCTACACAGACGCCCTGTTTGCATGTAGAAGCAGCCCACCCTGGAGGGGGGCTTGGTCATCGGGGATCTGAAGCGCAAGTCACAGCACGTTCAAACCGCAGTGAACAGGTGGGTAAACTAATGTTTAACAGGGGTCCAGCAACCCTTAATAATGCATGCAGACTCCCCTGCTACATAAAATACTGGTAAATGGAATGAAGTTAAAATAATAGTTGTTAGACCTGACACCTTGGCGTGGGTCTGCCTTCCATTTTTGCTGTTGCCTCATGTGTTTTTGCTGGTGTTAGATGCTCTGGGCTCTGTGCCACTGCTGTACCGGGGCCACAGTGCAAGTGCTCCCTATTGTAAATTAATGTATGAATTAGTGATTCCATGATTGGCTGGTTTGGTTTACCTGTCAGACCCTAGTACAGTGCACCAGGACTGCCCAGGGCTTGTAAACCAAATGCTGCTGGTGGGCTTGCAGCACTGGTTGTGCCACCCACAGAAGAGGCCTTGTAAAGTGTGTCTCAGGCCTGCCATTGCAGAGCCTGTGTGCAGTCTGGTACTGCCATGTTGACTGGGCACGTGCATCCACTTGCCAGTCCCTAAACCTTCCCTTTTCTTCATATCAGACACCCCTATGATCGGCCCAAGGGCAGGGTGCATTGTAAGTATAAGGTAGGACATGCCCTGCTGTGTTTGGCATGTCCTAATAGTGAATTACAGCCATTTTCGTTTTTCACTATTGCAAGGCTACCTGTTCTCCATAGGCCAAAATGGGCAGTTCGATTATTAACTCTTATAATCCTAACAGACACAGGGAACATGGGAAAAATTCGAGTTTAGTGTGCCTGAACTCAGAATGATAAAATACATTTTTTAGTGTAGTTGGTATTAACATTCTGTGTTTTAAAATGCCACTTTTAGAAAGTAGGTATTTTCTTGTCTAACTATCCCAGCCTGCCTCTGCTAGGTTGTGTATTCCTTGTCTGGAGTTCGAGTGACAGGGCTGCGAGATTCCAGGAGACAGGCTGAGTCAGCCCAGTGGTAAATAGAGAGATCTACATCTAGGTGGGAGGGAGGAGTTGCATCTGGGACCTGAATAGGGCTGTGCCTTCCCTTCACAATGCTGGCTCCACCTCCTGTGGTGCGTCTGATGTCTCTGCCCTGCACTATGAAAGGAGAGAAGATGTCATGTCAACAAAGTGCTCCAGGGCTGTGCCTTCCCTCCACATTGCTGGCTCCACCTCCTGTGGGGCGTCTGATGTTTCTGCCCAGCACTGTGAAAGGAAAGAAGGAGTCATGTAAACAGAGTGCTCCAGGACTGACCAGATCTGGGTTGGACTAGGCAAAGGCCCCTTTGCCCTCAGAGGACAAAGGATTTTGGGGTATAAGTATTGGGACCCTGATCCCAAGAAATTAGATCATTTTTGTACAACAAGAAGAAACCTTTGCTGAGGAGAGGTACCTGAAGAAACTGAGGAGAGACTATCCCTAAGCTGAAGTGCTGCTTGGGGGATTGGCCTGCAGTGGTTGCCTGACTGCCAAAGAAAGGAGAAAGGACTTTGTGTGCACTATATTCAACTTGTAAAGGATCTCCAAGGGCATGAGAGAAGAGCTTGCCTCCTGCTGAAGTCTCAGGGACAACAGACTTCAACCCCCAGCTACCCAAGAGTTCTTTGGAAGTGCCTGCCGCTGTTTTGGACCTTCTTAGGAACTGCGTGTCGCAAGGAGCTGGAAGGGCAACTCAAGAGGGAGAAGCGTGTCGCCCTCGCAGCCGCTGCCGTCGCATCGTGAATGACGCCGCTGTAGCGGTCGCATTGCACTGCATCAAGAGAAGCATCTCGCAACAAGGAAGAAGCGTGTCGCCGTCGTAGCCGCTGCCGTCGCATCGTGGATGTCGTCGCTGTAGCTGTCGCATTGCACCCCATCAAGAGAAGCGCCTCACATCCACGGAGAAGCGTGCCGCCGTCGGAGCTGCATCCGTTGCATCACAGATCAAGGGTGCCGTCGCTGCAGTTGTCGCATTGAGCGGAAGCATCTCGCATTGTCGGAGAAGAGTGTCGCCGCCAAAACCGCTGTCTTCGTATCACGGAATAAGGGTGTCGCTGCTGCAGCCGCCGCATCAAGATGAGACTTCTCACAACATTGGAGAAGCGTGCTGCATCAGGAAGAACTTGACGTCTTTATTTCTTTGCACCGGATCTTTGCCGCATCTCCATCTCTGCAACACTTTTGTTGTAGAAGCGTGACACATCGTAAGGTACATTGACTCAAAGAGTCACATTTTAAGATCTGAAGTGGACTAAGCTAATTCTACCATTTTAAGAACAGTATTGTGGATTTTTGTCGTTTGTGGTCTTGTGTTAAGTCTATATAAAGAATACTTATTTTTATTATCCAACTTGTGTGGTGGCCATCTGTAGTGTTTTTACTTGATTACTGTATGTGTTCACAAATGCTTTACACACTGCCTCTGAGATAAGTCTGTCTGCTCATGCCAAGCTAGCAAGTGGATGAGCAGGGGTTATTTTAGGAGTGTACCCCATTACCCCGACTAGAGGCAAGGGTCCTTATTTGTCACAAGTACCCACTTGAGAAAATAATACACATAAACAGAATTAAAAAGGGTTCCTACCCTTCTAATATGGCACCCATACAACAAAGGAGCCAGGCACCTCCTTTAAGCTCCAACGCTTCAGCCAGGTACCTCTACAGACCTCAGAGAACATCTGGGTGTGCCTTTTCTCAATAAACTGGAGCAAGGAAGTGTTGTAAGAAGACAGTAGTTGGCTTGTAAGAGGAATACCTATGAAGCGGACTGTGTTACACAGTCCTGTAATGAAGCGGTGGTGTAAAGTGATGAAAATATGTATCAACAATGAATGATGAACATTCCATTCCACCTTATCATTCTAGCCCATGCTATCTGTGGATAGTTTAAAAAGTCACCTTTGTTCTTTGAATAGGAGTCTCTCTTTTGTGTTGCAGCCATCTTCTGTTTGATTTATTTGCTATATTTCTGTGTAACATATGTCGTGTGCAGTGTGTTTTTATCCGCAAAATGCTTCACATATGTTGTTGTCAACTTTGCACAACTGTTGTTTGATCTACATGCCAATATTCTAGTGTTCATCTTTCTAGCCGTCATTCCTATATAATTTATGTTACGTGCAAATGTCAGAATGTATACCACATGTTGACTGTTTTTAATTTGTCTGTGTCACCTAGTCCCACAGGTTCCTGAGTCCCAGGTCACAGGTTCTTGAATGTGTGCTATGTTCAATATACCTCACGACCAGCACCCAAACTGGAAGTCCCACAGGGTACTTTGTTGGCTGGGGCAATTAGAACAATCAGTGGCAAATCGAAGTTTATGGTGGGGAGCCTTAAGGGCCACACAACCTGAAAGATATAGAGGTGCAAAAACGTGAATACACTTGACAATATTACTGAGAAAATTAAACAAAAGTTGTATACCAAGAGCGGGATAACTATGGGATGGTGGCCTAAATAAAAGTAAAACAGAAGAATTTAATAGTCAGACTAAAGTGAGAGAAGATCATAAACTGTCAGGCCTAGCAAAAAAGACAATAAAATACAAGGCTCAGAAAAATGTGACATTGGTAAAAAATACCACGTGGTAGAAGGACGAGAGAAGAATGCGGAACATGAATTAAGTCATGAGTAAGGTAAACTTTGGGAGCAAGCACGTCTGACACAAAGGTTTTGAGAAAATTATGTTTTCAGCACAACCTGGAAAACAATGTATTGTCCTCAAAAAAGGCACAGTGGTAAAATAGAAAGTACAAACATTTCTAAATCTCAATCCATAGACAGCAAAACGAGACATATTTTGCAGTCTCATACATCACACTCTCTCTCACTTAGGTTACAGAAACCTTACAGGTTTGGACAGCTGATGCATCACACACCAATCTTACAGAATAGAGTTTCATATAGGAGTATATCACTCAAGTATTAGCTTTGAATATATACTTGGAAATCAAATAATTTTGGGCCATATGTACTAAAGGATTTTGCAATTCATGGCAAAATCACTGTGTTTGCGACCACAAAATCCCCTTTTCCAATGTCGAAACCCCATTTTACGAGTCAAAAGGTTTTCCTGACTCTTAAAACTGACTTTGCAACCCATGCCAAATTGCAATTTGGAAGGGTCATAAAAAGGGGGTGCATTCCAAATTGCAATTCAATGTGTAGACCTGGCATCCTCGGTGTTGTTTCCCCTGATGTTTTGCCTTCAGACCTCCAGGTTTTGCTGAATTCATTTTTGCTGGCTTTAGGACTGTGGGCTCTTTACCACAGCTAACCAGTGCTAAAGTGCATGTGTCATCTACTTCATACATGGTAACATTGGCTTATCCACAATTGGCATATTTAATTTACGTTCAAGTCCCTCATAAAGTGCACTACATATGCACAGTGCCTGTAAATTAAATGCTACTAATGGGCCTGCAGCATTGATTGTGCCACCCACTTCTGTCGCCCTTTAAACATTGCTGAGCCTGTGTGAGCAGTTTTAAACTGCCATGTCGATGTGGCAGGTTAACCATCTTGCCAGGCCTAAACCTTTCTTTTTAATACATATAAGTCACCACTAAGGAAGGCCCTGGACTGACAAATTGCAGGGTTCAGTATATTTAAAAATGAGGACATGTGCTTTTAAGTTTTACATGTCTGGATAGTGAAAAACTCTAAAATGTGTTTTTCATTACTGCAAGGCCTATCTCTCCCATTAGATAACACTGAGATTACCTTATTACATTTTAGAAGTGTAATTTCTGATTGGCAAAAAATGAAACACCCAGATATGGTGTCTCTGGAATCACAATTCATGGTGAAGTCATGTTTTAAATAGTAATTCTCAAAATGCCACTTTTAGAAAATTGGCATTTTCTCACTTTAGCCATTTGGTGCCTTCTGCCTGTCTCTGAATACACATCTGGCGTGGGTAATAGCTGGGCTTTGTGCATTCCCTCTATACAGCCACCACAAAGGGAACCTAGATGTGACTAATGGGCCATTCAAATCCTGATGGGCCATCCTGGGCAGGATAGGAGGGAGGAGCTGACACTTACATCTGAATAGGCCATGTCCTGTCCCCACAGAAATGGCTACATACCCCCATGTAGTGAGTCTGGAGCCAGGGCAGGAAGTGCCTAAAATAGACTCTGGTCGCCTTAATTTATTTTTATTGATTGAGGACGATTACCAGGACTAAAATAAAAACAAAGGAGCTTTAGGTACCATGATAGCTACTAGACTAGTGTGATCACTACTGTGGTGTGGTCAACATGTTTTGTGCCTTAGATGCCCCAAAATCGGGCGGCATTTCATCAGGACTTAGGGAAAAATCTATTTGAGCCTCCGATAGAGGGCTAGGGCTCTCCTTTCAAACAAGGATGGCCTATTGTGTTAACCGGTTACCCCAAGGTGGGTGCCGATCAGTGATTCCACCTTAATGGAGGTTAGGTAGTGCTTCATAGGTGTGATGGAGGGTCCCGACCAATATGAGGGACACTTTCTAGCTGGTCCGGACAGTGCCGTTCAACCTACTCACCTCCATACGACATGGAAGAACTTTAGTCCTGGTATCCTTCCTGAATCATTAATAAAAATGTAAGGCGATCAGAGTCTATTTTAGTTATCACTCCCTCACTACCCTTTCTCCCCTTCACTTGCATTCATGTATACGGCATCTCCAGATCAAAAGATCTCCAATAAAGAAGCTACCAGGCCCGTCAGGCGAGGAGCTCCCAATGATGAAGTATGACACCCTAACAGGAGTGTGAGGGCACCAAGATCTGATTTTCAGATCTCCCAGTGACTTATACAAAAGCCACTGGATCAAACTGGTTGTATCCACTCAGCTGAGGAGGAACTACCCTATTTCTGATGACAAATAAGCTACTCCCAGGAGGAGCTAGGATGTAGGACCTCAGTAAATGATCATGCACTTCCTTCCCTCCATTTGATTTAGAGCCAGGGCAGGAAGGGCAGGGACTTTGGGCACTTTAACGGCTTGTCTTTGAAGTCTCCCCACTACAAAGGCACACCTGAGTATAAGTACTGGACCTCTGACACCACCAACTCAGTGCACTTCTGGACTTGTGGATACTCTGCCAGGAAGAAGGATGGCATTACTGCTGAAAGGACTGCCACTCTACCGGACTACTACCATGCAGGACTCCTGCTCTGATGTGCTGACCTGCTGGCTGCTGCCCTTCTTGCCTGGGAGTGAGAAGGACTGGACCTGCATCTCTCCAACCCAGAACTAAAGAGACTCAATGGGCTAGCTGGCGTGCCTCCTGTGTGAAGTCTTATGGACATCAAAGACTTCGAACTCACCCTGCTATAGCGCCAGCACTCTTCTATCTGTGAGTCTTGCCCTGCCAAGTGATGCCAATCCAGTCCTGGACCCTTGGAACTGATTATAAAGTGCTGCTCCTGTATAAATCCACTCATTGATGCCGCTGCGCTGCTTGGAACCAGAGCAACTCCGTTGACACCAACACATCGCTACGAGGATCAAGGAAATCCCATCGCCGATGGCACAACACATTGCCTCCATTCTTAATGCATTTTGGACGTTGCGTAGCTCGCAGCCGATGCATTGCCTACATCCAAAGGATCGACACATTGCATCCTTTGCTCCTCGTATCTCGTCCTCGACGTAGATGCAACTGTGAACCAAGGTACTGTTTCAACGGTCTACGGCTGGTCTCTGTATCCGACCGCGCTCCATCGCGGTTGGCCTGAACATTGTATTTGACCGGGTCTAGCACATCCAGGTTTCCCTGGTTGGCCCTTTATGCTTTTAAGCACTACACTTCAGTTTATTGTTTCAAAATTCATAACTTCGGTTATACATATTGGATTATTGTAATTTTGCTCTTGTTCTGTTCATTAAATTAAGCTTTACTTTTCTAAATAAGTGTATTATTTTTTGTGTGGTCTTTGCACTGTTTTACTGTTTGCAGTGTTTCACAAATGTTTACACATGGCCTCTTAAATTAAGCCTGACTTCTCTGTGCCAAGCTAACTTCGGTTATACATATTGGATTTTTGTCATTTTGGTCTTGTTCTGTTCATTAAATTAAGCTTTACTTTTCTAAATATGTGTGTTATTTTTTATTGTGGCCTTTGCACTGTTTTACTGTTTGAAGTGTTTCACAAATGCTTTACACATGGCCTCTTAAATTTAGCCTGACTTCTCTGTGCCAAGCTACCAGAGGGCAAGTACAGGTTAACTTAGGGTGTGTAACTGACCTACTCTGACTAGGATCATGGTTCCTGCTTGGACAGGATGCCTACCTCTGCCAACCAGAAACCCAATTCCTGACACAATGTATCCCTTGAAGAGTTACTGATGCCCCAAGGGAGGTGGTAACTGATTCACCAAGGGGCCTCTTCCCCTTTGGCAATAGTGTTGGTAGTCTCAGGGAGTGTGGGGAGTAGACAGTGGTCCAGCCTTCTCCCCTGATGTTTTTTCTAATGTAAACCAATTTTTTTTAGAGCATAATCGGTTCCTGTACGGCTTATAATGTTCATGAAAAACACATTTTTCCCCTAAAATAACAGCTTTTCATCTTTAAGTACCTGCAGTCGCGGCTGGTATCGAGGCAAAGTAGTGGGGAGGTAGGGGAGGGAGTGGACAAAAAAAACAAAAACCTACCTGAATCCCGTTGCATTGCCACTCTTCTGGCTCTACTGCCCTGTGGCCATTGGCCAATCCAGACAACAGTGCACCTACCACCCCCCTGTGCCTGGCAGCCCTATGGCCCTGCCCCGTTGACTCCAAAGTATGGAGAAAAATAAAACAATAATAAACATGCTTTATTATCGTTTTATTTTTCAAGATTTGGCGAGGGGGCGACACTCCTTCGCCATAGCGGAGGAGCCGCTGCTGGTGCTTAAAAATCACTTTGTCATATTCCTCAAGTACTCATGTGCATTATTTTCAACATAGATAGATACTGCATTGCCTGGTCATGTATGCCGGTATCATGCTACGGGTAGCATTATATAAGACTAGAGATGTACACCGCTGCCTCTGGAAAGTAGCACAGAACACTCCACAACCATCCGAGCAACAGGAACAGGAAAAAAAGTCAGATGGGTAAACGCATTAATGCCCATGTGGGAAGACTGACCTGCTCCACACCCACCCTCTGTCTCTATCCACTCTAAAATGCACTGGCTGTAATGTAAGGGAGCAAGTGGAAATCGTAGGCTGATTTCCTATGAGGTTTACCATCAAAATGGTCCTTACTTCTCAAACACAATTTCTCTTTTCAGACACAGCAGAAATAATGAAATTCTATTTTTTTCGTGCTGCTTCTATTGCCGATAAATTGTGTTTCGATAGTTATCCAACATATTTCCCTACTGCAATATGACGTCACCACTTGCGTGTAATAAACTCTTTCAAGCGAGTAGTTCAATAGGTTATTAGTGGTGCGTTCTGCCGCAAAACGTGCCTATAACAAGAAAATAAACTTAAAGATTTAAGTGAAATAATAGACTTCTTCCTTTTTAAAAGATAGAGAATTATCCCATTCATGGCTCAATTTTATGCTTAGTGAGATTGTGGCAGATGTCACGCAAAGAGCAGAAGTCACAATGAGCATCTTTAGTTTTTTGTAAACTCACTTTCTTCAGGGGACAGCTCATCACAGGGATTTACGAGATTACTGAAAGGAATTTGCCTTTCGGATAGCCTCATGATTAAAGTGTTGAATTGCCTTCTATTTTGTAATCTGCTGTCATTCTTTCACACCTTTGTGCTTAGAAACTGTTCCTGTCGTTGTCAATAGTATATCGTTTACTTTTACAATAAAGATGCAAAACGAAATAACCAGTGAACACGTTTTTATACCGCTTAGACTGCTTTCTCTTAGATTAGAAAAAAATAAGCCTATTGAGCAGGTGAAAAGAAAACCAATAAGCATAGTAAATGCAATCGGTCTTGCATTTGTACGAGTTAGAGCTATTGGCATTGTAAATGGCAATGTCTTTACCCTATGTGTTATGGAGAGTATGCATGTCAATGTCAATGTCAATGTCAAATGCTTTTATATAGCGCACTTATCATCAAAGGAGGTCTCAAGGCGCTGTAGAGGAATTATGTGGGTTGATCGGATTAGTTAGTTGTGTAATTGAGTGGAATGGAATTGTGTGGTGTGGAGTGGATTTGTGTAGTGGAATTATGTGGCATGCTGTGCAAACATGTGGATATTAATTATGTGGTATTGAGTGTAATGGAGATATGTGGAGTGGAATTGTGTTTTATGGAGTCTAATTATGTGAAATTATATTTTGTGTTCTGGATTGGCACGATGTGGAATTGTGTGGTGTGGATTGGATGTATGTGGTTTGTAATTGTTTTGTTGAGTTGTATTATGTTGTTTGGTGTCGAATTATGTGGTGTGGATTGGAAATGTGTGGAGTTGATTGGTATTGTAAATGCAAATGTCTTTTACCTGTGTGTTACGAAGTGTAGTGGATCTTTGTGGTGTGTCTGGGATTTATGTTGTTGGTTTCGAATTGTTAGTTGTGGAACTGAGTGGTGTGAAATTGGTTGGTCTGGAATAGATTTGGATATTGGTATGTGGCATGGTGTGCATGGGAATTGTTTGTGGATAGTAATTATGGTGTATTCGAGTACACTGGAGGTATTCTTAGTGGGATTGTGTGTTATGGGGTATAATTATGTGGAATGTTATTTTGTATTGTGGAGTGCTAAGTAGTGGGGTTTAAATATTTGGTGGTTAGTAGAATTTTGTAGAATGATGTGCGATTATGTGGTGTGTATTGGATGTATGTGGTGTTTTATGTAATTGTGTTGTTGAACAGAATTATGTGGTCTGTCGTTGAATTATGTGGTGTGGAATGGAAATGTGTTGAGTTGAATTGTGTGGCATGTAACTGTGCGCGTGGAGTGAAAATATGCTGATGAAATCATGTGGCATGGTACGGAGTGCTTTATGTGGATTGTTGCTTTGTGGAATATGAGTTTCATGTGGTGTGGAATTATGTGGTAGCAAGTTGAGTGGTATTATGTGGAGTGTAAATATGCTGGGTGGTGTTGATTTGTGTGTTGGCTGATCTCAGTGACATTGAGCAGTTGGGTGACATCACCAGTGCTATGGTATTTACAAAACCACAGTAGCCTGCGGTGAGGCTCTGCCTCTTGAAGCCTCATTTCGACCTCTGATTTAAATAAGTGGTAATACCCAGTATGATGCTTACACGACCACAAAAGAATCTACAGTATTGCAAATAATTATGGTACTCTACACATGGATTACGAAGAACTTGCTCAAATGACTGACTACTAATTTTCCATAGGATCTGGGAGAACGGTGACATTTTGCATTTTTGTTACAGTAAGTGCAACATTCTAAGTCAACAGAATTTGGTGCTAGAGCTGTACTGGCTTGCTGGCATTTTTTTCAGAATTCTACATGAGGGTTCCCTGTCATAGTTGCTCTAGATGTATTTCTTGTCTCCACTCACGCTTGGGCAGAATGCACAAGCACTGAGAGAGAGATACATTATGGCTGAGGGTACGAGCTGTTGTAGGAAGGTGCGCCGGCATAGGCCACGGCGAAGGTATGGTAGTCGTGCCGGCCCCCGATGACTATACAGTGGCGGGCCTGTCACACGCATTGATGAGGCGACAGCTGCGCCCCCGCTTCTAATTGGGCAAAGTCGGGGGCGTGACCCGAAATTGCTTGAAAGCACTTCCGGATCGCGGACTTGGGCTAACGCCAGACCAGTTAGAACTGGCCTGGCTGGAATCTGGGCAATAAAAGCCTGAGGCGGAGTCTGCCTCTTTGCTCGCTGCTCCCTCAGCTGCCATTAATCACACCAGCTTCGCTAGGAGGCTGTATTCTACCTGGGTAGTCTTCCACCGGTACAGTTACACCAGCAATGAGTATCATAGTGTGTGGCAAGAATGTATGTCAATTTTGTCTGATTCAGCCAGCCCTAGCATTATTATCCTGCACTGGTGGGGGGGAGGAGAGGGGGTGGAATGACTTGGAACGCCTGGGTAGAAAGGGTTGACTGGTCTATGCCTGGGGTACACCTCGGAACAGAGACAGCAGAGATTCCAATGGAGGGGAAGTGAACCTGTGAAGGCATTGAGCCACTTGAAAAAATAATTATTAACAAGCAGGGGAGAATAGCTAGGGTTTTGTACTTGCAGACTATAGCCCATGGGGCATCTGAGGGGAGTTGTGCTTCTTAAAAAGACAGTGTCCATTTGTCCAATATAAGGAATGTAATCTTCAGGGAGAATCTTCTGTCCTAATTAGTTAGGTGTAGAGACAGTTCATGACCTTTCTGGGAATTTTTTGGGGGGCCTGATAGTTGGGCAACTATGCAGGCCTGTGGCGGTAATGTCATGATTGGTGAGCAGTAAATTGAAGGTCCTTAGAGACGCCGCCATTCTTGAATGGGGTTGCCCAAGGGGAAAGGACAAGTGGTCTCTCCTAGAACTCCAGGGGCAGTTACAGCCAGTTGACTGGATGGGTGCGGGGGAGGGGGAGTTACGCTTTCTAGTCAGCTACTTGGCCACCCCGCACGTGCACAATGGCGCAAATTAACTGCGCAAAACGGCAAGGGCTCCATTATGGAGATAATCTACAAGGCGTACGGGGGTGACCTGGGGGGGGGTAGCACCCTCATGAGGAACGGGCCGTCTGCGCATGTGCACTCCGGTTGGAGGCCGGGCATAAGGGCGTACGGGGGTGACCTGGGGGGGAAGTACCCCTAATGGTGAACGGGCCCCCTGCACATGCGCACTCTGGATGGAGTGCAGGCATAATTGGATAAGGATCTGGCGCCAGTTATTGACCTAGCCGTAGGCTCACAATAGGGATACGCAGAAAAATGAAATGTTGTTAATATGATTACTGACTATGGTATGTTTAGATTCGGATAGAAATACCTTTGTATTAGAGATATGTTAAGGATAGCCATCTGACATCTGCACCTAACAATGCTATCAATGTAATGGTTTTCTGCGTATTGTGTAAATATTTTATATTCATTTTTGTTTTAAAAACTTTATGTAAATAAATACGGCTGGGGGTTTACGACCCCTAATCCAAAATCTTCTCATGTTATCTTGATATTGGCAGGAGAAGAAGGGATCTAGGTAGTACCTGGCCATATAGGAAGGTGGGTCCGGCAACGGCCACGCCGAAGGTATGGCGGTTGTGCCGGCCCTCAATGATCATACAGGGGCGGGCCTGTCGCTCACAGTGATGATGAGACAGGCGCGCCCCCGCCACTAATTGGTCAGAGTCGGGCGTGACCCGGAAATGTTTAAAAGCACTTCCAGGTCACGGACTTGGGCTAATGCCAGGCCAGTCAGAACTTGCCTGGCTGGAATCTGGGCAATAAAATCCTGGGGAGCGGCGGAGTCTGATTCTTTGCTCGCCGCTCCCTCAGCCTGCCATTAATCACACCAGCCTCGCTAGGAGGCTGTATTTAAATTTCCCCACCCACCGTCCCCTAAAAGCAGGGTTTACAGGATGTATTGTTAGGAATTTAAATTTTCAGTTTGACATGATTATGTTTATTGTACGTGTGATAATTTTTCTTTCCCATTATAGGAGGTTTTTTCCTTGTACAGGTTGCTTATTGTCATATTTTTAGTACTATTCCTTGGTCAGGCAGTAAGGTCATGATTGGTGAGCAATAAATTGAAGGTCCTTAGAGGTCGGCGCCATTCTTGAATGGGGTTGCTCAAGGGGGAGGGTCAAGTGGTCTCTCCTAGAACTCCAGAGGACAGTTACAGCCGGTTAGCTGAATGGGTGCTGGTGAGGTATGCTTTCTGGTAGGCTGCTTGGCCACCCGGCACATGCACAATGGTGCAAATAAACTGCGCATAACTCCATTATGGGGATAATCTACAGGGCGTATGGTGGTGACCTGGGGGGAAGTACCCTCACGGGGAATGGGCCCTCAGCGCATGCGCACTCCGGATGGAGTGGGGGCATAATTGGATAAGGATCTGGTGCCAGTTATTGACCTTGCCGTAAGCTCACAATAGGGATACGAAGAAAAATAAAATGTTGTTAATATGATTACTGACTATGGTATGTTTAGATTCGGAGAGGAATACCTTTGTATTAGAGATATGTTAAAGTTAGCCATCTGACATCTGTACCTAGCAATGTAATGGTTTTCTTCCTATTGTGTAAATATTGTATATTAATTTTTGTTTTAAAAATGTTATGTAAATAAATACGGCCGGGGGTTTACGACCCCCTAATCCAAAATCTTCTCATGTTATCTTGATATTGGCAGGTGAAGAGTGGTCTAAAGTGGTAGTACCTGGCCATATAGGCAGACTTAGGTTGCACTACATAATGCAAAAAGCAAGCACAACACATTGTGAACTGAATTATTTGGACACAAATATGATTATCAAGGATATGAGATGCTTTGATCGTGCATTTACTCTCAAAGTTTCTATAAGCAGTTTCTGCTCTGTGAAAGGCCAACCAAATGCTAAATCCGGGGTATTGTGCTCCATAGCCACGCCTTGACTCTGTCGTAGTGACGCAACTCCTAGTGTCACCACTCCCTGAATGCACTTTCGTGTCCTAGATAACACTTCCCACATATTTTTATGTTCGGTGCCGTTTGTGCTGTGTGTTGCACAGTGCTGGTCGTGCTGTGAGTCCAGACGTTGTTAGTAATTGTGATGGACAACACTGTTGGTGCATAGTGATGAGCACTGATGTTTGTGTGTTGTGATGCACTGTGGTACTGGTGTTGTTTTAAATACAGGGCGGACCCTGTAGCGTGATACAGTGTGCTTTTATCATGTGATGCACAATGCAATTGGTAGTCTATAGTGGACAGTGTTTTTTTAATTACATGGTACAAAGTACAATGAAATGTCCACTGTTTTTGTAGTTACGTGCATTGGTAGCTGTGGTGTCTGCTGGAGAGTGCTGTGTGTGATGGACCGTGTTGTGTCTATGCAATTTGATACACAACGTTGGTAATGGGTGTGATACAAAGTGCAGTTTGTTGTAGGGTGCTCAGTGTAGTTCGTACTTTCTGATTCGCAGCGTTATGGGATTGGCTGTGCTGTTTGTACTGCAGGATGTGCAGTGCTGTTCGTGCTGTGTTATGAGAAGTATTGCTTCTTCTGTTTGATGCCTACGCTCCTTGTGATACATTACAAGGTGCATGATTTGTGGTACCCCGTGTGATTCGTGTAGTGTGATGCGTAATGCTGTCTGTGCTCTGGGATGCTCTGTGTAATAAGATGCACAGTGCTGTGTATCGTGTGATGCTGTGTGTTGTGTGTGCTAGACAGTACTGCTTGTAACTGAGGAGCATAGTGTTCCTTGTACAGTGTGATGTTTATTTTCATGCCGGCTCTGTGATTGGCACAGTTGTAGGATACACACTGCTGTTTATTGTGAAGCACACCCGTGCTCTTTGCAAATTGGTGGCGCCAGTGTCTGGGACGTATCGTGGGCAGTACTGCTTGTCCCTGGTTTGTGCTGTGTTGTTTGTACTATGGATGCACGGTTTTGTTGGTGATTTGTAGTGGATGGTGCTAAATGGTGCGGTGCTTTACTTATGGTGTGACACACTTTGTTGGTTGTGCATCCGGTGAATTGTGGTGTCTGTGATGGATAGTGTGATCGAAGCCTGTACTGTATGATGTTCAGTTCTATCTGTGCATCGTGTGGTGGGTGCACTATGCTCTTCGTAGAGTGATACACGATGCAGTGTGTCCTGAGTCGGGCTGTGATGTTGGTGTTGTGTTGGGCAGTGCTGTTTGAGTTGTGTGGTGAACAGTACTATTACTCCTTGTGTCGCATTGAAGTGTGCACCATACTGTATATAGTATCTGATAGTATAATGGGGGGCACAAGCTTCAGGCTCCTCTTTATTTGCTTGTGCCCACCCATCCCCATATAGGAAATACTTTCTGTTATTTAAACAACAGAACTGGCCTGCCACTTTGCAAATTAGGCGACTGTGAAATTGACTCAGCATATGGAGACGGGTTTCAGTCCCAGCTGACCTTATCCACTAACCTGAAACAAGACATTACAATGTTGCAGTGGAGCCATGTATATGTTACAAAAACAGCCGCTGCAGCATTTAATGTGTGTGCTTCTTTAAATGCACTTGCGCGCTCAGGGAGTGTCCTGCAAACCACGTGGGAGAGCCAGGGACTCGACCTAAAAACAACTGTTGTGGGAGGGTCACCTTCCTGCCCATCAACAATCACCTGCCTTTTACTGTTTCTGTGTGTGCTGTTCAACGCAGCACGCAGCACACATTGAAACAGTAAAAATGAGGAGAAATAACTGGGAGGAAAAGAGCACTGCAGCTGCTGCACCTACAGGCAAGAGGACCTGCAAGGTAAACCCGGGATAGGCTGTGCTGTGTACCACTTTGTGCACTGTGCTTAAAATTCCTAGGCCTAGGCTTCCTGACTAGCAGAGGGTATTATTAATATCTACTGAACTGCTGAAGTACTTTGGATGGGCTGGGGTGAAAGATCCCCAGGCAAGGACAGATTTTTATATCCTTTTAACACATTTCACCCATGGGTCCATTCAGTTACACACCCTGGTAAAAAAAAATGCTGTGGAATTTTTCAGAAGGGAGACATTTCCTTGTTTACAGAAATGGTGTAGTTGAAGTTTGTTTAAATGAAGTCTTGCACAATTTCTGTCATTTAACTTTAGAATGGTAAAGTTAAGGTTAATCCAGTGTTGTCATGCATGAAAACAGTACTATTACGTGTAGAAAAGGTAGGAACTTTGCTAGCTCTGACACCTGCATAACACCTCCTAGCTTCATGTTGCAGTCTTGGCTTACAATCTCAGCCTACCAAACTTATAAGGATGGTAAATTGTCTGTCTATAAATTGGTTAACCATGCCACCTGTTATGTATAGCGCTTATCAAGTCAAATATATCTTTATTACGGCCAACATGGCCCAAAAAGTACAGATATTTGCAACATAGTATTAAAAATGTTCAGTAGATAATTTTAAAATACCATAAAATAGACTCCAAAGGTATATACAATTTAAAATAAGGATTAAAATCAGAGTAATACTTTCCTCCCAGATCTTTACATAGCAGCATCAATTATAGGATCAAAGTGCGTGGTGCAATATTCAGAAATTACTGGCGTTCAGTAGCCCCCCATGTTAGAGTTTTACATCCACCCAGAACCAATTGGTAAGAGGGATGGAACTGTAGCTATTTCCTAGCTGCCAGGGCAATTGAAGATTTAATAAAGATCCTTCTTGTACACCACATTGAAAAAAGGAACCCTGCCACAGAATAGACTATTGGAATACTAAGGTCACATTTCAGTATCCTGAAAGTTTCAACGCAGGACCCCCTGCCTAAATTTCTACAAATCTGGGCTAGCCATCTCTTTCTCATTTTGCTGTTCCCCAGGCATACAAAGAAGACATGGAGCTCAGATTCCCCAGGATAATCACAAGCAGGGCACCTGGACTCATTTTGTGGTTTCCATTTAGAGGTCATACAGCGCAAAGGTAGGACTCCAAATCTGAACTGTAAGAAGAGTTTTCTAGCAGCCGGGGGATTAATTAGGTTGAAGACTCTTTCGAAGGCGGGGCTATCCTTTATTTCCAAAAACATTTGGGAAGTTTGACATAAGTTGGAATCTGAGTGTAGCAGGGCTAGTCTATAGTTCTTATAGATAATTTGTAATTGTTGTTTAGAAACTTGAGTACAAGCTACCTCCGGATTAGACAAGCATTCCCCCAAACCCATATCAACTAATAGGTTTTTAATATGAGCCAACCAAGGGTGCCTAGCAGCACCTCTGATTTCTAGAACTTCAGACAGTTCCTCTCTGTAGACAATGAGTTTCGGGGTCGACCATAGGCGACGCCAGTATAGAAGGGGTCTGAGGCATAAGACTGCCTCCAGTTCCATTAGACCCAAGTCTAAACGGAGAGGTGTTAGAGGGGTACTGCGTGGTAGATTAAAGAGATTCCTGATGTATTGGTTCTCTATCTGTATTAGGGACATGGGCCTAGCGCTTATGGATGGAACAATTTCAGTACCCAGCACTGTACAAAAACAAACATTTTATTGTCAGAAGATAATCATCATTAAAACTTGCATACACATGTGCAGGCCCGACACGGGTGTAATGTGGTCACTGACATAATGTTGATAATTCCTGACATAATCTGGGCATCAATGGCGTGCTATGAGGATACATATGGCAAGCACACAGAGCCTATTGGTATGTGGCACTGGTACGTGTGAATATTCGGTGAACATGGCCAGCTGACATTTGGCTGCCAAACATGCTTTTATTAAAAATGAAAAGCTGATATCTCAAGACAAAATATAAGTTTGTGTCATAAAAGTGCTCACTTTTATTGTTGAGAATTAGGTTTATGATTATAATAAAGAGGACCTGTGGCCCTATCATGCTTGGCTTTTATGGCACAGCGCAGAGCCCACTGCCAGTCTTAAACTCCTGCAGGGTGCAAAGTGAATTAATTTACCTGTATATGTCTCTTAGGGGCATATTTACAAGCCCATATCACCACCACCACATCACTTCACGTGGCTTCAAATCAAATAAGCTTTATTCGGTCTTTAAGTTTAAAACCATAAAAGCAGCAAAAAGAAATACATACATGTATATAGACTTCAACAGTTCCTTACAATGTTAAGAAAAAAACGGATATTTAAAGCAAACTAAAATCAATCTAGTGCAAACTAAAAACGCAGGGTAGGCAGAGTCCCCTTTCACCAAGTGTTATAGTTCGATGCTCTGGGGCCAGGGTAAAAATCAAACAAGTCCCAAGTAGAAATAGGGCCATCTCCAATTTTGGGCTGGGAAAATCTTAAAAAGGGGACAATGTTCCTGTGTTTGAATTTGATTAAAAACAGGTCTCCCGGAATGTCTTTGGGCAACATCCCTAGCCATCCCGCCCTCCTGACGCTCAGGATTCCGCCATCTAGGTCAGGTGGCAGCGGTCTATTGTTGTTGAGCCAAAAGATGGCTTTATTCAGCAGATCCTGGCTTGTTTCATGTTTGCCCTGGCTACGTTCGGGGACCCCGGAGAGAACAGTCACATAGGGGGCGGCTTCAGGGGGTAAATTCATTCGATGTCTTCTTTCTTGAGGGAGCCTAGGGGCTTTGATAGGGAGACGAGTGGGCTTAGAAGTAACATTACGGCCACTTGGTATGAGTGTGCTGAGAGAGGGATCAATTGTTCGTTCTTTCCTATGTTCGATGGATTTGGGGTTCACAAAGTTAGTAGAGAGCGTAGGATGAGAGGGAATAGCAGTATTTACAGTTGATGGTAAAATCCTTTGTACTATTTTTTCAACATCAGACAACCTATCTCCCAGATCCTTAATTTTTGAGAGCAGGGGTGATAAAGCCGCATTCAACAATCGCTCAATATGGGCCAGTAGGGTCGATTGGAGGGTGGAAACAGAGTCATTTGATGTAGTCCCCGCCTTAAACGGCGTTGATACGCTTGGGTTGACGGGGGAAAAAGAAGAGCTACAGCACATTCGGGCCGCATTTGGTGGGGTCACCTCATTGTTCCTTTTGCTGATTGGTTCCCGAGACGGTGTATCAGCTTGAGGCAGGATTATTTCAGGGGCCTGGGGAGTGCAGTTTATGAGATCCGTATCTCCGTCCACTGTAGGGGGAGTAGAAATATCAGGGGCATAGTTTGTGCCACACAAGGCATTCAGTTCTTCCCAGATAGACATAGTAATTGAGTTACAAAGGCCCCCAAAACGTCACTAGGCAAATCAAAACACAATAGAAAAGGGTAAAGTGTCTCTGTACCTCTTCCTTTGATGGGGCCAAGTGGGGTGGCCCGTCCCGTCCTCCTCAGGTCCTCTGAGGGCCACAGAGGGCCCGCCCTTTGCCCGGGCTTAGCCCGGCGCCCGCCCGCGCGCGCGTCCCGCGGGGCCGGAAGTGACGGCTGACTGAAATAGGCTCCGGTAGCAAGTGGGTATGGCCGCCGCCTCCCGAGTCCTCCCGCTACCTCCAGGAATGTCCGTGCACTTCACTGTGCACACGCTGCATCTCCCGCGAAGCGGGAGACGCAAGGTCTGTTTTGAATCCCCCGGTAGCAAGGGGGTGTGGCCGTCGCCTCCCGAGTCCTCCCGCTGCCTCCAGGAATGTCCGTGCACTTCACTGTGCACACGCTGCGCCTCCCGCGAAGCGGTAGACGCGAGTTCTGTTTTGAATCCCCCGGTAGCAAGGGGGTGTGGCCGCCGCCTCCCGAGTCCTCCCGCTGCCTCCAGGAATGTCCGTGCACTTCACTGTGCACACGCTGCGCCTTAACGTGGCTTAACGCCGCCTTGTGAATAAGGCCACCTTTCACGCTATACTTAGCGTGAAAGGGGTGGGCAATGGGTGTAGAGTTGGGCATTCCACCGAAACACCTATTGATTTTAACGCTGCCCCATATTTACAAGGACAGCATAAATATGGGGCAGAACAAAAGTTAAGACCTGGTCTTAAACAGGCGCAACAAGGAGAAATATTTTATTTCTCCTCCTTTTTGCTGGTTCAATGTGTGCTGTGTTGTGCAGCACACATAGAAACAGTAAAAGGCCGTTGATTGTTAATGTGCAGGAAGGTGACCTTCCTGCAACAGTTTTTTTTTAGGTTGAGTGTTTCAGACAGCACTGCTGCCTGGTTGCAAAAGACATATTATCGGTTTACCGAGAGATTATCTGGCTTAAAGCCCACCCATTGCTTACCATTGGTTGGCTTTATTGTGACTCTCATTTGCTTTGCTTCCAACCGAATGGCTTTCTGTCTTGCGGGTTTCCAATTTAGTGCCCCCTGCAGCATAGCTTCTATACCATCTGAGTGGCTGGCATTTATACCTTAGGGTAACTTTATTTTCTTTTAGCTTAAACATTCCTGGTGAGTGCATGTGTTTTCGCTCTCTCATCAATTTTATCCTCCCTTGGTTGCTTCCTCTTCTGTGTCTCATCCCCCCACCATTCGGGTAGCTTCCCCACCACTGCCCATGATACTTTTATTCATGTTGATTTCCCCGCTCGCCTTTCCTCCATCTATGTTGCTGTGCCCAGCTGCCAGTCCACCCCCTCTTATTTGTTTTTCTGCTCATTCGCTGTCCAATTTAAAGTCATTTTAAAAAAACTTTTTTTACTGATCCATCCCAGATCGATAATATACCATAGTAACTACTGCCTACAGCCAACCCAAGTGAAGCTATGAGTAAATGCCAGTGAAGTAATACTTCACTGATTTGCTACTACTTTTGGCCTGTTTGCGATGCTCTGAGTCTGCCTATGATCTATTCTATGCTCATCCCATACTTTTCCTGAATCTACACCTGATCTAACCTAATAGTAAGCATTTCAAACTAGCCAGATAACATGATTTCATTATTTGTGTCTCGCAAAACTGCATTTTCTGACCAGTAGATACTTTAAAGACACCTGCAGATAAACAGTGCCTAATTTATGCCAGTGGACAGAACTGGCATTCCTTTTGGGGAGTGAAGCTTATTTTTCAACCTCAGAATTTAAATTGGCATATAAGTGGAGTAAGCTCGGATGCAAAAGGGCCTGCTAGTGTGAGACAAGTGTAGGGTAATGGAAGAAAAATGTCTGAGGTGGAATCAAGACTGAGCACACTTGGTGTTAGGTAACCCTGGCATTTAGCATCTCTGGCGGTGGTCTACTAAGAAAAACTTTGGACCACTGCACTTCTTTTTTTGTTACAAATTAAATCCTGCTGATAGGGGATTCTAAGTCACCTTAAAACACCTTCAAAAAATATGATGATTCAATTTCCGGTATGGAAAACCTGATTTAAATTCTCCCATTTCTGGGTTTAGTGCTGTCCTTTGATACCAGTGAAGGAGATGCATTAGTCTGCACCTATGAACTGCTTTCAAGCTTTCCTCTGTTAAATAGATCACAGTTTACTGAAAATAGGGAACCCCGCCTACCACTCTAACCCTTCCCAGCCACAGGGCTCACATTTTTCAATTTCTTCCTGAATTACAGTAAAAACATTTCTTGGCATTAGTTAATTCTCAGTGGAATACTCATTTTTCAATTTCTTCCTGAATTTATTGAGTGCACAATTATCCTTATTAGCACATACATGATGTGTTTTATTAGCGGCTTTTGTAGTGCATGGACTCTCGTAAGAATGGCCTCATTGTTCTGTTATTCATCCAACTTGCTCTGTACATCTTGCCACTGTGGACCAATACTGGCAATGTATTTGGAAAATAATGCCAGTAAATATACGATTTATCAACATTTGTTTCATGGAAGTTACTCCAAATAAACCCCCCACTACCCTGAGCGTCTGAGCTTACTCACTACTACCATCAGAACCATGAAAATCCGATAAAGCATCACACTAATACTATATCGGTGTCTTTAATTGTCACTTCTAATAATGGTTTCCTCTACTTTTGCTCTGTTTTTGCCTCTCCCGCCTCTCATTTCATTTACCCATGCTGGATACACCGTATCATTATGTGATCTCCTCTTGTACAAAAGAAAAGGTGTGACTCCTTTTGACGAACGAGGAGTCAATCTATACATGTAAAGCTTTCTCTTGGGTTTCTCCATCCAAATCAAACCATTCAACACTGATTGTTGTATGCACTCCTTAACCTCTTCATTGACGCATTCAATCATTCCATTGGCTGCTTGATGATATAAAGATGTTATTTTATGCTTGATTCCCCTCTCATTCAAAAACTCCTCCATCACCTTAGAGGTTAGCTGCACATCATTGTCCGTCATCAAAGAGACAAGAAAACCTACTCCTCCAAACATCTCTTCCAAAAATAAAATAACACTGCCTTGGCTACTTTCAATTCTGGCCATTAAGAAAACATATCTATACATGTGCTGATAAACTCATCAACACCGACACTTTAATTTGACCCACAATATCCAAAACTACTTCAACCACAACTTTAGGATTTTGTCACTTTTAGTACATTTGAAACAATCTTCCTCTTTCCTTTCTATCAAGCTATCCATGCCCTGCCACCAGTAATTCATACTTACCCTCTCTTTGGTTTTAAGATATACCTGGGTGACTTTCATGGACATTATCCACTAATCTCATCCTTAGCTTCCCAGATGGAACCGATGTTTCCCCCTTTCATTACTAAGTAATTTTTTAATGAAAGCCAATCTCTCACTTACGAAAATCCTTTCACTTCCTCACATACTTTATCTTCTTCAGACCATCCCTCCATCAATCTGCGCACTCTGTTGTAGCAGTGTATTCTTCTACTGTCCCTTTCTCTATTCATCTACTTGATCTATACCACCTCAAACTGAGCAGAACATAACGCTCTCGTCACCATATTCAATTTCCAGGGCTTCATCTTCCTCCTCACCTGTCCCATTCACACATCACATAGAACAATAATACACAATGATATTCATCACACCAGGTGCATATGAAATTACAAAATCAAACTCCTGCAAAGTCACCACCCACCTACAAATACTGTTGGAGATGGCATGGAAGCAATAGGGAATTGGATGGCTTCCAATTGCCTGAAATTGAATTCTGACAAGTCCGAAGTTGTTATTTTCGGAAATTTGATGCCGGAATGGTCTTCCCGCTGGTGGCCATTGTCATTGGGTCCTCCTCCCACTCCTGTGAGCAGGGTGAGGAATCTGGGAGTTATGTTCGATGACCGTCTTACCTTTCTCCCCCATGCTAATCAGATCACCTCCTCCGCTTTCCATAAGTTACGACTTATAAAAAAAATTCTTCCTTTCCTCCCGGCCACAGCTGGCAAAACCTTGATAACATCCTTGGTATTGCCCACTCTGGATTATTGCAATGCATTATTTCTGAACACTCAAGAAAGAGTTCTCAATAAAATGCAAGCCATTCAAAACGCGTCTGCCAGGCTTTTCGGAGGTGTCCCCAAATTCCACTCAGTGTCAGGAACCATCAGAGAACTCCACTGGCTTTCCATCAGAAACAGAATTAAATTTAAGTCCCTCTGCATTGTTTATAAGGCCTTGCACAACCAAGGACCAGCCTTTCTGATCCAAAACCTCACTCTCCATCGTCCTCTCAGACCCCTTCGATCTTCCAACCTACACGAGTTGGTGGTACCTCGCACCAAACTGGTGTCCTGGGGTGACAGAAGATTCCTCGTGTCGGCACCTAGACTCTGGAATACACTGCCACATGCCATTAAAACTAGCCCGTCTCTTTGGTCTTTCCGAAAACAACTCAAGACTTGGCTCTTTAATCAGTGATTCCCACTTTCCCTCCTTGGCTGAATATGGCAGATATCCCAGCGCCGAGATGCCCAAGGGCCTTCGCTCGCGCTCTATAAATACTACAAATAAATAAATAAATAAATAAATAAATAAATACCTTTTTTGCAAAAGACTTCCGCCAAAGGCTTATGATCCGTTTTCACTTCAAAAGAGCTACCCCACAAAACTTTTATCAATCCCCTTACAGCCCAATAAACAGCCAGAGCCTCTTTCTCTATGACTGAATAATTAAATTCACCTCCACCCAATGCTCTAAATACAAATAGTATTGTGTTGACTTTGTCTTCTGACACTTACTCTCAGTGGCGGTTTTACCATTTGGGCGGTGGGGCGTTGCCCACTAATAATTATCGGGCAATTTATTCGAGCGGCGCGTTAATAAAAACTTTTATTAATTAACGCGCCGCTCAAATAAATTGCCCGATAATTATTAAAACTGCGGGCGGCATCTTGTCTTAACCCCTTCCATGCTGATGACGGCCCCCTGCCGTCATGCACTACGGTGCTCGTGTGCTGATGATGGCTGTGGGCCGTCATAAACCCGCCCACTAGCGATTCTGCCGCACAGGCGCAGAATCGCGGCCGCATGGAAGGGGTTAAATCACGTGACGTACGTGACAGGGCTGGGACGGAGTCTGTGCTGCTGCAGGTGCACACTGCGCATGTGGTGTTTCCCGGCTGCCCTTTTTAAGCTAAGAACCCAGTGGGCTTTGAAAAGCAAGCACCGCTGAGTACGGGGTTTGCCTAATGCCACAGACCCAAGTGGTCCCAAAATGAGCGGCGTTTTTTGATGCTCACTCCAATCCTGATGATGCTCTCTTTAGAGAGCAGCTATCCTCTGAAGAGAGCAGCGTCAGGATTGGCTACTACTAAGTCAAGTCAAGTCAAGTCAGAAAATTTATATAGCGCGCTACATACCCAGAGGGTCTCAAGGCGCTTGAAGAGGGGTGGGGAATTACTGGTCAAATATCCACGTTTTAAGTTGCTTTCTGAATGCTAGGTGGTTCTGAGTAAGGCGAAGGTGAGTGGGAAGTGAGTTCCAGGTTTTAGCTGCCAGGTAGGAAAAGGATCTACCTCCCATGGTGGTTTTGTTGATGCGAGGTACAGTGGCCAGGGCTTGGTTGGATGATCGTAGCTGGCGTGGGGGGGTGTAGAAGGACAGTCGTGTGTTGAGGCATTCTGGTCCGATTTCGTAGATTGCTTTGTGTGCGTGGGTTAGGAGCCGGAAAGTGATCCTCTTATTGACGGGGAGCCAGTGGAGATTTTTCAGGTGACCAGAGATGTGTTCTTTGCGCGGGATGTCTAATATGAGCCTGGCTGAAGCGTTCTGGATTCGTTGGAGTTTTTTCTGGAGTTTGGCGGAAGTACCGGCGTAGAGGGTGTTTCAGTAGTCCAGTCGGCTCGTGACCAGAGCGTGGGTGACCGTTTTCCTAGTTTCGGTGGGGATCCAGCGAAATGTTTTTTTGAGCATGCGAAGAATGTTGAAGCAGGATGAAGAGACGGCGTTGACTTGTCTATTCATTGAAAGTGAGGAATCCAGGATGACGCCCAAGTTCCGTGCGTGGTCCGTCGGGATGGGTGCTTTTCCAAGGGCTTCTGGCCACCAAGAGTCGTCCCAGGCAGAGGGGGAGGTGCCTAAGATAAGGACTTCTGTTTTATCTGAGTTCAGTTTCAGACGGCTGTGTTTCATCCATTCGGCAACTTCTTTCATTCCTTCGTGAAGGTTAGTTTTGGCGGTGCTAGGGTCGTTGGTGAGTGAAAGGATCAGTTGAGTGTCATCCGCGTAGGAGATGATGTTGAGGTTGTGTTGGCGTGCGATGGCCGCGAGGGGGCTCATGTATACGTTGAAGAGGGTGGGACTGAGTGAAGATCCTTGGGGTACGCCGCAGATGACTTCAGTGGCCTCTGAGATGAATGGTGGGAGGCGGACTCTCTGGGTTCTTCCGGTGAGGAACGAGGTGATCCATTCCAATGCTTTTCCTTGTATTCCGATGTTTTTGAGGCGCTGTAGAAGGGTGCTGTGGCAGACTGTGTCGAAGGCTGCGGAGAGGTCAAGGAGGATGAGGGCGACTGTGTCTCCATTGTCCAGGAGGGTTCGAATGTCGTCTGTTGCTGCGATGAGGGCGGTTTCAGTGCTGTGTTTGGCTCGGAAGCCGGATTGTGAGGAGTCAAGGGATTTGTTTGTTTCAAGGAAGGCGGCGAGCTGGTTGTTGACCGCTTTCTCGATGACTTTGGCCGGGAATGGAAGGAGCGAGATGGGGCAGTAGTTTTTGAGTTCGGTGGGGTCAGCTGTGGGTTTCTTCAGGAGGGCGCTGAGTTCGGCATGTTTCCAGCTTTCCGGGAAGGTGGCGGAGTTGAACGAGCAGTTGATGACATCTCGGAGGTGTGGTGCTATGATGGAGTCTGCTTTGTTGAGGATGTGGTGAGGGCATGGGTCAGTTGGGGATCCTGAGTGGATGGAGTTCATCAGGCGGATGGTGTCCTCAGTGGAGATTGTGTTCCAGTCGTTGAGGGTGTTCAAGGGAGGTGGGGGTTCTGCAAGGGGTTGGGTGGGTTGGTCTACGGGTTGGTTGTCGAAGCTGTTGTGGATGTCTGCGATTTTGTTGTGGAAGAATGAGGCTAGGGAGTCGCAGAGGGCTTGGGAGGGGGTGATGTCGTTGGAGTTGGCCGTGGGATTGGTAAATTCCTTGACGATATTGAATAGTTCTTTGCTGTTGTGGGCGTTGTTATCTAGTCGGTCCTTGAAAGCGGCTTTCTTGGCTTTTCGGATCAGTTGGTGGTGTGAGCGGGTGGCGTTTTTGAAGGCTACCTTGGTGCTGGTGGTTGGATCTTTTTTCCAGGCCTTCTCAAGGGAGCGGCAGAGTTTCTTGGATTTCTTAAGATCATCGTTGAACCAAGAGGCCTTCTTGGTGCTGAGTTTGTTTTGTCGTTTTTTCAGTGGTGCTAGGATGTTGGCGCTGTTGGATAACCATAGGGTGAGGTTGGAGGCGGCTTGATCGGGATTTGAGGAGTGGGCTGGGGGGTTAAGAAGAAGTGATGAGGAGATCTGGTCGATGGTGATTTTGTTCCAATTTCTTTGCAGAGTTGGTTGGGGGTGGTTGTTCGGTTTGGGTTTGTTGTAGGTAAAGTGGACGCAGCTGTGGTCAGTCCAAAGGAGATTCGTGGTGTGACTGAAGGAGACATGATTGCTGGAGGTGAAGATAGGGTCGAGTGTATGACCTGCGATGTGGGTGGGGGAAGTGACAAGTTGTTAGTCCGAGGTTGGCGAGGTTGTCCAAAAGGGTGGTGGAGCTGCGGTCGTTGTGCTTTTCAAGGTGAAAGTTGAGGTCTCCCAGAAGGATGTAATCTTTGGAGGGGGCAGTCCAGTCTGCACCGCAGGGATGGGAGCATCCAACTTGGGGCAATGGCAATGCCCAATCACTGTAATGGCTTAGTGTTAAGCCATTCAATGATTGGACAACATTCTCCACTCTGTAGTTGCTGGGAAAATCGGGCCAGCCCACGGCCAGTCACCCTTCCTCCTCCTCTCCAGCACAAGAGCACGTGCAGCACTGCAGTCAACTCGTGGTGGAGATCTTGGAACTTGGAGATTTCGAAGATCATCTCCCGACATCCAGTGAGTGACTGTGTGGTGGTGGTACTGTGCGTGTCAGGGCTGGGCAATTATTGACAAGACTGTTGTGATATTTCATTTAGTAGTCAGCATGGTGTAATACTAACAAAATATAAATGGTACAGTACACTTAATGTGTGTGTGCTATGAAAAGGGCCACAGGAACTCTGACATTCTGCGGCTGCAGCATTTTCCACAGACATAATTATAGATTTGCTCCATTTGCCACAGTATTTTGCATGATTTTTAGATTTCAGCAAAGAAAATTGTTTAGAGCTCAAACGGATCAAAAGTTACTGAAAAAGAAAAACTACGCGAGTGTTACCGCGCAGTGGCAGGCCTTGTATTGTGCATAGGCAGGTCCTAGTTGATCATTGCTGTAATTAACCGTCAAACTCAAATTATTGAGGTGAAACAGTTAAGTAATACTGCTTCAAAAGAAACCCTATAATTTGCCTTTTCTTGCCCTATAATTCAGTTAACATTGCCCCATAAGTTGGTCCTCCGCATAATTCCAGTGGCCCAAACTATGAGTTACAGGCCCATCAACCCAAAAGAAAACTATTGCTGGATTGTTGACAACTCCATTTATAGCAGGAAACCACGCAGGTCTATTCGGAGACACTACTTTTCAATGAAATATTTTCAAAATAACTTGTCCCGCTTGCTAATTTTAATACATTTCAACATTTGTCATTATTTGGTTGGAGTATTGTGATAGATTTCCGTAATTTACAAATAACTTCTATGTGTTAAACATTTTAATTGTATTTCGTCCTCTTTTCTTTGCTGTTAAGGGGTTCTGTTTAGCATCGCTTGAATATTAATACAGGAATTTTACCAGGCTGACGGTCCTGGGAAAGGAGATTGGGCAATGTAACGCTAGGGGGTCGACCTCAAATCTGGGGAACCGGGTTCGAGTCTCGGCAACCACGCTCAACAACGTCCTGTGATTCTGGGCAAATCTCCCCGTGCCTAACAAAAATGAACGTGTCCTTGTGAACACAACGGGTGCTCATGTAAAGCGCTCTAGTCTTATACCTGATTTCTTGGGGTCAATTTCGCGCTAAAACTAGAAAAATATATATATACATAATAATTCGATACCTGTTTAGAACTACACTATAGACAAAGCCTACATTTAGAGCGTAAGTTATGTCAAAATTGATGCCCATTTATTATACTGTCCTATTGTGTCTAGTGTATTATGTGTTATTTTAAGACAGTTATATTTTTAGCAAGATTTCCTGATTGAAGCTGTATGGATTTTTGGCGATTTTATAATGCTAATGCCTTCCCATAGAGTGCACGGCTATAACTTGGCACGCCTGACTCTTTGCACAAACAAGTTCCCAGGCACCTTTGACCTTTAATTCCGCATCACCATTGATGTTTTAAGTAACGTACAGACGTATGACGTGTTATTATTGTGGTGGTGACCATTTGGCACCCTTCCTGGTTACTGCTGCTTTGATCTCTAGTGATAATGATATAACTGCGCATCCAGATGGCGGGGACCTGCGGCAGTCTGATTGTCTTTTCTGCACCACATGCCAGTGCCACCAATGCAATGTCTAAAACATCACAGACTACCCTGCTTACCCAGAAATGTCGCTCTCTTAAAAAAAAAAATCATACATTGACTATCAGTTTGAAAAATCGCTGCACCGAGGCTCTCACGAGGTAGAGACAGGCCATTAGTATGACCATTTCCTGCACCTTCTGTCCTCTCATTGCTGCACTAGGGAGACCATTTTCACTCACTGTCAGAGTGAGGGTCTCACACCCTGAAGACCAGTATCACAAGCTGAGGTGAGTTTGTTTCACATCTCAAGAGCGCTGTGCAGTACTGGTGCTGTGTCACTCAGCATGTCTCATTTAAGGGTATGTCTTATTCCCCACCATCTGTTTGAGTACACTGTGTGTTGGGTGATTTCGATGTGTGTTTCGGTATGGTGGGCACCTTGTCTGGGGTACTAAGCGCTATAAATGCAATGTTGTGTAATAAAAATTCCAGTAAAGCCACATTCCCAGCACGTGCACTTTCAGTGTGATGCATGTGGTTTAACATCACACACCCTCACACATTGAGGGCCTAATTATGAGTTTTTGAGGTATTATTTCCCTGTTTCGCATAAGAGCACACACAGCCTCCGGTATCACATATCCTTTCCTGATGCCTACGCACAATAATACTGCTCTACACTGCGCATCACTGCATGACAGGTTCAATGATTCCTTAACTCCTGGGGTTTTCAAAGCCCAGAGTTGTTTGTTTCTTTCACTCAATCCAGGGCCATCCAGATCCTGTGTAGATTTCAGGCGTGCGCACTTAGAAACCTGTTGGCCTTGAAACACAACAGTGAGGGCAATTAGTCAACAATGGCTTCGCTAGCAGTGTTCACTCCACGACTTTAGAAATTGTATAGAAAATGCATTGAGCTGGTTTCTTGTATGTCGTTTGTATGCAAGGGCATACCTCACAAACAATTTACACACATGCAACTGCTCAGGGAAGTTTGCATGTTATGATAATGTACGGCAATTGGAGATATGGCAAGGGAGTACCTATATCCGCCTTCTTTTTCATTTTCGGACGCATTCCATTTTCCTTTAAGGAAAACGGACTGCATTTAAGAAGAAAAAGAAAAAAATTGCTTGAATTACAATAAATGGGCATTAGAATAAAGGATAAATTACACCCTCAATAGCATATTTTTGGGCATCTGTTGTCTGGATCGATTCTGAAGCAGATTTCTTACATTCCAATTCCAAGACTCACTAAGATCTTACATTCATTCGACTCGTACCTTAACAAATAAGACAATGTGCAATGGTGGTGGGTAGAAATGTCTGCACATCTTGACTCTGAACTCACAGGATGAATCTATTTTATGCATGATCCGAGGCCTGGGGTTCTTTACAATTAAAAGTCTGTGTGTTTGGTTGACACAACTACATTTGTTGTATTTGCTTTTCAGCATTTGGTAAAGCCTCAGGCTGCCAAACTAATTTGTGGGCAAATAAGGCAAAGAAGAAGAGGCACCAACCTCCTTTTCGGCTACAACACAGCCAACAACCCCAGTGTTTAAGGTAAGGAAACTGCTACTATATTTACATTCTAGTAGTCAAGGGATATGTAAGTTGTGTACGTGGTGGGCGGCGTCTAAATACATGCACCAAACCTCATACGTTGTACTTTGATTACATTAACATTGGTAACACCATGAATACAGTACAGCAACTACTTGCAAAACCGTTCATTGGACTGAAACGTGTAGAGAAACTAATTGTAAAACAATTAGGACCTCACCGGCCGGACCTAAACCTACAACAAAGTTCCCTAGACAGAGGGAAGTTTTACACACGTTGTTTCTCAAACACCTGGTACACAAAAGTTGATTGGCTTACAGGATGTCCTTCAAAAAATACTCTGTTCTGCTTCCCCTGCCTGCTGTTTGGTGGTGAAGCTCCTTGGACCTAAAAAGGAGTAAAAGACTTGAACTATTTGTCAGATAAAGTAAAGAAGCATGCACACACAAAAATACATATGGAAAACCTGACAAAACTGGGAATGTTGGAGGGTACACTGATTGAAGCCCACATAAGCGAGGCCTACCGCAAAACAATAAAGAAACACAATGAAGCAGTTGATAGAAATAGACACGTACTATCAAAAATCATTGATTGCATTCATTTCTGTGGTGCTTTTGAACTGGCTTTACGAGGGCATGATGAATCTGAAGGTTCTGCAAATCCTGGGATATTCAAAGGCCTTGTGGACTTAATAGCAAGCATAGACCATGAAATGGAAGCACATCTATCAAGTGCTACAGTCTTCAAGGGCACCTCTAAAATAATACAAAATGAACTGCTTGAGTGCATGCTAGAGATTGTAAAAAGCAATATCGTACAAGAGTTGAAAAACACAGACTTTGTGGCTATTCAGGCTGATGACACCATTGATGTGGCCACTAAAACACAGTCAGTATTAGTCTTTCGGTACCTTAACAGTGACAAGAAAGTTGTGGAAAGGTTCTATGGTTTCACCCATTTAAGAGACTCTAGTGCAGAAAGCATTTCTTCAGCTATTCTACATGACCTAATCTTGATTTTTCCAGAGCAGCCTCAAAAACAAAAACTGATTGCACAAAGCTACGATGGTGCTGCAGTAGTGAGTGGAACCTCCGGTGGAGTACAAAAAAAAATTAGAGATGTGTACCCTACTGCCCATTACGTGCACTGTTATGCCCACCAACTAAATCTGATTATGCAACAATCAGTAGGAAAGATCTCTGAGGCACAGATATTCTTCATGGATGTAGGAGGACTGGCAGCATTCTTCTCACACTCCCCCAAAAGAAGGGAGGTACTTCATACCATCGTTAACAGAAGGATTCCAAATGAAGGCCCAACTCGTTAGAATTTTCACATTCGTACAATCAGCCTAATATACCCATATAGGGTTGACCTTGAGAAATGTTTCAACACCATAGAAGCCAATGGCGAGTTTGAATACAAATGCTGGAATGAGGCCCGTGGCTTTGCTAGAACACTGCAAGACAGGGAGTTTCAGTTTTTGCTGTTTTTGTTTTATGGAATAATACCTCATGTTGACACATTGTATGAAACGTTACAAAAACGTGAAATAGATACTGTCTATGTGGAAACAGCTACCAACGACTTTGTCACCAGCATGAACAAAGTCAGAGAAGAGGTTGACAATTTAGACAGCAGACTGCCAAATATTCTAGTTTCTTTAACCGCAGAAAAAACATCAGCAGTCTGGTCCGAATTTCCAAAGAGATATGTGACACTATAATTATGCAGGCAAAGGAACGCTTTTCTTTTACAAACATTTGGTGATTGCCACATTACTACGAAGTGATCTGTTTGCAAAATATGATCATTCCTTCCCTGAGCAAGCACTGAATACCACTGTGGATGCTTACCCTATGATCAACAAAGAGGATCTGAGAACAGAATTAACTGTACTGTATGGAATGCATGTATACCGGCAGGCCACTAGTGCAATTTCTTTGCTTGCTTTAATTCTGAACCTTAACATGGAAAAGACATTAACAGAAACAGAGACTTTACTAAAAATACTCATCACCACTCCGATGACAACAGCAGAGGCGGAACGTTGCTTTTCCACTTTGAATAGAATTAAAACATTCATAAGAAATACCATGATTCAGGAAAGGCTGAATGCCTTAGCGATGCTTTCTATAGCGAGTGACTTAGTTAAAAGAATACCAGACTACAATGTTCAAGTCATTGAGAAGTTTGCTTCCATTAAAGACAGACATGCTGATTTTATTTACAAAAAGTGAACAATCTGTTTGAATGCTGCTAGTTGGCGTCCTGTTTATTTGTTTGTTATTAAAATACATCTGTGAGGTACTCAGCAATGCATTGTGTTTCAAAGTCTGTTATGAAGCTCTGTGGTTATGCTGAATAAGCAGCTACCTATGTTATATGACACCACTTTATTAATGTAATAACTACACTTTCACAATTGCTTTATTAACCTTTCTGCTTTCTAAAATTAGCTTGAAAATGCACCATTTGTCCACTCTTTTTTCAAAATTTTCTCGGTTGGAAAACCCCCCGAACCCTCCTTAGGGGGTTTGTGCTCGCTCGCTACGCTCGATCGCTACGGTGCAGTATGATTATCATTTTACACCTCATCACTTTCAAATGTCACCAGCCACCACTGCTTACTCTAGTACAAACATTGCATCACTACTATTTTTTCCATAGCAATATTTCATGTTTTCTTGATGAGGTGGTTGGCAAATGTCAAAGTATGGTTTACCCTCTAGTCATTCATTTGTCTCAGTTCAATAATTCGAGACAGTAAAGTTAGAGGTTTAATATTTTTGATATCTTTAATGGTTACATGAACCAGTAGGGGAAGTAAGAGAAGTAATGTTACTTTTATTTAATGCGCTTCTGCCCATGAGCTTAGAGGGGTAGTGGGGCAAGTTGGTTAGGGCTTGCACTTAGCACTCTATTTTGAGAGAAGCTCACAAATTGTTATGTGTATATTTGGTTCTTGAGAGATAGTTAGGGATTTTATCAAAGTCAATAGTACTATTGTGTATCCATATTTAGGGCGTTTTGAACTGTGTTGAAATATAATATCCTTTCACTTTCCTTTTTTCTCAGTCGCAGGTCTCCATTCCACTTCTTTTAGGCTTATGATTTGTTCCAGTTGTGTTCACTGAATTTTTGTATTAGAGCAAATATAGAAACACAATCAAGCTAAAATATCAGTTACAGAGACCCACACCAATCGACAGGGATAAAACTTGAGCAAGACAAAAACAACAAGAATATATACAATGAGCTAGTCATGAACTGTACGTCTCATAACACCAGCCCCTTAGAACCGAGTCTCACTAATAAAGACTGAGCTTTATCCTGCAAAGTGGGATGTAGTCCAAAGAACAACAGAACTCTTTAAGTCAATTGCAAATTATTTCCTTCTTTAAAGACAAAGCCCACAGAATCACAATCCAAGAAATATATACCATAATTACAAATCCTATAGTAGGGATAAAGGAAGCAGGCAAAGTTAGAAATATTACAGTTATAGAAACAGATTACAATACCAAAGAAGCACTGCTCTATTTGAATGCAACAGCTTGCTACAGGAAACCACCATCAAAATCCTCCAGAAACGGCAACTCAAAAAGTGAGCAATCACTACCTAAGGGGCCTACTTACACTAGGATAAAAAAAAGCATATGCAATGCAATAGGCCTCACATTTGGGAGAGTTAGAGCTATTGGCATTGTAAATGACAATTACATTTACCAATGTGTTTTGCTTTGGAGTGTAGTGGATGTATGTGGTGTGGAGTGGAATTATATGGATTGTATTTGAATTGTTAGTTTTGGAATTGTGTATGGTGGTATTATGTGGTGTGGAGTATATTTGTGCAGTGGAACTATATGGAACGGTGAATTGATAGGAGTGAGAGCTGCACAGAATATATAGAAAGGAAGATAGAGAGGGTAGATAGTTTGGGCAGGAAGTAGTAAATAAACTTGAGACAGAGGAGCAGAAGAGTGTTTGAAAAGGAGTGAAAGACGGGGGCTAGGCCACAAATGCATAAAAAAGGAGGACCTATGTACGCAAAAGACACCTTAAGAATGCTATGCCAGAACGCTCTCTACGCAGAATTAACAAGTCTCTCCTTGACAACCTCCAGACCATCCAGACCGCCACAGCCAGACTCGTCCTCAGCCTCCCATGACACATCCACATCACCCAGCACCTCCGAGACCTCCACTGGCTCCCCATAGGAAAAAGAGTGACTTTCAAGTTGCTCACACATGCCTACAAAGCCCTCCACAATACTGGACCACAATACCTCAATGATGGAATCTCCTTCCACGCCCCCAAGAGAAACCTCCGCCCTGCCGACCTAGCCCTGGTTGTAATTCCCCGCAACCATAGAGCCAGAACGGGAGGCAGTTCATTCTCCTACATCACGGCCCAGACCTGGAACAAACTCCCCCTCAGTATCAGACAAAGCCCGACATTGCAAGCCTGCAGAAAGGACCTCAAGACCCGGCTCTTTGGATGACCTCGCAGCTGCCTGAACCCCCTCCCTCCAGCGCCTTGAGACCGTTACTAGTGAGTAGTGCGCTCTATAAGTCCCTGATCAATTGATTGATAAGAAGAGGAGGAGAGTGTGGGTTTGAGGGACAGAAACCGTGAAAAGGTAGGGGAAAGAAACTGTAGTTAGTATGTGTGAGCAGGCAGGATAGAGAGGAGATAGGGAGTGTGAGGGAGGGATGAGAGGGGGCAGTGGGATTGTGAGATGTGAGGTGGCAGAGTCAGTGTGAGGAAGCATGACAGTTGGTAGTAATGCAAGGAAGAGATGTGTTGGATTAGAATTATTTGATGTGGAATTGTGTGGTTTGGAAATTTGTGGCGGGAAATTCTGTAGTGGAAATATGTGGTATGTTAGTGATATGCCTTTGAATGTTGTTTCCTAGAATGACTACTCATCCGTGCTCAAAATGGTGACCATGTGTTTGTCTCTGCTACTTATTCTTGTACTTTCACTTATAACCAAATTCCTCTATTAATTAGTGAAGGATTATGGATAAGTCAACATCATGAGTTTTTCCCTCTAACCAAGTGTAGCATGCTTAAAACATTTCCCAGCCTCGGGTATGCACCTATGATGTTGCTTGACCCGCCATTTGGTGTGGTGGATCTGAATATACTATTTGTTCACATTGTGAAGGCCTAAAATCAATTGACACTGTTAAAAATTGCAGTGAAGTGTTGCTACTTGGCTCTGCAGGAAATAAGCACTGCCAGCTAAAACAAGGCTGTCCTGGATCAGATCTCACACAATTGTGTGCAACCTGCCAGGGTCCTACTATGAAACAACAACTATGGCCAAATGCAGCATAGCTACATATCACTAGTCTAACAACGGTCAATACAGGTGGATTGTTTAACTCACTACAACCCTTGCCAAACATGCATATGCAAATAGAAAGTTCAATGTTCCCACCGCCCATGCACCGAGCTCCCATAGCTGCTCTATTTGTGTATGTGCTGCGTTCCACACACTATGCTGTCACCACACAGCCAGGCAACTGCCACAACCACAGAACAGCTGGAGCCGGGACAAGGTGCGACAACAGCAGACAGAGGAAGTGGACAAGGTGTGATGGGAGAGGTCAGAGATGAGGCAAAACAGAGAGGATGGGAATGGGACAGGGTCATGAGCAGACAAAAGGTGAGGAGTGCACAAAGAGCTGAAACAAGCACCAGGAAGGACAGCGGGAGGGGTCAAAGGGCCAAGAAGTAGGCAGAGTGAGGGGACGGGCCAGGGAGTGGACAAGAGAACAAGGTGGGATGGCAGGGGACAAAAACAGGGAACAAGGCATGCCAAGAACTGACAGAGAGGGAGGGGGCAAGGAGCACAGAGAAAGACATGGTGCAACAGGCCATAGAGGAGGCAAAGCAAGGGGTGCAATGGACCAGGAGACAGACAGAGAGAGCACAAATGGCCCAACAGTGAGCAAAGAAAAGGGCTGGGGGCATTGGGGCTGGTTGAGACGGGGCAGAGGACAGCAGGACAGTCAGACATGAGCAATTAGGGTGGACTGAGTGACCATGACAGTGAAGAAAGAAAGGGGACAGGAGGTAAGGACGAGGAGATTGGACCAAGGGGATGACCGCAAGGAGAGCGCATGGAGGTGATGGAGTAGAACTGAAAGAGAGCAGTGTACAGGTGAGTTCAAAAAGCAGATATAGAAGAGCAGAGTGGCAGTGTTCAAAGTGATCAGAGAGGGCAAAGGATAAAAAAACAGAAACATGAAATAATGATACAGAAAGTCAAGCAGAGCTAAGGTGAGGGGAGCCATGAGAAAAATTAGCAAAAGACACACAGTTGATGGATGGAATGTAGAACAAATCAAAACATTCACCCCAGTCAAGAGATCTGGGTTAAATTCATCATTCTTTTGCTCACCATGCCACCCTAGATTAGACCTGGTCATGTGCAATTCTGTCTTCACCCTGTGCCTCATGGGAACAGTCCATCCCGAACTGCCAAGCCAGGTCCTCCCTGGACAGGAAACAAGCATGCTAGGACCGGCTTCGGGATTTCACCCCTCCTCAGCCAGGATAGCTTGAATCCAGTGACACAGTGAGCCCAGGACTCACATCTGGGCATACCCACCGCACATAGGGCAAGAAAGCAAAATACACACAGTTGATGGACAGAATGCAGAACAAAACAAAACATTCACCCCAGTCAAGAGATCTTGGTTAAATCCATCATTTTCTTGCTCACCATGCCACCCTAATTTAGACCTGGCCATATGCAAATCAATCTTGACCCTGTGCCTCATAGAAACAGTCTAGCCCGAACTGCCAAGCCAAGTCCTCCCTGGACCGAAAACAATCTTCCTAGGACTGGCTTCCGGGTTTCACCCCTCATGAGCCAGAATTGCTTGAATCCAGTGGCACAGTGAGCCCAGGACCCACATCTGGGCATACTCAGCGCACTTAGGGCAAGAAAGCAAAATATAACACAGTTTATCGATGGAATGCAGAACAAATAAAAACATTCACCCCAGCCAATAGATCTGGGTTAAATCCATCATTCTTTTGCTCACCATGCCACCCCAGTTTAGACCTGGCCATATGAAAATCAGTTTTGACTCTGTGCCGCATGGGAACAGTCCAGCCTAAACTGCCAAGCCAGGTCCTCCTTGGACCGGAAACAAGCCTCTTAGGACCGGTTTTGGGGTTTCACCCGCTGAATGTATGACATTGTTCTGCATTCTGTCTATCAATTGTTCTTTTTGCATGAGAAAAATTCGAGTATACAGAATTGGCGACAGGGTGGCAGATGAGTAGGGCAATAGAAGAGAAGGAATGAGGATCTATTCAAAGGAAGGTCAAGGGGAGAGCAAAGGTACATGTCTGGAGAAAAGTAGAACAGTTTGGTGAGAAGAGTGGAAGACTAGGAATGAGAGAGCAACAGATAGATATGTGACGCAAAGAATGGTGGAGACAGGGATGGTAGAGACCGAGCTGATGCACCTGTTGAAAGAGGCAGACTAAGAACTGCAAAAGGTGGTGAGCAAAAAGAGAAGAAAAGAAGAAATTGTTTGAAGGCAGAGGGGTCCAGAAAGAACAGATGAGAAGCCGGCCATGGCAGACAGAGGGTCTGAGGGTCCGGGGTCAGTGTGACTTCCACTGAGGCATGCATGTGGATGGTACTAACCTACAGACCCCACCCAAGTAGTAACAGTTGAGAAGTGTCTGGTCTGGAAGAGAGTGCATGAGCTGGGTGTTGAGAGAAGTCAATAAGCTGCTCTTACCTTAGCTGCTGCCACCCACAATCTGGCTCACTAGACTGTCAAGAGTGAAGATACTCAAGCATTCTCCCAGTTCACGTGGCCGCCCATGTTCAGAGACAATCTCTAGCGCCTTCTAGCACAGACTGACTGCTGCACGCTTGTTGCTGCGCCGATAAGCCATGCTTGCCCCTGGGGACTTTTTTGGGAAGGGGGCCACCCCAGCGGTGACAATGGTGCTCCAGCACCAGCACACATGAGCAAGCACAGGTGATGTAATATGTAACGTCATCAGCAGTGCATTGCGGGGGCGCGAGTTATAGTTAGACATAGTTAGCTGAACTAACTATAATGGGGGAATTTCTCTGGTTTTGTACAAGTGAAATCTCCAACTAACTATAACTTTCCCTAAAACCTATGGTTTTTTCAGTGAATTTCTAAGGTTTTTGAAATGCTAATTTCTAACTATAACATGTTGAAACCTATAGTTTTTTCAGTGAATTTCAAAGGTTTTTTAAATGCTAATTTCTAACTATAACATGCCTGAAACCTATGGTTTTTTAAGTGAGTTTCAACGTTTTTTTAAATGCTAGTTTCTAACTATGCCTACAGAGGTAGGACATGTGAAGAAAGAAGAAAACAGCGCACAGAAAGAAGCAAAAGAAATGCAGAAAGAAGCAACAAAAGTCCACAAAGACGAAGAAAAGTGCAGGAAGAAGCAAGACTTGCAGAAAGAACTAACAGAGAAGCAGAAAGAGGCCTTGTTGCAAAATCATCCTGTGCCCACAAATTTTTCAGCTGGGTACTGGTGGTAACTGACTAACCAGGCCTAGAGCCAGTGCTATGCTAAAACACACTTAGAATACAGTGAAAACACCTACATACACTAGGGAACACTATGCGCTGGGGTACCCCTGTGAGACCCTAGTACATAATAGGGCAGGGGGATTAAAACTACCTCTAAGTCAGAGGTGCAGAAATATGCTACTTAAACTAATAGTCGCGTTTGCAGAGTGGTGGAGAAAGGGAGCTGGGCGTCCAACCAACAATCAGGAATTCTGCTACGTAGGGCTTACAGGAGGTACCAGGAGGGATTCTTGGCCCCCAAACTCCCTCAGGACTAAATTGAACTTCATTCCCCATCCCCTAGTCTGCCACGAGGCACGTTTGCAGAGTGGTAGAGAAAGGGGGCCATGGCCTCCGAAGACGTCTTAGCAATCCCATCCTGTGGGATTACTAAAGGAAACAAGAGGGGTGGTTGGTCCCGAAGGACATCCTTGGGGGCCAACTTCCCAAACTATTACCTCCAGTCAGTCCCACACAGCAGCACAGGTAAGTACTCGTACCAGGCCACGCACACTTTGCCTACCACTCTAGAAACGCGCTCCCTGACATGCTCTTGGATTGGGATTGAAGTCCCCTTCACTGCTGGGGGTCCTTTAAGGGCCAACGAGCCTACCTTTTACCTCCAGTAAGCACCACACAGTGGGATTCATGAGAGGTAGACAAAGGCCATGCCCCCTTTCTTCACCACTCTGCAAATGCACCCCCTGGTGTGCTGTAAGTTGGGGAATTAAGTCCCCTTGAATCCTGAGGGTCCCTAAGGTCCAACTAGCTCACCAGGTACCTCCAGTAACCGCCACAGAGCTGCGTTGCAGAGAGGTGTAAGAAGGGGCGTGGGCTGGCCCACATCTCTGCAACGCTGCGCAGTGTCACTTACTGGAGGTACATGGTGGGCTGGTTGGCCCCCAGGGCCCCCCTAAGGGATTGAAGAAGAAATAATTCCCCAAGTTAAAATGTGCCACAGGGCGTGTTTGCACATGTCACCTCAGGCCCCCCTGCCTTCACCACTGTGCAAACGCACCCCGTGGCGCGTTTTAAGTTGGGGGATTAAGTCCCCTTGAATCCTGAGGGTCCCTGGGGTCCAACTAGCCCACCAAGTACCTTCAGTAAGTGCCACAGAGCTGTGTTGCAGAGAGGTGTAAAAAGGGGCGTGGCCTGGATCACCTTTCTGCAACGCAGGCCTGTGGCACTTACTGGAGGTACCGGGGGGGGCTAGTTGGTCCCCAGGGATCCCCAGTATTGAAGGGGAATTAATTCCCCAATTTAAAATGCGCCACAGGGCGCATTTGCTGAGTGTTGCTAGGAGGGGGCGGGCCTCTGGCACGATTGCAGTGTTTTTGAAAAATATTTTTTAGGGAAGGGGCTGTGTGGCTCCCCCTTCTTTTGACTTTTTTTGGGCCCTGGGGACCACATCCCCCAGGGCCTTAACCCAATAAAAAAATTGGAATGGGAAGGGGGCGCGTGGGCCCCCTTTCCGTGGCCAATTCCAGCCCGGGGACCCAATCCCCCGGTGCATGGCCACATAAATATTTATTTTTTTAATGGAGGGGGCTGCTTGGCCCCCCTCCTGAGGCCTCTATTGGCCCCGGGGACCCCACCCCCGGGGCCGGCCTTTATTTAATATTGTTATATTTTATTATTTGGCAGAGGGGACCCCATCCACGGGGCCTTTCCCCCATTTAAAAAAAAATTGGATTGGGAAGGAGGCCGCGTGGGCCCTCCTCCCGTGGCAAATTCCAGCCCCGGGGACCCCATCCCCGGGGCATGGCCACATAAATATTTTTTTTTTTAATGGAGGGAGGCTGCTTGGTCCCCCTCCTGAGGCCTCCATTGGCCACGGGGACCCCATCCCCCAGGGCCAGCCTTTAATTATTATTTTTTGGGGGGAGGGGGACCCCATCCTCGGGGCCTGGCCATTAGTTTTTAATTTATTTTTCGGCCCTCCTTAGGCCAATTATGGCCTGGGGACCCCCTCCCCCGGGGCCAGCCTTCCTTTTTAAAAATAAATTTGATGGGGAGGTGGGCCACATGGCCCCCCTCCTGGCCCACTTCTAACCCCCGGGGCAGGCCCTCTCCGTTGGGGACCGTGGGGGGAGCCCCAATGCCCCCAAAGGCCCTGTCGGATCCTGCAGGAGCCAGCATTGCTTTTCCACATGGGAAGCAGCAATGTGGAAAAGCAATCTGCTTTGCTTCATTGAAACTTCATTGAAACAAGAGCAGGTTTACCTACTCTCGCTTCAATGAAGCAAAGCAGTTTGCAATGACAGGGCGAGAGCCGCGCGGCTCCCGCCCTGTCATTGCAAACAGCAGTGTCCCTGGGGGGGGCACCCCGGGACACTGCAGGAGCCGGCCCTGGGGGTGTCTGTCCCCCGGGCCATCACAGGCTCCAAGAGGGGGGCCACGGGACCATGCATGCTATTTCCTGATGCACTGTACCTACCCACAGGCACACATACATCCCAGCGCTGCACTCAATCCAATGCAGGCCAAGGGTGTGTTTAGCCCACAGCAGTGGGCCAGGTGGCAACACTCTTGTGACACAGATAAAGAGGCTTGTTCACTCTAATAATCACTAAAAACTAAAACACAGTATGCTGCCACCACTTCGCTCGTGTTATTTAACTTTCTGTGAAGGCAGAAGCCTTCCACCATTTGAGAGCAGCGCTTTGTGTGCCCCTTCAGGTCATGGGAGACCGCAGTCCATGATCTATGTTTGCTTATTACCAAAAACCATTACCAAAGATCCCAATATCACCACAGCTTGGAGAGGTTACACGGCTATCACCATACAAGTCACTTTTCATCTCAACAATTTGAATGAGAAGTTTTGATGGTGTGTCTGTGTGTGACATCAACAGTGTGTGTTTACATGAGTGAGTTTGAGAGGATAGAGTGTATGAATGAGTGATTGTGTACTAGTATGTATATGGTTGTGTGTATGTATATATGTATATTTTTTTTTATTTTGACTGATGTTGCATATAATGTTTCCATTGTTATAAATTAAAGGAACCACCTGTAATGTTGATGGGGCCACAACGCGTAGATTGAATAATCAAGGTTTATTTCAATACAAGTCGGGGAGCAGACGGATAAACATCCACTAAGGTCAATTGCGCCTCAACTCCCCTTCAATATTCCATATTACACACCTAAGAATCTAAATTACACCAGAAAGACCTAAGACATTCAAAGTAAAACAAACCTATAACCCATCCCCATTTCTTTACAAAAAACAAATAACAAAACACTCCAAAAATATAATACAAAACACACTACGCATATATCACTTCTCCCTTCCCTAACAAGAATACAATAATGAAAAAAACAAAAAATGCATAAAACACTGAATATTGGATTACAAGGGAATGTTTTCTGAAATATAATCTTTTAAGCAAATGGGTGTTTCTCATTTTTCTCCTTAGATTCCATTGGGAATATTGTATTGTCGTGCCGAATATACCCTTGTCACATTCAAGCAGAACATTGCCAGGAATCCTTGTTCCTCATTGGAAGTTGTCTCAGTATTAGTAAAATCTCTATAACTTGAAACACCCACATTATCAGAAGCTGTGGAAATAGACAAAGCACCATTGAGTCCGTTAGCATTATCTACATTTGAATATCCAGGAAAATTGTTCATCAGTGTGTCGCACATTCCACAGCTGTCCTTAACATCATCATCTCACCCATCATTGCAAAAGCAATGGGCAGAATGAGACTTAGATGTGCTAGGTTCAGAATATTTACCAATTCTTTTAAAGTTTCATGACTTTTCCATATGTCACACGCGCAGCACTGGTTAATTTCTTAACAACTTCCATGGGTTCATAAAATTTATTCTCACCTTTCGGAACGTTACCTGATTTCTCAACTTGAACCCACTGGCCCACTCTAATATGGCAATCCTTTGTTCCATTTTTAATATCAGACCAGTTTTCCCCTTTGCACTATGTAGATTCCACTCTATCATGAACTGCCTCCTCCGACCAATGCACCATACCGGACCCAAATAACCACCCCGGATAATATTTAGTTCAAGGACTCCTACCATGCATCAACACAGTTGGAAAATACCTCGTAGCATCATGAATGGACACACTATATGCCTACACTGTTTTTTCCAGTTGTACTTCCCAGCCACCACAACTTTTAAAAGGCAATTAAATGATGTTCTTGATTACCCTATTGAAGTGCTCAACCATACTATTACTGTTTGGATCATATAAAAAATAATGTTTTGTGTTTTATACCTAGTATGTTAAAGTACTCCTTCACCTTATGGGACCTAAACTGCACCCCATTATCACTTAAAAAATTACTTTGAACACCTTCCATTAAAGAACTTGATCCAAGAAAACTAAAACAACTTCTATATCCACTCTTTGTACAACTTTGGTAACAGGCCATCTTGAAAACATATCCATTAGCACAATACCAAATGTGTGCATCTCAATAGCCACAGATTCCCAATGTGACTTTGGTAGGGAAACACACCTATAGGAGGTTTCAATGTTATTAAGGACTTGCCAGCAATTTTATAAATGGAACACTCACATACGTATCTCTCAATTTCAATATCCATGGCCATCCACTGAAACAAAGATTTTGCAGTTTATTTCATTCTTACAGTTCTAAGATGTTGCTTGTGGCACAACTCAGCAATCACCCTAAACAAATGTTTTGGGGGAATAACTCTTCCGCCTCTCCAAATATTCTCCTCTTGCACACAGAGTTCTGATCTTACATCCCAGAAGGGTTTTTATTTTGCATCTAGTGCAAATCTGCTTGTCCATCCCTTCCGGAGATATATAACAACACCTATAATATCACAGTGTATTTTTTATATTTAAGTTCATAGACAACCTTCTTAATACAATAACTTCCATTATCTTGTACTTATGCAACTTGGATATCATTCCAAACCTCATCTTCACACACTTTCAGTTGCTTAGCCATTTGTTAAAGAAAATCAGCTATAACTTTCTCTTTACCTGAAATCAGCTATAACTTTCTCTTTACCTGGCACATATACAATCTTAAAATTATAGTCTTGTAATCTTACAGAGAGCCTGACAATTCTATCTGAAGGGAGAATTTTAACTAGAGGTTTATGATCGCATGTTAGTGTGAAAAATTATTTCCATACAAATGCCCTAAAATGGTCACACATAAGCGAGAGTTTCTTTTTCAATAACTAAATATCTTTCTTCTGTAGGAGAGAAAGATCTTAATGTGTACACAATTACACTTTCCCTCCCCTCGTATTCTACTTGAGTTAAAACGCCACCTACTTTCGATACAAATTGCATCAGTTGTGATCAAATACGAAGAATTTGGATCAAAACCTTTAAGTTACGTTGCATGCGCGATACATTCCTTCACATAAAAATACCTATCATTCTCTGCATTTCATTCAAATTAACACTTATTCTTCAACAATTGTCTAATATTATATGTTTTGGCTGCGAAATTCAGAATATATTTGGAACTGAATTCTGCAAGCCCAATAAAGGATCACACCTCGTCTTTAATACTAGGAACTGGTGCATTCTGTATAGCATCCACCAAGGATCGTTTAGGCTTAACTCCATCACATTCCTTAATATGTCCTGTTGGACCAAGCCCTCTCAACAGGGTCACCCCCAAGCATTTTGCCTTTTCCCCCTCTTCTTTTTGCTGAATTAGCTTTTATTAGCCTTAGAACTCTATGCACTTTACCACTGCTACCAGTGCTAAAGTGCTTGTGAGCACATCTTGTGCCATCAACTTAAGTACCTTTCTAACACATGTCCCAAGACTGCCATTGCAGCCTTGATGCAGTGTTGCATTGCCAGGTCTACTTGGCATTTAAACCCACCTTCCAAGCCTCAAACTCCCCTTATATTTCATACAGGTCATCCCCTAATGTAGGCCCTAGTTATCCCACTGGGCAGGGTACTGTGTTATTGAAAGGTTGGACATGTACTTTTAAGTTTTACATGCCCTGGTAGTCCTACCCCTCTGGCATGATAACTTTGGGAATTCCTTATTACCGGTAAGAAGCCGAATTCCTAATTGAGAGGAGGTAGATATGTCATGTGTGGTACCTATGGAGTTGTAACAATAAACCCTCTATAATGGTAAATTCAGATCTTTTATTAACATTTTTTTAAATGGCATGTTTAGAAAGCTGGCCTTTTTCTGCCCTGAGCCGTTTGTGTCTGCAGCCTGTCTTGGGTCACCTGACTGGGTGTAGGTGACAGACTTTACAAATTTCTCCCAGACAGTCACACAATAGTTAGATTAGCTGAGCCTCAATAGCTCATCAACTGACAGGATGTAGCTGAGCACAGCCCCACTTGCACCTGAATAGGTCGCGCCTATCTCCTCACACTAGGCCTAACTAGTCTGTATTGTCACTGCAACCAACTTGGAGCCTGGGCATGGGAGTCAGGAAATTCCAAGATCTTCAAAGAACCTTTCTAGAAACCTCTCCCATCTTCCAGGAGAAGGGTACCAGTGTATAAAAATAGGACCTTTGGACCCATTCTTCAGTTCAGCTACTGGACCTGTGGAAGGACTATCAGAGGACTGTCTTCTGCTGTGACCTGCTGTGCATGCAGTAAGACTGCTGCTGTACCTCGAAGGACTGCTTTTATGCCTGGAGCAGCCTTGAACCCTCAGAGGCCAACCTTGCTATTGGGCCCTGCATCTACACCGTCACCCAGGATGACCAAAATTACTCCAATGGCTAGTTTTCTGACCCCCTTTTCTGAGCCTGAGGGTCAAAACACACTCCTGCCTGAGTGAGTCCTTAATCCCCAAGAGATCTACATCCACTGCTGGATTCTTGGTTGTGGTGCTAAAAGTGCCCAGGTAGCCATTTTCCAAAACGGAGGACCTTGGCATAATTTGGCCACAAAATGCTCTGAGATTCAGTAGGAGACTGCGACCAACCTGCTCTCCCATCTACCGAGGTGCAGGTTGTACTGACTTTGTGGCTTCTCCCACTATGTCCTTCTCCTCAACAGAAAATCTGTTTCAGCTGTCCTTCACCAAACGGGTATCTGACCTGTTTTCAGTTACAGCCTTCTGCTTCGTTCCCCTGGATATTTTTGACTTCCATTTCTACAACTAAGTCTGAAGGTAGAAATCTTCACAGTGCTTTGCTCCATGGCCATCTGATGTTGACACTTCCTCCTCGGCTAGTTCTGCAGCTTTACCCCACTGAACGTCTACCTTCTCAAAATCTCTCTAAGTCCTGTTGTAAACGTATCTAGGACCCTAATCAAATATTCCCGATTTATGCCCTTATGTGGTTATAACAAATCATATCCTTATAAAGGCATAAGAATCATATCCATATTTAGTCACAGCCAATGCAGTCCAAATACGGTAAGGCTACTTCCTTAGACTCCTAGAAAGTACAACGCGTTCTTTAAACAAAACAACCTCCAGCAACCCGGGAATTCCCCCTGCTTTTGTTTTGATTCGTCCTAGAACTCCTGCAAGTCCTGAAAGAACTGCCAGTTCTTAGTGAACGTTTTTAGTGACGTCTTATGTCCAACCTTACGTCAAACTCGGCACCTTCCAGGTATAAATATACCAACATTTGCCTTGAGCAACGCACGCTGGTTTGGAGCAGAGCGGCTATCTACTTACCCAAAGGCCAGCTGATGCGAGTGCCGAAGGAAGCCGTCCCTCCCATTTGACGCACTAAGAAAGACGCTGTCTTTTCTCCTGCCGAGAAAATCCAGCTCCAGTGTTTCCAGTCACCCTTGCGGGTTACTGGGAGATCAAGTCCTGAAAACGAGATACAAGACCTCCTTCATTCTAAAACCAAGGTACGGAACTGATTAGATCCTTAGAGAATTCTTGATTCAGATTCTTGGCAAAACTAACTTAACTTAAACTGCAACTCCCTTACTCCTTCCACGTACTAGGCTTAGGTTAGGTACACTGGGGTAGGCGTATTTTAGAAGCACCAGTTGAATGCGTTTAGTCAACTTTTATCATTGTATGTAATTGTATATATTTTATCCGTTTTAAGTATCATATGGCTCAGAAACCGTATCAATGCTTTTACAGTATTATTTCATAATACTCCTTTTACTGTACGCATTTTACTTTATGATAAGTATTGCAATTGTGGCAATTCATTTCTCTTGCCTGAGAAAAAAGACTGCTCAATAAATAACACCTTTTATTGAAAACGCCCGTCTCTCTATTTCTCTGCACTCTGGTGAAACTAAGTATGCACGATTGACTGAGTGAAATAGCTATCTATTGTTTTCACACGACTCTGGAGATATACTCCTTATTCTGGAGGGAGCAAAGTTGTCATGTTTATGCGGTTGTCAGAAACTAATCCCTTCTTGTCTAATCAGGGAAGTTAACTCCTCCCTGTTCATTCGAGAAAGTTTCTAGTGACCTCTGAGCTTGCTGGCATACCTAATTAAGTCTAACATATTCAGTAGAGACCTAGTCGACCTCAGTCCTTTGTCTAAACTGCCGCTTATATTATTCCAATGCGCAGAGCCTATTGGGAATATAGGAACTACACTACATGGCGCCCAACGTTTGGTAAGGCGATAATCTAACGCAAGATACTAGAGTAACTCAGTCGTGCTTTTCATACAGACCCCTTTTCCAGCAAAAACTCCAATAGACGTCTGGAGTGGGTGAAAGGTTAATATCCGCCAGAACTTAGTAGGAAGAGATTCCTATGTATTAGTTTTTGGATTAGTCAACGTTGAAGGATTCAGTGTTCCAAAATATTGTGCACCTAATCCTTGTTTCCTCAAGACTTGCTCTGCAAACTTTCTGTCAGTAAAAATGTCAGACAGTGAGGATGAAAGGGAGAGAGCTAGACTAGCAGCTCAACTCGTAACGGACGACACAACTGTCCAAGATGACGACCCGAATGCTATAATCATCCAGGTCAATATAAGAAAAACCATAACTATAAAACTTATGGAGAATGGAGTATCATCAAGAGGTGGTACAGTCGTATTTGTGGTAGAGGCACATGAATTTCGGCAGACAGAGGTATTCTATTCCTGCATAAATTTTCCAGCAGCACATGCTGTAACACATGAGTTCCACCACGACAAAATAGCGGCATCTCCAGAGGAATACTCTCCTTTCGAGGAAGTTGAAATTCCACTAACATACCAAGAGCACCTGCTCTGGTTTAATGGCGCCCTAAAACATCAAAATCACATTACCAGGCTCGATCCACTAGGTAGACCAGGAGCCACATGGCCGGTTCTAGCCAGCTACACACCACACCACGACATTGAAAAAATGTCAAGTGAAGAACTCTTAGTTAAAATAAAAGAATTAACAGAAGCATATAAAGATTTAGTTCAATTAACAGTTGATGGTACAACCTACCGACTAAAAACACTAATTAAAAATCCTTTAAAAAAGACTTTCATTAAAAATAATCTCAATTTTCAAAAGAAGAAGTGGGAGGATAATAAACAAACCTCTCCCAGAGAAAAACAGTTTCAGTCCAGAGGAAGGTCTCCCCAACGAAGAAATAGATCTCCAGAAGGGGGGGGCAATTCTCCCCAAAGGGAGCCCTCTGAAAAAAGATACAACCTTAGAAATAGGGAAAATTTGAAAAAACCCAACAGATATCAAGATATTGATACACGTCCCTCTCGATCTTTTCAGACTTCCTCACAGAAATCGGAAAGAAGAGGACGGTCAGAATATAAAGAAGAGCACGTCAAGTCCAAAGACAAGGAACCTGCTCATCAAAGTAAAAAATTACAGTTTCCCAGAAAGAAGGTAGCCAGTATTAAAATAAAACATGCCGAGAATTCTGAGAACACAACTGAAAAACGGAGAGTGGGCCCAGACAATGCTAGACAGCGCAGCAGAAGTGACCATAGCCTGCAAGATCCTGATGAATCTTCTGGAGACAGTGGACACAAATGAATACATTCAAGTGGAAACTGCAGACACCCGAGTTAGCGTGCCCCATAAACTGTATGAAATAACATTACGTATAGAGGGAGATAAAACTAGGAAAATAAAAGGTCTCTTTTGGGAGAATCTATCTAAAGGCTATGATATCCTTCTAGCAGATAAAGACTGGCCACCAGAGTTTGTCAGGGAGTGCCCACATGGCGAAGAAATGATTATGCCTGCCTTCTCAAATCACATTCCAATTCATTAAAAATACACATTTGCTAGAAAATGGGCAGTGGCCCAAGCCCCTGCATTCTATAAAAATCATGTAGGGTGGGATGAGGATTTTCCTCACCATAAAATCCAGTTAAAAAATCAACCTACTGCACAGAGGCAGTATCCTGTTAAGCAAGAAGCTAAAAAACAAGTAAGGGAAATTTTAGATCAACTTGAATATCAGGGGGTGATTAAAACATGCACCTCAAAAAGGAACAATCCTTTGTTTCCTGTCTCCAAGCCAGACGATTCATATCGTCTAGTTTTGGACAACAGACATCTAAACTCCTGCTGTAAAACTTTTGCAGGACAAAACTCACACAGTGCAGCACTAATGAATAACATTGTGCGCAAGAAATATAAAACGACATTAGATATTTCAAATGGTTTCTTCTGTCAAAACATAGCACCTGAAAGCAGATATTCGACCGCTTTCTCCAGCATGGGGACCCAAAAACAATTTTGTCGTCTCCCACAGGGATTCAAGAACAGCCCAGGATTATTTTCAGCCAGGGTAACAGAGTTACTACAAATTTATGATGATGAGGCATTATCCTATGTCGATGACATCTATCTTACAGACGATGACTTGGAGACTCACTTGAAAAGAGTGAACACCATAATACTTGGATTCTCATCTGAAGGGTACAAATTTAACTTAAAAAAAATCACGAATTGCCCATCTAACTGTCCTATTTTTAGGATATGAATTATCAAGTTAAGGCAAAAGCCTAACAGACAACTTCTTAGAGAAGTGTGCAGTACTCCAAGCTCCAAAAACTCTGAAAAACTTACAATCAATACTAGCTTTCCTGAATTTCGGAAGAACATACATTCTAAATTATGCAGAGAGGGTTAAACCTCTCTACGAACTAATAAAACCTGATTTTAAACCAATTAATTGGACTCAAAAACACACAGAAATTTTAAGATCATTATAGATAGACATGTTAACTAAAACAAAACTGCAAACATGCGCAAATGAACGCAACCTTGTAATCCGAGTCATCCCAGGAAGATGCAGATTCACATACCTGACCTCTAATGAGGGAGAAACGGTACCAATAGCTTACAAATCACACTTGTACACACAAGCTGAAATGAAATTCAGCTCTACTGAAAAAATTCTAACTGCGGTTCAAACTGCTGTAGCAAAAGAAAGAGCCCTAGCCCAAGGGAAAAGGATTTCTGTTTTAACAGCAGTATCAGCCCTTGAGGCAGTAACAAGACCAGGCATTCCAAATGCTATAGCTGTAGATCCAAAATGGATACAATGGGAAAATGCTCTTGCTACAGAAGACATGAAACACGCTTTTGACCCAAAAATGAAAAAACTAGAAAATCTGGAATACGAACATGAATGCCCCCTGTCAATCGAAATTCTACCTCTCGAACAATACACCTGTGTAATCTACACGGACAGATTTGCACAACACTACGTTGTGGAAAAACAAATTTACAATGCTGCGTGCACGATTGTTAAAGGTCGCTGGCGCTTAGGTAAATTCAGACCGATGGTCACTAAAACTGACCAGAAACTGTACAGCTCAGCGAACTGAAATAAGATCTCTAAAGATGGCGCTTGAAAATGCCTAACGCGAATTCCCGACACTAATAGTGTGTGATTCGCATTACTGCGTCCGGTCTTACAATAATTCCATGCAGACCTGGATAAAAAACGGTTACAAAGATGAGACAGGTGAAACAATAAAGCAAAAAAACAATGGGAACAAGTCGTTCTTTTGCAGAAAGAACTACAAAAGACTCACGTGATACATATGCAGAGTCTTCAACGTGATGGCTTTCACGTTGCAGGGAATTTATTGGCTGACAGACCCACAGCGGCAGCTGATCACTCGGCTTCCGTAGCTACAAAAAAGCGTACGAAAAAACAAATAGATGGTGAAACGCTGCTTGCAGTAAATGCCTCAATGGAAGGCAATTATGTGGCGTTACCTCTAAACTATCCACTCGGCAATACATACATAATTAAAGCGAACTCCGTTCCGTTTGCTCAAATCCCTGGAGTGGGGGATAGAGTAATTCCAAACACGAACCGGAGAGTCTTCTTGATTGAAGAAGCACACATGGGATTGGGTCTGAGGCACCAAGAGATCCTGAAATCTCTAATTACAATCAGAATACTGGTGGCCGGGAATGAGCGTCCAAATTTATAACATTTGCAATGAATTGTCAAGACTGCAAGAGAGATCGCAGTTGTTAACCGGACCAGACACCTCTATTAGACAGCATCAGGCTATCTATGCGCAGACATCCAGATGGAAAAATGCGATCCCATAATTATTAAGACGATATTTATTTAGATGTGGACCCAGCGCTCGGCTGACGCCAGAACTGTTATAAAAAGATTTGCGAGTCTTTATCGGCACATACGCAATTTGGGTGCTACATTCTGACCAGGGTCCTGCATTTAGCTCTCGGGCTTACAAGGAGGCTTTGGCCAGCATGGGCATTGCATTGCGGTTTGCTAGTCCGTTCCATCCCGAGGGAAATGCGGTAGTGGAGAGAAAAAAACGTGACATAAAGCAATCTATAACAGCGAGGGTATTAGGTTCAGGTGACGGGTGGGTCAAACATCTAACAAGTGTCCAACATAGTATTAATAACATTCCAAGAAATTCTCTAGGAGGTATCCGTCCATATGAACTTTTATTTGGTACTAGAATGATCATCCAGGATTTGGATTGTCAGACTTCAGTGGTGAAACAAAAAACCTTTGATATCAAAGATTGTTTGGCTGTTTTACAGGACTTAAATGAAACAAGAAAAAGTCTGAGTAACGAAAAGCTAAAGCCAACGACCACTGAAGATAAACCACCTGTCCCAGCAAGATGTCTGGATTCCAAAGATTGGGAATCTGGTCAGAGAAAAAATCGCGGTAAAGAAGGAATTTGGGCCTTCTTACAGAAAAGCAGTACCTGTCTTAGATGTTAGCGGAACAAGATCAGTAGTACTACCTCCCCTTGCTGGTAAAAAGGAGAACCGAGTTGTATCAATCGACCTGGTGAAACCACAATCATGTGGCCAATAATAAGTAGTAGGCCCTGTGGACTCCCAAGAAATAGCAGAAGACCAAATCTTGCTACAATCCAAGAGGTTCAAACTGAGAGACTAATCACATTTGATAAACCTTCAGTGAATAATAAAGGACTATGCAACAAAGCCATGGAACGTGTGCCTCTTGATACCCAAATCGCAACAGTTTGTCAAGAAACACCTGTCTACAACGATGTAGCCTCAGACTATACAAATGTAACAAAAGAAAATCCAAAGATCAATGGAAATCCTAAAGCAATTCCACCAATTGACAGAACTGCATCTGGCTACTTTATCAACTTCAATGACTTTTCCGATGATCCAAGTGAACATGGAGACAAGCCAGCAACAAAAACTTTCAAAGAAAAAATTACTGAGCTCTTTTATCAACTGAGAGAAGCATATCTAATTTCACAATGGATTAAATTATGGATTGTGTTAGGTGTACTTTTTCTCCTTCTGTGGCTCATCTTGGTTTTAAGTTTGGGTAGATTTATTGATGGAAAATATAGTACAATGGACACAGCAAGTCAGAACATCAACTTGGTCCTGAAACCACACAGATCTTCTCACATCGAAAAAAGAGAACTATCATCAGTTAACATCACAGCCATCCCTATACCTGGTGGTATAGCATGGGACAAAACTGACTATGAAATCTATGGCCCGGTTGAGCTCTTGAAATATCCACACCATTTCAAGATCTCCTTAAGTGACTTTGTATCACCTAGTACTTTCTCTGATGATTGGGACTTTGAAAATATTAATAATATGATGTCAGATTTAGAAATGTCGCACTAACCATACACATACACATCAAATTTGGTTGACTAGATTTGTCTTCTTTCTTTTTATGGAATGTAGATGGGTACTGCTATACCCTTTAGATGACTAGGATAGAACCATTACGAATCGTCTCTGTTAAAGTTTGTGGTTTGAACGATGCGTCAAAGAGACAAAAAGTGGCGATGGGTCTACGAACACTTGGGGGAAACATCATATGCCTACAGGAAACCCATGTAGAACAGTCAGAAACATATTTACTAAACACATTAGGGTTTAAAGTAGTGGTTGCTACTACACAAGGAGCTAAGACAAAGGGTGTAGGAATCTTAACTGATAGAAAATTTGCTATTAGCAATCCACGAACCAAATCAGATTCACTAGGAAGGTGGGTCATCACTCAGATTCAACTTCCTAATAACATCTCTTTCAATCTCTGCTCACTATATGGTAGCAATGTTGATGATCCCGGGGTCATTAACCAAGTTTCTAGTGAATTAGTACACTGGCCCACCCGGATAGTTCTATGCGGAGACTTTAACATATATCTACCTAGTGTCAGGATCTGATGGATGTGCCTGCCTAAAATGAAAGAACTATGTCTCCCAGAATGCTTAGGGGAGAGGGACGGGCCACAGAAAGCATAAAGAACTGTGGGAGGCAACAACAGATGCACGTGATTCGTCTTCCGAGAGGCAGGTAGCGGACGCCCTGTCCCCGCGGAGTTGTGCGGAGTTGACGAAGTTCCTGCTCCCTGGATTATCTGTTCCTGTTGCTTGTTCCGTGGTTGTGGAACAAGACTTTGCTGCGTGGTTCGGCTGAACTACGAGTCTTTCTCGGCAGGTGGGCTGGGCTGCCATCTTCTGTTGCGGTGAGTGGTGGCGTGAGACGCCGGATTTGCCCCCTCCGCACCATCACTGCTTTGTCGAGTCTCCGCAGCACCGGCTGGTGCTGTCTTACTTGATTGTTTGGTTGGCAAGACACGTGAGACGCAGGATTGCACCCTCCGCATCCTGGCCAGCCTACTGGTTCCTGTGGGTGACGCGAGAGACGCCGGATTGCCCCCTCCGCGTTCCCATGCAAAGACCCCTTGACAGATACCGGCTGGTTCTGTCCGTCTGGTGTCGGTGTGTGCCGCGTGAGACGCTGGATTGCCCCCTCCGCGCTCACACCAGGAAGCTCTCTTTGTTTTTTGCAGCAGTACCGGCTGGTACTGCCATCCTTCGAATTGAGGGGAGACGTGAAACGCACGAGACGCAGGATTGCACCCTCGGCGTTCTCACAAACTCAACGATCTCCTGCTTGGCGCTCGGCTGAGCGCTCACTCCATTTGCCTTTGGAGTTCTTCCCTGCTAGAGTCAAGAGACGCTGGATTTGCCCCCTCTTGAAACTCTTTCCTTGTGGTTGTTTGAGCCAATACTAACAGGGGCGTCTTTGTTTTCGTTAGGATAATTCGTATCTTAGATCACCACGTTGGTGATTTACCCAGGTGTGAAGATTTGTTTTTCTTCATTATTATTTGGACTGAGGAATCAGCAGTTCCCGTTCTCATTTGAGGTCGTTATTTCCCAACGGCCCGGAGTCCTTAAGAGGAGCTGAGACGGAAGGGGTCACCTCCTGAAAGATATCAGGTACCGTTCAGCATCCATTCTATGCATTAGTTATCCATGTAAGAGAGGGAGTGTTTCTGATACATGTCCTCTTTATTTCCTTTACAGGACCTGATTCCCAGGGGTTGTTTAACCCCGACTTTTCCCTCGCCTGACTGCCTTTGCACTCTGTATGTGTATATACACCAGAGCGTAGGGACGTCTGGAGGTGGACCCCTTGAGAGCATCTCTCCGATCCCGAGGAGCTACAACCGTGACACCTAGCAATTGGGATGCCAATACAACCTGGAGATACAAAGGAAGGAAACCCCAAGTCTTTCAAGCTTTAACTAACCTCATTCAAACTCACGGTCTGATAGATGGCTGGGCAAGCAAAAACCCGTCACTTTCTGGGTACACTTTTTTCTCAGCCCCGCACCAAGTATTGGTTAGATTAGACTATTTTTTTGTTTCTGCATCATTGGCCCCCAGCCTCACTATAGATATTGCACCCCGTTTTATGTCCGACCATAACCCTATTATTCTTACCATAAGGGAGTTTGGGCAATCCAGAGAAGCTTCCAGATGGAGTTTTGAACGACCCTAGCTATATAAATCACATGCAAGGATGGATCCAGGTGTTCTTAGAGATAAACATTGGCTCTGCTTCCCAAATGACAGTCCGGGATACCCCTAAAGGCAGGGATCAGAGGCGAGACCCTTAGGTTCTCCGTACAAAAAAATAGAGCGGAAAAAACCCAGATCAAAGATCTCCAAGAAAAACTAAGAAAAACAGAAATAAAGCTAACCCAAGCAATTCACGCAGGGCTAGATTGTCAGCCAATTCAACAAGAAGCAATTTTGGTTAGGGCAGAAATAGGGGCGGTGTTTATGGGAAAAAGCGCGGCTAAGTGGGCAGCAGAAAGGGAGAAGACGTATGAGTGTAGTGACAACATTGGACATCATTTAGCTGTCAGGACGAGACAACAACCTACCTCTAGTGAAATCCACAAAATCAGACTTGCTTCAGGAACAGAGGTTACGGATCCTAGCCGTATTCGGCATGACTTTCAGGAGTTTTATGCTAGGCTATACAAGGAAGAAATCTGTTGCACGGCCGATGCTCTAGACAGAGAGATCTCTGAATATCTCAGCGAGATAGAACTAAACAAATTGAGCTTAGGAGATAGCGAACTGTTAGATCTTACTCCTACATGGGAAGAAATCCTGGATGCCCTTAATAGCCTCCCAGATGGGAAGGCTTCTGGCCCTGATGGCATCCCCGTTGAATTTTTTAAAATCTTTTCCAGTCAAATCAAGGTCATATTTACAGAGGTAATTACATCTATCTTCAATGGCACCTCCCCTCCAGCCTCTTGGTCTAGTGCTAGGGTCTCTATCTTTCCAAAAAAGGATAAATCCACACTAGAAATGAGATCTTATAGACCAATAACTCTTATCAACTGCGATTCCAAAATATTCTCTAAGGTATTAGTCTCCAGAATATCTTGAGTAGTGGAACCCCTTGTCTCAAAATGGCAACATGGTTTTATACCTAAGAAAGGGACTACCGAACATGACAGGAGAGTTATTACTCTGTTTGATGCTGCCCAAGTAGCCGGAGACCCGATGTCACTCATATTACTCGATGCCGAGAAGGCTTTTGACCGGGTCTCATGGCGATGTCTTTGGAAGGTAATGGACAGTATGGGGTTTGGTGGTAGATTTACGCAGGCAACGCAGGCACTCTATCATAATCCAACTGCTAGTGTCACCATAAATGGACAACTGACGGAACCCTTTAAAATATCACGAGGCACCAGGCAGGGATGTCCCTGCTCTCCGTTACTGTTCGCCCTTTACCTAGATCCCCTTATCAAACAGATAGAGAAAAATCACAACATTTCTCCAGTAACATACTTTCAAAACAGCTGTAAAATCTTGGCTTACGCTGAGGACCTTGCTATTACCACTCCAGACCCTGTCAATTCCACACTGGCACTAGAGGATGAAGCCCACAAATTTGGGAGATTATCTGGATACGCCCTAAATAAAAACAAAACACAGATACTAATAAATAGTAAAATCATCTGGGCAGACACCAGAGGCTAAATACTTGGGCGTACTAGTTTCACCTAGGAAATAGTTGCAGTTAATTTGGCTCCCCTTGCTGTCCAGACGAAGAAGGCATTAAAACAAATCGATAACTTAATCTAACGTTGGTCGGTAGGTGCAATGTCATTAAAATGACTTATTTTCCCAAACTACTTTATTTTTTTCGTTGCATTCCCCTTGAGTTTAGTAAAAAAAGACTTACTTAAATTCCAACAAATTTTTACTCAATTCATTTGGGCATACGCTCAGCCCAGACGTGCACTAAAACATCTCACATTACCAAAAGACAGAGGGGGTCGGGCTTTTCCTAACATTACCCTATATTACTGGGCGGCAGTCCTGCAATATAGTTCAGTTCTGCTAAGAGATTCTACCTTTGGAACTAAACCGTATTTACACTCACCCTTTCGGTCTCTGGAAGGGGAACAATATTGGGGCTGTCTACTCCGAGAAATAGCTTATGGATACTACAATTGCGTTAAATTTAAGACGCTAATGAACTCTTACAAAGTTTTTCGCCATGTCCGGAGAATTTTGGGACTTGGTAGATATAACTTTTACTCCCCTATAACTAATAACAACAACTTACCTGCTATATTTAGTTCATCTTATTTATCGGAATGGCATAGAGCAGCGGTAACAAAACTAGGGGATATTATAACAACCAGGGGGATCGAATCCTTTTCACATTTACAGACTAGATTTAAACTAAAAAGTCAAGAATTATTTAAATACATGGCCATTCATGACTACCTATCTAGGAAGGTAGGAGGAGCCAACGGATTTGCCGAGGTTGAGCTTATGAACACTCTCCGGAAAGTAACCTCTGTTCGCATTGGGACTATCTATCAAATAATAAATAAGGAAACCCCAGATAACTTAGAAACCATTGCTTCCAAATGGCATATTAAACTTGATTCCCCCAAAGGTATATTTTACAACTCCCTGCGGTTATCACAACATATCTTAATTTCTGCTAAACTCCAAGCACAACATTTCAAAACTATATTCTTTTTGTATATGACACCTAGCAAAATCATTAAATGGGGATCTGGGAGAGGAACATTATGCCCACGCTGCTCTGAAGTAGGAGCAGACTCTATACACATATTTGCAACATGTCCAACTATCAATTCCACCCTACTCCGAATACAGAACTTACTCTGCGAAATAACTAATCAATCAATACTCCTAAACCGCATGACCATTCTCTTAGGAACACAAATTGACTCTTTAAGAGTAGAGGAGGAAGGGCTGATTTTTGTTGCAATGGCAGTATGGAGGATATGTGTCTCCTCCGGCTGGCTAGATTCTGAGTCCCCCTCCTATGCACAATGGCTGGCTAGATTAGTCGCTACATACCATTTAGAAAAATCTGTATATGCCAAGAAAGGACGAAGGAAAAGGAGGATGGGGATTGAAATCTGGGGAGTATTTTCTAAATGGATCGACCAACAAGGGCAAGGGGACGCAGAGACATAACAGGGTTACTAGATACCCATAATATCTTCTTTGCCATATTCGTTTGTTATGATATTATTTATCTCTATTTTTGTTCACTGTGTATGTTTATGTGTACCTGTATTACTGGTCTTTAATACATATGAGAGATGGGAGGAGGGTGGGGGGGGAGGGGTCTTGCATTTTCTTTCTTTTGTAACTCTGTTTGTGATTCTGCTTTGTGAAATAAAATATATAAAAAAAAAAGAAATGCCAGCAAAATTTACAGAACATGATTATTTACAGGGTTCATCGAATTATGAGGAAATGTATTGTTTCAATCACTTTGGGCATCATTATCTGCATAAATCTGCTAATCCTAGAAATCTTTTCAGTTATAATCAGTGGGAACATTGTCCAATTAAAAATAAGCCACACTTTTTTTTGTTGTTTTTTTTAATTGTGTGTTGTTGCACTAGTATTGTGATTATATGTAGGGATCACTTTAGTTGTTCTCTTTAATCTGTTCTTTTGGTCGGCTACATCGGGATGTCTCCTTGTTGTTTTCAACAATGTAAATGTTTAAAAAAATCTTTTTTGTTTGGTGATATCATTATCTTTTTCACTTTGTAGACCCCTTGGAAATTTGGGTTGTCCTATTGGAAGTGGTCCTGAAGAAGGTAGCCTTGAGCCGCCGAAACGCGCGTCGACCAAGTGCGGGGTTTCACATTTACCTTGGAGACCGGGATTCATGATTCTACTTCCTTGTTTTCAAATGTTGTGGGAGTGTGTGTAGTTTGAGTGAGCATGTGGTGATTGTTATGTATGTGTGCTAATGTTAGTATTATATAATTTTTCCTTCCTAGGGGTCCAATGAATTATGGATTTATTTGTAACCACTGAATTTGGTATATATGTTTGATTTATCTGCACTTTATTATGCTCAACTATGTTTCCACTTTATGTATATTTATATATAAAAAATGCTTTGTCTTTATAAAAATTGCAACTTTCAGTAGATTAATTCATAAAGGAATGTAAAACTGATGCAAAAAACTTTTTGGAATTTATATTTATAAATCATGGAATAAATTATATATCTTTTATAACATTGCAAATTATGGTTTAGTTTTTGCCACCATTATTTGATCCAACTGTTTGATTTATTATTATGTGGTAGATGAGGGATAATGTAGATTTTTCTAGTATTCATGACGGAAAATCTTAATTTTATTAAAGACACGGAGGCGAGTATTATGCTTTCTTATCTTGCTTTAATTACACAGCAGCCAAGATAAGTAAAAAACTACAGTTCCCAGAGGGCCAGAGAACAAACTGGGCCATGGGAATGAAAAAACGTGAGAATACGGTAACCAATCACAGGAGACCTATCAGATAAAGACCCTAACTGACTGCGCAGCTTCCTCTTTTCGCTGGCGAGCAGATCAAGAATAGTCGTTAAACAATGGGAAAATGAATAAAATTAAGGATATAGCCAAAGTCCAGGAACATAAGTCTTGTATCAGGGGAATCCAAGGAAGAAGACCAAACAGGAGTCCAGGAGGAGGATCCAGGAGCGTTGGAATTGGAGAACTCGAAGGAGAAGATCGAAGGAGTTGAAGGGTAGATCTTTTAAGACGAAGCCGGTGGCAGGGCTGGATTCGCTGTGGGGAGGGAGAACAAATGTTAAGAATGTTGCGGCGGGAAAATACTCGCCTCCGTGTCTTTAATAAAATTAAGATTTTCCGTCATGAATACTAGAAAAATCTACATTTTATGGCAAGACCGGAGGCTCCTATTATGCTTGTTTAAAGCATATTAACAACATCAGAAGCCACAGTATGAACAGGTTTACAATAGAACATGCGAAATATACTGTCATTTGACCAGTCTGCTGATCTCAGAATGTCTTCCAGACGAGAGCCAGACCAAAAGGCTGTAGAAGCCATGGCTCCCCTGGCCGAATGAGCCCCGAAAACGGAGACATCAATTCCGGCAAGAGACATGACCCAACGGACCCAACGGGCAAGGGTAGGAGAAGAGACAGGAAGATGGGGTTTAATAAAGGAAATAAGGAGTTGAGAATGAGAGGGCGTTCTGAGATCAGCAGTTCGGTGTTCGTACACTTTTAAACATTGTCCCACACACAGTTTAGGATGATCTGGAAAGTAGGGGTAAAACACTGAATCCAAATTAGTCTTGGTACGTCTGCGTATCTGAAACAGCACACCTGAAGGAGAATATTGGCGAGTAGAAACATCTAGAGCCTTAACATCAGAAACTCTCTTAATGGAAACTAGACACAATAACATGGTAAGTTTAGCAGATAGCATTTTTAGTGAAAGAACAGCATTGTCTGGCCAACTAGTAAACAATTTAAATATCACTGTAACATCCCATAAAAAGGTATACTTAGCCAACGGTGGTTTTGCACAACGTAAACCCTTGAGAAGACGACAAATCATAGGGTGAGCACCAACTGGTTTACCATCGATTTGGGAATGGTAGAGGGAGATGGCAGAACGATAGAGATTGATGGTGCGGTAAGCCTTACCGGCACTGGCTTGTGAACCAAGGAAATTAATTATGAAATTCAGAGAGGCTGAAATGGGATCGAGGTCCCTTTCCAAACACCAGCTTGTCCAAAGAGACCAGGCGGATCTGTATGCCTTGGATGTTCCCGGAGCCCAAGCCTGGCTGATGAAGATCGAAGCCTCTTGTGAAATGAGGACGTCAGAAGAGGAAGGCCGGAAACTTTCCAGGCCGAGAGTTGCAGGGAGGAGTCGAGAATGAGACTGTGTTGTTCGCCCTGAGGATTGAGAAGAAGATCCCCGAAGGAGGGAAGAAGGACCGGGAAGTCCACTGCCATTTCGAGAAGAGTCGGAAACCAAACCTGGGCTTGCCAGAAGGGGGCAACTAGAACCAGGGACGAAGACTGGCGGCGAACTTGAGAAAGAACCCTGTTGATCATCAGAAAAGGGGGGAAGGCATAATGAAGATGACGAGACCAATCTTGCAGGAAAGCGTCTGTCGCCAAAGCCAGGGGATCCGGGCGCCAACTGTAGAACCGGGGCAATTGGGAATTGAGACAGGAAGCAAAGAGATCGATAGAGAAAGGGCCCCAAAGATGGGAAAGAGAGAGGAAGACGGATGGACAAAGCTTCCAATCGCTGGAATCTCGAAGAAATCTCGAGTGCCAATCCGCCACGCTGTTGAGATCTCCAGGGAGATACTCGGCTGTCAGAGAAAGATGATGGGCGAGGCAAAATTCTCATAGACTCTTTGCCAAGTCCGCCAGGGGTTTGGACCTTGTTCCGCCAAGGTGGTTGATGTAGCGGACCGCAGAAACATTGTCCATGCGGAGGAGAATAGAACAGTGAATCCTGTTTTTGGAAAGGCTTTTGATCGCAAAGGAACCTGCAAGCATCTCTAAACAGTTGATGTGCAACTTGGACTCCTCGGCGGACCATGAACCTCCAGTCGAGATTGGTCCACACCGGACGCCCCAGCCCGACAGGCTTGCATCTGATTCTAAGACTAGATCTGGGGCCGTGGCGAAGATAGTGCGCCCGTTCCACGCATCTAAATGGTCTATCCACCATTGAAGCTCGGTGCGGGACTCGGGGTCTAGAGCCACGAGCTCTGAATATGCGAGGCCTTGTCGGAGGTGACGAATTTTTAGGCGCTGAAGAGCACGATAATGGAGAGGGCCCGGAAAGATGGCCTGAATGGAGGAGGAGAGGAGACCGACGATCCGAGCAAGAGATCGGAGGGACAAAAGAGAGGACTGAAGAACAGATAAGATCTCTGCTTTGATCTTGGAAACCTTGGATAGGGGAAGGCGAAGGGACGCTGCGGCAGAGTCCACCAGGAAACCCAAGAACTCCGTGTTCTGAGATGGCGTCAAAGACGACTTGTCCTTGTTGATGAGAAAACCCAGATCCAGGAGGAGGGATTGAGTCAAAAGAAGGTCGGAGAGGAGAGCCTGTTTGTCTGAATTCATGAGCAGGATATCGTCCAGATAAATAATTAGTCTTATGCCAAGAGATCGAAGATAGGCGACCACCTTTGCGGCGCTCATGAGTAATAGCGGAGTTAGCATTTCCTAGAAGGTAGAAGGCGCGTTGAGCCCACATGGAGATGTCTTCAGCAGAAAGTTCAGAACCTTCTAATCGGGAAGCTTCCGCTAAATCAAAGATGCGGGCGAGAGGGCCCACAATGTCCAACAGCTTGTCTTGGCAAGTGGTCCAAGCTTTATCCACCCCTCTGCGGGGGTCCTTGCCGAACTTAGAGAAGAATGTGAGGAGAGGTTGGTCGATGGAAGGGACCATAGTGATTTTGTCTGGGAGAGAAGGCTTAGGGCATTCAGATTTAAGCCTGGCCCTTACCGGTGCCTCCAAAGGGAGACGTAACCTGGCAGAGATATATTCTCCCACGTGGTGAGAAGGGAACCATTCTGTAGAATTAGGGTGACGAATAGTGGAGGGATCAAACATGGGAAAACCCTCGGAGTCAAAAACGGGCTCAAAAGAAAAGGAATCCAATTTAGCAGATTTAGCAGGGGGGGGGGAAGGGTCAGTGTTATCAAACAGGTTAATCAATTGATCAGCGTCATCGAAATCAGCATCATCATCATCGTCATCTGTGTCCAATATGGTGGAAATTACCAATTTTCTCCTAGGAGACTCTGCATGTTTCTCTTTTTGTTTACGTTTGCCCTCGGAGCCAACAAACCCCTCCTTAGTAGAAGGCCTGGGAGGAACTGGGTCCTCAGTCAAGTGCGAGGAAGGCTCGCTAATCAAAGACGCTTTTCTAGGGGCACGAGATTGAGCAGAGAATTCCACCTTTTTCTTTCTGCTTTCCCCCGCAGACTGGGCCAATAGTTTGGACATGATGCTTACCATGGAGTTTTCCATATTTTTTGACATTCTTTTCATAGAGACTTCCACAGCTGTTTCTACAGAATTATTAATAAATTTATTTAAGTCTCTTTTGAAGGTCTGAGAGTCCTGGGTAGGGACTTCTTCCGAGGAACTATCGCGTTCCATAACTAGGCTGTGAAGGAGAACCAAAAATATCACACAGGAGGTAGGCGAGGGTTAACTGTCAGAGCGGGGGCGTGTACAAGAGGTGGGCCGGGCAGAGAGCGTGAGGCGACGTCCTACACGGAGCTGTCGAAGCACAAAGGCTGGAGCTGCAGTCACGAAGGAGACGGTGACCGGAGAGGCTCTAAGGAGGTAGGAGAAGACGCGCGACGATGCGCGCGCTAAGACGCTACCAAGAGCGTCTGAAAGGGGGGGGGGAGCGGGGAGAAAGGAAGCGCCGGAGCTTCGTGCAGACACGCGCGTAGAGCGCAAAGCAATAGCGCGAGGACGCGCTGAACAAATAATATGCAAATACAATGAAAACGGCCACAATAAAGTTAAACCAAGCATAAAATACTGAGAGCAAAAGATAAAGACACTTATCTGAATGCGAGCAGCAAGAAAAGAGGAAGCTGCGCAGTCAGTTAGGGTCTTTATCTGATAGGTCTCCTGTGATTGGTTATCGTATTCTCACGTTTTTTCATTCCCATGGCCCAGTTTGTTCTCTGGCCCTTTGGGAACTGTAGTTTTTTACTTATCTTGGCTGCTGTGTAATTAAACAAGATAAGAAAGCATAATAGGAGCCTCCGGTCTTGCCATAAATTTGTTTTTCTTGTCATATTGCTTTATTCCCCTCCTTCCCTGGCTTGATTAAGTCTTGAGGGGATCCCATCATTTCTGCTAATAACATTGTCCAATTCTGCCAAAAGGCAGTTCAAAAACATTTTTTGAGAAATTTCCATACTTCTCAGGGTTTAATTACACTAATCCAGAAACGTTTTATTACAAAACGTTAAATAAGACAGGAGTGAAAAACATGTTGACAAATACTAAACTGATTTATTCTGAATTTATTTTTGAAAAAATGTCTACATTTGGTTTTGAATTTTGGAAAAATAACATTGAGACAAAAACCATCTGGGGTACAAAAGAGTGGCAGGTGCAAGGTCTAGAATCATAGTTTAGAGCCTGCATGATCCCAGAACAAATAATGTTCCTGAATGACACCATTCAACAAACAACATGTCTTGGTTTAGCCAAGATAAAAGATTTAAACAACCAGTCTATACCAAAGCCTATGACTGATAGAAACACCACTACAGATGAGGGGTTAGACGTGTCCTATATTTTAAAACAAAACAGAACAATTCCTGATTGTAACAAATGGTTGATCTGGCCCACAGACCCAAATAACTGTCAAGATAGATTCCTGAACAAAATACAGGGGTTCAAACAGAACAGGCCAGACCCGAGATATTCCCAGAGACAACATCCAGGGATAGTTACAACATATAGTGTAGGAATACTATGCCTCGACTGGCTACAGAGATCCACACTTCCCGAAATTAAGCAACACTTAACTTTACTTAAAGAAGGTGCTGACTTGCGAGATTTCATAATGGGACCTCACAAACAGCGTCAAAAACGTTTCATATACGCCGGTATATACACAGCTTGCAATGAAGCTTGGAAAGTAACACAAATTGAAACTGCAGAAAAAATACGAGAAATTGATCGTATTACTTTGAAAAAATCACTTTCTGTAGTAGACAATGGGTTAACGACTCTGTACTCCAGAATTTATTCACTGGACAGCATTGTATCATCTGCTATTGATATAATAGAACAGGATATGCTAATGTTACAACATGGCCAGTCCCAATTACGTTCCATTGTACAGCTAGGCTGGATGTTACAAAACCTCCGTTTAGGCTACATGCCATGGCGTCTAATCAACACAACGTCATTATTTTCTATCTTTAGCATTACTGATAGACATATCTCGTTGGCACAAAAAGGAGCAGACTATACGGTGCTGAGCATTGAAAAACTAGAAAGATTACCATTGACAATGTCAGAAAGACCTGTCATTGAATGGATAATACATGGCACCATTACAATCCTGATAACAACTTTTCAGTTTCAATACTGCCAAAAGTATATACCAGCAGGCATGTATGAAAGGTTGGGTAAAGGATACATCAAATCAACCTGGAATTTACCTTATACACATAGATGTTATAGTGAAGGGAAAAAGGAGATATTTCTTAGTGGTAACAATTGTAAAAAATCACCAAGAGGTACACTTCTGTGTCAAGGTATTAACTTTCATGGAGCCTGCGAAGGTTCATCAAACAACCTTTCATGTCATCTGCACGGCACCCCTGCTATACAGATAGAGCCCTTTTTCAGACAACTTTCCAATGGTAGCTACATTATATTAAGTGACCACAGCCGTTGTGGCATGATGCCAGGAAAAGCCTATCTCGTGAGCATTACTTCCAGGGTCATTTGTTGTATGCAAGTATTGCATCCAAACAGCAATCCAGACATGGAGGCAGCAATATGGCCTTCTGTGAATATCTCTTCTATTCGAATTGATACTTTAAGCAGAATGAAGTCTATTCTTTTACAAACAACTGTGCCTTTAACCTCGTCCAAAGAGACGTATGAACTGCAAGTTGCGAGGACAGCGGCAGAGATACATACCCTATTATCGACAAATTGCCCCGTGCATTTCGTAGAAATGCTAAGCCAAATCTTAAACATTTCAGATACCAGTTGCATTGCACATGTATTTAAGACAATTTTTTTGGGACTGTTAGCACCCTTTGAAACAGTTCTGGGCATCTTCCCGAATTTTGTGCATTCTCTTTTCGGTGGCCTGCCTCTTATTTTGGGACTCGTAGCAGGAATTTTTTTTTTGTTCCTTCTGCTCCGATATGGCAAGCCAAGTCACAGACAAAACTCAGGCTACGATGGAAGAAACGATCCTAGCAATACGATACCGAGACCGTATCACTAAGGTCCTCGGATTGGCCCGGCTAAGAGATCTGAATACTACCTGGTTTCTTTCATTCTGACCAATCTGGCAAAATTGCATCTTACCTGTGCTTCGATGTCTGCTATGCGGAGAAGATTGCGTGTTGGACGCCTGTCTTACACTACCATCAGCAGTACCAATGGATATCAATGCTTTGCTTTGTCCGGTAATGACTCATGCAACGTGTTGTCCCCAGCGGCTACCTATTCTGATGACGGCATTCGTTGAGACTTCACCATTACGATTAGGTGGCGGTGAAGTACGAGATGAAAGCGGCACCACATAGGTACAACCTTCTGTGAACATTGCTGATCTACACACCGATGATGGCAATGCATCGCATATATGCCCTATTTCTGATTTTTCAGTGTTGGCCCAACTTTCACGTACTGTTGTACAGAAATTTTTTGCTGGTCTAGCTGAGATAATGTTCTCTCCTAATAACGAGAATAATATTTGAAAAAGCGAGCACACAGCGTTCCCTGAACTCTGAATTCGGCCTTCAGTTTTTATAAACAACACTACTGAAAACATTTGGAACTATTTTTTCCCATGAAAGCGAAAAAAAATGTTTCCCCCAATTTCCAAAATATTTACCTTTTCTTGGCACATGATACTCTGCTTAAAGTAGAACTATTCTTAGAGAACAGAACTTCTATTTTTAGAGACTCTAGAGACAATATTTTGAATTCAGCCTCTAGCACATGTACAATCTTGTATGAATATGTGATGAAATGTTCTCGACCTCTTTTTCTGTATTAAGAGCCATTTCATGAATGTAAAATTTTGTGATTCATTCAGTCAACATTCTAAATGAACAAAATGCATTTGATGTATTTTTGGGTGGGCTGGAAAACACATGCATACCTATATGTTCATATATTGCTTAGTATTTAGTAATGATGTACATTATACGTGGAGTGGGTGTTGTAAACGTATCTAGGACCCTAATTAAATATTCACGATTTATGCCCTTGTGTGGTTATAACAAATCATATCCTTATAAAGGCATAAGAATCATATCCATATTTAGTCATAGCCAATGCAGTCCAAATACGGCAAGGCTACTTCCTTAGACTCCTAGAAAGTTCAACACGTTCTTTAAACAAACCAAACCTCCAGCAACCCGGGAATTCCCCCTGCTTTTGTTTTGATTTGTCCTAGAACTCCTGTGAGTCCTGAAAGAACTGCCAGTTCTTAGTGACAGAGGAAAAAACATAATTATATACAAATTAAACTCAATACAGAGACAATAAATGCGTCTACAATGTTTTAATCACATTATAAAACAAACAAAGGATATAGTATCCAACATTGTCATTTCGAAGAGGTTGAGTAGTGCCCCTGGAGGTGAGGAGGAGGTGATATAGTGAGGGTAGTGCAGGTAAGGAGTAGTGACAATAAAATCAGATGTGTATCTGATGTATCCGAAAATCAATTCTAAATATACATAACGGTCAATGATCCAAACAAAATATTTCATCGAACACATGCCCCACAATACATAGTATGTAGCAATAGTGGATAGGGGGCTGTATTTGAGCATGGACTTGTCGATGTTTCGACCCCAGACAGTGCAGGAATCAGTGGAGTCCTTGCGGCGGGGTCTTTATCAGGACAAAGGGGGGGCTAGCAACCTATTAATATCAAGTGATAGGGTCACATTACTTATCTAATCGAAATTGCCTTAGTCGCACAGTTAAAATAAAATTAAAATTAAAATGGACACACCATTAGAGGGCCTACCTATTAAATCGGTGCCTTCTGTCATATAATCACATTCAAAAAATCTGCGAGAAGACCGGTACGTCCTGCGGAGAGTTCAAACATTGTATGAATATTTTGAAAAAGAGTCCGCAAGGGTGGAATGAATTACATTCAGTGCATTTAGATGAGTCAGAAAGACTTACAATTAACTTGTAAATGTTGGCGTATGGCGAGATTAGAAGGTTGGCCCGGGGACGCTGGGCACTGGAATTCACTCGAGGTATCTACCTAAGTAAGGGATTCAATTACTGTTTGCACATAAGATGCATGCTGAAAAAAGGGGGAGAGATGATAATCAGGCAGAAGTAGCTTACCGGGTTTAATCATAAAAGTAGAAAACGTCCCTGAAGAGTCATGAAGCTCCGCATTAATCAAGAGTCGTGCGCTAAAAGGACGGAAGAGTAGAGCAACGAGTTAGTGTTGCGCTCCGAATGTAATTAATGAACAAGGCATAGGTATGGAAGTTGCTGCCATATAGCGAGCAGGCTTACCGTTTCGTAATGAGACCGGCGTCTTCACGGCACGGTCGGGACTAAAGGCAGCGCTTCCTATTTAGTCCGTAACCCAGGCAACCAGGGCACGTGACCGCATATGGAGCTAGTGAACAGACTATGGGACACTCGGCGAACCGGGGTGCTCGGAGAAATCCATTAATTAATGAATAGAGCAGACCGCACTGGATTGAAAAAATTAAATAAATAGTTTTAGCAGCCACATCGGACATAAATAAATAAAGATTGGTTTTATTAACAAGAACAATCTAAGGCAGCGTAGTAATACTTAGAAGGCCAGTTGATTTTGGAAAAGGGGTGTATAGGGACTATGCAAGCCGATCATATGGCGGTAAAGGCCATTTGGTATTACCAACATCATGGACAAAACTCAAATAAGGATTGTTTTACAAGAACAATCTAAGGCAGTGTGTTAATACTTGTGGAGACCAGTAAATGTTTGAAAAAGGGCGTATGACATCAGTGACATTGCAAGTAAATGATGGCGTACCGCGATGATTGGGCTCAATCCACTTCCTGTATCTGAACCTCGCTCCATTGAGGACGACCTTGACTTTAGACTTTGGCTTGGTCTAGCATGACCAGATATCCTTTAAAAAAATGTTAACTTTGGTTCTAGTGTTTGGATTTTTGTTGTTTTGGTGTCAAATAATTTAGTAAAATGTACTCTATTTCCCTAAATTGGTTTGGGATTTTTCTTGTGTTGTGCTTTCACTTTATTGCTATTTGTGTGCTGCATAAATGCTTTATATATTGCTTCAAAGTTAAACCTGACTGCTTTTTGTGCCAAGCTACCCAGGGTTAAGTACAGGTTAATTTAATGATTTTATGTGGTTCACCCTGAAAGGGATCGTGGCGGTTGCTGGACCAGGGCTCACAACCCAGTCAACCAACAACCCAATTTCTCACATGTCCTGTATATGTAACACTATTCTCAGCAAATGAACATTGAGAAAACTTAATTGTCAATTCATGTGACTCCAAAATTCCTAATACTTCCTCTAATAATTGATTGTGTTCTGCTTTATCTTTCCCAAAAACAAGTATGTCATCTTGGAATAATTTCACACATTTCATTTTTTTAAAAGGTTGATGCATTAAACACTGAAAAACTGCTGTTGCAGATGTGAATTGAAATGTCATACATTTAAATTGATAACAGCCCTGTGGTGAATGTGAATGTGAATGTGAATGTGAATGTGAATAGGCTTTTATAGAGCGCACTTACACTCCAGGGAGCATCTTGGCGCTAGACATCACTGTCCTGAAAAAAGAAGGGGGGATGCTGCTTAAGGTTGATCATATTCATAGATCCTGGTCTATGAATAAAGTGTAGGTTAGATTAACGCTAAGCAGAGTGAGTCTTCGGCTTTAAAGATCCATGTTTTAAGCGTTTTACGAAACAGTTTTTCGGAATGGATCAAGCGCATTTGTGGTGGGAGCTTGTTCCAGGCTTTGGCTCCAAGTACTCCGATGGATTTTCCACCTTTTGTGGTTAGTCTAAACTTGGGAACTGCGAGTAGGTTTAGGTTGGATGATCTGAGTGACCGTGAGGGAGTGTATCTTCCAAACCTTTGGGACAGGTATGTCGGTCCCGACTGGTGGTAGGCTCTAAACGTGATGAGCAGGATTTTAAATAGCACTCTTTTGTGGATGGGTAACCAGTGCAGGGTTTTGAGTGCTTTTGAGGCAGATGATTTCCTGGGTAGTCTTAGCACCAGGCGGGCGGCGGCGTTTTGAACCATCTGCAGCTTGTGCAGAAACAGCTCTGTTTCAGCCTGCATAGATGCTGTTGCAGTAGTCTAAGCGGGATGTGATGAGGGCTACTGCCACAGTCTTTCTGGCTGTTAGGGGAAGGAGGTCGAAGAACCTTCTAAGACCTTTGATGATATTGAAGCAGGACCCTGCCACTGTACCTGCTTGTTGCTTAAAGGATAAGGCTTCATCAAACCTTATCCCAAGGTTGCGGGCCGACGTGATGGTGTTTGGTGGGATTTCGGCATCTTGGGGCCACCAGTTGGTGGGGGAAAAAAGGTTGTTTTGGCCAAAAGGGAGGATTTCAGTTTTACCTGAATTACATTTTAGATGGTGCGTTCGCATCCATTCAAAGGTTGCCGTCAAACAGTTTCTTAAATTTTCCTCCGCTTTAGAAGAGTTGTTATCTAGTACTAGGATGAGCTGGGTGTCGTCAGCGTAAGATATCGTGCTGATTTTAAAGGATGTGATGAGTTCAATCAGGGGGGTCATATAAAGGTTGAACAAAACCGGGCTCAGGCTTGAGCCTTGGGGTACCCCGGTTTTTAAGGTTTTTTCATCCGAGCAGTAGTTTCCTAGCATGGTGACTTGCCTCCTATGGCTTAGGAAGTTTTTCAGCCATTCGAGGGCGGTTCCTGCTAGCCCTGACTCTGTCAGGCGGCCTATCAACACGGGGTGTGAGACCGTGTCGAAGGCCGCCGACAGGTCGAGCAGGATCAGGACGGCCTTTTTCCCTTGGTCCAGTGCCATCTTGAGGGTCTCTACAGTATGTAGGAGGGCTGACTCCGTGGAGTGTTTGGCCCTGAAACCAGCCTGGTTAGGATGAAATAGGTGGTTTTCCTCTAGATGTTTGGTCAACTGTTTATTTACTGCAGCTTCGGTCAGTTTAAACAGTAGTGGAAGCAACGAGATGGGGCGAAGGTTGGAGAGCGTAGTGGGGTCAGGAAGGGGTTTTTTCTGCAGAGGTTTGACTGCAGCGAGCTTCCATTCAGCCGGAATGGATGCAGTGGCCAAAGAGGAGTTTATGATGGAGTTTATGGCTGGATTTACCGTGTCCACTAGAGTGTGGAGCAGCAATGGGGGGCATGGGTCAAACGGGGAGCCTGATTTACTGGAGAGAATTGCTTGTCGGGATTCGTCGAGACTAATGTAAGTAAAATTTTTCAACTGGGGTTTGTTGTCAATTGGTCGCGTTGCGTCGTGGGGGGGGGTTCAGGAGGGTCAGGGAAGTCTGTGGTAAGTTTAAGTATTTTCTGTTCGAAATAGTCAGCTATGTCGTTACAGAGAGCCAGTGAAGGTGGTATTTCTTGCCTGAGGATTCTGGGGTTCATAAACTCGTCAACAATTTTAAAGATCTGTTTCTGGTTATTGTTGGACCGATTGATTCTTAGGAGAAAATGGTCTTTTTTGGCGTTTTTTATCATAGAGTGATATAGTTTCCTAGCGATTTTATAGGCAAGGGCTTCCTTTGGATCATAGTTTTGGCGCCATTTCTTTTCGAGAGCTCTGATCTCTGTACGTTTGACTTTTAGCTCGGGGGAGAACCAGGGTGCAGATTTTCTGTTCTGTTTTTTTCTTACTTTCTCTGAGTTGGCCGGACCACAGCACTCTGAGATCCAATTGCAAAATATTTTGTAGTCGGATTCTGTGTCTCCAGATAGCGACGGTTTGGATTTCTCTGCGGTGAGCAGGAGATTTGGTGAGCTGGCAAGCTTTTTCCAGTCTTTTTGCATCGGGACTTCGATTTTTAGGTTGGCGGTATTAGACATTTTCTTGTTGGTGGTTAGATTGAAAGGAATTAGCCAGTGGTCGGTCCAGGTTTGGATCAGCGGGTTTTGGTATTGGTGCAAATGCAGTCTAGTATATGGCCTGCTTTATGCGTGGGCAATTTGGTCAGTATTTCCAGTCCTAGGATATTGGTTAAGTCGTTGAGCCATATGGTATTGGGGTCGTTGGGTTTGTCTAGGTGGAAATTTAGGTCACCCAAAACTGTGAAATTTGCGTATTTTAAGGTTAAAGTGCTGAGAGCATCTTCGAAGCTTTCGAAGAAGCCGTTTTGGGGTCCTGGGGGGCGGTAGATGAGGGCTCCCGCGAAGGTATTTTCCTCATTTAGTTGGATGCAGAAACCTATGCTTTCTGCCCCTTTTACGTCTGAGAGTTCAATGGTGGTGCATTTCAGAGAATCTCGATGGATGATGGCTAGGCCACCTCCTCTGAGTTCTTGTCTGTCGATCCTCTGAATGAGGTATCCTTGGGGGACAGTTTGGGCAATGATCAGGTTGCACCATGGTTTCAGCCATGTTTCGGTTATGAAGAGCATGTCAATGTCGTTCTCCGTAATGAGGTAAAGAATGTGCTCCCCATTTTTGCAAATGGACCTCGCATTGATCAAGGCTCCTCGAAGCGAGGTTGCGTTGTTCATGTTAGGTAGTTGTTTTTCCGGAGTGAGGAGAGTTCTGCAATGGTGGCAGCATGCGGGTCCTAACCATGTCTCGGCATTGATAATGTTAAGACAGTGATTTTTGTTGTGATCTAGAGCAAGTGAATCAGCTCGGGTATAGGTAAGTAATTGATTTGTACGTACCGTAGGTTGGGCAGCGTGACTGGCCCTGGGCCCGGCCGTGGCACGGACGGGCACAGACGGGCTTGCCTTAGGCGCGCCTTCGGCGCGCAGACGGCGCTCCCGCTGCGCTCGTCCGCTGCGCTTCCGGTGACAGCACATGATGTAGGGGGTAGGGGGGCGTGGCCTTCAGGGGGCGTGGCCTCAGTCCTCGCCGAGATTGGCGTTTTTGTCCTAGATGGGATCGGTTACGAGACAGCGCTAGTTCCGCTGCTCGCCGTGAAATACAAAAGGTGAGTGCCCTGGCGCTTTGCTAGCGCGTGGTGAGTTTTAAAATCAACAAGTTATTTTCGTGACACAAAAAGTAATTTTTAACAATTCTAAAAGCTCCCGGCTTCCGCCTCAGGAGTGAGCGATTGTCTGACTTCGGCGCTAGTGGTCAGCGCTTTAAGTACTGCGACAGGGGGGCGTGGCCTTCAGGGGGCGTGGCCTCAGTCCTCGCCGAGATTGGCGTTTTTGTCCTAGATGGGATCGGTTACGAGACAGCGCTAGTTCCGCTGCTCGCCGTGAAATACAAAAGGTGAGTGCCCTGGCGCTTTGCTAGCGCGTGGTGAGTTTTAAAATCAACAAGTTATTTTCGTGACACAAGAAGTAATTTTTAACAATTCTAAAAGCTCCCGGCTTCCGCCTCAGGAGTGAGCGATTGTCTGACTTCGGCGCTAGTGGTCAGCGCTTTAAGTACTGCGACAGGGGGGTGTGCTAAATTCAGTAAACTCTACTATCATCGGACAATGGATTTTGGTGGTACAGTGCTGATAAATCATTAGTGGAGTACCACTTGGCACCTTTCAGCAAGGACATTTAATTTATCCTAGGCAATGGAAATTGATCCACTGTAACATTACTATTCAAATGGCATAAATCAACACACAACCTTAACTTGCCATTACCATGGCATGCTACTGCCAAAGGTGAGATCCATTCTGAAGCTTCAATAGGCTCAATTATATCAGCTTCACCCATTTTATTCAATTCATTCATCACTTCCTTTCTCCAATGAAATGGGAATGTTCGTGACCTCATGTATTTTGGGTTGCGCACCTTCTTTAAGTTTATTTTATGCTCAAATCCACGTAAATTACCTTTTCCCTTACTAAAGTCCGTGGAAAATTTTGTTAGCATCCTTTCAAGCACTTTTACACACTCATCTACCACAAGTACTTGCACTTTGCTGTTGGGTTAAAAAATAATCTGTAAACTTTTCTGATCACGCCGACCTTAAACAAATGGACCATTCTTGGCAACATACAGTTTGCCATATATATGTTGGTTCTTAAATTCAAATATGCACCAAGGGAATCCAATCATATCAATCTCCTCTTCGCCATACCCCTCAGGTTATATACCTGTGGAAAATAATCTTGGTCCTACCTTACAAAATTGATCTCATTAATAATAGTACAGGGAGGCCCAGAATCTGCAAACATTTTAGGATTTATCTCACTAATCTTCCTCTATCAATTAACAAACACTCATCCTTAATGTTAGATCTGGGGGTCCATAGTTGGCAGAGGTAGGTACCAATGTCCAAATATGGACCCTTGCTTCTAGTTAGGGTAAGGGGCATATACTCTTCGATAACTCCTGCTCACCCCCTTGGTAGCTTGGCACGAGCAAACAGGCTTATTAAAGGCAATGTGTAAAGTATTTGTACCAACACTCACAGTAACACAGTGAAAACACCACAAATGGATTCCACACCAGTTTAGAAAAATAAAGTATCTTTATCTAAACTACACAAGACCAAAATGACAAAAATCCAACATACACAGTTCAAGAATATGATTTTAAGAGTTCTAGGGTTTGTGTCAAAATAATCCACAGTTGCGTCACGTTTAGCCCAAAGTACATGTAGATGCGACAAAAGTTCCAAATGGAAGCTGCAGCGTTGAAAAACAAGCGAAGTGTCACTCCTGAGACCCTGGGGAGGAGATATGACAACCCTGCTGGACGCAGCGGGTGTGTTGCGTTGACTCCGGTCTGTATGGGAAGGGATGCGATACCTTGTGTGGATTCAGGTGCGCAAGTTTCATAGAAAGCGTCTTGCAAAGGTACGATGCGGCGATCTTCGGGACGGCAACGATCTCAGGTGCAGCGACGATGTGCAGCGCAGAGTCGATCTTCTCCTCTCGCGGCCCCTCGATGCGATGGCTCTGCGACGACTCTCGCAGCGGCGTGATGCGGTCTGCAAGCAAGCAGTGAGACAATCTCACCCAGTGACGACAGGCTCTGCGACGATACTCGCAGCGATGATACTTTTCCCGCACCGGAGCGATGCATTCCGCAAGCGAAGGATACGTTAGTTCTTGCAGCGGCAACAGGCGCTGCGACGATCTCAATCTTCGCGGCGGCTGGAATTTCCTCGCACTGACGGGGATGCGCTCCGCAAACGAGTGATGCGTGAAACTTGGTAGAAAGACTCAGTCTCTTCTTGTCCAGCTTCCCAGCCAAAAGGTACAACTTCCAGAGGCACCGCAACTGGTCAAGCACTCTAGGAAGGGCAGAACTCTCTCAATAGAGTTCAGGGGGGTAGCTGAGGGTAAAGTCCTTTTGTTCCTGGGACTTCTTAACAGGGAGCTAGCTCAACTCAGGCCCTTGGAGATCTCTTCCAGCAAGGGGACACAGCACAAAGCAAAGTCCTTCCCCTCTCCTTTGCAGCAAAGCAACTGTAGGTCAGCCCACAAACACACAGCAGGACAGTCCTTCCTCTTCAGTCTTCCAGCTTTCTCCTTGGCAGACATTCCTTCTTGATTCCAGGATGATCTAATTTTCTGTAGTCTGTGGTCCTGTACTTATACCCCTAAAAGTAATTGTTCCCTTTGTGCAGGAGGGCTCTGAGCCCAATCTGAACCAGTTCTGGGTGTTCCTTGAGCACTTTGTTTTCCTGGCCTCTCCTTTCCTTTCAGAGAGAGGGGCAGGGTCGTCAGCCGCCCAGCAGGAGGTGGAGCCAGCATTGTGGAGGGCAGCACAGCCCTATTCAGGCCCAGGTGCTACCTGCTCTCACCACTCTAGATGCAGATGGAGATATTCAGCCCAGGGATGGCCCACTCAGCCTCTGGGGGCCACCCAGCCCCTGCCACTCACAACCCAGACAGTCAATTCACAAACAGGCCAAGGCACACAGAAAGGTCAGATAAGAGAACAGCAACTTTCTAAAAGTGCTGTTCTCAAACACAGGATTTAAAAGCCACCTTTCCTAAAAGATGTGCTAATAAATTATGAGTTCAGGGATACTAGACTTGTGTGTCCTATCTTGCTCCTATGGGAAGATATGCAGGTAACCACTGTACACAGCATTCCCCATAATAGCCTATGGGCAAGATAGCCTTACAATAGTGAAAAACGAAAATGGCTGTACTTCACTACCAGTGCATGTCACCTGCACTAGTACATGCTCTACCTTTCACATACACTACACCCTGCCCAGGGGGGTACCTTGGGCCTTCCAAAGGGGTGTCCAATGTGTACAGAAAGGGAAGGGTTGGGCCTGGTCAGTGGGGACACTGGCCAGGCTGACATGGCAGTTCAAAGACTGCACACAGGCACTGCGGTGGCAGGCCTGAGACACCATTTTAGGGCTACTCGTGTGGGTGGCACAATCAGTGCTGCAGGCCCACTAGTATTAACAAAGAAGGTGCCAGTATTGAGTCTAATTCCAAAAAACAAACCTTATTAAATTCCAAGCTAATAAACAATCAATTATTAGCCGAATATTGAAATTAATCCATCATTATTTATTTCTTTTTTGCAGAAAACATTTGAAACAACACAACCACAATGAAAAACTTTTCATACATATATGTACAAAGAACAATCAAAAAAAAGTTTTTAGGGGTAAGACAAACACTTCATACAATAGACGATTGAAACAAATATTAACCCTCACTCATAAAACATCTGTTTTCCAGTCACACTTGCACACCTTCCAACTCACAATAAACCAAACATATAGCACAAAAGACAACAAGGGAAGCGAAAAAAGGTCAATGACTTAATCCATGGACTGTTCACAAAAACATAGAAGAAAGACTGTTTTTCAGAATACTTAATATAAAACAGTTTTTAAAAAGTACAGATATATATACAATTCTTTTGACAACAAGCCAAACAAACAAGGTTGACGCGTTTCGAATTGGACCCTTTGTCCGATTCTCATCAGGACCAGACAGAAAATCTGAGTGTTTCAAGGCTATAAGGTGTAATCTCAAGAAAAAGGATGTCTGCACAAAATCTGTGTGAAAGCGTTTCTCCTGGAAAGATTATTTTAACGCACAGCAGCAAGTCGCCATTGAGGCCAAAGTGTCAATGATGTGGCTGAATTATAGCCAGGCGATGGTTGCGTACAACCCTTTACTTGTTTTCAGCGGAGCTGAAGGGGAGGGAGAGATCCGCGGCGGCTCGCCACAGGCTTATTCAAGAATCTCAAGCTGCGTGGACCGGGACGCTGCTCGAAGGTCCGTGCGAACCGGGATTTTTACCGCAAATAAACCTTGGTATTACCAAGGTTTAACGCAAATGCGGTAAAAATCGCCGCAAAGCATGAATATCGCTGAAAAGTCAGCGATATTCATGCATTAGCGAGCTAATGCTCTTAGCCATGTTATCCACCTCCCATTGGATAACATGGCTAAGAACTGCTCAGGGCAGGTGTTAGCTTTTGGAGATATTCCCGCTTAGCGCGAATATCTCCAAAAGTTGGTAATAGGAGATAGCGATGTTAGCGACTGTTTTCAGTCGCTAACATCTTGGAACGCCCACTTTGCATCTCATTAGTGATAAATATCACTGACATGCAAAGTGGGGCCCAAGATGGTCGCTATCTCCTACTAGCTGTCGCTAACTTGTGTTAGCGGCAGCTAGGTAATAGGGAGATAATTTTATCTCTGCTTTCTTGACTTTTAAAGCAAAAAAAGCGGAGATAAACCCCCTTGATAATATGCCCCTAGATCTTTTTAGATTTCCGTCTAGACACCTTAGCATAAAGGTCAACAATTCAACAGCCCCTACACTTAAACTTCCTGGCCAGACAGTAATTTGCAAATGCTCCATGGTATAGACAGCCACATCTTTAACACATAGGAAGTTCCTTAAATTGCTTAAATGATTTTTAACTAGCACCCTCCTTCTTGGACTTATTATTACCTTTAATTTTAGATATAATATTGGATTCTTTTGCCTCAGGCTTCAAGGCACATGTACAAGTGCTAGATGTTTGCGCTTTGCGAAGAATGGCTAGTACATCATTTAAACATGTATCTGCGTCACTCGCAAACAAACTTGAATGGCTGAATTATATGCATGTGTAACTACTTGATCACAAATTAAGTCGTGCTGCAACACGCCAAGTGCACATGCCACAGCTAATTACTTCAACTCACTGACTTACGCATCAAAGGATTCACATTTAAGTTATCTTTTCAAAAGCTTATAACATGTGATACCTTACGAGCAAAATACTTATCCAAGTTCTCAATAGCTACACAGTCCAAATTCTATAATACCCCCTTTCTGAATAGATTTATGCAATTGATTAAAGGTTTTTAACCATTGAGGACCTAAGGGATTGTAATAAAATTATTTTTTTGTGTTCAGGTGAAATTTTTCCATCTGCTTGCACAGTCTCAATTTAATTTGAAAAATACTCCTTCTATTCACTCCAATGTAACATATGTTGCGATCCAGAAGGTCAAAAAGCTTGTGGAAGACACAAAGAGAAAGTTTGCTAATTCATATTTAATGAATTGTGGAATTGTTCAGTGTCCTTACTCCACCAGTGAACACTGAGTTGTCAACCGTCCGAGCTTTACCCCGCCATTAAACTGTCAAATGATATCCTCACTGTGTGAATCCAAATATCTGCTTGTGAAATTACTCTAATGTTGTCCCTCTGTCACAGATGTAAAGATTCACCGTGAAGCGAATGTCCTCCGGGATGCACAACAGACAAATGCTCAATTGAAGATGGCTGTCACATTGAGGTCAGAAGTGTAACCTCGTCATGTTCCACGCGTCTTTCCTTAAGAGAAATGTCAGCCACTGCCTGCTCCTCACCAACTTTGTAGTGTCAATGATTCCACAATGTGTAGGTTGAATAATGGAAGTTTATTACAATATAAGTAAGGAAGCAGACAGGAAAACGTCCAGTCAAACGTTCCTCAACTCTCCTTCAAGGTTTTGAATTAAAGACTTAGGATTCTAAATGATTGAAGAATGACCTAAGGCGTTCTAAGCAATAAAAAGCTATAAGACCAACACACTACAACTTCTTACCTGAATACACTTCCTGGGCTAAAAATGCACGTGATTTTTCTGTGTGTTTGTAATGAACTGTGTGTCCAAACACTGACACACAGACAGTTTATTTCCATAGATATTCTAGGGAATTAACAACGAATGTTGACACATTCTAGTGAGTAACACAAACCCCTTTGTGACTAGTGATAGGTGACTTCATTAATGGTCGCCATGCCACCATCTGCCCACAAGACATTTCCCTCTGCTGTGAGCCAGAAGGCCAGTGCTCCCATAGCAAAGAAGCAGCGGCCTGTGTTTGAGAGGACTCCTATGCGAACTGAGAGAACATCATGACCCCATAGAATTCAAGATAAGCAAAAATAAAGCCTAAAGAAAAACAGAAACAAGCTTCCTTCATGAAATAATTCCAAAGGAATTCAGTTAAATGTGAACATATAGGCAACTGACTTGGGACCTTTCCTAAATGTATAGAGGACGGAAGGTCATTTGTGTCATAGTGTGATTCTGCCAGCTTAAGTATCTCACATGTGCCCTTCTACACTCCTTAGGATTAATCATTGCTTCTGTGTTTAAAGTAATTACGTCAAGCCCAAATACCATTTTACATTTCAATTCCTCAAAGTATTCATTTATAACACACTCTGCAACAGGGTTATATTATGACAGGATAATTGTGACAGCTGAAGATTGCACGCTGTTGGGCAATGTATAGGCATACAAAAGAAACCTAAAATCTTTTGCCGATTACAATAAAACTTATAACAACCAATCACTTGTGGGTTCCTCTGTTGGCTGTCGGTGGAATAGCAGTCTTTTCACATTACTCCAAGAAGAGTAGAAATTGTAGGTAGGTGGGTGGTCTGCCTTCATCCTTACATGGCCCTCATCTATATATACAGAATCTTTACTGCTGCCATTGCAAGACTTAAATACATTTTATAATGAAAAACTGACTTGCATTTTGTTGTAACTCGCTGTATTCTTTGTGTACACATTAAAGCTTCTCTACCTTGTTGCCAGGAATCTCAGTGGTAATTGGTTTATAAGACACCTAAAAAGTGTCCAGTCCTGTTAGCCATGGAAGAATACAACTCATACAATCAGAACTGTGACATTGAAAGGCTTCAATGTGGGATAAACCGCTCAGATAGACAACAAAGCAGTCCAGTGAATGGATCTTAAACTCAAAGACAATTCAAACAGTCTGAACATGGATGTAAAAAACATACATTTTACAGGAATACACTAGATAAACAAACAGCACTTTGTGAACTTCTCACAGTAGAGTTGCAAATGAAAGAACTTGCCAAAGTACACCTAGTTTGTTCTTCCACTATCTCTCCTAGCTGAAGGACAAGACTCATTGATATACACCACATTACTTCCATTGCTTTTCCTACTGTTCCTATAACTCCTAAAGAATTAGACAATACTGCACCTCAATTCCACTGTCCCAAAATGTTCCACAGTGACGAAATCAATGACCAGTAATCCAGACATTTGAATGTTTCCCATTATCTCATCAAGAAAACATGGACTATTGCTACAAAGAAAATGACTATCTAACGTGTCATGTACTTTGTCCACATACCAGAAATCTGGTAGATGTTACACAAAACGAATAAACTGTATTCGGATATACCTATATCATGTTGTAAAAACAAATATAGTGTATCAAGATGTATTTCTCTGCTAGCTACTTTGTGACTGTTTACTTTAGATAAGAATGAAGAACTACAGCGTAAAAATTGTAAAATCTTTGGAGCCTTCGACATCACTACTGCAACCAATATCGTCACCATAAGGGCCCCTTAGAAACATCATCAAAATGCATACAACATATAGGACACTATCCTAACCCAGTATGGCTGCCATACCAACCGCTTTAAAACATATACCAATACAACGTACAGATGACACAAGACACAGATTGCTCTTGCCCATAACGTGGCATACAAAAATGACAGGAAAAGATGTTATGGGACTCCAGACCTCACTGAGCTTTTGCTGACTTGTGTAAGTGTAATATGGGCACTTGCCTGTGAGGCCTAATCCATTGCAACCACCTACTTCTTGCCCATTATGTCTTACTGCCATACTCTCCACATCCTTGTCTATTGCAACCTGGCATCAACTTGATATTTGTACTCACCCAGGAGAAAAAGTCTACTCTCACACTTTTAAATCTGCGATGTCAAAGTCTTGCTCCTCCTCTCCCTTTGTGCTTGAGTACCAAAACGTAGCACACACCTGATATGGGCTTTCACCTTGGTTAAATACTTTACTGTACAGTTTTATCTCCCTGTGCAGCAGGTCTTAACCTCAACTATCGCCAGTCCCTGACTACTGTAACTTGGAGCCATATTGATGCATATCGAGAGATATACAAGTATTTGCTTTACTTATCTACACTTTTATTTACAATTTCACAAATGAAGCAATAAATACATCTAGCAAGTAATTAAAATCACTTCTGCATGTCTGCCAGCCCCTCGAGCCCTAACAAAATCTTGATGTAGTACGTGTATGTATGTGTTAAGATTTGTAGAACTGAACCTCAACACTTGAATAACTAGACACCCTATGCTTTCTCGCTTAGCTACAAACAAAAACCTCTGACAGTATGAAAGTTAATCTTTCTAGGTTTGTAAATGACCAAGCAGAATGTTTTAATTACTATGCTGATTGATGAAGGTGATGGTCACGTGCTCTATCCTAAAAGGCTTATGCCTTTGGTTTATAACTGCAGTTTGACTATATAAGCACCAGAGTGCAACGTATACTATCAGGATGTACTAATCTCTGAGTTTAGCATGCATGCACTTTTCCACCTCATGTCCTTCTCACATCTACCATCTTATCGCTAACAACCTATGTCCCACCATCAGCTAATCTGATCAATTCCTCCTTCAAAAAGGTCACTGTTCTAATTACCTGAAAAAAGGCTTCAGTAGTTCTATTGCTCAAGAAGCTGACCGCTGAACCCAGTGTCTGAAGTAATTATTGGCCTGATTACCTCTTACCACTGCTGTTGATAAGTTTGGGAAAATGTTGCCAACAAGCAACTTGGGTTCCATTTAGAGACAATTACTTACTTTTCAATACCAAATCTGGTTTTAGGGCAGAACACAGTACTGTAACAACCCGATTAGCTGTCTCAGAATACCTCCATCTAATCAATCAATCAAATTTCTAGCGAGCCATAAAAGTCATATGATAAAATACACAGTACAAAGGAGTTCATGCATGATTAAAGAGTCAAGAGAAAAAAAATACACTATAACAACTTCAGATAAGGTCAGTTAAATAGTGTGATAGCAGCAAGATACCGAAAAGTTTCAATATTTCAATCATAGCCTCAAGGAAATTAAGATGTCATATAAAACAGCAGTAATAACAGTTTTATTTCCCAGGCACTGCAAGTAAGAAAATGCTGCTATGTGGGATCTAGAATCCAAAGCACGCAACTGCCTTCTTTGATGTAGGTAAAATGTGCAAAATAATGTAGAGTGCAAAGTGCTTTGTTCTGCTGGGATCTCACAATGACAGAGGGGTAAAGATGAAAAACAAGTACCTTTGAAGGGCAAGGCCTCCAAAAAGTGTATGGTTTGTAGTTGAAACCTTGTAAGTAAGAACTTCTGTCTTTCATCTACAATAAACTGTAAACAAAGTGCTGGGCATAATAGTAGTGGCCGAAAGTTGACTGTGATGTATACTTGATACTTGCACTCTGTACTCTTCAGGGCTATCGCCCTGACGTGCTTTTTGCGCTCTTTTATAAAAGAGATTTTCTATTTGTGCTGACGAGATGTTTGATAAAAGAGTCAGGCTATGATAAAGAGCTGGGATGCTCAGACTTTCAAAGCCCTTTCTAACAGATTTGAGCCAAGGGATGTCTAAGCAATTGTCCAGGATCATGGAATCTAACCGCACTGATCTACATATTTGGGTTTCTGGATTTTTCCAAATACGCTGCCACAGTAAGAGGGGTTGTAATTTCATGTAATCACCAGGTAGTTTAAGCCTACCTCCTCATGGCAAAATGATGTTAGAGTGGAGTGTGAGATAGCCAGAAGTCTTATTATAAACGTATTCTATTCAGTCTGGAGTGCTTTACAATTTATATGTCCCCAGACCAGCCCCATATGTTGCAACCAATAGACATTTACTTTTAAAAATACAGAGCAGCTCACTTTTTGGGTTTGTGTCCCATCCTTTTTGCAAATCTAAAAACTGCATCAGTGGCCCTTTGCACTCTTCCACCTAATCCTAGATGAAGGTTGAAAAGCAGCCATAATATTATTAGACCTATGGTCAGTGTTCGATATAGTCTCCATGCTGTCATCGTCCAATATATTCTCCCATCCAATCTTATTCTAAAATCTTGTCAATATCCGGGTATGTAAAGCTGCCTGGACGTGAATGCATTTTTTCTTAGCAGAAAGATCACAATCATTTTCTTTCTCTCCTCTTCCTCAGGGATCCTCCTTGAGTTCTACTGTATTCAATGTCTTTATGTTCCTTCTTGCTCAGTTAAAACACTCATTGGGTAAAACATCAAACTGTAAACTAAATGATAGTATCAATATTGGACTATTTGGCAATAACACAGGAGAACTTCAAGGCCTATACATAAGCTGCAGCAAAGTGGACGATGACAACCTCCAACTGAAGAGCAAAGAAACTGATGTACCACTGTGTAGCGAGCAACAGTCCTGTCAAATCAATGATGGGTTTTTAGATCTCAAACCATTTCTGTGGCAAGAAACATAGGCATTCGTTTTGATCAAAGCCCCTCCAGGTTTCCTCACCCTACTGAGAGCCTTGAGTTATTCCCATCTTGCCTATCTCTACTCACAGAACAGTAGACCATGCTTTAATTCGTGTATGCTAGGAATAAAGAAATGCCATTTACTCTGGCCTTCCAGCTTATCAGATACAATGAATGCAGACTGTCCAACAAAATTCAGCCACCCAGTCTGCTCTCAATCTGCGCAGGTAATCTGTCTCGTAAATAATTTGTATTATCTTTATAGCATTCTGCTATGCCCTCAAGCCTCTATCAAAGAAAGGCCCCTCACACATTCAGAATCCCTTTAAACATTATGGCCCTTTACATAATTTATGATTCTCCAGCTCCAAAGCTGTTTATATTCCGCGTATCAAAAAAACAAGAATTGGTGTTCGATCCTTTTCTCTTTTGGCTTCCTGACGCGCAAAGGCCGTCCTGCTCGAACCAGGTGACACGAAGTCGGAAGCTATCTTTAGGAAGAACCTCAAAATATGGTTCTTTAAATATGCGCCTGAGTGATATTCCATAGTCCACAACAGTGCCCTTTACAACGTGATTTCCTTCGAGGTTGTGCCCAGCAACTTCCCGATTGCGTTTGCTTAATCTCTTGTCGCCTTAGTTTGACTGCTGGTTCTGTGTTTCACACCTTTCTGTTCTCCCATAATGGTTCCCTTGGATTTTTGGCTATTTGACATTTATTTCCGGACACAATTTCGGATATTGTGTTGGCTTCATCGTTGGCTTAATCTTTTTTCCCTTTAATACCTCTTTGCTATGATCAATATCTTATATGGGCATGTCACATGTGTTTGCACTGACTACCCTCTCCAGCCTGTGGCTTAGGTTCCCAGCAACTTTGCTTCCTGCTTCTAGGAAGCAGAATATGTTTCTCGTTGTAAACAAGATAATTACATGCCTGTGCATTTTACTTCATTCTTTTTATAATGTAGGCTTTCCATTTGAGAATTCCAGCCTGTAATATTTCTACTCCGAAAAACATGAGCAAAGTGAGAGTCACCAGTGAGGATGCTGCAAAGTCCTCCAGTGTTAAGTTTTGTGTTAGTGTTTATTTGCATTCAGGCTGAACAATGTTCTGGGGGGTGGGGCAGATTGGTATCAGCTTCTGCCAAACATTGTTCCTGAAACCCGACTGATCTTCCCCAAACAATCTGTTCTTCATATACTCTCCTTCTTCAAGATACAAGTGATATCACTAGCAGAACTACACATTAATTCAGCCTGGCAGCTAAAGTGATGTACATAGATTCTGTAAAACGTCTTAACTCTCATTGGATCATTCTAATACTCTCTCAGCTGCCCCATTAGGCCCTCTCCCTCTCTTTCATTCTCTCAGCTCACCCAATGACAGTGTGGCAACCCTGATGTGCAAGTGTAGTGGTGTGCCATCCTTGAATCAGTATGAAACAGAGCTCTGCAAAAGGATGAATTCTTTTTCCTAAGGCAGGAAAGTGACAGGACCCTTCACGCCCAACTCTTGTAGCACCATTTAAATCGTTCTGTTTATTATCGGTGAAGCTAAAAGCCACTCCTCTAAAACCACAAAGGTCTCTGGCAGGACACAAGGGCGAGGGAAGGATCTTGTACAAGGCTGAATTATTGCAATGTGCAGAATGAAAGCGCTTTCCCACAAGTACACCCACATGAAAGATAGCTGACCTACATTCCTTGAGTTCTCACACAGCACAATCTCCCCTGAAACTGTTTTATATTCGTGTACAAATATTATAAACTGAATAGGATGCTATACATGTGCTGCTTCCTATCACCATGTTAGATGTGAAGTTGTTATCCCCTGTGTTTATTCCAGAAAGCCTTGAAAATGTTAATACAAAACCAACTGTGAGTTGAAATAAGCGTGGCAGCAGGCCACGTGTGTGTTGGGGCTCTTTGAGAACTACACAGACCGAAGCTACTATTCTAGGCTTCATTACAGACAGAAGAAAGTAGGGATGGGCCATGTGTATACCAAGTATTTGGCCTCACGGTGTGAGTTTCTCTTTGGTCACCGTCCAATGGATTAACAAACAATAATGGATGTTGAAAAGGAATGAAGTATGCCTTTTGATCTGTCCATGGAAACATATAATTAAGCCACATCTCTGGTGTGCATGCTGGGAGCTTCTTTTGAAGATTAGCACACAGTTCATGGCGTTTTCCTCAAACAATAACACACCTAAATACCTCTGAAGTTTTCATTTCAAAGACATTGAATACTAGATAAAACTCGTCGGCTCAAAGTTACCAGGATTTCATGATGGTGCTAAATTGTTGTTGATTATAAAAGCGACTTTCTAATATGCAGCATCATGAAAAGTAATCACATTATGCCAATGCTCCATCGTCACAAATGTGGCAAGCATAATGACACATTTCTGTTGTGTTATGCTGAGGTTTATAGCGCACTCATCACCTGCGAGAGTATTCAGGAACTTGAACAGGGGTGTAGGCATGTGCCTCCTGCCTCATTGCTAGAAGACTCAGTCCTTCAGCTTCTTGTGAAACTCAGGTAGCGTGTAGGGGCTCTGATGTGTTGGTAGACCCCGTTCCAGTTTGGGGTCCTACGTAAGAGTATGAGCAACCTCCTGTTCTAAATGTATCAATGCAGGAGGTGTGTGCGAGTGAGTGTGAGGCTGGGTTTGTGAATGGGTAGCCAGTGGAGCTCCTGGAGGTGAGATGTGGGTGCGGTGAGGTGAGATATGTGTGTGGTGAGGGAGCTTGGGTAGGAGTATTGCGTGTGCATTTTGGATGGTCTGAAGTCTGTTCAGGAGTTGCCCGGAGATTCCGGAGTACAGTGCATTTCCGTAGTGGAGTCAGCTTGTGATGAGTGCTTGCATGACAGTTCAAGTGGGTTTCTGCTTGAGCCACATGAAGATTAACTGTGTTGACCTGTGCTGTCATTTAGTGTTTCTTTTTCGGGCCATCAGGCAAATACTTTGATATCTGACCCTGATATTTCACACAGAAACAAGAAGGTGAAGAAGACGTTGAAAGTGACACTGGCACTAGAAGTCAAGTACAGAGGTTGCTAGCAGGAAACTAGCATCCAGGAGAACCCTTGCAATGAACACCAAGGAACGTGCTCGCCCAATCATTCTGTACAGAAAGAACACACATGAGACTTCAAATTTAGCATTAAAGAAGTCCTGAACATTCAGGCGAGAGGCAAACAACATCTAGCAATGTTTGGAAACATTTCTGCAAAGTGTTTTGTTTTTATTTTCAAAACTACAACATATATTACAAATATAAAGAAACATCAAAAAGAACCTTACCAAATCTTAACTAGGCAAATATCAACACGCAAAATGAAAGGCATCAACATACACCACTACTATTACTAACAGCATTATGGAGCAGATTGCACTTGCAACGCATTTGCGCCACCACTGCGCTACTTCTGTGACGCAGCGGTGGCAGAAAGCAAGCGTCATGCTGCAACGGATTTACAACGTGACGCATCTAGGGAGATGCATCATGCCTTAAACCCCTAAGCCACATTATACCTGTGTGCGGTATACTGTGGGCGTACCGTCGCAGTGTGGGCGTTACATCGCAGGAAAGCCTCGGAAAAGTGCCTGAGTGAAATCTACAAGATTTCACTCAGTCAATTTTTCGACGCAACTGCATCAAAACTTGGCGCTTGCTCGAAGCAGGCGTACGGCGTGATGCACAATGTTAAAGATAGGCTGGTTTGGAACAGTGCTGGAGTTGCGTCGTGCCCGCAACATGACTCCAGCACTGCACCAACCTTACACTGGCAGATACGTCATTCACCTGTCTATCCTTGCCCCACGGTGCGCTGCAAGGGTAGTTTTGCAATTAATGATTGACTGTGTGCAGTAAGGTGTCCCTTCCTGCACATAGACGGTTATTAAATAGTGACGATTTGCTACTTCTATAAGTGCTGCAGAATGATGCACAAATAGAAGTAACAAATCACCAATATTTATTGTCTATATGCAGGAAGGGACACACAGAGCCACACACACACACACAGAGCCACACAAACCCACACACAGAGCCACACACACACACATAGAGCGACACACACACACAGAGCCACATGAACAAACAAGCATTTACAATGCAGCGGTCTCGCCTTAAAAGTTAGAGCTATTGGCATTGTAAATGACACAATTTGTATTTATGTGTTGGTTTTGAAAACAGATAAATAAATGGCAATGTTATTTACAATGCCAATAGCTTAATCTCTTGCAAATGTGTGACCTATTGCATTTGCACCCACACACACACACACACCGAGAGCCACTCTCACACACACACACTCAGAGACACACCCACATAGCCACACACACACACACAGAGCCACACACACAGAGCCACACACACACAGAGCCACACACACACACAGAGCCACACACACACGCACACAGAGCCACACACACAGAGCCACACACACACAGAGCCACACACACACAGCCAGACACACAGAGCCCCCCCCCCACACACACACACACAGCCACACACACACAGCCACATACACACAGAGCCACACACACACAGAGCCACACACACACACAGAGCCACACACACACGGAGACACACACACAGAGCCACACACACACATAGCCACACACACACACACACACAGAGCCACACACACACAGTCACACACACACACACAGAGCCACACACACATACACAGAGCCTCACACACAGAGTCACACACACACACAGATCCACACACACACATAGCCACACACACACACACACACACAGAGCCACACATACACACACACACATAGCCACACACACAGCCACAGACACACTCAGAGCCACACACCCACAGAGCCACACACACACACAGAGCCACACACACACACAAAGCCACACACAGAGAGCCACACACACACACAGAGCCACACACACAGAGCCACACACACACACAGCCGCACACACACACACAGAGCCACACACACACACATGGAGCCACACACACACAGAGCCACACACACAGAGCCACAGACACAGAGCCACACACGCAGAGCCACACTCACACACAAAGCCACACACACACACACAGCCACACACACACACAGAGCCACACACACACCCACACAGCCACATGCACACAGAGCCACACAGACACACAGACTAACACACAGACAGAGCCACACACACACACAGAGCCACACACACACAGCCACACACACAGGGCCACACACACAGAGCCACACACACACACAGCCACACACACAGAGCCACACACACAGAGCCACACACACACCCACACAGCGCCACACACACACAGAGCCACACACACACAGAGCCACACAAACACAAAGCCACACACATACAGAGCCACATTGTACAACATGGCTAAAAGAATCACATTGACAAAGGCAATAGCTCTTATGTCGGTGAGGCCTACTGGCTTTGCCAATGTTTTTTGCTGCTGGGACAAGAGGGTAGGGTGTGGCAAAAATGTTAGAGGAGTTGAAGAAACAATGCTAGAGGGTGGGATGGGACAAGGCAACAACACAGAGGGACTTGCAAGCAACAACATAGAGGGACTGGAGACTGGTTGCTGCCCTTCTGACTTTTACATGTGGCTCCAGGGCGGCACTTTACGTTACTTGGTACTGACATTCAGAAAGCGGTTACATGGGCCAGTATGTACGTATTTATTTACACATTAACTAAAGGAAAAGAAAAAGCAAAGGTGCCCTGCACCACCTTTCTTTAGAAATACTTTCATTTTTAAAAATGTTATACAGCAATCATGTAAATATATGATACTCTTTAAATTAAAAAAAATTAACATGCAGATGTCTTTCATCTTAGTGCATCAGATTATATTACTGCATTGACATGTATTTAATAAAAGTGACTGTCCTCAGAAATAAAGTTAAAAACATTCATACCTTCCCCGACATGACAACGCCATGTTACCCAAGAGGTAAGTTGGTTGTCATGTGTCCATGCAAGGTGGACTAGTTTTATTATTATACATGGAACAACATGATTGCTCATTAAATTAAACTAATGAAGTTCTGTACAGCACACACCGTGAACGAATGTAATTTTAAGGCGCTCTCATATATGATAATTAACAAAAATGAGGTACAGTGAAAAAAGAAGGTTGCTCAAGATCACGCAATTTGGTTAAGTGGGAAAGCCGGGAGAAATATCAATATTCTAGAACGCTTAATTTAGATGGCAGACAGTATTGAATGAACCCCCCGAAATAACTCCACCACTCAATGCACACTTTGCACATGCTCTGCATCCCCTACACCCACCTTCCAACTGACCCTCCCTCTCCCCAGAAAATCAATGAGGCTCTCGGTCACATCACAGATCTTAGTTGTTAGCCCCGAGAAAATATTTCTGAATACCCCCATGCATCACACATCTATGATACGTCGATGGGCCTGGGAAAATCGGCCATTTATTTCAATGAACCTAACACTGACAGAGTAAATCAGGAGCAGGGATCTTCTTACCTTAAATGTACTGCCTCCATTTTCACAACCACAAGGATTGGAGACAAGCACCTCAACCAAATCTATCCATCTCAGTCTTGAAATACTGCAGTCGGCTCGAGCTGCAAGTAATACCGAAACTATGACGATGGAAAAGCGCATCCTGGAACCACAAACAGAGCGGAGCCGTGTTTACATGATGATGACTTTACTTAAGGATGCAATGAGCAAGCTATAAGATTAAATAAATACTACGATGATTTGAGTGCAAATATCTTTATAGAATGAAACATTTCGTCCAGCAAGAGCCTTAGAAGCCTATGTTTATGTTATTAATAAAATAGTGGGTGTTATACTAATATATCTACAATCTACTGTAAATAATTGTAAAGGTAAAGAACTGCATAAAACATACTGACGTATTTTGTTATCTTCACGATGAGAAGCAGTATTGTGGAGACCCAAAAATAAAAAAATTAAAATCTACCCCAAAGTAGCAACCCCAGTTATACCTTAGATAGACTCACAAAGGGGCGTGGTCCAATATCTGAAGACCATAAATTAAAGATGATCAAACTACTTTATCATTAGAGCGAAGAGCTCTGTTTGCTCGTATAGAGTGAAATACCTGCCACACTTTGGGTGGCATGTTCCTTTACTAAAGTAATGGTTGTATGGACGATTTCCAGGCCCAGTATAGGTTTTATACTGGTAGCTGGCATGTTATCTACGCGTCGTAACAATTTCCAAAACAGTACACTGAACTCACTTCTAAAAATGTACATATACTGCTGCAAAATGGGAGGCTCAAACAACCCTGAGCATAAAAATGAATGTCCATTTGTAATAAAAACTGGTGCATGTAAATTGCTTTGATTCAAGTACACGCTATATATAACTGCACAAAAAGTATAGTCTGACCTTATTTTCTATTTCTGGTTAGCTCCTGGCACCTGGCTTCCACAAGGCTCGCGGTGCTCTACCCACACTCCCGTTTAAGCGCGCACTGTCTGTGATTGTTCCTTGCCTGCCCCTAGGGGGCTGGCTCTGTGGACACCAGGTCGTCTTAAGTGGCTCACGCTGTGAGAAAGGGTTTGCTGCTGCTGGGTTCGTACACTGTTGAAAACAGAGGAGCCACAAGCATCGTGTGGGTTGCGAGGTCTATGCAGAGGGGGAATGAGGGACAGAGTGTGACAAGGACCCCGTGTGCCTGGCTGGAAGGTTTTGCTCCCATTCCTGGCTGTGATAGCCCGCTCCTGTGTGTCTGGTCGGGGTCTGGTGAGCATGGCTTGGTCGGGGTGCTGCGCATGAAGGCTGCATAAGTGGGCTCATGGGTGTAGGGACCGGGGGACTTAGCCCCCATATTTTATAAGGGTACAAGGTACAAGCGAGGGGGGACAAGGAGGCTGAAGTTTAAAGACAGCGATTTCTTCGAAAATACAAGTCTAACTTAAGGCGTTATCTTTGAAACTGCCTCATGATAAGACAATTGGCCGAGCCGTAACTGTAGAGCTACGTTCATTCTAGTTGGTGCTCACAATGCCAAAGTATACATGTGACGAATGTTGTCCATGCGGTAGCTGTAAAAGGCACGCATAAACCGAAGTTGTTTGGCTACCAGGGATATAATATCGGAGGGGTATTGCGCGGGGATTCTTGTCTGATGGCACCCTGTGCAGAATCCTTGTGCCTTCTCTGGAGTGGGTGCCTTCAGTGGATTTTATTGCAGAGTATCGGCTGAGATCTCAACTCTTGCGGTATTTGGGGCACTGAGAGAATTCTACTGTGCCGCATTATGACAGTTTCCTCTCTTTTAACCCCGCCCCTTTGAGACTGGCTTGGCCTGACTTACGTTTGTGGTAAAAGCTTTCTTATCTTCTTCATGGGGCAAAACAGATGGCCCCATAAAGAAGATAAGAAAGCTTTACCACAAACGTAAGTCAAGGAGCCCAGTCTGAAAAGGACGGGGCTTAGCGAGAAAGGAGAACATCACAAGGACCTCTTCTCCAATGGCTGGCCACCGTTTAGGAGGCCAGCCAATAGAGAAGAGGGGCGGGGCTTAACCTTGCTAGTGAAACTCTCCCTACATCATTAAATCTCGCCAGCTCGACTGAGCATGTCTGCGCAGCCATCGCAGGCCGAGACCTAAAAAGGAATTTCACAAATGTAGAACTTGAAATTGCATATGGCTCAAAAACATCTCAAAGCTTCTCGCTCCACCACAGATTAGTTATTTTCTTTGTCTGTTGCCTGCGAGGAAAATGCAATTATCCATTCCTACCTTTCCACCACCTGTGACAGTGTTATGTTATTACATTTTATATAGAGCTCGATTACCTTAAGGCATCTTGGCGCTAGTCTCATTATACCTCTCTGATAGTGATAACGGAGGGAAACCAGTTAATATGTCTAATGAAGCGGATTCCTGAACATGTACATTTTTGATTCTTTCTTAAATGTTAGAAGATTTGATTGTTCTCTCATGTTAGAGGGGAAGGGTTGCTCCTAGAACTTTATTATTCACATCAGTCATGAAAATGGTGCATCTACTCGTGTCAAACTTACCAAAGTTGGGTGCTTTGCAGATTTGTGACTTGACTTTCTTATGACAGGAATTGTACCCCTTTCTTTAGGAGAGCTGTCAAAGGATTCACAACACTGATAACATTTCTGAAACATTTAGAATGGTATTCTGATAAATTGAAGAAGGATTTGGGTTCTTAATGTTTTTGACAAGGGTGCTTCTTTGACAGCTTCAACTTCGGTCTCACACCATCCTTGAAAACGCTATGCCCAAGAAAGACTACTGACCAAATACAGATTTGGAATTTAACCTTCATTTCCTAAAGGTCCACTCTACTCATTAGGACTAATGTTAGGTACTGTTATGTTGTTCAGCATTGCTTCTAGAAGTCCATATGTGCATTAAACATTATGTAATTCATCCATGTTAGTTTGCATAATTCGCTAGAGCACTGCTGCTTCTGAGGCCAACCTTTGGAGCATCCATCTGAAAGAAGCTCCCAAACGAGGGATGAATTGGCTGATTGGCATATAATCTGGGTGCATGCACACATGGTATTTGGCAGAGGGTAGATATATGACAACAAAATCCCAGGCATCACAAAGTGCAATTATTTCAATAATATTAGGCAGCAGATGCCAGTGTAACCATATGCTTGAGTTTAGGCTCATCAAATCCACACACGCAGGTATGTACCTCTACCCTAGTCTTGGTGGCCAAGTCTATCAGGACCAACCAGTTAGAAGTTTTTAATTCTCTCTGCTATCCCTTTATCTACTATTTCTTCAACGTTGCATCTAAAAAATTCTTTATTAGGTGAAGAATTAGTCGTACTTTTTGTGTTACAGGAGTCACACCGTCCTTTAACACTGTTTTTAAAGCTCTTTAGCTATTTATGCTTCTCTGTGAATACATTAGGGTAGAACAAGTGTTCTGTAACAAGGACATCTCAAGCCAAACAGAATCTGGTTCACTGCATTCCAGCTTATCCTTAGCTCAAATTGATGCCTCCACCCAGGAGGTTCGAACCATACTCAGTTACATTTACTTTACCCATTTCCATTATGTACTATATCTATATACATATATATACTATACCTGGTATACCTTAAAATGATACTTGCATCAATATTATTCACTTTAGGGGAATGGGGTCCTTGTTATAAAGGCCAGTGTGAATGTCAGGATTCTCCTGGGCACTAGTTTTTATTAATCAATTAAAGTGCACAGAGAACACAATTCTGGCAAAATGTTAACCGCTCCACCATCCAGGGTAATTTGGCAACTGAGATTGAAAATTGAAAATATTGTTTCAGTTAATAAAAAGCATACAATATCGAAGGAACTTATATTCTCTTTTTCTTAACATTTTTCAAAAGATTTCAAGAGATTATATAAAATGATTTCATACATAAATATACAGTGTTAATTACTTTTTGGCTAAAACAAAACTATTCTTTTAAAACCTATCTAATCTATAAAAACCGATATACCTAACCCAATATATGTTTACCAAAAAGCAGGGTTTCCATTGCTACCTGTTCTAGTCTAAATATTAAAGTCAATGATGCAGTCCCTACTTACAGCTGAGATGATTCACCTCCTTATTCTTGGCATTAATTAAGGAAACCACCATATTTATACCTTCTTTGAAACATTCAATGGTACTTACTTGTCTAATGTTTGCTTTTCTGCAGACCCTGGCAAAATGTCTGCTTTTCCCGCACACAGAGGTTTTTGCAGCACAGGAAAAACTGTTTCCTAAGTGTCCTGCATTGAGCCTTGACTTATTTCTTCATATCACTTTTTTTTAGCGCAAATCATTTGTTTAACAATTACCTTCATTTCTTTAGTACAGCCCTCTGTTTGCTCAGTGTCCTATACCAGTAGACCCCTTTAAATCAGGGTTCTAAAAAAGACTGTAACTACCGAATATGGGGATTGTTAATACTTCTGACAAGTCAGTCTCTAAAATAGAAATAACACAGGGGCATATTATCAAGGGGGTTTATCTCCGCTTTTTTGGCTTTAAAAGCCAAGAAAGCGGAGATAAAATTATCTCGCTATTACCAAGCTGTCGCTAACACCAGTTAGTGACAGCTAAAAGGAGATAGCGACCATCTTGGGCCCCGCTTTGCATGTCAGTGATATTTATCACTAATGACATACAAAGTGGGCGTGCCAAGATGTTAGCGACTGGAAACAGTCCCTAACATCGCTATCTCCTATTACCAACTTTTGGAGATATTCGCGCTAAGCGCGAATATCTCCAAAAGCTAACACCTGCCCTGAGCAGTTCTTAGCCATGTTATCCAATGGGAGGTGGATAACATGGCTAAGAGCATTTGCTCGATAATGCATGAATATCGCTGACTTTTCAGCGATATTCATGCATTGCGGCCGTTTTTTATCGCATTTGCGATAAACCTTGCTAATAGCAAGGTTTATCTGCGATAAAAATCGCCGATGTGCGGCGATAATTTTTGTCTCTAAACAAGTTAGAGACAAAAATTATCTCTAGTTGTTGGTAATATGCCCCACAGTTCCCTTAAATTAGGGTTATTAGTTACCCTTCATAGCAAGATAATATAACTTTACACTTTCTAATTTTTTTCCTTGCATCCAACCAAAAAACGTGTGCCGTCCGAGCACAAAAAATATTTTGCCTCCCAAAATGATCCAAATGTTTTTAATGCTGTTTGGCCCACATCACTTGGCTCTCCAGCACTTTCATCTTGGACTGGTTCTGGAAAACGTTTCTATACTTTTCTTCCTTCCACGCATATGCTGTGTTGTAAATCGTGCGACTTCCTTAGAGTAGAAACTTGTTCTCCTCCAATGGCAAATACATACGACTTGAATTCTTTAACCATTGTTTCCAAAATAAACTGGGCTCTCCAGTTTCATTCAAAGGTGGAGACAGTTGACTCAAGCTTTCTGCAGCAATGCTAATATATTGAAGCCATTTCCAAATCTTAACAGCTAGAACAATCGCACGAGGGAAGGATACAACTTTGGAATGAAATGTGCCATGTGCGTGCAATGAAAAAAAACAATATGATTGAAATGGTCACCCGATGTAGTTGTATGTCAGAATATTGCAGAGAAAAATATGTTTATTTTGTTTGTAGGAGTAATGCATGTATCCACGAGTGTAACTGAATTCACTTCTGTGGGATGCTTACAGAATAGTCACTAAAGTATCTTCAATGTATATGGTTTTATAATAAAAAGACAATACATTTCTTATGTACATTGAAACCTTTTGGCTATATAAATGTGTGCTAAAGAGTAAGAAATAATTTAATTTGGATGTTTTTACTGAGTTCTTTGCAGGTTTACTGTTTTACACCAAATGATTGATCACACTTACTATGCGGCCCTGCGCGTGAGTCATGGATCCAGTCTGGACAAAAGTGAGATTTTACAACGAGGCTTAACTTTAACATTGAGCCAGCAGTTTGTTCGACTGAATTGGAGAAATCGATTGCTATAACAAATGATGTTTCAGAAGGAGATAAGAGGGAATGAAATGGAGTCCTCAAAGTTCCCAAAACCAGTAGACACTGTGCATGGGCAGATGGGCAGTTCGATCAGGGGCAATGCCCAGGCTCGTTGGTCACTGCCCTCTCCTCTCTCTGCTGCTCACAGTGTTCAGACACACACATTTGCAGTACAATTTGCCTCGTCATGGTAGTGGTTGCTAATCAGTTTTGTTCACGTGTCTGCACTTGGACCATGTGCGGTTCTTGCCTGGGGCCTCCTTCTCTTCTGCACCCTAAACTGTGACTCTGAAGTGAGCCAGAGAGACCTCTGTGAGGCTTCATTTGATCTCGACTGCTCACTCTTTGCACTCTTCGACCTCTATCCACGCCCTTCGACCCAAAGAGCTCTTCCCTCTCAAATTAGGACAGAGGTCAAAGTGTGCAGGGAAAAACATGTGTTTATTGGTTTAAACCGATAATCACAATTTCCTTTTGGAAGGGCCTGAATCCGATTTGACCTCTAACCCCTATTAATAAACCTTTCACCTTCGGGCTCAGAGGTTTGACTATTCTGATTATTATGGAAGCAATTGCAGTGCCACCAGCAGGGAAGCCATAGAGACCCACCCAAGAACAAGCAGCAGCGGCTGCGCTATGCAAGCCTGTGCGGTACCATATTTTTGAAATTTCATGTATGCAGATATTCCCTTCCTGCGGTCTTGGAACTACATGAAACCCCAGTTCACAGTACCTACAGAACATGATTGGCGACTCTCGTTTTTATTGGCGACTTGTGATGCACAGCAGTGTTGTGGCTTACACAGCAAATCTGATGACACAGGTGGCGCTTGAGTTTTGGACACTCGACAAGGTACGATGATGATGTAATGAAATGAAGTTGACTGCGGATGAAAATGAGACAAGAAGTGCAACACAACACATAGATTACCCCGAGTCCTCTCCCATTATGCTGCATATTCTACACTGTGGGACCCTCAGATCGCTCGTTTGAACAGAGGTCCTCAGCTGTCACCGCGCAACCATACCTTTCCTACCTGACTGTATCCATTTATATCCCACGTTCCTGACTTTCCTGCCTGCTAGAAATGGAGCTGCCATGGCAGCCCAATAGCAAGTGATGGACACAAAAACAGACATCATTGTCTCCCATTCCACCTTGCTAAGGCACTAATTAGCACTTGGCCCTCCATCCGCGTTCATCCTCCCCACGGCACAAGTTGCTGAAGTTGGCTATCAGGATCATAATGACCTTGCTCAGACATTGGCATGTCTCGGCGGGCGTGGTTGATTGTCAGCTGAAAACAGAGTCCTGCACAGACTGTTGACAGCAGTTTTCAGGGTGACCTGTTACAGGTCCCCAGGCTACAGGTCTGATATTCTGGCCTGTTACACTTTGCAAACCTGAACCTGTTGGCCAAACAAAAACAATCTTGTGCGTTAACCAGGTTCTGTTCTACCAAAACTGAATCGCCTTCTGATATACAAGCTTGTCCCACACTACCCAGATTTAAAAATCTAACCTAAAGAACAATTTCATTAGATCGGAGAGATAGAATGTGAAAGGTTACACATTTTAGTTACATTGTAAATATGTCTATCCTGACTGAAACCAGTCTTTATGTATTGTTTTTTCTGTTCATCTCAGTCATAGCAGCACCTTTGTGCAAAACCTCAGTTATCTGATCTGGTTTATGTTTCTTACCCTATCTGTGCACCATGCTATTTACCATCCTTATTCTTTTGTGTGCTATTTCTAGGAGAAATGCCACTTGTGTGAAACAAATAGAAATCAGTACAAAGTTTCTCTTCCACTATTGTGAGACTGAAAGTATTGCTTAAAGTTTTCATCACCCATCCTCCCTGACCATCTTTCTGTAAATAATATGTATTTGTTATTGTTTTTTTAAGTATTCATACTTGTCTCCAAATAGGAAGTTATTTTGATCAGGCCCCTTTCCATTAGCTTTACAATAAAGATAGCTTGTAAAATAATCTTAAAGTCAAATGAGTAGATTCTCTAAATAGCTAATGAACGTAGTTACGCAAAATATTATTTCTAAACCCAGTTTTAGCATGTGTGGGGAGTTACAATGTCAAGACAAGTGAACACACAGAAAACGTCCCCAACACTCCTTTTCATAAAATCCTTCATTCTTCTGTATTGTTAACATATACCTTTCTGTTTAATTGTAGTAGTCACAATTATGAACCATTAACCCCTGAATGTTCCCATATGAAGTACATGGGTCAGGGAGGAAGTTCTTAAGCCTTGAAGGAGACCGTTGACCAGAACAGGCATATAAATCAGTCGAAACATGTTGGTTTACAGAGGTGACTCATCATTTCTTACCCTTAGACCAAGTATCTGTTTTTAATATATATCAAAGGTACCTTTAAATAAAGAGAAATTCTTTGGGTCTAACCTGAGATATGTTTAGGTATCGCCTACGCAGCGCTTGTGCTGTCTTTTCAAGACATGCTGTATTCAGGTATATATATATATATTTTTTTTAAACAGTACGCCGCACTTCTTCTTCAAAAATGGTAGCCATGCGTCTTTCCTTTCCTCTGCTCGTTCTCCCAACTCCACTCCCTCACACTGTAGGCTCTCCTAAACAGTGCAGCACACTGACCTTCATCAAAAAAACAGAGTTGGGCAAGCCACGCAGAAGAAAAGAAAGATGCACGACTTCATTCTCTCTCTTTCTCATGCCGGGCAGCAAGTCTACTTCTTTACTTTTGTTACAATCAAGCCACACCCCACTTTAGCTTTAAACGTGTTAAGCTGAAGCTCTGGTGCCACGATTGCTTTAAACGTAAATAAATCGAAAAAAATCGGCTGCATGCCCTTTTTTCTATTTCTTTACTTTTGTAGCATTCACGGCACACCCGGTTTATCTTTAAACATCTTAAGCTAAAGTGTGGGTGCCACGATTGCTTCAAAATTAAATAAATAGAAAAAAGTGTGCAGCTGCCATTTGTTTTCTATTTGTTTAAATTTGTAGCAATGCCGGCACCCACGCTTTAGCTTTAAACATCTTAAGCTAAAGCGTGCATGCCACAATTGCTTCAAAAGTCAATAAAAGGAAAAAAATGCAAGTGTACACCTTTTTTTAATTTCTTTTTTTGTTACAATCACGGCACATCCTGCTTTAGCTTTAAAAATCTTAGACTAAAGTGCGGCTTCCACGATTGCTTCAAAAGTACATAAATAGAAAAACAAGCATTTACAATGCTATAGGTCTCGCATTATTGAAAGTTTGAGCTATTGGTGTTGCATTAATATTAGCGACGCCAATAGCTCAAACTTTAAGTAATGGAAGACCTATTGCATTGCAAATGCTTGTTAATATAGCATCTGGACCCCAGTGATTGTCCTGTCAGAGGGGATATCAGAGAACTTCCAAGTTTAGTCGAGTTCACTGGAGTAGCATTAACTCACTTCAGTGTGGGGGGAGATCACTTGGGATGAAGCAGGCAACTTTATCTAGGAAAACACTTCCATCTAGGCTGTTTGTACACCCAAGCGTCTTTTTGTGATTTCATAGTTTTATTTGGAGGGCATGCTTGTAGTCTGTGTGATTGTCATAGCAAACTTGAAGCCTGTTGCACAGACCTGTTAAAATCACTCATTTAACACATAGGAAAACCTGGTTTTAAATATAAAATTAGTCACTGCATGGTACACCGCTTGTCCACAAGGTAGGGTGCATAATATGTAATAGTAGAATGACATTAAAAATTGCATGTTTCCCCAGTGACTAGGCCCAAAACGAAATTGCCCCTTGTCAGGCTGTAACTGACTCCAGGACACAAGTCCTAAAAATGAAGTGGGGGGACTAACCAAGTTATGAACTATGCAAGTGACACCTTGGCTTGTGGTATCACTCTGCATGACATTGCATGCAGCATTACAGGAAGTGTCATCACAGGAAGTGGCATCATGACCCATGACCTCACAGAAAGGATATCACAAGAATTGACTTCAGATCTTAAGAGCTCATATATATGTTCAGCAGATCTATCCAGAGTACATCTGAGAGCATTACTAGATTTATCAAATTAAAGCTGATCAGTATTTAAGCCTATGACTTGAGTTCTATGTCTGAAGGAATTAACAGGCCAAATGGGTATGAGGTTTGGTGGTCGACTAACTACTGTATGCAAGCCACTCATTTCTCCAAGCTAGGTATACTAAACCTGGCACCAAGCAAAATTACATAAAAAATCTAGAAACTGCAAATGTGAATATCAAAACGATAAGATGTATTAACCTAGGAAACATATCACCATTTTATACACTGACAATTTGACTATACATTGACCGTTATCAAATAAAAATGCAGGGTGCACACTGCTTTTGGTATTCTGAGCATTGAAAGATAAACTCGGAAATTGATATTCTGCACCTATATTAACTCAGACATTATGGACCACACCACAGGATTTTTAACCATAAGAAATTATTAATTAGTGAGACCTTTTACATCATTAAATCCCTAGCATGTGGGTAACAAAATCACTTTAAAAAATCTCATGCATCTGGAATTTTTTGATGTGAGGAGCAGTAGGATCTGGCTTTTCTAGACTGAGCATCATACACCTGGCAATGAGCAGGCAGCCACCTGTTAACATATGGCAATGGATTCCAAAGAGGCAGAGGAGGGCACATGAGATCTATGAATATTAGTGAAGAAAGATATGCAATACGGGGGCATGGCCACACAAGCGACTAAGATGGCCGCTTACTGCTGAAGCTCCGCCGTACGCCCCAACTATTTTGCATTATCCCCAACACACGAGGTGGCAGCTCCCTAATAAAGTACGGCACCGGAGCTCTGAACACCTACCAACCACGGCGAGCTGACTCTGGGCCATCAAGGCAACTCCCCCATCGAGAAATACAGTGTGGCGCAGGAGACAGTGAAGCCCTTGCGGCAGAGGTCGGCGGCCGTTTCCAGCGCTGTGAGACCAGAGGAGTACAGCAGGCTATAACTGAATCGAGGTAAGAGGGGACCAGCGGCAGTGGTGGTTGGGTCGGGTACTGGGTGAGAGGGGCGAGGCACCCCCTGATTGGCAAGTAATTTGACCAGGGTGCAGCTGGGGCTGGCTGCGCCCGACCCCCAGTACACACGCCTGTCATTTTCCTGAGGCCGGTGGGGACAAGGCCCATGCTGAGCCAGGGGCGCGCCCTTCTGAACGTGGGTGGGTGTGGGCACCAGAGGGGGATTGAGCCATTGTCTGCCCTGCGCGCTGAGTCCTTCTGCCCTGCGGCACGGCTCCTGCACCTTCGGTCCCCGGTTTCGAGGAAACATTGAGCCTTCTGCTTACCTTCTGGCCCCTGCTGTTCTGAGAGGCCTGATATCATCTGCGCTGTCCTACATTTCAACGCAACAGAGGCGCATGGTGTGTCTTTCCTCTGACCCTAAGGCTTACCTTGACCGCCTGGCCTGTCTGCTGCTGCCGACCTGCTCTGCAACTCCTTTCTCATCGGCATAAAGACCGGGGCAGCCACACAACCTGTCCTGCAGTCACGGGGCCCATACATCAGGCTCAGAGGGGTTGGGGGCAGCAGCCCTAGTTCTCATCGCCATCCGGCTCCCCCCCCCCCCCGGACCTGCGGCAAGGACGCTACGACTTGTGTGATGGTCTGAACTTTCCCGCTGCATTAATCCATCTCCTCCGCCAATCGTCGAAAACTTCCTGGGGCCCAAAACCTGCCATTCTTTGCTGCTAGGGGCCTGCTACGCGGTGCGTTCTTTGGATTTCTCACCAATCCACCGCTCCCAGTGCTGCTAGATGATCACGCTGGGTAGATTTGACATTCCTATGAGTCTTAGCCATTCCCAGCTTTCCCACGATTGCACTGGCAAAGCGGCCCGCGGTATGGGCCGTAAAGACCCCAAACAACAGACCCTATCCTTTGAAAAGCTTGCAGACAGGTCCTTTGAGGAAGGCTCCAACATGGCGGAGAGTGCACAGGGCACAGAACATGTGGATGGTCTCCCAGGCCTATCCACAGCAGTACTGCAGGAGATGAGGGCTTGCTTCAAAGCCCTTGACCGACGTGTTGACGCACTGGACAAAAGCCTGGCAGATTTAGGTTCTAAATTCCAAGTACATGACAGGCGCCTGGATGTGGCAGAGGCGCTCATATCTGATATCGAAGATGGCACTGCGCAGTCCTGCAAACAATTAGAATGCGTCAAGCACATCCTTAAAGAGGTGGCACTCAAAAATGAAGACATTGAAGCACGAAGAAGGCGCAACAACATTTGCGAGGGAGCGTGGGGACATTACATGGCAGAACTCTAAACTTTCTTTGTACCGAGACTTCACAGCCACGGTGCAAGATGCACAACACAAGTACAATGGAGTAAAAGCTACCCTAAGAAATATGGGTTTGAAATATGGCATGTTGTATCCAGCCAGACTGCGGATCGATGTTGTGGGCAGGGCTTGCATTTTTGAAAATCCTACTGAGGTGAAGGAATTCTGTCATGCATACAAACAAAATAACAGCAGGACTGGGGCAGGAGGGGGGTTCATCCCCCCCCACAGCGTCCCCGACGCAAGCATCAAACTCTTTTCTAGTTCCGGCACTGGTTAAGTTTGCTTCATTGGTCCTTATCCGTTAATACACAACTATTCTGGAATAATATTATACCTACATCTGTAATGAAACAAATAGCTGGTTGTCTAACGTGGCTTTGCCACCCCTGATGGTGTATACCTTTGGATTTGCTCTGGTTATTACGAATGTAAAGTTCTTGGGCGCTTTCAGTTCAGTGTAAAGGCTATTGGCACTTCACGCTCTACTTACTGTTATGGTTCTGCCTCACTAGGAAAGGAGTGAGGTTGGGTGGTGGTAGGTGGGGAGGATGTTTCACATTGCTTCAATGTCTATATTTGTTTACAACATTGGTTACTGTCACAGTTTTCTCTATTTGCAGCTACTTGACTATGTTGAGCTCAGAAAACCACACAGTCGATGGCTAGGTTAGGTGACATTGAAGGCCCTTTTGGCCTCTCCATGTTGTCCTGGAATGTTAGGGGCCTTAATGATAATCAGAAAAGGAGGCAGGTTGTTCACTATTTACTGTGGACATTGCCTACTTGCAGGGAACGCACTTACCCAAATCTGACTCGGACAGTTTTACAGCTATCTGGGGTGTGCACAGGTTTTTTGCTAATTACTGTAACTATGCCAGGGGCACAGCCATTCTTATCCACAAACGGGTCCCAATCAGCCTCAGGTCCGTGGTGGGGAATAGTGAGGGCAGAGACATAATTGTCACGGGGTTTGCTCATTGGACATAATACAGCACTAATGTGTGTATATGGCCAAATACTGACTTCACCGATTTTTTTCATACACTACACGCCCAATTAGCAAGGCTCGAGCCAGGGCCAGACTGGCAATGCCGGGCACCAAACAATCCCCCGGTAGGCTGCCAGGGGTGGGGGCCGTTTATTTGGCCGGGGGCCGGTTTTGTTCTTGGGTGGTGCTGACTTTTTGTACACTCAGAACAGTAGTAGTCACTTACTCACTACTGTACTCTGTTGCGTCTGCTGCGTCTGCTGCATGCCTGCGTCTCACTCTCTCCTCGCTCTGAGTCCTTGTGGAAAAAAGTATAATTTAATGAATCTCTGCTGGATAAATAATGCATTGCAGAGCAGCAGTGCCATTTTAGGAGGTGGGTCGCGTGCGCGCGCGGCGCGCTGATGTCTTCACCGCCGCATCTGCGTGGCTTGCTCTTAATCTTCAGTTCACCCACCTTAGGGGAGTGGGGTGGGCGCGGCTGTTGGAGGTGACACATGCACATTGGGGCTCGCGCAGGACCGTGAGGACGAGAGGCCCTCTCTCGCCACTCCATAATTTAAATATTTCTAAGCGGCCTTTACTGAATTGCCGCGCTTGCCAGCTTTAAATTACAGATAAAAGTAAGTAGAGCAATGTTTTTGAATTCCCCGCTTTTATTTTCTAAATCACAGCTGGTAAATGTTAAGATCTAAATACTAGTTCATTGTTGGGGCAGGCTCCTTTAAATGTAATCATGCCTCCACAATGTGCCTAGGACTACGAAGCGCCCAGAGACCAGGGCAATACGGCCTTGGCGCAAACTGACCACGGAGGCTTTCCTGACCCACTTTAAACCGCCCAAGGATACTCCTAATGACATTGACCAAATGGCCAATCAGTTGGAAGCAAGTATTAAGAACACTCTGGAAAAGGTAATCCCAGAAACCAAAGTAAAAGTGAAAACCATTGCTTCCCCGTGGTACACGGAGGGGCTGAAAATAGAGAAAACCACTAGCAGTTCAGCGGAAGGGTTGTGGAGGAAAACCAGAACGCTGGAAAACCATATGAAATACAAGAGCATTCACTCCAACTATTTAAAAAACATAAAGGTCGCAAAATCTGGTTATCTCACCAATAGGATCAATAAAGCTTCGCAGTCTAGTAAAGAATTATATAAAATACTGAATGAGTTTACGTCTCCACAGGTGGAGCAGTCAGTATTTACTCCTACCCTGGGGTGGGTCAACGCACTAGCAACCCACTTCGATAACAAAATAAAGTCGATTTACTCCACGTTTGCTGCCCCCGGACCTGATGTCTCCCTAGTCGAAGAGGATTCGGACCTTAATTTCCCTACCTCAGAATACATTGAGGGTCCATCTCTTAAGGAGTTTGAGCCCCCCATGGCTGATGAAGTGTTAGAAGCTCTTGGGAAAGTGAAGTCGGGCTCACCCACCGATTAGCTGGCCCCACGTAAGTGCAATCAGATATTCCCTATTCTGGCTTGCTTTCTCTCCAACATCTTCAACACCTCCTTTGAGACTGCATCCATACCTAGTAGTTGGAAGGTAGCTAAGGTTAAACCTATACTCAAAAAACCCACGAGTGACCCCACCAATGTGGCCAACTATAGGCCTATATCACTACTGCCATTCTTTGGAAAGGTATTGGAACACCTAGTAAACAAGCGCGTTGCCACTTTTGTTGAAGCCCATGCGCTTTTAGATCCCTCGCAGTCAGGGTTTTGTGCGGCCCATGGCACAGAAACCGCAGTAGTGGAGGTTGTGGATAATATCTAGGCTTTCCTGTTTTCAGTTTCTATTTTTGGTAAATTCTGGTGGTGTTTTTTCAGTGTTTTCAATATCTTAAAAAACAGTTGTTCTCAGTGGTTACACATTTTTGCGCCACTAAAAACAACAGAAAAAGTGTTTTTCCAGTGTTTATGGAATGTTTTGCTTTTATTATTGCTTGCTTTCTGCACTGAAAGAACATGGTATATAGACAGTGTACTTATAGTGTATGTGAGGTCCAAATAGATTTTTGCAAATTAATCTTATTGTAGTACACCATACAATACTTCTTCAGTGAGCCTTTGGGTCATGTGCACTCGCTCTTTCCTTCTCATATAAACTTCTGTGAAAAGGCCCTCTCAGCATTCATAGCCCCTTGGGCTGAGAACCATCAGCTAAGGGACACAGTTGGTATGACTCTTTCTTTGATGCCACATAAAGCACGAAACGATAAATATTTGTGTTTTAGTTCCTGTGCATAAGAAAACAGTGCACCAGAATGGACTAAAAAGGCAATAGCATCCCTCATTAACTCTGAAGATTGTAAAGATGCTTTCAGCTTACCATCTAACAAGTGGCAAGGATCTGATACAGGGAATAACTTCAGCTCGGGTATCAATTTTGACAGGTCATCACACAACTATTTTATACACGTAGCTGAATCACTGCAAATACAAACAATATCACTCCAATCTTTGTTGAACTTGGAAAGAACCTTTTTTGCAGTGCATTACAAGTGACACTGCGTTCCATGTTTTTCAAAAGTCTGGTGTCATGTTTTCACCACTAACCCAGATGTTTGGAGATATATACATACTTGTCACTATACCTTGCATTGAATCTTTAAAGCCTGAGGTGTTGGAAATTCACCTACTATCAATACTGACCCACTAGAAACTATGGTCTGATGTATTAAGGGTTTTTACCCATTCTCAGTGGGTAAATGTGATGACACATGTTAGGAAAGATTTTTATGAAACCAGCCATTTAAACTATCAGTGAAAATATCAAATGCAGCCAAAATATCAAACATGAGTTTGATATTTCTGATTCTCTATAGTTTATAAAATAATTAAACTAGACCTAAAACATGAAACTAAACCCTGCATCTTTAGACCAAAGGCCACAAAACTGAAAAAAAGTAAAAGGAAGAAGAAACAATATTTTAGTGGCATACCTAAAGAACAAAACTCAAACAGAATAATGTTAGACAGTCTTTCTTACTGTTAGCTTGTATAACAAAGTTACATTGTATTGACCCCTTCAGGAAGATAAAAATGACTTTCACTCTCTTTTTCCTTTCTTTGAATGGCATTTAGTTTGGGGTTGTCCAGGTGTTTTTTCAGTGTTTATATGTTTTAACCGGTGAGGGGTATTTTTCTTTCAGTGGGGTTTTATCAGTTATTATAGGTTTAAACCTAAAACCCCACAGCCTAATAATATCCGTCTCACTCTGGACAGAGGCAAATCCGCAATTTTGATCCTATTGGATCTCTCGGCGGCTTTTGACACCATCTCCCACAGTATTCTTCACCAACGGCTGTGGGAGATCAGTGTCAGAGACAAAGCCCTAGCCTGGTTTAAGAGCTACCTTGCGGACCGGCACACATATATAAAGGTTAATTCACTGGAGTCCAGTAAGACCCCTCTCTCTGTGGGGGTCCCACCGGGATCCATTCTTAGTCCCCTGTTATTTAACCTGTATCTCACCCCTCTGGCCAACATTATAAAATCTCATGGCTTCTCCACTGTGTCCTATGCGGATGATACTCAGGTGCTTATCACCTGTAGCTTAGATGTCCTAGAAACCCGCACCAGATTCAAGAAGTGCATGATCAAGATCAGCGAATGGATGAAGGGAAATAAACCTCAGCGTAACTATAGCAAAACAGAGATTATGCTATTCGGCAAGGCAAAGACAATTTGGTCGCATGATTGGTGGCCCCAAGAATTAGGACTGTGCCCCGAACCGAAAGAAGTGGTGCGTGATCTGGGAATAATGATCGAATGTGCTCTTTCCATGAAAGCTCATGTGACCCAGGTCTAAGGCACCTGTTAAGCAATATTGCGGAAACTGTGGAAGATTTTTCAATGGCTACTCCTTGAGTCCAGGTAACCCCTGGTTCAGGGATTAATCGTTAGCCGGTTGGATTATGGCAACGCAATGTTTGCCTCCATCAATGAGTGCCTGTTGACCAAGCTGCAAACCCTCCAGAATGTCGCCGCACGTCTGGTACTAGGCCTGCCCCCCAGGTCTCCTTCTTTACCCAGCCTTAAAGAGCTGCAATGGCTGCCTGTGCACCAAAAAAGTCAATTTAAGATCCTCAGTCTCACCCACAAACTTCTCCATGGCATAGGGCCCTCTGATGTAGCGGAAAAACTTCTCTGGTACAAACCCTCCAGAGCCTTAAGATCCAGCTCCAAATCCCTCCGGGTACAGCCGCGGGCCAGGACCTTGAGAAATGGATGCAGGGCTTTCTCTTATACTGCCCCCTTACTTTGGAACAAGCTGCCTCCTCATCTGTTGACCCTGTCCAACCACCGGACTTTCCACAAGGGCCTTAAAACCTGGCTTTTTTCTAAGTAATTTCAGCCTCCCACTCGACACGTGTTTACCGTTTTTCCCTCTCTACTGCCAAGCGCCCTGAGACCTATTGGTGATTTGTGCGCTGTATAAAAACCTATGACTATGACTATGACTACAACCTGGCTGGCTCTTTCAGTGGACGGTAAGTAACTAACTCCAGACTGGATGGATCAGGTATTTTTTTTACAAGTCCTATGGCTGCCGAGCCCCCACGAAGATAGTGCTAGGCAAAATGAAGTACTCAACTGCACTGGTTTCATGTTACAGTGAGCACTGTTTTTAAAAGACACCCACCACGCACACTGCAATCTAAGTTCATTCTACTGCTGAGAGCATTTGCCCTTTTCTGCCCAGGTCAGAGCACTGCGGTGTATCAACTACCCAACGGACTTGAGCATAGCACTGTCTGTGAGCAGCTCTGAGCAGAGCAGCTATCAGCAGTGAGTTTCACATTGCAGCTTAGAGACTACAGCTCTAGGCAAGATTTTCCCGTTGGTAAGTGGCCTGTTACACTACGGAGCAAGCACTAGAATTAGTGATGTTGTTTGTGTTTAGGAACAGAGCATGCAATAAGAATAAGGTTCAGATTACAATAACAAAAGGAGTTGGATTACTGAACCAAGTGTGATAAGGTGTTCCGTAGCCAAACACGATCTGGCAATTTTACACTCTCAAATGCAAGTTGACTGTGGCTCTGGGAGAATCAATAATGATCACAAGTGTGAAATCAGTATAGTAGATTGTGGGTATATGATCATTTTACAGGTGTTTTGCAGCTGTTTCAAGTTCTTGTCATAGCTTGTCCTTGCTCAAATGAGTGGAATTTCTTATGTTTATCTGTTGCCATGTACTTAATTTGTTGATTTTGCTCACAAAAGTGTCACTCTTAGTGTCATATATGTAGAAGTTAAATGTCATTCATAAGTACTCCGAAACCTTGAAAATGTCACACATAAGCACTCTTAAAATGTGGCAGGTATGAAGTCTGTGTTTCGTCTGGGATAGTGCCCTTCTATTGTTGGTGCTTTGGAATAGTTTTATGTTGTTTGTAGATGTTCTCGTTGCAGAAATGGCTGCAATTTCTAATATATATATGTGTGTGTTTCCCTCATCTACATTGCTTGATTCTTGCTCACGAGAAAGTGTCACTCATAGTTGTTGAATGTCACTCATCATTACAAAATGTCACACATAAGCAATCTGAAACCTTGGCAGCTATGCTAGTCCCCTCTGGCTCTGCCGAATTGGAAAACTGCTTGTATTTCGCTGCTGTGCGCTTTATTTGCCGATCTGCCTTCTCTCTCATTAACATATTTTATTCTGCCAGCGCTACTCTGTTGCCGTCTTTGTTATTGTTTGCAGCGCATTTTTCACCGAATCTGACCTCATTTTTGTTGACTGCTATCTGTTTGGGTATAGCGCTCTGCTTATTAGCTTTTCATTACTGCTAGCGTTGCTCACTGCTGCATTGAAGTTTTCCCCCAGGCGCTCCTGCCGTGCTGACCCCTCCATTTTGTGTGTTGTTGTCCTCGTGTGCCCGCCCCGCCTCCCAGCTGAGACGCCCTTGCCCCTCCCCCTCCACCATCCATATATGACAGGAGTATTTGCGTGCAGCGTTCACGCGCAGCGACCGCGCCCAACCCGCGCCGAAGGTGCGCCAAAGGTAAGCCCGTCTACGCCCGTCCGCGCCTGGACCGCGCCCAGCGCCAGACCCCCTGTCCCCCGTCCCTCCCAGCCCCCCCGCATTACCTACGATGCCGCCACCCTCCTAGCCCTCGACCCCGGTCGCGCCCCCAACTGCGTCCAAGCCGCTCCAGGACACACCCATGGCCCTTTCTCCTGCTCCTCCTCCAAATTCAGCGGCACCGACAACATCTCTGCTACGACCACACCTCAGATTCCCGACCCCAACCACCTACAATGCATCCTTCTCAACACCAGATCGATCCACAGGCATGCCATTGACCTATGGAATCTACTAGACACCATTTCTCCGGACATCGCCTTCCTTACGGAAACATGGATGAATGCTTCCTCCGCACCAGACATCACTATTGCCATTCCTGAAGACTATAAGATCACCCGCAAAGACCGTACCAGCCACACAGGAGGAGGAATCGCTATCGTCCATAAGAAATCTATCCGCATCTCAACCAGCTCTGACGTCAATCTCGCCAACTCCGAACACCTTCACTTCCAGATCCACATCGATCCCAAAACAACACTCAGAGGCACTCTCCTCTACAGACCACCAGGACCACGCGCAAAATTCAGTGAAGACATCACGGACTTCATCACCCCACACGCGCTCCCCTCCAAAGACTACATCCTTCTGGGAGACCTCAACTTTCACCTTGAAAAGACCAACGACCGCAACACCACCACCCTCTTGGACAACCTCGCCAACCTCGGACTTAAACAACTAGTCACTTCCCCCACCCACATCGCAGGTCACACACTCGACCCCATCTTCACATCCAGCAACCATGTCGGATCTCCTCTGGACCGACCACAGCTGCGTTCACTTCATCTACAACAAGCCGAAACCCATCAACCACTCCCAACCTACCCTGCAAAGAAACTGGAACAAAATCACCACTGACCAAATCTCCGCATCGCTCCTTCGAAACTCCCCAGCCCCCTCTTCCAACGCCAACGAAGCGGCAGCCAACCTCACCCGATGGTTATCCAACACCGCCGACACCTTAGCTCCACTGAAAAAACGTCAAAGCAAACCTGGCAGCAAGAAAGCCTCATGGTTCAACGATGATCTCAAGAAGTCCAAGAAACTCTGCCGATCCCTTGAAAAGGCCTGGAAAAAAGACCCAACCACCAGCACCAAGGACGCCTTCAAAAGCGCCACCCGCTCTCACCACCAACTAATCCGAAAAGCCAAGAAAACAGCATTCAAGGATCGACTTGACAACAACGCCCACAACAGCAAGGAACTCTTCAACATCGTCAAGGAATTTTCCAATCCCTCAGCCAACTCCAACGACATCACACCCTCTCAAACCCTCTGCGACTCCCTAGCCTCTTTTTTCCACAACAAGATTGCAGACATCCACAACAGCTTTGACAACCAACCCGGAAACCAGCCCACCCTACCATCTGCGGACCATCTTCCCCCCGTGAACACCCTTAACGCTTGGAACCCAATCTCCACGGAGGACACCATCCGGCTGATGAATTCCATCCACTCAGGATCCCCCACAGACCCATGCCCTCACCACATCTTCAACAAAGCAGACTCCGTCATCGCACCGCACCTCCGAGACGTCATCAACTGCTCCTTCAACTCCGCCACCTTCCCAGAAAACTGGAAACACGCTGAACTCACCGCCCTTCTGAAAAAACCAACAGCGGACCCCACCGAACTCAAAAATTACCACCCCATCTCGCTTCTTCCATTCCCGGCCAAAGTCATCGAGAAAGCCGTCAACAACCAGCTCGCCGCTTTCCTCGAAGCCAACAAATCCCTCGACCCCTCACAATCTGGCTTCCGAGCAAAACATAGCACTGAGACCGCCCTCATCGCAGCAACAGACGACATTCGAACTCTACTGGACAATGGAGACACAGTCGCCCTCATCCTCCTCGACCTCTCTGCAGCATTCGACACAGTCTGCCACAGCACCCTTCTACAACGCCTCAATAACATCGGAATCCAAGGAAAAGCACTTGAATGGATCACCTCATTCCTCACCGGAAGAACCCAGAGAGTCCGCCTTCCTCCATTCAAGTCCGAGGCCTCTGAAGTCATCTGCGGAGTACCTCAAGGATCCTCACTCAGTCCCACCCTCTTCAACGTATACATGAGCCCCCTCGCGGCCATCGCACGCCAACACAACCTCAACATCATCTCCTACGCGGACGACACTCAACTAATCCTTTCTCTCACCAATGATCCCAGCACCGCCAAAACTAACCTTCACGAAGGAATGAAAGAAGTTGCCGAATGGATGAAGCTAAGCCGTCTGAAACTGAACTCAGGCAAAACAGAAGTCCTCATCTTAGGTACTTCCCCCTCTGCATGGGACGACTCCTGGTGGCCGGAAGCCCTCGGAAAAGCACCCATCCCGACAGACCACGCACGGAACCTGGGCGTCATCCTGGATTCCTCACTTTCGATGAACAGACAAGTCAGCGCCGTATCCTCTTCCTGCTTCAACATTCTTCGCATGCTCAGAAAAACATTTCGCTGGATCCCTTCCGAAACAAGGAAAACAGTCACCCACGCTCTGGTCACGAGCCGACTGGACTACGGAAACACCCTCTACGCGGGCACTACCGCAAAACTCCAGAAGAAACTTCAACGAATCCAAAACGCATCAGCCAGACTCATATTAGACATCCCACGCAACGAACACATCTCTGGTCACCTTAAAGACCTCCACTGGCTACCCGTCAATAAGAGGATCACTTTCCGACTGCTTACCCACGCACACAAATCACTCTACGACATCGGACCAGATTGCCTCAACTCTCGCCTGTCCTTCTACACCCCCCCCCGCCAACTACGGTCTTCCAGCCAAGCCCTCGCCACTGTACCTCGCATCAACAAGACCACCATGGGAGGCAGATCCTTTTCATACCTGGCTGCTAAAACATGGAACTCACTCCCCGCTTACCTGCGCCTCACCCAGAACCACCTAGCGTTCAGAAAGCAGCTTAAAACGTGGATATTTGACAAATAATCCTCCTCCCCTTCCTAAGCGCCTTGAAACCCTCTGGGTATGTAGTGCGCTATACAAATTTTATGACTTGACTTGACTTGACCTTTCCCAGTGTCCCTGCTGCCGAATGTCTGCTAGTGCCGCCCTCAGCCAGGTGAGTGTTGTTTCTAATTTTGCAATCAGATAACCCCTCCTATGATTGCGTACTGCTCCCGTTCACTGGACTTACACTAGACTGTAAAGGAGGCATAGCAGTCAGGGCCTGGGCAAGGGATCCCGAGGAAGAGCTCACGGAGGCTGTAAGCTGAAGTTCAACCCAATCCTGGATGGGCAGCTCGGCTGAGCATTCCTCCAGCACCTGTAACATGACCGAAACTGCAGAATCCCATAAGTGTGCGCAAATGGGAAAGTATGCCAGTGTGACTGAGGGTGCGGGCCAATGCAGGAAAATGCCAGCATGCCTGAAAGCCTCAGTGTGTGTACGTGTGTGTGAGAGAGGGATTGTCTGCGCAAATGTGTGAACGTTGGTGTTCATGAATGGTACTGAGTGTGAATGTATGTGTAAAAATATATTTGTAACAGCACAATGGTTCAGCACCCCACACAATGTACAGTTGACAATGACAGTCAAAAACAGTAATCCGGAAGAAAACAATTCAGTAGGACTTAAAGACTCAGGTATGAGCACCAGAAGTCATGAGTGGAGGTGGTTAATGTATGGGTTGGACTCTTGCCCTTCTGCAGCAGCAGAATGCCTTTCTTGCCTAGGCTGGTGTCCCTTTGTGGTGCGTTTTTTCCGGCGCTTAGCACGTGACCCTTACGGTGCGGTCTCTCAGCACATAGTCCTGAGGGTGCTGCAGGCAGAAGGTCATTGCCCAGTCCTGAGGGTGCTGCAGGCAGAGGGTCATTGCCCAGGTACACTCAGGTATGGACACCAACCATATCCTGGCCGTCTATGACATGCCATATTGTCCCCCCCCCCATTCTCAAGTACACCACCAGGTTGGTGTTTTCTCTGACTGTCCTCAAAATAGACCTCCCCAGTAGATGTTCTACCCTCAGTGTACGCTTGCCCTGCCGGGGCGGCAACTGACCCTGCACGGACGGATACGTGCTCTCAGCGCCTGCCTCCTGTGGCTGCCTAGCCGGTCTGAGGCACACTTGGCATCCACGGCACGGACGCTCGAACTGTGACAGGGCTGTGAGGAGGAGTCCTGCGGGTGGTGCCACGTGCTACGAGGAGGGTCTTGGTGCCGCTCTTAGGTCGCTTGCTCTCCCTCCTTCCCCACAGACCTCCTCCGAGCCGAGGGAGCAGCTCCACGCCACGGTCCGTGTGCGTGAAAAATGTGATTCTAGGTAAATAAAAGGGGTGGATTGTGAGTGCTTGTGTGTGTATGTGGCTCCAGTGTGTTGCCACATGCGTGAGTAAAAGTGCTTGTGCTCATTTCTAAACCTGTGTAAATGTGAGCGTTTTTTTTGAAGTTTCCAAAACATTTAATGTATTTCCAAATTATACATCATAGAATTATCTTATGCAGTCATTACATTTCCAAGTAGCATCAATCAGTTCCTTCTGGGGTAATAAATCAGTACAATACAATAAAACATAAAAGAATGCCCCTCCCCGCCCAGCCTCAGACACTTGCACAGCCTCGATAAAATAAAACAAGGAAAAACCTTGGATTGTGTCACAACTCAAGTCGGAGGTCCGAGGAATATGGCTTCTAGTGCAAATAAAGAAGTATGCCCATTCAGAAAGTAACAGGGTAAACTTTACCCCCACGTGTACAGATACCTGTCCTCCCCACCCATTCTGGATCCCTCACCACTCCACCTCTATCAACCTTCAGGAGTAAATGTGCATGTTTTAGATTATGATGGTCTTTGGTCCATGGATGTGTGTGAACGTGTATGTGTGCAGTGCAGGTGTGTGCGTGTGAGGTTGTTATAGTATGTGAGTGTGTGTGAATGCCACCATAAGTGTGCGCATGATTGTTTTCAAGGAGTGTATGTGGTGAATAGTTGTAAATGCAGGAGAGTGTACCTCTGTCGTGTAAGAGTAGTGAAGTGTGAGAGGTTAGTGCCGCAGTGTCCGTGGGCCACCTTCCCACCTGTCACCGCTGCTCTGTGTTTCCCCCACTCACCCCACGCTTCTTCAGCTTGCTACCAACAGCAGCCACCTGCTGCTGGCCCTTCAGGCCAGGCTGTGGTAGGTGAGCCTCACCAGTGGCAGCTGGCTCCTTTATTGAGTTCAAGTTACTCCCGCTCACCTGCCTAGATTGCAGTGGGCAACCAGCTGCGGGCTCTGGCTGCTCCGGCCCCCGGCCACTCCAGTGGAGTTGGGGCGCAGAGGCAAAGCAGTCAAAATGTGGGGGCATATGCAGGGAATTCAGCCAGGACCAGCAGGGACAAGCTCGCTCCCTCACATGTCTTGGCGGTTCGATCTCGCTCTCCCTTTTCCCTGGGGGCTGGTGTTGACTCCGGAGGTATCTGGGTGGCTGCCCTGTCCTGCCCTGCACTCCACTGGCGTCTCCCACTCTATCCACTCCCCTTGGCGATTCGACCGCAACGCCCGCTTGGCTACTGTGCCATGCCCACTGCTCTGCACATCACATCATCATGTCCACAGGGTGTTGTTACTTGGGTAAAAGGGGCATACCAAGGGTGTCCATGGCTTCATACAGGATGATGCATGCATTCCATATTGTTGCTCTTTGGGAGATAAATTCTTGCATATGGCGCTTACTTCTCCCTGCGGGGCAGAATGTGCTTCCCACAATGCACTGGTGCTTCCCCTGAGCATTCTGTTTCTCCTCTGGGATGCTGAACCCTGTGGGGAAGTAAGTGCTTCCCACAGTGCACTGGTGCTTTCCCTGGGCATTCTGTGTCCCCTCTGAGATGCTGAGCTCTGTGGGGCAGTAAGTGCTTCCCACAGAGTGCTAGTGCTTCCCCTCAGCATTCTGTGTCTCCTCTGGGATGCTGAGCCCTGTGGGGCAGTAAGTGCTTCCCAAAGTGCACTGGTGCTTCCCCTGAGCATTCTGTGTCTCCTCTATGCCAGCAAGTTAAAGCCGAAATAGTTTGCTTCAATGTTAAAGGGGAGGAAAGAAGTAATACCTTTACAGGAAAGGTATCTTTGTCATGATGAAACCAATTGCTATTGGAAACTTCTCCAAGTAGCCGGCCGGTATCTCAAAAGTGCACCCGAAAAGAACTCCAAACGTGTCTAACCTTCTTTTGAAAGGTCAAAGAGCTCATATCCTAAACGTTGTCTCCGAGTGCCACTATTGCCGCACACGCTATACAAATAAATGCACTGAGCTTGGCTACCTGAGGAGTTATTTCTTAATGTGTGTGATAGAAAGCAACTGTTTATTCGTGCAAGGCCCCTAGTTTCTGGATTTAAATACATCTTAAACGAGGCATTTTAAGTAGTTGCGTCTTTAATCAAGATCAAATTAGCCTTAAGTTACATAACATAACCATGAACCCATAACTGGGACTCGATGAGCAAATAAAACCTTTTATTACAGGGCTATTTCTTAAGGAGCGCGTGTACTCTGTATAGCACTCTGCTCTCTCCTGAATGAGGGAATTCTAAATATATTTACATATTAAAGCCAATGCTTATTTCATCAAATAATATGCCGCATAATTTGAGATTCCATGCAGCATAAATAATTCAAACTCCTAGTAATCTTCAAGGTGCTTCAGATAGCAACTCATTTCACTTGCTGTGCGCTCAGTAGCTAGTTAAATTTTTTTATTGTTTCTACACTTAGAATAACCACACAGAAGCAAAAGCGACTGGAATAAAACACAATATTCAAATTTTTTCAGACTACTGGTGCTGCAGAGCAGTATCTAAAGAGGAGGGGGGGACGACCGCATCGCGCACTTCTATACGATGCATCTTTTTATGCGGTTGTACATGCTCAAGCAGCTCATTGATTGATTCAACAAGATAATATGTGATCTGCCCCGAAACAGTGGCTTCTATTTGTGCACTGTTGTTTATCTCATCAGTACGGATGTATGACGTTACAACGCATACTTTTACTCCGCATACCATTACAACGCGGTATTCACAACGCATACCACTACAACGCATAGCGCTTTGGGGTGCTGGATAGTGGTAAGTATAATTTACTATTCTAACTCCAGTCCCCGTGGACCCTAGGGAAGGTGTTGGATAGTAAATTAAACTTACCTCTTATCCTAGAGCGCCCCCCAGCGCCATGCGTTGTAATGGTATGCGTTGTAATGCCTGCGTTGTAATGGTAGTGCGTTGTAAAAAATGCGTTGTAACAGGTGAATACCCATCAGTACTGCTACCTCGCTCAGGCCGGCAGTCAAATATGTAATCAAACAAATGCGCGAAATCTATAGCAATTTTACACTGACTCACTCTATTTTGCCTGCCACTGCAACATGATATAAAGAGACCATCATGCTGCAGTAAGGAGAGCCTGAGGCCAGAGCACACTCATCACTTAAGAGGGATTGATTGGTTCAGGTACCGTACAGTAGCAGAAAACACGCAGCCTTGTAGAAATAACACCGGCCTTCCGTAATGTAGTTTCTACCTAACTTTTCAAAACGTTCCCATTACAGTTTCCATTGCATTGCCTGCTCAACAATCTCGTTGCTATCTCTGAATAATTGTAAAACTGATCTGTTAGACGTCGTGTGCACTCATAAGCTTGATAAAGGATCCATTTTGTCCTTTATGAGCTGGTCCATGTACCCCATTGTACAGTAACCCAGATCTGTAAGGTGCAGCACTCGTAGATATTTCGGGCAAGAGAGTTCTCAAAATGCATTTGTGTGAAAATTCACGCAGGGGCCCCACTGCTTCTCAAACTGTTGCGGCTGGTGGTTTACTGTAGCTGAGATATTCTCCATGATCAGGGTGTGGTACAGCTTGTGAAGCCAGTCAATATCTTCCAGCATGTCACCCATACCCCAATGACCGTTCACTGTTTGCATGTGAATTACAGATGCACATGTTGTAGGTGTTGAAACAGCTGGGCGGAAAAAGAGAAGCTACAGAAAAAGTCCCAGCGCTATTAGCACATGTAAAATGTTTTATAGATACATATTTTTCATACTGACTGCTGAGACATGGTTAGATAAGTCCCTGCACACTGGAGAATTCCCACTTGTTTACAGTAACACTGAGCTGTGGACTTGCCAATTCACTGTACCCTCATCCTGAAGGACCCAGCCCTGTGTAAGCACACATGATCTTTCATCTCATACATATCATAACTCAGAATTCCATCAGCCTGCTAGACCTAAGAACAATGTAACACAAAACCTACTTTGTATTCATGTGTTTGATACAGTACATCACAAACCAAGTAGGGGTGAGAACGACAAAGAACAAGACTAGCCATACCAGGCAGTGTACTAACTTGGTATGCTTTAACACAGCCCTCTCGAATTTCCAAAGCTACAAAAAATGTCCTGCTTTCAAGGAAAACAGCTCTTCAACATTTAGTGATTTGAACTGGTAAATGAAGCACATCATTTCAAATGTTTGGAAACTATTTTATTTTTTGGTGTGAGTGATTTAGATACTTCTGCACAAAACATAAATATGTGGATAATGGAAGAGCAAGCAGGCTTATGCAAGACAGCTCTTATTTGAGATAAAAAAAAATATACAGATTCAGCTTGGATCAGAGAAGTAAAGAGCACATGATTTCTGCAAGTCGGCAGATAGGTGTTCATCATTCTGTGGTGCTGATCAAATCAAGTTGACAAGTGTAACATGTATACATCGTTCTGTGCACTTTCTCACACATACATCAGTAAGTGGAAGCTGAACTAGGGCCTAACTATGAGTGTTAGGCAGATAGCTCTTTTGAGTGATTTAATTGACTATAATGTTGTTCCACGTGTAATAAGAATCTAGGCCATAAATAGGGTGCACATGACAATTAACTTGCATGTGGGTTTTGCCTGCCGCCCATACTCCAATTACATGCACCAAGAATTAAAGGCAAAGCATTAACCTTTGATGAAAAACAGGAGAAATAAAAAGATGACAGTCAAATGACTTGAATGAACAATGGGAAAGCAAAAAACCTGGGATCAATCCCGGCTTCTTCACTTGATCATTCTGTGTGATCATAGGCAAATCTTTGTGTGATCCTTACAGCAGTACTGGAACTAGAAAATCTTTGCTCTGTGAACACATACATTGCAGGTCAAGTTGTGACAGTGAAAAGTGGGTGAAGTCATGGGGGTGAAGTCTTGAGGGGCAGAGTCATCGAAAGCAGTCTGGCAGTCAACATTTAATTTTAAAAACGTGCTACAAAGAAATCGGCAAAAAGAAGAAAGGTGACAGTAAATATGTTATTCTTTAATTGGTGGCACGTTTGCAAAAGGCTGAATTTTAAAATATTTTATCGGGCTAAAGCACCAGCTGCAGAGATGTTTGTGTGCCCGGGTAAATCTCAAGAAATATTAATACTAGTAATAGTAAGACAGCTATGGTGGGTAATGCATTTGCTCGAGTAATTTGTGTTTTGTCTAGTCACAATTTTGATTCAAAGTAGCCAAGAGGGTTAATGTATCTCCTGACAAGCACATTTTGTAACATGTAAATGATAGATTTATATTTTATGTACATAGGTAAGGGGGTTACTGTATTTAACGCAGACATCCTTTTGTTTTTGGCAGTTCATGAATTGCAATCTCTATAATCTAGCAAAGTGAACTGTGAATGACGGTGTATGACTCCTACACCTTGTAACCCTAATTGTCTTATGTAAGATATCCTGTACTTTGATTTACACATGTGTATGATCTATTGTCAGTGTACGATATGTGCGTGTAACATAAAGCCCACTGATACCCTACATTGGTATTAGTAGCACTATAAAATAATTTATTTTTAAATTGTGGTACTTAAATTGTTATTTGTGTTAATTTCTTTACAGACCAATACATTTGACATTCATAGAGCGCAATATGTCTTTTATATAGGGATCAAAAGCTTGCTTCCAAGTCTTCAGTTCTCTTAAGTACTTGTGAAGGATAACCTATGTGCCTTTGTTTCACCTCCAATGCTCTGGCAACTTGGAGTGATGCTGCAAACATATGCTACTCAAGGAAAAGGAAGATTGATGACTTTTTAAATCTGGCCTTTGTTTTGGGCCAAGCTGGAGGTGATAATAAGGAAGCCTACTCTGTAATAATAGTGGGTGGATGTCTTCCACCCACATGTACCACCAACTCGTGCCCATAGAAAATTCAAGGAATAGATTATACACTTCAATCTATAACTTTTGGCGTGTACCAGCTTCAGACACCATTTAAGTACTTATTTTATGTTGAGTAAAAATCCAATCTAATGCCAAAGTATGATTTTTATTAAATATTTTGGAAAAGTAACTTTTTTGGTAGTTACCCCTGTACAGCCTGAGCTTTTGGATGGTTAATTAGCATTAGTATCTGGCAGCGGTTACAATTTCAGTGGTGGCCCGCTCAAGGAAGACTTTCTAAAAAGTTTGTGGAAACTTTTTTGAACTTTTTGATTTCCAGGCTTTTACCAGGACCAATCTACTTGGCAATGGGCCTCAAATCGTGCCTAGATCCGGGGCCACCATTTCCATAGAGTACCATTGACACTTTGCACTTTCTGGCACTATTTTCACTTAAATCTTTAAAAACTCTTATCTTCAGTGTCACTTATTAAATTTTTGTTGATGTGATGGTGTTTTGTTTAGAACATTTTACTCAATTTTTCTAATTTGGTGAGGATCTTTGTTCTTTGGTATTTTGTCTTTATTACTGTTTTGATACTGAATATATACTTAACACATGGCCCTAAGTTAAGCCTGTCTGCTCTGTGCCATAGCTACGAGGGGGTTGAGCTCAGGTTAATTTAGTTACTTTGAAGGTTTACCCTGACAAAAGCTGTGACTATACCTAGGGCTGTCGCCCACCTAAAATAATAATCCAATTTCTTACAGCTACCTTCCAGGTCTATGTTTAAAGGAGTACATCAAAAAAAGACTTCATTGTTATTTATACTATTGGTTAGTTTAATGTGCTGCTTGTAAATAAAATGATGTACAATATGCTCATAAGATACAAAGCAAGTTGGTAGATTGTATGAACCTTCACGATTTTTTCCACTCTGTGACAACTTGCACCTTTTGTCAGATCTGACTATATAGCAAACCTATCTGGATGACCTGTTGATACAAGTTCTTTGAACTATACAAAGCATGGATTTCGGATCTATCCAGTGGAGTATTGCTGCCTCACCACAAGCTATTGACTGTTAGGAGTGTTTTACTGTGATGCATGAGGGTTTATTTTATATCCTAAAAATGCACAAGGTCATCGCATATTTAATTATACATCACATACATGCATTCAATGCATAATACAATCATTTCTTGTTTTATTTTGTTCACTGTAGCAGGCTTTTTCTTTTTACATATTTTAGTAAAAAATCATGAGTCACTTATACATGTACTGATATATGTGTACACATTGTCATTTTCAATGCCAACAGCTCTAACTCTAACAAAGGCAAGACCTATTGCATTGGAAATGCAATCGGTCTCGCATTTGTTGGAGTTGGAGTTATTGGCATTATACCTAGCCATGTTGGAGGGTGCAGTACCATATGTGGTCAAAAGCGGTCTTGTGGGAATTCATTTGACCACATATAGTACTGCACCCTGCAAAGTTGGAGTTATTAGCATTATAAATGGCAATGTTTTTTCCCCAGCCATGTTGCAGGGTGCTGTACTGCACTCTGCAAAAGATACCCACCATACCCATAATGCATTGCATGCAAGGCAGTATCACAAGTGCATTCAAATTGCTATGTCCATATGTTCAATTAGTAGCTTTGAAATGTGACAACATATTTATTATATTAATTCTGTATCAGGTTGTACTTTGTCTGGAGCTGATGAAGGGAAATTTATAGAAGGTCTCATATAAATGCGAGATGTGCAAGTGAGTAAAGTAACCACTGCCAGCCTTGCTTAGGAGCAATTGTGTGTCCTGCGCCCAGCCCTTTAAAAAAACAGTGCTCTGAGGCTTAAAACCTAGGGAGTAACAACAAATGTAACATGAGGTGTCCTCATGGGAGTTTACAAGAAGAGGCAAGGTGGTACTAAGGAGGGATTACTAAGCCTATTGACCAGTGAAAAGCTACCATTTACAAAGGACAGGGACAGGACCAATTAAAAAGATGGGCAGATAGTGGGTGGGGCTTTATTACCATATCTTGAATACTGCAAAAATAACTATTGATGGACAGAATGCAGAACAATGTCTTACATTCACCCCAGTACAGTGATCTGGGCCTAAATCCATCATTTCGTTGCTCACCATGCCATTCCAGTTTGAACCCAGTCATATGAAAATCAGTCTTGGCCCTGTGCCCAATGGGAACAGTCCAGCCCGAACTGCCAGGCTAGGTCCTCCCTGGATAAGAATCAAGCATCCTAGGACTGGTGTCGGGGTTTCACCCCTCATCAGCCAGGATAAATTGACTCCAGAGGCATGGAGAGCATGGGACCCACGTCTGTGCATACACGTCAGAGTTGGGGTGACAAATGCAAAAAGAACAATTGATGGACAGAATGCAGAACAATGTCATACATTCACCGCAGTACAGAGATCTGGGCTAAATCCATTGTTGTTTTGCTCACCATGCCGTTCCAGTTTGAACCGAGCCATATGCAAATCAGTCTTGACCCTGTGCCCAATAGACAGACCTGAAAACGACCCAGCTCACACTTCAGTGATAGATATCACTGTACCACTGTGATACTGATCACTCTGGTTTATGGATGTACACCTACTAATGCTTCTTTGTGCTCCTATGGCTGCTTACTGTGCCTATTTGCTTGGGCCAACCCTGCCCCAATGTTTGCTTTATCTGTCATGTAATTGTAGAATGAAGGTCTTAATGTATTCAATTTTTTTAACAGAAACGTGCCTCCCAAATGTATTTATAAAAGTTACTGTTTTTAGTTCTGGCCTAGAGACAGTTGAAAGTGACTTCCCAGCCTAACATTTTCAAACAAAATCACATTAAGATACAAATATCAGCCCAAGCACAAAGGGCGGCCATTATTCTGAAATCTATGCACATTGATTTTGTATGTGTCCGGGAGACCCACATAGAGGGTAGTAGAGGAGGGATCCTAGAACAAATTGGGTTTCGTTTACTGTGGCCACGAAACAAGGGAGGCACTAAGACTAGAGGGGTTGTTATACTTACCCATACGAACAATATAATTGTTAAAAAGAAGCTTTTGGATAAATGGGGTCGGTGGGTCATATTTGATTGTCTATTTGCAGGGGAGCCGTTCACTTTCTGCTCGGTCTATGGCTCTACTGCCGACGATTCAGAGGTTTTGGAATACTTAGACGCCGAGCTAGTTAATTGGCCGACCCCACTGGTAATGTGCGGCGACTTTAACATCAACAGGCTTGGTGGGCTGTGGGGCCGTACAGGTAACCAGTACTCTGGCCATAAAGAGAAGGTTTTTAGAGCCCTTACTAATATAGTTGGAAATCATGGACTTATAGACCTTTGGTATTATTCAAATGTACATGACCCAGGCAGTAAAAAAAATCCGTCCCACACAAGGCAGTCTATAGACTTGATTATTTTTTTGTTTCACAATCCTTAGTACACCGGGCCAAAATACAGAAATATCCCAGGATAATCTCTGATCGCAACCCGCTTGTTCTAACCCTGACATTTACAAATGGAGTCCGGGACGATCGGCCGTGGACTTCCGAAAGAAGGCTTTTAACAGATTCCGAATAAATCTCCCATATGAAAGGCTGATTAAAACAGATTGGGACATAAATTGATATAGTGCTAGCGCTGGGGTGTTATGGGATGCTTTAAAAGCTCGGGTCAGAGGGGAGACACTCAGTTTTAGTTTGTCTCGACAGAAGCAGGAATCACAACTGTTGGAAGTGTTATAAAAAAATGTAACTAGAATTGAGGAGGAGCTGGCAACTGCTGTAAATTTAGGGGCAGTAACGGAAGATATTTTGCTCAGGCTGGCTTGGGCCAAGGCGGAAATTGGAGAATGTGTTGCCAAAAAAGCAGCTGAGCTCTTTTTAGCAAAAAAGAGAACACTGCTATGAATTTAGTGAAGGGTCGGCCATATGTTGGCAATAAGACTTAGGCAGAGGAGTGTAGCAAACAAGATAAACAAGATCAAGGACGTAGGCGGAAATTTAGTCACGGACCCACTTGGGATTCAGGAAGTGTTTTGGCAGTTCTATCAGAGATTATACAATGAGGGTCCCCAAGAACAGCAGACTTCAACTCAGGGCTATCTTCATAGTATACCATTGTGCAGTATTGACTCAAAGGATAGCATTAAACTTGAGGCTACTTTGTCACAAGACGAGAAGTATTGAGCCTTGAAGAATCTTCCCTCTCGAAAGGCAGCCAAACATGACCAGATCCCTTTGGAATTTTATAAAATCTCCTTGGAAGAAGTTGGACCCAATCTGGCTGAACTATTATGTCTTGCACAATCTGGGGGCTCGATTCCCGATTCCTGGTCAGGAGCAGACATCATAATAATTTAAAAAAAGGGTAAACCACCTCGGGAACCATTATGATGCTGCACTCCTGAGGCAAAATAGCCGGGAGATTGAATGCTTTTAAACTGTTGTTTATTCCTGTGTTTTTAAAACTTTATTTACCAGCACTTGCTTGCACTCTACAGCGGATTTTAACGCTGATAGTTTTAGGCGCAGGACGCTTCTACTAGCGCTTTGCCTCGCCCGCAGGCCACGCCCCTTTTGCAGGCCACGCTCACTTACCCTGGTCCTCCCAGCTTTAAATCATGTGCTTTCCTAGGAAGCGCAGCGGACGAGCGCAGCGGGCGCGACGTTTGCGCGCCGAAGGCGCGCTTAAGGCAAGCCCGTCTGCGCCCGTCCGTGCTCGGACGGGCGCAGGGCCAGAATCCCTGCCGGAACCAGCTCCCACTAGAGTAATATATTCGCGTCGAGACCTTCTTAGTCTCAGACCCACCTCCGACAGCACCTGCAACTTTGCTCATGACCTAGACGGTCAATTTACTGGCTGCACAATCTGTCATCCAGCTCAGCTACAACTACCCATTCCACGCGTATCCCACCCTGGTCTTAAACTTGCCTCACTGAACTGCAGGTCACTCCCCATGCATGCTCTGTTCATTAATCACCTTATAGAAGATCATGAACTAGATATTCTATTCCTGACGGAAACGTGGATTACCGAACACTCTGACCCGGATGTGGTCCTAGCCCTCCCTCCAGACTTTAATATCCAGTCCCAGCCACGCCCATCTGGCAGAGGAGGTGGACTGGCCATTCTCTACCGGAATCAGTTTTCCTGCAGAACCTCCGATGCACACATCTCGGACTCGGAAAGCCTCCAGTTTACCATCCAGCTAGCACCGACTAGCACACTGTCAGGCCTCTTAGTATATCGCTCCCCTGGCCATTATGGTCCGTTCTCTAGGGCTCTCCTAGAATCTATAGCATCTCTGGCCCATTCCACCTCCAACTTCACCATATTAGGAGACCTGAACATACACTTCGATGACCCCCTTGACACTGGGGCAGTCGATTTGATCGCCGATATGGCGGCCTATGGCCTCCTACTCACCAACTACGGAGCCACACACATTAAGGGCCATTTACTAGACCCTGTGTTCACCAACCTCCATACCTTACAAATCAAAGAGTTCCTCCCCCTCCCATGGACAGACCACTTTCTGGTCCAATTCCGTCTACCAGGGGATTTCAGGACACCCCACAAACCTGCCACCTATACTAAGGACAGAGCCTGGCCCAGACTTTTGGCTGAGGATTAGGCGAAAGCACTAGACCATACCACCCCTAGCCCATCGGATGACCCTGACATCGCGGACAGAAAGTTCAGGGAGTGGATCTCCACTTCCCTCGACTCCATCCTCCCCATAAAAACCCGTGAGGATAAAAACGGGAAAACCGGGTCAGCCCCATGGTATAGTCCGGAGCTAAGAACTCTCCGCAAAGAGTGTAAAAAAGCGGAGAGAATATGGAGAAAGGACTGGCTCCATACTAGCAAGGACGCCTACCATAGCTCGGTGAGACTATATAAAGCCACCTTGAAGCTCACTAAAGCCGCATACTACGACACCAGAATACGTAATTCCACCAACTCGGCGAGAGAATCTTACCTCATCGCTAAAGAACTTCTGAAAATACCTGCGCCCCACTCTTCCAACCCACCCTCGCCAGACAGAAGCGATGAACTAGCAACCTACTTTGACTCCAAAATCGCCCGCATCCTAGTCTTTCTCCCACCTCCCAGTCTTCCCAACCCCAAGGACCTTGAGGTATCTACCAACCAGACAGGAAACATAGTGCACCCTCAATTGACCACTTTCAGGGCAGTCTCATTGGACGAAGTAGGCTCAGCCCTGGCCAAACTGAAAAGCGGCTCTCCACTTGACCCCGCACCTATCAGATTCCTGAAAGTAGTTGCCCCCACCATCCTGCCTAACATTACGGAACTGATCAACACCTCGCTAGCCCAGGGCTCTGTCCCACCGAGCTGGAAGAGCGCGGTAGTAAAGGCGCTTCTCAAAAAGCCCCAACTGGACCCTTCCGACCTGGCCAACTATCGTCCAATTTAGCTTCTTCCGAGCATCAGCAAAATAGCCGAGAAACTAGTTAATGCTCAATTGTCCCAGTTCCTTGAGTCAAAAAACCTTTTACGACGGTCCCAAACTGGATTCCGCCCGGGCCACGGTACAGACACCGCCCTCCTCGCAGTCATCGAGGAGTCTAAGTGCATTTTGGATTCAGGAGGATCAGTGGCAGTGATCCTCCCGGACCTCAGTGCAGCCTTTGACACGGTGAATCACTGTGCCCTACTCCACCGGTTGGCCGTAGCAGGACTCACGGACACGGCGCTTGCGTGGATAGAATCCTTTCTATCAGGTCGCTCTTTCCAGGTCTGGGACGGAAATTCCCGATCAGCCCCTCTTCCCCTCACTAGTGGCATCCCCCAGGGGTCGTCATTAAGTCCTACTTTGTTTAACGCCTATATGGCCCCCCTTGAGGATGTCGTTTCCCCCTTCGGAATCAAGATAGTGAGCTACGCGGATGACACGCAACTGGTTGTCTCACTTTCTCATCTGGACAACCACCCGGACAATCTGTTGAACTGCCTCCAGGAAATACACCACTGGATGTGCGAGTCATCCTTGAAGCTCAACGGTTCAAAAACCGAAGTCATGCTCATGGGGAAGAAATGGACCACCATCCCTCCATCGGTCTGGCCAGACATCTTCGGCGAGGTCCCTACCCCGAAACCAGAAATTAAGACCCTGGGAGTCTGGCTTGAACCAGAGCTGTCCATGAAGACCCAAGCAGCCAAAACAGCAGGCACCTGCTTCGGACTCATGCGTTCCATCCGCAAAATCCTCCCAATACTCCTGCCCCTCTCTAGGAAACTCTTGATTCAGGGTTTGATCCTTGCCCGGCTAGACTATAGCAACGCTGTCTACCTGGGAGCCCCTGAATCCACCCTAGCCAAACTCCAGCGAACTCAGAACGCAGCAGCCCGGCTCCTTATGGGCCTCCCTTCAAGAACCTCGGCCAGACCAGCTCTTAAGGCCCTACACTGGCTTCCAGTGCGTCAGAGGGTAGACTTCAAAGCGATGTGTACTGCCCACAAACTCATCAATGGCCTTGGCCCCTCTATCCTGAGAGACATGGTCACCCCTTACAAGGCCCCTAGACTCCTCCGCTCGGACAACGAACGATTGGCCATCGTTCCGAGATTCAGGAAGGCGCGTACCGGCGGCAGACGGTTCGCTGTAAAAGCCTCTGCAGGATGGAACTCACTCCCCCGCTGTTTGCGACTGGAACCCTGCCACCTCCTCTTCCGTAAGAAATTAAAAACTTTATTGTTCCCCAAATAAATTCCCTTTCCCCTCTGGCTTGCACATGTATCATTAGCGCGGGGATGCCTTCGGGTCACCAGGCGCTTTACAAATCGCTAAATAAATAAACCAGGGTCATACCGACCAATTACCCTAATAAATTGAGATGTAAAGATTTTGTCCAAAGCCTTGGCAACTAGATTAAATGCCATTATAGGGAAGGCGCTCCATCCGTACCAACACAGGTTTATCCCGGGGAGAGGGACCACTCAGCATACTCGTCGGGCAATAACCTTATGCGATGCGGCTGAAGTCTCAGGAGACCCGATGGCTATGCTGCTTCTGGACACAGAAAAAGCCTTTGATAGGGTCTCCTGGGACTACTTATGGGAGGCTATGAGATGGTTTGGCCTTGGGGAAGGGTTTATTAAAGCCATCAGCTGTCTGTAAAAAAGCACCTACTGCTCGTCTCAGAATTATTGGGAAATATACTGCACCCTTTCGGATCAAATGGGGTACTAGGCAGGGTTACCCCTGTTCACCCTTTCTATTCGCTATCTACATAGACCCCCTAATTAGGCAATTTGAGTCTTGTTGGGAAATTGAGCCTGTTATTTATCAAGGGATAGCGACAAAGGTTCTCGCATATGCGGACGATGTTGCCCTGGTCACCCCTAATCCTTTAAGAGAAATAACGGCAGTTGAGGAGCTAGCCATGGCCTTCGGTGTGATCTCTGGTTATGCCCTGAATAACCAGAAGACCCAGATTGTAGTTATTGAAATGGTTTGCCGCACTGATCCTCGAATGGTAGACTTAGCGGTATACCTCAGGATTACTATAACTCATGACTTGAATAGTTTAGTCGATGTAAATATTGAACAAGTGGTCTAGAAAGCTAAAAGCGATTTTAATAAATTTTATAACTTGCATTTATCATTGGCAGGCCGTTGCAACATGATTAAAATGGTATTTTTACCCAAAATATTGTATTTGTTCAGGGCAATACCTCTAGAATTTAGGAAGAAGTGGTTTAACGTGCTGGACAATATGGCTAACCGATTTATATGGTTGCATGGTAAAACAAGGCGGGCTCTACGATTTGTGACTTTGCCTCTAGATAGAGGGGTGGGCAGTTCCAAATTTTAAATTTTGTTATTGGGCTGCGGCTTTCCAAATATATGTGCGGGTTGTTGGGTGGCAGACTGGAGGACCCTGCTCTCAAAGCTAAGCCCTCTGATGTATATAGTTTATTGGTGGGGGAGGATGAAGTAAATTGTTTCTTTGAAGTTTAGCGAACACAGCTATTACAAGAGAACTAAATTGAAGACTATGCAGGCACCCTTTAAAATCTGGGCTGCCTTCAAGAAGAATGCAGGCCTTGGGAGGTTGAATTTCTATACCCAACTACATGGCAGCCCTATGATGCCAGAAATTGTTTTGAATCACATCATGGTAGAGTGGGCAGAGCGGGCTTTTTGAAAGTTGGGGATATATTGGGCTCAGATGGCTTCTTCCAATTTAAGGATATTCAGGATCAATTTGGTATTGATACTAGGCATTTTTTTTAAGTATCTCCAAATTAGGAGTTTTCTGAGTAAAAAGTGTGGAATTTAACGGATTTAACAAGGTAAAAGCTATTGATGTAATAAGAAGAAGGGATGGTTGCTCTATTAAAGGAATTTACGCTGAACTAATGGCTACTAAACCGTACGATTTAGAAAAGCATGGTAAAAAATGGGAAGATAGGCTGAGTATTGATTCAGATAATTTTACCCAGTCTCTAGAACTGGGACAGACAGTTTTATGCTCTGCTGGGCTTCAAAACTACAAAACAGTTTTTCCCCTATATTACACTCCGCCAAAAATTGCACAATGGGGAGGGCACTAGGAGCCCACGTTGTAACTCTAATAATGCGGATCTTTTTCATATGTTCTCCAATTGTCCTCGCCTTGATTTATTAAAATCCTCTATTACGGGTTTTCTTGAATCTACCCTGGGTTTAAAAGTTAAGCTAACATCAGCTTTAATGCTTCTTGGGGTTGATAACAGTCAGGGGCAAATTGTGTCCTACAGTTTTCTCTTCCTGGCTATGGCAGTATTACGGATTTGTGTAGCTTCGGGATGGCTTGATCAAGCTGCCCCAACATTTGAGCTATGGCTTGCTCGGCTTCTCTCAGAATTTAATCTCGAGAGGGGAATATATGAAAGGAAGGGCAAGAGAGCGAAATTACTCGGTTGATGAATATGGGCCCCTATTTTCACCTGGAAGGAAGCGTTGTCGCATACTAGCCCATAGGTCTATGTATTAAAATGATAGGTATTTCGTAACATCTTCTTCGACAAATTTGTTTACTCGGATTGTCTTATCCATTGGTTATACGTCGGTAATTCTGTTTTTCTTTTTTTTTTGTTTCCAGCATTTGTTTTCTCCCTCATACCAAAGGAACTTTTTCAGCTAAAGGTTTATTTTTGCAAACATTTCCTTAAATACAATGCTGTTTCGCAAATTTGGTTAGATTATTCTTCATTTCTAACTGCGATTGACATATGCTGTGCTGTATACTATAAAATCAATAAATATATTTTTCAAAAAAGATACAAATATACATACCTGCAACTGCTTGTGGCCAGCCATCTTCATTAACATTTTTCTTCCCCCATCACAGCATACAGCATAGGGCAATGGGTCAGCCCTCTTCAGCCATTGACTGTCTCGCATTACGAGTGAAGACATTTTCCTGACATGAATCTCAAAAGGAGTGCACTTAAGTTTCAGAAACTTTTTATATGTTTGCTAGTGTTTTGGAATATTGCATATATTTGCAAACAAATGAAAATACTAAAATGTGCATGCTTGCTCAAGTCATCCCTATTGTCTTTCACATTGCTTGCTTCTGCTTGGATTCAAAAAAGTAACAAAAGGGTCTTTCCTGAAATAAAATTTCTTTCCATTTAAAAGACTGCATTTTTATTAAACAGCTGAAAAAATGACCTTTTGCTATTTTTGGAGTATATGGCCAACAACTTGGTAGTGACCTATGCAAAAGAAACTGATTTTTAAATAATACACATTTCAAATAATTTGTTACGAAGTCAGCACGTGGCCATGGCGGCTTGTCTTCGTAATTTATTAATCTACTCTCTGCTTGTATATATCTGCTTCTTGGGGAGCCAAGAGTTCATCTGATCACAAAAGCACAGCCCGTCCACTTCCAGGTAAAAACCCCAGAGCTTTGTTCCGCAAGTTTGTATGTTAGCTCACTAGGGGCCGGATGTATCAAGATATCGTTTTGCGATTTCTAAATAGCGATTTTTTGACAATCGCTATTTAGAAATCGCAAAACGGTATGTATGTACAAAATCGCTATTTTTTAGCGAATCCTTATCATTCTTTATTTGCGAATTCGCAATTTGCGAAATCGCAAATAAAGAATGATTTCCAATGCCAGGAGGCCCATAGGAATGATGGTGCAATAATTCTCAAATTGCGAATTCGCAATTCGCTAATCGCAATTTGAGAATTATTACAAGGGTGCAGGGGTGTCTCAAAGACACCCTGCTGCACCCCTCAAATCTACATGTGTGTGCATGTGGCATACACACATGCCCTATGGGCATGTATGTGTGTCACATGCCACCCCCACGAATGCATTATTATGAGAAATCGCAAATTACCACCAACTACAAGTTGGTGGTAAATTGCGATTCCTTAACACAAATTCGCACTTCGAAAATGTATCATACATATCATTTAAGGAATCGCAAAATGTGCGATTCCTTAAATGCTATGGCAAAATAAGGAATCGCAAATTATTGCAATTCCTTAAATTACGATTGTATGATACATTGGAAATAATGCAAACAGGCCATTTGCGAATCGCAAAGGCCGAATTTCTGCGAATTTCGGCCTTTGCGATTCAAAAATGGCTTCATACATATGGCCCTTAAAAAGGACATTTCTACTTTTGTGACATTTGTTTGCCTATGAACACGCTTCTGTATTTATTTCCTTGGCACGTGGGACGTAGTTCAAGAAGAGACTGTGGAATTTCGAATTGGAAATATTAATCAAACATTGCTCTTCCCTAAAGCAAGAGGAAAACAATTTTGCATTTCCTTCACCTCTTAAGGCTCAATAACCCAGTAACAGAGAGAAAGATGTAATTTCCAGGCTGGGCTTTGCAATTGATTTCTGTTAGACCTGGCATCATTGGCGTGAGTCTCCATTCCAGTTTTAATGATTGCCTCCGATGTTTTTTATATGTTTTTGCTGGTTATATGCTTTGGGCACTGTGCCATTCGATTCAGTGCCACAGTGCAAGTGCTCCCTATGTTAAATTGATGTATGATTAGAGACTCACTGATGGGTTATTGGATTTACTTGTCAGACCCTAGTTCAGTGCACCATGTGTGCCCAGGGCTTGTATATCAAATGCTGCTGGTGGGTGTGCAGCACTGGTTGTGCCAGCCACAGAAGCAGCTTTTGAAGTGTGTCTCAGGCCTGCCACTGCAGGGCCTATGTGCAGTCTAGTACTGCCATGTCGACTTGGCAAGTGCACCCACTTGCCAGTCCCTAAAAATTCCCTTTGCTTCAGATCAGACACCCCTATGGTAGGCCCAAGGGCAGGGTGCATTGTAAGTATAAGGTAGGACATGTCCTGGTGTGTGTAGCTTGTCCTAATAGTGAATTACAGCCATTTTCGTTTTCCCTATTGCAAGGCTACCTGTTCTCCATAGGCCAGAATGGGCAGTTGTTAATGACATCTTATAATCCTAACTGACTCAGGGAACATTGTAAAAATTCGAATTTAGTATGCCTGAACTCAGAATGATAAAATACATCTTTTAGTAAAGTGTGTTTAAACATTCTGTGTTTGAAAATACAACTTTTCGAAAGTAGGTATTTTCTTGTCTAACTATCCAAAGCCTGCCTCTGCTAGGTTGTGTATTCCTTGTCTGGAGTTTAAGTGACAGGGCTGGGGGATTCCAGGATACAGAATGAGTCATCCCTGTGGTATATAGAGAGATATGCATCTAGGTGGGAGGGAGGAGTTGCAACTGGGACCTGAATAGGGCTGGGTCTTCCCTCCACAATGCTGGCTCCACCCCCTTGGGTGCGGCTGATGTCTCTGCCCGGTACTGTGAAAGAAGAGAAGGAATCATGTCAACAAAGTGCTCCAGAGCTGTGCTTTCCCTCCACAATGCTGGCTCCACCTCCTGCGGGTGTCTGATATTTCTTGCCTGCACTGTGAAAAGCAAAGATTAAATTCTGTAAACAGAGTGCTCAAGAAATGGGTTGGACTAGGCACAGGCCTCTCTGCATTCAGGGAACAACGGATTTTCGGGTATAAAAATTGGGACCCAGACCCAAGAACTTTAGATCACTTCTGGGAACAAGACAAACCTTTTGCCAAGGAGAAGAACCAAGGAAGCTGCAGGAGTTTGGACTGCCCCTCTGCCAGTGTGCTGTTTGCCGGGTTGGCCTGCAGTGGTTTCTTTATTGCCTAGGAAAGGAGAAGGAACTTTTTAAGAACTTTCATCATCTTGCAGAATATTACTCCAAGGGCTTGAACTTGTGCTTGCCTCCTGCTGAAGTCTCATGGACAAAAGACTTCATCTTCAGCTCCCCTCTGAATTTCCTTGCTGGGAATTCTATCTGCAGAAGCCTGCGTGTCGCTGGGAGCTGGAAGCGCGAAGCAACGAGAAGAATCGTGACGCCGCCTCAGCTGAAATTGTCGCATCACCGGAGAAGTGTGCCGCCGCTGCATCTTCCAGGAAGCATGTCTTCATCGAAGCTGCCTGCTGTTGCATCGCCGGGGAAGCGTGTCGCAGGGCCTGTCGTGGCTCCAAAGTACGGAGTAGTCGCAAGGCTGCCAGGAAGTCTAAGCATCAACGTCGCATCAAGGGTGCCATCTACCCGCATTGCACCAAGATTGTCGCATCACATCGAGGCGCCATCTTGCGCATCGCAACCGGGCCGCAGGCCGAGAACCTACACATCATCCTTGCACCGGTAAGGATCACAACGCATTCCCTACTCTGCGCAAGCATTGAGAAACAATGCATCATCTCCCCCGGAGCAGGGAACCAACACATCTCCCTTTGAGAGCCTTTTGTTTATTTTGCATTACGCATCCAGGTACTCTGTGAGAACTGTGTCGCATTTATCACCAACTTGAACTAAGCAACTTTTACCATCGTTAAGTCAATCTTAAGTACATTATTGTGGATTTTTGTCATTTGTGGTCTTGTGTTAAGTCTTTATAAAGCATACTTATTTTTATAAAACCTGTGTTGTGTCCATCTGTAGTGTTTTCACTGTATTACTGTGTATATTCACAAATGCTTAACACACTGCCTCTGAGATAAGCCTGTCTGCTCGTGCCAAGCTACCAAATGGGTCAGCAGGGGTTATCTAGGAGTGTAATCCCCTTATCCTGACTTAGAAGCAAGGGTCCCTATTTGGACAGAGGTGTATACCATTGCCAACTAGAAACCCCCAGATCTAACAATTTCCCATTCGGATCTGTCTTTGAAGACGGTGGAGACTCCCTGCTTTTTCTGATGAGTTTTCCAATTGTACAAACAAACCAACTGTTTTCATTCAGGACACCCGGAGAAAATGGAGGTGTGAAAGGTGATGGACTTTCTAAGAGCCTGAAGATGTGCTGTTTCAAAAAAATGCGGAAGGTGCACTCGTTGAGATGTCAAAACGCACGAATCGAAGATTGTTCCAGAATTGCTTCTTTTTATTTGAATTGATCTTTTAAACTGGCACACAGCCAATGCATTTCGTTCCCGCTTTTTTTTTGTCAGAGGGAACTTCGTCAGGGCTGCAATTTTATAGACAAGACACAACTTCAATAATACATTGACCAACATATAACAAACATTTAAAATACATTTAAAAAGACATTTAAATAGACATTTAGACCAGATATCTAAAATTTGATAGTGACAAACGACCCACTAGTTACTACATTGCATCAACTCATATCTACAAAATCTCAAAAAAGTATAAAAACAATCAAACCCCATTTAGAAAACATCCCACATACAAAGTGCACTTGTGTATTACATAAATATAAATACAACTCACACAAAACAGAGAGAGAGACAATTTGTAAATCCTGAACTCTCAATACTATGAAACAGCACCCTATTTGAACAGAAGTAAGAATTGACAAATCTATATGATAAGAGGCTATCTTCATTGCACCAAATCATGTTCACCCTATGTGTAGTCATATAGCTAAGCCCACCCCATCCTTGAGCAATATAAGAGAGCCTGGATCAACAATACGACCTAATTGGTGATCGTTTTATCAGCCAGAAAGAGGGACTATAGTTGAATGAACGACTGAAAACAAGGACAAAAATAAAATGAAACAAATAAATAATCCCCTCTCTTGAAGGACATAGCCTGGTTGAAGACTTATGAGTAAGTCTCAGTGCCATCCTTATGCTTTTATGACGACCTTAATAAATGTTATAAACTTAGTTACAATTGATTTATCAACTAGAGATAGGCACTACAATTTAGTGGACGACTGGATAATGGGATTGCTAATAAGATAAATATCAGCTATAATAAAGAACTACATATAAAAGGACTATTGTCTCACCTCTTCTGTGTAATACTGATCGGTAACAGTGACAGATACTTTGAATCAATACGATTCTCAAAATGCAATATTTGCATCCATAACCATATGTATAAAATCTGACATAAAATGGAGAAAAAAAAACGACGATTTTAATAGAAAGAAGCATGAGGCAGTTTGCAACACTTTAACTAAATGTATATAAAATATGTCAAAGTGCCATATGGTAAGTGCCCATCGCAAATATCAGCCAATAAGGGCAGAAGGCACAGTTGAAAAATATATCCACTATGTACCCAGATTCTAACAACAATAAACTCACCTAGTACAAAGAGGTCAGCAAAAGAAGATGATCCAATAGGCGCAATTCAATCAGGTGACTATATTCAAGTGACGAGATACTGTATATATGCTGTCAGAAAGGAGAGAGATCGGGTATTAACCACAAACGCAAGTGTGAATCTACATCTAAAAATGACAAGACCAATATGAATATCCATTAGTATCAATGACACAACCAGGTTCCACCTAGCACTCGGTCAACAAACTTCCAAACCAAGAATTTAATAGAATAAAAAACAAAAATGCACATTTACGTTAACTGCAAAGAAAAAAGTAAAAACAAAAGAAAATTTTGTGACATCCCTGGTCAAACAGGGCAAAAAATGTCACTCTTCATATCATGAGTGCGGGGAGAGGGCACACAATATACGCGAAAGGCCAAATAACCATGCCCTTATCGCGTTGTGCTGTATACTATAAAATCAATAAATATATTTTTTTAAAAGATACAAATATACATACCTGCAACTGCTTGTGGCCAGCCATCTTCATTAACATTTTCCTTCCCCCATCACAGCATACAGCATAGGGCAATGAGTCAGCCCTCTTCAGCCATTGGCTGTCTCGCATTACGAGTGAAGACATTTTCCTGACATGAATCTCAAAAGGAGTGCACTTAGTTTCAGAAACTTTTTATAAGTTTGCTAGTGTTTTGGAATATTGCATATATTTGCAAACAAATGAAAATACTAAAATGTGCATGCTTGCTCAAGTCATTCCTATTGTCTTTCACATTGCTTGCTTCTGCTTGGATTAAAAAAAGTAACAAAAGGGTCTTTCCTGAAATAAAATTTCTTTCCATTTAAAAGACTGCATTTTTATTAAACAGCTGAAAAAATGACCTTTTTTATTTTGGAGTATATGGCCAACAACTTGATAGTGACCTATGCAAAAGAAACTGATTTTTAAATAATACACATTTCAAATAATTTGTTACGAAGTCAGCACGTGGCCATGGCGGCTTGTCTTCCTAATTTATAAATCTACTCTCTGCTTGTATATATCTGCTTCTTGGGGAGCCAAGAGTTCATCTGATCACAAAAGCACAGCCCGTCCACTTCCAGGTAAAAACCCCAGAGCTTTGTTCCACAAGTTTGTATGTTAGCTCACTAGGGGCCGGATGTATCAAGATATCGTTTTGCGATTTCTAAATAGCGATTTTTTGACAATCGCTATTTAGAAATCGCAAAACGGTATGTATGTACAAAATCGCTATTTTTTAGCGATTCCTTATCATTCTTTATATGCGAATTCGCAATTTGCGAAATCGCAAATAAAGAATGATTTCCAATGCATTCCTAAGGGCCAGGAGGCCCATAGGAATGATGGTGCAATAATTCTCAAATTGCGAATTCGCAATTCGCTAATCGCAATTTGAGAATTATTACAAGGGTGCAGGGGTGTCTCAAAGACACCCTGCTGCGCCCCTCAAATCTACATGTGTGTGCATGTGGCACACATACATGCCCTATGGGCATGTATGTGTGTCACATGCCGCCCCCACGAATGCCAAATAGGGCATTATTATGAGAAATCGCAAATTACCACCAACTACAAGTTGGTGGTAAATTGCGATTCCTTAACACAAATTTTCACTTCAAAAATGTATCATACATATCATTAAGGAATCGCAAAATTTGCGATTCCTTAAATGCTATGGCAAAATAAGGAATTGCAAATTATTGTGATTCCTTAAATTGCGATTGTATGATACATTGGAAATAATGCAAAAAGGCCGTTTGCGAATCGCAAAGGCCGAAATGCTGCGAATTTCGGCCTTAGCCATTCAAAAACGGCTTCATACATATGGCCCTTAAAAAGGAGATTTCTACTTTTGTGACATTTGTTTGCCTATAAACACGCTTCTGTATTTATTTCCTTGGCACGTGGGACGTAGTTCAAGAAGAGACTGTGGAATTTCGAATTGGAAATATTAATCAAACATTGCTCTTCCCTGAAGCAAGAGGAAAACAATTTTGCATTTCCTTCACCTTTTAAGGCTCAATAACCCAGTAACAGAGAGAAAGATGTAATTTCCAGGCTGGGCTTTGCAATTGATTTCTGTTAGACCTGGCATCATTGGCGTGAGTCTCCCTTCCAGTTTTAATGATTGTCTCCTCTGTTTTTTATATGTTTTTGCTGGTTATATGCTTTGGGCACTGTGCCATTCGATTCAGTGCCACTGTGCAAGTGCTCCCTATGTTAAATTGATGTATGATTAGAGACTCCCTGATGGGTTATTGGATTTACTTGTCAGACCCTAGTTCAGTGCACCATGTGTGCCCATGGCTTGTATATCAAATGCTGCTGGTGGGTGTGCAGCACTGGTTGTGCCAGCCACAGAAGCAGCTTGTGAAGTGTGTCTCAGGCCTGCCACTGCAGAGCCTATGTGCAGTCTAGTACTGCCATGTCGACTTGGCAAGTGCACCCACTTGCCAGTCCCTAAACCTTCCCTTTGCTTCAGATCAGACACCCCTATGGTAGGCCCAAGGGCAGGGTACATTGTAAGTATAAGGTAGGACATGTCCTGGTGTGTGTAGCTTGTCCTAATAGTGAATTACAGCCATTTTCGTTTTTCACTATTGCAAGGCTACCTGTTCTCCATAGGCCAGAATGGGCAGATAGATTATGTCATTTTATAATCCTACCTGACTCAGGGAACATTGTAAAAATTCGAATTCAGTATGCCTGAACTCAGAATGATAAAATACATCTTTTAGTAAAGTGTGTTTACACATTCTGTGTTTGAAAATACAACTTTTCGAAAGTAGGTATTTTCTTGTCTAACTATCCAAAGCCTGCCTCTGCTAGGTTGTGTATTCCTTGTCTGGAGTTTGAGTGACAGGGCTGGGGGATTCCAGGAGTGAGAATGAGTCATCCCTGTGGTGAATAGGGAGATCTGCATCTAGGTGGGAGGGAGGAGTTGCAACTGGGACCTGAATAGGGCTGGGTCTTCCCTCCACAATGCTGGCTCCACCCCCTTGGGTGCGGCTGATGTCTCTGCCCGGTACTGTGAAAGAAGAGAAGGAATCATGTCAACAAAGTGCTCCAGAGCTGTGCTTTCCCTCCACAATGCTGGCTCCACCTCCTGCGGGTGTCTGATGTTTCTTCCCTGCACTGTTAAAAGCAAAGATTAAATTCTGTAAGCAGAGTGCTCAAGAAATGGTTTGGACTAGGCACAGGCCTCTCTGCATTCAGGGAACAACGGATTTTCGGGTATAAATATTGGGACCCAGACACAAGAACTTTAGATCACTTCTGGGAACAAGACAAACCTTTTGCCAAGGAGAAGAACCAAGGAAGCTGCAGGAGTTTGGACTGCCCCTCTGCCAGTGTGCTGTTTGCCGGGTTGGCCTGCAGTGGTTTCTTTATTGCCTAGGAAAGGAGAAGGAACTTTTTAAGAACTTTCATCATCTTGCAGAATATTACTCCAAGGGCTTGAACTTGTGCTTGCCTCCTGCTGAAGTCTCATGGACAAAAGACTTCATCTTCAGCTCCCCTCTGAATTTCCTTGCTGGGAATTCCAACTGCAGAAGCCTGCGTGTCGCTGGGAGCTGGAAGCGCGACGCAACGAGAAGAAGCGTGACGCCGCCTCAGCTGAAATTGTCACATCACCGGAGAAGTGTGCCGCCGCCGCATCTTCCAGGAAGCATGTCTTCATCGAAGCTGCCTGCTGTTGCATCGCCGGGGAAGCGTGTCTCAGGGCCTGTCGTGGCTCCAAAGTACGGAGCCGTCGCAAGGCTGCCAGGAAGTCTACGCATCAACGTCGCATCAAGGGCGCCATCTACCCGCATTGCACCAAGATTGTCGCATCACATCAAGGCGCCATCTTGCGCATCGCAACCGGGCCGCAGGCCGAGAACCTACACATCATCCTCGCACCGGTAAGGGTCACAACGCATTCCCTACTCTGCGCAAGCATTGAGGCACAATGCATCATCTCCCCCGGAGCAGGGAACCAACACATCTCCCTTTGAGAGCCTTTTGTTTATTTTGCATTACGCATCCAGGTACTTTTGTGAGAACTGTGTCGCATTTATCACCAACTTGAACTAAGCTACTTTTACCATCGTTAAGTCAATCTTAAGTACATTATTGTGGATTTTTGTCATTTGTGGTCTTGTGTTAAGTCTTTATAAAGCATAATTATTTTTATAAAACCTGTGTTGTGTCCATCTGTAGTGTTTTCACTGTATTACTGTGTATATTCACAAATGCTTAACACACTGCCTCTGAGATAAGCCTGTCTGCTCGTGCCAAGCTACCAAATGGGTCAGCAGGGGTTATCTAGGAGTGTAATCCCCTTATCCTGACTTAGAAGCAAGGGTCCCTATTTGGACAGAGGTGTATACCATTGCCAACTAGAAACCCCCAGATCCAACAATTTCCCATTCGGATCTGTCTTCGAAGACGGTGGAGACTCCTTGCTTTTTCTGATGAGTTTTCCAATTGTACAAACAAACCAACTGTTTTCATTCAGGACACCCGGAGAAAATGGAGGTGTGAAAGGTGATGGACTTTCTAAGAGCCTGAAGATGTGCTGTTTCAAAAAAATGCGGAAGGTGCACTCGTTGAGAAGTCAAAACGCACGAATCGAAGATTGTTCCAGAATTGCTTCTTTTTATTTGAATTGATCTTTTAAACTGGCACACAGCCAATGCGTTTCGTTCCCGTTTTTTTTTGTCAGAGGGAACTTCGTCAGGGCTGCAATTTTATAGACAAGACACAACTTCAATAATACATTGACCAACATATAACAAACATTTAAAAAACATTTAAAAAGACATTTAAATAGACATTTAGACCAGATATCTAAAATTTGATAGTGACAAACGACCCACTAGTTACTACATTGCATCAACTCATATCTACAAAATCTCAAAAAAGTATAAAAACAATCAAACCCCTTTTAGAAAACATCCCACATAAAAAATGCACTTGTGTATTACGTAAATATAAATACAACTCACACAAAACAGAGAGAGAGACAATTTGTAAATCCTGAACTCTCAATACTATGAAACAGCACCCTATTTGAACAGAAGTAAGAATTGACAAATCTATATGATAAGAGGCTATCTTCATTGCACCAAATCATGTTCACCCTATGTGTAGTCATATAGCTAAGCCCACCCCATCCTTGAGCAATATAAGAGAGCCTGGATCAACAATACGACCTAATTGGTGATCGGTTTATCAGACAGAAAGAGGGACTATAGTTGAATGAACAACTGAAAACAAGGACAAAAATAAAATGAAACAAATAAATAATCCCCTCTCTTGAAGGACATAGCCTGGTTGAAGACTTATGAGTAAGTCTCAGTGCCATCCTTATGCTTTTATGACGACCTTAATAAATGGTATAAACTTATTTACAATTGATTTATCAACTAGAGATAGGCACTACAATTTAGTGGACGACTGGATAATGGGATTGCTAATAAGATAAATATCAGCTATAATAAAGAACTACATATAAAAGGACTATTGTCTCACCTCTTCTGTGTAATACTGATCGGTAACAGTGACAGATAGTTTGAATCAGTACGATTCTCAAAATGAAATCTTTGCATCCATAACCATATGTATAAAATCTGACATAAAATGGAGAAGAAAAAACTGACGATTTTAATAGAAAGAAACATGAGGCAGTTTGCAACACTTTAACTAAATGTATATAAAATATGTCAAAGTGCCATATGGTAAGTGTCCTTCGCAAATATCATCCAATAAGGGCAGAAGGCACAGTTGAAAAATATATCCACTATGTACCCAGATTCTAACAACAATAAACTCACCTAGTACAAAAAGGTCAGCAAAAGAAGATGATCCAATAGGTGCAATTCAATCAGGTGACTATATTCAAGTGACGAGATACTGTATATATGCTGTCAGAAAGGAGAGAGATCGGGTATTAACCACAAACGCAAGTGTGAATCTACATCTAAAAATGACAAGCTCAATATGAATATCCATCAGTATCAATGACACAACCAGGTCCCACCTAGCACTCTGTCAACAAACTTCCAAACCAAGAATTTAATAGAATAAAAAACAAAAATGCACATTCACGTTAACTGCAAAGAAAAAAGTAAAAACAAAAGAAAATCTTGTGACACCCCCGGTCAAACAGGGCAAGAAATATACGCGAAAGGCCAAATATCCATGCCCTTATCGCGTTAACAACAGATTGTTTTTTTCTTTTTAAGTCTTTCAGTGTGTTTAAGGTCAGCAGGGGTATAATTCTGAAAAATACAGGTAAATTACAAAATAATATGCTTTCATTTTTGTTACCATGTGATATATGATCACCTTGCAAACTATCACAAGATAAGTTGCACTAGCCAGAATTTAAAACAGCATATATGCAAATAGAAGATCGCCTTTCATTCGCTGGGAAACTACTCAAGGAGTTCACACTTGGATCTAATACAAAAAAAAGAAGTAGTCTGCTCATCACAGATGATCAAATTAGAGTTAATTACTGCAGCAGGAGAGGCAGGGACACCAGTCTTTGCCGACAGCTGGCGAGGGCATTGTAAACTATCAGCACAGCTGTGAGGCAGGCCAGGCTGGAGCCTGCTGACTGATTGGGAGGGGGAGGTAGTGCAGTGAAAATGCACAAGAATGAAAAGGAAACACGTGCAGTGATTGTAAAAGGGGCACAGCACTGAATGTCCACAATTATTAAAACAAACAACTCAGCAGGAGCCAAGGTCGGGAAGGCAGCAGTAGAAAAGACAGCAGTAACACAACTGTAGCATTAAGAGGACATGGGAGGAAAAATGCTATATTTGAATGTAAACAGCAAGGGCTCTGAAGCTAAACACAGACAAACAGTAACAGAGCAGGAAACCAAGAAAAAAATAGTCCCCCAAAGAACAGATAAAGAGCCATGGCGGATTGAGACAGTACTAAGTCACTAGGAGGAACAGAAGAGAGAAAGGAGGGACAAAGAGGCAGGATTGACCACTAGCAAGAAGGGATTTTTGAAGGACACTGACAGACAAATGAAAAGCAATGTCAAGAAAGGGGATGAACTTGAGGCCCACATATCGATTACAGCAGGTCTCGAAGAGACAACTGCACAGTATAGCTCGCCCTAAACATTTTTAAGGGATATAATACACAAATAGAGCTGAAGGTTAAGGAAACGAACATTTAAAACTTATAGAGTTACAGTAGATTTGGGGTTATGCAAAACATTATAGGTTAAATACAAAAGGAAGTATAAGGAGCAACAACCTGAGACATGCCCCCGCAAAGAAAAAAATAGGAAAGGTTCACCAGAAAGAAAGAAAAAATATTCAAGACAGAGCAGCAAAAAACAAAACAGTGGGTTGTACCCTAGTCCACTTGAAAGAACAGGAAAACAATATATATTTTGGATTTCTCGAAAATAATGACAAAATGTCCACATGAAACAATTGTTTCTTCCAACTTCTCCTCATTTGCCCTCCTTGCACTAAAATATAGTAGGTGCAAAAGGAAATGCTGTTGAGAAAAAGTTATGATTTTTAGCAAATGAGTTGTTTTTGAAGCATTCCTTTGTGGAAATATAACATTTTAGGAAACATTCAATCCATAAACAATGCCTCCATGATTTGCAATTGACAATGATATTGTTTTTCAGACTCAGTGTTTAGTGCATTACAACTGGTGTACTAACATTGCTTCCATCCCTGCAAGAACCCTTCATTCAACTGCATTACACCTTGTTCCTTCTCATCCCTCCAAATGTCAGAAACACTAGGGGCGATCCTTGGGAGAGTAGGGTCTAAAATTGAAAAATACCTTAAAACCGGAATTCAGAGGCAAGCACACTACCTCATCATCATCTTTAACTTTATTTGATCGTTAAGACCATCAAAGTACATAGGCATACAAAAGTGAAATTAATGGGAAAAATGTTACATGAAAAAATTGTAAGCCAAACTAGATAATATTTATACAACAACAAGCGTATTAAAAACCCTATCCACTAGGAAATATATAACAATTAAAAGTACTGGCTTCCAGGGTATTACAACCATACAAGCTAAAAAGTACATGGAAAGTATGGAAAGTGCTGGTGCATGATTGTAAAGAGTGCAAAATAGATAAAATCTCTATAGTTTGTACATGAGTCATAAAATACTTTGAACATAGAACATCGAGTACAGTCTAAACACTTTATGAGGGTAACACTTATACAGCCAGTATACTCAAATCATTTTAACTTCTGCCTCCTAATGAACTAAAACCTCCCCAAGAATTTGGCCATTGCACATACTATTAGTGGCCTTGTATCTGTCCTGAGGATACGTAGTGCCTCTAAGTGGCTACGGGTTCCTAGTTGTCTGCAAGCAGGAGCTGGCCAAATAGATCTTGGATTTTATATAGAGGACATGCAAAGAGAATGTGATTAATTGTCTCCTCTATATCAAGGCAACTTGGGCAGTTAATTGTTTTCAAGTGGGAGCCCCTATTCCATGATGCAGTAAAGGAATTTAAGGGGAGGCATCCAAATCTGATTGAATAAATAGCTTCCTCTCTTGCGGGACAGTGATAAAGTCCATGTAGGGCTCAAATACACTAATCAACTTAACCCCTCCCCTGCTGATGACGGAACCGCTCCGTCATCAGCTATGGTTGGGCTGTGCTGATGACGGAGCGGTTCCGTCATGGCCCGGCCGCCGCGCCTGCGCGGCGCTGATTTCGCGCCTGAGCGGCAGTTGTATTGAGCGGGGCGGGTCATGACGGAACCGCTCCGTCACCAGCACAGCTCAACCGCGGCTGGTGACGGAGCGGTTCTGTCACCAGCATGCGGCCGCCCCGCCCCTTTAGCGCTGCGGCGGAATAGCCGCCGCAGCGAAAGGGTTAAACTCCATGAACTCTGTTGTTAGTCTACCTCCTTTCACTTGTGTGACTAGTCTCTATGCTACCCATTTCCAATAATAAGACTTAACCCAATCTCTACTTAGTAGTAAACTGGGATCTTTTTCTTCCCATAGGTTCCCCAGGCCTATTTCAAACAGGAGTGTTTTAACATTACTGAACCAAACAATTTTTTTAAAGTGATCCTAGTTAAGAATCTCCTCAGTGGCAATCGCGTAGTGGACAAGCTCAGGTGTTTTTTTAATGCAAAGCCAAAATAGAAGAGGTCGTAGTCTCGCTTTATCGATAATAGTCGTTCGGCATAAATCTAGTAATAGGGGAGTAACCGGGGTGCTCTGGGGAAGTGAACAAAGTGATCTTAAGAATTTGTTCTCTGCAAGAAGCAGGCCCTCCAAATTATCAAGTCCCCAGATTTTGGCCCCATAAAGAGCCAAGCCAACCACCTTCTGATCATATATCTGTAATGGTGCTGCAATCAGTCTAGATTGGGAAGACCTTTGTTCTAAAGTTATACCCCCTGAAGTCTTCCTCTGCTGTAGAATTTACTTCGAGATATGTTGTTTCCATTCTTTTTTTCGGTGAGGGTTATACCAAGATATACAATGGAATCTACACTTTCCAGTGGAGTCCCCCCATGATAATTTCCCTTTAAATGATTTATGGGGGTTCATTAACAATAGTTTGGTCTTAGAGGTATTTACTTCTAAACCTATCCTTACACAGAAAGACATGAAGCTATCTAATAGAAGTTGAAGGCCACTTGGGGTTTTAGAAACTAAAAGCGTTTATCCGCAAAAAGCAAATGTACTTATTTTTACGCTCCCCAATGGAGGGGCATCTGCATGGGCTTCTGCTAAATAACTCACCGCCCCATTGATAAAAAGTGAAAATAAGGTGGGGGCTAAAACGCAGCCCTGCCTCACCCCTCTTATAACCTTTATGGGATCTGTCAATTGCGTTTGATTTCCCCCGCATAATTGTCTTCATGAAGGCGAATTAAGAGCACCAGAATGTCATGGGGGAGCCCCTGATAATAAAGTACTAGCCAAAGTGTTGCCCTTGGAATAATATCAAAACCAGACCTCAAGTCAATAAAAGCAGTATGAAGACTGCCCTGTTCCAATGTCACCGACTTCCAGGCCAGGCGGGTAAATCTGAAGACGTGATCGATAGTACTGACCTTTTTCCCTGAACCCTGCTTGGAAGGGAGATAGTATGTCATTCCCTTCCATCCAATTAGTAATTTTTGTGAGCAGGGCGCGTGAAAAGACTTTCTGCGCCCCATCTATCAGACTTATCGGTCTGTAGTTTGAGGGCAGTGATCGATCACCCTTCTTGAAAACTTAGATAAACTCAGTTCCTTGCCAAGAGGGAGGTATAGGAGCACCAGCAGCTATACCATTGGCGAGTAGCCAAATATAGGTAGACCATTTGGAAATATCAGCTAAAAATACATCACTAGGTATTCAATCTGGGCATGATGCTTTATTTTTAAGAATAGAGGTAATGCTTTTAGTGATATCTGCTTTTGAGAAAAATGTACCATCAACCTGTAGGTTGTTTAAGTCTAGAGGGGAATCTTCAGAAGTAGACATTCAGACATCAGAGGAAATTCCGGAGAAGTGATCAAACCAGGCTACCGCTGTGATATTATTAGTGGGTGGACTTATTTTTTTTAAAACTTTTTATTCGTGACTGTGACAATTATTACATGGTACATTCAGTCATTGTAGATTCTATCAGTCTTTTCCTTTTTCTTTAACTTTAACTTTGGTGTAGTATTCTTCGTATTCAACTTTTCGTCATGTCTTACATTTCTCCGGATATCATTCCATTACAACGTTTATCATTTGCATTCAAATTACAATATCGCTGGTATGTGAACTGCCCATCAACCCCTTCCCTCCCCCTCCCTGTCTCCCGGCTATTTCCTTGTACATACTCTGTATTTTGGATATATTAGCTTTTAGTCTTTTCAGAGAGTGTTTCAGTCTTTAGGCTTGGTTATCCGGTGCATCTTGCATAAGTATCCGTACGCGCTGGCATTCTACATATCGTGTGTACGGTCAGATGGCATGTCCTTGTGGCATTTCTAGGTCTACATCTCCCAGCTCTATCAACATTCGTTCCCATTCTTGCGCTATAGGATATTTACGTAGTCCTTTCTCTTCCTCCCTAGGCAGTGTTGCAGTTTCCGCTTTGCCCCATTTCAGCAAGTCAGATCGCCATATATCTACATTTGGGGGTCTGGGCGACTTCCACCTCATAGTGAGAGCCCTGAGTGCCAACAAGAGGGCTAAGTCTATAAATTTCAGTTGTGCCTTACAGGTCTTGGATCTCTTCCTGTGTCCTATCAGGCAGGGTAGTGCCCCCTCAGGGAATTGCAGGGCTGTTACAGTGTATAGTGTGTTTCTGATCGTCACCCAGTAATTGCGTATTCTCGGGCATGTCCACAACATGTGGAGGATGCTTGCTTCATCCTCCTGACATCTAGGGCAGTTGTGGGGAGTGGCAGGGAACATCCTGTGGAGCCTTTGGGGGGTGAGATATGCCCTATGTAAAATTATGGCCTGTATAAATTTGAATTTAACGTTTCTGGACACCCACCTAGGATGATCTTCCGTTTCCCGTCTGTTATGGCCTCTCCTGTGTCCGTAGCCCAAGCCTCCCTGAGTGTGGTGAGGGGCAAAGCTGCATGTTCTCTAATGCCTACATAGAGCCACTTTACTAGGTGTCCACCCGTCCCCATATAGTGAAGGAGACGAACCAGTTCGTTTTGGTCTGGCTTGGTGCGTTGTGGAGCCCATGTACGTCGTATATAGAGGCGTGCAGAAGGTACATTCGTGGCGGGGCACCTGTGGATTGCGCCAAGGAGGCATGATCCAGTAGAGTGTCGTCCCCAAACAGGTCCCCTACTCTTTCCACCCCGGCATCCGTCCAGGGTTGTAATCTGCGTTGTGTCAGGTTCCCTTGTGGCGTTGGGAATCCCAGGAGGGGGATGTTGTCTGCGTAGGGAATGGTCCCTGCTGTGTACGTCAGTGCCTTTCTCCAACATCTCAAAGGTACGTGTAATAGGGGGTGGCAGTCTCTGGGGATCTTGGTAGCGGGCAGGAAAAGGGAGTGTAGGTTAGTCTGCTGTAAAAGCAATCTCATGTAGGTTTCTACCCGCCACCCAGGGTGTTAGCCATTGGAGTTGGCTTGCATAATAGTAGCTTCGTAGATCTGGTATGCCTAGGCCTCCCTGTCTGGTGTTCAGTTGCAGTTTCTTGAGGCTTATTCGCCTTCTTCCCGATCCCCATATGAGGTTGATTAATAATGTGTTTAGTGTGGTAAAAATTTGCTGTGGAAGTAGCATTGGCAAGTTTACGAAATAGTACAGCATCCAGGGAAGTAGGACCATCTTTGAGATTGCCACCCGACCCATTACAGACAGGGGCAGGGACGTCCAGAAGTTCACGCTACCCCGAAGGCCATTGATTGCCCTCCGTACATTACCCTCGATCTGGTCTTCCGGACTCCGGTACACGTTAATGCCGAGGTATTTCAATGTGGTCGGTGCTACCTGGATCTCATAGGTACCAAATTGTATATGGGTAGGCCGCTGTCCTTCCCGGAAAAAGAAGCCTAGGGATTTTCCCGGGTTTATGGCCAGGCCAGAGATATTCTCAAATCGTTCAAAGATGGTCGCTAGATGTGAATGATCATCCTGCAGATTTCGGAGGAACACCAATATATCGTCGGCATATATGGAGACCAAATTATGGATTTCTCCAACTGGTATGCCCGCCTCCACTGCCCTAGTTCGGAGTGCAATCGCCAGGGGTTCCAGTGTAAGTACAAACAGTAATGGCGACAGCGGGCATCCCTGTCGGGTGCCCCTGTGGACGTCATAACTGTCCGAGGTGTGCCTGCCTGTGCGTGCTCTAGCCGTTGGATTCGTGTATAGCAGACAAATCCATTTTATCAGGGCATCCGGGAAGCCGAAGCGTCTTAGGGCTTCAATTATAAAGTCCCATATCAGGGAATCAAACGCTTGTCGGAGATCCAAGGCTTTGCAGCCAGCGTGCGGCAGATCTTGTAGGTTGGTCGCCATGAGGGCGTGGAGTCGCCTCGTATTCTGGGAAGTGCTCCTCTCTCGGAGATAGCCACACTGGTCAGTATGAATCAGGCCAGGGAGATGGGTTTGTATTCGCAAGGCGATAGCTTTGCTGAGGATTTTATACTCCATGGAGAGCTTGGAGAGGGATCTATAGTTGCTCACATCAAGGGTGTCTCTGCCGGGTTTCGGAATGGATATTACCAAGGACTGCATAGTCGTGGCTGGTAGGTGGCCGACCTCATAAGCAGTTTTGGATATTTTCTCCAAGACGGGTGCCAGTGTTTCAGAGTAAGTTTGGTAAAACTCCCCAGGCAGTCCATCCATACCCGGAGTCTTACCCTGGTTAAGTGTGTGGATAGCTACTTTTATTTCCTGCTGCGTTATGGGTCTGGCTAGGGCCGTCTGAACCTCTTGGGTCAGGGTTGGAATTGTCAGTTCTCCCAGGAAGTCTATCATGTCATCCCTAGCGTCTGTGGGGGGGGGAGCATAGAGTCTCTCTAGGTGGGTCTTAAACACTGTGTTAATTTCTAGTTGTGTGTTAACCTGCCTGCCTGTTTCATCCCGGATGCTCGTAATTATTGGGATCTCAGGGGTATCTCGGATCAAACGAGCTAGCAGTGCACCGGGTCTATCCGCCTTCACCTGCTGGCATCTCAGATAGTCCCCATAGTCCATAACCCTTAAGGTTTCCAGGAGTTCAGCGTGCTCAATGTTACACAATGTAAGTCGCCTTTGCGCTCAGTGTCTATTCCTACCTCGGACTCAAGCTCCTTCAGACGGTTCTCCACTTCGCAGAGTTTTTCATGGATTTCTTGTCTGGCTCCCACCAATCGGCCAATCGCAGCTCCTCTTATCATAGCCTTCATTGCATCCCACACTACCAAGTTCGAGGACGTGGAGTCCCAGTTTTCCCTGAAGTAATTGGCTAACGTGTTGGCAAGGTGTGTGCGGAACGGGCCATCTTCAAGTAGTGAGGGGTTGAGCCTCCAGGTGGGGGCTGGTGAGGGTATCTTTCCCCAGTGTAGGTCAAGCGTTAGTGGCCTATGATCCGAAAATGTTTTGGCAAGGTAGTCTAAGGACGTACACTTGGTCGTTAAGGAGTTGGTGCAGATAAATCTGTCTAGGCGGGTATGTAGGTTATGCAGTGGGGAGTAATATGAATTTTCTTTGTGTGTTGGATGTAGTGCACGCCATACATCTGTCATTCCCCATCCCTGAAGCCATGTCCCAAATGAATCAGACAATTTGTGTACCCCTGTCGCCTGGAGGGGAGGGTGCGATCTGTCCCGGTCCACATCTAGTATCATGTTTCAGTCTCCCCCTAAGACAGAGGTCTTCAAACTTTTTGATGCCGAGACCCCCTTGTAAAAACTTTTTAGGAGTAAGGACCCCCTTCCGACAAAAGTTTCTAGAAACTGGTACTCCTCATCATCATCTTTTGACAACCATAAATGCGCCTTTTAGACCTCATCACATCCATCCATCATTCATCCACACACACCCATCCATCCTTTCACCCTTCCTTCCATCCATCCATCCATCCATATTCATCCACGCTTTCATCCTTCCATCCATCCATCCTTTACCCATCCACCCTTCCATCCATCCATCCACCCATCATTCATCCACCCACCTTTTCACACATCCATCCATCATTCATCCATGCAACCTTTTATCCATCCATCCATCCATCCATCCTTTCATCCTCCCATCCATACATCTATCAATCATCCACCCACCCTTTCATCCAGCCATCCATCCACCCATCATTCATCAACCCACCTTTTCACACATCCATCATTCATCCATGCAACCTTTCATCCATACATCCATCCACCCTTCCATCCATCCTTCATCAGTTCACCCTTTCATCCTTCCATCCATCCACCCTTTCATCCACCCTTTCATCCTTCCATCCATCCTTCATCCGTCCACCCTTTCATCCTTACATCCATACATCTGTCCTTCATCCATCTATCCTTCACCCATCCACCCTTTCATCCTTCCATCCATACATCCATCCTTCATCCATCCACCCTTTCAGCCATCCATTCACCCATCATTCATCCACCCATCTTTTCACACATCCATCCATCATTCATCCATGCAACCTTTTATCCATCCATACATCCTTCATCCATCTACCCTTTCATCCTTCCATTCATCCACCTTTTCATCCATCCATCCTTTCATCCATCCATCCACCCTTTCATCCATTCATTCATCATTCATCCACCCACCTTTTCACACATCCATCCATCCTTCATCCTTACATCCATCCATCCACCCATCATTCATCCACCCACCTTTTCTGTGCATCTCTCATGGGGGGGGGGTGTCAGTATCTCTCTGCGTCTTTTTCCTTCTTTCCCGATCATGGGAGGGCATCTCTGTGCCTCCCCGCTGGGGGCAGGGGACGTACGGGACCCACAGCTCCAGGTGCGCAATATTCATTGACCTCAAAGGGCTACACTACAGTCTGCTCCCCCAGCCCCCTTCCGTCCCCCCTCGCCCGCCCACTTCCCCTCCTCCCCCAGCTCGAAACGGCTTCAGGGACACACACACACACAGCCACACCCGAGTACTTGACAGGTCTTTAAAAGACCTTTTACTTGTTAATGAGGCTTTGATGTTTTTCACACCTCGGTGTGAAATAGGCCTCAGCCGTGAGCATCCTCGATCAGCCCAAGCCAGGAACTGCACTCTGACAGAATCTGCGACCCCCTTCCAAGTACTCCACGACCCCCCTGGGGGTTGCCCCCCACAGATTGAAGACCTCTGCCCTAAGATCCAGGGGACATCTATCCAGTCTGCTAAAGCCCGACCCACGGTTGCAAGGAATCTGTCCTGATCAAAGTTCGGGGCATAGATGCTACCCAAGACTACCATTGTACCGTCTAGTGTGCCCTTTACCAGTATGTAGCGCCCTTGCTCGTCCACCCTCCTCTCCAGTTCCACGAAAGGGGTACCGTATCGCACCCATATCGTGGCCCCTCTGGAGAAGGCAGAGTACGCAGTGGAAAATATGGTTCCTCTCTATTTTTTCCGTAGTGTATGCGCCTCGGACTGTGTTAGGTGGGATTCCTGTAGGAATACTATGTGCGCTCGCTGGCGAATCAAGAAGGCGTGTACTCTGTGTCGCTTCTGTACTGCCCCTAGCCCTCGCACATTCCAGGTAACCAGCCTATATTTCCCTTTCTTGTCAGCCATATCCAAATACAGGTGTCCCAGTGGGCATCTTTTCATATTGCAATATGTACATTATCAGTGCTAGCCAGGAGACGGTTCCCTCCCCTTCCCAAACACAAACTCTGGAGGGGCAGCCTCGGAACCCAGCTGTGCCGAACATGAAACTGTAAAACATAACCAAAAAATCTGCAGTGCATACGCTTTTGGGGGGTCGGCTAAGCATGGGCCGTGTCCAAAGAGCCATACTTGTCTGCGCTGTCGGCTCAACGGCACCGCCCGGAGAGTTATCATATAACCGTCCATTGTGAGGAGTTATTCCTGGGCATTGTCTAGAAGTTCATCTGCCGCTCTAGGTGTTACAGTCGGGAACAACACCATACTATTTTCCGAGTCTGAATGTACAGTGCTGTCTTCAGTGTCCATAATGATTGTACCTCGCTCCTCCCTGAAGGAGCCCACCATTGCGATAGCATCGTCCTGTCCTTGTTTCTGTTGGTGAACAGTAGGTTTACGCCGTTTCGGTTCCGAACCTCGTGCACCTGATCTGTCCTCCACGCGATCTGATCCATCCTTGGATCCGTTGGCCGATGATCCCTGGGTTGGGTCCGGGTTCTCTTCGATATCCATCACTTCCAGCCACTCTTCCACGTCCGTGGGGCTTTCAAAGAAGTGAGTTCTGTTGTCGTGGATCACCTTGAGGCGTGCAGGAAACAACAGGGCGTAGCGGAGTTTGGCTCTCTGGAGTCTCTTTTTTTCCTCGTAGTAGGAGGATCTCTGCTTCTGCACCAGGTTGGTATAGTCTGGGTATAGTGAGATACCTTTGTTCTCATACTCTATGATGGATTTTATTCGGGCCTGTCTAAGCAGCACGTCCCTATCTCGGTAATTAAGAATCTTAACAATCAGCGGCCGTGGAGGTTGTCCCGGTCTCGGTCGACCGGTGGGGATCCTGTGCGCTCTCTCCACACAGAAGAACGGTGACAGTCCCTCTGCAGCTACGTTATCTCGGAACCACTGCTCCATGAATTCCGTCGTGTGGGGCCCTTCACTGCGTTCCGGAAGTCCAATGACGCGGATGTTATTGCGTCGATTGCGACCTTCTGCGTCCTCCACACGTTCTATAAGAGTTTTTACTTGGTGTTGAATTTGTTGGATGGAGTCGGTGTGTTCCGCCACCGTCCGGGCGAGGTCCGTCAGCGCCAGCCCTTGGTCTTTACCTTTGTCCGCCAGTTTATCGTGATCGGCTTTAAGCAGTAAGAGATTAGTGGTAAGGGTGCCCATTTGCGTCTCCATGGTGGCCCTGGAGTCTCTGATTTCTTTGAGTATCAGATCCAGTTTGTCCCCTTGTTGATCATCCAAGAGGGTAGAGTTCAGTGTTAGAGGTGTGGAACCTCCCAGGCTTGCATCCGGAGTAGGCCATGCAAATGTCCCTTCCTTGCCATCCGTGGCCTTTGTACCTTTTCGTACCATGGTTGTCGTCTGGAGGCCACACAGTGACTGGGGCTATGTTGCAGGGTAGTCACCTACCACCTCCTGTGTTCCTTCCACTCGGATTCCCGTATCAGCCCTGCGGTCTCTCAAGTCTTCGATAGGTGATCGGCCTCTCGACAGGGTTCCAGTTAGGCCACTATTACTTATGAATTCGCAGGCCGCACCCACCTCTTTCCATCTCAGTAGGGCATCAGGGACCAGTTCACAGGGTGGGCAGATTAGTGGGTGGACTTAATCTCTCTGCGTCACCCCTTGTTACAAGAAGCCAGAATTGCTTTTGATCTTTCAATTTATAAGCTGCATTGATCTGTTTCCAGCGATCCCACTCATGTTCCCTTTTGGCTTCCCTCTGTCCTTTCTTATATGCTCTTCTAGCTAAACTTATATTAATATTATTTTTAGCTTTGATCTCAGCTGCCAGAAGTGTCCGTGCCATCTTACACTTTTTATTATACCAGAAGACATGAGAGTTAGCTGGTGTCTTCTTTCAATGGGGGCTCTTACCTACAAAATAGAAGGCTAACTGAGTAAAAAAAGATGAGTGTATGTCTGTGACCATTTTAAGCTCGTCATATTGGTCGGCTCTGGAACAGAGCCTCCCAATATTTTCTTCAAGAATTAAATTAATAGCATGAGTCTTCTCGATATCCATTGCTACCCGTTTCCATTTTAATCATCTGTTATCATTCGTAGGGTGTAGGACCTTAGATGAAAACATTACCTAAGAAGTAGCACTGGTTTTACTCAAGAAGGAGGTCATAGAGAGCTCAAGTGGGTTGTGGTCACTATCTGTGGTTTCTCCAACCACCATGTCCTGTACCTCAGACCATAATCTGATATCAATCATAACATAGTCAATACGACTCATATTAGATGTCTTATTAAAGGTATTGGCTCCCATCTTATCTGAGTTTGTACGGCCATTGGCTGCTCTAAGACCATAGCCGAGAGATATGGCCTAAAGCTGCAAGGCAGTTTGAGTCAATTTTTTAATTGGTGGTAAGTCAAGTGGAGGAACCTGCCAGTATGACTCTACCTGATCGCACACTACCGAATTCTTAACATTCCTCAAAACTGATCTTTAACATTCCTTTGCATAAGATGACATCTGAGCGCAAGATTCAAGGACATTCGATTTGATTACTATAACACCTAATTGGGCTTGCACAATCAGATTATTATCTTTATCGTGCTGTATAAGTGCAGGTTTTTTCCTTAGGGATTGTAATGCAGCATCCTAAAGTTATGGCAAGATGACAATCCTAATTTTATAACACATCTAAAGAAATAAATACACACACACACATCATAAGGCTATTTTAATGCATTCACAGTAAGAAATTAGGTTATTGATTGAGGTGAGTGAAACCCTACTAAAGAACCTGAGCTTAACCCTCTGGTAGCTTGGCACAAAATCAGCCAGGCTTAACTTAGAGGCACTGTGTTAAGTGTTTATGCAGCACCCAAACAATAATAATGCAGCACAAGAAAACGCACACCAATTTACAAAAATAGAGTAAAATGTAATGAAGATAATGACACCAGAACATATGAAATCCAATCAGAAGAGCCGGACTTAGAAATATTTTATGTTTTAGTGAAAAATAACATCTAAAATATCTACCCAGCAATCGTGGGTATCTGGTCATGTGAGACCTGGGCAAAGTCAAAAGTTAAGTCCGATAGCAATGGAGTGGGTTCGGCTACACAATTTGAAATGGGCCAGTCTCGGCCTACCTTCAGACTTAGTAGTTCCTGAGAAGGTACAGTTCAGCGTAGCAAAGGAATTAGCAGTGTACGAGGAGGAGGTTTCATGGACGGGGAGATGATGGATGGTGTTGCAGTTAGGAGTGGGTGGTAAACTCTGCTCTACTGGCAGAGTTCATGGAGTTTGCCCACTCCACGCTCCACTCGGAGTGTGGAGTTCATCAAAACATCCAGCAACCTCTGCGTGGCAGAGTTTACCACTCACCCCTACAAATACAAGGATGCTGAATAGTTAAATGTCCTAGGGTCATATTTAGACTGGCCAGCTGTCCTATATCATCATAGACAAACCAATTTTTGAAGCGGAAAACCTTGGTTAGATACTACTCTTCTAAAGGCGTTTTTTCTTTTTTTTCTAATTTACCCATATCTGGGTCAAACCATGTGGGTTCTCAAGAGTTCAAAATCAAGTGGATGAAAACATATCCCAGTACGTGTGGAAAGTATAGTCCTCTTTAATTGGATGGCAGAGTTTTGTTAGTCAGTTTTTAATTGGTTATAATGCTTCGGAGACTGTACTGTGGGTTGATACTAACGGCGGAAACTCTGACAGTTGCTCGTCGTTGACTGCAGGACCAGTAAGACATAGGTGTGCTGCACATCTCTGCCTTCCATCCGTGGGTGGGCTCCATGACGTTACATAGGGATATGGGCTCCACATTGGATGGCTGACTCCTCTTGGTTCCGTCAAATGAACTGGACTCTGCTCAGCATATTGTAGTTGAGTGAGTTGCTTAGACCTGCCTTGGACTTGCTATTCAATCAACTACAATAGGCATCTAGCTCAATTTGCTGTAACATCATCTCAGAGAGAAGGACCACATGCTGTAAGAGAATAGGAACCACCCCCAACCCGCCATCCCAGCACAGAGTTTGAGAGTGGTTCACTGAGCACAATGACCTCTTCCCTCACAAGAAGGTGCAGATCTTCCCCGAATGCAGGAAACCCTGCTGCACGGGCTGAAGCAGGCCGACGCTGACCAGAGACCCACAGAGAAGACTGAGCATAGGAGCGCTTCACCAGGTCTCCCCTCTTCAGAGACCCCGGAGGTATGTGTGCTAGACTAGTAAGCTTGATAGCTGTCTTGGGCACAAGGCATGGTGCCATTGATTGAGAATTGTATCTCTCTCTAAAAATGGTGCAAGGCACATGTAGCTGACAATATGGTATGTACAACCCCCTTAGTAAATTGTTGCCTAGACATGTTGATGGACAGAATGTAGAACAATGTCATACATTCACCCCAGTACAGAGATCTGGGCCTAAATCCATCTTTTTTGCTCATCATGCCATTCCAGTTTGGACCCAGCCATATGGAAATCAGTCTTGACCCTGCACCCAATGTGAACAGTCCAGCCCGAACTGCCAGGCCAGGTCCTCCCTGGACTGGAAACAAGCATCCTAGGACCGGTTTGGGCTTTCAGCCGTCATCAGCCAGGATAGCTTGACTCCAGCGGCATGGAGAGCACAGGATCCACGTCTGGGCATACCCGTCCCACTCTGGGTGACAAATGCAAAAAGAACAATTGAATGGCACAGAAATCAGAACAATGTCATACATTCACCCCAGTACAGAGATCTGGGCCTAAATCCATCTTTTTGTTTGCTCACCATGCTATTTCAGTTTGGACCCAACCATATGCAAGTCAGTCTTGACCCTGCACCCAATGGGAACAGTCATGCCCGAACTGCCAGGCCAGGTCCTCTCTGGACTGGAAACAAGCATCCTAGGACCGGATTCAGGCTTTAAGTCCTCATCAGCCAGGATAGCTTGACTCCAGCAGCATGGAAAGCAAGGGATCCACGTCTGGACATACCCGTCCCACCCGGGGTGACAAATGTAAAAAGAACAATTGATGGACAGAATGTAGAACACTGTCATACAAACTGAGGTGGTATGGTGAGCAAATGAATGATGGATTTAACCCAGATCTCTTGACCGGGATGAATGTTTTGATTTTTTTGCATTCCGTCCATCAATTGTGTGTCTTTTGCTAGACATTTCTGGGGCATCTGCTGGTCTAGGATTCCATTTTCACGTATGAGAGAGCACCATTAAATATGTTTGTTTCGGGTGTGTGGAACTCTGTGAATCTCGCAGAGTTTTTGGGTAACTCCACAGAATTCCATGGAGTAAAACTTAGCAGAATTCTGAGGAGTAAAAATCTGCAAGCATTTCCTACCCCTAGTTATGGTGAAGATTACTACTTTTAGACTTTGTTTGGACAAAGCAGGACAAAGTTGTAGACTATAGCTGATGAGGGCTCCACGAGGTCAGATACTTTTGGTGAGAGGTTCCACTGAACAGGATTTGCTGCTGCTGAGAAGAAAATGGCGGGAGCCACCACAGAGTCAGGCCGGCCGGCAATGCATCTAAGGCATATCGGCAGGCAGGTAGGTCCTGTTGTTCTCAGGACACTTTTTGGTGAAAACTTTCTAAGCTCTACCTTCTAGAGTTAGTCAGGAGGAACACCTTCAATGCAATTCCAAGGGTCTGGGGCTGTAGGGGCACCACTTTGGTGGTCAGTACTCCCTCCAGCAGAGGCCAGGTGAAGAGTTTCAGGTCTCTGGAGCTTGCAATGTCTCTGTAGCCCACACAGGAGGACAGACAACTAGTCTTTTGTGTCACTCCAAGATGTTTAGGGTGACAAAAGAATAGTGTTAGGTTTCTTTGTGTGTGCTGGAGGCAACCCCTATTGAAGTGCACATAGGGCAGGGAACAGCTCCTCCCTACCCATCCTGTCCGTATGGCCCATCCTACACACACCTAAGTCATGTTGTCTCACTGTCTAAGAGGAATAAACAAAGCCTAACAGCAGGGCCATGTGACCCAAAACACTGGCAGCAGGCACCAAATGGTATGTGGCATTTTCTGGATTGTGACTTAAAATCCAACTTTTTCATTAAAGAGGATTTTAAATTACAATTCATTTGAAACCAAACATGACATTGTAACCTGTTCCCAATCAAATGCAAGCACTCATTAAATGTAATAAGGTAATCCGATGTTATCCTAGGGGAGGGGCAGGACTTTCAGTACTAGGATATGGAAAAACTTAGAAACACATGTCCATTTTTTAATTACAATGCACCCTACTATATTTGAGCTGTTCAGGGCATACCTTAGGGGGGACTTATCTGTATTAAGAAGGAAGGTTTAGGCCTGGAAAAAGTCTTATTTTAGCAACACAAAAAGATGATGGACAGAATGCTGATCATTGTCAAACATTCACCCCCAGTCACAGATTTGGGTTAAATCCGTAATTTTTTTGCTCACCATGCCACCCCGTTTGGAGCCAGCCATATGCAAATCAGTCTTGATTCTGATCCAAATGGGAACAGTCCAGCCCGAACTGCCTGGCCAGCTCCTCCCTGGACTGGTTTTGGGGTATCGCCACTCATCAGCCAGGCTAGCTTGTATCCAGTGGCATATTGAGCACGGGCCAGAATGCTAGTTTCCCGTTCCAGAGAGGCAGCGATGGCTCCTCTGCTAAGGCGGGGGAGTGTCACCCCACTGCTTTCAGAGCAGTGCAGAGGAAAAATATAATGACAGGATGTTATTATCATTTTATTTTTCCTGTACTTAGGTGCGGGGAGGGTGGGGCTGGCCAGAGCAGGAGCTAGGGGGTGGAGTGGTGAGCCCACATTTAGTGGGCATGACTGTTTGGCTAGCCGTCTTGGCCCGGGAAAACTGTCCTGCACACTTTACATCTTCCCCACCGGGCTGCATTGCACAGCCTGGTGGGGAACATGCCCAGGCCCCATGTTCCCGTCTGAGCGCTGAACCACAGCACTCACACCAATCACAATGGTGCATTGCAGCATTATGATTGGCCTAGGGGAACCAATCACAACACTGCATTGCAGCGTTGTGATCGGCGGGGAGCCCCGTGCTTCCTGTTGCGACAGAGGAGAGGCGGGCCGCGAGGCAGCAGCTGGCGACGCAAGGAAGAGGTAAGTTTTATGTTTTTTATTTCTTTTTTTATTTTCAAAATTGAGCAGCAAAAAATAATAGCACAGTTTTGCAAATAATAATTGTCTCCTGTGGGTATGCTGTGTTTTACAGAATTGTGAGTATTTCAAAAGAGTATACTAAATGTGAAGGGACATATTACCTTCCACAGATATGGATACAGAGCGCCCTTTTTTGTGCAGGGTTTTTTGGGGAGTTTTATATAGCCCAAACTCGACCCGAAGATATCAGAGCATTTTACTTGAACACCAGTTGCGTTACAGACAGACACATTCATTTTCTTAGACATGGGGAGATTGAGTGATTTGCTCAGAATGACAGGAGCCTTCTGAGGCTCAAACCCGTTCCCCAGCTTTCGAGGTCGACCGCTCTAGCTGTTAGGCCACAGGGTTAATTTAGTCACCCTGTTTATATTTATGTACACTCATACCTAACAGTGGAAAACACTAAAAATCTGGGTTTCCAAATAAGATACGATTTTTTACATCTCAGAGCAAGAGTTTCCACTTTTTATACATTTATAAGAGCTTCATTGACATTTCTTACAATGATTCAAGATTCTCAAACATATGATGATGTAAAGGTTTAGCTGAGCATATCAGTTTGTCTCTCAGTCAGTCAATGTCTCACATAGAGCAGGTCTGATGCTATGTAGTCCATACCATTTGTGTGCAAAGTGGACATCTGTGCATATTGCGCAGATTTAGAAAAATAGATATTATTACACAGCAAATGTGCTAATACCACTTCTCTACCCATTAGTACCATCAAAAAGATGGAGCAAAATACTTAGGGTATGATTTATTTTTTTACTGACTATCCTCTGCCAGGGTGACAGAGTAAAATGCTCTGTTGCCATGGCCGAGGTACCATTGTCAAGGCGGGGCCTGTCAATCCATTGTAACTTTGCCAGATGACTCTGTCAAACATGATAGAGCCATCCAGCAAAGTTACTGTTGTTTTAGGTTTAAAAAGAAAATCCTAAAGGTAAATTTTCTTTTTGACAATAAAAAAAAACAATGCCTCCTTCGCCATGGGGGTATTCTTCTATGGCGAAAGGTGCCAATGAGCACTTTTTAGTCTAGTTTATATGTCTGCTCATCTAAATTAGGTGGGCGGACATCGAGGCAGTTCTCTGATGGCCCTCAGTCCGTCGACCATCTTAGAAGTTTGACCAGAGCAGAGATGGAGTCATTTCCACCTTTCTCAAACTATGGTCCGCCAGCATTTAACTCGGGCGGGAGGATCATAGAGTTGGTGTGGAGGGAACACCGTTGCAACCAAGTTCCCTCTCCGCCAAGATTTAAATCAGGCCCTAAGTCAATAATAAGCTAAAACTAAAGAAGCAGGGAGTTCAGCAACTCAACTGTCCTTAATTTTCACAAGAGCAACAAAGCATGAAATAAAAAAAAGCAGTACAGAAATGAGTGGTTAATGATATTTTGAAGACTATATATAATCTAATCGTTGCTCCTATGATGATTTTGAATAGTTTGTTGCTCTGCGTGCACTGATTTTGCTTTATTGGATGATGTGCACAGTTACAGGATACTCCTTTATCATCCGTAGGCGTGAAAGCCAGCAATTTGCAAATTACTGAATGGCTATTTACCCTGGGATCTTCTGTTCTGTGAGACATGCAGCTGGCGGTGCCAATTTAGAGAAGAAAGGACCAATTTTATTGTACTGTATTTAAAGTTATGACACATTATACAAATTGTTCCCTCTGCCATAAATCATTGTATCACTTCTTTAATCAGAGGGTCTTAAAAGGACCTGCGCCACGCCACGCAGCTGCAGCAAAAGGCGCTGTTACTTTTCACACCAACCTCTGCGGCAATTGAAACTGTTTGTTTCAGTGGAATCTGGAGTCTGAGCTCAGTTTACATGGACGTGCCTTCTGTTTTTCACTGAGGGATATGCAACTGTCCTCAGGGCAGGGTGTCAACATGCAGCTCTGCCTGATGGCGATGAAGGAGAGTGGAATGTGAGAATAAGGAACAGTGGCCTTGTTGATTTTGACTCCCTTTACTGCGTGGAATGCAAACAACGTAGGGAAAACAATAATGCAGCAGATCGATTTGCTAACAGTATTGAGAAACAATGAGAATTTCAAAAATCACTTGCTAGATAGGTGTGTATATGAATTTAGCACTGAGATGCACATAGATTCATATTTCAAACTATTAGTATTCGCAATACACTTAATGCTCCTAACTGAATAATGAACCACTGCAAGAATATACATGTTTAGGTCTCGTACAGAGACCTTTTCCTATCCATCCACTTTTTTATGAGTAGGATTCTCAACAGTTCACGTGAAATCACGTGACCACAAGCTCCTTCGCGCACAAGCTTGCATTTCCCCACAGGCTTCCCCCTGCACTCGGCCCACCCCCCTCCCTCTCCATATGGTGCGCTCTGCCTCAGGTCAGCATCTCTCCTCCCATATCGTCACCCTTCCTCCCAGTCCCCACAAGCAGGCAGCAGCTTCAAAGGGATCTGCTTCCCCCCCCCCATCAATCACCCTCCCACGCCAGCAGCTCTTCCCGCTCCGCCCCCTGCTCTCCGCCCTCTGCTGCACGGCCATGCCTCCCTTCTACTTCCCCAGCTAAAGGCTTCTGCTGCCGCTCCCCCTCCACCCCCCCGCCGTCACTTATTCACGGCCGCAGCTTGTCCCTACTTCCCCCCGCCACACAGGGGGCCGATTGTTTTCATCTTTTGCTCCGTGCACGCCTGACTGGAGCTGTGTATTTTGTATTCTTCCCTATCTTTTTAATTGCTTATTCGTGGTCCTCCTCACAGCATTCGTCTTCCAGTTTCCTCGCTTTTCAATGTTACTTAAGTCATTACTTCTGTTCTATACCCTTTATATCCCCTTAATCCCTTATCAACCCATCTTCTACCCATGGCCAGTATGGCTGCTGCAAAACCTGGTGCAACCAAGCCCCGCCCACTCCGTTTGTGGTTTAAAAAAAAGAAAATACAGCCGTAGTTACGCAGATTTAAATAGAGCGGGCATTACAAACGGGTTAGAGCCGTTTCAGTGAGCCCGGTACCACTGCATCTGCTGCTGTATTGCTAGCATGCCTCCCCACTCCCTCCCTTATTTGATCTCTTCCTTTACGTATGCCCTTCCGTTTCCATTCCCTGTGATGCACTGTTTTCCTAGCTGCGTCCGAAACGCTCTCTCCCACTACCCCCGGGGCTCACTGACCTTCTCTCACCGCCCACTCTCCCACCTGATCTTGTTAGCCCCCCCCCCCCAGCAGCCCCCTCCTTGTTAAGTTGATCTGGCTTCTCATTGAGAAGAAACATCAATGGCAGGAGCTTGTGCCTTTATTCAACCAATGTTCCTCCCCTAGCCCTAGTTTATCCTTGTCGGAGGGGAGGACAGCAAATCACTTCACCATCTTTAATTTTTCTGATGTTTTTTAAATGCGCCCTTTGGGACGCGGGGCACATGATTTATTTAATTACAACGTATTTGCCTGGCTCCCCTCGCCCTAGCTTAACTGTAGCACAACCTTGGAGGGGGGAAATGGGAGGCTATTAACTTGTGGTTGTTGCCTGGCATTTTCAAGCAGGTCAATTGTTTGAATACCACATACGTAATCACACTTCTCTCTCGTATTTGTGTTTCTCCCGCACACAATCCCCTTCCTCCCGCTATTCCTTGCCTTTCCCCCAGCTTGCTGTTTCCCTCCACCTTCTGCTGCCCGTCCTTTTCCCAAATAGCCTTCCATCGTTTCTTACTCCTCCCAACTCGTTAGAAAAACATTGGCAGTGCTTTTAGAACATTTATTTTGCAGCTTTATATAGTGCAAATTTGATCCGAATATATTGGACCACTTCACGTGATCACCACTTATTTGCACATGGTCCCTCCCTTTCACCAAATGCATGAGATGAGTTTATAGTAGACTGATTTCAATCTTCACACTCCTGTCGTTATCAGTTCTCCTCACCCTCCCATTGTTTACAATTCTAATCCACTCTCCCATCGTTGTTTTAAGTTCTCACACCTACCCTCCCGTGGGAGAGCCAGCTTGACCCCAATAGCTAGAGAACCACATACATTTATTAAAATAGTGTAGCTGCAGATCTTCACCAGTAGTTGATTTTTACACCTCGAGCTGTTAACATCTGTCTAGCGCTCACTTTCAGAGCAAAACAGTCTCAACAGGGCACAGCACTGCTTCTCCAACTGAAATAACATCATAGAAAGGTATCCAAAATGTAAACAGTAGTCAAGACATGAGTAATAAAAAGGGCTCCATCTCCTTTCGCAAATACAAGTATGTATTGCTCCAAAAAGGCCACAAACAGGCGGGGAGGAATCTGTTACAGTCACCTGAAAAGGCAACTGGGTATTTTTTTTTTTAACCTATGCTTTCCGGGCACGTTCATTTATCATTTTTGTAATATAACAGACAGTGCACACAATTGTTAAAACAGAGTCTTGCTGCCCCGCTATTGCCTTTCCTGGCGCTGTAAGAATAGATCTCATCATCCCAAGGGCTCTCACTAAAGTATCATTCAGTTGCTATTTACACTGGGTATTGGCAGCTTTCAATACACATTCATTCTATCCTCCTATCAAAGTGCGCAAACTGTCAGTCTGGTTTACCTCCACACCCCCATTTCTAGTGGAGAAGTTGCATTCAGTGAGATCGTGCAATTGTCTAGTCTCAAACTCCTCACTCACCTTCACCCCTCACACACCTTCACCCACCCTCACTCACCCCCTCACCCACCCTCACTCACCCTCACACATCCTCACACCCTATCACCCTCTCACACCCTCACCCACCCTCACCCACCCTCACTCACCCTCGCCCACCCTCACCATCACACACACTCACACCCTCACCCTCACACCCTCACTCACCTTCACAGCCCCTCACCCACCTTCACACCCCTCACCCTCACACACTCACACACTCAACCCCTCATCCTCACACACCCTCACACCCGCACCACCCTCACAACCCTCACCCCTCACACCCTCACTCACCATCACACCCCCTCACACACCATCACCCCCCTCACACACCCTCTCACCTCACACACCCTTTCACCCTCACACACCCTCACTCACCCTCACACCCTCACTCACCTTCACCCCTCACACACCCTCACCCTCACACACCCTCACTCACCCTCACACACCCTCACTCACCCTCACTCACCCTCACACCCTCTTACCCTCACCCACCCTAACACACCCTCACTCACCCTCACACCTCCTCACCATCACACACCCTCACATCCTCACACCCTCACGGACCCTCACACAACCTCACACCCTCACTCTCACACCCCCTCTCACACCCTCACACACCCTTACCCTCACCCCCTCACCCCCCTCACCCTCACACCCCCTCACCCGCACACACCCTCACCCTCACACACCCTTACTCACCCTCACCCTCACCCTCACACCCCTCACCCGCACACACCCTCACCCTCACACACCCTTACTCACCCTCACCCTCAGACCCCCTCACCCGCACACACCCTCACACACCCTCACTCACCCTCACCCTCACACCCCCTCACACACCCTCACTCACCCTTACTCACTCACCCTCATACACCCTCATCAGCATAGCATAACAAAACATAGCATGGCATAACAAAAAAACGCATAGGATACACAACCTCACAACCCTCTCATACTCTCCCCCTCACCGTCGCTCTAACACACTCACCCTCACTCACCCACCCACCCTCACCCACCCACCCTCATTCACTCACTCACCCACCCTCACTCACCCACCCTCACTCACCCACCCTCACTTACTCACCCACACTAATCCACTCACCCACCCTCACCCACCCACCCTCACTCACCCTCACCAGCATAGCATAACAAAACATAGGATAGCATAACAAAACAAAGCATAGGATAGGAAAACATAGCATTGCATAACAAAGCATAGCATAACAAAACACAACAAAACATACCATAGCATAACAAAACATAGCATAACAAAACAAAGCATAGCAAAACAAAACATAGAATAGTATAACAAAGCATAGCATTGCAAAACAAAACATAGCAAAACACAACAAAGCATAGCATAACAAAGCATAACAAAGCATAGCATAACAAAACATAGCAAAACAAAACATAGCAAAACACAACAAACCATAGCATACATAACAAAACATAGCATAGCATAGCATAACAAAACACAACAAAGCATAGCATAACAAAACACAACATAGCATAGCATAACAAAACAAAGCTTAGCGTAGCATAACAAAACATAGCATAACAAAACATAGAATAACAAAGCATAGCATAACAAAACATAGCATACCAAAACAAAGCATAGCATAACAAAGCATAGCATAACAAAACATCTCATAACAAAGCATAGCCTAGCAAAACACAACAAGACATAGCATAGCATAACAAAACACAACAAAACATAGCATGGGTTAACAAAACATAACAAAACATATAATAGCATAGCAGAACACAGCATAGCATACCAAACACAGCAAAACGTAGCATAGCATAACAAATCATAGCATAGCAAACAAGCATAGCATAATAAAACACAACAAAACATAGCATAGCATAACAAAGCATAGCAGAGCAAAACATAGCATAGCATAACAAAGCATAGCATAGCATAACAAAACATAGCATAGCATAACATAGCATAGCATAGCAAAACATAGCATAGCATAGCATAACAAAACATAGCATAGCATAACAAAACAGCATAGCATAGCATAACAAAACAAAACATAGGATAGCAAAACAAAACATAGCATAGCATACAGCACCACTCAGCACCACCACAGCATCACTCTGTGGCACCACAACATCACTGAGCTCCACCACAGCATCAATCTGTGCAACCATTCAACAACAACTCGTTCAAATATGTTATCTCAATGTTTCAAGCTTTATTACAAATGTAAGAAAAAGATGTTAATATTTGACATATGTTCTTGGATTTTCGTCGCAATAAAATACACTGAACATAATCTTCACAAATGTTATTTACAAACGTTTAAGCTATTGCCATTATAAATTACAATAACTTTTATTTAAGTATTAATTATTAAAAAAAAATATAAACCATTGTTATTTGTAATATCAATACATGTAAGTCACGTAAATACAACACATATTGCATTACAAATGCTATAGGTGTCACATTTGCGAAAGTTATAACTATTGGCATGGTAAATGACAAAGCTATTAATTTCGCTATTTTCAAAAACAAAACCTAAATAAAAAAAATTGTCATGTACAATACCAATAGCTCAAACTTTCCTAATACGAGACCTATTGCATTGCAAATGCTTGTTCTAATAATGTCTTGCAGAGGTATTTAACTCAACTTGTGCTCATGGGCAGAATGGAGTTTTTTTCAGTATTTTTAACCCAAATATATTTTCCGTTTGTGGACCAAGACTATCAATTGTTTTTAAGAGGGACATGCCTGAATAGGTCACATTAATAACTTTTTACATGTTGATCATATGATAAATTAGAAGTTCCCAAGTGATGACACCATCAAATGCTGGTACGCAGGAGATACTGGTAAAAGAGGATGCACCTTGGGGGTGGGAGGGAGGAGTTTGAATTAGTTGCCCACTTTGACATTCTAATACTCTTCGTAGGTTCAAATTAGAGAGGAGAGTTTCAGATCACTGACTAAGAGCTGTCCATCACAAGAAAAGAGCTAAGCCATTTACCCTAAATAGCCATATTTGAGTTTAGAAAATCAGGACCCATGATTGTCGTTTGTTATATTTACCTGATTTTACCCAGAAGATGGAAGGTATAAGAACAGGAGGATAGAGGACCGGGAATGAGATGACTCACAATCTCCATAAACAATAATAAACAATTCACATCCTTTACATGGTTGATCGTGGCTATCGGAAACATGGGACATATTTCATGTTAACACTTTGCAGTGGCAACCAACATGGATAGGGTCAATCAATCAATCTATCATAGCATTTTAAAGTGCACTACATACCCGTGAGGGTCTCAAGACGTTAGGGTGGGGGGCAACACTGCTACTGTTCGAGGGCCAGGTTTTGAGGAGTCTCCTGAAGGTTAGGAGGTCTTCGGTCTGACATAAGCAGATGGGGAGGGCATTCCACGTCTTGGCAGCGAGGTGGGAGAATGATCTGCCCCCGGCGGTCACTTTTCGTATGCGGGGGATGGTGGCGAGGGCGTGGTTTGCGGAGCTGAGTTGGTGGGCGGGGGTGTAGAGGTTGAGTCGGCTGTTGAGGTACGCTGGTCCAGTGTTGTGGAGTGCCTTGTGTGCGTGGGTGAGGAGCTTGAAGGTTATCCTCTTGTTGATGGGGAGCCAGTGCAGGTCTTCCAGGTGGGGCGTGATGTGGCTGCAGCGGGGATTGTCGAGGATCAGGTGTGCGGAGGCGTTCTGGATGCATTGAAGTCGTTTCAGGAGTTTGGCCGGGGTTCCTGTGTAGAGTGTGTTGCTGTAGTCCAGTCTACTGCTGACGAGGGCCTGAGTGACCTTCCTTCTAGTTTCAATGGGGATCCAATTGAAGATCCTGCAAAGTGTAGGAAGGGTGTTGGAGCAGGAGGAGGAGACGGCGTTGACCTGCTTTGCCATGGAGAGTGTGGAGTCGAGGATGACCCCTAGGTTTCTTGCTTAATTTGTGGGTGTGGTGGGTGCTCCTAGTGCCGTTGGCCACCAGGAGTCATCCCAGGCCAAGGGGGTGGAGCCGAAGATGAGGACCTCCATCTTGTCTGAGTTCAGCTTCAGTCTGCTGTTCCTCATCCAGTCGGCGACGGCCTTCAGTCCTTCGCGGAGGTTGGTTTTGGCGGTGTGGGGGTCCTTGGTGAGCGAGAGGATCAGCTGGGTGTCTTCAGAATAGGAGATGATGTTAAGGTTGTGCTGTCGGGCGACGTGGGCGAGTGGTGCCATCTAGACGTTGAACAACGTTGGGCTGAGGGAGGAGCCTGGGGTACACCGCAGATGATTTTGGTGGCTTCGGAGCAGAAGGGGGGGAGGCGGACGCTCTGGGATCTCCCGAAGAGGAAGGAGGTGGTCCAGTCCAGTGCCTTCTCTTGGATTCCGGCGTCGTGGAGGCGTACTCTTAGTGTGCGGTGGCAAACTGTGTTGAAAGCAGCTGATAGGTCCAGGAGGATGAGGGCCGCGGTTTCTCCGTTGTCGAGCAGGATTCTGATGTCCTCGGTGGTGGCAATGAGGGCGGTTTCGGTGCTGTGGTTGCTGTGGAACCCGGACTGGGACGGGTCTAGTAGATTGTTCTCTTCGAGGAAGCTGGTCAGTTATTTGTTGACGGCCTTTTCTATGACCTTCACCGGGAACGGGAGCAGGAAGATGGGTCGGAAGTTCTTGAGGTCCTTGGGGTCCGCCTTGGGTTTCTTTAGTAAGGCATTGATCTCTGCGTGCTTCCAGCTCTCTCGGAAGGTCGCTGTCTCAAAGGAGATGTTGATGGTTTTCCGGAGGTGGGGTGTGATGGTGCTGCTGGCTTTGTTGAAGATGTGGTGTGGACAGGGGTCTTCCGGGGATCTGGAGTGGACGGTGTTCATGATCTTGATGGTGTTGTTGTCGTTGATGTTGGTCCAGGCGAGCAGGCGGTTGGTGCGGGTGGTGGTCGTGGGATCGGGGGTGTTGGTGGTTGGCTGGGTGGTGATAGCATTGAAGCTGTCGTGGATGTCTGCAATCTTGCGATTGAAAAAGGTGGCTAGTGCGTCCCACAGGTCTTGTGACTTTGGATGTCGTTGGTGTTGGAGCTGGCATTGAAGGTGGTCCTTTTGGTGGATCTGATGAGTTGGTGGTGACGGCGGGTGGCGTTCCTGTGGGCTGAGTAGCTTTCCGATGTTCTTTCGCTGGTCCAGTTTTTTTCTAGTTCTCTGCAGGTTCGCTTGGAGGCCTGGAGGTCTTTGGTGAACCAGCTGGCTCTTTTGCTGGTGTGGGTGTTCTTCTTGGGCGAGGCGAGTGTGTTGGCGCATTAGTTGATCCATTGTCTGAGGCTGCGGCGTCGGACGGGTCTGGGGTGGGTTTTGGGCGGGAACGGCGGTTAGCTGGTCCTCGGTGACCTTGCCCCAGCTGCGACAAGGCATCTGCTGGGTGCCGTAGTGTGTGGTGGGTTTTCGGAAGGTGAAGTGGATGCAACAGTGGTCAGTCCAGTGGAGTTCGGTGGTGCGGTCGAAGAAGACGTGGGTGCTCACTGAGAAGATGGCGTCTGGGGTCATGCGTGTGGCCGGCGGAGTGAGTGGGTGTTGTGACGAGTTGGCTGAGTCCGAGGTTGTCGAGGTTGTCGATCAGAGTGGAGGAGTTGGCATCATTGTTGTTCTCGAGGTGGAAATTCAGGTCCCCGAGGAGGATGTAGTCCGTGGAGGTGAGGGTGTGTGTGCGGATGAAGTCGGTGATGGAGTCGCTGAACTGTGGTCGGGGTTCGGAGGGTCTGTAGATGAGGGTGCTTCTGAGGGTGGTGTTGTGGTCGGTGTGGGTCTAGAAGTGCAGGTGTTCGGCGATGCTGAGGGTGTCGTCGGCGTGTGTCGATATTTTGAGAGTGTTTCTGTGTACGATGGTAATACCTCCTTCTATTCCATTAGTGCGTTCTTGCAGGTGATCTTGTAGCCTTCTGGGATGGCTATGGCGATGTCAGGTCCCAAGGAGGGGGTCAGCAAGGTCTCCGTCAGGAAGGCGACGTCTGGGGCATTGTTTTCGATTAGGACCCAGAGTTCGACGGCGTGTTTGCGGGCGGAGCAGGTGTTGAGCAGAATACATCTGAGGAAGGTGGGTTCTTTGTTGGGCGGGTTGGCGGGCCGGATGCTGATGTAGCTGCAGTTCCGGCAGGAGAAGGGTCCTTGGGCGCGATTCGGGGCGGCCTGGCAGCAGGTGAGGTATTGTCCGGCATTGAGGGGGTGGACAGTGTTGGAGTCGTAGCGGAGGCGGGTGTTGTGGTGTGTGCCGGGGTCCTGGCACAGGGTGCGGTCCTGGTGCTGACGGACGCAGATGGGCTTGCCTTAGGCGCGCCCGCTGCGCGGCCTCCACATGAGGGGATTTGGGCGGGAGGAGCAGCTGGGAAGCGGGAGCAGGGTGGAGAATGGGTTTGCAGGGGGCGGGCCACAGGGGACGCAGCAGCGGGAAGTCGGCGGGGGTCACAGAAGGCAAAGGGACAGGGGACAAAAAAGAAAGGGGGCACAAGGGGGAAAAGACGGACACAAAAGTCAATGGAGGAGGCACAGAGATGCAGGCAAGGCAATACAATACGAGGCAATACAGAAGCACAGCAGAGCAAATAAAAAAAAATGCAGACGAGATACCAATCTGCGGGCGGCAGTAGCAGTGGTGCACAGGTCATTCAGGGGGCTGCTTGGCGGTGAAAGGAGCGACCTGCCTGGTAACAGGGTCAAAGGTTGCTCTCTCTACCGGTGCGCGGCCTCGATATGAGAGGATGTGCATTGGTGCACATTTAATTTATGTATGCACACGTATATTAAATGAATGGAAAATGCCACTGCATTAGGATCATGTTACACATTGCATACATATGAAATACCTTGAGTGCATGTATATAAATGTTACTAAGAACTACATTATAAATTCAAATATGAAACATTAGTGCACATATTACAGAAATCCACTTTGTTTCTACAGTAAATACATTTTCAACAGGGTGAGGATGGTTTTACTCCATCACCTAAACAGTAAATGTTGTTCAATACAGTTAATATATATTATGAAATAACAGGACCGCACAATTCTTGAGAACCTGGGGTAATAAGTTGTTTAGAAAAAACAGTGGTTCACTCAAGCCAATAGGTCTCAAGAGTGTTTATAAAAACACAAAATGTCCTGTGTAATTTTGATGACCCAACAGTACATAATATAACAGAGGCAAGTATAAAGCAGGACACTAGTTAGCATTGTAATGCAATTAATTTATTCATTGCATAATATTGCATCATTTTTTTCATATCTCATGATCTAGTGCTCACAAATAAGTGAAGAAACGTGCTGTGGTGAGTGAAAAATATTAAAACATGGATCAGTTCAAAACAACAACATGCTAGACTCCTTTTAGTATTTTTTCATTACAAAATAAAATAAGGAGTCAGGTTGATCTGTGATCTATGGCGTTTTGATCATAAAATCGAAACGCCATTGACCACATATCAACCTGACTCCTTTATTTATTTTATAAGAACAAAATGCTAAATGGAGTCTAGCATCTTGTTCTTTTGAATTGATGCATGTTTTAATATTTTTCATTCAGCACTGCACATTTTTTCACTTATTTGCGAGAACTAGATCATGATATATGGAAAAAAAGGGATGCATTATTATGCCATGAATAAATGAATTGCATTACAATGCTAATAAGTGTCCTGCCTTATGCTTGCCTCTGTTACATTGTGTACTGTTGTTTAATACAGTTAAAGAACACATAGGCTTATTTAAAAGCCCCTTGCGCCGCCGGTGCGTCACTTTTAATATGGGTAAAAGTGCTTCACCGGCGGCACGAGGGGCTTGTAAATAAGCCCAACAGTGTATGTACGTGTCTTTAATCCTACAGTGAATGCACTTTAATAGTGATGTCAAGAACAACACTTTACATTAATATTGTTAGAACACACAAAGTACATTGCTAAATGCACGTATATATTGCACATATTTGACCCGAAAAGATGGAACGAAAATTACGCTCCTCCAACACCAACATTAAAATATTGGCAAAAGTACTAATAATGCAGCTACAAAACTACAGCCCTCTATAAGTGCACAGAAACCAAGTAAGTGTTGTGCCAAAATGTTCATCTACCCATATTATGAAAGTGCTATCTCGCCTAATATGGAAAGCAAGGAAGAGACAGCACTGCTCAATAGCTGTATCTTTGGAAACAGAAAAAAGCGATTGAATGTGTTGAAAGGAGGAAACAGCCTAAACCATGTAGTCTATACTATGCGTGGCTGAACACCGCAGGCGAATCCAGGGACCTCTAAACCACGCATATGTCTTTACCACGCATCTGCATGGTTCAGTCGTACATAGTTGTTAGCGCTCAAGTCTTTAGTCTGCGGGTCGGAAGTGAGCTGGGCGGAGGGTCGGAAGCGGCTTGTGAGTACCTTTGTTTTTAGGGAAAGATCCTGGAGGAAAACATATGATACACAAGCTAAATTACTATACAGAACTGCTATTAACTCAAACTAGAGCAGCTCATTTCTCCAGTTTGATCTCGACCAGCACGAATCAGAGCAAAACCATATTCTCGCTACTGAAGGACCTGACCTCTCCACCAGCAGAATCTGGTAACACTATCGCCTCTAATTCACACTGTGAGGAGCTGGCTACTTTCTTTGTGAAGAAAGTTGAAAATATATACTCAAAACTGGGATATAATAGTGCTCCTAATGCTTGGAGTATGAACGGGAATCCCATTTCTGAATCTCCCCGTTTATCATCCTTCTTTCCTATGTCCCTCAATGATTTAGAGAAAATAGTTACTAAAATCAAATCTGGCTCTCTGGCCAACCCCCTTAAGCCTAAAGTCTTTAGAAAAATCCAATCAGATCTCATGCCTGCATGTTTAGAATTACTCAACTACACCCTTTCCACTGCAACAGTGCCCAAAACTTGGAAGCACGCTAAAGTAGTACCCCTGCTTAAAAAACCCACACTTGATGGCTCTAAAACAGAAAACTACCGCCCTATTTCATTGCTTCCGTTCATGTCTAAAATCTTGGAAGCCTATTTGAACACTGTACTCACACAATTTTTAGACATCCACAACTTTCTTGACAACTCACAGAATGGCTTCCGTCCTCGGTACAGCACCGAGTCGGCCCTGTTAACGGTGGCTGAACACCTCAAATCCGCGCTCGACACCGGCAGCACATCTGTCCTGGTGCTGTCGATCTAAGCGCGGCATTTGACACAGTGTCACATGAAATACTACTCCAACGTTTGGAGGAAATTGGAATAGGAAACATGGCACTTGCCTGGTTCACCTCTTTTCTATCGGATCGAACGTTCCAAGTGACTGCCCCCCTTTTGCCTCCCAGGTTCACACTCTGCGCTGTGGGGTCCCTCAGGGCTCCGCACTAAGCCCCACGCTCTTCAATATTTACATGAGCCCTTTGGCCAGAATGGCCAAAGCAAGAGGAATGTCCCTGGTGTCATACGCCGATGACACCCAACTGGTGTTCACCCTTTCTAACAACCCCACCCAAGACAAACAAAAATTCAAAGAAGATATCTCCGCCATAGCGGAATGGATGACTAACAATTGTTTGCAATTGAACTCTTTCAAGTCAGAAATTCTCCTGGTGGGTAAAGATTCCCATCTATGGACTAATGAATGGTGGCCTCCGGCACTTGGTCATCCCCGGACCCTAAAACTAGGGTAAAAAACTTGGGCATTCTATTAGACAAAGATCTGAACTTCGAAATGCATGCAAAAACAGTGGCTGGAAATTTTTTTGGGATACTCCGTGGTTTGAGACCGATTCTGGGTCTCTTTGATGCTCAAGCACGTCAGCTGATTGACCAGGCCGCTATTCTGGCCTGTCTGGACTATTGCAATGCTGCTCCTCCTCGGGTCCAACAAATCTGTGGTGAAGAGATTGCCAAGAGTCCAGAACGAGCAGCACGGGCTATCTTTGCTATACCGAAGTTCAGCCATGCCTCCAACCTCCTCCATCGTCTTCATTGGCTGCCGATTGAGCAGCGGATCAGCTTTAAGACACTCAGTATCCTGCACAAGATACGGATAGGTATAGCCCCAGATATTCTTAATGGACTGTGCACCCTGTATTCACCAGCCCGAACATTGCACTCTTCTAACCAGTGCCTTGCACACACTCCACGTGTACGTACGGCCAGATCTGGTGGCCGTGTGGAATTTGACTAAAAGAGCTCCTTTTTTTCTCTGGTGTCCCATCATGCACCCTATCCACCCTGACATCGACCAGGCAAGCCGATCCTCCTATGTCAAGCACAAACTCCGTTGTACCCCCTCTTGCCTGCTCTCTTTTTCATAAAGCTGACCCATGCCAAGAATAATGTCCAGCCATCATGTAACCTACGGGTTTCCTTCCCGTTCGATATTTTCCCTTTGACAAAAACAAAGTCAGTCAGATGGCTGACTCGGAAAACCCCCTTCCCTGACTCTGTCACCGAACGAGCAGCTCTCGCTCGTCAATGATTTCCTAGTTTGCGAGGACAGCCACGGGTTGGGTTAACAACCAAAGGAAAACATAATCAAGCACACGAGACTGCCACGAAGAAGAATAGTTTACTACAGCCCATTCTCCTTCTTCCCCTCTGCACACACATACCATTGTGAAACATCGCCACCTTTGTGTACGAAGTAAAGAACGCACAATGCCTCGTCCCCTTTGCCTTTCCGACAGCAATGACCCTGTAACAATGCTTCGATTCTCTGTCCTCAGATACCAGCAACTCTGTAACTTGCCACCACAATCACCACAATGCAATATGTTTGTTTATATGCTATTCAGGTTATTCTTCAAACGAGAACAAGTATGCTATGTCTTTGATTGAATCAAGTCTGAGGGAAACTCCTTCTTTTCGATTGTACTTGTATTGTATAAAAATGCTGATCTGTTTCAAGTAAAGTAGACTACTCCTGAACCCGCTTGGTGAAGGAGCTCTCCCTTAACTCGAGTTCTGGAATAAAACCCTTTCAACTCGAAGACCACGGACTCTGCTCCTCATTTTATGCATTACCATTTTCTTGGGTAATTATAGAAATTCCGACACGGTGTAAATAACTAGCTTTTTTATTTACCACATTAATTGGCGCCTGAACAGGCACGCTCCCTCTTCCCTACTCGCCGGCGATGTAAGTCGGGTCCTTGTCCCTTCCATACTTTCGACGGACTTCAAGTGCACAACAGCGGGGTGTTCCCGCTAACTCCCTCGAGAAGAGGAGGAGGCAGACTGCGACTGATCATCCACACGAGGCGGTGAAGAAGATTGCGGAGCGTCCCAACCCTGAGCCTGACCAGTGAGAATGCTGAGTCCAAGGTCTTTGGAGCCCCGAATTCCTGCGCAAGCGTCAAGAGTCCGATGACCAGGTCCTCAAGTTTTGCTTCTTGGTGAGTACCACTGAGATAGTGTAAAGATGGGTTCCATTTTTGGAAAACGGTAAAGACGTGTTTCATTCGTGAAACCGGTATGGTTGCACTATATTCTAGTGTATAAAGTATGCGTTTTGTTTTTGTATCTTCCAAACCTTCTAAATCGTAATTTGTTGAGTTTAGAATGCCTCTGTTTTCCAAATTACGTACAATTGGCACCAAAAAGAATCTGTTAGAAAAACCAGTTAAAGTCCCGCCTAGGGACACTCCTGGATATTTTATGTACAATAAGCATGGGTTGAGTGCCATATTGTTTTTAGACCTTTGGGTAGAATATACCGAGAAATTAGGGATGGCGTATAGGTGGCCTGTCACAGGTACATGGGATGTAGAATGCATTATGAGAGTGGAGGAAGAATTATGGAAAAGAAAGGCGAGGCCCTCACAGACAGAAGCCATTGAGTTATGGCGTAAGGAAGCGCATAGGAGGGCCCAGAAAGAACTAGGGCAAGTCGAGAAAAGTAAGAGCATGTCGGAACAGGCCAAAGAAAAGCAATTACAGGTAGAAGGTGAGAAAGTCTTAGCTGAACAGGTAGAGAGAGAGAAAAGCGCCCGTGTTACTGGTATTTATCCCGTTCTTCCTGAAGAAATCGTGGAAGAACACCCCAAGCCCCCAGAAAAAAGTAATTCCCACTGCTCCCGAAAGTTTCCTTCCTGCCTATCTGTCCGAACCACCCCCGCTTATGTAAACATGCCTAGAACACGCCCGCCTGCACGTGCTCCTGAACTAGTAGCCGGTGGTTCTACCTCTGACTTAGAGGTGTCCGGGAACGGGGCTGAGGATAAAGACGATGTCCCGCCTCTTGAGTGTCCTTACGACCCCGAACCCGGTAGTGGCCCAATGGCCACGATATCAGAGAGATTAAGATCGGCTGTGGGTCAACTCCAAAAGGTCCCTGATATAACAAAACATTTGGATAGAGTTTACGAATTCATACGGACAGGTGAAGGTCCAGATACTCTGGCCCAGGTCATGAAGAACAGAAAAGTTCCCATCAGAGGACTGCTCCTGCGGTTCATCATAAATTGTCTGATCTGGGAATTAGACCCGGGTAATGGAAGCGTAGACTCTGAGTTAACAGATCTCAGCGATCAGATACACCGAGGAACACACGATCTGGGACATCAGATCGACAAAATAACTAAAAGACTGGTTAAGAAAATTGTCACTATTCACTCTGAGAAAGTCACACAGGAGGACGACTCAGAGGAAGATGATAATCCGACACTAGATAGAATGAACTTCCTGGGTGTAGCGCGACATTGTCCTGGCCCCAAGTGGCGAACCCCACGAATGTCACTGAAAATTAAAAGATTAGATCCTTCTTTGGAAGATCTTTTTCAGTCCACGGAAAGAGCCCTAGATGAATGGATGGACAATGAGCCTCCCCTTACACAGCAAGAAAAAGAATTGGTTCGGTCTGCCACCTGTTGGATATCACAGCACAGAGTGTATGGCCCAGATATAGTAGCGCAAATGTTCTTGGCTCTTCCCCGAGTGGAACAACGACTAGCAGGTATGTATATGGTCCAACACCTGGCTACCTTATACGAGAATAACTCCCACCGACCAGACAAGCTATACAAATTGTTACAGGAAGTAGTGACAGATAAATGGAGGTCTCGGGGACCGGAATTGATCAACATCATTCTGGACCTGCGCCTCCGTTTCCTGCAACTTACCTTAGCCTCATCAGATCATGAACCTTACGGTATAGGCCAATATCCTTTACGTGAAGTCCACCCCATACCCCAGCCAGATGGTACACTGCAACGAGTACACGTGTATACTCCCCTAACCAAGTTAGAAATTATGGAAATGAAAAAGATGGTGCCCTCTCATGAAAAAGATCCCGGAGGATTTCATAGGGAATTGAAAGATATCCTCCAAATGGGTAGTTTTACATATCCAGATATCATAATACTCCTTAAAGTAATTCTACCTACAGGCGTATTCGACAAGTTGAAGGAAAAAGATTGGGAAGTGGGTGGTAAAAAGATCACGTGGACTGCCCTAGAACAAGAAGAGACAGCCAGAAAACCAGGTGAAGGTTTAGGTGAGCGCATAAGAGACCTGCCTAGTCTCCTCATACAGGTCTTGCCTCTGTTGTTGACAACGAAAAAGGAAGATTGAGATGCCATTTCTGCCTGTAAACAAAAACCAGACGAGGATACAGGTGATTACTACACCAGATTAGAGAAATGTTTTTCTATAAATAGTGGTCTTGCACATAGCAGCGAGGCATATCCTCATCTTTTTGTGTCCAAATTGGTGGACAACGCTTTACCTTCCATCAGGAATAGAGTGTTGAAAGTTGAGAGTACCTGGCAAGCAAATAGTCCTTCACAAATGTTACGGATGTTACAGTACCACCACAACAGAATAAGGGAAGAACAGGAACAGGAAAAGAAGAGGGTAAAAGACACAAAAATGAAGGTATTGGTTGCACAGACGGCACCAGTAAATACGGGCCCCAAAGGTAATGTAGGGGACAATAGAGGTACCTGTAACTATTGCAAGCAACAGGGCCATTTTGTGAAAGAATGTCCAGTTCTGAAACATAATATAGCGACAGGAAAAACGAAAGAACGCCCACATACTCCTAGACCAGGTAACACCCAGCAGCCTCAGACCATTACGCCACCACAGGTTTAGAAACCCGCTACTGCTGCCACACAGATGTACCAGTACGCACAGTCGGATTATCCCGAGTTTGAACCGTGTGCATGAGACAGCCTTGAGAGAGAAAGTGACTTGCCCCTTATTCCAGTTCCAGTAGATCAGAAAGGTCCATATGTACAAGCTCACTTACTGGGACAAGACAGAAAATTCCTCATAGACACGGGGGTGAGTAGGACTACCATAAGTCATAAGGAAGTCCCAGAGGTTCCTCTCTCTGGCTCACATAATATATCTCTGGGCTTTTCAGGAAAACCGATCATAAATAAAGTATCTGAACAAGTCTCTTTAGGAGTGGGTCCTCTGACACGTACTACTGATTTGGTCCTTACAGAAACGTGCCCAGAGAATTTATTAGGTATCAAGACACTCAAAGAACTAGGAGCAGTAATATGCTGTTCACCGGAAGGAGTAAAATTGTTCCTGCGAGATTTCAAAGGACATTTCACAGTCAAAGACTTCGACCCCAGACTAAAAGACATCCCACCACATTTATGGGCAAAAAGCTCGACTGATGTCGGTTATATGGACATCACCCCACATCAAGTCACGCTCAAGGAGGCTGTAGTCCTACCCTGTATACGACAATATAAGATTCCACCCGAGGCTGAACAAGCCTTACTAAAAATAATCCAAGAACTCATAGAGCATGGTGTGGTGATCGAGAATGATTCAAATGTTTGCAATTCTCCAGTTCTTCCAGTACTCAAAAGGACTGATCCTCAGGCACCCCCGGTCTACCGACTGGTGGTTGACCTCCGAGAACTGAACAAATGTGTGATCCCACAATATCCGGTGGACCCAGATATTTCTTCACTATTGACTGCCATAGATCCCGGAGCTGCATTTTTTACAGTCATTGACTTGAAGAATGCGTTTTTTAGCATTCCTATACATCCCGACAGTCAATATCTGTTCGGATTCAGTTTGAAAGGACGAAGCTTCAGGTTCACTAGAGCTCCCCAAGGCTTTACAGAAAGCCCGAGCATCTACAGCCAAGCACTAAAAAGACAACTTGACAGTATCAATATGCCTGCCAACACAGCGTTGATACAGTATGTCGACGACATCCTCGTCAACGCAAGGACAGAGCCAGAATGTGAAAAAGCATCTCTCACAGTCCTACATTTCCTGACAGACAAAGGTCACAAGGTGTCTCCCTCAAAATTACAGTTCTGCGCACAGCAAGTAGCTTACTTAGGACATTTGCTGTCGAAAGAGGGTAGGCAACTAACACAAGAACGAATCCAACTGATTTCGACAATTTCACAGCCAAAGTCACAGAAAGAAGTCTGCGCATTCATTGGTCTCACTTCATATTGCAGACAATGGATCCCTCAGTATGCCCACATAGTCAAGCCACTCATACAGTTAACCACAGTAGAAGCAGCCACTCATACAACTCTCCCTTGGACATCAGAACACTCCCAAGCATTTGAAGCTCTAAAACTAGCTCTGTGTCAAGCACTAGTTCTGGCCACCCCGAACTATAGCAAGCCTTTTACCCTGTTTGTGACAGAACGTGACGGGACAGCACTATCCGTCCTCACACAAGACCAAGCAGGAAGAAACAGACCCTGTGCATATTTTTCTAGCACATTAGACCCCGTAGCACAAGCTTTACCTGCATGTCTGAAATCTGTTGCGGCTACAGCCCTGGCCATAAGACAAAGTGATTCAATAGTGTTAGGACATCCCCTGATAGTACAAGTACCACATGCTGTGGAAGTCCTTCTGAACAGAACACAGACACAACACCTGACTGTAGCAAGACTGACAGGATACAAACTAACGCTCTTTCAGCCACACATAGAGATCAGACGATGCAATATATTGAATCCTGCTACCCTTTTGCTCTCAAGCTCAGACGACACAACACAACATGACTGTGTAGAAATGATCGACGTAGTGACAAAACCAAGACAAGACCTAACAGATGTTGCACTCCCAGATCCTGATTTTTTTTTTTTTAACATCATTTTTATTGCATCACCAATAGAAATGTACAAACAGTATAAGTATTAGCAATATTACAACATGTATAGGCGTAGTATGATCCAGCCGACCTCCATCTGGGGGGTTCCCCTCGACCTCGGCGTGGGTGATCTCACCCCTGCCCATTTCTCGTGGCCCCTTACAACGTCTGCTCGCTTCATTAGGCAAATAATCCTGGGTTGCTTTTGTGATTTTCACCCCTCCCCCTCCCCAATTTTCGGTACCCCAACATCCCTCCAAAACAGCTTCCTACCCACCCTCCCCCCTTGGTCGCTCTGCGCTGGGCCAACCGTAAAGTGTCCTGTGTGTTGCAGGAGGAAGTAATCTTTCGCTAAGGTGTGTTTTCCTGTGTAGTGTCAGGGTCTGCCCCGTCCAGTTCGCTCTCGTCATCCTGCCCCACATCGTCCACATCCCGGAGCGCCTGCACCATCACTTCCCACGCAGTCGCCCTTTCCAGAGCCTTCTCGTCATTCAACCTCCAGGCCATCTGGTACCGTAGGGTGCTTTCACACGCGGCCCATCTCAGACATTCCCCATACCACCTTTTATACGTGGGCCCCACTCTGGACTTCCAGTTTCTTGTGATCTCCCGCTTGGCCAGAATAAGCCCTAAATCTATAAATTTACTAGTCATCTTGTTCCTAGGCGTGTGCGGGAACCAATGAAGGACGCCAACCGCTTTAGTAAACTGGATATCCCTATCCGTTGCGACGTTGAGGGCCCGCCCAACTTCCCGCCAATAGTCTCCTAGAGAGGGGCAATCCCATAGCATATGGCACAAATCCGCCCCAATTGTATTACATCTGGGGCAAGCAGCGTCGGTCGCCCCAAAATACTGTTGGATTTTCCCGGGAGTAAGGTATGCTCTGTGAAGGACATAAAAATGAATCAATTGAAACCTTGCATTTCTCGAGCTCTTCCGTGCCCGTCTTAGCAGCTGGCTCCAGGTCGTGTCTGGTATCTCTACTTGAAGGTCCAGCTCCCACTTGGCCTTCAGGGCTGCCAAAGGCTGCAAGGCCTCCCGCAGCATCCTAGAGTACAGGCACGTGACAGCCTTAAAGGTACCCGCCGCCATCATAGCGTACTGGCAGGCCATCGAGGTGCCCGGTTCCTGCAGCCCTTCCCCCCAGTGAGCCTGCATAGCGCCCGTGACAGCCGCGTGGAGCAAGTAGTCGCCCCTCGGGAGGTCAAATCGCTCCTGCAGGTCCTGGAATGGCAGCAGTACCCCATCTTCGTAGAGGTCACCCAGCATTTGTATTCCCGCCTCCTCCCATCCTAGCAAGCGCGACCAGTCTCCTCCATGTGGGAGGGCGGTGACCATCCCCAGCGGAATTTCTGGGGCATACATAAGGCGGGCCCCCGCCCGCTTACGGGCCCGGTCCCAGCAAAGCCGGAACGTCTGCTCCTCGACCGTCAGGTCTCCCACCCGGAGCTTCTGGTGCAACGTAATATACGCCAGAACGTGTCGCGGGGTGCCTTCCATCCTCGCGTCCTCAGGGCCTCTGTACACTCTCGCCACCTCCTGAGTAAAAGTCTGCAGCTGCGCGGCTAAGTAATACCCTTCAAAATCCGGCACCGCCATGCCCCCTTCATCTTTGGGGCGCAACAGAGTGTCGAGCGCTATACGCCTCCTTCCTGTGCCCCACAAGAAAGCTATGACCAATGACCTCAGGCGTTTGAAAACCGAGCTCGGGACCCACACCGGTAGCGTCCTAAAATAGTACAAGAGCCTGGGCAAGGCTATCATTTTAAGCAAGGAGACTCTACCAGCCAGGGACAACGGCAGAGTTGCCCAGAAGTCCATGGACCCTCGCAGGGCGTTAATACAGCGAGTGATGTTGCCATCCAGTAGGTCGGACGGGGTGTGGTAAATATAGACCCCCAAATAATGCAGGCAACGCGGCTCCCACCGGAGTTCCTGGGCAGTGAGTGGGCACGGCTCACCCGGCCTCAGGGGGAACAGACAGGATTTAGGCCAGTTGACCCTTAGGCCCGACAGCCGGCCGAACTGCCCCAGTAGCTGCCGCGCCCCCTGGAGTTCGGGGCCCGCATCGGCCAGGAACATCAGCAGGTCATCTGCGTACAGGGAGATGAATTGCGGTCTCCCCCGAAATGATAAACCTGCGTAGTGGCGGCCCAGTCTAGCTTCCGCCGCGAAGGGTTCCATCGCCAACGCGAATAAGAGCGGGGATAGGGAGCAACCCTGTCTAGTACCACGCCTGATCGGGTATTGTCCAGAGATCAGCGCGCCCACCCGGACCCTTGCTACCGCCTCGGTGTACAGGACCTTGGTCCATTTTATATATCCTTCCCCCAGCCCGAAGCGACGCATCACCTCATACAAGTATCCCCATTCAAGGCTGTCAAACGCCTTTTCAATATCAATGGAGAGGACAAATGGGGAGACGCGATCCGGCCAGTCCACACCCATCAGTCTCGTGAGTCTACGAATGTTATGAGTGGTGTTGCGTGTCGGTATGAAACCGCACTGGTCACGGTGTACCAGGCTTGTCATGTGTACCAGCAGTCTGTTGGCCAGAATTTTACTGAGTATCTTGTAGTCCGTCGTCAACATAGACAACGGACGATACGAGGACAGAGCCGCGCCATCTCTGCCCGGTTTCAAGAGCGGGATCATGAGGGCCTCGCACATGGAGCCCGGGAGCCGGCCCCTCACCTGTGCCTCGTTGTACACCTCGCGCAGCCGTGGGGCAAGGTTCTCTAGGTATTTACCATAAAATTCGATTGGTAGCCCGTCGAGTCCCGGGGTTTTATTTCTAGCCATTTGCTTAACAGCACAACCTATTTCACCAAGAGAGATGGGCCGACCCAGCTCTTCCGCCTCCGAGTCCTCCACTCGTGGTAACTGTAACCCGTCCAAGAACTCTTCAAGCTCCTCCGCCCCTCCCGTTCCACCACTCTCATAGAGCCCCTCATAATAAGCACGAAACTTATTCAGGATCCCGGGTTGAGTGTGGCAGGGCTCCTCCCCTGGCTCCTGGATCCTCATGATCGGCACACCCCTCCGGACTGGGTCAGCAAGCCAAGCCAGCATCGACCCCGCCTTATCACCTTCCGCATGCGCCCTTGTCATGTACGCCTTGTGGTCAAAGCTACGCAGCCGCTCCAGCTCTACCGCCAGCCCCTCCCGTGCCCCGCTAAGCCCCTCCTGCAGCCCAGGGTGATTCGGGCGCCTCTTCTCTAAGTTCCTCAGCCGTGTCTCAGCCTTATCTAAGTCATCCAACAGAGTCTTCCGAACCCTTGCCGTGTGTCCAATACAGTGGCCCCGCACCACCACCTTAAACGCGTCCCATTCAACCGCTCTCGTAGAGGCCGAGCCACTGTTCACCTCAAAATACCTCTCATTGCGCTCACCCAAGGCCTCCCTGAATAACAAGTCATCTAGGGTGTCAGGTTGCAGGCGCCATGTTGGAACGCAATTAACAGTCACCATCCATTCCAGGGATAACAACAAAGGGTTGTGGTCCGACATCGTCCTGGCCAAGTATTCCGCCCCTCCCACCGCGGGGAGCACACACGCCGAACAAAGAAATGCATCCAGCCTTACATGCAGATCATGCAGGTGTGAGTGAAAGGAATAGTCCCTAGTGGTGGGGTGCAACGCCCTCCATGCATCCGTGAGGGCCCAGCTCTCCTGCCATTCCAACCTACGCTTGGCGACTCTGTGCACTGGGGACGCGCGCAGCGGGGGATGGGACCTATCTAGTAACACATCCTCAACCGAGTTGAAGTCCCCCCCCAAGAGGACCGGCCCTGCCAAATAACCCGCCAATTTGCCCGAGATGGTAGACAAGAAGGCGGGCAGGTCTACATTAGGAGCATACACATTACAGAGAGATATCACCTTGCCTCTCAGCCTCCCCTCCACCGCCACATATCTGTCCTCCGGGTCCACCAATGACTTCGAAACCTGGAAGGGGACCCCCGCCCGTATCCAAATCAGTGCCCCCCGTGCAAAAGCTGAAAATGTCGTGTAAAATAACTGCCCCCTCCAGCGCCTTTGCAGAGCGGCCCCTTCCTGCTTACTAAGATGTGTCTCCTGCAGGAACGCTATATGAACCCCCCTGCGCTTGAGGTATGCCTGAACTTTATGTCTGCGCGTTATGGACTGCATACCCCGCACATTCCAGGTCACACATTTCAACGCCCCGGTACTAGCCATCCCCCCCCACACAACCGGACCAGGGAGCAAAGAACAATGTCCGCATAAGTCCCGCGACCACGGGCCCACCCACCCACCCTCTCCACACAGGAAGCCGAACCCCTTCAACAACAACTACCCCCCGAGCAACCCCAACTGCTCGCAACTCCCACCCCCCCAGGACAGGCCCCCCCGCAACTGGAAGTACCCCCATCCAAACCAACACTCCCGACCACCCCTCAAGGAAAGGTGGTAATGGTCGCAGTCCCCACTGCGGTGACCTTAGGGGCCAGTAAGGCGTGGCTCAATGCGGTATAACCTCAAAACAAATCAGCCCCGCACGCTCCACCCCACAATCCCCACATTACAGCTCCCCAAAACCTCAAGTAATAGCGTTCCACTGCCGCGGGCCCAGCACCCCGGTGTCCAACCAACGAGTTCACTCCACCAGTTCAGTTCAACACGCCTCCAGTATTTCCCCCGAAGTCTGCGGTGTCACAATAGGGCCCCGGGCACCACCAAATTCCGATTGTCCCGTCTCTGAGCCCGTGCCCGGGTCCTCCGATTCCGTGCCCTTCCCGGACCGACTCCTGGCGGTTCTAGATACGTCCACTACCGCCTGTAGTGCCGCCTGCCTCTCCGCCTCCGTCTGCGACACCGACGGTTTTCCGGTCCTCCTGCGGTTCCTCCTGATCCGTTGGGATTGCCTGACCGGTTGCGCCACCTTAGCCTCCTCCTCCCTGGCCTTAGCACCGTCCGTTCCCGCTTTATAAGTGTCCCACCAGTCCCAGGCGTCCGCGGAGGTCGTGAAGAATAATGATTTCTCATCCACCACCACTCTTAGCTTGGCAGGGAACAACAGGGAGTATTTGATGCCTTCCTGGCGGAGCTCCCGCTTGAGGGACAGGAAGTTCGCCCGGAGTCGCTGTGTCTCAAAGGTATAGTCCGGGAACATGGTGACTCTGTTGTTATCCACTTGGAAGGGCCCTGCCTCCCTCGCCCTCTGTAGGAGCCAGTCTCTGTCCCGGTAATGGAGCAACTTGAACACCACTGGGCGAGGAGGGAGGCCCAGGGCTGGCGGGCGCGCTGGAACTCTATGTGCCCGCTCCAGGGAGAAGAAGGGGGACAATCCTTCCGGTGCCACCTCCGTCCGGAGCCAGTTATCGAGGTAGCCCACCATGTCGTCGCCTTCGATTTTTTCCGGCAGGCCCACTAGGCGTACGTTGTTGCGCCTGTTTCGGTTTTCCGCATCCTCAGCCCTCTTTTCCAGCACCTTCAGGCGGTCCATCACCTCCGCCATCTGGGCCTTCAGCGTTGTTTGGCCCGGGGCTAATTCCTTAACCGTGATCTCCACGGCCTTCACCCTGTCCTTAAGTTTGTCGTGGTCGGCCTTCAGGAGGCCCAAGCCCGTCGCCACCTGAGCTATATCTTGCTGCAGGGCGTCCTTTGTGGTGGCGATGGCCTCCAGGATACGATCCTGCATCCGTTGCAATGTCGCTTGGTCTCGCTCCGCTCCCTCTGCAGCCTCAGTATCGGTCGCGCCATCTCCCTTCCCCTTCGGCTTCCCCATCTGGGCCGGCTAGAGCGATGGCCTCCGAATAAGTTCTTGGTCGCCCCCTGAGTGCCGCCAGGTTTCGCCCTCCGGCAGGGCTCTCGGGTCCAGAGTGGTCTCCAAGAAGCAGGAAACACTGAATGATCGCAGCCCGGCCGGCGCCAGTCATGCCAGGGGCCCGGGGTGCTCGTCACCGGGTCACCACCGTACTGTCGTCGCCCCTGCCAGGGGGCGGTCTCCAGCCACCGTCCAAAGGCGCGCCCAAGGTCCACTCGGCACCTACGGAGAGGCGCGATGCAGCCGCCAACACCCCTAATTTGTCAGGGAGCAGTCTTTAGTGGGTCTCCGGGCAGATATCTCCGTCGCTTCCAAGTCTCATGCCCTCGCCGCCATTTTGGGGTCCGCAACTTCTCGCCAGGGTCCAACTTTCAAAGTCGAAATACTGCTGTGGAATGGCTCGGTGCCGTCCCCCGTGGGTCCCTGACCCTCCGCAGTACCGTCCAGTACCGGATGATATCGGTTACATCGGGGTCCGATCAGATTTTCAGGATATTTTCCGGGATCGGGCACGGAGCTCCGAGCTCACGCTGCCTACCTCCTCGGCATCCAAGCCACGCCCACTCCCAGATCCTGATGTAACACTCTATGTGGATGGATCATGCATGAGAACAAGTTCTGGAGAGTTAGTAGCAGCCTATGCAGTAACAACGGACTGTAAAATTATAGAGACCCAAAGAATTGACATTCTGTCAGCTCAAGCAGCGGAGCTCATCGCTCTGACACAGGCCTGCATATGGGCAAAACAATTGAAAGTGAACATCTATACCGATTCCCAATATGCATTCGGTGTAGTTCACAATTTTGGAGTGTTGTGGCAGGAACGAGGTTTCCTTACCTCACATGGGGCCAAAATACAGCATGGTCCCCTGATTCAAGCCCTACTAGATGCCATACACCTACCTACAGCCATAGCTATTCTGAAATGTAAAGCGCATACCAAAGCTACAGACACCATATCCAAAGGAAATGACTTAGCGGACCGAACTGCTAAACAGACAGCTCAGCATCCAGTGAACACATCAGACACTCAGGTACCGATACAGACGATCACTATGGTAGTGAGAGACCCCTTGAAAGATGTGCTAGACATACAGACTCATGCCACCTCAGACGAAATAAAGAAATGGGCTGAACAAGGAGGGGTCCAGACAGATCAAGGTTGGAGGACCAAAGACCGAACAGTGTGGTTTCTCCCTGACTCCATGGTACAAGTTATAATTGACACAGCCTATACCCCCGCCCATTTAGGCGAGAAAGGTATGCTGGACAGTTTACGGAATATCTGGTTTAACAAACATCTTAGAGCTGCAGCCAAACAGAAAGTAAAAACTTGCATGATATGTTGCCAATTTAATCCTGGTAAAGGTGTATCAGTAGAACAAGGTGGATTCCAGCCTCCTGATCATCCTTTCGAAGTCCTCCAAATGGATTATATCCAGATGGACAGATGTAGAGGGTACAAATATGTGGTAGTGTGTACACTGACACGATGGACTGAAGCATATCCCGTCCCAGACTATGATGCCCAGACAACAGCTAAACAATTAGTGAGAGAATTCTTCCCCAGATATGGGTTACCGAGGGTCATCTATTCAGATAATGGACAGCCTTTCTCCTCCAAATTAATGGAGGCTGTTTCTCTTTTATTGGGATATTCCTGGAAATTCCATTGTGTCCGACACCCTCAAGCAGCTGGCCTAGTCGAAAGGCACAACCAGACCTTGAAAACAAAACTAGCCAAAGTATGTGCAGAAAAAGGGATAGACTGGGTAACTGCCCTCCCGGTCGCTCTCTTTTATATGCGAATGGTGGCACATTCCCGGACGGGACTGTCCCCTTTCGAAATAACATTCGAGAGACCTCCTAACATCTGGGGTGTCCATTCTCCTAGAAAACTGACTGACGTTGATTCTAATATGCTGACAGATTACCTGGCTTCCTTGATGTCTGCACTCCAATCTTGTCGTTCACAGGTTACAGCAGCATTTCCAGACCTCACCACGCCTGGAGAACACGCCACCGGGCCCGGGGATTGGACCCTAATAAGGAATTTCGATCGTACCAGCCCCCTGGAGAAGAGATGGACAGCTCCTAAACTGGTCCTCTTGACCACGAGGACCGCCGTCAAGGTGGAAGGACGCAAAGGATGGCTCCACGCTAGCCATTGCCGGAAATCTTTTGGACCCACATCCATAGACACTGTCCCTTGTTCAACGGCTACCAACGCCACGGATGTAATTTCACCAATTCCAGAACTCACTCCTCAACAGGAATACCGATCGCGGCTACGATCTCACCAAAAACAGACTAAAGACATTGCACCTGACCATAACGCACCGGTGGCTAACTTAGACCAGGAACAAGCTCTTGGTGAAGCGGCTGCTGGGGGACGTTTTTGGTCTCGTGTCCAGACATCTTGATATTAAATCCATAGACATGATGAGGAGAAATGACGCAGTGCGTCAATGGAAAAAGACTAATTATGTAAAATTACTGCACAGCAGGTTCTCGATTTTTCTGTTCATAATGTTACTTGTTTGCTGTGTAGCAGCCTGTCTGGGATGGATCTTATGTACAGTTTTCCCTCCACATTCTTCCACGTTTGTAAAGAATACCACTATGCATTCCCATGTAGATCTTCCCCCACACCTCGAGGACAGAAGAAAGGAATTTATAAATAATACATTCATTTCCACCCTCCACAAACACCAGCTCATAGTCAACAAGACCAACTGTTGGGTTTGTGGCTTGATGCCACATTCCGTGCATAAGGGAATGCCCTTTTTCTCCCTCCCGTTCGGTTATTCAGGGTCTGCCTATGCCTTAGCCATGATATTCTCTGCTTCCGTCAGAAACATTCCCCCGACCAAATTGAAAAACGAAAGTAATTGGAACGAGGTAAAGACCAAAATAGTAAAGGCTGTTTCTAAAATGGTGGATCTCACTGTCACCTGGGGGAGGGCCGAAGATCACGAAAATATCAGTTACTCCCAGTTCCATGACATTGCTTCCTTCAGGGAGATGTTTTCCGTCGACCAAAGACGGACAGATCAAGGAGGTTGGGTAGTACCGCAAAATGGCCGGTTTTGCATAAGGAGGAAGGGAAAAGGAGAAGTAATGGGGAACAGCGAGTGTGACAGGACATACACACTGCCCGCTCCCGATTTTCCGACCATAGTAACTGCCCCAAACACCTATTTCATTTGTGGACCTCATGCACGCACCTGGTTGCCCCAAGGCTGGTCTGGAAAGTGCTACATCGCATTCCTATTACCACCGACTTACACAGCCCCCGCCAATTACCACCTGATTGACCCTCTGACCCAAGTTAGGAGACAACGAAGGGGGGTCATAGATGCAGAAGTTACTACGGGACAAGAAGTAGGAGACTTCTTTAAAGGTTTTCTCCCTTTCTGGGGACCTATGGCAAATAGTAGCCACATCCGTCAACTAACCAGTATAGTTCAGGCTGCCATAGACGAAACAACTTGCGCCTTAAATAACATTACAGCTGAGGTCGCTGCAGATAGACTCATGACACTACAACACCGTATAGTTTTAGATGTCCTGTTAGCCGACCGTGGTGGTGTGTGTAAGGTAATAGGGTCCAGTTGTTGTGTATTTATTCCCGACAACACTCCCTCCGTCTATTCTGCTATCTCCTGCATCCATGTTCTATCCGACAAATTGGATATGGACACCGGCACATGGTCCCTGACCGGCTGGTTTTGGGACCTCCTGTCCACCTGGGGGTGGAAGGCACTAACAGTCCTGGGTCTCGTTCTGGCCACTATCTTCACCTGTTGCCTCTGTGTCCAGTGTGGCCCCGCCCTTTGTGGACTGTGTGCCACTTCCTGTACTCCTCGTCCACGAAATAAAGGAAAGAAAAATGAAATGATCATGTTACAGGAGCAAGTATACGATCTGATGAATATAGAAATTGACTAAGAATTTCTGTAATAGGGTTTCTATGGGACAAGGAGGGAATGTGGAATTTGACTAAAAGAGCTCCTTTTTTTCTCTGGTGTCCCATCATGCACCCTATCCACCCTGACATCGACCAGGCAAGCCGATCCTCCTATGTCAAGCACAAACCCCGTTGTACCCCCTCTTGCCTGCTCTCTTTTTCATAAAGCTGACCCATGCCAAGAATAATGTCCAGCCATCATGTAACCTACGGGTTTCCTTCCCGTTCGATATTTTCCCTTTGACAAAAACAAAGTCAGTCAGATGGCTGACTCGGAAAACCCCCTTCCCTGACTCTGTCACCGAACGAGCAGCTCTCGCTCGTCAATGATTTCCTAGTTTGCGAGGACAGCCACGGGTTGGGTTAACAACCAAAGGAAAACATAATCAAGCACACGAGACTGCCACGAAGAAGAATAGTTTACTACAGCCCATTCTCCTTCTTCCCCGCTGCACACACATACCATTGTGAAACATCGCCACCTTTGTGTACGAAGTAAAGAACGCACAATGCCTCATCCCCTTTGCCTTTCCGACAGCAATGACCCTGTAACAATGCCTCGATTCTCTGTCCTCAGATACCAGCAACTCTGTAACTTGCCACCACAATCACCACGATGCAATATGTTTGTTTATATGCTATTCAGGTTATTCTTCAAACGAGAACAAGTATGCTATGTCTTTGATTGAATCAAGTCTGAGGGAAACTCCTTCTTTTCGATTGTACTTGTATTGTATAAAAATGCTGATCTGTTTCAAGTAAAGTAGACTACTCCTGAACCCGCTTGGTGAAGGAGCTCTCCCTTAACTCGAGTTCTGGAATAAAACCCTTTCAACTCGAAGACCACGGACTCTGCTCCTCATTTTATGCATTACCATTTTCTTGGGTAATTATAGAAATTCCGACACGGCGTAAATAACTAGCTTTTTCATTTACCACAGCCGGACCTTCAGATGCCTGGCTCCTACACTATGGAACTCCCTTCCTTTTTTCATACGTGCTGAACCCGACCATAACACCTTTAAACGACACGTTAAAACTTGGCTCTTTTCTCAGATTTAGTTCCCTCTTATGTTCTCCACTCTGATCTGCTCTTAGCGCTGGGACGCCTTTTTGCCGAGGCAGTCATGCGCTCTATAAATACTCTAATCTAATCTAATCTAGGGTGGGGGCCGTGGATAGTTTAGTGGGCTGGGGGGGGCGTATGTAGTTTTGTGGGCTGGGTCAGGGTAGTTTTCTGGGCCGGAGATCATTTTCTGGGCTTTTTCTTTAGTGTTCTGGGGCTCATGGGTAGTTTTCTGGGATGGGAGCAGGTAGAGGATAGTTTTGTGGGCTGGGAGTGGGTCAGGGATAGTTTTGTGGGATGGGTGTGAGTCAGGGTAGTGTTTGGTCTTAGGGTGGGTTAGGGTAGTTTTCTGGGTTTTGTTTTTTGGGTAGAGGGCTGGGGGTTGCGGTAGTTTTGTTGGGTTGGGGCGTGGGTCTGGTAGTTTTCAGTGCTGGGGTGAGTCGGGGTAGTTTTCTGGGCTGGTGGGTGGGTCTGGGGCAGTTTAGGGCTCAGGGCGGGGGCTGGGATGTTTTTAAACTATGGGGTCAAGGATTTAGGGCTCAGGATGGGGTTTTCGGGCTCAGGGCACAAGGGGGCTGGGGTGTTTTAGTGCTGGAGAGTGATTTGTTTTTACGGCTGGGGGTCTGCTTTTAGGAGTTATGGCAGGTTGTTGGGCTATTTTTAGGGCTGAGGTTGGGGTAGAACTCGGGGCAGGTGACTGGGTTTTAGGACTCAGGTCGGGTGTTAGGGCATTATCTTAACCACGCATATAATGTTACCAATTGTGCCATTACAACTAAATTCATTGTAAATTCATGCATGGTAGAGGTATGCTTGGTTAAGACGCAGTCGTTATTAAGACTTCATTGTTAAGGTAGGCATGGTTAGGGAATTTGTGGTTCCGACATACGACCAGGTCCATTTTATTGGCCTTGGTTCCTTCACTGGTTTCTTCAGATAATTGGGCAACTTTAGCAATCTCCTTCCGCTTGAGAAACATGTAATAGCTTTAGATCAGAACAATTCCATTTTAGCAGAGGAGCACACCAGGGCTGGCCATTATCGCCATTCCTTTTTTTTTTTTTGGTGCTAGAACCCCTTGCGGCTAAAATCAGAGCCGCTGCTCAAATTGTTGGTATTTGGAGAACAGCATGTGAAATAAAACTGCTCTTTTGCGCAGATGACATTTTATTGCTTCTAACTAAACTAGAGACTTCTCTACCCTGCATGCTTCATATCGTTATGTTCTTTGGGCGCTTCTCTGGGTACAAAGTTAATTAGAGCAAGACTGATGCCCTACCTTTAAATCACATGGCATCATCCGCCTGTATAATGGGCTTGCTGTGCCAGTGGTCGCCGGACACTATTAAGCATCATGGCATCCTCATCGGAAGATTTAACAGGTCCACTTTATAAAAATATGGAGCTCCAGCTACCTAAAACATCAGCTGACTTTGCAAGGTGGACCCATCTGAAGCTATCACTATGGAGTTGGGTAAAAATAATGAAAATGGTGACAGCACCTCGACTTAACTACTTGTTCGGAATGCTTCTGAAACCCTTCACAAAATTTCTGATACTCACATTGAACAAAATGTTCAAAGACTATGTTTTGGAAGACCAGAAACCTAGACTTAGAGTTTCTAAACTGCAATCATGCACATCTGGTAGATTATGTCTGCCCACTATGCACCTTTACCACAAGGCACACCATCTTGCATACATGGCATACTTTCTCTCTATGGACTTGGAAATGCTGGACTTGGTGCCTCCTGAACAGCAAACCTTAGGTGGAAAAGCAGACTCTGGTCTACTATACAGAGGCACAAAAACTTCAGAAGACTCTAAAAAGCCAATTGTACTGGAGATTGTACAAGTGTGGACTGCCATCCCCATATGAACAACAATGGGAGAGGTAAAGGAGAGAGGTGTTTTTTGGGACTCATCCTCCACAATAACTTACTACAAAACCAAAAAGAGTCACCCTGACCACCGTGAATTCTACTCTTTTCATCTTACTCTCCTAACTTTTTTATAGGAGGAAAATAAAAAACTTTAAATAATCTTTACCCACCAAGAATACCCCAAGGTGGCATGCTTCATCTGAGGGTTCTTCCCATTCCTCAGCGGACTGGGGTGTGCTACGACCTTTTAAGAAATTTTAAAATGCCTGGCTAGCACCTCTAACCAGTATAATTTAAATGAGGGAAAATGTGATGTCCCTGGGTTTCTTTGGTCATAGGGGTAACCCTGGTGGATGAGGATTATTTAAACACATTTCTTTTTCCTCCTATAAAAACATCAGGAGGGTAAGAAGAAAAGAGCAGAATGCACGTTGGTCAGAGTGACTCTTTTTGTTTTTGTAGACTGCCATCCACAAACAGTTAAAGATACTTGTACATCTGCGCAGCCAAACACACATTGGCAATAATGCTGCAGTTCAGATGAACAATGTCATGACTGACTGGATGCAATAGTCAGACAAAGGAATTCACTTGTTGGGTCAGTTGCTGATTGACAAGCATATGAACCTTTTCAGAGCACTTAAAGAGAAATTCCACTTAGGATCGCAGCAGCAATGGTGATACTTCCAGCTAAGACACTGTCTAGCCTACATGCTTCCTTCTTTATCTAATCCGCTTCCTGAATCACCAGTACAATTATATCTCAATTTGTCGAGTAATTATTAACTGGTCATTTTGGGTTTGAATAAAATTCTAATCAAGGAAATCCTTTCACAACCTCTTTGTAAACATGTATGTGCTAAATGCCAACAGATACTGGGCAACAGATATTCAGAAGACGCCTGGACCAACCTGCTTGAAAATCATGGTTATGGCCTGTGGGGAGTGAAGCTTCTTTAAATTGCTGCATGAATGCAACAGGACTCCTCAAAAGTTGTGCATGGCCAATCTAACTCACACGTCAGACTGCTGGAGATGTGGAAACCAGAGAAAAGATGTAATGCACTTTATGTGGTCTTGTCAATCACTGTAACTTTTTTGACAGAAAACAATATCTGCCATGAACTCCACTAGCTTTCTAGTCTTGCATTTTGCACCAGAGCTGATTTCCCTGCACAACATTACTGAATTTCTAGGCATGACACGCAAGATGAAATGATGAACTGTCACAACTTTGGCAAAAGTGTATCCTATCCTGTGTACCATGAAGACAGGTTACATGACACGCCATTTGCCGCATCTCATGAGCAAACCTTTGACCGCCTCTTGGATCAAATTCATTTCTGTGAAACTATCTGAAATCCCTTTGCTAAAGGTGAAAATTCAAGGTGTGTGAAGCTTCACAAATTTATCAAGCCCCCTGAATTGACTAGTTCTTGATACTTTCCAGGCCATGGGTTCTATGTGTAACGAGGATGCCCCACGCCCCATTTCCTTTTTTATGCATTGGGAATCTCATTTTCCTTCCAGAGATAAATGCTTCTTCCTTCTCTATTTTCATGGATTTTTACTTGTTTCCTATTGGAATACTGAACTAATTTGCATAGTACTCCAAGACTACAAACTGTCGAGGGTGGTTCGTTTGGTAATTTGTAATTTTTTTTAAGCAAGCGGTATTGATTTATACTTCAACAGGGTTAGAAGGTGGTTCTGACACTATGGGCCGGCCAGATTTTTCGCTTTTCGAGCACCTAATTGTTGAGCTTTTACTGTGGGGGATCCTCATAATTTGGGACTCACCCACAGTGAACTCATAATAAAAGAGGCTGCATGGGGATTTTACTGGTGTTCCCCTGGCTTGACCAGGCCACTGCGCAGCAGCTGGAGTAAGGGACACTGGTTACATGCAAATACAGGTTTACATGCGTGTGCACACGTGTAAGGGTTGCGCAGGGGATATTCCTAGTGTGCCCAGTCCAGGAGCAGCTACAAAGTTAATGGTGTGGCAGGACTTATGCAGAATTGGGTCGTGACATGGAATAGGCTTAATACACTGGGAAGGAACATGCCAGAAAAAAGTAAGTGTGTTTTAAAGTTTTTCCCTTCATTTTTCCCCTATAGGGGTGTGGAGCCCATGGGCTAGAGTAACTTTCATAAGGCCTACAGATTCCAGACACGCACTAAAGTCCACTGTAGCAGATGTGAAAAGGAATATTCTGCAGAGACCAACGTCATATTTTTACTGCTTTTGGGTCATTCAGAAATGGCAAATTTCTCTGAGTCATCCATAACCAGGGCCTGGCTGAGGGCTGACCTTAGCAGGATGGATTGAACACCTTTCTTCCACAAGCTAAGGCCTCTTCTCCACAAAGAGAAGATGGTGGGGGCTACAGGTTCATCCATCAGCAGCTATCACTGAGTGCCAGGCACCAGGCTGCACCAAGGAGCGAAGGCAGCAAGGGGGAACGGGCTTTTACAGAGACCTAGTGGCCAGAGACCCTGGACGACGCCATTTTGAACAAACCCAGAGGCTGGGCAAAGAAATGAGGTGTCGCCGTGTGATAGGGCCAACAGAGACTTCCTGCCAGCCCCCTCCCCAACTTCTTAAAAGAACTTGCACAGGAAGAGGAGTTCTCTCTGGGGTGTGGTCTGCTGAGGCAGAAGGTGCTGGAGCCTGGTGCAATGGGCAGTTTGGAAGAAGGAACCTCTGAATGCCCTCAGGATCCTGAACAGCACCAGAAGAAGAGTCCATCACCAGTGCACTGAAGCAGGGGCCTCTGCGCTGGGAGAAGAAAAAAGTCCTGGAGGAGAGCAGGTGAAAGGCTGGCGCAGGGAGCCAGTGAAGACCGCTCCCTGCTGAATCACCCTCTCAGAGACCTGGAGGGCAAAGGAGAGTGCTCCCAGTGGCTGGAGAGTGCCACCAGGAGCAAGTGGAGACCAAGATCTTGAAGATCGGACCCCTGGGGGCCGAGATACGCCCCCCAGAAAGTAGGCGACCATTGACTTCCAAGAATACTGACGACGAAACGCGTGGGGCTCCGCCGCAGGTCTTGAATGTGCTTCCAGGGTGGGTCAGGTCCAGGGGGCTGCCCCAACCAAAAGAGAAAGCCAGAACGAAAAGGATGCAATCGGGGTACCAGGATCCCACTCTGGCCCCCGCGGACTGTAGTAAAAGTGTTTTTTAAATTGTGTGTTTAAAAATGCAACTTTTAGAATGTGGCCATTTTCTTATTTAACTATCCTGTGTGCCTCTGTCTGCTTGTGGATATACTGTCTGGTTTTAGACTGACAGGGGCTGTTTTTGTATTCACTTCAGACACTCACACGAAGGGAGTTGAGGTTCACCCTGCATATGCTGATGAGCCATCCTGCGATAGAGTGCTGGAATGAGTTGTCACTAGCACATGACTATACTGTGTCCTGCACAATGCTGTCTCTACCCCCTGTAGTGTGGCTAGACAGAACTGTTTTACTGAGCAAGAGAGTTTTTCTGAACAAAGACTTCAAAGGAAAAAGCACTATTAGTAGCTCTGACCCCAGAATTTTAGAACACTTCTTGATCAAGAAAAACCTCTGACAAGGAGAAGAGATGAAGAGATGTGAGGAGGAGCACTGTCCCTTTGCTGTGTGTTACTTTGCTGGGCTGGCCTGCAGTTGCTGCTTCTGCCTTAAAGAAGACAAAGATTGACATTTGCTGTGAAACCTGCTTGAGAAGATTCCCCAAAAGCTTGATGTACAGCTTGCTTCCTGTTAATAAGTCTCAGAGACACATAGACTTCACCTACAGGAACCTGGAACTCCACTCCTGGGAAGTTAGACCTGCCTTGTGGTTCCTAATCCAGTTTCTGGGCCCTTAGAGGTTGTTTTTCTGACTTTCCTTGTGAAAAATCTCATTGCCCATCCAGCACCGTTTTTCCACTGCAAAGTGCTGTGTGGGCAAAAACCACATGCATTGGTGAGATGCATCTGAAAAGATTGAAGCACCACCTGTGTGCAGCCTGAGAAATCGCCACAGCCCGAGCACCGAGTTTCCGAGGTACGAAACTTCTGCTCTGACTCCACTGTCAGCCTGCTGTGCACCTGAAAGAATCGCTGCATCAACTGTCAGCGGCTGCAAAAATCGACGGATCACGTGAATTGCTGCTACATCAACCTGCAGCGCCTGGATTTACCCATGCATCAATTTATGCAACATTTTTGACACCTGCAGACCTTAGCCGTCTAGAAATTACACATCGCTTCCTCTTACACTCTGTATTCAACGCAGCACTTCTCCTGCGTGCAGCAGAACTAATGCATCACCTCCCTGCACCGTGCTCATTTGCGGCTGCTTTGTTTGGTGAATTTTGATGCATCCTAAGGTACTTTGTGAAAAACACCCTCATCCATAGTTTTCCATGGACAGAATTGCTACAACCATTTAAAAGTGATATTTCGATAAGTGTATTTTGGATTTTTGTCGTTTTGTTATTGGTTGATTTAGATAAATATACTTTATTTTTCTAAACTGGCGTGGTGTCCTTTTGAACTGTTTTCACTGTGTTTCTGTGTGTTTGGGTATAGCTGCTTTACATGTTTCCTCTGAGATAAGCCTGTCTGCTCATGCCAAGCTACCAAGGGGGTGTGCAGAGGTTATCTAGGTGTGCAACTCCCTTATCCTGGCTAGAAGGAAGGGTCCCTACTTGGACAAGGGGTATACTACTGCCAACTAGGGGCACCCATTTCTTACAAGAAGAGATGCACAGACAAGGGTGAGAGAGGATTGAAATGGGAGAAGCAAGCCAAACCAGAGTGTGGAGAAAGGCAGAAGACAGTTGAGAATAGGAACCTAGACACAGCCCAGTGACCAGGACAATGTGCCCCACCAATACCAGTGAAATTGTAGATATTGAGCCTTTAGCTCTATACATCACAGTCCCCATTCTCATGTTGGCCTGAGAGGGGTTCCAAGAGAAGGCCAGTCAACCTTAAATTAAGCCCTCTCCACAGAGGTGCAAGTCGGTGGCAGTGGTCCTGGGCCATGTGCCTGAGCCCGAGGCACAGTGATTGTGAGGAAGGCAGGACAGGACGCAATAGCTGGTAGTGACCAGCTCATGTCATGGGAAAAGGCTACATGGTTTCCATGTCAGACAGTGCCATTGAGGCTGCTGCTACAATCCGACTCAGAGAGAAATCAGAGCTTGTGAATTCAGCACTCACCAGCAAAGACCCAATTCACATGGATTACCAGGGTCTTCCAGTTGCTTCAGGTCCATTAAAGGTGCACTGAGAGGGCCAGGAAAAGTCATGAAAGACCAATGGAGACCTAGTATTGATGAATGATAGGCATATGGACTCTCTGGGACACCACAGCCCATTATCGCCTGGAAAACTCTTCTCCAGTCAATCCCAACCTGTAAAACAGTCTTCTGAATCCCAACAGTCTACGAGTTAGGAAACATCTTATAGCCAATGACCATGATAAGTATTGCTTCATTCTATCCAAGGTCTAAACATCTACCACTGTCTAACACAATATGCGTCTTAGGGCCCTCGAGATTTAAGCATCCTTGTTGTAATTATGGGACAAAGATTTCTGTAAAATGAATAATATTGGAAAACAGATTTTAGTCTTAAGGGAGTGTCCTAGGAAATCCTGGGCAGGAAGCTTCGGAGAAAGTCATCTGCACAACACAAGTGGAAAAGAGGCCAACCTTCCCCATGTGACTGTAATGGTGTACAACTAGAACTCCATATGCCAATAAAGACAGTTGCCATCAACCACTGGCTGATGAATGTAGGCTGGTTAGTTTATCACAGACACTTAAAACAACCAATTGGTGGAGGGGAGTTGGCTTTTTCCCCTTGTTCTGTACATATTGTCTATGCTCTTGAGGCAGCTGAAGCTGCTTCTAGCCATACCTAAAAAGCACCAGACATGCATGACACACCATGTGGCCGGCTCTACTAAGTGCTAGAGTTCTGCCTACATTGACCACCTCACTTCACGCCATCATTTAAACTGTGCCCAGTTCTGGGCATTCACCTGCATATAATTGCTATCAGCTTTGCCATTCTAATTAGGTAAATTGAAGTAAACCAAGAATGCAATAACCAGGGTGCATGTGAGCACACCCCAAGACTTTGAACAGTGCCAATAATGACATAGTGTGAGATGACAACCCTAGCTCCGCCCCACGTCCTGCGCACAGCATCCTCCCAGACAGTGATAGGCAGCACTGGGGGCGGTGCAGGGGTTTTTTGTGGAGGAAACATATCAATAAGACCTAATTTAATCACTATTTCACATTCTTTCTGAGTTGTGAAACAAGCCATGTCAATCAAATAACCGGAGCAGGAAGATTTGCAGCCAACACATACCCTCCCTGCACCCTCATCACACAGTACCAGACACAAGATGAACCGAAATCACAATAAGGGCTCTGGACAGCATTATTGAAAGAGAGAGTGAGGCCGGGACAGGTTGAAGGAAACTAGAAGGCTTTCAACTTTAGAAAGGAAAGCGAGAATCTGAGGAAGAAACCTGAACCTGCTGAGAGTTTGCGCAGAAGACACTATACACAGCCAAAAAAGATGGAGCGGTGATGTGCTTGCGTGGCATGTGAAATCATTTACTACATCAATAAATCTAGTTTCACTCGTAAACGCCAACAGAAACCACTTTTACGAATTGTAAACGACGTTTTATTGAAATAAGCCTATTCTTTACAGGCGTCGAAGTATTTAAATGTGCACGGTGAACTACATTACAAGAGAGTACAAGTAAGCATGTGATGACTTTGTGTCTCCTACTTGTGGATTTCTACACACTGTTTCACTTTACTGGTTAGGTCACTTTCTTAGACAACAGAGTGACGGTTTCATTTACAAGATTTGCTCGAATGTTAAAAAAAAATGTTTACTTACTGTGCTGTACTATCGCACATGCACTCTGTGACTGCATTAATAATGCTACTATGCTTAATTGTACTATGTCCTGTTCTTCTTTTCAATAAAGATTTTTGAAAAATAAAAATAAAAACATGTTAAAAGAAATCACAGTACGCATTTGTACACACACACACAAACTCTCTCTCTCCCTCTTTATGAAATCGTGCTTTACCTGATGGTAGGTCGTATGAATTCCAGCCATGCCAAACACAAAAGTTGTTATTATTAATAGAAGTATTGTTACTAGTATTAGCAATAAACAACACTGTTACTATTATTTCTTAAAGTCCCATTTGCGGTTTTGTACCTAACTCTCAATGACCACATCACTGAGCAGAGGGGAACATGAGAGAGTACATCAAGTAGCCTTTGAGATATTTCCAGGTGGCGCACCAGTATACGCCATCAGCTTCCCTGGTGGAAAACTGTCAGACATCGTTAGAGATCTCCACCTTCTGAAGGGGGGAGGAGAGGAGGGCAGGAGGGGGGGGGGGGGGAATCTCAAGCAGTGGCGGCTCGCAGAGGTAACGCTGTGGGGCTGTGAGGCTGGGTGGGGGCGGGGCTCACTGGGGGAGTAGTGAGTCCGACATACGACTGCAGATATTCATTTCTTTACAACAGATATTTATTTATTTATTTATTTACGTTCACCTTTGCCATCGTATGTCGGACTCCATTACCACCCCACCCAGCCCCGCCCCGCCTTACTGCCCCACAGCGAAACCTCTGTGAGCCGCCGCTGGGAATATGTAAAGCCTTCATTGATCTTGCCACTGCAACCAGGGCCATAGCTTCAAGGGAGGTGTTTGGGGTGTTCCACCCCCCTCCACCCTCCCCCAATAAATGTTTTTTCCGATAAACAGTTTAGTACAGATGATTTCAGTTGGGTACAGTGAGATGTTAGTCGGATTACATCATGGATGTTTACATACACACAGACAAAAATGTGCACACACTCTTTCCATCTCTGTTTTGAAAGTCCTCGAAATATTGTTTATTTTAAAAAATTGTTTGTTTTCTCTCTTAGACTTCTACCAATCCGTATTCCTCTTCCTTCCACTGCCCCTTAGGCTCTCTTATGCACCCTGCCTGTCCTATAATGTACTGAAACAGTATATGCCAGTTTGAGTAGCGAAAAATCTGAAACTCACCCCCTCCCCCAATCTTACTGACCAAACTACGCCCCTGCCTGCAGCAGTGTTGCAGTAAAGGCTGCAAAATTTGCTGAGCAGATGCCACGTTTGTTGTGTCCACACAGTCAAGTGTTTTTGTTGTCCAGAAACAAGTCCCAGAAGCTGGGTTTGGTGCTGAAGAACTAAAAACTAATAACCCTTACACCCAAGGAATTGTTGCCTGTTCATGAGGGCCATTAACTGATTTGCAAGTCCGGGACTGACATACCTTGAATGCTGGTTCCAGGCCAGTAAATCCAGTGATGGTAGCCCTGTGTCTTAAGTAGGGTGGGGGTAAAAAGCACTGTGACTTAGCCTTGCGGAGGAGGACAGGATGCCTTGTCAAATGTTTGCACTGGCAAAGCCGGCCGAGGCTCCATTGGTGTTAGCTGGCACTTCCTCACCCCAAAATAGGGCATGGGACTGCAGATTTGACACGGCGGGAAAACTACCAATTTACAATGGTTCTTCACTCTGCCAAACACTGCACCCACTAAAATCCACAACCTGATACCTACAGGGATCAAATACTAGATGATGGCATTGTGCTCTAATCCCTGTCTCTGTTGATGTCTTGAATGCAGAATCTATTAAAATCAGGAAATGTTTCTATTGTAGATTTCCATTACTGTTTAATCCACTTCTAAGCATTGTATAAAGCTTTTCAAGGCTGCTCCTACGGATAGATTTAGCTGTCGGTTAGCAAAAAGACCCATATTATTAATAAGGTTCCCAGATTTCCATTTTTACTGATTTCGACAGATAAATGCAGACAAAAAACAATGTGTTTCTGTCTGCATTTATTTTTAAAAGCGGAAAAATACAGAACATTGTGCTTCTTGTAGGCGACTCTCCATGGTGTCCTTCATGGATTCCAGGCCAACAGCTCAGAAAACAGCATCGAGAGTTTCAAAACAGGGTGAAATTTCCTTAACTGCAAGCATATGCATATATTAAGATATATTTGCATATAATGCTAATATTTACATATAGGTGCTATTTAGCTGGCTAATTTGCTAAAACGCAACAGGCATCTAACTATGAGTGTATGGTTATCAATTAAATACAAGTGGAAATATAACATTTGACGACTCCATTTATTTTCAAAATACAAAATAAATATAGATAAATACCAATAAGAGGGCCAAAAAATAAATATGGATAATACAGATGGAAATGTTAAAAAAAGATACACCATTAACATTGAGCTTTAATTTATCAAGTACAGATTTTAGGCCTTATTTAGGGTCTGGCAGAGCAGTAACTATGCTGTAACATGGCAGTCCCCTGCCTACCTGTGGTTCCCCATTCTATTTAGAGTCAGGGGAAAATTCGGATTACCAATGGAGGAGCATCTTTTGGCTCTGTCGGCAGTTACTCTTGACCAAACGATCTGTCTGTCACAGGACCTCTGCGTCACAGTGATCGCAACCCTCCCAGTGGAGGGCAGGAAGACTGTCACTCATTTTGCTTGCTTGTGTCCACTGTGCAATGTATGGTGGAAGACAGACGGGGAACATACTAAATAGCCCCCAAATAAAAATAAAAAAATCCCTGAACATCGAGGTCATTCTGTTTAAGCATGGGCGAATTTTGCGAATCTCGCGTTCGCGAATTTTGCGGATTTGCGAACTCGCAATCCGCAAAATCCGCGAATTCTCGCGAATTTGCGGATTTTTTTTGTTGTTGGTTTTTTTTGTGTTTGCCACTCTCTGTCACCACTGCCACTCTCTGACTACTCATGCCACCCTCTGGCCCACCCATGCCACCCTCTGTTTCATCACAGCACCCTCTGGTTGTCCAGTTTTACATTATTGTGGCAAAGCAAAGCACACCTTCCCTGCCTCAAGTGACCTGAATTAATTTGGGGCTGATTAATGTGTCACAGAATATTTTTTTAGCTGGCACCTGCTTCCTTAGTGCTTCCTGATTAGTGATCTTTTGCACTTGCTAAGTGCTTTCATTGTTGCAAAATTAGTTACAACACCTGCCCTGCCCCAACTGACAATAATGAATTAGGGGCTGATTAATGGATTTGAACTTCCAGCCTGGCTCCTGCTTGTCTCCCTTAGCTGTAATTCAGGACCTTTGTGGCATATGTGTAACTATTCTGAGGTTCAGAGCAGGGTCACATAATAGTTGCAACTGGCAACTGAACTCTGGAGGGGCCCCTCAGGAAGCACTACAGGAAATGGCTACTAATGATGAGCCTGAACTTTTGAACCTGATAAGTAGTTTCAGTTTTGCTAAGATCGTATTTCTGCAATTTAGCGCTTATTCGCGGGGCGCGAAGTTGTACTGGGAAGCCGTGAACTCACGCGAACAGTGCGACGCAAGCCATAAAATCCGCTGCTCGCGGATTTGCGGATTTTGCGGGAGATTCGCGAATCTCGCGGATTGCGAATTTACCGAAAATCCGCAAAATCCGCGAGCGAAACGGATTTTCCACCCATGCTTAATTCTGTTTTGGTTCAATTAAAATACACTCCTGCCATGGGAGCATGTTTTATCAGCGCAAGCATGTTTACTGAACAGGTGTTTTAAATATGGTGGACCTGGCAAACTTCAGTGCTGTGAAGAAAGTCCCTGTGCTGGTGGCTCCCTTCACAGCAGAGAAATCCCCACCAGGCACCTGGGGATCTCTAAATACGGTGCACTTTCTGCTTCCAGGGTTTTGGGAGTCATGACCTTGCCCCCCTGGCAAGATGGCTAGTCGTCCCCCAAGACTTCAAAAAGTCAGATAGATTGAGATTTGCGTCCACGTTTTGCTCATTATTTGATGGCACTGTTGTCTTTCTTAGTTCCCTGCTTCAGATTTCATGGCGTTTTCCCTAATTTTATGTTTTTTCCACTAAAGGAACACTTCGATCTCACCTCTGTTGTGAATGATGAGTCCTTCCCCAGCTTATCTCAGAACAGGGCAGTGGAGTGCATGGTGCACTCTTTTTCCTCCCTCTATGCATCTCTTCCTGACCCCCCTTCTTTGAGCCCAGTATCATTATAAATTGTTATCCTTCCCAGTGCATGATTGACACCCCCAGCTCCCATATGCTGTATCGGACGGTGTCCGGCTGTAAATGAATTTAAATCCATTCTAAAATGGCCAATCATATGTGTGTGTGTGCGCGCGCGTGTGTGTGTGTGTAAGTAAGGCTTTATTTGTTTTAAGAAAAGTAATTCTAAGATGGTCACCAGCATTTGAACGCATGCTTCGTGGCAATCTTTGAAGGATTTTTCGTGAAACTCCCTAAAGAACATTGAAAACAGCTGCTGCACCTGCGTACAACTGAATGAATACACACATGGTGGACATCTGGGAACATAATACATGCAATGGAAAATAAACAGGTGTCAACGGTGAGATGGATTGGCTTTGCTAATGCTTGTTCGATGTCATAAATCGTTCTGACGGCCACTTGCACTATGACTATCTGGGAGATGCGTCACGTTGTAAAGCCCTGCGCCATAAGGAGGCTTTCCAGCGCAGAGGGGGCGTTCCGGCGCAGGAACGCTTCCTAAAAGTGGCTAAGTGAAATCTACAAGATTTCACTCAGTCACTTTTGGGCCCATGCTGCATCGAAACCCTGCGCCTGCTTGAAGCAGGCGTAAGGCTTGACACAGCATTGGACAGTAGGGCGCCGCAGAGCATTGCTGGACCTGCGTTGCGCTTGCTACTCAACTCCAGCAATGCGCCGCCTTTACGGCACAGATGCGTCACGCTTCTGGGCTGTTTTTGCCCCATGGTGCGCCGCATTGTAAATGCTGCGCACCATGGGTGGTGGAAGGTGGCGCAAAATTGCTTCAACTACGAGCGAGGATTGAGGAGCATATTTATAACCCCCTTGCGCTGTTGCAGCATCACTTTTGTGACACATTGGAAAGGACAAGCATGCACAGTATTAATAAATCCGGTGCATTCCTGCTCTTTTTCTTTGACGCAGGGTAGCTCAGCAAGGTGACCTTCTGCGCTGCCCTACTCCAAATCCCAATAAATGAGGCCCTGAGTGTGTCAGAAAGCCAGTCTGGTTTTTGGCTTGGCTCTCCTTAACACAAATTAGGACACTTTGTGGCTGGATCTGCCTCTTCACTTTCTGTAATTGATTAGAATCATTATCATCCACCTGACTAGAAAAGCATTTAAAACTCTGGTTTAAAGAAAATATGTGGGGCCTCGCTTTCAAAAGAAGGGAAGTATAGAAACATGCTCTTTGCATATACAAAGAATACATTATGCCTTGTATTTCCAAAATGTACAACTGTGGTCATGAATGTAGATTTTCTGGGGTTGTACCTTTAATCTTTTGGTGGGAAACTGGACAAATCCAATTCAGTTAGGGAAAAAAATTGTGAATCACAACTAATACCAGGGGAATTGGAAAGTTATAGCGCAAAAAGCCTACAACGTAATGCACCTATGCCTAACTTTCAATTGGTCACAATAGCAGTTCCTCCTTGTATTGCTGAACACTGAAGAAGTAGAATACATGTCAGTCAGATCAAGCCATTTAAGCAACTACCAATGAAGCCTCATCAGTATTTGTACTGCTCCGGAATACCTGACCCAACTGCTGACCAGAGTTGATACCCATTGTGACACTAACCTAAACCTAAACATTCAATCAATCAATCAATCAAAAACATTTATATAGCGCGCTACTCACCCGGAGGGTCTCAAGGTGCTTGGGGAGGGGGGGTCCGCTACTGCTCGAACAGCCAGGTCTTGAGCTGCTTCCTGAAGGCGAGGTGGTCTTGGGTCAGGCGGAGGTGGATCGGGAGGGAGTTCCACGTCTTGGCGGCCAGGTAGGAGAAGGACCTTCCTCCTGCTGTGGCTCTTCGGATGCGGGGGACGGCGGCGAGGGCTTGGCTGGTCGATCGAAGCTGGCGGGTAGGAGTGTAGAAGTTGAGGCGGCTGTTGAGGTATCTTGGGCCTTGGTATTGTAGGGCTTTGTGTGCGTGGGTGAGGAGACGGAAGGTGATTCTCTTGTTGACCGGGAGCCAGTGCAGGTCTCTAAGGTGTCCAGAGATGTGGCTGTGTCGGGGGATGTCGAGGATGAGTCTTGCTGAGGCGTTCTGGATCTGCTGAAGTCTCTTCTGGAGCTTGGCGGTGGTTCCGGCGTAGAGGGCGTTGCCGTAGTCCAGTCGGCTGGTGACGAGGTCCTGGGTGACCGTCTTCCTGGTCTCGGTGGGGATCCACCGGAAGATCTTACGTAGCATGCGCAGGATATTGAAGCAGGACGAGGAGACAGCGTTGACTTGTCTGGTCATGGAGAGGGAGGAGTCCAGGATGAAGCCCAGGTTGCGTGCGTGGTCTGTCGGTTTGGGTGCGCTGCCCAGGGCGGGGGGCCACCAGGAGTCATCCCAGGCGGAGGGTGAGGAGCCCAGGATGAGAACTTCCGTCTTGTCTGAGTTCAGTTTCAGGCGGCTGGTCATCATCCACTCGGCTACGTCTGTCATCCCTTCGTGTAGGTTGGCTCTGGCGGTGGCGGGGTCGTTGGTGAGGGAGAGGATCAGCTGAGTGTCGTCGGCGTAGGAGATGATGTTGAGGTTGTGTTGGCGTGCGATGGCTGCGAGGGGGCTCATGTAGACGTTGAAGAGCGTGGGGCTGAGCGATGATCCCTGTGGTACGCCGCAGATGACTTCGGTGACTTCTGATCTGAACGGGGGAAGGCGGACTCTCTGTGTCCTTCCGGCGAGGAAGGAGATGATCCACTCCAGTGCCTTCTCCTGGATTCCGACATTGCTGAGGCGCTGCACTAGGGTGCGGTTGTAGACAGTGTCGAAAGCCGCGGAGAGGTCCAGGAGGATGAGGGCCGCTGTTTCTCCGTTGTCGAGCAGGGCTCGGATGTCATCGGTGGCTGCGATGAGGGCGGCCTCGGTGCTGTGGTTGGCCCGGAAGCCAGACTGTGAGAGGTCGAGGGATCCATTCGTTTCGAGGAAGGTGGCCAGCTGCTTGTTGACGGTCTTCTCGATGACTTTGGCCGGAAACGGGAGGAGCGAGATGGGGCGGTAGTTTTTGAGTTTGGTGGGGTCCGCTGATGGTTTCTTCAGAAGAGCACTGAGTTCGGCGTGCTTCCAGCTCTCCGGGAAGGTCGCGGTGTCGAAGGAGGTGTTGATGATGTCCCGCAGGAGGGGAGCGATGACAGCGTCGGCCTTGTTGAAGACGTGGTGAGGGCAGGGGTCGGTTGGAGATCCGGAGTGGATGGAGTTCATCGTACGGATGGTGTCTTCGGTGGTAATTGGGGTCCAAGCGCGGATGGAGGTGGTGGGGGGCGTTGGTGCTGTCGTGGGGTGTGTTGGTTGTGTGCTGAAGCTGTTGTGTATGTCTGCGATCTTGTTGTGGAAGTAGGAGGCTAGGGTGTTGCAGAGGTCTTGCGATGGGGTGATGTCGTTGTTTCCGGCGTTGGGGTTGGAGAGCTCTTTAACGATGTTGAAGAGTTCCTTGCTGTTGTGTGCGTTGTTGTCCAGTTGTTCCTTGAATGTAGTTTTCTTGGTGGCGTGGATCAGTTGATGATGTTTTCGAGTGGCGAGCTTGAGGGTGGTCATGTTGTCTGGTGTTGGGTCTCTGCGCCAGGCTCTCTCGAGGGCTCGGCAGTTCTTCTTGGAGCTCTTGAGTTCGTCAGTGAACCATGGTGCTTTCTTACTGCCGGGTCTGCTAGGCGGGGTCCTCAGTGGGGCGAGGTCGTCTGCGCAAGTGCTGATCCACTTTGTGAGGTTGTCGGCGGCCTGGCTGGGGTTCGCTGAGCTGGTGGGAGGGTGCTGGCTCAGGGATGCGGAAAGCTGGTCGGCAGTGATCTTGTTCCAGCTTCTGCGTGCAACCTGTTGCTGGTGATGGTGGATCATGGTTCTTCTGAAGCTGAAGTGGACGCAGCTGTGTCCATCCAGTGGAGTCCGGTGGCGTGGCTGAAGGCGATGTCCTTGCTGGATAAGAAGACAGCGTCGAGTGTGTGTCCGGCGTAGTGGGTGGGGGTGGTCACCAGCTGCTTGAGACCGAGGTTGGCGAGGTTGTCCAGCAGGGTGGTGGTGTTGCGGTCGTTGTTGTTCTCCAGGTGGAAGTTGAGGTCCCCGAGGAGGATGTAGTCAGCGGAGGGGAGGGCGTGCGGGCTGATGAAGTCGGCGATGTCTTCGCTGAATTATGTGCGTGGTCCCGGGGGTCTGTAGATGAGGGTGCCTCTGAGGGTGGTCTTGGGGTCGGTGTGGATCTGGAAGTGCAGGTGTTCGGCGGCTCTGAGGGTGTTGTCGGTGTTGGTTGTGATGCGGATGGCGTTCCTGTGGATGATGGCGATGCCTCCTCCGGTCTGATTGCCGCGGTCCCTCCGAGTGATCTTGTATCCGTCCGGGATGGCGATGTTGGGCGCTGAGGAGGCGTTCATCCAGGTTTCCATGAGGAAGGCGACGTCTGGAGATGTGGTGTCGAGGAGGTTCCAGAGTTCGATGGCGTGTCTGTGGACGGAGCGAGTGTTGAGCAGGATGCACTTCAGGTGGTTGCTGCTGGTGCTCGGCTTGGTGGGTGATCGTGTAGTGCAGGTCCGGAAGCAGGTGAACTTGCAGGAGTGGCAGCTGAAGGGTCCGTGGGTGTGTCTCGGGGTGGCTCGGTAGCATCCTGGGATCCGACCGGTGTTGATTGCGTTGAGTTTGGTGGAGTCGTAGGTCCGGCGGGTGGCCTGGCGTCTGCGGGGGCCAGGGGTCAGGGCGCTGGGCGCGGGCCAGGCGCAGACGGGAGCAGACGGGCTTACCTTTGGCGCACCTTTGGCGCTCATTCGGTGCTCCCGCTGCGCGCGTCCGCTGCGCGGTCGCTCAGGGGGCGTCATAAGTAAGGAGCCTGGAGGGCGGTTCAGCTGGGTGGCGGGAGCGGTGCGGCCAATGGGCAGGAGGGGGGCAGAGTCGCCGGAGGTCTGTTGCAGGAAGGAGGTCCGCGGGCGGCTCAGCGGCGGCTGGGTCGTCCGGCTGAAGGAACAGCACACAGGTGGGGGGGGCAGCAAAAGGGGGAAAATAAGGATTACACAGAGGAATAACGAGGGAGCAGATGGGGGATAGGGGAATAACACTGAGGCAAAACGAAGGCAGCAGAGCACAGGCAAACGAGGCAGCAGATGGGGAAAAACGGAATAACACTGAGGCAAAACGAAGGCAGCAGCGCACAGGCAGTCAGCGAGCAGGAGCAGCGGTGAGTGGGGGCGACCTCGCCTGGAGCATTCCAGGTGAAAAGCGTAGGAGTTGCTCCTGCCATATTGATGAAGTTGCCAAAACATAGGGACAGGTGGAGTAGACTGAGGAGAGAGGATTTCAGGCAAAGAATGACAATCTTCAGTATGGTTAATGAAGAGACTCTAATAAGTATTGCTCCTCATAAATGTCTGATTGTGGACTCGGACTTGGTTTACAAGTGTGAGCTCACATCAACAACTTCTCACTTCCACACAATCCCTGCCAATGTCAAGGCCTTTATTACATTCCACTTTCTGACAACTAGCCCTTTACATTGCTGCCTAAACAATGGGCAGCAAACCTTCACCATATGCTATGGTATAGATCATGCACAAGTATAGTCATTTCCATAATGCAACATGTGACTGCTACATCTTTCTGCAGTCAGCGATTATGCTAAACTGCATTCTAGAGACTACTGTGACTCGATACAACATGTAGTAGTTCCACCTGTAGGCTTATGAATTCTGGAATGTATCTCTAATGTAACTGACATGCATGCTTTTGACAGCCCATTACACTAGTGCACTTTTTATATATTCCCAAATTGCCTAACTTAACTCTCCAAGCTCATTGCCGTTCGTCAGCAGAGCCCATAAAGAGTGGTACACCTAGAATCTTTTTCCCCCAGATCTTTTTATTGACATTTTCAGTAAAAAGAACAATACAAAATAGAGCACAGTTAAATATCAAGCCATTACACACATAGACACATTGAAAATCTCCTACCCCAGTGCGATTCTCAACATTGTTGGAAGGTTCAGCCATGGCTCTCTGTTGCACCACAGATCTGACCTGGGGCACCACAGATATGACCTCTGTAGTCATTCCAGTGTCCCCGACCTTCATTGACAATCCTTTCAGCCAGCATTCAACAGTTCATGTTGTGTTTCCACCTTTCTAACATGGTCACTTGTTCTGCTCCCCATGTTTTGGCGATATTTCTTTTTGCGATGGCCAACCCAAGCGTTAACCATATACGTTCCATACGAAGCAGGTCTGTTTCCTCACAAACATCCAGGAGACACCATTTTGCTGTCGGATGAGGGAAGCTCCACTTACTTTGTTCAGACACTCAATTACTGCCACTCAAAAGCCCTGTATTTTTAAACTTTCCCAAATCGTGTGGTAAAAGGTACCAATCTGGCCACAACTCCATCTGAAATTGACTCTTTTGTCCTACCCATCTTAAACTATGTGTTCGGGGGATAATACATGCAGCTCTTTGATAACAGTTAATAGTTCAATGTTCTATTTTAGGATTTTGACTTACAAACTACATGTAACGAAAGAGCTCTTTTACAGAAACAGTAACCCACTGTGTGTTAGATTTGGGGGTCTCTAGTTGGCACAGGTAGGTACTTGTGACAAATAGGGACCCTTGCCTCTAGGCAGGTTAAGGAGGTATACTCCTAAAATAACCCCTACTCACCCCCTTGGTAGCTTGGCATGAGCAGACAGGCTTATCTCAGAGGCAGTGTGTGAAGCATTTGTGACCACATGCAGTAACCCAGTTACAACACTACAGATGGACACCACACAGATGTATATAAAAAATAAGTATTCTTTATATTAACTTAACACAGGACCACAAATGACAAAAATCCACAATGCTATACTTAAGATGGTAGTTTTAGCTTAGTTCAGTTCAGTTCTTAAGATGCAACACTTTAAGTCAATGTACCTTGCGATGCGGGACGCTTCCACAACAAACTGTTGCTGCGATGGAAATGCGGCAAAGTTCTGGTGCAAAGAAATAAAGACGTGAAGATCTTCCAGATGCGGCATGCTTCTCCAATGATGCAAGAGGTCTTGGTTCAATGCGTCAGCTGCAAAGGCATCACCCTTGTTCAGCGATGTGACGGCAACAGCCTCGGCTGCAGCACTCTTTTCCAACATTTGCGAGACGCTTCCGTGCAATGCGACAACTATAGCGGCGACATCCAAGCTGTGATGGCAGTAGCTCCGACGGCGCCATGCTTTTCCATGGGTGTGAGGTGCTTTCCTCGATGCGGTGCGGTGCGACAACTACAGCGGCGACATCGACGATGCCATGGCAGCAGCAGCGATGGCAACACGCTTCTTTCCTCGTTGTGGGACACTTCTCTCGATGCGGTGCAGTGTGACAACTACAGCGGCGACATCCAAGATGTCACTGCAGTAGCAGCGATGGCAACACGATTCCTCTTCGTTGCGAGGCGCTTCTCTCGATGCAGTGCAATGTGTCAGCTACAGCGGCGACACCCTCCTTCGGATTTCGGTCGGCAGTGGCTGCGATGGCAACACGCTACTTCCTCTTAAGTCACGCTTCCAGCTCCTTGCGGCACGCAATTCCTCAGAATGCCCCAAAACAGCAGCAGGCACTTCCAAAGAATTCTGGGGAGCTGGGGTTTGAAGTCTGTTGTCCCTGAGACTTCAGCAGGAGGCAAGCTCTGTTCCAAGCCCTTGGAGAGCCTTCAAAAGTTGAAAATAAAGCACACAAAGTTCTTTCTCCTTTCTTTGGCAGTCAGGCAACCACTGCAGGCCGAGCCCCCAAGCAGCACTTCAGCGTATTTTTTTTTTTTTTGGACGGTCTTATATAGCGCTCGACTTACCCTGGGGAACCCGTCCTGGCTTTTTCCCTGTGAGATAACCCGTACTGGGCATCCCCAAGGTGAAAGCCAAGCATCCCGCCGCGGGGGCCGTTGTGGAGATTAAGCAAGCTAATGCCCAGAGTTGCAGAGTGTGAACCCATGATTCGAGTGGGCACCGAAGCGAGAATTATCGAGTCCGTGGACATTTGGGCTCAAGACCCTGCTGCATCGGGAATCGAACCCTGGTCCCGGGTCTGACCTCTGCTTCTGGGTCTGCCTCCTCTAACCAGTGAGCCACACTTCTCCACGAGGGATAGTCTCTCCTCAGTTTCTTCAGGTTCCTCTCCGCAGCTAAGGTTTCTTCTTGTAGTCCAAAAGTGATCATATTTCTTGGGATCAGGGTCCCAATATTTATACCCCAAAATCCTTTGTTCTCTGAGGGCAGGGGGGCCTTTGCACAGTCCAAATCAGTTCTGGAGCACTCAGGGGACAAGACTCCTTCTTTCCTTTCACAGTGCAGGGCAGAAACATCAGTCGTCCAGAGGAGGTGGAGCTAGCATTGTGGAGGGAAAGCACAGCCCTGGAGCACTTTGTTGACATGATTCCTTCTCTTCTTTCACAGTGTAGGGCAGAGACATCAGTCGCACCCCAGGAGGAGGAGCCAGCATAGTGGAAGGCAGGCACAACCCTATTCAGGTCCCAGGTGCAACTCCTTCCACCCATCTAGATGCAGAGCTCTCTATTCACCACTGGGCTGACTCATTCTGTCTCCTGGAATCCCCCAGCCCTGTCATTCAAACTCCAGACAAGGAATACACAACCTAGCAGAGGCAGTCTTTGGATAGTTAAACAAGAAAATACCTACTTTCTAAAAGTGGTATTTTCAAACACAGAATGTTAAAACCAACTTCACTAAAAGATGTATTTTATCATTCTGAGTTCAGGCATACTAAACTCGAATTTCCACCATGTTCTCTGAGTCAGTTAAGATTATAAAATGTAATAATCTAACTGCCCATTCTGGCCTATGGAGAACAGGTAGCCTTGCAATAATGAAAAATGAAAATGGCTGCAGTTCACTATTAGGACATGCCACACACATCAGGGATTGTCCTACCTTATACTTACAATGCACCCTGCCCTTTGGCCTACCATAGGGGTGTCTGATATGAAGAAAAGGGAAGGTTTAGGGACTGGCAAGTGGGTGCACTTGCCCAGTCAGCATGACAGTACCAGACTGCACGCAGGCTCTGCAATGTCAGACCTTAGACACATTTTACAAGGCTGCTTCTGTGGATGGCACAACCAGTGATGCAAGCCCACTAGCAGCATTTGGATTTACATGCCCTGGGCACACTCAGTGCACTATACTAAGGCCTGACAAGTAAACCAAATCAGTCAATTATGGAATCACCAATTCATACATCAATTTTCAATAGGGAGCACTTGCACTGTGGCACTGGACAGCAGTGGCACAGTGCCCAAAGTATCTAACACCAGCAAAAACACATGATGCAACAGCAAAAAATTTAAGGGAGACCCACGCCAATGGTGCAGGTCTAAAACGGACCTATTTATCTTACAAGCACTTTGTGATCTGCATGGTACACGTTCTAAGCAGCAGGCATTTTAACCCTCTGCGCTACCTTACGATGAGTCAAAAATTCCACTAGAACAACCTCTGGTCACTTTCCGGGGAGACGATTAATTACCAGAGTTATCTTTACATTTTAATTGATGCCTGAAAATTGCTGGAGGCAAGGAATGCAGTAGCAGGTGCTTTTAAAATGTTAATACCCTAGGAAAAAAGACGCACCCACCGCAAGTCAGCGCCCAGTGCCGTGGCACCGATTGCACTGCCCTAGAACCGGCCTTCAATGATGCCACCAAGGAGATTGACTCAAACCGCATATTTTTACAAACTAATATGATTAAATGTATTTTATTTTATCACATAACAAGGGTGCAAATATTTAGTTGATAAATATATTTCACAATAGAAAAAAGCCAATCATCAGTTACACGTTTGTTAAATAAAGTGATCCAATGCTGGTTGACGTTTTTTGTCCCATGATGGAACTGAATGTGTTTAATTGTACTCACGACATTGTAGATTCAAAATACTACTTGTTGTAGTTATGTGTATTAGCAGGGGCATCAAGGGATAATTCCATTCATGAGCCGTTTAGACTTAGGTTTTCAGTACATTGAACCCAGAAAAGAAAAGTTGCGTAATCCTTTAATGTATGATCTGACTTAATGTTATTCAAGGTTTTGTTAAATGTTTATACTTTGCTCACTACCAAGAAACACAATAAGAAGGTGGCCAACAATAATGCATACTTGTTTGACTTGTAAAATATTTACCCAGATATGTTGTTGTTTCGAAGAGTAAAAGTAAAAACATACAGTATTTTACAGATCCACTAGATCTAGGTAGACTTGCCCGCCCCCGCATCCACCGAAGCAGAGGTGGAGGATGCTAGTTCTGCTACGTCAACCTGGAACATCCTCCCCATGCACCTCTGCACCATCACCTCACTTCCGGAATTCCGAAGGGCCCCCAAGACCTGGCTTTTCCAAAGAGTCTTCTGAGACTTGCAAGCACCTGTCGGATGATTAGCTGCACAATGCAAATCCTGATTGATTGATCGGACGTTCTTTCACAATGAATTAGGTTGTATGATTTGGAGGCATGACATCAAAGATTCAAACTTTGGTTTTAAACATCCTCAACTATTCTTTAATTTATCCACTAGAATAACTTTTGTTTTGTACGTTTGTACTGATATTCTCCTTGGGTTTTTTGGGTTGCCCTATATATGGTTACCATCCTCTGGTAACCAAAGTCTAAACCGGAAGGTCCCGCCATCTTGGATTGGGAAGAGGGCATTTTGCGCTCTAGTGGGAGGGCGAACACAGGGCCTCGTGCTATAAATTGAGGCAGAAGCCTCGTGCACAGCCTGTGCACATAGGCGGCTCCCCTGACACTCACAGGGAGCTTAGCCGGGCACTACACGGCATCACAGAGCCGAAATTGCTTTTTAAAAAATTATTTTCGAAGTTGGTTAGAAAAAATTTGTTTTACTTTTTAATTCACTCCACTCCCCGCGCCTGGTCATATTAGCTGTTGGGGGCATTTTCGAGCCGTTTCTGGGCTCTGAATGACCTCTGGTAACCAAAGTCTAAACCGGAAGGTCCCGCCATCTTGGATTGGGAAGAGGGCATTTTGCGCTCTAGTGGGAGGGCGAACACAGGCCCTCGTGCTTCATAAATGGCTGCACTCACTCGTCCGCGCAGCGGGCGGGCGCAGCGGGCGCACCGATGGCGCGCCGGAGGCGCGCCAGAGGCAAGCCCGTCTGGGCCCGTCCGGGCCCGTACGGACCTAGGGCCAGACATGCTGCCCAAAGCAAAGCGAGGGCCTCTCACATACTCGCAAGAACAACTTTTGCCTCTCTGCCCCAAAGCCTCCTGCCTTTGTCCGAGGAGATTGAGGATGGATGTGCTTTTCAAAGTCTGCGATCTATGTACTACGGAAAGTAAAGAGGCACAGAATGCTCCCCCCCACAGGGAACCACTTCGACTAGCCCTCCTGAACTGTAGATCTTTACCTAGGCACTCCTTACACATCCACCATCTGATTTTGGATCATAAGCTTGATGTGCTATTTTTGTCGGAAACATGGACATCTGACAGTTCGGACTTCGACATGGCGAACGCTCTTCCCCCCGGATTTTGTATCTTCTGCCTGCACAGACCGCGAGGCAGAGGGGGCGGGCTGGCCATTATATATAGAGACACGTTGACATGTAGGGCCGCTGAAGGGTCTATCAAGGATGCGGAAAGTTGTAGATTTAAGATTCAACTGTCCCCCAACGACTCACTGTCGGGGCTGCTGATTTACCGGCCTCCGGGTAACATCAAGCAGTTCGTGAACTCTCTGCTTGAAGAGGCCCCAATGCTAATAGCGTCGGCACCCAATTTTCTCCTGCTTGGAGATTTAAACCTACATTTCGACTCAGCGGAGGATAAAGTTGCAAACGACCTAAGATCCGAACTTGGGTTGGGGAACATCACCCTCCATAATCAGGAGCCCACCCACGTCAAGGGCCACCTATTGGATACAGTGTTTTCTAATCTTCCCCTTCTCTCCATGTCACCGTCCCTGCCTCTCCCTTGGACTGATCACTTCCTGATCCCCTTTCAAATGGGTTTTGTTACAGCTCCCCCACCTCCCCCGGCAGCCACAGCACAAGTACCAGTAAGGGTATGGTCGAAACTCCCGGTCAGCGATCTTACACGCAAGCTGACACATACCATCCCGGTGCTTAATAGGGATCCTATAGAGGCAGATGAGGCTTTCTGCGAATGGCTCAGCACAGCCTTAGATGCGGTACTTCCCCTGAAAATAGCCAACAGGAAGACGGGGGGCCCCAAATCCCTATGGTTCACCCCAGAGCTGGGTCTTCTGAGAAAAATTTGTAAAAAGAAAGAACGTGACTGGCGGAAAAACTGGACAGGAAACTCCAAAGAAGAGTACAGGGCAGCCATGAGAACGTATAAAGTGGCACGCAATGCCACCAAAGCGGCCTACCTTGAAAATAGGATAAAATCATCAGCCAGTTCTTCAAGGGAAACCTATAAAATTCTCAAAGAGCTGCTCAAAGTTCCAGTATCTCCAGAACCCTCAGAGGGGAGTACGGACCGCTGTAACCTTCTGGCCCAGTACTTTGACCAGAAAATTCAAAACATCATAGCCGGCCTCCCCTTGCCCCGTCAGAGCCCGCCCTTAGGGGAGAGCTGTCTGGCCACTGATAGAGTCGTGCTAGACAAGTTTGCCCCGATCACTAGGGAAGCTTTCTGTAAAGAGCTGGCCGCGCAAAAAAGTGGCTCTCCGACGGATCCCATGCCTATGTACATCCTAAAGCAGTTTACGGATGTCATAGCGGGTCCGGCAGTAGATCTACTCAACGCTTCCTTTGCCGCCGCCAAGGTCCCCCCCAGTTGGAAGCAGGCTATAGTAAAAGCCCTGCTAAAAAAAGCGGGCCTTGACCCCGCCGATTTGTCCAACTTTCGGCCAATCTCCTTACTGCCAGGGATGGGAAAGATCGCTGAGAAATGGGTTAACCGGCAACTCTCGTCCTTTTTGGAATCCAACGAGTTGTTACGGCATACCCAGACTGGCTTTCGGCCCGGTCAGGGCACTGACTCGGCGCTGATCACCATGGTAGAAGAGGGCAGGTGCATCTTAGATTCAGGAGGATCAGCAGCCCTGGTCCTCCTGGATCTGAGCGCGGCATTTGACACGGTGGATCACAAGATCTTGATCCACCGGGTGGAGGAGCTGGGAGTAAGAGGCCTGGCGCTCACCTGGCTAACGTCATTCTTGAGTGATCGAACATATCAAGTGTGCGAGGGCAACAATAGATCAGTGCCCACCCCCCTTCAGTGTGGTGTCCCGCAGGGCTCATCTCTGAGCCCTACGCTTTTTAACGTCTACATGGCCCCACTGGAGGGGGAGGTCGCACCCTTTGGAGTGAAACTCGCAACGTACGCGGATGACACCCAATTGATTGTTTCGCTCTCGCTCGCAGAAAACCATGGTGAGAAGTTTGCCGCCTGCCTTACCAACATCATGGCATGGATGGCCGACTCAAGACTCAAGCTTAATACCTCCAAAACCGAGGTGATGTTGCTGGGAAATCTCTACACCTCCCTCCCCAAATGTATGTGGCCGGCCTGCTTAGGAGATCCTCCGACCCCGAAGGGATCCATAAAAAGTCTCGGCGTCTGGCTTGAACCGGAGCTGTCGATGCACACTCAGGCGAAAAAAATAGCAGGGTGTTGCTATGGGCTGCTCCGCTCAATACGGAAAGTTATGCCCTTACTCCCACTAGACTCCAGGAAATTGCTGGTACAGGGCCTTATTCTGTCAAGACTGGATTATAACAACGCCCTTTTCCTGGCTGCACCGGAATACACCCTGAACGTGCTCCAGAGGGCACAGAATGCAGCCGCAAGACTGCTGACGAATACACCCAGAAGAACGTCAGCGAAACCGGCCTTGAAAGCACTCCATTGGCTGCCCATAAGAGCGAGAGTGAAATTCAAAGCGCTCTGTACAGTGTTCAGAGTCCTCCAAGGCACAGGCCCTCCGATCCTCAGAGATCTGATCCGCCCTTACAAATCATCACGAACGCTCCGCTCTGGCGAGGAAAACCTGGTAGCTATCCCGAGAGCAAAAAGAGCAAGGGCCGGAGGACGCCGCTTCTCAATAAATGCGGGTCAGCTATGGAACTCCCTCCCAACATCAATGAGGAAAGAACCTAACTTGACCAGATTCCGAAAATCTCTGAAAACGTTCCTTTTCCCCCAGAATGACTAACATCTCTGGATGCGGTTCAGAGGAGGTCTGTCTGTGTGTACACGTAGCGCTGGGACGCTCAAGGGCAGCCATGCGCTTTAGAAATTCTTTTTCATTTCATTTCATTTCATTTCATATATTAAAAAGCATTGGGTCCAGCAATACTGATGTAGTCTCATCCATCCAAAGGAAACACCAACACCATGGAAGTAACTTCGGGAAGTTTATTGGAGCTGGGAGGAAATTAGCAGGGCAGCACTTGAGCAGGGCAAAGGCAAACAATCCTACCACACCACGTCCAGTAGAGCATGAATTTAGGCAGGGCTCACGGTTCCGTTAGCAGGCTCCAAGTAGGCACAGCAGTAGATTGGATGGTGTCTGGTGTCTGTGGCGTATCTCATGATGTAGTCTCATCCATCCAAAGGAAACACCAACAGCATGGAAGTAATAATAAAGTAATAATAATAATAATAATAAAGCCATTTTTAAAGCGCCTGGTTACACTAAAAATTATGTGTCCCGCGCTAGAAAGCTACTATATCTCAAGAAACAGGAGTGAAGGAGAGTGAGAGCAGGGGTCAGAGGTGGGAGGGGTGGTTGATGCTTGGATAGAGATAAGTTTTGAGTTTGGCGCGGAATCTGGTTTCTGAAGGTTCCATGCGAAGATCCAGTGGGAGTTCATTCCAGTGCTTAGGGGCCAGGTGTCTAAAAGAGCGACCACCCATCTTGGCTCTGCGGGTGCGAGGGAGTTTAAACAGCATGGCTCCTGCCGATCTCAGATTTTTGATGGGACGATGGATTGTAAGGAGTTTTTGCAGATATTCTGGGCCTTTGCCCTGGGCAATGCGATGCGTAAAGCACAGGGCTTTAAATTTAATGCGATCTTTGACCGGGAGCCAGTGAAGTTTTGGTAGAAAATTCTTCCCAGAAGCTCTGCGAGGTAGGTTGAGTACCAAGCGGGCGGCAGCGTTTTGTACGCATTGCAGTTGGTGTAAGCATTTTTTGTTTAGAACTAAGAGCAGGACATTGCCGTAGTCGAGATGGGGTGTGACTAGGGCATGTACTAGTGTCTTTCTGGCATTGTTGGGGAGTAGGTCAAGGACTTTGCGGAGGGTTTTTAATGTGCTGAAGCACCTTTCCGTGACTTTATTGACTTGAGATCTGAAAGAAAGGTCAGAGTCAAGCATTACTCCCAGATTTCTAATGGAGTCCACGGGGTGAGGGAAGTTGCCTAGTTCCGCTGGCCACCACATGTGCGACCAAGCGGAGGGGGATTTGCCCACAATTAAGAGTTCAGGTTTTTCGCCGTTAAGGCGCAAACAGTTATTGTTCATCCATAATGCTACAGTAGAGAGACATTTGGAAAAGATGGTGGCATCTTCCGGATGGTCTAGAGATAGCTTGATCATCAGTTGGGTGTCGTCGGCGTAGGTAACAATATCCACCCAGAAACATTCAACTATGTGAGCCAGGGGCTCCATATAAAGGTTGATTAGGGTCGGGCTTAAACTGGAGCCCTGCGGAACTCCATGTCTCAACGTCCGGGAGAGGATGTGAAAGGGGGACAGTGCATCTGGAAACTTCTGTTGGTCAAAAAGGATTTTAACCAGGAAAGGGCAGGTCCCTCAACTCCCATGTCCGAAAGGCGTGACAGCAGCGTTGTGTGCAGCACGGTGTCGAATGCTGCACTGAGATCCAGTAAAACCAACGCTGCTGTCTGTCCTTCGTCGGCCATTTGTCTGAGGTATTCAGTGGAATATAGGACAGCGGATTCTGTCGAGTAGCCGGCTCTGAAACCCGATTGAGTGGGGTGTAGGAGAGAGTTCTCTTCCAGATATTTCATAAGTTGCCTGTTGACTACTTTTTCCGCTATCTTGGCACGGAAGGGAAGAAGGGAGATAGGTCGAAGATTTTCGAGTTGGGATATGTGGACATTAGGGTTTTTTTCAGGGGAACGACCTGGGCTGTTTTCCATGTGTCAGGAACGTGGCATTCTTGGAGAGAAAGTGTGATGATGTGAGTGATTTGATCAATCATACTCTCCAAGTCTCCTTTGCAGCGGTTGGGGGGGCATACATCACGGGCTGAGCCAGACTGTATGCTTTGGACATTGTTCAGCATTTCCTGTCTCTCAGGTACTTTAAAGCATGTCAAGCGGGATTTGACAGTGATGTTGTCTTTAACTGCCATCTGTGTGTTAGGATCCTTGGCTCCATCAGTAAAAGTGGCATGTATTTTGTCTACCTTGCTGGAAAAGTGATCCGCTATGGATTCGCATTGCTCACTTGAGTAGGTATCTTGTGCTTCGAGTCTGTTCGGGACCGTTAGCTCTTTATAAATAGCGAAGAGTTCTCTGGTAGGGTTGTCGGCCGCTTCTATTCTGCCTTTAAAGTGGGCACCCTTTGCTGCTCTTACTAATTTGTAATATTTTTTTTGTTCTGTTCTATAGTGTGACTTTCTAGATTGTAGCTTTTCCTCCATTGTCTTTCAGCGTTTTTGCATTTTGCTTTAGCTTCTTTAAGTTCTTGCGTGAACCAGGGGGCAGTTTTGGTAATTCTTACGGGAGGTTTGAAAGTCCACGGCGCTACCTTATCTAAGGCGTTGGACATCCAACTTTCATAATTGTTCCATGCTTCTTTCAGAGTATTGCTAGGGGGCGGTGGTGTTTCAAGTAGAGCAGACTTAATTGTTTCCTGCTTGAATTTTTTCCAATTTCTATGTTTCTGTGGTAGGGGGTTATTGGTTTTATTATCGGGAGGGATGGCTACTGTTTCAAATGGGATGATGAGGTGATCAGACCAGGTAATTCTGATCGGGGAGGAGACGGTGATATCTTTCCAGTTGGCAAATATGGGGTCCAGAAGGTGTCCTTGTTGGTGCGAGTCGGATCTGGATTGAAGGTTAAGTTCTAGAGGTTTTAGTGCTTCTATTACAGTCTGGGCCTCCTTACAATCCTTGTTGTCAAAGTGAAGGTTTAGGTCACCTAAGATAAGACATTTTTTGTACCGAAGTGCCGGTTGGGTTATTAGTTCGGTGAGATGTTTGCCGAACTGTGCAGCCCCTTCAGGTGGCCGGTATATAAGTAGTCCGTTGATGTTGTTTTTGGTTCCTGCTTTTATTGTGAAGAAGCCGCTTTCACAGTTAGGTAGTGTTGCCTTCAGTAAGGTACAGTCTAATTCAGTTTTGTAGATGAGGGCTAAACCTCCGCCTCTCTGTTTCGGTCTATCTAGTCTGAGTAGGCAGTATCCGTGAGGAGTGGCTTCGAGGGCTTCAGGAGATGAAGCATCTTCTAGCCACGCCTCGTTTAGAAATAGTACATCTGGGCTGCTATCCGTCAGTGGTCATAGATCTCTGTTTTATGCTTCCTCATGGATCTGCAGTTAAGCAGCAACATTTTTAGTTTAGATGTCTCTCTTTTATTTATCTTTAAGAGAGGAGTAGTGTACTTACAGGTCTCGCAGTATACAGGTATGGAGGCAGCCGGTAAGGCGTGGTAGCATTTATCTTTAAGTTTTGGGCGTAGGGATAAGAGTTTATGTTTGGTATAGTGTACTCTGTGCCTGGGAGTTGCAGTTTCCCTCATGTCCAGGGAAGCAGGTTGGCGAAGGGTCCTGCCCCGAGCCCCGTTCGGTCGCGGACGGGCGCAGACGGACTTGCCTTAGGCGCGCCCGCTGCGCGTCCGGTGGATGCACATGATTTATAGGGATTGTAAACGTCGGTAGGGGGCATGGCCTCAGGAAGGGGCGTGGCCTCTGGGATCGCCGGTAATGGCGTCAAGAAGTTGATTAGTGAAGTTTCCGCGGCAGAGCTAAAATCCGCTGCGCAGGCTTGTGAGGAGCGAGCAAGTGCCCTGAGAAGATGTCAGGAGGATGTAGGTGAGTTAAAAACACAGATAAGTGACTCTCGAATTTTGTAAAAACAAAGGTAGCGCTCCTGGCTTCCGTCTCAGGAGAATTGTAGATTCTTGTCTGGAGCTTGTAGTCAGCGTCTTTTTATATACTCAGCGGGGGGTGTGGCCTCAGGAAGGGGCGTGGCCTCTGGGATCGCCGGTAATGGCGTCAAGAAGTTGATTAGTGAAGTTTCCGCGGCAACGCTAAAATCCGCTGCGCGGGCTTGTGAGGAGCGAGCAAGTGCCCTGAGAAGATGTCAGGAGGAAGTAGGTGAGTTAAAAACACAGATAAGTGACTCTCGAATTTTTTAAAAACAAAGGTAGCACTCCCGGCTTCCGTCTCAGGAGAATTGTAGATTCTTGTCTGGCGCTTGTAGTCAGCGTCTTTTTATATACTCGGCGGGGGCGTGGCCTCAGGAAGGGGCGTGGCCTCTGGGATCGCCGGTAATGGCGTCAAGAAGTTGATTAGTGAAGTTTCCGCGGCAACGCTAAAATCCGCTGCGCGGGCTTGTGAGGAGCGAGCAAGTGCCCTGAGAAGATGTCAGGAGGAAGTAGGTGAGTTAAAAACACAGATAAGTGACTCTCGAATTTTTTAAAAACAAAGGTAGCACTCCCGGCTTCCGCCTCAGGAGAATTGTAGATTCTTGTCTGGCGCTTGTAGTCAGCGTCTTTTTATATACTCGGCGGGGGGCGTGGCCTCAGGAAGGGGCGTGGCCTCTGGGATCGCCGGTAATGGCGTCAAGAAGTTGATTAGTGAAGTTTCCGCGGCAACGCTAAAATCCGCTGCGCGGGCTTGTGAGGAGCGAGCAAGTGCCCAGAGAAGATGTCAGGAGGTAGTAGGTGAGTTAAAAACACAGATAAGTGACTCTCACATTTTTTAAAAACAAAGGTAGCGCTCCCGGCGTCCGCCTCAGGAGAATTGTAGATTCCTGAAGTAACTTCAGGAAATTTATTGGCGCAAAGGAACTCCATGCCAAGAGCCCAGACACAAACTGATCCTCTCCTCCAACTGTCAGAGAAACACAGTATGTGATAGTCCCCACATTCCACTCCAGACATGAGACAAGTAGAAAAGGAAGAAGGCAGACTACAACACAGTATAACAAATACCCATGCCTGTAATCTGTTGTTCATGTGCCTTTAACTGTGGTTCACAATCCTTAGTCTTGTGGGACTTCCCATAGTCAAGTATTTCTAATTGAGCGGTTCTAATTTGTCCAGTGAATTTCCACTGAGTGCCAAGAAAGGAAAGAAAACTACTGCATCCACCACCCAGGAAGTAATCTGAGGTTTGTCACAGAGAAAATAGTATTCAGAGAGACAAGGGTGAGCAGTCACATTTATCGGGACTCTGTCATTCAATTTTGTATATGTTTATACTTTGTTAGGTTTAGACTTCAGCAGATTAAGCCTGTATAGTTAGTTACTTTCCTGCTCAGTAGGAACTTTAGGGTACAATTACAAGTTGGAGATTCCACCTATATGTGGTTTTAAAGGGCCTTTGTTTGGAGCTCCCAAGCTAGAAAGACTACGGATGCAATACAAAAACATTTGCTGGTGAGCCAGTCAGCATTTCCTATCAGGTAGTCCAATTATTCCAGTTAAGGTCCTGCCAGAAGATCCTATCAAAGTGCAACCTTCATTTATAGTTACACTTTCAAAAAAATGTTTATTTTTATTTTGCCAGAAACCAAAATGAAAAGAAACCATAACAAAATCGGTTACAGTCGTACAGAGACATACATATACAGTCCATATCTCAGTTAATTCCAAAACACACCCCTTTAGTCCCACCCACACATATTTCTCTGTTGTAGTGTCCCATGTGTCCTCCTCATCTGGAATGCTACAAATCTGGAGAGCCAGGACTTATTTTTAGAATTAAAGGTGGGGCCCCTCAGAGGCCGCTTGCCATCACATAGCCCCCCATCTAGGCCATATTAAGCCTTCCATTTGCCCCACACCCTGCGGAACTTCCTCAGGCACTCTCTTGCCTTATAGGTGACCCTTTCTGCCGCCATGTACTTATCCATTCCTGCCTTCCACTCTCGATGTTGGGGCGTGATTGCAGCCCCCCAAGTTCGTGCTACATCCCGTTTTGCCACCACCAGGGCCAACTGAGCAAATCTGAGCTGCCGTTGGCCCAAATCTATATCTACGGGTATACCCAACAATATGTATTTAGATTCCAGTGGTAGTGTTGAGTCCAGAATCTTGCTCAGTTCCCCCAACATCGCCTCCCAATAGGTCTGCATTTCAGTGCAGTCCCATATGACATGATAGAAATCTCCCTGTTCATAGCCACATCTATGGCAACTCGGGTCGCTAGCACGGCCCATCCGGTGGAGTCGGACCCTATCATAGCAGACTCTGTGAAGTATTTTATATTGGATAAGGTGGAGACAGGATTTAATAGCCACCTCTCGATGGTGCATCAGGTCTGCTTCCCAGTCTATGTTTTCAAGTGCGCCCAAGTTCAGTTCCCAGGTCTCCCTCAGCCTGCCCAGCCTGTCTGGTGTATTATTATTCAGGGTCCAGTATGTGAGTGATACTGCCTTAGTAAGCACTAGTTCCTTTAGCAGGCGCCACCCCAGTGGAGTATATTCTGGTAACGGTAAGGAGAGGGAGGTCTCTGCCCGCTAGGTGAGCCGACATCACGCATATTTAAAAAACTGGAAGGTATGCTGCGCAAAGTCTGTCTGAAGCGAGCGGAAACATTTGAGTTTACCCTTGGTCGTGATATCTCCTATGATAGAGATACCTATGGCGTTCCACCCCTCGAAGCCCCTCAGTTTTTGGATTTCTTTTAGCCAGGGACAATGCCAAAGGGGCGTTTGCTTAGTGGATTTGCGGGCCCATCCTATTGCCCTTGTTACTCTCTCCCACGCTTCTATCGAAGTTTGGGTGGCTGGTAGAAGTCGCCCTCTGCCCCGTTCCCCATAGAGATAATGAAGGAAGGTACAACGCGCTATGGTTTCCTTTTCCAACCTGTAAGTGGGATGGTCTGCCGTGACATGTATCCAGTAATTCACTGGGGTTAGGTGTTTCGCCCAATAGTAGGCCTCTATATCTGGCAGCAAAATCCACCCATTATACTGATAACGGTGCAGCGTAGTCAAAGCGATCCTCAGGTGTTTCACAAGCCACAGGAGGGAACGTAGTTCTGCATCAATAGCTCAAAAAGTCTGTCTGGGAAGGGGGAAATACGCATTCTGTAGTGCATAAAGAAAGCAGGGCAAAGTGATAATTTTAAACATGGCAGCCTGGCCTCGAATTGTGAGAGGGAGGGAATTCATCACTGTGTATCTTCTGCGAAGTTGGTTATTACCCGTTGGATGTTTCTCTGTTAGGAGAGGCTCCTGTCTGTGGTGATATATATCCCTAGGTAGGTGAACCCAGCATCTGCTATCTGGAGGACCCCAGGGATGGTCGGCCATACGGACAGGGCGCTTGGACTATAGTTTTACCGACTTATGCCAGTTGATGGTGTACCCCGAGTAGGATCCATATATGTTCATGGTGGCGAGCAAGGTGGGAATCGTGGTCGTCGTATGAGAAATATAGAGCAGAATGTCATCCGTGTATAGCAAAATCTTTTCTTCCCATGTGTCCCTCAGTTGAATTCGGAACCCCCCGGATCTCTGGGCATTGCCTAATCACACAGGCTACTGTCTCAATTGTGAGGGCAAAGAGCAAAGAGGAGAGAGGATAGCCCTGACGGGGGTCTTTTCTGACAGGGAAATCTCCGGGGATCTAACCATCAACCTTGACGGATGTATGACGTTACAACGCATGCTTTTACCACGCATTCCTTTACAACACGTTTTTTACAACGCATGCCTTTACAAAGCATAGTGCTTTGGGGTGCTGGATAGTGAATAGTTTAATTTACTATTCCAACTCCAGTCCCCGTGGATAATAGGGAAGGTGTTGGATAGTAAATTAAACCTATTCCCTATACTAGAGCGCCCCCCAGCGCAATGCGTTGTAATGGTTTGCGTTGTACAAGTTGCGTCGTAAAGGCACTGCGTGGTAAAAGTTGCATTGTAAAGGATGTTTCCCACCTTGACTTTTGCCCGGGGATCTCTATACAAGAGTCCTACCCATTGCTGAAAGTTGGGACATATACCATATTTGACCAGGGTGGCCTCAAGGAAGGGCCAGTGTACCACGTTGAAAGCCTTTTCTGCGTCCAGGGATAGGAGTAGATGTGGGGTATTGCGATCCTGAACCACCATTAGCCAATTGTGGGTCCTTCGTAAATTCAGTCGGGTCACCCGACTGGGCAGGAAGCCCGTCTGTTCCTGATGTACTAGAGTAGTGATTACTTGCCAGAGCCTCATAGCGAGGAAAGTGGCCAATATTTTCACCTCTATATTAAGAAGAGATATAGGGCGATGTGATGCACAGACAGTGGGGGGCTTTCCTTGCTTGTGAACAAGGATGATCATGGCCATGCGCAGGTCCAGGGGCAGGATTCCCACTTGGGACGCATCATGGAAGAGATTCAACAGGTGGGGGCCAAAGAGATCTACGCATTTCTTATAAAATTCCTCAGGTAGTCTGTCGTGGCCCGGGGTCTTAGCGGGGCATAGTTGGGTTATGGCCAGTTTAATTTTGTCCATCGTTAGATCCGCATCCAGTCACTCTCTATCACCCTCCTCTGTAACAGGATATGAATGTCCGCTAGATAGTCTGTTATGTCCGGGCGCTCCCTCAGATTCCGGGCTCATAGAAGTTTTGATAGTAGGACACAAACCTCTGCACTATCTGCCTATCATGCACCTGTGGAATCCCCTGGGGGTCCACAACACTTTTCACCCACCGGGCCTCCCTACCCTACGACTAAGTCATGCCAGGAGCTTGCCCGACTTGTCTCCCACATCATAAAGCCTATGTTGGGTCGCCTGGGCTTGGGCCTTAGCCTCTTGCATGGCCAGAGCCCTGTATTGATACTGAGCATCTGATAGTTGTTGCAGAACTTGAGGGTCTCTCTGCGTAAGGTTCCTGCTTTTCAGGGTAAGAATTTGGACCTGTAGTGTGGTGAGTTGTTCCTGGGCCTTTCTCCAGTCCCAGGCTATCCGGTACTGAGGCCTATCCCTTAAGACTGTTTTATACGCCTTCCAGAGCACCACTCCGGAATGCACTGAACCCAACTTTTCCGCAATAAGACTTTTGTGTCAGCTCGAATGCCCTGGAGCACCTCCTTAGTCTGTAGGTCCCATGACGTCAGTCTCCAGCTTCCCCATCCCACCCGGGCCCTCTTACCCACCCGAACATATAGAGGCGAGTGGTCAGACAATCCCCTGGCCATGTATTTCACCTCGTAGATATCCTGTATCGCACCGTGCGGGAGGAATACATAGTCTAGTCTCAAGTAGACCCTGTGAGCCCCAGAATAGTACTAGTATTGTCGAACCCCCGGGTGCAAGTGTCTCCACACACCTACCAAACCAGGAGTGTCCGCAAGACGGGCCAATTGTGTATCCGGAGTCAGATGTACGTGCTCTCCCGAACGATCTGTAGGGACATACATGTCGTTGTTAAAGTCTCCCCCGGTTATGTGCGTCGAGCCCGGTGCCTCCAGCAATATGTGCGTCACCCCGTGTAGTGTCCTAGTCTGCAATTTCGGTGGGGCATAAACTGATAGGATAGTAACAGTTCTCCTACCCCATGAGTCCGTCACTCCCACATAGGTTCCTTGGGGATCTATCCATGTGCGCTTCACAGTGAAGGGCGGCGACTTTTTAATCAGGATGGCAACTCCTCTAGAGGCGGAGGTGTACCCCGCATGCACCAATTTATAGTTACACTTAATCTCACACTAATACTTTCTTGCAGAGTACATTTCCTCACAAACACGTTATCACCATCCTTTAGATGAAGGACGTAGATGAGACAAAAATCTCATAAATGGATTACTCAATATGAGAAATCTGAAGACTGGCAACAAATTACCAAGTATTTTCCTATTGAACCATAGATTAAGGATCTGTCTCTGATTTACAGTTTCTTGAGTAAGTTGAGGGGCATTAGGACCTGGTTTCCCTTGAAGTTGGAAATGTAAATGTTCTGTTACTTCTACCCTGAGTCCGCGCTATGTGTTCTTTCTACACCTGCATTAGTTTAGCAGGCTGCTGACCACAGTATACCATGCAGTTATTACCTAAATCGTAATACTTCCTGTACTGCAGCACCAGATAATGGTCTGATCCAATGTTATGACAGAAAGTCAACCTGAAAAAATGAGGCTGCATAAAATCTGACAACTATTTGGTTTGTCCATGCAAGAGGGTAGAATAACCGTTGCATTTTCCTTCTCATAAGCAGCTACTGCAAATACTGCTGAATGGAATTACAGCAATCTGTGAATAAAGCTAGAATTTAATCAGAATGATAATGCCTTTGTTTTTAGGTTTGTCTGCACAGCGCTTGTGCTTTGTTTGAGAAATCTATTGTTTTTATTTTAAACTTAAAAGGGACTTACATCCTGCCTCCTCTCTTTCCTGGCTTCTCATTAATTCCTGCAAGTGCCACTTACCTTTCCTCCATTTCTATTGGCTGTAGCATATTTCCTGCACTTACCAATGCTTGTTCCTCGTCTGCTTCTCTTATCAGTTTCCCACCACTGGAGTCCTGGTAACATCTATTTGGTGGAACTATATTTTCATAAAGTTTTGCCTTTTACCCTTGCAGCTTGTTTATATAACAATTTATTAACCGGAGAGATTGATTTGCGTAGAAAGGATGCTGTTTGGTGCCGTAGAGACTCGAACCAAGATCCCCAGCTCTGGAGTCAGCAGCTCTGGCCGCTGCCCACATCGTATCCACTATCTTAACATCTGTCAGGGAACTCATTCTTTCTCCCAGATGATGACTGATGAAAACAGCTCTTTATTCAGTACCTAGGCGAAACCGATGCCTTACCAATGTTCGTTTTGAATGTAATTCTGTTCAGTTCTTTTTGAGATATTTATGTTCAAGAAAATTGTCAGGTGGGCTTCGAAGGGTTACTCAAGCAGTAACTTTACAATATGTTGTATGTTAATTTGCAGACTACTCACAAATTTGGATCTTGGAATACTCTGAAGAAAATAAGGAAATCATGTTAGAAAAGGGGGCACACTTCTCTTCATCCGATGCGGTATCAGTGGGTCGTCAGAGGACTCAATACGTTTGGAATTTGATTAGCAGGCAGAAACTGAAAATCATTGTTTGAGCCGCCACTGAGGGATGCGAGGCCCAAACCCTGAGTCCTAAAAAGGATGACTGAAGCAGTATAATGGGCTGAGAAGCATGCTCTGACCTCAGGGAGTGTTCCTGAGGGGCAGGAAGATAAAAAAGCCCCTATTTTTCCTGTCCGATATTCACATCCAAATTCTGGTGAAAGTATCCGTGCATGAGTAGATAAGATTTTCATAACAATATTTTGTGGTTTCAAAAACTGAAACATTTTTTCACAATGAATCTTTGCATGACAATGACAATGCACGGTGAGCACGGTAGACCCTGAGGCTGAAACTCTCAGTGCAAAAGCTGTGTGCACGTTATTTTAGTGGCACAGAGACAAGCAGGGCCTGGCTACAGGCCCAGCTCCTTTCCCATGGCCCACTGAACAGGCCCAAAGTCATGCACAGCGAATTTGGTGGCATAAAGGATGGAGCAGGGCGTGACCACAACTAGGCCCTGTACCCAGTGTGTGATGTGCATGATGAAGGCCATGTGCAGCGTGTTCAGTGGCGCAGGGGCTGGTGCAGGAGCTGTACACTAAGCCTGCTATGCCTGGACAAACGCAGCAGGGGAAATGCATAGGGAGAGTGGGTGCAAGACCTGGTCAAAGGCCAAACCTCATTGTTTAAGGCCACAGTGAGAAAACAGATTCAAGAGAGTCTGGGCATTGGGCCGGGCCACCCCGAGGACAACCTATGCTGCACTAAGGCAATGGCAGTGCACAGCTGAGGCTGGACTAGCGAGCTGTTGGCTGCAGTTCTGGGGAGCAGGACAATCCATGCAGTCAACCCAGCTGTGCAAAGCAGAAGATCTTCCATAGTGGGCGTTGAGCATGCAGGATGTGCGACGCAGGGCCACGCGGAAGGCCAGCTCTGTGGCCTACCCCTGCTGCACGCAGCCAAAGGTTTGCGTCCCAGTGTTTGGCATGGTAGAGGTTGGATACGCAAGAGGTTGGATACGCAAGAGGTTGGATACGGAAGTAGTTGGATGCACAAGAGGTTGGAGACAGGCCCTAACAAAAGCCAAAGGCTTCCACTTTGCATATATTTCTCTGGGAGTGGGTAGTGGAGCGCACAGAAAACATGGGAAAGAGGTGTGCATGAAAAGGGAGCACAGCCACCGTCCTATGTTGGTCTAGTATGCCACAGCACCAGCACTGTACCAACATGTGATGCTGGAGAAGTTACATGAGTAGGTCCTCCTTGTGGTGTAGAAACTCATGCTCTGGTACCAGTAGCAGACACATGTTTTATTGTGTAAATGTGTACTGGGGCACAGCTGTCCTATTTCTTTGTTTCCTAGCATTTTATTAGCCTGCAACTGTTACACTCCGAATAGTTGGCATTAAGTGCAGATGGATGACAAAACATGATTTAAAAATTCCTCAGTGATCCTTGAAGGACATGCATACTACTTGCCCCAGTGAAGATATTTACCGCATGCACCCCCGGTGCTATCATCATCGTTGATAAGAAAGGGACAACATTTCCAAAATCTGTGCTTTATTTAGTCTTACCCAGAAAAAAACATCAATTGATTCTTGAGGTAGCCTGTCAGATTACACTACATGTTAAAAAACAGCAGCAACAACTGCCTTAAAGACACATTGCTAACATTCTGACAGGCCGGTTTCTGCTTTGCTGACTGGGAAAGCTGATGTCAGCTGTTAGAACAGGTTTTGCCAGTAAAGGCATTTGCTTAACCACAGGGAGTGACATCTGCCTTATGGAAAACCCAAGCAATGATGTGTTTCAACACGTCTCACTCAGCTTTCTGTAACTAAAGATCATTACTGCAGTTGCAAGGAATGGCAGACGTCTAGACAGCACTAAACTACTGCAGAGTTTAGAAACAATATTGGTTCGCAAAACTAAATATTACGTAAAGAATGAAAGCTACAGAAAGGTTTCAAGGGAACCTTGATAAATGATATAAGGTGCATTTGTCCAGTTGAAACTAGTCCAACATCAGCCTGTCGATTAACTGAAGCGTTATTATAGTCTATCATCATCTTGTACACTAACTGAAGCTGCAGTGAGTGTCATGTTATTATAGACTAGTCTCATCCTGCACGCTGAAGCTGCAGTGAGTGCCATGTTATTATAGACTAGCCTCATCCTGCACACTGAGGCTGCAGTGAGTGCCACGTTATTATAGCCCAGCCTCATCCTGCACACTGAGGCTGCAGTGAGTGCCACGTTATTATAGTCCAGCCTCATCCTGCACGCTGAGGCTGTAGTGAGTGCCACGTTATTATAGTCCAGCCTCATCCTGCACGCTGAGGCTGTAGTGAGTGCCACGTTATTATAGTCCAGCCTCATCCTGCACGCTGAGGCTGTAGTGAGTGCCACGTTATTATAGTCCAGCCTCATCCTGCACGCTGAGGCTGTAGTGAGTGCCACGTTATTATAGTCCAGCCTCATCCGGCACGCTGAGGCTGTAGTGAGTGCCATGTTATTATAGTCCAGCCTCATGCTGCACACTGAGGCTGTAGTCAACGCCATGTTATTATAGTCCAGCCTCATCCTGCACACTGAGGCTGTAGTGAGTGCCATGTTATTATAGACTAGCCTCATCCTGCAAACAGAGGCTATAGTGAGTGTCCCCTTTTCTGAATCGTTTTGTCCACCATAAGCGTGGAAGGGTATGCTCAGACATGAGTCCCTTGCTCACTGCACCATCAGGATTCAAGCAAGCCGGGCCGAAGACGGCTGTAATGCCAGAAACCGGTCCCCGGAAGCTTGTTTCCTTTCCAGTAAAAGAATTGGCTTGGTAGTTTGGTCTGCCCTGTTCCCATGATGCACTGGGCCAGGGACAGACTAATTTGCATGTAGCCAGGTTCTGAGCTGGGATGGTGCAGTGAGCTAAAAAACGGTGATGGATCAAGCCCTGATCTGTTGACTGGGTATGAGTGTTCTGCTTACTTCAGAGACTCTGTCCATCACCACCCCCTTTTCTGAATCATGTTATTATAATCCAGCCTCACCCTGCACACTGAGGCTGTAGTGAGTGCCATGTTATTATAGACTAGCCTCATCCTGCACACTGAGGCTGTAGTGAGCGCCATGTTATTATAGTCCAGCCTCATCCTGCACGCTGAGGCTGTAGTGAGCGCCATGTTATTATAGTCCAGCCTCATCCTGCACGCTGAGGCTGTAGTGAGCGCCATGTTATTATAGTCCAGCCTCATCCTGCACGCTGAGGCTGTAGTGAGCGCCATGTTATTATAGACTAGCCTCATCCTGCACGCTGAGGCTGTAGTGAGCGCCATGTTATTATAGTCCAGCCTCATCCTGCATGCTGAGGCTGTAGTGAGCGCCATGTTATTATTGTCCAGCCTCATCCTGCACACTGAGGCTGCAGTGAGCGCCATGTTATTATAGTCCAGCCTCATCCTGCACGCTGAGGCTGTAGTGAGTGCCATGTTATTATAGACTAGCCTCATCCTGCACACTGAGGCTGTAGTGAGCACCATGTTATTATAGACTAGCCTCATCCTGCACACTGAGGCTGCAGTGAGTGCCATGTCATTATAGACTAGCCTCATCCTGCACACTGAGGCTACACTGAGTGCCATGTTAATATAGACTAGTCTCATCCTGCACACTGAGGCTGCAGTGAGTGCCATGTTATTATAGACTAGCCTCATCCTGCACACTGAGGCTGTAGTGAGAGCCATGTTATTATAGACTAGCCTCATCCTGCACACTGAGGCTGCAGTGAGTGCCATGTTATTATAGACTAGCCTCATCCTGCACACTGAGGCTGTAGTGAGCGCCATGTTATTTGAGGCTACAGTGAGTGCCATGTTATTTTAGACTAGACTCATCCTGCACGCTGAGGCTGTAGTGAGCGCCTGTTATTATAGACTAGTCTCATCCTGCACACTGAGGCTGCAGTGAGTGCCATGTTATTATAGACTAGCCTCATCCTGCACGCTGAGGCTGTAGTGAGCGCCATGTTATTATAGACTAGCCTCATCCTGCACACTGAGGCTGTAGTGAGCGCCTGTTATTATAGACTAGCCTCATCCTGCACACTGAGGCTGCAGTGAGTGCCATGTTATCATAGACTAGCCTCATCCTGCACGCTGAGGCTGCAGTGAGTGCCATGTTATTATAGACTAGCCTCATCCTGCACGCTGAGGCTGTAGTGAGCGCCTGTTATTATAGACTAGCCTCATCCTGCACACTGAGGCTGCAGTGAGTGCCGTGTTATTATAGACTAGCCTCATCCTGCACGCTGAGGCTGTAGTGAGCGCCATGTTATTATAGTCCAGCCTCATCCTGCACGCTGAGGCTGCAGTGAGTGCCATGTTATTATAGACTAGCCTCATCCTGCACGCTGAGGCTGTAGTGAGTGCCATGTTATTATAGACTAGCCTCATCCTGCTCGCTGAGGCTGTAGTGAGTGCCATGTTATTATAGGCTAGCCTCATCCTGCATGCTGAGGCTGTAGTAAGCGCCATGTTATTATAGACTAGCCTCATCCTGCACACTGAGGCTGCAGTGACTGCCATGCTATTATAGACTAGCCTCATCCTGCACGCTTAGGCTGTAGTGAGTGCCATGTTATTATAGACTAGCCTCATCCTGCACACTGAGGCTGCAGTGAGTGCCATGTTATTATAGACTAGCCTCATCCTGCACGCTGAAGCTGTAGTGAGCGCCTGTTATTATAGACTAGCCTCATCCTGCTCGCTGAGGCTGTAGTGAGTGCCATGTTATTATAGACTAGCCTCATCCTGCACGCTGAGGCTGTAGTGAGCGCCTGTTATTATAGACTAGCCTCATCCTGCACACTGAGGCTGCAGTCAGTGCCGTGTTATTATAGACTAGCCTCATCCTGCACGCTGAGGCTGCAGTAAGCGCCATGTTATTATAGTCCAGCCTCGTCCTGCACGCTGAGGCTGTAGTGAGTGCCATGTTATTATAGACTAGCCTCATCCTGCACACTGAGGCTGCAGTGAGTGCCATGTTATTATACACTAGCCTCATCCTGCACGCTGAGGCTGTAGTGAGCGCCTGTTATTACAGACTAGCCTCATCCTGCACACTGAGGCTGCAGTGAGTGCCGTGTTATTATAGACTAGCCTCATCCTGCACGCTGAGGCTGTAGTGAGTGCCATGTTATTATAGTCCAGCCTCATCCTGATCGCTGAGGCTGTAGTGAGTGCCATGTTATTATAGTCCAGCCTCATCATGCTCGCTGAGGCTGTAGTGAGTGCCATGTAATTATAGACTAGCCTCATCCTGCACGCTGAGGCTGTAGTGAGCGCCATGTTATTATAGACTAGCCTCATCCTGCATGCTGAGGCTGTAGTGAGCGCCATGTTATTATCGTCTAGCCTCATCCTGCATGCTGAGGCTGTAGTGAGCGCCATGTTATTATCGTCCAGCCTCATCCTGCACGCTGAGGCTGTAGTGAGTGCACTCTATTATCGTCCAGCCTCATCCTGCACACTGAGGCTGTAGTGAGTGCCATGTTATTATAGACTAGCCTCATCCTGCTCGCTGAGGCTGTAGTGAGTGCCATGTTATTATAGACTAGCCTCATCCTGCACACTGAGGCTGTAGTGAGCGCCATGTTATTATAGACTAGCCTCATCCTGCACACTGAGGCTGTAGTGAGTGCACTCTATTATCGTCCAGCCTCATCCTGCACACTGAGGCTGTAGTGAGTGCCATGTTATTATAGACTAGCCTCATCCTGCATGCTGAGGCTGTAGTGAGCGCCATGTTATTATCGTCCAGCCTCATCCTGCACGCTGAGGCTGTAGTGAGTGCACTCTATTATCGTCCAGCCTCATCCTGCACACTGAGGCTGTAGTGAGCGCCATGTTATTATAGACTAGCCTCATCCTGCACACTGAGGCTGTAGTGAGTGCACTCTATTATCGTCCAGCCTCATCCTGCACGCTGAGGCTGTAGTGAGTGCCATGTTATTATAGACTAGCCTCATCCTGCATGCTGAGGCTGTAGTGAGCGCCATGTTATTATAGTCCAACATCATCCTGTACACTAACTGAAGCTGCAGTGAGTGCCATGTTTTTATATTCCAACATCAATGTTATTGTAGTCCACTAAGGAAAGACACAGCAACATCTAAACTGAGATTAAGACAAATGTACCAATAATCACCAGGAGATGCCAGTGTTTTCAGCACCACTGCCAAACAAGTGCTCGGACCTCTGTAACGGAGAGGGCAGAATTCCCACTTCGCTGTTGCCATACAGAGGTCTTTGCTGCTCCCCTGTGTGTGGCACCGGGAGGCAGATAGAAAAATTATAGACTAGCCTCATCCTGCTCGCTGAGGCTGTAGTGAGTGCCATGTTATTATAGGCTAGCCTCATCCTGCATGCTGAGGCTGTAGTAAGCGCCATGTTATTATAGACTAGCCTCATCCTGCACACTGAGGCTGCAGTGACTGCCATGCTATTATAGACTAGCCTCATCCTGCACGCTTAGGCTGTAGTGAGTGCCATGTTATTATAGACTAGCCTCATCCTGCACACTGAGGCTGCAGTGAGTGCCATGTTATTATAGACTAGCCTCATCCTGCACGCTGAGGCTGTAGTGAGCGCCTGTTATTATAGACTAGCCTCATCCTGCTCGCTGAGGCTGTAGTGAGTGCCATGTTATTATAGACTAGCCTCATCCTGCACGCTGAGGCTGTAGTGAGCGCCTGTTATTATAGACTAGCCTCATCCTGCACACTGAGGCTGCAGTCAGTGCCGTGTTATTATAGACTAGCCTCATCCTGCACGCTGAGGCTGCAGTGAGCGCCATGTTATTATAGTCCAGCCTCGTCCTGCACGCTGAGGCTGTAGTGAGTGCCATGTTATTATAGACTAGCCTCATCCTGCACACTGAGGCTGCAGTGAGTGCCATGTTATTATACACTAGCCTCATCCTGCACGCTGAGGCTGTAGTGAGCGCCTGTTATTATAGACTAGCCTCATCCTGCACACTGAGGCTGTAGTGAGCGCCATGTTATTATAGACTAGCCTCATCCTGCACACTGAGGCTGTAGTGAGTGCACTCTATTATCGTCCAGCCTCATCCTGCACACTGAGGCTGTAGTGAGTGCCATGTTATTATAGACTAGCCTCATCCTGCATGCTGAGGCTGTAGTGAGCGCCATGTTATTATCGTCCAGCCTCATCCTGCACGCTGAGGCTGTAGTGAGTGCACTCTATTATCGTCCAGCCTCATCCTGCACACTGAGGCTGTAGTGAGCGCCATGTTATTATAGACTAGCCTCATCCTGCACACTGAGGCTGTAGTGAGTGCACTCTATTATCGTCCAGCCTCATCCTGCACGCTGAGGCTGTAGTGAGTGCCATGTTATTATAGACTAGCCTCATCCTGCATGCTGAGGCTGTAGTGAGCGCCATGTTATTATAGTCCAACATCATCCTGTACACTAACTGAAGCTGCAGTGAGTGCCATGTTTTTATATTCCAACATCAATGTTATTGTAGTCCACTAAGGAAAGACACAGCAACATCTAAACTGAGATTAAGACAAATGTACCAATAATCACCAGGAGATGCCAGTGTTTTCAGCACCACTGCCAAACAAGTGCTCGGACCTCTGTAACGGAGAGGGCAGAATTCCCACTTCGCTGTTGCCATACAGAGGTCTTTGCTGCTCCCCTGTGTGTGGCACCGGGAGGCAGATAGAAAAAGGCGAGTGGACCAAATTCCTGCCGTTATGAACCTTCGGAAGCTATTTTGTTTGTATTTATTTATTTTACATTTTTAAAGAGAGCGAATCATTCAGTCTGCTTTATTTTTACAGTGCTAATCAGCGTCCAATTTGTAAAAAAATAATAATAATAGTAATTCGGGGTCCAATGATAACTTTTGATGTCTGCTGCTGAAAAATAATTCCCGATCCCCAAAATGTAGTGCCATTACCCATCACCTGTAAACACCGGCACAAATGAAGCACTTCTGTTCAAAAAAATTTCGGCAAGCAAGATAATTAATGGAACATATATTTTAATTTTAACAAGGTTGGCACTTACTGTATAATAAACCTAATTAACATTTTTGGGTGGATTATAATTAGGGCTCCCTGTTTTCCGTTTTTACTGATTTTTACAGTTAAATACAGACAGAAAACACTTTTTTTTCTTTCTGTATTTATTTTTAAATGTGGATAAAACAGGAATTGGTTTGTTTTTGAGTGATTCTAAATCCTGTCAATCATGACTACTAGTCCAACAGCTCTGTTGATCGAAAGATAAGGGATTTAAAAACATTAAGTACATTTAATAAAGAGCCTTAAACAGCAATAATTATGCATAACTGTGGCATCCTTGTCCTGTGTGTCTCTGCCTCATGACACAGCTGCGCTGATGTCATGAGACACTGGATTCTCTGATGGAATGTTATCCTTTGATCACTAAGCAGTTGCTATCCTACTTTATTGCTGGCTGGATGTTCACCTGTGGATGGGATCTTTTCTTCAAATAAACCTCTACTTTTTATCTTCAATTTGTGGATCCTTATTTTACATTTGGCGACGCAGGATGGGAAGAAGAAGATAAGATCTCAACACCTATCTCAAAATTTTTTTTTTAAAAAAAAGAACTTGTTCCTTTTGTTGAGTCCTCCTCACTTCTTCGCAAGTCTGCAAGGGTTTCTCATTCTCCTAAATATTTAAAAGACTACGTCACTGTGTGATTAATGTTTTAGCATTGTTTTGTTTTCTCTTATAATTTTCTTGTTGTTGTTAGAAGGGAGATGTGTGGCATCCTTGTCCTGTGTGTCTCTGCCTCATGACACAGCTGCGCTGATGTCATGAGACACTGGATTCTCTGATGGAATGTTATCCTTTGATCACTAAGCAGTTGCTATCCTACTTTATTGCTGGCTGGATGTTCACCTGTGGATGGGATCTTTTCTTCAAATAAACCTCTACTTTTTATCTTCAATTTGTGGATCCTTATTTTACAATAACCTTGATATTAAAATGTGCACGTTTTCTTAAAGTGATGTAGAGTCTCAAACGAAAAAAATGGAAAGGTGAAATTATAATTTATAATTTCACCTTTCCATTTTTTTCGTTTGAGACACTACATCACTGCTAAAGAACGATTTATGGCGCCTGCTGTCTTTGCTTAAGTTCCTCTCAACAACTTAACGAGACAGCTCTGAAAATGAAGAGAGATGTATTGTTTTCTATATTTCGTTTACCAACAAATCGACACACTTTGCAAATTTGTGTTGACCGCCTGTGCTCACTGTCAGAGAACTGCACTACAAAGCAAGGCACCTTTAGGAAATACTGTATGACAGTCACATGGCTTTGTGTAGGGACATGCAAAGTCTTTATGACACAAGTGTGATCACAATTCCGGGTAATTGTGCCAAGTTTGCTGAAAGACTTGGCACAAAAAGTGATTATCGATTGCACACACAAGTTTTGCGTCCACTGTCCAATTTTGATATGAACCTTATGTAATATTAGGTCATACCGCAAAAATATCCTGTCACAGGGGTTGCAGAATTACCAGCATATTGAATATTAATTAGGTCAGTCACTATTTGCACTGGCCCCTCTGATCGGCTGCAAACACAGGAATGGTGGTCGGTGAGGAACAAAATACAACCTTCCCTGTGTCAGCTTTCCTAAATGGAAATCCTTCTTTTAAAAAGTAGCCTGTGTTCTTTAAAGAACCAGTATCTCTTTAAAAAGTGTCCCGTTTGGTAAAAGGACGTGGGGACACCTTCCCATTTGTAAATCAGTTACCACCCAAACTCTAGAGTCAATAACTCATCAATGGTCTGTGACCGCGAATATGGTCACAAACACTTGAAACATTCCTCACCAATTCAGAATGAAGAAGGGAGACTCTTGCCCCTTCTACTAAAACTTATAAAAGGATTTTTGAATATTATTTCAAGCAATTTTGTGATCACAAATCCTGCCTGTTGGGCTTGGCCCTCTCCACAGGGTCATCCCCAAACATTTTGCCTTCATCCCTCGTGTTTTCTGAAATTAGTATTTGTTGGCTTTTAGGATTCTGCGCACTTTACCACTGCTAACCAGTGCTATATTTACTTATGATACTAAATTTACCAAGGGCCTGTAAATTAAATGCTACTAATGAGCCTGCAGCACTTACTGTGCCACCCACTTAAGTAACCCCTTAAAACTCCCTTTTCACAACATATGTTACCCGTAAGGTAGGACATGTACTTTTAAGTTTTATATGTTCAGTTAGCAAAATCTCCAAAATTCGTTTTACACTACTGTGCAACCCAGCTATTCCATAGGATACCGTTGGGTTACCTTATTACATTTAATACGTGCTAACCTTTGGTTGGAAAAAGGTAGGAATGTCTTGTTTGGTTTCAGAAGAATTGTAATTTAAAATCGTCTTTAATGGTAATTTTAAGTCACAATTCTAAAAATGACAGTTCTAGAAATTTGGCATTTTCGTTTCCTAACCGTTGGTGCCTGCAGCTTGTATCCTAGGTCACATGACTGTCAATAGAGAGGCAGTACCAGGATGGGAAGTGCAGGGCTATCCCCTGCCCAAATTACATTTTAAAGGGTCTGCCTCCTGCCCATTCACAAATAACTTTACAGCAGCCTATTGCCACCCTATATCTCTTGAAGCTTGGGCAGGAGAGGGGAGATACATTTCAGAAACTGATGTGGTGGACGTCTAAACGTTTTACCTATGGCTTGCACTGGTTAAAAATATTGAACCCCCAGACTAACACTTCAGCACATTCCTGGACATGCGGAGGACACACAAAAAGCCTGGCCTCTTTTTCAGAGGAATGCCCTTCTGCTTGAGGACTGCTTTCTGCTGCTTGAAACCTTTCTTTTACCCCCACCCTTCTTGTGCGCTGCTGCTTCAAGCCTTTCTTGTATTGTATTGTATTGTATTGTTATTTATATAGCGCGATTGCTGCCCCACAGGGCGTCCAAGCGCTGAAGCATGAAGACAGAACTGGGAGTGACGGAAGGATTAGGAAGACCGCCCTGCTGCTTGAGGCCTGCCTTGCTGCTTGAACTCAGCACTTCCATATTGACTCCAATGACTAGTTGCCTGACCTCCTGTTCTGAGCTACAGGTATACAAGAAACTAAGAACGAAATTTTGGGACATGAATAATTTTCTACTCAAAAGAGGCCTGAAAACCAACAGGAGACTGGAACCTACATGCTTTTCAAAAGTGCATTGTGGGTCGGCCTGACTCCATCGTAACTTTCACTACGTTCTTCTCTGCAGTAGCAAATCTTGTTTAGCGCCTCCTCTCAGAAGGGGTATTCAGCCTTGTGGAGCCCTCGTCGGCTATAGCCTGCAGCTCCATCCCACTGGAGATTTTCAACTTCCAAAAAAGTGACAAAGCCCAAAAATTGAAATCTTCACCGCAACTCAGTCCAGCGGTTCCTTGACAACAAAGCCTCCTCCTCGAATACTGCCAGCTGCCATGCCACACTGAACTATACATTCTCTGACATTTTTTTTCTCAATTTCCCCTAAAGGTAAGCTAAGACCGAGCCCAATCCTCTTTGCGTTTCTGGACCATGCTCTATCGCAGTTGCCTATAACTTTCGACTTTACACCCTGCTCATGCAATTAGATGCCTGAAATTGACGCTGTGATCTTTTAGGTGCTATTTTTTCACAGAAAACGTAAACAATTCATAACTCCAGTTCCACACATTGGATTTTGTCAATCTGGTATCATTTTATTTATTAATATTTGGTCTAGTTTTCTACATTAGTGTGCAATTTCTCTTATGTCGTGTTTTCACTTTATTACTGTTTGAGTGGTACATAAATACTTTACACGTTAAATTTTAAAAGTTTCATTTATTTATGTGGGACCACTGCCTGCTTAAAAAAAATGGTTTCAATATTCATAAAGGGGAAGGGGTCCCCATTTGCGAATGTTTAGTACCACCCTTGAGGTGCCAGTAAAAAATGTATGTTTTGCAACCATGATTTGGTCGCAAAACATTCATATATAGCACTGAAATTCGGTATTTGGAAGGGATACCCTCAAACACACCCCCTCCAAATACTGAATCGATAAACACAAATTGCGATTCGGTAAAATGTTACTGAATTGCAATAGATGTTGTGTACATAGGAAAAAGCATTGTTGAGGTCTGAAAAGGTTACAAAACAAGGAGTCCCAAATTCAAAAACTGAGATCTCTAAGCACATTTTATTATAGATTCAATAAGCAGGAGAGGGGGACAAGGTTATGTCAGCAAACATCACAAAATTAAAACAATAACAAAAAATTAAAAGAGAGAATTTGTGTCTATTTATTACCATTCACATATTATTAGACCAATACATTTCACAGATTAAAAACAATTCGTACAATTTATACAATAAAACATTTTATACAATCAATTATTTAAAAAAAAGATCAATTTCAAGAAAACAGAGGTCGACACAATGTTTCGGTGATTCAGATGATATTCACCTTCATCAGGACAGTTTTCTTTAGCTAGTTGAGGGTTTTAATTCCTTCTAGCATCGTAATCACTGTCTTTAGATTGACACAGAGAGATGGGTTTTATGTTTCCCCTTTAATGTGCACTCACACTGGATAGGTATTCAAGAGGGATGGACCTTCGTTGGAGCCACCGATTTATCAGCAATAAAATTCAACTTTCAAAAGCCTGTCAAGAAGCCTAATGTAGGTCAACTTTGCAGTCGTGTCTGGATGTCGACTGGGCTTAAAAAACACATAGTCCGTTCTCTTTATATTTTTTTTAACTGGAGTATAGTGGCAATAGCGTTGTGCAGGTTAAAATACTTGACAGACCTTCATAAATGAAAACGGCTTCCCTGCATCCAACGTGGTCCCGAGTAGATTGTGGGTCCAATTCTGTGATCGGGCAGCTTGCTACTGCAACATGCTTTTGTACATATGGCCCTTAATAAAACATCAACATGATTTGTCTCCTAAAGATATATTGCCTACATTTTCTGCAATGCATAAACTTTGACCAAACATTTGTTCGCTGAGTAAAGAGGAGTGACAGGCTTCTAATATGCAAATTTACTTACCGGACAGTGAAGACCCGTGAGCAGAGCTGGCAATGGACCAGCAAGGTCATGATCTTAGTGTGCTCACTGTAGCAGCTGCCTTCCGCAGTAGCAGATCAATTGCATCCGGGTGCTGGAAAACAACAGCGGAGTCAGTACAAAATACGCTGTACCCTAGGAGGTAGTAGGGAACAACAGGAGTATAACCCATATACTAGGTTGAGATCTGCGTGAGTAAGTGAAAGTCAACAACAATGTCTCAACTGGGTTCACTGAGAAAGGCAAAATCAGTTAGTATGTACAAGACATTACAAGAGACAGAGAGGGAGACTCCGGATTGTTTGTAAAAGGGTGCTCATGGCATCATATTTTGAAAACATAGTTTATACAAAACAGTTGTAACAGCACTGCAAGCATAAATTGTGAAGTCTACCCAAAAGGGCTTTGGTGCACGTTGTGCTGTTAACAAGGTTGAGTGACGGCACAAGTGACTGGTGCAAGAAACAGCAGGTGGCGCGAAGTAACAAGGTGGCAAAAAAAGGTTATGTACAGTGATCAAAGGTTCAACATAAATGATTTTGTACAACGACTGTAAATTATTTTGTTACTTGAAGAACCAGAGTAGAATGTGCACCATAAATTGCACTGCAAGATCGGTCGACGGCGTTTCGGTCCTAATTATTCAGGACCATCATCAGGACCGGGTTGTCAGAAGTTAATTGGAGGAGTGCTGTCGAGCAGGGAGGCACACAGGACAATAGGAGAGAAATCCACTAGTGTCGGTGAGTGGCAATAATGGCAGGCTGAGGGTCCCATCTACATCAATTGCGGGAAAAAACATTTAGGAAGCCCAGATGTCTGCACTGGAAACAGATTAAAGGCTGTTTGATGAATCTGGGATAGCGGGGAGAGCAGGGTCGGAGCCACTGTCGTGCTTCAATTAAGGAATTTGTGAGTAGGAGGGAGAAGTAAGTCAGAGTGAATCTGAGGGGCTGGAAATGGCCGAATGAATCTGAGATTCCGGATGAGACTGCACACGTAACTTGGTTGCAAAACATTCATATATAGCACTGAGATTCCTTCGGCCATTTCCAGCCCCTCAGCATGACAAAATAGGCCTTTCCAAGTCAAGTGCAGGGGTGGGTAGGAGGTGTTGGTTCAGTATGGTGGCTGGGGATGTGAGAGCCTGAAAGGCCAGTATAGTTTTCTGGTTTACTGGGCCAGAGAAATTCTGATGATGTCCTGGTAGGTTGCAACAAATTTCCAGACTAAGGTGAGATATGTTGATTCAGATGCAAGCTGTCCCAAGAGTGTCCTGGAGACATCTCGGTATTACAATGTGTCTAGGTATCACTAATAGCTCTTAATTTGAGCCAGTGGTTTCTGGTGCTTGCCACCGGCACTTAATTGCCAAAATCAGCACTTATTACAGTCTGTCACATGGTGGTGCAGGTTGCCTAATTTTGAGATGAACTCAATGGTTGTTTAGTAATTCAATATATATTTCAAGATGCAGTGGCCTCATGACAAGGTCCCTGGCACTTATTATTTTGTTTCTCCACAAATTAAGCACTGATCACTATGCATGTTGAGCAAGGGCAGGCATTTGTGGTTCATTATCTTAAGACAGAAAATACCTTAGAGTGGCTTCTTATTCAGAGTTATCACAAACAAAATAAACAGTGTAATGCAGAAGATTTTTTTAACACACGTGAGACTGCACTACAGAGCGGCCAGTGTGGAAATTGCCTACGCTAATTGGGGGAGGTAGGCGAAGACCGTGCCCTTGGACCACAGGCATTGGTATAGTCCAAGAATACTGTTCACCCTGATCTGTAAAGACAACATATTTCATAATTTTGAGCAATGGAAGTAAAATTGCAGGGTCTGAATGAGAAATTGTTGGTTAAGAATATCCAGGAGACAAGAGAGAGATGGCACCCTGCAACAATAAGGCACTGGGTTAAACTGCTCAATGGTAGAGGCAGAATTAGATAAAAAGGTGAGTCACAAAAATGTGCTATATTTTAAGATAGAACAATAAGGCACTGGATTAAACTCCTCAATGGTAGAGGCAGAATTAAACAAAAGGTGAGTCACAAAAATGTGCTATATTTTAAGATAGAATCTTTTGGCCATCTGACCCCAAGAGTGGTGCTAAGGATTATAGGACTCCCCATTACAATGATGACAAATCATCTGTAGGTTGAAGTGAGCATCAATCTATGCAACTTAAGTGGAGGACAAGGAGCAGTTATCTCTCATAATAAGTAGCAATAGTCTTACTAGAAAGCCCCTCAGATCGAGCTGCTGTCCTACTACTGGTGGTTTTAGGGGATTCCGACTCATGGAACTTGATTCTGAGGGTTGCAGCTAAACAAATAGGACGGTCATATATGGTGGTACAAAAGGGGGGTGGTGATGGACGGAGCATCTGAATCAATCAAACACTCACACCCAGTCAAAAGATCTGGGTTTAATCCATCACCGTTCTTTAGCTCACTCTGCCACCCCAGCTCAGACATGGCTATATGCAAATCAGTCTGACCCTGTGCCTCATGGGAACAGTACAGCCCGAACTGCCAAGCCATGTCTTCCCTGGACCGGAAACAAGCTTCCGAGGACCGGTTTCTGGCATTCCAGCCGTCTTCAGTCCGGTTTGCTTGAATCCAGTGGAAAAGTGAGCAAGGGACTCACGTCTGAGCATACCCTGCCACACTTATGGCAGCCAAAAGCGGTACAAAAAGGGGGTGGTGATGGACGGAGCATCTGAATCAATCAAACACTCACACCCAGTCAAAAGATCTGGGTTTAATCCATCACCGTTCTTTAGCCCACTCTGCCACCCCAGTTCAGACATGGCTATATGCAAATCAGTCTGACCCTGTGCCTCATGGGAACAGTACAGCCCGAACTGCCAAGCCATGTCTTCCCTGGACCGGAAACAAGCTTCCGAGGACCGGTTTCTGTCATTTCAGCCGTCTTCAGCCCAGCTTGCTTGAATCCAGTGGCAAAGTGAGCAAGGGACTCACGTCTGAGCATCCCCTGCCACACTTATGGCGACCAAAAGCGGTACAAAAGGGGGGTGGTGATGGATGGAGCATCTGAATCAATCAAACACTCACACCCAGTTAAAAGATCTGGGTTTAATCCATCGCTGTTCTTTAGCCCACTCTGCCACCCCAGTTCAGACATGGCTATATGCAAATCAGTCTGACCCTGTGCCTCATGGGAATAGTACAGCCCGAACTGCCAAGCCATGTCTTCCCTGGACCGGAAACAAGCTTCCAAGGACCGGTTTCTGGCATTCCAGCCGTCTTCAGCCCGGCTTGCTTGAATCCAGTGGCAAAGTAAGCAAGGGACTCACATCTGAGCATACCCTGCCACACTTATGGCGGCCAAAAGCGGTACAAAAGGGGGGTGGTGATGGACGGAGCATCTGAATCAATCAAACACTCACACCCAGTCAAAAGATCTGGGTTTAATCCATCACCGTTCTTGGCTTGGCAGTTCGGGCTGGACTGTTTCCATGAGGCACAGGGTCAGACTGATTTGCATCTAGCCATTGTGTTGAAATTTAGCTTGTAAAAATGGTGCTACATCCTTTTTGCCACAAAATGCTTTGAGAGAATAACATCATCCTAAGTATGGAAACTCATTTGGTCTGGTGGTTAACGAGAATGATAAAACAGAAGTATACACAGAACAGAGTCTGTGAACAGTTCAGCGGTATGGGAGGAATCACTGAGGGGGCCGGGTGCTTTTTGTTGGAAGTGATTTGATAATAAGGAAGCAGAACAAATGTATACTTGCCCTCCAGTCTCTAATTGGCTGATGGTGGAGGAAGATACCATGATTTTTGGTGTTGAATGCTGAGAAAACAACAACAAATACACATTCTTTATCTACTGCCCACTGGAACTTGTCAGGTAGATTTACCAGAACTTGCTCAAATGTCCTACTAGATATGAATCCTATCATCTCAATTCACAGTGGCATTCTGACAAAGCTATTCAACAGCGTTAGTGATGGAGTGGGGGTTTTGTATCTCAATCTTCAGTTGTAGTCATTAAATAACCCCTGATGCTGGTCGTATTGACCTTTGATGGTCAATAAAGAAAAATGAGTAGCAATCATCTACATCAACAATACATTGTTAAAGACTGATTATTCAGCCAATAAAGAGAGTTAGTGTGAGTTAAACAGTTTTAATTTCAAATTATTTTAGACTTTAATCTATTTATTTGTTAAACATTAACCCTACATTTCTGCATTAGAGGTTAATATAATTATCAATCGTTCTTGATTATAAAATAGAATGGAATATTCAGCAAGATAACAGTTTAAATAGTAATAATGCAACTAGTATATTCCATATGCATCCAATTCTAAATAGGCTGTGATAATGAAAGGAACGGTGTCAGTTCAGAAATCCATAAAGAGTTCTGATTGAGAGAAAGATGAATGCGTAAGCATGAAGCTTTTGCAAGTCAGATTGGGAATTTACTCTCAGTCATGGTTGAGCAGGAATATAACTATAGCTTAACTAACTTCTCACATGGAGACATCTGAGAGATCAGGGATGAATCTCTAGTTAGAAATGTGGGGGAAAGGAAAATCCAGTAGGATCTGCCTCTCGGGGTCTGGGGTCTAAGCTTTGCTCTGTAAGCCAGCAATTCCTCCTCTATCCTAGGAAAATGCACTAATATAAACACAGAAATTCTATATTGCAACATTATTTTCTTTCATCTTCTTCGTCCACCAATAAAATATCAGCAAGCTCCTGGTTACAGATTCACTCCCCATGCTCTCACCGGAGCATAATAGACTTTCAGACATTAGTTTTAGGAAATGTTACAATTTTATTTTCTTGAGGTCCAAACTTATTCCCATGAATCATACTTCCTGTTGCTATTGTCTCTTCCTGATGGGAACCTAACTATCAGTTGTCTATTATACAACAAGTGTCTATTCACTAACTAACAATAGGCTTCCGAAGCTGCAAAATATGCAGTAAAGAGAAGAAAAGCATCTTGAGCAAACAACTATAAAATGGGAAAAACAGGACTTTCTTGGCAAATGCAGTATTTCTTGTTTAATATGATATCGACAGCTAAGCAAACTTAGTCTAGCATTTGATTTGTGAGCAGACCTATAACATTCAAAATGATTACCTACTACAATTTTTGCATTTAGCACATGCTTTATTTGAATGTAATATTGTGCATGTTATTACTATAGGTGGTTTCAATGGCAAATAAGATTAACTACAGCATAAGTATCAATGAAGTGCGAGTCATAAGTTAAAGCTCATCCAAAAATACCAATTTCCTACCATGATGTGTACTTCATGTATGAAACTTTATTCAGACTTGTTTTCCTGACAGAACATCATCCACAAGTCAGCCAATGAATTTCGCTCCAGATTTCAGAACCTCCTCGGAGCACAGTGGTGAAACGAAACTTGAGGGCTTAATCAGGAGCTCTCAGGCCATAGTACTGGGCTGAGGGGGGCCCCTGAAGCTCAAGGGCCCCCCTGCACTGTGGGGGCTGCTGGAGCCTTTCTTACACCACCGTCAGGGAAATGTATAATAAGTCATCATGTCTCTTCCTTCCAGAATCTGTGTAACTATGTAACAGCAGAACATCCCTACTAGAGCAAAAATACATTGTTCCCCTCCTTTAAACTAATGGATGAAATGGCAGTCCGCATGTAAGTTAAAAAAGAATCTTCATAACGTCAGATGGGCACAGAGTTAAATCACATCCGCATCCTCAGTGAGTCGATGAAGCCATTTGAGTACTTTGACAACTGGCAGGGAAAGAGTACCTGTTACTTACACCGTGGGTTACTCAGGGGATGCAATGATGTATACATTGCTGTCACTGCAGATGGATCTGAATCCTGTTTAATAAAGATTTAATTGATCATTGTAATTCCCAATGGAGTGGGGCTGTAAATTCACAATGCTTTGGTTAGTTTCAGCAAAAACTGATGGTCAAAGCTTGTTAGGTAATAGCTCATAGTGGCAGGATTGAGAGATGGTTTCTTCAAGAGTGACAGCAGTACTCCATTATTAAACAGTGCAAAATATGGCCTTAGTTTACTGAACTATTAATCAGTGCAGTGGCCTTGGGATCAGTGACATCCGGTACATTGTTCAGGATATTAGATGAGTCCTGTATCAAAAGTAAGCTTGTACCCTATTTCTGGATTACTAAACTCATTTCTCTGCCAGGAAAAGGATGCAGAATTCATGGAAGTAGAATGAAAACATATCTGATGACTCTAAATGTTGGTAGGCACCCAGTTTAAAGGGGAACAGTGAGCATTAGAAATTAGGGGCCAGACTTACTAACCTTTCACACAAAGCAGCAAGGCATCTTATTGTGCTGCATTGCGTGAAAGCGTGAAAGCTGGAGAGGAGAAATGGGCTATGTGTACTAGCATATGGCACACTTTTTCTCTCTCATAACGCTGGCCTACTTCAGGCTGCACACATAGAGGTAGTTATGAGGAAAAATTAAGATATTTCTACTATTACACCAGCCTCGGGTAGGTGCATCATTTTGGAGCAAAACCTGATTTACTGCCTTTAAGAAATCTTGGCTTGCCTTAAAATCCATGAGTGGATGCATGGGATTGTCCATGCTTCACAGATCGAACGTCTCACTGACACAAAGTAATGCAAGGCAGCGCTGTGTTACTTTTTTTTTCTAAGGCACTGAAATCGTTCCTTGAGAGGCTTAGTAAATCCCAAAATATACTTTGCGTCTTGCTGAGTTAAAAAAGTGACGCAATCCCAACGCAAAATGTTAGTAAATCTTGGCATACAGATCCACGTTTATAGTGATAAGGAAATCGCTCAGATAATACATAACAGTATTGCTGCTGTGTACCCTCTTTGTAGGGTAACACGCACACCTTTTGCCTTCACCCCTTCTTTCTTCTAAGCCTGTTTTTGTTGGCTTTTCGGACCGTGCACTTTATCATTGTTAACCAGTGCTAAAGTACTTGTGCTCTCTCCTTTAAATATTGTAATATTGGCTTATGTCCAAACGGCACATATAATTTACTTATAAGTGCCTAGTAAAGTAGTACTATAGGTATCCAAGTCCTGTACATTAAATGCTATTAGTGGGCCTGGAGTCAAGCTATACTGGCTGAAGACGGCTGATAGCCAGAAACCGGTCCTAGGATGCTTGACTCCGGTCCGGGGTAGACATGGCTTGGCAGTTCGGGCTGGACTGTTCCCATGAGGTACAGGGTCAAGGCTGATTTGCATATGGCCATGTCTGAACTGGAGTGGTGTGGATTGCAAAAAACGATGGACTTAGGCCCAGATCTCTGTACTGGGGTGAATGTATGACATTGTTCTGCATTCTGTGCATCAATTGTTGTTTTTGCATTAGTGGGCCTGCAGCACTTATAGTGCCACCCTCTTAAGTAACCCATCAAAACATGACTCAGGCCTACTATTGCTGCCTGTGTGCAGTTTTAAACGGCCATTTGGATCTTGCAAAATAAACCTTTTCCCAGGTCTAAGCCTCCTTTTTCAGTCCATTAACCTCATAAGTGCTGCGCTGGTTCAATGGCCGACAGCACCACTACCTCGGTAGTGCTGCCGTCGGCCATTGGACGTTCCAACTGCACCTGCGCAATGGAACGTTCAGCACTGGAGCTGGACGTTCCATAGCAGCTAAAGTGTTAGGTCATCCCTAGGTAGGCCATGAACAGGCCATTGGGTAAGGTTCAGTGGATTTCAAAAGCTGAACATGTACTTTTAAGTTTTAAATGTCCTGGTAGAGAAAAACGGACGCATTTGTTTTACACTATGTTGAGGCCAACCTTTCCCATGGGATAACATTGGGTTACATTTCCTAAGTGATCACTTTTGTTTGGAAGCAGGTAAGAATGTCATGTTTGATGTCTAAGGAATTGTAATTTAAAACCCCCTTTAATGGTAAAGTCGATTTTAAGTCACAATTATGAAAATCCCACTTTTACAAAGTTGGTATGTTTTCCCCTAACCATTTAGTGCCTGCAGCCTGTTTCCTGGGTCACATGAGTAGGTGTGCATGTGCCACATACATAACACACACACACAAATGTGTGATGCAGGAAGTCACAAACAAAATGCACGCAATCTCACGCTCAGTTAAAATGCCAATGCAAGTCAAAATGTAACACAAAAACAAACACATAAACAACTATAGGCACCAACATGCAATGGATTCCATGCAGAAACAAACTAACAGAAGAACAGACCTCTGCATAAGTTGACTTTTGCATTGCGTGGTTCTCAATGACGATGGCGCAACCTCCCTTCTTGTTTCGTCCACTTAGATTCTGAAATAACAACTTGAATTTACTCAAAGGCAACAACAGAAATCGAGACAAGCTCTTCACTGCTGGCACTGCACAGAGAAGGGGCAAGTGGGGAGGAGGGATGAGTTACATGCTTTCACTGTTGCCAAAGTAATAACCCTACCTATAGGAGTCAGAATTAACGCCACCAGAGTGAAATGAGATGTACACCTAAGAACTGTCAGTTTAAAATACATAAATAAACAGGATCATGGATCCGGGAGCAGATTATCAAACAATCAAGGAATGTCACACAAGATGAGGAGAGAGGCCAAGCTGTCTGCTCCCCCACCCTACCTGCACGTCAGTGATCCGTGATCCTGAATCTGCTTGCACGGCTCCATCTGTGTCTATCTTACTGAGCCTTGCACTGTTCTGTTTTAGCCATCCTTGCGTTGTCTTAATGCCGCGTCATAACACATCATAAATCCATGGACAAGGAAGAAAAGAGCATACAAATCCTCAATACTCCTAAGAAAGAGCTATGTGTATTCTTGATGATATTACTCGCCACATACAAACAAGATCAAGACCGGTGCATATCAGGCTCTCACAGTGGGCCCAAGCCATGAGCATCAGCATGCAAATGACAAGTTACAATTAATAATTTATGGCCAGCTTCTACTGCAGCTGGATTCAGTTCTGTGTGTGTGAGCTATTAAAACAGTAAGCAGCTACGTACGTTTAATTTACTCCGAGGACGTCGCATTAAGTTTGTTGTTTGACTGAGGTCTGAACTTTCCAGGACCCAGCCTGACTCAGGGCTTCACCCCAGTTCACCCATCCACCTGCCTTCAACCATTATAAGTAATCAATGCGAATGACATGCTCCTTGAAAGGCAGACGTGCATTACTGACATCACTAACGTGATGCAATTATCATGCCTGGACCTGGATGGACCATCCTCTGAAGACATACCAGGCAAACATGCATCCGAACCGAAGGAGGAGGAGAGGGCACATAGGTAAATTTATTTTTAATAATTACTGGGCCCATCACATAGGGGACAAAAATTCAAAAGCCCGGGCCCTGTTAAATAAGTGCTTGTGCATAACACAGGAAAACACAATCACAAATTATGCACTGAGACATAGTAAAATATTATCCACACTTCAGAGACTGGCCATATGTAATGTAGTAAGTAAAGAGCTCTACAGCCCCTCGCGTCAGGATATAAAGACATTCTGGATATAGTAGTATAGTACATGTGCATCAGCTATCTATGCATGTAACAAGACAACTTTATGACTACCCAGACAATGAGCCATCACAAATGGTGCAGTATATATCGATCCATGTTGCAAAATCAATCATCAACTAAAACAAACATTGAATAAACCACCAGACCATGCTGCTCAATAACTCAGTAAAGCTCAGTCCACTCTACTCTCCTTACAAACGTTGTGCGGGGTTTCTGAAACTGAGAACATAGGGACATGGGAGAAATGGAGGGGGCATTATGATGATAAAGAGAACAAAGGACTTTTGTCTACAATCGCATTCTACAGGACTGGGATCTCCATTGTATTATGAGCACAGCCATCAGATCCGTATGTGCAATTAGTCAGTAAATCAGTCCAGATGGTGTCTCAGCAACTGGCAATAGGGTATTTACACAGTCCGAGCGTTTCCTCCCATGTATGGCTGTACGTTCAGCTTGCACCCAATTATTCATTCAATTCTTCCAGGCTATGAACGGTGGAGGTGTGGGGGACTTCCATCGTCGAGTGATCAGCCGCTTAACCACTAGGAACCGCAAGTCTAGGAAGTGGTAAGTGACCCTGTTTTTTTTATGTTTTGCCTAGCAATGCGTACGAAGTACGCATGCGCTAGCAAAACCTCTTGAGTTCTATGTCGGGTGATGACCCGCCTCTGTCTATCATTGGCTAGCTCCATAAATGGAGGCTAGCCATTGGGAGACAGAGGCTGTCAATCGCGCTTTCTCTTGAAAACGCGATTCGGGGGCGTTTCTGGTGCTTTTTTTAAGCCCCCCCCCCTTTGTCCCGGGCCGCGCTGCGATTGGCTGCCGGCCCGGGACATCCCCGTGACGTCATTCCCGGGCCGCGCTGTGATTGGCTGCCGGCCCGGGACACCCCCGTGACGTCAGCCAATCACAACGCGGCCTGGGACCTGACTTGTTTTTTTTAGCCGTCTCTCTCCCGCCCGCCCACTGTCCGTGTTCGATGCCTTCGGGTAAAGTCTGCCTCCTGGGAGCAGTCCGGTGAGTTTTAAAGTTCTCCGTGTCCCTCCTCCCGCCGTCCCCCCTCCCGCCGTCCCCCCTCCCGCTCTCCCCCCTCCCGCTCTCCGTGTGGTCTTGTCTTCCTCCCGGAGCCTGGTAATGAAAGCCTAAGCAGTCCGGTGAGTTTTAAAGTTCTCCATGTCCCTCCTCCCGCCGTCCCCCCTCCCGCTCTCCCCCCTCGTGGTCGCACTTTGATTCCAGCAATGTAAATAGGGGGCTTGGCTGAGGACTATCCAAGGGGGCCTTATGGGCAGTAATTTAGATTGGTGCAGTTTGGATTAGACGAGTGCCTGGTCTGCGGCTGAATTGAAAGTATCTCAAATGAGAGGGGTATGGATGACAGGGGTATGGCTGAGAATGTAGCAGCGATTCAAAGGAGATGTTTGTAATTTAATTAAGTGCTGGTTACAGGAGAAGGATAAATGTGATTGTGGTTCAGCTGAGAGTGATTTACTTGAGTGTGACTTGGCCGAGAGTGGCTTCGATGAGTGCGGTTTGGGTTAGATGAGCAGTGGTTCGGAGGAACGGGATTGAGGTGTGACTGAGAGTTGTTTACATGAGTGCTGTTTAGTTACACGCAACCTCCGATCTTCACCCCCGCCACGGCGCCTCTGATGTGGTGCTGACATCGCATTCCTCCAAGCGCATTCCTAGCTCGTGCCTCCGGGGCACTGTTTTGGAGTTGAGCTCTGGCCCAGTTAGATTTCTGTAATTGGCAGGGCTCGCCGGAGAATAGGAACAGAGAAGTCTTTAAATCAACACCACATTTCGGAATACTACTCCCTCTGTCCTCCTCCTCCGGCGCTGGCTTCAGCTCCGCCCCGGGCCGCAGGGATGGGGGCTGTGGGACCCCCGCACTCCCCCGTCTGAGAGCAGCTCTCCGAGTCTCTCTGTCTCTCTCATACACACGCCGTGCTCTGTCTTCTCTGTCTGCCTCAGTGTTTCTCCGTGGCTCACTCGTCCCCTCGCACTCTCTTAGTCTTAACCCTTCCCTCACCCTGTCTCTCTGTGGCCGCCCCTCTCCACTCCTCTCCTTCGCCAAGGCCCTCCCGCTCCTCTTTTATAATGCTTTTCTTATCTGTCTCTTTCTCCCCTCGGTGCCCCTCTCTCTTTCCCCGCCCTCCGCCACTCCCTCTCTGCCCGCCCCTCTCACCCTTGCGCTGTCGTTTTCCTTCTCTTCTTGTTGCTCGCTCTCCCTTCTTGCTCGCTGCCGCCTGTCTGCCCCTTCCTCACTGTCAGTCCTGGCGCTCTGCACACTCTCCCCTCCTTCGCCCCAACCGACCTCCTTCTCACTGTCCCTCACTCTCTTCCTAGTTCTCGGTTCCTGCCCCTCACACTGTGCCCTGCTGCCCGAGCACCGCAGGGGGCACAGACAGGCACGGCATGGGGGCATGACCGGATACTGCACGGGGCATGAACTGTCAGCATGGGGGCACGGACTGGCACAACACGGGGGCACGGACTGGCACCGCAGGGGGCATGGACCAGTACAGCATGGGGGCACGGACCGGTACAGCATGGGGGAACGCAGGGGGCACGGACAGGCACAGCAAGGGGCATGACCGGATACTGCACGGGGCACAGACCGGTACAGCATGGGAGCACAGACAGGCACAGAATGGGGGCATGGCCGGATACTGCGCGGGGCACGGACTGACACAGCATTCGGCCACTCACTGGCACAACACGGGACACGCACAGCATGGGGGCACAGACTGGCACAGCATGGGGCATGGCCAGGTACAGCACGGAGGCACGGACTGGCAGAGCATGGGGCATAGAAAGACAGTGCACAGGGGCGTAGGCAGGCGCTGGATGGATTCATTATCAGGCAGTGCACAGTGGCATGTAAAGGCAGGGTACAGGGGGATAGACAGGCACTGCATTGATGCATGTCAGGCACTGCATTGGCATGGAAAGGCAGTGCACAGGGCCGTGAGGAGGCACTGCAATGATACATTGTCAGGCAGAGCACAATAGCATGCGAAGGTAGTGCACAGGGGTGTGGGCAGGCAATGCATTGATACATTGTAAAGCTGTACACAATGGCATGTAAGGTCAAGGGCTAGACAGGCCCTGCATGTGCACAGCAACGTGGGCAGGCACTGCATTAAATCATCGTCAGTGCACAGGGCGTGAGCAGGCGCTGCATCGATACATTGCACACTAGAGTATTAAAGGGCTGCTGAGACCCAGAGATGCTGTTGTGACCAGGTTATGAAGGCACCTAGAAGGCCAGAGTCAAACAAGCAGACCGTGGGCACCCAAAAAATGCCATTGCAATAGAAAACTCGATCATAAATTGCTCTTACAATAGTGGAAAATCTGCCAGAATGGCGCATTTACCACCGCAGGAAAGGAGCATTGCGAGGGCCGTCCGTGCAACATGCAGTGAGAAAATACAAGCTCAGGAGTGTGTGAGTTTTTGCAAACATTTTCCAAACTGTTTGACCATCCTAGAAGTGGGCGGATGGATGAGTGGGCGGATGGATGAGTGGGCGGATGGATGAGTGGGCGGATGGATGAGCGGATGGATGAGTGGGTGGATGGATGGATGAGTGGATGGATGAGTAGGTGGAAGGATGAGTGGATGGATGAGTAGGTGGAAGGATGAGCAGATTGATGAGTGGGCGAATGGATGTGTGAGCGGATGGATGAATAGGTGGAAGGATGAGTGGATGGATGAGTAGGTGGGCAGCTGGAGGGAGGGACAAGGGAGCGGATGTATGATGAGGTCGGCGGGCGCCTGCTTTGATAGATGAGTGGGTACCGGAATGGTCAAGTGGGCAGCTGGGTGGGTGAATGAAGAGATTGGCAAGCGCATGCGTAGATAGATGGGCGGATGGATGAGTGGGCGGATGGATGAGTGGGCGGATGGATGAGTGGGCGGATGGATGAGTAGGTGGAAGGATGAGCGGATGGATGAGTGGGTGGATGGATGGATGAGTAGGTGGAAGGATGAGCAGATTGATGAGTGGGCGGATGGATGTGTGAGCGGATGGATGAATAGGTGGAAGGATGAGTGGATGGATGAGTAGGTGGGCAGCTGGAGGGAGGCACGAGGGAGCGGATGTATGATGAGGTCGGCGGGCGCCTGCTTTGATAGATGAGTGGGTACCGGAATGGTCAAGTGGGCAGCTGGGTGGGTGAATGAAGAGATTGGCAAGCGCATGCGTAGATAGATGTGTGGGTGGATCAGTGGCTGGGTGTTCAGATGGGTTAGATGAGTGGTTGAATTTGCTATTGTAAATGACAATGCCATTTATGTTAAAAAAAAACATAAATAAAAATAATGTCAAGAGCAATGCCAATAGCTCTAACTTTAACAAAGGCAAAACCATTGCATTGTAAATGCTTGTTGTGTCTGCGGTAAAACCCCAGGAGACATATTTCCTAATTTCTAAGAAGATCTGTATGTTTGGTACAAGCTGACAAAGTCAATATGATGGTATGCCAGTAACTATATAGGTGGGGGCAAGTCCAGAGAATGTGTTGCAGGTCAAAGTTTACGCAAGCACAATGTGAGCAAGATATGTCCTCTCTATGATAAAAACTGTTAAAAAAAATTGTCAGGGGTGAGATAAGTTCTATGTATTATAAAAACCTGAATAAGCTTGAATCTGGCATTGCGCTGCCCGTGTCTGGGTCCCTCCAGTATGGCAGCCCATTCCTTGTCTATGCACTGGCATGACAGATCTGAGTCTCAATGCTGAGGTAGTGTGAGAAACTGTGGGACAGTGTGGGAGCAAAGAGAGTCTGTAAACCACTGTATGAGGTGGGTGCCTTACCCAATAACTTGTAGATATTGGATTGTAAGATGTATTGGGAGCTCAGTAGTCAAGTCTCCCCAGTGGTTCACCAGTGTAGTAATCAGTGAGCTATGGAGAAGAAATGGACCCAGTGGCAGACTGTCTTCTACCATCAGTGTCTCATATGACAACAGGGCACCGTCACTATATAGGTCCACAAGAGTATGCATGACCACAGCGTGCCATGGTGTTAGTCCAACTGGGTGAGGATGTGGATGTATGTGATAGGTGCAAACCTGCTAGCCATTTGGCAATCCATTGTATTTGAGCAGCAAGGTACAAAATGCGGGGCAGCCAGGCCGTCCTTGTCCGTGAGCGAGCAGAGCTTCGCCTGTGCTACCCTACATCTTGACTTGTTCTAAACAAAGTCTCTGACCTGTTGATTGAACACCTAACAGAATGCAGCTGGGATGTGGATGGGAAGATTAGCGAAGACGTATAGTAGGAGGGTAGAACCATGATTTTTAATAGAGCCATCCTTCCTGCTACCGCCAGTTGCAATGTACTCCAGGAGGCCATCTGAGCATGCAAGGATGTTACTGCCCGAGTGACATTTCCTTCAAATATGCTCACTATGGAATGGTATATCCTCACCCCTAGGTATCTAAATGTACGTTGTTGCCAATCCAATTGTGCCTCTCCAATCATGAATCATGGGTTGACAGTAACTGTTACAAAAGGGTATAAGCAGGACTTCATCCAATGGACTCGCAACCCAAAGATGGTTGAAAAGCTTGTCAAAATGGAGGCAATCGTAGCAGAAATATTATGTGTGCCCCTGAGGTAAAGTAACATATCAGCTACATACAAGGATATAACACGGGTCTCATTGCCTAAAGGATTGCCCCAATTTGTGGCCTGGTATCGCAATGCCAATGCTAGCAGTACAATATTGAGGGAAGATTTTAAGCTCTATAGGGGGCAGCCCAGCCTCGTCCCCTGGTGAATGAGGATTGCTTCTGATATGAGGGGTACCATCTTGACTCTAATTAAAGGATCAGTGTATAAAAATTCACCGGGAGAAGGCCTTTTCAAGGTCTAAGATCAGGCAACCTGTATGCAGCCAGGGAGAGCAGGCATACGTCAAGACCTGGAAGAAGCGTGCTAGGCTCAGGGCAGTGTTACATGCAGGGATGAATTAATTTGGACCAGAGTTGATCAGGGACGGGACCAGTGGCACCAGGCGATCCGCAAGTACCTTCACCGATATCTTGTAATCCGTGTTGATCAATGCCAGTGATCTATAATAGCTGATGAGTTCTGGATTTCTCTCGGGGTTTGGCAGTGAGATGACCGTCGTTTCTTTCTGGGAATCAGGGAGCAGGCAGATGGATAGGGCTTCTTCGTATAGAGTCATCAGCTGTGGGGCTATTTGAGCTGTATATGCTTTGTACAGTTCTGCTGGTAAACCATCAGGTCCTGGGGACTTGCCAGTGGCCAGTGCTTTGATTGCATTTTTAACTTTGTCTAGTGTAACAGGCTCATCTAATTTTGTCTGCTGATTTAGAGGAATGTGGAGTTCAGTGAGGTCAGTAAAGAATGCAGCGTATGCATCAAGGTTTGTGTCTACAGCAAATTGGTATACCCTTATATAGTGTTTCTCTCAACTCTGCATGAATAGTGTGCTATAAATAGAGAAGGGAGCCCTATTCTGAATGTAATGCCATAATGGGCCCCCTGCGGTTTATCCTGTAGGATAATCTATGCTAAGAGTTGGCCAGTTTTATCTGCTGGGGCATGCCTGTGTGCCGAGTGTGCAGCATAATTAAGGCAATGAAATCTGTCTAGCCCTTGCTACTGCCCCCAAACCATTGGGATTGCTGGCAGCTTGAGTCTCCAGGTCTAGGAGTGTATGTTTCAGCTTAGAGATATCTCTGGTAAGCATTTGTCTCATGTTTCCCTCTATGCCCATGTTCAAAAAGCAATATCCTTTGGGCCAGATTATATTAGTTACACAACTATCTCTCCATAAGTCACACACAAACCTGATATTTCACCTCTTTTATCATATATCTGTATTCAAGAAGATTGAGCCATATGTAACCAACATATGCCCAGACAGTGCCCTCGCAACATTACCTTGAAGCCATCCCACTACACTAATTTAGTGAAAACCTTGTTGGTATTGTTGTTGAAGTAGTCTGTGATTGTTGTTCTAAATGGCGGGTCCTCCAGCAAAGTGGGACGGAAGCTCCATGTTGGATTCAGGGGTAATTTTAGTGCCCATTGCAATTATATTATTTGGGGATGGTGGTCAGAGTGGGTAAGTCCCCTGTATTCTACACAAGTAATGGAGTGGAGTAATGTTGGTGTAGCTGTCCATGCAGATGTATAGGTTATGAGGGTCGGAGTAGAAGAAATACATCCTTGTGGCTGTATTCGTAAATGCCATCCATCAACCAACTGCCCCTGCGGAAGCCAATCAGGCATCATTTGCGCCTTAGAGGTTGTGGTTGTTTGGGCAGTGGGGAAAAGGAGCGATCAATGGTGGTGTTATGGATACTATTAAATTTTCCTCCAAACTGAGATGGGGCACCACTCCATTGAGATAGTGTGTAGGAAAGTGCTTGAAGAAAGGGGTCTGGTCAGTGTTTGGGGCATAAATAGAGCCTAAAAGGATAGGATGGCAATCTAGTTGCCCCTTCACAAGGGCATATCAGCCCTCTGGATGTCTTCTGATACAAACGGGGTCCCTGGTCTGATTCATCGTAATACTCTTCCGGCATAACTGGAATAGTCAGTGGCAAACACCTGACAGTGTCATCGGCTTTGTAGTCGGATACTCTCTATGCATGTAAGATGAGTTTCTTGTAGTATTGCGATGTGTGGGTGTTAGATCTGGGGGTCTCTAGTTGGCAGAGGTAAGTACCTTTGTCCAAATAGGGACCCTTGCTTCTAGCCAGGGTAAAGGGATACACACTGTAGATAACCCCTGCTCACCCCCTAGGTAGCTTGGCACGAACAGGCAGGCTTATCCCCAAGGCAATGTGTAATATTTGCACTTAACACACACACTGACCCCAAAGTACACCACAAACTGAGACCACACAGGTAAGTATATATAAAAAATATATCTTTATCTAATTTAGCAATTTAAAACCACTTGCAGTGTAATTACACGATTTCTTCACTCTTCTTGATGGTTGCACTATTTTTCTAAGGAAGCGTTATTACTTTAGTTTCAGGCTCAGTCTCAAATATCACAGTAAGTAAATGTTGTAGGCTAAATGATCTTAGAATCAGCTCCTTGCTGTATCTAGCGCTGTTTAGCAGGAGCGCCTCACCGTGCTGATTGGGAAGCGAAGCCTCGGCATGGGGGAAGCCTCCCAGCTGACCCCGGCTGGTCCCGTCACCTCTCCGCCCGCTTTCGACAATCCAGCGAGCGGCGGGGAGTTAGTTTGACACTTGGCTGTTGGGACGGCAGGCCGGGGGTGACAAAAGGCACTCACGGATCCCTCGGCAAGGACGGTTTTTTTCCTGGAAGGTTCTTCCTCGCGTCGCGTCTCCCGGCGTCTTCCGGCGAAGCTTCTTTGGGTTGGACCAATCGGGTCGCGGCTCTGCAGACGAGCCCTCGCAGACACCCGGTAGTCAGCCAATGGCAGTGCGGCTCCCGGGACGAGCCCCTGATGATGCGGAGGCCGGCACCCACTCACAGCGCGGCCCTGATGATGACGCGGTGGCGCTGGGGCCAATCCCAGCGCGGCGTTACTGAGGGGGCTCGTCTACTTCGACCAATGGGGACGCAGCGGCTTCGATCTCTGTCTCCACAGCCCCAGCAAGGGACGGCAAGGTCGTCGGGCACTCTCAGGCCCCGGGCAGCGGCGATGAGAAACGGCACAGTGATTTTTTGGGCACAGGTCGCAGCTGGACCGCCCTTACGGCCACAAGATCTTCTTGGGAAAAATCACGAAGCAAGGCACCACAATCCTCTGGTCCTCACAGCATGTGTGCTGAGGAACACACCGTTCTCCGCCCACAGCCAGCAGTGGAAAATCATGTACTAGGCAAATAAAGCACATTCTTCACGGCGTCTGGTATTTTCTGGGGAACCTTTTGATCCTGGGTTCCAGGAAAGGAGGCCAGCTCTTCTCAGGCCCTTGGATATTCTTTTAGAGACACAGCACACAGCAAAGTCTTGGAGTCAAGCAGGCAGGGTCACAGCACACAGCAAAGTCCCCTTCCTCTCTCCTTTAGATGAACAGCAAAGCAGGTCAGCCCCAGAGCACACAGCAAGGGCAGTCTTACTTAGTTTCTTCAGCAGTCCTTCTTCTAGCAGAGGTTTCTCTTGATTGTAGAATCTGAAAATCTGTTGTCAGGGGTCCTTTTTTTATACCCCTAAAAGTCTTTGAAGTCTTTGTGCAAGTGGGCCCTGAGCCCGGTCTAAACCAGTACTGGGTGTTGCTGGAGTACTTGGGCTTCCTGGCTTCTTCCTTCCTTTCAGAGTGAGGGGCAGAGTCGTGAGCCACCCAGCAGGAGGTGGAGCCAGCATTGTGGCAGGCAGGCACAGCCTATTCACTCCCAGGTGCTATCTCCTCCCACCACTCTAGTTGCAGATGCAGTCTTTCAACCACGGGTTGACTCAGACAACCTCACGGGGGCTCCCCAGCCCCTGTCACCCTCAAACCAGACAGTCAATCCACAAGCAGGCCCAGACACACAGAAAGGTTAGACAAGAGAACAGCCACTTTCTAAAAGTACTGTTCTCAAACACAGAATTTAAAAACAACCTTTCCTAAAAGATGTGTTATTAAATTCATATCAATCACTTATTCCCATCTTGTTCCTGTGGGAAGATAGGCTGGTATCCATTTGGACCAGCCTCCCCCATGTTAGTCTATGGAGCAAGATAACCTTGCAGCAGAGATCACACAAAATGGCTGCTGTTCACTACCAGAGCATGTTACTTGCACTAGTACATGCTCTAACTTTCATATACACTGCACCCTGCCCAAGGGGGTACCTTGAGCCTTCCATAGGGGTGACCAATGTGTACACAAAGGGAAGGGTTAGGCCTAGCCAGTGGGGACACTGACCAGGAGGACATGGCAGTTCACTGACTGCACACAGGCACTGCGGTGGCAGGCCTGAGACACCATTTTAGGGCTACTCATGTGGGTGGCACAATCAGTGCTGCAGGCCCACTAGTAGCATCTGTCATCACCAGCCCTGGCACACCCAGTGCACTTTACTAGGGACTTCGTGCTGATACAAATATGCCAATCAGGTACATCCAATCAATATGATAATTTCCATAGGTAGCACTTACACTCTGGCACTGATCAGCAGTGGCAGAGTGTCCAAAGCATCTAAACCAGCAAAAACGAAATCCAGCATAGCATCAAAAATATAGGAGGCATAGCAGAAAGATAGGGGAAAACCACGCCAAGGGTGTCAGGTCTAACAGTGCGACTGGTGTTTTATGTAGGTGCAGACTGAATAGTGACGTGAGGGAGTATGCATGCCCCTCACATTCCAAGGGGGAGTATATTAAAGTGGGCCATAAGTGGTAGAGTGTGTCATACAACCTCTGGACTGTGCACATGTGCCAGTAAGTGTGTAGTGGCTTGTGTTGAGCAAAGACATACTATGTAGTGAAGCATTGAGTCAGAAGTCACCGCTGATTAGCATAAACATATACTATTCAATAACAATAAAACAAAAAAAACAATAGAGCAGAAGCACAACATGTGTCCTGAGCAAAAGTTAATCATTCATAGAACTGATGGGGTGAAATTAAGCGGCCAGTGGTAGCGCAACCCACATATCATATATGGATGGTTTGGGACCCCATATATGCTGCAAACCTGTGGTCCTTGTCCGCAACAATTGACATAATCTCAGCAGCAAACACCTAGGTCTGGTTCAGGCGACAGTTCCCAGACCAAGCACCGACACCCATGAAAAAAAAACAAATACAAGTATAATACACAACATAAAGGCAGACAGACCAACGCATGTATGATAACCATGAGTAAGTTGCAAGGTGACATCAGACGCTTACGTGAAGCATCAAATAATGTTATCAGATGTCTGAGGGGTAACCTACGGTAGGGTGGAGGAGTCTGCCCCGGAGGGCCATGTAGTCGAGGAGCCCTCATCTCTTAATGATTGAACAGAGTTGTCTTCTGACCCGAATTCTGGCCACGGTCACCTATCTTCCATCTTTTTTGTATAAATTGTTCTAAGTTTGGTACAGTCTTTAATTGAGAAGGGGGCTGTATTTGGTGTCTTTTATTGCGGCGGCACCTCATCATCTTGTTTCAAGTCACAGCTTCTTGTTCTGTTGTACAGCCTGCCGTGGGGTGTTCCGACACCTCCAGCTAGTCCCATGCATCTTCAGTGGAGTCAAACAAATGTGCTTCTCCCCCGACCACATTTCTTAGATGCACTGGAAAGAGGAGAGCATATTGAATGTTGTGTTCGCACAAGCTGGTATTTAACTGTGAGAAAGGAGCTGCGTTTTCTCTGCACCTCTAAAGTGTAATCCAGTAAAAACCTGATCTTGGCATTGTCTACTATGACCTCCTGCAGTTTGCGTTTTTCGCAAAAAATAGCGCCTCTATCTCTTAATGTGCAAAAACAACAGGTGATGGACCGAATGTGGATCAATGTCACACACTCTACCCAGTCCAAAGATCTGGGCCCAAATCCATCGTTTTTTTGCACTCCACACCACCCCGGGTTAGACAATGGCGATATGCAAATCAGCTCTGACCCTGTGCCCCATGGGAACAGTCCAGTCCAAAAGCCATGTCCTTCCCAGAACGGAATCAAGCATCCGAGCACCGGACCGGTTTCAAGGTAACACCTCTCATCAGCCCGGCTAGCTTGACTCCAGTGGTGTGGAGTGCCTGGGACCCATGTCTGGGCATCCCCAGCGCACTTAGGGCGGAATTTGCAAAAACAACAGGTGATGGACCGAATGTGGATCAATGTCACACACTCTATCCAGTCCAAAGATCTGGGCCCAAATCCATCGTTTTTTGCACTCCACACCACCCCGGGTTAGACAATGGCGATATGCAAATCAGCTCTGTATATAACAATCTGTCCGAAGAAAATTTTATAATTCTTCTTACCACCTTAACCGACAGATTGAAACAAGTTTATCACCGGAGTCCCGCAAATAAGGCAAGTTATATAATTTGGGGAGGTGACTTTAATCTCCACCCCTGTACAGCCCCTAACCTATTGTGTTGCGGGATCGTGGATGAATCCAACGCCCCACTAGCCCATCTCGCTCACACCAAACTAGGAAATATAATTAACATCGCCTTATCAGATCTGGATCTCCAGATCGCTAACCACCCAAAAGCAGACCCCAATGAATTTGTTCCGACCTATGTGGGTAGAGGACACAAGACCACAGTAGATTTTATATTTCTTTCCCAAAACCTAACGACCAAACTTAAAGAGTTTGAGGTCATAGATACTCCCCTCAGCGACCATGCAACTTTAACAATAACACTATCTGTGCCAGCTAATGCCTCCCACAAATTGGAGATGGCGACCACTCTTAATCAGAATAGGATCCAGGTTGGGAAACGTAATGGAATAACTATTAAATGGGCCAAAATTAACCCAACTGACATAATGAAAAAATTAATAACGCGGTCCTACCCAAATATACTGAAATGCCTGGATCTCGCAACTAGTAACAAGGAAGTCCTTAGAAATTTTAACTTAATATTAGACGCCATAAAGGACCTACTTACTTCAAAACCTAAATTAAACCGTGTTACTAAACCAAAGTGGTTTAACCATAACTGCACAGCGGCCCTATCAAAGTTAAAAACTGCACTTAAAAACAACCCACGAGATGCGGCCCAGATTCAGTTCCTGAGGCGCCAATACACAGGGGAAAGAAAGTTGAGAATGGCCCAACTCAAACAAAAATTATGGGATGATCTCCATCAAGGCGCTGTTTCAAAGAATAGCGAACTATTCTGGCGCACACTCAGAACCCCATACCTCACAGAAAAGGACACCCCTAAAATAGAAGTCGCTATCGACGAAAACACATGGGTCTCCCACTTTGAGGAAATTTTTAAAAATACCAAACCAACAGAACCTCCACCCCCCAATGTGAATTACCCTATCCTGGTTCCCTTTGATATCTCAGACCTCATAGACGCCTTGCAGAGCAGTAAATCAGGCAAGGCCCCAGGACCCGACGGGGTCCCGGTGGACCTTTTTAAAAGTAATCAAGATCTATGGGCCCCCATTTTAACCAGAGTATGTACAGCTGCAGCGAGTGAGGGAATTCTAACCTCTTGGACAAAGTCAATAATGGTCCCCATCTTTAAAAAGGGGGACCGCCAAGACGTAAAATGCTACCGGCCCATTTCACTGCTGGACTCGCTCGGAAAAGTAGTGGGGAGAGTGATACTCGAGCGTCTCCAGCAGTGGACCGAGGATCGGGGCATAATTTCAGATATCCAATTTGGCTTCCGAGAAGGTTTTGGCACTTTGGAGCAGGTCCTCAACCTCACCCTAATAATGGGGAAATATACACAGGCCACCCCTACTAAAATATACATGGTCTTTGTAGACCTTTCCGCAGCTTTTGACTGCGTGTCACACACAAAGCTGTGGAGGGTCTTAGCTCAATTGGGAGTAGATCCACCCCTGTTAGACTTTCTCAGAGAGCTCTATACCGGGGCTACAGCCAGAGTACGCTTTGGTGTGAATGGAGAGTTGACGTCCCCGTTTAGTGTAGGGCGTGGGGTCAGGCAGGGATGTGTCCTGGCCCCCTTCCTCTTCTCCCTCTACACTAACGGTCTGGAGGAGGAGATGTTGAGGGGGGCTCAGGACCTCCCACGCATAAACCGCCGCCTGATCCCCGCCCTGCTCTACGCGGACGACGCGGTTATTTTAGCACGAACCCCCAGAGAACTCCAGAAAGCAGTGAGCAGATATACGTCCTTTATGGGTAACATAGATTTAAAGGTGAACGTAAAAAAAACGTTCGTCATGACAGTTGGCAGAGGTCAAAAAAAAACATATCCTATCCTGCTGAACAACCAAAAGCTAGAAAGTACCCCCCCATTATCCCTATTTGGGGGTCATGGTAGACGATCAACTTAGCTGGAAGCAAGCAGTAAACACTAGGGCACTTCTATTTAGGAGATCAATTGCTGCAGTAATATCTTTCTCTCAGAGATTAGGCAAAAGACCACCAGTAGAGCTACTCAAGATCTACAAAGCCAAATGCCAGGCAATTGCAACATATGGTGCAGGAGTTTGGGGGTATACAGATATCAACCCCATCCAGAAGGTGGAAAACATGTTTCTACGATTTTTGTTAGCCACCCCCAAAGGTACCTCAACTTACGCAATGCACCTAGAACTAGCTATTCCTCACTTGGAGGATCTAATCAAAATAGAACCCCTGATGTTGTGGCGCCGAATTTGGACGTCAAACAAAAATGCCTTGTCACAAGCTATCATTGCAGACTCAATGAGTATGGATAACTCTGCAAAAATAAAGTGGCTTTTATATGTCAGGAACTTTTTTAATGATCTAGGCCTTGAGAATTATTATTTAGATCCGGCTTCTATTACAGACATTTCAAAAAAAGATCTTAAACAGAAAGCACTAAGTCACCTTGAACTGTTAAGACTTGCATCCAATTCCACAAAAACGGCAGTGATCCACGCAAACATGATCCAAGTAGCCTTTGTCATTCACCCGTACCTTGAATTGCAGTTATCAACTTACGAGAGAATGCTACTTACGAGATTTAGGCTAAACATCTTTTTTAGAATGGTCACTTTCCCGTCACAAAACTGTTGGGACGCTATACTGCCGCCTTGCCCCTGTGACGGCTTATCAGTGCAGTCGAATTTGCATGTGATCCTGCTTTGTAAATATCATCAAGCCCACAGAAAGACCTGGCTTTTACCGATACTTAAATCGTGGGGATTGAGACAGTGTAGACCTGCTCTTTTAAGATTGCAAATGCTGGAGACAGTGAATGTCTGTTATTTTGTTAGCAGTTTCCTAAAGTGCATCATGAAACATAGGAAAAACCTTTAAAAACTATGCTATATCTACTATAACCGGCACCTTGCACTTTTTGAATAATTCTTCTTTTTTAAATTATGAAATGAATTTTACCTGAAATGTTTGTAACATGTGTATTTTCATAATGTATGTCAATCTGTGTTCTTTTATGGTTTTTTTCCACTGTGAACAAACCGAATAAAGAAGATTTATTATTATTATTATTAAATCAGCTCTGACCCTGTGCCCCATGGGAACAGTCCAGTCCGAACTACAAAAGCCATGTCCTTCCCAGAACGGAATCAAGCATCCGAGCACCGGACCGGTTTCAAGGTAACACCTCTCATCAGCCCGGCTAGCTTGACTCCAGTGGTGTGGAGTGCCTGGGACCCATGTCTGGGCATCCCCAGCGCACTTAGGGCGGAATTTGCAAAAACAACAGGTGGTGGACCGAATGTGGATCAATGTCACACACTCTATCCAGTCCAAAGATCTGGGCCCAAATCCATCGTTTTTTTGCACTCCACACCACCCCGGGTTAGACAATGGCGATATGCAAATCAGCTCTGACCCTGTGCCCCATGGGAACAGTCCAGTCCGAACTACAAAAGCCATGTCCTTCCCAGAACGGAATCAAGCATCCGAGGACCGGACCGGTTTCGAGGTAACACCTCTCATCAGCCCGGCTAGCTTGACTCCAGTGGTGTGGAGTGCCTGGGACCCACGTCTGGGCATCCCCAGCGCACTTAGGGCGGAATTTGCAAAAACAACAGGTGATGGACCGAATGTGGATCAATGTCACACACTCTACCCAGTCCAAAGATCTGGGCCCAAATCCATCGTTTTTTTGCACTCCACACCACCCCGGGTTAGACAATGGCGATATGCAAATCAGCTCTGACCCTGTGCCCCATGGGAACAGTCCAGTCCGAACTACAAAAGCCATGTCCTTCCCAGAACGGAATCAAGCATCCGAGGACCGGACCGGTTTCGAGGCAACACCTCTCATCAGCCCGGCTAGCTTGACTCCAGTGGTGTGGAGTGCCTGGGACCCACGTCTGGGCATCCCCAGCGCACTTAGGGCGGAATTTGCAAAAACAACAGGTGATGGACCGAATGTGGATCAATGTCACACACTCTACCCAGTCCAAAGATCTGGGCCCAAATCCATCGTTTTTTTGCACTCCACACCACCCCGGGTTAGACAATGGCAATATGCAAATCAGCTCTGACCCTGTGCCCCATGGGAACAGTCCAGTCCGAACTACAAAAGCCATGTCCTTCCCAGAACGGAATCAAGCATCCGAGGACCGGACCGGTTTCGAGGTAACACCTCTCATCAGCCTGGCTAGCTTTTGTAGTTCGGACTGGACTGTTCCCATGGGGCAACAGGGTCAGAGCTGATTTGCATATCGCCATTGTCTAACCCAGGGTGGTGTGGAGTGCAAAAAAACGATGGATTTAGTCCCAGATCTTTTGACTGGGGGAATGTGTGACATTGATCCACATTCCGTCCATAACTTGTTGTTTTTGCAATTGCCGCCCTAAGTGCGCTGGGGATGCCGAGACGTGGGTCCCAGGCACTCCACACCACTTGGAGTCAAGCTAGCCGGGCTGATGAGAGGTGTTACCTCGAAACCGGTCCGGTCCTCGGATGCTTGATTCCGTTCTGGGAAGGACATGGCTTTTGTAGTTCGGACTGGACTGTTCCCATGGGGCAACAGGGTCAGAGCTGATTTGCATATCGCCATTGTCTAACCCAGGGTGGTGTGGAGTGCAAAAAAACGATGGATTTAGGCCCAAATCTTTTGACTGGGGGAATGTGTGACATTGATCCACATTCGGTCCATAACTTGTTGTTTTTGCAATTGCCGCCCTAAGTGCGCTGGGGATGCCGAGACGTGGGTCCCAGGCACTCCACACCACTTGGAGTCAAGCTAGCCGGGCTGATGAGAGGTGTTACCTCAAAACCGGCCCGGTCCTCGGATGCTTGATTCCGTTCTGGGAAGGACATGGCTTTTGTTGTTCGGACTGGACTGTTCCCATGGGGCTACAGGGTCAGAGCTGATTTGCATATCGCCATTGTCTAACCCAGGGTGGTGTGGAGTGCAAAAAAACAATGGATTTAGGCCCAGATCTTTTGACTGGGGGAATGTGTGACATTGATCCACATTCGGTCCATCACTTGTTGTTTTTGCAATTGCCGCCCTAAGTGCGCTGGGGATGCCCAGACGTGGGTCCCAGGCACGCCACACCACTTGGAGTCAAGCTAGCCGAGCTGATGAGAGGTGTTACCTCGAAACCGGTCCGGTCCTCGGATGCTTGATTCCGTTCTGGGAAGGACATGACTTTTGTAGTTCGGACTGGACTGTTCCCATGGGGCAACAGGGTCAGAGCTGATTTGCATATCGCCATTGTCTAACCCAGGGTGGTGTGGAGTGCAAAAAAACGATGGATTTAGGCCCAGATCTTTTGACTGGGGGAATGTGTGACATTGATCCACATTCGGTCCATCACTTGTTGTTTTTGCAATTGCCGCCCTAAGTGCGCTGGGGATGCCCAGACGTGGGTCCCAGGCACTCCACACCACTTGGAGTCAAGCTAGCCGGGCTGATGAGAGGTGTTACCTCGAAACCGGTCCGGTCCTCGGATGCTTGATTCCGTTCTGGGAAGGACATGGCTTTTGTAGTTCGGACTGGACTGTTCCCATGGGGCAACAGGGTCAGAGCTGATTTGCATATCGCCATTGTCTAACCCAGGGTGGTGTGGAGTGCAAAAAAACGATGGATTTAGGCCCAGATCTTTTGACTGGGGGAATGTGTGACATTGATCCACATTCGGTCCATCACTTGTTGTTTTTGCAATTGCCGCCCTACGTGCGCTGGGGATGCCCAGACGTGGGTCCCAGGCACTCCACACCACTTGGAGTCAAGCTAGCCGGGCTGATGAGAGGTGTTACCTCGAAACCGGTCCGGTCCTCGGATGCTTGATTCCGTTCTGGGAAGGACATGGCTTTTGTAGTTCGGACTGGACTGTTCCCATGGGGCAACAGGGTCAGAGCTGATTTGCATATCGCCATTGTCTAACCCAGGGTGGTGTGGAGTGCAAAAAAACGATGGATTTAGGCCCAGATCTTTTGACTGGGGGAATGTGTGACATTGATCCACATTCGGTCCATCACTTGTTGTTTTTGCAATTGCCACCCTAAGTGCGCTGGGGATGCCCAGACGTGGGTCCCAGGCACTCCACACCACTTGGAGTCAAGCTAGCCGGGTTGATGAGAGGTGTTACCTCGAAACCGGTCCGGTCTCGGATGCTTGATTCCGTTCTGGGAAGGACATGGCTTTTGTAGTTCGGACTGGACTGTTCCCATGGGGCAACAGGGTCAGAGCTGATTTGCATATCGCCATTGTCTAACCCAGGGTGGTGTGGAGTGCAAAAAAACTATGGATTTAGGCCCAGATCTTTTGACTGGGGGAATGTGTGACATTGATCCACATTCGGTCCATCACTTGTTGTTTTTGCAATTGCCGCCCTAAGTGCGCTGGGAATGCCCAGACGTGGGTCCCAGGCACTCCACACCACTTGGAGTCAAGCTAGCCGGGCTGATGAGAGGTGTTACCTCGAAACCGGTCCGGTCCTCGGATGCTTGATTCCGTTCTGGGAAGGACATGGCTTTTGTAGTTCGGACTGGACTGTTCCCATGGGGCAACAGGGTCAGAGCTGATTTGCATATCGCCATTGTCTAACTCAGGGTGGTGTGGAGTGCAAAAAAACGATGGATTTAGGCCCAGATCTTTTGACTGGGGGAATGAGTGACATTGATCCACATTCGGTCCATCACTTGTTGTTTTTGCAATTGCCGCCCTATGTGCGCTGGGGATGCCCAGACGTGGGTCCCAGGCACTCCACACCACTTGGAGTCAAGCTAGCCGGGCTGATGAGAGGTGTTACCTCGAAACCGGTCTGGTCCTCGGATGCTTGATTCTGTTCTGGGAAGGACATGGCTTTTGTAGTTCAGACTGGACTGTTCCCATGGGGCAACAGGGTCAGAGCTGATTTGCATATCGCCATTGTCTAACCCAGGGTGGTGTGGAGTGCAAAAAAACGATGGATTTAGGCCCAGATCTTTTGACTGGGGGAATGTGTGACATTGATCCACATTCGGTCCATCACTTGTTGTTTTTGCAATTGCCGCCCTAAGTGCGCTGGGGATGCCCAGAAGTGGGTCCCAGGCACTCCACACCACTTGGAGTCAAGCTAGCCGGGCTGATGAGAGGTGTTACCTCGAAACCGGTCCAGTCCTCGGATGCTTGATTCCGTTCTGGGAAGGACATGGCTTTTGTAGTTCGGACTGGACTGTTCCCATGGGGCAACAGGGTCAGAGCTGATTTGCATATCGCCATTGTCTAACCCAGGGTGGTGTGGAGTGCAAAAAAACGATGGATTTAGGCCCAGATCTTTTGACTGGGGGAATGTGTGACATTGATCCACATTCGGTCCATCACTTGTTGTCTTTTCTATCTCTTAATGTAGCACAAGAAACACAAATGGTCTGGGATTGGAGCCTGGCAGTAGACGGCATGCTGGAACCCAGTGTGCTTGCACCACTGTCAAGTACTGTGAGAGAGTATTGCAGCTGCCCCATCCATTGTTCTACATACATGACAGTGTCCAAGCCCTCCGTCATCCGCATCTTCCGCTTGACGCTCCAGGATCTCCACTACATCCGAAAGCAGTCGTAACAAGGAGTCTATGTCGCTGTTTATTGGTTTTCGGCCTGCTATACACAATTCAGCAGTATGCGATGATCGGCATGTAGCAGTGTGAGGTCTGTTGTCACTGCATCTATCTTACTCTGCAGTGCTTTCTGTGTGGATTCTAGTACAGTTCTGATCTTCTAAACCGCTGCAAGGACAGATAATAGGACTAGTAGGGAGCAGGGGAGCCATATCCTCTGGTCCGCCAGTGTCATCCAGTATCCGGTTCTGCTCAGTAGCGGGTTGTAAAGTCACACTGTGTGCGGCTGTGCGTAGGCGAACCATGGCGCTATAATGTGATTTTGTACATCAATACAATGGCACTTCACCATCCAGAGCCTGCTCACATTGAGAGGAGCAGAATGACTGGCAGAACGAGCAGCCCCAATACCCCAATGCCGCTACAGGGGTATCCAGGGACAGGGATCAGTTGAGAAACAATGGGGTGGTCATGAGGTCAGATTGCTGTTAACCCTTCCTGAGGGAGTTCCAGGTAAGTGCTGTGGCACAATGTAGTGGTCTGCTATAAGGTAACAGAGTAGAGGAGGGCTCACTTGCCTGCGCCTCTCAAGACTTTTAGGCGCAGCAGCACGAGCAGCCCGTTCAACCCAATAAATAGGTAGTTCCTTACTAAAGAGTAGGTGGAGCAATAGTCAACTCAGGATCACCAACCGACCCATGTCCCCACCACATTTTCAACAAAGCAGACTCTATTATTGCACCCCATCTCCGTGACGTCATCAACTGCTCATTCAACTCCGCTACCTTCCCGGAAAGCTGGAAACATGCCGAACTCAGCGCCCTTCTGAAAAAACCCACAGCGGACCCCTCTGAACTTAAGAACTACCGCCCCATCTCACTCCTCTTCTTCCCGGCCAAAGTGATTGAGAAAGCCGTCAATAGTCAACTTGCCGCCTTCCTTGAATCCAACAACTCACTTGACCCCTCACAGTCCGGCTCCCGAGCCAAACACAGCACCGAAACCGCCCTCATCGCAGCTACAGACGACATCCGAACGCTACTGGACAACGGAGAAACAGTTGCCCTCATCCTACTCGACCTCTCCGCCGCCTTCGACACAGTATGTCATAGCACACTCATACACCGCCTCAACAACGTCGGAATACAAGGAAAAGCTTTGGATTGGATCATCTCGTTCCTCGCCGGAAGAACCCAGAGAGTCCGCCTCCCCCATTCAAATCAGAGGCCACCGAAGTCATCTGTGGTGTACCACAAGGATCTTCACTCAGCCCCACCCTCTTCAACGTATACATGAGTCACCTCGCATCCATCGCGCTCCAACACAACCTCAACATCATCTCCTACGCAGACGACACCCAGCTGATCCTCTCCCTCACCAAAGACCCAAACACCGCCAAAACCAATCTACACGAAGGAATGAAAGAAGTAGCCTAATGGATGAAGAACAGCCGTTTAAAATTTAACTCGGACAAAACGGAAGTCCTCATCTTAGGATCATCCCCCTCTGCCTGGGACAACTCATGGTGGCCACCGGCCCTGGGTACAGCACCCATACCTACAGATCACGCACGTAACCTGGGCTTCATCCTAGACTCCTCCCTCTCGATGACCAGACAAGTCAACGCCATCTCATCTTCATGCTTCAACATCCTACGCATGCTCAAAAAAATCTTCCGCTGGATCCCCACTGAAACAAGAAAGACAGTCACCCACACACTGGTCACCAGCTGACTGGATTATGGAAATACCCTTTACGCCGGGACCACAGCCAAACTACAGAAAAAACTCCAACGCATCCAAAACGCCTCAGCCAGACTCATACTGGACATTCCCTGTCATGCTCACATTTCCGGTCACCTGAAGGATCTTCACTGGCTCCCCGTCAACAAGAGAATAACTTTCCGTCTCCTCACCCACGCACACAAGGCCCTCTACGACCTAGGACCTGAATGCCTCAACACACGACTGCCCTTCTACACACCCACCCGCCAACTACGATCATCCAATCAAGCCCTCGCCGCAATTCCGCGCATCCACAGATACACCATGGGAGGAAGATCCTTCTACTACTTAGCGGCCAAAACCTGGAATTCTCTCCCCACTCACCTCCGACTTACACAGAACCACCTCTCCTTCAGAAAGCAACTAAAAACCTGGCTATTCGATAAGTAATGCACCCACTCTCCCTCAAGCGCCTTGAGACCCTCTGGGTGAGTAGTAGCTATACAAATTCCTGTACTTGAACATGGTCAACAGTAAGGGCAACGAGTCACCCCTCTGCAAGCGCACTGTCTCAGTGTCTAGTGGTGACTCGCAGTCCCGACAGGCAGGTTTGTGTATTAAGAAGGCAGTAGAGACTATTGGCGGGCTGTTGTGGGCTAGAATCCAACGTAGAGGCCCAAAAGGCTGAGGGGCTCACCACTGTTCAAAGCCTACTGTTCACTAAGAATGTGCCTTTGCATGCACATCGCACAGCTCCTAACATCCAAACATATTGTCATTTATCTATCAACACCAGATTGTGTAAAGGTTGTCAGCACCCCCAGCCTTTCAGATCCAGTTTTGAAGGCCTCTAAAGGTTACTGTGTCGCTGGCTGAAGGGTGCTCACATTGTGGTGGCATCTTGCTTGAAGGATCCTAATCCGCCCAACTGCTTTGAATCCAGTCCCCAGACAGCAACAAGACAGGGGGGTCAGTACCTCAATCCCCCATGTGAACTGCACCTCAACTGGCCCCTTTACTCAGCCGGGTCATATTATCAATGCCTGTGGATTCTGGTGAAGGGCACCTCCGTACCACGACACGCTGTGCTCGCCGCATTTTCTCAACTGCACTGCTCATTGCACAAGTGTTCTTCGAGGGTGCCAGGCACTCTCCGTTTGTAGTGCCTGACCATGCAGTGCAGGCCAGTTTCCACCCTGTCAGCCGTCCTTAGGCATTCATGTTTGCCGTTCTGGTTGTTTCCAACAAGGGTGCATGTCTATGGAACCACCGCCTTGTGGGTTGCAGGCCCAGGGATGGACAGACACACCTGGTATTCGCAGTCATCTGCCCTAGCTCATGATTCAGTAGGCACAATCCCAGGGGCCACAGCAGTGTTGGGGGATATGAGTGGACAGGTTCGAGTATGAGGATGGGTTTCCGGCAGGATAAATGCCAGATGATTGGGGAAAGTAGCTGAGCTCACTCAGAATGCGTATACCATGATGGCTGCCTTAGCCAGGCCCCCGCAAATGTCACTCCTTATAACAAACAGTGGCACTGCACCACGCCACCACCTGCCAACACAGCCAAATAAAGACAGCACAAGTGAATCGGGGTGGCAAAGCCAACAAATTCACCCCAGTCATGAGCAGATAGCCCCAGAGACATCCAAGTACGGTCTGATGAGCCAGCCTGCTGCTGTATTGTGGCACCACCAGAGAGCAGAATCCAGAAGAATCAAATAGGAGGCTTTTCCCCCCAACGAGGATTGGAGGGACTGAGCAGCAAAAGGGAGATGAGTGCTCCGCCCGTGCCTCTGCTTGCGCAAGGAGTGGAGATATCAAAGAAGACACCCAGATACTAATGTGCCTCCCACTGTCAAACCTGAATACTGAGAAGCCCGGTGACACCACATTGTTTATCCAAGTCTGCCCAATAGACACAGCCGCAAGCATGAGAAGTCCAAAGGAAATCCCGGCCAGATCTGGAATTGGACAGAAACACATGCCGCCATTACAGTGTGCATGACACCAGGACCACATCGTCCCACACCTGTAAAGTACACCAACCATGCCTGGTGACAGCGATACCTCAAGGTGTAAGAGAAAGTGAAAGTGGACACAAACTACAGTTCCCTACTGCCTTGGAAGAGGGAACACCAAGAAGTAGGATCTCCAAGAAGGTCTCTGAGGAGGGAATGGTGACACGTGTCAAGATGACCCACTGACCCACAGAAGAAGTATCAGGCAGCAGAGAGACCCTCGAGGCCGAGGGGCAGTCAGGTACATCCACCTCCAGAGTGAAGCCAAGTGGCCAAGTGACTAAGTGCCATTTGGCCGGACTACTGAGACAGTCGGCCACTGAGAGACCCTGTTGGCAGGCCCTGAAGAAGGAGCATGCTTCTGCATTCAGAAAGAAGAGACTGGCAACAAGAAGTCTCAACTGTAAGAAAGAAGGTGCATGCTGAAGCACCAAGGAGAACGAGGAGAAGGAATTGTGATGTGTTGCTTCACACTGCGAAACCTTATGACCAACCAAGCCCAGAAGGATGGAAGATCAAGAATGGCCAGGCCTGGAAGGCATGCTTGAGAGTACTCGAACCACGGATGGAAGGCATCTATTCACATGAAGAAACCACCAAGGGGAAACAAGGACTGCCTGGCAACAGCACAGCGGGCAAACCAGGAGTAAGCTGCAAGCAGGCACAAACTGAATCTCTGCCCCAAGTCCAGCAGGAGAACCAGAAGTAAGCTGTGAGTAAGCCTTGAGCATGCACAAACTGAGTCTCTGCCCCAAACCCAAAGAGAGAGCAGAGAGTAGGGCGCAGGCATGAGCGAACTGAGTCTCTGCCCCATGCTTCCCAGCATAATCATCTAGCCTTGGTAACCGGTGACTCAACAACACAACAAAGTATCCAGGCTGAAGGAAAGAAAGAATGTAAGCACCAGTCCACCGTCCCTTCAAGTTGTCGGCAACCTGAGAAGGAATGCCTGCGACTATCAAGTCGTCGCCACCAGTCACATGGGTTCACCAGATGACTGAAAACTCCATCATGCCAGTCCCTGTCTTGTGCATCATCACTACCATTTATGGAGCATCTAACACCCCGGGTGGAGTTCAAAACTGCTATCAGAGCTACAGACAAGAAGCACCAGTGGCACTTGGAAGAGCCAGCAGGTCAGAGACTACGTGCTCACCCTGCCTGCACCCTAATCCCGGTGGTGAGAGCAAGTATTGACCAAGACCCATCAATGTGTGGTTGCACAAGTTAGTCCAGTAGTGTCCCAGATGCAGCACATACGCAGCCCCAGCGCAGACCAAACACAGTCCTGTGGCAACCCATCCAAAGGGCTTCCACAAGTACAAGAGATGGACTTGACACTATCCCACTGTTGTATCCCAACAGGTGGCAGGGCCTTGCAGTGGGGACCTCAACAGGGTGCAGCACGACAAGACAGCCTTCAGCAGGCCAAGCAACTTCACCAAAGTAAGCTTCATGAGTGATGCATCGCGATAGGCTCCGACAATGCTTCGGATGCACCCTATTTTGAATTGTTGACATCAGCAACCAACCATCCTGAGCGTCAGCAGAATGGACCAACTCCACACAATGGACATGACTCCAGCTGGCATGCAGCCAGGTTTTGGATTTCTCTGAGCCAGTGTTCGTGTCCTAAACCACTCAGGTTAAATGATGAATGTGAGCAGAGATGCCCATTTTCTGTCAGCTACATCAGTCCATGCAGCCACTGCTGTCCTGCTGACTTACTCTAGAGATTGATGGACCATGTTATACACTGTTTCCACAGTTTGGATTTTTGTTTGTTTTTCTTTTGGATTTTGGGAGGAATGTAATGTCACAATGACAACCATTGTTAACGTTAGAAATATTTGGTATTAAAAGGATACAAACTTTTCAAAGCAAGATTCAAGATTCGAGCGAGGAAGTCTGATAGTTTAAAAGAAATAATGCTAATTCTTTGAAGCGTCTAGTAATCCTTTTAAATAGCATTAAACGTCCTGAATGTGTGTCAAAAAAGATATTCTAGCACCAACCCGTGAACCGGAAGCAAAACTCTGGCACCTTATTGTCATGTACGTTCCTAGTTTGTGTTGGCTGTATACCTGCCTGTGATCAATTAGTTCGTCTCACTTTAATCTCTTGCAACCAGGTCTTTCTTTCTCTGCGGTGACAAACACACCTGCAATGTGTTAATAGTTACAACTGTCTCATCGCTTTTGGCACGCACCACACTTCTGAATCACAAACAATCGTGCCACTATTCTCACAGAAAACATTATCGTTTTATTCTGGCAATCACTGAAAACAAAATCTGTGGGAAAGAAAGAAAATATTTAAGCAGGCAAAAAGTCAAACACCTTATTCGCATGCATCAAAACAAGGCTTTATCAGTTTAGTTGGTCAGCTAAAGTAAATACTAACGTTTATTTGTTATTTTATTACAAGTTTAAAGCCAAAAGAAACGTCGGTGGTAAATGTCTCATAATTATAGTTCTCTGAAACAAATGTAATTTTTTTTTGTTAAAAATACTGAATTTGAGTTTTTCCGTCATTCTGGGTCCTCGATTACTGATCATTATTAGTCTGAGTCCATAATAAAGCCAAACGTCCGAGATAATTAACAACGCAAATGTTAGTAATCTACAGGTGCGTTTTCAACTCTTTATAGAATATTCTATTGAAATGTAAGCTCATTTTTTGCAAAGGTGTGCATTAGTTTTAAGTAGTTAGAGTTGCCAACCCTGCATTTCAGAATCCATTATCAGGACTACAGTCGTGCAAGAATCTGACCTGGACCAGAGGAAAGGCCAACTTTGTGACTTATTAGAAATGACAGATATGGCAGGAATGTGGTTGCTTCAGAAGACAAATGGATGTAGGAGTTCATGACTGAGACAAGCCACACCTCTACTGTCATGGGATATTTTCTAGAACAGAAGTACCCTCTACTGGACAAGATGGCTGCCACCATTGTGTACTGCTGAGATTGAAAGCTGCCTGAGGACGGAATAAAACGATGAGGTTCTTTGGCCTTAAACATGATTTGGAAACAGTGGCAAGGATTGTGTGCGGTTTGATCACGTGGACACGCAGCAATCAGTTAAAGAGCACAAGCATCTCTGACCCACAGCCATAATCAACAGCAGCTGATGTGGGAGATATGGAGGAGAAAAAGCACATCAGCGGGTTTATGTGCTCGTGGAATTGTTGTGCTGTAATGTGGGCACACACTGCATGGCCATGTATTGATGGCACCTAAGTGAGGTAAGGGTAAAGCTAGTTAAAAAAACATATGACCTCACAGTGTTTCGACCAGTGGTCATGCCCCTTCGGCCTAATGTCTCACCCTTTTGGCGACTGCCTCCCTTAATTCATCATATGACCTTACTGGAAGATATTCAACCTCAGTGGCATCGCCATGTGAGGAAGTCCCACCAAGCACTGCAAAGCATCCAAATTAAACTATTTTGGGAGAGTCTTCTCCTGGTCCCAACTAAACGATACAGGGTTGTCACAGGGGCGGCTCCTCCGCTAAGGTCGAGGAGTGTCAACCCACTGCTCGCAGAGCAGGAAAAATAAAATTATAATAACTATGTTATCATTTTATTTTTTTGCAGATTTGGGGCTTGGTTAGGGCAGGGCTAGTGGCACAAGGGGAGCAGTGGTTTGCACACTCCAAGTGCGCCTGACTGTTTGGCTGGCCGTCCTAGCCTACCCAAACAGTCATGCGCACTTTGCATGTTTCCCATCAGGCTGCATTACACAGCCTAGTGGGGAACAAGCCCAGGCTCTCTGTCCCCATCTGAGCGCTGATGCACAGCGCACAGACCAATAACAATGCTGCATTGCAGCATTGTGATTGGCTAAGGGGAGCGTGGGTGTTTCCTGGTTCCGGGACTGCGGAGAAGCAGAGGAGAAACATAGACGTCAGAAGAGGTAACTGTTTCTTTTTTTGTATTTTGTTTCCCCCCTGCGACCTCCGCCTTTCCAATCTCAATCCCTGCCATCTACTACTGGTTGTCACAACTATGCATTTCCTGGATGTGCAGTATGGTTTGTTTGATAATACGTCTCCTATAAGCAATGTGTGTTGCACAACAGATGGATGCATATCGAGGCATACTCCTTAGATAATAGGGAAAGTGCCCAAAGGACACTTAGTTCATTTCTCATAATCTCCTCATAGCACAGTCACTTCATTAAATTGGCTCAAATAACTTGTAAGAAAAAAGAACTCTCCAAAAGATGAAAGAACCCTTTTACTAAGACTCACAGGCTATTCAAGTATGTTAGGTAGAAAAGGCAACCAGGCTGAGGGTATCATTTAGAGGTTGACAGAGCAGGGGCACCACTGTAAATCTGCAGTGCTCCCCCTTGCTAAACCCATGGTTCAACCACATAACTAGAGTCAGAGAAGTGCCAGGTTTACACCGGTGAAGCCTCCAGTCAGAGATTTTTTAAGGCAAAGTGGGATATTGCCAAGTGCCTCCACCTTGCAAAAGACTTTCTGGGATAGTGAACTTTCCATCTATCTCACATCAATGTCTCTATCTCATGGTTTAATTCAATAATATTAGCAACCATGGTGCTTGGATTTATCAGGAAATGGGTGAAAAAAATGCAAAGCTATGCCAGACAGGCACACCTAAAGTATTTCTTGCCCAGGGCCCCAAAATTACTCTGCCCATAGTGGTTTTACCAGTGGAAACCTCTCATTTGGAGCCGATCCACCAAGGGACTGCCAGGTCACTATTGCGGTTGTCCTGCCCTTGTCAGGGTGGCTGACTGTCACTTATATTACCTACCCGTGTCCACTATGTGATGCAATTATGGTGCTTGTATTAAACACACAACACACTTTAAGAATATGATTGAAAAAAATGTACATATACTAAAAACTTTTGGATACCCAATGGAGGAATGATTATTTGCCACTCCTAAAACTATAAAAGTATGAGGGATCACCTGGAACAAGGACATCTGCAATGCAAATATTCCCTCCTTGTGGAACAAACTCTTAGGACATCATGGGTGCTGAAATTGAACCTACTGCAGTCAAACTATCACAGGTTTGCAGTTTACGTATCAGGCATAAATATTCACAAACTGTAGCACTAAGAAAGTCATTCATGAATGTATTTATCCATGTAACAAAGATGTAACAAAGATGAACCAATAGATTAAAAAGAGAATGGCACAACTGACATCCGGGACTTGCTTCAAAAGTCAAACAGATCAGTTTATATCTGAATTTCATAGTAAAGAAGAATTCAAGTGGAACATTGTATCAGTCCTAACAAGCATTTGAAATACAATAGGTCTCACATTTGCGAGAGTTTGAGCTATTGGCGTTGTAAATGACAATGTCTTTTATCCATGTGTTGTTTTTCTTAGTAGAGTGGATGTATGTGACGTGGAGCGAATTATCTGGATTGAATTGGAATTATTAGTTGTGGAATTGTGTGGTGTGTAGTGTATCTGTGTAGAGGAATTATGTGGGATGGTTAATAGATAGGGGTGCGGTCTGCACAGAATAGATAGAAAGGTAGATAGAGAGGGATAGGTAGTTTGTGCATGAAGTAGTAAATGAACTCCAGACAGAAGAAGAACGAGTATATAAAAAAGAGAGAACAAAGGGGACAGCCGGTGACAGAGGCATAAAGAGGAAGCTTCTGTATAGGAAGAGGACACCCTAAGAAGAGAAGGAGAGCGTGGGTTTGAGGGACGGAAATCTTGAAACTGTGCTCCAAGACCTGAAGTGAACCATGTGACAGAGGTCGAAAGAGTGCGGGAGAGAGAGAGAGACAGTGACTGAGAGAGAGAGATAGAGGTAGAGAGAGAGAAAGAGAGAGAGAGAAAGAGGATTGGGAGGGTGAAGGTGAGAGGTAGACCACAGTGTGGAAGGCTGAACTACAATACACAGCATGCATCCCATCACTCTTTTCCATAACCAAATAGTCCATAATACATTGATTTTTTTGGATCAAAACTTATGACACAGGATCTCCAACACCAAAGTGGCAGATATGCAGCATGACTGGTCTAACTAGCCCACTGATGATGCTGAAAGGCGATAATGCACTGCCGACTAAACTGCCAAACTAGCATCAATAAAATGCCATTATATCTGATGTCACATGCACAGGCAGGAAAAACAACCCTGGTCCCACTAGAGACCACTAATCCTACTTGAAGACATGTGGAAAACTCAAGCAGCACTGACCTATAAGGGATTTGCTCCCATCCGAAGAACTGATTAAAGGATACAAGGAAGAATACCAACAAAAAGGTGCTGGTATAGGTAACCCGACAGTGACACAAACCTTATGCAACCCAGTCCGTGTCCACATGAAAATAAGAAAGGCAAGTTTTTTTAAGCTAATCTAAGCACTTCAGATGTGGCTATTAAGCATGGGCGGAAAATCCGTTTCGCTCGCGGATTTTGCGGATTTTCGGTAAATTCGCAATCCGCGAGATTCGCGAATCTCCCGCAAAATCCGCAAATCTGCGAGCAGCGGATTTTGCTCGCACTGTTCGCGTGAGTTCGCGGCTTCCCAGTACAACTTCGCGCCCCGCGAATAAGCGCTAAATTGCAGAAATACGATCTTAGCAAAACTGAAACTACTTACCAGGTTCAAAAGTTCAGGCTCATCATTAGCAGCCATTTCCTGTAGTGCTTCCTGAGGGGCCCCTCCAGAGTTCAGTTGCCTACTTGCAACTATTATGTGACCCTGCTCTGAACCTCAGAATAGTTACACATATGCCACAAAGGTCCTGAATTACAGCTAAGGGAGACAAGCAGGAGCCAGGCTGGAAGTTCAAATCCATTAATCTGCCCCTAATTCATTATTGTCAGTTGGGGCAGGGCAGGTGTTGTAACTAATTTTGCAACAATGAAAGCACTTAGCAAGTGCAAAAGATCACTAATCAGGAAGCACTAAGGAAGCAGGTGCCAGCTAAAAAAATATTCTGTGACACATTAATCAGCCCCAAATTAATTCAGGTCACTTGAGGCAGGGAAGGTGTGCTTTGCTTTGCCACAATAATGTACACTGACTGGACAACCAGAGGGTGCTGTGATGAAACAGAGGGTGGCATGGGTGGGCCAGAGGATGGCATGAGTAGTCAGAGAGTGGCAGTGGTGACAGAGAGTGGCAGTGATGAAGAAGAGTGTCCCAAACAGGCTGGACACGTAGAAACAACAAGTTCGCAAAACTTGCGACCCGACAGGTAAGTTCGCGTTTGCGAAATTGTACAAAACCCTCGCGAACTGGCAGAAACCCACGCGAACACAAAAAAAATCCGCAAATTCGCGAGAATTCGCGGATTTTGCGAATTGCGAGTTCGCAAATCCGCAAAATTCGCGAACGCGAGATTCGCAAAATTTGCCCATGCTTAGTGGCTATGGAAATATGAACAATGTTTTTCTTCCAAATCGTGTAGCTTATTTCTTAATCAATGTCACCATATTTTTCACAAGCAATTCCATCAAATTTTTTCATTTTTACAAGCATTTTTTGATAACAGAATGTACTGAAACTCTTGTGGAAATCTTTTCATAACTGAGATACAGGTATGTCCTTACTGTCAGTCACCTCCATTGGTTCCTAGAGGGTCCTCATGCTTGCTCTTTGGCTGTCCCACTTCCACGAGAAGGGGTCTGATTTAGCTCAATTACACTTGATAAAGCAGTAGAGAACATTGACTACAAAGAACATTATACCTATAGGGTGAGTAAAGATGGTATGGGCATCCAATGAATATAAAGAATAGTACTCTTTTGTGAAATTTCAAAATCTTGCAAGAGTGGTGGCATCTTGACATGGTTAGGATATTTAAGCGTTGCCTGCAACATGTGTCTGTGCTTGGTACTGAGAATTTCAGATGCATAGTATCTTGCATGCTGGACTCTGGAGCTTATGGGTTTGCTCCTGCTTCTGTACCCTGAATATCAAGGTAGTTCCTTTGTCTTCTTTGTAGATCAAAACAAAACAGCACTTGCAAGACCTGGGGAAAGCAAAAGGAAAACAGAAACACAGCTAAGGAAAAACTGAAGCAGAAACTTAGATTAAGGTAAGGCGATGGCACCCATGTAAGCTACACACCAACTTGAACTTGTACAAGGCAATCACATTTCAGGAGCTGTCACTCTGTCCTAAAAGGAAAAGTAGAAGATAAGCAAACTTAACTCAGAACCATTTAAAAACAATTATTCAATTTGCTGAAGCTATTGTATTGAAAGACATTTAGTCCACCTGCAGATACAACTGTATCTAAAGACATTTGTGACATTTATTCTAGTTATTACTATTGCTACAAGACAAGAACTTTGTGAAAAGGTTCAATGACATTAACACTCATATTTTGAGAAAAGACTCATATTGAGGAGAAATAGGTATAAATAGCAAAATAAATGATGCATGAGATAGTTAATGTTGTATGTTTATAGAGTGACTAAAAATTAGGTTCATGTTTCAGTACAGAAAATAAGGAGTTGTACTTTCATACTGCGCTTAAGGTGAACGTGGGAAACAGGAGTTTCAGGAAAAGCCTTTGGACAAAATTTAAAGATAGCGAGGCCAGTGCAAGTGGTAAAAACGAAGTTATTTCAACCCTTTGGTATGATAGTCCTGTTGTTGGTGTGAAGCTGCATGGCGCATTGTTTTTGCTTGTATTTCTTTCTTTTGATGTGTGGTCTGTTGACTATTTTGTCTTTTGTCTTGTAGTGTATGACGTTGTAATTGTGAATGGCTGAGAGGATGTCCGAATGTGTCAATTTGCTTGGGGGCTATATGTTGTGTTTATTTGATTAACTTGAATTGTGTGTTTATTTGATTAACTCGAATTGTATCTTTATATATATTTATATCTTTTATGAATTTCTGCTTTCTGATGAATTTGAAATAATAAATCTACATGTTTTTCTTCTAAAATTCTCTTGTGTGGGGCAATGATGTTATATAAAAATTGATGGATATATTACCTATTGTTATATAAGGTTCTAGGAGAGGTTCTTTTTCGTTTTTTGGGCTGCATGGGTAAACCACAACGCCAGTGAGAAGAGGACAACAAGAACAACCCAACAACCAACTTTAAAAGACTGACACGTGATGAATCCCATAACCACCATTTAGATTAGTGGCATCTATTATTCAACTATAATTACATTTTCAGGGAAACCAATAAACAAAATATACTTGATTTATATTTTTCTTATTTATTTTTGTCTTTCTTATAAACTCATTATCTTTTAATACATGTAACCAAAGAATAAATCAACCATTGTTTCAAAAATTCATTTTCAATTGACATATCGTCATCATACAAAACATTCAACACCTAACCATGCAGACCCAATATTCATCCTACACAGTTAGAAACATGGAAGAGCAAGCCATCATAACATGAAAGGGATATATGGTTAACAGTTATCCCCAAAATGTCAGGCTTTGACACCCTCACCCGATTCTTCTCTTTAGCCTCTTCACTTTCCAAATACAATGAGTCAACTGGGAATCCATGGTTTCAGCTATATGACTCAAGGCCTTCATCAGGATGAACCAAATTGTGACTGTGTACATGTCATCTTATCATGTGGTTATGTATTTACAGAATAAACATACAAAAAACATTTACTACTCCTAACATATTGACTATAAATCATATACATTTTTCAGTTCTTCTTTATAATAGTTAATTCTCAAACTACGCATCACATCACAAAGCTCCTCCTACTATTAGTGGAGCTTGCATTTCAAAGTTTATAGTGTTTATCTTTACAGGATTTCTCTGCTGTCATATGGTTACTACGTTCCTATATATTGTGTTAAGTTAGCATGAGCTTATTAAATGATTAAACGCCATATTTTCTTTCTGCTTTAGTTTGCACACGACACCTAACTGTTATTGTAGCTTTCAACCGAGACGAAAGATGTGATTTACTTGAGAATAATATGTTATTGCTCTGGTATCAGTCGTGCTTGGTACACTTGGTACAACTGTCTGCACACCGAGAACTGCACACTCTAAGAATAACCAAACACAAGGTTGCTGAAGGCCTGATCCTCGCACCACGTTAGACATAACACAAATAATGTTGCTGCCAACATTGGGCTCTACGTGGGTTTAAGATAGAGTTACAGGGAATGAAACAACACACTTGATGCTTCGCATGCAGAGAGCTGGTAGCTGTTGATGTGATCTGCTCCTACTGAGAATCAGAGGTATGGGCCCGCCCTGCTAGAACCCAAACGAGATCTTCTTAGATAAATACAATATGCTAATTAGGGTGCGCGAAATATAGGTGATACAGAATTCTATAGATTTTTGCATCATAACATGCTATCACCTTTTGCTTACTATGGATTAGTGACTATGCTGCTGACTCTGATTTTTATAATATGTATGTTGATATTATACAAGATACTGCGTTTGAGAATGCTGCATTGAAAAATAAACATTTCAAACTTGCACGTGTGTTCTTTGCCTCCCAGTTTCGGTTTGGAATGATTATATAATGAAAGAGTGTTCATGTGTTCCACGATTCCTGAGGTATTCTAAGTTCATGTTCTGGATTGTCTAAGTCATTGGGAAGTTATTACTACCGATGAGACACTGTAGCTAGCTTGGTAAGGGGATTTCTGAAACAAAGGTGAGTTTTGGGTCACCCTAACTCACCCAGGTTCTAGATCTCTGTGCACAGTTCTGTGGGAGAACGGAAACCCTGCTACATGGCGCCCATACGTTGTTGGCCTTATATCATGACACTCGAGTAGTATATCATTCAAACCTTAACCCCTTCATTCCCGTTTCCGGAAAACGGCGGTGTCGGAAAAACCTACCTATTTTTGAAATAGGTCATTTTCAAGCTTGGTTCTAACTAAAACGGTTTTCTTGAATTACTACCCAGTTGTGCTACAAAGTAATCTTTGTTTTTTCACTTTCCTGTGCTGGCATGGCACAAGCCGTGGACATCCCGCAGCATAGTCGCATTGCGGTGCGTAACCATTTGCGGGCTTATGATGTTCCTGTGGAAGGCTTGGCTGTTGTTCTGGTGGTGAGTGCGGAACATGCTTACCCGTACGAACTGTTTTATTCGTGGGTGACATTTCCGCCAGTGGACGCTAATTCTGGAGTGTTCCATTCATACACTGCTTCAGCTGTACCGGCTGCGTATGCTCCGTACAGAGCACTGGAGGTTCCTATTGATGCTTGGCAGCATGGAGTTTGGTTTGGTGACGCCCTACCACACGCTTTAACCGCTTCGAGGTTAGGTCCTTTGTCCATTCCGGGCACACCTTGGCCCGCTTTGGCTGGATTCACTCCTCACCCTCAACGCGCCACTTGTAACGTGGGAGATCTGCGGCGGCTTCATGAAGTCGCGGTGGAAGTGATTAGAGCGCTTGTTCATTACACTAGCCGTAATGTTCAGGACGCGGCCCCTAGGGGTGCACAGCTTCGTGCAGAACATGCTGGTCTGAAAATCAATCCGGTCATGGTGAATTCCGTGATGGGTAAAAAGCCCCAGGACAAGGATGATTTTCTGTTCTGGCTTGCTGAGAAATTCGGCCAGCTGGAAGCTGTGTTTCCCAACACGAGTCCGGGTGATAAACACCGGATTCTTACACTAAGTTTACCGAAAGATTTGGCACCTGAACTTGTTGACTGTGAGACCTGGGGCAAGACTTTTACAGCGGTCTATTCGAGGTGCTATGGCACCCCGTCTGTGACCAATCTGGGTGCGGTCCTTAAACGTGTTCAAGACGAACACGGACCGGAGTCGGCGGTTGACTTGGGTATGCGCCTGTGTGGCACCTTTGATGTAGTTTGCGATCTGATCCTTGCGAATGTCAAGGGGGATGCAGTGAACTTTCAGGTTGCTAACGCATTGGCGTTGGTTCCCGAGGCCGAGAGACCCCGACGGTTGTCAAGGATAATTGTGGCCGCTTATAAAACGGTTGGCCGCAATGCAATGGGGATTAAGGCTTTTCCTGATAAAGAGAAAAAGCAGCCCCAGGGTCAGACATCGGAAACTAGTGGTCAACAAAAGTACAAGAAACAAAATTGGCCTAAAAAGCAGAATCAGGGTAAGCAACAACAACAACAAACACAGGTTTCTGCTCCTGCGTCTCCGTTGCCTGCGCAGTCGGATCGTGTTTATGATTTGCGCGACCGCGCGATGATTAAATCGCCTGAGAGGTTTCAGGCTTCTGACCAACGCTCTCCTCGTTCCTTTCAGGACTCATCAGCTCCGTCAACCGGTGGTGGAGGGGGCGGCAGGGGCCGGGGTGGCCAGCAAGGACGTGGTCAGCCCCGCCCGTGTAACAGTGGAGAGCAGCAGGAAGGCTCTACGCCCAAGAGACCACAGTTTGCCACGAAGAAAGTCGGTGCCCTGACAGCGCATCGTTATGCCCCAGATAGTGAGAACGCGGCTTCGGAATCTGACGTGGGCTCTGACCTTGCTGGACAGCGCGGCAGAGATTACCATAGTGAGAGAGGCCCTCCGTCCACTGTTGAAGGTGACAGCGACTGATACTTATGTTGTGATTGAAACTGCTGATACGCATGTTGCTCCCCCTGAACGTCTTTTTGAAATTGTCCTGTTAATTGAAGGTTTTAAATATGTGTGAACATTGAAAATGCGCACATCCCAGTATTTGGGCACTCCCTCTGGTTCACAAATAGATTGACTCCATATGGTTTTATGAATTTATTCAATAAGGGTTACTTGTTTTTCAAAAGTTCATCAGTGGATTATTTGCATCCAATTCATTATATTTTTCACAAAATCATCATCGCTCCGATGCATTTCGGGTCCATTACCCTTTCTCAAGGAGCACTGTAAAAATAAGAACGATCTATATTGACATCATGGTTATATAACCTAAAGATAACATATTCAGAAAGAGCATTTCCCAAAAAGTGAAACCAAACGTGTGCATTCAAAAAACAAACGAAAGTCTGTGCAGACAGATGTACAAGTAACCAAGGAATATAGGAAAGTTGACCAAAAGAGGAGACTGGGGGGTGTGTCAGGATGGAATTGGCGCGCCCAGAAAAAGGAGTGGGTGCGTTACGAAAATGCTGGGGTAAATAATAAATGCTCACGTGTAAGCGGAGCTGTAATGCGGTGCTGAAAAGAAAAAGTAAACACGGGCGGTTAGGTTGTCGCTCGAAAAACGAGTGCAGCTGTAGGCAAAAGTTTGCTGCCGGGTCTCAGCTTATGGGCTTACCGATATGGGATTTTGGGTGGGGACAAACGAAGTCTCCAGGTCGTTAACTGCAACTCAGGCTCGCCGGGCTGAAGTGACGGCTCGCGAGTGAAATTGACACAACATAAAAGCGAAATGGGATCGGCCAACATAGAAATTGACGAAGGACCAGGTGGTATTGGCTGTGGGGGCCATATTGAAATGGGCAAATGACATGAACGTGAAGTTAGTAAAACAAACAAGGTGACATGAGTTAACAAGTGATCAAGGAGTAAAAATAGCAAACGTATAAACGGACGAAATAACAAAATGACGAAAATATTGTCAGGAGTGGGTGATATTGACATAAACGTAAACATAAAAAAATGCAAATAAAAAAATGCATAAACATCTCAGTGAACTCGCACAATGTAAATGTGTCCATTATATACCCAGCTGGGTATTTTACAGAAAGCAGCTTAGCTCAATACGATCATTAAGACCGAAAGGTTTATATGATTGCAAATGGTAAATCCATGAAGTTTCCCTTTGTAATAGAAACTTGTTGTTGTCTCTTCCTTCTTTTTTTTCAACCATCTCGAGAACCAAAAATTTCAATTGTGCCACAGTGTGTTGATTTTCCATGAAGTGTGCCGCCACACTAGATTTGGTTTGCTTTGTCCTGATGTTGGATTTGTGTTCATTTAATCAGACTTTGATTTTTCGCTCAGTTTTGCCTATGTAGATCTTACCACATGGGCATTTAAGGAGGTAAATTAGGTTGGATGAATCACACGTTGCGTTGACTTTCAGGTTAATTGCTGTCCCTCTCATTGGGTGGTAGATTTTGTTACCAATGATGATGTTGTTACAACTGTTGCAGTTAAGGCACAGTTTAGTGCCTTTGTAGATGGGTGAAATGGGTGTTTCTTTTGACAGGATCTCCTTCAGGTTGTTAGCTCTGGTGTATGCAAAAATCGGAGGGTTTTTAAACATATCTTTGAAATCAGGTTCTGATGCCAGAATTCTCCAATGTTGTAAGATGATTTTTTTGTATCTTCCACTCAGTGTTGAGTATTTAGAGACGACTACCATCCGGTTGGTCTCTTTTCTGGTTGTCTTTTTCAAAGCTGTTTGACGTTCAATTCTGGATACTTTAGTTTTGGCCTCCTCTGTGGTTTCCTGTGGGTATCCTCTGGCTGTGAATCTTAAACTCATTTCATCGATCCGTTGGACCAAAGTATCCGGATTGGATACAATACGTTTAACTCGCAACATTTGGCTGTACGGAAGGTGACGTTTTAGCGAATGTTGATGAAAGCTAGCGAAGTGCAAAGTATTATTGCGGTCTGTTGGCTTTCTGTAGAGGTCTGTAATTAAACCGGTATCAGATCTAGTGATTAGAACGTCCAGAAAATTAATTTGGGTGTCATCAAGATTCCATGTCATTTGTATTCTGTGGTCTTTAGTGTTTAGGTTGTTAAGTTCATCTTCCAACATGGTTTTGGTGCCTTTCCACTTGAAGAATAGGTCGTCGATGTACCTAACGTACATCAACAAGTTTTCGGTCCAAGATAGATTGTCATAGATGTACTTTTGTTCGAAGTCAGACATGTAAATATTAGCATACGCTGGAGCAGCGCAATTGCCCATGGACATCCCAGAAGATTGTTGGAACCAGTGGTTGTTGTGACAAAAATAGCTATGATAAAGTGTGTAAATCATAAGCTCCATCAGAAAAACTTTCATGGCTTCCGGGATATTGCTGTGTGCTAGGGTTTTCTCAATGGCTTCTATTCCACCTCTATGTGGAATTGAGGTGTACAAACTGTTCACATCCGCAGTGCAGAAGGTCAGGTTGTCGTTTTGATTTATTTTGATTTCCGACAGTTTGAGTATAAACTCGGTGGTGTCTTTCACGTAGCTTTTTGATTCTTTGACGAATGGTTGGAGATAACGGTCAAGAAATTTGCCTACGGGCTCATGAAGAGATCCCTTGGTGGACACAATAGGCCGCATTGGCGGGTCCTTTAAGTTTTTGTGTATCTTGGGTAATAAAGTTATGGTGGGACTTCTTGGGTAATCAACCACTAAGTATTTCTTGGTGCGTTCATCGATGATGCCTGTATCGTAAGTTTTGTCAATGATTGATATCAATGCGGCTTTGTATGAACTGGTAGGATTGGATTCTAGTGGGATGTAAGTATCGGATTCACTGATGTGTTCATCCATCTTGGTGTCATACATACTAGAGTTCATAACGACGAGAGCCCCGCCTTTATCAGCTTTTATGCATTTAATCAATTTGTTGTTGGCGATCTTCTTAAGTGTGTCATTATCTTTCTGTGTCAGATTTCTAGTCCCAGTTCTTTTCTTGAAGTTAATTTTGCCCAAATCTTGTTTGACTAAAGTCTCAAACGTGTCTATACTTTTGTGACTGGTAGGTGGTATATATGAGCTCGTTGGTCGTAATCCACAGAGTTGATCCGGTTTCTGATCCATAGTTGGTGGAATCACATTCTCAAAAAAGTGTCGTAGCCTTAATTTCCTTGTTAATTTAAATGTGCTGGTTTCTAATTCCAATTGATTGGTGTATGAGGTGGGAATAAAGGATGTACCTTTTTGCAGAAGCTCAGTCTCATGTTGTGATAGTTGGGTGTCAGAGATATTAATCACTAGCGATTCTGCTTCTTTTTGTCCTTCTTGGAGCCTCTTGTGTTTGGGGCTTCTGGTTCCTTTTCTCTTGCTTCGCCTGGGTCGTCGGTTTCTGGGGGGCCTCTCTCTAAAAAAGGACCTCTGTTAGATGTAGAAGCACTCTCTTCCGTTTGTGTTCTATTTTGATCTTGACCCCTGTTAGTGTCAAGGGTTGTCTTCCTGGTTTGCCTGCTCGAAGTGTCGCTCCCAGAGGAGGAGGTATCGGTGTGTTGACTTGTCGGTTTATTGCGACGACGTTGGGCATAAATATCAGCCCAAGTATATACCTCATCCAATTGGTAATCTAAGGTATCACGTTTGAATTTCCTAAGTTTCCTGTCATTGATATCCTTAGTATGTTTATCCAGTTGGATTTTCATATCCTCTAACATTTGTGAAATGTCTTCTGTTGTTTTGAACACTTCAATTTCTTTCTCAACCTCTTTAATTTCATTGGTGAGTTCAACCAGAATGTTAGACAATTCTTCGATGATAAGCAGTATGAGATCTAAACTGCATTTGTTTAGAATTGCGTTCCACTTAGCTTGGAAGTTTTTAGAGTTCTTGCACAAAGACGGTTTGAGTGCGATTCTGAGTCCACGGGGAATGCGGAGAGCTTGGTGGTATTTTACTAATGTCTTTGCGTGCAGCTGCTGGTTGATGCGTCGTTTAGATAAGTATAGGAGATGTTTGACACATTGTTCTCTTGTGCGAGTGCTGGACTCTTGTGATACGTCGTCTTGGATTAATGCATAGATGCGTTCTTTTTCATCATCTCCATATGCTAGGAGGTCTGCTCTTGCTTCTGTGGATTTTGAGATAGTTTCGTATTGCATACTGATTGCGTGCTATTGCCTTTGATGGGCGGATCGACTGTTAGACTCAAAAAGTAGGATGGGCAATGCACTGTGTGGTTGATGGAGAAGGTATGATTAAATTTTCAAAAATACGTTTTGAGGTTTAAAGGTGCTCCAACTGGTGGCGTAACCGTCCGTTTACGCCAGAGCTATGACTTTAAATATGTGTGAACATTGAAAATGCGCACATCCCAGTATTTGGGCACTCCCTCTGGTTCACAAATAGATTGACTCCATATGGTTTTATGAATTTATTCAATAAGGGTTACTTGTTTTTCAAAAGTTCATCAGTGGATTATTTGCATCCAATTCATTATATTTTTCACAAAATCATCATCGCTCCGATGCATTTCGGGTCCATTACCCTTTCTCAAGGAGCACTGTAAAAATAAGAACGATCTATATTGACATCATGGTTATATAACCTAAAGATAACATATTCAGAAAGAGCATTTCCCAAAAAGTGAAACCAAACGTGTGCATTCAAAAAACAAACGAAAGTCTGTGCAGACAGATGTACAAGTAACCAAGGAATATAGGAAAGTTGACCAAAAGAGGAGACTGGGGGGTGTGTCAGGATGGAATTGGCGCGCCCAGAAAAAGGAGTGGGTGCGTTACGAAAATGCTGGGGTAAATAATAAATGCTCACGTGTAAGCGGAGCTGTAATGCGGTGCTGAAAAGAAAAAGTAAACACGGGCGGTTAGGTTGTCGCTCGAAAAGCGAGTGCAGCTGTAGGCAAAAGTTTGCTGCCGGGTCTCAGCTTATGGGCTTACCGATATGGGATTTTGGGTGGGGACAAACGAAGTCTCCAGGTCGTTAACTGCAACTCAGGCTCGCCGGGCTGAAGTGACGGCTCGCGAGTGAAATTGACACAACATAAAAGCGAAATGGGATCGGCCAACATAGAAATTGACGAAGGACCAGGTGGTATTGGCTGTGGGGGCCATATTGAAATGGGCAAATGACATGAACGTGAAGTTAGTAAAACAAACAAGGTGACATGAGTTAACAAGTGATCAAGGAGTAAAAATAGCAAACGTATAAACGGACGAAATAACAAAATGACGAAAATATTGTCAGGAGTGGGTGATATTGACATAAACGTAAACATAAAAAAATGCAAATAAAAAAATGCATAAACATCTCAGTGAACTCGCACAATGTAAATGTGTCCATTATATACCCAGCTGGGTATTTTACAGAAAGCAGCTTAGCTCAATACGATCATTAAGACCGAAAGGTTTATATGATTGCAAATGGTAAATCCATGAAGTTTCCCTTTGTAATAGAAACTTGTTGTTGTCTCTTCCTTCTTTTTTTTCAACCATCTCGAGAACCAAAAATTTCAATTGTGCCACAGTGTGTTGATTTTCCATGAAGTGTGCCGCCACACTAGATTTGGTTTGCTTTGTCCTGATGTTGGATTTGTGTTCATTTAATCTGACTTTGATTTTTCGCTCAGTTTTGCCTATGTAGATCTTACCACATGGGCATTTAAGGAGGTAAATTAGGTTGGATGAATCACACGTTGCGTTGACTTTCAGGTTAATTGCTGTCCCTCTCATTGGGTGGTAGATTTTGTTACCAATGATGATGTTGTTACAACTGTTGCAGTTAAGGCACGGTTTAGTGCCTTTGTAGATGGGTGAAATGGGTGTTTCTTTTGACAGGATCTCCTTCAGGTTGTTAGCTCTGGTGTATGCAAAAATCGGAGGGTTTTTAAACATATCTTTGAAATCAGGTTCTGATGCCAGAATTCTCCAATGTTGTAAGATGATTTTTTTGTATCTTCCACTCAGTGTTGAGTATTTAGAGACGACTACCATCCGGTTGGTCTCTTTTCTGGTTGTCTTTTTCAAAGCTGTTTGACGTTCAATTCTGGATACTTTAGTTTTGGCCTCCTCTGTGGTTTCCTGTGGTTTCCTGTGGGTATCCTCTGCCCCCACAGCCAATACCACCTGGTCCTTCGTCAATTTCTATGTTGGCCGATCCCATTTCGCTTTTATGTTGTGTCAATTTCACTCGCGAGCCGTCACTTCAGCCCGGCGAGCCTGAGTTGCAGTTAACGACCTGGAGACTTCGTTTGTCCCCACCCAAAATCCCATATCGGTAAGCCCATAAGCTGAGACCCGGCAGCAAACTTTTGCCTACAGCTGCACTCGCTTTTCGAGCGACAACCTAACCGCCCGTGTTTACTTTTTCTTTTCAGCACCGCATTACAGCTCCGCTTACACGTGAGCATTTATTATTTACCCCAGCATTTTCGTAACGCACCCACTCCTTTTTCTGGGCGCGCCAATTCCATCCTGACACACCCCCCAGTCTCCTCTTTTGGTCAACTTTCCTATATTCCTTGGTTACTTGTACATCTGTCTGCACAGACTTTCGTTTGTTTTTTGAATGCACACGTGTGGTTTCACTTTTTGGGAAATGCTCTTTCTGAATATGTTATCTTTAGGTTATATAACCATGATGTCAATATAGATCGTTCTTATTTTTACAGTGCTCCTTGAGAAAGGGTAATGGAGCCGAAATGCATCGGAGCGATGATGATTTTGTGAAAAATATAATGAATTGGATGCAAATAATCCACTGATGAACTTTTGAAAAACAAGTAACCCTTATTGAATAAATTCATAAAACCATATGGAGTCAATCTATTTGTGAACCAGAGGGAGTGCCCAAATACTGGGATGTGCGCATTTTCAATGTTCACACATATTTAAAGTCATAGCTCTGGCGTAAACGGACGGTTACGCCACCAGTTGGAGCACCTTTAAACCTCAAAACGTATTTTTGAAAATTTAATCATACCTTCTCCATCAACCACGCAGTGCATTGCCCATCCTACTTTTTGAGTCTAACAGTCGATCCGCCCATCAAAGGCAATAGCACGCAATCAGTATGCAATACGAAACTATCTCAAAATCCACAGAAGCAAGAGCAGACCTCCTAGCATATGGAGATGATGAAAAAGAACGCATCTATCCATTAATCCAAGACGACGTATCACAAGAGCCCAGCACTCGCACAAGAGAACAATGTGTCAAACATCTCCTATACTTATCTAAACGACGCATCAACCAGCAGCTGCACGCAAAGACATTAGTAAAATACCACCAAGCTCTCCGCATTCCCCGTGGACTCAGAATCGCACTCAAACCGTCTTTGTGCAAGAACTCTAAAAACTTCCAAGCTAAGTGGAACGCAATTCTAAACAAATGCAGTTTAGATCTCATACTGCTTATCATCGAAGAATTGTCTAACATTCTGGTTGAACTCACCAATGAAATTAAAGAGGTTGAGAAAGAAATTGAAGTGTTCAAAACAACAGAAGACATTTCACAAATGTTAGAGGATATGAAAATCCAACTGGATAAACATACTAAGGATATCAATGACAGGAAACTTAGGAAATTCAAACGTGATACCTTAGATTACCAATTGGATGAGGTATATACTTGGGCTGATATTTATGCCCAACGTCGTCGCAATAAACCGACAAGTCAACACACCGATACCTCCTCCTCTGGGAGCGACACTTCGAGCAGGCAAACCAGGAAGACAACCCTTGACACTAACAGGGGTCAAGATCAAAATAGAACACAAACGGAAGAGAGTGCTTCTACATCTAACAGAGGTCCTTTTTTAGAGAGAGGCCCCCCAGAAACCGACGACCCAGGCGAAGCAAGAGAAAAGGAACCAGAAGCCCCAAACACAAGAGGCTCCAAGAAGGACAAAAAGAAGCAGAATCGCTAGTGATTAATATCTCTGACACCGAACTATCACAACATGAGACTGAGCTTCTGCAAAAAGGTACATCCTTTATTCCCACCTCATACACCAATCAATTGGAATTAGAAACCAGCACATTTAAATTAACAAGGAAATTAAGGCTACGACACTTTTTTGAGAATGTGATTACACCAACTATGGATCAGAAACCGGATCAACTCTGTGGATTACGACCAACGAGCTCATATATACCACCTACCAGTCACAAAAGTATAGACACGTTTGAGACTTTAGTCAAACAAGATTTGGGCAAAATTAACTTCAAGAAAAGAACTGGGACTAGAAATCTGACACAGAAAGATAATGACACACTTAAGAAGATCGCCAACAACAAATTGATTAAATGCATAAAAGCTGATAAAGGCGGGGCTCTCGTCGTTATGAACTCTAGTATGTATGACACCAAGATGGATGAACACATCAGTGAATCCGATACTTACATCCCACTAGAATCCAATCCTACCAGTTCATACAAAGCCGCATTGATATCAATCATTGACAAAGCTTACGATACAGGCATCATCGATGAACGCACCAAGAAATACTTAGTGGTTGATTACCCAAGAAGTCCCACCATAACTTTATTACCCAAGATACACAAAAACTTAAAGGACCCGCCAATGCGGCCTATTGTGTCCACCAAGGGATCTCTTCATGAGCCCGTAGGCAAATTTCTTGACCGTTATCTCCAACCATTCGTCAAAGAATCAAAAAGCTACGTGAAAGACACCACCGAGTTTATACTCAAACTGTCGGAAATCAAAATAAATCAAAACGACAACCTGACCTTCTGCACTGCGGATGTGAACAGTTTGTACACCTCAATTCCACATAGAGGTGGAATAGAAGCCATTGAGAAAACCCTAGCACACAGCAATATCCCGGAAGCCATGAAAGTTTTTCTGATGGAGCTTATGATTTACACACTCTATCATAGCTATTTTTGTCACAACAACCACTGGTTCCAACAATCTTCTGGGATGTCCATGGGCAATTGCGCTGCTCCAGCGTATGCTAATATTTACATGTCTGACTTCGAACAAAAGTACATCTATGACAATCTATCTTGGACCGAAAACTTGTTGATGTACGTTAGGTACATCGACGACCTATTCTTCATGTGGAAAGGCACCAAAACCATGTTGGAAGATGAACTTAACAACCTAAACACTAAAGACCACAGAATACAAATGACATGGAATCTTGATGACACCCAAATTAATTTTCTGGACGTTCTAATCACTAGATCTGATACCGGTTTAATTACAGACCTCTACAGAAAGCCAACAGACCGCAATAATACTTTGCACTTCGCTAGCTTTCATCAACATTCGCTAAAACGTCACCTTCCGTACAGCCAAATGTTGCGAGTTAAACGTATTGTATCCAATCCGGATACTTTGGTCCAACGGATCGATGAAATGAGTTTAAGATTCACAGCCAGAGGATACCCACAGGAAACCACAGAGGAGGCCAAAACTAAAGTATCCAGAATTGAACGTCAAACAGCTTTGAAAAAGACAACCAGAAAAGAGACCAACCGGATGGTAGTCGTCTCTAAATACTCAACACTGAGTGGAAGATACAAAAAAATCATCTTACAACATTGGAGAATTCTGGCATCAGAACCTGATTTCAAAGATATGTTTAAAAACCCTCCGATTTTTGCATACACCAGAGCTAACAACCTGAAGGAGATCCTGTCAAAAGAAACACCCATTTCACCCATCTACAAAGGCACTAAACCGTGCCTTAACTGCAACAGTTGTAACAACATCATCATTGGTAACAAAATCTACCACCCAATGAGAGGGACAGCAATTAACCTGAAAGTCAACGCAACGTGTGATTCATCCAACCTAATTTACCTCCTTAAATGCCCATGTGGTAAGATCTACATAGGCAAAACTGAGCGAAAAATCAAAGTCAGATTAAATGAACACAAATCCAACATCAGGACAAAGCAAACCAAATCTAGTGTGGCGGCACACTTCATGGAAAATCAACACACTGTGGCACAATTGAAATTTTTGGTTCTCGAGATGGTTGAAAAAAAAGAAGGAAGAGACAACAACAAGTTTCTATTACAAAGGGAAACTTCATGGATTTACCATTTGCAATCATATAAACCTTTCGGTCTTAATGATCGTATTGAGCTAAGCTGCTTTCTGTAAAATACCCAGCTGGGTATATAATGGACACATTTACATTGTGCGAGTTCACTGAGATGTTTATGCATTTTTTTATTTGCATTTTTTTATGTTTACGTTTATGTCAATATCACCCACTCCTGACAATATTTTCGTCATTTTGTTATTTCGTCCGTTTATACGTTTGCTATTTTTACTCCTTGATCACTTGTTAACTCATGTCACCTTGTTTGTTTTACTAACTTCACGTTCATGTCATTTGCCCATTTCAATATGGCCCCCACAGCCAATACCACCTGGTCCTTCGTCAATTTCTATGTTGGCCGATCCCATTTCGCTTTTATGTTGTGTCAATTTCACTCGCGAGCCGTCACTTCAGCCCGGCGAGCCTGAGTTGCAGTTAACGACCTGGAGACTTCGTTTGTCCCCACCCAAAATCCCATATCGGTAAGCCCATAAGCTGAGACCCGGCAGCAAACTTTTGCCTACAGCTGCACTCGCTTTTCGAGCGACAACCTAACCGCCCGTGTTTACTTTTTCTTTTCAGCACCGCATTACAGCTCCGCTTACACGTGAGCATTTATTATTTACCCCAGCATTTTCGTAACGCACCCACTCCTTTTTCTGGGCGCGCCAATTCCATCCTGACACACCCCCCAGTCTCCTCTTTTGGTCAACTTTCCTATATTCCTTGGTTACTTGTACATCTGTCTGCACAGACTTTCGTTTGTTTTTTGAATGCACACGTTTGGTTTCACTTTTTGGGAAATGCTCTTTCTGAATATGTTATCTTTAGGTTATATAACCATGATGTCAATATAGATCGTTCTTATTTTTACAGTGCTCCTTGAGAAAGGGTAATGGACCCGAAATGCATCGGAGCGATGATGATTTTGTGAAAAATATAATGAATTGGATGCAAATAATCCACTGATGAACTTTTGAAAAACAAGTAACCCTTATTGAATAAATTCATAAAACCATATGGAGTCAATCTATTTGTGAACCAGAGGGAGTGCCCAAATACTGGGATGTGCGCATTTTCAATGTTCACACATATTTAAAGTCATAGCTCTGGCGTAAACGGACGGTTACGCCACCAGTTGGAGCACCTTTAAACCTCAAAACGTATTTTTGAAAATTTAATCATACCTTCTCCATCAACCACGCAGTGCATTGCCCATCCTACTTTCTGTTAATTGAAGGTGACATGCAGCGAACTGTAAAAGGGGTATTTTGGGAAAATCTCTCGTCTACGTATGACATTTTGCTTTCGGAGGCTGACTTGCCCCCATCTTTTGTTCTCGCAGCTCCGCGAGGGGTGGAGGTAATCCTCCCCAGTTTCGCGCACACTGTGCCGAGAGTGGAAGCGCTGCATTTTGCAGAAGAGTGGGCTCTGGCGCTTGCGCCGGCTGTGTACCGCAATCAGTGTGGCTGGGATAAATTGTCACCAAGCCACGAGATTCCTTTACGGTCTCAGCCGCAGCCTCAACCTCAATATCCCATACGGCGTGAAGCCAAAGCTTCAGTCGCGGCTATCCTTGAACAATTGGAATATCAAGGTGTAATTGAAACGTGTGTGTCACCGATGAATAACCCCCTTTTTACTGTAAACAAGCCGGACGGCTCATATCGTTTGGTTTTGGATTATAGGCATTTAAACTCGCATTGCCGTAACTGCGCAGTACAGAATACTCATGGCTCTGCGTTAGTGAATAGTCTTGAGCGTAAACAGTTCAAAACCACGCTTGACATTTCCAATGGTTTTTATGCCCATAGGTTAGACGGTCTAAGTTCCCAATGGACCAGTTTTACATGCGGCGGTGTGCAAAAAATGTTTCGGCGTCTCCCAATGGGCTATAAGAACAGTCCTGGAGTATTCTCCGTCGCATTGTCTCTCTTCTGGAGGGCATCGACCCAGTTGCTTGTTCGTATTTGGATGACATTTATCTCACAGACGACGATCTTTGGGAGCATCTGTGTCGAGTAAATAGCATAATTTGTAACTTTGCTGACATAGGTTACAAGTTTAACTTTGCAAAGTCGCACATTGCAGAGTACACAGTGTTGTTTCTAGGTTACGAGCTTACCAACGAAGGGAAGGGTTTAGCACCCCACTTCCTGGAGAAGTGCGCACAATTCCGCTCTCCGACAACACTGAAAAAATTACAATCTCTACTGGGCGTTTTAAATTTCGGAAGGACTTACATTCCGGAATATGCCCAGCGTATCAAGCCTTTGTATGCTTTGATACAACCATCTTTTTCCAAATCATGCTGGCTGCCTGAGCATTCGGCCATTCTGCAGTCTTTGCAGGCCGATTTGTTCGCTTCTGAATACTTACAGACTCGTGATAACCAGACCAACCTGGTGATAAGAATTATCCCTGGGGCGGTGGGTTTCACGTACCTGACTTTTAATGAAGGAGATACAGTACCTATTGCTTACAAGTCACACTTGTACACTTCGGCTGAACTGCACTTTTCCACTGTGGAAAAAGTTTTAACGGCTGTCCAGATGGCGATTCTTAAGGAACGTGCCCTGTCACAAGGAAGACGCTTGTTGGTTGTTACCCCATGTCCTGCCTTAGAGGCGGTTACGAAAGCCAGTGTACCTAATTCCAAGGCTTTGCACCCTCGGTGGATTCCATGGGCTGCGTACTTGACGTCCCAGGATGTCACGTTTATTTTTGACGCCACTTTACGGTCGCAGGAGTATTTACAGTATGAATTCGTTCATCCTGCTCCATAAGCAATGCGGCCGTTGGAGGATTTCCATTGCATCATTTACACTGATGGTTCGGCGCAGGTTGCGCATGGCTCTAAACATGCCTACGTTTCCGCTTGCGCCATTGTGGTCGGTGCCATGGTGAACGATGAGTTCAAGTCCAGTGTCGTGCACACGCAGACGCTTGGGGACTGCACCGCACAGTTAGCAGAGCTTTGTGCTCTGATGCTTGCATTGGAGTACGCAGATCCTGGTGTGACGACTTTAATCGTAAGTGATTCTTACTACTGTGTCCAGTCTTACAATGAGAACTTGTTCTTTTGGATTCAGAATGAATTTCGTGACTCCAAAGGTAGCACAATAAAACATAAAATGATCTGGGTCCGAGTGGCGGAACTTAAAGAGAAGCTGCCACTCGTGTTTGTGATTCATACTCTCGGTCATCAGAGCGTGGGGGTCCACGCTGTTGGCAATTCGCTTGCTGATGAAGCAGCGAAGTCAGCGGTATCAAAATACTTAGTTGCAGCAGTCACGAGCTCCAAAAGCAAAATAGATGATGACATCTTGGCAGCTGTTGCTGCGACAGAGAAGGGTAGTAAATATCCTGCGGGTTCCCTTCTAAATACACATACCACTTAAGTCCCGATAAGGTTCCTTATGTGAAAATCCCTGATGTTGGCGAACGTCTAGTTCCCAACTCGGATCGCAGGGCTACTTTGATTACTGCGGCTCATGAAGGTGTGGCGTCTGCGCATGCCACTGTAACTCAGCTACAACAGAGGTTCTGGTGGCGGGGACTGTACAAACAGACGCGCGATTATGTCCTTCAATGTGACATTTGCCAGCAGATTAAACCTTCAACTGCTGCGCGTCCGCCTCAGACACAGTTGTACATCTCGAATAAACCGCTTGGATGCGTTTATTTGGATCACTGCGGTCCATTTTCTTCTGAAACTGCATACAAGTACATCTGAGTAGCAGTTGATTCATGCACACGCTTTGTGTGGGTATGGCCACATCGGAGCGCTGATTCACGTACTGTCATAAAGGATTTGCGAGTCTTTGTGGGAATTTTTGCCTGTGGTACCTTCCATTCGGATCAGGGTCCGGCTTTCGCCTCTAAGGCGTATAAGGATGCTATGGTTTCGATGGGGGTCCAAGTCAAGTTTTCGAGTCCCTACAGGCCCGAGGGCAATAGTGTAGTTGAACGAATGAACCGTGACTTAAAGCAATCTTTGACAGCTCGAGTTATAGGCACTGGCAGAAACTGGTTAGCCCACCTCATGGGCGTGCAGCGTGTGCTTAATAATCTCCCTAGAAGGTCTCTGGGTGGGCGGACCCCGTACGAAATGCTCTTTGGTATCAAGATGTATGTCCCTGACCTCGATGGGCTAGACTGCAAGGCCCAGGCCACGGCCTTTGACGTAGATGAACATTGCAATGTTTTACAGAATCTACAAAAGACCAGAGACAGTCTTGCAAAGGAACATTTGCCCTCCACATCGGATGATGCGCTGCAGATCCCGGTAGTTGGCTGGCTACCCCAAGTTGGAGAACTGGTTCGAGAGAAGATCGATAACAAGAAAGAGTTTGGTCCCTCATATCGTGTACCGGTTCGAGTTCTTGGAGTGAAGGGCAAAAGAACAGTCATTTTACCACCACTTCCAGGTCGTAAGGAAAACAGATTTATCTCTATTGACAATGTCAAGACACACAGGGTGGCCGATTCTTCATAGCATGACACCGGCTGTATCCTGTCCTTCCATGGTGAGGCACTCTGTGCTGGCTATTACATCTGGTGCAGAACAGGAGGTGTCCCTCGAGATGCCTGCCATATCCAGTCCTTTATTAAATACTATTCCTGATACTAACATTGATGAGCTAAACTACACCTATCCTGCTGATTTATCAATGCCTGATTTGCAGACTCGTTTGGCTGACCAGTCCAGATTCTCTTTTGACTCTGTTTCGGAACTTTCAAAGAAACCCTCAACTATTGCAAAATATGCCACGTTGTTTAAAAAACATTTTTTAATTCCCCCTTGGACATACATTTGGTTGATCTTATTTTCATTTTACCTTTTTATGTCAATTGGTTTTGTGTTTTATTTTTTCCGCCTGATCGATGGTCACTACGTTAAAGAAAGAACAGGAATTCGGTACCTTAATGGAACATTGGCTCCTCTTTCCTCTTCACATTCAGCGCACAGACTGAAACGAAACTTAAATACAGTCAACATTACAGCTTGGCCTGTCCTTGATGGGATTGTGTGGGATGCGGTTAGGTTTTAGATGCATGGGCCCACTGAAGTGATTAATGTTCCAAATGTGCTTAGAGTAAACATGGGAGATGTGATTAAACAAAATATACGTTCTGATGATTGGGATATTCAGGCCGTAGAAGCATTGTTCTCTGATTTGAAATACTATACAGCCTTCGATGCTGAGGATCTGTATTTAGATTCTATTAATTATGGTGATTTGTTTTGTTTTCAACATTATGGTAATCATTTTTTGCATAAGACAAATTCAAGGAGGGTTGCTGTAAATTATACACAATGGGAACATTGCCCTGCTCCATTAGGTGGCAGCTCCAATACGTTTCTGAAAAAATACACTTATTTCACAGACTTTAATCAATCGAATCCTGAGTCGTTTTATTTTAAAATGACACAAAAGTCCACGTCCAAAGTTAGACCTACCGATACAAAATTGCTGTATTCGAAGTCCTTTCTAGACAGGTTGGCTGTAGATGGCTACGAGTTTTGGAAAGGAACAATTGACCTTAAATCGGTTTGGGGTACCAAAGATTGGCAGGTACAAGGCACTGAGGCTTTGCACCGTGCATGTCTCATCCCGAATCACATGTTGTTTTTAAATTCATCCATTTTCCAAACAACATGCTTTGGATTGGCTACTTCTAAAAAATTAAATACACCGACCATCCCAGATTTAGAGGAATATTCAGGTTGGGATAATTTTACTGATTTGTCCATTCATGAGTTGCAAGCTCTTTTGCACAATTCATCCTTTAACGTTTCCAGTTTGGATTCCAAGGGTTGGCTTATGTGGCATAGGAGTGCGGATTCTTGCCAACGTCGTTTTCTGGGTTTGGCTGAAGGGTTCACACATGTCAGACCTGATCCCCGTTTTGAAACTGATTATACTGTCACGACTTATTCTGTGGGAAAGCTGTGTCAGAATTGGTTACAACATTCCACATTAGCTGCAGTTAAACTACATCTGTCTCAAATAAATGATAATGTGGATTTGAACGATTTTATAAAAGGCCCAGCTAAAGGTAGATCTAAACGGTGGCTTTATGCTATTTACAATGAAATTTGGAAAGTTTCTCAAATTGAGGCGGCTAAGCGCCTGAGAGCTATTGATCAAGCAAATTTAGAAAAAGTACTTGCAGTTGTTGATAACAGTATTAACACGCTTTCTTCCCGAATTTACACGTTGAACAATATTGTGTCTTCTGTTGTTGACATTATACATGATGAAGTGTCCGTGTTATATCATGGTCAAAATCAATTGCGTTCTGTAATGCAGTTTGCTTGGACACTGCAGACTCTGAAATCTGGTCGAGTGCCTTGGAGTTGTATGAACGTCTCATCACTATTTGCCCCATTTAATTTGACTGAAAAACAGCGCATGCTTTCAATGAGAGATGCATCATTTTCTATGTTACACATTGAAAAATTAGAATCCTTACCCTTTTCTGTGGCTGAGGTGACTGCTGCTACATGGCTTATACATGGTATTATTACCTTACCTTTTGCTCTGTATAAATTTACAAATTGTATGGAATATATAGCTATAGGGCGATATGAACCATTAGGCAGTGCTTTCCTCCATGAGACATGGTCTTTACCATACACTTACAGATGCCTAAAAGAGGGGAATGAAGTGAATCTGAATGGTGAAGAATGTACACAGTCGCCTGACCGCTCACTAATATGCAGACACATCCAGTTACATGGTTCTTGTAATCAGGACAAGCCTAATTTGGCCTGTGTTTTGAAGGGGACACCAGTTCCTGCAATAGTTCCCACATTCACTTTGTTGTCTAACGGTAGTTATTTACTTTTGAACAACGAACTTTGTTGTGGGTTAATGGTCGGTATCGCATATGTGGTTACTGTATCAGAACGGGTGGTTTGTTGCAAGAATGTGTTATATCCACCCACGCATGGGAATTCAGATGTTTTAATTTGGCCACGAATACCAACCTTGAGAACGGAGTTCAATGGTTTGAGCCGTATAAGAGCCCTATTGTCTCAGAAGCAAGTGGCCCTGAGCTCTGCCCGCGAAACTTATGTCCTTCACATAGCTAACACACGCACAGAGGTGCAGGCACTTTTAAATACTGACTTGCCGTTTCATTTCTGCGAGCCGGTTCATCAGATCTTCAATGCCTCCTCCACAAAAGGCCTGGCACATTTTTTAAAATTAGTTAGCAGTGGTCTCGTGACTACGTTTGAAAAAGTATTTGGTATTATCCCTGCATTCTTTCATTCTATATTCGCAAGCTTGTTTGGAGGATTTCCTGTTTTGCTGGCTTTGGCTGCAGGCGCACTGGTGATATTTTGCTTTATTAAACATGGATGCCCATCCTGCGCAAGAAAACACTCAGCACCTACTGATGCTGTTTCGCAACCGGATGCTTGACTACTATGGCTCCTTGCCGCTTGCGACTTTAAGCACGGCTTTTGGATTATCGTTCAGATTTTCCTATTTCACATGTGTCCAGCCTGTGTTTCATTGCCTGAGCTGTGATTTCGACTGGGCCATTGATTTGTGTCTCTGCTTACCGACTTTTCCTGCCGTCAATTTTGATCAGCTGATGAGCCCCGTAGTTGCTCACGAGTTGGTTTGTTCTGGCGAAAGAGTTATGGCTGTGGCAGCGATGCATGGACTAATGGGTCAGTGGGACATATTCGCAGCGGCTCATGACTTTCTGGCACATAGCGTTCTCGAGAACCCACTGAGTTGTCCTCTGATGTTGCTAGAGGAATCGGTGTTGGAGGAGCACGTATGTTCTTTCCCATTGCTTAATTGGATGGCTGAACTGTTTTCGGATGATGACAGTGATTTCATGTTGGAAGCTGTAGCTACCTATTTTGCATATTCATTTAACCCATGAGTGACTTTGAAGACTTTCATTATTATGGCACGTGACATTTTAGTAATTCTGAATGGTGCCTTTTTCAATACGAACATTCGATTTTCATATGTTCTAGGCCTATGAACTGGGAGTAGGCCTTAAGTTCGACTTTTTATATTTTTGGTGTGGCCACTATAGGCATTCATACATATTTTTTGTTATTAAAATCTTATATACATTTACATACATTTAGCTTGGCTCAATATCATTGAACTCTGCTGTCATGTTTTGCCTCTCATAGAGTATTGGCTTATATTTGCTCTTTTTTTTAACCGTCCTCGGATCATTGGGGGGGTGTCATATGGTTACTACGTTTCTATATATTGTGTTAAGTTAGCATGAGCTTATTAAATGTTTAAACGCCATATTTTCTTTCTGCTTTAGTTTGCACACGACACCTAACTGTTATTGTAGCTTTCAACCGAGACGAAAGATGTGATTTACTTGAGAATAATATGTTATTGCTCTGGTATCAGTCGTGCTTGGTACACTTGGTACAATTGTCTGCACACCGAGAACTGCACACTCTAAGAATAACCAAACACAAGGTTGCTGAAGGCCTGGTCCTCGCACCACGTTAGACATAACACAAATAATGTTGCTGCCAACATTGGGCTCTACGTGGGTTTAAGATAGAGTTACAGGGAATGAAACAACACACTTGATGCTTCGCATGCAGAGAGCTGGTAGCTGTTGATGTGATCTGCTCCTACTGAGAATCAGAGGTATGGGCCCGCCCTGCTAGAACCCAAAGAGACCTTCTTAGATAAATACAATATGCTAATTAGGGTGCGCGAAATATAGGTGATACAGAATTCTATAGATTTTTGCATCATAACATGCTATCACCTTTTGCTTACTATGGATTAGTGACTATGCTGCTGACTCTGATTTTTATAATATGTATGTTGATATTATACAAGATACTGCGTTTGAGAATGCTGCATTGAAAAATAAACATTTCAAACTTGCACGTGTGTTCTTTGCCTCCCAGTTTCGGTTTGGAATGATTATATAACGAAAGAGTGTTCATGTGTTCCACGATTCCTGAGGTATTCTAAGTTCATGTTCTGGATTGTCTAAGTCATTGGGAAGTTATTACTACCGATGAGAAACTGTAGCTAGCTTGGTAAAGGGATTTCTGAAACAAAGGTGAGTTTTGGGTCACCCTAACTCACCCAGGTTCTAGATCTCTGTGCACAGTTCTGTGGGAGAACGGAAACCCTGCTACACTGCTACATATCATATTACATTCCAATATCAACATATTTTTGTCTTCACATTACAAAATTAACACAACTTATTCTGTGTACAAAATCTTCACACTTACTTTATGATCTCCTTCACAGATAATCTCTTTCCCAACTCATACAGGCATTTTACCCCATTCATCATCCCAACAATAATCATAACATCTAAACTAGTTGCATTAGTCAGCCTAATGTCTATTAATACATGATTGCCTCACCTGTGCTTTTACTTTATTTTATTGGTATACAAGGGGGTTACCCAATAAAGTCACTGGGACCTGGGTTGAACAAGTACTAAGAGGAAGGGGTCCCAGTGTGAACGGGGAACATATAAAACATTTTTACAAGAATTAATTCTTGTAAAAATGTTTTATATGTTCCCCGTTCACACTGGGACCCCTTCCACTTAGTATTTACTTTATTTTAAGCATTACATCTTCATCATGCTACTGTTCAGTAACTTCTTCAATGTCTGGATTGGCATTCTTCTCTGTATCTCCCCTCCAACACTTCAATCGAGGCTTCCACTCTATGAATCAAATATTATAACTCTGTGCATGTGCTGATCAATCAAATATGACTTCACCTAATTTAATTTGAACTAAATAACTTTTCTCTCCCACCTCCACTGAGAGACAGAATTCTCAATATTTTCTGCCCCTCATGTTAAAATCCATCCAATATGTTATTTTCTCTCCATACAGTTGCTGGAAATTCTAAAACCACATGACTGCTGCTGTTTTAATGCATCCTCATGCCATTTTAGGGAAGCCTATTATTGGGCACTTTAATTTTGAGATTATTGACATATTCAATATAGAAAGCATCTTCTTCCAGAACATTGTTACTACTCTCATCCTCAGTGTACTCAAACCAACTAACACATTCCTTTATTGTATTGGTTATAAATAAATTGGGAGGGAGTCCCCATAGATGGAACCTGTGGAAGTGTGTCGAATACTTAAATATTTTCACAACTAAATACTATGCACAAAATTAGAAATATGTAAAAAATGATGGGTTGAAAAACTAATTTGATCACACCCTAAAGACACTCTAGAGCTATAAAGCATGCGCATTAACGTAAGGTCACTGTGGTCAACTAACCTCCTAAAAGTAAACTAGATGCCAATACGCTTTTTAACATTAACAGTGGTGTCCCTACCCTTCTGGGTACCATTAACAAACATATATACATGTTGAGGCTGTCAAGTTGGGATATGGGGCACACCTTTGCCTCACATGAATTTTATATAGCTCCTTTGATGCTGGGGCACTCAATTTAAACTTTTCTTTCTCTTGTTTTATTTTAAACCAAGTCCCAATGCGCTCTTCTCATTGGTGGAGTGCAGTTTTCTGGGGCAAACGGAATTCCTGCGGCCGGGACCATACAGTGGAATGATCAAATCATGCGGTCCTCCTGCCCTCCACCCACACAGCATTCCATCCTGGTGCTGCAAGCGGGAGCCAGCTTCCTCCTGGTAAGAGCAGCACAAAGATTAAAACTGGGCACCCCTCTGGTCCTCTTGGCTGCAGAAACCATAGCACTGGATTCTACTTCCCCTGATGGAGATTATCTTTCATAAGACCCAATTTAACATAGGATCCTGGTGCAAACAACTAATCACGCTTCTGATTTTTTAGCCACAGCAGATGTTCTTAATACTAAGGGCACATGAGCTGGAGGTATTGTTTCAATTATCTCTGGCCTTTTTGGGCATATTCGCATGAGTTTTCTGCCTTAGACTAGTTGCAGCAATGAGGAGTTCTTTTAATCACCAACGTTTCATGATGGTGATCCTTCAACGTATGCCCATTCAGTATCCCGCCAAACAGACAATATTTTCCCTCCACTTATACTGGATAAGTCTCAGGGAAATGATTCCTGAATCTGCAGCATATCAGTTACAAATGACTTCCCTCAGGGAAACTGCTTGCTGACACTGGGATGTGGGCAGGATTAACCAAGCCACTGCAACAGGTGTTCAGGGGACACGTTCTAATGTATCTCCTAACAGAGCCCAGGAGTCTAATCTTTCACTTTGCAAAGACACTTTGAGTTTACCACCTGCAGTTTGCCCATCTGTGGTGATATTAGCTGATGTCCCTGCTCTCAGAACTGGCCTTGAAGAATCATGGCTCCAATTTAGGAATAAAACTGTGGATTAGCTACAAAGACATAAACATTTTGATCTAACCTACATGGATGACATTATCATGGTGAGGAGGGTGGGCTGGGTTGGCAACGGTTCTAAGAACATTGAAGGGTGACTGCATTGTGGTTCATTTTTGGAGTCTCGTTCTTATGTGTAACATCTTGAGAATGAAGGAACAGGTACATTTTACTAACTGTCAAATTGCAGCACTTCCCTTTGAGTATTTTATAGGCCAACTGTACCTGAACCCATGGGAGGTACCCTCAGTTAGTTGTGAAAATCGGTTTAATGTTTTGAGCAGTCTAGAAGAAGTCGGATGACTACAGAAGTTTCTGTTATTTAATAAGCTCCTGTTAAACAAGTTACCATCTAAACAGCCAAATATTTTTTTAATCCCTTCCCACACTCAGAATTGTGAGCTGGAAAGTTGCTGGGCTTCGTTCTAAGCTTCACCTGCCTGGATGGTTGTCATTTCTTAAGAACTACAACATTATTATGCTCTGAGAAACATGGACACCACACCCACTATGATTGATGGTTTTCAGTGTTACAGGACCCCAGCTATTCAGCCCTGCTGTGGTCGAGCATCTGGTGGGTTAGCGGTGTGGCTGAATGTAGCTCTAGCTGGCATGTTGAGTCCCTGGAGACATCAAGTAGTAATATTATGGAGACACCACTTACATTTTTTATAAGAATCATTTTGCTAACATCCTAAATCCTACTTTTTAGGTATTATTATTTGACCAAGTTATTAGATGAAGTTACCATCAGAGGAGACTCAATGTATCTATGTTTAGCAGGTGACGTTGATGTCCGTCTTTACCCTCGCTTAAGCTCTCCTACTTATCCTCCCCCAATTTCTGACCTCAGAAGCCAGGAGCTAGTGTCTTTTCTTGCGCCATAGGATTTAGTGGATTTAATGGAGGCAGTTGGCAGTGACACTGCTGTTTTACCTATATATGGAGGTAGAGGTGCATCCTCAATAATAGTTTATATACTTGTAGCACAAAGTTTGAGGCATGCACTTCCACATAGAGTAGTTGTCCTGTCCAGCTTCATAGCACCCTTGAGATTGGTCTTCTACTGTTACCAAAGAAAATGTACAGCAAAGAGATAGGGGCTGGTAATGTGCAGCCCACTATGGACAACTTGATACTAGTCTGGAGACTGAGGAATCCATTTAGGGTTTTGAGGCAGTAGAAAAGGGAAATCGAGGCCTGGTGAAAATATGCTTGACTGAGGATGACCCCAAGCATCTGATTATTGGTGCATTTAACGGCCTATGCTCGAGCATTAGGCATGCTCTTCTCAAGCCCGTAAGTAACCTACAGAGTTGGTTTAACCACAAATGCACTGTGAGTAACTGGGAGTTAAGACTGGCCTCAGCAAAGACCTCCAGAGACCGATTAGTTGTTACTACCCTGTGGAAACAATATAAAGTAATTACTTGTAAACGCTGGCAGGAGGTGATATCAGTTGGAGTTCCTAGCACAGACAGTTTTTTCTTAAAGATAGCAAGCACTACTGAATAACTGCATCGAATATGAAGTTCAAGAATAAGCCCATTTCCTCAATTTCTTGTCACATTATTAGTATTTTGGGAAGGTTTATGCTGCCTCTCAATCCGAGTGTGATTTTGAAATAAACCACAGTCTGATGATGACCATTAAGATAACCCTGGGTGAGGTGAAATTAGCTATCAACCAAAGTATAGGGGTCCAATTGATTTAATAAAATACAACACCATATTTTGGGCCCCCCTTTTGACTAACATATTTAATAATGTTGCTGTTAGACCCGGCCTCGTGGCGTGGTCCTCCCTGACCCGTAGTACCTCCCTTCCGAGCTTCCACCACAACAGACCCCTGAGTCCCCCGGCCTAACCAACCCTTCCCTGCACATTAAGTCCTGACCCTTTCCGGACTTCCCAGCCCGTGCCTCCATCATTCCGGCCCGTAGGCCCTGTGTGCCCACTTTCGGCATCTAAGATGGCCGCCCGAGGCAGCGCGGCCTAGGCCGAGAGGCGCCACCCTGGCGGGAGGACAGAGCGCTCCCAGCGAGTGAGAGAGGGAGGAGCAGTATCCTTCACACCTCCGACCTCTCCTCGAGAACTGGGTTTTGATCGCCCCCCCGGCCGCCCGGAGGGCTGGCTCCACGCCTGCTGTGTGTCTGGGACTCCTCCCGAAACCAACCTGAATGGATCAAAGGGCCGCGTGGCAGGAAACCCCAACAAGCGGCCCCCAGGTGCCAAGTCCCCTGACGACCAGACTCCGGAGATCAAAGAGGAGGAGTCCTATAACTGGGGATGCTCAGAGACTATCGGGAGATTCGATTCTGGAACATCGAGAGCCCTGCTGACGTGGTCACGGCTCGTTTGGCAGAGAAGGACTTCTGCCGGAACCACCTGAGCCCTGCTGAGTGACTCGCTGCTCCCTGCAACCTTGGAACATCTGAGCCCTGCTGAGTGACTCGCGGCTCCCCTGAAGATCGTAAGAACTCCAACATCGTGCTTGAGCCCTGCTGAGTGACTCGCGGCTCCCCTGCAACCTTGAACCATCTGAGCCCTGCTGAGTGACTCGCAGCTCCCCTGAAGATCGTAAGACCTCCGACATCTTGCTTAAGCCCTGCTGAGTGACTCGCGGCTCCCCTGCAACCTTGAAGCATCTAAGCCCCGCTGAGTGACTCGCGGCTCCCCTGAAGATCGTAAGACCTCCGACCTCTTGCTTGAGCCCTGCTGAGTGACTCGCGGCTCCCTGACTCTCCTGGTCCGGCTGGACCCTGAAAGAGCGCCCCGTATCCCCCGGCTCGAGGATTGAGAGCTGTGCGCCGGATAAGCAACGACAAGGACACTGATCCTCTAAGACTGTCCCGCTACCCCTACCGTGACCGAGACTCTTTGAGCTCCTGCTCTACTTGTAACTACCAGCTTTCATTGATCATAAAGATCCTTTGAATCACGAGATAAAGAAACGTTCTTAAGAAGCTACGGTGTGGTCTCTATTTGTCGTTGGTACTTGTGTAGTGTGTACGATCCTAGATTCAAGACTCTCCCCCTGAGAAGTCTCCCTCCAGTGCTCGCCTTCGTACCTAGGGAGGTGGGTCCCAGGGTGGTCGGGTACACTTCCCTCCCCTGAGGTCGCCTTCTAACAGTTGCTTATTCTGAATTGCCTCCTTCGTGACGTATGGCGATTATTGTCCTAATAGTTAAGAAGGGTAATCGTACTGCTCCCAGCTGTTACCGACTCATCTTATTGATTGATCCCACAGTTAAAATATTAGGTCATATAGTCTATATTCGAGTCAAGGAGTGGGTCAAAGCGGAGTTTGTATTATATCCATCCCAATATGGTTTTGGAAATAAGATAGGGACAATTGATCAGTGTCTAAATTTGAATTTGGTGCTTGGTAAATGTACGATTGCTAAGCAGATACCTCTGTACCTGGCTTTTATGGACCTGTCTGCCCGATTGCATCAGTCATTCCAAACGTTGGGTAATGTTATTATCTTTGGGGAAGGACAGAGCACTTGCGCATTCTCTTGCTTCATTGCACATTGACAAGAGAGCCAGAATCAGATATAGTGATAAGGGAGACATATTTAGGGACATAGATACCTCCAGGGGTGTGAATCAAGGATGTGTGTTGGCTCCTCATTTATTTATTTTATAGATTAATGTCCTTCACCCTTTTTTAACGTAAATTACACGTGACATTCCTCAAATCAGAGGTAGACTAGTACCCATATTCGTAAGCGTGGATGGTGCAGTGCTTATGGCTCGTAGCCCAATGGCGCTGCATTTATTAGCACATGCCTTTGTTGACTTTATGGCCTAACAGGATTTGCTCACCAACTTTTCCAAGTCACGTATTATGTCATGTGGGCCTAGGTGCAGCCAGCTCTCTAATTTTTTGGTGGGCCCCAACCAGTTGACAAATGTAAGTAGTCTCCTGTGTTTAGAAGCTACTTTTTTAGCCTCTGGCTCAAGGACCCCAAGTTTTATACTACGTAGAATTCAGTTATCTAAGGCAATCGGCTACCTTCTAAGTATTCCCCAGCCTCAGGGATGTGGACAATTGGTGCCTCTGTTGCAGACATATAAGTTTCAATTTGTACCAACACTGACCTATGGGGCAGAAGTATGGGGTAGCATGAGCTATGACACATTACAAAGGGAAGAAAATAGGTTTGGTAGACAGATTTTGGCAGTCCCTATCTCAACCTCTCACTTCATTTGTCATAAAGATCTGAATTTGTGCTATCTAGGGGATTGCATAAGAGCCTGACCAATAGTTTCAATGGTTGTCAATCTAGAAGAACAGGGAGGCTTTCTTATCCAAAGACATGGACTGCCTCTCTTATGATAATGTTCTCTGTGTCCCCTGGCTGACATATGTCAAAATCAAACTTGGTAAGATTGGTCTGCAGAGGGTCTTTGCAGAGCCAGATAAATGTCTAACTCCTAATAAAAAAAGAGATAGCACTTGCACTATGTGATTATGAGGAGACCTGTTGCCTTAGAAGATTGGAAGGGAAGACGCATATCAAGGCATATCGATTTCTGAAAGCACTAAATTGCCCCACAAAGCACCTTTGGCTGCAACGGGGCAATGGGAACGTTCTCTATTGTTTAGTCTAAGAGCAGACACTGCCAAATTCCTGTTGTACTTCCACCTTGTTCTTAAGAAAAACTTAGCTGCTATCCCATGTGCTTGTGATGGGAAAAGAGCCCAACCAGTGAAGTATTTTATGTTTTTTGTGAATAATATGAGAGATTTACTAGGATGTTTTTATTGCCACTTTTTAAAAAGACACACTGTAATGTTAGGCATGTTAAAGATGCATTTTCACTTCTTCTACAATTATCTGATGTAGAAGTGAAGAGGTATGTCTTTATTTGGGTTGCTTCCTAAAACATGCTGTAAGAGCTCAAGGCACTATGCTGCTATAATTGTGTTGTTGCACTATGCTGCTATTCCCTCCATTAAAATGTTGTAAGATATATATATGTATATGTATATATATATATATATCGACACCAAACCAAACTTTCCATCAAAATAAGGCGCTGACTCCGTGAATCAAAATCCAAACGATTTTTAATGGCTCATTTGCTGCATAGACGCGTTTCGGCGGCTTGCCCCGCCTTGCTCACTACTATACTATATATATATATATATGTATATATATATATATATATATATATATATATATATATATATATATATATATATATATATATATATATATATATATATATATATATATATATAACACAATTATAGCAGCATAGTGCCTTGAGCTCTTACATATATATATATATATATATATATATATATATATATATATATATATATATATATATATATATATATATATATATATATGTATATATTACCTACTGGCTATCGCCAGTAGGTATATATAGTTAGGATTTATTCCCTATGGGATTTTTGAAAATTCTATGTCTAATAACTTTGGCGTTTGTGGACGGAATCGGCTGAAATTTTCAGGAAAATGGCACATTTTGTTTCTGAGCAGCCCTTGTATATTTGGGGGGGTTTTGTCGAGGGGGGCCGAGAAAAAAGGGGGGTCCCAAAACGCGTTTTTCCCATGTTAATTTCCATAGGGCGGTTGGACTCACTTTTAGCTCGAACGGCTGAATGGATTTGCACGAAACTTGGCAAAATTGTAGGGACTGTTAGCCCGATGTGCCTTTGCTAGGTCTCAATATATGTGCTCCAGTAGTTTTTGAGAAATTAACGTTTAAAACAAGATATATATCTGTAACAGCGCTCCAGGCTGCGCTCCGGTTCGCTTACTTTTCGCGAAACGGAACTTTGAGCGCAGAAAGCTGATTGGCTCTCCGGTGTCTGTCAACATTCTAAACAGTCCGGAGCGGCCGCCATCTTATCTCTCGGTAGGATCGAGAGAGAAGAAGAGGTGAAAAACGAAGGGGGAATTTAATGAAAGGGGGCAAGGTATACCCCTCTTGACCCCCTAGGAATGTTGTTGGGGTTATTAAAGGGTCCCGTGAGGAAAATAAAAAAAAAATGATTTTTCACGGTAGAAGCGCTTCACGGGCCGCGAACTGGGCCGCAAACTGGTAGCGAAACGGGAATTCGCCATTTTGTGCTTCGTTTTAATTAAATTACTAGGTATAAGGGGGTGCGGGAGACGTATCCTAATCCCCTATGTTTCATGAGGGTGGCTGAGGAGGCTCATATATGTTGATACATCTCTTCCAGCGGCTGTGCGTGAGCTTTTTATTTTTTTTGCTGCGTGACGTCTGTTAACGTTCGATTCGATTGAAATCAGGAAGTGTTGACCGCCAATTTGTCGCTGCGATCAAATATTTTGTTATAAATGAATCCTTATTGATAAACATTGTCTGCGCCATCTTGCCTTTTTTCCAATGCCACAATTTTGTCGTGCACGGCAGCCATTTTAGATGCCAGGCTGGTCCCAGGCTATCACCTACCCCTGCGGATGTAGTTTATGGCCCCAGCTGTAGAGAATCCAGACATGCCAACCCTCCCGATTCAGGCGTGAGACTACTGATTTCAGTGCTAGTCTCCCGCCTCCCGATTTCTGCAAGCAAAAACCCGGGGGCATATTACCAACAACTAGCGATAATTTTTGTCTCTAACTTGTTTAGAGACAAAAATTATCGCCGCACATCGGCGATTTTTATCGCAGATAAACCTTGCTATTAGCAAGGTTTATCGCAAATGCGATAAAAAACGGCCGCAATGCATGAATATCGCTGAAAAGTCAGCGATATTCATGTATTATCGAGCAAATGCTCTTAGCCATGTTATCCACCTCCCATTGGATAACATGGCTAAGAACTGCTCAGGGCACTATCACTGACATGCAAAGCGGGGCCCACGATGGTCGCTATCTCCTTTTAGCTGTCACTAACTGGTGTTAGCGACAGCTTGGTAATAGGGAGATAATTTTATCTCCGCTTTCTTGGCTTTTAAAGCCAAAAAAGCGGAGATAAACCCCCTTGATAATATGCCCCATGATTCCTCGGGGGTTTCAGCTGACAGGGCTTGGTATTGTGTTACGTGGTAATTCTTCCAGGAAACGTCAGAGGGTCGATGCAGGGGTTCTAGAAGGGGTGATAAACCATTTAAGCCTCATAAACAAGCGCATGGTCTTTTAAAGATCTGTGAAGTACTCGGGGCGGCGGTGTGTGTGTGTCCTCTTCCCGGAGCGGGCGGGTGGGGGGGATATGGGGGGGGGGGAATGCCAGCAACTTCCAGGCTAGGCAGTGTTCAACACTTGCATCACCCTTTCTCTGCCTGCTATTGCGCTCCATGCTTCGGAAAGGTAAGAAAAAGAACGTGCATTTGAGTTTGAAATGTCCGATCCTGTAGCAGTACACTTGCAAAGCCCACACATGACAATAACCCGATTCAATGCCCCATTCACCCGTTTTAAAAAAAATATATAACACTCCAACAAAGTAACATTATAAAACTTTATTAACTTTTAAATATAATGAACGGAACAAAAACTGTAAAAACATTTAAACATTTTTCACCAAAAAAAGCAACAATTGTCAGAAGCTGTCTTTTGTGCGAATAGTCCCAAGGCAGCACAACGTGCTGAGTTCTGGACGGCACCCAGGTGATGTCACCTGGGTGCCGCACTGGTTTTGGTATCCTACAATGCTGCTCCGAAAATTGGCGTGGGGCGTCCCGGGTGGTGCGGGGGGAGGCCTCGTCAGTAGCGGTCTGTTGTGCGAATAGTCCCAAGGCAGCAGAACGCGCTGAGATGTTGATGGCACCCAGGTGATGTCCAGTAAACTGCCGCACTGGTTTTGGTATCCTACAATGCTGCTCCGAAAATTGGCGTGGGGCGGCCCGGGTGGGGGGGGGCGTGGGGGAGGCGGCGTGAACGGGTGTCCCCAGGTGGCGGCCATCCAGCTGAGTTGCGCCCGCTCTTGCGGCTACAGCGTCTCGCTCACCATGTTGTTGAGTTGCTCCCACTCTTGCAGTGCAGCGATAGGCGGCTGCCACATGACTCTTAAAATGGCGGACGGCTCTTCGGTTTTGGGCCTGGTCCACTAAAATGGCCCTGGGACACCTTGGAACTCGGACGCTTGCCTGCTAGGGCTTGGGCTCCATTCTCGAAAAGCGTCCCCTCAGCCGTGAAGATTCTACAAAAGTCTTGGGGGCCCTCGACTCCCGCAGGCTTCCGGTGGGGAGCGGCTGCCATGATTGCTCGCGGAATGACCACGACGGAGCCACGAGATGGTGGTGCTCTCATGCTGACGCCAGCTTCAGTCTGAAACATCCAGAAACAAGGTGGGGCTTTCATCGTTTGGGAAAAAAAAATGTTCTAAACCAATGAAAAGTGTTATTTTTAGGTCATATGACCAAGCCTTCCATCTTTAGGAAACCAAAAGTAAAATGAACCAATGAAAAGTTTTATAAACAAGTCACATGACCTGTTATGCGGCATAGGGCTACAAAAAGCGTAGAAAATCCGTTGGCACGTGAGGCGGCGTCAGTAGCGGACCGATGTGCGAATAGGCCGAAGGCAGCACAACGCACTGAGATCCGGATGGCAACGAGGTGGTGTCCAGCAAATTGCCGCACTGGTGTGGCCATCCTACAATGCTGCGCCGAAAGTCGGCGTGGGGCGCCCCGTTGGCCTGTGAGGTCGCGTCAGTCAGTGGGGGCTGTGCGTCTCCCCCAAGATGGAGGCTCCTCGGCTGCAGTGCGGCACCCCTTAGCGTTTCACTCGCCGTCCAACTGAGTTGCGTCCGCACTTGCGGCTACAGTAGGCCGAAGGCAGCACAACGCACCGAGATCCGGATGGCACCGAGGTGGTGTCCAGCAAATTGCCGCACTGGTGTGGCCATCCTACAATGCTGCGCCGAAAGACGGCGTGTCCAGCTGAGTTGCGGTCACTCTTGCGGTACAGTGACTCGAAAGCGCCGAGATACGGATGGCACCGAGGTGGTGTCCAGCAAGTTGCCGCACTGGTGTGGCCATCCTACAATGCTGCGCCGAAAGTCAGCGTGGGGTGCCCCGTTGGCTTATGAGGTGATGTCAGTAGTGGACCGATGTGTGAATAGGTCGGAACCAGCACAAGGCGCCAAGATCCGAATGGCAAGTCCTGGATGTTGAGTGCCATAGTTGAGAGTTCTGAGCAGTGCTTGTAAGACTGTCTGAAGCTTATTTGCACCTGCTGCAGCTTCACTATTGCCCTGGTGTGGCCAAAGGTCGCACATGACATAGGCGGCCGGCTCCCGAGGTCCGGCGGAACTTTTTTCCTTTTCTTTTCTGCTTCTTGTCCTACAATCCGTTTCATCTGAAAACACGACCAGGTCCCTGAATGTGTGCAGGGGGACGCTATTGAGTGAATGAAAATGGCGGCTTGACACAAAGCTGACTCACGCGTTGCTGTTGATGCTATACAGACAAAAATTGGTTTTCAGTTTGTACATTCTTCAGGATTTTTTTTCCATCCAAGGCTGATTGAGAGTTTGTAGAAAAATGGCTTCAGATTTTCCACATACTACTCTTCAACATTCTTCCTAAATGTAACAATGTGAAACTCACTAGGAGAACGGCTGTTTATGTTTCCTTTCAAAATGCTGCCAATAATATTTTCTGAATGGAAGACACCATCTTGTAGCATAAAGGGCCGAAAGGGGTTCTGGTCTGGCCGATGGTTGGTGGAGACATTTTGACTATATCTTGGACCTGCCCCGGCCTCGCCCAAAATGGCGCCGGTATAAATGGGACTCGTAACTCCTTGTTGTGTACTGGTTGAACAACCTTGATATCACGAGATATGAATGCAGTTTTGATGCTCATGGCGGGCGGGGACGAGAATTGATTGAATATTTCAACATCCCTATTGATATTAAGTTCTGATGTGTTATTGATTACTGTACTATTGAAAGTTCGAATTAACGTCACCCATGGTACTTGCACGCAAATGTATATCTAGATAACTTTTTTGTAAGTGGCCCTGTCGTATTTTAATTACAAAATGTACGTCCACCGATTACACAACTGTTAGACACCTTAGTTCTTGCAACCTAATGGCTCGTTCGTTACGTTCCTCCATAATGTAAATGTCTCCTCATCATATACGATTCCAGTTTGCTCCGTGGCCGGCCCACGTGGTTATAGGCCCGTATTTTTATACTGACATTTTCACAATAAAGGTTTTTAAAACAAAACATGGTAGTAGTATTTACATTGGTAAAGTTTTTACTTTTAGTTACTGTTTTCGAATCAGTAAAAGGCAAGTGAAATAAAGTAGTCCAATTACATGACGGATAAAAGGTATAATATGTAGGAACGCAGTAAAGATAAATGGTCAAGGGCAGTTGTGTTTTTCATTTCTGCAACATAAAGTGATCGATAAGAATCTGATAATCAGGCGTATCGGCGACTAAGACAGCAGGCCGAGTCTCTTTTACTCAACGGCTCCGTCATGGAACGAAGAAACGCCCTTTTTCTCGAAAAAGGAATATATTTTACTTGCAGGACAGTTGTAAATTTTCCGGGAAAGTACATTAGCCTGGAATATTATAACATATGTTTAAAAAAAAATAATGTTCGAAAACAATAAAAAGCGTAATTTTTAGGTCATATGACCAAGCTTTTCATCATTAAAATAACAAAAGTAAAATGAACCAATGAAAAGTTTTATTAACAAGTCACATGACCTGTTATGCTTACGTTACGCGCTGCGCGCCGCGCCTCGGATCACTTCCGGGTGCGCTAACGCGGCGTGTCATATAACGCATTACGCGACAACGTAGGTCAAGAATATAATCAAAATGTCTCCACCAACCAGCGTTCGGAACACAACCCCTTTCAGCAGTCCAAAAAGTTCTGTTAAATGACAACAGAGGGGACAGGCAACAAGAACCATCAGTCAAAGAGGGGAGGGCAAGTTCTTCTCTTCCGGGTCATGTTGGGGCGCTACCGGAACTGATCGAATTGGTAGTCTACAGTGTTTCTGGATGTTTCAGACTAAAGCTGGCGTCAGCATGAGAGCACTACCATCTCGTAGCTCCGTCGTGGCCATTCCACGAGCAGACATGGCAGCCGCTCCCCACCAGAAGCTTGCGGGAGTCGGGGGCCCCCAAGACTTTTGTAGAATCTTCACGGCTGAGGGGACGCTTTCGAGAATGGGACCCAAGCCCTATCAGGGAAGCGTCCGAGTTCAAAGGTGTCCCAGGGCCATTTTAGTGGACCAGGCCCAAAACCGAAGAGCCGGCCGCCATTTTGAGAGTCCTGTGGCAGCCGCCTATCGCTGCACCGCAAGAGCGGGAGCAACTCAACTACATGGTGAGCGAGACGCTGTAGTCGCAAGAGCGGGCGGTAAACAGCTGAATGGCGGAAGAGGCACAGTGTAGCAAAAGCGGGCGGAATGGCAACTGAAACGGTAAAGGGGCGCCCCACTACAGCGTGTCTTCAGGTCAAACGGATTGTGGGACAAGGTCCAGAATAGAAGAGTCATCAAAAGGCAAAAAGTTCCGCCGGACCCCGAGAGCCGGCCGCCTATGTCGGGGGCGATCTCAGGCTACACCGGTGCTATAAGACTTGGGGAGAAGGTCGGAGCCAAGTGTCTTCTCCGAGTCCATTGCCCTCACACCGCCCCTCGGGGGCCTCCGTCAAGCTGTTTAGGAAGGTTTCATATCACATTGTTTTCAAATGCAGTCAGGTCCACAAACAACACTCACTTACTTTGAGAATAGTGAAGCTGCAGTAGGTGGAAATAAGCTTCAGACAGTGTTACAAGCGCTGCTCAGAACTCTGAACTATGGCACCCAACATCCAGAACTTATGCCATTTGAGAATGGCAGTGACATTGAAGCAACTCAGGGACCAAAACCATTAACGTACTTTCACGTATGAAAATCTTACTTGGGGAGGGGGCAGGAGCGAAGCGCCCCCTCCCAGTCCGCCCCACCACACCGTATGTTGAAAATCTGAAGCCATCGTTCTACAAAGTCAACCAACCTTGGATTGAAAAATCTAGAAAAATGTACAAACTGAAAACCAGTTTTGGTCTGCATAGCATCAGTAGCAACGCTTGCTATCAGAGTGCATGAGTTTCATGCTCGATCGATTGAGCTAGCCGGATCAGGCAATAAAAAGTATAAAATAGTTATGTAAATAGTTATTTAATAAAATGTTTTACCCTGTTTCTTTGCTGGTGTGTTGTCTATATTTTTAATATTTGCATAGGGTTTGTCGTTATTTTGGGCGGGGTGGGTGACGGAGTCGAGCTGTCTTGCAGCCCTCATGGTGTGGAGCTCAGTTCATCTCACTATTTTCGTATTTCTCATGAAGGGTTGTTCCTAATATTTCTATTTTAGCGAGGTCAAAAAGAGATCCAATTAGTGGCCTACTGATTTTGCTCGATTACTTTTATTTTTTTACACGATTTTTCACTATCTGCAAAGACTAAACAGAGTATTGCGACTTTGTGCTTGTTTGTAAATAGAGAATGATCCAAAGAGAACCAATTCTAAAACAGTAAATGCTTGGATAACAATCAATCAAATGGAGAGACAAGCAGGTACGACGGATTACAACGGGGGTAAAGGTCTGCGTTAACTACCGTTCACTATCTGCAAAGAGAGAGTACTACTAAGAGAAAAGAGGGGAGGGGGGGTGCAGCGTTCAAAGCACATCAGCGTGCATAAATACGAAAATGTTTTTATCTATCACGTACTTGACATTTTAAAGCTTTTCATATTTGCTATTAAAAAACCATTGAAATTCACTGAAAAAACCATAGGTTATAGTCGATATATAGTTAGGAATTTGCATTTACAAAACCTTGAAAATTCAATGAAAAAACCATTGGTTTTAGGCCATATATAGTTAGGGATTTGCATTTACAAAACCTTATTTTACTCGCATAAAACCATTGAAATTCCATATATAGTTAGATGCGCTAACTATATATCGCGCACCCGCAATCCACTGCTGATGATGTCACATATTACATCATTCATGACATGTTCAGTGACATCACTGATGACATCACTGATGACAACTCAAATGACATCACTGATGACATCTCAAATGACATCACTGATGACATCACTGATGACAACTCAAATGACATCACTGACAACATCACAGATGACATCATTCATGTGTTAATACGATGAACCTCTACAGACTCTGATATATCCTTAGATACACTCAGTGAAAACAGACACTCACAGACTGTCACTCATCCATGGAGTTACTCATACACCTAGACAGTCATGCAAAGAATCAAACACACCTCCAATTCCTCAACTATACAGTTATACACACCTTACTTATTGAAACATATTCTAACACATATTTACTCTCTTATACAATCCTTGATACATGTTCACAATGATCCATACAGCCACTCACACATTCACTGGCTCTTATGCACAGTTATTTATATATGTTAACTCTCACATGTACTGTGTTTTACATATGTACTTACTTTGACATGTAGCACTGAGATATCCATTCACTCACCAATACACTCATGCACACAGTCAACCGCCCATATAGCTGTTTCCACATGCACTCTTGAACTCATACACCTAGTGAATCAACTGCTTACACATCTATGCACAGAGTCACACACATCCCAGCTACCCACACACATACTCAGTCTCCCATACAAATACTTGAGCAACCAATCAATAACCCATATAGTTATTCATATAGCTACTGATCAACACATGCAGCAGTTTACAGAACAACAGATATAATGATGCACAAATTAATACAGTTTAATCACTAACCCATGCACTCAGTGAGACACATTTAATCACTCCCTCATACAATCAGTCATGCACCTACTAAATCCTTCATCCAGACATTTATACATCCACTCATTCTTCAATATGTAAGACATATTTTAACTTTACAGAAACATACAGTCACTGGATGTTGTCATCAGTGATGTCATTTGAGTTGTCATCAGTGATGTCATCAGTGATGTCACTGACCATGTCATGAATGATGTAATATGTGACATCATCAGCAGTGGATTGCGGGTGCGCGATATATAGTTAGCGCATCTAACTATATATGGAATTTCAATGGTTTTATGCGAGTAAAATAAGGTTTTGTAAATGCAAATCCCTAACTATATATGGCCTAAAACCAATGGTTTTTTCATTGAATATATATATATATATATATATAAATATATTCTTTTCTTTTAATTGATGTATTCACTCTTGTTACTTTTTATGGGTGAAATTTTACCAGAATAAAGTTTTTTTATAGAGATCAATAGGCACTCCCTTCTTTCATGATCTTCAGCAAATCTGCCCTCTGGTCAGCATGAAAGGATACTGGGAGCTAGTACTGCTAGCTCTGGAACTAGAGGATCCTGGAGTACCCATCAACCATGGGTCATTACACTCTACACAGGGGTTCATGAGTGTGTTAAGTTCTTCAATTGTTCCTCTTCTCAGCTTTATTTCGTGTGTAGGCATTTAAAATCTGTTAATTGCCTACCGAGTTTATTTCCACCTGTGTTCAGATGCCAGGATGAGTTAGACAACAATTCATGAGCATGCATAAATATGCGTTTGAACATCTGTTAAAGCATATTGTACACAAAACCTATTGCAAGAGCAGCAGCCATTATTTTCAAAGGTGGGCACTGGCAGTTACAGCACAGTACCATTTTAACATAGGGCTTAAGTGAGTTAGACTCTATTAGAGAGACATACTCATAGAAGAATTCTAAAAATCAGAGGTCCATAAGTAAGAAAACAGAGGGGCATATTTAAGGGAGAAGTGGTGGAGCGCAGAGTTAGCCTCATTGGCTAAACGCCACGCTCCGCCACTTCTGAAATTCAGAACTGCACTGTACGTACAAGAATACAGTGCAGCCCTGCATTTTTTCCTGCGATGGTGCTAATTAGGCTGTCTTGCGCCAACGCAGGCCCTTTATGTAGTTCCTAGGAGTGTCCCAGGATCTGTGCATTTTGGATGACCTTAACTGAGGGCTTGGTGTCCCAACTGCTTTCGGACAGCCCCAAAGAATATTTCAGCCGTTAGACCAGCTAGCTCTAGCAGTGCCACTACCACCCTCTGTATTCTACAGCGGTGTATGTAGTTTCTGGCAACCACTGAACATGAGAACCCTGGTTCCTCACAGATCATCGAAAACAGTACAGTATGTTTCGCTCAGACACTCATGCTTGCTTTCTGTCAGAAAATACACAGGATGGCAATAGGACTTTTCCCTAAGAATGTATTGGTCCAGTGACAGCCCGGTGTAAAATATATGTGCTGCGACAATCAGAAGACAGAAGCATACTAAAGAGTTTGCTAGTACCAATATAGTGCTAAAAAGATGAACAGAAACAGTTCAGATGAAAACAGTAGCACTTGCATATACCTAAAATGCGCCCCTAAGTAATTTGCTAAAATGTACCTAGTCTAACCTAGATTTGTAGGTGTATATGCGTATAGCTATGTGTATTTGTAGCCAAGCAACCCCCAGGGATGAACCAGCCCCTCACCTCATGGTTTAGAACACAAGATCCCATATCTGCATCCAGGATGACAACCTGCAAGGGATCTCAGACTGATGTGTGTCGAAGATTCAACATGCAGGACCACAGTCTCAGACTGGGAGGAATTCTCCTCTAAATTGTAGGGGGGAGTGAGGGTATTTTATACTAAAGTGGTCACTCCAGTTTTTTTTTTAGAATTGATATGTTTTTAAAACAGCCATGGATGTTTTCAAAACAATCATAAATGTTTTGAAAACAATCACCAATGCTTTTCTAAAGAAGTGCGATAATGCTCAGCTGGCCAAGGATGAAAAAAAAGTGGTGAACCGTATACAGAATAAATCTACTGTACCTGGGGACATGTTTATGTACATCAGGTACAGGGATTACGAAAGAAGACTAAGAGCCTGGTTTCAAAGAGAGAGGAGCAAGCTATTAGGTAAAAGGTCACCTGTTTAGAATCGTTGTAGTTGTGTGTATGGGATGTTGTATGTAAAATGGAGTGCACAAGACAGGGCTATCCTAACGGACATGACACCCACTCCTCCTCAAAAGGTCATCAAGGTCAGCTAGGTAATGATAAAGCTAACGATATAAAAAGGCATAAAGGGGGGGCATGGCTAAGCGAGCGAACATGGCAGACGCAGCTTAGTGAAGCTCCGTCCTGCCCGTAATATATCCTCCAGTTATCTTGCTTCCCCGCGCTGCTAAAGAGTCCAGCGGTCCGTGAAGAGACCCCTTGTGGCATTTACAGAGCTCCGGGGCCCCGGGAAAGCGTGCAACACGGCAACGAGGTTTGCGGCCTACTCCAGCCGGGGAAGCCGGGGCCTTCAGTTTTCAGCCCTCCGGCGGTGGTGTGTAGAAGGCGGCGGCCTGGGGCGAGGTGTGGCCGGCGACTGGGCGCACCCAGGGTGCTGCTGCTCGAGATCCTGGAGTTTCAGCCCTAGGCTCCGGGAGAGTGGGCTCGGTGCTGCGTGCCGGGAGGCTGGGCCCTGTGACAACGAACACACATGAGTAGACAGAGGCATAGTCCGGTTCTGGGGCCCCCCCGGACCCGGTGCACCGGAGGGGACAATCCAGGGAGAAGCATTGCAAGAGATCAGACGATCCTTGACTGCGCCGGCAGATGCCCCAGGCTGACGGCGAATATCGGAGACCAGCAGGGTGATTGCAGCTGGAACACGCCTTTCCCCCAGCGGCGGCGCTGAGGCGATTGTATCCCGCGAAGCTCTCAGGTAGGCCGCAAAGCCGGGACCTAGAGTTTGGTGCCCCCCGGGGGGGACCTACCCTCGTGGTGGCGATTGCCGGGGGTGATCGGGGGGCAGGTCGACCCGTCCCCGCCGTGGCCGCAAGCAGTGCCTGGCCGAGGGTGTGCCATACGTTCCTGCGGAGGCCCCCGAGCCCGGAGATCGGGAAGAAATTGGCAGAAAAGAAGGGGTTCCCGGATGACGATCTGTGGCTGGAGGGCCTGTGGCGAGTCTCGTGGGCGGGAGGCCTACATTGCAGGTAGCGAGACCCGGCCCTTGGAGGTGGTCAACTAAGAAAGGGGGTGCCCGCGAGCAGGAACAGAGCAACATGTGAAGCAGTGGTGGGCCGCAGCCCTGTAAGAAGCCGGATCCCAGTAAGCCCGTGTCTATTGGTGGAAGCCTGGGGGGACTCGGACCAGGGGCGCCATCAGCTGTGAATGAAGCGCCATAGACAAAGGCATCAGCCTACGTGCACGTGGCGCATATCTGTGGTGGTGGACCTGCCTGGGCCGTGGCGGTCTCTGAGCTGTTGCCCTACTCTGTTGTGCCGCCTGGAGCCGTACCTTCGGGTGTGGGCCCGACCTGCGCACCTATTTGTTGGAGGTGGTTGATATGACAGTCACACCTTACCAAGTAACCGAACGCTCCTACTAGGGACCGAGGAGACCAACAACAGCCTCCTACTGCTGAGGAGTGTGGTGAGGGCTGCGGGCCTTTACGTTGAGTGGCTGGCGAGCCCGGCGGACCCTGCCTGGGGATCAGGCGGGTCTGCATTCACATTAACGGAGTCGGAGGAGAGTAGTAGGGGCACTGGTAGGGAGACGACTAGACGGTTGGAGGATATCCCAGTGTGCCCTCCAAAATGACGAGAGGTGCGAGCGGAGGGAGCGCTGCGAAGCATGGGCCTATAAATAAATTCACAGAGCCGAGTGGTGGGACCGGGGCAGCCAGGGGCCCTCCACATCCAGGGCCGGACAATGCAACACTGCTAGCAGCCATAACTCAATCTAGGGATATGTTGGATGCGAAAATTGGGGCTGTGGGAGCAGATGTTACCCTACTGCATCAAGACTTGCACAACGCCGTAGCCCACATCACGGAAGCCGAAACGAGGCTCTCGGGGGTGGCAGATGATGTGGTGACATTGAAGCATAAGGTCGCCGACATGGAGAGTGTCCAAAAGAACCTAGCCCTACGAGCAGAAGACGTGGAAGGACGGGCTCGGCGGAACAACTTGCGCTTTGTGGGGCTTCTGGAGGGCTGCGAGAAGGGCGATATGGAGAAATTCCTGGCTCAATGGTTGATGAGTTGGCTCCCCCCAGACACTCTATCAAATTGTTTTGTGATAGAACGGGCACACAGGGCTTTGGTTCAGAAGCTGCCGGTTGGGTCCCGCCCCCGACCTGTCATCGCCAAACTATTGAACTATCATGATCGCGACACCATTTTGCAGCAGGCACGGGCGAAAGAACCTCCGTTCTATGAAAATCAAATTCAAATTCAATTCAAAGAATCTTTCTTCGGATTTTGAATTCTATGAAAATCAGAGGATCCTGATATTCCCTGACTACACAAAAATGGTGCAACAACAAAGCAGTTGTTTATGGCGGCAAAGGCACGTCTGCGGGATCTCAAGCTCCCCTATTCTCTGCTTTATCCAGCGCGTCTATGGGTGGTGTTCCAGTCCCGCACCCACTTCTTCAACACTCCAGAGGAGGTCTTCCAATAGACCAATGAGACAGTGAATGTGAGAGCGCATACCCCGCTGGGCATGGACTTGGACGCTTCGCAGAGTGGTTCACAGACGCACACAGCCCGAGGGTCTCGGGCAGGGGGAACTGGCGTTCCAGGTCCCGACGGTGCTCCAAGTCCGGGGGGGCCGAGGGGGGCTCAGGGGGTGCTTCTGATCCTCCCATAGTAGATCCTTGATCATGAGTCCCGTAGGTATGGGCATCGTGGGAATGTTTGTGGATTGCACTGCACCTGACATTTCGGCGGGGTCTGAGTAGTAGGGTTTTGGTGGCGGGCTCGGATCGAAGGGACTCTTCATATAGGATGCAGAAGATATTGGAGAGTAGCGGGGTGGAGGGGGATGTAGGGAGGCAGCATCTCCCCTTGCTTGGGATTTGCTAAGGGGGAAGTTGGTTTATGGGCAGGTTGGGGGGATCCATTGGTGGGGCCTGGCTCTAGCCCTCTGTTTTGGGCCTAGGGCTACCTACACAGCGATAGGTACTTCAGTGTTTTTGAGGTATGGGGGTGGGAACCGGGAGTTGAGAGGGGGCAGTTTTTTGTTTCACTGGAAGGGTCAGTTGGGGTAAGGTCACACAACAGTGAAGACATCTCTTTGCTCTACCTGCATGCATTACAGAGGCCCGGCACAGGGGCACTTCTTTTCATGGCTACCAATGGCAAGCACAGAGGCTAGAGTAGTAGGTCCTGGATCGTCACTTCGAATCCTTAGCTGGAATGTACAGGGTATGTTGGACCAAATTAAGAGGGGCGCTGTATTGCGACAGGCCAAACGAGAGCGCGCAGATGTACTACTCTTACAAGAAACACACTTATTGGGTAACAAGACACTCTGCTTGCAGCACTTTGGCTACCAACAGGTTTATCATGCCGGCTTTGTTAGAGGATCCCGGGGAGTAGCCGTATTGGTACACCGCAGACTTTCCTATGTTCATGCCACCCAATGGGTTGATTAAATAACTATGTTCCTCTAAATTGTTTTCATTTGTTTTCTATTTTTGTTCATATTTAATCTTGTCAATTGTGTTCTAACAGTGTTCTGGGACCATTTTCCCTCTGTACAATTATTATTAAGCACCTCGTGGTAAATTCGCTCAGCTTGAATATTTGCTCATTTCCCCATCTCTTCTTCAGAAGGCTAAGGTGGAGCTCTTTCCCAGAGTAATGTCTGATCACAATCCTATTGTCCTGAAACTCCCACTTAGTGGAATACGTAAGGAGTATACGTGCTGGACGTTGAGAGGGCACTCCTTTCAGACACTGAATATGTTGGATATATGAACGGCTGGATCAGAGAATTCTTTGACAATAATTTTGGTAGCGCTCCTCCTGGAATGATGTGGGATGCTTTCAAGGCTGCAGTGAGAGGGGAGACGCTGCAATATAGTTCGACCAAACAGAAATAAGGGGCTGCACAGATTAAATTGTTTTATCAGAAGTTTGTCTGTGGGGAGTGGATCTCTCTGCAACCTTGAATTTTATCACCGTCACTAAAGCATGTCTGTCTGACTTTAATGCTGAAAGGACAGCTGGGAAGTACTTGGTCAAAAGACAGGAATGTTACGAATTCAGTGAGAATGTTGGTCGATTATTGGCAGTTAGGGCTAGGCAACAGTCTGCGTCAGGTCATATTGAACAGGTTAATAATATGAATGGGACTGTAGTTATAGATCCCAGGGATATTAGAGGGGCCTTTAGGGAGTTTCATAAAGATTTATCTAGCGCTTCTCCTTCTACTACTTCTCTAGAAGACGATGAACTGGGGGAATTTATCTCGAAAGGAAAGGTCTCCCAGGAGGAGTGTGTACAATTGGGGCTTGATATTTCACAGGAGGAGGTAAATTGTGCACTTCAAGCCCTACAAGCAGGTGAGGCAACGGGCACCAATTGTATCCCTATAGAGTTTTAACAAGTTTTCTTTAGCACAACCTCCCCGGCTCTGCTAGGCTTATTTAAGGAGGTCAGGGAAGGAGCTCCACCACCGGGCTCTTGGGGTACTGCCAACATCGTCGTCTTCTTAAAGAAGGGCAAAGATCCTACTAGCTTGGGCTCAGATAAACCCATTACGCTGCTCAACACTGATGCTAAACTATACTCAAAGATTTTTGCCACTCTGCTAAATTCTGTGATGCATCAACTAGTTTCAGTATGGCAGCACATTTTTATATAGGGGAGGGGGACGGAAGATCATGTCAGAAGGGTAATTTCACTCTTTGACGCTACCGAAGTCTTTACAAATCCTATGGGGATCGCTTTCTTGGATGCTGAGAAGCTTCCAACGGTTTGGGGGATTCTTTCGTGAATGTGATACAGGTCTTGTACATCAACCCTATCGCATGAATGAGAATAATGGGGGAGGAATCGGATGCATTTTCAATCGGCAAGGGTACCAGGCAGGGCTGTCCGTCCTCCCCCCTGTTATTCGCACTATATATAGAACCCTTTCTCAGACGGCTGGAGGCCTCAGTAGATATTATTCCTGTGAGTCTACACAGTTGCGAAACTAAGCTTCTGGCGTATGTAGACGATGTGGCCATAATTACTTCTGACCCCGATGGAGTGACAAGTGTTGTGAAAAGCATTGCGGAAGACTTTGGGACTCACTCGGGCGTTCTTTGAATAGTAATAAATCACAGATTTTGATAAATAGATTCATGACGGCCTCGGACACTCGGATTGTTGATAGAGCGGTCTATATAGAGGTATACATAACAGCTAAGGTTGAGGATATCGTAGAGCTAAACATGGCTCCATAATGGGAAAAATTAAAAATTACCTTCAGCGATGGGACAATCTACAGTTGTCAATAATTGGAAGGTGCAATATCATCAAAATTATGATTTTGCCTAAATTGATGTATATCTTTCGCACAACCCTCCTGGAAATAGACAATTTCTGGTTTTGTCAAATTGAGAGGGAGGTAGCGAGATTTATTTGGTCTTATGGCAAAATAAGAAGAGCTAACTTATTTTTATCTTTCCCAAGGGAGAGAGTGGGATGGGCATTACCACATTTTAAATTATATTATCTAGCTGCAGTCTTGTGATATTATGGGCCTCTTCTTGGTGTCAAGGTCAGGGAGGTAAATAACTCTAGCTACATCCACTCAATATTTGAAATCTTGATTAGCACACGGGCTAACGGCTGTCTCTTAAACTTTTATGAAGCCAGCTACTTTAAAAAAACTCGGTTCAAGGTTTTAATTACTGCCTTTCGTAACTGAGCTGGCGTAAGGAAAAAAATAGGAGTAGGCAGGTTTAACAGGTATACTCCCATGATCGGGAAAGCAGCACACATGGAAACAGCAAAAATACGGAGATACAAAGCATTTATCCACATTTCGCCTGTTTAAGACCAGGTTTTCCTTGGTCTTAATTTTGACCCTGCCTCCTATTTACACCACCCTTGTAAATAGCAGCAACGTCAAAATCAATGGGTGTTGCAGTTGGACACCCACCGCAACACCCATAGCCCTCCCCTTTCACGCTAATTGTAGCGTGAAAGGGTGCCTTATTTACAAGGTAGCATTAAGCCATGTTAAGTGACTTAGCGCTGCCGTGTAAATAAGGCGAAGCCCTTATTGCCACCACAACGTGTGAAAATGTGATATTGTGGTGGCGATAGGGTCTTGTAAATATGCCCCTGAGTTTTCAAGGGTTAGAACCTGCATCATTAAACCTGGGGCCAGATTTATCACAGTGTTGCATGGCCCATGCACCAAGCAAGTTAATGTAAGGGCAACGCAACACTAAAGTCAGATTTACCAAGCAACTAAAGGTCTCCTTGTTTGGCCTTGCAGTGCATGATAAATATGGAGTAACGTATGGTCGCACAAGTTGCTGTCTTGCATTACTCTGCCCAAAGAAGGCGTTCCATAAGTGGAGCATGGGTGTTCCCACGCATCCACCAATGGATTTCGGCGCATTCTCAGATTTACTATTAGTGATAGACCTAGGAATTTGTCACAATTATACGCCTTCTCAGGGGAGGTGTAATGAGGAGACATGTTTATTTCTCCTTTTTTTTCCCCCTTGTTCTACGAGTGCAGCATTCTGCAGCACATGTAGAAAGAGGAAGAAGCCTCAGAGGATTAATGTCCTTTCCTGCACAAAAGCAACCCTGCTTGCAACACAGGCACCCTTCCAACATGACAGAAGAGCGCTTGTATTGTCGCTAGGCAGCCAGAAGTGCACCCGCTCTAAGAAAGGACAAGAATTTCCGATATAATGGTAAAAACAGTGCATTCCTGCCCTTTCCCTTTCAGGCAGCGCAGCAAGATGGCTTGTTCTGTTGCACTGCATGAATGTTCGATACATTTGGCCCTCAGTCTTTACTATTACCCAGGTGTATCCTATAACAGGATACTGGGGTCAGTCGGCACTGCTGTTACCTGAAGGTCACACACAGATCTCAGCAGTGAGCGCTCAAACCAAAGAGCTATCTTTCCTGCTTATTTCGGTATGCCTTTCATGTGCTACAATAAAAGCTGTAAGTAACTTGGCCTGAAAGTCACTTAATATCTCGTGGTTGTGGAATGGAGCCAAGAAGATTATGTAGCATTGTGTAATGCCCCCCAAACCTGTGGACTCTCTAAGCACAGACACTTAAACATTTAAGTCACAAATCTATTTCACTTCATATGCAGTGTTTGTAGATGTCTTCACATTTCCAGTTGCATCTGATGCTGGTAATTAAGTGCTTCCTTTCACACTTCATATCGCTGCAGAGTGTGTGTTGTAGTGCAAACCAGTGTTTATAGTGGAATGCCGCCAACAGAAGTTACAGCAGCACAATGTTTATATGGAGGATAATTAAATACAAGAAGCAACATGTTCAAAACAACAGCAACCTTCTTTTCAACAGCTCGCAATATCAAAGCGTGAATTGGAGCCGAGGCAGATCTTTAGGAGTTGGAACCCTCCTCTTGCCTCCAGGGCACGGGCTGTGTCTCCCTGCTTTGAAATCCACTCTGTGCAGGGGAGAAAGTGTTCATTTGGAGGATGCAAACCCGCACTTCAGCATTCAGAGCAGAAATATGAGCTGCACTGAAATCACAAAATTCGATCCAAACTTTCCCCAAGGCTAGTCTGCACATCTCCTTGTATAGTTACCTATTAAGTTCACTCCCTGTTTAACAATTCTGCGCCCCGACTGGGATAGGATAGGAAGCGCTATACAAATGAGATTAAAATGCAAATCATTTACACAAAACTTCACATTGAATTAATGTGAAGTGAAAATGGGAAATAAAGTTTACCCTTTGGAAGCTGCAAGCATTTTAACTCGGTGGACACTCATACCAGGCGAGCTGCATTCTAGCTACAATTTTAGGGCAGGCAGGGAGATAACATCACTTTTCAGTAAATACTTGCATTCCAGATGGCGGGTTTACAAAGGTTTTTTTCAATCATTTTAAACACATTTTATCCTATTTGCAAATACGGTTCATTGCCCTTCAACCTTTGCCCCCAATATCCTCGGTTCCCAATCAACTGCGTTCTATACAAATGGCAACAGCACAACAGATATAACACAACATTCAACACATGAATGAATATAATCGTATGTTCACACCCTCTATTCCCCAGGCATTTCCTCACATGCAAAAGACCACCCTGTCTTTCCTTCAGTAACTAAAAACTTTAAAAAATGATTTGAATCATCCATCACACCATGATGTGATAACCTCTTACCCTGAAATGCAGCGGCGTAGGAAGGCGGGTGCAGGCCGCCCCTGGTGTCATCACTGGGGGGGGGGGGGGGGGGGGGGGGGCGGTGACAAAATGGTGGAGAGTGTATGGATAAGGAAAAAACTTTTTAAATAAATAAAAAATAAAAAAATAAGGGGAGGAAGTTTTTGTTTCGGGGGAATGGGTGGGGTTAAGGGGGGAGGCAATAAATGTTCTGCACCGGTATCATCTGACCTTGATAACCCACTGATGTAAGGGTGCACATGCACACACCTAGCTCACCCGGTACTTCACTTCTTTTGTTAACAACCCAGTCAGTTTGTGGCAGACCCATGGAATCTGTCCGGTCCTTGAAGCACTTCAGTTTCTTCATCTTCACGTTTTACATCATCTATCCCTCCTTGGCTCTACACAGTCAACATACTTATTTCTGCCTTCCCTTCATTTGATGTGCCACATGGTTTACATGTTGTTGTCTATATGTGTCTTCACTTTGATTGCAGTGGCTTAATGAAACTTGAGAGGGCTCCCTGCAAGGCATGTTCATGTGGGCCCACCATGGCATGTCTTCCTGCATCAAGAATCCAATATCCACATTAGTCATTTAAAGTGTTTGTAAGCTCTATAAAAAACATATTATTATTATTGTTAAATTGATTTACAGTGATGGATTTAGGAGGCTGCCATGGTTTCCCTCCTTTTCCAGAATTCCGAAAGTTATAAAGTTACCTTGTAGGGCGTGACCATGACGGAAATGGAGTGAGATGTGTCGCCCCTCAGATCCGGACCCCTGTGTCCTTCTACACCCCTCCAGTGCCCCAGGGCCTGCCCTACAGTTTCTCCCTCTCCACCACAAACTGCCCGAGCTCATACAGAACCGGCTGGCGGGACTGCCAACTGCAGTTGCGAGTCTTCCTGTGCTGCCAGCTGCACCAATGCCTTGTGAGGCTCCACCAATCCGCCATTTTGGGTGCTCAGCATGATTGGCCGCATGGCCAGTGTTGATTCTGGCCTCTAACTCCTTACCATCTGCCATCCTGAGCAACAACGGGACTTCAGTGGTGTCCGGACCAATACAGTGCTTATTTGAGGGTCCCCCTCTTTCTCTTCTTTGAGGCCCCCTGCTGTGACACCTACCTGATGGAAAGGAGGCTTTGAAAGAAGAGGCCAGAGATGGACCTCCCCCCCTAACCCCCCCTGGCAGTGTTGTCTCTTCGCAGGAGGCATTATCAAACCCTTTAATCAATGGAAAGTAGTCTTCAAATTCCCAGAATCCATGCGGATACAATACTGTCAAATGCATCACTGGGTGCTCCGTCCCTCTAACGAACAGGGAGCCACGCAGACTTACACGTCCTTTAAGATATTGGTTAGGGCATATGATGGCAGCAGGTGTCTGATATCTGGAACCTACCAAGTATTTCAACACTATGTCTTTCCACACACACACATACTAAATGCAAGGCAAAGAAGCACTACAGAGGGAATCTTACAAAAGCAATAGGAAACACAACAAGAGACAGCATATAAGATCCTGTCAGAGCAGTATTACACACCAACATGCCTGCAAATTATCTACGCCACTGCCTCCGTTCTCTGTTGGCGTTGCGGAACAGAACAAGGGACTTCTGTCACATTTAGTTTTCTTGCTCCCTCATTGCTATTTATTTGCAGGAGATCATGGGTCACATATAAGGACCATTTACAAAAAAGGACACTGTAGAATTTCCAATCCCGGTCCCCTCCACCATTGTCATATTGGGTATCCGACCTCTTGAACTAGAACTGTTTCTGCCAATAACCATGTCTCCAAAACTGTGATGGTGGCGTGCTGAGGTATGTTGGTATATAGCACCTCAACATCGAGGGTCAGCAGTAGGTCAATCTCTTCTGGGTGTTCCATGTTTTTAAGGAGGTTTAGTACATATGTTGTGTCCTTCAGGTATGTAGTGGTCTTTATGGCCAGAGGTCTCAAGAAATGATTACCAAAATGTACTTAGTGGTTCCAAGAGTAAATCAATCTCAGAAACAATAGGGTGCCCTGGGCAGGGGGGGCATGGTGCACTTGTATATTTTGGGCAAGGTGTAAAAGTATGGTATTCTTGGTGTTGTTTTGACCAAGAACTCAGCCTTGTTCTTGGTGATCCAGACGTCAGTTTCTGCCAAGGTCACCTGGTGATTCATTTTCTTGGTAAGTCTTGCAGTTGGGTCTTGAATCAGAGGGTGATAATATCGGTCATTTGTGAGTTGGCTGAGACATTCCTCGTCATAAGCGGTTTGTGTCATAATGATGATTGTGCCTCCTCTGTCCGCTAATTTCATAATAATAGTGGGGTCTTCGTTCAGGTTTTTTAGGGTGTTCCTTTCTTTTTTAGATAGGTAGTTTTAGATCACAGACACACACTTGTCAGCGCCTCACACCCAAATGCATCATCACCGCTGTTTTACTCTATAAAGATCTCCGACAAAGAGCCCTCTAGCAGAGTCTGTGGGGCATTGAAGCGCTGGCCCCAAGAGGAGCAAAAACCCAAATGATGAAGCATGACACCAACATGGGTGTGTGAGGGCATCACTTCCTATTAAGAAAGATCCCCCTCACATTTATCTGTGCCAACGCTCTCCTTAAATCTCTTCTAGACAGGAACAAGTACCCCATTTTTTTGTTACACATGTTATTCTTTCTAAGGAGCATGGGTACTGGACCTTGATCACCCTCCTTGTTAGCATTTATTGTACACGCTGAGCCAAGAAATGATGTCACACACTCAAAGACTAAACTCAGGCCAATTGTTTGTATAAAAAACATTTCTTTAGTTAAATTTTATTTTTAGAACCAAGCAGGACTTGGTACAGGTAAGTAAAATTGTACTTTTAAAAATAGGTTGATCTGAATAAGCAAGCTAGACGAGATCGATTTTGTAACAGGTTTTAAAGCATTTAAAGACAATAACTATTTGTAATTACTTCGTGATTACTTTCCAGATTACTCTCAAGAGTACTTTTTAGATTACTTTTTCTACTCAGTGTGGTATGCTTAGATATCACACTGGAACATTTCCTAGACAAAGGTAAGTGAAACACTTTTGCATTAAAACACAGTTGCTTAGGCTTCCATACAAACACAACCCAACACTTAGAACTTGTTCAGAGGAAAACAGTCACTGCAATCCTATGGAGAAAAATCAGGTTATCGGTTTGCATGTAAGCAATCGGTCATTAGGGTGGAGCTTCTGGGCTAAGAACAAGGGTTGATCTAGGGTCCAGGTTGCACTCAAACAGCACCCTTAGTGGCACTAGGGCACCTGGGTGCAAATTGCAGAGTGCAGAGAGCTGAGGCCCAATGTTAGCCTATGGGGCTAGGAGGCCGTAGGTTGCTGGCTGCTCTCGGGCAAGCCACAGGATTTAGGGAACAATGTTCCTAGGGTTAAGCTCAGAGCGAAGAGGGGTCCGAGTTAGCACACAAGTTGCACCCACAGCGGCACTGGGGCGGCCAGGTGTAGGGTGATAATTTGGCATCGGGTCCCCTGTTGTGTTTAATGGGAGATCTCTGGTCAGAACAAAGACTGCAGGTTCAGACAGGGAGGCTTCCTGGAAGCGACCACCAGTTGGAGAGGTAAATTGGGATAGGGGATTGCCTGGACACTGTCTGTTGGGCCACCCAAGGTTGTGGGGCGTCGGGTGCAGGGGTGTCTTTAGGCGCTGAATTTCCTTACCAGCTCCGGTCGTGGTCGGGGGATCCTCCAGATAGAGGCTGCAGGCATCGTCAGGAGGCTTGAGGTAGGTCAGGGATCACCAGATCCCAGGTCAGGTTCGCTTGGGGGACCCTTCTCATGGTGTTGGGATACTCGAACTTGGGCCGTTGGTATCTGGTGCAGAGTGGTGCAGACTTGCGGATTCGGCCGTAGCCACAGTCTGGTTCTTGAGCAAGTCCGGTGCTCACAGGAGGCAGAGTCTTTGTAGGGAAGGCAGGAAAGGACCTCCGGGTTCTGGGGGCTGCTGGACATGCTGGGATTCTGCTGGAGCAGGTTGAGGTCGGGACAGGCCGGTAGGGCTGGGGCCAAGGCAGTTGATGTCCTCCTTTTGTTCCTTCTGCACTGCTTTTTGGTCCTTCCTCATCTTCTTCTTGCTTGTCTGACTTCTGGATTTAGGGCTACCCCCTAAGTACTGTATGTAGGGGGTATTTTAGGGGTCTCAAGGTAGTAGCCAATGGGCTACTGACCTTAGGGTGACTACACCCTTGTTGTGCTCATCCCACGTGGGTGAGTGGGCAGAATACTTTATCCTGATTGGAGAGTGCCTGACAACTGCAAGATGGTGGGCACTGAAGAGTGGGCTTCACCTTGTCTCCCCCACCTTAGGGGTGGGGTTGGCAGATGTGGGCACACCGTCTGGCCTGCTCTAATTTTCCCTGCCTGTCTCCCCGCTGAAGAGTGGGTGAGGGAGGGGCCCTGCACCTGATGGCTGGATATGCTGACGGGTGTGCTGCAAAGGTGGCAAACACGCAGCCTTCATTTGAAATGTGTGTGTTTTAAATTACAAGACCTTTAAGGGTGGCACAATACATGCAGCAGCCCTTAGAGGCCTTCCCTGGTCACAGTGCCCCTGCTACCCATGGTACCTTTTACAAGGGACTTACATGTGGCCAGAGAGGTGCCAATTGTGAGTACAAATGTACCGTTTTGAAAAAGTACACAGGCCCTGGGAACCTGATTGGCAGGGACCCATGGCACATTAAGTCAAACTGCATCAGAAATCTGGCGGAAAGAAGGGGGGTTGCTGCAACAGAAACCCACTTTAAGACCTCATGTGCCTCTTATGGTGTGACTAGTAGGCTACTTGAATGGGAGAGCAGTTAAATGAATAATATGGAACCTTATATTGTTAAGTGCTGACGCTTCAGCTCCTCTAAGCAAAACAAACTATAATTATGCTTTTCAGGAAGTGTGTGGATCCGTCCCATATCCTTGTGTTGCGAAAGTGGTGCTTCCATGGAAGGCATAGATAGTAAAAAAATATGCAAGGCATGAATGTAGCTCATTAATCCCCCTTAGGAGCATGGCTACTTCACTAACTTCTAAAATAGCAAGAGCATTGTCTAATTCAGTATATTAAGGATGTATTCCCACGATAGTCTTCCCTCTTCGTTCTGTAGTGCGCTGCTAGCAGTGTTGTAGCACCTAATGATGTGTCACCTTGGAGAAAATAGTGATAAGCCCCTAAAATGTTAGCACATTGTAAATGTTGAAATTTAATGTACCCCCTTTTTTCCCTGACATTTGAAAAATACCCCAAAAGGCCTTAGTTGGCGGGGACGTTTAAAGTGTTTATTTTTTAAGGATATGTAGAGATAATTTTATGAAGAACTTTTGTCAAGCAATGATTTATAAAACTTGACTGGATTTAATAAAGCATATTAGAGAAGATTTAGGTGTAATCCGGCACAGGATTTTTAAAGGGAACACAGGTGATAATTTATTTTATAGTATACTGAGTCAGCAATCATCACCAAAGGCTGATAACACTTAAGTATCACCAGAAAGGGGAGGTTTGGGGTTGTTGCTTAGGAAACATTTCAAGAAAGTGTGTAAATGAAGAGCATTTACAAGCAGTGTGCATCACTCACACTGGTCAAGACATGACAAGCTTCGGAGGTAACTTTTAGCGGCTATTGGGGAGGGGTTCAAGATATAGTTAAATGTTAACACTGCTAGTCAACATATTCAAATTAACAAATTATGAAGTTCCCACTTACTCATCAACAAATCTTTTGTTCTCAAAAGTCAATGCATTTCACACATGCATGGTCACACACATTGAGTCAAAAGGACACATATATTCACTGGGGCTCATGATAACACTTACCAATAATACTTATGCATAGGCTAATCCACACCTACACAAACTTGTTCACTCTTCATATCCAGTTGCGGTTGCTCCCAAATAGCATTAGTGGGGCAGGGGTTAAAAACAAATAAAAACACTTACCTGCCAGATGTCAGGCCAGCTGGCTGGCCTCCGCCTCTCCTCGGTCCTCTGCATCCTCTTCCTTCATTCATTAACAGGAAGCAAGACAGGAAGCACCCACCCAGTTTCCCCTGCAGCATTGTGATTGGTCTGATTGCCATGGTTCAGCGCTCAGCCACGGAATGGGAGCCTGGATTATTTTCTTCACCCAGACTGTAATGCAGCCTGGATGGAGAACATGCAAAGTGTGCATGAGTGTTTGGCGGGCCCAAGAGGGCTGGCCAAATATTCATGCTTACTTGGTGTGGGCAAACCACTCCTCCCTTGCCCCGTTCTGCAAGCAGAGCAGCCCCGCCCACCCCGCCCACAAAGCTGCTGCTGCACCGAAAAATAAAATGATAATAATATTGCGCTATTATCATGTTATTTTTCCTTTTTTGTAGTGCTGAAGGCAGAGGGGCACCCTCCCACAAACACATGTAGAAGGCAGTACAGAGTGGGCAAGAGGAAGAAGGGAGGAGGTGGGAGCAGATTAGCAAATACTCAAGTCTAATATGTTCTCAGAAGAGGAGGAGGAGAGGGCAGAATATAGGCTTGGTCCTGAGGTTCCGTGACAATTGTAAATGGTGCATTCGACTCGCACAAATATAGTCGAGTCTGGTATCTATGAACCGCAAATGACGAGTTTAGTGAGTGTGCGCAGTTTCGCTGTGCTAACCTAAACCGTTCGTCTGTTACGTGGGTATTTTTATCTGTACCCATGGGTTCCATCTTAGATACGGCATCCATTTTGTCTCTTGCCCTCAAGTAGCCAGCGAACGGACGTTGTCCGCTTCGCGACCCTGGGACTCCCAAGATATTTACGGAAGACACATGTTCTTTGTAAGTGTCTTTATGATGAGGGAGATGCTACTGTAAAGCAGATGGCGCCGCTCGAGGCTCATCTTGCTGCACGGACTTATTGTCTTAGCCGTGCATCTCATTAGGCACGTCCCTTTGATGCCTGTATCTCGTGTTTCCCGATACCTCCCCTTTTACACCCTTTCCGATTCCCCACTGTCTCCGTCTTCCTCTACACCTGTTCTTGTTCCTATTTCGTTCTGTTTATTACCGATTGGAATGCACTAATGTTGGGAAGATGGGTTTTTACAGTTGGGAACCGCCAAATGTTTCCGCACTTATGATCCGGACCTTGTGTGTTTCAAAGTGACCAAAACGACCCCTCTGGGGGATGATTGTGGGAACCGGGTCATAAACTTTTGTGTTCAATGTAACTCAATGGGGAAATTGTGTATAAAAGGAGCGATCTACAGAACCAATTTGAAGCAGTCTCCCCAAGTTGCACTAGTTGTACTTGTCGTGATATCTGTGTTCCCTGCAGCAAATAAACCTTGAATCTTTGACGCCGAAGGAAGTGTCCCGTGTCTCTGTCATTCGTATGCCGGAGCAGGTTACCCACGAAGGTTTCAGGTGTTGTGCCCTGGCACCGCTGGGTCCTACAGAACCCAGTCCTTCAGTTGGCGCCCAACGTCGGGCTGCATCAGTGGTACCGGTCCAAGCCCGACGATCGTGAGGAACTTCGTGTGAAATCTCCGAGGGAAGGTGCACCCCGCTTCATCGATCCTGTTGTCGAAATAAGTGGCCCGAAGACTTTTCCCGCGAAGATTCCCGCCTCCTGACGGCTGCGACGGACTGCTGCCCTGACTGTAGACCTGTTTTGGCGCCTGGCGTAGACCTTGGTAGAGCGAGACGATTGACGGGCCTTCCTGGTGACGCCATTGATCTTTGAGTTAAGTATTTGTGGGTCGCTCCCAGAGTCCTTGGTTGTTGACACTTTAGCGAGTGTTTTTGTTGTTGACGCTGTGAGAGTGTTTTTGTCGATGACACTTTGCTAAGCGTATTTTGTTGTGTTGTTTGACGACTGCAGCCGCCAAAAACCGAGGGTTTTGTTCTTTGCTGGGACTTGGTAACTCCCGTAACCCTTGAAGTCTGTGAAACTCGGCTAGTGTGCAAGATGCCTGGTCGTAGTACTTTGTTTAGTTGTTTCAGACCTTGTGGTACGGATTCCCGACTGGAGGACTCGTGTCCGATACCTCCGGTTGGAACTCCCACTTATGAACTATATAGTAAACATGGGCTAGGCCCCATTACTTTTAATGATTATTGGATTAAATACACGAAGAAGGATGGTGACCTTCGTTGGCCACCTCATGGTAGCTTCGAGGCCCCGATCTTCGATAATTTAGAAATTAAATTGTTCGAAAGAAAGTCAAGGCCGGCCATGTTTGATGCCTTTCGGTTGTGGCGTAAAGAAGCCCGACAGAAAGAAATCAGACAGACTAAACGAAATCAGAGAGATAATGTTGCTACCATAGTGAAGAAAGCAGAGCAATTTCAGCGCGACAAGGAGGTTAAGGATAAGGAAGTGTTCGATAGACGACAGCGTATGACCGTTGATAAATGTTATCCCGCTTTGCCTACGGAGTCGGAAAAGAAGGAAAAGAAGGAAGAGCCAGTTGAGGATCCTTTAATGTCTTATCTTCTGAAGTCGCCACCTCCGTACGTACAGGGTACCGCAACTCCTGTGGTTCCTGCCGTACCTATTCTCCCGCCTATTATTCCCCCGCCTGTTCCTCAACCTGCACCCGCTCTTCCGACTGTTCCTGCTCCTTTGCCTGTTGCTATCCCTACTGCTCCACCGCTTCCACATACTCCTGCTCCCGCTGCTGCTCCTGTTCTGTTAACTCCTGCTGTCGCTACTGTTTCTACCACTTCACTTGTTAGTCCTGTGTCCTATACTTCTCCCTCGACTCGTTCTCGTACTACTCCTCTTGCGGCTAGCTTCTTTCATTCGCTCGGACCTGTTCATGGGTCCGCTGGTTCCAATGGTCCTCAGAGACGTAGTCAGCTTCCTGGAAACAGAGAACGCGTTGCGCTATATAATATGGCGATGGGTTGGATGGTGAACCCTCTTAGAAGTCCGCCCCGTGTTGTGCTCGAAACGTTTTGTCAATTCAATATACCAACCCAGAGATACGTGTTCGATGAAATGTGTAAGTTCCTTCGCGATCAGATATCGGCTGATGCGCCTGACGAGGTGCTGGCCGCTTTGTCTGATCTTCAGCTTCAGTTCTCAAATGGACTGATAGTGGATACCAATGTTCGACGTGCTGTTGAGCGGTTGCTATCTTTTCGTCCCACTCCGATACCTCATGCATTGTTTGTTGAGGATATTGAAAGACAGCCAGATGAGTCTGGTCAGTTTCCCATGCGTGAAGTTCCACCAGTGTGGATGCCAGGTGATGCTACAGCTAATCCTATTATTCTGCCGCATTTCCAGAGAGTATGGATACATCTCCCATGGAAACGCTCAGAAGTGTTGCAGGTGAAGCAATCTTTGCCTGACCCTCGCAAAAATCCTACAGGGTATTACAAAGAACTATCGCAGCTTGTGGACGCTACAATAATGAATCTTGCCGATATTGATATGTTGTTCGGCAATGTCGTACCGCAACCTGTATGGGCTAAGATCCGGCAGGAGAATCATCCGAATGAATTAGGTGGTGATTGGGCTGCCATTGTGGCGGCGGATGGGTTACAAACTGGTGGGGCTAAACCTGAGCAGATGATTACTGCTCTTCCTCAACGAATAATAGCGTTAATGAAAACTCTTATGCCGGCTATGAGGGTGAATTGGGACAAATTGTCAGCTTGTAAGCAAAAGAAGGACGAGAGTGTTTCCGACTTCTTTACGAGGTTCGAGGAAGCATTCATTGACCACAGTGGACAGGATATGGGTACCGAGGGTGGTCAGCGATTGTTTGTGGATAAATTCGTTTCAAACTTATTGCCCGATTTGAGCAATAAATTAAAGAATTCGGAAAGTGCATGGGCCGTTTCTACCTCAGCTCAGATATTGGCTACAGCACAATATTATGAGAATAGAGAGAAAGAGGAGAACGACCGTGCTGATAAAAAGACGAAAGAACTAAAAACTAAAGTGTTGCTGCAACAAGCGTATCCTCCGCGTTTAAACCAGAATGCATCCCAACAGAATAGAACGCAGTCGCAATCGAATCGATCGCAACCGCGTAATGATTCCTCCTCCCAAAGATCATCGTTAGGGTACAACCAATGTGCTTATTGTAGACAGGAGGGACACATTAAATTCAATTGCCCTGTTCTGAACGATCGAAATAGTGGTAATTCGTCCAAAGGAGGTCGTGGTGGTTCTCATCAGGTGTCACGCGGTAGGGGTCGTGGTGCTCAGAATGATCGTTCCGATAACCCCTCTAATTCTACTAATTGTTTCGATCAACGTGGATCATCGCAAGGACGATCTGCGCAGTACAATGTAGACGATTATTACGTCGATCAGGGTACTGACGACAGTAATTACTAGGACAGCCAAAGACAAGGAGAGGGAGTGGTATCAGTTCCGGTTGATCAGAGAGGGCCTTACGTCGCAGTTGCTACATCGGGCGTCGTTGAGCCTTTTCTGTTGGATACTGGTGCAGCGAAAAGTTCCATCAAGCATTCGAAACTCCCTGGCGCACCTTTGTCTGGCTTAACAAATGTTTCCGTTGGATTCTCTGGCGCCCCCGTTAGCAATCCAGTTTCGTGCCCTTTGCCCCTTACAATAGGGCCACGTGAGCTTCAAGCTCCGTTAATTTTGACTACTGGCTGTGGTGAAAACCTTTTGGGCCTGGATTTGCTTAAACGTTTGTATGCAACTTTGTATTGTTCTCCTGCGGGGGTAAAGCTTACGTTAGGAGAGAGGGTTGTCTCTCCTATGTATTTGTCTCTCGATAGGCTTCCACCGGAATTGAGTTCTCTTCCTGTGTCTTTGTGGGCAACAGGTCCCAATGATGTGGGCCTGCTTGACATCTCCCCTTATGTTGTTCAGTTGAAATGTAATGTGCGATTGCCACGTATTCCCCAGTACCGTATCTCTCTTGATGGTGAACGAGCATTGTTAGCGATCATTTACGACCTGATCGAGAAGGACGTTATTGAAGAGACACGGGGAAACGTGTGCAACAGCCCTGTACTGCCCATCCTTAAACGTACTGATCCTTCAAAACCGCCCGTTTATCGTTTTGTTATTGATTTACGGGAGGTGAATAAAATTGTGGTTCCTCAATTCCCTGTTGTGCCTGACATCACGGCGCTACTGACTCTGATTCCAGCTTCTGCATCGTGGTTTTCGGTGATTGACTTAAAGAATGCGTTCTTCAGCATCCCGATTGCCGAGGAGAGTAGAGACCTTTTTGGTTTCTCTCTCGGTGGACGCAGCTTCCGGTTCAAACGCGCTCCTCAGGGCTACTGTGAAAGTCCATCGATTTACAGTCAAGCCTTGAAGGGTCAACTGGATGCGTTTAGGTTGCCGGTTGGTGCGGCTTTAATCCAATATGTCGACGACTTATTGGTGGCTGCTGATACTCAGGACATTTGCAAAATTGCTACGGTGTCATTGCTGCAACATCTCTGTGAGTTGAATCATAAGGTGTCCCCTTCTAAACTCCAATATTGTTGTCAAGAAGTAACCTACTTAGGTCACTTATTGTCAAAGGAGGGAAGGAGGTTGACCCCAGAGAGAATTGCAGCGATTGCGCGAATGGCTGTGCCAAAAACCCAAAGAGATGTGCGTGCCTTTCTAGGTATCACGTCGTACTGCAGGCAATGGATTCCTAATTTTTCCTTGCTAGCGAAACCATTGGTGGCTCTTACGTGCAAGGCTGTTTCAACTCCTTTACCATGGACGGAAGAATGTCAGAAAAGTTTTTCTGAACTGCGTGATTCATTGTGTTCGGCTCCTGTGTTGGGTACTCCCGACTACAGTAAGCCGTTTACATTATATGTTCACGAGAGGGAAGGTTGTGCTTTAAGTGTCTTGACGCAACCTTTTGGTGGTAAACAGCGTCCATGTGCATATTTTTCCTCGACCTTGGACCCAGTAGCTAGAGCATTGCCGAGTTGTTTGAGAGCAACTGCGGCAGCTGCGGTCTCCATCCGACAATCAGCAGGACTGGTCATGGATAATATGCTTACGGTGATGGTTCCGCATGCAGTTGATACTCTTTTGAATCGTACGAAAACGCAGCACTTAACGAGTGCGAGGTTGTCTGGGTACGAGCTGACGTTGCTGGCAAGTCATATTCAGATAAAACGTTGTAATGTTCTGAACCCGGCAACTTTGTTACCAATTAGCGCAGAGTCAGATGAAGTAGCAGAACATGATTGCTACTTGAGGACAGAGGAAGAAACAAAAGGTCGAGTGGACCTTAAAAACACCCCATTGGAAGACTCGGACGGTACATTGTATGTGGATGGGTCATGTTTTAAGTTACCGAATGGCGATGTGCCTACTGCTTACGCTGTTGTAACGTTGAATACTGTTGTTGAGACTGCAAGGTTGAATCAGAATTCTGCCCAAGCTGCAGAGTTGATCGCTCTCACTAGAGCGTGCGTGTTAGCAAAAGGGAAACGTGTGAATGTGTTTACCGACAGCCAATATGCATTTGGTGTCGCACATAGTTTTGGACGATTGTGGAGAGAGAGAGGTTTCTTGACGTCGCACGGTACGAAGATTCAGCATGGCCAGCTTGTGAATGATCTTTTGGATGCACTGACGTTGCCTAAGCAAGTAGCGATTGTTAAATGTAGTGCGCATCGTAAGGTGACGGATGATGTTGGTCGTGGTAATGCGTTTGCAGACGAGATCGCTAAGGAGACTGCCCGGAACCTTAGCACTCGGATGTATGTGACGAGTTCGGTTAGGTGGCCTACAGAATCGAGCATGTGTGAGGACACTATCGAAAGTGTGAAAGAAATTCAGAATGAGGCCACCGAGACTGAAAAGATGAAGTGGAAAGAAAGCACGGGAAAATTGGATGCGAATGGTTGTTGGATTGATTTGTCAGATCAGAAAAGATGGTTGTTGCCCGATGCGTATGTGCTGGCCGTTGTAACAATGGCGCATGGGTTAGCACATATTAGTGCGAAAGGTATCTGTAAATTGTTGTCTCCTGTATGGAAGAATGATGGTATCACGAAATGTGCTGAACGTCTGGTGAAGAATTGTATGGTGTGTATGATGTACAATCCTGGCAAAGGAACCCCAACTCCTCCTGGCAGTTTTGCTCCCCCTTCATGTCCCTTTGAGGTGATCCAATTGGACTTCATCCATATGGAGCGATGCAATAACCTGAAATACGTTTTAGTTGTGGTTTGCGCATTCTCCCGATGGGTCGAGGCCTATCCTCTCAAAGACAATACTGCTTTGTCTACTGCGAAAATCCTACTGAAGGAATATTTTCCTCGGTACGGAATGCCTAGAGTTGTGTGGTCAGATAACGGAAGTGAGTTTGTGGGTAGTGTGATGAAGAGTGTGTGTAAGGGCCTTGGAATTAATCAGAAATTCCACAGCGCCAATCATCCCCAGTCAGCTGGTTTGGTTGAAGGGTATAACGGCACCCTTAAATTAAAGCTAGCGAAGATTCAGGCTATGACTGGTCTTTCATGGCCTGACGCTTTACCTTTAGCATTACTGTCAACTAGGGCGACTGTACACTCCCGAGTAGGGCTTAGTCCCTATGAAATAGTGTTCGGTCGTCCTGCGAATGTGTGGGGGGTTCCTAGGCCAGGTATTTTTTGTGATCTCGAGTACCCAATGTTGATCGATTACCTTCATGACTTGACTGCTAAACTTAGGTTAATTCACCAACAGGTTCACGAAGCATTGCCGGCGCAGACGGAGGGTCCAGGCCACCAGCTCCAGCCCGGAGACTGGGTGGTGACGCGGAACTTTTCGCGCAAGAAAAACTTGGATCCGAGGTTTACTGGACCCTACCAGGTTCTCCTTGCCACGAGGACTGCTGTTCGTCTCGAGGGACGGAAGAATTGGGTGCACGCCACCCACACGAAGAAAGTCCCCATCCCGTTGCCAGCAGACTCGTGGGTGAGGAGAGGCATTGCATCAACTGAAACAGAAGGGTTGCCGGCGTTTGTACCTTTCAGCGACGCACAGCCTGTTGGAGAGTCCTCAGAGCAGCAGACAGACTCTGTTGAACAATTGTCATCAAAGGACTCGAGACCAGAACACTCAACTGATCAGCAGGACGCTGTCTCTTCAACGGATCCTTTGTTCGACGAGCAGACACGTCTTGGGAAAACGCGATACTTTCTACGATCCCACACTAAAGACTAATAAAAGATCCTGTTCTGTTCTTCGATAATTGCATTATCCCGTTTTCCACGATCAGTTTGAACATTCATATTACTGTGATTATTCTTGAATATACACACTGAGCTTCATTCCTTATACTTTTTGCTTCCACAGCCGAGAGACTTTGTTTTTGTATATATATATATATATATATATTGTGCATTTAAAGGCCGTAGGGCCGCGCGCGTACTTCCTTCTGGATAGTAGGTCTCGACACTAGGTTAAAGACCGTCGGTTCCTGGGAACTCCTAGGGATTGACTATTGCTACACAGAACGAAGTGCGTCAAGAAACGTTGCGGACGGTCGTAGGGAATGGCATTTTCGAAGCTGATGGACTTAGAAGAAGCTCAAGCTCGAAGATTCAAGCTGCAGCAACTTAGCCGTACGAAATGTTTTATATTTCAAGTGTTTATGTTATTCTTGACTGTTTCTGCATTCTTGGCGGGTGGGGTGTATTATATGACATCTGGTTTTTTGTCTCCTGTGTTACCTACTCCTACACCTGATCCTAAACTTACTACTGTTGCATCCCCCCATTCTTTCCACATCCTACCTGAACACGAGCAGGCTAGACGTGCAGAATTCCGTAATAATTCCTTTATTCAGCTCCTTCATCAGCATCAGTTAGTGGTTAACACTACTAACTGTTGGGTGTGTGGGTTGATGCCGCATACTACGGATAAGGGAATTCCATATCTGGTGTTACCATATAGCTCCCAAGGGTCAGCTCGAGCATTTCAAACAATGTTTCGAAGCGCACTGGGTTTCCACCCCATTCGAGAACCACGTTCCCCCTACTCTGGTCCTACCTCGTATCAGAAACCTTTGTCAATAGCAATAGAGGATTTAGACAGCGATATCTATGATCCCTCGCTTATTCCCGAAGAAGAGGTACAAGCTTACAGGGTCCTGAGTAGAGGTGAGTATAGTGTGTTCACGAGTGAAAAGCAGCTTAAAAGCTCACCTCCGATATGGGTCGTACCCCACATTGGTAATTATTGTCTTATGGGTCGTGGCCGAAGATCGCAAGCCCGACTTGGAGCGAGTGCTTGCATTGAAAATTACATTCTGCCGATGTTCTCGTCCCCTGTGTTTCTGGCTGCCAAGGGTACATACTTCATCTGTCATGATCGTGCATATGCATGGTTGCCCGCTGACTTCATGGGCTCATGTTTTATTGCGAATCTGTTGCCTCCGACGTTCACTGTAGATGCCGATTATCACAAGACTAGAGTTGTGAGAGGCGTAATTAGCGAAGAGGACACTGCCGGTCAAGAGGCAGGAGACTTTTTCAAGGGTTTTCTCCCGTTTTGGGGACCTATGGTTAATAGTAGGAACCTGAGACAGTTGACTCGAGTGGTAGAATCGACAGCTAATATTACTGCCAGTGCCCTTGGTAATATCACCACAGAACTTCAGGCGGATAGACTTATGACGTTACAAAACCGTATGGTTTTAGATGTCATCTTAGCAGATCGAGGTGGGGTATGTAAGGTGATCCATTCGAGCTGCTGCATTTTCATTCCAGATAATGCTCCAACTGTCTATCAAGCCATCTCTAAGTTGCATAAGATCTCTGAATCCATACACGTGGATGTAGGGGGTTGGACGCTACTTGGGTGGTTTTGGGGCCTAATGTCGACTTGGGGTTGGAAAATTCTGATGATCATCGGAGTCGTTGTGGTGTTCCTGTTCACGTGTTGCCTTTGCGTGCAGTGTGGTCCTGCCTTATGTGGCCTCTGTGCTACAACGTGTATGAGACAGCCGCCTGTTACCAATGGGACTCGATTGGACAGAGCTATGCTACAGCAACATCTAGATGGTCTGATGAATATTGAGTATGATTCCGACTAGTGCTTGCCTACATGAGGGCAAAAGGAGCGTCTGAGGTTCCGTGACAATTGTAAATGGTGCATTCGACTCGCACAAATATAGTCGAGTCTGGTATCTATGAACCGCAAATGACGAGTTTAGTGAGTGTGCGCAGTTTGGCTGTGCTAACCTAAACCGTTCGTCTGTTACGTGGGTATTTTTATCTGTACCCACGGGTTCCATCTTAGATACGGCATCCATTTTGTCTCTTGCCCTCAAGTAGCCAGCGAACGGACGTTGTCCGCTTCGCGACCCTGGGACTCCCAAGATATTTACGGAAGACACATGTTCTTTGTAAGTGTCTTTATGATGAGGGAGATGCTACTGTAAAGCAGATGGCGCCGCTCGAGGCTCATCTTGCTGCACGGACTTATTGTCTTAGCCGTGCATCTCATTAGGCACGTCCCTTTGATGCCTGTATCTCGTGTTTCCCGATACCTCCCCTTTTACACCCTTTCCGATTCCCCACTGTCTCCGTCTTCCTCTATACCTGTTCTTGTTCCTATTTCGTTCTGTTTATTACCGATTGGAATGCACTAATGTTGGGAAGATGGGTTTTTACAGTTGGGAACCGCGAAATGTTTCCGCACTTATGATCCGGACCTTGTGTGTTTCAAAGTGACCAAAACGACCCCTCTGGGGGATGATTGTGGGAACCGGGTCATAAACTTTTGTGTTCAATGTAACTCAATGGGGAAATTGTGTATAAAAGGAGCGATCTACAGAACCAATTTGAAGCAGTCTCCCCAAGTTGCACTAGTTGTACTTGTCGTGATATCTGTGTTCCCTGCAGCAAATAAACCTTGAATCTTTGACGCCGAAGGAAGTGTCCCGTGTCTCTGTCATTCGTACGCCGGAGCAGGTTACCCACGAAGGTTTCAGGTGTTGTGCCCTGGCACCGCTGGGTCCTACAGAACCCAGTCCTTCAGTCCACAGACATTATTACGGGCTATTTGTGCAATGGCTGGTGATACCAGGTATACCTATGGCACCGTATCATTCCTAAATTACACCAGGTGTCAGGAACATGCCAACATATGAAGTCAGAACTGAAAGAGATAGTGTAAGTTTTTTTGCCACTCGTAGCGAAAATGTATTTTGGCATCATTATGCCTAACCAATTACATCACATAAAGTGACATCATTGACTGGGTACAAATTCCTGAAATAAAGGCAAAATTAATGCAACCACAATTATTGGAGGTGCTGATGCCAAATGTCCAGACACTGCAAATCAGTCACCTATGTATCGTCCCAAGCCCTCAAGTAGACGCAAAATCACAATCTTTGTAATCCTTCCCATTGCCCTAATGGGAATTATGAACATGACACCTTGTGAAATGTGCCAAGTGCACATATAATTACTTATCCTGCACATTTGCAATAACTACATAAACGGGTCATTGCATATCTCAATGAAAAGTTTAGTTTTTTAAATGGGGAAAAAGAAGTGCAGAGTCTCACCATGGGGATGGGAAAAAACTTTTGCAGAAGCTAAAAGCCATGGTCTCACAGTGCCAGTGCTTCATTTGAGCCGGTGGTTTATGGTGCTCGGAACCAACACATAATTGTCACTGTTGGCACTTCTGACAGGCCGTCACATGGGGACGCTATTTGACTATTTTTATTTTTATCTGAGCACAACAGTAGCTGTTTAATAAACCAATCTACTTTAAAAACGACTAATACCTGTAACAAAGCCTTTCTTTTAGCTTTGGGTGGCCTGGAATAGCGTCAATTGCCATGCTGTTAGGAGTGGATTTGCTTGTGGTTGTGTTGGTACTGCCATTGACAAAGCTGACAAGGGCAATGGGTGGTGCAAGCTGCAGTGGCCTTTTCATAGGGCCCTGGCACTTAATTTTTTACAAATTAAGCACTGCATGGTGCTAGGACCTCTGATTGAGCACTGATATTTTACAAAAGGTCAAGGTAAAGAAGGAATGGATCAGGGAGCCAGAAAGAAACAGATAGCGAGGGAGAGCGACAGAAATGGAAAGAGAATTCAAAGAGGAGGAGACTGTCACTAGTCATTTCGATTGAGGAGAGACAATAAACAAGAAGAGTAAGAGTTGAAGATGAAGGTAATTCAACTAGACAGAGTAGGAACAGCATAGAGTGTATCGTCAGGGAAAAAATGTAAAGGAGGGAAGAGCGAAGTTACAGTCAAGGAAAGAGGTAGAAATAGAGATCAACAGGGACAGCAAAGGAGAGCAAGAGGTGACACGTCATATCAAGGAGAAAGATAAAGACAGTGAACAGTGTTTGTGTGTGCCTGTGTGAGAGGTCGTGTGTGTGTGTGTGTGTGTGAGAGAGAGAGAGAGAGAGAGAGAGAGAGAGATGTAGCATCGTGCTACGAATCATGACAGACACCGAGTGTACTTTTCAAAGAGCTTTTATTCCTGCCTCTTCTCTCGACCCTGTCCCTACTCTGACTGCCCCTAGACCGTCCCTCAGCTCCTCCTGTTCCTGTTTCTCCCCTGGCTCCACCCCCAAACACTAGACTGCATCACACAATCTTACATCTCCCCCCTTGTTAACAAAATAAGCTTAGTGTCCAACATCTTTATAGTTCCTCAGTCAGCCACACGGATCCGCGGGCTGCCTGTTCAAACTAAGGAGACGCATCTCCATTTCTGTTGTGTGGCATTCTGTCGCCTTGACGAGAGCATCCTTTATTACAGGAGTGCATCTTTGAAATTGCGAGATGTCTCATGTGGTCTTCTTGTGCTCAGGTTCGTGGTGGTTTCCAATCAGTTTCTGGGTGATCCACTCATCTTCAGTTTCTGAGGTGACTGTGGAAGGCTCAGCTTGATGTCTGCAGTCTGTCTTCCTTTGTGGCTCTTGTTCGATTGACGCTTGATCTCCTGCATGAGGGGATGCTGTTCTGGTTCTCTTCCGAGCACCTGCATATGACTTTACTTCTTTTTGTTTTGTCCGGTCGAGGGCAACACTGCCCTCCTGTTCAAGGTCATGTATACCAGACGGTAAGGCGCTATCTGAAGAGACCATCTTATTTGGTTCAGGGACTCATTCGCTGCCTCTGGTTGTTTCACCCACTCCCATTCGCGTTTGGGACTGGCGAACCCTTTGACTGTCTGGGCATGTGCATGTTTCTCTCTCATCTGACGATGATCTGTCTCTGTTAACACGTCTGGCTTTCCTTGCAGATTGACTGGATAGTCCTTTCCCATCCGGTGGGTAATGTCCACTATATCTGTTTTCCTTCTGTAGGCCCTTTGGGTCAGCCTCGCTGACCCCATCAGGGGTGAAGGTATATTATTTATGTCTTGATGGATGTACTTGTCTTGATGTACCTGCGACTGACATGACAGGTTGTCTTGTGGAGTGAGTGAGTATTCAGAGACATTGGTGTGAGATACGATACGTTACTCTTGATGGGAAGAATGCCCTTTGGTTCTGGGGTGTGTTCAGGTGGTTGACGCCATGGCCGTCGTCGGGACCATAACTCAGTCGACTCGAGGGATCGAACAGACATGCTTTCTAGATCGGAGGAGTCTTTTGTCGATTTCCTTTGATAACGTTCCTTTGAGTGTGTCTTGAATGGAGGATTTCTGAAACAGGTAGGCGTGACGAGCTGCTCCTAGAGTCAGAGTTCTGGGATATTTCTCCGGGTACCTTTCTCGAAGTGACTTCGGTATCATCTTACCGGAGAGGTTGTTTGATCACCACATATTTATTTCTTGTGTTTGATCCCTGGGTATTTTGTCTCTGCCTCTCTTGTGTGATGATAATGGCCTCCTCTCAGTTTCGTCATTGTCTCGGATGTCGTGGAAGCGATTGTCTTCCTCTTTCCAGTGTTTGAGTGGATCAGTCCGTCTTACGCGGTTTGCTTCTTCTTCCCGCTTGTTTTGTGCACTGACATCTGTGTTACGGGTGTGATCGTGTACTGATTTCCAGTGTTGACGTGACTGGTCCAGTCTTCTATAGTTTGCCTTTCTTGCACATTTGTTGGGCAGACTTTCATCTGGTCCATTGGTGCGATCTGTCCCACTTGACACGTCATCTGCTTCAGAATCGTTTGCACCATATGTTGAATGACTCCTTGAGGTTGAATAACTCCTTGAGGTTGTATCAGTGAAGTTGTCGCACTCCTGGATCATTTCGTTCTTTTGTGTTGTTGACTCAAAGTATTTCATGTCACTTTGTCTCTCCCGTTGTCTTGACTCTGGTCTGCCTTCACCCTCCCCGTTTCTGGTTTTGTTTGTTTCTTGAGCTTTATTAGTGTGTTTGCGACTTGCACTCGGGTGCAGTTTATTTAATATTTTCCTTGCTTTGACCCGCTCTCCAACTTCGGCCTTCCTGATGATATCCTTTAGCGACCAATGCCCTTGAAGGATCTTGCGCTTCGTGTTAGAACTTTAACAGCCTTTGATTATCCGGAGCCGAACTGCTTCCTCATTTGTAAATGTGTTGAAATGGCAGTATTGTACCAGACTTTGCAACCGGGTGATGAAGTTTGGCAATGGTTCTCCTGGTTCCTGCCGTGCTGTGCTGAAGGCAATGCGATCATTATCCACGTCTGCCTGTGCATTGAAATGGGCATGTAGCTTTTCTTGGAGTCTTTCATAGGTCTCTGTGTCCTTTTCAGAGAATGTTCTGATTAAGCGTCAGCCCTCATGACCCACCAGTGAAGGACTGGATTATAGAACCCAGCGGCGTCAGGGAGTACGCCTGATGCCTTCGAGTTACCCTGCCTTGGCAAACAGAGACACAGGATACTTCTTGAGGACATCAAAGACCAAAGTTTATTGATTGCAACCAGGAACAGAGGTCTACGAAGCACACACGGGTGGTTCGCTAGAGACTGCACAAATTCAATGAGCGGAGCATGGTCTTTTATGCCAAAAATCAAGCCTCAGGCAACATTCAAAATTAGCATTGGGTTCATACAAACTGACCAATAGAAATGTGACATTTTGAAAGTAACGTATGTCGACAATCCCACTTTCCGTTGTCCAGCTCACCAGAAATGACCAAGCACATTCCAATATTCCTGTTCGATCAGGCCGGACAAACCCATCATAAAACCACAACCCAAATCAGTGATTATGTCGTAAAGGAAGGAGCAGAAACAGATTGGAAGCAAGATAGAAAGGTGGGTGCAGTGTACCATAAACTTCGGCGTGCCCTGCTCTTTGATCTTTATCTGACCAGCTGCTTAACAAGGAACTGGCTCAGCGAGGTCAGCCTCGGGCAAGGGAGTCAGTTCGGCCCGGTCATTCAGAAGTCAGCTAAGGTGTACGTGTCCCAAAGACTCGTTTGGCCGCAGTCATCGGCCTATGTGAAGGCAACCACACAAAATGGCTGCCGTACACAAAATGGAACCCGAAGGTTCAAACGAAATCTCTAAATACGTAGTGTTCTCATTGATCGATAACGGTGAAAACACTTGTACATACCGCACTCGTGATTTGCGGTCTGCTGACACCAAAATCATCGTCTATTTCTGACGATCTTTATTGAACGGGTTCGGAACCACCGAACCTCACCCACAAACTACGGAACTACACCAGCTGGAGGAGTAGTATTAGACATTTTCCATCTCTTCGTTCACCGATTGCATCAAGAAAATCGTCCAGTGATTCCAGCCACCGGTAGTGATTCCAGCCACCGGTTCAATTTGGGACCCAAACTCTGAATGTCAGTCTGTGTCACTGGGGGCGGCACTTCAATGCAGGGATTGGACCGTTGTGTTGCTTTTTGCACTGCCATGAGGGAGGAAGATTCTTGTTTACTTTGGCACTTGCCTTTGCTCATGCTCGTTACATTCGAGATCTGTGTTTGCTTGGTGCATTCAGGATTTGCACTTGTTTGTGCCCGCTGATTTCGGAACTGGTGTTCGTCCGTGCTTGTTTATATTCAGTGCACTCTTCGCTTGTTTCTGGCACTGATTTGTGCTTGATGCACTGTGAATCTTGCATTTGCCAGTGTTTGTTGCTAACGGTCACTTTTGCCATTCCCCTTCTTGTTGCTGGTATTAGTGCTTGTTCTATTGCACTTCTTGCACTTGCTTATGCTTGTTTCGTTACTCTTCTTGCATTCGCTTATGCTTGTTCTATTGGACTTCTTGCATGTGCTTGTGCTTGTTTGGTATTTCACTCTTGCATTTACTCGTGCTTGTTTGTGTCCACTTGTTGCTTTTATCTATCTTTTGCATTGTCTGTGCTTGTTTATTTATTATACCTCTGGCATTTGCTCGTGCTTATTTATGCCTACTCTGGTATGTGCTTAGGTTTGATGGCAACTGGGGGCAGCCTGACTTTAAGATGGCCGCTCCTTAGCCTCGACAGGGGATAGGTGAAGTCGCCTGACTCCAAAATGGCGGCTTCGCTCAAGACCTCGTTTCTCACGAGATTTGGCTCCTTCTTCAATATTTCAGTCACTTGGCCCCATTCGCCACACTCACTGGGTGCAGGGGCTTCCTTTTGGATGCAGAGGCTGTCACTGCCTCCACCACAGCAGCGAACGGCACAGGGACGACTGGGGTGAGCTCCCGACGTCGCGTCCCTTCCGGGGTGAGTTTTGAACACCTTTGGCGTGCTATTGCGCTTGCTGCTTCTTTCAAGGCACTCGCTTGCAGCATGCCACGCTCCACGCAGCCTCCACAGCCACGGAGCTTCGGGACAGGCAGGCAGTGTTCCTGGCGGCTCAATCTTCGCCGCAGCGCTCCCTTTGATCGCGGTGGTCACGAGGGCAAATTTCTCATTTGCGGCACTGGGGACAGGGTCCCTCAGCGTCGCGGGATCAACACTGGTTGCACGATGTGCCCGATCCCACCCTCGTCGCCAGCTGTAGCATCGTGCTACGAATCATGACAGACACCGAGTGTACTTTTCAAAGAGCTTTTATTCCCACCCCCAAACACTAGACTGCATCACACAATCTTACATCTCCCCCCTTGTTAACAAAATAAGCTTAGTGTCCAACATCTTTATAGTTCCTCAGTCAGCCACACGGATCAAACACTAGACTGCATCACACAATCTTACATCAGAGAGAGGCAAACCAACAGAAGAATAAAGCTACAGAAGGAAGGGACAGAGCATAGAGAGGGAGCGAAACAAAGAGAGAGAGAGAGAGAGAGAGAGAGAGAGAGAGAGAGAGAGCGTGAGAAGGTGAAAGGAGTAAGAGAACAACAGAGGACCTACATCAAACTTTAAGAGTAACTGCCATTGCAAAGACTTTGGGCCATTACGAGTCTAGTGGAGTTGTATAGCGAAAGGAATTCCTCTCTGATCTCCTACCACGCACGTCCTCTTAGGGCCAGGCTCAGACTTAGTACCTGCCCTAAGCAGGTGATACATCTTAGCAGATTTGTCTCCAGAATTGGGCATAGCCCTGACAAAAGGAACTAGAAATTCCCAGGCCTGTATGGTTATTCCCCATTCTGGGGTTACGAACACTTGATGGCCAGATGTATGTTGGGTGACACAGGCCAGAACTGGTAGGCCGAGCTCCAGTATCTCAGCAAACTAAATCTGGCCATCTGGTCATGGGGTTCTTTACCAGGAGATAATGATAACCAGAAAGGAATGGGAAGATATGGACTGTAGACACATTGTAGGGTGGTCAAAGACATACAAGAGGATCATCACATATGTGGAGTTAAGAGTTGTAGCTACAATTAATGTAGTGCCACCAAAGCCTAGGGGGCTCTTTCCCCTCAAATATGGTTGGTCTTAGTTACCCAAAAAGGGAACAAGGCTGATCAGTTTCTTTTTTTCATAAATGTGTTGTGGCCAGAAGCTCGATTGCTTTGCTACTCAGTAACCTTTAAGGGAAGGGAAGGAGGACAACGGGGAGGAAAGTTGCCCTTTGGGAGAGGAGGAGTCCAGCACAAATGAAGTTCCTTAAAACTAAGCATGCCTATGCAATTCTGTCTTTAATGTATGATTTGACTCTAAGCAGCAGAGTTCTGAGTGCTAACCCATAAATATTCTTAGTGCTCTGCTGATGAATTTAAAACATGAATTTTAAAGATAACAATCAATTGCAGTGTAAATGACCATAATAAATACAGCCTAATCATAACAGTATTGGAAATGGGGGGCTGCCCCGCCCCATGCTATATTGATTTTTAGGGGAAAACGCTCACATTTTTTAGGCGGCTAGGTCTGTTATTCAGAGACTCTTTGAAAAAAGGCAGCAGTTGGGGTCCATAATATAGGCAGATTACAGCCAGAGCCACCATGCATGACTACCTGGCACAGTGGCACTCTCCACGACCAGCCGCCCCCTCTCCTAGATCCAAAGATGGCTGCTTGTTTACTCCGAGAGGCACATGTGCTATAAAGAGAAGCAGAGAAAATGGAAATAACTCTGCTTGTGTTACTGTCTGGAGAGCGCTCTTTCTAGCACAGGACATTACAAGGTCACACGCCCAGCCCCAAGGAGGGCCAATCAGTGGTGCTATAACAATTTTCAGAGTGGGGGTGATGCCATTAATGCTACGTCACTGAAGTCATAGCGAACGTGAAAAATCCAAGCATCACACAAAGAACAAGTGTATCAAATACATTCAGAGAATGGTATGGGTTCATTATGTAGTTGGTGGTGTATTTTGGAGCACATTGTTGCAACTATATTAACCCATTGAGTGCTTGCGTCGGCCGATGGCCGACCCAAGCTCTATCTCTGGGGTGCTGCGCACGACCAACAGACGGCGCAGCTGCGCCCACTCCGTGGAACGCCCGCACTGCGGTGGAATGTCCGCCGCAGTAAACGGGTAAAGAAAGCATGGTGTGATAGCACACAGCTATTTACAGATAGCACACTTTCCAGGGTTACTCAATTTGCACAGACACACTGTTTTGCTGATAAAGTGATATAACACGCAAGTGATAATGTGAGGAAATTGAGTTTCAGTGAATATTTATCTTTTGCACCAAGTGAATTATCTTCATTTGTTTTGATCTTATTGAAATCTTTGTTTTCATCTCACTTCAAAATTACAAAACAAATGTGTTTTATTTATGGTTTCCTAACTGCTATGTTCAGATATAGTTGTATAGTTCATTTACAGACATTTTAATGTTGTGACATCCAACAAACTTTAAGTTCACATTCCTTGTACCCCAGCAAGATTGTCAAATAGTCCACCCTTATAAAATCCTCTCAATTTGCCATCAGGGAAACTAAACATCAATCTCTATATTAACCCCTTGCCCGCGACCGGAATTCCGCTCCTGTGCGGCACATTTCGATCGCGGGCGTGGTCATGATGGCTGGGAGCCGTCATCAGCACACGAGCACTGTGTGCCATGACGGCTCCCAGCCGTCATCAGCATCGAAGGGGTTAAAAGAATCAACAACAAAGTATCAGAAGACAGTAACTCACATTTGACCTCTGTCTTTGAAGCACAGAAAATGTGACAAGGTAAAAACACAATTGAAAGGCATCTTTAGTGTTCACCTTCTGAACTCGAGCATTAATATTTTGGGGGTTCTGCAGCACACCCTGCACCCCTACCTCTCCATCCCTACTCTCTCCCCATAGTACTTTGCAGTGGCATGCCAGACTTCAGGTGATGGGCTTTGTGATGATTAGATGACCTGTAGCCCTGACCCTCCCCTTCCATCCTCCCTCCCATTCTCCTGCCAGGTGACAGATGATGGGCTTGGTGATCACCTGCAGCACTTTCCTGTATTTATGAGGCTCCTTTCCCCGTCTTCTCTGCCTGCACCACTTATTTTCATGCCTGTGTTGCAGGGAGCTTCCTAACCTAATTTCTAGCTATTTACTTTAGTAGTAAATGTTTACCAATGCAAACCTTGACTGCTTGGGCACATTGGTTAATGGTCATATGAAGAAAATGAACCGCTTATCATACCTGCGCATGTGTATTATTGTCAGTGTTCCTCCTCCTGTGCTCAGTATATGACCTATAAATATACAAATACTACACTTCTTCCTGTAATTCTCTAACCGGTTCTAAAACTCTACACTAAAGACATTCCTAGTCACACACACGTGGAATTACTATGTGCAACTGTCTCCAACATGGATCTGTCCTTCAAAGTACATGTACATTTTCTTTACATTGGAGCTTCTGGCACGTTGGTAGAGTTTTGTTCTTAACCTTAATGATATGAAATTAGACCACTTCTGTACCGAGTCTGTGTAATGCTTGACTAAAGACAACTCATTATTGCTTTGTATTTTGTCTAGCCGCTAATTTTCTCTTCAATCTATCTTTAATATGGCATCATCTATACTTTTAGCAGACCCCTGGTACTGATTTGCCACCTGTTATCCTCCTCTGTGATTGGCATGTTGGCCAAGTAGTTGATGGTTAAACCTTGGATTTCAGTAATGCACAAAGGGACACTGATACCACTTATTTATTTGTTTAGAAGTTCTATATAGTGCTTCTTTATGATAAAGTACGAATATGCTGTATATAAGCTGGGAATTAAATAATATATAGACATCAATCATATCATTTGTAAAGCGCACTACTCACCCGTGAGGGTCTCAAGGCGCTGGGGTGGGGAATGCTGCTACTGCTCGAAAAGCCAGGTCTTGAGGAGTTTTCTGAAGGTCAGCAGGTCTTGGGTCTGCCGTAGGTGGATGGGGAGGGTGTTCCAGGCCTTTGCGGCGAGGTTGGAGAACGATCTGCCGCCCGAGGTCGCTCATCGGAAGCGGGGGACTGTAGCGAGGGCGAGGGCGGCGGAGCGGAGCTGGCGGGTGGGGGTGTAGAAGCTGAGTCATCTGTTGAGGTACATTGGTCTGGTGTTGTGGAGTGCCTTGTGTGCGTGGGTGAGGAGCTTGAAGGTTATCCTCTTGTTGACCGGGAGTCAGTGCAGGTCTCTCATGTGGGGTGTGATGTGGCTGCGGCGAGGGATCTCGAGGATCAGGCGTGCCGAGGCGTTCTGGATGCGTTGGAGCCCTCTCATGAGTTTGGCCGAGGCTCCTGCATAGAGGGCGTTTCCATAGTCCAACCTACTGCTGACAAGGGCCTGGGTGACTGTTCTTCTCGTTTCAGTGGAGATCCACTTGTAGATCCTACGGAGCATGCGGAGGGTGTTGAAGCAGGAGGAGGAGACAGCGTTGACCTGTTTAGTCATGGAAAGGGTGGAGTCGAGGATGACCCCTAGGTTGAGTGCGTGGTCAGTGGGTGTTGGAGCGGTTCCCAGTGCGGTTGGCCACCAGGAGTCGTCCAAGGCTGAAGGGTTGGATCCGAGGATGAGGACCTCCATCTTGTCCGAGTTCAGCTTCAGTCAGCTGTTCCTCATCCATTCAGCAACGGCGTTCATTCCTTCGTGAAGGTTGGTTTTGGCGGTGTGGGGGTCCTTGGTGAGGGAGAGTATCAGATGGGTGTCATCGGCGTAGGAGAGGATGTTGAGGTTGTGCCGATGGGCGACATGCGCGAGCGGTGCCATGTAGATGTTAAACAGAGTTGGGCTGAGGGATGAGCTCTGGTGTATGCCCCAGATGATCTCGGTGGCTTCGGAGCGGTAGGGGGGACGGCGGACGCTCTGTGTTCTGCCGGAGAGGAAGTAGGTGGTCCAGTCCAGGGCCTTCTCTTGGATCCCAGCACTGTGGAGGCGTGTTCGTAGTGTGTGGTGACAGACCATGTCGAAGGCGGCTGACATGTCCAGGAGGATGAGGGCTGCCGTTTCTCCGTTGTCCAGCAGGGACTTGATGTCATCGGTGGCAGCGATGAGGGCAGTCTCGGTGCTGTGGTTGCTACGGAACCCGGACTGGAAAGGGTCCAGGATGTTGTTCTCCTCGAGGTAGGGGGTCAGTTATTCGTTGACGGTCTTCTCGATGACCTTTGCTGGGAACGGGAGCAGGGATATGGGCCGGAAGTTCTTGAGGTCCTTATGGTCCGCCTTGGGTTTCTTGGGTAAGGCGTTGATCTCGGCGTGCTTCCAGCTCTCCAGGAAGGTTGCTGTCTCGAAGGAGGTGTTGATGACTTTCCGGAGATGGGGTGCGATGGATGTGCTGGCTTTGTTGAAGATGTGGTGTGGGCATGGATCTGACAGAGATCCGGAGTGGATGGTGTTCATGATTTTGATGGTGTAATCGTCGTTGATGTTGGTCCAGTAGAGCAGGCGGATGGTGGTCGTGGGGGGGGAGGTCTCAGTGGTTGTCGGGGTGGTCGTGGCATTGAAACTGTTGTGGATGTCTGTGATCTTGCGGTGGAAGAAGGTGGCCAGCGAGTCACACCCTTGCGAGGGTGGGACGTCGTTGGTGTTGGAGCTGGGGTTGGAGAGTTCCTTCACGATGTTGAAGAGCTCTTTGCTGTTGTGCACATTGTTGTAGACATACAACCATAAATGTAAAGAAAATAGAACCAAGGCCATGTGGGTTAGAGAAAGTTTCAACAATTGCACTGCATCATTGCAGGACTTCTGGCCAATCTCAGAAATGGTAGGCCTACACAACCTGCTGTGATACTTCTTATAAGTGGATTGCACTATGTGTGCAGGTCAAACATTCCTGTGCAAATGCGCACTTTGCAAAGGTTGATTGCTCCTGCACGTCCCACGGTCTGTCTGAATGTTTGAGTAATTTTTTTGAGCAGGTAAATCGTCTCAGGACATGCACCTCCACACATTCCTCGCCCTGATCACATTGTGTTTGTACTGCCTCAGACGATACAAAGTTGCACCCATCATTATTGTATATTTGTGTATCGGGCACATCAAAAGCTAGTTCTGGCCACACACCTTTATTTTTCTGATGAAAGGTTCTCTGATGCTCTTTGCCTGCACTCACACTTCTTCACACCTTTGCTCATATTGGCAACATTTTCTATGCAAATCATATGAACGTTTTTCAATAGTGTGTTTTTTGTGGTGCCTCCCATATAAAATTGGTGAGCTTATTATTGTTTACGTTACATACGCAACTATAGGGTTTGATTTACGAATTGGAGGAAGGTATTCACTGTCAGGGTAGCGGTGGACATTACCTCTGCTATCCTGGTGGACTACCGTCTGACCATTTTCTGACCACTGTCGCCCAGCTGTCATCACAGCTTGTCCCTTCAAAGTACAACAAGTTCGGTCGCCTTTGGTTTGGACAGCCATTCAGCAGACTTGAAACTTTTTTTTTTTAATTTTGAAACAAACTCTCAAAAACATGCATCATCCACCATCATAGGAGTTTTCTTCTAGGATGTAAAGGTAATTGTTTGTCCTTTCTTCCCTCGTCACCAAAAGGACATTATTACCCCATCCACCTTAATTAGGGCAGATTGTGTAATGCCCTTTCTTTGAATGAGCCAATGGAGGCATCTTCGACAGACAGCTTGTGGTCCGTTCGTCTCTAAATGACATCGAGTGGTTTTTTTATTTTAACTCTTTAAAAAAACATATTTCTCTGCTTTGGACCAGAGTCTACGCTGCTGCAGTATTCTCAACACCCCTTCCTGAACTTTCATATGACTTTCCATATGTTCCTTGAATCCTATTTGCATACTGAGCAGAAATAACAATTCAATTAGAAACGTTTTACCTAGAAACAATGATGTTACACATGTAACATGAGGGTTATTATTATAGTTTATAGAAATAGCAGTTTTGTTTAGGTTTAATTGTGCCCGGCCCAGGTGTGTGACTATGGTTGGCAGAGATAAACAGGGATGTGTCCTGCTTGTAAGTGAAAGAACTTTGCAGTGTGTAATTGACATATTTACTTTAGTGAGGTAGTTATCACTCTTGTCTTTCAAGTTGAAGTGGATGTTATTCTAATTCTATTTTGAACTGGTGAGGTTATGGGTGTTACAGATAGAAGATGGCAGCGAGTACTAGTGTAGGAGACCTAGAAAGTAAAAAAAGCACAGAACTTGCAGGCATCATAAGGTAGCTTTGCTGTGGCTTGACGGTTGTGACTGGTGAATGTTATATTCCCAGTCAGTACTTAATATGATTAGGGCCCTGTTATTTTGGGTCAGTTAATGTTTTCAGGTTGTGCAACCCAATATATTCTCTGAGCCCTGCGAAGAAAGACAGTCTACCGCTATTTGGACGTAGAGGGCACCACTGCCAGGCCACCGCTTTCCTTCCTTCTTGCCAGGCATGTAAACATCTAATGGAGAATATATCACCTGATTCTTACATTGAGCTGTGACGGTGGCCCTTATGGCAGGGGAGAGGAAGACGGTATGGACAATGCCATGTTAGAATCCCCTCCCCCACTTGCCTTGTAAATGGTGGTTAGAAAACAGACAGGTATACTTTACCAGTGGGAGGAGGTCCTGCCTCCTTTCAGCAGGGACTAAATAAAGGCCCCATTACAAGTGCTTCCTGGGTGTTAATGCTAGCCTTCCCTACGGCACGCCTGTGTTTATTCAAATAAAAATAGTTGAGATGAGACTCCAACTTTGACAGCAACTCTAATTAAATGACCATGCACCGGTTTTGTTGTTGCTACATGCCCTGCCTTTGGCATCATTTGTTCAATGGGCGGTTTAATGCGCTCTGGCTCCTGCACCCATCTGCTTATAGATTTTGCTATTGCATATTTGGTCACGCAGAGTTTCTGCCTTGACATAAACACTTGGCTGAACTAGTGAAGTATTAGTCTTTTTGCTCAATTGTGTGTAAACAATTTGAAACTCTGCAGATTACGGACCGACTATATTTTCAGAGCATTTAGCATTTTATATTACTCTTTTGCACGCCAGAAATATAAGCAGCTAACTTCAAATGTGTAACCTAAAAAATCTACTGCTCAGCAAAAAACAGTTGTTAAACTTTTGTGATGAAGTTGGCGAAGACGTCAGCAAGATTAGTCATTCTGATGTCACAATATGTAATCTAGTCCTTATTGTTTGCTCATGCAAGAACAAACTCTTTTGTGCATTTCTGGTCTCACCAATAACCGCATACTTAATGCATGGAGGGTCAGCCGAGCTGCCTTCAGGTCCCTCTTGTGCTGTAGGAAAAGCCAGGGGTACTGTGTTTCTGTACTAAAGCAAGAACGTTCCCTTGGTTGAATTCAAACTGTACCTTTTAGAACCACAAACCACAATCTAGATTGTTAAGTGCCTTTGTGGTTCTACTTATACTAAAGGGGTTTTGAGCAGAATGCAGGATGATAGATGGAGGTTTTGATTAAGAGTTATTAGAGCGAAAGAGCAATTATAGTTGATTGAATAGTGGATTGAAGCAGTTTGAATTCATTCAAAAACACAAAAAATCCCGAAGTCTAAAAAGGGAATACAAATGATCATCAACCAAGACTCTGTTAAAGTGTGCAGAAAATATACAAAAATTGTATAGATTCCCATCACTCACCATTCCAGGTGACATGCTTCATCATCTGGGTCTCCTTTAGCAGGGCTACAACTCCACCCTAATGATGGAGGAGCCCAAGGATGTTTTCAAATTTGAAAAAACAGATGTGAGCGAATATGTTTAGAAAGTGTATGGGAAAGTGCAGTGCTGTAAGTGATGTAAAATCTAAAATTGCGGCGTAGACATACCCTAGAGTTTATTGTTGTCTGCTACGGTCAAAGGTTAAAAACAGTGCAAGGAGACAATTTCAACAGATAGCTGTCTGTAACTATTCAATTGGTCGACATGTTTCAGCAAAGGCAAGCAAAGATCTACCTGATGCTTTCTTCAGGACCCAATTAATAATAATGCTACTGCAACATGAAGTGAAAATATATAATGGTGAAAAAAGTAACAATAAAGGATACACTGTGAAGGAATATAGCTCAGCAGTCTATTTCTCACAGTTTTCAATTCTCGTATCTTTTGAAGAATCTGTAGGAGATACAAGAAATACCAAAAGAGTCTAGGAGAATGATATACCTGTCCCTTTGAAAAGTCTATGCATTACAAAGTTGTCATGTCAGACTCTTTGTCAGTTTAATCCAGGTTTACACTGTTTGGCATGCGCTCGATGAGCGGTCTGTCCTAAAACCACGTGGTGAATGGATGCGAATGAAATTGAAGCGAGTAACTTCAAGTTCGAGCGCGCCGCATTTGCCGGAACGGCGTATATCAAAAGTTCATCAATAGTTTCAAGTTTTAATCCTTTTATTTGTATTCGAATTGTTTCCTCAGTTGTGCTTATTACAAAGTAGACCGTAAAATGTAACATTGCTTCTACACGGCAGCTGTGTTCAGAAACTTCTTGCTGTTGCATGCTTGTACTTTCAAACAAATCTTTGGTGATTCTGCTGGTTCCCAATGTATTTCGGGCTTATAATGTAGCCCTTCTTCAGGGGGATCACTACAAGTTTAAATAAACATCACTGTTAAGTATAATCATGTCCCAACTATATTGTAAACATAGCCTTATTACATATACCGGTAAACGTTTTCCAAAAGACATTTTCCCTCTATGCGCTAAGTAAAGCGCTGTAAATTTTAACCAAAATCACGTGGATGTTATCCCGTTCTAATAAAACTGTGAATGTGGGCAATTCAGTTATTTCATACCTTCGATCATGGTCCTTGCGGCCTTCAGTTTCTAAAAATGAGTTCTTACGCTACTTTCCAACATGCTCGTCATTAATAGGTGTTCCTCGGGACTCCGCCCTGCTATTTTCAACCAATGGAACGGTAGGTGAAAACACCCTTATACTACGAGTCCCATAACTATTGATGAACTTTTGATATACGCCGTATATTATTTTATATACAGTGATTAGATATTTCTTTGAAGAATTTTTTATGTTTATGCCATTCTTGTACTTCCTGTATTTCTTTTTAATATATATGTTAATAAAAATCAGAATTTGAATTTACTGGTAGCTTTTTCTCTTTTAACAATTTTATGTCCATTGATAAATTTTTACTTATGATTGCCTAGGTTGTTTATTGCCAATGGCTTGTTCACCCTAAACATTCCATTCAAATCTCTATAATACGTGACATCAAAAGTAAAATCTCACCCAATATACTCATAATGCTTTCAATATATAAGCCTCATAGGGGATATCGCCCCTGCTCATTAGCATCTTAATGAAAATGGTGCCATTAATATAACCATGGCAGTTTGAATTCAACCAAGGGAACTTTCTTGTTTTAGTAGTGCAACTTACCCTGTTCCCTTGTGGTCTAAGGGTTGCTCTCTATTTTTTAATATTGGTACTGTGTTTCTGGCCAGGAGGATTCTCCAAGCAGAATATGTACCTTCAACCATGCCCAAATCAGAGGTTCGCCCAGCAATAGTGTCTCCTTGTTGCCCACAGGCTCTCTGTTTTTGAGCACCGGCCCTTCTATATCCTCATCAGATTTTGATCTAGGGCAAGACAGAGAAAAATAGAACAGGAGAAAAGGAGGAGAAAAAGCAAGCAGTGAGGAAGAATGAAAACAGGGATGACAAGGGACCTGAAAGAGTGAATTAAACAGGCAGAGAGTGCCTGGTGGTGGATAAAAGGTACAATCAAGATTATGCAGCCTTGATATTCATCATCCCCAACAATCACCGGCTCTAGCTGTGGACTTCTGAACAAAACTTTAAGCCTCAACATGTATTCTTTTGCGAATAAAGCACTGCATGTATCTATCTATGGATCTGTGGATATTCCACCCTCGGGGCAAACACTGACACACTGTTGACGCCAATGTTTGCCCCATGATGTGTAAGGTAACGGTCTGCATGCTGCAGCATGATCTGAAGCCAGATTCGTTTGGGTGCAGGAGATGCCCTGCATTAATGGGATCTAAGAGTTCAGCACAAGTAGCTTTTTTGATGATATAGCCAATGAAGGGCAAATGGAGTATTGACTGGGAGTTGGCAGGGACATTCGAGTCTACTGAAGTGGCCTTTCTTGGAAGGCTAAAGGAAGACATTGTGAATGAGGGAAGTGTTGACAATGGTTAGTGGGCTTCAGAGACTTTCCCTGCAGAGGATCTTGATAAATGATGAGAGTAAGTCATCATCTTATTGGAAGTGGCCTTGAGGGAGTTAAGCATGCCTCAAAAAGGGCTTTGAAGAAAGAACATTGCAAGAATGGGTGGGTGTAAGAGGAAAAACAGCCTTGATGTTTGTAATGTTCCTATCTTTCTTCTCTTTCTATCTTTGTCTTCCTTCTCTCTTCTACATTCTCGAACCCAAGCTGGATTCATTCCGTCTTTCTCTGATGGAACTGACAGCCGCCTCGCTGTGAGTCCGTTATCTGTTCTACCTTTAAAAAGACTAATAAAGTCTTAAAACTACTTCAAGAACAGACTCCTTGTTGGCATCTTATTCCTCGGTACATAATTGGTACCTGGAGTGGGGTAAAAGAGAAACGTTTCTCTTCTTTTTTTCCCTTGGTCATTCTTTTCATTTTTCGAGGATTTTAAATGCCCCAGTGGACATCGGAAAGCTTGTTGCTGAAGACACTTCAACCAAGATACTCTATTGCTCTTCCGTCCAGCGTGTTTTGTTGTTTCTCATCGGACCCACAGCGTTACGAAAGATTCCTGCGAACTGTCAATTACACAGCAGGTCTGTTGTTCCTAAATCTATTTACGGCGCAAGTATTCTTTATTTTGCCTTCAACTTAGAGCGTTACTGCTTATTGCGCTTCAAGTGTTGTGGATTTTCAGCTGTTTAAGGGGTATTTTGCAGCGCAAGCTCTAAGGATTTTCAGTTACTCAAGGGTAAAGCCAGCGCAAGCTATATTTTGGCTCTTCACGCGCTCTGCTTCAAACGTGTTGCTTTGGCTCTTTACGCGCTCTGCTTCAAACGCGTCCTAGCAACGCTCTGCTTCTGCTCCTCGAGCCAGCGCTCTGGATTTGTATATTGTTTATCCCTGTTACTCAGCAACCACAGCGCGCCCTGCAGGCTGATCTATATGTGGTAAATGGTTCTATGTATTTCCTCTCTCCTGGTGGGGTTTCTCCTTGTAACTTCCTATCCTGTAACCTGCCACCTGACTACCTGTCAATAAAGAGGGATCTTCAACTAAACCTGGACTACGCATCCTTGTTTGTGTACCACACTATACATGCTCATTATTAAAGTCTCCTGGGAACTTAAGTGACATCAATAAAGCACTCTCAGTGTTCTTTTAGAACCTTTTTATTACATCCTCGGTACAGTGTTGTCAATGTGCTGTTGGCTTTTCTGTTTTATTTTCACTGAAGATTAATTTGATGGAATTGCACTAGTCTGTGTAGTATGTGGTAGGAAGGTAAGGCAGGGATATTGCTGTGTTTGATTTTCTGAAAGTAAGGGTTGAGTTAAAGCATTAGGTTGTTGATGGAGAAGTCTTTGAAGGAACTAACGGTTTGGTCTTCTCTTTTGGGTTGACCTTAGTTTGTTTGCAAGACACTGAGCAGGAACTGACGGATGGAGTGTTGGTGTTTTTCATTCGATTGTTGGTGATGTTCAGAAGATGAGGTCAAGGATATGGCCTTTGGACTGTGATGGTTGGGTGGTGTACCACATTGTGTATCAATGAGGTTGAGGAGTATTAAGGGTACTACAACTTCCAAGTATGAGTTAATGCTATTTGTTGTTGTATGATGGAGTACGTAGAAAAATAAGTGAAAGATGTCTATGAACATGCATTATACTACTTTGAATGCAAGCCTGGTTGTAACATCTTGGTATTGCAACAGTGGTATTTCATAATGGTATATATAAAAAGCAGCAAAATCCACTATTCATCATCGAACTGTCCAACAGCTGTAAGTGAGTAACCAGACTGTCATCTGAGGTACAACATGAGGCCGCTTGTTGGTCAGTCATGCAGACCCTGAGCTCTGCTTTGTATCCAATCCTGGAGGATGAAAGGGGCAATCTTAACAGCTTAGGTGTACACATAAGCCCTCTGCATATTGATGTTGTGTGAAAGGCTACAATGATATTGCACATTACTTCTGAGGAGTACTGGTGAAACACCTGTATGTTCAAGATACATGAAGAGTGACTTGAAAATATCAAAGATGTGTTCAAAGATGGCCCATGTACATAGACATGTGTGACAAATTGCCACCTGCTGACCTGTCCTCCCTCGGCCCTTTTTCTGACCAAATGCCACCTTACCTACTGTGTCCCCTTATTACTTTCCTGACTCCTAGCTCTGGGCCAGACTGTCCCTTTAAGCCCTCGCTTTCCCCAGCCATCGGCGCCGATTACATGACCACATCAGCTGACAATTCCGCTTTCATAGGAGAGGAGACGGAGAAGTCGGCGTCTTTGCTGTGGATGGACTTCGGCGAATGGAAGAAGCCGATGCCAGAAATAGAAACCTTCTTTATCCCTCCCGGATTAGGAGTTCTACCGAGTCCCGCAGAGCCGACGGTGGAGCCGAAAGAAAGACGAGCTGCGGAGGTCCCAGAAAAGAGGGAGCCAGACCCATTCCGGCAAAACGATGAAAGCCGTCAGGGTCCTGGAGGGTCGTGGCTAACCAAGGTACGGGACCAGCTGGGGGCTGTTTGGGTCAGAGGAAAGGTGGGAGGAAAGGGGCGGGCACCTCTTAGAGATGCTGTTGCACGTCACACAAGCTCAGAATACTTGAGGAATAGACTGTCAATGGTGGCGGCTGGGTGCTGACTTCCCCCACTCCCTCGTCCCGTGTTTCTGTATAAGAAGAAAACAACACCATCCTTACTAGTTTTTTTTTTTTTTGTCTTGTTATTTTCTTGACTGAGCCACGGACTGTTGTGTCATAGAGGAAGACCTACTCCTTGTTGGTGGAGAATATCCAGGAGAACATTTAAAGTACCTATGCTCTCTGGAGCAAGAGAGCGAAGATAGTTTAAGACTGCAACGATTCCTAGTGATTGAAGTCATATAGTCTGTCCCTAGAAGGATAAAACAAGAATAGAGTTTATTTTATTTTTTTCCAACCGTGTTACTGTCTCCTTGATATCCCTTCTCCTGTGCCACACATGGTGTCAGAAGTGGGATAGAAAAGCCTATCATCATGGAAAACTTTATCCAACAGCTTATACGTGGTCAGGAGAAGTTGGAATGGGCCATTGAACAACTGATGTCAGCCGCCCAAGCAGATAGGGAGTTATTTAAGGACACCATTGCAAATCAAAGGGAAAGACCACATGAGGTTGCAGATGACCGCCTTCAATTAAACACGCAATTACAAAATCTTGCTGGATCCGGTCCCCACGCTGCCCTACAAAAGTATGTCCTAGGGGAGGACCCCGATGCATTCCTCTTGAATTCTGAGAGAGCAGTTCGAGCGTCGGGGTGGCCAGAGGCCAAGTGGCCTTTCTTTTTGGCTCCTCTCCTCAACAGAGAGGTGCAAGCCGCGTACCAGGTGGCTAACGCAAGTGGCGATACACCGCATAGAGAGATAAAGAGCATTATTTTAGACCACCTGGGAATGGAGGCTGAGGCCTACCGAGTTAGGTTTCGGAAGGAAAGGGGTACCCTAGCGGACAATCCAAAAACCCTATATTTCAAGCTTAAGGCAGCAGCAAAAAAATGGTTACAACCCCAAACCAACACAAAGGAAGAGATAATGTCCCTTATTCTGTTGGAACAGTAACTAGAAGCCCTACCCTATCCCATATAGCGTTGGCTCAAACAACACACTAAATTAACAAGTGAACAAGCTGTTGAAATGGTGACGTCTTTCTATGGTGCCCAACCCGGTGCTTTATCCTAGGACAATGAGAAAACCACATGACCTTGCCTTTACATAGCAGAACAGGAAAAGAAACCAGTAAAACCTAACATAGAACCCCTTAGAGCTTGGCAATACCGTCAGGAACCCATACCCGTACGGGGACCCCAGTGTTTTGAATGTGGAGACTGGAGGCACATCGCCAGGAACTGTCCTAAAAAGAAAACCCCTGAAGAACCGATGGACATAGGTTGCATTCCCGGTTCATTCGCTACTCGGAGGAAATGGGGCCACGCTTTTAAGTAAGTGTGCATGTGGGAGGTGTCCCTGTAAAAGCCCTGCTAGACTCAGGTTGCAGACAGTCCGTCATCCGCCAATCCTTGGTACAGCACCCTTACTCCAAAACGAACCAAGAATGATGATTAAAACACTAGGGAATAGGAGGGTCTGTAGATGTGTATCTTAATAATGCGACTGTTGTGCAGGAGGTCACTGTGTGTGTTCATCATTTAATACAGAAACTATACGTTGTTTTAAGTTTTAAAAAAGCAAAAACCTTAGACTTATAACTTATCCGATACACGAAATGACTGAGCTGTATACACATTACTTTACTGAGCCGCCGGACCCCAGAGATATCGGCTGAAGGGCGGTGTAATCCCGAAAGTGTTGAACAGAAATTGTGTGTAAAGCGGCCGGCCCCTGGGTTGTAGGCCTAATGCTGTGTACTCTCAGAAAATAAAATAAAGGTCTTTAAAAAAAAAAAAAAAACGAACCAAGAAATCTCAATCCGGTGCATACACGGGGATGTCATGCTTTATCCTTTAATATCCCATCCAGTCTCCCTCCCAAAAGGAATAACTCTGAAAGCCAAACTCGGTGTTCTACCCTCTCTTCCCAAAGAAGTAATTCTTGGTAGAGACAATCCCTCTTTTCTACAGCTCCTAACAACCACCCTTCTTGTAAAGTGTTCACCACACTCCGCCCCTCCCTCCTTACCCAGGCCCCATGGCTGTCTGACAAGAGCTTCCATTATGCCCAGTGCACTGACCCCACTCCCCTTCCCAGACACCTGTATACCCCTCCTTTCGCATACAAAATGAGTTACTCTACAGAATAACGAAGGAGATCGACTAACACCAACTCGTGGTTCCTCAGGCCTTTAGAGAACAGGTGCTCTTCTTTGCACACTCCCATCTCTTGGCTGAGGAGCCCAGGAAACCACAGAAATATTGCTACGCCACTTTTACTGGCCGGGTATATTTGCGCATGTTACTCGTTACTGTCAGGAGTGTGAACTATGTCAAAAACTAAATCCTTACAGACCACCTCCTGTACCATTACAACCACTACCTATAATCGGAACCCCTTTTGAGAGAATAGGGATGGACCTTATAGGTCACCTTCCACGCACCAAAAAAGGCAATCTCTATGCATTAGTAGTAGTGGATTATGGCACACAATATCCAGAGGCCTTTCCACTAAGAGTCCCCATTAGTCAAAACATCAGTGATAGGCTTTTTGAGCTATTTTCTCGGGTTGGATTCCCTCATGAGATCCTCACGGATCAAGGGACCCCCTTTGTTTCCAAAATCATGCAGGAAGTCTGTAAACCACTTGATATCACGCACATTAAAACGTCTGTGTATCATCCTCAGACAGATGGCCTCTGTGAGCATTGTAACTCTACCCTGAAACTAACTTTGAAGAAATTGTTGAGTGTGGAGGGAAAGGACTGGGATAAACTTCTCCCATTAGCATTATATGTGATAAGAAGCCAAACCCAATCTAGTCTAGGCTGTTCTCCTTTTCAGCTCCCATATGGTAGGGAACCACGAAGTCTATTGGAATACTGGGAACAGGAAAAGGAGGAAGAAACAAGAACATTCTTAGAATGTACCCATGACCTACGCTCCCGCTTACATAAACTGAGGGGATTTGCTGAGGCAAATCTAGAGAAGGCTCAAACTAAACAACAGGCAAACTAAACAACAGGCAATATACAATAAAGGAAAAAAATGGCGACAATTAAAAGTGGGTGACTGGGTCTTGGTCCTCAACCCCTCCAGTATACCAAAGATAAGATCAGGTTGGCAGGCCCCCTTCCAAATCGTACAGAAAGTAGCACTCATATCCTACCAGGTTCAGGTTAAACCCCCAAAAAAACTGTTGTATCATATAAACCCCCTAAATAAGTGGTTAGGTCCCCTCCCCAAAGACATTCAGATTGCGAAACCCGAAACCAAGGAGGAGAGTACCCTGTCCCCGCTCCTAGTCAACCAAGAACTCACTAAGGAACAACAAAGAACACTGCAAGAGACCCTCTTACCCTATGCCCCTTTGTTTTCTGACCTTCCAGGCTGTACCACTATGGCCGAACATTCTATAAGGACTCAACCCGGTAAGGTCATTAAACAAAAGCCATACAGCATCCCTGCCACTAGATGAGAGGCCATAGAAAAGAAAGTCAGAACCATGCTTGACTTGGGAGTCATAAGACCGTCCCAAAACGAGTGGTCCTCGCCTATTGTATTAGTACAGAAACTGGACGGTTCTGTCCGGTTTTGCATCGACTTTTGAGCTGTTAATGCTGTTTCCAAATGTGACTGCTATCCTCTCCCACATGTGGATGAACTGATCGAAAGGCTTGGTGACGCTCAATACATCACAACCTTGGATCTCACAAAGGGGTATTGGCAGGTGCCCCTTAAATCCGAAGATCAGGAGAAAACAGCCTTCTCTACGCCATCTGGCTTGTTTGAATTTACTGTCTTACCTTTTGAGTTATACGGGTCCCTGCCAGATTTAAGAGACTCATGAACAAGGTCCTTTCAGCACACCAGGCCTAATCTTCTGCATATCTTGATGATATTGTCATCTATAGTCCCACTTGGGAGTCCCACCTTCAGCATTGTCAGCTCATCTTCCAAGCTCTTCGAGACGCTGAGTTACACGTCAACGCAAAAAAATCAAGGGTAGGATTTAAAAAAGTTAAGTATCTGGGGTATGTTTTAGGAAACAGCTATATCGAGCCCCCGGAAGAAAAAGTGAAAGCAATATCACAAACCCCTTTTCCAACCACCAAAAAGGAAATAAGGGCTTTCCTAGGGCTCCTCGGGTGCTATCGCCGCTTCATACCCCAATATTCCGAACTATCCACTCCTCTTACCGATCTCCTCAGAAAGGATGCGAAACCCAAAGACCTTCTACAGCCCACCCCGAAGCCCTGCAAGCCTTCCCTGAACTTAAACAAGCCCTTACATCAGGTCCCATCCTCAAATCTCCAGACTTCTCTAAACCCTTTTTGCTACAAACTGACGCTTCTGAGAATGGTTTGAGGGCAGTCCTCTCACAGGTGTCATCTGAGGGAGTAGAACATCCTATCGTCTTTCTAAGCCGTAAACTGTTCCCTAGAGAGCAGGGTTACCCTACCGTAGAGAAAGAGTGCCTTGCAATCAAATGGGTGGGGGACAAGTTACGCTACAATCTATAGGGTACTCACTTCTTCCTATACACAGATCATGCCCCACTTCTCTGGATAAACCGGAATCAGGGTAACAACTCGAGGGTACTTTGTTTGTTTTTAGCTCTGCAACCCTTCTCCTTTGAAGTTCGTCATCGAAAAGGGTCGGCCAATGGTAACGCTGAATTTCGGTCCCGACTTCCCCTGTTCCCTGATCGTGAACAGGCTGGGGTGGGGGTGTGTGACGAATTGCCACCTGCTAACCCGTCCTCCCTCGGCCCTTTTTCTGACCAAATGCCTCCTCACCTACTGTGTCCCCTTTTTTCTTTCCAGACTCCTAGCTCTGGGCCAGACTTTCCATTTAAGCCCTCGCTTTCCCCAGCCATCGGCGCCGATCACGTGACCATATCAACTGACGATTCCGCTTTCATAGGAGAGGAGAAGGAGAAGTCGGCGTCTTCGTTGTGGATGGACTTAGGCGTATGGAAGAAGCAGACGCCAGAAATAGAGACCTTCTTTATCCCTCCCGGATTAGGAGTTCTACCGAGTCCCGCAGAGCCGACGGTGGAGCCAAAAGAAAGACGAGCTGCGGAGAACCCAGAAAAGAGGGAGCCGGACCCACTCCGGCAAAGCGTTCAAAGCCGCCACGGTCCTGGAGGGTCATAGCTGACCAAGGTACGGGACCAGCTGGGGGCTGTTTGGGTCAGAGGGAAGGTGGGAGGAAAGGGCCGGGGCACCTCTTAGAGATGCCGTGGCATGTCACACAAGCTCAGAATACTTGAGGAATAGAGTGTCACTGGTGGCGGCTGGGTGCTGACTTCCCCCACTCCCTCGTCCCGAGTTTCTGTATAAGAAGAAAACAACACCATCCTCACTAGTTTTTGTTTTTTTTTGTCTTGTTATTTTCTTGGACTGAGCCACGGACTGTTGTGTCATAGAGGAAGACCTACTCCTTGTTGGTGGAGAATATCCAGGAGAACATTTAAAGTACCTATGCTCTCTGGAGCAAGAGAGCGAAGATACTTTAAGACTGCACCGATTCCTAGTGATTGAAGTCCTATAGTCTGTCCCTAGAAGTAACAAACAAGAATAACGTTTATTTTCTTTTTTTCCAACCTTGTTACTGTCTCCTTGATATCCCTTCTCCTGTGCCATAGCATGTGAAGCTTATTTTAAGACAGTTTCATTGAAAATGCTATATGCAGTCTATTTAGTGGTGATCGCATGGGGAGTGGGGGCTGTGAAGATATGGGTGACTATATTTTTTATCCCAATCTCCAGGAACACATGCAGCTCTAATATGAATTACCTGTTTGCCACATGTTACTGAAATCCGTAGCAACCAACTGATGTGCAACAGGTGATCCTCAGAAAACATCAGTTGAGTAGCCACTGGCATCACATATAGCATGCATGCATGCTGACGGAGTGCCAGCATTGTCTCTTCCAGAAATGTCACATGTGTGATACCTATTTTCAATCAGTGGCACGTAATATCCTGGATAATACGCAATGGTAAAGGCACTTGCCACCTTTTGCCTATCTGCCTGAGGCATGATGATAAATGGGTGTACTTTGTTGGTGATGCGTCACTGTACCTATCACAAGGAGTGTGATTGGCTTGCCTGTGAGAAGCCCATATTGACCCCGCTAACCCTCTGGAAAGAAACAGTGTTAGGGAAATGGAGTGCAAGCCAGTATTTAGGGAAGGATTCTCCTTTTTTGCTTTGAATTTGTTATAGAGAAATACATTTCCTTACCTAGAATGCTCACTGTGGGAAAATACATCTAAACTGGAGCCACGTTTGAGATCCAGATATCTGTTTGGAAAAGGTACAGTTGATCAAAGGTCTCAAGCACTGCTAGCTTGACTTGAATAAGCAGGTCTGCCCAGTCAGCAGTTACATGTGGGATGCTAGAACGATTTGGTGAGAAGAACTCACTTGAGGCAGTCAGGGTAGTCATAGATTGACAGTCAGGTCAATTTAAAGTGGAACTTTATTGGAGAAATGTTTCACTGAATATTTTAGAACATTTGCAAAATAACTAAGTGAGCCAAGTCATTTAAAGTGACCAATGATCAAAGCAGGCTCTATGGCATTGTTGTTGAGTCACCACTATGCTCAATGATGAAGGGTTTTTTTCATAACTGAAGAAAAAATATTGTCAGTTTCAGAAATCGTCCTGATTTGTGTTTAAACTTTCCAAGCTTACACGATGCACAATTCACAAACCAAAACACCTGTAGAGAGGGGAAAACCTGGCCCACTCAGCCATGCCATTTGCAGCCCTATGATATTGATTTCTGCACTGTCTCCTGTGACCCTCCCTTCCATTTTTTACAGCGTGGCTGGGTGATTGATCAGCGCTGCTGGAACAGGAAATGGGGATTCTCTTAGTGATTGTAACAGGAGAATCTGCATTTTATTAAAGAAGCTATCATTTTACATTTCCCTTTTATTTACTACCATGCTGCAGCACTTTGAAGAACACCCTTTGTAGAACATAATATATTGACACCAAATAGGAAATAGAACTCTTCCATCCTCTAATAGACACCTCCTGTTATCTCTATCCCTCTTTTGAGTGACGCAACCTCCATCCTTGGCTCTCACTATTCTGAACTCTTCTTTTGAAACATTCACTTCGTAACTGCTTCTTAACTTTCTTTTGTTAACTCTCTATGAAAAACAATAAACTTTTACTGTGCAATCCATCCCAAAAAAACATTACCATATACTATTTTTTTTCAGTTCTCATATAAGTACAAAACATATATTAAAATCCTGATACAATGTGCCTTGCAAAGTCCTCAAAATATTATATTCTTATCATAATAGGATATTTTACATGGGTGTGGCTGGGCGGGATAATACTAGCCTCTAAATCATTAGTACAATCCAGATTATCCTGTTACAACAGCTTGGAAAATTAACATTTTATGGCAAGGCAGGAGGCTAGAACTAAGCACTTTGAAAACCTATCAGAGTCACTTCTGTCACATGTTCCACAGGTTTGACATACGACCCTCTAGCATCTCCTGCATAAGACCAATCTGCTGCTTTAAGGATCTTCCCCAATCCCCAAACATAAAATTATCTTGCTTGCCATTGCATCTCCTAAAGAATGTGGTTTGAATACATCCACATTCAATCCTTCTGTTTTTACGACCTTCAGCCACCTGGAATTAATTGCTGTGGGGACAGCCTTAAAAGGTTTTACATAAGAAAATAATATCTGACTTTAATGTGCAGCTTTGTGTTTAGGATATCAAAAGGAGACTAGCTAAAGATAGGGTTAATCTGACATTATTATTATTATTTACATAGTGACTCAGTATCGTTTTACCAAATGGTAGTGGCACCTGTTGGGTGTCTTTGGAAAGCCCTCACCCACCAACCTAGTTGGTGGCATGCTTCATCATCGGGCCCACCCAGTGACACCTAGCGTGTCCCGGGTGTGCTTCGACGCCTGATTACAGCGGAGCAGGTATGTCACTGTGTGTGCGGTGTAGGGTGTTTAGGTAAGTGAAGTTAAAACGGCTTGGCGTATGGTCCCTGGGGTGAGGATACTTTATTAAAAGGGCCTCCGTCAGCGGTTAAAAATAAGGCTGTGGGACGTTAGAGGCGGGTTACGACCTCCTACGTCCTTAGAGTGTCAACATGTTTCAGCCAGTGCCTTATATTAATCTGGCTTTCTTCAGGACAATAAAATATGTGTGGGTTAAAATAGGGTTGTGTAGTGTAGTCTATGTGTCTACACGCCCTAAAGTGTATCTAACTGTGAGAGGGGGGATTCCCTTCTCAAGATCACCTGTACATTTAACATTGAGGACAGGTACAAGACAAACATGGGAGAGAAAGAGTCACTAGAAGGTATTGATCATATATTATGACAGCCGACCTAAATAGCGAATTGTGCAGGCTATGAGCGGCTCAAGTGTAATGATACTGGTGGTATCATTAATGTGGAATCGCACTAGAACTTCGAGGGTGAAGTGATTAAAACAGCGGAAAAAATTACTGCAGTGAATGGTGAAGGGTTTTGGCGCAAGGACCATGTCTTACGCTTTCAAGGCTTGTTTTTGCTCCAAGGTTATTGAAGTGGCGGGGTGTGACCCTAGTAGGGAGAAAGAGGTAGGACCACTGGGGTTAGGAGACCTGTGGGAGAAAATTTGGGAAGCGCTTACCTATTGTAGTGATGTACAGCATAATCACAGGCTTTCTGGCCAGCACCAGCGTGGGACCTGTTGTGCCTCCTTCGCAGAACCGGTGGTGAATGGCTGCTGTTGCCGGTTTATATACTGTCATAGATTGAGTAATTAAGGGCACCTGGGGGAAGAGCAATGGTGGAAAGACTCGCTAGGCGTGTCTAGATAGTGCTCAGGTGTGTTCCCTTAGTGGCGCGCTAATGCGCGGTGCCTGCGTGGGCGTGTGAGGCTGCCGGGTGCTGAGGCGGCCGTGAATAGCGCATGCGCGGCCGGGAAGTGGTCCGCGCATGCATAGTGGCAGTGATCAGCGCATGCGCGGCCGAGAAGTGGTCCGCGCATGCGCTGTAGTGTGTCTGCCGGTGCGCGAATGGGCGGTTGTCCCCGCTCGCGCTACCGCTTTGTCATGGCTCCTAATAAGTGACCGGGAAAGTTTAGAAGGCAATATGAATAATGCTTAAGGCCCTCGGTTATTCACATGTTAAGTTATGAATGGAACATAGTGTGTAACCTATAGCCCTGGCTCCTTAAAGGTTTACTGGGGCGAGTTATATGGCAAGAGAAACAGCGCTTAAGGCTGTTCTCAAGTGCTAAGTTAGCACAGTATATGATGGTGGCACCTTACTGGGGGGTGGTAAAGACCAGGAGGCAATGGTGGGTATTAGCTCAGACAGGGTTACTTAATAGAGTTTGGTTGGCTGGGTGATGTGATAGCCATCATAGGGTCAGGGAGTTCCAGGGGATAGCGTCATTAAGCCCATCCGTGGCTGTGGACAGACGGTATATCCATCTCTGTTCCTTGTTTAATAGTTTTTTGTCATTATTGATGGGGTTGACTGGTTTTTGCTCAATGACTGTCCAGGTGAAGTCATTGGGGGTGTGACAGTGGGTAATGAAGTGGTTTGTCAATTTGCTTATGTTTTTCTTGCATCGCATTGTGCTGCGGTGCTCCGTGATCCTGGTCCTCACTTTGCGAGTGGTCATGCCCACATATCTGAGTCCACATCTGCAGGTTAGCAAGTAAATCACATTCTGTGAGTTGCAATTAGTGTGACTTCTTTGGGACCAGACTTTATTCGGTTCCAGGTTCAGGGTTTTGGTGTGGGATGTCAGGTGACAGACACTACAGTCATTGCATGGGTAGTGTCCGGTTACTTTGGGCATTCCCCACGCATTGAGGATGGTATTGTCGGGTTTGGGTGGTGGTTTGGGTCTGGTACTGACTAGTTGGTCTCGGAGGTTATGGCACCTTTTGTAGGCGAACCAGGGGGGTTCCCATTTCCTTTGCCCTGAATTGATGATTCTCCAGTGCTTTTTTATAATTTTAGCCACTTCATTGGAGGCAGTATTGAAAGTGGTCACACATGTTGTAGGTTGTGTGTCGCTTTCTTTGGTGACGTCTTCAAGTAGTGCGTCACGGTTCTGGTTTCTTGCCCTCTTCTGGGTTTTCTTGATGATCGCTTTAGGGTAACCGCGGTTTTCTAGTTTTTGAGCTAGGTCCGCTGATTGTGTTTTGTAGTTGTTTACGTCCGAGCAGTTCCTTCTAATGCGGAGAAACTGGCCAAAGGGTAAGTTTTCTTTTAGGGGCCGGGGATGGAAGCTGTTGAAATGCAGCAGTGAGTTTCTTGCCGTCGGCTTGTAGTATGTTGTTGTTGTCAAGGTTCCGCCTTTAGCTGTTATTTGTAGGTCCAAGAAAGCGAGTTGCTGGTTGCTGGCTGTACAGGTAAAGTTAAGGTATGGGTCTCTGTTGTTGAGCCATTGCAGGAAGTTGTCTAGTTCGGGTCGTTGACCGTCCCAGATGACTAATATATCATCGATATATCGATGCCATTTTAGTATGTGGTTCCTGAACGGGTTGGCTTCCGTGTTGATGTGTGTGCTCTCAAAGTGGTGGACGTAAAGTCCAGCTACACTCGGCGCGAAAACACTGCCCATTGAGGTACCGTTGGTTTGTAGGTAAAAGGTGCCCTCATATTCAAAGTAGTTTTCTTTAAGGGCAAGGGCTGCACAATTCATGACAAAACTCCTGGGTGTCTGGTATGGCCAGGGGGATTCTTCCAGGATATCATGTAGGACCTGTAAGGTGGCGTCTTGTGGGAGGCTGGTGTATAAGCTTTCCACATCTAGTCCTACCAGTAGCTGTGTCTCAGGGTCAAAAGTGATGTTGTCGATGACCTGTAAAAGGTGTTTGGTGTCCCTAATGTAGGAGGGGGTTTTTTTGTACCAGAGGGTTTAGGTAGAAGTCACAATATCTTGAGAGTGGCTCTAGAACCGAGTTGATGCCCGATACAATTGGTCTGCCCGGTGGTGGAATTCCCCTTTGTGTACCTTAGGTACTGTGTAGAAGTATGGGGTTCTGGTGTTCTCCGGGCAGAGATATTCGGCCTCCTGTTTGGAGATGTGATCGTCATCTGCTGCCCTTTTGACAAGGTTGTGCACTGTATTGCGTAGTTGTTCTGTGGGGTCCTGCTCAAGTCTGCGGTAGTTCCGGCTGTCGCTGAGTAATCTCCGACATTCCGCATCGTAGTCCGTTTTGTCCAATAGCACGATGCCACCCCCTTTATCTGCTGGTTTGATTACCAGAGTGGGGTTATTTTGCAGGCGTTGTATCGTCTGTCTATCTTCCCATGACATGTTATTGTGGTGGTTGGTCGGGTTGAGTTTTTCAATGTCATTGTAAACCGCTAGCTCGAAGGTCGTTATTTCTGCTGGCACGGTGGATGGTGGAGGGACAAAGGTGGACTTCACTCTGAGTCCTGTGGTGTTGGGGTTCTCATCTGGTTGGCGGTCATCTTGGTTTGCTTTTTCAAAAAAAGACTTCAGTTTCAATTTCCTGAAGAATTGTGCTAGTTCCGCTTGTAATTTGAACTTGTCCAGTCGTGTGGTCGGTACAAAGGACAGGCCTCTCTCCAGTACTGCAATCTCTTTGCGGGATAGCGGGGTGCTGGACAGGTTGAATACCAATGAAGGCTGGCTAGTAGAATTGTCTAACTGCTTGTTCCCGGAGTTGCCTCCCTCGCCTTCTGGCGTGCGTTGGAACTCACCGGGTTTTCGTCTTCCCAGTGTACCTGTGCGCTGTTCTGTTGGTTTGTTCTTCTGCGGCCCCGGGGTCTCTGGCCCCGTCCTAAAAAAGGAAAGGTGTTGCCCTGGTTGCCCGCAAAAAACGGCATTGGACCCTGGGGTACATGTTTGGGAAACCGAAGTAGGGGTTTTGCATATGGCCTAAGTTTGGTGGGAAACCAAAAAATTGGTTTGGTTGTCCTCCTTGCCAGTGGTTGGGCCATCGTTGTCCTCTTCGTCCTCTGCCTCCTCGTTTTTGTGATCCGCTGCTGGAGTCACTGGAGACGGAGCTGTCGTCCCCTGAGGAGTTGGGTGTGTTGGTTTCCTTGGCTGGAGGGGTGTAGTTCTCCTCTGTGTATGGGTATACTTTGGCATAGGAGAATTTTTTGAGGTCTTTCTCAAATTTTTGGAATTTCGCCTGGGTCAAGTAGTCTTTGTACTCATTTATTTCCCGGTTCTGGTCATCAAGTTTCTTTTTGAAAGATGTTATAGTGGCTTTAAAGTGTCTTTCTGTCTCTTCTATCTCAATAGATAGGGCGTTTGACAAACGTTTGGCGGTTTTTAAGATGAGAATCATCCAGTCTCTGGTGCAGTGCCATGCGATTTGTGCCCAGTCCTTCCTGAACGTGGGGTCGTCAAGGAAGATCCTGGGTGCATTAGATACCAGTAGCCCCCTTGGTGCAGAGTTGGTTCTCAGGTATTGGGCTAGTATTGTGCCGTGGAGGATGGTGCGTATTCTATTGCGCTTCTTTTCAGTTAAGGTCTCCCAGTCCGTGGTCTGTGTGATTGTGTTAGAGATGTTAAAATCTGTTTGGAATGACGGGTCAGACAGTATGTCTGTTAAGTCACTCTCAGAGAAAGTCAGTCCATGGTTTTCGGCCATGGTCGTGTATTCTCTCACAGCTGTGCGCTGCCAATAATTGCGAGAATCAAGAGGGAGAGAGAGGACCAGAAAGCTAGTCCAGATCCCCGGTTTATATGTTTAGGATATCAAAAGGAGACTAGCTAAAGATAGGGTTAATCTGACATTATTATTATTATTTACATAGTGACTCAGTATCGTTTTACCAAATGGTAGTGGCACCTGTTGGGTGTCTTTGGAAAGCCCTCACCCACCAACCTAGTTGGTGGCATGCTTCATCATCGGGCCCACCCAGTGACACCTAGCGTGTCCCGGGTGTGCTTCGACGCCTGATTACAGTGGAGCAGGTATGTCACTGTGTGTGCGGTGTAGGGTGTTTAGGTAAGTGAAGTTAAAACGGCTTGGCGGATGGTCCCTGGGGTGAGGATACTTTATTAAAAGGGCCTCCGTCAGCGGTTAAAAATAAGGCTGTGGGACGTTAGAGGCGGGTTACGACCTCCTACGTCCTTAGAGTGTCAACATGTTTCAGCCAGTGCCTTATATTAATCTGGCTTTCTTCAGGACAATAAAATATGTGTGGGTTAAAATAGGGTTGTGTAGTGTAGTGTGTAGTGTAGTCTATGTGTCTACACGCCCTAAAGTGTATCTAACTGTGAGAGGGGGGATTCCCTTCTCAAGATCACCTGTACATTTAACATTGAGGACAGGTACAAGACAAACATGGGAGAGAAAGCAGGTCCCCACAGAACAACTACGCAATACAGTGCACAACCTTGTCAAAAGGGCAGCAGATGACGATCACATCTCCAAACAGGAGGCCGAATATCTCTGCCCGGAGAACACCAGAACCCCATACTTCTACACAGTACCTAAGGTACACAAAGGGGTAATTCCACCACCGGGCAGACCAATTGTATCGGGCATCAACTCGGTTCTAGAGCCACTCTCAAGATATTGTGACTTCTACCTAAACCCTCTGGTACAAAAAACCCCCTCCTACATTAGGGACACCAAACACCTTTTACAGGTCATCGACAACATCACTTTTGACCCTGAGACACAGCTACTGGTAGGACTAGATGTGGAAAGCTTATACACCAGCCTCCCACAAGACGCCACCTTACAGGTCCTACATGATATCCTGGAAGAATCCCCCTGGCCATACCAGACACCCAGGAGTTTTGTCATGAATTGTGCAGCCCTTGCCCTTAAAGAAAACTACTTTGAATATGAGGGCACCTTTTACCTACAAACCAACGGTACCTCAATGGGCAGTGTTTTCGCGCCGAGTGTAGCTGGACTTTACGTCCACCACTTTGAGAGCACACACATCAACACGGAAGCCAACCCGTTCAGGAACCACATACTAAAATGGCATCGATATATCGATGATATATTAGTCATCTGGGACGGTCAACGACCCGAACTAGACAACTTCCTGCAATGGCTCAACAACAGAGACCCATACCTTAACTTTACCTGTACAGCCAGCAACCAGCAACTCGCTTTCTTGGACCTACAAATAACAGCTAAAGGCGGAACCTTGACAACAACAACATACTACAAGCCGACGGCAAGAAACTCACTGCTGCATTTCAACAGCTTCCATCCCCGGCCCCTAAAAGAAAACTTACCCTTTGGCCAGTTTCTCCGCATTAGAAGGAACTGCTCGGACGTAAACGACTACAAAACACAATCAGCGGACCTAGCTCAAAAATTAGAAAACCGCGGTTACCCTAAAGCGATCATCAAGAAAACCCAGAAGAGGGCAAGAAACCAGAACCGTGACGCACTACTTGAAGACGTCACCAAAGAAAGCGACACACAACCTACAACATGTGTGACCACTTTCAATACTGCCTCCAATGAAGTGGCTAAAATTATAAAAAAGCACTGGAGAATCATCAATTCAGGGCATAGGAAATGGGAACCCCCCAGGTTCGCCTACAAAAGGTGCCATAACCTCCGAGACCAACTAGTCAGTACCAGACCCAAACCACCACCCAAACCCGACAATACCATCCTCAATGCGTGGGGAATGCCCAAAGTAACCGGACACTACCCATGCAATGACTGTAGTGTCTGTCACCTGACATCCCACACCAAAACCCTGAACCTGGAACCGAATAAAGTCTGGTCCCAAAGAAGTCACACTAATTGCAACTCACAGAATGTGATTTACTTGCTAACCTGCAGATGTGGACTCAGATATGTGGGCATGACCACTCGCAAAGTGAGGACCAGGATCACGGAGCACCGCAGCACAATGCGATGCAAGAAAAACATAAGCAAATTGACAAACCACTTCATTACCCGCTGTCACACCCCCAATGACTTCACCTGGACAGTCATTGAGCAAATACCAGTCAACCCCATCAATAATGACAAAAAACTATTAAACAAGGAACAGAGATGGATATACCGTCTGTCCACAGCCACGGATGGGCTTAATGACGCTATCCCCTGGAACTCCCTGACCCTATGATGGCTATCACATCACCCAGCCAACCAAACTCTATTAAGTAACCCTGTCTGAGCTAATACCCACCATTGCCTCCTGGTCTTTACCACCCCCCAGTAAGGTGCCACCATCATATACTGTGCTAACTTAGCACTTGAGAACAGCCTTAAGCGCTGTTTCTCTTGCCATATAACTCGCCCCAGTCACCTTTAAGGAGCCAGGGCTATAGGTTACACACTATGTTCCATTCATAACTTAACATGTGAATAACCGAGGGCCTTAAGCATTATTCATATTGCCTTCTAAACTTTCCCGGTCACTTATTAGGAGCCATGACAAAGCGGTAGCGCGAGCGGGGACAACCGCCCATTCGCGCACCGGCAGACACACTACAGCGCATGCGCGGACCACTTCTCGGCCGCGCATGCGCTGATCACTGCCACTACGCATGCGCGGACCACTTCCCGGCCGCGCATGCGCTATTCACGGCCGCCTCAGCACCCGGCAGCCTCACACGCCCACGCAGGCACCGCGCATTAGCGCGCCACTAAGAGAACACACCTGAGCACTATCTAGACCCGCCTAGCGAGTCTTTCCACCATTGCTCTTCCCCCAGGTGCCCTTAATTACTCAATCTATGACAGTATATAAACCGGCAACAGCAGCCATTCACCACCGGTTCTGCGAAGGAGGCACAACAGGTCCCACGCTGGTGCTGGCCAGAAAGCCTGTGAGTATGCTGTACATCACTACAATAGGTAAGCGCTTCCCAAATTTTCTCCCACAGGTCTCCTAACCCCAGTGGTCCTACCTCTTTCTCCCTACTAGGGTCACACCCCGCCACTTCAATAACCTTGGAGCAAAAACAAGCCTTGAAAGCGTAAGACATGGTCCTTGCGCCAAAACCCTTCACCATTCACTGCAGTAATTTTTTCCGCTGTTTTAATCACTTCACCCTCGAAGTTCTAGTGCGATTCCACATTAATGATACCACCAGTATCATTACACTTGAGCCGCTCATAGCCTGCACAATTCGCTATTTAGGTCGGCTGTCATAATATATGATCAATACCTTCTAGTGACTCTTTCTCTCCCATGTTTGTCTTGTACCTGTCCTCAATGTTAAATGTACAGGTGATCTTGAGAAGGGAATCCCCCCTCTCACAGTTAGATACACTTTAGGGCGTGTAGACACATAGACTACACTACACAACCCTATTTTAACCCACACATATTTTATTGTCCTGAAGAAAGCCAGATTAATATAAGGCACTGGCTGAAACATGTTGACACTCTAAGGACGTAGGAGGTCGTAACCCGCCTCTAACGTCCCACAGCCTTATTTTTAACCGCTGACGGAGGCCCTTTTAATAAAGTATCCTCACCCCAGGGACCATCCGCCAAGCCGTTTTAACTTCACTTACCTACACACCCTACACCGCACACACAGTGACATACCTGCTCCGCTGTAATCAGGCGTCGAAGCACACCCGGGACACGCTAGGTGTCACTGGGTGGGCCCGATGATGAAGCATGCCACCAACTAGGTTGGTGGGTGAGGGCTTTCCAAAGACACCCAACAGGTGCCACTACCATTTGGTAAAACGATACTGAGTCACTATGTAAATAATAATAATAATGTCAGATTAACCCTATCTTTAGCTAGTCTCCTTTTGATATCCTAAACATATAAACCGGGGATCTGGACTAGCTTTCTGGTCCTCTCTCTCCCTCTTGATTCTCGCAATTATTGGCAGCGCACAGCTGTGAGAGAATACACGACCATGGCCGAAAACCATGGACTGACTTTCTCTGAGAGTGACTTAACAGACATACTGTCTGACCCGTCATTCCAAACTGATTTTAACATCTCTAACACAATCGCACAGACCACGGACTGGGAGACCTTAACAGAAAAGAAGCGCAATAGGATACGCACCATCCTCCACGGCACAATACTAGCCCAATACCTGAGAACCAACTCTGCACCAAGGGGGCTACTGGTATCTAATGCACCCAGGATCTTCCTTGACGACCCCACGTTCAGGAAGGACTGGGCACAAATCGCATGGCACTGCACCAGAGACTGGATGATTCTCATCTTAAAAACCGCCAAACGTTTGTCAGACGCCCTATCGATTGAGATAGAAGAGACAGAAAGACACTTTAAAGCCACTATAACATCTTTCAAAAAGAAACTTGATGACCAGAACCGGGAAATAAATGAGTACAAAGACTACTTGACCCAGGCGAAATTCAAAAAATTTGAGAAAGACCTCAAAAAATTCTCCTATGCCAAAGTATACCCATACTCAGAGGAGAACTACACCCCTCCAGCCAAGGAAACCAACACACCCAACTCCTCAGGGGACGACAGCTCCGTCTCCAGTGACTCCAGCAGCGGATCACAAAAACGAGGAGGCAGAGGACGAAGAGGACAACGATGGCCCAACCACTGGCAAGGAGGACAACCAAACCAATTTTTTGGTTTCCCACCAAGCTTAGGCCATATGCAAAACCCCTACTTCGGTTTCCCAAACATGTACCCCCAGGGGCCAATGCCGTTTTTTGCGGGCAACCAGGGCAACACCTTTCCTTTTTTAGGACGGGGCCAGAGACCCCGGGGCCGCAGAAGAACAAACCAACAGAACAGCGCACAGGTACACTGGGAAGACGAAAACCCGGTGAGTTCCAACACACGCCAGAAGGCGAGGGAGGCAACTCCGGGAACAAGCAGGTAGACAATTCTACTAGCCAGCCTTCATTGGTATTCAACCTGTCCAGCACCCCGCTATCCCGCAAAGAGATTGCAGTACTGGAGAGAGGCCTGTCCTTTGTACCGACCACACGACTGGACAAGTTCAAATTACAAGCGGAACTAGCACAATTCTTCAGGAAATTGAAACTGAAGTCTTTTTTTGAAAAAGCAAACCAAGATGACCGCCAACCAGATGAGAACCCCAACACCACAGGACTCAGAGTGAAGTCCACCTTTGTCCCTCCACCATCCACCGTGCCAGCAGAAATAACGACCTTCGAGATAGCGGTTTACAATGACATTGAAAAACTCAACCCGACCAACCACCACAATAACATGTCATGGGAAGATAGACAGACGATACAACGCCTGCAAAATAACCCCACTCTGGTAATCAAACCAGCAGATAAAGGGGGTGGCATCGTGCTATTGGACAAAACGGACTACAATGCGGAATGTCAGAGATTACTCAGCGACAGCCGGAACTACCGCAGACTTGAGCAGGACCCCACAGAACAACTACGCAATACAGTGCACAACCTTGTCAAAAGGGCAGCAGATGACGATCACATCTCCAAACAGGAGGCCGAATATCTCTGCCCGGAGAACACCAGAACCCCATACTTCTACACAGTACCTAAGGTACACAAAGGGGAATTCCACCACCGGGCAGACCAATTGTATCGGGCATCAACTCGGTTCTAGAGCCACTCTCAAGATATTGTGACTTCTACCTAAACCCTCTGGTACAAAAAAACCCCTCCTACATTAGGGACACCAAACACCTTTTACAGGTCATCGACAACATCACTTTTGACCCTGAGACACAGCTACTGGTAGGACTAGATGTGGAAAGCTTATACACCAGCCTCCCACAAGACGCCACCTTACAGGTCCTACATGATATCCTGGAAGAATCCCCCTGGCCATACCAGACACCCAGGAGTTTTGTCATGAATTGTGCAGCCCTTGCCCTTAAAGAAAACTACTTTGAATATGAGGGCACCTTTTACCTACAAACCAACGGTACCTCAATGGGCAGTGTTTTCGCGCCGAGTGTAGCTGGACTTTACGTCCACCACTTTGAGAGCACACACATCAACACGGAAGCCAACCCGTTCAGGAACCACATACTAAAATGGCATCGATATATCGATGATATATTAGTCATCTGGGACGGTCAACGACCCGAACTAGACAACTTCCTGCAATGGCTCAACAACAGAGACCCATACCTTAACTTTACCTGTACAGCCAGCAACCAGCAACTCGCTTTCTTGGACCTACAAATAACAGCTAAAGGCGGAACCTTGACAACAACAACATACTACAAGCCGATGGCAAGAAACTCACTGCTGCATTTCAACAGCTTCCATCCCCGGCCCCTAAAAGAAAACTTACCCTTTGGCCAGTTTCTCCGCATTAGAAGGAACTGCTCGGACGTAAACGACTACAAAACACAATCAGCGGACCTAGCTCTAAAACTAGAAAACCGCGGTTACCCTAAAGCGATCATCAAGAAAACCCAGAAGAGGGCAAGAAACCAGAACCGTGACGCACTACTTGAAGACGTCACCAAAGAAAGCGACACACAACCTACAACATGTGTGACCACTTTCAATACTGCCTCCAATGAAGTGGCTAAAATTATAAAAGCACTGGAGAATCATCAATTCAGGGCAAAAGAAATGGGAACCCCCCAGGTTCGCCTACAAAAGGTGCCATAACCTCCGAGACCAACTAGTCAGTACCAGACCCAAACCACCACCCAAACCCGACAATACCATCCTCAATGCGTGGGGAATGCCCAAAGTAACCGGACACTACCCATGCAATGACTGTAGTGTCTGTCACCTGACATCCCACACCAAAACCCTGAACCTGGAACCGAATAAAGTCTGGTCCCAAAGAAGTCACACTAATTGCAACTCACAGAATGTGATTTACTTGCTAACCTGCAGATGTGGACTCAGATATGTGGGCATGACCACTCGCAAAGTGAGGACCAGGATCACGGAGCACCGCAGCACAATGCGATGCAAGAAAAACATAAGCAAATTGACAAACCACTTCATTACCCACTGTCACACCCCCAATGACTTCACCTGGACAGTCATTGAACAAATACCAGTCAACCCCATCAATAATGACAAAAAACTATTAAACAAGGAACAGAGATGGATATACCGTCTGTCCACAGCCACGGATGGGCTTAATGACGCTATCCCCTGGAACTCCCTGACCCTATGATGGCTATCACATCACCCAGCCAACCAAACTCTATTAAGTAACCCTGTCTGAGCTAATACCCACCATTGCCTCCTGGTCTTTACCACCCCCCAGTAAGGTGCCACCATCATATACTGTGCTAACTTAGCACTTGAGAACAGCCTTAAGCGCTGTTTCTCTTGCCATATAACTCGCCCCAGTCACCTTTAAGGAGCCAGGGCTATAGGTTACACACTATGTTCCATTCATAACTTAACATGTGAATAACCGAGGGCCTTAAGCATTATTCATATTGCCTTCTAAACTTTCCCGGTCACTTATTAGGAGCCATGACAAAGCGGTAGCGCGAGCGGGGACAACCGCCCATTCGCGCACCGGCAGACACACTACAGCGCATGCACGGACCACTTCTCGGCCGCGCATGCACCGATCACTGCCACTACGCATGCGCGGACCACTTCCCGGCCGCGCATGCGCTATTCACGGCCGCCTCAGCACCCGGCAGCCTCACACGCCCACGCAGGCACCGCGCATTAGCGCGCCACTAAGGGAACACACCTGAGCACTATCTAGACCCGCCTAGCGAGTCTTTCCACCATTGCTCTTCCCCCAGGTGCCCTTAATTACTCAATCTATGACAGTATATAAACCGGCAACAGCAGCCATTCACCACCGGTTCTGCGAAGGAGGCACAACAGGTCCCACGCTGGTGCTGGCCAGAAAGCCTGTGAGTATGCTGTACATCACTACAATAGGTAAGCGCTTCCCAAATTTTCTCCCACAGGTCTCCTAACCCCAGTGGTCCTACCTCTTTCTCCCTACTAGGGTCACACCCCGCCACTTCAATAACCTTGGAGCAAAAACAAGCCTTGAAAGCGTAAGACATGGTCCTTGCGCCAAAACCCTTCACCATTCACTGCAGTAATTTTTTCCGCTGTTTTAATCACTTCACCCTCGAAGTTCTAGTGCGATTCCACATTAATGATACCACCAGTATCATTACACTTGAGCCGCTCATAGCCTGCACAATTCGCTATTTAGGTCGGCTGTCATAATATATGATCAATACCTTCTAGTGACTCTTTCTCTCCCATGTTTGTCTTGTACCTGTCCTCAATGTTAAATGTACAGGTGATCTTGAGAAGGGAATCCCCCCTCTCACAGTTAGATACAATTTAGGGCGTGTAGACACATAGACTACACTATACAACCCTATTTTAACCCACACATATTTTATTGTCCTGAAGAAAGCCAGATTAATATAAGGCACTGGCTGAAACATGTTGACACTCTAAGGACGTAGGAGGTCGTAACCCGCCTCTAACGTCCCACAGCCTTATTTTTAACCGCTGACGGAGGCCCTTTTAATAAAGTATCCTCACCCCAGGGACCATCCGCCAAGCCGTTTTAACTTCACTTACCTAAACACCCTACACCGCACACACAGTGACATACCTGCTCCGCTGTAATCAGGCGTCGAAGCACACCCGGGACACGCTAGGTGTCACTGGGTGGGCCCGATGATGAAGCATGCCACCAACTAGGTTGGTGGGTGAGGGCTTTCCAAAGACACCCAACAGGTGCCACTACCATTTGGTAAAACGATACTGAGTCACTATGTAAATATTAATAATAATGTCAGATTAACCCTATCTTTAGCTAGTCTCCTTTTGTTATCCTAAACATATAAACGGGGGATCTGGACTAGCTTTCTGGTCCTCTCTCTCCCTCTTGATTCTCGCAGCTTTGTGTTTAAGCATTCACTTCTCCTTCTCTTCTAAACATACTACCACACACAAAATTAGATATTCATCAAAACCTGGATAAAATACAGATGAAGTCATAGTCTTTGTTCTTTTCCAAACCTTGAAATATGCCCCATGAGGTCGATAAAGCCTGTCCCTTATACTCCTACTGTAATGGAAAAAAAATTCTTAATAAAAACTCTTGAAATCAAAAATAAATAAATGATATTAGACAAACTAAGCATGCTTATTTCCAGGACAGGGTCATTTGAGATAAAAATCAATGTGGGGGCCATGTATTAAAAAGCTAAAAATCCCACTCAAATCCCACAAAGAACTACACCTAGCTTAAGGTGGTCACATTTCTGTCATAACTCTGCAAACTACTTGATTCTTTCCTATTGACTTACCTTCTTCAGTGAATGTCCTGCTGTAATTGCTGATCTATATATCAGGTTATGGTTCTATCACACAGACCTTTCTCAAACAATTCATATAAAAAATGTACCATCATAATTTCATCAGCCTCCATGGGATTCAAATCCCTCTCCACACACCAACAAACACTAACTTTCTATGCTCCTCTGTATTTCTTCCTGGTCCCTGTGCCTCATGATTCAATGAGGAGCTCTGCAGCTTCTCTTAGAAGTCTTCTGAAGCTACTTGACCCCTTCAAATCTTCCAATCAAGAAGGTTGAGGATGTTGGGAACCACTAAGGGGTGTTTCTCTCCTTCCAGGGCTATTAACTGTCTTTTTGATGCATGAATCATTGATAGATCTTGTATTTCCAATATCAAAAGAGGGAGAATCCAAGCCTGACTTTTCAAAAAAGAATTATTAATACCAGCTGATAACACTGTCTTCTCATTAGAAGTAAACCCATCTTCATTACCGAAAAAGGGGAAAAGCGTAACCTTTCTGATTTTGATTGCATGTGTCCCCAGTTGTTGCCTCTCAATTCAGATGCAAGCTGCATTACTTTTTCATCTCTCAAATTAACCGAGAAGCAAAAATGTTCATCCAAAAAGGACTAAGTACTTTTTTGATCTCTAGTAAAAAGCTCTTTTCTCTCAGTTTCCAGTCACTGTAATCTACAAAATGGTGGGAATTCTCACCTGCTATATAGTTTTCTACCCCTGGCAAATATTCTGTTCTCAGGTCTGCCTTGAGTTCCAGGCATAATGGCCTAGCTTTTTTGACCCGTTTCTCCCTATCTTGTTTATATATGTTACGGCTGTTGCATTGTCCATCCTAAAAAGTACCAAACAATTTTGAATTTGAAGCTGTAAAATTGCAAAGAATCCTGCTAAATATTTATTTAATCTGATTTCTCCTCCAGAGACAATTTCCCTCCTGTCTGCTGCTGAACCAACCTTGCTCCTCATCCTGCCATGTTAGCATCAGAATCCAAAACAAAATCTGCTAGAGATCCAAAAATCCATCGTCCATCCAATGCCTCTAGACTCTGCAAACACTAATTAATTTCACTGTTTGCTTCCTCTCACAAGACCACCTTGTCTCTATAACTTTTACCCTTTCCTAAACCTTTTTGTTTTCAAATGTTACAAAGCCCTGTAGGGTAGAGGACCCAGGAAAACTTACTATAAATTAGTCTTGCAAGACATCATACTAGGATGGAACAGCAATAATGTCTTGAATGACCTTTGTTTAATGAATGTCAATAGCATAGTGTTCAATATTTGCTTTATTTGGAGGACTGTTATCGCTGATGCACTGAACATTACCATCTAAAAATTCAAAGTGCAGTAGGAAAACAACAAAAGGAAAAGATTGAAAGAATAATTAATTCATGGTTATCTGAATGGGAAAATGTATATACAAATATGTCTCCAGGTTCTAATCTGCACATTTGTGCAACATGCATAGACCTGTGTTTTAATAATATTCCAGGGCATTATGCTCTGTGTTTTAAGCTTTTTGTGTAAATATGGTTTTAAACAAAGTGTATATGTTATCTTTGTTTTGTAGCCCTGAAAAAGTCTAGGGAGAAGGGACGAAATGCATTGGCTAAGTTGGTGTGAATATCCTGCATAGTTTCAATGAAGAATGTTTTAACATACAAGCCTGAACGATTTTAAATAAATGTGTGAAGCTTGGTTGGAAATTACTACAAACCTCTAAGTTGCAATTGATTAACTCTGTTCTGATTAAAACAAATAATATCTGGTGCAAAAATGAATAGTGGGTGCTAATCTATTTGGTGTAACAGTGCAGTAAGGTGTCTTGCTGCTCTCCGTTGCGTGACATTTCGATAAATCTGCCCCCAGTTTCTCCAGAGTTGCTCTTGTCTATTCCAAATGTTTCACCTGTTCCAATGTTTCCTGGTTCATTATCAAGATGTTGTCCAAATATATAATAAGGCCTTATCCTCTCTTCCTCAAAACCTGTAATACTGGTCTCATCACCTTCTTAAAACACCAAGATGCTGAACTCAACAGCTTTTCATTTGAATTGTAATTAACATTAACTCTCCTCTGCTATTGGAACTGTAAGATAAGCAGCTTGGTGACCTAGTTTCATTAACCAATTTCTCCCTAGTAGTAATTGCCTCGAAAGATGCACATCCTCCATTGGAAAATGCCTGTAAACCACATATTTGTGTAATTCCCTTAAATGTATCACTGGTCTCCAACCTTTGAACTTTTTTTCTAAGAAAATGGTGCTCATAAAGGAATAATCGAACCAAGAAACAACCACCCTGTCACTGATAATTAAAAGTGGAATATTTCACTAATGTCTGGGACTAATATTACCAATATAACCAAGCCATAAATATCAGAAAGAAACTAGTGTATGAATTTATTAGTATTTAATACAAAATTATTCAAGTACATTTAGGTTTCTTGTGAAAGCAATTTCAATAAATACAGAGGAAACAAAACTAATACTCAATTATTAATTCACAACGCTAATGTTCGTCCCCCTAATGAATTATATTCAAACTCCTCATCCATACCTTCTCAGACCAGACACATACTGCAAACACCTAGCACGTAATATAGAGTATATCTTCCTTGAAGTCCACAATACATATGTGGGTAAAAGGTTACAAAGACAGGAGCAAAACACAATAACTCAGGATACAGCGGAACAGTTTGACATTTCACATGTTTTACAATATTTTCTGGATATCTTGTTTTTTAATATAGACAAAAGAACTGGTTGATATTGTTTGGATTTCTTAATTCTTCACTGTGAATAGTATATGTGTCAAAGAAGGCTTCATAATCAGAAAAAGAAATACAGGTACTCCTGTTGTAACCTGCTCCGACGGGTATTTCGGTGGCCACCACAATATGGTTTACCCCTCCATCATGGCGCACATAAGAGATGTTCCAAGATTCAAAGTGGAATGAAGTTCTAGGGAAAAATAAGACAAAACAATCATATCTATCCACCAAGTATTATGAGAATGCACTGATTAGCTAGATGGACACTTGCCCATGGGCTCAACTGCATAGAGGAACCCAAGCTTTCAGGACAAAGTCATCTGTTCCTGTGCCAGTCAAGATATATTCTCAAATGGCCATGTGGCACTTAACCTTTTGTCATGTGAATGAAAACAAATCTGAGCTAATACAGGACGTCAAGGGGAGTGACCTAAAAGACGTAACAATGTCGAATTCCAGATTCGGCAAATGCGGAGTTCCGGGTCTCAAATGGACAGTGTCCAAGGTGCTCATAAAACCTACACACTCCTCTCTGACTTTCATTATTGCACCTTCTCCAGCATTTGAGCAATCTCTGCACGTACCAGAATTTAGATATCCTCCTGTAATTGTAATTCCCTTAGGTTAAATGTTTGTTCAGAGGAGACTCCGTCCCAACAGTGACAGAGTTCACACAATACCAACATTATGGTGTGCACTCGCATTTTGGATTCACCTGAACTTTAATTTGACAAAAGGTGATACTGCTTCTTTTCCTCATGGCCAAACTTGTCTGACAGCCCGATGGAGTAAAGGCTGTCGGGGAATTTACTTTATGTCTGCCAACCTAATTTGCATGGGCGGATTTATAACTGAAATTCAATTGCCATCACCACCAGGAAAAACGTGGTGATAAAGGGCACTGCTCCCCCTTCGTCATGGGAGAAAACTCCCATGGTGAGGGGGGCATAGTTTTATCTTTTCAAAAGAAAATCACACTTTGGGAAATTGTAACTTTGCAGTATGGCTCATCATGTTTGACTGAGCCGTCCTTAATAGTTACAAAGCCTGCCTTGACGGCTTTGACGCCAGTTCCTATCAATGCTTGAAATAGCCACAGGCCGACAGACAGTTCATAATTTGGTGGTCGGAACCTCTGCCAGGGCGACTGAGTCATTTACTCTGTTGCTCTGTTAGAGGACGGGCAACTGCCATACCTTAAACCTGGCCCTTTGTTCTTTTACCTGCACCGAGTATTTTTTAACTCCATTCTGTAACATCATAGTGTGTTCGATTCCCATGAATCCACAGTAATTTTCAATTTTCAAAAAATTTCCTGAACCTGCCTTCCACACTTTTCTTGGGAAAAACAACAAACAGTTTCCATAGTCACATTATGATGTGTCCGATTACATTCCTCTACTCCCTGGGCCTGCATTCCTGATGCCTCTTCCTTTCTGAGGCTAGAACCCAACTTGATATTGATAAAATTGTAGAGCAGTTTTCCCTTGATTGTACTGAGACTTGAAAAATCCATGTCTAAGTAGTTGTCCCTTCCTCCCAGAACTGTCATATTAAACTCTTCGTATAGAGGGATGAGCCTTATCAAAGGCTACATATTTTCCTATGCTCTTTTACCATGCAATCTCCAAACGGAAAGCCCTTGGTTTCTTTACTTGGCTCCTTCAGAGTGAAGTCACCAATTTAGGATCAATTTCAGTAGTACAGCCTTACATCTTTCTGCTATTAGTCCATCATTTGCATTTCCTAAAAACATAGTGCTCTTTGACACCCTCCTTTTAGGAGAGAGATATTACTCTCATTTGCCTTAATCTAAGACATCCAGCAGCTTACCCTCAAATTGTTTTAGTGAATGTTCTAATTCTTTTCTTGGATTCCTTTCAAGTTAAAAAAGATATGTAATAAGTTCTGGATCCAAATTACGTGAATGGGAGCCTTTATTCTACACTACTGGAAGGGAACACTTTTCACTCATTACATTTCTTTCATCTTTCCCTAAATGCATTCTAATTCAAAATGGGTCACCAATCGGAACTGTGAGAAAGGCTAATTTCTTATTTCATCAAATAAAAGGGTTTCTTAAAGGACCTTTTAAGACAAATGATGAGTGAGAATTTACATTGTCATATATTTAAATTAATTCTATTAATTCCAATCAATGTTTAAATGTAAAACAAATCTATCTACACCAGCATTGAAAACACCTCCATAACACACCTCTTGTAAGGCATCATATTGTGCAGTGTTCAACACCCCTCTTTTTGTGCCACTGAGGGCACCTTTTTCACTCATGCCATGAAGGGCACCTTCCCCTTTATTCACTATGTATTCATTGCTATCTAAATGCTTATTGCGTTGCCCTCTTGACCTTTCTGAGCTCCATCTTCTTTCATAAGAAAGTGGCCAAATGTTCTCATTGTCCTCATTATTACCTATTCTTTTTCTTTACATAACTCACAGGATGGCAGTAGTGGCCCGTGGTGGGAGTGCTGCTGGGCGCTGACGTGGAGCGGGGGAGTGTGGGGGGTAGTAAACTATGGATTACGGCCATTTAGAGGTAAGTAAACATATGAATAAATGAAACAAATTTCATTGCACGGGCTGCATCGCATTTGGCAATGCAGCGCGCGCAATAAAATGCAAAGGTCATGGGGTCATTGGCCACACAACTATTTTACTAGACTGTTATAGAGCTCATTAATATGTTCGGTATCTGTAATAAAGTATAATTGTAGTCACAAGGTAAATTCAAGTAGAGATTTATTTATAAGTTGCAGGATCATAGTTGTTGGTTACAAGCAGAATGATGGTTGGTTCAAGACCAATTCAAGCTAGTTCATGGCCCCACCAGGAGCTGCATCTTCACAGCTCAGCCCACTCACACCAACAGTCACTCTTCCAGTCCACCAGGCATACCAACATTCCACACTGTCAAGAAGCATTCTAAGGTTCCATACATACACACATGCAAACTGGCTGAGCTGCTGTAAATGTAAGCACAACATTATCCATATTTACTTCTTCTTCTAGCAAACTACCTTCCAGAGGACAGCAATTTCAAGATTTATTATCTTTCTAAAGTTCAGTAATTTACACCTTTTAAAATCAGAAATATGGTCTTGTACACTGTATTTTGGAAATCTTACATCTGATGTAAAATAATTTCTTTGCATCCCTCTATTCTTACTAAATTTATCAAAAACACAAACCTTTGAAAAACATTAAGCAGGAAAAAAAACAATTTGCTATAAACCACACACCCAAAAGTGACTATCTTTATAATGCCACTGGTGCCGACATCAACCATGCCCAAACTCTGCCAGGGCCCATTCTTAAAGGGTGGAGGGGCTCTGCCACCCCACCTTTTTTGCAGACATGAAGAGTGTCTGTCAGGGAGTGTCAAGGCCAGCCCAACAGACACTCTTTATATTCAGGTCAGGTAGACTAGTGCTAGACTTGCCCTAAATGAGGAGGTGCCTGGCTGCCTGAGCTGAGCTTTGCCCGGCTGGAGATGTCACAGCTCCTGTGGATGTGACCTCTTCAGCCTGGCAAAGTGCTTGAAGACTCTCCCCCTAATGACTAGGAGGACCGTCACTGATAGCCTCGGACCTGAGCACTTCAGTTGTAAGCCCGGAAGTACCCAGGGCTGAGTGTCTATCATTGATACCTTGTCACAGAGTCGAGTGTGTTCAGCAACTCTCACTGACCCTACTCCACTCTTTGACGAAATAGGGACTGCAGCCTTCTAGGGACTTTTGGTACGCCAACGAGAGAAGGCAACAGCCCCAACCCTTCTGGAAACTCTGAGGCTTGCCTGCAGCAGCTATGTTTTATGTTTTGTAATGTTTGGTGCATGCATGCATGTGTGTATGTATGAATGTGTATTTGTGAGTGACTGAGTGCTGTGAATATGTGTTTGTGTGTAGCCCATCAGCCCCATGCCTTCTCCAATTACTAGATGCCACTGTCCAGACTTTTCACCCCATAAGTATTACTAAAGAGAGGTCTTCTTTAAGTCTTCACTACTCTTGCACTGCCAACCATATATGCGCTGTACAGATCACATGTGCATTCCTGTTGAAGATGTATAGTTTAATCCAAAAATTAAATCAAATTTCATTTGCATGTTGTGGGCTACGAACAACCACATGTAAAAAGAGTATATCTTTTAAAACACTGCAGCAATTATTTCGGGGGCATTTGCTAAGGGGCCAGTGTCTTCATGCTCCTAGTGTCCCATGCTTATGTCAAGTTTGCAAGCGAGGCGACTCCTTCAGAGAGCTGAGGTTGGATGGCACAGGAAAGCTGCGAAAAGCAAGTTAAAATATGCCTGATGCATCTTGGAAGAATCGTAAACATCAGAAAGCAAAGCAGAGCAATTCATGGAAGTCAATTTTTTGCACTGGAGATGAAAAAAGAGGTTAAGTCAGGTATTATGACTACGTTATTTGAATTAATGTTATGTTAACAGTTTTAATTTTTACCGAACACAAAGAGTAACTGCAACCAATTACAGTATTTTCATGTCAAAACCTTGCTGACAGATAGAAATATTGTCTGTTTCTTTGTCCGTAACACTGGTTTACACAATCTTGTAAGCATTACCTTTTGATTTAAGTATTATACTTCTGTTGTAAATGTTTTTGCATTTTGGCAGTTCTTTGTGTACAATGATACCACTCATTTCAATTGATATTCTTTTTCAATCAATCAATCAAGGGTGTGTGAAGCGCAGCTACTCAACCGAAAGGGCTCAAGGTGCCTGAAGGGGGCGCAGCTCCTAGGTGATCACTGTGTACTCCGAAGAGCCAGTTCTTGAGGTCCTTCAAGAACTTGGAGAGTGGAGGTGTCTGTCAGTGGTGGAGAGGGAGGGTGTGCCATGCCTTGGCCGCAAGGAGGGAGAAGGAGCATCCTCCTGTTCTGGACTTCTTAATGTGTGGTACCTTCACAAGTGAGAGCTCAGCTGAGCGGAGTGATCTCTGGGATGTGTGGAGCATGAGGCGGTGGTTCATGTAGGCGGGTCTGATGTTGTGGAGGGCCTGGTGAGCATATGCAAAAAGCTTAAAGGTGATTCTCTTCACGACGGGGAGCCAGTGTAGTGACTGTATGTGTTGGCTGATGTGGCGTGGTGCAGTAGGTTGAGGACTAGTCTGGCGGCGGCGTTCTGGACGTACTGGAGTTTCCGGGTGAGGTTCTTGTTGATCCCGGCATAGAATGGGTTGCCGTAGTCTAGTCTGTTGCTGATGAGGGCGTGGGTGATGGTTTTCCTGTGTTTGAGGGGAATCCAATTGAAGGTCTTCGAGAGTAGGCTGAGGGGGCGGTAGTAGGGGGAGGTGACGGCATTGACCTTGCGGTCCATTTGAATTCAGAGTCCAGGATGATTCTGAGGTTGGGTGGGTGGTCCATGGGGGAGGGAGGGTTCCAGAGGGCGGGGGGCCAATAGGTGTAGCTCCAGGCATCGGGTTGTGGGCCCATAATGAGAACTTCTGTTTTGTCCGTGTTGAGTTGTAGGCAGCTGTTCTTCATCCACCTGGCGACTGCTTCCATTCCTTCGTAAAAGTTGTGTTTGGAGATGGTGGGTTCATTGGATAGATGGTGATCATCCAGGTTTCGGTTAGGAAGGCGACGTCAGGGGTGGTACTGTCAAGCAGCTCCCAGATTTCCGTGGCGTGTCTGTGGAGAGAGCGGACATTGAGGAGGATGCATTGCAGAGTTTGGGTGTGTTGGAATTGTTGCTAGAGGGTGGAGGTGGGTCCTGGGCCTCGGCTAAGGTGAAGGAGTGGTGGAAATATTGGCAGGTGAAGGGTCCGTGGTTGTCAAGAGGTGAAGAGAGCTTGTAGTTGTTGTTCTTGTCATTGTTGAGAGCATAGAGGTCTGAGGAGCTGTAGTGCTGGTGGGCCGGAGGACCAGGGTTCCTGGGGCTGGTTGCTGGTGGGATGTGTACTGGCGCAGACGGGCTGGCTTTTGGCGCGCCAGTGGTGCAGCTGCCATTAACTAGTTGTCGGTGGTGGGTGGGACAGTTGGGAGGCGGGAGCGGAAGGGGCTGTGGGGGCAGCAGAGGTAGGGAAACACTGATAGGGGTGGGAAGTGGGAAAGAGAGGAAGCGGGAGGGACAGGAATAGAAAGGTTTGAAGAAGAAATAAGAAAATAAAGAATAAATAAAGAAATTTAGGTGTTAGACCTGGCACCTTGGCGTGAGTCTCCCTTCCACTTTTTGCTGATGTGCCTCAGATGTTTTGCTGATGTTAGCTGCTCAGGGCACTGTGGCACTGCTAATCAGTGCCACAGTGCAAGTGCTCCCTATGAAAAGTGTACATATAATTGATTTCCATGATTGGCTTATTGGGTTTACTATCGGTCCCCAGTAAAGTGCACCAGAAGTGCCAGGGCTTGTAGATACCAATGCTGCTAGTGGGCCTGCAGCGCTGGTTGCGCCACCCACAGAAGCAGCCTTTTAAAATGTGCCTAAGGTCTGCCATTGCAGAACCTTCGTGCAGTCTGGTACTGTCATGCTGGCTGGGCAAGTGTACCCACTTGCCAGCCTCTAAACCTTCCCTTTACTTCATGTGAGTCACCCCGATGGTAGGCCCAAGAGCAGGGTGCATTGTAAGCATAAGGTAGGACAAGCCCTGATGTGTGTGGCCTGTCCTAATAGTGGTTTACAGCCATTTTCGTTTTTCACTATTGTAAGGCTACCTGTTATCCATAGGCCAGAATGGGCTGCTGGAATTATTACACTCTATAATCCCAGCAGGCTCAGAGAGCATCGTAGGAAGTCAAGTTTTGTACGCCTGAACTCAGAATAATACAATACTTCTTTTAGTAAAGTTTATTTTAATATCCTGTGTTTGCAAATACTACTTTTAGAAAGTTAGTATTTGCTGCCTAACCATTTCAGCCCACCTCTGCTCTTATGTGTATCTGCTGTCTGGTTTCTGTGAGTGACAGGGCTGGGGATGACAGGTGGTGAATAGAGGGATTACACCAGTATGGGTGGGGAGAGTGCCCCTTGACTCTGAATAGGGCTGTGCTCTGCCACCTCAATGCTGGCTCCGCCCAACTGTGCCCAGAGATCAGCATTCGCTTCAAGTAGCGTGGGACAGTGTTTGTAAAGCAGTGGGCCTTGTGAATTAAGCAATAATCAAGAACTTTAAGGAACTCTCTTCCAAACGAAAGTATTGTGGCCTAATTTCCTAAACGTTATATTGGTCTTGTGATAAATCTTCATAGCAACTTATTTTTATATAAAGTACATGTATTTTTGATACAAACCTTACGCCTGGTGTTCATTTGTGGTGGGTCTGTGATTTTACTGTATGTGGTCTTAAATGCTTAACTGACTTAGTGCCCTGAGGATTAGCCTTGTCTGCTCGCGCCACGCAACCTAAAGGGTGAGCAGGGGTTATTCTTAAGGATTAGTTCCCTTGCCCTGACTAGAGGAGAGGGTCCCTGTTTGTCACAAGGGCATACCTGTGCCAACCAGAGACCCCCAAGTCTAACATAAGAAAATCAGGAAATAGAGTAAGCAGGACAATCATGGGGGAATAATGCAGAAAAAAATATACAAAGGAGAAGAAGAGTGACAAAAAGCGAAGCCAAAAGAGACCGGCTGAAGCACGGGGGCCTCAGGGTATGAACCGTGGCCTTCTGCTCTAAGAGGCAAAGGTACTGCCTGGCTGAGCTGTGATGGAGCTGTGCGCTGGGAAAGCAGAAACCCAAAGGTCTTGCTCGTTCCCAGCGCGCAGCGGCCTCCATTAAGTAGGGATTGGGGAGGGCGGGGCAGCTGGGAGTGGGAAGGGCCGCGGGGCAGCAGCGGCGAGGAAACACCTATAGGGGCATAGAGTGGTGTTGGACTTGGCCTTGATGGCTAAAGTTCACTTAAATTTTTGCTTTTCCCCTAGATCGTTTTCCTGACAGAGAGCTGAAAAGTTAAATGCTGTACGTACTTGCCACTGCCAATCGGTGTGCAAGTACGAATTTTCCCTGTATAAAGTGTAGAGTTGGTTTGTTTGTCTCTGATTAGTATGTTTGCCATACTAGCAAGATCCCTAAGTGATGTGCACTGTGTGCGCCCAAGATAGTACTAAGAAATCGCAGAGAGGGAACACAGGTCTTCAGCGTAGGGCCTGCGCGCATTATGCTAAATTAGCATGTTGTCCTGACAAGTGTTACCACTTGTCAGGCCTTACTTTCCCTTTTACATACACATGGGGCACGCCTGTAGGACTTCCTCGGTAACCCCTAGGCAGGGTGCAGTGTAGGTAAAAGGCAGGACCTGTGCCAGTGTGGACGCTAGGCCCTGACAGTGGAAAATGTTCCATTTCATTTTCCCTGGTGAGGCCATCCTGCCCGTAGGACAGAATGGGGGAGGCTGGATGTAATATTGTTAGCCTAGTTTCCCAAAATTTGGAGATGGAACAATGAAGTTTGGTATGTCTGAACTCACAGCGTCATATCGCATGGTTTTGTCGCTGTGTGTCCAGAACGCTCTGTTTGAGAAAATGGCTGAGTTTGTGATTTAGACCTATTTGCGTGTCTCAGCAGAATGTGAATTGCCTGCCTGGATCTGAGAGAGGTGAGGAAGGCTGAGGGAGGTCGTGCCCTAGGAGAGGGGTGAAGACGGTGCCAGGCTGCCCCTCACCTGGAGCAGGGCGAAGGTGAGGCTTTGCAAGGTGAAGAGGCCTGGTTCAGAATCATAAAACAATAGACCCAGCACTCTCTGAGTGATTAAAGATCCAGGCCCCCAGTATCAAAGAGAGGACGGTGACACTGGGAGGGAGATATGCAAGACTGATTTAGGGAAAGGGTTGGGGACCCCTGAGCACAAGAAAACTTCAAAGACACTGAGGGGTATAACTAGAAGAACTGGAACCCCAAGACATTGGTTATGTTTTGTCATGTGGACAATGTCGTCAATCTCGGTATCGTTCAGAGGAGTGCTGGGAGTGCTTTGAAGACCCTGTGGACTGGTCGGACCTCTGGCTGCTTTGACCTTTCCTCGATTGGGATGAAAACCTCTGGCTCAGAAAGAGTTGCTAAATAGGCTGCGGGAGACGCTTGACCCTTGCTTGGTGATCTGGGGCTTGCGGGCAGTTTTTAACTCTTGACCGAGGAGAGACTGAAGGGGTGCTGCAGTGTGTCGTGCCCCCCCTTCTTCCTGAGCAGGACTTTGCTGTGTGCAATATACTGTACCCCAGGGGCCCAAGGTGAGCTGGCTCCCTGTTCGGAAACACAGGAACATAAATGTTTCCAGGAAGACTCAAGTAGCGCAGTGGTGGGACCGTGTCGTGGAAGCCTGAGAATTCCGAAGGGGTGCGTGGGCATCCGGAACTAATCAAGACTCTGACGTTCAGGATGCGTGTCTTGGTGCGGCTACAGGTGTTGGAGCGTCTGTGGATTGTGGGCATCGTGGAAGAGAGACGAGATTCGGGACGCACAAAGGGTGCGTGTTGAAGTGCAGTCTAGGCACTAGTGGAGAGTGCTGGGACATCGTGGGCACTGAGGAGGAGTGAGTCTCCGACATGCGGATCGGCGTGTGGTGGTAAGGTGAGACTCAGAGGCGCAGTGTGCATGTCAGGCTGCCAGCCGGGAGTTAGTGGAGAGTTCCAGAAGGCCGGGTGCACCAGGAGACGGAGCGGGTCTCGGACACGCCGGGGGTGCATGTCGAAGGTGCCACCGAAGGTGCTGGTGGGGAGTACAGGGGAGCCGTGAGCACCATGGAGCGAAGAAATCCTAACAGCGCTGGAGAGGTGGGCCAGGTGATCGGGCCCTCAAAGGCAACGTGAAGGAGCACCAGGGCGTTGGGTGGAAGGCATTGTAGAAGGAGTTGTGCTGAACGTTGACAGCCCGGACCGGCAGCCCCGCAGGAGCTGAGCTACTGGCCCGAGCGTGTCCTGCCTGTGGCGACAAGGTACTGAAGTGAAGCCAAGCCGCTGCGGCAGGAGAGGAGAGTGGGGTCACGCCCCCCCAGGTAAAGTGGATCATCACCTGGGGCAGGGTGCGGGCCCGGAGGGACACTCTCTCGGCCTCTCGCTGCTGGTAGCTGTGTGCGCTTGTTGCTCCTGCTCAGATTTGGTCCGTGTTGCTCCTGGACGGGGCAGTACAGGGGCCAGGGCCCGGAGTAGAACTTGGGTGTCATTGTTGATCCATGTTGGGGGCAACTGGTCGCACACGTCTGAAAACATATAGCATTTCTCATATTTGCTGCTAACGAACTATTGAATCACGCCTGACACTAGAGGTGCTTAACGAACTTAGGGGGTTAGGGCGCTACGCACTACGTTATGTTGCTCTTGCAGGATACCGGATCATAGCGTAGCGCACTGCATTGATTGTTTACTGCACTGTACTGAATTGCCCTGTGATGCATTACCTTATTCCTTCCTTGCACAGGGCATGCTGGTGGTGATACGCATTGCATTGTTTTCCTATTGCACTGTACGAAATTGCAGCATGACGCATTGCTGTATTCCTTCCTTGAACACGGCATGCTGGTAGCGACCCGAGTTGCATTATCTTGTGTGAACTCAGTACAGGATCTTGATGCTACGCATTGCATTGTTTCACTGTGGCACTGTACAGTAACCCATCGTTAAGTAGGGCAGTATTCCTTGTATTTTGCAATATGTGTGAATCTAGTGGTACAACTCACCTAACCGGTTGAGAGCGGGTAAAATTCAGCCTAACCGGCGGTTAGAAGCGGTGGTTGGGAATTAGAACCGCCCAAGCCACCGGAAACAATATTACCCATTGTGTATTTGTGGAAGTTGTATCGTGTGGTTATGTCGTATATCTTTTTATATAAAGTATACTCGTTTTAAACAAACTTGTGTGGAGTCCATTTGTGGTGACATCATTGGTGTTGCTGTGGGCGTGGTTGCACATACTGAACACTCGTGCCTTGGAGATAAGCCTGGCTGCTCGTGTCAAGCTACTAAGTGTGTGAGCAGGGCTGTCTCAGACGTGTCCTATCTTGGCCTAACATGGGAGCAGGGGAGGTCCGGGTCGCGCACTTGACAACAACGGTGCACGCGGGAACTCCGGCTTCTAACAAGCGGGAAAGTGAGGTAGGCTGAAGGACAGTAAAAGAAAGGTTTCAAGAAGAAATAAGGAAATAAAGAAATAAAGGGAATCAGGAAATAGTGTTAATTTCTATGATGTTTCTGTATGAATTACATCACTTCTAATCCGCTTGAGTTTAGGTTTGTGCTATAGGTTTTAGCTACTGATTGACATCTTAAGCAATAATTATTGTACTTTGTATTTCAGAATTGCATGTGTCCTCATATTTGTCCATTTATGCAGGCAGCCCACACGTAATGCACTCAATAAAATTAACATCAAACAAGTATTACAATAAAAACCCATCAGTCTTTTCAAAACTCGTTCTCTAAACTTACAGTTAATTATTTAAATGGCAAACAAGTCTGTAAATCTGATAGTCCAACTTAAGTCCAGGTATGCAATGCTTATCAGAGGTGTCACAGCCCTTCTCCCTCCCTCTCAGAAATTTCCCATTGCTCCTACCAGCAAATGAATTCTAACAGAACACATAGTAGTGTATCCACTGCATTCACAGTGATCACCAAAGTCACAAAAAGGCCACTATCTTCCTATTAAAAATGGATCCCCTTAGCATACAGGCAGTGTCAATACTGCAAATCACCGCACACACCTCAAAAACATCATCCTAGATAAATACCATTACAGTTATTGTAGATAATTACCCATTCTTGATATTAAATTTGATTCAAGTACACAAAAAGACTTTAACCATGTCATGAAACTGCCTGTCAAAACATGCCAACTCTCTATTCTGATTGACCTTTCGTCCTTACTACATATGTGAGCAACGAGATGTGAAAAGTGAGATATAATAATGAGATAGCACAGTACACCTTTTGTTTGTGTCTCTTAGCAGCACACATACTGTAAGATGTGCTCAATAAAAAATGTACCGAAGCACACACATACAGGTCACTGTATATCTATACTACTATAATAAAGTAAGAACTTTCAGGCTTTGAGGCGGGTAAACTCAGGAACCACTGCACCAATCTACACACCCGATACACCGTTGAAATCGACAGGGTGTGTAGATGGTTATAGGCTATATAATTGTCAAAATAAAACGTTATTTACAATATTTATATTTTTTTTAAAAGTAGTCCCCCCAAAAGTAGCGCCAGTCGCGACGTGCGTGCTCACGTCACCACGGGGAGGAGAGGCGTCAGAGGAGTGGCGGACATGGCACGGGAGGAGCGGTGACGTGAGGCCAGCGGCAGTAGGAGTAGCGGAGAGGCAGACATGGCGCGGGGGAGGAGTGGCGGCGGACAGGCGGTGAGGAGCAGAGAGGCGAGGAGCGGTAAACTGAGGAGCGGCAGATCAGGTAAGCCTCCGGGGACAATTTCAGGGCAGGCGGGTGTCGGCCCGCGGTGAGCAGCAGAGAGGCGAGGAGCGGTAAACTGAGGAGCGGCGGATCAGGTAAGCCTCCGGGGACAATGCCGGGGCAGGCGGGTGTCGGGCCAGGCGGGGGACGGGGATCGGCTGAGGAAAGTTCACAAGATGCACAGATACTTCTGCTACCATTAGTATGTCGGGCCAGGCGGGGGACGAGATTTTGGGATGCACAGATACTCCTGCTACCATTTGGGGTTACTGCAACACGCTTTAATAATGAATAGATGCATGTGTGTCTTTATGGAGCACAGAGGCGAAAGCCAGAGTCTCGGGGCATAACAATCACCACTTCATCTATCTTCCCATTCACTGTCAGAATCTACTTGGTAGTAGAACCCACCACGAAGACAGGTGAACGCACCTTACACTGGGGCGGCCGGGGGTCGGGGCAGGCGGGGGACGGGGCAGGCAGGGGCACGGGCTGCTGGGCAATGTCGGGGCAGGTGGGGGTAGGGGAAGCTTGAATGCTCCCGGACAAGGTCGGGACGGGCTGCTAGTAATTAGATATAATAATCTTCTTGTCTTAGACTAGAAGGGGCATATTGATCAAACTTTCCTTTAGCAACTCGCATTTTGTGATTTTTACTGAATCGCAAAAAAAAATTGCAAAAAGTCGCAATAGCAATTTGCGATATATAAGTACTGACTCGCAAAATTTGCGAAATCGCTATTTGTGGGTTGCAAATAGCGATTCCCAGAATACAATACACCATGATGATGTCAGACTCAGTAAGTGGCCACAACCATGCAGCTACCTGTGTGCTAAGAGGCCACTGATTTTCTTTGTAAGGATTTTTTGTACTTATTTTCTAAAGTCAAATAAACGTTGCTATCAATGTGCTTAAAAGAAGTTATTCACTGGCCTTTGCTATGGTGAAGTAACTTTGCTGAGTTGTTTCAATAATTTTAAACAGGCACCCTGACCCAAGTTCTGCAGCAAAAGCATTAATACTTTCTCTTTTCTTATTTACTAGTTATACTTCCTAAGGAAACTAACTCAGTAACACCAGTGCGCTATATAAATGCCTATACATTTACATTTACATTTACTCAGACTCGGAACTGGAAAAGATGCATCACTTTTCAGCTAGAATGACTCTTGTTCTCATCAGCTGATCAGTTGGAATCACACTCTCTGTGTTCAGTCGTTTTTTAGCTTCTGGATGTCAAATGCCGTTTTGCAAACATTTATAGAATGCAGTATAAACTTGCAGATCACCGGGCCAAACATTCCAAAGCATAAAGTAATACTTGTCGAGTGAGATGTCTAACTTAATACCTCAATCATTTATACTTTAATATATAAGTAGGCAGTACTTATCGCCCAGCAACAGGTCATCCCACTGCCAGGCAATATCTACCACCTACCAGGTGCCCTCCCAATAGTGACTAAGAGAGGCTCCCAGAGGAATGAAAATCTACCATCAACAGCTCTGAATACCAACCAATATTACAAAGCCAGCAAAAGTCACAACATTTTAAAAGAAGACTGGGCCCTGCTGCTCTGCTTTTCAACGCAATGCATGAGCCCCACCAGTGGGTCTTCCTCAGTCTAATGGCAGTGTCTGGGATCTGGAGGACCCCGGTCTTCCTTGGGGAATGGACTAAGATGCCTCTTCTCCAGAGTGACTCCATACTGGTGACCTCTTTTGTGTACTGTGGAGTACTTGGAGAGACTGGGGGAAAGGGCTTCTAGGACTGTTTCCCACATCCCTGAATGTAACTGTGACCCCTTATATAATCCCTCCTTTGTTCAGGTGTATCTACCCAGTGGGTAATTCACTGCCCTCGAATGCAGGTGATGGGTTTTTTGCTTTGCACACCCCACGGTAAAAAAGGAAAGTTCAACAAGATATTGTTTAACTTTTACATATATAAAATGCATCAAGCCCAAATATGGAAGAAAGACAATGTTTTTGAATGGGTTTTCTTACCATATACGTGGAATTTATTGAAGGGAAAGGAACATACTTTTGAATGACAAAGGCACATTCGAATGAAATACTTCATATGATAATTATGTTATATACTTCATCGTTTACTCTTCATTTAAACAAAAGTTGCACTTGGCTTCTATAATTATTGCTCGAATGCTTTCCTGAATGCAACACAATTGAGAAATAATTCCAAAATAATGGTGCATTCCTCATTAAGCAATACACCTGTGTAAACAATACCACAACAGAGGAGACTTGCATTTGTTAAAATAAGTAAAACTTAATTTTGCAGTGAGAAATCTAAAAAACTTGAATGTATATTAATACTGTACAACAGTGATATGTTGACACTGTTCAGCTACAATGAAAAAAAACATACTGCACTATCATAGCGATGGCGAAACATAGCTCATGTCGAATACATTATTAGTAGTGTCCAGACAGTAATTACATTTCAAATTAAAATACAAAGACAACTTGTTTACTTTAATTCAGAGTGATTTATGGAACTGTATGCCTGAATTAATAACAGGATGCTACTCTTTGGGCTATAACAATTTGTTTTGTTGACTGTAAATTAATTGATGTCATTGTATTGTGTATGCCAGCCTTTTATTACATGTTTAGATACACCCATTTCCTTGTGATCTAGACATTCGCTATATATTTAAGATTTACATTAGTTAACCTCTTCATGCTGTTCTCTCTGATTGCTTTGGTAGTACATCTCTGTATTTAATTTTCATTCATTTCCTTAAATTGCCTTCCCAGAGAACACAATATGGGGCAGCTATCAAGTCCTACCACAAACTGATTCAGAAATCCAGGGCAGATTATTATGTAAATAAAATAAGGAGTAGCAAAAACTCTGCAAAATAATGTTTTACCCTTTTAAACAGCCATACAACAACAGTGCTTTCAGTGGATTCCACGGAGGTTTCGACTGCTCACTGTGAGAAGTTACCAGAGTTTTTTATTGGAAAGATAGATGATATGTATGTGAACTTTACCCCAGACGCTACTGCAAAAAGCCCAGATGGCTCCACTAGCATCGCCCTGCCTTTGGTAGATTCTCTATCTCCTGTATGTCCGTCACTTTATGCAGCCAAGTTAAATCAGCCTTACCTGCTGACTCTTTCAAGCCAAATGTGTTCCTTAAACTCCAGGACTCTCTCCTTCCACCCTGCCTAGAATTGATTAATCTCTCTCTGTCATCAGCATCTGTACCAGGTCCCTGGAAGGATGACAAGGTTATCCCCCTCCTAAAGAAACCTTTGTTGGGTGCTCCTAAACCTGAACATTTTAGGCTAATGTCTCTCCTGCCTTTTCTTGCTATGGTAACAGAGAGACATGCCAATGCCATTTTAACTATGTTTTTAGAAGCGAACCAGATTTTGGACACCTCTCAGAACAGCTTTAGGCCAGCACATAGCACGGAATCTGCACTTCTTGTGGTTATGAAGCAACTTTGCTAAACTTTAGATGAAGGCAGAGCCGCAGCTTTGATCCTGCTCGATCCTTTCCCATAAAATCCTGCTCCAGCACCTACAGGACATCAGCGTATGTGGATTTGCTCTGTCCTAGTTCACTTCCTATTTTTAAGACAAGTCTTTTCAGGTCATTCCCCCAATACCTCTACAGCTTCCAATTGCACGCTCTGTGCCGTGGCAGGCCCCAGAGCTCTTTTCTGAGCCCTACGTTGTTTAAAATTTTAAATTTAATCTATGGACAAGGTTGTGAAATCTTTGGGGCTTGTGCTCATGTCCAATGTGGACAACACCCAGCTCGTGCTCTCCTTTTCCAACAACCCGATGTCAGACCTGGCCAATTTTCAAAGGGGAATGCTCTCTGTCGCAGAGTGGATGGACACCAGCTGTTTACAACTTAACATGAGCAAAACAGAAATTCTCCTATTAGGAAAAGACACTCACCCCTGGGGCGACCATTGGTGGCCCTCCTTCCTTGGGCCTCCCCCGACCCAAGACCAATGTCAAAAATATAGGTGTCTGCGTGGACAGCACCTTAAACTTTGAAGCGTAGGGGAAATCAGTGGCAGATACATGTTTCGGGCTCCTGCAAGGTCTTAAACCCATTCTTGGACTTTTTGTTCCTTGCACTAAACAGACCATCATCCGGGCAGCAATCCTATCCCAGCTAGATTCCTACAACATTGTATTTCTAGGAGTCAACAAGTCAGAGTTCACAAGACTCCAGTGGGCTCAAAACAATGTGGCTAGGCTGCTGTCATCAATTTTGAAATTTTGTCCAGCTTCTTGCAGTCTTTTCATACTGCATTAGCTCCCTGTGGAGAAGCATGAGCACTCCGAGACCTTGTGGACCACCCATAAGATCTTAATCTGTCCGGTTTGCTATCCCTGTATCAACCTTCACGACCCCTGTGATTCAGCCAACCTTTAGCTGGCCATTGTCCCTCATGTTAAGAGAGTAAGAGTGGGAGACGGACAGCTTGTTTTATGCAAAAGCCACAGTTCTCTGGACCACGCTTCCTCCCCCAATCAGGAACGTCCAGATTTACTTGTCCTTCAGGAAACTTCTGAACAACTCGCTTTTCTCTACTTAGGATTTTCCTTTGGATTTCTGCCTCCCTGGCCATTGTTGCAGCATGTTTAGATTTTGGGACTAGCGCTGGGAAGCCCCGTTGCTAGGGCAGCTTTGCGCTAATAGCATAACATAACATAAGACATATTCTGTTATATGCTGCCACAGATTTACCTCACATTGATATTCACTCTATTGTATTACCAAATTAATTAACAGCCTGATTCATCAACGGGCGTTTTGCGAGCCCCTAATAGCGAATCATAGCGATTCGCTATTAAGGACTCGCAAAACGGTAATCATGTAGGAATCGCATAATAAAATGCGATTCCTACTGATTCCTTATTTGCGATTAGCAAATTGCTAATCGCAAATTAGGAATAACTTGCCAGTCATTCCTATGGGCCAAAAGGCCCATAGGAATGAATGGGGAGTATTCCTTATTTGCGATTAGCAATTAGCTAATCGCAAATAAGATTGCGATTTGAAGGGTGCCAGGGGTGTCCACAGGACACCCTGTAGCACCCCTCAAATGAAATTTCACACAGGTGTTGCACACACACATGTCCAAAGGACATGTGTGTGTGTAACATGCAACTCAGAAAAATGCGTTTAAATGCATTTTTCTAAGTTTTCGCAATTTACCGCGAGGTCTGACCTCGCGGTAAATTGCGGCAAGAAATTGCGAATTCGCAAATTTTAATTGGATGTTGAATTGCATTTAAGGAATCTCTAATAGAGATCCCTTAAATGTAATTCCTCGCACATTTGCGACATCGCAATTAGCGATTTTTGCATTTGGGATGCTGAATCCCAAATGCTAAAATCGCTCTCGCAAAGGGCCGGATTCTCAGAATCCGGCCCCTTGCGAGCGCAATTTAGGTTCATGAATCGGGCGGTTGATCTTTCAAAAATAAAGAAGAAAAAAGTGTGCACATTTTGCAAACTATACAACCAGTTGGCAACGTGTTGTAGAAGGCGTGTTGACAATATTTCAGTTGTGTTCGAAAGCGACACATCATTTTTTTAAAACATGTTGTGTGCAAAAATAATAGAAACCAAAAGCAAAGTTCTTTTGAATCGTGCTCAGTTCTGAAATATGCAATAGCACAGTGGGGTTGGAATTCTACATCGACAGCAATTTAATAAATACATGAATGTCCTGTACTCAAGGGTAATGGACAATACCTTATTTAGAAAGGAATGCTTTGAAAGGCACCCCGGAGAAGCATAGTGGGTTTAAATATCACAGAGAGGATAGTTACACTGCCAACAGGCAGACTGCAGGAGCATAGAATGACATGTAACGACATCTCCAAGTATTCGAACTGAATGGGGCTACTGTTGCACTGAGTGCGTTTATTTAATTCAGTGTGTTTTTGATTGAGAGAGAAAAGGATTACTGACTACAAATGCACGTTTAGACAAGGTACTAAAATTGCAAACTAGCAAATTCAATGTGATCAAAAAGAAAACGAAACATTCAATAATGTGGAGAATGCCAAAGATGGCCAGTTTAGGTTTAGATTAAAACATTTTTTTTAAAAAGTGGCTATTTTATGTATATTCATTATTGTTCTCTAGTTTTCAATTGCGCGTGTTTACTTCACTTCGACGTGGACCTGTCCAAACCTAATAGCAGACATTCGTCAGAAGAAGAACAAAAAGTGGTGCAAAAAAATTAAACTGTAACTTGTTGCAATATTTAATGCATCAACGAAACAAACGAATGCCTGTGATGGGACGAACTGCAGCGCTTTCAACTCAAAACGTGACATTGTTGAGAGGTGACTCGTTTGGTTTGCGTTCTAAACACAGTTATGCATATACTGTTAAGATGAGAGCAGCTGTGTGATGTAGTTTCAGAATGCCATATGTCCCACTGTCTGTTGAATGGTGTGGTGACTGGGTGTGTGAGCCTAACACCTTCCCTTCACATTCACAGTGCTGTGACCAGCATTTGTCATCATTTTCAATGGATAAAAAACAACCACTTTCACACTACTCAGAGCCCTAGGATTTCGTTGGCAGTTGTTGCCAAGATTCCACGTGGTACAGAATGCCTAAGTGGGTTTGGTCTCGGGCATGATAAAAACGTAATTTTATTACCCACGTTTGGGGCAAGTAGAAGGTTTCCTGTGAAAGCGAGAGTACTGTTGAAGATTCTTTGCTTAGTACACAGGGTTATTTATGGAAGAAAAGTTTACTTTACCTGGAGCACAATGCCTTCTTTTGATTCCTTTCATCATGAAAGGTAGGGCAGTCAATAATGTCTCCTAACAAGCATCTACTTTATGCAATAGACTGCCTACTACTTTGCAGATCTGATGCAGTTCTTCTGGTTCAGACGTGTTTCTAATTTTATGTTTTCGATCTTTTTTAATTTTTTTGTTAAGTTTTATATAGAGCAAACTAGACCCGAAGGTATCAGAGGAGCTTTACATGAGCACCAGTTACATTACAGACGGACATTCAAACTATAATGACCTGGTCCTACTCAGGCAATATTCTTTACTATATATGGATGTACTACTTGTTGCAGATCTTTACAACTCTCTCCCCTATCTTTCCAGTTCATGGGATAGAAAGTACACCGCTTTATTTACATGTTACTTGTCATTGTCCTCAAGCATTCAGCAAATAGATTTCTTTGTTATACTGAAGTATCTCTCACTCTTCTCCTATCAAGTTTCAAACCAGTTGATATGTTGCTGTCAGGAACCACATTGTTGCATCAGTCCTGCATACTGATTTACACAAATCATTAAGGACTCGAGTGACAGTTAAGCCTCAGTTGGTCAACCTTTGGTATAACGTAAGACAGATCACATACACACACACCCAAGATGGCTGCCGCAGTGGCCACGGTGGTAGATAAGTGCATTACACAATCTAGTGGGTTTCTGAAATGCGCAAGATTCTATCTGCGCACTTCAACTGAAGTTCAGCTGAGGAAACATTGTTGGTAAGGAGCTCCGCGTTTACTATTCAGAACGAGAGTTGTAAAGTCTATAGAATTGTAGCATTTCAGTCATGAATAGAGCAGCGCTTCTAAAGACATTTAGTCATAGTTATTTCGGATTCTTTCGCTCTTCGAAATTCCGACTTCAAGAGCAGAAGCACTCCAGTTTCGAAGTCAAGTAGAAATACAATCGGGCAGAGTCTGACTACGAATCTGAGGAGCTGTGAATTCGGCGACAGTCTTTTTGAGAACTCGTACTGAGCGAAAGGTTTCAAGTTGCAGATACTGTTGGAACTTCACTCCGCCGCAAGCTTTGGAGATTGAACTGGTACTGTAAAGTTTCGACTCGTTTCTACCCAGTCAAGCCCTTACCTTTGCTGCGCTTTACCTGTTCCTTCCCTTCCCAGTCTCCCCTCCCTGGTTCCTTTTTGTGCGACCTCTTCAGGAACTGGTAAAAGACTACGCAATGGTATCTACTTGAACATTACCTGAGAAATACGAACTTATCAAGGCTGAGTAGAAGAGAAGTCAAGGTATTCATTCTGAGAGAATAGGTCTAGAGTAGTAAAACTTCTACGACCCCCTTTGTTAATTACATTTCTCTTGTTATAGAAAGCTGAGTTCTCTTCAAGAAACAACTACATCGATATCCATAGAAGAGAGGCAATGCTTCGAACACAGCTGGTAGGATAATTGCTGATAAAGTGCATAGAGCTATAGTATGTTGTAGGTTGTTTGCTTATGTCCCTTCTTCTCTGTGCATTAGGCATTCACGCAGCAGAAGTTCAAACACAGAAGAAACTGCATTTCTGCCAAGGTGTGGATGTGACGGAGTGTCTCTTCTCTCTCTTTCCAATTCCCCTTTTCCCCCCTACTGGTTATGTAGCCTTCAGAGCTGCGGCACCGGCGGGCGGGCGTTGGGAGTACCGTCCATTCTGCTCCTGCAAAGAACTTGGCATCTTGACAGTTGCATAGTGCATTTGTCCAATTTATTAATGCTGTTAATTCACTAGGAAGAGCCATCCGTTAATTTATCATCCAGAAATAAACACACACTATTTCCAGAGGCTATGAAATCCACTAGTCCGATGAGTGTACATCACATTGAGGCAGCCAGGAGACAGTGTTGATCAATAGAACACATTTATCATTAAATAATTTGACTTGTGATTGATCCTAAGAGTCTTTTCACAAAATGGTGCAAATATGTATAGATTGTTTCGCGGCCAAGATCCAACTCATAAAATCCCTTCAACCACAATTTGTGTACCAAGCCACAGTCCTTACAGCACATCTAGCCATCTGATTCCTTTTACTTTTTCTAGTTATCACCGGCCATGTACAAATTGTCTTGGGGTCCGCAATGATCTCTCTTTTCACTTCATCACACTTTTCACACAATCCAAGTCCAACAATCTAGTAATTACATTGCGGAAGACAGTTTACAGACTTCTTGATTGAGAAAACACACACCCTTCCCTATAATCAGTGTATTTAGCTGTGCATCTACATACCATGCCATTTGAAATATATTCAATATTTATTCAAAAGCTTGGAAAGGAAATGGCTACACTAATTCAAGAAAATGTTAAGTCTAAATTTGCTTTTCCCCAGTGTCAGCAAAGATGACTCCCAGCTGATGGCCTTGTGTGCTATCATATTAGTGCCCAATAGCAATATTTCCTGTGTTCAGGAGAGTACAGGTTGGTCTTGCTAAATTAATTGAAGATTTTAGCACCCTCGACTGCTCAGGATGGCCAACTCATTTCTACAACACAAGCGATGGGAGTATCCTTAGTTTGATTTGTGTTGCTTCTATCAACCAGAATGTTTTGTCTACACAGCAGTTGAAGACATAACACTGAGGAGGGCTGTAGAAGTGTGTGATATACCCATATACCCATCTCTGATCATTGTCTGAATTGCCTCTCTGACTGCCTTACATTTGGGAATTGGCAACCCTTTCAATATGCTTTTCCCTTACAATCAGTTGAGAAAGTACTTGTTAGCACGAATCAAACGTGCTGTAAAGATGATGCATCTACCTATTACAGTGGCTGTTCCTCCACAATTTCCATGGACGGTCTCAAAGACACACCTTATAGGGAGCAACAGCAATCCACATAGCACACATCCACTTTCCACCCCTGAAATTCAGAGAGGACCTGGCAGTACATCTTTTCTAGGAGAACTCTATCCTTCACCAACACAAAACATTCTTACTCTCACTCAGGGCTAAAACACATCTCTGGCCCCCTCCACTACTCACACCGGCTCCATTTATGTACCTAATGTCAAATCTATCCTCTCTGACTTAATGTACAACAAGACAGTATGTTTTTTTGGCCTTCGATGTAGAAATAAAAGTATTAATTAGAGTTGCTCGTTCCATGACTCATAACAAAAAAATATAAACCAAGTGGTACATTTTTACATCGTGGGAAAAGAATCAAGAAATACCGAAAAGAAGTATTAGTAAATGAAATGGAAAAAAAGAACAAAGGATAACCCAGGCTAACTAAACCTCGTAGTTCATATCCAGCACTAATTGCTACAAGTGACTGAGAACTAAGGTTTTAACTGAAGGTGACTTAATATTCTAATAATATTTAATGTGTGCAATACTCAAAATTAGGGGAAGACAGACTCACACAATCAATTAAACCTTCCATTTCAGCACAGCAGAAATCCTAAAAGGTAAAACACAGCAACAAGGTTGTCGTCAAAAGGGCGCAAAAACAATAAACAACAACCCATAACTAAGCTAACATTGTATTTACATATACCAGCATTTACATCCAAGCTACTGACAGCCTTTGTTTACTTATTGGTTCATGTTTCTTTATAACTGTTAAGGGCTCTTGTGTATAATGGTGCACTTCAGCAACTGCTTACTAAAATGATGAAATAAATTTTAACTGAATAGGAACCTACCCAACCCTAATTAACCTGCCCTTTCCTCATTTTTTCACTTAACAGTTTGGAACAAAAGACTATGGAAAGAGCAGACACTCCCACTAAGGACGAAGAGGAACTTTACAGAGAGGGACGCACAAAAGGTGGTCAATTTAATTATTGACAACTACGAGAGCTAAAAGGTCTGCTTTCATTTGTCTTCTGTGCATGCCAAATAAAGTGGGAGCGGTCCAAGGATAAGTTTTCCAAGAAACAAGAAACAGTTTGCACCTGTGATCTCAGTCCGTGATTTGGGGTTAAAATAGGCCATCTCAGAAACGTTCACAATTCCATATTTTATTCTTTTGTAGCTTTCATCACACTCTGCATACTATGGCAACAGGACATTTGTCAAGTCTCTCAATGGGGCTCTCACAGTAGCAAAGTCATGAATGTACATTGAGCAATAACTGGACATACCTAAGAAGGCTTGCAGTATAGTGACATCTTGAAGTGGGAAGTAGCTCACAGTGCTTTCACTTTATCCGGGTCAGGAGTCATTCCCCAATCAGAAAATATGGGTTTCAATTAATTTAAGTTCTGGCTTGTGAAACTCACACTTTGCTGTTTTCAGAGTGAGACCTGCATCATCAAGTAACTGTCACACTTTTGTAAGAGCCTTGTCAAGCTCCCTTTGCGTTGCTCCAAATACCAGTATGTCAGCACGGTAATTAGAAGCATGTGTGACAGGTTGAATTTTTCGACAAATAACATGCTGACAACACTGAACAAGTCAATATCAGATGAAAAAGGGTTCACTGACACAACCTCCATGTCATAAATATCGATGTGAAAAACTATGAATGAAAAAATATAGACAACGAAATTATTGACTCCTATACTTAAAGAGGTAAGTACACAAATATCGACTAGAAAATATTGATGTAAAAAATATAGATGTATAAAATATCAATTTTTTATTATAAATATAAAATAAAATATGCAATAAATATATATAATATACATTTTAATAAAATATAACAAATAAACTTAAAAAAACAAACACACAAACATAATTATTTATACATATATATTTACTTTAAAACAATAAAAAAACTATTATTTTTAATTTCTGTTAAAAGTTTTAAATTATATAAAAAATAAACAATATATATCAATGATTTAAATTAAAAAAAAATTAAAACAAACTACTAAAGAATATTTAAAAAATGTAAACTTACATTTCATAATACAGTCAGTGCAACATTAGGGAAAGTGTTGGCTTTTGGAGGGTTAACAATAAGTATTCCCACACCAATGAGTGCAACAATAGGGTAAGTGTTGGATAGCGAAGGGATGAAAATGACTATTCCCACTCCAAAGAGTGCAACAGTAGGGAAGAGTTGGATAGCAGAGGGGTAGAAATGAATATGCCCACTCCAATGAGTGCCGCAGTACGATAAGTGTTGGATAGTGGAGAGGTGCAATTTACTATTCCCACTCCAGGGAGTGCATAAGTAGGGAAAGTGTTGGATAGAGGAGGGGTAAAAATTGCTATTCTCCCACCAGTGAGTGCAACAATAGGGAAAGTGTTTGAAAGCAGAGGGCTAAAAATTACCATTCCCACTCCAGTGAGTGCAACAGAGGAGAACGTGTTGGATAGGGGTGAAGGACTGGGTTTTTCTAAGACCCAGCGGTGCCAGGGATAACACCTAAAACCTTCGTGGGTAACCTGTTCCGGCGTACAAATGACAGAGACACGGGACACTTCCTTCTGCGTCAAAGATTCGAGGTTTATTACTGCAGGGAACACAGAAGTCACAAGAAGTACAACACGTGCAAGTCCGAGGAGTCTGCTTCGAATTGTATCTGTGGATCGCTCTTCTTATACAGTTTTTGGGCATAGGATAACATGGTGAACAAAAGATTACAACTTGATTCCCACAGTAAAAGGTCATAGGGGGTCGCTTTCATGTATTCAGGGCCCGGAACATAATTAAAGTAGCATTTGGCAGTTCCCAACTGTAAAAGTACATCTTCCCACCATTAGTACATTCCGTTCGGCTATAAACGAATCAAGGAAGAGACAGAAACAGGTGCAGAGGAAAACAAGGACAGTGAGCAGATCGAAGAGGGTGTAAAAGGGGTGGTATCAGGAAACACGAGTTGCAGGCATCAAAGGAGACGTGCCTAATGAATGCACAACTGAGACAATAGACCGGCACGGCAAGATGAGCCTCGAGCGGGGCCATCTGCCTTACAGTACCATCCCCCTCATCATAAAGACACCTTCAAAGGAACACGTGTCTTCCGCAAGAGTTTGGGAATTCCAGGGTCGCGAAGCAGACAGCGTCCGTTCGCTGGCTATTTGAGGGCAAGAAACAAAAATGGATGCCGTATCTAAAATGGAACCCGTGGGTTCAGATGAAGAAACCCACGAAACAAACGAACGGTTTAGGCTAGTACAGCGAAAATGCGTACACCCACTAAACTCGTCATTTGCGGTTCATAGATACCAGACTCGACCATATTCGTGCGAGTCGAAAACACCACTTACAATTGTCACGGAACCTCAGACGCTCCTTTTGCCCTCATGTAGGCAAGCACTAGTCGGAATCAGAATCGATCTCGATATTCATCAGACCATCCATATGCTGTTGTAACATAATTCTATCCATCAGTGTACCTTTGGTAACAGGCGGCCGCCTTATACACGTCGTAGCACAGAGGCCACATAAGGCAGGACCACACTGCACACAAAGACAACATGTGAACAGGAATGCTACGACAACCCCAATGATCATCAGAATCTTCCAACCCCAAGTCGACATTAGGCCCCAAAACCACCCAAGTAGCGTCCAATCCCCTACGTCCACGTGTATGGACTCAGAGATCTTATGCAACTTCGAGATGGCTTGATAGACAGTCGGAGCGTTGTCTGGAATGAATATACAACAACTCGAATGGATCACCTTACATACTCCACCTCGATCTGCTAAGACGACGTCTAAAACCATACGATTTTGTAACGTCATAAGCCTGTCCGCCTGAAGCTCTGCTGTGATGTTGCCAAGGGCACTGGCAGTGATATTAGCTGTCGTTTCCACCACTCGAGTCAACTGTCTCAGGTTCCTACTATTGATCATAGGTCCCCAAAACGGCAAGAAACCCTTGAAAAAGTCTCCTGCCTCTTGACCGGCAGTGTCCTCTTTGCTAATCACGCCTCTCACAACTCTGGTCTTGTGATAATCGGAGGCAACTGTAAAAGTCGGTGGCAACAAGTTTGCGATATAACAGGTGCCCGCGAAGTCAAAGGGCAACCATGTATATGCACGGTCGTAACAGACAAAGTACGTACCCTTGGCAGTCAGGGGAAGAGAGCATTGGTAAAACATATGTTTCAGAGCAAGCACTCTCCCCGAGGTGAGCCCTCGGGCTTCGGCCACGGCCTTTCAAACAGAAATTACCAAGGTGGGGTACGATCCATATTGGAGATGAGCTTCTAAGCTGTCTATCGCCCACGAGCACACTATACTCAGCCTCACTCAGATCCCTATAGGCTCGCACCTCTTCCTCTGGGATAAGCGATGGTTCATAGATATCCCTATCTAAATCAGCAATCGCTATTGCCAAAGACTTATGGTACGGACCGGGACCAAAGTGTGGAGAGCGTGGCTCTCGATTGGGGTAAGAATCTAGTGCGCTTCGAAACATTGTTTGGAATGCTCGAGCTGAACCCTGGGAACTGTAAGGAAGGACTAAGTACATTGGAAGGACGGCCGAACACAATCTCATAGGGACTGAGCCCTACCCGAGAGTGTACAGTCGCCCTGGTTGACAGAAGAGCTAAGGGCAAAGCGTCAGGCCACGAAAGACCAGTCGTAGCCTGAATCTTCGCTAGTTTTAATTTAAGGGTGCCATTGTACCCTTCAACCAAACCTGCTGACTGGGGATGATTGGCGCTATGGAACTTTTGTGTAATTCCAAGGCCTTTGCACACATTCTTCATTACACTCCCTACACACTCACTTCCGTTATCAGACCATACAATCCGTGGCATTCCATACCGAGGAAAGTATTCCTTCAGTAGGACTTTTGCAGTGGACAGGGCAGTATTGTCTTTGAGAGGGTAGGCTTCGATCCATCGAGAGAATGCGCAAACCACAACTAAAACGTACTTTAGGTTATTGCATCGCTCCATATGGATGAAGTCTAACTGAATCACCTCAATGGGACATGAAGGTGGAGCAAAATGGCCAGGGGGTGTAGGCGTTCCTTTACCAGGATTGTACATCATACATATCATACAATTCTTAACCAATCTCTCAGCACACTTAGCAATACCATCATTCTTCCATACAGGGGACAACAGCTTACAGATACCTTTCGCACTAATATGTGACAAGCCATGTGCCATCGTCACAACAGCTAGCACATACGCATCCGGCAACATCCACCTCTTATTCTCCGACAAATCAATACAGCAGCCATTCGCATCCAGCTTTCCCGTACTCTCTTTCCACTTCATCTTTTCAGTCTCAGTAGCCTCATTCTGAATCGATTTCACACTCTCGATAGTGTCCTCACACATACCAGTTTCTGCAGGCCACCTTACCGAACTCGTCACATACATTCTAGTTGTAAGGTTCCTGGCAGTCTCCTTAGCAGTTTCATCAGCGAACGCATTGCCACGACCAACATCATCCATCACCTTACGGTGTGCACTACATTTAATAATCGCCACCTGCTCGGGCAATGTAAGTGCATCCAAAAGATCATTCACAAGCTGTCCATGCTGGATCTTTGTACCATGCGACGTCATGAAACCTCTCTCTCTCCACAAACGTCCGAAGCTGTGAGCAGCACCAAACGCGTACTGGCTGTCCGTAAACACATTCACCCGTTTCCCCTTTGACAAAACACACGCTCTAGTCAAGGCAATCAGCTCTGCCGCCTGAGCAGAATTCTGATTCAATCTCGCAGTCTCCACAACCGTACTCTACGTCACCACAGCATACGCGGTCGTCACATCACCATTCGGCAACTTAAAACACGACCCATCCACATACAAGGTACCATCGGGGTCTTCCAATGGAGTATTTTTCAGGTCAACACGACCTTTTGTTTCCTCCTCAGTTCGTAAGTAGCAGTCGTGAGGTGCTACCTCATCTGATTCCATATTGATTGGCAACAAAGTCGCCGGGTTCAGGACATTACAACGCTTTATTTGAATGTGACTTGCCAGAAGCGTCAGCTCATACCCAGACAACCTTGCACTCGTCAAGTGTTGGGTTTTCGTACGATTCAAGAGAGTGTCAACTGCATGCGGAACCATCACCGTAAGCATATTATCCATGACCAATCCTGCAGATTGTCGGATGGACACCGCAGCTGCCGCTGTTGCTCTCAAACAACTCGGCAATGCTCTAGCTACCGGGTCCAAGGTCGAGGAAAAATATGCACATGGACGCTGCTTACCACCGAATTGTTGCGTCAAGACACTCAACGCACAACCTTCCCTCTCATGAACGTATAGTGTAAACGGCTTACTGTAGTCAGGAGTACCTAACACAGGGGCCGAACACAACGCATCACGCAATTCAGAAAAACTTTTCTGACATTCTTCCGTCTATGGTAAAGGAGTTGGAACATCCTTGCACGTAAGAGCCACCAATGGTTTCGCTAGCAATGAAAAATTTGGAATCCATTGCCTGCAGTATGACGTGATACCTAAAAAGGCACGCACATCTCTCTGAGTTGTTGGCACAGTCATTCGAGCAATCGCTGCAATTCTCTCTGGGGTCAACCTTCTTCCCTCCTTTGACAATAAGTGACCTAGATAGGTTACTTCTTGACAACAATATTGCAGTTTAGAAGGTGACACCTTGTGATGTAAGTCACAGAGATGCTGCAACAACGACACTGTAGCAAGTTTGCAAATGTCCTGAGTGTCCGTAGCCACCAATAAGTCGTCGACATATTGGATCAAGGCCGCACCGGCCGGCAACACAAACGTGCCAAGTTGGCTCTTCAAGGCTTGGCTGTATATCGATGGGCTCTCACAGTAGCCCTGAGGAGCGCGTTTAAACCTAAAACTGCGGCCACCTAGAGAGAAACCGAAAAGGTCCCTACTCTCCTCAGCAATCGGAATGCTGAAGAAAGCATTCTTCAGATCGATCACTGAGAACCAGGATGCAGAGGCTGGAATCAGAGTCAGTAAAGCCGTAATGTCGGGCACCACAGGGAACTGAGGAATCACAATTTTATTCACCTCCCGTAAATCGATGACAAAACGATAAACAGGAGGCTTAGATGGATCAGTGCATTTCAGAATGGGCAGCACAGGGCTATTACACACGTTTCTCCGAGTCTCCTCGATAACAACTTTTTCGATCAAATCGTAGATGATCGCTAACAGCGCTCGCTCACCATCAAGGGAGATACGATACTGGGGAATACGTGGCAAACGCACATTAGATTTCAAGTGAACAACATAAGGGGAGATGTCAAGCAGGCCCACGTCATTGGGACCTGTTGCCCACAAAGATGCAGGAAGAGAACTCAATTCCGGTGGAAGCTTATCGATGGACAAATACATAGGAGAGATGACTCTCTCACCCAATGTAAGCTTTACTCCCGCAGGAGAACAATACAAAGTCGCATACAGACGTTTCAGCAAATCCAGGCCCAAGAGATTTTCACCACAACCAGTAGTCAAAATCAAAGGAGCTTGCAGCTCTCGAGGCCCAATTGTAAGGGGCAAAGGGCGCGAAACCGGATTGCTAACAGGGGCGCCAGAGAATCCAACAGAAACATTTGTTAAGCCAGACAAAGGTGCGCCAGGGAGTTTCGAATGCATGATGGAACTTTTCGCTGCACCAGTGTCCAACAGAAAAGGCTCAACTTCGCCCGAGGTGGCAACTGCGACGCAAGGCCCTCTGATCAACCGGAACTGATACTACTCCCTCTCCTTGTCTATGGCTGTCCTAGTAATTACCGTCGTCAGTGCCCTGATCGACGTAATAATCGTCCACATTGTACTGTGCGGATCTGCCTTGCGACGATCCACGCTGATCGAAACAATTATTAGAATCAGAAGAATTATTAGAACGATCATTTTGAACACAGCGACCTCTACAACGTGAGGCCTGTTGAGGACCACTAAGACCTCCTCTAGATGAATTACCACTATTTCGATCACGAAAAACTGGGCAATCGAATTTCAAATGACCCTCACCCCTACAATAGGCACAATGATTGTACCCCAGCATAGATCTCTGCGAAGAGGAGTCATTCCGTGATTGTGACCTATTTGACTGAGACTGCGATCGATTCCGCTGCTGCGAATCATTCTGATTCGAACGCGGAGGATACGCTTGTTGCAACAACACTTTCGTTTTGAGCTCTTTCGTCTTTTTGTCCGCACGATCATTTTCCTCTTTCTCTCTATTCTCATAATATTGGGCCGTAGCCAATATCTGAGCAGAAGTGGAAACAGCCCACGCACTCTCTGAATTCTTTAATTTGTTACCTAGGTCCGGCAACAAATTCGACACAAATTTGTCCACGAACAGTCTCTGACCTCCCTCAGTACCCATATCTTGACCACTATGATCAATGAATGCTTCCTCAAATCTTGTAAAGAAATCAGAGACACTCTCATCCTTCTTTTGCTTGCAAGCGGACAATTTGTCCCAATTCACTTTCATAGCTGGCATAAGCGTTTTCATAAGGGTGATTATTCTCTGAGGAAGATCGGTAATGAGCTGGTCAGGCTTAGCCCCACCGACTTGTAAGTCATCTGCAGCTCTAAGTGCAGCCCAGTCACCACCTAATACAGCTGCATGGTCTTGCTGACGAATCTTTGCCCATACCGGTTGCGGTACGACATTGCCGAACAGCAAATCGATGTCGGCAAGATTCATTATCGTAGCATCCACTAGCTGCGACAATTCTTTATAGTACCCTGCAGCATTTTTGCGAGGGTCAGGCAAAGATTGCTTCACCTGTAAAACTTCTGACCGTTTCCACGGAAGATGTATCCACACTCTCTGGAAGTGCGGCAAGACTGCAGGATTACCACCAGGGTTACCTGGCATCCACACTGGTGGAACCTCACGCATGGGATAGTGACCAGGCGCTGCTGGCGGTTCCTCCGCGTCATCTGTAAACAATGCCCGAGGCATTATAGCAGGACGAAAAGATAGCAACTGCTCGACAGCACGTTGAACATTGCTACCCACCATTATTCCGCTCGCAAACTGAAGCTGAAGATTAGTTAGAGCATCCAGTACATCATCAGCAGCATCAACTGATATCTGATCACGTAAAAGCTTGCACATTTCCTCAAACACAAATCTTTGTGTCGGCGCATTGAATTGAGAAAACGTATCAACCACCACACGTGGAGGATTCCTAAGGGGATATCTAATCCAATTTGTCGCCATATTGTATAGCGTGTCACGCTCCCTACCACCAGGAAGCTGACTTCGTCTTTGGGGAGCATCAGAACCAGCGGACCCAAGAATCGGTCCAAGAGAAGTGAAGAAGTTAGCAGCAACAGAAGAGACACGACGTCGAGCAGACGGGGTAGAAGAGTAAAGCAACGGGGTAACAAGAGAAGTGTCAGAAACAGAAGGGACAGCAGGAGTAACCAAAACAGTAGAAGTAGCGGGAACAGGAGTATGAGGAAGTACAAGTGGGGGAGCAGTAGGGACAGGAGCAGGTAGGGGAGCAGGAACAGGTTGGGGAACAGGAACAGGAGCAGGTTGAGGAACAGGAGGAACCACAGGAGATGCGGTATCCTGTGCATACGGAGGTGGCGACTTCAATAGATAGGACAACAAAGGGTCCTCTACTACTTCCTCCTTCTTATCCGTACCCGTCGGTAAAGCGGGGTAACACTTATCCACAGTCATGCGCTGCAATCTATCAAAAACTTCCTTTTCCTTCTCCTCCTTATCTCGCTGAAACTGCTCTGCATTTCTCACCGTTGTAACAATCCCTTCTCTCTTATTACGTTTAAGCTGCCTGATTTCTTTCTGCTTGGCTTCTTTACGCCACAACCGAAAGAAATCAAACATGGCCGGCCTTGCTTTTCTTTGGAACAATTTAGCTTCAAGATTATCTAAAATCGGGGCCTCAAAGCTACCATGAGGTGGCCAACTAAGGACACCGTCTTTTTTAGTGTAACGAACCCAACACTCATTGAATGTGATTGGACCCAAACCATGTCGACTATATAGTTCATAAGTTGGAGTTCCAACCGGAGGTATCGGACACGAGTCCTCCAGCCGGGAATCCGCACCACAACTTCTAAAGCAACTGAACAAAGTACTACGGCCAGGCATCGTGCACACTAACCGAGTTTCACAAACGTCAAGGGTTATAGGATTACAATGTCCCTGCAAAAGAGCAAAAACCCTCTGTTTTTGGCGACTGCAGACGTCAAATATCACAACAAAGAACAAAATACCAAGAACCACAAATGCAATAGAACCAAGCAAATACTTAACTCAAAGATCAATGGCGTCACCAGGAAGGCCCGTCAATCGTCTCGCTGTACCAAGGTCTACGCCAGGCGCCAAAACAGGTCTACAGTCAGGGCAGCAGTCCGTCGCAGCCGTCAGGAGGCAGGGATCTTCGCGGGAAAAGTCGTCGGGCCACTTGTTTCGACAACAGGATCGATGAAGCGGGGTGCACCTTCCCTCAGAGATTTCACACGAAGTTCCTCACGATCGTCGGGCTTTGGACCGGTACCGCTGATGCAGCCCTACGTTGGGCGCCAACTGAAGGACTGGGTTTTTCTAAGACCCAGCGGTGCCAGGGATAACACCTAAAACCTCCGTGGGTAACCTGTTCCGGCGTACAATTGACAGAGACACGGGACACTTCCTTCGGCGTCAAAGATTCAAGGTTTATTACTGCAGGGAACACAGAAGTCACAAGAAGTACAACACGTGCAAGTTCGAGGAGTCTGCTACGAATTGTATCTGTGGATCACTCTTCTTATACAGTTTTTGGGCATAGGATAACATGGTGAACAAAAGATTACAACTCGATTCCCACAGTAAAAGGTCATAGGGGGTCGCTTTCATGTATTCAGGGCCCGGAACATAATTACAGTAGCATTTGGCAGTTCCCAACTGTAAAAGTACATCTTCCCACCATTAGTACATTCCGTTCGGCTATAAACGAATCAAGGAAGAGACAGAAACAGGTGCAGAGGAAGACGAGGACAGTGAGCAGATCGAAGAGGGTGTAAAAGGGGTGGTATCAGGAAACACGAGTTGTAGGCATCAAAGGAGACGTGCCTAATGAATGTACAACTGAGACAATAGACCGGCACGGCAAGATGAGCCTCGAGCGGGGCCATCTGCCTTACAGTATCATCCCCCTCATCATAAAGACACCTTCAAAGGAACACGTGTCTTCCGCAAGAGTTTGGGAATCCCAGGGTCGCGAAGCAGACAGCGTCCGTTCGCTGGCTACTTGAGGGCAAGAAACAAAAATGGATGCCGTATCTAAAATGGAACCCCTGGGTTCAGATGAAGAAACCCACGAAACAAACAAACGGTTTAGGCAAGTACAGCGAAAACGCGTACACCCACTAAACTCGTCATTTGCGGTTCATAGATACCAGACTCGACCATATTCGTGCGAGTCGAAAACACCACTTACAATTGTCACGGAACCTCAGGGTTAAAATTAACTATTCCCACTCCAGTGAGTGCCACAGTAGAGAAAGTGTTGGATAGCAGAGGGGTAAAAATTACTGGGCCCGATTCACAGAACCAATTTATGACAAAATCCTAAATGTACTACTTTTGGTATTCACAGAACGCATTTAGAAGTCTTAAATTAGGATTTTGTCCTAAGTTAGGATTTAGTTTTGTTAGGATTTTGTCCTAAATTAGAATTTTGTCTTAAATTAGGATTTTGTCCGGTATTCTCACTCCAGAGAGTGCAACAGTAGGGAAAGTGTTGGATAGCGGAGGGGTAAAAACTACGATACCAACTCCAGTGAGTGCAACAGTAGGGAAAGTGTTGGATAGAAGAGAGGCAAAAATTACTATTCACATTTAAAAAATAAAACAAATAAAAAATAACATTACAAAATTTAAAAATCAAATATATTAAAATTTTAAAAAGAGAACACATTATAATATGAATTATATGTAACAAGTACCTACAAATATTATATAAACCAAGGAAACAAAGCAGGGTCCTGCAGGGATCCTCCCTCCCATGTCAGGTGGGGCAAGCAATCCGGCGGACTGCAAAGGCCGAATCAAATTATGAATCCAAAGTTGCCTCAAGGCAAAAATATGCGCACTCAGGAATCCGTTTCAAAAGGTGGTTTTATTCACAGTTCACACGCTACGCGTTTCGACACAGCTTGTGTCTTGATCACACGTGAACCACCCAGGTCAGTGTGGCTAGTTTAAACACAAAGATAGTAAACATAGAAGAGGGAACTATAAGGTAAGCATAGCAATGCATTAATACAGGTACCATCTTGTAATGGAGTACTTGAAAGGGAAACAGATTAGTTCCACGAAGGACCGATTATATAAAATAGAAAATAAATACATTTTTCAAACATAATTCTTTTAAACTAGAAAATATTTACAAAGCGAAACATTAATTAATACATATATGTATCTTTTTTTTTCCTACCCTATAACACCACACAAATCACGTCATACTTTAACATTTTAAAATAAATGTACATTCATAATTAGCATAATTAATAAACAATTAAAAAATATTATTAATAAAAAAGCGAATACACATTAATTAACTACACACTTTAACATTATAATGCCCACAACACGCACCTAAAGTAAACTATAACATATTAAAACACAATTAAGACTTATTTTTAAATTAAAAACTATAACTATAAGCAACTAATTATAAGGTAATTAAAATGCATTTAACATCCGCCATTTACCCCTTGAAAAGTAAAAACAACACACAAATAATAAACAATTTCCCAAAATAAATTACTTACCACCCTTAACCCCTATAAACACTACAACACATACCCAAAGTTAATTTTACAATTGCATAATACATTTTTAATGAATTTAATTAATATCAATTAACAAATAACTATTAATAAAAAATAAATAAACTACCTAACACCCTTTACCCCTATAAGCCCCAAAACACACACCTAAAATGAATACACAATTACCATAATCAATTACCAATTAATTCATTATAATTAGGGCTCCCGGTTTTATGGTATTTATTTTTAGTCCATTTCGTCTGTATTTATCTATATTTATTTTTTGGCCATTTTATCTGTATTTATCCATATTTATTTTGCGTTTTGCTTGTAAATAAAGTTATTAAACTGTGCATATCCATATCTATTTAACTGATAGATGCACACTCATACTTTGATGTATTTTGTGTTGTAGCTAATTAAGCTGCCAATACATGAGAATACATTCACTGGTAAATACTAGAATTTTACCATGAGTGAATATTGACATATGCTCTTATTTTACGAAATGTCATCCCGTTTTTGAATTTCCCATGCTGTCCATCTGCTCAGCTGCTCGTATATAAATCATGAAAGACAGCACAGAAAGTCACTTAAAAGAAGCACAATGTTCTGTACTTATCCACTTTGAAAAATAAATGCAGGCAGAAAACACATTGTTTTCTGTCTGTATTTATCCGCAAAAGTCCATAAAAACAGAAAGCAGGGAGCCTTAATTATAATTAATTAACAACCAACTATTAATTCATCAATTAAAATAAATTACTTTAACCCTTTACACCTATAAACCCCTAAACACACACCTAAAATGAATAAAAAAATTGCCATAACTAATTATCAATTAATTATAATTAATTAACAACCAACTATTAATTCATCAATTAAAAATTAATTACTTCCCACCCCTTACACCTCACCTATAAACACCAAAACACACACCAAAAAGTAATTACACAATTACCATCATTACTTACCAAATACATAATTATCATTTATTAACAATCAATTAATAATTAATTAATAATAATTTACTTTACAGATTTACCACTATAACATCTTAATTAAACAAACATTAATAAATACAAAATAATCAATTATTTTGATATAAATAATTTACTTCCCACCCTATTCCCCTATAAACCCATAACTCGATCGGAACTAAAAAGGCAAATTTCAAATAAAAAGGAAATTAATAACTACAAAAAATGTAACACATATATTAAAAAAAAACAATTCTTATACAAAAACATACATCACAAACATTTTAAATATATACTAAAATCCATAATATTAACTAAAAAACTATATTTTAACAACTATATTTTTGCAAACGATATTACATGCTTCAATATCTTTAAAATTGATAATACTACCGTAAGTAGATATTCTTGACCACACTATTCTTGGTGTCGATATTTCTGAACCACGATATTTCTGACTCATTTTGGCAACATTCAGTAGCATAATCACAGCTGCTATGTGTGGACCAGCATGTCTTTATCTCTTGATTGCTTTCTTGACCTGGCAAATATCAACACAGAAGTGCACTGCACCTACACTGTCCTTTTTTGGCCCGCCACAATGGGCAAGTCCAATTGCGTAGGACCGGTGGAGCGCTCAATGAAGTCATGCTTCAACAGCATTTCTAGTTCCTTCCTGTCAGCTTCTTGCAAGTGGGAAGCCACTCTGCAGTGCCGGTGGGCAACAGGGCGAATGTCCTCATTAATGTGAAGTCGCAATTTCATTGTCTTCAGCAACCCTAGGCATGAAACAATGATGGTAACTGACTCAAATCTTCAGATTAAGTGAGGAGATTGTAATTGAGAGATATCAGTAAAATGTCAACAGTGGTGGCAAAACTGAGTAGGCATGCACTGGACAAAGTTCCTTGAAAAACGTGAATTGGCACTTGCACAGATACTGCTTTATGTCTTAATGTCGCTGTGAATGAGCCTTGACTCTGCAATGGTTTAGAAGCAGCCCATGTGTATACTTTCTTGTTTGACGGGTTGAGGCGTGTAACAGCAGATAGGCTTTTGAACTTTTCAGCTGGCATTATGTTAATCGACGCACCACTATCTATATTAAAGGTTACAGGGCAACCGATGACCTTTATTGTAATCTTGGGGCAATGTCAAAATGAAATCTGTTGTTTTGTTTGGTGGTTCGCCTTTGTCATTTGTTCTTCCTTGCAAGCAGCCAAACCTACATGTGCCTGTTGTTTCTTTGTCAATACTATCATCACACATCCATCTTCTTCACTGGTGCTCGATGATGACGTTGATAAGTCTTTGTAGGATGAACTTGACAATGATCGACTTTATCTGGTTTCTACCTGTGGTAACTGATGTTGCTTTTCGGATTTCTGGGCATGGTGAGGATACTTCTGGAACCATCTGATGTCTGGTTACTCTTCTTGGGGAACAGCGTTTACAACGCAACTTTTACCACGCACTACCTTTACCACGCAACTTTTACAACGCAAGTCGTTACAACGACTTGCGCTGGGGGGCGCTGTAGGATGGGGAATGGTTTAATTTACTATCCAAAACCTTCCCTACTATCCACGGGGACTGGAGTTGGAATAGTAAATTAAACTATTCACTATCCAGCGCACCACAACGCAAGTCGTTGTAACGACTTGCGTTGTAAAAGTTGATTGGTAAAGGCATGCGTTGTAAAAGCATGCATAGTAACGACATACATCCCTCTTCTTACGGTGACGTAGTTGGTTTCTCTTTCACTTTGCAATCCCATATGAAGTGGTTTTCTGTCCCACAACCTTTTTCACGTTTGCCCTATGGCTGGACATCATGGGGAAATGAATAACCACCTCGGAAGCAAAACTTTTTCTTCTTAGGAGACTTTGACTTGCATACATTTACCTTGTGCCTGTGCTTTTCATGACCAAAGCTGATTAATTTTATCGCTGTAACAGCTTCCATATCAGCGGCTTGCCGATCTGCTCTTTCCTTTGCTCTTGAAGCCATTAGTATATTTTCTAAACTGAGCGTCTCTCAACATGTGTCTTCTGACAGAGTCTGAAAGACAGCCATCGATGAGTCTGAGGCGTATGGCTTCATCATCATTAAATTGACTAGTGTTTGATAAGCAGTCACGCCTTTCAACAAACTCATCCCTTCATTTCACCACCTGGCTGAGCTTGATTGAAAATGTACCTCTCATATTCGACATGTGGCATCGGAATGAACTCTTCCTTGATTTGACGGTATGATACTGCATTAGCTTGTGATATTTTATTTATCACTTCTTTCGCTCCATATTCAGCAAGGTTAAGTACTTAAATATTTTCTCATTGTCTTCTTCTTCCAGTGTGTCTATGAAATGATTGACCATCTTGATCTTTGCAGTCCGTCTATATATATTATGCTTCCTCATTATGTCGAATGCCGGTAATGGTTTCAGGAATGTGGCTGCACCTTACTTCGCTCTTTTTTCTGCAGCTATTGAAAAAATGTCACTATTCTGAAGAGTTCAGTACCACTTGCCACTGTGCAAGCATCAGTGGCTCACCCAGGACTGGTCATCACACTTGATTCAAGGTCGTGTGGCACTTCCCTTGCGCTTCGTACCTGGTTATCACTGCCTTTCAGCGTTTTCTGTGTATGGATACTACTGACTCTCTGTTACAGCGCAAAGCAGTATTTCTTCTTTCAGTCTTATAAACGGATACTGGTGGGCATTTTGAATGCGCTCCTCTGCCGGGCCTTCAACTTCTTCGTGGGCTGTTTATGGGCTGGAGCAGTGCTTGGATTCCACACACACCAACTTGAAACTGCTTCTCATTGATTTGGGCGCATCCGGCAAACATGAGAAGTTTGCTGTAGCGTTGCAAACTCTCAGGGAAAGCAGTCTTGTTTCTTTGGGGCAACAGATCCAATCCTCGTTGCATGCTGTAGCGTCCTACCCTGCCAGGGAGCATTCAAATGAATACGCCACACAGGGAGCACTGGATTATACATCTTTATTCCTAAACATATAATCACACACTGCTCTCTGAATGCATCATAACTGTTAATAACCACACCTTAACATCTCCCAGCAAGTTACGTAATTCCTCTGTTGAGTCCGCTTAGAATCGCAAGGGTTCTAGTGCACATAGCCTCATGACATTACAGTGTTTTACCAATGAAGGAGGCAGTAAAAGTTAAGGGTGTTTCTGTGTTACAATGTGTGCTCCTGACTAATTAGTATAACTATTAAACAAGTACCAATGTCATAAAGAGAAAGAAACCCTTGTAAGGTTTTTTAGTTTTTGCTTGTCAGGTTATTGTAATGGCATAGAGACTGCTCTGCACTGCTAGCCCACTTCTGGGAACTACATTGTTAGAACTAAGCATGGGCGAATTTTGTGAATCTCGCGTTCGCGAATTTTGCGGATTTGCGACCTCGCAATCCTCAAAATCCGCGAATTTGCGGATTTTTTTTTTGGGGTGTTCGTGCAGGTTTCTGCCAGTTCGCGAGGGTTTTTGTACAATTTCGCAAACGCGAACTTACCTGTCGGGTCGCAAGTTTTGCGAACTTGTTGTTTCTACGGGTCCAGCCTGTTTGGGACACTCTTCTTCATCACTGCCACCCTCTGTCACCACTGCCACTCTCTGACTACTCATGCCACCCACTGGCTCACCCATGCCACCCTCTGTTTCATCACAGCACCCTCTGGTTGTCCAGTGTACATTATTGTGGCAAAGCAAAGCACACCTTCCCTGCCTCAAGTGACCTGAATTAATTTGGGGCTGATTAATGTGTCACAGAATATTTTTTTAGCTGGCACCTGCTTCCTTAGTGCTTCCTGATTAGTGATCTTTTGCACTTGCTAAGTGCTTTCATTGTTGCAAAATTAGTTACAACACCTGCCCTGCCCCAACTGACAATAATGAATTAGGGGCTGATTAATGTGTCACTGGATTTGAACTTCCAGCCTGGCTCCTGCTTGTCTCCCTTAGCTGTAATTCAGGACCTTTGTGGCATATGTGTAACTATTCTGAGGGTCAGAGCAGGGTCACATAATAGTTGCAAGTAGGCAACTGAACTCTGGAGGGGCCCCTCAGGAAGCACTACAGGAAATGGCTACTAATGATGAGTTTGAACTTTTGAACCTGGTAAGTAGTTTCAGTTTTGCTAAGATCGTATTTCTGCAATTTAGCGCTTATTCGCGGGGCGCGAAGTTGAACTGGGAAGCCGCGAACTCACGCGAACAGTGCGAGCAAGCCATAAAATCCGCTGCTCGCGGATTTGCGGATTTTGCGGGAAATTCGCGAATCTCGCGGATTGCGAATTTACCGAAAATCCGCGAGCGGAACGGATTTTCCGCCCATACTTAGTTAGAACTGGCTATTTCTGGTAGGCTAAGGCTGACGCCAAAGCCAGGCAGAAACCACCATTCTAGTCAGGGCAAGGAAGTCACAAGCCAAGATAACCTCTGCTCACCCCCTTGGTAGCTTGGCTCAAGCAGTAAGGCTAAACTCGGAGGCAATGTGTAAAGCATTTGCGCCAGCGCACAACAGCAACAACATACTAGGCACACCACAAAAGAGACTCCACACAAGGTTATTATAAAAATAACTTTTGTATTGTAAAAACACATCAGATAAAATCACACATATACATTGTGCCAACTGGCACGGGCAATATTCACAGGGATTATGTACACAAGACAGGGCCACAAGGGCCACTGTCATATTCAGATATAGCACTTCTAGATAAAATGTAGAATATAAAATAATAATCAAAGATAACAACCAGTAACCACTGGTAACAGGAACCAGGACCTTACTAGGACCACCTGTACTAAGAAAGAAGAACCACCTAAGTATCACACAGCATTAGGGGTCTAAGAAAGAATACATTACTCATGATGCAATAAACCTACATTCAGAGGAGTAGAAAAGACAACCACCTAAGAATAAACACATTTAGGGGCATAAACCAGAACACCTTACCCATGATGCATAAACACATTCAGAGGAGTAATAAGGAGAAACACATGACGCCATAAACATTCAGAGATGTTAAGAATAGAGCACATGATGCAATAAAATACATTCAGGGGTGCAGCGCAAGAAGACACATGGTGACTAACCATTCAGAGGTGCAGCGCATGGAAAGGAAGACACATAATGCATAAACATTCAGAGGTGCCATAACATAAGTCAATAGCGCAAAAAACGCACAGTAGGCAATTACTATTAAAAGCATAGAAATCGCATTGCGCCAACACTACATAAGCCACTACCTGTGGCAGTCCCTAGGCCAACTGGCCATGTGGGGCAAAGATGCCCTGAGTCCAAAGTCAGGGTGCGCTGCCATGCAGCGCCAGTCTCAAAGTACAAAATGCCTAAACGTAGCAGCTGGCACTAAGTGCTGCACAGCTGTGAAGGCCTGGCACCACTGTGCCCTCTCCGTCCCACACAGGGACTCTCTTGAAATTGCGCCTAAACGGTGCAGCCGCCCACTAATTGCTGGGCAGCTGGGAAAATCATCAACACTGCGGCTGGGGGCTCTCACTAGCCCCTAGACAAACTGCGCCAGGGTTGGAGCAACACAGGCTCTGTCGCAACACATGCCCCCAGCGTTGGAGCTCTCAGGCTCTGGCCACAGAAAATGCCCCCTGAGCCTAGCAGGCTCTTGAAAATGACGGCGGGGTCATTGGAGCCCCCCCTCTGGGGCTCGACATTACTCTCTGGGCTTTAAACTGAAAATGCTGCCTGAGCCACTCATGGGCTCGAGAACGCAATGCCCACTGAGCCTCCACCGGCTCTACACAACGCTGCAGCGGCCCACTGCCATCCGGGGCCGCCCTATCTCCCACCAACATCTTGTGGCTCTAAATACGAAATGCCCATTACGGTGGGGCGGCCCACTGCCATCCGGGGCCGCCCTGGCTCTGCAGCACACAACCGGCACCGCCAGCACCCTTACGGAGCACCCACAGCCCTCTTAACTCACCGGGCTGTCTTGCAGGCGGGGGCTCCGGCTCTCTCTCGGCTGCAGCGGGCTGCTCTTCCTCACTCGTGGTGGGGGCAGGCACCGACAATGTGCCTCGCGCCCCCCTCCGCTCCTCCAGGCGCGCCTCCTCCTCCTTCTCCGGGGCTCCCTCAGGTCACGGGAGCCCCGTAACGGCCGCCATGCTTCTCTTCTCCCCGGGCCCGGCGGTGATCACTTCTCGGCACCCGGGCTGCGGGGGCGGGACTTCTGGCCGGCCGCGCTGAGATTGGCCGGCCGGCCAGGTACTTCCGGGTCGCCGCGGGCAGCGCAGCGGCCCTCGCTAGGCAGGCAGGCGGGCAGGAATCGCGAGGTGGGCACTCGCCAATTAAAATAAAGAACTGGGCAAATCCAAAATCGGAAAAATAAGCGGAGTGGGCTCCCGCGCCGATCCGCCGTCGGCCTCCAGCAGCAACGCGCTTCCAAGCGCTATAGAGGCACACAAAGCGCTCCAGCACTAGAAGTGCAACAAAAGCACCATGGGCAGGAAATGAAGCGCTCTCAGCGCTATAAAGGACAAATCCAGCGCTCCCAAGCGCTACAGAACAGAAAAAGCACTTCCAGGTGCTTAGGGGGGCAGAAAGTCCAGCAAAGTCCCCCCCTCAGCCCAGGCAAGGCAGAGGGGTCCCCCCAGAAGTCCTCCAGGCATCATGGGGCTGGGCAGCGTCCGCCCCTGGTAGATTCAAGTCAGAAACAAGAACATTTTGGAAGGGGACACAGCCCCTTCTTATACACTGAAAAGCCTTTGAAGTCCTTTGAAGCAGGCAGTGTGAGACGTCCCCTTCAGTATCAGGGACAGAGGTGTCAGTCGCCCAGCGGGAGGTGGAGCCAGCTTTGTAGTTAGGCAGGCACAGCCCTTCACTATCAGGTGCCATCTCCTCCCACTTCCCTGGCAGCAGATGCTGCCTTTCATCCATGGGCTGACTTCAGACAACCTCCTGGGCTCTCTAGCCCCTGTCATCCTCAAACCAGACAGTCAATCCACAAGCAGGCCCAGGCACTCTGGGCCAGGCTCACCAGCCAATCACACGCTAGCACCAACTTACACAAATATGCCAACTTCCAAAAGTAGTACTTCGAGACTAGACACAGTCATGCCGCATACATCATTTTGCAGCATTCACTCTCACGAGTTCATACATACCAAACTCGCCCCTGCACTCCCCACACATCAGGAACTACCATGGGCATACATATTCCCCATTCATTCATATGGGAGGGCAGGTCACTCACCACACATACAGAGAGCTCAAGCACTTTACACTGTACCACAGTGAAAAAGTGCGCAGAGGCCTAAAATCACCAACACCAGGTTCCAGAAACAGGCTAGGAAAAAGCAAAAAGTCTAGGGGTGAACCTGCCCAACGGGCCGGGTCCAACATACATATGTTAACAAATAAATACCAGAACTATGTTGGGGAAAAGACACTGTGGTTTTTGCACTGCACTCCTGTAATGCAGGAAATTAAAATGTGTCGGGGAAGAAACTGTTTACCAATGCAACAAACTCAGTAAAAGCATTGTTTTAAATGCCTCTGAATCTCAGTTTCCCTTGTTTAGAACTACTTTGTTTCCTATGGAATGCAGATTTGCATGTTGTCTCTCTATTAATGTACTGTGAATGAAATTTCTATTGGGGAGTTTTGCTTCCACTTCTCCTCAGGCCTAAAGACCCTTAAGCAAAGGCAATATCAATTATCAGATTTAAAGCTTTAATCTTAAGTGACACTATGCAGTAGATAATTCAGAGCTCCAACATATCTTTCCTACATACAGGCCTCGAAAATGTAAATATTGATGATTTTAAGACTGAGACCGAATTCATTAAGGGAAATCTGTCCCACGCGTGCATATTAAACGTTGCAAACGTTTCCCTATTAACAAAACATGTTTGCAGTATTAGTCCTTCGCATAGATATACATTGATCTGCCTTCACATAGGTATTCAAGATAAGAGGTAACTCGAGGTACACCGGAAACTATGATCAGAACGTTACTACACATAACATTACAGTTAAGGTGTATGGATATCTCTGTGTACCTTACATAGAGGAGTAGTCAGCATCATAAAATACATCATGTAACCATCCAAATGAGACAAAAAGCAACCTAACAGGTCTTATTGCCCTGCCTTTTCCCCATTTTGTCACATAACAGTTTGGAGCCAAGGACTATGGAATGAGCAGGCAATCCCACTAAGGACGAAGAGGAATTACACAGAGAGGGAGGCAAACAATTGTTGTCAATTTTGTGGTTAACAACTACGAGAGCTAACATGTCTGCCTTCATCTGTCTTCTGTGCAGCAGAGAGATACAGGCTAAATAAAGTGGAAGCGGTCCAAGGGCAAGTTTTCCAAGAAACAGGTTGCACCTAAACTACCTGGTGGTAGATTCAAGGCATTGCTCAGAGTCTTCCCTATGGAGCTGTATTTCATCGACACCAGGCATCTCCACCAACTGTTTGCTGGTTTATAAGAATACTATCAGACCAGGTAATGCACACACACACACATGCACATGCACACGCACACACTCACAAACACATGCACTCACATACAAACGTAGCAAAAGATTCCCTTCAAAATTCACAAATTGCACATGCCAACAACCATCTCCTTTGCTCTTCCCAGAGTCCATGCATGAGCCATATTAATTGGCAAATAGCAGTCCACAACCTTGACATGGCAAGGGCATAACCATGACTGGTACCACAGCCCAGCTCCCTCACACAGCCTGATAAGAGTATTAGTAATATCTGTCCTGCACGTAAACCAAAGATAAGTGCCACCAGCGTGTTTTCTAGCCAATGTCATCTGTTCATATGACCAAAGTTACTACTAGGTCTCCCACTCATCCATTACGTCTCTACATATCCTACGCTGCCTCACAATAAGAAATACTACACAAAAACACCCACTCTTAAAGTCTGTTTATATAAACATGGAGTAACCTGTCTTTATTTATTTATTTATTTTTAATATTTATAAAGCGCTGCATATACCCATGGGCGTCTTGGCGCTGAAAAAAACCATTATTAAGTAAGAAAATGTGGGTGGGTGAACCGGTTAGTTAAAACAGATGTGAGGGAGGAAAAAATTATTGAGTCAACAGCCAAGTTTTCAAAAGTTTACGGAACTGGAGGAGTGTGGCACTTTGTCTGATGTTAAGAGGCAGGGTGTTCCAAAGTCTGGGGGCCGCCACCAAAAAGCGTCGGTCACCCCAGGTGACTGTTTTGGTGCGGGGGACGACCAGTTGGCTGAGAGTAGCTGATCGTAGAGCTCTGGTGGGTTTGTAATGTTGTAATTGATCTTGTAGAAAATGTGGTCTTTGATTATTGACTGATTTAAATACAATACAGAGGGATTTGAAGTGAATTCTTTTTTGTACAGTGAGCCAGTGAAGATCTTTTATGTTTTTGGAGATGGATTCAAACTTTGTTTTGCCAGAGAGAAGGCGAGCTGCCGCATTTTGTATTCTTTGGAGTTTTGCAATTATCTAGTTTGAGCATTAAGGAATATCCCATTGCAATAGTCCAAGGATGAAAGGACAAGGGCAGAAACCAGTGTCTTGATGGCAGAGTTAGGGAGAAACGGGCGTATTTTCCGGATCATTTTTAATTTCAGATGTGCCGTCGATACTGTTTTGTTGGCGTGGTTCATGAAGTTTAGACCATCATCAAAGATGACACCGAGGTTCCTAACCTTCGAGGTGGGAGTGGGAGGAGTACCGAAGGTCTCTGGCCACCAACTGGTAGGCCAGGCTGGTAGGAGTGGTCCAAAGATAAGTACCTCAGTTTTTTCCGAGTTTAGCTTTAGGCAGTTGGTAGCCATCCATTCTCCTATATCTAGGAGCCCTTTCTTAAATTTTTCAGCTACTTGCACTCCATCCCCTTTGATCGCCAACACTAGTTGGGTGTCGTCGGCGTAAGAGGTTAGGCTCATCCCATGTGGTCCAAAGATAAGTACCCTGTGTCATTGGCCACCACCAAACACACAAAGGGTGATGAGAATGCTTGCTATAAATCTAACCACTGGCAATTGCTCAGAATAGCATTCCAGCCCATTATTCTTTTACCCACCATGCCACTTCAGAGTAGACCCACCCATATCCAAATCAGTCTTCACCCTGATCCAATATGAGCAGTCCAGTCTAAAACACCAAACCATGTCTTCTCTGAAATAGAACACACTCAACCCAAGACCGGTTTTGCCCTAATTGGGTCTCTTCAGTTAGGGGTGGCTTGGTTCCAGTCGCACACTGAGGAAGGGTCCATGTCTGACCATAGCCTTGGTCACTTAGGACATTACATCAAACACTCAGCAGATGATATCATGATGTTTTCAATAAGTCTTACCACCAACAATTGCCTGGGGTAGCATTCTAACCCATCATTCTTTTGCCCACCATGCCACGTCGGATTTACCAGCCATATGCAAATCAGTCTTGATCCTGCTCTTTTCCGTCAACCACCCCCTTCACTTCTGTTGCCCTTCATGTCTGTAATACCGTTTGGACTAGCTGCACATACTGTATAAATAAAAAAGCCTGGTAAGCTCTCTTATAGATGCAAAAGAAACCTTTACTTTTCTGGCAAAGTACACATTTAGCTCCATGCCTATCCCACTGTTTGTCACTGACACACTACCATCTAAAATGTATGTCACATGCTAATAAGCTGTAACTGTCAAATTAAACTTGTACATCTAAAATCATGTGTTTAGGCTACTGATGAATATCTTTTAACATTCAGCACTGACCAACTGCAATGTCAATTACTGCAGGTATCCAATGAGTAGACATGGACAACATCTATATACCTTACAAGGCTTGTGATATCGCTGTACCTGAGGAACCCGGGAGTGGCATGCTGGCAAATGAGCCACTGTAAAATGCTGCATCAAGGAAAAAAAAACTAAAGGTAATTGCAACATTGTCCCAGTACCAATCAGGACAACAGCACATAGTACATTTGGTCTTCTTTGCTGTACACATTTGACCTCCATCTTCAGTATGTGACACTTTAAAAATAAGTCACAATCTATATCCGATGATACCTGCAGTCACTCAACATCCGCTAGTGGTATCTCTGCAAACCATCAAATCACAATCGAGGGAAGAGAAGGAAGCCATGCAAAATGTGCATCCTTATCCAAGCATGGTTTTGGCAAGATTTCAGCACATAGGATTCTGTGGCAGAGCGCAACGACTCACCAGTGAAACGGATTCTGAGATTTACCATAGAGATGAGATTCTAAACTCAATAATGGATCTTAAAATGTTAACTATGACCACTGATTGTAAATTCATGTAATTTATTGTTATTATATGTCTTTAATCACCTTTGATGAGCTTTGATAGAAGGTATGGATGATGCATCCTGATGAATGGCCTCGCTTGAGTGTGCTTGCTGGGCAGAAACATGTCAACCTCTTTGTACGGGTCTAATTAATCCTGCTTCCTATTTATCTACCATTGGAGATACAGTAAGGTTTCTCTTTACTAGCAACAGGTAGTTTTAACCTATACCTTTCCCTCTGCACTACAACTCCCTCATTCAATTATCAATACCGCTTTTCTGTTTCTATTCTTGATAAGGCCCCATGAGCCCTCTGTAGGGCAGGAGCTCTCACCAGGATCCCTTAGACTTGTGCATGGAAGAGCCCAAACATGAAACAATCTGCCGAAGAGTGGGTGATGGCTTTTCTCCCTGCAAACATCAATGCCACTGTCACGTGCCTGATGGGGATTTTTGTCGACATCACTAAGTTAGCATGAGCCCTGAAGCCATGATGCTGCTTTTGCGCTTGTTACTAGATGGCTTTATTTTTGCAAGACTCTGTTTATGCCTTTCGCATGAGAACTGTCTGCTGTGTTCATTCTCTGCCTGTTCCTGGAGTTTAGTCTGAACATTGCAAGCAAGGTTGATAAACAATGCCCCTTGTTATTCTGTTCTGGTCAGGCTCTAGCACTAGACAAAACATACCACTGCAGCTGCTGCTGGAGACTCACATACAATTAGAGAGGGATCTTTCCAGGGAGAAAAGCAACACACAACTACGATGTAGAAATACCATCTATAGTCAAAGGTACGGGGTCTGCTGACAAGGCCCAGAGATCTTCTCTTACATAATAGTAGTTCTTCTTACCAAGGGGAGGGAGGTTAGGCACCATAGTCCTTTCTCCATTGTCTTTATATAATGGCATCTCCCTTTAATATGTATGGCCTAGCCCCACTGCTAAATATATTTGTGTTATGCATGTTTCTGCTTGTTGTGGAACGTATACTACATGTTAGAGCACGTTTGTTAAAAAAAACTTTTAAAACGATATTTGTGTCTCAGTCAGATCTTATTGTGGACAGGTACGAGAGTGAGAGCAAAAAGGTGTGTCTTGTTACAGCGATTCCTGAGAGATCCGGGACTGTTGTATTCTGGGGTGTCTAATCATTTGCTTCTCTGGGAGTGCGTAGGAGAGCGAGTGAGACACTCTAGCTAGTCGGTCCTGGGATCGTGGTCACTAAGGTGGTAGGAAGGCACAGTCCCTATACACCAAGGTCCCATAATCCTGTGCATAGTTCAGTGTATGTGCAGAATCCCTGCAACACCATTTCTTCATAACCACTGTAGACTCTGTATCTTTTCATAAGTCCTGAACATGGAGGGCCAAATTTATCATACTGTTGCTTCAACCTTGCACTATGCAATGGGGCAGAAGGCTGATGCAACACTAAAGTCAGATTTATCAAGCCAGGCAAAGCCACATTGGTTAGCTCTGAGTGGCTTGATAAATATAGAGTAACGCAACCCAGTGCGTTGCATTACTCTGCCCTAGGGAGTCATTCAATGGATGGAACGTGGCTGTTCCCACGCATCCATCCATCGATTTTGATGCATTCCCAGATACATCATTACTGGTGGGACTTGAAATGCATCAAAATGCTATGCATCCTCAGGTCAGGTGTAATGAGGAGAAATAACTTTATTTCTCCTAATGTTTCCTCTTTATTTGTGTGCTGCAATAGAAAAATTGATGTTTGAAAACACCCCGGCACAATGTGGTAGGTCTGCATGGGGCCTGCCACACCAGGCCCCATAGCGTAGGGCCAGGGGGGCAGGGGACCCTGCTAGGGGCCCACAAAGTCACTTTCTGCCTGTCTTTTCATGGTTGTGGATCACCATGAAAGGGCAGATGGAAAGCGGCGAGGTAATCCTGACGGCGAAGCCGAGGCAGGCTCCACTGCCATTTTGGGATTACAGTTTTGCCCGCCACCCTGAAGGGCTTCGTGAGCCCATCGGAAGAATAGCGTAATTGCGCAACGGGTTTCCTTCCAACCACCAGTATCAGCGGTCAGATGAGCTGTCAGGTGTCTTTCCGCCCAAAATCATATTGAGGGCCATAGTAGTGAGTGCCCATTTGCCCATGTTTCCCAAGTGCCAGATTTTGACACATTCCGAGATTTACCATTACTGGGAATACGCCAAAATGCTACACCTTCCCAGGGGATGCATAACGAGGGGAAGTATACTTAATTATCCTCGTTTTTTCCTCTTTTTATTTGTGTTGCCGTCTACAGCACACAAAGAAAGAGGAAAATGCCTCTCAAGATTGTTTTTTCGCAGGAAGGTGTCCCTCCTTACAATGCAGGCACCCTTGCACCATGGTGCAAGTGTGTGTGCTTCGGCGCAAGCCAGCACATTGTGCGCTAGCACTGTGAAAAGGCAGGAATGTGCTGTCTTGTGTTTATTATGGCGCATCCCTGCCCTTTCCCTGTTACACAGTGCAGCACAGAAAGGTTACGCTGCGTTACTTGTGCATACAAATGGCCCTGTGAATATTGAGTTGTGAATTTAAGAATAGTAAGTCTATGTTTGCCTGTACAAACCTGATTATATTTGGTAGCTGATATTTAGGCTTTGAAATTTAGTTGAACAATGTCAAATTCTTGATAGCCAGAAACACGCCATTCCATTTTTAACCAATATTCTGTATTTTTGCTCATTTAATTTTTATTGCATTTTTCTAAATTACTTTGGCAATTTCATTTATATATTTCTTAACTGTAATATCATCTGATATTACACCGATAGAGCAAACATTTCTCTAGGAAATGTCTGGCTGCCTGTAAACAGCTGCCAGGGGTCCAGCAGAGATGTACTGAGAGATGTGTTGTGTCCTAACCAAACTGCGTTTATTTTAGTTGTGCAGGGGAAAGCACTCCCAAATTAATAATCCAATTTCTGATAATTCGTTTCTGCGATGCAGATAGTAAATGCCAAGTGAGGTGTTGATGTAGGGTTCTTGCCATGTGCTCACCATACACACCGATGCATTTCCACTCAAAGTCACGTACCAACAAACAACAGCAACAACTGCAGAACATCCTGGTCTCTGTATCCAAAGGTCCTTACAACATTATAAAATTAATGAAATAACATAAGTTGTTCACTTGATGGGCAAGTTGTTTGGAGAGTAGGCATAAGAATCATTGGGTGTGGGACAACAGGCAGTAACAGACATCATACACATGTGTATGATGCTATGGGATGTCAATTCTCAGACATTGATTTATGTGTGCATCATTCACAAAATGTTTTTTCCAAACGGTCTATCTGTGTATTATATTCGTGACTTCAGAGTCTGGTGCTCACTTCGTCAGTGATATGAACTGCAGATGTAGGAGTTGGATAGGGACACGTCGTTCATTAGAGGTCATAGCCCCTGTGGCAGTGGGGCATATGTGTCATCCTCCTTTGTTATAAACTCTGAAATGTATATGTTGGTGTGTTGTGCCCAATTCAAAATGGGACATCATATTCTAACAGTGTTTTCTTAGTTTAACGTTTATGCATATATGTTTTTAATATTACTGATGACCTTGTATTACTCTGTCTCTACAGTGAGAACCAATCACAGAGGAAAAGGCTAACAAGGCCTACGGCAACAACAGAGGATTTAAACAGCAGTCTTAGCAGACACCATCTCTGCCACAGAGGAGGAAGAGAATGAATATAAACAAAATGGACCCCAGAGATATACCAGATTCTACAAAGTGGTTGGATGGTGGGCACATGAGAGATGATGAACCTCAAAACTATCAGCTGCCTCACTGCTATCAGCTCCACCCTTTCAGAAATATTGTACAGGGTACAGATACTTTTTGTTTCAAACGTCCATATTATGAAAGTTCTTATTGACAATATTATGGCAAGTCTCTTTATGCAAAATCCACCTTTTCTGCATGGTGACCCTAGATTTTTTGTCTTTTGCTGGCCCCAAATTTTTTTTGGCTTTACACCCCTCTGCATATTACCCCTGCTAACCAGTAGTAAAGTACTGGTTCTCTCCCTTTAACCGTGTTTAAATTGGCTTATTGATGATTGGTATATTTAACATGCCTATAAGTCCATAGCATATGGTGTACAAAGTGTATGGAGCCCATCACAAAAGTGGGAAGGAAGCAAACTCCCTGGCATACCAGCACACATATCCCCCAGATGCCCTCAAGGTGTGCCAGTGTGGAGTCTCAGGGGATATGGAACAAGGGCTTGAACTGAAGTTCTAAATCACTTTCTGGAAGAAAACGTTTCACTTTCTTTAGAAGAGATAGCAGGTACCAGGCTGTCTTAATTTTTTCTGGTAGTGTGTGTGCTTTGAGATGGCATATTGGTGAACGTTGTTGCTAATACCTTTGAGTAGAGTCTATGAATGGGACAACCACTCAACAATAGGGCAAGAAAGCGGTGCAACTTTTGAGTAAAGAGAATTTCGGCATGCGGGGGTGTCCTAGACAGACCTACCTCAAAAAGGCTGTTCCTAGTCAAACACTGCTCCTGTTTACGCAAGTGTGTTAGTGAGCTACCTCAGGGGTTTCTCACAGGCATCTTGCTCCCTGTTTTGCTGCTACACAGCCCCTGCCACTGCTCCCGAGGGGCGGACGTCAACATCGACATACCGGCAATTACAGAACCAACACCCGCTTCAAGGGTTGGATAACGGGCGGTGCAGGAGGGGGACTAAAGTTCCCAGCAGCCCCTACCGGCGCCCAGCACCATCATCACCAGGAAGCGCCAGGAGGCTCACGAGCACCGAGCACTCCCTGCAGAGGACGGGGCCAAGGGCGGGACCGTCCGCGTCTGTTTTAACCAGGAAGAGGCAGGGCTGGGCCCCCCTTTTTTTGGCTCCATTGGTCGTGCCCGGACTATCGTTGGAGCTGGTGCTTCTTAAAGGTACTGTTGTATATTTATTGTGGGCCATAATTCTGTTTGCCTTGAACCCTTGGACCATCATTGTACTGCGGTTATCTTGTTCACTACGCGTGCCTTTGTGATTTCCCGGGTCCTGGGTAAAGAGTGAGTTCTGGACTGGGTTGGGGTATCTCTTGTTGGAGGACATATAGCCTAGTACTGCTGTACTGAGATTGTTACAGGGTCATGGGGAAGAGGAAGGCTCAGGATGAGAGTGGGGAGGTGACTGAGCGGGGACCAAAGCGAAACATCAGGAAAAGGGCAAAAAAAGGCACGCAAGGCTATTACTAATAACTGTGTCATTGACCAGATAGACACTCTGATTAGGGAATGTAAGGATATCCTTGATTCAGCCCCTCTCATCCCTGCTCATAGTAAATCCAAACCTCAACAAAAGATACAGGCAGACTGTGTGCAGCTAGCTATCCCAGATATGTTTTGTAAAACTAATAAGAACAAGATACCTAATGCACCTCATGAGACCCGGACTTGAATTGTTTCTCTTGATAGCACTATTGTTTCTGGGGGTGGGGTGGCTGCTGCAAGCACAGATTATGCTGCCAATATTAATCCTCTTGTCATCTGCACTAACAGATTTAAACCTCTTGGTGAAGCACATATGTTGAGCAGGGCAAAGGAAAATGAATTACTGAGAGTTCAAGCCCAAACGCAAGCCGGGAGATAGTCTCTCTTTTAAAATTGTTTAACTTCTGTGTATTTTAACTGTGCACTTACCACTGACAACGTCGAAAGAGGGAAACTGCCGCTGTCACCTGGCGCAGAACGCTACACTCACGCCTCGCTCTGCCCGCAGGCCACGCCCCCTTTGGAGGCCACACTCCCGCCCTTGCTACATAGGGACGCTGATCTACGAGCGCCATCATTTGCTGTAACACTCCTGAGGCGAAAAGCCGGGAGATAGTCTCTCTTTTAAAATTGTTTAACTTCTGTGTATTTTAACTGTGCACTTACCCCTGACGACGTTGAAAGCGGGAAACTGCGGCTGTCACCTGGCGCAGAACGCTACACTCACGCCTCGCACTGCCCGCAGGCCACGCCCCCTTTGGAGGCCACGCCCCCGCCCTTGCTACATAGGGACGCTGATCTACGAGCGCCATCATTTGCTGTAACACTCCTGAGGCGAAAAGCCGGGAGATAGTCTCTCTTTTAAAATTGTTTAACTTCTGTGTATTTTAACTGTGCACTTACCCCTGACGACGTTGAAAGCGGGAAACTGCCGCTGTCACCTGGCGCAGAACGCTACACTCACGCCTCGCTCTGCCCGCAGGCCACGCCCCCTTTGGAGGCCACGCCCCCCGCCCTTGCTACATAGGGACGCTGATCTACGAGCGCCATCATTTGCTGTAACACTCCTGAGGCGAAAAGCCGGGAGATAGTCTCTCTTTTAAAATTGTTTAACTTCTGTGTATTTTAACTGTGCACTTACCCCTGACGACGTTGAAAGCGGGAAACTGCCGCTGTCACCTGGCGCAGAACGCTACACTCACGCCTCGCTCTGCCCGCAGGCCACGCCCCCTTTGGAGGCCACGCCCCCTGCCCTTGCTACATAGGGACGCTGATCTACGAGCGCCATCATTTGCTGTAACACTCCTGAGGCGAAAAGCCGGGAGATAGTCTCTCTTTTAAAATTGTTTAACTTCTGTGTATTTTAACTGTGCACTTACCCCTGACGACGTTGAAAGCGGGAAACTGCCGCTGTCACCTGGCGTAGAACGCTACACTCACGCCTCGCTCTGCCCGCAGGCCACGCCCCCTTTGGAGGCCACGCCCCCGCCCTTGCTACATAGGGACGCTGATCTACGAGCGCCATCATTTGCTGTAACACTCCTGAGGCGAAAAGCCGGGAGATAGTCTCTCTTTTAAAATTGTTTAACTTCTGTGTATTTTAACTGTGCACTTACCCCTGACGACGTTGAAAGCGGGAAACTGCCGCTGTCACCTGGCGCAGAACGCTACACTCACGCCTCGCTCTGCCCGCAGGCCACGCCCCCTTTGGAGGCGACGCCCCCCGCCATTGCTACATAGGGACGCTGATCTACGAGCGCCATCATTTGCTGTAACACTCCTAGCGCGCCTAAGGAAAGCCCGTCTGTGCCCGTCCGCGGCCAACCGGGACTAGGGGCACCTCATAATACCCAAACTATTCACTACTCTAGGGCCGATCTTATGAAGTATAATATTAATAACGACCTTTTCCTTTTATCAAAGGACACACTCCAGGAGCTCTGCAAGTATGGCATTTTGAGCCATGGCTGTCACCTTTCCACCCGTGCAGCATGTCTGGCCTCGCCTAATTCACCCACTAACGAACTCTCCATCTTGTATCTCAACACCCGCTCTCTTGTCAAGCATCAGATGGACATCTTCCTTTTATTAGACACGGAAAAGCCAGATATCCTCCTTCTAACAGAAACTTGGCTAACTCCTACTTATGCACCCGATATCATAGCAGCACTGCCACCTGACTACTATATTATTCAGGTCGACCGTGCCACCGGAAAAGGAGGAGGTGGAGTCACGGCGATCATCCATTCTAGTTTGGAGGTCACCACTCTCACCTGCTTAACGTTAGTCAACACAGATAACCTGGTACTAAAAATTATCACTCCTCATATGTCCATAGCATGTGTTCTTTTGTATAGACCACCTACCTCAATGCCACTGTTTCCTATGTCTTTCAGTGAACAAATTGTTAATCTGGCTTTGGATCACACCAGGGTCGTGTTAGTAGGCGATTTTAACTACTGGTACAAAGACCCAGCAGAGGGTTCTCAATCGGCAGAACTGACTGACCTTTTGCTTAACCTCAATTTTAAACAACTGGTGCTCTCCCCTACCCATGTTAAAGGACACATTTTAGACCAAGGGTGGTCTAATACTACATGTGTGTCCTCCCCGTTAACCCTGCCTTGCCTTTGGTCAGATCATCTCATCCTCAGATTTAAGATCTGTGTTAAGAATATCAGAACCACGGTGCGAACTACTGGCAAATTAGCCAGAAACTGGAACGTTATGGACAAGGACGCCTTCTTACAGTCACTAGCTAATGACGTCCCCTCCTTGGACAATGACATAAACTTGTCAGTATCCACTTTAAACAACTGGCTACAAACGGCCAGCAATTTTCATGCTCCCTATAAAACAATTAAATTAGCACGGCGCACGGATGCCAACAGGTGGTTCTCAGCCGACTTGAAAAACAGGAAACAGGCCCTCCGGCACCTTGAACGCCTGTGGCGCCGTGACTACGATATTGAGAAAAAAACTAAATATACTAGGGCGAGGAAGGAATACATGAACGCCATTGCTGCAGCGAAGACAGAGTATTTCTCTTCTCGTATCCTAGGATCAACAAACAAATCCAAAGACATCTTTTCGGTTTTTAACGAACTGACCAACTTGGAGAATGTCCGTCCTAAAGTAATTTCTACCCAGTGTTTGTGCGACTCACTCAACACCTACTTTAGTGACAAAATTACAGATATAAAAGCTAGCATTCTCCAACCAAAGACGCCAATCACGACCGGCATGGCAATCAAGACCGGTTCTGCCACTCTTACCAACTTTCCATCCATAACTCATGGCCAGCTTTCGGAACTTCTGATGAGAGTTAAATCCGGCTCACCACTGGATATCTGCCCCCCCCGTATCCTGAAAGAATGCTTCTCCGCCTACCCTACCCCAGTTCTTGCCCTCCTTAATGACTCCCTCCTGTCGGGCATAATCCCGTCTGCCTTCAAAGATGCCACGGTTATACCTCTACTAAAAAACGGGGGCTGACCCGGCATGTAAGGCAAACTATAGGCCCATCTCCTTGTTGCCTTACTTGGCAAAAATTCTAGAGGCACACGTGATGAAAACCTTGTCTAACTTCCTGGAGGAGTCCTCCTGCTTTGACCCCCATCAGGCTGGTTTTCGGCCTGCACATTCAACGGAGGCAGTGGTCACCGCAGTGCTGGACACCCTCCGAGACTGTGCAGACAGACGCTCTCCCCAGGCACTGGTGCTCCTGGATCTGTCGGCCGCGTTCGACACGGTCGACCACAATATTTTGGTCGACCGTGTCGGACAGGCCGGCATCCGGGGCACGGCGGCCTGTTGGTTGAGATCCTTCTTGGAGGACCGCTCTCAAGTGGTGCACCTAGGGGACCTAACCGGTGTTAAACAACTTACCCCATGCGGAGTGCCACAGGGCTCCTCCCTGTCACCTCACCTCTTTAATATTTACATACTCCTCCTTATACAAACCTTGAGGGATAGACAGGTGAGAGTATTTAATTACGCAGATGATCTGCAGTTACTCTTCACCATTGACAACTCCGCAAAATCCGTCAGTCACTTCCAGTCGACCATGAGGTTTATTAAATCCTGGATGGACCAAAATCAATTAAAATTAAACCCACGTAAAACTGAACTGGTATTGACCGGGGATAGTGCCAAACACTGGGGCCCCCAATACTGGCCCCCAGACCTGGGTCAAGCTCCACAACCATCACCATCGGCTAAAACATTGGGAGTCATTGTGGACACTGACCTCTCTCTCAAGGCACAAGTGGGTCAGGTGGTCTCCAACTGTTTTTACCAACTAAAAAAAATCAGGAAGGTTCGGCGTTTACTTACGCCGGAGGCTACTACCCAGGTTGTGATTGCCACTGTTCTGTCCCATCTGGATTACGCCAATGCCATCTATTTGGGTCTTCCAGGCTATCTACTCAAGCGTCTCCAGATGGTACAGAACTATGCTGCCAGGATGATTCTGAAGCAACCAAGGTGGCAAGCAGCGACCCCCCTTCTCATTAAATTGCATTGGCTTCCGATCACACAACGCTGTGCCTTTAAGGCAGGCTGTATGATGTTTAAATCACTGCATGGCAGAAGTCCTGAATTTATTAATCAATTAATCACCAGTTATGTTCCCCTTCGCAACCTTCGCTCTCTCCACCTAGGTCTTCTTCAGATCCCCCCATTCAAGCTTAAACGTTCTGGTGGACGGAGGTTTGCAACACTTGCTCCTTATTTATGGAATACCTTTCCACTGGAAATACGGCTCTGTCAAGATCTTCTACCTTTTCGGAAGGCTCTGAAGACATGGCTTTTCAGACAAGCTTTTTAACCTATCTTTTCTTACCCCTGTTGTGTTACTGTCAAATTAGCGCCAAGAAACTAATCAGTGTTAGTGCGCTCAATAAATAATTTAATAACGTAACATAACATAACATAACAAACGCAAACCGTTAGACTCCCTTGTGAGTGTATTCCTATTGCTGGTTCGCAAGAGCAGTCCCGAGAAAAATTAAAACAGGAAGTTTCCATATTGAAGGACGAAGTACAGGCAATGAAGGGTTCTCTTGAGGAGATACTCATACTGGGGAGATCACTAACATCATGGGCGGATCAACAAGGGTGGCAAAGCAACCAGGTCTCTAAGAAGTCGGCAGCTCCCACAGGACTTATATCTATGGATCGTGTGGGATCTCGGCCAAATTCATGACCCCAGGTTGATGAAGACCTAGGAATGCCATGATGTATTGGCCCAAATAATCCAGTTAATTGAGGCCCTAAGGGTTTGAAAATTCATACAGCAGGGTATGCTGCCCCAAAGGTTGTTGCCACTAATCACAGCCCTTTACATGGTCCAGACTACAGTACTGAGACTACCCCATAGGGATAATACTTTTGTACAAAAGGGACAAAGTCTTGCAGGTCAGGGCTTGGGGCAATCTAGAGGGTATAAACTGAACACATACAAGCTACCTAGAATTTATATGGTTAATGTTCCAAAATTATCGCGCTATAGTGGCAACGAAAATGTTAACTCGTTGACAAACAAAGCCATCCACTGGATTAGATACGTGAGGGGTTGTCGATCGCTGATTAGGGAGGAAATCTTGGCTGCACAAAGGATTTTGCTCACTGATCAACCTTTTGATATTATTAACTTACCATGAAGAGCGTTGATCTTGTTGAGAATCTCTTCACACTGGAGTTCAGTGCTAGTGGCCCAGAAGATTCGAGAATACAATTTAGGCACCCCCCTAATGGCTATGACACTGAGGCCCAACAGGGATTCCAAAGACTGCAGGGCTCTTCAAGCCTTGACTCCGACGATTGACTAAACTGACGGGCCTATTGGGGGATTTAATAAATAATTCTACCGTGCCCACCACCCAGGGATCTGAGGAGAGGCTATTATCTACCACTAGCTATAATGTGGCTCTGCAAACAGATGATGTTGGGGGACCTGTTCTAGCTATTACTCCAATGTTGAAACATCTTACGCCCCAGACCTTAGTTCTTAGTCACCTTGAAAGTTCTGCAAATCTACCCGAAGTATGTAGCTTCTTGAGCTGGAATATTGCAGGTCTCAACTCGAAGTTATGCTTGCACGAATGGAACGCCTTTTATAAAGTCATATGACATCTGCGCCTTCCAAGAGTCCTGGGCAGAAATACCCTTGTTTTGCGAAGGATATCTGAATTTTTCTATAGCAGCTGGAAGGGAAGGGAAGGGTAGGCCCTCGGGAGGGTTGACGATCTGGGTTCGGCAAGAGCTTAAAGTGAACATCCAGGTCCTTTCAACCCAGAACAAGAACATTCAAGCGAATAAAATAATTACCAATGCTCATCTATCTATTGTGTTATTTAACATCTATGTCAGGGGTACAAGGGGGAAAAGATCAAGAGTTTTAGCGGCTCTGGAAGATCTCCTTGAAACATTACCTAACTCCTCTAAGGTAATAATTATGGGTTATTTTAATACAACATGTGAACCCCTTACCCAAGTGGATGCCATTGGGATTGAGGTAGAAGACAGGAACAGGGGGGTTCCATCGCTTGAGTTGCAGCCAATTAGGAAGAGGACCGATGTGGCTATCCAATTAAACAGCATTTGTATGGAACAAGGCCTAAGGGCTTTGAATGGGTGCACTAAATCAGATAGGGTAGGAGCATTTACGTACAATAATGGGCACTTTGCTAGTAGAATTGATTATGTTTTGGTAGGTCTGAGTCTATGGTTTTTGGTGGTGGGCATGAAGATCACTGATAGGCTGGAAAGTGACCTTAACCCGCTCTGTTGTTCCGTGTTTCTGATTTTCCATACCTCAGACGTACATATAACGGATAGGAATCACATTGGTGAGGTTGTCTCCACGAATGATCTAAGGCGACTTAAGTGGGTACAGGTAAAAGCAGCCCCAACTTTGCTAGATAATATAGCGCAGAGCCTGGAACTCGCTACTAAAGATCTTGAGGGTTGTGTATTACAGATAGGAGATCATGTCAGAACAGTGAGTACCCATACCGCTTTTTTTATTCTTTTGCGTACATATTTTGAGAAGAAGGGAAAGAAGCCCAAAGCGCCTGCCCAGATAGAGGGTCGAAGGTACAATGATGAATGCCGGACGGCACGTGCGGCCCTAGGGAAAGCTATTAGAGGGGGCGTTCCATCAAAGGTTCTGGAAATGAGAAAATGTTATAAGGCTACTCAAGTAAAGGCCATGAAAGACTGGGATGTTAAAAGATGGCAGGATTTGAGGGACGCATGTGGCTTGAAAGCGACTAAGCAGTTTTGGAATATCTATAAATGGTCTACCGGGGGCCAAGCCGAGCGCCCCCAGAATCATGCCTCAGTAACCGCCTGGGTCAATCACTTTAAGCCCAAATATGCTTCTACCCCTCTAGTGGGGGAAGCTGCATTTACAAATTTTATGTACTCGGGTGAAACCTTCACAATGAGGGAAGTTGAGGCAGCATTGAACTCAATTCTACCGGGGAAAGCTCCTGGGCCCAACGGCATCCCGGGCGATATTTTCTTAATGATAAACCCAATTGGAGCCGATACATTCTCCTGCTGTCTAATGCAATCGCACAAGGGGCATCAATTCCGACATCTTGGAAAAATGCAGAAATCATCCCTGTCTATAAAAAAAAGTGGATAAAGCTTGCCCGGGGAACTATAGGCCAATTAGCCTAATCGACTGCTTCCAAAATATAATTGGTAGGATGGTGCTAAATAGACTACAGGGGTGGATTGAGGAGTTCAGAGTTTTATCTCCATTGCAAGCTGGATTCCGAGCAGCCACAAGCACCATCGACCAGGTTTTTCAATGTATTTTAATTTACTGGAAGTTAGTAACTTTAGGCAAATGTAGTCTTTATGCGCCTTTGTAGATCTCAGGGCGTCATTTGATTTAGTCCCCCGTTGGAAATTATGGCTTGTTTTGAAACAGCTTGGGCTTCCCCTGGACCTTCTAACTTTGATTCGTAGGCTTCATGAAGATAATAAGGCCCAAATTAGATGGCCGGGGGGGCACAGGGAAGTCACTGAATCATTCCCGGTGGAACGTGGCATTAGACAGAGATGTGTGATGGCCCCTACGCTATTTATGCTATATATTAACGACACACGTTGATTTTCTCCAAGACCCCAAGTGGACTAAAAAAGGCACTAAAAATCTTTGAGGATTTTTGTTGCGAGAGGGGCTTGGAGGTCAACTTGTCCAAGACAAAGTTAATGGTGTTTAACACCCGGAAGGCAAATATGAGGGGTTTTAACATGAAGGATGGACCTCTAGAAGTAGTTAATGAGTTCACCTATCTAGGAGTAAATTTTCAAGGAAGCATGAAGTGGGATCGCCAAATTGATTTAGCCTCACTTAAACTCAGACAGATCTCGGGGGCCCTCTGTCAGGAGCATAATCTTTCTCATTTCAAGCCTATTAGCCCAGCCCTTGAAATTTATAATCTGAAAGCTGTTAGCTCAGCATTATATGGTTCGGAAGTTTGGGGCTGCGAGAGCCTTGAAGCTCTTACTATCTCTGAAAACAGGTTTTTACAAAATATTACTGGACTTCACCAGACTACCCCCATGTGTCCGCTGTTAATGGATCTGGGTAAGAAACCTATTGCAGCTGTAGCTAAATTGCGTCCCCTTTTGTAATGGAGGAGACTATGGTCTACTCCTGAACTTGCTGGCTATGCACAGGGTTTCTTAGATATAATTAGGGCTGACACATTACATCACATTAAATGGCTATGGGCAGTCCGAAACCTCGTAGGAGAGCTAGGGTTGATTGTACAGTGGACTGATCCCGTAAACTCCATCTTTCCATCAAAAGCCATGCTGAAGACTAAATACTGGGATTTGTTTCAAGGAAAAAATGCAAGGCAACAAGTGTCTACTTCCCTTACCAGCCTGTTCTTGGATCATAAAGTCGCCCCGAGGTTGGAATCATACTGGGATGCAATTACCCTAAGAAAAAGGGCAAGTCAGAATTGAATATGGGGTCTTACAGACCAATTTCACTGCTCAATGCAGAATTTATTCTAAGATAATTGCTAATAGGTTAAATGACCTAATGCCCAGCCTGGTTTTTAAAAGACAGCATGGGTTTATAAAGAATCGAGACACAACAGACCATATTAAAAGAATTATCTCCATGTTGGATTGGTCTCAAGCCATCAATTCACCTGTTGTGGTAGCCCTGTTAGATGCCGAAAAGGCATTTGACAGGGTTTCCTGGGGATTTTTATGGTCTGTCTTAGTTTGGAAGGGTTTTTCGAGGGAATTTATAATGGCAATTCAGGCTTTGTATGCTCAGCCATAGGCTTCTATCCGTATTTCGGGTAGGCTCTCTGGAAATATAGTAATAACAAGAGGGACGAGACAAGGTTGTCCCTGTTCCCCCTTGTTATTTGCGTTATACATCGAGCCCTTCTTGAATAGATTAGAAAATAATACCGGAATTGAACCTGTCAGGATACATAATGTAGCATATAAGGTGTTTGCATATGCGGACGACGTTGCCATAGTTACGGCAGACATTAAGAAGGCAATGCCCATGATAGTGGAAGCTGCAGACCCATTTGGGGACCAGTCGGGGTATAAATTGAATGTAGCAAAGACACAGTTACTTCATTCAGAAGCTGGGCGCCCAAATGATGTGGATTTTGATCGGAGTGCCATATATTTAGGAATTAAAATTTCCCCAAAACTAGATGAGATTGTTCGTTTAAATTTTGACCCAATTTTAGGCTCAGCGAAGAAGACCTTAGAGCCGTTAAATAATCTTCATCTTTCTTTATATGGGCGTAGTAATGTCTTAAAAATGCTCATATTTCCAAAATGTTTGTATTTATTCCGTACGATTCCTTTACTTGTCCCTGAGATTGTTTTCGCACAAATTGATAGAATGTGTGGTAGGCTCTTGTGGAGCTTCCGTAGGACTAGGAGGGACATGAAATGGCGCATACTACCTAGAGCTAGAGGAGGTTGGGGGATACCTAGCTTTCGCTTATATTATTGGGCTGCTCTCCTGCAACATATGGGTGTATTGCTGTTGCTAGATGTTGATAGGGAGGAGGCAGTTAGCCCTTCAATATACAAGATGGTACTGGGTGAAGAGGTCCGACAATGTTTAGTACGTATAATTGAACCCAGTTACTACAAAAAGATCAGATTTAAAATTATTTTGACAGCCTTTCACATATGGCGTTAGGTAAAAAAGAGAATTGGCTTGCAATTGAATCTGAGTTATTACACTCCCTTAAGTAATTGTCCCTTATTACCAGACATTTTTAGAGACAAGTAATGGTCAGATGGAACCGGGGAGGTGTACGTCATTTGGGGGATTTAATTCAAGGGGGTCAGGTAGTCTCTTTTTTATTTTTACAATAGAAATATAATGTAGTACGAACAGAGTTTTTTAAATATCTTCAGATTCGCAGTTTTGTTGAACAGAAAATATCTCCAAATCAGGTCATATTAAACAAAGTTAAAGTTTTGGAAGCTGTCCGATTAAGATCAAGAATTGGTCCTATTTATCAACTAATGATTAATAATTTAGAGGATGATATATCGGTTTGGGAGGATAAATGGCAAGGTAGATTAGTGGTGGGAAAGGTTGATATGGAAAGAATAATTGAAGTTTCTATTAAAGTAATACTTAATAGGTCGTTGAAGAGTCAGCATTTCATGTCAATATTTGACCGATACTATACCCCCGCAAAAATAGTCAAATGGAGTTCTGATAGAGGAAGTAAGTGTAACCGATGTGGGGAAGTCGCTGCAGATGCTATACTTATGTTCTTTCAATGTCCTAAACTGAATCAATTTATTAAGGATATAGAATATTTTTTGAATATTAGTTTGGGCATTTGTATACAATTATCGGCGGAACTGGTTATATTTGGTTTGCAAGAAAATGTAGGGGGGGTTAGGTCTGAAATTGAGGAAGGGTTTATTTTCATATGTATGTCAATCTATCGATTATGTATAACGACTCAATGGCTTGATACAGATCCACCTGTTTTTCATAACTGGCAATTCAGACTACTATCGATCTATCATCTAGAAACTGCAATGTATAAGTCAAAAGGCAGGAGAAGAAAGATAATTGGTCAGAAACTGTGGTCCCCTGTTTCAAAATGGATATGAAATTATGAACAAATGACTTATTGTGTCGTAAGGGGGTAAAATTGTAAAACTGTAATTAGGAATCAAGGATTGTTTGTATGCTTTATTATTGGTATTTGAGTTGTCTTTTTTTGGTACTTTCATACTCTTCTTTGGCTGTTTGCTGACAAAATAAAATTAAAAAAAATTACCAAACCCAAGGACCACAAGTTGTACTTCCAATACAGGGTGGGTACGCTCTCAGTGAGATTTTTTACGATGAAATGGTCAACTCAACCTCTAACTAGGTGTCGGGGGTGTAGAGCCATTATTGAGTCAACGGCTCAAATTCTCTTTGTTTGTGATGCCTACGCTGCCCTGCAACGGGCTTGGCTGACACCAATCTGTAGGATCCTGGGCACAAGGGTGGCTGCGGAAGCTGAATGCATTCTGCAAACTGACACCTCACTACTCATTGCATTGGCTATGGCGAAATTTCTAGGCTGGGCATGGATTTTGAGGGCTCGCTTAATTGCACAGAGTCTTTGATATTAGAAACAACAACCTTGTCATAATGTGGTATTCGCACATATCTTAAGGTTTTATCTTTTTAACTTGTTGTTTTATCGATTTTATTGCTTGTATTTTACTCAAGGGGTTGTGCCTAATTTTATTTTGTGACCCACGTTTTTAAACCGTGATTTTGCTGTATTCGCTGTTTTACACATTGCTTTTATGATTGTAAAAATCGAATAAAGCTTTATGAAATGAACCCCTTAACAATAGGGAGCCCAACACTGAGATGAAGTTCACCAACTGCATGTCTGAAGTCGCAAAATGGATGAAAACCAACTGCCTAAAGCTCAACTCCTACAAGACAGTGGTACTCTTCAGAAAGGGCACCTTGCTGGAGAAACATGCCTGCACCCAACCTGTCTAACCAAGCCAGGAAACTAAGGATAATAGTATGCAACCAGCTGTCAATGAGCAGCAGTATCCACATTGTCATGTACTCCTGCTTCTTTACCCTCAAGCTCCTCAGGAAAATCTGCAAATGGCTCCCGCTCAACACCTGCAAAATTGTGACACAGTCCCTGGTGTCTAGCAAGCTGGACTTGGAGTTCTGGACTTTTTGGTTCCGTCCAGAGGTGTCAGGGACAACACCCGAAGACCCCGGAGTTCTACCTGTCTCGGTGTACAAATAAACAGAAACACGGGCTTCTCGATGGTGGCGTCAAAGACCAAAGGTTTATTACTGCAGGGACACAGAAGTCACAGAAACTACACACGGGCAGAATCTAGGAGCCTGTTCGATTTGTACAAAGTGGGTTGCTCCTTAAATACTACATTTTCAGCTTGGGGCAACATTCTTCACATGCTAGTACATTTCTAAACCTTCATGTCCTAAACAATAAATATTTGGTGTTACACAAGAATCGTCAACACTATCTGATGTCAAAACATTACGAACGAGGGGTTCCCACTGTTCCATCATAATTCCATGTCAACTTTTCATTCAAGAGCCGGACCGCCTCATTGTAAATTTCGTTACCTCCCCCTAATAAAGGCCCAGAAGGAAAGGAGCAGAGCCAGGTGCAGGAGATAGAAAAGCAGGATAAGAGATGTTTGTGGGTCGTAAATGGGCAAGGCTACCAGCTTCGGCCGCCTAATCATGATCAGGCCAACGAACACGAGAACCAGTATAGCAGGACTGGCCTCAGTCTGGGGAGGCAGCTTTTGCCGAGTCATGCGGCCACAGCGTTTCTGTCCTAAGGTGTACGTGTCACTAGCAAGGTGAATCGCCGGCTAAGGCTTACGTGTCCTTAAACGAAATGGATTGATCAGAGGTCATTGCGTGTCCATTGACTATGTGAGGGCAAGAATACAAAATGGCTGCCATACTCTAAGATGGATGCCATGGGTGAATCAGAAATGTGTTTATAACAGGTGTGCTCTTGCTCGTAGCATAGCGAAAACACCAGGGTATGCTAAATGGATCATTTGCGGTTCACTGATACCAAAATTATGCGTTTACGACAATGTTGAAAACACGGGTTCAAATCGTCACAGAACCTCAGACCCTCCTTTTGCCCTTACATAGGCAATTACTCAGTCTATGTCAGAGTCTATCTCGATGTTCATTAGGTCAGTGACATGCTGTTGCATCATCATCCTTTCTCGTACCTTGTCTCCAAACACAGGTGGTTTTCTAAAACAGATTGCAGTACAGAGACTACACAAAGCGGGACCACATTGGATAATAAGGCAGCACGAGAACAGGAATACTAAGATAATACCAATGACCATCAGAACCTTCCATCCCCACGCTGATAGTAGAGTCCAAAGCCACTCCATTAAGGACCAGTTTCCCTTGTCTACATGAATAGAGTCGGAAATCTTGTGTAGCTTAGAGATTGCTTCGTATACAGTCGGAGCATTATTGGGTATGAAAACACAGCAGCTCGATTGGATCATTCTGCATACCCCACCTCGATCTGCAAGTATTACGTCAAGAACCATACGATTCTGCAACGTCATGAGACGATCCGCCTGGAGATCAGCTGTTAAGTTACTAAGGGCACCAGCAGTTTCTGTAATAGTAGATTCAACTACCCGTGTTAGCTGACGTAGATTTCTACTATTGGCCATAGGCCCCCAGAACGTAAGGAAACCTTTGAAGAAGTCTCCGGCTTCCTGACCAGCGGTATCTTCTTTGCTGAAAACACCTCTTGCTACTCTGGTCTTGTGATAATCTGGAGAAGCAGTGTACGTTGGAGGCAATAGTCGAGCAATATAGCATGAACCTGAAAAGTCAGCAGGCAACCATGTATATGCCCTGTCCTGACAGATGAAGTAGGTACCCCTAGCAGTAAGAAAGGCAGGGGAAGAGTTCGACGGATACACGTAAGTCTCAACGCACTCACTCTTCCCTAGCTGAGCTCTTGGATTTCTCCCATTACCTTGCAAACAGACTTGACCTCGGTGAGGCACGACCCAAACTGGAGTGGAGCTCTTACGCTTGCTTTCACCCAAACTAATGCGATACTCTGTAGAATTCCAACTCAGGTATACTCGTAATTCATCCCTAAGATAAGATGGGGTGTTATTGACGTCTTTAATCATGTCAATGATTCCCTTGACTAAAGCTTTATTAGCGGAGTTATATTTAGCGGAACGTGGTGGACGCGGAGGATAGGTCTCAAGGGCATAGACAAATATAGTCTGGAAGGCCTGAAATGATCCATTATAGCTAAAAGGCAAGACCAGATAGGGAATGCCTTTATCCATAGTGTGTGGTATCAATCCACATACCCAGCAGTCTGTCGTGTTAACTACCAGTTGGTGTTGATGCAAGAGTTGTACAAAAGTGTTATTTATGAATTCTGAGCGTCGAGCTTGCTCATGTTCAGGGAACGGATGAAAAGAATGGTAAGAAGCAACAGTAGAAGAAACAAGATCAAGGGGAGGTACGGTACTTGTTATCGGTGCAAAAATTAGATGTACTCCAAAGACGATTCCACCCACCAACGTTATTAAAACAATCAAAAACGTAAATGCACATTGTATCAGAAAACATTTGTTATGGAGAATCTTGTAGAGTCTATTTCTGCGGACATAAATTACATTCTCTCGGTGCAGCTCAGGAAGCTCCATCTTCTACAACCGCTCGCGACCACTGATGGTGTGTACGTAGTTGAAAATGCCTCTACCAGCCCTGGGAGTTCCCAGAACTGACAGAAAGACCGACCTTGTGTCTGGCCCCTGCAGATTCAACTAGGCACAAGGCCACGACCCTACGGCTACCCAGACGGCAAGGCAATTAAAACAACAAAATATACATAGAGAAATGCAAAATATTAGCAAACTTCCTGGCTGGAGGCAATGTATCAAATTGAAATATGAAAAATAGGCAGTTTCCTGCTTTATTTGTCCATAAAATGAGAACGGAGGTTATATCTCAGTTTTCCTGGCGTTGTTTGATCTGGAAACAGACTGTTTTCAGCAGGAATTACAATGTTCGAGTCCGCAGATGACAAATGTTCGTTTGATGCAGGGGACAAATGTTCAGCGTTCAGGGGGGCAGTTTCAGAGGGGGATTCAGAGTTCGGTGGATCAGTAATTAGTTCTGCATCACTGAAAGGAATGTATCTAGGAACTGGTTGGGTTTCAGAGGCAACAATTCCTTTTTTCACCCAGTTATCGTAAGGAAGTGGAAGAGGTACACGCTTAGCGCGCGTCGCATGGATCCAGTTCTTTCTGCCAGCCACACGTATAGCAGGACTTGGAATGGTCCGACGAATTTGGGTTGGAGATTTCTGGTTCGTCCAAAATTCCTGATGACGACTTGATCACCGGGCTTCAGCTGATGACCTGGACTCTCCGGTGGCTTTGGCAAAGCATCGAAAACCTGTTGGTGAATGAGACTCAATTTAGCAGTCAAGTCAAAAAGGTAATCAATTAGCATTGGATATTCCAGCTGCTTAAATTCCTTCGGTCTAGGTACCCCCCAAACATTCGCAGGTCGACCGAATACAATCTCGTAAGGGCTAAGCCCTACTCGAGAATGTACAGTCGCTCTTGTGGATAACAGAGCCAAAGGTAATGCGTCTAGCCAAGACAAGCCCGTGGAGGCCTGTATCTTGGCAAGTTTCAGTTTGAGGGTGCCATTGTAGCCCTCAACTAGACCAGCAGACTGGGGATGATTCGCACTGTGAAATTTTTGTTTTATGTTCAAACCTGCACACACACTCTGCATAACTTTCCCTACGAATTCACTTCCATTATCTGACCATACAATCCGTGGCATGCCGTACCTGGGGAAATATTCCTTGAGAAGGATTTTGGCAGTGGACAAAGCAGTATTTTCCTTTAGTGGATATGCTTCGATCCACCTTGAAAAAGCACAGACTACCACTAGAACGTACTTAAGGTTGTTGCAACGTTCCATGTGAATAAAGTCTGATTGGATCACTTCGAAGGGGCAGGAAGGAGGAGCGAAGTGACCAGCGGGTGTGGGGATTCCCTTGCCAGGATTATGCATCAGGCATATCATGCAATTTCTCACCACTCTTTCTGCACACTTACTAATTCCATCATTCTTCCAGACTGGAGCCAACATCTTCTTGGGCAGAATTCTGACTCACTCTTGCAGCCTCCACAATCGTACTCAAAGTCGTTACTGCGTAGGCAGCTGTCACATCACCATTCTCTAATTTAAAACAAGACCCATCAACATACAACGTGCCATCTAGATCTGGTAACGGAGTATCCTTAAGATCAATCCATCCTTTTGTCTCTTCCTCGGTTCTGAAACAACAGTCAGTTGGTTCTGAATCACTCGACTCCTGATTAGTCGGCAACAATGTTGCTGGATTCAATACATTGCATCTTTTGATCTGAATATGACTCGCTAACAGTGTCAGCTCATAGCCTGATAATCTAGCACTGGTAAGTTGTTGTGTCTTGGTTCGGTTCATGAGTGTGTCCACAGCATGAGGAACCATGACCACTAGCATGTTGTTCATGACCAAACCAGCAGATTGTCGAATGGACGCTGCAGCTGCTGCTGTAGCTCTCAAGCAACTAGGCAACGCTCTGGCTACCGGATCTAATGTTGATGAGAAATACGCACAAGGGCGTTGTTTATCACCAAATCGTTGCGTCAGAACACTCAACGCACAACCTTCTCTCTCGTGAACATAGAGTGTAAATGGTTTACTGTAGTCGGGTGTACCCAACACAGGAGCTGAACACAATGCATTTCGTAATTCAGAAAAACTTTGTTGACATTCGGCAGACCATGGCACTGGACTCGGAACACCTTTCCCAGTCAAGGCCACCAATGGTTTTGCCAAAAGAGAAAAATTTGGGATCCATTGCCTGCAGTATGAGGTAATACCTAAAAAGGCACGTACTTCTCTCTGTGTGCTAGGAACATTCACTTGCGTAATTGCTTTTATTCTCTCTGGGGTCAACCTTCTTCCCTCCTTTGACAAGAGATGACCTAGGTAGGTCACTTCTTGGCAGCAGTATTGCATCTTGGAAGGAGATACCTTGTGGTTCAAATCAGACAAATGATGTAATAAGGAAATTGTAGCAGCTTTGCAAGTTTCCTTGTCATCAGCAGCCACTAGAAGATCATCGACATACTGCACTAAAGCAGAACCAGTAGGAAGTACAAAAGAATCTAACTGACTTTTTAATGCCTGACTGTAAATGGATGGGCTCTCACAATAGCCTTGTGGAGCACGTTTAAACCTGAAGCTTAGGCCTCCTAGAGAGAAGCCGAAAATATCTCTGCTTTCCTCGGCCATCGGAATGCTGAAAAAGGCATTCTTCAAGTCGATGACTGAAAACCATGTGGCTGTAGCAGGAATCAACGTTAACAATGCAGTAATGTCTGGAACCACAGGAAACTGTGGAATCACAATTTTGTTAACCTCTCTAAGATCGATTACAAATCTATAGACTGAAGGCTTAGAAGGATCAGTGCGTTTCAGAATCGGCAGTACAGGACTGTTGCAGACATTTCCTCTAGTTTCTTCTACTACGCCTTTCTTGATCAAATCTTGCACGATCAATAAAAGCGCTCGTTCACCTTCACTAGATATCTTGTATTGAGGGATTAGTGGAAATTTGACATTTGCTTTCAAAGTGACTACATATGGTGGGATTTCTAAAAGACCAACATCGTTAGGACCAGTCGCCCAAAGAGTATCAGGGAGAGAACGCAGCTCTGGCAAGTACATCGGGGAGATGATTCTCTTACCTAATGTAAGCTGTACTCCTGCCGGAGAACAGTACATAGTCGCATATAGGCGTTTTAACAAGTCTAAACCAAGCAGATTTTCATTACAACCAGTCGTCAAAATCAGGGGTGCTTTCAATTGACGGGGTCCAACAGAAATAGACAAAGGACCAGATACGGGGTTGTGAACAGGGGCGCCTGAAAAACCTACTGAAACATTTGTTAAGCCAGACAAAGGTGCGCCAGGGAGTTTTGCATGAATGATAGAACTTTTTGCTGCACCAGTATCCAACAGAAACGGTTCGACTATACCTGATGTTGCTACTGCGACATAAGGCCCACTCTGATCTACTGGAACTGATACTACTCCCTCTCTTTGTCCATGGCTGTCCTAGTACTCATTTTGCTGAAATTCCTCACTAACTTCACAGTAGTCTTCAATGTGATACTGTTGAGATCTATTTGGTTGTGTAGATTGTCCATTTCGCTGATCAAAATAATTAGAAGGGCGATCATTTGTTTGTGGAGGCATAGCACCTCGTCCTCTACCTCTAGAATTTTGCATAGAACCACCACAACCTCTCTGAGCTGCTGCAGCATTATTTTGTTCTAAAACTGGACACTCATTCTTATAATGACCTTCCTTCTTGCAGTAAGCACACTGATTCCATTGATATTGTGGTCTCTGAGAACCATAATCTGTCCTCTGATATGGCCCTTGCTGTGTGTTAGTCTGATTATTCTGATTCGTGCGAGGCGGATATGCCTGCTGCAAAAGGACTTTAGTTTTTAAATCTTTCGTCTTCTTATCTGACTTTTCTTTTTCTTCCTTATCCCTATTTTCATAGTACTGAGCAGTTGCAAGTATTTGTGCAGTCGTAGAGACAGCCCACGCACTTTCAGAATCTTTTAATTTATTACTTAGCTCTGGTAACAGATTGTGCACAAATTTATCAACGAATAATCTCTAGCCTCCTTCTGTGCTCATATCCTGACCACTGTGATCTACGAAAGTTTCTTCAAACCTTGTGAAAAAGTCGGAGACACTTTCGTCCTTTTTCTGTCTGCACGCGGATAACTTGTCCCAGTTAACGCGCAATGCTGGCATCAAAGTTTTCATTAATTCGATTATCCTACCAGGTAAATCAGCAATTAGAGGTTCGGGTTTAGAACCACCTATTTGTTGACCATCTGCCGCTATTATAGCTGCCCAATCACCACCTAGAGCAACTGGATGATTTTCTTTACGAATTTTAGCCCAAATTGGTTGCGGTACTACATTGCCAAATAACATGTCAATGTCTGCTAAATTCATTACACAAGCTTCAACTGTTTGTGCCAACTCTTTGTAGTAACCGGCTGGATTTTTACGCGGATCTGGCAAGGCCTGTTTCACTGCTAGCACTTCAGCTCGTTTCCACGGACTGTGTATCCACACTCTCTGGAATTGGGCCGGAGCGGCTGCAATACCACGGTTCACATCAGCTTGAACGGCTTCGCGCCAAATTGGAGGAACCTCTCTCATAGGATATTGTCGACCTTGTTTCGTACTACGTTTCTCTAAGTCTCTTGGTGAGCGAAGGGAAGGATCGAATCTAAAATCTAAAATTAATTCCATTGCTTCTTTTATCTCTTGACCAACTATCATACCTGCAGCAAATTTTTGTTGAATTTGGATTAATTCATCCGGTACTTGTTCAGATTCGCTCTCCTCCCATTCTTCACGTAAAAGGGAACACATGACATCAAACACATAGCGTTGTGTCGGTTCCTTCCATTGCATAAATGTATCTAATACATCTCGCACACTATATCTTCCCATCTTCGAAATCCATCTAAGGGCAGTGGAGTCTAATATTCCACGTTCTTCACTACTAGGAAGCTGACTACGTCTCTGAACAGAATCAGAGACAGGACTCCTAATCAAAGTTTTATAAAAGGGAGATATAATATTAGCGACAGAATCAGTGATTCTCCGACGAACAGAAAGCGGAGTCATATAGCTTGCAGAAGTTTGAAGAAGAGTAGTAGTGGGGACAGACGAAACAGCAACAGTAGGGGTAGCAGGCAAGGTAGCTTGTGAAACAACAGGATTCAGCGGTACAGGCATAGGCAGAGAAGCTGGAGCTGGCAACCCTGGAAGAGGGGGTGCCGTAGGAACATTGATAACCACAGGGACAACAGGAGCTTGATTCAGGGGAGCAGGAATACCAGGCTGTCCAGCAACCGGTAATTGAACATTAGGCAAAGGTGGAGCTGTAGCACCTTGTACATATGGTGGGGGTGACCTCAACAAGTAAGACAACAGAGGATCCTTTTCAGGGTCCTCTAATATCTTAGTTGTACTCGGTGGCAAGGCAGGATAGCACTTGTCTATTGCTAGATTACGCTCTCTATTGGCCACCTCCATCGCTTTCTCAGATTCATTGAGTTGCAGCTGCTTGGCAGACTGTTCTAAAGTCAACTCTTGTTCTTTCTGTTCTTTCTTCAGCTTTTTAGTTTCTCTCTGTCTGGATTCTTTTCGCCAATAACGGAAAGAATCAAACATTGCCGGCCAGGCTTTCTTCTTAAACAATTTCACTTCTAAATTGTCAAGAATTTCAGGTTCAAAACTACCATGCAGTGGCCAACTAAGGACACCGTCTTTTTCCGTGTAGCGGATCCATACCTCGAGATAGGGCCCACACCGAACTTGCAATAAAGATCATAAAGAGGAGTTCAAATCGGAGGAACCAGACATGAGTCCTCCAACCGGGAATCCCTGTTGCAACCAAAACAAGACAACATACAACTTTTCCGACTTACCATTTTATAATCCAGAACACAAACAGGCACAAAAAGGTGCGCACTCGAACCAAGAACTTAGGCCTACCAAAGCGAACAAATGTATCGATACCCAAACTAAACCAAATGATTATCGTAACCAGAACAACCAGTGATAATCTTACGAAACCAAACCAAACCAAGAACTAAAAGGATTATCCAAACCGGAGCAAACCCTTACGAAGTAACCAAACAAGTAGCAACCACTTAATACTTAACTGAGGCACTGAAGACGTCACCAAGGAGAAACCAGTCTTGTCTCGCCGTACTAAGGTCTGCACCTCGGGTCCAAGACAGGGCGACAGTCAAGGCAGCGGACCACTGCACCCGTCCGAACGGGAACCCTCGTGGAAGAGAACGTCGGGCCACTTTTGGGATATGCCGGGATCGATGAAGTGGGGCGCCTCCCTCTGGAATCTTCACACGAAGCTTCTCGAACTCTTCAGGCTTTTGGACCGGTACCGAATGACGTCGCCCCACATTGGGCGCCAATTGGAGTTCTGGACTTTTTGGTTCTGTCCAGAGGTGTCAGGGACAACACCCGAAGACCCCGGAGTTCTACCTGTCTCGGTGCACAAATAAACAGAAACACGGGCTTCTCGATGGTGGCGTCAAAGACCAAAGGTTTATTACTGCAGGGACACAGAAGTCACAGAAACTACACACGGGCAGAATCTAGGAGCCTGTTCGATTTGTACAAAGTGGGTTGCTCCTTAAATACTACATTTTCAGCTTGGGGCAACATTCTTCACATGCTAGTACATTTCTAAACCTTCATGTCCTAAACAATAAATATTTGGTGTTACACAAGAATCGTCAACACTATCTGATGTCAAAACATTACAAATGAGGGGTTCCCACTGTTCCATCATAATTCCATGTCAACTTTTCATTCAAGAGCCGGACCGCCTCATTGTAAATTTCGTTACCTCCCCCTAATAAAGGCCCAGAAGGAAAGGAGCAGAGCCAGGTGCAGGAGATAGAAAAGCAGGATAAGAGATGTTTGTGGGTCGAAAATGGGCAAGGCTACCAGCTTCGGCCGCCTAATCATGATCAGGCCAACGAACACGAGAACCAGTATAGCAGGACTGGCCTCAGGCTGGGGAGGCAGCTTTTGCCGAGTCATGCGGCCACAGCGTTTCTGTTCTAAGGTGTACGTGTCACTAGCAAGGTGAATCGCCGGCTAAGGCTTACGTGTCCTTAAACGAAATGAAATGGATTGATCAGAGGTCATTGACTATGTGAGGGCAAGAATACAAAATGGCTGCCATACTCTAAGATGGATGCCATGGGTGAATCAGAAATGTGTTTATAACAGGAGTGCTCTTGCTCGTAGCATAGCGAAAACACCAGGGTATGCTAAATGGATCATTTGCGGTTCACTGATACCAAAATTATGCGTTTACGACAATGTTGAAAACACGGGTTCAAATCGTCACGGAACCTCAGACTATGACAACATATTCTATGTCGGCAGCACTCACATCTCACAAAGAGACTCCAGGTCATTCAAAACGCTGCAGCCCGACTTGCTGAAACTCCCACCTATCAATCACAACTCCTCACACCTAAAAGACCTCCACTGGCTCCCAGTTGACAAATGTGAACTCTTTAAACTCCTCACAGACATGTGCAAAGCCATACACAACCTAGGTCCCAGTTACCTGAACAGCTGCATCAAATTCCACACCCTGACCAGAAACCTCTGCTCAGCCAGCCTCCTACTCGACCACTTCCCCTACATCTTAAGAACTAAGGCCAGCGGGTTCTCTTTCTTATACCTGGCTTCAGGGGCATAACTTGGTCAGTAAGATTGGGGTGGTGGTAAGCTTCAGTTTTTCCAACAAGACTGGCATATAATGTTTAAATACATTATATGGCATGCAGAGTACATGAGAGAACCTAAAGGGCAGTGGAAAGGGAGAGGAATGCGAACTGGTAGGAGTACTAAGAGAGAATACACAATATTTTGTAAAATAACTACTATTGTTGAGGACTTTCAAAACAGAGAGTGAGAGTGTGTGTGTGTGTGTTTTTTCTGGGTGTATGTAAAAAATACCAGTGAAATCTGACTGGAATCTCACAATATGCTACTGAAAGCACCTGTACCCAACTATTTATCAGAAAATGCAATTATCAGGAGGTATGACACCCCCCATCATCCACCTGCCCCCAGAAGCTACGCCCCTGCCTGGCTCCCAAAGCCTGGAATGGACTCCCCCTGCACATCAGGTCAGCTAGCTCAGCCCTTGAATCCTGCAACAAACTGAAAACCTGGCTAATCCAATAGATTCCAGCTAAAGCTCCCTATGTTCAATAGAAGCCAGTATGCCCTCCCTGAGATGACCATCATACAAATACACACAACATAACAGAAAGTCATCGAATCAGCAGCAGCAATTGAAATAAACACGAAATGCATCTAAAAACATCATTCTAATTATATGTGTAAGCGCTAGTTATAATGCTGTTTGAGATAAAGTGCTGGAATGGGGCTCATAAATGAAAAGGGGATTTGTTGGGCAGATGGGTGTTTTTCTTTTCTATGTTTGGTTGATGCATATGTACCTAACATAATTGACATTTACGACGATGGTATAATGAATAATGAGCCCTTCAAATTTTATGCATGTCATACTTTGTGTAAAGAGAAGCTGCAAAGCTAAAAGTAATTCCATTTGGGAGCCTGATGAATACACACAGATGCAGCTAATCTTCAGATGTATTTTTAATGTCAGCTTATCAGTTACTCTGTCTCTCGGGAACAAATAAAAGCCTGTGTTTACCTGGAGGTTTGTCAGACCAGAGAGCCACGCCATTGTTCACAGAGCAGCTGCCACCTGCTGTTGCAGAGCCGTGCCGGAATACAAAGTGATTACAGCTTTTTGGAGCGTCTGTAATGTCATTGCTGATTCCAGTACTGGTAAAACAGACCCAATGGCGCTTTTGCTGCACCACTAGTGCTACATCCAGATAACTTTGAGAAAATGGAGGACACGCCAGGCACTGTGACTCTGAATCCACAAACAGGCATGCCAACCATCGCATGGTACTTTCTGCCAACCTGGATGCAAGACTATACAATTACCAGGGCTATGTAGAGGTGCCATATTGGTGCATGTATGATATTATACATTACCGCTTGTCACCTTTCCCATATTGAACATATTCTTTTTTTTATTAAATCAACTGCAAATTTATTGTTTTTTGAGGTACTTCCTTTCTCTTAATTGATTTTGCAAAGAAATCAGTGTCTCATGCCTCCTCAACATTCTTATAGAAATAATTGGTCATAACGTATTTAGGGATTTAGTTTAATACAAAGTGCAAATCAGATTGTCAACTTCAGAGATATTTTGAAAGAGAAAATAACAATATGAATGCAAGACTAAACTTAAAACAACAAAATATAAATAAATGATAATAAGCAAAACAAATAGGGTGTGATCATATGTGGTGTACAGTGTTTTTAAAAAAAAAATATTACGGGTTTCATGGGATGGGTGATGGAATTTGATGTGATAATACCACACCCGGTTAATAGAGATAATGCTAGGGCTGGCACCTCAGAATGTGCTTCCCGTATTCCAAGCTACAAAAAATCGATTGTGCTGGCTACTTTCTGTATAAATTCTGCTAGATTTTATGTGGCATAAATCGTGGCAAAGATCCGAAGCAAACTCCTGCGGCGCCCAAATCTGAATTGCATGTCGCTTTGTAAAGAAGTACTAAATACTCACAAATGGGCTACAGTTTCACTAGAAGATAGTTTGAGAACGTGGTTTTCGCCTCGGTGCTAGTAATGGGGCGCCTGCACCTCGGAAATAACTTGGTTTCAACAGGGTGTTTGTCCTTTAGAGGCCAACAACTTCAGAGACAAGAAGGAAGATTGGCCACAGTGGGTGGCAAGGCAAGCAAAGCTTTTTTTGTTAAAACATGATATATGAGCTAAGAAGACGAAAAACAGGACAGTTACACCATTAAATGGACTGATTGTGTCTTGGAACTCTAAAAATTAACTGCCAGATTCGTCAAAGACCCGTTTTGCGAGTCTTTAATAGCGATTCATAAGGAATCGCTATTACAGACTCGCAAAACGGGATTCATGTAGGAATCGCAAAATAAAATGCGATTCCTACACATTCCTTATTTGCGATTAGCAAATTGCTAATCGCAAGTAAGGAATAACTCCCCATTCATTCCTATGGGCCTAAGGCCCATAGGAATGAATGGGGAGTTATTCCTTATTTGCGATTAGCAATTTGCTAATCGCAAATAAGGATGCGATTTCAAGGGTGCTAGGGGTGTCCAAAGGACACCCTGTAGCACCCCTGAAATGTAATCTACATTGGTGTTGCGCACACACATGTCCAAAGGACATGTGTGTGTGCAACATGCAACTTAGAAAAATGCATTTTAAAGCATTTTTCTAAGTTTTTGCTATTTACCACGAGGTTTGACCTCGCGGTAAATAGCGGCCCGAAATTGCGAATTCGCAATTTATAAATGGTTAATGAATTGCATTTAAGGAATCTCAAATAGAGATTCCTTAAATGTAATTCCTCGCAATTTAGCGAAATCGCATTTACCGATTTTTGCATTTGGGATGATGAATCCCAAATGCAAAAATTGCGCTTGCAAAGTGCCAGATTCTCAGAATCTGGCCATTTGCGAGCGCAATTAAGATTCATGAATCTGGCTGTAAAGGAGCTCTTTTGACAATACTGTACTAAAGCAGCCAGTAAACATACATCTGACATGGCTTAAAGACTTGGGGCCCAATTCACAGAAATAACTTAAGACAAAATCCTAAACGTACTACCATTTTGGATTTCACAGAAGGCACTTACTCATGTTGGTATTCACAGAAGGCACTTACTCATTGATGAGTGAGTGCCTTCTGTGAATACCAAAATGAGTAAGTGCACTTACTCATTTTGGTATTCACAGAAGGCACTTACTCATCACTGAATAAGTGCCTTCTGTGAATACCAAAATGAGTAAGTGCCTTCTGTGGATATCAAAATAATAGTAAGTTTAGGATTTAGTCTTAAGTCAGTTCTGGGAATCTAGCCCAGTTTTTCGACAACACATTACCTGGCAGATGCATCAAACAAAATAGCTCCCTGTAAAATAGCAAATCGGTAAAACAGGCTGTTACCGAACGCAAAACATGAAAACCCAATGCAGCAACCCCAATTCCTAAACAAATAAAGAATCGCAAAATAACCCCCACAGTAAATTACAGAATCGCAAATTAGCCAATCGGTAATACCCAGAAAGAAATCATCCCCTGCAAATACCGAATCGCTAATAAAAAGTTGCAACGATATGCATCAAAATTCGCAAGTAACGAAAATGCCCAAAATCGCTATTTAGCATGTGCAAAATAAGGGGAATCTCAAACTGGAGGTAAAGTTGTTGGAAGGAAGAAAAAAATACAGGTGCATACACTCAGAAACCCTTCAAATATGCCTCTGGAGACCCTGTATGTGTACCAAAATGGCTGCCCCCTACGTGCTTGATTGGAGGAGGAGAATCAACGCTCTTGCACAGCACAGGAGGATGATCCAGGACAGGGTTTACAGGGTGCGCATCACATTGCTGTGCCAGACAGAGGAACTAATCTACGACAAGTACAGACTGAACCGGGCTATGATCATGCGCCTCATTGCTGACCTGGAACCACTTCTGCAGCACCAGACCCGTAGGACCAACGCCATCCCAGCCCATGTCCAGGTCCTATGCAGCCTGCACCTGCTGGCGTCTGGAATCTTCCAGGGGGTCATAGCAGAAGCCGGAGGCGTGTCGCAAAGCGCACCTTCACGCTTCTTCCACAAATTCCTAGATGACATGCTGACATTGATACATCACCACATCACCTTCCCCACAACCCCACAGCAGTTGAACCGCACCAAACAGGAGTTCTACCAGGTGGTACAATTTCCCCATGTGATAGGATGTGTTGACTGAACGCATGTCCCCATCTGTCCCCCCTCAGCCAACGAATACATCTTCCGCAACCAGAAGTCATATCATTCCATCAACGTGCAGGTCGTGTGCAATGCCAAGCATATCATAACAGACATTGTATCCCAATTTCCAGGAAGCACACACGACGCATACATATTCCGACACAGTGGCATCCACAGGCATCTGATCAACGGTGAATTTGGAGAGGGACACCTACTAGGTACATACTAATGCTTCATCATTAACTCCATCCTCACATATGTAATTATATTAATGCTGCTAACCCTTTGCTCCCCACCCTGCAGGTGACAGCGCCTACGCCTTGCGGGAATATCTTCTCACTCCCTACCTCAACCCAGCAACACCTCAGGAGCAGCGCTACAACCCAGCACACATCAGCAACAGAAATGTGGTAGCGCGAACCTTTGGCATCCTCAAGAGTTGCTTCCGGATACTACACAAGACAGGAGGTGCCTTGCAGTATGACCCAGTGACCTGATGCTGGATAATAGCGGTCTGTGCCATGCTGCACAACATTGCCACAAGAAGGGGGATACCAATAGAGGTGGACGGAGAGGATGACTTACGTGCACAGCAACCCCCCCCCCCACAACACCAACAGGCACATGTGCCTAACACAGCTGAAGGCCAAAGGAGGCGGACATACATCACACAACATCACTTCTGAGCCATCACAACATGATCTTGTTTGCAAATGTTTAATGCACATGAGCACTTGTCTGGTGCATATGAATGAGACGCCTACATGACGCAGATTCAAAACATAGGTGAGGATACATGTCCGTTGTCATCACTGGAGTATCTTGTGGTAGTGTAGGTGGGCCATGGTTACATCACCATGGCCAGGGAGCCAATGGAACATGCCTATTTGCGCCCCCCCTCCTGTCGCTTGATTCCTCTACATCACCGCGATGTGTGTCAGTGGCTGTGGAGCTGCGCGCACTATGCCTCCTCTCACTGGCCTCCAGCACAGAGACGCTGCTGACGCTTGATGCAGCCTCACTCCCCTCCTCCACTCCCAAACTGCTGGCACTAAAAGTCCCAGACTGCAGATGCTCCACTGCAGTGGTCACTTTCCCCAAGGACTTCGCCACATCTCCACAGTAATGGCCCAAGTCGACCTGCAGGGACACAGATCTGCGTGACAGTACAGATGTGCTGTTGCACAGCTTTGTGATGGCTCTAATGGAGGCATTGGAACCGAGCATGTTCTGCCGTGCCTCCTGCGCTCGCTCTGTTGCCCTGCTATGACGTCACGTGTGAGATCCTGTAGGCACAGTTTCATGTCTCTGTTACCCTTAGCAATGTCTGTGGTCATCTCACGCACAGCGTCAGTCATGGTGCCAATTTTGTTTGCCAATTTTCCTATGTTTATGTTGATAGCACCCATGTGTCTCCCCTGCAGGCACTGAACCCGCAGCATCCGTGTCTCAACCACACCGTAGTTGTGTGTTGGATCCTCAGGTCTCTCTGCAGCTCTACCCAGGGGCCTGCCCCGTTGTCGGACTCGGACACGTGCTGGTGTTTAAGCTGGTGGAGTGACAACTGACTGCTGTGGAACATTTGTGGCTGCTGGCCTCTGCTCCGTCTCCATCAACTGCAGGGAGGGGACATTTGCCCTGCAGCTTGGTGTTGTTGTCCGCCTTGGTGGTGGTGTTGGTGGTGGTGGTGATGGTGTTGGTGGTGTCGTGGGATGACGTCCCTGCGGAGTCTCAGCATCGGTCACTGCCGGGGTTTCAGAGATTATGAGGAGTCCACTGTCATCTGAATCCAGGGCTGGTGCATCTGTGTGGATGTATCTGTGTTGCATACTTTCATCTATATAAAAGACATATTTGGACTGACAATTGGCCCTGTGCTGCCGGTCTCATTTCATTAACATTAGGGATCGGACATGCGCACTTTCATGATATGACTACAACTCCCATGATGCAACACTCTGGTGAGTGTATATGCGTTAGGCTACATGTGCACAGTGTTTGGCCTGGGGGAATGGGTAGGGGTAGACAACACGCTGCGTATCTGCACTGGCATGCATCTTACCTTGTTCTCCTGCCGCAGCGCCGGAAGTGTCCAATTGGGTGACCCCCACAACAGCTTCACGCTCAATGGTACCCTCAACGAGGTCCTCGAGGGCTGTGTTTGGTGTGACGTTGGATGTTCCCCCTCCTGTGCCAGATGCATCCTTCACCCTTTCTGCAATCCTCTCCTTCGCCCTTTTCCTGAGGTCATACCACCTCTTTTTCAAATCGTCTATGCTGCGGTGGGTGACTCCTACAGCATTTACCCTCTCCTTGATGTGCAGCCAGATCTTGCGCTACTCTGCCTCAGGCACCTTTTGGGACAGCTTGCCAAACAGCCTGTCATGTTTGCTGCTCACCCCCTCGATTAGAAGTTCAAGTTCTTTGTCAGAAAACTTTCTCTTCCTCTTCCTGGGCGGGTCCTTGTCCTGGGGTGCATCCTTCTCCATCCTGGAATGCAGTGCAATAGCTCGTTTGTGCTGTCACTGTATCTCTCCTCAGCTCCTGTGCTCGCTGCCTCCTCCTCTGAGCTCCTCAGGGCACTGAATGAAGCATGGGCTGGGTTACTTCCTGGTTGTGATGTCATCAACCTGCTTCCGATGCAACTTTTTTTCCGTGAATTCGCTAATACCGAAATCGCAAATACCGAATCAGTATTTGCTAATTCGGTATTTGCTAATCTTTATTTTGTAGTCTCGCAATCGTGGTTTCGGATTTATTTAGTGATTTTTTGCGATTCGGTATTTAATACCGCATCTGTTGATGCATCGCGGTATGCGAGTCCTTATTTACGATTTCCTATTTTTCGCAAATAAGGACTTGTTTTACCGATTTTTGATGCATATGCCCGTATGCCTCTTCTGTAGCATTGTTGCTGTAAAAGGAGTCTAAAAAGTAGATTGGAATTTTCATATCAAGTCATCCTCAGGCAGGTGAGGCATGCTAGCCTCAAAAAAAGTATGGCTCCTGACTTCAAGAATGAACAATAACAGGAAGTGAAAATGTGTTAAGGAATTGACAAGAGCCTTTGTCAATGCAACTGTACCTCGGAGAGCCATTTGTAATCCACTGTTATGAACTGAATTTACATCTAGGGATGTGCTTCACAACTATGAATGCGAGGCAGTTAATGATATCTTTCTTTACATGTTTTCATCTTTCTCCCCTTTTATGACTTTCCACCGCTCTCCCATATCACCCAAATACTCACTCCTTCCGTTCTGCATCAGTTTTCACCCATGTATGCCAAGGACTGGACCCTGAGAAGGTCTACTCAGTCCTTCTTGATTGCCAGAGTGAAGGGCGACGCCACCAGTATCTAGGATGCCAACCTGCATAGAACAATATGCATGCAATTTGTCACGTCTCCTTTAGAAGGTCATGGTTAGGAGAAACGGGCAAAAAACCTTGTTGGCAATCTTGTATCATTTGATTGAAGATAAAGATAAACATGGACGTGGTAGGTAAGGCAGCATACTTCCCATGAATCAAGGAAGGAGGAGAGACCTGGTATTAATTCAGAAGTAGAATTGAAAAGACTTTCCAACTGCTAGAAGATAAAACAATCAGGGACAAAAGTTGTAACAAGCGAAGTACATGACGAAAATCTTCCCTTGTGATTGCCTCCTTTATATATGCTACGAACAAGATTGACATCACTGGAAAATGCTATACTCTATCTTGTATTGTGTCCCTTAAACAATATTCCAATTTTAACCTTAGAATTAGAGACCCTCAACTACTCTTAGTATATTTTATTGGTAGGCTTGAAAATTGATTAGAAGAAAGAGAAACAATGCGATAATTGGCAACTGGCAATGGAGTTAGGTGGGAAACCACACCTCAATTGGTTCTGGAATAAAATGCCAAATTAAAATTTCCTGTAGAAAGACTGTTGTAACAACTTTTGTATTATGTAGGGTAGGACATTTACGGTGTACCAGATCACTTACAGCCTGATTCATCAAGCTGAATTGTCCAATTGGGTGACCCCCACAACAGCTTCACGCTCAATGGTACCCTCAACGAGGTCCTCGAGGGCTGTGTTTGGTGTGACGTTGGATGTTCCCCCTCCTGTGCCAGATGCATCCTTCACCCTTTCTGCAATCCTCTCCTTCGCCCTTTTCCTGAGGTCATACCACCTCTTTTTCAAATCGTCTATGCTGCGGTGGGTGACTCCTACAGCATTTACCCTCTCCTTGATGTGCAGCCAGATCTTGCGCTACTCTGCCTCAGGCACCTTTTGGGACAGCTTGCCAAACAGCCTGTCATGTTTGCTGCTCACCCCCTCGATTAGAAGTTCAAGTTCTTTGTCAGAAAACTTTCTCTTCCTCTTCCTGGGCGGGTCCTTGTCCTGGGGTGCATCCTTCTCCATCCTGGAATGCAGTGCAATAGCTCGTTTGTGCTGTCACTGTATCTCTCCTCAGCTCCTGTGCTCGCTGCCTCCTCCTCTGAGCTCCTCAGGGCACTGAATGAAGCATGGGCTGGGTTACTTCCTGGTTGTGATGTCATCAACCTGCTTCCGATGCAACTTTTTTTCCGTGAATTCGCTAATACCGAAATCGCAAATACCGAATCAGTATTTGCTAATTCGGTATTTGCTAATCTTTATTTTGTAGTCTCGCAATCGTGGTTTCGGATTTATTTAGTGATTTTTTGCGATTCGGTATTTAATACCGCATCTGTTGATGCATCGCGGTATGCGAGTCCTTATTTACGATTTCCTATTTTTCGCAAATAAGGACTTGTTTTACCGATTTTTGATGCATATGCCCGTATGCCTCTTCTGTAGCATTGTTGCTGTAAAAGGAGTCTAAAAAGTAGATTGGAATTTTCATATCAAGTCATCCTCAGGCAGGTGAGGCATGCTAGCCTCAAAAAAAGTATGGCTCCTGACTTCAAGAATGAACAATAACAGGAAGTGAAAATGTGTTAAGGAATTGACAAGAGCCTTTGTCAATGCAACTGTACCTCGGAGAGCCATTTGTAATCCACTGTTATGAACTGAATTTACATCTAGGGATGTGCTTCACAACTATGAATGCGAGGCAGTTAATGATATCTTTCTTTACATGTTTTCATCTTTCTCCCCTTTTATGACTTTCCACCGCTCTCCCATATCACCCAAATACTCACTCCTTCCGTTCTGCATCAGTTTTCACCCATGTATGCCAAGGACTGGACCCTGAGAAGGTCTACTCAGTCCTTCTTGATTGCCAGAGTGAAGGGCGACGCCACCAGTATCTAGGATGCCAACCTGCATAGAACAATATGCATGCAATTTGTCACGTCTCCTTTAGAAGGTCATGGTTAGGAGAAACGGGCAAAAAACCTTGTTGGCAATCTTGTATCATTTGATTGAAGATAAAGATAAACATGGACGTGGTAGGAAAGGCAGCATACTTCCCATGAATCAAGGAAGGAGGAGAGACCTGGTATTAATTCAGAAGTAGAATTGAAAAGACTTTCCAACTGCTAGAAGATAAAACAATCAGGGACAAAAGTTGTAACAAGCGAAGTACATGACGAAAATCTTCCCTTGTGATTGCCTCCTTTATATATGCTACGAACAAGATTGACATCACTGGAAAATGCTATACTCTATCTTGTATTGTGTCCCTTAAACAATATTCCAATTTTAACCTTAGATTTAGAGACCCTCAACTACTCTTAGTATATTTTATTGGTAGGCTTGAAAATTGATTAGAAGAAAGAGAAACAATGCGATAATTGGCAACTGGCAATGGAGTTAGGTGGGAAACCACACCTCAATTGGTTCTGGAATAAAATGCCAAATTAAAATTTCCTGTAGAAAGACTGTTGTAACAACTTTTGTATTATGTAGGGTAGGACATTTACGGTGTACCAGATCACTTACAGCCTGATTCATCAAGCTGAATTGCGCTCGCAAAAAGCCAGATTCTGAGAATCTGGCCCTTTGCGAGTGCGATTTTTGCATTTGGGATTCATCACCCCAAATGCAAAAATCGCTATTACCGAAATCGCATATTTGCGAGGAATTTTATTTAAGGAATCTCTAATAGAGATTCCTTAAATGCAATTCATCAACCAATTAGAAATTGCGAAATCGCAATATTTGGTCGCAATTTACCACCAAGTCTGACTTGGTGGTAAATTGCGAAAAAAGAGTAAAAAGCACTTTAGTGCATTTTTTTCTTTTGCATGTTACACACACACATGTCCTTTGGACATGTGTGTGCGCAACACCTGTTCAAATGTGCATTTAAGGGGTGCTACAGGGTGTCCTTTGGACACCCCTGGCACCCTTCAAATCGCTATCTTATTTGCGATTAGCAAATTGCTAATCGCAAATAAGGAATACTCCCCATTCATTCCTATGGGCCTTTTGGCCCATAGGAATGAATGGGGAGTTTTTCCTTATTTGCGATTAGCAATTTGCTAATCGCAAATAAGGAATGTGTAGGAATCGCATTTTATTTTGCGATTCCTACATGAATAACGTTTTGCGAGTCTCTAATGGCGATTCCTTATGAATCTCTATTAGAGACTCGCAAAACGGTTCTTTGATGAATCAGGCTGTTAGACTCCTTTCACCAAGACACATAAGAACATGGTGCAAAAACAACTACTTAATTATACCAAGAATGAATGGCCTTTGATGGTTCACCTGAGGTGACAGTGGTTGTCAATCATGTTAGATTCTGAGAGAGACAAGCTCACAAAGTGAAAGTCCATTCCAGGAATACTCAGCCCACATCATATGTTGTGGGATTTGGGGACAAGTGATCTGATGTTGTTTTTCTTTCTTGGACCGGCGATCCATGAAGAGACCTGAATCAGAAACATACTTACGTCATTTTTTACTATGTTTGGAGTGGCTTTTTGATTTCTACAGGATTCACGAAGAATCATAGAATGTTATTGTAGAGGGAAAGTCTTTTTGTCAAAATGATGTGGAAATGTGCATTTGCACACACATCATTTTTTTCTCCACTGAGAATTTTTTTTTATATTTCCCCTGTTTCAAAATGAAACATAGGGTGTTCGCTTCCCTTTCCTTTCCTACTTTCGAAGGGCATTTGCACCTTTTACACCCAAAATGTTCATGTTCTTCCCAGTGGAAAAATACTTGCTAAATATCAGCAAATACCTACACACTTATGAGTGTGTTGGTAATAAAGGCATGGCTTCTGCCCGAAACTACACTTCAATAATGGAGAAAGGTATCAAATCCACCTTATTGCAAGATTGTCACCATGGAAAGTGCCATTTTTGACCATAATCTTCCAATAGGCTATGACAATGTGATACTCATATGTGCAAAAGGTTGTGTGAATAGTGGTCAATACGAGGAGATATGTATTTTTGGTATTCACACACTTTTATCAGGTATAGATCTTGGAAATCTGTGTCAGGTGTATATTTCCAAAAGTATACTTTCAAACCCTAATCTTTCGCCACCCACATTTTCTGCCATGTAATTTGTAACTCTGTATGTTAGTGGAAATTATTATTTTTTTCTATTTTTTTTCTTTTTTTCTACACCACAAGAGTTTCTGTTGAGAAAGGTTTATTTGTACACTTTTATGAAATATGCCAGCTTTGGCACCTCAGTTGACTAATGCGTGATGTGTTTGACCCCATGGTCCATTGTTTAAATACGGGTGGGTCCTTTCAGCCTTTCATCCTCCCAATATTGATAACATGAGTACCACTGAGTTTGATAAACATAAACATCCATTCTTCAGGGCCACGATACCCATCAATGAATGCAGGTTTCCAGGATACACGTAATATTAAATATGGGAGGATTAGAGCTCGTCTTTCTCGCAAATTATCCATATGTATTTTATCAGTGCTTCAAATGGAAATACACAAGTGCAGGTACTCACTATTTAGTATACCTGCTTGCTCCTGTGAAGTGCTGGTCTCTCCCATTATATGTATATAATAGTGCTGAAAAGTGCAGGTACCCTCACTTTTAAATTAAAGAAGTGTAGATACTCAAGACCAGGCAATAGTATTAGAGACATTAGTACTAGCGACAGGCATTAGAAAACATTAGTATATAGAGGTACAAAAGAAGGAAATTGACAGTGATGGTTACCTCTGTACATGTCAAAATATATTGACTGCCATTTTTATATGCACTAATTTGTATTTTTAAAGCACACCCATGTTTGTTTTTTCAAGTATAATGATGAATTTTTTCTATTTTGTGTCACAGCTGAGTATTGAGCTGTCTTGTACAGGGCTGTGGGGTGAAATCATGTACTCATTAAATGTTTAAGCCGTCCCTTTTCATGACATGTTTAAAGTCCATCATATGTGTTGAAATGATAATGAAAGCTTTATGATTAAATTCCCGGGTGAAGATTAATTATTGATCTTGTCCTTGATTCTAAAAATGAAGTTGTTTAAAGATTACAGCTATATCTTGTTTGTGTACAAAACTTTTAGAAAGTTGGTATTTTCTTACTTTAATCATTCTGTGCCTCTGCCTGTCTCTGAATACACTTTTGGGTTGGGTGACAGTTGGGCTTTATGCATTCCCTCTAGACACTTAAACAAAGGGAGAAAGGGTGTGATATTTCAATCCTGATGGCCCATCACCAGGCTGATGGGCTTTCCTGTGGTAGATTGGTAGTGTGGAGCTGACACCTGCTCCTGAATCGGGACGCGCCTGCGTCGACACAAAGAACTGCATACCCCCTGTAGTGAGTCTGAAGCCAGTGCCGGAGAGGCAGGGACCTTGAAGTGAAATGAGGAATTTATATAGAGCTACAAATACCTAGAGGTGATTAGGCGCTAAATAGACAAGTAAGCAGAGGTCGAATTGTGGAGGCGTGCTAGTAGAGCCAGGTTTTTAAGTGCTTCCTGAATTGAAACAAGTTGGGTTCTTTTTGAGAGAACTAGGCAGGGAGTTCTAGAGTTTTGCAGTGGCATAGGTAAAGCTTTTTCTTCTCTATTTTACTTTGTGTACCTTGGGGATGGTCAGGTTGCCGCTGTCTGATGATCTCAGTAATCTGGCAGGGATATAGGGCCCTGACTGTGTGTAGCCTTGAACGCAAGACATAAAGTTTTGAACTGAGTGTGTTTGCTGATGGGCAACCAATGTAGCTTTGTGTTAGACCTAGCACCATTAGTGAGGGTCTCCCTTCAATTTTTGCTGTTGCCTCATGTTTGGTGTTAGATGCTTTGGGCACTGTGCCACTGCTTTCCAGTGCCACTGTGTGAGTGCTCCCTACTGTAAATTGATGTATTGATTAGTGGTTCCATGATTGGATGTTTGTTTCACTTGTCAGACCCTAGTACAGTGCACTGAGTGTGCCCAGGGCATGTAATTCCAAATGCTGCTAGTGGACTTGAAGCACTTGTTGTGCCACCCACAGAAGCGGCCTTGTAAAACATGTCTAAGGTCTGCCATTGCAGAGCCTGCATGCAGTCTGGTACTGTCATGCTGACTGGGCAAGTTCACCCACTTGCCAGTCCCTAAACCTTCCCTTGACTTCATATTAGTCACCCCTATGGTAGGCCCACGGGGAGGGTGCATTGTAAGTATAAGGTAGGACAAGCCCTGGTGTGTGTGGCATGTCCTAATAGTGAATTACAGCCATTTTAATTGTTCACTATTGTAAGGCTACCTGTTCTTCATAGGCCAGAATGGGCTGCTAGATTATTACATGTTTATAATCCTAACGGACTCAGAGAACATGGTAGAAATTCGAGTTTAGTATGCCTGGACTCAGAATAATAAAATACATCTTCTAGTGAAGTTTATTTTAATATTCTGTGTTTGCAAATACCACTTTTAGAAAGTAGGTATTTGCTTGCCTAAACATTTAAGCCTGCCTCTGCGAGGTTGTGTATTCCTTCGTCTGGTTTTGTGAGCGACAGGGCTGGGGGATTCCAAGAGACAGGCTGGGGCAGCCCGGTGGTGAATAGGGAGATCTGCATCTAGATGGGAGGGAGGAGTTGTACCTGGGACCTGAATAGTGTGGTTCCGTATTTCCGAAATGGGTTCGATAGTTCTGAAACCCGATTTATAAAGATCGTCGGAAATGGACCGCAAATGACGAGTGTAGCGTGTCCGAGTGTTTTCGTATGAATCGATATAGGAGAAGACTCTGTATTTGAGGATTTGGTTTGAACCCTCGGGTTCCATTTTGTAAAACGGCAGCCATCTTGTATGGTTGCCCTAACATAGGCCCTATGATCGTGGCCGAATGAGTCCTTGACACGTATGCCTTAGCTGAAACTTGGTTGACCTGGCCGAACTGACTTTTCCCCTGGGGCGAATCCTGCTGAGCCAGTTCCTTGGTTAGCAGCTGCACTGATAAAGATCAAAGAGCAGGACGTGGTCCGACTTTATGGCCCACCGTTCCCACTCCCCTATCTCCTTTCCATCTGTTTCTGCCTTTCCTTTACAACATGTTCATCGATCTGAGTTGAAGGTTTTATGATGGGTTTGTCCGGCCTGATTGAACAGGAAACTAGCATATGTGCGATCGTTTTTGGTGGGCTGGACAACGGAAAGTGGGATTTGCTTTGACTGTTGTGATTCGTTACTTTTGAAATGCTACTTGTTCATTGGTTCATTTCGTATGCACCAAATGTAAATTGTGATGTTGCCAGAAGCGTAATTTTCGGCATAAAAGACCGAGTTTCGTTCATTGAGGTGGTGCAGTCTCTTTCGAACTACCCGTGTGTACTTCGTAGACCTCTGTCCCTGGTTGCAACCAATAAACTTTGGTCTTTGACGTCATCAAGAAGTATCCCGTGTCTCTGTTTGCCAAGACAGGGGAATCCGGGGTCTTTGGGTGTTGCCCTGACACCGCTGGGTTTTTGTATTAGTATTGGTTCCGAGAAAACTCAGTACCTCATTTGGCGCCCATCGTGGGGCGACTTCAGCGGTACCGGTCCAAGCCAGAGGTTCGTGAGGAGCGTCATGTGAAAATTCTGGAGGTTGGCCAGCCACTTCAGCGACCCCTGCATGTCGACGTGGTTCCGAAGGTCTTTGCTGCGAGGCTTCCCGCATCCCAACGGCTACGAAGGACTGCTGACCTGACTGTCGCCCTGTTTTGGAGCCTTAGACGTTTGTAGAGCGAGACGATTGACGGGTCTTCTGGTGACGCCATCAACAATTCAGTTAAGTATAAAGGGAGCGTCTCCTAGTGCTTAGTTCTTAGTTTGGTTTGTATCCTTTAGTGGATAGCTTTGATTTGGTACCTGCAGGCCCCAAAGCCAAGGGATTCGTGTATTCACGAGTTTATTGATTTTAGATTACCTTGTTGTTTGAAGCTAGACTAGTGAGCAAGATGCCTGGTTTTAGCAGTCTTAGGAATTTGTTCAGTTGTGGAACTATGAGGGATTCCCGGTTAGAGGATTCGTGTCCGGTTCCCCCGATCGTAACTCCTACATACGAGTTATACGTGAAGCATGGAGTAGGCCCTATTAGCTATAATGAGATTTGGATAAAATACACGAAGAACGACGGTGTCCTACAGTGGCCCCGTTATGGTAGTTTTGAGACAGAAGTCTTGGATAATCTCGAAGTGAAGTTGTACAAGAAGAAAGCCCGGCTGGCGATGTTTGACTCTTTCCGCATATGGCGCAAGGAAGCCAAACAGAAAGAAATTAAGTTAGCGAAGAAGAATAGAAAGGGTATGTCAATGGTGCAAGCCGCCGTTGCATACAGAAACGATGAGGAAGAAAAAGATAGTGAGCAGATGCTTAGAGTGAGGAAGTTAGCGGTAGACAGATGCTACCCAGTTTTACCAGCTAAAGACCAGAAAGACGAAAAGGATCTTGTGAAAGACCCTTTGATGTCACATTTGCTAAATTCGCCACCACCTTATATGCAGAATGCTACGGCTCCACCACAGCCTATTGTGGCCGTGCAAGCTCCTAACGTTTTGCCTCCTGTTATTCCTCCACAGCCAACTCCTCCATTGGTTGTTGCTCCTAATGCGCAGCCTTCTCAAGGGTTGCCCACTTTGCCTTCTTCTACTACTACTGTTCCTATGTCTGTTCCGACTATGGATCCTACTACTACTGTTTCGTCTCCTCTTGTCCTTCCGACTGTTCCTTCTCCTGCCTTTTCTAATTTCTTAACTCCTATTTTGGGACAAATGGGTATGTCTCCTATGAATGAGCGTAGACAACTGCGTAGTCAATTGCCCGCTACAGATGAGCGAGTGATTCTAGACCATATGACACGTAGATGGGTGACGTATAAGTCCCAGTATGATCTGGAAGGTATTATGGATGTTTTCCGACAATGGGAAGCACCAAAGCAGCGATATGTTTTCGAACTTATGTGTGCGTTCCTCCATGAACAATGGATGGATGAAGTGGGTAGGGTTCCTGTAGAATTATCCCGATTGCGTTCGGAGTTTGCCAAAGGAACGATTGTGAGTCTACCCGATATTGAGAAAGCGGTATCAGTGTTACTGTTGCTGCGAAGCGACGTTCCTATTGAACAGTTGTTTGAGCCAGATTCGTCAGTTAGGAGAAAAGCGCGTCAATATCCGATGCGAGAGGTTCCTCCAGTTTGGAGACCTGCTGATCCTAATGCTGCTCCACCGGTTTTAGCGCACTTCCAACGTGTGTGGGTTCATGTGCCATGGAAGCGTGCAGAAGTTTTAGCGCTTAAGCAGACTTTACCAGATCCACGAAAGAACCCTGCGGGATATTATAAAGAACTTACACAGACTGTGAGTTCGTGTGTCATGAATTTGGCGGATATAGATATGCTTTTTGGGAATGTTGTTCCACAGCCCATTTGGAATGTCCTTCGACATACAGATCACGATGCTGAGTTGGGTGATACGTGGGTGAATCTCCCTGCAGCAAATGACAGACAAGTGGGAGGTGCTAAGCCTGAAGATGCTATTACTGAACTTCCTGGTAGGATTATTACTCTCATGAAGACTTTAATGCCTGAAGTCCGTGTTAATTGGGATAAATTGTCAGCCTGTAAGCAGAAGAAAGAAGAGTCTGTTTCAGACTTTTTCTCGCGTTTCGAAGAGACGTTTGTAGATCATAGTGGTCAGGATATGGCTACAGAAGGTGGCCAGAGATTGTTTGTTGATAAATTTGTGCACAATCTTCTTCCCGAGTTGTGTACTAAGTTGAAAGATTCCGAGAGTTCTTGGCCCGTTTCTACTTCGGCGCAGATTCTTGCTACGGCTCAGTACTACGAGAATAGGCGTAAGGATGAATTAGAGAAAGCGGATAAGAAGACTAAGGAATTGAAGACTAAAGTTCTTCTACAACAAGCTTATCCACCCCGAGTTAATAATAAGCGTGACTATCAGCAGCCTCAACAGTATTCGAGGAACTCGCAAAGAAACGAGACTCCTCAACAACAGCGTATTACGTATGGTCCTAATCAGTGTGCATATTGCAGAGAAGAGGGTCATTACAAGAATAGTTGTCCCGTTCTGCTGCAACGTGCAAATAGTGCTCCTGGCGTTAGAGGTAGAGGTGCTCAACAAGCGCCTAGAGGTAGAGGTCGCAGTCAGAATGCGCGCCCTTTGCCTCCCCAAAATTCAATGAATAGTTTTGATCAGCAACAGAGTTCTTCCGGTAGATCTACACAGTACTATGTAGACGATTACTATGTTGAAGGCGATGGAGAGCAAGGTAATGATTATTAGGACAGCCATGGACAAAGAGAGGGAGTTGTTTCAGTTCCGGTAGATCAGAGTGGACCTTACGTGGAAGTGATTGCATCAGGTGTGTCAGAGCCTTTTCTGCTAGACACTGGTGCTACGAAGAGTTCTATTATGCATTTGAAACTCCCTGGCACACCTTTGTCTGGCTTAAATAATGTTTCTATAGGTTTTTCTGGCGCCCCCGTTATGAATCCGATTTCCGTTCCATTGCCTATTTCTGTTGGTCCTTGAAGACTTGAAGCACCCCTTCTTTTGACAACGGGTTGTAATGAGAACTTACTAGGCCTTGATTTGTTGAAAAGATTGTATGCGACATTGTACTGTTCTCCGTCAGGAGTACATCTTACTTTGGGTGAGAATGTGATTTCTCCGATCTATGTTTCGAAAGATTGTCTTCCATCTGAATTGTCTTCCTTACCAGACTCATTGTGGGCTACGGGTCCAAATGATGTGGGCCTGTTAGACATTCCTCCATATGTTGTGACGTTGAAGGCAAATGCTCAGTTGCCACGCATTCCGCAATATCGTATTTCAAGTGATGGTGAACGAGCGCTTTTAGCGATCATTTATGATCTGATTGACAAAGATGTTATTGAAGAGACTCGAGGCAATGTGGGCAATAGTCCGGTTTTGCCTGTTCTAAAGAGAACTGATTCTTCACAGCCTCCTGTATATAGGTTTGTTATCGATCTTCGTGAAGTGAACAAAATAGTTGTTCTGCAATTCCCTGTTGTACCTGACATTACTGCGTTACTGACATTGATTCCAGCTTCAGCTACTTGGTTTTCGGTGATCGACTTGAAGAATGCTGTCTTCAGCATCCCGATTGCCATAGAGAGTAGAGATATCTTTGGATTCTCTTTGGGAGGACGAAGTTTCCGCTTTAAGGGCGCTCCTCAAGGTTATTGTGAGAGTCCATCAATTTATAGTCAAGCTCTGAAGACACAACTTGACTTGTTGGCCTTACCGGAAGGTGCGGCCCTTATCCAGTATGCTGACGATTTGTTAGTCGCTGCCGATAATGAATAGATGTGTAAGGATGTCACTGTGTCCTTGTTGTCTCATTTGTCTGATTGCCATCACAAAGTTTCTCTTTCCAAACTGCAATTTTGTCGCCAAGAAGTTGCCTGCTTAGGTCACCTCTTATCGAAGGAGGGAAGGAAACTGACCCCAGAAAGAATTCAGACCATTGCGAAAATGAGCGTCCCTACGACACAGAGAGAAGTACGTGCATTTTTGGGTATTACGTCGTACTGTAGACAGTGGATCCCAAATTTTTCCCTTTTAGCTAAACCTTTGATAGCTCTTACGGTTAAGGACACTCCAAATCCTATTCCTTGGACTGAGGAATGCCAAACGAGTTTTTCTGAACTACGAAATGCGTTGTGTTCGGCTCCTGTGTTGGGTACTCCCGACTACAGTAAGCCTTTCACATTGTATGTCCATGAAAGGGAAGGATGTGCATTGTCGGTTTTGACTCAACAATTTGGCGGGAAGCAACGCCCATGTGCGTACTTTTCGTCAACTTTAGATCCTGTAGCTAGAGCGTTGCCGAGTTGCTTGAGAGCAACTGCAGCAGCGGCTGTTTCGATTCGACAATCTGCTACAGCACTTGACTAGTGCTCGGTTGTCAGGGTATGAGCTTACGTTGTTAGCGAGCCATATGCACATCAAGAGGTGCAATACCCTAAATCCGGCTACATTGTTGCTGATCTCGCTTGAGACAGACGATGATAGCGAAGAGCAACACGATTGTTTCTTGAGAACTGAAGAAGAGATGAAAGGGAGGATTGATCTGAAAGATACTCCTCTCCCTGATTGTAATAATGCCTTGTGGGTTGACGGCTCATGTTTTAAATTACCGAATGGCGATACCACTGCAGCATATGCCATGACGACTTTACATACAGTTGTCGAAGCTGCTCGAATTCCATACAATTCTGCTCAAGCGGCAGAGTTGATCGCACTTACAATAGCATGTGTGTTAGCGAAAGGGAAAAGAGTGAATGTATATACTGATAGTCAGTATGCGTTTGGAGTGGCACACAGTTTTGGACGATTGTGGCGTGAACGTGGATTTTTGACATCGCATGGGACGAAAATCCAGCATGGGCAACTGGTGAATGAGCTTCTTGAATCTCTTACGTTACCTTTGCAAATAGCGATTGTGAAGTGTAGTGCCCATAAAAAGGTCATAGATGATGTTGGTCGTGGTAATGCATTTGCGGATGAGGTTGCGAAAGAAACCGCAAGGAATGTGACGAGTCGAATGTATGTTGTGGGTCCAGCTAGATGGGTTCCGGAGAAAGGCATGTGTGAAGACACTATTGAGAGTGTGAAAATTATTCAGAGTGAGGCCACCGAGAAAGAGTTGGATGAATGGAGAGAGAGGAAGGGTAGGTTGGATTTGAATGGTTGTTGGACTGATTTGTCCGAACATCAAAGATGGTTGCTGCCAAATGCGTATGTGCTGCCAGTCGTTACAATGGCACATGGGTTGGCACACATTAGTGTGAAAGGGATTTGTAAGTTGTTGGCTCCGGTTTGGCAGAATGTGGGAATACCTAAATGTGCAGAGAATTTGGTCAAAAATTTGCATGGTGTGTTTGATGCATAATCCTAGCAAGGGAACTCCAACACCAGCTGGTCATTTTGCTCCTCCTACGTATCCGTTTGAGGCTTTAGAGCTAGATTTTATCCATATGGAAAGATGCAACAACTTGAAGTATGTGTTAGTGGTTGTTTGTTCTTTCTCTAGATGGGTAGAAGCATACCCCCTTAAGGACAACACTGCCTTGTCCACTGCCAAAGTTTTGATAAAAGAATTTTTCCCTAGGTTCGGATTGCCAAGAATCATTTGGAGTGATAATGGAAGTGAGTTTGTGGGACGAGTGATGAAGAGAGAGTGTGAAGGTCTTGGGATTAGGCAGAAGTTCCACGCTGCAAATCATCCCCAATCAGCTGGTTTAGTCGAGTGCTATAATGGCACTCTAAAGCTAAAATTGGCCAAAATTCAAGAGAGCACTGGTTTACAATGGCCAGATGCTTTGCCATTAGCACTTTTGTCCACCCGTACGACTGTGCACTCGCGAATGGGTTTGAGTCCGTATGAGGTTGTGTTTGGTCGCCCGGCGAATATTTGGGGCGTACCAACACCAACGAAGTTTAGCGATCTTGAGTACCCTGTTTTGCTTGATTACTTGCGTGAAATGACAACTAAAATGAGTGTTTTACGCCAACAGGTTCATGATTCTCTTCCACAAGCGGTTGAAGATCCAGGTCACATCATTGAACCTGGGTCTTGGAACTTCGCAAGAAATTTTCAACGCACCAAGAACGAGCAGCCCCGCTGGACCGGACCCTATCAGGTCCTTCTGTCGACGAGATCTGCGGTACGAGTCCGTGGAAAGAAACACTGGATACACGGGTGCCACACGAAGAAGGCACCCTTACCTCTACCATACGATAAGTGGGTTCAAGACGGTCTTGCGGATTCGGAAACTGAAACTGTTCCGAAGTTTGCCACATTCAGTGATGCTCGTTTGATTGGTACTAATTCAGAACTGGAGAGCGATAGCCTTTTGCAAGCTTCAATACCTCATGCAAAGCGGTTGGACACTTCTGAGCCACATCTGTTGTTCGCTGACCAAGAAGTACCTGGAAGAGACAGATACAATCTGAGATCGAGAATTAAGGACAAATAAATTTTAATAAAGTTGATTTTTTTTTTTACTGTTTGCAGGTTAACTCTCCACCATGGATCTACGTATTTTTGTTTTTCTGAACTGCCATCCGGTTCCTGCTGCTAGGGTCGCGGTTGCTACCAGTCTTGGGAGTGCAAGCCTGAGACACTAGGTCCTGGGTTCCGTTGGTCCGAGGCCGTCTTCCTGGGTTCAGCGGAGGCCCTCTCAAGCAGAATCAACCAACCACCGCGGGCAGCAACTTTAGTTTAGGATGGATTTCTTTGAGTCGGAGAGACCTGTGCAGACATTGACTTTTAGAGAACGCATTTACAAAATAATGTTGAAGAAATGTTTTTTGATTCCGTGCATACTTTTACTACTGAGTTTTGCAATTTTTATAATTGGTTATGTAGCATTTGTTTCTAAAGTAACGTCTAATTCCACTGTGCAATCTACACCTTCACCTACTATTTCCTCACATTTTTTCCACCCTTTGCCTGAACATGAGGTAGTCCGACGTAAGGAATTTGTTAACAATTCCTTCATACAGCTTTTGCACCAGCATCAGTTAGTGATTAATACAACAAACTGCTGGATTTGTGGTTTGATGCCTCACACAGCCGATAAGGGAATTCCATATTTAGTTCTGCCTTTTAGTTTAAATGGTTCAATTTGAGCTTACAGAACTGTGTTCATATATGCCCATAGTGTTGATCCTTTACATTCACCGAGAGATAACCCGAAGAATAGTCCTATAGCTAGAGGCATAGTCGATATGATCCAAGGGACTAATGCAGTAGAGACTATTCCGAAAGACGAAAGGCAACCATATAGTGGTTGGAGCGTAAATGGATATGGAGTAAGTCTGAGTATTAACCAGCGTGCGAAAAGTCCTCTACCGATCTGGATAGTGCCCCATAAGGGTTACTATTGTATACAGGGCAACAGTAAGAATCCGAGAGCTCAGTTAGGGAAGAGCGTTTGCGCTGAGACTTATGTGTTTCCGTCTCAGTCTTCCCCAGCGTTCTTAGCTGCCAAAGGTACTTATTTTGTTTGCTACGACAAAGCATACACATGGTTGCCCCATGACTTTTCAGGCACATGTTTTGTCTCCTTTTTGTTACCCCCCACTTTTACAGCTGCGGCAGATTATCACAAGATGAGAGTTGCTAGAGGTGTCTTTAGCCAAGAAGACACTGCAGGACAAGAATTGGGTGATTTCTTCAAGGGTTTTCTGTCGTTTTGGGGACCTATGGCTAACAGTAGGAATATTCGTCAGCTTACGAGAGTGGTTGAGTCCACCATAGTTGAGACTGCCGGTGCCCTTGGTAATCTGACTGCTGAGCTCCAGTCGGATAGACTTATGACACTTCAGAATAGAGTTGCCCTAGACGTTATTCTAGCAGATCGAGGGGGAGTTTGTAGATTGATTCAATCGAGCTGCTGCTTTTTTATTCCGGATAATGCTCCGTCAGTCTTCCAAGCCATTTCAAAATTGCATAAGATCTCCGATTCTGTCCATCTGGACAAAGGGGATTGGTCTTTGATGGGATGGTTATGGGGATTGATATCCACTTGGGGTTGGAAGATTTTGATGGTCATTGGTATGGTCTTAGCAATTCTGTTCATGTTCTGTCTCTGTGTACAGTGTGCTCCGGCTATTTGTGGCCTTTGTGCTACTTTATGCGTACGGAAGCCTGTCCGGAGTGAGATTCATAGTAATAAGATGATGCTACAGAAGCATATCGATGATCTGATGAATATAGATCCGGATTCAGATTAAATTGAGTCTGGGTTTATTGCCTATGATAGGGCAAAAGGAGGGGCTGTTGTTCCGTATTTCCGAAATGGGTTCGATAGTTCCGAAACCCAATTTATAAAGATCGTCGGAAATGGACGATTTTGGTCTCTACAGACCGCAAATGACGAGTGTAGCGTGTCCAAGTGTTTTCGTATGAATCGATATAGGAGAACACTCTGTATTTGAGGATTTGGTTTGAACCCTCGGGTTCCATTTTGTAAAACGGCAGCCATCTTGTATGGTTGCCCTAACATAGGCCCTATGATCGTGGCCGAACGAGTCCTTGACACATATGCCTTAGCTGACACTTGGTTGACCTGGCCGAACTGACTTTTCCCCTGGGGCGAATCCTGCTGAGCCAGTTCCTTGGTTAGCAGCTGCACTGATAAAGATCAAAGAGCAGGACGTGGTCCGACTTTATGGCCCACCGTTCCCACTCCCCTATCTCCTTTCCATCTGTTTCTGCCTTTCCTTTACAACATGTTCATCGATCTGAGTTGAAGGTTTTATGATGGGTTTGTCCGGCCTGATTGAACAGGAAACTAGCATATGTGCGATCGTTTTTGGTGGGCTGGACAACGGAAAGTGGGATTAGCTTTGACTGTTGTGATTCGTTACTTTTGAAATGCTACTTGTTCATTGGTTCATTTCATATGCACCAAATGTAAATTGTGATGTTGCCAGAAGCGTAATTTTCGGCATAAAAGACCAAGTTTCGTTCATTGAGGTGGTGCAGTCTCTTTCGAACTACCTGTGTGTACTTCGTAGACCTCTGTCCCTGGTTGCAACCAATAAACTTTGGTCTTTGACGTCATCGAGAAGTATCCCGTGTCTCTGTTTGCCAAGACAGGGGAATCCGGGGTCTTTGGGTGTTGCCCTGACACCGCTGGGTTTTTGTATTAGTATTGGTTCCGAGAAAACCCAGTACCTCAATAGGGCTAGGCCTTCCCTCTACAATGCTGGCTCCACCTCCTGTCATGCGTCTGATGTCTCTGCCCTGCACACTGAAAGAAGACATGGAAGACTGTCAACAAAGTGCTCCAGGACTGTACTTGCCTTCCACAATGCTGGCTCCACCTCCCGTGGGGCGTCTGATGTGCCTGCCCTGTGCTGTGAAAGGAAAGGAGAAGTCTGCTAAACAGAGTGTTCAGAACAGGTTTTGATGGGCACAGGCCCCTCTCTCCTCAGAGAACAAAGGAATTAGGTGTTAAGTTTTGGGACCCTGATCCCAAGAATTTAGATCACTTCTGGACTTACAAGACAAAACCTCTGCTGAGGAGAGGAACCTGAAGAAACTGAGGAGAGACTATTCCCAAGCTGAAGTGCTGCTTGGGGGATTGGCCTGCAGCGGTTGCCTGACTGCCAAAGAGAGGAGAAAGAACTTTGTGTACTTTACTTTCAACTTGTGAAAAGATCTCCAAAGGCTTGGAAGAGAGCTTGCCCTCTGACCGAAGTCTCAGGACCAGTAAACTTCACCAGCCTTTGTGAATAGCTGCTGGATACGCTGTTACAGTGGCTACAGAGGTAGGGAACTGCAACATAATCTCACGACCGGCCCGGTGTCCTGTAGGCACCGCATCAAGCAACGTCCGCCTCAAACAACGCAAGCTCTGAGCTCACTGTCTCCATCCTGACGCTGTCACTGAGCCTTTGCCTGCACCGCGAGTGGTGGACACCACGATGTGTAATGCCTCGCTACACCGACTCGTACTGGTCTGACCAACGCGGTCACTGCTGCTGACTTCGAGAGCTGTAAACACACCGGAGTTGGGCACCGCCTTGCACGCTTCGGGACGCACCGCCCGACTCGCACCTCTGTCCGTACCGATCGACGCCAGCTCTCTGTTGCCGCACCACAAGCTACAAGCACCACATTGAAGCACCGTCTCGCCCTGCAATTTACGCCTTGGATCCACCGACTCTGTCAATGGGCCGCTGCCTGCACCGCATCGAGACAACGCGTCCTGCAACGCTTTCTTTTCTGCACTGCGACGAACACCGGCTTGCACATCTGTGCCGGCCGCATCAAGTAAAAGGTACTGTGACTGAGTCTGTCGACATTTGAGTGGGCCCGTACCGATGCGGTCCGTTGGATCTGTTAGACTCTGTGTTATTTCAACAACGCTGTAGCCAGACCGGGCTACCGACTCACATAGAACTTTGATTTAAGCCTTTTCAACCAGAACTCTTGAATTATAATAGTACTGTGGATTATTTGGGTCCTTATTGGTCTTTTGGTAACTCTATATAAAATATATATATATTGTTATATAAAAACCTTGTGTGGTGTCCATTTGTAGTGTTGTCACTGGGTTACTGTGTGTGGTCACAAATGCTTAACTTACAACGCCTCTGAGATAAAGCCTTGCTGCTCGTGCCAAGCTACCAAGGGGGTGAGCAGTGGTTATTTTAGTAGGGTAATCCCCTTATCCTGACTACAGGAGAGGGTCCACTCCCTATTTGTCACAAGTACCTACCTGTGCCAACTAGAGACCCCCAATTCTAATTTTGGTGGTCAGCGGAGGGATTCTGGATTTGCATTTGTGACTCATATACAGTGATTGGTGAACATTACTTAGTGAGTGCAGACCATAACCCAACCACATACTTCTGATACTTGTTTTTGCCAGGGATCTCCATTTTTGCAAAGTAATGTCTGATTCAACCATCATGGAAGAGGCAGCATCCATTGCATCTGTTGACTGTGAATGGGAGGAAGAGAAAATGGAAAGCTACACCAACACGCAGCTCAGGAGCTTCTGCAAAAAGTTAGAAATTCCCCTGACCGGAATATCCAGGAAGCAGCAGTACCACAAGGCGCTGAGGGCCTGGGAGGCGGCAAGGAATGCCTCTGGAGATTTAGTGGATTATGAGGATGCAGAGCAGCAGCTTGGTGGACCACTGGGTCCTGAAAAGAGGGGTGCACCCTCCCCAGTGGGTAGCAGTTTTTCTGCCCAAGGTCTGTCCCCAGAAGAGTTGGCAGACAGGAAAGAGAACAGGATGAATGAAATGGAGATGGCCAAGCTCAAATTGAATAGGCAACTGGAGCTAGAAAGCAAGAAAATGGATCTAGAGGAAAAGAGATTGCAGTTGGAACATGACAATGTTTTGATGGAGTTGGATCTGAGAAGCCATGAGCCTAGAGATTACTCCCTCTGGTGGCAGCACACTGGCAGCGCCTGTGGAAGGTAGACATCCCCAAAGATGTGGTAAAGGAGTTTTTTTCAAATGATGATATTTGGCAGTGGTTCAGAACCTATGATGTAGCCATATCTTCCCACCGGGTCCCTGAGAGAGATTGGGGAGCAGGGTTGTGGGGGAAGGCTCCTTAGTGAGGGTCAGGACCCACTGTTGGACTTGCCTTCTGAAGTCCATAATTCGTATAGCCACATGAAAGATGCACTCATAACTAGGTATGGTTTGAACCCTGAACTCTATAGGCAGATGTTCAGGAAGTGCAAGAAGATATAAAATAGTACCTGGGTAGAATATGTCACTTTCTTTCACAGAGCATTGGATGTTTGGATAAAGGGCAGCAAAGTTAATGATTTTCAAGGTCTCTTGGATTTGATTGCATGGGAGCACTTGTCTGATAATTTTTTTCCAGAGCTGCTCCAGCACCTGATTGATAGCAAGCTGACTAACCCTAGGAAGCTTGCTGAGGAGTCAGACCGCTGGGTCAGTACCAGGGTCTACAAGGGTCACATGGGAGACTCAGCCAAAGGTGGGCAGGGTCCCCAGCAGAAGAGTGGGGGGACAAGTGTAAACAGAGGGAGTTCCGCAGAGGGCCCCAAGGTAATTCCCAGGGGAACCAAGGGAAAGGTCCCAAGCCTCCCCCTGAGAGAAAGCAAGGGGTCCCGACAGGTAATCCTGTTCCACAGGGACCCCTGAAATGTTACAAATGTGGGGACCGGGGGCAAGTGATCCCAGGTGCTGCCTATTTGGAAAAGCAGCACCCACTGGTGCTCCGTCCCAGCAGATGGCAAGTGTAGCCTTTGGGGAGGAGATGTAAGTCCAAGGTGGGTGGGGTCCCGCAGAAATGTCCCATGTCCCATGTTAGGAGGCTGTGAGGTGGTCCAAGATAACCAACTGCCCAGGAACACTAAGAAATATGGGCAGTGGGTGACTATCAATGGCCAAAAGGTGGAGGCTCTTAGAGACACAGGAGCCAGTGTGACAGCTGTCAGGTGTCACTTGGTGTCTCAAGAGCAGGTTGTCCCTCATGCATTTTGCTGTGTTGTTAATGCCGACAACACAGAGAGCCATTGTCCAATAACTCAGGTTTCCTTTGAGTGGGGGGTCTCTGGTACTCTTCAGGTAGCTGTGAGGCCCGCCATGCTGGTTGACTGTTTGCTGGGGAACGATTTGGAGGTCTCACCTTGGGAGAAGGTGGAGAAGAGTACTCACCTGAGGATGGTGGGTCTGCCTGACTGGGCGTGCAGCCAACAGGGGTGCTCAAGAGGACCTGGAGCCTGAGAGGGAGGCCCATGAATCTGCCTTAGAGAGAAAAGCTAGGGGGTGCAGGAAACCGGCCCCCGAAGTTCCCATGGCCCAGGAGGAGGAAGACCCTGAGGGGGATGCCCTGGAGCCTGCTAGGGAACAGGTAGCTGAACTGGGGGACCTGCCTGAGCTGACCCATTGGCAGTAAGAAGGAGGCCCCTCCAGGGAAGAATTCTGCAGGAAGCAGAGAGAATGCCCTTCTCTTGATGGCTTGCGGCAACAGTCTGCAAGCCAGGCAGCAGGTGGTCATCCTGGGTCACATTGGATATACTGGGAGAATGGTCTCCTGTATAGTGAACCTAAGGTTGCTGAGCCTGGGTCAGCCCGTGTGCTGGTAGTACCCCAGAGCTTCAGAGCCTACCTACTGGGGCTGGCTCATGATGTGCCATTGGCAGGACATTTGGGGCAGGAGAAGACCTTTGAGAGGCTGGTCACCCACTTTAATTGGTCCCAAATGCGCAAGAGTTCAGACACTCATTGCAGGATCTGTCAGGCTTGCCAGGCAAGTGGAAAGAGTGGGAGGAAGCAGAAGACTCCTCTCCAGCCATTGCCTGTGGTTACTAACCCCTTTGAGCGGGTGGGGATTGACATTGTGGGGCTACTGGACCCCAAGACAGCCATGGGCAACAGGTTCATCCCGGTCTTGGTGGACCATGACAACCGGTACCCGGAAGCCATACCTCTGAGGACAGTGACGGCCCCCGTGGTGGGACGAGCACTGATGGGAATTTTCTCACGAATAGGGTTCCCTCGAGAGGTGTTGCTGACCGGGGCACCAACTTCATTTCCAAGTATATGAAGTCCCTGTGGCAGGAGTGTGGGGTAACTTACAAGTTCACCACTCCTTACCACCCCCAAGGAAAGGGTTGATTGAAAGGTTCAACCGAACCTTGAAGGGCATGATTATGGGTCTTGAGGAACCCATGAAGCGTAATTGGGACGTCCTCTTACAATGCCTGATGTTTGCATACCGGGAGGTGTCACAGAAATCTCTAGGGTCCAGTCTCTTTGAGCTTCTCTATGGGCACCCGGTCAGAGGACCACTAAGTCTGGTCAGGGAAGGCTGGGAGAAATTTTCCAGGAAACCTCCCCAGGATGTGTGTAGCTACATGCTGGCCTTCAGGAACCAGACTAGGCATTTCAGGCCACTCGCTGAGGTGAATCTGGAAACCAGCCAGGAGGAGATGAAGCGGTACGACCAGAATGCCACTCTGGTAGAGCTTCAGCCTGGTCAAAAAGTTTGGGTCATGGCCCCAGTGGAGCCCTGTGGGCTCCAGGATAAGTGGACCAGACCATTTGAGGTTGTGGAGCGCAAGAGTCCAGTTACCTACTTGGTGGACTTGTTGTCTCCCAGGAACCCCTTGAGAGTCCTGCATGTCAACCACCTTAAGCCCCACTTAGAGACGTCTAAAGTGGGCATGCTCTTGGCAACAGATGTTGGGATGGAAGAGGAGACCAAGTCTCTTCCTGACCTCCTGTCGGCCACAGAGCAAGATGGGTCAGTGGATGGTGTTAACTTCTCTTTCACCCTGACCCCTGAGCAACAGAATGACTGCCGCCAGTTGATGGGACAGTTTCTGATCTGTTCTCCCTGGTTCCTAGTATCACAGATTGGTGCGTCCATGATGTGGATCCAGGGGACAGCTTACCCGTGGAGCACAAGTCTTACAGGGTAACTGACAGGGTAAGGGCTTGCATCAAAGAGGAGGTCTCAAAGATGCTTGCACTAGGGGTGATTGAGTCCTCCAGCAGTCCCTGAACCAGCCCAGTGATCTTGGTCCCGAAGGATGTTGTGCCGGGTGCCACACCCGAACTCCGGTTCTGTGTGGACTACAGAGGGCTCAATTCGGTCACTAAGACCGACGCGCACCCCATCCCCAGAGCTGATGAGCTCATCGATCGGTTAGGGGCTGCACGGTGCCTCATCACGTTTGAGTTGACGTCTGGGTACTGGCGATCTCCTTGACTGATGGGGCAAAGGAGAGTTCAGCATTCTCTACACCAGATGTGCATTTCCAGTTCTGTGTTATGCCCTTTGGGATGAAGAATTCCCCTGCCACTTTTCAGAGGTTGGTCAACCAGGTGTTGGTTGGACTGGATGAGTTCAGTGCCGCCTACCTGGATGACATGCCAGTGTTCAGTGTCACCTGGGAGGAACATCTACGCCACCTCTGGGAAGTGTTGTTGGCGCTGTGGAAGACAGGCCTCATGATCAAGAAGAGTAAGTGCCAGATCGGGCAGGGTTCTGTGGTGTACTTGGGACACCAAGCTGGTAGCAGCCAGGTGGCGCCCCTACAACCCAAGATTGAAACCATCCTGGCTTGGTAACCCCCCAAAACCCAGACAGTGGTGAGGGCCTTTTTAGGACTCACAGGGTACTACAGGGGGTTTGTCAAGGGGTATGGCAACATTGTTGCGCCCTTGACCGAGCTGACTTCCAGGAAGCAGCCCAAGAAAATGATTTGGACTGACACCTAAGAGAAAGCTTTTGAGGCCCTGAAAGCTGCCATGTGCACAGCGCCCGTGCTCCTGGCACACAACTTCTCCAAAGAGTTCATTGTTCAAACAGACGCTTCAGAGCATGGCTTGGGGGCTGTTTTGTCACAGATGAATGAAGAGGGCCTAGATCAACCTGTAGCCTTCATCAGTAGGAGGTTACTTGCACGGAAACAGAGGTGGAGTGCTATTGAGCGTGAGGCATTTGCTGTGGTCTGGGCACTGAAGAAGCTGAGACCATACCTGTTTGGCACTCACTTCCGGGTTCAGACAGTCCACAGGCCCCTCAGATGGTTTATGCAGAAGAGGGGTGAGTATCCAAAGCTGTTGAGGTGGTCCATTTCCCTACAGGGTATGGACTTTGTGGTGGAACACCGCCCTGGTACAGAACAAGCCAACGCTGATGGTTTCCAGATTTTTGCGCCTTAGTGATGAGAACTCCGAGGAGGTAGGGTAGTTCTCCCCACATTTCAGCTGGAGGGGACACGTGTTAGACCTGGCACCATTGACATGGGTCTCCCTTCCATTTTTGCTGTTGCCTCATGTGTTTTTGATAGCGTTAGATGCTTTCGGCACTGTGCCACTGCTGTCCAGTGCCACAGTGCGAGTGCTCCCTAGGGTAAATTGATGTATTGAATAGTGGTTCCATGATTGGGTGTTTGGTTTACTTGTCAGACCCTAGTACAATGCACTGAATGTGCCCAGGGCGTTTAATTCCAAATGCTGCTAGTGGGCTTGCAGCACTGGTTGTGCCACCCACAGAAGCAGCCTTGTAAAACGTGTCTAAGGTCTGCCATTGCAGAGCCTGCGTGCAGTCTGGTACTGGCATGCTGACTGGGCAAGTGCACCCACTTGCCAGTCCCTAAACCTTCCCTTGACTTAATTTTAATCACCACTTTGGTAGGCCCACGGAAGAATGAAAAAGCAAGCCGCTGTGGTGTGATTGATCTGGGATTCAAAGAAAAGCTTGGTGCCGAAGAGACTCCAAGGTTCTTTACCTTGTTAGCTGGTGTTGGGAGAGGACCCGTATGATTCGGCCACCAGCTGTCTGACGAGAAGATTGGCATGTTGCCAAAAAGCATAATTTCCATTTTTTATGTGTTTACTTTTAAACAGTTAATCTGTATCCACTTCCCTATGTGGCTCATGCAGTTGTTAAATCGAGAGGTAGTATCCGCAGATGAGCTGTTAATGAACACAATTATCTGCGTGTCACCTGCATAGGACACCAGCGTAAAACTGGTACTTCTTATCAGCTTGGCCAGGGGGGTAACATACAAGTTAAAAAAGGTGGGCCTCAATGATGAGCCCTGTGGGGCTCCACAAGGTAGTAAGAAAGCTGGGGAAACAAATACATCATGTGCCACTAATTGTGTCCTATTGGACAGAAAGGATCTAAGAAGGAGGAGTGCTTTATCCCTGATTCCCAGCAAGGCACTCAACCAACACATCGTGGTTGACCGTGTCAAACGCCGTTGAGAGATCTAACAGGATAAGGGCAGCGCTCCCCGAGATGGAGCAAGGTTTCATATGAAAGAAACTTGCTTGGATGCAATCCTCTCAAATAACATGTAATACTGTAACCATCATGTTCGCAAATACTACTATTGCATTACTTTCTTTATATACAGAATCTAGGGGAAGCTTGCCTATGTGTATTACTAATAAGTAACCAGAGTGACTTAAAATGGCTGCCGAAAACGCAGGAATTTTCTGCTCATGCGTCTACTGGATATACGTAGTATGATGTCTTTGCTATGGTGGGAAAACTTTACAGCTGTGCAATAGTTACTAAGATGGCCGCTTGAAACTCACATATTAATGCACATGCTATGCTTAAACTAAACCTTGCACGTTTTATTAAACTGCTAATGCAAAAGATTAAATAAGTTAATGGGATTAGAGTAGAGGTAAGTGGTATACAGTGCATTCATTTATTTTCATATTCTAACCTGTCTTTCTCTAACTTTATTATTATTTCGTATTTGGACCTGGAGGGTGACTGAAATCCCTATCCCACCTGACTTGTGCGCAAGCGCATCCAAACCCGTCCGGATGATGATGACACAAGTTGCAACTTAGCCAAGGTCGATCTAGCAAGAAGCGCTTAGGAACCTCATCTCTAGACCGGAAGAGGGGAAGGAAAGAAGTCAAAATTAATATGCAATATAATGATCCTAATGTGAAATGCGGGTGAGATAAAGCTTGGGAAAGTAAATTTAGGGGCAGGAATATTGAACAATGAACATACATTAGTATGGTGTGATGACCTCTCGCCATCTCCTTGTCCAATCAGAGGTAGAGGTTTTCACAAACATTGAAACATTGGGGGTGGTACATACACATAGAATAGTATAACTAAGATAGGCTTAGTCATTTAGATGTCACAGACCCATCATCGATGCAGATGATGACGGATACCACAGAGGTCAGAGACACTGTCCAAGCACTCTGATAGAAGACCGGAGAGAAGAGATGGAGATACAGCCGGGGAAGAATCCGATCAACTAGAGGGGGAACGTGAAAGAAGATTGAGGAGGCACATCCAAGAAGGGGAAGAATCTAAGAGAGTAGTGGCAGAGAGGGGTGCGATGCTGGCGTTGCATCTAGAAGAGATTACCTATCCTGTCCTGAACCTGTCCTAATCCTTTGGCTCCTGACTGACTCAGGGGTCCCTATCCATTTCCTTGGCCATGGGTTGGTACTCACACCATTCTAGGTAAATATAATTCTGTGTAGTAAGTCCTTGTACTGCTTTCTGTTTCTACCCTTTTCAGGTACTGTCATTATGGGATTTTAACGAAGTCATTTTATCCTATTCTTGATCATTTGCTAAAGAAATTGGTGTATGACAATGTATTGGTATTTGGATCACAAAATTGTTTAGATAAAACTTTTAAAACTCTCACGAGTCTAGGGTCATTCGAAGAATACATTTAATGACATTTCTACCAATTCTGCTAACAACCTGATCTATTGGCTAGAGGAAATTAAGACCCAAGGTGATTGGGTTGGTAAGAATTGGTAAAGGTAAATTCATCACACAGGTGTATCGAAATAGCTCCCAGCAGTTATTACCGGCTTATGTGTGAATGCCTGCGGGCCCAGGTGAGTATGATAGCTTATGAGTAACCCAAGCTGGTTAATTCACTGGATCACCCCTCAGTGGAGAGTTTGCCCAAGTTCTTCCGTGGCCGTGATTAGCACCAATTCAGTGCTGTGGTGGGCCCGAAAACCATATAGCGAGTGGTACAAGATGTCACCTTCCCCCAAGAAAGGCAGACAGTTCTTCATTTAGGAATCTTTCTACTGTCTTAGCTGCAAATAGCAGCCTGGACATAGGTCTGTAGCTGGATGGGTCCTCGGGATCCAGATTTGGTTCCATCAGAAGTGGCAGAATGTAGGCTTTTTCCCAATCTGTGGGGAAATACCCAGAGGAAATCATGAGATTAAAAATTGCCCAAAGTGCAGCTGCAATGGTCTTGGGGACCAGGTGAAGAATGTTCGGAGGGAATGGGTTGAAAGGTGATCCAGACTTAACTAAAGAAATTAGTTTGGTAGTCCGGTAAAGCATGATTGAATAAAAAGATAGAGGGTGTGGTGGTGGAGGAGCTATCCACTTTAGTGTGAGGAACTGGACTATCTCTCCGGATCTTGTGGGGGAGTGCAGATAGGTTCGATTGGGGTACAAAAGCATTGAAGACTTGTTTGACTTTTTGTTGAAAGGCATCTGCTAACTCACTGCAAAATTGGTGACTACTTTCCTGATCTTGTATTTCTGGAAGCTTGGAAAGTTGTTTTAACCCGGGTGAATAGCCTTTTAGCTCAGCCATCTGCTGCTTCTATTTTTACTTTGTAGTAGTCTGATGTGGCCTTCAGAATAAGATTGTTGTATGTTTGGATGGCTGGTCTGTAGTCTGATTTAGTCTGGACATTCTTTGCTAGCCTCTATTTCTTTTCAAGTCTTCTACAAATTTGTGATCTTCAAAGGCCTCTTTGATGTCTCCCACACTTCAAAGGCACATTTGGGTAAACGTACTGGACCTCTGACACCACAAAATGACAACTCTACTGGAACTAAGGACATTCTGCCTGGAAGAAGAGCAGCTCTGCTGCAGGAGGACTCCCACTATGCTACTTGCTCTGCTATTTTGGCCCGCTGCATGCTGATTGCTGTGCTGTAGGAGGGACTGTCAATTTGGAACTTGCTCTAATGCGATGGCCTACTGCCTGCTGCTCCTTGCCTGAGAGTGAGAGGGACTGGCCCTGCTCTCTACATCCTTGAACCCAAGATTATTCAAGGGCTTGCTGACTTGCCTCCTGCTTTCTGGAGTCTCAGGGTCCCAAAACACTTCCTTCAACTCTGCTGGTGCTGCTGGACTCTGCCTTCTGTGAGTCCTGCCCTCCTCTGACTAGCACAACCTCAAATAACCTTTCAGTGCAATTTACTTCTAAGCACTGTTTTGGGATTCGATCTTTAAAAATGACTATCTCGACTTCTACCATTTGGACTTTTGTTGTTCTGGTCTTGTTTTAATCAGATTTTTTATTTTCCTAAACTGGTGTGGAGTCATTATGCTGTGTTTTTACTATGTCACTGTAATTAATGTGTTGCACAAAGGCTTTACGCATTGCTTCTTAAGCTAAGCCTGACTGCTCTGTGCCAAGCAACAGAGGGTGAACACAGTTCACTTTAGGGTGTGTATATGACTTACCCTGACTAGGGTGGTGGTCCCTACTTGGACAGGGTGCATACCTCTGCCAGCTAGAGACCCAATTTCTAGCAAACCCTGAACCACAAAGTAAACATTTTGTGAATTTCTTCCCTGAGAGTGAAAAGTCTATTTCACTCCAACTTGGTGAAATCTCTGACTTACTCTTCAATTACAAACAGAATCATAACGCTCCGATAATCTGGTCTCATTTTACTGAAATATTGGAGTGTGAGTTATTTAAAATTATAGCCAAAACACTTTACTAAAAGGGTGCCTGGAATCTTTTGAAAGGAACTAGCAAAGCACATCCTATCCCACTAGATCACTCTGGTGAACTCTTCGTTTGTTGTAAAGGTAAATACCCAGGCAGGCTAGAAATACAAGAGCTGGCTGACTATAAAAACAATATTCAAAAAGCACAATTTATATAGTAAAAATGATTTAAGCAATGGACTGAAATGATATCAAAAGGATATACTTTAATATAAATATATAAGATAGACATATACATAAAAATAAATAAGTTACACGATAGACATATTATCTCATGAAGTTCATTTGTTTGTTCTCAAAAAGACTTCATATAATATAAAAAAGGAGTTCTTTTTCTTTCACAATTGTAGAGAATATGGCTGTATGTCGTGTGACACACGACATACAGCCATATTCTCTACAATCAGAGAATATTGTGAAAGAAAAAGAACTCCTTTTTTATATTATATGAAGTCTTTTTGAGAACAAACAAATGAACTTCATGAGATAATATGTCTATCGTGTAACTTATTTATTTTTATGTATATGTCTATCTTATATATTTATATTAAAGTCTATCCTTTTGATATCATTTCAGTCCATTTCTTAAATCATTTTTACTATATAAATTGTGCTTTTTGAATATTGTTTTTATAGTCAGCCAGCTCTTGTATTTCTAGCCTGCCTGGGTATTTACCTTTACAATAAATTGTTGTCCCTGACCCAGGAGTCTCATCCACATCAGGGGGTCCTTGCTACCTACAGAACTCTTCGTTTGTGCAAGGTCTTTATTCCTGACTCCGAAAATTTGACACGTTTCACCGTTTCTGAAGACACCCTCGGTGAATGCTAATGACCTTAAAAACTTTCCACCCATTTCAGGTCTACTTTTCCTAGTAAATGTGATGGAAGGCTGTGTAGCCTTTAGATATGCAGGCTGAGAATGTTCTACAAAATCCTAAATTTGGATTGTGACAGGTTTTACAGTGCAGACATAGTAGCTCTTATAAAAGTTATAAAGGATGTACTCCACTTCCTTAACTGTGGAAACTCATGCCTACCCGTGCTTCAAGACGTCTCAGATGCCTTCGATACTGTAAACCGCAGGTTCTCTGATCATCGTCTTTAAAAAACAAATGGGCAATTGTCTATACAATTTCTATAAAACCATATTACAGTTCCTCTTGTTCTTGGTTCCCTCCAACTTGACTGGCCTTGCGCCCTTCACCACTGGTACCAATTAGTATTTCCCCTGTTTGTTGTTCTCTATGTTAACTGCCCTATTATTTGTATAATTCGTAACTTAAACTGTGTGATGAAATTCTGCCTGGAATTCACAACTCTGTAGGAATTAATTCTGTCATTTACCACCTACTAAATGCAGGTGGAAAATGAGAACTGGAGGGGAGCTGTGCAGTGCACAGGGAGGGAGACAAGGGGTTTGGAGAGCATAAGGGCAAAGGATTCTATGGGCTTCAAGGAGGAAGTGTTGAATCTCCCTGTGACACAGCAGGGGGTGTGTCATGGGCGGGGGGTCCAGGGCCTGGATTCTTATTCTGCCATAGACTTATGCAATTTTAACAGACGGATTTTCCGACTGGTAAATCGAGCCCAGTGTTCAGACACTGGGGACGGCCGGGTGCAGGAACACCTGGCCGGTTACAAGCAGTGGGAGCGGTATCCCCACCCAGAGATACCACTCAAGCCAACATGTAATCGGCCCGAGGTGCTGAAATCTTCCTAAACTTTGCACAGAACTTGGACAGATGGCGCTGAAAGTTCGAGAAGACTTGCATGGCATCCTTTCCAAATCTTTCGGGAGACACCTCGAAAAATCAAATCTCCAAAATGTTCAACTCTTGGGGAACAGGCCCTGGCTTTTAGAACATAGGCCGATGAATTGACAGATGACGTGCTCTGGTTTTCAGCATCATTTACGTACAGAGAATCTTTGGACAATGATCCTCAGTATTTTTCTCGACCTTCAAGAAAAAGTGATTTAGAACCAGTGAAACCATCGGTCACCTTTCACTAACCGCAGGGATACTTAGAGGTCATAAGGTGGTTGCACAGTCCATCAATATCAGACAACAGTGAAGGTCGAATTCACTTAATAACAGAGTACGTGAACAACAGACTGTGACGTTAAAGGCCGCAAACACTGGTAAAACCAGTGTTTTATGAGCCGTGACCTTGCCCGGGCAGGCCCATCCAGTTTACACTGAGATGAACCGACAAGAGCAGGGTGGGGGCATTCCAACTCTTGACCTTTAACATGTCCAGTTTTAAGTTTTCAAGGCTGTCACGCGATGCAACCTAGAGGCAAAGATACCTGGACAGTGTGTGGTGCAACTGGTATGTGTGAAATGCTGTAGCAAAGACTCGTCGTGGGACATTCCATACACCGGGGTATTTGCATGACAAACAAGTTCAAAGGAACATGCGGCCTGCGCAAAACACTCACATTGCTTTGAATCAGAAGACGTGCATTAAACGAGGATAGTCCATAGGGACACATAAGGCAAATCTATTTTTTCTCTGCCGACGCTGCTCTAGGTATATTTTTGTCAAGTACTTTATTTCACGGTACCTCCCAGGAGCGCCGTAGAGTAGTTCAGATTGATTTTTATTTAATTTTTTAGGCAACATCTCGAACATGATGTGCAGAGGACAACATGGTGCATATTGAGACTAGAATGTGATGGGGATTAAATTGCATGTTTTTGAGGTCGTAATTTAGTTACAAGGCCTCATGGTTACAGTCACACTCATGTGAATATTATACCAGCAGTTGGAGATGGTTTGATAATTCTTTTGCCCAGATTCTGCCGGTTATTTGGCTAAGATTTAATAGCAATTAAGACGACGAAAGGGGGCCATCATGCAACTGACACAGGCCTGTTAAAAGTGCTCTGATGGAAGTCTCTGGGAGGGGGGCTGTGACGCCAAGTGCTGGAAATGGGGGGAAATGACACCAGGAACCGATACATTGGCGGTCTATGTATGGCAACAGAAAGGGTGTGGGGTCTTGAGAGGAGTCATGGAAAGCGGATCCTAACAGTCAACTTATACATTTATTTATTGAAAACTCTGCCACAAAAAAATTGGCAACAAGGACAAATGTGACGGTACATCTGTCATAACTTACTGAACTGGTCTCAAAGAGGCTGTATTCAAAATATTTTAGAGGTTAAGGCACCTGCTACAGAGATCTTTGTGTGCCCAGCAATTTTTAGGGAATAATAATGCACTGATGGGTAATACACTTGCTGGACATACCTGAGTTTTTTTTTATCTAGACACATTTTGGACTCAAAGTAGCATAGACGGTTAATGTGCCTTCTGCACAGCACATTGTGTAACATGCAGGTTGCAGATTTGTATTTTATGTAGATAGCTCAGTTGTTTACTGCTTTATTGTTACAGAGGTGTTTTTGCTACTTGCACTTCAGAAGTTACAATCCTTCTAATAAAGCATCAAGGAGCTGCATGCGAATCGAAGACATAGGTTTAGAGCCTTATTGCTAATAAGGGTTCCTTTGGGTAGTATTAAAGACTTATTAGTTACTGATGTTAGAGATAACCCTACCCTCTGCATTACATTCTTACTTTATGTTTCTCCAGACCAAGCACTCTTATCATATAATTCCCACCAGTATGGACAATATGTGACTCTACACATTGTACCCCTCATTGTCCTGTGTAACATTTAATGTACCTTGATCAACATACTTGTATGACTTATTGCCTCTTTCTAATGTGTGTGTGTGTGACGAAAAAGGCTCTGACACTCTACACTGGGGTGCCTAGCACTATAAAAGAAATACAATACAAAATAGGTTAGTGCTATTTACATAGATATTTTTGTAATTACTCAGGCAGTTACATCTGACATTCATATTGTACTTGTACCTCTCTTAAATACAGGGGTAAATCTCCCTTTAAATCATAATGTCTTCTAAGTAGCTGTGTAGTGATAACAAGCTATGTGCCTTTGTTTCTCTCCATTGCCTTAGCATCTAAGTGTTACTCTCCAGATAGCTCCCAGCAAGAATAATGGCCAGCTGATGGCCCTAGAACTTAGGGGGCTTATTTATGAGCCCTTGCACCACTTTTGCATTCCTTGTGCGTCACTATTTGTGACGCACCAGCGGCGTAAAATATGTGCCTTGGTTCACCATATTTACACAGTAACGCATCTAGGTAGATGCGCCACTTTGTAAACCCCTGCACCACATTATACCTGCGCCAAGTATATTGTATGCAGGGGGCGTTCCGACACAAGAAAGGGTCGTAGAAGTGATGCAGTGAGATCTATAAGATTTCACTGTGCCACTTCTAGGACGCAAATACGTCAATATCTTACGCCGGTCTGATGGCAGACGTAAGACTGACGCAGTCATATTTAACATAGGACTTTGCTCATTTGTAATGACCCATTGCTGGAGTTGCGTCACTTTTGTGACACACTCCAGCAATGCGTCATTTTTGCGCCCTCAGATACGTCAGAAATAGTGACGTGTCTGTAACTCCTTGTGACATGGTGCGTCATACTGTAAATAGGACTCATCACTGGTGTCGCAAGGATGGTGCGATGAAAAGGGAAGCATCTCTGTTTTCTCGCAGCAATAGTTCACTTTTCGTAAATGAGGCCCTAGGTATTTTTTTGAGGGATGTGAAAATAAAAAATCCCCCCACTCACTGCCTGGGGGTTGCTGGTCCAAACAGAAAGCAGACATGTGGGCTGAATGTGTCCCAGTGTCTGCAATTTACACCAGGACAAATTCAGCAGAATTCACTAGGGCAAGCCAGGATCCCAGTTCTGGCTCAATAATAACTACTAGATCTGCAGGCCTACTTGGTTTGTCCTCATTTCCTGAACTTGGGAGGCCAACTTTCAAATCTGTCTATGCAAAGGGATAGTACATTTATAAATCTGCAACATAGGTTCTGCTTCACAGGCGAACATGAGGGCAGTACCACAGCTGAATATTTGTCCCATCACTCTTAGGATCATATGGGGCAGGTATAGACCCTAAGACTTACAACAGCAAACATCTATGCATGTTAATGAGCCTGAGGTCCACAGGCAGGCTGTCAGATATGGACAGTTTGTGTTGCTTACAGTGTCAATGAACTGGTGGTCCGTAACAGAGGGGGGCTGTTGAAAATGGCCCTTTTTGCAGGGTTACCCCAAACCTTTTGCCTTCTTCTTTTTCCGTTTGAGGAAGAACACCCCCTCCCCGTCACCTGTTCAACCTCAGAGTACAGACCCTGGGTTGAAGGACCAGTTTCAGGGTACCACCCCCCTGAACTGGTGGGAGATAGAGCGGAACAAGCATGCAAGGCAGCTGGGGCTGCTGCCCCCCACTCTGTGGAAACACAGAATCCGGAGACCTTTGGATGTCCTTGGGCTTGGGTGTTGACACTGACAACTGTCAGTGACCTCTGTCGGTTGATGTCTTTGTGGATAGAATTTTCCCTGGGTTTGGGACAGAGGTCAGACCCACGGGCTCGAATAGACCACATCACCTTGTTGGTCCTGGTGGTACTGTCCACCTATTGTGATGCATCTGTGAGCAAAGTAAGCTAAGGTGCTTCACAGGGTACACAGACAAAATATCGATTTTTAAATATCGATATGCAAAAATATCGAAGTTTAAATATCGATATACAAAAATATCGAAGGTAAGTAATATCGACAGTCTAAATATCGATATTGGTATGATATCAGTAATATCGAAGTTGTAAATATCGATGTTAATAATATCGAAATTAATAACTTTGATGTTACTAATATCAATTTTTAAATAAATTTAGTGTATATTATATTGTATTTATTATGTTTTATTATTTATTTTTAATGTTATTTTATTAAATATTGTCTTTTACTACTGTAGCGGGTTGTGGGTTTATAGGGGAATAGGGTGGGAAGTAATTTAATTATGTTAAATTAATTATTAATTAGTAGGAATTATTAATTAATTAATTGAGAATTAATTTTTAATTATTTTTAATTAATTTATTAATTGATAAATATGTTCTGTAGCGGGTTATGGGTTTATAGGGGAATAGGGTGGGAAGTAATTTAATAATAATTAATTAATTGATATATGTTTGTACATATTTTAATTAATAATTAATTGCTAATTATTTCTATTAATTAGTTAATTAATTATTATAATTTTTTACATATTTATAATTATTAATTAGTTGGTAATTAATTATTAATAATTATTTAATTACGTTAATTATAGTAATTTTTTATATATATAATTTATTGTTATTCTTAATTAATTAATTGTGCAAAATAATATTAATTATTAAATTAAATTAATTACAGCAAATGTGCTAATATATTTACTTTATTGTTATTGTTAATTAATAATTAATTGTTAATTAAATAATATTAATTAATTTTGGGTACAGGGGTATTTTTAGGGTTCAGGGTCAGTTTTCAGTTCATGGGTACAGGGGTATTTTTAGGGTTCAGGGTCAGTTTTCAGTTCATGGGTAAAGGGGTATTTTTAGGGTTCAGGGTCAGTTTTCAGTTTTTGGGTAAAGGGGTATTTTTAGGGTTCAGGGTCAGTTTTCAGTTTTTGGGTAAAGGGGTATTTGTTGGGTTCTGGGTCAGTTTTCAGTTTTTGGGTAAAGGGGTATTTTTAGGGTTCAGGGTCAGTTTTCAGTTTTTGGGTAAAGGGGTATTTTTAGGGTTATGGGTCAGTTTTCAGTTCATGGGTAAAGGGGTATTTTTAGGGTTCAGGGTCAGTTTTCAGTTTTTGGGTAAAGGGGTATTTTTAGGGTTCAGGGTCAGTTTTCAGTATTTGGGTAAAGGGGTATTTTTAGGGTTCTGGGTCAGTTTTGGGTTTTTGGGGTACAGGGATATTTTTAGGGTTCAGGGTCATTTTTGGGTTTTTGGGTAAAGGGGTATTTTTAGGGTTTAGGGTCAGTTTTGGGTTTTTGGGGTACAGTCGTACAGGGTAAAAATAAAATACATTTAAATTAAATCAATTAAATGAAATTAAAAAATATAAAATTACATTAAATTATTACGTTTTTAATTTATTTTAAATGTATATGTATTAGTTTTAATTTTTTAATTATGTTTTAATATTTTTATTTAATATTTGTAACATTATATGTATTTTATAATTATTTTTACATTATTATTAATACATTTAAAAAAACGATATTTTTAATTTCGATATTTTTGTACTACGATATTATTTTTTCGATATTTTTGTACTTACCTTGTTAGGGATAGGATTCCTATATTTTTGACTTCGATATTTTTGTTGCGATATTTTTGTATTTCGATATTTTTGATTTCGATATTTTGTCAGACATTCCCTTCACAGATGGGTACAAAGGTGTGGAGCAGGGTTCCATATGGGTTTCTTTAATCAACCCTGAGAGTTTAGAAAGAGGGATCCACCTGGCAACAGAGAGGTGCAGAACTGGCAAATGTCCCTGCAGTAGTGGGCCATGGTCCATTTGATGGAGCAAGGATTCGCACAAAAGGCGACTTGCTCACATTCATGAACCTCGTTAACTTGTAATAGTATTAACCAATCCCGTTTGTCATTAATATCGCACTTTTTCAGTACATGCGGGTGTCCTAGAGATGCTTGCCTATGTGTCTATTAATCCTAATGAGGCTTGCATACTACAGCATCGCTGCTTCGCAGAAATCCAGTCTGCGCATGCGTCGGTCATACCCATGTGATGTGACGCACTCACAGTTTTGGAGGGATATTTTCGCTCATGCGCATTATTGCAAAAATGGCCGCTTGTCTTTAATCACGCTCTCTGCTTGCCAATGCCGCTTTGCACATCTGTCTATCTCCGCATAACTCCTAACCGCTATAGTTATTACAAAGTAAGGAGTGAAGTGTAGCTTATCATGATGTACAGTGTATTCATTTTTTCTGTGTTTCTAATTTGTTTTCGCTTACTTTTCATGTACCGCGTATCTGTGGGCCTGGGAGTGGGGAGCCGCTCCATCTTTGAGACCCATTACACCCCAGTCATGTGATGAGGGAAAATCCAAACTGCGCAGAAGCAAAACCAAGCCAGCTGGCTTCTGAAGTTGAGATGCTCCTGGGAACCTGCTCTTTGCCCTGGGAGAAGACTTCGACTTGTACCTAAAATGTATCTAGTTGTACGATAATGTTTGTGTGCTCCATTGTCCTTTCTACACGTATGCCTGGGAACTGGAATGTAAGGGGTAGGTACTGAAATATGAATACTAAAACATGGGAACCCAGAATTTTAGGTGGTGACAATGACATAACCACCTCTCCTGACCAATCCTAAGTTGGGGATCCTGTCACTTGCAACATTTGTGGGTGGTCTAGGACCCGAAAAGGGTATAACTAGCCTAGTCTTAGCTAGAGAAATTGTCCGACTTGTCCGAATAGCTGACCTGTCACCGACCCTACGAACTCTATAGGTGATTGATACAGAGAGCTGCAGAGCACTCTGTCCGAAATTTCCACAAGCTCCAAGGGGTGGAAATAGTCTTAAGTGCTGGCGAAGCACTTTGCTGGGAGATTCGAGAACCCAATCCGGGATACTGGCGGATTCCGTGCAGAGAGGGGGTAGCGCAGGCGTTGCATCCGAAGCTGCAGGTGTTGGTCGTGCCCTTTGGTGAGCCCAGTCCTGACCCAAATCCTGAGGGGTATCCTGTCCTGATTGTCCGTGAGCTGTACCTGCTCACCTACTGGCATCCTAAATCCTTGAGGGTCCTTGTCCTCGCCTTTCCCAAAGCTGACCCGTGGCCAGGGTTAGACCTCATTCCTGTCTTAGGTAAATATAGTGTGGGTGTTTGTCTGTCTACTCTTTAATAAAGCCTCTATGCCCATGATATTCTCTCTGTCATCTCCAATGTCAGATATACAAACTGTTTATTAGTTGTGTTCCATTTTTCCCCTACCTGTAGAACATTATTGAAACTGTTTTACTTAAATAGCGTGATCTAATTTACTGGTGTTTAGAATCTAGGTTTGAATTAGCAGTTAGACTAAGATCAGTTTTATCACTTATAGGTCTTTAGACATTCACTGACTAATGTGTTTTAAACTTACCTACCCTAGTATAAGCCTGAACCTGAATAGCATGTTCCCTGTTACCCTTTCCCAGTAGTTTTGCCACTCGCACTCAATGGTGATTGCCCTCATTCATAGCTATATTATAGTTGTAATCCTGATTATTGATGTTTTAATCTGTATTAGTTTTATACTCTTGTCACTTTGAATTTTACTTGCTATATAAAAATCCTTAAAACCCTTCAGGTGTCCTTGGTCATTATAAAATTATCAAAGTATATTGTTGAATGTATAAAGTATTTTAGGATTATCTTATCTCTTGTCCACTGATAGCTCCTGATCCATCAGGAGGATATGTGCCTGTGGTAAGTCAGGTACTTTGGTAATAGTGTTAGAGAAAACACATAGAATTACTGATGGTGGTGTGTAAACTCGCCCGAATCACAAAATACTGTCATAAACACGTCATGGGCCCAAGTGCGTGAAATCTGGTAAAACTAAGAGTCGGGCGACCTGCGCGCTCTATCAGTAATTATCGGGTAGCAGATAGATGGTTAGGACTAGTTAAGATAGGTAGATAAGATAGTTTGAGGAACTGTGAAAAATGTGCTGCTAAAATGTATTGCTGCTAAAGTACGTTTTTGTTATTGCATTTAAATGTTATAAAAGGTTTTTTATATCTCATGAAATGCTGCTATATTATTGCATGTAATTAACAAAATTGTGAGTGATTGTTTCTTGTTGTGGGGATCCCCGGGGAAGTAAAATAGCAAGTGGTGAGTAGAATCCACTTGGCTGTGAGGTCACTGGTTAGGAGGGAGATTAGTGCATGGTTAGGCAGAACTGGAAGCGCTAATTAGGATTTTCCTGAATGAATTGATGTATAAATGTTAGCTACGAGTACCCTGATGAAACTCCCGTTGTGATATCACCTAGTAAGGGTCACGGGCGGAAGGAGTAATAGGTTCTTTGGAGCTTGAGTGATAGCAGAGGAGTCCGCTGGTGAAAGTTTGGCTTAGTATATATCCCGAAAAGAAGTGGATGAGTCAAAGGAGTAGCAGGTTCTCTAATGCTCGAGTGAAGAGGATAGGCAGAAGAGATCTATCCGTAGTGAATGAAAAGTAGACAGAAGTGGTTTACTTGCAGTAAAAGAAAAACTATTGTCCTTTTTTAAACCCTCAAGCACAGTGGCGAATGTTATACGTTGTTAACTAAACTAAGCACTTGCACTTTAAGAAAAATTCAAAGTTTCCGTTACCTTGTGAAGGAGGGAGTCGGTCGCAAGGCTGCACTGACGTCACTCCGTGCCGAGCTGGTATTGGTTGAGCCGCGGGTGTGTAGCAAAGCCAGAATTGTAAGGGAGGGGTGAGCGCCGAGGAGTGAGACCGCGTCTCACGGAGGGGCCGCGCATCCATTGGTCAAGAGCTTTGTGTAACCTCGGTACTGATTGGTTGCCATAAAATTGAAAGACGCGCTAGCATTGGAAGCACATAAGTAAACAAAATTAATCAATCCGAGCTAGACGATAGTTTGGAGAGGTGTATGTCGTATCCCGAATTTTTACCTAATCCACAAAACCTAGGTTTTCATAAGGAGCAGATGCTAAGAGGTAGACCTTACAATATGTACGGAGGAAAGAGAAAATTGACCCTTGCCGAAAAGATCAAGAATTATTTCAAGAAAGAACTAGGGAGGGCGTGATCATTCCACCTCCTAATACTCCCGCATCCTTTATGATGTTTGACAAAGGGTATCATACCTGTGTGTGGTTGGAAAATTGGGTAAAGTACACTGAAGATGACGGAGTCCAGCATTTCCCCTCGATGGTACCTTTAATGGTAGAATCCTGTTTAACTTGAGGACCCGAATGAATGAATTACACCCCCGACCCAGATTAACGCAGTATGAAGCTTTAGAGGAATGGGAGATTGAGGCTCTAGAGCGGGACAGACCCCGGATGGATAAGGGAGTGAGCAAATGGTATCCAAAATTGCAGCGGGAAACAAAAGAGCAAAAGATGAAGCAGTGGAGACAGAATATGATAGTTGAGGGACTATTTCCGATGTTTGGGGTGACTGAACAAGGGGGAGGGAAAATGGCAGAGAAAACTCGACATCTAATGGCTATGAGGGATTTGAAGGATGAATATCTGGAGGATTTGTTAATGAAAAATCCACCTCCTTATGCTGAAGAGTCTGGGACCCTAAGCTCGAAAAATCCATTTTTCCGACATCCTAGAAGTAGAAGGGCCAGCGAGACAGATGTAACTGGTGCTGGTAGCAAACCCAGTAATAGTAACGAGTTTTGCAGACCTAGTACAGCAGTCCCAAATTACCTACCTTTTGGTGAAGACAGACCAGGGTTAGCAATCCCAACTGCCCCGAGTATATACCCTCCTTTGGTACCCCAAGTAATGCATGACAACTCGACGGAAAGGGTTTTGCATGAACGAGAAAGAGAGGCCCTGATTAAGCAGCGAAATGAACTGATTCAGACTATAGCTCAGATACATCCCAGTCCTGACGCCCTGACAATCCCAGTAACTATTGGTCCTGCTATACCTCTTTTTTAGGGGGATAGGCAGGCTAGTCCAAGAACTCCAGTTATTACTCCAATTGCAGCACCCCCAAGAAATGAGCCGCTCATAATTGATGATCAGGCAAGTGAATGTGAGTCCGTGATCTCCTTAATGGATTTGCCCATAAGGGAACCTGGAACCAGTGAACCACGGGCAGGAAATCAGGCTAAGGCAAAGGAAGTCCTAATTGAAACAACTTCGGGGATCAGGAGTGCCACAGTGGTGACTCCAGAAGAACTGGATAGATGGACTAAAGAGATAGAAAGGGAAACTCCCCAGCCCAAACCTTTAGATATCTACAGACTAAGGATAGAAATGGAGGAACTAACGGCTGGAAATGTGGGATTAGACAGATTGAATACTCTTAATGAGGAAGAGTTGCTGTTTATCAGCAAAAGCCTTACCCGAAACACCAGAGTGCTCCACGAAAAATTAATGGACACAGCTGCTGATATGGGGGTTGATGTTAGTCGATCCAAAGTCTTACAGAAACCCTATAGAGCCGAATTCTCCGACAAAGATCTGGAGAACATGAATGTGTCAGGAAAGAAGATACAGATAAAAGAATTGCTGAACATACTGCAGAAATGGGGAGATTTAGATAAATGGAAAGCCAGATGGGCAAAGAAAAAGGAAGATAGTAAGGCCAAACCAAAGACTTCCGAATACGTGTTAAAAGAAGTAGGCCAAGCAGAAAAACTGTATCCCATGAGAGAAGTACCAGGTGGGAAATATGTACATGTTCCGTGGTCCTGACAAGACATTGTGTCCTTTACCAATGACTTCCCAAAATTAAGGGAAACACCAGTAGAGTGGTATAGGCAGGTGGAGCGATTTGTGAAAGTCCAAAGGTGTCTCCTGAAGGACCTGGATGGGTTCTTTGATATTCTAGTTCCTGTAGATTTATGGACTGAGTGCAAGATTGCAATTGATTGGCCCAGTGAGGAATATGCGAGAGACTCCCGAACCGGAGCTCCTTCTCCAGATGTAATGAGAAAGTATGATCAAGTCATACAATACCTAAAAGGAAAGGTGCCAGCAAAGGAAACTGATTGGACCCGAATAGATAGAACTACTCAGGATCATAATGAAACCATGCACTCCTATTATGAAAGATTACTACAGGTGTTCAAGACCTACAGTGGAATCGATAACATTGAAATGAAGGATATGACCCATTTCATTTATCGATTCGTGTTGGGTTTGAGACCTGAAATATCGCAGTGGATTAGGGATAATAAAATCTGTTGGCAGGGAAAGCCCATAGATGAGGTCCTTAAGTACACCAAGTACTGTGCGGATTAGATGGAGAACAAAAAGAAAGCCCTAAAGGAGAAGGTTATGTGGGCACAAGTAAAATTGGCAGAACAACAAGAGAAACAGTTGAGTAAAATGAATAACAATACTCAAAACACTACCTCTGGGGGAGGAGGGAAGCCCCGGGTAAAGATGAGTAAAGAAGAGGCTAATAAAAAGTTCCCCTGCCACGGGTGCGGTCAGATAGGGCACTGGAGAGACGAGTGTCCACATTTGCTGGCTGGTAATGCCTCCATAAATGGTTTAAATCCACAGGTGCAGAAAGAGGGGCCACGAAAGAATCAGCAACAGGTAAACCAGCATCCATTACCTCGAGCTCCTAGACCTAATTACAAGAATCAAACTCAGCAGAATGAGTGGGTCGAGGTATGGGAAGGAGGGGATGAGAGAAATGCAGCAACTTCACAATTCCTGTTAAATGATACATTCCTCTGCGATGAACCATACTGACGGGGCCTGAGGGGGGAGGACGAGGAGTGCGTGCTTGGCGCCTCCTTACCGGTAGACCAGACAGGGCCATACATTGAAGGAAAGGTTGAAGGAAATGACGTCACCTCTCTGTTGGACACTGGTGCTACCCGTTCGACTGTGAGAACAGCGGACGTTCCAAACCTACCCCTTTCGGGAGAAGCTATCCAAGTAGTGGGCGTATCAAATCAGATAATTAGTACTCCTGTAACCGAACCAATGGAGATTTCTATAGGAAATTTCAAAGAAATGCACAGATTTGTTGTCTGTGACTCCAGTCCAATGAATCTACTGGGACGTGATTTGTTGTGCAAAATTAACTGTACCATCTTCTGCACACCAAAAGGCGTTGAAATTCAGACCCCAGATGAAGATGGCCTGTACAAACTAATGTTGCTGAGGCCTGATACAGCCATCAAAGCTCTGACAATTCAAGACTTACCTGAAGAACTCCAACAAAAGGTGATACCAGAGGTGTGGGATTTCACTGGGAGAGATGTAGGATTAATGGCAAATGTGGACCCAGTTAAAATAGCCATTAAGAGCAATGCTATCTACCCGAAAACCAGACAGTAGAAAATGAGTGCAGAAGTGAAAGCTGGAGTTGCCATTGAAGTAAACAGGTTGCTAGAGGCAAACATAATACAGGAAGTAAAGAGCAGTCCTTGTAATTCACCCATAATTAGAATTAAAAAGCCTAGCGGAAAGTACAGGGTAGTGCAGGACCTGCAAAAGGTAAACCAGATTGTTGTACCTTGCTGTCCTAATGTGCCAAACCCTGCAGTGATCCTGTATCAGATTCCATGGAATGCAGAATGGTTTACTGTCATTGACTTATGCCACGCATTCTTTTCCATCCCATTGCATCCAGACAGCAAATTTCTTTTCTAGTTTGAGTTCGACAGTCATGTCTATATCTGGAATCGTGTCCCCCAGGGGTACACAGAAAGCCCTTCGATTTTCAATCAGATTTTAAAAAGATGCCTCGAATCCCTGGTCCTGCCAAAGGAGTCTGTTTTGATTCAGTACATAGACGACCTTCTGGTGGCGTCTAAATGTCGAAACAACTGTGTCACTGATACCATTGCCTTGTTGAATCATCTAGGCAAGGGAGGTCATAAGGTATCACCTGACAAGTTGCAGTTCTGTAAAAATTCGGTGAAATATCTGGGGCACCAGATAGAAAAAGGTATCAGAAAGGTCACTTTCGAGAGAATTAGAATAATTCGAGATATAGAATTACCTAGAACTCAGAAGGAAGTCAGAATGTTCCTGGGAGTTGTAGGATACTGCAGACAGTGGATTGTGGGATTTGCTGTTTTGGCCAAACCACTGATAAAAATGACCAAGAAAGGAGTAGATGATCCAGTTAGCTGGGATGACGAAAGCATGACAGCTTGGATAAAATTACGAAACTGTCTGTGTTCAGCTCCTGCATTAGGAATGCCAGATTATTCAAAGAACTTTGAATTGTTCTGTGATACACGAGACAATTGTGCACTCTCTGTTCTAACACAAGAACATGGTCTGACCAGACGTCCAGTGGCTTACTTTTCGGCTACTCTGGACCCGGTGGCTGCTGGGTTGCCCGGGTGTCTGAAAGCAGTAGCTGCCACCTGCACTAGTCTGGAACAAAGTGAAAATATTGTCATGGGACATCCTGTAACGGTTTATGTTCCACATTCAGTTGTGATTCTGTTGACCAGAACCAAGACCCAGTATCTCACACCTAGTCGGCTGACTAAGTACGAGAGAATTCTTATTGGTGCAGAGAATGTGATAATTTCCAGTTGCAATATTTTGAACCCTGCAACCTTGTTACCAATCACCCAAAATGCAGAAGTGGAGGGTGAAATTTAACATAACTGCATTGACTTAACTGAATTTAGCACAAAACCACGACCTGATATAAAAGAAACAGCCCTTCCTGTAGAGGACCTTGTGATGTTTGTGGATGGCTCTTGTTTGAGACATGAGGATGGAGGGTTGAGGGCTGCCTATGCTGTAGTCACACTGGAAATGACCCTAGAAGCATCCTATTTAAGTGAAATAAAATCTGCCCAAGTAGCCGAATTAATTGCATTGGCAAGAGCTTGCAAGCAAGGGAAAAATAAAAGAGTAACCATATACACTGACAGTCAATATGGTTACGGGGTTGTTCATGACTTCGGCCAGCTATGGTTGCAAAGATGCTTTGTGAGGTTGCAGTGCAGTGAGGCATTTTTAACTCATCGCCTTTCTTCCTGTCTACTCCTCGTTGGATTCACTTTACCGGGATTCCTGTTTGCCTGCTGCTTGGACTGAACGAGGGAAAGGCAGGGCTGCGAGCGGAGTGCTACTGCCGGCCAGGGACTACCTGTCCCAGAAGTACCGCCGGCCGGACCAGCTGCACCTGGGCTGCTCTCCCCGCTTGCCCCTCCCCTTTACCCATAGTTCTATATATTGGTGAGACCGGTCCGCTGCGCGGGAGCGAGTGGGAGCGACCGGGAGAAGCCCGGGAAAAGGGCAGGACAGTCTGCAACAGTCCGCGACTGACAGAGACTGGACTGGGCCAGGAACGCTGCCCATTTTTCCTGTAAGTCATTACCGCTGTAGGCGGATTTTCCTAGACAATTATCTGCACCTGATGGACCTTAGGGCTATATTATAATCCAACGTTAGTGGTGGTTTGCTGCACGAGGTGGGTCACCATAGTCTGTGACTATAGCTGTTACTGGTATGTCCAAACAAAACAAACTGTTGTACCTGCAAACACCATGGACAATTATTTATTCCAAGTAGTCACCAAATTAAATAACGATAGAAGGGCCTCCCTGGGGACGAGCCCAACTGCTAGTATTAATCTAGTTGACCCACCCCAAGTACACATTTCTGCTCTAGAAAACACTAGTGAAATAGAAGCACTCTCACAGCATAGTATTGAGGTCCCTGCTGATAATGCCTCCCCATCATCCCCATCGAGCAAAGTGGAAGAGGTTGCTCAAGGTGGCGTAGATCCGGATATAGTATCAGTAGAAGTTAATACCGTAAGTCCCACTCCAGTCCCGGCACCAAGGGTGGCGAAAGGACCTACGAAGGATAAACCCAGGCGCGATGGTCTACGCTCTGGCAAGAATAGACCTACAACCCCTCCGCGTAAAAATAGTATAGAAGATTTGGGGGCTGAAGACGAGGGTATTATGCAATGGGACGAATCCAATATTAAAAAACTATTAGGCATGTTTGACCAGAAAATGAAAGTGCTAATCAAGCCACTCTTATCTAAGATCGACCATCTCACTGATAAGGTTAACAAGCTTGAGGGTCTTTTGACAAACACAAATGCATGTATGGGGGAACTGCCAAACAAGATAGTAGATAAAATAGAGCACATACATTTTAGGGAAGATAGAAATATAGGAAATGGGGACACTTTGGTACATATACAACCACCCATCCCTACCCCAGCACCATCGATAAATAACGGCCTCCAGCGAGACCCATTGACTAGTGTTGAGGCCAGTGAAGACCCTCTTGTGGAAACAGGACCAATGGAATTAATTGTTGAAGCTTCCCCTTTAATCCTGGTCTTAGCTAATGTACCAATCTTGAAGCACGGCCAGGCAGAGTCTCCTCAATCACTTAAAACTAAGGCCCTATATTGGTTGTCTAACAACATGCACATCTCTGATCGGGGTAAACACATACTATCAGAGGAATTGTTAAATGCGAGAAGGGTAAAATGGATAGGCAACAGCCCAAAGAGATTTACAGGCGACTGTGTTGTACTGAATTTTAGAGACCCGGAGGTGTTGCCTGAAATCTTACCCAATCTTCTGCCCCCTCAACGCAGAACAGCGGAAATTGTCCCCCTTACACTCGACTTCTTTTATAGTAGGAGAGGTCTTATTGCTAGACCCAGTATTTTAAGGACAAAATGGTCTACAGTGTCACGCAGAAGTGGTGGAGGTGGGGGCGGCAGTGGGATTGGTGGTGCCCGGAGATGTGACTGGGGCATAAACCTAGAAAACAGATTCACCGCCCTTTCAAATTTAAATGAGTGCGATTGACTCATACAGCAATATATTGGGACAGGACATTACAGCCAAGTGAGAGTAGATAATGATACCATTATAACAGAGGGTACATCAGTCCTGGCACACCGAAGCAATTGTAAGCTAACATGTAACACCAGGAAAAGTGTGGAGAGATTGGCTGACCTTGAAGGGCATAGTAACCTAATCCGGGGTAATGGCAGCGACCCAACATCTGAACCCCAATCAGATGAAGTATGTACTGCCCCTTTTAGAGTACCTCCAGAAGTCATATCCCCAAGTAATCGTTCAAGTTCTGCCCAAACTGGCCCACCTGGAGATAGTCCACCGTTGTCCTTCATTTCTTGGAATCTTGGGGGGATAGGGAGTAAAATGATATCAACTGAATGGTGTGCCTTTATCGATCTGCATGATATCATATTATTCCAAGAAACTTGGTCAGTAAGCCCTGTCCATCGGGTGGGATATCTCAACTTCTTCATTCCTGCGGTGTCAAATGGTAAAGGTAGACCTTCAGGAGGAATGCTGATTTGGATTCGTCAATCATTGAATTGCTCGATTAGACAAAAAATGCTCCCAAGTGGGGATATTTTATCAGTTATCATTAAATGGAATAATGGCGAAGAACTTGCCCTCTTTAATATATACGCTAGGGGGGTCACAGGGGGGAAGTCCTCAGAAGTAGTAAAGGTCCTAGAACAGGAGTTAGAAACCTTGCCCACAGACCAGTTTATAATTATTGGGGGGGATTTAAATACCACCTTTGAACCCCTGGGCCAGGAGGACAAATTTCTTGCCGAAGAAGAGGATAGTAAATGGGGCATCCCACAGCTTGAGATCACTACAGTTAAGAAATGGAGTACAGTTGCTATTCAAGTGAAGAGTCTTTGTTTAGCCAGGGGGCTTAGAGCAGCAAATGGTCGCACAGCTTCTGATCGGGTTGGAAACAACACGTTTGATAACGGGCGGGCATCCAGTAGAATTGACTATTTCCTGATAGACATAAGGGCTTGGAGTAAACTGGTAGATATGTCCGTAGCGAAAAGATTGGAAAGCGATCATAATCCACTGTGTATGGATTTCAAGCCCTACTCAGAGGGAAGGGGGGGTAGTTTAGAGGACGAGAGAGTGACCTTGGATTTAGTAAGCTCTAACAATCAGCGCCACCTAAAGTGGGGGAAGCTAGCAGAGGATGAGGGGAAGTTTGACGAACTTAAGAAAGTAGTAGGCGAGGAAGTAGATCGTATAAATTCATTTTTATGTAACGCCAATTTTAGCGATACTATGATGGAGGCCCATAACAAATTCTTCTCTAGACTACAAACCTTCTTTTTAAAACCAGCAAGTAGCAATAAGGGTAAAAACCATCAAATCTGCCAGGGATGGTATAATAAAAATTGTAGACAGGCACGCCATAAACTTAGTATAGCACTCCGGCTGGGGAACGCAGCAGTGGTAAGAGAAGCTAGGGATATCTACAGACGTGCTCAAAAGCAGGCAAAGAAGACGTGGGATGAGGAAATCTGGTGCGAGCTTAGAACTGCTTTTGCGGCCAAAGATTGAAAATCATTTTGGTCTAAGGTAAAGTGGGGATGGGGAGGGCAGGCTGCCTCTCCTCAAAACCATGTTGCCGTTGACGACTGGATAGCATTTTTTAAACCACAATATGCTCGTAATCAACTGTTACCCAGGGATGACCTCCCACTAAGTGTTTATTTTAAGCACAATGTTTTCAATGAGAACGATGTTAGTCTTGCCCTTGAGTGTGTGACAAGGGGAAGAGCGCCTGGCATGGATGGTATACCGGCTGATATTTACCTAAGCGATAGGAACTCATGGTGTAAATACTTTTCTTGTCTTGCCAATGCATTGGCAAGGGGTGGTGAGGTTCCACTGTCCTGGAAAGGAGCAGAAATAATACCTGTGTACAAAAAGGGGGATAAATCACTCCCCTGTAACTATCGACCCATCAGTCTCATAGACTCTGCCCAGAAACTGATGGCCCGTATGGTCCAGAACAAACTTCAAGTATGGATTGATGAAAACAACATCTTGTCTCCATACCAAGCAGGATTTCGTCCCCTGATAAGCACAATAGACCAGGTATTTTATTTTATTGCTTTATACTGGAGGAATGTCACCCTAAAAAATGTCCCCTTGTACGCTGTCTTTGTCGACCTAAAGTCAGCTTTTGACTTGGTCCCGAGAGACAAGCTTTGGAAAGTTCTGGCCGACGAAGGGATAAGTCAGGAACTTCTCACACTTATTGTATGACTGCATGAAAACAATTATGCTAAAATTAGATGGGGGTCGCAGGGAGAAGTAACCGAGCCCTTCCCGGTAGAGCGTGGGGTGAGACAAGGCTGCGTCCTGGCGCCCACATTATTCTCGATATACATAAATGGAATAGTAGACTTTTTGAAAAAGTCCCCTTCTGATGCCCCAATAATCGCTGGTTCGCGTGTCCCCGTCCTTATGTTTGCGGACGACACGCTGATATTATCCCGCACCCCAAGTGGCCTCCAAAAGGCAGTAAATGCTTTTGGGGAGTTTTGCGACTTGCGGGGCCTAGAATTAAACACCAGCAAGACAAAGTTTATGTGCATGAATTGTAGGACAACATTCAGGGGGGTTATTACTTACAAATGTATACCTCTTGAACAAGTAGATGCCTTTACCTACTTGGGAATAACACTCCAGGGGAACATGAAATGGAAGTCTCACCTAGACACCGCTGCCCTAAAGTTCAGCCAAATAACAGGAGCATTATTACTAAAACACAAAGCTTCCTTAACAAAACCGATAAATTGTGTGCTTGAGATATACCAAATGAAAGCTATCAGCGCCAGTTTATATGGCTCAGAACTGTGGGGTTTTGGCAACCTAGCAAACTTGTCCACAATAGAAAACAAGTTTCTCAGGGGTCTGGTGGGAGCACCGCAAAGTACCCCTACTGTACCTCTAAAATTGGACCTGGGTAGGAAAAACATTGTGGACATAGCAAAGTTGCGCCCGTTGCTATATTGGAGACGGTTAATGGTAACCCCGGAGTTAGCCCACTACGCTACAGCGTTGTTAGATGTTGTTTCTCGATGAGTTTCATAAAATAGCCTGGTTAAAAGACCTACGAGGGCTACTGTCAGAGCTAAATCTAGACCACCTGTGGGGCAATCCTGATGTGTCTTCTTTTCCCTCAACGATCGAGATAAAACAGCTGTATTGGGAGATGGTGAACTATAGAATTTTTGCAAATGGTAATAATTGTTCGTTGTCGAGACGCTTTCTGGATCTAAAAATGACTCCATTGTGTGAAACTTATTGGGACTTGATTGAGAAACCATACGACAGGAAACTGTATTTTCAATTTAGAGTCGGATCACTCCCAGTAAATATGTTTAAAAAGAAATGGTCTACAGCATGGGATGAACATTGCTACCTTTGTAAAGATAAACCTGAGCACGTCTCCCATATATTGTTTTGCTGTCCCTTATATGTAAATCCAAGACGTAAATGGATAAGACCTCTTTGCCTTAATATGGGGACGAGTAGCCAAGTGGTAGCACTCAGGATACTGGAGACTGATGGTTCTCCATTATTTGCAATTGCAGTCGCAAAGTTCTTGGGCTGGGCCTGGGCCATCCGAACACGTACCTTGCTAGGAAAAACGCTGTGAAGATTTGTAGTTTTTACCCATAAAGTTTTTTAATTATGAGTATAATTAATGATGATTCAAATGTTAAAAGCTTATTGCATTCGACTTATAACTGTATAAGTCTTGTTTTCATACTGTGTATATAGATTAGCCTTTTTTTATGTATAATGTTAGGGAGGAAGTGCTTTTATGACTGATGTCGAATAAAGCTTTGAAAATTGAATTGGCAAAGAGAATTCATGATTTCCTCAGGTACCCCTATCAGAAATGGAAAAGTGGTACAAAACCTACTGGAAGCAATCCAGTTGCCCAAAGAATTGGCGGTGGTCAAGTGTGCTGCTCACATATCTGGCCATGACGATGTGACAGCCGGAAATCGATATGCTGACCAAATTGCCCAATACTGTGCCCGATACAAAATGTCCCTAAAAATAAAATTATGGGGAGGCGGAAACAGCTGCCAACTTATGGTGTTTGAGAATGTATCTTCATGGAGGGAACTGAAAGAGTTGCAGCAGGCAGCAGAGGAAGAGGAAAAACAGAGATGGGAGACAGATGAATGTCGACCCAGGGACAGGGATGGTGTTATGGTTGATAAAAAGGGTATGCCTGTGTTACCAGACAGCATGGTTGCTCCTATGGCCCGAATGAAACATGGAGACACACATATTGGGAGGGATGCAATGTGCTGTATGTTTAATGTAGTATTTTACAACTCAAAGTTCAGAAACATTGCTGAGATGCTTTGCCAGAGGTGTTTGGTGTGCCAGCAATTTAACCCAGGGAAAAGAACAGTGGTGGACCAGAGTACGATTGGTAAGGCAGAAGGTCCCTTCGTCAGACTGCAGGCAGACTTTATTCAGTTACCCATGTGTATAGGATATAGGTATGTCTTGGTTATAGTTTGCCTATTCTCAAGGTGGGTGGAAGCCTACCCAGCAAAGAAAAATTATGCCATTACAGTAGCCAAATTGTTACTAAGGGAACTAATACCTAGGTATGGTTTTCCAGAGACAATCGAAACAGACAGAGGTGGGCACTTTGCCAACGAAATCTTAACAGAGCTCTATAAAGCATTCAAGATTGAGCCAAAACTACACAGTGCATATCATCCAGAGGCTTCTGGAATAGTTGAACAGGTGAATGGCACTATAAAATCAAGATTGGCAAAAATGTGTAATTCTACAAAATTGAACTGGATAGAAGCATTACTACTTGTCTTGATGGGATTGAGGAGCATTCCAAACCGAAAGACAGGCCTGAGCCCCCATGAGATACTAATGGGAAGAGTGATGCGACAGGCATGGGTACCAGGACACAAACTGCTAAGTATTTCTGATGATTTGGTACTAGAATACTGCAGGCAGCTGGGTGACCAAGTGCATTCTATCTCTCACCAGATTGGGGAGGACGCTGTCGAATGGCCAACTACTCCAGCCCATAAACTGAAACCTGGTGATTGGGTTGTGTTAAAGAAACACACCCGGAAGAGTTGCCTTGGACCAAAGTGGGGAAAACCGAGACAAGTGATCCTTGTCACTACCACTGCTGTGAAGTGCGCCGGCGTGCCAAAGTGGATCCATGCCAGCCATACTAAGCGGGTAACCGGAGAAGAAGCGACTGAAGCTGAAGGTGGTGCAGCTGAGGAGACTCCAGACGAGGGTCCGGATCCAGCTGATGTCATACTACCGAGCACCAGTCAAGACGAATGGTTCCCAGCAGACGATCTGATTCTTGATCCAATGAGAACCAGAAAGTATTCCTACCTAGATAGAGAGTGGGATAGTGAGGAAGAGACAGGACAAGAAGGAGAAGGTCAGGTTATCGAGATTCACGTCAGACCTGATCAGGAAATAGGTCAAGTAGGGACAGACCAAGTCATCGACACACCTCCAAAGACTCCAGAAACTGAAAAGGGGCAGATAGTAATTAGGGCTGAAGTTCATGCGGAAGAAAATCAAGGGTTTGAAGTGCATGAACAAGAACAGATAGACATAGACGAATGTGTTCAGGAGGCAGAGCCAGAAACAGTTGAAAATCAAAGACAAACCCAAATTATCCGTGAACAAGGCCAGCTTAGAGACCAGGCAGAAGAAACTGAAGAAAGACCTGGGACTAGTCAGACAGGAAGGGAAAAAGACACTGCCGAAGCAATAGTGCCACAACAGAACGAAAATAAAAGGTCTCGTGAAGAGGGCCAAACTACAGTGACAGCTAAAAGACTCAAGAAGAAAAGTGAACCCAGATACATAAAGAGACTGAAATTAAGATTAAAAACAGTGGAAGAAAAGATAGAAGACCGGAAAAGAGCTGCTAGTGAAAGACAGAGAGCAGAAACCCAGCAAAACAGACGCAGTACCAGAATAAAAAGACAAAACAAAAACTATCGAAGTCCTGAATGGACCTACTTGGTGTTGGAAGAAATTGATGATCCTGAAATAAGTGATAAAAGCGACCAAGATTCGATTGAGGATCTGAGTCCTGAAGAAGAAGACCCAACTTGAAAGTGAAACTGCGTAAGCTTCTTGTGTTGAGAAACAAAGAGTGGTTGGAAAGCCACCTGTAAGTTAAAATGTCTGATTCAAATGTGAATGGAAGACCTAGAGGGAATTGTTGCAAAACTTGCTGTAAAATATGCTTATGTAGTGTAGCGATAGTGATAGTAATATGGATAGGACTAACGGTCTTTATACCTTTTATGATAAGTAAAGATACTAACCTGTATGCTACTAAATCAATGACGCCAGACACAGTAGTTGTACATACCGAAGAAACGCCACGAAGTGTAGAAAGACGTGAGAATTCAGTTAGCCTGAAACAAACCAGACCTGACTTAGAAGCACCAGATGAGGAAGGACTACATTTTCACCAAATGAGAAACAGAACACATTTGAATGTCTTTGCAAATCTTTTAGTGCATTATGTAGAAGCCATGGAAATATAAGATTGTTATGTCTGTATGAAGCTACCTACTTCAGTAGCTGAAGGCGTGACCTATCACCATCTACCCCTGACCTATGGAATTTCCTGTAGTATATTAGCAAGCTTATTTTACAGAAGCACCTTACAGTACTACTACTCAAACACTGACGTGATCTTTTCTGAACTTCCTATTCGGAGAAACCTGAACATTGTGCATGTTAGAAGCGAAGTGACTCGTTACATGGGAGAATACTTTCTGACTATAGGTGACATAGATTTAAATAAAGCATGTAGAGATAATTTAACTTGTTCATTACATGAGCAGGAGAAAATGTTTTTGAAAATGGCAGAAAAGAGAAGGGAGAGTTTCCAAAGAAAGGCCAATGATAAGAGACAGAAAACTCCTAAATGGGCTGAAAACATGGAAAGAACCTCAAATGGCGAAGCAAATCCTGCACTGTTGCTGGACTTTGAACGAAAAGGGAAACTCTGTCTTCATAGAGAAAAGACTAGTTATTATAACAATGTATTCATCGGTTCCAGTGAATGCGAACATAATTACAAGGTAATTGGAGGTTGGGGTTTCAAAAATGGGTCAGAACCTGTGTTTCCTGGAATTTATTATATATGTGGAAACAAGGCTTATTTAAAATTGCCGGATCACTGGTATGGAAGCTGCTATTTTGGCATTGTCTTCCCGAAAATATACCATGTGAACAACGCCGCTGGAAGCAATGAAAATACTAATGGTTTAGTACGTAGTAGACGTGAAAGTGTAGGAGAAATTATAGGTGATATATTTAATGCACTGATACCTGGAGTGGGAGTGGTTGTGAATACTCACCGTATTTGCAAATTATCTACAGTAGTGGATCGGTTATCAACTGACACTGCTGCTGGATTCCTGCTGGTCAATACTGAAATGGTTGCGATCAGATCAATGGTTTTGCAGAATCGACTTGCTCTTGATACCTTATTGGTAAAAGAGGGCGGAGTCTGCAGGATGCTGAAGGCGCAACATTGTTGCACTTACATTCCTGATAAGAGCGTAGAAATTAAGAAATACGTGCGAAACATAACTAATTTGGAAAAAGAACTCAAACCACTGGAGGTTGATAGTGACTGGAAGAGACTGACTGATGGTCTCTCCTCTGTAGGTAGTTGGTTTTCTAACATAGGTCGCAGTCTTGTTGAGAAAATACTGATGCCAATAGCTGGAATTAGTTTGATTGTGTTGATTATAATTATTTGCTGCAAATGTCAAAAGTGCAGAAAGAAGTACACAGTAAACAAGAGAGGAATAAAGAGGAATATTGACAAACTTGAATTAGAAGAGTTGAGAAACCAAATCTATAAGAAGGCTAAGGGTTTCCATCCTAATAAGGATGATGAGAAGAGGCTCAACAACAAATTTATTGAGATTGAGATGAATGATATGTGAGAATGGAAGTTGGCATCTGTTTCCATTAATAGTTATGATAGTAAATATCATCAAAGAGGGGATTGATGGAGCAAGGATTCACACAAAAGGCCACTTCCTCACATTCATGAACCTCGTTAACTTGTAATAGTATTAACCAATCCCGTTTGTCATTAATATCGCACTTTTTCAGTACATGCGGGTGTCCTAGAGATGCTTGCCTATGTGTCTATTAATCCTAATGAGGCTTGCATACTATAGCATCGCTGCTTCGCAGAAATCCAGTCTGCGCATGCATCGGTCATACCCATGTGATGTGATGCACTCGCAGTTTTGGAGGGATATTTTCGCTCATGCACATTATTGCAAAAATGGCCGCTTGTCTTTAAACACGCTCTCTGCTTGCAATGCCGCTTTGCACATCTGTCTATTTCTGCATAACTCCTAAACGCTATATTTATTATAAAGTAAGGGGTGAAGTGTAGCTTATCATGGTGTACAGTGTATTCATTTTTTCTGTGTTTCTAATTTGTTTTCGCTTACTTTTCATGTACCGCGTATCTGTGGGCCTGGGAGTGGGGAGCCGCTCCATCTTTGAAACTCATTACACCCCAGTCATGTGATGAGGGAAAATCCAAACTGCGCAGAAGCAAAACCAAGCCAGCTGGCTTCTGAAGTTGAGATGCTCCTGGGAACCTGCTCTTTGCCCTGGGAGAAAACTTCGACTTGTACCTAAAATGTATCTAGTTGTACGATAATGTTTGTGTGCTCCATTGTCCTTTCTACACGTATGCCTGGGAACTGGAATGTAAGGGGTGGGTACTGAAATATGAATATTAAACATGGGAACCCAGAATTTTAGGTGGTGACAATGACCTAACCACTTCTCCTGACCAATCCTAAGTTGGGGATCCTGTCACTTGCAACATTTGTGGGTGGTCTAGGACCCGAAAAGGGTATAACTAGCCTAGTCTTAGCTAGAGAAATTGTCCGACTTGTCCGAATAGCTGACCTGTCACCGACCCTACGAACTCTATAGGTGATTGATACAGAGAGCTGCAGAGCACTCTGTCCGAAATTTCCACAAGCTCCAAGGGGTGGAAATAGTCTTAAGTGCTGGCGAAGCACTTTGCTGGGAGATTCGAGAACCCAATCGGGGATACTGGCGGATTCCGTGCAGAGAGGGGGTAGCGCAGGTGTTGCATCCGAAGCTGCAGGTGTTGGTCGTGCCCTTTGGTGAGCCCAGTCCTGACCCAAATCCCGAGGGGTATCCTGTCCTGATTGTCCGTGAGCTGTACCTGCTCACCTACTGGCATCCTAAATCCTTGAGGGTCCTTGTCCTCGCCTTTCCCAAAGCTGACCCGTGGCCAGGGTTAGACCTCATTCCTGTCTTAGGTAAATATAGTGTGGGTGTTTGTCTGTCTACTCTTTAATAAAGCCTCTATGCCCATGATATTCTCTCTGTCATCTCCAATGTCAGATATGCAAACTGTTTATTAGTTGTGTTCCATTTTTCCCCTACCTGTAGAACATTATTGAAACTGTTTTACTTAAATAGCGTGATCTAATTTACTGGTGTTTAGAATCTAGGTTTGAATTAGCAGTTAGACTAAGATCAGTTTTATCACTTATAGGTCTTTAGAAATTCACTGACTAATGTGTTTTAAACTTACCTACCCTAGTATAAGCCTGAACCTGAATAGCATGTTCCCTGTTACCCTTTACCAGTAGTTTTGCTACTCGCACTTAATGGTGCTTGCCCTCATTCATAGCTATATTATAGTTGTAATCCTGATTATTGATGTTTTAATCTGTATTAGTCTTATACTCTTGTCACTTTGAATTTTACTTGCTGTATAAAAATTCTTAAAACCCTTCAGGTGTCCGTGGTCATTATAAAATTATCAAAGTATATTGTTGAATGTATAAAGTATTTTAGGATTATCTTATCTCTTGTCCACTGATAGCTCCTGATCCATCAGGAGGATATGTGCCTGTGGTAAGTCAGGTACTTTGGTAATAGTGTTAGAGAAAACACATAGAATTACTGATGGTGGTGTGTAAACTCGCCCGATTCACAAAATACTGTCATAAACACGTCATGGGCCCAAGTGTGTGAAATCTGGTAAAACTAAGAGTCGGGCGACCTGCGCACTCTATCACATTGTTAGACCTGCCATCTTTTGACATGGTTTCTCTAGTCATTTTGCTTCTGGCCTCCTGTTTTCAACTGTGTGCTTAGCTTCATTTTTACTGGCTTTTAGACTCTGGACACTTTACCACTGCTGATAAGTGCTAAAGTGCAAGTGCTCTGTATCTAAAATGGGATGGCATTATGTTTCTCCATGATTGCCATATCTGATATACTAATAAGTCCCTAGTACAACGCACTGTGTGGGGGCCTGTTAATCAAATGCTACTAGTGGGCCTGCAGCACTGATTGTGCCACCCAGATAAGGAGCCCCTACAAACATGTCTCAGGCTTGCCATTGCAGAGCCTGTGTACACAGATTTTAACTGACATATCGACCTGGTAAGTACACCTACTTGCCAACCCAAAGCTTCCCTTTTATTAATGGTAAGACACTTCCAAGGTAGGTCCTTGGTAGCCCCCTGGGCAGGGTGAAGTATATTTAAAAAGGACATGTGGTTTTAAGTTTTACGTGTCCCGGTAGTGAAAAGTGCTGCATTTATTTTTCACTACAGCAAGAGCTATTTCGCCCATAGGTTAGCACTGGAGCTGCCTTGTAACACCTAACAAGTGTATCTTCCAATTGGGAACAGATGGAAAATTTGAGTTTGGTGTCTCTGGACTCACAATTTAAAGACAGATATTTTAGTGAAGTTGATTTTAAAATTGCAGGTCTGAAAATGCCACTTTTAAAAGTTACCATTTTCTTTTTTAAACATTTTGTGCCTCTGCCTGTCCCTAGAATACACATCTGGGTCGGATGTCAGTTGGGCTTTGTAAATTCATGCTAGGCAGTCACACACAAAGGGAGTTGAGGTGTTCACTGCATATCCTGATGGCCCATAACCTGACTGATGGGCCTTCCTGAACTAGCATGGTGGGAGGAGTTGACACTTGCACCGCCATTCTACTGTGCCTGTTCCCTCACAAAGATCGACCTACCCCCTTGTAGGTGTGTCTGAAGCCAGGGCCAAGAAGGTCAGGGTCTTGTGCACTACAAAGGCCTTTCTATGAAGTCGTCCTATTTCAAAGGCTAAAATGGGTATAAGTACTGAACCACTGAAACTGTATACTCGGAACTCCTCTGGACTAAGGACTTTCTGCCATGAAAAAGAGCTGTGGTGCAGCCAGGTGTGACTTCCACTTTGCTGCTTGCTTTGATGTGTTAAAAGAACAATTGATGGACAGAATGCAGACCAATGTCATACATTCATCCCAGTATAGAGATCTATCTGGGCCTAAATCCATAGTTTTTTTTGCTCACCATGCCATTCCAGTTTGGACGCAGCCATATGCAAATCAGTCTTGACCCTGCGTCCATTGGGAACAGTCCAGCCAGAACTGATTTGCATATAGCTGGGTCTCAACTGAGGTGGCGAAGTGAGCTGAAAAACAATGATGGATTAAAACACAGATCTGATACTGGTGGGGAGTGTATGAAAAGTTTCAGCGCTCCGTCCATCATCTCCTTGTGTTTGCTTTGTTCACCCTAATTTGGCAGGGTATGCCCAGATGTGGGTCCCTTGCTCACTTTGCCACTGGATTCAAGCTAGCCTGGCTGAAGAGGGGTGTTACACCGAAACCGGTCCCAGAATGCTTGTTTCTGGTTCAGGGAAGACCTGGCTTGGCAGTTCGGACTGGACTGTTCCCGTGAGGCACAGGGTCAAGACTGATTTGCATATATCTGGGTCTGAACTGAGGTGCAAAGTGAGCTACAGAACGATGGTGGATTCAAACCCAGATCTGGTACTGAAGGGTGAGTGCCTGAAAAGTGTCAGCCCTCCGTCTATCATCTCCTTGTGTTTCCTTTGTTCGCCCTGAGTTGGCAGGGAATACCCAAACGTGGGTCCCTTGCTCACTTTGCCACTGGATTCAAGCTAGCCTGGCTGAAGAGGGGAGTTACCCCGAAACCGGTCCTAGGATGCTTGTTTACTGTTCAGGGAAGACCTGGCTTGGCAGTTCGGGCTGGACTGTTCCCATGAGGCACAGGGTCAAGACTGATTTGCATACAGCTGGGTCTGAACTGAGGTGGCGAAGTGAGCTAAAGAACGTTGATGGATTCAATCCAGATCTTGTATAGGGGGTGAGTATCTGAAAAGTTTTAGCGCTCCGTCCATTATCTCCTTGTGTTTGCTTTGATGTGTTGGCCTGGTGCCTGCTGCTTCAGTCTTGGAAGTGATAGGACTGGACTTTGCTCTCTCCATCCTGCTTTCTAAGGTTCTCCAAGGGCTTGAGTTGACCTAGTCTCCTGTTGGAAATCTCAAGAACATCAAAGGCTTCACCTGCAGGGCATGGGCTTTTCTGCTGAGAGACCTACTCTTGCAAGTGGTGCCAAATTCAGGTCCTAGGCCCTAGGATGTGAGTTTGCTGTGCCAAACAAGAAGAAACCAGCACATCAACATTGAGTGTGACTTTGGAGCCCATGTCACTCTTCGACACTGCGCAGCTGCCGGCACCAGAGCTGTGGTACCTGCTCAACACAACAACCCTGACTTGCAACAGAGGCCTGATGTCGTCACAGCGCCTCTGAAGATCCACCACACTGTGAGTCTCGAGCACTGTGTCACCCAAATCTGTGACGCCTGACTCCACAGCAGCACTTGTGACTCTGTGGTGCGACATTGACACTGCGAAGTTGATGCTTCGTGGCTTGACCCTCGACACTTTATTGACCCAGTACTGCCATTGGAACCGACGCCCTGTCAACAACACCTCATGACCCCCTCTCACTAGTTCACTTTGGTGTCCTAAGGAGACACTACCAGGAAGCGGAGGTGTGTTACAGGAGGGACTGCCACTTTGCTAACTGCTTTGCTATGTTGGCTTGTTGCCTGCTGATTGCTGGGCTACAGGAGGGAGTGCTACTTTACTACCTGCTCTGCTGTGTTGGCCTGTTGCTTCTCACCTGGGCGGTGAAAAGGACCGGACCTTTTCACTAACACCTTTTGCAACCTAAGTAACTCTAAGGGATTGCTAGCTTACCCGCTGTTCAGGAAATCTCAGGGCCATCAAAGATTTTCTTTGCACAAACGACCATTGCTAGACTCTGCTAATCTGAAGTCTGACTCTGCTTGACATGCACTCTACCAGTCGTGTGCCTTTGTAAAATGTTGGCAGCTGCATTTGGGCATCCACAAACATCAACGAGGTGCACCGATCAAGACCCGCCATGGCTTCCTGCTCAAACGCAGACCATCATGTTTGTCGACTTCGCTGAAGCTGCAGCGCCCAAGTGCAGTTCATCTTGACCCAGTGTACTCTGCATGCATCAAGGAAAGATAGGCGCCTTTCCTCTGTGACTTCAATCACCATATGGTATCCAACAAAGGGAGACTCTAGCAATGTGGGTCCCGATCCCAAGGCTGATGACACCGCTGCAATCTCTCGAGAAAGTCACTGTGCACTCCAGAACTTACAAGGTCCCTGCCACCTATCACCACTCTCGCAGGTGGCCCTGAATGGAAGCATTGCGTCACGCTGACTCAGGAAGGAAAGTCTGTTCTTGATCCATGACGTGGATTGCTGTCCTTTGCCCAGCATAACTAAACCTACTGAAAGCACAAGGACTCTTTCAGCTTTGTACATTTCTTTTTGTGTTCAAACTATTTTATTGAGTAAGACAAGATACAATCAGATGATATTGTGATACAAGTACAAGGAAGGCTTGCCATACAATCATTTTAAGTGGACATGTACAATTCCCATGTAAGCAATATGTGATCACATGCACCCACAACTTTAGCGACACAATGAAATATGAGAAATAGCTGTGACACCACTAAGAGTCCAGGACCGCTTATTAGAACAACCATTGTATGGTATCTACCAACATAAAACACTAATGGAGGCAGATGTAAAGACTTTAATTGGATTCTTGTTTTTATCTTTTTTTGAAGAATAAAAGAGATACTACTTTCATACCTCATTGTGGAGTTTTTTTGTTGCTGTTTTCACTATATTACTGTATCCAGGTATGTACAACTGCTTTACACATTGCCTCTTATATTAAGCCTGACTGCTCTGTGCCAAGCTACCAGACGGTGAGCATGGGCTGATTTAAGTGTGGGACTTCCTTACCCTGATTAGAATTGCAGTCCCTACTTGGACAGAGTGCATACATTTGCCAAATAGAGACCCGATTTCTAACAGGGGCCCTTAATCGTTACCAGCAGCTCTACAGCAGAGTGCTGTAAATCAATACTTCAAAACCAGCTGACAGTCCTGCAACACAACCTCAAGCCACATGGTATTTGGCATGATTACATGCCCAGAGCAGAGCTGTCACACTTACCGAAAGCATGATGCAGGGCCTGCTCTGTGGCAAAACAAGGAACCAAGCAGTACCAGGATATGAACATAGGCGCACAATATAAAAATAGCCTTAGTGGGAAACATTATTGAATAACATAAAAAATTAAATTCTTGAATGTGGTGATGGATATCATACACAAAAAGGAGCCTTAGAGGGATATAGAACAGGTCGCCCTCCACTCATAGTATTCAATCACACAAGGACCTTATCTAGTATGGGATAATCCTTGTGAGCATACCCAACGACATATCTTGGCTCTACTGTTTAGTAACAGCTTTTATAATGCTGTCCAATCTAGGTGCTCCTGTCCCTATTATTTAAAAGTTGTTCAGTGTCATTCCCCAGTATACAGCTAAACACGTACATTTCACAACAAAGAAAAATGTGCATATCACAACAAAGAAAAATGTGCATATCACAACAAAGAAAAATGTGCATATCACAACAAAGAAAAATGTGCATATCACAACAAAGAAAAATGTGCAAAGGTTTGGAAGGGCCTCACGTAAACACCATCATGGGAGCTGCTGGTAGGTTCACACCAGTGTACTCCGGTACTCTTCATTGGCAACTTCCAAATACCACAACAAAATAGTGTGAAAAAGTGTATACATTATTTAAATGTGTAAAAAAGGTAAAACACGCACTTGAGAAAACTTCTGCGTGCAACCCTATTCTGACCCCCTTCTATAAAAGCAAAAATTCCACAGCCTTTCGCTTCCCTTCGCTTCACTGAACTAACAACGAGCTAAACGACCACTGGCAAAACGATCAATTTTAATCACTGCCGTGCATATGCTTAATTTAAAACCAAGACCTACTGTCGCACTCCATACATTTTTATGGAAGGCCTTCCAGGAGCACCTAGATTGGACAGCATTATAAAAGCTGTTACTAAACAGTAGAGCCAAGATATGGCGTTTGTATGCTCACAAGGATTGTCACATACTAGATGCGGTGATGGATATGCATGACTGCACATGTCTCTCTGATCATGCATTTAGTTGTGTGTATGTATTTGTGTGTCTTTGCATATGTGTATATGTCTGTGTATGTGAAGTACCGCCTTCATAGATCACAAGTGTTTCATAAATCACGTAATCTCACTTAAAGGTGTACTCAATGCTTCTGGGGCTGTATTACTGAATATTCTAGGGCCAGTTAAATGGAGCAATTGCAGAGATTCACAAAAAATTCAAGTATCTCATCAAGAGCAAGTTTAGCAAATGAGACGTGCTCATTCAGCAGGAGAGTGGAAAGTGTGTGGTATATATCTAGTGTTGACTTTTGGAGCATACCGCCACAAGTTTAGTACTAAAGCATGGTATGGTAGCGCACTGTCATTGTCAATTACAGGCGGGAAACATCCTAAACAATGAAGTCTAAATTACAACTTACCTTAACAACGAAGTCAGAACAACAAGGAATCCCGAACAACGAAGTCCTTAACCACGACTCTTCAGATCAACAAATTCCTGAACCACAACATTCCTAAACCATGAATCAGACTTCTCCGCCTCTAGGGAGGTGAAACTATTAGATTAAGCGTGGGCGGAAAAGCCGTTCCGATCGCGGATTTTGCGGATTTTTCGGTAAATTCGCAATCCGCGAGATTCGTGAATTTCCCGCAAAATCTGCGAGCGGAACGGATTGGGTCAAAAGTTCAAGCTGACTTTTGTAACTCTTTTAGAATGGCGCCGGCAAGCTGCCAGAGCCATTCTAAAATAGTTACAAAAGTCAGCTTCAACAGGAAGCTCTAATAGATAAAGTAAAGCAGGTGCTTGAGTTGAAGGTCAAATTCAGTTACACAATCATAAATCACCCCAAACTTGGGGTGATTAATGATTGTGTAACTTAATTTGTAATATATGTTTGATCATAAAACTGTTTAGGCAGTAAATACATAAAAATAAATGTCTAAACATTATGTTGCAAAAGAGCTAAGTCGCATCAAAATAATAAAGTTGTGATATTCATAAAATGAGAGATATACTTTAAATTATACTTTTGGAAAAGCATGCATACCATTTCTGTTGAAACTGCTGATGTATGCGAAAAATCGTTTCACTCTGTTTTCCGGAACTAATGTTTTCTGGAGAAGAGGCAGCAAAGGAAGTCAGGTAAGATTGAAAACTTTTTTAAAAGTTTAATAGCATGGTGGGTATCTCTAAAGTAAAGTAAGAACAGTGGGAACTGTTATAAAAAAGCAGAAAGAAATAAATACTAGTATAAATGTGTAAAGAGGAATATGGGAATTTTCGTGGTTAAAGTGCTTGTTGTAAAAAATTTTGTTGTTGTGTAAGTTGAATCGTAGTTTAGCTTTCGTGGTTAGGGAATTCGTGGTTTTGATAGTAGTGGTTCAGTCATACATCCACAGCAAATTGTGAAAATCAGGTTTAAGTGAATTCTTGCCATTTGAGCATCAACGAGCAAAGTATTTTGATTTGGTTTGATCCTACTAAATTCTTGTTTCCATCACACTTTAGATTTATATTTTTTAATCTGCATCATTCGGGCTTTCCTGACGGCTGATATAGTTTGAAACATCTGTACAGTTCATTTTGTATGTATTTATATTTCGTTGTGTTAGAAAAACATGACATCTTACAGCCTTTCCTTTCACACTCCCTTACTATACCCCAGCAAGATTATCACATAATTTACTTTAAAAAAACTTCTAAATCTGCAGTCAGAGAAAGAAAAGCAAACACCTACCTCTAGGTTAAAAGAATAAGCAGCAATTTGTCAGAAAACTAGCCTAGTTTTTAACCTCTGTCTTTCAATGCACTGCAAATGTGTCAATATAAAAACTAAATTTTAAGCCATCTTAACTCCCTACCTTCAAACTTGTTCTACCCAAAGTTCCTGCATTGACTCAGAGAAATAATTATTTGTGTGACCTTTAGATGCCTCTGACGCAAAAAACACAGGCTCGTCTCTGTGCTGAGCCAGCTGACCTGGTTGTGATATGCATCGTTTCTTAACTGAGCACACATCCCTCATATGCATAAGGATGCCCCCGGTTGAAATAAGGGCGTGCCCTTCGCAGCGCGAGGCACAAGTACAAAACGGCACACATGGCTCTGGATAAAAATGACTTAGTAGCTGGTTAGACTGAAACACACCCCGCTTTCGAAGCAGTAAAACCTGCTGGACAAACCCCTGTAGCGAGCCGCTTGGCTCCACGCCAGACGACCAGGCCATAGAGCAGAGGCCAGTACACCTACCTGGTAGAGGTTCAGTTGAAGGTATGAGTGCGTACAGTCCCATCCACAGCGGTAGGTGCGACTTACCTCCCTATGACGCTGATCAAGGTTCTCTTCAGTGCAGTCATGCACAGAGGAAATGCGACACACCTACACTGGCCTAAATATTAAAAATATGAAAAATACTTCAGCGCTGAGTCCATCATTTGCCTTACTTGACATGCTCAAATATTGCCAGCCTTTCGGTAAAGGGGAATAAGCTGCATTGTTCAAGGGGCTCGCACTTTTATTTTGAGCGAGTTTAACCTATTGAAACTCGGTTCAACTTTCTACAACTTACTTTGAGAACGTAGCAACTAGCAAGCATGCGCATTGCTGAATGAAATTCATTGTGTTAGAAACTGCCCGGGGCATGGGTGGGGGGTTAGATAGGGAGGTGCTCCTTACTGCAAGTCTTACGAAATTCAATCTTTCACCTGTAATTGGTTAGCATCGGTGAGGATGCCATCCCCATAACTGAAAGTAGACTGAAGATTGCTGGCTGTTTACTGCAAACGGTTGCGAGCAGACACCATTTATTGTCATTTTTTATTTGATAAAAAGCACCCAGCTCGTACCGGTGACAATTTGTCACCGGTACGAGCTGGGTGCTATTTATCAAATAAAAAATGAAGTCATCATGTAAATGCTTCCTGCACGTTCAAGCAATTATATCTGGATGATGTAAAAATGAATTCATTGCCAAAATTCCAATGGAAGATTCATAGTTTTTTTTTGTGTGCGAGATTATTGCATTTTGACTTTAATTGTTTTTCTAATGCTTTATTCTTTCACAGCCCTAAAAGTGTCTGCATCTAAAATGGTCCAAGTGATGAGTTAGAGGACTATAGTATGGGGACTTATGCCACAAACTTTCTGAAGTCCCTAGAACCCTGTGGCTAATTTGAAGAAAAAAAATGTAAGTGCAGGGTCTCGTCTTTTTTCCTTGCTGCCCGCAGCGTGCTGTTGCATGCCGGGATCTTGAATAGTAAGAAGGTCAAGTCCTGGTTCCACCTCAAGCAACTGTCTTTCAACACCCTACAATTCCTGTCTCTATGTACTTCTTGCAGGTTCTACTCCTCTCGTGCTTTCTCCTCCCTTTGTTACTGTTTTCCTGTCTTTTTCTTCTTCTTTCTTCTCTCTTTTGTGCCTGTCTCTCTCACTCTAACTCTCGTTCTGGGTAAAAACAGATGATAAAAAAGTGCCCACCACCTGCAACCTCATGCACTGGTTTCACCACTCTGTTGATTAACTTTTCACGAGCATTACACAACGTGCTCACAGGCTTACAAGATAAACTCAAGTGCAGCAATGTACGAAAACTGAGCCTTGGGGAATGTTCTGAACCAGCCCCATGAGATCTACATAAAAGTTCTTAAGCATAAATTGATCCCTGAAGATGATTCACTGGAATCATCCACAGAACGCCAGGCCCTCTGGCAAAAACTCTAATGAGGCACATTTTATACATCTGAGACAGGGTGTGCTTGCTTGTGACTGCCCGAACACAGAAGTTACTTACGAGGGAAGTAGATTGCATTTCCCCTTCTCACAAAAAATGTGGAGTGCCAAGAAGGAATATGATGTGGTTCAGAAACAATTATGAGGCAGGGGAATCCTGCATGATTGAGCTTGAAGACTGGAAGGCGCTATTTGGAGCACGCATATCGGTGCTGGAGTTCTTCGTGTCTTGCCCGGAAGGGTAAAAGTAAGTGTTTCTAGTGACAGGAATGTAGGGCCTCTGAACTGCTCTTCCAAAGATGTTTGGACTTTTCTGCTACTTAGTCTTTTGCAGTAGACATTTTGCCGTCTACACTGCACCACGGTGAGTAACAATGCAGAAGTGGCAGGTGTGGAAATGTAAGGGCCAGATGAAAGGAGCACGTTTATGGGAAGCACCCTCCATAAAAAAAAAGAAATCAGTAGGAGTAGGGTAGCACCACCCCATAAATAAATAAAAGGTCAGGGTGCTCAAACTGGGTTCACATTGGAGTCACAGTCTGTCCACACCAACCACAAGAGGCCGCTCTTCCAAAACAACAAGAAAACTAAAGAAAGTTTCAAGTACTCAGGCACTGGGGAGAGGGGTTCAGAACTTAAAAACATAATGGACAAACTCAAAATAAGCTTTATTCGATTTATCAAAAAAAAAAAATCATAAAAGCGTACAAATACAATTTATGCAGAAGAATTAAAAACAATTTTCACTTGAGCAAGGTTACAAAATAGATAAAACATTTCTCTAAAATTTAAAATCTACAGCAATCATTGGACAAAGGGCCTCGTATTCCACTGATCAGTCAATATTGACGTGTACTACTTAACACATTGAGTTTCTGAATTTCATCACCGACTTCAAAAAGCGAGAAACAGCAAAGATAACATCCACATCTTCTAAGAGCAATAATTTCAAATATGCAGGTTTACATGTTCTTATCCCCCAGCGCTTAAGTAAGGGTAGAAGGAACAGTTTCCTCGGGCTGGTATACAAATTACAAAAGAACATGATATGAATATTACTTTGTATTGAATGGTCATCACATGGACATATTAATTTCTGCGAGGCCCAATCATTCTGTTTCGGTAGAGTGACCATGCGGAAGAAAATCCCTAAGCGCAGCCTAGTCAAAAGCATGCGGGGATAGGGTGCTATTTCAGTCCCAAGATAAGATTGTAAGCCTTCAGTAGAGGTAATTTGCTGATAGCTTAGGATTGTACCTTTAAGTTTCTCTATGTCCCATCTTGCACTTTCTAGGTGTGTAATTAATAGTTTTTTAAGGGCCGGCCTAGTCATGCTTTGTAAAGTCTCTGGATCATCGTAAAATTCAGAGTGTCCAATGTTAGAGAACATCATTTGTACATATCGCAGCCATTTGACTTTTGCTGCACCATCCAGAACCATGCAGTCTTTAATGAGGTTTCTATTCAATTTACACTCCTCTGTAGTCCAAATCTTATTCCAAAGCAAACAGGGTGATATTTTTATGATGTCACTAAGGTATTTAACGCCGGTCTCAATGTGAGTCATAAAAGTCGACGTAGTTTTTGACACACCCAGTAGGTAACAAATGAAAATGTTCTCGCAAGTTTGTAACGAGGACACATTCTCAAAGCCCCAGAGACCTGCGCCATATGTAGCCATGGCTATACACTTTGCCCGGTAGATCTGTATCATTTCTTGAATGGGTTTACCCCCAATTTTGCCTGCAAAGGTTCGTAGAGCACCTATGGCACGACTGAAGGCGAGTTTCCTAGCTGACACTGCATGTTTCCACCTTCCCCACCTGTCAAACACGATGCCCAGGTAGCAAAATGTGTCTGTTATGGCAATCTTTTGCTGGTCCAGATATATTGAGCATGGGGGTCTATTGATCTTTTGGGTGCAGGACATGGAGAAAGCTTTAGAAATGTTCACCTTCAAGTTTCTTTTACCCATATAAGATGAAAATTCATTTACTGCTCTCTGCAAGCCTACTTTTGTCCTTGACATAATTGCTGCGTCATCGGCATATAAAAGAATGGGTACGGGCCTACCATTGACAGCCGGGTAATCGCTTGACAGAGTTAATAAACTCTCAGCGATAGAATTTATATAAAATGTAAAAAGCAAGGGCGCAAGTATGCAGCCTTGCCTCACCCCTCTGTTTATGGCAAATTTTTGTGAACATTCCCCCTGAGTCCCAAACCTTACTCTGGCCCCTGCGTCTCTGTATAATTCTTTAATGAATGTGAGAATAATTGAGTCCACCCCAATGTCCTCCAACGTCGACCAGAGCAGCGCGTGGTCCACGCAGTCGAATGCGGAGCTGAGGTCTACAAAGGTTACAAATAGGTCCCCTTTTTTAGCCTGCGTGTACTTAGAGACTAATAGGGACAAATTTAGACATTGCTCAAGTGTCCCTAGTCCCTTTCGGAACCCATATTGGAACTCCGAGATGACCTTTTTCTCTTCTTCCCAGTGTTGTATTTTCTTTTTTTTTTTTTTTTAATTTTTGTAAACCTTTATTGTGCATGAAAATATAACAAATACGGGCCCACAACCATCAGGCCGGCCACGATACGATTGAGCACTAAAGCAAACAATACAGTTCCTCAGCGGCACCAGGTTAAATCAGCAATCAATTATCAGAACAACAATTAGATTCGTGTCGCCGAGTATCAGGAGCAGTGAAGGTTAATTTTAAAGTTTTTTTGTAATCTTAAAATATATAACAGTGAAGAATAGAAATCCAGGAGAGCTGAGTCCGTACAGTTACTTCACAGCATGAGCAGGCAAGAGCTTTACAGGAGACCAAGCGTTAAAGCCATTCCAAGCAATATGGCGGGTACGAGCAAGACAACCAAGCCATCGATGTAGCAACCCCACGCCATGTACAGAACCGCCCACTCTCTAACCGTCCCTATCCCGGACCCAGAACAGAAAGTAGGTAAGAAAAGCGCAGAGAAAGAAATAAAAATTAAGGCCCATAGAAACCAACATGAGAACTAAAATTCCCCCCACCCTACATCATTGCAGAGGCTACGGCCTACCCCCCCCCCCCCGCAGTGTGTCTGTCGCCCGCTAAAGAACCCGAAATATAGACAAAGGAAGAAAGAGGGAAAACCCTAAGAAAGAAAGAAAAAAGTCACTTTTGAATATAGGGAGAAAGAGCAGTAAATCCCAATCTATTACTCCCAAGAAAAAGGAATGTGGGGAGGAGCCCACCAAACACCAAGTCTCTCTCGGACACCCCGACCAAACTGCAGCTCCCACCCTATAAACCAACTCAGGATTGTCAATTATGCAGTACGAAATAAATTAGGGAGAGATCCACGTAACATAGCAGTATTCACATAAAGGGTGTCTCGTCCCGAGGTCCCGCCCGCCCGACAAGTCTAGTCGTCCCACCCCCCTTATGTACCAACAAACAAAGAGCTGCGAACCCCATATAGCACAAGGAGCATTACACTCACACAACGCAGGAACCGATGCATACCGAGATTTTAGTCAGCCAGGGAAACCCAGTCCACCAAAAAGGAAGTCCGCTAACCCTGACCAGTACGTATTCGTCCCCACAGCCAAAACCCCTGCAAAGCAATCCACATGGGCAGAACAAAGGGACAAGATGGCCGCCCTCGGCAGTAAGATGGTGTTCCATAGTAAAGTGGACGGGTCCGTTCGCGACCAGTTGCATGTATCTCGCTAGACAGTTCCAATGGTTGCGCACTGGTCAGCAAGAATTCGAGTATCAGCAGCAGGGCCAGATGAACCCGGGCAGGCAGACTTACTGGTCGACGTGTCCGTGGCAGCAGTGCCAAAGGTAGCAAAGTCTCGATGGAAGCTGTGAGCACTGGCGGAGGCAGAAACATTGTAGCGCCGGTGAAAGAAATAGGTAGCAATTCGCGTCCATCAACATTGCTGGGAGGCTGAAAGGTAGAACACTTGTTTGGCAACAACGTAGCCTGGGCAGGAGTAGCATCAGTAGCCTCATCCCAGTGGGGGAGGCAGATCGGGGATGTGCTGGTCACCACGGGCGTAGCAGTCTCAAACCTCTCACACAACGATAAAAAGCCCAAACACATCTCCGCACGTAAGTCGTGAATTGCGGCAAGAATGGAGCCATAAGTTGGTGCCGCTGGGGTGTCCATAGTTGTCTCGATCACAGGCGCGGGTCCCCAGACAGGACAGTATCCGGGGGACCTCAGCGCAGTCCCGGTCCCTACCGAGGCAGCGTGAGCAGTAAACGCAGCCCGGTCAGGTATTGCAAGAGCCCCGCCGGGGGGAGCAAGGGGACGCGGGCACAAATGCCACATAGACCGTAGAGATACAGGTCGATGTCCGACCGCTGGCACCCAGTCAATGGGCGACTCGCACTGGAAGCCCCACAGTGATCGGGAGCAGGCTTGAGGGAGAGCTGCGGTGTTCAATTAGCCGCCATCATGGGGGAGCGCTGCGTACCTCGTTTGCAGACCTCAGCAGCGTAGGCGCCAGAAGAAGATCCCGGTCGGCAGTGTTGTATTTTCTTGAGAAGAATCCTTCCTGCGACTTTCATAAGTCCGTCCAGTAGCGATATTGGACGGTAACAAGCAGGGTCGTCCCTGTTCCCTTTTTTAAATATGGGGACTACAATCGCGTCCGACCAGGTGGTAATGAACCCACATTTATTTCCCATATTCAATACATTAGTTAGCAAAGGAACCCAAAAATCCGGCTCTGATTTATAGACATCCACTGGGTGTAATCAGGGCCGGGGGCTTTGCCTGAGGCACTTTCCCTAAGGGCATCTTCAACTTCTAAGGTAGTAAATACCAGTTCAATCGGGTAAGGGAGTGCTGGGGAAACAGTTAGCTGATTGTCCTGTGTTATACTATCTGCAGATGAAATCACCCTACATGGGTTCGGGGCATTCCCCTGGGTATTGTTAGAATAAAGATTACCATAGTGTTCTACCCAGAGCTCACCCGTTATGGCTACTTCCACGGAGTTGTCTCTATCTCTTGAATTATAGACAGATCTTATAACTTTCCAAAAGGCATTACTATCCTTGTTCCTAGCGGCTTCCCCCAAAGCTTCCCAGGCCTCCTTCTTCAGTGTCGCCCTCCGCTGTTTGATAGCCAGCTTATAATCTTGTCTCGCCTGACGAATTTGAACCCTATCTTTTGGGTCAGCGGACAGAGCTTTCTTTAAAATTTTCAATGTCGATGTGCATCTAGAGTCAAACCACCCACGGGTATGCCTCCCATTGTCCTTGCAGTTCCTAGTCAGTGCATTTTTTATGTGACGCTGTATGTTAGAAAAAGCAGCCATAATGCTCCTTGGGTCAGTATCTTCCTCTAAGCAGGCAAGAATGTCCGTGGAACAAGAGGATAGGAGATTTTGAAAGAAGGATGTTGGGTTCATTTTCTCCCATTTAATTACATACCCATTAGTCTTAGTTAGGGTAACCTCATATGGGTATGAAACCCTACTCGGTTCCTTTGCTTTGTCCCCCATCAGTTTTACCCCGAAGGTGATGGGATAATGATCGCTCATAGGGTCATCCCCAATTTTCCAGTAGGTTATAAAATCAGGATGGGTTGGTGATATCAGTGCAAAATCAATTGTGGTTTTACAACCTCTTCCATTATACGTTGGGGCAAAGGGAACCGGGGGGGAGCATGCCTGGTTGATAAAAGTGAGGTCAAAGGTAAATATAACGTTGTTAAAAAGAGACCCTATTTTGGTATGGGAGAAGTGCAAGGGACCATCCTCCCGAGATCTGACAGGCCGCACAAACCTAGCTCAGAAGACGGGCAGATGGTACAATTGAAGTCACCCACCCAGAACATTATATGATCCCCTGTACCTTGTTCTCTCAGTTTGTGGATATGATGCATCATAATGTTCATATTTGATTCCACTTCACTAATTGGCAAATTATTAAAGAAGTTCACAAGAATCACCCTTTGCGAAGTGCCCCATTTAAGTGATATAATTTGAAAATACTGACTGGATTGGAAATTGCAAACTTTTACATCCCCTACATTCAAGATGTATGTGCACAGGCCCCCCTTGTTGCGACCCTGGGCTGATGGCACAGCAGGAGAGTGAAAGGTTCGACAGCCCAACATGTGGGCTTCCTCTGTAAGCCAGGTTTCTTGAAGACACAGGATGCCATATTTCTGCACAATCTCCAGTCAAGGTTTATGGGTGATCTTACTACCAAGGCCTGCTACATTCCAGGAAAGAAGTGAGGTTCCGTGACAATTATAAGTGGTGTTTTTGACTCGCACGAATATGGTCGAGTCTGGTATCTATGAACCGCAAATGACGAGTTTAGTAAGTGTGCGCAGTTTCGCTGTGCTAACTTAAACCGTTCGTTTGTTATGTGGGTTTTTCATCTGTACCCACGGGTTCCATCTTAGATACGGCATCCATTTTGTCTCTTGCCCTCAAGTAGCCAGCGAACGGACGATGTCCGCTTCACGACCCTGGGGCTCCCAAGATATTTGCGGAAGACACATGTCCTTTGTAAGTGTCTTTATGATGAGGGGGATGTTACTGTAAGGCAGATGGCGCCGCTCAAGGCTCATCTTGCCGCATGGACTTATTGTCTCAGCCGTGCATCTCATTAGGCACGTCCCTTTGATGCCTGTATCTCGTGTTTCCCGATACCTCCCCTTTTACACCCTTTCCGATCTCCCCACTGTCTCCGTCTTCCTCTGCACCTGTCTTTGTTCCTATTTCGATCTGTTTTACTACCGATTGGAATGCACTAATGTTGGGAAGATGGGTTTTTACAGTTGGGAACCGCCAAATGTTTCCGCACTTATGATCCGGACCTCATGTGTTTCAAAGTGACCAAAGCGACCCCTCTGGGGGATAATGGTGGGAACCGGGTTGTAAACCTTTGTGTAACATGTTGTCTTATGGGTAAAAACTGTATAAAAGGAACGATCCACAGAACCAATTTGAAGCAGTCTCCCCAAGTTGCACGTGTGTTGCTTGTCGTGACTACTGTGTTCCCTGCAGTAAATAAACCTTGAATCTTTGACGTCGAAGGAAGTGTCCCGTGTCTCTGTGATTCGTACGCCGGAACAGGTTACCCACGAAGGTTTCAGGTGTTGTGCCCTGGCACCGCTGGGTCCTACAGAACCCAGTCCTTCAGAAGAGAGTGCATTGGGTTTCTATATTCCTGTGGATGATGCCCTCCGTTCCCCTTTGTGCCTTTCAGATCTTGCGAGTGTGGAGGCTCTACCTGTCGTGTAACCTGGGCAGTAAGAGCGTGCTGTTCAGGGGGGTTTAAGTCTAGCCCAATGTGACTTGGAACTTGGGATCTAGGCATTGATTTTTCTCTCGAGTCAGTCTCCATTGGGGGATTATGGGCATTGGTAGGGATTGAAGCAACACTCATTCCCAGTCAATCCACCTGATCCAGACACTCAAACCTATCCATAGTGGACGCTCCTTCCCACCAGTTGTTAATAGGTTGCCAACCATCCCCGTGTCCTTTCCATCTGCGATTGTGAACTATTGACCAAGCCCCAGGTGGCTCAACAGTCTGTTTTGGAGGATAGAAAAAAGTAAGGGGTCTGATGACAATAGATTGGTCAGTATCACCTGAATCCCATGAAGTGATATGTTGGGCTGTGTGGGGGTCTGCAAATGAGACCACTATGCAGTCGCCAGGGATGGATTTATGTGTACGACCCACCCATGGCACTCTCCTAACCATTAGAACCCTACTCCTAAGAGTGTTAGGAAGCTGCCTATTGACATTAAGCCAGTGAATCACCTTATTCTTTAGGGACCACTGGGTCTCCATGGAATGTGGGTCAAGTGCTGGTACACCAGCCAGTACAGCGACATAGGGCCCGGCGTCAGGAGGGAGATCAATATAACCCCCACGAAAGTTCTGGCGACCAGTAGGAGGCATATTAATCTTGTTGGGCTTGTGGGCAACCTTAGGGACTGGTTTGGATAAAGTCAGGTTCTCAGGGCCTTTTGTCACTGGTATTAAGGGTACTGGAACTGGAACATTTGGCTTAGACCGGGATTTGGGTATAGGGGTAGGTTTAGGTGCGGGTAGAGGCAAGACAGGGGGGACCATTTCAGGGGCAGGGGAGCTAATGTCAATTACTGGAGCCGGATGGATGCCATCATCACCATCCTGGGGAGTACCTTCAGCAATACGAGGAAAATTTGCTTCCAGTTGCTTTAGGCTAAGAGTGGCCAGGGAGACTAAGGTCTTATCCATCTCTAAAAGATTATTCTCAATACGTGAAAGTCTGAGTTCCAGAGGTGACAGTAACTTTTTTAATGTGACCCAAACTGTATTAAGAAAATCTTCGTCATCACCCCCCTTGTCTCTGTCCCTCCCTGGCTCATTTTGCCCTCCCTCTATGAGTTTCTCGCCGTGTGTGGAGAAAGGCCCTAAAATAGGGTCAGGGACCACGTTAAGGTTGCTGTGTTCCTTGCCCCCTCCTATTAGGTGGCTATCCAAGTTTGGCACTTCTATGGTCTCCCCCGTGGTGGGTAGTGTTCGCCTATTGTTAAAGAACTGCGACCTTGCAATTTTGGCTTTTTTGCGAGCGTAGGCAGACCTCGCGTTGCTTTTCTTTTTTAGAGTTGCCCCATCTTTATTTTTATTTTTATTTTTCGCTGCAAGGGGAGGGGGGTCAGGACTGTCAGGCAAAATAATGGCAGTCCCAGGGCCAATAGGCACGATTCCCTCGGAAGTTTTAGGGGGCACGGCAGTTAAAATGGGTATAGGCTCTAGTGGAAGGGAAAGAGAAAGGGGAACATGGTGAACATCAGCACTAATTAACAGTGAGGGTGGGCAAGAAGCATGTTGTGGTGATGCAGCAGACGCAATTTTCCCCAGAGAAGATTTTTTAGAATGGGCAAAGGTCTGTGAAAGCCTACGTGCAGCGTCAAGCTCAACTGACACCCTCTTCTGCATTTTAGTGATTTCAGCGTCAATTGCCAAGTTAGTCTTCACAAGAAAATCATCCAATGTCCCACTGGGCTTACTCAGCCCCATTGCAGTTTTACTGCGACTACCCCGTGTGCTCATGGTAAGTCTGAATTACAGTACCCACAATGTGCTTAATAATAACAGTAAACACAACAAGTGATGGACCGAATGTGGATCAATGTCACACACTCACCCCAGTCCAAGGATCTGGGCCTAAATCCATCGTTATTTTGCACTCCACACCACCCTGGGTTAGACAATGGCGATATGCAAATCAGCTCTGACCCTGAGCCTCATGGGAACAGTCCAGTCCGAACTACAAAAGCCATGTCCTTCCCAGAACGGAATCAAGCATCCGAGGACCGGACCGGTTTCGAGGTAACACCTCTCATCAGCCCGGCTAGCTTGACTCCAGTGGTGTGGAGTGCCTGGGACCCACGTCTGGGCATCCCCAGCGCACTTATGGCGGAAATTGCAAACACAACAAGTGATGGACCGAATGTGGATCAATGTCACACACTCACCCCAGTCCAAGGATCTGGGCCTAAATCCATCGTTATTTTGCACTCCACACCACCCTGGGTTAGACAATGGCGATATGCAAATCAGCTCTGACCCTGACCCTCATGGGAACAGTCCAGTCCGAACTACAAAAGCCATGTCCTTCCCAGAACGGAATCAAGCATCCGAGGACCGGACCGGCTTCGAGGTAACACCTCTCATCAGCCCGGCTAGCTTGACTCCAGTGGTGTGGAGTGCCTGGGACCCACGTCTGGGCATCCCCAGCGCTCTTATGGCGGAAATTGCAAACACAACAAGTGATGGACCGAATGTGGATCAATGTCACACACTTACCCCAGTCCAAGGATCTGGGCCTAAATCCATCGTTATTTTGCACTCCACACCACCCTGGGTTAGACAATGGCGATATGCAAATCAGCTCTGACCCTGAGCCTCATGGGAACAGTCCAGTCCGAACTACAAAAGCCATGTCCTTCCCAGAACGGAATCAAGCATCCGAGGACCGGACCGGTTTCGAGGTAACACCTCTCATCAGCCCGGCTAGCTTGACTCCAGTGGTGTGGAGTGCCTGGGACTCACGTCTGGGCATCCCCAGCGCACTTATGGCGGAAATTGCAAACACAACAAGTGATGGACCGAATGTGGATCAATGTCACACACTTACCCCAGTCCAAGGATCTGGGCCTAAATCCATCGTTATTTTGCACTCCACACCACCCTGGGTTAGACAATGGCGATATGCAAATCAGCTCTGACCCTGAGCCTCATGGGAACAGTCCAGTCCGAACTACAAAAGCCATGTCCTTCCCAGAACGGAATCAAGCATCCGAGGACCGGACCGGTTTCGAGGTAACACCTCTCATCAGCCCGGCTAGCTTGACTCCAGTGGTGTGGAGTGCCTGGGACCCACGTCTGGGCATCCCCAGCGCACTTATGGCGGAAATTGCAAACACAACAAGTGATGGACCGAATGTGGATCAATGTCACACACTCACCCCAGTCCAAGGATCTGGGCCTAAATCCATCGTTATTTTGCACTCCACACCACCCTGGGTTAGACAATGGCGATATGCAAATCAGCTCTGACCCTGAGCCTCATGGGAACAGTCCAGTCCGAACTACAAAAGCCATGTCCTTCCCAGAACGGAATCAGCTTTTGTAGTTCGGACTGGACTGTTCCCATGGGGCAACAGGGTCAGAGCTGATTTGCATATCGCCATTGTCTAACCCAGGGTGGTGTGGAGTGCAAAAAAACGATGGATTTGGGCCCAGATCTTTTGACTGGGGGAATGAGTGACATTGATCCACATTCGGTCCATCACTTGTTGTTTTTGCAATTGCCGCCCTAAGTGCGCTGGGGATGCCCAGACGTGGGTCCCAGGCACTCCACACCACTTGGAGTCAAGCTAGCCGGGCTGATGAGAGGTGTTACCTCGAAACCGGTCCGGTCCTCGGATGCTTGATTCCGTTCTGGGAAGGACATGGCTTTTGTAGTTCGGACTGGACTGTTCCCATGGGGCAACAGGGTCAGAGCTGATTTGCATATCGCCATTGTCTAACCCAGGGTGGTGTGGAGTGCAAAAAAACGATGGATTTGGGCCCAGATCTTTTGACTGGGGGAATGTGTGACATTGATCCACATTCGGTCCATCACTTGTTGTTTTTGCAATTGCCGCCCTAAGTGCGCTGGGGATGCCCAGACGTGGGTCCCAGGCACTCCACACCACTTGGAGTCAAGCTAGCCGGGCTGATGAGAGGTGTTACCTCGAAACCGGTCCGGTCCTCGGATGCTTGATTCCGTTCTGGGAAGGACATGGCTTTTGTAGTTCGGACTGGACTGTTCCCATGGGGCAACAGGGTCAGAGCTGATTTGCATATCGCCATTGTCTAACCCAGGGTGGTGTGGAGTGCAAAAAAACGATGGATTTGGGCCCAGATCTTTTGACTGGGGGAATGTGTGACATTGATCCACATTCGGTCCATCACTTGTTGTTTTTGCAATTGCCGCCCTAAGTGCGCTGGGGATGCCCAGACGTGGGTCCCAGGCACTCCACACCACTTGGAGTCAAGCTAGCCGGGCTGATGAGAGGTGTTACCTCGAAACCGGTCCGGTCCTCGGATGCTTGATTCCGTTCTGGGAAGGACATGGCTTTTGTAGTTCGGACTGGACTGTTCCCATGGGGCAACAGGGTCAGAGCTGATTTGCATATCGCCATTGTCTAACCAAGGGTGGTGTGGAGTGCAAAAAAACGATGGATTTGGGCCCAGATCTTTTGACTGGGGGAATGTGTGACATTGATCCACATTCGGTCCATCACTTGTTGTGTTTGCAATTGCCGCCCTAAGTGCGCTGGGGATGCCCAGACGTGGGTCCCAGGCACTCCACACCACTTGGAGTCAAGCTAGCCGGGCTGATGAGAGGTCTTACCTCGAAACCGGTCCGGTCCTCGGATGCTTGATTCCGTTCTGGGAAGGACATGGCTTTTGTAGTTCGGACTGGACTGTTCCCATGGGGCAACAGGGTCAGAGCTGATTTGCATATCGCCATTGTCTAACCCAGGGTGGTGTGGAGTGCAAAAAAACGATGGATTTGGGCCCAGATCTTTTGACTGGGGGAATGTGTGACATTGATCCACATTCGGTCCATCACTTGTTGTTTTTGCAATTGCCGCCCTAAGTGCACTGGGGATGCCCCGACGTGGGTCCCAGGCACTCCACACCACTTGGAGTCAAGCTAGCCGGGCTGATGAGAGGTGTTACCTCGAAACCGGTCCGGTCCTCGGATGCTTGATTCCGTTCTGGGAAGGACATGGCTTTTGTAGTTCGGACTGGACTGTTCCCATGGGGCAACAGGGTCAGAGCTGATTTGCATATCGCCATTGTCTAACCCAGGGTGGTGTGGAGTGCAAAAAAACGATGGATTTGGGCCCAGATCTTTTGACTGGGGGAATGTGTGACATTGATCCACATTCGGTCCATCACTTGTTGTTTTTGCAATTGCCGCCCTAAGGGCGCTGGGGATGCCCAGACGTGGGTCCCAGGCACTCCACACCACTTGGAGTCAAGCTAGCCGGGCTGATGAGAGGTGTTACCTCGAAACCGGTCCGGTCCTCGGATGCTTGATTCCGTTCTGGGAAGGACATGGCTTTTGTAGTTCGGACTGGACTGTTCCCATGGGGCAACAGGGTCAGAGCTGATTTGCATATCGCCATTGTCTAACCCAGGGTGGTGTGGAGTGCAAAAAAACGATGGATTTGGGCCCAGATCTTTTGACTGGGGGAATGTGTGACATTGATCCACATTCGGTCCATCACTTGTTGTTTTTGTAATAATAACAGTAGGCAAGCCAGTAAGCCAGTAAACACGAACCAAGGGGGGTGGGCCAGGCCAGTCCTCTTTGTCCTCGAACGGCCTTAAACGGCCCGCTCTTAGCCCGGTCTTCGCCCCGAGCTGCCTCCCGCGCTGCGGGAGTCTGATGATGTGATATAGGGGGCGTGGTGGGCGGGGGGCGGGCCAGCGGGGAGAGCGGACCGGATGCTGTCTCCGTGGTCTCGCAGGGACTCCTGGTTGCTGGAGTCCCCGCACGCTCGCAGCCCCGGCGAGCCTCACACCCTTACCTCCGCCTTTCTGCTCCTACCGCCGGTAAGTGATGGTCTGCGCACTCCTGCGCGAAGCGGCACCCGCGGAGCGGGTGCGGCGAGGAGTTGGCTTTGAACTGGCCTCAAGGTCCTGCCGCGTCTGTCAGCAAAGCCTCTAACCAATATGGTGAATGCCCCAACAGGTGGTGGTGGGAGTCGCCTTTACTAGCCTCAGGCGGACGGAGGGCGGGTCAGCGGGGAGAGCGGACCGGATGCTGTCTCCGTGGTCTCGCAGGGACTCCTGGTTGCTGGAGTCCCCGCACGCCCGCAGCCCCGGCGAGCCTCACACCCTTACCTCCGCCTTTTTGCTCCTACCGCCGGTAAGTGATGGTCTGCGCACTCCTGTGCGAAGCGGCACCCGCGGAGCGGGTGCGGCGAGGAGTTGGCTTTGAACTGGCCTCAAGGTCCTGCAGCGTCTGTCAGCAAAGCCTCTAACCAATATGGAGAATGGACATATTACTGTGAAATAAACACCTGTGCATACAGTTCATCGGTGTATATCCTTCAGTGACGCGTCTTAGAATGGTTAGTTTTGGTTATTGATCTATGTATGACCATGTGAGTTGAAGGTTTTTGTTACTTTGGCGAATATTTTGCTAGGTTGGGGTAGGAAAGTGGAGATGGAAATTGGAAGGGATGACACTTACAAGCTCAAATAAAAACCTATATCATATATAAAGAGATTCGAACATGTGAAATTAGAAGACGCTCGGTTTGGGCCATTTATTTTGTTATTCTTACACAGGTTACTTTTGGCATCATCATTTTAATGCATTAAAACTATCCTGTGCTTGTTCACAACTACAATTTAGAGGATGTAGATAGGTGGACGATACTGCCTTCTTATCCTGGAAAAAGTCAAGCTTTCTTAGTTAACATTAATGGAATAAACTTTAATGTTTTGGCAGTTACTGAGCAGGCATCTGGGTCATAACTTTGCAGCTGATGGATGACAAGAAGCTAGTCTGAGGTTTTCTCGGTTGGATGAAACACAAGACTGACCATCCACAGTGGTGACATGGAATCTAAAAGAGCTGGTCCTGTACATAAAGTATGCTCAACTGAAGCCTGAGACTTTACATATTATTCAGCTGTCACATACCGGGATAAATCATAACATGATGTTAGAACGTAACATGGAATAGCCTCTTCGTGTGGTTCTAATTGGTGGAGTATGATGTGATAATTCTTTTAAACATTTATATTTTTCATGGATCTAAAAGAGACACATGAGATATGTGTAGGCATGATCTGGACATTAAAATTATAATGGGACAACCTAAAAGAAGGCACAGAAACTCAGTTTTCGGCAACCCTGGTGTCTACCAATAATTTTTAGGTCAAGCCTAGAGTCAGCGCGCATGCTCTGCTCTGCGAGGCATTTTGTATTCCAGGTGTAATGTTTGAACATGCCCACAACAGGCCCACTGCTTTTTATTGGTTGCATGGCCTGCCTTTACAAATTCCATCATTTTCATTAGTACATAGTGTAAATTTGTTCTGCCTTTGAGTTGTTTTGTTCCCACCCTGGCGATTGCCCCTGCTACCAGGATCCTTTCACTATGGGCTATATGTTCTGTTTCAACAAACTATTTTTTTCTTTAAGCCCACTCCTCGCCGGCACACGGCGATGCTAATGGCAGTTCGCTTATTCTTCCCATGCCTTCTCCCAATGACACCTCCCGCCCCTCACAGCTTTTTTTAGGCTGCTTCTGTCTTCTGTGCAGCTTTTTTATCAAGGCACTTGCATGCCTGAAACCGACCCTGCTCCGTCCTCTTTGGGCATTTATTAACAGCGTTCCTCGTGGTCCCGGAGGGCAGAAAACACTGCTGCAACCCTGGCCTCGTTATTTAATAAGCCTGCCTGTGATCATTCCAAAGGAGGCTGTCTATTTCAACACAGAGCTGTCAAATCCTCAAAGCTGCTCCCGCAATCCCGTGTACAGGGCTGCTCGGGCTTAATGGACAATCAGGCAGTGCCAGTATGGCTGGTCTCAGAAGTCTGAGGGCATGTATTGTTTTTTGGGATAATTTTGGGCGTGGCTGCTTCATGGTTTGTGGGATGGTTTTTACTGTTTATGTTTTATGTTTAAATTCACTTTCAGCTACCGGAACTCCTGCACTCATTATAGTACGTTTTTAAAAAATGTGACACTCTTTTTCATACCCATGCTGCCCTAAGGGCTGTAAATTGCCAATGTTATTGTGACCCTTTTGTAAGCGACATCGCAACTTAATACACCGATGTCGCAACAATGCAAATCAGGATTGGCCTAGCTTGGATTTCAACTCCAGACCTAAAGATCACAGCAGGTGTCAGCGGCGATAATTAACAAATGGCCCAGATCGATTTCAATTTCTGAATGTAGATTTAAATACTAATCCCTGCGCGAACGTGAATTTGCAGCAAAACAGTTCCTCTGGCGGAAGCGATAAAGTCAGAGTAGCACGTATTCTTAGAAAATAAGCCTAAAAGCAAGTCTTAACTGTCAACACCTGGCTAGGGACAAGTTGGGATATCCTACTCTGAAAGAGTCAGTGGTATAAGACAAAAGGACTCCCCCCTCCACCACCACAACCCACCTCGACTAGCATAATGTTTGGAGGGCCTCTCGAGTCTCCTATATCTCACAGATATTCATGGGTTGTATAGCTCCTCACCCCCTGAAACGTTGCCCCCTCTTCCTCACACCTGAAACTAGTTTTACGTTTTGAAAAATGGAGTTCCCCTTTTCCACATCAAGGATTTGCCTTTTGCTTTTCAAGCGCAGATGTGCTGTACCTATGTGTTTCCTGAAACTGAATGTGTTTAGTCTCTAAACCGCATGCACAAGGTTCTGGGTTTTTATTGGAGCATTGCGCCGGATTATCCCGCCTATTTGCTTGGGTCACACCCAGGCAATTTCACTCATTGTTTGCTTGCGTTGACCATCCCACGGATCATTTCACGGAACAATGCTCTGTTGGGCAAAGTGGCAATTTCTGTCCGGTAGCTTTTGAGATATGCCAATAGCACTCATTAAAAAATGTGAGGCCTATTGGATTTCTAATGCTTGTTTCTGATTGCCAAAGCAGTCTCCTGTCAGGAGGAAGCCACGGCTTCCCTTCTTGTGTCTTGCTTACTGAAGGTAAGTTATGGCTTTGTTTTGGGAAATATGTGACAACTTGAAATCAGTTATTCAACCACATTACAAGGTCCCAAAAGCGAGACCTATTGGCTATGCCAATGCTTGTTATAGATTTGGACTTAAAACTCTGCATTGGATTGTGGACTGTCTACTCATAACATTTTGGCATTATATACTTGAAAACTCCTATAAATTAATTACTGTTGGTGATTTACAAGACTATTCTGGGAATTTTTTGTGGATTCTAAATAAGTCAGATACATAGGAGGAACTCTCCTTGTCCAAAATTCCAACATTAGTCTGGGAACCTTTTTGAGTTTGGAATACCTACATTGGTAAAGCTCAATGAAGTTCTTCACCCTAATCAAAGTCAATATGAAGTAATCATATTTTCCACCCTAAGCAAACTATTTTGTTCATGCAAGTTTTATATTAAAATGGACATTGTCAACAGATGAAGCACAGAGCTTTACAACAAACATGAGGAGAACAGTGGTGGAGCCTAAAAGATTAGTGTAGCAGTATGGGGTGGGATTATGGGGACGGGCATATGTGAAAAGTCTCCAAAATATAGAGAATACATATTTGAGACAGTTACTGACAGTTCCCCCTAGTTGTGCTAATTTTATATGCCATGAAGAATTAGGCATCACATATCTAGAGGTTAGGATCCATCTTGCACCTCTACTTCTGCAGTGTGCAGTATGGAGTAAGTCTGCGGCTTCTCTGAATAGGTGAATTATTCAGGATTGCTTGGGCTTAAATGGGGCAGATAAAATTCTGTGGTGGCTCAGATACATCAGGATAATGCTTGAAGAAATTGGCAAGAGCAATTGTTTCCTGGTCCCAGAAGCAATTACTGAAGTGAGCAAACAGGATTTAATAAAAAATTCTTCTCGACGTGGTCAGGAGGGAGGCTGTAGAATCAAAAAAAGAAAGCGTATCAGCCCATGCGTTTTTTTACTTAGGCAGCTAGGCATTCAGCCCTATATTACAACGGCCACAAATGCAGATGATTGGTTTTTATGAACCAGATTTCGTGTGAATAGCATACATCAGTTATTTGCTTTTACTGAATCAGATGGGGCTGGGTTGGTCCCTTCCGCCTTGTTCTTGCGATCATTTCTCAGATCAAAGCACTTGACATTTATGGGATTTTTTTGTAGCTTTTATCTGTTACCTAGGAGAGAGCTGATTATTCCAGTAGTCAAACATTTACATTTTGTGCAATGCAGAGTTGCACTCCTTTATCTACAGCAACTTCATACAAGTGCTATATGTAGCTCTGTAGCTAGTTTTTTTGTACAAATTAGGAACATTTGGAAAGGCCTCAGCTAGATTATTTTTGATATACTACATCCTTTGTTATTGCACTAGCGAGTTACAAGGCAGGAGGAGCCTTTACACTGGTTTTTCATTATTTATATTCAGGATATACTTATTATATATTTCATGAGTGTTTGAATGTTACAGATTTGCATCCTGCAATGGAGTATGTATTTTAAGGTTAAATTATTAAGAAATGGTTGTTATTCTTGTGATCATGTATGTTCTATGTTTCATTCAAACTGAATACAGGATTAGTGGATTTAATAAGTGTAGCGGCACATATGGAATGGTGAGAAAGGTGAGAGGTGGGGATAGAAAAATGTACCAGGAATTTGGTGCATTTGGAAGAAGTGAGTTTTGATTTTCTTGCAAAAGGCGAAATGGGAAGGAGCAAGCAAAATATTTTCCAGTTCTTCATTGGAGAGTCGAAGTGTAAATCCTAAAATCACTATTTTATAGTTATATAATCTTAGTCAATGTGTCAGATGAAGATGTGACTTGATATTGGCTGTGCATAACCTGCTGAAAATGACAACGATAGTGGAAAGAGGTGTACAATATTGAGTTTTAAATTTTGAGAACAATGAAAACTGTAATCTTCGATAAAATTAAGGCTAGTTTTAAGGAAAGGAGGAATAGATGTTCCCAGGCCTAAATAGCTATCACTCAGACCTGTGTCATCTCACATATGCGTCACTGAATTAATACTCATTCTTCAGAACCCCCATACTAAGATATTGAAAAGAAGATGCAACTATGCTCAAATGTTTCTAACTTGTACATAAACTAGTGTACAATATCTTAAAGCTAGCAATGTCTTCTTTAACTTAATTTCCCTCTAGCAAATTTGAGTGAAAAAGAAGGAACACATCTGATTACTCTAATCTGAGGGAGCACCTGCAACAACAGACAGGGAAGACGCCCCTAATAGAAAACTTGTAAAAGAAAAAAAAGCTGTTTTAACTCGGAATGTGTAGAAAATGCAGAAAGATTCTAGATTTTCTCTATCCAAGAAGTGCAAAAAATAAACATGTTCTCCACTTGTCATTGTAAACTGTTAAAACAGAGCAGAAGGAAAAGCAACATTTGTTTTCATTGTTTTAAACAGCTGGTTGAGTTATGCTAGATGACATGGCCTTCCTTCCACCTAGGCTGCTGGGTCTAGCGGCAGGCATTGTGATGTCAGAACTCGACTGTAATAACTTATAATAGTCTTATTCTGACATTTTTTTTATGATTGGTAAATAGGTGTGTCACAAGTCGCTGAATATAAAGAAATTAGAAACTGCTGTTTATACAGGTATTACAGAATCCCATGTATTATAAATATATTTGACAGAGTAAGGTGGCCCTTGATGGTGGTACTTTGGGTTACAATGAAAGTTTTTGTCAATGAGCGAGACGATTGTCTTTGCAAGCGATGGGTTCTTGTATATGTGAGAGGTAATGAACCGGGATTTTCGTAGGTGACCAGCTGAGAGCTGGGCATGGCTTTAGTTGAACATTCAAGTATTCTATCAGAGTTTTACTTCAGAAACTAATGGTTTAGTAAGTGCACCAAGCAAGTTCAAATGGATGTAAATAGACAGAGCATTTTCCTTACTAGTGTTGTAATCAGTAAGAAGGCATTTAGAGAGACAATCATAAGAGTGCAGCAGATATCACCTAGTCAGATGATATGAGAAGTAATGTTTTAATACCCAATAATTTTATGCTCTTTAAGTCCCAGATTGTGTTTAAATCATTGCACCAGCCCACAACTACTTGACAACTTTTATGCAACAGTCTTAATTATTATTTCATTGCCAATAAAAGGAAAAATAAATCACACCTGGTGTGGTGCTAGTACTTGAACAGTGGACCATAAAACTGTACTCTCGCTGCAATCCAAAGCTAGTAATGCCACTTCATTAGCTCCAGTGGAGAAAAAGGATAAGCTGCCAATCTAACACACAGCAATTTGCCATATGGGGCAGTTTGGGAGAGGTAACAGCTTCATCTTATCTCCATCTTTTCCCCCCCACGGCCACAGTCATGGTGGTCAGATGCCAAGCAATGAACGCCTCCCTAGAGAAGCTCCAAAGAACATTGATGTGGAAAAAAATGAATATTACCACAAGAATTGGACAGCTGGTTCTCAAGTATTTTCAGGATGGTCTGGTGTCTCCTCAGATGGAGCTGATCGGGTGAGGGAGTCCTTTGTAGCTCATTGTTTATGAACGTTCAAGCAATTAAACTTATTGGATTGCCAGACTCCCTCCCTGCACTGGCTCCCACCTGGATTCAGAGCCTTAAATCACTGGGAGCTGCTGAGAGAAACAAAAACACTTCTTCCAGCAGTGACTTGGATGAGCAGGAGAACATATAAAGTAACACTGCTGTTGGATTCAGTTTTAGGGCCAATGACATTGAACCTGCCTCTTTCTTGCTTGTCAGAGTGGGGGTTCTGATATTGGTATCAGCTCATGCCAATTCAACCAGACTTACTTAGGAAAAGGAAAGTATGGGAGACAAGATTGCTTATATATAGAGGGGTCTATTTGTTAACTTAAGCCTTCCAGTCTTTGCAACCAGCCCTAATATTTGAAAGAGTAACAAAAGTAGTGCATTTTTAACATAGGACAGGACTAATCACTTGGTAACAAAAAGAGGGTGCAAATCTTTTTCGGATGTCGAATGTCAGCTTGTGGGTCACTTCAGGGGTGGAAATAACTGCAAATGACCCGAATAGCCTACCATGTTTAACAACTGGAGTAGAAGGCCGGTCCCTCCTACAGGTTCACTGACAAAGATGAGAGCAAATTTAGAAATACTGGGTTCACACTATAAGAGCGCATTGATTGGAAAATGGCCAATCAAATTGGTAAATATGAAAATGAGCCAAATTCCTTCTAATGGCATACAAAATAGTCAACAGGATAAAACCGCTTCAACTAGACAGAAAGCATGCAGTGATTCAAAAAAGGGACAGACAGGATTTATGTTCATAGATGAATGTTAACCAGGCCGAGTGCTTGGCACTACTGATTATGGAATCACAATCGGCTCAGACACAAATGACTGTGTTCCTATTTTGCCATCCAAACCTGGGACTGAGTGTGAGAGTTCTAAGAGTAGGTGAGATACAAACTAAAGTGAAGAACCAATGCTGAGAGGAATCTTTCAACTAATACAAACTCATGGAGCTGAAACCCAAGCTCATTATTTGGAAGTCAAGGCAGACAATTTGCAAATACAACACTCCATTACAGATGTGGCTGGAAATAATCGTGCCTTGACAGAAAAGATTGTCAAGCTTGAAAAATGCACTGAGGATACTGAGGATGAGGCTTCACTTACGACTTATACATGCAAATGAAACAGATTCAGGGCATTAAATGGAGAGTGGAAGAACTTGAAATTCAGCAAAAGCAGAATAATCTTCAAGTGTTAGGTATCTCAGAAGGATGGGAAGGGAGCGGTCCTCGATTGTTATTATCAATTTGTTTCAGAAAGCATGTCCTGATCTGGGTGATTGGGACTTCGGAAGTAAATTTAAACATGTCCATAGACATGTTAGTATGTCTCAAAGCCCAATACCATGTATTCTTCACCAGTAGACTTTTTAGAAAATCTATATAGGAATATTTTTGTTACAATAAGTGATATCTTACTTTCTTACTGTATCTGTTCTGGTTGGTACTGCTCCCATTTTTGTCCAATCTGATTTTTGCCACTGGACTGCGGATAAAGATGGAACCTCTAAAAGCTTCTGTGGCTTATATTCTATAGACTGCTTAAAAACTTTATATGGGGGTCAGTAAGACACAGGATGGTCCTGACAGTCCTGATATCGGCCTAGGGGCTGGGCATCGCAGACTTCGAAGCCTACTACTTAGCCTCCCAGATACAAGGGTAGTTAGAAGGATGAAGGGCAGACATTTAGCTGACTTAGTGGCCACGAGGACTAGCACACCAGCAAGGGACCTACTGTCACTGGTACTCGCTCTCAAGTGGGGGGAAAGGGATCTGCCATAGCTCTGGGCCATTGACCTGAACTGCAGGGATAGATGTAAATATAGAACCAAAGACATGGAAATATATGCCCCCACAATCCCACTTAAGGATCTACTGATAGCATGTCCTGAAGTACCAGAGGGTGTCCCAAGACAGTAGAAGGAGTTGGATGAGCTCACCATAGCCGATTATTATAAATATGAGAAGTTTCTAACTAGTGCAGAGATAACTGAGAAACTGGGATCCCCCACAACACACTTTCGCTCATATATAGCAAACGTAGGGGCATATCACAGGACCTGCCACACACAAATCGTTACAAATCCTATTCACGATGGGCAGAGCGAGCAGACTAATTTTTGTTTTTTTCTAAGGCATTAAGACACATGTTTTCTAAACCTCTACACACCCTCCAAGTCAGGTGGGAAGCCCGCATCCATAAAGCACTCATAGGATCATGCAATGCAGGACTCCAATATATACAATTCAGTAATCTTCACACAACATACTTAACACCTAAAACACTTAAGGCCCCTGGGCCAGATGGCGTACCCGCAGATATGTACAAAACAAACTCAGCAATGTGGTCAGTTGTTCTTACTAATGTTTTTAACGTAGTTGGTATAGACAAGATAAGACCTCCAACTACTTGGTCACAGGCAGTCATCATCCCCATATTCAAGAAGGGTCAAAGGGGGGACCCCAGATGCTACAGGCCCATATCCCTGCTAGATTCCTCATTTAAAATCTTGGGTAAAATAATACTAGAGAGAATCTCAGCCTGGACAACCGACAAAAACATCTTGTGTGATGCACAGTATGGGTTTAGATCTGCCAGAGGTACAGAAGACCAATGCCTCAATTTGCACCTTATACTTAGCAAATACACTGTAGCATCAAGGGGGAAGATGTACCTGGCCTTTATGGACTTGTCCACAGCTTTTGGCCTAGTTAATAGGTCAAAGCTGTGGACAATACTCCTAGAAATGGGACTGGATCGGGCTCTTGTGGATTTTTTGGCGCGACTCCACAGTGATCTAAAGGCAACTATCCGTATGACCCAAGAAGGGAATTGTACCTCTTTTTTTAAATCGGGAAGGGGAGTGCGCCAAGGGTGCATCTTGGCACCTATGCTCTTCTCCCTTTATATTAACTCCCTTGGTGAGTCGCTAAAATCTGCTTCTGCAGATGTGCCCTGCATGGGTGGTTCCGTGACGCCGGTACTTTTATATGCCGACGACACGGTGCTGATGTCAAGGACACCGAGGGGTCTTCAACATCTTCTCAACACCTTTGGGGCTTTTATGCAAGACCTGGATTTAGTGATTAACGCAGGAAAATCACATGTCATGGCTGTGGGTAATTCTAAAAGTAACATCAGAACCCTGACCTGTAATGGTGCCGCACTCACTAAGGTTAAAACCTTCACATATCTAGGAGTGGTGTTCGACGAGAAAGGGACATGGGCACCACAAATCCAGAACAAGACCGCAGCAGTAAAAAGATCTTCTGCTGCTATATTGGGGTTCGCCAAACGTCTTGGCGGCAAGCCACCAGAGGCTATACTATCCATATACAAAGCTAAAACTCTAGCAATAGCCAGATATGGAGCCTCTATCTGGGGACATAAGAACACAACCCAAATCCAAAGGGCAGAGAACATATTTCTGCGAACTGTTCTGGGCTTACCTAAATCCACACCTGCTTACTCGGTACATATGGAACTAGAGGTGGGTTACATTGAAGATATGTTGTCCCTTGCACCACTAAGGGCATGGATTAAAACATGGCTTAATCCCAATTTGACTTTGAACCACACGATTATAAAAGATTGCATGGGGCGGGATCGTGTGGCTGAGATCGAGTGGCTTTCTTATATTAAGAAAATAGCAGAATATCTGGGCCGCCCTGATCTGTATACCAACCCTGAAGGCCTACAAAAAGATGACATTAGTTGGGCAAAATTGGAATACATAAAGAAAAGAGAAGCCGAAAGAGAAACTAGCGAGATCATGAAGCCAACCGTGAGGTCCCATTTTTTGACAATAACATCTTTAGCTATCGAACCATACTTGGCGGTAGTAAACAAACCTTTCCACCGGTGGCTTCTCACTAAATTTCGCTTTGATCAGTCTCACTTCTTGCTGGGTGAATACAATAAATGGTGTAAACCACATGAGAACGCCCCCTGTAAGTGTGACGATTTCTCAGATCAGGATTCTCTTCATTTCTTCTTTTTTTGTCCTTTTTTTAGAATTGCAAGAGAGAAATATATTAAGCCCATATTAAATGATCATAAGTTTACCCAAGTGAAACCGGCCTTTCTGTTTTTACAGTTAATGGAAACACCCCTAATCAGGTATGGGGTGGCAAACTTCCTCACTATGTCCATCAGGTCGTGTCGAAATAGAGCGAAGGCATCGATCAACTGTCCTAGCCTTTGTTAAAAACTGTACGCTCAGTAGGGGTAGCACTGTTAATATGATTGTATTATAGGTCTGTAAATATTATTGTAAATATACCATTGAACAAACTCCATTCCACAAAACGTATAAATGAAATTGTGTAGTAAACCACAGACAGTGCAGTATGAGGATAAACATTTTAATTTTTCAATAACTTTTGTAAAAATGAAATTTGTAAATAGGAAATTTGTATTTGTATATAATGTGTCTTGTTTTTAAGTTATTTATATACAAATTTTCTCTATATACTCCAATAATTAACTATGAATGTATAGCATACTTTTGTGATTTTAATTTAATCGAATAAAGTGTTTTTGACTCTGACTCTGACCTAAAACACTTATGTGAATGTCCTCTGGCATCATATATAGCTGTCTGAGGTGTGATCTTGCGGAAGCTGATTTCATGCAAATGGTTTGGGAATGTGCAGCAATAGCTGAATTCTGTTTTGAGATGCTGGAACACCTTAGCAAGGTGCTGGTAAGAGAAATACCCTGCATTTCGGAGATAGGTCGATTGAGACTCACACATTTAACAACAAAAGGGAGGGCAGGCCCCAGGTTCCAGGCAATTTTGCTACCACTAGCAAAAAGGAGCATAGCTATGCAATAAAAGGCCAGCCAGGCACCACCCATCATGCACTGGAGGAGAGATGTTTCCCAATGGGCATAGTGTGAACAGTTAGTGCTAAAACAGGGGTAGCAGGAAGTACCCTATTGCAGATGTGTAGGAGACACCTTGATCCGCCTACCATAGGATTGATACCCAAGCAGAAGAGCTGTAGAGACAGTGCCTCCATGTAAACACGCCTGCACATCTGTGTAAAGTAAATTACAAGGAACAACCAGACCATTCATTGTCAAGTTATGTTCAGGAAAGAGATGTTAAGTTGATACCAGTTTACTTTTACTGTATGATCTATAGCAACTGCCAATCTGGCCACATGTATAGTGAAATGTTCTTATTACGGAGGAGAGCAAAGCTTATGCTGTAGGACATCAAATGTTTAATGACACTCTGTCAATGCGGTACGGCTGGCTATACCAGTGTAATAATAACAATAAAAACAATAAATAGATCTGAAAAAAACACCACCTTCTGTGGCTCAAGTGTATCTTCAGGAGCCAGCCAGACAGAAAATTCTGAGACATTGTACCTTTTATTGCTCCTTTGAAGAGGAAGATAGCGACCTAATAAGAACAAAATACATATACCTTTTGTAAGCAAAGACATGTAAATGCTACTAGTGATGTGTATTAAGGTTTTATCGCAGTCACTAATTGCTGTTACTTGCATCAACAGCACAAAGTGGGATGACTTTTCCCTGTGGTTGGTGGGAGGTTTGCAATGGGTGTGAGGGCTACATGCTGGTATTTTTTTGAAGGGGAATGCAGTTTTAAAGGGGAAAGTTGACCAGATTGTCAACTCAGATCAGAGGGTGAAAATAAAAGGGATAGCATTTGAATGTAAAGGAGAAACTACACAAAGAACTAGGTTAAATAAGATTTATAATATTGATGTGCTGCAATGTACGGACTTTAGATAGCTCGGTTAAACAGCAATTAGTCAAAGCGAAAGTACAAACGCTCAAGCCTAATACTTTATTCCTTGTGGAAACTCACATAGCCTTAAATGGTCTGGCTTTACTTCAGCATTTAGGGCTTGATTTAATCCTCTATTCTGCACAAAAAGTATCTATTTGGGGGTTGCTATTCTGGGGCAGAAACTGGGCATAGTTAAAGTTGGTAGGACAGCAGTTGATATATATGGGAGATGGGCTATTTCTCAATCAGAGTTTGCTCATGATATATAGTGTATTTTTGTCTATGAATCTAATACAGGCGACCCATAAATATTTTAGACACTTGGTTTAGAGTTGGTTGCCTGGTCGGGGGAGATAATAGCGGCTGGTGATTTCAATTGCATAATGGATTAAAATCACCTGACCCACCCAGGGATGCCAAAATAAGGATGGCAATACAAATGTAATGCAGTTTCATGCCGTCTTAAATATAGGCAGGCAGTGAATAGGAAGAGCCAGGATATGCATTATTTTCTGGGGTCATAAACATTACTTTTGCATAGATATAGCCACGGTCACATATAAAGTAGTGTCCAATATTTAGACTGAAATCTGTCCAAAAGTAACATTGCACCATTATTCCTTGTTATTAACTATAAAGGATAATCTTTTGATAGATTGGATCAGAAGACACATATTTGAGCGCACCTTGTGGTTGGTGTTTGAGGATAGAAAGTTCATATCATCTGCCATTCAGGAATTCTGAGTATTAATATAGACACAGCCCTGATGAGCACTGTATGCGATACTCTTAACGCTTATGTAATGGGAGTGACAGTCCAGTTTGCAGCCAATAACAATAGGGTGGCACATCGTAGGGAGGAGGATGCAATTGCAGATTTATTATCTGTAGAAAAGGCAAATGCCAGATTAATCCAGGATAAGGAGAAAAGTGACCTTTACTTAAGTCTGGGGGAACATTGGCAATGGCATCTTAGAATTGTGACTTAAAAGCCATCTTTGCCATTAAAAAAGATTTTAGATTACAATTCCTCAGACACCAAACATGGCTTTGCTACTTGTTCCCAATCAAAAGTTAACACTTATTAAATGTGATAAGGTAACCTAATGTTATTATGTGGAAGAAGTAGGCCTCAGAGTAGCGAACAATGGATTTAGGAGTTTTTCACTACTAGGATACACACCTTAGGGGTGACCTCTACGTAATAAAAAGTGAGTTTTAGTCTTGGCAAGTGGGTTATTCTGCCAAGTTTAAAACTGCTAACAGGCTTTAGTGGCCGGCCTGAGCCATGTTTTAAGGGGTTACCTAAGTGAGTGGCACAATAAGTGCAGCAAGCCCACTAGTAGAATTTAATATACCAGCCATGGGTATATGGTATATCGCTTGACTAGGAAATTATAAGTACATTTTATATGCAAATTGGGTGTAAGCTAATTTTACCATGTTTTAGCAAAAATAGAAAGTATGAAGCATTTTGTTTGAAGGACGACCATCATAAGGCCGACAGGTCTGACAACATAAAATTACTATGATCAATTTTCATATGGTATTCTTGTAGGACCCCTTTGTTTCCACTGATTTTTGTCATTAACCTATATGTCTTAAGTGGACTCCAAATGGTCTGACGAGGTTAATGCAAGTTCTTAGAACAAATGTTTTTGGAAACGTTTAGGAAATGTGAAGAGTTTGACCTACCTCACTATTCCTTTTTTAAAAATTTGCAATTTCGAGATTACTTAAAAAATGTTCGCTTAGAAAGCTATGACATGTTGGGACGGGCATAATCTGAACCTTTTAAATTCAGCATTTGAAAATTCCATGGTGTATTATCTTCCTTAGGAGAAGATTACTTGGATTGTTCAGATGTAAGATGGTTCTTCAAGACTGGGAAAACTATTTATCCGCATAAAATAGAACAATCGTTGATATCTGCTGAACATAAACTGCAACATTTCAAACAGTGCCCATGATGCAATATAGAGAATGCTGACATTGTACATAGGCTTTGTGATACTAGAACAGGGGTATAGGGTGAGACACTTGACTGCACTCAATCTAATGAATCCTGTTCTAATCCTATAAGTGGGTGCCAAGAACCTGAGGCCATATACCCCTAGGCTTCCAGAGTCAATGCCAAAGGCACTGAGTACAATTCGACAAAACGGTTCAGCACACCATATAATATACAGTGACAATATCAATGTAGTCAAAGAATATCAATAAGCCATGAAGTATTCTCTTCTTTCTTTATTTCAAAGTAGCCAACGCTCGAACCAGTTTTCCGAGACGACGCCCGAGGAGACCGCATTTGACTGCAATTCTACAAAGGTGAATACTTTTATCACCTGTTGTGGATGTGTCTTTGACATCCTTCCTGTCTGCTGGAATATATTCATCACATAAAACTTTATCCATCCATTACATAACAAAAGGACATCTGCCATCCCAGTTCCTGGAGACTGGTGCCATCACAGTACCTGGAGATTTTTCTTACTATTAAGGTCCAGAATACAAAACAGTATCTTATCATTTCGCCCTGAAGAAGTCCTTCGGACGAAACACGTTGGCTACTTTGTGAAGATTTGAAATAAAGGAAGAAGAGAATACTTCATGGCTTATTGATATTCTTTGACTACATTGATATTGTCACTGTATATTATATGGTGTGCTGAACCGTTTTGTCGAATTGTACATAGGCTTGTCAACTGGGCCAAGCTGTGTAGTTATTGGACAGAATTAGTTGAGTATTTAACAGAAAGGCTGATTACCATATTGAGTTTAATGTTAATAATATTATGTTGGGCACAGAACAGAGCATCCCCCATTAAAACATACCAATTGTCTTTATTGTGATTGTTACTGCCGAAAATGGAAAAACAAAGATTCCTTTTGTAGGGTGATTAGAGAACACTTCAGTGAAATTTCTTTGAAATGGAATCTGCTATTTTAAAGGTTAACGAGAAAAAGGGACAAAAACAATTTTTCAATAACACACACCTAAAACTTAACCTGCCAGCATTCAAACCATTTCACAAATAGGACAACAAAAATAATTACAAAAGTATAAATACAGAGAACAAGAAACGGCCAACCTGCTGTACAACTACCCTAATTGAAACGAGACAGTGGCACTGCCTGAGTGGAAGACCACCAACAGCTACAGCATCAACCTGCTGAACAAAAGAAAATGTAACCTAAAACAATGTTTATTTACATTTTCAATCATAATTACATGTGAAAAACAATTATTTTTTATGTATTCCAAATATAAAACAGAATGTTTCAAATATCAAAAATCAGCCTGAAAAAGAAGAAAATCTGCAGCTATCCTCAAACTACAACCCAAGGTAAAATCAAACATGAAAATTGTAAGTATTAAAATATTACCATACATTATTCTAAACTTTACGGACCTATAAAATTAATAAATGAGAAAATAAATGTAACAACCATAACTAAAGCACCATTAATTGAAAATGTAAAAAACAATTGTCATCAAAATAATAAAATGTATACTTTGATATACTACCAACACGAAACTAAACATGTACAATGTGAAAAACCAAATTCAAGGAAAAAAATCCAAAATGTTGTGAAAACCAAGAGCAAATCAAAAAATAAAAAATAAAAAAATTTCAAAATGTATTTTGCTGTTTATTATTGTACCTTATAATGCTACTTAATTAAAGATTAACCTATAAATGGGATATATTTTTTATATGTATATTATTGACCGATACCAGTATGAGCAAAAGCTAAATACCTGGGGCCTCATTTATGAGAAATGACACACCGCTGCGTGAAAGCAGCGATGCGTCACTTCTCAGTGCGCACTCCTTGCGACATTCCTGATGCGTCATATTTAATGTATGACGCATCATGTCGCAAGGAGTTACAGATACGTCAGTATTTCTGACATATCTGTAAGCGCAAAAGTGACGCATTGCTGGAGTGTGTCACATAAGTGACACAACTCCAGCAAGGCGTTCTTTCACATGGGGCAAGCCCCATGTGAAAGGGCCTGTGTCAGTCTTACGCCTGCTGTGAGGCAGGCGCAAGATTTTGACGCAACAGTGTCCTAAAAGTGACGAAGTGAAATCTCATAGATTTCACTGCGTCACTTCTACAACCCTTCCTTGTGTCAATACGCCCCCTTGCATACATTATACCTGGTGCAGGTATAATGTGGCGCAGGGGTTTACAAAGTGACGCATCTACCTAGATGCGTCACTTTGTAAATATGGCGCAACAAGGTGCATTTTTTACGCCACTGGTGCGTCACAAAAAGTGACGCACCGGCGGTGTAAAAGTGATGCACAGCTTCATAAATGAGGCCCATAACTTATAAAAAGGGTAACTTTTATTAAGCCATACGGGTTGTTCCTATACTAAAGAGAGCATTACTAATGATAAAAACAATGACATGCAGTAACTACTGCTTTGACAGCTCGACTGTTATGGTCGAGTAACTACTATTAATGACACAGTAGAAAACATTAAAAAGCACATTCCTTCTCCTGACACATCTAAAGTACAAGTCCAGAGTGTAGTGCAAGACATAAAATAAGCTAGCACAAGCTTCTCAGCACTGAAAGGAACAATTTTCAAAGATATTTTTCCAAATGTTTCTGAAGGAGTAATGGGACAGTTATCCTCAACAACTAACTTAAAAAGACTAATACCAGAAAAACCATAAGGCAAGCCAAAAGAACCCCACAAGAACCCCAAGAACATTTGAGCAGATATATTGTTTTTGAGCACCTAAACGTAGTTCACAGAAAAAAGACATTGATTCTGTCTGAAAGCAAGAAAAATTAAAAAGAGTTTTTATTTTCTATAGACAAATAACTTACTAAACCTCACGCAGTGCACTACCTGGTTAATGGATGGTACTCTAAAAGTTTGTCCTCCATCTTTTAAACAGAAATATACATTCAAGGGCAGTGCTAAAACACTTATATACACAGTATCACTAAATAAGCCAAGCATCAGACATCATGAATTACTACCCACAAAAAGTATGCGTAAGACAATGATTCAAACAGTTCCTCCGATGTACCCCACACAGCAATATAAGACTGTTATTACCCTTTGAACCAAGCAATATGGAGATATCACCAGAAATCCACACTTAGGGACCAATTATGAGCACGGCGGTCCCAAGACAGCCATACATAGGGTGGTGGTCCGACCGCCGCCTTTTCATTGTTCGACTGCCCGATTATAAGGTAGGTGGTCGGACTACCACAAGCCCGATGCTACACCACCACTTGATTATGATGTTGATTGGACCGTCATGGATAGGCCGTTGGTGGCTGTCCAACCAACAAAAGCCTTTTGTCCCGAGAGCCGCATTATGATGCAGGCGATTTGACCCTCAGTGGTCGGGGAAGACGCTGCCTCTGACAGGGTCTGAGATCCCATTGGGCGGTGGTCGGAATCATATCCCTTGAATGGAAGTGGTGCCGAAGCAGGCACCACTGTCGGGATTATTATACCCCTCTCCGACAGCCCTTTCATGTCGAATAGACCACCATGAAAAGGCTGTTGGAAAGGGACTTTTGAGGCCCCACACAGGGCCACTGTCCGTCGTGGGCCACTGTTGAGTGGCACAGGAGCACATTTATTGCCCTCACACACCTCCATGCACCACTTGGTGCATGGCACACAGTGCATGGATGTGCACAAGGTGCTCATTTACACTGCGGCTTGTGCTGCAGCCCTTTTCCTGGGCTGCAGCATAGGCAGCTGTTTAAATGAGCACTTTCCGAATGCCAGTGCGGTGGTTGCAACGAAATGCTAAGGTCAGACAATCAACTACTTTTTGGGCGGTCTCCTGACCACCTCAATAGCAGTCAGTGGTCTGACCGACTGCTATCCTATTCGAGCCCTTACTATCTAAATTACTGTTCAAATATATTAGACTGTGCTTAAACAGAATTATTGATAAAAACATTAAGGATAACAGGTATTATCAATTATCTTTTGTACAAAATATAATAGAATAGTACTTAAAATGCTAAAACAATAAGAAATTATAATTTTATAAATTAATAAATAAAATCAAAAATATATTAAAACTTTTCTTACAAATATAAATAAAAACAATATAAATAATATAACAGCCAATGTATTCCTCTACAACAAACCCCTTCTAACATTTTTAAACTTCATATAGCAAATAATAAAGTAACAAATCAAAATATAGATACATAAATAATAATAAATACATACAAAATTACTAACTATATATTTAAACAAGCATCCAGCCTGATACACTTACAAACCTAACAAACAAAATGAAACACAAAAAAGTAATGAATAAATGCATTATTTACATAATTAATAAACAAAATAATCAATTAATAATTCAGGAATAAACTAACCTATACATTAATTCATATTTTAAAACACATTTTACCTTATTCTCCTACACACATAGCAACCCCAAAAAAGTAAAACAATACTTTCAAAGAAACTTATATTTAAAATAATAAATGAATTGCAACATAGAAAGTAATTGCAATAAACATTATTAAAACATCCATTAATAATTTAAGAAAATACTTAACAAAAAATACATACTGCAGAAAAGCAAAAAGCCATGATATATGCTTAAAGATCTTCCCACATCAACATGCTCCAGAAAGAATGTGTCTAGCTATACCCAGCTGCATCCAGCTGATCAGAGACTTATGCCTGCGACTCCGAGCAACATCAACTATACCGTGTTATATTACCTCCAAATTATTAGTGTCACACATGGTAGATTTCCTAAGCCCTATATGCAAACAATAGCGTCTTCGGAGAAAATGAAGACTAACAGGGGTCTCTCACTCCTTCCCTACTGGTTTTTACCCATATTGGTCAGAGTGTTAAGAATCAAACAAAACCAGTCAAGCAATTCCTCATCTGCAGGTGAAATATAGAGCCCTATTCCATACCCCAAAATCAGTAAGGCACACAAAGTACTTGATATTTTATACCAAATGATCATTTATATATGCTATTTATCTGCAAATCATGTGCCATAGAATGTGTGTAAATGTTATGTAAAACTTAGCATTTATTATACATTTCAGAGAAAGGTGAGATAAGCCCCAGTCATATTTCATCACACATCCCTAATCAATTTGTCTGAGCTGTACCTAAGTTACAACTAGCTGTCAAACTGCATCGTTACATTAGTCTATCATAACATGCCTAGTTACGTACAGCCTACTTAAGTACCTATTTGTGCCATCCGGCCTGAAGTCAGAGCTTGACGTTTCAGCTTCCCAGCCAGTCCTCTACACCAGTATCTCACATACCTTTCTCATTCATGGTGCTCTATAGAGTGAGGAGGGGTCAGCCCATGCTCGACTCCTGTGTTATTACACAGTATAGTGAAAAATGCTTCTTGTTCAGAATATTGTTTAACCGGACGTTTCCACCTAATTGTCATCCTTCTTCCTACAAGATCGAACAAGCAAGTTCATTTCTTCTTGTAGCCACATTTCAGCTGCTGTGCTTATGAAGGAGCATCAGAAAATGGAAATGCTTCATTCTTTGTCCTCATAGCACAAGTCTCAGAAAAATATGGCAATGAAGCACACATTTAATTTTCTGCACCATTTAAACAGGTCGTCATTAGAAAAGAAGCAATTCTGCATTCTAGGCCCTGTACTTGCATCAAGCACTATAACACATGTAATGCACACACAGTGACCATGTGAGCATGCAACCATGCATGCTTGTCTGTAATATTAAAAATACATATAGAAGCCTTGCCATCCATGTCACCTGTGAAAAATTAAACAAGTCATTGGAAACCAAGAATTGGTGCATCCCCTTTCCCTGATGATCCTTCCATTCCAGAGAACTAATGTTGCTTATTACCTATATTGTGGTGTTTTTACAGAGCCTTAATCGAAGTAACCCAATAGGACTGCATAGCATTATTCGGCATGAGTGTAATAATTACATTTGCATAAGCAACCAGATCCTCAACAAAGGATAGACAAGAGGGTGAAATAGTCTTGAGAATATTGTATAGATGTATGTCTGAAAGATCGCCACACTGCAAACTGCAAACTGCCGCTTCCAAAATCAAAATGACGAGGAGTGGACCCTTCAATTGCTGGTGCAAGAAAGTGCTTTTTATTAAATTTGTGCCAGCGTGTCCACCATGACGCGTTTCGCCTCAAAGAGAGGCTTGATCACATGACAAACTGCAAGCCAATAGGCAGACTATTTAAAGTGACAGTGCAAGGCAACAGATGATAGACATGGAAGAAATACTGTGCAAATTTGCGTCAATGGAACCAATAAATAAATAAATATTGTACCAAATTTAAGATAACCTGTATGTACATAGCAGCAAACCTATAAAATGGCAATTTAATATATCATATTAAAATTAAGAAACATAATTGTGTTTTAAATTGATTTGCATTATAGTAAATCACAGGCGGTAGTGCATATAGAAAATTCATATAAGCCATAGTGGCTATATATATGTATGTATGTATGTATGTATATGGCATTTCTATAGTGTGAACCTAGACAAAAGACAGTGGTGAGTTGTGCAGCGTCAATGAAAAACAAATTAACAAGTCATTGGATGGGTAGCTGGGTTGCGGACAGTTAATGCACTGTGATATAGCATTCTTTAAATCGTGAGTCTTCAACTCTTTCCTAAATTGGAGCTGTGCTGATCCAATAGATATGCTGATGCAGTTACAGATTCTAGGTGCATAGATGAGAAAGGGTCTCTGTCTTGTTTTTTTCATTTTTATAGTTGTTATATTATGCAGTCTGATAGTGTCTTGGCTTTGATTGTGCCATGACCCACTAGAGATGTTTAATTTGGCTGTAAGATATGGAGGCTGCTGGTTGTGATGGCATTGTAAATGACACAGCTGGTTTTGAAGATGGTGCTGGCTGGTAAGTGAAGCAAATGGAATTCCATCTGATTGTTGTGATGATATCATATTTCTACAGGTCCTGCGTGTGACATGATACAACATGGAGAATTCCCTTGGGGTGTGAAGTATGGGAGGTCCTGGAGTATGTTATTACCATTTGCAGATGCGAGCATAGAAGGGGTTGAACAGCAGTCTTGAGTCGCTCTCTATAGGAAATTGTTCCAATTTGTCCAGAAGAGATAACTGGTAATAGGCCTTCTTTATTTTCTTGGTAATGTGTTCCTTGAGGGTGTCCAACGTGAGCCCATTTAGCTTGGCATTCACTGAAAGTTGTGGTTCAAAACTGTCAAGGTTCATCCCAATGAGCTACGTTTTTACTGTGTCTTATTTGTTGTTCTTTGGAAATAACAGGAATTTTGTCTTGGTTGGTATGAGCTTTACATAGGTGCTGGTCATCCATGTCTTCGTGGTGTGCAGGCAGTATTTGAAGCATTAAATGTCTGAAGCAGACAAGCCTTTTAAGTAGAGTTGTGTGTCATCAGTATATTGGTGAATCTTGATGCAGTTATCTGTGAGTAGAGCGCCAAATGGCTCCACGTAGAGATTTAAGATGACAGGAAAGGAAAGGGAACCGTGGGAGATTCCACAGGGGATCAGGATCTTTTGGAACCGGGAGCTGCCATGTGAACAAACTGGGTTGACTGGAAATGTAGGAGGAGAACAAGTGAAGGACATTGGTGGTGAATCTGATTCAAGATTCAAGGGTGCATATCAGGGTGGGATGGTCAATTTTGTCAAAGGCAGCTGAGAGGTCCTGCAATATCAGATGGCAGGGGTCATCTTCATTTGTGGTCAAGAAGGCATCATCTACAAGGTGAAAATAAATGGTCTCTCTGCTACAGTGTGATCTGAAACTAGACTGGTATTCATGCAGGAGATGGTTAGCAGTGATGTGATCTTGGAGGGGCTTTTTCAATGAGCTTGCCAATGAATGGCAGGTGAGTGATGGGCCAATAGTTGGCGAGGTCATCCAGGCTTAGTGGAGGTTTTTTAGGAGCGGGAGGGTCTGGCCTATTTTGAGAACTTCTGGGAAGACACCTTGCGTGAGGGAGGCATTGCTAATAGTGAGCTGAAGTGAGAAAGTGTCCAAAGAGCACTTTGCTAAAGGACAACACCCTAGCCCCGCTGAAGAAACCCCCACACAGACACACCAGCAAGGGGGGCCAGCTTGTTCATCCCAGAACTCCTTGCCTCCAAGCATGCCTTCTGGAAATTAGAGAAGGAATGGCACAGTGAACAAACTCCGACAGCCGCGCAGCACACAAGGATGCCATCCGCAACCACCACCCCCACCTCATCAGGGCAGCCAAGAGGACCTCCTTCAAAGACCGCCTGAACAACAATGCACACAATAGCAAGGAGCTCTTCAACATCATGAAGGAACTCTCCAACCCCAGCTCCAACACCAACGACATCCTGCCTTCGCAAGCCCTGTGCGACTCCCTCGCCACCTTCTTCCAACGCAAGATAGCAGACATCCACGACAGCTTCAACACCCATACAGCCCCAACTGACAGCAACACAACAGACACTCCGCACACCATCAACCACGATCCCCTGCTAGCCTGGGCCAGCGTGAGCATCGATGACACCATCAAGACCATGAGCACAATCCACTCCGGCTCTCTGTCAGACCCATTCCCGCACCACGTCTTCAACAAAGCAAGCAGCTCCATCGCGCCCCACCTGCACAACGTCATCAATCTCTCCCTCGAGACCACGACCTTTCCAAAGAGCTGGAAACACGCCCAGATCAACGCCCTACTCAAAAAACCTAAGGCAGACCCAAGAGACCTCAAGAACCTCTGGCCCATCTCTCTGCTCCCCTTCCTGGCCAAGGTCATTGAGAAAATCGTCAACAGACAGCTAACCCGATACCTTGAAAAAAACAGAATCCTGGACCCTTCACAGTCACGGTTCCGCATCAACCGCAGTACCGAAACTGCCCTCATCGCCTCCACCGATGACATCAGGACCCTGCTGGACAATGGTGAGACCGCAGCACTCATCCTCATAGACCTCTCCGCCGCCTTCGACACCGTCTGCCACTGCACTCTACGCACACGCCTCCACGCTGCAGGTATCCAAGACAAGGCTCTGGAATGGACCACCTCCTGCCTCTCCGTCAGAGCCCAGAGTGTCTGCCTCCCCCCATTCAGTTCCAAAGCCTCCGAGATCATCTGCGGCGTACCCCAGGGATCCTCCCTCAGCACAACACTGTTCAACATTTACATGGCCCCGCTTGCACACGTCACCCGACAGAATGACCTCAACATGATCTCCTACGCGGATGACATTCAACTGATCCTCTCCCTCACCAAGGACAACATCACCGTCAAAGCCAACCTCCACAAAGGAATGAAGGCCATCGCCGACTGGATGGAGGTCAGCCGTCTGAAGCTGAACTCGGACAAGACGGAGGTCCTCATCCTCGGCTCCAACCCTTCAGCCTGAGATGACTCCTGTTGACCGACGGCACTGGGGGCAGCCCCACACCCACCGACCACGCACGCAACCCTGGAATCATCCTCGACTCAACGCTCTCAATGACCAAGCAAGTCAACACCATCTCCTCCTCCTGCTTCAACACCCTCCGCATGCTCCGCAAGATCTGGAGATAGATCCCGACAGATACAAGAAAGACAATCACCCAGGCCCTTGTCAGCAGCAGACTCGACTACGGAAACGCCCTGTAACCGGGAGTCCCGACCAAGCTCATCAAACGACTACAACTAATCCATAACGCCTCGGCATGACTGATCCTCGACTTGAGAAACCTGCCCTGGCTCCCCGTCAACAAGAGGATATCCTTCAAGCTCCTCATCCACGGACACAAATCACTCCACAAGACCGGCCCAGCCTACCTCAACAGATGGCTCTCCTTCTACATCCCCAAATGTCAGCTACGCTACGCTGACCTCTCACTCGCCACCGCCCCTCGCATGCGAAAAACAACCACCAGCGGGAGATCCTTCTCCCACCTGGCCGCCAAGACATGGAACACCCTCCCACTGAGCCTACGACAGACCCAAGACCTGCTGACCTTCAGAAGGATACTCAAGACCTGGCTGTTCGATCAGTAGCACCCCCCCCACTCCCCAGCACTTTGGGACCCTCGCGGGTATGTAGTGCGCTTTACAAATGATTGATTGATTGACTAATTGACAAGGGTAAAACTTCATATACATAAGAAATGGCTTTCAGGGAGTTGAGTATGGTGGTGAGATCTGACAGTGATAGGACTTTGAAGGCTGACCATTACAGGATTCTATATAAAATAGTGGGTATAAGAGACAAAGCAGGCTTAGTGTTATCAATGCGCTTTTGAAGAAGATATTGAAGGCTTTGAACTTTTCTGTGGAGTGAGCAATAGGTGGATCTGGTAAGGCGATAATGCAGTGTTTGGCTGTCTTGAAAAGAGGACTGCTTCTGTTGGTGTCTCCACTGGTGGTCTCAGTGTAGTACTTTGCTTTGTATGATGCGATGAGCTATCTGTGCAGCGTCATAATGTTATCAGGACTGCTGTTTTCTTCTGTTACCTTTCCTGTCCGAGGATAGATCATTTATTGTCGGCAAGTACTATACAGCACTAAGGTTCTGAAGGCTTTGGCTTGCACTTGTGTGTTTTATCTGGGGCTTGGACATAGATTTCCCCCAAAAAGTCTTTAAGTTGTTTACCACGGTGTTGGCACAGAACATGAAGTTGATATCGTGAGAGATGGGTTCAAGCATTAAGTTGTCTATGGAGAAGTCTGAAGAATCTGGAGGTTTGGCCTTGTTTTTGTTGACCTTTGTTTGATGGTCCAGTCCTGGGGTATCGGTGGTTTGCATTGGATTGTTGGTGATGTTGTAAAGACAAGGTCAAGGATGTGGCCTTTGGAATGTGTTGGTTAAGTGACACATGCTGTGATAGGCTGAGTGTGTCCATAAAGTTAAAAAGGATATCGCTTGTTAGGTTGAAGTTGCCCAACAGGGTGGTGTGGGGCATGTTGGATGGAAGAGGTAGTGAGGAAATTTTAAAAATCATCAATGAAGTTCTTGTTGTGCCTGGACAGCCTGTATATTACATGGCAGGTGGTGGTCTAAGTAGCGGTCCAAGTTACAAATCGTGGGAAATGGCATGTGAGCAGCTCCATGAAGTTTAGTGGTACTTGCTTTCCTACGGTGCAGGACCAGGAAAACTTTTAGATGACAGTGAGGCCTTCTACCTTCTTATGTGTGCAGTCCACAGGATGGATGCAATGCCCTGTGGGAAGAAGGATGTCTAGGATGTGTCAGGATGTGACGGTTAATCATGTTTCTGTGATGAAAAGGACATAAAGCAGGTGACAGGTGATGTCTGGTGCATGGAGTACTGCAGAGCAAGCATTCTTGTGTATGAGTTGGCATATGCATTCTGTAGTTGGAGGATTGTGGTGGTTAGGACGAGGTTGGGTGTATGAGTTTTGTGAATGCTATGTGAATGTCTTGGTCATCTAGATCTCGGTGTGATTCTGGGTTTGACAATATTGAGTGCTCGGTGAGGTACATGATTTTCCCTTAACTTTTACGTTTCAGTGGAACAGGGGTACATGCCCAACACACTTCCTGACCCTAACAATCCCAAACTGGTGATACCCTTGCCTGTGTCTGCTCTTTGCAAGGGCCAGCAAGGCGAAATGACACCTTGAAGAGTTTATTGAAATGGGGGGAAGGCAGGAAGTCATGTGCAAAAAGATAATGGGAAATGTAGGGATGCTAGTTCCTGTGCTGGTGGGTGGTAGTATATCCAGTGATGTTACTTGCTATGCAGATGGATGATGGAATGATGAGAAATAACAACAACCAAAATTTCAGTGTATGGTAACCAAAGGGTGAAGCAACCTGTGCCCAAGTCAAAATTGCAAAAAGAACAATTGATGGACAGAATTCAGAACAATGTCATACATTCACCCTAGTACAGAGCTTTGGGCCTAAATCTATCACTTTTTGCTCACCATGCCATTTCAGTTTGGACCCAGCCATATGCAAATCAGTCTTGACCCTGCACCCAATGGGAACAGTCCAGCCTGAACTGCCAGGCCAAGTCCTCCCTGAGCTGGAAACAAGCATCCTAAGGCCGGTTTCGGGTTTTCAGCCCTTATCAGCCAGGATGGCTTGACTACAGTGGCAGGGTCCAGACTGATTTGCATAAAGCTGGGTCTAAAGTGGGGTGGCATGGTGAGCAAAAGAACAATAAATTTGTCCCGGACCTCTTAACTGGGGCTAATTGTATGATTTATTCGGCATTCTGTCCATCATTTGTTTGCGTAGGACAAGTCAAAATTGGAGCAACCTATTGTCAGTATCTATAAAGACCAGGAAGGGTCAAAGGTCTTACTGTGGTGCCATTTCTGGACATAAACAAGTAGCACTCATCTAAAAGGAGAAATAATGAACATTCAGCAACTACTTCTAATGTACCAATCAGTCTTAACTCTAAAAGTAAATCAATATGATTGCATTGCATGTCAACAACTCATGTTATTCAGTTGTTTCTTTTACGTCCCTGTTAGATGTGGGGATCTCTAGCTGGCAGAGGTAGGTACCTTTGACCAAATAGGGACCCTTGCGTCTAGAGGCTACATTTCTAAAGGGGCTACACTTCTAAAATAACCCCTGCTCATTTCCTTGGTAGCTTGGCACGAGCAGACAGGCTTATCTCAGAGGCCGTGTGTAAAGCATTTGTTAACACATACAGTAACCCAGTGACAACACTATAGATGGACAACACACAAGCTGTATTATAAAAATAAGTATTTTTATATAGACTTAACACAAGACCACAAATAACAAAAATCTACAATACTGTACTTCAAAAATGGTAGAAATAGCTTAGTTCACTTTAGAAGTTAAAATGCAACACTTTAGGTTCAATGTACCTTTGGATGCTTAACGCTATACAACGAAAGTGTTGCAGGGAAGTTGATGCGTTGGTTCCTTACACGCAAGAACGGTGATGCGTCGGGTCCCTACTGCTGCATAGGGAATGATTTGGTTCTTCTCCGCATGGGGAGGTGATGCGTCGGTTTTCTTACTGTGCTTCCCTGGTGATGCAACCGGCAGCGCCGTGATGCGATGAAGATCCGGTGCAATGAAACCAAATGGCGTTTTCTTCTTGATGCGACAATGATGCATGCAAGCCCGACGCCCGTGCGGCGACTCAACGATTCTTCGGAGCCGCGACACGCTTCTCCGGTGATGCGACGGTGTCTGCTGCGACAGCGACACTCTTAAACGGTGATGCAACGTGCTTCGGATGATGCAATGGCGACAGCAGCAGCGGCGGCACGCTTCTCCGGTGATGCGACGGCGTCTGCTGCGATAGCAACACTCTTCTCCGGTGATGCAAAGAGAACGGATGCGGTGCCACACGCTTCTTCGTCTTGAGTTGCGCTTCCAGCTCTCAGCAACATGCAGTCTCTCAGAAGGCCCAGCAAGTGAAGGCAGGGGAGCTGGTTGGTGAAGTCTGTTGTCCCTGAGACTTCAGCAGGAGGCAAGCTCTATCTCAAGCCCTTGGAGATCTATTACAAGTTGATTTGAAAGTACAAAGTCCTTTTGCCTTTCTTTGGTATTCAGGCAACCACTGCCGACAAACACCCGCAAACAACACTCAGCTTAGGGTTAGTCTCCTCCTCAGTTTCTTTGGTTCCTCTCCTCAGCAAAGGTTTTTTGTGTTTTCCAAAAGTGATCTAATTCTCTGGGGTCTGGGTCCCCTCTTTCAGACACCAAAATCCTTTGTCTCTGGAGGCAGAGAGTGTCTGTACCCAGTCCAAAACAGTTCTCGTCAGTCCTGGAGCACTTTGTTGACAAAACTCCTTCTTTTCTTTGACAGTGTGGGCCAGGGACATCAGACCCACCACAGGAGGTGGAGCCAGCATTGTGGAAGGCAGGCCCCAAGTGCAACTCCTCCCACCCATCTACATGCAGATAGCTCTATTCTGCCCTGTGCTGACTCACCCTGTCTCTTGGAATCCCCCACCCCCTGTCACTCTAACTCCAGACAAGGAATACACAACCTAGCAGAGGCAAGCTTAGATAGCTAGGCAAGAAAATATCTACTTTCTAAAAGTGGCATTTTCAAACACAGAATGTTAAAACCAACTTTACTAAAAGATGTATCTTATCATTCTGAGTTCAGGCATACTAAACTCGAATTTCTACCTTGTTCCCTGAGTCAGTTAGGATTATACGATATTATAATCAAACTGCCCATTCTGGCCTATGGGGAACAGGTAGCCTTGCAATGGTGAAAAACTAAAATGGCTGTAATTCACTATTAGGGCATGTCACACACGAGGGCATGTCCTACCTTTTACCTATAATGCACCCTGCCATTGGGCCTACCATAGGGGTGACTAATATGCAGGAAAGGGAAAGTTTAGGGACTGGCGAGTGGGTGCACTTGCCCAGTCAGCATGGCAGTACCAGACTGCACACAGGCTCTGCAATGGCAGACCTGAGACACACTTTACAGGCTGCTTCTGTGGGTAGCACAACCAGTGCTGCAAGCCCACCAGCAGCATTTGATTTACAAGCCCTGGGCACCCACAGTACACTGTACTAGGGTCTGACAGTAAATCAAATAAGCCACTCATACAGTCACTAATCCATACATCAATTTACAATAGGGAGAGCATATGCACTTTAGCACTGATCAGCAGTGGTAAAGTGCCCAGAGTCATAAAACCAACAAAAACAGTCAGACAAAATACAGGAGGCAGGCAAAAAGTTCAGGGATGACCCTGTAAAATGGCCAAGTCCAACAGTCCCTAAAACATTTAAGGTGATGTACTGTGGGAGAGAGTACAAAACTGAGGATATAAGTTATGGGCAGACAATTGCAGTATATCAAACCTATATATTGAATGTTTACTTAATGTCTATCTACTTCTATCTGCTTCTGCATAGGGGCTATTTACAAAGGTAAATTACATGTGTGAGTAATTTACACATGTAAATTTACTCTTACACTTTTGAGTAACATAGCTACGTTTGGTTATTCACAAAGTAAAGTTGCACAAAAGTGAAGAGTTACACGTCTCCACACACTGAAAAAGGGGAAGAAGCCTAACTTAAAGGTGTAAGGCACTACTCAAAAAAAAGGAAAATGTATGTAACAATACATTTCAATAAAATAAAAGTAAATTATGTTTCGTTAATTCGGCCCATTGCTTTTATTAATTATCAATGCATAATTAAAATGTTATTTTGTTTTAGTTAAAATACATTTAAAATTAGTTGACTTTGTCTCCTTTGATAAATGATTTTCATTTTAGTTATTAGTGCTGTAGCGCTTTCTTTTCAATCTACATTTAAATAAGTATATACCATTAATTTACTTTACTACTTAACATCAAAATATTTTGACAAACTTTTTCCAACTTTAATGAACATTTGTACTTTTCTCTATATTTTACCATGCCGAGATCTGGCTGACCCCCTACCTTGCAACTATAAGTTGAGCTCCATTGAAGAGCAAATTATTACTGTTTGGGACTGTGGCGTAACAAAGACCTCCGCAGTCCCAGTGTGGGGCCCTCAGCACAGTACCTTGGCTTAAGAGCTCCTAATTGAATCCGGAAGGGTGCCCTCCATATACTTTGCAGGGGGCTCCCTCAAGTTTCGTTATGCCACTAGTTTGGGGCCAGATTTACCGGTCATAAACCCACATGAAGTTTGCAGTTCCGTGCAATTTAATACATATATTTAGCAGCAGTTCTGAGAAGGGGGTAAATGTATGTGTCTGATCAGGGTGGAGTGGGAGTTTGAGGTGAGAGGAGCAGGACAGGTAAGGGTCTGGCAGTAGGAACACTGAATGCTTCGTCCTGCCAGGAATAACAATCAGGAGACGAGGCAATGCTGCTGTTGCAGCCAAAGTCTCATGAGATTTTACCAGGTGTGATTGCCACCTAATAAATTTAGGTCTGGTGTTCCAAAACCTGAGAAAGCAAGGTGTAGGAACATTGACCAACACTGAATAAGGTGGAGTGGAAATCCGTATGGTAATTCTGTTCTGCTTAGCTCATTATTAGGGCCTAGGAGCGTGTGAAATATTATTACCTAAAGCAAAATCACGTTCACTCTTTTTGAAGCACCATGTGCATTTTTATCCAGAGTCCCACAGGTGACCCCAGTTGAACTTGAATCTACATTCCATCTAATCAGGGCAAACCGTTTGAAATGTTAAATGCACAGTGGAGGTTTTGCATCAGATCTAGATTTAGCACTGTCCCCTCAGTGAGATGGTCATACTTACTCTCATGAGGTCCTACATTTTTCACTTAGGTGGCCCAAAAACTTGTATTACCTCATTTATTTACCAGCCAAGAATCGCCATTCAGCAATGACACATCTTCACCCAATGATCCTTCAAATGGCTTAAAAATAGAGGCTGGTCCGAGGGTGCCCAGGGCCTTAAATATTATACTTTTAAACATACATTTCAAAGTCACATCAAACTAAATGCAGTACAAAAAAAATGCTAAAAAGGAGCAATTCAAAGTTGCCTAAAGCTAAGTTTTACGCTTCCTGGTGTTACGCATCGGACAATGTTTACATTTCCAGTGCTTAATTTATAAAATGATGAGTGTAGGCACCTGAAGCGCTGCTCAGAATCCCACGGCTGGCATTATTAAATATCTGTGCACAGAATACTAAGGTTGGCTAGTCCTGAATCCACCTCACACCTCTTTAATTCCTGTCCCCTTATCTCCCTATTGCAGGTTCCTGCTTTCTCCTTTGGTGACTGCTTTGCCGTCCTTATCTCCATCCTTCTTTCCCGAGTGTGTGTTTTTCCCTCTTTAGCTCTGCCTGATGTGGGAAAAAAAGTGCTGGTCTGAGAAAGTAAGTGCTGGAGGCCCCTACCAGCACCCAAAGGCTCAAATGAAGCACTGCATTACCAATCCCCCTTTATCAACCATGTTAAGTCACTTCTGGTGACCTTTTGTTGGGATACAATGATGGGTGTGTTCCCTGCGTGGAACTTGGGATAGAACAGGGAGGTAGCAGGAGTTTGGAAAGCAGCAGTTACTGCCGTACTGGGAATGAATAAAGCAGCCTTGAACGATCTGGTGTCTTGGCTTCTCTTCAGTTCCTATGACTGGTGGTCCGGTCCTACGCGATGAACTCCCAGCATCTTTACCCCGTCCCGCTGTTTGCAGGTGTTCTTTTGCCTTGTTCACCACACTCCAGGTGGGTCTTTTGCAGTGTCCCTGGAGGGGCACATACAGTCTTGTGCTGCACTGCCCGAGTTCTGGGCTGCAGCGGTGAGGCTGTCCTCTCAAGCTGTCTGGGGCATTGCGCTGATTACTGACAACCGGCATTTGGTGAAAGTAAAGTTGTATCTGGACACTGCACACGTCGCAGGAGTTGCATTGCGCATGTCCAGCGGCCATCTTCTCTGTTTGGGACAAGTTGCAAGGAAACAAGTACAAATTCCTCTAGAAACGCACGCACATGTGTTCAATGTGACAGCCATCTTGGGTGTGGACAAATCACCTAATTTGCCTGGATTCTTCTTTTGCCTGTTCTGTCATTGGTGACAGGCAAAACATAAAGAATTCATTTGAACTTCTCCTGCTTTGGTTCATGTTTTGAATACAATTACAAGAGTAACTCGACAAAAATATTATTATTTTGTAAATGCATTTCCAATATTATTATTTTATTAATAACAATAATAATAATATATATAACAAAAAAACTAAGCAAACAGTCCATATACCTGTATGATTACTCTTACAACAGCATCTACTACAATTCTTATAATCTTACTATAGCATTTACCCCATGGAGAGAATTTAGGCACCAGCAGCTTTTCTACGGGTACCAGACACTCCCCCGTTATATTGGCAACAATAGAAATAAACTTTTGAAGCCTACTTAGAAGCGATGGATTGTGATACTTTCACTTCCAAGGAAAAAACACTCTTAGTTTACAATCTGGGTACTGAGGGTCAGAATATTTTGAAAACATTACCATCGGAGATTGTAAGTGTTTACACATTGGTTGGAGAGGACGGCAATTCTTCAACAACTATTGATGAGTATGCCTCCATAATTAGTACCATAGACAAGCGCTCCAATCCAAAGAAAAACACTGTGCTTGAACCCACAAGTTTCTTTAATGTTCTCAACTTCCAGGAGAATCTAATGACGGCTTTGTTGCAAGTCTCAGAACACTGGCTGCAACATACAATTATAGAGAGTTCAAGGATGAAATTATCAGGCACCAATTGATAGAATGGACCAACAATAGGAAAATCCAGGAGAAACTTTTATCAACTGAAGATCCTGATCTAGAGTATGCATTAAAGATGGAGAGAAGTATTGAACATTCACAAGTATGCATTGAGGAAATGAACGAAGTTACCAACCTGGGTAGGTGAAACACCTTAACACCAAGTCCAGCGCTAAGCAATCCAGTAAAGGAACACATTTAAGTCTTTCCTGAAATGTTGAAGGTCATTCTCCCAAACCCAGGGGTGAAAAAATAGATAAGAACAAAAACACGTTTCCACTGTGAGAACAGATCCCATCTGGGCAATGCCAGATATTGTTCAGCATTGAATCAAGTGTGTTTCAAGTGTGGAAAGAGAGGCCATTTTGCATGAGTGTGCAAAGCAAACATTACTCAACAATCTGCTCCTTCACAGTTGATCAAGAACATTGGGGAACATTTTGGCGACTCTTATGACGAAAACAACACTCTTTTGATGCTGTCCTCAACTGAACAAAGGGAGAGCACTGTGGTAGAGATATCATCTGGAGAAGTGTGGCTCAGGGGTTAGAGGCGGCAGACCCGGAAGCTGAGGTCGGCCCTGGACCAGGGTTCAATTCCTCGCCTCGGCAGGTCTTGGGCTAAAAAATTCCACGGACTCGATAATTCTCGCTCTGGTGCCTTTTCGACTCACGGGTTCACACTCTGCGACTCTGGGCAATAGCTTGCTTAATCTCCACAACGGCCCCTCGCCGCGGGATGCCTGGCTTTCACCTTGTGGATACCCTGCCAGGGTTATCTCACAGGGGAATACCTGGACGGGTTCCCTAAGCAAGCGCTTAGATACCGACCTCGGTCAGTGATTTGCGCTATATAAATACATGTACATTTACATCTGTCACAGGCTTACGGAAAAGGAAGCCCCCATCTTGTCCTATTTCTGTGAACAGGAACGGCATTGAGTTCTTGGCAGATTCGGATTCTCCGTTTACTTTACTGAACGAAAAAGATTTTGATGAAATCGAGAACACTGTTGTGCATGAATCTCGTACCAAAATATTTGCTTATGGGTGCAAAAGAGTGGAAATTGTGGGAAAATGTGATGCAGATTTGCGATTTGATGGTAAACATGCTATAGGATCTGTGTACATCGTCAAGGAAGGTAGTAATGTCTTAGGTTTGAGTGAACTTGGGAATATTTTAGACCCCAATCATCCCGACATGGTACTGTCTGAACAAAATGTTGACAACATATCTAGCACTTGTCCTAACTCCAATTTAGTCAGCCAGGTTGGAGTTGAGGAATGGGTCAGATGTTACCCCGATGTCTTATGTGAACGGCTATGAAAGCTTAAGGGTTTTCAGCACCACATAGTTTTGATACATGACGCAAAGGCTGTAGCTCTAAAAGTGCGTAAAGTACCTCTAAGCTTACGTAGAGAAATACAAATTGAACTGGATAGGTTGTGTACTACCGGAATAATAGAACCCATTGAAGGTTCGGAAGGGTTGGCACCCATCGTACTTGCGCGTATGGCTGACAAGTCTATGAGACTTTGTGTGGATCTTAGAGATCTCAATTCTAACCTCTGAGTGGATCGGCAACCGTTACCCAACATAAATGAAATGTTATCAACTTTGGGCAAAGCCAAATATTATACCTCTCTTGATTATATCTTCGGCTTACCATCAGATTGAGTTAAGTAGCTCTAGGCATGTAACATCATTTGTTACGCCTGAAGGGGCATTTTGATATATCCGAATACCATTCGGAATGGCTTCAGCATCCTCTGTATTCCAGCGGTTGATGAATAATCTGTTCAATGACATCAAAGGAGTCACATTCTTCCAAGATGACATCCTAGTTTTTGGGGAATCCTTGGCAAAACATGACAGCAGAGTGATGACTGTTCTTGACATCATCAAGGGAAGCGGGATGACACTAATCAGCATAGGTTGGAGTAAATGCCTGACGTCAAAAATGATGGTGCTCATTGCCTTTCAAGGTTGCCCTTAGAGGACTATGATAAAGGTCTGGGGGATATTGGCGATTTATAAATTGTGTGTGTGGTGAGTTTGATTGGTGATACTATGAAAGTAGCATTGTCTGAACAAGAATGGTTAGATGAGGCATAGAATGATTGAACCCTTCAAGAGGTGATGAGGTGTGTGGTAGATGGTTAGCCTACTCCTTGGAATACACTTGAAGCATTGGTCCCTTTCAGGAGAGTATGGGAAGAATTATCCATTGTGGGAAGCATTCTGTGTAAGGGTGGACAGTTGGTTGTCCCAGAGTGCCTTCGGGAGAGAGGGCTGGTGCTGGCCCATGAAGGTCATCTTGGGATCCGGGCCATGAAAAGAAGGATAAGGGAGGATTTCTGGTGGCCTGGCGTTGACAGGGCGATCGAACACTATAACACTATGTTAGGAATTGTTGTACATATGTCCTCAGTGACAAGTTGCCAGTGACTTGCCCGTCACCTGTCAATCCTATTGTGGTTAAGAATACACCATGGAGCAAAGTAGCATTTGATGTGGCTGATCCTTTTGGTGTTGGGGCAGTACACCCAAGTATGCTTTGGTCCTGATAGACTATATGTCTGAGTGGCCTGAGGTGAAATTTGTGGACAGTATGAATTTGGATACCCTCATTAAGTTCTTCAAAGAAGTTTTTTGTAGGGGAAGGTTTTCAGAAGAGTTGGTAACTGACAACGGAACCCAGTTGACATCTAGGAAAATGGATAGTTGTATTGTTAATTTTGGTATAAAGCACATTTTAACTTCTCTCTATCATTCCCGCAGAAATGGTCTTGTGGGGAGGGTTAATAGTTGCATCAAAGATCAATTGCAGCTTGCACTCATCAATGGGTTACATTGGAAAGAATAGGTGAATGATATGTTATGGGCCATGAGAACTACTCCTCATATAAGCACAGGGATGTTACTTTTTACTTTGCTGAGGGGGAGAGTTGCGGGGAAAATGCTCAATAAACAGTGGATTGAAAGGAAAACCGTTGATGCAACAAAAATGGCTAAGATAGCAAATGTGAGGACTTCTGTTCAGGAGAAGTATGGTTCCGCAAATTAACATCATCGTGTTCTAACTGTCCAGGTGGGTGAATGGGTTAGAGTTATGAGACCGGGTTTTGTCCCCAAGGGTTGGTCACATTTTTCTGCACCTGTTCATGTGATGGAGGTGAAGGAACATTTTATGGTATTAGAAAATGGAAAGACATTGAACAAGTATTTTATTTCGTTGTACCCAAAGCTGAGTATGTAGGGAGGAAGATGGGGTGCATGCTGGTTCCTCTCTGGTCAAGGGTGACTGTACCCAGTCCAATGGCTCTGCTGTGGGGAGAGTATCTGGAAGAGTTATTGTACATCCATCAAGACCTATCTAGACCAGGAGTAGTGCTGTCTAAAGAGGGACTGACAAGGAGAGGAGGGGTACTTACCTTGAGGGCCTCTGTCAGGGCAAAGGTATGCCCCATGAAGTTTAGCGATTATGAAATGTTTTAATCTGTTTTCCTATTGCACCCTTTTAGTTAATTTCATTGCTATTGTTCTTCATGAATATGTCATGTGTTTTGTTTTCCACTGTCTAATTCAGTCATATATACATATTTTGTCATTTAATCATTTTGTTGGGTAGGAAGGGGGGTGTGCTGGGGTAGAATTTTGGGTGAGTTCCCTGCGTGGAATCAGGTTAGAACGGGGAGGTAGCGAGGTTTCGGGGGATCGGCAGTTATAGGGAATGAATAAAGCAGTCTTGAACGTACCTGAGTCTTGGCATCTCTTCACCTTTAGATCCAAGTATTTTAGTGCTCTGAAGTATTCAAAAAGAAAAGACACAGCACTTTATAAAATTCGCAACTAAAGAAGTAAACTCTTACCTATTTCCACAAACCAGATAATAAATCACTTTGTGGTGGGGTGGGGGGTTTGAATTTAGAGGTCGTCGACAAATTGTTTAGAATGGACTGAGTAGTAAACCGATATATATTCTTCCCATTCAATACTGGCAAATGATCATTTTTTATTCACTGATGTGTTTTATACTTCTTTGAACAAAAAATGCAATGGGAAAACTTGGCCAAGTCCGTGATAGAAGCGAGATTGGGGCAAGAAATGAGGGAGCATACTATCAAGGAATGGCTTTAAAATGATCGCCACTTTAGCGGCAGGAAACTGCCTCTAAAACGGCGATAATGGGCTTGATAATATGCCGAAGAAAATTCCAATAAAAGCCCATGTTAACACTAGAACATGGGCTTCTATTGGAATTCACTATGGCATATTATCAAGTTCATTATCGCTGTTTTAGCGGCAGTTTCCTGCCGCTAAAGCGGCGATCATTTTAAAGCCATTCCTTGATAATATGCCCTGTAAATGTTTAACGCCACCCTCGGGAAATTTGCACTGTAGCCGCGCATGCACATTAACACATGGTCAGCGACTAGCTGCCGCCCCCCTCCCAACTTACCACACCAACTCCCGGACACATGAACATGAAACATGGTTATCTTTGGAAGGCGGGGGTCGCGGGACCCCCGGCCGTATTTATTAAGATATAAAATTGCAGAATTTTAATAGCATGATAAATACGTTATACAAAAATCAGCAGGACATTAGATACAATATTGTCAACAAACTTGAGAGGCTAACCTTAACAGAGACTCTAATACAAGTTGTTCCTAACCAAAACTAACATCCTCAGCTAGATTTTTGTATACTACATTTCTGGCCATATGGCAAGGTCGCTAACCGGTGTCAGGTCTTATTAGCTGCGCCTTACCTAGAGATGTGCGCATGCGCAGCCGGGCCTAGTAATTACCCGGTCCACGCCGTGAATCCAATTACTAGCTGCGCCTCACCAAGAGATGTGCGCATGCGTAGCCGGGCCTGGTAATTACCTGGTCCACGCCGTGAACTCCATTTACCCACTAAAGGAGGGCCCTTACTCTGCGCCATCCGGTGACGTCATGAGTATGCGCGCGCGGGGTGGCTACCAGCCTAAGGAAAGCGTGACTACTCCAACCCGCGCCCCTTTGAACAGCAATTACCTTGCCCCTGAAGTTCTTATGAGGTGCCAAGGGCACCTCCCCTTGGGCGGGAACCTCCATGGGATGATGCCCGCCCCCTCAGACCTTAAAATAGCTGCTCACCGGTCATGACCTTACCGCATGCCCCAAACCTAATAAATACGACGACCTATGGAAGAAAAGAGCTAAAGGACAACTACTCTAACTAAATATCACAGCAAAATCAACGTCACTACAAAGGAGAGAAGGTCCTAACACAAACACCCCAACACAGCATATTCGCATAATTCACTAACTGGGAAAAAAGGCCTAAAATACACTTAGCAACAAAATACATGAATCACATAACGCACGTTAAACCAGTATATGTACATTGAACTAATACAGCTTCGACCGTGTAGTTCCAGGGATGGTGGGTGGGAAAACAAGAAGCCCCGAGCGCGGGGCACGACACTCTGTGGGGGAGCGTCCAGAGAACAAGAGGGTCTCCTGGGCGCTCCCCGCTTCTTTATCCTCAAGGGGCCAGGTGAGGGCGGCACGCCCCCACCCAGCCCCTCCTGCAGCCCGCCCCTCCCCGACCCGGAAGCCCCTAAAATGACATCCGGGTCAAGGGGGGCGCAAACCAATCAGTGGCGAGGCGCGCCCGGAAGGGCACGCCCCTCCACCGAGGAGCTCTGAGGAGGGGGACGGTCGCCGCGCCGCCATGCGGGCGGGGGGGCCAAGGGCCCCCCCTTTTTAATTGTTTAGCTTATCGGGCATCATATCGGAGTCGTTTCTGCCAAGATACTTCCCACCTCTGAATAGGATTAGCGAAAAGAAACGTTTTCCGATGCATTCAACACTGTTGACTGCCGTGCCGTGTCCTAGTGTTACTATGCAACAGACGTTAACAATATGGCGGCAGAGAAACAGCAGGGCAGAGACATTGCTTGCATGCAATCAGAGTTTCTGTGGTTATACCATTCAAGAACAATCCATGAATACAGGCAACTGAACGTGGAATGAAATGCTGTGACTTTATGTTATGAATACATGTTTATCGTTTTGATATCCCTCTCTTCCTTCAATACCATTGTCGCTGTGATACATTGACAGTCTTTTTGTAAAGTGAATATCGAGTATTGTATTTTGATCGAGTAGAGGGAGAGTGCATCTTTTTATTTAATTACCAAGGTTTCTCAATTTCAAGAATGTCCAGATGTTATTTCTGGCTCTCGTGAATGTGGCCTGCTGTTAAAATGAAATTAAAAAAGCTCAGTGACACTGCACATTTATTTTTGTTGTTTATGTAAACAGTGGAGGGTTTTGAAAGTCTCTGATCTGTGCAAACTCAAAACTCTCACATGTAGGAATCCATTGTCTTCGCATCAGTGTCCCACTTGTGCTTTCCTGTTTTCAGCAATGCATGGGCTCTCTGATTAATACATCAAGGCGGAGGCCCTGTTATGTAAGGACAGTGTGTGTTTCCAAAAGTGAGCGTGAAAGTGCGCACACAACACCATGATCTCATTCACCCCGTTGTGCCACATTTTACCTCCGACTGTGAACGTCATTTATCACTGGGAATGAGCTGCGCGGATCTGGATTCATCATATTAAATTTAGACCATGACACTGCTGTTTTTCTCCTGATGCCAATCTGTTTCTAAGTACCCTTAATAAACATGAACGCAGTATCTTTGCTTTGGCGCTCTACTAGATGTCCTGAAGTATCTTCTCTGGGTAAATGAAAGCCTTCCTTGCTTAATCCATTCAGAACCAACACAACAAATGGACAAACAACAGTCCACAATATAATACAGCGCTCTACACCTTGTGTACTTTATTCTGCTTTGTTCAGGATTATACTAATTCAAAACCCATGGGGTGCCTCATGAATGGATGTGAAGTAGCCAAAGTATAGGGTTCAGGTAACAAAACTGTTTCTATTGGGAGCTCTTGTATCACCCTAAAATGCAGGTCTGATCACATTGAGTTGTCTAAGTCCAGGCTTAGAAGAGACGTAATCATGACTTTCCAAGACTAAGGGGTCTACTATGCAAAGTCCGCCCGCCACCGCAACGACTAAAGGGACCGCCCGCCATAGGTGGGGCGGTCCTATCATGCAAATCAGGATGCGCCCACCACACTGGCGGGCGCATCCCGCATTTTGTACATTGCAGCGGGCGGTGCTTTAAGGAGCACCCGCCGCAATGTACAAAATGCATGTAGTGCATTTGCATGCACAACGTGGCAGGCACCACGCGGTGCCTGCCACCTTGTGCATGCCCATGCAGGGGTTACCATAGGTAACGCCCATGTGCATCCCCCACACCCCCAACGCTCTGGGGGCCCGCAAGGGGCCCCCTAGAGGAAGGACCACATGCCTTTTCATGGTGGCAGCGCCGCCATGGAAAGACTCTCCTCTGCATGCATCATAATATGGATGGCGGTGTCTTGTAGACACCACCACCATATTATCGATGGGTGGAAAAGGGCCAGACCGTCTTCCCGTCCGCCGTGGACCCCCAAGCCATTCTAATATGGCGGGGGATCATTGTGGCAAGGATGGTGGGCTTATCGCCCCCGGCGGGCTGTCGCAATTCGCCCGCCATCCTAATAGGCCCCTAGGAAATTTTTACTCACAAACAATTCATTTTGTCATTCACTGAACCATTCATACCTTAGATAGGTTGTACGACATTGCAACGCAGGCGTTTACCACGCATGCCTTTACCATGCATTGTTTACCAGGAAATACCTGTATATATACCTGTATATATATATATATATATATATATATATATATATATATATATATATATATATATATATATATATATATATATATATAGCTTGACAAAGGGCGAGTAAGCCCGAAACGCGTTGCTGTTTTCATGTATAAAACTACATCCTTGCTGTACCTGGCTGGTCCGTCTCCTTCCATTGGTGTCACGCCGCGCTGTGCTGTGTCAAGCTGTGTGGTGCTGATTCTGCATATATATATATATATATATCAATTCACAGTTTGCTTCAAAGCATGATGCGCACTCAGGAAGTTACAGCCAAAAAGGGTTAATTCTTGGTTACACGCTACGCGTTTCGACACTACTTGTGTCTTGATCACACGTTAAACCACTCTGTTAGGGGTACCATGTTATATACAAACATCAACACAAATGAGGCAACAGTAAAGTCATGTGACGTTGTTCGTAAACATAACCGCCATCTTGGAACGTGGTAAATATATCCAACAAACAGTGCATTTTCAATCATTTGCAATTATTTCTAGGTATTAGTCATGTCTTTTAACTTTGTTATGGATCTTTTACAACATAAGTTAACACAGAGTGCCATAATCATATGAACCAGAGGGACTTCGCGTATATAAACATTCGTCATTTAGAACGATCGTCATTTTACACGACGTCATGATTATAATTCGATACCGGGTAGATCTCCGTTTACTGTGAAGAATATCGCTACCCATGATCCATACTTCACATCCTTCATATACTGTGTTACTTGGAATATATATATATATATATATATATATATAAATATTCAAGCATTCTTCCCGAAACGTCTCTCGCACTCCCGGCAGGCAAATGCGTCAGAAAAAGGGATACGGACACCAATTTGTGTGGTATAGCAGGTCTTGTTTTATTGAAGCCTCGTCAGACGCGTTTTGGATAACAGAGTATCCTTGATCACTGGCAGAAACGCAGTCCGCTTACTGTTTTTGTGCCATTCTTAGAAATGCTTTCACCCGTGTCACGTGGTACAATAAACATGAAAGACATACTGGCAGCACTTTCTTCATTTAACTCATTGTGAATGCCAAATGAACCACCCCAAGTCGAATCGAGATACAGGGGGAAACTTGAAACATTGTTTGTCTGTATAAATGCAGGGAAACAAAGTAACTGTGAATTTAAAAAAGGCATTTAAATAAATAAAGATAAAAGGGTATCACTTAAAATGTCAACATAATCATATATAACATATGTAAATAAATAAATAAAAACTATATTTACAGAAAAGTCGTTTCTTCAAATATAAAAAATTCGCAACAGTACTGATAGTGATAACTGATAACTGAATTAATTCATGAATTGTATGAGTCCCACTAAAGGTATGTTCAAGTATTGCTTCAATAAATTTGTACAAAGTATCACCGTATGTAACCAATATATTAGTCAGCATCAATTCAATAGTGCATAACCAGAAAGTGCCTGAGTAGTGCAAAAATGTGATTGTGCCAATGTGCAAGTACTATAAAAAAAGGGTGTGTTTCAATTAAAAAATATATATATTAAAAAGTCAATATATATATATTAAAAACAGGAACAGGGGGGAAACGAAAATGTTTCAGCAGCTAAGGGATACAATGTACAGTATTAAAACTCATGTGTTGCACTATATGGAAACTCTAAAGGAAGATATGGAGATCCTCTGTGTTATTGAGCCCTTTAGGATGCTTACTGTCCAGTTCTAAAATTATCTTAGACTCCAGTTCTCTCAAAGCTTTTTCCCTATTTCCTCCTCTTGGGCATTCTGGGATGGCTGAGATCACAAAATATTGGAGACATTTTAGATCATTGCCATGCACTGCTTTAAAGTGTCTGGCAACCGGGCATGCTGTATTGTTGTTAACTATAGCCTTAAGATGTTGTAGGATTCTGACATGCACCTGTAACTTGGTACTGCCTACATATCTAAGGTCACAGGTGCATGTCAGAACATAGCGTGCATACTCGATTTTGCAGTTGAAATTGCCTTGGATCTTGATCTCATTGGGGCTGAAGGGGGTCATGTATTTAGTGGTGGAGATGCTGAATTTACATGCCCTGAATGATGAGCATTTATAGAAACCCTGCCTGGGTTATAACCAAGAGGTTTCTGGATTCTTGCTCACAATCTGAGATCTCATAGAGGTCCCTCTACTAAATGTGATAGTAGGTGTCAGGTAAATCAGGAGCTAAGACTGCATCTATCAGGACTATGGGCCAATTGCGATTGATAATGGATCGAATTTGGCGTTCCTGCATGTTGAAGGTAAGGATGAGCCTAGGTGTGTTGGTTTCATCAGTTGATTCGGGAGTGGCATTGGTAGATTCTAATAGTGATTCTCTTGACCTAGTGTTGACCTTAGACAGGGCTTTGATTGAGAGTGGATATACTGTAGCCTCTCTGTCTGAATCTTTTGAGTGCTTCCCTTGTTCATACCTCTTGTTGGCCTATGGTGCTGCATATTCGCTTAATTCTCAATAGTTCACTATATGGTATGCTTTGAACTAGATGTTGGGGATGGACACTCGACGCATGGAGCGTTGAGTTGCCCGCTGTTGCTTTTCTATGGAGGGTAGTGTTGATTTTGCCCGCCTCAACATATACTTTTACATCAAGAAAATCCACCTCCATGTCATTGATGTGCGAGATGAATTTCAAATTTACAGTGTTGTCATTGATGTTATTGAAAATACATTAGCACCATTGCCTTGCCACACAATAAAAACATTGTTGATGAGCCTAAGCCAATGTCTGACATGTCTACTGAACTGTTCACAATGCACCTGTTTGAGGATCTGCTCCTCCCACCAGCCCACCGTTAAACAGGCGCAGCTGGGGGAGAAGCAGGATCCCATTGCCACTCCCCATAGTTGTTTGTACATCTGGGTGCCAATGTTCAATTGCTTTGAGCCCCACATCATGATCAATACATGTATATAGTGATTCGATGTCAAGAGTTATAAGTCTCATGTTGGCTTCCCGTTTTATTTCCTTGATTTTATTGAGGAAGTCACCTGTGTCTTTAAGATATTTCAGAAGGTCTTTGACTAGATCCTGTAGATAGTAATCGACATACTGAGATAAATGTTCCCCAACACTGTTGATAGCAGTTATGATGGGTCGACCGGGAATGGGACTGATGTTTTTATGGGTTTTCGGTACAAAGTAGATGAGGGGATTATTGGGTGTTCAATCCATAAAAAATTGAATTCCTCAGTGGAAATCATACCATCCCGTTTGAATAGGTATAGGTGTTTCTTGAGTGGCATTGGTATATTCTTTCATGTATGATTGTTTGTAACATGCTTCATCTGAGAGCTTTCTATGGGCTTCCTTGAGATAGTCATTTCGGGGCCAAAGGACTATATTTCCTCCCTTGTCAGAGGGTTTTATTATCACCTCGCTGTTTTTGCTTAGTTTGTCTATAAGTTTGATATATTCTGTTTCGTTGTGACAAATTTTGCGTTGGTTGTGGTTGAGTCGATGATGTAGTTGTTTAATATCGTCCGTTACACTCCCGTGATAAATGTCAATTGCGTCTTTGGGTATTTGCGGAACGAAAGTGGATTGATTTTTGAAGGAACTGCTCCCAGCACCTCTCTGCGATATGGCTGCTTGTTGAAGTTGTTGCTGTGTCGACATGTTTGTGTCATTATCATAGTTTCCGTTTGATGTTTCCAATGATATTGATTGTGCAGCCAATAAAACCAGGATATCAGTAACCAACAAATTGCTTCTCTGCGGTTGGTTTGTTGATTCTGCTGTTTGTTTGTTCGCTAGACCATTTTTAACAGTGAAAAATTTAATCAATTTAAGTTTTCGAATATAGTTGAAGATATCATTCCTGGTTTGGGCATAGCTAAAGTAGCTGGGTGGACAATACGAGAGACCTAACTTGAGTATTTCTTTTTCTTTTTCAGTTAGTTCCATACTCATCAGGTTTATAATGGTTTTGTAATCTTTGATGCTTTCAATTATTTGTGCCAGTATCTTCTTTTTTGCTTTGAGTTGGACTTTTTTGCACTTATCTGGCCTTTTGGCGTTTCTGCATTTGCGGGAGGCTGTGTCGGTTTCCACAGTCTTAGAGTGTTGCACCGGTCCTCGACTAAAAATCGATTTGATCCCCCAGTTCCAGTCTTCTTGCATCCACATTATCCTCTGACCTGCTCCTATTGCTGTATTCAGAGCTTGTCTTACTAGTTATTGAGCTTATTTCTGAGTGTGGCTCTGTGGAGCATCCTGTTTGTGGTGGCTGTTGCTTTGTGCTTGCCATTGTAGGATTTAATTTGAGCTTTTTGACTCTGGCATACTTGCACGCAAATGTATAAATACGTCCTTGCTCATAATCGGCTAGGTCCCGAGCAAATTTATGAACCGTACGTTTTATTTTTTCCTCCTGTTTGGCCAGGCGGTCCTGTATTTCTTTTTGTGTCTTTGTGATAAAATCATTAGGTTCCAATTTGCCCAGTGCCTCATTGATGTCAGCAATTTCTTGTAACTTCTATCATTCTATCAGACTCTGTATATTTAATTAGAATTCGTACAAGGTTCATAGAAGCATCCAATTTGCTTTTGCCCCATTCTTTCAACATGTTTGAGTCCGGGTCCTCGTGGCTCGGAGCCAAATGAATCCTGAGCCCATGAGGTACCTGCCCAGCCTCTTCGTATTTAGTTAATGACGTGTTCCCCCACCACTTAGTGACCTCTGATCTCATGCATTTTTCTAGTCGTTTGAGGAGAGTTTTAACTGTGTCATGAACTTTAATATTTGTGTTGCTTTGCTCACTGCTTCCCAATGTTGTTATGTTAGGCAAGTTTTTGAACAAATCCTCTGCTGCTGCTTCCCCAGCACGGACCGCGTCCACTGACATGATGGCTTGTTGTGTGTGTGCTTGCTCAAATCTGTGAGCTTTCGTTGCCTGACCACACCTCCCCACTAACTGCAATAGTTCCCGGACACTCACCGCCGTGTACGCCGAGCTGGGGAGTCCTCCGACCCTGCTACAGTCAGCACTCGCTCGGTACTCGTCCTGTCACTGCTTTCAGGGGCTGCCGCCAAAGAAATCTTTCCAGGATAAAAGTCCAGTTTTGGTTGTGGGCGGCTGCCTCTTCCGGGGGAGGGGGTCCGTAAGTAAAAACAACCAACTTCCACAGAATAATGTTGAAGAAGTATTCCCAAAACGTCTCTTGCACTCCTGGCAGATAAATGCTTCAGAGAAAAGGATACAGATCATCATGAAACATAATACCAACATACATGATGTCTAATTTCTAAACAACGCAGAACCCGCGAGGAAGATATATAACCTGCAAAATCGAAGTGCAACTCAAATAAATCCATTACGCCCTCAAATGGGCATGAGTACCATTATGGCACCCTCCTCCAATCATTGTGCTATTAAACTCACCTCGCCCTGGATGGGCCAAAATAATCATCACCACATTAGATGAAAAGGTGTTGCGAAACCTCACGAAAAATACTACAACATGATTTAAGGCAGCCTATCTACAAAATACATAAGATATACACACTATCTACAAATGGGCACATTTTGCATTTCTAACTTCAAGAGTGGTAGAAAATAAAGAGATTAAACATAGAAGAAGGTTGTTACCAAAACGCGTTTGTTTTGAAGTGCGAGTGTTCTGTAAATAAATAAATAAACTGGACCGGCCCCCATGAGTGCTGTCTTCCTTGGTGAAAGTCGGAGGAGAGGAGGAAAGTGCAGCTCCTGACCGCCAATTGCAAGGCGGAACCAAACAGGTGCGGCTCTCTTCCACAAGATATGCGTTCAATGACGGGCCACTACACGAAGTTATACAAGCAGTATTAAAGATTTATTGTAATTTTGTTGAGACTAATGTCCCCCATGACGCGTCTCACTCCGTGAAAGGAGCTTGATCACATATATATAGATAGATAGATATAGATATATGTCGCTCAAAACCCCACTCGTCAAGCAAGTGAAGAGACCGCACTCCAATGAAGGTGAATACACAGTATTTTCTTTACTGGGTAAAAATTAACAGGACACGTTTCGACTTCGCGCCTTTTTCCAACTGATAACAGAGACAGGGGCAACGCCATACTTTTACAAGTTAACGAAGGAAGCACTTCGGGGGTAAATTTCATAAACAAAATAGAAAATGAACAAACAATACAATCTATGGTGGCCATCTTTGAATGGTGAGGTATCGACATTAAAACATGATTGCGATTACATTGTTAATTCCACAATCAAATCATTTTCAATGCATGAGATGGAAATCATTTCTATTTTAGCTACAAATATCTTGCCCTGAAGGAGCATTAAATCACAATTGCAAAATATTTAAAAATTTCAAAGAAAAATACCAATTATTTGTGGCCATTTCGGAGTGATATGAAGTCATATAAAATTATTTATGTGAACCAAATAATTCATTCAAGATTAAGCACATCTCCTTAAATCAATTGTGTACCAAATAAATCCTTCAATAGTTCAGGCTAAAATATGTCCTTTGTTAAAGCAAATATTTTTTTCTCAAGTGACCAACTCATTTAGCATTAGCCATGAGTCAAAAAACTGACATTCCACACCTCAATTGAACCATTGTCTATTCCTTCGTAAACTATAAAAAAATAATTACCATGATGATATATATAGTCCATCAAAAATTGTTATATACAGATAAACTTCTATTTGTCATGTCCATAACCAGATTAGTGCTATATTTACCACTAGAAAGGAAGTGAGAGCTTTCCTAGGGTTAGTTGGATATTATAGGAGATGTATTCCTCAACTGTGGGACGTGGCCAGCCCTCTCACTGACTTATTTAGAGAAAAACCCTCGAGAGCCAAAATTGGGTGGGGTTCAACCCAAGAGAGGAGTTTTGAAACCCTAAAAACTGTACTATGTAAGGCCCCAATTCTGACTTGTCCCGACTACAAAAAGACATTTGTTTTGCAAACAGACGCCTCAGATAAAGGACTGGGAGCCGTATTATCTCAACCAGATAATCAAGGATTTCTAAAACCACTGTTGTTTCTAAGCCGCAAACTATTCCCAAGAGAGACACAATATGCTACTATGTAAAAAGAATGTCTGGCCATCAAGTGGGCTCTGGAGTCACTACAGTACTATCTGTTGGGAAGGACTTTCTATTTAGTTACAGATCATGCTCCCTTAACCTGGTTAGCCACCAATAAGGAAACCAATGCTAAAGTACTAAGATGGTTCTTAGCCTTACATCCTTTTTCATTTCACACTCTACATATGCCAGGAAAGTTCCAAGGGAACGTAGATTATTTATCCAGATTTCCTACGTCTGAATGGCCCGATCGTCCATCTCCAGAAGAGAGGCAATGTGATAGAGAGCATCCTATCACCCAGGCTGCCGGGATTTCCAAGATGGTGTCCAGTGGTCCACTCCAGCAAGGGAGATCGAGCGGTCTAGTCTCTGGAGAGGAAGAGCAGGGGCACGGACAGGAGCTAAAAGGGAGCCGTTGGCTCAGGTGTGGGCCATCGGGTGATTGGAGGTGCGGAGGAGGCGAAGCTACGACGGGGAGCTGCACGACGGAGACGGAACAGGTGGAGGAGAAGAAGAGATTCCAGTTGCCGAAGACCACGCGGAGGAGAACCAAGGGAGCGACGGAGCTGGTCCACGGGAGGTTTCCCCAACAAACACCGCGCTCGTATCGGGCTGTCCCTCCAAGCAACAGTACACTGCGATACCCATTGCTACGGTCACCGGGGACCGTAGCCCCAGGCAAGTGACGTGGGGAGAACGGTGGAGGAGGAGGTTGGAGGGCAAAGGACTTTGGGGTTTATGGTACAAATAGAGTTGTATACGCTGCATGCGGGATAACGCATTTGTTTTTCCCTTCCCCTGTCCCTCACTACCCCTACTCTTCCTCCTACTTTAAACTCTACCACTAGTCTCGGTGAATCCCAGGTTATTGGTGACGGGAGCACGTATTAGAGCTTTAAGAATCTATACAGTTCGTGACGGTAGTGTTCCTCTGTTTGCTTTTTGGGAAACATCGGTACGGGTTATCCTACGGAAAGAGTGACCGGGAGAGAGAGACCGAAGACTGCGCCCTTCATCCTTTGTTATTTGCTGCCAAGTATTTTGCAACTGTTTAACTCTTTTGAAGGGTGAATAAAATGCCTGGTGTTATACTATCATTGACTGTCTGATGCTTGCGATAGAACTCCCTTAATTAAAAGATGTCGAACGCTTACATTTACATTTTTGACACTCTGATGATGCTTGTGTCAAAATTCAACATGTGCGCTGAGGCGTGAGATGATTGTGAATAAACTGCGTAAATTTAAGTCTGGGGTTTTGAGGCACATGCTCACATGCTTAACATATGCCAAAACTGTTGCCCATTGTTTGCGGGAGAGCTCCAGGCCTAATTCAGCCTCTCATTTACCTTTTGTTTCCAGGTACCACACTAATAGTGGGAGGTACAAGAAGGTAACTGTTTTGTTTTTGTTTGCGCCAACGATGGGTTAGCAAACAGCACAGCACAATCGATGTATTGGGCGTAGCACCTTCTGATGCTAAGGCATTGTAAGTCAAAAAGAGTCCAGCCCCCAATTCACAGTGTGCTTGCAGGTCTGTGAAAGTGGTGAGCCCATTATTGTTGTACACGTCCTCCACCCAACACACTCCAGCATTAAGGCACAGGCTGTGGTTGTGCACCGCAGCAAACATCTTTCAAGGGCATATGAGTAACAAGGTCCATGCATTTGCATGTATCTGCACATCAGCAAGGTACCTATTCAACAATTTCTGCATAGTGTGAGTACTATTGGTGTTATAAAATGCCACTTGGGGCCCATCCAGCCCGAGTGTTTTATTCTGAGCTATTTGAGGCTCAATTGCCAGAATTTCATCTAGCTGCAGGTGTGCTTCTAGGGCAAAAACCTAACTTTACGAATTTCAGTATTCACAAAAGGCGTTTAGGAGTATTAAAGATAGGATTCCTAACTTTATTACTCCTAGACTGAGTCAAAATCCAAACTTTATGACTTTCGGTATTCACAAAAGGCATTTAGGAGTAGCCAAATGCGATGCAGGGCGTGCAACAAAATTCGTTTTATTGATTTAAATGTCTACTTACCTGCATTCATCCGTATTCCGGTGTTTACTACCCCCCCACCCTGCCCCTCCCCCACCCAATGTCACCGCCTGGCAGCACGCCCTATACGGGCCGCTACTGCTTGTAGTTGGATACCTGAAGTTTAGTCTAAGTAGGCATTGATATTATTGCTGTTGTACAACCAAGGTCCCCTTGTTCCGGAGGGCTGCAACAGTAGGCTCCTGTCTTTGTAATTGATAAATCATGCGACCATTGCATGCAGTGTTGGCCCAGGAGGAGGTGGGGGTCCTCAGCATTGAAAAAAACTTGGGGTGCCGGCTCACCAACACCGTGGGCAGCAGCCACTCTTTCAGAAACAGCTCAATGCTCTGAGCCACTAGCTTCTGGAAGATCGAGCAAGTGGATATTATTACGCATAGAGCAACCCTGCACTCACAGCTTAAGCTCCTTCACCTCCGAGCTCAAAGACTGCAGCAGGGCCTGCACTTCCTTAAGCCTAGAGCACATGGAGATGATAGATTCAGTGTTGTTGACATGCTCTGCCAACAATTTATGGTCAGTTCTGACAGGGCCGGCTCTAGGCTCATGGTGGCCCTGGGCAAGGAGCATAGGAAGGGGGCCCGGAAGAGGGGGTCCAGGCAGGGCGGAGCGCGCAGGCCAGTAAAGAGGGGAGGGGGTTGGGGTGTTTAGAAGTGGAACAAAGCCGGAGGCCGCCAAGTCCCTGCCAGGGGGCACCACGCAAATATGTATCCATCCTCAGAGGATTAATATATTCGGGATATATATTGGCGTGGTGGCCCCTGGGGTTTGGTGGCCCTGTGCAGGTGCACAGCTTGCACATGCCTAGAGCCGGCCCTGGTTCTGAGCAGATTCACTTTGATCGTGACTGCATCAATCTTCATTTCCAAAGTAGTTTTTGTGTCCAGCATCACCTGTAGGATTGTAGCAAACTTCCCTGAATGTGTCCCCAGGTTAGATTCCACAACATTCAAGCGATAGGGGCTCCCCTAATGCATATGTGAAATAGTAGGGAGAGGCACTGACCCACTATCCTGCATTTCCAAACTGCTTGATCATCATAGCTACAGATGCCTCATCTGATGCAGTACTCAATTGACTCAATCCTAGTCCAGCACACATAGGAGAGTAGGTAGGAACAAGGCCCTCACGTATGAAAGGCACAACAGAGGATGGCCCAAATGCTTGAAATTATCCTAAAGTCTTTATGCTTTTGGCGTTGTCCCCTCTATGCAGCCCCACCTCCATGTGGCCACCACAGTCAGCACAACACCGTGTGGGAAGCAGGCATGATCTCAGGAGCCACCCGCCTCATCCAACAATATGGGCAGGCAACCTGGGTGTGCCTCTAAACCCCAGAGAGGGGAGAAGGGCCTGCCCCGCTCCCCTCAAGTGGGCCACACTCCAGATCTCTGTATTAGGCGGACTCCGCTACTGTCACATCACAGAATAGCAGGACTCTTGCAGCCCTGCCCAGAGCTCAGTGAAGTGCATTTGTTACAGTGACCATCTTGTCGACGGCCCAAATTAATAACTGCTTCTTGGTGTGCTAAATTGCACACTAGATTGTGCTTTTATTCTTCATATCTGCAGCTATACTATCTCTTTCCCATGAAAGAGCAAGACGCCAAGAATTTAAGCAGCTTGGGGACATAATGATGGTGTTACCGTGTATCATAAGGAATTATAAGGAATGAAATTCCCACTGCTGTACATTATGAAAACCCAAGGACAAAATCCCCCAGGGCCACATCCAAGCAAAGTTCGGGTTCCGATTTCTATGGACACTAATTTTTCTGGCTGGGAGAGTGAGAGCATAACCTACCTGCACTTTCCTGAGCAGAAAACACAGCTTTGTTCCTGCCTGGCTGGAAGCAGTGAAAGATGCTGCTCCTGCCTGGGTAGAAACAAAGTAAGTAACCTGGCTAGGGTGCAGGCTGGGGCTGCAGGCCACTGGGGATCCCCTCTTGGCCCCTAACAATTTTTGTATTTGGGTGCCCCGAGTGGCACCTGGGCAACCACTTTCTTTTTTCTAAAAAAAAAAAGCTCCCCAACAACAATTTTTAAAACACACACACACAGTGAGTCTCCTTTGGTCATTAATTCATGACCCCAGTAGAGCTTATCATATTTTTTAAAGCACACACACCTGGAGCTGCATGCTCTTCAGCTGCATTGCAGAGCCCCCTTATGATTAGTTCTAAGGCTGCACTTTGCAGCTTGAATTTTTTTTTTTTAAAAGACTCAAAGACTTGTTTCATTTTTATATGTATATTAAATACATTTATTTTCATATTTAATATTGAAGTAAAATTGTGGCTATATTTTTTATGTACATACATTTTTTTATAAAATATTCTATGTAATATATATTTTATATATTTAAAAATATTCATTTTTCAATGTGTGTGTATCATTTATATATTAATTACAATTTGAATGTTTTTTAATTGTAAAATAATATTTTGGGGGGAAATATGGTTGTAAATGTGATCAGCTTAAAATTTATTTTATTTACATATCTTCAATATTTGGAAAATGTATTCCTTTTTACATTTATATTTTGTATTTTTATTGTTATTTTGAAAAGTCTATATTACTGTAACTATAATTTAGTTTTTTATATTTTTTAAATATAAATATTTTTGTTTAACGATATTTAAGATTCAATATTTTGGGTATTTTATAACTAGAGTGTTATCAATTTTTTGGGTGTCAATATTTTGCCTTCGATGTTTCTAGGCCACTGCATTTGTGGTATTGATATTTAGTATGACAATCCGATTTTGCGTAGGTACACTGTTCTTGATAAGACCCCAGGTCTCCTGGATCCATGGTTTGCAAACTATCTACTAAATGGCATATCTTGCAGAAACCCGTTTTTGGGTCTGCCCCTTGAGACAGCTTTACTTGCCTTGCCAGACTAATGTTTTCCCAAACAATCATACATAAGATACAAATAGAGCAATGCTTTTGGTCAACAGGCTTTTTTCCTGGGTATGTTAAATTGCCACTCGCATTCTGCTCACGCCCGCCATAGCAGCTTGTCGCAGTGGCTCAGCTCACTGTACACATTGGCTGCCTTTACTTTGAGTGACTGCACAGAGCCTCTGCACAATGTGCACATTCCTTTCTCTTCAGTTGAAAAGCTGGTTTAGAGCATACTTTACCGATTTTTTAACTCTAAATACGAACTATTTCTTTAGCTTACACTAACTTTTATCTTACTAAGTATTTGTGAGATTGCAACATGGTAGCTGCCTGTGACTGGAAAGCTTGATCAGGGGGTTATTTCTCCTTGTCTCCTTCACAAATAAAAATATAATACATGCCACAACTGAAAGGCTTGTTGTTTTAAAAACATCACTATTATATCAGCTGCGTTGGTGAATGTTTTTTAAATGTAACATTTTTATAATAAGCAGAAGGCGGTCACGTTTATGTGACATTTCCTGTTTTTTTTTATTTTGGTGGCATATGCTTGCAATAAAAAATCAAAGAAATCACACCAGCTGTCGAAGGCCAGACCAGACCTATTGGTTTTGCCAATGCGTGTTCTCAAATGCATGTATCATTTACTGCATTCAAATTCAGGCAAACAGTACAGATCTACTTCTAATCCCCAAAAATCTCACACAGGATTCTGTTTTGGTTTCTGTGCAAAGGTGTTTGTGAAGCCTTCCAGGAAAGATCTTGTATATTAAACGGTGTTCAGGTTTTTGCCCAGCTTCAGGCACTTCATAAAGGGGGGACAACTTATCAAAACACAGCAAAGCTAACCTGGCAAGAGCAAGGGTTGTTTTACGATACCTCCTGATCTTGGTGACGGACAAGTGCTGACGCATATGGCGTCTCCTGCTTCAGCGTCCAGGCCCCATTATGAGCTGGGGCAATCCGTGGGACCAGTAAGGTGATCTATCCTCCATTTAGTAGTGCACCCTCACGGTGCAACTTAAAATGGAGTGTTTTTTCCAGAGTTATGTACTAGTCGGTAACGTGCTGCTTTAAGTAGGAGGCAGTGACGTAATACTAAATGGTGGGGCCTTCCTGCAGAATGTGATGAGAGGCCCTTGAGTTGCCCACATCTCGCAGACTAACATTGGCCTTGGGCTGAATGGAGGGGGGTGGAGATTGTAATGTTGGGGGTCCCTTCTAGTGTTGGAGGCTGCACTGCCCTGCAGCGGTTGCAGGGGCCTGCATTCCACTTCTAGCGGGAGGCGCCCCAGGGACTGTGCGTGAGAGTCCCCTGCTTCCTTCCATACCCTCGGCACAGCGTGGCCACTCCTGCGATGTGCAAAGCTCGTCACGCGCTTACCTTTTCCAGAGCCTTTGTGAATTCCTTGAACGACCTCATCATAGCAGTTGAGTGTTTATTACAAAATATGCAGACAACGCCCTGCTATAGCCGGAGGCGTCAATGCATAAATCTTCAACGTTTGAACAAATGGCATCACATTTGAACAAGATGCGGATGAGTGCAGCAGCAAGCCTCGAACACCAGGAGGAGGGTACACAGACAAACTATCGAGTTTTAAATTTCGATATACAATTATATCGAAGTTTAAATATCGATGGGACATAATATAGAAGGTAAGTAATATCGACAATCTTAATATCGATATTAGTAATATCGAAGTTTTAAATATCGATGTCAGTAATATCGAAGTAAATAATTTGGATGTTACTAATATCGATTTTTAAATACATTTTGTGTATATTACATTGTATTTATTATGTTTTATTATTTATTTTTAATGTATTTAATTAAATATTGTCTTTTAGTACTGTAGCGGGTTGTGGGTTTATAGGGGAATAAGGTGGGAAGTAATTTAATTATGTTAAAATAATTATTAATGAGTAGGAATTATTAATTAATTAATTGAGAATTATTTATAATTTGTTTTAATTAATTGATTAATTGATAAATATGTTCTGTAGCGGGTTATGGGTTTATAGGGGAATAGGGTGAAAAGTAATTTAATTATGTTAAATTAATTATTAATTAGTAGGAATTATTGATTAATTAATTGAGAATTATTTTTAATTAATTTTAAGTAATTGATTAATTGATAAATATGTTCTGCAGCTGGTTATGGGTTTATAGGGGAATAGGGTGGGAAGTAATTTAATAATGTTTAAATAATTATTAATTAGTAGGAATCATACATTAATTAAAAATAATTGTTAAATATATTTAATTATTTTGGTAATTATTTTTAATTAATTGATTAATTGATAAATATGTTCTGTAGCGGGTTATGGGTTTATAGGGGAATAGGGTGGGAAGTAATTCCATTATGTAGAATTAATTATTAATTAGTAGGAAGCATACATTAATTTTTATTAATTGGTAAATAAATATAATTAATTGGTAATTAATTTTAAATAATTTATGAATTGATAGGTGTGTTCTGTTGCGGGTTGTGTGTTTATAGGAGAATATGGTGGGAACTAATTTTAATGTAATTAAGTAATAATTAATTAAAAATAATTGTGAAGTAAATTTCATAATTGTTAATTATTTATTAATTGGTAATTAAATATAAAATGGTATGTATTTCATGATTTTTTAGGTTATATATATTTTGCTAATCATGTTTTTAATAATTATGTATATGTATTGTAAATGTTTTATATTTATTTAATAGATCATATTTGTATAATTAAAAATAAAATAATAATTTATAAGTATGTAATTTAAACCCCTACGCTATCCAACATTTTCCCTACTGTTGCACTCTCTGGAGTGGGAATAGTAATTTTAACCCCTACGCTATCTAACACTTTCCCTACTGTTGCACTCTCGGGAGTTGGAATAGTAATTGTTACCCCTATGCTATCCAACACTTTCCCTACTGTTGCACTCTCTGGAGTTGGAATAGTAATTGTTATTCCTACGCGATCCAACACTTTCCCTACTGTTGCACTCTCTGGAGTTGGAATAGTAATTGTTACCCCTACACTATCCAACACTTTCCCTACTGTTGCACTCTCTGGAGTGGGAACAGTAATTTTTACCCCTACGCTATCCAACACTTTCCCTACTGTTGCACTCTCTGGAGTTGGAATAGTAATTGTTACCCCTACCCTATCCAACACTTTCCCTACTGTTGCACTCTCTGGAGTGGGAATAGTAATTTTTACCCCTACGCTATCCAACACTTTTCCTACTGTTGCACTCTCTGGAGTTGGAATAGTAATTGTTACCCCAAGGCTATCCAACACGTTCCCTACTGTTGCACTCTCTGGAGTGGAAATAGTAATTTTTACCCCTACGCTATCCAACACTTTCCCTACTGTTGCACTCTCTGGAGTTGGAATAGTAATTGTTACCCCTACGCTATGCAACACTTTCCCTACTGTTGCACTCTCTGGAGTTGGAATAGTAATTTTTAACCCTACGCTATCCAACACTTTCCCTACTGTTGCACTCTCTGGAGTTAGAATAGTAATTGTTACCCCTACGCTACCAAACACTTTCCCTACTGTTGCACTCTCTGGAGTGGGAATAGTATTTGTTACCCCTACGCTATCCAACACTTTCCCTACTGTTGCACTCTGTGGAGTTGGAATAGTAAATGTTACCCCTAGGCTATCCAACACTTTCCCTACTGTTGCACTCTCTGGAGTTGGAATAGTAATTTTTAATCCTACGCTATCCAACACTTTCCCTACTGTTGCACTCTCTGGAGTTGGAATAGTAATTGATACCCCTACGCTATCCAACACTTTCCCTACTTTTGCACTCTCTGGAGTGGGAATAGTAATTTTTACCCCTACGCTATCCAACACTTTCCCTACTGTTGCACTCTCTGGAGTTGGAATAGTAATTGTTACCCCTACGCTATCCAACACTTTCCCTACTGTTGCACTCTCTGGAGTTGGAATAGTAATTTTTAACCCTACGCTATCCAACACTTTCCCTACTGTTGCACTCTCTGGCGTGTGAATAGTAATTGTTACCGCTACGCTATCCAACACTTTCCCTACTGTCGCACTCTCTGGAGTGGGAATAGTAATTTTTACTCATACGCTATCTAAAATGTATTTAGCTTTTTTATTAGTATTAGGTTGTTATTAATTGTTATTTACGTGAATATTTTATGTAAATAAATGTATTAGTAATTTATTACATTTTTATTTGTTTTTAAGTTATGAAAATAATTAATTTAGAGTTATTATTAATGAAAATATATTATGTATGATATATATATTAATATTAATTTGTATTACATTATGTATTAATTTTAAATATTATAGTAAATTTTTAAATATGTTTATTACATTTATAAGTATTATTTTGTTAATATTACATTTTTATTATATAAAAAAACGATATTTTACAAAAAACGATATTTTTGTCATTCTATATTTTATTTTCCATATATTTGTACTTACCTTGTTAGGGATAGGATTCCTATATTTTTGACTTCGATATTTTTGTTCCGATATTTTTGTATATCGATATTTGTGTTATCAATATTTTGTCAGACATTCCAGGAGGAGAGGACTAATAACTGTGGCGTCTAAGCATTGCAGTAGTAATTGAAGAAAAATCCAGTGCATTGACGTCAATCAGGCACAAGGGCATTTACTGAAGCGTTTAACACCAACAGAACACCGTTTCTACAGATCTATGCACAGGACCAAATGGATGAGTCGGTAAAGGGTCAGCGTAAAGTCTTGCAACACTGTAGCTTCCTATGGTGAAAACATTAATATGTTGCTTGTGGGGAGCTACATTGTTTATTGAATGGTAAAAAAGAAAAAAGGTATTGCACTTCGGCTTCCAGGGGGTGTACAGGATTTTTTAGAACATAATACAACAGTAAAGCACGAAATGAATATAATTCATTTCGTGCTTACTGTAATTACCATATCTTAATGATCTTCATGGTTTTGTATTTTTTGGTATTTTATATTTTTTATATTTTATATAGTTTTGGCGTCCTTTTGTACTGTCTTGATTCTCAATAAAAAAGATTTGAAATTAAAAAAGAACCTAATACAACAAAAAAGGATGTGGCATCGGGGTACGGTTGCCTCCTTGTCATCAGGGCCCTAGGTCTTCCTTCTGTCGCTAGTCGGAAGCCTCCTGACCCTCAGCACTCCATGTATGTGCACTATCACTGCACCATCCCTGGTTGCTCCATGGACAGCCTATGGGTTGTGCGGATCAGCACTCAAGTGTGGATGCGACTTGCAGAGCCCGTGGTTTGGCACCAAAGAATCTTCCCTCTCCTGAAGCTGCCGCAGACCACACTACGACTCACGGAGAGGGTTGGTGGACTAGGAAGGCCCAGCTTCGCTACCGCATTGCAATTAGGAGGCTGGTCACAGTATTTTCACCATTCAATGGGTCTCTTTAGTTACTTGGAACCACCAGGATGTCTGATGGGAGCTGGTAAGGCTCCTAGTCCTTGTCTTGCAAACAGAAGATCCAATTTGGGACTCTCATGATGTAACACACTGTTCTGGTTTCTACCAGTGCTCCGAAATGGCCTTCAGTTTACAACTGTTTTCATAGCAAATTGAGCAGTTTCTGCAGTGGTTACACCAGCATATTCAGTATCATTCAGCGTGCCATTGAGGCCATAGAAATGGCAGTTGTGTGCTATACAAATACACTTAACGTCATATAACACAAGGGGGCAATGGGCAGTGACATAACATAACTCAAAATAACTTAACATAACAAGGCAAAGGATGGTATTAAATAGCATAACACAACATACAAGAAAGTCTTTGAGAATATCTTGGCAGCAGCAGAAACAAGGAGAAGTTGAGAATTTTCCAATGGACCCTGCTCTGACTAAAGCTTTATATTTTAGAAGCTCAGTTACGCCTCAGTTGCTGAAGTTCATGCCTCCCTCTCAGGAAATGTGCAGCAATACGGAGAGAGAGAAACATTGCTGCATTATGCAAATGTTGGCAGGCCGTGGCCTCCCACTTACCTATATATCTCCTTGGCCTGTCTGAGAGAAGGGGAAGGCAAGAGGAAAAAATGTTGTCGCCCCTTGTCTCCTTGCAATTGCCAGGGCCAGCAGGGCTACACACACAAACACACATTACTGTCAGAAAGGTTTTAAAGAAAAAAAAAAGAACCCTTAAGGGCGTTCAAAACACCCGGGAATGGAATGGCACTGCCCCTTCTTACTAAAACCCTCCCATCTTGCTCAAGGGCACAGGGGCCATTGGTAACCCCTTCCCAACAATGTCTATGGACTAGCGAATGTTTCTCATCTAAGTGCTTACTTTACCACAGGGGAAGAGTGATTTGTTGTGATGCACTCTTAACCCTTCCTCCCCAACTGCGTAGAGACGATTTGACACAGGTCTATTGCGCAAGAGCCAGAGGGTACACGCTTTCGAACCTAGCTTCATTATTCTAGAAGGCAGAAGTAGTGCCTGTAAAATGTAACTCTGGTCTGCCATTGCAAAGCCTGTGTGCAGTCTGGTACAGCCATGTCGACTTGCCAGGCCCTAAACTTCCCCTTTCTTATATGTCAGTCACCCATAAGGTAGGCCCAAGGTACCTCTTGGAATGGGGGAGGGGAAAGGGATTAAAAAAAACAACAACTTACTTTCCTTTACCGCAGCCCCCGCACGCCTCTCCTCCGTCCTCCTCGTTTGCACTGACAGCACCGGAAGCTGACTCTGCCAGCCAATCAAGACGTTGTGATTGACCTCAGCGGTCTGTATGGCTTCTCAGGCAGGGGGAACAGCCATTACAACGTGGTTTTTACCACGCGTTGCCATTACATCGCATACGATGTAATGGCTATCCATGTCGTTTTGAGGAAACTGAGGCTGTTTCCTCACAACAATGTGCACCTCTGACGACGCAGGAAGCAGAAACTGGGAGCAGAGACGGCGACGCTGGAACCACAAGGAAAGAGGTAAGGCTGATTGTGCTTGGGGTGGGGGTTTTAGGGTTTAGGGTAGTGTAGGGGTGGGAGTAGTGTGGGTAGTGTTGTAGTGTCGTAGTGTTCTATGGTTAGGGGTACTGTCGGGGTGGGAGTAGCATGGGTAATGTTGTAGTGTAGTAGTGTTTTAGGGTTTAGAGTAGTGTAGGGGTGGGAGTAGTGTGGATAGTGTTGTAGTGTTGTAGTGTTTTAGGGTTTAGGGTAGTGTAGAGTGGGTAGTGTTGTAGTGTTTTAGGGTTTAGGGTAGTGTAGGCGTGGGAGTAGTGTGGGTAGTGTTGTAGTGTTTTAGGATAGTATAGTGTGAGTAGTGTTGTAGTCTTTTAGGGTTTAGGGTAGTGTATGGGTGGGAGTAGTGTTGGTAGTGTAGCAGTGTTTTAGGGCTTAGGGTAGTGTAAGGGGTGGGAGTAGTGTGGGTAGTGTCAGAATCCTGAATACTCCTGAGGCGGAAGCCGGGAGAAGAAACTTGCACCTTTTAAAATTGTATTTGCTGTCACTAACGCGCCGAAATAATTTGTGTTATTAATTGAACCTCACTCACCCGTTCTCCTTAAAGCGGGCTGTCAGTCACCTAAACAGCGACTCCTTCGCTGCAACGTTAGCTTCAAAACAAACTTCCCTGACGCCATTCTCGGCGAGGGAGAGAGGCCACGCCCACTTCAGGCCACGCCCACCCGCCGCACCCAGTACTTAAACGCTGCCTTCAGCGCAACACTTTGTCAGAATCCTGAATACTCCTGAGGCGGAAGCCGGGAGAAGAAACTTGCACCTTTTAAAATTGTATTTGCTGTCACTAACGCGCCGAAATAATTTGTGTTATTAATTGAACCTCACTCACCCGTTCTCCTTAAAGCGGGCTGTCAGTCACCTAAACAGCGACTCCTTCGCTGCAACGTTAGCTTCAAAACAAACTTCCCTGACGCCATTCTCGGCGAGGGAGAGAGGCCACGCCCACTTCAGGCCACGCCCACCCGCCCCCTTTTTTGCACATTTAAGATGTGCAACTTCCGGACGCGCAGCGGACGGGCGCAGCGGGCGCGCCGTCAGCGCGCCGAAGGCGCGCCAAAGGCAAGCCCGTCTGGGCCCGTCCGGGCCCAGAAGGCCCTAGGCCCTGTTACTATGCCTGGGACCCCTCAGGATCGAGTAACGTATACAGCAGATATCTTATACAACCTACGGCCTAAGAATACCCTAGCCTGCCACCACTCGCTTATTGCAGGTAAGACATTCTCGACCTGTTCACAATGCAATCGGACCCCCACCTTGAAACCACCCATCACTGCCCTGAAACTAGGACTTCTTAACTGCCGTTCCCTCCCCAAACATGCCACCGAAATGAACCTCCTAATTCAGAACCAGGAGCTTGACCTCTTGTTCATTACAGAAACATGGCTCTCGGACAATACCGATTCGGATGTTGTCACGGCCCTTCCCACCGGGTATATCTGTCAAGCACTTAATAGACCTAAAGGGAGAGGAGGTGGGTTAGCCATAATCCACAGGGAACAATTTACATGTCGTATGACCAACGCTGGTATTGAGGACTGCGAGAGCGGCCAATTCTCCATCCAAGTCGCCCCAGCCCTTACCCTGGCAGGGCTTCTTATCTACCGGCCACCAGGGCCCCCGGGTAGTTTCATTAATGCTGTTGTTGAATCCAGCTCACAACTAGCTTCCTCTGCCCCTAACTTCCTCATACTAGGTGACCTGAATTTCCATTTCTTGGACCCCACGGATCGAGCAGCATCGGACATTAGGACCGACTTAACATCTCTAGACATTCGTCTAGTGAATAAAGAGCCCACTCATGACAAAGGCCACCTATTGGACCCGATCCTCACCAACATAGAAACTTTGACCTCTGATCCACCGGTGACCTTACCCTGGACTGACCACTTTTTGGTACCCTTTTCTTGGGAATTTCCTACTTCCACTCATTCGATCCCAAAAATCCAAGTCACCGACCGACAATGGCGCAAACTATCCCCGGAAACTTGGGCCACCTCTCTTGCAGAGTCCACCCCTGCGCTCTCATCTGATCCCAATATAGCTGACAGCCAATTCAGCGACTGGATCACTTCCTCTCTGGATACATTGCTTCCGATAACTACCACTCGGAAACAACCTAAAAGAATACCACCAGCTCTATGGTACACTCCTGAGCTTAAAACTCTACGTCAAGAGTGTAAAAAAACCGAACGCTCCTGGAGGCGCGACAAAACAGCAACCAACAAGAACCTCTACTCTATTTCTCTCCTGAATTATAAAACTGCTATTTATAAAACCAAGAGCATGTTTTTTCAGGAGAGAATAGAGAAAGCAGGCTGCTCCAGTAAGGAAGCATACTCAATCCTTAAAGAGCTGTCTAAACCCCAAGGACAAGGAACGGGACCCACGGCCGATTCTAAAGCCGATCTGGAGAAGTGCCAGAAACTAGCCAACTTTTTCCACGCCAAAATTAGACTAATTCTGGAATCTATCCCCCCCTCCAGCCCTGAAGAAAATATCACTTGTCCACACACCACCACCTGCCTGTCCACGTGGGGCCAGGTCACGGTAGACGAGGTGAGTAATGTGTTCAACTCTATGAAGAGCGGCTCCCCTAGCGACCCTGCTCCCCTCCGTTTCCTTAAAGAGGTAGCCCCTACTATCATCCCTTCCCTTACCCACTTGATTAACACCTCACTCCAACAAGGAACCGTACCCTCAAGCTGGAAGAAGGCAGTGGTAAAAGCCCTGCTGAAGAAGCCTACGCTGGACCCCGAGAATCTGACTAATTATCGACCTATCTCCCTACTGCCGGGAGTGAGCAAGGTCGCAGAAAAACTGGTCAACAGGAGACTTTCTCAGTTCCTAGAGACCAACAATAAATTAAAAAGCTCCCAGACAGGTTTCCGACCCGGACAGGGCACTGATATCGCCCTCCTGGCTGCTGTAGAGGAGGCAAGAGCACTATTGGATGGGGGAGGATCAGTGGCAGTGATCCTCCTCGACCTTAGTGCAGCGTTCGATACAGTTGACCACCAACTTCTTACCGAAAGACTGGCTGGGGTGGGAGTCAAAGGTACAGCCCTATCCTGGCTTTCATCCTTCCTGGCCCAACGGTCCTACCAGATTTGGGAAAAGAACGCCCGCTCCTCCGAAATGCCCCTCCAATGTGGTGTGCCTCAGGGCTCCTCCCTGAGTCCCACCTTATTTAATATCTATATGTCCACATTGGAGGAGGTTATCACCCCTTTCGGAGTGAGCGTCGTCAGCTATGCCGACGACACTCAACTAGTGGTATCTCTGTCCCATCCCAAGCAACAGAAAGCTGATCTGTTCAACTGCCTTACGCAAGTACATCATTGGATGAACAGATCAGCCCTAAAACTCAACGGGACAAAAACCGAGGTCCTTATACTAGGCCCGGAAGGAGCCTCACTTCCCCTGGACAGCTGGCCAGCCTGTCTGGGTCCACCCCCTGATCCTAAAAAAGAGGTGAAAAGTTTGGGTGTGTGGATCGATTCCGATCTCTCCTTCACCTCACAAGCAAAAAAGGTGGCAGGGACCTGCTTCGGCCTCTTAAAATCGCTGAGGAAAGTTCTGCCCCTTCTCCCCCCTAAATCTCAAAAACTTTTAGTCCAAGGTCTCATTTTATCGCGACTGGACTATAGCAATGTGATTTACCTGGGTGCCCCCGAAGCGACCCTCACCAAACTACAGATAATTCAGAACTCGGCCGCCCGGATCATCACTAACACCCCGGCCAGATCATCTGCCAAGCCCGCTCTTAAACTTCTCCATTGGCTCCCCATAAGGGAGAGAGTCAAATTCAAAGCCCTATGCCTTGTTCATAAAACTTTGCAGAATCAAGGCCCTCCTGTTCTCAGTAACATTATCACGCCCTATAGGAACCCTAGGTCCCTCCGCTCCAATACAGAAAACTTTTCCAAAATCCCTAGATTCAGGAAAACCCGAGCAGGAGGTAGACGCTTCTCAGTACAAGCCTCCCGACTTTGGAACTCACTTCCCCGTAATCTACGTCTTGAACCTCAATACCTGCGCTTCAGGAAACTGTTAAAAACCCATCTTTTTCCCTAAATCTGTACCCCCCCTCCCCTCTTTTCTGTTTCTGTTCCCCCCTTCGACCTGGTGAATTCATGGTTCTTTTAGCGCTGGGATACCCCCGGGTGACTATCGCGCTTTATAAAAATAAATAATAATAATAATAATAAGTGTTGTAGTGTAGTAGTGTTTTAGGGTAGTGTAGGGGTGGGAGATGTGTGGGTAGTGTTGTAGTGGAGTAGGGTTTTAGGGTTTAGGGTAGTGTAGGGGTGGGAGCAGTGTGGGTAGTGTTGTTGTGTCGTAGTGTTTTAGGGTTTAGGGTAGTGTAAGGGTGGGAGTAGTGTGGGTAGTGTTGTGGTGTCATAGTGTTTTAGGGTTTAGAGTAGTGTAGGGGTGGGAGTAGTGTGGGTAGTGTTGTAGTGTTTTAGGGTTTAGGGTAGTGTAGGGGTGGGAGTAGCGTGGGTAGTGTAGTAGTTTCATAGTGTTTTAGGGTAGTGTAGGGGTGGGAGTAGTGTGGGTAGTGTTGTAGTGTAGTAGGGTTTTAGGGTTTAGGGCAGAGCACAGGAGATTGTAAAGTTTGGTATGCACACACACACCCCTTTATCCTACTTCTCATCTGTTTCTGCTCCTTCTTTTATGGTCTGTTTATGATGTGGGTTGTGGTCCTTTTATTATTGTGTAAGAAGGAATGTGGGGCTTGTCTGTATAATTAATGGTGGGCTGGATGCTGAGTTTTGGAACCCTAAGCATATATAAGGCCTCTGTTCTCTGTATTCCTCAGACTGCCTCATTCAGTTGCTGAGGCTTCTGGGCGACGTAGCCTCACTTATTTAAGTTTAATAAAGATGTCTTTTCATATTTCAGCTTCTGTGCCAAGTTCTTTGTTCTATTAGTGAGACCCCTGAGAATGAAGATTTCAGTTCTTCAAAGTGAAACATCCGGAACAAAGAGGCTGGGTTCAAAAGTCAATTGAAGGGGTTTCCCCCGTCAGAGGCAATCACAAATGCGGCCTACATGGAGAAAATGGCCTCCCCATAGGCGCCTGGCTGGTCGGCGTCCTGATCAATCACAACGCTGCCATTGCAGCATTGTGATTGGCTTAGGGGAGGGGAGGGATGTTGCCTGCTTCCTGTTCGCCTCATCCTGAACTCCAGCGAGACCCTCCACCCGCGAGTCATGCCGGCTGCGACTGGAAGTTACATGCAAATTAAAGGGGCCTCACATCTTCCCTTTTGCCCGGGGCCCCAGGAGTTCTAGGACCGGCCCTGATACTCTGTCTATCTAGGACTAGTTTATCTTGACGGGATCTTTTAACTACTATCATGTTTCCTCGTTGTGAATTCCTTTAGGTGCGCTATTTTGTTAGGATTTTAATGTTTACTGTATATTCTACCGTCCGAATCTTCATCGCAACAATTTCCTCTGACTTACTCCATGTGGCAGCACTAATTTCTGAGACTGCCTCTCCTATTTTCTCTTGATGGACTGATAATGTGCCACTATCGCCTTCAGATTGCTGTAGATTTCAGGAATAGTTGCTTTTTACCCGTTCCGATATTTAGGGCGGGGATTTGCTTTCTATTATTCTCCATTATCACTACTTTGTACCTTGTACGGGGCTTTGGCCCTTTAAGAAACTCAGTAGGTTCCCCATTTGTAGTGATGATTTCGTCATGACACACCGTTTTGGACCTAGCGATAACTGATTGGCTTTAGCTCCTGGATTGTTTCCTGTTGCTCCAACATAGGGGTGTGTCGAACCTGATAGGTCGCGGTGTCATCTTCATCTCAACGAGGCATACCTACTAGGCTTCTTTTTGTTTTCTCATTCACCACGGTCATTTAGACTGATACGACCATGTGTTTTTATTCTCTCAGGAAGTTTGAGCTTAAAATGTCTGTTTTTTCGATTAACAGCGTTTTTAAAGCTTTCCATCAAGTTCAAACCCTCGGATTACCGCGACCAGCCTTGCCCGTGTTTGATCAGGTACTCTCATTGTGCAGAAACAGTGTCTATTTGGGGGTTAAACATGCGCTTTTGGCTTGGTGCGTCATTGATATTTTATTCTCCCGTTTATTACGCAGCATTCCGGGATTAATTTGGCGCGTGTTAATTGGCCTCCATTGACTTTCGCCTTAGCCCCTTGTATTCTTACTTCTTAGGCAGTTTGAGTCAGGTGAGCGCTCATTGGCTTGAGTTCAGCTAATATGATGTTTGCAGCCAGACATGAATGTATACTTAGTTGCTGATTTTGGACACTTTGTAATGCGGTGATACTTTTTCCGTCTTAGAATCACATTAAGCATTTCGGCTGCTTTCTTTTTTTCTTGAATTTTGAAATGCCTATGGTGCTTTACAATTTGTAAATACATTGTCACCACGTACGGCCTGAAATCAAGGTAAAATACACTTTTTCTGCTTCACTAGTCTTAGCCAATCTTACGCTGATAGCAACTCACTTCTAGTATCAGTACGACGTGTGATTTCATTCTTTTTCCATGTTGTTTGTGTAAAGTTTTTACACTTCGGATATTCCGGTGGCGGTTAGGACTTTAGCCTTGCCTTTTTCCACCTCTTGGCCTTGGCCTTGCCAGCCATTTCCTCGAACAGTTCCATCTCATCTACAAAGCAAAGGTAAGCGTGACGATTAGCTTTATTCAATAGCCCTCTGTTTACAGAGCTTTATATTATGCATTTGGCCTTTAGAGATATATTGGCCATTTATGTCCCGTCTTTGATAGCCCTGAATGTTATCTCCGAGAATTTCTTGTCATCAGCATTTTACCAGTATTAGGCGTCTATTATGTTGAATTTCTCCGTGCATTTCTTTTTCACCCCTTTTTTTGGTCACCACTTGTTATCTTCGAGTAACACTATAGGTGCCATTTTGCTGGTGAGGACATTTGACCCGTTATTGACAACAATGCTGGGGGAGATTAGAGAGTGCTTTTTAAGGATTTGCTGACTCTGCCCCTACCTCAGACATTGCCGATATCGAGAGGGGAATGCTCCCGAAGGACTCGCTGTCCCAGGAGCCTTTGCTGTAACATTACCTGTGCCTGTGCCTGAGGCCCGCCCACAGCCGCCCACAGCCACTACAAAACTCCTTGTGGCACCCGCTGCGCGGAACGCTCGCAGGCATGCCCCGTGAGAAGGCCGGGACAAGGGCGGGGCCGTCTGTGGCTGTCCGGGGCCGGGCAGGGCCACCTCATTTGCTTTAATTTTTGGAAGTGAACATTGGGACTGCTTTTTTATTTCTTATTTGGCATGGTAATTATTCTTATCTTATTCAGTCAAAGCTAGGCCTCACAGTTTTTGGTTTTGTTCATTGCTTTCAGAAATTCATGTTAGGCCTTCATTTCTTATTATCTTTTATTGCTATTTCTAATAGACTGAGTGGTTGAAGTATACATTTAATTAGGAACTTACCTAGAGCACGATGGGTAAATCCAGTCCCCCAATTTCTCGCCCCTTGACAAGGCAAAAAGCGGCAGCAATCCAACCATTGCCGACCCTCACAGCGATTGACAAAATGCTCCAAAAGACAATAGGGGTAGTTGCGTCGGCCATAGAGAACACCGAAAGACGATTGTCTCTTTATCCCGCTATCCAGGGGGAAATCCTATTCGCCAGAAGAGTCAGCTGGCTCAGTACCAGACCAAAAGACATTAGGGGGGATTGTGTAATTGTTAAATTTAGGGACCCCGGAGTGGTTGACCACATTCTAGATTATGGAGGTCCCTTCAATGCGGGATCAATTAATACCCTCCACTTTAGGGTATTTTTACTCTCGAGCATCAGTATTGGGGGGCCTGTCCAAACCTTTTTTCACCAGGATGGACTAGAGCTGGAATATAACATACCTGTAGCTAACAGCTACTGTGCTTTGAGCAATGTAGACTGACTATCCCCCTCTCGGGGGCCCGATGAGTTGAGCCCAAATCTTGCGAGGAGTAAACTGGAGATGGGTGTGAGCAATGAGGTGGGCCACCGGTGTTGGCTATCAGGAAGAAGGCGGCGGGTATGGTAACTTCTCTCCCAAACCCAACTAATAACCAGAGAGGGGTCGGAATGGAGCTGGATATCTATACTTATACAGGTCCCCCCCTCCTAATGAGTCCTGCCCTACTATAGCCACCACTGAGAGAGCTGAGATTCGTAGTTCCCTAATTGGGTCCTGGAACGTAGCTGGGATAGGTTCCAAGCTGGAGAACCCAGACTGGGGAGAACTGATGGACAGGCATGACTTGTATTTGTTTTAAGAGACCTGGCCATTGTCTGTCCCTGCTAGGGTGGGATACGCAACATTTCACTTGCCAGCTTTGCAGGGACCCAGGGGAAGACCCTCAGGTGGGTTGTGCATTTGGGTGGCCTCTCATTTGGCGTGCTCAGTTAGGCTAATTGACTCCCACTCCCCAGACATTTTGTGCATTGTGCTTACATTTTTGGTCGGTTCATGGTTGGCAGTGATCAACATATATTTATGCCCGACACCTTATCAATTGGCTGTTTCTGTGTTAGAGGCCCTTGAGGAACTTCTTCTCCTATTTCCGCCTCCGACCACTAAAATCATCGGGGGTGATTTTAATTGCCACTTTGAACCACTTGCTGGGATCCCCTCTGTAACTTCAAACGAGGATTCCCTCTGGCACATTTTGGAGTGCTCTATGGACCCGGAGAACCAGAATGGCGTACACGGCGTGTAGAGTGGCGTTTCTTTGAGACCACATTGGAAGACGATTCATTAGTGAAAATTACGCGGGATATAGAATTGACCCAAATACATGAGACCGCAGGCTCATTCCTAAATCCGTTCTACCTTGAAATAACGGGGAAGTGTGGAGAATACAATATTTACTCCTAGAGCCACATAATCATTTTTTTGTGCTACTTCTACACTAAAATCTTTAGAACCGAAGACGCTTTAGAACCGTTTCATCCCCACTTAAGGAGGATAGAGATTCCGACGGATCACTAATAGCCCTAGTCCTGATGAGGCCCGTATTCATTGGGCTGAAACGTGTCGACATTTGAAAGAAGACACCATCAAAAATATTTTTATTGTAAAAATAGAATAATAAGGAGCTTCCAAAATAGATCAGTCTAAAGAATATAGACCATTAGGTTCCTTTTGCTTTGGTAGATCTTGTTAGATAGGAATGCTTGCCTTTACTACAAAGAAGCATCCTTTTTGTTAAATAATCGGGCTATAACATAAAAAAAGTTTCAAATATCCATGTCAGTGTGTTAATGTATATACTGTGAATATATATCTTGTTGTGTTTAAGTGTGTTGTACATATGTGTTTTTTTTTGTATATATATGTCTTTTTGAAAACATAAAAGTAGATTCTGCTTTCTATGAGAAAATAGAACAGTAATCAAAAAATAATAAATGTATGTAAAAGATTTTTTTAGGAGGTTTTTCTGCGCCTTTTAGTTTTGATTCAGATGACTAGTAAAATATAGAGATTGTTGGTCGGTTGTGATATAATTCACGTATGAAGGGATGATACATTTTCTTCTCTTTCCTTTAAAATAGATTGATGGTTATTGATTCCTAGGCATCACTTTTTTGTATAATATGTTATTCACCCAGATGATTTAGGGTTACCCGAGTTGCCTCTGTGTATATTTAAACTATGTACCCGGTTAAGCGCATATCGCCGCTGGCGCTCCAGATGAATAAGTTAGCAGCAACCCACTCTCTTAGGGCCTGCAATGGTAGATTGCTTCCCGATGTTCCCGGTACAAATACCTATAACAGACCAGGGAAACGCACGACCAATGACTACATCTTGGTTAATGTGGAATTCTGGGCCCAAATGAGAGCATTCTCCGTTATTCCAAGGGTAGATAGCGACCACAACTTTTTGTCTCTAGAATTAAACTGTTTACTGGGACACTACAATGATGCGGGGTCATCGGTGACTCATATTAACACCAATCTAGTCACTGTGGCAGGGGGCAGATGCATTAGGCGGGCATCGGTCGTGCTGGCCCCAGACAAACTAGCTGAGCTATATAAATTTGTTGCCTGCTTTCCAGCAGAGGCTTGTGATCTTGTGGGCTCCAATTATGACTTATCCTACGCCCAGGAGTTACAGCATATACATGATAAGCACTTTGCCACTCTTGCAGATTATTTTTATACCACTGTTAATGTGCGGCCTCGGGCAAAAAATCAGGCCCACTTGTATAATAAAAATTGTAGGGAGGCTAAAAAAACCCTTGTAGAGGAGTTAAATTCTGGGTCTGTGTCGAGTATTAGATTGGCGAGGCAAATCTATAAAAGAATGACTACGGAGGTTAGGTCGGAGTGGGAGGCTTCTAGGTGGGAATGTCTAAAAGTAGCCCTGGATGGGCGTGATTATAGAGCCTTCTGGAATTTAGTGAGATCAGGAACAGCAGATTATCCCTAACTTAAGTGAAGAGGACTGGGTAGCACATTTTAAGCTCTCTATTCCCTTAAAGTTCCTGCACCTCTAGTAGAGTTAGTCCCCCTAAAGAATGTATTTGATCTAGTTCCCCCGGATGCAATGAGCCCTGATTGTCCACCTTGTACCTTACTTGAAAGCCAGGCGGCCCTTAAAAGTTTGTCTCCTGGGAAAGCACCGGGCCTGGACAGTATCGCTGGAGATTTATACCTGAGCAAACAGAAGGTATGGGCCCCCTATATTTGGGTGTATTTTAATGCCATACTACAGGGTATGGAGATTCCTCAATCCTGGTTAGGTGCAGAAATGATCCCCATCCACAAAAAGGCTTCCCCTCTGTACCCGGCAAACTGCCACCCAATTAGTCTCATTGATGTCCTCCAGAAATTATTTGCCTGCCTTTTACTATCGAGGCTGCAGAGCTGGATGGATGAACATCACATCTTAACCTCCCTCTAGCGGGCTTCCGAGGGAAGGTCTCCACTATCGACCAACTGTTTAGACTTCACTTGGTTTACTGGTAGACGGTATCTTTGGGGGCGGGTAGTTTGTACTTGATTTTTGTGGATCTCCGATCTGCATTTGACCTGGTTCAGAGGGATAAGCTCTGGTCAATACTCTTAGAGATGGGTGTCCCTGTGTATTTGTGCCACCTATTTAAACGTATGGACCGAGGTACCTATGCAAGGGTGAGGTACGGGAGGAATGGGGAGCTGTTGGCCACATTTCCAGTGGATAGGGGAGTAAGGCAGGCGTGCATGTTGGCTCCCACGCTTTTCTACCTTTTCCTCAATGGGCTGATTGAACATCTATGGGGTGCAAGGGACTTAGATTCACCTACCGTGGCAGGCCGCAAGATACCAGCACTGATGTTCGCCGACGACACCCTTCTTCTATCGAAATCGTCGATGGGTATCCAGCGAACATTGGAGGCGTTCTGCTCCTTTTGTAGATTAAGGAACCTCGAAATTAATCTCTCCAAAACTAAGTTTATGGTTTATAATGCCAAATTTTCCAACTGTCCCCACCCTCACTTGGACGGCGTGGCTCTGGAACGAGTCTCCACCTTTGAGTATTTGGGGGTAACCTTAAATGATAGTATGAACTGGGGGTCCCATATGGCTAAGGCTAACCTGAAATTGGCCCAATCCTCCTAAAGTTCCTCCTAAAGTTCTATAATGAGAGTTCCCTTACACCTCTAGGACCGCCGGTAGAAATCTAAAAAGCCCAGGCGAGAGGGGGAGCACTATACGGTGCAGAGCTATGGGGCCACGTAGGCGCCGCCTCCCCAAGAGTACCCCGTTGATCCCATTAAGGTTAGATCTAGGTTTGGTCCCTGTACATGAGATCATCTCAAATCGCCCACTGTTGTACTGGAGGCGCCTTTGGGCTACCCCTGAGCTTTCGAGCTATAGGGAGGACCTTAAGGACCTTCTGTCCAGAGGAGGTTTGGGAAAAATCCCCTGGCTTCGGTACATTAAACAGTTTTGCTTCGCACTTTGGAAGGGGATACCTCTGGTCCTCTCCTGGGGAGATCTGTGTCTTGTTTACCAAGAGGTCGTTGATCTCCGCACTTAAGCAATATCGAACGGAACTCACACTAATGAATTCCTCTATGGGTAGGTTGACCAATACCTTCTTGGACATCAAGGTTGTCCCTCATTTTGAGAACTTTCTGAATGACATCCAGCCCTTAATGGCCAAGAAGCTATATGTTCAGTTCAGACATGGAACATTGCCATTGAGGGCAGTGACAAATAAGTGGTCTAACGCTCCCCAGACACTGGGTTCTTGCCCTGGGTGTGAAGGTTGTGAAAAGACAGATCTACACATTCTACTCTTCTTCCCTTCCTACTCTAAGGCAAGGGATAAATGGATCATTCAACTTTGTAAATCCAGGGGACTTAGGGATAATAGGGAGGTTTTTAGACTATTAAAATATGATACCACCCCTGTGATTGTGTTTGCGACCACTAGATATTTGTTGTCTATGCGTACAAGAAGAGCAAGAATCAACTTAAACAACTGTTAATCTGTTGCTCCTGCACTAGCACAATCATTGTAACTCAGAAGGTTGCTTACAAATCAACTTGCCCAGGGTCTGTTATTGATTCCCTATTTATTGGTAATCTGAATGGGCTTTTATTATGTCTGTAATATTACAGCTATTTTTTATCCATTTTATGAATTTAGGCATTTATGTATGTAGTATATTATTCTAATTGTTTTTTATCTGTATTGTGCATATTGTGCTTTTCTGTTTTTTAACCGATAATAAGGCTTTTTGACTGACTGACTGATATATTTAATTTCAGTTACTGTTTTCACTGTATGTCTTATGATTACTGTTCTTTTTAAGTTTGATACGACCGTTGTCTCTGGTCCTAGCTCTAATGCTTTTCAAACGTGAAAATTTAAATGCTATAACACTCTGTACTGATGACTGTTGTGCCAAACGGGTAATTGAATAAGCAAAAACGATATAAGTGATATGTGTATTATTTGCTTCATTAATATATTTAATACGCTATATATATATTTTTGTTTTGTATTTATCGGACAGGTCCCATTACATCATTAGCTCCCTTGATATTCGCTTCATGGGTCCTGAAGACGGCGGTACCCTAATGTAGGGGTTGTTCACCGAAATGCGGGTCAGTGTTTTTAATGAGGCCCCCCTCCTTATTGCATCCTTCAAATGTCATGCCTCTGAACCTGTAATATAATAACTATTATGTAATAATTTGACAATTCACAAATTGATTACCTGAATTTATGGTGTGTGGGACCCAAATGTACACTTAGTTTGTTTCTGGTACAAGTGTGATGTATGTATCTGTGGTGCTGCATGAATTTGGTTTGAGCTTGAGTGAATGCATCTACTCTGACATCCCTGGCATGCTGACACGCTGCTGAAACCGAGCTCGCTATTGTTGTCAGAAATTTCATTACCTGTATTTTTTTTTAAATTGCAGCTTTCCTGTTTGCTAAATGAATAATATTTTGCACAGTATATTGTTTTAACCTTGGGCACATTTGGAAAACTTTTATCTGGGGCACTTACTGTTCTAGGGCACCGCATTTCTCCCCGTTCCACCGCAGCCTGTGCTGTTTGTTGTGGAGGGAGTTGGATAGCGTGGTACTGAGGGAGTGTAGCACACTCACTTCCGGGGGCCATCTTGGAGAGGTGACGGTCTAGTGGTTGCACTAGGACCGTTAGCAGCCTCCTATTTAGAGCTCGAATGGGGCTGACGCGTGCAGCGGGCGCACCGATGGCGCACCAAAGGTGCGCCAAAGGTAAGCCCGTCCGTGCCGCGTCCGGGCCGAGGACCGCACATGCTGTCCTACTCATGCCGAAACCAGACCTGACTAGGGAAGTTATATTGTCCATGAATAAACAGGCTACTCAGTGTCACAAGACCCTAGAGGTGGACAATTGGCTAGGACCAACCTGCTGCCGTCATTGTAAGATAGTACTGCATTTAAATTCAATGTTTTGACAAATTGAGTAACAATTCTCAATTCAATAAGACCAATAAATCAGTCTGTAATCTTATGAGTAATTCTTTTTATTTTGAATTTCTTTTATGTGTTTTGTTTTCTTAAGTTTGACCAAAGTGCTTTTAAACGAACAGTTTTTTGCAAAGGAAGAGACTCATAAAGTGCATACAAAAACCATCAATTATATACAAAACCAACAAAACAGTTAATCTCAACTCTAATCCTATATATATTGTTTTACATCGCATTTAGAGGAGACAGTAAACATTCAAAAGGACTCCACTTAGTACATTTAAAGACACAGACACACAAGACAAGACACTTTTGACAATGGTATGACAAGGATTCACCGTTCCTAAAGAAAAATGTAAACGCCCTGTTTTCAATAAAATTTCCGTTAAAACAGGTGCGGATACTGGTGTTTAGTACGAATTCTTTTTAGACTTGTTTTATACAATAGACCATCTAATCATTCAATTTTATCAGTTTTAGTCATGGAAAGATTGGTCTAATGAAAGGACGATGAGTTTTCAAAGGGACAGCGGTCGACGCGTTTCGAATCCCTTATGTGGCAGGGATTCTCATCAGGACCATGTGGACTCAATCTAAAAATAAATCAATAAACATTCTGTCAGTCATACTGGGTGACACTCAACTTCAAAACAGTCATACATTCTCTCAGATCGTACCTGTATATTAGATTACAGCGGCCAGTCTCCCAAGAGATGGAGTGCTCATACAGCTGTAATGTAAATGAGCATGGTTAGGGTAAATGTGCCAAAGAAGTCAATCAAATTGATGAAGGACACCAAACTGTGTACTTACATAGATCGGCAATTTGGCCGCGTGGTCAGCTTATATTCACTTTCTTCTGACGATTCTAAAAGCAAAGGACAAAGTCTCTTTTAGCTTTGGCACTGTAAATGCGCATTGGGCTTTTAAATTACACGTGTGGGCATTGGGGCGCTCGGTGGTGAGCGTTTATTTATAGCGTGCAAGGATCGTGTCACGGAGGAAATGGGGAACCGATTTTAAGATAAGCGTGGAATGGCGGAATGCAGAGCTTTATTTTGGCACTGTAAATGCACATGCAGGCATTTTTGAACATTTATGGCGTTTAAGGTGCTCGGTGGTGAGCATTTTTAAATTACGTGCCAAGATCGTGTCAACGGGGGGGGGGAACGTGGATTAAATAAGTTGAATAACTAGAAAGACCGCATACAATGGCGGCATGCAAAGTTTCAGTTTCCGAGTTAGTCCGTTTTTTTTTAAAAAAACCCGTTCCGCATAAAGCTTTATTTTGGCACTATAAATGCGCATGTAGGCGTTTTTTAGCATTTATGGCATTTAAGAAGCTCAGTGATGAGCGTTTGTAAACTGCGTGCCAAGATCGTGTCACGGGGGGAGCGATGGTGAAATGAGTTGAATGGGAGCATTTAGGGTTGAATAACTGAAAAGAATAAACTTCAGAGGTCCGCTGACAATGGCGGCATGCAAAGTTTTAATTTCCGAGTGAGTCCGGTTTTGTGAAATATCGTTCCGCATAGGGAAATCTTACCGGTGTTAGTATTCCGAGTCTCCTCCATACGCATCCTTGTCAATTACTGAGGCGCGTGAGTAATGGTTCCGGTTGACCCGGATGTTAAAATGGATATGAACCCGCTGCTGAGGCTGATGGGATTTGGAGTTTTTTCTGCTTAGATTGATGGAATTTGTAGTTTGTAGGCCGAGGAGGCAGTGTTTGTGCAAAATATTTGCTTTGTCCTTTACCTGTAGCATGTTTAGCGTGACGCATTTCAGGTGGATTGGGAGCATTCACAATTGCTCAGTGTCTTGAGGAGTTGATGTACTATTTCAGTGACGCTGTCACTCATTTCAGTCAGACAAGTGAGGGGTCTCAATTGGCTATTTAGAAGGTGTCGAGAAGTATGTGAATATACTAGCTTCATGGGAGGACAGACCTTTCTGTTTATAGGTTATAAAGTTCCGACATTTCATTTAAGCCACGAGTGGCTGAGTTGAATTTCAGGATCAACATAGCTTCTCGTTGTTTGAGTTTGGCCTCTAAATCTCCGCCCCTCTGATCATGCTCTAATTTCGAGATGACAGTCCATTTAAAATCGAGGTCACCATGCGACTCATCGATCCAATGTTGTACAAGGGGTGCTGTGATGATTTTTCTCTTTATTCTTGATTTGTGTTGAGAGATTCTCTGTCTGATTTCCTGATTAGTTTTTCCTATGTACAATTTTATGCATGGGCATAGAATGGCGTAGATCAAATTCTTGGATTTACAATTTGTGAAAGCATTGTGCTTCCATGAGATTCCTTCATGTTGAAAAACATTCCCTTCAATTGTCGAGTTGCAGCACAAGCATGTGCCGCACTTTTTGTGTCCTGTGACGGGTGGTAAGTTGACAAACTCCCGTATTGTGGGTGCCTTCTTGGCAGGGACGGCTGCTCTGATTATTTGGTTCGCAATGCTCTTATCCTTTTTAAAGGCAAAAAGTGGTTTGGCGTTTAATTGTGTGTCAACATCTTTTATCAAATGCCAGTTCTGATTGATGGTCTTTTTGAGAAAGTTAGATGAAGCTCCGAATGTGGTAACACACACTGTGCGCTCCAACTTTTTCTTCTCAGTCTTCCTCAGTAATTCTTCTCGTGGTGTCCACCATGCGCGTTTTATTGCTTGTTTGACCAATTTAGATGGATAACCGCGATCCAATAGTCTCTCTGAGAGTATGTTGGCATGATACATGTACTCATCTTTGAATGAACAATTTCGACGTATACGGAGAAATTGGCCTATTGGTAAATTTTCTTTCAAGCTGCGCGGGTGATTACTTGAAAAATGTAAGGATTTATTCCGGTCAGTCTCTTTTCTAAAGAGAGTGGTCACTAACTGTCCATTTGTGTAATAGACTTCCACATCTAGGAAAGAAAGTCTTGTAGATGATGACTGAATGCTGAACTTGATATCCCTTGTACGATTGTTTAGCCATCCATGAAAATCAGCTAGTTGTTCCGTTGTGCCTGACCATGTGAAAAAAATGTCGTCAATGAAACGCACCCACCCCCCTATCCATTGAGAGAAGGGGTTGTTGTTATGTACGTGTCTGTCTTCGTATTCACTCATGAAAAGTATGGCAAGCTCAGGAGCAAAGGGACAGCCCATGGCTACTCCCTTTATTTGTAAGAAGAAGTCCTCATTGAATTTAAAGTAATTTTTAGTCAACGCCATTCTAGCCAGTTTTAGAATAAAGTCCGTAGGAATCCTTGCTGGTCGATCTCTTTTATCCAAAACGATTTCCACCACTTCCAGCGCCTGGTCTTGGGGGATTTGAGTATATAGTGAAACTATATCCATGCTGACTAATAAATCCCGGCCTTCAGAAGAATTACTGAGGAAGACTGAGAAGAAAAAGTTGGAGCGCACAGTGTGTGTTACCACATTCGGAGCTTCATCTAACTTTCTCAAAAAGACCATCAATCAGAACTGGCATTTGATAAAAGATGTTGACACACAATTAAACGCCAAACCACTTTTTGCCTTTAAAAAGGATAAGAGCATTGCAAACCAAATAATCAGAGCAGCCGTCCCTGCCAAGAAGGCACCCACAATACGGGAGGTTGTCAACTTACCACCCGTCACAGGACACAAAAAGTGCGGCACATGCTTGTGCTGCAACTCGACAATTGAAGGGAATGTTTTTCAACATGAAGGAATCTCATGGAAGCACAATGCTTTCACAAATTGTAAATCCAAGAATTTGATCTACGCCATTCTATGCCCATGCATAAAATTGTACATAGGAAAAACTAATCAGGAAATCAGACAGAGAATCTCTCAACACAAATCAAGAATAAAGAGAAAAATCATCACAGCACCCCTTGTACAACATTGGATCGATGAGTCGCATGGTGACCTCGATTTTAAATGGACTGTCATCTCGAAATTAGAGCATGATCAGAGGGGCGGAGATTTAGAGGCCAAACTCAAACAACGAGAAGCTATGTTGATCCTGAAATTCAACTCAGCCACTCGTGGCTTAAATGAAATGTCGGAACTTTATAACCTATAAACAGAAAGGTCTGTCCTCCCATGAAGCTAGTATATTCACATACTTCTCGACACCTTCTAAATAGCCAATTGAGACCCCTCACTTGTCTGACTGAAATGAGTGACAGCGTCACTGAAATAGTACATCAACTCCTCAAGACACTGAGCAATTGTGAATGCTCCCAATCCACCTGAAATGCGTCACGCTAAACATGCTACAGGTAAAGGACAAAGCAAATATTTTGCACAAACACTGCCTCCTCGGCCTACAAACTACAAATTCCATCAATCTAAGCAGAAAAAACTCCAAATCCCATCAGCCTCAGCAGCGGGTCCATATCCATTTTAACATCCGGGTCAACCGGAACCATTACTCACGCGCCTCAGTAATTGACAAAGATGCGTATGGAGGAGACTCGGAATACTAACACCGGTAAGATTTTCCTATGCGGAACGATATTTCACAAAACCGGACTCACTCGGAAATTAAAACTTTGCATGCCGCCATTGTCAGCGGACCTCTGAAGTTTATTCTTTTCAGTTATTCAACCCTAAATGCTCCCATTCAACTCATTTCACCCTCGCTCCCCCCGTGACACAATCTTTGCACGCAGTTTACAAACGCTCATCACTGAGCTTCTTAAATGCCATAAATGCTCAAAAACGCCTACATGCGCATTTATAGTGCCAAAATAAAGCTTTATGCGGAACGGGGTTTTTTTAAAAAACCGGACTAACTCGGAAACTGAAACTTTGCATGCCGCCATTGTATGCGGTCTTTCTAGTTATTCAACTTATTTAATCCACTTTTCCCCCCCCCGTTGACATGATCTTGGCACGTAATTTAAAAATGCTCAACACCGAGCACCTTAAACGCCATAAATGTTCAAAAATGCCTGCATGTGCATTTACAGTGCCAAAATAAAGCTCTGCATTCCGCCATTCCACGCTTATCTTAAAATCGGTTCCCCATTTCCTCCGTGACACGATCCTTGCACGCTATAAATAAACGCTCACCACCGAGCGCCCCAATGCCCACACGTGTAATTTAAATGCCCAATGCGCATTTACAGTGCCAAAGCTAAAAGAGACTTTGTCCTTTGCTTTTAGAATCGTCAGAAGAAAGTGAATATAAGCTGACCACGCGGCCAAATTGCCGATCTATGTAAGTACACAGTTTGGTGTCCTTCATCAATTTGATTGACTTCTTTGGCACATTTACCCTAACCATGCTCATTTACATTACAGCTGTATGAGCACTCCATCTCTTGGGAGACTGACCGCTGTAATCTAATATACAGGTACGATCTGAGAGAATGTATGACTGTTTTGAAGTTGAGTGTCACCCAGTATGACTGACAGAATGTTTATTGATTTATTTTTAGATTGAGTCCACATGGTCCTGATGAGAATCCCTGCCACATAAGGGATTCGAAACGCGTCGACCGCTGTCCCTTTGAAAACTCATCGTCCTTTCATTAGACCAATCTTTCCATGACTAAAACTGATAAAATTGAATGATTAGATGGTCTATTGTATAAAACAAGTCTAAAAAGAATTCGTACTAAACACCAGTATCCGCACCTGTTTTAACGGAAATTTTATTGAAAACAGGGCGTTTACATTTTTCTTTAGGAACGGTGAATCCTTGTCATACCATTGTCAAAAGTGTCTTGTCTTGTGTGTCTGTGTCTTTAAATGTACTAAGTGGAGTCCTTTTGAATGTTTACTGTCTCCTCTAAATGCGATGTAAAACAATATATATAGGATTAGAGTTGAGATTAACTGTTTTTGTTGGTTTTGTATATAATTGATGGTTTTTGTATGCACTTTATGAGTCTCTTCCTTTGCAAAAAACTGTTCGTTTAAAAGCACTTTGCTCAAACTTAAGAAAACAAAACACATAAAAGAAATTCAAAATAAAAAGAATTACTCATAAGATTACAGACTGATTTATTGGTCTTATTGAATTGAGAATTGTTACTCAATTTATCAAAACATTGAATTTAAATGCAGTACTGGCATTTCTTTGTTGATTGTCGTATTGGCGCAGCCTTACTGCTTTAGCCAGAACCCTTACTGTTGCCACACAGTCATTGTAAGATAGGGCTTGCCCCGGAACCAGCCACCAGAGGGAGAAATGGGCCAACTTTTTTCCGGGGAGGGCTTATTAATGCTAGGTCAATGTGTAAGAACGGGGCACACATTTTTGATCTGATTTCTGAGGGCGAACTTGATTGGCTCTTTGTCACAGAGACATGGCTGAAAGCCTGGTGTAACCCCGACATTGCACTGACCCTCCCGCAAGGCTATCTCATGCAAAGACTGGATAGACAGGAACAACGCGGAGGGGGGCTTGCAATTATTTATCGTGATTCTATGAAATGCACTTCATATGAATTACTGGATATCAAGGGGGCGGAAAGCATGGGTTTCTGCTTGCAGATCCACAAGTCTTTCACCTTCTCAGGGGCTCTAGTTTATTGCCCACCAGGCCAACAAAAAGATTTTCTAGAGAGCATTGGGGGGGTACTCAGCAATCTTACCCTAAAATTCGCCAATTTTACGCTGCTAGGCGATTTAAATCTCCATTTGGATTCCGCCGCAGAATCGAGTGCGGGGTGCTACAGAGATTTAATGAATGTCCTTGGGCTTACCCTGCTGACTTTGGATCCCACCCACATAGCAGGACACACCCTGGATTGCATTTGCTCTAATTTAAAGGGATTGAACAAAGTTGGCGGCCGTACCAAACCTGACTGGATAAAGCTAATCACCAATCCTGATCTCCTGCAGAGAGCCTCTGAAAGTAAACCTGCAACGATTGGCCATACTGAAACAGACAACATACACTTCTGCGATTGGCTCACTGAACTCTGTGGCCCGACGGACCCGATTGATTCAGGCAAAACACGTGGACGCAAAAAAATGTCCGCACCTTGGTTCTCACTGTCCTTAAAGGAGAAGCAAGGTGAAGTTAGAATATTGGAACGGAGGTGGCGTCAACGCTATGAGACTGAGGAGCTCAGCATTTATAAAACGGCCCAGAGGCAGTATCATGCCTTGATTAAAATCGCCAAAACAGCTTATTATTTAGAAGCCATCATCTCCTCTAATAATAAACAGAAAGAGATTTTCAGGATTGTAAATAGTTTTATGAACTCTAGAATTCTCCTGCTGCAGATTCCACCCTCACTGACCCTTTGCAACTCTATTGCCCACTACTTTGAGCAAAAAATACTAGATATAACTAAAGACTTCCCACAACAAATTCCACTCCCTCCCGTTGGGGCGAATGAAGAGGGCACTGGGACAGTTGAGCTTAATAGCTTTAGCCCCATTAGTCTAGAAGAGTCCCGTTGGGCCATATTAGCTAGCAAATCTGGCTCACTCTTCGACCCTTGCCCCTCGATGTTGCTACATGCCCTAGTAGACATGGTGAACCCCAATATTAACGACATCATTAACTCTTCACTTTCCACTGCTGAGATCCCGCTGGATTGGAAACTCGCTGCTGTAAAGCCTCTACAGAAAAAACCTTTGGCAGATCCTACCTCACTCTCCAATCTCCACCCCATCTTGCTGCTTCCAGTGTTATTCAAACTGACGGAAGCAGTTGTAAATAAACAACTTACAAGGTTCCTGGAGGATAATGATATCCTGCACCCTAACCAGTCCGGGTTTAGGGCTATGCACTCTACGGAGTTTGCCTTGTTGTTTACTGTGGGGACCTTGAGGACCGCCATGGACCAGGGGAAGAAGGCTGTACTGATTTTACTAGCTCTATCGGCGGCCTTCGATACGGTCTCACACTCCATATTGATTGGCTGCCTAGTAACATCAGGGATAGCAGGAGTTGTACTTGAGTGGCTGAAAAACTTCCTCAGTCATAGGCGGCAAGTCACGGTACTGAGAGAATTTTGTTTGAAGGAACAAGCGATGAAGACAGGGGTGCCGGAGGGCTCCAGCTTGAGCCCCGTACTTTTCAATCTGTACATGGTCTCCCTGATCGAGCTGATCTCATCCTTTCAGATCAGCACTATATCGTACACGGATGATACTCAGCTCATCTTAGTACTGGATGGCGAGGTGCCGGGAGCAGAAGAAAATCTTAGAAACTGCCTCGCAGCCACCTTCGACTGGATGAGGAATAACCATCTCAAGTGCAATTCGGGCAAAACCGAAATCCTGCCTTTTGGATTGCAAAATCTGTTCTTCCCCAAACTATGGTGGCTGCAAGATGCAGAAGTTCCTCCTAACACCATTGACACGGCCCGTAACTTGGGTATCAAGTTCGATGAGTCATTGTCATTTAAACAACAGGTGGTGGCTGTGGCCGGCACCTGCTTTAACACCATTAGAGGCCTAAGGAATTTTTTTGATTTTCTTCCACTGGCAGCCAGGAAAACGGTGGCGGTTGCACTTATAACATCTCGACTGGACTACTGCAACAGCCTGTATGCAGGATTAAATAAATCGGTCCTGCACAGGCTGCAGATGGTCCAACATTCAGCCGCCCGCCTTGTGCTGGGCTGGCGAGGAAGTCATCCGCCTCGGCGGCGCTCAAGGCCCTTCACTGGCTGCCGATTCATAAGCGCATCCTGTTTAAAATACTAGTTATCACATTCAGGGCATACCACCAGCTAGGGCCTAAATACTTTTTGAATTGCTTTAGACGTTGCGTGCCATCCCGTAACCTTAGGTCTTCAAACATGAATACGTTGTTGATTCCCAAATTTAAGCTTGTCACGACGGGAGGGAAATCTCTTGGAGTGATAGGTTCCAGGTCGTGAAACAAGCTCCCGCCACAATTGCGGCACATCGCCGCTGAGAAACTATTCAGGAAAGCTATGAAAACCTGGATTTTCAATCTTTCGGACACCGCGTGCAAATCTTTGGTATAAGTATGCAGGGCCAGATGCTTGAGTAGTTTTCCGGCCTGGTCCATCTGGCTACGGGCTACAGCGCCAAGATGCTCCCTGGAGTGAAAGCACAATTACATTACATTACAATGCTGTGAATGAATGGTTAGTAATTAGGATCGTATTTTGCTGTATTTGATTATATCTGCAGCGATTTTTCTGTCATTTTCATGTATTATTATCTAAAAATCGTCAGTACACGTTTTTTCAGAACTTTTTCCTTTGTCTAATAAAAACATGAAAAATAAAACAATTAATCAAATGATGAATATATTTCCTATCATGTTTTATATATTTTGTTCTTTGGTCCAGTCAGAGTGTCATAACTTGAATATATGACACATAGTACATATTAAAATACAGAGGTAGAGAAAGTTCTCGTGTGAATTCTGACTTTTCCCCTGATTCTCTACCTACATTAGTTTGCCAGGGGTTCCCCTTCATATATTGGCTGATCTCAATTGTGAACATATTGCTGAGACACATGTAAGTGGGGCTTCTCCTCCACACCATCACACACCATTAGTCCCACCTTTATAAGTCCACACTACCAATATCACACACGAACATGACACGACGATACGCCATCATAATCCACATAACCAACATCATATGTTCACACAACCAGCACCATACAACAACACAACCACATCAACCATCATACATCCACAGACCCATCATCATACACACACACAAGAACACAGTAACACACCCAACATTATATGTCTACACTCCCACCATCATAGACCACGAGGAAAAATGGTTGCTCTATTAGTAGCTTAGCAAAAAGTTTGCGTAATTGAAAAATAACGTGAAATGCAAATTACAAATAAGCCATTTGGTGCTATATTTTAGCAAGAAATATATCCTTTTGTCCGGTTTGATCATGAGGACTCATGTTGCATTAAAATAATAGTACCATAAACACAAGTAATATGAACCCCAGCCAGTCGCCTTCTGGTTATTTATATTATGATATTATTTTGACGTGAATGTTATGTGAGTATGCAATGTGGCATAATGGTGAAAGTGTAACAATTTGGCTTCTTAAACATAACTCAAAGCTTCTGAAATAATGCAAATTATGGCAATGTAATTGAAATTTGGCCTGTGCCCAATATGATGCAGTATTAAATGTTTTAATATAAATACTTATGGAGGATGGTATATATAATGTATCCTCTAAATTGCCCTATATAAAGATTCAGTGCCAAAGCTGAGTAAAAATATGCACAGCTATAATAAAGAAAGTTTAAAAGGGTGAGAGACTGAAGTAAGCAGGAAATCATTAATCATTGTAAAGACAGGAAAGTAAACCAGCTCCTTCAAGAACCTAGTGATAAGGGATTTGGTCATTTGCCAAGTCTCAAAAGAAAAAAAGAAACAGAGTACTTGCATACTACATCTTAGTTTTAAGACTGGCAAAATCGGCCACACAGCCAGGGAATGATTAACAAAATTCTAGCTATATTCGAAAGTGTATTTGAACAAGGCAAATCATAGTGAATGTGGCCTATTCTGCTAGTTGTGATTCACATTTTTGAAAAAATATAAGAAAGTGTTTGTATACGCTTTTTACACTATGCATGCACATTGTACTGTGTATGGCTATTAGTATGAACGTATGGTATTTTCTTTTATTATATATTAAAAACCTTTTTGTATTTCAGCACTTAAAGCCCTAAAAAATGAGTTTACAATAGTTTAATTATTTTAAGAAGCCATACAATGTATGGTATGCGCACAAAGTGACATTCCCTCCTCCCGAATTCCATCACCTTTCCATCCGCTATGCCCAAGAATTCTCAGAGTCAGGGTATGTTGTCCATGATGTAGCCTTTTATTTACTGGAAACCAAGCAATTTACCACAGACCATTATCAAAGAAAGTATAATTCTTGGATATATATAAGAATTATTCGCAACATCACACTTTAGCTGCTTCAACAAGCCAACGGCAGTAAAGGAATTGGACACAACCATACACTTTAATTTTAACTCGGCCATGCACTAGAACAACTTGGCTGTACATTTGAACTTTATACTTTAACTTTTCAACTCGGCCGTACACTAGAAAATGGCCATACATTTTTAACCTGGCCGACTGCCACCAATGTTCCACTCTGCTGCGCACATTGTGCCGGCAGGCCCCAACGCGCTACAGCCAACAGTTGTACTACTTGACATTCAGGGCACCGCACACCGAACCGGCCCTATGGGGTACCTGAACACAGGCAGCCTCCCCAATATTGTACTCCCTCCATACATTGTGGGTTAGGGCAGTAGAGTCCAGGACTACCGGCAGGTCAGTCCCTCCCCCCCACTGACCCACTGCATATGTGGAATCTACCCCCTAACGGGGGTCCATGGAATGGCTGAACCTCCATTGTTGTGCCCCCCTGTTTATTGTTAACTGTCAGCACTCCGCCTCCGTGAAGCCTTGCTCTTCTGCTGGGTGGGTGGGTGGTCGACGATGCTCCTGTGGCCAGGCTGAGATCCGAGGGGACAAAGAGAACGAAACCCTCAAGGGCACAGCCTTAAATACTTGTTAAGTTTCATTTTCTGCTAGGTTTCATTTCACTGTGCCTCAGGATGACCTCACCTCATCCAGCCCTCCCCTTCTTTGCCCAGGGACCCTGGAGGAGGCTCAGTCCTGTGGCGCCACTAAGGGCGCCCCTCCCCTTGGCACGGGGGCGCCTGTCCATTCTGAAAACTGTTTAAATTATTCTGGACATGCTATCATGCTATGTAAAAAAAATATAAGAATTCTACCTAACATTTCTTTATATATCAGAAAGCTGCAGTAAGGAATCAAGCATGTCTAGCCATTTGACCCAAATGAATAATGAAATATTTCATTATTTCTGCCAGAGAAAGAGACATTTTCCATTGTAGGGATGTGTGCAAGGTCATTAATCCCGATTTGTAATTTAAAATATCTCCCCTGTTTCCATTTCATCAATATATAAGTTGTTCCAGTTGTTTGACCTTGGCACTCACAAACTCAAGTGATTTATACTTTGAGACATCATTAAAAAATTATTATCATGTGATAGAGGTCTAACTCCGCCATGGATAAGAGATAGTGTTTCCAACAGCCCCTCCAGGTTTCCTAATCTTGTTTACAAGACACTGGAATAAACCCACACCTGCTTTCCTCCTTTTATCATTTTCAGACTTAATTACGTAGAACCTTTTCTTCTTTTATGGCACCCATTAGAAACTAAAACAGAGTATTTTCACCTGAACTTCTGTTCAATAACTTATAGTAATCCAAGGAGCAGCAACACCAGCAGAACCAGGAGAGAGGTTTTAGTTCACTGAAGAATCGATGTTCTTTGATTCTTCATTTGATGAGGAGTTTAACCCCTTCCCTGCGGGGCATATTCCCCCGCTGTGCTGGGGGGTGCGCGCAGCGCTCCGGTGCTCATGATGAGCTCAGCTCGTCATGAGCCACGGTGGTCGTGTGCTCATGACAATGAGAGCTCGTCATGACCACACCCGTTTCTTTAGAATGGTCGCACAGCAGGGAAATTTGCCCAGTGTGCAAGAGTTCTAACGGTCATGACGAGCTCAGCTCGTCATGAGCATGGAAGGTGTTAAAGTGCACGCATAATTTTCTTTGTACGTGGGAGGCATTAATATGGGGCTCCTTGATAAAAACAATATTCATCAAGGTCGGCACACACACCTGGATACCCTCACGGGAAATAGTATGCTTTGCAAATACACATAACATAACATAACATGAGTGAGTAAAGAGTCACAGAGCGCTTGACCACTGTTAGGCAATCCATAATGTGATCATTCAGGTGTGGCTGAAAGTAGGAAGGGAGAGGAATATCTGTGTCATAGGCACCTACTTGGTAGGAGAAACCAAATGATGTCATGAGAGAGGTGGTTTTCAGAGAGAAGAGGAGAGGGTCAAGGTCGAAGATTCGGGGAAACTCAAAAAGTGTATAGAGAGCCTATGTAACACCTTGAGACTGTGAAGGAGTAGCCAGAGTAATGCGAAGAGACAAAAGCAAACTCTATGCTAAAGAGCCCAATGATGGAAAAGGTGGTCAGTCAAGGTGAACTATACTAAACGCAGCAGACAAGTCAAGGAGACAGATGGAAATAAATGATTGTGATGAGTGTAGAAGATGAAGTTGGGGGCCTGGCTGAAAGGTATTTTCTCTAAAGTGGATGCTCTGGAACCTAGATTAGAGGTTTGGAAATATCTTGCGGGCACCCATAATAAAGAGCATATTTTAGAAATGCTGTTTACTATAGAGGTTGGCATTGGTCTAGACATAATTAAGCGAGATGATTGGTCAGACCACTGCCTATTTATGTCTCATTTAAAATGAAGGTAGGCAAGCTAAGAATGATGCCATGCCAACAGTTGCGGCTGCTCCCACTTAGAAAGTGGTGGGGCACATACATTACTTTCAAACCACTAACATTAGAAACAAACCTCTCTTGAAGATCTTCTGCAGCACACGTTCGACTGCAAACCCTCCCAAAGTTCAATCAATCAATCAGGGGATTGTAAGCGTGCTACTCACCTGTGAGGGTCTCAAGGGGCTGGGGGGGGCCATGGGGGTGCGAGAACAGATCTGTTTAGCCGAAGAGCCTGGTCTTGAGATTCTTCCTGAAGGATCTGATATCTGTGGGAAGATTGTTCCAGGTCTTGGCTGCAATGTGAGAGAAGGATCTTCTGCCTTCTCTGGCTCTGCGGATGCGCAGGGTTTCTGCCAGTGCCAGGTTGGAAGATTGGAGGTTTCTTTTGGGTATGTGGAAGTTGATTCTGTCATTGAGGTATTTGGGTCCGGTGTTGTGTAGGCATTTGTAGGTGTGGGTGAGGATTTTGAAGGTGACTCTGTTCTCAACGGGGAGCCAGTGGAGCCTTCGTAGGTGTAGGGTATTGTGTTTGTGTCGGGGGGATGCCGAGGACGGGTCTGGCAGCGGTGTTCTGCATCTTCTGGAGATTGCGGAGTAGGGACTTGTTTTTGCATGCGTAGAGTGCTTTTCCATTGTCCAGTCTGCTGCTGATTAGTGCGTGGGTACCGTCTTCCTTGACTCAGTGGGCATCCACTTGAAAGTCTTGCGGAGGATGCAGAAGGTGTTGAAGCAGCTGGAGGTGACGGTGTTGACCTGTCTGTTCATGGTGAGGGATAAGTTGAGTACGATGTCAAGGTTTTTGGCGTGGTCTGAGGGGGTCGGTGGGCTTCCGAGAGCGGTCGGCCACCAGGTGTATTCCCATGCTGATGGGGTGGTTCCAAGGACGTTGGCGTTGAGCTTTAGGAAGCTGTTGGCCATCCAGACTGCAACGTCCTGCATTCCTTTCTGGAAGTTGAATCTGGCGGTGGTGGGTCTTTGGTGAGGGAGAGGATGAGCTGGGTGTCGTCAGCGTAGGATACGATGTTGAGGCCGTGTTGTCACACAAAGGAGGCGAGGGGGTCCAAGTAGATGTTGAACAGGGTCAGGCTCAGTGATGATCCCTGTGGGACTCCGCAGGTGATTCTTGTGGGATCGGAGAGTAAGGGTGGCAGTCTGATTCTTTGGCTTCTTCCAGTGAGGAATGATTGGATTCAGTCTAGGGCTGTTCCTTGTATGCCAGCATCCTATAGTCTGGCGATGAGTGTGCAGTGGGAGACTGTGTCGAAGGCTGCTGATAGGTCAAGTAGGATAAGGACTGCAGAGTGGCCTTGGTCCAGGTGGGTGCGGATGTCATCTGTAGTGGCGAATAGGGCAGTCTCTGTGGTGTGGTTGCTTCGGAATCCGGATTGGGGCGGGTGAGAATGGAGTTGTCTTCAATGAACCGTGTCAGTTCCCTGCTGACTGTTTTCTCCGCAACTTTGGCCGTGAAGGGGAGGAGCGAGATGGGCCAGTAGTTCTTGAGGTTGGTGTGGTCAGCTGTGGGGTTCTTGAGCAGGGGCCTGACTTCTGCTTGTTTCCATTTGTCTGGCTAGCTGCCTGTTTTGAAGGTGGTGTTGATGGTGCGTTGTAGTTCGGGTGTGATGGAGGCTCTGTGGTAGATTTGTGGAGGGAAGGGGTCAGTGGGGGCTCCTGAGTGGATGGCTTTCAATGTCGAGGCGGTGTCTTCGGCCTTGATCGGTGTCCAGGTGGCGATGGTGGGCTGGTTGGTGGGTCCAGGGGGTGGGCCAGCTGTGCTGTCTGGTGGATGGTCGATGAAGTTGTCATAGAGGTTTTTGATCTTGAGGTGGAAGTAGGTTCCAAGCTTGTCACAGAGGTCTTGTGACGGGGTGATGTCTGTGGCTTCGCTCTAGGGGTTGGTGAATTCCTGACTCATTGGGACATTTAGTCCTGGGGATACTCCCTTCTTGTTTTACAAATAATCGATCCAGGGGACCAGGAGTGTTTTCCCCCTACTTCCCTTACTCTCGCTTGTGTTTATACAGAATACCTGACTAACACTGAAGAGTTCCTTGCAGTTGGTGAGGATTTTGTTGTGGCTGAAAGTTCTCTTGGTGGTTCTGATTCGGTTGTGTTAGTCCGTCATGACGTCCTTGTAGGTGGTGTAGTTTTCGGGTGTCTTGGTGTTTTTCCAGATCTTCTCCAGGTGTCTTCAGGTGCGTCTGGTTCTTGGAGATCGGTGGTGAACCAGGCGGCTTTCCTGGGGCACTGTTTGTCGGGTTATGTAGCAGGGCGAGCTTGTCGGCGCAGTTGGAGATCCAAGTGTGGAGTTCTCTGGCTACGATGTTGGTGTTGGATGCCAAGGTGTGGTTGTCTCGGGAGAGGGTGAAGTTGAGTTGCTCGTCGGTGACCTTGCTCCAGTTCCTTCGTGGTGGGGGTGTGGCTGGTTTGGGTGCCTTGGGTTTATCGACAGTGAAGTGTACGCAGTGGTGGTCGGTCCATGGGGGTTGCATTGTGTGGCTGAAGTGAACGCTGTTTCCTGCAGCGAAGATGGGGTGTAGGGTGTGTCCTGTCCTGTGGGTCGGTGTGGTAACGAGTTGTTTAAGTCCGATGTTGGCTAGGTTGTCACGAAGGGTGGTGGAGGCGGGGTCGCTGGGGTTTTCGAGGTGAAAGTCCTAGGGCCAGATGTAGGAGCCGAAATACCGGTCGGTAACGGCCGATTTCGGCCGTTACCGACCGGTATTTAGTAATTGGCATGTAGGGGCCCTATTTTACCGATTCGGTAAATTTACTGAATCGGTAAAATACCGAATCGGTATTTTTACCGATTTGGTAACTTCCTGATGTAGGTGGGAGTCTTCTGAGTCCCAATGGCCTTACAGATTCAGTATTTTACCACCCAATCCAATGGAGTGGTAAAATACCGAATCCAGGTGTGCATGCACATGTGTGCATGCACACCTATGCCATGTGACAGACAGACATGCCCTTAGGGCATGTTAGTGTGTCACATGGCACACATGCCAGTATTTGGGGTGCTAGAGGGTGTCAAAGTGACACCCCCTACACCCTTGCTTGAATCGGGATTTACCGAATCGGTAAATACCGATTCGGTAATGCCCATTGATTCCTATGGGCTTCAATGCCTATATGAATCAATGGGCATTACTGAATCGGTATTTACCGATTCAGTAAATACCGATTTGTACAGAATCGGTAATTCAATTCCTGATTTCCCCTACATCTCCCCCCTTCTATTTTACCGATTCATAAATACCAAACGGTAAAATTCGGTATTTATGAATCGGTAAAATATACTTACCTACATCTGGCCCCAGGTATCCAATGAGTATTTAGTTCATTGAGGAGATGGCGTGGGGTGCGATGAGGTCAGTGATGGTGGCGGCGAAGGGGCCCGGGGGCTCTGTAGATGAGGGTTCCGGGGAGTGTGGAGTTGGGGGTGGTCTGGATCTGGAAGTGCAGTTGTTCAGCAGAGGGGAATGTTTTGCTGGAGGTGGTGAGGGGGTGGGTGTTCTTGTGGGCGATGGCGAAGCCCCCTCCCGGGTGGTTGGGGCGGTCCTACCTCTGGATATTTTATCCGTCCCGGATGGTGTTGTTGATGTCGGGGGCGGAGGAGGCGTTGGTCCAGGTCTCTGTGAAGAAGGCGATGTCGGGCGAGAGAGATTTGAGCAGGTTCCAGATCTCCACAGCGTGTTTATGTATGGAGCACGGGGCTCCACAAAGGTTTACAGACGACGAGGGCTGCCTGTCGCTCTGAGAGGAAGGAAGATTCATGTTCCAAGTTTGAAAAGGCGGCCAACAAGCCTTTTTAGTAGACAGAAGGCCGTGTGAGGAGGCGGGAGGCCCCTCGGAATTCCCCTTCTGAATTGTAAAGATACCCACATTGAGCCCCGTTCGCCTGACGCCAAAGGAATGGCTCACATGATTATTCTTTGAAGTGACCAGATCACTGTCAGCACGTGACTAGGACCACAGTGCCAGGAATAGGAGCCCCATTAAGGCTACACACAGATCTTCCAGTCAGTCCCGAGGAACATCCTACCAAGACTGTTATTTTATCGCACTTTGTTCAGGGGTCGAAACGTCGACGCTTTAGTTTTTCAAGTGTTGATGATCACCCAGGATACCAAACTAATGATTAATCACTCACTGGGCTGATATTTCTTCTTTTTCTTCAAAACTTCGCACCGTATTTAGATATAATTTTTCTATGTAGTATATGTCCATGTATCTTGGGGAATGTATTGTGACATGTAAATATTTTAATGTTTGTGCACTTTAAGTCCTAAATGTTGGTTCCGAAGAACTGTTCTGTGTGTATGTAAATATATGTACTAAAATAAGTTTGCACTATTTTTTTCAAAATTCTGATAATATATTGTGAAAGTAATCTAAGAGTTTTCAGATTTTTGGTTTGGATATAAGTTATATTGTGGTCTTTTTCATTTGTTGACTGTTCTCATCCATTTGGAGAGACCTAACTGTTTAAAAATTATTTTTGACTTTGAGGGGCCGAACCACTGTTTTACTTAGAGTGTTGTAAGGAAACATCTACTACAACGCAGGCATTACATCGCAGTGCCTATACAATGAAGCCAGTACCACAACTGCAATGTTACAAGTTTCATTACAACACAAGTCATTACAACAACTTGCTTTAGGGAATGCAGTGTTGGACTGGTGTTAGATTTTCAACACCTACGCTGCTGATACACCGACTGGTGTTGGGATAGTAATTTAAACTATTCCAAAGTCTAGAGCTTCCCTAAAGCAAGTTGTTGTAATGACTTGCGTTGTAATGGAACTGGTGGTTAACAATAAAGTCATGGTATTGACTGCGTTGTAATGTCACACGTAGTTTTGGCAAGCGTGGTAACAGATGCTATTCAGTGGTGTATACAGCTAGTTCCAGATAGGGCATTCTGCCTTCATACGGTGTCTCTTAAGGGTTTCAATAGTTCATCTAAGGGTATGTTGTGAGAAAAAATCATAAATATCGGGTGACTCTTGTTCCAATGAACTAAAGTGTCTGAGAGAAGCAGATAGTAAACTAAAATTCAGATTCACTCCCTGCTGCACCACTGCATGGCAGTGCAAGCACACGTCCCCTCTGTTGCGCAGGTTTCTCTTTCTAATGCAATGCTTCAAGTGATCTGCTTGATTGTAACCTCGATATTGGATGTTCTTTCATGTACAAGGCTAGTATGGTTCCGAAGCTGTATGTGCTTCAGTGTTGTGTATAACACTATCAGCCCAATTACATGCACACTTTGTCAGGAGGTTTACTGACAGGATTTCTCTCAGCCACCATAGCCATTGTTAGAGAATATCGCCTCATAGAGAGAGAACTACTCAGTGAGTTGTAAGCCAGGCGTCTGGGGCATGCTAGTGGATATTGCAAAATTGGTGGGTGTGTTTATATCAACAATAGAACACTACTGCACTTCTGGGATCCAGAAGGGCGGTCACAGGACTAGAAAACAACAGGTTTGTGTTGTGTTTAAGGATGGAGCACACTCACTATATTTAACACCTGCCAACAGTTGAACTGGCACTCAACAATGGGGCTCAGTCATCAGCTAGTAGAGGGACTCTTACCTGAATCAAGATGGAGGCCCCATCCAACATCATAGGGGATGTATCCTTGTACACCCACCATTGTAATCTCTCAATTAGCCGCACCGGCAACACTGACAAAAATTAAAGAGGTAAAGTATGTGGAAAACATTTTACTGAGTGATCTCCAAAAAAGCCCTGCTAGACGCATTGCAGAATAAACACTTTTATAGCGTGGATCTCACAGACTTTACTGAGAAACAAGCACTGAGCATTTCATTGGGAAATATTACGGTAGAAAAAACACTGGGCAGTGCTTGAGGAGCATCAAGCAAAAACAGGCACTGGACTTTTCTGATGAAAATCAGACAAGGACAGACATGGGGACTGTTTGAAAGGTACTGAGCAAGGTCATATTTTTGGCTTATTTGACCTGTTCATGGAAGACGCCAGGCACTTAGTGCGGGGGAGCAAGGCTCGGGGAGAGTTGACCTTAGAACCATAGAACTAGCCTATATCACTTGTTTATTCTTTTCAGCTGACATCTTACACATTTATGAAGCGAAGTGTTCATGGCAGGTCGTGACCAGTCTCCTCTTTTCCTATTTCCCCCTTTCCCCCAAGGCTATCCACCACCCCTGTACTCATTTAGGGTGGCTGTAGCTCTAAGGGGGTGTTGGGAGGTCTCATCACTGTCCACAATCCAGGAAACTGGGGACCTGATATACGGGTAAAATTAGTGTGGCCTAGACAAGGCCTTTGTCTCAGGGGTGAAATATTATTCCTAATGGATATACATACCATTGTCCGATTTAACCTTTAAAGCGAGTAAAGAACTTATTTCAATAGCTACTAATAGTTGTTATCTACACCAATTTTTTTAACATAACATGATATTAGGCTACAAAGTATAATTTTCCCTTTTCAATATCTTTTTCCAACCAAGAGATATTTTAAAAATAAAATGTACTACTGTACTCCAGTGAGTCCGAATATATATTCTTCTGAGATGGGCAATAGCAGGGAAACACAATCTATATGCTACGGAATCTCCCTTGGTTGGTCCGTTCAAAAAGAATCCCCATCCAGTTGTTAATAATTCCATCAATGCAAAACATTTTCACAATGAGCTCTGTCAGTACAGGTACTCCAAAATAATGGATGCCAAAAATAGGCAGTTGGTGAAGGAGAGGATCAAGAACAAGGTCTGACAGTATGGCCCGGGTCACTTTATCAGTTAAAAAAGGTATTTAGACCATGTATGTAATACCCAGGGCTTAACATTGAGCTACTCAACCCATGTTCAGAGCTGAGGTGCTTATGGATAATTAAGGAGCTGTCAGTTGCTTTGCAATTATCTCAGAATTCCCTAGCTATTGATGCCAAGGAGAGGACTGCATTGTCCACCTAGGAGTATCACTTTTAGTTTAAAGACAGGTCCTTTGAAGGCAAGAATGCAGCAGCTATCTAGCTTATCCAGGTCCTGACTGTAATGGAGAAATTCATTGGGGCATATTTGAATTAATTTGCCTTTTTCTGTGCCACCAAGGAAGAGCAACTGATTTCCATTATAACATGTTTTAGGCGTTTGAAGGAACTAACCATTTAATTAGTTATTAAGAACCAGATAAAGCAAGTGTCTACCTATCTGTTCATTTGTGATTTTGCGTCAGAAGTGCATTAAAAAAGTAATGCAAAACCGATATAAAATCTCTGTAAATCTTGGCCTGAATGATTTGAAATCTCATAAACCAATTTAGCTCCAGGGATATGAATGTAATTACTAAAATGGAACACATATTAAGAAAATCAGATGGAGAGAAAAGACGTTATTCAAAATAACAAAAAAAATCCATAAGAGACAATGGGAACTTGTAAATCATTTCAAGTCAATGGAGTGTGATGGAAAGGGACCAAACCATCTTTTTTTTAAATTTTTTGTTTTTTTATTTTTTTATTTTGACAAGCAAGTCCAAATATACAATAAAGATTCTTAAAAATACAAGTAAAGAAATTATATTTTCATTCATTACAGGGACAGATCATTGTTCAGCAGATACAACAAAAAAACAAACCAATCTCATAAGAAATCAAAAAAACACATTTCTTATTCAGGTCTATAATATTGTATAAAGCAAGGGAAACAACATAGATCCTTTGGGACCAAACCATAATCCATAGCCGAACACGGTAAGATAGAAGTTGGTGTTTCACTCTGGTTTGAGTGTTTTGTTTATTCCTAATAAATGTTGATTTATCTTGTTTTGGAAGTCAAAAATCACCAGTAGAGCAAGTTGAGAGACATAGCCATACAGACTTTATGAGGTTATAAACTTCTTTTATGTTTTCCTAAAGTCAGTCAAAAGTTAATAGTTTAAAATACCACCAAAATGTAGGTGGTGAGGTTATGTATGTTTGTATTGGCCTAGCATTATGTCTCCATCCTCCAGCGAGGAAAGATTTTTCTGTTTCAACTTTTGGAAAAGGTTCTGTAGCATATTCCTTGGTACTCAACCATTCCTAAAATTTTCAGGAATGTTTCTCTGACACTACTTTAAAAATTCATGTTGTAAAAAGGCTCCCCACAACTCCAGTGTTGGTCCAATGCAAAACAACCAGCTGCAACTGCCCTCTGCAACAACCCATACTCCTTCAGCCTGCAGACTCTTCTCCATTCTGTAGATAAAGGAGAGATGTTTCACTTAAACTGTTTTTTGTATGATTAAACATATTTTATTGGCATTTATCAATCAGCAAAATACAGATACATTTTCTTCCAGACAGGAAAGATCCACAAATCCCCATGTAGAGTCCGTCCCAGTGAGTTTGTACGTCCCTCTTCCCAGTCTCTGCTTATCCTACGACTGACACTATGGTATATAATGTTTGCTATACTGGATTCTCATCAGTGTTAACAGCCTAACAGTACCCCCCCTACTACTCCCCCCTCCCCTGCTGCTGCCGACCACCTTGCCACGTTAACTCTTGCTGCGTACATGGTCTGGGTCCCATTCATACTCGCCACATCCTTATGCCTTGTGCAAAGAGCTCTCCATGTGGGCGGTTGTTAGGGTACCATGGCCCTGTTATGTCTCCCCTCAGTTCTTTCTTGTTCCAGCTCTCCAGGGCTATCCAGTTGGAATCCCGCTCGTGGCAAGCTAGGTGTCGACTCCTGGTCCTCATTCTGCAGATCATCTACCAACACCCCCCAGGCCTGTGCCCACTCCAATCTCCCTATACCTCTTTTCGCGTTCCTCGGCAAGATTCTATGTTCACAGCTTGCCCACTTCACTAGTTGCCTTTTCCAATTGCTGACCCCCGGACCGGCCGGGGCCTTCCACTTGCTGGTAAGTTCACGTTTCGCCAGAATGTAGGCCAGGTCTTGGAACCTGGCTGTGACCTTGGTTTTAGCGGAGTGGGGAAATAGGTTGAGCAGTACATGACCTGGGGTGCATGGGATCTCCTTCTCTGTGACACACGCTGCTTCTTGAACCACCTCCTGCCAATACCCCGCTATCCTTGGGCAACTCCACACCATGTGAAGATAGCTAGCCCCTATCTCCTGGCATCTGGGGCAACACGCATCCTCCCGACCAAAATATCGGTTAATCCTGTCAGGAATAATATACGCTCTATGCAGAGTATAAAAACGAATTAATTGGAATCGCGCATTGTGGGAGACCTTGGTGACTCGGAACAGTGTATTGTCCCAATCCTTCTCCGCTATGGGGCTTCCAATGTCCACCTCCCATTTATCTTACAGGCTCTCCAGCGGCCCTGTGGAGTCCCATCTAATGGCTCTATAAAGACATGAGACCGCCTCAATGACACCGCCTGTTAGGCTTATGTATTGGCCTGTAGAATGTGTAGGTGGTTCTAGTGTCCCCCGACCCCAATGTCTACGCATGGCCCCAGTGACTGTCCCATATAGTAGAAAATGCCCCTGTGGGATATCCCAACTAGCGTGGAAGGCCTTAAATGTGAGAAGTTCCCCATCACCGTATCAATCTCCTACCTTAGTGACCCCCGCGTGTGCACACTCCTCCAACCCCCTCCACTGACCCCCATGCGGGAGCGCCTCCAATAATGCCACAGGCATCTCCGGGGAGTATGGTCTTTTGGATTTGGTTTTCTGAAGACAGTTTCTTATTACCCTATGTTCTGAAGTGGTCAGTGTGCGCTGCTTAATGGTACCCATAAGTGTACTCAGGACAGCTGCTCTACTCGGGGTGAACGGGGGTGTCCTCCTACCCGGATATAGACTTGCTGCCACCCACTGTGTGAAGTGTTGGAGCTGACACGCCAGATAATAATTCTCCATATCTGGCACCGCTAGACCCCCCTCTGCTCGTGCCCTGTGCAACGTAGCCAACGCCACTCTGTGCTTGCTGGGACCCCAGATAAAAGCTGTCAGAATAGAGTCAAGGGATCGGAACCATGCCTTAGGGAGCCACACTGGGAGCATGGTAAAATAATATAACAATTGAGGCAATGCCACCATTTTCAGCAAGGATATTCGCCCCGCCACTGACAGGGGCAACGTCCCCCAGAACGTCATACTGCCTTTGAACGATCGGAGAGCCCCCCCTATATTTCCCTCCTGAACATCAGAGAGATCATGATACACTCTAACCCCCAGGTATCTAAAACAGCGTGGTTCCCACTGGAGGTCTCCCAGGCCCGCAGGCAGCAGGGCCTCTCCCGCTATCAGGAAGAATCGTGAATTCTGCCTGTTGACGCAAAGCCCAGAAAGAGCTCCAAACTCGTCCATCATATGCCGGGCTCCCCCCAACGCCATACCTGTATCCTTTAGAAAAAGAAGCAAATCATCTGCATATAATGCGATATGGTGTGTTTGCTCTGCTAGTGGAATGCCCTCATATGGTGTCCCTGATCTTGCCATACACTCTAGTGGTTCTACCACCAGCACGAACAGCAAGGGGGAAAGGAGACACCCCTGCTGTGTACCCCTCTCCACACCGTACTGTAGGTAGATGGTGCGGCCCGTCCATACCCGCGACACTGGGTCCGTATAGAGTATTTAAACCCATTTGATAAAGTCCTGCCACAGCCCCATCTTTGCTAGAACTGCATATAAGTATTCCCACTCAAGGCTATCGAATGCTTTTCTCGATATCCATGGCAAAGATCGCCCCGTTCTGCGCTTCTACTGCTCCCTGCTGTAACACTGCAAACAGCTTCCTGATGTTCAGGGTGGTGTTTCTGCTAGGCATGAAACCCACTTGATTGGACTGCACCAAAGATGTCATGTTTGGCAGTAGCCTGGTGGCCAATAACTTACTGAGAATTTTAAAATCGAGGTTTAGCATCGATAGTGGTCAGTATGCTGAGCACTCAGTCGGGTTCTTGTCTGGCTTAGGCAGGGGGACCATTACCGCCTCCCTCGTTGTGGGTGGCAACCTCCTGCTCTCCCATGTAGCCGCATATAACTCCACTGGCCTAGGAGCCAGCTCTACCAGGTACCTGGCATTGAACTCTTGGGACAGTCCGTTTGTGCACGGAATCTTCCCCGTGCCAGCTCTTTGACTGCCCTCCTGATCTCCCATGCCGTATTCACCGCTCCCAGCACATCCGCTTCCTCCACCGCTAGGGTATGGAGTGGAAGGGGTGTCAAGTAGTCTTCTATCCTGCCCATGTCCTGCTTTTATATAAGCGGGCGTAGTACTCCCTGAACCGGTCACTAATCTCCTACTGTGTCTACAAAGGACGTCCTCCCTGGTCGTGTATCGTCGGTATAGTACTGCCCCTTCTGGATGGGTCAGTGAGCCATACCAGCAATCGCCCGGCTTTGTCCCGCTCATCATGTATCCTATCCATGTATTTCTGGAAATCAAAGCATCGTTGACGCTCTACTTGCACTGCCACCTCCTCCTTAGCTTCCAGGAGTTCTTGCCTCATTTCCGGGTGCTCCGGCCGTCTCTTCTCTAATGCCCTGAGTGCCCCATTCGCTCTCTCCAGGTCTGCTGAGAGTGTCTAACGGGCCCCAATAGATGCAGCCATGCAGCTCCCCCTGATCACAGCCTTGAAGGCCTCCCATTCCAAGATTCTAGAGTCCGTGGTGCCCGCATTGTCAGTAAAATATTGATGACGTGTTCCCTAGTGTCTTGCTGAAAGACCTGATCTTCAAGTGCTACCGCTTTGAGGCGCCATGTAGGGATGGGCTGCAAAATCCTACCCCCCCTGTATCGTAGCATGAGTGGGTTGTGGTCCAAGACCGTCCTAGTGAGGTATTCTGTCCCCCCCAGCTAGGTGTAGAGGCCCGGTGTGCTCAGAAAGGTGTCTAAACGGACGTGTAAATCGTGGGTGTGGGATAAATGCGAGTAGTCCCTATCTGTCGGGTGTGCCCTGCGCCACACTTCCACGAGCCCCCAACAAGTCTGCCAATCCCTAAAAGCCCTAGCCACCACGTGTACTGGGGAGTCTCGAAGAGGCGGGTGTGATCGGTCCATGTCAGTATCTGCAATACAATTAAAATCTCCCCCTATTAGAACCGCCCCTGTTATGTACGGTACCAGCACCCCAGACAGCTGCTCCAGAAGCCTAACGTGATCCACATTCGGGCCATATACATTGACTAGGGTAACATCCTGCCCGTCCAACCTTCCGGAGACAGTCACGTACCTACCCTCTGGATCAATTTTGTGCTCTATGGGATGGAAGGGGACTCCTGTCCGCACCCAAATCAGGACCCCACCGGGCAAATGCTGAATATGATGTGTAGAATGCCTGCCCTCTCCAGCTCCTTCGCAGAGCCTCATCTTCCTTATCCAGTATGTGAGTTTCTTGGAGCATCGCTATCTGCACCCCTCTCATATTTAGTTGTGAGAATATTTTATACCTTTTACTCAAAGAGTGCATGCCCCTAAAATTCCACGACATTATGCTATAGGTGGCCTGTGTCTGCTGCATGAGTGCACATATTCACCCCCTTGCATGTCCCAAGACCTAGTACCTCTTTGTGCAGCCTGCAGGCATCTCTTACAGTAGGGCAGGACATGGCTCCTCCCCCCGTCGACAGCAGCATCCCTCCCAATGACCCAAAATACTAGCCCCTTCCAAACATTACAAAAACCATCCCAACACCCCCTCCCCAGGACAACTGAGAACAGCTCCCCCATCCAAACTGTGCACTTCAGTGCTAAAACAAACAAAGGTCAGAGGTGGCGATCAGGCCAAGGTCCACCGAGAGGTTTGCCGTCCTCTCCACCCCTCCGGATACCCCTCCACCGGCTAACAGATCACAAATAGGCATCAGGGAACCCCCTCGAGTGAGAAGTAGCAGTATATTACCATCAGTCTCCTTTGCCTGCCCCGAGCATAGTTCTGGAAATACCTGCATGCTTGGCCCACCTCGCATCAGGTCATCTGCTGATCTGGGAGTTCCGTGTGGCAGGGTCTTGCTGATATCCCCCACTGAGCTCACGTTGGTCTCTGAGTTCGAGTCCCTCTGTTCTTCCCCAGAGTATGGTGTCGGTTCCCAGGTGTCTGCTGCACTCAATGAGGCCACCGCTGCGATCACACTGGCCCTAGCTCGATTCGCCTCCTCCGCCGTCGGGTGGTTCTTTGAAGCAGCCCCTCTGTCAGGGGAGCGCTGCAAAGCTTTATACGCAGGACCATTCCCTCACACGCTGTTACCCTCGGAGACCTTGTTCCTCAATCCAACCCCATAAGTCCTGGGGGGTGGTAAAGAAGGTGGTCCCTCCATTATGTACGTAGCGTAGCTTGGCCGGAAAAACCATAGAGTAGGACACCCCCAACTGGCACAGTTTCAGTTTGACAGCCGTGAAGGATACTCTTTGTTGCTGTACCTCTCATGAAAAGGCGGCACTGGCATCCCCCGCAGCGCTGCTCTCTAAGCTTCCCCCACACCGCGGGCTGCCCAAGGGCCACACAAGGCAGACCGCAGTCAGGCCCATCGTCTTGTGTGCGCCTCTATCCCCAGGTGCCGCTGCCGCCGCAACAGTCCACCCGCAGGCCTCTTCTTGCTGCTTCCCGCCCTAGGGCCTCACCATGGTCTTCTGGGACTTGCTCCTCGTGCCCGTCCCGCACTCGCTGCAGGGCCCCGTGCCCTTATCTCCACAGCGCTTCCTCTGCTCCCCGCAGGTTGCACAACTGTTCGGTCTCCCCCTATGTGCTCTACCATGAACGCACACCCGGTTCTGTCCGCCGCCTCACGGGGCCGAGTCTCCACCGCAGCGACTCCTTTCAGGCCCCACTCCCGTGTGGGGGCACTCGCCAGGTCCTGGGGCCCTCTGCAACTCCTCCCTGCACCGCCTCCTTACCAGCAATAGGGCGGGCTCTGACTGCCACCGCTAACGCTTGTCTTCCACCCAGGGCAGGAACACCGGGTGATCGCCCACCAAGTCCTTCACCTCCGGGGTCGTTGGGGCAACGCGGCTGCCATTTTAAACATCCCGCTGCTGCTGAGCGCCTGGTCTGCCAAGGCTCCTCCTAACGCCGCCTCCTCCCCAGTAGCAGTCCCGTTCTCCAACTCTGCCCCGGGTACTGCTCCTGCTGTCGTGTCCGCAGTGCCGGACCGCCCCCAAGCAGGCACCCAACACCACCGCACTCCGGGCTCCGGTGTTACCGCGCAGCCGCCATTTTGCTCAGCTCACGGTATCGCCGGCTGAGTCGTTCAGCACTGGCAGGGGAGGGCTATCCACCCCTCACAACCAGTGCCCAGGACCCCCTAAGGTTCCGACACCTTCAGGGCCGGTCTTCTTGCCCGGGGCTCCCCTGTAGCGGTCAGGATGGGGCCAGAGAGGGGATCACAGACGGGAGCTCCGATTCAGGCTCCGGTCTCCATCGGCGTCAGGCCACGCCCCCCCCCCCATGTTTCACTTAAACTGATGAAGAATTTTTCAGTGACCACTGCTCTACTGTGTAAACTACTGTATACAGGTTATTTTCTCTCCAGGTTTTTCTGAACTCTCCACCTTGACAAGATAATTCAACAAGTAAAGGAGCTCAGCTGGGAAGCAACTAGACCCTTTTCCCCTTGTGGGTCAGCTAGAGGCCATCTTCCCTACCACTTACAGCAGCTTTACTGTCCTAGAGATTCAAAACAGAGCTGAAGACAAATGGCTTTATTTAGAGTTTGGCAGACAACGTAATCTGTTTTAAATGTGGCAGACTACCCTGTCTGCCGAACTGATGGTCTGCCTGCCGCATTTAGAGAAGGGTGGACTGACAGCTTTTGGTCGATGGAACCCCTGTGGGATTCCATCGATGGAAAACTACCTCAGTGCTAGAAAAAACCTAGAGGTGAGGGACAGAAAACATGACTCACACAATCTTGGAGAAAACTCTCAGGGTCATTCGATTTTTGTTTTTCAGTAACAAGTTCCCACTTTGGGAGTTTGTTTTTGAAAAGCAAAAAGTGTTAAACGGTTAGTAGAGGGCGATCAAAAACAATGGCGGACATTCACAAAACATTTTTTACCTCGACAGGAACTACCCTGACTGTGAGTTGTGTCAAGATGCACAGGGCAAGAGGTGAGCTCTACATTCGGCAGATGGTAGTCCATCAGTGTGGACATTGACAAGTGGACTACCATCTGTTAAACTCTAGATCAGACACAAAAATTTCTCACAGCACGTCATCAAGAAAAGGGTCATTTCTAGCACCCAATAGGCATTGTTCTCCTCTTGCTTCAGCCCTCTCTCTGGGAATGTTCAGTCAGGGTTCATTAAAGACAACCTCATTCTGTGATTGCTGACATACCCTAAGGAAATCAATCTAAAGTTAGTGCAGTTTTCACGTCTATAATTTACAGCAGTAGGGATCTTTTCCTGTTTCAGAAAGGTGATTTACTGCAACAGCTACCCCAGAGAGTTTTGTACCACGGTGAACAAAGGTGGCAGCATCCTGATTTTCTTCTGTCCCACCACATCGTCTTTCTACACGTTAGCTAAGGTCCGCCCAATCTTCTCTCCATAGGACCAAAGAGAGGGGCATATTTACGAGCCCCTATAGCCACCAGAATGTCACATTTGTTTTGACTTTGTGGTGGCGATATGGAATATCGCCCTATTTACAAGGTAGTGTTAAGCCACTCAACGTGGCTTAACGCTACCTTGCAAATAAGGCCCCCTTTTACGCTATACTTAGCATGAAAGGGGTGGGTAATGGGTGTTGCAGGGGGCATTCCACTGCTGTGCCCATCAATTTTGATGCTGCCAACAATCCTGTACTACCTATTCCTCCGGTAGTAAATCGGAGGTACAGACCACAAACGTGCAGAGTGCTTTATTTCACCAATTCAGTCAGCATGACCCGTTTCGGGCTGCGTCACCACAGCCTTGATCACATGGCACCCTGGAACCAGATTGGTTATTTTATAGTGACTTCCTGGACATAAAGGTCACATGGCGCAGTGCTGACAATAGAGCTAAACAACATATTATTTGTTCGTATGTGTTACATCAGATTCTCTTTGTGTATGTACAATGTATTAGATACTAAAATAGTAAATATAAATACATAAAAAAATGTAAACATAGACATTAGCATAATTAAAAGTTTCTAAAATTGACAACGAATGTCACATTATTTAACGCCAAGTGGCTGAAATTATGCAAGATAATAATGTCAGCGAACAATAGCTCAAACTTGCTGCCCTAATCATAGCATGACCCAAAAATAAAGTGCAAGTGCATAAACACCTAATTGTGTAAAATTAGTGCAAAAGTGCAAACTATCCATAAATAACAGATATTAAAATCATATCTAATTCTGGATAAAATATCTACAATTTTAAAAGAAAAGGGGATTACGGCATAGCATTGATACTCATGTTAATTTACCATATTAAAGTGCAAGTGCAAAAATTCATACATTTCGTTTTGATATATAGTCTCAACAAGTCAATTCATGAATATTTTAGATAGTGCAAAGATAACCTCAAATGTCTATGTGTGAACCATCCAGGCCCTTTTTTTTTCTCACCCCCCTTGCCAAATAACCCTGAAACTTTGAAGATAGGAGCGGACCATAAGTTTTGAAAAATTCCTGAAGATTTGTCAATCGGCGCCAAAGTTATTTGGAATAGAATGTTGCAATTTTCCTATGGTAACTAGGTCCTAACTATAACTCCCTACTGGTGACCGCCAGTAGGTAATATAGATATATATACATATATAAACATAAATATTTATATTACAACTCCTTGATAAGTAATCATGGAGCTCTGACCATACACCAAGATTGAGTCCTCTGAGGCTGGGAAATGAGAAGACAAGCATCCATGACTGGCACTGGTGATGTAGGAACAGATGCAGTCTCATCTCTGACATTAGGTACTGAAGAATGATGAGGCAGATGTCTGAAATGAAATGAATCTTGCGTTATAATGTCCCAGGACAGTGAGCAGTCACTATGTGTCCTTGACTAGTCACAACTTTAAAAGGGTCAGCATCAAAGGGAATATCAGACTTGCATTTTCTCTGTTGTCACACCAATACTCAATCACCTTAGTCAAAGTAATGTTTTTGGTACATTGACCCTCGTCAGCACATACTTTCATCTTTTGCTTATGGCACAAAGTTCACCATCTGTTGGTCCATTGTGGTAAGTTGGTCCTAATGGCTCTCCCGAACATCAGGGTGGCAGAACTTTCACCTCTCATTGAATGAAGAATCCACTGGTAATCCCGAAGGACAAATGGAGAGCAGACTTCAGACCAAGCTTCTCCAATGTTGCACGCTGGACAGTCTTTTTAAGTGTGTTCATAAAGTGTTCAACAACCCCATTTGTTGTGGTCTGAGGTGTGCTTTTCTGTTGCTTCACATTGAGATGAGTATGGTAAATTCTTTATTGTTTGGTCAATTAAAACTGTAACAATATAAACACGTGTAAAAATAAAAGTGAAAACGTTTAAAAGAGAAAAGTCACTTTACATCAGTTAAAAAAAACAAAAAAAAATAAGAAAATCGTAAAATATAATTGTTTACAATTTTTGTTTATTTTCTCCACATTGTTGTCCTTTTTCTTAGAGCAGTCCTGATGGCGAACGTTTGTGAACCTGTGTAAGAACTTTGAGAAATGTAATCAATTTACAGTTTAATTCTGTGTCCAATGGATTTAAGCTTGCTATTATTGCGGCTCTACAGGACCTGACTCATCTGTCTTTGAAAGTTAGTCTAAGAAGGGTGGCTCGAGCATTGTGTAGTTGGTTACATAAACAAATTAAGTGAATAAAATCTTCTTTGTGGTGACCGTAGTCGACATGATTTTGGCCCTTTATATACCCAAAAAGGCTGATCCGCTATTGATGGAAATTTTCCAAAGCGTATAGCCATTAATTGCTTTTTCAGGTTAATAGAAAATGTTGTGTTTAGATAATGGACTGGTGCAAGTGTCTTATAGTTGTTAAACACCATCCAAGCATGCGACCTTGTCTTGAAGATGTTTTTGTCAATTAGCAGTGAATGAGTTTTTGCTACTTTGTTTATTGCTTGTTTGAAGGATTGATATGGCAGGTTTTTGTTCCATAAGTCGTTTGTACAAGTTATAGATAAGGATTTGTTTAAATATTGATTATAAAGTGATTTTCTGTCATTTTCTACTTCGGTCCAGAGGGCTTTATTGATTGGTGATGTGGCCGCATTCAGTTTCAATCTGTACCAGAGCTTTACTGTGGCAAACATTCTCCCTATTGTTTCATGTGTCAGGCCAAATTCTGGACAAACCTGGGCCAGAGAGGCTGAACTTTCTACTTGAAAAACTTTTTTATACGTGAAACCTATTAGTTGGTTTAGCAGCTCTGCGTCCTTGCCGTGAAAAGTGGCACTTGCAAAAACCACAATTGACGGACAGAATGCAGAACAATGTCATACATTCACCCCAGTACAGAGATCTGGCCCTAAATCCATCGTTTTTTTGCACTCCACACCACCCCAGTTCAGACATGGCCATATGCAAATCAGTCTGACCCTGTGCCTCATGGGAACAGTCCAGCCCGAACTGCCAAGCCATGCCTTCCCTGGACCGGAAACAAGCTTCCGAGGACCGGTTTCTGGCATTCCAGCCGTCTTCAGCCCGGCTTGCTTGAATCCAGTGGTGTGGAGTGCATGGGACTCATGTCTGAGCATACCCATCCAACTCGGGAGGACAAATGCAAAAACCACAATTGACGGACAGAATGCAGAACAATGTCATACATTCACCCCAGTACAGAGATCTGGGCCTAAATCCATCGTTTTTTTGCACTCCACACCACCCCAGTTCAGACATGGCCATATGCAAATCAGCCTGACCCTGTGTCTCATGGGAACAGTCCAGCCCGAACTCCCAAGCCATGCCTTCCCTGGACCGGAAACAAGCTTCCGAGGACCGGTTTCTGGCATTCCAGCCGTCTTCAGCCTGGCTTGCTTGAATCCAGTGGTGTGGAGTGCATGGGACTCACGTCTGCACATACCCATCCCACTCGGGGTGACAAATGCAAAAACCACAATTGACGGACAGAATGCAGAACAATGTCATACATTCACCCCAGTACAGAGATCTGGGCCTAAATCCATCGTTTTTTTGCACTCCACACCACCCCAGTTCAGACATGGCCATATGCAAATCAGTCTGACCCTGTGCCTCATGGGAACAGTCCAGCTCGAACTGCCAAGCAAGCCGGGCCGAAGACATTGTTCTGCATTCTGTCCATCAGCTGTGGTTTTTGCATTTGTCACCCCAAGTGGGATGGGTATGCTCAGACGTGAGTCCCATCTACTCCACACCACTGGATTCAAGCAAGCCGGGCTGAAGACGGTCCTCGGAAGCTTGTTTCTGGTCCAGGGAAGGCATGGCTTTGCAGTTCGGGCTGGACTGTTTCCATGAGGCACAGGGTCAGACTGATTTGTGAAGAACCGGGTTTTAGAACCCAGCGGCGCCAGGGGCACGCCCAAAGTCTTCAGGTTCACCTGTCTTAGAATACAGAGACACGGGATACTTCTTGGTGGCGTCAAAGATCAAATTTATTGGCTGCAACCAGGAACAGAAGTCCACGAAGTACTACCCAAGTATATTCGTCGGAGACTGCTCAATTTCGTATAGCGAGACATCGTCTTTTATGCCAAAAATCACATTCTGGACAGACACCCACTAGTTACAATTTGTCCAATCACAGGTATCATTACAAAAGGTATCGCATGACGACAAACCCACTTTTCAGTTGTCCAGCCCACCATAAATTACACGGGCAAGCCCAACATTCTTTCTCGAACAGGCCGGACAAACCCATAATAAAAGACCACAACCCATATCATAAAGAAGCCATAAAAGAAGGAACACAAAACAGATGAGAAGTAGGATAAGGGGTATGTGTGTGTGCATACCAAACTTTGCAATGTCCTGTGCTCTGATCCTTAATCTTGATCAGCTATCGGGCAAGGAACTGGCTTAACAAGGTCAGCTTCAGGCAACGAGTCAGTTCACTCGGGTCAATCAGAAGTCAGCACAAACTCGAGCTAACGTGTACGTGTACTAAAGACTCGTTCGGCCGTAGTCATCGGCCTTATGTGAGGGCAACCACAAAATGGCTGCCATACACAAAATGGAACCCAAGGGTTCAGAACGAAATCCCTAAATACGTAGTGAATCCATCAGTCTAACATAGCGAAATCACTCTTACTTGCCGCACTCACTAGTTACGATTCGCTACTATCGAATTCGTAACAAAACCATGACCTTTATAAAACTGGTTCAGAATTCACGGAACCTCAGACCTCCTTTTGCCCTTACATAGGCAATCACTCAATCCATATCTGAATCGATGTCAATATTCAGCAGATCATCGAGATGCTGCTGTATGATCATCCTATTTCTCAGTACTTCTCTCGAGACAGGTCTCCTTACACACGTAGTAGCACATAGGCTCCATATAGCCGGAGCACACTGTACACAGAGACAGAACAGGAAAAGAATCGCTATAACCATCCCAATGATCATCAGAATCTTCCACCCCCAAGTGGATAACAATTCCCAAAACCATCCAGTCAACGACCAGTCTCCTTCGTCCACATGTACAGACTCGTAGATCTTATGTAACTTGGAAATGGCCTGATACACTGTAGGAGCATTGTCTGGAATAAAAACGCAACAGCTCGATTGGATCAATTTACATACCCCCCCTCGATCTGCAAGTATGACATCTAAAACCATACGATTTTGTAATGTCATAAGGCGATCCGATTGAAGCTCGGCAGTCAAATTAGTAAGGACACCGACAGTCTCATTTATGGTGGACTCAACCACTCTCGTCAATTGCCGTATGTTCCTTCTATTAGCCATAGGTCCCCAAAACGGTAGGAAACCCTTGAGAAAGTCTCCCACTTCTTGTCCCGTGGTATCTTCCTTACTGAAGACACCTCTAACAACTATCGTTCTGTGGTAATCTGCGGCTGCAGTATACGTAGGGGGCAACAGATACAAACATTAACATGTTCCCAAAAAATCAGGGGGCAACCATGTATATGCTCTGTCATGGCAAACAAAATACGTGCACTTAGCTGCTAAAAACGGTGGGGAAGTCTGGGACGCAAAATCATACGTCTCAGTACAAACACTCTTCCCTAACTGAGCTCTCGGATTCTTGCCACTACCTTGCAGACAAAAATGACCACGATGGGGTACGATCCAAATCGGAGATGACCTTTTCCTTCGCTGCTTTTCACTCAGACTAACACTATATCCAGTCACGTTCCATCCAATATAAGCTAGTGCCTCATCCTTAGGAATAGTCTCATATGTATCGACATCTCTAATCATATCCACTATTCCCTTAACTAGGGCACTATTACTCGGACTACCTTTCATGGAACGCAGGGTATAGACTTCATGGGCATAAATAAACATCGTCCTATATGCCCATACAGACCAATTGTAACTGAATGGCAGGACCAAATAAGGAATACCTTTATCCGTAGTATGCGGCATAAGCCCACACACCCAACAATTAGTGGTGTTCACTACTAACTGATGCTGATGCAGAAGTTGCACAAAGGAATTATTAACAAACTCAAATCTTCTAATCAGCTCATGTTCAGGTAAAGGATGAAAAGAATGCAAAGAAGTAATAGTAGGAAAAGACATAGGTTGTGTGGTGGGTGCAAACATCAATTCGGTAGCGAAAAAAATCCCACCCACTAAAGACAACGTCATGCTAAGAAACACTAGAAAACACATTATTAGAAAACATTTGCTATGAATCAATTTACACATTTTCGTCTTAAAGTTCATTTCTACAACAGCTCTCTTGATCTCAAAAAACTCCATCCTCTAACCGTGCTGTTCGCGGCAGTTGGTTCTCTTCGCTCAGATGTACGTCTGCAAGTCCAGGGAACGCCCTAGAACAAACCAGAACCGACGACCTTACGTCTACACGGCTTGACACTCCAAGGCTTGATACAGCGACCCTACAACTGAACCCGGATGGCGGTTCGAAAAAGAAAAATAGATCAAAACAGCTTTTTGGATGAGAGAGTGTAGTTTTCAAAAAAAGGAAGTTAAATCTTTATTAGTCCATTGTTTCGTGATCGCAAATTATAGCGGCCTTTACCAGGCACTGTCTGATCACAAAACAACAACTCAGGCTAGGCGTGGGCGGAAAATCCGTTCCGCTCGCGGATTTTGCGGATTTTCGGGAAATCCGCAATCCGCGAGATTTGCGAATTTCCCGCAAAATCCGCAAATCCGCGAGCAGCGGATTTTGCTCGCACTGCTCGCACTGTTCGCGTGAGTTCGCTCCCCGCGAATAAGTGCAAAATTGCAGAAATACGATCTTGGCAAAACTGAAAGTAACTACTTACCAGGTTCAAAAGTTCAGGCACATCATTAGTAGCCATTTCCTGTAGTGCTTCCTGAGGGGCCCCTCCAGAGTTCAGTTGCCAGTTGAAACTATTATGTGACCCTGCTCTGAACCTCAGAATAGTTACACATATGCCACAAAGGTCCTGAATTACAGCTAAGGGAGACAAGCAGGAGCCAGGCTGGAAGTTAAAATCCATTAATCAGCCCCTAATTCATTATTGTCAGTTGGGGCAGGGCAGGTGTTGTAACTAATTTTGCAACAATGAAAGCACTTAGCAAGTGCAAAAGATCACTAATCAGGGCGCACTAAGGAAGCAGGTGCCAGCTAAAAAAATATTCTGTGACACATTAATCAGCCCCAAATTAATTCAGGTCACTTGAGGCAGGGAAGGTGTGCTTTGCTTTGCCGAAAATAATGTACACTGGACAACCAGAGGGTGTAGTGATGAAACAGAGGGTGGCATGGGTGGGCCAGAGGGTGGCATGAGTAGTCAGAGAGTGGCAGTGGTGACAGAGAGTGGCAGTGATGAAGAAGAGTGTCCCAAACAGGCTGGACACATAGAAACAACAAGTTCGCAAAACTTGCGACCCGACAGGTAAGTTCGCAAATTGCGAAATTGTAAAAACCCTCGCGAACTGGCAGAAACACGGGCGAACACAAAAAAAAAATCCGCAAATTCGCGGGAATTCGCGGATTTTGCGGATTGCGAATCCGCAAATCCGCAAAATTCGCGAACGCGAGATCCGCAAAATTCGCTCATGCTTAACTCAGGCTCAGTAGTGTCCAATCTTAGAGACGGAGGCACAGCTTCTTGCAAAATATTGTCGTCCTCACGCTCAGAGCTTGTCCCAACCAAACGTGCATCACTAAAGGGAACGAATCGTGGCACTTTATCTGTCTCTGAATCACCAACACCTTCACGGACCCACTGGTCATACGGCAGAGGTAGAGACACCCTCTTACAATGTATGCTGTGGATCCAGTTTTTCTTGCCGTGGACTGTCACTGAAGTTCGTGTTGACAGGAGCACTTGGAAGGGTCCCAACCAGCGGGGCTGCTCATTCTTTGTCCGCTGGAACTTACGAACGAGAACCCACGAACCAGGATCAATGGTATTGCCTGGATCTTCAGATGCTTGTGGAAGGGTATCATGAACCTGTTGATGTAAGAACCGCAATTTAGCCGTCAGATCATACAAGTAGTCAATCAGCACAGGATATTCAATGTCTCTAAACTTTGTTGGCCTCGGCACTCCCCACACATTGGCCGGACTGCCAAAAACTATTTCATACGGGCTAAGTCCAATTCGGGAGTGCACTGTAGTTCTTGTTGACAAAAGTGCTAACGGCAAAGCATCGGGCCATTGGAGACCAGAACTCGCCTGAATCTTGGCTAACTTCAGCTTCAGAGTGCCATTATAGCATTCAACTAGACCAGCTGATTGGGGATTATTTGCAGCATGAAATTTCTGCCTAATGCCCAAACCTTCACACACTTTCTTCATGACTTGACCCACAAATTCACTTCCGTTATCACTCCACACCATCCTTGGCAAACCAAATCTAGGGAAATATTCCTTGAGCAAGGCTTTGGCTGTTGATAAGGCAGTATTATCTTTCAGGGGGTAAACCTCTACCCATCTAGAAAAGGCACAAACAACCACAAGGACGTACTTTAAATTGTTGCATCTTTCCATATGGATAAAATCCAATTGCAACACCTCGAACGGATACGTCGGAGGTGCAAAGTGACCAGCTGGAGTTGGGGTTGCCTTGCCAGGATTATACATCAGACAAACCATGCAATTATTGACCAGATTCTCCGCACATTTAGGAATTCCAGCATTCTGCCACACTGGAGCCAACAACTTACAAATCCCTTTTACACTAATGTGAGCCATTCCATGTGCCATCGTAACCACTGCAAGCACATACGCATCAGGCAACCACCATCGGCGATGCTCTGACAATTCAACCCAACAACCAGTCACATCTAACATTCCCGTACTCTCTCTCCATACACTCAATTCTTTCTCAGTAGCTTCAGCCTGAATTGACTTCACACTCTCTATTGTATCTTCGCACATTCCTCTATCCGGAACCCATCTCGCTGGACCCGCAGCATACATTCGACTCGTCACATCTTTCGCCGTTTCTTTCGCAACTTCATCCGCAAACGCATTACCACAACCAACGTCATCGGTAACTTTCTTATGTGCACTGCATTTCACGATCGCAACTTGCGTCTGCAACGTAAGTGACTCAAGAAGTTTATTCACCAACTGTCCATGCTGAATCTTCATACCATGAGAAGTAAGGCATCCACGTTCCTTCCACAAATGCCCAAAACTATGAGCAACACCAAACGCATACTGACTATCGGTATAAACAGTCACTCTCTTTCCTTTCGACAACACACACGCTCTCGTCAGTGCAATCAACTCTGCTGCTTGAGCTGAATTTTGTGGAAGCTTCAATATTCGTATGTAAAGTCGTAACCGCATACGCTGCAGTCGTATCGCCATTCGGAAGCTTAAAGCATGAACCATCCACCCATAAAGTACCATCAGATTTCACAAGAGGAGTATCTTTCAAATCAATTCTACCCTTCGTTTCTTCCTCTGTCCTGAGAAAGCAATCATACTGTTCCTGAACATCTGTCTCTACAGAAATCGGCAACAACGTAGCTGGATTCAACGTGTTGCATCACTTTATATGCACATGACTCGCCAAAAGTGTCAACTCATAACCTGACAACCGAGCACTAGTCAAGTGCTGGGTCTTCGTCCTGTTTAATAAAGTATCCACTGCATGTGGAACCATCACAATCAACGTATTATCCATCACCAAACCAGCAGACTGTTGGATAGAAACAGCCGCTGCCGCTGTAACTCTCAAACAACTCGGCAACGCTCTAGCTACCGGATCCAAAATCGACGAGAAATACGCACATGGAGGCTGCTTGTCACCTAACTGTTGAGTCAAAACTGACAATGCACAACCCTCTCTCTCGTGAACATAGAGTGTAAAAGGCTTACTGTAGTCGGGGGTACCCAACACAGGAGCCGTACACAATGCATTACGTAATTCAGAAAAACTTTTCTGGCATTCATCAAACCAAGGAAGAGGATTCGGAGTATCCTTAAGGGTAAGTGCTAACAAAGGTTTCGCAAGTAACGAAAAATTCGGAATCCATTGTCTACAGTATGAGGTAATACCCAAGAAGGCACGTACTTCTCTCTGAGTGGTTGCACAGTCATTTGCGGAATCGCTTGAATTCGTTCTGGGGTCAACCTTCTTCCCTCCTTCGACAAGAGATGACTACAGTAGGTCACTTCTTGGCGACAATACTGGAACTTCGAAAGTGACACTTTATGATGAAGGTCAGACAAATGTCGCAACAAAGAAAGAGTAGCTTCTTTACAAATGTCCTCATCGTCAGCAGCAACTAACAAATCATCCACATACTGAATAAGTGCAGCACCATCAGGCAAGACAATCGCATCAAGCTGTGTTTTCAAAGCCTGACTATAGATGGAGGGACTTTCACAATAACCTTGAGGTGCGCGCTTAAACCGGAAGCTTCGGCCTCCTAAAGAGAAGCCAAAAATATCTCTACTCTCCTCGGCAGTCTGGGTACTGAAGAAAGCATTCTTCAGATCAATAACCGAAAACCAGGTGGCTGAAGCAGGAATCATAGTCAGCAAAGCAGTAATATCCGGAACAACAGGAAACTGTGGCACAACAATCTTATTCACTTCTCGAAGATCGATCACAACCCTATACACAGGCGGCTGAGAAGAGTCAGTATGCTTCAGAACAGGCAAAACAGGACTGTTACACACATTACCTCTCGTCTCTTCAATCACACCTTTCTCAATCAGATCATAAATGATCGCTAAAAGCACTCTTTCACATCACTAGAAATCCTATATTTGGGAATACGTGGTAATATAGCATTCGCTTTAAGCGTCACAACATAAGGTGGAATCTGCAAAAGATCCACGTCATTAGGACCAGTAGCCCAAAGAGTATCAGGGAGAGAACGCAATTCCAGTGGAAGCCGATCTTTAGACAAATACATCAAAGAGATCACTTTCTTACCTAAAGTAAGCTGTACTCCCGAAGGAGAACAATGCAATGTCGCATGCAATCTCTTCAACAAATCCAAACCCAACAAATTCTCACCACAACCTGTCGTTAGAATGAGGGGTGCTTCCAATTCACAAGGCCCTATAGAAAGAGACAAGGGACTAGAAACTGGATTATGAACTGGGGCGCCAGAGAATCCTACCAAAACATTCGTTAAGCCAGACAAAGGTGCACCAGGGAGTTCAGAGTGCATGATAGAACTCTTCGCCGCACCAGTATCCAAAAGAAAAGGCTCTATTACACCAGATGTAACTACCGCAACATAAGGTCCACTCTGATCTACTGGAACCAACACTACTCCCTCTCTTTGTCCATGGCTGTCCTAGCAATCATTACAATCAGCACCCTCACTCTCAACATAGTAGTCGTCAGCAAAGTACTGAGTCGACTGACCAGTTGTAACTTTCTGTTGATCAAAACAATTCATAGAATTCTGTGGAGGAAAAGAACGTCCATTCTGGGGGAACACACCACATCCCCCACCTCTAAGTACTTGCTGAACACCTCGACCTCTCACACCAGACGCACCATTCGTACGCTGTAACAGAACCGGACAACTATACTTGAAATGCCCTTCTTCTTTACAATATGCACACAGATTAAGGCCAACGGGAATTCGTTGCTGAAAAGACTCGGGCTTCTGCGCTACCCTCTGAAACTGTTGAGGCTGCTGAGACTCACGCTGATTATAACGAGGCGGATACGCCTGTTGCAAAAGAACCTTAGTCTTTAAATCTTTAGTCTTTTTCTCTGCTTTCTCTTTCTCATCTTTATCCCTATTTTCGTAGTACTGTGCAGTAGCCAATATCTGGGCCAACGAAGAAACAGCCCATGAACTCTCAGAATCCTTCAGTTTATTACACAACTCGGGGAGCAAATTATGAACGAACTTATCTACAAACAACCTTTGGCCACCTTCCGTACTCATATCTTGACCACTGTGATCTATAAATGTCTCTTCGAACCTAGTGAAGAAATCAGACACACTTTCATCTTTCTTCTGCTTACATGCAGCTAACTTATCCCAATTTACTCGCATAGCAGGCATCAGAGTCTTCATGAAATTAATAATCCTACCAAGGAGTTCCGCAACTAAAACCTCAGGTTTAGCTCCACCACCCTGTCGACCATCCGCAGCGACAATATTCGCCCATGGATCACCTAACTCTTGCGCATGATTCTCGTGACAAATCTTCGCCCACAAAGGCTGAGGAACCACATTACCAAACAACATGTCTATGTCAGCTAAATTCATGATGCACGCGTCATCTGTCTGAGACAACTCCTTGTAATACCCTGCAGGATTCTTACGAGGATCAGGTAGAGTCTGTTTAAGAGCCAAAACTTCAGCCCTCTTCCACGGAACATGTGCCCAAACATGCTGAAAATGAGCCGGTACACCCTGAATACCATTAACAGCATCAGCCACGACTTCCTCTTTCCATACCGGAGGAACCTCTCTCATTGGATACTGTCTCACTTTTCTCCTAACTGAAGGATCAGGCTCAAACAGTGGCTGAGAAGGAAATGTGCTCCTAAACGCAAGTACCGTCACAACTGCTTTCTCGACATCGGGACCCACTATCGTCCCTTTCGCAAACTCCAACTGTACATAAAGTAACTCCAATGGGATCTGATCCAACTCACTATCTTCCAATTCCTCACGGAGGAAAGTACACATAACGTTGAAGACATACCTCTGCTTCGGTGCTTCCCATTGTCGGAAGACATCCATAACTGACTCTAGATCATATCTCGAGGCATTTGAAACCCATCTACGAGCCATAAGACCCAACATTGCCCGTTCTTCTTGACTAGGAAGCTGGCTACGTAATTGTTTACGTGCAGAAACAGGGGTCACGCTCAATGACCCAAAGAAAGGAGACAAAAGACCAGTAACAGTATCAGTCATTCTCTGTCGAACAGAAGGAGAAGCCGTCATAAGGACAGGAGACAAAGTATTGTGAGATGAAGTAAACGGAGAAGCAGTAGCAGAAGGAGTCGCAAGTATAGGAGAAAAAGACAAAGGAGTTTGAGGCGGAGCTGATAGCAAAGTCAGCGGCCCTAGAGAAGGCTGCGCCGTAGGAGGAGGAACCAGCTGAAGAGGAGCTGGCGGCTGAGCAACAGCAAGGGGTTGAACAGCTGGAGGTTGAGGAGGTGCCGTAGCACTCTGCACATAAGGGGGTGGCAATCTCAACAAATGTGACATCAAAAGATTCTTTTCAGGGTCCTTCGTTGCACCTTGTAGAAGAGGTGACAAAGCCGGATAACACTTATCGACGGCCATATTATGTTGCCTATGCATCTTCTCAATCGCTTGATCTTCTTCATTGACTTTAAACTGCCTAGCAGCTTGCATTATCGACATACCCTTTTCTCTCTTATCTCTTTTTGCTTGTTTAATTTCTCGCTGTTTGGCTTCCTTACGCCAAAGGCGGAAAGAGTCAAACATTTCCGGCCGGGCTTTCTTCCTAAATAGTACGGCTTCCAAATTATTTAAAATCTCGGTGTCATAGCTACCATGTTGGGGCCATCGTAAGACACCATCTTTCCTAGTATAACGGACCCATACTTCATTAAACGTAATGGGGCCCACGCCATGTTTAGAATAGAGCTCATAAGTCTGAGTTCCAACCGGAGGTATCGGACACAAATCCTCCAATCGGGAATCCCTATTACAACCACAACAAAATATCTTTCCAATTCTGCTAAGACCAGGCATCTTCGCTCACTAATCTAGCTTCAAACTTCAAGGGATTACCAAAAATGATAGTCTCGCAAATATACGAGTCCCTCGGCTTTGGCGCTTGCAAGTACCAAATCAAAAACCCAAAGGTATCCAAAAACTAAGAACTGGGAGCGACCCACTTATACTTAACTGAGGTATCAATCACATCACCAGAAGACCCGTCTATCGTCTCGCTCTACAAATCGTCACAAGGGGGTCCAAGACAGGGCGACAGTCAGAGCAGCAGTCCTTTGTAGCCGTCAGGAAAGCAGGAAGCCTCGCAGCAAAAACCTTCAGTCCACATTCGACATGCCGGGGTCGATGGAGTGGGGGCCCTCTTCCAGAATTTCCTCACAAAGCTCCTCACGATCTTCAGGCTTGGACCGGTACTACTGAAGTCGCCCCACGTTGGGCGCCAACTGAAGAACCGGGTTTTAGAACCCAGCTGCGCCAGGGGCACGCCTAAAGTCTTCTGGTTCACCTGTCTTAGAATACAGAGACACAGGATACTTCTTGGTGGCGTCAAGGATCAAATTTATTGGCTGCAACCAGGAACAGAAGTCTACGAAGTACCACCCAAGTATATTCATCGGAGACTGCTCAATTTCGTATAGCGAGATATCGTCTTTTATGCCAAAAATCACATTCCGGACAAACACCCAATAGTTACAATTTGTCCAATCACAGGTATCATTACAAAAGGTATCGCATGACGACAAACCCACTTTTCAGTTGTCCAGCCCACTATAAATTACACGGGAAAGCCCACATTCTTTCTCGAACAGGCCGGAAAAACCCATAATAAAAGACCACAACCCATATCATAAAGAAGCCATAAAAGAAGGAACAAAAAACAGATGGGAAGTAGGATAAGGGGTGTGTGTTTTCATACCAAACTTTACAATGTCCTGTGCTCTGATCCTTAATCTTGATCAGCTATCGGGCAAGAAACTGGCTTAACAAGGTCAGCTTCAGGCAACGAGGTCAGTTCACTCGGGTCAATCAGAAGTCAGCACAAATTCGAGCTAACGTGTACGCGTACTAAAGACTCGTTCGGCCGTAGTCATCGGCCTATGTGAGGGCAACTACAAAATGGCTGCCATACACAAAATGGAACCCAAGGGTTCAGAACGAAATCCCTAAATACGTAGTGAATCCATCAGTGTAACATAGCGAAATCACTCGTACTTGCCGCACTCACTAGTTACGATTCTCTACTATCGAGTTTGTAACGAAACCATGACCTTTATAAAACGGGTTCAGAATTCACGGAACCTCATTTGCATATGGCCATGTCTGAACTGGGGTGGTGTGGAGTGCAAAAAAACGATGGATTTGGGCCCAGATCTCTGTACTGGGGTGAATGTATCGCATTGTTCTGAATTCTGTCCATCAGCTGTGGTTTTTGCATGTGAAAAGTGGCACTAGCATATGTGATCGTAGGGAGAATTTTCGCCGTCATTACCGCTAGTAGTGGTTTATATGATAGGCCTTTCAACTTTTTTGCCAGTTGGCTGAAGGCGAATAGAAGTGCTCTAGTTCTCTGAGTCATGTACTTGTTTTGCTCCGTGTGATTTTGGAGGTTGTCTATATAAGATTCCAGAAATTTGTAGTTCTTTACTTCCTCTAGTTGACAGCCATTAAGCCAGATGATCTGTTTATTTGTCTGCCGACTTCCAATCACCATTCTTTTTGTTTTTAATTTGTTTATCTCTAGTTTGTTCTCTGAGATGTAGTCTGACGTTTCATTTAAGACTCTTTGAAGTCCTATCTTTGTTAGGCTCATTAACACCACATCGTCTGCATAGGAGAGGTGCATAAGTGCTAGTCCACCTAGTTTTGGAGGATGAGAGTTAGTGCAGTCTAGCCTATGTGCAAGGTCTGACAGGAACAAATTAAAGAGATGTGGCACCAATATGCAACCTTGTTTGAGGCCTTTTGTAGTGGTTAGCTTTCTTGAAAATCTGGTGCCATCTCCTATCTTAATTCTTATCCATGTATTCGAGTGAAATAATAGTATTCCCTGTAATATCCTTTCAGGAATATTCCAGGTTCGCAATTTTTTCCAAAGTAGGTGTCGGTCTACACTATGTAGCAGAGGTAAAGTTGTTGGATCCTCTGTTTGCATTTGTTTGCCATTAAGGATAGGGCTAAGATGTTTGATATTGTCCCTATACATTGCCTGAAACCTGTCTGATTCACTGGAATTAGATTGTGGCTGTCTGTTCGTTCCTTGAGGTCTTCCAAATTGAGTGCGGCATGATATTTGGCTTCGACGTTGAGGAGGGCGATTAGCCTGTAATTTGGTTGATTCACTCTGTTTCCACCTTTATAGATGGGTGTCAGTATCGAGCCCTGCCAATTCGGTGGAATATATTTTATGAGCTTTATTTCATTGTATACTTTGAGTAAATGCTTGCTCCAAAATGATGGATACTTTTAAAAATGGCTTGTGGGATTCCATTAGGTCCTGGCACGCCATCACCTCTGCCCTTCTTTAGTATGCGTTTTATTCCTTCAAGTAACATGGAGGACTCACTTTTCCTTGGGTTTGAAGAGTTGGTACCTATTTTTTCAGGTGTTTTGGATTTTGCTTCCATTGGCTTAAGACCTTGGGCCTTTTTTTCTCTTCTATAGCGTTTACTGTCCTCTCCTGCGTTGTTTCTAGCACTATCTAGTTGTGTATTGGTTTCAGTTGTGTTATTTTCCTCGGAGTGCTCCTTGGTCTTTGCCTCTAACATATCGTGAGTTGCTGTACCTGTAAACTTTGTGGTAAGAAATTTCACCCAATCATGTTCTTGAATGTTTGATGATAACTCATTCATCTGTCGTTGTAGTTTGTTTATGATTTCCCAAAATGTCTTCGAGTTCGTTTTCTTAGCACTGCTGAGTAGTTTGGCACAGAATTTATCATTCCTTGTTTTTTTATCTTCCCATTCCTGCTTTTTATAAGTTTTCCTCAACTGCGAACTTTGTCCCAGGCTATTTGGTCATGACCAGTTCATTTTAGCCTCCTAATGGCCTTTTTGAGTTCGCTTTTCAAATTTCTTAACCCTTTCAACGGTTTTTGATATATTTCATTTCTGATTTTTTGTTTTTTGTTCTGTTGTTGTCTGATTGTCATTAATGTTGTGAGGTCCAAGGTACATTTTTCCTAGGCTTGGATTCCGTTCGAGGCCTCCAGTTCGCTAGCTGTTATCATTTTTAAATTGGATTTTAATGTGTCTATCAATTCTTTTGACCATTTTAAGTGTTTTAGGTCAGTTGTGTGGATACTTCCTTCTATTTTCATATTCACTTGGTGTTTGGCAATTTTTAACCTAAAATGTATGTGCTGGTAGGAATGATCACTCCTAGTTGTGTACTCTATGGAGACGTGTGTGAGATATGCGAGAGTGCTACTGAAATAGCTGTATAATCCAGTCTTGATCAAGTCTGTCCTCCATGAAAAGTGTGTTTTGGTGGGAAATCACCTGATGTTCTTCCATTTATCACTCTCAGGCCAAGAAATTCCAGGGCGTTTACTAGTCGCCGACCTTCAGGGTCCGATGTTGTACTCCTTAGCTGATATTGCTGTGGGACTTTCCAGTATATATTGTCGGCTGATAGCTTATCGTATTCATCCGGGGTGTGTATTAAATTAGAACTAAAATCCCCTGTTAGTATTATGTCCCATGTGGGGTATGTACTCCTTAAATCTGTAATTCTAGTGATCAACTGGGCACTATGAGCTATTTTATTCCGTGCTAATGGATGTGCATATGTATTAATCAGCAAGGCGGTTTTTGTTCTGCCGAAGGTCTCTGCGGTTAGATTTATCAATTGAATATTTGAGTCTGAGGAAATAATTTGCTCTGATTTAATTTTAAATGCTATGGATGTATATACTGCAAGTCTTCCTTTAGGTCATCGATAATTTTTGTTTATTATTGCAGGAACTGTTTAGTGTGTATATTTTGGCAGGGGGTAGGTAGTCCTCTGGTGTCCATGTCTCCTGCAGAGCTATTATGTCAAATTTTTCCCAATTGTTAGGATGACAGCCATTTTCTAGTCATTTTTTGCCCCCACAATGTTCCATGAAAGCAACTGTATATTTCCTAAGCCTTGCTTGTCTGATGTTTATTCCAGTGGTCAACATCCTTTTTCTGAACTTAGCGCTCCTGGAAGCCAACTCCATTTGTCCTGGCATGAGTTTGCTTCGGTTATTTGTTCATTCAGCTTTTCTCTCTTCAGCAAAGTTGGAAGGTTCCTGCCTATTGCTCCTTTAAGAACTGTTATTTTATACTCGTTATTATATTTCTATTGGTTTTGTCCATACTTCTTGTTGTAATCGGAGTTTATGGTCAAAGGGCCCTGATAACGTGGTGCTATTGGCCTTGATAATTTAATTCTCCATGCTTCAAATTGAAAGTTAGAATTCATGATGAGCTGGGAGTCTTCTTCTTATTGCCATGTGGTTAGTGTTCGCTCTGTGTTTTTTTTATTTCCCTTTATATAAATTCTATAGCCAATAGATTCGACAAATGTATGGGTTTTAGGGAGCTGAGTAAGAAAGTCTCTGAATTCTCAACTGTGGAATGGTGGGCCATTGTCAGACTTTAGAATTGAAGAAACACCCCATTTTGCAAAAATGCCATCTAACCTCTCGATGACTCTTTTTTGAGTGGTTGATGAGAGATCTTATTTTAATGGAAAATGGGAATATTCATGAATAGTCACCATCAGGTGATGTCTATTCCCAAGTGGACCAAAGAAATCAGGTGATGTCCATTGCCAAGAGGACCAAAGAAACCAACAGCAATTCTCTTCTATACATGTTCTGGCAAATCAGACATACTCAAGGCAAAATTAGTGGTTTTGGGAGATAAGCGATTGCACAAATGGCAGGCTTTTACCTCTATTTCACCTATCTCATCAAGATAAGGAAACCAAACTCTATCTCAGAGAGCTCGTTTAGTGGCAACAATCCCGCAATGTCCTTCATGGGCCACTTCAATTACTTGTTGTCGCAAACTCTCTAGTATGACAATTCTTTAACATTGTAAGACAATACCTTCTTGAGTAACTGACAGTTCATCTTTCACATTTTTAAACTTTAGATATTCGTTGTCACGTGTGAGGGGTCGAGTGTGCTGTTTCCAGGACTGATGTGCAATAATGTCTTTTAGCATCAACATGTCACTTTGTTTGCTCATTCCAGCAATGTTTGTGCAAATGAAATAGAAACAGGTGTATTGGACTTTCAATGAAGTTAATGTATGTTTCAGCCACTTTGGAAGGGGTATCAGGGGACTGTACTAGCACTCGTGAAAAGTAGTTAGCAGAGTTTTGAACTTTCCCTGGTCAGTGCACGATAATTTAATTATATTCCTGTAATCGCAATCCCCTACGTTCAATTCTCTGAGGCATCTTGGTTTTTGGGTTGCCAAATATGGTAAGCAATGCTTAATCATATGTTACTAGAGCGAAAGGCTTTCCTTACAGGAATACATGCAAATGTTCACAAGCCCACACCACTGCTAAGCCTTCTTTCTCCGGATACGAATAGGTGCATTCAGTTTGTGCCAAACTTCTGCTTGCATATGTCACAATATACCTTAGCGCATTTAGGTGTCAACTGTGTTGGGCAAGGATCACGTTTAGAAATATTTGGTTTGAAATCCTTTATGCCTTAATCCCCTGCTCTACTTACAACCAAGTTTGATACAAAGAATAAAAGAGCCCTCACGATAGATCAGCGACACTGTGCCTGATCTCGAAACGCGTCGGCACTTTCATAGGGTGGAATAAAATGTCATCTCTACGATACTAGGACCAGCTGGTCCAGTATTGATTTGTTTAAGAGCCATTCATTTGCTTATAATTCCCCCTTGATTGGTTTTTACTATTTTTCTCATTTTTTGATTGTAATGTTTGTTCTAATGTTGTTTGTGATGTATTCTTAGTTTTTTGTAATGTTTGATGCAAGAAATTTTCTTTTTGTACTGTGTAAAAAATCTGTTTTTCATGTATGTACAAAGTATATATAGGTGTGTAAATATTTAATGTATTGTTGTTTTCTGTCATAGAGCTTGTCATAACTTGAAAAAGATAATAAACATTGACACTAAGTAGGATGTCGAGGGGGATCACAATAAATTGATCTTTTCCCTCCTAATAAGCTTGTAGAGATTTTGTGGTTCGGGCAATTTGTGTTATATATCCAACCAGGCTGACATTAACAACAACCTCGGTAGGGAGCTTTGGATCAAAATAGGCCATTTCAGTGGCATTCTCAATTACATACTTGATTTTCTTAAAACGTTGTTCACATCCATGTGACTAGTAAAATGAAGCATTTCTTTTTGTATGCATCTGAAACAGTAACTGGCCATGCCAAAGAATGAACGTAACAGGGTAACTGTTGAGTAGCTCCGAAGACTAATCCGTCATCACAGTACTTAAAGGCATTCAAGACAGGTTGTATGATATGTCAAAGCGCATCTTGAAACAGTTCAGCAGCTGATAACACACTGAAACTTAAGCATTTATATCTGAACAAACCAAAATGGGTAGAAAAGGTGGTAATATACCTGCATTTTACTTTGAGTTCCATTTGCTGATACCCTTTGTTCAGATGAAGGCGAGAGAAGACCTTGGCACCATTTAGCTGTGTGAGCATGTCAGCAATATGGGAACTGGGATCTCGTTCTCTTTCAATTGCCTTGTTGGCTTGACGCATATCAACACAGACGTGTACAGCTCCTTCAAGGTCATTTTTGGGCTCTACCACTATGGGTGAAACCCACGGAGTTTGACCAGTAGATCGCTCAATTATATCATGCTTTAGTAATGTCCCAAGCTCTTTCTCAACAGCTTCTTGTAGATGAAATGCAATTTGCTGATGTCTTTGCGGAACAGGGCGAATGTCCTCATTGAATTGCAGTTGCACTTTCATGGTCTTACTTTTCCTTAATCCATAAACAATGACGGGAACTGACTTAGTATTTTGTGATGAGCATTCATGTTGTAGTTCAAAGATATCAATCCTATATCAGCAGCTGTATTGAAACTAAGTAAAAAGGCACTTGACGAGCTACCTTGAAGTACATGAATGGGTGCTTATACGTTTGCCCTTTTGTGTTTCATAGTTGCTACATTTGAACCTTGACCCTTTAATGATATTGATGCAGCTCATGCATTCAAATTTCATCATCTTTATTTTGGCAAATTGCCATAAAAGAGCTTGATAAATAAATACAGATATATAATATTCATTTTAAAAAGACATTTAATTTAAAAACAATAAAATATTAGAAGTAAAGTATTTAGCCTCTAGCAGCATCATTCATAAAGTGCAATAGCTATCAGGAGCAAAGGCACGCCAATAGACTCATTGCAACCCAAATAAGTATAACCCTACTACAGCAAATTCCTAAGAGCCAAGATTCCTTCAGCAACTTAACAAATGCATATTCTAGCAAACTTTCTACCTTTTCAATAAAGTTCCAGATGTAAAATGTAGACCTTATCATTAGGTACATGGATGAAATCATAAAAACAGCTTATGTGTATGTCACATTATATATCTAGAGACAGCAAAGACAATGGCCTGATGTGTATCATATTTCAAGTTCCTCAATGCCTCTTGACAGTGTAGAGTTCCTAGATTCTTACATAATTGAGTCAGCCATTGTGATCTGTATTTTTTATCAGTTGGGCAAAAAAAAGAACATGCAATTCAGATTCTTCTGCTGCTCCACAAACTGCAAAAACAACAATTGATGGACAGCTTGCAGATCAATGTCATACATTCACCCCAGTACAGAGATCTTGGCATAAATCCATCTTTTTTTTGATCACCATGCCATTCCAGTTTGAACCCAGCCATATGCCAATCAGTCTTGACCCTGTGCCCAATGGGAACAGTCCAGCTCGAACTGCCAGGTCACAACCTCCCTGGACTGGAAACAACCATCCTTGGACCGGTTTTGGGGTTTCACCCCTCTTCAGCCAGGATAGCTTGACTCCAGTGGCATGGACAGCACAGGACCCACGTCTCTGCATACCAGTCCCACTCGGGGTGACAAATGCAAAAACAACAATTGATGGACAGAATGCACAATAGTGTCATACATTTACCCCAAGTATAGAGATCTGGGCCTAAATCCATCATTTTTTTGCTCACCATGTAATGTAATGTAATGTGATGAGGCGCTTATATAGCGCTCTATCACCCAACGGGTATCCTGGCCCTTAAAAAAAGAGAGTCCCCACCAGAAGTTAATAGGGGCAGCCGAGGTGTAATACAGGAAGGGAGAAAAAGAGAGGATATCAGAAGGAAATATTACTCCAGCCTAGGGAATAAAAACGTTTTCAACTTTTTCCTGAAATCCATAAGACTTTGGATCTGACGGAGATCCAAAGGGAGAGTATTCCATAGCCAACAAGCAACGGCAGAAAAAGATCTGCCACCTGTTCTGGACCGCCTGAACCTGACTACATTCATCAGAAATGCAGAAGCAGAAGTAGGTATCTAGTTGGAGAATACCAGCTGAATTTTCTGTGCAGGTTCTCAGGGCCTATTCCATGAGGTGCCCTAAAAACAGTGCATAGAGTTTTGAATTGAATTCGCTGGTGAATCGGCAGCCAATGCAAATCTCGCAAGGCTAATGTGGTTGAGGTCCCTCGCTGCCTATTAAAAGTGTTTCTAGTTTGAACCCAGCCATATGCAAATCAGTCTTGACCCTGTGCCCAATGGGAACAGTCCAGCTCGAACTGCCAAGCCAGGTCCTACCTGGACTGGAAACAAGCATTCTAGGACTGGTTTTGAGGTCTCACCCCTCTTCAGCCAGGATAGCTTGACTCCAGTGGCATGGAGAGCCTGAGACCCACATCTGGGCATAACCGTACCACTCGGGGTGACAAATGCAAAAACATCAATTGATGGACAGAATGCAGAACAATGTCATACATTCACCCCAGTACAGAGATCCTGGCCTAAATCCATCGTTTGCTCACCATGCCATTCCAGTTTGAACCCAGCGCTTTCCATAAGCACCAGTTTCATAACAGATGAACACATTCATTTTTGTTAGGCACGAGGAGATAAGTGATAAGCCCAGAATCACAGAATGTTGACCGTCGTTAGTGAGACTCGAACCCAGTTCCCTAGGTCCCCGGGTCTGAGGTCGACCATTCTAGCCGTAAGGCTACATCCTCTCCCCTGTAGAGCAGGTCACAGCAGGATCGCTCCAAAGGTTCATGTTGCCAATGCTTGGCCATGTTTAATGAATCTACCAGGTCATTGATATATAAGCAAATTAATGTCGGAGCCAATACACAGCCCTGCTGAAGTCCTCTACAGACTGTGAATGGTTCGGAGAGCTCCCCATGTTTCTCATAGCAGACCTGGGCAACATTTCCCTCAAGTAGCCTCCTAATCCTGATACACAAATAGGGAAGGACTCTGTCAAAAGACAGTAGTCCAATTAAGTTACAAGGTTATTAGCAGCAGCACAGTACAACGTCCTACAGGTAGAACAGCTCCAGTTCAACTCCAATGCAGCTGGGATTTCCAAGACCAAAATTAACTTGGAATCCAGAATCAATCGATCGATCAATTTTTAGAGCACACTACTCAACGGTGGGGGTCTTAAGGCGCTATTGGGGGAGGAGGGGGTGGGGGAGTGCTGCTTCTGCTCAAATAGCCAGGTCTTGAGAACTCTTCTTAAGGTCAGCAGGTCCTGGGTCGGGCGCAGGTGGATGGGGAAGGTGTTCCATGTCTTGGCGGTGAGGTGGGAGAATGATCTGCCGCCGGTGGTCGTTCAGTGGATGTGTGGAACGGTGGCGAGGGTGAGGTCAGCGGAGGGAAGCTGGCGGTTCGGGGTGTAGAAGGTGAGTCGTTTGTTGAGGTGTGCTGGTCTGGCGTTGAGGAGTGCTTTGTGAGCATGGGTGAGGAGATTTCTGGAGTTTGGCCGTGGTTCCTGCGTAGAGGACATTGCCATAGTCTAGCCTGCTGCTGACGAGGGCCTGGGTGACTGTCCTTCTGATTCCGGTGAGGATCCATCTGTAGATCTTGCGAAGCATGCAGAGGGTGTTGAAGCAGGAGGAGGAGACGGCATTGACTTGCTGGGTCATTGATGGTGATGAGTCCAGGATGAAACCCAGGTTGTGTGCATGGTTGGTGGGTGTCAGTGCAGCTCCCAGCGAGGTCGGCCACCAGTAGTTGCCCCAGGCGGTTGGGGTGCAGCCGAGGATGAGGCTCTCCATCTGGTCTGAGTTCAGTTTCAGGCGACTGTTCTTCATCCATTCGGTGACGGCCTTCCTTCCTTCGGGGAGGTTTGTTTTGGCCGTGGTGGGGTCCTTGGTGAGGGAGAGAATCAGCTGGGTGTCATCGGCGTATGAGATGATGTTGAGGTCGTGTGATCAGACGGCGTTGGTGAGCAGTGCTATGTAGACGTTAAAAAGGGTCGGGCAGAGGGATGATCCTTGGGGTATGCTACAGGTGATCCTGGTGGCTTCGGATCAGAAAGGGGGAGGCGGACTCTCTGGGTTCTGCCGGTGAGGAAGGAGGTAATCCAGTCCAGGGCTTTGTCGCGGATCCCTGCGTCATCGAGGCGTGTTCGTAGGGTGTGGTGGCAGACGGTGTCAAAGGGGGCCAAAAGGTCCAGGAGGATGAGGGCCACAGTTTCGCCTTTGTCCAGCAGGGTCCTGATGAAGGTGGTTTCAGTGCTGTGGTTACTGTGGAATGTTGTTTTCCTCGAGGAAGTGGGTTAGTTGTCTGTTGAAGATCTTCTCGATGACTTTTGCCGGGAGCAGGGAGATGGGTTGGAAGTTCTTGAGGTCCTTTGGGTCTGCCTTGGGTTTCCTGAGTAGGGCGTTGATCTCGGCGTGTTTCCAACTGTCCGGGAAGGTGGTGGTCTCGAAGGAGCTGTTGAGGATCTTACGGAGATGGGGTGCAATGATGGAGTTGCTTTGTTGAAGATGTGGTGGGGGCAGGGGTCGGATGTTGACCTGGATCAGATGGTGTTCATGATTTTGATGGTGTCTTTGTCGTTGATGTGGTTCCAGGAGAGCAAGAGGCCAGTGTTGCTGGGGGGCGTGAGTTAGAGGTGTCAGCGACTGTCGGGGGGGATCTGGGTGTTGAAGCTGTCGTGGATGTCTGTGATCTTGCGGTGAAAGAAGTTGGCTAGGGAGTTGCAGCGGTCTTGCGACAGCTGGATGGTGTTGGAGCTGGAGCTGGGGTTGGCAAGTTCCTTAACGATGTTGAAGAGCTCTTTGCTGTTATGTGCATTGTTGTTGATGCGTTCCTTGAAGGTGGTCCTTTTAGCGGTTTAAATGAGTTGGTGGTGCTTGCGGCTGGCGTTTTTGAGGGCAGTGTGGTTGCACTACAAAACTTAACACGGCATGTGCTAAGAACATATGTTAATTTAATTTATGCTAATACAAATAACAATGTAACAGACCCCAATGTCATTTAATACTGACCACAGCTTGTCTTTAGGTACTAAGTCAAATGCTGACTTGAGTTCCATGAATATTAAATTGCGGCTACTATACTCCAGAGTAACAGTTTTCCAATATAGGAGTTGCAACCTAAAGATTTGATCTATAGTAGAGGTGCATTGTCTAAAGCCTGCTTGGAAAGGGCTAGGAACATAATGAGCCTCTATCCATCCCTGAAGTTGTACCAATAGTACCCAGGCAAATACTTTCTGCATCACATCAATCAGACTGATAAGTCTATAATTGCCTAGTATCAGAGGGGAACTCGTTTGTAAAAGGGTACAATTTCTGCTCCATTCCATGATTTAGGGATGGGCATTCCCTCCATTATAGCACTGAAGATTACCCACAAATATGGGCCCCAAACCGCCAGTTCTGAGAGGAAAAGGTCCCCAAGAATGTTATCAATGTCTGACGTCTTGCGTGGTCTATTTTATGGATGGCACCAAGCACTTCTGACAGGATTATCGCAGGATACTCCTTTGCTTCCCACGGGAACAATTCCTTACATAAATGGCCCGCAGCAATACCACTCTATGCTTCATCTCCTTCCGGTGCAACCTTCAGGGCCTGAAAATGCTCATTTCAAGCTTCGGCCTCAATGTTCGGTTCAAAGCTGGCTCTACCCTTGCCACTCCCAAAAGTTACTATATTCCAGAAAGCTTTGCACTTAAGGGCCCCAAGGAAAGAATCTCTCCACCAATTTATGGTACCTCTATAGATAGCTCTCTTAAGTTTAATCCAGGATCTGTCCTGGAGTTTAGTGCTTCTAGTAGAGCTAATTTGGCTTGTCAACGTTGCTGGTTAAACTAAGAGAGGGTAGTCTGTCTTTGGCCTCTAAACCATACTTCCACTTAAAATGAATCCAATAATTTATCAGTTAGTGCAGTGTGAATCTCGGCCACCCTTGTAATGGAGCAGATTTTGCATTCCGCTGCGGTAACTTTACTCAGATCTGTCAGGGAGTTGCCAACCGCCTCATACAAGGCAACAAGAAATCAGGGGGCTGCTGCATTGCTGTCCAATGTATCCAATGCCTACCAGTTGCCAGTCTTAGTCTATTGGCCAACTGGTGCTACCAGCTGACTGAGCACTTATTACAGATAGAGCAAGGTCCAGAGTCACAGCATTCTGTTCACTGTCATGCCTAGACAAGACAGCAACATCTAAGACCAAAGGCCACATCCTTGTCTCCACAAGAATGTAGTCAATTAAAGATGACGATCCTACCCGAATAAACGTATCCATCCCCTGGATGCCTGATTTTGTCTGCCTATTACAGGCCCGTACTGAGTTGTTCAGGGAAAGTGCATTGATCCGGAGAGTCAGAGGGGATCAATGCTGGATAGAGTGTATTACTCAACTCTGGGATAGCATAAATAAAACACAGTTCAGGTGCAGGATGCATCGAACTGCTCACAAGCGTGTTCCTGGTTGGTTTTCTCCGTTATTGCTATCGTTATCAGTAAGTTGCTAACTAAGAGACCGGGGGCATAGGGAGCGGTGTGAGTGGATACTTACCCCGATGTTTACATTTTATGTAGGTGAACTTTGGATTCTTCTGTATTTATCGCTCTACGTTCAAGCGAAAGTTCGGTTCTTTGACAGCAGGTGAGAACATTGAGTACTGGCGCACCACATAGTAATATATTAGTGTTACCTGGTACCGAGGGGACATGCACATGAATAGACATTTCATTATGTGTTTTTATCTTGGTGACAGGTTGAAACCTTGGAGATTCCCAACTTACAGTTGTGGTTTACATGATAATACATTGCCGCTAGCAAAACTTAAGAGACAGGTGAGACCATTATATAGATGGTAACAGCTATTCTGTCTCATAAGGCACACATTATACTACAGCAATTTTCTTTGCATCATAGAACTACTGCAGGAGGTCTTTTTTAACATGTGGCAGGAGCCTGCATAGCATTTGAGGAAAGCACGTTATTCGGACGAATAAAGGTAATAGCTATCTCCTCTACAGTTCAAACATGTAAGGCTTGCATACACGGGTGGAATATCACTCTGAGTGCATAAACTACTTGAGTCACAATATCGGCGGTTTGGCAATGCTTTCTTTTTACAGTTTGCTTTCTTTTGATGTTTATGGTTACTCACTTCTTAATGACACCATCAGGATGATTCTTACTACTACTGTTTCATTTTGTAGATGTAGGACTTTCCTTCCCGGATAATGAGAGATTCGTAGAATATAAACTTGATGTATATGTTGCAAAATACATTTAAATGCAAACGTTTTGTTGTAGATAGCCCCTGACAAAGGGTGTTGGAGAAACCCGAAATGCATTGGGACTGATTTTCTTCATGATTGCCAAGAAGTTGTACCTCGTGTATCAAAGTTTCACATGAGATTGTACTCTGCTTCAGAATAAAAGGAAGAGTTAAGAAGAAACATGGATTAAGTTACTTTTTTATGTTGACCTTCGGAAGAATTGGAATATTTGTGTTTTGCTCATGCTGAGTACTTCAAACAAAAATTGTGGCTAATATGAACTCATTTTGATATAATATATAGATGATACATGAGTGTCAGAGGTAGTGCTCTCTCTGTCTAGGACGGTTGAGCCCTAGTCAATTTTTCTTTCAGAATCGGTGGGAGGGTGGAACCACCTCAGAGCGACCACACCAGTTGTGATTACTAGAGTCAGAGTTTAATTGGATTATTATTTAATTTATTTTTATTTATTTATTTATGAAGTTTTCTATAGCGCTGTCAAGACCCAGAGGTAACAGAGCGCTTTACAATAAACCATGGCTTATAATAAACAACAACGACAAAAGCATGACATATGAAGGGTTTTCGACAATATACAAGTGTCACAGTGAGCGCTGCATATGTGTACTGCAGAGCTACTTTGGTTTCAAGGGTTCAATACATTTTACAGAGTCGCATGTAATCCCCAAAGGTATGACTTAGGAAAGGTATTGACAGTCCACGAGAAAAAAAAAGTAGGAGCTGTATAAATGTACTGCAGAACTTCTTTGGTATCAGGGTTCCCTGCGAGCACAAAGTTTTGGTGTTGCAGTCCGTTACATCTTATCCACAGCCAAGAGACCGGATGAGGAACAGGGACTTGAGTTGTGTTTTAAATTCAACAAAGGACGGTATGGTTCAGATGTGCGTGGGGATGGAGTTCCAAATTTTAGGGGCGTTTCCCGTGAAAGAGCAGTCCGCTGTTCTTCTCTTATTGCTTTTAGGTATGATAAGCAGGAGGGAGTTAGAGCTTCTCAGGTTTCTGGCTTGACCAGCTTTTTTGAGTTTTTTTGCCAGGTATTCAGGTTTGCCGGTATGGAGGGCTTTGTGGGTGAGGCAGGCCGTCCTGAAGCTACTTCGCATTTCTACTGGTAACCATTTGAGTTCTTTGAGTGCCGGGTAGATGTGGTCAGATCTTTTGATGCCGATGATCATTCTGGCTGCCGCATGTAATGTTCTTTTGATCGGTGCCAGGTGTGATTTAGGAATACCTGTTAGAGTTGCGTTCCCATAGTCCAGTCTTGACAGTACCAGGGATTGAGTGGCCAGTTTGAGATCCTTGTTATGAATGTAGGGTTTGATTTTGTTCAGAAGTTTGAGGTTAAAGAATGCGCTTTTGGCACAGCTCTTAATGAGTTTCATCATGTTTAGTTTTGGGTCCAGGGTGACGCCAAGAGATTTAACAGAGTCTGCTAGGGTAAGATTCCCTTTGAGCGCATCGATTGCCTTTAGCCATTCAGTGATTTGAGGGTTGTCATCCTTGTTTGAGATGAGGAGTGTCTCGGTCTTGTCAGGATTTAGTTTCAGATGGTTGTTTGTTAGCCATTCTTGGACATCTTTCAGGACATCATTTAGTCTTTGGATGTCAGTGAGGGAGGAGGTTTCCAGGTAGATCTGCGTGTCGTCCGCGTAGAGGTGGAAGCGGATGTTGGTTTTATTGAGTAATTTGGCGAGCGGTTCCATATAGATGTTAAAAAGCTGTGGAGAGAGCACCGATCCTTGGGGGACGCCCTTGTTAACTTGCTGGGTTTCGGAGGTGAAGTTCTTGATTTTTATTGATTGGGTGCGGTTGTGTATAAAGGAGGAGAACCACTTGAGAACTACCTCACCTTAATTGAGTGCACCATTGCTGTTCATTTATATTACCACCAGCATTTTGGCAGTAGGAAACAATGAGAAGCCACTCTTGCTCAATGTTTCCGAAGTGTGCTGTCTGGATTTGAAGCATGGACTTTGAGAATTTCCTAGTTATATGTATGAAATGTAGACAACTTGTAGAAAAGAGGCACCTGATTCTGAGCTGAGCCAGTGCAACTCCTCATGATACAGCCTCTGGGGGCCTCAAAGAAATATTGGATTCATTGAATTAAATGTCCTCACTGCAGGCGCATAGAAGCAGTCCCTCGGCTCTGCGCTAAGCCTGTGATGTCCATCATGTATTGCCCCCTGGTGGCAAGCGCGGTATGTACCCACAAGTTACTATAATTTTTTCTAGTGTGCTCGGTTGGGATACTAACACAGTTTTCAAACTGCATGAGAACAACAACCCCACCCACTCCAGGGTTATCTGCTGAGTCACAGCTTTCTTTCTCTGCGCGCTGTAGACAAACAGCAAACTAAGCCAGAGCCTGTCTGCAAACAGCCACCTGCAGATTATGTTAAAGGAATCCTCGTCACCTAAGTAAATACGAAATAAAGGAAGTACAACAAAATAAATGTGTTAAAGTGTTGTGTTCAGGTGTATTAATGGAATGCAGAACCGATTGAAAGAGAACTGTGATATTGTTTCTTGCTGACGAGCCCCACCTTCGCTCTAATCCACAGTTGACATATGCTTGTGTGACTTAACTGAAAATATTCTTAGCATCTTGATTTGAAACTGTGTTTATTTATGGATAGCTTTGTGTTTCATGGCTGTGTTCTTAGAGAAGTATCCCTAATACTATTCGCAGGTTTGCAGTTTTCCCAGATTTCCCTTAATTTCACAAAAACCCATTACCCCGCCGCAATGTGTGAACAGGTGCCTGGTTTATGTGTGTCAGGTGTGCACCTCAGGCTGGCCTTAAACTCTCATCACTTGTTTGCAACACGCCTCCCCAAGGTGTGCGCATACCTAACAATACAAAACACAGGGTGCGAAGGTGCTCAGAAACATCTTCTCAAATGTCACAGTGATTTTGTCACCTGTTGAAGCCTTACAATACCAGAACATTTCCCACGAGCCAGGAGCAGAAACGCCAGTTTCAGTAACTAATCATCATCATCCAATAATTGTTATTCGGTCAAAAGACCATAAAAGCGCAAGGTAAAAAACAGATTACAAATAGATCACACACAATAAAATCACAAAGATAAAATACTAGGGTCCCGATGTAGGTAAATCTCATTTACCGACTCTACAATACCGAATTTTACCGATTCGGTATTCTAGATTCGGTAAATGAGATGTAGGAAAAAAATTGGTAATTTTTACGGAATCGGTATGATTCGGTAATTACCGAATCGGTATTTACCGATTCGGTAATTGCCATTGATTCCTATGGGCCTTGAGGCCCATAGGAATCAATGGCAATTACCGAATCGGTAAATACCGATTTGGTAAAATTACCGAATTGTCAAGGGGGACAGGGTGTCACTTTGATAGCCTGTTGCACCCCTGATTCTGGCCCTTAGGGCATGTATGTGTGTCACATGGCACAGGTGTACATGCACAGATGTGCATGTACACTGGAATTCGTTATTTCCACAAAATATTATTTCGTGGTAAATAACGAATTCTTAAGGGCCTGTGGCACTGTTTTCAGTGGCACCTACATCTAGATTTACAGAATTGGTAAATTTACCGATTCGGTATTTTACCGAATCAGTAAATTTACTGATGCGGTAAATTTACCGATTCTGTAAAATGTAAGCCTCCTACATCTAAAACACCAAATACCGGTTGGTAACGGCCGAAATCGGCCGTTACCGACCAGTATTTGGCCACCTACATCTGGCCCGAAGTTGCATATCATCAGTGCCTTTCCATGACACCATAAATGAGTCACACTGCATACTTTTTCCTTAAGCTTCTCGCCTGAGTAATAAAGTTCAATACTGCGAAACAGATTGTTGGAGACTCATAGCATTGTAAAAACAGTAAACAATCTTGATGTGTTTTAAAACGTTTCTCTCCTAAAATTGGGCGTAAAAACTGTATTCTAAAAGCTGGATATAAAGTGCAGAATAAAATAAAGTGCTTAGTGGAATGTATAGACACAGTATCACATGGTCAGCGGGGTAATGAAACGAACCACGTCCCAGTAAAGTGAAAAGCCACCAGGAAATGAATCATAGTTATTCTAAATCATGTTAAATTAAATCTATGTTCTGGTGCCTTTATCCATAAAAGATAAGGCTCCATACCGTCACAAGTTGGCAAAGGGATATACTCATGGGCGGTTACTATGTTGAGAACTTTCTTAATTCTCATCTCATCTCTGTGGGCATCGTATGTGACCTTTATCAAGCCTTCGTGCGTGAGCCAATCTCACTGGTATTCTCAAAGACACAAGTAAATCCCAAGTCATAAAGAGTATTTTTACGTACGTGATCTATGGGATGTCTAGCACATTAGTCTGTTTCAGACAATCCCCTACTATTCTCCGAGTTTAGCTTTTCTCTGGATTGGACCTAATTGTAACCCACAACAAGATAGGTGCCAAGATCACCTTGTCTACTATAAAATCAAGGACAATTTCTTTATGAGTAATAAAACTTGATGTGGATCTGGAAATTCCTAAAAGCCTTGCTAAAAGCGTATTTTCTGCTACCCGGAGGGTCTTACTGGTTTATGTCCCCAGATTTCCACACCATTTGTAGCCACCAACAGACATTTACTTCTGTATAATATTATCAGTTCTTCGGGGGGATTATGTCCTGCGTGTTTTGCGAATCTTAACAGAGATTCACCTGCCTCCTCCATCCACTGGGATTTTTGAAGAATCAGATGGGAGCAGGGTAAAGACTGATTTGCATATGGCTGAGTCAAAACTAGAATGGCATGGTGAGCACAAAAACAATGGATTTAGGCCCAGCTCACTGTATTGGTGGTGAATGGTTGACATTGCTCATCTTCCATCTATCAGTTGTTCTTTTTGCATGTCACCCTAAGTGGGACGGGTATGCCCATATGTGGGAGCCGTGCTCGCCATGCCTCTGGAGTCATGCAAGCCTGGCTGATGAGGCCTGTTATGCCAAAAACAGTCCAGGATGCATGTTTACGGTCCAGGAGGGACTTGGCCTGGAAGTTCGGGCTGGACTGTTCCCATGGGGAGCAGGGTCAAGACTGATTTGCATATGGCTGGGTCCAAACTGGAATAGCATGGAAAAAAAGATGGATTCAGGCCTAGATCTATGTTCTGGGGGTGAATGTTTGGCATTATTCCGCATTCGGTCCATCAATTGTTCTGTGTGCTATGATACAGAATATGCATGCCCCCACACATGTGGAAAGTGACAGGATGGTTTCCACTTTCAAGTTGACTGGCACAATCCTCATTTCCAATCAATGACTGAAAGTCTGTGTCAATGTTGCATTATTTGTCAGAAGCATGTTATGATGCTTCCTCTTCCCACGTTTTTATTTTGGCTCCTATCTATGCCCTTGTCTATTGTCTTGGCAGTCTGGCTCTCTAGCAGCTTGGTCTTGCTAGATCCTGTATTGTTCCTGAACAAATTGTTGTATTCAACACCCATGTTATTCTTACCTATCTATGCTCTTGGCTTTGCGATATATCGGTCCTCCTTTACCAGCTCGAAGGTGTGACCGCCTGTATCTTTCACAATCATGCTGTTGTTTTTCCCTACTTGTCTCCCTCTCATTTGTTCCTGGCTATTTGTAAAGCCCTCTTGTGTCATGTTCGTTGTATATAATACTCTCTATATAAAACATGGACTCAGCCATACCTTTTGGGGCCCACAGTACTGGCCTCCTGAGCTCGGCTCTCCCCCTACCCCAGCTAAAGCTGTAAAAAGCCTGGGCATAATCATTGACGCCGAACTTTCCCTCAAAACCCAAGTTGGAGCTGTGGTATCCTCCTGCATGTACCAACTCCGGAGGATACGCAAAATCCGTCATCTTCTCCCCCCCGAAGCACTCACTCAAACTGTTATTTCACTTGTGCTTTCCAGACTGGATTTCTCCAACGCAATTTATCATGGTCTCCCTCTATTCCTGATACATCGTCTCCAAGTCGTCCAGAATCAAGCGGCTCGCCTGATTCACGGATCCCCCAGATGGTTATCAGCCAAGCCTCTGCTTCGCAACCTCCATTGGCTCCCGGTAGCCCAGAGGTCCACCTTCAAGATGGCCTGTCTCACCTTCAAAGCTCTTCACTGCCCCAGTCCCGGATTTCTCAAATCCCTTGTCCTTCCTCACTGTCCGACACGCAACCTCCGATCAGCCCATCGCGATCTGTTAGTCACCCCCAAAATCAAAACTAAAAAATTTGGCGGTCGCCGTTTTTCCCATCTGGCTCCTGCACTCTGGAACCTCCTCCCCCTCTCATTCAAATCCTCTACATCCCTCCTTAAATTCAGGAAATTATTAAAATCGCACCCTTTCCCCCCTCTGAGTTAGGCTTTCTGCATCCTGTACTTCCTCCTCACTCACTCTGTCTCTAGCGCCAGGAAGCTTCGGCGACAGTGCGCTCTACAAATGGCACCTAAGATAAGATGGACAAATAGGCTGTGGTGACCATGAACCACATTGGAAAGTCTGATGGTCCCTAAAACTGTCTCGAGATTGATTTCATGGAGATGTACTTGTGTAACCAATTGAGGTATATAAAATCATTGTGTGTTTATTCTGATTATGAGTTGAGGCATACCCCCCTTCAGGAGATTGGAAATATGGCAGTCGCTAAACTATTGCTGCAGGAGTTAATACCCAATTTGGGATGCCAGGTCATCTTGAATTGGATCAAGGAACTCAATTCAAATAAGGGATAATGCAGTTGTGCACAGCACTATAGATTGGCCAGAGATTCCATTGTAGTTACAAACCTGAGGCTTCAGGCATTGTAGAGAGAATGAATGGGATGATCAAAGGTAAATTGGCTGAGGCCTGTGCCCCTACATTACTTAAATGGCCTGATGGCCTTCTTTTGGTACTGATGAGCATTCAAAGTACTCCCTGTAAATGAACAGGATTCTCTCCTCACAAGGTTTTGATGGTAAGAGTCCTGCAATTTCCTTCTGTTCCTGCAGGTGCTCTTGTGAATATCACAGATGACCTGGTTCTCGAGTACTGCAAGGGATTGGCCAATGTGGTATGTTCTATCTCACTTCAAGTTGATGCTGTCTGAGAAGCTCCAGCTGTCTGAGAATCTCCAGATTTTTCTGAACCCCTGCAACTAGGTTCACATAAAAAACACATTTACAAGTCTTGCCAAGAGGAGCATTGGAGAGGACCTTATTAAGTGTTCTTGGTCACTAACACTGCTGTAAAGTATAGTCTCTGTGTGAGATGCATGCCTCCCATTCCAAGACAGGAAGAAAAGAAGAGGAAGAAGTTGAGCCAAGAGCTACAAATTACTTGAGTCACCCTAGATTTGAAATGTATGAGTCTTCGGAGGAAGAATAAGACCAGCCTGAGGGGTCCCAATCTCTATCAGCTGAGCATCATCAGGAGCGAGAACCAGGTCAGGGTGTTGGTTGTCATCCCAGCAACTACTGCAATACCAGCCACTGGATTAAGAATGCACATTCATCAAGATAGTGAAAACTTATGGAAAGCTGAAACAAATCTGCCAAAACTAGGATAGCAGGAGTCAGAGCGTAGTGTGGTACAAGGAAGTTCCACCTCTGAGAGTGAATCAGCTTCAGCAGAACCTGAGATTTCAAGCACTCCCAAGAATCAAGGTTCATATGAGGAAGGCTGGCGAAAGACCACAATCACCCGGAAGAGACGCTCAACAGCTAGGAAAATACTTGGGACAATAAAAGAAATTAGTGACCTAGAACAATCAGAGCAAGCTGATCAAAGTGACGTCACTGATGAATGCTTAGACTTGATTAGTTCCAAACGATCCAAGAGAAAGTATTCAGACCCAGATTGGACATACCTAGTTAAAATCAATTTAGAGTGTGATGATTGCCTGACCAACATCAATGCACCTCCTTGAGGCCACGACAAGTTCTACAAAGAGCTATTTTATGTCAATCACTGACAAACATTGAAAAGAATGATTAGAGAGCTAGGGTAACGATAGGGGACGTTAGAACCTTCGGCCTCCAGTTGACGCAGGATAATAATCCCTGTAGATTTCGAGTAGGGGTAGTGATGGTAGGGTAAAGCTTAGAGTACAAATTGCTTCAATCTGAAATTCCACTATTTCCTTGAAAAAATGTAAGTTAACATGGCTCTACAAATTCTTGCTTGTAATTTTGCAGTTGCATATCTGGTTCTCTGATTGTATGGCTGTTAGACATTTATCTACCGGGTGGTGATATCCCTCATACCCTGGTGAACACTACGATTGAACTTGTTGTCAGTAAACCAGTACAGAAACACAGAGTTTCATAAGCTCCACATCATGAGAGTAATTATAGTTACAATGTCTATTTACAAATGCTACCTGAAAATAGGAAAGTTATGCAGGTAGAAAACTGTTATGTGTGCCCTTACCTTCAAGCCTCTGCAGTTGAAGGGGCAGCATATTTTCATTTACCCCTGTCCTACTCATTTTTCTTGAACCTTTATTTACCAACAAAAGTCTACAATGCTGTTTTATTCCTATTATGATAAACCTTTAGCAGATGAAGCAGTTGTGAGTAATGCAAATATGCATTTGTGTGCTACTAAACATGTTTTTCTTTTTTACAAGGGAACAACGTGAGTGTATGATTACATTCTTTACCCCTGTAACTAACATGAGCGCTAGCAATCAAACCATCCATGAAGTAACCAGTAGAATTAGTAAAGATAAGAGAGTATTCATATTTATTTATTTAAGTAGTTTATACAGCGCGCAGCTACCCCCGGAGGGGTGTCCCGGCGCTAGAAACAGAACCTCAGGGAGGGAGGGGTGGAACAAGCTTCTTACAAGACAGGGATCATAATCTGGAGAACAGCCAGGTTTTTAATTTAGCACGGAAGATGGATTCCGACGGGCAGAACCTGAGGTCGAGAGGGAGGCAGTTCCATAGTTTGGCAGTGATTACGCTGAACCCTCTGCCGCCCATTCTGGAACGTCGAAAGCGAGGTGCAATCAAGAGGCGTAAGTTGTTAGATCTCAGTGATCTGACAGATTGAGAAATTGACACTCGCTTTTTCAGGTAGCTAGGTCCAAAGCCGCTGATAGCTCGAAAGGCGAGGGTGAGGATCTTAAATTGAATGCGGCTTGCAATGGGAAGCCAGTGTAACTCTTTGCGATAGGCGGCAACCGACTGACGGTAGGGGATATTTCCGATCAGTCTGGCTGCCGCATTCTGAACGATCTGAAGCCGATCGATCAGATATTGAGGAGCACCGGCATATAAGCTGTTGGCGTAGTCGAGGTGAGAAGTGATGAGGGCCTGAGTGATTGTTCGGCGGGCGTCCAAGGGAAGGTAAGGAAAGATCTTCTTAATCATGCGCAGCTTCGCGAAGCAGGCAGAGGTGACCTTGTTGACTTGTGCTTTGCAAGAGAGTGAGTTATCGAACTGGAAGCCCAGGTTACTTGCTGATTGGACAGGGGAGGGCGCAGGGTCAAGTGCTGTGGGCCACCACAGGCTGGGGGAAATGGGTGTTTTCTGGTTAAAAAACAGGACTTCTGTCTTGTCAGCATTCAGTCTTAAGTGATTGTTGGTCATCCAGTCACAGATGTTGTTCAGACATTGGCGGAAGTTGGCAAAGGTGGAGTCTGAGTGGTCTCTAAAGGAAAATATCAGCTGGGTATCATCAGCGTAAGAGACCACTCTGACTCCACAAGACTCCACCACTGGGGCCAAGGGTGCGAGATAAACGTTAAAAAACAGAGGGCTCAGGGCAGAGCCCTGTGGAACACCACACAGCAGGGGTTTACCCTCTGATTTGAAAGGCCTAAGCACCACCTTCTGAGTTCTGCCAGTGAGGAAGGATTCAATCCAGGCGAGAGCGGAGCCACCGATTCCGACCTGCTTTAGACGGTTTAGTCGGATTTTGTGAGAGACCGTATCAAAAGTGGCGGATAGGTCGAGGAGGACCAGCATGGCCTCCTCGCCCCTATTCACGCATTCACGGATAGTTTCAGCCACTTCCAGAAGAGCAGTCTCAGTGCTGAAACCTGCTCTGAATCCGGATTGAGAGTCGTGTAGCAGGGAGTTATCTTCCAGATACTCTGTTAGTTGCAGCTGCACGGCCTTTTCCCAAATTTTTGTGGGTTTGGGGAGGAGGGAGATGGGGCGATAATTGGAAAATTTAGTAGGATCGGCGTCAGGTTTTTTCAGAATGGGGACCAGTAGAGCTTCCTTTCCCGTAGTTGGGAAGATGCCATGATGGAGGGAGGCATTCCAGATAGAAAGAAAAGAGTTAGCCAGTGAGGGGGCTAGGTCACCCATGGTCTTGGCAGGAATTGGGTCGGAAGGGGAACCAGATCTGCATTGGGTGAATAGCCTAAGTGCGGTCTCAAGAGACAGCTCGTTAAAAGACTGCAAGTAGGCGGATTCCGGGGCCATCACATGGGGGGTCAGGGGGGGGTACCTCAGGGAATGAGGTACAGATTTTTTCAATTTTTTCAAGGAAATAGTCCGAGAGCCCATCGCATAGTACCTGGCTGGAACGGTTCTGCGTGGCCCTGGCGGGGGGGGGTTACAAATTCTTTGACAATATTAAAGAGGGTTTTTGAGGAGTTCTTAGCGTTGGAGATTTGTAATGAGAAGTAGTCTCTCATGGTGGCTTTTTTTTGTTTAAGAAAATTTTTCAGAGCGGTTTTGTAAATAGCTTTGGATTCAGGGTCGTAGTTCTGCCGCCACTTGCGTTCAAGTAGTTTGCATCGGCTTTTTTCCTCACGGAGGGTAGTTGAGAACCAAGGGGCAGAGGGGCGGGTCCTAGCAGAGGAGATGGGTTTGAGGTCATAGATTAAATAAATGAGAGAATAAGAGTAGATGAAGAGAAAAGGAAAAGAAAACTAATGTAGAACACCATATTGGAAAGGGCGATGAGATTTTAAGGGAACCACCTCAAGATTGAGTATCGACATGCAATGCAATTGGTTTCGTATTTGCGAGAGTTTGAGCAATGGGCATTGTAAATGACAATGACTTTTATTTATGTGTTTCGAAAACCTGCAAGCCATGCATAAACACACACTTAAAATCGTTGCTTACGAGAAGCAAGACTGGCGGTAATTGCGCCTCTTTTACTGCCAGCCTTGCTTCTCATAAGCAAGGACTATAAGTACAAAGTGTATAGTTACGCACCACTTGCACATTTTTAAAACACATAAATAAAAGATATTTTCATTTACAATGTGAGACTTATTGCATTGTAGAGTGTTTGAATAAAAAGGAAAAAGTATCACTTTAAATAGCCAGCAGTGGAAGTTTACAGTAATGCCTCTATTTTCCAGGGTAGGAACAAATACAATAAGAGGAAGGAAAGCCTATGGAAGCTGATGAATTAGAATCAAGCAAGTGAGAGCAATGATGAAGCCACGCAATGGTTAGTAGTGGGCGTGCTCTAAGCTCACTGTAAGGTGACCAAGGGGCATATGTATCATCCGTTTTTTAGTCTCAAATGCTGCGATTCGCAAAAAAGCAGCGTGTGCGACTAAAAAATTGGAAAATGCCTTGTATGATTAAAATCGCATCGCAAAATTAAGGAATCAGAAAATTTGTGATTCCTTAATTTTGCATCAGTATTTAAGGAATCGCAAATTGTGATTTCTTAAATGCTATGTAAGAAGCACCCAAGTGCTATTTCTCATTAGGAAATCGCAAATTACCACCAACTTGAAGTTGGTGGTAATTTGCGATTTCTTTCACAAACGCAATTTTTGGCATTTGTAAAGGTGCCATGTGGCGCACATACATGCCCTTAGGGCATGTATGTGTGCCACATGTGCACACATGTAAATTTCAGGGGTGCATCAGGGTGTCCTTATGACACCCTTGCACCCTTGAAATAATTCTCAATTTGCGATTCTCAAATTGCGAATCGCAAATTGAGAATAACTTCCCACTCATTCCTTAGGGCCTCCTGGCCCATAGAAATGAATGGGAAAGTATTCCTTAATTGCGATTTGCAATTTGCTCATCGCAATTAAGGAATATTAAGAAATCGTAAAAAAATTGTGATTTCTTACATACATCCCTATTTGCAATTCTCAAATAGCGATTTCTAAAAAAATCGGAATTTGAGAATCGCAAATCAGGATGTTGATACATATGGCCCCAAATGTCTCACATCAGGCAGCACATGCTCACAGAAGAGACATAAAAAGCTAGCTAAATCAGAGAAGACAATAGCCCACCAGCTCCCATTACCAAAGAGGAATTGAACTACAGCTGTGAATTAACCAGTTTTACATCTAAATTTTGAATTTCATGCTCTAAATGTTCATGCATTATACATTCCACGGATTACTGGGAAACGAAAACAAAACGATTATACTTCTGAAATCAGCTGTATGCATGGCTGAAACCATACAATAATGCTTGTGGAGATGTGAGATAATAGCAGAACTGAAGAAGGTGCAACCATAAGCACATTTCAAACCTGAAACTGTACGAAGTGCTAAATTGGGAACTCTAGTCCTGGTCAATTTCATCTCCAGTGCAGGTGGCTTTGTGAACGTCACCGGATATTTAGAAGCCACATCCGTGCAGCAGTGCAGTTAGGATCTGATTTGTATATAAATTACAGGTTGTTGCCGACCCTTTAGGGCACCAATTTTCTCCACCATAAAGTTGTCTTGTCTGCTAATTTATGTTATCCATATGTTGCTGCATGAGGGCTGGGGAGTGTTGCAGATATTGCCACTATGTGAGTAGCCCGACGTCCCTGCAGAGGACCCTCATAAGAGGACGGCCCCTTTAGTGCCACAGGATGCCACACCGGACAGCCTACTGTCCGGAGACCCCTTCGGGGTCCCACTCATCACTTCGGGCCGAAGTGGGGGACAGGGAGAGATATAAATTCCTCCCACGCCCACCTGGCAACCTTTTTGTCCCTCACCCTGACGCCGTCTTTGACATGTCCCCCGAGAGATGCTTCTTGTGCTGTGAGTGAGTCTCCTCCCCCCAGCCCCCCTGTCCTCCAATGAGGACAGGGGAGGCCTTTGGCGCTGCCCATAGTGGCAGCCCAACAGTGGGGGAGGGAGGTCATATCCCAGGGGCTAGGGCCACGGCACCCTCTCCAGGCCAGCCAGCCAGAAGGGGCCTTTCAGGGATGCAGAGAGTACCCCCGGCGTGGCGGGGCAAGGCCGCCTGGGTCCTGGGTGTCTTGCGGGTTTTCTTGCTCACCGGCACGATGCCTGAGGGCTGGGGGTGTGACCAGTGAGCCTCGTGGGACCTGTCGCCCTTTATCCTCTGGGTCTGGCCTCGGGTTCGGCCTGCTCGGGGGAGTGGATAGAGCAGGCTGTGTTCTTGCACTGACCAGCCTGCGAGTTGCTGGGGTTTGCCCAGTGAAACAGCGCCTCTGTTTTCACCGCTGCATCCCCAGGTGGAGGGCAGGAAGTGCGGTGGTTTGCACAGGCTCTCACCGAGGGGAGATGGTCTGCAGGGCCCTATAACGTGCCTCACGGGAGCTGCCAGCATTAGTTGCACGGTGAGTGCATTTAGCCATTCCACTCCCCACATCGCCTGGTCTCCCCAATGGGGTTGCATCCCGGGGCAGGGTGGCCAGGTCAGGTGAGCAGCCTTATGGGGTGGGCTGCTCTGGTCAGCTTCCCGGGGCTGTTTACGCTGTATCCTCTGGCCCCTTCAGGCCTCGCGCTGGTGTGGGGTCGGTGTTGGGTCGGAAGCTGGCTCCCAGCACACTCGCCCTCCATCGTCCGTGTGGGAGGGTAGCCGCTTTCATGTAGTGCGGCTCGTTCCACATCGCCGAGCAGGGGACAACCAGGAGCACGGTAGCAACTGGATTGGGGCAGGCGGGTTGCTTGGCAATGGTCACGCACTTTTGACCCCCATGGGGTTTCTTCAGTCCCTTAAGGACTGCCCCTGGCTCCGCGTTGGTTCTGGGGATTCGCTGTTCCTGGGCGCCAGATGATTCACAGCACCCCGTCCCTCATGGTGGCACTTGTGTGGCATGAGATGGTCGCCACCCTGCAGCCATGTTTTGTGCACAATAAATGGTGAGAGTCATGGTACACCGCCAGGCATTGTGAGCTGGGCCTCAGCTTGTCCCATGTCGCTGCAGCTTGTCTAGTCGCGGGCATATCTTGCCCAAATTCTGTGGGGTGGGGTCGGGCGCAGCAGTGTAGAGCCTAGGCCCGAGGTCGACTACCCCTCCCCCTCTTAGAGCATCCACCACTCGGCAATGCAAAAAGCGCCTTATTAGCAGGGGCCTGGTTAGGTTGGGGTTTCCTGCTCCTCCCACATTGGCGATGCACGGGTCCTCCCGAAAGGCAAGCACTTTATCGTACGCCTGCCAAATAATGAATGTATCCTTTCTAAGCTCATGTAATGCGTCCAAGCCAATCGGGTCGAGTTCGCTCTATGTAAATCTGCAAAATACTATTTTGGGTCAGCAAGGAGGGCGCCGCTCTCCTTCAGCTGCTTTATTCGGCCTGAAGCTGCTTTTGTCGTCCGAAGCAGGATAGTGACATTTTGGGTTCTTCGTGCCAACACTCTAGCTCAGCGAGTGCTGATCACCCCGAACAGCTGACATATTTATGGTTATGCGCCAGGGGCTGCGTGAGTCTTTTCAGGTAGGGTATGTGTAGAGAAGGGTGGTCCCCGCAAGGAGAAAGTGTTATGTACACCATACACGGAGAGCAGAAACTATTTTTACTTTCTCAACTCTTTAAACAATAATCAAAACAAATGAGAAAGGTATTGTCATTTATTTTGCAAGAAAGGTATTGTCATTTATTTTGCAATACCCGGTGTCAAACATTTAACAATACATTCTTAATGCTTTTCAGAAAGCCCCAAAGTCGTGGGAGGAGGAAGGGAAGGTGAAAGGAGGGGGTGTGCTCAGGGCAGTGTAAAGTTAAAGAAAAATAAGCTTAATCAAAGTGAAAACAATCATAAGCAATAATAACATATGAATCAGAACAAATCTAATACAACAGCCTGAATACTTAAGGCATCCAATATAGGAATATTATACAGAAGACCTTCAACGGTCACACATGAGCCATTAGGAGTGATTAAAGGACAAGTGCCGGAGGTCCGCGTCAGAGAGAACGAGCCGTCGACGTTTCGACCCCTGGCCGTAGGCTAAGTTAGGTCCTTTAACGGGGTCTTCATCAGGACAGGTGTGGAAGGAGGGGCGAGGTAGGAAGGGGCAATAATATCTATGAAATTAAAACAATTGATCAGAACATTATTTTTAAACCGTCATCCAAATAGACAAAGTTTAACTGCACTACAGGTTTTAATGTCTTTATTTCGATGATAAAATCATAAAAGACAAATTTGACAAAACATTCATAAACAATTCAAAAAATCTCCACATTATACAAAATCTTATTAAAAAAATCGGTGTCAATGTATTATTATCAAATATACAATAGGGCTAAAATCCACAGTTAAAAAAGTTATTAAACCGTTGTAGGAAAAACAAGACATTAAATAAGACTAATCTTGAAAGTGGGATTGACATATACAAAAAAACACTTTGCACATTGCACATTGTGATCATGGGGCAGTTAGATTCCTTCTAGCTCTGATTGCCCATGCCCAACCTAAATACTTGGCCAAACATGTCACAGTAAAATCAGAGGTATTTGTTTTTAAGGCCCATATTGCGTCCGAGGATTTTCTACATGTCAAGCGTTTGAAGATGGGTTTTAACCATTTGGAACGGGGTTCTCTATATTGAGGACAGGCGAACAGAAAGTGGCCCTCAGTTTCCTTGCATCCAGGGCAACAACTGCAAAGATTTGAGGAGGTTTTGTCCCAGGATGAGGTAAAGGAATTCAAGGGTAATGAGCCCACCCGAAATTGGTGATACAATTTTTTATCCATTGGCCTGGTAATAAGGTCCCAGTATGTCTCACTGGCAGGGTCCAATTTAAAGCTTAAAAAGCGCCCCGTCAGGCCTTCAGAACTAGAGGCGTGTGCCATAGAAAGGCGGGTTGAGGCCCAAAATAAACCCTTAAATTCCTTTTTCGAGGGGAAGTTGTTAGTGCCTGGGGAGACCCACAGATGACTCAAGCCCATATCACACAGGCTCTTTTTCACCGAGCGAAGCCATGGAATTCGCTCCGAACCCCCCATAGCCTTCACCTCGGATAGCTCCTTTGCAAAAAGTGTCAAATCCTCCGAAGTCCATAAGCGCCTCCAAGTGGACACTACTCTGTATCTTGCCATGTCCGTTATTGGAAGACAACCCATGTCGTGGCAAAGTGGGATCTGTGGGGTTGATTGGGGCAACCCTACCAGGTTACGAAGAAATCTACACTGGATTCTGTATAGACTCGAAAGGTCCCTGAAACCCCATAACTCTGCCCCATAGAGTGTGGCAGCATTAATTTTAGCATCATATATTTGTAGGGCGGGGACGACCCTTTTCGTGATGGATTTCTTTTGCTCACGCAAGAGACATCCAGTCAGTTGGGCAAGTTTTAGCTGTTGGGTCTCTATTTGTGCTTTCCAGGACAGCCGGCAATCCAGAGTGACCCCCAGGTACGTCATCGTGTCGACTTGTTCCAGGTTAACCCTGTTTAGTTGTACACTACTACGTATTGGTTTTTTCCTGGAAAAAACCATAAACTTAGTTTTTCCCACATTTATCTGAAGGTCATTTTTATTACAATATTCCTCAAAGTGATTTAAAGCCCGCTGTAAACCTCCCCTGGTCTTTGATAGGAGGAGGGTGTCGTCAGCAAAGATCAACATTGGGAATTTAGTCCCCGCCAGGGATGGTGCATCAGTGTTGGTGGGCCTAAAGAATTTGACTACCTGGTCAATAAAGAGTAAGAAGAGGGTGGGGGCGAGAACGCACCCCTGGCGGCCTCCTCGTGAGACCGGAAACGAGTCTGTGAATTGCCCTTGTGCACCCCATCTTACCCTAGCAAAATTGTCTTCATGTAGTCTAATGATCATCTCAACCAATTCCCCCGGCATTCCTAAGTCCCTTAATACCTGCCATAATTTTCCCCTCGGCACCAAGTCAAAAGCTGATTTCAAATCTATGAAGGCAGCAAAGATGGTGCCACCACCAAGTATAACGACCTTCCAAAAGATCATACAGAACCGTAGAACCTGGTCAATGGTACTTGTACCAGATCTAAAGCCCGCCTGTAGTGGGGACAATATTCCTTCGAGTTCCATCCACCCATGTACCCTCGCCAGGATCATACGAGCAAAAACTTTTTGAAAGCAGTCAATTAAGCTGATCGGGCGATAGTTCCCTGGGTTTGATCTATCTCCCTTTTTATGTATAGGGAGGATCTCCGCCCCCTTCCATGTCTTGGGGATACGGGCACCTCTCGCTATGGCGTTAGCTATGCTTGTTAAATAAGGTACCCAAAGGCCTATGTTTGCTTTAAATAGGTCTGCTGGGATTTGATCCAACCCAGGAGCTTTCCCCCGCTTTGTTAAGCCTAGTGCGATCTCCGTTTCCGTTTCTGTAAAGGACATAGTCACATTGCCAAGGGGTATTGCGTGTAACAAGTTCGGTGTGGACATGGGGTCAACAACCTCTGGGCAAAATTGGGAGGAATAATGATTTATCCAGACTTCCGGGGATACATGGTTAGATGGAGTACGGAAGTCACCATCCTTTCCACATTTAACAATATCCCAGAATTTAGTCTGGTTATTAGATTTACTGGCGTCCAGAAGGTCCGCCCAAAAATCATCTTCCCATTCCCTCTTTGCTTCCCATTGAACTCTTTTGTACCTTTGCCTAGCCACCTTTACTGCACTCAGGTCTCTAGATTTGACTTTCTCTATTAGATAACTATGGGCCTCTCTACGCTCTCTGTTATACCATTTTGCTCTTGGGGCATTCAAATGCCCGGTGCTTGACTTACACGGTTTTGAGAGAAGGTTTTTAAGCTCAGAGAAACATTTATCATGTATGCCCATAATCTTATCTAATTCGCTGTGGCCCCTCTCAACAACAACAGACCTCATGTTATTTAAAGCATTCTTCACCACGTTTTCTATGTTGGCCTGTATCACTACATCATTTGATATGGTTGACCATTTCAGTCTCCTCCGGTCATTTGATATGGTTACAACCCCTTGCCCCCTAGGATCTGGATCCCCTAAACTTGTCAGATCATGCATTTTGAGTTTCAGGGACAGTGGGTTGTGGTCACTTTCCGGACGCATAACAATTTCCATATCAACAATTAGGCTCCAATATTCCATTTTTATGAAAATGTAGTCAATACGACTCTTTCTCACGCCATTGTCAAAGGTGAAGTTGGCTCCAATGTCCGATTTGGTACGACCGTTTACGGCCCTTAATCCCCAAGTAAGGCAAAAAGCAGTCCAATTCAGAGCAGCCTCCGTTGCTTTAACTGGTATTTTGTTAGAAAGTTCTGGGATTTTCCATGTAGCATCTTCTGCAAACCCCCAATTATCCTCCGGCAGGTACAGTGGCTCAATTGTACAGTTAATGTCACCTGCTAACATAATAAATGTGCCTTTATTCCAGCCCGTTAGTAGCGTATCTAGGGCGCCTATCAGCTTGGGGCATCGTCCACCAGGGAGGCCTCTAGAATATATGTTGATAATAAGCATATCCTGCCCCCCTGCTTTACTCAACCTTATAGCCAATATATCGGGGTTATCCACATACAATTCGGAAACTGAGTAACACCAGGCCTGTTTTACCCATATGGTCAGTCCCCCTGACGCCCGCCCTTTAGTACCTTTTATTGCTGGTTTGAAAAAGTTTATGAATCCAACCATATAAAACGGAGCTGTGGCCCAGGTTTCTTGCAGAAGCACAACCTCATGTTTACCTATGAACTCCAACCAGTCCTCAGAAACCAGACGTGTCTTGGCTCCGGCAACATTCCAAGACACAATGTGTGAAGTTAGTGTATCTGTTTCTGCAAGATTGTTGCTGACAATGGAGGGGGAAAGGGGACTCGGTGAGCAAGCACTTGTTAATCTGATTTCTTCTACATTAGAAATGGAGGCCTCTTACCCGACTAGCCCCCCCTGTGTTCTAGTTTTGTTATGGAACAAAGACTGTTGGTCCATTTTTAATTCCGAGGTAGGGATGAATGGGTTATGCACTCCTTCCCCATTCGCTGTAACTAGATTTGGTGACTGGGTCGGTGGACGTAGTCAGTCAACCCATTCTAGATCTGACAGTGCCTCGAAGTGGTTAAAGAGAGGGGGGTAGTGTGGGGGGTAGGGAGTTATGGGCTCTCGGGGCCTCCCCCCTCTAGATTTCCAGTGATTGGGGCCCATTGGATAATTAAGGTACGTGTGGGGGTAGAAGTAACCAAGGTGCAAGGTCTGAACATCACCAAGACGGGCAAATCTAGCTTTCCTTTGGATTCTATCCACCACCCAGGGGTCTTTAAATGAAATCAAAATACAGTCCCCTTCCAGGTCTTTTTCACCCTTGCTTACCCAATCAACTCTCCTTACATAAAGGATTTCAGTTGGGGATGACGGAGGGAGTGGACGATGTTTGTTTAGCCAGAATATGACCTTGTTCCGCAGGTCCCCTTGAGACTCTTTGATGCCCTCTCTTAGAGGGGCCACCCCAGTTAGGACGATGGTGTATTGTGATGCTTCAGGGGGTAGGTTAACTCTGGGAGGGTGTCGTGTGTTTCTGTTATCTGTCCTCTGATTCCTATCTGGATGGGGGGTTTTCTTCTCCTTACCCGTTATTGGTGTTTGCGCTGAGGTATTATTTAATTGATTTAACGTGCCATTCGCTAGATGTTGTTTCACTGGCGCGTTATTGGCAGCCAATGGGCGTTTGACCTTTGGTATTTCTTTAGTAGGGGCTCTGCTGACAGTAGTCGAAGTGGCAGCTGCTGATTTTGCCCCTGTTAGTGGCTTCTTATTATTGTGGGTAGTTGATGTCCCTGAGGGGATTGTTGTGGTTGTCCCCCCTTTTTGATTAGCACCCCCTGTGGAATTAAAGCCCCCTGTCTTGATACTAGAAGTTGTTAGTTTTTGCAAAAGGTCCATGTTGATATTGACGGCTGCTTCCAAAACATCTATTTTAGCGGACATTATCCTGGTTCTTTCTAAGACCGGAAGCAATAAGGTTTTAAACATTGCTTCCATCTTGGCCAACAAGACATCGTCACTGCTAAAACAAGTTGGACAGGGGTTAGAAGACCCAGAGTGGGCTAATGAGGGACAGTACACTATTGGGGGTTCTTGGTTGGTCTGGGAGTGGGAGGAGCTCATCCTATTGACATGATCTATTTTGGGTTGTTTTTGTACCTTTTCTCCCTGTGGACTTGAGACGTGTTTTCTTTTCCGAGAAATATGGTTAGTGGTATCTTGTTGCGGAACGGGCGTACTGGGTAAGGTAGGAACATTTGATTGTGAGGCGCTAGACGTGCTACTCTCGTCGTCCTCAATATTTTGGCTATCAACTTCTAAGCTGGTCAGGTTATTATCGGAGTTCAGTTCCATATTTTCATTGGCCGTGGGTATTGTGGCTCCATCACCATCTACATGGACTATCACTTCTGTCTCTGTGGTAGAAATACAATTAAACGCTGCATTGGTTAAAGGGCTTTTAACACGGGCCAGGGCACCAATAGAAGAGCGTTTCCCAGTGACTAAATCCAGGGACAATCTGTGTTCTACCAGTTCAATTTCTTTTTCTAATATTCCTGTAGCTCTGGTGATAAAGGCATCAAGAGGGCCTGAGACAACACCCTTTGAGGTTTGTATATGCACTAAGCGCTGTTTACCAGATCTTAAAGCCATATTTAGGAAATGATGTTAAGCCTCAAAAAGTAACTAGATAAAGTATAACAGGATGTCGATTTAACCAGGACTCTAGGCCCAACCCAACCTCGTCCGACCCCGGATGGCCACAGATGGTCCCGCCCTTGTCCCGGGCTTCTCCCGGCGCCCTCCTGCGCGCTCCAGCGCAGCGGGGGTATTGCTTCTCTTTTATGGCTATGTGATTGGTGAATGAGGGGGTGGGGCCGGCAGGGAGAGCAGCCCAGGTGGTGAGGGGCGCGCGGGGACTCCTGGTCCTTGGAGTCTGCCGCTGCAAGCTCGCAGCCCTGCCGGTCGAATGCAGACACCAATCCCCTTGCAGTGATGTGGCGGCCGCTGCTAACCGCGCAGCGGGACCCGCAAAGCGGGTCCGGCAAGTTGTAGCGGCAACAGCAGGCAGCAGGCTCCTTGAACTCGCAAAGGTGAGGTTTACGTCCGCCGGTCCGTTTGGTGTGGCTTGTAACAAATTGCCAGGAAGAATCCGCTTTGGAGGTGCAGCGACGCCGCTTTAATAAGAACAGGTGGGGGTGGGGCCGGCAGGGAGAGCAGCCCAGGTGGTGACGGGCGCGCAGGGACTCCTGGTCCTTGGAGTCCGCCGCTGCAAGCTCGCAGCCCTGCCGGTCGAATGCAGACACCAATCCCCTTGCAGTGATGTGGCGGCCGCTGCTAACCGCGCAGCGTGACCCGCGAAGCGGGTCCGGCAAGTTGTAGCGGCAACAGCAGGCAGCAGGCTCCTTGAACTCGCAAAGGTGAGGTTTACGTCCGCCGGTCCGTTTGGTGTGGCTTGTAACAAATTGCCAGGAAGAATTTAACTGCACTAAATAACAGAAGATTACCATGGGCTTGGGGCTTGCTAGGCCTCCAAGTGAAGGAAATATCGAGTGAGACCAACCAAAAATCTTGGCCAAACTCGAGTGATATGAATTCACTGATACACAAAGGGGAAGGCTAACAAATTGTCGCATACGAGTGAGAACTCAAGGAATTGAAATAGTTAAAACCAAGCTACCACTCACATAAATTGTCTACCAATCAGCCGATTGGTGAAATTCCCTGTTGTCAACCCACACGGGGGAATGGAATACCAGGCAGTTTCCACGAACTGCGAATAGAATAGTGAAAATAGTTCAAGGGTTAGTAAGTAAGAGTGACCTAAGTTTGTGTTCATCCGGCCTTGCAGTTACTTACTTAAAAAGAGGGCAACCTTAAATATCACTGGGGATCTTAGCGCTTGGAACTTGCGTCTTCATCAAGCTTGTTAGGGAGGAATCGTTGCTAAGGGTGAAAAAATGGATGCAAATTGCAAAGAGGCTGCATCACTATAATAAAATAGTGTGACTACACATTTGCGGGCATTATTCCCCACGTACGTACCACTAGTGATGGTCTGTCTGTGAATCACACATCAAAATGGCATCGGGGGTCGGGATTACTCCACTGTTTACTCCGTTTCAGAAAAACGTGACCACCTTAACGGAAGAATTTAAAGGCGAGGGTCACCATACAATTACCACACTGGTTTCGTCCTACACGTATTTGAAAGTTCAAAACAAAACTTACACAATGTTGCGAAGTCGCATCAAATTGGCATCCAAGGTCGGGGTTACTCAACCGTATAATCAATTTCAGAAAAGTGACTACCTTTACGGAAAAATTAAACACGAGGGTCACCATTTAAATGCAAAACTGGTTTCTTCCTACACGCATTAGGAAAGGTGAGTTCAAAGCCAAAAACTTACATAATGTTGTGGCGGGCGATTGACATCCGCAAAGCATCAACAGACTTGCTAAATAGTTTGGCGGAATTCGGGTCGGAGCCGTAGTTGTCAAATTGCGCGGGAACCCAATCCTACGGGAATTAAAAACCGGGTTTTTACTGATCGGAATTAATCATGCCATGGTATTATTTGATTATTTAATGAAACCGCTCGTTCGAGGAGGACGTAAGGTACCTGCAAGTGCTTGAGATACCGCAGCAGTCTGTGCTTGTCCAGGGCAAATCCGCAAGTCAGCTATGCGGAGTTGGGGGCGGAGTCTACTAGTCACTGACTCGTAGGAAACAATCTCTCTTGGCACAAGATTACTATGTACACATTGTAAATTTTACAAACACTCACGCACCTCTCCAACATGAGGGTGTAAGCGAGCGGAATCGGACTTGATATTGCGAAAACATTGTGATACCAGTTCAGACACTTCTCTAAAAGAAGGATGTGGACAAATTATTTCACACATATTCAAACGTTGTAACTACATCAATCTGAAGGTAAGTTAGTGCACAAATACATAAATTAGGATGTTGTAAGAACATTATAAGGCTAACTCATGCACTTCTCAACCATGAGAGTGTAGATGAGTTTGTTTCTACATATTTGGATATTTCATCATTCGGTAGTTAGACCCAGCTAAATTAAGCAGTATATTGCAGAAACCGTTGTGAGACTGACTACAACACTTTACAGCCATCAGTAGTTTAACCAAGTGCTGCCAACTGTGCCAAACTACTATCCTGTTCATTCAAACCATTTTTTATGGAATCCAAGAGGGACATCCATTTGGATTCTCGTGTGTTAAGAGCAACCTGTAGATTACCTCCTCTGGTGCCTAGAGATACTTCTTCAACCACCCACCATCTTAGATCAGACACCATATGACCTGCCTTCTGCCAATGGTCTACTAAGGGGGCACCTAATACCTTACAACGGAGCCTACTACAGTGGGAGGAGATGCGAGATTTTATCTTCTGTTGAGTTTGCCCCACATATATGTGATCACACGGGCATTTTATGATATAGATCACACTGCTTGAGTTACAGTTCGTATAATGTCTCAAGGTGTAGGTACGTCTGCCATGGGTAAATGAATTGGTCTGAACTGTGGTATCGCAAGCAGTACAGGTACCGCATCTAAAATGACCCACCAAGGGAGGTATGTTCCATAATGTTGTTATTGTTGGTTGACTCTCTGGTTCAAGGTAGGAATGAACCACCATGTCACGTATGTTTTTGGCCCTTTTGAATGAATGGAGCGGGAGATTTGTTTGGTTTAGTTCATCTGCCACCAGGTGCCAATTCTTATTGATAACCTATTTAACCTCGTTGCTCCGTGTAGAGAAGGTCGTGACACAAATGATGCGTTCTGATTCAGTTGGGGTGGAGGGTTCAGGATTTAGTAAGCTTTCGCGTGGATTGTACCAGGCACTCTTTCTGGCACGTCTGACCATTCGTGTAGGGTATCCACGTGCAATGAGACGATCATTTAGGATCTCCGATTCCTTTATATAATTCGCTCGAGTGGAGCAGTTCCTCCTGATCCTCAGGAATTGCCCCACAGGCAAATTGTCTTTTAGACCTCTCGGGTGGTGGCTCCCATACTGAAGCAAGGAATTACGCTCTGTAGCTTTTCTGAAGAGCGTCGTCTGGAGATGATCCCTATCCACATAAATGGAAATGTCTAGAAAAGAGATGGACTCATTACTGGATTCCATGGTAAATTGGATGTTCGAATTTCTGGAGTTAAGCCAATCATGGAATTTAGCTAATTGTTGTTTATTGCCCTTCCAAATACATAGAACATCATCGATGTATCGGACCCAAACGGTCAGATTGGTGTGAAAAGGATTGTTAATTGAGAAAATATGCTGGGTTTCATAATGGTCCATATAGATGATGGCCAGATTAGGGGCAAAGGTAGCCCCCATCGCTACTCCCTTGGTCTGAACAAAAAACTCTTTTTGAAAAATAAAAAAGTTCTGTTTCATTGCAATGCTCAACAACTCAATAATGAAGTTCGTAGGGACTTGTACAGGTGCTGGTCTTTGATCTAGTACCTCCTGTATGACATCCAAAGCATCCTGCTGGGGGATGCTAGTGTACAGCGATACTATATCGCATGTCACTAGAAGCTCCTGTTGTTGATCAAATGGTCTTTCATCTATCAAATTGATAGTTTGTGTCGTGTCTCGAAGGTAGGCCCGGGTATTCAGTGCAATGGGCTTAAGGAAGAAATCAATATATTTACAGAGTGGCTCTAACATCGAGCCACACCCCGATACTATCGGGCGGCCAGGTGGAACATTCAGGTTCTTGTGAACCTTTGGTAAGGTGTAGATTGTAGCCAGTCTTGGAAATTTTTGATTTAAGAATTTGAATTCCTGCTCACTTAAGAAGCCGTCGTCCAAACCCTTCTGTGTGGTTGACAAAATAGACAGTGCCAAATCTTTGGATGGATCACTCTGTAACTTGCGGTAGCTAATTCCATCTGACAACTGTCTATGGATCTCTTCCTTATACTTCGTCAAATCCTGCACAACAATTGCACCGCCTTTGTCGGCGGGTTTGATGACCACGTCTTTATTAGTGCCAAGGTTGATCAATGCCTTCTTCTCTTTTTTACTCAGATTGAATTTCACAAACTTTTTTTGTTCAAGGAGCTGGTCAACTGCAGACGTCATGTATCCTTTCTAAGCTCATGTAATGCGTCCAAGCCAATCGGGTCGAGTTCGCTCTATGTAAATCTGCAAAATACTATTTTGGGTCAGCAAGGAGGGCGCCGCTCTCCTTCAGCTGCTTTATTTGGCCTGAAGCTGCTTTTGTCGTCCGAAGCAGGATAGTGACATTTTGAGTTCTTCGTGCCAACACTCTGGCTCAGCGAGTGCTGATCACCCCGAACAGCTGACATATTTATGGTTATGCGCCAGGGGCTGCGTGAGTCTTTTCAGGTAGGGTGTCATTAGAAAACAAAGAGGCCCACCAGTTAGCTTAGGTTGGAGCTGTGTTATTGGGTAGGGAGAGGAAGCACGGCTAACCCTAGCTACCTCTCCAACCCCATGAGATGCATAGACTCATGGGCACCCATGGTGACACGGTTGTCAGTCGGGCGTGAGGCAGTAGCTGGGTTGACTGGGTGTGCACATGGGCACCTGACTGCGAAGAGGCTTCAGGACCGTTCAGGCCCGCTGTTGGGCACCAGTTGTTGGCTGCATCCGCCCCAGCAATTTGGCGATACTGGGAAGGCTTACAGGGCCCTTTGTCTATGTTAGACTTTCCACGTGGAATTTTCTCAACACTTAGGAGGCCGAGGGGGGCAGGCGCGTGCTCGGCTGTGTGCGGCAGCCTCCTGCTCCATGTCACAGAGTGTTTACTGTTTGGTGTGAGGTTGGAAGACAGTGCAGAGGCGTGGTTTAAATACCAGCTGTGGGTGAAGTTCGCAGGTTGGACCGGACAGGGCATTGAAGTGCAGGTGGCACCCGTTTTTTTCCATTTTTGGCTCTGACTGTGGTGCTGCTGGGGGGAAATTGTAGTGGTGAAAGAGAGCAGAGATGGCTGGACATGCCTGTTTTCCCTTTGCGTTTTGACGGCACAGCGCATTCGGAGTCAGCTGAGGTCTTGTGCTTTCCCGGTGTACATTTCTCGGGTAATTGGGGCCCTGCGCTGTTGGCTGTAAAGCAAAGTCGCGGTCTAGGACCGGTCCTTGAGAGGGAATTCAGTGTTCGCTTTAATTGAATATCATAGGTGATGGCTGGAAGTCTATTCAAGACATTTTGTAGAGATATGTCACCAACAACATCGGTAGAACAAGGTTCCTTATCAAAAACAGGACCACACAAGCAAAAATGGTTGAGGGTAACAAAGTTGGCAGTATTATTAGTGAGCTGCTGCTGTATAATCTAATATTGAAATGGGTCTCTTCCTTAATTTTAGATCCAACTCATGTAGGATTCGCACCAGTGTGCCTGTGCACTGTCAGGGACTGGGCCAAAGAGAGCATGAAAGAGCTGCAATTGGATTATGAATCCTGTTAAGGGGCAGGCCTTCTCTGCCTGCTGGGGCTCTTCCTAACTCAGCTGCCTACATAGCTGCTGTTTTCGGTTGTGCCGGAGGGGCTGCAAGAGTATTGAACTTACATCCATTGTGACTCATTCATAGTAACACCCCCATGAGTTATATTGCACTCAAATATTGGAAGCGTGGGAGGCACTTGGCGCGGCAGCCAATCGCATTATTTTTGCTTGCCGTTGGCAGCAGCGAGTGACCTCAATCTTGCCACCGGAAAGGGATTCTATTTGCCGGTGCATTTTGGCAATCAGAGTGGGGGGCCCAGGTGCCGATCGCTAAGTCTCTGATCCCCAGAGATTTCAAGATACATGATCGTGTAAGCTGCATGTTTTCCCATATATAGAATGTGAAGGTACTCTAGGGCAGGGTAATTTCTGTGCAGTTCCCTCTATCCCCCGTGTCTCCAAGGCATGGCTGTTATCAATGGAGGGACACTGGGGGCATTCACACTGGAGATGTCACCAGGGCAAGTATACATGAGGTGTTACGGTTTGCTAGTACACAGGAGGGAACCCTGTTACAAGTACACATGTTTAGACAGGGTGCAAGCACACCAAGGTGACTCTCTCCGCAAACGAGGATGGTCGGGGAATGGACCTCGGGTGTCCGAGATTATTTCAGGCATTTCATCCAGCACCCTACATACTTGTAGTAATTATGCTCTGCCCAAACTGAGAAGAGCTTCTGTGAGAAGTTGGCCTGGTATATAATGCTCACTAGTTCTAGTGATCACTTTGTACCATGCCAAGCAACCCTTATGATGATGGTTGTAATTCAACCTTGTAGACCAGTTATCCTAGTGGTAACGTGGACAAAGCAGTCTTAGGCTAAACTCTGAAAGGCATGTGAAGCCAGCTGTTATACCATACACAACCCCCTTGAATACCAAATGAAAGGGACACCACACAGATATATATTGAAAATATATATTGATTTATTAACTATAAAATCCCCTGGACTCTTTATGAGCACAGAAGCACAAGCGTAAAATCACAAGACAGTTCAAAATACACAAAAGTTGCACAATATGGATGAGCCCTAGGGGCCACCTAAACCATATACTAAATAAGTGGTATAAGAGATACCAGGAGGAAAGTGAAGAGGCCTAGGGCCTTGGGAATCGCTGGAGCTATTCGAGACTGGAGTTAACTAAGTCGGGAAAGGCCCACGGGACTCGGGTGCAGTGTTCAAAGTGCACGCACTTCTCAATACAAAGTCTATGGTGCGTAAAAAGCACAAAGTTAGAAAGTTAGGAACCTTCCGAGTGACCTACGGAGCTGAAACTTAAAACACAGGCCCTTGGGATGTGTACCAGTGCAGGAGCACCGGCGGAGTTGAGTTACCTCACCCACAGGAAGCGGGTGCACAGGGTCGAAGATGTGTCGGGTTTCGTCACGCTGGTCGATGGTGCTTGGAGCTGGAGATGCTGCAGGCGGCTCGATGAGAAGAGTTCCGGTGGATCCAAGGGTGGATCTGAAGATGTGAAGACCTGAAAGCAGAGGGGACAGTGTTCAAAGTCACTAGCCAGTGACTGCCGTGGAACCAGAGTGGAACCAGGTGATGTCGGGTGCAAACAGGCGTTGTCGGGTAGCTTCTTTCTGCAGCCACGTGGATACCCGGGGTCGAGGACGTCCAGGAGTCGGTCACGAGCTGTCCCACGTAGGCTTCTCGCTGTTGGCGGTGTCGGCGACCTGATCGGAGCAAACAGGCCTTGGCAAATGCAAGCCACGCGGAAGTTGAAAGATGCTGTTCACTCGGACCAGCAAGGTCAGAGCGGGTGCTCCTTTTCACAGGAGCTTGGGTAGGTCTGGAGCAACCAGACCTGCTGTTTAAATCTTCGGGTTCGTCGCCAAGATGGCCGCTGGCCGCGTGGCTAGTGGCCGGGATGGCGCGTCGAGTGGCACAGTGCAAAAGGGCCCCACGCAGATCGTGGAGATGCTGGGGGGCTGATCTTCGGTGCAAGGGCTGCTCGGTGGTGGGGGTTCTCAGTCCCCAAAGCACAACGTCGAGGATGCCTCAGAAGCTGCGCAGTCAGCTTTACGAGTGTCTTCCAAGAGGTCCGGTCCCACGTCACTCGGTGCCTCCACGGGTCCCTTCTTTGCAGGGACTGTGGATCGGGCTCTGAGAGGTCTGGGAATCTGGTTCTTGTCGGGCTCTGGGCTCGGGCTCCGGCGGGAGGCGGCGGCAAAGCAGACGTCGAGTTGCTGGTTGGTACCTGTGTTCACAGGGTGGTCACTCCTTGGCCACAAGGGAGATTCTTCTTCAGTCTTCTGTGCAGCAGAATGTCGAAGTCCAGTCTTCTTCTTAGTTTAAGTTGATTTCGGGATGATCTGCTGTGCAATGGCACTGCTCCCCCTCTTATTCCAATCTAGGGGGTGGATCACCTACTAGGTCCCTCCTCTGGGAGGAACCAGGAAGGGGGGCGGTTACACCCCCTTTCCTTTGTCCAGCTCCGCGCCAGGACTGGGGCTGGAAGGCCCCAGAACCGGTTTGGGCTGGCCTATGCACGGGGACACCTTGTGTGCCCCGGGCATGTCTGATTCTTTTCAGCCCTGTCCTACCTAATACACAAAATCCTGTCTGGGGTGGTGCTCGCACCTCCCAAGGCAGGAAACCCTTTGTCCAGGCCACCATCTGCCGAGTTTCGGTCAGCAGCAGGAGGCCAGACTTGTGTCTGTGGTGGCAGCGTCCATTTTGTGGAGCTGAGGCTCTGTTTAACTTTAACCGGGGTTAAGGCTACACACATGTCGTGTCCCTCTAGAAGGGTGGAATGCTATCCCCGTCGCCAGAACTGGCGAGGGGATAGTATTCCAATTCGTATGACACCTTACTCGACATGTTTTGATAAAGCCAAACCAAAGATAGCATTTAACCGCGAGGATTATAATGCACTTAAGAGTATATGGTATGGCAATATCCCGGAACAGCTTAGGGAGTGGTTCCCGACAGCTGCAGACAGGCTCAGCTCATGCTAGAGCACCATCTCACATATTTCCAAGCACTCTGCCTCCAGGATTGATGAGGCCTTCCATAGGAGTGGCTGATAGGAACATATGTGTCCAGTTTAGGGTTAGGCACAGGCATACTGTACCTAAGTAAGAGGTGGTTACACCGACTTACCCCAGCTGAGTGTTCAGCCAGTTGTGTCAAAGATGGAGGCCAGGCCAGGGGTGGCACAATACGTGCTGCAGCCCCTGGTAGGCCTTGGATACACCTATGCCCTGGGCACCTAGGGTGCACTATTACAGGGGCTCATAAGGTGAACCAGTTCCAATTCGTAATGCACCTAGAGTGCATTGGCATCAATTTAGAGAGAGAACAGCAGGCTGTGGGTCTGATTAGCAGGCCCACAGCCACATTAAGTCAGAAACCAGTGAAGCAAAAAGCAAAAATTTGGGGTGACCATAGGATAGCAGACCCTACTCTCCTACATAACCCCCCCCCAAACGCAGGGACATTAGACTAACCTTGACCAGTTGTGTCTTCATGTTCTAAGTGGAAGTACCTGGAGAGACCATCTGCGTTGCCATGGTCAGTCCCTGGGCGGTGCTCCACTGTAAAGTCCATCCCCTGTAGGGAAATGGACCACCTGAGTAGTTTGGGGTTTTCACCCTTCATCTGATTAAGCCATAGGAGGGGCTTATGGTCGGTCTGAATCTTGAAGTGAGTGCCAAATAAGTATGGTCTCAACTTCTTCAGGGCCCACACCACAGCAAAGGCCTCCCTCTCTATAGCTGACCAACGTTTCTCTCTGGGGGTCAGCCTTCTGCTAATGAAAGCAATGGGCTGGTCCTGGCCATCTACATTAAGCTGTGAAAGCACTGCTCCCACTCCCAACTCAGAAGCATCTGTTTGGACAATGAACTCTCTTGAGTAGTCAGGACTCTTCAGGATAGGTGCAGAGCACATGGCCTTCTTCAGGTCATCAAATGCCTTTTGACAGATTTCTGTCCACTGAACCTTTTTGGGCATCTTCTTGGATGTCAGATCATTAAGAGGAGTCACAATGGACCCATAGTTCTTAACAAACTTCCTGTAGTACCCAGTCAGGCCCAAGAAAGCTCTGACCTGAGTCTGGGTAGTTGGAGGGGACCAGTCCTTGATGGTCTGGATCTTACTCTCCAGTGGTTGAACTTGGCCTCCACCTACAAGGTGGCCCAGGTATACAACCTTGCTCTGCCCTATCTGGCACTTTGTTGCCTTGATAGTGAGGCCTGCCTTCTGCAGAGCCTCAAGCACTTCCTTCAGGTGGATCAGGTGATCCTCCCAGGTGGAGCTAAAGACAGCAATATCGTCCAGATAAGCTGCACAAAAGTCATCCAACCCAGTGAGGACTTGGTTCACCAACCTTTGGAAGGTGGCAGGTGCATTTTTCAAACCAAAGGGCATCACCACAAACTGATAATGCCCACTAGGGGTAGAAAATGCTGTCTTGGCTTTAGACTCCTCAGCTAACCTGATTTGCCAGTAGCCAGCTGTCAAGTCAAATGTGCTCAAATATTTGGCAGAAGCCAACTTGTCAATGAGCTCATCTGCCCTTGGAATAGGGTGTGCATCTGTCCTGGTGACAGCATTGAGTCCTCTGTAATCCACACAGAACCTCATCTCTCTCTTGCCATCTTTGGTGTGAGGTTTGGGGACCAGAACCACTGGGCTAGCCCAGGGGCTCTCTGAAGGCTCAATGACACCTAATTCCAGCATCTTTTGCACCTCAGTCTTTATACAGTCCCTGACGTGGTCAGGTTGCCTGTAAATTTTGCTCTTTACAGGAAGACTGTCACCAGTGTCCACCACATGTGTACACCAGTTAGTCTGACTGGGTGTCAATGAGAACATATGCCTGTATGCCTGTAGAACTTGTCTGCAGTCATGTTGCTGATGTTCAGTGAGGCTGCCACCTAAGGCCACACCATCAACTGAGCCATCCTCAGGGTTCTGAGTGAGCAGGTCTGGGAGAGGGTCACTCTCTTCCTCCTGTCCCTCATCTGTAGCCATGAGCAAGCCCATGTCTGCCCTGCTGACATATGCCTTCAATCTGTTCACATGGAGCACCCTGTGGGGGCTCCTGGGAGTTCCTAGGTCCACCAAGTAGGTAACCTCTCCCTTCTTTTCCAGAATTGTATGGGGTCCAGACCATTTGTCTTGGAGTGCTGCTGGGGCCACTGGCTCCAACACCCATACCTTCTGTCCAGGCTGAAATTCAACAAGGACAGCCTTTTGGTCATGCCAAGCTTTTTGTAATTCTTGGCTAGCCTCAAGGTTTTTGGATGCCTTTTCCATGTACTCTGCCATCCTGGAGCGGAGACCAAGTACATAGTCCACTATGTCCTGTTTAGGCTTTTTGAGAGGTAACTCCCATCCTTCCTTCACAAGACACAGGGGTCCTCTTACAGGGTGCCCAAACAACAATTCAAAGGGGCTGAAGCCAACCCCCTTTTGAGGGACCTCTCTGTAAGCGAACAAAAGGCAGGGCAGAAGGATGTCCCATCTTCGCCTGAGCTTTTCAGGTAATCCTTTAATCATGCCCTTTAGGGTCTTGTTAAATCTCTCAACAAGCCCATTGCATTGTGGGTGATAAGGAGTGGTGAACTTGTAGTTTACACCACATTCCTTCCACATAGCTGTCAAATATCCAGACATGAAGTTGGTACCTCTATCTGATATTACCTCCTTAGGAAACCCCACTCTGGAGAAAACTCCAAGTAAGGCCCTGGCCACAACAGGAGCTGTTGTGGTCCTAAGGGGAATTGCCTCTGGGTACCTGGTGGCATGATCCACTACCACCAGTATGAATCTGTGCCCAGATGCTGTAGGGGGATCCATTGGACCAACAATATCAATCCCCACTCTCTCAAAGGGAACCCCCACCACAGGTAGTGGTATCAGGGGGGCCTTTGTTGTTCCACCTGCTTTACCACTGGCTTGGCAGGTTTCACAGGAGCGACAAAACTCCTTGGTGTCTTCAGACATGTGAGGCCAGTGAAAGTGAGGGACAAGCCTGTCCCAAGTCTTGTTCTGGCCTAGGTGTCCTGCTAAAGGAATATCATGGGCCAAGGTGAGTAGGAAGCCCCTAAATTGCAGAGGTATAACCAACCTCCTGGTAGCACCAGGCTTGGGGTCTCTAGCCTCTGAATAAAGGAGTCCATCGTCCCAATATACTTTATGGGCACCTTGAGCATTCCCAGCAGCCTCAGCAGCAGCCTGCTGTCTGAGGGGTTCAAGAGAAGGACAGGTTAACTGAGCCTGCCCCAAGTCTGCCCTAGAAGGTCCCCCTGTCCCCAGAAACTCAACCTGATCAGGTTCAAGTTCTTCAGGGACAGTTCCTTCAGGGGTCTCTAGATCAGTTTCCTGTGAAGCCTGATCCTCACTTGTAGGCAGTTGGGAAGGCACAGCCTTAACCCTCCTGTTCTTCTTCTTGGGAGGTACTTGGTCCATTGTTCCAGGATCCAAGACCTGAGGTTCAGAGAGGCACTTTTTGGCCTGTGACCTGGTCACAGCAAGGACATGTGATGATATCCCTAACATCTCTGCATGAGTCCTGTACTCAACTTCTGACCATAGAGAGTTCTCCAGGTCATTGCCCAACAAACATTCTACTGGGAGATCAGCACTAACCACAACTTTCTTTAGGCCAGTTACCCCTCCCCAGGAAAAGTTAACAAGTGCCACACTATGTGTAGTAGTGACATTGCTGGCATTGGTCACCAGGTAATCATCGCCTGGCATGTATTGTCCAGGGTCCACAAAGTTAGGTGTCACCATAGTGACACTGGCACATGTGTCCCTGTAAGCTTGAGCCACTTTGTTGTTAATCAAAGGTGTCTGTCTGTATTTGCCCAGGTTACTGGGACTTATGTCAGGGGTCAAATCTATGTCCCCTTCACAAACCAGAACAGCCTGTGTAAGGGTTCTGACTAGGTCAGAATCTCCTTCAGTTCCCAAAGTGATTCCCACTAAACCCTTGGCTTGAGGACCAACACTGCTAACTGTACTAGTGGGTGCAGGTGCCTTAGGGGCTGCAGTGTTGGGGGCTCCACCCTTTTTACACTCACTTGTCCAGTGAGAGGTGTTCTTACAAGTTTTACACCAGGGTTTCTTCTGACCTTCTTTCTTCTTCTTCTTGGAAGTTTGGGACCCACCCTCTGTCTCAGTTTGGGGCCCTGTTGAAGACTTCTGGTCTTTAGCTTTCTGCTCCCCACCCTTCTGGTCTGTTTTCTTCTGGTCACCACCCTGGTTCTGGTTCTGGTTCTTTTGCTTAACTCTGGTTCTTACCCATTTATCTGCCCTCTTTCCCAATTCTTGGGGAGAGGTCAAATCTGAGTCAACCAAATGTTGATGCAACTGCTGGTTCTGACAATTATTTAAAATTTGTTCTCTCATCAGCAAATTGTACAATCCTTCATAGTCTGTAACCTTGCTTCCCAGCAACCATCCCTCCAGAGCCTTAGTGGCACACTCAACAAATTCAGACCAGTCCTGAGTCTGTGTCTTCTGGGTATCTCTGAACATTAACCTGTACTGTTCAGTGGTTAAGCCTAACCCATCAATCAGAGCACTCTTCAGGACCAGGTAGTTTCTAGAATCCCCATCACTAACTGTGAGGAGTCTGTCTCGGCCTCTACCTTCAAAGGAGAGCCACAAGATTGCTGCCCACTGCTCCTGAGGGATCTGCTGTACTCTGCAGGCTCTCTCCATTGCAGTAATCCATTTATGGATGTCATCCCCAGCTTTGTAGGGGGGCACAATCTTACTCAGGTTTCTATTATCAAAAGACCTGTCTTTATCCTTGTGGATATTGCTGCCACCAGTGGGTTCTATTACCCCACTCTCTCTAGGCTGTCTTGCTCTAGCAAGTTTCTCCTTAGCCAGGGCAACCTCTAACTCTTGCCTCTGGATCCTAAGCTCAGCCTCTCTCATCTTGGCCTCATGTTCCCTTCTCTGAGGGCTAGTCATCTCCTTTCTGGAGTGACCATGAGAGCCTCTAGAGACATGGGAGGTGTTGGATTCACCTGAGTGATGCCTTCTCCTCCTATGGCCCTGGTTAAGTCCACCTGGGGGTCTGAATGGGTTGTTACCTGATTCATTCCCAAGTTGACTTAAGTTAGCCTGGTTCAATCTACTGACCAGCACCTGACTATCTCTGTCATCATCTGACTCACTGCTTTCCACCTCCTCCTCCTCTTCTTCTTCTTCCTCTTCATCTACCTGAGGAGCTCCAGTGGTGGAGGCTTCCTCATCTACTAGGATGATAGGGGTAGGGGTGTCTACAGTGTCATCCTCTGAAGGATGGCCTCCTTCAGCATTCCCTGTGGGGTTTGCTTTAGAGGTCTTTAGAGCCTCAGACTGATCCAAGAGCTCTCTTAGGTGGTCTGTAGTAGGGGTAGGCCCTGTCTTCAGACCCCTTAAGACACAAAGCTGTCTTAATTCCTTAAAAGGAAAAATAGCAAACTGGGATGGTGCCCTTGGAGGGTCACTCTCAACAGGAGTAAGTCCACTGGACCCCTCTGTTCCAGACATTGCTCTAGTGTGGGTGGATGTGTTGCAATCTACCTACACTGGTGTTTACCTACTAAACCTATCTAGTAGTTGTAGCTAGGGTGTGCTACTCCCTTTGCTCTACAACAACTAAGTTCAGTAGAACTTAAGTATACTAGTCTTGTTTTATATGTACCTAGCAGGTACCTGTATGATCTTTCAAATGATAATCTAAAAGATTGTAATGGTAAAACAACAGCAAGCTCAGATCCCAATCCGCTGCTCACCAATGTGAGAAGTTGGCCTGGTATATAATGCTCACTAGTTCTAGTGATCACTTTGTACCATGCCAAGCAACCCTTATGATGATGGTTGTAATTCAACCTTGTAGACCAGTTATCCTAGTGGTAACGTGGACAAAGCAGTCTTAGGCTAAACTCTGAAAGGCATGTGAAGCCAGCTGTTATACCATACACAACCCCCTTGAATACCAAATGAAAGGGACACCACACAGATATATATTGAAAATATATATTGATTTATTAACTATAAAATCCCCTGGACTCTTTATGAGCACAGAAGCACAAGCGTAAAATCACAAGACAGTTCAAAATACACAAAAGTTGCACAATATGGATGAGCCCTAGGGGCCACCTAAACCATATACTAAATAAGTGGTATAAGAGATACCAGGAGGAAAGTGAAGAGGCCTAGGGCCTTGGGAATCGCTGGAGCTATTCGAGACTGGAGTTAACTAAGTCGGGAAAGGCCCACGGGACTCGGGTGCAGTGTTCAAAGTGCACGCACTTCTCAATACAAAGTCTATGGTGCGTAAAAAGCACAAAGTTAGAAAGTTAGGAACCTTCCGAGTGACCTACGGAGCTGAAACTTAAAACACAGGCCCTTGGGATGTGTACCAGTGCAGGAGCACCGGCGGAGTTGAGTTACCTCACCCACAGGAAGCGGGTGCACAGGGTCGAAGATGTGTCGGGTTTCGTCACGCTGGTCGATGGTGCTTGGAGCTGGAGATGCTGCAGGCGGCTCGATGAGAAGAGTTCCGGTGGATCCAAGGGTGGATCTGAAGATGTGAAGACCTGAAAGCAGAGGGGACAGTGTTCAAAGTCACTAGCCAGTGACTGCCGTGGAACCAGAGTGGAACCAGGTGATGTCGGGTGCAAACAGGCGTTGTCGGGTAGCTTCTTTCTGCAGCCACGTGGATACCCGGGGTCGAGGACGTCCAGGAGTCGGTCACGAGCTGTCCCACGTAGGCTTCTCGCTGTTGGCGGTGTCGGCGACCTGATCGGAGCAAACAGGCCTTGGCAAATGCAAGCCACGCGGAAGTTGAAAGATGCTGTTCACTCGGACCAGCAAGGTCAGAGCGGGTGCTCCTTTTCACAGGAGCTTGGGTAGGTCTGGAGCAACCAGACCTGCTGTTTAAATCTTCGGGTTCGTCGCCAAGATGGCCGCTGGCCGCGTGGCTAGTGGCCGGGATGGCGCGTCGAGTGGCACAGTGCAAAAGGGCCCCACGCAGATCGTGGAGATGCTGGGGGGCTGATCTTCGGTGCAAGGGCTGCTCGGTGGTGGGGGTTCTCAGTCCCCAAAGCACAACGTCGAGGATGCCTCAGAAGCTGCGCAGTCAGCTTTACGAGTGTCTTCCAAGAGGTCCGGTCCCACGTCACTCGGTGCCTCCACGGGTCCCTTCTTTGCAGGGACTGTGGATCGGGCTCTGAGAGGTCTGGGAATCTGGTTCTTGTCGGGCTCTGGGCTCGGGCTCCGGCGGGAGGCGGCGGCAAAGCAGACGTCGAGTTGCTGGTTGGTACCTGTGTTCACAGGGTGGTCACTCCTTGGCCACAAGGGAGATTCTTCTTCAGTCTTCTGTGCAGCAGAATGTCGAAGTCCAGTCTTCTTCTTAGTTTAAGTTGATTTCGGGATGATCTGCTGTGCAATGGCACTGCTCCCCCTCTTATTCCAATCTAGGGGGTGGATCACCTACTAGGTCCCTCCTCTGGGAGGAACCAGGAAGGGGGGCGGTTACACCCCCTTTCCTTTGTCCAGCTCCGCGCCAGGACTGGGGCTGGAAGGCCCCAGAACCGGTTTGGGCTGGCCTATGCACGGGGACACCTTGTGTGCCCCGGGCATGTCTGATTCTTTTCAGCCCTGTCCTACCTAATACACAAAATCCTGTCTGGGGTGGTGCTCGCACCTCCCAAGGCAGGAAACCCTTTGTCCAGGCCACCATCTGCCGAGTTTCGGTCAGCAGCAGGAGGCCAGACTTGTGTCTGTGGTGGCAGCGTCCATTTTGTGGAGCTGAGGCTCTGTTTAACTTTAACCGGGGTTAAGGCTACACACATGTCGTGTCCCTCTAGAAGGGTGGAATGCTATCCCCGTCGCCAGAACTGGCGAGGGGATAGTATTCCAATTCGTATGACACCTTACTCGACATGTTTTGATAAAGCCAAACCAAAGATAGCATTTAACCGCGAGGATTATAATGCACTTAAGAGTATATGGTATGGCAATATCCCGGAACAGCTTAGGGAGTGGTTCCCGACAGCTGCAGACAGGCTCAGCTCATGCTAGAGCACCATCTCACATATTTCCAAGCACTCTGCCTCCAGGATTGATGAGGCCTTCCATAGGAGTGGCTGATAGGAACATATGTGTCCAGTTTAGGGTTAGGCACAGGCATACTGTACCTAAGTAAGAGGTGGTTACACCGACTTACCCCAGCTGAGTGTTCAGCCAGTTGTGTCAAAGATGGAGGCCAGGCCAGGGGTGGCACAATACGTGCTGCAGCCCCTGGTAGGCCTTGGATACACCTATGCCCTGGGCACCTAGGGTGCACTATTACAGGGGCTCATAAGGTGAACCAGTTCCAATTCGTAATGCACCTAGAGTGCATTGGCATCAATTTAGAGAGAGAACAGCAGGCTGTGGGTCTGATTAGCAGGCCCACAGCCACATTAAGTCAGAAACCAGTGAAGCAAAAAGCAAAAATTTGGGGTGACCATAGGATAGCAGACCCTACTCTCCTACAGCTTCCATGAGGGAGAAACAGCTACCCGTTTTACTAGGTTTAAAATGTAAAGTGTGCTCTATGGCGGTGACTAGAGGGCACCTGCCTCTAGCTCCCTGTGTCTTAAAATGAATGCTCCCTCGGGTACACATGAGGTGACATGTAAAATTACGCATGAGATGACGCAGGTGCAATTACGCGTGAGGTGACGCGGTGTGCATTTATGCATGAGGTGATGCTGTGTGCAGTTACACATGAGGTGACGCTGTGTGCAGTTACACATGAGGGACACTGTGTGCAGTTACATATGAGATATCGATGTCTAGAGTTACACAGGAGGTGTCGCTGGGTACAGCTACCATGAGGAGACACAGCAGTTATACTTGAGGTGCTTTGATGATAAGTATAGTTGGAAAACTTGGAGTGAACTGCTAAAACAGCGTGGGCCTCACAGGTTATATGAGACAGGTGTCTGTGGGCACCCACACATTACCAGCGGGGGAAGCACCACACTTTTCCAGGCAACAGGACCAGCAGTGAAGGTCATCTAAGTTCAGGGCAAATAGTGGGTCTTTCTAACAATCTATTGGACTGGCCTAGTTGCTGCGCTTCAAAGACAGAGGTTGAATGTCTCCTGAAAAGTTCTGCTTGCATTTTAGTTGGTTCAGCATTGGAACTGGGGCCTACAATCTCCTCGCAATTTTCAGTTATAGAAAGAAAATAACTGTAAAGGAATAGCAGTGTATGAACTGGGCACACTTGGCAGTAAAGCCAGCAATTATGAAGAATTGGGGGTTGTCGGACATTATTTGCAGTAATATCAGGGAGCTGCGGCTATGGTCCAACAATGTGAGGCACGTGGATGACTGTCTTGCTTTATTCACAGGGTAGTAGATGTGTTATACAATAAGATTTTTTAACCTGCTGGGGGAGGACTCAATCAACTTTTACCCTCCCAATAGAGTCACAGTGATACACACTTTACAACTACACAGGTGCTGAAACTAGGTATATGGACGCAAATACAATTAGAACACAAGGGCCAGCAGGAGGGGAAGATTTTGGCAATAGGAGGAGCAGGCTTGTTAACCTACACTTTGCTGGATCTGAAGTATTACATGTACTTGGAAATGTACTGTGGTTTTTATACTGCACACATTTACATAAGTTGTATCACAGCATCACCAGTTTCTTATACTCAGGCCCATTTGCACGATGGTGATGCATTATCAATTTGCACTGAATTCTGGGCCTGCATTAGCCACACATACCTCCTCCAGTCTGACCCACACTAAGACCATTTAGCTCTGGCTCCACTAAGGTCTGGCTGATACAATAAAGCCTCTAACTTGTTTATTCTCATTAGACACATGCTGGCAAGTTAATGGCCATGTAGGCGATTGGTTTGGCTGGTTTAATTGAAGGGTCCGGATGTGGGCAGGCAAAATCAACAGTAGAAAACTAAACAACAACAACAACAACAACAACAAAAACAACAACAACTTAACTTTCGAGACGGCATGGAAGCCGTCGCCAAATGGATGAAAAACAGCTATCTACAACTAAACACCAACAAAACAGAAGTACTCATCCCTGACGCCTGGAGCGACACCTGGTGGCCCACTGCCCTCGGAAACCCGCCAACCCCCACAGACCACGCACGCAACCTGGGAATCATCCTGGACTCCGAGCTCAAAATGGACCGCCAGATCAACTCTGTCTCATCTTCCTGCTTCCACACCCTCGGCCTCCTTCGTAAGACCTTCAAATGGATCCCCCTCGAACACCGAAAGACAGTCACTCACGCCCTGGTCACCAGCAGACTCGACTACGGCAACGCACTCTACGCCGGAATAAACAAAAACCTCATCCGCAAGCTACAGAACATCCAGAACGCCGCCGCAAGACTGGCCCTCAACCTGCCAAAACACTGCCACATCTCCAAGCGCCTGCGCACACTCCACTGGCTCCCCGTCGAGGCGAGAATCACCTTTAAGATGCTCACCCACGCACACAAGGCCCTCCACGGCACCGGACCAGCATACCTGAACAGCCATCTCAAATTCCACGCACCCCAAAGGACCCTACCATCAGCCCAGCTTTTCTACGCCATGGTCCCTCACACCAGAAAGACCAGATCGGGAGGCCGCTCCTTCTCCTTCCTCGCGGCCAAAGCATGGAACGCCCTTCCGCTCCACCTCAGACAGACAACATCGCTCCCCATCTGCGCAAGAAACCTCAAAACCTGGCTCTTCGAGAGACCCCCTCCTTGATGGAATGGAACCTGCTCCCCCCTTGCCCCCCACCCCAAGCGCCTTGAGACCCTCACGGGTGAGTAGTCGCGCTTTAACAAACTCCTGATTGATTGATTGATTGAACAACAGCGGTTCACAATCAGCGGAGGGCTCTTGGCTAGGTGCACTGGTAATCTTTTACCTTAGACAGTATTTATTTAGTGGTTATTCAGGTACTAAGGTAGGGATATCATTTGCAGTATTTACATGCCGGGAAGTACGTAGTGAGGAAGTAATAGTGCCCTTAGTTGCGCAACATGTATATACATTTGTATAGGGTGCTTGTTGAAAGCTTCCTTGGGTCCAACGAGTGCCAGGCAAACAGGGACAACTTGTACAAGAGATAAACATGAGTAGTTACTCAACACAGTGTGTTAGAAGGAATGTTGCCTAAGCAGAACTCGAACTGGCCTTAAACACATGATGGAGACAATTAGTGACATGCCTAAAGAGGAAAAACCTGTGTTAAAGGGAGGTTATGCTAAGGGAGATAGCTTACATATTTCACAGATTCCCGTCAATCCAACATGCCTAAGTAAGCGAGGAATGCCCGAGTGATTGGTTGGACCTGTTATTAGTTTTATTAAACACACCAAGTACTGCAAATTAACAATCAGTTGGGGACAGGTGAACCTTAGTGGTCTGAATTCACCTCCCGGCTCCCGCGGCATGGAGCTCGGTCGGTGGAGGCGATGGAGCCTGCGCGCAGGAGGTTCATCTGCACTATACGTAAATTCACTGAGCAGAGGAGATTTGGCTTCATTAGACATGGGTGCTACACGCCAAATTTACAAGGTGTTTTGAGGACGATGGGGTACATCTGTCCAGTATAAGCATGGACCTGTTCTTGCTGAATAAGGGGAGAGGCCCTAGAAATAGCAGGATTTAAGTAGGAATGCCAGCCTTGGTGGGGGGGCCCTGGCTGCGACAGTCGCCACACCCAGGGCTGTGGCGGAGTTACAGGGCGATCCAGAAGCGGAAAGGTACTCAGGGGTACTCCCTTCAAGAGCACAAAGGTTGCTGAGGCCTAATATCCCCCGGAAGTCTTTGTGGTGGACCCTGAGGTGCAACGGCACCCCGTCTGTCCTACGGGAAGCTGGAAACCTGTACAACCGGGGGTTGCTTGAACGCTACGCCACTCGTAGGGGGGGGTGTGAGTGAGGGGGTGGACCGATGGTTCACCAGAAGTGGGAGGGGCTATCCCCTCACCACAGCCACTAAGCATCGCTTGGCTAAGGCCACAATGCAAGTTAGCCTATCAGGTGGTAGGCCGTGAGGGGTGGCTTGGCTTTGGATCGCCTGTAAGATAACCCACCATGTTAGCATATTTGGTATACCAACATGGTGGGCTAAACCTGCAGAATTTTCTCCACCATAAAGTTGTCTTGTCTGCCTATTTATGTTACCTGTATGTTGCTGCATGAGGGCTGGTGAGTGTGGCCGATATTGGCACTATGACTCTGAAACTTCAAAGGGCACTCAAGCCATCGAAAACCCCATTTCAGCTTCATGGCTTCTGACCTAACACTAGCCCACCAGTTCGCCAATTCTCTTATTATTGTACACAAGTTAGAAATTTCCTGCCACTCTTAACGCCCCGTCCAAAGTCCACGCCCTGCTGAGTGTAGGGCTTGGTTTCTTCCCAGTTCAGTTCGAGCTTTAATAAAAAATTTAAACAATAAATGCTTGCAACCAAACATAGTAATAACATATTTCCCTCATGCTAACATTCAAACCTTGCTCGCCTGATGTGCAGAATATTTTATTGAAGCACAGGTGCACACAAGAATGTAGAAAGAACCACAGCACAAGTGAGCCCAGTAATAACATGTTACCCAGAAAGCGTTTTGCCTCACTTCCTCTACACTGGGCTGATAGCTGATAAAAGTAAAGGCAAGCCTTTGTGTCTAAAATCACAGGGCTGTCAGGCTAATACACTCCAGAAAGAGTAAACAGCCGAGGAGGAGTAAACAGCCAAGTGGTGGCTGGACCTGGATAAAGCTCTTTGTTATTGTAGCCAAAAACACATAAAACAACTCAGCCAGGCCCATAGCAACTGGTCACCTCATGCATAATGTGCAAGTCTTCTCGTAGGTGGCAATTAGAAAGCAAATTATTACTAATACAGTTGATAACAGATTATTATTTGCAACTTGTAATAGACTTTTTACAATTTTAATAATTACTAATTGAGGAATCAAGTTATTTTATTGGTACACTCACCTGACTTTGTGGCCGGAACTTCTCTGATGGCAGACAGCTGATGATCTGCCTTTAATTTGTGAGACTCCTACGCGCGTCTAAGCCCACCCGTGCTATTCAGACTAGTCAGACACAGCAAGTGACAGCACCGTGGATAAAGATATCTTGCTGTGCCATGCCCTCTGGTGCCCAGGACCTCTCTGTCTTACGTGGACCTGAGCCGAGTCTCCCAAGCTGGAAACGAGAGGCCCCAGCCGGGAAGCAGGCCACCGTCAAGCCTCAACAGCGGTCCAATCTGCACCAGATACAGTGCAGTGAAGGAGGCATATCAAGAAGCGGCTGCAAGTAGATAGAGCCGCCTGCCTGTGCTATCCTGTGGCAGAGTACTAGTGCGGCATAAGCGGGTGGGAGGGAGGAGGAGCCAGCCAGGTGCACACACACCGGAGATCCCGTGGGGCCGGAGCCAGGGGCCGATGCCAGTGGTGTATGAAAATGACCACAGGCTAAGGCAAAGTGTCATTAGAAGCATCAGCAGAGTGAGAGATATCTCACTGTAGCCACTAATCCACTTACTTTAAAAACGCCGGCCTCCCAGGCATGAGTCAGACTCTCAGGCTTAGCAGCTGAAGTTAGGGGTTAGGTCCGGTCGCACGGATTGTTCTCATTGTTTTAGGCAACTTTTATTGCGCTTCGAGCAGCGGTGGCATTGTCACTGGCGACGGCCACCCACAACTTAAATTCAGGAACTGGAGCCACCCTAGGCCTTAATGCACCACACAGATCCTGAGGAAGTGTTGTATTTCTATCTAGGACCCTAATTCGATATTCCCGATTCATGCCCTTATGTGGTTATAATTAATAATATCCTTATAAAGGCATAAGAATCATATCCATATTCAGTAATAGCCCATGCAGTCCAAAACACAGCACGGCTACTCCCATAGACTCCTAGAAAGCACAACGCGTTTTTTAAACAAACCAAGCCTCCAGCAGCCCAGGAATTCCCCCCTGCTTCTGTTTTGATTTGCACAAGAACTCCTAGAGTCCAGAAAGAACTGTTAGTTCTTGGTGACGTCTTATGTCCAACCTTACGTCAAACCCGGCACCTTTCAGGTATAAATATACCAACGTGGCCTTAAGCAAGCACACGGTGGTTGGGAGCAGAGCGATGTTCTACTTGCCCGGGAGCCCAGCTGTTATGAGAGCCGACGGAGACCGCCCCTCCCCTTGACGCACTGAGAGAGACGCTGTCTTTTTCTCCAGCCGAGAAAATCCAGCTCCGGTGTTCCCAAGTCACCCTCACGGGTTGCTGGGAGATCGAGTCCTGAGAAGGGAGATACAAGACCTCCTTCATTCTATGACCAAGGTACGGAACTGATTACAACCTTAGAAAGAATTCTTGATTCCGATACTTGGCAAAACTTAACTTACACTTAAAACTGCAACTTACTTACTCCTTCCCACGTATTAGGCTTAGGTCAGGTACACTGGGGAGGCGTATCTTAGAAGCACCAGTTGAGTTCGTTAGTCAATGTTTTTATGTATGTATATATTTTATCCATTTTAAAGTATCATATGGCTAAGAAACCATATCAATGCTTTTACAGTATTATTTCATAATGCTTCTTTTACTGTACGCACTTTACTTCACAATAAGTATTGCAATTGTGGCAATTCATTTCTCTTGCATGAGAAAGAAGACTGCTCAATAAAATAACACCTTTTATTGAAAACGCCCGTCTCTCTATTTCTCTACAATCTTGTGGAACTAAGCATGCACGATTGACTGAGTGAAATAGTTGTCTATTGTTTCACACGACTCTGAATATACACTCTTTATTCTGGGAGAGCAAAGTTGTCATGTTTATGCGGTTGTCAGAAGCTAATCCCTTCTTGTCTAAATCTGGACGGGTAACCCTTTCCTGAACATTCAAGAAAGTTTCTAGTGACCTCTGAGCTAGCTGGCAAAACTAATTAAGTCTAACATAGTCAGTAGAGACCTAGATGACCACAGTCCTACGTCTACACTGCTGTTTATGTTATTCCGATGCGCAGAGCCTATTGGGAATATAGGAACTACACTACATGGCGCCCAACGTTTGGTAAGGCAATAAAACTAACGCAAGACACTAGAGTAACTCAGTCGTGCTTTTCACACACACCCATTTTCTCCCGTAAAAACTCCAATAGACATCTGGAGTGGGTGAAAGGTTAAAAATCCGCCGGAACTTAGTAGGATGAGAATCCTATGTATAAGTTCTTGGTTTAGTCAACGTTGAAGGATACAGTGTTCCAAATTATTGTCCACCTAATCTTTGTTTCCTTGAAACTTGCTCTACAAAAAACTCTCATTAAACAATGTCAGAACATGGCGACAACAACGAAACCGGTGATGTCGCAGTAAATGTGAATCAACCAGGTGCAGATCTTACAGGGTTTAATGATAACGACCCGGATGCAATCACCATCCTGGACAACATAAGAAGAACCATAACTCTTAAACTAATAGAAAATGGACTATCATCCAGAGGTGGTACGGTCATATACGTGATAGAGGCACATGAGTTTCGGCAGACAGAGATATTCTACACATGGATACATTTTCCAGCAGCACACTGTGACAAAAGATTTCCACTGTCACAAAATAGAGGAATCTCCGGATATATATATTCCTTTCGAGGACGTGGAAATCCCACTAACTTACCAAGAGCACCTGCTCTGGTTTAAAGGCGCCCTAAAACATCAAAATCACATCACCAGGCACGGTCCACTAGGTAGACTAGAAGCCACGGGGCCAGTTCTAGCCAGCTACACAACACACCCAGACATTGAAACAATGTCAAGCGAAGAACTCCTAGTTAAACTAAAAGTAACAAAGGCATATAGAGAATTAGTTCAATTGGCAAGGGACGATATAGAGTACCTCCAGAAATTGAAGGAAACATGTTTGAACTTGCCAGAATCATAGAAAAATGCTATTAGGAGCTAGGAAGAGATAGTTTGGGTGGGAAACCGGTATAACCCCAACTAAGTGAAAATCCTGAAATACCATTTATTAAAAATAATTTAAATACTCCAAAAAAGGGTTGGGAGGGTAATAAACAATCCACTCCCAAGGAAAAATGATTCCAGTCCAGAGGAAGGTCACCTCAATGGAGAGATAGATCTCCAGGCCGAGGAGGCGTCTCCCCAAAGGGAACCCTCTCAGAAAAGGTATAACCTTAGAAATAGGGATAAATTAAGAAAACCTGATAGATATCAAGATATTGATATACGTCCCTCTCGATCTTTTCAGACTTCCTCACAGAAATCGGAAAGAAGAGGACGTTCAGAACACAAGGAAGAGCACGTCAAGTCCAAAGATAAAGAACCTGCTCATCAAAGTAATAAATCACAATTTCCCAGAATGAAGGTATCAAGTATTAAAACTAAACATGCCGAGCATTCTGAGGACACAACTGAAAAACGGAGAGTGGGCTCAGACAATGCTAGACAGCGCAGCAGAAGTGACAATAGCTTGCAAGATCCTGATGAACCTTCTGGAGACAGTGGACACGAATGAATACATTCAGGTGGAAACTGCAGACACACGAGTCAGTGTGCCCCATAAACTATATGAAATAACATTACGCATAGAGGGAGATAAAACCAGGAAAATAAAAGGTCTCTTATGGGAGAAACTTTCAAAAGGCTATGATATCCTGTTAGCTGAAAAAGACTGGCCACCAGAGTTTGTCAGAGAGTGCCCTCAGGGCGAAGAAATGATTATGCCTGCCTTCTCGAATCGCATTCCGATTCATAAAAAATACACATTGGCAAGAAATGGGCAGTGGCCCAAGCCCCTGCATTATACAAAAATCATGTAGGATGGGATGAGGACTCTCCTCACCACAAAATCCAGTTAAAAAATCAACCCACTGCACAAAGGCAGTACCCAGTTAAACAAGAAGCTAAAAAGCAAGTCAGGGAGATCTTATATCAACTTGAATATCAAGGGGTGATTAAAACAAGCACCTCGCAAATGAAGAAATCTTTGTTTCCTGTTTCCAAGCCAGACGATTCATATCGCCTAGTTTTGGACTACAGACATTTAAACTCCTGCTGCAAAACTTTTGCAGTACAAAACTCACACAGTGCAGCACTAATGAATAACATTGTGCGCAAAAAATATAAAACGACATTAGATATCTCTAACGGATTCTTCTGTCAAAACATTGCACCTGAAAGCAGGTATTTGACCGCTTTCTCAATAATGGGGTCGCAAAAACAATTTTGCCGACCCCCACAGGGATTCAAGAATAGCCCAGGATTATTCTCAGCAAGGGTAACAGAGTTACTACAAATATATGATGATGAGGCATTATCATATGTCGATGACATCTATCTTACAGATGATGACCTGGAGACTCACTTAAAGAGAGTAAACACCATAATACTTGGGTTTGCATCAGAGGGTTACAAATTCAACTTTAAAAAGTCAAGAATTGCCCATATAACAGTCCTATTTTTAGGATATGAATTATCAAGTGAAGGCAAAAGCCTGGCAGACAACTTCCTAGAGAAGTGTGCAGTACTCCAAGCACCAAAAACGCTGAAAAGCTTACAATCAATACTAGGCTTCCTGAATTTCGGTAGAACATACATTCTAAATTATGCAGAGAGGGTTAAACATCTCTATGAATTAATAAGACCTGATTTCATACCAATACATTGGACTCAGAAACACACAGAAATTTTAAGATCACTACAAACAGACATGTTAGCTAAAACAAAATTACAAACTCGCGACAAAGTACGCAACCTTGTAATCCGAGTCATCCCAGGAAAATGTGGATTCACATACCTGACCTCTAATGAGGGAGAAACGGTACCTATAGCTTACAAATCACATTTGTACACTCAAGCTGAAATGAAATTCAACTCTATAGAAAAAATTCTGACAGCGGTTCAAACTGCTGTAGCAAAAGAAAGAGCCCTAGCCCAAGGCAAAAGAATAACTGTTTATACAGCAGAATCAGCGCTTGAGGCATTAACAGGTCAACGCAATCTGAATACAGTGGCATTATATCTGAAATGGATACAATGGGAAAAATCTCTTGCTACAGAAGACGTGAAATACTATTTTGACCAGAAACTGAAAAAACTAGATGAACTAGAATATGAGCAAGAATACCCTCTGCCAATCGAAATTCTGCCTCTGGAACAATATACCTGCGTAATCTATATGGACAGATTCGCACAACACTACGATGTAGATAAAAAATCCTACAATGCAGCGTGCGCGATTGTTAGAGGTCGCTGACGCTCTGGTAAATTCAAACCGATGATTACCAAAACTGAATCACTCAAACTGTTCAGCTCAGTGAGCTGAAATAAGATCTTTAAAGATGGCGCTTGAAAATGGCGATCGCGAATTCCCCACACTGATAGTGTACGATTCGCATTTCTGCGTCAAGTCATACAACAGTGACATGTAGACATGGAGTAAAAACAGTTACAAAGATGATACTGGTGCCACAATAAAGCATAAAACGCTTTGGGAACAAGTAGTTCTTTTAAAGAAAGAACTACAAAAGACTCACGTGATACATGCACTGAGTCTTCAACGTGATGGCGTTCACGTTGCAGGGAATTCATTGACTAACACAGCCACAGCGGAAGCGGTTCAACCGGCTTCCGAAGCCACAAAAAAGCGTTCAGAAAAACACATAGATAGGAAAACCATGCTGGCAGTAAAAGCCTCATTAAAAGGCGATTATGCAGCATTACCTCTCAACTATCCACTCAGTAATACATACATAATTGATGCAAACTCTGTTCCTTTTGCTCAAATCCCTGGAGTGGGGGATAGAGTAATTCCAAACACGAACCAGAGAGTTTTCTTGATTGAAAACGCACACTGGGTCCGCGGCACCAACAGATCTTGAAATCTCAAATAGAATTACAATCAGAATACTGGTGGCCAGGGATGAGCTTGCAAATCTACAAATTTGCAATGGATTGTCCAGACTGCAACAGAGATCGCAGTTATGAACCGGACCAAAGTATTGCCAGGACACCTTTATTAGAAAGCATCAGGCAATCTATAACGCAGAAATCCAACCAGAGAAATGCGTCCCCATAATTGTTAAGACAAAATTAACTTAAAAATGTAGACCACCAGCACTCGGCTGACGCCAGAACTGTTATAAAAAGATTTGCGAGTCTTTATTGGCACATACGCAATTGGCATGCTACATTCTGATCAGGGTCCTGCGTTTAGCTCTCGAGCTTACAAAGGAGCCATGAACAGCATGGGCATCGCATTGCAGTACTCTTCTCCCTTCCATCCTGAGGGAAATGCAGTTGTGGAAAGAAAAAAACGTGACATAAAGCAATCTATAACGGCGAGGGTATTAGGTTCGGGTGATGGGTGGGTCAAACAATTAATAAGTGTCCAACGTAGTCTTAACAACATGCCAAGAAATTCTCTAGGAGGTATCAGTCCATACGAACTATTGTTCGGTACTAGCATGATAATCCAGGATCTGGATCGTCAGACTTCAGTGGTAGAAGAAAAAACCTTTGATACCAAAGATCGTTTGGCTGTTTTACAGGACTTGATTGAAACAAGAAAGAGTCTAAGAAACATAAAGTTTAATCCAACAACCACTGAAGAACCACCTGTCCCAGCAAGACCTGTCTGGATTCCGAAGATTTGGGATCTGCTCAGAGAAAAGATCGCGGTAAAGAAGGAATTTGGGCCTTCTTACAGAAAAGCAGTACCTGTCTTAGCTGTCAGCAGAACAAGATCAGTAGTACTACCGCCACTTGCTGGTAAAAAGGAAAACAGAATTGTTTCCATCGATCTGGTGAAACCACAAACATGTGGCCGATAATAAATAGCAGACCCAGTGGACTACCAAGAAATAACAGAAGACCAAACTTTGCTACAATCCAAGAGGTTCAAACTGAGAGACTAATCACATTCGATAAACCTGCAGCAAATAACAAGGGACTATGCAACAAAGCCATGGAACTTGTGCCTCTTGAAACCCAAATTGCAACAATTCGTGATGATACACCAATCTACAACGATGTAGCATCGGACTGTACAAATGTAACAAAAGAAATTGCAAAGATCAATGGAAATCCGGAAGCAATCCCACCAATTGACAGAACAGCATCTGGCTATTTTATCAACTTTGATGACTTTTCCGATGATCCAAGTGAACATGGAGACAAGCCAGCAACAAAAACTTTCAAAGAGAAAATGACCGAGCTTTTACATCAACTAAAAGAAACATATCTGATTTCACCATGGATTGAATTTTGGACTGTGTTAGGTGTACTTTTTCTCCTGCTTTGGCTCATCATGGTTTTGTGTTTAGGTAGATTCATTGATGGGAAATATAGTAAAATGGTCACAGCAAGTCAGAATATCAACTTGGTCTTAAAGTCACACAGATCCTCTCACATGAAAAAAAGAGAATATCATCAGTGAACATCACAGCCAATCCAATACCTGGTGGTATAGCATGGGACAGAACTGACTATGATATTTATGGCCCGATTGAGCTCTTGAAGTATCCACACCAGTTCAAGGTTTCCTTAAGTGACTTTGTGATACCAAGTTCTTTTTCTGATGATTGGGACTTTGAAAATATCAATAATATGATGTCAGATTTAGTAATATCAGCTAAATTCACAGAACATGATTATTTACAGGGTTCATCAAATTATGAAGAGTTATACTGTTACAATCACTATGGTCATCACTATTTGCATAAATCTGCACAACCTAGAAATGTTTTTAATTATAATCAATAGGAACATTGTCCAACTCCGCCAAAAGGCAGCTCGAAGACATTCTATGAGAAATTTCCATACTTCTCAGGGTTCAATAATAGTGATCCAGAAAAGTTGTATTTTAAACTGTTAAACAAAACAGGAATGAAAACAATGTTGACAAATACTAAATTGATTTATTCTGAAAAATGTTATGACAAAATGTCTACATTTGGTTTTGAGTTCTGGGAAAATAACATTGAAACAAAAACCATCTGGGGTACAAAAGATTGGCAGGTACAGGGTCTAGAATCATTATTTAAAGCCTGCATGATCCCAGAACAAATAATATTCCTGAATGATACCATTCAACAAACTACTTGTCTTGGCCTAGCTAAGATAAAAGATTTAAACAAACCGTCTATTCCGAAGCCCATAGCTGATAGCAATAGCACTACAGATGTGGAAATAGAGGTATCCCATATTTTTCACCAAAACAGAACAAATCCTGATTGGAAAAAATGGTTGACCTGGCCGAGAGACACAAACAACTGTCAAGATAGATTCCTGAACAAAAAACAGGGGTTAAAAATGACCAGGCCAGACCCGAGATACTCCCAGAGACAACATCCAGGGATAGTTACAACATACAGTGTAGGGAAATTATGCCTTGAGTGGCTACAGAAATCCACACTGGCTGAAATTAAGCAACACTTGACTTTACTTAAAGAAGGTGCTGACTTGCGAGATTTCATGATGGGACCTCGCAAACAGCGTCAAAAACGTTTCATAGCGGTCGGTATAGATGCTGCATACAACGAAGCTTGGAAAGTAATGCAAATTGAGACAGCAGAAAAAATACGAGAAATTGATCGTATAAATTTGGAAAAATCACTTACTGTTGTGGACAATGGGTTAACGACTCTGTCTTCCAGAATATATTCACTGGACAGTATTGTATCATCTGCCTTTGATATAATAGAGCAAGACTTACTAATGTTACAACATGGTCAGTCCCAATTGCGTTCTATTGTACAGCTTGGATGGACGTTGCAAAACCTACGTTCAGGCTACGTACCACGGCGTCTAATCAACGTAATCTCATCGTTTTTTATCTTTAACCTTACTGATAAACAAATCAGTTTGGTACAAAAAAGAGCAGATTATACGATTCTGAGCATTAAAAAACTTGAGAGATTACCATTGACAATGTCAGAGAGACCTGTCAATGAATGGATAATACACAGAACCATTACAATTCTGATAACAACTTTCCAGTTTAAAAATTGCCAAGAATATATACCAGCAGGCCAGTATGAAAGGTTGGGTAAAGGATACATCAAATCAATCTGGGATTTACCTTACAAACACAAATGTTATAGTGAAGGCAAAAAGGAGGTATTCCTTAGTGGCAATAAGTATACAAAATCACTAGGCGGTACACTTCTGTGTCAAGGTATTAATCTGCATGGAGCTTGCGAAGGGTCTTCAAATAACCTTTCTTGTCACCTGCAAGGCACTCCTGCAAACCAGATAGAGCCATTCTTCAGGCAACTTTTGAACCAAAGTTACGTTTTAATAAATGACCACAGCTGTTGTGGAATGGTGGCAGGAGAATGTTATCTCGTTACTGGTACTTCCAGGGTTGTTTGCTGTATGCAAGTATTGTATCCAAACAGCAATCCAGACATGGAGGCGGCAATATGGCCTCATGTGAATATCTCTTCTATTCAAATTGATACTTTAAGCATAATGAAGTCTATTCTTTTACAGACTACTGTGCCTCTGACTTCGTCCAAAGAAACATATGATCTGCAAGTTGCAAGGACGGCATCAGAGATACAAACCCTTTTATCAACAAATTGCCCCGTGCATGTCATAGAAATGTTAAGTCAAATCTTAAACATGTCTGATACCACTGGCATCGCACATGTATTTAAGACAATTTTTTCTGGACTGTTAGCATCCTTTGAAACAGTTCTGGGCATCTTCCCGAATTTTGTCCATTCTGTCTTTGGCGGCCTACCCTTAATCTTGGGACTCGTGGCAGGATTTTTATTTTTGTTACTTCTGCTCCTATATGAAAAGTCTATGGGTTGCACACTCCTGACCTCACCAGCGGGTATAACCCTCGAGCATCATGGTAAATGCAGTCTTTAGGCGTGTGCGCCTTTCGTAGCTCTGGACGTGTAACAGGCAAAGTTGCAGCACCAACTCTGTACACCGGTGTTTCGGAATTGTTGTTCCTCATCAGCAGAGTGTAGGTTTTTTCAGGGATTACTGGATAGGTCGCCAAAGTATTAACAGGTTTGGTACCCCTCGTGGCGCGAAGATTCGGCAAGCCAATCCACAGACAAGACTCCAGCAACGATGGAAGAAACGATCCTAGCAATACGATACCGAGACCGTATCACTAAGGTCCTCGGATTGGCCCGGCTAAGAGATCTGAATACAACCTGGTTTCTTTCATTCAGACCTATCGGGCAGGATTGCATCTTACCTGTGCTTCGAAGTCTGCTATGCGGAGAAGAATGCGTGTTGGACGTTTGTCTTACAGTACCATCAACAGTACCAATGGATATCGACTCTTTGCTTTGTCCTGTAACGACTCATGCAACGTGTTGTCCCCAGCAGCTACCTATTCTGATGACGGCATTCATTGAGACTTCACCATTACGAGTAGGTGGCGGTGAAGTACGAGAGGAAAGCAGCACCAAACAGGTACAACCTTCTGTGAGCATTGCTGATCCAAACATCGATGATAGCAATCACGCTGCAAACTGCACAGTTACAGCATTTTCGAACTTGGTCGAACTTTCACCTTATGGTGTAGACCAATTTTTGGCAGAGCCTATTGGGAATATAGGAACTACACTTCAGAAGCTGCCTTGTACCTCTCTAATCTGTTGGTTTCACACCAGAAGACTAGAACCCAAATGTTGCCAATCTTAAACAGACATCTGCTGGACAAGACACGAACGGTTTGTGGACGGCAAGCTATGCGTACCAAGCCTCGCACTCTGGAACATGCTTCCTCTGCTCCTGCCCTTCAAAGCTAACTGTGAGAATTAGGAAAAACATACAAATGCACCCACATATGTGCCCTTTGTAAACATTCAAGCTGCAAACAAAACAGGAGACACACAAGGCCCACCTGCCCTAAAAGGATGCCCATATCCAACCAAACATTATACCAAAAAAAGTCCCTCTGTGGTGTTCTTAGTAGAAAAAGAAATTTTCAAAAAGGCTACACAAAAATACAAGAAATGGAGCAGGAGGCACAGCAGAGGCAGAACTAACACAAACTGTGGCATTAAGAGGAGGTGGGAGGAAGAAATGCAATTGTTAAATGTAGGAGCTACGGCACCAAAGGTGAATACAAGCAAACAGTAACTGAGCAGGAAACCAAGAAAGCAAATAGTCCCCCTAATAGCATATGAAGAACCATAGCGGAATGAGACAGTACTAAATCTCTGCTTTGTGGGGGGAACAAAAGAGAGAAAAGATGGGCAAAGAGGCAGGACTGATAACTAGCAAGAAGGGATTTGTAAAGGACACTGGCATAAACAAATGAAAAGCAATGGTAAAACAAGCATTTGCAATGCAATAGGTCTCACAGCATTAAAGTTTGAGTTATTGGCATTGTGTATGCCAATGTGTTGCATTAAATTTTCAGCAAAGTCTGTATTGGTGTATAAAGACGATTTGCAAGATGATAGCGATGGAGTGGGGGATGGATGGATGGATGGATGCAGTGGAGAGGATGGATAGATGGAGTGGGGGTATGGATGGATGGGGGGATGGATGGAGGGGGGGATGGAATTCATGTGTGCATTAAAAAGAGGAATATAAGGATAGAAATAAACGGGGCACCCTCCACTAGTGTATATAAATACTAGCCCCATTTATGCACCGCTCATTTCATTTCAGTGGGTGGTGCCCTACCTTCTGTACTGAAGCGAAAGGGGCAGCCTTATCCCATCTTAGGTAGTGAAATCCAGCAAACTGACTGATGCAACAGTTGACAAACTAGGAGACAGCAACTTACTGTATTTCTAGGCATTATCTCTACATACTTCAAACAGAAACTGCACACAGAAAAAACGAGTACACACCATGCACCCGTGTATGAGACTGAACACAGAACTGCACCCACTGCTACCCAGCAGCCGGTAACTCTCTTTCTAAACACCAGCAGCAAACATGACTCCCCAAACTAACCTGAAACATCATCTTTTAGCTAAGCATTCGTCTAAATATCCCAGTTTGCTCTTCAATGTGCCTCGCAGCACACAAAGCCGGGTAACTCATCTAGCTGTGCAGGTTTCTGTGCAGTATAAGAAATATAAGTATTGGGACATGGCCTTTATTTAAAACCCGGTTGTCATGGTGAAGTCCCACCACAAGGCACTATAATAACATTTATGCTCCAAAGAGCAGTGCCCAGAAAACCTTACTGATGGTATGTAATTGCGCTGAGCACTTGACGAAATCCTCAATGAAATCTGTTTGATAAAAAAATCAGCAGTGCACACAACTTTTCTTTGTTTTATTGTAAGTGTTCCGCCTCAGACCCTTATTGGAACCACCATTACGCATGCCCCGCACTTGAACCCATGCTGAGAAGGGCCCTCCTCCACAAGTACCACCCACACTGTTTAAAATGCATTGAAAAACACTGCATGGTAAACACTGCATCTACAAATAGTCACCCTCCCACGGAGAGATCAAAGTTGCCCAAGAGCACACTGTGCATGCAGGCCAGGCTCCAAAACGTACAGGCAGGCAGTGTGGGGAAGAGAAGTGTATGCAGTTTGAGCCGTAGGGGTAGGTGCAGTCAGGTGACCCAGCGCGGGCAGAGCTGGGCAGCAGGCAGAGCATGCGAGGGGTGGCCAGTGAGGCAACGTTAGAGATAACAGCACTAGGTGGACTGAAGGTATATGGGCACTGTGGCCAGAATGGAGAGCTATGGGCAACCAGATAGCATGAGCAGATGGTCTAGCATGGCAGAGCAGGGCAGTAGGTGGCCAGAGCAGGGCAGTAGGTGGCCAGAGCAGGACAGTAGGCCGGAAGAGCTGGGCACTGGACGGCCAGGGGTGCGGCATGGACTCGGTCTGTCTGTGTGTGTCTATCCACGTGCGTACCTGTCTCAGGACAGAGGGGTTCTGCCCAGGTGGCCAGCAGACTTCCCCAGGAAGCTGCACATCCGTGGGGGTCAGTCAGCAACTCTCCAGACCACCTGGCCCACAGGAGTCATGTTAAGAGGCGGAGCTGGTAACCCACAACCATTCTTCTTCATAGGAGGGCAGTGCGATAGCTGCCATATGACTACAACTCCCATAAAACAGAGCGACTATCTGCTCGCACACAGCGATGCAGTCAGCACGGTGACGGCAGGGAGCCCGGACTCTAAGGCTCGTCTATGCATGTATTACACTGCTAATTATTCAGATGTATTCAGCATTCTGTAGAAGTTATCGAAACAGCCTAACAAGGGCAGTAAGGTGCACCTGCACCAGTTCCGCTCCCTCGTACCACTCGCTGCTTCCTAGTTTGTTTTGTGCTCTATGGATGTTAAATAAGAAATGTGGCAAAGCAGATTTTGTGAAAATACCAGCACTGTGAATTTGCCGTTTTAACAGGGGTTTTCAAAAGTCCATGAGTTAGCTCTTCCCCTCTGAACAGAGCAAAGGTTTGCGGGTACTGGGAGGATGATTCAGGAGGTTAACATACAAAGGTTTCTGCTGAATTATGCTTGAATTGGGTTATTGGTTATTGGCCTACCACACAGTGATCGTCGCGAGACTCCCAGCAGTGCTGCTGCCATGTTGTTTTTCATCTCGCTTACAAATTATGAAGCCTGGAGTAGGGGGAGACGAGCAGAGTGCAGTTTACACTGCACAAAAACATTAACAGAAATGTCTCAATTTATGAGCAGCCTTTGCCAAGAACAGCAATCAGGAGTGTAATCAGTGTGCATACAAATCTAAACACGTCCCGATGAGTCGTGGGTAATGCTGTTTTGTACACGCTGGTGCAGTTTTACAGAGTTCCCACACGTTTATCTTAAAATGATAAACACCTCTTAAGCACTAGGGCTGGCTTTGCTCGGCATGCTGCTCGATGCGATGCCTCGGCGTGCCTTTGTTCTTAGCTGCTTTCTCCCCTGGTCGTCCCAGGCTCTCATATTTCCCCTGCGAGGACACGGACAGCGGGCGGGAGGGGGGCAAAAACAAAGACATGGACAGCTGGCGGGAGGGGGGCGAAAACAAAGACACGGGCAGCGGGTGGGAGGGCGGCATAAATAAAGACACGGACAGCCGGAGGATATACATGTAGAGAGAGAGAATATTCTCTTCCATGCCAAGTCTGCTTTTTAATCTTGAACTACCTATGTACAGCGAGCGATGCATGCAGCTATTATTAGCCTGGGACAGGAAACTGATGACACATTTACTATCACCGGCCTCGAGTCTACCCTTACCATCCACTTCCGATCCATTAAATAGAAAGTGTATGTGTGGGGGGGGGGGGGCGGCAGCCAGACTGTGTCCTCCCGCCGCCCCGTGCACCGTGGCCGCCCTGCCTGTAGCACCCTCCTCCCGCAAGCATCGCGAGAGCGAGCGCTGCTTCACCTCATATTGGTGGGTAGGCGCTCTAGTTGTTTGTTTGAACTCTATGGCTGGCGTTTGGCTACACAGTCAAAAACACGTACAGCGTCTTCCCGCCCATGCTTTTTTTTTTAGATGAGCGAGCGCCCCCAAAGCACGTAGGTCTGAATGTTTACGTTTCACGTGCAAGGCCTGGAGCTCGTCCAGCTGCTTTTAGCATGTCCCCTCATCCCATAGCTTGGACAGTTATCCGACGTCGGGAATTTAAAACAAGAGACCCGGTGAGTGGGGGGGTGGGGCTGGCTGTGTGTGCGCGTGTGTGAGTATGCAGTGTGTGTGTATGGGGGTGTGTGTGCGCATGTGTGTGTACCTGCCTGTGTCTCCTATGTGCCAAACCGCACTTTATTTATCAATGTTATCAGCTTTAACTCAAAGCTTCATGATCACATTCACGGTAAAAGCAGTTTCCAAATGTATGCTCACACTCACCGTAAATAAAAAGAAAACTATGCAAGTAACATACTGCCACCCAGCATAGCACGTAATGAGACACTTGTGCGCATTTATTTTAATGGATTCACACAAACTGTAACAATTTCATGCTTTCAACATCACGGTAAAAAAAGCAGAACGACAGCGCCCACCTAAAAGCAGTTTCCAAATGTTACCGGCCAGCTAAAAGCAATTTGCAAAATGTTATCAGGTACCCCCGGTGAGTAGGGTTGGGAGGGTGTGTGTATGAATCTAATGCTGCGATTCGAAAGGCTCTAGGGGGCAAAAGCGATCTAATGGTGCACTCAAAACGTGCATTGTAAGAAAATAAAGCTTGCTAAATGAAAGCGTGTCTATCTGCATGTAGGCGAGAGTCACAGTGCCACAGTGAAAACAAAACTAAAAGCTCCAGGGAGATGCTACTTGCTGCTGAGGCGAAAAAAAGTCAATTCAGCGTACAACTCAGCGCTCGTACTTGTGCGTGTGTCAGTTTGAAATCGCCTCCAAGGCGATGCGCGCAGCCAGGATTGTCTCCTGGGAAGCACACACACCGACAATAGGTTCTCGGCAGAGACGCGCTTCCACGCGCTTAGCTGAGACCTAAAAAGGGATGGACTTGATGCACACAGACTGATTATAGCAGGTCTTGAAGAAACAGCTGTGCCGTCTAGCTTGACCTAAAAAGGGATCGTTATGCATGATAAGAAAACAAGAAGGAAACTAGGCAGTTTAGCTTTTGGGGTGGAGAAAATGTGAGTAAAATTTCTTAGTTAGAGGCACAATCTCCAGTGAACTAGAAGTAATTATCAAGGGCAGCTGTTATGTGTGTGGCAAGTAAGCTTATTTCCAGTTGCAACACAAATGGGTAGGTAGTTGATGTGTGGATCTAGTTTTTCCTAGAAATTATAACACTAACAACTAGATGTGTCTCTTGATCGCTATATAAAATGTAGTAAGTGGAGTTTTAGGCAGATCTTTAGTGACATCTTTGGAGCACTTCGATAGGAGTTGCACTGAACAATGCTAAATTAAAAAGCTATCCACTTTAGTAGACCGACTTGCTAATAACCCTGCAGGAGCCTTAACAGTTATAAATAAGGAATTTCTTGCTATGAGATCTATGATTATGCAGAACCACCTAGCATTGGATTAACTCCTTGCAAAGGAGGGTAAAGTTTGCAAAGTCATTCATGCTCGGGAATACTGTGCTTATATACTGCACATAGGTAAGCAGCTTGCCAGCTTCATTACTAATGTTATGAACATAACGTATGAACTAACCAAACTGGAAGAGTCAGGTGCCTGTGTAGAAATAGGTCCCATATTTGGATCTATTAGGAGGGGTTTGGCCATGATAGCAGAGTGGCTTGGTCTTGTAGGTGGAGGAATTCTAAAATGGCTTTTAATTTGAGGGTGTGTCCAAGATGCTGCCTGTATAGGCGTCTTTTTGGGGAGCTCTACAGGGGAGCTCTACACCAAGGGCCAGATGTAGGAAGGCTATTACCTGTCGGTAACGGCCGAAATTAACGAATTTCGGCCGTTACCAACCGGTAACAGGCTTTTCTGATGTAGGGGCCGAAATTAACGATTCAGTAATTTACCGAATCAGTAATTTAAGGAATCAGTAAATTACCGATTTCTTAAATACCGATTCGGTAAATTACCAAATTCCTAATGTAGGGAGCCCTTAAAGGAGTGCTTATCCCATGTTAAGATTCGTCATTTACCACCAACTACAAGTTGGTGGTAAATAACGAAAACACCCCAAAAAGCAATTTTATGCAAATTGCTTCAGTGCCATGTTGCAGACATACATGCCCTTAGGGCATGTATGTCGGCAACATGTTCACCCATACATAAGGGCAACAGGGTGTCAAAGTGACACCCTGCCACCCTTCAATGTTTTCCCCCTTTTACCGAATCGGTATTTACTGGTTCGGTAATTGGCATTCATGGTAAATACCGAATCGGTAAATACCAAATCTTAACGATTCGGTAATTTTTACTGAATGATTTGCTACATAGCATTTACCGATTCGAAAATACAGAATCGGTAAAATTAGGTATTTTTGAATCGGTAAATGCTATTTACCTACATCTAGCCCCAAGTCTCCAATGAACAGTGGCCCTAGCTCCCCAAACAGCTACACTAGCGCCATGACCTGGTGGCTGCTGGAGACTCCAGGTGACAGCAGAGAGCCCGCCACACATTCTCTTTCTACCTGGAGGTGATACAGGCTGGCGAAGCAGTGACCAGCGGCAGCGATGTAAAATGGTAGCAGCTGACGTCACAGTGGCATGGCAGACCCATCCGTTGCCATCCTGAGGGCGCAATTAATCACCTTGGGGTCCATACTTGCCGGTACCTCCTGTCACTGCGGAGAGCGACTTGCTTCTGGTGACACATTACAGGACCTACCTGCAGCCTCAGAGGCACTTGAGGAGACAGCCCGAACAGAGAATGCACCAGACCATGAGGGTTACAATGTATGCGGGATCCTGAGCCGCCCTGCAGTGGGACCCCTCGCTCGTTTGCTGGATCGAGTACAGGGCTCCGGTAGACCTCAGAGAGGATCTCAATCAATGACCCAGCAGCCAGCTTGACAACCCACTGTGGTGAGTGCGTGGTGCATGCACCCTAGTTCTAAATTTCTTGGGGGCATACACATCAGTGAGGAACATTTCTCCCATGCTTGTACAGGGCTGCTGACGTGGGAGTGACTTCTACAACCAAGCACAATTAGGACACCGGGGCAGTGAGAAGGATAAGGTGATGGACTATCTATTGCCCCACTCACCAAGAGTGTGCGACACAGGACCAACTACCCAACAACACCACTACAAACCTACGGTGCCAGACTAGGTACCACGGCAATGGCAGCGCACAGGTCTAAGAAGGAAACCAGGCTGAAAGACATGTTCACTAAGACACACACCAGGAGGCCTGATCCAGCCTGGGCTACCGTGCCATGCTGAAGCTGTCCCACAATTCACAGACGGAAGCTGTGGGTCCCAGGGAAGTGGCAGCCCCACTCACGCGCGCTTTACTGGAGTGCCTTTTTGGCTCCCTTTGGACAGGTGTAGATACTTTGCAGGAAAAAGTCACCACAGATGTCGAAGAAATTAAACGGGACATGGTGGACATTGGTCAGCAGATGTTCACTAGGGAACAAACTAATGATGAAAAACACACAAGGAGATTACCGGTCAATTATACGAAAACTATACTGATACCCAGCAGAAGAGAAACATCATGCAATAACTAATAGTGTAACACTTGGCTAAGAGAAATCCCATCAGCCCAACTCACTGGCGGAGCATCGTCATCTGGGAAATGCTCGGAAGATTTTTGTTTACATATAGGCAACACAAAATAAATTGATTTTTCATTTCAGGAAAGAAGACTGCATTTATACCAACCTGGTATTTCGGATATCTTGGTGTACATCAGGTTCTGGTAGGGTGGTTGATAACCGCTTTTGCAATAAATTCTTTTAATTTAAGTAATGTTTAATATTTCTCACATTGATTTTGTATCACTATTGCAGTAGCATATCACTCTCTAGGTCCTGACGAAAGCCGGGCATTGTTTCCTATACAGTTGAAACAGGTTGACCTCATGTCTATTGCCACAAGATAGCTGTATTTTCAAACTATCATACTATAATTGTTTTTAATCTTGACACCAGGACAATTCTAATTAAACATATTATTTGTCCTTGTAGTCATTTTTAAACTTCACGTACACTTCGCACTGCACACCAACAGCACCATCTTTTGAGAGCACACTTGGCTGAGTCCATCATTGTTTTTAAATCTAGTGCAAAAATTCAGAGTTCCTTCTCCTGGGTTCACTATTAATCAGATCTTTAATTGGTCATAGGGTCTTCCCTAGAGGAGCAAGGGGGTTGTAATGTTACAGTAGTTACCAAATTTACACTTCAATGAAAATGGTGCCCACAATTCTAATGGCATTCCAAACAAGCCCAGGAAGGTGGAGGACGCCGTGCAGTTCAGCTATCCTTTAAAGAGTGGACCGCTAATGTGATAAAAAAGCCCCACAAAGATGAAGCTATAAGGAGAAAGAAATAAACTTAAGATGTTTTCATTCTAACCATACAGAGTAAATGGTTGATGAAATTACCAGAAGGTAGCTCCCAGAGGCGTCCTCCATTACTCTCAAAAGACCAAGAGTAAAGCGGACCGGACTGAAGCGTGTCCCCAATCTCTTCCAAAACAAGTGACGCTCAACCAAAGACACTTGTACAAGAGATAGGAGATAAGGAAACACAGTGAGCACAGGAAGAAACGTGTTCAATTTGAAGTACAAGAAATATCACCAGGATGCTTGCACCTGGAGTAGAATAACTGAATCGTGAACGAGTCCTTGAAGAAGGTGCAAAATAAAGAGGCACCGAAACGCCGCGTCGACACTTTTCGTTCCTATGTCCCATTTATTTTTAACAAAAATCATTGTATAAATGACAGTATGATGTTTTAATAATAATCTTTTTAAAAATGATGGATGTTTTTTGCGTTTGTAAAATCCTAGAATAAATTTGTAATTTTGTACATGTTGTGACTTATTCTAATTTGCTTTTACTATGCCTTTTAAATAAATAATTGATCAATATTTTTATACAACAACACTATTGTTTCATGTCTTTGCTGATACCTGTGGGCACCATTTTCATTGAAGTGTAAATTTGGTAACTACTGTAACATTACAACCCCCTTGCTCCTCTAGGGAAGACCCTATGACCAATTAAAGATCTGATTAATAGTGAACCCAGGAGAAGGAACTCTGAATTTTTGCTATTGTTGACCCAATCCTTTTCCTGATAGAAAGGGTAGCTCCCAGACAACCTATTTTGTTTAAATCTAGTGCTGCACTATCACCCTATCGTTTGGGTTGGCAGCCTGGATTTCCCATCAGCAATTCCCAGATGACGATGCTCCACCAGTGAGGTGGGCTGATGGGATTTCTCTTAGCCAAGTGTTACACTATCACTGATTGCATGATGTTTCTCTTCTTCTGGGTATCAGTATAGTTTTCGTATAGTTGACCGGTAATCTCCTTATGTGTTTTTCATGATATAAGTAGGGGAGTGGAGATTACAGGGTCGGTAAAGACTGTCCCCTAGACCTTCTTTTGTAAATTTGTATTTTGGTAACAAACTAATGACACCTGGGAGGAAGAACTAGACACACAGGCAAGATCTCAAGAACAGATCACACCACTTTAACATCAGAATTAAAGGGGTTTCTATGCAAGCAGACTCTGGTAACCTAGAGGCCTATATCAATTGCCTTTTTTGACATCTCCTCTCCGACCTTGCAGAGAAAGAGCTTGTCCGCGACCACACACATAGAGCCGACAGCCCTGCGACCGTGCCGGGAATGGCGCAGGATATCCGGACATGCATTCATCACTACAGGTAGAAAGAGGCAATCCTGTTGGCAGTACAGGACCAAAGCTCAATTACATTTGAGGAGGACAAAAGTGTGGCTCTACCACACTCAACACACTACAGTGCTGGTGATCTCTTGGGATGGTCATCACTTTCTTGCATGAGAAAGGAATCAGATACAAATGGGATCACCCCTTCTGACTAAAACTTGTATGAAACAAATGTGCTCCACACTACAGAAAAAGTGAGGTCAGTATTTATTAGGAATGGAAAGAACCCAGGGTGTGAGCGAGCAGCCTGAATCAGCTTACACCTCACCGACCCACCCCTGTGGCTGCAAAAGGGGATGACACCATGCCAAGACCACAGCACATAAACCAACGTCAGTTTAAAGCCGGCCCTGTTCCAAAGAGTCCTCACCCATGAAACTCCACAGGAACATGACTCTTTGTAATGCCTCCAATCACCACCCACCTTGCACCAGCACCAACATTCCAAGCCCCTAGGCGGTGGGAGGAGGCAGGCCGTAATGATGGGGCAGGGCTCCAACAAAACTGTGCCTCACTCCATCACTCAGTTGCCACCTTTATTTATCACCCATCATATGGACCCCAACCCATCACTTTTAAGTCTCCCATGAAGAGAGTATTTATTTATTTATTTTGTTGAAACTTTGTTCTTTGATTCCACCTCCCCCAACAGTCTGACTCTTGGACATCACACACTTCAGTAGATAAGGGCACCAGAGGACACTGACCGGCGGCTGCATGAGTGGTGCTTTCCTCAGCATACTTCAGCTATGCCCACCCTCTGTGGCCCAATGATTAAGATATTAAGCAGTTTAAATGTCCCTAGACTCAAAGTCCCACCGAAGAGGCTTGCACTTTATTCTGTGCTTCATGAATCACAATGCAACATCTGCCTCTTAGAGACCCACCTCCTCAAAAACGATAGGAAAGATATGCAATCTTGCTGGTTTGCCCAGCAATACTTTTTTACGGTGATGGTAAGAGGGTGGGTTGGGGATCTTATTCACCATGACCTTGCGGAGCCAAGTCCTCTACAAGCCATAGGAGATAAGCGGAAGACTCCTCTCACTACAGATCACAATATAAACATGCACATTTATACTGACTACTCTCTATCCCCCCAACACACAACAAGAGCAATTTATTCTAGATGCCTTAGAAAGAGTTACAGCATCACCAGATGCTACTATACTGATAGGGAGAAACTTTAACCTGGTCTCAGACACACTGCTGGACCGCTCCACACACAGAACAGGGCAAACAGGAGTCTTCACTACAGAGTGTTGGAGGTGTCTCCAAGAGGTGGGGTTGGTAGATATTTGGTGATCTCGCAACCCCACTACAAGGGATTATTCCTTCTTCTTCTCCATGTACCAGACTTATGCCCATATAGATTACTTCCTGATATCCTTCTGCCTACTGGCAAATGCCACCCAAGTCGACATAGGGTTTTCCACACCCTCTGACCATTCCCTAGTATCACTCTCCCTCACCACCCCAGAGCTAACAGCAATGCACCGCCAGTGGCATCTGAAGTCACAATTGCTAACGTATGACTCCATTGTAAAAGAAATCACAGATGTGATTACCAGTTTCCTCATTATCAACAACACTTTAGACCCCTCAGTCCCTTCTCTGGGATACCTTAAAAGTGGTTCACACAGGTCTCTTCATAGCTATCTCTGCAAGGCTCAACAAGTGTAGAAAGGACAAACACACAACTCTAGAAAAATAGGTGAGGGGCTGGGAGAAGATCCGTAAGCTTTCTGACTCCCATAGGCGAACTGCATTAATGCTAGCTCGAAAGCAACTTGAAGCACTAAATATGTCTGAAGCAGAATACCCCCTCCTCTGGCCTAAGCAAAAGATCTACGCTGAAGGCAATAGCGCAGGGTGATTACTTGCCCGACTAAGAGTCCAAGTTCACAGAAGTAGAATTACTGAGCTCTACAGGCCATGAGGATGAATCTTGCATACGGATTTAGATATAGTGCAGGCATTCGAACAATTCTATACTAACTTGTATGTGGTTGTATATGGCTGCCGATCTCAGCCCTGAGGCTGCCTACACTTACCTGTACATGGCGAATACCACCTACTTGCCCAAGAGGGAAAAGACATTAGCGAGAGCAAAGTTCCTCCAGGCATATCCAGAATGCATGGTATCGTTTTTGCCATAGTTATTGCTTGCATTACTTTAATACTGTCATTTACTGCATAGAGGCTGATGAGATTATTGGCGAAGCGTTTCTCTGCCTACTTTATATCAATTATAATTTGACTCAAGCTCCGGCTGTGCCCCAGTTTCGATTTCTTACCGGGCGGCCATTTCAGTTGTTTTTACTTTTTGCCGTGTCTCCTCCTAGACCCCGCCTCCCAGCTGACCCTCCCACACACTGTTTCACTACACTCAGCCCGTCCTCTCTTTCCCTGTGACCGTCTGGATTACCTCCATTACGGTCGCTCCCCCAGCACTCTGCTCACAAAACGGAAGGCTTCTCCTCGCTGCCTGCCGTACCTGCCCTGATACCTGCTGCCTGCTCACAAAACAAAAGGCTTCTACCCGCTGCCTGCCGAACCTGCCCTGATACCTGCTGCCTGCCGCCCTGTTACAGCGCATAGCTCACTTCACAGCGCTTGGTATCGTTTTTGCCATCGTTATTGCTAGCATTACTTTAATACGGTCATTTACTGCATAGAGGCTGATGAGATTATTGGCGAAGCGTTTCTCTGCCTACTGTATATAAATTATAATTTGACTCAAGCTCCGGCTGTGCCCCAGTTTCGATTTCTCACCGGGCGGCCATTTCAGTTGTTTTTACTTTTTGCCGTGTCTCCTCCTAGACCCCGCCTCCCAGCTGACCCTCCCACGCTCCGCCCCCCTCCACTCTCCATTTATGTCAGATGTCCACACGCGCAGCGTCCACGCGCTACGGCCGCGCCGAAGGTGTGCCAAAGGTAAGCCCGTCTACGCCTGGACCGCGCCCAGCGCCAGACCCCCTGGCCCCGGTACCACCCACCCCACCCGCATCACATACGACGCCACCACCCTCTTAGCCCTAAACCCCGGCTGTCTCCCCAACTGCGCCCAAGCCGCTCCTGGACACATCCATGGACCCTTCTCTTGCAACTCCTGCAAGTTCGACAGCACTAAGAACAACTCCTCATCCTCGGACACAAAACAGTTCCCTGACACAAACCACCTTAAATGCATCCTGCTCAACACCCGCTCGGTCCACAGGCACGCCATCGACCTCTGGATTCTACTTGACACCATCTCTCCTGACGTCGCCTTCCTAACAGAAACATGGATGAACGCCACATCAGCCCCAGACATCACCATTGCCATCCCGGAAGGCTACAAGATCATCCGTAAGGACCGCACCGACCAAACAGGAGGAGGCATCGCTATCGTCCATAAGAAATCCATCCGCATCTCAACCAGCTCTGACGTCAATCTCGCTAACGCAGAACACCTTCACTTCCAGATCCACATTGACCCCAAGACCACACTCAGAGGCACCCTCCTCTACAGGCCACCAGGACCCCGTGCACAATTCAGTAAGGACATCACAGACTTTATCACCCCACACGCCCTCCCCTCCGAGGATTACATTCTTTTGGGAGACCTCAACTTTCACCTGGAAAAGTACAACGACCGCAACGCCACCACCCTTCTGGACAATCTCGCCAACCTCTGACTCAAACAACTTGTCACTACCCCCACCCACAATGCAGGTCACACACTCGACCCTATCTTCACCTCCAGCAAACATGTCTCCTTCAGCCACACCACAGCTCTCTTTTGGACGGACCACAGCTGCGTTCACTTTACCTACAATAAGACCACAACCCACAACCATCCTCAACCCACTCTGCGAAGAAACTGGACCATCGACCAGATCGCCTCATCGCTTCTTCAAAACCCCCCTGCCCACTCCTCAAACCCCGACCAAGCAGCCAATGGCTATCCAACAGCGCCGACATCCTAGCACCGTTGAAAAAATGTCAAATCAAACTAGGCAGCAAAAAGGCCTCCTGGTTCAACGATGATCTTAAGAAATCTAAGAAACTCTGTCGCTCCCTTGAGAAGGCCTGGAAAAAAGACCCAAACACCAGCACCAAGGACGCCTTCAAAAATGCCACCCGAATACACCACCAACTGATTCGGACTGCCAAGAAAGCCGCTCTCAAGGACCGACTAGATAACAACGCCCACAACAGCAAGGAATTATTCAACATCGTCAAGGAATTTACCAACCCCTCAGCCAACTCCAACGACATCACCCCCTCTCAAGCCCTCTGCAACTCCCTAGCTTCATTCTTCCACAACAAGATCGCAGACATCCACAACAGCTTCGACAACCGACCCGAAGACCAACCCACCCAACCCTCCGCAGGACCTCCACCTCCCTTGAACATCCTCAATGACTGGAACCCAATCTCCACTGAGGACACCATCCGCCTGATGAACTCTATCCACTCAGGATCCCCCACAGACCCATGCCCTCACCACATCTTCAACAAAGCAGACTCCATCATAGCACCGCACCTCAGAGACGTCATCAACTGCTCCCTCAACTCCGCCACCTTCCCGGAAAGCTGGAAACACGACGAACTCAGCGCCCTTCTGAAAAAACCCACAGCTGACCCCACCGAACTCAAAAACTACCGCCCCATCTCGCTCCTTCCATTCCCGGCCAAAGTCATTGAGAAAGCTGTCAACAACCAGCTCGCCGCCTTCCTCGAAACCAACAAATCCCTCGACTCCTCACAGTCCGGATTCCGAGCCAAACACAGCACTGAGACCGCACTCATCGCAGCAACAGACGACATTCGAACTCTACTGGGCAATGGAGACACAGTCGCCCTCATCCTTCTCGACCTCTCCGCAGCCTTTGACACAGTTTGTCATAGCACCTTAATACAACGCCTCAGAAACATCGGAATCCAAGGAAAAGCACTGGAATGGATCACCTCGTTCCTTGCCGGAAGAACTCAGAGAGTCCGCCTTCCACCATACAATTCAGAAGCCACCGAAGTCATCTGCGGCGTGCCACAAGGATCTTCACTCAGCCCTACCCTCTTCAACGTATACATGAGCCCCCTCGCGGCCATCGCACGCCAACACAACCTCAACATCATCTCCTACGCTGATGGCACTCAACTGATACTATCACTCACCAAAGACCCTAACACCGCCAAAACCAACCTACATGAAGGAATAAAAGAAGTAGCTGAGTGGATGAAGCACAGCCGTCTAAAACTGAACTCAGACAAAACAGAAATCTTTATCCTAGGTTCCTCCCCCTCCGCCTGGGATGACTCTTGGTGGCCTGAGGCCCTTGGAAAAGCACCCATCCCGACGAACCACGCATGGAACTTAGGTGTCATCCTGGACTCCTCACTCTCTATGAACAGACAAGTCAACGCCGTCTCATCATCTTGCTTCAATATTCTTCGCATGCTCAAAAAAACATTTCGCTGGATCCCCACCGAATCTAGAAAAACGGTCACCCACGCACTGGTCACGAGCCGCCTGGACTACGGAAACACCCTATACGCCGGTACCACCGCAAAACTCCAGAAAAAACTCCAACGCATCCAGAACGCTTCAGCCAGACTCATACTAGACATCCCGCGTAAAGACCACATCTCTGGCCACTTGAAAAACCTCCACTGGCTCCCCGTTAACAAGAGGATTACTTTCCGCCTCCTAACCCACGCACACAAAGCACTTTACGAACTTGGACGCGAATGCCTCAACTCACGACTTTCCTTCTACACCCCCTCCCGCCAGCTACGATCCTCCTACCAAGCCCTTGCAACTGTACCTCGCATCAACAAAACCACCATGGGAGGCAGATCCTTCTCCTACCTGGCAGCTAAATCCTGGAACTCACTTCCCACTCACATTCGCCTCACTCAGAACCACCTAACATTCAGAAAGCAACTTAAAACCTGGATATTCGACAAGTAATTCCCCACCCTTCTTCAAGCGCCTTGAGACCCTCTGGGTATGTAGCGCGCTATATAAATCACTTGACTTGACTTGACTTGACATGTCTCCACTCATGCATGCAGGGGATAGTCGATCCCGACCATGCCGGATTGATACCAGAGAGGAACTGTAGCGATAACACCAAAAAACTGATGCACCACATAGATAAAGTGTCCCGCTCCCCACACCTTGCGCTACGCATTTCGATTGATGCAGAAAAGTTGTTTAATCGCGTGTAGTTACCTTTTCTCCAACAAATGTTTACCAATCTGGGACTGTGGCAATTTCAGAAATGGGTATGGTACAGTATGCTATGCTCACAGCTCACGTTCGGGTCATTGGCCAAGCCTTACATCCATTTGCTGTAGCTAGGGGCACAAGGCAGGGCTGCTCTCTGCCCCCGCTGTTATTTGCCCTTTAAATGGAGCCATTAGTGTAGCGAATCCAAGCACACACATCAAGGTTGTACCCTTCAGGCACCAAGAACACAAAATTGATTTGTACACAGAAGACGTGGTGCTTGCGCCCACACAACCGAGCACATCCCTGTCACCACTTCTTCAAGAGCTAGAGGCCTTTGATAAAGTGTCCAGGTTTAAAGTAAACCAGCAGAAATTGCTGGTTAGGTTGTTAACCTTTCAGTCCAATGAGATGAAAGGGTCCTTCTAGAGCACCTCTTTCCCTTCACATGGGTGACACAGTGGGTGCCATATCTGGGCCAGAAAACGTATCCCTCGCGAGTGAAAACAGCAGAGTGTACCTATGAAGACTTGCTGTCCACGGCCTGCACCGACCTCCGCAATTGGAGACACAAGAGCATCTCCTGGCTAGGTAGAATTGCTGCGATACAAACAAGCATCCTCTCTAAGATCCTTTGTGTGATGCAGACCCTTCCATTACAGCCCTCCCCTCAGTCGTTAGGGAAAATGCAGCAACTTATTGAGGCTTTTAACTGGAAGAACAAGAAACCACATATGGCCATGAAACAGACCTACCTGGCGGTGTCAGAATAGGGCCTAGGGATACCCCACCTAAATAATTGCTACCAAGCAGCTCAATTGCACTACATGGTAGAGTGAAACAGACCTCTCACTGAAAAACACTGGTGCTTAATCAACCAAACTATTGCAGGGATACACATATGGAAAATCCCCTAGTTCCAAAAGAAACATTACCTACCTGAGATATATATTTCACCAGTCACAAGAGGGTGGTGGGGACCGGGGATTAGATCAAACTTACAAAGCAACTGTCTACATGCATCTCCCTATAATACATGCCCATCATAGGAAACTATGACTTCCCCCATGCTGCACAGTGAACCACATTCCTCCCATGGCAGGTAGTCAACTGCAAACGAGTAGGGTATCTCGTTGACCACATAAGCTTCATGAACTTTGCACAAATCCAAACTAAGTACTGAATTGCAGCCACCAAATTCTGGCATTATAGTGCAATCAAGCACTGGGTCAGCACCCTTTAATATGACCCTATGCCATCTGAGCCCTTATCACCTTTGAGAAATGGCTTTTCAGCAACAACTGAGATAAAGGCCTACTATAGGATTTCGATGCTTTTTTGAACAACCCATCCAACCCAAACAAATCCCCAGTGAAAAAGTGAATTGGAACCCACCTTTACCCCAAGAGAATGGGCTGACATTCTTTATAGAATACATGCCTCCACCTTCAGTGCAGCCGGTAAGGAAATGAATCTCAAACTCACTCACTACTGGCACTATAAGCCAACCAGGATAGTCAAATGGTAAAGCAATGGTGGTGATGGCTGCTGGCACAACTGTGGGCAAACAGGCACTCTAACCACCTTCCCTGGCATTGCCCCAAACTTAAAAGGTTCTGGGAGACAGTGTTATCCAACACTGGTATTATATGCTAGCCAAGATAGTCAAATGATAAAGTGACACTGGTGATGGCTGCTGGCACAACTGCGGCCACATGGGCATCCCACCACCTCTGACATTGCCCCAGACTTAAACGGTACTGGGAGACAATGCTATCCAACATAAACGAGATGTATGTAGTAGCCATCCCCAGCCTCCCAAGCTTTGTCCTCCTGGGTCTCCCCAATGCCCTAACCTTCCCTCTCCATTCTCACAAGGACAAAGGCATAACCCTAGCACTAGGCGTAGCTTAATAGGCCATTTTATCTAAATGGGGCACAGACACCACACTGCTACTTTTCCTGCGTAGGTCCTAGGTAGGGAAAACATGACGGCCATAATAGACAACAAGCTATCACAATTTGACAATACCTGGGGCCTATGTATCCGTTTTCTATCACAGGGTTTCAGAGAACTATCTTACCCGGCATACCACTGCATACTCAGTACCACATCCACACTGGTTACTGTGGACCAATCAACTATAGCCTTCGCCAGCTGAAATAGCCTCAAGTACAACACACCATGAGGCTATGATGACACCGATATTGAGAGTCAGGCTCAACCACCCTCCTAAGCCATCCCCCACTGGACATATAGACCTGTTGGTCTCCCCCAAGGCCCCTCTCAACCCTGCTCTTTGGGCCATTGGATGTAGGTGAGAATGTTTGTTTCATGTTTTCTCTTGAAACGTTTATAAACTAGAATTGAACTATAAAATTGCTTTTAATTTCTGTCTTTGTTATACTAATTAGCATTGCATGTGTGCTTAGTTTCTTAAAACGTAGCAAGATAATTTTATCAAGCAATGGTATGGACTGTGGGTATAAGAAGCTGTTAGCAACAAGAAAAAGAACAAGAAAGAGCCTTGACGTGCAGGTTGAAGAGCTGCAGAGTGATCTCTACGACCCCTTGAAGGAGTTAGGAGAATAGAAGGTGGAGAACCCGAAGTTGATGAATGCTGTGCTGTAACAAAGATGTGGAATGATGATTTAGAAATCATCAGAGGTGAGTTGTAAGAGCTGTTTTCCTTTTATCTGGTTAGTTAGCCACTTCAGACTCGAGTTGAGTGTCTACCCTACCTAGCTGTTTTATGCTGACTGCACTGAATTTGAATATTTTTAATACTTTGCTCACTCTAAATTGTTTTTAAACTTACTGTGTGTTTTTTAGAGGTTAGTTGTCAGCTCTGCTTATTGAACTTTGTTCTGGGGCTTTAGTGGGGGCACGTCTTGCTACTCCGGTCCGCTGCGCTTTGATCGTTTGTTAGGGATGAAAGAGAGTACTTTGACCAGTCCTCTATCTGGGGATATGACAACATAAAACCCATCCAGATAGCGGAAAATATGTTTTTGAGATACATCTTAGCTGTACCTGAGAGTGTCTCAACATACATATGCCACACAGAACTCGGGCAGCCATATATAGAGGATACAATCAAGGTCCAACCCATACTTCTTTGGTATAGGGTATGGACAACCGACGAGTGTGTATTGAACCGCATAATAATGATGGATGTTTTAAGTTTGGAACATGTGAGAAGGATAAAATGGCTTGTTTATGTAAACAAGCTCCTGGTAGAAATGGGCATGCAAAAATATTACGATGAACCCCTCTCAATGTGTAATATCTCAAGGAAGGTATTAAAAAAACAGTGCATGAAGTATCTGGTTGATAAAAGAGTAGGTGAGGAAATGAAGAAAAAAGACAGTCCCACCACACCAAATGATATTGACTCAGGGCAAATTACAACCGTATTTAACTCTCTCTATGAGTGACCACAAGAGGTTTGCATTGACACGGTTTAGGTTGAACATTATCTTCAGAGTTCTCAGTTTCCCTGTTATAAACAATTGGCCATGTGATTTAACCAAATGCCTGTGTGATGACCTTTCCGAACAATCAGATATCCATATTTAATTTTTTTGTACATTTTATACCCTTCCAAGGAAGAGATTTATTATCCCCATTTTAAAGGAGATGGAAGTAAACTTATGTCGACCAGCTTTTTGTGTATTGCAGAGACTAGATACGGTATTGACAGTGGCATCTATCTCTGAATTTTTTAAACAGGTTTTTAGATTACGAAAATCTATTTGTATGTGAAATTTTTATTTCTATGAATTGTCATCTATCCATGATTACTTGTTTTTTATAATGGCACTATATGATGAATTTTATCCATGTTATGTACTTATTTTTAATGATGCACTTCTATGTACTTTTATGGTTATTTGTTATTAACTGAATAAAGTTATAATTGATTGATTGATGGACCAGTCCTCCCACCCACTTCTGGTCCTTCCACTCACTTCTGGCCCTTCAACTGGGAGATTCAAGCTCTAGCTTATCCGGCCCATCCTATTTTAGGGAATGCTGGGCCGGACGGGTAGTGGATGCACGCAGCTGGTGCGCCACCGCCGAGCCAACGGCAAGCCCATCCACGCCTGTCCGCTCCCAGAGTGCTCCCTGCATCAGAGACCCTGGCCGTTTTCCCGGAGACCTGAACCATCACTTATTTATTCAAAAGACCAGCTTCTTGATTTACAGAAGCAGGGGGGCACTCATTGTAAGTACATGAACCTGGAAGCTCTTGTTAGCTGTCAGGTATATGAGTGTTCTTCATGTAACGTGCACATTCCACAGATTGGTGCTGGAGATACTTACATGGAGAATCACTTGCTCCTGTCCCCGCCCTCGAATAATTCCTTTCTGAGCTATCTTATCAATGCAAGATCCCTTATTAAGAACATGGTAGAATTTAGGGATTTTGTGTCCCTTTGTAAGCCGTACTGGGTGTTTATTAGGGAAACCTGGGCCAGAGATTGCTCTGGTCCAGGTCTGGTAGAGGTAATCCCCTCCGGATGTGCCTCATCAAGATTTGACCGGGTTGGGAGAATGGGTGGGGGCCTGGGCATCCTGTAAAAGGATGTCTACTCTTGCCATACTGAGCCACTTACTACCTCCTTTGACCTGTACCAGGCGCTATATTTTTCTTTGAATGTTCTCCAAACCTTAAGCTTTATTGGAGTTGTGAGCTATCGTCAACCTGGGCCGAGACTGTTTGTTTAGCAAGAATTTTAGCAATCTAATTGAACCATATTTGGTAAAATCCAATTTTACACTTCTGGGGGATTTTAATTTTCACCTGGATAGGACACTGTTTAAAGAAAAGCAAATCTTTTTATGAACTGTTGTGGTTTATCTCAATTGGCCCCACTCATAAGGCAGGACATATATTTGATGGGATTTTTTCAAACGAATCCCGGGTTGTGGTTAAACCCATTCAACTCTCCTGGTCAGACCATTACGCTATTCCTTTTAAGCTTCAGATTCTGATATCCCTTATTGCTCTAAACAACAAGAAGAGGGTGTAGAAGAAGAGAAGCCTCAGCCTTATTAGTAAGAAGGCCCTTTTAAACACGCTTAATAGCCATCAATGGCTCCCACACTCGGATGCTAACTCAGCATACACAGAGTTTTCCAAATGGCTTCTAGCTGCTTTGGACTTTCTAGCCCTTCTTAAGGAGCATTGGGGCATATTACCAAGCAATAGCGATAATTATCGCTATTGCTTGGTTATCGGGACAAAAATATCGCCAAGCACCGAGGATTTTTACCGCTGAGATACCTTGATATTATCAAGGTTTATCTCAAAAGCGGTAAAAATCCTGCGAAATGCATGAATATCGCTGAAAAATCAGCGATATTCATGCATGATCGTGACAATGCTCTTAGCCATGTTATCCACCTTCCATTGGATAACATGGCTAAGAACTGCTTTTAGCAGGCGTTAGCTTTTGGAGATATTCGCGCTTAGCACGAATATTTCCAAAAGTTGTTAATAGGAGTTAGGGATGTTAGCGACTGTTTTCAGTCGCTAACATCTTGGCACGCCCACTTTGCATGTCATTAACGATAATTATCGCTGACATGCAAAGTGGGCCCCTAAATGCCCGCTATCGCCTACAAGCTGTCGCTAACTGGTGTTAGCGACAGCTTGGTAATAGGGCGATAAAATTATCGCCGCATTAGCGGGAAAAAGTCCTGCTAATGCGGCGATAATGCCCTTGGTAATATGCCCCTGTATGTGGCCAGAATAAAGCCTTCTGCCCCTTGGTTCTCAGAATGACTGACACCATCAACAATGGATTTGGCGCCTACATCTCAATACTGCCGAAAGAGATGTGCACAAACAAAGACTAAGGGAATATAAAAGTGCCACTGCAGAAGAAAAAGTATTATTCTACTCCAAGGTGACAGAATCCTTGAGGTCTTCAGAGGAACTTTCTAATGTAATTACGTATCTCTCTGCCCCTTTAGCCCTCCCAGGACCTCTGTGATAGAATGGCTAGTTGTTTCTGATCAAAGATCACGGAAATATATTCTTCCTTTGAACTCCTCAACGCTGAGGCCATCAAAGTAGGTGTTCACAAGCCCCCTCCCCCTTCCAATTTCCCCGTAACCCCAGCGAAGGCAGATAACCTGCTTACCTTCCCTTCTCTATTGCAAGAGGACACGGATTGTCTGTTAAGTGGAATCAAGTCTGGTTCCCCGTTGGAGGCCTGCCCTTTGAAGATTCTGAAATTAGGAAGGGAGGCCTTTGTACCTCACCTTACCTCAATACTTAATGCAGTTATCTCATCTGAGCTGTACTCCATTTCCTGGAAGACTACAATTATCGCTCCATCTCTCTATTGTCTCAGCTAAAATTCTGGAAAAACTCTTGAATTTTCACCTTAGTTCCTATCTGGAGGAACATCAGCTTCTCGATGGCTCACAGCATGGTTTTAGAAGTGATCACAGCACGGAGACGTCATTAATCTCGGTAATTAACAACATCCGAGGTCAGGTTGATGCTGGTCAATTCACACTACTGATCCTTCTGGACCTGACGACGGCCTTCGATACCATATCTCCTTTGAGATTGGTGGACAGGCTTAAGGAAATGCGGGTTAGGGGCATTGCCCTGAAGCTGCTAACCTAATTTCACACTGACCGGTCACAAATAGTTAGGATGGATCAATTTTTACCATTCCCCAATCATTTGTTTTGTGGAGTTCCTCAAGGTTCCTCATTGAGGCAGACCCTTTTTAACATTTATGTTGCCCCTCTAGCCAAGGTCCTAAGTTCCTTTAGGCTGGAGGTACTGCCCTATGCTGATGACACCCAAATGATGGCGTCCATCACCAACAGCATAGAAGCATTTGCAACCAATTTTAAAAACTGCATGCAGGCAGTGGCCTTATGGATGACAGAGAACTATCTCAGACTTAACTGAGAGAAAACAGAGGTTTTGATCTTTGGAAATCAACAGGATACCTGGTAAGATGCCTGGTGGCCTGACACGCTTGGCCCATGCCCCTGCCCAGGGTCCGTAGCAAAATATCTTGTTATTATAGTTGATAACGCCCTCTCCCTGGGCCCCAATATCAATAGAACGGTGTCCACCTGCTATAGAACTATCAGGATTCTTAGGAAGATTTCCCAATGTCTTTCTGTTTCCTCCCAGAAGCAGGCAGTGGTTGCCCTAGTGTTGTCCAGGCTGGACTATTGTAGCCCTTTATTTGGGTATCAACAAGGGACTTGTTCATCTACTCCAGATGGTGCAGAACACAGCAGCCAGGGTGGTGAAGGGTCTTGCCGAACACCATTCTGTTTCGGTTTCGATTAGCAAACTGGACTAGTACTCTGTGTCACACACAAGGCTTTTTACAACCTAGGTTTGGAAGGCATTAAAAGGCTCTTTCAAAGATACGCTCCTACCAAGCAGTTAAGATCAGCCAGAAAAAACTTGCTGGTAGTCCCCTGGTTTAAGAGAGTAAGACGGGGGTAGAGCCTTCTCCTGTGCTGCGGCTAGGCTCTGGGTCTCCCTGCCTTCTTCAATCTCTGGACTGGAGTCTCACTTTCTTTTCTCTAAGGCGCTGAAGACTTAGCTCTTCACCAGCTTATCACTCTGAGCTTTCACTCATTCTTGTCTGATGGCCCTTTCTGCAGTGCCTTGACGCCCCTGGGCAAAGTTTGCTCGTTATAAGGCTAATATTCATTCATTCATTCATCTGCTTTAAATACAAATAAACCAAGCTTATGCTAACCTAAAGTGTGTTTACACGGTCCTTCATCTTGAATTGATATCATAATTCACCACATGACAACTCACACAGTTGTTTCTTGTTCTAAATAAAGAATTCCAAGCTTTATACAACTAAACGAAGAGCGTTCCCTGAGACTTCTCCCCACCCCATACCTAACCAAGTACCTCCCAACTGTCCCACACTATCATTGTACAGTGTATCAATTGTGATGCTTGAATAAACTTCGAGAATAACAGAACCCAATGTACTAGTACAATGAAAGAATCTTCGAATGTATTCTGTAGTAAAAATGTACCTCATTGGTTCATATCCTGAGAACCATGTACTTGCGTAGTAAAAACCATTGTCTAAAGTACTATAGGAAGATTCACTTTTTTCCGAGGCCCGGAACCCCCATTTCCCATTCTTATACAATGAAACTATGGCAAATTAAGATAATGGAACAACAACATATCACAATTGCAAAATATAACAGATGAATTAATTAAGATAATGACCACATGAAACGCTCACATAGTCACAAACTTAAAACAATGCACATATAATGAATATGCAATATATGCAATACCATTCAACCAACGAACTTACAAAGAAGATACATCCTGAATCGCTATACCACGATTCACCCAACAACAAAAGAATACAACCCGAGACGCTATATAACGCCTCACCTCACACACCACAGTCTGAGCAGAACGTCACATATGGTCCCTGAAATAAAGCACTATCCTTCATCATACACCATCAAACCCAAATGCCACAATTCATACCAGTTGGCCAGACCAGAGCAACAAGCAGCACCCACAGGAACAAACCATAACACCAACTATAACAGGAATTAACGTGTACGCTACAGACAACCGAACCAACCCTTACATAACTCAATCATACACCAGAACAAGCACTTACATAACTCATCCATACACCAGAACGAGCACTTACATAACTCATTCGTACACCAGAACAAGCCCTTACATGACTCATTCACACACCAGAACGAGCACTTACATAACTCATTCATGCGCCAGAATGAGCACTTACATAACTCATTGTACACCAGAACGAGCACTTGCATAACTCATCCATATACCAGAACGAGCACTTACATAACTCATCCACACAACAGAACGAGCACATACATAACTCATTCATATAACACAACACACACACAACAATAGTTGTGGGACAGCTCTTCTTGAATTAAACAACTTCTCAAACCAAATCCAAAACTCTGTTGTAGTAAAGTTCTGCGACAAGTGTCTAAACGAAATGAAACCACATGGGCTCCACGATCTTCATAATCTCCGGGACATTCGTCCAGTTACAGCTTCCTCTTGCCACACAGAACTTCCATTAGATGAACGCTTCCCACCATCAAGAGTGCTCTGGTATGTCTGCTTTAGTCTATTGACAACACCAAAAACTCTGTCCAGTTAGGTCTTCACCCAAACAAACTAATTACAGGAACCAACTGCCAATATTACCTGGCAGTAATCCATACTTTCCTTAGTTTCGCTGCACTTCACAGAATAACTACACATCTGACTTCCATCTGACTTCCATGAGTGAAAGTTAGAACAAAGAAAGTACCTGATGCGCTGACTACTGCAGAAACATTCACGGCACACCTCACAACGACCACAAGCGTCTCCATAACGCGGCTTTCCCGATGTATACCTCACAACCTATTTCCCAAGATGGAGGCACGCACAACGATGTTGACTCGGCTGGTTCACGGCAAAAACATGCGCGAAATAATGCCGCTTGCATCAGAAGGACATGGAGTGCAGTTCGGTCACAGAGGCCACTAGTGAGGTAAATCATAAACAATTTATACAGTCTTGTCTCGTGTCGATTTTAAATGAATACATCAACCGTTGAATACATCAAACCAGCGAAAATGAAAAAAAAAAAAAAACGTATTTATGCATTTATTTATTTTTTGGTTCCTATTAGCCTGGCAAGCACACGCTGCGGCCGATACAAATGTACCTGCCTCTCCGAGGCTCGTTTTTCGCCTCCGAACACACCCAAACTACGCAGCTGCTGATGTCAATCATGTATTTCACCTTCCTCTGCGCAGCGCACAACAGCTAGTAAATCCTTCACAAACTGAGGCTTGATTTACCGTCCCCGAAAGTCAAATAAACCATACCATAGCTGGTACTAGTGTATTACACTCTCCTTCACACGATTTAACATCAGCAAAACAAAGCGGTTAGTGATCATCTTTCACAGTACACAGCGGCTCGATTTCACCTTGCCAACGCTGATAGTCAGGCAGACCTTGATCAAAAGACAACATACACTCAGCGAGGATCTGATGAGCAGGCCTTATTTAAAGGACATCAAACACATTGCTTCGAGGCTCTGATGAGCAGACCTTGTTTAAATAACATCCCATACATTGCTGCGAGGCTCGATTTACTGCCCCCGGACCATATACAAATGACACAGCAGCTGTTAATGTGCCATTCCTTTGCACCGAGGCTCGATTTACTGCCCCCGAACACAAATAACTATACGCTGATGGATCTGGCAAACCAGGGTTTCAGGGCGACCGATGTTGGGTCACTGATGGGGTTTGATTGCCAGACAGTGTTCCACAAACACTTTAGATGACTGTTAAGATTCATTTATCTTGAGATTTCCTTTCTTTCGATTTTCTGTGCTATTCATATTTCCTTTCCCTTCAAGCTTGAGCTTCTCTTCTTGATTTCATAACAGTACTGCTTAGCTTTTCATTTTCCTTTATGTTGCACGCGTAGATTCTCCAAAAAATGTCGCCAAATGATGTAATCAATAAGAAGCTGGATCTTCCTTGTTGATTAAGCAAGTTACTTTATTGAATTAAGATGGTAGATAATAAGTTATAATGTTAATCCCATCAGGAGCAGCTGTCCTGCTGCTCAGCCCTCACCCAACTGACATTCACAAAGCACTAGCATTCCATTCATCCAACATTCTACATCACAAGCATTCTAGCTGAGCAGCAGGGAGACTCAAGATACAACACCTTCAAACTTTAAACTGTGTCTGTCATTCTTTGAGAATGCTACAACCCTGACCATTGGAATTGAACTTATATGTATAAGCAAGGGGCCCAAGCGGGGATCACCAAATTCAGCACTGGAATTACACCGCTCCCGGTCCTAGTTGTTGGCATTCTTTTGTATGATTATTAAAGATTGGTTTCCATGCCAACATACATACATCTGTCTCTTCCACACACATTATGCTGTCACGTTTGCATGCAGCCAAAGGCCACCCTGCCAATATATGCCATGACACCATCCCTCATCTGGGACCAATGGTCATCAGGCTCCCACACTCATTATAACACACACTTCAAACAAACGATTACACAAACATGTGATCAAATGCATTATCTCACCAACACCTATAATCACGCACAAATCACCACCAAACACGAAAGCTATCTCTCTCTCTCTCTCTCTCTCTCTCTCTCTCTCTCTCTCAAACACACATGTGTGAAGTCCCACAGATATTAAGCAAAGCTTGCACTGCTTATGTCTCTGTACAGTTGTATGTACATGAGGTATGATTGCACTGCTGATGCATAATCTGTACCTATACTGTTCTGTGCAAGATAATGTGTACTTCTGTGCAGGTGATTTTCTCTGTATGTTCAAAAGGGAGCTTCCATAAATCATTTTCTGTCTCCTCTCGCAGCTGGTCTCTGCTTGAAAGTACGTTGTTCTTTAGTAAAACTGTTTTGAAATACTTGGGGTTAGTTTTGAAATACTTGGGGTTAGTTTATCCATCCTCTGCTTACACTGTCTCGGTCCCGGGGCATAGGTCAGTCCAACAGTTTATCATACTAAAGACTTTGATTAAGAGACATTTCTTCTAACATTTTTCTAGGATATTAGACTTTATTTAAGACTATTTATATAGAGTGTACTTTGGGTCCACCTCTTTTAATCCTTGGCTTTCTTGGGTGTACCTCATCCAGCCATTGGCATATACTTTGTCAATCACATCTTGGCGCAGCCCAGTGTAGTATCAATGTTTCTCTATGTTTTGCCATCTTAGGTCATTCCTTCTGCCTCCACTACAGCCATTGCAGTGCTTGCATTAAACTGCCTGAGGGGCTACTTTACAAATGTAGCTCTCTCTGTTGCTCCTGCTGGCCCCCCTTATCTGCCTCGTTCTGATGTGCTAATGCCACATGCACATTAGACCCAGACTTATTGCCTTTGCCAAAGTTGTTATCGTATTATAGAGATATGTATTGTACCTTTTGGCCACCAGAATGGCCTTGCAATGCTGTTATCATTCAGGTCCCATCAAGCCATTATCTGAAGGATATCTACACTATGAATATTGGATCTATGCATGTTGGTTCTCTTAGCAGCCTGACACTGAGCTCCTGATCAGATACTCAATGGTGAGCAAAGAGCACCTTACAGAGACTTTGAGTCATCCCTGTCTGTGAATAGCTAACAGTGGGTGCAGTAGGGGTTTATCCTTTATTCTATCATCATTTTCTATGCTTTATAGATCATTACAAAAATGGGTTGTAAAATGCACTATTGTTGCCAATGTTCTTAGGGGAGAACCCATAAACCCCCTTGCAGGGTCAGGCTCGCTCATTGCGCTTGCTCGCTATGCACGATTGGGCCCGACTAACTTTGCTAGGGCTGCTTTGGGTTTCCAGTCTTGTCCTGTTTGCTGGAATCTCAGTGTTCATCGCCACAAGATAGAGGAAAGCTCATTAACTCAGATGCATGGTTGTGCCCTGAGCGACTGTCTATGTGACAACAACATTTGTTGCACAATTGGAGCGTGATGGCATTATTTATACCACAAAACAGAAACTCAAGGGCTACATCTAGTTGTCAATTGAGTTATGTTTTCAGAGCATTTTAACATACTTTTCCTGGCTTTCTAACACAGTTGAACAAGCACAGCTAATTAAGTTGTTTATACTTGTACTGTAGCCCTTGGGCTCCTCTGTGATTATCAGGATAAACGTATATAAACTTAATAGAGCATTTCATAGTATTGTGCTGCTTGTTATCCAATAGTTTGCTTATCAGTCACCATTTTTGAAGGACTCTTGGCTACAGCAGTGTCTGAGTATTGAGAAAAATAAATATTAGAGATTTATCTGATCGAGGGCGTGGCTTGGGCGCCGAGGGAGATGGCCGCCGAACGCAGGAGCTTTGTGGTGGTGTAGGACGATGGAATCCCTACAGGCCTTCTTTTTTGCTTTCTGGTCCCCATGGTTGCAGCCCCATGGGTCGGAAGTCCCCCTGCATCGCTGGTGACGTTTGCGTCTGATGGGGAGAGCACCGGCAATACTTGTTTGCTTTTGTTGCAGTTCACGACTCAATGAGGAGCCGCTGCCACCATTTTTTTCTCTCACTCTCCCCATTTCCCGTCTGCCACTCTGGAGCACCTTCCTCACAAAATGATGCACTGACGATCTTCAGTTGAGAGTTTTGTGGCCTTTTTTCTTTCTCTCACATACTTTTGCTGCTTTCGCCCTAGCATTTGAATGATTATGTGCTCCTGGACTGCCAGAATATATTATATTGCTTGGCCTCTGAACTTACCTCAGACTTAATTTTACTACATTATTGGGCTCTATCTTCCGTCTTTGTGCTTTCCACATATACAGCTTTTTCCCCACATATTTTTTTTATTTTTTTTTTATTTTTTGAAAACCTTTATTATATCGTTCAACACAAGATACAAAAGTAACCCTGCAGTGGCAGGGCCGGTACCACATGCATGTAACATGGATCAGTAATGCCAATCACACAGCTCTTCAGCCGACAACCCATGGGTCCGGCAGCGGTAAAGGACAGACGATATATCGGAAACATTTCGAATCAAGGATATGAGTACGGTTTCATTTTATATTCAACCCCCCCAGAACGAGATAAAGAAGAAGATACAGGATAGCCGGAGCTACACATTCGGAAGTATAAAATATGCGGGTAGGTGGTAAAAGCAGTCGTGGATCAAAATAGGCCAACAGTAGAAACGCAAGCGCCAGTAAGGTCACTAAGGGTAAAGAACTAAGCTACCTATCTATCATCACAGCCACCCACTCCATACCCCGCCCACTCATATACATCAGGATGAAACTGAAAGTTATCACGACCGGACCCTGCGAGAAAAAGAAAAAGAAAAAGAAAAGGGGCCATAGAACACAACAAAGGCAAAATAACAAACCCCCCTCACACCCCCCACCCTGCTGCCCCGCAATGGCTACGACCTACCCCACTAGCAGCGCGCCTGTCGCCCAGAGGAATACCCGAAAGAGAGAAGAGAAGAAAAAAGGGGCCATAGAACAAAACAAAGGCAAAATAACAAACCCCCCCACCACCCTGCACCCCTGCAATGGCTACGGCCTAACCCACTAGCAGCGTGCCTGTCGCCCAGAAGCATCCCTAAAAGAAGGAAGCAGCGGAGGAGGAGAAACACAAACACACGCTCCCGGACTCCCCTCCCCCCCACCAGATGCGACCCCCCGGAATCAAATTCAAAAGAAAGGGAAGCAAAATACACAAACAATCCGGGGAAGTATCAAACATACCACCCGACTCCCGCAGTTCACATGTCACAATCCCAGCAACTGATTACATTATTGTCCTGTGTTCTGAAAAGCCCCACCAATCAACCCTGGCCAGTACGAGTGTTCACTGGAGCAATTGTAACCCAGGCCACAGCAGCAATAAGAGCGGTAAAGCTATCATGGAAATTCAAGTCAGTACGAGCAAGCCAATTAAAGGATAAAAGTTCACAGTCTACACAAAGCAAGCGAGGAAAAGCGTGGCAGGATGATAAAACTCTCCAATAGTCACAGGTGATCTTGTTGAGGCAGTCAAGGTTGTCCATAGTGATGTTCGGCGAGATAGGGCTCCAGCAGGGAACGCTGACAATGTTCACAGGCGCATGATCTGTATTATAGGAATCCGCAACGCCAAAGAAGTCCGGCTCCTGCACAGGGACCTCGAAGTCGGATATACGATGTTCCGTTGGTAGCACCGCTGGCTGCGATGATGGCAAAAAGCCACTGTCCGGTCTCCGGCAAAGATCTTCCATCGTTTCCGAAAGTGCCCGGTAGTTGACGATGATCTGTGAGTGGAGCGCTCTAATGGCCGCCATTACGGCGTGCAGCGGTGGTATGTCTTTTGTCCCATCTATCTCCTCTCGCAAGCAGCAGATCAGGATGCAGACCCCCGGAGGCCGACTTCTCCGGGGTAGCAGGCAAATCTGGAGCGGACACCAACAACAGGCGCTCTCACCTCACGATGTTTCTCCTTCGCCACTGATCAGGGCTCCCGTCCGCACCCCCACTGCAAGCTTACTATGTCTCCTGGCGTCGGATTCGGGGCCAGCAAACGATGTGACACGTCGTAGCGTGTGTGTTGCAGGCAGGGTACTAAGTCGCCGTCAAAAAACGGGAAGATTATATCTCCGTTCGGGAGACCGGACAAAGCCCAAGGTTCCAGCCGATGTTGTTCAACTCCAGCCCGGATGGGTTGGAAATCGAGGCCCCGGCTTCAGCTCCGGGGTAGGCCAAGAATGAAACACGGCATATCTCTGTCACCCGGTATGATAAAAAGTTCGGGATTGCGCCTTCAGAGTCAGCTACTCCTCACACATACGGGAGTCCGGTGTGAAATCAGGATAACTTGCAGGATATACGAGCTGCTGGCGGAGGTCGGCGGAGCCGGGAGCTTAAGCGGCCATCTTGCTTGCTAGCGTAGCTCCTCCCCCCACCTCCCCACATATTTTTGATGGCAATGCCCTGTTCCAACCGCAGTAGAATTCAACAGACTGATTGTGCGTCATTAGAGGATCATAATCCTTTCAGCGTCCTGCAAGAAAATATGGAGGAGGCAGTAAATGATTCTGCTGGATCAGGAGGCTCGACGCCTAACATGCCTCGCTCAAGTTCTAAGTTGGGCTCTAAGATACCCTCTGCATCCATTTCTCCAGACAAACGAATAAAGACGAATTCACCTTCTATGACCAACTCTTCTTCCTCAATCTCCATGGAATTTTACTGGAAGATATCCGTTCCCTCAAGCCGAACATGGAAGAAACAAACTCTTGTCTCCGGAGTCTTGAGGACATCTGGTCGTATATTGAACAAAAAGTCGAGGAACTTGAAAAGCGTGTTGATACTGTTCAAGTAGTTACCGGTCAAGTTCCTTGCATGCACAGAGAGATACAGCAGCTTAAACAGCAAGTTGAACATTTGGAAAATCACAACAGGCGTAATAACATATGCATTTATGGCCTTGCTGAAGGACTTGAACTTTCAGATTCATTGTCCTTTTTCAAATCTTTTTGCCAACACTACTTGGTTTTCCTGAACAACCTCCATTGAACCTTTAACGAGCTCATCGCTTGGGGCAGAGTCCTCGTTTTTCTTCATCTTCATCCTCTTCCACGAAACCTAGAGAAGTTATCTTGTATTTTTTTCAGAGTATACAGATTTGCTCAAAATTCTCCATGCTGCCAAACAAAAAGGGAAAATCTCCTGGAATGGTTCTAATCTTTTCTTTGCCCAGGATTATGCTAAGGCAACTGCAGATCGTCGGAAGACGTTCCTAGATATGAGACCTGCCCTTCATACCCTGAATGCTAGATATAGCTTATTTCATCCTTGTTTGTTCAATGTGACATCTAACCACAAAACAACAAACTATGAAGACCGGGCTGTTCTCCAGCACTTTTTAAACACCTGCAGAGATGAGTGCATGGACATTCCTCGGCCATGAATATATGAAAATATTTTTTGATTACTTCAAAACTGTTTGATATAAGTTGGTTTTTATCCTCATTCTTGATGTATTTTGTTTTGTCATAATGTCCTTTGTTAACATTTTCCTTTTCTTCTTATTAGGTGCGTTTTTTTGGTCCTTCGCTTTATGTCTCCTTCCTCTTTCGTGAGGGATATTCCCCGTACCATTTCTCCTCCCGGAATCTTCCGTCCGGTGTGCTGCCCTCCCTATGTGGCTACACCCTCCCCATTCTCATTGTCTACATGTGGTATGTATTTTTGTTACATCTGAATTGTGATGTCTCTTCGTTCTTTGCACTCCATTTTTCCATGCCCTCCCTCTTTTTATTTTTCTTCTCTTTCTTACTCTATGACATCTCTCCTATCATTCCCTTTCCTCCTGTTTCAATGCTGTTTCTGAACTTATATTTTTACTCCTCTATCTTTTTTCTCTCTTAATAGTGTTTCGAGAATTTCACTGTTTGCATAGCGAATGTTCATGTAAAACTTATTGGTTACGTTTAGAATTAGTACGTGGAATGTTAAAGGGGTAAACAATCCTATAAAAAGACAACGAGTGTTAACCCATTTAGACAAATTAAAAACAGACATTGCATTAATTCAAGAAACCCATTTGTCTAAAACCGAAGCGTCTAAATTGAAAAGATGTTGGGCAGGCAACGTGTTTTCCTCCCCAGCTCTAGGCAAGAAAAATTATGTCACAAGAAATATCAGATCTCCGTTATTCATCAAGAATCAGATTCTGATGGTCGTTGGGTAATTGGTAAACTCCTCATTTATCAGATAACCTTTAGTCCATTAACCTTTAGTCCTTTTTAATGTATATGCATCAGTTAATGTGCCCTCACAGTGGCTTCGTTCATCTATCCAAGAGAAATTTGCTGTGCCGAGAACTAAATTGTCTCGGATGGGCGGCATATCATTTGCATACCTTGGTCCCTTATTATGGAACGCACTTCCTATAACCATCCGGAGGGAAACAGTCTATACACAATTTCGTAAATCCCTCAAGGCCTGGCTTTTCAACCAGTAATTAATTAAGCTGCCACCTCTTCTTCTGGTCTCTGTCGGACTCCATAATCATAACTCTATCTAACTCTATTGAACGTTGGCACCCACTTTTTCTCTCTTGGTGGGGAATATTGGACTCTATCAAAATGATGCTTTCTCCTTTGATTTTGTATATTCTTTCAATGATTCCTGTACATATTCCTGGTTTTTATTTTAAGAAAATTGACTCTCTGTTAACAAAATTTCTTTGGGAGGGTAAATTTCCACGCATTGAATTATCTTCTTTGAAAGCTGACAAATCTTCTGGTGGTCTTAAATTTCCTGATTTCAAATCTTACCATCACACATTCTCTTTAAAACAGTCATCCCATTGGCTTTTCCCTCATCAGTGTATTCACCCCCCTATTCAGTGTATTCACCCCCCTATTTGGATTTCTATAGACATTTTTTTATATCCCCTTTTGATTTCAAAGAGTCTCTTGCATTTACCAACAATATTCCTTCCCTTCGTTCTCCAGTCATTTCCCATGCGCGTAAACTTCTCAATCCTCTTTCACCCTCCTCCTACACCTCGCCTTCCTCATTGGATCAACAACCCATTTGTCAAAATACCTTATTACGTATAAAAAACCGCACCATTTATTATAAATCTTGGAGACTCAATGGATTGTTTTGGATTTCTCAATTATTACTTGATGATGTTCTCTTATCCTTTTCTGATCTTCTAACAAACTTTTCACTACCATCATCTTTTAAAACACAGTATAACCTTTTACTGCCTTCTCTTACTAAATATCATAGTTCTTTATCATCTACTCCCAATTTACCCTCTAGATGCTCCACTCTTTCTACCCTATCTATCCAACACGGGTACCTGCGCTTGCAAGGTCCTTTTAGATTGCGTCTGAGAAGAGAAGAAGGATGGATCCTGACACCTTCAAACAGTCCCTGTTATTCCACACGATATGTGTTTCCTGGACACATAGAAGCTGAACAGCCATATTCTTTAAGATCAATGCCATGACCCCCCTTTTTTTCCTATTATTAAGCCCACAGACATTCCAAGAACATATGAGAAACGTAGCCATTATCAAAAAAGAAGAGAAAAAAGAAGACTAATGAAAGTTTATTGTTGCAATGTCCCGTTTGCATTCTCAAATCCTTAGCTACTAACCAAACCCCACAGACTAAGCAAACTCTGAAGTTGCTGTTCCTTCCCCCTCGAACCCCACCCCACCAACCCAGAAAACCCCTTACTCCCCCCCCCCCATCACCACCACCACCCAACGAACCCACCTCTATGAGGCAAAGGGACTGAATGGTCCCTCTAAGTGATGGAAAGGAAGGTATGGACGCTCTCTTACCGCCCTCCATCCCTCCTGCAAAAATTGTGGGTCCTCCATTTACAGAGCAACTAAAAGATACAACAGGAGAAAAAAAATAGAATGGAGGTGCCACTGAAAAAATCAAAGAAAAAGCATGAGGATACCTTACAGAGAGAAACCCCACTACAACATTAGTCAGCTGGATAGGCCAAAAGACATGTTAACAAATTTACAGAACATACTGTAAACACCAGCTGAACATTACAAAGTATTAAAGAACTCTTTTGCCTTAATTTCAGAAGTAAAAAAAAAATGTTTTCTCTTTGGCAATGACCTTCAATTTAGCAGGATTTAACAAAAAAGGCTTGTGCCCCCTTACTTTTTATTGTTAATTAGAAATCAGTTGACGAAGATGCCACCTTTCCTGTACCGTCGCCTGACAGCAGTCGGGACGAACAAAAAACTCACAACCTTTTGCTCTGCGTTTACGGTCGGGGCGAACAAGATCATATTACTGCTCCCGTAATAAACAATTATTAAGGCAGATAAGAATTGCCCTTGGTTTACTCTCCACACCCCTGGGACCTTCCTGAATCTGGAAAGGAAACCTATGAGCTCTTTGGAGCTCCCTCTCCCATTCCCACTCTTTTAACTCAGGGAATGCTTCTGCACAGAGATCGCTGACATACTGACGGATATTTTGCCCCTCTGCCCCTTCAGGAATACCCAATTTTCTGAGGTTATTCCTCCTTGCCCTGTTTTCTATGTCACTGAGTTTCCAGTTAATGTCATCTCGCAGAGAATCCAGGGCTGACACCTCAGCTTTACAGGAGGAAAATTAATCTTCAATTGTAGATATCCTATTTTCGGCCTCAGCAACTCTAGTGGAGAGTTCTGCATTAGTTTTAGCAATCCGTACTGCACCATGAATGCGTAGACTTTCTGCTTTCGTCTCCTCCCGATGGGTCATGATGGCCTGATAGATTATAGAGAGGGTGTGAGGGATCCTGCTATTCGGATCATCAGATGAAGGTATTTGATTCAACACTGTAGCGTTTATATCCAAGGAAGAGCTCAGCTCCGCTGGGACCTGGGATGGTTTCTAAGCTCCAGTCATCTGCCTTCATATTCCAAAGGCCTAGTGATAAACAGTCCTCTACAGTGTTCCCGGATAAATGGGAGTCACTCATCACATGGGAGCTCTCGTTCATTGAGGATCCAACTTCCATCAGTTCTCTCGATCCATCACCTGCGCCATCTTAAGAGTGTGCTTCTTCATTCTGATGTTCACACCATGAAAGCCCTTCCGGGAGGTGGTGAAATTCGCTACACAGACTTTTCATTCTTACCTTTCCCTTCGGACTGCACTGTTTTGGACAGTGCTGTGGTCTATACCTTTTGGGCCTTAAGATCGGCTTTGATGTATGAATTGATGGTAAAGACAAATGATGAATTCTTAAGGTAAAATCGTATTAAAAAATGACTGTGTGTACAGAACAATTATTTCATGAAGGTTTGCCATCAGTTAATCAAACTCCTGTTGTACTGCATCTCCTAAGGCAAGGCTCAGCCTCTTATCTATAACACCTGACTTTGCTTATTTGATATGAAATAAGAAATTTCTTCCAGAATTAATTGTTTGAAAAGGTGTGTGTGGGAACAGTGTGCTATTCATCATTCTATGTTGATCCAGTCTGGGTCAGAGGTAACATCCTCAGGGCCTCTCCACATGCCTCCTTATCTAGTAACATATTTCTGTTCAAGGTTTGTTTGCAGTCTGGCTGAAATCCGCTGTTCTTGCAGTGCCAAGTGTTCTTGAATACGTTTACTTTCTGTCGGTTCCCGATAATCCTCTCTTTCAGTGCCGGTGCCCCTGCTGTTGGAAGAAGAGCCAGTACTCCATTTAGACACTTTCCTCGGGGTATAGTACATATCATAGAGAACCATATAATGTTTAGCCCTGATCCTACCTGAGATCAGTACATCATTAGCTAGCGAAATCGATGACTGCAGTTCAATTATCTGAACATTGAGTTTAGTTTTCCATTTTTCTTGAAGTTGCTCTAAGTCGTCTGGGAATAGGGAAATTAATTGAGAATAAAAAAAAACAATTGAAAACCCCTGTCCCAGCCCCTCTATCAAAGGAAATACCTTAAACCGTACATCATATTGACCCAATTGTCCATAATAACTACGAATTTGCAAGAACTTAAAATAGTCCTTCTTTTGTATACCAAATTTGCGTTGTACCTCTATAAAGGATAATGGTTGACAATCATGAAACATATCTCCCAGGCTGTTAATCCCATACTGATACCAGTTTCTGATTACGGAATCGCGAAAAATAATAGGAAGAATTCCCGCTACCAAAGGAGTATATCGATTTATTTTAGGTAAACCTAAAAACCTCTTAATTTGCTTCCAAATTGAGAACGCCGCTAGAAGAACCTTAAACTTGTTTTTTTATAATAGCTGGGTTCCAGTATTTTCAAAAAGCACCCATTGGCCTCTTCTCCTATAGCAAACTTATATATAGAGGGGTAATGACATGGTAAATGCTTACGGTTTTTGCCAACAACTAAAGGGAAAATAAATTGCAAAGCTGATGCCCAATAATCGAACAAAAAGTATGGGAGACTCCATCCCCCAGTGGATCTGGGAAGTAACATTTTTTTGTAGGCCCTTCTATTCCTTTTAAAGCCCCACAAAAATCTTGAAGAGATATTTTCAAGTCTTTTGAAACAGCCAGTGGGGAACTCTAATGGGATAGATCTAAATAAATTTAGGTAGTACCATCATTTTCAACACATTTGATCTTCCATGTAGTGATAAGTGCAAATGGTTGAGGAGCTCTAGAATGGAGTGGATTTTATCTTAAACTGGGTTAAAATTCATTTCTGGAATGTTGCTAACTGGAGAGGAGATTTTAATACCAAGATATGTAGCCTCTCTTACGGAGAGTATACCTGCCGGCGGATTATCCCCCACATATAGAATTTGGGTCTTATTTGTATTCAATTTATAACCCTGCGCCAGACTCTTCCATTCACAAAATATCTGTATCAGGCCTTATATGTCATGTGTGTATAGAAAGAGATGTGTAAACCAATTTTTACCCACATTTATTTGTTGTGTAGGTTGTCCTTGCATAGGGAATTCAAGGCAACACAAAGCATTAACTGCTAGTTACAATAGCACACTGGGGACTATTTGCATCACATTGTATGCCTAAGTGAAAAACTGTTATTTAGCAAAGAGCTCATAGCACTGCTGTGCCTTGCCTTATGTCAAGCAGTCTTTCAATAGGAGGACCAAGAGCGTTCCCTTGCATCCACCCATGGATTTCGTCACAATCCCAGATTAACAAATATTTCAATCTGGCTTTTCGGCAAATTGGTAATTATATCCAAACTAGACAGGAGGAAGTGACACATGTATTTATGTTCAGTATTTATTATTTGTATGTATGATGCATTTAGCATCACACACAAATCCTACCATCCTTTTACTTTTGTTTGGGTGCAGAAAAGATTCCATTCCTGCTCAGAGACAGTCCTGGCCCTCACACAGTAAAAATTGCTCCATGATGCAAGGATGCCAGCATTTTTTCTATGTACTACAAGAGCAGCAGCACATTGAGATGGCATATATGATGCGTATCCAGTACAAATATGATTATTTTATATCTAATCATTTTATGCAACTCAGCACAGAAAGTTACTGTGCTGCGTTCAGTTCTGCCGGAATATATTATGTATGCTCTTACAATCTGACTGATCTGCATCTTACTACCCTGTCCACAAAACTTAGGCTCATGGCCTCTCAGGTTTATTCCTATGGAGGCTCATTACGTTACTGCTGAAGACGACTTCATCTCCACTGCTGACGTAACGCTCCAATGGCTAAAACTGCGTGAATTATTGTCTTTTGTTAGCCCTACCATGTAATGTGAGTGGACGAATACAAAGTCTTCACTGCCTGTCACCCCACAAGTAGCATCTGCTTGTAAGGGCCAGTGAAAATGAGAAAATTAGCCAGCCAAAATGGCACCTGAAACCCGGAGGGTGCCTAAGTGTCTGATGTCTTAGTAACCCCGTATTTGGCAAATTAAATTTTTTGTTTAGATTAACAAAATATTTTTGCTTATTAAAAACCTGTAGCTCTCTATGTTGTACCCAAGCCATCCTTTACTCACTCAATGAATAGGTATTAACCACAATGATGGCTGTTGCAGATAATGCTAGAGATTATTGGATGAACTATCACTCCCCAAGGATAATAGAGTCCTTAGCTCCATATCCATAGAGGATTACAAACAGGTCCGACAAATTTTTATCATGGCCTTTCTTTAACTCTTTATAACAGTTTTTGATTTATACATTATAAAATGCTCAATGAGTTGCCTCAGGATAGAATTTATGGACAGAACGTTAAATGCATACAGTCATCATTGACAACAAAAAGTGAAACCACGTAAAGGTCATAACCAAGCTGGTAGCTCAAGCGAAAAGTCCTAACCAGCTGATCATGCACCTGCATACCATCTTCTCCATATGGGACAACACCCTGGTTACCTGGATTTTGACGTTGGTGACGGTTCAGAGGTAAGTGTAAGCCTGGCCATATTGTAATGTTGTGGAAGACACACGGGGCTACAATTATCTTGCACACAACTTCAGGGGAGTACAGTAGTAGCCCCCCCCCCCCCCCCAGTTTGGTCAAGACATCTGGATTGCAACTTTATGGCTTGTATATGAATATATGCCCTAGTGTACCTTAGCTGAGATAGGGTGGTAGCACATCTCTTTTTTTGTTGTTTAAGAAGTTTTTATTGAGTTTTAAATACATGAGAGAATTAAAAGCCATAATAAAACAAATACAGTATAATAAAATAAAACAATCAGGCATATAACATGTGATGAAGTGACAATAGTATGAGAAAAAAGGGAAAAGAAAATAGAAGAGAGTAGAGGAAAAGAAGAAAGAGGAAGAGAGACAGAGGAAAGAAAAGAAAAGGAAGGATCAATAAGGTGAGAAGAAAACATGAAGAGAGAAAGAGGAGTTAATGTATAGAGGAGTTAGAAGAAAGATACGTAGTAAAAGGAAGCCAAAGAATATCAGGTTTAATTTTTTGAGACAAAGAAGAGGTGGAAGCAGTAGAAATCCTATGTTCATCACAGATAAAATTCCACCAAGTCAGTAAAGATATTTTAGAATTATCTTTCCAAGATGATAAAATAACTTTAAAATCCAATGCAATAAAAATGTCAAATAATCTGGAAACAGAAGGTGTAACATTCACTTCAGGTGATAAAGAACCTAGAAAAACATTCAGTATTGTTAAAGTAACATTGAATTTAAAAATAGACATGCAAGTATTCCAAACAGATTTCCAAAAGGATAAAACAGTAGAACAGTCATAAAGTTGATGCTTTAGCGTGCCTATTTGATTAGAACATGACCAACATAATGGAGAAGAACCTGGTGAAAATTTACATAAAGTAACTGGGGTAATAGAAGCTCTATGGCAAATAAAATACAGGGATTGGGTTATACAGGCAGCAGCAGAAACCTTGAATAACTTTGACCATAATTTGTCCCAGGTTGTAATAGGAAATGAAACGGATAAATCATTTTCCCATGTAATCTCAGTGTGGGACTTAGGTCTTACAATATTATCAGATAATAATTGCTTATGTATAAGAGCTGCTTTAGGTCTGTGAAGGGAGAATAAGGGGTATAAAGGAGTGGTGGGAGATATAGACGGTGTGTGTAGAGGAAGGGAAAAAGTGGCTAGATGAGATTGTATAGCATCAATAATAATTTTATATTCTGGGAGTAAAGAGTCAGTTAAGTGATATGTCGTCTGCAAAAGTATGTAAGGGAATAGTAGAGTAATTGTGCAGCAATTGATGTAATACCCGTTTCTTTCCAATACTTGTAATAAAAAGATTTGCCTTTATATTTGAGAAATTTATTATACCATACAGTGGAGGACAGACAACATTGAAGAGGGGAAAAGTCCTTGGCAAATGTATTGTATAATAAAGAATGGGAATATTTTAAAACAGGATTAGTGCACAAAAAGTTACAGTTTGACGTAAAATTACATGTTGAAAAGAAAAAACTTTTAAGAAGGAACGTTCAAAAAGAATCCATCTGGGGAAGGGAGTATCCATAAAATCATAAGCTAGTGCAAAAGATTGCTTAATCAAAAAAGCTGAATGATAAGCTTTAAAGTTTGGGAAACGAACACCACCCTCCTCTTTAGGACGAATGAGTTTGCTTAAGGCAATTCTTGGGTGCTTATTATTCCACAGGAATTTTGTACAAATAGAGTTAATACGAGAAAAATATACATTTTTAATTCTGACGGGAAGCATAGACAGTGTATATAGAACATGTGGTACAATCAGCATTTTAATGGGATCTAACCTGCCCCGCCAAGAAAGATACAGGGGTGGCCAAGAAAGGAGTAGTGATTGGATTTTATCTAATAATGCATGAAATGTGAATTGAATAGTGTCATTCAGGGATGACGAAAACCAAATGCTGAGGTATTTAAGTTTTAGAGGGCACCAAGCAAAATTAGTATCACTAAACATAAAATGATAGCATATAGAATTTAAAGGTAGGACTTCTGTTTTTGTAAGGTTGAGTTTGTAACCAGAGATGCTGGAGTATAATTGAACTTCATTCATAAAGTGCGGAAGAGATTCAACAGGATTAGACATATAAACTAATATATCATCTGCATAAGCAGATAGCTTAGTTTCTACAGAATTATGTTTAAACCCAGCAATCTGAGAATTAGTACGAATGCGTTCTGAAAAAGGTTCAAGGCATAGTATAAATAATAAAGGGGAAAAAGGACAGCCTTGTCTTGTGTCTCTGGATACCGAAAAAAAATTGGAAAAATGATTGTTAACAAAAATGCTGGCTCGAGGACAGGAATACAAAAGTTTAATATATAAAATAAAAGAGGGCCCAAAACCAAAAAATTGGAGAGTATGGAACATATATTGCCAATTAATACGGTCAAATGCTTTTTCAGCATCTAAAGACAGGGCTGCAAGGTGAGATTTGTATTTTTTCCCATGTGAAATGATATTAGCAAACATCCGAGCATTATCAGAAGCCAGTCAACCTTTTACAAACCCAACTTGATCAGTTTTGATCAAAAAAGGAATGATAGTTTCAAGTCTGGATGCAATCATAATTAATTAATGATATAGGTCGATAGTTTTTACAATAAGAATGGTCTTTATCAGGTTTGGGAATTATAATAATTAAGGCATCCATAAAAGATCCAGAAGCTTTAGCTTCTGTAATAAAGGAATTAAAAAGTGCTAGGAGTTTGGGGGAAAAAATAGAATTAAAGGTGGTGTAAAATTCCACAGAGAAACCATCGGGGCCTGGAGCCTTCGATTTTTTAAAGGAATTTATAGCATTAGAAATTTCCTGAAGTGTGATGACTTTTTCAAGTGCGAGAAATTCATCAGAGAGGGAAGGTGGGGCAGGTAGGCCCCAAAAAAGTTGGTTAAATTGGGAGAGGAAGGAAAAGTATCCCCAGAGTAAAGAGATTTATAATATTCATGAAAGACTTCTGCAATATCTTCATCTGAGGAAACTAATTTATTAATAGGTTCATTAAGGATAGGGCCAATATTTTTACGTTCAGATATAATTTTTAAATAGTTAGCTAGCATCCTACCCGCTTTATTCTGACCCCAATGATATTTAGATTTAATTTTGAGCAAGATGTTACAAGCTTCATTGGTTGCTAATTCATTAAGTTCAGATTTTACGTTGATCAAATCATGAAGGGCAGAAGATGATATAGAAGTAAAATAAACATGTTCTAAGTCCTTAGGTTTGTATAGTTGATCTTCATAGGTCTTCTTGGCAGATTTCTTCTTTTTTGAGACATAGGAGATAGTGAAGGCACGAAATGCCGCCTTGAAGGCATTCCAGTTATTAGAAACAGAGGTGTCCAATGGATTATTGATAGTGAAAAATTCGACAATAAAGATAGTAGCTTCTTTGATATAAATCATGTCTGTTAACAAAAAAGTACTACGTTTCCATTGGCTAAAATGAGAGGAGGTGAGTGAGAGGTCCAAAATAGCATGTACGGGGGCATGGTCCGAAATGAAAATGGACCTAATTTCAGAGTGTTGGATAGAAGGGAGCAAAGGTTTGCTGACCAAAATATAGTCAATCCTGGAACGGGTGTGATGAACATTGGAAAAAAAAGTAAATTCATGTAAATCAGGATTACAAGTTTTCAAAACATCATATAAGGATCGAGAGGCAATGGCAGATTGAAAGGCTTCATGAGTTTTGTCAGGTTGAAATTAACATTTTGACAATCTATCAGAGAAAGGATCCAACCACTGGTTAAAATCACCAGCAACGATGATATTAGGGCAATCAATAGAGAAGAATTTTAATAATATTCCAGAATGTAGGATCAGGTATAACAGGACCATAAATATTTAATAAGACTATTGTTTTGTTCTGTATTACAATCTTTGCCATTACCCATCGTCCATCATCATCATTTTGTGTAGATAAAATCCGTACTGCCAAACCTTTATGAAACAATATTGCAACACCCCTCTTTTTATTGGTAGCAGGCTATAAAACAACTTGACCCACCCATTGCCGTTTCAACTTAAGAGATTCAACATCTGTACAGTGAGTTTCTTGAAGAAATCTGAGAGTTGAGTTTTGATAAATGAGACAATACCTTTTGACTGGATTCCCAAGACCACAGACGTTCCACGTAACAAAGTTACACATGTTGGAGGGATGGAGGGGTATAACACATTTGGAGTCAATACACTTCAATGGTATAACTATAAGAAAAAACACACCACAAGAGACAATTACATATAAAGCATACTACAAAAAATCCCACATTACCAAGGTACATTAATAGGAGAACAAAGACAGAAGCGAATGTTAAACAGAGAAAAACAGAATGAGTGGAAAATCATGAAAAGAAGAGTAGGGCAGAAAAAAAGAAAAGGGAAAGAAAAAGAGAGAGGAAAAAATGAAGGGAATGAACAAACAGATCATGGCAACACAGCCAGACCTGAAACAAGAAGAAGGAATAATGAAGGGAAAGCATGATGACGCAGAGCAAAGCGGATCACATAAGGGATAGATATAGAAAGACGAGAGCCTTAATAAGAGGGGAAGCATGCAAATAGTGAGAGGGAGAAAAAGGGGAAGAGAAGAGGGAATAGAAATAAAAGAGGAATGAAGGCAAAAACTGTCAAAGATACTAGGAAAAGAAAAACCTATGGAAGTGAGAAAGGGAAAACTGAGAAGCTAATTATAGAAAGATAGAAAGAAAGGAGCAAAACACAGAAAATCAGACATTAGTGTCCATTCCAGCGTAAGAAAAGGAGAGAAGAAAAAGTTGTAACTTTTCAGGATCTTTGAAGGAGCGTGAGCGCCCATTATGAGTAATCTTGCAGAGACCAGGATGAAGTATTCCATATTGAATATTGAGATGTCGCATCTGAGGTCGTAGAGCTAGAAATTCCTTTCGATGTGCGTTAGTGGCATTGGAGATATCCTGAGAAATGAAGATGTTATGACAAGACCAAGTAAGACAACGCTTGAGCTTAACAGCCTTCAGGACAGTCATCAATTCAGTAAATTCTAGGAATAGCATAATAATTCCACGTGGTTTTGTGGGGTTAGAAGTAGGACGGCCTAGGCGATGCGCTCTTTGGATGTTGACGGGAGTATTTGAAGGTGGAAGACCCAGAAGCTCAGGGAGAAATGTTTGAAGGAAAAGAACCATGTCTGGGCCTTCAACATTTTCCGGTAAACCATAAAGGCGTAGATTGTTACGGCGATTGCGATTTTCCATATCCTCTGTGTGAAGTTTCAGTCTATGAATTCTGTGCTCTAATATCGGAATCTTTGTGGAGATATCATGTAGCCACTAACACGTTGTTCAGTACCTTACTCTCCATAACAATCCACCTCTCCTCAATTTTTTGCAATTTTTCGTTTGTTGCAGTCATAAAGGGTTGGAGACCACGTACTTCATCCAGAATAGAATCCAAAATAGGGTTTTGAGAGGAATGGATCGGTGACGGTGGGTCATTTTCATGACGCTTAGGCTTCGTGCCAGTGATGGAGGATCTGGCAGAGTGTGAGTCGTTAGCCATATTGGTAGGAATATCAAGAGAGCTCTGGTAAGAACACAGCAGATTGATCCAACAACAATTGAAATGTGAACTGCACCTAAAAATGCACACAAAATATTCCTCAGGAAGAAACAGTAGAAATCCGTGCGATAGTTGAAGAGGGTGTAAAAAGGAAAAATGTGAGCTCAGCGGCTATTAATAGCGGCCCCTCACATCTTCAGCATAGGAACCAGTGCCAAAGAAAGCAGGGTTAGACTCAAGCACAAAAACAGGTCCGTGCATACCTAACGTGTTGCGTGGTACCAGAAAGTCAAAATATTCAGTTGCTTGAGTAGTAATGAGGCCTCTTAACATTGAGTCCAAAGAGTACAAGTATCCCTGAGCGCTCAATCATTGAACTTAGTGAAGGAGATGGCACTGAAGAAAATCCTCAAAAACAAAGCAGGTAGAAAGAATAGTGCCACAAGGAAAACATACGCAGCAAGTTATAATAGTAATCAGTCATATCTTTCCTGAAGAGAAAAATTATCAAAATCCACAGGTTGTGAGGAGAAGTGGGTGAAGTACAGTGAGGATATTGTATAGAGCAGAAGAAAAGCAGGTGAAAACCTGCTGCCGATAAAAGGGGCCTCAATAGAGCAAAAGTTCCAGTCAAGAGGAAATGCGATCGCGGCGTCCTAAAATGGCGGCCGCTCGCGTTTAATGTGGAGAAAGCAGCCGCAGAGAAAGAACTCAGGCTTCCAGTGAGGGAGAAAGCTGCAACCTGCTCCAATGTGTGCATCGCATCTTCCGACGTCCGAAGTAGCTTCGTCAGGAACGAAAGACGATGCAGGAACAGCTCATATAAGGAAATGAGTTCCGCCGATATACGGAGCTCACGAAGGATCCGCCATTTCGCTACGGTTATTACTTGCTGTGTCTTATAAGGTCATGTATGTGGTTGAGTATTAGTTGTTTGGTATGGTTGTAGAAAAGTAGCCAACAGTTATGCATATCTGACCTGTATGGTGAGAGAGCAGTTACCCAGAAGCTGCATGTGCCCAAATTCACCCCTACCAAGTGCTAAGCAACAGGTGATATTTGTAAGATTAAGCTGTCGTGAGGACTGCCTGGGATCACAGCATACACATCGGTAAAGCAGACATTGGCATGACACACAGCCTGCACGTTGATGGAGTGCCAATGTTGTCTTTTGCAGAAGATGTATACTGTGTGGTGAGGTGGATGTGCAATCAATTGCACCTACCACACATGATAAGTGGGAATTTATATTAAAATCCCTAGCAACCCTTTATCTTCCTGGCAGTGTATGTGGTATGCCAATGTAGAGATTTCTTTTCCTATTTATGCATCTCAGGACTTGACTGTGAGATGCCAACAATGTGACTGGACACCCTCTGAAAGGATTGAATGGCAAGAGAATGTAGAGCCAAGAAGATATTCATATCAGTTGGGATAGCCTGGGAGCGGCATGTATCAGAATCAGAATCCTGCTCCCACTCAGAAACCATATCCAAGATGGCATCCGGTGCAAAGCAGAATCTAAGAATTGCATCTTGGCTGGACATCCCAAAGATGTTAGGGCCATATGTATCAAGCAAAATTGAGATCGCAAATGCCAAAATTCACAGAATTTTGGCATTTGCGATCGCAATTTTGCTTAGTGGTATGTATGAGTCAAATCTGCATGCAAAATAAGGAATCACAAAATTTGCAGTTCCTTATTTTGCGATTGCATTTAAGGAATCGCAAATTTTGCGATTCCTTAAATGCAATTTAAGAAGCACCAAAAAAGTGCAATTTAGCCTTAAGGAACCGCAAATTACCACCAACTTCAAGTTGGTGGTAATTTGCAATTTCTTTGAAAAATGCACTTTTTTGCATTTTTCAAAGTGCAATGTGTAGGACATACATGCCCTTATTGCATGTATGTGCACCACTTGTTCACCCATGCTTATTTCAGGGGTGCAACAGGGTGTCCTTTTGACACCCTTGCACCCTTGAAATTGCATTCTCAATTTGCGATTCTCTAATTGCTAATCGCAAATTGAGAATGTCTTCCCATTCATTCCTATGGGCCTCTAGGCCCATAAGAATGAATGGTGAGGTAATCCTTAATTGCGAATCACAATTTGAGATTCGAAATTAAGAAATATGTGGGATTCGCAAAATTTATTGCAAATCATACATACATAGTCTTTTGCGATTCTCAAATAGCGTTTCGCAAAAAAAACGCTATTTGAGAATCGCATTTTGATACATATGGCCCTTAATCTTTTGCCTGAAAATCCTCTCTGCTTTTCTCTTCCTCATCCTCCGCCTCATTTCATCCATTTGCATGATGAAGGGAACACCCCACACACACATTAAGTGACATGGTGAAGGCTCTGAAAGAGTTTGTTGTAGTATACTCTTTTTTTAATGTATTCCGCTTGGCTGTGATTGGCTGGCCTTACGACATTCTGGTGGAGATGGGTGGGGGGGGTTGTAAACACATTCACAGGAGTTTGGGAAGTTAAATTACATCTTGACTTATGGTTAACATTCATATTTAAACAGACTGAGAGAAAATACATGAGAGAAAATACATGACAGACAAATCATTATTATATTTACACTGAAAATGTAAAAGTTTTTGCAAAATAACATTTCATTTTATTGTTGCCTAATATAATGATTGTATTGTACTAAATATTTCTACATTGTTTTGGGGGTTGGTGATGGCCATCTCAAAACACATTTTAAAGACACTCCAATATAGGACATTGCTCCTCTCTGTTTCCCTCAAGTTTATCCACAGTTGTTGACTTTTGTCCCACAAGGTACTTGTGTGCCTCACTCATTGTGAACTCCAATGTTTAGTTACATGTTGTCACACTCAGTTGTTTTCTAAATTAATTGCACCCATATACATATAGGACAGACAGAGGCTTGAGACCCCAAATTGTTTGTGATTGCTGTTTCGTACTACTGTTTGTAGTATTACAAATTCTAATACATCAATATGGTGTCTAATGTAGGTCCTATCTACAGTTTTGCACTTCCGCCTGTCCTATTACTTCTGTGTGGAGTGCTCCGCTCCAAGTGTGGAACCTCTGCCCTGAGTGCATAGACACCTCCCTGAGCACAGAGGTTACGCCCTAAGTGTAGAGACTCTACAGTCATAAAGATAATACTCATGAGTGCATTTGTGAATACCAAAAAGTAGTAAACGTAGACTTACATCCGAGATTATCTTTGTGAATCGGGCCCATGTGATGACAGCAATTAGAAATGTGTGTTGTTATGAAATATGTTGAGCATATATAATAAATGGTTGACATATGTGTAAGATGTATAGAGAAATATGCATGTTTTCATAACACATCATTATTAATTAATGTATTAGTTCATAAATTAGAGTCTCTAAAATAACTTAACTTGTGTGTTGGATGAGGACTTAAAGATGAGCCAACAATTGCTTACAGAACTTTTCCAGGAAACAGTCTATGCGTGAATTGGAAAGTGGTGCATATCAGGTGGATAAGTTAAATATTGCAGTTGCTCACATTAGGACATCACATTTTGTGTCTTCTGATGGTGGCTTTTTAGATGTTGTACTCAACTGGGCCAGATGAGTGATCACTCTTCAGGGCCTCTGATATGGCCTGAGTGTTAATAAAGTGGGTAGTGGCAGGTGGCTCTATGTGCAACAATGTCCTGGTGTCCATCGAGCTGCCAGCTGTAGATAGTTTTGGGACCTAGCTGGCAGCAGATGGGGCTTAATTTATAAAGCTGAACTGAATGAGACACTGCTGTAGAGAATGCTCTAAAGCCATCCCCCAACCATTCCACAATATAGAGTGTAGCCACTCAGGTGACGATCCAGGAGATCATTTTGGGCCCTCTGACAATCCCTGGAAGGTCATTCCTGGCCCTTGGGAGTTCAATATTGCAGCCTTGCAGATTCTCCTGCTGTGTACCTGCACCAACAGCGGTTCTGCCGCAGTTCTTTCCGAACCATCTTGTGACCTTGAGTAGGTGGCCACAAGTGTAGTGCTTCCTGGCTGCACACTGGATGTTATTGCTGTGGTTGTTACTGGAGCTAGGACCATGGTGACCAGAGGGGGCTTATAAGGTCAAGATGTGCATAATGAGGATAGGATTCTGTGGGAGGTATTAGCACTTGTCTCCTGAGGGTAAGCTGCTGACCACCCAAACCTGATGGGATCATCCACATCAGCAGAAGTGCTGCTCCCACTGAAAGCTTTTGATCTTCTTTTCTCAGACAAGTTGAGTGCAGTAGAGGTTAAAGACTGAAATCTCCTTATTATCAAAGTGTAAATAATGTAATTAGACAATAATAGCTTTACTTATTATAAGCAATAAATCAACTCTAAAACATTTGCTCTTTATTGATTTTGTAATGTCAAACTGATCTTCAGTATTTTCTAGACTACCACTAATAAAACATAAAATAATAATACCAGCATTTGTAAAGCGCATAGCTACCTTAGGTGATATGTCCCAGAGCTGGGGTCCGTCAGAAAGATTAACCGCGATATCGCCCAGTCATATGGTGCCGGCTGAAACTACTGCCGGCACCGGGGATCGAACCGTGAACCCCGTGTTCTGGAATCAGCCGCCCTGGTCATTGCACCACACCTCTTCTCTCCCACTCAAACTGAGAATCCATCAAAATGTTTTGCTTCATAAGAAACAATAAAATGTTTTGGAAAATTGATACAGAGTGAAGTGAGGTTGTTTGTGGTTTCATAGGTCGGGGCTGGCCCAGAGTTTGTGAGCTGTGAACCCTAGGGCCTTATTTCTGGGTCTTTTGCCGTAGGGCAGCTCAGCAGGCCTTGCTGCTGCGCAGGCATATGGCAGAAGAAAAGGGCAAGAATGCACTGTTTCTATTAGAGACAGTACATTCCTGTGCTGGCACACAATGGGCTGTCGTGCGCCAATGAGGGCACATTTGCACTATGGTGCAAGGAAGCCTACATTGCGGGGATGAATATTTTTGTGCAGGAAGGGAAACCGCCCAACACAGAAACAATCACAAGAGGCTTTTTCCTCTTTCTATGTGTGCTGTAGAATGCAGCACACATAGAAAGAGGAAAAACAAGGAGAAATAAAGATATTTCTCCTCGTTGTGCCTCCCTTATGCCTCCCCTGGGGAGGAGTAAGTTTTTGGCACTGCCTCGGACTTATGATTACTTGTAAATCTGGGGCAGTGTCAAAAAGCCATGGATGTTGCTGGGAATGACTCTAGCAACACCCATGGAATGACCCTTTCATGCAGTTTTCTGCGTGAAAAGAACACAGATTTATAAGGCCATGAAAAGCCTCGTAATATGGTTTCCCGTGGCATTATAACCATGCCAGTGGCACGTTACGCCACCAGAACGTCAAAAATGTGACATTCTGGCACCCAAAAAGTGCCGGCAGAACCTCATAAATGAGGTCCCTAGGGTTGTTTGCCTCTCCTAGCCCAGGGTTCTAACTACACCTAACTCTCTTCCCCTTTAGTCCCATATCTTTAGGACTCCACTGTATGTTCTTCCTGGTCACCCTTTGTGTTGCCTATCTTAGACTTGCCTGAACTTACTAACTGTAGCCCTTTGCCTCTGGCATGTTTTTGGGACTTTGTGGGCCTTCCCTAGCTCTTAGCCTAACTAATTAGTTTCTTGTCATACTTCTCTTCCAATGCTACTTTGTCAGTTTAGGTGCCTTGTCAACACTCTGTGATATAGAATAGGCCAGACGGAATTTTTAATTCTGTCTGCGGAATTGGAGGAATTAGGAGACTGTGTGACTCTTTTATCATGGACTTCCAGCCATATTCTGCCAAATAACGCGGAACAATGTGAAGCTCCAGCAAGTGAGCTGGTGTGGATGAGCGAAATTTGGCATCCCCTAGTGTGATTTTCAGCCACTAGGAACCCTTTCGGCGTGATTTTCAAATGCCAGCTGTTGCGATCAGGGGGCTACTTCTTGAGTAGATTTTCTGCTTGAGCAACAGCAAAATCAACTCGAATGGCCATACAATTTTGCACATTCGAGTAGATTTTTCAGTGTGGAATGCACTAGAGGCGCTAAATCGCACCACAACGTGCATTTTTTCCACCCATTGACAGAACTCCATGGAATAATGCAGAGTTTTTATGTAACTTCGAGGAATTCCGCAGAGTGAAATTTCACAAGTTCTGCCCATCCATAAGTAGAGTTTCTCAAACACTTTAGTGTCAATATTTGTAATTATGAAAAATCCTAGACTTCTTATGGAGGTTAGTGAGGACATTACTTTCAAGACAAAGCATACAATCAGGATTGCAGAACTGCAAATGACGAATCAATCATATGCGACCCACAAAACTCCCCCCATCCCTCTCCCCCATCTCCCTCCCAGGCAACAGCTATACCATAATCGGCACTCTTCGGTGATGTAATAATACATTTTTGCACGTCATAGAAATAACAATCAGTAAGTGCAATCCCTGAGGCACCTGCCTGAAGGTCAGGTAGCCAGTCGAAGTAGGAGTACAAAACCCATCAGGTTCAGGACTGTCGCAGTTCGAGTAGGAAACAGCAGCACATAGGGCGACACATTCAAAATATGTCTGGGTGGGACATCAGATAGGATGTAATAGGGGCCCAAAAATCCTTAGGGTGGGAGGACTCTGATAACTCCTCCTCATACACCTTCAATTGATCTCTACAATAAACTAAATCACAAAGCCACTGCTTTACAGTAGGAGCAGACCTCGATCCCCATCGCTGCGCCACCGCCCTTTTTGCAAACAGAGTGGAGATCGCCACAATACATCTGCTAGCTGGTTTCAGGCATTTAACAAAACCAAGGAGGCACAGCTCAGGCATACAACCTACCGGTTCCGACACCACTTCCATCAAAATGCGAACCACTTCAGTCCAAAAAGCAAGCACGCCACTGCACCGCCATGCAACGTGATAAAAATCTGCATTCGCAGCACCACACCTCACACAGTCCACAGTCTCTCTCAGGCCGTATTTATATTATCTCAGGGGGGAGTAATATATCTGATGCAGGTATTTAAAATGTATAATTCTCAGATTACAATTGGCTGTGAGACGACCCGTGAGTTGACAGCATGCCGTCCGGACCTCCAGCATGATGGGGTTGCCTAGCGCAGTCTGCCAGCGCAGGCATGATGGATGCTCCTCAAGCTCTTGTTCCCGCAGGGAGGAGTTATAGAGTTTAGTAATGAGCCCTTTGCGACTCTCCCTTGTCAACAAGGCTTGCAGTGCACGAAGTGCAGTGGGCTCCGCAGGGAACTCAGGATTTGCAGCACGGATAGCTTGACGAACTCGGACATATGTGAAATTAAACATAAAGCTACGGTCTACACCATTCTGAGCATCGTGCAGTGGTTTAAAACAACCCTCCTTATATAGATCCCGCACTCTGACGATGCCAGCAGTCAACAGCTCCCAGCAGGGCAGAGGACTACCGAGCCGCACACACGGCTGGATGAGACGCTAGGGGTAACAGTGGATCATATAGGTTAGATAGCTGAGCTTTGGACGGCAGTGCCCGCCATACCCATGACGTGCACAGCAGAGGATTTATTTCTTTCCGGGGCATGCCCGACCCGCCCGAGAGGACCATCGCCTGCAATGGAACAGTGATCCGTTTCAATAGCCACGTGAGGCTGAGAGCGTTGTGGGAAATGCTAGTAATCAGCGAAGTGTGCCTGCGCACATAGATAATAGAGGCGAAGATCTGGAGCCTCAAAACCACCCTCCGATCAAAGGGCTGCACCAGCAGATTCCATCTACACCTGGGCTGTTTCCCCCCCCCCAACCAAAGGTCAACAGTGCAGATTGTAGTGTGCGGAACAGCACTATATTCAATTTTATGCGTATGTTGATGAAGAAGTATAGCATCTTAGGCAAGAAAACCATTTTTACAACTGCTATCCTATTAGCCAACGATAGGGGGAGATGCGACTACCTTTCGGCCTGCTCAGTAATGCGCATAATGGTTCACCCATAATTCTCTGTATCACCACAGCAGGGTCTCGGTATATCCACACTCCCAGGTATTTCACGGGGTCGGAGGTCCAGGACAGATGAAAATCAAGTTCTGTTTCAGTTTCTTTGGTGTGTGCAGTAAGCGGAAAGGCCACTGATTTGAACCAGTTAATACTGAGTCCCGAGAATCTTTAAAACTGAACATATTCCCTGAGTAGCGGGGACAGGTATACAGAGGGCTTTTGGACATAAAGCATCATGTCGTCTGCAGATAAGGAAACAATCAATGGTCGTTATCGAAACCTCAATGCAGCGGCCAAATGTTTCTGGTGTAGCTTACATGCCAGAGGTTCTAGTGCTAGTGAAAAGAGCATGGGTGACAGGGGACAGCCTTGTCGCGTGCCCCTCTCTGTAGGAAATATTGACATCACCCTACCATTGACTCGCACCCGAGCAACCGGCCCACTGTAGAGGACCCTAAGCCACCGCACGAAGAAAGGGGGGAATCCCATCCAGCTCAGAAGAGTAAACATGTAGGACCAGTGCACGGAGTCATAGGCTTTTGCTGCATCGAGCAGCACAGCAACAGCCTGGAAATCAGGTTCGAAAGAGTGCAGTGTGGAGAACAGCGTGCACAGGTTATGAGTTGTGGAGCGTTCCATGACGAAGACAGATTGATCCGGCAGTACCAACAGGGGTATCAGAGGCTGTAGCTTGATGGCAATCATTTTCGCCAAAATCTTCGTGTCAATGTTAATGATTGAGAGAGGGCGGTACAAACCACACTTATTGGGGAGTTTGTCTGGTTTTAGCAAGGTGACTAGGGGGGCCTCCCGGAGAGAGGGCAGTAGGATCCCAGTGTCATAGGCCTCTGTGTAGACATCTAATAACCTAGGAGCTAGGGTTGCTGCGTATGCTTTATAGAATTTGCTCGGTAAACCATCCGGACCGGCGGCTTTACAGGTTGGCAGGGACATAATGGCTTCCCTCACATCCTCCTTGTCAAAGGGCTGCACCAAATATTCACGATGTACATTGGACAGCCATCCTAGAGCTACATTGTCAAGATAGTCATGAGTCTCCTCAGTAGAAGGGGATTCCCTAGCTGCATATAGGTCCATATGAAATTTTAGGACGACATCACAGAGTTCCTCCGTCGAGTAACAAGGCTCACCATTGTCATCCAGAAACTCAGTGATGGTTTCCTGGCTTCTTGGCTCTGTGAGTTTCTGGGCGAGGGAGCAGCTAGGCCCCCCCACCCTTGCCATAATACCTAGCTATTCTGCGCCGCGAGCAATGCAGCAGCTCCTGGTCCACAGCTTTGTTATTCTCCGTGGCCAGTTCCCTTACTTCTGCCAGTTTGGCGGCGGAGGGATCCACGTCGAAAGCACGCTCCAATTTTGAGATGTTGGTCGCCAGTTTCCGTATCCTATGCTGGATATCCCTCAGGACACCTGACTGTATCCCGATACAGGCACCTCGGATGGTGACCTTAAAGGCCTCCCAGAGAACACCCACACTCTGCACAGTGCCTTCATTTTCTATAAAATATTTCCTGATCGCCTCCACTATAGTCTGCTTAAATACCGGGTCTTTAAGCTCCGAGGGTTGGAGCCGCCACGCAAAGGGCGGTGCCTGATATTCCAGTAGCCATATCTCTAGTAGCACAGACAATTGGTCTGATAAGGAGCGGGCCTCTTGCGATACCTTCGTTGTCCATGTACAGACCACCTCCGAGACCAACCAAAAATCAATGCAGGACCAAGAACAGTGCACCGACGAGGCGAACGTGCTCTCCCGGGCAGCGGGATGGCACTGGCGCCACACATCGTGCATGTGGACAGCGTCTATGATCCCCAACAACATATCCGCCACCCGTTTGGACAGGGTCTCACTGACTCCATGCCTGTCCATAGTGACATCTAAACATAAACCAGCAACACGCTCTCACATCCCAACCTGCCATGCACAATCACAAGCCGGCCACTAACATCCGCTTCGATTCTAATCGCCGTAAAGGGGACCCCCTTTGTCACCAAGGTCAACACCCCCTAAGATGAGTAGGAGATGAGTAGGAGGAAGACACTTTCACACTCGCCCAATGTGCACCTATGTTTTTTACCGAATCAATGGTCAAATGGGTTTCCTGAAGAAGGGTGACATGCACTCCCCTACAATCCAGACATGCAAACATCATCCTGATCTTCCTTGGCGTGTTAAGGCAGCATATATTCCATGTGAGAAACTTAATACCGTTACTCATTACAGGGCATCAACAAGAGTAGAAACTTGACAAATAATTGTGAACAGAGTAACTTCGAGCAGTGGCTAATGACATACACACTTATTATGTGCCTGGGAAAGGACCAAAAACATTCCCCCACCCCCACCCGAACAATCCCATCCTCCCACCCACTTCAGCACCCCAACCATGCCAAAGCCATCCCAACAACCATCTCACACTTCCTCCCCCATGCAATAGTAAACCAAACTCAGGGTACACCCATATGCGGAGGGCACGATGCGCTACCCTCCCACAGAGTAGGAGTCGACCGAGCAAGCAATGTCAGAGCAACGCGACTCATATCCAATAGTCCATCGTTTCACTGGAAAGAGAAGAAGCATACTGTGTATTCGGAGAGACCAACAGTGCTAAAGTTTGCTGTGTAAAGATACAATAGGGACATATAGTATGAGCGGAACCCCGTGTAGAAACCAGTAGTGCTGACAGTGAAGAAAGAGGCAGCTGAGCCATCTAACAAATTAAAGGGGATGCAAAACCAGTCCAGCGTCCACAGATATGCTAACTGTTAGTCACCTTCAGTAAATGCACCAGAAGCGCAAAGATTAAGTGAGCATGAAAGCAATGAGACCATACAGAAATCTGATCATGAGCAAGGGACTACGAGAAGAAAAACAGACATGTCTTCAGAAGTAATTTAGATTACAAAGGGCCCCATTCCTCCTCATCGTCATGCGCCGCCGTAGAGTCCCGTTTCTTGTGATTCCATTTTTAGCATGCTCCATTGCGGCCTTCGGGGAGGAGAAAATCTTGCTGTCATCCGCAGCGCCTATGCGGAGCTGGGCCGGATATGACATATGTGTTGCCCTGATGTACAATAGTGCCCTTCTCCCTAGCCAGGCCCACAATTGTGTCACAGTCCCTATAATTCAGAACCCTGGCTATGACAGGGCGAGGAGGAGCCCCGGGAACGGTCGCGCAGCCAAGAACCGATGAGCATGCTCGACAATGAACATGCTGGACAAGTGTTCTGTACCAAAGATGTCCGAGATTAGGAGCTCAATGAAAGTCTCCATCTTTCCCACATTTGTCGATTCTGGCAGCCCTGTAATACGTATATTATTGCGCCGGGACCGTGCTTCTAAATCCTCGTTCTTTGCCTGGATAACTGAAAGGAATTTTTCCATATTTAAGGTTTTATCAGAAACTGTGGACCGTCCATATTCTGTTGCAAAGACCCTCTGTTCCACCTCCCTCATGCGAGCACTTTGTTTGTCAAGTTGTGAGGAGGTGTGGTCAAGCCGATGATTCACCGCAGCCATTCCATCCTCGATAGATTGCAGAGTGCGCTGCATGGCCACCAATGTGGATTCCAGCGTGGGGGGTCCGTCCGTGTGTGTGTCAGAAGCAGCCTTCTGCAGAGTCTTGGGGGCTCTTCGCAACTCAAAGGTGAGACGTGGCTGGTTCTTTTCCGTCCTCCCCATTGGGGCTATCTCACAGGGAAAAAGCCAGGACGGGTTCCCAAGGCAAGCGCTTAGAGACCCCTGGGTGATAAGCACTATATAAATCCACAATACAATACAATACAATTGTTGTCTTTGGCGTCCCAGTACAAAGTAGAGGAGTCGACGTGGGGCGGGTACAAGCAATTATTGGGCACCACCTAGGCCAGCGCCCCCACAGTAGGGTACAGTTATTCTTGACCGGCCTCACCTGGGGCCGAAGGCGGTGTAGCAGAGCCCTGTTCAGAGCCTAAGGTGTCCCATCAGTAGAGTCCCCACATGCAGATGTACACCCCGGGGCAATCCAGTAGGTGGGCCGCTCAGGCCGCAGGGCAGCACATGGGCGCAGCAATGCCAAGATCAGGGTACTCCAAACAGAAGCAGGGAAGCCCCTCGCAGACAAGCCTGTCCCAATGTCCAGTACACCAAGGGCGGGAGGCCTATAGTGAATAGTTTGCTCTAGGATCTACTTTGAATAATGATATTCCTAGAGGCATAGAGATTAGAGGCTTGTGACATGTAGTATTCCGTATGCCCTGGTGTTTCAGTACAAAACACTGCAGGTGCTGTATCATCTAATGGCCAGCCTCTCTACTCAGCAATGTTTCTGCCAGGCCTCAGTGAAGCAGCGAGCAGCAGGCCCAGCGGTGCCACCCGCTGTGCATCTCCACCACCAACCTCAGCAATAATCTTTGCAGGCGCAGCACCCTGCCCGTGAAGTCAAAAGCAAATGCCACCAAGATTTGCTCACAGCTCTGTAAAGCCCCTGCTCTCCCCAGAGGCAGGCCACGGGGAGTCTCCATCCAGGTAGGCCTCAGTTGACTCCGCGCTCCGACTCCTGCAGCCGCGCTGGAGTCAGGCCCCGCACCGGCCACAGTTCGCAGAACGTGGCCTCAGCCCAAGGCTCGATCCCACCTCCACTGCTCGAGCCTCAGCTGGAACCACGAACCAGCCCCACTCACCGCCGCTTGCACCGACAGGCGCTGGCAATCCGGCCTGCCACAGCGATGATCTGTCTCACAGGGAAGCCTCCCTCAGCAGCAATTATCTTCCGATCCGGCACCTCAAACGATATCGGCCGCATCCTCAGACTCAGCGGCCGGATCCTCTCTCCGCTGGTGTCCCCTCGCTAGATGGCCACCTGCACCTTTGGCGCACATCCAGTGGGTCCCGGCAAGGTGGATTGCAGCTGCCGCAAAGCGCAGCCCCGCCATAGAGCAGGAGGGGCCGCGCAGGAAGACCGATAGGACACCTGGCCCCACCCAAGGAAAGGGCCTACCCTACAGTAACACAGCGGCCGCCATTTTCCAACTCACGGCGTCTGGGCAAGGCAGCCGCTTCTTCCCCATGGTAGAGACATGACAAGGCCACAGGTACCACCGGCAGGTGCAGCAGGTGATTGGGAATCCGCACAGGGTCTTAGCGACCACAGAATGCATGTGATGCAGCAGATAATGGTCGGATTATGGCTCGGTCAGGCAGAGCCTCACAGCAGTGCGGCCATCTTGCTGTGCATCCTCTAGCCCTCCTCCCTACATAGTACAGTATTATTTCAACATTGAAGGCAGAGTCCCACTCAAAATGTACTATCACAATGATTCTGTAATGACCTGTTCATTATATTTTCTTGTGTTCATATTTCTTTCTGCGTGATGCAATACTTTGGAGTGCTATGTGCATCATCTTTGAAATGTGACAGTGACTTGGCAACTTGGAGATTGGGCTGGAGGGTTGATCCGTGGTGGCTGTACTCTTTTCGTGGTGGGTGCATTAATGAGAACTCTACTTGAACCTATGCCTCCATGTTTTCTTAACACTGGCGATATCAGGATGGCCTGATTTCATAATCGGGTTGCCCTGATGCCTCACGAGATCTCGGCTCCTGCTGTACCCCTTCGTCATTTTTACCATGTCTAATGGCTATCCAGCTTCTAATGTCTCCTGCCAACTTTGTCACAGCTTTATTGCAGCTTTTTGATCCTAACTCCTATTCTGTCCTGCCCTTGTCCCAGAACTTCTTTGACATGCTTGCGAACCACACTTTTTTCTCTCGCTCTTTGAGAGCGAGATTGAGGTGCATCCAGTGAGGCAGGGTTAGATGTACGTAAATCAAGCGGCAATTTCAAATCAGTAATGGTAGGTAGTAGTCTCAAAATAATTACAGTATTTGTAAATACAATTAGAGAGTGACATATTTCTAATGTAATATAATTTTTACTATTGGAAAGAAACTCTGTGCTGTATATAAAAATTGCATGATTTGCAACATTTTTTAAAGGAAGTAGCTGTGCTCACATTGTTGTTACAGATCACAGGGGCAGTATGCCTAAAATGAGATGACTGCAAGGGCCACTGTCTTCATATTAACCGGTTTTTGACAATAAGTGGCCCCTTGTTTTGTTCACAGCAAGAGATGCCTGTGGCAGCTAGTGCTTCTCCTTAAAGTCTTCTAGTAGAAATGTGACTGTGTCCCAAAAGCCCCCCCCCCCTTAAACTCTTCTAGGATAAATGCAGAAAAGATGCTTATCCTTGACCATGTGCCATGAAAATTGTGCAGTTGCCTTTTGGCTATATTCATGCTATAGAAATGCCATTATGGACTGGTACTGCCTAATCCCCCTCCTCATATTACTTTAAAGACCCTTGGGGTGTGAATCCTCCCTTCCCCCCAAGGCAAACAATTCAAACACCATAACTGTTTGGATTAGGGGGTAGTAAACCCCGGCCGTATTGTATTAAAAAAATAATAAAACATTAAAATTAGTATTATTTACATTATGTGCAATACGCAGAAAGTCCAATACATTGATAGGTACAAAATATCAATTGGCTAACCTTAACATGTTTCTAATACATTGCCATTCCTATAATTTTGTTTCTGCATATCCCTGTGAGAGCCTACGGCAAGGTCAATGACTGGCGGCCCCAGATCCCGATAAAGCTAAGTCCCAAAACTCCGACCCAAGTGACGTTGCATAGTGGGCCCAGCTTCCCAGATGGATACCTCTCCCACGCCCCCCCCACACCCTCAACCTTAACTCCATAAAAGGGGCGGGCCACTGCAATTATGCATCCTTGCGCCCTTGAGCGCATGCGTGTGCGGGGGTGGCCAACCAGCCTACTGGAAGTAAGACTTCCCTGCCCACCGCACCCTTTCACGCTACCGGCTGTAACTGCCCCTGGAGTTCTATGAGAGACCCTCTGTCTCCCCCTCGGGCATCCCCATTTGAGAATGGTGATGCCCGCTAAGGACCTAAAACTATGCTCACCAATCATGACCTTACCACCACAGGCCAGTATAGTTGCCAACTATCTGGCCTCCCCCTCTGCATACTCAGAAGGTCATGTCCTGTGCCTTGCGCCCTCCAACCATGCTAGTATGTATGCTAGTATGTCCTCCATGAATGCCTGATTCCCTTGACTCAAGAGGTGAACCCCATCTTGCAGAAACAACTGCTCGCCCCGGATGTACCCATGTCCTATTGACGTAAGTTTAGGGGTTCTGAGCAACTTTTCCATCTTGTTGTTGATCCTCTTTACCGAGTGATTCAACGCCCACATAGACTCACCCCCCTCCACTGGAATCTTGGGATCATGGGCTACAAGACTATCAGGGCCTCGGGCATTTATTCACCAGCCACCCCACCTCAGTAAGCAGGGTCTCTATAACCCCCCTCTGCCCCAGGTGTACCAGGTCATTACCCCCTAAATGCAAGATATAAACTGTAGGGGGTCCCTGATTTTTACTCAGGGCGCATATCACCAGCTCCCTAAACTGACTAAAGCGCAGACCACACTGTCCATAAAAAGAGTTCTTGCACCTGCCTGTCGTGCCCTCATCTCGTCAGAACCTGTAAGCAATTCTGTAACTGTTGTATGTAAGAATGTCCAATAATCCAAACTTCCTGTTCTTCCTGGTCCCAAGCATAAACCTGGGCCATGACATGCGCTGTGCATTGCTGAACTGTTGACTGTTGCCCTCCTGCCTGACAGGAAGGCACAACCTTTGCAGGACAGTGAACCGATGCAAGCTCCCCCCCTGCGACACAGGCTGTAGAAACTGCAAATCAACCAGGAAAGAAAAACCAACTGTCAGTGCATTTCCCTGCAACCCTTAAAGCATATATAGGCACACATAGCATTTGTAACAGATTGAGGACCACCAACCAATCCTTTGTACCTCATTTCCATTAAACCCCCTGGCCACTGCTTCGTTGGCGGACCCTAACCTAAAGGAGTGGGTCCCAAAGCTAGCTGGATCTAAACCCATGACCATCCTGAACTGGTAAATGGTGAGCAGTGTCCTGTCCAAAGGGACCAGTAGTGGCCCCGTGGCCTTTGGTCGTTGTGCCAGGAAGGTCTCCAGTCTGTTAATGGAGCAGCAGAGACTTCCTTCAGCTCTACGCAAGACTATGCCTTCCCCTCTGCCTTCCTTCGTTTTCGACCTGGGTATTGAAATCAATACAGAGTTCCCTTTAATCTGTACATGTCCCAACTGAAGCCCCCCTGCCAGTCCCTTTTATTTTTTTGCCACTAGTTCCCCTTCCTGAAAACGCCATAGAAAGCCAGACAGAAAGCCACGTGAAACAGAGTTGCCTCCCGCAGAGAATTACACACTTGATGCAGAGCATCCATCAATGCGGCCAATGTCTGAATTCTTATGGGTCTTCTTTCATCAGGCTGCACCCCCTGTAGGCGTTGCCACCCCTTCAAAGCTTTTTGCACTATGAAAGTGCCGGTGGGATCACCCTTACCCCTAGCTTTTTCAAAAAAGGAAATGGCTGTGATATGACGCCTTGCTGATGCCACCGAACACTCCTCATCCCTCATAGCTCTCAGATAGGAAACCAGGGACCCAGTGTCGTGCCATTTGTGCTCCTAACTGTCCCCCAAAAAATGGCACTAGAACCCAAACGCCCCTTCGTATGCCCTCCTGGTCCTGGGTGCTAGGCTAGCTGCCATGAGGTCCAACAACTGGGGGCACCAAGCTGCCAAAGTAGTTCTGGGAAGGGCGTTGGGTTATCTGCCACTTCTAGGTGACGGGACCTGAACACCTGCATCTTAAAGCGAGAGAGCGCATCAGCGGCATGGTTCTATACTCCTGGCACATGCTTAGCTCTAAACAGCAAATTCATCTTCATGCACAGCAGTATTATCTCTTTTAAGAGCCGCAAGATCATTTTACATTTTGCAGTCTGGTTATTAATACATTCTACCACCGCCATGTTGTCTGATAAAAATACCACAGTTTGGTCCCTCAGTTGTTCAGGCCAGATGGACAGCGCCACCAGGATGAGGAATAGCTCCAGGAAGCTTATGTTGCTTGTGAGCCCTGATTCTTCCCACCATGCTGGCCAACGCTGCGCAACCCATGCTGGACCCAGGATGGCGCCAAACCCTTTGGTGCCGGATGCATCAGTCATGAATCCTATCTCTGGACTGGACCCGGAAGGGCTGGGCTACACAACTCTACAGTTGAAATCATGCAGGAATGTCTTCCATATCTGCATGTCCTGTCTGACTTCGCTCGACAGTCTGGTGTGATGGTGCTTCTCCTTAAGCCCTGACAGCCTGCGCGATGTTGCGTGAAAAAGGTCGAGCCATTGAGATTATCTCTAGCGCAAAGTTTAATCGTCCCACAACCTGCTGTAACTGGAGAAATGCAACCTTCTCTCTTGTCAGGCAGTGCTGAAACGCAGTCCCAAAAGCTGTTACTTTCTCTAAAGGTAATCGTGACAAACCCTGCACTGAATCAAACTCTATCCCCAGAAATTCAATCTCTGGGTTTGGCCCAACCGTTTTTTTGTGTGCCAATGGTACGCCTAACTCCTGCATGAGTGCGCAAAACTTCTGCAGTGCTAACTTACAGTCGAATGATCCTGGTGCTCCCAGGAACAGAAAGTCATCCAGAAAGTGTAATACCAACTGGTGCCCTGTCGCTCACCTGAAAACCCACTCCAAAAAGGAACTGAATTTCTCACAATAGGCACAAGAAACAGCACAGCCCATGGGCATACACTTGTCTACGTAGTACTTCACCCTGAATTGGAAACCCAACAGATGAAAGTCCAGCATGTGCACTGCCAGCAAACGGAAAGCTGACTCAATATCTGATTTTGCCATCAATGCGCCCTGCCCCAACCCCCTGATCAAAAGAAGTGTACCTAACACTGCATAAATCACCATCAATGGCATTGTTCAGAGACTGTCCTCTGGGAGTGGATAGATTATGAATCAATCGGACTTCCCTGTGCTCTTTCTTGGGAACCACCCCTAGTGGGCAGCAGACAAAGTTTTCCATTGGGGGATCCTCAAATGGGCCTGCTACTCTGCCCATAGAATTCTAGCAGCATCTGGGCAGTTGTAGCTATTTAACCAAAGTATCATGGCACTCATGCTTATGGGGATCTGGCCATAGCGAGGGACACACTCTCAATACTGCTTCTTGCCTCACTTATCTCTTGTTTTCTTAAAACATTTAGATTCAGGATGTGATAAATTGCCACAGAATAACCAGGCATGTTTAAATGTACATGTCCCAGCTGCTCTGGTACACGCATGCCTGTTGAAATCCCAACAAGCCCCCTTTTTTCCACCGACCCCGCATTGCCTGGGGTGCCTGAACGAAAGGACTGTATCCGAGAGGGGTCCTGAGACTGTACCCGGGCGTTGTCAGAGGGCCCTTGAGTTAGATTATTTAAGTGTATGATCATGTCTAGGGTAGGATCAAATAACTTTGCTCTCCTAAATTCCTTGTCAAACCCCTTCCACCCACTTCCCCAATATTTATCATGGGTGCACGTAATCCTGTTTCGGTAACAAGCAATTAGCGAACCCAAGGTTGTGAAATTCTCACACACGATTGACATATAAGTTGTGAAAGCTTTTATCCAGTTTGCTAAAGTTTCCTCGACATTGTATTTTAATATTGTAATAGCCCATTCCCTAGGATGAGTCAACTTTTTATTCCTTTGGCCTCCTCCCTCTCTGCCTCATCTATTAACAGGGAAAACATATTCACGTACGTGCCCTTCCAAATGTTTTCCTTCCTCTCTTGGGACAAATGTCGCCCCAATTGCTCCCTAGATGAGCCCATTTCACCCAAACCCAAGGGCAGTAAGGTCTTTGTTATACCTGATGCTGCGGACTCTACCAGTCTTGCTGCGCCTGGATCTGTTGGTGTGATTATTGGCGGTGGAACTCCACCATTCCCTGATGGTACTGTACTCCCTGGCACTGCACCCCCTGGCGGTACTGCCGGCCCATCCTTAGGTTGAACCTTTTCAAGTTGCACCATTATCTGTCTGGCCTTTGTCATCACATCCCCCCGCTACCTGACATTCCTGCTGCTTGGGACCAGTTCCCTATTTTTTCGAACCAGGGAAGTACCGCTGCCATATTGGACACTAAATCAGGCTGGCCTAGCATATTGCGGGCTGAGCCCCCGTCTGAGGGACAGGCAGGGCCTGTGGGGTGCCCCCCATTCCTGGCTGACCGTCAGTGTGAAGTGTGGGTGCCGGCGTACTAGGACCCTCAATGCCCTCTGGGATCGATATGGGGTGCCTTGGCTGAGACACCACCCCCACAAGGAATGCCCCTTCCTGTCCAGCACCCTCAATAGGTGCAGGTGCCCCACCCCTTCCCCCTTTCCTGGGTCTACTTCTCTTGGGTAACTGGGGAAAAGCTGACTTAGGGGCTACCCTCGTCCATCTGGGCCTAAACTCTACCCCTTCAGGCCCATCCACTTTTGCCCTTAATTCAGTTACGACCTGACCCATATCTTCCATTATTCGCATCATTGTCTCCATAAATGCATCCATGCGTGAACAATGGTCATTCCGCTTTACCTTAGGGGCCATTTTGTGGAAAATGTATTACCAGCCCCACCGTGCACAGGTCTGAGACACTTCCCAAACCCTTAAATGGCAGGAGTAGCAGTCACCAGCTGGACACAGCACCCACACACCCAGAGCCACGCCCACCAGGTAGTCTAGTGGGTCGGGTGAGCAAACTCTAACCTGCGTGGCTCCCAGAAGCGATGGTAGTGTAGGCCTGCCGTTGTTGCCCAACCGATCAATCCTGTCTTCTTCCGCCGTCAAATGTAGTGCAGCCTTCATGCTGTGACACCGTTCAGGAAAACACCTGTAGTGGGACAATTAAGAATTCACAGAAAGAAACTACTCCTAATAAATCCTCCTCAATTTTTCGATGCTGATCTATTTCATGCAGCACCTGTAGGGTAACAAATATAAAGGTGAGAACAATGCTCTTTCTGACTTCCTGACCAGCTGACTTTTGGCTGAATCTGCTATTGCCCTCTGTACCTGTATGTAAAACAAAAGAAACACCTTTGTTATTGCCCCCCTCCTGGTGCCCTGCAAGCAGCAACTACTGTCCTCTGCAATAAATATCCAGCGCGCCAAACCTACCACTCGAGTTTGCGAGGGAAAGACGCAGTTGATCACCACAAGCGCGTTATATTTAAAATAGAGCGCCCAATGTACCTGATGCATACCGCTGTCTCTCGCTAATCCTCCTCACAACTGCTGATTTCACAAGACGTGCATTTCCATTGCATTTGCGCGCAATCGCGCTGGCCCCACTGCTGCCACTCAGCAAATATCGCCTTTAAACCGCTCATCCACGCCAGCACATGCTGATGCTGCAGCTCTGTTTTTAAAAAAAATATGCCAAATGCCTGCGGCTACCTAGTGGGTGCGACCGCGCTACCTCCCCAGCTGTTCAAAACAGCTGATCGCCTTCGTTGGTAACCCGCGTTTGCTCGGCCTCCGATTGGCACCCGCCTCGAAGACAGCTAATTCCTCCGGCTGCCGACTCCTGTGTTGCCACTCGCCGCTCTCCTTCAAACGAAAATCCCTGCAAAACAAAAGAGAAAAAGGTTTTGTTAAGGGCCTTCAGAGGCCCAGACCCATCTGATGGCCAACCGGCTGGAGAGAAGAGCAAAGGGAAAAGGCCTGCTCTGCTCCCCAACCCTTGTAAGGGTCTTCCCGGGCAGGCAGTGTAGTGTCTTGCACAATAACGACAGACACTTACTTGTATTTTACGAAGCTTTATTTAGTGCCTCCTTACTCGTCCCTGTCCCTACTCTAACTGCCCCTTCCTGTCATTACTCCTCCTCTTCCTCCAACCCCTAAGCTCCACCCACGCCCAGCTACTAGACTGCACATATCATTATATCTCCCCCTTTGTTAACAAACAAAATAACTGACTTGATCAGAGTGCTTTAATTAGCCGCCTGGGCTTTTGAATGTTCCGTCGAGGGCGGAGACTCACACCTACATCTTCTGACTCAGCTTCCGCCTGCGTTTCAGGTCTCTGTATTGTAACCTCTTGATCAGGTCTCTCTTCATTTCGTTGGTCCATTGTTCTCTTGAGAGCCTCTTTCATGGCAGGAGTACACTTTTGAAAGTGTGAGACATTTCGGGTAATCCGTCTCTTTTCTGACTCTGCAGTAATCATGGTGCCCTTTTGCTGAGTGATTACCAGAGGTTCGTCTTTGAATTTACTGTCCGTTTTCTTCAGCTGATCTTGTTTGACCACTACACAGTCTCCTTGGTGAAAGGATGGAGATTTGGCTCTCCTCCGAGTGTCTGCATAGGATTTCATTTTGCTCTTGCCGGCTCGATCAGCCACTACTAGCTCTTGATGGACACGTGCGGGAGACACTGGTCGCAACGCTCCTTCCCAGGTAGGTATCCGCGTTCTGATGGGTCGCCCCAACATAAGCGTGGCAGGACACTTTCCTGTGGTGGCATGGGGAGTTATTCGATACGCTCTCAGAACCTCGTTGAGAGCCACTTGAAGATCCCGTTTGTCCAGGCTGGCTTGTTGAAATGTCTTTTTTAAAGTTGCCATGAATCTTTCAATGGTACCATTGGCCTGTGGCCACAGAGGCGTAACTTTGCGATGCCTGAAGTTGAGATGCTTCGCAAACTCGCCAAATTCGTGTCCGCGAAAAGGGGGACCATTATCTGTCTTGAGTTCCTTGGGGACGCCCCATGCGGCGAATACTTCATCTAGCACGGCAATAGTGCTGGAGGCATTAGTGGATGATACAAACTGGGCTATTGGAAATCTCGAATATTCATCCATTATCGCAAGGACATATTTGCCTGACTGAAGGGGTCCATAAAAGTCCATGGCAAGTTCCTGCCATACCCCACTGGGTAGCTTGGTCATTTGTAAAGGAGCTGGAGGATCTCCGTGATTGACCAGTTGACACTGAGGACAGTCCTTCAGGGTGAGCTCCACCATTTGATCAAGCAGTGGAAACCATACTCGTTCTCGGAGAGCTCTTTTTGTCGCAACCACTCCAAGGTTGATGACACCTTGGCGTAGCTGCCTCGGGATGACGATCCGATGATCCCTCAGTAGGAGCCCCTCTGAGGTGGCAGATAATTCTTCACTGATGTGCCTGCAGGCCTGCATCTCTTGACAGACTTGAGGATCACTCCTTTCTTCATCACTGTCATGTCTCCAGCGATGTGCCCGCAGTCGGCGCACCACTTTCTGAAGGATGTCATCTTGAGCAGTGGCTTCCTGTATTGCTTCCAAGGGAACCGCCGGTGGCTGGGCTAGGTCCACTACAAAGTATATATATACCTCAGCTATCGATGGATGTGAGACGTGGGATGCTTGAGGGTGTCGTGACACATACTCCGCAGGATTCGCTGATTTTCCCGGTTTGTGTATTATAGTGTAGGTGTATTCCTGCAGACACAAACCCCAATGTTCAATTCGAGGTGGCATCTTGGCTCTGGGGTTTCCAAAGATGGTGACGAGCGCCTGGTGATCAGTCACCATGGTAAAATGTTTGCCATAGATGAAGACATGAAAATGTTCGCAAGCCCATACAACCGCGAGCTCTCTTTTTCGGGTTGGGAATAAGCCTTCTCAGTGTCCAATAGGCTGCGACTGGCGTACGCCACAATGTGTCGTTGATCTGTGTCATTATCATACTGAGTCAGGATGGCGCCCAGGCCCACCAGGCTAGCGTCCACCGTTATCTCTGTCTTTCTCTTGGGACTGAAGTAGGCTAAATTGTCCGCTGCTTCAACAGCTTGTTTGATTTCTTGAAATGCCCGCTCACACTGGGGGGTCCAAACGAATGGTTGCCCTTGCTTGGTAAGGGCTCGTAGTGGGTGACTGATGGTGGCATAATCTTTTATGTATCTGGCACAATAACTCGCCATACCCAAAAAAGATCGAATGTCACTCACATTTTGTGGGCTCTTGGTGTCATTGAGTGCTGTCACTTTCTCAGGGTCGGGCTTCATCCCGGCTCCAGAGAACACATGTCCAAAAAATGTAAGGGTGGATTGATGGAACTCACACTTGTCCTTGTTGAGGGTGAGGTTAGCCTCCAGGAGAGCATGGCACACCTGATCCAAGGCTTTATCATGTTCCTGGGTATTTGACCCATAAACTAAAATGTCATCACTATAGTTCAGCGTGTTGGGTATGTGCCGGATGGTCTGACGGATGACTTTTTGAAATATTTCCACGGCAGAGGAGATGCCAAAACTCAGCCGTTTATATCGAAACAAACCCAAGTGAGTAGCAAAGGTTGTTATATATCGCGACTTCTCATGTAGTTCCAGCTGATGGTACCCCTTATTTAAATTGAGTTTGGAGAAGACTCTTGCTCCATTCAATGATGAGAGCATATCACTCAAGTGAGGTCCTGGGTGACGCTCTCTTTCTATTGCTGTGTTGGGGAGCCTCATGTCCACACATAGTCGCACCTTTCGGGGTATGCCTTTCTTCGGTACGATGACTACAGGTGACACCCAGGGTGTGGGACCATCAGTTCGTTCAATAATGTCCGCTTTTAATAACTCCTGAATTTCATTATCCACCGCTTGTTGAAGATGAAACGGTACTCGCCTGGGATGTTGTGCCACAGGATGCACTTGCTCAATAATATGGAGTCGGATCAGGCAATTGTTCATTTTTCCAAGCCCAGTGAACAATTTGGGGAACTTGTGTATAATGTATGGATCATGACTGACTCTGTATAAGATCTCGACCAAACGGAGGCGCTCCGCAGTAGATAAACTGAGGAGACAACCAGCCTCCGGGCCTTCAACAACATGAATGTATGCCGGCACAGCGGTGGATTTGTGTTTGAGTGTCGTTGCAAATTTGCCGAGACATGGAAGGGGCTTCTTCGACATCCAGGTGAACACTCTAACATGTGCCGGGCTCAAGGGGGGCGGTGTCTTCATTTTGTTGTATTCGGTCACAGGGATATAATTCAGTGACGCCCCACTGTCTAATACGAACTTGGTCGCATGCTTTCCCACGCTGATGTCTAGCTTGGGATATTTCTTTAATTGATCCGGATCAGCTACCATGCAGATGTACTCATCCGTGTACTCCGATTCCCGAGATGCTGATCTGGACTCTCTCGACGGTGACCTTCACATTCATTGCGACTTGCGAGACTCTCGGCTGGAGTGGGAAGAGCTGGAGGATGACTTTGCTCGATCCTATACTGCTTTTGCATGATGTCGCCGTGCATCAGGGCGAGATGACCTTGTTGCTTCATTCATTCTTTCTTTGCGATAGTCTCCACACATCACCTCAAAGTGATTTTTCCGTCCACACTTTCGACATTGTTGACCCATTGCTGGACACGCATCTAGGTGTGGGAAGTCATATCCACACCGATAAAATTTTCTTGCGCGATCTTGTTTCTTGTCTCTCCGGCCAGTCTAATATTGTCTGCGTCCTGCATATTGGTGACGGGAGGTCGGCCGGGACCTTCTCTGTCGTTCTTTCGAGCGTCTGTGAGTGTTGTTGGCTTGCATCCGATATGCTTGTTCTCTTCTTTCACTTCGCCCTGTCTCCATTCTTTTGGCATGTTCCGCCGCTTGATCATGCACCTGGGTCATTTCTTCAATTTCATAGAGATTATGGCTTTTCCTTAGCAGTCACCTCCGGAGTGTCTCTGAGTGACACCCATCGATGATCCGTAGTCGGATGGCATCCTCCGTTGAAAATGTGTCAAAGTTGCAATATCGAGACAGTCGGCGTAGTTTTGTTATGAATGTGCTCACCATTTCCTCCTTTTCTTGATGGCCTTGGTGAAAGATGTATCTTTCATAATCCACATTTCTTTTGTGTGAGAACTTTTTGTTTAACGCATCTCGCACTTTGTCATAGGACCCTGTATCTTCTGTCGGTAATTCTTTGATCAATTTGCTGACTTCTTTCCCCACAAGATTGGGCAGTGCAATTAGTTTCTCTCTGTCTCCTGTGACTTTTGATCCTTCAATATAGTCCTCAAAGTCCTCGAACCACTCCTGCCATCTGGGGCCCATGCTACCTCCAGCTACCAGAGTCAGTGGTTCCGGGGGGCGCAGATGTGAAACTCCAGTCGCACTTGGTGCAATCACTGCTGCAGCGTCAGCATTCCGGTGTGGTGAATTCAAAATTTTCTACACGCGTGTACTGGTGACACTTTTCCACTTGATTGTGCTTGCTGTTCTTTGCCAGTGCTCGTTTGGTCTTTGCTGATTGTTCGGACTTAGCCAATGCTTGTTTGTTTGCTTTTGCCAATGTTTGTTTTGCATTTACCAATGTTTGTTCTGCCAATGCTCGTTTTGCATTTACCAATGTTTGTTTGCTTGTCTCTTGTCTTCGCCAATGCTTGTTTGGTCTTTGTCAGTGCTTGTTTTGTGATTGCCAAGGCTTGTGTACTTGCCTCTTGTCTTTGCCATTGCTTGTTTTGTCTTTGCCAGTGCTTGTTGGCCTGCTTCTTGCTTTCGCCAATGCTTGTTCTGTGATTTCTTACACTGCCTGACTTCAAAATGGTCGCTTGCACTCTGCACATAGGGGATGTCTCCTTGGCTGCCTGATTCCAAGATGGCCGCCGTTAAGGAAATCTCGGTTCCCACAAGATTTCGACTTCACTCCTTCCTTTCAGGCTGATGCATTCACCAGGACTCACCGGCAGGCGGTTGTTGTGGAGTTGACTGTCTAGTAGTTGGGGTGGGAGGAGCTAGGTGGGCAGAGGGGAAGAGGTGGGGTCAAGACAGGAAAGGGTCAGTTAGTGTAGGGACGGGGACTGAGCTACACGTTAATAAAGAGCTCATTAAGATTCAGTCTGTGTCCGTGTGTAATTAGAAGGGGACACGACAGCTGGCGACGAGGGTGGGATGCAACTGTGACCCCCCCAGAACGAGCCCCGTCCCTCAGCGTAGAGCGCCCAGAGCTCCGCTGTGACCGTGGTCCCGAGGCGCCACGGAAGAGCCCCGACGTGGAAAAGGGAAGTCTGAGTGCGACCAGGCGGTCCTCAGAGCGTGGGCAGGAGAACAGACGGTGCGCCGAGCGAGGGCGCCGGAACAGAGGACAGATCGCGCTGGACGCGCGAAGCCCGCCCGGATCAAAGGCAGGGCGCTAGAAGAAGAGTGCCGGTCGCGCTGGAGGCGCGAGACCCGCCCGACAACGCAGCAAACCGTGAGTGAAAGTCGGGAGCCCACTCCGACATTGCCCCCAACTCACCGCGTGACAATGTGCAAGAAGCCGATGCGCGAGGCATAGCGCCAGGTCGGCGCGCATGTAGCCAGGAAGCAGCGCCGAGTGATCAGTCAGCTGAGCGCCCCCACAGCGTGAACCCATCCAAAAGCGGCAACCGGCAGACACCTGCAGGCGCGAGCTCAGTGGTGCAGCGACGCATGTATGCCCCGAGAGAGCAAGAGAGAGCCACGTGTCTTGCCAAAGGGAGCGGCCATTTCAAGGTCAGGCAGCTCTAGGGACAGGCCCTATCAGAATTGAGGGCGGCCATCTTTGAGTCAGGCGGACCTTCCAAACAAGCACTGACAGCACCAAATTGTTACAATAAAGAGCGGACAGTAAGCGATCAGTGCCACGTGAGCGTAGCAACAACAAACAAGCATTGGCACCTACCGCAAGAAGTGAAGGGAGCGGACACCAGCAGCTGCGACCAAGGTCAAACATCAGGACCGAAACCTCACCACCAAGATGTCCAACCCTCCCGCGCCAGGCGCGCAAGATGCTCCCGCCAAAAAGGAAATCAAGGGCACGCACCTGCGAGCGCCAGAACCCCTAACAATCACGACAGGGAGCAGCATGGGCCTCAAATGGCAGGAATGGCTGGAGGATTTTGAGGACTACGTCGTAGGCTCTAGAATCGAGACAGACGAGGACAAAATAATAACCCTTCGCAATCTAGGAGGGCGCGAGATCAGCAAGATCGTGCGAGAGATCCCAACCGCCGACAGTGACACCTATGTCAAAGTAAAAGACATATTGAACAACCGTTTCCTGCACAAACGAAATGTTGATTATGAGTGACACAAGTTCCACCAACAGCGCCAGGACAAGGATGAGCCACTAACATCCTTCATACACCGACTAAGGCGCCAGTCCCAGTATTGCGACTTCGCAAACTTCTCGCCGGATGCGGCCATCAAGTCCCAAATAATCTCAGGATGCCATTCAGAATCGCTGAGACGAAGACTACTAAGGAAGCCACAAGAGTTGGCGGAAATCGAGGAGAATTCACGAATATATGACCAAGCCGAAGAGAATGCGGCGGATATCGAAGTTAAACCTAGCACTAGCCGAGAACATGCCAACCGTGTCTCCGACCGACGACATGGACGACAGGCCTACAGAGGCAACCCGCGTGACAGATCACGCCGATCCAGATTCTTCTCACCCAGACGCCGAACAGACCACCGGCCAAGAGATTCAGAGAGGAGAGACCGACGACCCGAACGCACAAGACGGTGCTACAGGTGCGGGTATGACTACCCTCACATCGACTCATGCCCTGCCATGGGCCAACGCTGCCGAAAGTGCGGACGATCCAATCATTTCGAGGCCATGTGCAGTGACTACCACCGAGAGAAACGTGGCGGCAATGACCGACGCGCCAGCCAACAAAGATCCTCAAGGACAGAGACCACACGGCATCACGCCAGAGCCGTTCAGGGTGAACCTGATCGATCCCCGGCATCATCTCACTCCAGTCGTGAATCCAGATGTTCCAGATGGGATCGCCGATCTCCCTCGAGAGAGTCCAGGTCGTCCTCATCCAGGCGATCGGCCTACACCACAGAGTATGTCAACATCGCTGACAATGATCAGCTCAAACGCTACCCACGGCTTGATATCATGGTGGGCAACCATGCAGCAAAATTCGTCATGGACAGTGGCGCATCCCTTAACTACATCTCCGTTGCCGAACACGAGCGCATGACCCCTAAACCTCATCTGCGCTTTGCACCTGTCCGGGTATACACCTGGATGTCAAGGAAACCACTCCCGTGCCTGGGAAAATTCGACACCACCCTCACACATGGCGGCATCACCATCCCAGCCGTCATCCACGTCATCAAAGGACCAGATGCCGACTGCTTACTAAGCCTTCCGACTGCCGAGCGCCTGAGCCTCGTGCACATCCTCTTCAATGTGAACGACAGCTCCAACTGCACCGCAAAATTTCCATCTTTGTTCCAGGGCCTGGGCAAACTGAAAGGTCGACAAGTACATCTACATATCAACGAGCGAGTCACCCCAATTGCTCAACATCCGCGGCGAGTGCCGTTTCATCTGCAATCCGCAGTGGCCCAAGAACTGCAAGACCTCCTGGATGCCGACATCATTGAACGCACCGAAGGACCCACCCCCTGGGTGTCACCGGTGGTCATCGTGCCAAAAAAGGGGACTCCCGACAAGGTCCGTCTCTGTGTGGACATGCGCCTGCCGAACACGGCAATCGAGAGGGAAAGACACCCCGGCCCACACCTGAGCGACATGATTACGGCACTCAACGGAGCTACGGTCTTTTCCAAGCTGGACCTCAACAAGGGCTACCACCAGCTTGAGCTGGATGACAGCTCTCGCCCCATCACCACTTTTGCCACGCATCTTGGCCTCTTCCGATATAAGCGTCTCAGTTTTGGCGTCTCCTCGGCAGCCGAAATTTTCCAAGAGGCGATACGCCTGATCATCCATCATATCCCAAATTCACTCAACTACAGTGATGACATTCTGGTGTACGGCACAAACCTCCGAGAACACGACATCGCCCTTGATCGTGTCTGCCAAGCTCTGATGGACGCAAACCTGACTCTCAATAAGGACAAATGTGAGTTCCACCAGTCAACTCTGAAGTTCTTCGGACACATCTTTTCGTCCGACGGCATGAAGCCCGATCCCGACAAGGTAGCTGTGCTCAACAACACCAAAAGCCCAGCTGACGTAAACGATCTACGCTCCTTTCTCGGGATGGCGAGTTATTGTGCTCGCTACATTCGCGACTACGCCACCATAAGTCACCCACTGAGGCTCCTCACGAAGGCCAACCAGCCCTTCAACTGGTCCCCGGACTGCGAGCGCGCCTTCAGAGACATCAAACAGGCGGTAGAATCGTCTGACTGCTTGTCCTACTTCAACCCCAGACGGAAGACAGAGATCACCGTAGATGCCAGTCCGGTGGGCTTATGGGGCAATCCAAGCTCAGTACGACGACGATTCGGAACAACGGAGGATCATCGCCTACGCCAGCCGCAGCCTCACCGATCCAGAAAGGAAATATTCCCAGCCCGAGAAGGAGAGCCTGGCGGTCGTGTGGGCGTGCGAGCATTTCCACATCTTCATCTATGGGAAACACTTCACGCTCATTACCGACCACCAGGCACTCGTGACAATATACGGAAATCCGAAGAGCAAGATGCCTCCCAGGATTGAGCGGTGGGGCCTCCGGCTGCAGGAGTACACGTTTACAATCATTCACAAACCGGGGAAGGGAGATAACCCTGCTGATTACATGTCCCGCCACCCCCGGGACTCTGCAGTGCCAACCTCATCCATAGCAGAGGAATACATTCACTTCGTGTCAAGTCATGCTCGCCCTCCAGCCATACCAATGCACACCATCCGGGAAGCAACCAACAAGGACGCCGTTCTACAGACCGTGATGAAACGCATACTATCCAACAGGTGGAGACATCATCCGCAAGATGACGACGAGAATCCAGATGTTAGAAATGAGCTCCAGGCTTTCCGACACGTCTCTGATGAACTCTCAATAACCGAAGATGGCCTCCTTCTAAGGGATCACCGGATAGTCATCCGAGCCACCCTGAGACAAGGAGTAGTCGACCTAGCACATGAGGGTCATCGAGGGGTCGTATCCACCAAGAGAGCACTTAGAGAGCGTGTCTGGTTCCCCGCTCTAGACCAGATAGTCGAGAACACTCTAAAGGACTGTCATCCCTGTCAGCTAACCAGCCCCAACTCTCCACCTGCACCACTTCAGATGACCCCACTGCCTGACGGAGTGTGGCAAGAAGTTGCAATGGATTTCTACGGGCCTCTACAGTCAGGGAAGTATGTGGTCGTCATCGTGGATGAATATTCCCGATTCCCTGTGGCTCAGTTTATCTCCTCCACCAACGCCACCTGTACTCTCAAAGTACTTGAGGAGGTTTTCGCAACCTGGGGTGTTCCCAGAATCATCAAAACGGACAACGGACCCCCGTTCAACGGGCATGAATTCAGTGACTTCGCGAAACAAATGGACTTCCAACACCGCAGGGTCACCCCACTCTGGCCACAAGCCAACGGGACCGTTGAACGGTTCATGTCTACCATCAAGAAAACCTTCCAACAGGCCACTGCCGAGAAAAAGGATCTGCAAGCGGCACTGAATGAAGTCCTCTGTGCCTACAGAACCACTCCTCACTCCACGACGGGCGTCTGCCCTGCCACTCTCATGCTTGGGAGGACACCGAGAACTCGGATCCCAACCTGGGAGGGAGCCCTGAAGAAACCCCTCTCAGACCACCAGATCAAGGACATGGCTGCAACAGATCAGTACCACAAGGAGAAGATGAAAGACCATGCTGATCTCAAACGGAGGGCACGGTCCCCCTCCCTCAAAGAAGGTGATAGGGTCTTTGTTAAACAAGAGCAGCGCCAGAAAACTGACTGTCGTTTCAAAGACGAGCCCCTCACGATTGTGCAGCAAAAGGGCACCATGGTGACCGCGGAATCCGAGAACAGGCGAGTCACCCGAAATGCATCCCACTTTAAGAAGTGCCCTCCTGAAAGACGTGACTGCACACCTGCGGCTTCCGCGCTGGAGAGCCATAGCGTCCCAGAGGCTGGCGCACCTGACTCAGCACCTCCCACGGTGCAAGAACCAGTGGTAGAGAACATTGTGTCTACACCGGCTCGACCCCGACGCCAAGTGCAGCCTCCTAAGAGACTGATCGTAGAAATGGACTAAGTTTCACTTTCACTGCTGTTTTGTTAAGAAAGGGGGAGATGTTGTGGAGTTGACTGTCTAGTAGTTGGGGTGGGAGGAGCTAGGTGGGCAGAGGGGAAGAGGTGGGGTCAAGACAGGAAAGGGTCAGTTAGTGTAGGGACGGGGACTGAGCTACACGTTAATAAAGAGCTCATTAAGATTCAGTCTGTGTCCGTGTGTAATTAGAAGGGGACACGACAGCGGTCCTGCAGGCATCAGTGCTTCCTCAATGCCTCTCTCACTCCTGAGCTGCTGTAGCATCCAGGTAAGATCGGGGTGGGCTCCCGACTTCCTTTCTTTAATCGCAGGCCATTTCAGCGACCGTGTGCCATGTCACACGCATCTGGGGTGAGCTCCCGATTTTGGCGCGAAACAGCGCTCAGCTTCGGTTGTCTTCAGCGCTCGACCACGCTGATCAGGCAGGGCTCCACGCGATCGATGAATCGCGGAGCTGAGGCATTTACCGCTGGCCCTTAGATTTAGGCGGCGGCTTCAGTAGGGCACATGTGTCGTGACGGCGACTGCTTCTCTCGTGCTGCCCGGGACAGGACGTTCCTATTCATTAATTCAAGGATGACAGGTTGCAGCATCCCATCCTCGTCGCCAGCTGTAGTGTCTTGCACAATAACGACAGACACTTACTTGTATTTTACGGAGCTTTATTTAGTGCCTCCTTACTCGTCCCTGTCCCTACTCTAACTGCCCCTTTCCTGTCATTACTCTTCCTCTTCCTCCAACCCCTAAGCTCCACCCACGCCAGCTACTAGACTGCACACATCATTACAGGCAGGTTTAGGCCGGCCTGCCCGATGTTGGAGTGACACGCGAGCCCGGAAGCACTAGCACCCCCACCTCCCACGATTGCGGGGGACCAGTGTGACCACCGTAATGGCAGCGCGCTCGAGGCCAAGCCTGCCTTTCTAAGTACATACACACAGAGATAAACATTCTGCCTAGGATACCATACATTCATCAAAATGTAACTATCGCAAATAAACATGCATTTCAACAAGATAACGGAAGAATATATATGGTCTACTAAAACAAATCAGCATAGGTAAGTTGAAAATCTCGTTTTCAAAATAAGATTTTGGTTACCTGAGCTGATGATATACCACCAAGCATTCACACAAACACCACCCAGCAGCGGCTACTGAATACTCAGCCAGACACTTCTAGAAGTGTACTAGTAGAGAAAGAAAGAATTAAAGACAAGTACCTCGAAATTGTTGTTAAATTCAGACAAACTTAAGTCAACTCACACCCAAAAAAAAATGCAATGCTGTTCTCTAGAGCTACATTTTTCACCCTGATTGAAGGGAACAGCCAAAATCTATATTTATCCTCCGGTGCACCATTATGGGAAAACCATTGCATTCAAATTGAGAGCAAATATCTTACTGGTTTAAATGGATACATCTAGACATTGTTTTGCTCAACCAGCTGGTGGTTGACCAGAAAACATTTGTCCTGTATAAAGAGAAGGCAAGTTACAGTCTACTCAAGCACAGCTTTACAGCATTTTTACCAAATATGGCAGATTCTAGAGAATTATTACAAAACGATTTAGTAGTTGGCTACTATGAATGGCTACCAGCAATCACTATTCTTATGACGATTTTTTAAGTGAAGAAAATACATGAAGAATAATTTTCCAACTGAGTTACTGTCGTCAGATACCATGATTTACGTTGTGCTTCACAGATTTGGATATATCATCATTTTATACTCTTGATGAACATATGTCGGACTCTCAATAACTTGAATTGTTGGCGCTATAATTGTGGGTGCTGGACCATCATTGAGACAAAATGAGTTATATCATATTGGGATGCCATCTATCACCCCTCAAAGCTTCGCCTGGGCTCCATGATTTATGAAATCATAACAAATGAAATTTTGCAACTCTTGGAGAAACAGAAGCAAGGTTCATAAACTGAGTCTGACTATGCATATCCTTCAATTATTTGGTACATATACCTGTTGTCTGCTCGGAAAACAAGTATGAATATGCAAATCATTTAGAGCCTGCCACCTTTTTTCGATAGTCAGCATGCTAGGAAGGGTGAATTGGTTGTCACTTGGACCACTGGTGTGACACAGATGGTGAGATTGTCCCTGGGTGTGATACACGGTTGAGGCCTCACCTCTTGGTCAGCTGGGCGTGATACATATGGTACATGAGCCCTGGGTATGATATAGGGCCAACACCTCTATCTTATTTTTTAGTCAAAAAGAAAGAAGTGAGTATTGTTCAATTGGACAACTGGGCATGACACAAATAGTACGCTAAGCCCCTGGGTGTGAAACGGGGTGCAATTTGGATGTTAGGAAAACATTTGGATCTGGAAAATCAGGAGTAGCTTGTGTTTGGCCAAGAAGGCCTGTGGTTCTTCGAGTTATTCCTTTTCCCTGTGAAAAAATTGTTTTCTTTGTCCCGGAACGACATAGACAGACTATCGGGCTAACTTAGTCTCATTACCACACAGGGGTTCCCTTCTTCACAGGATAGCATGCGGGCTAAGGTGTTTTTGACAAAGTCATAATTTTTCCCTGTCAGCTTTTTCTTATTGTGGTTTTGAAATTGATGCAAGGTGTTTGATGTTCTGATGATTTGATACTGTGGTGCTGGTAGATTAATGCAACTATATTTTGTTTGACTATTGTATTTTGTTGATGTCTCAATGTGCTATATGAAGGTGTTACAATCTTCAAAATCCTTATTTCATATCACAATACAGTCTGCTATTTGCTGCCATTTTCATGACGCTTTTACAATTGCACTTTCTTCCAGTTGTGACCCTACATATGAATTGCTATTTCTTATTTGGGGAATGTACATATTGTTACATTTGTATGTAGCGTTGTGCTCATAAGAAGGGCTCCCGGTTTTATGGTATTTTTTTTAACATTTCCGTCTGTACTTATCCATATTTATTTTTATGTCATTTTCTCTGTATATACCCACATTTATTTTTGTCGCAAGCAAAAAAAGACATTGAAGCTAGTATTTTTCCAAATTTATTTAAATACACAGTGCACACGTTTGTTATAGGTTTAGCTATATTTTTATATGTGCCAAATTAAGTAAACACAATACTGTCATCTGAGAACTTTGCCATTGTAAAACATGTCACAGTGGTGTCACAGAGATTGCTTGCAGTAATATTAGGGAGCTGCTGCTGTGTTACAACTGTCACTAGCCATGATTATTAGATGTAAACACAATTTGAATTTAGACAAGTGCACCTGTGCACTTTCAGTGACCTGGCCAAAGACGGCATGAAAGAGCTGTCTACTTTTGTGATAAATTAGCGATATTGGATGCCTCGTTCTCCTTATTGTCAGTTTTATGCTCCTCCCTGCAGCATACTCTGAGGTGCGAGTTGACAATCCACAGCTGAGAGAGCAAACAACCTCGTCTGAACTGAAGCAGCAAGCTCTTATTCCAGAAATAAATTACAGGCCCTTGCATCAGTCATGGCGGGCACTATTTCCCTCTTATTTCTGAGGCCTAAAATATCCAGCAGCACCCATGTGAGCGGGCAGCTTTTAATTCACATATTTTTTTTTAAAGTAAGTCCTTCACTGATGCAAAAACCCATTTTCCATAAATTGAAAACATTGGGTGTGTATCACTTGCCTTATTTTACTTTCTACTGCCTAGTAGAAATTGAACAATTTACTTTAACCCCTCCCATGCTCATGACGAGCTCAGCTCATCATGAGCCACGGTTCCCGTGTGCTCATGACGAGCTGAGCTCGTCATGACCATTGGAATGCTCACACGCGTGGCAAATTCCCCTGCTGTGTTGAGCGTTCCATCAAACGGGTATGGTTGTGACGAGCTCGTCATGAGTACACGAGAACCGTGGCTCATGACGAGCTGTGCTCGTCATGAGCACTGGGGCGCTGTGGAAAGCAGGGGAATGTGCCCCACAGCCAAGGGGTTTTGTGTGCTCATGATGAGCTGAGCTCGTCATGACCGTTGGAACGCTCACACACGGGGCTAATTCCCCTGCTGTACGGAGTGTTCCATTGAACGGGCATGGTCGTGACGAGCTCAGCTCATCATGAGCACACGAGAACCGTGGCTCATGACTCATCATGAGCACCGGGGAGCTGTACGCGCCCTCCCTCCCCCAGCACAGCAGGGGCATGTGCCCCGCAGCCAAGGGGTTAATACAGTCATTCCACACAGTTCCTCGCACAGTGGTGAAAAAAACAATTTAACTTGAAAAAGAGCTTATATGTTTGCCCCAGCTGTCTCTGTCTCTCAGTAATGTTTGTGTTTCTTCATGTGGTGCCAAGTCAATGAGGAAAGTTTACATTTTAAGGCCTGAAAGTATCGCTAATGCGACCTAATTTCCCTATTGTGTTTATGCCATAGGCCTTCCTGACCTTTTTGGGTCACACTAATTTTCCCGCGCCTACCAAAGATTAATGGCCCCGCAAGTGTTCAACTGGGCAGGCATAAACAGCAATCAGGAAGAGGGGTGAGGCAACACTGAGCTGGAGCACGGATTGCCAAACAGTTCTCAGAATCCGAAAATCTGATTTGGTCGTATTTTTCAGTTTCTTGTTATAAATACAGATGGAAGAAAAATATTTTTCCATCTGTATTTATATGTGAAAATCTGTTTAAACGGGAAACCGGGAGCCTTACTTACAATAAGTAGTTAGGATCAGCGGTCCAGTGTTTAATATTTTCCCTAAACCAGAGTAGAACTTTAAAATTCCCCCCAAAACTCCAGATAATCAAGGGTAGGTCTGTCCATTAAAAAGTACAAACATATCATGTATTTGCCACTAAAACACATGCAAAACAGGTTCCCCACACAGGCAAAAAAATTTAACAAATATTTCCACAAATAGCACGTACACACTAAGGGACATGTATTTCCCTGGTCAGAAGAGGAAACCTTCAACACTAACATAATCAAACACACTAGGACACACATACAGACTAAATGCGCAGGACAGGAGAGAGACACTATTAGTACTGGAGGCCATCTTTCCAGAGTCTCAGGCCGATAATCCTATCCCACAAACAATAAGCAAAGTGTCCGACACCCCCCGCCTTATAAAGGTATAGAGGTGCTCTCCCCGATTCCAGTCATTCGTGCATTAGGATACACCAACCCGCCAGACGAGAGGGCCGCAGGATCCCTTACCAAACAACGGACTGTTAGGTCTAGGCATGAGGGCATAACAGGGCAGCAGGCCCAAGCACCACCCCAGTGCAGTGCTAGAGCTCCTTGAAACTCAAACCCCCCACACCGTCTGTCGCGTTCAGTCCATTCAGCCCCGGCAGCATGAAGAAGGCACACTCCTACCGGGTTAAGTTAACACACTTAGATAACAGGGAGGTTCAATGTGGTTCCGGGCAACAATAGGACTAGCGGGGGTGGGGAACGGGGTCCCAGTCCTCCAGGATCTGACGAAGAGGTGGGAGCCACAGGGTTTTCTCAAGTAGCCAAAGAAACAATGGGTAGCAAGCTTGAAGGCAGGTTCCAACCAGAAAGAATTGCGCATAGCTCGAAGGAGGCAGTCTAGGTGAGAATTAGAGGAAAGGCTTGAACTAATGAGAGAGAGAAAGAGTGAGAGAGAGAGTTCATGCCATAGAAGCTCAGGCAGAATGCAGAGCAGTGCACCCTCTTCCTTGGGAGGGCTGGGATAGACACAGAGCACTATTCGAGGAAGAGTCCTAGGCAGAACTTGAAGAGAGGCTTCTGGCTTTGTCCCAAGACTCACCAGATCATCAGCGCAGTAGAGGGGCTGACCAGGAAATGAGAGACCAAGGTAGCCTGCTGCAAACTCAACAAAGACATAGGAAAAGTAGGATAGCAACCTTTGCCATGAGTTGAGCAGCGATGAAGACGTTCACTGCTTCTCCTGAATGCGCGGGACATATACGCTGACCCCAAGGGAGATCATGGCCTTAAAGGAGGGTGAGATCTTCACACGATGTGATAGGCCCAGGCTGGAGGAGGGATCCATCTAACCAGACTACATGCCTGTTGCGAAAGACTGCATCGGCATGGAGGGGGAGATCCCAAGGGGAAGTTCCCCACATGCAGGATTGCCTAAGAAGATGGGAAAGCTATGCTAGCGAAAAACCAGGGGAGCTCCCCCACGCCAACATGTACCCACTACTGTAGAAGGGCAATTCTGGGACCATCTATGTTCCCTGAGCTCAGATGGATAAAGAAGGGCTAAGGACCAAAATGCCACCCTTTCTGGATGGAGCGGGGAAAAGATGTCCGGCAATTTGAAAATTCTACTAAGCAGCGTCATCAGAGAACACCATGTTCACCCAAGCTTGTATTCCAGCAGTCACACTGACAAACACTGACCATGATGGGGCCGCATTCAATTCATACAGGCACCAAATCTGAATGGCCCTGAGGGAAATGTTCCCTGACTGCCCAGATGTAGGATTGTTAATGGCAGAAACTACGAAACCTGGAGAGATCATTACTGAATTTCTAGATGGAATGAGGGTACGATGAGGACTAAAGACAGGACAGCCATGGACTGACACGAGCACACAAGTCACGTTCTTTTATAACACCCTCAAAAGGGGACTACCCACCGAGATACAGAACGGTTTGGCAGTGTAGTGGGCTTAGATACCAAACCCTGGTGGGAGATACAGGCCCATATATTGCTCTATTACAAAAAGAAACAAGAGAATGATAGGGAAAAACAAGAGCAAACCCAAAGAGATACCACTAAGTTGATCCAACTCAAGTTGACAAAGACCACCCTCGAGGGGACAGCGTTGCCTGCAAGCATACAAATGGCACCAGTCTTGACGGGCATTCCAACACGAAACCCAGATGGTTTCAACCTAACTATAGTGGGAAGAGTCAGGGAGGTTGGCAGCAGCCAGACCTGAGAGAATGTTACTGCTGTCACAGGATGGGCCACATGGCCGACCGATGTCGGCTAATAGCATATCATGCACACAAGTCTATAAACATGGGTCAGTACCCGCAAACCCCCCATACACAACACCAAAAACAGGGAAACCCGAACGAACCATACATACAGCCTTAGTGAAGTCAGCCAGCTACCGCACCACTGCAATAGGGATCAGGTTGTTGGGCAAACGCATTGCAAATGCAACAACAGGCAGTGATCGCAGTCCAACCTGGTCTGGTGCCACAACCATAGCAGGGAGGGGTAACTGTCTGGGGAGGCAAAACCTTTGCACAAACGCAGAACTCAATTATGCACTAAGTCAAAACCTGCGATAACGAACCATCCATTTCATGCACAACTCATAATTCACTGTACCAAAATTCAAAAGAAGGACCAATGAGAGAATATTAGAAATCAAAGTCTTTACTTGCGTTTGGGAAATTCAGGGCTGCTGGACGTGGTTTGTCGATCAGGTATCCTCACTATAGTTCACCCTTTCGGATGCCTGGGTGAAGCCTAGGCCCCACTCTGCTGCTGATTGCCCCGGACGGGGCTGGATGGCCATGCCCCAAGGTGAGGGCAGTCTGACCAGCTCCCATCCAGTACTTAAAACTAGGCACCCAAGCACCCCCACCCACAAGTCAATTGAGACGGGATCCAATAACCGAATCGAAAGGACCCCTTTCTCGAGCCCTCAGCCCAGGACCAAAGGTTTCTTCATGGTGTGAACCGCGCCCCCTACAGCTAGCAGCCTCCAGCCTGTGGAGGCCCCCCTTTAAATTCCAAAACGAAGCTGTCCTCCAGTGTCTGGAGCCAGGGTTACCGTATTCTTGATATAGTGAAGACACCATCACCTCCTCAGCATGGGATCTAACAAGTTGTGAGGCCCGGCGTGACTCAGTCAGGAGGGGAGGTCTGCCCAAACAGGCAACCATCCCAGTCCATCAGTTTCATTGGACGAATTTCGATGAATTCATGACCTTAGATTCCAGGTTCTCCATGCAGCAATGATTTCTCCTCCCTTCTCCCTCAAAATTTTCCAAGCATCCTAAAGCCTGCCCACCAGGTCGTGCTCCTCCAGAATAACAAAATTAGCATGCTACCAGTTAAGTGGTCCCTGCCCAGAGTTGGGAACAGCAAGTCTAACCTTACAGGAAAAGAAGGGTCAAAGGGGGAGGGAGGTGCCGAGGAGCGGAACAGGGAGTCCATAAAGATTCATCACAGCTCCTTTTCAGATTAGAACTTGTGAATGTGCTCACCATGTTATCAGGCCTAGCAGTCAGCCAACAGACCAGGCCTTACACACACCATCTGAAAGAGACAGTAAGCCCAATCTCAGATACTAAAATATCAGAAACACACTGAGGCCATAGGACAGCTTTTCGACCACCTTCATTGTCGCCTGATAAAATTGGATAGCCAAATCAGGTGAGAGCTAGGGAAGCACCCAAAAGACCAACAAAAAGAAGACCCAACCTAGGGCAAATGGAGGTTTCGAGGCAAGGGGTTTTTAAGGCGCCTGGTGCCACTGTGATGGTCACATTCCATGCCACATGCCAGTACTAGAGGGGTATACACGTGACCTCAGGGTATTGTGCGATTGCCACCTGCATTCATTTATTTGTGACATGCCCCCTCATATATACAGCCTCACACATGTGTATGTCAAAACCACCACCCACACCGATAGCACCTCCCTTGTACATCTTGGAGAGAGGGGCTGGCAACGCCAATGGAACCCTAGCTAAGACTTTATGGCACCCCATGTTCACAAGATTACCCTGTAAAAATCTTGCACCAACTTAATTGCTAGCTAGGCATGGAGAGGTTGGAGGCACAACATCCCATAAAAATTAAAAAGCCCCACAACCCCTAGATTTTAATGTGTCCTATGAACAATAACCCACTTTGCAAAGTAAGATCCCCCTACTGGGGCCACCTTCAGTTGCCCCGCTAAAATGGTGCGACTGAATGGGGAGAAGGCCACCCCTCAATAGAAAAAAAGCACAGGAACCCCTAAAGGAAAATTAAGGCACATGCAATCACACACTGTTTTTTGAACAAGCAAAACAAACATAACTCTTGTTCAATAGGTTGGCAATTGAACGATTAGGTCCCCAACTTTACAGTAGCCACATGAGCACCCCAACAGGATCTATAGTGTGCGAATTAAGAACTATGAGCTCTACAGTGAACGTTTGCCTCAAACATTTTGATTAAAGAGACTCTCAAATGCCAGAGGATCACCAACACCTCCCCTGGATCCAGTGCCAAGACCTGCAATGTTTCCTGAGTTATGTATTGTGGAACTTCTATATGCCCTCTATTTGCAATGGGTGTTTAAGCATCCATTCATCATCAAAGCACTGCCTAGTCTGGTGAAGCCTACACCAAAGCTATCACTGCACTTTCATAGGAAACCCTCCCACATCACTTATAACAACGCTGAACCCAACCATAGCATTCTACATGCAATCTATATGAATCCTCTTACACAATATGTGGTCTTAGCACATGACCACCGTGGGCTCCAAGACAACAGCCAGGTCATGTTATGCTTGTTTGCTGATACCCCAGGCAGTAGATATAGACAGGCTTTACTTGTCCTAAGAGGTAGCCCCAAAAAATCAACATGCCTTCTCCATCTATATCTATGTAAGATTAGGGCCAATATACAACTCAACAGAGTAGAACCCCATAGAGTAGTAGTGAACCTGACCCGATATGAGACCAGTCCCACAGCAGTTTTATATTTGCACCAAGCCTAGCGACATTCAAACAGAGCTAGAAAGGATGCGCTGAAGAGGCACCATAGGGGAGAATACTGTTTGGCCCCAAACCTTTCCATAAAAAAGGTTCTTCTTGGAGGTAGCTGTACTGCCAGACCAGTGCACAAACATATCCACTCCTGCATTCATCTGAGGTTCCAAGATGGCCCTTAGCATTTCCTGGGCTGTCTTCTTTAATAACAAATGGACTCCAGACATGGCATTCCAGTGTGGTCCATCCACCTCGATGATACAAAGGGAAATGAGTCTCGAAGGGGAGGTTTAAACAACAGCATAGATACCCCATGTCAGGAAATCTGGGATAATGAGGTGAAAAGATATATGTGGTTAGAAGGGAAGGGCAACCCTTAACTGTACAGAAACTTACTTTGCATTCTTGGTGTTTCAGCGGAAAATGAACCATTCCACTGGGAACTGATGAGAACTCTGGTACAGTGCTGTTCATTTCGGACATGTAATGGGGCACCACCATGCTGATGGATACCTACTGGCAATGCGGCGCGTTTGCTTACACTCAGCTTGTCTTTGGATGACTGCTCCCTCGTCACCAACACCCGCTAAGGAAGAAGGTGAATCTGTTGCTTCAGGCTCAAGAGAAAACAACTACTAAATATTTTGGCTGCGCGCAGTACAAGGACATTCTGGCCAAATTCATACTGTTTCTATCACACAAATCAACGTGGGGAGTCCACACTCCTCTTCACAGTGCAGACAAAAGTGAACACTTGCTGGTTAGTGATAACCAGGTGGGAGAAGCACAAGATGATGAACAGCACTGCTCTTGGCCCTAATGCAATTAAGGAGGATCTGAGAACCATCCACCTCATGGTGAATCCATATATGAGTTGGACTTCATGACCGCAATGGAGGAAGGGATGTGTGCCAAGCTTGGTGCGTCCTGCTGCACGTTTGTACCAGGTAACAACCTGGATAACGAAACTCTGACTTTTGCCATCCAAGCATTGCACCGTTTTGAAGAGACATGTAGAGGAGGGAGGTGCCCTGGGCGGGCATGGTATTTAAAATGAGTTGCCTGGCTTCCCTGGTAGCTTACTGGACTTTGCATGTCACTGTTGCCCGTTTTCATGTCTTTATTGGTCTTTTGTGATTTCCTACAGTTGGGGGTTCCCTGCTGTAAAATTGCAGTCCTCAAGTTGGGTAGAATGCGAATAAGTATGAAAATAGTATTAATCTTAACTGAAGACATCATGCCCCAATAATGTGACTGTCATGAAGTATGGGTTAGATAATGTAGCTGAAAATTCAACTAGGGGGAATGTTGACATTGATAAAAACAATGCCAGTGCTCATAATGGTTCACTCAAATACACAAACAAAATCGCATCAGTGTTATCAAATTCACCCGTCATGTACTCTCCACTGTTAGACTTGCCATCTTTGGCGTGGTTTCCCCTCACTTTTTTTTTTTCACAACCAAGTTTATTGAGCAAAAGAATGACAAGCATGAGGCACCTTCCCACACCAAGGTCACCACATCAAGATCAATGTATGGATCACATACACAAGAAATACTAAGCAAGTATCAATGAAGCTCAGCTTTAAAATCCCAACTACCCATCCCAACCCCAACTACACCCCCACCCGTACCCACTATCCCCCCCCCCCTTTCCACACATGTACAGAGGCAACACAGAGATGGTTCATATAAGAGAAGCAGGCATGAAGCAACCTGGGATGTGCCTTTAGGGCCAGAGACAGCGCTGCGATCAAATGTCCTCCTCCGGTTCCGCTGGGGGTTCCAAGGATAGGCCACGATAGTCAGCCCACCGCTTCCAGATCTTGAAGTGCTTGCGCGGGCAGCCCCGCGCCTCAAAAATTGGTTTCTCAAGACCCATAAAATAGTCCAGTCCCGCCTTCCATGCCGACAGGGGGGGGGCCCTCACAGATTTCCAGGCCCGAGCCAAGTCGCGCTTAGCCACCACCAGGCCCAGAAGCAATAGGTGACGTTTATAGATGTTGCCCCCAACCCCGTCCATGACGTGCAGCAGGCCCAGCCGGTGGGTACGGGGAAGATCCCAGCCCAGGACCTCAGCCAGGCAATTCCATACACCCCTCCAGAAGCCAGCCAGGCGACCACATGACCATACTGTGTGCAACAAGGTGCCAGGCACTTCCCCACATCGCAGGCACTCCGATGACTCAATCAAACCAGCCCTCCACAGTCGTTCACGTGTGTAATAGGCACGATGTAGATACTTGAATTGTATGAGACGGAGCCGAACCGCGATAGCGGTGCCACGGGGAGACTCCAGGGCCTCTCTCCAGTCGTCCTCGTCCAGGGTGCCCACGTCCACTTCCCAGGCTTCCCGGAGGGAGCTGAGAGTAGACGAGCAGTGAATAACCAGAGTCTGGTAGATCCTGGAAACCTTCTTGTCTCCCAGGTCGCCCATAAAGACTTTCGCCTCAATTGGGCTAAACTCCGGAAGGGAGTCAAGGCCGGCAATGCTTGGGGCGAGGGCATGTCGCAGCTGTAGGTAACGGAAAAACTGGGACTGAGGCATTTGGAATTCCACTCGGAGGTCTGCAAAGGACTTGAGGGTTGTGCCGGACACGACGTGACCCAGTTGAGTAATCCCAATAGTCTCCCAACCCTCGAACCCAGCCAGAGTCGCCAGCTCTGGAAGCAGACCGTTGTGCCACAGCGGCGTTTCCGCCGTCAACTTGCCCCACCAGCCCATGCGGCGCAAGGACTGCCGCCACACTGCAAAGACCACCCTTGTCACCGATGGCAACCCACGGCGTATACGCGCCGAGTATAGAACTGTGTGGAGCGTATGGTCACCCATAAGATGCCTTTCCAGGGCATATGCCGGATCACTCCTATCCCCATACCACCAATCGTTAAGAACAAGCAGATGCGATGCTTGGTAGTAGGAGAGGAGATCAGACGTGGCCAAGCCACCACAGTAGGTGGATAGAAAACATGTCTTGAGGGCCACCCTGGCTGCTCCGCCCTCCCACAGGAAGCGGCCCAGCACAGAGTTCACCTGGCGAAACCACTCCATGCCGATAGGGTGCGGGAAATTTTGGAGTTGGTACAGCAGTCTCGGCAGCGCCACCATCTTAAAGATGGCCGACCTCCCAAAGATCGTAAGCGGCATCCTGGACCACGTTTTGACATCCGTCTGGACCCGTTCCCACACCGGTAGGACACTACGCGTCCAGGCCACGGCCCGCGAAGTCGAGAGGAAAACACCCAAGTATTTCAGGCCGTCCGTCGCCACTCGTAGATCAGCAGCCCAATCGTCGGCCACCGCTCCGCCATGCAGAACCCACAGGGTCGACTTAGATAGGTTAAGGGTAAGCCCGGAGACTTCGCCAAACCCCCGCATGATCTCCAGGATTCGAGGGCCAGAGCGCCGCAGATCCGTAAGGAACAGGAGGACATCGTCCGCGTAGAGTGCAATTCTATCTGTAAGAGTATCGTTCCAGACAAAGCCACGCAGCTGGGCATCGAGCCGCACCCGCGCCGCGAGGGGCTCCATGGCCAGGGCAAATAGGTATGGGGACAACGGGCAACCCTGGCGCGTACCGCGGCCGATTGGGAAGCGTCCTGAGACCGCGCCTGCCACCCGGACCGACGCCGTGACATTGGTATACAGGAGGCGGATATAGGACAGAAAGACCGGCCCGAGGTTTAGGCGGGCCAATAAGGTGAAGAGATACGCCCAGCTCACCGAATCAAAGGCCCGGTCCATGTCCGCAAGGAGAAGTGCGGCCTGTTCATCCCTAGCACTCATGGCGTCGATCGCTGCCTGCGCCCGCCGGATATTGTGTCGGGTGGCTCTGTGCGGCATGAACCCGGCCTGGTCGGGGTGGACCAGGTCGGCTATAAGGGGCAGAAGGCGGTTCGCCAGGGCTTTCGCCAAGATCTTGGCCTCGATGTTGAGGAGGGAGATAGGCCTGTATGAATCATGACGGTCAGGCGCCCTACCAGGCTTCAAAAAGACCACAATCTCAGCATGGCGCCAGTCAGGTGGCAGCTCGCCCCTAGACCGCGCTGCCTCTAGCGCATTACGAAAGTGGGGTCCCAGCTGGACGTGGAATTTTTTATAAAATTCTGCAGGGTAGCCACTAGGGCCGGGCGCCTTCCCAGTGTTCAGTTGGCCAAGGGCCTCCCCTAGCTCCTCGGACGTAAGTGGGACCTCTAGGGCCGTTCTAGTCTCCTCCGGGACTGCCTGCGGGAGTAAAGCATCCAAGTACGGGGCAATCCCGCTCTCCCTCAGCGGATCGCGAGGGGCATATTGTGCCTCGTAGTAGCGGGCAAAGCTGGCCGCCAATTGGTCCGGGTCGGTCATGACTGAGCCATCCCCCGCCGTGAGACCGGGTAGCTCCAGGGGCTGGAAGGTCGCCTGGCAAAGTCTATGCAACATGGTGCAGGACTTATCGCCCCACTGATATACCCTACTGCGCGTGGCGAGCCACGCCTGCCGGGCCTCCTCATGGAGGACCGAGGAGTAAGTCTGCTGGGCCTGCAGGAGCTGGCGCACCACGCCCTCCTCACCTCCAAGTCGACCACGCTGCTCCAACTCCTCCACGCGGGCCGCGGCAGCCACAATGGCCTCCCGGTGCTTCCGCCGAGCGGCCGCACACCAAGTTATGTCAATGCCCCGGATCGTGGGCTTCAGCGCCTCCCACACTACAACAGCGTCGGCTCCCCCCACCAAGTTCTCGCGCCAAAAGTGGTCGATCGCCTCCCGTAGGTGCGCCACATAGTCCGGCCGCTGCAACTGCCAGGCGGACATACGCCAGCGAAAAGGTTGCCGTTTAACGGGGAGGGTCAGAGTGGCCAGGACAGGGGAATGATCCGAAAGGCCCCTGGGGAGTATCGAGGCGTCCCTAACACGGCTCAGGCAGGCCCCGGGTACAAACAAGTAATCAAGCCTCGAGAATGACCCATGCACCGCCGATACATACGTGAAGGCCTGTACTGCGGGATGAAAATGCCGCCACACATCGACCCAGCCCATACTGCGCGCCGTTCCCCTCACTTTTTGCCTCTACCACCTGTATTTTTGATGATGTTCTGGATTTCGTTTTTGCTGGCTTAGATGATTTGGCCACTACTGATCAGTGTCAAAGTGCAAGCGCTCACCGGGTATACTATGTTTACAATTGGTTCTCCCTGATTGGCATATTTGATACACTGGTAAGCCCCTAGTAAAGTGCACTGAGTGTGCCCAGGCCTGTAAATCACATGCTACTAGTGGGCCTGTAGCACTGAGTATGCCACCCACATGAGTAGCACTGAAAGGGTATCTCTGAAATGCCACTACATTGTCTGTGCACAGTTTGTTAGCTGCCATGTGGACCTGGCAAGTGCACCCACTTGCCAGACCATAACATTTCCTTTTCTTACATGTAAGGCCCCCTGTGGTAGGCCGAAGGTACCCCTCTGGGCAGGGTGCAGTGTATGTGAAAGGTCGGACATTTACTGGTATATGTGAGACATGTCCTGATAGTGAAATACTGCCAATTTCATTTTTCACTATTGAAAGGCTATCTGTCCCATAGGTTAGAATGGGAAATGCTTTGTAACATCTTACAAGTATGACCTCGCACTGGGACAAGGGAGAGAAGTTTAGGCTCTCTGAACTCAGAATTGAAAGTTTAATGACACATCTTTTAGTAAAGATGGTTTCTAAATTGTGTGTCTGAAAATGCCACATTCCGAAAGTAACAAAAAACAATTTGATGGACAGAATGTAGATCAATGTCTTACATTCACCCCAGTACAAGGATCTGGGCCTAAATCCATCGTTTTTTGCACTCCACACCACCCTGGGTCAGATAATGGCTTTATGCAAATCAGCTCTGACCCTGTGCCCCATGGGAATAGTCCAGTCCGAACTACAACAGCCATATCTTTCCCAGACCGGAATCAAGCATCCGAGGACCGGACCGGTTTCGAGGTAACACCTCTCATCAGCCCGGCTAGCTTGACTCCAGTGGTGTGGAGGCTCTGGGACCCACGTCTGAGCTACCCCAGTACACTCAGGGAGAAAATTACAAAAAACAATTTGATGGACAGAATGTAGATCAATGTCTTACATTCACCCCAGTACAAGGATCTGGGCCTAAATCCATCGTTTTTTGCACTCCACACCACCCTGGGTCAGATAATGGCTTAATGCAAATCAGCTCTGACCCTGTGCCCCATGGGAACAGTCCAGTCCGAACTACAACAGCCATATCTTTCCCAGACCGGATTCAAGCATCCGAGGACCGGACCGTTTTTTTTGTTTTTTTTTTTCCCCTTGCCAACTCCTAGAGCCGGCCACTACCCCCTGAAGTCAATCAAGTGCCAATTGCCGAAGCCAAAATCATGCTCGAGAGCATCATCCACGAAACCGCAGACGAAGGCATCTCAGCCAAGGCATTGTGAAGCCATCTTGCCGGTCAGCCGGCTTTATACACCAGCATCCCGACTTTCAAGCCCCACAACCGCCATATCATGCTCGAGAATATCATTTGCCATGTTACATGCAAATGAGACATCTCAGCCATACGACTTTCTCCACCCCTGGCCGATCAAGCACATCTCAAACTGCACCTGATTTAGCCAAAGGACAGAGAAGCGTCGGATACTACACCATCAGCCCGGCTAGCTTGACTCCAGTGGTGTGGAGGCTCTGGGACCCACGTCTGAGCTACCCCAGTACACTCAGGGAGAAAATTACAAAAAACAATTTGATGGACAGAATGTAGATCAATGTCTTACATTCACCCCAGTACAAGGATCTGGGTCTAAATCCATCGTTTTTTGCACTCCACACCACCCTGGGTCAGATAATGGCTTTATGCAAATCAGCTCTGACCCTGTGCCCCATGGGAACAGTCCAGTCCGAACTACAACAGCCATATCTTTCCCAGACCGGAATCAAGCATCCGAGGACCGGACCGGTTTCGAGGTAACACCTCTCATCAGCCCGGCTAGCTGGACTCCAGTGGTGTGGAGGCTCTGGGACCCACGTCTGAGCTACCCCAGTACACTCAGGGAGAAAATTACAAAAAACAATTTGATGGACAGAATGTAGATCAATGTCTTACATTCACCCCAGTACAAGGATCTGGGCCTAAATCCATCGTTTTTTGCACTCCACACCACCCTGGGTCAGATAATGGCTTTATGCAAATCAGCTCTGACCCTGTGCCCCATGGGAACAGTCCAGTCCGAACTACAACAGCCACATCTTTCCCAGACCGGAATCAAGCATCCGAGGACCGGACCGGTTTCGAGGTAACACCTCTCATCAGCCCGGCTAGCTTGACTCCAGTGGTGTGGAGGCTCTGGGACCCACGTCTGAGCTACCCCAGTACACTCAGGGAGAAAATTACAAAAAACAATTTGATGGACAGAATGTAGATCAATGTCTTACATTCACCCCAGTACAAGGATCTGGGCCTAAATCCATCGTTTTTTGCATTCCACACCACCCTGGGTCAGAAAATGGCTTTATGCAAATCAGCTCTGACCCTGTGCCCCATGGGAACAGTCCAGTCTGAACTACAACAGCCATATCTTTCCCAGACCGGAATCAAGCATCCGAGGACCGGACCGGTTTCGAGGTAACACCTCTCATCAGCCCGGCTAGCTGGACTCCAGTGGTGTGAAGGCTCTGGGACCCACGTCTGAGCTACCCCAGTACACTCAGGGAGAAAATTACAAAAAACAATTTGATGGACAGAATGTAGATCAATGTCTTACATTCACCCCAGTACAAGGATCTGGGCCTAAATCCATCGTTTTTTGCATTCCACACCACCCTGGGTCAGAGAATGGCTTTATGCAAATCAGCTCTGACCCTGTGCCCCATGGGAACAGTCCAGTCTGAACTACAACAGCCATATCTTTCCCAGACCGGAATCAAGCATCCGAGGACCGGACCGGTTTCGAGGTAACACCTCTCATCAGCCCGGCTAGCTTGACTCCAGTTGTGTGGAGGCTCTGGGACCCACGTCTGAGCTACCCCAGTACACTCAGGGAGAAAATTACAAAAAACAATTTGATGGACAGAATGTAGATCAATGTCTTACATTCACCCCAGTACAAGGATCTGGGCCTAAATCCATCGTTTTTTGCACTCCACACCACCCTGGGTCAGATAATGGCTTTATGCAAATCAGCTCTGACCCTGTGCCCCATGGGAACAGTCCTGTCCGAACTACAACAGCCATATCTTTCCCAGACCGGAATCAAGCATCCGAGGACCGGACCGGTTTCGAGGTAACACCTCTCATCAGCCCGGCTAGCTTGACTCCAGTGGTGTGGAGGCTCTGGGACCCACGTCTGAGCTACCCCAGTACACTCAGGGAGAAAATTACAAAAAACAATTTGATGGACAGAATGTAGATCAATGTCTTACATTCACCCCAGTACAAGGATCTGGGCCTAAATCCATCGTTTTTTGCACTCCACTCCACCCTGGGTCAGATAATGGCTTTATGCAAATCAGCTCTGACCCTGTGCCCCATGGGAACAGTCCAGTCCGAACTACAACAGCCATATCTTTCCCAGACCGGAATCAAGCATCCGAGGACCGGACCGGTTTCGAGGTAACACCTCTCATCAGCCCGGCTAGCTTGACTCCAGTGGTGTGGAGGCTCTGGGACCCACGTCTGAGCTACCCCAGTACACTCAGGGAGAAAATTACAAAAAACAATTTGATGGACAGAATGTAGATCAATGTCTTACATTCACCCCAGTACAAGGATCTGGGCCTAAATCCATCGTTCTTTGCACTCTACACCACCCTGGGTCAGATAATGGCTTTATGCAAATCAGCTCTGACCCTGTGCCCCATGGGAACAGTCCAGTCCGAACTACAACAGCCATATCTTTTCCCAGACTGGAATCAAGCATCCGAGGACCGGACCGGTTTCGAGGTAACACCTCTCATCAGCCCGGCTAGCTTGACTCCAGTGGTGTGGAGGCTCTGGGACCCACGTCTGAGCTACCCCAGTACACTCAGGGAGAAAATTACAAAAAACAATTTGATGGACAGAATATAGATCAATGTCTTACATTCACCCCAGTACAAGGATCTGGGCCTAAATCCATCGTTTTTTGCACTCCACACCACCCTGGGTCAGATAATGGCTTTATGCAAATCAGCTCTGACCCTGTGCCCCATGGGAACAGTCCAGTCCGTACTACAACAGCCATATCTTTCCCAGACCGGAATCAAGCATCCGAGGACCGGACCGGTTTCGAGGTAACACCTCTCATCAGCCCGGCTAGCTGGACTCCAGTGGTGTGGAGGCTCTGGGACCCACGTCTGAGCTACCCCAGTACACTCAGGGAGAAAATTACAAAAAACAATTTGATGGACAGAATGTAGATCAATGTCTTACATTCACCCCAGTACAAGGATCTGGGCCTAAATCCATCGTTTTTTGCACTCCACTCCACCCTGGGTCAGATAATGGCTTTATGCAAATCAGCTCTGACCCTGTGCCCCATGGGAACAGTCCAGTCCGAACTACAACAGCCATATCTTTCCCAGACCGGAATCAAGCATCCGAGGACCGGACCGGTTTCGAGGTAAGACCTCTCATCAGCCCGGCTAGCTTGACTCCAGTGGTGTGGAGGCTCTGGGACCCACGTCTGAGCTACCCCAGTACACTCAGGGAGAAAATTACAAAAAACAATTTGATGGACAGAATGTAGATCAATGTCTTACATTCACCCCAGTACAAGGATCTGGGCCTAAATCCATCGTTCTTTGCACTCTACACCACCCTGGGTCAGATAATGGCTTTATGCAAATCAGCTCTGACCCTGTGCCCCATGGGAACAGTCCAGTCCGAACTACAACAGCCATATCTTTTCCCAGACCGGAATCAAGCATCCGAGGACCGGACCGGTTTCGAGGTAACACCTCTCATCAGCCCGGCTAGCTTGACTCCAGTGGTGTGGAGGCTCTGGGACCCACGTCTGAGCTACCCCAGTACACTCAGGGAGAAAATTACAAAAAACAATTTGATGGACAGAATGTAGATCAATGTCTTACATTCACCCCAGTACAAGGATCTGGGCCTAAATCCATCGTTTTTTGCACTCCACACCACCCTGGGTCAGATAATGGCTTTATGCAAATCAGCTCTGACCCTGTGCCCCATGGGAACAGTCCAGTCCGAACTACAACAGCCATATCTTTCCCAGACCGGAATCAAGCATCCGAGGACCGGACCGGTTTCGAGGTAACACCTCTCATCAGCCCGGCTAGCTGGACTCCAGTGGTGTGGAGGATCTGGGACCCACGTCTGAGCTACCCCAGTACACTCAGGGAGAAAATTACAAAAAACAATTTGATGGACAGAATGTAGATCAATGTCTTACATTCACCCCAGTACAAGGATCTGGGCCTAAATCCATCGTTTTTTGCACTCCACACCACCCTGGGTCAGATAATGGCTTTATGCAAATCAGCTCTGACCCTGTGCCCCATGGGAACAGTCCAGTCCGAACTACAACAGCCATATCTTTCCCAGACCGGAATCAAGCATCCGAGGACCGCACCGGTTTCGAGGTAACACCTCTCATCAGCCCGGCTAGCTTGACTCCAGTGGTGTGGAGGCTCTGGGACCCACGTCTGAGCTACCCCAGTACACTTAGGGAGAAAATTACAAAAAACAAATTGATGGACAGAATGTAGATCAATGTCTTACATTCACCCCAGTACAAGGATCTGGGCCTAAATCCATCGTTTTTTGCACTCCACACCACCCTGGGTCAGATAATGGCTTTATGCAAATCAGCTTGTTGCGTGTTAATCTAGGTTCCTGATCGATACTGTGACCTTATGCCCCTATTCGGCTATAAATCACTTTATTCCCTATATTGGCATAACCGTTCAAGTGCGATTTTCTGTAAAGTCATCTCTGGCCTCACACGAACAGAGCCACAGAGCCACATTCCAGCATGACTCTCTGCTACTTCCTTTGCGACCAATTAGTGCAATGACAGAGCAGCAGTCACTATCTGATATTCCTAGATAACACTCCGAGTTCTTCAACAAGATAAAAACTTAGCAAACCTGGAAATCCCCGCTTGCTATGTTTTGATTAGTAATGGAACTCTAATGAGCAACTGATAACTATCACTTCCTAGTGACATCTTTAATTGACGTCTTATGTCCAGCAAACTTGCGTCAAACCCGGCACCTGTCAGGTATAAATATTACCAACGTTGCCTTAAGCAATGATCGTTGCCTGTTGCTGATGCCAGCTGCCTGCAAGACCCCGTGTTGGTAAAAACTAGCACTCTGTCGCTGCAGCCTGCTATCTTGTGGTGGTGAAGCTACTGATTACCATTATCGCCGCTACAGCGCGACCTATGGTGCAGTACGCTTGAGGAGCCGTGCAGCCGTCCTCTGCGAAGACATCCAGCCCAGCTGCCCGCGGACGCTGTCCCCCGCCTCCTTCCTCGACGCGCTGAGAGAAGCCGCTGCCTTTCTCGTGCAGAGAAATCCAGTCCCGGCGCTTCCGGTTTACCCTCGCAGGTGACTGGGATATCGAGAGAGACCCCTGAAGGAGATACCAATCCTCCATCATTCTATTCAGAGGTATGGTGTTGACTAAAACCTTAGACGAGAATTCTTGAAACAAACCTTGGCAAAACCAACTTAACTTAAGCTACTTACTTACTCCCCTTTTCACGTGTTAGGCTTAGGTCAGGCACACCGGGGTAGGCTTAGTTAGAAGCACCAGTTGAGTATGTTAGCCTAATGTATATATGACTGTATATATGTTTTATTACTTTTAAACCATTGTATGGCTAAGAAACCATATCAATGCTTTTACAGTTCTATTTCGCAATTCTTATCTTACTGTACGTACTTTTTATAATAACAGTTATTGCAATTGTGGCAATACATTTCTCTTGTACGAGAAGAAAGACTGTTCAATAAATGTTAACCTTTATTGATACACGCCCGTCTCTTTATTCTCTACATACCGTGAAAGTAAACTGCACTAGACTGACTGAGTGAAATCTATGTCTATTGTTTCACACGACCCTAGAGATCGACTCTTGATCTGAGGAGCAAAGTTGTCATGTTGCACGGTTGTTGGAAAACTGAATCCCTTCTTGTCTGTGCCAAGGAAGCTGATCACTTCCTATGCAGTGAAGAAAGTTTCCAGTGACCTCTGAGCTAGTTGGTAACACAACCCAATTAAGTTTAGCATAGTCAGTGGAGGCCTGGAATATAGCCAGTTCCACGTCGATACTACTGTTTATGTTATTCCAATGCGCAGGGCCTAGTGGGAAACTAGGAACTACACTACATGGCGCCCAAACGTTTGGAAAGGCGATAAACTAACGTAAGACTTGTAGAGTAACTCAGTCGTGCATATTTCACACCCCTTTCTCCCGTAAATACTCCAATAGACGTCTGGAGTGGGTGAAAGGTTAAAATCCGCCCGACCTTAGTAGGAAGAGATTCCTATGTAAAGCTCCGGTTTATTCAACGTTGAAGGATACAGTGTTCCAAAATATTGTGCATCTAATCTTTGTCTCCTTGGAGACCTACTCTGCAAAAACTGCATTTATAAAATGTCAGACAATGAAGGAGCAGCTAGGCTGGCTTCCATACTAATAGAGGAAGACACGAGTCTCCTACAGGCTGACCCGGATGCTATTATCATCCCGCTTCACTTAAGAAGATCTATAACGTTAAAACTTATAGAAAACGGACTGACACCTCAAGGTGGTACAGTAATTTTCGTGATAGAGGCTCACGAGTATCGGCAGACAGAGGTATTCTATTCATGGATAAACTTTCCAGCGGTAAACGCTATAACAAAAGAGTTTCACTATTACAAAATAGAGGAACCTCCGGATGAGTACGCCCCTTTCGAGGAGGTTGAAATTCCACTTAAATTTCAAGAGCACCTGCTCTGGTTTAATGGCGCCCTAAAACACAATGATCACATAACTAGGCTCGGTCCACTAGGTAGACCAGGAGCCACGTGGCCGGTTCTAGCCAGCTACACACCACATCCTGACATTGCAAGAATGTCTAAAGAAGAGCTGTTAGCACAGCTAAACACATTAATAAAAATACATAGGCAATTAGTCCAATATGTAATACGGACTGCAACAGTCCAGCCAGCTGTTAATACACCACAGCTGACCCCTCATCAGGGGAACACAAATAAAATTACACCACAGAACATACAGTCATGTCTTCGTAAAACACCCGTAAAACGGGAACAAATTCCTTTCTGGTTAGCCCAGAAAATCACTCAAATAGAGGCAGTATTTCCTGATACTACCCCTATTGAGAAACACAGAATCTTGACCATCTGCCTTCCTATGGGAATCGCACCACACGTGGAGGACTGCGACACTTGGGGTACAGTCTTTGCTTCCATTTACACAAAAACACACGGTGTTCCGTCTATGGCGGTAATACCAGAAGTGCTAAAACAGATTCAAAATGAATTCGGTCCAGAGCCCGCTTTAAATCTAGGTATGAAATTACTGAAAGACTTCAAGCAGGTCACGGCTATATTATTAGCCAATGTAAAGGGAGAAGCAGCATCTGTGGCGATTCGCCAGAAGTTGAGGGAAACAGATATAAAAGATCCTGTTGAGCTTGCAAAAATCATAGAAAAATGCTATGAAGAATTAGGTAGAGACAGCTTGGGTGGAAAACCAGTTAAGCCCCAACTGCTCGAAAATCCTGAAAAATTATTTATTAAAAATAATTTAAATACTCCTAAAAAGAGCTGGGATGGAAATAAACAATCCACTCCCAAGGAAAAAGTTTTCCAGACCAGAGGAAGATCTCCTCGACGGAGGGAAAGAACTCCGACTCGAGACTGCCAGTCTCCCCAGAGGGAGTCCTCTGAGAAAAGATATAACCTTAGAAATAGGGATAATATAAAAAAACCTGATAGATATCAAAGTATTGATACACGTCCCTCTCGATCTTTTCCACAGAATTCGGAAAGAAGAGGACGGTCAGACCCAGGAGAGCACACCAAGTCCAAAGACAAGGAACCTGCTCAAAATAAGAAATCTCAATTTCCTAAAAAGAAGGTAGCCAGTATTAGAGTAATCAACCATGCCGAGAATACTGAGGACACAGTTGAAAAACGGGGAGTGGGCATTGACAATGTTGGACAGTGCAGCAGAGATCAGTATAGCGCGCAAGAACTTGATGAGTCATCTGGAGACAGTGGACACGAATGAATACATTCAGGTTGAAACTGCCGACGCCAGACTTAGCGAGCCCCATAAAATATACGAAATAACATTGCGTATAGAGGGTGATAAGACTAGGAAAATTAAGGGTCTATTTTGGGATAAGCTCTCAAAAGGCTATGATATTCTGTTAGCTGAAAAAGATTGGCCCCCGGAGTTTGTCAGGGAGTGCCCTCGTGGCGAAGAAGTAATTATGCCTGCCTTCTCGAATCACATACCGATTCATAAAAAACACACATATGCAAGGAAATGGGCAGTGGCCCAGGCACCTGCATTATATAAAAATCATGTAGGATGGGATGAGGATTCTACGCCTCACAAAATCCAACTAAAAAGTGAACCAACTGCCCAACGGCAGTATCCCATAAAGCAAGAAGCTAAAAAACAGGTCAGGGAGATCTTAGATCAACTTGAATACCAGGGGGTGATTGAAACATGCACCTCTCAAATGAACAATCCTTTGTTTCCTGTCTCCAAGCCAGACAATTCATATCGTCTAGTTTTGGACTACAGACATCTTAATACATGTTGCAAAACTTTTGCAGTACAAAACTCGCATAGTGCAGCCCTAATGAATAACATAGTTAGGAAAAAATACAAAACGACATTAGACATTTCTAATGGTTTCTTTTGTCAAAACATTGCACCAGAAAGCAGATACTTGACCGCTTTCTCCGCATTTGGGTCGCAGAAAAAATTCTGTCGACTCCCACAGGGGTTCAAGAACAGCCCAGGACTATTCTCAGCTAGGGTAACAGAGTTACTACAAATCTATGATGATGAAGCATTATCTTACGTAGATGATATTTATCTCACAGACGACGACTTGGATACTCACTTGAAAAGAGTGAACACCATTATACTTGGGTTCGCAGCAGAGGGTTACAAATTCAACTTTAAAAAGTCCCGAATTGCCCATCTGACAGTACTGTTTTTAGGGTACGAATTATCAAGTGAAGGGAAAAGCCTAGCGGACAACTTCTTAGAGAAGTGCGCTGTACTCCAAGCTCCAAAAACGCTGAAGAATTTACAATCAATACTAGGTTTTCTGAATTTCGGAAGAACTTACATTCTAAATTACGCGGAGAGGGTTAAACCTCTCTACGAACTAATTAAACCTAATTTAAAACAAATCAATTGGACTCAAAAACACACAGAAATTTTGAGATCACTGCAAACAGACATGTTAGCAAAAACAAAATTAGATTCACGTGACAACACGATCGATCTTGTAATCCGAGTCATCCCAGGAAGATGCGGATTCACATACCTAACCTCTAATGAGGGAGAAAAGGTACCAATTTCAATTAAATCTCACTTGTACACACAAGCAGAAAAAGCATTCAGTCACACAGAAAGAACTGTGAACGCAGTGCAAATCGCATTAGCAAATGAAAGAGAACTAGCACACGGCAAAAGGATTAATATCCTTACAGCGGAATCCGCCTTCGAAGCGCTATTCAGCCCAGTAAACCTGCCTACAGTGTCACTGGATCCAAAATGGATACAGTGCATAGATTCTCTAGGAGCGGAAGACGTGAAATACTATTTCGCCCCGCAATACGAAGAACTGAATGATTTAGAATATGAAGAAGAATATCCTCTGCCAATCGAAATTCTGCCTCTCCCACTATATGCCTGTATAATCTATACAGATAGCTTTGTACAGCATTTCAACGTAGAAAGAAAATCCTACGATGCAGCATGTGCGATCATTAAATGTCGTTGGCTGTGCGGTAAAATCAAACCGAAAATAACAAAAACTGAATCAGTTAAGTACTGTTCGGCTCAAAGAACTGAAATCAGATGTTTAAAGATGGCGCTCGAAAATGCAGAACGCGAATTCCCCACACTTATAGTGTGCGATTCTCATTTTTGCGTCAATTCTTTCAATAACAAACTGCAGAGTTGGATCGAAAACGACTACAAAGATGACACAGGTGCCACAATAAAGCATAAAAAGCTCTGGAACGAGGTAGCTCTTTTAAGTAAAGAACTACAAAAGACTCACGTGATTCACGCACAGAGTCTTCAACGTGATGGCGTTCACGTTGCAGGGAATTCATTGGCTAATACAGCCACCGCGGAAGCAACTAAACCGGCTTCCGTAGCCACAAAAAAGCGTACAGATAAATACATAGACGGGGAAACCATGCTGGCAGTAAAGGCGACTGTGCAGCACTACCCGTAAACTATCCACTCAATTATGCATACATAATCGATGCAAACTCCGTTCCGTTTGCTCGAATCCCTGGAGTGGGGGATAGAGTAATTCCAAACACGAACAGGAGAATATTTTTAATAGCAGATGCACATATGGGTTTGGGTCTGAGACACCAAACAATTAAGGTTTCTCTGACTGAATTACAATCAGTATACTGGTGGCCAGGAATGAGTGTAGAACACCAAATATATGCAAACAACTGTGAAAACTGCAATAGGGATCGCAGTAGCGAACCTTGCTACCAGCTACCAGTCAGAAAGAGCGTAACGCTGCCTGCACCCCAACCTGCGTCCTATTAATTAGTTAAGACGAAAAGCACTTTAAAAATGAGTCCTCCAGTACTCGGCTGACGCCTAGAACTGTTATAAAAGATTAGCGAGTCCATATCGGCACATACGCAATTACCACGTTCCATTCTGACCAGGGTCCTGCTTTCAGCTCTCGAGCTTATAAGGAGGCCATGGCTAGCATGGGAATTGGGTTGCGGTATTCTTGTCCGTCGCATCCCGAAGGGAATAGTGTGGTAGAAAGAAAAAACCGGGACATAAAGCAATCTATAACAGCGAAGGTATTAGGTTCAGGCGCTGGGTGGGTCAAACATTTAATAAGTGTCCAGACTAGTCTTAACAACATGCCAAGAAATTCTCTAAAAGGTTTCAGCCCATACGAACTATTGTTCGGAATTAGAATGAACGTTCAGGACCTCGATAGTCAAATGTCAGTGGTACAAGAAGAAACAAAGCAGTTTGAAGTAAAAGACCGTTTGGCTGTTTTACAGGAACTGAATGAAACAAGAAAATCATTAAGCAACATAAAGTTAAAGCAACAGCCAAGTACCACTGACGAGGCACCACCCGCAACAGCCCCAGCAAGGCCTGTCTGGATTCCAAAGATTGGGGATCTAGTCAGAGAAAAGATCGCGGTAAAGAAGGAATTTGGGCCTTCTTACAGAAAAGCAGTACCTGTCTTGGCAGTCACCGGAACAAGATCAGTTGTGCTACCGCCCCGTGCTGGTAAAAAGGAGAACAGAGTCGTGTCTATCGATCTGGTAAAACCACAAGCATGTGGCCTATAATCAACAGTAGGCCCAGTGGACTCCCAAGAAACAACAGAATACCCAAACTTGCAACAATCCAAGAGGTTCAAACTGAAAGACTAATCACATTCGATCAGCCTGCAGTGCACAATGAAGGACTATGCAATACAGCCATGGAACTCGTGCCTCTTGAAACACAAATTGAAACAGTTCGTCAAGAAACACCAGTCTACACTAATGTGGCATCAGAAAGTGCTACCGAGAGACAGATTGAAAGAACAATCCCATCAATTGACAGAACTGCCTCTGGTTATTTCATCAACTTCGACAACTTCTCTGAAGATTTAAACGACCCCGAAGTGATGCCAGAAACAAAAAAGTATTTTAAAGAAAAAGCAACGGAACTCTTTCATCAACTGAAGGAAATCTACCTTATTTCCCCTTGGCTAGAGTTCTGGTTCGGTCTAGGTGTATTTTTCCTCCTGCTTTGGCTCATCATGGTACTGTGTTTGGGAAAATTCATTGAAGGAAAATATATTACAATGGACACAGCAAGTCAGAACATCAACCTAGTCCTGAAACCACACAGATCATCCCACGTGAAGAAAAGAGAACTGTCAACAGTAAATGTCACAGCAATTCCAATACCTGGTGGGGTAGTATGGGAGAAAACAGACTATGAGATCTATGGTCCGGTCGAAATACTGAAGTATCCTCATCAACTAAAGGTTTCCTTAAGTGACTTTGTTACACCTAGTACATTCTCTGATGATTGGGACTTTAACAGTATTAATGACATGATGTCTGATTTAGTAATGTCAGCTAGATTCACAGATCATGATTATTTACAAGGTTCATCTAGTTATGAGCAATTATTCTGTTATACCCACTATGGGGATCATTACTTGCATAAATCTGCACAGCCTAGAAATGTTTTTATGTATAATCAATGGGAACATTGTTCTACACCACCTAAAAGCAGTTCTAAAGCATTTTTTGAGAAATTCAAATATTTTTCAGGGTTTAACACCAGTGATGCAGAAACGTTTTATTACAAACTGTTAGATAAAACAGGAATGAAAACAATGCTGACAAATTCTAAATTGATATATTCAGAAGCATTTTATGACAAAATGATGACATTTGGTTTTGATTATTGGAAAAATAATATTGAAACGAAAACAATTTGGGGTACAAAAGATTGGCAGGTGCAAGGCATTGAAGCACTATTTAGAACCTGCATGATACCAGAACAAATGTTATTTTTGAATGACACAGTACACCAAACATCTTGTCTTGGCCTAGTTAAGATCAAAGACCTTAAAACACCGTCTATACCGAAGCCAATACATGAGAATGCAACCGCAGATATTGAATTAGTCGTGTCACACATTTTGCATTTCAACAGAACACATCCTGATTGGAAAAAGTGGTTAATCTGGCCTACAGACACAAATAGCTGTCAAGATAGGTTCCTGAATAAAACACAGGGTTTAAAAATGACCAGATTAGACCCTAGATACTCCCAGAGACAACATCCAGGGATTATAACAACATACAGTGTAGGGAAACTCTGCCTAGAATGGCTAGCTACATCCACACTGGCTGAAATTAAGCAACACTTGTCTTTATTAAAAGATGGTGCTGATTTGCGCGATTTCATTCTTGGACCACGCAAACAGCGTCAAAAGCGTTTCATAGCGACCAGTATCTATGCTGCTTACAACGAGGCTTGGAAAGTAAAGCAAATTGAAATTGCTGAAAAGATACGAGAAATTTATCGTATTAATTTGGAGAAATCACTTTCTGTGGTAGACAATGGGTTAATGACTCTGTCTTCCAGAATATATTCGTTGGACAATATTGTATCCTCTGCCTTTGATGTGATAGACAGAGATTTGCTTATGTTACAACATGGCCAGTCTCAATTACGCTCTATTATAGAATTAGGCTGGACGTTGCAAAATCTTCGTTCAGGCTATGTGCCTTGGCATTTAATCAACACAACGTCATTATTTTCCAGTTTTAACCTTACTGATAAACAGATCAGTTTGGCACAGAAAGGAGCAGACTATACAATCCTGAGCATCGAAAGACTCGAGAGATTACCATTGACAATGTCAGAAAGTCCTGTCATTGAATGGATAATACACGGAAGTATCACAATTCCGATAACAACTTTCCGCTTTAAAAAGTGCCTTGAGTACATACCTGCTGGCCAATATGAACAATTGGGTAAAGGATATTTAAAATCCGAATGGAAATTACCATACACTCATTCTTGCTATAGTGACAGCGACAAAAATGTATTTCTTAGTGGTGACAACTGTAAACACTCACTAAGCGGTATACTTTTGTGTCAGGGTATTAATTTACACGGAGCATGTGATGGGAATTCAAACAACCTTTCATGCCACCAGCTAGTCACACCTGCAACTCAGATAGAGCCCTTCTTTATGCAACTCGCAAACGGGAGTTACATTCTTAGAACGGATCACAGGTGTTGTGGCCTCGCGCCAGGGACAAGTTATCTAGTATAAGTTACGTCCATGGTCAAATGCTGTATGCAAGCATTGTTCCCGAGCGGGCCTCCAGACATAGTGACTCCCCTCTGGCCTCGTCTGAATCTCTATTCTATACGAATTGATACATTAAGCAAAGTGAAATCTGTGCTTTTACAGACAACAGTGCCTATAACGTCATCTAAAGAGACGTATGATCTTCTAGTCGCAAGGACGGCTACTGAGGTCCATGACCTTTTATCAACAAATTGCCCCGTGCATTTCGTAGAAATGTGCAGTCAACTCCTTAACATGTCTAGTGCAACAAGCATCCCAGGCATATTTAAGACAGTCTTTACGGGACTGCTAACACCCTTCCAGGCAATTTTGGGAATCTTTCCTAATTTTGTGCACTCCATTTTTGGTGGTATTCCACTATTTTTGGGACTCATCGCAGGGATTCTATTTTTGACCATCCTGCTACGTTATGGCAAGCCTCGGCTCAGACATAGCTCCCATGGGAATGGAAGAGACAATCCTAGCAATGCGCTACAGGGACAGGATAACTAACGCCCTCGGATTGGCCAGGCTGAGAGATCTAAACATGACCTGGTTCCTTTCATTCAGACCGATATGGCAAAATTGCATTTTACCTGTGCTACGGTGTATGCTTTGCGGCGAGGAATGCGTGTTGGACATCTGTCTTTCACTTCCATCAGCAGTACCAATGGACGTCGATACTTTGCTAAGTCCAATAACGGCTCACGCATTGTGTTGTCCCCAGCGGCTACCAATCCTGATGACGGCATTCGTGGAGACTCCTGTACTACAGCCAAGTGGTAACAGTGGAGCGAGTGACAAAAGCAACATCACCCAGGTACAACGTGCTGTGAGCATTGCTGGTGCTGCCTTCGATGACAGCAATCATTCTCACACCTGCCAAGTTACAGCGCTATCTAATTTGGTTGAACTATCACCTGATTTTGTAGACCAATTCTTTGCGAGCCTGTCTGATACGATGTTCTCTCCCATAGAGAAACAATAACTTTTTAAACTTTTGAGAAGCTTTCTGACACACAGCGTTCCCATGAACTCTGAATTCGGCCTTCAGTTTTGATCAACAAAAACTGCCAGGAGCTTTGGAAATCTATTTTCTTTGAATTGGACAATTTTTTCTAATATTGACCTCTTTTTGGCACGAACAATTCTTTGCTTAACGTAAAAACTATTCTTAGAGAACAGAAGCTTCACACTTCTATTTTCTAAACACATCTAGAGACATAGCAACATAACACCAGCCTCTAGCACACATGTTATTACAATGCATTTTTATGTGATGATTTATCTCGCATTTCTTCTGTCAGAGATACTTCATGTGTAATTCTTTATGCAGAATCGTTCATTGATTTCATATGCAATACTTTTTGAATAATTACTATGCTTTTAAAACTACGTACAGTACCTAAATTCCATATATTACAAGTACGCCTATTTCGAATGCATTTATGTATTTTGGGGTGGGCTATGTTACACAATGTTACACATGCATCTAATTGCTTAGTTTTAGTAATTTTGATGGACATTACCCGTGGAGTGGGTGTTGCGTGTTAATCTAGGTTCCTGATCGATACTGTGACCTTATGCCCCTATTCGGCTATAAATCACTTTATTCCCTATATTGGCATAACCGTTCAAGTGCGATTTTCTGTAAAGTCATCTCTGGCCTCACACGAACAGAGCCACAGAGCCACATTCCAGCATGACTCTCTGCTACTTCCTTTGCGACCAATTAGTGCAATGACAGAGCAGCAGTCACTATCTGATATTCCTAGATAACACTCCGAGTTCTTCAACAAGATAAAAACTTAGCAAACCTGGAAATCCCCGCTTGCTATGTTTTGATTAGTAATGGAACTCTAATGAGCAACTGATAACTATCACTTCCTAGTGACATCTTTAATTGACGTCTTATGTCCAGCAAACTTGCGTCAAACCCGGCACCTGTCAGGTATAAATATTACCAACGTTGCCTTAAGCAATGTTCGTTGCCTATTGCTGATGCCAGCTGCCTGCAAGACCCCGTGTTGGTAAAAACTAGCACTCTGTCGCTGCAGCCTGCTATCCTGTGGTGGTGAAGCTACTGATTACCATTATCGCCGCTACAGCGCGACCTATGGTGCAGTACGCTTGAGGAGCCGTGCAGCCGTCCTCTGCGAAGACATCCAGCCCAGCTGCCCGCGGACGCTGTCCCCCGCCTCCTTCCTCGACGCGCTGAGAGAAGCCGCTGCCTTTCTCGTGCAGAGAAATCCAGTCCCGGCGCTTCCGGTTTACCCTCGCAGGTGACTGGGATATCGAGAGAGACCCCTGAAGGAGATACCAATCCTCCATCATTCTATTCAGAGGTATGGTGTTGACTAAAACCTTAGACGAGAATTCTTGAAACAAACCTTGGCAAAACCAACTTAACTTAAGCTACTTACTTACTCCCCTTTTCACGTGTTAGGCTTAGGTCAGGCACACCGGGGTAGGCTTAGTTAGAAGCACCAGTTGAGTATGTTAGCCTAATGTATATATAACTGTATATATGTTTTATTACTTTTAAACCATTGTATGGCTAAGAAACCATATCAATGCTTTTACAGTTCTATTTCGCAATTCTTATCTTACTGTACGTACTTTTTATAATAACAGTTATTGCAATTGTGGCAATACATTTCTCTTGTACGAGAAGAAAGACTGTTCAATAAATGTTAACCTTTATTGATACACGCCCGTCTCTTTATTCTCTACATACCGTGAAAGTAAACTGCACTAGACTGACTGAGTGAAATCTATGTCTATTGTTTCACACGACCCTAGAGATCGACTCTTGATCTGAGGAGCAAAGTTGTCATGTTGCACGGTTGTTGGAAAACTGAATCCCTTCTTGTCTGTGCCAAGGAAGCTGATCACTTCCTATGCAGAGAAGAAAGTTTCCAGTGACCTCTGAGCTAGTTGGTAACACAACCCAATTAAGTTTAGCATAGTCAGTGGAGGCCTGGAATATAGCCAGTTCCACGTCGATACTACTGTTTATGTTATTCCAATGCGCAGGGCCTAGTGGGAAACTAGGAACTACACTACAAGCTCTGACCCTGTGCCCCATGGGAACAGCTCAGTCCGAACTACAACAGCCATATCTTTCCCAGACCGGAATCAAGCATCCGAGGACCGGACCGGTTTCGAGGTAACACCTCTCATCAGCCCGGCTAGCTTGACTCCAGTGGTGTGGAGGCTCTGGGACCCACGTCTGAGCTACCCCAGTACACTCAGGGAGAAAATTACAAAAAACAATTTGATGGACAGAATGTAGATCAATGTCTTACATTCACCCCAGTACAAGGATCTGGGCCTAAATCCATCGTTTTTTGCACTCCACACCACCCTGGGTCAGATAATGGCTTTATGCAAATCAGCTCTGACCCTGTGCCCCATGGGAACAGTCCAGTCCGAACTACAACAGCCATATCTTTCCCAGACCGGAATCAAGCATCCGAGGACCTGACCGGTTTCGAGGTAACACCTCTCATCAGCCCGGCTAGCTTGACTCTAGTGGTGTGGAGGCTCTGGGACCCACGTCTGAGCTACCCCAGTACACTCAGGGAGAAAATTACAAAAAACAATTTGATGGACAGAATGTAGATCAATGTCTTACATTCACCCCAGTACAAGGATCTGGGCCTAAATCCATCGTTTTTTGCACTCCACACCACCCTGGGTCAGATAATGGCTTTATGCAAATCAGCTCTGACCCTGTGCTGACGATGGATTTGGGCCCAGATCTTTGGACTGGGGTGAATGTGTGACATTGATCCACATTCTATCCATCACCTGTTTTGTTTGCAATTGCCGCCATAAGTGCGCTGGGGATGCTCAGACGTGGGTCCCAGGCACTCCACACCACTGGAGTCAAGCTAGCCGGGCTGATGAGAGGTGTTACCTCGAAACCGGTCCGGTCCTCTGACGTAAATAATTAATTTACTCTCTTAATTTCTATGCAGGTAAGTACTTAATCAATAATAACTCATATCGGGTGAAAAAAGACAGAGTCCGTGGTGTTAGAGTTCTAAGGGTTTTATTCCTTAAAAAGGAATGGTCATGGCCAAGATATCTTGTTCTGACCACCACACAGGGTGTCAGAAGGGATAGATGAGCGCGCTCCGATTTTATTAACAGTACATAGCTTATATACTTATTGTACATCATTGAAACAGTATAGAAGGCGTAACAGCTGAGAGAAGACAAGATAACAATATACACGTGGTACATGTGCGTAATCAAGAGGCGTGAACTAGAGGTGTGTTCTGGAAACGTCACTGATAGGTGTCACAAAGGGGTGTCACTAACAGAAAAAGTGGCAATGTCAGCAGAAATCGGAAGCTTGGATGCGCACGCAGCTGCATGACGTGAAATTGGAGGGGTGCAGGGGACTTGACATTTACACTGACGGAAAGAGACAAAAGTCTGGCATGTCAGATCAACTTGTGCTTCTATCATATCTGATATCTGATGTTTAGGAACTAAGCTATCTGGGCAGAAAGGTCTCTAGAGCAGAAGCTATTCTATACTTGCTGTGAGTGCGTGTATAAGCGCCTGAGTGTCTGTATGAGAAGCGTGGGGGCATGGGGCCTTCCATGGAAGCATGGCAACGAAGCTATGAATTACTTGCACAGAGACAGGTCGGCCCTTTAGCCCTGTAGCTGAGGAAGGATGTTTACTAAAACTAGCAGGCTGGAATGTATTTTCGGGGAGGGAAACAGATAACTTGAAGGTTATAGTCAATCTTGGCAGGCAGCAGGCTGAGCCGAGCGCAAGGGGCCGCGCTGAAAGTAAGTCAGAGTTCACGAGTACAGGGGCTGCCTGGGCAGAGATTTCTCGGAGTCAGAAGCCAGAAAAGTGGCTCGGTGGCAGAGATTCAGGGCCTACTTCAGCCAGAGCTGAAAAACGTAGGAGTATACTACAAAAAGACGTTGGCATAACATACTTAGGAACGGACCATTCGACCCATTCATGGTGGGTCTGAAAGAGGACATGTTAACGTTGGACGCAAATGTATTTGCGTCTTCATAGCTGACACAGGAGGGAAGTTACATGCACTTTAACTCGTACATGGAGTCGGTGGGGTACTCGCTAGGGAACACAACTTGACCATAAAATTTTATATTACCTCATTCCCTCCTTGTTCCCTACGGACCCTTCATGATATATCGATCCTCATAAATCGATCAGTCTGTTCTTGTAACATTATATGTTCATCTTTCTTTCTTTGACTGTTTGAGAGACAACTGGAATGTTCAATGCAGGAAGTGGCACACAGTCCACATATCGCTGGCCCACACTGTAGGCACAGGCAGCAACTGAATACTATGACTAGGCCAATGCCTAGGAAGGATAGGATCTTCCATCCCCAAGCTGTTAACGTTGTCCAGAACCAACCGGACCAAGTCCATGTGCCTGGATTCTGATGTATCTGATTCGCAATTTTATGCAGACGGGTAATAGCTTCATAGACAGATGGTGCATTTTGTGGGATGAAAACGCAGCAACTTGACCCGATGACCTTACAGGCTCCACCTCTATCTGCCAAGATGACGTCAATAACAAGACGATTTTGAAGGACAACAACCCGCATAGCAGATTGCTCCTCTGTTAAGTTACCTAAGGCGGAGGCAGTTTCATGTACTACTGCTTCAAGTGTTCTAGTTAATCTACGTATTAATTTACTGTTTTGGACAGGTCCTAGAAAGAAAAAGAATCCTTTATTGAAATCAGTGTACTGTTCCCATGCCGTTTCTGTATAGTCGACAAGTGGAATATCTCTTTTGGGTCTATTCGGTACTAGATTCGTATTTCTATGGTAATCTGGGGGAGCTAGAAAAACAGGTGGCAGAAGGAATGCAATGTAACAGGTACCATCCCAATCTGGAGGCAAACGTATGTATGCGGTATGACCACAAACAAAATAGGAGTGACTGATAGCTTTGAAAGACGATTTACCATGATCACTGAATTCGACCACAGTAGTGCATTTACTATGACCTACGTGTACTGAACCTTTCTTGCTAACACATAATTCACCTGTGACTGGTAATACTAACATATGGGGCAGAACTGGAGCATCCTCGGATTCTACAGTAAGGATCATAAGGCTAATTGTGTAATTACCTAATCCATATACTTCATTTTCTAGATCAGTTCCTATTCGAGTGGGAAGTCCCTCTTTATCAGGATAACAGACGTCGAGCAGGACTAAGTTCAAGTTTCCCCAAACCCAGCCCCCATCGAAAACAGCAATATCAGGATCTAAGGAATTAATTATTTTAAACCATGCCCCACAGGAGCCATTGTGAGTGAACGGGTACGGAAAGAGGGGCAGAGCTCCCTTGTAATTCTGGTAGGGAGGGAGTCGACCACATATCCAGCAGTCGGTAGCATTATTTGTCTGATGGGAGTGGTGTAACATACTAATGAATGTATTGTTGCGCAGCGCAAGTCTGTAAGAGAGTTCATGTGCAGGAAGTTCACTAAAAGTGTGTTCAGTAGAGACATTGTAAGCAGATTGTTCACGCCTGAAAATAGGCCAATATATAGGTAGCAGAATGCTGGCAATAATAATTAGAATACTTAAGAAAAACATTATTAACAACGTCACTATACAGTGACTACGCAGTGATTTGCAGTATGTACGTTTCTTTGCTTCTCTCTCTCTATCTCGATCTAGGGGATACATGTCAGAAACTATTTAACCGATTCACCTAGGGGAGGACTTAAACAATTAAACTGTCTGACTTGCTAGATCGGAGTTTCATTCGATATAGTTCTTGGGGAGTCTTTTCTCGTTCGGACACTGTAACGTCTTTTCTTTCAACACAGTCTTTGGTGGGGGTGGACGAGTCAGAGTCCTGTTTTAGTCCGTTTTTTAGTTCATTGCAAAGTTTGATGTGACTCGTGTGGACCCACCCCTTTCTCCCCTCGATTTTCACTGCAGTCCTGGTGGTGAGCAGAACGGTCTTCGGGGATTTCCAGCGGGGCTCCAGCGGACTTTTCCGGTCGAAATTCCGGACGAGTACCAGGTCCCCAGGACGGACCTCGTGCTGCTTTACGTCAGTGTTGTCGGGAAAGGCTGCAGCAACCTGTGAACGACATGATTGGAGTGCAGACATCAAGGAGGCAAGGTAATCTGTCAACATATTAGAATCAACATCAGTAATCTTTTTTGGTATGGGCGTCCCCCACATATTCGGTGGTCTGCCAAAGACCACCTCGTACGGGGATAGCCCTGATCTCGAATGGGCGACCATTCTCATGTAGAATAGTGCCACGGGCAGGGCGACTATCCAGTCGACCCCTTTCTCCTGACATATTTTGGCAAGGCGGATCTTTAGTGTCTGGTTATGCCTTTCAACAAGGCCTGCGGCTTCTGGATGTCGGACACAATGGAACCTCCACTGATATCCTAGCAAAAGGGAAACCTGTTTCATCAACTCGGACGAGAATGGCTGTCCGTTATCTGAATACACGACACGGGGCAAACCGTACCGTGGGAAGAATTCACGAACCAACTGTCGGGCAGTGGTCGGAGCAGTGTAGTCTGGAACTGGGTATGCTTCGGTCCAGCGGGACAGAGCACAAACAACTACAAGGACATATTTAAAACCTCGACAACTGTTCATCTGGATATAATCCATCTGGAGGACTTCAAAAGGGTGATCGGGAGGATGAAATCCACCTTGTTCTACAGGGACGCTTTTACCTGGATTGAACTGACAACAGATCATGCAAGTACGCACTTTCTGTTTTGCTGCTGCTCGTAAGTGTTTGTTGTACCAGAGATTCTGTAAACTGTCTAACATCGCCTTCTCTCCTAGATGTGCCGGGCTATGTGCTGTGTTTATCATGACTTGAACCATTGAGTCAGGGAGAAACCATATAGATTTTTCCTTCGTTATCCAACCTTGATCTGTCTGAATCCCTCCTAGTTCAGTCCATTTCTTTATTTCATCTGACGTAGCATGTGTCTGAATGTCAATTACGTCTAGGGCGGGATCTCTAACTGCCATACACTTTGTCGGTACTATTGTCTTTGTCACATCAGTAATCTGGATGTGAGTCAGTGCTGTATGTTTTGCTGTCTGGTCTGCCAGGTCGTTACCCTGGGAAACAGAATCTGTAATTTTAGTATGTGCCTTACACTTCATGACTGATATGCCTGAGGGCAAATGTATTGCTTCTAACAGCGCTTGAATGAGGGGACCGTGTTGAATCTTGGCCCCATGAGAGGTCAGGAAACCTCGTTCTTGCCAGAGGACTCCGAAGTCGTGTACAACTCCGAAGGCATAACGTGAATCAGTGTATATGTTAACATTTTTGTTCTTGGCTAGAATACAAGCTCGGGTCAGAGCGATGAGTTCTGCTGCTTGAGCAGACAGTGTGTCAATACGATGTGTTTCTTTAACTTCAGTTTCAGTGGTCACGGCATATGCGGCCACTAATTCTCCTGTACTTGTTCTCATGCATGAACCGTCCACATAAAGTGTCAGGTCTGGATTTGTCAATGGAACATCTGTTAAATCTCGTCTAGGCTTTGTTACTGCATTAATGATTTCTATACAATCATGTGGGGCTGGATCTGTCACAACTGTTGGTAATAGTGTTGCGGGGTTCAGGATACTGCAGCGTCTAATTTCTATGTGTGGCTGAAATAGTGTTAATTCATAACCTGTCAGTCGTGCTATAGTCAAGTGTTGAGTCTGGGTTCTGTTTAACAAAACCTCTACAGAATGTGGTACTTGAACTGTTAACTGATGACCTAAAACAATTGAGTCACTTTGTCTTATTGCTAACGCTGTTGCTGCTACTGACTTTAAGCACGCAGGGAGTGCTTGGGCTACTGAATCCAATGTACTAGAAAAATAAGCACAAGGCTTATGTGAACCTGCTTGATCTTGGGTGAGGACAGACAACGCTGTACCATCACGTTCTGTAACAAAAAGTGTAAACGGTTTGCTGTAACATGGTGTCGCTAAAACTGGTGCTTGACATAAGGCTTTCTTTAAGTCTTCAAAAGCTTGTGTATGTTCCTGAGTCCAAGGTAGGGCAGTCGAAGTCGCTGCCTCCTGTGTCGTTAACTGGATGAGTGGCTTGGCTAGAAATGCATACTGGGGATTCCATTGTCTGCAGTACGAGGTGAGGCCTATGAAGGCCCGCACTTCCTTTTGTGTCTGGGGTTGTGACATATTTGCAATTAACTGAATGCGATCGGGAGTGAGCTGTCTCCCCACTTTGGACAGCAAGTGACCCAAGTACACAACTTGCTGAACACAGAATTGTAGCTTCGAAGGGGACACCTTATGTCCCTTGTCGGCCAGAAAATGTAAAACTGTCAGTGATGCTTTTTCACATTCGGGCTCACTTCGTGCGGTGATCAGCAGATCATCGACGTATTGCAGTAAAGCGGTGTTAACTGGCATTTGAATACAATCTAGTTGTCTTTTCAATGCTTGACTATAGATGCTGGGGCTTTCTGTGAATCCTTGAGGTGCGCGCGAAAATTTGAAACTGCGTCCATTTAAACTGAATCCGAAGAGATATTGGCTCTCTGGATCAATAGGCACGCTGAAGAAGGCGTTCTTGAGGTCAATTACAGTAAAGAACGTTGCTTCTGAATCAATAGCAGTCAATAGAGAGGAGATATCGGGGACCACAGGATACTGTGGAATAATGCATTTATTCAATTCTCGAAGATCAATCACCAGCCGATATACTGGCGGTGCATTGGGATCAGTACGTTTAAGAATCGGAATGATGAGGGAGTTACCGATATTGGAGTCGGTCTCGACGACCACTCCTTGGGCAATGAGCTCTTCAATGATTTTCAGTAAAGCCACTACAGCATCGGGTGGTAACTTATATTGTCTGATTCTGGGTAACACAACACCTGCCTTGAGTGTAACGCGGTATGGTGTAATGTGCATACAACCTACATCAGTTGGGCCTTTTGCCCACAAGTAATCTGGTACATTTTTCAATCTGACATCAAATTCACGCAGAACATAATGACCCTTGAAATCCCGCAGAAAGAGTCTAACTCCCTCCGGGGAACAGCATATTATAGCTCCTAGAGCCTTCAATGTTTTAATTCCTAACAGATTTTCTGGACATGATTTCGTGAGTAACAGGTCTGTAACACGTGATAATGGACCCACAGCCAGGGGAACTGGTTCTGATACCTCATTTACAATAGGCTGTCCTGAAAAACCCAGGGAAACATTTTGTGAGCCTGAGAGGGGTGCCCCTGGAACTTCATCATGACTTATTGTAGTGCGACTTGCCCCTGTGTCAATTAAAAACTTTCTGTCTTTTCCCAATACTTGACTGTGTACATAAGGACCTTCTTGATCTACAGGAATCTCAATAAGAGGCAAGCCACCTTCCCTCTCTAGGCTGTTTCATGTATATCGGGAATATTCGGGGTAAGCGGACTGGGCATACTGATACATCTGCTGTGAAACTTGCTGAGTTGCAGCAATGGGCTGTGGCTGTGGTACTGCTACGGTCTGTGCTGGAGTCGAGGAAACATGCATAGGCTGTGTACCCTGTGTATTCTGTGAAGACTGATGCTGGTTATGGTCTTGTCTAGGCGGGTGCGGTCTTTCTTTAGTTTTACCTGTCGCTATGTTATGTTTCAGAACTGGGCATTCATGTACGTAGTGACCTGGCTGCTTGCAATAATTGCATGTCCCTTTAACGGGAGCTGCAGTGTGACTTGTCTGGGTCGCACCCTTTCTGTGACCATCGGATGGGACCGTCTGAGCTACTAACATTTTCATTTTTGTGTCTTTCATGCGTTTTTGTTCCTGATCTTGTTCTTCTCTGATTCTGTTCTGATGATATTGTAACATTTGTAACATCTGGGATGGCGTATTTGCTTGCCATGTACTCTCGACCTTGTACACTCGATTTTTAACTAACGGTAAGGAATTCTCAACTAACTTTGACACAAAAAGATGTGGGTACGACTCGCTACTTGGCTGGAGGCCACTATTAATAATAAAACATTTCTCGAATCTTGAATAGAAGTCACTAGTATCTTCATCATGTTTCTGTTTACAGGACGATATTGCATCCCAGTCCTCCTTTCTTGTTGTCAATAATCTGGGCAGGACCTGTACTATCAAACCTGGTAATGCTTTAGTTTTGTCCCCAAGGCCTAACCCTGGGACCCGTTTCTTTTCTTCTTCCTCTATTTCTGCCCAGGCAATCTTTGTGTCTCCCACCTCCCATTCCTTTTCCTTTAATTTCTCGAATATACCCGTAGGCAATAATACTTTCAACATTTTCATGATATCATCATACGTGTAATCCCCCATTAGTAACATGTCTTTAAGCTCTCTATGAAAACCTGCAGGGTCTTTATCATGGCATGGTACTAGTTTCTTCATTTCTAACAGTTCTAATTTAGTCAGAGGCGTGTGTACATACACGCGTTTCAACGTTTTATCCTCACCCATAACAGGGTGCACTTCTTGTAAGGGGTTCTGACTTTCAATACCACCTCCGCATTGCATGTGGTACATTTTCCTTTCTGGAGGTGGGGCGGGAACATATTCAGAGCTTACAAAGGTATCATATCTGTGTCGTTGTTCTAGAATTATTTGAATTAATTTAGTGCTTAGACCTCTCCATCTATCCATCAGTAGTGCTTCTAGTGTCTCGTGTAAGGGACCTGGATCAGAATAATGTTTTCTGTATTTGATGAGAAGGTGCTGAATCATGTATACACCTGCTAATTTCTGTTCGTCGGGGGAGAGGTTCAGAAATGTCTGTGCTACTGTGTCATCATTATATATGTCTGCATTTTCAGCCCATGATACAGCTGATCGGGCTAGTTCTTGTTCATCCATAGAATTGAGTACGTGGTACCCAACTCGATCTCGAAGCCTTTTATCAGTTTCCTGGAACTGATGATCAGCAGAATTCGGATTTGTTAAGGCAGAGAAGAAAACTCTCTTGCTCTCCGGACGGATACCCTTCCTAAGGTAAGTTCCCTTACCTACATATGCTATTGTTCCTACATTTCTTTCGGGTTCTTCCTGTTCTTCTTCCTCCTCGGAGGGAGCCTCTTCTTTTTCTTTCTGGTGTACGGCTATCACTGCTTTCCTAATTTTCTTGTACATAGAGTCTATGCAATTCTGTCTGTCATGTCTTCCATCAGCTATATTTTGACCCCACTTGTTCAATGCGTCTAATTCACTCTGATCTGTTCCGGGCCTGTCTCGTTCTCTTATTAGACAATTTATGAAGAATCGTAGTATCAGCGCTTGCATGCCAACTTTCTGTTTCTCCAGGGCATCCTTAATACTGTCAGGGTCCTTTCCTGTCTGAACAAACTCATATATTCTGTCTAGACGCTCCTTCATTCCTGCATAGCATAACAAGCTATCAGTAGCAGATCTTAACCGTAATGATGCCAATATCATTAAATCGTCCTTTCCGGGTACTGGATCATATCTGCAAACTGACATGTTTTCCTTTAATGCGTCAAGGCGGGATGAATTAGAGGAGTGGGGAGACCTGTACGTGAGAGGACTCTGCATATCTCTGAGATTGAATCTGTGAGTTGGTGGCGGGGTCTGAGGACCCGCGGTCGCACCTCCTGAAGCGGACGCTTGTGCATTACCTCCCTGTGGAGTCTGTATCTGAACTTGAACTTGTCGTTTAGTTGGATCAGGCAAACGTGGTTTCGGTAAGTCAGTTTTGAGTGCGGGAAGCGGCGGGGCTGGCGGAACGGGAGAAGTCTGTTGCGGTACCGTCGGAACTTGACCTGGGGGTTGAGTGCCACCCCCGTCCCTGTCAGTAGGCAGGGCACGAACAGGCAGATTGGTGTAAGCTGGTGCTACATCTTCTAAGTATGAATTTAGGAATATGTCTTTAGTAGTCTTGTGCATTACTTTAGTGGGAACTAATGGTGACGGCAAATTTTTCGGTATTTCTGAAATGGCGTCAGGTGTACCTTCGGCCAAAAGATACATGTTGTTCACTTGGCTATTTCGGATGCGATCTATTTGTTCTGATTTTACTCGAATTCCTTCAATAACTAATTCGTTTTCTTGGGCCTTTTCTGATTCTTTAAGTCTGTCTTCTCTACGAAGTGCTCTTTCAGCACGTTTATGTGATTCCTTACGCCAAAATTCTATGGCGTCTTTCTGAGATTGTCTAGCTTTCTTTTTCCGTAATGCTTCTTCTACCTTTATGATGCACTCGGTATCCCATGTTCCGTTAACTGGCCATCGGTATCTTTCCTCTAGGTGCTTGGTATAATCGGTCCATAACTCTAGATACAATATGGCGTCTATGCCATGTTTGTTATACATGAAATTACCTGGAGTGTCCCTAGGGGGGATCGGAATTTCTTCCTCTAACATCCCTTTCGTAGTTCCTATCTGCTTTAACTTGTTGAAAAACGGCATTGTGCCTACTTGATACTGAAATGCTCGATCCTTGGTACTTAATTCTGAATGTAACTATTTATACAAAAAACACAATAATGCACCAGAGAACAATCACATTCATACCACGACATTAATCACAACAAAAAAAAAAACATTTAAAACATAGACGACTACCCCACTATACTAGATGTACTGCTCAACAGTACAGATACACTGCTGTAACAGTGCAAAAATTCAGAAATTCGGAATACTAGATATACTGCTAAACAGTACAGATACACTGCCTAAAAACAGTGCAGACCGGACTTGCGTACCCAAACCCGTCTAGATACGACCCAGCAATGGTACTCACCGGGCAGCAAGGAAACAGAAGGCCTCGGTAAACTCGACTGGACCTGACTCGATACTTCGGAAAACTTCGGAAAACTTCGGGAATTTTCGGAAAACTTCGGAAACCTGGTGGGCCTCTTGACACCTCGGACCTTGCTTCTTTCGGCTAGGCTCTGGTCGGGATCCTCCGCACTCCTCACCGCCTCGTCTGGGCACTGATCGCAGTCTTCGTCACCTCCGTGGGTCAGAGGGAGATGCAGGAAATCCTGCCAGTACGCGTATGTTCCTTCTAACTGATGGCAGGGGACAGAGCTTGCAATGCGCCAACCGGCGCGTGAGGTGGGGGAGGGGTCCCTATTCGGGCGCCAAAATGACGTAAATAATTAATTTACTCTCTTAATTTCTATGCAGGTAAGTACTTAATCAATAATAACTCAGATCGGGTGAAAAAAGACAGAGTCCGTGGTGTTAGAGTTCTAAGGGTTTTATTCCTTAAAAAGGAATGGTCATGGCCAAGATATCTTGTTCTGACCACCACACAGGGTGTCAGAAGGGATAGATGAGCGCGCTCCGATTTTATTAACAGTACATAGCTTATATACTTATTGTACATCATTGAAACAGTATAGAAGGCGTAACAGCTGAGAGAAGACAAGATAACAATATACACGTGGTACATGTGCGTAATCAAGAGGCGTGAACTAGAGGTGTGTTCTGGAAACGTCACTGATAGGTGTCACAAAGGGGTGTCACTAACAGAAAAAGTGGCAATGTCAGCAGAAATCGGAAGCTTGGATGCGCACGCAGCTGCATGACGTGAAATTGGAGGGGTGCAGGGGACTTGACATTTACACTGACGGAAAGAGACAAAAGTCTGGCATGTCAGATCAACTTGTGCTTCTATCATATCTGATATCTGATGTTTAGGAACTAAGCTATCTGGGCAGAAAGGTCTCTAGAGCAGAAGCTATTCTATACTTGCTGTGAGTGCGTGTATAAGCGCCTGAGTGTCTGTATGAGAAGCGTGGGGGCATGGGGCCTTCCATGGAAGCATGGCAACGAAGCTATGAATTACTTGCACAGAGACAGGTCGGCCCTTTAGCCCTGTAGCTGAGGAAGGATGTTTACTAAAACTAGCAGGCTGGAATGTATTTTCGGGGAGGGAAACAGATAACTTGAAGGTTATAGTCAATCTTGGCAGGCAGCAGGCTGAGCCGAGCGCAAGGGGCCGCGCTGAAAGTAAGTCAGAGTTCACGAGTACAGGGGCTGCCTGGGCAGAGATTTCTCGGAGTCAGAAGCCAGAAAAGTGGCTCGGTGGCAGAGATTCAGGGCCTACTTCAGCCAGAGCTGAAAAACGTAGGAGTATACTACAAAAAGACGTTGGCATAACATACTTAGGAACGGACCATTCGACCCATTCATGGTGGGTCTGAAAGAGGACATGTTAACGTTGGACGCAAATGTATTTGCGTCTTCATAGCTGACACAGGAGGGAAGTTACATGCACTTTAACTCGTACATGGAGTCGGTGGGGTACTCGCTAGGGAACACAACTTGACCATAAAATTTTATATTACCTCACCTCGGATGCTTGATTCCGTTCTGGGAAGGACATGGCTTTTGTAGTTCGGACTGGACTGTTCCCATGGGGCACAGGGTCAGAGCTGATTTGCATATCGCCATTGTCTAACCCAGGGTGGTGTGGAGTGCAAAAAAACGATGGATTTGGGCCCAGATCTTTGGACTAGGGTGAATGTGTGACATTGATCCACATTCTATCCATCACCTGTTTTGTTTGCAATTGCCGCCATAAGTGCGCTGGGGATGCTCAGACGTGGGTCCCAGGCACTCCACACCACTGGAGTCAAGCTAGCCGGGCTAATGAGAGGTGTTACCTCGAAACCGGTCCGGTCCTCGGATGCTTGATTCCGTTCTGGGAAGGACATGGCTTTTGTAGTTCGGACTGGACTGTTCCCATGGGGCACAGGGTCAGAGCTGATTTGCATATCGCCATTGTCTAACCCAGGGTGGTGTGGAGTGCAAAAAAACGATGGATTTGGGCCCAGATCTTTGGACTAGGGTGAATGTGTGACATTGATCCACATTCTATCCATCACCTGTTTTGTTTGCAATTGCCGCCATAAGTGCGCTGGGGATGCTCAGACGTGGGTCCCAGGCACTCCACACCACTGGAGTCAAGCTAGCCGGGCTAATGAGAGGTGTTACCTCGAAACCGGTCCGGTCCTCGGATGCTTGATTCCGTTCTGGGAAGGACATGGCTTTTGTAGTTCGGACTGGACTGTTCCCATGGGGCACAGGGTCAGAGCTGATTTGCATATCGCCATTGTCTAACCCAGGGTGGTGTGGAGTGCAAAAAAACGACGGATTTGGGCCCAGATCTTTGGACTGGGGTGAATGTGTGACATTGATCCACATTCTATCCACCACCTGTTTTGTTTGCACTTTCAGAAAGTAGGCATTTTCTTGTTTAACCATTCTGTGTGCCTCTGCCTGTCTGTGTATTTACTGTCTGGTTTTGGAGTGACAGGGACTGAGGATGCGAATTCACTGTAGACAGCCACTGGGGTGTGTCTGGCCTTTCCTGGATGACTCAGAGCTGAGCTGAATAGACCTTGGCTGACTTTAGAGTAGTGGCAGAAGTGTTCCTTGAAACATAATAGGGCCTATCTCCCTTGCACAGTATTGTCTCCACCCCTTATGGTCATACTGCACCAGTGAGTACAGAACTGGTTTGAACTGGGCTCAGAGACCCTTGCACAAAGAGAACAAAGACATGTTGTGGTGTAAGTATTACACCTGAAACCCCAGAACTTTAGATTACTTCTGGACTCAAGAGGAACCTTTGGCAAGGAAGAGAGCTGAAGAGATGTGAGGAGGAGTACTGCCCCTTTGCTGTGTGCTGTGTGGGGTTGGCCTACAGTTTCTGTTTCGGCCAAGGAAAGGACAAAGACCGTAACTTTGCTTTGAACATGCTTGAAGAAGATCTCCAAGGGCCTGTGTATTCTTGACTCCTGTTCTGAAGTCTCAGGGACACAAAATACCAAATACTTCACCCCCAGCTCCCATGAACTCTGTTGCTGAGAGTTCTGACCTGCCAGGAGGTGCCTATTCCAGTTTTGGGCCTCTGGAAGTTGTTCCAGCTGATGGGAGCTGGTAGAAAAGATGCACTGAAGAAATCGACACATCGCTCTTCTTGCAGCTGTTTTTCCGACACATCACCGCCATGTGAGAAGAATCTCCACGCATCGCAGCACCACTGCCGAAACCGACGCAGTGCCTGTCGTGGCTACAAGAACCAACGCATCAAGGGATCGTGGCTGAAGAAACCAACTCAGCTCCACTCAACACCGCTGCATCAATCACCAATGCATCCTGGATTTCCACGCATCGCACCTGTGCAGCAAGTTTTCCCGACGCATCACCTGTGGACCAGAATCGATGCATCATTTTCCCCTGCAGACCCGATTCGACGCATCACTTTTCCTTCATGCAGCAGAACTGTTGCATCGCCTCCCCAAGGTTTCAGGAACTGACGCATCTCATGTTTTCAAGGCTTTCCATCTCTGCGGCTGTTTAGCCTTGTGAATTTTGACGCATTTACAGGTACTTTGTGAGAAATCACCCATCCATAGTTTTCTATGGAAGAAGTTGTTTGAAAACTTTGAAAGTCATATTCTTATTACATGTATATTGGATTTTTGTCGTTTTGGTCTTGTTGAGTGTAGATAAATATAATTTATTTTTCTAAACTGGTGTGGTGTCCATTTGTGGTGTTATCACTGTATTACTTTGATTTTTTAGTACAAATACTTTACACATTGCCTTGGGAAAAGTCTGTCTGCTCGTGCCAAGCTCTCCAGGAGGTGAGCAGGAGTTATCTAAAGTGTGTATCCCCCTTTCTCTGGCTAGAAGCAAGGGTCCCTATTTGGACAAAGGTACCTACCTCTGCCAACTAGAGACCCCCATTTCTAACATCCACCAATTCCGACTCATAAATAAGTGATCAGGCAGTCCCTGCAACCTAGGCCCATAGTAACTGATTGACAGGTCTCAGGTGGCCTAACACATAGCCGGCAGACAAATGCGCAAACAGGAAATTCACATCCATCCCCTAGATAAGCGTAGCAACACCACAATGGTCCAGGGAAATTGGCACCAATAAAGAACACATTGCCAGCGGGGTGCACACAGTCCCAAAACATCATAAAGTCTGATGCCACATGGAGTTAGGAACATGCAGCCAATCAGGACACAGCCTACACAGTACCCATAGTGATCACACAACCCTGATGCCGGACATCTGGACACGTTACCCACTGGCCCACATTGTGTCCACACAAGGTTGAGGCCCAACTGTAGGTGTTCTCAGGAACCTTTCATTTGCGATTCCACAGACAAGCCCCCATTCTTTTACTAAACGAGTATCGCTGGTTGCACTTTCATGATTCCTAAAACATATATATAAAACTTGCTCGGATTGATGGTACTTTGAGGCAGTCCTCAGACACGTTTCTGTAAGCTGTACTCCTGGCTGAAGATTTTATACAGACCAACTGTTACTGTTTTGCCAAATGCCTCTTGCCTTTTGTTTTTTCAGGGTAAATTCATATTCAAGCAACACAAGCCAATAGGTCTGGCTTGTAATTTCAAGAATAGGCCAAACCCATTTGCCGTAACACTGCTTGTTAGCAGAATCAATTGGTTGTGATTGCCTCTACTTTTGTGGTGTCATTTTTCAGGGTGTCAGGTGCCTCACCTTTCACTGAATGTCTACTGTGAGTTCTGCTGCTGTGGTAAATTGTGTTTGAATTCCTGCTAACACCTACAAACAGTTGGTTGTGTCCTAGCCAAAGATGATCTCCGGACTTGCTTAACTACATTTGTAACCTGCTCTGCTGCACTTATTTGCTTTTGTTAACATATTCTCAGATCATAGAAATCAGTAATTATGCCTTTTCAACAGTTATTATGTGGGCTGGAACCACTCCCTTCTCAAATGTTCTTTGAATTGCATTACTCATCGTTTAATATGTCGTGCTACCTGTTTATTTATTTAAATAGAAACACAGAATACACACTTGGATACAGTGTGGTTTCCAATGTAGGAAAAAACACTCAATTACCAGAGAGTGTTAACAAGTCACCTGGCCTGCTTCTTGCTCCACATCTACTGCTGTCTTTTATGTTGAGGATTGCCCTGTTCTCTAGTGAATGCACAAGAATTCACTTTACAGGTCATTGATTCACTTGCTTCTCTTACTACTTTGCATATTTTAAAGAAGGGCATATATGTATTTTTATGTATTATCTTTGGGAGAAGTATGTACAGGTTTGCGTAGGCCCCAGCACATTTTTTCAAATGAAAACCCTATTACCACAGGGTATGTGCAATTTTCATCGAAAAGGGAAACACCTGGAGACAAAGCCCAGTAAAAATGATCATTGCACTGTTGTTTTTCCTCCAGACCTAGGGTCTGGTTATGAGTCACAGTACTGACAAGGTGCAAACTCGACTGCATAATTTACATTATTATGCAGTAACACTACACCATAAATATGTAATTATTCCTAAAATCCTATGGAATGAGAATAATCATGTGGGACTGGATTTACCAGTCAGAAAACCACATGTAATTCCCAGTTCTGTGGGGTTTAATGCATATACTTACCACATGCTCTGAGCAGGATGTAAATGTATGGTGTGCCCTCTGTATGGGTGGACATAGAGATATGGGTGTGAGAACAGGTGAAGGAAGGGGAAGCTATGTCTGGCCGCTCCGTCTTGCAGTAAAAAAAACAACAGGAAAAGAGGCTTGGCTACTACTGCAACCACAGAGACATGCAAGTTTTTTTGGGATGAAATAAACGTCCAGTAAAATGGAGTCTGGTGTTCTAATGCCCAGGGAAACTGGGCGAAGGAACACGTCCCCACACCGAATCATGCAGAGTGGAATTCCATGCAGTAATTTATCTCCACCAGAGTCATAATAAGGACCTTGGTGGCATACATTAAAGTTCACAAATTGGCAAAGATTTTCTATGGACCAGCACATGTGCCCCCACACCATAAAGTTGCAATATATGAAGCAAAGCTTACAAAACATTGCTGGCGCTAAAAATGGGCCAGAGCAGAGCCACCAAAGTCCTCGAAAAGGCCGTTAGACCCAACTAGCACACTTCATAGAAACCCACTGCATCCTCCTAGTCCGGGTTCCGCAGCAACTACAGCACTGAGACTGCCCTCCTCGCTGTCACCGATGACATCTGTGCCCTCCTCGACCAAGGCTACACAGCAGCCCTCATCTACCTGGACCTATCAGCAACTTTCGACACCGTCTCCCACCGCAAACTAGCCACCAGACTCCACAATGCAGGTGTCCAAGGAAAGGCCTTAGACTGGATACACTCTTTCCTATCAGACAGAACACGGATGTATGACGTTAAAACCCATACTTTTACCACGCATACCATTACAACGCAATATTTACAACGCAGGATCTTCTACAACGAATACCTTTCCAACGCATGACATTACATCGCAGATACTATTACAACGCATGCCATTACAACGTGGTACAAATTGCGTGGTAACGGTTGCATACCACAGAACACAGAGATTAAGACTCCCGCCCTTTCTCTCGGAAATGACAGAGATCAGATGTGGAATACCCCAAGGATCCTCCCTCAGCCCCACACACTTCAAAGTCTACATGGATCCCCCTTGCAACCATCGTCAGAAACCACGGTTTTCAACAGCGCCTCCTACGCCGATGTCACTCAGCTCATACACTCTATCACCAAGGAACCTGTTATCACCAGGCACAACTTCCAAGAAGGGATGAAAGCTGTTTCAACCTGGATGAGCAACTGCTGCCTGAAGCTGAGCTCTGAAAAAATAGAAGTCCTTATCCTAGGCTCCACCCCCTCCCCATGGAACAACACCTGGTGACCCCCCGCCCTCGTTATCCCTCCCACCCCAACCCACCATGCATGCAATCTCGGCATCATAGTCGACTCTTCACTCACCATGAACCACCAGTTAAACGCTGTATCCTCCACATCCTTCAACATCCTCTGCATTCTCCACAAGGCATTCAAGTAGATCCCCCGACTCGTGGAAAACCGTAACTGATGCACTTATCACCCACTGGACTACGGCAACGCCCTCTATGCAGGAATCAACAAGAACTTCCTCCACAAACTCCAGACCATCCAGAACGCCGCAGCTAAACTTATTCTCGATATTCCACTACACAACCACATCACCCAACACCTCTGTGACCTCCACTGGATCACTGTCCAAAAAAAAGAATAACCTGTAAGCTGCTTACACATGCCTACAAAGCCTCAAGCTCACAATAATTCAAGCAATGTGTGTGAAACGCAAAGGGATCTGTACAAAAAATCTCTGGATTCCCTATGTTAGAGTGCATAACTTATAAAGCTTTCCATCTCCAACAACCCAGTCACCATCACTCTTCCCTCAAATTATCATGGGAAAGAAGAAACCTGAGCGGTCTCTAAAACATTTTAGAAGTTAGGAAATGCAGAACTTAAAAGTGGAAACCCAGTCATTGTCAGATGCAGTACCAGTACTGTGGAACTCTCTACCAGCTGATTTGAGATGTTCAAAAACACTACTCCATTTCGTGAGAAAATGAAAACATTATTGTTCAAACTACATATGGAGTAGTGGTTGCGCTCATTAACTATAGACATTGATGGCAAGTTTCCCAGGCCCATGCGTGATCCAGGTTTTTATCTTTTACTTCTGAAACTTTTAGTCATGGTACTTATAATAGAATAAACAAGAATACACGTCCCAGAACAAAAGGAAAATCCTGGACTGGAGCAGCTAGTGAGGCACAGACCTGTGACATGGCAGGGCTCCATGGCTAGTTTCTTCTTGCTCTGTCTTTAAATTGTCTTCTTTCTTCCTCTTCTCTGCTGCCCAATCCCTAGTTTCTTTCCTACAGTCTGATTTTTGTGTCCTGTATTGCCACCCTCCTGGTGGGTCATTTTGTTTATATTGGAGGCTTAAATGTACACAATCATTTCAGGTACAAGAGTGCCTAATTTTTTTTATATGTAATGATATCACACATTGTGCTGTTCTACTCTACAGCACAGTGATAACATTGGTTGGAGAGCGCTCTATAAGAATGTGTAAATAAATAAAGGCATACCAAGTAAATCAACACAAAGTAAAGTAGTACGACATGGCTTTTAAATCATATAATTTTCCTACACCTAAACCATTTAGGGGCGTATTTACAACTAAATGGTGCAGCGCGGTGCTGCAAGCTATTTAGCTGCGCAGCATCATTTAAAAAATGGAGGGTTGTGCCATATGTACAAGAATACGGTGCACCCCTGTGTTTTCCCTTGTGCCTGTGCTAACAATAGCTGCCTAGCACCAGCAGAGGCACCCTTGCACACTTGTGCAAGGGTGCAAGGATGCCTGCGTTGCTGGGATGATTGTGTTTGTGCAGGAAGGGACACTTTTCTGCACAAAAACAATAATTAATGGCGTTTTGTAGAAAGAGCAAAAGAAACCTAGTAGAAATAAAAGTATTTCTCCTCGTTGCAAAACTCGAATGCCTCCTTTTCATCCTTGTAAATCTGGGGCAGTGCGAAAAAGCATTGAGTGTTGCGAGGGAACTCCCAAAGCAACACCCATTACATGCTTCTCTGCCACAGAAAACTGCTGCAAGGAGGGCCACATTTACAAGGCGGCGTTAAGCAACGTAAAGTGGCAAAGCACCGTCTTATAAAAATGGAGCAGGCCTTTGCACCACCAAAGTGTCGGAGAAAGTGACGCTTCAGTGGCGCAATGCCCTTGTAAATATGCCCCACAATTTCCACAAAATCTACATTTGTACAATTGTCTGTGTACATAGATTTTACTAGAGGGTGTCCCCTGAATACAAATCTCACACAAAACTGTACTCCTAACGCAACGCTAAATCATATTTACTGTAGCGTAAATACAGTATCATTTGTACAACTGTGGCTGTTTATTGGCAAGTGAGGCTTTATTAACACTGTGATGCACTATTTTGTGTTGTTCTCATAAAGCAACTCTGCAGATTTCCATTCGTGATTGCGTTGCTCAAATCTTAGCAAATTTAGATTTCTCTTTTAGTTCAAAATATTTTATTGAGTTATCATTTTAAGCGATAAACAAAGACAATACACAAAAAATATATCATTGAGCGAAAATACCAATCACAATATAGGGATACTAGCAGCCCGCCCCAGCGTTGCCTGGGGCAGAAGGGGCAGAAGGGGGCTAGGGGCAGCATTTCAGGCTTGCGTGCACTCCCGCCCTGGCCCCCACCCGCCACGACATTGTCAGTGTCCCGGTCAATGTCGTGGCGGGCAGGGTCCGGGGCAGGAGTGCACGCAACCCTGAAATGCTGTCCCCAGACACTGAGCCTTACCGCAGTTGTTCCGGGCCAACCTCCCGCACCGGCTCCCTCCCATCCCGTGTCCCTGAAATGCTGCCCCCAGACCCTGAGCCTTACCGATCCTGAGCCTTACCGCAGTTGTTCCGGGCAAACCTCCCGCACCGGCTCCCTCCCGTCCCGTGTCCCTGAAATGCTGCCCCCAGACCCTGAGCCTTACCGCAGTTGTTCAGGGCCAACCTCCCGCACCGGCTCCCTCCCGTTCCATGTCTCAGAGCCTTACCTGAGCCGCCGCTCCTCCCTGAGCTCCTCACTTCACCGCCGCTCCTCCTCGTCATCACGTACATTGCGGCCAGCGCTACGTCGTGGCCATCAGCGTCGCCGCCGGCGCTACTTTCAGGGCACTACTTTTTTTTTTAAGTTATATTTTTAAATTTACGTTTTTTTTTAAAAATTTTCTATAGCCTATGTCCATCTGCACACCCTGAGGATTACAACAAGGTATTGGGTATGTGGATTGGCCCTGTGGTTTCTGAGTTTACCTTGCCAAAAGGTTTGTGTTCTCTCTTTATAATAGTAGTATAGATAAGAACATCAAATGAAATAGAGTAGGTAATAACATTGCAAATATTAATTGAAAAATAAAATGGGGAGGGATGGGAAACAGCTATAAAACTATTGTATTAACTATAAAATAGAACTTCTATAGGGTGGATATTGGTCTATTATAATAGCAATAAACATAACTATATATATATTCACTGAAAAAACCATAGGTTTCACACCAGTTATAGTTAGGTGGAAATTTTACTCGCATAAAACCATTGAAATTCCCACGTTATAGTTAGTTGGACTCACTATAACTTGCGTGTGCAATGCACTGCTGATGACGTCACATATTGCATCACTCATGACATGGTCAGTGACATCACTCATGACAGAACCTTCAAGGTTAAGAAGGAAATACTCCTGAATGGCATTTAATAGCTTAGGTTTATTAACACCTTGGCTGCTATGGGTTTTCCCCTCCTGTGCTTATTTGTGAGCTTTCCCATTATACATGACGAGCTCAGCTCGTCATCAGTACAGCTCAACCATGCCTCATGACGAACTGAGCTCGTCATGAGCATCGACGGGGTTAAGTTCATTAAGAACAATGCCAGTATTCATTCACCATCTAGAATGCTTTGTAAAAGTTTAATTTAAATTAAAAACAAAAGAAATCAAAGCATGATCCAAAGTATCAATGTTACCAATCATAGGAGTAATCACAAAGTTAATTAATTGCTTGGAGATTAATAAATAATCAAGCCTAGAATGAGAATTGTGTGGGTTAGAAAAGAATGTAAAACTTTTTTCTGTAAGGAAGTGTAGTCACCAAATATCAACTAACTTTGTTGTTTGAATAAAAGCTTTGAAAGCATAAAAAACCTTAGGAGAACGAAATTTAGTAAGAGATAACCTATCTAATAAAGGATCAGATATGACATTGAAATCCTCTCCAACAATTAGAGGGACCTTACCCAACTTTAGAACTTCAGTTATAAATTTATACCAAAAAGCAGGATCATCGCAGTAGGACCATAAAGTAAAAATATGACTGAATCATGAACTTTAATTAATACTATGACCTATCTCCCATCAGTATCAGAAAATGTACTAAAAATTTGGCAATTTATTTTTTTGCAAAAAGAATAGCCACTCCATTTTTTTGCCATTTGCAGCAGAAAAGACACTATTATCAACCCACTTCTCTCATATAATCTAAGATTTTGTCATGAATATGGGTTTCCTGTATAAAACAAATATCTGCTTTGCAACTACCTAAATAATCTCAAATGTTTGTACGCTTAACTGGATGATGTAAACCTTTAACATTTAATGAAACTACTTTAATATTATGAACATTAGCCATAATAAAAGAGAAAAAAGGTCAAGAGGAGGAAAGTAAGAAGTAAGGAAAGAGTATGAAAAATAGTACCTCTGGAACAGGCGAAAGAGAAAGAGTAGGTAAAAGAATAGGCTAACTAACAAACAAAAGACGACAACAAGTAAACATTAATACCAAAAGTGAAACGCACACACGCTTTTCAAGCATGACCAAACCGGTGGAGCCCGGCGGGAAATCTATAATAACATATTCCGTCAGAAATATATATTTAAAACAGTGTTTAAATACCAGAATTATGCATAACCATAAATTGCTGTGAACATTAGCCCAGGAACAATCTTAAACCCTCTGGACATTCAAAGAACCGAGATAAATACAGAAGTACATTTTAAAGCATTGCTCAGGTGACGAAATCCTGTGTATCCATAGAATGCTGTGAACGTTGGTCCAGAAACACTTTCAAATCCTCCAGATGTTGAAACGACTTAGAAAAATTATCTTTCCAGATACGCATTGTTGAAGGATCAAATAGGCCATACTTAAAATCAAGACTTCTCAATTGAGGGCGACGATCAGTAAATTCTTTACGAATCTTGACAGTCTCCTTGGCAAAGTCTTGGTGAATAAAGATTCTGTTGACATTAACTGTTAGAGATGGAATTTCCCGTGCTGCTTTTCTTATCATGACCAAATGATGGTGACGCAATACCTTAAAAATCATTTGCCTTGGCTTAGCATGCTGAGGATTGCGATAGGATGGAATTGTATGCGCTTTACCAATGTCAAATTGCTCTGGAAATTTGATGTTTAATAGGCCAGGTAGCAAATTGTCCAAATAAAATCTGCAATTAGAGCCTTCAACCTCCTCTGGTAAATGTAAAATACTCAAATTGTATTGCCTGTTATGGTTTTCCATATCCAGAAGAAGAGTAGACATGGGGGAAATCTTTGCAACAAATGGTGTAAAAGCTTCAATCATTACTTTATTGTCTTGTATTTTAATTGAATTATCTGAGATTATCATTGACATGCTGGCCATATCCTTGTGTATGTTTTTAAATCTCTAACGCAATGGTGACAGTATTTGCATGCAATGCATGAAGCTCCATAAGAATTAAAGCCAGGGAAGGCTCACTGGATTCCACCACTTTCGATTTTTCTGGAGGAGAAATCTCATTTTTCTTTTTATAATTGTGATTTAGTACATTTTTATTCTCCCTTTTTATATGATAAAAGTGAATAGGAGTAATTAAATATAATGTACAAGTAAAAAAAAAAGATAAGTGCATAAATTGCTTCACAGAAGATTCTGGTGCAGCAGCAAAAACATACTGTGGGGGTGGTTAGGCCAAACCCAGGCCCTTTCCTGAGTAGAAGCCCTGCCCCCCTGACAGGAAATCTGGGCAGTACCTTAATGTGGAGCTCGAGGCTGGAGCAGGCTGGAACAGGAGGAAGAAAAAACACCTTTCTGACTTCTCAAACCCCAAACAAACAACACCACAGCAACAGGTAAGGCTTTATTAGGCTGCTACCTTCATTTTCATTAAATTCTGACTGGAAATGCAAAGCTCGATGATAAAAAGCGGGCCCCTCTGTCCCGGAGCTCACTGGGAGGCAGCAATCTTGTTTTGGACGCTTGCGTTTAACTAGCAAATCTAGTTCTTAATATGCTTTTTTATTTCCTTTCCTTTCATGCTTGGCCATATGTGTTCCACATGGCTTCACCAGATACTAACTGCCATTTGAGTGGCTGTTCCACCTCTCCACGTAGATCCTATACAGATAGGTTTTGCGATGTGCCTTCTGGCCTGTTTCAAACCGATAAGAGAGTGCTCCTTGAACAGGCTCTGAAGTGCTAAGTTGTGTTTTGGCACTATCTTGCAAATTCAGCTTGGCTAATTTTCACTGTTCAAAAAGCGAATAAGAACAATGGGGCATATTACCAACAACTAGCGATAATTTCTGTCTCTAACTTGTTTAGAGACAAAAATTATCGCCGCACATCGGCGATTTTTATCGCAGATAAACCTTGCTATTAGCAAGGTTTATCGCAGATGCGATAAAAAACGGCCGCAATGCATGAATATCGCTGAAAAGTCAGCGATATTCATGCATTATCGAGCAAATGCTCTTAGCCATGTTATCCACCTCCCATTGGATAACATGGCTAAGAACTGCTCAGGGCAGGTGTTAGCTTCTGGAGATATTCGCACTTAGCGCGAATATCTCCAAAAGTTGGTAATAGGAGATAGCGATGTTAGGGACTGTTTCCAGTCGCTAACATCTTGGCACGCCCACTTTGCATGTCATTAGTGATAAATATCACTGACATGCAAAGCGGGGCCCAAGATGGTCGCTATCTCCTATTAGCTGTCACTGACTGGTGTTAGCGACAGCTTGGTAATAGGGAGATAATTTTATCTCCGCTTTCTTGGCTTTTAAGCCAAAAAAGCGGAGATAAACCCCCTTGATAATATGCCCCAATGTGCCCTGCCATCTGTAATCCTCCCTTCATTATTACAAAATGTTCAGAAACAGTTGCTTCCTCAACCACAAAAAGGTTTAATATTCATGAGGTAAAAACTCAGAACTGAGTCAGCAGAATACTTGTTGTCATGGGACATCATTGAATGTGTATTAAGCGTCATGTAAAAAGGCTGCCTCCTTGTTTTGTTCTAGAATGTTTGGTAGCACATGTAAACATAAATCGTGCTAATGTGGCCTTTCCCTGAAAACTCCACAGCTGGTTTGTTACAGCCTGAGGTTTACCTGAAAAGGTAATGGCATAAGGCCTAGCCCATGCTGCTCCCAACCTCTGTCATTCAATATTTAAACCTCCACGCAGTCTCTGAACCTTTCGATAATTTGCAGTCTATTAAGTCGGTAATTATTTTATTTCAGATAATTAGCTCTTCACAATAAAAACGCAGTTAACTTTGAAAGATTCCAGGTCCTAACCTCTTTTTATCTCTTTCCTGTGTTTAACTCACACGGGATATGCATGACCAAACTTTCTTTATGAAGGCACTAAGTCAAATGTGCGTGGAACCCAGCCTGAGGCCGCCCAAACAGACAGTATTAACAACAGTGGGAAAACCACTCCCCCAAGCCACTCCCCCCTGCCCTTGAGTAACACCACCCACTCAGTCTCCCTGTTCTCTCTGTATGCTGCAGCAGCAGCATACAGAGAGAAAATGACGTAGCCTGGGGCAGCCGGCTGCACCAATCAAAAATGCAGCGGTGGAGGGGAGGGAGGCTGCCTGCCGCGCCGCCTTCCTGATGACGTGCTGCAGGACTTGAATCCAGGACAGCGGGCGTCGGGACGGAATCTCCGGATGGTAAGTTTATTTATGTTTTTTTTTTGGGCGGGGGGTCATATAGCACACAGATGACCTCTTTGGAGTGCCTGTTGGTTCCACGGTGTGCTGGTGTGTCTCGAGGGGCTGGGAAATGCTCATGCTTGGTTGAGGCCTGGCAGTGGAGCATCTAAGGGCGTAGCTAGCTTTCAAGTCAGACTCAATGGTACGTGCCGATAGTGCCAATATGCGTTTGTAATATATTGGGCATCATGTGGGGGCTGTTGGACGTGTGACGCCTGCTCGGACAAACCAAACAACCTCTTTGAATGTAGGGTCATAATGAAAAAGGCAACTGTTCCACTGCCACCACCATAAAAACTCGAGCGGATTCCCGCGCGCCGGAAATTAGCTGTGTAAAATGAAGCCCATTAAACTACAGTACAGTCGCCCTGCTGCTGTCAGACCGCGAATCAGAAAGCAAAACAAATGCGGCGTAAAGTGATTCGGTTCAGCGGCATATTCGACCCATTGTGAAAGATGCTATTCATGAAAGGATCAATTACGTTATTGACTCGGTACAGCTGCCGGTTACTGAGACCTCTTTCAGGTCTCTTTCCAGGTACACAAGTTCACACAATCGCCCCTCCACTTTCAAATGTCACCAGCCGCGACTGCTTAATAGTGACTGCCAGCTAGCTCAGAGGTCACTAGAAACTTTCTCGAATTCACAAGAAGGGATTAGTTTCTGACAACCACATAAACATGACAACTTTGTTTCCCAAGAATAAGAAATCAAATCTCTACAGTCGCAGAAACAATAGATAACTATTTTACTCAGTCAATCGTGCATGCTTCGTTTCACCAGAGATGCAGAGAAATAGAGAGACGGGCGTTTTCAATAAAAAGTATTTATTGATCAGTCTTCTTTCTCAAGCATTGGAAATGAACTGCTACAATCGTAATAATGGTTATAAAGTACAATGCATTTAATACGATCAGTATTATAAAGTAGTACTGTAAAAGCATGATATGGTTTCTAAGCCATAAAAGTGCATACAATGTATAAAATACATACAGTAATAAATAATGACTAAAAGTACTCAACTGGTGCTTCTAAAATACACCTACCCCGGTGTACCTAACCTAAGTCTAGTACGAGGGAAGAAGTAAGTGAGGAGTAGCCTAAGTTTAGTAGTTCTCTGCCAGGAATCTATTCCAAGAATTCTCTAAGAGGTCTAATCAGCTCCGTACCTTGGTTTTAGAATGAAGGAGGTCTTGTATCTCTCTCTCAGGACTCGATTTCCCAGATACCCTCAACGGTAAGGTGGAAACACTGGAACTGGATTTCTCTGCAAGAGAAAAGACAGCGTCTCTCTCAGTGCGTCAGATGGAGGGTCGGCTTCCTTTGGCACTTGCTGCTGCAGCGCTTCGGACAAGTAGATAGTCGATGTGCTCCAAACCACCGTGTGTTTGTCTGGGCAAACCTAGGCATATTTATACTTTGAAGGTGCCGAGTTTGTCGCATGTTTGGACCTAATATCGTCACTCAAAGGCTAAATTCTTGGAAAACGCCAGGAGTTCTTGGAGAACTTAATATTCAAGCAGGAGAAAGTCCCTAGCTGCTGAAGGCAGGTTATTCCAAGAAATTGTTGTTAATTCTCGGAACTTAGTGGAAGTAGCCATGCCGTATTTGGGCTGTATGGCTTAGGCCAAAAAGGGTAGTGATTTATATGCCTATATAAGGATATGATAAAGTATACCTATATAAGGGCATGAATCAGGAAAATTACACTAGGGTCCTAGATATGTTTACAACACCCACTCCACGATCTTAAGTTCAATAAAGCTAACCTACTAAGCACTGAACATATCTAAAGCTAGTGTTTACAATCCCACCCTAAAATACAAAAAAATGCACTTGAAATGGTTTGTACATGGGAAAAATATTGAGCATTTCTACAGTACGCATTTTAAGAAAGTGATGACATTCTAAGCATTTAGTATGGTATCTAAATATGCAAACTAAATGAATCATGAATTTTCATTTATGAAAATGGCTCTTAAATACAGAAAGAAAAAGTTGAGACCATTTCATAACATAACATATCATTTCAATAGTTATAGTAATGAGGACAAGGCCAAATAATTTCTCTAGGCAGTGACAATGAAAAGAATTTCTTGTTCTCTAAGAATAGTTCTACTTTAACCAGATTAGTCTGTGCCAAAAAATGTCAATGTTTTGGAGAGAAGAAATTCAAATGGATGTGAAAAAATAGAGTCCTAAAGTTAGAATTCTTTGTTTTGAAAAATTGAAGGTCGAATTTCAGAGTTCAGGGAACGCTGTGTGCATGAATCAAAAGTTATTCTCGTGTCAGGAGAAAACATCAGATCATCAAGGCTGGCAAAGAAATTGTTTACCACAGTAGGTGAAAGTGGAACTACTTGATCAAGAAGATCAAATGTGCACAGATGAAAAGCATTGCCGTCAGCGCCAGGTGCCGCATTAGCAGTGTTCATATCAGATAGTACCTGTGTGCATGTTGATCCTCGTATCTCACCCTCAGTTAGACTTACTGGTGAGACCTCAATGAATGCCGTCATCAAGATTGGTAGCCGTTGGGGACAACACAATGCATGAGTCGTTACAGGACCTAGCAAGGCGTCGACATCTGATGGCAGGACTGATGGAAGTGTAAGACAGATGTCCAACACGCATTCCTCTCCGCAAAGCAGGCATCGTAGAACAGGTAAGATGCAATCTTGCCAGATTGGTCTGAACGATAGAAACCAGGTTGTGTTCAGATTAAGGGTGGGCGGCCAGCTACGCTTCGTGCACGGAGTGTGCGTAGTGCCGTCTGCTACGCATTTTGCGTAGCGGGCATAGCCAGGCGGCACTACGCGCAATCCGCAGACGGTGCGTTGCCGGCCGCCACCCGCATCCCTCCCTCCCGCCCTAAATACTTAAATAAAAGGATAGAAAGCTTTTAAAAACACTTACCTTGTCCGCCGCGTCCCCGGGGCTCCCTCTCGCCGTCCCTGGATTCGCGCCGCCATTTCGGATACTAATGCGCATGCGCGGGCGCCCGCGCATGCGCATTAGTATCTGAATCGGTGGCGGCGCGAATCGCGGGACGGCGAGAGGGAGCCCCGGGGACGCGGGGGACAAGGTAAGTGTTTTTAAAAGCTTTCTATCCTTTTATTTAAGTATTTAGGGAGGGCGGGAGGGAGGCGGGTGGCGCATAGTGGGGCTACGCGGAGTGCGCGGGTGGGCGTAGTTTTGTGCCCACTTCGCGTAGCTTCGCGTAGCTCCGCGTAGCCCCACTCCGCACACTACGCCCAGGGTTAGTTCAGCCAAACCGAGAATCTGTGTAATCCTCTCACGATACCTCTTGGCAAGGAGGGCCCCTTTCATGTTGGTCTGGGTATCATTGGTTGCCGAACTTGCCATATCGGAGCAGAAGGAATAAAAATAGAATTCCTGCTACGAGTCCCAAGATGAGAGGCAGGCTGCCGAACACAGAGTGCACGAAGTTTGGAAAAATTCCTAGGACTGCTTCGAATGGTGTTAACAGTCTTAAAAAAATGTGCGATTCCACTGGTATCAGACATGTTTAAGATTTTACTTAACATTTCTGCGAAATGTACTGGGCAGTTTGTTGATAATAATGCATGTATCTCTGCAGATGTCCTCTCAACTTGCAGATCATACGTTTCTCTAGACGAGGTCAGTGGCCCAGATTTTTGCAAAAGAATGGCTTTTATTCTGCTTAAAATATCAATTCGTATAGAAGAAATATTCAGTGAAGGCCATAATGCCGTCCCACTGTCTGTCTTGTGCGTCGGATACACTACTTGCGTACAACAAGTGACCATGGACGACACACTAACGAGATAAAGTTTTCCTGGCATCATGCCACAGCAGCTGTGATCATTCAACATAACATAACTGCCATTGGATAGCTGCCTGAAAATGGGTTCTATCACGGTGGAGGGAGTACCGTGCAGGTGGCAAGAGAGGTTATTTGCAGAACCGTCGCAGGCTCCGTGTAAATTAATACCTTTGCACAAAAGTGTACCACTTAGTGAGTTTTTACAGTTCTCTCCACTAAGGAATACCTCTTTTCCCCTGTTACAACATTTGTGTGTGGAGGTCCTGGGTTTTCTCGGAACCAATACTATTATATTAACCCAGCGGTGTCAGGGCAACACCCAAAGACCCCGGATTCCCCTGTCTTGGCAAACAGAGACATGGGATACTTCTCGATGACGTCAAAGACCAAAGTTTATTTGTTGCAACCAGGGACAGAGGTCTACGAAGTACACATGGGTAGTTCGACAGAGACTGCACCACCTCAATGAACGAAACTCGGTCTTTTATGCCGAAAATTACTCCTCTGGCAACATGACAATCTACATTTGGTGCATACAAACTAACCAATGAACAAGTAGCATTTCAAAAAGTAACGAATCACGACAGTCAAAGTCAATCCCAGTTTCCGTTGTCCAGCCCACCAAAACGATCGTACATATGCTAAGTTTCCTGTTCAATCAGGCCGGACAAACCCACCATAAAACCTTCAACCCAGATCGATGAACATGTCGTAAAGGAAAGGCAGAAACAGATGGAAATGAGATAGAGGAGTGGGAACGGTGTGCCATAAAGTCAGGGCACGTCCTGCTCTTTGATCTTTATCAAGCCAGCTGCTGAACAAGGAACTGGCACAGCGGGGTTCGCCCCAGGCGAGGAGTCAGTTCGGCCAGGTCAACTAGAAGTCAACTAAGGCGTACGTGTCAAGGACTCGTTCGGCCACAATCATAGGGCCTATGTTAGGGCAACCACACGAGATGGCTGCCACATACAAAATGGAACCCGAGGGTTCAAACTAAATCCTCAAATGCAGAGTGTTCTCCTATATCGATTCATACAAAAACACTCAGACATGTTACACTCGCCATTTGCGGTCTGTTGACACCAAAATCGTCCATTTCCGACGATCTTTATAAATCGGGTTTCGGAACTATCGAACCCAATTCGGGACCACGGAACCACAGTGTAAGGTAAAGTCCATGTCGACTTAATGTATTCTTTACCCAACCTTTCATACAGGCCTGCTGGCATATGCTGTAGACAATACTGAAATTGGAAAATCGTCACTGGTATCATGATGGTGCCATGAATTATCCATTCAATGACAGGCTTCTCAGAAACTGTCAATGGTAATCTTTCCAGTTTTTCAATGCTCAGCACAGTATAGTCTGCTCCTCTTTGTGCCAAAGAGATTTGTTTATCTGTAAGGTTAAATACAGCAAACAATGACGTTGTGTGGATTAGACGCCATGGCACGTAGCCTGATCGAAGATTTTGCAACGTCCAGCCTAACTGCATTATAGAACGTAACTGAGACTGGCCATGCTGCAGCAACATTAGCAAGTCTTGTTCTATTATGTCAATTGCAGAGGATACAATGCTGTCCAAAGAATATATTCTGGAGGACACAGTTGTTAACCCATTGTCCACTACAGAGAGAGTTTTCTCTAAATTAATACGATCAATTTCTCGTAATCTTTCTGCAGTTTCCATTTGCGTTATTTTCCAAGCTTCATTGTACGCAGCGTATATACCGGCGTATATGAAACGTTTTTGCCGTGGTTTGCAAGGCCCCATTAAGAAATCCCGCAAATCATTGCTTTCTTTAAGTAAAGATAAGTGTTGTTTGATTTCAGGAAGTGTGGATGTCTTTAGCCAATCATGGCATAGTTTTCCTACACTGTATGTTGTTACTATCCCTGGATGTTTTCTCTGGGAGTATCTTGGATCTGGCCTGTTCAGTTTTAACCTCTAGGTTTTGTTCAGGAATCTATGATGACAGTTATTGGTGTCTGTGGGCCAGATTAACCATTTTTTTCCAATCAGGATTAGTTCTGTTTTGTGTTAAAATATATGGTGCGTCTACATCCTTTTCTGTAGTGTCATTACTTTCAGAAGTGGGTATAGGTAAAGACAGTTTATTTAAATCTTTAATCTTAGCCAGGCCAAGACAAGAAGTCTGTTGAACAGTACCGTTTAAAAACATTGGGGGATATTATCATGGACCGGTGTTAAAATTATCGCTGTTTTATCGGCAGGAAACTGCCGATAAAACGGCGATAATGGGCTTGATAATACGCTCTTGTTAATTCCCATAGAAGCCCATGTTCTGGTGTTAACATGGGCTTCTACGGGAATTAACAAGGGTGTATTATCAAGCCCATTATCGCCATTTTATCAGCAGTTTCCTGCCGATAAAATAGCAATCATTTTAACACTGGTCCTTGATAACATGCCCCATTATTTGTTCTGGTATAATGCAGGCTCTGAACAAGGCCTCTAAACCTTGTACCTGCCAGTCTTTCGTGCCCCAATGTTGTCCTTCCAAAAGTCGAAACCTAATGTAGACAGCTGAGCATAAAAGTTTGCAGAATAAATTTGTTTAGTGTTGGTCAACATTGTTTTCATTCCTGTCTTATTTACACTTTTGAAATAAAACGCTTCTGGATTTGTAACATTAAACCCTGAGAAGTACGAAAACTTTTCATGAAATGTTTTTGAGCTGCCATTTGGTGGCGTGGGACAATGTTCGCATTGATTATATGTAAAAACATTCCTAGGACTTGCTGATTTGTGCAAATAGTGGTGACCATAATGATTACAACAATACTTTTGTTCATAATCTGATGGCCCTTCTAAATAGTCATGTTCAGTAAATTTTGCAGACATTTCTAAATCTGACATCATATTATCAATAGTCTCAAAGTCCCAATCATCAGAAAATGTGCTGGGTGATACAAAGTCACTTAAAGAAACCTTGAACTGGTGTAGAATCTTTAGCAGCTCCACAGGACCATAGATGTCATAATCAGTTTTATCCCATGCTATACCACCAGGTATAGGAACGGCTGTGATGTTCACTGATGTTCACTGATGACAGATCTCTTCTTTCATGATGGGATGATTTGTGAGGTTTTAGGACCAAGTTGATTTTCTGACTTGCTGTGTCCATTGTACTGTATTTTCCATCTATCATTTGTCACAAGCTTAAAACTAAAATCAGCCAGAGTAGGAGAAAAAATACACCTAAACCAATCCAAAATTCAATCCGTGGTGAAGCCAGATATAGTTTCTCAAGTTGATGAAAGAGTTCTGTTGTTTTTTCTTTGAGAGTTTTATTTGCTGGTGTTTCTTTGAGTTCACTGGGATCCTCAGAGAATGTATCAAAGTTGATAAAATAACCAGAGGCAGTTCTGTCAATTGTTGGAATTGCATCAGAATTGTTATTAATCTTTGGAGTTGCTTCTTCCTTTGTCATATTGGTATAGTCAGACGCTACATCATTGTAGACAGGTGTTTCTTGATGAACTGTTATTTGGGTCTCAAGAGGCACGAGTTCCATGCCTTTGTTGCATAGTCCTTCTTTTTTTACTGCAGGTTTATCAAATGTGATAAGTCTTTCAGTCTGAGCCTCTTGGATAGTAGCAAGATTTGGTCGTCTGCTACATCTTGGGAGTCCACTGGGCCTACTACTTATTATTGGCCACATGTTGTAGTTTGACCAGGTCGATGGACACGACTCAGTTCTCCTTTTTACCAGCAAGGGGCGGTAGTACTACTGATCTTGTTCCTTGGATTGCTAAGACAGGTACTGCTTTTCTGTAAGAAGGCACAAATTCCTTCTTCACCACTATCTTTTCCCTGACTAGATCCCCAATCTTTGGAATCCAGACAGGTCTTGCTGGGACAGGTAGTTTTTCTTCAGTGGCTGTTGGCTTTTGTGTTGTGTTACTCAGACTTCTTCTTGCTTCATTTAAGTCCTGTAAAACAGCCAAACGATCTTTGACCTCAAAGGGTTTTTGTTCCACCACTGAAGATTGACAATCGATTGAATCGAGGTCTTCGATTATCATTCTAGAACCAAACAGTAATTCATAAGGAGTGATTCCCAACAGAGAATTTCTTGGCAGATTGTTAAGACTATGTTAGACACTTATTAAATGTGTGACAGACCCATTACCCGAACCTAATACCTTAGCTGTTATGGATTGCTTTATGTCACGTTTTTTTCTTTCCACTACCGCATTACCCTCAGGATGGAAGGGACTAGAATACTGCAATGCAACACCCAAGCTAACCATAGCCTCCTTGTAAGCTCGAGAGCTAAACGCAGGACCCTGGTCAGAATGTAGCGTTCTGATTGCGTATGTGCTGATAAAGACTCGCAAATCCTTTATAACAGTTCTGGCGTCAGCCGAGCGCTGGGGCCATAACCAAATAAATCTTGTGCAGGAATCCACTGCGACCATAATATATTTATAGTTGCCATCCCTTGTTAAGGGACCACAGTGGTCAAGGTAAACACACGCTAGTGGTTTATCTGAAATCATAAGGGGCATCTGTGCAGGATGTTTCACAGTAGAAACTTTCATTTTCTGGCAGATTTCACATTCTAGAACATAGTTTCTAGTTTGTTTCCTCATGCGCGGCCACCAGTATCTCTGTTTTATTAATGACACTGTTGCGGAAACTCCCGCGTGTGTAGATGCGAGCCCTTCATGTGCTGCTACAATTAGTCCTAACCTATGTTCCATGTTTGGGATTGCCCTATACCCCGCTACAGGGATTCGAGTCAAAGGAACATTATTTGCATCAGTTATATATGAATACTTTACTGGAAACCCTTTCGGTAGTGTCTTACCACTGTCTTTGACTGAAGCAGTGACAGCTTGCATTATATAGCTGTCTATTTTTGTTTTTGACCGGGTGATTGCAGCTACAGAAGCGGTTTGCACAGCTGCCTTAGCGGCATCATCAGCCAATAATTTCCCTGCAACGTGAACGCCATCACGCTGATGACTCAGTGTATGTATCACGTGAGTCTTTTGTAGTTCTTTCTGTAAAAGAAATACTTGTTCCCAAAGCATTTTATGCTTGATTGTGCCACCTTTAGCGTCTTTGAAGCCATTCTGAACCCAGTTCTGCAAGTATTCATTGTAAGATTGTACGCAGTAATACGAATCGCACACTATGAGTGTGGGGAATTCACGATCAGTATTTTCAAGCGCCATCTTGAAAGCCTGTAGGTCAGCTCACTGAGCTGTACAGTCTCCTAGTGATTGAGTTTTTGTGACCATAGGTCTGAATTTGCCTTCGCGCCAGCGACCTTTAACAATCGCGCACGCAGCACTATAGGCTTGTTTACCCCCAATTGCGGGCTGTGCTGATCCGTCTGTATATATTATACATCCGTAATGTTCAAGAGGCAGAATTTCGGTCGGCAGAGGACATTCGTGTTCGTATTGGAGAAATTCTTGTACTTTCAACCTGGTGTCAAAAACATATTCAACGGCTAGTGCAGCACGAGAGTTAACCCATGGTATCCATCTCGGATGTAAAGCTTTAGCATTTGGAATGCTTGCTTTTGTCACTGCCTCTAAGGCAGGTACAGGTGTAACGATCATTATGCGTTTACTCTGTGCGAGAGCTCTCTCTTTTGCTACTGCAGTTTGAACCGCTGTCAGAATTTTCTCAGTAGAAGTGAACTTCATTTCAGCTTGTGTGTTAAAGTGTGATTTGTATGCTATTGGTACCATTTCTCCCTCATTAAAGGTCAGGTACGTGAATCCACATCTCCCTGGGATGATTCGGATCACAAGATTGCGAACGTTTTCGCGTGTCTGTAATTGTTTTTTTGCTAACATGTCTGTTTGGACTGAACGTAGAATTTCTGTGTGTGCTTGAGTCCATTTAGTTGGTTTGAAATCAGGTTTGATTAGTTCGTAGAGAGGTTTAACCATTTCTGCGTAATTTAGAACGTAAGTTCTTCCAAAATTCAAGAAACCTAGAATGGACTGTAAGTTTTTCAGCGGTCTTGGAGCTTGAAGCAGCGCACATTTCTCTAGAAAGTTTGCTGCCAGGCTCTTGCCTTCACTTGATAACTCGTATCCTACAAATAGAACATTGAGGTGGGAAATTCGTGATTTCTTATAATTGAATTAATACCCTTCAGAAGCGAACCCAAGTATTATGGTGTTCACTCTTTGCGGGTAATTTACCAATGACTGATTGTATAGTCTGTGGTGTTAGTTTATTTGTGTTCCCCTGATACGGAGTGTGCTGTGGAATTTTTATAGCTGGTTGGACTGTTAAAGTCCTCATGACAAATTAAACCAATTGTCTGTGCCTTTTAATTAACTGTTTCAGCTGAGCTAACAGTTTTGGACCTGTAATTCCGTTAATGTCAGGATGTGGTGTATAGCTCGCTAGTACCGGCCATGTAGCTCCTGGTCTACCTAGTGGACCGAGCCTGGTAATGTGATTTTGATGTTGTAGGGCCCCTTTAAACCAGAGCTGATGCTCCTGGTAAGTTAATGGAATTTCAATGTCCTCGAAAGGAACGTATTCCGCTGGAAGTTCCTCTAACTTGTAATAGTGGAACTCGTGGGTTACTGCATTTGCTGCAGGAAACATAATCCATGAATAGAATACCTCTGTCTGCCGATATTCATGTGCCTCTATAACAAAGATTATTTTACCACCTCTTGATGATAGCCCATTTTCTATAAGATTTATAGTTATGGTTTTTCTTACATTTGCCGGGATGATTATTGCATCCGCGTCATTTTGTTGGAGGTTTGTGTCATCAAAGACAGCTTGAGCTGCTGGTGCAGCTACCTCCTTGTCAGACATTATTATTTTACTGAATGAAAAGTTTGCAGAACAAGTTTCAAGGAAACAAAGATTAGGTGCACAATATTTTGGAACACTGTATCCTTCAACGTTGAATAAACCAAAAACTAATACATAGGATTTTCGTCCTACTTAGTATTGGCAGATATTAACCTTTTACCCACTCCAGACGTCTATTGGAGTATTTTACGGGAAAAAGGGGTCTTTGTGAAAAGCACGACTGAGTTACTCTAGTATCTAGCGTTAAATTATCGTCTTACCAAACATTGGGTGCCATGTAGTGTAGTTCCTATATTCCCAATAGGTTCTGCGCATTGGAATAATATATACTGTAGTTTAGTCGTAGGACTGAGGTCTACTAGGACTCTACCGAATATATTAGACTTAACAGTGAGTGCCAGCTTGCTCAGAGGTCACTAGAAACGTTCTCGAATTCACAAGAAGGGATTAGTTCTGACAACCGCATAAACATGACAACTTTGTTTCCCAAGAATAAGAAATCAAATCTCTAGAGTCGCGGAAACAATGGATAACTATTTTACTCAGTCAATCGTGCATGCTTCCTTTCACCAGAGATGCAGAGAAATAGAGAGACAGGCGTTTTCAATAAAAAGTATTTATTGAACAGTCTTCTTTCTCAAGCATTGGAAATTAACTGCTACAATCGTAATACTGGTTATAAAGTACAATGCATATAATACGAACAGTATTATAAAGTAGTACTGTAAAAGCATGATATGGTTTATAAGCCATAAAAGTGTATAAAATGTGTAAAATACATACAGTCATAAATAATGACAAAAAGTACTCAACTGGTGCTTCTAAAATACGCCTACCCCGGTGTACCTAACCTAAGTCTAGTACGAGGGAAGAAGTAAGTGAGGAGTAGCCTAAGTTTAGTAGTTCTTTGCCAGGAATCTATTTCAAGAATTCTCTAAGAGGTCTAATCAGCTCCGTACCTTGGTTTTAGAATGAAGGAGGTCTTGTATTTCTCTCTCAGGACTCGATTTCCCAGATACCCGCAAGGGTAAGTCGGAAACACTGGAGCTGGATTTCTCGGCAGGAGAAAAGACAGCGTCTCTCTCAGTTCGGCAGCTGGAGGGTCGGCTTCCTTTGGCACTTGCTGCTGCAGGGTGTCGGGCAAGTAGATAGTCGATCTGCTACAAACCACTGTGTGTTTGTCTGGGCAAACCTAGGCATATTTATACTTTGAAGGTGCCAAGTTTGACGCATGTTTGGACTCAATATCATCACTCTAAGGCTAAATTCTTGGAAAACGCCAGGAGTTCTTGAAGAACTTAATATTCAAGCTGGGGGAAGTCCCTAGCTGCTGAAGGCCGGTTTTTCTTAGTGGAAGTCGCCATGCCGTATTTGGGCTGTATGGCTTATGCCAAATAGGGTAGTGATGTCTATGTCTATATAAGGATATGATAAAGTATACCTATATAAGGGCATGAATTGGGAAAATTACACTAGGGTCCTAGATTCGTTTACATCAAATTAACTGTCAGTGCAGCCTTCAATCCACCTCATGTCTTTTTAATCCACTACTTGGCACTGCCCGCCTCTTTATCTCATTCTTGTAGGTTCCTGCTTTCTCCCTTTCTAACAGTTTTCCTGTCTTCATTTTCCTTCTTTTTCCCTTGTGCACGTTTTTTCATTCTCTTGCTCTCAGGAAATGTCTGATCAGTAAAAATAAATGCTGGTTCCCAGAAATGATTGCTGGTGGACCCTACGGGCAACCATAACACGACTCAAGTTAGACACTAAAGCACATCAATAATCAGAGTTCCCTGGGTCCTTCACACCTCTGGACACTGGTGCACCTGCACCTGTTGTACAAGTGATATCTATAGCCCTGGTGCTGAAAAGAAGGCCACCCGCGAGATAGGATGCTGACAGCTGTCAGCTGCTGAAGCCATGCTTTTCCACCTATGAAATTGCCAGTAAAGGATTGGACCACTGAGGGGCACCCTACCTCCAATCAAGAGGATCCTGAACCCCTCACATCATTCGGAGCCCTAGAGCCCCATCTGATGTGGAGAGGCACCCAGAGTGTGAGATAAAACCAGGAGGCTGGGGTCCTGTTGGCCTTTGTCACATGATGCTCCCCGCAATGCATTCCGGACAGTGACCGCTTCATGAGTGCAGGTGCCACACACCAGGCAGTCACTGCAAAGGAACTATGTAGGCAGGAGGGAGGATCAACTTCATAAACTCTACCTCCTGAGGTGCCAACAGCAATGTCAGCATCGTGGCCTTGCTCAAGATCATGAACATTATCTTCTGAAAAGGTATAACCTGAGGTTTAGACAGAGTACATTTTCTTTGGAAAGTGATCATTGATTTGATCATTGCTTTCATTGAGTAGATGAGTAGATAATTCCAGCCATGCTATGAGGAACATGTCTTGTCGTCCAGTCCAGGTAAGGAACAATGCTTTTTCCCTGAGCACTAGCAGTGAATGTCTCAAAAATAAGGAAATCAGTGTTAGAAAAAACTCGTGTAAATTATTTAGCAAATAATCACAGTTTATCTCTTACCAGAAGCAAGAAACATTGAATGGAAAATGTAAATTTTCTATGTTTTATTAACTATCTTCATACCCTTCCCTACAGAAATAACAGTAAGTGCTGCTGTTGCCTACATTGTTAAAACCCTTTCTTAAATCGGTGCCAGGACTAGCTCAGGGAATGATCCTTACCTGTCACCCGGCAGTGCTTGTATTTGGCAGTCCCCAAAGCGTTAGGGTGTCCTTCATAGTCTTCAGAGAGGACACTGGTGTCCCATGACATTTAAACCCAAACAGGTCTGAGTCAAATAGTAAGCCATCCTTTCCATGAAGCGGCCTTCTTTTTGCAACAACTGCATCGCTTTCTACTCTATGAGAAAACATAGTCAAGAAAGGAAAATTTGGAGGTGAGGTCAGCAAATAAGATGAAGTAAATCCATAAAAACATGCACAAAATATGGGGGCATATTATCAAGGGGGTTTATCTCTGCTTTTTTGGCTTTAAAAGCCAATAAAGCGGAGATAAAATGATCTCCCTATTACCTAGTTGTCGCTAACACCAGTTAGCGACAGCTAGTAGGAGATAGCGACCATCTTGGGCCCCACTTTGCATGTCAGTGATATTTATCACTAATGACATGCAAAGTGGGCGTGCCAAGATGTTAGGGGCTGAAAACAGTCGTTAACATCGCTATCTCCTATTACCAACTTTTGGAGATATTCGCGCTAAGCGTGAATATCTCCAAAAGCTAACACCTGCCCTGAGCAGTTCTTTGCCATGTTATCCAATGGAAGGTAATACCAAGGTTTATTTGCGGTAAAAATCGCCGCAGCTCAGCGGTAAATTTTTCCCGCTAACCAAGCAATAGCGATAATTATCGCTATTGCTTGGTAATATGCCCCCATGGAGTATCAAAGCCGCAGCGCGAGGACACGTGAAAGGTTTATTACATTTTATACAATTAAACCCAAGGAGCAAGACGGGAAGTACAATACTATGAAATAAAAAGTTGCAGCGCCAGGAACAAGTACTGCAACTACCATAAGTGCAGAATATAGCCTCTAACTTCTGACATGCAATAGAAACTGCAGTGGGGATCACCCGACTTTCACCTTCTTGGCATTAAAGGCATAGATTTTGCAAACCAGCTTGTTCAGCCCAATTTGTTTGCATTATTGTTAGTTATGAAGACCATCTACCAGCTCTCATGAGCTCGGCTATGCGCCTGCTTGTTTTCTTGGTGAGAATCTAATAATCTGATCGACATGGAAAAGCAGCTGTAATACAATATAAATATGCGCCCTTTTTTTTGGTGGAGCCTGTCTCCATTAGTGGGTGATGGGGGAACACTTTCTTGGTACCTGTATGACTTAGACTACAAATGTTTCCATTAAACACGATTCAAACAAAAACGCCATTGTTTCTCCTGCCACATCACTTCTGGAGCAAGTATCATTTTGTTTATTTTAGTTTGTTGATATGACATAATTTGTGTGTCTTCTTGTATGCTAGTTGCCTGTTATGTGTCTTCATTTGTACTCATTTGCTAAAACCTGTGTCTGCATTTACGTAATCCGTGTAACCTGTGCAAAATCTGTCTCATCTGTCTGGGAGATAAAAGCCAGCTGATAGATGACTGTGGATTACACACTCCTGAATTAATTCATATATTTTAATAAACTCACAGTCATAGTTCTGCTTGCACAAAAGTCCCTTTTGGAGTTTTCGGTGTTGCCTACCTCCTCATACTCATATTAAATTTTAGGCCAGTTGTACTTATTATGAGTCTTCACTTTCTTCCCTGGTACTAATGTGCTATTTTGGGTTTTCAGTTTTGTTCACAGATTGAATTTCACTGATTGAATTTCTGTTCCACTCTCCGAGGCCACCTCACCATCCTTTATCGACTTTTGCTTCTTAACTTGAAGTTGTGTCTCCCTACCGGTTCCTACAAGTTTTTTTCTGGTTCCCTTCTGAATTTTTTCTCTTCAATATTTATCCCAAATTGTAACCTTTTTTTAATTGTTAACCGACTTGCATGTGCAGAAATCGCTGTTTGAATTGTGGATGGTGAATTTTGTTTTGTGATTAAGTTACTTTTTAAAATGTTTCTCAAGCCTCTAGGGTCTTGTTCATATTTTTTTGATTCACTATTTTACCGTGGTGTTCTTCATCTATATCTTTAAATGTTGCGTACCTCCAACATGTGCTGAACATCAGTCAATAGATGAGATGTATCAATATCCACTTAGCAATTTGTTTGTGTTGTCTCAATATTCACTCTCCGTCTCCGACTTGATGAGATCAATTTCCTTTATTTACATTTTTCTTTTTGACCCAAATTACCCTTCCACTGGGATTATACTTCACAAACTGAAGTTATTAAATAGTCAAAAACTGGTATAAAAAGTTCAACTTTAATTATCAGGTGTTTCACGATCTAATTGTTTAACTCAAACACCTGGCACACGGATGAGGGCACTATTGAATGCTGTCCAAATAATACAAAAACAGAAGTGTTTTGGTGTAACTTTCTTTCTTGATGTGCAGAGTAAATATTTCTTCATCTCGGGAGGCGTTGCTGGATCTTAATACACCAGGTAGGCAGTCTGACTGTACGCTTTTAGGGCCATATGTATCATCATCACCATTTGCGATTTCTCAATAGCGATATTTAGGGAATCGCTATTTAGAAATCACAAAATGGTATGTATGTAGAAAATCGCTATTTTTTTGCGATTTCTAATTATTCCTTATTTGCGAAATTGCAATTTGCGAATTCGCGAATAAGGAATAATTTGCCATTCATTTCTAAGGGCCAGGAGGCCCATAGAAATGATTGTGAAATAATTCTCAATTTGCGAATTCGCAATTTGCTAATCGCAATTTGAGAATCATTCCAAGGGTGCAGGGGTGTCTCAAGGACACCCTGCTGCACCCCTGAAAATTACATGTGTGTGCATATGGCACACATACATGCCCAACGGGCATGTATGTGCGTCATATGCCACCCTCACAAATGCACAATTGTGCATATTTACATGAAATCGCAAATTACCACCAACAACAAGTTGGTGGTAATTTGTGATTTCTAAACCTGAATTCGCAATTTTGAAAAGCTTCATACATAGCATTTAAGGAATCGCAAAATTGAGATTCCTTAAATGCTTAAGCAAAATAAAGCATCACAATTTTTTGCGATTCCTTATTTTGCAAATTTTTCATACATTCCAAAATTGGAAAAAAGGCTGTTTGCGATTCGCAAAGGCCAAAATTCTGCGAATTTCGGCCTAAACGAATCGCAAAAGGCTTGATACACATGGCCTTTAGATCCTGCAGCAAGGCTATATTTTTTCGCTGTAATCATTGTAATTGTATTCCTTGTGTGGAGGGCTTGGATTCCTGGATAACGGCACATCAGCCGTTGGAGCACAGAGTAAGCGCCTTGTTTTTTTTTTTATAAACACCCGGTCACTTGTTAAACATAAATATTTGTTATACCAGTTTTTAGAATCATATACAGCTCATTTCATATTCTTAAATGAAACCTGGTTAGATGAAACCTCAGACCCTCTTGTTATCCTGCCGGCTATGCCATTAGTAGACATGCTAGAGCGGGTAAACGCGGTGATGGCATAGCGATAGTTTATCGTGATTTGTTGGATATAATATGCAAACCTTCCACCATCACAGACTGCAATGCTTTTCCCTTTAGATGTAAGCTAACAGACAGATGTACTTTTCATGGACTTTTGATGTGTAGGTCCCCTGGACCTAAGGCTAAGTTTCTAGATGCTTTGTGTACCTTTAATGACATCGGTACTCAATATCTTAATGACACTCTATATTAGGGGATCTTAACTTTCATTTGGAGGAACCTAGTGATAAAGTTTCAGACCTGTTAATGGAATGTCTGTATTGCTTTAAGTTGGAACAGAGAGAGAAAACTGCAACACATAAAGCAGGCCATATCCTAGACAATAGTTTCTCAAATGAATCTAAACTAAGGTTGATGCTAGATTACCCATGATATGGTTCGCTTAAATGGTAGTTTAGTTCAGCATAAATATTATAACCTTCATTTGAGACACAAAAATGACAGAAAGGAGTAAATCTATTCGTTTATGGAATAAGATAAACACAGGGTCTCAGTCTGAGAGCATAGAATCATCAAAGCCTGATTTAGCCATTGATCCTAACGCAGCAGCAGTGAGTTATCATGACTGGATAAATGAGGCAGGCCTCAAACAAGTACAGAGAAAAAAAGTTAAATCATATTGGAAATGGCCATCTGCCCTTTGGTTCTCTCCTGCACTTAGAGCCATGAAATAAAACATGCCGTAGACTTGAGAAAGCCTGGAGATGGGATTACAATGAGATAGGTAGAGGCAGATATTGAGAAGCTATTAGTGAATATAAAAAACGAATCATGGATGAAAAAATTACATTTGATACCGAAAAAATCTAACTGGCCTCCAATTCTTCGAAGGAACTCATTAAAGTAGTCCAGTCTCTTTCGAGTTCCAGCCTTCCTCTGTGTCCCCCTCCCCGTCAGTCAGGCATTCTGAGATAAATGGGCAGGATTGTTTAAAAATAAAGTTGAGGTGCATATAGGGAATTTGATTCCACTCGCCCCCCATTCTATCCTAATCAAGAATTCCTGGCTATGGGCCCAAGTTAGCCTGAGCTGAGTATTTTCTACTTCTGACTATCAATCTCGTGTCTGAGTCAATGCTCATATAAGGTCAGGCACCCCCTTGGATCCTTGTCTGCCTAAGGTGATACAAGACATCGCACATTGGGGGATATTCTCAAGAATAATATTGCCAACCCAGGTTAACGCAATTTTAATAACGCCGTCTATCTCGTAAAACTAACGCAGTGTTAACAACGTATTTTCAACATGCCGGCAATAGGCGATAGTCTCCAGAGAGCGCGTCAAATGTTCACTTTAAAATTACCGGGACGCCCATGAAAACCGAACATGAAAAAAGTTGTGATGAGCCCAACAGTGATAAAAACATCAGCGATAAGCAGCGCCAGGCTTGCAATTCTCACGTCAGGTGGGAAAAATCACCATAAAAGCTGCAACAAAAAAAATAGAGAAACCCAAACTACTGAGAAGCACCATGGAGGAAGGTGGAGCAACTACAGAGGCCAACCAGAACCCCACAAACCCCCCTGAGGACCAGCCAGGGACCTCGGGGAAGGAGAAGGGCAAGGAGAAGAAGAAGAGGAACTCGCAATTCAGTCCGCAGGAAAACGAGATCCTTATTACAGATGTAATAGAACACCACCATCAACTGTTCATCAACTCCACTGTGTCATTGGCAACTAAAAATACAATATGGCAGTCCATCTTGGCCAAGGTGAATGCAGTCGGAGTAAAGAGAAGGGAAGTGGACGACAGCAACAAGGACTGGAATGATGTGAAGCGCAAAACCAAGCTAAAACTTGCCAACAACCGGAAAGCCGCAATGCAGACTGGAGGTGGGAGTCCAGCACTGCAGCAGGAGCTAGATGAGATGGAGGAAATGGTGTTTACAGTCATCAGTGGGGAGACGGTGGCTGGAGTTGGGGGACCAGACACTACTCAACATGACCTGACCCAATAACTACAGGGTGAGTAATGAGCAGGGACTGGGGGGGCTGGGGGAGATGGGCACAATGGCACACGTGTACAATTAAGCATAGCACAGTGCACACCTACAATGACTCTGTATCATGTCCCTGATCTCTTTGGCATACTGCAGCACACATAGAAACAGCAAGTAGGCCCCCGTCAACAATGTGCCCAGTGGGGGCACTCCCCACACAACACTAATCTCACAACAAGCCCATGCACATGTGCTGAGCCCAGCAAAGCTGTGGGTCCATGAGCCACACTGACAACGCTAATGACACTGCATGACGATTAGCCTGGCTGCAGCCCAATTATCATGACATGGTGCACCCACAACACTGAGGTGGCTAACTGTGGACCACATCCATAAAGGAGCAGGTCACACCCTGGCACATCCAAGTGCACAAACAACCCCTGACTTCAACAAGACATCTGCGGACCAACCATGCCAAAGAGACACAACTCCCTCCTAGTGCCCAATTTACCCAAGTACGCAACATCTCAGCACAGTATGAGCACAGAAGTGATAGGCACTCCGCCTGAAAGAGGTAAGGGCCAGCAAAATCAGAGCTGCAGGGGCAACTCTCTCACAATGCAGCACACACACATAGGAATCAGAGCACATCAACATTGACAACAATGTGGTACAAACTGCAACACTTTCACAACAGAACAGAGGACACAACTGCTGCCTCTTGTGTGTAGAAACTGGCCAATCACATTTGGCATACCAGGAAACCGTGAGATGATAATGTACAAGTACAACCTCACATCCATGAAGGTGTAAAAATGTCCACTTTCCCGCATTCCGCATCAAATATGCATCTCCTCCCAAACAGTCACAATGTACATTGTCATGCAATCCGTTTGTAAACTTGTCCAATGCGTGAACATACATGGAACACACTGTTAAACTGCATCTCCCCTTTACATTGCAGAGGAAGAATCAACATCTCCTGCAGAGCAGGCCACACATCTCTTCACTGATGATGTAGAAGACCTCCACACCATCAACACTGATGCCCTCCAACAGCTCATGGACACCCTCAGCACCCCACCCCCAGGAGCAGGACAGCCCAGCTGCATCCAGGAGACCCCACCCTCTGCACAGACCAGACAGCAGGAAGCACCCACCACTACAGCTGTCTCCCAGGACCCCCATGACCAACAAATGCATTCAAACACTGTGTGTTAGAGGGCCAGAAGGATATAGCTGATCGGGTGCAGGGGGTTCGAGCTCATGGCAGCCAAATTGGATGCCATTCTTGGGTGTCTAAGTCCCATCAGGGACCACTTACAGTCCCTAACGGACACCCACAGTCTGCTCCATGCTCTCCAACAAACCTTGGCTGACATCGCTGGACTCATGAGAGAAGAACAACTGTATAGTCAGAGTGGCGCCAGCGAAGTCACCCGGGAGTTGGGACACATGCGGAGGATCATGGAGAACATTGAGCGAATGCAGGCGGAAGGAATGGCTGCCACGGCTGCACACCAGCGAGATGTAGCTGGGATCTTCCATGCCCTGCAGATCCTCATCATGGCATTGCTGCCACAAGGCCTGGCGCAGATGAATGCTGCTGTTACTACTCCATCCACATCTCCACCCCCTGATGTGTCAGTATCTCACAGTGTAGAAAACATTCCACCTCCCGCCCCTAATGTGGCACTGCCACACAGTGTAGTAGACATTCCACCTCCAACCCCTGATGTGGCACTGCCACACAGTGCGGCAGACATTCCACCTCCGGCCCCTGATGTGCCAGTGCCTCAGAGTGCTGCAGACAAAATACCACCACCCACATGTGAGGCAAACACATCAGAGGACGATGATGTGGATGATTCTGCCATTCTGGTAAGAAGGAAGCGGTATCATTCATATCTGCCATACGGCCTGTTTCAGCTTAGTTCTGCCCTCTGCATCATGCCTTGGAATAACACCTTCCACTGTCCCCCGATACATTCTGCGACACTCATCTTGGCCCTCGACATGGACTGCCATCAGACTGCAGACTGAACTCTTCCTCTTCCGATGAACTTGTCAATCCCTAAAGGACTCTGGCTGGCCCTCCATAGGGCAACAATATAAAGTGGGGTTTGCATGGCCATGTGGTGGTCCAGCTTTAACACTTCACTTAATGTGATAAAAACATTCTAATTCACACAGATGTGTCATGTCTATGATCAAGCAAATATGCGATTGAGGTTAGGCCTTTGGTTTATGCTGCGGCAATGAAGATACACACACAACAGTTGGCATGTATGAGCCAAGACCCAAACGGTCTTGCGCTCCTTTATTTTTCCGTTGGGTGAGCTCGCCCTCAGGGTGCATGCTACATTGCAACATTGTCGATTAAGGTCTGGGTGGCTTCAACACTACAACGGAGACACACGCCATAGTTACTTTTGTGGCCAGCCCAGAACTGAAACACGCCCAGAGCCCTGGGCCATTTCTTCACACTCCTCACACGCCTATGCGTTGGCCGCCACCACAGCGCTGGGATGTCGTGTGCTTCGGAGTATGTATCCAGATGTTCTATCCACACTTTCCAACGGCCTGCCTGGGATGGGTTGGCCCCGTGACTGTGAAGGGCTCCTGTGGCATTACAGAGGACATGCTGGTAGCTGCCGGAGGCAGACTTGTGGGGTAGTCCCACGGGATGATGAATTGCGGTGCACTGGGTTAGTCCCACCTGAAGAGCTGAGCGGGTGTGCAGCCTGCGATGATGCAGTGGCCTGGAGGCTGGATGGTGACTGGTGGTGCCCAGAGGTAGTGGCATCTTAGGCACTGCATCTGGCATGGGCCTACAGTCATGTGGCGATGACTTGCGGTGCACTGAGGTAGGCCCACCTGAAGGGCTGAGTGGGTGTGCAGCCTGTGATGATGCAGTAGGCCTGTTGGGCCGGACTGGAATGATTTGTCTGAGATATGCTGGACCACAGTGTAGGCCGAAGGGAGCAGTCAGCACACACCAAAACTCCGCTGTGTGGTGCTGGAGGATGCGCTGGGGGCCTGTTGCGTGGATGCCAGCGATTGGCTGAGGAGGCGACCAGGCTCGTGGGCCCCGGGCTTGAAGATTGCTCGGGCATGTGGTGGACCCTCTTGGAGACATGCTGGTGGCGGCAGGTGAGCAGTGCGGTCTGGGTGCTCAGGGGAGGGCAATCACCGCTGGGCGCTGGACGGGTCTGGGGACCAGCGGGCAGGGGTGCAGCAGGCGCACAGGATCACGCTGGCCCCACCAGTCACGGCGGCGGCCTCATGGCAGAGTGAGGGGGCGGCATCCTGGCAGACACACCTGCAGGCGATGACGAGATGTGCGCAGGGTAGCGTGTGACGTAGCCACCTTGTCGCCGGTGTAAAATTGGCCATTGAAGGTGATCGGCCATTTGTGTGTAGGCCTATGGTCAGGATATGGCAGACACAGAGACACACGCAGAAGATCCGCTGTCTTGTTCTGCGCTGCCTTGGTGGTACTCTGGGGGGTGGTGGTCCTGGGGGTGGGGGTGGTCCTGGGGGTGGTGGTTGTGGGTGTTGTGGCCCTCTTGGGTCTCCAAGCTGCATGATTAGTAGCTCCATGGCATCTGTTGGTCTTCAGATGTGGCTCTGGGCTGGGCTCCCTTTATACTGCAGGTTTACGTCCTTTTTAAGACCAGAGAAAAGCAGGTCTTAAGTCCCTGCAGCTAACGTGCCTTATCGCCTGTTTTTGGACCGCATCACGATCTGGCTGGTCGTTGAGAATATTGCGAAGTGGTGTTATCGTGAGTTTTTGGACGGGATCCTACTCTGCATATGTTTGGCGTTAGTAGTCGCTGTCAGCATTGGTGATGTTTTTAGCAGAAGCTATCGCAGGTAAACTGGCGATGCCAGCTGTTACGGTCAGTCATATTGTTCTGCTAGAGTGCTTGTCAGAAATTGGAATTACTGGCTCAGCTTATTATTTTCTCTCATCATTTCTGAGAGAAAGGGATCAGACTGTGGTACTTGGGGGGTTTAACTCTAAATCTTTCTCTCCTCCCTGTGCGGTCATCGTTTAGCCCCATGCTTTTTAACATCTATGTGGCACCTCTGGCTAAGCTGATCCACTCCTATGGAGTATCTACAGTCGTTTATGCAGATGACACCCAGATTGTGGTATCAGTCTCAAGCAACATGAAGGAGGTGAACAATAGATTCAATGGGCGCATTGTTAACTGGATAACAATTAACTGTCTGAAGTTAAACTCAGACAAAACAGAGGTCCTTATCTTTGGGAAGGAGACCAGCTTCTGGAATTATTTGTGGTGGCCACAGGCCCTTGGCTCTCCCCCTGAGTCAGTCTCCAAGGTTAGGAATCTCGGAGTAGTCGTTGATGTGCAATTGTCCTTCAGGGAACTGATTAACAAATTGACGTCTTCTTGTTTCTTTATGGTGAGATCTCAGAGGAAGGTGCTGCCTTTTATTCCTTTCCAGCTTCACAAATTGGTGGTTATTGCTCTTATCTTATCCTGGATTGTTTGTTGTGTAATGCCCTTTATATGGGCATTAAACAAGTGGCAATCACAAAGCTTCAGATGGCGCAGAGGGCAGCCACCCGCCTCCTCAAAAAACGTCTTAGACACAAGTCAGTGTCTAGTGCCCTGGTGGAGCTTAATTGGCTCCTGGTGAAAAAAGGGGTAACAATCAGGTCACTTTGCATGGCACGTAACACCTTGCACAGTCCAGGATAGGACTATCTTACAAGTAAATTTAGGTGGTATTAACGAAAAAGACTGAGATCTGCAGCCTTATGCCGAGTCTCTGTAACCAGGATAAAGAACGCTTTGTGGGACAGACACAGCTTCATTTATTCCACCTGCCAGCTATGGAATAAACTGCCACTACAACTTAAAGCCAGTCAAACCTTTTCAGTTTCTGTAAACAGCTAAAATCTTTGCTGCTTTCTCTATCATTCAACCCTATAAGATTTTTGGTTAGTTTTTTTTCAGGTCTTTAACACTAAGACACCCTTGGGTATTCGGATGCTCTAGAAAAACCCCAAATCAAATTAGAGTTATCCTTAGCTAGTTCATCCAGTAAGTCTGGAGCATAAAGATTAATAAGAAGAGGTGCAAAAATGCACCCTGATGTAATCCTTAAAAACAAGACTCTTTAGGTAGTAAAAAATCTTATTGGTTCAACTTAAAACAAACCACGGTGTGGGCACAACGCGCCACAATCGGTGTCAAAAGCCTTGAAAGGATCCCCCCATATTCCTATATTTGATTATACCTAAGATGTATGTATCTACTAATCAAAGGCTAAAAACAGAGGCAAATATTGCTTTTTCAGAGATTGACTTTGTTAGATTCCGGGGTCTCTAGTTGGCACAGGTAGGTACTTGTGACAAATAGGGACCCTGGCCTCTAGTCAGGGTAAGGGGGATACACTCTTTAGATAACCCCTGCTCATCCCCTTGGTAGCTTGGCACGAGCAGACAGGTTTCTCAAAGGCAATGTGTAAAGTATTTGTACCAACACTCACAGTATCACAGTGAGAAAAACCACAAATGGACTCCACACCAGTTTAGAAAAATAGAAGCTAAACTAAACAAGACCAAAACGACAAAAATCCAACATGCACAGTTCAAGGATATGATTTCAAAAGAGTTTTAAGGTTGCGTTAAAATAATCCACAGTTGCGTACGTTTTAGCCAAAAGTACCTTTAGATGCGACAAAAGATCCAAGTGAAAGCTGCAGCCTTGAAAAACAAGTGATGCGTCACTACTGAGACCCTGGGGAGGCGATGCGACAACCCCGCTGGACAAAGCGGGCGTGTTGCGGTGACTCCGGTCTGTATGGGGAGGGATGCGATACCTTGTATGGATACCAGTGGTCCCTGGCAGGGAGATGAATGATTGGAAAATGAATATAGACTCAGTCAGTTCTATATTAATGAAGACATACCCAGCCGGGCAGTGGTCTTCAAAGTTTTATATTTGAATGAAGACATACAAAACAAAATAACACCTTCAACAGTTCACGTGCGTGGGGCACAAGCCTGTACCCAACCACGACCGTGCACAGACAGAGACATACACAAAAGGGCTTTTACAAGGCAAAATCAACAATCTCTATAGGGTTCCAATTTTTGGACAGAGAGATTACTTATAGGTACTATTACAATGTTTCATATTGTACATTTTTCACAGGTATATGGTACACAATGGGTCGACGACGTTTCGGACCCCCTTGTTAAATACTGGGGTCCATCATCAGGACACGGAAATGGTTGCCTTTTTAGTTATTAGCCTCTTTAGCCTAAGGGGAGGAATGGAGGACAGAAGGTACATTAATTTTACTCACATGCATAATGAAGGTGACATTGTGCCGTGGTAGTCGACCTATTTCGCTTGTGTCCTGGTGGAGACAGCGAGTGACAGGCATGTGACTAAGTGCAGGCGCACATACTGTTGGTGACTGGGTAGGTGCTAAGTGTGACATCAAAATTAGATAAGGGGCGACGCAGTGATGATGAAAAGTCCCAGGTGGTTTGGGGTGCTGAGGTACATAAAGTGGCATCATAATGAAAGGAAAAACAATAATACCTATACATTATCGTAGATAAAAGGACGGCGCAGTGATGTGATTCGTGGTAGTTATACTTTGTACAGAGGACATTATATTCAGATAAAAGAGCGGCGCAGTGGTTTGAATTGCGGTCAAAAATGCAGGGGAGCTCACCAGGGAGGCAGTTAGCAGGCTCAAATAAGGGCGAGCAGGTAAAGGATTGAAACAGGAACAGTAGAATAATCTATTCCGTGTTTTTAGAATTTTTTCTAAGGGAGAGAGGGATGGTACAGGGTTAAGACAAAAGACAGCCTATTAGTTACTTTAGGTGGACATATTAATGACTGGCAGGCTTACCGGAATTTCAGATTAAATTTCTGAAGGTCTGGGGGCGGGAAAGGATTAATATCTTGAGTCCACTTGTACCTGTATACAGAGTTAGCGTTTTAGAACATGGTACACGGACTAGGTCGTGAGCGCAATTGCGGAGGGAAGCTAGGCTTACCAGTAAATCAGTAAAGGGTTCTTAAGGGTCCAAGGCGGGAAAGAGTAAATATCTCGAGTCCGCTTCTACCTGTATAAAAAGTTGGCGTTTAAAAACAGGGATCTAGGACTAGGTCAGTGGCATATTTAAAAATAGGGAGAAGGCTTACCAATGTACATCAATAAGAATTTCTCGAGGGTCCAGTGGCGGCAGACGAGTAGTGTCTTATTCCGCTTGTGCCTGTATGCAGAAATAGTATTTTAAACTGGAGTCTGGGGGAATTTGGTCAGAGGCGCGTTCCTGAAAATCAGGCTGGGGCTTACCTTCGGAGCCGAGTATTATCGGAAGCGCCGAGTCGCGCTGGGGTCCTGAAACCAGGGGGCCTGTCAGTAATAAAGGTATAAAGGTATATATCAAAGGGCGCATTCAGGCTGGTTATGTTAATAAGAAGTCGAGCGAAGGAGAGGAATGGGGCTTACCAGATCAGTCGGCAGGCATTGAGCTCCTGGTTCGGCGTCTCACGTGAACACATCAGTTTTATTGGCTGTCACAGAACTATCTCCAGCTAAATTCCTCCAAGACGGAGATACTCATTGTAGGTAAAGACACCGAGAAATGGGATGCACATTGGTGGCCTTCTACTCTGGGACCCTCCCCTATCCCCAAAGAGGTTGTAAAAAACCTGGGTGTGATGTTGGACAACTCACTCTCCATGGAAACTCATGCCAAGAGAGTGGCAGGCACCTGCTATGGTCGCCTGCGTTCTCTTAAACCTATCCTCGGATTCTTTGAGCCCTGCATCCGCCAGACTATAATTCAGGCCTTAGTCTTATCCCATCTAGACTACTGCAATGTCCTGATGCTAGGTTCTAACTTGACGGTGATACACAGACTTCAGAGAGCTCAGAATGCCGCGGCGCGCATCTTATTCGCTCTGCCAAAAAAATGCCACACCTCCCCTATTCTCCATCGGTTACATTGGCTTCCCGTTAAACAACGTATCCAGTTCAAAAGCCTCTGCCTAATGCATAAAATCCTGTATAATACCGCCCCTCAAACCTTGCAAGGACTCTGTTCCTTCTATGTCCCCTCGCGCGCCCTTCGTTCAGCTGACCTGTCACTGGCACGCACGACTAAGATCCGCAGGTGCCGAGCGGGTGGTCGCTCTTTTAGGCATCTGGCACCGAAGCTGTGGAATTCGATCCCCCTTGGGGCTCGGGCCACTTCCAACCACTTGCTATTCCGCAAACAGATTAAAACGTGGCTGTTCTCTTCCATCTAGCTCCATTCTCTTCCATCCAGCTCCACTTTCTCTGTTGTGTTGCACTGCTTCTAGGTATGTCCGCAGCGCTGGGACGCCCCATTGCCGGGGTAGCCATGCGCTATATAAGCAGAATTAACATATTAACATAACATTGTGTTCAGCTATTGGTTGAAGGGGGGGCCATAGGCATAGAGGAAGGACATTGTTAGCGGCCATTTGGAGTGAGGAGAGTGAGTGAGGTTTATCGACAACCCATAAGGGGAGGGTTGCGGCGCAGTGACATTTGTGAGGCATACCGGTGTGAAATTTATAGAGACATTTTTTTTAGAAAAACATTATTAAAAATTAGAGTACATAAATTACTCATAGGAATATTTATGAAGGCCACAGTGTTTTAAGTCTTTTCACTTGGGATAAAGGTCAGATTAGTGTAGTCCAGTCCTCCTGTAAGTTGAGACCAGAATTCAGACTATCTGTCCTTATTATCCATTTCAGTTCCTCTTTATTGAGAAGGAGACTCAAATCGCCTCCTCTTGGTGGTAGTGTCACTTGATTAATGATGGTCCAGCGAATATCATTTTCCGTGTGTTGTTTGGAAATGAAATGTTCAACCAACGGGGCATTGGGGGTCTTGCAGCGTATTCTGCTCCTGTGCTGGGAAATCCGCAATTTAACCTTTGGTTTGGTTTGACCAACATAAAGGAGGTCACATGGACATAGAATCGCATATACAACATTGCAACTATTACAGTTTGTAAAAGTCTTCAAAACATTTTTGGATTCTTCATAAACAAATTCTTTACTTTCAATAGTGTATTCACATACCACACATGTTCCACATTTCGCATGACCTCTGAGAGGTGTTGCAGTCCAATGGTCATTGATCGTTCTTTTGAGTGGGGTGGGGGACGGTAATGCAGCCCTCACTAAATGATCTTTGATGTTTTTGTTTTTTCTGAAAGCAAATAATGGGCGTTCCCAGTTCAATTGACCTGAATTCAGAATGTGCCAGTTATGTTTAATGGTTTTCGTGACTTTATTGGACACGCTGGAGAAGGTTGTGACACACACCAGTTTGTTTGAGGTGGGTTTTGGTTTATTCGTCAGGAGGGTCTCACGTGGGCAATACCAAGCACGCTTCATAGAATTTTTTATGAGGCGGCGAGGATAACCTCTTTGTCTCAATTTGGTTGCCAGTAAACCAGCTTCAAGAAAATAATTTTCTTTATGGAAATTGTTCCTTCGCAACCGAAGAAACTGTGAATATGGTAAGCTATCTTTTAGGGCTCTGGGGTGGCAACTGTCATAGCTTAAGAGCGTATTTCTCTCAGTGGGTTTATGATATAAAGAGGTATAGAGTAGGCCATTCTCATGTTGGATAGTCAAATCCAGAAAAGGGATGGAGGTCTTGTTATGAGTCAATGTGAATGTTAGGCCACTGCAATTGTTGTTGAGCCAGTGCACCAGGGCTGGGAAGGCATTGGTGTCATTCCCCCATATCATGAAGACGTCATCTATATAGCGTCTCCATGTTAAGATGCCCTGATGGAATGGGTTACTATCAACAAGAATCGTATTGCACTCCAACCAGTCCATGTAAAGGATCGCCAACGTTGGAGCAAAAATGGCTCCAATGGCGGTTCCGCGAACCTGCTGGAAATACTGGTTATCGTACACAAAGAAATTTTGTGTAAGGCAGATTTCTAGGAGCTGAACTATGAAAAGTGTAGGGACCCTATGAGGACGAGTTCTTCGGTCAAGAATGGTTTCCATTACAAACAAAGATTCTCTCTGGGGAATGTTAGTATATAATGATTCGACATCAAGGGTACACAGTGTCTCAGTATCAGGATTGAATGGAGAGTTTTCAACAAGGTTGATCATGTGAGTGTTATCTTTTATATAGCATTGGGTAGTTGGGACAAAGTCCTTTAAAAAGAAATTCACATAATGGCCCAAGGGTTCCAGGACCGATCCGCAGCCCGATACAATAGGGCGACCTGGGGGTTGGTTAAGGCTCTTATGCACTTTTGGCAAAGTGTAAATTACTGGTGTTCTAGGATTTGGAGTGTTTAAAAAGTCATATTCATGTTTACTCAGGTATCCATTATCCACAGCCTCAGTAGTAATAGTTCTAATTAGGGCTTGGATTTCTTTAGTAGGATTCGTAGAGAGTCTACAGTAATGATCTGTATTTGATACCTGACGAAATAACTCGCTTTTATAATTATCAATATCTTGTAATACAATTCCTCCACCCTTATCGGCTGGCTTAATGATAAGACTTGGATTATTTTTAAGGGTAGAGATGGCTGATTTCTCATCTGCAGAGATATTATACGGTATAAAAATGTGAGATTTTGCCAATTCGGTAGTTTCTTTAAGAATCACCCTCTCAAATGTTAGAATTTCCTTGGGAATCATGCCTGCTGTGGGGGAGAATTTGGAAGGTGGTCTAAACGGTGTAGACACCGGTTTCGGGTCAGTTGGGTTGAGTTCAAAGAAAGCCCGCAGTCTGATTTTCCTAAAGAATGTCATAAGTTCAGACTGTAGGTCTAGAAAATTTGGGTAGGTAGTAGGGACAAAAGATAGGCCCTTACTCAGGACAGAGATATCCTGAGAGGACAATGTGTGGCTTGACAGATTAAACAGAGGAATGGTAAGTTCTGTGTTTACTGCGTCTGTTATCATTGGTAAAATCTGTTCCGGGTCTGTCGCTCTCCCGGGGGATTTTGCCATCGTGTTGATTGTTTCACACGACCTCTTCTGGGGGGATCTTGCTGGCCTCTGGCTAAAAAATGATTTTGATGTCTTTGTGGTCCGCCACTTGGGCCTTCCCCGCTATCTGAATTATCTGAAGAATCGGCTGAGGAGTCTGTAAACCCAACAATAGTCTTTCTTCTGTTGTAACGACCCCAAGGTCTCGGTGTAAATTGGGGTTGATTAAGGTTACGGTTAGTATAAAAATCCTTCTGCAGGTAGGGATATGCCCGCTCAAAGGTGAAGGATTTGATGTCCTTCTTTACCTTGTTGGCCTTCTTGTTTTGTTCTATTCTATGGAACTCCTGTACCGTCTTTTCAATTTTTTCAAGGAGTTTTTTGGCTTCAGTATTGGTGTTTTTATCAGATATTTGTTTCTCTAGATCTCTGATTATCTCATCTAGTTTCTTAAGTTCTTCGGAGGCGGTTTCAATCCCTAGGACTAACCAATGTCGGGAACAAGTACTCCCTATATTGCTAAATCCTTGGATGTACTTCGGGTTGTCCGTAAACACCCCTGGTATGTTTCTAACCTGAAGACCTAATGGAATTGTATTGGACCTTAAATAATCTGTCAGCATAATAGTCATGAGTTCCAATCGGACATATTTCTTTTTTTGTTTTTCCAAATCCTCACTGAGATTAGTACTTGCAACCGTTGTCGGTTCTTCTAGATCAGTGAATAGGGAGGGGCCTTCACAGATTTTTTAATGTACTCTACTGAATAAAGGGGGGCGTCGTCAGACATAACAAGGTGAGGTGAACAGTGAGGTGAGTCACAGGGAGGTGGGAGGGTAGGAAGGGGAGGACCCACTTAGGTGAAGTGGAAGGGAACAAAGAGACCCTTGCAATCAAGCGATTGCGCACAATATCTATTTAAACAACAAGGGGACCCCAATTGGTATCAGCGAGGGGGTCTCGGGGAGGTTAATCATGTAGAAACAACAATGGTCCCTGGCAGGGAGATGAATGATTGGAAAATGAATATAGACTCAGTCAGTTCTATATTAATGAAGACATACCCAGCCGGGCAGTGGTCTCCCTATTTTTAAATATGCCACTGACCTAGTCCTAGATCCCTGTTTTTAAACGCCAACTTTTTATACAGGTAGAAGCGGACTCGAGATATTTACTCTTTATTCTTTCCCGCCTTGGACCCTTAAGAACCCTTTACTGATTTACTGGTAAGCCTAGCTTCCCTCCGCAATTGCGCTCACGACCTAGTCCGTGTACCATGTCCTAAAACGCTAACTCTGTATACAGGTACAAGTGGACTCAAGATATTAATCCTTTCCCGCCCCCAGACCTTCAGAAATTTAATCTGAAATTCCGGTAAGCCTGCCAGTCATTAATATGTCCACCTAAAGTAACTAATAGGCTGTCTTTTGTCTTAACCCTGTACCATCCCTCTCTCCCTTAGAAAAAATTCTAAAAACACGGAAAAGATTATTCTACTGTTCCTGTTTCAATCCTTTACCTGCTCGCCCTTATTTGAGCCTGCTAACTGCCTCCCTGGTGAGCTCCCCTGCAATTTTGACCGCAATTCAAACCACTGCGCCGCTCTTTTATCTGAATATAATGTCCTCTGTACAAAGTATCACTACCACGAATCACATCACTGCGCCGTCCTTTTATCTACGATAATGTATAGGTATTATTGTTTTTCCTTTCATTATGATGCCACTTTATGTACCTCAGCACCCCAAACCACCTGGGACTTTTCATCATCACTGCGTCGCCCCTTATCTAATTTTGATGTCACACTTAGCACCTACCCAGTCACCAACAGTATGTGCGCCTGCACTTAGTCACATGCCTGTCACTCGCTGTCTCCACCAGGACACAAGCGAAATAGGTCGACTACCACGGCACAATGTCACCTTCATTATGCATGTGAGTAAAATTAATGTACCTTCTGTCCTCCTTTCCTCCCCTTAGGCTAAAGAGGCTAATAACTAAAAAGGCAACCATTTCCGTGTCCTGATGATGGACCCCAGTATTTAACAAGGGGGTCCGAAACGTCGTCGACCCATTGTGTACCATATACCTGTGAAAAATTTACAATATGAAACATTGTAATGGTACCTATAAGTAATCTCTCTGTCCAAAAATTGGAACCCTATAGAGATTGTTGATTTTGCCTTGTAAAAGCCCTTTTGTGTATGTCTCTGTCTGTGCACGGTCGTGGTTGGGTACAGGCTTGTGCCCCACGCACGTGAACTGTTGAAGGTGTTATTTTGTTTTGTATGTCTTCATTCAAATATAAAACTTTGAAGACCACTGCCCGGCTGGGTATGTCTTCATTAATATAGAACTGACTGAGTCTATATTCATTTTCCAATCATTCATCTCCCTGCCAGGGACCATTGTTGTTTCTACATGATTAACCTCCCCGAGGTCCCTCGCTGATACCAATTGGGGTCCCCTTGTTCTTTAAATAGAGATTGTATGGATACCAGTGCACAGGTTTTGTAGGAAGCGTCTCACAAAGGTACGATGCGACGATCTTTGGGAAGGCGACAATCTCAGGTGCGGTGGCGATGCGCAGAGCAGCGTCGATCTTCTCCTCTTGCGGCCCCTCAATGCGATGGCTCGGCGACGACACTCGCAGCGTCGTGATGCGGTCCACAAGCCAGCAGTGCAACGATCTTACCCAGCGACGACAGGCTCTGCGACGATACTCGCAGCGATGGTAGTCTTCCCGCACTGTAGCGATGCGTTCTGCAAGCGAAGGATGCGTCGGTTCTTGCAGCGGCAACAGGCGCTGCGACGATCTCGATCTTCGCGGCGGGAATTTCCTCACACTGTCGGGGATGCGCTCCGCAAGCGAGCGATGCGTGAAACTTTGCAGATTGCCTTTAGTTTCTTCTTGTCCAGCTTCCCAACAACAGGTACAACTTCCAGAGGAACCACAACTGGCCCAAGCACTCTAAGAAGGACAGAACTCTCTCAGTAGAGTTCAGGGGGTGAGCTGGGAGTGAAGTCCTTTTGTTCCTGGGACTTCTTAACAGGGAGCCAGCTCTACTCAGGCCCTTGGAGATCTCTTCAAGCAAGGGGACACAGCACAAAGCAAAGTCCTTTCCCTCTCCTTGGCAGCAAAGCAACTGCAGGTAAGCCCACAAACACACAGTAGGACAGACCTTCCTCTTCAGTCTTTCAGCTTTCTCCTTGGCAGAGGTTCCTTCGTGATTCCAGGATGATCTAATTTTCTGTAGTCTAGGGTCCTATACTTATACTCCTAAAAGTCTTTGTTCCCTTTGTGCAGGAGGGCTCTGAGCCTGGTCTGAACCAATTCTGGGTGTTCCTTGAACACTTTGTTTTCCAGGCTTCTCCTTTCCTTTCAGAGAGAGGGGAAGGGTTGTCAGCCGCCCAGCAGGAGGTGGAGCCAGCATTGTGGAAGGCAGGCACAGCCCTATACAGGCCCAGGTGATACCACCTCCCACCACTCTAGATGCAGATGGAGCTATTCAGCCCAGGGATGTCCCACTCAGTCTCTGGGAGCCATCCAGCCCCTGCCACTCACAAACCAGACAGTCAATTCACAAATAGGCCAAGGCAAACAGAAATGTCAGACGAGAGAGCAGCCACTTTCTAAAATTGCTGTTCTCAAACACAGGATTTAAAAACCACCTTTCCTCAAAGATGTGTTTTTAAATTCAAAGTTCAGGGACACCAGACTCTTATGTCCTAGCTTGCTCCTATAGGAAGATATGCAGGTAAACGCTGTACACAGCATTCCCCGTTATAGCCTATGGGCAAGATAGCCTTACAGCAGTGAGAAATGAAAATGGCTGTAATTCACTACCAGAGCATGGCACCTGCACTAGTACATGTTCTACCTTTCACATACACTGCACCCTGCCCAAGGGGGTACCTTGGGCCTTTCATAGGGGTGTCCAATGTGTACAGAAAGGGAAGGGGTAGGTCTGGTCAGTGGGGACACTGGCCAGGTTGACATGGCAGTCCACAGACTGCACACAGGCACTGCGGTGGCAGGCCTGAGACACTATTTTAGGGCTACTCATGTGGTTGGCACAATCAGTGCTGCAGGCCCGCTAGTAGCATTTGAATCACCAGGCCTGGCACACTCAGTGCACTCTACTAGGGACTTCTTGGTAATACAAATATGCCAATAATGGATAACCAATTACAATCACAATTTTCTCAGGGAGCACTTGCACTTTGACACTGATCAGCAGTGGCAAAGTGCCCAAAGCATCGAAACCAGCAAAACCGAAATCCAGCACAGCGTCAAAAATACAGGAGGTAGAGGCAAACAGTCAGGGGAAACCATGCCAAAGATGCCAGGTCTAACAGACTTGTCAACAAATATGATATGCAATTGTGCACTGTAAAGAAGTCCTTTAAAAAACATGCCTGAGTGTTATTTAAAATCTTTGCCTTCTCACCCCATTCATATTTACTTATAATGGGAAAGAATGTTAGCAAATATCTCGGACCCTGCATCCAAAGTCCATGCTGTGCCCGGGACATTCAAGACAGGTCTCAACACTCAACTTGATATGATTCACACATTATAATGAGTATCTAATTTGCAGTCTCAGGCTGTAAGGAACAAAGTCTGTCAGATCTTGGGTTATGAAAATCATGAAGAACCTTTTCCAATTTTATTTGACCTGCAGAGTGTTGCTGGACCCTACAGTGCAGTGCAATGTTGTTTCTTTATTTTAACACCTGCAGAGGAAGCCACCATATGTAGGGTGTCATTTTTGTTGTGGGGGAGGTAAAGCCAGCTGTCCATGTTCACCTTCAGCCATACGGGTGGTATGAAGTTCAATCGACAATGGAATCGCCTTCTTAGGGAGCCGATTCGACCTACATTATTGCCTGAAACTTTCTCAGTGGAGGGTAATGTGGACAAGAGTTATGCAACCCTTTGCCAGCATATCCTGACAGCTTTGGATGAGTTGGCCCCTCTGCGAAGGGTGAGGGACAGGCCTAGAGGAGCTAACGCCTGGTTCACCGAAGATCTTGGACAGCATAAGCTCCGCTGCAAACAGGCAGAGCGTACCTGGAGGAGAGGGTACAAGGAGCAGGATAGGGCAGCGTATAAAGCGACCCTGCAGGATTATAAGGCCCAGCTAAAAAGTGCAAAAGCTAAGTTCTTTGAAGACACCTTGGCGAAGGCCTCCAATAAATCACAGACCCTGTTTAGGTTGGTTAACAACTTATCCAACCCGTCTTGTACAGTGCCAGTTATTCCGACTTCACAGGAATTATGTGACTCGCTGTCCCTCGCATTTGAGGAGAAAATCAGGAACATCTTGACTGGTCTTATAGCATCTGGACAGTCTGTGCCGTCTATGTCTTTCCCTCTGGATTCTTCCGACCACTTGGATAACCTCAAGGAAGTTTCCCCTCGGTTGTCCTGTTTTCCTACTCCCTCGTTAGAGGAATTTCGCGTCTTGGCCAATGGCGTATCTTTAGGGTCACCACTTAATCCTATGCCCCATAAGATCTGGAAGGCATTTCAAGAAGAGTTGTTTCCACCTCTTCATTCCATCTGCTGTCAATCATTGACCACAGCATCAGTCCCAGAGAGCTGGAAGTTGGCAATTGTAACACCTTTCCTAAAAAAGGCTTCTCTGGACCCTCTCTGTGCGGCCAATTATCGACCTATCTCGCTTTTACCATTCGCGATAAAAATTCTTGAGAGGTGGGTCACGAGAGCCTTGTCTAACTTCCTAGAAACAAACTTCTGTCTGGATGCGGCCCAATTTGGCTTCAGACCGGCCCATGGCACCGAGACCGCATTGGTCACAGTGTTGGATGATCTACGGACGCGTGTCGACAGGGGCAAGTCAGCATTTTTGGTGCTGCTTGACATGTCGGTCCCGTTCGACATGGTAGACCATGAAGTTCTACTTGGCCGTCTTCGGAGCGTGGGAGTGAGCGGTCTGGCTCTAAACTGGCTCACATCTTATCTTCCCAACTAACAGGAGCCTAAGGGGGATAAGAAGCAGGCCGCCCCCCACTCAAAGTGCAGTCAACAAAGATCACATCTTATCTTGACAACAGACAACAAGCTGTGGCATTACCACCATTTCAATCAGCCACACGACGGGTGAATCAAGGAGTCCCTCAAGGGTCGGCGATCAGCCCGATCCTTTTTAATTTATATCTCCGACCCCTTGTTGAACTGATAAAGTCATTCGGCATATCAGTCATCAATTATGCCGATGACACTCAGTTGATCTTTTCATTTGAAGGTTCAGAGATCATTTCTAGGGACACTTTTCACCGTTGTATGTCGGCTACAGCAGATTGGTTGCGAGCCAACTCACTCCAATTTAATGGATCAAAAACGGAGGTGCTCCATTGCTCTTTAGACCGTCTTCCACGTGCATTACCGGATGATTTTTGGCCAACCTCCATCCCGGGCTCAGTGGAAGCTGCAGAATCGGCTTGTAATTTAGGAGTTCTGTTTGAACCCAATTTACAGCTCGATGCTTCTGTAAACAGGACGACAGCTACATGTATGGGCCTGCTTCGCGCCCTACGTAAAATTCTGCCAATTTTTCCTCGAGGAGCCAGAGCTGAGGTAGTGCGTAGTTCTATCCTCAGTAGGCTAGACTACTGCAACGCACTACTTCTGGGAGCTCCCAAGACTCTGATCCTAAAGTTGCAAAGGATTCAGAATATGGCCGCTAAACTGGCTCTGTGCCGACCACGGTCTGCTTCCTCATCTGCAGCTCTAGCCGACCTTCATTGGCTACCGGTCCAGCAGAGGATCGCTTTTAAAGCTCTCTCTCTTGTGTTTAGGGCTCTGCACGGACTAGGACCGATACCACTTCAAAACCTTTTTTCCTGGTATCAAGCCGCCAGACCTTTGAGATCCTCCTCTACGTTCCTGGTGAGGATCCCCAGGATAAACAGAGTGAGGATGGACGGCCGCGCCTTCAGCTTTACGGCCGCCACATTATGGAATACTCTACCCCTGGTTTTGAGGAGTAGCCATGATCTGTCTTCGTTTAAGAGGGATCTTAAAACCCACCTGTTCCCTAGAGCAATGTAGCCTACTTCATCTGATGATTGGATATGGTCTCAGCGCCAGGATACCCTTCTGGGTGACAGCCGCGCTTAACAAGCATTAAATACATACATACATACATACATACACTTAATACGACGGCTATTATGCCTATAGCAGGGTTCTGCAATACAGATGAGAGTCTTTCTATTTTGCTAACAACAGCTGTAGAAGTAATAGAAAAACTGTCATTTTTGTAGAATGAAGACTCATACTATAGGAATTATGTTTTTGTATTATCGCTATGGTGTGAGGGCGACTGGAAAAAGTTGACCTGGTTTGGGAAGGACAGGTAAGGTGGGAGCTTTACCAGTCCAACTCATGAAATAGGCTGTCAGAAGGCATGTTGGAAGGTATGGCTTATGGCTCTGCAGGCACAAGAGTGCTGTCGGGTGCGCAGGACTTTCCGGGCGATAAGTATGTGTTACATACAAGCCAGGAGTGACTGTATACCTACAAATAGTCGGAACACCACGGCCTCAGCTATGCGTGTTTTCCAACATTGCAAGCGTAACCATGTTTGTTTTAACCACACCTATGCCTTAACCACGCATAAGCGTTATTAAGGAATATGCGCAGTCTGGTTGCTGGCTGGCTGAAGCAGGAAGAGGAAGGTTCAGGAGAAGATGCAATGCGATGCAATGTGACGCACAAAGGTGAGTGGGGGTTGGGAGGGTGGTTTGTATGTGTAGGGGGGAAGTTTCCAGGGCTGGGGATACCCGGTCTTTTTCAGGGCTGTGGGGTCAGTAGTTTTAGGGCTCAGGGCAGAGGAAATTAAAGGGGAAGTTTTCAGGCTGAGAGAGCCGTTGGGCTGGGGCAGGAGGACGGTGGTGATAGGTTTATGGGGTGGTGGCTGGTTTTAGGGGTCAGGGAGGGGGCTGGGGTCGGAATAGTTTTACGGGGCTGAGAATTAGGGCTCAGGGCCGGGGGCCTGGGGTCAGAGTAGTTTTTAGGGGGCTGAGTTGTAGGGATCAGGCCAGGGGACAGGAAAGTGTCAGTTTTCATGTCATGAGGGTAGTTGAGCTGGGGCAGGGGGGAGGTAGGTTTAGGTTTTAGGGGATGGGGACAGGTTTAGAGCTCAACGAGGGGGGCTGGGGTCAGATTAGGCTTTTGGTACTATGGGATCCGATTTTAAGGAACAGGATAGGGGACCAGGGTATTTTATATGGCTGGGGCGGACAGAATAGACTGCAGGAGGGCTGAATTTACCAATGATTTCTTTACCACAAAAATGCATGGTAAAATCGTGTTTCAGGCATGCATTGTTCCATCATACAACCTGAGCACACACTCATGTTAGAGTTTGTGTGTTAGGTTTAAAGCATAAAAAACAAACTACAACCCAGACACACTAACATATTCTCTTTTCCCTATTCTTTTACAGGCCCGTTAGAAATTGGGTTCCTGGTTGACTGGGGTGGAAGCTCTGGTCAAGCAGTAACCATAATGATGGTCAGGGTAAGTCACAAACACACTCGACATTAACCTTTGCTCACCCTCTAGTAGCTTGGCATAAAGGAGCCAGGCTTAACTTAAGAGGCAATGTAGAAAGTATTTGTGCAACACTTCAAACGGTGAAAAAAACTACGCAAAAGAATTCCAGGTTAGAAAAATAGAGCTCAATTTAATGAACAAAACAAGATCAAAGTGACAAAAAAAAAGAGTAGTACCGGAGTTATGAATTTAAAAATAATAATCTGTAAAATAGTGCTTAAGAGCATAACGCGCCAACCAGAGCTAGACCGGGTCAAATCCAAAAGTTCAAGCCGACCGCGATGGATCGTGGGCTGGATACAGCCCCCAGATAAGTCTTGCTGAAATGCCTTGGTGAATTTATACCACTAGTATGGCAGAAACATGTTGACTGATTAATTAACTCTGTGGTATTTAGCTGAATTTAACCAAATCCTAACAACCTTGGCACGTAAATTCAGACACATATACCACTTACCTGTGTCTTAGGGATCACTCATTAAAAAACTTTTTTTGATACCCTCTTAGGCACTTTTAATTATATTTTACTCACATCACGCCCTCCTCACACGACCAGCTCCGCAGTCTTTCTGGCGTCGCAGCACACCAAAGAGGCACTCGGCCTCTTTGGTGGGGCCCGATGATGAAGCATGACACTGACCAGGTCGGTGTGTGAGGGCCTTCCTACTCAAATTGAGTGAGTGTGTTATCCTTTCATAATTTGCTCCAAATTTGTGGCAGTCCGTTGACTGACCAGAACTCTCTTTTTTTGTTGAAGTGAAGTTTCATCTCCTCATGTTTTTTTCCTATGGTTCCGTTCACGGGGAACAAGCTCACCAGGAGCAAGGACAGCATCGCTGGTGATGGTTGGCATGGTTTGAAGAGCCGCAGGGCATTGCGGGTGGACAATCTGGAGCCTCGTGCCATGAGTGGCAGTACTTACTGTTCAAAGAGACAAACTTGCGGTGGAACACGCTGATGCTTTGTGCAAGCAGCGCAGTTCAAGGCGAAGTGGCCAATTCGCATTCTCAAAGAGTCCAAAGGAGCGTATATCGGAAGTTTACGTGTACCATGCTCTCAATGTGCAGGCTACCAAGTGTATAATGTCCCTCTGGGTGTGTCGCTTTGGGTCAGATATGTATGTAAGCAGTGGCGAGGGTAGCGCACATTTGTGCTCCACAGCTATGTGTGGTATTTGTGCATGTGGTTGTGTCCAGTAGTGGGCATGTTGAGCCACAGCACAATAAAGTATATTTGGAGGTCCAGTGCCCCAAAGCCCCCTTGATGATATGGCTTGGTTAGAACTTTCCAGCCTTCTCTCGCCTGCTTTCCTGCCCAAGTTAGGCTCTGCAAGGCTGTACGTAGTTTGAAAAACAGCGCTTGTGTGAGTCAGATCGGAATATTCATAAATAGGTACAAGAATCGTGGCAGCACCACCATCTTTTGTATGGCTAGCCAGGGACCGCGGTAGTCTGATCCACAAATCCACAGGCCTTGAGACCCTACGGGTAAGTAGTGCGGTCTATAAATGTCTTTGATTGATTGATTGATTGAAATCTATCTGCTCATCCAGCTCAGTTAGTTCTCTACCATAGTTCTCCCGAATCACCGTTTCTGGATTCCTATATATCCATACTACGATGTATTTGACAGGTTCGGTTTGCCATTGTAGTGTGAAATCTAGGTTAGGCAGTGATGTAGTTAGCGTAAGTGGTATGACCACCGATTTGTCCCTGTTTATACTGAGTCATGAATACCGCTCAAACGGAATGTATTCTCTGCCGAACATATAGAACCATATCATCCGCGTATAATGATATGCCGTCTGGACGAAGCTGGAATTGAAGCACTACCTGTCTTAAACCCAGCACTCTGCTTCAATAATGTAACTATGTCAACAAGGAATGCTTCCATTCCTTTATCTTCTTGTTCTGTTGTCTGCAGGAAAAAACCCTGGTGAGTGACACTCCACAGACTGCTCTCCTTGCAGCCTTTTACCTATAACATGTGCTCCATGACATTCACTCACCCAGTCAGTGAGTGCAGTGTTGACTAGTGGAGCTAAACTTTAGGCCTGGAACAAGATGTATATTACACTATGGGCTTTTAAGGGCCACTTCTCTATTGTGCATTTGTATATGTTACTCCTTTTATTCCACAACAGTTCAGCTTTGCTGTGTTATCTGTTCTGACATTGCTTTATCTTCCCTGTTAATCACTGAATTTACTTACACTGCGAAATCATCAATTATTTGACTTACAGCTCGAAATCTATAATGTGTATATATGAAAGACCTTGTATGTAGCTAGCACAGTCGCTAACTCTGCCTGCAATTGGGTTCACTGCAGAATGCGCTCTCCCAGCCCTCTGCCCACTATATAATTGCTCAGTTGGTTTATCTTCTTTCCATTGCAACTCTTCACTTGTACACCTATTCTCTGTGCAAATACTTATGTATTGAACTCTGACGATTAGTAAGTTGTGTTCGGCTCTTCGCTAAACCCTAATCTATATAAATGAAAATGTAAATGTTTGTTTGTTCAAAATCGTAAATCTAAGAAAGTTCTTCACTGATTGCTTTAAAATTTTGACACAACGTTGGATTTGAATACATGCATGTTTTTATATACACAACGTTGGATTCGAAAACGCGTGTGTCAAATACGCGCCTGTTTTTAATCGAAAGCCCGAACAGACACATAAAAATGTCAATGTTCGTTTGTTCAAAATCTTTAAACTCCGAAAGTTCTTCACCGATTGCGTTGAAATTTTGACAGAACATTGGATTCGATTAAGCGCGTGTTTATATATACACAACGTTGGATTCAAATTTGCGCGTGTCCAATACGCGTGTTTTTAATCGAAAGGCCGAACAGACCCTATCGATTGGGTTGCTGCGCAACAAATACAATGGACGCATAGAGACAATAGTCTACATATATTTGAATGGACAGTTGGGTCAGGATGACAGACCCGGAAGTGGGTGGAGGGAGGGGGGAGGAGTTGGTTCTCTTTACAACATTAAGAAAGGACGCATAGAGACAATAGTCTACATATATTAGGATGAACAGTTGGTGTCAGGATGGCAGACCGGGAAGTGGGTGGAGGGAGGGGGGAGGAGTTGGTTCACTTTACAACATTAGCTCATGTTTATATATACACAACGTGGATTTGAATACTCGCATGTCCAATACGCGAGTGTATTTAATCGAAAGGTCTAACAGACCCTATCGATTTGCTTGCTGCGCAACAACTACAAGGGACACATACAGACAATAGTCACAAAAACATATTGTATACCCACAAGCATTGTGAAATTAAACATATTAGAAACATGCGCTTACTCTTTCTCTTCCATTTAACCAGACTGAGCCACAGCAACGCGTGGCCGGGTACAGCTAGTATTGAATAAATACCTACATCTACAGACCTTATCAGAATTTAAGTTGACAACACAATTGAGCAAGATTGTCTTCCCGCATTCCAGACATCTCTGTGAAGGTAATGCTCGTCAAAGGACGCCGAGTGTGAGGCATTGCCAAGGGCATGGCTAATGTGTGCTCACAAGGAATGCAGCAGTGTGAGGTAACCACCTTGTAAAATCTTTCTAAGGAAAGGCAATCACTCATCACCCAGTCAAATAGAGACATCTGCACCTTGGGAGGGATTGTTACGGCTCACTGAGAAGCAGCACTAATATGTGGGTTTGATTGCTATGTCTTTCAAATTGTATTTTGGTTATTAGCCATAAAGGTTACATTAAAATACATTTCTCTATTTAAAATTATGGAAGTAAAATAAAAACAGATTCAGATAATCAGTTAATCCATTATTTAAAAAGAGCAAAAGTGTTAAAACTTAAGACCTATTTTTTTCCATGCAATTGCAACTGCTAATAAATACCTGCTCAAGCTAAAAACAACATAAGGCAGGGTTTCCTACCTCAAAACTCTCAGAGCCTCCTGGTGCTTTCTATATCCCAACTTTTGACAGAGAGGGCGACTCCATCTTGTCATAGAATGTGCAAAACAAAAAACTATGTGCAATCAATCAATCAATCATGACACTTGTATAGCGCGCTATCACCCGGAAGGGTCTCAAGGCGCTGGCGGGGGAAGGGTATGTTACTGCTTGAAAAGCCAGGTCTTGAGTTGCTTCCTGAAGGAGAGATGGTCCTGGGTTAGCTGGAGGTGGATGGGGAGGGAGTTCCATGTCTTGGCTGCCAGGTAGGAGAAGTATCCTCCGCCGGCGGTGGCTCTGCGGATGCATGGAACGGCGGCGAGGGCGAGGCTGGTCGACCGTAGCTGGCAGGTGGGCATGTAGAAGGTCAAGCGGTTGTTGAGGTACTTGGGGCCCAGGTCGTGGAGAGCCTTGTGTGCGTGGGTGAGGAGTCTGAACGTGATCCTGTTGCTGACGGGGAGCCAGTGCAGGCCTCTCAGGTAGCCGGAGATGTGGCTGTGTCGGGGGATGTCCAGGACGAGTCGTGCGGAGGCGATCTTGATGCGTTGGAGTCTTTTCTGAAGTTTGGCTGTTGTTCCGGCGTAGAGGGTGTTTCCGTAGTCCAGTCGGCTGGTGATGAGCGCCTGGGTGACCGTCTTCCTGGTTTCGGTGGGGATCCATCGGAAGATCTTCCGGAGCATGCGCAGGGTGTTAAAGCACGATGATGAGATGGCGTTGACTTGTCGGGTCATCAAGAGGGAGGAGTCCAGGATGAAGCCCAGGTTACGTGCGTGGTCCGTTGGCTTAGGAGTGGTGCCCAGGGCAGGGGGCCACCAGGAGGCATCCCAGGCGGAGGGAGATGGTCCTAGGATGAGAACTTCCGTCTTGTCTGAGTTCAGTTTCAGGCGGCTGTTCTTCATCCACTCGGCGACGTCTTTCATCCCTTCGTGTAGGCTGGCTCTGGCGGTGGCTGGGTCTTTGGTGAGGGAGAAGATCAGCTGTGTGTCGTCGGCGTAGGAGATGATGTTGAGGTTGTGTTTGCGTGCGAATGCTGCGAGAGGGCTCATGTAGACGTTGAACAGGGTGGGGCTGAGTGATGATCCCTGTGGTACGCCGCAGATGACTTCGGTGGCCTTGGATATGAACGGGGAGACGGACTCTCTGGGTTCTTCCGGCGAGGAACGAGATGATCCACTCCAGTGCCTTCTCTTGGATTCCGATGTTGCTGAGGTGTTGCACTAGGGTGCAGTGGCAGACAGTGTCGAACGCTGCGGAGAGGTCCAGGAGGATGAGGGCCACTGTTTCCCCGTTGTCGAGCAGGGATCTGATGTCATCAGTGGCTGCGATGGGGGCGGTCTCGGTGCTGTGGTTGGCGCGGAAGCCGGATTGCGAGTGGTCGAGGGATCCGTTCGTCTCGAGGAAGGCGGCAAGCTGTCTGTTGATGGTCTTCTCGATGACTTTGGCAGGAAAAGGAAGGAGCGAGATGGGGCGGAAGTTCTTGAAGTCGGTGGGGTCCGCTGTTGGTTTCTTCAGGAGGGCGCTGAGCTCGGCGTGCTTCCAGCTTTCCGGGAAGGTCGCGGTGTTGAAAGAGGCGTTGATTAAGTCCCGGAGTTGGGGTGCGATGATGGAGTCGGCCTTGTAGAAGACGTGGTGCAGGCAGGGGTCCGTTGGGGATCCGGAGTGGATGGTGTTCCTCGTGCGGGTGGTGTCTTCAGTGCTGATAGGGGTCCAGGCGCAGAGGGTGTTGGTGGGGGGCGTAGGTTCGGTGGTTGGGTGCAACACTTTCTACATTTGCTGAAGGGCATAAAGTTCAGAGGGATTCAGTAATTAGCCCATTATCCATATTCCATTTTATTGAATAGGCTTTCATTATAAGGCCATAATGACCCATAATGACATATGAAATATACTGTTCTTGCTAGGGGAGAAAAAACAGCATCCAACAAGTCCTCGAACCCTGGACAAGGCTTAACTTTCAAAAAAGGTGTGGTTAATCTGCCTAATGTTGGGTTACTATGCCTTATGTTTAGCTGGTACTCCCAATATATTTGCTTCAACTGTTTCTTGGAGTTCTGGGACAATGTTTGTGACTCATCTCAATAATCACTTAAACCAAGCTTAACAAACCATGCTTTCACATAACGCAGCCAGGGGAGAGTTAGCAGTTCATCTAAGGCTATTTCTGCTCCAACTCCTTCGCTATAGTGATCCAACCCCTATATCATCCACAACCTCACCTAGAAGAGCAGTGATCTCAAGTTTGCTCAATCAGTTTTACATTAAGATAATGGAAAAAGGGCGTTAATGGTGTAGCCACCGGTAGCCCCCCCCTTCAGGAATTTATTTTCTTCAATGGAAAGCTGCCTCAAATTTGCTATGCCCCTTAGGTCAGCCCCATACAATGCTGTGGTCTGGGCTTTATACTTCTATATCTCTAGAGCTGATGTAACAGCTTGTATTGTAGACTTATGGTATTTACTATGGCCTACCCTTGCACCATGTGTAAGAATAATGTATTTGAGGGTTCCACAACACCCTCGAGTCTATAGTAATACCCAGATAATTAAAATGTGGACCATTTCAAGATTTTCTTACCAACATGAATGTTTTTCATAAAGTACCTATGAGGTTTCAAGCAAGTACATTTCGTCTTGCTTATGTTTACTTCCAATCCCTTTCCAGTGCAGTATTCATTGAAGGTATCTAAGAGGTTTTTGAGACCCCTCAGCGTCTGTGAGACCAGAATAGTATCATCAGCAAAAAGCAGTGCTGGAACCAGAGACCCACAGAGTTTCTGGGAGTCATGTCTGCACTTGTTGTGATGGACGACAATATTATGGATGATGACTGAGAACAAGGTAGGTGCTAGCACGCACCCCTGACTCACCCCTCTAATAAATGGGATTGGCTCAGTTAGTTCACCATTTGCCCCCAACTGGACCATTGCATAGTTACCCAGATGTAACCTGACTATATTTGTATGAAGAGAATGTCAGATGCACAGCAGAGTGACCATCTCTGAGCCTGCACTGTAGTGGCAGCTGCCAACACTGACGATTCACACGGGAAACTCCCGATTTTGGAGCCAAAAATATTTTACTTCAGCCGACACCCACAAGGGCATGGACTCCCATGTAGTCTGTTGTTTGTCGGAAGATATATGAAGTATGAACAAATGCACCATGAATTACAAATGAGAGGTGTCTGCAAAATGTATGCCTGCTCTCATATGTTCAGTTTTGACATGAGCAATCCATGTGCTGAGTTTGGAGGACAATTAAATTACTTATGACCCAATTCAAAAAGGCAGAATTCACCGTTTTGTGATTACTAAAAATCATGGGGTATATTTACAATAACTGGCGCATCCCTCCAAATCAGCAGGGATGTGCCAGTTATTGTGTGCATCAGCTCCGCCAACATGGATGCGCCGCATTTACAATGCGGCGCACCATGGGGGAAAAATGGCACAGATGCGTGAGGCTATTTTAGGGCTACTCATGTGGGTGGCACAATCAGTGCTGCAGGCCCGCTAGTAGCATTTGAATCACCAGGACTGGCACACTCAGTGCACTCTACTAGGGACTTCTTGGTAATAGAAATATGCCAATCATGGATAACCAATTACAATCACAATTTTCCCAGGGAGCACTTGCACTTTGACACTGATCAGCAGTGGCAAAGTGCCCAAAGCATCGAAACCAGCAAAACCGAAATCCAGCACAGCGTCAAAAATACAGGAGGTAGAGGCAAACAGTCAGGGGAAACCATGCCAAAGATGCCAGGTCTAACAGACTTGTCAACAAATATGATATGCAATTGTGCACTGTAAAGAAGTCCTTTAAAAAACATGCCTGAGTGTTAATTAAAATCTTTTCCTTCTCACCCCATTCATATTTACTTAGAATGGGAAAGAATGTTAGCAAATACCTTGGACCCTGCATCCAAAGTCCATGCTTTGCCCGGAACATTCAAGACAGGTCTCAACACTCAACTTGATATGATTCACACATTATAATGAGTATCTAATTTGCAGTCTCAGGCTGTAAGGAACAAAGTCTGTCAGATCTTGGGTTGTGAAAATCAAGAGGAACCTTTTTCCAATTTTATTTGACCTGCAAAGTGTTGCTGGTCCCTACACTGCAGTGCAATGTTGTTTCTTTATTTTAACACCTGCAGAGGAAGCCGCCATATGTAGGGTGTCATTTTTGTTGTGGGGGAGGTAAAGCCAGCTGTCCATGTTCACCTTCTGCCATACACTTAATACGACGGCTATTATGCCTATAGCAGGGTTCTGCAATACAGATGAAAGTCTTTCTATTTTGCTAACAACAGCTGTAGAAGTAATAGAAAAACTGTCATTTTTGTAGAATGAAGACTCATACTATAGGAATTATGTTTTTGTATTATCGCTATGGTGTGAGAGCGACTGGAAAAAGTTGACCTGGTTTGGGAAGGACAGGTAAGGTGGTAGCTTTACCAGTCCAACTCATGAAATAGGCTGTCAGAAGGCATGTTGGAAGGTATGGCTTATGGCTCTGCAGGCATAAGAGTGCTGTCGGGTGCGCAGGACTTTCCGGGTGATAAGTATATGTTACATACAAGCCAGGAGTGACTGTATACCTACAAATAGTCGGAACACCACGGCCTCAGCTATGCGTGTTTTCCAACATTGCAAGCGTAACCATGTTTGTTTTAACCACACCTATGCCTTAACCACGCATAAGCGTTATTAAGGAATATGCGCAGTCTGGTTGCTGGCTGGCTGAAGCAGGAAGAGGAAGGTTCAGGAGAAGACGCAATGCGATGCAATGTGACGCACAAAGGTAAGTGGGGGTTGGAGGGTGGTTTGTATGTGTAGGGGGGAAGTTTTTAGGGCTGGGGAGACCCGGTATTTTTCAGGGCTGTGGGGTCAGTAGTTTTAGGGCTCAGGGCAGAGGAAAGTAAAGAAGTAGTTTTCAGGCTGAGAGAGCAGTTGGGCTGGGGCAGGGGGAAGGTGGTGATAGGTTTATGGGGTGGTGGCTGGTTTTAGGGGTCAGGGAGGGGGCTGGGGTCGGAATAGTTTTTAGGGGGCTGAGAATTAGGGCTCAGGGCCGGGGGCCTTGGGTCAGAGTAGTTTTTAGGGGGCTGAGTTGTAGGGACAGGAAATTGTCAGTTTTCATGTCATGAGGGTAGTTGAGCTGGGGCAGGGGGGAGGTGGGTTTAGGTTTTAGGGGATAGGGACTGGTTTTGGGGCTCAACGAGAGGGGCTGGGGTCAGATTAGGCTTTTGGCACTATGGGATCCGATTTTAAGGAACAGGATAGGGGACCGGGGTATTTTATATGGCTGGGGCGGGCATAATAGACTGCAGGAGGGCTGAATTTACCAATCATGTCTTTACCACAAAAATGCATGGTAAAAGCGTGTTTCAGGCATGCATTGTTTCATCATACAACCTGAGCACACACTCATGTTAGAGTTTGTGTGTTAGGTTTAAAGCATAAAAAACAAACTACAACCCAGACACACTAACATATTCTCTTTTCCCTATTCTTTTACAAGCCCATTAGAAATTGGGTTCCTGGTTGAATGGGGTGGAAGCTCTGGTCAAGCAGTAACCATAATGATGGTCAGGGTAAGTCACAAACACACTCTACATTAACCTTTGCTCACCCTCTAGTAGCTTGGCATAAAGGAGCCAGGCTTAACTTAAGAGGCAATGTATAAAGTATTTGTGCAACACTTCAAACGGTGAAAAACACTACGCAAAAGTATTTCAGGTTAGAAAAAAAGAGCTCAATTTAATGAACAAAACAAGACCAAAGTGACGAAAAAAAAGAGTAGTACCGGAGTTATGAATTTAAAAATAATAATCTGTAAAATAGTGCTTAAGAGCATAACGTGCCAACCAGAGCTAGACCGGGTCAAATCCAAAAGTTCAAGCCGACCGCGATGGAGCGTGGGCTGGATACAGCCCCCAGATAAGTCTTGCTGAAATGCCTTGGTGAATTTATACCACTAGTATGGCAGAAACATGTTGACTGATTAATTAACTCTGTGGTATTTAGCTGAATTTAACCAAATCCTAACAACCTTGGCCCGTAAATTCAGACACATATACCACTTACCTGTGTCTTAGGGATCACTCATTAAAAAACTTTTTTTGATACCCTCTTAGGCACTTTTAATTATATTTTACTCACATCACGCCCTCCTCACACGACCAGCTCCGCAGTCTTTCTGGCGTCGCAGCACACCAAAGAGACACTCGGCCTCTTTGGTGGGGCCCGATGATGAAGCATGACACTGACCAGGTCGGTGTGTGAGGGCCTTCCTACTCAAATTGAGTGAGTGTGTTATCCTTTCATAATTTGCTCCAAATTTGTGGCAGTCCGTTGACTGACCAGACCTCTCTTTTTTTGTTGAAGTACATTTAACCGGGGACTGAGAGAGTGTCCTTGATTCTCCCTACCTCTCCCTTTGTTGGAATATATCATAGCAGCGCACAGCTGTGAGAGTTTTTTTACTCCAAGCAGGATAATAACCCCTTATCATTGCTTGCCCTTTTATCTCCTTACATTGATATCTCACTATGGCGAACCTGGGTCTGACATACTCTGAGGCTGAAATCGAGGAGCTGATGTCAGATGCTACCATCTTTGCAGATCCACACATATCACAGGCAATAGCCAATACTACTGAATGGGAAAACTTATCAGAGAAAAAGAAAGACCATATACGCACTATTCTTCATGGCACAATCCTCAAGGGTTATATGACCTCCAACACAGCACCTAAAGGTCTGTTGGTAACAAACGCCCCCCGCATCTTTCTCAATGATGCTGCTTTTAGAAAGGACTGGGCCATGATCGCGTGGCATTGCACGCGCGACTGGATGGTCTTAATAATAAAGACAGCATTAAGACTCTCCGAAGCCCTCATGGTAGAAATCAGAGAGACTGAGTCTCATTTTAAAGCCACAATTACTGGCTACAAAAAACGACTCGATGAATTAAATAAAGAAATGAATGAGTATAAAGACAACTTGATGCAATCAAAAGCCACCAAACTTCAAAAGGACCAAAAGAAGTTTGAGTTCGAAAAGGTGTACCCTTATTCTGCTGCTACCTTCACTCCACCAACACGCAATGCTAACAATTCTGATTACTCAGACGATGAATCTTCCAACAGTAGTGGATCAAGCAGCAGCTCTTTCAAACAAACAAAGAGAAGAGGGAACCGTGGCAATAGGAATAACAGAGGTGGGCATGGCAATCAAGGTAACCATCAACAATGGTACCCACCACAAATGGGGATGGGTCCGCATCCTTATGCCTACCAACAACCACCTTATCCATTCATGGGCTGGAACCCGGGCTTTATGCCCCCGGCTAACTTTCAGCATCAGTACAGACAGCCTTTTTTAGAGAGTGGCCGGAGAGGCCGAGGCAAAAGGAGAGGCAACACCAGAGTATCCTGGCAAGAGGACGACTCGGTAGCGAACCACACCCGGAGCAACCAACAACCGGGGACGAGCGGAATATGAGCTTAGTGACAAATCTGTCTGCAAGAACACTAACTCCAATGGAAATTCAAGTATTAGAAAAGGGTTTAGGTTTCGTACCTACAGCAAAACCTGACAAATTCAAGTTGCATTGCGAACTCGCTGGCTTTTTTCGCAAACTGAAATTGAAAGCGTTCTTTGAAGGAAAAACGGACCCAATGGAATCAATTAGGAAAGGCGACACGGGACTAAGACCTAGTTCCACTTTTATTCCCCCTCCGCACACAATACCAGCGGCTATAACCGCCTTTGAGCAAGCTGTTTTCAAAGACCTAGAAAACTGCCAGAACCCAAAAATATTTGGGAATTTCAGTACTGTTGAATTCCAAGCATTACATCAACTGCAGAACGACACCTCTATAACTATAAAGCCTGCAGATAAGGGCGGAGGTATTGTTATCCAGAACACAACTGATTACGAGAACACCTGTAATGATTTACTCGGGGATCCCAGAAACTACACCCCTCTTACATCTGATCCCACTGCTGACCTTGCAAAAAGGATAACGTCCCTGGTAAAACAAGCAGAGGAACAAGGCCACTTGTCCAAAAACGAAGCAGAATTTTTGAACAACACAAGTAGTGTCATACCCTACTTCTATACGTTGCCTAAAATGCACAAAAACAGATTACCGCCCCCTGGACGACCCATTGTTTCAGGGATTGGCTCACTTTTGGAGCCTCTATCTCAGTTCTGTGACTACTTTTTAAAGCCTCTTGTACAGTCAACACCTACTTACCTGAAAGACACAAAAAGCTTGTTACGACTACTAGTGGAGTGGTGTGGCTCACTGGTTAGAGGCGGCAGACCCGGAAGCAGAGAACGGCCTGGGACCAGGGTTCAATTCCCGACGTGGCAGGGTCGTGGACCAGGGTCAACGGACTCGATATTTCTCGCCTCAGTGCCTACTCTAACCAGGGATCACACTCGGCAACTCTGGGCATTAAGCTTGCCTCATCTCTATAACGGCCCCCCACAGACGCCGGGGATGCCTGGTTTCACCTTGGAGATACCCAGAAGGGACCATCTCACAGGGAAAGCCAGGACGGGTTCCCCAGCGGTCTTCAGCGCCAGGACACCCCGAGATGGGGTAACAGTGCGCTTTACAAGTATCATCATTATATTACATTACATTACATTACATTACTAGCGGAGATCACATTCCCTGAGAATTCAATCACCCTCGTAACCCTGGATGTAGAAAGCCTCTACACAAGTATCCCACAGGATGACACCATCGAAGTCCTAACCAAGGTACTTAACTCCATTGTTTGGGAGTACCAGACACCGAAAAACTTCATCATCGAATGTGCTACCATAGCGTTAAAAGAAAACTTTTTTTCTTTCAAAGACCAACTATACCTCCAGTGCTCAGGTACATCTATGGGCAGTACTTTTGCGCCTAGTGTGGCCGGGCTGTATGTAGCTGACTTTGAAGCCAAACATATTTTGCCACCCAATGCAGTCTTCTCATCGTCAATGCTTCTATGGAAGCACTATATAGACGATGTCTTGCTCATTTGGACAGGCAATAACAGTGACCTCGAAAATTTCTTGACATGGGTCAACACCCTAGACCACAATCTGAGGTTTACCAACACTATAAGCAAAACAGACATTGTCTTCCTGGATGTGGTCATTTCTGTCAGTGGAACGACACTTACCACCAAAACCCACAACAAACCAACTGCGAAGAATAACCTCCTACAATTCAGTAGCTTCCACCCCCGTCCTCTGAAGGAAAACCTTCCTTACGGACAATATCTTAGACTAAGAAGGAATTGCAGTACTACTTTAGACTTCAAAGATCAGTCAGCTAACCTCACAGAAAAACTAAAAAACAGAGGCTACCCGACATCTACCCTGAATAAGGGATTCAAAAGAGCATAAAACCAACCAAGGGAGGCACTCCTTGAAGAAAAAACCAACAATTCAGACCAAATTTCACTTACTTGTGTCACCACATACAGCAGTCTCTCAAATCCTATGAAAAAAAGTATCAACAAACACTGGAATATTGTGAAATCTTTTAGAGAAAATTGGGAAAACCCCCTTTTTTCTTTCAAAAAAGGACGCAGTCTGAGAGATGCACTGGTTCACACTCGCCCAAAAGAAAAACCACTCAACACAATGCCGTCAGTGACGACAGCTTGGGGTCTGCCAAAAATCACCGGGCACTATCCCTGCTCGGACTGTAGCGTCTGCCATTTAACACAAGCTACTAAAACACTGTCACTTGAAGAAGGCAGAGTGTGGACCCAACGTGAACACACGAATTGCAATTCAGTAAATGTGGTTTACCGAATCACCTGTCCCTGCCAGCTCCGCTACGTAGGCATGACTACAAGAAAGGTCAAACAACGCATCTGCGAGCACCGGAGTAACATAAGGTGCAAAAAAGTAACAACTAAACTGAGCCGTCATTTTCTGGACAATAATCACACTACCAATGACATGAGATGGACCATTATTGAAGCAATTGATGGTACAAGAAACGTACAAAACAGACTGTTCGAAAAAGAATAGCGTTGGGTGTATCGTTTAGGGACTAACATCAATGGCCTTAACGACGACATCCCTTGGAACACTGTCCTGTCATGAACCCATGGGCTGGGCTCTCAATATCATTGTCATATTACTTATATTGTGTCTAACAGCAATATACATATGCTTTCTTGTTTTCTCTGATGCAAAAAGTCCTGAATTCCACTGATACCTAATTCCCTTCCTTTTTAATTACTTGTGTAAACAAACACAACCATGGCATAACCTGCGTTAAGAACCACATTTTATTGCCACCATCTTGCACTTAACACCTAGTGCCTCGTAATAATAATCCCCTTTTTCTCAATCACAGGAGCACTATTCACGCTAAAATGTTATTATTCCCATGAAAGACACCAACCGGCACAACATCCGCGGCCGGCGAGCGATAGGCTCCTGAATCCAAGCCTCGGTTTGAAAACGGACCGCACCCCGCCCACATGGGCGTGTGCGCTCCAAGCCTCGCTTTGAGCGAGACACGCCCAACCCGGAATCACGCGCTGAAACACAAACAAGCGCGTTTAAACTCATTCTCCGGCCCCGCTCTCCATCGTCGGGGTCCGGTTCCGAGGAACTTTGAAGGTTCAAAAGCGGGTTGTGAGCGCTGAGGGCGTGAGTTTTCTTTACTGGCAGGACGGGTATCCCGATCTTCATGAGCTAAGTACCGGAATGCTTTGGAAGCAATGCCATCTAACTCTTTTCCTTTTTCAGGATGTGCCAGGTGCGCTCCAATCCTCCTCCCGAGACCCATGGTGCTAGTAGCGCCCTGTTTTAAAGTGAGATATCACCCATATTTACCATCTTAGGGGGGTCACAGACCTCTTGGTCAATTGATCCCTCCTACAAGGAGAATCCATATCGTGTTTTTATTCCCCCATCTACAACTGTAGTTTTAAACACTTCTAGCACTTCACTTCCCAGAGTTTAACGCTAAACATCCCCAAAGGGCTACTTGGATGGTGCTAAAAATAGCGTTTATTATGGGCACACTAATGTTTGCCACCATCTATGGAGCACTATGATAAATCGCAATGGCGTATATTAATTATATGTATGTCTATGTGTGTTTGTTTGTGTATTTTCTCCCCACAGGTGCTGAGATACCCCTGACTTTGGTTTTTTTTTCTTTAGAATGAGCCACCCGCTCTTCTAATTTTAAGCACTTTTTTCACCTTTTCTTTTTTCACTTTCACGCCCCCAGGTTAGGGTGGACTATTAGAGTGTCCATACCGCCGGGGTATAGTCCTGAAGAATGCCTTGGTGAATTTATACCACTAGTATGGCAGAAACATGTTGACTGATTAATTAACTCTGTGGTATTTAGCTGAATTTAACCAAATCCTAACAACCTTGGCCCGTAAATTCAGACACATATACCACTTACCTGTGTCTTAGGGATCACTCATTAAAAAACTTTTTTTGATACCCTCTTAGGCACTTTTAATTATATTTTACTCACATCACGCCCTCCTCACACGACCAGCTCCGCAGTCTTTCTGGCGTCGCAGCACACCAAAGAGGCACTCGGCCTCTTTGGTGGGGCCCGATGATGAAGCATGACACTGACCAGGTCGGTGTGTGAGGGCCTTCCTACTCAAATTGAGTGAGTGTGTTATCCTTTCATAATTTGCTCCAAATTTGTGGCAGTCCGTTGACTGACCAGAACTCTCTTTTTTTGTTGAAGTGAAGTTTCATCTCCTCATGTTTTTTTCCTATGGTTCCGTTCACGGGGAACAAGCTCACCAGGAGCAAGGACAGCATCTCTGGTGATGGTTGGCAGGGTTTGAAGAGCCGCAGGGCATTGCGGGTGGACAATCTGGAGCCTCGTGCCATGAGTGGCAGCACTTACAGTTCAAAGAGACAAACTTGCAGTGGAACACGCTGATGCTTTGTGCAAGCAGCGCAGTTCAAGGCGAAGTGGCCAATTCGCATTCTCAAAGAGTCCAAAGGAGCGTATATCGGAAGTTTACGTGTACCATGCTCTCAATGTGCAAGCTACCAAGTGTATAATGTCCCTTTGGGTGTGTCGCTTCGGGTCAGATATGTATGTAAGCAGTGGCGAGGGTAGCGCACATTTGTTCTCCACAGCTATGTGTGGTATTTGTGCATGTGGCTCTGTCCAGTAGTGGGCATGTTGAGCCACAGCACAATAAAGTATATTTGGAGGTCCAGTGCCCCAAAGCCCTTTGATGATATGGCTTGGTTAGAACTTTCCAGCCTGCTCTCGCCTGCTTTCCTGCCCAAGTTAGGCGCTGCAAGGCTGTACGTAGTTTGAAAAACAGCGCTTGTGTGAGTCAGATCGGAATATTCATAAATAGGTACAAGAATCGTGGCAGCACCACCATCTTTTGTATGGTTAGCCAGGGACAGCGGTAGTCTGATCCACAAATCTATCTGCTCATCCAGCTCAGTTAGTTCTCTACCATAGTTCTCCCGAATCACCGTTTCTGGATTCCTATATATCCATACTACGAGGTATTTGACAGGTTCGGTTTGCCATTGTAGTGTGAATTCTAGGTTAGGCTGTGATATAGTTAGCGTAAGTGGTATGGCCACAGATTTGTCCCAGTTTATACTGAGTCCTGAATACCGCTCAAACTGAATGTATTTTCTGCCGAACATATAGAACAATATCATCAGTGTATAATGATATACCGTCTGGACGAAGCTGGAATTGAAGCACTACCTGTCTTAAACCCAGCACTCTGCTTCAATAATGTAACTATGTCAACAAGGAATGCTTCCATTCCTTTATCTTCTTGTTCTGTTGTCTGCAGGAAAAAACCCTGGTGAGTGACACTCCACAGACTGCTCTCCTTGCAGCCTTATATCTATAACATGTGCTCCATGACATTCACTCACCCAGTCAGTGAGTGCAGTGTTGACTAGTGGAGCTAAACTATAGGCCTGGAACAAGATGTATATTACACTATGGGCTTTTAAGGGCCACTTCTCTATTGTGCATTTGTATATGTTACTCCTTTTATTCCACAACAGTTCAGCTTTGCTGTGTTATCTGTTCTGACATTGCTTTATCTTCCCTGTTAATCACTGAATTTACTTACACTGCGAAATCATCAATTATTTGACTTACAGCTCGAAATCTATAATGTGTATATATGAAAGACCTTGTATGTAGCTAGCACAGTCGCTAACTCTGCCTGCAATTGGGTTCCCTACCGGATGCGCTCTCCCAGCCCTCTGCCCACTATATAATTGCTCAGTTGGTTTATCTTCTTTCCATTGCAACTCTTCACTTGTACACCTATTCTCTGTGCTAATACTTATGTATTGAACTCTGACAATTAGTAAGTTGTGTTCGGCTCTTCGCTAAACCCTAATCTATATAAATGAAAATGTAAATGTTCGTTTGTTCAAAATCGTAAATCTACGAAAGTTCTTCACTGATTGCTTTGAAATTTTGACACAACGTTGGATTTGAATACATGTGTGTTTTTATATACACAACGTTGGATTTGGATACGCGTGTGTCGAATACGCGCCTGTTTTTAATCGAAAGCCCGAACAGACACATAAAAATGTCAGTGTTCGTTTGTTCAAAATCTTTAAACTCCAAAAGTTTTTCACCGATTGCTTTGAAATTTTGACAGAACGTTGGATTCGATTAAGCGCGTGTTTATATATACACAATGTTGGATTCAAATTTGCGCATGTCCAATACGCGCGTGTTTTTTATCGAAAGGCCGAACAGACCCTATTGATTGGGTTGCTGCACAATAAATACAATGGACGCATAGAGATAATAGTCTACATATATTTGGATGGACAGTTGGGTCAGGATGGCAGACCCGGAAGTGGGTGGAGGGAGAGGGGAGGAGTTAGTTCACTTTACAACATTAAGAAAGGACGCATAGAGACAATAGTCTACATATATTAGGATGAACAGTTGGTGTCAGGATGGCAGACCGGGAAGTGGGTGGAGGGAGGGGGGAGGAGTTGGTTCACTTTACAACATTAGTGCGTGTTTATATATACACAACGTGGATTCGAATATTCGCATGTCCAATACGCGAGTGTATTTAATCGAAAGGCCTAACAGACCCTATCGATTTGCTTATTGCGCAACAACTACAAGGGACACATACAGACAATAGTCACAAAAACATATTGTATACCCACAAGCATTGTGAAATTAAACATATTAGAAACATGCGCTTACTCTTTTCTTTCTCTTCCATTTAACCAGACTGAGCCACAGCAACGCGTGGCCGGGTACAGCTAGTATTGAATAAATACCTACATCTACAGGCCTTATCAGAATTTAAGTTGACAACACAATTGAGCAAGGTCGTCTTCCCGCATTCCAGCCATCTCTGTGAAGGTAATGTTCGTCAAAGGACGCCGAGTGTGAGGCATTGCCAAGGGCATGGCTAATTTGTGCTCACAAGGAATGCAGCAGTGTGAGGTAACCACCTTGTAAAATCTTTCTAAGGAAAGGCAATCACACATCACCCAGTCAAATAGAGACATCTGCACCTTGGGAGGGATTGTTGCGGCTCACTGAGCAGCAGCACTAATATGTGGGTGTGATTGCTATGTCTTTCAAATTGTATTTTGGTTATTAACCATAAAGGTTACATTAAAATACATTTCTCTATTTAAAATTATGGAAGTAAAATAAAAACAGATTCAGATAAGCAGTTAATCCATTATTTAAAAAGAGCAAAAGTGTTAAAACTTAAGACCTATTTTTTCCATGCAATTGCAACTGCTAATAAAGACCTGCTCAAGCTAAAAACAACATAAGGCAGGGTTTCCTACCTCAAAACTCTCAGAGCCTCCTGGTGCTTTCTATATCCCAACTTTTGACAGAGAGGAAGAATCCATCTTGTCATAGAATGTGCAAAAAAAGAAAATATGTGCAATCAATCAATCAATCAATCAATCATGACACTTGTATAGCGCGCTACTCACCCGAAAGGGTCTCAATGCGCTGGCGGGGAAAGGGTATGTTACTGTTAGAAAAGCCAGGTCTTGAGTTGCTTCCTGAAGGAGAGATGGTCCTGGGTTAGCCGGAGGTGGATGGGGAGGGAGTTCCATGTCTTGGCTGCCTCGTAGGAGAAGGATCCTCCGCCGGTGGTGGCTCTGCGGATGCGAGGAATGGCGGCTAGGGCGAGGCTGGTCGACTGTAGCTGGCAGGTGGGCGTGTAGAAGGTCAGGCGGTTGTTGTGGTACTTGGGGCCCAGGTCGTGGAGAGCCTTGTGTGCGTGGGTGAGGAGTCTGAACGTGATCCTGTTGCTGACGGGGAGCCAGTGCAGGTCTCTCAGGTGGCCGGAGATGTGGCTGTGTCAGGGGATGTCCAGGACGCGTCGTGCGGAGGCGTTCTGGATGCCTTGGAGTCTTTTCTTAAGTTTGGCTGTGGTTCCGGCGTAGAGGGTGTTTCGTAGTCCAGTCGGCTGGTGACGAGCGCCTGGGTGACCGTCTTCCTGGTTTCGGTGGGGATCCATTGGAAGATCTTTCGGAGCATGCGCAGGGTGTTGAAGCACGATGATGAGATGGCGTTGACTATTCGGGTCATCAAGAAGGAGGAGTCCAGAATGAAGCCCAGGTTACGTGCGTGGTCCGTTGGCTTGGGAGTGGTGCCCAGGGCAGGGGGCCACCAGGAGTCATCCCAGGCGGAGGGAGATGATCCTAGGATGAGATCTTCCGTCTTGTCTGAGTTCAGTTTCAGGCAGCTGTTCTTCATCCACTCGGCGACGTCTTTCATCCCTTCGTGTACGCTGGCTCTGGCGGTGGCTGGGTTTTTGATGAGGGAGAGGATCAGCTGTGTGTCATGGCAGACAGTGTCGAACGCTGCGGAGAGGTCCAGGAGGATGAGGGCCGCTGTTTCCCCATTGTCGAGCAGGGATCTGATGTCATCAGTTGCTGCGATGGGGCGGTCTCGGTGCTGTGGTTGGCGCGGAAGCCAATTTACGAGTGGTCGAGGGATCCGTTCATCTCGAGGAAGGCGGCAAGCAGTCTGTTGACGGTCTTCTCGATGACTTTGGCAGGAAAAGGGAGGAGCGAGATGGGGCAGAAGTTCTTGAGGTCGGTGGGGTCCGCTGTTGGTTTCTTCAGGAGGGCGCTGAGCTCGGCGTGCTTCCAGCTTTCCGGGAAGGTGGCGGTGTTGAAAGAGGCGTTGATGATGTCCCGGAGTTGGGGTGCGATGATGGAGTCGGCCTTGTTGAAGACGTGGTGCGGGCAGGGGTCCGTTGGGGATCCGGAGTGGATGGTGTTTCTCGTGCGGGTGGTGTCTTTAGTGCTGACCGGGGTCCATGCGCAGAGGGTGGTGGTGGGGGGTGTAGGTTCGGTGGCTGGGTGCAACACTTTCTACATTTGCTAAAGGGCATAAAGTTCAGAGGGATTCAGTAATTAGCCCATTATCCATATTCCATTTTATTGAATAGGCTTTCATTATAAGGCCATAATGACCCATAATGACATATGAAATATACTGTTCTTGCTAGGGGAGGAAAAACAGCATCCAACAACTCCTCGAACCCCGGACAAGGCTTAACTTCCAAAAATGGTGTGGTTAATCTGCCTAATGTTGGGTTACTATGCCGTATGTTCAGCTGGTACTCCCAAAATATTTGCTTCAACTGTTTCTTGGAGTTCTAAGACAATGTTTGTGTCTCGTCTCAATAATCACTTAAATCAAGCTTAACAAACCATGCTTTCACATAACGCAGCCAGGAGAGAGTTAGCAGTTCATCTAAGGCTATTTCTGCTCCAAGTCCTTCGCTATAGGGATCCAACTCCTATATCATCCACAACCTCACCTAGAAGAGCAGTGATCTCAAGTTTGCTCAATCAGTTTTACATTAAGATAATGGAAAAGGGGCGTTAATGGTGTAGCCACCGGTAGCCCCCCCCTTCAGGAATTTATTTTCCTCAATGGAAAGCTGCCTCGAATTTGCTATGCCCCTCAGGTCAGCCCCATACAATGCTGTGGTCTGGGCTTTATACTTCTATATCTCTAGAGCTGATGTAACAGCTTGTATTGTAGACTTATGGTATTTACTATGGCCTACCCTTGCACCATGTGTAAGAATAAATTATTTGAGAGTTTCACAACACCCTTGAGTCTATAGTAATACCCAGATAATTAAAATGTGAGACCATTTCAAGATTTCCCTTACTAACATGAATGTTTTTCTTAAAGTACCTATGAGGTTTCAAGAAAGTACATTTCGTCTTGCTTATGTTTATTTCCAATCCCTTTCCAGTGCAGTATTCATTGAAGGTATCTAAGAGGTTTTTGAGACCCCTCGGCATCTGTGAGAGTAGAATAGTATGTTATGTTATGTTATGTTATATATTGATTTATAACGCGCTCCGTTAGTCGGGACTGTCCTGGCGCGGTGAAGAAACTGAATCAGAGTAATCGGGGGAACAGCTATTCTTCATGTATAAAAGGTGAGTTTTTAACAGTTTTTTAAAATTGATCAAGTTGGGAGAATGTCTTAGAGCATCAGGAAGGGCGTTCCACATTTGAGCTCCCCTTACCGTCAGAGATTGCCCCCCCAGGCGAACTCTCTTAAATCTGGGGACGACCACCTGCTTTCGGGAGGCCGATCGCAGCTGACGGGTCGGTAGGTAAAAGGCAAATCTTTTTGCAAGGTACGGTGGACATGGTCCATGCAGAGCTTTAAAAACGAGCACTAGAGCCTTAAAGCGCACTCTTTGGGCCACTGGAAGCCAGTGGAGCTCCCTCAATTGCTTACGAACGCTGAGCCTCCTCGGGATGTTATAGAGGAGTCTCACCGTCGCATTCTGGACTACCTGTAGCTTTCTAATCAGAAAGTCAGGTGCCCTGATGTAAAGGGCATTCGAGTAGTCCAGGCGGGAGAGCACCAATGCTCTGACTACCGTTTCTTTGGCCGCTTGGGGGAGGAGGGGAAAGAATCTTCGAAGGGTGGTCCGAGTTCCAAAGCATGTCCCAGCCAGTCTAGAAATCTGGTCACGGAAACACAGATCGGCACCGAACCAGACTCCAGGGTTCTTAGCTATCCCACCCTCTCCCTTAGGGCAAGGTAATTCACTGGGCCAAATGGATTCCCTAAAGTCAGTTGGAAATTGGCCGTAGACCAAGATTTCCGATTTGTCCTCATTGCACTTGAGGCAGGCTCTTGCTAGCCAAGCAAATACAGAGGATAGGCATTGGCGAGCTCCTGAAGTGCTGATATTCTCCTTATTCCAGGTAAAGAGAAGTTGGGTGTCGTCGGCGTATGCCATTATCTTCGCACCCAAGTTCTCTGCCAACAGAATCAAAGGTGTTAAATAGACATTAAATAAAAGGGGACTCAAGGTCGACCCTTGTGGTACTCCAGTCTCTACCCTACGGTTAGAAGAATGAAAGGGAGGTAACCAGATTTGTTGGGACCGGTCAGACAGGAAAGACCTGATCCACCCAAGGACCATGCCCGAGATGCCAATATCCTCCAGCCTAGACAAAAGCTGGAGGTGAGGCACCGTATCGAACGCGGCAGAGAGGTCCAATTAAATTAGAGCCGCTCTGCCGCCTCCATCTAGGCACTCCCTGATGGCCTCTGCCATCTCCACAAGTGCAGTCTCGGTACTAAAAGAGGTACGGAACCCCGATTGGGCCGGGTGAAGTGCCCCAGAGGATTCCATGAATCTCTCCAGTTGCCGAAATGCGGCCTTCTCGCATACTTTGGCAAGGGCTGGGAGAAGGAATATGGACCGGTAAATAGATGTAATCAGTGGATCTGCAGTATCATCAGCAAAAAGCAGTGCTGGAACCAGAGACCCACAGAGTTTCTGGGAGTCATGTCTGCACTTGTTGTGATGGACGACAATATTATGGATGATGACTGAGAACAAGGTAGGTGCTAGCACGCACCCCTGACTCACCCCTCTATTAATTGGGATTGGTCAGTTAGTTCACCATTTGCCCCCAACTGGACCATTGCATAGTTACCCAGATGTAACCTGACTATATTTATATGAAGAGAATGTCAGATGCACAGCAGAGTGACCATCTCTGAGCCTGCACTGTAGTGGCAGCTGTCAACACTGACGATTCACACGGGAAACTCCCGATTTTTGGAGCCAAAAATATTTTACTTCAGCCGACACCCACAGGGGCATGGACTCCCATGTAGTCTGTTGTTTGTCGGAAGATATATGAAGTATGAACAAATGCACCATGAATTAAAAATGAAAGGTGTCTACAAAATGTATGCCTGCTCTCATATGTTCAGTTTTGACATGACCAATCCATGTGCTGAGTTTGGAGGAAAATTAAATTACTTATGACCCAATTCAAAAAGGCAGAATTCACCGCTTTGTGATAACTAAAAATCATGGGGTATATTTACAATAAATGGCGCATCCCTCCAAATCAGCAGGGATGCGCCAGTTATTGTGTGCCACAGCTCCGCCAACATGGATGCGCCGCATTTACAATGCGGCTTACCATGGGGGAAAAATGGCACAGATGCGTGAGGCATCTGTGCCGTAAAAGTGACGCATTACTGGAGTTGCGTCGAAGCGCGACGCAGCTCCAGCAATGCTCTGGGGGCCCTATCTAGTTAATACTGCGTCAATCCTTACTACCTGCTTCAGGCAGACGGAGGGTTTTGACGCAGCATGGGCCTAAACGTGACTGAGTGAAATCTTGTAGATTTCACTCAGTCACTTTTAGGAGGCGTTCCTGCGCCGGAACGCCCCCCCTTCACAGGAACGCCTACATGTGGCGCAGGGCATTACAACGTGACGCATCTCCCATATGCTTCACGTTGTAAGTACCCCTGCACCATGGAGCAGGATTTGCGCCGCCGCTGCGTAACAAGAGTGAGGCAACGGCGGCGTAAATGAGGCGCAAGGGGCTTGTAAATCTGCTCCCATGTGTTAAGTGCATTACCACCCGCGGTATGGTCAGAGATTTAAGCCTGCCCACGTAGGAAGAGTCTGTATCCAAAATGAGAATGAGGGCGCATCCCTAAAGTAGTGGAGGTGTAAGGGAAGAGAGTTGTGCTTTGGAAATAATATAGTTCCAGTGGAGTAACAAAAACAACTTTGAAATGTACAACTCATCACTATATTTGAATGTAAATGTAAATTTGATATCTTTCTGTGTTCCGAAGTGTTTAGTATTTGTTTACTACTGGGGTTCAGTGATAGCCACACATTCTCACGTGTGCTGCGGCCTAGAATTGAGACATAAAGAGTGCACAGCCTTAGACATAAGTCTATTAGGGTTCATCAGGCCCGGACTGGCCGTTGAGGGCACCGGGCAATTCCCCGGTGGGCCGCATGGTTGGGGGCCGTTTTGGGCCCCTGGGGCCGTTTTTGTTACAGGGCCGTTATGCTGCAAAAACGGCCCTGTAACAAAAACGGCTGAAAACCGGCCCTGTCACAGCGCGTGGTCGCACCTCTCCGCCCTCCCCTCTCCTCCCGGAGGGGGGAGGGGGGCCGGCCGAGCACTTTGCCAGGGCCGTTTCTGGTTCCCAGTCCGGCCCTGGGGTTCATTTCTGAATTTGCAGCCTGGAGTTTTGTGAACCAGTCCCTAGAAACTGAGGGCCTCATTTACAAGGCCAATGAACCCCAGGTGAGTGACTTTTTTTGACACATCAGTGGCGCTGTGTGCCTGCCCATAATTACAAGGCCACGTAAAGTCACCCTGCGTGACTTTTCATGGCTTTGTAAATATTTGCCCCTTTCACACATTACTCTGCGTAGAAAGGGCAGTCCATGGGTGCTGCTGTGGTTGTTTCCACACAAGATTCATTCCCTGATTTACAAAGTTTTGTACAGCTGGGAGTGTGTCAGAATCTCACCCCCCCCCCCCCCCCACCCCCCAAGGGAGGAGTTGGAGTGTCGCAACGAGGAGAAATCCTTTTATTTCACCTCATGTTTTCCTCTTTTAAAGTGTGCTGCATTCTGCAGCATGCATAGAAAGAGGAATATGCCATCAATGCATTGTTTTTGTGCAGAAAAACAATCATTCCCGCAATGCAGGCACCCTTCCAACATGACGGAAGTGTGCCTGTGCCGGCGCACAGCAGCCAATTGTGCGCAAGGGAAAGCACAAGGATGCATTGGATTGCTGTTAATACAACACATCCCTGTGTTTCTAAAATGAAGCGGCTTGGCATGGCAAAATGTCTTGAGGCACTGTGTCATTTTTTGTAAATGAGGTCCTAGAGGTCATATTTATTAAGGTTTTGCATTGCCCTTGTGCCATGCAAGGGGTCACATGGGCAATGCAAAATCTCAATGAGATTTTTCAAGCCACCTAAGGCCACATTGCGTGGGCCTGCATGGCTTGATAAATCTAGGATGTATTCCTTGCGTTACTTTGAGGCAGGGAGGCATTCCATGCGTGGAGCGTGGGTGTTCAAATGCATCCACCCACAGATTTTGGCGCATTTCCAGACTGTCCATTAGTGATAGACTTGGGAATGTGTCTTCCCAGGAGAGGCAAAATAAGGAGAAATATCTTATTTCTCCTCTTTTAATCCTCTTTCTCCATGTACTGCATTCTGCAGCACACATAGCGAGAGGAAATGCGTCTCAGGGTTGTTTTTGTGCAGGAAGGTGTCTCTTCATGCACAAAAACAATCCTACCTACAATGGAGGCATCCTTGCATCATTATGCAAGGGTATCAGCATTGTTGCTAGGCAGCCAAAAGTGGGCCAGTTCTAGGAAAAGACAGGAATGCAACAATTAATGGTAAATACGTCACATTGCAGCCCTTACCCTTACACACAGCGCATCAAGGTGGCTTGCTACGTTGCGCTGTCTGAAAGAATGATAAACTGCCCAAAATGTCTGCTACCATTCATCTAAGTTCTAGTATTGTCCCATTTGAAGCATACCAGCCCCAAGAAAAGTGCTGTAGCTGTCCTATTTAATGTATTAGAGCCCTGCTGAAAATCGCAGGTACTGTCCAGTATAAAGTGTGTGTGAAAGTCATGCACAGAAGTCAATCAATCAGGGAATTGTGAAGCGTGCTACTCACCCGTGTGGGTCTCAAGTAGCCCTGGGCGGAGTTGGCGGAGTGGGGCTTCGCGGAGCTACGCGAAGTGGGCGAGAAACTACGCCCACCTCCGCACTCCGCGTAGCCCACTCCGCAAACACCACTGGCCGCCAGCCCCGCCACCCGCCTCCCGCCTCCCTCCCGCCCTCCCCGCCACCCTCCCGCCCTCCGGAAATACTTTCAAATAAAGGAATGAAATAATTTAAAAAGCACTTACCTTGCCGCCGCTGCCCGCCGCGTCCCCGGGGCTCGCTATCTTCCGTCTTCTTTAGTAATGCGCATGCGCGGGCGGCCGCGCATGCCCATTTTCTCGTGAAAATGCGCATGCGCGGCCGCCCGCGCATGCGCATTACTAAAGAAGACGGAAGACGGAAGATAGCGAGCCCCGGGGACGCGGCGGGCAGCGGCGGCAAGGTAAGTGCTTTTTAAATTATTTCATTCCTTTATTTGAAAGTATTTAGGGAGGGCGGGAGGGAGGCGGGTGGCGGCCAGCTACGCTCCGTCTGCGGAGCGTGCGTAGTGCCGCCTGGCTACGCCAGCTCCGCAAAATGCGGAGTAGGCGGCACTACGCACACTCCGTGCACGGAGCGTAGCTGGCCGCCCACCCCTAGTCTCAAGGTGCTGGAGGGGAGTGGAGGGGGGCACCTTTTAGGCAGCCGAAGAGCCAGGTCTTGAAGCTCTTCCTGAAGGTGTGCAGAGTGGGGGAGCATCTGATGTTAATCAGGAGCTCGTTCCAGGTCTTTTCCACAATGTAGGGGATGCTTTTCCACCTGCTCTGCAGATGCGCAGGTTTTCAGCGAGGGTGAGGTCAGTGAAGCAGGGGTTTCTCTTGGATACGTGGAAGGAGACTTTTTCGTTCAGGCATTGGGGTCTGGTATTGTGGAGGGATTAATAGGCGTGGGTGAGTAGCTTGAAGGTTACTCTCTTCTCGGCGGGGAGCCAGTGGAGGTCTTGCAGGTGCTGGGTTCATGTCATGGGAAGCCGAGGACGAGTCTGGCCGTGGTGTCCTGTATGGTCTGGAGCTTGCAGAGCAAGGATTTGTTGATTCCGGCATATTGGGCGTTTCCATAGTTATGTCTGCTTGTTATGAGTGCGTAGGTGGCGGTCTTTCTGGATTCGGGGGGATCCATTTGAAGGTCTTGCGAAGTGAAGCCACTTTTCTTTTAAGTGAGCTACTGTCCTACAGAGAAGTGCTGGAACAGTGTGGATTGCAGAGTGGCCTGTATGGGAAGAATTTTGGTGTCAACCCGTAGGTTCAGATGGCTGCTTCATACATGTGACAATGAACTTGTAGCTGTCCTTAGGCATGGAGCAAGGAGGTGACTCAATGCATGCGTAAGTCCATATCCATAAAGAGATAGAGCCAAGGTGGGCCCTATTCGTGACATTCAATCGTATAGGTGAACCGATGCATTGAGTGTGGTGGAGAGATGTAGGATGGATAGCGTAGGACAAGGGTGGAGGACCCACACAACCTCTACGGCGAGCGGAGTATACTTTGGTAATCTGCTCAGAACAACCAAGTCTTTACGGCCTTCCTGAATTCATGTCAGCCTTGGATGGTTCTGGACATTACAGAGTTCAGATATCTGCAGATCTGTGAACATTTTCTTCAAGTGAGAGATGGGTGGGAAGGGGGACATTTCCAAATGGAAGCTCGTTCTTTTGGTTTTGTCTTGAGAAAGGTAGAACATATACAATGGATAGATCTTTGAGTGAGGCAGAGGCCATGAATGAGCTGTACCAAGCCATATGCAATTTACTATATATGGGGCCCTGCAATCCCTGTATAAAGGTCTGCCTCTTATTTCCTTATTACAGCTGGCTTGTGACATTTCTAGTCACCTGTAAAATAGAAATTAATCGCTGCTCAACTGTAATAACTTATTGCAGTTAAGTTGCGAGGTACCAATGCCGCTGCTGCCACAGTCAGTAGCCAAGGGTAAAGGCAGGACACGGAGCATAATTAAAAGTACTGTTTTTCAAGATCAAGAATGATAAGCAGAAAGGAAATATTTATGGTAGCATATTCATTGTTTGCACATTGGGCAATTATAGTAAGGATACACTCTCTCTGCATGTTTCTACATATTTTGAACTACAGCGTTTTTTATAATAATAATCTAAATTGTATTAAACTGATTGTAATTTCTTTTTGCAGCTTGTATCTAACTACTGTTTTGGAGTGTTCAGATTTGCATTAGGAAGTTTCCTTTTTATTCCTCATATTTGCAAACAACCTATCTTTTTCATGTGAAAAAACAACACCCAATGATGAAGTCGTTTGTGGGCAAGCTGATGATGCAATCTGGTATTATAAGCAGGACCACTGGAATTACAAGGTAGGGGAGAGCCAAATTATGCAGCAGAGTTGACTAACGTATGTGGGAAGCAAAAGTAAATTGTGCAGCATAACGCAACGCATTTTCTGATATTGTTACTTCTTTATTTTGTCACTTTTACATACATCTGGGCTAAGGCTTCTATTCACGTTTCCCACTATAATACCCAAAAGCAGCGATAAGCAACTAAAGATAACCAGGTACTCTTTATGAATGGCCTGCCACTGCTCAGCACACACACTGCATTTTTTGTAACTTTTGATCCGTTCGAGCTAGAAGCATTTTCTTTTGCCAAAAGTCAGCAAATTATGCAGCAGATGATTGGTTATAAGGCAAATGTGGCACATCTATAATCATGCAGAAAAAGCCTTGGCTGAAGAATCGCATATTTCCAGGGGCCCTGATTATAAAGAATAAAGTATCCTTATCATACATTAAAGGAATATTGGAAGCCACCTTGAAGTTCCATGGCCTTACAAATTAACGTGGCCTTTGACCTCATTCCTCTGATTGGTCACGGGACTTCTTAGCGACTTTCAATATACTTATAATGTATCTGAGGGTGTACTTTATCCCATATATTGCTCCTACTTCGACAGTGCCCTGATTTAACCCTCTCTCTTTTTTCACCAATAAAATGCATACCATTAGGGCTTGCATTGTCTCTGTCATTCCAAAGGACACAAAGCCTTCCTCCCACTGGTGTCCAGATATTTGCTGTAGTCTGCTGCTTAACACCATCCAGGCAAAATTAGCAAACGTCTAGCTGTGAATCCAAAATATATTGTCATGAACTACTTCCATGTCAGTACTATTACATATGGGTATTCACCCAGCTGATCTAAATCTGAATATCTCTCCCTTACATCGCCTCTGAGGCAGAAAACTGAGCCCGGCACAAAGTCGCCTAAGATTTTAAATGCATTGAGAGAAGGCCAGCAGCTACAGAGACATTCAGGCTAGTCCACATCTCTTTGGACACGTCATATAGTAAATAACATTTTGTGTAAACATTAGAGCCAATATATACCCTAGTATGTTACCAACAAAGCATATCACACAACTGTTTGAACTGTAGACCTGAAAAATTCATGTCAAAACAGTACATCAGTGGAACTATTTTTAACTTTTGGCAAAAACAATGATTTAAAAAAAAATCTGTATAATGCTGTGTACTAGAAATATTGGGGCATATTTACAAGCCCCTCGCGACATCTTTACGACACTGTTGCGTCACTTTTGCGACAGAGCAGCATCCTAAACTATGCACCACTATGCAACATATTTACAACGTGACGCATCTAGGGATCCGTCACTTTGTAAAGCCCTGTACTACATTATACCTGCATCAGGTATAATGTATGCAGGGTGCGTGTTCTGTCGCAAGGAAGCCTAGTAAAAGTGACGCAGTGAAATCTACAAGATTTCTTGGAGTCACTGTTACCACCCCGCTGCATCAAAACCTTATGCCTCTTTGTAGCAGGCGTAAGAAGTGACGCATCACAGCAAGTATAGACCACCCCTGAGCAGTGCTGGAGATGAGTCGCGCTTTCGACACGACTCCAGTACTGCGTTACCTTTACGCCAACAGATGCGTCACTCATCTGTCTATCCTTGTGCCGTATTGTAAATGCGGCGCATCCATGGTGGCGCAAGGCAATTTTTCCGTCACGCACAATAACTGGCGCATCCCTGCCAAAATGCAGGGAGGCTCCAGTTATTGTAAATCTGCCCCTTTGTGTGTATCCTGAAGAGACTCAATTATGTACAGTAAACTCCACGCAGTATGGAACATGACCTTGGAGTATTTCAGATAAAAGCTGAGTTGTAAGAGAAAGTAGAGTTATGCGTAGAATTGGAAGAGAAAGTGTTTCAAGTAAAACATAGTCATTAAATGCAAATTATAGGTTACAAAGGATGACCTGCTATTATCCTCTTCATAAATGTGTTTACTTTAGAACCAAAAATTGATGGGGGCTCTAAACATATTGGTGAAAAGATTTTATCAGTATGGAATAAACATATGCATAGCCTGATTGCTACGAGAAACTCGAGGCGTATGTAAATGTTTAGATTTTTGCACAGTGCAAATCAATACTGTTCATATATTAAGGGGTAGAAAAATAGTGGTATTTTTAGAAAGGGATAGTGCCCTCAGAACGCCACTTTAAGCGACATTCTGGTGAAGCTATGCCCTTCACCATATTTACAAAGAAGCGCTAAGCCAATTCAAGTAGCTTAAAGCCGCCTTCTAAATACGGCCCCTTCACATTCCTCACTTTGTTTGAAAGGGGCATTCAATGGGTGTTGCAGTGGTCTTTTCACTGCAACACCCAGTGCATTTTGATGCTACCCTAGATTTACAATGATGTGTCAATCTGTGGCAGCACCAAAAACGAATGCCATGCAATAACAAGCGTTAGAATTGCACAGCAAGGAGAAGTACTTTTATTAATCCTAGTTTTAGCTTTTTCTATGTGTGCTGTATTCTGCAGAACACAGAAAGAGCAAAATGCCATTACTTATTGTTTATGTGCTTGTACATAAACTTTCCTTGAATAATGACAATATGCTACTTCTATGTGTGCTGCAGAATGATGCACACATAGAAGTAACACATTGCCATTATTGATTGTTTATGTTCAGGAAGGTCCACCTTCCTACACACAATCAATCATTAAATAATGCCGATTTGCTACTTCTATGTGTGCTACAGAATGCAGCAAACATAGAAGTTACAAATCCCCATTATTTTTTGTTTATGTGCAGGAAGGGACACGTTCCTGCACATAAACAATCATTCCCTGCAATGCAGGCCCCTCTCCACTATGGTGCAAGGGGACGTGTGCTGGCTCTAGGCAGCTAATTTCAGCACCAGCGCTAGGAAAAACACAGGGGTGCACCATATTGCTGTAAATACGGCACATCCATGTGTTTGGGAAATTTGTTGCAGCTCTGCCCTCCGACATTTCCTTGTAAAAAATGCCCCATACTGTCTACATTTCAGTCAATTTACAAGTGCCTTTGGTTGCTGTTAAAACAACTGACAAACACCTTACAGAACAACCTACAAAAGAGCACTTACACTTAAAAAAACTCTTCTCCATCCCCTAAGGGGGAGCAGCTGCAGTGGCTCCTCCATTCAGCAGAGGAATGCAGTTAGACTACCTGAACCATTAAATCAGAAGCTTAAACAATGTTTCCACTGCTGTGAAACATGATGACATGTAACCTTACTGACTGCTATGCGTGGGTCTACTTACTCTAAATGAAAAGTCACCTTTGGGCTTTGCAAGAGTAAGACTTCAGAACGTAACTGACGAGTCCAAATTCAGAGGCAGCATGAGAATTTGCCTAGCCTTGGTGCTGGTAAGTTCCAATTCTATTAAGGACTCGGAGACGAGGATTATGCCTTATTTTCTTCACTTTATTTCTCACAGCAGCAAGAAAAACATGTAAAAAACTACTTTTCCCATGAACACCAAGGAAAAAACAGGAAATTGAACAGTAAGTCCTTTGTCAGTCTCTATGCACCGGCAGCAACCATCATGCCTTGCATCCACTTCCTCTTCCTCTTTCTTCGCGCGAAGCACTCTGTCCGGTAACTTCACGCATCCTGTTTTGGTCCATCATTGCCTGGTAGAAAAGCTGAGTCAGAATCCGACCTCACGGAACATCAGGTACGTAGCATAAATGCAGACAGAACAGTACCATTAAGAACCTCATGAAAAAACCTGTAAATAGATTACTTACAGTCTGTACGGGGAGGGATCACTTCAAGGAAGTCCCAGGGGGGGGGGATAATCCTCGCCTCGGAGTCCTTAATAGAATTGGAACTTACCAGCACCAAGGCTAGGCAAATTTTCATTCTATGGCAGGACCGGAGGCTTCAGATTATGCCAGTTCAAAGCTTATCGACCACAAGCCGAGCCACCTCTGTTACTGGCTTAAAATAGAACCTCTTGTAGGTGGAGTCTGAAGACCAGTCCGCGTACCTTATCAGGTCCTCCAATCGAGCCCCCAGCGCAAAGGCTTTCGAGGCCATGGCTCCTCTAGTCGAATGAGCACCAAACTTCTTCGTATCAATCCCCGCCTCCTGCATCACCAAACGCACCCATCTGGCGATTGTCGGGGAAGAAACAGCCTTGTACGGTTTTCGTATGGCAATCAGCAGTTGTCTCCCACCCGGAGGGCGAGTATCATCAGTCATATCTTCATATGCACGGAGGCACTGCACTACACACAGCTTTGAGGAATCCGGGAAAGCCGGATATGAAATAACCCTCGTAAGGGTCTTAGGGGCATATTATCAAGCCTGTGCGCTAAAATTATCGCCGCTTTATCGGCCGAAAACGGCCGATAAAGCGGCGATAATGGGCTTGATAATATGCTCTGTGGAATTCCAATCGAAGCCCATGTTAGATGTCTTCACATCTAACATGTGCTTCGATTGGAATTCGATAGAGCATATTATCACGCCCATTATCGCCGCTTTATCTGCCGTTTTCGGCCGATAAAGCGGCGATAATTTTAGCGCACAGGCTTGATAATATGCCCCTAAGCTCTCCTGCTCACTGTAAAGGACACTCCTTCCGGGGAAAAGGTCCGCGCTGTTATATCGAGCGCACGCACGTCAGATACTCTTCTGCAGGAAATCAGACACAATAGCATTACTAGTTTAGCAGTAAGCTCTTTGCGAGACAAAAACCTATTTGGCTGCCAGGAAAGAAACAAGTTCAGAACCCTGTTGGCGTCCCAGAGGACTGAATACCTCGGTTCGGGGGGCAGCGAGAGGCGAACCCCTCGTAATAGTCTGCAAACTAAAGGGTGCTCCCCAATTGGGGAACCCTGAACCAGGTCATGACCTGCTGAAATGGCCGAGCGGAAGGTATTGATAGACCTATAGGCCAAACCGTCATCCGCCAAGTCGGCAAGGAAATTAAGGACATGAACTACATCCGTCCCCACGGGATCGAGACCCCGTCGCACACACCAGCGACGCCACCTGTGCCATGCAGATCGGTATCTCTTGGCGGTGCTGTCCACCCATGCCTTTGAGAGCAGATTCTCTGCCTTTCCCGAAAGGCCTGGGAGAGACCAGCGACGCCGGAGATCCGCCATGCCATCAGCCTCAGTGAACCTTCCTGAACCAACCTGTGGGGATTCCCGTCCGGGTTCAGAAGAATGTGAGGAGAGAGGGGGAGTAGGATTGGAAAATCCCAAGAAAGTTCCAGAAGAACCGGAAACCAAACTTGAGACCTCCAACAAGGCGTGATCATCACCACCTGTGCTGACTGACGGCGCAGTAACGCCGACACCCTCGTGATCATTGAGAACGGAGGGAACGCATAACCCTGTTCGCTCGACCAGTCTTGGAGGAACGCATCTGTCGCCTCCGCCGACGGGTCCGGGCGCCAACTGAAATATCTCGGGAACTGATGGTCCAGCTGCGAGGCGAACAGATCCACTGAAAACGGACCCCACCGGTCCATCAATTGGGAAAACACCTCCGGATCCAGCTTCCAAACGCTGGCATCCAGGAGGTGTCGGGAGTGCCAATCGGTTACCTCGTTCTGACGGCCCGGCAAATATTCCGCCGTGACCGAGTATGAATTTGAATTTAAAATTATTTATTAAGCGCACGTACGCCAGCGGCTTCATGGCGCTACAACTTACAGAAAACAGGGAAAACTGGCCAATGTAAAGTAGAGCAATTCAGACTATGGGAGGAACAGTTAATTAAAGGCTTTAGAAAACAAAAGAGTCTTAAGTTCATTTCTGAACTGTGAATAAAGAGTCAAGGTTCTGAGCTCGGGGGGCAGGGAATTCCAGAGGAGTGGAGCAAGGGTCGCAAATTTCGAACCGCCCCATTTCTTCCTCCGAAAGAAGGGCCTGGGTGGATGAGCGGAGGTCTCTAGTGGGGACATAGGGAGTGATCTCGGAAGAGATGAAGGCCGGTGCCGTGCCCAGTCTCGCTTGGAAGGTGATAGAAGCCAGCTTGAACTAGACACGTTCACGAACGGGGAGCCAATGTAAAGATTTAAGAAGGGGGGTGACATGGTGGAATTTTGGTAGTTTGAACACCAGGCGCGCCGCCTGGTTCTGGATCTGTTGCAACCGCCTAAGACTATATGCAGGTATACTGGCATATAGGGCGTTGCCGTAATCCAGGCGGGAGATGACCATCGCCAGGGTGATCAGTTTCAGGGCGTGAAAAGAAAAAAAACGGGACACCTTGCGTATAGTACGCAGTGAGAGAAAGGAAGAGGACACCACAGAACTGACCTGGGAGTGAAGAGTGAGTTGAGAATTGAGCTTGATACCTAAAGTTTTTACTGAGGAAGAGGGGACAGGTGGGGAACCAAGGGAAGGGGGCCAGAACAGAGAAGACCAGGGGCTGGATGAACCACCCGTCAACACCAGCTCGGTCTTATCTGGGTTGAGTTTTAGATGGTTGTGGTTCTCCCAGTCTCGGATGTGGGTCATGGTAGATTGGAAATTAGAGATAGAAGACGGAGAGGAGGACAGATCAAAAACAAGTTGGAGGTCGTCAGCATAGTTATATACTGCGACCTCCATCTGCTGTAAAGAAAAAATAAGTGGGGCAATGTAAAGATTGAACAAGAGGGGAGAAAGAGAGGAACCCTGGGGGACCCCGCACTGAACTTTCCGGAAATCCGCAGTAAAGTCACCCAGGCGAACAGCCTGGGTGCGGTCCCTCAGGAAGGAGGATAACCAGACCAGTGCAGTGCCTCTGATCCCCGCCGCCCTGACACGGGAGAGTAAGATGGTATGATCGACCGTGTCAAAGGCGGCTGAGAGATCAAGCAGGACCAAGGCCTGGGTCTTGTTGGTATCCATTCCCTCCCTGAGGTTGTCAAGGACCGAAAGTACCACGGACTCTGTAGAGTGTGCGGGGCGGAAACCGGCCTGGCGGGGGGCTAAGACCCCATACATCTCCACAAAAGTGCTCAAGGTGCGGGTGACGTGGCGCTCGAGCACCTTTGCTAAGAATAGCAAGAGGGAGATGGGACGGTAGTTGGCCGGGACCGAGGGGTCCGCGTCGGGTTTCTTAAGGATGGGGACAATGATTGCAGTTTTCAGTGGGGTGGGCACCACACCCTGGGAGAGTGAGCTGTTAAGGAGGTGGAGAGGGGGATCAGAGCATGAAGAGAAAATATGACGGAGAATGTGGGAGGGACAGGGGTCAAGAGGGGAACCAGATTTGACCAAAGGAATTATCGAGATAAGGCATTCCTTAGTCAGCGGAGGAAAAGCGTCAAGTTGTCCCCTAGGGGGGGGGACACTGAGGGTCCACAAACGTAGGAGAGGGAGGAGGAATGTTGGCCTTGATGGTAGAAATTTTTTGGATGAAAAAATTGAGGGAGTGACAGAGTTCAGGTGAAGGAGTAGGTTTCAGTGTGGTTCTGTCAGAGAATGCCAGGTTGTGCACAATCGAAAAGATTACTTTCGATTGGTTCTCTGCGGCGAGGATTTTGGAGGAGAAATACGCTGTTTTTGCCCCTAAGATGGCCTGCTTATACTGGGCCAAGATGTTAATAAACTCCAGTCTCAATAGGGGGCAATAGTTTCTCCTCCAGGCATGCTCGGCTCTGCGTACAGCTAATTTAGTGGTCTTGAGGTCCTCATTAAACCACAGGTTGGCATCCTTCTCCCGCTTAGACGTAACCCGCTTGAGTGGGGCAATAGAGTCGCAGCCAGAAGTAAGCCACTGGTTGATGGAAGCGACTTGGGAAAGAGTAGATAACCCCTGTAATGAAGGGTAGGAGGCAGTAAGTAAGTCAGAGAGGTTGCCTGGGTCTACTCGTCCCCAGGCCCGAACCCAAACATTTTTAGGAAGTGAGGGTTTGACCGGGGGGTATAAGGGAAGGGCAAAAGAGATCAAATGATGGTCCGACCAGGTGCAGGGCGAAATAGAAACAGAATTTACAGGGCAGTTCAAGGAGCAAATCTGGTCTAACAAATGTCCTTTAGCATGGGTGGGGGGGTGGATGTGGGGTATAAAATTAAAAGATCGGAGGGTTTCTGAAAATTCCATTGAGGAAGAACACTCTGCAGGGTCTGACGGCCAAAAATTGAAATCACCCAAGAGCAGGATGGAAGTGTTATTAATCGCAATTGTGGCTAATACTTCCAGGAAGGTAGGGAGAAACAACGAGGGCGATTGGGGGGGACGGTAGATAAGTAAGCAGGTAAGAGGAGGGGAGGTGGAAGTGGTACGAATGGCCAGGTACTCGGTCGTGGCAATATCGGGCAGAGGGAGAATTTGAAAAGGCAAATCTGCTCGGGCAATAAGCGCTACACCTCCCCCAGCCCTGCCGTTAAGCAGGTCCGAGCGTAAGGCGTAGTATGAAGCAGGTAAGGTAGCCAGAAGGGCGGGGAGGGAATCATCACGAAACCAAGTTTCTGTGAGAAAGTCTGGAGCATGAAGGTCCAACAGCACCGATAGCTCATGCGAGTGAGCTACGGCGGACCGGGTATTAAGATAACAAGCTGTGAGAGTTTTGATGGGTGCAGGATTGGTAATACCCCTCGGAGGATTGGTGGGAACGTGGAAAGGGGGAGGGGGAACGTGAGAGGGGGACAAGCCAAGTAAAGAAATACGGGAACGGATGGCAGCAGTTAAAGACCAAGGACCCTGTAGGCTAAGAAGATCTGCTGGGGAGTAGGTGAGCAAATGGGCAGAGTGTCGTGCCCCTAGCCCCGGTCGGCCGCGGACGGGCGCAGACGGGCTTGACTTGTGCGCGACTTCGGCGCGAAGTCGGTGCTCCCGCTGCGCTCGTCCACTGCGCTTGCTCCAGGTTGCCATATATATCTAGTTGCCGTGAGCCACTAGACCGCTGACCTGCACGGTGGAGAGGCAGGGCGGAAGTGGAGCAGGACCAGGCAGGAAGTGTCGCTCGTGGCTGACCCTCCGCTCAAACGGCACACAGCCGGGGCGGACCGGGGTCAAGAGCGAGAAAGATGGAGGTAGGTTCCCCAAAAACTAAATGTTAGTACAGGCACAATGCTCTCAGTCAGCATGAAGGCGATTAAAAAATAACTAACATAATTGCACACGCAAGCGTGCAGCGCTGTAATCTGAAATGAAGGCTTTAAAAATATACCGAGTACAATTGCCGCCCTAAGTGCGCTGGGGATGCTCAGACGTGGGTCCCAGGCACTCCACACCACTGGAGTCAAGCTAGCCGGGCTGATGAGAGGTGTTACCTCGAAACCGGTCCGGTCCTCGGATGCTTGATTCCGTTCTGGGAAGGACATGGCTTTTGTAGTTCGGACTGGACTGTTCCCATGGGGCACAGGGTCAGAGCTGATTTGCATATCGCCATTGTCTAACCCAGGGTGGTGTGGAGTGCAAAAAAACGATGGATTTGGGCCCAGATCTTTGGACTGGGATTAATGTGTGACATTGATCCACATTCTGTCCATCCCCTGTTTTGTTTGCAACTGGTCCATTAAAAGCATATCGTCCAAGTACACTATCAATCTGACACCGCGCGCCCGCAAGGCTTCTACCGCGTGGTGGAGTACCTTTGTGAAACACCACGGTGCGGAAGAGAGCCCGAAGGGCAGCGTGGTGAACTCGTACACCTGTCTGTCCCACCTGAATTGGAGGAAGCGACGGTGCGGAGGGAAAATCGGGACCGCCAGGTAGGCGTCCTTCAAATCGAGCCGGACCATCCAGTCGGCCGGCCGCAGCACATCCCGCAGGAGGTGGATTCCCTCCATCTTGAAATGGCGGTAAACCAGCCACTCGTTGAACTCCTTGAGATTGATAACCGGACGGCGGCCTCCATCTACTTTGTCGACTAAGAAGAGATTGCCGAGGAAGCCGTCCGGGTGCTCGCACGCGTGGCAAATCGCCCCTGTGTGAAGGAGGGCGGAAACCTCGTCGCGCACCAATGCCGCATCACGCTGTGAAAATGCAATGGGGCGCGGACGCTGGGGCTGCCGAGGACGGCCATGGAACTCCAGTTGGAAGCCCTGAACCGTCTGTAGTACCCAGGCGTCCTTGGTAAGGGAAAGCCATGCTGGGAAGAACTGTGCCAGGTGACCTCCCACACGTAAAGCCGCAGAGGGCAGGACACTCACCTCGTCCACCTTGCTGTTGGCCTCGATAGACACCATGTCCTCGGAATTTCTGACCTCTGGTGGGGTAAAAGTTATTGTATCTGGAGCTATGTTCCTGACCATGTCCGCGTCCGGAGCCTTGCCCTCTATCGGAGGGAGCACCCCGGCCGAACGAGCGGCCCCTGCCTCGTCCGGCCCCTTCAAAAACCCGAGGGTTAAACACCTTTTTCATATTTGACTGGGCCCGGTCCAAGGACGTAAACGTGGCAACGAATTTGCCCAGCTCCTTGATAAAAGGATCGCCAAATAAGCTGCCCTGCGCCACAGCGCCCGCCTCCGAAGAGGCGAGGTCACCCAGCTTTGGGTCGATTTTGATGAGCAGTGACCTCCTCCTCTCAGTAGAGAGGGCGCAGTTGGCGTTGCCTAGGAAAACTATGGCACGTTGTGCCCAATTAGACAGGATTTCCGGAGAAATGGCGTCCCCCGACACCTCAGCCTCCTCCGCCATGTCGAAGATTTTGGTCATGGGGCCCACTGCGTCAAGCAGTTTGTCCTGGCACGTGCGCCAGGACCGATCAATGCCCTTCCGGGGATCTTTGACAAATTTAGCGAGAAAAGTGGCCATCTTGGGGTCAATATCTGGGGTCATTGCCACTTTCCCCTCCAGAGAAGGTCTGGGACACTCCGCCCGAAGGCGGCTGCGAGCGCCTTTGTCCACCGGTTTATGGAGACGGTTCGCCACATACGAGGCCACCTTATCCCCCGGCACCCATTCGGAGGATCGCGGGTGGACGATATCGTCCGGATCCAACATATCCGAAGGGGCCGTGGACGTGGATGGCTGGGAAGGAAGCCACGACCTAGAAGAGCAGGCTTCCTCCTCCGAGTCCGGAGAATCATCATCCTGCCGTTGCTCGGTGGACATAGTACGGGGAGTATGAGGTGAGACAACTACCTGCTGGGCAGGAACGAGTAGGGGCTCCTCAAGCGCCTTGAAGGCATGCCTGACCTTGTTGAAGGCTACTGGATCAATCCCCTCAACGCAAGCCTTTTTAGCCGGGGGGGAAGCGCCGACAGGGAAGGATCCGAGGCCGGGGTAGGCGCCGGAATGAGGGCCGCAATTTTCGCGTACACCTCATCCAAACGCGCCGTCAGGCGTTGTTCTAGCGGTACTATTGCTTGATCCACTGCTTTAGAGATGGAATCATCCACCGCCTGGTAAAAATCATCATCCCAGGAGGCATAATTCAGAGGGTCTTCCTCTGGTTACTGGCCTGACTCCCCCTGCATGATGAGGTAAGTTGGGCTCCACAGGAGGGAGGTACAGCGCAGCCAATTGACAAGACCCCTGAGGGCACAATATGGATCTGGGCAACCCAGAGGATATGGTGGCAAAAAAGGCACAAATTACGGGGCTAGCCCAGGAAACGCACAGCCCTCTGTGTACCAGGGCGCTACCCAGTCAAGCATTCCCAAGCGCTGCGCACCAGCGCCAATTACGACCCAGTCAGGGTGTTCAACGGTCCAAATACAACCCGCTCGGGGCGTCAGTGTGAGGGAGAGCCTAATTCCTACCCCGCAGGGTGTCAGTACCGCGTAGCCAGGGACAGCGTTGAAGCTGTAGAAAAAATTCGGTAAAAAACGCGTTTAAAACGCGAATTATAGCGCGCCTAGCACAGAGAAAGCACTGCCTCCTAGCGGCGCTCGGAGCGCACCGCACTCTGCTGGGGCTGCAAAACGCGTAAGGAGCGCAGAAGCGTCCTGCGATGGCAAGGGGGACCTGTAGGGGTCTCAAAACACCAGCGCTATCAACAAAGCCACGCGCTGCCCACAGAAAACCCCCAAAACCCAGGAGAGAAGAGAAAAAGCCACCTAACTTGCTGCTGAGCAGCGAAGAAAGAGGAATAGGAAGTGGATGCAAGGCATGATGGTTGCTGCCGGTGCATAGAGACTGACAAAGGACTTACTGTTCAATTTCCTGTTTTTTCCCTGGTGTTCATGGGAAAAGTAGTTTTTTTACATGTTTTTCTTGCTGCTGTGAGAAATAAAGTGAAGAAAGTAAGGCATAATCTGAAGCCTCCGGTCCTGCCATAGAATTCAGAACACAACTGTGACAAACCAATGGCAGCGCAAAGCACAGCGATGGTATAGTAAAGTAGAGTAGTGTTTTTCAGATGCAAAATATGCTGCTTTTCTTTTGCATAGACAAGATACAAATATCGTTTTTGTCTACAAAGGCAAAGTATAAACAAAGGATGCTGATTAAAACAATCGTCACTTACTGCACAACAAATTAAAAGTAGCAAAATACAACACACAGTGATCTAGTGCAGCAAATTAGCACCAGCCCAAGTCCTGGATCAAATCCAGTGTCCATCCTGGATTTCAGATGGAGTAATGCGTAAATTCAACATCATGTCAAAGATGAGAGAAAAGCAGAGTTTACAAGTCTCACAGCAGAACATTCTGCACGATAGTCTCTTCAAGAACTCTGTGCTCACCCTTTTCCTAAACCAACCTTCACATGACTCCCCCATAGTGGGGAACTACAACACCTTTAATATTCTCCTCAAAGCCTCTAAGACCTTTGCCAAAAAGATGCGCTCAAACCTCAACACTTTCTAGAAGCCTTGTCCATTCTCAACCACTGCTTACTGGGGTTTGACAGAGACACTACTCCTAAACCCCGCTAGTCACAGTCTATGACGATGTTTTTGTCAATCTTACTCCAATCCTTGTCCCACATCATACCCCTTCACCTCTTTAGCTATGTTCCCCACCACGCTCTGATTAAAATAATTCACATAGCCATAGGAGCCAGTGAACCTATCATGGAATGCACAAACCCTTCCTCAGTGATGACTTCTGAATTAGGAGAGCAACTCCCCCCCGGAAACTATTGATTGCTTTCTAGGAGGTGCAATCTGAACAGACTTGGTACCTCTACTGTGGTATACTCCCACAAAGAAAACAAGTTCCAGGAATCACTCTCGGCAGTGGAAACAGCCTGGACCATTCTTTCCTGCCACTGCTGCCAACGCCCGCGATGTCCCAACCAGCCCCTCTAGCCTCACACCTCCCAGGACTTTTAATGTAGACTACAGCGCGGCCAAACCTCTGGCATGCCGAAGCCTGTCCACACCTATCTTCGCATAGAACACACCCAGTGCCAGGACCCCTAGTCCTCCCACCTTCCGTTGATACACCACTGTGGAGCTCCTGGCCCTGGACACCGGACACTGCAAAACAACTGCTTCACATCCACCCCACAATCAACCAAAGGGCCCTTCACCTGCCACTACTGCCCCTTCTTCTGTGACATGTGACCTCCTGTCCGCACTGTCACCTGCAACACCTTCACACCGAAGATTACAAACAACCCAGAACCACTCCAATGCATCCTGCTCAATACCCTCTCCAACTGCAAACATGCCACGGAAATCTGGGACACCATCACCACCTTCTACCAGGATGTGGCCTTCATCACCAAAATGTGGCTCAACCTTCCTCGAACCCTAACATCACCACTGCCTCCCCGGCAGCTAGAGGATGAGGCCGCACCAGCAAACATGGCAAGGGCATCACAATCATCTTCAAGGAAACCATCCGATGCACCATCACCAATTGTGATCCAAAGCCTTTTAAGGAACACCTCAACATCCAACTACAGACCAACGTTGCAATCATGATATGAGAAACCCTCACTTTCAGACCCCTGAGACCCTAAACTTCCTTCTGTGACACCATCTCCAGCCTTATCGCCCCCCCCCCCCCCCCCCTAGCCATCGACTTCCTCTACTATGTCCTACTCGGCGATCTCAATTTCCACTTTACCATCTCCAAGCACCAAAGAACCACCCACCCAAGATGTGCCAAAGTTACTGAGATTCAATGGTCGCAGACCCTCGGCAACACACAACCTGATCCCACAGCAGACCTCAACCAGGCTGTCCAGAACTTCACAGCCTGGATAACCATATGTGCTGACAGAGTCGCCCCAACAACACCTCCAACCAGGCTAGATGGTACACTTCATAATTCAAGAAGTGTTGGTGCAAGACCAAGGATCTCTCTGACAGAGCTGCCCACAAAGCAGCTCTTAACAACAATAACCATCCGCATCGATACAGTGGCCAACTGCATGAAAGAACTCTTCAAAATCGTCAAGGAATTCTCCAACTCAACTGCCACTGAGACCTTCTAAGAACTTTGCAAAGTCCTCTCAGACTACTCCCACAGCAAGATCACCACCATCTACAACAAGTTTGACCCCCAAGCCACCACTATCAGCCTCAACAACCTCTCTCAACTAGCAAACACCAGCCCCACGATAACCACCTGGTCTGTGATCACCACTCAGACCACCGCAACCACCATGTACCCCATCCACTCCGGGGCACCCACTAAACCCTGCCTTCACCATCTCTTCAACCCCGGAACTAACCCTGTCATCACAGAGCTCACCAGCATTTTCAACACCTTCATCTCCATGGCAATCTTCCTAGATGGATGGAAATAGGTGGAGGTCAGACCCCTTCTAAAGCAGCCATCTGCTGATCCCAGCAACCTAAAAAATACAGACTGATCTCCCTGCTCCCCTACCCAGCCAAAGTACTTGAGAAAGCCATCAACCAACAGCTTACCGAATACCTGGAACCAAACCACCTCCTCCATACCTCACAATCAGGATTCCTTGCCAATCACAGCACAGAGATTGCACTGATTGCCCCCAGAGACGGTATCAGGACACTCATTGACTGTGGAGAAACGGTACCCACAAGCCTCCCCAACCTCTCTGCTGCCTTTGATACAGTCTCCCACCAGGCTCCACAACATCGGCATTCATCAAAACACCCTCAAGTGGATCACCTCTTTCCTTCAGGATGCACACAGAGCATCAGTCTGCCTTCCTTCACCTCCGCACCCAAGGACATTACATGCAGCGTACCTCAAGGGTCATACCTCAGCCCCACCCTGTTCAACATCTACATGACCCTCCTCGCAGACCTCGTCAGATTCCACAAACTAAATATAATCTCTTACACGGATGACACTCGACTGATCCTCATGCTCACTGAGGACCCTTACAACACCAAAACCAACTTCTGCAATGCCATGACCGACATAGCCAAATGGATGAGAGACAGCTGCCTGAAATGAACCTCCGACAAGATAGAAGTACTGATCTTTAGGACAAATTCCTCCACATGGAACCACAGTTGTTGACCACCAGAACTCAGACCAAAACTCACTCCGAAAGACCACACATTTAACCTCAGCATCACTTTCTACAGCCAACTGATCATGAAATGGCAAGTCAATCCAATCGCCTCCTCCTACTTCCACACCCTCCGCATCCTCTGCAAAATCTTCAGATGGATCACAACCAACGCTAGTAAGACCGTCAAACATGCCCTCATCACCAGCCGCCTCGACTATGGAATTTCCAACCAGCTCCTAAAAAGAATCAAAACCATACAGAACACTGCAGCCAAACTCTTCCTAGACCTCCAAAAATGGACCAGCATCACCCCACATCTCAGAAACCTCCCTGCCTACCCATCCAGAAGACATGCCAGTTCAAGATCCTCACGCTCATATAAAAAACTCTACACAACCAAGGCCCTTCCTACATCAACCATCGATTAAGCTTCCACCTCCCAGAAAGACACCTGAATTCAGCACACACCCCACATCCAGCGCAGTGGGGGCCGCTTCTTCTCCTACATCACGGCCAAGACCTGGAACAACTTGCCCCTCCACCTCCTATCAGCACCCTCCCTGGCGGACTTCAGAAAGAAACTCAAGATCTGGCTTTTCAATAACACACAGCAACCCCAGTGCCTAGATACCCCATTGGGTGACAGTGCTGCTATATTCAAATACTGTTTGATTGACTGATAAAACTTGATGCAGGAACATCTGTGACCAGATCAGTCTTGTTAGATAACCTTGGTGAGAAAAGGGCACATGAAGAAAGATTTTGGGCGGGGTTGTCATTCTCAGAGAGGTACTAAAGAGACCACAATTAGTGAACTTGAGGCCAGACGTACAAAACCATTTTGCAATAGTACAAACATAGGGTGTATGACTACAAAATGACTTTCACTTAAAGGAAGTCAGTGAGGTGGACAGCCTGACCCCCAAAGGTAAGACATTCCAGATTAAAGGGCTAACTCCGTATGTAATGCTGTAGTTAGCTAAGTATTGCACTAAAGTCAAATTAGAAAATGTTTAACACATTTGGAGAATATGAATTTTGAATCAGTTGACGTTTCATATTGATTGTTGTTTCTGGAAAATGTGTGTAACTCATTGTTTTAAATGTATGTTGATAATTGCTTTTAATCGTGTGTTTTATTGTTGTCTGCTATGGTTTATTTATTTATAAACTGAATAAAGATGAATTGATAAAGATGAGAGGTAAGGTATTCCATATGCAAAGGACTTAGCCCAAGTAATGGCAACCATCTATAGTGGTAATATTGATTTTATGGACATTGCAAAGGGTTTTATCTTCGGAAAGGGCCATCAGGGATTTAAACGCTAGATTGGTGGTAATAGTAATTTCTTATTGGCCCTGGGAAGCCACCAAAGAGAAATGATCTTTCCTTCTTAAGGCAGTAATGGCTGTCACATAACTGTCACCACAACATTCTGGGGGTTTTGTAACATGTGGAGCAAATATTTAAAAAGACCACAAAAATCCAGAGAGACATAAATGATATCCGTGACAACCAAGGGCCGTTTTTCCCATTGATTATGGAAAAGATTAGTTTCAATCTGCTAAATTTGAAAAAGCATTTGCACTACTGAATTACCTGGGAAGCAACAGATGTCTTAATTCACATGAGTCTCCAACAGGTCGATTGCGAGCTCCCAGTAGCTCATCCCTGCTGATGCTGCAATATGACACTCTGTGCATCTGTGGGGTAGGGAATTGTGGCGTGAGGAGCACAAAGACACCCTCATTTTAAATGGCCAATGCCATGCTGCTCTTTGTGATTAGAGTACAGTTTGAACGCCTTAACCCTGAAAAATATTATCTCTACTAACTTCGGTTTCATTAACATCAATGAATTGGAGGGTTATTAAGTTCAAGTCAGAGACACATTTTTCAGGGACAATGTGGGCTGAGCCACGCGTGCCATTTCAACGCAAGCAAAACAACGCTTGCCTGAACCACGCAAATGCCTTAACCACGCACATGTGTGATTTAGGTATTCTGAGATCTAGATGTGTGGATGGGCAGGGAGAGGAACAGGTAGGATTGGTAAAGGAAGGACTGGGACACGTCCTGGTAAGTGGGGCTGGGTTTTGGGGGGGGGGGAGTAGTTTTTAGAGCTGGGGACTTGTTTTAGGGCTCATGGCTGGGGCGAAGGGGCAGTTTTCAGGGCACTGGTCAGTTTTAGGATTCAGGGCAGGGGGCTGGGCTTGGGGTCTGTTTTTGGGCTGGGAGCCGGGTTTTAGGGATCAGGGTAGTTTTTAGGGCTGAGTCGAGGTGGATTGCAGGGCTGGGGTATCGGGTTTTATGGCGCTGGGTGGGGGGTAGGGGGGCTGTGGTGAGCACTTTACCACGTATATCCCTTTACCAATCATGCCTTTACAATAAAATTTATTGTGTAAAGGCATGCGTGGTAAAGACACAGTCGTGGTTCAGACCAAGCTGTTTAGGCATGCGTGGTTAAGGCATGAGTGGTTGTATCATACAACCATTTTTCATAGCTGCACTACATTTACGTTTCTTTCTTTTCCCGTTCCTGTGTTTCTTTTTTCCTTCCACTTGCCTTTCCCTGATTCTCTTCTTTGCCTCTTTCTTTTTCTCCTCTTCTCTTTTCTCTTATCATTCCTTCTTCCTTTCTTTCCTCCTTTCTTCCTGTTCTTTCCTTTTCTTCTCCTTTCTTCTCTCCTTTCTTTTCTTTCTCTCCTTGGTTCTTTCCTAATTTCTCTCCTTCATCCTTTTTTCCATTCTTTCCAGTGGCAGCCGGTATGAATCTGGGGTGGTTGGGTTGGGGGCGAGGTGATAAGGGGGTGTTAAAAAAGAAAAATACACTTGCCTCCAAAATACACTTGCCTCCTCGCCGCTCTGTCTCATGTCGTCTCTCCTCCGTCGGCCGAACAGGAAGCAGCCAGGCTCCCCTGAGCCAATCACATTGCTGTAATGCAGCATAGTGATTGGCTCTTATAAGCCAATCACAGCGCTGCAATGCAGCGTTGTGATTGGTCTGAGCGCCGTAGTTTGGCGCTTAGATGAGGACTGGTTGCTTGGGCATGGTCTCCACCCAGGTTGTAATGCAGGATGGGTGGAGAACATGCTAAGAGTGCTTGACTGTTTGGCTGGCCCGAGTTGGCCGGCCAAAGCATCATGTACACTTCAGTGTGCCCACCACTCCTCCCCTGCCCTGCTCTGTGAGCAGAGCAGCCCCACCCTGCCCCCATGCTGCCGCAGCAGGAACAAATAAAATGATACTAACATAAAGTTATTATCATTTCATTTTCCCTTCCTTCACTGCTGCAACGCAGTGGGGTGACCCTTCTCCGCCTTAGTGGAGGAGCCACCACTGATTTGTTCCTTTTTTATTCCTTCCTCTCCTGCTTTCATCCCTTTTCTTGTTTCTGTCCTTACTGTCTTCCTTGCTGTCTTTTCTTGCTATTTCTTTCTTTTTCTTCGCTTCTATGCAATGTTGTTAGGTGCAATGATTTGGAACGTGATCTTTGGTTGGAAAAGGGGTCTGGCTCTAATTCTGCTTCAAATTCTGTTCATTCTCCCCTTGTTCAATCCACGTCATTCCAAAGGAGGATGTTTCCAAGCCCAGAAGATTGTCGGGACGAATTATTGTGAAACCAGTCAAGCTTAAAGATTACATGATGTAACTCTGTATATATATAAAATGATCCTATATTTCATTGTAATGTATATAGTTTTTTTTTATTTGTTTTTTTTATTTAAGAGGGAAGATGTGTTACATTCTCCTGTTTCAATGTTTACTACTGTTCCTTTAATTCTGGTGGAATGTTGGTGACTCCACTGTGTGTACATAGGAATGTAAAGGTCAGTTGGAGCTGGGCTTTTCTGCCAGTGACATCTTAGGGTCTAACCTTACAATAAACTACAAAACTACTCCAGTTTTCTGTTCTTCTTACTTGTAAAACTATGCTTTTTTGTCTTTCTTCCTTGCTCACTTTTTTCCTTCTCTTCTTCAGTTTTTCTTTTCTTTCTTTCTCCCCTCCCCCTTCCTTTTATTGTCTCCATCTAACATATTGCTTCTCTTTTTCTGTCCTCCTGACCTTTCCTCCTTATTTTATCAGTTCCGCTATCCCTTTCTCCTCCTTTATTCCTAATTTGCTTTTTCTCTTGCCCTTGGTTTTTTTTATCCTTTCCTTCACTCTGTTAATTTTTGTTGTTCCCTGCCTTCTCATGTTTCTCTTTTTTCTCCTTTTCCTCCTTTCTTTTTTCTTTCTCGAGATATCATTTTTTTTTTGGTTCATTTTTGCCACGTGTTAACCCATAGGCATGGGGATAGCTGCAAATATAGGCTTACTTTTAAAGCGATATGTAGTCTGCACACACATTTTGCTTTCGGTCATAGTTAAGCATGGCATGTATATTCAGAAAATACGTTTCTGATTTATTTTGTGTGTGCGAGTCTGCGAGCCTGAGAGTACTTTAGCATTTTCTCCTACAGCAGAGAAATCTCTAGGGCAGGCCTTGCAATGCACGTGTACCATTCCTGCCCCGGGCTAACATTATTCTTAATTTTGAATCAGTAAGACAAGGTTCGTTTCTATTCATCAACTAATGGACTTTGGGCAGTTAGCAAGTTACTGGCTGTGCTCCGGGCTCAATCTCTATAAGTACAGTATCAGCTCTTGTATCTCATGATAAGGAGACTAAAACTTGAGTAAGACACTCACTTCTCTCAAGTGATTCATCATAAACAAGAGTCAAGGGATCAAATAGCTCATTGAGGACCCTGCAGGATACAGCTATTATGCCAAGAATAATGTGTGTTCCATGCAACAAGACAGGGTATTCTAGGAGCAGTCTTTAAGTTGCATGATCTTTATGTTTCCCCCTATCTAATCCATATATTAGACAGTTGCTTGGGATAGGTTTCATTGATCGGAACTAGCTCTCACTTTTCAAAAGGTTGTGGACCCCTGATCTAGAATGACACCCAATTTCTTCACTTTATCGGCTGGCTGAAGAAACCCTCTTAAAACTTTGGATATTTTAGGAGCAGAGTTAGATGACCTACATCTGGTCCCAAGACAACAACCCCTGTCCCAGCTGTGCTACGTTGGAGACAGTTGTCATTCATCCAGGCCTTGAGTTTATTTAGCACAAGTCCAATATCACTCCAGTGGAGTAACAAAACTTGAGGGCCCGCCTTACAAGGTACATGGAGGGGCCTGCACACCACGCTTAATCAGGAGCTCTAAGGCCAGAGTACTGTGCTGAGGGGGCCCCTTGCTGCTCGGGGCCCCCCACACCATGGGGGCTGCGGGGGCCTGTGTTGGGCCAGTGGATCAGTCCTTGACCTGGTGTGTGGTTAGAGTCTAATATATATCTGGCTGTCATCTGTATAAGATTGCACTGACACATAAACACTGCGAAGGAGATGAAACACTCAACTGAGATATGTATATATAAATATTTTTTTTTTAATGGGACAATGGACAGTAACAAGTGAAGAATACCAAAATCCTGTCCCCCTTCCAGAGATATGCTAGTAAGCCACTGACTCCTAAAGGTCATTTGTATAGTGTTTGGACCTCACGTTGACCTTTCAGATAATAGCTGCTTCTCTGACTAAGACATGTGCCTCCTTCTACCTCTGGTGGCTCTGCACTATATCACCCACACTTCAGGACAGGAGCACATCAGGTCATCTTTCAGGATTGTGTAGAGGTATTATGGTCCCACCAAAGAGGCCTAAGTTAGTAAATGTTGTTATACACTTGCACATCATTGCTACTCAGTCTCATTGCCGTTATATGTGCCTTGTTGGTGGGATGCAAGGTGTGGGATCTCTGAAGCTCCTGTCTCTGAAAGATCACCATGTTATCTTGAATCACTATATAAATTCGACCCCATAACATTCACTGATGCACCCTCTTCAGAGTGGGATACTGAAGCAGCAGCCTCAAAGGGTTTGAGGCATATATCTTTGGCAATCACAAGAATAACTCCTAGTGAGTTCAAGCTGGTCTGTGTGTCCAGAGGTCTCTTCCTACGAATACAGGTAGTTTATTTACACTTTCTTTTTTATGATCTGGCTTGACAGTGCAGCTGTCACAAGATAATAATGTGGGAATAACCAAGAGAGGGGTTTTGGCTACGCTAACATGTTGGGAGCTAGGAGTGCACGTTTTAAGTGAGCAGAAGTTGTGTGCTTCCCAAAAAAACTGTGTGTCCTCCACACAGCTGTGATTATCTATTTTATCCTACTTCCTGGGTTTGAAGTTTCAGGGGCCCACACATGACTTATTAATGTTGTTAAAGTGTGTTAGATAACTAGATATGTTTTGATGTTTTTCTCTGGCAGCAGCACAGATGGGCAGTAATTAAACTACATAGATGTTTAGGTCTGGCTTGACATTGCAACTGTCACCTGACTTTGTAACCTATTATTGTACAGTTCTTTGCTTCGACACAAATACATGTCCATTCCCATGCTATCTACTTGTGATGCTTCACATTACCATCCAGCATCGCTTTAAAGCCGGACCTATCAGCATTGCAATGCTTGTTAGGAATTTCTTACCTGTTCTTGTTGTGCCTATTGCTCTCCTGCTGGGGGAGCTTGTCTCGCACCATGCTGCTCCTGAGTCACCAAACCCAACCATGATCTTTGCCCTTTACACCACCAGCTTATCACCCAAAACAGGACATTTTTGTCCATTTCTTTCATCTGCGGGACTAACTGGATCTAGTGATTTAGGGTTCTAGTGACCGACTGCTTACACGAGAATACCGCAGTTGTTTTTCAAAGGCATTTCAACAAAATACATCTGGGGGCTGGCTACAAAATGATAATGTAAAGTAATGGAAACTAGCTTTTGGAAAAAAAATCCCTGCATATCTAATTTTAATTATTCAAATCATATGTATGTCGATCCATGCTGAATAAATGCAAAACTGTGAACACAACTGTTGTTCCTTTTTAAAAGACTATGTTATACAGTAGTTATATTTTAAAGTTGCCCATCAGGCTGCGGTGCACAGTAGTTCACAATTGTGAGACACAATTGTCTTAGACACATTTTCAGGTTTAGGTAGGAGTAATACAATAAGAGTACTCTTCTGCTGCCAAAGAAAAGCATCAAAGTGGTTAGTCCTCCCAAAAGTACTTGCAGTTGCTTAGAGGAATTTAGGAACAGATATTTTTTTTTTAAAGCTTACATTTTGTGCAAATGTCATGGCACAAAAATAAAGCAGAACTGCTGTCAGCTGCGGCCCTGAAACAAGTCAAGCTGGCAGCACATTTTGCACTGCAATTAAAAATGTCTGCTCGCTGTGCTCATTCACCATAAACAGGAAAGGCTCCTGCATTACTTTTGTTTAGCTTTCACAACAACGGCACAAGAATGCTGCAGGTCATTCGCGGCTGATCGTATCTAAAATAAGCTCCGCGGAGTAATTTTCTGGCTGAACAATGATCCATATCTGATGTCGCACTGTGTTTTAAATGAAACCTAAACATTAGCACAGTAGAAAGTGGCACAATCTACTCTATACATTGAAATGTCGAATTGGTGGGTAAAGCAAATTATTTAGAAAATATCAACTATTCATGAGCAAGCTGGGTTAAAATATCAATTTTACATGAAATGGACAAGAAAATACAGTATTCTGCAGACTGTTTGATACATATTCTTCTAACACTTCTGACTGCTTGTGGTTAGGCAGCATTTTCATTCACTTTTATCTGTGCTTCGTTTGTCATAGCACCGACTTACGAGTTAATTATACTGAAAAGCACACGTATGATGTTTTGTTGAATTTATTTTAAAATAGGTTTAACCATTGGAAAATACCAAGTGCTCTAAAATGAGATGTTCTAAAAGTATTATTCGGGGTGTTGGAAAGTGGATTATTGGTAGGGGCAAATGTAAGTCTGCCACTGGCAATAAGGCCACTAACTCAGTATAGGGCTCAGAATAGATCTTAGAAAATTATTCCTATGCTCAACCCTTGGTAACGTGGCTGCGAGCAGGCATGCTTAACATCAAGGACAGGTATTTAAAGCATTTAAAAACACCAAGTCAGTAAATAATTAAAGCAGAACAAAAAATAAAAATCCAATAACAATTTATAAAAAATAGGAAATATTTTTATCTTTAAATGACACCAAAACGAAAACAATCCACTGTAGGGAACCAGAGATATGCATTTTTACAGATGAGTCACTTTCTAGAGCTTAGAAACCAACAGTGCCCCTTTTGGTCATTTTGTTGCCTCTGACAGGGACACATTCACCTTTAGCAACTGTTCTAGAGAATCTCTCACCAGTCTTGTGCAGCCCCCTCCAGTAGGCTGATTCCTGTTAGAACTCCTTCCTGAAGTTCTTCTTGCCGGTCCCAAAGTATCCAACACACAATCCAGGGGTCTGGAATCTCCAAGAGGGTCCTTGAAAGTGTGAGACTTCAATTCTCACAAACCACTTGAACCAAACCCTTACAAATTCACTGGTAGTACTCCAGGCTGGGGATTCTTGTGGTGATGTTCCAGGTGAGCTTGGTTAACCTGTAGCTTGCAGGGAGTCTACTCTTTAGTCCTTTTGAAGCAGGCTTGATCCACAGGCCTGTAGGTTCAAATGGTTTGAAAAGGCTCAATCTTCAGAGTGCAGGTCTTAGGAAATGCACATTAAATTTCCAGCATGGCCCGTCTTGCTTTCTTAAGTTTCAAGCAGCAGATCTGGGGGTCTCTGCCCCTCTCAGAACCTATTCCATATTATCTGGGTCAAGCAGCCGGTCACTCCTGTCCAATGGGCTGCAGGGATCCACCCAAAGGTATGACCACTTCCTGCAAAGTGTGGCAAAATGCTAACTCAGAAACCACTATTCTTCCAAAATTCCAAATGTCGGAATTTTCAGTGGGGAGAGAAGAGCTGGCTAAACACACACCTAAGATTGCTAATCTTCATAGTCTCTCCCCCTTGCATCTGCTCATTCCTTTCTTAAGCATAGCACCTGGCTGTAGGTGAACAAGGTAAAGTTGTAAATGGCACTGGGGTGCTCCCCTTACTCTTGAAGTCCATGGTTTATGACTCCCCCCCCCTGCTCTGGCATTCCTATGCCCAGCAACCTCTCCTCCAGAGAGGCTACTAACCCAAGGGGTCATTTATCACCTCTTCAAAGCAGCCAGGCTCACCCACTTATCTCTGACAAATCAGGGCAGAGCAATACAGGGTTGAATTTTGGCTTAAAGATGAAAAAAGTCTTATAACTTCTTGTATGTACATTTTGCAATAAATTCAACAATACCATATTGTTGGATTTATCATTACCATTCTACTAAATCCTGGCTTTTCTTTCTCCAGTTATTAACGAATAACCTCTTCCAATGTTAACCTATGGCATGGGGTTTGCAATGGGAAAAGTGACTTAGGCCATTTTTCCAGAACTAGGGCCTAAAAAACATATTTTATAAGTACTCTACATATACCTACAGGACCCCCACCCCAAGAACACCTATGGGAGATTTTAGGGGTTCTGAATATGTCAGAACATTGCAGATCCTGCCTCCACAGTGCTCTTACCACCAAAGTCGAATTTGGGCAGCACTTTATCACAATGTGGAGAGTGAAATGTGCAATTTCACTTTATCCGGGGCATATAAAATTCATTTTATAAGGGTCCACCTTATAGGTACCTGACCCCCTACCCCTGGGGGTACCTAATATGCCCAAACATTATAGGTTAACCATTTTAAATGCCCCAACCACAAAAGTCGAGTTTGTGCCCAATTTACTTTTTAAAAGCAGTCCTGTAGCACAGAGCCGCTTTTAAAAATGAAAGGTATTCGGACTTGTATAGCGCACTTATACCCTGAGGTGCCTTGGCACTGTACGCATACCACTGTGGAACCCTTCCTGGCTTTTACCTGTGAAATGCCCAGTCCTGGGCACCCCCAAGGTGAAGCCAGGCGTCCCAGCGCTGTTGGGGCCATTGTGGAGATTAAGCAAGCTATTTCCCAGAGTTGCAGAGTGGGACCCATGATTAGAATAGGCACGAGGCGAGAATTATCAGGTCTGAGGAAATTGAGCCCAAGACCCGCCAAGACGGGAATTGAACCCTGGTCCCCGGCCAGACCTCTGCATCAGGGTCTGCCGCTCTAACCATTGAGCCACACTTCTCCACAAAAGAAAAGAGCTCAGGATTCAGCAGTGCATACATGCAAGTGCAGAAAGGGCTGCTAGCCTCTAAACTGCCCTGCCCTATTATTATACCAGGGACTGATATGTAATTTCAATCCCCCTGCCCTAATATGTACTAGCGCCCTATGGGGTAGAACATACCAATCACAGGGGTATCCCAACCCTTGTGTACCCTAGTGTATGTAGGGGTTTTCACTGTATTCTTAGTGTTTTCGGCATAGGACTGGCCCTGGGCCTGGTTAGGCAGAGCCCAGGGTCAGTCATTGTCAGTTACCACCAGTATCAGTCAGCACAAAGTTGGGGGCTGCCCAGGGTACAGGATGACTTTGCAACAGGGGAAAAACATGAACATAAAAAAAGAACAATACAAGTCCGTTGTTAGGGTGCATTTATACATGGATGGCTCAGTCAGAGTAATAGGCACGAGGCGCTGAGAAGAGGTGGAATACCACAAGTATTACATAAGTCAGAGGTTATGTGCTTTCTGACACAGAATGCTTGTTAGGGTACATAATGTTAATATGTCAGATGAGGAGGATCTCTACTGACCTCCTCACAGATCTTAGAAGATGTAATAATAACATAGATAACGTAGCTTTTCATAATGCACACCTTCAATTTCTAAGTACTTTAAATAAAAGGTGTTCCTCTAATCTAATTTGATGGTACTTGGAGTATCAACCCCAGAAGTATAAAAGGTCGAGTCAGATTTGCTAGGATTTGTACTTATCGCCTTTGTATCAGAGGTGTGTGTGTGTGTGTGTGCGTGCATGCACATGCCTGCAGGTCTGTGTGTGTTTTTGTGTGTGTCAATCACTGAGCGATCCAACGTGCAGAAACAAGAACTAATGGGGCATAGGGGAATGGTAATGGTAATGGAATTGGGATAATGATTTGGGCTAGGTTGTGTAATTGAACTAAATTCAGATTTCAGTCTCGTCTTCCACTGGGTATCACGAAACTGAGCATTTGCCCAATGGGTTGACAGATATGTTTTGTCTTTTGGGCAGCCTCTCTAAAAACAATCATTACCAAAGGGAGAGGGTTCTCCAAAGTTGGTCCTAGAAGGCCGAATCCATGCCAGATTGCTAAGGTAACTACATTTATCTAAATGGAGATCTGCATAAAATCTGTCATGGATCCCGCCCTCCAGGCCATGCACACTGCACGTCTGAGTCTCACCTCTCCTCCTGGTTCAAACAAGGTACCAGGCGCTCTCCATCAGTGCCCTGACCAACACCACACGCCTACCCGAGTGTCAAAGACTCATTCCTTCTTAGTGCCCACGATGTCACGGCACTCTTCACTAGTGCTTGGACTGCACTGCGACACGCACCCTCTGCGCGTCCCGAATCTTGGCTCCCTTCAACGATGCCCACAGTCCACAGGCGCTAAAACACCTGTAGCCGCACCAAGACACACACCCTGAGTGTCAGAGTCTTGATTCGCTCCGGGTGCCCACGATCACCTTAGGCACCCCTTCGGAGGTCTCAGGTTGCCACGACAACGTCCCACCACCACATAACTTGAGACTTCCTGGAAACTTTCATGTTCCTGTGTTTCCGAACAGGGAGCCAGCTCAGCTCAGGCCCTTGGGGTACAGGATGCAGCACATAGTAAAGTCCTTATAAGGAAGAAGGGGGGGCATGACCCACTGCAACGCCCCTTCAGTCTCTCCTCGGTCAAGAGCTACAAACTGCCCACAAGCCCCAGATCACGAAGCAAGGGTCAAGTGTCCCCCGCAGCCTATTCAGCAACTCTTCCTGAGGCAGAGATTTTCTTTCCGATCACGGACAGGTCAAAGCCGCCAGAGGCTCGACCAGTCCACGGCGTCTTCAAAGCGTTCCCAGCACTTTTATGAATGATACCGAGACCGCTCTCGACGGCATCATCTACATGACAAAAACCCCAGTCTTGGGGTTACAGTTCATCCAGTTATACCCCTCACTGTCTTTGAAGTTTCCTTGTGCTCAGGGGTCCCCAACCCTTCCCTAAATCAGTCTTGAGTATCTCCCCCCCGTGTCACCGTCCTTTATTTGATACTGGGGGCTTGGATCTTTAATCACTCAGAGGGAGATCAGTCTATTGTTTTATGGCTCTGAACCAGGCCTCTTCACCTCGCAAAGCCTCTCCTTCTCCCCGCTCCAGGTGCAGGGCAGCCTGGCGCCATCTCCACCCCTCCCCTGGGGCATGACCTCCCTCAGCCTTCCTCACCTATCCCAGATCCAGGCAGGCAATTCACATTCTGCTGAGACACACTAAAAGGTCTAATGAACAAACTAGCCCATTTTCTCAAACAGTGGTTTGAGGACACAGTGACAGAACCATCTACCCAAAAAGATGCGTTATGACGCTGTGAGTTCAGACATACCAAACTTCACTGTTCCATTTCGAATTCATGGGAAACTAGGCTAACAATACTACACCCAGCCTCCCCCATTCTGTCCGATGGGCAGGATGAGCTTTCACCAGGGAAAAGGAAATGGAGTATTTTCCACTGTCAGGGCCTAGCACCCACACTGGCACAGGTCCTGCCTTTTACCTACACTGCACCCTGTCTAGGGGTTACCAAGGACGTCCTACAGGGGTGCCCCATGTGTACGCAAAAGGGAAAGTAAAGCCTGACAAGTTGCAGCACTTGTCAGGACAGCATGCTAATTTAGCTTAATGCGTGTAGGCCCTACACTGAAGACCTGTGTTCCCTCTCTGCGCATTTCTTTAGTACTAGCTCTGGCACACACAGTGTGCATCACTTAGGGATCTTGCTAGTAAGGCAAATGTACCAATCAGAGACAACCAAACACCAGCACAATTTATACAGGGAACATCTGTACTTGCACATTGATTAGCAGTGGCAAGTACCTACAGCATCTAACTTCACAGGAGGCAAAGGCAAAAAGTCTGGGGTAATCACGCCAAGCTATGCCAGGTCTAACAATACCTGAACTATTTTCTAACTGACATCCTACAATATTAGCAACCATGTCCACTTCCATTTTCTTTCCAGCCTCATCATTCTTTTCAGTACTTTTCTTCTTTGTAACCTCACTAGAATGTTTCTCATATTTTCGTTTTGGACGTATCAAACGTTTTTCATAAATAGGATATTCACCTAAGTAAGGAGCATAGAGTCTTCTTAACCTATTGTACTCTTTTACACAATTTACATCTGCACTAACTTTTTCCTCATCAAAATCAATCAAATACAACCCAGATAATGTCCTTTCTCGAGACAATGCAATATATGCCATACCCTCTTTAAACACAGACCTTCCAATATTTACCAAAGCATTGTCACCACTTAAACCTTGAGATTTATGAATGGTCACTGCATATGCTAAACAAACAGGAAAGTGTTTTCTACGAGCATACAAATATTTTACTAGCAAGAAAAGAACACCGCAACGTGCAATCTGGTTCACCTCTTCCATCTAATCAAATTTAATCTTCAAAAATTCAATTCCATCTCTAATTGGATAACTAACAAAGTTGACAATTTTCCTCATTGCTCCATTTACTAAACCTTTCACAACATCTAAATTATGCCGTAATATTACCCAACAGTTTACTGATACACATAAGGTCTTTTCCAAACCAGCAGTCTTAGATATTGATTTTCCAAAGAGTCTAATTTTAACTGTAATTTCTCTGACAGAAGAATAGTTACTCCTTTATTTCTATTTTATAAGGGACTATCATTTTCATTATCTGTTGTTTCTCCAGTTTCAACAGTTCTTCATTAAATGTCGAGCATTCTTTCAGTGTTGGCATAAGGCAAATTATAGATGATGTCTTTTCTACAATTTGTGGGTAGATTGTTTCAGGTGCAATATTTTCTTTTGGAAACACGTTTGTTAGAAGCCAACTTTCTAAAGCTTCTTTGCCATCCTTTGTTAAGACACCAATTCTAATAGTTTGAAGAATGTTTCCATAATATTTGTCATTTGCTTGTCGCATGTTCTTAATAAGTTCTTTATATTCAAAATAACTCCAAATATTCATATTTCCAATACTTTCCAATAATTTTTAGTGTCTTCAGGAAGAAGGGTCTTAAAAACTGTTTGGCTTTTCACAGGTAAGAGTTGTAGTAGATCACCGAATACAAGTACATGTTTTCCTCTAAATAAAACATCGTAATTTGTTTTTAAAATCTGCTGTATTGTCACACGTACAAACATATGCATTAAGTTTGAAACCATGCTTACCTCATCAATTATCAGAAGCTTCATTTTCTTCAGTACTCTTGAAACTTCGAAACAAGCTTCTCCAGATAGCTTGTTATATTCCAACTTATTTTCATGTTCTACTGGTAACATAGGTAAACAATGTAATGTAATCCCTTTGATATTGTGTGCTGCTAATCCAGTTGGAGCAGCTACAACACACGATAAATATGAATCCGTTGTTTTCTGTAGATAACTTGACAAACATTTAATCAAGAAATGTTTTCCTGTTCCAGCTTGCCCACTGATGTACAAAAGAATAGGTTTAAATGATGTACATTGGCAAACACTCTTTTTATGCAGCAGTCCGTGTTCTATTTGTTGTATAACTTAGTGATATATTTCTCTCTGTTCCGTATTCAGGTGTTCTTCTAAGTTTTTCAAATCAATATTTTCCTGTTGTGCTTGTTGCATCACCGTTTCCACTTCACTCATTGCTATTACTGCTTCATTTTCAAGTATGGCTTCTCCTAGTGGATCTTGGCTTTGTGCAGCAGACCTATCTTGAGAACTATCTCTAGCTATTTCAGCAGCAATGGTACTTTCTTGATTAATCTCTTTGTTCAACATTTGGAGATAATTTGGAAACATTGTACATTCAATGCTATCTTTACGTGCATTGAAAGAATTTTTACAGCAGTCAAAATCTCCAAGTAATTCCATTTCACTCTGCCAAGGTTAGAAGAGTTGCAGAAGAGCTAAATATAAAAAACTCCTTTTATCTGGAGTATCACAACATAGTTTCCTGTGATTAATCAGATTTCCTTTGGCATGTTTTACCAAACATCCTTCACATCCACTTATAGCATATTTCCCTTCATTTATATTTTCCTTAAAATGTTTCCTAAAGCTGGGATATTGTAGTACTTTATATAGACACATCTTTTCAAGGTGTGGACTTCTGTGTGGATAGTACGTATCCAACATATTGGTTTTACGAATATCTGTACTTTCCGGTACATTCAGTGCCAAGTCTTCAATTTCTTGTATGGATTTCAAAACATGATTTCGTGTCGCAGCAAGACCTAGACTTATCCAGAGGATTCCTCTTGACTTTGAATATAATATTAACTTGCAGATGTCAATCGACCTGAACACTCATTCGATCCAATTTCTCGATGTGAAAGCATCTTCCAGCTGAAGCTGTACACTTTTTTGCTAATGAATTTCGTTGCGTGCACTGCATCGCATTTGGGGATGCAATGTGCGCAACAAAATTTGTTTTCTTTCTTTATATGTTTATTTACCTGTAATCCTCCGTAATCCATAGATTACTACCCCCCACCATGCTCCTCCCCCTCCCCACGTCACCGCCCGGCAGCTACTCCCACCACCGACCACTACTGTTAGGTAGTGGCTGTGTGATCGAAGGACTTCAGCAGTAGTGGCTGGGTGATTGAAGGAGTGCAGTGCTACTGCCTGGGTGATTACACGAGAACAAGGGTAGTGCTTGCATGATTGGAACAGTAGTAGGGTAGTCCCTGTATGATTACATAATTGCATAGGTAGGGCCTACATAATTTTGAAAGTGCATCAGCACTGCCTAAGTGATTAGAAGTGTGCATAGATCCTAACAGTGTGAGTGGAGCAGTGGCAGGATAGTGACTGATTGATTGAACCAGTGTTTAGTTAATCCATTCATGAATGTATGATTGTAGAAGTGTGTCTGGGGATCACACAAGTACATACGTAATGCCTAGTGATTCCATGAGTGCTAGGGTAATACCTGGTACATTTTAGGAGTACCTACAAACTGCTTGAGTGATAATATCTTTACAACCAAATCTCAAACCTCACTTTTGAGCTGCTGCTTTACCATTCTACAACGACGTATAATGTTACACCTAGCCAAATAGAAAGCAGGAACTGTTCACATGTCTCTGCTATATGTCTCACCATATTCCTGAAAACATGCATATATATATATATCTGTACCACAACACTGTCCACACCTCCTAAATTCACAGAACAAACATCAAATTTAAACCAAACACCAAAAAGGATATGGCATATTTAAACTGTACCTCTCTAAAAACGAGTCTAATCACTAATACCTTAACTCAACATATATGCTTCCAACTTGAAAGCAACTCCTACAATTATGTGGTATACTACAAATGTACATATCCACACACTGCAGCAAACTACCAGTAATAATCAGTAATAATCAGTAATCCATATTCCAAAATACACATAATACTATACAGAATATATATAGTAAACAACATTTAAATACATTACAACAAACTGTAATAAACATTTCTACATTTTAAAATATATGTCAAATTTCAAAGTTCATTATTTATATTTTACCTTTAAAAACAAAGCCAACACATAATACACCTCACAAATTTGTAACTCACCTTTCAAATTAATTTGTAGATTATGAAACTCTGAAAAGATTTTCTTATGCACACAATCAATATACACCACTGCTCGCAGCAAAGCAAAACCAATAATGGCAAACTTTCCCTCTCTTCCTCCAAACATATACATCTAAATAACAAATCACATTGCTTCCCAGATTATTTCAAATTCTTAAACACATTTCTACTGGTTTCACATATCAACCCTTGCGAACTGACCTCTAAATGAACTCAAACTGCTTCTGGAATTTTCTGGAGTTGCGCCTCCACCCTGCACCGTAAGCGATGGCACCGCAAATCCATATGGGAGTTCAAAAATATATTTCAAATAATTTTACCACTTTTTTCAATAACACACCACTTCTAAAGATAGCACTGACTTGGAAACTCTCACTTCAATAACATATTACTTTAATATTAATAACAAATGCACATTTTAATGCCACAGTTAACTTTCAACCCTACCCCCATTCTGCTCAATGCCTGTTTCTATAGTAACAGTTCATGGAACACTCAACTGAACTCACAAGTCACAAGTTCAACATATTTTCAAGTTCACCACACAATGTTGCAAATACAAACAGCATATGTGGTTGACTTTCCAAAATATGAGCTTATCCTATGTAATGTACTTTCAAACGTTTTTTACTAACCAATAAGAAACATGCTTTTTGAAGACAGAAACAAGCACCCTATTTTTGACTGTACAATGTTCTTAAACAAACAATCATTTCTCTTTTTTTTAAACTGCATCTTGTCCACCATTTTAGACACCTCTACCAACTGACTACTTCAGCTACAGACATCTTTTCCTTACAGCCAGACTTCCCTTCAAGATGCTTAGAGTGTGGATTGTGAGACACAGCTATGTTTTCTGGTGCAAAAGGTATGCTGAAAACAGACGTATTGACAAAGACCAAACTTTGCAAAATGTGGACATTAAATGGATTGGACAATGAGGATTTAAGCGGCACCAACTGATGCCTTTTGTTAAAACCTTTTTACATCTCCAATCCCCTGACCTCATGATTGTCCACTGTGGTGGCAATGTCCTGGGCACATTAACTGGGGTAGGTCTGGAAATGCTAATGAAGGATACCTTTGCAGAATTGATGTTGCTTTTCCGTAAAACTGTAGTGGGTGGGATCGGAAGGACACAGCGTGCTGACCTGACAGGAGCAGTGAATGGCAGGAGCGGTGACCGGGCAGAAGTGGTGACCAGGCAGGTGCGGTGACAGGGCAGGAGTGGTGACGGGGCAGGAGAGGTGATGGGGCAGGAGAAGTGACAGGGCAGGAGTGGTGATTAGGCATGAGCAGGAGCGGTAACCGGGCCAGAGCAATAAAATGACAGGAGCGGTGAACGGGGCAGGAGCGGTGAACCAGGCAGGAGCAGTGAACGGGGCAGGAGCAGTGAACGGGGCAGGAGCAGTGAACGGGGCAGGAGTAGTGAACGGGGCAGGAGCGGTGAACGGGGCAGGAGCGGTGATCGGACAGGAGTCCTGACCAGACAGGAGCAGTGAACAGCAGGAGCAGTGAATGGGAAGGAGTGATGACGGGGCAGGAGCGGTAACGGGGCTGGAGCGGTGATGGGGCAGTAGCGGTGACGGGGCAGGAGCGGTGACGGGGCAGGAGCAGTGACGGGACAGGAGCAGTGAGGGGGCAAAAGAGGCAACAGGAAAGGAGAGGTGACTGGGCAGGAAAGGTGACCGGCAGGAGCAGTGACCGGGAAGGAGTGGTGACCGGGCAGGAGAGGTGACAGTGTAGGAGTGGTGACAGGGCAGGAGTGGTGACAGGGCAGGAGTGGTGATGGGGCAGGAGAAGTGACGGGGCAGGAGAGGTGATGGGGCAGGAGAAGTGACAGGGCAGGAGTGGTGATTAGGCATGAACAGGAGCGGTAACCGGGCAGGAGCATTAAAAGGACAGGAGCGGTGAACGGGGCAGTAGCAGTGAACGGGGCAGGGGCAGTGAATGGGGCAGGAGCAGTGAACGGGGCAGGAGCAGTGAACGGGGCAGGAGCGGTGAACGGGGCAGGAGCGGTGATCGGACAGGAGTGCTGACCGGACAGGAGCAGTGAACAGCAGGAGCAGTGAACGGGCAGGAGTGATGACGGGGCAGGAGTGGTAACGGGGCAGGAGCGGTGATGGGGCAGGAGCGGTGACGGGGTAGGAGCGGTGACGGGGCAGGAGCGGTGACGGAGCAGGAGCAGTGACGGGGCAGGAGCGGTGACGGGGCAGGAGCAGTGACGGGACAGGAGCAGTGACGGGGCAAAAGAGGCAACAGGAAAGGAGAGGTGACTGGGCAGGAAAGGTGACCGGCAGGAAAGGTGACAGGGCAGGAGTGGTGATTAGGCATGAGCAGGAACGGTAACCGGGCGGGAGCGGTGAACGGGGCAAGAGCGGTGAATGGGGCAGGAACAGTGAATGGGGCAGGAGAAGTGAACGGGGCAAGAGTGGTGAACAGGGCAAGAGCGGTGAACGGGGCAGGAGCGATGATCGGGCAGGAGTGCTGACCGGACAGGAGCAGTGAACGGCAGGAGCAGTGAACGGGCAGGAGCGGTGCCGGGGCTGGAGCGGGTGACGGGGCAGGAGCGGTGTCTGGACAGGAGCAGTGACGGGGCAAGAGAGGCAACAGGAAAGGAGAGATGACTGGGCAGGAGTTGTGACCGGGCAGGAGTGCTGACCAGGCAGGAGTGCTGACCAGGCAGGAGTGCTGACCTGACAGGAGCAGTGAATGGCAGCAGGGGTGACCGGGCAGGAGCGGTGACCCGGCAGGAGCGGTGACCGGGCAGGAGGGGTGACCGGGCAGGAGTGCTGACCAGGCAGGAGTGCTGACCGGGCAGGAGTGCTGACCTGACAGGAGCAGTGAATGGCAGGAGCGGTGACTGGGCAGAAGTGGTGACCGGGCAGGAGCGGTGACCGGGCAGGAGTGGTGACCGGGCAGGAGTGGTGACAGTGTAGGAGTCGTGACAGGGCAGGAGTGGTGACAGGGCAGGAGTGGTGACAGGGCAGGAGTGGTGATGGGGCAGGAGAAGTGACGGGGCAGGAGAGGTGATGGGGCAGGAGAAGTGACAGAGCAGGAGTGGTGATTAGGCTTGAACAGGAGCGGTAACCGGGCAGAAGCATTAAAAAGACAGGAGCGGTGAACGGGGCGGGAGCGGTGAACGGGGCAGGGGCAGTGAATGGGGCAGGAGCAGTGAACGGGGCAGGAGCAGTGAACGGGGCAGGAGCGGTGAACGGGGCAGGAGCGGTGATCGGACAGGAGTGCTGACCAGACAGGAGCAGTGAACAGCAGGAACAGTGAACGGGCAGGAGCGATGACGGGGCAGGAGCGGTGACGGGGCAGGAGTGGTGACGGGGCAGGAGTAGTGACGGTGCAGGAGCAGTAACGGGACAGGAGCAATGACGAGGCAAGAGAGGCAACAGGAAAGGAGAGGTGACTGGGCAGGAGAGGTGACCGGACAGGAAAGGTGACAGGGCAGGAGTGGTGATTAGGCATGAGCAGGAGCGGTAACCGGGCAGGAGCGGTGAATGGGGCAGGAGCAGTGACGGGGCAAGAGAGGCAACAGGAAAGAAGAGATGACTGGGCCGGAGAGGTGACCGGGCAGGAGAGGTGACTAGGCAGGAGTGGTGACTGGGCAGGAGAGGTGATGGGGCAGGAGAAGTGACAGGGCAGGAGTGGTGATTAGGCATGAGCAGGAGCAGTAACTGGGCTGGAGCGGTGAAAGGACAGGAGCGGTGAACGGAGCAGGAGCAGTGAACGGGGCAGGAGCAGTGGACGGGGCAGGAGCAGTGGATGAGCAGAAGTAGTGACGGGGCAGGAGAAGTGAGGGCAGGAGCAGAAGAAGTGACATGGCAGGAGCGGTGAATGGGTAGGAGCGGTGAATGGATAGGAGCGGTGAGTGGGGCAGGAGAGATAGACGGGGAGGAGCGGTGATGGGTTAGGAGAGGTGACAGGCCAGGAGCGATGATGGGGCAAGAGCAGTGACAGGCAGGAGAAGTGACGGGGCAGGAAAAGTGACGGGCAGGAGAAGTAACAAGGCAGGAGAAGTGACTGGGCTGGAGTGGTGACTGGGCAGGAGTGGTGACCGGGCAGGAGTGGTGACCGGGAAGGAGTGGTGACAGGGCAGGAGTGGTGGCCGGGCAGGAGTGGTGACGGGGCAAGAGAAGTGACGGGGCAGGAGAGGTGATGGGGCAGGAGAAGTGACAGGGCAGGAGTGGTGATTAGGCATGAGCTGGTGCGGTAACCGGGTGGGAGCAATAAAAGGACAGGAGCGGTGAACGGGGCAGGAGCAGTGAACGGGGCAGGAGCAGTGAACGGGGCAGGAGCGGTGAATGGGGCAGGAGAGGTGATCGGACAGGAGTGCTGACTGGACAGGAGCAGTGAACGGCAGGAGCAGTGAACGGGCAGGAGCCGTGATGGGGTAGGAGCGGTGACCGGGCATGACTGCTGACCAGGCAGGAGTGCTGACCTGACAGGAGCAGTGAATGGCAAGAGCGGTGACCGGGCAGGATCGGTGACCGGGCAGGAGCGGTGACCGGGCAGGAGTGCTGACCAGGCAGCAGTCCTGACCGTGCAGGAGTGCTGACCTGACAGGAGCAGTGAATGGCAGGAGCAGTGACTGGGCAGGAGTGGTGACCGGGCAGGAGAGGTGACCGGGCAGGAGTGGTGACCGGGCAGGAGTGGTGACAGTGTAGGAGTGGTGACAGGGCAGGAGTGGTGACAGGGCAGGAGTGGTGACAGGGCAGGAGTGGTGATGGGGCAGGAGAAGTGACGGGGCAGGAGAGGTGATGGGGCAGGAGAAGTGACAGGGCAGGAGTGGTGATTAGGCATGAATAGGAGCGGTAACCGGGCAGGAGCAATAAAAGGACAGGAGCGGTGAACGGGGCAGGAGCAGTGAACGGGGCAGGGGCAGTGAATGGGGCAGGAGCAGTGAACGGGGCCGGAGCAGTGAACGGGGCTGGAGCAGTGAACGGCGGCAGGAGCGGTGAACGGGGCAGGAGCGGTGATCGGACAGGAGTGCTGACCGGACAGGAGCAGTGAACAGCAGGAGCAGTGAACGGGCAGGAGCGATGACGGGACAGGAGCGGTGACGGGGCAGGAGTGGTGAGGGGGCAGGAGTAGTGACGGGCAGGAGCAGTGACGGGACAGGAGCAAGGACGAGGCAAGAGAGGCAACAGGAAAGGAGAGGTGACTGGGCAGGAGAGGTGACCGGGCAGGAAAGGTGACAGGGCAGGTGTGGTGATTAGGCATGAGCAGGAGCGGTAACCAGGCAGGAGCGGTGAACGGGGCAGGAGCAGTGAATGGGGCAGGAGCAGTGAATGGGGCAGGAGCAGTGAACGGGGCAGGAGCCGTGAACGGGGCAGGAGCGGTGAACGGGGCAAGAGCGGTGAACGGGGCAGGAGCGGTGTACGGGGCAGGAGCGGTGTACGGGGCAGGAGCGGTGATCGGGCAGGAGTGCTGACTGGACGGGAGCAGTGAACCGCAGGAGCAGTGAACGGGTAGAGCGGTGATGGGCTGGAGTGGGTGACGGGGCAGGAGCGGTGAAGGGGCAGGAGCGGTGTCGGGACAGGAGCAGTGACGGGGCAAGAGAGGCAACAGGAAAGAAGAGATGACTGGGCAGGAGAGGTGATGGGGCAGGAGAAGTGACAGGGCAGGAGTGGTGATTAGGCATGAGCAGGAGCAGTAACTGGGCTGGAGCGGTGAAAGGACAGGAGTGGTGAACAGGGCAGGAGCAGTGAACGGGGCAGGAGCAGTGGATGGGGCAGGAGCAGTGGAAGGGGCAGGAGCAGTGGATGAGCAGAAGTAGTGACGGGGCAGGAGAAGTGACAGGGCAAAAGAAGTGAGGGCAGGAGAAGTGACGGGGCAGAAGAAGTGACATGGCAGGAGCGGTGAATGGGTGGGAGCGGTGACAGGGCAGGAGCGATGATGGGGCAAGAGCAGTGACAGGCAGGAGAAGTGACAGGCAGTAGAAGTGACGGGGCGGGAGAAGTGACGGGGCAGGAAAAGTGACGGGCAGGAGAAGTGACAAGGCAGGAGAAGTGACTGGGCTGGAGTGGTGACTGGGCAGGAGTGGTGACCGGGCAGGAGTGGCGACCGGGAAGGAGTGGTGACAGGGCAGGAGTGGAGACCGGGCAGGAGTGGTGACGGGGCAGGAGTGGTGACCGGGCATGAGTGCTGACCAGGCAGGAGTGCTGACCGGGCAGGAGTGCTGACCTGACAGGAGCAGTGAATGGCAAGAGCGGTGACCGGGCAGGAGCGGTGACCGGGCAGGAGTGCTGACCAGGCAGCAGTCCTGACCATGCAGGAGTGCTGACCTGACAGGAGCAGTGAATTGCAGGAGCGGTGACTGGACAGGAGTGGTGACCGGGCAGGAGCGGTGACCGGGCAGGAGTGGTGACCGGGCAGGAGTGGTGACAGTGTAGGAGTGGTGACAGGGCAGGAGTGGTGACAGGGCAGGAGTGGTGACAGGGCAGGAGTGGTGACGGGGCAGGAGAAGTGACGGGGCAGTAGAGGTGATGGGGCAGGAGAAGGGACAGGGCAGGAGTGGTGATTATGCATGAATAGGAGCGGTAACCGTGCAGGAGCAATAAAAGGACAGTAGCGGTGAACGGGGCAGGAGCGGTGAACGGGGCAGGGGCAGTGAATGGGGCAGGAGCAGTGAACGGGGCCGGAGCAGTGAACGGGGCAGGAGCGGTGAACGGGGCAGGAGCGGTGATCGGACAGGAGTGCTGACCGGACAGGAGCAGTGAACGGGCAGGAGCGATGACGGGACAGGAGCGGTGACAGGGCAGGAGTGGTGAGGGGGCAGGAGTAGTGACGGGCAGGAGCAGTGACGGGACAGGAGCAAGGACGAGGCAAGAGAGGCAACAGGAAAGGAGAGGTGACTGGGCAGGAGAGGTGACCGGGCAGGAGAGGTGACCCGGCAGGAAAGGTGACAGGGCAGGAGTGGTGATTAGGCATGAGCAGGAGCGGTAACCAGGCAGGAGCGGTGAACGGGGCAGGAGCAGTGAATGGGGCAGGAGCAGTGAATGGGGCAGGAGCAGTGAACGGGGCAGGGGCGGTGAACGGGGCAGGAGCAGTGAACGGGGCAGGAGCGGTGAACGGGGCAGGAGCGTTGTACAGGGCAGGAGCGGTGATCGGGCAGGAGTGCTGACCGGACGGGAGCAGTGAACCGCAGGAGCAGTGAACGGGTAGAGCGGTGATGGGCTGGAGTGGGTGACGGGGCAGGAGCGGTGACGGGGCAGGAGCGGTGTCGGGACAGGAGCAGTGACGGGGCAAGAGCGGCAACAGGAAAGAAGAGATGACTGGGCAGGAGAGGTGATGGGGCAGGAGAAGTGACAGGGCAGGAGTGGTGATTAGGCATGAGCAGGAGCAGTAACTGGGCTGGAGCGGTGAAAGGACAGGAGTGGTGAACAGGGCAGGAGCAGTGAACAGGGCAGGAGCAGTGGATGGGGCAGGAGCAGTGGAAGGGGCAGGAGCAGTGGATGAGCAGAAGTAGTGACGGGGCAGGAGAAGTGACAGGGCAAAAGAAGTGAGGGCAGGAGAAGTGACGGGGCAGAAGAAGTGACATGGCAGGAGCGGTGAATGGGTGGGAGCGGTGAATGGATAGGAGCGGTGTGTGGGGCAGGAGAGATAGACGGGGAGGAGCAATGATGGGGTAGGAGAGGTGACAGGGCAGGAGCGATGATGGGGCAAGAGCAGTGACAGGCAGGAGAAGTGACAGGCAGTAGAAGTGACGGGGCGGTAGAAGTGACGGGGCAGGAAAAGTGACGGGCAGGAGAAGTGACAAGGCAGGAGAAGTGACTGGGCTGGAGTGGTGACTGGGCAGGAGTGGTGACCAGGCATGAGTGGCGACCGGGAAGGAGTGGTGACAGGGCAGGAGTGGAGACCGGGCAGGAGTGGTGACAGGGCAAGAGAAGTGACGGGGCAGGAGAGGTGATAGGGCAGGAGAAGTGACAGGGCAGGAGTGGTGATTAGGCATGAGCTGGAGCGGTAACCGGGTGGGAGCAATAAAAGGACAGGTGCGGTGAATGGGGCAGGAGCAGTTAACGGGGCAGGAGCAGTGAACGGGGCAGGAGCTGTGAATGGGGCAGGAGAGGTGATCGGACAGGAGTGCTGACTGGACAGGAGCAGTGAACGGCAGGAGCAGTGAACGGGCAGGAGCCGTGATGGGGCAGGAGCAGTGACGGGGCAAGAGAGACAACAGGAAAGGAGAGGTGACTGGGGAGGAGAGGTGACCGGGCAGGAAAGGTGACAGGGCAGGAGTGGTGATTAGACATGAGCAGGAGCGGTAACCGGGCGGGAGCAATGAAAGGACAGAAGCGGTGAACTGGGCAGGAGCGGTGAATGGGGCAGGAGCAGTGAATGGGGCAGGAGCGTTGAACAGGGCAGGAGCGGTGAATGGCGCAGGAGCGGTGATCGGGCAAGAGTGCTGACAGGACAGGAGCAGTGAACGGCAGGAGCAGTGAATGGGCAGGAGCGGTGACGGGGAGGAGCGGGTGGCGGGGCAGGAGCGGTGATGGGGCAGGAGCAGTGACGGGACAGGAGCAGTGACGGGGCAAGAGAGGCAATAGGAAAGGAGAGGTGACTGGGCAGGAGAGGTCACCGAGCAGGAGAGTTGACTGGGAAGGAGTGGTGACGGGGCAGGAGAGGTGATGGGGCAGGAGAAGTGACAGGGCAGGAGGGGTGATTAGGCATGAGCAGGAGCGGTACTCAGGCGGGAGCAATAAAAGGACATCAGTGGTGAACAGGGCAGGAGCAGTGAACAGGGCAGGAGCAGTGAACGGGCAGGAGCGGTGACGGGGCAGGAGCGGTGATCAGACAGGAGTGCTGACCGGACAGGAGCAGTGAACGGCAGGGGCAGTGAACGGGCAGGAGCGGTGACGGGGCAGGAGCGGTTATGGGGCAGGAGCGGTGACGGGGCAGGAGCAGTGACAGGACTGGAGCAGTGACGGGGCAAGAGAGGTAACGGGAAAGGAGAAGTGACTGGGCAGGAGAGGTGACCGGGCAGGAAAGGTGACAGGGCAGGAGTGGTGATTAGGCATGCGCAGGAGCCGTAACTGGGCGGGAGCAATGAAAGAACAGGAGCGGTGAATGGGGCAGGAGCAGTGAATGTGGCAGGAGCCTCGAATGGGGCAGGAGTGGTGAACGGGACAGGAGCGGTGATCGGGCAGGAGTGCTGACCGGACAGGAGCAGTGAACGGCAGGAGCAGTGAACGGGCAGGAGTGGTGGCGGGGCAGGAGCGGGTGATGGGGTAGGAGCGGTGACGGGGCAGGAGCGGTGACGGGACAGGAGCAGTGATGGGGCAAGTGCTGTGAATGGGGCAGGAGCGGTAAACGGGGCATGAGCGGTGATCAGACAGGAGTGCTGACCGGACAGGAGCAGTGAACGGCAGGAGCAGTGAATGGGCAGGAGCGGTGACGGGGGAGGAGCGGGTGACGGGGCAGGAGCGGTGATGGGGCAGGAGCAGTGACGGGACAGGAGCAGTGACGGGCTAGGGGGGCAATAGAAAAGGAGAGGTGACTGGGCAGGAGAGGTGACCGGGCAGCAGCGGTGACAGGGCAGGAGTGGTGATTAGGCATGCGCAGGAGCAGTAACCGGGCGGGAGCAATGAAAGGACAGGAGCGGTAATCGGGGCAGGAGCGGTGAATGGGGCAGGAGCAGTGAATGTGGCAGGAGCAGTGAACAGGGCAGGAGTAATGACAGGGCAGAAGAAGTGAGGGCAGGAGAAGTGACGGGGCAGAAGAAGTGACATGGCAGGAGCGGTGAATGGGTGGGAGCGGTGAATGGATAGGAGCGGTGTGTGGGGCAGGAGAGATAGACGGGGAGGAGCGATGATGGGGTAGGAGAGGTGACAGGGCAGGAGCGATGATGGGGCAAGAGCAGTGACAGGCAGGAGAAGTGACAGGCAGTAGAAGTGACGGGGCGGGAGAAGTGACGGGGCGGGAGAAGTGACGGGGCAGGAAAAGTGACGGGCAGGAGAAGTGACAAGGCAGGAGAAGTGACTAGGCTGGAGTGGTGACTGGGCAGGAGTGGTGACCGGGCAGGAGTGGCGACCGGGAAGGAGTGGTGACAGGGCAGGAGTGGTGACCAGGCAGGAGTGGTGACGGGGCAAGAGAAGTGATGGGGCAGGAGAAGTGATGGGGCAGGAGAAGTGACAGGGCAGGAGTGGTGATTAGGCATGAGCTGGAGTGGTAACCGGGTGGGAGCAATAAAAGGACAGGAGCGGTGAACGGGGCAGGAGCAGTGAACGGGGCAGGAGCAGTGAACGGGGCGGGAGCGGTGAATGGGGCAGGAGAGGTGATCGGACAGGAGTGCTGACTGGACAGGAGCAGTGAACGGCAGGAGCAGTGAACGGGCAGGAGCGGTGACGGGGCAGGAGCCTTGACGGGGCAAGAGAGACAACAGGAAAGGAGAGGTGACCGGGCAGGAAAGGTGACAGGGCAGGAGTGGTGATTAGACATGAGCAGGAGCGGTAACCGGGCGGGAGCAATGAAAGGACAGGAGCGGTGAACTGGGCAGGAGCGGTGAATGGGGCAGGAGCAGTGAATGAGGCAGGAGCGTTGAACAGGGCAGGAGCGGTGAATGGCGCAGGAGCGGTGATCGGGCAGGAGTGCTGACAGGACAGGAGCAGTGAACGGAAGGAGCAGTGAATGGGCAGGAGTGGTGACGGGGTGGAGCGGGTGGCAGGGCAGGAACGGTGATGGGGCAGGAGCAGTGACGGGAAAGGAGCAGTGACGGGGCAAGAGAGGCAATAGGAAAGGAGAGGTGACTGTGCAGGAGAGGTCACCGAGCAGGAGAGTTGACTGGGAAGGAGTGGTGACGGGGCAGGAGAGGTGATGGGGCAGGAGAAGTGACAGGGCAGGAGGGGTGATTAGGCATGAGCAGGAGCGGTAACCGGGCGGGAGCAATAAAAGGACATCAGCGGTGAACAACGCAGGAGCAGTGAACGGTGCAGGAGCAGTGAACGGTGCAGGAGCAGTGAACGGGGCAGGAGCGGTGAAAGGGGCAGGAGCGGTGATCAGACAGGAGTGCTGACCGGACAGGAGCAGTGAACGGCAGGGGCAGTGAACGGGCAGGAGCGGTGACGGGGCAGGAGCGGTGACGGGGCAGGAGCGGTGATGGGCCAGGAGCGGTGATGGGGCAGGAGCAGTGACAGGACTGGAGCAGTGACGGGGCAAGAGAGGTAACAGGAAAAGAGAGGTGACTGGGCAGGAGAGGTGACCGGGCAGGACAGGTAACAGGGCAGGAGTGGTGATTAGGCATGCGCAGGAGCGGTAACTGGGCGGGAGCAATGAAAGGACAGGAGCGGTAATCGGGGCAGGAGCAGTGAATGGGGCAGGAGCAGTGAATGTGGCAGGAGCCTTGAACGGGGCAGGAGCGGTGAACGGGACAGGAGCGGTGATCAGACAGGAGTGCTGACCGGACAGGAGCAGTGAACGGCAGGAGCAGTGAATGGGCAGGAGCGGTGATGGGGGAGGAGCGGTCGACGGGGCAGGAGCGGTGATGGGGCAGGAGCAGTGATCAGACAGGAGTGCTGACCGGACAGGAGCAGTGAACGGCAGGGGCAGTGAACGAGCAGGAGCGGTGACGGGGCAGGAGCGGTGATGGGGCAGGAGTGGTGACGGGGCAGGAGGAGTGACAGGACTGGAGCAGTGACGGGGCAAGAGAGGTAACAGGAAAGGAGAAGTGACTGGGCAGGAGAGGTGACCGGGCAGGAAAGGTGACAGGGCAGGAGTGGTGATTAGGCATGCGCAGGAGCGGTAACTGGGCGGGAGCAATGAAAGGACAGGAGCGGTAATCGGGGCAGGAGCGGTGAATGGGGCAGGAGCAGTGAATGTGGCAGGAGCCTCGAACGGGGCAGGAGTGGTGAACGGGACAGGAGCGGTGATCGGGCAGGAGTGCTGACCGGACAGGAGCAGTGAACGGCAAGAGCAGTGAACGGGCAGGAGTGGTGACGGGGCAGGAGCAGGTGACGGGGCAGGAGCGGTGACGGGGCAGGAGCGGTGACGGGACAGGAGCAGTGATGGGGCAAGTGCTGTGAATGGGGCAGGAGCGGTAAACGGGGCATGAGCGGTGATCAGACAGGAGTGCTGACCGGACAGGAGCAGTGAACGGCAGGAGCAGTGAATGGGCAGGAGCGGTGACGGGGGAGGAGCGGGTGACGGGGCAGGAGCGGTGATGGGGCAGGAGCAGTGACGGGACAGGAGCAGTGATGGGCTAGGGGGGCAATAGGAAAGGAGAGGTGACTGGGCAGGAGAGGTGACCGGGCAGGAGAGGTGACAGGGCAGGAGTGGTGATTAGGCATGCGCAGGAGCAGTAACCGGGCGGGAGCAATGAAAGGACAGGAGCGGTGATCGGGGCAGGAGCGGTGAATGGGGCAGGAGCAGTGAATGTGGCAGGAGCAGTGAACGGGGCAGGAGAAGTGACAGGGCAGAAGAAGTGAGGGCAGGAGAAGTGACGGGGCAGAAGAAGTGACATGGCAGGAGCGGTGAATGGGTGGGAGCGGTGAATGGATAGGAGCGGTGTGTGGGGCAGGAGAGATAGACGGGGAGGAGCGATGATGGGGTAGGAGAGGTGACAGGGCAGGAGCGATGATGGGGCAAGAGCAGTGACAGGCAGGAGAAGTGACAGGCAGTAGAAGTGACAGGGCGGGAGAAGTGACGGGGCAGGAAAAGTGACGGGCAGGAGAAGTGACAAGACAGGAGAAGTGACTAGGCTGGAGTGGTGACTGGGCAGGAGTGGTGACTGGGCAGGAGTGGCGACCGGGAAGGAGTGGTGACAGGGCAGGAGTGGTGACCGGGCAGGAGTGGTGACCGGGCAGGAGTGGTGACCGGGCAAGAGAAGTGATGGGGCAGGAGAAGTGATGGGGCAGGAGAAGTGACAGGGCAGGAGTGGTGATTAGGCATGAGCTGGAGTGGTAACCGGGTGAGAGCAATAAAAGGACAGGAGCGGTGAACGGGGCAGGAGCAGTGAACGGGGCAGGAGCAGTGAACGGGGCGGGAGTGGTGAATGGGGCAGGAGAGGTGATCGGACAGGAGTGCTGACTGGACAGGAGCAGTGAACGGCAGGAGCAGTGAACGGGCAGGAGCCGTGACGGGGCAGGAGCCGTGACGGGGCAAGAGAGACAACAGGAAAGAAGAGGTGACCGGACAGGAAAGGTGACAGGGCAGGAGTGGTGATTAGACATTAGCAGGAGCGGTAACCGGGCGGGAGCAATGAAAGGACAGGAGCGGTGAACTGGGCAGGAGCTGTGAATGGGGCAGGAGCAGTGAATGGGGCAGGAGCGTCGAACAGGGCAGGAGCGGTGAATGGCGCAGGAGCGGTGATCGGGCAGGAGTGCTGACAGGACAGGAGCAGTGAACGGATGGAGCAGTGAATGGGCAGGAGTGGTGACGGGGAGGAGCGGGTGGCAGGGCAGGAGCGGTTATGGGGCAGGAGCAGTGACGGGAAAGGAGCAGTGAGGGGGCAAGAGAGGCAATAGGAAAGGAGAGGTGACTGTGCAGGAGAGGTCACCGAGCAGGAGAGTTGACTGGGAAGGAGTGGTGACGGGGCAGGAGAGGTGATGGGGCAGGAGAAGTGACAGGGCAGGAGTGGTGATTAGGCATGAGCAGGAGCGGTAACCGGGCGGGAGCAATAAAAGGACATCAGCGGTGAACAACGCAGGAGCAGTGAATGGGGCAGGAGCAGTGAAAGGGGCAGGAGCTGTGAATGGGGCAGGAGCGGTGAAAGGGGCAGGAGCGGTGATCAGACAGGAGTGCTGACCGGACAGGAGCAGTGAACGGCAGGGGCAGTGAACGGGCAGGAGCGGTGACGGGGCAGGAGCGGTGACGGGGCAGGAGCGGTGATGGGCCAGGAGCGGTGATGGGCCAGGAGCGGTGACAGGACAGGAGCAGTGATGAGGCAAGTGCTGTGAATGGGGCAGGAGTGGTAAACAGGGCAGGAGCGGTGATCAGACAGGAGTGCTGACCGGACAGGAGCAGTGAACGGCAGGAGCAGTGAATGGGCAGGAGCGGTGATGGGGGAGGAGCGGGTGACGGGGCAGGAGCGGTGATGGGGCAGGAGCAGTGATCAGACAGGAGTGCTGACCGGACAGGAGCAGTGAACGGCAGGGGCAGTGAACGAGCAGGAGCGGTGACGGGGCAGGAGCGGTGATGGGGCAGGAGCGGTGACGGGGCAGGAGGAGTGACAGGACTGGAGCAGTGACGGGGCAAGAGAGGTAACAGGAAAGGAGAAGTGACTGGGCAGGAGAGGTGACCGGGCAGGAAAGGTGACAGGGCAGGAGTGGTGATTAGGCATGCGCAGGAGCGGTAACTGGGCGGGAGCAATGAAAGGACAGGAGCGGTAATCGGGGCAGGAGCGGTGAATGGGGCAGGAGCAGTGAATGTGGCAGGAGCCTCGAACGGGGCAGGAGTGGTGAACAGGACAGGAGCGGTGATCGGGCAGGAGTGCTGACCGGACAGGAGCAGTGAACGGCAGGAGCAGTGAACGGGCAGGAGTGGTGACGGGGCAGGAGCGGGTGACGGGGCAGGAGCGGTGACGGGGCAGGAGCGGTGACGGGACAGGAGCAGTGATGGGGCAAGTGCTGTGAATGGGGCAGGAGCGGTAAACGGGGCATGAGCGGTGATCAGACAGGAGTGCTGACCGGACAGGAGCAGTGAACGGCAGGAGCAGTGAATGGGCAGGAGCGGTGACGGGGGAGGAGCGGTGACGGGACAGGAGCAGTGACGGGCTAGGGGGGCAATAGGAAAGGAGAGGTGACTGGGCAGGAGAGGTGACCGGGCAGGAGAGGTGACAGGGCAGGAGTGGTGATTAGGCATGCGCAGGAGCAGTAACCGGGCGGGAGCAATGAAAGGACAGGAGCGGTGATCGGGGCAGGAGCGGTGAATGGGGCAGGAGCAGTGAATGTGGCAGGAGCAGTGAACGGGGCAGGAGAAGTGACAGGGCAGAAGAAGTGAGGGCAGGAGAAGTGACGGGGCAGAAGAAGTGACATGGCAGGAGCGGTGAATGGGTGGGAGCGGTGAATGGATAGGAGCGGTGTGTGGGGCAGGAGAGATAGACGGGGAGGAGCGATGATGGGGTAGGAGAGGTGACAGGGCAGGAGCGATGATGGGGCAAGAGCAGTGACAGGCAGGAGAAGTGACAGGCAGTAGAAGTGACAGGGCGGGAGAAGTGACGGGGCAGGAAAAGTGACGGGCAGGAGAAGTGACAAGACAGGAGAAGTGACTAGGCTGGAGTGGTGACTGGGCAGGAGTGATGACTGGGCAGGAGTGGCAACCGGGAAGGAGTGGTGACAGGGCAGGAGTGGTGACCGGGCAGGAGTGGTGACCGGGCAGGAGTGGTGACCGGGCAAGAGAAGTGATGGGGCAGGAGAAGTGATGGGGCAGGAGAAGTGACAGGGCAGGAGTGGTGATTAGGCATGAGCTGGAGTGGTAACCGGGTGGGAGCAATAAAAGGACAGGAGCGGTGAACGGGGCAGGAGCAGTGAACGGGGCAGGAGCAGTGAACGAGGCGGAAGTGGTGAATGGGGCAGGAGAGGTGATCGGACAGGAGTGCTGACTGGACAGGAGCAGTGAACGGCAGGAGCAGTGAACGGGCAGGAGCCGTGACGGGGCAGGAGCCGTGACGGGGCAAGAGAGACAACAGGAAAGAAGAGGTGACCGGACAGGAAAGGTGACAGGGCAGGAGTGGTGATTAGACATGAGCAGGAGCGGTAACCGGGCGGGAGCAATGAAAGGACAGGAGCGGTGAACTGGGCAGGAGCTGTGAATGGGGCAGGAGCAGTGAATGGGGCAGGAGCGTTGAACAGGGCAGGAGCGGTGAATGGCGCAGGAGCAGTGATCGGGCAGGAGTGCTGACAGGACAGGAGCAGTGAACGGATGGAGCAGTGAATGGGCAGGAGGGGTGACGGGGAGGAGCAGGTGGCAGGGCAGGAGCGGTTATGGGGCAGGAGCAGTGACGGGAAAGGAGCAGTGACGGGGCAAGAGAGGCAATAGGAGAGGAGAGGTGACTTTGCAGGAGAGGTCACCGAGCAGGAGAGTTGACTGGGAAGGAGTGGTGACGGGGCAGGAGAGGTGATGGGGCAGGAGAAGTGACAGGGCAGGAGTGGTGATTAGGCATGAGCAGGAGCGGTAACCGGGCGGGAGCAATAAAAGGACATCAGCGGTGAACAACGCAGGAGCAGTGAACGGGGCAGGAGCAGTGAATGGGGCAGGAGCTGTGAATGGGGCAGGAGCGGTGAAAGGGGCAGGAGCGGTGATCAGACAGGAGTGCTGACCGGACAGGAGCAGTGAACGGCAGGAGCAGTGAACGGGCAGGAGCGGTGACGGGGCAGGAGCGGTGACGGGGCAGGAGCGGTGATGGGCCAGGAGCGGTGATGGGGCAGGAGCAGTGACAGGACTGGAGCAGTGATGGGGCAAGAGAGGTAACAGGAAAGGAGAGGTGACTGGGCAGGAGAGGTGACCGGGCAGGAAAGGTGACAGGGCAGGAGTGGTGATTAGGCATGCGCAGGAGCGGTAACTGGGTGGGAGCAATGAAAGGACAGGAGCTGTAATCGGGGCAGGAGCGGTGAATGGGGCAGGAGCAGTGAATGTGGCAGGAGCCTTGAACGGGGCAGGAGCGGTGAACGGGACAGGAGCGGTGATCGGGCAGGAGTGCTGACCGGACAGGAGCAGTGAACGGCAGGAGCAGTGAACGGGCAGGAGTGGTGACGGGGCAGGAGCGGTGACGGGACAGGAGCAGTGATGGGGCAAGTGCTGTGAATGGGGCAGGAGCGGTAAACGGGGCAGGAGCGGTGATCAGACAGGAGTGCTGACCGGACAGGAGCAGTGAACGGCAGGAGCAGTGAATGGGCAGGAGCTATGACGGGGGAGGAGCGGGTGACGGGGCAGGAGCGGTGATGGGGCAGGAGCAGTGACGGGACAGGAGCAGTGACTGGGCTAGGGAGGCAATAGGAAAGGAGAGGTGACCGGGCAGGAGAGGTGACAGGGCAGGAGTGGTGATTAGGCATGTGCTGGAGCAGTAACCGGGCGGGAGCAATGAAAGGACAGGAGCGGTGATCGGGGCAGGAGCGGTGAATGGGGCAGGAGCAGTGAACGGGGCAGGAGCGGTGAACGGGGCAGGAGTGGTGAACGGGGCAGGAGCGGTGATCGTGCAGGAGTGCTGACCGGACAGGAGCAGTGAATGGCAGGAGCAGTGAACGGGCAGGAGTGGTGACGGGACAGGAGCGGGTGACGGGGCAGGAGTGGTGACGGGGCAGGAGCGGTGATGGGACAGGAGCAGTGATGGGGCAAGAGAGGCAACAGGAAAGGAGAGGTGCCTGGGCAGTAGAGGTGACCGGGCAGGAGAGGTAACAGCGCAGGAGTGGTGACAGGGCAGGAGAGGTGATGGGGCAGGAGAAGTGACAGGGCGGAGTGGTAATTAGGCATGAGCAGGAGTGTAACCGAGAGGGAGCGGTGAATGGGGCAGGAGCAGTGAACAGGGCACAAGCAGTGGATGGGGCAGGAGCAGTGGAAGGGGCAGGAGCAGTGGATGGGCAGGAGCAGTGGATGGGCAGGAGCAGTGGATGGGCAGGAGCAGTGACAGGGCAGGAGAAGTGACAGGGCAGGAGAAGTGACGGGGCAGGAGAAGTGACGGGGCAGAAGAAGTGACAGGGCAGGAGCGGTGAATGGGTAGAAGCGGTGAAAGGATAGGAGTGGTGTATGGGGTAGGAGTGATAGACGGGGAGGAGCGGTGACTGGGCAGGAGTGGTGACAGGGCAGGAGTGGTGACAGGGCAGGAGCGGTGATGGGGCAGGAGAGTTGACGGGGTAGGAGCGGTGATGGGGAAAGAGCAGTGACGGGCAGGAGAAGTGACGGGGCAGGAGAAGTGACGGGGCGGGAGTAGTGATTGGGTAGGAGCAGTGATTAGGCATGAGCAGGAGTGGTAAATGGGTAGAAGCAGTGAACGGACAGGATCGGTGAAAGGGGAGGAGCGGTGAATGGGCAGGAGCAGTGAACGGGCAGGAGTGGTGACGGGACAGGGGAAATGACAGGGAAGGAGCGGTGACTGGGTAGGAGAAGTGACATGTACTTATATTCCATGCCTATTTATTTATGTACTATTGCATGACATCCACTGATGTGTCTGCAAAGCATACCTGTTGCCCCGAATTTTTGACCTGAATCTTGACCTCCTGTCCTGAATTTTTGTCCTGAATTGTGACCCCTGCCCTGAATTTTTATACTCACCATCCTGAATTTGCGCCTATGCCATTTTTCCTGCTTATATTTTGCATGCTTTACATAAACCTGTATTCCCTATGAGTATTTGCTTTTTCCTGAACTAAACCTCAAATAAACATGTTTATCCATTGTTTGAATTAAACAATGTTATAAGTTGTAACTGGTCAGTGAAATGCTAAGCGTACTAAAATTTGTATGTTTTGCGAATTAAAGCCACACCCCGACTCTGCCCACTGATCCAATTTTTGATTATTCCCGCCCCCTGTATCTCCACCCACAGTTCCCCTACTTTTTATTCCCCACTTCGACCACTGAAGTGGTCCAATCAATTCTGTCCACAGACTGAGAAAGCTAAAAAAATTGTCAATAAAGATATTTCTGCTTATCTCAGAGACCATAGTAAGGGCTTCATATACAACAACAATCTGCGTTTCGATGTGAATGCCATCTACAGGAGTGATGGTGTACAATTCACAGATAAAGGAAACAGAGTCCTTCTCAAGAACCTAAGGCTCTGCATTGGCACTTACATGTAGATACAAATATATCCCAATAAACGCAAGGGCTCTTTTTAGAGTCACCCAATAACCCAACATATAACTAACTTTTTCAAAAAGTACCTTAACTATTTTTGCTTGGAGTTGTGCACCCACTGCCACTTTAGGAGCCGCGCACCCATCTTGTTCACACTAGAGGGCTGTGCTGAGAGCCGCACACCCATCGCGTTCACACTAGAGGGCCACGCAAAGAGCCACGCACCCTTCTTGTTCACACTAGGAGGCCACGCTGAGAGCCGCGCACCCTTCGTGTTCACCTGAAAACTGCGCTAGGGGCGCAACTTCAAATGTCTATCTTTTTTTTTAAACGTTCACTTTCACTAATTTACATTTGCCTCTGGGACCCCATCCCCGAGGCATGGCCACATCTCAATAATTAATGTTCTTTTTAAAAGGAGAGGAGGCTGCGTGGCCCCCCTCCCAGGCCACTTCTGGCCCCAGGGACCCCATCCCCCGGGAGCTGGCCTCTCTGTTGGGGACCGTGGGGGGCGCCCCAATTCCCCCACGGTCCTGCCAGCTCACCGCCTCCTGCGGGAGCTCGCATTGCTTTTCCACACAGGGAGATGCTGACATGCAGCTCTCAGTATGGAACAGCAATCTTTGGATTTTGGAAGCGAGAGCAGGTTTCCCTGCTCTCACTTCCAAAATCCAAAGCAGAGTTTGCTATGCCCTGGCGGGAGCCATGCTCCAGCCCTGTCATAGCAAACAGCAGTGAGCCAGGGGTGGGCCCCCCAGAATACTGCAGGAGCCAGCCCTGGAGGTGGCGGTCCCTAGGGCCATCAAGGGCTCCAGGAGAGGGGCCGCACGTCCCCCCTCCCTCTCTTTTTTACTTTCAGCGTAACCATCTCCGGGTTACAGCTTTTTCGCCCTGTAACTATTTTTGTTAATAGGGTACAAAGGAATGCAGGTATGGCAGGGCGTTAGTGTGCCCTGACCACCCATTTCCTTTTTTGGTCCTGACGAAAAACCGGTAATTTCCAATACGGTTTGAAACATATAGACCTTCCACTTATCTACAGATACACAGGGTCATAAATAACCTATTATTGTATCTACACACACGTTTTTAATATTGTCCAGTAGTCTTAAGAATAAAATATTTCTCCTATAAGTCATACCAGGACAATTTTTAACAAACTTACTTTTTTCTTGCACTCATCATTCATATGCCAGCTCCACTGTATTCCAGGTGTCGCAGCACACCTTGATGGCACTCGGCTGTCAAGGTGGCCCCGATGATGAAGCATGTCACCGACTAGGTCGGTGAGTGAGGGGTTTATTAAAACCAAAGAAGGACTTTCTTCTTTTTCCCACTAGAAAACAATCCCATCTAAATCGCTTCTTGAGCCTTCTATGGTGGTACTCCTCTTTTCTGTTATATAGTGTCCAAAGGACACCCTGTTGCACCCCTGAAATTAGCATGGGTGCACATGTGGCGCACATACATGCCCAAAGGGCATGTATGTGCTTCACATTGCACTTTGAAAAATGCAAAAAAGTGCATTTTTCAAGGAATTTGCAAATTACAACCAACTTGGTGTTGGTGGTAATTTGCGATTCCTTAAGGCCAATTTGCATTTTTTTAATGTTTCTTACATTGCATTTAAGGAATCGCAAAATTTGCAATTCCTTAAATGCAATCACAAAATAAGGAATCGCAACTGTTGCGATTCCTTATTTTGCACTCAATTTTGCTACATACATACCATTTCGCGAAAATGAGTTTGCAAGCGCCAAAATTCTGCGAATTTCGGCGTTTGCAAACCCATTTGAGCTTCATACATATGGCCCCATATCTTTTGAAAGAATTTTTTGTGTTAGTTATGGCCGATTTTGTCAGCCATATAGATTGGGGCAGCAGACATTTAAATTCTAAACAGATGATCTTAAAATAAATGCTTATTGAATGTGGGAAGCCAATAAAGACACTTTTTATGCTGGAGGACGATGAGTGGAAGAAGCTCAGACGGCATCGCATTTAATAGCTATCTCCGCTCATCTTTGACTTATTCAGTTTCATTAGTTACTTAGGGCCCAGTTACGAGTTTGGCAGTGTGGGAGTGGGCCACCACACCACCTCCCCACTCCTACAGCATCAAACAGGGCCACCGCCTGCCTGCCAGATTATCTATTATTGTGTTCTGGCGGGAGGGTGGGATGGCGGTCCCACAGAGGTGCAATTTAAAGGTTCATGTGAGCCCTAAACTGCACCATCGCAGGACTGCCAGTGGACCTTCCTGCACGGCATGGACTGTGCAGTCCCTGCCGTGCAGTAATGGGCTGCATGCACACAGGGGGGCACCACATATGTCTCCCTGCATGCGCCCCTCTGCACGGGGCTAAAAAGCAGCCCTTTTGTGCCCCCCTTTCTTTCCTCACTGCCAGCAGTTTCGTGGAGTAAGAACCTCCATGAGACCGCTGACGTTGTGGAAAGTCGTAATATTCCTTGCATTGCCGCAGGGCGCCATCAGGCATATGCCAGCACTCAGACCACCACTCCACATCCAGGGTGGCGGTACGACTGCCCAAGTTGTAATCCGCGATCGGACCGTCGGTGCAGCGGTGGCCAGACCGCCACCACTGTGTCACCATGAGTTTTTTTGGTCCCTGTTCGGCCCATAGACTATACTGTACCCCTGAGAGGCTGTCCAGTTTCAAACCTGGGATCTCCCCGAATTGTACCAGAGGTTGCGGGGCGAGGGGCACCCTGTTTCTTTTAACTCCTCCCATGCCCATGACGGGCTGAGCTCGTCATGAGCCACGGTGCTCCGGTGCTCATGATGAGCTGAGCTCGTCATGGCCGCACTCTGGGCTAATTCCCCTGCTGTGCTGAGCGTTCCATTAAACGGGTGTGGCCGTGACGAGCTCAGCTCGTCATGAGCACCGGAGCACCGTGGCTCATGACGAGCTGAGCTCGGGGCGCTGTGCGCGCCTCCCCGCCCCCCAGCACAACAGGCTGGGGGGCGGGGTATTTGAACAATAATCTGAATAACCAGAACCTTCCCCAGACTTTCTTTCTAGCTGTGTCTCGGCGCCGGGAAACCCTTTTTGGGTAGCTGTTGCGCCTTACAAATTGAAAAAATAAATAAATAAAATAAACAGGGGAATAGCCCCAGCAGCCAAGGGTTTAATATGGGGCTGTCCTAATATACAAACTAACTATGCAAAGATACAGCGGCCCCCTACTAGGACAACGGGTAGTTGAGTTGACACCCAAAGTGACCCTTTTGGGACCCATGGACGAAATCGGGAGGAGGGGGCACTCGAGTGATGTGCTCTCTCATTGGACTGGGATCCCAGATCGCCAAGAGGGACATATCGAAAAGGTGGGGGATAGAGTGTCCCTAACCCTCAAAGAGTGGAAATGGCTTGGACAGATGCGCTGCACTTGAACACATGGGGCCTCATTTATGAAAAGTGACGCATCGCTGCGAGAAAACAGCGATGCGTCACTTTTCATTGCGACCTCCTTCCGACCCCAATGATGCGTCATATTTACAATATGACGCATCATTGCGCAAGGAATTACAGATACATCAATATTTCTGACGTATCTGTAAGCGCAAAAGTGACGCATTGCTGGAGTGTGTCACAAAAGTGACGCAACTCCAGCAATGCGTCCTTTCACATGGGGAAAGCCCCATGTGAAAGGGCTTGCGTCAGTCTTACGCCTGCTGTGAGGCAGGCGCAAGATTTTGACGCAACAGCGTCCTAAAAGTGACGCAGTGAAATCTCATAGATTTCACTGCGTCACTATTACGAGGCTTTTTGCGGGGGAACACCCCTCTGCATACATTATACCTGACGCAGGTATAATGTAGCGCAGGGGTTTACAAAGTGACGCATCTGCTTAGATGCGTCACTTTGTAAATAGTGCGCAACAGGAGGCATGTTTTACGCCGCCGATGCGTCACAAAAAGTGACGCACCGGCGGCGTAAAAATGACACACGGCCTCATAAATGAGGCCCATGGTGTATATAGCAAGGGGTTGCCCTAGGGAATGTGTTACAATTCAGGGGAACTGACTGGATTTGCACTGAGTATCATGAAGAAACCATATCGTGATACACGTGGACTGTTTCCACGTGCTGTAATGATCATGATATGATACTGGCATTCGCTAAATGTAGGGGTCTTCCTTCGAATGACTCAAACTTGGTTGTATCGTGCTATTGTATTTTGAATTGTGTTAACCTGCATCTTTGTTCAGTTTGTGTAAAATCGGTAGTTCACATCACAGCTCCAGTCATCTGTACAAAACGTAACTCTAGACTTTCATCAGTGTTTTCGGACATATTGCAACGTGACGATCGCAAATATGTAGTCAGGAACTACTCGAGGAAAATATTTTTGCTGCCCAAGGCTTTTCAATTCAATAAGGTATTTTTTCTTCATTTCATCTGCGGTGTGGAGCGTGTGGAATTTGAATGCATGCTCGTTTTATTCAGACGTCAGTGCTTATCGGAGTTTCAGTCTTGTAAAACTAGCAAGCATAGGCGAGGTAACTTTGCTTTTACCGTAGGTACATCTTTATTTTAAAATTATTTACTGTACAAACTGAGCAAATAGCGCCCTCTAGTGGATTTTGTCTATAGAATTTACTTTATAAAGTGAGAAGCCTTAGTGTAAGCAAGCATTCAATTGCGGAAGTTACATTGTGGTTAAGTAAAATTACCTTTAATCTAAACTTCGGGCATATTAACAGGAAATCGCGCATCACTGAGCCAAGGTGCGTTAAAATGTATTGTTCCTGCGTAAAAAATCCATACGACGCCAAGGATTTATAATACGGACCTCAATTCCGCAAGGTTCCAAGGATGTGTCAGAAATTCTAACGAATCCGTAGGAGGGAAGGATGCCGGAAGGCATCTATCCCATAAGTGGCACATTGTCATAGTTGGTCATAAAACTGACGGAACTACCAATGCTTCAAATGGCGCATGTAGCCTACTGTATGGGATGCAGTGCAATAGAGTGTCAAAAAGTGTCATGCATGCAAGTGGGCATAATTTACCTATGTGTACCACTATGCCCACGTATGTGTGACATAAGTCTTTAATGGTGTGTAATAAAATGATTTATCCTCGTTGCGCCAATCTAGCGCCTGCTATTCAGTGGAGTTAATTTTCGGCGCGACCTCAGATTTACACATTCTAGTAAATCTGGGGCAGCTTCAAAAAGTAATGGATGCTGCAGTGGAATGCTCACAGCAACACCTATTGCACGCCCCTTTCACTCAGAGATCTGAGTGAAAGGGTACGATAATTACAAAGTGGCTTAATGCCATTTTGTAAATAAGGAGCTGTGCATTGCACCACTGAAGCATCCTAAAAAGTAACTCTCCAGTGGGGCAATGCCCTTGTAAATATGCTCCTTTGTATCTGGGTTTACACAGCCGTCTGATTAGGAGGTTGCAGGTGGTACAGAATACAGCAGTTCGGCTATTATTAAGGACTCGCACTTCAATCTCTTATTCTTAGAAGAAGCAGCATTGGTTGCCGATCAAAGAGAGAATACTATTTAAAACTCTGGGGCCTCATTTATGAAAAGTGACGCATCGCTGCGTGAAAACAGCGATGCGTCACTTTTCACTGCGCACTCCTTGCGACACCAATGATGCGTCATATTTAATGTATGACGCATCATGTCGCAAGGACTTACAGATACGTCAGTATTTCTGACGCATCTGTAAGCGCAAAAGTGACGCATTGCTGGAGTGTGTCACAAAAGTGACGCAACTCCAGCAATGCGTTCTTTCACATGGGGAAAGCCCCATGTGAAAGAGCTTGCGGCAGTCTTACGCCTGCTGTGAGGCAGGCGCAAGATTTTGACGCAACAGCATCCTAAAAGTGACGCAGTGAAATCTCATAGATTTCACTGCGTCACTATTACGAGGCTCTTTGCGGGGGAATAATGGTATAATGGTATATAATGGTATATAAAGGTATAATGTGGCGCAGGGGTTTAAAAAGTGACGCATCTACCTAGATGCGTCACTTTTTACATATGGCGCAAGAAGGCGCATTTTGTACGCCGCTGGTGCGTCACAAAAAGTGACGCACCGGCGGCGCAAAACTGACGCAAGGCCTCATAAATAAGGGCCCCAGTCTGTTAAAACCTTTTATGGCGCTGCTTCACAGTATCTTTTCGACAGGCTTATTCATTACCTCTCTGCTAGGGCCCTTTGATCCTCTTAGGCAGAATTGCTTTTTATTCCTAAAATGAAGTTATTAAGTGCAAAATGATGGGAGGCTCTTCTTTTTCTTTTTTGGAAGCTCATGCCTAGAACCATCTCCCTCTACAGCTCCATAAGATTGAAAATGAATTTCATTTTTGGAAGTCTCTCAAAACCTGGGGGCTTATTTGCAAAAGGCCTGCGTGTTGGAGCGTCGCTTTTTTTGAACCCTTTGGTGGCGAAGGCCTCTCAATCATATCTATGAGGTGAAGCAAAGCCACCCTCTGCGACTTTGCATGGCCTCAAAGATATAGAGTAAGGCAAGGAATTCCGAAGCACTGCGTTGCCTTGCTGTGCGTCAAGGAGAAGTTCCTTGGGCATTGTAGTAGGTGTGTTCCCACTCAACACTCAAGGATTTTGACACTGCCCCAGATTTACAAAATCACGTAAACCTGGGGCAGTGCACAAACCTTAATCTCTCCTTATTTTTTCCTCTTTCCATGTTTTCTGCATTCCGAAGCACACATAGAATGACAAAAATGCCTCTGCCCTGCTCAAAAAGAAACCTGCCAACAACACAGACAGCCTTGCACCATGGTTCAAGGGGGCCTGCTTTGGCCCTAGGCACCAAATTATGCATCAGCGCTGGCTGAAAGGACAGGAATGAACCGTATCTCATCAATACGGTGCATTCCTACACTTTCAAATTAGTTTAGGGAAGCGCAGCAAAAAGAACTGTGGCGCTGCCCTATGACAATTTTTTGTAAACAAGGCCCGTGTCTTTTTTTGAGTTGGCCTATTTAATAGGGTTTCTCCTGTCTCTCTTATTCATGGTGTTGTGTGCTTCTGCATTCTTAGCACCAGGACACACTTTGGAGTAGCTGTGCCCTTTAGAAATTTTGATAAAATATTTATGAGGAGGAGGAGGGAGGCCAATGAGAAGGCATCAGCTGTGAGTGCGAATCAAAAGGCAAGAGATGCAACTGCTAGAGGAGAGTCGTTAATCTATGTTGAGGATAAAATGACTGCATGGTGCTAAATTGGAGGCGCAGAGTTACCAACAACCAGGAAACCAAGATCCCTAGAGTAGCTGAGGGGGCCGTACTGGTTGAGTGCTGCTGAAAGGAAAGCCCTGGAGAAAACGAGAGGTAAGTGGCACCCAGTATGGCAGCAGACTGGGAGAATGACACCAGGCGCATGGGAGAACACGTGGGAGACTCCAAGCTCCTGCAGCAACACAAAGAAGAGAATAGGAACCATAGGAGTCACCAGGAATGAGGCCACACTAAAGAGAATGGCTGTGGGAGGCCTCCCATCAGGATCAATTAGAATGGAAAAGGGACCTATGGATATGCCATATCAAGAAAGTTGTAAGGGGTGAAACTCTATCTTAGGAAAGACTGCCAGGTAAACATCTAGCCCCCTCTGAACCATAAACTTGTACTACTAATACTGAACCAAGAGTACAAGGAGATTATAAGGAAGCACTGCAATGCAACAATTCATGAAGGGGATATTGGATTACCATAAGCAGGAGCTCTGGTGAAAAAGGAGGGACATATTGACAGATTGTATGCTTTGGATAATTTCAGGAAGAACCAGCCTCTCCCCAACTCCCTTTCTTATTATGGGGAATGACTATGCTGTATCCCATAAGGAACAGACACAAAAGGAGGTACTAATAAGACATATAGAAAGAGGGGCAAAGATAGAACAGGACAAGGAGCTGACCAAAGTAATATAGATACATTTGCGAAGGGTGAACCCCAAGTCACTACATAGAAAGAGAAAGGATTCCCCCTAGGTTGCAAGGAAAAGAGCACTACTACTCCACTGGATCACACCAACTTGATTCGAGATGCTATCCACGGTGCTAGAGACCAAAATAAGAGAAGTGATCCAAGACATCAATCTATTGAGTAAAAACGTTAAAAAATTGGTAGAAAAAGTGAAAAAAGTGGGAATGCCAATCACATAACTAGATGGTTCAGTTAAAATGCTAAACGAAAAAAATACTATTTTGAGGGTCACACCGTAATACCTGTGGAGAGAGGAGAAGATACTAAAGACAGGTCTAGGCTAAGCAATTTATGATTCATAGGATTTTGAAAGCTGCAGAAGATACACAACCTGAGAATTTCCTTCAAGGATGGATGCGTGGCTTGTTCCCAGACGACCAGTTCTCCCCATGCTTTGAAATTAACAACTTTGCCACTGGATTCAAGCTAGCTTGGCTGATGACGGCTGATTAGCCAGAAACCGGTCCCAGGATGCTTGTTTCCGGTCCAGGGAAGGTATGGCTTGGCAGTTCGGGCTGGACGGTTCCCATGAGGCACAGGGTCAGACTGATTTGCATATGGCCTTGTCTGAACTGGGGTGGTGGAGTGAGCTAAAGAATGATGATGGATTAAACCCAAATCAGTTGACTGGGGGTGAGTGTTTGATTTGCTCAAGCGCTCCGTCCATCATCACCTTTGGTATTGCTTTGAAATAAACAAAGTGCATAGATCACTCAAACAGAAACCATCACCATGCACACAGGTTGGATGACCCAATTTTTTTTTAACTAAATGGGGAAAAGAAAGAGGTTCTGGTCTTCGGAGGCAAACACGAGATCTGGTCGGCTGACTGGTGGCCATCGGCCCTCGTAGTATGTCCCACGCCCACCCTCTAGGAGTTATACTTGACACCACACTTTCCCTTGATAGACAAGTTAATTGAACTGTCTCCACCTGCTGCTGGGTGCTAAGGACCCTCCGTAAACTTTCAGACTATCTTTCCTTGGACTCCAGGAAACAATTTGCGGTGGCCCTTATCTCCTCACGCCTAGATTATTGTAATGCCCTCTATCTGGGCATAAACAAGAGTCTGATTCAACGCCTGCAAGTCGTGCAGAATGCTGCTGCCAGGTTTATTGTCAATGCCCCTAGACGCTCTTCCGGTTCGGCCATAAGAAAACATCTTCATTGGCTCCCGATGTTGTCCAGGATAGATTTCAAGGTTTTATGTCTGACTCACGGTGCCCTTCATGAATCCGGTGCAGAGGACATTAGGTCCCTTGTATCTTTCTATACCCCTGGTAGGGTCCTGCGCTCTGCCAACAGGAACCTCCTGTCCACTCCCCGGACGAAGAAGGCCAGATGGGGAGGGAAGGCCTTCTCTGCTCTTGCCTCGAAGCTCTGGAACCTCCTCCCGGATAAGCTCAAGGGCCTCGCATCACCTGATCAATTTCGCAAAGCCTTAAAGACCTGGCTCTTCACTAAAGCTTACCAGTAGTTCCCTCTTCCGTCTTGTGCATCGTTTCCAGCTCTTCCATTCTATGCGCCTTGATGCCCCTGGGCAAAGTTCTGCGCAATACAAATCTATTTTCATTCATTCATTCACTCCACCCCGGCTTATGAGTGCCAAAATCCTTAATTACTGAGATTGAGATGAAATCCTGAGAATATCACACATGACAAAACCAAGGATATTCAACTCCAAGAGGATCCTAATCTTCCCAGACCACAAGCGAGAGGTACAACAAAAAAGAAAGTCAATTGAGAGAGTCAAACACAAATTGAAATCTACGAACATTTGTTATATGCTCCTATGCCTGGCTAAATTAAAGGTTATTCATAAATCCAAAACCTTTTGTCGACTTCCTGGAAGCAGCCTGGGACTTGGTGGTGGAAAAAAAAGCATTAACACCCCAAGTGGAACAATGTAACTGCCCCTGATGACAACCTTAAGCCAATACTGAGAAAGGGCAATCTAAAAGATACAGATGTAGGAAAAGATAAAACATAAAATATAAACATCAGTAGAACAAGTAGGGACGCAGCAAGGAAGAAGGCAACCTCAGACTCGGAACGCTTGACAACTAAGGACCATTCAAAGATGGACAACATTTTGAATGCAGAACAAGTGATAAACAAAATCTGGAATCAATATGTCCAGAGCTAAAGGCATGGAGTGAAAGAGTAATGACAACAGCAAAAATTGTAAAATGCTCTGGAGGCTCCCTTTGTTGGTATCAACACCCTAGGAATTGGATGCTGAATAAAAATAATGTAAGAAAGAGAGACAAAACAGGGTTCCCCCACCCCAAATAGATTATTATTAGTAGTTGAATGGGATTGCTTGGTGCCCCATACTAGACAAGAAATTAATGTGCAACAGACACTTTATGTTTCAGAAATGTAGGTTGGGGAAAGGAAAGAGGGGGAGTTGGTTGATGGAAATACTTGCACTATGTTCAAGTGACCTTATGACAGTGTAGCCAGGCAAACACCCTGCACATTCTAGGAATCGTTGTAACCCAGGATAAAAAAAAGTCTGAACAAACAATTACTAATAACCAGCCCAAGATCACATTACTATCATGGAATGTCAACGGATCATTAAATAAAATAGAGAGAGGTGCAGTCATGGCAGCAGTGAAAAGGACTGGGCTGACAACCTGTTGCTACACAAGACCCACTTAGTGTGATCTAACTGTGACATTTTCAGGAGATACAGATTCCCGTCTGTGCTGCAAGCTGGATTCAATATGGAAATCATTGGAGGTTCCAACATTATGTTAAAAACGTTTGCCATTCCAGGTAGATAGGGTGTGAAAATACTAATTGGCAGACATATAATGGTAACTGGAAAGGTATGGGGATCTCAGTTAATAGTTGTGTCAGTATATTTAAAGATAAAGTCAGACGGATGCTCTCAATTAGTATTATCCGAATATCAATCAAACATGATCAATGTAAACGTGCTGTCTTAGTGTGTTTTCTGTCAATAAGCGCACCAATTATGTTTATGATTTGCTAGTAGTAGAGATCTGTAGACCTGTCTCAAGAGCACTAGATCAGTAATGCCCGAAGGTTGAAACCAATGGATGAATTGCTTAAACACTATATTTAGTCTTCAAACGAATATCATTCTTTGTAGAACATGTGTTGTTCAAATTATCCATAACAAGAGGCACATTCCACTGTGCAGAAATCCAAATCCTGATACATTTCTGGTTAGTATGACCCTTCATCATGGGAAGCTAAGGACACAAGTAAGAAGAGTACCAGTGAAACAATGCACTGTAGAGGGAAACTGTGCATAACACCCCGTGAAACCTAAATCAATGTAGCCCAGTATACAGCTGCGTGCTCTACTTTTTAATCATGCAGCCCCTTGATGCATGTCATGAGGTCCTTCTAGCCTGACAAATGTGGTTAAAGTAATATCTCCTGAGCTTCAACAGTATCACATGTAAGCTGGACGCCGCACTAAATATCCCAAATCTCAGTGAAACAAACAAAGTGTGAAGTGAAACGCTAATTCTTCCATATCTAAATCAAATCACCATGCATAAACAACCAACACCCAAGAAAAGAGGTACTTGTTACCAAGAGGTTCTTTTCACCAAGAACATAGTATTGAAAAATCACAAATATCGATGAAATAAGCAAAGTGTCGGGCGAAACACTAATTGAGCCATGTCTAAAATTAGCAGCCATACATAAACAATCAGCAGTCAGTGTCCGTCCGCCATCAGTCAGTTAATCATTGGTCACATTAAATGGAGATATAGCAGTGATGTTAGAAGGGTTGTACGAATTACCTAGACTCCTCATATCCAAAAGTTTGGTGGAACTCTTGGTGAGGGCCTGACGCGCTCCCGAATTAAATGGTGTTTTCAAGTGTGTGCTCAGTATCCAAAAGTGTATCCCCATGCACCTTGAAACAAACAAAAATCGAATACCGGGACACAAGACTAAATGATTTGAGTATGTATGAACATACAACTCATGAATTCAAATCAAATACCCATGCATGATCTGAAGTGTCAGCAAAGGGAAAATGATTTTTTTTTCAAAAAAACAAGCCAGTTAAAAACTCACAATGGGTGCCATCTTGAAAAGGTGCTTCCCTACAGGTGAGAAAATTACCAAAGGTCAATGCATGCAACTTTTACTAAATGGACATGACAGTCCCGCACAATGGAAATCACTACTATAAAATAAAATATCAATTAACCAAACAATATATAATTGGATCAATTTTAATATTCTATACATATTACAACAAGCAATACATATCTATTTTTTCAAACATGCCATCAGAATATATTAAAGAAAACTAGACATTTTCATTTTCTTATTCATGTCATTAGGTTGTAAAGCATCCAATGGCTTAATCCAAAATATCTCTCATTGTAAAAGTATTTTGGTGTTATCTGTGCCCATTTGATGCTAGACAATTCCCAAAATTTGAAATCAAACTTGACTGATGTTATACCCTTGCTCCATTAAGTGTGTGGCCACACTGGATTTATATTTTGATTCCAAATGCTACTTTTGTGCTCTATAATTCTGTTTTTAATTTTCCTTTCTGTTTACCCAACATATAAAATGCCACAGGGGCACTTCAAACTGTAAATCACATTTTGGGTGTTACATTGTCCCGAATACTGAAGAGGAATCTATTTGCTCGAAATCTGTTTATTGTGTTTTCAACATGCAATACAATGAGACACAGTGATATTGCAAAAAATAAAGGTAACAAGTCAGTAGTGGAGCAGATTATCTAGAGTGAACGCAGGAGGACACTTTGTGTTGCCCCACCACTTCTCAGGATAGAGAACCCTATAGTGGTATGGAAGAAGGGGAGGGAAGGCAGTGGGGCTCTATCCAGCAGCACTCAGATGTGAAAACAAAAAGTCCAATTTACCCACCAGAGCGAAAAAGAAAACACAACCTAATAAACAAGTCTCCAGCTGTGCAGTGAAAGAAACAGCAGTGTCATATGCAGTGCTGTCCGCCAATGTCGGAGGCGCCACTGTGGTACTATGTGAAGAAGTTAATCAAACTAAGTGGAGAGCACGAAGTCTGGGCAGGAGGAAGCAGATACATTCCATCTGGCACATGTAGTCAATCAAAAGCTGACAAACCTAATAAACAAGTCTCCAGCTGTGCAGTGAAAGAAACAGCAGTGTCATATGCAGTGCTGTCCGCCAATGTCGGAGGCGCCACTGTGGTACTATGTGAAGAAGTTAATCAAACTAAGTGGAGAGCACGAAGTCTGGGCAGGAGGAAGCAGATACATTCCATCTGGCACATGTAGTCAATCAAAAGCTGACAGAGGCATGTACACTTCTTCTATGAGAGTGAAAGCATAGGGGACAGTTGTTCCATGGCTATGGTGTGCCAGTGCTGTGTGAACCAGGTTCAGTGGAGGGGTAGTGGAGATTTTCCAGGTTAAGGCTATGAGCTGTTTTGCTGCTCACATCATATGCTGTATGAGGTACCAGCAGGGCCGGATTTAAAGGTTGTGGCGCCCTGTGCGATAATCGTTGTTGGCGCCACCCCCAAACAAACATTCGTTTTTTGTGTTGAGTTGTATGGTTCCTCAACCACATATTAAATATATACAGGATACATTTTAGAGTATATAAAATGTATGCTCAAATATCATGTAAATTAAATAAGGTTTAGATGGGGATCAGATATGACAACACCATCAGTTGCACTGCTCTCAGCTGCAACCCAATAGTGCCCCACTATAAAAACCTGGATGCGACTCAATTCAAATTATGCACTAGTCAATAGTAATATGCTACGTGAAAAAAAGGGAACATCCAGGAAAAAGCAAACCCTCATCGCGAATGCAAGATTAAGTAAAGTATGTGAAACGTAAGCAGAACAACATGGTTACCTTAACACTTTTACACTCATTATTCAGAAATCAATCAGTGTTTTTACCTGAAAAGTTAAGGACATGACTAAAGGCCCCAGGAAGGACCCTTTTGAATGTCCAGTGTGTATATCCTCTTACAAAACGTGAACAGTATGGTTTAAAAAGACCACATCCCTGAACACAGAGCAGCGGTACACATTTTATAAACTAAAATAATGAAAACAGCTGATAAGGATCACATTAAACATTTACCAGTCCAGTCATCTACTAGTACCTCTAGGAATGGTGCACTTCCCCATTCGGGGAAAACAATCCTGTTCAAGGAAAGACGAGAGAAACTAAAGTGGCGCTTCGCTGGCAAACATTGTAAAGTGGCGCTAATGTGTTTGGGGGTGAGTAAAACCAATCTGGCCACTTTGTGACTGCTCTGCCATGTTTGTTTAGTTATTTATTTCTTTTTTGTATTTTGAACCTTTTTTCTTTGTCCCGAGGCTGCTCTTTCGAACAGAAAAATGTCAGAAAAAGACATTTCCAGCAAAAGTGTTTCTTTCTTTTTTGGATCCATTTCACAGGGGAACAAATGAAGGAAAGTAGAGGAAACAGAGGGTAAGAGACATTTATTGAAGTCATGGGTTTCAGCAAGTGAGGAGTTGCAAGAGAGAGACAGAAAGAGAGGAAAAAAGAGTCAGAGGAAGAAAAAGAGGGGCGGGCAGCAGAGAGTGGCAGAGCAGGAGAAGTGGAATGGTTAGTGGTCTTTCCAGTGGCTTAGTGATGCCAGCAGGTTTATTAAGGTAAGATTAGTGGCCGAAGTGTCCACTAACCATTCCACAGACTTAATAATGTTTAATTCAGTCTCATATTTTCAGAATCAAAACATTTTCAATTCTGATTATTCACAATGAAATCGTTATTTATCTGATACTACTATCAAGCATTAGCAAACCCATTAGGTCTGCCTTGTTTTAGCCATATGTTTAATGTTGTATGATTTGTTTGGATGCCGTAGCAGAAAACTCAAGAGAAAGGCACTCAAATGCTGACTGGTCAAATAGTACACCATGCGAACCAAAGGATTTAAGGTAATGTTTTAACCCACGCCCTTAACTGCATAGATCGCGCCTCTCGGATACGAAGCAGGTGACGAATGGCAGTGGATGACGAGAACACAAATCAGAGCTGTGCCTGTCGAGTTATAGGAAATGCAGAACAAGTGTAGCAAGGTACAACCGGGGAGCCGCATGATTAGCAAAAAGTTAAAAAAAATGTACATTCTCTAATGCCCTGACCAGGACTTAGCAAAGTCCTTGCAAACTTTTAATGTTCATGTGCAAGGTGCCTAGAGCGCAGAGCCTGTGATATTACAGTGGTTAAGCACACATGAGGGTGTTTCACCTGGCATCGCAAAAGTGAACATTCTTCAAAATACTAAGCAAAAGTGTTTGTTTCTTTTTTGGATCTATTTCACAGGGGAACAAATGAAGGCAGGTAGAGGAAACAGAGGGTAAGAGATGTTTATTGAAGTCACGGTTTTCAGCAAGTGAGGGGCAGCGAGAGAGAGACAGAAAGAGAGGTAAAAAGAGTAATTAGAAGAAAGAGGGGGACAGCTGACAGTGGCAGAGCAGGAGAAGTGGACACTTCACCAATAATCTTACCTTCATAAACCTGCTGGAAATCTATGGGCTCTCATGCGCAACAGAAGCAGGCTGCAAGATAGGCCAACCAGACCTTGCCTTGACACTGACTCCTCCTCCGCCCTCGAACTCCACAGCACTTTCACTCAGCGCGACTTTCACTGCCGCCGGGTGGGCTCCGCCCAATAATGTTTGCAGGGCCGTCATTGGTAGTGCTTTCGCAGCCTACCTGATTGACGGGCCTGGGACCCAAACACGCTACTTTGCATCCTCAGGTGATGCTAGTATTGCATCACAAACATGTAGATCCAGCCCACAAAATGTTTTCCAAATAGAGTGTACTCACAGGTCATGCGCATTTCCTACAGTGGTTGGAAGTACATAGTGTTTGTTTAAATACCCCTCACACGATCGACTGAGCCGCGGGATGGTGACATCGAAGCAAGGGAATATCCTGGAGTTAAATCTGACTGTAGGCACCCCTGCCACCCATTCTAAAGGCTCTTGGGGCAATTTCTCCACTACAACAAATTACCACATAGAATACCTAGTGGGTACAGTATCTTGTGCATGATTAAGTGCCTCTTTTCACTTAGTATAACCACTTGTATATATTTATCACTTCACAGATTTTCCAGCTACACCGACATTGTAGTGAGAATAGCAGGGATCTGTTTTTTGTCCTGATTAAGAAGCCTGTGAGCTTCAAAACATGTTGACATACACAGGAGGGATTGATCATTAAAGCAGGTCCGACCCACCCTTTTAATAGTACCAGCTCTGAAGGAATATTAAAAAATGTTGTCCTTAAGAGCCAGGTACCTTTTAACACACTGTTTTCACTCACTCCTGACCCCAAAATGAAGTTCAGTTTAAAGAAGTTGCCAGAGTTTGTGAGTCATTTTTTAAATTACAAAATACTTAGTGGCAAATGTAAAAACAAAAAACATCTTTGAAACGTTTGCCACAATGTGTTTCTGTCCATTGTGTTAACTTGCTCAATAGAATTCATCACAATGGGTACAGGATATCCTCTATTCTGGAATCTCATCATATATACATCTAAGATACTCATCAAATCCTCGCTGTCTGAAGGACTTTGTTTCAATCGTATTAATTGGAAAAAGGCAAACGATGTTTTAGAGAGTCAGTGTGAAAACTATGGAAATGTAAACAATTATTTCTATCAGTTTTTTAATGTATATCCTAGTTTTAATTCCTTAAGAAAAATTATATTTCCACTTTATCTATATGATAAGTGAATTTGATGTTTGCATTCATAGTGTTTAAGATGTTGATATTGTTTTCTAATGCTTCTGCTGACTTTCTGAGTCTAATATTCTGTCACAGCCCAATGTGTTCAGGCCTAAAGTAAATCCAATGTGATCTGAAAGCAGAATACAAGGGCTCATTCCAAACTACCACATTGCCATCTAGCCTAACACAGGAAGATTTTTCAAGATTACTTTGCAAATAATAAAGTTGCAACCTGCAAGGTGCGCCCAAAGTCTAATTCTGTTAACATCCCCAGGAAAAATTCATGGGGACACTCACCAAGACTAAATAGTACAGATTGCTAAAGCTACAAAGAAGCTTTATCTCACACCCACTAAAACACATAGAAAAAGACGCAAGACTGACTTAGTACAATCAGCAACTCCGAGATCCATAGGACTGGTACCCACTAATGCAAACTCCAGTACTTTCGTCTCCATCACAATCACCACTGGATGAAGCCTGAAACCATTTATCCCCCCTTCTAAGGTGGCCTTATCTATAAGCTTTTAGTCTGTGGGACTCTCGTAAGCAAGTGCAGTGGGCAATTCAGGGGATCAAACCTCATGCCTTACGTTCCCAGTGTAAATTAAGACCCTTATGAAAGTGTCTCCTGTCCCGCTGATATAGAAGGTTTCATACAAGACCGTTCAATCTTCTAAGCTTTCAATATATGTTCAACCTTGAATGAGACCAAGGAACAGATGTCACCACCTCCAGTTTCTCCTAACCATACTCTTCTGGGACTGCCAGCAGGGTTTCCCCTCCTGGCCTTGCCTCCAGTGCTGGTTGGTGGATTTTACATATGGTGGGTGGAAATATTATACTGGAGTATAATGTGCGTGCACAGCGAATGAGGACTGAAAAAGGAGGGGGCGTGGGATTCTCTCATCGCAAGAACAATTTTTGAAAAATGGGTTCAAATAGCGGATAATATGGTATACAGTCAGCCATGGATAACTTTGCACTTCAGTGTAAGGCAAAGAACAATAGCACAGTATGCAATGATTTCACCTAGACATAACTGCAAGCATAAGTATATACAGACATAAGAGCAGTGAGATCTCTGTACAAAACGTGCATTTGTGTACCATACGTTGTGCTAGCAATTGATTTTTAGGTTTTGCCTCGCCAAAAAGATACGCTCTGCGCATCTTTTTCGCGCAGGCGAAAACCTGATGAGAACTGTAGTGTGCTTTGGGTCGGCCCTCGTCATTCATTGGCTGGCTCCGTAAATGGAGCCTAGCCATTGGATGAGGGGCCTGTCCGTCAATGCCGGACCAGACACGGGGGCGTTCCCGACATTCTTTGGCTTTTGCCGACGTCACGCGACGCCGGGAACGCCCCCGAGTCTGGTCCGGCATTGCCGGCACCCGCCTTCCGTCGTCAGCGTCTCTCCTCCCCCTTTCCCGCCCCCTCCCGCTTGTTTCTTGGTTTCTTAGATCTGAACACGCCGGGCATGCCAGTCATGCCGTAAACAAGCAATACGCTGGAGAGATCTGCATCCACAGTGGCATGAGAGAACTACGGACTAACCGTAAAGGTAAAGGTAGGTAGCACGCTAATGTGATTTCAGCATTGTTTTGCACCTATGCTGCAATTTGCACAGTCTTGCTCTACCTGTTCTGTACATCCCACGGAAGATTACATAAACACCCGTGACGCGGACACGCAGCAATAGAAAGCACTCTTGTAGCACGCTAATGTGATTTCTGCAATGTTTTGCACCTACGCTGGGATTTGCACAGTCTTGATTGTTATATCAATTTTACTTGTTTTAACTGTGTGGCACTCACAAAATATTACTGAGTATTTTAGATTTATTTTAACCTCTTTTTAACAATTTTAACGCTGCTATCAGTTCTCACTGCTCCTTTAACAATTTTAACGCTGCTATCAGTTCTCACTGCTCTCCGGTCCACCACGGCTCCCAACTAATGCCGATTGAGTGGCGAGAGTGGGATAAGGCAGTATCAGTTGAGAAGAGCGTTTTTGGCTGCCATTTTGAGACGGTCAGCACTCTAGCTGTTCTGTACATCACACGGGGAAGAATACATAAACACAGCTGAGGCGACGTGCAGCGATAGAAAGCACTCTTGTAGCACGCTATTGAGATTTCTGCATTGTTTTGCACCTATGCTGCGATTTGCACAGTCTTTTATACTGTATTGATTGTTATATTAATTTTACTTGTTTGAACTGCGTAGCACTCGCAAAGTATTACGTAGTATTTTAGATTTATTTTAACCTCTTTTTAATAATCTTAACTCTGCTCTCAGGTCTCACCGCTCTCCGGTCCACCACAGCTCCCAACTAATGGCGATTGAGTGGAGAGAGTGAAATAAGCCAGTATCAGTTGAGCAGAGCGTTTTCGACCGCCCTTTTGAGATGGTCAGCGCTCTCGCTGCTCTGTACATCCCACGGGGAAGAGTACATAAACACCCCTGATGTGGACACGCGCAGCGGGTGCACCTATGGCAAGCCCGTCTACGTCTGTCCGCGCTCGGCTCGCGCACAGCGTCAGCCATGCTGCCGGTTTCATATTAGGAATGGCGAGCAGACACTCATACTCCAGAGGTGAGGTCCTGGAACTATCCAATCTGAGTTATAAATGTTCTGAGCCAACTTTGGAAGGTTTTCATAACACTGGAAACAAGACATGTTCGATTTGTAAGTTGAAGCTCACTGACATAAAATATAAGCGTCTTTTAAAGGAGTATTCTTTGGATAGCCAGAAAGCGCCCCCAGAAGGAGTAAGGAGGGATCAGAGTGGCCCCAAGATTACAAAGCCTACTCGAGGATTGTCATGTGCATTACTAAATGCGCGGTCATTGGTTAAACATAAGCATGAATGTTGGCTTTTTAAAATGAATTTCCATGCCCGTGACCTTATTTTTGTCACGGAAACCTGGGCAGATGAAACCTCTGGCCCAGATCTGGTGATAGCTATCCCACCAGGGTTCGCAATAGTCAGGAAGTATCCTGTAGTCAGACAGGGAGGAGGTCTGGCAATAATTTACAGAGATCATCTGAAAACATCTTTTAAAGTTATTCCCAAAGACACAGAAGCTGAAGTGCTCTCCAATTTAAAATAGCAGCCAGCCACGTGTTTTCTTTTAATGGGCTGCAAATGTACAGGCCGCCTGGTTCAAGAAATAATTTTATGCAAACTATGGGCCAGCTTTTGGAACACAAAGTAAATTCTCCAGACTTCACCATTTTAAGTGATTTTAATTTCCATTTAGATAACACCTTGGACAAAGATTCCCTGGCCCTGATGGACCTAGTGACTGGTGCAGGCTGAGAGCAGATTGTAAACAAATCCTGTGCACAAGTTTACAAGTTAGTTGGCTCTTCAGTAAGAGCCCAAAGGGATAGATAATGTTAAAAAAATGAGGTTGAGATCCAGCAACTTTAGAAGTGTGTTTATGGTTCAGTTATGATCAGTACATAAGAAAGTACAATTAGCCGACACGTGTTTCATCACACCGTGTTGAGGATGTGACTCTTCAGGGCTGATGACAATCAGGGATAAGGAAATGGCGCGCCAGGTCCGGAGGGTGTCAAGACCAGGTTGCGTGAACGGTGAAGTATCAAAAAAAGACAGGTGGAGCATAAGAACCGAGCTAGGGGATGCTCATCCATGAAAAAGGAGACTGCTGTTCTTTCCATGCCCTCAGAAATTTCTCTTTAGGCCACAGCCCCCTAGATTTGAAATGGCTTGCTACCTAACATTTTCAGAACAAAGAAAGGGGTGTGGCAGTTATTTTGATGAGGAGAAAAGATAATGGGCCAGAAGGTGTGTGTGTGGGGGGGCTCTGTGTGGGTGTGTGTGGGGGGCTTTGTGTGGCTGTGTGTGGGGGGGCTCTGTGTGGGTGTGTGTGTGGGGGGGGTTTGTGTGTGTTGGGGGGGCTCTCTGTGGGTGTTGGTGTGTGTCATTTGCGAGAGATAAAGCTAGTGGCATTGTAAATGACAATGCCATTTATTTATGTTAAAAAAAAACATAAATAAAAATAATGTCAAGAGCAATGCCAATCGCTCTAACTTTAACAAAGGCAAAACCATTGCATTGTAAATGCTTGTTACAGTTCTATTGCGAGTTTCAGCCTTTTGCTGCTCAAAACAGACTAAGGCCAGAGGCAGACAAACAAACTTCCTTCATACTAAGTGGACAGCCTAATTGGTAATTGGAGAGGCTGCTTACTGCCAGCAATACTTACATAATGCTGTCCTGATATAGTGTACCATTCTCCCTATTCATTTTCCACTGCCATACTCGGTGCCACTATGTTTGCCAATATAAGTGCCATGGCTCTCCGTTATTGCAGAAGCCACCTGGGCATTCCTTGCTATTGTAATCATTTTCCTTTAATTCACCTTTTGCTTTGTGTATGTTTGCTCTTGTTGTCCATTAATGTAACACACTGCCCACATTAAAAATATTTCCATAAACTTGCACACTTAGATGTCTTTTAAAAGCTACTGATGTTGCTTTTGTGTTGCAGTTGTCTCTAACACCACAAGACCAAAGACTTGTTTTTTCAAAAGCTCATTTGTTGAAGTATTCATTGTTAAAAAGTATTCAGTGCCTCATTTATGGGCTTTTTGACGCAGGGCAGCAGGCCTTGCTGCTGCCCTGCCCTACGGCAAAAGAAAAGGGCAGGAATTTATTCGTTACGGCACATTCCTGTCCTTTTTCCCTGCGCCGGCGCACAATGGGCTGCTGTGCGCCAATGCAGGCCCCTTTGCACAATAGTGCAAGCGTGCCTGTGCTGGGGGGGGGGTGATTATTTTTGTGCAGGATGGGACACCGTCTTGCACAAAAACAATCACAAGAGGCTTTTTCCTCTTTTAAAGATATTTCTGCTCGTTGTGTCTCCCTTACACCTCACCAGAGGAGGCCTAAGTTTCAGCGCTACCTCGGACATACAATTTCTCATGAATCTGGGGCAGTGTCACAAACCATGGATCCCACTCATCAACACCCATGGAACGCCCCTTTCTCACAGTTTCCTGCGTGAAAGGGGCACATGTCTATAAGGCCACGAAAAGCAATCTAACATGGTGTTTCAGGGCCTTATAAAATATGCCAGTGACACATTGCGCCACCGTAACATCAAAAAAGTGACGTTCCGGTGGCGCAATAATGCCAGTAGATTATGAGGCCCTCAATATATTATCACATTGTGATAAAAGAAACCACAGAATTAACTTAAAAGGCCACTCCTACATCCACTACTGCATCTTTTGGGAATGAATGAAAAGCCTTGGTCGCCTGGGTAAGAAGTTAAGCAATTACATAGAGTGTGTATCAGTTATGGAATTTCTTTTTTTTTAGTGCAGGTAAAAATAAAATGTTGTTCCTGTATTGTTTTCTTGCCCTGCTTCGTAATTTTTTTTAGGAGGACAAGAAACATGTCTTTCCCTAAATACCTAAGAGTATACCCCACGTGAGTCTGACATTTTTCATTGTAGATTTTACTACTGAACATCAACACTAACAATATATTGGTACAAGTACCGAGGGACAAAATACCTAAAGGCAAGTGCATATAGGGAAGCAAAGATTTACTATTCTTAACTCCACATATACATACTTTAAAGACATATGTACCACGGATGTCGATATATGTGCTGTTACGTATAAAAAAATCTAGACTTACCTGTAGAGATTTTCTTTTCAATACTCTGTCCTCGATATTGTGTTCCATCAAAATTGTGGTTTCGATATTCAGGGGGCATGCCTTTTTTAAAAGCTAGCACAATGGCCGGAGTGAATTGTTAATCGGGTCGTTTTTTATAAAATCCTACTTCTGGAGTGGCATTGAAGTTGGCCTCTCTAGAGTCTAATACATAAACACAGTTTGTGTTGTGTCGATTTCCCTTATATGTATACTTTCTGAATGGACTATTGCATGAGGAGTTTGATTACAGAGTAACCCAGCAAAGTGAAGAGAAAGCCTTTTCCAGCAGGCCTGTTTTAGCACTGCAGGTCTTAGAAGTACTGTTTTGATTTACTGTAAGAATTGTGCTTTTTTGTACCATTTTATTACTCGGAAATACATATTGTCTTCTTTTAAACTTCAGCAATACTGGTTGGTTTCATGAACAGACATGCACTGCTCATTATTTGATTGAAAAGTAGATTGTGCTCAACATGTTTATCCGAACATTTGTTTATAATGATAAGTAGCCAGAATTTCACTAAAGACAACAGTGGAACTTATATATAATTTGGACCTCCACCAACCACACTCCTGCTTCCTACCAGAATACTCATTTACAGAGTGTCACAGGACTAGTACGATGTGAAATTTCTTGTCCAAGTCCTCTGATTGGGTCAGCAACTCAAAGACACAGTGGGCCAGCCAAGCAATAATTGAGAGATAACCCCTTTATTTGACAGTCAGTCATGGAGACCGGCAGAGTCCAGGGGCAGGGATATAGTTGATCCACTATCCTGGTTTCCCCGAAAAACAAAGGAAAGCAATTCTCACTGCCACCATTTTCATTGTCTACAGATGGAACATACAACAGTGAAAAAGTGTGATTTCACCTTCTGGGACTCCACTTGGTGCAGGAGGTATGAATTATTAAGCACAGCTGCTAACAGAAAGAATTAATAATTCAAATAAATTCCTGCAACCCTCAAATTGATCACAGCTATTCTGTGCTGGTCTCAGCCACTGTGCCTCCATGCGATCAGTATGTGACTTTGTGTAAAGTGCTCCAATACCTTCAGATCAAGTTTGCGCTATATACAACTGTAAAAAAAGAAATTTATTGTCAACACTGAACTCCTTGCTTATCTTGGGCCTAGTGTTTTAGTAGCTAATGCTGCAACAGACCAGCAGAAGGAGGCAGACTCAGCTCCATAACTCTTACGAAGTGTTGCCACACACTGTAGCTTCCTACCCATCCTGGGTACTCACCAATGACTACGCACACATGGAGCTTAGTAGTATAACATGTCTTTATTCTTCAACGAGTAACCACAAACTCAACATTCTAAACTTGTATTTATTTCACTACGCTCTAATGCTTACGTCACAGTTCAATGGAGTCCATTAGGAACCACAATGGTTCCGTCATTATAAACTCACACAACACTACATCTCCTTCTCTGTTAAATAAAAAATTGTTTTTTTTTTACAAATATATACAATTAAAACGCTTCAATGAGTCTTCTTGGCACTTGAATCATAAGTCCTGACTGTGTCTTCGGAAAGTGGGGACAGGCAGTAGAAATGTCCGTGACTGGTATTGGTGATGGAGAAACAGCAACAGTCAGGGGTTCTTCACCTTTCTTTTCAGACCCTCTCTACAATGACATCAGTGCTTGACAAGCGAGGAGCCACATGTCGGAAGTGCAAGGAGTCTCACATAATGAACTTCCCAGGACTCTGGGAAATCACATGTGTCTTTTACTGGTCTCCACATGAAATGGTTCAGCATCGAAAGGAGAATCAGACTTTCATTTTCATTGCTGACAAACAAGCACTCAGACTTTCATTTTCATTGCTGACAAACAAGCACTCGATCACCACTAGCAAATGTGACCTCTTTTGCAGGCCTTCATTTTCCTCATGATCCAAGTCATTCATGCATGTCTCTTCCTCTGTATTGATCTTCTGTTGTTGCATTAAGGTAACTCGGTCATCATGGCTCTCCCAAACATCAAGGCTGAAGGGCTTTCCCCTGGAGTCGAGTGGTATGCTCAAAGAGTGGAATTTAAGACCACTTTAAGGTCAAGCTTTTCCAGTACAGCACGCTGGACGGCTTTCTTTAGAGTACTCATGAACCATTCAACAAGGCCATTGTCCTGTGGCCAAAGAGGGATGCTTTTCTGATGCTTCACATTAACATGATCTAGAAAGTCTCTGAATTCTAGACTGTTTATAGGTAGGCCGTCGTCAGATTTTAAGATCACAGCAACACCCCAAGCTGCGAAGATGCTGTCTAATCTTGTAGTGTATAACTTGGGTGAAAAATTGAAGTTATATCGGGTCAAATCAAAGACCATAGAAGGAACAACGTTTTGGTTTCTCCTACGAAAGTGATTTTTGATTGATGGTCTGTGAGGCACCATTCCTATTTTGATTTTTCAACGTACTGATTCCAGCCACCACAGTCAATAACTGAATCACTCCCCTCTCCAGGAGATATGTTTAATCTTTCAATGACATGTTCTTGAGTGGCAGATGGGAGATCTTTGATCAATGGAAAATGGGAATATTCATCAACGATCACCATCAGGTGATGTCAGTTGTCAAGAGAATCAAAGAAGTCCATTGCAATTCTTTCCCATGCATACTTTGGCAACTCTGACATGTTAAATGGGTGTTACATGGTTTTTGATGTCAAGCAGTTTTGTAGATGACAGGCCTTTAATTCTCTTTCTACTGTCTCGTCTAGATGTGGAGACAGACTTTGTGTTAGAGAGCTTGTTTTGTGGCAACAATTCCAGATGTCCTTTATGGTCCACTTTAATTATCTGTTGTCATAGACTCTCCAGAATGACAATTCTCAAACCTCTTTGATTAATACCTTTCTGAGCAACTGACAGTTCATCTTTGACATTCTTAAACTTTTGATATTCACTGTCACTGGAAAGAGGTCGAGGGTGCTGTTACCAAGGCTGATGTTTAATACTGTCTTTCAGTTTCAGGATGGCACTATCTTGAATTGTGGCAGGGACGAAATGGCAGCTGAGTGTTTGATTTTACTATGAAATTTATTTAAGCTTCCGACATCTCAGAAGGAGTGCCAGGGCATTGCAGAGGCACTTGTGAGAAGTAGCTTACAGGGTTCTGATCTTTCCCTGCATGATGCATCATGGTGAAATTGTACTGTTGTAATCATAGACCCCAGCGTTCAATGTGAGGAGGTATTTTTGCTTTTGGATTTCCAAAGATAGTAAACAATGTGTGATGATCGGCCACAAGCATGAAGGGCTTACAATCCAAGAAAGAATACATGGAAATGTTAACAAGCCCACAGCAGTTCTCACCTTTCTTTTGCACGTTGTGAATAAGCATGTTCAGTTTGGGAAAAACTTCGGCTTGCATACACCACAATACTTCTTCAAGCATTTAATTGGCCACTGTTTTGCGCAAGTATGGCACCCAACCCGACAGGGCTAGTGTCAACAACAACCTCAGTATGGAGCTTTGGATCAAAAGATGCCATTTCAGTATTGTTCTCCATAGCTGGTTTGGTTTTCTGGAAGCTTTGCTCGCATTCATGTGACTAAAAAAAGAAACATTCTTTTTTGTCAAGTCTCTAAAAGACGCAGTGGCATAGCATTGTATATATTTAGAGCAACAGCTGTTCATTCCAAGGAATGAACACAACATGGAAACATCTTGTGAGGGACTAGCAGTTGACAGTGCTTGCACCTTAGCTGGATCGGGTGTCATGCCCTCAGCAGAAAAGATATGGCTAATCGATTTTAACTTAGTCTTATGAAACTCACATTTCTCTGCATTCAAAGTTAAACCAGTAATGGATGGGAGCTTTGTCATGCTCCTTCTGTGTATCTCCGAAAACCAATATGTCATCGCTGTAATCAAAAGCATTAATGACAGGCTGCATGATATTTTGAATGACATCTTGGAATAACTCTGCAGCTGATGCCACACCAAAATATAGTTGATTGTAACAAAACAGACCAGCATGTGTAGAAAGGTTTGTAATGTACCTTCAATTCTCCTCGATTCCCATCTGATGATATTGTTTATTCAAATCCAGATGCACCATTCAATTGTGTTATCATGTCAGTAATGCATGGACCTAGATATCGTGTTCTTTCAATTGCATTGTTTGCAGAAGTGTGGCTCAATGGTTAGAGCGGCAGACCCTGATGCAGAGGTCTAGCCCGGGACCAGGGTTCAATTCCCCGCCTCTGCGGGTCTTGGGCTCAAAATTCCACGGACCTGATCATTCTCGCCTCGGTGCCTATTCCAATCATGGAGTCCCACTCTGCAACTCTGGGCAATAGCTTGCTTAATCTCCACAACGGCCCCCACAATGCTAAGGATGCCTGGCCTCCACCTTGGGGGTGCCCAGGAGTGGACGCCTCACAGGGAAAGCCAGGATGTGTTCCCACAGCGGTATTCGTACAAGCGCCTTAAGACCCTTGCGGGTGAGTAGTGCGCTATACAAGTATCAATTTATACAGCTCCTTCACTGGACTTTTTGGGTACTAACACTATAGAAGAACCCTATGGAGTTGGACTAGTGGAACACTCACTGATATTGTGTTTGAATATGGGTTCAAGTTCTTTTTCAACAGCTTCTTGTACGTGAAAGGCAATTCATCAGTGTCTTTGAGCAATAGGGCAGATGTTCTCATTAATGTGTAATTGGACTTTCATAGTCTTGAGTTTTTTAAACCCATGGAACAACAAAGGGAACTGGTTTACTATTTTGTGATGAGCATTCATGTTATAGTTTACAGATATCAGTTCTCATAACAGCAGCTGTGCTGAAGCTGAGTAAACAGACGCTTTACATCGTACCTCGCAGTGCATGAATGGGCGCTTGTGCTTTTGTTTTTTTATGCTTCATTGTTGAATCTTGTCTCTTCAGGGGTGTCGATGCTGTCCAAGTATACACTTTAGTGTTCGATTATGTGAATCAGGGCAATGTTGACAGTTCATTATATTCCCCTCAGGCAAACCATTGGCTTTTAGTTTTTTGTTTTTTTTCCCGATTTTATATAGCACAAACTCGACGCAAAGGTATTGGATCGCCTTACACAGTTACGTTACACATTCAGGCACGGGGAGATTAAGTGATTTGCCCAGAATCACAGGATGTGGATGCGACCCCGAGGCTCGAACCCTGGTTTCTAGCACCAAAGTCGGCAGTCTAGCTGACGGACCATATCCTCTCCCAGTGTGATCTTCGGACAATGTCGGAATGACTTTGGTGCTATGTCATGTCGATTTCTCTGGACCAGTGTTTTTCCCCACAGTCGGCCAACCCAACATACGCATGCTTCTCGGAGGTAGATATCGACATGGCAAAACCATCTTTTTCAGTTTCACTTGATATTGATACAGAAGAACAGTTTGACAAAGATTTAGATGTCGATCAACTATGTTTGCTGTCAATTTGTCTCTCCTGATTTGGTCGCTAGGGCTTTTGGGCGTGCGTCTACGTCGCTTTTGGAAAGTTCGGGCAGCAATTTTGTCTTCGCGCCATGACGCACTTCATTTTTCCTTCTCCTTCCACACTATAACAAAATAGCTCTCTTTTCCACAGACAGGACAGGACATTTATCTATGTGTGAAAAAGAAAATCCACACCTGAAACACAATTTCATTTCCTTGGAGAATTCACTCTGGGTCTCTCGACCTTGTGCTTTGGCTTATTTCTCACATTCATGACTGACTCACTCTGGGCACCTCTGGCCTCCATGTCAGCACCTTGTCGATCAGCATGCTCTTCAGCTCTGGCAGCCATGAGAACTTGCTTGAGACTCAGAGTTTCTCTCAGCATTCTTCGTTTGTCAATCACTCTGAGGCACATACTTTCCTCATCATTAAATTCACTGAACTTACAGTGTTTGATGAGTGTATTCAGTCTCTCAACAAATGTGTGAATGGTCTCACCAGCTTTCTGCCATTCTTGACTGAAGATGTACCTTTCATAATCTACATTTGGCATTGGATTGAATTTGAGATTTATGGCTGCTTTGATTTGACTGTATCTCATTTCATCTGTTCACAGCATTTTCTATATGACTTCTTTTACACCTTCATCAGCAAGATTTTTTATTTACTTGATAATCTATTTCTTACTGGCTTCCTCAATTGCATCAATGAAACCATCAAATGTCTCTACCCAGGCAATCCATCTGTTGCTATTATCCAACTTTTTGGTGGTATCGAATGGTGGTGGTGGTTTCAAGAACGTGGCAACATTGTACACATTTACGAAATTGGCTGACACTGAGGGTGCAGTTCCTTATGACACTGTTTGCTGTCCACTAGGACCTACTTCAGCCATACCATCTCAAAGGCCCCGTTCTGTGCTGGTCTTTTGGGTCATCTTGAACAGCCTGTATAACCTTAACATCCCTCTTGCTTTCCATGGGAGCCCTGTGGCTTTTAGGAGACCTTGAGAAGTGTTCTGGTACACCACCCGGCAGCTTTGGTGGTAGGCCACTTCAGGGTGGACAGCTCTGTGGGCACAATCCCAGGTGCTTTCTCCAGGGTTGCCGCCCTCAGCGTAAGGCCACAACAGCTTTCTTCACTCAGCTCTGGTAAGCAGAACACTATGTTGGTATTTGAATTTTGTTGCTTGTAAGTGGTTATTTGTGCCATCTGACACCTGGTTGATTTCTGCCTCGCAGTGTTGTCACTCTGTATGAATGTATGGCTTTGAGTTGTGTAGTAGCGCAGTACCTCTTAGTATGGCCTTCCCAGCAGGTTGACGGCCACTAATGTGTAGACTTCTCAGTCAAGCTATTATTAGCTTCAGATGCTTTACACTGAACTGGGGATGCACTTTGACTCCACATATGCCATGTGTCAATTCTGCACATCGATGGAGGCACACGTGCCACGCACGGGGGCTTTGCCGGACCACAGCAAATTCTCTGGGAGAGCCCTGTTTTTTTTTTTAAAGCAGATTTTATTGGCATTTGGTTCATTTAGTATTCGCTGAAGCAGTTCGTATAGCAAATATCAAACATATGTTTCATAGTTTACATTACATTACTCTTTCCTTCTTCCTATGTCAATATCTGTTCAGAGAAGATTATTCAACAAGTTCAACCACTTCTAAACTCCCAATACCCCTTCCCTCTCCCTAAACAAGTTGCTTCATTTCCAGTTGTATGTGTAAGCCGTGTTTGCTACTCCTTCATTAATCAGTGTTGTCCTTGGGGCGATGCATGGTAAGTGGGTGGGAGTGGGAGAAAGAGGGGGTTTTCGCAACTCTTACCATTTCTTAGGTCCTTTCCATCCCTTGTATCTCTAGTGTCCCTATTTCATTATCCCTGTTCTGCGGTGGCAAATTCAGCTGGTCATCTGTTGTGTCATCTAGGTCTGGTGTTTGCAGGTTATTCACTAGGCTCCTCCAGGCTCTCGCTATGTCTAGGTTCCCTACGCCTCTGTCCGCTGCGCGCAGTAACATTCTGTGTTCTGTAGCTGCCCATTTCTCCAGTTCCTTTCTCCAGTTCCCTATTTGGAGGCCTCTTACGGACTTCCAATTCTTCGCGATTTCCCTTTTCTCAAGTGCAAATGCTATGTCTTGGAATCTCCCAGTAACCTTTGTCTTGGTCGTGTGCAGGAACCAGTGGGGTATACAGTGACTTGGTGTATGTGCAATTTCCTTATTTATGGCACTCTCAATAGTCGTTAGTACCTCCTCTCCAAATTCCCTCAAGCCTGGGCAGTCCCACAACATGTAAAGAATGTGTGCGTCCCTGTTCCCACATCGTGGGCATGCCGCTTCCTCCGTTTGGAAGAAGCGCCAGATTCTGGCCGGTGTGAGGTATGCCCCATCAAGTATGTAGTGACTTATGAGCTTGAACCTAGCGTTTCTAGAGACCTTCAGTGGTGTGTTCCACAATGGCATCCCAGTCATTTGCTATGATTGGTACCCCTAACTCTTCTTCCCATTGTGCTCGCAAATGCTCCATGGGCCTCTGAAAGTCCTGTTTGATGGCTCCATATATGCAGGAGACTGTTTTTATCCTACCTCCAGAAAGGACTACATATCTACAGCAATCTAACGCTCTAGGTTCTGTTGCACCCATAGTCCAGTGTTTTGGGAATGCCAACGGTACAGCTCTATGTAGTAGGCAATGTCCATGCGGGAGGTTAAACTCCTCTTGTAGGTCCTTGAATACAAGCATTTGGGATTCTTTAAAGACGTTCCCGAATACTTTCAGCCCTGCTCCCTTCCAGTCATCTAGCCCACCCCAGTCCCCTCCATGCGGTAACTGTTGGTGTTGTATATGAATTTAGGACCCTAGTGTAATTTTCCTGATTCATGCCCATATATAGGTATAAATCACCCTATCCTTATATAGGCATAGAAATCGTAACCATATTTAGACTTAGCCTATGTAGTCCAAATACCGCATGGCTACTTTTACTAGTTCCGAAAATCCACAACGATTTCTTGGAAAAACCGCCCTTCAGCAGTCAGGGACTTCTCCTTGCTTGAATAATAATTTATCCAAGAACTCATGGAGTTTTCAAAGAACTGAGTCTTTGATGACGTTATTATGTCCAACCTTACTTCAAACTCGGCACCTTCAAGGTATAAATATGCCCACACTTGCCCAGGTTTGGAGCAGTTCGACTATCTACCTACACGACACAGCTCGCCGAAGCAAGTGCCGAAGGAAGCCAACCCTCCAGCAGATGCACTGGGAGAGACGATGTCTTTTCTCTTGCCGAGAAATCCAGCTCCAGTGTTTCCAAGCTACCCTTGCGGGTTGTTGGGAAATCGAGTCCTGAGAGAGAGTTACCAGACCTCCTTCATTCTAAAACCAAGGTACAGAGCTGATTAGACTCTTAGAGAAATTTTGGATAGATTCTTGGCAAAGAATACTGAAAGTAAGCTACACCTCACTTACTTCTTCCCTTGTACTAGACCTAGGTTAGGTACACCGGGGCAGGCGTATTTTAGAAGCACCAGCTGAGTACTTTTAGTCCTTATTTATTAATGTATGTATTCTATGTATTTTATGGCTTAGAAACCATATCATGCTTGTACAGTATTGTTTTATAATACTCTTCGTACTGTATGCATTATACTTTGCAACCAGTATTACGATTGTAGCAATACATTTCTTCTGCATGAGAAAGAAGACTGTTCAATTAATACTTTTTTTATTGAAAACGCCCTTCTCTCTATTTCTCTGCACCTCTGGTGAAACGAAGCATGCACGATTGACTGAGTGAAATAACTATCTATTGTTTCTGCGACTCTAGAGATACATTTCTTATTCTTGGGAAACAAAGTTGTCATGTTTATGCGGTTGTCAGAAACTAATTCCTTCTTGTTTATTCGAGAAAGTTTCTAGTGACCTCTGAGCTAGCTGGCTCTCACAATTAAGTCTAATATATTCGATAAAGACCTAGTCGACCTCAGTCCTACGTCAAATTTATAGTATATATTATTCCAATGCGCAGAGCCTATTGGGAATATATGAACTACACTACATTGGAGCATGTCAATGGGTATGTCTGTAAAGTAGGGGACCCTGCAGCCCGACCTTTGTAGCCATCTCGTCCAGCCCTCGTGATTCCTGTCTCTTCTTCCTTTTTCCTACATGGTCCCTGCATCAGCCTTATCAATATTTTCATCAGGACTTGGGGTTCTGGTGCAAATTGTGATCGTACCCTGCCTGGATCTCTGCTGTCCACCAGCCATCTCACAAACCATTGCAGCTGTGCTGCCAGGTAAGAAGCCTCGATGTCAGGGACTGCCAGCCCTCCTGTGACTGTAGAGCACTGCATCGTGATCAATGCCACTCTTCTGCGCCCGTCCCCCATAGGATAGTTATGATCTGTAAGTTTAGATTGCCGAATGTCGCACAAGGGATCCAAATCAGAAGTGTCCCAAATATGTATAGCAGATGTGGGACCACCACCATTTTCAGGAGGGCCACCTGGCCCGCTACCAACAGCGGGAGGGTCTCCCAAAAGCCCATGGAGTTGCGGAGGGCTCGCATCCCCCTTCCCACATTACCCTCTATTAGGCCCAAAGTGTCCTGATATTTCGTCACCCCCAAATACTCTAGGCATGTGGATTCCCATTGTAAGGTCCCCAGTCCCTCTGGAGGTCAACTATTGTGCGTCATAGGAAATACTTTAGATTTCTGCAAGCTTACTCGCAATCCCAAAAGAGCGCCAAATTGCAAAAAGAGGAGAAAGTTATCCACATAGAGTGCTGTGTGATGATAAATGCCATTGATCGACAACCCCACATAATTTCGTCCCGTTCTGGCCCAGCATACCAGTGGTTCCATGGCCAGTGATAATAACAGAGGGGAGAGAGGGCATCCCTGCCTAGTCCCCCTCTTTACCCTCATGCTCTGGGGAATCACTTTCCCCATCCGCACCTTTACCTTGGGATCCACGTATAGCAGTTTCACCCATTCTACAAATCCCGTGCCTAGGCCCATTACTTCTAAAACTCGATAGAGGTATTGCCATTCTAGGCTGTCAAATGCTTTTCCAATATCGACTGCAAATACTGCAGCCTCATCTTTGGCATAGTCCTCTGCCCTCATTTTGGCCATGAGGCACCTGATGTTAATGGCAGTATTCATTTGTGGTATGAATCCTCTTTGGTCTGCGTGCACTGGCTGGGGCATGTGGGGAAGCGATCTGTTCTCTATGATTCTGCTTAATATTTTATAGTCCATGTTCATCATGGACAGTGGTCTATACGCAGTTCTATCGTGGGGCGGTTTTCTAGGCTTAAGTACAGGGATTATTAGGGCTTCCCTTGTGATATCGGGCAGGAGGCGCAGCACTCTTGCTGTCTGGTACAAAGCAAACAGCTTAGGAGCCAGCTCCTCAGTATATGTCATGTACGACTCTGCCTGGAGTCCATCTGTCCCTGGCATTTTCTTGTGCACCATATGCTTAATAGCTACTCTCACCTCCCATAGGGAGATGTCTGCCCCCAATTTCTCTGCTTCCTCAGGGTCTAGCCGAGGGAGCTCCAGCTCATCGAGGTAGTCTCCTAGTGTCTCTCCTCCACTCCTCATAGCACTGCTGTACAATTTGATGTAGTGTTTGGCGATTATGTCATTGATACCGACTTGTGTATACTGTCTGCACCCAGCTTCGTCCTCTAATTCTACTGTCGATGACCCACTGTTGTGTGGGTTGGTAAGCCACGGCAGCAATGAGCCTGATTTGTCACTTTACGCATGTGTGCTGTCCAGATATTGTTTATAGTCGAAGGCCCTCAGTCTCTCTGTCTGTCGCGCCACAGACTTGCAGGCTTCTAGGAGTGCATCCTGCACGTCAGGGCGCCCTGGTCTTTTCTGCTCTATCTGTGTTAGCTTTGTTTCAGCAGTTAAAACTTCCACTGTCAGTGTACGTCTGATCCCTGTTATCTCTGCTATACAATGGCCTCTGATAGTAATCTTAAAGGCATCCCATTCTGGGAGCAGAGAGGATGCCGTCACTTCATTGTCTTAGAAATATTGTGTGATCCTTTCTCTGGTACCTTCTTGAAAGACCTGGTCTTCCAGTGTTTCGGGGCGCAATTGCCAAGCAGGGATGGCCGGAGCCCGACCCACCCAGCTGAGGCCCAGTAACTCCGGGTTATGATCAGTTATCGTCCTAGTCAGGTATTCATTACTTTTCACCTGTCCATGCATGTCCGGTGTACATGGAAATGTGTCCAGTCGTGTATGTACCTCATGCGTCAACAAAAAGAAGTAGAGTTTGTGCTGGTGATGCAGAGTTCTCCATGAGTCCACCAGTCCCCAATGTCCCTGGCAGTCTCGAAACGCCCATGCATGACGGACCGTTGGGGAGTCTGGCAATGGCGGGTGTGACCTCTCCATTCCAACATCAGCAATGGCATTTAAGTCTCCGCCCATGAGCAGTACGGTCATCAGATATGGGGCTAACTGTCTGGATAGTCTCGCAAAAAATTGTGGTTGGTCCACGTTCGGGGCAAACAAACTTAATGCTCACTTCTCTACTCTCCAATCTCCCTCTCAGCGCTACATACCGACCCTCTGGGTCAATTAGCTTATTGGTGACCTGAAATGGTACTCCCGCTCTCACCCAGATCATGGCGCCCCTGGCAAAGGCAGAATATGTAGTGTAGAATGCTTGTTCCTGTCGTCTCTTCTGCTGGGCTAGGTCCTCCTTTGCCTTGAGGTGTGTGTCCTGGAGGAGCGCTATTTGTACCCCCGTCTGTTGAGGTAAGAAAAGACTTTATAGCGTTTGGTCATTGTATGCATGCCCTGTATATTACAGGTTAAGCATATATACTTCATGTCATTTGCCATATCCCAGTTCCTTCTTTTGTTTCCCACCCCTCAGCCCCCATCCCTCCTCCCGCACAGACTGGATGTGCCATCCCACAACCACTGAAAGGAGTAGATGGTGCAACTCGTATTTCCCTTCTCAACATTTTAACAACATTATAACAAGTTCCCCAACGACCCCTCCCCAGGACACGTAGGTAGAACCCTCCCATCCAAATTAATAATTCAAGTTCCTGGACTGTCGTCTACATCTGCTCTTTTCCCATGGTTTCCTGTCTATGTGTTCCGGCTATGGGACAGTGGAGTTCCGACTCCTTCCTTCTGCAATGGCGGCGCTCTCCTTAGATCTTTGGTCGCTTACAGCGACCGATTAATTGAAATGCTGGTCCCCACGCTACTGCTCATCATGCCAGGGTCTGTTTTAAGCCTCCAGTTCTTATTTTCATGTTTACACCAAATCTATCTACGGAGGAACCTCCCTCGGTTAGCGGGAGCTCTTACTGCCAGTCAGCGCTGCCATCTTGTCATTGCGCACCCTTCTGACTCTCTGTGCGTTTTTTGGGGGAGCTATCAGAGCCCTTTCTGCTCTGTGGTCGCATCTATAGACCCTGCGCTGCTGATGTCTCTTTGTGCGTTGTGGCAGGCGTCCTGATCTTCGGGTCGGGCCCGCTCAACCTCTCTCAGCGCACCACTTTTCCTCAGCGAGCGATCCGCTAGCCTTGCAGCCATTCCGCCGCTTGACCGCTATTCAAGTGTGGGTTATCCCCAGCTCACTTAGTTCGTCATGGCTTTTCGATGATGGTCTATCTGTGGCACTCAGCCAGTGCACCCATCTCGGCCTCAGACTTTTCAGCGCCGGCGTGTGCTGCTATTTTGATTTCTTGCCTCCTCCGCTCTGGATTTTTCCTCTTCGCTGTTCTCCATGCGGGGGTCCACAATGTCACCTGCCAGGGGTATGGGGCTACAAGTAATGTCCTTTCTATACACGATGGACTGTCAGGATGGGTCCGGACAGCGGCCAGAGGGACGGAGCTCAAAGCTCCACTGCCTACACCATCGGCCTCCAGGCCAAGCCCCCCTCTGCGAGAGCACTGTTGCTTTTCGGGTTACTTATCCCCTATCTTGTCGCCATTTGTAGCGTCCTTCCCTAGCCAATGACTACACCACACACAGAGCTTAGTATCACACGTCTTTATTCTTTTACGTGTAACCACAAACTCAATGTTCTAAACCTGCATTCACTTCATTACGCTCTAATGCTTACGGAGTCCATCAGGAGCTACAATGGTTCATTCATTACAAACTCACTCAACACTACACCCACTTTCTCATTCTCTTCATCAGCCTGTCCCGCCCCGGCGATTAAAGTGAATGGAGCTCTGTTAACTCCTCCAAGGGATATTGAATAGATACCCCAAATGCAATCCTATAAATGCCTCTGTAAGTCACAAACACCCTCTGCTACGATGTCACTGCTGCAGCTTGTGTCTGCCGGTCAAAGAATACCTTGTCCTGGCTAGCACATGCGCAGCAGGACATGCCCAAAATCTATCTCCCTTCCTTCTTAGGTAAAAGGCACAAATACAACTCACTTTATCACTAATTAGCAAGTAGTCATTTCGTTCCAGCTGCTTAGTGTTTCATCTAGTGCAGCACCCATCACGCCCTTTATCACCAGCCATCCCTGCTTGCCTCTTGGACTGGCATCACAGATAGACACCCATATCCATTGCATTATGTGGCAATGGAAAACCAAATTATGAAAATGGCTGACTAGTTTATCCTGCAATAATAGGCAAATAATGGAAATCTACTTGAGGTGAGCTTTCATCTCCAGGATAGAATCTCTGTCCTTTTGTGGCATGTGCATGAAAGGTATGAAACAACAGTTGGGGAAGTGTAGAGGTAATGATAGAATCACCCTCCTTACTGAACTTTTTAAACAACAAGATTCTATCAATGTGCAATGGTGAATAAATTAAATAAATCGGTGGTGATGGGCTTATCTACTAGGTGAGGAACAAGGCTCTTCATTGAGATGGCAAGATGAGGGCACCATGTGCTTTTAAAATACCCCTCACACACTAAGAACCCCTTAGTGTCATGCTTCATCATGGGCGTCCCTCTACGGGGCGGGGCGTGCTGCGACCTACGAGCTACGTGGGAGCACTAGTTGATGTGACAATAGACTATGTGTGGTGCAGTGTTGGTGATATCAGTGAAGTGTAGGGACCTATATATGTGAATGCAAAATTAAAAATTCCATGGCTAGTAGAAAAAAACAATTTTATTAACTAGCTGGGAACGTTAAAAAGGGGGTTATGTGTAGGTAGAGCAAATGGCTAACTACCTGGTCAACATGTTTCGTAAGTAGTCCCCTACTACTTGCTCATCAGGACCTCTGACGGTCCCTACAGAAAATTATATATACTCAATTTTGAATTCTAAAGTGTAAGCCTAAAGTCCTATAACTAAGTAGCAAAAATCGGCTACCTAGTTAGGCTTCCGGGCTTGAGTGGGCCCAAAGGGAAGCGTAGAAAAAACTGACGTAATATGGTCTCTGTAAAGAAATGGGAGAAAAAGGGAAGACAAACAAGAAACATATAAATTCAATGTTATATGAGTCTTAGCACATAGTTTTCAACGTCTGCTTGGAAAAACTATTACTGCATGTCCTCGTTTGACATAAGCGTTCATATTTGGCTTAAATCGTGGATAGAAAATGATGGAGTACACTTTTTGCACTCATAATGGCAAACTTTGTCATACGTTTGTTGTAACCACATAGGTATGTGGATTAGTTAATCTCAAAGCGCACACACATGTCTCAATGCATCCCATTCATGCACCTGGCTAGGGAAAGGAAAAAAGGTTTAACCGATAGTTGCGATGTAATGGCTCGGAGTCTTAAAAGAATGGTACAACGAAAAGCGTTTCATGTTTTTCTGAAAAATGCAAATGGTATGAGAATGCGAGTATCGCGTGTAACTAAATAAAAATAAGTATACATACTGGTAAGACACGTTTAGCGTGCCTCATGAGCTGGCAAACGAAGGGTTCTCCATGCGGTATACTGAAAAGAGAAACGGCATCCTTCTGTCATTTCACGCATTGCGCATATTTCATTACCTCAGTACTGTAAGTGACCCAAGTTTAAAGACTAGTGGTCAGAGTCTATTACTTACGTTACCGCTTTGTAGAGCAATGCCTCAATACTACCTTTGTGCCACTCCGTGGATAAGGCTGGCCGTATGTTTGCCGTCTTTTAACCGGAACGAGAGACTGTGTTGTCATACCTGACTCGTATCTTCGGGAATGACTAGACCGCTAACCCAAAATGGCCACCGCTCATCTGGGATGGAGATGAAAGAACTTAAAAAAACCAAAGGTGGTTATGGACGGAGCGTTGACAATACAAACACTCAACCCCAGTCAACCGACCTGGGTTTAATCCATCACCGTTCTTTAGCTCACTCCGCCACCCCAGTTCGGACATGGCCATATGCAAATCAGTTTGACCCTGTGCCTCATGGGAACAGTCCAGCCCGAACTACCAAGCCATGTCTTCCCTGGACCGGAATCAAGCTTCCCAGGACCAGTTTCTGGCTTTACAGCCGTCTTCAGCCGGGTTTGCTTGACTCCAGTGGCAAAGTGAGCAAGGGACTCACGTCTGAGCATACCCTGCCAACTTAGGGCGAACAAAGAAAAACCAAAGGTGGTGATGGACGGAGCGTTGACAATACAAACACCCAACCCCAGTCAACCGATCTGGGTTTAATCCATCACCGTTCTTTAGCTCACTCCGCCTCCCCAGTTCAGACATGGCCATATGCAAATCAGTCTGACCCTGTGCCTCATGGGAACAGTCCAGCCCGAACTGCCAAGCCATGTCTTCCCTGGACCGGAATCAAGCTTCCCAGATCGGTTTCTGGCATTACAGCCGTCTTCAGCCGGGTTTGCTTGACTCCAGTGGCAAAGCTCAACGGTTAGAGCGGCAGACCCTGATGCAGAGGTCTGGCCCGGGACCAGGGTTCAATTCCCTGCCTCGGCGGGTCTTGGGCTCAAAATTCCACAGACCTGATATTTCTCGCCTCGGTGCCTATTCCAATTATGGAGTCTCACTTTGCAACTCTGGGCAATAGCTTGCTTAATCTCCACAACGGCCCCCTCAACGCTAAGGATGCCTGGCCTCCACCTTGGGGTTGCCCAGGAGTGGACGCCTCACAGGGAAAGCCAGGATGGGTTCCACAGCGGTATTCGTACAAGCGCCTTGAGACCCTTGCGGGTGAGTAGTGTGCTATACAAGTATCAATTTACATTTACATTTACATTTAAAGTGAGCAAGGGACTCACGTCTGAGCATACCCTGCCAACTTAGGGCGAGCAAAGAAAAACCAAAGGTGGTGATGGACGGAGCGTTGGCAATACAAGCATTCAACCCCATTCAACCGATCTAGGTTTAATCCATCACCGTTCTTTAGCTCACTCCGCCACCCCAGTTCAGACATGGCCATATGCAAATCAGTCTGACCCTGTGCCTCATGGGAACAGTACAGCACGAACTGCCAAGCCATGTCTTCCCTGGACCGGAATCAAGCTTCCCAGGACTGGTTTCTGGCATTACAGCCGTCTTCAGCCGGGTTTGCTTGACTCCAGTGGCAAAGTGAGCAAGGGACTCACGTCTGAGCATACCCTGCCAACTTAAGGCGAACAAAGAAAAACCAAAGGTGGTGATGGACAGAGCGTTGACAATACAAACACTCAACCCCAGTCAACCGATCTGGGTGTAATCCATCACCGTTCTTTAGCTCACTCTGCCACCCCAGTTCAGACATGGCCATATGCAAATCAGTCTGACCCTGTGCCTCATGGGAACAGTCCAGCCCGAACTGCCAAGCCATGTCTTCCCTGGACCGGAATCAAGCTTCCCAGGACCAGTTTCTGGCTTTACAGCCATCTTCAGCCGGGTTTGCTTGACTCCAGTGGCAAAGTGAGCTAGGGACTCACGTCTGAGCATACCCTGCCAACTTAGGGCGAACAAAGAAAAACCAAAGGTGGTGATGGACGGAGCGTTGACAATACAAACACTCAACCCCAGTCAACGAATCTGGGTTTAATCCATCACCGTTCTTTAGCTCACTCCGCCACCCCAGTTCAGACATGGCCATATGCAAATCAGTCTGACCCTGTGCCTCATGGGAACAGTCCAGCCCGAACTGCCAAGCCATGTCTTCCCTGGACCGGAATCAAGCTTCCCAGGACCGGTTTCTGGCATTACAGCCGTCTTCAGCCGGGTTTGCTTGACTCCAGTGGCAAAGCTCAATGGTTAGAGCGGCAGACCCTGATGCAGAGGTCTGGCCCGGGACCAGGGTTCAATTCCCTGCCTCGGCAGGTCTTGGACTCAAAATTCCACGGACCTGATATTTCTTGCCTCGGTGCCTATTCCAATTATGGAGTCCCACACTGCAACTCTGGGCAATAGCTTGCTTAATCTCCACAGCGACCCCACAACGCTAAGGATGCCTGGCCTCCACCTTGGGGTTGTCCAGGAGTGGACGCCTCACAGGGAAAGCCAGGATGGGTTCCACAGCGGTATTCGTACAAGCGCCTTGAGACCCTTGCAGGTGAGTAGTGTGCTATACAAGTATCAATTTACATTTACATTTACATTTAAAGTGAGCAAGGGACTCACGTCTGAGCATACCCTGCCAACTTAGGGCGAACAAAGAAAAACTAAAGGTGGTGATGGACGGAGCGTTGGCAATACAAGCACTCAACCGCAGTCAACCGATCTGGGTTTAATCCATCACCGTTCTTTAGCTCACTCCGCCACCCCAGTTCAGACATGGCCATATGCAAATCAGTCTGACCCTGTGCCTCATGGGAACAGTCCAGCCCGAACTGCCAAGCCATGTCTTCCCTGGACCGGAATCAAGCTTTCCAGGACTGGTTTATGGCATTACAGCCTTCTTCAGCCGGGTTTGCTTGACTCCAGTGGCAAAGTGAGCAAGGGACTCACGTCTGAGCATACCCTGCCAATTTAGGGCGAACAAAGAAAAACCAAAGGTGGTGATGGACGGAGCGTTGACAATACAAACACTCAACCCCAGTCAACCGATCTGGGTTTAATCCATCACCGTTCTTTAGCTCACCCCGCCACCCCAGTTCAGACATGGCCATATGCAAATCAGTCTGACCCTGTGCCTCATGGGAACAGTCCAGCCCGAACTGCCAAGCCATGTCTTCCCTGGACCGGAAGCAAGCTTTCCAGGACCGGTTTCTGGCATTACAGCCGTCTTCAGTCGGGTTTGCTTGACTCCAGTGGCAAAGTGAGCAAGGGACTCACGTCTGAGCATACCCTGCCAACTTAGGGCGAACAAAGAAAAACCAAAGGTGGTGATGGACGGAGCGTTGACAATACAAACACTAAACCCCAGTCAACCGATCTGGGTTTAATCCATCACCGTTCTTTAGCTCACTCCGCCACCCCAGTTCAAACATGGCCATATGCAAATCAGTTTGACCCTGTGCCTCATGGGAACAGTCCAGCCCGAACTGCCAAGCCATGTCTTCCCTGGACCGGAATCAAGCTTTCCAGGACGGGTTTCTGGCATTACAGCCGTTTTCAGCCTGGGTTTGCTTGACTCCAGTGGCAAAGTGAGCAAGGGACTCACTCTGAGCATACCCTGCCAACTTAGGGCGAACAAAGAAAAACCAAAGGTGGTGATGGACGGAGCGTTGACAATACAAACACTCAACCCCAGTCAACCGATCTGGGTTTAATCCATCACCGTTCTTTAGCTCACTCCGCCACCCCAGTTCAGACATGGCCATATGCAAATCAGTCTGACCCTGTGCCTCATGGGAACAGTCCAGCCCGAACTGCCAAGCCATGTCTTCCCTGGACCGGAATCAAGCTTCCCAGGACCGGTTTCTGGCATTACAGCCGCCTTCAGCCGGGTTTGCTTGACTCCAGTGGCAAAGCTCAATGGTTAGAGCGGCAGACCCTGATGTAGAGGTCTGGCCCGGGACCAGGGTTCAATTCCCTGCCTCGGCGGGTCTTGGGCTAAAAATTCCACGGACCTGATATTTCTCGCCTCAGTGCCTATTACAATTATGGAGTCCCACTCTGCAACTCTGGGCAATAGCTTGCTTAATCTCCACAACGGCCCCCACAACGCTAAGGATGCCTGGCCTCCACCTTGGGGTTGCCCAGGAGTGGACGCCTCGCAGGGAAAGCCAGGATGGGTTCCACAGCGGTATTCGTACAAGCGCCTTGAGACCCTTGCGGGTGAGTAGTGTGCTATACAAGTATCAATTTACATTTACATTTACATTTAAAGTGAGCAAGGGACTCACGTCTGAGCATACCCTGCCAACTTAGGGCGAACAAAGAAAAACCAAAGGTGGTGATGGACGGAGCGTTGGCAATACAAGCATTCAACCCCAACCAACCGATCTGGGTTTAATCCATCGCCGTTCTTTAGCTCAATCCGCCACCCCAGTTCAGACATGGCCATATGCAAATCAGTCTGACCCTGTGCCTCATGGGAACAGTACAGCACGAACTGCCAAGCCATGTCTTCCCTGGACCGGAATCAAGCTTCCCAGGACTGGTTTCTGGCATTACAGCCGTCTTCAGCCGGGTTTGCTTGACTCCAGTGGCAAAGTGAGCAAGGGACTCACGTCTGAGCATACCCTGCCAACTTAAGGCGAACAAAGAAAAACCAAGGGTGGTGATGGACGGAGCGTTGACAATACAAACACTCAACCCCAGTCAACCGATCTGGGTGTAATCCATCACCGTTCTTTAGCTCACTCCGCCACCCCAGTTCAGACATGGCCATATGCAAATCAGTCTGACCCTGTGCCTCATGGGAACAGTCCAGCCCGAACTGCCAAGCCATGTCTTCCCTGGACCGGAATCAAGCTTCCCAGGACCAGTTTCTGGCTTTACAGCCGTCTTCAGCCGGGTTTGCTTGACTCCAGTGGCAAAGTGAGCAAGGGACTCACGTCTGAGCATACCCTGCCAACTTAGGGCGAACAAAGAAAAACCAAAGGTGGTGATGGACGGAGCGTTGACAATACAAACACTCAATCCCAGTCAAAGAATCTGGGTTTAATCCATCACCGTTCTTTAGCTCACTCCGCCACCCCAGTTCAGACATGGCCATATGCAAATCAGTCTGACCCTGTGCCTCATGGGAACAGTCCAGTCCGAACTGCCAAGCCATGTCTTCCCTGGACCGGAATCAAGCTTCCCAGGACCGGTTTCTGGCATTACAGCCGTCTTCAGCCGGGTTTGCTTGACTCCAGTGGCAAAGCTCAATGGTTAGAGCGGCAGACCCTGATGCAGAGGTCTGGCCCGGGACCAGGATTCAATTCCCTGCCTCGGCGGGTCTTGGGCTCAAAATTCCACGGACCTGATATTTCTCGCCTCGGTGCCTATTCCAATTATGGAGTCCCACTCTGCAACTCTGGGCAATAGCTTGCTTAATCCCCACAGCGGCCCCCACAACGCTAAGGATGCCTGGCCTCCACCTTGGGGTTGTCCAGGAGTGTACGCCTCACAGGGAAAGCCAGGATGGGTTCCACAGCGGTATTCGTACAAGCGCCTTGAGACCCTTGCGGGTGAGTAGTGTGCTATACAAGTATCAATTTACATTTACATTTACATTTAAAGTGAGCAAGGGACTCACGTCTGAGCATACCCTGCCAACTTAGGGCGAGCAAAGAAAAACCAAAGGTGGTGATGGACGGAGCGTTGGCAATACAAGCATTCAACCCCATTCAACCGATCTAGGTTTAATCCATCACCGTTCTTTAGCTCACTCCGCCACCCCAGTTCAGACATGGCCATATGCAAATCAGTCTGACCCTGTGCCTCATGGGAACAGTACAGCACGAACTGCCAAGCCATGTCTTCCCTGGACCGGAATCAAGCTTCCCAGGACTGGTTTCTGGCATTACAGCCGTCTTCAGCCGGGTTTGCTTGACTCCAGTGGCAAAGTGAGCAAGGGACTCACGTCTGAGCATACCCTGCCAACTTAAGGCGAACAAAGAAAAACCAAAGGTGGTGATGGACAGAGCGTTGACAATACAAACACTCAACCCCAGTCAACCGATCTGGGTGTAATCCATCACCGTTCTTTAGCTCACTCTGCCACCCCAGTTCAGACATGGCCATATGCAAATCAGTCTGACCCTGTGCCTCATGGGAACAGTCCAGCCCGAACTGCCAAGCCATGTCTTCCCTGGACCGGAATCAAGCTTCCCAGGACCAGTTTCTGGCTTTACAGCCATCTTCAGCCGGGTTTGCTTGACTCCAGTGGCAAAGTGAGCTAGGGACTCACGTCTGAGCATACCCTGCCAACTTAGGGCGAACAAAGAAAAACCAAAGGTGGTGATGGACGGAGCGTTGACAATACAAACACTCAACCCCAGTCAACGAATCTGGGTTTAATCCATCACCGTTCTTTAGCTCACTCCGCCACCCCAGTTCAGACATGGCCATATGCAAATCAGTCTGACCCTGTGCCTCATGGGAACAGTCCAGCCCGAACTGCCAAGCCATGTCTTCCCTGGACCGGAATCAAGCTTCCCAGGACCGGTTTCTGGCATTACAGCCGTCTTCAGCCGGGTTTGCTTGACTCCAGTGGCAAAGCTCAATGGTTAGAGCGGCAGACCCTGATGCAGAGGTCTGGCCCGGGACCAGGGTTCAATTCCCTGCCTCGGCAGGTCTTGGACTCAAAATTCCACGGACCTGATATTTCTTGCCTCGGTGCCTATTCCAATTATGGAGTCCCACACTGCAACTCTGGGCAATAGCTTGCTTAATCTCCACAGCGACCCCACAACGCTAAGGATGCCTGGCCTCCACCTTGGGGTTGTCCAGGAGTGGACGCCTCACAGGGAAAGCCAGGATGGGTTCCACAGCGGTATTCGTACAAGCGCCTTGAGACCCTTGCAGGTGAGTAGTGTGCTATACAAGTATCAATTTACATTTACATTTACATTTAAAGTGAGCAAGGGACTCACGTCTGAGCATACCCTGCCAACTTAGGGCGAACAAAGAAAAACTAAAGGTGGTGATGGACGGAGCGTTGGCAATACAAGCACTCAACCGCAGTCAACCGATCTGGGTTTAATCCATCACCGTTCTTTAGCTCACTCCGCCACCCCAGTTCAGACATGGCCATATGCAAATCAGTCTGACCCTGTGCCTCATGGGAACAGTCCAGCCCGAACTGCCAAGCCATGTCTTCCCTGGACCGGAATCAAGCTTTCCAGGACTGGTTTATGGCATTACAGCCTTCTTCAGCCGGGTTTGCTTGACTCCAGTGGCAAAGTGAGCAAGGGACTCACGTCTGAGCATACCCTGCCAATTTAGGGCGAACAAAGAAAAACCAAAGGTGGTGATGGACGGAGCGTTGACAATACAAACACTCAACCCCAGTCAACCGATCTGGGTTTAATCCATCACCGTTCTTTAGCTCACTCCGCCACCCCAGTTCAAACATGGCCATATGCAAATCAGTTTGACCCTGTGCCTCATGGGAACAGTCCAGCCCGAACTGCCAAGCCATGTCTTCCCTGGACCGGAATCAAGCTTTCCAGGACCGGTTTCTGGCATTACAGCCGTTTTCAGCCTGGGTTTGCTTGACTCCAGTGGCAAAGTGAGCAAGGGACTCACTCTGAGCATACCCTGCCAACTTAGGGCGAACAAAGAAAAACCAAAGGTGGTGATGGACGGAGCGTTGACAATACAAACACTCAACCCCAGTCAACCGATCTGGGTTTAATCCATCACCGTTCTTTAGCTCACTCCGCCACCCCAGTTCAGACATGGCCATATGCAAATCAGTCTGACCCTGTGCCTCATGGGAACAGTCCAGCCCGAACTGCCAAGCCATGTCTTCCCTGGACCGGAATCAAGCTTCCCAGGACCGGTTTCTGGCATTACAGCCGCCTTCAGCCGGGTTTGCTTGACTCCAGTGGCAAAGCTCAATGGTTAGAGCGGCAGACCCTGATGTAGAGGTCTGGCCCGGGACCAGGGTTCAATTCCCTGCCTCGGCGGGTCTTGGGCTAAAAATTCCACGGACCTGATATTTCTCGCCTCAGTGCCTATTACAATTATGGAGTCCCACTCTGCAACTCTGGGCAATAGCTTGCTTAATCTCCACAACGGCCCCCACAACGCTAAGGATGCCTGGCCTCCACCTTGGGGTTGCCCAGGAGTGGACGCCTCACAGGGAAAGCCAGGATGGGTTCCACAGCGGTATTCGTACAAGCGCCTTGAGACCCTTGCGGGTGAGTAGTGTGCTATACAAGTATCAATTTACATTTACATTTACATTTAAAGTGAGCAAGGGACTCACGTCTGAGCATACCCTGCCAACTTAGGGCGAACAAAGAAAAACCAAAGGTGGTGATGGACGGAGCATTGGCAATACAAGCATTCAACCCCAACCAACCGATCTGGGTTTAATCCATCGCCGTTCTTTAGCTCAATCCGCCACCCCAGTTCAGACATGGCCATATGCAAATCAGTCTGACCCTGTGCCTCATGGGAACAGTACAGCACGAACTGCCAAGCCATGTCTTCCCTGGACCGGAATCAAGCTTCCCAGGACTGGTTTCTGGCATTACAGCCGTCTTCAGCCGGGTTTGCTTGACTCCAGTGGCAAAGTGAGCAAGGGACTCACGTCTGAGCATACCCTGCCAACTTAAGGCGAACAAAGAAAAACCAAGGGTGGTGATGGACGGAGCGTTGACAATACAAACACTCAACCCCAGTCAACCGATCTGGGTGTAATCCATCACCGTTCTTTAGCTCACTCCGCCACCCCAGTTCAGACATGGCCATATGCAAATCAGTCTGACCCTGTGCCTCATGGGAACAGTCCAGCCCGAACTGCCAAGCCATGTCTTCCCTGGACCGGAATCAAGCTTCCCAGGACCAGTTTCTGGCTTTACAGCCGTCTTCAGCCGGGTTTGCTTGACTCCAGTGGCAAAGTGAGCAAGGGACTCACGTCTGAGCATACCCTGCCAACTTAGGGCGAACAAAGAAAAACCAAAGGTGGTGATGGACGGAGCGTTGACAATACAAACACTCAATCCCAGTCAAAGAATCTGGGTTTAATCCATCACCGTTCTTTAGCTCACTCCGCCACCCCAGTTCAGACATGGCCATATGCAAATCAGTCTGACCCTGTGCCTCATGGGAACAGTCCAGTCCGAACTGCCAAGCCATGTCTTCCCTGGACCGGAATCAAGCTTCCCAGGACCGGTTTCTGGCATTACAGCCGTCTACAGCCGGGTTTGCTTGACTCCAGTGGCAAAGCTCAATGGTTAGAGCGGCAGACCCTGATGCAGAGGTCTGGCCCGGGACCAGGATTCAATTCCCTGCCTCGGCGGGTCTTGGGCTCAAAATTCCACGGACCTGATATTTCTCGCCTCGGTGCCTATTCCAATTATGGAGTCCCACTCTGCAACTCTGGGCAATAGCTTGCTTAATCCCCACAGCGGCCCCCACAACGCTAAGGATGCCTGGCCTCCACCTTGGGGTTGTCCAGGAGTGTACGCCTCACAGGGAAAGCCAGGATGGGTTCCACAGCGGTATTCGTACAAGCGCCTTGAGACCCTTGCGGGTGAGTAGTGTGCTATACAAGTATCAATTTACATTTACATTTACATTTAAAGTGAGCAAGGGACTCACGTCTGAGCATACCCTGCCAACTTAGGGCGAACAAAGAAAAACCAAAGGTGGTGATGGACGGAGCGTTGGCAATACAAGCACTCAACCGCAGTCAACCGATCTGGGTTTAATCCATCACCGTTCTTTAGCTCACTCCGCCACCCCAGTTCAGACATGGCCATATGCAAATCAGTCTGACCCTGTGCCTCATGGGAACAGTACAGCACGAACTGCCAAGCCATGTCTTCCCTGGACCGGAATCAAGCTTCCCAGGACCGGTTTCTGGCATTACAGCCGTCTTCAGCCGGGTTTGCTTGACTCCAGTGGCAAAGTGAGCAAGGGACTCACGTCTGAGCATACCCTGCCAACTTAAGGCGAACAAAGAAAAAGCAAAGGTGGTGATGGACCGAGCGTTGACAATACAAACACTCAACCCCAGTCAACCGATCTGGGTTTAATCCATCACCGTTCTTTAGCTCACTCCGCCACCCCAGTTCAGACATGGCCATATGCAAATCAGTCTGACCCTGTGCCTCATGGGAACAGTCCAGCCCGAACTGCCAAGCCATGTCTTCCCTGGACCGGAATCAAGCTTCCCAGGACCAGTTTCTGGCTTTACAGCCGTCTTCAGCCGGGTTTGCTTGACTCCAGTGGCAAAGTGAGCAAGGGACTCACGTCTGAGCATACACTGCCAACTTAGGGCGAACAAAGAAAAACCAAAGGTGGTGATGGACGGAGCGTTGACAATACAAACACTCAACCCCAGTCAACGAATCTGGGTTTAATCCATCACCGTTCTTTAGCTCACTCCGCCACCCCAGTTCAGACATGGCCATATGCAAATCAGTCTGACCCTGTGCCTCATGGGAACAGTCCAGCCTGAACTGCCAAGCCATGTCTTCCCTGGACCGGAATCAAGCTTCCCAGGACCGGTTTCTGGCATTACAGCCGTCTTCAGCCGGGTTTGCTTGACTCCAGTGGCAAAGCTCAATGGTTAGAGCGGCAGACCCTGATGCAGAGGTCTGGCCCGGGACCAGGGTTCAATTCCCTGCCTCGGCGGGTCTTGGGCTCAAAATTCCACGGACCTGACATTTCTCGCCTCGGTGCCTATTCCAATTATGGAGTCCCACTCTGCAACTCTGGGCAATAGCTTGCTTAATCTCCACAACGGCCCCCACAACGCTAAGGATGCCTGGCCTCCACCTTGGGGTTGTCCAGGAGTGGACGCCTCACAGGTAAAGCCAGGATGGGTTCCACAGCGGTATTCGTACAAGCGCCTTGAGACCCTTGCGGGTGAGTAGTGTGCTATACAAGTATCAATTTACATTTACATTTACATTTAAAGTGAGCAAGGGACTCACGTCTGAGCATACCCTGCCAACTTAGGGTGAACAAAGAAAAACCAAAGGTGGTGATGGACGGAGCGTTGGCAATACAAACACTCAACCCCAGTCAACCGATCTGGGTTTAATCCATCACCGTTCTTTAGCTCACTCCGCCACCCCAGTTCAGACATGGCCATATGCAAATCAGTCTGACCCTGTGCCTCATGGGAACAGTCCAGCCCGAACTGCCAAGCCATGTCTTCCCTGGACCGGAAGCAAGCTTTCCAGGACCGGTTTATGGCATTACAGCCGTCTTCAGCCGGGTTTGCTTGACTCCAGTGGCAAAGTGAGCAAGGGACTCACGTCTGAGCATACCCTGCCAATTTAGGGCGAACAAAGAAAAACCAAAGGTGGTGATGGACGGAGCGTTGACAATACAAACACTCAACCCCAGTCAACCGATCTGGGTTTAATCCATCACCGTTCTTTAGCTCACTCCGCCACCCCAGTTCAGACATGGCCATATGCAAATCAGTCTGACACTGTGCCTCATGGGAACAGTCCAGCCCGAACTGCCAAGCCATGTCTTCCCTGGACCGGAATCAAGCTTCCCAGGACGGGTTTCTGTCATTACAGCCGTCTTCAGTCGGGTTTGCTTGACTCCAGTGGCAAAGTGAGCAAGGGACTCACGTCTGAGCATACCCTGCCAACTTAGGGCGAACAAAGAAAAACCAAAGGTGGTGATGGATGGAGCGTTGACAATACAAACACTAAACCCCAGTCAACCGATCTGGGTTTAATCCATCACCGTTCTTTAGCTCACTCCGCCACCCCAGTTCAAACATGGCCATATGCAAATCAGTCTGACCCTGTGCCTCATGGGAACAGTCCAGCCCGAACTGCCAAGCCATGTCTTCCCTGGACCGGAATCAAGCTTTCCAGGACCGGTTTCTGGCATTACAGCCGTCTTCAGCCTGGGTTTGCTTGACTCCAGTGGCAAAGTGAGCAAGGGACTCACGTCTGAGCATACCCTGCCAACTTAGGGCGAACAAAGAAAAACCAAAGGTGGTGATGGACGGAGCGTTGACAATACAAACACTCAACCCCAGTCAACCGATCTGGGTTTAATCCATCACCGTTCTTTAGCTCACTCCGCCACCCCAGTTCAGACATGGCCATATGCAAATCAGTCTGACCCTGTGCCTCATGGGAACAGTCCAGCCCGAACTGCCAAGCCATGTCTTCCCTGGACCGGAATCAAGCTTCCCAGGACCGGTTTCTGGCATTACAGCCGTCTTCAGCCGGGTTTGCTTGACTCCAGTGGCAAAGCTCAATGGTTAGAGCGGCAGACCCTGATGCAGAGGTCTGGCCCGGGACCAGGGTTCAATTCCCTGCCTAGGCGGGTCTTGGGCTCAAAATTCCACGGACCTGATATTTCTCGCCTCGGTGCCTATTCCAATTATGGAGTCCCACTCTGCAACTCTGGGCAATAGCTTGCGTAATCTCCACAATGGCCCCCACAACGCTAAGGATGCCTGGCCTCCACCTTGGAGTTGCCCAGGAGTGGACGCCTCACAGGGAAAGCCAGGATGGGTTCCACAGCGGTATTCGTTCAAGCACCTTGAGACCCTTGTGGGTGAGTAGTGTGCTATACAAGTATCAATATACATTTACATTTACATTTAAAGTGAGCAAGGGACTCACGTCTGAGCATACCCTGCCAACTTAGGGCGAACAAAGAAAAACCAAAGGTGGTGATGGACGGAGCGTTGACAATACAAACACTCAACCCCAGTCAACGAATCTGGGTTTAATCCATCACCGTTCTTTAGCTCACTCCGCCACCCCAGTTCAGACATGGCCATATGCAAATCAGTCTGACCCTGTGCCTCAAGGGAACAGTCCAGCCCGAACTGCCAAGCCATGTCTTCCCTGGACCGGAATCAAGCTTCCCAGGACCGGTTTCTGGCATTACAGCCATCTTCAGCCGGGTTTGCTTGACTCCAGTGGCAAAGCTCAATGGTTAGAGCAGCAGACCCTGATGCAGAGGTCTGGCCCGGGACCAGGGTTCAATTCCCTGCCTCGGCTGGACTTGGGCTCAAAATTCCACGGACCTGATATTTCTCGCCTCTGTGCCTATTCCAATTATGGAGTCCCACTCTGCAACTCTGGGCAATAGCTTGCTTAATCTCCACAACAGCCCCCACAACGCTAAGGATGCCTGGCTTCCACCTTGGGTTTGCCCAGGAGTGGACGCCTCACAGGGAAAGCCAGGATGGGTTCCACAGCGGTATTCGTACAAGCGCCTTGAGACCCTTGCGGGTGAGTAGTGTGCTATACAAGTATCAATTTACATTTACATTTACATTTAAAGTGAGCAAGGGACTCACGTCTGAGCATACCCTGCCAACTTAGGATGAGCAAAGAAAAACCAAAGGTGGTGATGGACGGAGCGTTGGCAATACAAGCACTCAACCCCAGTCAACCGATCTGGGTTTAATCCATCACCGTTCTTTAGCTCACTCCGCCACCCCAGTTCAGACATGGCCATATGCAAATCAGTCTGACCCTGTGCCTCATGGGAACAGTACAGCACGAACTGCCAAGCCATGTCTTCCCTGTACCGGAATCAAGCTTCCGAGTACCGGTTTCTGGCATTACAGCCGTCTTCAGCCGGGTTTGCTTGACTCCAGTGGCAAAGCTCAATGGTTAGAGCGGCAGACCCTGATGCAGAGGTCTGGCCCGGGACCAGGGTTCAATTCCCTGCCTCGGCGGGTCTTGGGCTCAAAATTCCACGGACCTGATATTTCTCGCCTCGGTGCCTATTCCAATTATGGAGTCCCACTCTGCAACTCTGGGCAATAGCTTGCTTAATCTCCACAACGGCCCCCACAACGCTAAGGATGCCTGGCCTCCACCTTGGGGTTGCCCAGGAGTGGACGCCTCACAGGGAAAGCCAGGATGGGTTCCACAGCGGTATTCGTACAAGCGCCTTGAGACCCTTGCGGGTGAGTAGTGTGCTATACAAGTATCAATTTACATTTACATTTACATTTAAAGTGAGCAAGGGACTCACGTCTGAGCATACCCTGCCAACTTAGGGCGAACAAAGAAAAACCAAAGGTGGTGATGGACGGAACGTTGGCAATACAAACACTCAACCCCAGTCAACCGATCTGGGTTTAATCCATCACCGTTCTTTAGCTCACTCCGCCACCCCAGTTCAGACATGGCCATATGCAAATGAGTCAGACCCTGTGCCTCATGGGAACAGTCCAGCCCGAACTGCCAAGCCATGTCTTCCCTGGACCGGAATCAAGCTTTCCAGGACTGGTTTATGGCATTACAGCCTTCTTCAGCCGGGTTTGCTTGACTCCAGTGGCAAAGTGAGCAAGGGACTCACGTCTGAGCATACCCTGCCAATTTAGGGCGAACAAAGAAAAACCAAAGGTGGTGATGGACGGAGCGTTGACAATACAAACACTCAACCCCAGTCAACCGATCTGGGTTTAATCCATCACCGTTCTTTAGCTCACTCCGCCACCCCAGTTCAGACATGGCCATATGCAAATCTGTCTGACCCTGTGCCTCATGGGAACAGTCCAGCCCGAACTGCCAAGCCATGTCTTCCCTGGACCGGAATCAAGCTTCCCAGGACCGGTTTCTGGCATTACAGCCGTCTTCAGTCGGGTTTGCTTGACTCCAGTGGCAAAGTGAGCAAGGGACTCAAGTCTGAGCATACCCTGCCAACTTAGGGCGAACAAAGAAAAACCAAAGGTGGTGATGGACGGAGCGTTGACAATACAAACACTCAACCCTAGTCAACTGATCTGGGTTTAATCCATCACCGTTCTTTAGCTCACTCCGCCACCCCAGTTCAGACATGGCCATATGCACATCAGTCTGACCCTGTGCCTCATGGGAACAGTCCAGCCCGAACTGCCAAGCCATGTCTTCCCTGGACCGGAATCAAGCTTCCCAGGACCAGTTTCTGGCATTACAACCGTCTTCAGCCGGGTTTGCTTGACTCCAGTGGCAAAGTGAGCAAGAGGCTCACGTCTGAGCATACCCTGCCAACTTAGGGCGAACAAAGAAAAACCAAAGGTGGTGATGGACGGAGCGTTGACAATACAAACACTCAACCCCAGTCAACCGATCTGGGTTTAATCCATCACCGGTCTTTAGCTCACTCCGCCACCCCAGTTCAGACATGGCCGTATGCAAATCAGTCTGACCCTGTGCCTTATGGGAACAGTCCAGCCCGAACTGCCAAGCAAGCCCGGCTGAAGACGGCTGTAATGCCAGAAACCGGTCCTGGGAAGCTTGATTCCGGTCCGGGAAGACATGGCTTGGCAGTTCGGGCTGGACTGTTGCCATGAGGCACGGGGTCAGACTGATTTGCATATGGCCATGTCTTAACTGGGGTGGCGGAGTGAGCTAAAGAACAGTGATGGATTAAACCCAGATCAGTTGACTGGGGGTGAGTGTTTGTATTGTCAACGCTCCGTCCATCACCACCTTTGGTTTTTCTTCGATGAAAGAGCTTCCCAACAATTTCTAACCTGGTTGAACCTACAGGATTATTTCCTCAATTTTACCAGCAACTGCTCAAACAGTAACCTCGTATTTCTTGACCTTAACATCTTTTCTAAGAATGGTAGACTGATGACCACCACCGATTTCAAAAGCACTTCAAAAAATTGCCTCCTCATGTTTCAGAGCTTCCATCCGAAGCATCTGCGTGACAACCTACTCTATGGTCAATTTCTACGCTTGCGGAAAAATTTTACAGAAATAGAGAACTTCAAACTCCAGTCGAAAGATCTAAAGAAAAGATTGGAAACCCGCCATTACCCTGACATAATCATTAACCAGGCATACAAAAGGGCGAGAAACAACTACAGAGAGAGTCTCCTGGAAGACAAGGTACCAAAAGAGGAGGAACAGAGACCCATATGTGTAACGACATATAACACCAGTTCCAATCAGGTCACAAAAATCTTGAATAAAAATTGGAAGTTCCTTAACAGTGGAGGCCTCCAGATACCAAAACCCATTTTCTCTCATAGGAAGCATAAGAGACATATTGGTCCACACAAGACCTAAAGCCGAAAAAAACGATTCCAATAAAAACCCAAATTTTGTACAAGGACATCACCCATGTGGGAAATGCAAAGTCTGCTTTTTGACCAGAAAGAGCAAAAGACTGACCTTCCAGAATGGGACCACCTGGGAACAGAGAAGCTTTACAAACTGTAACAGTCTAAATGTAGTATACTTGATCACCTGCCCTTGTAATTTGGAATACGTCGGCATGACCAGCAGAGCCATTAAAACCAGAATAGGAGAACACAAGAGCACAATAAAATGCAAGAAAGCCAGCACCAAGCTGACCACTCACTTCTTGGAAAGCGGTCACAAACCAGAGGATATCACCTGGACAATAATTGAACAGGTGGACAATGAGGAACGCCTCTTAGAGAAGGAACAAAGATGGGTGTTCCGCATTAATTCTAACAAAACTGGCCTGAACTATGAAATCCCATGGGGACAACTATAGTGCAGGCCCACTAATTATCCCAGCTCAAAGGTTGCTTGCAAGAGATTTGCCATGAGAAAAAAGAAGAATTTTTTTACATGAGTTACCACCTCCTGCCCAGTGGATCACTAACTATCCTGAATCTACAAGAATCCACCTTAAAACACACGGCAATCTGTCTCTAAACCTACATCCCATGCATCAACCCTTGCCTTCGTCCTACCTGATATGAAACTACAGCACATGTAGTAAGCATTTTCTTGCCTCACAAACGCGTTACAAGATACGTATGCACAGTGATTATTATTGGTCTTCCCTGCTACGAAAACTGAAGGAACAACGACAATCTGGACAGTGTATGCAGGAACTGCCCTCTCCCAATATTAGATACGCCTATGAGACCCATGCGCAGTGAATAATTTTCCTTTTTATACAACCGAACAAACATCTTCATAGCACATGGAGAAACCTCACTCTCCCTATGAGAGACACACAATTGTGTCCTTGTCGAGCTCTGACTATTAATAAACACTTGAGAGTATCGAGAACCTTGACTCTGCCACCATTGGTAAGAAGCACACAATTTAATGTCACCTTGTTGAAATTTGATGAGAACATAGTAGAAAGACTTCATGAACACTACAATTTTCACACCACATAGCCACCCACGGCGGCCATTTTGGGTTAGCGGTCTAGTCTTTCCCGGAGATACGAGTCAGGCATGACAACACAGTCTCTCGTTCCGGTTAAAAGACGGCAAACATACAGCCAGCCTTATCCTCGGAGTGGCACAAGGGTAGGATTGAGGCATTGCTCTACAAAGCGGTAACGTAAGTAATAGACTTTGACCACGAGTCTTTAAACTTGGGTCGCTTACAGTACTGAGGTAATGAAATATGCGCAACGCGTGAAATGACAGAAGGATGCGGTTTCTCTTTTCAGTATACCGCATGGCGAACCCTTCGTTTGCCAGCTCATGAGGCACGCTAAACGTGTCTTACCAGTATGTATACTTATTTTTATTCAGTTACACGCGATACTCGCGTTCTCATACCATTTGCAATTTTCAGAAAAACATGAAACGCTTTTCGTTGTACCATCCTTTTAAGACTCCGAGCCATTACATCGCAACTATCGGTTAAACCTTTTTTCCTTTCCATAGCCAGGTGTATGAATGGGATGCATTGAGACATGTGTGTGCGCTTTGAGATGAACTAATCCACATACCTATGTGGTTACAACGAACGTATGACAGAGTTTGCCATTATGAGTGCAAAAAGTGTACTCCATCATTTTCTATCCACGATTTAAGCCAAATATGAACGCTTATGGCAAAAGAGGACATGCAGTAATAGTTTTTCCAAGCAGACATTGAAAACTATGTGCTAAGACTCGTATAACATTGAATTTATATGTTTCTTGTTTGTCTTCCCTTTTTCTCCCATTTCTTTACAGAGACCATATTAGGTCAGTTTTTTCTACGCTTCCATTTGGGCCCACTCAAGCCCGGAAGCCTAACTAGGTAGCCGATTTTTGCTACTTAGTTATAGGACTTTAGGCTTACACTTTAGAATTCAAAATTGAGTATATATAATTTTCTGTAGGGACCGTCAGAGGTCCTGATGAGTAAGTAGTAGGGGACTACTTACCAAACATGTTGACCAGGTAGTTAGCCATTTGCTCTACCTACACAAAACCCCCTTTTTAACGTTCCTAGCTAGAGAAGTTAATAAAATTGTTTTTTTCTACTAGCCAGGGAATTTTTAATTTTGCATTCACATATATAGGTCCCTACACTTCACTGATATCACCAACACTGCACCACACATAGTCTATTGTCACATCAACTAGTGCTCCCACGTAGCTCGTAGGTCGCAGCACGCCCCGCCCCGTAGAGGGACGGGAAGACCCCATGATGAAGCATGACACTAAGGGGTTCTTAGTGTGTGAGGGGTATTTTAAAAGCACATAGTGCCCTCATCTTGTCATCTCAAGAGAGAGCCTTGTTCCTCACTTAGTAGATAAGCCCATCACCACCGATTTATTTAATTTATTCACCATTGCACATTGATAGAATTTTGTTGTTTAAAAAATTATAAAATGTGCATGGAAGGACCTAATTAATGCAGGGTCTAGAGAAGATATCTAAGCGCACCATTTCCCTGTCACTTTGCATTGTGTTCAGGCTCTGTACACTGCCCTTTGCTGCAACTGACGTGCCACCCCCTCCCACAGTCTTCACATCCCATCACAAAGACACATTCAGTGTATTTCATTGTGAGCCACCATCATGGTCTGCTGGTTACAACGCTCCACTCATTGTGTTTCTTCTGCACATGGCCATCATATAATGGTCCTTAATCCATGCTGCTGGCTACACACAAAACGAAGAAAAACTCTCACATGTGTCAAGTTATCTACTGCTCTAAATATGACAGATAATTATATGAATCTTGAACTATTCTGGCTGCAGCTTAGCAAGCTTCAAGGGCAATGCATTTTCTTTTAAGTTGTCCATCTCATGTTCAGGTTGAGCTGCTTTCTAGGCTTTACTCCTAGGTTAAATGAGTTTCCTACGTAGCTATCTACCTTTGGCAAGAATGACTATATCACCATTAGTGGTCATGCAATTCCTGCCCTCATATTTCCTTGGGTAGGTCCTAGATTAGCACACAGAGGTATTCATAAGTACTCTATACGCTGGATTCTCTGGTGTTCACTCATGACTGAATGCCTGTGGCAGAGTTCTGGCGCTTTGAAAAATCCTGTGGCTTGTTGTATTTTCTCTCCCTCATCTTCTACTGTTCTTTGCCATGCACGTGCAGTGTGGGGGATATCCCTGCCCCTGCTGTTGCAAGCCACATTGAAAAAAGGTGTCAGAGGTCACGTATGTTTCCTCTTTTGTGAATGCATCCCACATTTGTTAATATCTGGGGAATATTTCTGGATCATGTCTCAGATTTATTTTAAGGGTAGTTGACAGGTGTTGGTGGTATCTGCATAGATGAAAATGTATCTCTTTGGCTTGTTTTTTTCTCATAAATAAAGCACCCAGGCAACGCAAAGAAACCTGTCAATGCAGGTGTTTGTCATGCTCTGGATGTTGTAATTAGCTTACAGCGTGCTTATATTTTACTAAGACCATTTAGCAAAGAGTAGGCTCTATTTTGAGGAGTAATAATGACAATCTATTACTATTTTGTGGTTGCCTTTTCAAGTATGTTTTATAAATAGTGTTACTGGGGGATACCATATATTCTATTCATTGTAACCTTAGACCCAATAGCTCCCTCGTTTTGGGTCCTATGCCCAACTCCTTTTCAATCACAATGTTATGCTGTTGTTTTGCGGATTGTTACATGTAGAGTTTCTTCGTAAGTAGTATATTCTGCTTATTTCATTTTCTTACAAGCGTTTTTTTTTATTGTGATGCGCTTCCAATGTGGTTTGTAAAGACTGTCAGTTGTAATTAATTTTGAAAAAGGCATACATACTTATTATGAAAAAGTCCTGCTTGATTTGTGAAGGTCCATTTCTTGGTAAATAGCTTTGTTTATGGGGGGTGCTGGGTGGCGCCGGACCAAGATGGCCGAGCGTCAGTGAGGCTCCTGCCTGGCCGAGCCGTTAAACATCCTCCAGTGGCATCCTGACTTGATTAGTCTCCCTGTGACCGTCCTAAATGGAAGCGCCACGCTGAGAGGACCTCGGCGATACCACTTTTGCCCACCTGCTGCCGACGAAGAGCACATTACAAGCACTGATGCCTGACCGCGACCTCCTGATGTAAGCTGGGACGACCACCCGCCGGGGGACGCCCGCCAAGCGAGACCGGGGATCTGCGGCCTGTGGAGGTGACGCAGACCCGAGACAGAAAGAAGCCACCCGGGGGCTGAAATCACAGGCGCCTGCCCCCGATAGCACGTCCGACCTCATGCAGCCACAAAACTGAGTTGAGGAGCCCCCCTACTGCGCCTCAGATACGGCGCGTAATCGCATAGCTGCGGAGTTACGGGGAAGAGACTCTCCTGCCCCCCGGGAAGAGCAGCTAATCCCTCTGAAGCTCCCCCCAGTGGAACATTCATCAGAGGCCATTACATTCAGCCCCCGGGGGGGAAGCTGTGGCGGCATTGAACGTGCACAAACAAAACAAAAAAAGCAGACAGACATTGCGGCGCTACATTCATAGTCAAACACTGCAGCACATTGTGGAGTGACAACTGACCTGCCCCAGAGGCGAGCGATCACGACGATTTGTGTGGCGGGCGAGCGAGCAGCGGGGGTGTTGAAAAGCCCGCTGCGGAGGGCCGTTACACTACCGCGCATTTTGAACACCGCCATTTTGTCCCTTGCGGCCGACACTCACGAGGCGCCAATTGCGCCCAGCGCCTAAGGAAGCTGCCTCAAAAACTGGTGCGCATAAAGGCTCAAGTGGCGACTGGACTCTGGGAGAGCTACAGGCCCTGAGTGAAGAGCAGGGCGCCATCGCACTGCTGCGCCATCCTGTGTTGCACCGCCATTTTGTCTCACACAGTCGATACATGCGGAGCACCTGAAACCCACGGGCCGGAGGAGGCCGCCCCCCCGAAACGTGTCCTTCTAAGATATCTGCAGCAAGAGCACCCCGCATACTCACGCTTGCCCCTCGCCACGAGCCCAGGGAGACACCCACGGCTGACTTTCCCGGGCACCTCCATAGCCTCGGCCGGTCTACGCCTGGCAGGGCGCTGGCCTGAACCTGCGAGGTCCCCTGCATTTCCACTGAACCTTCCTGGCGAGGCCCCCTGTACCTCTCGGGCCGCAGCCAAAACAGATTCTATCCCTGGAAGGAATCGTGCTGAGAGTCCTGTATGCTGGGATAACTAGGACCAAACAGGTCATACTACCTGGAATCGGACTATCCCCCTGCGCCCTACATACTGCACGCAACGGAGCTTCTTCTCCCTCACCTCGCAATGGGTCGCACTGAGGCTAAACAATCCATGATCCCTTTCGAATCCCGCAAGGCCCCCAGGTCCCAATCGGCGGAGAGCGGGGAATCCTCGACGGGCGCCCCTCCGGAGAAGGACTGGAAAGCGCTCCTTCTTGGTATGAAACAGAGCCTCGTATCCATCGATTCCAAAATAGATGCTCTCAATATGAGAATGGACACTGTGGTCACAAAACTGGGGCAACATGACTTTCGCATCAAGGAAGCGGAGAGTAGAATCTCGGACCTGGAAGATGGAGCCACCTCTAGCGGACGACACATCACACAAATGGACAAACTACTCAAGGTCATAGCGGACAAAAACGAAGACCTAGAAGCTTGGTCTAGAAGGAATAATGTGCACATCCTGGGCCTTGCGGAATCCACCAATACTGGCAGAATGGAAGACTTTGTAGAAAACCTTGTGCCAGAACTTTTTGGGAGAGAATCCTTCTTGGCACACCTCACAGTGGAACGCGCGCACAGATCCCTTGCTGCCCGCCCTCCCCCAGGAGCGACGTCAAGGCCCATCATAGCCCGTTTTTTTAATTACTGTGACCGCGATGCTGTCCTCCACCTGGCCCGAGAGAAGGGACAAGTCCGCCATGAAAACACGACACTGTCATTCTTTCCGGATTTTATACCATCGGAGCAGGAGGCAAGACGCAAATTTGCAGGGGTCAAAAAGAAACTCCAGACCAAGGAAATCCCCTATGCAATGCTCTACCCCGCCAAGCTGAAAATTAACCATCAGGGGAAACAACACTTCTTCAGCACCCCGCAGCAGGCTGATGACTATCTCAAGCGACACAGGAAGGCGACCTCCAGAGAGGAAGCTGACGGGAACCGCTCCAAATCGCAGTCACCCATGTCCCAGCAGGACTAACACGTGGACCAGATGGTCGCTATATGGAACACTCTCACGAATTTTAATGTGGTGATGGACTGCTCCTCTCTGGTGATGTATACACGGGGATGAGTATTTATGGTCTATGAAGTATTTACAGCTCGGCCACCCACCTCCGTCCCACGGTTGGCTACCTAGCTACTAGCACAGGGGCCTGTAGGTGCAAGTAGGGAGATTTTAGAGAATGCGTGCGTATTCATAGTAGACATGAACACCAGGGAGCAGCAAGTGAAACTATTGCCCACTTGGGCATGAAGCCACCCACTAGCCATGGGTCTAGTAAGGAGGACAATTATGTATGAACCTTGGATATTGACAGCTTTCTGTATTGGCGTGTTAAGGTTATATCTAGACTATGTAGGTATTATGTTACTTGATTTAATTGGACCTTGTTCAAATTTTTGATTTAGAAGCTGCAAAGCAGCTAATAAGCCAATACACACCTGTGACGTAAACAGGTGCAATTATGAAATGTTGTGGCTTATACCACTAATCCCACTTGGGCTGGAAGATGGAGCCACCTCTAGCGGACGACACATCACACAAATGGACAAACTACTCAAGGTCATAGCGGACAAAAACGAAGACCTAGAAACTAGGTCTAGAAGGAATAATGTGCGCATTCTGGGCCTTGTGGAATCCACCAATACTGGTAGAATGGAAGACTTTGTGGAAAACCAGGTGGCAGAACTCTTTGGGAGAGAATCCTTCTCGGCACACCTCACAGTCTATTGTCAAACCTTAGTTTAGGTCAATTGTAAACTATTCCAGGTCTATGTTGTGTGATGACCTGCAATATGCATGATGGTATATAAACAGTCCGAAATTGAGATTTAGTTGCTGATGAAGGCGTGAAGCCGAAACGCGCCCTGAAAGACCGTTGTTGTGTTAACTGACGCATGAATAAAAAACTTGGAAGCAAACAAAAATAAAAAAAAAATGCTTTGTTTATTTTGAAATGGCCCCAATACTTTTGAAAGGGAGTCATTCATTTTAAAAAGTCTCGTTTGTTTTCTAATATCCATTTTGGCTTGTTTAAAACCTTGTTTGCTGATGTCCTTACAATTATATAACAATGCTTTATTTTAGTTTTTGAAAAATGTTTTGTTTTAGTGTTTTGGTTGGTTTTTCCACTTTAACAAATATCGACTCTAAACTATCAAAGGATTTATAGCAATTGACAAGTACAGGCGATTCAGAGACTGAGTGCACATAAAGCTCCCTGACGACAGGCTGATTTAAGATTGCAACAGAAACAGGTGGTTCCATTTCCTGCCTCTAACAATGTGGTAATAGGCTTAAGCTATGCATAGAAGCAGGCACATTGGTTTTTAACATTTTTATATTGCTTGGAAAATCAATAACTCTATAGTCTAACGTGGAATGCACAGGGGGATATTCTCAAGAAAGTGTGATAATTATCGTAAAATTAGCTTAGCGCAACTCTTCACATCGCAGTCCATCGCGGGAAAATAGCGCTGTGTTAACATTGTATTCTCAACATGGCGGTACTATGCAATAGACTCACGACAACCCCTCAAATGACCGTGTTAAAATTAACACGACGCCGCAAAAATGCGAAACACGAATGCGAAAAAAGTTGCGATGAGACCAATCACGATACAAAAATCAGCGATAACCAGCGACAAGCCAGCAATTCCCATGCCTCATGCTGGAAAATGCACCATAAAAGCAGAACAAAAAAAAGGGGGAAAAAATAAAATGCGTAGTACCATGGATGCACCTGGACTGAGTGCAGAGATCAACGCGAACCCCACAAGCCCCACAGACCACCAGCAAGGAACCTCGGGGTCAGGGAAGGAGAAGAGGAAGACTGGGTACAGTCTGCATGAAAACCGGATCATCGTCACAGAGGTGACAGAACACTACTAACAACTGTTCGTCACCCCCACTGTGTCATTGGCAACACAAACTGAAATATGGCATTCCATTGTGAACAACGCGAGTGTCGAGGAGGTCAAGAGGCACAGGTATGATGTAAAAAGCCAAACCAAGCAGAAACCCGCTGCCAACAGGAAGGCAGCAAAGGTGACAGGAGGTGAGAGTCCTGCGCCACAGGAGGAGCTGGAGGAAATGGTGGCCACAGTCATCAGTGTGGAGATGGTTCAAAGAGTCGGGAGTTCGGACACAGCTCGATATGACCTGACACAGCATCAACAGGGTGAGTAACGACCAGGGACTGGGGGCGGGGGAGATGGGCACAATGGCACACATGCACAACGATGTGTAGCACACTGCAAACCCACAATGACCCTGGATCATGTCCCTGATCTCCATGGAACACTGCAGCACACATACAAACACCAAGTAGGCCCCCGCCCACAATGTGCCCAAAGGGATCCCACCCCACACATCACCAATCTCACAACCAAGACATGCACACATGCGAAACCCTGCAAAGATGCATATTTGTGAGCCACAATGACAATGCAACTGACACTACATGACGATCAGCATGGTTGCAGGACAATCATCATGACATTGTGCATGCCAACACTGAGGTGGCTGAGTGTGTACCACATGTAAAGGAGCTCGTCACACTCTGACACAACCACATGCACAAACACATTGACGACTATGTGGTACAAAGTGCAACACTTACACTGCAGAACAGAGGACACAACTGGGTCCGCTTATGCGTAGAAACTGGCCAATCGCATCTGACAAAGCAGGAAACTGTGAGATGAAAATGTACCTTGTATAACCTCACATTCGTCATGTAGTCCAAATGTCCACTGTCCCACATCAAATAGTCAGCTCCTCCAAATAGTCACAATGTACATAGTCATACAGTCTGTTTGTAAACATGACCAATGCACCAACATACATGTCAGCACAATGTCAAAATGAGCCTCCCCTTCACATTGCAGAGGGACAAACAACACCTCCAGCAGAGCAGACCAGACAACTCATCAGTGATGCTGAAGAGGACCTCCACACCTTCGACACCGATGCCCTACAGCAGCTCATGGACATCTTAGGCAACCTACCTTCAGGTGCAGGGCAGCCCAGCTGAATCGATGAAACTCCACCCCTGCACAGACCACACAGCAGGAAGCACCCACCACAACGGCTGGCCCCCAGCACCTCACCAAAGCACACATCGCATTCCAAGGCCAGGTGTTAGACTGCCAGAAGGAGGTGGCCCAACAGGTGCGGGTGGGGTTTGACCTCATGAAAGCCCAACTAGATCACATAAGTGGGTGTCTAAGTCCCATCAGGGACCATTTACACTCCCCAGCGGAGACCCACACGGCGACAGAGACACATGCATTTTCACATTTCCAGTACTGAATTACGCCCAGAGCCCCGGGATAATCATTTACACCCCCACGCTGGACTTGCGTACGCCGGGCCAGCCCACTCTGCTCACACTTAAAAGGGTGGGGGGGGGCATAACAAGCTGCTTTTCCACGATCTTCCCCACTGGCTGAGGTAACATGGTTGGGTCAACTGTCCACTGCACTCCAAACACCAGCAGTATATGCCGACATGGACATTTCTGTGGTCTGCATACTGCAGTCTGTCCAGCACATCCACGCCACACTTGGCATTTTGTACATTTTCATTTATGGCTCTCTTGTCTCCTTCGCACATGCCTAGGTCCCACCTCTCTCCACAATCAGCTATTGTGTGGCTGAGGTGCAATGCTGTGTTCATTTGGTTCTTACCAACGAGCAGAGCATTTCCATAGGGGCCATCCTGGAAGCGCTGGTTGATGATGGACTGTCTGAAGATGTAGCAATCATGCACACTGCCTGGATAGTTGGCAACAATGTTGGTGAAGAGTCCCCAGTGGTCCACTATTGCCTGCACATTGGTGGAATGCATGTGCTTTCTGTTGCGGTAATTGTGTGTAGTGTCGGCAGAGTACACAAGTAGGACATGTGTGCAGTCAATTGCCCCCCAACACATGCGGGAAGCAAGCTATGGCGTAGACACCTTGCTTGGTCTCCAGCTGTTCCTGCGCAGTGTGGGGAAAGTGAAGGTGCTGGGGTGGCATCCAGAACAGTTGTGATGAACTTTGATAGGGCTGGCTGTGAGATGCCTCCGACTCTGGCGGTTGTTGGTTGGAAGGTACCAGAGACCAACAAGTGCAGCGCGGCCAGCTGCTTTGTCTGAGGTGTGATGTTGTGATGAGCAAAGAAGAAAAGAGACAGACACTACATGTTGGTTGTCCGCTGTGCTGGTACTGTCAGCCTGTGGGCAATGATGGTCAGGATGCGGAGGATGGTTGTCCTTTTGAGCCTGTAGTGGGCAATATCATCCTCTGGTGTTAAGTCTGTGAGGCTGGTGCGTTTCCTGAAGGTCCGTTGTCTTGGTCTGCGTGCCTCTGTGGCAGTCTGGGAGGGGAGGCTGGGGGTATCAGAGGGGGGGCGGGCATGGATGTGGTGGCGGAGGGTGTTGTGGCCCTCTTGGGTGTCCGAGCTGCATGATCAGTAGCTCCATGTCATCTGTTGTTCTTCTGGCGTGGCTCTGGGCTGGGCTCAATTTTATGGGGCAGGTTGTCATCCGACTTTACACCAGGTAAGAGCAGGTGTTAAATTCCTGCTGCTAACGCGCCTTATCGCCTGTTTTGTGATCTTATCACCGATCTGGCTGGTCATTGAGAATGTTGCAGAGTGTTGTTTTTGCGGCCTTTTGCATGGGAACGCCTACTCTGCAGTTCATTAGCGTTAGTTGCTGAGGTCATCTGTGGCGATGTTTTTGGCGGCTGCTATCGCCGGTAAACTGGTGATATGGGCTGTTAACATCAGCTTGTGAATGGGGCAATACATTTATCACCACTTTGGCTGCGATAAAGTGGCAATACCTCGGTGATAAGTCCTGGAGAATATACCCCACAGTTTATTAAAAGTATGTATTGCACTGAGGTAGACTCTATAAGGTCGTATGTGATTTCTCAGAAAAAGTCCTTGATTGACACAAGGGGCCTGAAGAACATGTTAATAGTGGTGGTCTAGGATGTTAAGAGTGAAAAGTGGCAGGTGGTGAGCTCAAATGACTGGAATGTTGCTAGCTTGACAAATGTGCATGGGCGGGTGTGTACTAGGTGTATTTTACTGGAGCTGACCGGAAGAGAAAGTAGGTATCCGGTTAGGCCGTCAGTGTACTTTTGAAGTCATGCTAATGTATTATTTCAGTACTCTCTGAACAGTCGCTGTCTGGGTTACGGGTATTTAGAGGACTTGTGCTCCTATGTGGTTTCTCTGTGTATTAGGTTAGCCTGCTTTAGTATTCATTGGCAATTGGTTCCTCGTCCCTACGTTAGTTTCCACAACGTCGTCTTGACAGTAGTTCAAAATAAACGTAAAATAAACAAGTGCACCCTGCTTCTAAAATACGTGTCTTTGCGTTGGCTATTTTCGATGTTCCAGACAACAAATCAAAATAAAGCGAACATCAGAGACATAAAATAAAAATATTTTAGAGGAATGGACTGTAAGAGGTCCATGAGGGGAAAAGGTGCTGGACAGGAACAGGTGTTGCACGCAGCACTATAGGTGATTTCCTTTCTCAAATAACCGGTGTCATTATCTTTAGTTATGTCTCTTCCCCATAGTAGGTAAAAAAATGAGTTAGATTCCTGCTAATAACCACATGAAAATCCGCAAGAGATACTTTATTTGAAAAAGGTGCCCCATCTACAGTTGCACATTACATACCCCAAAATCAACAGCGCAAGAAAGGTGCAGTTGATCCTCCTTTCCACTAGATGCCCTCATAGGTCCGTGCTGAACAAACACATTTTTAACGTTTTCAAGGATTTAATTTAGGAGAGACGAGAATAGATGAATTCACTGGGCGATAAATTAACAAGGGCTAAAACAGAAACATAAAATGTTAAATGTTTAAATATGAATACATATGTTTTGAACTCTTTCTTTCATCATCAATGCATTTTAATTTAATATTTGTATTCAGTTATATTTCTTCTGAAATGAAAATCATTTCGTTATTGCTGCACTACGGAGAGAATGCTAAACAAGCTGAAAACGAATTGCAACTGTAACTTGAAGTATTCAACTGCAAGGCATATTTCAGGTAAGCGAACGCAAAATATTAATTTGCATTTTGTGTGAAAAATTAACACGGGGGCGGTGCTGCAAAAACAAATCACGAGTGTGGATCATGGCGTGGTTACATAACACATCAATAAAAACAATAATAATAAATCCAAACCATTCCAAAAACTTAAAACAAAGAGCAGAAATTTGACATGGATCCTTTCGGTCTCTGCACTTCGCTGCTCATGAAAACACTTCCATGTGCTTTCACAATGCTGTTAACATTGTAAAGACGTCATCAAAAGCAAAAATGTAGCACTAGGAAAGAACTACCGGACCCCTACGACATTATCAAGTGCACTATACCACGTATTGTTATGGAAAGGTCAACAAAACGCCTGCAAAACGTGCATCTCACATTTGCCCAAAGGTTTAATGGTAGCTTTATGTTATATTTCTTAACAGACTTTCATGGTGCACATTTTTATGATATTCCAGGTGACAAAACTGATCACAAATGCACACCGACAACAGCAACCTTAATATTGATAAATATGTACATAGCTAGCACAATAAAAAGCTATGTATTTTGAGTAAGCTATGTAAAGATTACCTAAAAATGAAGGCATTTGTAGGGTACTATATGCAAAATATAATTCTGTGTATATATTGTTCTAGGATTGCTTGTTCTGAGGGTATCATCTTTTCCATTAATATGAAAATGTTCTCATATCACATAAAATAAAGATGTTACTTCTCTTCACAGTCGTGTCTTCCATAAATTGCATTCTAGGAAGCTTATAGCATGCTCATCTGGGGTTAAGGTTTTTATGACAGTACAACCAGTACTTCCGTCGTCGATAAGATCTAAGGGGCAGATTTATGAGGCCCTTGCACCACGTTTACGCCGCTGTTGCGTCACGCAAGGCGGCGTAAACGTGGCGCATCCCTACGAACGATTTACAACGTGACGCATCTAAGCAGATGCGTCACGTTGTAAAGCCCTGCGCTGCTTGTGGGCTTTCCGGCGCAGGGTGGGCGTTCCGGGGCAGGTGCGCCTCGCAAAAGTGGCTGAGTGAAATCTATGAGATTTCACTCAGTCACTTTTAAGCCAATGCTGAGTCAAAAGCCTGCGCCTGCTTGAAGCAGGCGTAGGTCTTGACGCAGCATTGTTAAAATGGGGCACCCCCAAGCCTTGCTGGAGCTGCGTCGCGCTTGCGACGCAACTCCAGCAATGCGCCACATTTCCGGCACAGATGCGTCACGCATCTGTGCCGTTTTTGCACCATGGTGCGCCGCATTATAAATGCGGCGCACCATGGCTGGCGGAGCTGTGGCGCACTGTGGCGCATGTTAACTGGCGCATCTGCGCCAGTTAACATAAATCTGCCCCTAAGAATTCAGAATATTACGGAGCACACAATTGTCACCATTGTCACCATGCCAAGATTCAGAAGGGTTTCTGGATGGTGGCCTGGTGCTGTTTTACTTTTAAGTAACTGGGCTATAGAATCGCATCTGACTTGTGAGTGGAAAGCTCCCTGATTCAGGGAAATAGGATGAATCTTGGAACTTACAACTGAGAATATTTCTTTGGAGGAATATTTTTCTGGGTCGATCCTCATTGCCTAATAGGTGGATTTAGTTTCCTTCATCCTTTTAATGATGTACTTGGATGGCTGCGCGGTGCAGAATGTCATCTGAATCATTTAACGTTTGGCATCATTTTCTTTCTAATTGGCGACACTTTCTTTTGAGTCCGATAAGATCTGAATTAAACCAAGCTCCCCTTTACTCCTAGTTAGCGTTTTTTCTTTTTTCAAAGGGCTAGACTAGCGAATATAGTGCCATATGTATCAACATACCCTTTTGCGATTCCTTAATAGCGATTTTTAAGGAATCCCTATTTAGAAATCGCAAAATGGTATGTATGAAGAAATTTGCTATTTTTAAGCGATTCCTTAAAATTCCTTAATTGCGATTAGCAAATTGCTAATCGCAATTAAGGAATAATTTCCCATTCATTTCTATGGGCCTGGAGGCCCATAGGAATGAATGGTAAATTATTCTCAATTTGCGATTCGCAATTTGCTAATCGCAAATTGAGAATAATTTCAAGGGTGCAGGGGTGTCTCAAGAACACCCTGCTGCAACCCTGAAAATGACATGTGTGCACATATGGCGCACATACATGCCCTAAGGGCATGTATGAGCGTCACATGGCACCATTGGATTTTCAAAAAAATGCCTTTTTAAACGAATTCGCAACTGGTAATTTGCGATTCCTTAAGGGCATTTTGGATTTTTTTTTCCTTGATACATTGCATTTAAGGAATTGCAAAATGTGCGATTCCTTAAATGCATCACAAAATAAGGAATGGCAAATTTTGCGATTCCTTATTTTGCACCCAAATTGTTTGATACATACATTTTGCGAGAATGGGTTCGCAAACGCCGAAATTCTGCGAATTTCGGCGTTTGCGAACCCATTTGCCTTGATACATATGGCCCATAGAATGGAAGTGAGCTACTCATGGTATGACTTAAAGAAGGGATTAGCAAGAAGAGTCGAATTAAACGTCATCTCATTTCACTGCTGCCATGATCTGTGAATCGGCTCGGTTGGATATGATTATATTGCCTAACACGAGTCAGGATAGAAAAGGGGACTTTAAGGAGATCGCTCCTGGCTAGACATATGGGCCTTGCATAGTTGAGATTCTCTACATTACTAAAGATAAGATCCACTCCGTATCCCGCAGCATGTGTAGCCAGTGGTCGAAGTGGGGGAAAAAATAGGGGAACTGTGGGCGGAGAATCAGAGGGCGGGAATGACCCAAGGATTGGATCAGTGGGCGGAGCCAGAGGTGAGGCCAGAATGTGCAAACATCACAATTAATAGTATTTGTTTGGCATTTCACTGCCCAGTTTATTCAACCAATGGATACACATGATTACTTAAGGTTATAATGAGTTATTGACATTAAAACACATTAACAAAGTGGGATGTGCTTCTAATCACAGAAAGTCCCAAATACGATAAAATGTGGAAGCACAGGTCATTTGTCGCCGAGCCATGGAGTTTGTCATCAGCACTTCTCCCTTTTTCCACAGCAGCAGTTCAAACATGAATGGCAAAATATCCTAGTTTGCAAATGTTTTCTATATCATTATGGCTCTGTCATATTTGCCTCCTAATGCAAGATCTGCTGCATGATCTGACCATTTAAACTAATACATTGTTCATACCTCAAATATATAAAAAGTTAATAAAAATCATTTGCTGCGGAGTGGATGGCTTATTGCAAATGTTGGCTGATCACCTTTCTCACTGTTGCATTTGTATGTTACACTGGTACTAATAAGGCAAAATCTTTCCAGAGACTGTTAGCATGTGTACACATGACAAAATAATAAAATATCAGAAAATATACTGCATTACGCTGCAGCCTTTTTTAAATGCATAGTTTAGTCAACACTGTGGCATCATTTTGTCCTCCTTTGCTGCATAATTAATTCCAGTGGCCCCACAGCAAACAGCACATGTTAACCCCTTCGGTGCTCATGACGAGCTCAGCTCGTCATGAGGCACAGTGCTCCTGTGCTCATGACGAGCTGAGCTCGTCATGACCACACCCATTAACATTATGGTCCAGCACAGGAGATGAATGTCTTAAGCAGCGATGGTGTTAAAAGTGCTTGTGAATGAAGCAGAGAGACTGTGAAGTTTGCGAACTTAGTTTGGTGTGCGTGCAAATTCTGCATAGCCAATCCCTGGTGAGTTGCAGCTACTACTTCTGAAACAAGGCCAATGGAGGTACCTATGGGTTAGGCAGACTGGCCTCAAGGGCAGGGCCAGCCTTAGCCTTAGCACTGGTGGTACCCTGTGCAATTAATGTCCACCTCTGCCATGGATTCCCTCACTACCACCCTTTAACAGTGTCCCTCAAGTTTCCATAACGTCACTCTCTCTTAGATGCATTTAATTTGATTTACAGTGCCACTCATACCAGTGTAGGGTGTCAGAGCACTTTACATCACACACATTACTCAGAGACAATCAATATGTGTGTAAATCACTGTATAGAAAATTTTACATAAGACTAAGGATTACAAGGTGTAGGAGTCACATGACCTCCATGCTAGTAGGCTGTATAGTTTAATAGTGATTGGTCTGGAGAAACACAAACTCAGAATTTAAAATGTAATACCATAGTTGGGGGTTCTCTTTAATAATCAGAATTGATTTATGTCCAAAAGAACACTTTTTGCAACATTAGGATTATCAAATACTGCGGGAAAAAACATTAGGCTCTAATTTATACCTTGCAGTTTGTATGCAGCTCTTAGATGAAAGTTAATAGCTCACTGTTCTATGTTAGAATTTTAACTTATAAAATGCAAGTAACAAAAGGATCGCTCTGACAAAAGCAGCAACCCACTGACCTCTTTATATTATGTGCACTTTGTGATCAGCATGGTACATGTTCTGTGCAGCAGGCACATTAACCTTCTGAGCTACATTTCCATGAATCAAAACTTCCAGTAGACAAAATGATCTCTCTCTAGGAAGAACATTAAACACCAGAGGCATCATGACATTTTTATTATTGCCGAAAATTGCTGGAGGCCAGGAAGGAGGCAGCAAGCACTTTTAAAACCTTAATATACTTGCAAAAATAATGCCTCCATCCAAAGTCAGCACTCGGTGCGGTCACACTGGTTGCACTGCCCTAGAGCTGGCCCTTCTCAAGGGTCCTCTGACCACAGTGACAGAGTCACTGTTGTTCTAGGCTGTACTGGTTCATAGGACTGCCCGCAAGACTGGAGGTGAACTTCAGTATGGATTGTGGTGATCAAACCTTGAAGGTTAACCCACACTTGCCACTACTAGGGTCCACCGGTTGGTGCTAAGAAACCAGGGCTTCTCAGGTCCTGCGAAGCCTTCTGAGGTCTAGCATGGGATTGTGCTCTCTCAGCAGAGTGATTCAGAAAAGGGGGTGGTGATGAACAGAGTGTCTGAATTAAGCAGACCACTCTTACCCAGTCCAAAGATCAGGGCTTGATCCATCACCGTTTTTTAGCTCACTGCACCATCCCAGCTCAGAACTTGGCTATATGCAAATTAGTCTGACCCTTGCCCAGTGAATCATGGGAACAGGACAGACCAAACTACCAAGCCAATTCTTATACTGGGAAGGAAACAAGCTTCCGGGGACCAGTTTCTGGCATTTCAGCCGTCTTCGGCCCGGCTTGCTTGAATCCTGATGGTGCAATGAGCAAGGGACTCACATCTGAGTATACCCTTCCGCGCTTATGGTCTGGTGGACTGGTTATTAAGGCTGAACCTGGTTCCCCAGTTACAAGTTCAGCAGCTCTGGCCATAGTACCACATCCTCTCCCCTACTGAACACCATACTGCCCCACTGAGAAAAACTTACACTGCCTTCAACTACAACCCAATTGCTGCTGGCTATAAACACCTGGATGCGGCTCAATTTAAATAACGCACTGGACAAGAGCAATATGCACCCTACAAAAAAAGTAACAACATCCTGGAAAAAGCAACCACTCATAGGGAATGCAAAATTTAGCAAACCATGTGAAATGTAAGCAAGAACAACATGGTTACCTTAATGCTTTTAGACTCTCTATTCAGAAATCAGTGAGTGCTTTTGCCTGAAACGTTAAGGAAATGTCTACAGGGTCCTGAATGGACCCATTTCAATGTCCATTGCTTATATCCTTACAAAAGGTAAGCAGTATGGTAAAAAGACCACATCCCTGGACGCAAAGCCGCAGTACACATTTCGTTTTCCAATCCACACATTGCAGTAGCTCCAATATTGGTGCACTAGTTGCAAGCCCAGGGAAAACAAAGACAAGAAAACTAAAATAGCGCTTCACTGGCAAACTCTGTAAAAGTGGAGCTAATGTGTTTGGGTGTGAATAAAATCAATCTGGCCAGTTTACTACCACTCTGTCTTACTTTATTTAGGTATTTCTCATATTTTTAACCTTATATTCCAGATGTTGTACTTTTGATTTAAAATGTCAGAAAAATAAATTTTCAGCAAAAATGTTTTTATTTTTTGGATCCATTTCACAGGGGAGCAAATAAAAGAAAGGAGAGGAAAGAGAGTGAGAACCCTGTCTTGAAGTCAAGGTTTTCAGCAAGAGAACTACTAGAAAGAAAGACAGAGAAGAAAGAAAGAGTGGGGGGGGGGCAGCATAAGTGGCAGAGCAGGAGTGGACACTATTCTTCTTCTCTGAACAAGAAGGAAAAGACAGAGTCCTGCTACTTCTCTGCCACCTGTCCTCCAATGCCAGGAATGCACGCTTTATTTATAGGCGATGGTGGTTTCTTGCGTCCTCGGATGCATTTTCAAAATAAAAAAGTGGCAGAACGGAATCCTTGAAATTGAAGAAGTAGGGGTACGCCTTCAATATGATAGCTAAAATCACTAAGAGTCGTAAAGTTGGGGGGGCAGGGTCTGATAAAGTATGGTGATAATGTATCTACCAAAACAAAAGAGAGCCCAACTGTTTGTATGGACTTACTCTCCACGAAAAAAATAAAACGCTAGTTTTTTTTTTAAACCCTCACCCACCAGGGTTACCCGTTAGCGGCATGCTTCATCATCGGGTCCATCTTGTTCCGCTGCCGAACGGAGTGTGCTGCGACCCACATGTTACATAAGAACAATTATTAGTGTATATTAAGTGTGTAAAAATGATCAAAAAATAGGAGTGGAGGGTCTCATGTGGAATCTGAGATTAAAAGTGAGGTTACAAATACGTGCCTAGCAGGTAACTTGCTATTTTGTCTGGCATCTAGTTGTGAGAGAGCACAATGGTGCTCTTACATTGTAGGGATGCATTATAATCATGAGTAGTTTGCACCTACATTTATTTCTTTGTCGTGCAAACCTGTGACAGTGGAATGTGTACTGTAATAATGTGAAACGTGATGTGCTAGGTATATTTTTCATATAAACGTGGAAATATGAATGTTGCAATACATGCGTGTTTAACTGAAAACATTGACGTGTAGATCTGTGCTAGCTACTTGCGCATACTCACACATCTGAGATGCCCAAGTAACCTGCTGATTCAGAGATGCTTAGTAAAAGAGATCATTCACATGTAATTCCATGAGGCCTATGTATTATTTTCTTATGTTGAGCGATTTTTGGAGGCCTGAAATGTATTCTCCCTGGTGCTGGTTAATCATGGAGTTGAGGTTTGAATTTCAATTGCATGTTGGATTTGTTATTTTCCCACGTTTCTGTTGTAGGTGGAGAAACCCGTCTTTGTTAATTAGAATAACGCTTTTGTGTAAGGAGCTAGGCTTAAGGGGGGAAAGAATACATTTACCCAAGAAACAGCTGATAATGTGGGACAGTGTTCTTTCTCACTGGAGAAGGCCTGGCAATCAAGGTCAACGAGCAAGGAACTTGGAGTATCGAAACTAACTGGAAACTCACCTCTGAGGAGTGCCCAGCTGGATGAGGTGATCGGAAGAAGAGCAGTGGGCGTGATCAGAGATTTTGGTGTTTGAATTAGGGATAGTGCCCTGGGGGTTGAGTCAGGAGAGGAGATAAGATTGATGAGGAGAGAAGCAGCATCCGAAAACAAGCTCTGCAGCCTCTGGCTACTTGACCCATACAACGTGAGTGTATTTCTTAGGAAGTCTTCAAGTGCTGACACCTTTTTACTGACTCGCCTGGGGAATGCTAAGCAGGGATGTCACGTTAGTGGTAGGGTAGGGACAGACAAATGCTTTTTACATACGAACTTCCAATGAAAACTGATCTAAACATGGGGCACTTATTGCCTGCGTTCTGGTCTTGGAATTTGTCATTCTGTTCCTGAAGCTGAATTTCAGTCGTAGGTTTGGCTTTGTATTAATTCCAATGTATTTCTACAACCTCGTCTTGAGGTGTTTGGATGTCCAGTTATTTTTGGCTTTGTAATAAACCCACTAAATTTGACAACCTGGAGTCTGTGATTCTTAGGTGTCCTGATTCTTTGTGCTGATGATTCCAACTGAATGAGTTATTTTTCCCCTCTATACTACTCTAGCAGACAAAAATGTCCATCGGCCAAGAGGGTTCCGCTGTAAATCAGAAGAGGGAACCCGGCTCCTACAGTTGGTAGCACTATCGGATGGTTGTCTCTTACAGTGAGGGGAGAATCAAGAAGAGTAGGGAAAGTTAGTGATAGAGCCCCAAAGAGCCCAAAAGATGAGAGCCCAAAGGATCGAGAATGGAAAGCGATGGGACCTAGCGGAGACCGACAGACAGTGACGGTGTGGCAGGAACAGCAGTTCACAGTGGAGTGAGTATGAATAGGGATGTGTGTGTTAGATTGCGGTGATGATTTGATTGTGTGATGTCTTGCGGAGTTGGGATGACAGTCGAGTGATTGTGGTTTCAGTCCGAACTGGCGCGGTCCATGTGATATTTATTTATTTTATTTATTTATTGGGCTTATTGAGCGCAACAGATACCCAAGAAGGGCTTACCGGCGCTAAAGCAGAATACTGAACCAGAGAGACAGGAAAGGGTTATAGGAGAAAAACCTGAACAGGTCACTGGTTAAAAAGCCAGGTCTTAATGGCTTTACGGAAGTGGGTGTAACTTGTTTCTAGACGGAGAGGTTGCGGAAGGGAGTTCCAAAGCTTCGGGCCTAGGAGGGAGAAGGATCTACCTCCCATCCTCGCACGGAAAGTTTTAGGAACACAGAAAAGACCTTGAGTGGTAGATCTCAGGCATCGGGCAGGCGTGTAGGTGTGTACAAGGGTTTGAAGATATCTGGGAGCATTGCCCCACTTTATCCTGTGCATGAGGCTGAGAGTTTTAAATTTGACCCTGTTGTCAATTTTTAGCCAGTTGAGTGCCTTTAAGTGACTGGATTTGATGATTTTAATGTCAGGCCCGACGAGTAGCCTAAGACCCAGGGATAGATTTGAGGTGTAGAAGACACCCAACGATGTAATTGTCTGACCAGTGATTGTGGGAGTCATGAAGCACTATCGAAGACCCATTTGGAGATAGGGAATGTGTGAGTGAGCTTGATAGAATCATGTGGGAAGCTAGAGCACAAGGGTGGACCACAGCGATTTGAGGGGCCCACGCAGGTCGTGGGTCACTGTGTGTAAGTGGGCTTGAGAGATTGGATCTTATCAACCTTGTATATGACCGTCCGGTCGTTTTGTGGGCAGACGGTCTGAGGTGCAGCTGTACGTTCCTTTCATGAACAGACAGTTGCCAGAGGTGAGACAGACAATTACTTGAGGCTGTCCGGTCGTTTTCTGGCCAGACAGTCAGAGGTGTAACTATCTGGTTGTTTCATGGACATACAGTTGCCAGATTCTATGATTGGAATGCGTGAATGTGCAAAGTGAGACTGTGAAGGAGGTTAAACTGATGTGCGAGGAGGAGGAGTGATGTTGGAGTTTGCCACGCTCGATAGGTCGGTTGCTGTCAAGCTGCACTGTGATTGGTGGGTTGTCATCAGGAAGTGGAAACAAATACATATTGTGGGCAAAATAATTGATTTAATTATGCAATGCTTTAGAGTGTTACAAGAGCTTTGTAGGGGAGAAAGAGGAGTAGTGACTCAAGTGGTTGAGAAAGCACCACTCGAGGATATCCAAGCAGATTATATGGCGACAATGTAGGGTTCCATACCATAGTTTGGCTTCAAAATTGGCAAAAAAATTACTGAAAAAGAGGGAGATTTGGCTTTTCCACGCTATGTTTCGTTTAGTTTAGTAGAGGTGCTGTATCACTTGAAGGGAGTAATGCCCTCATTACGGCCTCCACCTAGACCAACATAGTTTGAGTCAATAGATGCATAGATGAGAGCAGCACAGGCAAAGATGAGGTGCGAAGTCAGGAACAGATGAAAAAGCCATGAAAGCAAATCAGCTTCAGGATGCGATGGGATGAGCAGTTGAAGAAGTGGAGAGTGGACACCATTGAGGGAGAGAGGCTATTCCCACTGTTAGTGAAAACAGGAGATGCCTGCAAAAGGAAGGAAGAGGACGACAGTGATTCAGATTACAGCTTGCTAGATAGGTTGTTAGCAGAACGTCCGTCCCCATATAATCCAGACTCAGAAGAGGGCAAACGAGCACACACAGAGGAGACAGGAGAACCCCAGGCGAGCTCTAATGCAAGAACAGTGGGAAAGATGTCAGCAGAAATGGAAGGAGCACTGTTGTCAGCACAGAGAAGTACAGAGATGCAGGGAGTTAACATTCCTACACAGTTGCCAGAGGCCATTACGGTACTGGTCACCATTGGACCAGCAGTATCGGTATATGATCCAAATCAGGGAGAAACCAGCACCCAGTCACAGTCAGGTGTAGGGGGAAGAATTGATTCTGCAGGTAATAGTACTGTGAGCAGGAACAACCCATTTCTGGTGCCCATAGAAGCTACTATTCCATTGCCAGCTACTGCAGACTCTTCAAGAGGGCATGTAGGGTCGAATGCAGTAAGGTCAGTGTCATTCGCAGAGTCAAGTTCTGATCTGAAGATGTGGGAACCTCCAGTTAGGGGTCCCATGGGGAGATGGGAAATGATCAGGGAACTTCTGGGAGTCAGAACATTTCACTGAACCTGATGGAAGGAAATCCTTGCAGGAACTGAGCAGTGCATCAAGTCAGGGAACAATTAGGGCTGCAATAAAGGCCATAGTGATAGATGTGGTGAGGTTAAAGGTAGCGGTAGACGAGATAATAAGAGTAAACTTCCCCCTGGAAAGGACTGAACTTTATGAACAAGATGAGCTGTTTTTTGTCACGAAGAATGTTACCTGAAAAGCACGAAAATCCCATAAAAAGCTGACAGAATTAGCACAGAGGTATGATGTGAATTTGGCCAAAACAAAAATATTACAGGGAGGTCATAGGTTGAATTACAGTGATCAAGAATTGGAAGAGAAGAGAGTCCTAGGATTGAAAACCCTTTCGAGAATTGATTGTAGGGATACATGCATGGGGCATGCTTGACAAGTGGGAGGAAAGGTGGTCCAAGAAAAAGAGTGTCAAGAAGGGAATAGGATACATGCTGCCTCCAGGAGGTGGAACAGCAGGAGTAGAGATTTACCCATTGCGAGAGGTACCGAATGGGAGGTATGTTCATGTGCCTTGTAGCAGAGGTGACCTGGCAGTGTTCACAAACCATTTTTCTCATCTGAGGGAAAATCCTGTTAAGTGGTACAAGCAGGATGATTGCTTTGTCAAGATCTCAAAAGTACTGAGGGTAGATTTGAATACTTTGTTTGACATTGTGGTACCCAGTGATTTGTGGTCTGCGTGTACAATTGCGGTTGAAGGCCCACGTACAAGCCCGATCGAGACCCCATAATACATGGTCCTTCACCCATAGTTCTGAAAAAATTTTGAGCAGGCAATTACATGGCTACAGTCCAAGATTTCACCACAAGACATTGATTGGGTTAAAATCGATCAAACGATCCAGGAGCCTAAAGAATCGGTACATGCTTATTATGAGCAGCTTTTGCAAGCCTTTAAGTGGTTCAGTGGGCTGGACACGTTAGATTTGAAGGACATGGGGCACTTTGTTTCCAAATTTGTGCTAGGATTAAGACCTAAAATTAGTTTCATGGTCCAGCAGCACCTGATCTGTTGGCAAAATAAGTCAGTGAATGAGATCCTACGGTATGCCAGCTATTGTAGTGACAAAGCGGACTCAAAGCATAGGAAATTGCAGGATAAGCTGATGTTGGTCTAGATGAAGAATGTAGACGGTAGACCAAGTGCATGTTGAGTGGAGGGACACAGGGACAAAGACAAGGCAACAATCTTGGAGGTGCTCAGAATGCGCTGGGTCAGGCAAGAGGGAAGCAAATAGATCCGATGACAGTGATAGGCAGTGGCACCCTGAAGAAAACTACTGCATGTCATTATTATCACAAAATTGGGCATTGGAAGGGTGATTTTAGAATAATCCAGCCAATCAGATCCATTCTTGATTGATACTGGTGCCACCCGTTCTACTGTGCGATCCGCAATAGTTCCAAACCTAACCCTCTTGAGACAATTGATCCAAGTTGTAGGAGTTGCTAACAAGAGAATGACCAATCCTTTGACAGATGAGATACCTGTGAGAATAGGAACCTTTCAGGATTGACACCAATTTGTGGTGTGCGATTTGAGTCCAGTCTGTTTGTTGGGTCATGACCTTCTGTGTAAATTGAATTGCACCATTTATTGCACACCCAAGGGAGTGGCGTTACAGACGAATGATGATGACATTGCATTCAAACTGGCGAACCAGAATCTCTCTATAGAGATGTTTCCCCTTTTGACGATTAAAGATCTGCCTTGCGACCTGAGGGACTCAGAGGCATATTATCAAGGGGGTTTATCTCCGCTTTTTTGGCTTTAAAAGCCAAGAAAGCGGAGATAAAATTATCTCCCTATTACCTAGCTATCGCTAACACCAGTTAGCGACAGCTAGTAGGAGATAGCGACCATCTTGGGCCCCACTTTGCATGTCAGTGATATTTATCACTAATGACATGCAAAGTGGGCGTGCCAAGATGTTAGCGACTGGAAACAGCCGCTAACATCGCTATCTCCTATTACCAACTTTTGGAGATATTCGCACTAAGCGCGAATATCTCCAAAAGCTAACACCTGCCCTGAGCAGTTCTTAGCCATGTTACCCAATGGGAGGTGGATAACATGGCTAAGAGCATTAGCTCGGTAATGCATGAATATTGCTGACTTTTCAGCGATATTCATGCATTGCGGCCGATTTTTATTGCATTTGCGAAAAACCTTGGTAATACCAAGGTTTATCTGCGATACAAAATCACCACAGCTCAGCAGTAAATTTTTGTCTCTAACCAAGCAATAGCGATAATTATCGCTATTGCTTGGTAATATGCCCCTCAGTTCCTTTAGTAGTGTGGGATTTTACGGGGGAAGTCATAAGGTTGATACAAGGGGTTAAGGTACAGATCAAGCCAAATGCCGAATTTCCAAGAACATCCCAGTACGACCTGAAGCTGGAAACGGTGGCACGAATCAAGCCTGTAATTGAGTCCATGATAGAACAGGGCATTCTGAAGGAAATAATGGGGAGCCCATGTAATTCCCCCATAATAGGACTACAGAAGCCAAGTGGGAAGTTCAGGATCGTGCAAGACCTGTGAAAGGTCGACACCACTGTACTTCCATGTCGTCCAGTGGTACCGGATCCATCAGTGATCTTGTTTCAGATACCTTGCGAAGCCGAATGGTTTACTGTGATCGATCTGTGCTAGGTGTACTTTTTGATACCTTTACATGGGGAAAGCCAATATTTTTTCGCTTGCTGTCTGGAAAATCATGTGTTAACCTGGTATAGTATCCAAAAAGGGTATAGTGAGAGTCCATCAATTTTCAATCAGATCTTGAAAAAGAATCTTGAGAGTCTGGTACTGCTGCAAAATTCAGTTCTTGTGCAGTACATCAACGATCTCCTGATCGTATCAGAGACAGAGGACTCTTGCAGCATTTATATTGTTACACTGTTGAATCGCCTGGCAGAGAATGGACACAAGGTATTCCCAAGCAAACTTCAGTATTGTATGCCTCAAGTCCAGTATGTGGGTCATCACATTCAGAAAGGCAAGAGGGGGTGTCACCGGACTGCATTGAGGTGATCATGAATATGAATGCGCCTACCACACAAAAGAAAGTCAGGATGTTTTTGGGAATGGATGGGTATTGCCATCAGTGGATCCCCAACTTCTCATTGAAAGCAAAACCTCTGCAAAAGTTGACACACAAGGATGTAAGTGATCCGGTACCATGGGATAATGACTGGTTGCCTTTCTGGAGCTGAGAGAGAGCTTGTGTTGTGCTCCGGCTCTAGGAATGCCTAATTACTACAAATCAGTCTTGTTATTTTGTTGCGAGAGAGAGGGCTGTGCACTGTCAGTACTCACACAGACTCATGAAGGTGCCGTAGACCAGTTGCCTATTTCTCAGCTACCTTAGACCCGGTAGCTTCAGCGTTGCCCGGGTGTCGTAAATCCGTTGCTGCAACGGATGTAAGCATTGAAAGATGTGAGAGCATTGTGATGGGTCATCCTCTTATTGTATATGTTCCACAGTCAGTCGAGCTCCTGATGACGAGAAACAAAACACAGCATTTGACAGATAACAGACTCACGCTATGAGCAAGTCATACTTGCCTCAGAGAATGTGACTCTGAAGAGATGTTCTGTATTGAATCCTGCTACTTTGATGCCTATTCCAAATGTTGATGATGAAGATTGTGAAGACCATGACTGTCTCGATGTGAATGAACTATGCACCAAACTGAGACCCGACATTGTTGATGAACCTCTGTCTGTATCAGATGAAACCGTTTTGTAGACGGTTCATGCCTAAGAGACAATGAGGGTGATTTGAGAGCAGTGTTTGCTGCCCGTAAAATTTCTGGAGTTGTGGAGGCTGACTGTTTACAGGGAGTACACTCTGCGCAAGTAGCTGAAATCATTCCATTGACACGCGCATGGGTGGTTTCTGATTAGGTGTAAGTCACCATCTACACCAACAGCCAGTATGGGATTGGTGTGGTTCATGACTTCAGACAGCTATGGTCTCAGAGAGGGTTCCTAATGTCATCAGGATCTCCCTTCAGAAAAGGGGTGTATTTAAGCCCACTGTTAAAAGCTTTGCAACATCCAAAGAAAATAGCAGTGGTAAAATGTGGTGCACATGGAAAGGGGAACGACTTTGTGACTCTCGGCAACAGGTACGCCGATGAGTTAGCACATTTCTATGCTGGAAAAGGATGCATTTTGGTGGGAGAATATACTAGAGAGAGCACAGAGAGAACCAAGCTCAGCATGATGCTAGCCATAGCGGACACTTGGGATGAGGTCAAGCGTATGCAGAGAGAAGGATCAGAACAGGAGGAAGCTGGTTGGATTAAAGCAGGTTGTGAGAAGAAAGATGATGGTATTTGGGTTTTCACCTGATTGTCGATCAGTGTTGCCAGATTATTTATTGAGCACTATTGTGAGGCAGATTCATGGAACAGTTCATATTGGAATGAATGCCATGGTACGAGTGTTCAGACAGACATGGTTCAATCCATGGTTTTGTGCGTTTGCTGAAGCAATATGTCACAGATGTGTTACGTGTCAGCAAATGAATGCTGGGAAGAAGACTTTGGTTGCATTCAGTCACATTGGGAGATCTGGTGGTCCCTTCAATAGTATCCAGCTTCTTTTCATAGAGATGCCTATGTGCAATGGACTGAGGTATATCTTAGTGGTAGTGTGTGTTTTCTCACAGTGGGTGGAAGCATATCGAACGAGAAGGTGTGATAGTCTCACAGTGGTGAAGCTGCTACTTAGAGAGTTGATACCACAATTCAGATTTCCAACCTCATTGGAGTCAGATAGAGAATCTTCATTTCACAGTGAAATAATGAAGCTGCTTTGTGCTGCCTTACAAGTTGATCAGAGATTGCATTGTAGCTATAGGCCCGAGGCATCTGGCCTGATGGAACAGATTAATGGGGCTCTCAAGATGTGAATGGCAAAGGTATGTTCATCCATGTCTCTGAACTGGCCTGATGCATTGCCTTTGGTGTTGAGGAGTGTGCGTAGCATCCCCGATAGGAGGACAGGACTCTTGCCCCATGAGATCCTAATTGGGGAGGGAGATGCGCTTGCCTGCGGGGCCGCTCCAGCATTGATAAATATCATAGATGATGTGATCCTTGATTATTTCAAAGGACTGTGTGACCTGGTCCATTCTGCGTCTCACCATGTTGAAACTGCAACTGCCCTGATCTCGAAAGACCTCTACCACGACCTGTGTCCAGGTGACTGGATATTTGTTTGGAAACATGTGAGAAAGAGCTTTCTTGACACTTGCTGGAGAGGTCCCTATCAAGTGATTCTTGTGACAAATATGGCTGTAAAGTATTGAGGCTTGGTGAACTGGATACACGCCTCCCACACCAGCAGAGTTTCAGGACCCCTGGAAGAAACAGCTCCTCTCCCTGAAGGAAATCCAGACATGGTTGCAAGGCAGCTGTAGAGGACAAGCCAAGTTTTGGGGATTGCTGACGAGGCTGGTCACACACCAAAATGAGCTGAGGGAGGTCATGCTACACAAGGCCCAGGCATTGACTCTGAGGGAGACAGTAAAGTTGTGAGTGATACAGAGTCAGACTCAGCTGAAAGAGTGGATATGGAAGGTGATCAGGTGCAGAGAAGAAAAGCAGAGTTCACAAGAAAATGATGGCCTGTGACAAAAGAGGCAGAACCTGAATTTGGCATCTGAGACAAATCTTGCTCCTGTGTCTGAAATGTCTGAATCAGAGCTAAGTGACACAGAACAAGTACAACTGGGTCTGAGGAGATTAAGATAAGTGAGGGTGCCTTGCCAGAGGTACGCTGCTCCAGAGTGGTCCTATCTTGCTACAGATGCCGGGAGCAGTGGGGACAGGGAGACTGAGGTCTTCCAGAGTGGTCAGCAGAGTTCCAAAACTAACCATTGAAATTGAACTCTTGGTCCCTGGATTAGAGACCATTGGAGTGTTGACGGTGGATATACTAAGGCCTCTGATACTGTGTGGTATGAGAGCTTTAGTTCTGCTAGATCTGTCTTTTCCTACCTTTGGATATCAGCCACCAGCTCAAGAGGTTGCAGCAGTTTGTTTTGAAATTCTGCAGTGTGTTATTGCTGAGATTGGTTCTGAGCTAGTGAGAGACTGTTAATTCGATTGTGGCTGTAAATTACTTTGCTTCCTTTAAAGAAGATAACTTTGGCCAGAGTGGAAGAAGAATAAGATTAGGGACTTTTAGTAGAAGAAGAAAGAGTGCTAGTGAGGTCTTTTTGAGCTGTGTAAAAAAATATACAACAAACTGTGAATTGGTTTCCAGGACTCCTATGAACTGTGCATGAAATGTTGAGCAGCAATCAAAGGCAGAGAAAGAGACTTTGCGTTTAATCCTCTTGCTGTGCTGAACCGAACTCAGCTAAAAATGGAGCCTGGAAAGTGTGTAATAGGCACACTCATAGTGGGAGTGATATTAGTACTAGCAGTATTCATTATAGTTTCTGTAAAAATTGCACATGATGCAGAAGTTGAGGGAGTGGGAGTACAAGAAACCTCCACAGATGTTACTTCTAGCACAAAAACGGGTACCGTAGGATCTGAAAAGGCTATGCTAGATCACACTAGTCCATGTTACATGTAGATTTGTCTAAGGGTGATTACATGCTTAATGCCTATGAGAAGCTCCTATATGAGTACATCAATACGATGGATGTGAGAGATTGTTAGGTATGTATGCAGTTGCCTGCTTCAGTAGAGGAGGGTATTCGTTACCATCACCTGCCCCTGACTTATGGAATTTCATGTAGTTTGTTGCTTGGTATGTTTTACGGTAAGGGTCACTACGTATATTATTTTTCCAACTATGATGCGGTGCTTTCTGAAGTCCCAGCTTACAAGCACCTGAATAAGTATGATTATTACAAGCAGGTGGAGAGAGTCAGAGGTATTTCCTACCTACCGTTACATTAGATACAACTTATGCTCATCGCCATAATCAGACATGTTTATTAAAGGAGGTATCAAAGAAATTCATAGATCAAGTAGAAGATAGACGATTAGCTGTCAAGCTAAATAGTAGAGAAGGGAAGTTTGCATGGACACAGGAGGAGTTGGCCTATAAAGTTAAAGGAAATTACGGTTCAATAGCTTTAGATTTTGAACAGTCAGGGAAACTTTGCATTAGACAGGTACAAACCTACTATGATAAGATCTTTGTAGGACAGAATGTGTGTGATCATATTTTCACAATTCAAGCTACTGAGAAGAAGTTCCTGCATGATGCAGTGCAAATGGTACACAACATGTATTTTGTGTGTGGAAAGAATGTATTTGTGCGGTTGCCACTGAATTGGTACGGTACATGATATGTGGCTGTTGTGTTTCCCAATATCTACCATGTTGAGGATTTGGCCCCGTTGGAAGGTGGATTGCAAGCACCGGAGAGATTGTTGGAGACGTATTTGGAGCAAAGATTCTAAGCTTGGGAGTGGTTTTGAATGATATTAAGATTAGAAGGTTGTCAACTTTAGTGGATAAGTGGTCAGCGAATAATGCACGGTCCTTGTTTCTTGTGGATGAAGAGATAGTGTCGATAAGAGCTACAGTGATGCAGAACTGCCTTGCTTTAGGCGTATTATTGGCAAAAGAGGGCGAGTCTGTAAATATGGCAGTCCACTTCCTCCATTCGGACTACCTTGTCAACCCATCAGAAACCTAGGGCCTGGCTTGAATAATTGTAAACGTATTCTCTAAATATGGTATCTCGCCTTGAGTAACTGGTTATGTAAACTGTAAATATATGCTCCTCTTTCCCTTATGAATCCGGTACCCCTCCCCTTACTTTTCTAGCCATTACTGGTTGATTCTAGGTCTGTCTGTATATCGCTTTGCTCTCCTGTAAAGCGCTCTGAAAAAAACACATAAAATAAATAAATAAAAATAGTGGTGGTTTGCTTGATCCAGTTACTTGGATTGTTGAGGACCTACATATGGCTTAAGGCAGGACAGAATGAAAGATCCCTTAGGGAGCAAGACAGGAGGGTGGAGACCCTGCAGGAGAGTCACTACGAGAATTTCAAGAATCTAGAAAAATTCAGTTAGGGTAAGCTGGCTACAACTTCTGTTTAGGTCGGTTCTCTCTACAGGCAGTTAAGGGTGGTTGTGATGACACTTGTCATCAGAAGGGGGACTGATAAGGCACCATGGTGCTCTTTTATTGTAGGATTACATTATAATCATGAGTAGTTGGCACATACAATTATTTCTTTGTCGTGTTAACCTGTGACTGTAGAATGTGTGCTGTAATACTGTGAAACGTGATATGCAAGGTATATATTTCATATAAACGTGGGGAAAATAAGGTTGCAATACATGCGTGTTTAACTGGAAACATTGACGTGTAGATTTGTGCTAGCTGCTTGTGCACACTCACGCATCTAATGTGCCTATGTAACCTGCTGATTCAGAGATGCTTAGTAAGAGAGCTCATTCATATGTACATCCATGAGGCCTATGTATTATTTTCTTATGATGCCCGATTTCTGTTGGCCTGAAATGTAGTCTCCCTGGTGCTTGTTAATCATGAAGTTTAGGTTTGAATTTCATGTGCATGTTGGATTTGTTCTTTTCTTACATTTCTGTTGCAGGTGCAGAAACCACGCTTTTGTTTAAGGAGCTAGGCTTAGGGAAGGAAAGAATACATTTACCCAAGAAAGCGCTGATAATGTGGGATGGTGTTCTTTCTTACTGGAGAAGGCCTGGAAATCAAAGTCATCGAGCAAGGGGCTGAGAGTATTGAAACTAACTGGAAATTCCCCTATGAGGAGTGCCCAGATGGATGAGGTGATCGGAAGACGAGCAGTCGGCATGATCAGAGATTTTGGTATTTGAATTAGGGACAGTGCCCTGGGAGTTGAGTCAGGAGAGGAGATGGGATTGATAAGGAGAGAAGGAACATCTTAGAATGAGCTCTGTAGCTGCTGGCTACTTGACCCATACAACGTGAGTGTACTTATTAGGCAGTCTTCACGCGCTTCACCTTTTTCCTGACCTGCCTGGGGAATGCTAAGAAGAGATGTCACATTAGTGGTAGGGTAGGGAAACACTAATGCTTTTTACTTACAAACCTCCAATGAAGACCGATCTAGATGTGGGGGTATTAATTGCCTGTGTTCTGTTCCAGAAGCTTAATTTTGGTCATAGGTTTGGCTTTGTATTAGTTCCAATGTAAATCTACAACCTCGTCTTGAGGTGTTTGTATGTCCAGTTATTTTTGGCTTTGTAATAAACCCACTACATTTGACAACCTGGAGTCTGTGATTCCTAGGAGTCCTGATTCTTTGTGCTTGTGATTCAAACTGAATGAGCTATTTTTCCTCTACTCACTTCTAAAGCAGGCAAAAAGGTCCCTCAACTGAGAGGGTTCCAGAGTAAATCAGAAGAGGGAACCTGGCTCCTTTAGTTAGTATGGTTAAAAACAGGGGCGGGGGGAGTTGGCAAAGATGGGTCTGCCTTTCTAAAAGGACATGTTTCAAGCTGTACCGCAATGCTTTTCTTCAGGACCAAGGATCCACCTCCCTAATACCACTACTGTTGTACTGGTTTAGCTGCACACACTGCATGCTAAGATATATATATATATATATATATATATATATATATATATATATATATATATATATATATATATATATATATATATATATATATATATATATATATATATATATATATATATATATGTATATATAGTTAGGATTTTTTCCCTATGGGATTGAAAGTTCTATGTCTAATAACTTTGGCGTTTGTGGACGGAATCGGCTGAAATTTTCAGGAAAATGGCACATTTTGTTTCTGAGCAGCCCTTGAAAATTTGGGGGGGTTTTGTCAAGGGGGGGCCGAGAAAAAAGGGGGGTCCCAAAACACATTTTTCCCATGTTAATTTCCATAGGGCGGTTGGACTCACTTTTAGCTCGAACGGCTGAATGGATTTGCACGAAACTTGGCAAAATTGTAGGGACTGTTAGCCCGATGTGCCTTTGCTAGGTCTCAATATATGTGCTCCAGTAGTTTTTGAGAAATTAACGTTTAAAACAAGATATATATCTGTAACAGCGCTCCAGGCTGCGCTCCGGTTCGCTTACTTTTCGCGAAACGGAACTTTGAGCGCAGAAAGCTGATTGGCTCTCCGGTGTCTGTCAACATTCTAAACAGTCCGGAGCGGCCGCCATCTTATCTCTCGGTAGGATCGAGAGAGAAGAAGAGGTGAAAAACGAAGGGGGAATTTAATGAAAGGGGGCAAGGTATACCCCTCTTGACCCCCTAGGAATGTTGTTGGGGTTATTAAAGGGTCCCGTGAGGAAAATAAAAAAAAAATGATTTTTCACGGTAGAAGCGCTTCACGGGCCGCGAACTGGGCCGCAAACTGGTAGCGAAACGGGAATTCGCCATTTTGTGCTTCGTTTTAATTAAATTACTAGGTATAAGGGGGTGCGGGAGACGTATCCTAATCCCCTATGTTTCATGAGGGTGGCTGAGGAGGCTCATATATGTTGATACATCTCTTCCAGCGGCTGTGCGTGAGCTTTTTATTTTTTTTGCTGCGTGACGTCTGTTAACGTTCGATTCGATGGAAATCAGGAAGTGTTGACCGCCAATTTGTCACTGCGATAAAATATTTTGTTATAAATGAATCCTTATTGATAAACATTGTCTGCGCCATCTTGCCTTTTTTCCAATGCCACAATTTTGTCGTGCACAGCAGCCATTTTAGATGCCAGGCTGGTCCCAGGCTATCACCTACCCCTGCGGATGTAGTTTATGGCCCCAGCTGTAGAGAATCCAGACATGCCAACCCTCCCGATTCAGGCGTGAGACTACTGATTTCAGTGCTAGTCTCCCGCCTCCCGATTTCTGCAAGCAAAAACCCGGGGGCATATTACCAACAACTAGCGATAATTTTTGTCTCTAACTTGTTTAGAGACAAAAATTATCGCCACACATCGGCGATTTTTATCGCAGATAAACCTTGCTATTAGCAAGGTTTATCGCAAATGCGATAAAAAACGGCCGCAATGCATGAATATCGCTGAAAAGTCAGCGATATTCATGTATTATCGAGCAAATGCTCTTAGCCATGTTATCCACCTCCCATTGGATAACATGGCTAAGAACTGCTCAGGGCACTATCACTGACATGCAAAGCGGGGCCCACGATGGTCGCTATCTCCTTTTAGCTGTCACTAACTGGTGTTAGCGACAGCTTGGTAATAGGGAGATAATTTTATCTCCGCTTTCTTGGCTTTTAAAGCCAAAAAAGCGGAGATAAACCCCCTTGATAATATGCCCCATGATTCCTCGGGGGTTTCAGCTGACAGGGCTTGGTATTGTGTTACGTGGTAATTCTTCCAGGAAACGTCAGAGGGTCGATGCAGGGGTTCTAGAAGGGGTGATAAACCATTTAAGCCTCATAAACAAGCGCATGGTCTTTTAAAGATCTGTGAAGTACTCGGGGCGGCGGTGTGTGTGTGTCCTCTTTCAGGAGCGGGCGGGGGGGGGGAATGCCAGCAACTTCCAGGCTAGGCAGTGTTCAACACTTGCATCACCCTTTCTCTGCCTGCTATTGCGCTCCATGCTTCGGAAAGGTAAGAAAAAGAACGTGCATTTGAGTTTGAAATGTCCGATCCTGTAGCAGTACACTTGCAAAGCCCACACATGACAATAACCCGATTCAAGGCCCCATTCACCCGTTTTAAAAAAAATATATAACACTCCAACAAAGTAACATTATAAAACTTTATTAACTTTTAAATATAATGAACGGAACAAAAACTGTAAAAACATTTAAAAAATTTTCACCAAAAAAAGCAACAATTGTCAGAAGCTGTCTTTTGTGCGAATAGTCCCAAGGCAGCACAACATGCTGAGTTCTGGACGGCACCCAGGTGATGTCGCCTGGGTGCCGCACTGGTTTTGGTATCCTACAATGCTGCTCCGAAAATTGGCGTGGGGCGTCCCGGGTGGTGCGGGGGGAGGCCTCGTCAGTAGCGGTCTGTTGTGCGAATAGTCCCAAGGCAGCAGAACGCGCTGAGATGTTGATGGCACCCAGGTGATGTCCAGTAAACTGCCGCACTGGTTTTGGTATCCTACAATGCTGCTCCGAAAATTGGCGTGGGGCGGCCCGGGGGGGGGGGGGGGGGGCGTGGGGGAGGCGGCGTGAACGGGCCTCCCCAGGTGGCAGCCATCCAGCTGAGTTGCGCCCGCTCTTGCGGCTACAGCGTCTCGCTCACCATGTTGTTGAGTTGCTCCCACTCTTGCAGTGCAGCGATAGGCGGCTGCCACATGACTCTTAAAATGGCGGACGGCTCTTCGGTTTTGGGCCTGGTCCACTAAAATGGCCCTTGGAACTCGGACGCTTGCCTGCTAGGGCTTGGGCTCCATTCTCGAAAAGCTTCCCCTCAGCCGTGAAGATTCTACAAAAGTCTTGGGGGCCCTCGACTCCCGCAGGCTTCCGGTGGGGAGCGGCTGCCATGATTGCTCGCGGAATGACCACGACGGAGCCACGAGATGGTGGTGCTCTCATGCTGACGCCAGCTTCAGTCTGAAACATCCAGAAACAAGGTGGGGCTTTCATCGTTTGGGAAAAAAAAATGTTCTAAACCAATGAAAAGTGTTATTTTTAGGTCATATGACCAATCCTTCCATCTTTAGGAAACCAAAAGTAAAATGAACCAATGAAAAGTTTTATAAACAAGTCACATGACCTGTTATGCGGCATAGGGCTACAAAAAGCGTAGAAAATCCGTTGGCACGTGAGGCGGCGTCAGTAGCGGACCGATGTGCGAATAGGCCAAAGGCAGCACAACGCGCTGAGATCCGGATGGCAACGAGGTGGTGTCCAGCAAATTGCTGCACTGGTGTGGCCATCCTACAATGCTGCGCCGAAAGTCGGCGTGGGGCGCCCCGTTGGCCTGTGAGGTCGCGTCAGTCAGTGGGGGCTGTGCGTCTCCCCCAAGATGGAGGCTCCTCGGCTGCAGTGCGGCGCCCCTTAGCGTTTCACTCGCCGTCCAACTGAGTTGCGTCCGCACTTGCGGCTACAGTAGGCCGAAGGCAGCACAACGCACCGAGATCCGGATGGCACCGAGGTGGTGTCCAGCAAATTGCCGCACTGGTGTGGCCATCCTACAATGCTGCGCCGAAAGACGGCGTGTCCAGCTGAGTTGTGGTCACTCTTGCGGTACAGTGACTCGAACGCGCCGAGATCCGGATGGCAACGAGGTGGTGTCCAGCAAGTTGCCGCACTGGTGTGGCCATCCTACAATGCTGCGCCGAAAGTCGGCGTGGGGTGCCCCGTTGGCTTATGAGGTGATGTCAGTAGTGGACCGATGTGTAAATAGGTCGGAACCAGCACAAGGCGCCAAGATCCGAATGGCAAGTCCTGGATGTTGAGTGCCATAGTTGAGAGTTCTGAGCAGTGCTTGTAAGACTGTCTGAAGCTTATTTGCACCTGCTGCAGCTTCACTATTGCCCTGGTGTGGCCAAAGGTCGCACATGACATAGGCGACCGGCTCCCGAGGTCCGGCGGAACTTTTTTCCTTTTCTTTTCTGCTTCTTGTCCTACAATCCGTTTCATCTGAAAACACGACCAGGTCCCTGAATGTGTGCAGGGGGACGCTATTGAGTGAATGAAAATGGCGGCTTGACACAAAGCTGACTCACGCGTTGCTGTTGATGCTATACAGACAAAAATTGGTTTTCAGTTTGTACATTCTTCAGGATTTTTTTTCCATCCAAGGCTGATTGAGAGTTTGTAGAAAAATGGCTTCAGATTTTCCACATACTACTCTTCAACATTCTTCCTAAATGTAACAATGTGAAACTCACTAGGAGAACGGCTGTTTATGTTTCCTTTCAAAATGCTGCCAATAATATTTTCTGAATGGAAGACACCATCTTGTAGCATAAAGGGCCGAAAGGGGTTCTGGTCTGGCCGATGGTTGGTGGAGACATTTTGACTATATCTTGGACCTGCCCGGCCTCGCCCAAAATGGCGCCGGTATAAATGGGACTCGTAACTCCTTGTTGTGTACTGGTTGAACAACCTTGATATCACGAGATATGAATGCAGTTTTGATGCTCATGGCGGGCGGGGACGAGAATTGATTGAATATTTCGACATCCCTATTGATATTAAGTTCTGATGTGTTATTGATTACTGTACTATTGAAAGTTCGAATTAACGTCACCCATGGTACTTGCACGCAAATGTATATCTAGATAACTTTTTTGTAAGTGGCCCTGTCGTATTTTAATTACAAAATGTACGTCCACCGATTCCGCAACTGTTAGACACCTTAGTTCTTGCAAAAAATATACGTGAGGAGGGTCAACTAGGGCTATATTTAACGACCAGAACCACTCATGCCCCAATAGAACTACAACAAACAAAAGAGGGGCCTGGTCAGAAACCTGTTCGTGTGCCGCAACTGAGCCAGTTACCAGAAACCATTAGAAGCACTAGAAGTGATAGCCCAGGTATGTTAGAAAAATTCCCATCAGCCCACCCATGTGGCGGAATGTCGTCATGTGGGAGATGTCACCAATCCAATTCTCAAACAGTGCACCTAGTCATGGTGCAGAGTTGGATGGATTAACCATGGTGTAGATACAGACCAATGGGCTTCACTGGTGATGCTAATGGGTGCAGTGCAAAAATGAAAATGATAAACGTGAAAATAAAATTGACTCCGAGGGCCAAAAGTAGTTTAATCAGTATGGCGCTTGGGTCAAGATTAAAATTCTGCCAAGATAGTTTGAAATTATAACTATGTGTTGGCAGAGTAAGTGAAGGTCGACATGTTTCAGCTGTACTGACTATTGGTCTAAGCTTTCTTCAGGACCATTAAGAAAACTGCGACTGCAAAATAAAGATTAAAAAATCAGTGATGCACGCTGATGTACAATGGATAAATCCTACCAGTTCCTCTGAGCCCAGATGGATGCTGCAGGAAGTCCAAAACTGTATGTATCTCCTAAAGAGACATAAGCGTGAAACACCATGTAGTGCAAAACAGGTCTCGGGAGAACAAGCACAATATACTAGGCACACAGGCAGGGCGGTGGAGACTGTCTCTCCCCGCTCAATATATATTACCATGTTAAAAATAGTGTCCCCACTCGGGAAAAAGGGGAGGCCCCGCTCTAGTTAGGGAAGAGAGTGGACAGAAAAAAGTGTCTTTGCCATTCTATAGGGAGAGCCCCTTTCACTTGCTTTTGGTACGAGCTATAGTTACCTTGGAGAGTAGTAATTCCAGCCTCCCTCCACTGCCTATTACTTGTTGACTGTTGAACTTTGATAGTAATCCTGTTTGCTAGACACAGCCCACTCTGGTTTATCAATGGTTGCAGGACACCCTCCCATTAGGACCCCAACTGTGGCTGATTGATTCTATGCATAGTCTGTTTTTTCATATTTGGTTGAGTCTCTTTTTTAACTAAGGCTAGGTTTTTGTTAGGAACAATAAAGGAGATGACAACTATTATTAGTGCGAGTCTCTTTGCTATTTTTCAAAGACACTTTTTTCTGTCCACTCTCTTCCCTAACTAGAGCGGGGCCTCCCCTTTTTCCCGAGTGGGTTCCGGGTGAGGTGAGGCGTACTCCCACACAATACTGGGTAAGTCACTAAGCTCATTCTAATTTAAGTGATTTTTGACACTATTTTTAACATGGTAATATATATTGAGCGGGGAGAGACAGTCTCCACCGCCCTGCCTGTGTGCCTAGTATATTGTGCTTGTTCTCCCGAGACCTGTTTTGCACTACATGGTGTTTCACGCTTATGTCTCTTTAGGAGATACATACAGTTTTGGACTTCCTGCAGCATCCATCTGGGCTCAGAGGAACTGGTAGGATTTATCCATTGTACATCAGCGTGCATCACTGATTTTTTAATCTTTATTTTGCAGTCGCAGTTTCCTTAATGGTCCTGAAGAAAGCTTAGACCAATAGTCAGTACAGCTGAAACATGTCGACCTTCACTTACTCTGCCCACACATAGTTATAATTTCAAACTATCTTGGCAGAATTTTAATCTTGACCCAAGCGCCATACTGATTAAACTACTTTTGGCCCTCGGAGTCAATTTTATTTTCACGTTTATCATTTTCATTTTTGCACTGCACCCATTAGCATCACCAGTGAAGCCCATTGGTCTGTATCTACACCATGGTTAATCCATCCAACTCTGCACCATGACTAGGTGCACTGTTTGAGAATTGGATTGGTGACATCTCCCACATGACGACATTCCGCCACATGGGTGGGCTGATGGGAATTTTTCTAACATACCTGGGCTATCACTTCTAGTGCTTCTAATGGTTTCTGGTAACTGGCTCAGTTGCGGCACACGAACAGGTTTCTGACCAGGCCCCTCTTTTGTTTGTTGTAGACCTTAGTTCTTGCAACCTAATGGCTCGTTCGTTACGTTCCTCCATAATGTAAATGTCTCCTCATCATATACGATTCCAGTTTGCTCCGTGGCCGGCCCACGTGGTTATAGGCCCGTATTTGTATACTGACATTTTCACAATAAAGGTTTTTAAAACAAAACATGGTAGTAGTATTTACATTGGTAAAGTTTTTACTTTTAGTCACTGTTTTCGAATCAGTAAAAGGCAAGCGAAATAAAGTAGTCCAATTACATGACGGATAAAAGGTATAATATGTAGGAACGCAGTAAAGATAAATGGTCAAGGGCAGTTGTGTTTTTCATTTCTGCAACATAAAGTGATCGATAAGAATCTGATAATCAGGCGTATCGGCGACTAAGACAGCAGGCCGAGTCTCTTTTACTCAACGGCTCCGTCATGGAACGAAGAAACACCCTTTTTCTCGAAAAAGGAATATATTTTACTTGCAGGACAGTTGTAAATTTTCTGGGAAAGTACATTAGCCTGGAATATTATAACATATGTTTAAAAAAAAATAATGTTCGAAAACAATAAAAAGCGTAATTTTTAGGTCATATGACCAAGCTTTTCATCATTAAACTAACAAAAGTAAAATGAACCAATGAAAAGTTTTATTAACAAGTCACATGACTATGCTTACGTTACGCGCTGCGCGCCGCGCCTCGGATCACTTCCGGGTGCGCTAACGCGGCGTGTCATATAACGCATTACGCGACAACGTAGGTCAAGAATATAGTCAAAATGTCTCCACCAACCAGCGTTCCGAACACAACCCCTTTCAGCAGTCCAAAAAGTTCTGTTAAATGACAACAGAGGGGACAGGCAACAAGAACCATCAGTCAAAGAGGGGAGGGCAAGTTCTTCTCTTCCGGGTCATGTTGGGGCGCTACCGGAACTGATCAAATTGGTAGTCTACAGTGTTTCTGGATGTTTCAGACTAAAGCTGGCATCAGCATGAGAGCACTACCATCTCGTAGCTCCGTCGTGGCCATTCCACGAGCAGACATGGCAGCCGCTCCCCACCAGAAGCTTGCGGGAGTCGGGGGCCCCCAAGACTTTTGTAGAATCTTCACGGCTGAGGGGACGCTTTCGAGAATGGGACCCAAGCCCTATCAGGGAAGCGTCCGAGTTCAAAGGTGTCCCAGGGCCATTTTAGTGGACCAGGCCCAAAACCAAAGAGCCGGCCGCCATTTTGAGAGTCCTGTGGCAGCCGCCTTTCGCTGCACCGCAAGAGCGGGAGCAACTCAACTACATGGTGAGCGAGACGCTGTAGTCGCAAGAGCGGGCGGTAAACAGCTGAATGGCGGAAGAGGCACAGTGTAGCAAAAGCGGGCAGAATGACAACTGAAACGGTAAAGGGGCGCCCCACTACAGCGTGTCTTCAGGTCAAACGGATTGTGGGACAAGGTCCAGAATAGAAGAGTCATCAAAAGGCAAAAAGTTCCGCCGGACCCCGAGAGCCGGCCGCCTATGTCGGGGGCGATCTCAGGCTACACCGGTGCTATAAGACTTGGGGAAGGGGTCGGAGCCAAGTGTCTTCTCCGAGTCCATGGCCATCACACCGCCCCTCGGGGGCCTCCGTCAAGCTGTTTAGGAAGGTTTCATATCACATTGTTTTCAAATGCAGTCAGGTCCACAAACGACACTCACTTACTTTGAGAATAGTGAAGCTGCAGTAGGTGGAAATAAGCTTCAGACAGTGTTACAAGCGCTGCTCAGAACTCTGAACTATGGCACCCAACATCCAGAACTTATGCCATTTGAGAATGGCAGTGACATTGAAGCAACTCAGGGACCAAAACCATTAACGTACTTTCACGTATGAAAATCTTACTTGGGGAGGGGGCAGGAGCGAAGCGCCCCCTCCCAGTCCGCGCCACCACACCGTATGTTGAAAATCTGAAGCCATCGTTCTACAAAGTCAACCAACCTTGGATTGAAAAATCTAGAAAAATGTACAAACTGAAAACCAGTTTTGGTCTGCATAGCATCAGTAGCAACGCTTGCTATCAGAGTGCATGAGTTTCATGCTCGATCGATTGAGCTAGCCGGATCGGGCAATAAAAAGTATAAAATAGTTATGTAAATAGTTATTTAATAAAATGTTTTACCCTGTTTCTTTGCTGGTGTGTTGTCTATATTTTTAATATTTGCATAGGGTTTGTCGTTATTTTGGGCGGGGTGGGTGACGGAGTCGAGCTGTCTTGCAGCCCTCATGGTGTGGAGCTAAGTTCATCTCTCTATTTTCGTATTTCTCATGAAGGGTTGTTCCTAATATTTCTATTTTAGCGAGGTCAAAAAGAGATCCAATTAGTGGCCTACTGATTTTGCTCGATTACTTTTATTTTTTTACACGATTTTTCACTATCTGCAAAGACTAAACAGAGTATTGCGACTTTGTGCTTGTTTGTAAATAGAGAATGAACCAAAGAGAATCAATTGTAAAACAGTAAATGCTTGGATAACAATCAATCAAATGGAGAGACAAGCAGGTACGACGGATTACAACGGGGGTAAAGGTCTGCGTTAACTACCGTTCACTATCTGCAAAGAGAGAGTACTACTAAGAGAAAAGAGGGGAGGGGGGGGTGCAGCGTTCAAAGCACATCAGCGTGCATAAATACGAAAATGTTTTTATCTATCACGTACTTGACATTTTAAAGCTTTTTATATTTGCTATTAAAATACCATTGAAATTCACTGAAAAAACCATAGGTTATAGTCGATATATAGTTAGGAATTTGCATTTACAAAACCTTGAAAATTCAATGAAAAAACCATTGGTTTTAGGCCATATATAGTTAGGGATTTGCATTTACAAAACCTTATTTTACTCGCATAAAACCATTGAAATTCCATATATAGTTAGATGCGCTAACTATATATCGCGCACCCGCAATCCACTGCTGATGATGTCACATATTACATCATTCATGACATGGTCAGTGACATCACTGATGACATCACTGATGACAACTCAAATGACATCACTGATGACATCTCAAATGACATCACTGATGACATCACTGATGACAACTCAAATGACATCACTGACAGCATCACAGATGACATCATTCATGTGTTAATACGATGAACCTCTACAGACTCTGATATATCCTTAGATACACTCAGTGAAAACAGACACTCACAGACTGTCACTCATCCATGGAGTTACTCATACACCTAGACAGTCATGCAAAGAATCAAACACACCTCCAATTCCTCAACTATACAGTTATACACACCTTACTTATTGAAACATATTCTAACACATATTTACTCTCTTATACAATCCTTGATACATGTTCACAATGATCCATACAGCCACTCACACATTCACTGGCTCTTATGCACAGTTATTTATATATGTTAACTCTCACATGTACTGTGTTTTACATATGTACTTACTTTGACATGTAGCACTGAGATATCCATTCACTCACCAATACACTCATGCACACAGTCAACCGCCCATATAGCTGTTTCCACATGCACTCTTGAACTCATACACCTAGTGAATCAACTGCTTACACATCTATGCACAGAGTCACACACCTCCCAGCCACCCACACACATACTCAGTCTCCCATACAAATACTTGAGCAACCAATCAATAACCCATATAGTTATTCATATAGCTACTGATCAACACATGCAGCAGTTTACAGAACAACAGATATAATGATGCACAAATTAATACAGTTTAATCACTAACCCATGCACTCAGTGAGACACATTTAATCACTCCCTCATACAATCAGTCATGCACCTACTAAATCCTTCATCCAGACATTTATACATCCACTCATTCTTCAATATGTAAGACATATTTTAACTTTACAGAAACATACAGTCACTGGATGTTGTCATCAGTGATGTCATTTGAGTTGTCATCAGTGATGTCATCAGTGATGTCACTGACCATGTCATGAATGATGTAATATGTGACATCATCAGCAGTGGATTGCGGGTGCGCGATATATAGTTAGCGCATCTAACTATATACGGAATTTCAATGGTTTTATGCGAGTAAAATAAGGTTTTGTAAATGCAAATCCCTAACTATATATGGCCTAAAACCAATGGTTTTTTCATTGAATTTTCAAGGTTTTGTAAATGCAAATTCCTAACTATATATCGACTATAACCTATGGTTTTTTCAGTGAATATATATATATATATATGTACAGCACCTACTTGGTGTTATTGGTTGTAATTATAAATGATGCTTCATGGATCCTCTGTTTGAGAGGGAAGCCTGTAGTCACACAAAATGTCATTGCTACCCCTATGTTCAATTACCTACGATTATATTACCTACGATTATAGGCCGGGGCCCACATCTATACCATATGTACTATATCTTTGGAAATGTTACGGCTTGGCCAGTTGGTCAATGCATACGTACACCAGGTACGGTGCAATTTGGCTAACATTCAATGAAAGAATCTGGGCCTCAGCATTAGGAATGTCGTTTATGGGGGTGAATAAACATGAGTAGCTTTGCTGAAAAATAATAGCCAGACCCCCACCTTTTTTGTTCTTCTCCCTATTGAGATGTACAATAGAAAAGGCAGTAGGAATGGTTTCTGCAATGCTTGGCATAGAGTATTCCTTTAGCCATGTTTGAATGAGAAGCATGGCTTCTGGCTCAGTGTCTTTAATAAAATCATGAATCTTATATCTATGCTTGAGAAAAGACCTAATGTTCATTAGGAAAAATGTAAAAGGCTTATCTTTGGCAGTGATCGGAAGATTAAGAATCACAGCCGGTTGTACAGAGGGTTGGGAGGTGATTCCAAATTAGGCAGCTGTTGGGGCAGACAAAGTGCTTGTTATGTGTTGTTTCAAATAATACACTTATCCAGGGGCACATTGAAAGAAGCTGCTCCTTCGAGTAATGAGTGACCTTGGGCTTACAACAACTGGGGTGAGGGGTGCTAGGCGTGGGCAGGCACAAACAAGCTTGCCTTCGATGCGTCCAGGAAACATGTTCAGCCACATGCTTTTTTAAGCCTTTCATCCCGGCGGTGGCATTATCCAAAAGAAACTAGAGAGCTGACATGCAAGTTGGATGGGAGGCGTAAAGGTATGGGGGGGTATGAAAAACACAAACTAGGCCCCAGCAGGTCCTGTGTGGTTTTGGTCAAGCATCCTTGCCTCCCCACTCGACAAGGAAACCAAGCATCTTTGCCTCCCCACACTACAAGGAAAATATATTATAATTTGAATATTAGTATGAAATCAAACATCTAAAAATAACATAAATACTTCTTATAAGTTTAACTACCCAGTGAAAGCCAAGCACCTCCTGAAACTCAAGGAAATAAAAGTCCACAAGAGTTAGATCCGGTTTGAGGGGACGCCTCATAGTGGTTGGGCAGTTCAGATGTGAGATTAAAAGTGATGCACAGCTGTATCCTCTTTAAAGCCTTCTGTCCAGGTAGAGGGATGGGCCCAAAGAGAAGAAAGATGGTAGCACGCTGCCTCACATTCCAGTTCTCAATTTACCCTAGTTTGTCACGGTAAATGTGGTGCTTGATAACACTTACTTAAGTACTAGACTTTAATTTTTTCCCCTTGGTGGTGCAGCTTGTTCTGTGTAACTGTAAATATGTGTTTCTGGATTCATTCCTTTATATGTAGAGAGCAACAGGTCATTTTTGGGGTGCTGTAAATGCTGCCCAAAGTCTTCACAGGCCTCTGTGCCATTCACTTGGCGCAGTTGCATCAAAATAAGCTCATAGCTCATTAGCTCAATGGAGCCTTTTCAAACAGGAGGAGGGTGGGAGCACACTGCCTCACATTCCAGCACTTACTTTTCCCACAATGCATCATGGTAAATGCAGTGCATGATAACACTTACCTGGATTGAATGCTATTCTAATGTGGATGTCAACTAGAAAAATTACAAAATATGCAAGGAAGCAGTTTTCGAAATACTTTCCTCAATATTGTTATCTATTGCAATAAGATAAATATAAAATGCTGCTCACAAAGGTGGTTATTAACCAATACGTATACATTTGAGATCCTCATTATGACAGATACCTACAAAAAATGCTTTTTCAAGTAGAGATTGTGACTGCTGAAAATAGTTAAAACCTCCATTTTAAGGACTGGAGGAAGAAGAAGCACCCAAAAGGTGATGGGAGGCTGTTTGCAATAAGTCTAACTAAAGTCAATAGCTCGGGTAGCACTCTAACCCATCATTTTTTTGCTCACCATGCCACCTTAGTTTGAACCCAACTATATGCAAATCAGTCTTGACCCTGTTCCCCATGGGAACAGTCCAGCCTTAACTGCCAAGCCAGGTCAACCTAAATCGGATCACAAGCAACCCAGGACTGGTTTTATCCTAGTTATGGGCTCATCAGCCAGGTACATCTTGGTTCCAGTGGCATAGTGAGCACAATATCCACAGCTAGGCATGCCTATGCCACTTAGAGCGGTACATGAAACACACAAAAGGTCATGGGAGGCTGCTTGAAATAAGTCTAACCACTGGCTATAGCTCAGGTAGCACTCCAACACATTGTTCTTTTGCTCACCATGCCACCTCAGCTTGGACCCACTCATGAAAATCAGAGAGGAAAACATACAAGAATCAATGTGGTAACACCTATTCTTACATGTCATTTGTCAAAAACTGCTTTATTTCCCTCGCGCTGGACCTCCTATAACAGGAATTTAAGGGCGGGAAATATCAGAGAGTAATCTGTGACATTCGTAATCAAAACCTCAGAAGTATCACATATTCACAAGCTCTAAAATATTTACATTTATGATGTCCTGTAATTGGAGGTAAGTCCCACATGTCCATGATAGTTAAATCAGGTATTGGTTTTTTAGGGTACTTAACCTACAATGTCCTCTATGGTCATAGGAAATCTTATCTCACCACGTTACACAGATCTTCCACGCTGATCAGATCCCCAAAATAGACCTTCCAAAATGTGCAACCTCCAACCAAGTCAAGTACAAACAAGTCTCCTTCTTTAGATCCTAGATCAGTGCAATACCTTCCGGAATCTCTCATCCTACTAAGTACAATTCCCGTTAACATTTGCCATAGCCCTTGGCAAGACCACTCTAAATAAATGTAATGTCTGCATGGGAAACAATCACCTAATCAAATACAATGGCTCATATATCTGTAAGACATCTGAATGGCAGCATTTCAGGATTCTTTAAAACAAAGATTTCTTTTTTTCATAATATGGTATACGTGGACAGGAACATTGGAAGTTTCATTCTGACTCCCAGATTCAATATCAAGTTGCTTTCAGTGTAATATACTTGAACTTTCAACTAAAATGATTCTAATATTTCTGTCAGTTATGGGAGGGTGACCCACCATACTCCCAGCTCATCTGTCTGTAGGCTACTCACTTTAGGAGTGAGGCAAAACTCAAAAGAGTGTCTGTGAGTGAAGCGACAGGGGAGGGGAGGGCAGCAGAGTTTCCACAGATGCTGGAAGATGGGGACAGGAGTTGAACCTCTTAATGTAGCAAGCAGGGTTCATGGGTAGACACAGAGCTGTGAAAGCCCTAAGAGATACCGCTGTGGTGTGCCTAAGGCAGTCCAGTCTGGTTAGCACCGCTAAGAGAAGGGGTGGCAACATCCAAAGGATGGGTTTGGGAGCCTGGAGCACAGAAGTATTCAGAAAAAGGGGTGGTGATGGACAGAGTATCTGAATTAAGCAGAACACTCCTACCCAGTCAACAGATCAGGGCTTGATCCATCACCATTTTTTAGCTCACTGCACCATCCCAGCTCAGAACCTGGCTACATGCAAATTAGTCTGTCCCTGGGCCAGGGCATCATGGGAACAGGGTAGACCAAACTACCAAGCCACTTCTTTTACTGGAAAGGAAACAAGCTTCCGGGGACCGGTTTCTGGCATTACAGCCGTCTTCTGCCCGGCTTGCTGAATCCTGATGGTGCAGTGAGCAAGGGACTCATGTCTGAGTATACCCTTCCACGCTTATGGTGGACAAAACGATTCAGAAAAGGGGGTGGTGATGGACAGAGTATCTGAATTAAGCAGAACACTCCTACCCAGTCAACAGATCAGGGCTTGATCCATCACCGTTTTTTAGCTCACTGCACCATCCCAGCTTTGAACCTGGCTACATGCAAATTAGTCTGTCCCTGGCCCAGTGCATCATGGGAACAGGGCAGACCAAACTACCAAGCCAATTCTTTTACTGGAAAGGAAACAAGCTTCCGGGGACCGGTTTCTGGCATTACAGCTGTCTTCGGCCCGGCTTGCTTGAATCCTGATGGTGCAGTGAGCAAGGGACTCATGTCTGAGCATACCCTTCCACGCTTATGGTGGACAAAACGATTCAGAAAAGGGGGTGGAGCACAGAAGTGGCATTTGGAGGGAGGTGAGGTAAAGAGGGATTAAGGACTCCACTTAGATTAGTAGGAGGGAATGTAGTTGTCATCCTGCTCCACCTGCAGCCTTTTCAACTACTGCCTGAAAATCTTTTCATATATGCCAACAAGGTGTGCATTTCATTAAATCACACCCACCGTGGGTCTGATGTATGAAAGGGTTTTTTCCCATTGTGTGTCTATAGGAAAATGGAGTAGTCCATATGGGCTCATATCTCCTCATTGATCAATATAGCTCAGAATGAAGATTTAAACAGCACAAGAGTCTCAGTTAACATCCCAGAATATCTAATCAGGGATATCCAACTGCTGATGGTCCTTGACAGGGGGAGACGACTATGAAGGCGATGACCTGGGATGTATGTGGGGGTGAACCGCCCAATGATCCATGGCAGTCAGCAAGAAAGCAGGACATGATGCGCAGCACAAAGAGGTCATAAGGCCATTGGTCTGGGGTCTTCAGTCTAGATGGCCCTCCCAATCTGCGGCGCCGGTGAACTCAATGTGAAGGAATGGGAATGCTGCCAATCATAAGTCTCACCAACTAGGAGGTACTCCCAGAATCAGGAGCTCAATTTGATATTTTTTCGGCAGTCAGTAAGGGCGCTTTAAAATCACGTGACAAGAAATCCGTTTTGAGTTTTGCAAGTGATATTTTTATTTTCCGTCCTAATTAGCAACAGATTATTCGAAGTGTAGCATAGATATTGCTAACTGAGTCTTTTAAACTTTTCTTCTTCTCATCGTTGTTTCTTTACATGTAGTGACTTGAGTACGATGATTATTATGTCGCCCAATTTGTTAGGGCATGTGGTTTTCATTTATGGCGATCAAACGCGCCTTTCAAAACTACAAAACTGTGACAGACTCTTTCAAAGAAGTGAGGACGAGTTGCAACATTTTACTCTTGCAAGTTTGTTGCTAAATTGCATCAATAAATATCGCAAGAAGGCATATGTTTGTATCAAAAACTTTGTAAAAACTTCACCATTGTTTCACCGTCATAGTCTTAGAAATACATTTGAGAATTTCCAGTCTGTAGAACCTTGCTAGCATTTAATAACCTCATTTTAACAGTTCATTGATTTCTTGCACAACATTTGTGCGATAAACTCATTTTACAGTTCAACAGTTTTGGTCTTATTTCAGTTATTTGCAAATAAAGCTTGTCAAAAAGCAGTGGTTTGGAATATGGCGCAAATTGAAAAACGATACCATATCAGATTGCTTAAATTGATGTCCCCTTTCAGGAAATAGTTATTTGCATTCATTTTATAATGTGTTCACAAAGAAAATCAATGTCAGTTTTAATTACGAAGCTGCAATGAGTGCCTTTTTCTTGAAAATATTAGTACGTGAGGCATCCGATGCAAATATTTTCTTTTTTATGTTTCACAAAACAGTTCAAAGTAATGTAAATATACTATTAAGGGTTACAAGTGGAAAGGGATGCAATTAGAAAATATGGACACTTGATACACATATTAAAATTTGCTCCTCGAGCGTCTGTTTCCATCTCAGGGTGGTATTACCACTACACTATTTTTCCGCTGTTTGGTGCTTAACCGTCTTATGCCTCTCTTGATATATACCCAGGCTCTGTTGCCACTGTATGATACCCCTCAACCCATGCTGAAATCAAGGTACATGGTAAAACAGACACTACAAGCCCAGCACTATACTAGTCTAATTATCAATGGCTTAGCGCCATCTGCTTTGAGCATTCCCGCCATCATTCATTTGTTTGTTGCTACTCCATGCCACTAGTAACATCATTAGTAACTCAGTTGAAGCCTTTGTATGCTGACAGAGGTGCAATGTAGCATATGGCCCGATAGGGGTTATAAGGAGATATAGGTTTCCAGTACTTAATTCATGCTAGTGGCTGTCAGTGGCAGCACCATCACTTATTTTTGGGAACCGAGACTCCTATCTATCTATCTATCTATCTATCTATCTATCTATCTATCTATCTATCTATCTATCTATCTATCTACCTTTCTATTTCTATATAATATATATATTGTTTTCATTGAAAAAAAACAAAGGTTAAAGGTACACTATAGTTAGGTGAAATGTTCAATAACAACGGAATGTTTTAAACTCTGATAAACAGTGAAATTCACCAGGTTTATTCATCTGATCCAGGTAATGCTATGTTTTTGTGCTGAACCTTATCTACTGTTGTTAGTAGAGAGGGCTTTGTGTCAAAAAACAAGGGTGGGTGCATTGGAATGCCTAGGTATCAACCTTTTAAAAAAAATGTCACAATATCTATTCAGGAAGGAGGAACGTTGGGTGTTTAGACTACAAAGTGCTAGCCTCGGTCTCAATGAAGAGATGCCTTGGTTCAGTTTATCTCGACACTGAGTAAGAGATACTCACCCATATCTATTGCTTGACCTTTTCTGAGTTGATCACATAGTTTTGCAGAGGCTGCTCCCGTAGGGGGCTCGGGAGCCGGCGCCATAACCAGTGCGGCGCCCCCGGACAAACCAGTGGTGGCTGACCGATTGGCATGAAAACAGGCAAAGGCAAAGGAAGACCCCCCCCCCCCAGTAGCCGCCAAAGTGGTGCCAGCCCCCCCGGCCAATGGGGGCCGATGCAGGATTCAAACCCCCTAATAGAAATGGGGCCTACAGGGGGGCGAGGCAAGCAGGGGGGGGCCATATAAGCGCTACTCCCCAAGGTAATTTCCTACCTTCACGGAGCAGGGGAGCAGAAACGGCAGTGGAGATCGAAGTGGAAGGCGAATCCCTGTCTGACTTCAGGCCAACCGCTGCTGTGAGCAAAAGGAGGAGCAGGGAAGCGGAGGTACCCCTGCTACTTTGAGATCGGCTCGTCGAAGAAGCAAGGCGGCGACCGGGAGCCCACCCCGTGAAGCACTGTCTGACCTCGGGCTGACCGCTGCTGCAAATGGAAGGAGGAGCAGGGAAGCTGAGGTACCCCCGCTGCTTTGAGATCGGCCTGTCGTCAAAGCAAGGCGGCGACTGGGAGCCCACCCCGTGAAGCCCTGTCCGACCTCGGGCCGACTGCTGCTGTGAGTGGGCAGGAGGGAGAGCGGAGACGCAAGGCGGTGACCGGGAGCCTACACCGGGTCACCGTATCTGGCACCAGCACGTGAGGGGGCGGACATAGAGAACCAGCAGACCGGTTCAGCATCAGGTGCCCGAATGTTGAGTAGCCCGAAAAAGAAAGCAAAGCAAGGAAATCAGCAGTAGGAGGGGGGTCGATAACGGGGGCAGGTGCGGCAGTTAGCGAGTGCACAGCCCTGCTTTACCTGCTGCAGCATTGAAACCATCCGGCGGTTCCCGCAAGGCATTAAGAGTCTCCGCGTCGCCGGACCCCTCCAGCCCCCCTCCTACCTGTAGCAGTTCAGGCCACCCACGGGCGGATCCAATAGCCCTCCAGCCCCTCCGGAGCAGCAAGCGAGGCAGGCTCTGTGTGTTCCCTGTAGCTGCCGCTGCCGGGACGAGAACAGAGAACAGGCGAGCAGGCGCTGTGAGGGGGCGTGCCGAGAGAGTAGCAAAGAGCACTCGGTCCGGGAGCAATGAGGAGGTGCGATCAGGCAGCACCCTCGGACCTGCGGGGCAGGTGAATAAGCGAGAGGTTCTGGAAACTTGCGCAGGGCAGGCAAGAAGTCTTGAGGGCATTGAGCAAACGGGCAGGAGGAGCCGGTGAACAACACCAGCAAGAGGCGCTGGGAGCTGCACAGTGAGGAGGGGGGGGGCTGTGACAAGATCAGCTGCCCATGAGAAAAGTAATTTAAGGAAGTTTGGTGCATACACAGGTGCCCCGCATAAGAGCTATAGTACAGCCTTGGTGCATACACAGGTGGCAGCATCCCGCATAAGAATTGAAATACAGCTTTGGTGCAGATACCCGCAGCAGCACCCCTCTTTTGGTCCCAAAGAGCTCAAGGATCCTGCAAGCGCAAACTATGGCAAGAAAAGTGAGCAAGGGTCAAGGACAAGAAGAGCTGAATGACCTGTTAAGGAGGATTCAGGCAGCCTCAGAAGTACACGGGAATGATCGGCTGCAGCCCCACCTGGGGCACGACGCTGGGGAAGGGACAAGCCGCCAGCAACAAAACATCAGCGTGCCAGCAGCGAAAAGACAGAGGAAGGCGCCGGCTAAGCTTGTGGATGCAGCAAGGCCCATGAAGGCCCCACAGATAAGGGCCGAGCCACCTACAGCCAGCACGGCAGCGGCTGGACCAGCCCGGGGAATCAGTGACACTACGGCAAATGGTGAGCATATTAGCGTGATTGTGCAAGAATGCTGCAGAACTATGGCACAGCTTTTGCTATAAGAGTTGGACATACAGGGCGCAAAGGCACCAGGGTCACAGGCGGGTGGATGGCAAGGGTCCTTACAGGGGCAGGAAGCGACAGGCGCCTGTGGGGAGGGTGAGACCACAGGGTTGGCATGGCACCTGCTAGACCCGGACCTAGCGCGCCAACGCCGACTGGTTGAGCAGGCGGCAGCTGGGGTGGGGAGGGAGGCGGGATCTCCCACAATGGCATGGGGGGAACTCCAACCCAGGTACCACACCCTCCCCGGTAGTGGAAGTACCAGAGGAATACACACAGCCATCACCAGGTCTCGCATCACTGACTACCAGGGCCACAGGTTTAGCAAGCCTCATACCATTAGCGGTCAAAGAGAGAATCTGGAGAAAAGAATTCATTGACATTTACTAGAGATACGGCTAGAGGGGCTAGATCTGACGACCTGTGACGAAAAGGAGGAAGATAGGAGGGAGAAACGGAGGGAGCGCAAGGAAAGGAGCTTTGATAATTGGTTGGACACATTCCGGATAATGGAGTGCATAATAGTAGAAATGTTCCAGCGCTGCGCTGCGCAGCTGACCTCTGGCTCTACGAAGCCAACATCCACAGTGCACAAAGGCAATTCCAGGGTGACACATGGCTGGAATACGACAAGGGTTTTAGGCAAAAAATATAGACACACCAAGAGATGGAGTGGAACGAGGAGGATATTTCTGTATTCATCCACAAGATGATGGTAGCGAGGGAGGTCAAGACATGGGGTGGAGGGGCGATCATTCCTTTCGGGGGTCATTTCGCAAAGGGAAAGGGAGGCCTTTTCAAAGACCCAAACATTTCAACACAAGGAAGGGAACTCACACTAACAGCGCACCAGCAATATGCTGGAAGTTTGAGGCCAACAAGTGCATATACACAACACATATGTTCAACATGTGTGGGGGGACACCGAGCAGCAGGATGCAGGCCCACAAAGGACCCAAAAAAAGGACAAGAGGCTGAAAAAGAAGCAGTGAACCAGACACAGGAGAAGGCTGGGGGACTTCGAAACGGGCTGATTTCACGCTGGCATGGTCCGCCATTGATACGAAAAAACTGTGATTGCTAGCCAACAGATACCACAATAAAATAGATGCAGAGATATTGGTCCACGGTTTCGAAAAAGGCTTTCCAATCCCATTCACAGGACCCCTCCCCCTGGCAGCGAGAAGAATCTGAAATTAGCACTCCAGCACCCAGAGGTAGCAACAAAGAAAATTGAGAAGGAGAAGCAGCTGAGTAGGATAGAGGGCCCCCTCCCGGGCACAGGGATCAGGGATCTGGAACCTCCCCATTAGGGCTGGTTCCAAAAAAAGAGCAGGGCAACTTTTGGTTGATCCACCACCTATCATTCCCAGATGGTATGTTAGTGAACAATGAGATTGACTTGGAGGTTTGCTCAGTGAGCTACTCGACAATTGATGATGCAATAGACTTGGTGAGGGCAACGGGCCGGGGGACACTCATGGCTAAAGCTGAATTTCGCTTACTCCTGGTTCACCCTTCAAGATTCCACCTGCTAGGCTTTCAGTGGGAAGGGAAATGCTATTTTGATAGGATGATGCCCATGGGGTGCTTGGTATCATGCGCATACTTTGAAATATTTAGTACCTTCGTCGAGTGGGCACCGCACGACAGCCACCCGGCAGGGGGGAAACTACATTACCTAGATGACTTCCTATTCACAGGCCTGGCATCTCCAGAGTGCAGCGGCACGCTGCGGGCATTCATAAGGCTAGCAGGTGAATTAGGGATCCCGCTGTCAAAAGAAAAGACAGAGGAATGTGTGGGAACCGAATGACCTCAACCAACAAGAGCAAGATTGGGCTATGCTCAGTATGATGATGGCAAAACGCAATATTGCTATGTTGTGGGGGTTGGACGTGAGGAAAAACAGCCGGTTACTACCGAATGCCCAGGCTGTTGGGCAAGGGCGCCTCTAATTTCCCAAAGCAAATAGTACCAAATAAAGAGACAGGCGCTGGGAGCTGGAACGCAAGAACAGGGTTTATTTCTCATGAGGAGAGCCTGTCATTTCGGACATGCGCACAGAATGTCTTCGGGAGGTGCTCTAACTGCATCTCTGAGGCCTGGCCTCTTATACACAGGTTTATAGCTTTATTACATGTGACACATTCTTGTTGTTTGATGTATGGAAAGACATCCTTGGAATCCCCACTTTGAGCCCGTTCCCACACATATCTACAGTAAGTGATGACTATTCCACAGCAGGATACTCTGTCGATTCCCGGAACGGGTGTATCTGATCGGATCGCACGGGGTGGGGGGGGAGCCTTTGATTAGTCGGAGATCCTTTGAATCGGGGCAACTGCTTACAGGAAAGGGGGCCAATAAATGGCAGCTGCAGGGCCAGGTGGTGGCTTGGGAGCAGGGCAGGGCAGAGGAAGGGGGTTCATCAAAGGACGGGGAGGTGTTGGCCGGGGGTGAAATGCGCCTCCGGGGTAGGGTCGCGCTGGGAGGGGGTGCATGGTCCTTATACGAGAGAGCGGGGTGGTCAGAGGGTGCGGGGGATGTTCGCAGCGCCAGGGGAACGCGCTGGTGATCGGCGAGGGGCAGAGGGGCTATGGTGCTTTCAAAATGACTACTGCTTGCTAGAGCGTACGGGCCTGAGAGGGGACATGGTGGCGCCGATTATGTTGACATCGCTAACCAGTTTTTAACAGTCCTCCTTTTTCAACATTTCTAGCCAGCTTGTCTAGCCGACACCCACCTTCATTAAATTCTTAACCTCGACATCGTAAATGATTTCAGGCGTTCTCTCTTCACAGTACAGAGTCTTAGGACAGACAGAAATAATCTGACAGAATTGCATATAATTACATGTAGTTGATGTGATAGGCGAGGAGGTAGCGCATACAAAATTACATCAGCTGCGTCTTATGTCAGACCCGGATTTTAGGAGGAGGGAAGCTCGCTTGAACACAAACATATCATAAAAACTTTCTGACAGAACAAGGGATATTACGTGCGTTACTTAAGGCCTAGACTTCATGTGGATCAAACTAGACAGCATATTCATGTGCATGGCTGATGTTATACAATTGTCATTATACAAAGTAAACATTTCTTAACCATCAGTGTACAGTGACCGATGTAACTTCTCGAAAACTCGATTGGAAGATAGTCAATACGAAAGTGGTTGGGAGGGGAATTCAATTCAATATGAGTTACAGTCAGAGGGGGGGGTAATGTTCAAAAAAAGGAGTTCTTCTTTCCAGTGTCCTATTACAGCGAGCCATCACTGGTAGGCTCTCATTGTTCTTCTTCTTTCGTTGGCACTGTTGAGCACCGGCGGTGGAGCCAAGGTCGGACCCAAATCCAGGTTTCCACGCTGCAGGGGGTGACCATTCTTTACTCTCGGGTCACAGTCCTGTTTGTCCTGTTCCTTAACTAATTTTATCATAGGTACCTTTTGACGGGATACCCGCATTTTGTTCTTCTTTCGTTAAGTCAAGTTCCAAGTCCCATATGAAAAAGGGGGGGGTAGGGGCGTGCTTTGGGAGGCCAAGGGAAGAGGGGGTGGAGTGGTATCGGATCAAAAGTGGACCAAGGAGAGCAGAGTCTTTTAGCAATGAGCCCATCAATCGGGCTCGACGGGCTGGGACTTCAGGCATGAGCTGATCAATGAGCAGGGAGTTTCTGATTAGCCCTTCTTTCTATCACTTCCCATGCTGAGAATGGTGCCTCGTCCCGCATCTCTTTGCTCCGTGGCTCCCCCTTGGACGAGGCCATAGATGTTCCACGATACGCAGCCAGGCTATGCGTCACGTCAGACCCCTCTCCTCCGATGACCGCATGTTATCTTTGAATAATTAAAAAACAAATCTTAGGGAACTGGTAGGGAAGACGTTAACTTACTTCATTCTCTCTCCCAACCCCAAGTAGTTGGGGAAACGTTTATCGGTCACTCTATGGTGGATGTCTATTAACTCTTACATCGGTGTATGCTACTAACTCATAAATCATTGCTGTGATGCAGGTTTGCGAATGCTCCTGCAAATTTCCATCATCGGGTCTGCTAGGTGTTTATTCCTGTACTTTACAAACGTGGTAGGAAGTCTGACATCTATTAACTATCTGGCCTGTCAAAATTCGAACCGGCTTCTCCAGTAGATACTCGTCTTTCCAACACAAGCCTTGCTTATTCATATTTTTCTCCAAGGACTGCTAAGTTTATGAAAAAGTGCGAAGTGCTGTTGTCATGGGCTCACAAGTATCTGTTCGGGGGGGAACACAAGCTAAACATTTTTCTTGCTGGAGACAATTGTTAACCTTTATCAGTTTTAAGCGATGCATATTCAAAAACAAGGTCATCAGCTATTTCTTAAAATGTCCAGGGACGGCTAGTACAGAACTGGGACTACTCTGAAGGAACAGGGGTGTTTAGACGTTCTACTTTTGGGCCATAGGCGGGGCAGTCTGAGCAATGGAGGTGGGGTTGCTAGGGCCCTAAAACAACAAAAACCACTGACGTATAGTTCCCGTTATAAGGGCCAGATTGGGGGACATCAGTCGTCTTACCTGTCCTTTCTTTCTCAGCCAATTAAGTTCCATCATTTTACAGAAAGGAGAGGTAGTAGTGTGGCAAAATACGGTCGTTTTGTCTCTGTTAATTTGTTCGAACCCTGTCGAGTTTAAGCCAATTATACATATACCGAGGAGGTACAGTGTCGTCATTTATTTAAAAGAGGGCAAGGGGCCTTCAGCGAGGAAGAAAGAGAAACGAGAGAGAGAGAGAGAGAGAGAGAGAGAGAGAGAGAGAGAGAGAGAGAGAGACGTGCGCATCAAGTAGGCTATTTGGTACACGTACAACATTAAAACGGGAGAGAGAGAGAAAGAGAGAGGCGTGTACGATAATAGGCTACTTGGTGCACACACAACATAGAGCAACACGGGTCAGGTTTACGCACAAGAACGCAAGCTGAGGGAAAAACATGAATTCAACGTTCACGTACACACAAATACCGGATAGGGTGTGACAGTACATACATCAGACGCAGAAATCTAAAACAAAGACATCCGGTCGGACCTTAGTCCAGTCGTGCTTATACTCACGGTGGAGCCTTCCAACCTCTGGGCAGGTGGTGATCAAAAACCGGGGCAGAGGGGGGTATCGGTTGGACGTTCAGTGGTACAGCTCTTATTTTCTATGTGGTGAATCTAAAACATGCCAGTATCCCTAACTCCTGGACTGAGGGAGAGTCGTTTCTTCAGACGAGGAGTTACCATATTCGGGCTTATTTCCCCATCCCCTTGATCGGTAGACCAGCATTTCAGTCATACAAAGACGCTTTCTCCAAAGACCCGGGCATATGCAATACATATACATTCATACCATACAATCATGGCACGTACCCACAGTCATACCATACAATTTTTCACGTTCCCAGTGATGGTCTGCACTCCATGCAATATCTCACAGCGTTTGTCTATGTCTTTCCCTACATGGAGCACGGTGCGGTCCATGTCCACTCCATTCTTCAGTCGGAACTCCGATGTAACCTACAGAGGAGAAAAGAAAGGGGGGGGGTGCAGTATTCAGAGCACATCAGCGCGCGCAAACACGAAAAGGCTTCTACTTACCACGTACCAGACTAGCTGCAGGAACGTGTGATACAACAGATCTTGGCTATCCTTTTCGCATTATTTTTCTGAGTAACATATCCTTCCCTTCTTATTATACCAAAAATGCTTCATTTTGTTTGTCCCTAAATTAGAGTTCCCTCTTCGTGTATTTGTTTCTCAATTAGTCGTATTTCATGGGACAGAATACCACACCTTACATTCGGCAGATACCTTAAGCTACAAAGGGTCTGCATTATCTGTCTTCTATTGTTTGGGAATAACAGCCATTAATCAAAAACCTTACCAACCTAGACGATTTTTATGACTCCGATTCCATAATTCCTTCGAAAATCCTTTATTGTAAAAGGTCAGTATACAAATACGGGCCTACAACCGTACAGGCCGGCCACGGTGCAAGAGGCGTCGAGTATCATGAATAACGCTACTTTAACGTGACAATAAAAATAATCAATAGTGAAAAGACCAGCATCAATAAGATTGTTCGCATGCCCAGTCAGTATCCCCCCCCAGTCATGTGCAAAAAAGACCGTACACATATCCCTTAACATCAGTGCCAAGTAACCAGAACGTCATAAGGAGTTGCGAGTCCCGCCTACATCGGCGCCATTTTGGGGCGAGGTCGGGCGGGTCCAGGGTACAGTCCAAATGTCTCCAATGACAAGCGGTCGGAACAGAACCCCTTTCGGTAGTTTAAAATTTTCATTAATGCCAACAGCAAAAACAGACAGCATGAACCGTGACTCAAAGGTGGGGAAAGCAAAGTCTTCCCTACCGGGTCACGTTGGTGTTCCGCCGGAACTGATCGAGTTGGTAGTCTACAGCGTCTCCTGGTAATTCAAACGGAAGCTGGCGTCAGCATGAGAGCACCACCATCTCACAGCAACGCCGTGGTCCTTCCGGAGAGCGGGACAACAGGCTTGTCCCTCTGCTGACGCCCTGAATCAGCCTCTCTCGCGGCACCAAATGGGGACAAGGTGGCTGCCGTCCGGGGCAAAGACAAGTCGATGTGGAGTGATCGAGCAATAGCGGCGGTTGCCCCCACCGGAAGTCTGCGGGAGTCGAGGGCCAATGACTCCCGTAGAATCTGCAAAGCTGAGAGGACGTCTTCCAGGGTGGGGACCATGCCCGATCAGGGAAGCTTCCGAGTTCCAAGGTGTCCCAGGGCCATTTTAATGGACCAGGCCCAAATCCGAAGAGCCGGCCGCCATTTTGAGAGTCCTGTGGCAGCAGCAGTTCTCCACCACAGCCATCAGAGTGGGTGCCCCGACCAACCAACTGCGGGGGCCCACTTGAGTGGGACGTAAACGGCAATCTTGGTGCAGCCGTCCGGCAGGTGAGACGCTAAGGGTTGCCCCACTGCAGCTGGTCGGAGAGTGAAACGCTAAGGAGCACCCTCTCAGCTGGTCGGCGAGTGAAACGCTAAGGGGCGCCCTCTCAGCTGGTCGGTGAGTGAAACGCTAAGGGGCTCCCTACTGCAGCTGAGGAGCCTCCACCTGGGGAGGCGGGGGAGGCCCGTTCGCGTCGCCTCCCCCCCAGGGCACCCCACGCCGTCTTTCGGCGCAGCATTGTAGGATGGCCAGACCAGTGCAGCAGCTTGCTGGACACCACCTCGGTGCCGTCCGGATCTCGGCGCGTTGTGCTGCCTCCAGCCTATTCGCACAACGGCCCGCCACTGATGCCGACTCACAGGCCGATGGATTTTGTAGGCTTTTTATAGCCCAAAGCCGACTAAAAGACAGCCCAAAGCAGCCCAATGTTGCTACTCCGGGGAAGGAGGGACAGGGACAGTGTCAAGCGGACGGTGAATGCTTTGGGATGGATGTTGCAGCAGACTGCTATGTAGATAGTTGTTTAAAAAGTGTGTTTTAACGTGTTTACTTTGTTGGAGTGTTGTATATATCTATAAGTTATTAAAGCGTTTTAATCATACTACTTTGTTGGAGTGCTATATATTTGTAGTGTGGCAACGAGCACAAAGATGTTACCATATAACCAGAAAAAGACATAGTCCAATTGTGCGTGATCTAGCCCAATCTGGTGACGCCGATAGTGGGTATCAGCAGACTTTCATTTGTATAGGGTTTGTCGTTTATTGGGCGGGGTGGGTGGTAGGGCAGGCATGCTTAGGCAGCGAGGGCGGCGAAGCTGAGCTACCTCGTGGCCATCTCGACCGCAAGCTTGGGCAGGTCAAAAGGATCCTATCAGTGGCCTACTGATTTTGTTCGATTCCTTTCGTTTTGCCATAATTTGCTAGGAAGATACAGTGGATAATCCGTATTTTATATATATATGTCCTCTTTATTAGGGGTGCCCTCCGGTGGGGCCGGACGAGCTACCTCTAATAAATGGTCCGGGTAGAACCAATTACCAATCAGTGGGGAGAAGATAGGCATGACAGATTACAAAAGGGGGGACAAAGGTCCGCACTACCTATCTTTTCACTGCTTGCAAAGACTAGACGGAATGTCTCTATTCCATGTTATTTGTAAGCAGAGAATACCTCCAAAGAACCAATATCAAACAACCAGTGTTCGTACAATCAAACAATCAAATAGTGAGAAAGAGATAGGCACGACGGGTTACAACGGGGGACAAAGGTCCGCGTTACCTAGCCTTCATTACCTTCAAAGGAAGAGAGAATCTTTGTATTCCTCTCCGTTTGCAGACAGAGAATCTCCAAAGAGAACCAATGTATCAAGTAGCGACCAAGGCTAAACAAACCAATCAACGAATAATACTAGTATTTTCAAACAATTCCGATACAAACAATCAATCAAATAGTCAATCAGGTGGGTAAAACCATCCTGCCAATCAGACGTATAAAAACGTCCTACTTAACCTTACCCGGACCATGTGGACAGTTCTTCGCCTTCACCTTCCAGCGCCCGATCGTCCTCTTATTCCAGTTTTACCGTAGCACTCCTGTGGGGTCCCAGTCAGGACAGCAGGTCACTCAAGAGAGGTCCGTTCAGAATCGGTGAAGTTCACTCGATCGGCAGCCAGACGAGAGTCCTCTCCAGGCAGGTATACTCCAATCGTTTAGACGTTCACCCCGTCGTCAGGACCTCTCTTACTGAACCCACATGTCGCTGATGGGCCCCGCGTTGGGACGCCAAATGAGGAAAAACAGCCGGTTACTACCGAATGCCCAGGCTGTTGGCGCAAGGGCGCCTCTAATTTCCCAAAGCAAATAGTACCAAATAAAGAGACAGGCGCTGGGAGCTGGAACGCAAGAACAGGGTTTATTTCTCACGAGGAGAGCCTGTCATTTCGGACATGCGCACAGAATGTCTTCGGGAGGTGCTCTAACTGCATCTCTGAGGCCTGGCCTCTTATACACAGGTTTATAGCTTTATTACATGTGACACATTCTTGTTAAGGCTTTGATGTATGGAAAGACATCCTTGTGTTGTATCAGGTTCCCAAGGCCTACATGCTCCGAAGATAACCCACATACATTGGAAGAACTGTTGGCACGGAAACTGTAAAAGTCAAAGAACAAGTTTATTAAGACCCCATGGGGTGGTGGTACACTCACACAGCACCCTTCGGTAATGCAAGAGGTATCACACCGAACATCGGTGTGACCCCCTCTTTTATACAATTCTACAGGTAATAAAACGAACACGCGGCACAAAGTTACAGAACATTATGTACATATAAGGGCATGTTTTGGAATACTGCCAGCTCATTGGAGGGTTTCAAACCCACTGGTCAGTTTGCGGCACATTCCTAAGGAGTGACTGGTCAGTGTGAATTGCGCATGTGTGAGCTTGACCAATACTAAAAATAGCCTGTTGCTGTGCAGACTCGAGTGGTCAGCGGAACGGACAAAGGACTAAAGGGCACGCTGGCCACGAGGCCGCTCATGATCTAAAATGGCCGCTGCTACATACAAAATGGCGTTTCTATGTATAGCCAATTTAAGCGAGAAACGTGTAGCAAAGCTAAGCGCTAACCCAGCCATCGTCAAAATACGACAGACGACCCTTTTAGCGTTTAGCTGAAGCTACCTCATAGTGGACATAGTCAGGGTGTTCATCTTCTATATCAATTAGCATTATTTGTGTTACTTCTTTATGAAGCATCATTTTGTCATGAGCAAGAGCTCGTCTCGATGGTACACAGACTGATAAGCACATAGAACATAAAGCTGGGCCACATTGGATACATAAGCATACAAAGAACAGAATCCCCACAATGATACATAGAATCGTTAACAGTTTCCATCCCCAGGTGGTGAGTATTGACCAGAACCCTCCTGACAGAGTCCAAGTACCATTATCCGGATGTATTTCAGCGGCTATCTTATGTAGCTTCGTGATAGCATCGTATACAGATGGTGAATTGTCAGGTATATAGACACAGCAGCTACTTCCGATAATTCTACATGCCCCCCCACGGTCAGCTAACACTATATCTAGAACCATCTGGTTCTGAAGCGCAACAATTCTAGAAATCTGTACTTCTTCAGTGATATTTCCAAGTGCTATTGCAGTATCATTAGCCACAGCCTCAACAACACGGGTCAGTCGTCGGATCTTTCGACTGTTCAAAGCTGCCCCAACGAAGGAGAACAGGCCCAAATTAAAGTCCACATACTGCTGCAAAGTAGTGTCCGTTTGATCTATATCATCCAAAACAACAGAGCGTTTGGCACGGTTTAAAACAAAGTCATGATATAAAATGTAGTTATTGTGATACATTGGTGGGGCAATGAATACAGGAGGTAATACAAAAGACACGTAGCAAGTGCCTGACCATCCCAACGGAAGCTGATGATAACCCTTCGTTCCACAGATGAAGTAAGTATTGCGGGATGTCACAAACGATATACCATTAGGACTGTCAAATGTGAGTGTGGTGTTGCATTCACTTTTCCCAACAGAAATTACACCTTTATTGCGTATACATAGGTCCGCTTTAGTAGCAATAACATTAATGACATGTGCATTCGATACATTGATACTTCGCTGATTGCTGTAAATTCGTGAAGCAGACACATTGTCAGGACGGTATTCCTCCCATTCGAATCGAGTACCCTCAGCTTGTGGATACCCATCCCGGTCATGGTGACACAATTTATTCAAACGGAAAAGCACTCCCCCTTTTGTGGGCCATCTCAAAGTAAAGAGGAGAGTATACAATGCATTGCAGGATCCATTATGCGAAAACGGGAGAGGAATGAGTGGAGTACCCCCTTTCTTCTGGTGCCCAGGCAACATCCCACACACCCAGCAATTTGAGGTATTTGTCATATTGTGCGTATGATGTAGGATCTGAATAAAGCTATTGTTCAGATAAGTCTGTCGGTGCCGTTCTTCGTGATAGGGCAGGGTGAAATGAAAATGTTCAGATGGGGCCGGGGTAGTCGGCAGCAAATGTTCACGTGCAGGTACCACAAGTTCAACTACCCAGGCTATTACAGCAATCACCACAATAGTCAAAACAAAGAGAATGGCACCCAAGAGTCGCTTATCTCGTGATGCTGATGATGCCATAGTTCAGAAAAGTTCTTGCAGAGTCTCAAATAGTTCGAATTGGTCACAAAGTCTCAAATACACATGCGTGTATACCTAAAAAAAAGAAAAATATGGTGCTGAACTCCGAGGTAGCCGTTGTTTTCTTCTCCTGGCCAAGACGGGTGTCGCTACACTGGCAGAACTGATCCCCCCCCTTGGAATTCCCGGTTTCCGTTTCACAAACCTGGAGCGGTAACCAACCAGTCATAAAAACACAAAAAGAAACTCTTTTTTATCGTGGCCGTAGATTGTAACGCTCTCGTCCAGAAGCAGTGTGGTCCGGGAAGGCTCCCTCAACTTCGGCCGACGTCACAGCTGGGCTCTTTTCCTTTTCCAAAATCTCTTTGTAATCGGTCAACACAACAGGATTTGCCAGATCAGGAGAAACACGACGGCAGTGGGTTGAGTGTATCCACCGCTTCCTGTTGGTCACTCGTACAGCTGTCCGAGTAGCGAGAAGGACTTGCTCAGGGCCACGCCACCTCGGTTCCAAGCTATTCGTCCTCTCAAACGACCGAATCATCACAAAATCCCCAGGACGAAGATCATGGCCCTCTCCAGTAGAGTTGTCAGGGAGCGCTTCTCGAACCTGTTGATGAATAGAAAGCAAATCATTTGTTAATCGTGCCAAATAGTCGTTCATCATTACACAAGGCACATCATGTATCAATCGCGGCTTAGGCACCCCCCAGATATTCATCGGCCTTCCGAACACCACTTCATATGGTGTGAGGCCCGTTCGAGAATGGGGTATTGATCTGAGGGAGAGCAATGCTAGCGGTAAGGCATCCGGCCATTTTAATGACGTGGACGCCACGATCTTGGCCAGTTTTAATTTCAACGTGGCATTGTACCGCTCAACAAGACCTGCAGATTGAGGGTGGAACACAGCATGAAACTTCTGCTGAATCCCTAACCCCTTCAACATATATTCCACTATTTTCCCGACAAAATGAGGCCCATTGTCGCTCCACAGATATTTGCAAATTCCAAATCGAGGGAAGTACTCTTTGAGCAAAACCTTAGCTGTTGTCAAAGCAGTATTGTCTTTCGTGGGGAAAGCCTCAACCCATTTGCTAAAAGCACATACCACCACTAAAACATACTTCAGGTTATTGCAGCGCTCAAGCTGGATATAATCCATTTGGAGTACCTCGAATGGTGCAGAAGGTGGAACGAACCCTCCTTTCGGAATATGGGTCCCCTTTCCAGGGTTGTGCTGCAAGCATATCAGGCAGGTCTGCACTACTCTCTTAGCAGTATTGGCAATCTCGGGATGCTCCCAAACTCGTGTCAACAGTTGAGTGATTGCAAGGGCCCCCACGTGTGCCAACCCATGTGCCATTTGGACCATCACCTGCAAGTAAGCTGCAGGCAATTTCCATTTCTCCATGTCTTTGCTTCTCCAACACCCTTCATCATCTAGCACCCCATCTACTGCCCATGCCGCAAGTTTAGCTTCAGTAGCTGATTTCTGAATATCTAATATCTCAGCTCTAGCATCATTCCATCGTTCAGCTTGAGACTTTGTCACGTACATGGGGGAGTCAGTTCGAAACATAGCCGTTTGTCTTGCTATACTATCCGCAAAGGCATTTCCTTGACCCACTTTATCAGTGATCTTCTTGTGGGCGCTACATTTTATGATCGCTACCTTCTTTGGACAAAGCAACGCATTTAGGAGATCACGCACCAGTTCTCCGTGCATAATGTGTTCTCCATGAGAAGTCAGAAACCCACGTTCTCTCCAGAGTAGCCCAAAGTCATGCGCTACTCCGAAGGCATACCGGCTGTCTGTGTATATGTTCACACATAAACCAGCGCTCAATTCGCAGGCTCTTGTTAAGGCTATCAGCTCTGCTGCCTGAGCCGATTTCTGTGGTATTCTAGCTGTTTCCACCACTGTCTTAAGTGTCGTGATCGCATAAGCTGCGGAAGTCGTGCCATCTGGCAGCCTTAAACACGATCCATCGACCCACAGTTCCCCATCCACATCTGGAAGTGGCATATCCTGTAAGTCGATACGACCCTTTGTCTGTTCCTCGGTCAGGAAAACACAGTCGTGATGTTTTTCTTCCTGACCCTCCTCGGCCGGATAGGGCAATAAAGTGGCAGGGTTCAAAGTAGCACATCTTTTCAGTGTAATATGTGGCGCCAACAGTGTAAGCTCATATCCTGTTAAACGTGCACTCGTGAGATATTGGGTTTTCGTTTGGTTTAGCAGGGCATCTACTGCGTGAGGAACTAACACCAACAGTTTATGTGATAACACTATTCCCTCACTCTGCCGTATGGCTACTGCTGTTGCTGCTACCGCTCGGAAACACCCAGGCAATCCTCGTGCTACAGGATCAAGAATGGCAGAGAAATACGCACATGGTCTCTGCTTGTCCCCGTGTACTTGCACTAACACTGACAACGCGCACCCATCATTCTCGTGCACGTACAATGTAAAAAGTTTCGTGTAGTCTGGTGTGCCTAACACGGGTGCAGAACAAAGGGCCTGTCTCAACTGTTCAAAAGCATTCTGACATTCATCTGTCCATTCAAGGGGCATTGGTGTAGCTTTGGACAGTAACGCTAGCAAGGGCTTTATAATGTGTGAAAAACCCATGATCCATTGTCTACAAAAGGACGTCAACCCTATGAAGGCACGCACATCTCTCTGTGTGCGGGGGACTGGTGTGTCTAAAATTGCCTGAATTCGATCTGATGTCAATGCACGCCCCTCCTTAGACAAAAGATGACCGAGGTAGGTCACCTTGGGTCTACAATATTGAAGCTTTTTCTTGGAAACTTTATGATTATTCTGTGCCAGAAAAGAAAGCAGCGCAATCGTACTTTCTTCACATTGTGCATAAGAATCAGCGGCAAGCAGGAGGTCATCCACATATTGGATAAGGACAACCCCCGACTGCAACACAAAAGAGTCAAGCTGTCTTTTCAAAGCCTGGCTGTAGATACTCGGGCTCTCAGTGTACCCTTGAGGAACACGACAAAATCTATACGATTTATTATTTAACGTAAAGCCAAACAGGTATCTGCTATCGGGATGGACAGGAATAGAAAAGAAAGCATTCTTCAAATCAATTACACTAAAAGTCGTAGCCGTTGGTGGCACCATCGTAAGCAAGGTTGTAATATCGGACACCACCGGGTATTGGGGAACGACAATTTTGTTGATCTCTCTCAAGTCAATAATAAACCGATAAATTTTGTCGTCAGTATCTCTCTTCAGAATCGGCAGAATAGGACTATTACAAACATTGTAAGAAACCTCTTCTACCACCCCAGCCGCAATCAGATCTTGGACAATATGTGTCAGGGCAATTTCTCCTTCCTTCGAAATCTTGTACTGTGGCACACGTGGCAGAGAAGCCCCTTCCCTAACAGTAATGTGAATAGGTGGAATACGCATCTCTCCCACATCCGTGTCTGAGGTCGCCCATAACGTGTGCGGGAGAGAGGCCAAAGCTGAAATATCTTGTATAGTATAAAACCTATTTGGGTCAGGATAATTGTCATTGAGAATGACACGCACTCCCTCCGGAGCGCACCGTATCGTTGCTCGAAAATATTTAAGCAAATCAATGCCCAGGATATTATCTGGGGTGTAAGGCGATAACAAAAATTGGCCAAAACTAAAAAATTTGTCGAGACAAAGCGCTAGGGGTTTTGACAATGGGCTAGGGGAGGGTGTGCCATCAAACCCTACACATGTAATCATTTCGCCAGACAGGGGAGCCCTCGGAACCAACCTTTTAGACAAAGCGCTACGGGTAGCTCCGGTGTCAACTAGGAATTGATCAGTAGAACCCAAAATACCCGCTGTTACATATGGACCCTCCTGATCTACAGGCACTTCAATTGGTTCCGCACCCCATCCTACGCAGTCCTATGCATGTACATAATCCTGGTGTTCCACATTCTCGCTTTCCGATATCTGATATTGGTTTCGTCTATCAAAAGTATTTCGTTCATCCTGGCCACGGCCCCTGCCCTCAACCCTTCCACGATCACTTCCGCCTCCTCTTGCTCCCGTATAACCTCCTCTCGACCTACCACCTCCTCGACCACGCTGACTACGCAGCTCACGAAGTACCGGACAATCATCAGCCCAATGCCCAAACTCCTTACAGTAGGCACACTGATCCTCCGCTATATCCGTACGACCATACGACGTAGGACCTCCACCTCGTCTTCCTCTATCACTCCCTCTATACTGAGTCCCACGGACCTGTGCCAACATCACCTTCGTCTTCAATTCTTTCGCTTTCTTATCAACACTTTCTTTAGCCTCTAACTCCTGCCGCTCATAATACTGAGCCATCGTTAACAAAGACGCAGGGGTCGCCGTGGCCCAGGAACTTTCACTCGTTTTCAATCGTTTTGCAATCTCCGGTAGGAGATTAGTCACATACTTATCTACAAACAAATGCCGACCTGTTTCGTCTGTTAATGATTGACCACTATAATCATGGAATGCCTCCTCGAAGCGTGTAAAGAAATCTGAAACCGTTTCATCAGGCTTTTGTTTGCACGAAGCTAACATAGTCCAATCGATCTTTTTAGAAGGAACGAGCGTTTTTAATTTAGTCAAAATAGCCGCCGGAAGGTCTAAAATCAACTGACAAGGTTTGCATGCTGGTTTCCTTTCTAAATCAGCTTCATTAATCTCCATGTACCCCCTAGCACTGTTTCATCATTATTCTTACGAATTTGTCTCCACATATCAGGCGGAAGTATTAACCCAAAGAACAAATCTATATCAACCAGAGTCATCACACAAGATGAAATAGCCCCTTCCACCCCCTCGTAGAATGCTGCCGGATTCTTACGAAGATCAGGTAAAGAATTTTTCAGTGCCATAACATCCGCTCTATTCCAAGGCGTATACACCCAATTATATACAAAATACCCCTTCGCATCTTTCGACCTTCTATCATCATCTGTACCTTCCCCTTTCGGTGGAACATACAAAGGCGCAGCTTCACGCATAGGCATAACATGCATTGCAGAATTCTTATCTGAACCCCGGAGAGAACACTCCTTAATCTGCTCGCTATTCTCCGACTCGGACTCCTTTTGCTTCTTTTTCCGCTCTTCCCGCAATCTGGTTGTTTCATCTCGCAGCTGGAGCAGTTGCTTGAAAAGGTCATCAACATCTGCAAGATCAAATACACCTTTATCCAAATTCTCACGACATACTGACACAGCTTTAGGTTCAAACATATCTGAAAGTTGACGATACGCGGCAACAACTTCATCCGCCAAATTAGACAGAAAATACAGTAATTCATGATCTGTCCATCTACTCCTCTCCGCAACCACCTCAGCCTGAGAAACACAATTCTTATTCACTTTACGAGCCCAACTACGTAACTGCGCGGACCTCTCCGCAGTAAACCTGAGAGCAGTTATACCCTTCTTTTCCGACTTATCCTGCCCATCATCACCCGAATCTTCAGCTGGAGCCGTCGGCGAAACATACGGAGGCGGTGACCGATCTAGCAATGAAAAATCATCAATTTCATTATTAAGGACAGGATAAAGCGGTCGACGAATAGGGAATTGACCCGTCGTTTGCAATTTACGTTCCCGTTCCTCCCTCTCTCTTTTCTCCTGAGCCTCTTTTCCCTCAAGCTGTAAAGCCTTATCCCGAGCAGCCTTGCGCTGCTCTTTGTCCGCCAAGGCAACTTCACGTTTCATTCGCTCACGCACCGCTTTCTCCCACATTCGCACACAATCAAACATGTTTTGTCTAGACCTGCGTTGAAACAGACATTGCTCCACAAACTGTACTTTTTGCAAATCGAACGACCCATGTAGTGGCCATTGCAATTCAGGATCCGACTTGGTATACTTGTGCCAGAGTTTACTGTACATTATAGGGGGAAGGCCATGTTTAATGTACATTTCGCGATTTGGTGTTCCCTCTGGGGGAGCCGGCTGTGATTCCGCTAACCTAATTGTGGTACCATTTCCAAGACAGCACATCCCTCGGAGCGTGCTAAAAACAGGCACGTTCAAAGAGTATCACGAAAGCGTGACACCGTATAAAATGGCACTTACAGTACTTCACACAAATGTGCCGCTCAGAGGAAAAAAACAAAGTTAGAGAAACATCTCTACATGCCTGCCTATGTGAAGTGCACTACACATATAGATTCAAAGTTCACAAATTCACAAATTCACAAGTTCACAAATGTTAGCTAACTCAAATCAAAGTCATAGGTCACAAAATTTCGGCAAGCGTCCGAGGACTACCTCACCGATCACAAATCATAGAACTCCAGTAAGCGTCCGCAGACTACCTTACCGATCACAAATCTTACCCAAAGTCTCAAAGGTCCAGATTCCAACTGCCAAGGTCTTTTAATCGAATCAGCCAAACGGCACTTTATCCAGCAACACAGACGATCGAAACTCAGTCGGAGACCGGCGCCACCTGGAAGGTCAGATCGGAAGGAAAGGAAAAAACACCGTGGGAGCCAAGACTCGGGTCACTTAGTGGCAGCGCGCGTCCATGGCGAGTGTCCAAACCTTCGTCACGACCTCTCCTTCGGGCATCCGAGTCGCCGATGAGTCCCTTCGTGGTCGCCAATTTGTTGTATCGGGTTCCCAAGGCCTACATGCTCCGAAGATAACCCACATACATTGGAAGAACTGTTGGCACGGAAACTGTAAAAGTCAAAGAACAAGTTTATTAAGACCCCATGGGGTGGTGGTACACTCACACAGCACCCTTCGGTAATGCAAGAGGTATCACACCGAACATCGGTGTGACCCCCTCTTTTATACAATTCTACAGGTAATAAAACGAACACGCGGCACAAAGTTACAGAACATTATGTACATATAAGGGCATGTTTTGGAATACTGCCAGCTCATTGGAGGGTTTCAAACCCACTGGTCAGTTTGCGGCACATTCCTAAGGAGTGACTGGTCAGTGTGAACTGCGCATGTGTGAGCTTGACCAATACTAAAAATAGCCTGTTGCTGGGCAGACTCGAGTGGTCAGCGGAACGGACAAAGGACTAAAGGGCACGCTGGCCACGAGGCCGCTCATGATCTAAAATGGCCGCCGCTACATACAAAATGGCGTTTCTATGTATAGCCAATTTAAGCGAGAAACGTGTAGCAAAGCTAAGCGCTAACCCAGCCATCGTCAAACTACGACACTTGGAATCCCCACTTTGAGCCTGTTCCCACACATATCTACAGTAAGTGATGACTATTCCACAGCAGGATACTCTGTCGATTCCCGGAACGGGTGTATCTGATCGGATCACACGGGGTGGGGGGGAGCCTTTGGTTAGTCGGAGATCCTTTGAATCGGGGCAACTGCTTACAGGAAAGGGGGCCAATAAATGGCAGCTGCAGGGCCAGGTGGTGGCTTGGGAGCAGGGCAGGGCAGAGGAAGGGGGTTCATCAAAGGACGGGGAGGCGTTGGCCGGGGGTGAAATGCGCCTCCGGGGTAGGGTCGCGCTGGGAGGGGGTGCATGGTCCTTATACGAGAGAGTGGGGGTGGTCAGAGGGTGCGGGGGGATATTCGCAGCACCAGGGGAACGCGCTGGTGATCGGCGAGGGGCAGAGGGGCTATGGTGCTTTCAAAATGACTACTGCTTGCTAGAGCGTACGGGCCTGAGAGGGGACAAGGTGGCGCCGATTATGTTGACATCGCAAACCAGTTTTTAACAGTCCTCCCTTTTCAACATTTCTAGCCAGCTTGTCTAGCCGACACCCACCTTCATTAAATTCTTAACCTCGACATCGTAAATGATTTCAGGCGTTCTCTCTTCACAGTACAGAGTCTTAGGACAGACAGAAATAATCTGACAGAATTGCATATAATTACATGTAGTTGATGTGATAGGCGAGGAGGTAGCGCATACAAAATTACATCAGCTGCGTCTTATGTCAGACCCGGATTTTAGGAGGAGGGAAGCTCGCTTGAACACAAACATGATATCATAAAAACTTTCTGACAGAACAAGGGATATTACGTGCGTTACTTAAGGCCTAGACTTCATGTGGATCAAACTAGACAGCATATTCATGTGCACGGCTGATGTTATACAATTGTCATTATACAAAGTAAACATTTCTTAACCATCAGTGTACAGTTGGAAGTGACCGATGTAACTTCTCGAAAACTCGATTGGAAGATAGTCAATACGAAAGTGGTTGGGAGGGGAATTCAATTCAATATGAGTTACAGTCAGAGGGGGGGGGTAATGTTCAAAAAAAGGAGTTCTTCTTTCCAGTGTCCTATTACAGCGAGCCATCACTGGTAGGCTCTCATTGTTCTTCTTCTTTCGTTGGCACTGTTGAGCACCGGCGGTGGAGCCAAGGTCCGACCCAAATCCAGGTTTCCACGCTGCAGGGGGTGACCATTCTTTACTCTCGGGTCACAGTCCTGTTTGTCCTGTTCCTTAACTAATTTTATCATAGGTACCTTTTGACGGAATACCCGCATTTTGTTCTTCTTTCGTTAAGTCAAGTTCAAAGTCCCATATGAAAAAGGGGGGGGTAGGGGCGTGCTTTGGGAGGCCAAGGGAAGAGGGGGTGGAGTGGTATCGGATCAAAAGTGGACCAAGGAGAGCAGAGTCTTTTAGCAATGAGCCCATCAATCGGGCTCGACGGGCTGGGACTTCAGGCATGAGCTGATCAATGAGCAGGGAGTTTCTGATTAGCCCTTCTTTCTATCACTTCCCATGCTGAGAATGATGCCTCGTCCCGCATCTCTTTGCTCCGTGGCTCCCCCTTGGACGAGGCCATAGATGTTCCACGATCCGCAGCCAGGCTATGCGTCACGTCAGACCCCTCTCCTCCGATGACCGCATGTTATCTTTGAATAATTAAAAAACAAATCTTAGGGAACTGGTAGGGAAGACGTTAACTTACTTCATTCTCTCTCCCAACCCCAAGTAGTTGGGGAAACGTTTATCGGTCACTCTATGGTGGATGTCTATTAACTCTTACATCGGTGTATGCTACTAACTCATAAATCATTGCCGTGATGCAGGTTTGCGAATGCTCCTGCAAATTTCCATCATCGGGTCTGCTAGGTGTTTATTCCTGTACTTTACAAACGTGGTAGGAAGTCTGACATCTATTAACTATCTGGCCTGTCAAAATTCGAACCGGCTTCTCCAGTAGAGACTCGTCTTTCCAACACAAGCCTTGCTTATTCATATTTGTCTCCAAGGACTGCTACGTTTATGAAAAAGTGCGAAGTGCTGTTGTCATGGGCTCACAAGTATCTGTTCGGGGGGGAACACAAGCTAAACATTTTTCTTGCTGGAGACAATTGTTAACCTTTATCAGTTTTAAGCGATGCATATTCAAAAACAAGGTCATCAGCTATTTCTTAAAATGTCCAGGGACGGCTAGTACAGAACTGGGACTACTCTGAAGGAACAGGGGTGTTTAGACGTTCTACTTTTGGGCCATAGGCGGGGCGGTCTGAGCAATGGAGGTGGGGTTGCTAGGGCCCTAAAACAACAAAAACCACTGACGTATAGTTCCCGTTATAAGGGCCAGATTGGGGGACATCAGTCGTCTTACCTGTCCTTTCTTTCTCAGCCAATTAAGTTCCATCATTTTACAGAAAGGAGAGGTAGTAGTGTGGCAAAATACGGTTGTTTTGTCTCTGTTAATTTGTTCGAACCCTGTCGAGTTTAAGCCAATTATACATATACCGAGGAGGTACAGTGTCGTCATTTATTTAGTTAAAAGAGGGCAAGGGGCCTTCAGCGAGGAAGAAAGAGAAACGAGAGAGAGAGAGAGAGAGAGAGAGAGAGACGTGCGCATCAAGTAGGCTATTTGGTACACGTACGACATTAAAACGGGAGAGAGAGAGAAAGAGAGAGGCGTGTACGATAATAGGCTACTTGGTGCACACACAACATAGAGCAACACGGGTCAGGTTTACGCACAAGAACGCAAGCTGAGGGAAAAACATGAATTCAACGTTCACGTACACACAAATACCGGATAGGGTGTGACAGTACATACATCAGACGCAGAAATCTAAAACAAAGACATCCGGTCGGACATTAGTCCAGTCGTGCTTATACTCACGGTGGAGCCTTCCAACCTCTGGGCAGGTGGTGATCAAAAACCGGGGCAGAGGGGGGTATCGGTTGGACGTTCAGTGGTACAGCTCTTATTTTCTATGTGGTGAATCTAAAACATGCCAGTATCCCTAACTCCTGGACTGAGGGAGAGTCGTTTCTTCAGACGAGGAGTTACCATATTCGGGCTTATTTCCCCATCCCCTTGATCGGTAGACCAGCATTTCAGTCATACAAAGACGCTTTCTCCAAAGACCCGGGCATATGCAATACATATACATTCATACCATACAATCATGGCACGTACGCACAGTCATACCATACAATTTTTCACGTTCCCAGTGATGGTCTGCACTCCATGCAATATCTCACAGCGTTTGTCTATGTCTTTCCCTACATGGAGCACGGTGCGGTCCATGTCCACTCCATTCTTCAGTCGGAACTCCGATGTAACCTACAGAGGAGAAAAGAAAGGGGGGGGGTGCAGTATTCAGAGCACATCAGCGCGCGCAAACACGAAAAGGCTTCTACTTACCACGTACCAGACTAGCTGCAGGAACGTGTGATACAACAGATCTTGGCTATCCTTTTCGCATTATTTTTCTGAGTAACATATCCTTCCCTTCTTATTATACCAAAAATGCTTCATTTTGTTTGTCCCTAAATTCGAGTTCCCTCTTCGTGTATTTGTTTCTCAATTAGTCGTATTTCATGGGACAAAATACCACACCTTACATTCGGCAGATACCTTAAGCTACAAAGGGTCTGCATTATCTGTCTTCTATTGTTTGGGAATAACAGCCATTAATCAAATACCTTACCAACCTAGACGATTTTTATGACTCCGATTCCATAATTCCTTCGAAAATCCTTTATTGTAAAAGGTCAGTATACAAATACGGGCCTACAACCGTACAGGCCGGCCACGGTGCAAGAGGCGTCGAGTATCATGAATAACGCTACTTTAACGTGACAATAAAAATAATCAATAGTGAAAAGACCAGCATCAATAAGATTGTTCGCATGCCCAGTCAGTATCCCCCCCCCAGTCATGTGCAAAAAAGACCGTACACATATCCCTTAACATCAGTGCCAAGTAACCAGAACGTCATAAGGAGTTGCGAGTCCCGCCTACATCGGCGCCATTTTGGGGCGAGGTCGGGCGGGTCCAGGGTACAGTCCAAATGTCTCCAATGACAAGCGGTCGGAACAGAACCCCTTTCGGTAGTTTAAAATTTTCATTAATGCCAACAGCAAAAACAGACAGCATGAACCGTGACTCAAAGGTGGGGAAAGCAAAGTCTTCCCTACCGGGTCACGTTGGTGTTCCGCCGGAACTGATCGAGTTGGTAGTCTACAGCGTCTCCTGGTAATTCAAACGGAAGCTGGCGTCAGCATGAGAGCACCACCATCTCACAGCAACGCCGTGGTCCTTCCGGAGAGCGGGACAACAGGCTTGTCCCTCTGCTGACGCCCTGAATCAGCCTCTCTCGCTGCACCAAATGGGGACAAGGTGGCTGCCGTCCGGGGCAAAGACAAGTCGATGTGGAATGATCGAGCAATAGCGGCGGTTGCCCCCACCGGAAGTCCGCGGGAGTCGAGGGCCAATGACTCCCGTAGAATCTGCAAAGCTGAGAGGACGTCTTCCAGGGTGGGGCCCATGCCCGATCAGGGAAGCTTCCGAGTTCCAAGGTGTCCCAGGGCCATTTTAATGGACCAGGCCCAAATCCGAAGAGCCGGCCGCCATTTTGAGAGTCCTGTGGCAGCAGCAGTTCTCCACCACAGCCATCGGAGTGGGTGCCCCGACCAACCAACTGCGGGGGCCCCCTTGAGTGGGACGTAAACGGCAATCTTGGTGCAGCCGTCCGGCAGGTGAGACGCTAAGGGTTGCCCCACTGCAGCTGGTCGGAGAGTGAAACGCTAAGGAGCGCCCTCTCAGCTGGTCGGCGAGTGAAACGCTAAGGGGCGCCCTCTCAGCTGGTCGGTGAGTGAAACGCTAAGGGGCTCCCTACTGCAGCTGAGGAGCCTCCACCTGGGGAGGCGGGGGAGGCCCGTTCGCGTCGCCTCCCCCCAGGGCACCCCACGCCGTCTTTCGGCGCAGCATTGTAGGATGGCCAGACCAGTGCAGCAGCTTGCTGGACACCACCTCGGTGCCGTCCGGATCTCGGCGCGTTGTGCTGCCTCCAGCCTATTCGCACACCGGCCCGCCACTGATGCCGACTCACAGGCCAATGGATTTTGTAGGCTTTTTATAGCCCAAAGCCGACTAAAAGACAGCCCAAAGCAGCCCAATGTTGCTACTCCGGGGAAGGAGGGACAGGGACAGTGTCAAGCGGACGGTGAATGCTTTGGGATGGATGTTGCAGCAGACTGCTATGTAGATAGTTGTTTAAAAAGTGTGTTTTAACGTGTTTACTTTGTTGGAGTGTTGTATATATCTATAAGTTATTAAAGCGTTTTAATCATACTACTTTGTTGGAGTGCTATATATTTGTAGTGTGGCAACGAGCACAAAGATGTTACCGTATAACCAGAAAAAGACATAGTCCAATTGTGCGTGATCTAGCCCAATCTGGTGACGCCGATAGTGGGTATCAGCAGACTTTCATTTGTATAGGGTTTGTCGTTTATTGGGCGGGGTGGGTGGTAGGGCAGGCATGCTTAGGCAGCGAGGGCGGCGGAGCTGAGCTACCTCGTGGCCATCTCGACCGCAAGCTTGGGCAGGTCAAAAGGATCCTATCAGTGGCCTACTGATTTTGTTCGATTCCTTTCGTTTTGCCATAATTTGCTAGGAAGATACAGTGGATAATCCGTATTTTATATATATATGTCCTCTTTATTAGGGGTGCCCTCCGGTGGGGCCGGACGAGCTACCTCTAATAAATGGTCCGGGTAGAACCAATTACCAATCAGTGGGGAGAAGATAGGCATGACAGATTACAAAAGGGGGGACAAAGGTCCGCACTACCTATCTTTTCACTGCTTGCAAAGACTAGACGGAATGTCTCTATTCCACGTTATTTGTAAGCAGAGAATACCTCCAAAGAACCAATATCAAACAACCAGTGTTCGTACAATAAAACAATCAAATGGTGAGAAAGAGATAGGCACGACGGGTTACAACAGGGGACAAAGGTCCGCGTTACCTAGCCTTCACTACCTTCAAAGGAAGAGAGAATCTTTGTATTCCTCTCCGTTTGCAGACAGAGAATCTCCAAAGAGAACCAATGTATCAAGTAGCGACCAAGGCTAAACGAACCAATCAACGAATAATACTAGTATTTTCAAACAATTCCGATACAAACAATCAATCAAATAGTCAATCAGGTGGATAAAACCATCCTGCCAATCAGACGTATAAAAACGTCCTACTTAACCTTACCCGGACCATGTGGACAGTTCTTCGCCTTCCCCTTCCAGCGCCCGATCGTCCTCTTATTCCAGTTTTACCGTAGCACTCCTGTGGGGTCCCAGTCAGGACAGCAGGTCACTCAAGAGAGGTCCGTTCAGAATCGGTGAAGTTCACTCGATCGGCAGCCAGACGAGAGTCCTCTCCAGGCAGGTATACTCCAATCGTTTAGACGTTCACCCCGTCGTCAGGACCTCTGTTACTGAACCCACATGTCGCTGATGGGCCCCGCGTTGGGACGCCAATTGAGGAAAAACAGCCGGTTACTACCGAATGCCCAGGCTGTTGGCGCAAGGGCGCCTCTAATTTCCCAAAGCAAATAGTACCAAATAAAGAGACAGGCGCTGGGAGCTGGAACGCAAGAACAGGGTTTATTTTTCATGAGGAGAGCCTGTCATTTCGGACATGCGCACAGAATGTCTTCGGGAGGTGCTCTAACTGCATCTCTGAGGCCTGGCCTCTTATACACAGGTTTATAGCTTTATTACATGTGACACATTCTTGTTAAGGCTTTGATGTATGGAAAGACATCCTTGGAATCCCCACTTTGAGCCTGTTTCCACACATATCTACAGTAAGTGATGACTATTCCACAGCAGGATACTCTGTCGATTCCCGGAACGGGTGTATCTGATCGGATCACACGGGGTGGGGGGGAGCCTTTGGTTAGTCGGAGATCCTTTGAATCGGGGCAACTGCTTACAGGAAAGGGGGCCAATAAATGGCAGCTGCAGGGCCAGGTGGTGGCTTGGGAGCAGGGCAGGGCAGAGGAAGGGGGTTCATCAAAGGACGGGGAGGCGTTGCCCGGGGGTGAAATGCGCCTCCGGGGTAGGGTCGCGCTGGGAGGGGGTGCATGGTCCTTATACGAGAGAGCGGGGGTGGTCAGAGGGTGCGGGGGGATGTTCGCAGCACCAGGGGAATGCGCTGGTGATCGGCGAGGGGCAGAGGGGCTATGGTGCTTTCAAAATGACTACTGCTTGCTAGAGCGTATGGGCCTGAGAGGGGACAAGGTGGCGCCGATTATGTTGACATCGCAAACCAGTTTTTAACAGACACACTGCCTACGCTCCAAAAATGGTTTAGAGATTTGGATGAGGAAATGGTGGAGGAAAAGGCGTTTTTTATCCATCGTGGATGTCCCCGAAAGTGAGAAAAGGTATGGGGGGCATGGAACAAATTTAGGGGATACATTTGTGATCTGCCAGAGGTTGTTGTAGAGGATGTCTCCCTGTAATGGGGCGGTAATGTCCTGGGTGGTTGGAGACGGGGGTTATGTGTATGGATTTGCTTTTATAATATGTGGAAGTGACAATGTGTAGCCTTGCATTCTAAATCTGATGTGTTTGCAGCCAATACTGAATATTGATGTATGCAATTTTGCCCAGATTTACAAATCAATAAATAAATTTAAAAAAAAGAAAAGACAGAGGGTCCAGCAATAAGAATTACGTTTCTGGGGATTCAGCTAGACTCAGTGGCAGGGACATCCAGGTTTCCCCCAGAGAAAGTAGAGGATTTCAAACGGGATATCAGGAGCGTCTGCAGGCACGAGAAAGCTACCCTGAGGGACCTCCAGCAGCTCATAGGGAAAATAAACTTTGCAACCAGGGTCATCCCAGCAGGCAAAGTTTTCGCCAGGCGACTGACACAATTGACAGACGGCCTCACAAAAAAGCACCACCATTTCAGACTCGGGCAGAGGTAAAGAGGGACCTACTAATGTGGGACACCTTCCTGTCAGACTTCAACGGTCTGCAGATCTGGAGGGAAGGATTAGTGACTAGCAAGCAGATCAAGCTATACACAGATGCGTCAGGTAGCACAGGGTTCGGCGCAATCCTGAAAGGCAAGTGGTGCACAGGACAGTGCCCCGGTAGCTGGTGTAGACAAGGCATAACTAGCAACCTCACCTTTCTAGAGTTATTCTCTATCATAGTGGCACTGACGATCTGGAAGAAAGAACTGCAGAACATGAAATTTACAATATGGTCAGACAACAAAGGCGTAGTGCAGGCCGTTAACAGGGGTTCTGCCAGGTGCCCAGACACACTGTGACTAATGCGCCGACTGGTTACATTGCAGCTGGAGGGCAACATAGACCTGCGAGCACGGCACATACCAGGGGTGGAAAACGAAGTAGCAGACGCCCTGTCCAGGGCCAGGATGAGTAAGTACAGGGAGCTGGCGCTCGGGGCAGAGCAGAACATGACCCCCTTCCCGAAGCAGCTGTGGGACGTGGCAGGGCAGACATAACAGTGCTGGTACTCCTCGAGCTCACACCTGCAGCAGCAAAAAGATACAAGAAATACGTGGCAACTGTAATGAGGATAGGGAGCATTGAGTCTTTAAGTAACGGGGGTGACACGCGTAGGGCGTCCGAACACTTCATCAGCTCGGCATTTAAATGCAAGAAGTCCAGGTCGTGGGCGCAGGCCCATCTGGCAGCTGTGGCACATTATTCAAAGTTGGAAACTGGTCAGGACCCAATTGCATCCCAATACATTAAAGCAGCAATGAAGGGGTGGCGACGGAAAGAGGGCCCAAGGAGCGACACTAGGCGCCTGATAGATTTCAAGCAGCTGCAGTTGCTGTTAGGCGCATTGGGGGGGAATAACGGCAGACAACTTCGAGCTCGCACTGTTCCGGGCCGCATTCACCACTGCTTTCTTTGAGGCATTCCGCCTCAGCGAGTTTGTAGCACCGGCAATGGAGGGCCTGGCAGCACTCTGCTTACAAGCTAGCGACATCACTCCTAAGGCAAGAGGGGTGGAAATTTTGTTAAGAAGGTCAAAAATGGACCAAGCTGGCAGAGGGACGGCAGTGAGGCTACAATGCATTGGGGACCAGAGCTGCTGCAAAGTATGCTGCCTTCTCACCTTCATGGCCGTGCGATCAGCCGGCGGGGGCACCCTGTTTAAGCACAGGGACGGTACCCATCTGAGCAAATTCCAATTCACAGCAGTCATGCACCTTGCGCTCAACAGGGCAGGTCTACCCTCGAAGGGATTTGGTTCCCATTAATTTTGGATAGGGGCAGCCACAACTGCAACACAGCACGGGATGAACTGTAGTATGGCCTAAGGCCTGCTTTGCATACCTGTTATGTTAGCATGGCTCATTAGAAGTTTAAACGCAATTTTACCTTTTGCTGCTTTTGCACACAACACTGCATAGCTGTTTTTGTAAGTTATCCTTCACGAAGGTCTACACATGAGAAAAGGTTTTGTTTTCAACATCCCTAGACATACATCGTGCCCATAAACTGCACAGTGAGTGCTGAAGCCGTCAAGGTTATCTAAACATGGTAGCTGTTTTTCGGCATGTTCGAGTAACGCTTTCTAGACACAACAATTTGGCAACTGTGAGCCAACTAAGATTCTGGCGCTCTTATTATTTCACACTCACCATGATTTCACACTTGGAAGATTTCCATTTCCAGGGATGCAGAGAGCCTATGCTGATCCAGATTCAATTTACTCTTACTGAGCGGAAAGGTAATGGTGTCCACCAAGCAAGCCTAAGAGACCTTCTTTAGTTTATAAACATAATTCCTATATAGGGAGGGTGTTAAAACTAGGCACTACAGGACCTGTTTTCACCAGCATTAAAATATGTGTTCTCCTTTTGTGTTTTATGGAATGGTAACCATGCTGACCATATTATTTTTAATCATATGTCTGCTTATGTTGTCTAAGATACTGCACATGAGAACACGTCGTTAAAATAAGAATGTTAACCTTACCGTGTCTCTTCTTTACTCCTGTTGTGGACTGGTATGAGAGTATAACAAAAGAGTGTTCTCACTTCCCACCATTCCTGAGTTTGTACTAAGTCACATGATCTAGGTTGTCTAATCATTGGTTGCTTTGCTATAGGACGAAGAACTAATGTGACACTGACGCTAGCTGGTTGGGGTTATCTAGGTACTGAGGTTCTGGTACACCACAATTCACTAATGTCCTGGGTCTCTGTGCACAGTTCTGTGTATGAGCAGGATCCTTGCAACAGAACGAGACAGGAATACAGACAGTGGGAAGGTGGCGGTCACGGGCATACAAAACATACATGAGACCGCAACTGCTATGATCATGTAGGAACAACGGGGAGGAGAAAGGGGGCAACCCTCCCTCCCAGGACAAACAGGTGAGTGACTGGCCTTTTTTCATTACTATGGCAGGGAGAAGACCGTATCTGGTGTGGGTGGTGGGGCGCTCATTTATCAGGCGAATGGAAGCCTGGTGGCAGCGCAGGGGCAGCACGCTCAAAGACGGGCCAGCGGGCACCTGCATTCGATGGTACGGCCAGTCAGGTATGCAATGGGAACAACTGCCAGCAAGGCTCAAGGAGTTACGGGCAGACACAGTGTGGCACCCGGATGTGTTGATCATGCACCTGGGTGGGAACGATTTGGCCAGGCTTGGGCGGAAAGCACTCCTCCACAGAATACAAAAAGACCTCACAGAAGCATCCACTGCCTTTGGGCACACCACCATCATCTGGTCAGAGTTGATCAGCAGAAAGGAATGGTGCGGGACGGAATCCCAGAAAGGAGTCGAGAACTCGCGCAAAAAACGAAACCTCACAGTGAGCAAATTCTGCAGGGCGAACGGTCTGGGAGCAATCAGACACGGGCTCATCCACACGGGCCGCCCGGAATACTATGCCATCTATGGGGTACACCTCTCTGAAGAAGGCATGGGAATGTTGTGGAGCAACCTGTGGGGTGCAATGCCAATAAAAAGAGGTCGGAACGTAGTTGGGGGGGCTGAAGGCTGGACGGCAGCCTCCCGGATGGCGTGGCGAAGATTAAGTTGATATTGGTTGGTACAGAGGCACACCGGAGGGCGGTGTGCCAGAATAGGTCCACTCACCTTCAGATGCCTCATGGCTGGGTGAGTTGGCCTAAGGACAAGTGTGTAGGATCACCCACTCTGGGATGCCTCACGGCTGGGTAGCCTGGCCTACCAAGGGAGGGGGTAGCAAACGGAGACGGCGCTCGCAGCCCGGCCCCCGCCAGATGGCAGGGCACAACAAAGTCGGACAAGGTAGCGTGGTGGTCTAACTCAGGGACAGAAGCTACTCCTTTCCCGATCAAACGAGGCGCTAAGAAACCCAACCTACCAAAGACATGACCCAGAAGGGCCAAGAGACAATACCAAAGAAGTTTGTTATGATATAACATACAAAATGCAAAGAATATATATGTTTCCTTGTATTCCAAATAAACTGCGGCCAACTAATGACCACCACAAGACAAATGGGTAAGTTGGCTTTTCTTGGCAGAATAGGGAATACAGTGTGGGGAAAGATGACATACATGTGGGAGTGGGGCAGAGTGCGGAGGTTATGCATTCAGCAACATTAGCTTACCTGTGCTGTCATTATCCCTATGCTTCATTTGTTTGCTGTATAAAGTTCTGGGATAGCAGGTTCATCAAGCACTGTACCTAGCAGAGAGGGTGTTCTGGCCAATAGCCCCCAACCCCTTTCTATCTTCCTCCCCCTTCCTTTCCACCCTTACCCCCAACCTGTGACAGAGGCTCACACGATTGCTGTGTCTACATCTCCCAGATTTCCTTTGGTGTGTCTTTAATAACTGTGATCAGGCAGGTGATCCCCACCATGATTCGCAGTCTTTTTTCACTGGCAGCTTCTCATTGCGTCACCAGAAGGTGGGTGGAGCTTGTTTTTTGAACCAGGAAGAGATAAGCTCATACTCTCCCGCTTACAGCCACCCTTCCGAGGCGCGAATCTGCGCCTGCTGCATCCGTCCCCACAGGTATGCTCTGGTGGGAATCCCTAAACCCGACCTTGGTATCTTGTTCTTTTTTTACCAAAACGATTACAGAGACGCAGTACCATTTACACTAGTGTAGGGTAGCTCGCAGTGCACGTCGTGAGTAAGTAGCTGTCAGAACACGTCATGAGCAAGTAACTTGTATTTAGCCATTTCTTAGCATGGAAGCGTTTCTCACTCTGAGGTCTTTATTGTGTATTGCTTTTTTAATATATGAATGTCTGAGTACAAATAGCTACTCAGTCTCCAGACATAAAGATAGGGAATTTCTTTCCTTATATGTCCATTGGTTAACAGTATCCGCTCTGTGAATAGCTGGGCTGCAGTAACTTTATAACATGATAATAAACATCACTTTCTACTCTTGTATTGGAAATAGCCAGACTGCAGCATCTAAATAAGACAACAATAGACATGACCATCCACTTTTGTTTTCTTGTTAATCTGCACTGTTCAGTTTTCCGTACAGGTTAACTTTTAGATTTAACTTATATGATTTAAGTCAATTGTGTTTTTCTGATGGGGTAAAACAGTCAAGCCACTAAACCCCACCTGTGCTTCCCAACAGGATTTGGATGCCACCTCAAGTGTTTGAGCCGAGTGTTATTATTTTTTTGATCAGTTATCTACATGGGTTGTTGAAAGGTGTTCTAACGACTTGGTTATGAACACCTATTGGTGGATTTTCTGTTCAGAGTGTGTAATGATAACTATGTGTAATAACCTAACACATTGTCTCCTTTCAGGCAGTACACTAACCAGTGGATTTCGTGCTTAGTGGCGTACCACTCCAACCACTGGTTTTGTATATTCTTCACTTATGGTTTTTATGGGAACATTCACCCCATATATTTTTTCTTCTCAAGTCGGTCCTGAAGAAAGCCGCCACACTTCGACGGAGGGTATGAGGCTGAAATATGTCGACCCCCACTGCTGTTTGAGAGGTTGAATAACCCCCCTATCATAGCTTTATTTTTTAATCCTGATCACTAGGTGCGCAATAAAGCTTTTTGGCATACCTTAAAGTCAGTTTTAGATCACATACACTTCCTCTCTTCTTCCCTTTACCACACACTGTTCATCTACAGGTTTTAGGATGCCTCTATTTCTATTTTCTCACAAATAAAACATCCCTGAGCTCCTCCCTCTCAGAAAGAGGGTTGTAGCCCGCATTGAGGTTCCACTATGATGAAGCATGCCACCTTCAGGTGGGTGAGGGAAACCGTCCTGTAAAAGAGACACTCCAGCACTCTCTTTTTCAGAATTGAGACCCAGGGGCCTTTTTTTATGCTTTCTAGTTGTGAAAGTAGGGAGTCCACCCCTGCTGGTCTTAAAACCTCTTCGTGCCCTTTTTGTGTGTTTCATTGGTTTAATGCTTCTGTATCACCCATGTAATGCTGCCTTCACACAGAGTACCGCAAAGCCACGTGGCACCACTCCACAAGCTATTATTGGCCCGGGGAACCCATCCCCGGGGACAAAACTTCTTACAGCTGGATACCCTGGAGCGCACCAAGGGCACCCCCAATATACTCATTTGGACCGGGCAGGAGCCAATATTGCTCCCTCCTCGAGGGAGTAGCCACTATGCTCCTTCCTCCGTGCAGGAGCAATATTTTAACCTGTTCCCCTGCCCATGTTGGTGCGGACAGAGAAACAGATCAAAAGTCTGCCCCCAGATGGTGGGAACATTATCAAAGGTCCTGTCGGCTGCGAGCAGACTTTGTGTTTGCTCCCGCTTGGTGGGAGATTTTAAAATCCTTTCACCAAGCGGGAGCAAACACAGCTTTCCCTGCTCAAAACGGTGCAGGCAGGAAAACCACTGTGTACTGGGAATGAGCATGTGAGCCTGCCCCAGGAAATAGGTTCCCTGGGGTAATCGAAAGCTCAGGCAGGGGGCCACTTGTCTCCCCTCTCTTTTTCTTAATGTTGCAGCCCCAGGAGATAGGGCCCCCTGGGTCTTTCGAGGTTCAGAAAGGGGGCCATGCCCGATCCCCTTAAAATATATACTAGGCCCTGGGGGATGAGGTTCAAGGAGCCAAAAGCAGTGCAGGGAATGGGCCACATGCCTCCTCCACCTCAAAAACATGCCAGGCCTGGGGAATGGGGTATCTGGGGCCAAAAACAGTGTGGGGAGGGAGGCTGTATGCCCCCTAACCCCGATAAAGAGGCAGGACCTAGAGATGGAGTCCACTGAGCTGAAATCGGCCCGGGCGGGAGGCTGCGTGCCCCCTCCACTAAATAAAACATTGCACCCCAGAGATGGAGTACCTAGGACAGAAATCAGCCTAGGGAGGGGGCCTGCATTGCTGATCACAAGGGTAATAATATACCATCATGAGGCGGGATACATTGCCTCAAAAAGAGCAGTGCAAAATCATACAATTTGCTGAATTGAATGTACTAATACACACATGAAGCGCTGCATACCATCCATTTATGAGCCCACTTGGGCACCAATGTGCATATGCACAACACATGAGTCCATCTATAACTTTCTGTTTTGTGGGTGGCCTGCAGATCACTGAGAACTGTATGCGAGGCCACATAATGCGTAGGTATGTTGAATTTAAGCATATGTACTGTGACAGCCTGATGTTGCATTATGATTGTACTTGTACCTATTGATACCTATATAGATATTTTTACTTTTATGTCAACTGTGACGTTTGGCACATGTGACTATAAAACATATGCAAAATGGTGAGGACTATGTTGACAAATGCAATTTGTTGCTGAAACTCATCCTGTGATCAGTATTGCTGATACCAAGCAATAAATAGCTTTATTGACACGAATACTGAGTGCCTGACGATAGGAAAAACCTTTTTTGTTTTGCCAATAACTTTGGCACCGCTTCATGAATCTTAACAAAAGTTTCAAAAAACGTTCCCTTTGTGGTTCAGCTGTTGTGTTGAAAGTTTTGGGGTGATCCATGAAGCGGGAGATGAGAAAAAAGAAGGATCCAAAACGTGTTTTGCCCATGTTATGTCTAAGGGGATTTTTCTTTTTTTGAACACGACTACAGCCAGAAACGCTGAACGGAATTAAACTAAATTTGGCAGAAAGCTAGATGTTGTTTAGGAAAAATACTTTTTGTGATTTGGTGTAAATCTGTTCAAAAGTTTCAGAGATATTTAAGTTTGAAAAAAATAGATATCTGGTAGCCCAGCAGCCTACTGAGACCCTACTGAAATTTAATTTTCTGCCAACACTTCAACCCGGAAATGTTGGCAGCCATGTTGGGACTCGATTGAGCTGAGTCCCACAAACAATGTAAACAAAAAAGAGAAGGGACAGGGTAGAAAAGCCACATAGGGGGGAGGGGTCCTGCCTGAGACCCCTGGGGGCCAAAAAAGCATTTTTGTAAAATGTTTTTGCAGGATCCACAGAATTTCTTTTTTAAATGAACCATGGGCTCTCGTGCTTCATTTATTATTGTCCCCAGGTTGGACAGTCATGGGGGTTTATGTGAATATGTAGGAGAGGGCAGACTGTGCCCCCCTCCTAGAATCCCTAAAGCCCTTGGGACCGACCCTGATTGGGGGTATATTTTATTATTTATTTGGGGCTTTCCCTTGTGACAAAACCTGACCCTAGGGACCGCCAACTTCCCAGGGCAAGTTTTTTAATAATTGGCGGGCCCCCCTCAGCCATGGGGACTGCCACCTTCCCGGTGCTAAATATAATTTTATTGTGGGTTTTCTGGCCCCCCCACAGCCCTGGGAACTGCCACCTCCCCAGAGCAAATGCTAAAAATGTGCAGATGTGGCCCCCGCAGCCGGGGGGACCACCTCCTCCTGTGGGCTTAAACAAAGAAAGGAGGGGAGCTGCACAACCCCTGTCCTGGGGCCCTAGATAGCTCTGTTGACCACAACCCCATGGCCTGCTCTAGCAATGTCCCGGGGTGCCCACCCCAGGACATTGCAGTTTGCTATGGCTTGGTGGGAGCACTGCTCCCGTCAAGACAAAGCAAACAGTTCTCCCCTTTCAGCAAACAAGAGCCGAAAATGCTCTTGCTTACTGAAAGTGGAGCATGTCTGTTTCCCTGCCAAAAGAGCAGGGAAACAGACAAATTACTTCGAGATCCAGGGAGATGCAGGATAGCAGCTCCGGGAGTCTCAAAGCAATGCTGGCTCCCACTGGAGGCGGGGAGCCAGCAGGGACTGTGGGGACCTTCAGGCTCCCCTAGCGGTCCCCAAGGTTTAAAAAGTGTGTGCCCTCGGTGGGACCAGGATACCCACACTAATGGCTCAGCCCCGGGGATGGGGTCCCTCTGGGCCTAAATCAGCCAAGAGGGAGGAAGTTTAGTTTGGCACCAGAGCCGGAGTAGGAACCAAACCCGGCCCAGGCAAAGTGCTTGGCTGGCCCCCTGGGGGTTTGGAGGTGCAGCAGAGCCGTTTGCCAGGGCCGGTTTTTGCTTATTTTGTTACAGGGGCTGATATTGCAGCAATGCTATAAAAACAACCCTGTAACAAAAATGCCCTCCAAGGAGGCCCAAACCAGCCCCCACCCTGGTGCCCGCTATGGCCAGTTCGGCCCTGTTCGGCACCCTCCCTTTAAAAATAAAAATAAAAATTAACAAAGTGGCAGGCCTGGTGGATGGGGTATTGTGTTTTATCTAGGACCCCGATCAATATTGTGACCTCATGCCCCTATACGGCTATAATCAATATATATCCCTATAACGGCATAACAGTCAGAGCCATATTTCAGTAACTCGCCTCTGCAGTCCATGACAGTCCATGACACAGCAGAAGCCACTTCCTTAGATTCCTAGATAGCACACCGAGTTCTTTCGACATACCAAACCCCCAGCAACCTGGGAAATCCCCGCTTGCTTTGTTTTGTTTAGTACTAGAACTCCTGCGAGCACTGTAAGAACGACCAGTTCTTAGTGACATCTTTATTGACGTCTTATATCTAAAAACTTACGTCAAACTCGGCACCTTTCAAGGATAAATATACCAACGTTGCCTTAAGCAAGCACACGGTGGTGGTGGTGAATACAGGAGCCGAACAGCTGTCCCCTTGCAGAGCCCAGCAGATGCGAGAAGCCCACGGACACTGCCTCTCCTCTTTGACGCGCTGAGAAAGACGCTGTCTTTTCTCCTGCCGAGAAAATCCAGCTCCAGCGTTTCCAGTCTACCCTTGCGGGTGACTGGGATATCGGGTCCTGAGAGGAGATACCAGACCTCCCGCATTCTATTCCAGAGGTACGGTGCTGACTAAACCCTTAGAGAGAATTCTTGAAACAAACTCTTGGCAAAACCAACTTAACTTAAACTGCTACCTACTCCCCCCCATGTATTAGGCTTAAGTCAGGCACACCGGGGTAGGCGTAATTAGAAGCACCAGTTGAGGTCATTAGCTAATGTATATATGAATGTATATATTTTATTCATTTTAACCATCTTATGGCTAAGAAACCATATCAATGCTTTTACAGTATTATTTCGTAATACTTCTTTTACTGTACGCACTTTTCATAATAACAAGTCTTGCAATTGTGGCAATTCATGTCTCTTGCATGAGAAGGAAGACTGCTCAATAAATAATATCTTTTTTTTGAAAACGCCTGTCACTCTTATCTCTGCATCCTGGTTAAAGTAAATCTGCATAACTGACTGAGTGAAATAGCTGTCTATTGTTTCACACAACTCTAGAGATTGACTCTTATTCTGAGGAGCAAAGTTGTCATGTTTATGCGGTTGTCGGAAGCTGAATCCCTTCTTGTCTGAGCCAGGGAAGCTGATCACTTCCTATTCAGTCAAGAAAGTTTCCAGTGACCTCTGAGATAGCTGGCGCAAACCTAAATTAAGTCTAACATAGTCAGTAGAGACCTAGAAGACCGCAGTCCTACGTCTACACTGCTGTTTATGTTATTCCAATGCGCAGGGCCTATAGGGAAAATAGGAACTACACTACAGGGGTCCCCGGGGCCGTAAATGGACTGGGAAAGGGGGGTCACTCGGCCCCCTCCCTTAAATATAAAATGTAAAAAAAAAGGAAAGACCGGGCCCTGAGGGATGGTGTCCCTTGGGCCAAAAATGGCCAAGGGAAGGGGGATCCACATGGCCCTTCATCCCTTATTTAAAAAAATGCAATACAAAAAAAAAGAAAGTCCGGGCCCTGGGGGATGGGGTCCTCGGGGCTGGATTTAGTCTGAGGGGGGGGCATGTGAAATCATAGCTTTGATATCAACATTTATGAGATCTCAAATTAGATCATCTGTGTAAACACTGCACATGGTACAGTGACAAGTTATAGTTATTGTAATTAGGCTGCTGTGTTGAAAACACTGTGAGGCAGATGTGCAAGCCCCTATCACCACAGGAATGTCGCTTTTTGTGACGTTCCCCTTGGCAATAGGGGCCTTGCCTTATGTACAAGGCAGCTTTAAGCCACTTAACGTGGCTTGACGATGCAATGTAAATAATGCACCCTCTCACGCTAACTTAGTGTGAAAAGGGTGTGCAGTGGGTTTTGTGGTGGGCGTTCCACCGCAACAACCATTATATTTGACGCTGCTCCCTATTTGCAAGGATGGCGTACACAGGAGGCAGCGCCAAAATTAAGACAAGGAAAATCCTAGTCTTAAATTGGCGAAAAGAGGAGAAATGAATTATTTTTCCTCTTTTTTGCTTTTTCCAAATGTGCTGCCCTGTGCAGCACACATGGAAAAAGCAAAATGCCATGGTGTGTTTATGTACAGGAAGATGTATCATCCTTTACATGAACAAACCTTTATTAAAAATGCCATTTCGTAATTTTTTTGTGTGCTGCATGAAGCAGCATACATGAAAGTTAGAAAAAGGCATTTTAGGATTGTTTATTTGCAGGAAGGTACACCTTCCTACAGATACACAATCCTCCCCTTCACACAGACACCCTTGCACAAGGGTGTCTGCGATAGCGCTAAATTGTTAACCTTAGCGCCATCGCAGGGAGAAATGCAAGGCTGCACCACATTCTTGAAAATATGCGGAAGCCTTGCATTTCCGATGTGGTGGAGCGTGTCGTTAAGCCAAGGAAGCTAACGACATGCTAGGTCACTTCATTGTACATATCCCCCTAAGTGTTTTGAGGTGCACGAGTTATAGTAATTTATAATTTTCAAAGATCTAATGTTTGTGCAGTTTAAGTTGGCTTGTATAGAAAGAATAAATAAAGTTTTCCCAACTATAACTGTTAATCTTTTTGTTTTTATTGGGAAAAATGTGTATATAAATATATATATATTCACAGAAAAAAACATAGGTTATAGTGGATATATAGTTAGGAATTTGCACTTACAAAACCTTGAAAATTCAATGAAAAAACCATTGGTTTTAGGCCATATATAGTTAGGGATTTGCATTTACAAAACCTTATTTTACTCGCATAAAACCATTGAAATTCCATATATAGTTATAAGCGCTAACTATATATCGCGCACCCGCAATCCACTGCTGATGATGTCACATATTACATCATTCATGACATGGTTAGTGACATCACTGATGACATCACTGATGACATCTCAAATGACATCACTGATGACATCACTGAAAACATCACCTGGGTGCCGTCCAGAACTCTGCACGTTGTGCTGCCTTGGGACTATTCGCACAAAAGACAGCTTCTGACCATTGTTGCTTTTTTGGGTGAAAAATGTTTAAATGTTTTTACAGTTTTTGTTCCGTTCATTATAGTTAAAAGTTAATAAAGTTTTATAATCTTACTTTGTTGGAGTGTTATCTATTTTTTTTAAAACGGGTGAATGGGGCCTTGAATCGGGTTACTGTCATGTGTGGGCTTTGGAAGTGTGCTGCTGCAGGATCGGACATTTCAAACTCAAATGCACGTTCTTTTTCTTACCTTTCCGAAGCATGGAGGCAGAGAAAGGGTGATGCACGTGTTGAACACTACCTGACCTGGCAAGTTGCTGGCAGTGCCCCCCCCGCCCGCTCCTGAAAGAGGGCACACACACACCGCCGCCCCGAGTACTTCACAAATCTTTAAAAGACCATGCGCTTGTTCATGAGGCTTAAATGGTTTATCACCTCTTCTAGAACCCCTGCATCGACCCTCTGACGTTTCCTGGAAGAATTAGCACGTAACACAATACCAAGCCCTGTCAGCTGAAACTCCCGAGAAATCATGGGGCATATTATCAAGGGGGTTTATTTCCGCTTTTTGGACTTTAAAAGCCAAAAAAAAAGAGATAAAATTATCTCCCTATTACCAAGCTGTCGCTAACACCAGTTAGTGACAGCTAAAAGGTGATAGCGACCATCTTGGGCCCCGCTTTGCATATCAATGATATTTATCACTAATGACATGCAAAGTGGGGGTGCCAAGATGTTAGCGACTGGAAACAGTCCCTAACCATCGCTATCTCCTATTACCAACTTTTGGAGATATTCGCGCTAAGCGCGAATATCTCCAAAATCTAACACCTGCCCTGAGCAGTTCTTAGCCATGTTATCCAATGGGAGGTGGATAACATGGCTAAGAGCATTTGCTCGATAATACATGAATATCGCTGACTTTTCTGCGATAATAGCAAAGTTTATCTGCGATAAAAATCGCCGATGTGCGGCGATAATTTTTGTCTCTAAACAAGTTAGAGACAAAAATTATCGCTACTTGTTCGTAATATGCCCCCGGGTTTTTGCTTGCAGAAATTGGGAGGCGGGAGACTAGCACTGAAATCAGTAGTCTCACGCCTGAATCGGGAGGGTTGGCATGTCTGAATTCTCTACAGCTGGGGCCATAAACTACATCCGCAGGGGTAGGTAATAGCCTGGGACCAGCCTGGCATCTAAAATGGCTGCCGTGCACGACAAAATTGTGGCATTGGAAAAAAGGCAAGATGGCGCAGCCGCTGGAAGAGATGTATCAACATATATGAGCCTCCTCAGCCACCCTCAGGAAACATAGGGGATTAGGATACATCTCCCGCACCCCCTTATACCTAGTAATTTAATTAACGAAGCACAAAATGGCGAATTCCCGTTTCGCTACCAGTTTGCGGCCCAGTTCGCGGCCCGTGAAGCGCTTCTACCGTGAAAAATCCTTTTTTTTTTATTTTCCCCACGGGACCCTTTAATAACCCCAACAACATTCCTAGGGGGTCAAGAGGGGGATACCTTGCCCCCTTTCATTAAATTCCCCCTTCGTTTTTCACCTCTTCTTCTCTCTCGATCCTACCGAGAGATAAGATGGCGGCCGCTCCGGACTGTCACGCAGCAAAAAAAAAAAAAGCTCACGCACAGCCGCTGGAAGAGATGTATCAACATATATGAGCCTCCTCAGCCACCCTCAGGAAACATAGGGGATTAGGATACGTCTCCCGCACCCCCTTATACCTAGTAATTTAATTAACGAAGCACAAAATGGCGAATTCCCGTTTCGCTACCAGTTTGCGGCCCAGTTCGCGGCCCGTGAAGCGCTTCTACCGTGAAAAATCATTTTTTTTTTTATTTTCCCCACGGGACCCTTTAATAACCCCAACAACATTCCTAGGGGGTCAAGAGGGGTATACGTTGCCCCCTTTCAATAAATTCCCCCTTCGTTTTTCACCTCTTCTTCTCTCTCGATCCTACCGAGAGATAAGATGGCGGCCGCTCCGGACTGTTTAGAATGTTGACAGACACCGGAGAGCCAATCAGCTTTCTGCGCGCAAAGTTCCGTTTCGCGAAAAGTAAGCGGACCGGATCGCTGCCCAGAGCGCTGTTACAGATATATATCTTGTTTTGAACGTTAATTTCTCAAAAACTACTGGAGCACATATATTGAGACCTAGCAAAGGCACATCGGGCTAACAGTCCCTACAATTTTGCCAAGTTTCGTGCAAATCCATTCAGCCGTTCGAGCTAAAAGTGAGTCCAACCGCCCTATGGAAATTAACATGGGAAAAACGTGTTTTGGGACCCCCCTTTTTCTCGGCCCCCCCTCGACAAAACCCCCCCAAATTTTCAAGGGCTGCTCAGAAACAAAATGTGCCATTTTCCTGAAAATTTCAGCCGATTCCGTCCACAAACGCCAAAGTTATTAGACATAGAATTTTCAAAAATGCCATAGGGAAAAAATCCTAACTATATATACCTACTGGCGATAGCCAGTAGGTAATATATAAATATATCTATATTCACTAACAAAACCATAGGTTTCACACCAGTTATAGTTAGGAATTAGCATTTTAAAAACCTTTGAAATTCACTGAACAAAACATAGATTTCACACCAGTTATAGTTAGCTGGTCATTTCCCCCGTTATAGTTAGTTCAGCTAACTATAACTCGCGCGCCCGAAATGCACTGCTGATGACGTCACATATTACATCACTCATGACATGGTCAGTCACATCACTCATGACATCACTGATGATATCTCAAAGGTTTTGTATGAGTAAAATGACCAGCTAACTATAACTGGTGTGAAACCTATGGTTTTTTCAGTGAATTTCAATGGTTTTTAAAATGCTAATTCCTAACTATAACGTGCGTGAAACCTATGGTTTTTTTCAGTGAATTTGCAAGGTTTTTTAAATGCTAATTTCTAACTATAACGTGGCTGAAACCTATGTTTTTTTCAGTGTATTTTAAAGGTTTTTAAATGGTAATTCCTAACTATAATGTGTCTGAAACCTATGGTTTTTTCAGTGAATTTCAATGGTTTTGTAAATGATCATTTTTAAATGTATTAATTGTTATATTTTTTATACTGATTTACTACATTATTTCAAATTATTTATTTTTAGATATTTTATTTTTTAAATTACATTACATATTTTTAATATAAATTAAAAAAAAATGTTTTCACACCTCTCTGCAACGCAGCATCCTGGCGCGTTTGCAGAGGGGGAACTAATTCCCCTTGCATACTGGGGGTCCCTGGGGGCCAACTAGCCCACCTGGAACCTCCAGTATGTGCCAGGGGGCTGCATTGCAGAGAGGTGTAATGAGGCCACACCCTTTTTTACACCTCTCTGCAACGCAGCCCCCGGGTGTGTTTGCAGAGGGGGAACTAATTCCCCTTGCATACTGGTGGTCCCTGGGGGCCAACTAGCCCACCTGGAACCTCCAGTATGCGCCAGGGGGCTGAATTGCAGGGAGGTGTAATGAGGCTATGCCCCTTTTTACACCTCTCTGCAATGCAGCACCCTGGTGCGTTTGCAGAGGGGGAACTAATTCCCCTTGCATACTGGGGGTCCCTGTGGGCCAACTAGCCCACCAGGAGCCTTTAGTATGCGCCAGGGGGCTGCGTTGCTTTGCCCCGGGGGACGGCGGTCCCCGGGGCAGTGTGAGGGGGATTGGGGACCTCCCACACTTCTTTATCACTATGCCCCCGCGATTTTGTCCCCCCGGGGAGGTAATTTGAAAAAAAAACAGCCCGGTTTACAAAAAAAAAATGTGGGCCTTAGGGGGCAGGGTAGAAGCACCCTGACCCTCTAGGCCTGCTCAGGGGAACCCACAAGGACCCCCAAGTCCCCCAAAATGTATTGATGTTTTTTCGAAAAGTCGCCGGGTGCGCGCACAGTGCGCGCTTATAGATATGTATATTTTTTCCTTTCGATTTTCTCAGGAACTACTGGAGGGATTTACACCATTTAAGCAAAAGGGTGATCTGCGAATCAGACTCTACCATTTTGCCAAATTTCTTGTAATTCTGTTCAGCCGTTCGGGCTGTAGCCGTGTCTAATCGTCCTATGGAAAATAACATGGGGAAAATACGTTTTGGGACCCTCCTTTTTTCTCAGCCCCCAGTTGACGAATCCCCTCAAAACCTTCAGGGAAAGAGCGGAGTGGGCCATCTTCTCTGAAAAATTCGCAAAGATTCATCAACCGGCGCCAAAGTTATTTCCAATAGAATATTGCGGATTTCCTATGGAAACTAGGTCCTAACTATAACTACCTACTGGCGACCGCCAGTAGGTAATGTGTATATATATATATATATATATATACATATATATATATATATATATATATATATATATATATATATATATATATATATATATATATCCATCAAGAATTGCTCCAAAACTTACGGCGCCCAGACGACGTGAAGAATATTCCTTTATTGTTGGCAGACTTCACAGGATTCCATCGTATCATATTATCAGCAAACATGTTTCGGGCTCACACAGCCCTTGCTCACTGACTAAGGCAAATGGAGCCCAGCATCAAGGTTTTTTTACGCACCTGCATGATTTAAATATTCCGCCCAGTGGGTGTGTGCAACAACTGCATCCTGGTAGATTGAGTTAAACAACAGAAATGCATGGGAGGACGGCAGTACAGACAATAAATATAATGAGTAGAACTCAATCTACCAGGATGCAGTTGTTGCACACGCCCACAGGGCGGAACATTTAAATCATGCAGGTGCATGAAAAAACCTTGATGCTGGACTCCATTTGCCTTAGTCAGTGAGCAAGGGCTGTGTGAGCCCGAAACATGTTTGGCGAAGTGTTTTATCGTAAAGGCAATGCTGATAATATGGCACGATGATATCCTGTGAAGTCTGCCAACAATAAAGGAATATTATTCATGTTGTGTGGGCGCCTCATGCTTTGGAGCAACTCTTGATGGACATATATATGATTATTATTATTATTATTATTATTTAATTTTATAGAGCGCGTAGTCACCCGTAAGTATCCCAGCGCTAAAATCAGTACAACTAGGAGTCAGCAAGGGAAGGGGAGAGACAGTTTAAGGGAAGAGGTGGGTTTTCAATTGCTTCCTGAACCGTAGGTAGTTGTATTCGGTTCTCAGGTAGTGCGGTAAGGCGTTCCAGAGACGTGCGGTGTGAACCGAGAAACGTCTTCCTCCTGTTCGGGCCTTCTTAATTCTGGGGGTGACAATGAGGTGTTCCTGGTCGGAGCGGAGGGATCTAGGGGCTTTGTATGGTTTGATAAATTTTTTTAGGCTTGGGGACCATTGTTTTGGAGCAGTCTGTGTGCTAGGCAGAGGGCCTTGAACATCACACGTTCTCTAACCGGAAGCCAATGGAGACACTTCAGCGCTGGTTTGGCTGAGGCTCTGGCCGGGGTGTTAGTAAGGATCCGGGCAGCTGCATTTTGGACCCTTTGTAGTTTATTCAGTGTTGCCTCTGGGGCCCCTAAGTAGATGGAATTACTAAAGTCGAGCCTGGAAAGAATCAATCCTTGGATCAGCAGTTTTTGAGAGTTGTGGGGGAGTAGGGGCAGGATCTTTCGAATTGACCTGAGCAGTCCAAAACACGTACCGGCTACCTTTTTTGCCTGTGTTGCAAAAGATAATTCCTTATCGAGCCAGACGCCCAGGCTTTTTACCTCTGGTTTCGGATCTGGGATCGGGCCTAAACAGGGTGGCCAGATGTTATGAAGTGAAGTGGGTCCCTTCTGGCCAAGGAGGAGAATGTCAGTCTTTGAGCCGTTGAGTTTCAGAGACGATCTATTCATCCATCCTTGTATCTGCGTCAGACAGTTGTAAAGGTCCGCAGGTTGTTGTTTCGGATGAGAAAGGGACACCACTAACTGAGTGTCGTCGGCATAGCTGACGATGCTCACTCCGAACGGGATGACAACCTCCTCCAATGGGGACATGTAGATGTTAAATAATGTGGGGCTCAGGGAGGAGCCCTGAGGCACGCCACATTGGAGGGGAGTGTCGGAGGAGCAGGTGTTGTTCTCCCAGATTTGAAAGGAGCGTTGACTCAAAAAAGACGATATCCAGGACAGAGCAGTTCCTTCCACACCGACGCTCATGAGTCGTTGGATGAGGAGCTGATGGTTGACGGTGTCGAAGGCCACACTGAGGTTGAGGAGGATCACTGCCACTGATCCTCCTTCGTCTAAGAGTGCTCTGGCCTCCTCCACCGCCATGAGAAGGGCAATGTCGGTGCCCTGCCCGGGGCGGAAACCCGTCTGCGAGTTTTTTAGACGGTTGTTGTTCTCCAAAAATTGTGACAGCTTTCTGTTCACCATTTTTTCCGCGATCTTGCTGGTTCCCGGGAGGAGGGAGATTGGTCTATATGTATATATACACTGACGAAGGCAAGTGCTGAAATGCGTCTGTTTCATTGTTTGTTTGTGCAATAAACGCGACAAGGTTTAACCCCTTCCCTGCTGGCCCGTTTCCGCCCCCGTGCGGTAAACAAACGAACAGGGGCGGGCCATGACGAACCCCAGCCGTCATCAGCACACGAGCACCGTAGTGCATGACGGCTGGAGTTCGTCACCAGCATGGAAGGGGTTAACCTACTACGAGTGCTGGTGTGTCAAATTTTTTGGGCAGTGGAGCAAGAATATATATATATATATATATATATATCGCCATAACATCCCTCCAAGAAGAACGCGGAAAGCCAAGGGGATTACAGGTCAGGTAGCACGTTTATTTCTGTCCCCAGCAATGGCGGCGAATGCATTTCGGCTAGAGTAGCCTTCTTCAGCGCCCAGCACTGCAGCATGAAAAGTTCACAAATGTTCCTTCCTGCTCCTAGTATAGGTTCAGCACATGACGCTCCTCCCCCTTATGTGGTTGACACACCTAGTTTGAGTCCGTTTCAATTTTTGGACTTCTACTCCCAGAGTGCACTGTGGCGGCACCGCTGAGTTGATGGCGTGGGGGAGTGAGGCAGACTGTAGGTCCCGCTAACTGCAGGTAGGTGGTGAAGATCACATGCCTCGGCGAAAAAGAAAGTTCACGGCAGCTGTCCTGTGTCCCCTTATTGCCCCTGCAAACAGTGTACCAAGGATATTGATACTGGGTTGGGGCAGTCAATGCGGACTGGGAATCCCTTAGAAGTAAAATACCTCGCTCTGCCCTGCTTACATACAGGTCCTCTGGCGGTCTGCGGAGGTTATCGATCCCTCGATGCCGTTTTCGCTGCAAGCAGCTGCGTGCCAGATTTACCTCGCAAACCCTTGATGCAGGGAGCCTTCCGTTCTGTGTCGTCTGGCTGGCACAGTAAATATCGCCATAACATCCCTCCAAGAAGAACGCGGAAAGCCAAGGGGATTACAGGTCAGGTAGCACGTTTATTTCTGTCCCCAGCAATGGCGGCGAATGCATTTCGGCTAGAGTAGCCTTCTTCAGCGCCCAGCACTGCAGCATGAAAAGTTCACAAATGTTCCTTCCTGCTCCTAGTATAGGTTCAGCACATGACGCTCCTCCCCCTTATGTGGTTGACACACCTAGTTCGAGTCAGTTTCAATTTTTGGACTTCTACTCCCAGAGTGCACTGTGGCGGCACCGCTGAGTTGATGGCGTGGGGGAGTGAGGCAGACTGTAGGTCCCGCTGACTGCAGGTAGGTGGTGAAGATCACATGCCTCGGCGAAAAAGAAAGTTCACGGCAGCTGTCCTGTGCCCCCTTATGGCCCCTGCAACCAGTGTACCAAGGATATTGATACTGGGTTGGGGCAGTCAATGCGGACTGGGAATCCCTTAGAAGTAAAATACCTCGCTCTGCCCAGCTTACATACAGGTCCTCTGGCGGTCTGCGGAGGTTATCGATCCCTCGATGCCGTTTTCGCTGCAAGCAGCTGCGTGCCAGATTTACCTCGCAAACCCTTGATGCAGGGAGCCTTCCGTTCTGTGTCGTCTGGCTGGCACAGTAAATATCGCCATAACATCCCTCCAAGAAGAACGCGGAAAGCCAAGGGGATTACAGGTCAGGTAGCACGTTTATTTCTGTCCCCAGCAATGGCGGCGAATGCATTTCGGCTAGAGTAGCCTTCTTCAGCGCCCAGCACTGCAGCATGAAAAGTTCACAAATGTTCCTTCCTGCTCCTAGTATAGGTTCAGCACATGACGCTCCTCCCCCTTATTTGGTTGACACACCTAGTTCGAGTCCGTTTCAATTTTTGGACTTCTACTCCCAGAGTGCACTGTGGCGGCACCGCTGAGTTGATGGCGTGGGGGAGTGAGGCAGACTGTAGGTCCCGCTGACTGCAGGTAGGTGGTGAAGATCACATGCCTCGGCGAAAAAGAAAGTTCACGGCAGCTGTCCTGTGTCCCCTTATGGCCCCTGCAACCAGTGTACCAAGGATATTGATACTGGGTTGGGGCAGTCAATGCGGACTGGGAATCCCTTAGAAGTAAAATACCTCGCTCTGCCCAGCTTACATACAGGTCCTCTGGCGGTCTGCGGAGGTTATCGATCCCTCGATGCCGTTTTCGCTGCAAGCAGCTGCGTGCCAGATTTACCTCGCAAACCCTTGATGCAGGGAGCCTTCCGTTCTGTGTCGTCTGGCTGGCACAGTAAATATCGCCATAACATCCCTCCAAGAAGAACGCGGAAAGCCAAGGGGATTACAGGTCAGGTAGCACGTTTATTTCTGTCCCCAGCAATGGCGGCGAATGCATTTCGGCTAGAGTAGCCTTCTTCAGCGCCCAGCACTGCAGCATGAAAAGTTCACAAATGTTCCTTCCTGCTCCTAGTATAGGTTCAGCACATGACGCTCCTCCCCCTTATGTGGTTGACACACCTAGTTCGAGTCCGTTTCAATTTTTGGACTTCTACTCCCAGAGTGCACTGTGGCGGCACCGCTGAGTTGATGGCGTGGGGGAGTGAGGCAGACTGTAGGTCCCGCTGACTGCAGGTAGGTGGTGAAGATCACATGCCTCGGCGAAAAAGAAAGTTCACGGCAGCTGTCCTGTGTCCCCTTATGGCCCCTGCAACCAGTGTACCAAGGATATTGATACTGGGTTATATATATACATGGTCCAGTGGAAGGCTAGTGAAGCCTGAAACGCGTAGGCCGTCCGATTTTGCACGACGTTTTGCACATGGTGTGTAAAAACAAATAAAAGAACTGTGAAAAGCTTACCTGCTGCTGTGCCGTGACTTCTGCCGGTGGGGAACAAGAGGGCGAGGAGATTCAAAGCAATATATATATTTATATATATATATTCGCTGCACCTGAACACCGGGGGTGGACTCCAAAACTCACGTGCCTGGGTGTGTCAATACCAGAAATCCTCTTCCGCAAATATTTTGAATACCAGGGGCGCCACTCCTGATGGTGTGTAGACCAAGCATGTATACACAACTTGGCAGAAAAATGGTTCGGCCAGTAAGGCCTTGAGCACAACACTGACTTGCAGTGAGAACACCATTTTTAAACAAACACTTCATGACTAACATAAACAAAGGACTGAACACAGCCTTGTCCTATGGTCACCATCTTGGACTGGTGCATAGGTAATGTATTTTACATAATCAGGATCAATCAGGAGTTTGTTAAAGCGCAACTACTCACCAGTAAGGGTCTCAAGGCGCTAGGGGTGGGGGGGTGCAGGTTCCATTCCATCAAGGAGGGGGGCTGTCGAAGAGCCAGGTTTTGAGGTTTCTTGCGAAGATGGGGAGCGATGTTGTCTGTCTGAGGTGGAGCGGAAGGGCAATCCATGCTTTGGCCGCGAGGAAGGAGAAGGAGCGGCCTCCCGATCTGGTCTTTCTGGTGCGGGGGACCTCGACGTAGGGGAGCTGGGCTGATCGTAGGGTCCTTTGGGGTGCGTGGAATTTGAGCCGGCTGTTCAGGTATGCTGGTCCGGTGCCGTGGAGGGCCTTGTGTGCGTGGGTGAGCATCTTAAAGGTGATTCTCGCCTCGACGGGGAGCCAGTGGAGTGTGCGCAGGTGCTGGGAGATGTGGCAGTGTTTTGGCAGGTTGAGGACCAGTCTTGTGGCGGCTTTCTGGATGTTCTGTAGCTTGCGGATGAGGTTTTTGTTTATTCCGGCATAGAGTGCGTTGCCGTAGTCGAGTCTGCTGGTGACCAGGGCGTAAGTGACTGTCTTTCGGTGTTCGAGGGGGATCCATTTGAAGGTCTTACGAAGGAGGTGGAGGGTGTGGAAGCAGGAAGATGAGACAGAGTTGATCTGGCGGTCCATTTTGAGCTCGGAGTCCAGGATGATTCCCAGGTTGAATGCGTGGTCTGTGGGGGTTGGCGGGTTTCCGAGGGCGGTGGGCCACCAGGTGTTGCTCCAGGCGTCGGGGTTTGGGCCCATGATGAGTACTTCTGTTTTATTGGTGTTTAGTTGTAGGCAGCTGTTTTTCATCCATTTGGCGACGGCTTCCATGCCTTCTCGAAAGTTGCGTCTGGCGGTGTTGGGCTCATTGGATAGGGAGAGGATGAGCTGTGTGTCGTCTGCGTATGACACGATGTTGAGTCTGTAGGTTCTGACGATGGGGGCAAGTGGAGCCATGTAGACGTTGAAGAGCGTCGGGCTGAGGGAGGAGCCCTGGGGGACTCCGCAGGTGGTAGGTGTGGGGTCTGAGAGGAAAGGGGGGAGTCTGACCCGTTGCGTCCTGCCGGAGAGGAAGGAGCAGATCCAGTCGAGGGCCTTGTCCTGGATTCCTGCGTCGTAGAGTCTGCGTATTAGGGTGCGGTGGGAGACTGTGTCTGTGCAGTGGGGGCAGGGGTCCGTGGGGGCCCCTGAGTGGATTGACTTCATTGTCTTCAGTGTGTTTTTGGTGGTGAGGGCTGTCCAGTCATCAATCGCTGGTTTCCAGGTGTCGGGGGTGGTTGGTGAGGGTTCAGTGAGTAAACAAAGTTTACCACAAAGTTTTCACAATGCAGTACCTTTAGCACGCATCCCTTACAACGCAAGTCGTTACCACGACTTGCGCTGGAGGGCGCTAAAGGTTTAAAAATAGTTAATTTACTATCCCAACACCTTCCTAGGGTCCAGGGGACTGGTGTTAGAATAGTAAATTATACTATTCAAAATCCGCACCCCCAACGCAAGTCGTGGTAATGTAAGGGATGCGTGCTAAAGGGATACGTGGTTGTCTTCGTCGAAGTTGTCGTAGATGCTCTTGATTTTGTGGTGGAAAAAGGTGCTGAGTTTGTCGCAGAGGTCTTGTGAGGAAGGGATGTCGGTAGACTCGCTGGTGGGTTGGGCGAACTCCTTGATGATGCTGAAGAGTTCCCTGCTGTTGTGTGCGTGGGTTTTCATTTCTCTGATGAGTTGATGGTGAGCGTTGGTGGCGGCTCTGAAGTTGTTGTGGGCTTTTGTGGATTTGGTGTTTCTCCAGGCCTTTTCGAGGTGGCGGCATGTGTACATAGGCATACAAACAAAAATGTTTTAGAATAATAGGTTAATTTGACCATATATCTTAAATCATAGTCACTATTACCACATAAATCAAGTATAGGTATATTTCTATGTTCCATATTTTTTCATTCTACAAAAAATGTATACGGGGAAATTATGAAGCTAGTAACATCCTTATTGCAGGATAAAACCAGCTGATAGTGACAGATATTTACTCGCAGTGCAATATGGAATGTCCAAACTGTATATGTATCATTCCTATGAAACATCATTGACTATTCTTCTATTGGAACCACACTGCGTGCCCTATTGGCCCTTATGTTGCATCATAAATCAAACCATAAATTGCAGCGTCCAAAATAACATAAACTCTCATCTAACATCTGGTCGGCAGGCAGTTGTTTCTCACAGTTATTTATCACATTCCTTTGCATCATATACTATAATTAAACCCCAGTGGGCCCTATACTCACTTGTCCCGACTATCGTTGGCCCCCTTCTAAAGTGATTGCACAATGTATTATTTTGTTGTTATGGGTTTGTTGTTAGTTTTAGTTTGGTTGAAAAATCGTTGTTCGCTGGACCTGGAATTGGGGAAATGTTCTTTTTCTTATCATGTATGTTCATATGTCTGCCAAGTAACTGAACACATGAGTGTACCCACTGACTGAACTGTTTGTGCGTTGTTGACCTGCTGACTGTTTTGCAAAACCAAAAGATATTGACCTGGAACGTCAAGGGTATGGGGTCCATTCATATGCAAAACAGAATCCTAGCACAGCTCCATTGCTGGAAGGCAAATATAGTTTACCTACAAGTGACCCATCTCTCCACCCCTGACGTGATTAAATGCATACTAAATGGAGGGGCAAGTTATTTGCCACTACGTATTCAGGGGTCACCGCGGATTGGCTGTCTGGTTGAGGGCAAAATTGAACTCAATGGGCGCTATATCTTCGTCCGTGGGACTATGAGATGTTGGTCTTGGGCAGTATATATACCCCAAATACTGAGAAAGATGTGTTTATGCAAAGCATGACCTCAATCCTAGTAGAATGGCCCCATCTCTCATGGCTGTTAGGGGATGATTTTCATGCGGTTCTAGATCTGAGCCTTGACCGTTCACATCCTCCAATATCGAATACTGGTTCTATTATGCAAGCCAAAAGCCCTCTATCATTGGATGTCAAACTGGTCATTGGTAGATATATGGAAGGGCCATAACAGGGTCATACGTGAATACTCCTTCGATTCTCCCCCACATGGCCTACATACCCATTTGGTTCATATCCTTTGCCCAAATTGTACATGTATCACTCCTATGAAACATCATTGACTATTCATCTATTGGAGCCACACTACATGCCCTCTTGGCCCATATGTAGCATCATAAATAAAACCATAAATTGCAGCATCCAAAATAACAAACTCTCATCTAGCATCATGTTGGCAGTGAGTTGTTTCTCATGTTTTTTTGGCATATTCACTTGCATTATTTACTAAAAATTAAGCCCCACTAGGCAATGGTTCAATCGTGCATCTCAAACAAAAATCCATCATTAAAATTGAAAAGCTAAATAAAGTTAAGTGGCCACTTCCCTTTCAAGTGGCCTGTCTTATTATCTTCTGTAATTGCAAAGTCGCCTTTCTTGGAGATGCCTGCACCTTCTGCAGCTGTGTTCCTGCAATTGTAAACACAAAATATAACATATATTACAAACACTCACTAAAAAATACCAAATTAAAATACATTCCTGCTATTAAAAGTCAGTCATAGATGGGTGTAAAGCTCCTCGTCGATATTGAGGCCCTTTGGCTCATGTGTCAAACCTTAGAATTAGTTTGGATTCCTGTCTCCTCAGTTGCAACTCTCTTGCATCCTCTGGTTGATTTAGGGATGCAGCCTAATACCCTATAGGTCAGTTTGGTAGGGTCTGCCTGGTGAGCCAACATAAAGTGATGAGCTGTCACATAGATGTAATTTGCATTTTTTATGGCTCGAAGGTGCTGTAATATGCATTTGCGTACAAGTATGGTGCTACCTATGTACATCTTCAGGCACAGATAAAATAGAACATGAACTGCAAATTCTGTCTTACAAGTCATAGGGAGTCTCAGTCTGACGTGTTGCCTTCCATTTATATCTTGCTTCGTTGACTTAGCTCTTCCTCGCACCAAGCAACAGATACCACACCGTTGGAAGTTACCCACTGCACCCCTCGTATTGGTTCTGCATTGGGGAGGTTTGGAGCTGGTGTTCCACTGAGATCAGGACCTTAAGTGGGTCGGCTCCTGCTGGTGCTCAGCACCTGCAGTTCTAAAAAGCAGGTGCCGAACAGGTGTCTATTGGGCTCTCCATTTTTGCCCTCACCTTCGGGGTGAGAAAAAAAAAATCTTACCTCTGCAGCAGTACCACCCTTCACTGCCTTTGAGGTAACTTCAAAGAGACTCGTTATATATAGTTCTTTTACAGTCTCATCATTTCTGAACTGAAGCATTTTCAATATTATATGGTAATCTTACTTATTGTTTAATAATCTGGATTCAATCACAGAAGCAGCAAAATGCCAGTCACGGGGCACACTATGCTAAGCACAGATTTTTAGCCTACCTCTTTTAAGCCACACACTTAACTGCATTGGCCACGCCCCTTTGAGAGACCACACACCCCTCCAGGTTCTTCATCTAACTTAAAGCCCTGGCTGAGAGTCATGCAATAAGGAGGGAGGAATAACTTGGGCTGCGTAAACAGCCCATAGCTATGGTATGGTATGCCATGTTGGAACAATTTAAAGTCCAAGAAGAGGATACTGCCTCGCGCGTCGTGACACGCACTGGCATCTCTCAACCTGTTGAGTCCTTCTGCTACCCGTTACCCATGTTGTACGTTGACTCATGTGACGGGGTGTGGAGGGACAACTCGCTTTTTCATTAGCTTATGTTGAATGAATTGCGGACGTGGAACTACCATGGTTGACGATGGGGGGGTGTAGTTACGTGGTACTCTACTTTTGCTTTTCCCTTATTCAATCCATCTGTGATTTATAAAACTACGAATTCATGTCTTCTCCATGGCTCGTCGCAGAACCCATAATGCCTGTGCTTTTTCAGACGTATGTGTAGCTGTTCCTAGTCTACTGACCATACCACAATGTATGATAATGTCCATGGCAAAAGGATTTATGTTCACTAAAATCCAACCAAATACATTTAAAAAATAATAATGATATGGAAAGATTTAAACAAATCGATAGGGCACACTGTGAAGAAAGAAGTGGGGGTTCGAAAACACAAAAGGAACTTGTCTGTTTTATCACTGAATCTAACAAACCATCATAAGAAAGAAATGTGCTAAATATTGTCATTTGTGTAAGGCTGGAGCTTTAAAGTAATAGATTGTCGTTCACGGTGCTTTAAATGGGTCGATACTCACCGGTACTGAGTACCGGCACTTCAAAATTTCCGAGCCGTCAGTACCGGCACTTTTTTCAGTCAGGGAAGAGTACCGGTACCCTGATTGATGGCAGAGTAAGGTTTGGTATCTCCTCCAATGCGGGACAAATGCCGCTCTGCATTCAGATGTCTCAGTTGCACGGAGCCCATGAAGGAGACTTTTACAGAGAGCTGCTAACTTTTAGTATAGCCCATTAGAATTCCCCACACTGCAGGGGTTGGGGGGGGCTTGCTTAACACTGTGGTTAACAGGACAGGGTCGTGGGAGACCCGCACTGTTGATTGGGTGTTTAACAACCATTATATAAGAAAGTGCTTTAGCACCCCCACCCCCTCCCCTCTCCCCCTCTCTTTTAGGTGTGTGAAATAGCCTGGCCTCGGGCTACTGGTCTGTAAGCCAGTCCATCTTTCCCAAAGCCGGTTTTCTTATGTCTGTTTTTTCAGCCCAGGTGTTGCTTTCCTTTGTGTGGCTGCATTTGCATGAGAACAGCGACGGATCCATGGGTGCGAAAGTAGCCCTGCCCAAAGAGCAATGAATAGCAGGGACCGAACGCTGCAGCACTCCAGAAATGAGCCTAGGTGACAACCCGAGATAACATAGAAGGAAGGCGGAGGGAGGATTGTAAAAAAGTGAGGTGACAGTTTAAGTTAGAATTGCCACTTTTTTCAAATAATTCCAGATATTCGTTTAGTTTTGAAATGGGGGCTTAAGAATTGTATTTTAATACAAATTCAAATCTGCTGTATTTCTTGAAGTAATTGGTTTAGTTATTGATGAACCACATGCCTGAAATTCAGTTTATAACGCTGCCCTGCAGAATTTACAGGGCGTGGTGGAGCGTGCGCGCACACAGTCACACACGCACGCACACAGTCACACACACATGCACACACACACACACACACACATGCACACGCATACACACACACTTTCACAAATTGGAGATCGTTTTGTACTGCTTTTATTTACTGGAAAAAATATTTACAAAATACAGGCCTCAACAGCGTCCTCCATCAACACAAACAATGAAATACAGGACATCAAATGAAATGCCAGTTATCTAATTTAGGGTATGGGTACATCATGGAGGGGAGAAGAGGAGGAAAGTGTGGGAAAAAACAGTGACAAAATGTAAGAGACTTGTGGAAAAAGTAAGTGAGAGGTGGCAGTAAGAGGGGCAGAACCAGGGAGAGAAGGTTAGAGGCTGTGTAGAAATGAAAGGTTAATCGTGAAAGGAGAGTAGATGTGGATGCAAAGACACTGAACCAGGAGACAGGAAGAGCCTGGCCTTATTATTATTATTATTTCGCGATTTCTAAAGCGCCTGGTGACCCGTAGGCATCCCCGCGCTATTAACCTGTCGCTATCCAGAGAGGGGAGAGAGAGTGTGTTTAATTGGGAAACAGGAATGTTTTGAGTTTCCTACGAAACACTATGTAGGACGGTTCCAGACGAAGGCTGAGGGGGAGTAGGTTCCAGGCTGAAGAGGCTTTGACCGAGAAGCGGCGTCCGCCGGAACGAGCCTTCCTGAATTTGGGCACCTTAGCAAGATGCTCGGCGTCGGAGCGAAGTGATCTTGAGGCTTTATATGGGGTAACCATATGTTTAAGCGCGTCAGGGCCAGCTCCATTCATGAGCTTGTGGGTGGTACATAGGGCCTTGAATTCTATTCTCTGGCGGACGGGGAGCCAGTGTAGGGCTTTGAGGGCGGGCTTAGCCGACACTCTAGGGGAAAGGTTCATGATGAGCCTGGCCGCCGCGTTCTGAGTACGTTGGAGTTTGGCCAAAGAGTACTCAGGGGCCCCTAGATAAATGGCATTGCTATAGTCGAGCCGTGCCAAGACAAGGCCCTGGACAAGTAGTTTCCTGGATGGGAGGGGGAGAAGAGGCAGGATCTTGCGAACGGACCGAAGCAGGCCAAAGCAGGTGCCTGCTGTCTTGGTTGCCTGCGTTTTCATAGTGAGGTCCGGTTCTAACCAAACCCCTAGAGTCTTAATTTCACTTTTGGGAGATGGAATTTCACCGAAGGTGTCGGGCCAGGACGTGGGCGGCAGGGTTATCCGTTTATTGCCTAAGAGCATAATCTCGGTCTTTGCGCCGTTCAGCTTCAAAGCCGAGTCACACATCCATGTATGAATGTCCTGGAGACAGTGGAGCAAACTGTCCGGATGGATATCCAGGTGGGACAGGGATACGACAAGTTGGGTGTCGTCAGCATAGTTAATTATTTTTATCCCGTAGGGGGTCACTACGTCTTCCAGGGGCGCCATATAGACATTAAAAAGGGTTGGGCTGAGTGACGACCCCTGGGGAACTCCGTTCTTCAGTGGACGAGGCTCTGACCGGGAGTTGCCGTCCCACACCTGAAAGGATCGATGGGAAAGGAAGGATTCGATCCATGCTCGCGCCGTACCCACAATTCCTGCCTTGGCCAGGCGGTGTAATAGGACACGGTGATCCACCGTATCGAAGGCGGCGCTAAGATCCAGGAGGATCACTGCCACTGAACCCCCTGAGTCTAAGATACACCTTGCCTCCTCGATGACAGCGAGGAGTGCGGTGTCCGTGCCATGGCCAGGTCGAAACCCGGTTTGGGATTGGCGCAAGATGTTATGGGTTTCGAGAAATTGGGATAGCTGAGCGTTGACTAGTTTTTCAGCCATCTTACTGATGCAGGGGAGCAGCGAGATCGGCCTGTAATTGGACATGTCGTCCGGGTTTAGTTGGGGCTTTTTGAGCAAAGCCTTTACGACTGCATTCTTCCAGTTGGGAGGCACCGTACCACTCGCTAGGGAAGAGTTGATCAGGTCCCTGATGATGGGGGCTGTGGTGGAGGACACCTTTTTAAGGAATCTTACTGGGGCTGGGTCCAGGGGGGAGCCACTTTTCATTTTATCAAGCGTGGCCGTCACCTCAGGGAGGGAGACTGTTCTGAAGGTTTTCAGCTGTGGTCCGCAATTTTCGTCTGCTGTGGCCAGGATGGGAGGGCTGATAGTAGGAATGGAGTCAAGTATCCGTAGGATTTTGGAGTCAAAGTAATCGGCTAGATCCTTGCTTCTGTCTGTGACGGGGGAATGCGGAGGAGGTACAGTAGGGATGTTTAATAATTCTCTGACAATCTGGTAGGATTCTTTGGCTGAGTTAGTCGAGGCTTTTATTCTGTCGTCGTAGAATAGTGATTTAGCTGCTTTCAAGGCAGTCTTGTATTGTCTAACCGCGTTGCGATAAGTATCCTTGTTGCTGTGGAGCCAATCTTTCCTCCAAGATCTCTCAGCCTTTTTACACACTTTGCGTAGGGCTCTAAGATCGGCGTTGTACCAGGGGGCATGGCCCTTGGTTTTGATTATCACCTCACGGTTTTTGATGGGGATGAGGCTGTCAAGGGAGAAGGAGATCCAGTCTCTGAACTGGGTATCAGCCTTGGTCGGGTCGACTGCAAGAGTGGGGGTGGAGGCGTCAAGCGCCAGGGCCCAATTGTCGGTCGAAAGTCTGGACCAGGCTCTATCCTTGGTAAAGGTTGGAGGCTTGTGTGGTTTCTTAAAGGGCCCCGGGAGATGAGTCAGGACCAGGAAGTGGTCTGTCCACGGGAGGGGGATGGAATTAGTGAACTGGAGGGAAGGGATGTTGGAGAGTATCGGGTCGAGTAGGTGACCTTTCGCATGCGTGGCTCCTGCGTTAGTCAGGGAGAAGCCAAGGGCGCCAAGTTCGCTGATTAGATCGGACGACCCGATGTCGGTTGGGTCATCGAAGTGAATATTTAGGTCGCCTGTGATCAGGAAGTTGGAAGTTTGGTAGGCCAGGGAGGAGACGGATTCCAGTAAATCGGCGGAGAAAGGGCCGAAGTGGCCAGGGGGTCTGTAGATCAGAAGGCCTGATAGGGAGTAGGTCGGCGAGAGCGTTAGCGTGAACAAACAGCTCTCCGACTCCTTACTCTGGATCTCGGTGGAGCGACAGGTGAAGTGGTCTCGGTAGATGATGGCTATCCCACCACCTCGACCTGCAGGGCGGGGTTGGGACATAATGAGAAAGCCCGGGGGAAGGGCCGCGACTATGTCAGCGTTAGAATGGCTAGTGATCCAGGTTTCGGTAAGGAATAGTACATCCAGGTCGTGGTCGATGACTAAGTGATTAATGAGTAGGGCGTGCTTGGGGAGGGATCTACAGTTCAGTGTCGCTAGTTTGAGGCCCGGAGGAGGGGCGGCCAACCTGGGAAGGACAAGGTTTCCCGGTTTGCAGATGTTACAGCCGATGAAGGGGACATTTGGGTCATGTGTGTCATGACAGTTGTTGTTTTTCGAGGGTCTGAGGCTAAGGAGATCACGCCGAGAGTAAAGTTTCCTGATGGCGGTCGGTTCCGGCATGGGGGCTGGCCCTAGGCCCGGTCGTGCGCGGACGGGCGCAGACGGGCTTACCTTAGGCGCGCCTTCGGCGCGCAAACGGCGCTCCCGCTGCGCTCGTCCGCTGCGCTGGTAAGGCCGGCACATTTGTAGTCCTTGAGGGTGGGCGTGGCCTGGCAGTGGGCGTGGCTAACGCTTAGGGCGTTCCCTGTCTCAGCGCGGACCGCTGTCTCAGGGAAGGGTGCGGAGGGCTGTGTCGGCGCGTGATGTGGGCGCTTTCAACAGGTGAGCTCCTTTTTAAAATCACAGGAAATAACAATGAATAACAAAGTTTTTAAAAGCAAATTGGTGAAAATAGCAGTCCTCCGGCTTCCGCCTCAGAGGATAATAACAAGTGATTTTAGCAAACGCTTAGAACCAGCGTATTTGTAGCCCTTGAGGGTGGGCGTGGCCTGGCAGTGGGCGTGGCTAACGCTTAGGGCGTTCCCTGTCTCAGCGCGGACCGCTGTCTCAGGGAAGGGTGAGGAGGGCTGTGTCGGCGCGTGATGTGGGCGCTTTCAACAGGTGAGCTCCTTTTTAAAATCACAGGAAATAACAATGAATAACAAAGTTTTTAAAAGCAAATTGGTGAAAATAGCAGTCCTCCGGCTTCCGCCTCAGAGGATAATAACAAGTGATTTTAGCAAACGCTTAGAACCAGCGTATTTATAGCCCTTGAGGGTGGGCGTGGCCTGGCAGTGGGCGTGGCTAACGCTTAGGGCGTTCCCTGTCTCAGCGCGGACCGCTGTCTCAGGGAAGGGTGAGGAGGGCTGTGTCGGCGCGTGATGTGGGCGCTTTCAACAGGTGAGCTCCTTTTTAAAATCACAGGAAATAACAATGAATAACAAAGTTTTTAAAAGCAAATTGGTGAAAATAGCAGTCCTCCGGCTTCCGCCTCAGAGGATAATAACAAGTGATTTTCCGCCCTTTGCCTTAGGGCAAAGGGCTGAAGCAGTGCTTTAAATGGGCCGGTACTCACAGGTACTGAGAACTGGCACTTCTTATTTTTATCACTGTCAATACCGACCCATCGCCACTACGTAGGAGAGTACCAGTACTCATGAAAGGTAAGCTCATTGGCGGCTAGTGCTGGTAAGCACTAGGCTGTCCAAGAAGAAGCTGTCTCTGACAGCCAAGGCGCTTCTGTAGTCCTTAGCTCAGCCGCTTTTCTGTACCTCTGCTTATTTCTTTGTGTGTATGCACACTTGAGGATATATAGCAGTGTCTCAAACAACAACAAATAACAGTATGACATTAAGAAGTTGCAAATATTACAAACCAAGGACATTTTTAACTTATTATCCTGTTTTTCTTTCACTTTGTGTAATGATTTAACCTGTTTTGTTAACATAAATGCAGTTCTGTTGTGTTTTGATATGTGCTGCAACCTGTATAGAGGTCAATATGTATCATCATATCTTGACCATAGCCCCGCCCATAGCCCCACCCACTTGCCACACCTCTAGGTCATTTTAATGAGTACCTGCACTTATTTTTTCCCATTTAAAGCACTGGTCGTTCAGTAACATTACTTGTCACGTGACAGGATACATTGGGCATGTAAACCTTATTTTTAACATAAACTCATGGGGGCAGATTTATGTTAACTGGCGCATCCCCAGGGATGCCCCAATTAATGTGCGCCACAGTGCGCCACAGCTCCGCCACCCATGGTGCGCCGCATTTATAATGCCGCGCACCATGGTGCAAAAACGGCACAGATGCGTGACGCATCTGTGCGGGAAAGGTGGCGCATTGCTGGAGTTGCGTCACAAGCACGACGCAGCTCCAGCAAGGCTCAGGGGTGCCCCATCTTCACAATGCTGCGTCAAGACCTACGCCTGCTTCAAGCAGGCGCAGGGTTTTGACGCAGCATTGGCCTGAAAGTGACTGAGTGAAATCTCATAGATTTCACTCAGCCACTTTCAGGAGGCGTTCCTGCGCAGGAACGCCCCCCCTGCGCAGGAATGCCTCCTTATGGCGCAGGGCTTTACAACGTGACGCATCTCCTAGATGCGTCTTGTTGTAAATAGGGCGCATTGTTTGCGCCGCCGTTGCATCAAATAAAGTGACGCAATTGCGGCGCAAGGGCATCATAAATCTGCCCCATAGATCGTTAGCTCACTTGGACCGGCTTATTACACTTCAAGGTTTGCACGCTCATACAACAGGAAGCTGTAATACTGATGGCTGAAAAAGAAATAACGTGAAAGTAAAAATTTTAAAATAAAAATGTATACTTCCAAACATGAAGGTTAAGTTAATGATTTTCGCACTTTTTTCTAGTGATATTACAAAAATCATACGAGAGCAACATATCGAAATATATTTTTGCATGCTTGAATGCAACTGTCGTAACGATAACACACAGAAAATAGTTTATTAGGTCAATTGCTCACATTTCTTGGTGAATAAATATGTCTGTTATTCATTATGTATTTTGAAGAGATTGTTTCCAAATAATAGCCAATAGATGGCGCTAAAGACATTGTTTTGAATATATTTCTCCTGCCCAACCACTCGAACTGATAAAAGACTACTTTAGAGACGGGAAGGTGGAATAGGAAATGAAGAATTTAAATTTTAAAAAAAATTCCAGAGTGTTTTTATTTTTGCGTTTATTAACGCAAAAATACGTTGTTATGATCAAAATGCATTTATGAATTAGACAAAACTTACTTAATTAGAATTGTTTTGAAATGAATTTAAAAAAAGGGTAATACTTGTTTAGTATTAATAGTAAGACCTGTTCGATTGCTGTTTTAACTGTTTGCCTGAAAATGTAATTTTATATATATATATATATATATGTGTATATATATATATATATATAGATATAGATATATTATGCTGTCCGTGTGTTGCAGAATAAACTAAACTTACTCACGGAAACTTTGGGTCTGCTATTTTCTGATGGCGTTGGTGTGACACGATACTTCGGCGCTGTTTGGTGAGAACCCTTGTGGATATATATATATATATATATATATATATATATATATATATATATATATATATATATATATATATATATATATATATATATATATATATATATATATATTAGTAAGACCACTTGTCGGATGAACATCGGAATAGGCTCCTTGTAACCAACACGCACGGCCTGGTGATACGCTTTTCAAAATAAAAAATTAGTTTGAGGGCGATGGCACATAAGTAGTCACTGCGGGTGCCTGCCAGGGACTCTGGGACAACGCATGGAATTTTTTAAATATTAGAAAAGGTTAACCGGCTTGGAATGACGCCGTTTTAGTGAGCGAGCAATGACATAGTTGTCTATTTTTATCGGAATCATCCGTTTCTACATTCTTAGCCTTCAATGCGAGCCCAGGGAGTCGGTTTTCCGGTTAGCATTCCTGTGGTAACGGCCACAAGAGCGGTTTTGTCATTTATTCAGAGCCGGAAGTCCAGCAGACGTCAGTGCTTTTATGTGGTAAGAAGTTGGTGCTTAAGGACCAGCACGTATGTTGATAGATGCGGAAAAACAGTGGACGGGACATATGTTGGATAATGAATACGTAGTAGACATTAAAGAATTAAAACCTAGACAGAAAACCTACACGATGACAAATGTATAAATTAATACGATTTACATTTTAGTGATCAGTTTTTACTGAACGTGATAGTAGCGACAGGTGTTGAGGGGTGGTGGGAGGGGGGGCTTGGACAGTCAGGAAATAGTGATTTTAATTTAAGAAAGTGGGTTGTAAGCAGTGGCGTAGCTAGGGGGGGGGGGCGGTCCACCCGGGTGGCACGAGTTTCGGGGGTGGCGCCTCCCCCCCTATCACCTGCCGTCTCGGCATCCCAACCCTGCTCAAAGCGTTGTTTGCCGAGATCTCCTCGTGCATATCTAATCAATATCAAGAAGGAGGGGATTACACTCACAACCATTTGTTGAGGCTGGAGAGGCCCAGTGCCTCGAGTGAACCCTCCTTAAACGCACTGACTTCTATAGCGTTATTGGGCAATACCATCCGGGACTGGGATCCCGGGACCTTACAAAACTGGCATTGAGTACAGAATGTATCCCTTCTTTTACAATCGTTCCACGGGGACAATTGCTTTTAATTGGACTTTCTGGATGTTTTGCTATGGTATTTGTCTATGGGGCTGATTTCAATCCACAATGTTGATTAATGTTATGTCGTAACGAATTAAATATAATGATTGAAGAAATGTTGCACTGCCACTTGTGAGTTTCTAACAAATTACTTAAACATACACTGTATTATTACGATGCACATCAAAGTCTATGATTCGGACTATTTTGATATATGTGACTGTATGACTATAGATGAGGCTAGTTTGCTGCAGTCCTGTTTGTGGATACTCTTTTACCCAGAACTCTCCCACACCCTATTCGCTTTAGATATAGGTCTGCTGCAGAACTTTGTCCCTGTGAGTCTCCTCGGCCACCGTTGTGATTGATGAAAGGTAGAGCAAGTTGTATTCAGTTCGCGCTCTTACATTTGGCAGGTTCCAGGGGCGTTTTGCCTCCCACCCTGTGAATTGTGTGGACAGGAATTTAAAGAGGCAGGTCAGGTCCATGGCCATCAAGTATTGTGAGGTGAATACAATCCCATACATAAATTTGTAATCAATTTCAATGTTCAGAATATATTTTATATCCCATAGCTGCAATAACTGCAATGCAGGTATTTAGTAAAAGGAATTTAACTTCACCACTGGTCCTTTCAGTCTACAGCAGATATGGGGTAGATAGCATTTGACACAACGTTTACAAACTAAATGTGTGATTATATTTTATATAAGCATAAACTAGCCAGCATTTTACAGGAAAGATGCAATCTCAATGATGTTATACTTTGGAAGCAAGAGGAAAATATACATCCTTCGCTCCTACTTCTCATATCTTAACTCTGTGAAGCCCTGCAGAGGGAAACTGGCATAACATGGGAGGCCACATAAGAAAATGAATTTCCTTGCAAACACTTTTCTTTCTTCCAGACCTGTTCTTCAATCACACCCTCAGAGGGTGTATAATGCTGACAGGACTCAATACCTACTAAATGATAATTAAATATATGGCAGTCATGAACAGATAGATGTTATTCGTTCCAGAGCGATCACAAACCCAGATATTTTGCATTCCAAAACCTATCACATCTCCGGAACTGATGGGCACATTAAAAACAAGGCCAGTATGAGCAAATACATGTATCATAAATTCCATCACAGCAAATAAGATTGATCACCTCAGACCCGGTGTCTGTCGAAATGGAAGCAGAGCAACAGCAGTCTATAAAACTTGAGTAGAGGTCAGGCATAATACATTCAAAAATTGTAAACAATTGGTGAGCTGAAATGCATTATGTTTTGGATGATAAGGCAAGGTAATGCCCAACTGACCATATGGTACAAGGGCTAGAGATTGTTATATTAGTAAAAGGAACACCCATTCAAACTCTCTTTGCCTTTCTAATAGTCAGTTAACAAATGAAAACAATATTGATTGAAAACAATGCACCATTGATTAAGTTCCCCATAGCTGATGCCCTTTTCCGATGTTGCAGACTAATGCCAGCCACGTCCTGAAATATCTTGCAATTATTGAACTTAACTCTGTGAACAGATTCTTTACCATGATCTATACAAGCAGGTCTACTGTTTGTGCGTCACATAAGTTCTTGATAACATCATAGTAGTTCTCAAGTGCTTTTAACAGGTGCAATTCCACTTTTGCAGATTTATTCAATAAAATGCTTGTTTACCGATTAACCATTTGGGTGAAAAATAGGGGTAATGTCCATCAAATGATTTCTACAATTAAATGTGTATTACTTCTTTATTGTCAAATTGACAAACTTAAGGTATTTTGGTAAAATATGTAAGTAGACAGGATTGAACATCCCTCTGTAAACATTCCTTAAGACCGATTATATATGTCCTTAGCAACATGTTTACAGTTGAGTAAATGCAACACATTTCCTCTAAGTTCACAAAGATGGTGAACGTGTTATGAAGTGTAAGTTAAACCTTTTCAATATCAATTTATTGGTCTTGAGAATTGGAAAATACCATAATATTGAACGTGCTCTAGATTTTGAATGTATCTTCTGTTTAAGTATCAAATTGAATACAAGACAGTTAGTAACACAAAAACTCACCTATTACAGGAGCCTTGTGATAGAGCGCCTTTGGAGAAATGTTTTCCTTTGTACTACTAATGAGACCTCATAATGACTTCTCTACATTGTGATGATTACTTGCTTTTTCAAGTTCATGTTCCGGGGTTGGGTTAGTACATAGCTGGGGGGCTAGAAGAAGGAGATTAAGTTCTGGGATGGTAGCAACAAGGTGAAACAATGAGTATTTTTCGACTTCCTAACGAGCTGCAGAGAAGTAATGTCTGAGTTAAAGGGGTGTCCGACTGTTTTACTCTCTGCAGGCCCACTTCCATGGCAAGATGGTATGGTACGAAGAAAGATCTTGTAGTGCATTCCTTTTTCAGTTTCAAAGTAAATTTATTGATAAAAAGTAATATGATGACAAATAAGATACAACAGTGATTGAAAGGAAAAAATACAAAGGGGCATATTTACATGTTCTGACGCATCTCTGCAAATCAGCGGGGATGCGCCAGAACAGATGCGTCATGCAATCCTCTCCTTCCGTAATCACAGATGTGCCGCATTTATAATGCGACGCACTATGGTGCGAAGATGCGTGACGCATCTTGTGGCATATGGGCGGCGCATTGCAGGAGTCACGCGCAAGCGCAACGCAACTCCTGCAATGCACAGGGGCCACCCATACTCAACGTGGTGCATCACTACTTACGCCTGCTTCAGGCAGGCGTAAGGATTTGACTCCGCAGCATCGTAAAATTGACTCAGTGAAATCTTGTAGATTTCACAGCGTCAGTTTTACAGGGCTTTCCTGCGAAGGAACGCCCACCCTGCGATAGAACGCCCACATGAAACCTGAAAGCAGGTTTCATGTGGCGCAGGGCTTTACAACGTGACGCATCTGCCTAGATGCGTCACGTTGTAAATAAGTCGCAACGTGGCGCATTGTTTATGCCGCCGCTGCGTCACAAAAGTGACACAACGGCAGCGTAAAAGTGTCGCAAGGGGCTTGTAAATCTGCCCCCATACAGTATAACAGTCGGAAGTAATAATTATATAAAATATATAAAAAAGATAAATCAATTTTGGCATGTTAAAGGAACAAAAGAATAAGAAGCCATACACATTAGAAATGTCAAAAAACTAACTTATTATGCAAGATATTCAAGAAGAAAAACAAATACAATAAAATTGAATTGAAGAATAACAACAAAAAAGGAAGTCATGGAGGTTTGGCTACCTCTTGCTGCAAGGGAGTCTGGGACAGAGAGCGCTTGGCACTTGCATCAATGAAGAGCATGACAGGTGTCCAGAGATCCATTCGTTTCAATGCCAGGTGCAGGGGATAAACATATGTTGTGTCTAGTCTATGATTGTAACAAATAGCGTACCACCATGCCTGATACGATAATTTGGTAAAGTTCTTCCAGTTTTTAGTTATATGTTGGAAAGCTTCTGCTAATAAAAGATCAATTATCCTTGTGTTAGAGTCGCAGCCGTCCCAAATAGGAGATATGCTGCCTAAAAAAATATGTAGAATGGAAAAAGGGTGACCGGAAGAAAAGATAGAATTAATTTGGGACCAAACCTGATCCCAAAACTTCTGGACAAGGTTGCAGTTAAAAAGCAAATGGAATAAGTCTGCATGTGTTGAGGCGCAAGTCCAACAAGCATCTGAGATTCCAGAATGTCTTTTACCAAGAGCAACCGGAGAGAGTAAAAGTCTATTGTATATCAAAAAAAGTGTCTGAGTAGTGTTTGCAGCCCTGGATGATGTCCGTAGTTTAAGCCATATCTTATCCCAAAATTCCACAGACCAGGACACTGCCAAATACCCCTCCCACAAAGTCTCTGTCTTAGATTTAGCTCTCGGAACAGATGGGCCATTTAAAAGCTTGTAAATTATAGAAGCTCTAGTGCCATGAGATAAGAGGGGCCGAAGAGCTATTATATGTGTAGGATCTTGAGGAGAATTTATATGTTGCATGTAGGCAGATTGAATTGCACGTGTTATGATGGAGTATTTAGAACGGAAAGTGGATGGTAAGGCAAAAGAAGCTGCAGCTTGTGAGAAAGGAATGAGCGCATCATGTTCATATAAGTGACATACCCAAATTAGGCCTGGTTATCTCCAGGATTTCCAAAAAATGGGTTTATTGTTTATTAAAATAGAGACGTTGTGCCAAATGGGTTGATCAAGAAAGGAGGGCAAGAGAGAAGGTGGAAGAATTTTGGAAGTGTATTTAATAATGGGAGTGGATATAGATTGTGGTTTCCGAGAGAAGGAAAGATATTCAGAAAATAAAAAAGGGGAGATAAATGACTGTTCGAGCTTAGCCCAAGGAGGATGATCTGTGGGGGTTTCAGAGAGCCACTTTGATTCTTGGTTTAATAAGAAGGATTTATGATAAAGAGGAAAATTGGGATAGTTCACCCCACCTTCTGTCTTTGGACGGACCAATTTCGAGATGGACATTCGCGATTTCTTATGACCCCATAAAAAGGTAGATAAAATATAGTTAATTTTTTAAAAGTCTTTCAAAGGAATAGAAAGCGGAATATTGGAGATCGTATAAAGAACTATAGGAGAGAGTATAATTTTAATGGTATCCAACCCGCCCCACCAAGACAGGTATAAAGGGTGCCACTTTGCAGGTAAGGTAGATAATCTTTGTGCGCAGTTCTCCATACAGCGGGTAATTGTACCTGAAATGGAGGAAGTGAAATGGAGACCCAAGTATTTAATATATTTGGAATTCCATGTAAAACCTGAGGTCGTAAAGTCAGCCTGAAAGGTATATTTGGTGAGTGGTAATATTTCGCACTTATCTTTATTCAATTTGTAACCAGAGACATATGCAAAGGAATCAACTTCTTCCAAAAAATTGGGAAGAGAAATTTGGGGTTGTGAGAGAAATAATAGAACATCGTCGGCATAAGCCGCCATCTTGACATTAGTTTGTTGAAAGTTGAATCCGTGAATATTATCATTTTGACGGATACGTATCAAGAAAGGTTCTAAAGCAAGGTTGAAAAGAAAATGAGATACTGGACATCCCTGCCGGACACCTCTACCTAGGGGAAAATAGGATGAAATGCCACCATTTGCCTATACAGCCGCCCTTAGATTTGAGTACAGAATAGAGATCAATGCAGAGATTTTTGGGCCAAAGCCAAACCAATCTAGCGTACGGAAAAGATATGGCCATACCACTCGGTCAAATGCATTCTCAGCATCTGGAGCAATAGCCGCTAAAGAGTGAGAAGAATTAGATGACTTAGAAAGAATATCAAAAAATAGCAGAGTATTATCTGTTAATAATCTACCCTTGAAGAAACCAGATTGTTCCGTCCCCAGTAAGTTAGGTAATTGGGATTCCAAACATAAGGCTAGAGCTTTGGAGAAAATCTTATAATTAATATTGACCAAAGAAATGGGTCGATAATTTTTGCAGAGTTGCGGATCTTTACCCTCCTTAGGAATGAGGCAAATAAGGGCGTCCAAAAAAGAGTCAGAAGATACAACGGATTGTCAAAAAGCAAGTATGAGAGTATAACGTTTAGGAATAAGCAGAGATGCAAAGTGGGTAAAAAACTCTACAGTGAAGCCGTCTGGACCAGGGGCTTTGTCATGTTTGAGTGTTTTTTAAGGCGGCAAGGAGTTCCTTCTGTGTGAGATCAGTCTCTAACGATGAAAGATCTGGGCAGTTATTAGGGGCGCGCCGGATCTTGGATAGAAATTGAGTTATGTATTGATCAGAAGAGAGAGTTTCTGAAGTGTACAACAATTTATAAAAAATGAAGGAATTCAGTTAGGATGTCATCATCTTTGAATTTCAATGAGTTATCTCAGCCATATACCGAATCTATATTGAGTTTATTCTGCTTGACCTTTAAATAGTTAGCTAGTAATTTCCCAGCTTTATTCTGGCCCCCATAGAATTTTGCACTAGATTTTAGCAAATAATTTGAAGCATTATTTGTTCTATCTTTGTTAAATTGAAACTTAGCCTTAAGAAGATCAGATAAGCATTCTTTCGACTTAGAAGAATAATATGAGTGTTCTAGTTTTTTAATTCTGGCTAGCAAGTCATTAGTGATTCATTGTGCTTTTTTCCGCCTATTTGAGACGAATCTTATAATAAAACCCCTAGCTTTGAATGCGTCCCAAACTACAGGAAAGGAGATGGTATCCGAATGATTAAAGAGAAAATATTCGTGAATAAAGGAAGTGAAGGAGGAAGTAAAAGCCATGTCTAGAAGCAAAGTGTTATTGAAACGCCATTTCCGAGATATTTTAGGTTTGTGCAGAGTATCTGAAAGTATGGCAACAGGGGCATGATCAGAGATCAGAATAGACCCAATGTCCGCTGATATGAGTGATTGCGAGATATGGTGAGAAAGGAAAAGGTAATCAAGTCTTGACTAAGTGTGATGTGTCGGTAAGTAAAAGGAAAATTCCCTCAGTGTAGGATTACAAAGTCTCCATGCCTCAATAAGTTTGTGTTGCTTAATTGTTTGTGTAAAAAGCTTGTGAGATTCGTGGGGGATGAAAGGACTTGATGACTTCCGGTCTAAAAAAGGATCAAAAACCTCATTATAATCTCCTGCAAGTATAAAATTATCGTTGTATTGTTGTGTGATTTGTTGGGCTAAGGAAGTCCAAAGGGAAGCATCTCCATTTGTAGGCGCATAAATATTCAAAAGTGAGAGTGGGACACCATCTACCACAAGTTTAACGAAAACTCATCTACCCGTTTGATCTGTACATTGCATTATTACCGTAGCTGAAATGGATTTGCGAAGAAGTATAAGAACCCCAATGCGTTTACCATCTCCCGGGGAAAAGAAAACCTCCCCCACCCAGCTTCTCTTCAACTTTGCGGATTCTTTGGCTGATAGATGCGTCTCCTGTATACAAGCAATATCAGTGTTAGGCTTGGCCCAGTGTGTCAGGACTCTCTGTCGCTTGATAGGTGAGTGCAAACCCATGACATTCCATGAAACAATCTTTAAAGGCATATAGTAAAGTTGTAAAACTGCATTAAAAGCCAATTAAGACAAAATCTTAAACTAAATAGGCTGTAATCAACATCAATCCAACTGTATGTAAATTGAAACGGTTGAAAATGAAAAGGAAAAGGAAAAGGGAAAAGTAGAAAAATAGTGACTCAAGAAGATAAAAATAGATCAAGGTATAGAGAAGTGTTGGAAGGAAAAAATAGGGAGATAGACGCCGTGAGATGTAAAGAGACTAGAAAAGAGGGAAGATAACAGAAAATAAGAAGATAATAGATACAATAATAGACTTACATAATATCCAAAACATATAAGGGGTGGAGGGATGGAGGCCACACAGAACAATGACGTGTCCAAAGCTCAGGAGAGGAGGCAGACAAGGAAGACGTCATCAACAGACTTCAAAACATGAGGAAGGGTGCAAAATGTAAGAGGAAACCTGTGGGAAGAAAAAAGAGAACAATATATAACAGAAGTAAGGAGAGAACGATAAAACTATGTCAACAAGTGAATAGACTAAATGTAAGGCATAAACAGAATCAGAAGTCACAAGGAAAAAAAAAACGAGAGACTCATGAGATGATCCACAAAAGATTATTTAGAGCTTGATGAAGAGGCAGTGTCCATTGTGTCTCTTCAGCTTCAATGGGTCATCATACGTAATAGTGTTGTTGTTGAAAGTCACTTTAAAAAGGCAAGGGTGAAAGAGACCATAGCGTGCTCCCATTGAACGGAGTTGCGGCCGAAGGGCCAAAAATTCCTTTCGGCGATCTGCAGTTGATTTGGCGTAATCCTGAGAAAAGTAAATTGAGTCTCCTGACCAGGTGATGCGATTTATGGCTCTGGCTGCCGATAAAATTTTCAGTCGATCAGTGTATTCGAGAAAGTATAGGATCATACCCCTTGGTTTTTTTGTAGGGGAAGCGGACATCATACTAGGTGTGGGGCCCAGACGATGAGCTCTCTGTATATTCAAACTGATGTCTTCTGGTAGCTTGAGAATTTTTGGCAAAAAGGATTTGAAAAAAGCAATGGGATCGGAACCCTCCGTCACTTCAGGAAGACCATGAATGCGAAGGTTGTTCCTCCGATTTCTATTTTCCAAATTTTCAATTTGTTTGTGTAGAACTGAGGCTTGTGCGCATAAAAAGTCCACTTTGGATGCAGAGGAATTGAGGGAGGTCACATTTTGTTCCAATAAGGCAACTCGTTCATCCACATTTGACCATTTGTCAGAGAGCTTCTGCAATGTAGATTTAGTGTCCTCAATAAAAGGGCGTAGAGCCCTAATTTCTTCCAACAAGATGTCCATTGTGACTGAGGCGGGCTGTTTAGGTGGGGAAGGAGGGTCTTTCTTCAGTCTCTTAATTTTCCTTTGGTGCTGGAAGGAGCAGAGGAAGTGGAAGATGATGCCGAACCCTTGGGTGTGGTATCAGATAAGTCCTCCATTGATAAACACTGGTAACGTGAACTAGTATGGATCAAAAGATTTGCATATGACTGAGTCCAAACTGGGGTGGTGTGGTGAGCAAAAGAATGATGGATTAAACCCAGATCCTTGAGACAGGGGTGATTGTTTGCATTGTCTAGCATTCCGTCCATCAATTGTTTCTTTTGCATAAGTCGTCCTAGGTGGGAAGGGTATGCCCAGACGTGGGTCCCGTGCTTACTACACCACTGGATTCAAGCTAGCCCAGCTGATAAAGGGTGATGCCCTGAAACCGGTCCCAGGATGCTTGCTTCCGGTCCAGGGAGGACCTGGCTTGGCAGTTTGTGTGGGACTGTTCCCACAAGGAACAGGGTCAAGACCGATTTGCATATGGCTGGGTCCCAACTGGGGTGGTGTGGTGAGCAAAAGAATGATGGATTTAGCCCAGATCCTTGTGACTGGGGGTGAATGTTTGAATTTTCTAGCATTTCGTCCATCAATTGTTTCTTTGGATCTAGAATTGCTGGCCAGTAACCACACAAGACTACTGGATCTTTATATCTGTTTTTTGTTCCAGTAGTGTTTTGTGTTTTGTAAGGTTCTCTGTGCTTTCCATTCATTGGATTAGTTTATTCTTGAAAATTTATTTTATATTTGAGACATCATGAAAGCGTTTGTTATCATAAAATCTGCGCAGAATTTGTGGATGTGGCCTGGCAGATCAGCTACATGTTTCCTTTTGGAGCAAGACTAATACTGATTTGCATATAGTTGCTCCCAATCTGGAGTGGAGCAGTGAACAAAAAAACACAATGGACTGAAATGCAATGTGAATGATTGCCAGTATCTGTGACATCCGTCATCTATGCTGTATTTTATCCATGATTTATTCCCATTATAGGTCTGTTGTACTGTAACTCTACTCACTCAACACACTTCCCTTGAGTTTTGCCATGGCTATTTTCCAGTCTCAGCCAATAAAGTGAAGGAGGTTTATGTGAGATACTCTTTCTGTTGCAGACTGAGCATCCTGACAACGGAATGCTAGGGACCTTGTTATTTCCATCTTTAAGAGAGCCCAGAGGTCCAGTATAATGACCTGCTTTGGAAAGCTTAGTCTGACACTCTTAAACGCTTTAGAATGGAATACTTCATGGCACAGCGGCCCACTACAACACATCCTCTTATACATCTATACAATTACTAATATAAACCTTAATCACTGAGGTTTCTCTGCACTTTGCTAGAAGCACATAGAAAGCTGATTGATAACGTTAAAAGAGAAAGGTTTTTAGTAAATTACTAAATTTAAGAGAGTTTGATCCACATAAAGCTTTATTGCATAGGCATTTCACAGTTTGCCCACTGTCAATGAAAAGGCCTTATCACCTCTCTTATGCTTTTTAGTTTTGTGTATATTAGCCAAGTATTGTTTACTCGCCTTGAGGTGAGGGGTGGGGCTTACCACTTACATTTGGTAGCCAGAAACCCAGGTGTGCCCAAGTAGAAAGCAAAATTGACCAGAACAGCTGCTTTAAAATTTATTCTGGAGATGTGAGCTATCCTTTCAACCTTAGCCATTAATTGTGCAATATTTGTAGTTACCATAATCCAGTCTAGACAGAATGATTGCATCTATAACTAAAATAGAGAGAAATCTTGTTTAGGAAGGGAAGCAGAGCTTTTAGATATTTTAATTTCCAAACACAAGTTTTGTTTATTGTCACAATCCTGGGGCTGAAGACAAGGTGATTTATCTCCCTGGAGCCGACTGCGCCCTTCTTCTATTACAGGGCCGATACAGCGAGACCGGAAATCAGGCATCCCAGGGGAAACTGGAACTCCCTTGAGACCTGCGAGTAACTAGAAGAGGAGGCAGACTCAGCAAAGGAGGAGACCGCAGGCTGGAGAAGAGCACTGCTGAATGTTCGTCCAGGTGGGGGTTGTGGCGGGAGACTCCAAGTTATCAGTTTCGGACTCGGAGCCAGAAGAGTGGAGACGGGAAGAACTGGAGGCCCGTGCGAGTATGGCTGCAACTGGAGAACGGGAGACGGATTTGGGTGGCTGGATGAGTCCGACTCCTAGCCACATTCCCGGAGGGACTTGGCTTAGACAGTTGTGTGAAAGGATCCTGAACAGAGCTGGTAGATGGGAGGGAAAGTCATAAATGGGAGTGGGCGGGAATAGAAGGCGATAATGATTTTCTTTTGAGAAGACAAGAGGGGAAGGGAAACAGGACTATCCTCTCTCTCAGAATATTTCTGTGATTGAGCTTCTTCTCTCCACTATTTCCTGACCATATTTGCTTGAAGCACCTTTCCTACTAACCCCACTTCCAGGGAGAAAAAATATAAAAACCCCTATAACAATTACTTACCTGAACTTTCCTTTCCTTTCGAGGGTACAGGTGAACAGGAACTTGCAGAGGGCCTAAGAAAGGAAGAGGAAGAAGTAGTTTATACATTTGGGACTCAAGCCTTAGTAGTATATCTTTTATTCGATACATTTAAAATACAGATCATAAAAAAAGTACAAGAAATACAAAAGGCTACAATAATAAATATGGTAGGCCGAAATTCATTTAATAAACCGTAGGCCAAAATTCATTTAATAAAATGCCCCTTCTGTGCCTCTTAAACTTTGCGCATATGTGCATTACAGTTACCTAGATAATTCATAAACATTTATGGAATACAATTCAAAATAACATAAAAACAGGCAGTGTATCGCTAAAACCTTTAAAACAACGGGGATCTCCTTTTAAAAAAAAATGTCCTAATGACAATATATAACAGTCGATAAGATTCAGCTTAATAATAACCTAGTAACCATTAAGAGGGCTAGGGTCCTATGAGGTTCCTCCTCCTTACGCAGGCCCATAAGAATGTGGCTATCGAAAAACAAACAATGGGGTCAGAGAGGTTCTTTTAAAAATAAATTCTGTCCGACGTTGCCTAAAATGAAGATGCCTTAGAATCTGATACAATTCTCTAGTTCTTCTAAAACAGCCCACAAAATCGAAATATATGTAAGTCAGACTGCTGTGATTGATTATCGCATGGGCACAGTGTCAGTTCAGAGTGCTTAAATTTTCTCGCAGGAAAACCCAACATCGGGAGGATTCCGGTTCGATCAGAACCTCAGTAGAATCTATCCATCATGTGATAATCTATTACTCTCTAAAGAGGAGTCCCCCCTCTATGATGGGCAGAGTCAACTGATATAAAAGAACTGTTTGTTTCCCACAGTTTCTTTCTTGTCAGTTAGGTGGCCCTAGATACAAAGTTATCATTTAGTTTCTGTTTCACAATCTTTGTAGATGCACTTTGGTCGTTGACTAATTCAGCTAACCCAAGGGCGGTTGGGTTGACTCTACATATTGCAGCCGCCTAATATTATGTTTATTATCGAATTTTAAGCAGTTTTTAATTATGATTTCTGTTAAATTTACAGTGTCCCTTCGCCAAATGGAATTTCACAGTAAAATGGTGCTAGCCTAATGCTGTCTGAAACATAGGGTAATTCCAACTCAATTTGGAAAAGATAATTTGAGTAAAAACTAGGGAAGGAAACTAGTCTCTTCAAAAATCTATCTTCAAGGATCTGGAGGGAATCTATAGAAGACATACCCCATACTCCTGCCCCGTAATTAGCAGCCAATATAGTCATTTTTATTGGCTCTAAAGGTCTTGTGCCCTGCTTCTTTGCAAATGACAGAATAGCTGCCATGCTCCTCTCCATACCTATGGCCCTACCCACCACCAAGCTTGAGCAAGTTTGTTTTTTGTCATATAGGACCCCTGGGTATGGAAAGGTGTCTACCACCTCTAGTTTACGTGAGTCCATATAAAAATATGGTACTCTATCACGGAAACCGGCCACTGCTATGACAAAATATTTAGCTTTATTTACCTTCAGGTCCAATGACACCATACATGATGCATATGCCATTCTTAGATGTTGGAGAACCGCTCCCGTTCTGGAAATGAATACTGCATCATCAGCATAGGTCAGTATTGGTACGGGGAGTGTGTCAAGCACAGGGACATCTGGAGTTGAATCCAAGAGGGCTGCCTCAACCCCATTTGCAAAGATGGAAAATAAAAATGAGGCAAGGACACACCCTTGTCTGACCCCCCTGGCGATCTTAAACACACAAGTGTACTCCGGTGTTTGCCATAGCGAACACAAGAGATTGCATGACCGTAGAGATGACGAATAAAGTTAGTTATAGTTGGCTCGATCCCCATCGACTCCATTATGTGCCATCATTTGGAGTAGTTCACACAGTCAAATGCTGCTGATAGGTCCATAAAGGACCTGAAGGTCTCACCACCCTTTGGTCTGGTGTATTTATCTATGGTTAAAGTTAGGTTTAAACACTGATCTATTGTGCCCCTACCTCTTTGGAAACCATACTGCGCCTGGATTAAAATATTCTTCTCTTGTGCCTACTCTTTCAGCCTATGTAGCAACAATCGACCCATGAGCTTTGCAGTAGTATCCAGCAGGGAGATCGGCCTATAGTTCTGCGTATTCTCTTTATCACCTTTTATGTGTATGGGAACAATTACACTAGTCTTCCGTGAATTAGGAGGCCAGCTTTGGCTATCACATTAAAAATAATTGTTAATAAGGGGGCCAACAGGTCTTGATGTTCCAGAAATAAATCTATAGGGACCCCATTGGGTCGGGAGCATTCCCAGAACAACAGGAGGCCAACCCTCTTCCTACTTCGGCCAATAAAAATGTTAGGTGTTCATTCAGGGCTATATCTGAGCTGGTAGAATCATTCGAGGGAATATCAAATGAGATTCAAAAGTATGCTCAAAAAGAGCCAACCATGCTTCTTCGCCAATGTGGGCGTCCAGCGTGGGATCTTTGGGATTTTTAAAGAGCGGTCTATTAATTACCTGGGTGCCGCTCGAGAGTCTGTCAGTTACCGGGAAGCCTGCTTACACGCACGGGAGTGCGCAGAAGAACCCTACCTTCCCCTGGACACTGAGGGCTGACAGAAGGCTGTTCCTGGTGCTTTGTGGCCGCAGAGGAGGTGAGAGGCGCGGCGAGCGGGACTGCGAGGACCAGCATTCCTGCAACATCATCAGCTGGTTCCTCTTCCCGCCGAGCCGCGCCCCCTTCCAGAGCCACGCCCCCCACCTGGGTGTTCTTTACCTCTCGCGGCCCCCGCTTCGCGGGAGCCGCTCGAGAGTCTGTCAGTTACCGGGAAGCCTGCTTACACGCACGGGAGTGCGCAGAAGAACCCTACCTTCCCCTGGACACTGAGGGCTGACAGAAGGCTGTTCCTGGTGCTTTGTGGCCGCAGAGGAGGTGAGAGGCGCGGCGAGCGGGACTGCGAGGACCAGCATTCCTGCAACATCATCAGTTGGTTCCTCTTCCCGCCGAGCCGCGCCCCCTTCCAGAGCCACGCCCCCCCCCCTGGGTGTTCTTTACTTCTCGCGGCCCTCGCTTCGTGGGAGCCGCTCGAGAGTCTGTCAGTTACCGGGAAGCCTGCTTACACGCACGGGAGTGCGCAGAAGAACCCTACCTTCCCCTGGACACTGAGGGCTGACAGAAGGCTGTTCCTGGTGCTTTGTGGCCGCAGAGGAGGTGAGAGGCGCGGCGAGCGGGACTGCGAGGACCAGCATTCCTGCAACATCATCAGCTGGTTCCTCTTCCCGCCGAGCCGCGCCCCCTTCCAGAGCCACGCCCCCCTGCCATACATAAGTGACCCTGGTTACGCGCATCGCGGGACGCGCGCGGGGCGGTGACCGGGGCGAAGACCGGGCAAAGAGCGGGCCGTTCTAGGCCGTTAGAGGCTGGCAGAGACCGGACCGGGCCTCCCCTCTAACGTTGTGCCTGTCCTAAGTCTCTTCTCCTGATATTACTAGCCTGCGGTCCTGATTGTTCCCCCGTCATGGCTACCAGAGTATCCAGGAGCAAGGCTGCTCAGCAGTGCTCTAGTACACTGGAAAAATTATTTCCAAAGGCCAGTGCTGGGGTTCACAAAGGTCACACAGTGCCAGACACTCTCCCTGAGGTGAACACAGAAAATGTGACGGTGGGTCCCTCGGATTCCTTTTCAACTGATGTCAGTACTCCAATACCCCTTGACGCTACCCATTTATCTCTCATGGACAGTATTGACCAGACAATTGAGTCAGTCCTCCAACAACTCAGGACCCCGTCAAACTCACAGAGGGATAGTGAGTCCTTGCATCTCTCCGGGGTGGTGGAGACCACCCCCTATGTGAACTGTGCGGAAATAACTAACTCGCAGGAGGAGGGCCAAGTTGTAGTGTCAACGGAATCTGTAGGCAGCAGAGTGGATCATCTTTCGAAAAGGAAAAGGTCAAGGAAGCTAAGAGGGGCAAAAAGGGCCAAAGTGGACAAAACCAATCCTATACTGGATGTCAGTACAGACATTTCGGCTTCTCCTGAGGCCATTTCCCCGGGAATTGGGTCTGATCAATCAGGCTCGCCATTAGTTACAGTTGTACCAGGGTGTTCTGGTCCGTTTATATTTGGTGGAACTCCACCTAATATCACAGATGCTCTAATTAGTTCACTTACGGACATCTTTAAGAACCTATTGGAACCCTTGTCTGCAAAACTGGACTCTATAGATGCTAGACTCATGGCTATAGAAAACGCATATAATAAAAATAGTCAAAGCGGGGGGTTGGGTACAAGTGTACAGATGGCTCCCCGGGAATCTGTGGGGAGTAGACCTCCTACTGCGGAAATAAGCAGTCAGGCCCAGACTGGGGCGCATCACAGTACCACAGGTAGTCATGTCCCTCTATTGCCCTCCTCAAAAACGTCTAGGCCCCCTGTCCCTGCACCTAGAAGATCCAAGCAACTGACACCACCCCAACCAATGAGTGAGGGGTGTGCCACCAATGAACATACCGGTCGTCCTATTAGTCCTAACACTAGGCGCAGGGCGGTTGATCTGCCCCCTGAGGCAGTGCCCTACACAGCAATTATGGTGGGAGTCCCTGAGCTCACTGGTGATACTAGAGAGCCACAGGACTCACTCCGTAATAAGGTAATTAGCTGGCTCAACATTAACAGGCCCCTCCCTCCCAATATCAAAGGAGATGTGTTGATGGTTAGAAGGACCCCATGGATAGGAGTTACCCCTAAGAACAGGGTGGGGGACTGTATCATAATCAGCTTTAAAAGCCCATTGGTTTCCCCTTACATCTGCAACTGGCTGGTAAGGCCGGAAAAGTCCAACATAGAATTAGTATCCCTCTCACACTTCTACCCAAATGTTCCTAATTTAGCCGTGGGGAGGGAACAGAGCTGGACTAGAGTGGGCTTTGCAATAGATGGTTCACGGTACAGACCCAAGCATAACATACTTCCTGCTCATGGCAATTTCATTAATCAGAATAGATTCTCCTGCCTGGACCAAATAGATTGACCACAATGGGGAGACACACCACACCACCCAGAAAAATCTGCCCTTGAGTTTCCAGACAGGGGGAAGGTATACTTCTTCCCGTAACTGATAAAAGGATCCAGGTCTTGGTCAATGAGGGGGGGACCTCTTTGGAAAGCATTTTAGTTCAAGCTGAGGAATCGTCAAGCACACTCATTTCTTCTATAATGCAATCAGTGGAGCTTGCTATATCACCCACCCCGTTGCCCACCATAACTGGGTTAGGTGACCCGGGCAATCCTGCACATGACATCCCGGCCGTATTAAGTGAAGTAGGTTCACAACCGCAAGGTCCAGGGTTGAGTATTCTCTCCTGGAATGTGGCAGGCATTACAAGTAAGGTGGGCACCCCGGAGTGGGAAACTCTGGTTAATAAAAGAGATATCCTCCTTTTCCAGGAGACGTGGGCAAGGGAACCACAGTCTAGGAGGGGGTATGATATTTCTGAGATCCCGGCAAAGTGGAATGGGAGGGGGAGACCCTCGGGTGGTCTAGCAATCTGGGTGGCGAGCCACATTGGGTGCCAGGTGGAAAGGATGGACACACTCTCACAGGACATTCAGTGTGTGCTCCTCAGATGGCCCGGTAAAAGAACATGGGCCATTGTTAACGTTTATTCACGACCAGTTGCTGTGGGCAAAGAATCCCCGACCCTAGTCGAACTCTCATCTTTTCTAGGACAATTGTCAGGTGACCTGAAAATAGTGATGGGAGGGGACTTCAACTGCCACTTCGAACCCCTGGAGGGCCTAATGGAGGGTGCCTTTACTGCCGAGGATGATCACTGGGGAGTTCCACCTTCCTCCTCACCTCACCCCAAAGCTTGGTCACCGTTGGCAGTACAACTTACCTCCCTCACCTTGAACTTTGCACTGGGGGCGTGCAATGGACGCACCCCTTCTGACACTCCTTCGGTGAGCACATTTAACAAAAAGGGCCATGAGTCAAGGCTGGACTACATATTCATAGACATCTCCTTGTGGTCTAAAGTTCAAGATTTTAGAGTGGTTCCGAGGTCAGATAGTGACCACAATTCTCTTTTGTTGGAGATCCAGCATCCAGCCCCTGCAGCAGGGCTGTCAACTATTGACACCGGAGTCGACCAGGGGGAAATACTCCTCACTACAAGCAGGCGTCGGGTGAAATGGGGGAAGCTGGTTGACAAAGAAGATGCTATTAACAACTTATATGGCTTAGCACTCCCAGGTTCCAGGAGGTGGATGCTCTCATTAATCAATTAAGACCCTCCGATTACAATGAGAGACTATCTGGTATTCACCAGGCCTTAGTAAGGGACCTTGCAGATGTCTTCAACCCAGTGGTGCCCTCAAGAAGGAAAAAGACTCGTACCCCGACTTGGTACACCTCCACTTGTAGGAAAACTAAATCTGAGTTACTTTCCGCTATTAAAGAGGGTAGTGACAAGGCAAGGGTTGTAGCCCTTAGAAGGGAGTATAAGTCAGCACTGGCCAATGCTAGGGCAGAGTGGGATTGGAACCATTGGCACGAACTGACTGAAGCCCTTAAATCCAAAGATTCTAGAAAATTCTGGGCCCTGGTTAATAACGGAACAGGGGATCTCATATCCGCAGTAGAACCCAATATTGCCCCCTCTATTTGGGAGGCCCACTTCGGGGCACTATATCAAGAAACCACTCTATGGCCCGAAGGGATGGCGGTGGAGTTCCCCTGTCCTCCAGATATGGCCCTGGAATTCTCCTTAGGTGAGGTGAAGATAGCACTGGAGCGCTTAGCGCTGGGGAAGGCACCGGGGCTGGATAAGCTACCCGGTGATCTGTTTAGACACTATCCCGACATCTGGGGCCCGTACCTTCTTATCCTTTTGAATGCTATATTAGGAGGTATGGCGGTCCCTTCCTCTTGGTTAGGGGCTGAAATAGTGCCGATTCACAAGAAAGGGTCCCCTCTGAGTCCGGCAAACTATAGGCCAATTAGCCTTATAGATGTTCCCCAAAAGCTTTTTGCACGTCTTATCTTGAACCACCTACTAGACTGGGTAGAGGATAACGACATCATGAGTCCCTTACAGGCTGGCTTCAGGAAGAATACGTCGACCATGGACCAGATCTTCCGCCTCGTCCTCCTCTACTGGAAGACGGTGAGGATCGAGGGGGGAAGATTGTACATGATCTTCGTGGATCTGAGGTCAGCCTTTGACCTAGTCCCGCGCAGGAAACTGTGGGAGGTGCTGGAAAAGCTAGGAGTTCCCCCCCAGCTACTTAACATCTTAGCCAGGCTGCATGAGAACAACTTTGCGCAGGTCAGGTGTGGGAGAGATGGCAATCTTTCATCCAGGTTTCCTGTCCGTCGAGGGGTGAGGCAGGGTTGCGTCTTGGCACCAACCCTGTTTTGCCTATTCATCAATAATGTCATCTCGCACCTGGAAAACGTCAAGGACAACGACGCCCCATGTTTGGCAGGTAGGAAGGTACCGGCAATTATGTTTGCCGATGATACCCTCCTCCTTTCCAAATCCCCCATGGGGATCCAGAGGATCCTGGATGGATTTGGTCTTTTCTGTCGTCAGCACGGGTTGGAGGTGAACACAGAGAAGACCAAGGTTATGATATTTAATCCACCAACTAAAACTAGGCCGAATCCCACCCTGGGGACTGCCAGCCTTGAGAGGGTGTCTACTTTCATATATCTGGGGGTAACATTGCAGGAAAATCTATCATGGGACCGCCAGATAGTACGATCTAGGGTCAAACTGTCCCAACTGTCGGGCGCAATCCTGAAGGTGGCCAATACTTCTTCCTTCAAGCCTATAAGTCCGGCCCTTGAAACTTACAGGACCCAGGCCAAGGCAGCGGCCATGTATGGCAGTGAGTTATGGGGGCACAAAGCGGTGAAGGACTTATCAATAGTTGAAAACAGTTTCTTAAGGCGTCTATTGGCTCTCCCACGTGCTACGCCACTTCAGCCTCTGAGAATGGACATGGGTCTCCCCCCTATTGCAGATGAGCTCGTGTCAAAGCCAGTGAAGTTCTGGCACAGGCTGTGGTCTACGAATGAACTTCACCATTACAGGGAGGATCTTACCCATGTCATGAGCTTGAACTGTAGTGGCAAAATCCCCTGGCTCGCCTTTGTGAAAAACGAACTCTTTGCCATGAACCTCCGCGACCTCTGGGAGGACCCTGCGCAAGGCTGTCAAACAATCACGCGCAAAGCCCTGTCACAAATCTACAAAGACAGGTCCCTTGCACACTTGATGGACGCTCCAAACAGCGGCACCCTAACTTTGCGATTTTTAGAATCCAAAAATTCATATGTTTTTGAACCCTTTATGGATTTTATTTTCCCTATCCTCGCGAGGAAACTGTTTGTTCAATGGAGGCTTGGCACACTACCAATTAACTCATACACCTGCAGGTGGATCAATGGGGGCGATAAAACTTGTCCCTGCTGTAACAGCCATACGGAAGATGACCTCCACATCTTGTTTGTGTGCCCCGTATATCAAAGGCCCAGGAAATACTGGATAGCGCCGCTATGTAAGAACCTAGGGTTCAGAGAATATGCTCAGGCATACAGGATTCTGAAAACCAGCACCTTGGGTCACATTGTATTTGCTGTTTCCAAATTTCTTATGGCTATATGGTTGATTAGAAAGAAAAAATCCTCTGAAGCCCCCTGAACCTTCTAGTGCTATTATAATTCTTTCCTCGCAGGGAGAGTGAATTTTATTTAATGTATTTTAAATGTATTTTAATGTATGTAATGTCTTGCACTGCATCTTTTATGGTCTATATGGCCGAAATAAAGAATTTTTTGGTTTGGATTGGATTTGGAATTACCTTCAAGAAGTGTGCAATTTCTAATACTGGTAGCTTGTTCGAGGTTTTACCAGACCTCCTTCTTCATAGCCCTTTCTCTTTTCTTCCTGGCTATTTTGTATTCGCTACATAACAACCTTATCAGGGCACTATTCCTGGGTGCTGGGTTTTTAGGGCTTTTTTGAGAGTTGTCAGAGATTTTGTGCATGGGCGATCAAACCAGCAACTTAATAAAGCTTTGTTCGCTGGTTTATATCAGGTCAGGGCATACTTCACATTTCCAAGCAAGTCTACAAATGGTGGTAGCAATGAGACAGGGGTGCTCTCAAGTTCTAGACAGTTTAAAACATTCCACACAATGTTAAATTAGATTTGCTGGATCAGTTTCATCTTATCAATTTGGCTCCACTTTAGTTGATAGCCATTCTTTCTAGCCAAATTGGCGTTCGTGTTTTTGGTGTAGCCCTCGCTTTCCTAAACTCCAGGGTCAGCTGAGTAAAGAGGATGGCGTGGTCACTGAAACTTGTAAATAGTCTATCCACATGAGTAAGCTTATGCCTGAGAAAATTGGACTCTAATATGAAATCAATTGTAGTTTCGTAATCATTATGTCTAAAAGTTGTCTCCAAGTTACCCATTATTACGGTTGCCTTGTTAACTATTTCCATATTTCTAGCCTATAACATCCTATTTAAGGTGTTTTCAAATTTGTGCTGGACAAAGTGGTAAATAGGGTCACTCGTAATATCTTCTTAGCCCCAGACCCGGTTTTGTGTGTGTTTACTAAGCATGGGCGGAAAATCCGTTCCGCTCGCGGATTTTCGGTAAATTCACAATCCGCGCGATCTGCAAATTTCCCGCAAAATCCGCGAGCGGAACGGATTGGGTCAAAAGTTCAAGCTGACTTTTGTAACTCTTTTAGAATGGCGCCGGCAAGCTGCCAGAGCCATTCTAAAATAGTTACAAAAGTCAGCTTCAACAGGAAGCTCTAATAGATAAAGTAAAGTAGGTCCTCGAGTTGAAGCTCAAATTCAGTTACACAATCATTAATCACCCCAAAGTTGGGGTTATTAATGATTGTGTAACTTAATTTGACCTTCAACTCGAGCACCTGCTTTACTTTATCTATTAGTGCTTCCTGTTGAAGCTCTTTGCAGCTATTTTATAATGGCGCTGGCAGCTTGCCAACCAAGCTGATGTGTTTATTAAAACTTAATTTATCGTCTATTATTATACCCAAATTTCTTGCTTTTTGTACAGTAGGGAGAGTTCCAATCTCTGTTGGCCAGCAAGCCGGGTTCCAAAAAGAAGGGTTATTGCCAAAGAGTATAACCTCGGTTTTCTCAGCATTTAGCTTGAGACAGTGCGTTTCCATCCAGCCACTGACTGCTCTCATACAGTTGTGGAACTGAGAGGAAGTTGCTTCTGTATTGTTTGAGGCTGCCACCACAATTTGGGTGTCGTCTGCATAAGACGTAGGGGAAAAACCAAAATATCTAATCAGAGGGGCTAGTTCTGAAACAGAAACATTTAAAAAGCAGAGAACTCAATGAAGATCCCTGTGGGACCCCACAAGGGAGTGAAAAGGAATCAGAAGAAAAATTCTCCAACATAACTGAATGGTTTCTGTTAGTCAGAAATTATTGGAGTAGAGCCAAGGCTTTGTCAGCAATGCCCAATTTACTGAGACGGTTGACAAGGGTGACATGGTCAACTGTATCAAAGGCTGCCGACAGATCCAAAAGCATGAGTGCTGCAGAGCCACCCTTATTCAGGATAGTTCTTAACTCATACTTTTTATTTATTAGAGCAGTCTCAGTAAGAGTGGTAGGATAGAAGCCTTTTTCCAAAGATCAGGAAAAATACTTGTGCTGAACATCCCATTAAAAATGTCTGCTAAAGGTGTTGGGATGCAATGGGAACTGGAATTTGTTTTAATACAGAAGGAGGGCATGGGTCAAATGGTGATCCTGACTTAGTGGAGTTAGTTAACTTTGAAACTTCATCCTAAGTGGTGACTGTAAATTGTTTAAGGTTGGCAAAATAACTAGTATTATCTACATCAACGGCATTTATGGAACCTTTGTTGATTGAAAGGTCACTGGAGATAGAGAATTTATTATATATTAATTCCACATTGTGACAAAAATGTGAGGCAATTTCTTCACAAAATGATTGACTGATGTTATTACTTTTCGTCTCATGGAGTTTAGTCAATTTGTTTATGACCTGAGTGAAAAAATATGCCTTATTTCGGATAATAGCTGCTTTGTAGTTGGCCAGGGCCTTTATATGTTATTTTATCATCGGGCTGTATTTCAGTCTCCAAGTCCTTTCCAGTTTCCTGCAATTTTGTTTTTGGAGCCGGAGAGCATCCGAGTACCAAGGTGCAGATTTTTTGAGTTTATTTTTATTGGTATCTTTTTTTGGAACCGCTTTTGAAATGGCCAATTTAAGCCAATTAGTGTACGCCTATGTGGCTTCATTTGGGTCAGGCCGCAGAGTAAACGTTGCTTGCCCAAGATGGTGTTCCAAGGTATCAAAATTGGTTTTAGACCACTGATAGGAAGGTAACTGACTAGTATCACGTTCCCTGTTTTGAAATGGAGGGGGGACTGCCAGTTGGAATAATATCGCTTTATGGTCAGACCATGTGAGAGGAAGGATATCTTTAACCGAAAAAGAATTATTATTAGAAAAAATTGCATCCAATGTGTGTCCTCTATTATATGTAGGCAGATGAACAAGTTGAGGGAGATTAAAAGAATTCATAATCTCCAAAATAGCTTCTGTATCTTTATCCTCATTACAGTCTAAGTGGAAATTAAAATCGCCAAGTACTGCATAGTCGTTCTAACACGCTCCCCCATCTACTAGTGAATGAAGTGATTGGAGAAAAGTATGTCTAGTGCCTGGAGGGTGGTAATTAAGCAGGCCATTCAGGAAGTAATTGTTAGGTATGTCAATCTTAAAGGATAATAGTTCGCAATCTGCGTTTGGTGAGAAATCAATTTTAATTTTGAACTTGTTTCTATAGATTATCCCCAAACTGCCCCAAACTGCCACCTCTGTTCCCCCCTCTATCTGCTCTCATCATTGAGCACCCTTGAGGAGTAGCTATCAATAAATCAGGACTGGAATGCTCGTTAGCCCAAGTTTCAGTAATAAAAAGAACAAAAAGATGTTAGTTCAAAATAAGCTCTGCTACTTCAAAGGCAAGCTTTACCAAAGTCTGTGCATTGACTAATGCCAGTTGATATTTACGGGTGGGAGGATGTTTAATATTTTTGCTGTTAGGATCAATGAACTAACCTTCACAATAAAAATATAAAAAACCCTTTAACATTTACTTACCTGAACTCTCCTTTTTTTTTTGAGGGTACAGGTAAATAGAAATTTACTGAAGGCCTAACGAAAGGAAGAGGAAAAAGAGGCTTATTAATTTGGGACGCCAGACTTTTTTTCTCTTTTTCTTTTTTTTAAGGACTTCAAAATAAAAGATATTGGATCAAATTCTCTCATTAATTGATTTTGGCATTAAACCTCCCAAGAAGCTGACAGTTACAAATGTTACTTGGTTTTTCATTGACAAATCCCTATAAATGTTTATTCCCAAGTTCCTGACTGATTTTGCAGGAATCACATGCAGCCAGTCCAGAGAATGTGGGATCTGTGCATTATTAGGAACTGACAAAACTTCCTTTTTGGATGGATTCAGTTTTAGAACATTTACTGACAACCACCATCTCGTGTTGTTCACAGTATTTAAACGATCATGGTATGCAAATGTTGGATCTTACAATTTCCTTGAAACTAAACACAATGTGGGTATCATTTGAGTACATATATAGAAGATGACTCCAATATCAAGGAGGGCCAATGCCAATGGATGCAGATAAATATTAAACACTAATGGAGGAAGAATAAAAACTTGAGGCACACCAAAAGTAAGATTTGAACTTGGAATAAAAAGGAATACTTGCTACAGTTTGATTTCTCTTATCATGAATGTATTTGATCCATTTCGTTACTGTACCACCAATACCTATGTCCTCTAGCCTGTAAATGCAGAATAATATAGTTGATGGTATCAAAGGCTGTGGAAAAATCGAGGATGAGAACATCGACCGCTCCAATAGCCATCTATTGCCTAAGATCATCAAAAGCATTACCACCATTTCTGTGTTTCAAGTGGATCTTTACCAACCTAATGTGGATTTAACAATGTGCATCTTTCGGCAAATATGAGTTGTTGAAATAGACGAATTTCTCTATAACTTTTTTGTAAAATATAAAAAGCATATTTGCCTGTAAGTACTCAATAGCTCCACGTCAAGATAAGATTTTTTTTATGTTTAAAGTCTAACCAGGGTTTGTTTCCAAGAGTTGGATACTCTTCTGTTTTTTTGGCTATTAGTAAGGATTGGAAAAATCAATTCTGTGTTGTAGGCAAATTATAGATTTGAGAATTTTGATACAGGTGGGATCTTTTGATGAACCAGGAGTGCACATTTTAGATACAATCTCGATAAAGGTATTTGGAGACAATGACTCAAATTCTTCAACGCAGGAAAACAGGAAATTTCGATTCTGGGTGCCTATCTCTAATAACTCGAGTATTCTTAACAATCTGAAGGTAGATTGTAGGTGTAAAAAATATCTCAGCTTGGATGTTAGAAATGTTCTCTACCAAATATGTTGCAAACTGATTGCACCAATCATCAGCATGTGGAGGAAGTACAATTGTGAATGAGGATATTTAAGTTTGCCTACAATGCTAAATAAGTCCATAGCAAGATTTGGTGAATTCATAATTCTTTCTGAAAAACACTTTCTTTTACAGATATGCTGTTTTATTTATAGCGTTTAGCAAACTCCTTAAATTTGGCTTAGCCTTACTCCTCATAATTTGTCTGCCCTTTCCACTCATACTGGCAGAATCTGCTTTACAGATGCCAAATCAGGGGTACACCATTGGTTTCCTACATAAAGTTTATTTGATGGCTTTACAATTTAGGGGTGCTAGAGTCTAAGATCTTATTAAAATGCATATAAAGAGACTCCACCATTTTATCGGGATCATTGCTTTCTTCTGTCAAAGAGTCTGCAATTTGCCAATTCTTTTGTGATATGGCTAATAGCGCAGACAAACATTTCCTCTGTTTCTGAATTCAAGAGAGAGGTTAAAATTGCAAGAATGGTTACATTATATTGTTGCAAGGCTAAATTGACAATTTCCTAAATATTTTGTCAAAAGATGAAGATATTTGGGGAGGTATGTCTGCTAAAATAAACACAATAATAGTGTTATTTAAACACTTTAAATTAAAGTGATCCAAAAGTACAGTTGAACATTATTGTTTCTGTTGGTATCTGCAAAAGATTGAGGGCTATAAATGCCATGTCTCCCCTGCTGTTTCGATCTAAAGATCGTGTACCCTGGCGGGACTACTTCCTTATATGATTCTTAAAACCAGGTTTCATTCAAGCAGAGCAAATACAGATCATTTTCAGTTCATAGAGCAATATTGAAAGTGGCAGTATGCTATAGCTTGCCAAACATTAAATAACAGTGACTTAAAACACGTGTTTTTTTTTTATATATGGGGCATGGAGTAAATTGGGGGTGGGGTGGAACCACAGCAAACCTTCCTCTTGCAGTTTGACTGCTGCTGCTTTCTCAAGGTGGTAATTATTGGATAAGAGTGACGTCACTTGGAATAGAAGTAGCCTCTATAATGTTTACTTATATTTTAGCTGAGATTTAGCTTGAGAGGAGCAGGATTAATGGCCGCTGGCCACTGCTGGGAACAGGCAGACTTGTCTTCGGTGCATCCGTTGTGCGGAGGAACAGCTGCATGTTTATATGCTCTCCCTCCAAAAGAACTAGAGATTGCATTCAGCAGTTCCAGAAATGGTTGCTGTGCTAACAATGGAGAAAAGACTACCCAACTTATACAAGGTTCTTTACCCCAAAAAGGACTATACCAAACAGCAACCATTTAAAAAAAAATAAAACAACAATTGTATCTACTAGCCTACCAAAGCTTTGAACTAAAATTCAGCCAATAAAAGGAAAACAGCTGTTAAAATATTCAGATTGCTAAAATCAGAAATAAAATAGTGGTTCAAGTGCAATTTAGGTAGCGAACAAAGGGGAACCTTTAACAGCATTTTGCGCTATGCCTCCACCCCATAATGATCCTACAGTATTTCTGCCCTCACCTCACCCCCAGAAGCAGGTTGGGTGATTTGCCTTCAATCTGCCCTGCACTGGATGCATGGCGGTGACCTGTCCTGATATCAGGCCGCACCCCAACCCCGAAAGCCGAATCAGTCTTTCTGGTTCCCCGGAGACCAAAGCAAGCCCATCCTCAAGGAAGACAAGAGGAAATGTGGATTTGTGTGGGTGTAGCTTTAACATGTGAGCCAGCAGAATGGGGGTACCTCTCAATTTCCTATCACTTGCCTTGTGAATGACTGCACTATTCAATCTCTGGGTCAGCCACCAACCAGAGAAACCTACCAAATTCTGATATTTCTAAAAAGAAGGCACTCAAGGGAACACAGGGTGAAGTGACTTTCTTGGATTACTCTATGTTTTTTACCTATACTGCCCTGCAAACGGCATGCATTCTCCTCACATTTCTGTGACGGAAGGTTCTGAAATCTGCAAGGATTTACAAAGTTCTAACCACTCAACATTCCCAGTCTTCTCCCAATAAAAATGGTACTTCATTTGTGTGCAGGGCCTAGCACGAGTGACAGTATGACCTCAAAATGGGATGTGGAAACATCAGACTTCAGCATCAAAATCAACCCATTTGTGATGTGGGTATCAGCAGCATTTGGACCGGGCCTTGGCCGCCATCCAGGGATACCCACTAAACCAAGACATTTTCTAAAAACTAGAAACCCAGGACGGTATTATTTGCATGGATCCCTGTACATTTTCTTACCCAGAATGCCCTAGAAACCTCAAACTTTGGCTAACATCATGTGTTTTCCTCATATTTCTATGGAGTTAAGTTGTGAAATCTGTGGGGTTCACAAAATTCCTATCACCAATCTTTCCCACACTTCTCCTGATAATAAACAGTACCAGACGTGTGTGCCTGGCCTTAGCGTATGCAACAGGAACTGAGGAAAACTGTCAACATATGAAGCTAGTTTGGCCTTCGCAGGAAAAGTTGATGACATGTTACAAAAATGCAAAAACTGCAATCAAATAATTGTTACCTCTGGCTGTTTCTAAAAGCTGTAAAGATGGCAATGTTAGCACCGCAAACAGTTTGCTGGTGTAATTTATTTTTGGGGAAAAAGACATGCTTTTTTGCACAGCACTTTTCCCCCATTTTCTGAAAAGTACCAAAATGTTACTGTATTTTGGCTATTTTCTTGGTCTCCCCAAGTGGAATCAACAAATCCTGGGTACCATTAGAATTTCCAATAAGATGGAAAAAAAAGACACAGAGTTGGCCCTCGACATCTTTTGTAGAAAAACGTTTCTGAATTGTTACGCGCAAAGTGCTCCAAACATCACAAAAAGGGCTCAACACTGGGACTGACAGCATGAGAGGCTAATGTTATATTCACAAACCCTAAGTGCACTTTTCTTTTATAAATGATTATAAGCATCAAAAAGAGTATGGAGAGAACGTTGATCTCAATCACGTCTGTGCAAATATCGTTAGAGATACCCTTCAATGATTGAGAATGTATTGAAGTAAAGTGTGATATCAATATGAAACACATATAAGAAGTAGGATAGTCCAATGTTTCCACTTCTTCCTGATGCAGCTGTAATTTCACGGTAATTTCTCAATGCAAAACCTCATTTTCTTCTAATTTACAACTATAAAGGTACTCGAGCCTTGCCAGAGTACAATTACCTTCAGGAAACTTTACATAAACATGAAAAATCAAAAATGCAATTAATATTTAAGCCAAGAAAGAGAGTTGGTGAGTATGTTAAAGGGTTTTATTGGTCTTAGTTAAAAGTGAAGTTTTTCTGATTCTTTATTCATTAGTCAAATATCAGGTTAAAGAATTTTGAAAACAGTAAAAATAAAATTAATACAGAACACATTACAGGTTGCATACAAAGCATTCCATAAAGGAAAGAAATAGGGCATCACATGTCAATCAGAGTTCTTTAAAGAGTTCAGAAAATATAATTCAAGAGTGAATTATGCAAAGCAAAAATCTCCCATAAAGAGAAATAAATGCATAAGACAATAAAATCTTTTCCAAACAAATTAATTATTCAAAGCATGAACCTAAAGTTTTAGCATCTAAATCTAAACCCTTTCTATCTGTTGTTCTCTCTGCCCTGGTCTGATCATCTCGCTGTCTATGTTTAGGAGCAAGACAGCCCGCAGAGGAATGTGTTCTGCCTTTCCAAGAATATGACATGCAATGATTTCTTTGAAAAAAATATGAGCAAGAACCCGTCCCTCTGTCTCTCCTTGGGTGCAATCTCCTCGCAGGCTGCACCTGTGACGTTTCTAGTACCTAACCCATATGATGTCTGGTCTTATCTGCTCCCTCTCAAGAGCTCACACACCCCCTAAAGGTAACACCCCTTCAAAGAGGTTATTATTTATACTCTAATTCTTGGCTGACTATACTAATAATGGTTCTGATTCAGAAAAGCTTGTACCTGATTGGTTACCATATATGACCTGAGGGTCTCACCATCCTGTTCTCATTGCAAATTCCAAACCATACCGGTTTTAGCAGAAGAAGCGTTAATGATTAATACAATTATATGTTTTAGCAACATTTACTAGGAAAAATGTTTCAGTATATTTCCTCCTTCCTGTCACATTGCATGTAGGAAGGACACATTCCACAAACATTGATAGATTTGCAGTGTTGCGCATGCGTTTCTTTTCTCAGCACGATTCTCAGCACGATTCTCAGCCATGCTGGATTCTTAGGCAGCCATTTAATGGCTGGACCATAAAAAAAAAACATAAAAGGAGTATTCTTTTTATGTAAATAAACCAATTATGTTTACCTCCCCATACTAATACCCTGTATACATGATTACCTAGCAAAAGCTATTAGTTTAAAGCAGTTTTTTTCTATTGTTTGTGCACAACATGCTAAAATGTGCAATGTAGCATAATACATGCACTAGTGAACATTTTCAAAGCGCACACAGTTAATACATATTCATAGCAGCATGCTCTAATGTTTTAGATAGCTTTTTAATCAAATTGCGTTTGCCCCCTTGTAGTGATGGTGCATGGTTAATTAACACACATTATAAGATGTGTTATGAACTGAATATATTTGTCCAAATATGCAACAAAGCCAAAGTCTCTTAAGACAGGAATAGGGAGTGTAGAGTACAAGGAAAATGAGCTGGGAAGAGAGAACACATTCCATGATGATCTTCAAAGCTACAAAGGCCACTGAATTTATGAGTTTTCACTGCACTGCAAAAACGCATGTTAATTCAGCACAAGTATTTCAGACTGACTAGACCTCATTTTAAGTCTTTCACTTTGCTTGCACCAAAATGTACATCATTTTAAATGCAGTCTGTCTGAAGCACAGAAATAAAGCAATGCCTGACTCCAGATTAAATCTGAGCTGCATCAATCCTGTGACATCTTTCTTCCAGGTCTCGTGTGGATGATATAGAGACATGTTCCCACCAGGCCCTTGGAAAGTGTCCCTGCCTAGTGTCACATAAGAAGCCCCCATGGTGCATTCTGAGAGCAGGTCAAATATTGAGATTCACAGATAGTCTTCTGTAAGGGAATATCCATCCCAAAATGGTTGTTTGGGAAACTGAACTATTTGGATACACTAGCACTGATTGGCAGTGATGTGCTTTCCAACTAAAATTGGAGTTCCAATCCACACAAGGGCTGACTTGTAGCACATTTTGGTTGTTCCTGAATATGGACCTGAGTGTGTTGTATTCACAATTTAACTTGAACATTTGTCCAAAGGTTCCATTAAGGATGTAATACTTTGAATTCCGGTATTGTCAGTTTAGCGTTGAGGCTTGCAGGAAGAAGTCACGCTGTGGCAGACTGATTTTAGCTTTATCTCAAGCCATATGTACTGCTTGTCTGGCGGTTCATTTACAATATTTTGAAAACAATGAATCAGCCTGCTGGGTGACATTTATGGTGAGGACCAAGTACCCTGACATTACCAGCATGTGAAGGACTATGAGCACTACAAAGGTATTCATCGTGGTACTCATCGTGGTACATCGCTTGCATCTTCATGTTGTGAGGTGACACCGGGGGGGGGGGTTAGAAGGCAACTTCCTAAGGTACTGTGTATCACACAAGGGATGTGTTTGAAGATGGCTGCAGAGTAAAATGGATATTGTGAAGCTACAAGAAATTTGGCGTTTTCAAGGGATAAACTCTTGGTATTGGTGCACATTTTTAAACATTGGTTCACCAGTACTGGCCCTTTGTTTAAAAAGCTCTTACCGTACTGTGAGTGTGAGTCAGCCAGATAGTTATAAGACGTGAGCCTCTCCTGACACTTCAGAAGAAGCGCAATGAGGCGCACACTCTTTCGATGTCATAGTCCTTAAAGCTGATGCACACAGTTCTGTTACATGTACTCTGCCGATATGCTGAAGCTGAACAAAGCGGGTTGACACCAAATTCAATAAATAACTAATGTGCTTTCACAGGGTTATTTCTAATACTAAAGAAAATTATCCTCCCTGGACTGGAAACAAGCATCCTGGGACCGGTTTCAAGGTATCACCCCTCATCAGCCAGGCTAGCTTGAATAAGTGGCGCAACGATCAAGAGACCCACGTCTGGGCATACCTTTAGCCACTTAGGGCGCACATGGCATCATCCCAAAATAAAATGGACGGACGGAGTATTGAAACCCTGGTCTCAGGAGTCTTGTTTCTGGTCCAGGGAGGACATGGCCGGGCAGTTTGGGCTGGACTGTTCCCATGGGGAGCAGCGTCAAGACTGATTTGCATATGGCTGAGTCCAAACTGGGGTGTTATGGTGAGTAAAAGAACAATTGATTCTGTGACTGGAGGTGAGTGTTTAAAAAGTTTCAGCACTCTGTCTATCTTGTTGTATCTTGCTCTGTTGCTATGTTTGCCCTAAGTGGGAAGGGTATACCCAGGCGAGGGTCCCTTGCTCGCTGTGCCACTGGATTCAAGATAGTGTGGCTGATAAGTAGTTATACCCCAAAACCGGTCCTAGGATGCTTGTTTCTGGTCCAGGGAGGACCTGACCTGGCCTGGAGGGCTGGACTGTTCCCTTGGCGAGCAGAGTCAAGACTGATTTGCATATTACTGGGTCCAAACTGGGGTGGCATGGTGAGCAAAAGAACAATGGATTTAACCCAGATCTCTGACTGGAGGTGAGTGTTTCAAAAGTTTCAGCTCTCAATGCATCATCTTGTTTTCCTGACTTGTTTAAGGGCACACACAAGATGTATGAAGGAAATGATCAATGAAAATTGACTTCAAAGTTCAGATCAGAATTTTTTCACAACTTCAGTGAGACATCGTATTAGAGATGTTATGCTATTCATTTGACAGAATCTCATCAGTGTGATTAGTTGTTTAAAATGTTCATTGTAATGACTTCTCTTTCGTCCAAAGGTGTTTGGTGTTCCGAAAATACTTTATGTAATGTCCCTGAGCTGATCATTGTGCAAAGCCAAATTATCCATGGCGTAGCTTATGGGGAGATGTTTGGGGTGTTAAAGCCTCTAATAAATGTATTAGTTAATAAATAGTTAGGTAGAGGAGCTGTCAGTTGGACCTGTTAAAGTATCTGTCGAGTTTCACCTTAATCAGCTTTATTTAGAGTTTAGGCACATACAAGTTAATATTATAACAGCAGAATATAAAATGAAGCCACCAAGAAGATTAAAACCAAATGCATAGTACTAAAGCTGTTTATATTTTGCAAAAGATTACCAGTAAAGAAAGGAAGAAAATAAGAAGAAAAGAGGAGGAAAAGGAAAAGTGTGGGAGTCAGTAATTAAAGACCAATATCAGAATTAGAAAGTAATTAGGAGAATACATCTTTAGAAAGAAATGTGTAGGAAGAAAAAAGAAAAGATTTGAAAATAGAATAAAGTAATACATTTGCAGAGAAATATAAGTTCACAGTGGTTAAAAGTTTTCGGAAAAGATAGAACTATTATTCTGCATAGGTACTTTATCTACAAATACAGTTATTGGTGGCCAATATAATTCTCTTTTTACCTGTGCCATACAAGATGAGGCAATAGCTGTACCTAATCTATGATAATGACAAACATTATAGCACCACACTTTAAATGCAATGTTAAAGGAGCATTTCTAACTAATTGCAACTTGTTGCAAGGCTAAAGCTAACATAAGGTAAAAACAATATTCCTATGACCATCTGATGCATTAAAGCCATATAAACTCCCTAGAAAATGTGTAATTGGAGACAGAGCATAGTGTATATGGTGACTAGACTTTCTCCCAAAATATTGCAGTAAGAGGACATAGAAAGAAAAGGTGAATTAGACCAGCATTAGGATGACCACAAGATCCACAAGCATTATTCTTAGTGTTGGAGAATTTGGCACTAGAAGATGGAGTATGATACATTCTGTGATGCAAAAATAATAATGATTGGGTAGTGGTGGCATTTCTGGAGACCTTAAAAACTGTAGACCACATTTTAATTTCAATGGGTATTGACCAAGCACATTCCAAATCAATTTCCCACTGTAGCTCTAATTTAGTTTTAGCTCTAGAGAAATAAGGTGAAGAACATTGTGAGTAAGAGAGACCTTAAGAGGTAGAAACCAGTATTCTTTCTTTCTTTATTTCTTTATTTCGGTTAAGACAACCATAAAAGAATACAGTGCATATTTATACATTCATCATAAAATAAGATAAGGTACCAATAGAAAATAAATCTTAGTACAAACATGCATAAGATATCTGCACAGTTTAAGGGTTAAGTTTCTAGGGCACATAATTTTGTCAGAGTGGAAAATCTTACAGATACAATGTAAATTCAGCGATCGAGGTAGTACATTTAAAAAAAATATATAAATAAATAGAATCTAAAAAGTTTTAAAAGATACCAGGAACTAGTATAATAAAGGTAGTGCAGTAAATAAGTATCCAGATCATAACAATCTGTAAACATTATACAAGGAGAAGTTAAAACTTAAATGTGTAACAGTGGCTTTGATACACGACCATTTGCTTGACCTATTACCATTCAGTGAGTTAAGTTAAAACCAATGTATTTCTTGGTGGTACAATCCAGTTACATTTTTAGTCCATAGCTTTTCCTGACTATTGCCACAGCGAGACATTGCAATCACTGTGTCTCTTTCGGAGAGGGGAGGAGTCAAGATGGCGGGTTGAACGCCGCCGAGTGGAGACGCTGCATGTGGGGTCTGCTCCTGTAAACCGCGTTTACGCTGCCCTAATGCACGAATGCACGAATTCTACATAATGGAGCTCTAACGGAGAACGGAGAAGGAGAAGGAAAATTTAACGGGTTCACTGGCGACTTTTTGTACTTACTGAAAGGAGCGAGAGGAATATCTGGAGACCGGCGCTTGGCGGGATCGATGCTGTGGGAGTTGCTGCAGCACGGCAGGATCTTGCTCCGCTCCTGGAGCCGAGCAGTGAGCTTCACTCGTGCTACACCGCCCTCTACTTTTTCGGCAAGCTGGGCGTTCCCAGCGTTGACTCAGGGCACACACCTGAGAGCTTTCCCAGGAACACGGCGAAAGCTGCAAAGGCTGCAGAGACTGACTGAAGCGGCGGAATCGGCGGAATTGGCGGAAACAGCAGTGGTGTACGAGTCGATGTCCTCACGCCAGACCAGATCCAGGAAGACCGCTCTGGCACTTAAAAAAGCACCTACAGGTACTATGACTGCGGTGGCTGTAGGGGTAACGGTGGTAAGCTCCCTGGGGGATAAGAACGAGACTTTACAAACATCTTCAAGTGGGACTAGTAACCCCGGTTTGAATGTCCAGGGGGCTAATAATGGTGCTAAAAAAATAGAAAGTGACGTCGGTAAGAGTTTGTGCCCAGGGATGATATTTGATTCCACCACTGCCGTAAAGGGAAACATCAGGGGCGAGCTAAATGTGGATTCAAGTTTAACAGAGACGCTGCCTGCCGGCAAACATAAGAGGAATGAGAATGGCAAAGGCGATAAAAATAAAAATAAAAATGAAGAAATACATGCCAGGAATAAAGAACCATGTAATAAATCTGGAGAGGTTCAGGCAGAGAAGAGTACTCAGGAAGCCATTCAGGATAACGGGCTTGCTACTGAGAGACGTGGTGGTAAGAAAGGATCGGATAAACTATCCATGGATAAGGGGCCTACAAACTCAGTAATTAAGGAAACTAGTGAAACGAAGCTGGTCCAGATCAGTGAAACTGCGAACAATACTGAGACTGATTTAACTAATAAACCACTACATATGGTACAAGATCAACTGGGAGGCTCCGAGCTTTCTAACGCTAGCAATAAGATAGTTGTAAAGACTGACAAACCAAAATCAAAAGAGAAGGAGAAGGAGAAGGAGAGAGAGGGTGTGATTGATTTAGGTCAGGAATCTGGGACTAAATCAGATGAAGACTCAAATGTGGACTATGAGGAAATTTCGGAACAAGAAGAAGAAGGGCCAAATGAGACTTCCAAAGCGATAACTAATAAAAAACTGGTTCCAAGGAAAGCTAAGAGAAAGGTTAAGACGAAACAAAAAATCCTCCTATTAAAAGCAACGGGTAAAGAAATGGTAGAAAATAAAAGAAGTCGATTAATTGATGACAGCCCTTTGAGAAGGTGGATAGAAGCTAAAGGCGGAGTAAAGAATATGGCCTTAAGACTCTCGGGGGCCAGTCCTGACGAGCTCAATGGGCAGTTGAGTAAAATTCAAGAGGATAATTTAAGTAATGATACAAGCTTAAATTTGGACAGACCCATGGATCCACTAACCGACTCTAATTTAAATGTACTACCCTTGAACCAGGAGGTCTCTAGTAACACGACCATAGTCTCTGAAGAAGAGAATGATGACTTAAATGTTGTGACACATTCAGAGACTCCTAGAGTTTCTCCTATTCCTAGTGGTACTTCAGATACTTCTATGTTGCATACCATACCAAATGAGGCTGAGAAATCAAGTGTGGAACAAAATCTCGAGCTTTCAAATCCTAATAGCGAGGAGATAAACGAAGTCGAGGAAACTATAGTATCCAGCTTGAGGAAAATGCAGACACAACTAGATCAAATAGATCATAACTCTGATGATAATCCAGGAAAAGTAGTGGAATCAGACTCTTTGGTTGATGTGTCAGCAGGTACATATATAAATCTGCAAGAAACAATACCTGGTGGGTCTATAGTACAAGCTAGAAACTCCTCTCCGCCATGCACTTCTGATACCTCCAATCCCACACCACCAAAAGGTATATCAATGGAGGCAATTATGCAGACTTTGTTAGATCAGAGGGTGGAGAGTCAACAACAATACCTCCAACTAAGAGAGGATAACACTAAAATACAAGGAACCATGAGGGATATCTGCCAAAATCTAGGAGGAATAAGCAAGGAAATAGAAGATATTAAAACACGAATAGTGGAGGTGGAAGAAGATGTTAACCATGCTACTTCAACTATTAAACAGAATACTTCTAGAGTGTCCCTTCTGGAAGCCAAAGTGGAAGATTTGGAAAATAAGGCCCGAAGACAAAATCTTAGATTATTTGGGATACCGGAAGGTATTGAGGGGTCAGACCCGAGAGCTTTTGTGGTCAAACTTTTCCAAAGGGCCTTCGTTGATCTCGCGGATTGGGATTGGGACTCTCAACTCCAGAGAGTACACAGACTCCCGTTAGTTCAAAGGAATACTAATAGCAAATTTCCAAGACCTTTTTTGATTTACTTTGGCAATTTTCTTTTGCGACAAGCAGTAGCACTAAAAGCAAAACCAAATAATCCTGTAACCGTTGATAATTTCACTTTTTTTGTGAAGTCTGATTTAACTAAGGTAACTGGATAAACGGTGGGAACTTCGGAAATTAATTGATGCCTTTAAAAATATAGGATGTTTGGCCTACCTTCAAGAGCCTGCTCGCCTTAAGGTCATTCGGGATGGACAAGTGGCCTTGTTCACCGATCCCCTATCTGCGGAACAATGTTTGGAAAAATTCTCATGTGATAATGAAAGAAGAAAGCAAAAAGAAAAAGAGAATTAGTGCTATACTCTTTTTCTTTTCCCCTTTTTTTTCTGCTAAAGTATAAGAAGGCAGGTTAGATACAGTCATATGTTTATACCCTCTACTCTCTTTCTTTTTCTATCCTTTATTTAGTGCGATATTTTGAATGTGAGTTAAAATATAGATACAAAAGGCATGAATCAACTTAGGTTTGAGCAACCACTCATGTATGCTTCTTCACAGAGCTGCCACTCCAGCGGCAGCAATGCTAGAGGGGAGCTCCCCCCCAAGGAACGGGGCGTTGCAAGGGAGGGGGTGGGGTTGCCACAAGGGCAAGGGTGGCAACGGGAGTCGTGGGTGGGGGGTGGTGATAAAAGTGAAAAATGTGTTTGCAAGATTTGACGTTTTATTTTTTTTCAAGAAAAGTAGGAATGTAATGTTAATGAAGGTTAAAACAGGGAGGAATAGGAGTACATTATGTATAAGACCAATATTAAATAAATGCTTAAGTTAAGAATTTTATGTTGGAATGTAGATGGCCTAAACAATAAAAGTAAAAGAAATCTAGTACAAGAAGAGATTAAAATGTATAACCCTAACATAGTGCTGCTGACAGAAACTCATATAAAATATCAAGATAGAAAGTTGCTAACACAACTAGGTTACGAATTGGTTATCTGTACTTCGCTGAATGAGACCATAAGGGGGGTTGCTATTTTAAAACAAAGAACACTTCAATTAGACATAATGAAAACTGCCACAGATAATAGAGGTAGATGGGCAATAACACAGATTCAAGGGGCTAAAGCTAAACTAGTATTCTGTGTGGTATATGGCCCAAATATTGATAAGCCTAAAATCTATGAAGATTTAAGTTTAGAACTACTAGAATGGGAAGGGGAAATTATTATTGCTGGAGACTTTAATTGTGTGATGAACTATAAAATGGATTCTACGGGGCCAATGAATTATAAAAGAATGCACAAAGTAAGAGCTGCAATTTTAGAACTTGCAAGACTAAACAATATTAAAGACTTATGGCGGTCCAAACATCCAAAGGTGCCAGGTTTTACTTATTATTCTGCCCCGCATAGATCATGTTCTAGGATTGATATGATATGGGCCTCTGAACGTATCTTAGAAAACTGCATGATTGAAATCTGTCCCAAAGTAACATCAGATCATAATCCTCTTCTTGTGGAAATTAATATTGAAAATCAGAATGTAAAATTAAGAAAATTTACTTTTCCTAGACACTTATTGGTTGACCCAACATTCATTACATTAATCAAAAATCATATACAGGAATTTATTGTGCTAAATACCAACTCAGCTAGCATCAATACTGTATGGGACACCTGCAAGTGTAGCATCAGAGGGTGTGTCCAACAGTATGTATATAGGCTTAATGCAGAAAATCGCAATAAGAATAAGGATATGACATCTAAATTATCAGATCTGCAATTGCAATTGGCTGAAGCAACATTGCAATCAAAAAATAATATTGATTTGATTAGAACACAATTAGCGGGACTACAAGCTGGACTTAGGAAAACGCTAAGGGAAAGATATGCAGTTAGATTACATAAATACAAATTAGATCAATACGAAGGCGGCGACTGTATTGGAAAAATATTAGCCTTTAAAACTGCAGATAGGAAAGCGAAAACTAGAATAAAGGAAATAATTGGGTCAGATTTAGTGTTATATGGGCAAGAGGATCAAATTTTAAGTCAATTTGTTAAATTTTACCAACATTTATATACCCCAGAGGAGTTACCGAGTAAAATAGAGATTGAAAAATATCTTGATCAACATCTAGGCTCATCGCGAGAACTTAACCATGAAATAATTCAACATCTAAACTCAAATATTACTACTGAAGAGATTAAAATAGCTATCGATCATCTACCCTTAGGCAAGGCGGTTGGTGAAGATTGTATACCAGGAGAATTTTATAAACTCTGCTATCAAGAGTTGGCTCCATTACTACAAACAGTTATTAACTCTATTATTGTTTCTAAACAAGCTCCTTCTTCATGGAAACTCGCTAAAATTATATTTTTTCTGAAAAAGGGGAAGCCAGAAAAAGAGTGTGGTTCGTATCGGCCCATATCTCTACTAAATTCCGATGTGAACATTTTTGCTAAAATCCTAGCTAATCGGCTAGCGCCCCATATGCCTGACATTGTTAATCCCCAACAGCATGGCTTTGTGATGGGTAGAGATACCACTATGCATGTTAATACCTCAATAACCGCTTTGGATATAGCAGAAACCACTAACACCCCACTCGGTATGATAATGTTAGATGCTGAAAAGGCATTTGACCGAGTGGGGTGGGATTATCTGTGGACAGTATTAAGTAAAATGGGCATAAATGGCTCTTACTTAGACTGGGTTAAGTCAATCTATGATGAACCACGGGCCGTGATTAGCTATGGAGGTACAGATTCTAATAATTTTAAGATTGCTAGAGGTACAAGACAGGGATGCCCCCTCTCACCATTATTATTTGCTTTATCCTTAGAACCTTTTTTAAATGCTTTAAATGACCAAACTAATATAATACCAGCTCAACATGGGGACATAACCCTCAAATTAACTGCCTTTGCGGATGATATCGCAATATATACATCGGATGTTTGTAAGGCTATGCCTGCAATTATAGAGGAAGCACACAAGTATGGGAAAATCTCTGGGTATAAATTAAATGTTAACAAAACCCAAATCATACTTTACTTTACCCCGGCTACATGCACTTATAAAACCTGCAAAGAAGCCGTATATTTAGGTATAAAGCTCATGGCTAAAGTGGAGAAAATTGTTGAAATAAACTATGGGTCATTTCTCACAGAAACAACTGCGAGCTTTAAAAAATGGCATAAGATACCTTTGAGTTTATTAGGGAGATTAAATCTGATCAAAATGAAAATTTTACCTAAGTTACTTTATTTGTGTAGAGCTATACCGCTACAGCCAAATAAGCTGTTTTTTAAGAAATTAGATGGCATCTGTAGCAGCTTTATCTGGGGGTATAAAAAGGCACGAAGGGCGGTAAAATTTTTGACATTACCTATTTCTAAGGGGGGACTTACCTTTCCGGATTTTAATCTCTACTTTTAAGCTACTTTTTTTTGCGCATTAGGAGCCTATTAAAGAATACTCCTTCTTTATTTTTTCACCAGTATATGCTGGGGGCAGATGCCAACCAATTTCTATTACGTGTCCATGACCCTAATTACTTTAAAAGAGTAAAATTCAAGACGGCTAAGCATGCTATTAGAATTTGGGACAAAATCCTGCACATTAGTAACTGCTCATTTTACAACGCTGAGCTTAGATTATGGAATAATCCTGGCCTTCCTGGCATTTTTTCGGATGGTTTGAGTAATCGGTGGATGCGACTGGATATAAACACACTAGGAGACCTGTATGGTATCAATGGTTTGATGGATTTTGAGAATTTAAAAATCACAAATGGGCTTACGGATGATATGCACTTTAAATATAGACAACTTAGAGATTTTTTTTGTAACAAATTGAAGATAATGAAAGTCAAACAATCTGAAATTCTTGAGGGTATTTATTCAGAAAAAACTAAATCACTGATTAAATGGGGATATCAATGGCTCATTAAGGAGAAGGGAGAAAACACAACTCAAATCGCAGCTAAATGGTCTCGTAGATTAGATCAAAATATTAATTCAGTCCACATTGGTAATGCCCTAACCCACTTAAATGATATAGTTCATTCTTCCAACTTGAAAATGCAACTATATAGGACAGTCACGGAACTATATTATACGCCACAAAGAATATCCAGCTGGGCACAAGGTAATTCTTTGACAGATAAATCCAGGTGTGCTAAATGTAACACTGCCGCGGCTGGAATTGAACATATGTTATTTTACTGCCCCGCACTTTCCAATTTTTGGAATCGTATATCATACCATCTTCAATTTAATCAAATAAGTTCAATGGATCTTACGGCACAATGGGTTTTGTTAGATATTCAAGATAGGAACTGTCCCAATAAAGATCTTTTAACGATTTTGCTAGCATGTGCTAGATTAATTATAGCCAGGGTCTGGATTTCTAAAGAACCCCCCAAGGTTGCAGATTGGCTATCATTGGTGTACGAAATTAGAACTATGGAGTTTTCTCTAGCTAAACTTAGAGGTCCTAAAGCCCTTCAGAGGAAAGAAAAGATATGGAAGAGTTTTTTTGATGGTCAAGAGCTGTGATTAGGCCTAATCTGTTTTTTCTGTCTTAGTAGTTTATTATTTTATTAGTTGAATCAATGTGAAGTTTGATTTACGGAATACTTTATATTGTTTCCATTCCTCAATTTTATTTGTTGTTTGTAGCAATGGTAATTGTATGTTAATTATGGAACTGATTTGTCATGAATATTGTCACTTCTTGCAAACAATAAAAACGTTTTAATCGCGACTATTGCCACAGCAAGGAAAAAGCAGCTCAGACTAAATACTATGGTCTGTCATGTGTCCCCCTTGAACACTTTTTCCCCATATTTAATTTTCCGAAAGCCTAAAAGGAGGCAAATGGGTTTAATCCACTTTTACCTAGCTTGCAGATATGCGTGACAAAGAAATAAGATGAGCCTCATCTTCCCTAGCGCTTATATCACACAGTTCGCACATGTCAGATTTGGGATTTGCTATGGGCCCCTTATCACACGCCCACTTAGATGTTCTAGTTTTAATTTGCAGAATGCCATAGCGATACTTTAGGTACAATGATTTCGCCATTGCGGGCAGAATTTCGTCCATGAAGCATTCAAATTTACTTTCAATTTTAGCATCAAAGAATTTAAGGGTCAGTGTTCCAATGTTAGGATTTTGTAACATACAACTGTGGATATATTCCCAACACCTTGCTTTCAGCAATTTTTTAGAGAGGTTAGTAAGGGAATTAGGATCTGTCCAGAAGTTGTATAGGCCCAATTTTAAAAAACAATTTTCAATGTGCACTAACCATGCCAACCGGGTAACGTTCTTTATTTGCGTTATTTCCTTAAGTGCTTCCCTATAGTCCACTAACTCATCAGTAGACCACAGGCAGACACAGTATAACAATGGGCGTAGAGAGGCATGATCATCAGAGCGACGTATGTTTAAATCCCAGAATAAGTGAATTAAGGGAGCACAAGCTGGAACAGCTAAAAGTTGTCTAAAAAAGCTGTTCTCTTGTACAGGAAAGGTATATCTGCCTACATGGCCCCACAATTCTGCCCCGTACAAAGTGGCCGATTGAGCTTTGTACTTAAATTGCTCAATTGCTGGTGAGACTGCTCTAACGAAGCTATTCTTATGCTTCCTAATTATGGGGGCTTGGATTTGAGTTAATAATAGCCCCGATTTTTCTATTTGTGGCTTCCAATTCATTTTAGTGTCAAGGGTGATACCCAGATATTTAAAATTGTGGACGTGTTCAATCTTTTCATTATTTACACTAAAAGTTTTATTAAAACCTTTATGAGGGCTGATCACCATAACCTTAGTTTTGGAGGAATTAATTTCAAGGCTTTTGTCCATACAATATGACTGAAATTTATTCAACAAGTTTTGTAGGCCTTTAGGGGTCTGAGAGATTAAAATCGTGTCATCCACAAATAATAATGCCGGAACGGCTTGACCACACAGCTTGGGAGAGTCATGCTCGCAGCCCAAGAGGGTGTCTGGGATGTCATTTACATATAGAGAGAAGAGGGTTGGCGCCATAACGCAACCTTGCCTAACACCTCTCTTTATGTCTATTCTCTCTGTTAACTCTCCATTGGGTCCCCACCTCACTCTTGCGTATTTTCCCTCATGCAGCCTGATCAGTTGGTAAAGGATGTCATCTGGGACACCCATGTCCCTTAGTGATTTCCATAATTTCCCCCTCGGACCAGATCAAAGGCCGCCCTGAGATCCACAAAGAGACGTATAGGTGGGAATTCCTTATGTTAATATATTTCCAGATTAGGCATAAAAATCTGAAAACCTGGTCCACCGTACTAATTCTAGATCTAAAACCTGCCTGGTATTTTGTAAAAATAGAGTTTTCCTCGATCCACATATTCAACTTGCTTAACAGTTGTCGGGAGCACATCTATCAGACTAATAGGTCTGTAGTGCGATGGATTGAATCTGTCTCCCTTCTTAAAAATAGTGACAATTTCTGCGCCCCGCCAGGTCTCAGGAATTGGAGCTCCTCTTAGGATCTTGTACCTGAGTAAATTAGTATAAGGGGCCCATAAAAGGTTCTCATGTTTCCAGAGATCGCCCTGTATTCTGTCTGGACCTGGGGCTTTGCCCTGTTTGACTGCATTAATAGCGGATGTAGTGTCAGCCAAACTAAATTCGAAGAATGGGTCACAAGTCTCTAATTCTGTACTCTCATATGTCCATTCTTCATCATCCCCGCTACACGAGTACAGTGTTGAGAAGTGATTTACCCAGGCACTTTCCTCAAGAAACATATCCCTCGATTGGGTTCCATTTTTAGTCCCCCGGCGATAAGTTTCCAGAACGAAGATTGGTCTTTCAGTTTACATGCTAAAAGCAAGTCAGACCAAACTTTTTCATCCCATCCCTTTTTTGCTAGTAGAATGTTTTTTTTTTATAGTGCTTCCTTTTGTCCCTAATAATATTTATTTGATTCCCTTTTACAGATTTTATTAACTCTGATTTGGCCTGGCGACAGGCTCTATTATACCAGAGTTCTTGCTTCAGACAATTATTTCGGGCAGGTTTAGCTCTTTTAGGGCCAGATGTAAGTATCCAAATACCGGTCGGAAACGGCCGAAAATACAGATTTTCGGTCGTTTCCGACCGGTATTTGGATATTGAGATGTGGGGGCATGTTAAATTACAGAATCAGTAATTTTACCGAATTAGTAATATTTCCGATTCGGTAAAATACCGAATTGGTAAAATTACCGATTCTGTAATTCAACATGTAGGTAGCACTGTAACCAGTGCTACAAGGGTTTAAGAATTCGTTATTTACCACCAACTAGAAGTTGGTGGTAAATAATGAAAACCCTTCAAAAAGCATTTTTTTTGCTTTAAAAAACATGCCATGTTGCAGACATACATGCCCTAAGGGCATGTATGTCAGCAACATGTGCACCCATGCACAATCGAGGGGTGCAACAGGGTGTCAAAGTGACACCCTGTCCCCCTTGCAAATTCAGTAATTTTACCGAATCGGTATTTACCGATTCGGTAATTGGCATTGATTTCTATGGGCCTCAAGGCCCGTAGGAATCAATGGCAATTACCGAATCGGTAAATACCGATTCGGTAATTACTGAATCATTCCGATTCGGTAATTTCAAAAGTGAAATTACCTACATCCCATTTACCTACTCTTAAATACCGAATCGGTATGATTCGGTATTTAAAAGTAGGTAAATCGAGATTACCTACATGTGGCCCTAAATCTCTTCTGAGAGGATCCCGCTAAGCTGCAGCATCAGGTTTCCATGCACCTCTGTTAGAGGGTAACCCTCGGTATTAATATCAACTAACGGTGACATTAATGTTACATAAAGATCATAGATATAGAAACCAGTATTCTGATTAAAGGTGAATCCAGCAGAGAAAATGAAAGATCTGAGTTAGTAAATAAACAATTTCCAAAATTATATATATAAGAATAGTATATTTATGCCAGAACAAACGGGGGCTCTAAAAAACTACTTGAAATTGAGGAAAGGTGCGAGGATTGGAACCATTACATTAGTAGTGAGCCCACAATATACATTTTTGCCTCCAGGATTACGAATATGGGGGTCTACATTTTATGGTAATAAGCTGATTATCCCATAAGGGAGATTACAGAAAAGACTTGCGAGAAATAGAATGAGAATGACAATAAGGTTTTAAGATTTTGTATGTTTGAATACAAGTGAAGAGGTAGTAGCATTCTTAGAAGAAAAAGAGAGAATTTCTCTAGTAGAGAAAGGTGTAAGTAATACTTGTTCGATATCAAACCACAAAGGCTTGAATGAGGAATGCAACATAGAAGCCATTTTGAGGCCTGTGTCGAACAAAAGGTTTTATGATAAATCTAAAAGTCGCGAAAATGTGCCCCTCCTTCAATCTTAGTATTTTTAAGATGTGACAGGGAAATCCTAGCTTTTTTCTCATGACATAGAAAGGAGAGAAACCACTCTTTGAAGAAATGTTTGAGGAATGTTTACTGGAATGATGGACAAGGTATACAACAGAATAAGTGAAACCATCATTTTAATGGATTCAAGACAACCCCACCACGAGCGGAATAAAGAATTCCAGGAAGATAATAATTTAGCAATTCTATTAATTCCTTATTTCATGTTTGTGTTAACTAAATCTTTAGCAGATTTGGTTAACCAAATACCCAAGTATTTAATTTTAGTAAAGTTCAGATGAAAGTCAGTAGAATCAAAAGAATGTTTATGACAACATTTGGTAATGTGCAAATCCTATGTTTTATCCGAATTTATTTTGTATCCTGACACTAAAGAGAATTGAGATATTTCTTAAAGTAAGGCAGGAATAGTACAATCAGTATTAGAAAGGAATAGAAGTATGTCGTCCTCATATGCCAAGAGCTTCAAGTATTTATCACCATATTGGAATCCTGTCATTAAAATAGTATTACGAATTTTGGGCAAAAAAGGCTCAAGGGATAAAACAAAGAGTGAAGATAAGGAACAGCCCTGCCGAGGCCTGCCGAACGCCTCTTATTGAAGGAAAATATTGGGAAGTTTCCCAGTAACCAATGCAGTGAGATAATATTCATGCCAAAACCATGCCAAGTTAGACATTTAAGCAAAAAGACCCAGTCCACTCAGCCAAATGCTTTTATGATTCAATAGCATTTGCCACTAAAGGGTACGAAAGAGAAGCAGCTTTATTTATTATGTTGAAAAATAATCTGGCATTATCTGAGGCCAGTCTACCTTTCACAAAACCAGATTGCTGCTTATCTATCAATTTAGGTAAAAATGGTTCCAGACGCAAAGCTATTAGTTTTGCAAAGATTTTATAGTCTACATTTGAAAGTGAAATAGCCCGATTTGTTTGCAATGCATAGAATCCAGACCATCTTCATGAATAGACATCTAGTAGCCTCCTGGAAAGAACCACCAGCCGAACCAGACGTATAAAAAAAACTGAAATAACTGTAAAGATGTAGGAAGAAGAATATTTGAAAAGTGCAAAGACAACTCAACTGTAAAGCCATTGGGCCCTTGGGTTTTACCTTTTTTGAGTGCTGTGAGTAATTCTAAAATTGATAGGTCATATTCAAGGGATACAAAGTTAATATTAGAGTGAGCAGGAGAAGAGATATCTTTTCAGTATGCCTCGATATGGGAAGGAAGACCAGAAGATTCCTGAGTATATAGGTATTGATAAAATCTCATAAACTCCTCCAAAATATCTTGATCTTTGGATAGTTTACCACTAGAAGACTGAGTAGAATCACATAAGGGATTTTTTTTCATTTTTTAAAAATAATTAGATAAGAGCTTTCCCACTTTGTTACGTCCGCCATAATATCGAGCACTACTACGAAGAAGGATGGAGGAAGCATTGTCAGTAGTTATTTTGTTAAACTGAAATTTAGCATGTACAAGTTCATGTAAATTAGACTCCAATGCTGAAGTGTAGAATTGATGTTCTAGATATTTAATATTAGGATTATAAGGACTTATGTTGTTTGGCAAACAGTTTATTTTTCTTCGAAAGAAAATCAATTATAAAACCTCTAGCCAAAGTTTTAAAAGTATCCCATAATAATTGGTGAAATGTATCTGATTCTGCATTAAACGCAAAACATTCATCATCAAAAGAGGTAGAAAGACTAGGTCAAGTAAGAGAGAATTATTAAACCCCCACCTACCAGATTTGAGATGTGCTGAGAGAAGATCCATATTTGCAACCACTTCAGCATGGTCAAAAATATTAATAGGTTCAATAGTAGAACTAACAATGTTATGTGAAAGTGATTTTCTTACAAATATGTGGTCCAGTTGAGTGAGAGTACCATAAGAAGGGGAATTAAAAAAAACCTCTTTCATAGAGTGATTGCACAATCTCCATGCATCCACTAGGTGGTTAAGGGAAATAGTAGAGTTGACTTGTTTATGTCTTTTGTAGGGTACAAATCAAACTTGAAATGATCTATAAATGGATCTATAATCGGATTACAATCATCCCCTATTATCAACAAATCATCAGCATTTCTTGGAAATGTTGGGCTAAAATATGTAGTCAGGTTGAGTCAGCCCATACACATTGCAAACAGTTAAAGAATATCACTAGTAAGGAACTTAATAAATATCAATTCTGCCTTCCGCATCACTTTTTTGAGAAACAAAATAGCTAGTCAATTTTTTATGACATTAGATATTTACTCCGTTTTGTTTATTGAGAGCAGGTGAAACAAATACAGACCCTACCCAATGAAGCTTGAGTTTTAAAGCTTCCTCTAAGTCTGGACTATAAAAAGGTAAATGGGATATAATCATCTGCCTTTTTCTAGGATTAACAAATTCTTTCACATTCCCAAATACAACTCTGAATGCTATAAACAATCAATACATATAAAATGTAATGGCCTGAAATAATAAAAGAGAAATAAAGTATAAATAAAAAAAGGTACAGAAATAAAACAAGTAAAAAACAAAAGAGAAAAAAGGAGGAGATAGGATAAAGAATAAAAAGAAATGAGGAAAAATAAAAAGATAGAACAATAAAGCACACTACATGTCAGAAAACTGAGAACACATACCGTAGTGATGAACAAGAGGTATAATGGGGTGGTGACGTACGGATGGAAACAGCATGCCCAACTAGGAACAATGAACCACACCCGGATGTTACATATAAAGAGGGATAACAAGAACAGAAGAAATCTTGATTACCTACAAAAGAACGAGAAAAAGATGACCCTTCAAACATAACAACCTGTGAAAAAAATAATATAAGTTAGAAAAGCATTAAAACATTGCTTGAAGTCTCAACCAGAAGGACCCGCTGTGTCCATTGAGTTAGCTGAATGAGAATGAATAAAGTTTCTGAGCTTTGCTGCATCCTCATATGAAGTTGTCTTATTCTGGTACGCAACTTTGAAGGCGCAGGGATAAAATAAGCCATAGCGAGCACCCATAGCTCGCAATATCGGATGAAGATTAAGAAAGACGTTCATCCTATTTGCAGCAGCAGAGGACACATCCTGTGAGATAAATATCTCTGCACCAGACTGTTTCTTAGACTTAGCTGCTCTTCAAAAGATCTGTAAACTCAAGAAACAAGATAATCACACCACAAGATTTACCAAGTGCCGATGATGAGGATAAACAAGGACCCAGTCCATATGGCCGAGATACCCGCCACCCCCTCTCAACACAATCCCCAAAAGGAGGGAAACCGGAAACAGTTCTTGAAGTTTTTGGAAGTGGGATGGAGTGACCATCCCGGCCGTATTTATTAAAACAAAATTAAAACATTAAACGTTTCATGTTATGTACAATTTCATTACCACATTACGATGTTTGGCTATCCTTAACAGATTCTCTAATACAGAGGTTCTCCTAGCCGAACTAGCATCCTACAAACATTGACATATTGAAATTGTACATCCTAACGTTTAAGGGCCAACGGCAAGGTCATAACCGGTGTCAAGATCCCTAACCCGACTTACCCCTCCCACTTGGGAGGGGCGACAGCACGGAGGCGTACCTCAAGTGCAACTACTACCAATTTCCCTTGACTTGACGGGGGCACCTAAAGACTCGACGCCAGTTAAAGGTCGTTCGAATACTCGTGTGAGGTATCTAGAAGGTATCGTAGACCTTATCCCAACCCCACACAACTTACCGCATCTGCCGTCGCAGATGTCACTGGCCCCGGGAAATTCCCCAGGAGGGGGCTGTAACCCCTCCTACAAAGGAAGGGGCCTTGACCGCCTTTTCCTTTACTTCCGGCGACCCATCCTTAGAAGGGACCGCCTCCCCATTGAGGGGCCAATGGCCACCTCTCCCGAGCGCTCCCATCCGTATTGGGTGACGCCCACTCATAGGGATCTACCAATTAGTGCTCACCGATCATGACCTTACCGCCTACCAAAATAAATACGACAGTGCTAACAAAGACAGTGCTAACCAAACCTAAGAATCCATTGGCCACTATGACCGAAAGAGCATGCTTAAAATTCAACACTATATCTGAATCTCTTTAATGGCAAAAAGTACTCAAACCGACTATTCTTTATTATACTCAGCATCAACATGACTCCACAACCTGTAAACGAAATGGAAGCAAATTAATCAACTTTATTACAAACAACTGGCTGTCTTCAGGGGCTGGTGGGTGGGTCAAAATTGGCTCTTCGTTCTGTCCCGAGCTCACGTGCAGCGAGGAGGTGCAGCTTCAGGGCACAAGAACAAGAGGATGTCTTCTGGTCTTGCGTCCCTTTTTATCCGTCTTCAGGGCGGGCGTATACCCGCCCCTGCCTGCCCCGAGGGCGTGGCTGGCTGCGTCAGTGTCTAGGCCAGCCCACTCTAGGGCGGGAACGGGCGCGTCCCAGCTACGCCGCTTCGGGCATACCAGCCGAGACGCGCCCCCCGCCCAAAAATGGCTTCCCGGGGGGATCGAGGCACTCTGCCATAAGTTCGGGGGGACCGAGTTGGTCGCCCCTTTCCATATGGCCGAGATACCCGCCACCCCCTCTCAACACAATCCCCAAAAGGAGGGAAACCGGAAACAGTTCTTGAAGTTTTTGGAAGTGGGATGGAGTGACCATCCCGGCCGTATTTATTAAAACAAAATTAAAACATTAAACGTTTCATGTTATGTACAATTTCATTACCACATTACGATGTTTGGCTATCCTTAACAGATTCTCTAATACAGAGGTTCTCCTAGCCGAACTAGCATCCTACAAACATTGACATATTGAAATTGTACATCCTAACGTTTAAGGGCCAACGGCAAGGTCATAACCGGTGTCAAGATCCCTAACCCGACTTACCCCTCCCACTTGGGAGGGGCGACAGCACGGAGGCGTACCTCAAGTGCAACTACTACCAATTTCCCTTGACTTGACGGGGGCACCTAAAGACTCGACGCCAGTTAAAGGTCGTTCGAATACTCGTGTGAGGTATCTAGAAGGTATCGTAGACCTTATCCCAACCCCACACAACTTACCGCATCTGCCGTCGCAGATGTCACTGGCCCCGGGAAATTCCCCAGGAGGGGGCTGTAACCCCTCCTACAAAGGAAGGGGCCTTGACCGCCTTTTCCTTTACTTCCGGCGACCCATCCTTAGAAGGGACCGCCTCCCCATTGAGGGGCCAATGGCCACCTCTCCCGAGCGCTCCCATCCGTATTGGGTGACGCCCACTCATAGGGATCTACCAATTAGTGCTCACCGATCATGACCTTACCGCCACAGGCCGGATAGTTGACCGGCTATCCGGACCCCCACAAAACTCCTACCTAAAGGTCATGTTTCAACGTTTTTTAGCCATGCTAAGAAGTCTCCTATGAGTAACTCATTTCCCACCCGAGACAAATGCACACCATCCCCTAGATACATACTGTCATCATTAATACAACCATGCGAGATAGAATGCAATGTCCTGGAACGGAACAACCTACTCACTTTGTTATTAAGTTTTCTAACAGAATGGTTCAAAGCAGGAATCGAAACAGCCCCCCGCCACACTTTTCGTGGGATCATATGAGACCACGCAATTATGCACCCCGGAACTTTCCTCGCCAACCAACTTACAGTGGAAAGCATTGCCTCCAGGAGAAGTCGTCTACCGGTGGTGACCAAATCATTGCCCCCTAAATGTACTATGACTATAGACGGCGGTGACCTCGTCCGCCCTAACAAACCCTCAAAGAATGCCTGAAACTGGTCAATACAGAGACCGCCCCTTCCGTAGAAGGACACCCTGTACCCGTATTCCCCAGCTACGTGAATCATGTCACCTGCTTTGAATACGTCAGCGGCACGCCTCACGTATGAGTGGCCCACGACCCACACCTCTTTCCTCACAGCCGGTGATGTCTGACCGCTGGCCTGGTGTTGGGTCGACTGCATAGTCCGCCCCGCCTCGAAGGCTTGCGTAACTGAAAACCAAACAAAAGACAAGAAGCGTGAGTACATTATCATGGCTTCACAACATGTGCAACCGCACATACCTCTTATAACAATTGGAGGACCAGCGCCCCACACGTTTCACTTGTTCCACATTGAGACCCCTGGCTGTAGCTTCAGTGGCAGCCCCTATCCGAAAGGAATGGGTCCCAAACTCGCCCGGGTCCAAGCCCGCTGCGGTAATTGACATCGCAAGCACCCGCTGAAACTGAAATTTTGTCAGTGGGGTGGCGTCCGCGTGTCTCAACAATGTCCCTCCCCATGATGCCACCCTTCGTGCTAGGTAGTCTTCTAAACACTTTACCGGACACATGGCGGACCCTGGAATCCTGCGAATGACTATGCAGTCCCCTACCCCACCTTGATCGGTTTTGGACTTGACAAAGGATACAGTCATCGTCTCACCCCAGATCTGAACGTGTTCCCGGCACAAACCCCCCACCACATCCCGTTTGTTCCTTGCCACCAGCTCACTTATCCTCATCGCCCCGTGAAATGCAAGCGTAAAAGCAGCTCGGAACAAACAGGCCTCGAACTGAGACGAGCATGTGGCGGGGAGTGTGGCCAGCAACTGGGACAACCTATCCAGACCTATCGGGCGCCTCTCATCTACTCTGCGACCCTCAAGGCGTTGCCACCCACGCAGCGCTTTCTGTACCACAAAAGACGCTGTCGGGTCCTGGATATTATGAGCCCTGGCAACAAAGGAAATGGCAGCACGATGCCTCTGGGCTGTAGCCACCGACTTCCCAGCCCTACGCAAGGACATCAGAAAATGCACTACCCAATCCTCATGCCCCCAAAACCCCCCTCTCTCAGTCCCAAAAAAGGCTAAATAGGCCCGAAACGCCCCTTCGTATGCCTTCCTCGTCCTTGGTGCTAGACTCTCTCCCACGAGGTAACGAAGTTCGGGGCACCGAGAGACCAGAGAGCTTCGGGAAAGGGTGCCGGCTCTGGGTCCGCTGAGGGAAGGAAACCCGAGAAAGCCTGCATTTGAAAACGAGACAGTGCATCAGCTGCCTGATTCATCACCGCTGGGACATGCTTCGCTCTGAATACCACGTTCAGTTGCATACACAGTTAGACAATTTCTTTAAGCAGCCTTAAAATCATTTTACAACGTGCTGCCTGACTATTGATGCATTCTACAACGGTCATATTGTCAGACCAAAATATGACAGAGTGATTTTTGAATCCATCGGGCCAGGTTCTGAGGGCCACCAAAATGGGAAACAGTTCAAGGAAAGCAATATTACTCGTCAGCCCCTCTTCATGCCACCATGTTGGCCACCTTTGTGCCGACCATTTTGTGCCGAATATGGCGCCAAAGCCCATGCTTCCCGCTGAATCCGTCCATAGACCAAGCTCTTCAGAGGACAAGGCTGGTTTGTTCCAGACGACTCGACCATTGAAATCCGCCAAAAATGCTAACCAAATACGCATGTCTTGGCGGACCTCAGCCGATAGTCTCGTGCGATGATGACCCTCGTTTAGGCCGACCATCGCCTGGGCAATTGAACGGGAAAAGGGGCGGGCCATTGGGATCACCCTCAGGGCAAAATTCAACTTCCCCACTAATTGCTGCAATTGATGCAGCGTAACTTTAGATGCATTTATACACATTTGCAGGGCTGCCCTGAATTTCGACACTTTGGCAGCTGGTAAACGAAAACAACCCTCACTAGAGTCCAACTCGATCCCCAGAAACTCGAGGCAAGTCGAGGGACCCACAGTTTTACCTGGTGCCAATGGCACGCCAAATCGATCCATTAATACACAAAATTCAGTCAAGGCCCGGGCACATTCGTCATCCCCAGCGGCCCCAAGGAACAGAAAGTCATCAAGGTAATGCATCACATTTCGAAAACCCGTTTCCTTCGTGTAAACCCATTGTAGAAAACTACTGAATTTCTCGAAATATGCACAAGATATAGAGCACCCCATCGGCATACACCTATCCATGTAATACGAACCTTGAAACATGAATCCCAGAAGACGTTGGTCGTCCGGGTGTACCGGGAGCAAACGGAACGCTGACTCGATATCTGCTTTCGCCATCAGCGTCCCGGGCCCCAAGCGATTTAAAATGGCTACGGCCTCATCGAATGATGCGTACCGCACCGAACATACCTCTGGATCAATTGCATCGTTCACAGACAGGCCATGAGGAGCTGATAAATTGTGGATCAATCTAAACTCACCTGGGTCCTTCTTGGGGACCACCCCTAAAGGAGAACAGACAAAATTCTGTACCGGGGGAACACTAAACGGGCCGGCAACCCGACCTCGGATAACCTCTTTCCGGATCTTATCCTGCACTACAGTCGTATGCTGCAAGACGGAAAGTTGATTTTTGCACGTCCCGACACCCTGAAAGTCCCCCACCGGGATGCGGAAACCATATGAAAAACCGTTCCGCAGCACCCCAGCAGAAGTACGATCTGGGTATTCGCTGAGCCAGGGAATCATCGCCAAGGTATCAATCGGGGTTGGTAAAGGCGCCCCTCGGACTACATTAGACCTGTTTGGCGCCTCCTCTACCCCCATTCTCACCCGTTCTGGCTCTGCACGATGACTCAGGATGGGGTGCCCCGCAACCACTACATTCATGCTTGAACTTACACGATCCCGGGGGCCTAGTACATTTACCCTTGTTGAAATTGAAACAGAAACCCTTCTTCCCTGCGTTGCCGGCGGGTCTCGGATAATCGTCGGTACCCGTACCCGGCCGAAAGGGCGTCCCCCCATATTGGCGGGAGGATTCACCAACAGTACTCCCCACCAACGGCATTTTCAACATCCCTGACTCTTTCATTTTATCCCATGTCAAAGAATCATAACAGTCCCAGGTTAAACTTTTGTTATGCTCCATCGCTTTCCTGAAAAGGTTGTCATAACAGAACCATTGGTTACCTTGGTGCGATGTCGAGTACCCCATAATTCGTGACTGATATACTGGAAACTCAGGGAGCAATTCAGGCCTACGTTGCCCCAAAATTGACGTAAAAATTCCCCATGCATTGCCCCAGTTGCCAATATTCTCATTTACTTTAAAGGCGGCCATTTTTGCGCGCCAAACACTTGGATGCATCAGATCCTTTTGACTCTTAACAGTTTCAACCTCATAATGATCAACAAGCAAGGAGAAAATGTTTACATATTCCCCCGCCCAAATCTTCTCCTTTATTGCCAAAGGAACATGTTGCCCCAATTTTTCTCTACGAGAGGGTGCTGACTCATCCCTCGCGATCGGCAATGGCCGCTTACCTGCACCGAACGCTGCTTCCGCCACTCGTGGCTTGTCTATCACCGCAGCCGGCGCGGGTACCTTGGCTGTATCACGTTTCTCGCGCAACTGTTTCATCAGTGCTTGCGCTTCGGCAGCCGTGGCGCCCTCGCTACTGTCCCCCAACCACGCTGCTAACTGTGCCGCCAACTCAGGAGGCATATCCTCAGTGGATGTCGGGTTGACTACGACGGGAATCGGATTCCCTTCCTTCGGTACCGGGGCCGGTACCGGGGCTGGCGCCTCGAGCGGGGAACAGGGGACCGGGACGTCTCCCCCGGCTGGCCCCCTTCTCGGCCTCTTTGGCTTCCCTCCAGCCGGTGGACGCCCCGATCCCTCCTCCCCGTCTCGCTCCGCCAACCGCTTCTTTATTTCGGACATCTCCTTCATGAGGACCCGAACCATCTGATCAGTCGTCATTCTCTTCGCGCCTTTCTTGGGCATCTTTCAAACGAAGTATCTAGAAGACAAAAAGAAAGATTAAAACGCTCAAAATTGGCTCTTCGTTCTGTCCCGAGCTCACGTGCAGCGAGGAGGTGCAGCTTCAGGGCACAAGAACAAGAGGATGTCTTCTGGTCTTGCGTCCCTTTTTATCCGTCTTCAGGGCGGGCGTATACCCGCCCCTGCCTGCCCCGAGGGCGTGGCTGGCTGCGTCAGTGTCTAGGCCAGCCCACTCTAGGGCGGGAACGGGCGCGTCCCAGCTACGCCGCTTCGCGCCCCCCGCCCAAAAATGGCTTCCCGGGGGGATCGAGGCACTCTGCCATAAGTTCGGGGGGACCGAGTTGGTCGCCCCTTTCCATGCGCGCACTGAATGTTTAAGGTCGTGGCAGGTGGCATCTTATGGAGTAAAGAAGGTCATAGGATCATATACTTCAATGTTTTCGGGATGACTGTATAAAGTTATTACACCTGTTTCTGTTCTCAAGGTCTTTTTCTTGTTTTTTCAGCATGATGATGTTCTTTTCCAAAGCTGAGATTTTAATAGTTTCACTGACCCATTGCTCCATCTACAATACTCTAGATTCCATAGATGACCATTTATCGCCAAATATCTGTATCCGTATATTTCTTGACTTAATAAATGGTCTTAGAGCTCTAATCTCTTTTAGCACGGTTGCTAAAGAGATAGGAGAAGAGGTCTTGTCTGGAAAAGAAGGGTCTTATTTGCAGCGGAAGAAGAGTGTGTCTTCAAAGGGGTAAAATTTGTAGCAACGAAGCGAGAAGTACTAGAATGCGCCATGTCAAAAGATGTGCCCGTACCTTCCATGAAAGGGTCTTCTTGCTGGAGTATGCACTTTTCTTAATTCTAAATAGATAAGCAGGTCAAAACCGCTACTAGTGGTGAGGTAAGCAGTGCCACTAAGACGGAATTCTGTATGCAAATGAACTCGCTAAGCAAATAAGTATAAATAAGTACTTCGTTAATAAATGGAGCAAAGATAATACTAGGTGTACATTCTCATATGATGCCACCAAAAAAGCTTGCCAGTAATACCTCTGCACCGTAATTCATATTTCGGAAAGGATGCCACAAAATACCAAAAGGTGCCATCCACCTACCAGACTTTTGTTTATAAGGAAAAGAGACATTTTCAGCAAAGCATCTCCAAACAACTGAAACATCCAACTATGAGACGACTGAAATTAAAGCCAGTGAAAAAATTATTTTTCTCATAAATATATTTGTTGATAAGCCTTACTTGCAAAAGACATGAGAGGTGAGATAGAGGACCAAAAGCTGAATAAAGCAGGAGCAGCACACATGCAAAAATAAAGGGCAACCCAGCAAGAAAGAAGAAAAAAACGAACTGAGGCAAAATATACTCTTCCACAGCATCTTGCATTTATCTCCCATTTGCAGCAATGCACAAAATGGTAGCCGCGACTTAGCAAGCGGCGCCATCCTCTTGCTTGTGGAGAAAAATGCAAAGATTCTAGCAGGGAAGGGGTTGATAGAAGCCCAAAGACTTAATGCACCAGAAACAACACATTGCCTATCATCATGCAGGCTAAGACCGCAGAAACATCAGTTGGCAGTCCTGGTCAGGTGCAGAGCCCCTCAACTAGGTGGCCATCTAGTGTGATGCCTGAGCCACACTCCCTTCACCTGGGATTTCAAAATACACACTCGTCTCTGTTTTGAAGGTCTTAAAACATGGCTATTTTATAAAATACTGTTTTTATTGCCCCTTACAATCTGCACTCCTTGACCTTTCAACTGACACTTAAGCTCCTCTCATGTGCTGATTCTCATATAATGAATGACATGATATACCAGCGTGATTGTCGGAAAATCGGAAACACAAACCCCTGCTAGTATTAATGACCAAGCTACGCCTCTGCAAATTATATCAACTGTTCGGGTGGTTTTAATTTTCACAGATGCACTTTCTACACCGCATGCTGTAAGAATGTGCTATTTTGCTACATTTATTTTTGTAAACGTCAGTGATGTTTTGAAGCAAATCAATCACTGATTGTACTTTGTATTCCTTTTTTGTTGACAAAAAGAGAACAATGATTTTTGTTGTCATGAAACATAATTGCGTGTGACAAAAAGATGTGCAGCATAATAGTATTGGGATGGTTTTGCGTGCTGCTGAGCGCTGTACGTTATATAGTAAGGGTTTGCTATTTTATGCAATTTCTTTTGAAATTTAAGCACTGTTTAATGTAGCAAACATAATTTCTATTTGACCTAACAAGAAAAATACACGCATTGAAAATATCACACACATTGAATAGTGTCTTAATCCGAATTAGCATCTCCTTTGTAGTCTTTGCAATCTAGTCCTAGAAATAATGGATCTTCAACAAACTGACGTGAGTGAAAACTTCATCTTGTTGTTCTGACAAAAATTTTTATAACACTTAATTCATGTATTACTCATTTTATCTTCAGCCTTGTTCATTCATATGCTCATACTTTCTTTGACAAAATATACGCAGTTGCATGTCATAATTGCCAACATTTTCATGTGTCAACTATGTGACAGTGATGGCTAGCAAACATGTAAATCAATGAGATGTAAATACCTTCCTATAATCTGAATATGGAAGCAAAGTGTTAAATAGTGAACTTTATAGCACAATTTTACAATACATTGATTTAAAACAGATATTTTGAAGCAGCATTAATAGTAAAAATGTCAACACTTTTGTGTTGAGCCCAGCAGGCCTTACCTCCAACAATGGTGGTGGGACTCACCCAACCCAAGACATCATTGAGAAAATGATGCCAATACTGTGGAGTATTTTAATATAATGTTTGCTAAATGTTAGTGAAATAGCTGCAATTATTACAGGCAGTTATACAATCTGGTTATGCTTAACCATACGATTTTCAAAATATCTATGACATCTTTCTTCATTGCATTTTTTCACCCACCCCTTTCAAGTAGAATTTCAGTCATATTTCACATGAATAAGATTCTATATGAAATGGGCAGGGTGAGCAAATCAAAAGTCAAGCAAATGATACTACCAAAGGCTACAGACAGCTAAACTAAATGCATCTTACATGCAAATACAGTCATGCTACTGCTGCATTATATAGAGATCTCAGGATCAGCTAGAAAATGGGTTACACCACATTTTATTGTTCAGGGTTCAGACAGCATCAGGAACTAAAACCAGCAGTACATTCCCCAAGCTCAATATAGTATCAGATATATGTATATTTACAGCAAAGTAGTAATTCAAGGCCTGACTTGATTTCGGCGGAGAGGTTTCTCCGTCACAACGGTGACAGATATCCCGTCTGCCGAAATATAAGTCCCATAATATACAATGTGATTTATATTTCAGTGGACAGGATATCCGTCATCGTGGGTTCTGTTGAGGGTTTTCACGTACGCAGGAAGTAAGGCGCCTTTATTGGTAAGGGTGGGTATTTAGGTGAAAAGCAACAGCGATGGAATGATGCTACAAGGTCAGAGGAGACCCCAAAATCTCTGCAGAGAGTGGCAAGGGCCCACTCAGTAATTACAACAAAAGTCCTGTGCACACATTATTCGAGGTATATAAATAGTCAAAGTCAAAGTCAAAATATATGTTTATTATGACCGTAGTCTTTAAACAATGCAATTAGAATAGCACAGAATGGAGTATGACTTATTAATTTTAAAACTTTATCCATATACTAGGTTCGTACACACCATTATCAAAAATACAAAAAGTCAGTAAAATTTACAGTTATCTTAAAACGTAATTTGTCTAATAAAACCTATTCCTATTCTTATTACTCCGTACAATTACAATCTGCTAAAAACTCATACAGTACTACATGTTATTCTGTATCTCTCAGTGCAGTCAGAGACACCTTTAAAAATTTCCCGAGAGCAATTGCGATATCAATGAAGGGGATTTCTGTTAAGAGACTGGCTGCCTGTGATCTTGTTTTTACATCGTATTTTATGAAGACAGGACGCAACGAAAGTTTCCTAAGGTCAAGGAGTGTAAAACAGTCTAACAAGATATGCAGCGGGTCTCCCTTTGTCCTCAAGTAACACTTGAAGTGACCTTCCTTATCTAACATTTTTGCATTCAGGTCTCTGCTTATTAACCATGGGTTGATCCCAATTCTAATTCTGAGGATCTCTTGCCTGTATCCTCGATTGGGTAATCTGTCGAGGTAGGGGAACCAATTATCAAGGGACCACGCATTTAGCATGTGTACCACTGATTTTTTCTTTCTTAAATAGCCTCTATCAAGCATTTTCGAGACTTCTTTCCCTCTTTGCTTCAATTCACCTTTGGTACTAGTGATTTGCAATGAGCTCAGGTCCCAGTCGAGCTCCAGAGTGTTACAGATTCCCTTCACTTTATCCCTACTGGACTTCGCCCATTTTAGCTCGCTTTTCTGGATTTCTTTGCGACACCAGTATGCCACTTTTTTTGTTTCAGGGTCTTCTAATCTCTTCCAGAATCTGATCACTGCCATCTGGGTTAATATCGCCCAAGACTTTGTGCCTATTTCCGTTCTGATGGCTTGAATCATGGCAGATTTAGGAAGTGATAGGAGCCTTTTTATGCAATTTCCCTCTATGACGTCCCAGGATCCCTTACCGCTCAAATAAAGGATCTCTGCGCCATAAAGAACTTGGGGGGGGATCATTGCCTCAAAAGCTCTGAGCATTGGCCGGTGTGACATCTCACCATATTCCCTATTGAACCTTTTAAGTCCGCAAATGGAGGAGAGAGCCTTTGCTTTTTGCGTTTCTAAATGGGTGTTCCAATTTAGTGTCCTATCAAACCAAATACCCAAGTAACGGTACTCATTTACTGTCTCTAATTTAAGGTCACCTATGTACCAGCTAAATCTACTTCGCTTTTTCCCGAAACATAGGGTTTTTGTTTTATCCAAGTTGATAGTCAAGAATTTTTCAGCACAGTAGGTATTAAAAGCATTAAGCTTCCTTTGGAGGCCTCTCTCGGTCTGATCTACTATCACCAGATCATCCGCATATAATGGGCATGGGATTTTGTTTCCATCCATTTTTGGACTGGCACTGCCCTCCACCTCTAAATAGGCCGGGAGATCTGACAAGTAGATTGAAACAAGCATTTACAATGCAATGGTCTCGGCATCATTAAAGGTAGAGCTTTTGGCACTGCTTATGACATTTCTTTTCTTTTTTTTTTTAAATCATCAATAAATGGCATTGTCATTTACATTGCCAATAGCTTAATCGTTAAATAAATGGCATTGTCATTTACAATGCCAATAGCTATACCCTACACAGAGCCACCCTCACACAGACAGAGCCACCCACACATAGAGCCACCTACAAAACAAAAGACTCGCGCGGGGGTTAAAAAATAAATTTAAAGAAAACTTATCTGACTGCCCGTGCCAGAGCAGAGGAAGCGGCTCTTGTTTTCGTCGTCAACCGAGGAAACTGCAGGGGACTGAGATCCTATCTGGCATCTGCACGCTGGGGAGGCTGGGGAGGCAGGCACTGACCCATCTCTAACCGGGGGCCTGGCGGGCCGTTTCTTTCACGTGGGAGCCCAGAGCGGGGTGCGGGAGCGGCACTTGGAGTTCACACTGCGGCGCTTCTGGGAGCAGCCAAGCAGGTGCCCCCCTCCCCCACCGGCCCAACACAGGGCTTTGTGCGCGCGCCATGAATATGCCAATTCACCCAGAGTGAAAGGGGCATAAATACCCACAGACCACCGGGATGTATTTCAACCTCACACCCTCTTCCAGGATTAGAAAAGGATGGTTTCCACGGTGTATCATCGCTCGGGGAGGTGGGTACGGACCTGGTGCTAAACCCAGCTCGCCCATTTGACACATTGGGTGATCCTGAGCAAATTACCTCACAGATCTCTCTCTGGGCAAAACAGCAGCGCTTTGGAAAAAAAAGGTCTTAATTTAGACCTGAAGCGCTATGCAAGTAAGCGTTCTTTTACACTTCCAATCTGAATGCACAGATCGAAGCTGGCACCATGGGGAGGCCGCCCGCGACCCCCTTCACAAATAAGACTCGGGCATGCCTGACACACCTGAGGGTCATGACCCTATCCCCCGGGGCTGCCAGGCTGACCAATTCAAACAGGTTTCCCTACTGCCATAATGGTTTGGGTGTGTATTGAACTGCCACGGGAGCAGCGCCGGGGGTTTCTAGCTGCCCTCTGAACCGTGGTCACTGGTGTCTGAAGCGTCTAGTTACGTTTCTATTTAACATATTTTGTTCCTGTAAAAAATGTAACTGGCCCTTTGGCCATCATTTCTAAGAGGGTGACTGAATTTTGCATCGGGAGGTGGTGGGGTCGTTTGGCGGGTAGGGTTTGGGTGGCAGTTTGTGTTTCATTAAAGCTGGCCTGACGCCCCCTGCAGCCTCGAGACTGAAACTCGAGGGGGGGGGGGGGGTATGGTGACCCATCCAGGGGCCATATGATGGGTCCAATTACAGATGGGCCACCACTACCCTCGATGCAGAGCAGGACGACGGGGGGCAGAGCAGGACGACGGAGCTGCGGGGGGAGTGAAGGGGGGGGGGCAGAGCAGGACGACGGAGCTGCGGGGGGAGGGAAGGGGGGGCAGAGCAGGACGACGGAGCTGCGGGGGGAGGGAAGGGGGGGGCAGAGCAGGACGACGGAGCTGCGGGGGGAGGGAAGGGGGGGGGCAGAGCAGGACGACATACCACGGGGGCCGCAATTCTCCTGAGCTTCGGCGGCGTTACAACGTCCTCCGGGAGTGACCACCACTCTTCCGTCCACTCCTCCTGCTCAACACCGGCTCTCTCCGCACGTCATTGGGGTGCCTCGTCTGCTTCTCGTCCTCGCTCCTCGATGAGCTCATCTGCTTCACGTCCTTGTTCCTCATTTGGCTCGTCCTCGTTCCTCAGGAGTGCTCCGGTCTGTTCCCTCCGTCTCCCGAGTCCTGAGCACGCACACCTCAGCGTCCTGCAATTATGGTGGGCGTTCAAGATACCAGTTGCGATGAGATCCTGTGCGGGCGGGACAGGACCAGCGGGAGGGGGCGGGAAAAAAGACGGCGGGAACCAGACAGCGGGAGGGGGCGGCAAAAAAGACGGCTACCACTGAATGATTTATTTAGCGGGAGGGGGGCGGGAAGAAAGACAGACAGCGGGAGGGGGGTGGGAAAAAGAATACAACAGCACAGCGGCCGACCTAATCAGCGGGAGGAGGGCGGGAACAAACACGGACAGTGGGAGGGGGGCGGGAAAAAGACCAGGCAGGGAAAGAAAACAACGGCCGACCGATTCAGCGGGAGGAGGGCGGAAACAGAGACGGACAGCGGGAGGGGGGGCGGGAAAAAGACAGCGGGAAACGAGGACAGCAGCCTACCTCATCACAAGAAGACTTAAAATGGCGGCGACAAGCTTCAGATTTTTTTTCGGAATTGGGGGCGTATTTTGCTGTTCTGAGTGACGGGCGACGTCACTGTCTAAAGAACAGCAAAAATGACGCCCCCAAATCCGAAAAAGACGGGGCTTCTTTGGAGTGACACATCTCTCCTCCAATGGCTGGCCTCCGTTTAGGAAGCCAGCCAATGAAGGAGAGAGGGGGCACGGAGGCGGGACCTTCGCCGCTACTCAAAGTCATTAAATCTCCGGCCTAAGACTGCGCAAGCGCAGCCTTTTAGGCCTTCGACCTAAAAAGCTGGGGGGCCAGCACGCAGCCCTGTCTTAACCCATTAGCTATGGGTATTTTGGGAGTTAGGGAGCCCCTCGTATCTTTAATTACTTGCCCCCAGTTTTCCCTGTGTAGTTCTTTTATTATGGTCAGGAGATCTGTCGGGATATTTAGTCTCTTTAGTGTCTCCCATAGGCAGGCCCGATCTACAGAATCAAAGGCTGCTTTGAAGTCGACGAAACAGCAGCATAGTTTGCCATTCTGTTCCGTCGACTTCCTCGCCAACGCCCATAGAGCAAACCCGTGGTCTATTGTCGAGTGGCCTGCTCTGAATCCACCCTGTTCTGTGGGGATTATTTGGCACTCTTCTACCCATGTATTCAGTTGTTTTAAAACGATTTTAGAGAACACTTTTTCTCCAATTTTACAATACATTGATTTAAAACAGATATTTTGAAGCAGCATTAATAGGAAAAATATCAACACTTTTGTGTTGAGCCCAGCAAGCCTTACCTCCAACAATGGTGCTGGGACTCACCCAACCCAAGACATAATTGAGAAAATTATGCCAATACAGTGGAGTATTTTAATATAATGTTTGCTAAATGTTAGTGAAATAGCTGCAATTATTACAGGCAGTTATACAATCTGGTTATGCTTAACCATACGATTTTCAAAATATCTATGACATCTTTCTTCATTGCATTTTTTCACCCACCCCGTTCAAATAGAATTTCAGTCATATTTCCCATGAATAAGATTCTATATGAAATGGGCAGGGTGAGCAAATCAAAAGTTAAGCAAATGATACTACCAAAGGCTACAGACAGCTAAACTAAATGCATCTTACATGCAAATACAGTCAAGCTACTGCTGCATTATATAGAGATCTCAGGATCAGCTAGAAAATGGGTTACACCACATTTTATTGTTCAGGGTTCAGACAGCATCAGGAACTAAAACCAGCAGTACATTCCCCAAGCTCAATATAGTATCAGATATATGTATATTTACAGCAAAGTAGTAATTCAAGGCCTGACTTGATTTCGGCGGAGAGGTTTCTCCGTCACAACGGTGACAGATATCCCGTCTGCCGAAATATAAGTCCCATAATATACAATGTGATTTATATTTCAGTGGACAGGATATCCGTCATCATGGGTTCTGTTGAGGGTTTTCACGTACGCAGGAAGTAAGGCGCCTTTACTGGTAAGGGTGGGTATTTAGGTGAAAAGCAACAGCGATGGAATGATGCTACAAGGTCAGAGGAGACCCCAAAATCTCTGCAGAGAGTGGCAAGGGCCCACTCAGTAATTACAACAAAAGTCCTGTGCACACATTATTCGAGGTATATAAATAAATGTCATACTATTCGAAGAACAATTGGTAGTAAAATGAAACAAGGTAGACACAATTGAATGGTTCTTTTTAAAAAATTGTATTGGACCTTCCTTTCTGGAAGGGTGTCATCAAAGAAAACAACCAGCCGACACGTGTTTTGTCATGCGGGCCAAGCGCCCGTGACTCTTCAGGGCTGGGGATAAAATGAAAGACATGGTACAGAAAAATTATACCCAACATACTCCTACTACTTACCTCCTGGACCAGAAGTAATCCCATAATGTATTGGAGATCCTTGCCTCTTGGTCCAGGGTCTTTCTGGTCACTTGCTGGTGACAGTAGGAAGTAGCTACAAGCCAATGACTTACTAGGGGCCAGATGTACGAGCATTTGCTTTTGTCACTCGCAAATTGCAAAAAATTGAGAGTCGTAATTCTTGACTCGCAAAAGCAAATGTACAGAGACACTGTTAGCGATGCCCAATAGGGTCAAAAAATGCGAGGCTCATAAATATTAATGAGCCACTTGCAATTTGCGACCCCATTGGAAATAGCTGGCTTTCCCAGGGAAGGTGGCCTGCTGAGCTCAGCAGACCTCCATGTCTAGGACTGTTTTTCAATAAAGCAGGTTTATTTTTTTCAATGCAGCCCATTTACCTTAAAGGAAAACGGGATGCATTTTAAAAAAAAAATTGAAACATCTTCCTTTCATTGTTAAGGGCAGTCAGTGGTCCCTGGGACTACTGCCTGCCCCTAAATAATATTTTCACATGCATTCCCAAAGGGGAGGGTGCCCTGGTGACCCCTTTCACTTCATGAATGCTTTACACCTACTTGAAGTAGGTGGTAAATTGCGACTGTTTTGCAACCGGAATTGTGGTCCCAAAACAGTCATACATAGGGCTCAGACTCGCTATTAGGAAGGGACGCCCTTGAAACGCCCCTTACTAGTAGCGAGTCGCAAATCCTAATTAGCGAGTAGCTAATAAATTGCAACTCACTAATTAGGATTTGTACATGGCTCTAAGGTATTTTTGCATTGCGCAAACGGGTCACAAACCCATTTGCGAATGCAAAAATACTTCATACATCTGGTCATGGTCTCTTCCTGGCTCATAAGGAAAACATCTCTTCCAGGTAATCGACAGGGAAACAAATCCCCCATAGAGCTAGCGTAGTGTGGGTGCAGGAGCTGGTAAAGGGCTTGGACTCTCAAGTCAGGGCGTTCAAGGCATGAAGCGTCCACCCCAGTATTCAAAAGTACACAAATTCCAAGTTTGGGGGAGGATGAAGTTAGAGACTGTTTCTCTCACTCAAACTTTCTTACCATATTACAGAAGGTGTGAGGTCAGTGAAAAAGTCGATGATCCAAGCTCAACCTAGGAGGCACAGTCAAAAAGTCTGTTGGCCTCGTCTTAGCCTGTTGTATGGTGGGAAATAGTAGGGTCAGAGGAAGGACAAGAGGAATGGCCTTAACTGGTGCTTCAGATATGATCCCACTCCAGAAGAGGTAATTACATTTTCAGCCATGGCCCTGCAACACTTCTGAGGAGATTGGAAGGGTTATGCAAGGCTGTGCTTTAACTGATACCCTTTCATATGAAACAAGTACCTCAATTTCAGACCAGAGATAATGCTGAGGGTGCTGGACTGCCAGCAGGGACAGATGGTTCATGTTCAGTAACCAATGCAGTGAGCCACAGTACTGTTTATGACAAAAATGAATGGGCTGTGAAATATTAAGTAGAGAGGAGCCAAAACACTGTTGCACAGGAGCAGACACTGCTTGTGACCAAATGGGGATGCCTGAAAGCAGCTGAGCTGAGAATCTCTGAAGGTATACAACGGTTACCACGCATTTTTTACAACGCGGTACCGTTACCACAATACTTTTACCACGCAGGTCGTTACAACGAAATGCGCTGGGGGGCGCTCCAGGATAGTAAATACTTTAATTTACTATCCAACTCCTTTCCCTAGAGTCCACGGGGACTGGAGTTGGAATAGTAAATTAAATAATTTACTATCCAGCGCCCCTCCACGCAAGTCGTTGTAACGACTTGCGTGGTAAAAGTAGCGTGGTAACGGTACGCGTTGTAAAAGTATTCGTGGTACCGTCATACATCCATCTCTGAAAGATGGTCCATAGTGTCTAAAAGGGGGCTTTAGGTATCTGAGAAGTGGCTGTGTGTCCAAAGAAAGACAGACTGTTTGTAAACCCTTGCTGGGGGTCGCTAAGATACCTTTCAGATGCTGAAGGTATCTGAGGATATTTCAAGTATTTCTGAGGGGTCTTTGGGGTTGTTGAAATTCATTTAGGAGTATTAGAGGACCTGCAGTGGTTAAATGATGCTTTCTAAGGGCTATGTGTAAAGATTTCTTGAGATGACTTGAAGGTTCTCTGAACCTCTCTGACAATAGAGAGGATTGTCTGGAAACTGGTTCGTGGCCTTTCTAAGACCCATCTGTTAGTATCTAAGAGTGAGGCACTACCTTCTGTAAATCAGTCTTTCCATTTTACTATAATTTTACCAATGTAATAACTTACAAATACACATTTTTCACTACATTGCATTTCGTACTAAACATCCTCACTAGGTACCCGGACAATTCGCATGAATAATTGTATCAGACAATATTTTAAAATCTGCTGACCCCCACAAACTTCATCCATGCTGGCTACACCCCTGAAATTGTGTTTTTACTGCCAGATGGGCTCACTGCAACCTGTAAGTGCTAAAATAAAGAAGGTTGAAATAAAGTAGAATAAGTAGATTTCTAGCAGTAGTAAGTGTCCCCTTCTCATTTGAAAGTTTACCATGAATGAGTTGATTTCATAACGATTGAAAATTTGAGCCACTGTGTTCTTTCTTCGGCTCCATATTTATTGCCTCATTATGCAGTCATTTGTAGAAAGGTTTCGCAGACATTTTCTGTTGCACAAATTAAAGTTGCTAAATCTAGTTTTTGCCTACAGGTCTTTATGAAAATACCAGGAACATTTGTATTTGAATGTCAAGGTTTGTCAACCATTAAGCAGATTGATTTTTCATTACAAAGCTCAATAGAAGGTACAATCTCCAGTTTGCATGCAGGATTATTCAAACAAAAACAAACACCGACAGAAAAAAAGCATCACAATTTACACTGGAAAAAAAATAAACGGCCTTTCCAAATCGACAAACACATATATATTTTGGTAGGATTCTTTCCCGTGCCTCAGTTAAAAGCGACTGGTCGAATAAACATTCTGTGATATCAAAGTGGTTAATTGAGCTTCAAATGCCATGCTCAAGACACACTGTTGATTTAATCCGTCCATTTGTAAACAGAGCGACTTTTGAGGTTTTTCACGTTTGTGTGCTGCTTCTTCAATGTATTTATTTCACGTATTATATCGCCACGTCTCGTTGAGTGTTGGTGAACAATTGTGGGGTTTCAAGGCCACTTAGAATTGTGGTTCTTAACTTGTGATCTAGGGACCCGTGGGGGTCCGAGAAACCTATCCAAGAGGTTTGCAACTGCATAAAAAATGTATAATTAACAGATTAATAATGTGCGTATAAATAAATAAGCACAATGTAAAATTGAAAAATGTAAAACGCCTGTAAATGTGATGGAATTCGAAATTGGAGAAAAAAAAATTAAGGGGCCCATTATGATCGCGGACGGACTTGAGTCCGTCCGCGACCATAGAGGATGAGGGTACCTCCGCATGGCCTGCGGATTCCCTCCTGTCCAATTAGGATGTGACCGCCACCCTGGAGGTCACATGCTCTATTTTTACAATTGCGGCGGGTGGGGCTTCAAGCTGCACCCGCCGCAAAGGTAAAATTTGCATACATTGCATTTGTATGCAGAAAGCAGCAGGCACCGTGCGGTGCCTGCAGATTTCTGCATACAAATGCAGAGGGGTACCATAGGTACCCCCCATGTGCACCCCCCACCCCCTCTTCACCCAGGGGGCCCGCCGCAGGCCCCCGCAGTGAAGTTCCACATGCTTTTCCACGGCGGAAAACCCGCCGCGGAAAAGCATTTTTTAAAGCCCATTCTAATATGTCTGGTGGTGTCTGAGAGACACCGCCACCATATTAAAGCTTTTCCGCCGCAGTTGTAAGCAAACTGCGGTAGAAAAGCTGCAGACGGAAACCAGGACCCACCAGCCATCCTAATGTGGAGTGGTGTGGCTCTCTGGTTAGAGGCGGCAGACCCGGAAGTAGAGAACAGCCCGGGACCAGGGTTCGATTCCCTACGCGGCAGGGTCCTGGACCAGGGTCAACGGACTCGATAATTCTCGCCTCGGTGCCTACTCTAAACAGGGATCACACTCGGCAACACTGGGCATTAAGCTTGCCTCATCTCTACAACGGCCCCCCACAGACGCCGGGGATGCCTGGTTCCACCTTGGAGATACCCAGAAGGGACCATCTCACAGGGAAAGCCAGGACGGGTTCCCCAGCGGTCTTCAGCGCCAAGATGCTCACGGGCAACAGTGCGCTTTACAAGTCCCACGCATTTACATTTACATTTAGATGTGGCGGCGGGTCTTTGGTGGTTCCGCTTCGGTTTTTCCGCATCCTCCGGCCCGGCTGTGGGTTCCGCCGGCCCGGAGGATGCGGAAAAACCGCAATCGTAATAGGCCCCTAAGTTAGTATCCCTAGATTGATTCATGGGAGCAGTGCAAGTGTATCAGGCAGAATCTAGCATGGATGATGACTGTTTTTCGTTGAATTTATAAATGATCCAACCTTACATTCAAATTTAAATGTTTATTTTTTTTATATTTGTTTGTGAATTATCTAAAATATTTCATAATTTGTGTATTTGTTTGATGAATGCATGTGTCTGCATTTTTGTATCATGTTTTCCAGTTCAAATCCTCAAAATGGCTTAGGCTGGGGTCTCCTGCTTCCTGTAATAACTCAATGGTGGTCCCCAGATTTCAATTGTGATTCAGTAAGGGTCACTGAGTTCCAGCAATGATTAAGTGGAGGTCAATAGAAGGCAAAAGGTGAAGAGCCACTAATTTAGAACGCAGTTCAAAGATGCATACTGACGACAAAATGTTGGCAGTTGCAAGAAATTTAAAATACCTTAACTTTCAACTAAGCCTCTGATGGCACCAAGGAAGTGGAGCATGTGAGCCTAATCCTTCCTCGAAGAGCTCCCTTGCCTCTTCCATCCAGACGTCATCCTTTCACCCTTCCATTCACTTGCTGATATCCACTATTTCACCTTTACATTCTGACATCCATTAATTCTTTCATCCCTCATTCAATCCATCATTCCACTCTGCCATGCATCAATACTCTGGTCAATCCATCCATCCATTGGTCAATCCATCCATCAATCCACTCTGCCATCCACCCACCCATCCTCTGCCTTTCACCCACCCATCTACTGCCATCCATCCAGCCACTCTGCATGTATGTATGTATGTATGTATAGGCATTTATATAGCGCACTACTTACCCAGAGGGTCCCAAGGCGCTTCGACCGCTGCGAAACCCTTCCTGGCTTCCCTGAGAGATGGTCCCTTAATGGGTATCTCCAGGGTGAGACCAGGCATCCCCGGCGGTCTGGTGGGGCCGTTAGTGAAGATGAGGCAAGCTAATGCCCAGAGTTGCCGAGTGTGATCGCTGATCAGAGTGGGCACCGAGGCGAGAGAATTATCGAGTCCGCTGACCTTGGTCCAGAAACCTGCCGCGCCGGGAATCGAACCCTGGTCCCGGGCCGTCCTCTGGTTTCGGGTTCTTACATATATCCACCCTGCCATCGATCCATCCATCAATCCATCTATGCATTCATTCATACAGCCTACCATCCATCTATTCTGCTGTCCGTCCATTCTTCCATCTACCAATCATACATCCATCCACTCTGCCATCCAGTGAGTTGTCTTTTTACCCACTCATCCATTCATACATCCTTTTACCGTGCCGTCCTTTCACCTGTCCATCCACCTATCCATTCACTTATCCTTTCATCTACTCATCCATCTACCCACTTATTCATCCACCCACTCATCTATACATCCTTTCACACTTCTTTGCACTCACTATTCCTTCCATCTTTCACTCTTCTAGTTAGCCATCACTCGCTTTTCCTTGCTCCTGTTTATTCTGCAATCGAAACTGCACTCATTTAGAGCAGTATTTATCAGCTTTTTTCTGTGGAGTTATAAACGACTCCCATAAATAAGCCCACCCCCGCTAGAGATGCTGTAGGATTGTATGGGGCAGTCTAGTGGTTGGGGTGGAGCTAGGAGGGAGGAGCAGGAACGGGAGGAGCCAGGGACAGGAACCGGGCAGTTAGGGTAAGGACAAGGTCAGGAAAGGATGAAGAAAATAAAGCTCCCTTAAACCATAAAGAATTGTCGGTCGTTATTGCCACTACGACGCGACAGCTGGTGACGAGGGTGGGATCAGGTGACCCACTAGTAATCCCGAAGAGCAAGAAAAGAAGCTGACCTGTCCAGGACACCAGCCAGACGCGATCGCTGTTCGCGACACCTGTGCCCCGTGACTGCCGCCGCCTACAGCCTGAGGTCAGCTGTGGAGAAGTTACCCACGACCAGGAGATCGTGTGTGGCCACGTAAGAGCAGTGAAAAGTAAGACGCTGCCCCTCTGGTGTCCGGCGCTCCGTTCGCGCCAAATTTCGGAGTGTGCCCTGAAGCCTGGAATCAAGAAGGAAGGGACTGGGAGCCCACCCCAGCCTCCCTGAAGTGTCCTGCACGAGTGAGGAGTGCAGCGAGAAGCGAGCGAAACTCGCGGAGGTGCCAGAACAAGAGCGCTGATGCCGCCGCCATCGGGTCTCACCCCCGATGCATGAGAAACGGCATGCCGCGGTAAACAAGACGCGGAAATCTGCATTGGCCTACCTGAATGGTGGAAAGTGGCCAGAAGGTGAAAGGAGAACTGCCAAGTCCTGGTTGCTGGAAGGAAGGATCCTCGGTGAGTGCAGGAAGAGACCGAGTGTGACTGAGACTGAAGAGGGGCTCGAACCTCGTGGATGACTGGTGGCGGCCATCTTAACGTCAGGCGATTGAAAAGGACATCCCCATGAAGTAGATGGGTGGCCATCTTTGGGTCAGGCAGCCACAGACATCCCCTTTGTGAGGACTGCGAGCGGCCATTGCTGAGTCAGGCAGGCCAGGTTTGGAAGTAAACTGGCAAACCAAAAGGAAACAAGCATTGGCGCGCTCAACAAGCACAAGCATATGACCAGTACAAAACCTGCAATAAGCATTAGCAAATTCCAGAGACCGACAGAGGCGACAGGAAAGCCACAGCAAAACAACAAGCACAAGCGAACGCACGAAGTAAAGGGTATTATATATATAAACAAGCAAATACAAAGTGCACATGAAACCAGCATGAGCAAACACCAATAACAAGTAAAGAGGACGTGAGCACAGTCAGGCGCTGGTACAAGCACCAAAAGGTGCCATGAGTTGAAGTGACTTGAACGACGAATATAAGCGCGTGTTTCAAGTTCAAACAAGCCCGAGCAAATGCAAGCCTCGACATAAATAAGCAGAAGTGCACACAAATCACGAATGAAGCCAACACAAGCAAATACAGATTCTGAACGTAACAAACACGAGCAAAGGCAAGTACCGAAGTAAACGTCCAGCACCACGCAAAGATAAATAATCAGCAGTAGGAAGAACTAAGAAATCAAATGGTACAGAAGCGTGAGCAAACGAACATCAAGGAAGCCTTCCTTCATCCTTGAAACCACTGGATAACCGGCGCCAGGCCAAAAAGAAACGCAAGGAACAAGATGTTCATGGCGTCGCATATCATCGTGGAAGAACTCCAAAGTACCTGCAGCTAGCAAGTCACTCTAACGAAAGCAGGACGTTGAGTGGTGACCATCTCGAAATCAGGAAATCCAACCCTAACCCATTGAAGCCTACCTAGACAGTTGTGCCAAGGGCACACAGAATACAGCAGTCACCCAGGAGTGGCGAACCTTCCCAACATCGAAGGAGACGACAGTACCTCAGGCGAAAGAAGGTCAGTGAATAAGACTGGAGGTAAAGTGAACAACCTTGCGACAGTAGTAGACAAAGCTCTCCTCCCTCATGGCCGCGGTAAATACAATCCATCGGTCCAGTCCCTGCATTGAAGTACCACCCCCAGGGCAACAGACTGACAGTCGGACTTTAGGTCTCAAGTGGAACCGGTGGCTGGAATCACTGGACGATTTTCTTGAGGCAATTGGTGAGCGAGGAGATAGGAAACGTCTGATATTGCTCCTCCAACTGGTCGGTCATGAGGGCCGACGCCTAATCAGAACATTTCCCAAAAGGGACACAGAGAGCTATAAAAGACTACAAGTGAAGCTACGTGCCCACTTCCATGCACATATAGAAGTGGATCATGCTCGCATCGCTTTCAATACGGCGCGGCAGGAACCAGGAGAACCACTGCCGAGATTCATTACCCGGTTACTAAGTCTGGTACCCTGCTGCCACTTCAATACATTTACTAGTGAAGAAGCAGTTCGGCTCCGAATAATCGAAGGCTGTTCAAGCGCAGACACGAAGCGCAAGATTCTTCAGGAGCAATGGTCGCTAAAGAGAATCATCAGAGGGGCCGAGGCTGGAGTGCGAGTAAAAGCAAAAGACTTCTCGAAAGACGTGCACTCGAATGCAAGACACATGGATGTCTGGAAAGAGGCACCCCTTATGCCTAGGGGAGAGGCCCAGGAAACAAACAAAGCTGAAAAGAGGGAGGGTGAATCAGAGTCAGGAAACAAGAGACAGAGCGTCATGGAACACTCCAAGTCACCATCACAAAATACCAGGATAAATCAGGATTGCGAAAGCGGTACTGATACAACCTCATGGAGCTATTCAACCTCAAGGAGTCAGTCAACGGATGATGATACTGATACAACCTCACGGAGTTATTCAACCTCAAGGAGTCAGTCAACTGATGATGAGAATGATTATGAAACAGATGAAGTGTCAAGCGGGACAAATCACACCCATGGACAAGATGGCAGATTGCTCAACAAGAAGGCAAGAAAGACGAACTACGGAAGATGGGACCTATTCCGTCAATGCCGGAAACCAGCACACGAACAAACCCGGCCATCCTCCCGCTATGCACCAAAGTCTACAGATGAGTCCGAGGAAGCATCAAGCAGTGAGACAAATCACCCCAATGGCAAGGACGTTAACACAAACAACAAGCGAGAAGAAGAAACCAACCACATGAGGAGTGGCAAGCCACTCAGACACCGAAAAGGGAGAGGCATGTACACTCCAGACAGTTGTGTCAACGAGAAAGCGGAGAAGGGACAATTGATGTCCCGTGAAAAGGGTAAAGACCAAATGCTCCGAGACCAAACTAATGAAGTAAACGATCCCTCCACAGCAACAACACAGAAGATACAAAAAGAGACATACCCAAGGAAATGCTCCGTAAATAGATCCGACCCCAGGAGCATGTCATCCCAGAATACCAACTCAATAAACGTATCAGTCACGACGCCCTCAAAAGAACGTTCTCAAAGGAAATCGGCAACCGACTCCTCCGAGTCGGAAGACATGTCTGTCCGATCATTCGGGTCAACAAAATCATGGTCCCGACCACGGCCATGGCATCAATCACCCGGACGCACAACAGAACCAAAGGACAACAAGTCACGTCAGTCATCGCCACATCAAGACATGAACAATATACCGTCACCCCTGATGGGGTCAGAGAGGTTGACTCAAAGAACTGACGGAAGGAGAACAAAGAAATGGGACAATATCTACCCAGTGGTAAAGGATTATCCCGTCACCCCGCGGGGAAGACCAAACGTGGTGACAGAGACGAACTGCCACCGAATGAGAGACAAACAGACACATGACCAGGTGGTCAAGGGTCTCGCCAGCCTCAAACACGAGCGGGAAGGGAAGAAACAAACAGAGGCAGCAAATGAGTCCAGGAATCAAGACAGGACACCCATGTCAGATAATACACTAATGTCTGGCATGCCTGACGGTGAACAGAAGAACAGTGCTGTTCCCAACCTGACAGATGGTGAACAGAAGAACAGTGCGGTTCCCAACCTGACAAGACAAAGAGAAACAACTGCACAGGTGGGAGCTCAGAAGAAGACCAGCCCATCGTCCTCTCCCGAAGGAGATCAATCGGCAATAGACCAAGAGTCACCAAGGAAGGCAGACTGTCACTGCCGAGCTGAGCCAGTAGCAGTTACGCAACAAGAAAGAACCACGATAACTGCGGGACCGAATAATAAGCAGCCCACATGCAATGGGTTGCATTCTCAAAAGCGCATTTCCGCGGTTAAGGACATCGTGGCTAAGACACCGGAAAGACTGATCAAAGTCAGGACCACCAAGGATTCGACACTACTGATGCTTGAAGAACAAGCTGTTCGTCAACCCGTGTGGTGGATTGAAGACTTGCAAACAATGTGCAAACTAAGTTCATTTTGTTAAGAAGGGGGGAGATGTAGGATTGTATGGGGCAGTCTAGTGGTTGGGGTGGAGCTAGGAGGGAGGAGCAGGAACGGGAGGAGCCAGGGACAGGAACCGGGCAGTTAGGGTAAGGACAAGGTCAGGAAAGGATGTAGAAAATAAAGCTCCTTTAAACCATAAAGAATTGTCGGTCGTTATTGCCACTACGACGCGACAGATGCTAAAGCAGGGGGTTCACATCCACCTGGACAAATGTAAACTAAGTGTGCAATTTATAGCAATCAAAGAAAGATAGTGAAATACAAGTTGTTTAAATTGTTACCATCCACGAGAAAAGCAACAGTAATTACACATAAACATGAAGTAGCATGGGACTATTCAGCAAGTTGCACACAAAGCAACCACTGACTGCCAAAGGATCGGAAAAGACATTTAAGCCAAAGTCATGCATGAGGTCCACCAAGTAATAAATGGAATATCTTGCGTTCTGCCCACACCAAAAACGTTACACCAGACAACGCTGACAATATGTGCGACTGCCAGCCCGTCCAAGCTGCAGGCCATGCCTCCTGATTCGCTCCCATACAGAAAGTATATATGCTAGAGTTTAATGATGTTTAAGACTAATATATACAAACTCTTGGACAACTTTTCGGTTACAACTGGGGAAAGATTATATGACCTTTAGGAGAGTCTTTTGCCCTTAGTAAAAATAACAAGGGTAAGTGCCCTTAGTAAAAATAGACAAAATATCAGAAGCAGATTGAGATGACTAAACAAGACTTTGAGGAAACAGGGGGAGCAATTGAATTATACCATTAGGTCAAAAAGCATTAAGGGCTACCGATTACTTGTAGCAAAAAGGTGTCAACAATCTAAGCTTGCTGTTGAAAGTCTAATTATGGGTCCCACACACTGGCTCCTGGTAGGGAAAAGATAAGCACAACATGGGGGTTTTAAAGAACTGTTGTTTCATAAATGTTACTTTATTGTTGCTCATGTCGGTTAAGGCCAATGAATGTGCTATAAAGCATGTAAAATCTTTGCTATTTCCAGACTTTGGTGGGTTGGTTACACTATTACCTGTATATATGATGTCACCAGGTACTGGAAAATTTGGAAACTTATGGACAGGTATGTATCTAGTCCCTGTTATACCTCCACTACTGCTTGTTTTTGCAACCTTTATTAGGCTGTTGTGTTTGGTCATGTTTATGTTCCATTCATGTTGTTTTAGGCTGGCATTTGTAACATTATTTTACTTGCTGTATGCTAGTAGTTTTTCCTTTAAGGATGTGCTGGGCAGGAAATGTACTCTTTCTCTTCTATTGTGTCTTGTGTGAATGATGATGGGTGGATTGATAAAAACAGATGAGTTTCTCGTTTCTACTCCAGCAGTTAAGTATAGTAATTCTTGCTGCCAATTTTTATTTATAGTGCTTTTAATGTTTATTAAACAAATTGCATTTGAGTGAAACTTGTGGATGCTCCATGTCCCGTGTTTCGATGTTCCGTGTGGTGTGTTTCCCACACATTCCACCTCAACTTTGTTGGGGGAAGTGAAGAAGTTTTTTGGGGAGTAGCATTCTGCGCATGCTTTGTGTTCCGTGTGGTGTTTTTCCCACACATTCAACCCCAACTAAGGTTAGGAGAAGTGCTGAAGTTATTTTGAGTGTAGCATTGTGCGTGTGCATTGTGTTCCATGTGGTGTGTTTCCCACAAATTCCACCTCAACTAGGGTTGGGGGAAGTGCTGAAGTTATTTTTCTTTTAGTGTAGCGTTGTGCGCATGCATTGTGCTCCGTGTGGTGTATTGCCCACACATTCGACCTCAACTTGGGGGAAGTAATGAGACTATGCGATTGACGTTTCTCTACTACTAAGTTGTGGAACTATTTCGTTCCGTTCTAGGTTCCATGTGGTCTGTTATGCGACACCTTCCACCTAGACTCCTGACTTAGGTGAAGGGCAGCTGTGATGCCGTTTGTTCTCTGTGGGGTGGTCTTCCACACGTTCTAACTTTTTCTAACTGTTTTTTTCTTTTTGAGTGGTTCTCCTCTACACCTGGTGGTTGACACCCTTTTCACTTTTCTCATGTTTGCCTGGCCAGCTGGCATGTTTTAAGTATCTGGGTTTGTTTCTAGATTGTGAGAGTGCTTGAGTTTTGTTTTGGTAGAAGGGAAGATGGGGCATGAGTGTATTCTGTTTATTGTACTTGTGTTCCATTTTCCTCTCTATCCATTTTATTTCTTCTACAAGGAATCTTTCCACCTTCATTTTCATGCTGATGTATCAGAATGTTGCCACTTTGCTCATTTGTTTGCAATTGTTGTGATACTTTTCAGAGAGTTCCTTTGCTGTCAATATAAAGAATGGAGCTGGGTTACACCTGCTGCTCAGCCAGTGTGATTGGGTTGATGGAATGTTGGTGTGAGAGGTGGCAGTGGAATGTTGGTTGAGTGAGGATGTCAGAGGATGGGTTGAGCAGCAGGAAGGCTGCTCCTGGTGGGGCTCTACGCTGTAAAATCTGATCTTGAATAAGCTTACTTGGAGACTACTTGGATTAGACCTACTTTTATTTACTACAGTCCCATATTTAAAACAAGCAATGACAAAGCTGATACTATTGTCCAGAGCCCAGTGTGTGCGCTCTGACCCCAAAAATGTAAAAATTGGCTAATCCCTGATTAGTATAATAATCTCTCCTGTAAGGCAATGTTATATGGTACCGAACTACACCCATGCCATACAAACTTAAATGTCACTACTGAACTGCAGCACCTATTGTGCCATTCACTAGTGTGACAGGGAAAATGCTTCAGACCTAGCAGTGTAGCCTGACTGCTGAAGTTTAACCTTGCAGTCCGACCATTCAAAATAACTTTTTTCTAAAAGGAAAAACCTCCTTTTAAAAAAATAATGACACCCCTAGGTAGGGTGTGTAGCTCACAAGCTAATGTGCATGGTATTTAAAAGCTGGGCATGCAGAAATGTAATGTTAACCTGCACCAACGGGGACAAGGCCCCAAAAGCTGTTTTCACTGTGGAAGGCTCTGGCTGTCCTATAAGGAAAACTAGAGGACGCATTAAAATATTAATTCTGGTATCTCAGATTTGGGACCAGCTAGAACAATAGCTCAACTACTATTTTCACTATTAATTAAAAGCCTTACTGGATTGTAATTAATATTTAGGAAAATTTAAATGGATTTCTTTAAAGTTAAATTTCCGCTGCCTGGAGCTCCTAAAGGCTAACTTGCATTGACTCTCCAGCACCTGCACAGCCAGTGCCTGACCTTAATGAGGTGTGACAACTGTTCTCAGACCAGAGACAATAGCCTGGTTGTGGGGTGGGGTTTTTCGTCCCCTTGCAGACCAGTTATGATGGTCCCAGTAGTTTCATTAATTTCTTTTTATCTAGTTCAAAAAAGAGTTTATTGAAAAAACAAAAAGTATAAACATACAATGATACAATAAGTAATATATAATCATAAGAATAAACAATTAAACGTTCAATAGAACTTGTTTAAGTAACAATGTCAAGAATACAAAACTGGAGTAGAATGTCAAAACAAATAAAAAGAAATAGTAATATGAAACTTAAAATACTGTAAACTTTATAATATAAACAAAAATTACAAAAGCGAATGCAAGATAATATATTGTTAAATTGAGGAATGTCACTGAGGCTGGGCAACTTCTTGCTGGATAGGGGTTCGGGAGAAGGATTGTCTAGCACTAGCCTCAATGTGTTTTGTGACAGGTGACTATAAATCTAAGCGTTTTGTAGCTAAATAAATAGGGTAAACAAAAGCTGTGTCCAGTCTGTGATTATAGCCTACAGCATACCACCATGAATGGAAGGATAGCTTAGTAAAAATCCTTCCAAAGGCAACTGCTATCAACAGATCTCAAATCCCGTTAATATGGGTATAATTATCCCAAGCAGGTGATAATCTTCCTAAAAATAAGTGAACAATTGAGAAGGGGATTGTAGAGCCAAAATTTAAGTTAATTTAAGACCAGACATTTTTCAAAAGGAGAGCACATGCGGGCATATATAAAGCAGATGTTTCAAATCCGTGTCAGAGAATGAGCATGTCCAACAGGTTTCAGGAATGTCAGAATGTATTTTATGGAAAATGACCAAATGTAAGAAAAGTCTATTAAAAATAAAAAATATTGTTTGTGTGGTGTTTGCCACTCTGGAGGATTTTCTAATTTTGGACCATATTTTGTTCCAAAAAGAAATTGGCCAATCCACCCCAAGGCCCTCTTCCCAAGATAACTCTACTTTAGTTTTCTCTCTATCAGCATGCAGATCACGAAGGTAAGTGTGAATAGTTGAAGCTTTGGGATATGAATATAAAAGAGTATATGACCTGTTAGTAGGATGGGAAGTGGGATGGTTGAAGGATAAAACTTTAGTATGAGCAGCTGAGAGAGCTTGTCTTAGAAGAGTGTATTTGGATTGAAATGAGGGTGGAAAGTCAAAAAGCTGGCTAGCCTGTGAAAAAGATATAATTTCATTTTGAAAAAAAAGTTGGTATGTCCAAATTAAACTTTTGTGTCTCCATGACTTCCAATATGGGGGTTTGCCATGAATCAATATAAAATTATTGTGGAACAATGAAGAATTGAGAAAAGATTTGAAATCCGTGGCAGTTAACTTTGGGTTTGATTCAAGAAATTTGCAAGTATGTTTGAGAATAGGGGTGGAAATAGATTGTGGTTTGCAGGTACAGGAAAGATACTCTTTAAAGGAGAAAGGAGAGAGATATGAACTTCCAATATCCACCCACAAAGGTCAATCCAGCTGAGATTCAGAAAGCCACCTCGAGGAGTGACACAGTATGAAAGATGTGTGATATGTGGGGAAGTCAGGAAAATTCACCCCACCTTCTGATTTTGGTTTTATTAGCCTGAGTAAAGACATGCAGGACTTTTTAGTGCTCCATCAGAATAATGACAATATTGAATTGATTATTTTGAACATTTCTAGTGTAAAAGGTACTGGAATATTAGAGATTGTATATAAAACGATAGGAGAGAGCATCATCTTGATAGTGTCCAAACGCCTCCACCATGACAAATATAAAGGGTGCCATTTGGATGTTAATGCGTAGATCCTCTGTATGGAGTTTTCCAAGCAAAAAGCAAGTGTAGTTGGGATTGAAGGGGCAAAACATAGCCCTAAATATTTTATATGCTTAGAGTTCCAAGTAAAATTTTAGATCGTGAAGGTATACTTCATCAAAGGTAATATTTTGCATGTATCTTTGTTTAGTTTATAACCAGAGACTGAAACAAAAAGCTCCACTTCATGTAGAAAGGTAGAGATAGAGGATTGTGGATTGGAGATAGACAATATTATATCATCAGAATAGTCTGCCAACTTAATTTGTTAATGTTAGCATCAAACCCATGTATATCCTTAGTTTGGCGTGTCCTAGACAGAAAAGATTCTAAGGCCAAATTGCAAAGGAAAAGGGACAATGGATAACCTTGGCAGACACCTCTTCCCAAGTCAAAATAGGAGGATGTGTTACTACTTACAAAACGGCTGCTCTAGGATTAGAATATAAGAGCGAAAAAGATATGATCTTTGAGCCAAAGCTAATCCATTTAAGTACTTGAAAAGGGGACGTCCCTTTGACACGGTCAACCACTTTCTCTGCGTCTAAGGCCGCTTCTGTTTAAGAATTTGGTACATGGGAAGACTTAGATAATATGTTAAAACAACAAGCGAGTATTATCTGAAATGAGATGACCTTTAAAAAAACCAGACTGCTTAGCACCCATTAATTGATGAAGAAAGGATTCCAGACTTATGGCCAAAGCTTTAGAGAACATTTTTCAAACAATATTAACCAAAGAAATAGGTCTATAATTTTTGCAGTGTTTTGGATCTGTTTCCATCCATAGGAATTAAACAAATGAGTGCTTCTAAAAATAAACCAGAGGAATCACCCGATTGCAAAAAAAACTTTAAAAGGGTATGCAACTTAGGCAGAAGCAATGATGCCAAATGTATAAATATTCTACACATCTGGACCTGGGGCCTTGTCCTTTTTGAGTGTTTGTAAATCATTAAGGAGTTCTCGCTGTGTGATGTCAGATCCTAAGAGGGTGTAATCTATTTGTGTATCAGCGGGACGCTGGATGCCTGAAAGGAACTGAGATATATCAAGATCTGAGGGTATGGATTCCGGTGTAAATAAATCTTTGTAAAAAAAATAAGAAATTCATCCAATATTTCTGAATCCTTAAACCTTAATGTGTTTTGTTTATCCAAAATGGAATCAATGCCAAGCTTGCTGTTTTTAATTTTTAAAGAATTTACTTAAAGTTTGCCAGTCTTATTCTGGCCACTGTAAACATTTGCACTAGATTTTAACAAGTAAAGTGAGGCATTATCAGTTGACTCCTTATTAAATTGAAGCTTTGCCTTAATAAGCTGAGACAAACAATCTTTGGATTTTGAAGAATAATAGGAATGCTCCAACTTCTTTATTCTTGCTCAAAGATCTCGAGTAATTTCATGTGCGATTCTGCGTTGTTTAGGAACAAAAAAAAAATAATAAAATCTCAGGCAGCTGCTTTAAATGCATCCAAAACAACAGAGAATGACAAAGTATCAGTCTGATTTAAAGAAAAGTATTCATTAAAAAAGGAGACAAAAGAGGATTTAAAATAAGAATCCAAAAAGAGAGAGTTATTAAACCACCATCTCCTAGGTATATTGATTAAGCCTTTAGGACTTCCACTTGCCTGGACATTGATTTCTCCAAGAGCTCATTTATTATGCATGAACATCTATTCCTTAGGGGTTTATTTATGTATTTATTTATTTATTTATTTTTGGGATTTGTTAAGCGCGACAGCTACCCATAAGGGTTTCCCGGCGCTGAGAGACAGATACAACAAGACATCAGGCAAGGGTGTTATAGGTCGAAAAGCCAAGTTTTCGCTGCGAAATCGCATATGGATGTTTTCCATCCGAATGTCCAAAGGAAGTGTGTTCCACAATCTGGGTCCTAAGTTCGCAAAGGAGCCTCCACCCATTCTGGTGAGTCTAAACTTAGGTACATTAAAAAGATGGTGAGATGAGGAACGAAGTGAACGAACAGGGATGTAAGGACTGACTAAGGCCTGAAGATAAAGGGGAGCTACTCCAATTTTAATCCTGCGCATAAAGCTCAAAGCTTTAAACTTTATCCGATTTTCAACTCGGAGCCAGTGCAGCTCCCTCAGGCATTCTGTAATGTGGTCATTTTTCTGACAACCACAGAGAAGCCGTGCTGCAGCATTTTGTACTAGCTGGAGGCGCTGTGACAGCTTTGCAGACCCCAGGTAGAGCACGTTGCCGTAGTCTAAAGTCGAGGTTACCAAGGCATTCACAACGGATCTCTGGGTGTTGATATGGAGTATCCAGAAGATTTTACGCAGCCAGCGTAAGATGGTAAAGCAGGTGGCTGTGACTTTAATAGCCTGATCTTTCATAGATAATCCCCTATCTATAATTACACCCAGATTTCGCACTTGTTCAGACGGAGTTGGTAGGGGACCCATGACAGTCGGCCAGTGTCTTAGGTTCCAGAGGTCAGGTTTATTACCAAGGACCAAAACCTCAGTCTTTCCACCATTTAATTTAAGCAGGTTGCGATTCATCCAGCCGGATATTTCGCTAATCAAAAAGGGGGTGGTGATGAACAGAGTGTCTGAGTTAAACAGACCACTCTTACCCAGTCCAAAGATCAGGGCTTGATCCATCACCGTTATTTATCTCACTGCCCCATCCCAGCTCAGAACCTGGCTATATGCAAATCAGTCTGTCCCTGGCCCAGTGCATCATGGGAACAGGGCAGACTAAACTACCAAGCCAATTCTTCACCAGAAAGGAGACAAGCTACCGGGGACCGGTTTCTGGCATTTCAGCCTTCTTCGGCCCGGCTTGCTTGAATCCTGATGGAGCAGTGAGAAAGGGACTCATGTCTGAGTATACCCTGCCACACCTATAGTGGCCAAAAACGATTTACAAAAAGGGGGTGGTGATGAACAGAGTGTCTGAGTTAAACAGACCACTCTTACCCAGTCCAAAGATCAGGGCTTGATCCATCACCGTTATTTATCTCACTGCCCCATCCCAGCTCAGAACCTGGCTATATGCAAATCAGTCTGTCCCTGGCCCAGTGCATCATGGGAACAGGGCAGACTAAACTACCAAGCCAATTCTTCACCAGAAAGGAGACAAGCTACCGGGGACCGGTTTCTGGCATTTCAGCCTTCTTCGGCCCGGCTTGCTTGAATCCTGATGGAGCAGTGAGAAAGGGACTCATGTCTGAGTATACCCTGCCACACCTATAGTGGCCAAAAACGATTTATAAAAAGGGGGTGGTGATGAACAGAGTGTCTGAGTTAAACAGACCACTCTTACCCAGTCCAAAGATCAGGGCTTGATCCATCACCGTTATTTATCTCACTGCCCCATCCCAGCTCAGAACCTGGCTATATGCAAATCAGTCTGTCCCTGGCCCAGTGCATCATGGGAACAGGGCAGACTAAACTACCAAGCCAATTCTTCACCAGAAAGGAGACAAGCTACCGGGGACCGGTTTCTGGTTTTTCAGCCTTCTTCGGCCCGGCTTGCTTGAATCCTGATGGAGCAGTGAGAAAGGGACTCATGTCTGAGTATACCCTGCCACACCTATAGTGGCCAAAAACGATTTACAAAAAGGGGGTGGTGATGAACAGAGTGTCTGAGTTAAACAGACCACTCTTACCCAGTCCAAAGATCAGGGCTTGATCCATCACCGTTATTTATCTCACTGCCCCATCCCAGCTCAGAACCTGGCTATATGCAAATCAGTCTGTCCCTGGCCCAGTGCATCATGGGATCAGGGCAGACTAAACTACCAAGCCAATTCTTCACCAGAAAGGAGACAAGCTACCGGGGACCGGTTTCTGGCATTTCAGCCTTCTTCGGCCCGGCTTGCTTGAATCCTGATGGAGCAGTGAGAAAGGGACTCATGTCTGAGTATACCCTGCCACACCTATAGTGGCCAAAAACGATTTACAAAAAAGGGGTGGTGATGAACAGAGTGTCTGAGTTAAACAGACCACTCTTACCCAGTCCAAAGATCAGGGCTTGATCCATCACCGTTATTTATCTCACTGCCCCATCCCAGCTCAGAACCTGGCTATATGCAAATCAGTCTGTCCCTGGCCCAGTGCATCATGGGAACAAGGCAGACTAAACTACCAAGCCAATTCTTCACCAGAAAGGAGACAAGCTACCGGGGACCGGTTTCTGGCATTTCAGCCTTCTTCGGCCCGGCTTGCTTGAATCCTGATGGAGCAGTGAGAAAGGGACTCATGTCTGAGTATACCCTGCTACACCTATAGTGGCCAAAAACGATTTACAAAAAGGGGGTGGTGATGAACAGAGTGTCTGAGTTAAACAGACCACTCTTACCCAGTCCAAAGATCAGGGCTTGATCCATCACCGTTATTTATCTCACTGCCCCATCCCAGCTCAGAACCTGGCTATATGCAAATCAGTCTGTCCCTGGCCCAGTGCATCATGGGAACAGGGCAGACTAAACTACCAAGCCAATTCTTCACCAGAAAGGAGACAAGCTACCGGGGACCAGTTTCTGGCATTTCAGCCTTCTTCGGCCCGGCTTGCTTGAATCCTGATGGAGCAGTGAGAAAGGGACTCATGTCTGAGTATACCCTGCCACACCTATAGTGGCCAAAAACGATTTACAAAAAGGGGGTGGTGATGAACAGAGTGTCTGAGTTAAACAGACCACTCTTACCCAGTCCAAAGATCAGGGCTTGATCCATCACCGTTATTTATCTCACTGCCCCATCCCAGCTCAGAACCTGGCTATATGCAAATCAGTCTGTCCCTGGCCCAGTGCATCATGGGAACAGGGCAGACTAAACTACCAAGCCAATTCTTCACCAGAAAGGAGACAAGCTACCGGGGACCGGTTTCTGGCATTTCAGCCTTCTTCGGCCCGGCTTGCTTGAATCCTGATGGAGCAGTGAGAAAGGGACTCATGTCTGAGTATACCCTGCCACACCTATAGTGGCCAAAAACGATTTACAAAAAGGGGGTGGTGATGAACAGAGTGTCTGAGTTAAACAGACCACTCTTACCCAGTCCAAAGATCAGGGCTTGATCCATCACCGTTATTTATCTCACTGCCCCATCCCAGCTCAGAACCTGGCTATATGCAAATCAGTCTGTCCCTGGCCCAGTGCATCATGGGAACAGGGCAGACTAAACTACCAAGCCAATTCTTCACCAGAAAGGAGACAAGCTACCGGGGACCGGTTTCTGGCATTTCAGCCTTCTTCGGCCCGGCTTGCTTGAATCCTGATGGAGCAGTGAGAAAGGGACTCATGTCTGAGTATACCCTGCCACACCTATAGTGGCCAAAAACGATTTACAAAAAGGAGGTGGTGATGAACAGAGTGTCTGAGTTAAACAGACCACTCTTACCCAGTCCAAAGATCAGGGCTTGATCCATCACCGTTATTTATCTCACTGCCCCATCCCAGCTCAGAACCTGGCTATATGCAAATCAGTCTGTCCCTGGCCCAGTGCATCATGGGAACAGGGCAGACTAAACTACCAAGCCAATTCTTCACCAGAAAGGAGACAAGCTACCGGGGACCGGTTTCTGGCATTTCAGCCTTCTTCGGCCCGGCTTGCTTGAATCCTGATGGAGCAGTGAGAAAGGGACTCATGTCTGAGTATACCCTGCCACACCTATAGTGGCCAAAAACGATTTACAAAAAGGGGGTGGTGATGAACAGAGTGTCTGAGTTAAACAGACCACTCTTACCCAGTCCAAAGATCAGGGCTTGATCCATCACCGTTATTTATCTCACTGCCCCATCCCAGCTCAGAACCTGGCTATATGCAAATCAGTCTGTCCCTGGCCCAGTGCATCATGGGAACAGGGCAGACTAAACTACCAAGCCAATTCTTCACCAGAAAGGAGACAAGCTACCGGGGACCGGTTTCTGGCATTTCAGCCTTCTTCGGCCCGGCTTGCTTGAATCCTGATGGAGCAGTGAGAAAGGGACTCATGTCTGAGTATACCCTGCCACACCTATAGTGGCCAAAAACGATTTACAAAAAGGGGGTGGTGATGAACAGAGTGTCTGAGTTAAACAGACCACTCTTACCCAGTCCAAAGATCAGGGCTTGATCCATCACCGTTATTTATCTCACTGCCCCATCCCAGCTCAGAACCTGGCTATATGCAAATCAGTCTGTCCCTGGCCCAGTGCATCATGGGAACAGGGCAGACTAAACTACCAAGCCAATTCTTCACCAGAAAGGAGACAAGCTACCGGGGACCGGTTTCTGGCATTTCAGCCTTCTTCGGCCCGGCTTGCTTGAATCCTGATGGAGCAGTGAGAAAGGGACTCATGTCTGAGTATACCCTGCCACACCTATAGTGGCCAAAAACGATTTACAAAAAGGAGGTGGTGATGAACAGAGTGTCTGAGTTAAACAGACCACTCTTACCCAGTCCAAAGATCAGGGCTTGATCCATCACCGTTATTTATCTCACTGCCCCATCCCAGCTCAGAACCTGGCTATATGCAAATCAGTCTGTCCCTGGCCCAGTGCATCATGGGAACAGGGCAGACTAAACTACCAAGCCAATTCTTCACCAGAAAGGAGACAAGCTACCGGGGACCGGTTTCTGGCATTTCAGCCTTCTTCGGCCCGGCTTGCTTGAATCCTGATGGAGCAGTGAGAAAGGGACTCATGTCTGAGTATACCCTGCCACACCTATAGTGGCCAAAAACGATTTACAAAAAGGGGGTGGTGATGAACAGAGTGTCTGAGTTAAACAGACCACTCTTACCCAGTCCAAAGATCAGGGCTTGATCCATCACCGTTATTTATCTCACTGCCCCATCCCAGCTCAGAACCTGGCTATATGCAAATCAGTCTGTCCCTGGCCCAGTGCATCATGGGAACAGGGCAGACTAAACTACCAAGCCAATTCTTCACCAGAAAGGAGACAAGCTACCGGGGACCGGTTTCTGGCATTTCAGCCTTCTTCGGCCCGGCTTGCTTGAATCCTGATGGAGCAGTGAGAAAGGGACTCATGTCTGAGTATACCCTGCCACACCTATAGTGGCCAAAAACGATTTACAAAAAGGGGGTGGTGATGAACAGAGTGTCTGAGTTAAACAGACCACTCTTACCCAGTCCAAAGATCAGGGCTTGATCCATCACCGTTATTTATCTCACTGCCCCATCCCAGCTCAGAACCTGGCTATATGCAAATCAGTCTGTCCCTGGCCCAGTGCATCATGGGAACAGGGCAGACTAAACTACCAAGCCAATTCTTCACCAGAAAGGAGACAAGCTACCGGGGACCGGTTTCTGGCATTTCAGCCTTCTTCGGCCCGGCTTGCTTGAATCCTGATGGAGCAGTAAGAAAGGGACTCATGTCTGAGTATACCCTGCCACACCTATAGTGGCCAAAAATGATTTACAAAAAGGGGGTGGTGATGAACAGAGTGTCTGAGTTAAACAGACCACTCTTACCCAGTCCAAAGAACAGGGCTTGATCCATCACCGTTATTTATCTCACTGCCCCATCCCAGCTCAGAACCTGGCTATATGCAAATCAGTCTGTCCCTGGCCCAGTGCATCATGGGAACAGGGCAGACTAAACTACCAAGCCAATTCTTCACCAGAAAGGAGACAAGCTACCGGGGACCGGTTTCTGGCATTTCAGCCTTCTTCGGCCCGGCTTGCTTGAATCCTGATGGAGCTAAGGCCTGCTTGCAGAGGGGAAGGAGTGGTGGAATTTGTTTGAGATAGTGAGAAAACAATTTGTGAATCATCTGCATAGGTGAAAAGATTTAATCCAGAGCGTTGTGCAACATAGGCCAAGGGGGTGACGTACAGATTAAAAAGGAGGGGACTAAGGATGGATCCCTGGGGCACACCGTGCAGGGAGGGGTCGTTTTTAGAAGAGGATGACTTAGAAAAGACTTGAAAAGTGCGGTCAGACAAAAAGGACCCAGTAAAATCAACGCAACCGTTTCTCCTCGATCCAGGAGCAAGCGAAGATTGTCTGTAACGCCCAGGAGGGTCGTCTCCGTGGAGAAACCCGGGCGAAAGCCAGACTGGGACGGATGTAAAAGGCTGTTATCTGTTACGAATTTTGAAAAATGTACATGGATATGCCTTTCCAGAATTTTCGAAAATGCTGGTAACAAAGAAATGGGACGGTAATTGGCGGCTGTCTTGGGATCCACCGAGGGCTTTTTCAATAGCGGGGTAACCATTGCATGCTTCCAACAACTGGGGACAGTGGCAGTGTCCAATGAATGGTTTAACATCTTACAGATTGTGGAAAGGTGAGGGGGATCCAAGGGGCGGGAAAGGGGTCGAGCATGAGCCAGACTTAACCTTTCTCATAGTCTCCAGGAGAGTTGCGGGGCAAAGATCCGGCCAGGACGAAACCTGACCCGAGGATAACCCCGATAAATTTGTATCCTTCTCTCTAACCTGTGGCGGAGTCGTTGGATTATTTTTATTGCCTTGGGCAGAAATATCCTGATGTATGTTTACGATTTTGGAGATAAAATACTGGGCGAGCTCGTCGCATTTAGAGCTAGATAGGAGAGGAGGCGCCACCATAGTCTGTGAACGAGCAAGCTCCCTCACCACATTAAATAATGTTTTAGATTTATTCATGGCTTCATTGATTGTTTTATTGACATGATTGGCCCTTGTTAGGGCACACGCCTTGTGGTAACATTTCAACTCTGTTTTATAAAAGGTGCCGGCTGCAAGAGAATAATCCTTCCTCCAGGCACGTTCCAATTTTTTACATTTAGATTTGAGGGTGCGAAGTGTCTCATTATACCATGGAGTGGGAGTTTTATGAATAATCCCTTTCTTCTGGATAGTAGGAAGTCAAGTATTGATGGCTTCAAAGAGCCACGTATTAACAGAGCTAGCCACCACTTCCATGTCATCGGAGACAGATATATTAATAGGCTCAAGATCAGTTAGAACTTTATTGAAAGCAACAGTATCGAATTTTTTCCAGTCCTTTTTATGTATGTTCATGGTCGGTCCAGGTTGAGGTGTAACCTCATTGTTAGTAACAGTGAACTTGATTAGTAGATGATCGGACCAAATGACCGGCGCTGCCGGAGAACACTTTACATGGACACTATTGGAAAAAATCGGATCCAAAAGATGTCCACCCCTATGGGTAGGACCATGTTTTGAAGGATGAGATTCATGGAGGCAAGGTCCGCAATAAGGTTGCGGGCCGGATTGTCATTAGGATCATCCAAATGTACGTTCAAGGTTCATTCATGACGATCATATGCCCGACTTGTAGATCAATACAGGCATCCCTAAACAACTTCAAGGTATAAATATACCTTCACTTGCTATGGCAAGGCACAATGCAGTTCGGATACCTACTTGCACGACGCGACTCGCCACAGCAAGTCCTGAATGAAGTCAACGCCCCAACTGATGCACTGACCAGACGCTGCCATTCACCTCGACGAGAATCCAGCTCCAGTGTTTCTGATTCCCCTTGCGGGTGTTAGAGATCGACTCCCGGGAAAGAGATATCAACCTCTCTCATTGTAAGGTATGGAGCTGATTAGAACCTAGAGAAACTTTTAGTAATTCTTGGCAACTAAACTAAACTAAACTTATGCTAAAACAGCACCTACTTATTCACTCATACTAAGACTTAGGATAGGTACACTGGGGTAGGATTATTTTAGAAGCACCAGTTTTGAATTTTAGCCTGTGTTATTTATGTATGTATTTTTATATATGTCATAGCTACAGACCATGCTATTACAGTATTATTTCATAATACTGTTTACACTGTAGGCATTATAGTTCACAATCTGTCTTACAATTGTAGCAGTTCATATCTCTTGCATGAGAAAGAAGACTGTTCAATAAACCTTTTTTATTGAAACGCCTGTATCTCTATTTCTGAGCAACTCTGTAGTAATGAAACGTGCACGATTGACTGAGTGAAACTGTAATCTATTGTTTCCATGACTCTGAAGATATTGTCCTGACTCTAAGGGAAACAAAAGTCAGAAACGAATCCCTTCTTGTTCATCCAAGAAAGTTACTAGTGGCCTCTGAGTTAGCTGGCACACACAAGTAATTAAGTTTAATGTACCCAATAGAGACATACTGACCTCAGTACTATGTCAAATCTATAGTTTATATTATTTCAATGCGCAGAGCCTATCAGGGATATAGGAACTACACTACATAAGAAGAAGAGAGATGAAATGAGTAACAGAAAAAGACAAAGGAGGGATGAAGAGTGGACAATAAAAGATACAGCAATAGAAAAAGGACGATATGCTTAAGAAGATCCAGCGGGGAGACAGGAATGAAAAAAAATAGAAATGAAACAAACAATACAAAAAGAACTAAAGCAAAGAACATACCTAAGAATCCAATTAGGAGTGGGGGTAAGACCACGTGGGATAGATGACACACCCAAGCACGACAAAGGGGGAGGACGAGGGAAGGTCATGGCTCATAAAACAAGGAGGAGGACTAACAGGAATAAAAATGGACGCATCTGTAAGGAAAGGAAAAATAGTGAAACATCAGAAACAACCAGGCTATAAGTAGCAATAAAATGTATAAAGTAGCTCCATAATATCCAGTAACATTATGAGAATATGACTATATTTGTCTAATTTAAAAAAACATAAGTGTAGAAGTTCCTGTGACTCTACTTAGCCTGGGATGAAGATGCTCCTGAGAAATCCATTGTTTCTACCTTGCACAAATTAATTAAACTTTTCAGTTTGATTGGGTCCTCATTAGTCATGGTTTTGTTCTTGTAGGTGACTTTGAACAGGCAGTGGTGGAAGAGACCATAACGAGCTCTGAGGGACCTGAGATCTGGTCTTAAATTGAAAAATTGTCAGCTGTGTTTTTAGCACAGTCTTGAGAAATATATAAATTATTATTTATTTATTACTTGTTTATTTATAGCATTTCTAGAGCGCACTGTCACCTGTCAGGCATCCTGGCAGTGATACTGAATTGACATAGCCTACCTCCTACAGAATCTGCTGAGGCTCACCCCTAGATCTAAGGAAATAACCATGTTTTTAGATTCCTTCTAAATAGCAAGAGATCACTAATTTGTCTCAGATGAAAAGGCAGGGTGTTCCAGAGCTTTGCAGCAGCGACCTCAAAGGATCTACAACCTGCCCTAACTTTTTTAAATCTAGGGATTTTTATCAGTTTTTCCCCAGATGAGCATAATGTTCGAGCAGGAACATACCACTCAAATTTACTTTGGAAAGAGGTGGGACCCATTCCATGCAAGGCCTTAAATACCAGGCAGAGTGATTTAAACTGGATTCTTTGTTTCACAGGAAGCCAGTGCAACTCCGCCAGAGCCAAAGAGGCGGAGGACCTTCTAGACCAACCTAGTACTAATTTAGCTGCAGTTGACTGCAGCCTCTGCATCCTAGCAAGTAGAAACGTTGGTGACTCAAGGAGGAGGGCATTAAAGTAATCAACCCTGCTAAGTACTGTGCTCCGAGCTATCAAAGAGTGTGCCAACTGAGGAAGTAAAGGAAATATCTTCCGTAAAGAACCGATAATAGCCAGACAACAACCTACTACTCTCGTCACATTCGCCTCCAAGGTGAGATTACAGTCAAATGTTACTCCCAGGTTGCGGACTGCCTTAACAGGCTGAACCAATTTGGAGGGATCAGAGGGCCAAAAATTGCTGGGCAACCCGGGAAGAATCCTGTCTTGGGAGCAGTAAAGCAGCTCCGTCTTGGACGCATTAAATTGCAGCGAGTTATCTCTCAGCCACAATTTTGTATCTAGCATGCAACTGGGAAACTCATCAAGAGAGGTTGACTGGACTCCCTCCACAGAGAGAATTAATTGTGTGTCATCCGCATAATGAACAATCTCAATATTGTGACGCTTGATGACAGTCATCAGGGGTTTCAAGTAGATATTAAACAAAATAGGACTGATGGCCGAACCCTGTAGCATGCCTTGCGGGACACTAGTAAAACCAGATTGGAAAGAGGAGAGGGAGACTGCCTGCTGCCTGCCTAACAGAAACGATTGAAACCACCTCAAGACACAGCTCTTCACTCCCACCTCTTTAAGTCATCTCAACAGGATTTCATGGTTAACCGTATCGAAGGAAGCAGACAGGTCAAGCAGAATAAGTACAGCTGCCTGCCCGCCCCCGAAGTTCGTCCATCACGGTAACCAGAGCGGTTTCAGTGCCATGGGCCGGACGAAACCCACACTGTTCCACCTCCAGAAGCTTAGCTTGTTCTAAATATTTAGACAGCCGGACCAAACAATATGCCTAATTGCCTTAACACCTCTGGGACATCGTAAATTGGTAGAAAACAATTTGCTGACGTCCAAGCTGATGAGCACGCTGAATATTCAGAGAAATTTCTGCCGAGATATTTAAAACTTTTGGTATTAAAGATTTGAAGAAGATAAGAGGATTGTTGCACTCCGTGCCCTCCGGCAACCCATAAATGCATAAGTTATTTCGCCTGTTTCTGTTTTCAAGGTCTTTTACTTGTCTCTGGAGCACAGCGACTGGAGAGCGTTAACCTTGCCTTCAGCAAGTCCAAGTGAGGAGACGTTGCGTTCTACCACAGTTAATCTTTCATCCAACCTTGAATAATTCTCGGTGAGAAATTGCAGTTTGGCATTTGTTTCCTCCAGAAATGGTCGTGGTGATTGAATTTCTTCCAATAACATGTCTAAAGAGACAGGAGAGGATGACTTTGGGGGACATGGGGGATCTTGTTTTAGGCTTTTCTTGGAAACTCTCCCCGCAGCACCAGGAGCAGGTATCGAAGAAGGAGAGCCCTTAGATACAGAGACCAGGGAGGCTTCCATTTTGTTGTATTTCAAAAAAATAGTAGAATTCTTGGTGAATGACTGTGTGGGGCGAGCCAAGGAAGGACTCACCCTCTTCAGCTCTCCCATAAAACAAAAAGGAAGAAGCTGTACTGAGCAAGCACACAAGCTTCAGAATAGGTTGAAGACACAACAGTGAGCATGAATAGATGCCAGGCAGTTAAATAAATAAATCACCTGACAAGGTGATTTGACTGACAGATTATGTAGGCAGGTTTAATCTTCAAATGAGAACAATGTGTTACAAAGCTAACACGTGAGAGAAGAACAAAGAGATTTAGCTCCTTAACTGATAATAGCAGAATGTAGAGTTAAACATCGTTACACCTGCCATATATATGTAGTGGCATAAAAAGAGAATAGAGCATCCAAAATGGTGGTCATTTTCATTGATACCTTAGGGCAGAAAGACCAATTTCAGATAAAATTAGAGCTTCTCAGAGAACTCTCCCATCCAATAGGACCAAGAAGGACAACATGGAAAAAAGAAGTCCAGAAAATAAGGGATGGGAAGAATTGTGATTGAATGCTTGCTCACAGAGATGTCTCCTCAGGAAAACATTCTCTCCTAAAGTGGCGGCTGCAGCTGTTGTCGATTCAAGGTGTAGTCTTCTTTTGATGAAAGCTTAGTCCTGGGTTCACACAAACAGCCCCAAAAAGTGTCTTCTAGTTCCGGACGGCATCCGCGACTGAAGGCATTCCTCCGTTGAGAGGAAAAACAATATGGCTGAGACGACCGCCCCCACTGCTCCGAGGAGTCCCTCTCCGGAGCCGCCATCTTCCTCAGTGGCCAAGCCATGCCCCCAGTTTCATTAACTTCTATCTGGCCCGCCCTTTCTCAAGTAAATGTAAGGTGAAACCTAGAGAAGGCAACCTTGTTCCCCCATCAAGGCTGGTACCATTCACCCTGAGAGGGGAGCTACCCCCAGAACCGCGTTGCAGTGACAGAAGAGGAGGGGTCTGTTGATAGCTCATTTAGCTTGATACAGGAACAGGCTGAAGAAACAGGTTTCTTCCACTTGAAGCTTCTTTGCAGCAAATCAGTTTTGGCTGGCCCTCGGCCAGAAGGTATCCCTCTTGTGGATCTCATCATCAGATACAGCCTGCAACTTAGTCCTGCTACAAGATTCTGACAACCAAAAAACAGAATGTAGAAATCTTGACTGGGCAAAGTCGACAAAAGTATATGGCCAATGTGAGAACTTCCCTGGGAGGTAAATGCTGATTTTCCTGCTAAGTCTTTTCCACAAAAAAAATGGCTTCAGCTAGACCTTGTCCAATGACTAACCGACTTTGAGAGGTGTTCCTCATATACAGCCTATGACCTTGTCCTGCTGGAGGATTTCAATTTCAATTTCAGGGAGTAAGTGCCAAGGTAAAATCACCAACCATGACGAACCTGGTTGGTGTGTTCAACCCATCCTTCATCGCAATTGGTCTGAAATTGCACCTTTGTTTTGGTCGACCCTAACCACAGACTATCATTGGTGGCAGTGCTTTTGGCTCTATTTTTCTTTAAATCTTTTGAAAATTCATATCTCCTGTTCCCCGTATTGGAGTTATGTCATTTTGGTGTTATTTTGTTTATTAAATTTAACTCTAGTTTTCTAAATTGGAGTGGTGTTTTTATTGTGTTGTGTTAGTGACTTTGTAACTGTTTTGGTACTTCTGAATGCTTTACACATTTTATTTAAGTTAAGCCTGTCTGCTCTGTTGCATAGATCAAGGGGGTTGACCGAAGTTTAAATCAGTGAAACTTTTCCCTTGACTTAACAGGTTATTGACTTTATTACCTCTGGTGGACTTCTATCAACCCCATTTAATAATTCACCTTCTTACATTGGCCCTTCACGAAATTGTCAGACTGGGGCAGAAAAAAAGGCCTAGAGACCAAAATAAAGTGGCCCACCTTTATGAACTGGATAGCAAAAAGAAAATGTGCCTCACATTTGTAAATAGAGCAACTATTGACTTTTTAAAACATGCTATGTGGATGGTCTCAGGGGAACAGCTGGTATTCGTGCTTGCTGGTGCCAATGTGCTTGCTAATGCTAAAGACATGTGACAGAGAAATTCACTATGTTCCTACTCAATCATTAAGATAAAAACATTGACAAATCCCTGCTCTTATGCTGACAAAGTGTGATTAGCCCATCCACGCTGCATGCAATGAGATAACAGATTCCACAGTCCGCACAGTGTGGCTTGCTGCTGTTGCCTAGTCTTCATTTAAAGATATTTCGAACTTCAGCCCATCAGATCGCACAACAGGGCCCACACACAGCCACAATACCAGCCCACATATTAACTTGTCAGTCAGATCCATCGGCCACACAGGACAATTTAACCCTCCTTGTCGGCCACCATCCCTGGGATTGTGATCATGAAGGCTGAGTCGCAATTTGTGATATACCTAATGAATTTTTAAGTATATTGATAAAACTGCAAGTCAATCCAAATCCTTATTTTGCAAGCTAACGCTTAATATCTAGATCAGTTGGCAAAATATGTTTCTGGTCTCAAATTGCGACCATTTTATGTTTGGTATGGTGCTGATGATGACTAACCATTTTTTAGCTTTTGTGATGCAATATATGTTTTAAGGTTGACCTTTTGAATATGCTTTTATTTTATGCTATGTGGGCTGAAAAAAGCAATTACAACTGAACAGAAGTGATTTTTGCTCAAGTGTTACCACTAACAGCCCACATTTACAGCCCCTTTCCTGTTTTAAAACTTTAGATTTGGGGAGAGAAGAAATAGGGCAGAACAGGGGAACATGCAGGAAAGGTAAAACAAGACATTTCCTGTCAACCACTATCTTTAGGAAGCCCCCTACAATCATGACCAACATGTTGTCCCTGCCAGCCCCATAAAATATGCCTCACACCTCACACGCAGGGGAATGGGGGGGGCACAGTCATGGCAGACTACACAGATTTTACAAGTGACTATCAGTCCCCAATTTCCATTTCATTAAGTCCACGTAAAGAAGATGGTTGACTTGGTGCTGTCTACAACCTTGCTGAGGATTAACTAAATCGTCTAGAGTGCCAGCCAGGAGCATGTGACTCAGAAAACTTCATCTGTCCAACAAATTTTACAAACTCTGTCAGAATCATGAAATGAGGAGCAGTACAGTACCTGGCTACATGACCTCAACTAATGTCTTGTTTAGTGTATTAATGGAACTCCTGCATATCTCTGTAATGTGGGTTCATAGTTCATGAAATAGAACCCTGTTTTATTTTTTGTATGCCAATTTCTACCAAGATACTGTGCAAGAATATTATTTTGTCTGCATGTAAAATACAGTAAGGAGGCTAAATATTCATTTTCCAAAATAGTCTAAAAAAAGGAGGGAAAGGGAGAGCTGTTTAACGGCGACCAGCTTGCGTGCCCTAAACCAAAAAAGGGTACACAGTTACAGGGGCTAAAAAAGGAGGGGGGCGATGACAAATGAACCAACATGAGTGAAAGAAATGGAGGAGGGGAATCCTCCTAGTTGGAACTAGAGTCCTTACACACCCAGCAAGCTTGGTGTCATGCTTCATCATATGGGCTCGCTCCTCTTCGGGTCGGCGGTGCAATACCTGACGGGCACCCATAATTGAGCTCTTTAGCAGAGATCTTTTGTTCCTGCCATATGGTGCAGTGGTTGTGAGGGCACTAGGGGAAGGGGAGTGTAGATATGTGTAAGTGGTTTAAAAAAGGTTGGGTTGTCCACAGAGGAACTTTAATAAAGTGGTAGCCCACCTTGATAAAAACAATAAACAGAGTGGAGACTCTATGGCCTAAGGGTCCAGGGGAGCCAGTCTCTACTCTATATCCATGGTCAACATTTTTCACGCAAAAGCGTTCTAAGCGATAAAGTGCATTTCATCAGGACCAAAATACTATCTACACTAAGTGGTGTGGGTGGAAGCGTGCCTACCCACTACTAAATCTAGGTGCGAGTACGTAGTCCCGCTAAGGTCTTTTGAATCCTAAAGGAGGGGATGACATAAACACAAACAGTACAGGGTGGTCAGTTATGTCAAAACGTACTCACTCACACGGTGTGGTTCATCTGTCAAAGAAAAGAGACAGTAATTAACCACTCTATACTGTTAGTAAAAACACACAGACAAAGTACGAAAGGCAAAAGGCAAGTCCTGTCTCACCCTAATGGTTTGAAGCGCTTGCTCCTGTTGTCTCCTCGGCGTAGGACACCTCAAGGTGGTTTGTCCTGTAGACAGGACTTGCCTTTTTGCCTTTCGTACTTTGTGTGTTTTTAATCAGCCATTTGGCTCCCTGTTTCCTTTTAACTGTTCCCACCCACCTTTTACTAACAGTATAGAGTGGATAATTACTGTCTCTTTTCTTTGACAGATGAACCACATCGTGTGAGTGAGTACGTTTTGAGATAACTGATCACCCTGTACTGTTTTTGTTTATGTCATCCCCCTCCTTTAGGTTTCAATAGACCCTGGCGGGACTACGTACTCGCACCTAGATTTAGTAGTGGGTAGGCACGCTTCCACCCACATCACTTAGTGTAGATAGTCTTTTGGTCCTGACAAAATGCACTGTATCGCTTTGAACACTTTTGCGTGAAACATGTTGACCATGGATATGGAGTAGAGACTGGCTCCCCTGCTCCCTTAAGCCAGAGAGCCTCCACTCTGTTTGTTGTTTTTTAGCAAGGTGGGTTACCACTTTATTAAAGTTCCTCTGTGGAAAACCCAACCTTTTTTAAACCACTTAAGCATATCTACACCCCCTTCCCCTAGCGCCCTCACACCCAAGGCACCATTTGACAGGAACTAAAGATCTCCGCTAAAGAGCCCCTTTATGGGTGCCCATCGGGTATTGCACCGCCGACCCGAAGATGAGCGAGCCCATTTGATGAAGCATGACATCTAGCTTGCTGGGTGTGTGAGGACTCTAGTTCCAACTAGGAGGATTCCCCTCCTCCACGCCTTTCACTCACTTTGGTTCATCTGTCACACACCCTCTTTTTTAGCCTGGGGAACTCCGTACCCTTTTTTAATTTACATTTTCCAAAATAACCACGCAATGTCAATACTTTTTAAATATCATGGATATTTTATACATCTTCATTTTAGTTGTCTTATCTTCACAATTTCTTTAAGAGTGGAAGAAAAATGGCATGTGTGTCACGTAAAATTAAGATAAACTCACACCAGCAGGAAAGTGAGAAAACATTTTTGTGCATTCCAATGGCCAGCGAAAACAAAACAGAAAGGCCCCCAAATTTGTGGTGGAGGAAGTAGAGAGTGCACATCCTCTTCACCTACCATCAGCTCTCCATATTTGCTGATCAGCAACTGGTCGTTTAAGTCAACATGGAGATCTGACAGAACATCACTCGAGGTTGCACTGCATTGGAGATTTATGCCAGAAATGGCTCGGAGGTAGAGAGCGCTAAGAGAACATCCACCACTGATAATGCCTGCACACCCTCCAGCAGAGTTCCTGTACCATAATCATCCAGTGAATAGCCCACTTGGGTCACTCGTTTGATCTATTATGGCAAGAACATTACAATGTTAGTTACATTGTTACAGGTTAATAAACGTTGAATTGCTCATTTATTCGGTAACTAGCCCACTGGGGCAGGACAGTTTTATGGTATAGGTTAGGAGAGAATGCTATAATTTTGTTCTCACCTGTATGAATACCTAATCTATTTTGGCCAGGACACTTTTCGAGCAGTTACGGAGTCTAAAATGATATCAATATTCATGATATAGTGAGCCCTAATGGCAAATATAAGTAAATGTACAATTTTGTTTTCACTTCAATGGACAGATAGTGAATGCAACACTAGTCTGTGAAAGGGTAGGTCATAGATCATTTGGAATCGCCCCAAAAATGTATGTGAAACCTGTATATTACAAATATAATTTAATATTCAGAGAAATTTCTGCCGAGATATTTAAAACTTTTGGTATTAAAGATTTGAAGAAGATAAGAGGATTGTTGCACTCCGTGCCCTCCGGCAACCCATAAATGCATAAGTTATTTCGCCTGTTTCTGTTTTCAAGGTCTTTTACTTGTCTCTGGAGCACAGCGACTGGAAAGCGTTAACCTTGCCTTCAGCAAGTCCAAGTGAGGAGACGTTGCGTTCTACCACAGTTAATCTTTCATCCAACCTTGAATAATTCTCGGTGAGAAATTGCAGTTTGGCATTTGTTTCCTCCAGAAATGGTCGTGGTGATTGAATTTCTTCCAATAACATGTCTAAAGAGACAGGAGAGGATGACTTTGGGGGACATGGGGGATCTTGTTTTAGGCTTTTCTTGGAAACTCTCCCCGCAGCACCAGGAGCAGGTATCGAAGAAGGAGAGCCCTTAGATACAGAGACCAGGGAGGCTTCCATTTTGTTGTATTTCAAAAAAATAGTAGAATTCTTGGTGAATGACTGTGTGGGGTGAGCCAAGGAAGGACTCACCCTCTTCAGCTCTCCCATAAAACAAAAAGGAAGAAGCTGTACTGAGCAAGCACACAAGCTTCAGAATAGGTTGAAGACACAACAGTGAGCATGAATAGATGCCAGGCAGTTAAATAAATAAATCACCTGACAAGGTGATTTGACTGACAGATTATGTAGGCAGGTTTAATCTTCAAATGAGAACAATGTGTTACAAAGCTAACACGTGAGACAAGAACAAAGAGATTTAGCTCCTTAACTGATAATAGCAGAATGTAGAGTTAAACATCATTACACCTGCCATATAAATGTAGTGGCATAAAAAGAGAATAGAGCATCCAAAATGGTGGTCATTTTCATTGATACCTTAGGGCAGAAAGACCAATTTCAGATAAAATTAGAGCTTCTCAGAGAACTCTCCCATCCAATAGGACCAAGAAGGACAACATGGAAAAAAGAAGTCCAGAAAATAAGGGATGGGAAGAATTGTGATTGAATGCTTGCTCACAGAGATTTCTCCTCAGGAAAACATTCTCTCCTAAAGTGGCGGCTGCAGCTGTTGTCGATTCAAGGTGTAGTCTTCTTTTGATGAAAGCTTAGTCCTGGGTTCACACAAACAGCCCCAAAAAGTGTCTTCTATGTCCGGACGGCATCCGCGACTGAAGGCATTCCTCCGTTGAGAGGAAAAACAATATGGCTGAGACGACCGCCCCCACTGCTCCGAGGAGTCCCTCTCCGGAGCCGCCATCTTCCTCAGTGGCCAAGCCATGCCCCCAGTTTCATTAACTTCTACCTGGCCCGCCCTTTCTCAAGTAAATGTAAGGTGAAACCTAGAGAAGGCAACCTTGTTCCCCCATCAAGGCTGGTACCATTCACACTGAGAGGGGAGCTACCCCCAGAACCGCGTTGCAGTGACAGAAGAGGAGGGGTCTGTTGATAGCTCATTTAGCTTGATACGCAAGAAACAGGCTGAAGAAACAGGTTTCTTCCACTTGAAGCTTCTTTGCAGCAAATCAGTTTTGGCTGGCCCTCGGCCAGAAGGTATCCCTCTTGTGGATCTCATCATCAGATACAGCCTGCAACTTAGTCCTGCTACAAGATTCTGACAACCAAAAAACAGAATGTAGAAATCTTGACTGGGCAAAGTCGACAAAAGTATATTGCTAATGTGAGAACTTCCCTGGGAGGTAAATGCTGATTTTCCTGCTAAGTCTTTTCCACAAAAAAAATGGCTTCAGCTAGACCTTGTCCAATGACTAACCGACTTTGAGAGGTGTTCCTCATATACAGCCTATGACCTTGTCCTGCTGGAGGATTTCAATTTCAATTTCAGGGAGTAAGTGCCAAGGTAAAATCACCAACCATGACGAACCTGGTTGGTGTGTTCAACCCATCCTTCATCGCAATTGGTCTGAAATTGCACCTTTGTTTTGGTCGACCCTAACCACAGACTATCATTGGTGGCAGTGCTTTTGGCTCTATTTTTCTTTAAATCTTTTGAAAATTCATATCTCCTGTTCCCCGTATTGGAGTTATGTCATTTTGGTGGTATTTTGTTTATTCAATTTAACTCTAGTTTTCTAAATTGGAGTGGTGTTTTTATTGTGTTGTGTTAGTGACTTTGTAACTGTTTTGGTACTTCTGAATGCTTTACACATTTTATTTAAGTTAAGCCTGTCTGCTCTGTTGCATAGATACAGGGGGTTGACCGAAGTTTAAATCAGTGAAACTTTTCCCTTGACTTAACAGGTTATTGACTTTATTACCTCTGGTGGACTTCTATCAACCCCATTTAATAATTCACCTTCTTACATTGGCCCTTCACGAAATTGTCAGACTGGGGCAGAAAAAAAGGCCTAGAGACCAAAATAAAGTGGCCCACCTTTATGAACTGGATAGCAAAAAGAAAATGTGCCTCACATTTGTAAATAGAGCAACTATTGACTTTTTAAAACATGCTATGTGGATGGTCTCAGGGGAACAGCTGGTATTCGTGCTTGCTGGTGCCAATGTGCTTGCTAATGCTAAAGACATGTGACGGAGAAATTCACTATGTTCCTACTCAATCATTAAGATAAAAACATTGACAAATCCCTGCTCTTATGCTGACAAAGTGTGATTAGCCCATCCACGCTGCATGCAATGAGATAACAGATTCCACAGTCCGCACAGTGTGGCTTGCTGCTGTTGCCTAGTCTTCATTTAAAGATATTTCGAACTTCAGCCCATCAGATCGCACAACAGGGCCCACACACAGCCACAATACCAGCCCACATATTAACTTGTCAGTCAGATCCATCGGCCACACAGGACAATTTAACCCTCCTTGTCGGCTACCATCCCTGGGAGTGTGATCATGAACGCTGAGTCGCAATTTTTGATATACCTAATGAATTTTTAAGTATATTGATAAAACTGCGAGTCAATCCAAATCCTTATTTTGCAAGCTAACGCTTAATATCTAGATCAGTTGGCAAAATATGTTTCTGGTCTCAAATTGCGACCATTTTATGTTTGGTATGGTGCTGATGATGACTAACCATTTTTTAGCTTTTGTGATGCAATATATGTTTTAAGGTTGACCTTTTGAATATGCTTTTATTTTATGCTATGTGGGCTGAAAAAAGCAATTACAACTGAACAGAAGTGATTTTTGCTCAAGTGTTACCACTAACAGCCCACACTTACAGCCCCTTTCCTGTTTTAAATCTTTAGATTTGGGGAGAGAAGAAATAGGGCAGAACAGGGGAACATGCAGGAAAGGTAAAACAAGACATTTCCTGTCAACCACTATCTTTAGGAAGCCCCCTACAATCATGACCAACATGTTGTCCCTGCCAGCCCCATAAAATATGCCTCACACCTCACACGCAGGGGAATGGGGGGGGCACAGTCATGGCAGACTACACAGATTTTACAAGTGACTATCAGTCCCCAATTTCCATTTCATTAAGTCCACGTAAAGAAGATGGTTGACTTGGTGCTGTCTACAACCTTGCTGAGGATTAACTAAATTGTCTAGAGTGCCAGCCAGGAGCATGTGACTCAGAAAACTTCATCTGTCCAACAAATTTTACAAACTCTGTCAGAATCATGAAATGAGGAGCAGTACAGTACCTGGCTACATGACCTCAACTAATGTCTTGTTTAGTGTATTAATGGAACTCCTGCATATCTCTGTAATGTGGGTTCATAGTTCATGAAATAGAACCCTGTTTTATTTTTTGTATGCCAATTTCTACCAAGATACTGTGCAAGAATATTATTTTGTCTGCATGTAAAATACAGTAAGGAGGCTAAATATTCATTTTCCAAAATAGTCTAAAAAAAGGAGGGAAAGGGAGAGCTGTTTAACGGCGACCAGCTTGCGTGCCCTAAACCAAAAAAGGGTACACAGTTACAGGGGCTAAAAAAGGAGGGGGGCGATGACAAATGAACCAACATGAGTGAAAGAAATGGAGGAGGGGAATCCTCCTAGTTGGAACTAGAGTCCTTACACACCCAGCAAGCTTGGTGTCATGCTTCATCATATGGGCTCGCTCCTCTTCGGGTCGGCGGTGCAATACCTGACGGGCACCCATAATTGAGCTCTTTAGCAGAGATCTTTTGTTCCTGCCATATGGTGCAGTGGTTGTGAGGGCACTAGGGGAAGGGGAGTGTAGATATGTGTAAGTGGTTTACAAAAGGTTGGGTTGTCCACAGAGGAACTTTAATAAAGTGGTAGCCCACCTTGATAAAAACAATAAACAGAGTGGAGACTCTATGGCCTAAGGGTCCAGGGGAGCCAGTCTCTACTCTATATCCATGGTCAACATTTTTCACGCAAAAGCGTTCTAAGCGATAAAGTGCATTTCATCAGGACCAAAATACTATCTACACTAAGTGGTGTGGGTGGAAGCGTGCCTACCCACTACTAAATCTAGGTGCGAGTACGTAGTCCCGCTAAGGTCTTTTGAATCCTAAAGGAGGGGATGACATAAACACAAACAGTACAGGGTGGTCAGTTATGTCAAAACGTACTCACTCACACGGTGTGGTTCATCTGTCAAAGAAAAGAGACAGTAATTAACCACTCTATACTGTTAGTAAAAACACACAGACAAAGTACGAAAGGCAAAAGGCAAGTCCTGTCTCACCCTAATGGTTTGAAGCGCTTGCTCCTGTTGTCTCCTCGGCGTAGGACACCTCAAGGTGGTTTGTCCTGTAGACAGGACTTGCCTTTTTGCCTTTCGTACTTTGTGTGTTTTTAATCAGCCATTTGGCTCCCTGTTTCCTTTTAACTGTTCCCACCCACCTTTTACTAACAGTATAGAGTGGATAATTACTGTCTCTTTTCTTTGACAGATGAACCACATCGTGTGAGTGAGTACGTTTTGAGATAACTGATCACCCTGTACTGTTTTTGTTTATGTCATCCCCCTCCTTTAGGTTTCAATAGACCCTGGCGGGACTACGTACTCGCACCTAGATTTAGTAGTGGGTAGGCACGCTTCCACCCACATCACTTAGTGTAGATAGTCTTTTGGTCCTGACAAAATGCACTGTATCGCTTTGAACACTTTTGCGTGAAACATGTTGACCATGGATATGGAGTAGAGACTGGCTCCCCTGCTCCCTTAAGCCAGAGAGCCTCCACTCTGTTTGTTGTTTTTTAGCAAGGTGGGTTACCACTTTATTAAAGTTCCTCTGTGGAAAACCCAACCTTTTTTAAACCACTTAAGCATATCTACACCCCCTTCCCCTAGCGCCCTCACACCCAAGGCACCATTTGACAGGAACTAAAGATCTCCGCTAAAGAGCCCCTTTATGGGTGCCCATCGGGTATTGCACCGCCGACCCGAAGATGAGCGAGCCCATTTGATGAAGCATGACATCTAGCTTGCTGGGTGTGTGAGGACTCTAGTTCCAACTAGGAGGATTCCCCTCCTCCACGCCTTTCACTCACTTTGGTTCATCTGTCACACACCCTCTTTTTTAGCCTGGGGAACTCCGTACCCTTTTTTAATTTACATTTTCCAAAATAACCACGCAATGTCAATACTTTTTAAATATCATGGATATTTTATACATCTTCATTTTAGTTGTCTTATCTTCACAATTTCTTTAAGAGTGGAAGAAAAATGGCATGTGTGTCACGTAAAATTAAGATAAACTCACACCAGCAGGAAAGTGAGAAAACATTTTTGTGCATTCCAATGGCCAGCGAAAACAAAACAGAAAGGCCCCCAAATTTGTGGTGGAGGAAGTAGAGAGTGCACATCCTCTTCACCTACCATCAGCTCTCCATATTTGCTGATCAGCAACTGGTCGTTTAAGTCAACATGGAGATCTGACAAAACATCACTCGAGGTTGCACTGCATTGGAGATTTATGCCAGAAATGGCTAGGAGGTAGAGAGCGCTAAGAGAACATCCACCACTGATAATGCCTGCACACCCTCCAGCAGAGTTCCTGTACCATAATCATCCAGTGAATAGCCCACTTGGGTCACTCGTTTGATCTATTATGGCAAGAACATTACAATGTTAGTTACATTGTTACAGGTTAATAAACGTTGAATTGCTCATTTATTCGGTAACTAGCCCACTGGGGCAGGACAGTTTTATGGTATAGGTTAGGAGAGAATGCTACAATTTTGTTCTCACCTGTATGAATACCTAATCTATTTTGGCCAGGACACTTTTCGAGCAGTTACGGAGTCTAAAATGATATCAATATTCATGATATAGTGAGCCCTAATGGCAAATATAAGTAAATGTACAATTTTGTTTTCACTTCAATGGACAGATAGTGAATGCAACACTAGTCTGTGAAAGGGTAGGTCATAGATCATTTGGAATCGCCCCAAAAATGTATGTGAAACCTGTATATTACAAATATAATTTAATATCAACAATAATAGCGTATGATGTAACACGTTTTGACAATGAAATTAATTGAGTTAGTTATTGTGATGCACATACATTGTTATAAGATACCAAAATCTTATTTTAAAGTAATATGCTGATTAATTGCATAGACAAAGATGGCACCATCTTTTAATGCTCTCGCACTATAGTCCTTTGTTTATTTTATTTTGCATGTATGTGCAAATGAGCATGGTGGTTCATGCACCATACCGCAGGCAAGGCGAAAGCCGAAACGCGTTGGTACGAGGCGATATTGTGGGAATAAATATTCGAAGCATCTTTGAATGTCCTGGTAACTTCTTCACTTAGAAGGTGTTTTGGCGGATACATATATACATAAACATGCATTTTTTGCTAAGGAGGTGTTCGTAAACATAGTTACATATACACATTTATATATACATATATACATACATACAGAATATCGTCACATAGAGCTCACGCTGCCAAATCCAAAAATGACAAAGAGCAGACCCTTGAATTGCTGGTGCAAAGTGATTTAGTTTATTGGTGCCAGCGCGTCCGCCATGACGCGTTTCGCCTCGAAAAGACGCTTGATCACATGACATTCTGCATGCTGGAAAGACAGACTTTTAAAGTGACAGTGCAGTTGCATTGATAGTCAAGTTGTAAACATAGACAAAATACTGGGCAAATAAACGCGATGGAATAAATAAATAAATATTGTTCCATATATCAGAGAGCATTATGTAGCAGCATATTGGGGCACATTTAAGAAATATCCAGGATAAAAACATCTGTAAAAAATTCATATAAACCATGGTGGCAACTGTGAGATGCGAACTCTCATATCATCTTACATATTATTATTTATGAGGCACAAAAGGAACAAAATAACCCCGATATCTCTAGGCCCAGTTACAAAGTGCTGCTGCATATTGTAAATCTCTGTTTCAAATATTGCACAACCTCGAAATTAAGGATAGCAACTGTCCAATAAATCTTCCGGTTTCATACAGCCCAAGTGGCAATGCCGATGGTCCACGTCTGCCCAAAAAGTTAAAGTGCCAAGTGTAGTGTGCAAAGTGCGAATGAAATAGTGCAAAATATGCTAATAGTGCAAAAGACAAACAGTTCATAAATATATATAAATCACAAGTAACTAAACCTCGCTCAGCCTCAATCTGTAATCAAAATGAATTGCTACATCTAGTCAAAGCCCCCCGGACAGGCAAAATCTTACTGGTTAATCCTTAGATACATGTGTAAAGGTCCTCCCTATCATTTAATCCATTTGGATTTTTGCTGTTCAACTCCAATATATATCTCGTCTCGAGGAGACGGAGTTTGGCCTCTCGATCCCCTCCTCCCACAGTAGTAGCCTCTCCTTGAGGCTACTACTGTGTTGATGACATAGTATTGGAGTTGACCTGGATTACCTCTATGTTTCAGTTCAAAATGCCTGGCAACCGGGTAGGTCTGGTCATGCCCAATAATCGCCCGTATGTGTTGGAGTATCCGTTTGTGGGCGGGTAACCTGGTACTACCTACATACCTCAACCCACAGGGACACTCCAACACATAAACTGCATAATCAGTCCTGCATGTTAATCTCCTAGTGATGGCGATTGGTTCCTGCCTGAAGAGACTGCTGTAAAGCGTCCTATTGCTGCCATGGCGGCAGGCTTTGCATTGGGGACATGTTTTAAATCCCTTGCTAAGGGACAGCCATGTGGTGGATAATTGGGGTTCCAACGTATTCCTAACTAAAGCCTTAGCCATAGAGGATGATCTTCGGAAGGTAAGTATTGGTTTACTGGCAACTTTATGTCCGATGACTGTGTCACTTTTTACTAGATTCCAATTCTTATAAAGAATCTTTCTAAGCTCCCCATGTTGGCGATTATAAGTTTATATAATTCATGAGGGTACATTGGAATCCTGACCTCTAGCTTGATCTACCCTTGTCTTAGGAATCATGGCCTCCTGCCTGATGATGGTTTGAGTGCGGTTGATGGCATTTACAAGAATTTGGTTGGAATAACCTCTATCTAGGAAGCGTGTCTTACTATCCTCCTGAGCTGCTGCGCACTCAGAATCCGTACTGAAAATTCTTCTGATCCGAAGCATCCCCTACGGATATGCTAGCAGCATGTAAGACCCCAGCAGCATGTAAGATCCCAGTCTCCGCCGAATGGTGTGAGGAGCTCTCCTCCTTCTTTATCAATAAAATCAAGCTTATTGAAGAGGGATTAGCTATGAGTACTGCTGCCTCACACCCCCCTGAGCTGGCACCTAGCGCCCCCGCTAGTAGCTGCCTTTCCAAATTCACTATGGTGGAACAATTGGACATCCTAACACTTCTAAAATCCTTAAAATCTGGCTCCCCCTCGGATCCTTGCCCGGCAAGAGTTCTGGCGGGAGTAGCAGACTGTGTAGGATCTGAGGTCACTACTCTGATCAATTGGTCTCTACAATCGGCAGTGGTACCTAAGCAGTGGAAGCAAGCCAAACTCTTGCCTCTCCTGAAGAAACCCTCGGCAGACCCTGCTACGGCAGCCAACTACCGCCCCATCTCCCTGCTCCCTGCATTGGCGAAAGTCTGCGAAAAGGTTGTCTTTCGGCAGCTGAATGCCTTTGTGGAGGAGTCTGGTGCGCTTCATCCAGCCCAGTCGGGCTTTAGGTCATCTTTCAGTACTGAGACAGCCCTGGTGGAGGTGGTGGAAGCCATTAGGGAGTGTACGGACAGGGGTGGCAGAGCGGCGCTAATTTTATTGGACCTCTCTGCCGCCTTTGATACTGTCCCTCACCAACTCCTCCTGGCTCGCCTCACTGAGATTGGCATCACGGGGGCTGTGTGGTCCTGGCTGGAATCTTTTCTGGATTCCCGCTATCAGCAAGTCTGGATGCCCCCTTACTCCTCTTCGGCCAGGCTTGTTCAGACCGGGGTCCCACAGGGCTCTACATTGAGCCCATTTCTTTTTAACAACTATATGACCCCGCTGATCTACCTGGCCGAGGAGCTGGGTGCAAAAATTATGGCCTACGCCGATGACACCCAGCTCCTGTTTACTTGGAGCAACTCGACTGAAGAATCTAATGTAGCACAAAAATGTTTGGCAACTGTTTTCACCTGGTTAGCCCATGCCAAACTCAAATGCAATGAGGGAAAATCAGAGATCCTTCTATACGGTCAATTTCCAAGCCAATTTACTGAATTAATTTGGCCCCCTGACTTTCCCCGTCCCCTCACTGAAGGTGGCCCAGCCAAGAACCTGGGCATATGGTTCAATGAAGATTTGAGGTTCGCAGAACAGATCAAGCGACTGACGGGTGCCTGCTTTGGGACCCTCAAATCTCTGAGCAGATTCTTCCCTCTCTTACCACAGCCAGCAAAAGAAACGGTCGCCAGGGCCCTCATATTATCTCGCCTGGATTATGCTAGCGCGCTATATCTGGGCTCCCCTTCCTTTCTGATTAATAAACTTCAGCTTATCCAGAATGCTGCCGCGAGACTCCTGCTGGGCATCTCCATACGAAACAGCATAAGACATCAATTGGCTACCCTTCACTGGCTACCGGTGGCCCAAAGAGTCCAATTCAAAGCCCTGGTACTTACCCATCGAGCCCTTCATGATACAGGTCCTGCCTATCTCAGAAAAAGAGTGTCTTTCCATGTTCCAAATCGCCATCTAAGGTCAGCTTTCCAACGAAGGATGACAGTTCCCCGTTTCCAGCGAACCAGATTGGGCGGGCAATCTTTTTCGGTCAAAGCTGCCACCCTCTGGAATTCCCTCACATTCACTCTCAGAGACACCAGAGACCTTGGCTGCTTCAAGAAGCTCCTTAAGACCCATCTTTTTAATATAGCCTACTAAAGCGGCTCTGTTTGGATGTTCAGCTCTCGACTTCTTTGTGGCTATGCTTCGCGCCGGGATACTCTTGAGTAGTTGTGCGCGCAATAAATATACATATAACATAACCGGGTTGCCAGCAGTGGGCTTCCTATACAACTTGGTCGCAAGAGTATTATTCTCAACGTATATCTCCAAATCTAAAAAAACAGAATGAAGTAGAACTAATGTTGGATGTGAAGTTAAGATTTACACTGTTGTTATTCAATTCTTCTACAAATGCCATGGCACTATCTTGGGAGCCCCTCCAGATGAAAAATAAATCATCTATATAACGCAAATACAACAGGATGTTATTCGTGGCGATCTCCAGGTGTTGGCCATGCAGGACCCGCTCCTCCCACAGCCCCATGTGCAAGCACGAGTAGCTGGGGGAGAAGCAGGCCCCATTAGCCACACCTCTGACCTGTTGATAGATGGCATTGTTAAAGATGAAGAAATTCTGCTCCAGGCACATCTGTGTCATGCTCAATAGCATCTTATCATGGGCTGCAAAATTCGTGAGGCGCCTATTAAGGTAGAATTTCATGGCTCTCAGTCCATCACAGTGTCTTATAGAAGTATAGAGGGCAGAGACATTAAGAGTGTTAAAAACATGTTGGGTCCCCAAGGAAACTGCCCCACCTTGCGCAAGAAATCAAATAAGTCCTTGACATAAGAGTCTAATGATTTGACCGAATCTTGGAGAAAAAAGTCAATGTATTTAGACACATTTTCTGTGGAACTGTCAATGGCCGATATAATGGGCCGACCTGGGGGTCTGTCAGCCCCCTTATGGATCAGATAAAAAGATGGAACCACTGGATGTTCTTTTTCAAAATACGGAATTCATCCTCTGACAATAGACCCGCACTTCTCCAGGCTTGCAATTTCAAGTATTGATCCACCCATGCCGCTTTTAAAATTTGGTTATTGCTCCTTCGATAACATGAAGAGTCCCCCAGATGGACTTCAGCCTCCTTTAAATACATCTGTCGGGCCACAGGACCACATTTCCGTCCATATCAGCTAGTTTACCTATGATATCATGATTTGATTCCAATTTGCTGACAATTTGATTGTAATGCCTATTTTGTTTACTAATGCAAAATTTCTTTTTATTGGTGGCGTTGTATAATTTCTTCAGGTCCTGTACCACAATCTCCTGATAAGTAGCCAAGTTGTCATGGATCATGAGTGGCTGGAAGGTGGATTTGGGTTTAAAATGGGTATTGCATTGGCCCATGGATTCATTGACGGAGCACCCCCTGGCTTGACTGGGTTCCTGCTGCTCATTCTGTAGTGCCCAAATCTCCTCAAAAGATTCCCGGTCTTCAATTTCCAACATTGTGGGACTATGGGACAATTCTGGCTGATTTTTCTTTTTCGGTTGAAGCTGGAAAAACTTACTGATTTTTAATTTGCGGGTGAACCTGTAAATGTCCATTCTGGTGTCTGCATAATTCATATTACAGGGTGGACAGTACGATAAACCCAGATTTAGGACAGAGGTCTCACCTGCAATTAGTTTGAGGTCGGTAAGATTTATTACTGATCTTGTTTCTGTTGGTCCCCGTTCCTCTTCTGGAACCGGTTCCAGCGACCTCGTTTTCCCTGCTTGCCTCCGTTTGCATTTGCGGGAATGGCATTTCTGCCGCTCGCTCCACTTGAAGTTTGCCCTTTATCTTTTGTGCCAATAGATTTTCGTGGCCTCAGTGTGTCTCGATGATCCTGGCAAAAACAGTTGACTTCTTGTGCAAGGGACACCTTGATAAACCCCAAGTTCGGATCTCTTGCTGGGTCCCCCTCCGGATCACTCTCAGCTGCTGAACTGAGGTCAGAAACTGGGACCGATGTAGCCGTAGTTTCACTGGTTGTGCGCTGAGCTGATCTATTCCCTCTTGCCCTGGCCTTCACAGCCTCGTATCGTCGAGCAAAGGTAAAGACTTGTCCATTTTGATAGTGGACACGGTCCCTTTCGAATTTAAAAGATTTTCTTTCCTTGATAGCTTCTTCATTCTTATTCAGCCTGAACATCATTTCCTCCCTCATTTTTTTGGTCTGGTCCGTCATTTCCAGTTTTGATAAATCACACTCCAAGGCATCAATTTCCCCTTGTAATTTGATGCGGTCACTCTCCGCATATTTGACCAGTATATGCATTAACTTGCTGGAAGACTCCAAATTTGACTCCGCCCGCTCTGCCAACATTGCAGGATCCGGATTGTCATAACTTGGGGCTATGGTGATCCGTAGCCCCCTTGGTACACGTCTAACTTGTAGGTACCGTGATAGGGACCGGTGCCCCCACCACTTAGACTGTTCCGAGCGCATTAATCGCTCCAATTTTCTAAATCAGTCTCTCGTGGTGGGGCTCCCAGTAATGTGGCTGGCTGGTGTTAAGTTAGTTGATCCCCCGGCCGGGGAATCTATAAACATGCAATCTGCTGCCTCAGCTCGGCTGCACAGTACTTCGGCGGACATATTTATATGTGCTTAAATGGATGGCAATATAATCAATACACTTAGAAGAACGGCCGCTGGGACTTTGACAAATATCCTGCCTGGTGCTGCGCACACTCCCCGCTGATAATTCCGCACGGGTCCTACCTGGGACCGATTGCCAGAATTCCGCTCCGGAGCCCCGGGACAGGACACTCTGAATTCTTCCTACCAGGCAGTCAGTCAACGGCTTCTCAGGGGCTTTTAGCGGCTCACTCCTACACTGGAGAAAGTATTACTCTGAAGTCCGGAAGGGATCTGGATCAGCTGCTTCCTGGCGTGTTGCCCTACTCGGGGAGGGGTCTAGCTCGTATCGAAGAAACCCTTGGTACAAAGATATCCAGAAAATCGTCACATAGAGCTCACGCTGCCAAATCCAAAAATGACAAAGAGCAGACCCTTGAATTGCTGGTGCAAAGTGATTTAGTTTATTTGTGCCAGCGCGTCCACCATGACGCGTTTCGACTCGAAAAGAAGCTTGATTATATGACATACTTTATGCTGGAAAGACAGACTTTTAAAGTGACAGTGCAGTTGCATTGGTAGTCAAGTTGTAAACATGGACAAAATACTGTGCAAATAAACGCGATGGAATAAATAAATAAATATTGTTCCATATATCAGAGAGCATTAATTAGTAGCATAATGGGGCACATTTAAAAAATATCCAGGATAAAAACATCTGTAAAAAATTCATATAAACCATGGTGGCAACTGTGAGATGGGAACTCTCATATCATCTTACATATTATTATTTATGGGGCCCAAAAGGAACAAAATAACCCCGATATCTCTAGACCCAGTTACAAAGGCCCACATGCATCAATGTAGGATTTTGCATTTCTTAAATAGCGAAAATTAAGGAATCACTATTTAGGAAATGCAAAATGCTATGCATCATTTTTTTCGGTATTTCTTTGTGATTCGGTAAAAATCGCATTTTTTACCGAATCCCAAAGAAATACCAAATTCTTAAGTTAATTTTCGCAATTTCCATTGATTCCTATGGGCCAAAAGGCCCATAGGAGTCAATGCAAATTGCGAGTGGCACTTAGTAAATTTCATGGGTGCAGGGGGGGGTCCAAAGGACCCCCCCATGCACCCCTGAAATGTATTTTTCGCATCATGTTGCACACACACATGTCCTAAGGACATGTGTGTCCGTAACATGAATGTTGAAAAAATAACATTTTAAGCATTTTAAACACTTTTTCCAAATTTACCGAGTGGTTCAACCACTCGGTAAATTTGGAACCCTAAGTGCGAATTTTCACTTGTCAAAGTGATGATGCATTGCTTTTAAGAAGTCGCACATCTGCGACTTCTTAAAAGCACCCGCAATTTTAGAACTCGCAACAATGTTGCAAATTCTAAAATTGCTTCATGCATCCCAAAAAGCACTTTTGCATTCGCAAACGGCCGATTTTAAGGAATCACACCGTTTGCGAATGAAAAAGTGCTTGATGCATGTGGGCCAAAGTGCTGCTGCATATTGTAAATCTCTGTTTCAAATATTGCACAACCCCGAAATTAAGGATAGCAACTGTCCAATAAATCATCCGGTTTCATATATACATACATATACACATTAATATACATATATATATATATATATATATATATATATATATATATATATATATATATATATATATATATATATATATATATATATATATACATAAATACATATATAAATAAATATATATATACACACACACACATATAGATATATATTTATAATCCCAAAGAACAGCAAAGCACGGTCTCAGTTGGGAATGGTGAATACAGAAAAAATATGTATTTCTTCAGAAATCCATTAGTAACACATTTTAACTGACCAGCAATTTTGGTCAATCAATCAATCAATCAATCAATCAATCAATCAATCAATCAATCAATCAATCAATCAATCAATCAATCATATCATTTGTAAAGCGCACTACTCACCCGTTAGGGTCTCAAGGTGCTGGGGTGGGGAATGCTGCTACTGCTCGAAAAGCCAGGTCTTGAGGAGTTTTCTGAAGGTCAGCAGGTTTTGGGCCTGCCGTAGGTGGATGGGGAGGGTGTTCCAGGTCTTTGCGGTGAGGTGGGGGAACGATCTGCCGCCTGAGGTCTTTCTTCAGAAGCGGGGGACTGTAGCGAGGGTGAGGTCGGCGGAGCAGAGCTGGCGGGTGGGGGTATAGAAGCTGAGTTGTCTGTTGAGGTACGTTGGTCCGGTGTTGTGGAGTGCCTTATGTGCGGGGGTGAGGAGCTTGAAGGTTATCCTCTTGTTGACCGGGAGCCAGTGCAGGTCTCTCAGGTGGGGTATGGTGTGGCTGCGGCGAGGGATGTCGAGGAGCAGGCGTGCAGAGGCATTCTGGATGCGTTGAAGCCGTCTCATGAGTTTGGCCGAGGATCCTGCGTAGAGGGCGTTTCCATAGTCCAATCTACTGCTGACAAGGGCCTGGCTGACTGTTCTTCTCGTTTCAGTGGGGATCCACTTGTAGATCTTACGGAGCATGCGAAGGGTGTTGAATCAGGAGGAGGAGATGGCGTTGACCTGTTTAGTCATGGAGAGGGTGGAGTCGAGGTTGACCCCTAGGTTGTGTGTGTGGTCAGTGGGTGTTGGAGCGGTTCCCAATGCGGTCGGCCAGAAGGAGTCATCCCAGGCCGAAGGGTTGGATCCGAGGATGAGGACCTCCGCGTAGTCCGAGTTCAGCTTCAGTCGGCTGTTCCTCATCCATTCAGCAATGGCCTTCATTCCTTTGTGAAGGTTGGTTTTGGCGGTGTGGGGGGTCCTTGGTGAGGGAGAGTATCAGCTGGGTATCATCGGCGTAGGAGAGGATGTTGAGGTCATGCCGATGGGCGACGTGGTTGAGCGGTGCCATGTAGATGTTAAACAGAGTTGGACTGAGGGATGAGCCCTGGGGTACGCCGCAGATGATCTCGGTGGCTTTGGAGCGGAAGGGGGGAAGGCGGACGCTCTGTGTTCTGCCGGAGAGGAAGGAGGTGTTCTAGTCCAGGGCCTTCTCTTGGATCCCAGCGTTGTGGAGGCGTGTTCGTAGTGTGTGGTGACAGACCGCGCCGAAGGTGGCTGACAGGTCCAGGAGGATGAGGGCTGCTGTTTCTCCGTTGTCCAGCAGGGACTTGATGTCATCGGTGGAGGCGATGAGGGCAGTCGCGGTGCTGTGGTTGCTGCGGAACCCGGACTGGGAAGGGTCCAGGATGTTGTTCTCCTCGAGGTAGCGGGTCAGTTGTTCGTTGACGGTCTTCTCCATGACCTTTGCCGGGAACAGGAGCAGGGAGATGGGCCAGAATTTCTTGAGGTCCTTGGGGTACGCCTTGGGTTTCTTGAATAAGGCTTTGATCTCTGCGTGCTTCCAGCTCTCCGGGAAGGTTGCTGTCTCGAAGGAGGTGTTGATGACTTTCCGGAGATGGGGTGCGATGGATGTGCTGGCTTTGTTGAAGAAGTGGTGTGGGCATGGATCTGATGGAGATCCGGAGTGGATGGTGTTCATGATTCTGATGGTGTCATCGTCGTTGAGGTTGGTCCAGTAGAGCAGGCGGTTGGTGCGGATGGTGGTCGTGGGGGCGGAGGTCTCAGTGGTTGTCGTGTCGTTGAAACTGTTGTGGATGTCTGTGATCTTGCGATGGAAGAAGGTGGCCAGCGAGTCGCACAGGTCTTGCGAGGGTGGGACGTTGTTGGTGTTGGAGCTGGGGTTGGAGAGTTACTTCACGATGTTGAAGAGCTCTTTGCTGTGGTGTGCGTTGTTGTCTAGGCGGTCTTTGAAGGAGGCCCTTTTGGCGGATCTGATGAGGTGATGGTGTCTGCGGGTGGCATTCTTGTGGGCGGCTGTCCGGTGTTCGTTCATGGAGCCAGATCTTCTCCAGCTTTTCGGCAGGTTTGCTTGGAGGCCGGGAGATCTTCAGTGAAACAGCTGGCTTTCTTGTTGGTATGATTGTTGGAGGGTTTCTTGATCGGGGCAAGGGTGTTGGCGCAGTCGTTGATCCACTGTCTGAGGTTGCGGGCGGCGGTGTCGGGGTCGGTATGGTCGGCGGGTGGGCTCTGGGCGAGGGTGGTGGTTAGCTGGTCTTTGGTGCTCCAGCAGCCGTGAGGCATCTGTTGGGTGCTGTGGTGCATGGTGGGTTTCTTGAAGGTGAAGTGGATGCAGCGGTGGTCGGTCCAGTGGAGTTCGGTGGTATGGTTGAAGGAGATGTGGGGGCTTGCGGAGAAGATGAGGTCAAGCGTGTGACCGGCGGAGTGGGTGGGTGTTGTGACGAGTTGTCTGAGTCCGAGGTTGGCTAGGTTGTCGATCAGGGTGGTGGAGTTGGTGTCGTCATTGTTCTCGAGGTGGAAGTTCAGGTCCCGAGGAGGATGTAGTCCGTGGAGGCGAGGGCGTGTGTGCTGACGAAGTCGGCGATGGAGTCACTGAACTGTGGTCGGGGTCTGGGCGGTCTGTAGATGAGGGTTCCTCTGAGGGTGGTGTTGGGGTCAGTGTGGATCTGGAAGTACAGGTGTTCGGCGGTGCTGAGGGTGTCGTCGGTGTTGGTCAAGACTCTGAGAGTGTTCCTGTGGACGATGGCAATCCCTCCTACCGCTCTGTTGGTGCGGTCCTTGCGGGTGATCTTGTAGCCTTCCGGGACACTATGGCTATGTCGGGTGCCGATGCGGGGTTCAGCCAGGTCTCCGTCAGGAAGGAGACGTCTGGGGAGGTTGAGTCAAGTAGGTCCCAGAGTTCAACGACATGTTTTCAGGCAGAGCGAGTGTTGAGAAGGATGCATCTGAGGTGGTTGGGTTCTTTCCTGGTCGGCAGCGTGGTGGGGCCGATGCTTGTGAATCTGCAGTTCTGGCAGGTGAAAGCTCCGTGGGTGCGCAGGAGCGGCCAGAAGCAAGTGTGTGATCGTCCGGTGATGAGTGCGTGGAGGGTTCTGGCATCGTAGCGGTGTCGGGCATCGTGGCGTTCGTGGTGTCAGGGGTCCTGGCGCTGGGAGCGGTCCAGGCACGGGCGGGCACAGACGGGCTTGCCTTAGGTGCGCCAATGGCAGGCCAATGGCGCACCCGCTGAGCGCGGCCACGTACCGGCTTCCATATGAGGGGATGTGGGAGGAAGGAGCAGCTGGGAGGCAGCAGCGGGGCAGCGAATGGGATTGCGGGTGGGCGGGGCCACAGGTACGAAGCGGCGGGAATAATGGGCGGGCCACGGAAGAACTGGGCACAGGAAGGAAAAACAAGTTTAGGCAAGAAAACAAGTACAGGCGCTGAGGAATAAAAACAAGTCTGGGTAAGAAAGCAAGTTAGGCACAGGGGAATAAAAACAAGTCTGGGCAAGAAAGCAAGTACAGGCACAGGGGAATAAAAACAAGTCTGGGCAAGAAAGCAAGTACAGTCACAGGGGAATAAAAACAAGTCTGGGCAAGAAAGAATGTTAGGCACAGGAGAAAAATACAAGATTAGGCAAAAACAATGCAGGCAGAGCCGTGCAGCAGCATGGGGAGTGACCTGCCTGCGAGCAGGGTCATAGGTCGCTCACACAGTGAAATATGGAGAGACATGTCATTCCATAGTCTAGACCAAACATAGAGGTAGGACTGTAAGCATGCTGTGAACATAGTGGAAAGACTGCAAACATAAGCTAAAACAACACAGGAATAACAATGGTTGTCATCTCGTACTGGAAAAAGTGAAATACAAAATTCCTCATCATACAGTCTCATGCCCTTCAGGCTAGTTATACTATTGTATGATCTAGTTCCATGGCACCAAATGAACGTACATGTTTGTATCTTCCTTGTGCACTGCACGGAAACAACTGGTTATGTGTATGTGTGTGGAGACGACATGAACTGGAACACATTGGCAGAAATAAACACATGTGTACCCCGGGAAGAATATATATCCTGATCAATGTCGAGTCCTGGATAGACAGTGTTCAGTTTGCTAAGACACAGTGTTTCATGGATCAGGGGAACCATGTATATGCCAAAAAAAAACATCAGACCAGCATCATTGTATACGTGTGTTTACCCCAGGTGTGTTGGGTCATGAAAATGCAGCATCTGGTCTGTATGGACACAGTGTCTGATGGTTTGCTGGGGAACCCCATCTGCCATAGGTGTCACCCGACCGGCATCACTGTATGCGTGTCTTGACCCCAAGTGGGTTGATAGCATGTCCGGGAGGAATCAACCAAATGTCCATAATCTTGTATAAAGGTACCCTGTGTAACCTGTCCTGAAGGCATCATACGAGCATCCCTACTCAGTGTGATATAAACAGGAGTACCCAAGTGGGTTATTATGTTGCCAGTACAATCTACATAGCAGTGTGTCTGTGCCAAAAGACATATGTAGATACCCTCAGCAAAAAAGAAACAAAACCTATCAAAAACACAACAAAATTATTTACAGAGCACAATTGTATTACTAGTTTTCTGGAATAGTAGAAGATTTGTATCAGTGATACGGTGAACACCTGGAAGATGTATCATAAAGAAAAGGATAGAGAGCCCAAAAAGTGGGAATGAGTGGGTTTGCTCCGAATGGGTCCCTTCCTTTCTTCCTGTAAAACGGACATAAGTAACAGCATGAGTATGGTATAAAACATAATATAATACTCGTGAACTTATGTTTACACCAAGACAAACTGAATCATTGTGGATGATGATGTTCAACAAATGGATAAAGTACAAAGATACCTGGTATGGGAGGAAATTGTCTATAGAGGATAGAAGATCATAAACACAACAGTGCACATACTTAGATAGAAAATATCAATGTCGAGCAGTGCCTAATCATAGTTAGCGAATATCAAGGTCAAACATTATAAGCATAAAACACTTGATTAATCTTCGTGCAGATGTATAACCATTTCTTCATCAATATTATGTCCACCTGGATATATGGTACCCAGGTCTACAATATATATGGATTCTCTTTTTTTGAGTTTCAGTGTCCTGTTGCCAACTCTAATATCTTGGAATACTTGCTCAACCGCAAAATAGCTCAGCTTGGAGCTGTTAAAGTAGTAGTGTGTCTCAAAGTGTCTAGCTATAGGATATTATTGGTTACTATTTGTAATGGCTCTTATGTGTTCAAGAACCCTCTAATTGGCCAGGAGTGTAGTCCTACCTACCTACATATCTGAGATCCTCCTATTTATCCAACACAAGTCAAATCGGAAGAAAAGGAGTGTGAATTAGAACTTTGAGAATTATCATACAAATTTGGGCATCGTCCCCATGAACTTCGTATCTTTCTAAATCTAATGCCAGACAAGAGTTTGTCTATGAACTTGGATCAGTATTTACCAATTCTGAACATCCCCGCTTCGAAATCCGCAGTCTTCCGATTTGACTTTGTGTCAGATAAATAGGAGGACCCCTTTATTAAGAGGACTCAATTTTGGTACTCTCATACTGACAGTTGTTGCTTAACTTCACCTGTGCTGATTCTCAGGACTAGCTGTGAGGATTTCTGTTACATTGGCATTTGGATGAGAACTCACTACAGGATAGAGTGCCTAGGATGATTTAACTTTGGTGGCGTGACTTAGTGAGGACAATCGTATTTTTGTCGCAGGTCATAAGTGTGCTGGTGTATTTTGTGCAAGCCCTGACGAAGTTCCCATGGCACTAGGGGAACTAAACGTGTTGGCTGTGCCGGTTGTACGAAAAATCGACATGAATGAAGAGAAAAACCTTTGAAAAAATACTTTCCATTTAATTGACTTTTATTGGAGTGCACCTTCCTTTTTTGTGGACACCTCAACCCTGATGTCAAGAAATTTTACAGGATGACTGCTAAAATTGCTACTTGATGTGAGGTTGCGGTTTTTGCAGTTTAACCTGTTAATAAAATCAGCGGCATCAATTTCCATGCCTTTCTAGATTAAAAACAGGTCATCTATAAAATAAAGCCAAAGAATTACCCATTTAGAAATATCATCATATATGCTGTCATTGCATATTTCCTCATCCCATGCCTCCAGGAATAGGTTAGCAAAACTGGGAGCAAAACACATTCCCATGGCAGTCCCTAGGATCTGCCTGTATAGGCTACAATTGAACATTAATATGTTGTTGTACAAGCAGTAGCTTGTCATTTCTAAGATCATGTTTGTATGTTCCATGCAGCGTGCAGGTCTCTTGGAGAAATACTTGGCACAGGCAGCTATGCCTTGCTCATGGTCATTGATAGTGTATAATGAATTGACATGCAAGTTGATCAATAAATAATCACTATGCCATCGGAGAAGTGTGGTTCACTGGTTAGAGGAGGCAGACCTGGAAGCAGAGGTCAGCCCGGGAGCAGGGTTCAATTCCCGGCTCGGCGGGGTCTTGAGTCCTAAAATGTCCATGGACTCGACAATTCTCGCTCCGGTGCCTACTCGATTCACGGGTTCACACTCTGCGACTCTGGGCAATAGCTTGCTTAATCTCCACAATGGCCCCTCGTGGCGGGATGCCTGGCTTTCACCTTGCGGATACCCTGCCGGGTCATCTCTCAGGGGAATACCAGGACGGGTTCCCTAAGCAAGCGCTTAGAAACCGCTCGGTGATTTGCGCTATATAAATTCCTGTACATTTACATTTACATGTCATTGAGTTTAGTTAGAAAGTCTTTTGTATCTCTCTCATAAAAAGGTAATGTAATAACCTGGTCTTGAAAATTATCAACATACCTGGAGATATTCTCAAGGGAGCTACCTCTTGAGGATCTAATGGGTCTGCCAGGGAGATTATGTCGGTCTTTGTGTATCTTAGGGAGAAGAAATACAACAGGTAACTTGTGAAAATCCGATTTAAGGAAGCAATATACGTCCTATTCCAGTAAAACGCTGTCCTTCCAGTCTGTCGATTTGCTCCAAATGGATGTTGTATTCTCAGTATATTCCTCCTTACCAGTGTTAGTGTAGAATAAGGGATCCCTCAACTGCCTCAAAACTTCATAGGTATACATCTCTCTGCTGAGTATAACAATATGCCCCCCTTATTTGCCAGACGTTGGTTAATGCTTGTGTCACCTGCTAAGGTTATGATAGCCTTTTTCTGACCAAGTGTTAGATTGTGTTGCATGGCGGTAGATTTTTCTAACCATGTTTTGTGCCAGAATCTAATAAATTGGTTAGTCACGTTGTCTTGGAATGTGTCAATATTGTCATGCGCCATGTTGGGAAGAAAAGTAGAACAAGGTTTAAATTCAGTAGACACTGCTTTGTCACATGTTATCTCAAGATGATCTGATATTGTGTCCAAATCAGGGACATTACCAATCCCTTCACATTCCAATTCATGCATCGTAAGAAGCTTATCTATGTCACTGATGTTGACTTCATTGCTGACATCCAGCTTCTGTATAGCAGTTCCCTCCTTGATGGTAAAGGGGTTGGGTTTGTGCCATTTTTTCGTTTCAATTTATGACAGAATTTGAATAAATTGATTTCAGTGTCAACATAATCAAATGGTTCTGATGGACAGAAAGACAGGTCAAGGCATAACGTTATTTTTCTAGATCACTCAATGGCCTTTCAGTGGAGTTTATTATAGTTTTATTTACCATTTTATTATCCTTTATGGCGCTGTTTTGGAGCTTGTTGATTTGTTTCCCATGCAATCCTTGTCTCGCTCTCTTTGTTCACCTCTGTTTGAGTCTCTTTCTGTTCTTTCGATGTTTCCCTGACCTCTTCCCCTACCCCTTCCTTGTTGACCAGTTGTCCAGGTCTTATTTTTCAATTTAGGAGTGGTTCTTGTCATTTGCAGGCCCCTGCACAGGAGCCGATATTCGTCTAAAAAAGTCATTGGCCTTGTGTTGCAATCAATGCCTGAGGCCGAGCTCCCAGATGTGGCAAATGTAGCAGATGTATTTCGTTAGAACTGGGTTCTCTAGTTGGCAGAGGTAGGGACCACTGTCCAAATAGGGACCCTTGATTCTAGTCAGGGTAAGGAGGAAACCCTCTGAGACAACCCCTGCTCACCTTCTAGGTAGCTTGGCACGAGCAGTCAAGGCTATTCAGAAGGCAATGTGTAAAGTATTTGTACCAACACTCACAGTAATACAGTGAAAACACCACAAACTGACTCCACAACAGTTTAGAAAAATAAAGGTATTTAATCTAAACTACACAAGACCAAACGACAAAAATCTAACATACACAGTTCAAGAATATGGTTTCAAAAGAGTTCTTAAGGTTGTAATAAATAAAAAGTTCTTTAGGTTGCGATAAAATAATTCACAGTTGCGTGAAAAGTTCACAGTTGCGTCACGTTTCAGACACAGTACCTTTAGTTGCGACAAAGTTCCAAAAGCAGAAGCTGGTGCGGTGGAAAACAAGCGATGCGTTGCTCCTGAGACCCTGGGGAGGCGATGCGACGACCCCGCTGCAGCAGCGGGCTGTTGCGACAAATCCGGTCTGTATGGGGAGGAAGGCCACTTGTATGGATTCCGGTGCGTAGGTTCCGTAGGAAGTTTGTTCTCGCAAAGTCACGATGCGGCGATCTCTGGAGTTGCGACGACCTCCGGGGCGACGATGCGTGAACCAGCAGTGATCTTCTCTCTCCCAGCTCCTCGATGAGATGGCTTCTGCGACGAAACTCGCAGCGACGTGATGCGGTCCGCAAGCAATCAGTGCGGCGATCTCACCCAGCGACGACAGATCTGCAACGACACTCGCAGCGATATTAGGCTTCCCGCACCGATCGGGTGCATGCCGCAAATGAAGGATGCGAAGGCTCTGACAGCTGCTACAGGAGCTGCGACGATCTCGACCTTCGTAGCGGCGGGAAACTTCTCGCACTGTTGGGGATGCGCTCTGCAGCGAGTGTCAGGATCCGACCTGTGCCTACCCAGTGATAGTGGAACTACAACTCCCAGAAAGCTCAGCGAGCATCGAGTCGGGATGAGATCATAAAAACCCGTGAGAACCGGAGTGCGGTGCACGTAATTTTGTCTTTTCGGAGATCAGAGTCGAGAGCTTCAGGGATTGTATTCTGGATTACTAGTGCTCCATAGTGTGTTACCGTAACCCGCGGCTGCGGGGTTACCTATCCTGGGAAATTGAATCTACCCAAACCGAGAGACGCAGGATTGCACCCTCTCGTGAATTTCGGGAACTTTGTTTGGACACGTTTCTTTTTTTGCATTCGGGGAGACGCCGGATTTCACCCTCCCGAGTGCGACACTGTTTTGGGGAATATTATTTTGTTCACTGGTGTTGGGAGTTTGTAGTTCTCGGGAGAGACGCTGGATTTGCACCCTCTCTATTGACAAGAGGTTGATCGGTTCTGGAACCAGTTTGAATCCGTTTGACGTGAGAGACGCTGGATTGCACCCTCTCATGGTCATGGGGTCATGGTAGGTTTCGGAGGAACATTTCTTCGGATCCAGTAACTGGTAAGAGTTGCCAAATTGATGGGGTGTGGGCAAAACATACCATCCGTATTAGCTGGTGAAGAGTGTACTTGATATCAAACCAGAACCGTCGAACATTTTCCTCTCTTGGTTTCCGAGGGAATTGTGGCATTGGTATCCATAACCTTAACGCCCTAGTAGAACCTTTTAAAGCAAGGGACTGGGAAATAACGGGTAGGTATAGGAACACCACGCCCAGATTCGTATTCAGCTTTGCGGGGGGAGAAGTGTATGTAACCTGTGTGCGTATTCTTGTGTTTTCCAGAAAACGTATTCGTTGAGAGAAAGTATCTCACAGGTAGAAGAGAGAGGTCCTGAGACGTATCAGGTAGGAAAGAGGTCAGAAGGGAGAGAATTCATAGGAAACAGGAAGCATAGGATTCTCGTCTTACTGTGTGTTCTTTGTATCTTTGCAGAGACCTCATCTACCCTCGTTTCCAGTCCCGGACCTTTTATCCCTCTCCTGCTTACTATCGTGCTCTGTCAGATATTATTCCCTGAGCACGGAGAAAGCTGGAGGTGGAACCCATATAGCATCATTCGATCCGGAGGAGCCGTTGGACCGTGACAGAATTACGTGCCCACGAAATAACCTCCTCTTGATCGAGTAGTGATGGCTACATTGGAAGATGTAATGGCTGCCTTGTTGCTGGTACAACAAGAATTAGTCACTTCACGAGCAGAAGCTGCTGCTCTGAAGGAACAGGTAGAGAGACAAGGCAGGAATCCCTTTAATGCTTCTGCAGGTGTGCAGCAGGTTCAGGTCACAGTCCCTCAGCCTATTCCATTGGCCAGTCCCGAGAGATATTCGGGTAGTCCTACATCTGTCCAAAATTTCTTGACGCAAATAACGTTACATTTCTCATGTCGCCCTGCGTCATTCCCCACTAATATGTCTAGAGTAGCCTTTGCTATCTCGTATCTAACAGGGGATGCGGCGAATTGGGTAGGGCCTTTAGTGAAAAATGATAACCCTCTCTTATCGGATTGGGGGGCTTTTCGGAGAGAATTCGAAAGGGTTTTCGATAGAAGAGCCACGACCCTAAGTGCAGACACGGATATCCTAGATTTGAAACAAGGGCGGAATGATTTAATTACGTACATGACCGCCTTCAACCGTCTGATAGCAGAAACAGCTTGGCCAGAGGAGAAGAGAATGGCCTTATATTATCATGGTCTTTCAGACGAGTTGAAGGATGTTCTGGCGCAAATCGATCCGCAGCCTGCTAATTGTACCGATCTTATTAACCTGACGCTGAGGCTTGACCATCGTCGAGCGGATCGTGTGGGTTAACGGAGACGTGGGTATCAACCCCTTGGGGGTCAGAAGAAAGTTGAAGGTGGGATACCCCCGGAGAAGGGTGGAGGAGCCGAGCCTATGGAGTTGGGGGCGGTTAGGGCTCCTTTATCGAGAGCAGAAAGAGAGAGCCGCCGTACCTTGGGCCTCTGCATGTATTGCGGAAAAAAGGGCCATTATGTTAAGGATTGTACGGTAAAACCCAAGAAAGGCCGTACGTATTCGATGGGAAGGACCCAGGCTGTTCCAGCTGTAAAGGGGGATTCAGAGAGTGCATCCTTGGTGTTGGAGGAAAACCCTGAGGAGCAAGGGTGGCGGTTGCCATCGCTAGCGGGGGGTTCCGCCACGACCACGGAAGCGCACATCGTCCTGTCTATGTTGTTGCGGATGCGAGGGACTCTATACCCAGTACATAGTATGGTAGACTCTGGAGCCACGGGTAACTTCATAGACGAAGGGTTGGTAGCACGTTTGGGGTTGGTGAGAGTGGCGATGCAGAAACCAGAGAGAGTGCTGCCAGTAGATGGCACGCCGCTGAAGTCCGGCCCTATCATCGAACACACGGAGGAAGTGGAGCTGCACCTCCCGGGAGATCCTATGGAGCATGTAGAAACCATTGTGCTGAATATTATCGAAGCACCTCAATATGAGGTTATTCTAGGCATGCCTTGGTTAGGTCTGCACAATCCTACTATGGATTGGAAACAGAAAACCATTAGCTTTCAGTCGACAGAATGCCAAAAAACCTGCATGAGGGAAAAGGTCCATCATCTCCTTGCTCTATCACAGGGGTATCACGTAGCGACAGCTGTTGAGAAAGAGGTTAGCCTCCCCTCAGAGTACGAAGAGTATAGTGAGGTGTTTAGTGAAATCAAGGCTGCGTCCTTACCGCCTCACCGGGAATACGATTGTCGTATTGATCTGGTGGAAGGAGCAGCGATACCCTCATGTAGAGTATATGCCCTTTCAGAGCCTGAAACCAAACACCTGCAGGAGTATTTGAGAGAGTTTTGTGCCATGGGGTTTATTCGGCCATCACGGTCCCCAGCGGCCTCACCTCTGTTTTTCATAGCTAAAGCCAACGGGGAACTACGTACCTGTATTGATTACCGCCTGTTGAATAGACAGACCATTAAGAATCGGTATCCGTTACCACTCATCCCTGTACTGTTGGATCAAGTAAGGGAGGCCACCATCTACACTCGGTTGGACCTCCGGGGTGCGTACCATCTGGTGAGGATCCGCAGTGGGGATGAGTGGAAAACGGCCTTCAAGACTCGATACGGGCTCTTCGAGTACTTAGTAATGCCGTTCGGGCTTTGCAATGCCCCTGCGGCGTTCCAATACTTCTTAAATGACGTGTTGAAGGATTATATAGACCAGTTTGTCATCGTATACATCGACGACATTCTGGTGTATTCTAGGTCTATTCCTCAACATGCCAGTCACGTCATTTTGGTTCTGAAGAGGCTACTGGACAACAGCTTGTATTGCAAGCTTAGTAAGTGCGAGTTCGGCGTGGAGGAGGTGGAGTTTCTGGGAGTCATATTGAGCCCCTTGGGTTTCCGCATGGCAGATCGCAAGGTGGAGGCAGTTCAGCAGTGGCCAACTCCCAAGAGTGTGAAGGAAGTGCAATGTTTCTTGGGGTTTTCCAACTATTACCGAAGATTCATTGCACAGTTCTCAGCAGTGGCGGCTCCGATTACTCGTTTGCTGAGAAAGGGAACTTCATTTGAGTGGACGAATGAGGCGGACGTGGCTTTCAATAAATTGAAAGAAGCGTTCTGTACGGCTCCCATTTTGAAACATCCTCAAATGGATGTTCCGTTTGTGGTAGAGGCGGATGCCTCGGATGCCGCGGTCGGAGCTATCCTCTCGCAAAGGGACAAGCACACTGGACAATTGCACCCGGTGGCTTTTTTATCGAAAAAGCTGTCATCCGCTGAGGCCAATTATACCGTGGCGGAGAAGGAATTGTTCGCCATAAAGAAGGCCTTCATGGAGTGGAGGCATTATTTGTGGGGTGCGAGACATTCCATCACGGTGTATTCGGATCACCGGAATTTGGTCTACATGAAAACTGCTCGCCATTTGTCACAGAGACAGATGAGGTGGATGTTGTTTTTTGCGGGTTTTGATTTTGTGGTCACGTTCCGTCCTGGGGCGGACAATAAGAAGGCTGACTCACTGTCAAGACAGACAGAAAAAGAAACATCGCTACAAAAAGCACAGGCCATCATACCCGCAGAGAAAGTGTTATGTGCGAATGCAATAGAGCAGTTTGTGTCTCAAGTGGTGAAGCAGAAAAGCCCACAGCAGTGGGTTACTTGGGCGACTCAGAATACCAATCGAGCCTTGACACATGGGGTTCCCTTATGGAACGGAAAGCTATACCTGCCCACGCATTCCCTCAGGTTACAAGCCTTTAATTGGTGTCACAATGCTGTAGTGGCAGGCCATACAGGGATAAAGAAGACCCTTCTCTTGATACAACGACACTTTTGGTGGGAGGGGATGGGTAAAGATGTGGAGAACTGGGTAGGACAGTGTGAGGTGTGTGCAAGGGCCAAGGGGGAGCAGTGTAGGGCGAAAGAGAAACTCATGCCACTTCCAACTCCTTCCCATCCCTGGCATACCATCAGTGTAGACTTCATAGTGGGGCTGCCAACAGATCAACAATGTAACGCCATATTAGTGGTAGTGGATAGCCTTACGAAAATGGCGCATTTCATACCATGCCACAATCTTCCAACAGCCAAACAAACAGCACAGCTACTGTTGACGCAGGTAGTGCGTCTGCACGGGATTCCTCGAGTCATTATATCTGACAGAGGGCCCCAGTTCATCGCCCGGTTTTGGCACATGTGGTGCACAGCCCTACAGGTGGAAGATGCATTGTCCACCAGCTTCCATCCTCAATCAGATGGTCAGACGGAGAGGATGAATCAAACGCTCAAGAAATATCTGAGGTGTTATGCAAAGGAGGCGGAAAAATCATGGGTCTCTATGTTGTGGCTAGCGGAACTGTCTTATAATAACACCTGGCACAGTTCCATCCAGGAAACACCATTCAGGGCTAACAACGGGTTTCATGCTAAGACCTTGCCCATTGTGATACCGGGTGAAGTGCAGAATCATCCCTCTGTGGCGGCCCATGTGGAGGAGCTGGTCAAAATCCACAAAGTCATCCAAACCACCTTGAAAAGATCGAAAACAATTTATAAGGCTTGGGCGGACAAACATAGGCAGGATGGGCCCGAATACAAAGTCGGGGACAGAGTATGGCTCTCGACTAAGAATATCCGGTTCCGCTATCACAGCGTGTTCCATCCTCGTTTCATTGGGCCCTATACTGTACTTCGGAAGGTCAATCGGGTGGCATTCAAACTCAAACTTCCGGGGCATTTGAGAATACATCCAGTATTCCATTGCAGCTTGTTGAAGCCCGCTGGGAAGGCGAAAATGTCAGCGGCTCCTCCGGTTCTGAGGGATGAGCAGTTGGAGTACGAGGTCCGGAGGATTCTGGACTCGAGATTCCGCCAGGGCAAGCTGTGGTTTCTCATTTCGTGGAAGGGATACCAACCTGAGGATGATTCGTGGGAACCGAGTACGGCGGTTCATGCTCCAAGTGCCGTTCGTGCTTTCTATCGCAGACACCCCGGGAAGCCGGGCGCTAGGAGGCACGGTGGAGGGGGGCATACTGTCAGGATCCGACCTGTGCCTACCCAGTGATAGTGGAACTACAACTCCCAGAAAGCTCAGCGAGCATCGAGTCGGGATGAGATCATAAAAACCCGTGAGAACCGGAGTGTGGTGCACGTAATTTTGTCTTTTCGGAGATCAGAGTCGAGAGCTTCAGGGATTGTATTCTGGATTACTAGTGCTCCATAGTGTGTTACCGTAACCCGCGGCTGCGGGGTTACCTATCCTGGGAAATTGAATCTACCCGAACCGAGAGACGCAGGATTGCACCCTCTCGTGAATTTCGGGAACTTTGTTTGGACACGTTTCTTTTTTTGCATTCGGGGAGACGCCGGATTTCACCCTCCCGAGTGCGACACTGTTTTGGGGAATATTATTTTGTTCACTGGTGTTGGGAGTTTGTAGTTCTCGGGAGAGACGCTGGATTTGCACCCTCTCTATTGACAAGAGGTTGATCGGTTCTGGAACCCGTTTGAATCCGTTTGACGTGAGAGACGCTGGATTGCACCCTCTCATGGTCATGGGGTCATGGTAGGTTTCGGAGGAACATTTCTTCGGATCCAGTAACTGGTAAGAGTTGCCAAATTGATGGGGTGTGGGCAAAACATACCATCCGTATTAGCTGGTGATGAGTGTACTTGATATCAAACCAGAACCGTCGAACATTTTCCTCTCTTGGTTTCCGAGGGAATTGTGGCATTGGTATCCATAACCTTAACGCCCTAGTAGAACCTTTTAAAGCAAGGGACTGGGAAATAACGGGTAGGTATAGGAACACCACGCCCAGATTCGTATTCAGCTTTGCGGGGGGAGAAGTGTATGTAACCTGTGTGCGTATTCTTGTGTTTTCCAGAAAACGTATTCGTTGAGAGAAAGTATCTCACAGGTAGAAGAGAGAGGTCCTGAGACGTATCAGGTAGGAAAGAGGTCAGAAGGGAGAGAATTCATAGGAAACAGGAAGCATAGGATTCTCGTCTTACTGTGTGTTCTTTGTATCTTTGCAGAGACCTCATCTACCCTCGTTTCCAGTCCCGGACCTTTTATCCCTCGCCTGCTTACTATCGTGCTCTGTCAGATATTATTCCCTGAGCACGGAGAAAGCTGGAGGTGGAACCCATATAGCATCATTCGATCCGGAGGAGCCGTTGGACCGTGACAGCGAGCAATGCAATAACTTTTTATTAGCAAAGTCTCTCAAGCTTAGTTTCCAGCTTCCCATGATGGGTACAACTTCCAGAGGCCCCACAACTGGATCAAGCACTCTAGGAAGGACAGAACTCTCTCAGCAGAGTTCAGGGAAGTTGGGGGTGAAGTCCTTTTGTTTCTGGGACTTCAAAACAGGGAGCCAGCTCTTCTCAGGCCGTTGGAGATTCCTTCAAGACAGGGGACACAGCACAACAGCAAAGTCCTTCCCCTCTCCTTGGCAGCAAAGCAACAGGTCAGTCCAGCAGAGCAACAGCAGGGCAGTCTTCCTTCTTCAGATTCAGCTTTCTCCTTGGCAGAGGTTCCTTCTTGATTCCAGGATGATCTAATTTTCTGTTGTCAGGGGTCCTGTACTTATACCCCTAAAAGTCTTTGTTCTCTTTGTGCAAGTGGGCCCTGAGCCCGGTCTGAACCAGTTCTGGGTGTTGCTTGAGCACATTTTTTGCCTGTCTTCTCCTTTCCTTTCAGAGTGAGGGGCAGGGTCGTCAGACGCCCAGCAGGAGGTGCAGCCAGCATTGTGGCAGGCAAGCACAGCCCTATTCAGGCCCAGGTGCTAACTCCTCCCACCACTCAGGTTGCAAATGCAGTCATTCAGCCTAGGGCTGACTCAGCCAGCCTCCTGGCGAATCCCCAGCCCCTGTCACTCTCAAACCAGACAGTCAATACACAAACAGGCCAAGGCACACAGAAGGGTCAGACAAGAGAACAGCAACTTTCTAAAAGTGCTGTTTTCAAACACAGGATTTAAAAATAACCTTTCCTAAAAGATGTGTTATTAAATCCTGAGTTCAGGGATACTAGACTCTTATGTCCTATCTTGTTCCTATGGGAAGAAATGCTGGTAGCCACTGTAGCCAGCATCCCTCATGTTAACCTATGGAGCAAGATAGCCTTACAATAGTGAAAAACGAAAATGGCTGCCTTTCACTACCAGAGCATGTCACCTGCACCAGTACATGCTCTACCTTTCACATATACTGCACCCTGCCCAGGGGGGTACCTTGGGACTTCCATAGGGGTGACTAATGTGCACAAAAAGGGAAGGGTTAGGCCTGATCAGTGGGGACTCTGACCAGGGGGACATGGCAGTTCCTAGACTGCACACAGGCACTGCAGTGGCAGGCCCGAGACACCATTTTAGGGCTACTCAGGAGGGTGGCACAATCAGTGCTGCAGGCCCACTAGTAGCATTTGTCATCACCAGCCCTGGCACACCCAGTGCACTTTATTAGGGACTTCGTGGCGATACAAATATGCCAATCATGTATTTCCAATCATGATAACAATTTACATAGGGAGCACTTACACTCTGGCACTGATCAGCAGTGGCAGAGTGTCCAAAGCATCTAAACCAGCAAAACGAAATCCAGCACAGCATCAAAAATACTGGAGGTAGAGGTAAAAAGATAGGGGGAAACCACGCCAAAGATGCCAGGTCTAACACGTGTCCCCTCCAGCTGAAAGTGGCGAGAACTACCTACCCTCTTGGGGGTTCTCTTCAATAAGGCGGAAAAACTTGGACAGACCATCAACGTTGGCGTGCTCTGTACCAGGGGGGTGTTCCACCGTAAAGTCCATTCCCTGTAGGGAGATGGACCACCTCAACAGTTTTGGGTTCTCACCCCTCATTTGCATTAACCACCTGAGGGGCCTGTGGTCGGTCCGAACACGGAAGTGAGTCCCAAACAGGTAGGGCCTCAACTTCTTCAGAGCCCAGACCACAGCAAAAGCCTCCCTTTCAATCGCACTCCACCTCCGTTCCCTGGGGAGTAGCCTCCTACTAATGAAAGCTACGGGCTGGTGTCCATTCTCCTCAGTGACTTGTGAGAGTACTGCTCCCACACCATGCTCTGAAGCGTCTGTCTGCACTATGAACTCACTGGAAAAATCAGGTGCCTTGAGCACCGGTGCTGTGCAAATGGCAGTTTTCAAGGTTTCAAAAGCAGTCTGGCAGGCTTCAGTCCAGTCCACTCTCTTGGGCAACTTCCTAGAAGTGAGTTCTGTCAAGGGGGCGACAATGGTGCCATATCCCTTGACAATTCGTCTGTAATACCCAGTAAGTCCTAAAAAGGCTCTCACCTCTTTCTGGGTTTTGGGGGGCTCCCAACCAGAATGGTATCAATCTTTGCCTGTAGGGGCGCCACCTGGCCGCTCCCCACCTGGTGTCCCAAATACACCACAGATCCCCGCCCTATCTAGCACTTTCTGGCCTTGTTAGTGAGGCCTGCCCTTTGCAGAGCCTTCAACACTTCACAGAGGTGTTGAAAGTGTTCCTCCCACGTGGAGCTGAACACTGCAATGTCATCCTGGTATGCAGCGCTGAATTCCTCCAGCCCGGTCAGTACCTGGTTAACCAGTCTCTTGAAGGTGGCAGGGGCATTCTTCAACCCAAAGGGCATGACTCAAACTTGAAGTGCCCCTCTGGCGTTGAGAATGCAGACCTCTCTTTGGCCCCATCAGTTAAGGCAATCTGCCAGTACCCAGAGGTCAAATCAAAGGTACTGAGGTACTGGGCAGCTCCCAACCGATCCACGAGCTCATCAGCTCTGGGGATGGAGTATGCGTGAGTCTTCGTGACCGCATTGAGCCCACGGAAGTCCACACAAAACCAGAGTTCTGGAGTGGCACCGGGCACAGCAGCTTTGGGTACCAAGACCACTGGGCTAGCCCAGGGGCTGCTGGAGGGCTCAATCCCCCCTAGCGCCAACATCTTGGAAACTTCTTCCTTGATGCTGGCCCTGACCTTGTCAGCTACCCTGTACAATTTCTGTTTCACAGGCAGACTATCTCCAGTGTCCACATCATGGATGCACCAATTGGTGACACCTGGGGTCAGGGAGAAGAGAGAGGAGAACTGACCCAACACTTGGCGACAGTCTCTTTGCTGTTCTGGGGTCAAGGTGGGCAAGAGGGCCACACCATCCACTGACCCGTCTTGCTCCTTAGCTGCCAGGAGGTCAGGGAGAGGATCACTATCCTCCTGCATATGTAGCCAGGAGCATTGTGACTTCAGACCTCTCAAAGTGTGGTTTGAGGCGGTTAACATGCAAGACTCTCAGAGGTTGCCTGGGGGTCCTCAGGTTAACCAGGTAGGTTACCTCACTTTTCCTTTCCACCACCTCATATGGCTCAGTCCACTTGTCTTGGAGCCCACAAGGTTCCACTGGTGCCATCACCCACACTTTCTGCCCAGGTTGAAATTCGACCAGAGTGGTATTCTGGTCGTACCATCTTTTCATTTCTTCCCGGCTAGCTTCCATGTTCTCCTGAGCGAGCTTCCTGAAGCGTTGTGTCTGGTTGCGAATGGCCAGCACATAGCTGAACACATCCTGGGGGGTTTTCCCACAGGATTTCTCCAACCCCTCCTTTACCAGTGTGAGAGGTCCTCTAACAGGGTGGCCATACAGGAGCTCAAAGGGACTGAACCCTAAGGACTTCTGAGGCACCTCCCTGTAGGCAAACAACAGGCATGGTAACAAGATGTCCCACTTCCGTCTCATGGGCTCCGCTAGGCCCATAATCATACCTTTTAGGGTCCGGTTGAACCTTTCAACCAACCCATTTCCTTGAGGATTTTAAGGAGTGGTGAACTTATAAGTTACCCCACACTCCTCCCACTGAGACTTCATGTACCTAGAGATGAAGTTGGTACTCCGATCGGAGACCACCTCTCTGGTGAATCCCACACGGGAAAAGATCCCCATCAATGCACGGCCCGCCACGGGGGCTGTGATTGTCCTGAGAGGGACAGCTTCCGGATACCGGGTGGCATGGTCCACCAAGACCAGGATGTACCTGTTGCCTAAGGCTGTCTTGGGGTCCAGGGGCCCTACAATGTCTATGCCAACCCGCTCGAAAGGGGTGCTCACCACTGGGAAGGGTTGGAGGGGTGCCTTTAACTTCATTCCAGTCATGCCACTGGCTTGACAGGTTTGGCAAGACCTACAAAAGGAACCAATGTGCTTCTTCATCTGGGGCCAGTGGAAGTGGGTGACAAGCCTGTTTAGGGTCTGGCCTTGCCCCAGATGTCCTGTGAGAGGCACGTCATGAGCCAGACCCATTAGGAAGTTTCTAAAGCGCTCGGGTACCATCAGCACACGGGCTGCACCGGGCTCAGCAAACTTAGGCTCACTATACAATAAGTCATATTCCCAGTAGATAAAGTGATCTCTGGCTGCTCAACCTGCTGCCTGATCTGCAGCCAGTTGCCATAGGTCAATGAGGGAAGGGCATTCCTTCTGCGCCTGGCAGAATCCCTCCCTGGAGGGACCACCTTCCTACTGCCAATGGGTCAGCTCGGGAAGGTCCCCCAGTTCGGCCACCTGTTCCCCTGTAGGTTCCAGGGCATCCCCCTCATGTTCTGCTCCTTCCTGGACCGGGGGAACTGCTGGGACGGGTTTCCCGCGCCCCCTGCCTCTTCCTTTCCTGGCAGGTCTCTGGGCCACTGTTTCAAGCTCCAGCTCTGCTGAGTCACCCTTACTGTCTGCCATAGCACGCGTGGTCAGACAGATCCACGCAGGCAACCCCAACATATCCAAGTGAGTTCTGTGTTCTACATCCTTCCATGGAGAACTCTCCAGGTCGTTACCTACCAGACAGTCAACAGGCAAGGCATCACTGACAACAACTTCCAAAAGACCAGAGACTCCCCCCCCATTCAAAGGGAAAACGTGCCAACTTGGAGAGGCGCACTGAGCTGTCAGCTGCCACTACAGGGCGGAGTACATCAGGGATGATTTGCTCTTCAGACACCCACTGACACCTCACGGCTGGCGCCGGTGTCTCTTAGAGCCTCTACCTCCCTCCCTTTGATGGTCAACTTCTGCCCATATTTCTCAGTGTTCAGGGGCAGTAAGGTTTCCTGGACCATCTCTTGGTATCCTGGAGAGACAAGGGACATAAATGCTAAGCCCTCCTCCCCACTGGAAATCAAATCCCCTCCCAAAGCTATACTCGCTAACCCTGGGGCTTGAGCACCAGTAGGTGCTGTGTTCTTTTTGGGACAGTTGGGGGCAATGTGGCCCACCTCGTTGCAGTGATAGCAGGTAGGTGGACCCCTGTTGTTTCTGTTATCTTTATTGTCCCGCTTGCCCTTCGGGGGCCATGGCTGTCTAGGTCTGGGGGGTTGGGACTCCTTTCCCTGGGAACTATTTTGGGGCCCTTGTGAGAACTCATTTGGCTACCCTTGTCCCCCCACTCTTCTGCTGGGGACCCTGCCCACCTTTGGCTGTGGTACCCACAATTCCTCTGTGGACCCTGGTACTGGTCCAGCCTCCTTAGCAAGCTCTATGGGGTCTGTTAGCTTGTGTCTAAAAGATGCTGGCGCAGCTCTGGAACACAAAGACTACTCAAGTGCTCCCAACTGATTAAATGCAACAACCCCTTAAAATCAGTTACTTTACTGCCCTTCATCCAACCTTCCAGTGCACGCGAGTACAAATTTACACACTCCATCCAAGTCTCAGACTCTCTCTTCTTAGAGTTTCTAAACTGCAGTCTATACTGCTCTGGAGTGAGGCCATAGCTGAGACATAAGGCCTCCTTCATATTGGGGTAGGTCATGGCATCTGCCATCTCTAAGGGCTCAAGAGCACTCCTCCCAGAAGCCTCAAAATATTTCCACAGGCCCGTCCCCCCAATGCTGATCAGGCACACTTTTCAATGCAATTTCATACGGTGTGAACCAGGCATAAATATCCTCACTCCTATGGTAATTCTGTACCAGGTCTTTGGGAATATATACTTTACCCCCATGCACTGGCTGTGCGCTGCCACCATTTGAACTGGCATCCACCTCCTTGGCTTTAAGATCCAGTTCTCTCAGGCTCAACTCATGAGCCAAAAGCAATTTCTTTTCCTCTAGGGCACGGGCCTCTTTCTTGTCTTCCGCTGCCCTTTCTTTCTCCAACTCCAATTGCCTCATTTTCATTTTGGTTGCTGCCAGCTCCTGAGCCTACTCTGCTCACTGGCAGATCTGCAACTTGAAAACCATTCTCTCCATTCACATCATCATTTCCCTCTTGTGTCTCCCAATGGGCCTTCAAGATTCTCTGCAGCTCCTCCTTTCTGTAGGCGCTCTTTATGGGGCACTCAAACTCAAGGCAGAATTTCCTAAGTTGCTCAACTTTGTATGAATACAGATCTCCCATGGCAAACTCCAATTCTACTTCTGCCCCCTCCCTGAGTGCCTTTCCTTTCGCAGACATGATGCTTTGAAGAGTTACTAAAAAATCGAATCAAAAGTCAAAAACCAGTAGTATGCGGTGGCGTAGTGGTCTGCACTCACTAGTGATGTACACCAATCACTGTGGGTCTAGTACAAATACAAGTTCAAATCCACACCGCTGACCAACAATGTTAGAACTGGGGGTCTCTAGTTGGCAGAGGTAGGGACCACTTTGCAAATAGGGACCCTTGATTCTAGTCAGGGTAAGGAGGAAACCCTCTGAGATAACCCCTGCTCACCCTCTAGGTAGCTTGGCACGAGCAGTCAAGGCTATTCAGAAGGCAATGTGTAAAGTATTTGTACCAACACTCACAGTATTACAGGGAAAACACCACAAACTGACTCCACAACAGTTTAGAAAAATAAAGGTATTTAATCTAAACTACACAAGACCAAAACGACAAAAATCCAACATACACAGTTCTAGAATATGGTTTCAAAAGAGTTCTTAAGGTTGTAATAAAAGGTTCTTTAGGTTGCGATAAAATAATCCACAGTTGCTTGAAAAGTTCACAGTTGCGTCACGTTTCAGACACAGTACCTTTAGTTGCTACAAAGTTCCAAAAGCAGAAGCTGGTGCGGTAAAAATCAAGCGATGCGTTCCTCCTGAGCCCCTGGGGAGGCGATGCGACAGCCCCGCTGCAGCAGCTGGCGTGTTGCGGCAAATCCGGTCTGTATGGGGAGGAAGGCCACTTGTATGGATTCCGGTGCATAAGTTCCGTAGGAAGTTTGTTCTCGCAAAGGCATGATGCGGCAATCTCTGGAGTTGCGACGATCTCCGGGGCGATGATGCACGAACCAGCGGTGATCTTCTCTCTCGCAGCTCCTCGATGCGATGGATTCTGCGACGACACTCGCAGCGACGTGATGCGGTCAGCAAGCAATCAGTGAGGCTATCTCACCCAGCGACAACAGGCTCTGCGACGACACTCGCAGCGATGTTAGGCTTCCCGCACCGATCGGGTGCGTCTCGCAAACGAAGGATGCGAAGGATCTGACAGCGGCAACAGGCGCTGCGACGATCTCGACCTTCGTAGCCGCGGGAAACTTCTCGCACTGTCGGGGATGCGCTCCGCAGCGAGCGATGCGATAACTTTTCCTTAGCAAAGTCTCTCAAGCTTAGTTTCCAGCTTCCCAGCACAGGTACAACTTCCAGAGGCCCCACAACTGGATCAAGCACTCTAGGAAGGACAGAACTCTCTCAGCAGAGTTCAGGGAAGTTGGGGATGAAGTCCTTTTGTTCCTGGGACCTCAGAACAGGGAGTCAGCTCTTCTCAGGCCCTTGGAGATTCCTTCAAGACAGGGGACACAGCACAACAGCAAAGTCCTTCCCCTCTCCTTGGCAGCAAAGCAAAAGGTTAGTCCAGCAGAGCAACAGCAGGACAGTCTTCCTTCTTCAGATTCAGCATTCTCCTTGGCAGAGGTTCCTTCTTGATTCCAGGATGATCTATCTTTCTGTTGTCAGGGGTCCTGTACTTATACCCCTAAAAGTCTTTGTTCTCTTTGTGTAAGTGGGCCCTGAGCCCGGTCTGAACTAGTTCTGGGTGTTGCTTGAGCACTTTGTTTGCCTGGCTTCTTCTTTCCTTTCAGAGTGAGGGGCAGGGTCGTCTGCCGCCCAGCAGGAGGGGGAGCCAGCATTGTGGCAGGCAGGCACAGCCCTATTCAGGCCCAGGTGATAACTCCTCCCACCACTCAGGTTGGAAATGCACTCATTCAGTCAGCCAGCCTCCTGGGGAATCCCCAGCCCCTGTCACTCTCAAACCAGACAGTCAATACACAAACAGGCCAAGGCACATAGAAGGGTCAGACAAGGAGAACAGCAACTTTCTAAAAGTGCTGTTCTCAAACACAGGATTTAAAAACAACCTTTCCTAAAAGATGAGTTAAGGGATACTAGACTCTTATCTCCTATCTTGTTCCTATGGGAAGAAATGCTGGTAGCCACTGTAGCCAGCATCCCCCATGTTAACCTATGGAGCAAGATAGCCTTACAATAGTGAAAAATGAAAATGGCTGCCTTTGACTACCAGAGCATGTCACCTGCACCAGTACATGCTATACCTTTCACATACACTACACCCTGCCCAGGGGGGTACCTTGGGCCTTCCATAGGGGTGACTAATGTGCACAAAAGGAGAAGGGTTAGGCCTGATCAGTGGGACACTGACAAGGAGGACTCGGCAATTCCTAGACTGCACACAGGCACTGCAGTGGCAGGCCCGAGACACCATTTTAGGGCTACTCTGGTGGGTGGCACAATCAGTGCTGCAGGCCCACTAGTAGCATTTGTCATCACCAGCCCTGGCACACCCAGTGCACTTTACTAGGGACTTCCTGGTGATACAAATATGCCAATCATGTATATCCAATCATGATAACAATTTACATAAGGAGCACTTACACTCTGGCACTGATCAGCAGTGGCAGAGTGTCCAAAGCATCTAAACCAGCAAAACGAAATCCAGCACAGCATCAAAAATACAGGAGATAGAGGTAAAAAGATAGGGGGAAACTATGCCAAAGATGCCAGGTCTAACATATTTCATCAAGCAATTTCCTTTGTTTTCTTGCTTTAATACCATCCTCATGTCTAATCATGCGTTGTTTCATTTCATCCAAGAATTTGACAATGACTTCCTGTTCACTGCTTTTGTTCAGTTTCTCTTTTATGTTTTTATTTTCATTCATAATATATATAGCTGTAGTTTTGTTGAAGCTACAGTGGAGTTTCGACCATGTGACCTGAGGTCAAGCGGACTACCGCCAATGGGAGAGAGCCTGGACATTGAAAGATGTGGGTGGAGCAGTACCTTATAATCAGTGGCATCCGAAGAAGGCCGTAAGGCCGAAATGCATTATGCCTGAGCTGTTCTATTAAAGGTCTTCCAGCGTGTCCCCCGAGTGGCCTCTACTTCTTCTGAATGGAGTGGTGTGTTTTGGATATATATATGTATCCACACCAATTCATTTCTGTCGATCTGTGCATAAAACCCGGGACACAGACTCCAATATGTTGGTGCAAATTTTTATTGTAAACTGTTCATCGTGACATGTTTTGACCAAGCCTGGCCTTGTTCACATACACTCTACAATACAAACATTTCACTTTATAGGGCACATGTGATTGATAGTCACCAGCAACAGACTATCCAAAGGTTAACACACTTTCTTGAAACTGATTAGTGTGGTGGTAGGAAGAATTTTTTCACATAAACATATACATTTTTAAACAGGAATCTCTATAAATATATACAAGAAAATACACACATATATAAATATCTAATCGTATAGGGGACAGTAAGAAATTAAGCACATGTACAAAAAAGTCACATAGTAGATATATAATATGATACTTGAATTTGGTTCATATCTATTTGTCATCAACATTTGTGCCCTTACTGAGCCTAATGTGATCAATTTTAATCTATATTAGATCACTATTCCTACATGTCCTATTTGCTTGAAAAACAAATTTGATTATAAAATAAACCCATTGTCTCAAAATTATTAAAAGACATTTCAATTCATAACAATACAGTGCAAATTGTGCAAAAACTGAACTTCCACTTTTTCCATTTCTGTTGCTACTCTTTTAATCCCCAAAATGTAGGGCAATAGGTGGGATAAGTGAAGAAAAGTTGTTGGTGCAGGGGTTTAAAAAACCTACAAAATATATAAGAACACCTCGATGTGTGTGACATCCCTCATTTTTATCATTGATTTTACAGTTCCATCATGTCCAGTTTAAAGGAAAGTGTGAAAATCCTCTCCAACATTCAAACCATTGGACGACTTTGTGTTTAAATGTAATATATAGCTTGCTTCCAACTGTCTAAGCGTTAATTAATGGTTACCTCCTCTCCTCAATTTGCGCACAACATCAATTACAAAGTACTTAAGACAGCCGAGGTTGTTATTATGGTTTAGTTTGAAATTCCAGGCTACTGGATAGGTTGGATCAGAATTGGTATCAGCTCTTAGGTTGTTGTAGTATTGGTTTATGAACCAATAATTGAGTACTTCCTATGTAGCGTAGCTTACATACACACTCCAAAACATAAACTGCTGATTCAGTTTTACAGGTATAGAAATTCTCAATTTTCACAGGTCTATCATGGAATGGGGTATAGTACTGGGACCTATTGATCCCAAATTGACTTGCTCTATAGGAGTTACATTTGTAATATCCTTTCCTAGAAGAGAACCAATTGGTTATTTCAATTATCTCTGGGTTACTTTTAATCAAAGCATTGCTCACAGATGGTGCTTTTCCTGAAAGTTATGATGGGGTTTATGGGGAGTCTTGGGCCAATAACTGGATCCCTTAAAATTATAGGACACTATTTTCTAAGAATAGATCTTAGTTGATGTTCCTGTTTAATGTGTGTTAAGCTTAATCTCAAATCTTTTTTTTCCACTGCATTGCTATTATCTCTTAATTTTATTATTTGGTTTGCTCCCAAATAAGATAACTTACCTGTTTTTCTCATTAGCTTTGGCGACTGCCTGATCGAGGATATTTTTTAGAGTATCCAAAGCTGTAAAATCTTTGGGGCATATTCTCAAGAACGTGTGATAACCATCACAAATTTAGCTTAACGCAACTGTGCATATCGCAGTCTATCGTGAGAAATTAACACCATCTTAACGTCAAATTCCCACCCCGACGCACCATGCGATGGCAACATGATAACGTGCCAAATAACTGCGCAAAATTCAACGCGACTAACAAAAATGCAAAACATGAATGCCCAAAAAGTTACGATGCCCCAAAGCGCGATACCAAAATCATCGAACCAGCAACAGCCCTGCAAAACTCACACGTCATGCGGGAAAACGCACTATAAAAGCCAAAACTAAAAACCCTGGCAAAACCAATTCAAACTGCGTAGCACCGTGGATGCACCCGGACCAAGTGCAGAGGACAAGCCAAACCCCACAAGCTCCACGGAGGACCAGCATGGAACCCTGTGTTCGGAGAAGAGGACGAGCAGTGATAGAACAATACCAACAACTGGATGTCACCTCCACTGTGGCACTGGCAAATCAAACGGAAATATGGCAGATCATCATCACCAACGTCAATGCAGTCGGAGTGACAAGGAGGTCAAGAGGCGCTGGCATGATGTGGAAAGGCTGACCAAACAGAAACTCGCCGCCAACTGGAAGGCAGCAATGGCGACTGGAGCTGGGAGTCCTGCTCCACAGAAGGAGTTGGATGATCTGGAGAAAATAGTGGCCACAGTCACCAGTGTGGAGACGGTGTCAGGAGTTGGGGGCCTGGACACTTCACACATGCACAATTATGGGTAGCACACTGCACACGCACAATGACAGTGGAACATGTCCCTGATACACTTGTCACACTGCAGCACAGATACAAACACCAAGTAGGCCCCCGTCCACCATGTGCACAGATGGTCCCCCTCCGAATAACCAACGACACTACCAATCCTTGCACATGTGATGAATCTAGAAAAGCAGCAGCTGTGGGAGCCACATTGACTAAGCAAGTGACACTGCATGACTGATAGCATGGCAGCAGCCTAAATAAATGACATGGTGCACGAATCGACATGGAGGTGGCTCAGTGTGTATCACATCCGTAAAGGAGCAGGGCACACTCTGACACATCCACGGCACCTACAACCCAAGTGGGCACACAGGACGGGTCCTTGGGGTCGTTGGGCGCTGACTTTATTGTAAGCCTTGATATGGTGACTATGAAGTCAGTGCGCACAAGCGAGGGAACAGTGTGCGCGGCTAACATGCATGCGCAGCTGCTTCGTTACTTCGCACATGCGCAGTCCAACACTTCCTTGTGAGGCTTCACCGTAATGAGTTACCGCCTCCCCTCCCTCCCACTCGATCCATTTATTTAAAACTCTGCATTTCGCCGCCTTACTTCATTCACGGCGAGCGTTTGGACAGGGGTAGGTGTACTAGAGGCTACACCCGCATTACTTAGTAAGTGCCATTTCAAACAATTCTATCTTACTTCACCGGCACTTCTTCCGTTGTGCTTATGCACCTGGTTTGTGTCTTTTGCTTCCACAGCCCGACTTTTTACGGGCGTCCATTCCCTTGACCATTGGAGGAGCGCTCCAATTAATATTTGGTAAGCACTGTGATGTGAACTACCCATCTCACGGTTTGGTACTTTTCACCATTTTTCAACATTGGTAGTTTTCTGCCCCACAGTTGTTATATGTTTAAGCAACCTTATACAGCCAAGGTTAGTTGCCTTTTAACACCATTAAATGTGTTATTTGAGCCAAAGGGCTCCTTAAAATAGCAGCCCCTGATCTACTGTGGACTAGTCTTGTGTGCCTGCGTAATCTTTCTATTTTTGAAGCGCTGTGTACACATAAGTGACACTTTGTGATGCATCAAGTTGTCACTGACGCTCACATGCGGCTTACTTTGCTTTTTCTTTTTCTAGGTATCATCCAGGAGAAATTTCTATGTAACAGCTACAACCACATAGCAGGGACACAGGTTCCCTGATCCGCCCTGGATGAGATAAGAGGGTTTTCATTTTAACTTTTATGTATTTTATTCACGTGCACTTCACTTTGTTTTTGGTCCTGACGAAGCGCCAATGACCTATGGGCGATAGAGGCGCGAAACATGTTGACCTCGACTAGTGACACCCAGGCATAGTGGGCCTTGTGGGGTCAGTCATCTTTATGCAGTACTTTTAACTGCCAAGGTTTACCTAGACAATCCTGTTGCTGCTTCCATACCCTTGATTTTATTACACTATCATGTTCGCACGTAATTGATTTACCCTCCCTTACCCTTCCCCACACACCAGCATGCAACATCCGGCTAATCCTCTAAAAGATCTCCGACAAAGTGACCCTTCGGGGACCCGTAGGGAATTGCAGCGACGGCCCTACGAGGAGCAAAATTGCCCGATGATGAAGCATGACATCCTCCGGGGTGTGTGAGGGCAGCAGAGGATGTATAATGACTTTCCCTCTCCCTTTAGGGTACTTTTTACCTAGGAGTACTTTCCCCCATTCTTTCCTGGTTTTAATGCATGGGTGACTATTTGCACTCAGATACGTGGGTAACTTTTGTACCCTGTATAGGAACTTTGTCCTCTTATTGTGAACAGATTTGTTTTAGGAGCATGGACACTGGACCTTTGTTGGCTCCTTGGTCCCCCCCCTCTTTCTTGTTTAATTGATTATGCAAGGCCTATCGGCCGCGGGACCTACCCTATTTCCTTCCCTTTTCAAGTGGGCACACAGGACGGGTCCTTGGGGTCGTTGGGCGCTGACTTTATTGTAAGCCTTGATATGGTAACTTCGGATAATTCCGGGGGATTAATTATTTACATTAAAATACGTTAGGACTTACTTTACTGCCCTTGGTGTTAGGCAATCTGGCTGTTTTCTCTTAGCTCCCATTTTATGGCCTAAGCGTTAACTATGTGTTGATGGTTGTTAATTTGGAAACATCCACATAGATTTAAGTTAATTTTCAAGGGGTGGTCCAGTCACGATAACAGGACATGTTACAAACGGGATTTTCCTACATATATTGAAATTAATTTTCGAGGTGTGGTCCAATCACGATATTAGGACCTGTCTCATACGGGAAGGCCTGAACAAGTGAGGAGCAACTTAAACTGGATTAATTTTGTAGATTTATGTGAACTATTACTCTTAACCAGCTTTGTTATTCTCCTTGACTATGAAGTCAGTGCGCACAAGCGAGGGAACAGTGTGCGCGGCTAACATGCATGCGCAGCTGCTTCGTTACTTCGCACATGCGCAGTCCAACACTTCCTTGTGAGGCTTCACCGTAATGAGTTACCGCCTCCCCTCCCTCCCACTCGATCCATTTATTTAAAACTCTGCATTTCGCCGCCTTACTTCATTCACGGCGAGCGTTTGGACAGGGGTAGGTGTACTAGAGGATACACCCGCATTACTTAGTAAGTGCCATTTCAAACAATTCTATCTTACTTCACCAGCACTTCTTCCGTTGTGCTTATGCACCTGGTTTGTGTCTTTTGCTTCCACAGCCTGACTTTTTACGGGCGTCCATCCCCTTGACCATTGGAGGAGCGCTCCAATTAATATTTGGTAAGCACTGTGATGTGAACCACCCATCTCACGGTTTGGTACTTTTCACCATTTTTCAACATTGGTAGTTTTCTGCCCCACAGTTGTTATATGTTTAAGCAACCTTATACAGCCAAGGTTAGTTGCCTTTTAACACCATTAAATGTGTTATTTGAGCCAAAGGGCTCCTTAAAATAGCAGCCCCTGATCTACTGTGGACTAGTCTTGTGTGCCTGCGTAATCTTTCTATTTTTGAAGCGCTGTGTACACATAAGTGACACTTTGTGATGCGTCAAGTTGTCACTGACGCTCACATGCGGCTTACTTTGCTTTTTCTTTTTCTAGGTATCATCCAGGAGCAATTTCTATGTAACAGCTACAACCACATAGCAGGGACACAGGTTCCCTGATCCGCCCTGTATGCGATAAGAGGGTTTTCATTTTAACTTTTATGTATTTTATTCACGTGCACTTCACTTTGTTTTTGGTCCTGACGAAGCGCCAATGACCTATGGGCGATAGAGGCGCGAAACATGTTGACCTCGACTAGTGACACCCAGGCATAGTGGGCCTTGTGGGGTCAGTCATCTTTATGCAGTACTTTTAACTGCCAAGGGTTACCTAGACAATCCTGTTGCTGCTTCCATACCCTTGATTTTATTACACTATCATGTTCGCACGTAATTGATTTACCCTCCCTTACCCTTCCCCACACACCAGCATGCAACATCCGGCTAATCCTCTAAAAGATCTCCGACAAAGTGACCCTTCGGGGACCCGTAGGGAATTGCAGCGCCGGCCCTACGAGGAGCAAAATTGCCCGATGATGAAGCATGACATCCTCCGGGGTGTGTGAGGGCAGCAGAGGATGTATAATGACTTTCCCTCTCCCTTTAGGGTACTTTTTACCTAGGAGTACTTTCCCCCATTCTTTCCTGGTTTTAATGCATGGGTGACTATTTGCACTCAGATACGTGGGTAACTTTTGTACCCTGGTATAGGAACTTTGTCCTCTTATTGTGAACAGAATCTAGAAAAGCAGCAGCTGTGGGAGCCACATTGACTAAGCAAGTGACACTGCATGACTGATAGCATGGCAGCAGCCTAAATAAATGACATGGTGCACAAATCGACATGGAGGTGGCTCAGTGTGTATCACATCCGTAAAGGAGCAGGGCACACTCTGACACATCCACGGCACCTACAACCCATGCCGTCCAATACACGCAGCAGACAAACAATGCACAAGGCCACAAAATCTGTGCAAGAGCACAAATGACCCAAGTTGCAACCATCCCAGCCCCCGAAAAGCACACAATTCAAAGGCACACCACCTCAAAGTGACAAGGATCCACGAAATCAGAGCTGCAGAGGCGACTCCCCCACAATGTAGCACACACACATAGCAACCACAGAACATCACCAATGGCGGCAATGTGGGACAAAGTGCAACACCTCCACCAAAGGACAGAGAAAACAACAGGTTCCGGTTGTGCGTAGTAACTGGCCACTCACATCTGGCATTGCCTGACACTGTGTGATGATAATGTACGGGTACTACCAGACATCAGTCATGTACTTGGAATACTCACTGTCTGCCGTCAAATAGCCAGCTCCACCAAAACAGTACCAATGTGCATTGTCATGCAGTCTGCATGTAAACATCTGCAAAGCAGCAACATACCCGGGAACCTCTGTTAATATGCATTTCCATCCTTAACATTGCCAGGGGACAAACAACACTTACTGCAGAGCAGACCACAAATACCATCAGTGATGATGAAGAGGACAACCTGCACATCTGTTCAGACACCCTCCAACGGATAATGGACCGCATCCGCACCTCACCCTCAGGAGCAGGGCAGCCCAGCTACCGCAAGGGGACACCACCTCCTGCACAGACCACACAGCAGGAAACACACATCACCATGACTGTCTCCCAGGGATCCCACGAACAACACATGGAATTCCAATGCCGTGTGATGGGTTGCCAGGTGGAGTTGGCTGATCAGCTGTGGGTGGGTTCCGAGCTCGTTACAGCCAAACTCGATGCCATACTTGGGTGCCTGAGTCCCATCAGGGACCACTAACAGACCCTAATGGACACACACTCTTCGCACCATGCTCCATGACAATCATTGGCTGACATCGCTGGGGCCTTCTCTCGGATACAAGAACTGCCTAGTCAGACAGGCACCAGCGATGACAGCACAGAGTCGGCACAGATGTGCAGGACAATTGAGACCATGGAGCAGATGCAGGCTGGAAGTATCGCTGCCACAGCTGAACACCAGCGAGTTGTAGCTGGGATCCTCCATGCCTTGCAGTTCATCATCCTGCCATTGCTGCCACTGAGCCAGTCCCAGATGACTGCAGCAGGAACTGCGACACACACCTCTCCGACCCCTGATGGGTCAGTGGCACACAGTGATGCAGACCTACCACCATCTCACCCTGATGTGTAAGTGGCACCCAGTGATGCAGCCATTACCCCGCCACACACACCGTACACCCGGACACTGAGGAAGTATCAGAGGACTAAGATGTGGATGATAATTACTATTTGAGGAAGGAGGTAGTAATATCCATCACGCCATATGACCTGTCCCTGCCTGGTTCTCCCCTATGCATCATGCCTTGGGACAACACATTCCAGATTGACAATAACACAGCAATCATGCTGCGGACAGCACTCTCCCTCTCCCAAATCACTTTTCAATCCCCAAATGACTCTGGTTGGCCCACCACTGGGCTTCCATTTAATGTCGGCTTGGCATGGCCATGTACAGCTCCTGCTCCGGAATTCACCAGAATGTGAATAAAACATTAAAAATCACACAGATGTGTCATGACTATGTTCACTCAAGTGTGAAAGTATGGATGTATGTATGGACAATGATTGCACAAGAAGGTACACCCTTGTAAATGACATCAATGCGCATGTTGAACCCTGAGCCACATGGTCAGTTGGATGTCTGTGAAGGTAAGCACTAGCTGTGGCCTCGTTGCACATTAACAACAATCTCACAACCCCCCAACGTAGGCACACGTCCATGTATTGAATATGGCTGTAGGTAGGAATGACCAAATCGATAGCAGGCCAGAAGCGGTGTCCTATATCACATGTGACACGAGTAGTTCACTTTGCATACCTACTCACACACATCTGTGTGGACACATTCTGTATTGATTCATAGCATTGTTCCACATGGTCAAAGGTTGTCACCATACTCACATTGCTGGGGACACGTAAGTGCACAGGCCTGCCAGCAACTATCCCAAACACAGTGTTTGGATCACAGAGGTGGAGTGGTCAAAAGGAAACCACCCCCATTGTACACGCGTCACTCAGTCCCTCCCTGTGTAGGGACGATGCTCATTGTGGCACACGATTCGCACATCTAATCAACACTCATCACAGTTGGACAATAGTGAAGTTGCTGGGACTTTATTGGCATGTGCGTGTCAGTACGGACAAGGCAACGGCCACAACATGCAGGGACATGCTTAAGACACTTACATACATTTCTGAGTGGGTGTCAGCATGGCTGTGTCAGTAGGTCTGTGAATACCTGTGTGGTTTTGTCAGTGGGTATTAGAGTGCATGGGTGAATCTGTGAGTGAGTGGATGTGTGGGTATGTAAGTGGGTGTGTGAGATGTGGGTGTGTGAGTGGATCTCTAGGTGTCTGTGTGGGTCTGTAAGTGGGATTATGAGTACCTGCTTGAGTCTCTGCTGGGTTTGTCAGTGCCTGTGTTGGTCTGTGAATGGGTCTATCAGTGCCTGCATGGGTCTGTGATTGGGTGTGAGACTGCCTATGTGGGTTTGTGAGTGGGTGTGTGAGAAGCTATGTGGGTGTGTCAGTAGGTGAGTGTAAGAGTTCCTGTGTGGGTCTGTAAGTGGGTGTGTGAGTGGCTCTGTGAGTCTGTCAGTAGATGTGTGAGTGCCTGTATGGGTCTGGTAGTAGGTCTATGAGTGCCTGCATGGGTCTGTGAGTAGGTGTGGGGCTGCCTGTGTGGGACTCTGAGTGGGTGTGAAAGTGCCAGCATAGAACTGTGAGTGGATGTTTGAGTGTCTTTGTGGGTCTGTGAGTGGGTTGTGTGTTGCTACATGGGTCTGTGGGTACCTGCATGGGTCTGTGAATGGGTGTGAGAAATGCCTGCATAGGTCTGCGAGTGGGTGTGTCAATGCCTGCATAGGTTTGTGAGTGGGGGTAGGAATGCACATGTGGGCCTGTGAGTGAGTGTGTGAGTGCCTGAGTCAGTCTATGAGTGGGTGTGTGGAGAATGTCTGTGTGGGTCTGTTAATGGGTGTGTGAGGGTCCGTGTGGGTCTTGCTTAGATTTGTTAGTGTCTGAGTGGGTCTGTCAGTAGGTGTCTCTGTGAGTAGGTATACGAGTGTCCTGCCACCCTCAGCATATCCATTGCTTCATTGAATGCGGCATATGATATCAAACACTGGTCCTGATCCAGCCCATCGTTCACTGACCCTCCCCGTGGGTACGGGAGGTGCTGTATGAGCCTAAAGGATCCTAGCACTTTCGTAGGGACAACTCTTAGTGGGATGACTATGAAGTTCTCAAATGGCAGTTCCTAAAATGGCCCAGCCACACAGCCCTGCTCGAGCTCCTTGGCGACTTTATGCCTTTTTTTGAGTTTTGAGACTGACTTGCGATTACTACAGAGGAGTCCTACCTGTGGACCATTGAAGGGAATGGGAAAGCCATATTCAAAACCTTTTCGAATAGCCATGCATTGTCCTGTATATGGCAGAGAATGAGTAAATGAAGGAGCCTTCTGTTTTGTATTGGGGTGGGTGCTATTTTTGTAACTTCTGTGGCTAGTGGCTAACCCCTCCCTAGGAGGTGTCCTCTCACTATTTCTCGAGTGGGATTCTTGTGGTCATTGCCCCGTTTTCCCTTTCGACACTCAAGGATGGGGGTAGGACTCCCCACAACTGCTACCTGTGTGTCTAGATTTGCAGTCTTGTTCTCACTTACAGTCACCTTTCTTGAATTTCCAGCTGTTGTAGTTTCCTGGCTGCCCTTCCTGCCCCCTACTTGCCCTGACTGCGCCTCACCTTTGACCTTATTCCAGTCTATGCAGAAGGATGTCTCGAGACAAATCCTGATAAATTGTTAAATCAATGTTGCTGCCGGGTTGTGGATTTTTTTCTTCCCCTGGTTATAAGGCAAATATCAAAATCTGTTGAGTGTCATTACAGAGTGAAGGTACCCTGAACATTAAATCCTAATTAAACAGTGAGACAGTGTGCGATCTGCCAGCGAGACATATGTAAACACGAAACACACTTCAACGAAATGTCACTTTACACAGAATTCTAATTACCTCTGTTATTAAACATCAGGCAAGTAATGCCTTCTACAGGTCAGTTACGACTACTTTAACATAAACATATTAGAGATAGAAAATGGGACCGGATCTGCTAAACGTCTGCTGATGTATTACATATAACTTCAGTAGTCTGTTATTTTCCACAAAGAAAGCTGTTTCACCTGTCCACAGCTTTCGTGTAACAGAAATTTACAGCATCTCATAGACACCCACTGTTCATTTCCTCAGCCAAACAATAATTCAGCCCTTAACCAGTGCAGAATGCGTGTCACACAATACATTTTCCACTATTTGTCACCGTTTCCATCCCAACATTGGTGTCTTGGATAATGTGTAAATGAAATTGGAGTAGTCGGTCTTGTCAAGCTGTTCGCAGCCTTTGCTTGCTAATATTGTACAGTTTATTCAGTATCTGCAAAGGCTGAATCAATTTACATCGGTCATATCTGTGTATGAGCCTCGCAGCGGGTTATTTATTTGAGTTGGTGCTGGTTTGACTTCCTACACTTCCCAATGCCGCTCCTTCGCTTCAGCTGCATTAGCCGAGAGCTGCATCGCTCTCCCGCCGCCGCCGGGGAGGCACCATCAGCCTTTATAAAAGCAATAGATCCCTCAGTGTCGGCGCACATCACCCGTGGTACGGCGTCCTTCACGTGCAGCCACCAGCGCTATGCAGATGCATTGAAGGCAGCTAATGAAAGCTGGGCCGCATCAGTCAGCTCTGCGCTGGCTGCTCCCCGAGAATGAAAATGAAAAAAGGAGGACCGCATTTCTGACGGAAAAAAAAGTCATTTTCTTAAGAAGGGTTCACGTGATACACTGTAAAGCAGATACATATAATGGCAAAGGGCACAGCGGGACAATTTCAACCACATTGGGAGAGAAATGATACATAAAGATTTTACCACGTCCATGGCCAAGAGGGTGTGGGTGCAATCGGGCAGCATCCTTGGTTGCTGATGTTTGTACAAGTGACTCTCCAGAGTTTGGTGGATGAGCAGCCGTAGCTCGCACTAGCAGGTGATAGCTCGCTTAGAGCCAGATCCAAAATAATATAATGATCACACATAATAAAGTGAATGCTCACTCAGTGGGATTACTTAGAACAAGCATTTGCGATGCAATAGGTCTCGCATTTGCGAGAGTTTAAGCTATTGGCATTGTAAATGACAATGCCTTTTATTTATATGTTTTGATAATTAACATCTAATTAAAAGGCATTGTAATTTGCAATGCCAATAGCTCAAACTCTTGTAAATGCGAGAGCTATTCAAAGTAGCAGCCGCCATTGTCCTTGGCTGCTTAGAAAGTGAAAGCACACATGGAGTGCTGAATGTTGCAGTAGCAGAAACTATTGAAAGAAAATAGTGCTTACAGATTAAAAAAGACTCACTGTGTAACAACCAAAGTAAAAGGACCAATCCTCATGGGATGTTACGAATGAAGACAAGGTGATACTAAGGAGTGAGTAATAAGCCTACCAACGAATCAGAAGCCAGCATTTACAAAGAACAATGACACAAGCCAATGAAAAATATGGGCGGAGACTGGGCGGGGCTTTTATTCCATACCCCAAAACAGCATGGCTCACAGAGCAGCACATGTGCTGCCCAGGCTTGACCTAAAAAGGGTGGGTCAGTCAAAATAAAAGAACAGACAAATGTGGTAGCATCTCAGGGAGCCAAGGTATGGACAAGAATATGTTATAGGGTAGTGTTTAATTGATAAAAGAGTAAATGCCAGGGCCATAGGTATTTCTCAGGAGGCCACTGCAGCTTGTACCACCCACTGCCAGTGTCAAATGTCAGTCCCAGTGCTATCTACTAATCATCACACTCCTACAAATGTGACAGTTTGGACTAATCAGGTTTACAAAACTGTAAAAATTGCCTGGATGCACTGGTATTATGTTGTTTAATGTATTAATTTGTTACATACCCTGTTGAAGTGCTCATTTAAAATTATTAAGACAATGCCAAATTTGGTATTAAATACCGGTATTAAGAAATAGGTGTTGGTGTAGTGCACCGGAAAACAATGGCACACATTAGGCACTGACAGTGCTTCGTTTGTAAAAGAATATGTGCTGGTGCCCAATGTTTTGGTCAAAAGCCGAAGCCAAAGCTATCTAATATCAGGGTGGTGAATACTAAGGCTGCATAGTCTTGATTCCACCTCATGCCTTTTTCACCAATCACTGCCAACCCCTTTATCTCGGTCTTTCAGGTCCTGTTTCATCCTTGCTTGGTTTGTCAGTTTTTCAGATTTCTGCACCTCCTTCTTTCCCCATTTTGTATTTTTCTCTCTTTTTCTGGGTCAAAGTTTGATGTGGAAAAACACGTTCCGATCCAGAATGAGATGCCACTACCTCACCATCACAATAAAAACAATCAGCATGACAGCTTTCTCTGTCCAGCCCCATTATATCAGCTGGAAATGCACATCTACCAGTCACAAGCTACTCTGCATCTGGCACATCAATGTTTTTAGAGGCATGACTTATGAATGACTCCACAGAGAAACTCTGCATACACTGGATTTCAGCTACACCATATTCTGCTGGACCACATGAGCAAAGTGCCCATCGCGACAGACCTGACTGTCTAGGCAGTAATGTTTCATGAAAGTGTGTAGAGAATCCCACTCTGCTGCCTGGCAGATATTCGGGACCTGAACTCTGCTTACTAACACAATGATCACAGCCTTGGCTCTAGTTGAATGAGCATGCACACCCTCAGGTGGTTGGTTCTTGGCCAATGGTAGAAAATCTTAAAGCAGAGCATAATACATCGGGAGATAGTCTGCTCCTGAACGACCTTTCCCTTCTTTGCTTCGACATGCTTCACAAAGAGTTGGTCTTCCTCCAGGAATTCCCTCATGTGGTCAAGGTAGAATGACAATGCTCTTTTTGGGTCCAGTTGGTCAAGTCGCTCTTGTTTCTCAGAGGGATGTGGTAGGCCAGATTGATGGACTGGCCTACATGGAAAAGAGTGCCAACTTTCGGCAGAAAATAAGTTTTAGTGCGAAGAGCCGGCTTGTGTGGGAGGATGTTCAGATAAAGAGGCTTGGATGTCAAAGCCTGAAGCTCACTGACCAGGCAGATGTTTTTACCAAGAGGAAGGCCGTCTTGATGGTAAGGAGCCTGAGAGGACAGTTTGAAATGGCCCAAAGGGAGAGCACCTCAGAAAAGCCAAGACCAGATTAAGGTCCCATTGAGGCATGATGAAGGGTGAAAGAGGAAATGTGTTGCAAACCTTTCAAGAACCTATTTACAACAGGGGATTAGAAGAGAGATGGCTGATGCGGCAACCACAGAAAGGCTGAAATGGCAGAAAGATAGCCTTTTAGTGTGTGCCCAGGGCAGAGCCCTGTTTGGCAAGAGAAACAATAAAGAGAAGGGCCTGAGAGAGACAGAGAAAGGTGCAGAAAGAGAGTCAACTTCTTTCTCTGCACATCAGGCCACAAACATGCCCTAACAGCAGGCGTATACAGTCTTGGTAGAGGAACATGTGACTGGCAAAAACAGTGCAGAGTTTGGGCGGAAGGTAACACGCTGTCAACTGTCTCTGCTTAATCTCCACGTATGAAGGCAGGGCATTGACCGGTTTGGGTGGAAAACCCTCCCTGTTGCTGCAATAGAACAGCCTCCAGATGAGGCAGCCTGATCGAAACCCAACGCACTATGTTTGCTGGAGTACCACATGTCGGTGGTGTTGTCTGTGAACACCCACACTAGCCTTCCCTTCCATTGATGTAAGGTAGAAAGGCTTTTAAAGACAGCCAGATTTCCCAGAGCTCTAGTGGGTTTTTGTGGAGTCTGGATTCCTCTGGAGATCAGAGTCCTCCGATAGCTAGCTCTCCCAGCTTGCTGCCCCATCCGAGGAGTGACGCATCTGTCAGCACTTGTATAAACAAAAGGAATCCAACTTAAGGTATAAGGGAAGTGTTCACCACAGTGGTGTGGGAGCACTTAGTGTTTTGTAAAATACCCCTCACACACCAAAAGGCCCCTTGGTGTCATGCTTCATCATAGGGGTCTTCGCACCCCTCTAACAGAATGCGGCGTGCTATGAAATACGATTACGCGGGAGCACTTTTTATGGTTTTGACTATGTGTGGTGCATGTGGGATATTTATGTGAGTGGTGGGACGTGGTGAAAAATTAAAAAGTACCTGGCTCGTGGGTATATATCTGAATTTTTTTTATTCCTAACCCCGGCTGATACTGTTAAAAGAAGTGCAGTGTGAGGTGGATTCTGTCGTGTTAATGGACAGTACCTCGAGTGTGCGTCAACATGTTTTGGAGACAGAGCTTCTTCTTCAGGACGGGGGCACAACTTCCCCACCTTACTCACGTTTCACTAGTATTATTACAAAAATTGTATTAATGTTAATAACAAAAACTGAAAAAGAAAAATATCTATGTGTATAGTAATAAAGGCTACAATGTGCCTACAGCGGTATTACTCAGGTACAATGCCTGGGAAAAGAAAAAGAACAAAATGTAATGGTTACCCATGTACCGGGTAGTTCAGACAGGTGCAATCACCTGGAACCAAACCATGCACTTTTATAAGCCCTGTAAAGGAAAGACACTGACTAAACACACAACATAGAAACATAAATACTCTAGTAATGTAATGGAAGCTTTTGTCATACTTGTCAAGTATTGCTTGCTTCATGAGCATTTGGAACGTCTGGGGGGTGATTGCTAATATGCAAACTAAGTAAGAAACATTGCAGGTATTAGTATGGTTCCTTACTTACTTTCTAGGTCTAAGAAATGCTTGTTTGCACACTTCATACTCACGAACTTGGGATGAGTTGTCCTCCGTCTTACCCCACACGCTGCTCCACCGAAGTGAGGACAGCTCAGGGCGATCGGTATTTATACCCTGTTCTCTGTTAATTGTTTGCCTCGTTAGCGGAACAACGGAAGTAGGTAAATGCCCAAAGTAGGGTTTTCCGCCTTTAATTGAGCCCAAATGGTGTTAATTGAATCATTGTAAGCCCTTGTATGGGACGTCCGACCGGACTCGGTAAGTATTTCGGCCCCATTTCATGGTGTGAGAGCTGTGCGCCTGCGTATTGCTCTACCGCTTCTTGGTGCGTTATCAGTATGGCACATGCGCCTAGGTGTACATGCTGTCACCCGCGCATGCGTGTAGTTCTGAAAATATAACCTGGACAATAGAGACTCGTAAGTATTCGGACCCGTTTGATAGTGTGAGAGCTGTGCGCCTGCGTACTGCTCTACCGCTTCTTGGTGCGTTATCAGTATGGCGCATGCGCGTTGGTGTACATGATGTCCCACGCGCATGCGTGTAGTTCCGAAAATATAACCTGGAGATTGGAGACTTGTTTCGAGATTAATTGAATGATTTTGTCAGACATATCCTGAAAAATGAGGAGAACGTCATCATGTGCAAATGTACTTGTAAATCAAACACTAGGGCACATTGTTGGGTAGAAATGATGTCATAATGCCCAGGATACTAATGCCCAGCAGATTGAGATTGCAGTACTGATTAGCCCCTATCAAAGTACTTTCTAATGTTGGGGCCTACGTTTGTTAATCAATCTACGTGTTGGCTATGTGTAAGATGAGAGGCATCGTGAGACCAGTTAGTGGGACAGCTGTCCCCAGGGAACATCATTGTTCAGACCCGTAATGTGGGTGCCCAGACGGAACACCCATCTTTGTTCTTTGTGAAAAAGGCCCACATCTGATGGCAGTTGTTCAATCACTGTCCACCTTAAATCATTGACGCAGTGTTGAGCATTGAGGTAGTGTGTTGCCATCTTTGTTGTGCTCTTTTTGCAACGTACATTGCTTTTATGCTCGTTCATGCGTGTTTTGACTTCCCTAGTGGTCATGCCCACATACTCTAAGCCACACGGACACGTGATAAGGTAAACTACGTTTTTGCTATTGCAGTTCGTCATTTTGCGCTGCTCCCATGTGGTGCCATTCCTAAAAGTTAATGTGGTGCTCTTTTGTGTTAAATGGCAACTGCTGCAGTTACCACACGGGAAATGACCTTGTAGTCCTAAGGAAGGTTGTCTGGGTTCAAGGACATGCTTTGGTCTTGTGTGCACTAGTATGTCCTTTAAGTTCCTTCCTCCACGGTGGCGAACATTGGTTTTTCCAGGTTTAGGTTGCCACACGTTAAAATGCCCCAGTGTTTGTTGATGATCTTGGAGATCTCGTTGGACATGGTATTGTAAGTTGTCACGCATATAGGTCGTTTGACTTCCGTTGTCGCATTGTAATTGCCAATGCCAATAGCTCAAACTCTTGTAAATGCGAGACCTATTCAAAGTAGCAGCCGCCATTGTCCTGGGCTGCTTAGAAAGTGAAAGCACACATGGCGTGCTGAATGTTGCAGTAGGAGAAACTATTTAAAGAAAATAGTGCTTACAGACTAAAAAAGACTCACTTTGTTACAACCAAAGTAAAAGGGCCAATCCTCATGGGATGTTACGAATGAAGACAAGGTGATACAAAGAAGGGACTAATAAGCCTACCAACGAATCAGAAGCCAGCATTTACAAAGGACAATGACACAAGACAATGAAAAATATGGGCGGAGACAGGGCGGGGCTTCTATTCCATACCCCAAAACAGCATGACTCGCAGAGCAGCACATGCGCTGCCCAGGCTCGACCTAAAACGGGTGGGTCAGTCAAAATAAAAGAACAGACAAATGTGGTAGCACCTCAGGGAGCCAAGGTATGGACAAGAATGTGTTATATGATAGTGTTTAATTGATCAATGAGTAAATGCCAGGGCCATAGGTATTTCTCAGGAGGCCACTGCAGCTTGTACCACCCACTGCCAGTGTCAAATGCCAGTACCAGTGCTATCTACTAATCATCACACTCCTACAAATGTGACAGCTTGGACTAATCAGGTTCACAAAACTGTAAAAATTGCCTGGATGCACTGGTATTATTTTGTTTAATGTATTAATTTGTTACATACCCTGTTGAAGTGCTCATTTAAAATTAATCAGACAATGCAAAATTTGGTATTAAATACCGGTATTAAGAAATAGGTGTTGGTGCAGAGCACCGGAAAACAATGGCACACATTAGGCACTGACAGTGCTTCGTTTGTAAAAGAATATGTGCTGGTGTCCAAAGTTTTGGTCAAAAGCCGAAGTCAAAGCGATCTAATATCAGGGTGGTGAATACTAAGGCTGCTTAGTCTTGATTCCCCCTCATTTCTTTTTCACCAACCACCAATCACTGCCAGTCCCTTTATCTCTCTCTTTCAGGTCCTGTTTCATCCTTGCTTGGTTTGTCAGTTTTTCAGATTTCTGCACCTCCTTCTTTCCCCATTTTGTATTTTTCTCTCTCTTTTTCTGGGTCACAGTTTGATGTGGAAAAACACGTTCTGATCCACAAGAATGAGATGCCACTACCTCACCATCACAATAAAAACAATCAGCATGACAGCTTTCTCTGTCCAGCCCCATTATATCAGCTGGAAGTGCACACCTACCAGTCACAAGCTACTTGCATATGGCACATCAATTTTTTTAGAGGCATGACTTATGAATGACTCCACAGAGAAACTCTGCATACACTGAATTTCAGCTACACCATATTCTGCTGGACCACATGAGCAAAGTGCCCATCGCGACAGACCTGACTGTCTAGGCAGTAATGTTTCATGAAAGTGTGTAGAGAATCCCACTCTGCTGCCTGGCAGATATTCGGGACCTGAACTCTGCTTACTAACACAATGATCACAGCCTTGGCTCTAGTTGAATGAGCATGCACACCCTCAGGTGGTTGGTTCTTGGCCAATGGTAGAAAATCTTAAAGCAGAGCATAATACATCGGGAGATAGTCTGCTCCTGAAAGACCTTTCCCTTCTTTGCTTCGACATGCTTCACAAAGAGTTGGTCTTCCTCCAGGAATTCCCTCATGTGGTCAAGGTAGAATGACAATGCTCTTTTTGGGTCCAGTTGGTCAAGTCGCTCTTGTTTCTCAGAGGGAAGTGGTAGGCCAGATTGATGGACTGGCCTACATGGAAAAGAGTGCCAACTTTCGGCAGAAAATAAGTTTTAGTGCGAAGAGCCGGCTTGTGTGGGAGGATGTTCAGATAAAGAGGCTTGGATGTCAAAGCCTGAAGCTCACTGACCAGGCAGATGTTTTTACCAAGAGGAAGGCCGTCTTGATGGTAAGGAGCCTGAGAGGACAGTTTGAAATGGCCCAAAGGGAGAGCACCTCAGAAAAGCCAAGACCAGATTAAGGTCCCATTGAGGCATGATGAAGGGTGAAAGAGGAAATGTGTTGCAAACCTTTCAAGAACCTATTTACAACAGGGGATTAGAAGAGAGATGGCTGATGCGGCAACCACAGAAAGGCTGAAATGGCAGAAAGATAGCCTTTTAGTGTGTGCCCAGGGCAGAGCCCTGTTTGGCAAGAGAAACAATAAAGAGAAGGGCCTGAGAGAGACAGAGAAAGGTGCAGAAAGAGAGTCAACTTCTTTCTCTGCACATCAGGCCACAAACATGCCCTAACAGCAGGCGTATACAGTCTTGGTAGAGGAACATGTGACTGGCAAAAACAGTGCAGAGTTTGGGCGGAAGGTAACACGCTGTCAACTGTCTCTGCTTAATCTCCACGTATGAAGGCAGGGCATTGACCGGTTTGGGTGGAAAACCCTCCCTGTTGCTGCAATAGAACAGCCTCCAGATGAGGCAGCCTGATCGAAACCCAACGCACTATGTTTGCTGGAGTACCACATGTCGGTGGTGTTGTCTGTGAACACCCAAACTAGCCTTCCCTTCCATTGATGTAAGGTAGAAAGGCTTTTAAAGACAGCCAGATTTCCCAGAGCTCTAGTGGGTTTTTGTGGAGTCTGGATTCCTCTGGAGATCAGAGTCCTCCGATAGCTAGCTCTCCCAGCTTGCTGCCCCATCCGAGAAGTGACGCATCTGTCAGCACTTGTATAAACAAAAGGAATCCAACTTAAGGTATAAGGGAAGTGTTCACCACAGTGGTGTGGGAGCACTTAGTGTTTTGTAAAATACCCCTCACACACCAAAAGGCCCCTTGGTGTCATGCTTCATCATAGGGGTCTTCGCACCCCTCTAACAGAATGCGGCGTGCTCCGAAATACGATTACGCGGGAGCACTTTTTTTGGTTTTGACTATGTGTGGTGCATGTGGGATATTTATGTGAGTGGTGGGACGTGGTGAAAAATTAAAAAGTACCTGGCTCGTGGGTATATATCTGAATTTTTTTTATTCCTAACCCCGGCTGATACTGTTAAAAGAAGTGCAGTGTGAGGTGGATTCTGTCGTGTTAATGGACAGTACCTCGTGTGTGCGTCAACATGTTTCGGAGACAGAGCTTCTTCTTCAGGACGGGGGTCAGAACTTCCCCACCTTACTCACGTTTCACTAGTATTATTACAAAAATTGTATTAATGTTAATAACAAAAACTGAAAAAGAAAAATATCTATGTGTATAGTAATAAAGGCTACAATGTGCCTACAGCGGTATTACTCAGGTACAATGCCTGGGAAAAGAAAAAGAACAAAATGTAATGGTTACCCATGTACCGGGTAGTTCAGACAGGTGCAATCACCTGGAACCAAACCATGCACTTTTATAAGCCCTGTAAAGGAAAGACACTGACTAAACACACAACATAGAAACATAAATACTCTAGTAATGTAATGGAAGCTTTTGTCATACTTGTCAAGTATTGCTTGCTTCATGAGCATTTGGAACGTCTGGGGGGTGATTGCTAATATGCAAACTAAGTAAGAAACATTGCAGGTATTAGTATGGTTCCTTACTTACTTTCTAGGTCTTAGAAATGCTTGTTTGCACACTTCATACTCACGAACTCGGGATGAGTTGTCCTCCGTCTTACCCCACACGCTGCTCCACCGAAGTGAGGACAGCTCAGGGTGATCGGTATTTATACCCTGTTCTCTGTTAATTGTTTGCCTCGTTAGCGGAACAACGGAAGTAGGTAAATGCCCAAAGTAGGGTTTTCCGCCTTTAATTGAGCCCAAATGGTGTTAATTGAATCATTGTAAGCCCTTGTATGGGACGTCCGACCGGACTCGGTAAGTATTTCGGCCCCATTTCATGGTGTGAGAGCTGTGCGCCTGCGTATTGCTCTACCGCTTCTTGGTGCGTTATCAGTATGGCACATGCGCCTAGGTGTACATGCTGTCACCCGCGCATGCGTGTAGTTCTGAAAATATAACCTGGACAATAGAGACTCGTAAGTATTCGGACCCGTTTGATAGTGTGAGAGCTGTGCGCCTGCGTACTGCTCTACCGCTTCTTGGTGCGTTATCAGTATGGCGCATGCGCGTTGGTGTACATGATGTCTCACGCGCATGCGTGTAGTTCCGAAAATATAACCTGGAGATTGGAGACTCGTTTCGAGATTAATTGAATGATTTTGTCAGACATATCCTGAAAAACGAGGAGAAAGTCATCATGTGCAAATGTACTTGTAAATCAAACACTAGGGCACATTGTTGGGTAGAAATGATGTCATAATGCCCAGGATACTAATGCCCAGCAGATTGAGATTGCAGTACTGATTAGCCCCTATCAAAGTACTTTCTAATGTTGGGGCCTACGTTTGTTAATCAATCTACGTGTTGGCTATGTGTAAGAAGAGAGGCATCGTGAGACCAGTTAGTGGGACAGCTGTCCCCAGGGAACATCATCGTTCAGACCCGTAATGTGGGTGCCCAGACGGAACACCCATCTTTGTTCTTTGTGAAAAAGGCCCACATCTGATGGCAGTTGTTCAATCACTGTCCACCTTAAATCATTGACGCAGTGTTGAGCATTGAGGTAGTGTGTTGCCATCTTTGTTGTGCTCTTTTTGCAACGTACATTGCTTTTATGCTCGTTCATGCGTGTTTTGACTGCCCTAGTGGTCATGCCCACATACTCTAAGCCACACGGACACGTGATAAGGTAAACTACGTTTTTGCTATTGCAGTTCGTCATTTTGCGCTGCTTCCATGTGGTGCCATTCCTTAAAGTTAATGTGGTGCTCTTTTGTGTTAAATGGCAACTGCTGCAGTTACCACACGGGAAATGACCTTGTATTCCCAAGGAAGGTTGTCTGGGTTCAAGGACATGCTTTGGTCTTGTGTGCACTAGTATGTCCTTTAAGTTCCTTCCTCTACGGTGTGCGAACATTGGTTTTTCCAGGTTTAGGTTGCCACACGTTAAAATGCCCTAGTGTTTGTTGATGATCTTGGAGACCTCGTTGGACATGGTATTGTAAATTGTCACGCATATAGGTCGTTTGACTTCCGTTGTCGCTTACTGTCTGTCCTCCAGTAAAGCCTCTCTGTGGTTGTTTTTTGTGCATTTCATTGCTTTACTGTGCTTTGAAAGTTGATCCAATTGAATATGTAATGAAAAATGTGGTGTAAAATTCACCATTTTGGTCTGTCTTTTCCAAAATTTTCTTGGGGGGAGAACCCCCATAAGCCCCGATAGTAGTGGTTGGGCTCGCTCGCTATGCGCTGGACGGGGGCTGGTCTGGCAAAATTTGCCAGGTCTGCTTTCAGTTCCCAGTCCGGCCCTGCTTCTAAGTATAGCAGATCTTTTAAAGCAATATACTGTTATGTCTGCTGGACCCTTCTGATTGCCGGGATATATAGGAATTGTAAGTTCATCAAGAACCCGAGATACCCAGGTCCAATAACTAAGCTGTGTCTTGCAATAGTTTTTCATTGTGTACCTGGTATATTGCAATTAATTTGGTAAAATATAAAGAGTGAAAATAGGTACCAAAGAAACCAATATATTTCCGAAATGGGAACCAAATGTAGAGTTTATATGCAGTGGTTATTTGCACGTCTCTGAAATTACCCATACAAGCATGTGAATTAGAGGACATTTTTCAAAATGTCTTCTTTTTTACACATTGTCTTACAATTGGAAGGCAGAAATGCAAAGAAAGTCAATTGGTAATAACTCTTGTTCTACTATTCAGTATTCCCCTAAGTTTCCAGATAAAAATTGTACTTCACTTACGTGGGTAGGCCTAGTGCCAGTGACAGGAAACAACTCTACACACAATGTGGACACATCACATTTTTCCAGTGAAAACTGCCCCTTTTTTCACAACGTGCCTATATGTGTATTTTGGACCCTAGCTCTGCTGGCACCTAGGGAAATCTAGCAAACCTAGACATTTTTTAAAACTAGACATCCCGGGGAATCCAGGATGGGGTGCCTCATGTGGCTTTCACCAGGTTCTGTTACCCAGATTCCCTTGCAAAACTCAAACTTTGTCAGAAAAAAATAATTTTCCTCACATTTCTGTGATGGAAAGTTCTGGAATCTGCGTGGACCCACAAACTTCCATCCACCCAGCATTTCCCAAAGTCTCCCAATAAAAATGGTACCTCACTTTTGAGGGTAGGCCAAGTACTCACGACAGGAAACGGCCCAAAACACAGCGTGGACACATCACATTTTACCAGTGGAAAACTGACCCTTCTTACGCAATAGGCCTAGCTGTGGATTTTGGGCTCTAGCTCTGTCGACACCGAAGGAAATCCAGCAAACCTATACATTTTTAAAAACTAGACGGGATGGGGTGATTTGTGTGGCTCTCACCAGGTTCTGTTACCCAGAATCCCTTGTAAACCTCAAACTTTGTAAAAAAAAAAAACACATTTCCTCACATTTCTGTGATGGAAAGTTCTGGAATCTAAGGGGAGCCACAAACTTCCACCAACTCAGCATTTCCCTAAGTCTTCCGATAGAAATAGCACCTCACATGTGTGGGTAGGCCTAGTGCCTGTGACAAAAAATGGCCTACAACGTACTGTGGAGACTTCAAAATTATCGATTACAAAAAGATCTTTTGGGGGATACACACAAGCTACACCTCCCTAGACTCCTCAGGGTGTCTAGTTTTCAGAAATGTGTGGGTTTGATAGGTTTCTCCAGAGGCCTTCGAGCCTGGGACCAGAAACGCAGACTCCCTCGCAAAACCAAGTCTTTTTGTGATCAATGATTTTGAAGTTTCCACAGTACGTTTTGGGTCCAGGTCCTGTCGTGGGCACTAGGCCTAGCTACACAAGTGATGTACCATTTTCATCGGGAGAGTTGGGGGAATGCTGGGTGGGTGGAAGTTTGTGGCGCCCCACAAATTCTAATACTTTCCATCACAGAAATGTGAGGAAAATGTGTTTCTTTTTACAAAATTTGAGGTTTGCAAGAGATTCTGGGTAATAGAACCTGGTGATAGCCACACAAGTCACCCAAACCTGGCTTCCACTGGGTGACTAGTTTGCACAAATGTACAGGTTTACTAGGTTTCACTAGGTGCCGGCTGAGCTGGGCCCAAAATGCACACCTGGGCACATTCCAAAAATAAGGCAGTGCCTAGTGGGCTTTCTGCTGCCCTGGGGGGGGCAGATCGGGGGATATTGCCCTATATACCCCAAGGTGAGGCATAAAGACTGGCCATTTCTTTGGGGGTGGGAGCATTGGCATGCCCATTCTGGGCCGCCCACACCCCTACGTATAAAAAAAAAACAGCATAATCCCTGGTGCCTACTGGGCTTTCTGCCTCCCCCGGGGGGCAGACATGGGTCTATTGCCCCATCTACTTCCCAGTGGGGTAGAAAGACTGGTAAAGTCATTTGCGGTGGGGACATTGGCTAGCCTCTTTCGGACATCCCCCATCCCTACTTTAAAAAAACAAACATATACCTGGTGCCTAGTGGACTTATTGCCCCCCGGGGGTACATCAGAAGCTATTGCCCCCATCTTCCTCCTGGGGGGGCAGAAAGACATTGGCATAGGGGGGGGAGATATTGGCCTGCCCATTCTGGGCAGCTCCCACCTCTGAACTTCAAAAAAAATAATCCCTGGTGTCTATGGTGCTTTCTCCCTCCCTCTCCCCCCGGAAAGACTGAAGGGGTCAGGGATGGGTGTAGATTAGGGGTCAGGGATGGGTGTAGATTAGGTGCTGTGTGGGGTTTGCGGAGGCAGGATTTTTGAGTTCGTTGGGATGAATGGTGTTTACTAGGGGTGAGGGGTCAGCAAATTAAAAGCATTCAAAGTAATTGCTTGACAATGTAAAAGATGTAAATCCTGAAATTACGTGCCCTGAAGTAAAGAGCTGTAATAATTACCTCCAATAAAAATGTTTCTGAAAGTAAAACCTAGAACCATTGCATTTACACCTTCAAAAATTTGAATGCAAAAGCCTATTTCGAGAAAAAAAGACATTCAATTAAATGGTTTCTAGGAAATGGTAAATGCCATTTATCCTACAAATTTCCATAAAACAGTTCAAGTAGTAGTAGTGGTACTCAACTCTTCTATGAAATCACAATCTGATAGAGACTTTTAGCTGCACATTTATTACATTAGAATTATATCCAAGCGGCAGCTAGGAGCCGGAAACTTTTTCGTGAGCAGTACCCCTGCACACCAGTAGTGACGTATTTCAAATCAATCTACCTATAGAGCTGTACTTACCCCAGCTCGTCCTTATATCAATCTAATAAATAATCAGTCAGTTAGCAGTGAAGAAAGTTCAATCATTTATTATCAAAGAAGACTCTTCACAGAGGAGCCTCTCCCGACCTCACCCCTTGAGGCTCGCAGAGAAGACTGAATAGTTCCAGTCAAGACAAATCATATATACCTTTCAAATACCATGCAACCACCCTAAATGGAAAACTACAGAAAGCTTCTAGTGACTAGAGGAAAGACCATATAAGGCACACATAATTGGTTCAGAAAAACTCTATTCATTATAGTAAGGTCGAAGAGGTTAACTCCCCTCTGCCCAGCACACAGGAGTACAGGCACAGCGCCTTCTGGAATGTGCTTTATCGTAGTCAAGCCCACATGTAACCTTGGGCCTTCAGACAGAGGGAGAGACAGCCCCCCTTCAGCTGCAACTCTATAACTCGGAATAGAAAGGGTTCTGTCTATGTGAGAGGGAACACGTGACCATAGCTTAACAGAGAGCAGGGCCAACAAGATGGCGTATGCTCGGATTCTAGAAAAGTGATGCACGTAACTGTCATATATCAGAATATACATAGTTAGCTACATCATGCTAACAATAATATCCATTAAATCCATCCTTTTAGCATGAGTAGCTAACTAATGACTACTTTTAGTCCCTGAAAAGACCCTCGTCAATCTTCATAAGGTCATTTATTTACGGTTGGACCATCTGTTTTTTCACTGTGGACTGAGAGGGAACCATTGCAGAGGAAAGTCTAATGGCACAATAGGAGCAGCAAGCCGGCCCACAGTGTATGCAAAGACAGCAAAGGAATATAATCCCAATTGCCCCTCCCTGGATCATCAGGAGCTTCCAACCCCATGTGGACAATAATCCCCAGAACCACCCAGAGAGGGACCAAGTACCAGTTTCCGCATGAATCTCTGAGGCCAAACGATGTAATCTCTGATGGCCAAATGGACAGTGGGGGCTGAATCAGGAATATACACACAGCAGGAGCTGCCGATCATGCGACAAGCTCCTCCTCGATCAGCCAAGATAACGTCTAGCACCATCCGATTTTGGAGCGAGACAAGTCTTGTCGCCTGAAGCTCTACTGTCATATTGGTAAGGATGTCTGTAGTAATATTAATGACTCGCTCAACCACTCTGGACAACTATCGTACTTCCCTACTTGTTAAGATGGGACCCCAAATAGGAAATACTCCCTTAGCAATGTCGGTGAACAATTGCAGTGGAATATCAGTTTGATCTACATTGGAGGTATCTATCTGTCTCCTATTTCTAATATTTGACTGACTTGGGTTATCTAGACAATGGTCTTTATGATAATTGGAGGGACCTATATACACTGGGGGGTATAAGAAGGACAAATAACATTGTCCTGATCATCCACGTGGAAACCATGTATATGCATTTTCTCCACACACGAAATATACATTTGGGGGAGTCAGGAGAGGGGGGCTACTAAACGTTCTTAGACAATAAGCATAATTGCACCTACTTTCGCCTACTCAGACATGTCCTGCTCCCTGTACACAGAACGCAGAAGTACTATTCAAAATAGGTATAGGCACTGTTTTATCATCAGTAACGTTTCTTTCAGAGAATTGCTGAAAATACTGGTTGTGGTTAAACTCGACAAAATCAAGAATTTCATTCTGGAGCCAAGTAGTATACAAATTCATACAAGCATTTGGGTCTAGTGATCCTTTTCCATCCTCCCCCTCTGGGTCAAAACCTTGATGCATTTCTATATATGCCAAGATCATGGCATAGTCCTTTTCAGAGTATCTCTTGGGGTCTACTGTATAATGTATGTACATCGCTGATAACAACTTAAACCAGACCTCGCAACTCCCTAAATAGGATAAAGGCAATGATATGAATAAATCATGCTTATGCATTACTGAAGGTAAGAGACCACATACCCAGCAATTCGTAGCATTGGTTGTGCTATGAGTTTGATGAAGCATTTCAACAAATACATTTTTAGCATAGGTTTGACGATGTCGTTCCTTGTGAGGGGCTAAAGTGAAAAACATATGTTCTGGAGGTACAGGAGTAGTTCCTAATACGGTACGCATAGGGTGGCGAAATTCCAGATATATAAAAACACTCATCATTGTTATAAACAAAATCATAATAGTAATCACAAAAGCAATTTTTACATGAGTGGTCCAAGTAGAAAAAACTGGTATATAAGCAGGGTAATGACGGGGTACAAAAGGTTGTTCTTCTTCAGGGACAAATCGGGCAAAGGGATACATGCTTGCTAAAAGTCCAAAACTAAGCTCGGGCAATGCAGTCCAACCTGCCAGAGGGTGCTTCTTTCCTGTGTCCGTCTAGAGCCTCACAGGCAGGCTCCTATCATTCATCTCAAAGCAATTCAAACAGAGCCTCTCGTTGGGGTTATGTCCACACACAACCCTTAAAGAAAAATACAACCTGGGCCTCTTAACTGCTTCTGAGTCTTTCTTTCTGAACAGAGCAATACCAATGTTCCCAGCTCTCAACTAGTTCAGTCCAGTGTCTCACTCAGTACCCCAGAGCAGGTTCCACAGACCCTGTTATTCAAGTCTTTCCCTATCTCCTACCAGCTTCATCTAGGGTACCGTGTCGTTTTCTGGGCCGCAGGTTGTATCGAACATGGCCGGGTGTTTCCTGATCAGAAAACAAAACAGGAGAAGATGCATCTGCCACCTCTGGAATATCAAGAGCTTGTTGACTACTTGCAGACACAACAGATCTCGGGGCAATTGCTGAGGCAGTTGGCAATACCCTGTCTACTTCTGGAACTCCTCTTTCTAGCCCTTCTTCAGCTTCCTGGGCTTCGGAAAAAGGAACAAAGCGGGTGGCTTGCTCACTCTCCTGGGTCTAAATTCCTCCTGGAGGCTGCTGATCACCAGGAAGGGGCAGCGGTATCCTCTTTACGTGGGAGACATGTATCCAATTCCTCTTACCATCCACCTTTACCGCTGTTCGCGCGGCAAGAAGAACTTGGTGCGGCTTAGACCATCTGGGAGCAAAGCTGGAGTCTCGTTGATAATTCTTAACCAGTACCCACTTGTTAGGTTCCAAGTGATGTCCCGGACCCTCCGGCAGGGGCTGCATAACTGCTGATACCTGCTGATGAATAGAACAAAGATCTTTAGTCAAAGCATACAGGTAATCTGTCAACATAGAGTACTCAATGTCCCTGAATGATCTAGGCCTTGGCACCCCCCAGACGTTTGCGGGTCGTCCAAAAACAACCTCATAAGGTGACAGTCCTGATCAGGAATGCGGGTGACTCTTACTGACATCAGTGCTAAGGGCAAGGTGTCGGGCCACTTAAGTTTCATCGTCTCCTGAATTTTAGCCATTTTAGCCATTTTCAATTTCAATATTCCATTATATTTTTCCACTAGTCCCGCAGATTGTGGATGTCTAGCTGCATGAAATTTCTGCTTAATCTGTAATCCGTTACAAACATGCTTTACAAGTTCTGCATTAAAATGCCCCCCGTTTTCTGTCCAGATCACCCGGGACAACCGTAGCGGGGGAAAAACTCCTTGATTAGAGCTTTTGCTGTGGCCAGAACAGTGTTCTCCTTGGTCTGATAGGCTTCCACCCATTTCCTGAAAGCACATTCTACAACCAAAACATACTTCAAATTATTAACACACTCCATATGTATATAATCCATCTGGAGAACTTCAAAAGGGAGAGAAGGTGGTGCAAAGTTCCCGCTAAGGATATGTTCCCTGGGTTATGCTGTAAACAGATCATACAGTATCGAACCAAATGTGCGGCTGTTTTTGCTATGTTCGGATTATTTCAGACAGGATCAGGGGCGGATTGGCAAGGCGGGCATTTGGGAATGGGCCGAAGGGCCGGTGCCTCAGTGCCCTCTGTGGGCCGTTTTTTTCTCCCCTGTACCAGTCCACAGAGAGTGGACTAGGAAAGGGGAGAGAAAAAAACCGGCCCACGGAGGGCACGAGACAGACAGAGAAAATGAAAGCAGCCTCGGCCGGACAGCGATTGTCAGCTGTGGCCTCTCCTTCACCCCTGCCCTGCCAAGCAATCAAGCTGAGGCTGGGCTGGGGAGGGGTGATTGTTTGCAAGAATCGGCCTCCCTGGGGGCCAGGTGTTTCTCAAGCCTTTGAGCCATTTTCACCTCGGCCCCCCTGGGGCCCATGCAGCCCAGAAACGGTGTTAGTCTTAAACCTCGCCCACAGCCCTTCACATTCAGGGCACAGTGGACGAGGAAGAATGGGTCTTGCTGTGGGGGCCTGGTGATGTTTGGAATTTTTTTGTTTTATTTATTTATGCAATTTTATATAGCGCGGACTTTACCCGAAGGTGTCAGAGCGCTTCACACAAGGAACAGTAATGATACATGAGGAGAAAAATTACAAGTGGACAAATTACAAAAGCAAACGTTAAGTTACATGAATCAAAAGTGACAATAGTGAGCAACCAAAATACATGAGGTAGCAATCGGTACATTACAGGAGGAAAAAGTGACATGTGTGCAGGTTACAAAAGCGTACAAAGTACAAGTAGAGGTATAATACTGCAATTAATGGCAGACACTCCAGCACAAGAACAAACGTTACATAGGCAATGGTGGCACTTGTGCTAGTATCTAAAGCAAACAAAAGTGAGAGGTAGCATACAGTGTGATACCAGAGAAAAGTGACATGTGCAAGTTACAAAAGGGTACCATACACAGGTACAAGGGTAATACTACAGTAAATGGTAAATACTCAAACTGCCAGAACACACTGGGAAGGCACTTCCCATGCACCAGCTTCACCTCAGCCTCCACCCTGGCTACCTTAGATGACCCAGAAAGCTGTGTTTTGTGCTCCCCTGCCCGGACATTTTCCCAAGACCTGGAGGTTTGATTAATTTACTAATTGCAGGGGCCTTACCTGTTCATGTGCTCCTGAGCTGAAGGCCTGGGGAGGGCTAAGTAGGTTAGTAATAGCAGGGGCTTTGCTGCTTTTCAGGTGCTCCTGTGCTGGAGGGCTGGAATAATTTTGTGACAGAAAGGGGCCCTGCTATTTTTTTTAGTTGCTCAGCATGTAGGCCATTGGCACCTTTGCCCTGTGTTCTGTGCAAGAACAGTATCCTCCCACTTTCATTCCTTGTCTGTGCAAATAGTGTTTCATGAAAGGGCACGCCCCTTGAATGTGGGCCACGCCCCTTGAATGTGGGCCACGCCCCTTAAATATGGGCCACGCCTCTTGAATGTGGCCCACTTTTTTCGTCAGTGCCCGGGCCGAATTGTGATCCCAATCCGACCCTGGACAGGATCCAAAATCGCCCAGATTCTCTTTGCACCAATGTGCGCTGGGCCATGGGCCATAGTCACTACATCATTCACTAGTGCATTAGGTAGTAACCATCTTTGCTTGTCAGTCAGGTCAGTCCAACAGTTATTCTTATCCAACCTTCCCACTTCCTTCCCCCAGTATGCTAACTCAGCGGGGGTAGCTTCTTTCTGTATCTCTCGAACACTCTATCGAACATTTCTGAATCCGCCACCCACCTAGCAGTTCTAGTCACAAACATCGGGGTCATTTTAGACAGTGTTGTCTCTTTGGCTATTCTATCGGCAGACGCATTGCCCGCCCCAACTTCATCTATCACTGCTTTATGAGTGCTACACTTCACCACTGCCACCATCTCAGGTAATGTTTAGGCGGTCAACAATCGCAGGATAAAAGGACCATGTTGTATTCGTTGCCCATGGGAAGTAAGGAAACCTCTTTCTGCCCACATTCGCCCAAACCTATGGGCCACGCCAAAGGCGTATTGGCTGTCTGTGTAAATATTTACCCTCAATCCTTGACTCAATTCACAGGCCAGTAATAGTGCCACTAACGCAGCAGCCTGGGCTGATTGATAGGGCACTCGAAAGGTCTCAATTACTGTGCGGAGGGTAGTAATGGCAGATGCAGCTGTCGTGGTGCCATCTGCTAGCTTGAAACAAGAGCCATCCACATACAATTCCCCTTCGGGGTCAGATAGAGGAATGTCGGTAAGGTCAACCTGTCCCTTCATCTCTCCTTCAGTCCGAAATATGCAATCATGCACATCATCATTTTCTCCGTCAGAAGGGAGGGGTAGTAACGTGGCAGGGTTCAGAGTGGCACAACGTTTAATTGTAATATGGGGAGCAAACAATGTCAATTCATACCCAGTAAGACGTGCACTCGTAAGGTGCTGTGTTTTTTTGGTATTCAATAACACATCCACAGCTTGCGGTACCATCACTGTGAGATCAGAATTTTACACTAGCCCTTCCGATTGTCGGATGGCCACTGCTACCGCCGCCGTGGCCCTCAGACAACTAGGAAGTGCTCGGGCCACATTATCTAATACTGCGGAAAAATAAGCACAGGGTCTCTGCTTACCACCAAAGCCTTGTGTTAACACAGACAATGAGCAAAAGTCCACCTCATGTACATAAAGCACAAAAGGCTTTCGGTAATCAGGAGTACCCAGACGGGTGCAGAACAAAGCACAGATTTCAAAATATCGAAAGCTTGCTGACATTCGTCAGTCCAGGGGAGGGGTTCATGCACTTCTTTAGTGGTTAAGTACAATAAAGGTTTAGCAAGAAGAGAATAATTAGGAATCCACTGGCGACAGTAAGAGGTTATGCCAAGAAAAGCACGAACATTTCGTTGAGTACGAGGTACAGACATATTAGCAATGGTAGTAACACGCTCAGGGGTTAGTCTTCTTCCCGCTTTCGACAGGAGATGACCAAGATATGTCACCTCCTGTCGACAATATTGGAATTTGAAGAGAGATACTTTATTACCATGTCTTGCCAAATGTTCCAATAATTGTACCGTTGCCTCCTTACAACCTTCTTCAGTATTAGAAGCCACTAATAAATCATTTACATATTGCAAAAGTACATTTCCTGGGGGCAAAGTTAACTCATCTAGTATTGCCTTAAGGGCTTGACTGTATATACTAGGACTCTCTGTATAGCCTTGAGGGGCGCGGCAAAAATCGGAAGCTGCAGCCTGATAATGAGAAACCGAATATTTGTCTACTATCGGGATGAATAGGAATGCTGAAGAAAGAATTCTTTAAATCAATAACCGAAAAATATTTCGCTGTTGAGGGAATCATCGTGAGTATAGTAGTAATGTCAGACACGACAGGGTACTGGGGCACTACAATCTTGTTGACCTCCCGGAGGTCAATTACAAAATGATATTTATCAATATCTTCAGACTCATTTACAGTGGGTGCCTTTTTTAGGATCGGTAAAATGGGGCTATTACAAATATTGGCAGCAGTTTCCTCTACTACCCCTTTGTCAATCAAATCCTGTATAATAGAGAGCAAGGCTCGTTCAACAGCTGGTGAAATTTTATACTGCGGCACCCTGGGCAACTTCGCGTCTGTTTTCAATGTGATAGACACAGGAGAAATATTCAAAAGACCTACATCCGCATCCCCAGTTGCCCATATCATGGAAGGAACAGCAGCCAACTCCGGAGGGAGTAGCTCGTTCTTGGCAAAGAAAGCACTGTCAACTCGGTTGGTTAGGGGGATGTATGGTTAAATATACACCATCAGGAGAACAATGAATTTTAGCATTCAACCTTTTCAGCAAATCCAGTCCCAATAGGTTTTCCCCGCATTGCGAGGTAAGCAGAAACAGAGAGTCCACTGTTATTGGACCTATAGTTAACAGGTTAGGTTTTGAAATGGGGCTTACCACCGGGACTCCAGAGAATCCTACCGAAACATTATTATGCTCGGACAGAGCAGCCCCTGGGACCAGTGAATGGGCAACGGAACTATTGATTGCACCCGTATCAATCAAAAAGTTCCCAGAGGCTCCCATCAGATGCCCCTCCACATAAGGCCCCTGCTGATCGACGGGTATAGACACTCGGTCCCCACTCTGTCCATGGCTGTCCTATGCATAGGCATAATCACCGCCTCCCCCATACAAACAGTCATCATTATAATACTGCCTACCTTTCTGATTGTCGAAATAGTTTTTCTCTGAGTTACTATGGGCCACTTCTTCCCGTCTCATGTCGCTTCGATCTGTTCCACCTCAACCTCTTCCTCTCCCCCTTACAGCCCCATTCGGAGCCAATAATAGCAGACACTGAGCCCGCCAGTGTCCCTTCCTGTCTACAGTAAGTGCATTGGTTCACTCCTAGAGTAACGGTCGGACCTCCGCTGCATCCACCTCCCATCCCCCTTGGGGTGAATCCTCTACCTCCTCTCTCTCCCCCTCAGCCTCTAATAACTTATTGTACCAGTACTCTCATCTTTAGATCTTTAGTTTTCTTCCCTATTTTTTCCTTACTCTCATTCTCCCTATGTTCGTAATACTGAGCCATGCTCAGTATGACTGAGGGCGCAGAGGTAGTCCAAGTGCTTTCGGCGGTCTGCAATCGGGCCGAGACTTCAGGCAATAGATTGGTCCCTAATCGATTGACAAACAATCGAATGCCGCCTTCTGTCAATAGGACGTGGCCACTGTAATCGATAAACACGCCTTCAAACCTAGTAAAGAAGTCTGAAACACTCTCTTCCTTTTTCTGCTTACATGCCGTCAATTTACCCCAATCTACCTTCCGGGGCGGAATCAGTGAATGCATGTAAGTAATTATTTTAGCCGGTAGATCAGTTATTTCAGCTCGGGGTTTATCACCTGGTTTTCGTTCCTTATCCCAATCCTTAAACTCATTCCATGTCCCTCCTAATTCAGCAGCATGATCTTGGTCATGCACCTGGCGCCATACATAATACGCTGTAGGATTTTTCCTAGGGTCAGGGAGCTGTGATTTTAAAGAAAGAACCTCACTTCTTTTCCAGGGGGCGTAGACCCATTGCTCCTGGAATCATGCTTCCACACGAGCACTTGTAACCACATTCTGGTCATCTCGTAATTCAGGTATTTTAAGATGATAAATGGGATGTACTTCCCGCATCGGATCGGATGCTGGGATTCCCAATTTGGACATTTCAAGAACATTCGCTCCTGATATTTCACCACGGTCTCAACATTCCTACACACATCTTCTGGACCTAGTTCAAACTTATGAGCTCGATCTAAAATATCATACACTATCTGAGGAGCTCGTCCATCCGGGAAACATTGTTCCCACGGTGAAATAAGTTGATTAGACATATGCTCTAATGCATGTTGCTGCATCACAGGTTCATAGTCTCTCATAGTACTCCATATATCCATGACATGGTATATAGGATTCCGAATCCACTGGAACACCTGATTTGCAACCATCTCCTTCTCACCATAACCCACTGATGCCCGTGTATATAATGTCCTGGCGCCGAGATCCCCTGGGGCTCGGACGGAAGTAAAATTTGCTGAAGCAGGCGTCTTACTTGAAGATTGGGAAGTTAGAACTGGAGTCGGAGGGGATAAAATAATAGAGGACTTGAGAGGTGGGGGTAACAGTTCAGGAATCAGAGTAGCCGTTACCCCCGCTGAGGTAGATGGAACAAAAGAAGTTCCCCTAGGAGCCGAGGGAAGGGTTACTGCTGGGGCTGGCGCCAACAGAACTTGGTCTGAAATTAAAGGAACAGCAGGATACACACGCTGAGGGGCATACAGGGGTGGGGGCTTAGTATCAAGTAAATCTTCTATCTCATATTTTGGTTCTTTTCGAGCAACGTAGCTTTTATCTACTTATAGCATAAACTGCCTGCTGGCACAATCAATATTCTGTTCAGTCAGATCTTTATCATATGCAATAGCTTTCTGCGTAATTGTTTGCCCTACTTTAGCCTTACATAATTTCTCTTCCCTAATACGTCTACGCTTTGCCTCCTTCTGCCACATGATTAGGGTATCGAACATTGCCTGATGGCTACTTTTAGAAAACAATCGATCTTGCAAATACTGTATCTTTTTCTCATCGAAAGACCCGGTTAGGGGCCATTGCAATTCCACATTATTTTTGGTATACTTATGCCACAATGTATTAAACAGAAGGGGCCTTATACCATGCTTACAATACATGTCATGACTCGGGCTTCCCTCCGGAGGTGCAGGCTGACTTTCATCCAATCGTGTGCCTTTTCGGCAGCCACATCCAAAGCACATCTTACTGAAACAAGGCATTGTAGTCGCATTCACTCACCATCCAGTTTCATTCAGGAAAAAATCTTTACTTAATCATGGCCATATTCACACTTTCGATCTGATTCACTCAAAGGTACAAACAGAACAATACAAGACAATACGAACGAGAAACATATAACCAAAATATTCTTCAAATTGTCATGTTTTGTCCAAACCAAAAGAGCGGAGCCCGTCTACAACCAAAAGATTTTTCGAATATCATGTCTTTTCCAAACCAAAAGAACAGAGCCCGTCGACTCCTGTTCATAGAGAACTTCAATTAACTCCGAATTCCAGACCAAACAGATACCAAAATCAGGCTGTCCAAAGACTACCAAGAGATTGCCGCACAGGACTTAACCACAGACCGGCCTACGGACCATCCTGCAGGCCCTCTCCTGGTTCACCCCTGGACTATTCTGGCTAAGCCTGCTGCCTTAGTGTCGCTCCAGATGTGTCCAAAGGCTACCCAGGTGTGACTGCAGGCCTTTCCGAGAACAGTCCGGCTGAGTGCGCATCCACGCAGGCCACACTAAGGCGTTCGGTTAAAATCTCTTTATTCACCTAACAAGTCCAGGGAGCGTCCACCTGTGCAGCCACAATGCTGCCCCGTCTGACCTCTAAAGTTCTCTGTGGTCCACCGACCACCAAATCCAAAAACAGTTAACTGTTCCAACAAATCCAAATCCGACCAAAAAAGGAACAAGACGATTCACTCACCTGGAGCGCTCAGGTAGGATTGCGATTTCTCCACTACCAACTTCCGCCGACCAACACGGTCAGCCTTCCTGGGTTACGCTCGTAGGACTCCGGCGAGGGGTCACTAGCAGCCGAGGCTTTCTGATCGTGAAAGAGGAGTAACTCCAAATCTTCAGTCAGTCCACCCCCTCGACCAAAGACACCCTTTTTGTTGTCCTCTCTTCCCCGAATACGGGAGGACAACCCCAACACGGAGTCCTACCAGAGTCGCCAGCTGACGTATTGCAAATCAATCTACCCCTATAGAGCTGTACTTACCCCAGCTCATCCTTATATCAATCTAATAAATATTCAGTCAGTTGGCAGTGAAGAAAGTTCAATCATTTACTATCAAAGAAGACTCTGCGCAGAGGAGCCTCTCCCGACCTCACCCCTTGATGCTCGCAGAGAAGACTGAAGAGTTGCAGTCAAGACAAATCACATATACCTTTCAAATACCATGCAACCACCCTAAATGGAAAACTACAGAAAGCTTCTAGTGACTAGAGGAAAGACATATAAGGCACACATAATTGGCTCAGAATAACTCTATTCATTATAGTAAGGTCGAAGAGGTTGACTCCCCTCTGCCCAGCACACAGGAGTACAGACACAGCGCCTTCTGGAATGTGCTTTATCGTAGTCAAGCCCACATGTAACTTTGGGCCTTCAGACAGAGGGAGAGACAGCCCACCTTCAGCTGCTACTCTATAACTCGAGTGAACACGTGACCTTAGCTTAACAGAGAGCAGGGCCAACAAGATGGCGTCTGCTCGGATTCTAGGCCTAACGTATTAATGCACTAAAACACTCGCGTTTCATAGAAAGTGATGCACATAACTGTCATATATCAGAATATACATAGTTAGCTACATCATGCTAACAATAATATCCATCAGTAGGTGGCTTCATTTGGCTCAGTGTGCCATCTTCAGCGTTTCCCTCACCTAAAGTGATGTGCATGGTGACGATATAAGCACCACCCTAGTGCAATGAAGTCAGTCCTTTTCTTTTCACGTCCTTCAAGAGTTACCCTCATTCAATTTTTGACTGAGCTTTTTTTTTTACTTTTCTCAAAGCCTTTTTTAGATTTTTCTTCCAGTGTGGCAGGACGTCAACTAGGAAAGCTGACTTCAATTTTTTTTGTCAAATCTGTTTATTGGCATTTATATATTTTGACATTACATTAGGTGCATCATTGTAAGTAAGATAGCTCTTCATCCGTGCCTGGTTGACAAGGCGCAGACAATGTGGCAGATTAATGAGGCGACATAACCGTAAACACAAAAATTGCATGTTGGTGAATCTTGGGCGCCCAGGCATGCCCTCAGTGTAAAAGAGTCCGTGCGTTCCATCCCTATGTGGAGAGACAAGTCTTACATGTGCAGCACAACTTCAAATAGAAAATATTTGCAACAAAAGAAGAACATCAAACTGCGGCACTGTCACCGAGATACATTACAATTCGTACCCATTCCCATCCCCTAAGCCCGCCCCCCCTGTCACACCCTCATCCCCTAAGTGTGCTTGCCTCTATTTCTACTGCTTCCTCTCCGCAGTGTCATTGTTGTGCACCAGTCAGTGTGTCAGGTGTGCCGTCCACTACTCACCCCCTCCCGTCCACCCGCTGTACCTGCTTGGCCCCCCACCCCTCCCTCGCCCGTGGTGCTCTCTGCCACCTGAAGAGCGTTAAGCATGCACTCCCATTGCTCCGCCATAGGTTCCCTACTGAGCCCCACTGTTTCCTCCCTCCGGATGGCAGTCCATTCTGCCCGGGCCCATGACAAGAGGGACAGAATCCATGCCTGTACACTGGGTGCGTCACTCGCCTTCCATCTCCTAGTGAAGAGTCGTGTTGCTGTTACCATCCCCAAATCCAGGAAGCGGGACAATGCCTTATCGACCGCTTGAAATGGTGTAAGAGATACTCGGGCCAGTTACAAGGGACGGAGCGGCTGGTGCATTGCGTAAGTAGTACACTAATGTCCCTCCAGTAGGTGCCAAGTCCGGGGCAGTGCCACAGAAGATGAAGGAGGTCCGCGTTCACCTCTCCACACCTAGGGCAAGACGCGTCCGTCCTGTGAAAATATTTATTTATTAAGTCGGGGTAAGATAGGCCCTGTGAACTATATATACTTGGATTTGGCCAAAGCGCATATTTCTGGGGATGCGCACCGGGCTTTTAAGAATCTTCTCCCACTCTTTGTCATCCAGCGCTCACCCCATATCTCGCTCCCACTTTCCGCGGAGTGGGTTCAGGTCTAGTTCCATGTGTATCCGTAGGGATGCAGCAAATCACTTAATTAGATCCCTGCCCATGACATGCAGATATTGCACCGTCAAGTGCTGTGTTAGCTCCTCTGCAACATCACCCCATCTCACCGCCATGTGGACCGTGAGGGAGCATTAGGAACCCCCCAGGGGGGAGCCCGATGTCCGTGACTAGTGTCTCGTAGGGTATCAATGCTCTATCTTGATATAAGTCGCCTAACGTCTGGATGTCCGCTTCCTGCCACTGCTCCAGTATGGAGTGCGTGAGGACCCCCCCCCTGGCGAGCCTTCTAGCGGCACCGCAGGTGCGTATGGGAACATCTTTCTCGTACGGTGCAGTGCCCTGCGGAAGCATTTATATGCCACCGCCAACTACAGTGGGGTGTGGCGCGCAGGTGCCGCTAATGGATGGAATAGCGCAGTGATCCGCTCCAGTGTGTAGGGCGGCTAGCTTGTGGCAGTGTCTTCTCTTCCCCTGTCCGCTAACCAGCGGGCAACCCATTGAAGCTGCGCTGCCAGGTAATAGTGCTCAAAACAGGGAGCGGCCAATCCACTTTTGTCCGTGGGCAAGCACAGTTTCCTGAGAGCCAGACGGTGTTGGGACGCGCCCTAAATAAAGTCACGCAGGATCTTGTTAAGTTTGGAGAAGAAGGAGGGGTATGAACAAGGGCAGATTCGCGAAATAGTATAAAAGGCGAGGGAGCATCACCATTTTGGCAAGGGCCACTGCCTGTGGGTGTCAGGGGGAGCGTGGACCAGAAGCCAATCTGAGTTTTGAGCGCCGTCACCGTTCTTCCCATATTCCCGTCTAGCAGGTCTGCCGGCTGACGGTCGATCTGGATCCCCAAATACTTAGACGTGTCCGCCCGCCACTGGACTCGTGCGCCATGTAGGCTATACTCTGGATCGTCTACCTCGCTACTAAACGCGTAGAGGCACGACTTGCCTGTGTTTACTCGGAGCCCCGATAGACCGGCGAAGCGGCTTAACAAGTGGGCATGAAGCTCCGTTATGTGGCCCACGTCTCGAACAAAGACCAATAGGTCATCGGCGTACAAAGACACCTGGTGGACGCCGTCTCCCAGTGGGATACCATCTGCCAGGAGTTGTCTCATGGCCGCATCTAAGGACTCCATGGCCAGCGCAAAGAGCAGCGGTGATGGAGGACACCCCTGACGGGTGCCCCTGCCCACTGACACTGCTTCCAAGATATACGGCCCCAGCCGGACGCGGATCACAGGGTTCCTATACAAGAGTCCCACCATCTGTAGGAAGTTTGTTTCCAGTTCGTACGCCTCCAACACCGACGACAAATAACCCCAATCAAGGCAATCAAAGGCCTTTTCTAAGTCCAGCACCAGTCACCCCGCTCTGGGCCAGGCCGTCGTCGCTTCCGCCGCTACCCTGAAATACCTCCTGAGGTTCAGGGATGTGGACCAATCTGGTACAAAACCGTTTTGATCCGGATGGACTAAATGTGGAACCATCTGTGCCAGCCGCTCTGCAAGGATTTTGGCGAGTATCTTGTAGTCAGTTTTAAGCATCACCAATGGGCGATAGGAACCGAAGGACATGGGGTCTCTGTTGGGCTTAGGTAGGGACACTAAAAACGCTGCCCACAGAGATGGTGGGAGTTGGCCCCCGTGGATCGATGCCCTGTACACCCGGAGGTGCTGAGGCGCTAGGATATCCCTATTCGCTTTATAATATTCGGCCGGTCGGCCGTCAGGCCACAGTGTTTTCCCGGTCGCCAGTGCTTGGATTGCGTCTCCCACTTCCTCCAGCGTGAGCGGGGCACCAAACTCTGCTTTCTGACTCTGTGGCGGTAGGCAGCGCAACCGGCTCCAGGAATTCAGCCAACGTATGTGTTTGGCCAGTGCCTCGAGCTCTTTAAAGATCCCGATAATGCTCTGTCAGCGCTCGGTGGATCTCGTGTTGCGTGTACATCACTGTCCCGTCCCCTGTGCGAATGGCACCAATTGGGGTATTGCGCTCTGCCTTCTGCACCAGCCAGGCCAACAAGCGTCCAGCTCGATTTGCCTTGGCATGCGTCTTGGAGGTATGCCCTGCATAGTTGTGACATTGCAGTCGTTCGATTAGTACCGCATGCTCTCCGCGAAGTTCCCCAAGTTCTGGCGCATGCCTGCCTGTCCCTTCCCCTTCCCTTTCATAGCTTAGAAGCTCAGACTCTATGCGGGCCAGGGATGCGGACACTTGTGCGCGGATGTTCCATGTGGCACCGATGCAGTGCCCACGGATAGTCACCTTGTGGGAATCCCATTCCACCATGGGATCGCTCGCTGAGTCCTCGTTCTCTTCAAAATAGGATAAAATGGACGTGCCCAGCGAAGATCTAACCTCGGCGTCTTCTAACGCAGCCGGCTGTAGTCGCCATGTGGGCACTGGAGGTCGGTCCGCCTCCCAGTTAATTTGGAACCATAGGGGGTTGTGATCTGAGTGCGTTCTACCTAGGTATTCTGACTTAATCAGGAGCGGGAGCAGGGACTGGGAGCCTACTATTCGATCCAGGAGGACATGGAGATCGTGTACCACCGAGTAGTATGAGTATGTTTTGTCCATAGGGTGCTGCGTGCGCCAAAGATCATGTATGTCCCAGTACAATAACCAGTCCTTTAGAGCCTGCGCTGTCGATGTCGCTGCCACTGCGCGGAGGGGTGGGAATGAGCGGTCTAAGTGTGTGTCAAGTACCATGTTGAAATCTCCACCTAGCAGCCAGGGGAGGCCCGCGTACCGCTGAAGGATGAGGTTTAAGGACGCCAGGAAGGCAGGTTGATCCGTATTAGGGGCATAAATAGAACCCAACAGTATCTCCTGTCTGTTGAGCCTCCCCCTTGCAAAGGAGTACCTCCCCTCTGGGTCTACCTGCGTGTCAGCGCATGTAAAGGGGACGCCTGCCCTCACCCATATCAAGGTGCCGCGCGCTTGCTCTGGGTAAGTCGTGCCATGACTCTGCCCTCTCCACCGTCTGCGGAGTCACTCCAGTTCCACTCGGGACATATGAGTCTCCTGGAGAAACGCGATCCCTACCTTGTGCCGCTGCATATAGGCGAAGACAGAGTAGCGTCGCGACGGGGTGTGCATGCCGCGGATGTTCCAGCTCATGATGTTGGTGCACACCATGGTTTGTACTGTAGTGCAGCCACCCGGGGAGCCAGAGGGGTTGCCATGTTGGGCCAAGGAACGGGCTCTCTGGTGGAAATCTCTCAGTGCCGCTTCTGACACGTGTAAACCAAAACTAACATTGTAACATTATGGGCGAGTTCCCAACGGGGCATGCGTCCAAACTGGGTAATGTGACTACCTATTAATGTGACGTGGTCGCAACTCAAGCGTATGCGGTGAAGCGCGCCGCCAGCAGTGCATCAGGGTGCTCCCATACCTAGGGCCATTAGAGTGTTTGAGGTGTGTTTGGTAAAACTAATCAGTGAAGCGCACAGGGCTAGCATGGGCCACCCACGGGGACCACCTTGCACGTAAGACGCTAAACCTGTCCCAAATTAAGCCGCAGCTGTACATCTGTGACGCACTAGTGACTCCTAATGCTAAGCCTGCACGAGGCACCAGAGCCATCAGCTAACCATAACAGCATGTTACAGTGGACATATAAAGGATATTATGGACATTTTGCTGAACACAGGCAGTACAGCAGTCTATCTCAAGTCCGCCATCAGTCCCATTATGAAGTCAGCTGTCTGAGGCGTCGCCACAGGTAGAGTAGTGTCATCTGACATCACGGTGGACGGCGAAGACGATCCACTTGCGTCTATTTCACTCTGCTGCCTTTAGTCCGGGCCTCCATTCACGTTCACCGCTCCCAGTGTCACGACCGCCTCAAGTGCCTCCTGCCGCTCCTGCCGCATCTTCTCTGGACTGGGCGCAGCCTGTCCCAGGCATGCCCCTCATCTGGCCCCTCTCTTCCTCCTCCGTCTTCTGGAGTGCTGTTCTTGCCATCCACCCTCTCCTGGGCCCGCCGGTCTCGTCCCGACCACTGCCCTGTCTCCTCCAGCCAGTCCCAAACTTCCGATGGAGTCTCAAAGAAGCGAGTGCCCTCCTTGGTGACCACTCGCAAACGAGAGGGGAACAACAATGAAGAGGGGAGTTCCAGTTCCCGCAGCTGTTTCTTCACTGCCATGTATGAGCCACGTCTCTTCTGCACTGTTGCTGTGTAGTCCGGAAAGAACATCACGTGGCTGTTGCCCACCTTGAGGTCACTCATCTTCTGAGTTTCTCGGCGCACCGTGTCTCGGTCCCGATAGTTGAGGAGCTTGAAGAGGAACAGGCGAGGCCGAGCTCCAGTCCTCTGGACTTGCGCCAGCACCCTGTGTGCCCTTTCCACCACGAAGTGCGGGGATAATGTTCCAGCGGGCAGGAGCGTCTGCAGCCAGGCCTCCGTGTAGTGTTCAGGGTCCTTTCCTTCTTCTCCCTCCGGCAGGCCTACCACTCGGACTTTGTTGTGCCGAGAGCGTCCTTCTGCATCCTCCGCGCCGTCCTCTAGTGCGTGGACTCTGTCAATCAGATCTTGCAAAGCTGAGGCATGGCTGTGCACCACAGGTTGCAGTTCCTGGACCGTTTGGCATTGCGCTGCTACTGACTCCGATAGTTTACGGTGGTCCGCGTGCAGAAGCGTGAAGTCAGAAATGACTTTATCTACCCGTACTTCCTGAGAGGTCTTAGTTTGCTCTAGGGTAGTCCCAATACGTTCCACCGCTGCTAGAACAGTGTCCATTTTGGCCGCCAGAGCGGCTGTGGGCTCCATGACCATTCGTCTCTGTTCCTGCGGGGGGTCGGGCCGCTCGCTTCCTGCTGTTTCACCTGCGTTTTGTCCCTAAGCCTGCCCATTGCAAGCTGCTGTGCCGTTGGCATCAACGCGTCTGGATGTATATCCAGTAGTGGCGGAAAGGGGGGGTCGCTTCAAGTAGCCAAATTCTGTGCGCCGACTAGGGGGAAGTCAGCTGGATGAGGCCTCCACCGCCAGAATCCGCCGCCCAAGTGTTCAAGGACAGTTCGTCTTCCAGACCTGCTTCAAGTCTCCCATGTGTGCCCCTCCCACTGGGGCGTGTGTGCACAGATAACGACCCTCCGCCAGATGCGCCGCAGTTCCAGCACCCTGCCTCGGACGTGGCCTTAATGTCTGGTGGTATCAGCGGGGAGGGGGGAAAGGCGTCTAGGGCCTCACGGTGCAGGGATTGGCAAAATGGCGCCCGGTACAAGATGGCACCCAAATATCTAGCACTGTGGCCTGTCTCACCTTCTTTGCCCCACAGTCCACGGCCTCCGCTGCCCTTCTGTGCCTCTCAGTTCCGGCTCCAGTGACCGGGGTCTCCGCAGGTGCGGAACAGGATTTTAAATGGCAGGTAAGCAGTGCCCCCTGTCTCAGTTACCCAGCGGGCGGTGGCACACAGCACCAGCAGCGTTGGGTGGCAGCTTCCTGCTCCGGCCAACAGGCTCTCACCAGTGTCAAGTCTTGTCCTTGCCCCTGCAGCACGTTATGGGCCCGTTGCAGCGCTCCGTAGGCTCCCAGACTTCACCGCCGGCCGGACGCGTGCGTTGTAGGTCGCGCTTCAAGTCCCCTCCACACTGCCGGTTTAATTGGGGCTGACAGGCGGCCGATCCCCACCTCTGCCGCCCTCTCTTCCAGCGGGTGCTTCTGAAGATGCGCCAGGTGGGGGCCCCCCTCGCCTTACCGCAGTGCTGGTCCGTCGCCTTCTCCGAATGCCCCAGGGCCTGCCGCTTCAGCTGCCGTCGCTCCAGCCCCCGCACTCGGGGTTACCTCTCGGCCTCCTCAGCCGTCGCTCGTCAACTCCTCGTTCGCTCTGGGGACACCGCCACTTGCCGCAACACGCCGCAGGAGCCCGAGACTCAGGTCAGGGCTCAGCTCTCTCCGTCCCCTCTTCTGTTCTGGCGCCTGGAGACGTCCCGTACGCAAGGCCCCTGCGAGTTTTCGCGCCTTTCGGGTTCTACCGCTTCACCGCAGTCTGATGGCCGCTCTTTCACCGCCGCTGCCTCGATTCTCGCCGAGTCTCACACCGGCGGATTCCCCAGCCGGTCCCACGTCTGTTCCGCCTGGTGTAGGGAAACTGGACACACTCTCTCAGGATAATATTAGGAGAATGCAGGGCCCCATGGACAGAGCTCTAGAAAGTCGCGTCCGCCATGTTGCCTGGCTGGTCACGCCCCCTAGGAAAGCGGACTTCAAGCCTGCATTTCCGTTCACTGGTAGATGTTGGTGACGGTCCTGCACCTTGTTTGCCTCTGGTGCCTCGAGCAGGACCACAACATGAAGACCTGCATTGACTGCTGCATCATGAACCCCAAGGCCTTGAGACCATGCCCCTTCAAGATTCTTGCCCCGACAGTCTCAATCCCATTCGAGAGGAGGGTACAGGGATCTTTCACAGAGCTCAAGATCCTCATCACTCTTCAAATCGTCTTCAGGGAAGTCCCACAAGTGCAAGAATAGCAAGAAGTCAAAGAGGTAGTCGACTTCACCCCATCTGTCAAAGTCATCTGATGAGATGAGGTAGCGTCGTCATTCGAGGCCTTGCTCCGTGGTTGAGGCTTTGCCTCGGCAAGCTCTGCTCCACCCTAAGTTTCTGGGTGCCAGAGCAGCCCCTGCCTAACTTCACAACTTCTATGAGGACATGCACCTCATATTTGGGTGGCCCGTTCCCACACACATGTATTCAGGCCCTGTGGGTTGGGGTGGGGCCCCAACTGGTTCTGCACCGGCAGTTCCATCCACTCGCTCCAGTCCGGCCCCTTGGATGTATTGATTAATCTGGACTGGCGCCGGTTGTGCATCTCAACCTTTTCCCAGTGATGGTCCTGATTGCTACACTCCCAGCGCCGTCCCTATTCTCATCCAGACTGGGACTCAGGGAGGATTGAGAGGGGTCGCTGGACCTTGAAGAATCCCAGCCTCTAGACCCTAAAATGGATAGGTGCAAGGAATTGGTGGATGCCAGTGGACTAGACGCCTCTCCAAATACTGGCATGCTCTCTCCTTCTATTGTCCTATGAAGGAGAGGCCTTCATTTGCTTAGGTGTGGTGGGAAGGACATCCAAGGTCCTGGACCTTAGCCTACCCTCAGTGGCAGTCAAGACTAACATCTTGATGGAGGTGCTTCATCCTGGAGTGATGCCCCTCATAACAGCCTCTCCCTTACAATGAAGCTCTCATGGATGTCCTACTGGGCACTTGGTCCAAACCCTGCAAAGGGGCTACTGTGAACAGGACAATTGCCCACCTCCATTTCCCCACCCCAGGGAAGCCCAAGTTATTCACACAGCACCCTACCCTAGAGAGCTTGGTAGTCAAATCCTTTGCCAGTGGCCTTACAGTGCCAAAAATACAAAGTGTACATGTTGCTTTGATTTTCATTTTATAAATGCAGGAGTACAAGTACCAGAATGCAATATTCCTCCTACGTGTTTTATATAGTACACACCGAGTCCATGTTCTGCTGGTTTTCGTTTTACAAATGAAGGACTATAAGTATCAAAATGCATCTTAGGTTAATTATAGCATAAAACACACTGTACATGTTATTTTAATTTTACAAATGCAGGACTCTAAGTACCAGAATGCAATATTCAATGTAAAATGTAAATTGATACTTGTATAGCGCACTACTCGCCCGCAAGGGTCTCAAGGCGCTTGTACGAATACCGCTGTGGAACCCATCCTGGCTTTCCCTGTGAGGCGTCCACTCCTGGGCACCCCCAAGGTGGAGGCCAGGCATCCTTAGCGTTGTGGGGGCCGTTGTGGAGATTAAGCAAGCTATTGCCCAGAGTTGCAGAGTGGGACTCCATGATTGGAATAGGCACTGAGGCGAGAATGATCAGGTCCGTGGAATTTTGAGCCCAAGACCCGCCGAGTCGGGGAATTGAACCCTGGTCCTGGGCTAGACCTCTGCATCAGAATCTGCCGCTCTAATCATTGAGCCACACTTCTCCACCAACAATGTACATGCATGATATAAAACAATGCACACTGTTATTTTGATTTTCTTTTAACAAATGCAGGACTGCAGCTACCAGAATGCAATATCGAATAGACAAGAAGAAACAAGCTGCTTGTGTAGTTTAGATTTTCCACCTATGAACGCAGACTACAAGTATCAGCACACAAACTGCGAAACAGGGCAATATAAGTTGTTGTAAAAACAACTGAGGAGGTGAATCGCAAATCTCTAGTCACACACTGACCTGCTAAAAAAGGGGGGATGCTATCTCACTCACTCAGCACTACCTCATACCCCAGGACCTAAGCTAATCACTAGCCAAGCGCCTAGGAGGCAACACGTGGTTCTTGGTAGCGCTATAGATAATCATCACACAGACCTAGCTGCAGATAGTGGTGTGACGAAATACCCCCTCCCCCAGCAAAATGAGCTGAGGGGCCACTGAAAATCTCATACCTAGCATACATTCTCAGTATAGAGGCTGAACTGGGGCCCTTAAAGGAACAACACCACCACAAGAGCCTGCGCTGGGCCCCTGGCTGCAGAGAGACATAAAGTCGTCATGCCAGCGCTATGCAAATCATTAAAATAAATGAAAACATATACAAAAGCTTTTCTTTAATTCATTAATATGCGTGAAATTTTGCACACATTAAATATATTGATGTGACACACATCCCTTTATAACTGAACACCTCTTTGCCAAGCAGTCCTTTCATTATGCTCTGAAGTTAGGGCCATGCTGACGTGTTACAAAGCCCTGCTGCCTGCATGAAATTAAAATAGGCAGGTCAGCACTGATCACTTCACAGACACGGACGGAGCCCATCCGTGTCCGTGACGTGAGCAGTGCTGACCCGCCCATTTCAAGTTCATTTAGGCAGCAGGGCGTCGGAGCATTATGCGGAGAGATTGAGAATCGCTCAGGCCTGGGCTGGGCCTGGTTGTGCTTAAAGTCACTGTCTCTGGCTCACGCAGTCAGTCCGACAAGGCCAAATGGGCCCCAAAAACAGAACCGGCCCCCTGTCCCAAAATTGGTCCCCACCCCATCTAGCCTACTGGGGGATTGCACGGTGCCCGGACTTACCAGTCCGGCCCTGCTTAGAATAAGTTACAGGTGAAAACTTTACCACAAATGGCTGGTTTTTTTAACTCAATTTCAATATTTTTTTAATTTCAATTATTAGTTTCTATAGAAAAATCTTGAAGGATCTACACAAATGACCCTTTGCTGAATTCAGAATTTCCCCTACTTTTTAGAAATGTATAGTTTTCCGGGATACATTATTGCTTTTATACCCATTTTTATCACTAACTGGAGGCGGTTGAAAGCACAAAAATATAGGAAAAATAGGCTATGTCCCAGTAAAATGCCAAAACTGTGTAGACAATTTTAGTTTTCTGACAAAAGTCTGCCTATTCTTGAAATCTGGGATGATAGTGATTTTCACACTGCAAACCCTTTGGTGAAACCTTTTGCAGGAAAAAAACAAGCACTTTATTCTGCAGCACTTTTCCCCCATTTTTCTGGAAACAACTAAAATTGGGTCTATTTTGGCCAATTTCTCTGTCCCCTCCAGGGAAATCCACAAACCCTGGGTACCGTTAGAATCCACAAGATGTTGGAAGATAAGGATGAAAATTTGGCATGGTTACCTTATGTGCCCAAAAAGTTACAGGGGCCTAAGCACGAACTACCCCCAAATAGCCAAAAAAAAGCTTTGCACAGGGGAGGCCTAGCAGCCAAGGGTTTAAAAACACTCACCACCTCTAAATTCCACCCATCTCAGAACCCAAAAAAACACTTTCTACACCAGAGCTCACCTATCTTTAACTCCTAAAAAACCCTCATCTGCCCTTAACATTACATATCCTGGAACCCTAAACCTCTTGCTACCCCAATTTTAATGTAATTTTTGATATTTCCTCAAAATTAATTTTCCTTAAAACATTTTTTATTAATTGTATTTTCTTAAGTTTAACTTTCCTTAAAAGTGTTTTTCTGTGATTTCGTTTCCCTCAATGTGAATTCTCTATTTTTTGTTTTTCTACTAATATGCATATATCAATGGTCACTGGAGCGGTCTTACTTCCACTATCTTCATAAGCTAGAAGGGAGTTTTGCTTGTGCTTCCTAGATGATACTCACGAGTGGGAGCAGCTTAGAAACCATTTCAGTGTTAAGAGCCGTAAATGATGCTGTAGTTTTCCTGAGCGAGTGTTGGCTGGCATCCTTGGCCTCATAACCAGCACCTCATATAACAAAAGGCTGGTGTGAGGTGTGTGGTGGTAGTGGCCAAAGATGTACGCATTTGCCTCTCGCTCTTTTTCTATTCAGTGCAGTTCCCCTTAACGATGCTATTGAGTGATAATCTGATCACTTGATGCCATGTTGGCTTACCCAAAAATGTGAATGACACAGTTAAACAAATGGCGAACAGGACATTCTTGGTATGCTGTTTTATAGACTGACCTAAAATGGAAATGACACTCCGACAAACCACCTTTGTTGGGTTTTTTTCATTGCAAGAGTTTAGCTGACAGGTAAAGCTTTTGGGAATGATCTAAAAAGAAGTCTTAGCTTTTGCTTCCGCCACTGATTCTGCAAAACACTGAAAACAATCCTTTAGTTTCAACATTTTGAACAGCGTAAGTTATATTTTAACCGAAAGGAACAAGTTATTTACCTTGGGTAATTCTATTTCTAGTGGATACTGTATTCAACTAAAGATTCCTCCCCTTTAGAATATTACCCAGGTAACAGACAGGATTAGTATGTTTTTTTTTTATAGCAGCGTTCCCACACGCCTCTAGAAGGTGCCATACGTCTCCACGTTGACTCTCATCCACTTTGCAAGTTATGGAGCAGAGCCACATGCATGTGCCACCCCTGGGCACCAACGTCAGTCACTTGCTTGACTCTTTCAGTATCCTTGAATGGCAAGCACAAAACAATTGGAGCGATCAGTGTGCAGATCTCCAATTTGGGACCTTGGGACAAATTTGGTAAAAAAGAGACCACTTCACAGAATGGGGGAAAAGGGAGGGCACAGAATAATCTGTAGTTCCACCAGAAAGAGTGTTATCGAAGGTATCTTATTCTTCTGATGGATACTTCTAATCACAGATTCATCCTATTAAGTCGAGTGGGCTCAGACCAAAAAGTCCTTCCTTTTTAACCTGGCAGTCAAGACAGTAGTGCTTGTTGAACGTGTGGACTAATGACCTTGTCACAGCATGACAGATGTCATGAATAAGCATGCAGTGATAGCAGTTTTAGTTCTGGTTGAATGTGGTCTCAGTTCTTCAGTAAGTTTTTTCTTGGCCATAAGTAGCTGATATTAATGCAGAGGAATAATCTCCTTTACAAAGTTATTCTCTGCATTGCTTTACATTTCTTAGACCCATAGAACCACCACAAAAACGGATAGTCCATCCAATAGTCCTTGGAGCGATTGATGTAAGAGACAACAGCTCTTTTGGGATCCAACAGATGGAGTGTTTTCTCCTCTTTCAAGGGGTGAGGTGGACCACAGAAAATTAGGAGGTTGCTGTATTCCCCAAAGTGAAAAGGCATGATGACTTTTGGCAAAAAGGCCACACTTATCATCAGCACCAGTTTAGTCATCTGGTGAAGAGCAGCTGCACCGAGAGAGCCTGAACCTCATTCACATTGTGAGCTATATTGAGACCAACATTCTTTAGTGTCAGAAGATGCAATGAACAGGTGTGTATCTGCTCAAAGAGAGTACACATGAGAAATGTCAGCACAAAATTAAGTCCCACTGTTGCATTACAAACGGTTTGGAAGGATTCATGTTTGGTAAACCTTTAATAAACTGCATCACAATAGGTGATTTAACAAGAATGATTGGTAAGAAACATGCAGAAAGGTCAAAAGGATCAATAAATAACCTGTTATAGCGCCCACTGCAAGGCCTTGCTAGGCCAAAGGAAAAACAGATAACAAAATATCCGAAAGATTGGCCTGCAAATGGTCTGTTCTTCAGTCTCCACACCAAGTCACAGATTTGTCCCAGCGCCCGGGGTAAATAGACTTTGTGGAATGGTGCCTGGCAGCTTGGATGACATCCACATCTGCAGTTGGCAGCTCAAATGCACCAACTGCTACCGCTCAGACTCCATTCATGAAGGTGTAGAATGCACAGGTCGACTGGAGAACACTGCAGTGCTGCTGTCACAGGAGATTTTCCCAAAGTGGTGTCCTGACTAGAGTCCAGACCCCCATGCTCAAACGTTCCAAGTACCACACTCTTCTTGCTCAATCTGGACGAGTAAGAAGACTTGTGCCAGATAGTTTCTAACCTTTTTCAGAACTCTGGGCAGGTCCGCATAGTAACGAGACCGTTCTATGCGGACCTGCATGTTCGTTTACAGCATCTAGACTCTTTGGGGCAGTGCCTCAGTTCTCTGATATCTCGCGACGTGGCTACCTTTATCTACTATCTCGACACCGGGTCTCCACCTGGGACTGTTGTCCTGTTTATTTCTGGTCAGGGCTCTAATCAAACAATTTTGGGTTCCCAATATTTACAAATTGAATTTATCATCTTACGTATTGTGGAATGGTGTGGCTTGACACACTGATCTAGGCATCATCTCTAGCCTATCCAGATTATTTATCTTGGATTTCGATTACTTTGGATGTCTATGTTCTACTGCTCACCTCCACTATACATATCTATGGTCTTTTGAACCCAATATCGCATCTCACTTTATAGAAAAGAATTGGACGCATCCGGATTATTTTCCGTTCATATAGTCTTGAGAAATTCATGGTACTGATTGATGGTACTGACGAAACATGTGTCGGCTGTTTTTTGTTAACTCTACTTTTATGATGGCTCTTCAAATAAAGGAAATGAAAATATGAACTTTTTGCTCTTCTATCCTGTCTGAACATGAACATCACATGATACTCATAAATTTGACTGTCGTTCGTGCATACTGTGACTAATTAGTCATTTAAATGTATTTGTTCTTAAGGATTGTGCTCTTCTTGACCCCTTTCTTTGTAGCTATATAATTGCCAATCTCTGATGGGCAGTAGTCTCTCTTGGTAGTGAGTGACAGTAGTCTATGTAGCACTCCGTCTTAAATTTAAGATCCCATTCTATATTACAAATCCAGTACGATTGTCTAACTAAACATAATTTGTGTATGTGCGGTTCTCTCCATTTTGGAAGCACCACTACCGATCTTTTTGTTATTCACAATCAGGGATATGCTGTGATGTTTCAATCACCTCCCCAAGCACAGAGCTGCCTGGTACAAAACTCAGGACCCCACTATGCTTTGTTTCTTGCAGTACCACATGGCAGTGGTGTTGTCCGTGAAAAACATTAGCAGCCTCCCCTTGATGGGTGGGAGGAAGGCCTTCATCACAAGGCGATGGTAAGCAACTTCAACAGACTGACTTTGAGGTGGGTATCCACCAGAGATCAAAGTCCTCTGATCTCCACGTCTCCCAGATGACCTCCCCACCCAGCAATGACAAATCCACCAACATCCACATATATTGGTACAAAAGGGAGATGGGCTTGCCACTTGTCAGGGTAAAGTTCAGCAGCCACCACTATAGATCTTGTGCAGTCTCCTTTGAAAAAAAGATAACATTCGACAGATTTCTTCGGTGCTATAGGCCCACTGAGACTCCAGATACCAATGCAACGCCTGAATATCCAACTGATGTAGTGGACACTGAGGCTTACAGATCAAGAAGTTTCAGAGTTGCTCTAAATGAAATTCAGGATCAAGGCTCAAATATCGGGGTCATACACCAAATGTCCTGGGCTTGTTGTGGCAGAGGAAATGCCCTGAACTGTACTGTGTCCAAGACAGCTCAGATAAAAGGAAGTCTTTGCAAAGGAGTCAAGTGTGACTTTAGCTCATTGATTGAGAACCCCAACGATGTCAAGAGAGTCACCATCATCTGGAGATGGTCTACATCTATATTAAAAAGGCAGAATTGATATAATAGTGCGGAGCGGTGGGAAACTCATTATTTTTTAAGACCTATAGTATTGTTGTGAGAGAAAGCATGAGGATCAAGAAAATTGTTTTTATACATCTTAGTCTCATTTTGTGAATGTTTGAAAAGAACACTTGTTATCCATTTCTATCTTTTGACACAGCTGAGAAATTGGGCCCAACCTTCTGCAAAGAAGAGTTCAGTTTGATTCCTTTCGGCCCTCCCTTACTTAATGACACAAGTATATCTCAATCCATAGCAAAAGCAGAGGACTGTGAAATAGTGGAGTTTTATATATATATATATATATATATATATATATATATATATATATATATATATATATATATATATATATATAACCTACTGGCGGTCGCCAGTAGGTAGTTAAAGTTAGGATTATTTTCAATGCAAAATTGCCCGAACGGCTGAATGGATTTCCACCAAACTTGGCAAAATTGTAGGGACTGGTAGCCCGATGTGCCTTTGCTATGTCTCAAGATATGTGCTCCAGTGGATTATGAGTAATTTAGGTTCAAAAAAATATATATATCTATGGCCGTGCCCCGGTACGCGCACCGGGGCGCTAACCAGCGCGCTACGCGAGTTCGCGCGCGGAAAGCTGATTGGCTCTCGGGTGTCTTTCAACATTCCAAACAGTCCGGAGCGGCCTCCATCTTTTGTCTCGGTAGGATCGAGACACAAGAGGTGGCAAAAACAAAGGGGGAAAAGACCATAAGGGGGCAGAGTAGACCCCCCCTGATCCCCTAGGTTTGATGTGGGGGCTTTTTTTTGCGCGGGGGGAGCGCCCGGTACGCGCACCGCGGAGCGTACCGGGGAGCCAACAATGGGGAAAAAAGAATGATAGAGTTTTAAAAAAAATGTAGCCTTTTTTTATAAATTGGAGGTAGTTCTAAAAGAACTTTTTTTCTTCTTTTTGTTGTTTTATATTTTTTTAATGTTTTTTGAACATTTTGTACTTTTTTTGGCTTTTATTAACTATTTTATATTTTTTTGTTATTTTTATGGAGAGAAACAAAAAACAGGGAATTGAAAATGGCTCAACTGGAGCAAAATAAAAAAAAGGAAAAAATTAGGTTTTTTTTGGGGCAATTGTGGTTGTCACCAGCAAGGAGGATGAGCTTGATGCTCTGTTCACCATAGGAGATGGTCTTACCACAAAAAAATACATGTAATTCTGTATTCCCCAAACCGTGGTTGTATGTAAGGGATTGTCTCCCTTGTCTCTGGTCCCGATGGAGTGGGTTGCTTTCTTTTGGAGGTGATGTTTGAAGATTGGGGAGGGTTACTGGCCAGTTCTCTCATCTCTGCAGCAGAATAGTTGTTTGGATGCTTGCGCTGCATGTGTCTAATCATGGTATTATTACCAAAAGAATATTTTTTGTTCGGGTTCCCCCTTGAAAGTTCCATGTCACAGATTAGGCAAGTCACCTTGGGCGCATTGACTTTCTTCTTGCCCTCTGGGATAGAAAAAAACTCCCATACAATGTGTGGCCTTGGCTTGTATGGGGTATTGTCTTTTGGCAGCCACCTTCTCCTCTCCTTCCTCCTCCTCCTCCTCCTCTTCTTGACCACCAATGCAATGTTGGGGTGGTCCTCTTGGTGGTGGTGGTGCAGATGCTCCAGCTGCTGCTGTTACTGTAGCCATTATAAAGTACAAAATTTTGCACACAGATGTTCAAACAGGTCTTCCTCAGTCAAAGGACAAAGTCAGAATAAGGAAAAAAGGTGGGGTCTTTCATCATTTGGAAAAAAAACTGTCCTGAACCAATGAAAAGTGTTATTTTCAGGTCACATGACCCGGGCTTTCATCATTTAGAAACCAAAACTGTTCTGCACCAATGAAAAGTGTTATTTTTAGGTCACATGACCCGACGCGCTTACGCGACGCACCCCCGGGCGCGCCACGGGGCGTGTCGCGTAAGCGCGTCAGATGATTACGTTGCGCGATCGTATTCGCTCGAGTATTTCCAGGTGCGCTTACGCCGTGCGTATTACGCGGATGCGGCTACGTGATACGTCATGATCTTTTTGTTCACGGCAATAGCGATAACGGGACGCTCACCGGTGCGCGACCCGGGGCGCTTCGAAAAAATGCGCTTTCCAGTGCGCACACCGGGGGGCGCACCGGGAGCGCACCAGGGCGAAAATAAAATAAAAAAATATTATATAAATATACAATATAGGATTCATTATAAAAAATATTACATTTCATAGGTTTGAGGCCCTATATACAGTTAGGAATTAGCATTTAAAAAACCTTTGAAATTCACTGAAAAAACCATAGGTTTCACACCAGTTATAGTTAGCAGGAAGTTTTACTCGCATAAAACCATTGAAATTCCCACGTTATAGTAAGTTGGACTCACTATAGTGATGTCATGAGTGATGTCACTGACCATGTCATGAGTGATGTAATATGTGACGTCATCAGCAGTGCATTGCATGCGCAAGTTATAGTGAGTCCAACTAACTATAACTTGGGAATTTCAATGGTTTTATGCGAATAAAACTTCCTGCTAACTATAACTGGTGTGAAACCTATGTTTTTTCAGTATATATATATATATATATATATATATATATATATATATATATATATATATATATATATATATATATATATATATATATATATATATATTTATTAATACATTTTCAGTAAACATCAAATCAACATTTGGCATATAGAAGTCGACCAAGCAGTACACATCCCTCCACTGCATCATATGAGGGACTGATAACTTCTATTGACATACTAAAGTGTCATTGATGTACATTGATACAATATGTACATTGTTTCTAATCTTTTTTCCCAATTCTTCTAGTGAACTTTGCATATATATCCCTGTCTTGTGCCTTTTTCTATATCCCATTTTTCTGACACTAGTCCACCAGTAAGGACCCGGGCCATCAGCCTAGTGTATAACAGACATATCTAACTCAGAAACTCTGGCCCAAATCCCTCTTTTCACAGTACCACCCAAAAACTTTCTCAATTCAAGGTGTCAAATACTTTCTCTGTATCCAGCATTACAAGTGCAACTTTCATCTCTTCATTTAGGGTCATATGCAGGACATAAGAAAACCTATGCAGATTCATATGCATTCCCCTCCCAGGCATAAACCCACATCCACTAAGTACACCACCACCCTTCATGAGTGCATCCCTAGAGTTTTTTACAGAATCTTCTTATCAACATTCATCATTAATAGGAGTCTGTAGGGGCTCAGATCCCTTAGGTTCCGACACAGCTCCGACACCATAACAATTAGTGCTTCCTAGATGGATAGAGAGTGTATACCTATGCTACCAGCCTCTGTAAACACAGTCAATATTATGCTGGTGATCTGTGACACACATCTGAGCATGCTTTTAATAGATTCAATTAGTTCCTTCCCCAGCAGATCAGCCTCCAGTTTGGTGTACTGCACCTCACCAATTCTGGGTACATATATGTCAAGGAATCTGCTCACCCGTTTCAGGTCCTACTGTGGGCTTCCTGTGCATCGCAACTAAAAGTTCACAGACATCTCCTTGAAACCCAACTGAACTGAGACCACTCACAAACAGATCTCGGTAATGCTAATATTATTGGTGGAATGCATTACCGCTTTTGGAGCCATGCTCAAAACTGATCCATCTTGTCCACTTTTTTTTTTTTGCTTTGCAGTTTTTTATAGCGCAAACTTGACCCGAAGGTATCAGAAGACTTTACATGAGCACCTGTTACATTACAGTTGAACACATTCATTTTTAGGCACAAGGAGATTAAGTTAATTGCCCTGAATCACAGGATGTTTGAGCCTCCCGCCAGACTCAAACCTGATTCTCCAGCTTCATGGTCAGCCGCCCTAGCCTTTATGCGACACCTTCTCCCCTGTGGAGTTTCTCTCTGCAATCTTGGAGATTGAATCAGTCCAAGCTTTCCCACAATTCCTGCACTCTAATTTTAACTGGTAATTTCACGGCTTCCCCTACACCATGATCTGTCATAGTTCCCTGTAGTCACGACAGTTCCTTCTCTTCATCTCTAAGTTTAATTTCCAGTTATCAGCGTGTGCCACGAACTCAAGACATACACTCCACTTTTATCACCACCTTAGTGGTCTCCCATTTATTCCCTCTTGTTTCAGTGGTGTTCAAGTAACTATCAAAGCAAGCATTTGCAATGCAATAGGTATTGCATTTATTAAAGTTAGAGCTGTTGGCATTGAAAATAACAATATTTTTTAACTTAGTTTTTTTATTTGCAGTGGAGTTATTATATTTGCATACCACTATTGACAATGGTATAAAAAAGCAAAAATAAATAATATAGTCATTTTCAACACAAACAGCTCTAACTTTAACAAATGCAAGACCTATTGCATTGGAAATACAATTGGTCTTGCATTTGTTGGAGTTATTGGCATCATAAATGCCAATGTTTTTTACCTAGCCATGTTGCAGGACGCATATGTGGCCACATGGGACCTCTTTTGGCTACATATAGTACTGCTCCCTGCAAAGTTGCCACTATTTTAGCATATTGCAGAAATTGCCCTGGTCCCAGCTCAAAGGTGGTCACCGCCTCCTGATAAGTGATGAATTTATCGTCCGGATAGAGGGCGGACAGCATCAGGCAACCCCCCTCCTTCCATTTATCTGGTGACATGACCTGGTCTATTTGAACCCCCCTACTGCCACAGAAGCACTCCTAGCTGTCGGTCCCCATATGTACTTGCCAGTAGGGACCTCTCCCAAGAGGAGTCCATGTCTAACCAGGCAATAGCATGTTGCAATTGTGATGTGAAATAGTGTAGTTCTAAATCCGGGATCTCTAAACCCCCTTTGCCCAAGCTACGTTTCATAACCTCTAAACTCACCCTACATCACTTCCATTCCACAGTGATAGGACCAGCAGTGCATCCAGTTTCCGGAATACCCAGTGCAGAAGTTCATAGAAGGAACCTTGCATTGTGTACAGACATCGAGGCAGGACCACCATTTTTATTAAGGCAATCTTCCCCATCAGGGAGAGTTTAAGTGTGTTCTAGAAGGCGATACTACCCTGCAGACCCCGGATTATCCTCCCCATGTTATGCTGGTAAAAAAATTTCTGATTCCTTCCGATCCATATCCCCAGATAGTGAAGCGTTCTTCTACCCATGAAAGCACCAGCTCCAGGCGTTGAACCCCTCCCAGTCGTTCCCTGATCCAACCGCGTAAAGCTGTGATTTCGATTTGTTAATGGAAAGCCCAGAGGCTGCCGTAAACTGTGACAGTGCAGCTATCAAAGTCAGCAATGACTGGGTAGGCCGATTCAAGTAGAGCAACGCGTCATCTGCGTACATCGATACGACATGCTCCATATTCCCAACCCATATGCCCTGTCCCTCGAGTACCCCGCGAAGATGACAAGCCAACGGCTCCAGGGCAAAGAGCAACCCTTGCCGTGTTCCCCTCGTTATGGGTATTATGTCTGATATGTAGCGTCCCATGCGCACCCTGGCCACCAGTCCAGCGTAGAGCAGTTTTTTTTAAAGTACCTGCCATAGCTAGGCCCATCTGATCGAGTTGAACGCTTGTTTGATATCAAGGAACACTGAGGTGTTCTGCTGGGCCCGTCCCTCCAGTGATCGCATAACGTGGGCGAGACGGCAAACGTTCCGCAGCGTATTCCTGCTCTGTATAAACCAGGACTGGTCATCATGGACCAGCCGCCGAAGATAGGGAAGGAGCTTACATGCCAGCACCTGGCTGATAATTTTAAGATCCACTTTCAGCATTGAAATAGACCTATAAGAGCTGGGAAGAAGGGAATCTTTTCTTGGCTTGGGGATCTTCACTATCAATGCTTCCGACCTCGATCATTGGCTTCCGCTGTAATTTCGAGGAGTTTTGGGATTAGGACCCCCATACTCCTTATAAAGTTCGGCGGATATGCCGTCAATCTCGGAGGACTTCGCTGTCTTCAGTTGGGCGATTGCTGCCCGTATTTCCTCCCCCCAAGGGGGCCTCGCAATGCCTCCTGACTGTCCATGTCTATGCAAGGCAGTTGCATCTCATCAAGATAGGCCTCCACGACCTCTGGGGCCATGGGGGGCTGGGGCTCAGAATATATTTTACATAAATGGGTCCTAAATACTTTAATAATCTCATGTTGGGAATATACCGTCTTGCCCAGATCATTCTCAAGTGCCAAAATCGGGTGGGGTTGAGTTTCCACCTGAATAAGACGTGCTAATAACCGCCCTGCCTTGTCGCCCTCTGTGTACCATCGTCGCCTGCTAGTATTTGTATTAAATTTGCAGAGCGAGTCCCATGTGTCCCCTAACGAACAAGTTACTTACCTTCGGTAACGATATATCTGTAAGAAACAGTAGTTGGTATTAGATTCCTTACCTTAGAATATCCCCAGGCGTCAGACTGGACCCGGAAATTTTTGCGTAGCAGTACCCTTGCGCGCCGGTAGGCGTCGTCGGTAGGCATCATGATGACGTCATCGGAGTACTTAGATGCTGCCTCCGCGTGCTGACGTCAGTTCTTAAACAGGTGGAAACGTGTATGTGATGCCTTTCAGAAAACGAGTTACAATAGGGGACTTGAACAAAGATGGTTGATCAGGCAGCCTTAGAAAGGCCGATAGGGCGGAATGGTAGCCCTTGATAGTGCCCAGAGCAGAACCCTGCTGGGCAAGAGAAAGAAGGAAGAGAAGAACCTCAGAAAGAGTGCCAGAGAGAGGATCCACAGCCTTTGCTGTGCACCATGCCACATATCTGTTCCACCTGCAGGCGTATACCGAATTTGTGGAGGGACGCCTGGCTGCCAGAATGATATTACAGACTTCAGGAGGCAAGTCAAATGGCCTCAACTGTCGCGGCTCAATCTCTAAGCATGGAGGTGGAGACTGGACAGGTTCGGGTGGAGGACCGTCCCCTGTTTCTGCGACAGAAGGTCCGCCTGAAGAGGCAGACGGACCGGGGGATCGACTGACATACTGAGTAGCTCGGGATAACAGTACCTTCGGGCCCAGTCCGGAGCCACAAGGATGACTTGGGGCCGGTCGCGTTTGATCTTCTTCAGCACTCCGGGCAGAAGTGGTATAGGCGGAAAGGCGTACAACAGACCGCAACTCCACTCGCGACGAAAAGCGTCTCCGAGCGAGTGCCGCCTTGGAAATTCAAACGTGCAGGACTGATGACATTGCGCGTTCTCTTTGGTGGCGAATAGATCTAACCAAGGCTCTCCCCACTGCAGAAAGAGACCTTGCGCCATGTCCGAGTTCAGATGCCATTCGTGATCCATCATACACCGGCGGCTGAGTTCGTCCGCCCTGGCGTTCAGAGAACCTGCCAGGTGTTGAACCACCAGGGTTACGCCCTGATGTTCCAGCCACTGCCAGAGGTGCAGAGCCTCCTGGCAGAGGGTCCACGACCCCACCCCGCCCTGTTTGTACCACATGGCGGTGGTGTTGTCCGTGAACACCTGCACTACACTCCCCCGGACAGAGGGGAGGAATGCCTTCACTGCAAGATGAATCGCCCGCAGCTCCAAAAGGTTGATATGGAGCCGGGACTCCGCCGGAGACCAGAGGCTTCTGATCTCCGCCTCTCCCATGTGGCCTCCCCATTCCTGGAGGGACGCGTCTGTCACCACTATGTGCTCCGGTTGGGGAAGGGAGAGGGATCTGCCGCTGACCCAATCATGGTCCGTGAGCCACCACTGCAGCTGTCTTGCAGTGCCCTCCGAGATCAGGACATGGTCGGACAGGTTGCCCTGATGCTGGGCCCACTGAAACTTCAGGTCCCACTGCAGAGCCCGCATCCGCCATCGGGCGTGATGCACCAGAAGGATGCAAGAAGCCATCAGCCCTAGAAGCCGCAGCGTCAACCTGACCGAGGCTCGGGAGAAAGGCTGAAAGATTGGAATCAGAGCCTGAATATCCCAAACCCGCTGCTCGGGGGGATAAACCCAAAACTGCGCCGAGTCGAGAACCGCTCCGATGAAGAGGAGCTTCTGAGAGGGACACAGGTGTGACTTCGGCACATTGATGGAGAACCCCAGCAGGTGCAGGAGGTCCGCCGTCGTCTGGAGGTGGCTGACGACTGTCTGGGGCGAGGTAGGGGAAGACTGAAACCCCTAACCTGCACAGATGAGCTGCGACCACCGCCATCACTTTCGTGAACACCCGTGGGGCGCTGGTAAGGCCGAAGGGGAGCACGGTCAACTGAAAGTGCTCATGGCCTACAGTGAACCGCAGGTAGCGCCGGTGGGCCAGCAGGACGGGGATGTGGAAATAAGCGTTCTGCAAGTCCAACGCTACCATCCAGTCTCCTGGGTCTAGGGCAGCTAAGACCTGAGCCAGTGTCAGCATTTTGAATTTCTCCTTCCGGAGGAAGCCGTTGACGTTCCGTAGGTCCAAGATAGGGCGTAGGCCCCCTTTACCCTTCTTGGGTACCAGAAAGTAGTGGGAGTAGCACCCACACCCTACTTCTGGCCCAGGAACGCGCTCTATGGCCCCCTTGGCCAAGAGGGCCGTAACTTCCTCCTGCAGAAGCCACAAATGATCCCCGATACGCGGTGGTGTTGCGGTGTGATGGCTGGGGGGGTCGTCTCGAAGGGGAGGGAGTAGCCCCTTCGGACGATTTGCAGCACCTGCCTGTCCGATGTGACAGTGCGCCAGTGGGAGTGGTGATGGCGAACCCTGCCCCCCACTGGCGTCACATGGGCCTGAAAGCACGGACTCGAAGGGTTTTGAGGCGGATGCTGCGGGGGAAGGTGTGGACTGGCCTCGCCGTTGTCCCCAACCACCTCCACAGCGGTTTCCACAGCCGCCACCGTGTTAGATGTTAGTCTGCTTTGCGTGGCAGGCAGCAGGTGTGGGGGAGCCCCTTCCTTGGCCACGAAAGGAGCGCAAGGCACTCGTTTGCTGGCGCGTGGCCGAGAGGCCCAAGGACTTGGCCGTAGCCCTGGAGTCCTTAAAGCGCTCAAGCGCATGGTCTGCATTGTCGCCAAAAAGGCGACGGCCATCAAACGGCATGGTCATGAGGGTATTCTGGACATCCGCTGAAAAGTTGGCGGACCTCAACCAGGCGTGGCGATGAATCGCCACCGTCGTTGCCATCGCTCTGCCCAGTGAGTCGGTGGTATCCAGCCCACACCAGATGGAATAGCGTGCTGCATGTCGACCCTCCACAAGGGCTTGGGCGAGTTTAGCCTTGACCTCCGCCGGGCATTGTGGCAGCACGTCCGCGACCATGTCCCACAGGGAGTCGGTGTAGCGGCCCAAGAGGCATCCAGTGTTGGAAGACCACAGTCCCAGACTAAGGGAGGAGAATATCTTCTTTTCATAATTCTCATACCTCTTGGATTCCCGATCAGGCGGAGCCGACGGGAATGCGGTCTGGGAGTTTGAGCCTGGATGACCAGGCTCTCGGGGGTGGGGTGGGTGGACAGGAAATCAGGGTCGCCCGGGCCGGGCGGTGGCGTCTGGCCACGTTCATATCTACAGTCTGACCTGTAGCGGGCCTGGACCAAGTGCCCAAAAGAACGTCAGTTAAGGCCTCATTAAAAGGCAGCAGAGGCTCAGCCGAGCTTGACTGCGGTTTAAGGACCTCAGTGAGGAGGTTAGTCCTCACGGCCGCGACGGGGAGCTCAAGGGCCAAGGCCTTGGCCGCCCGCATCAACACCACACTGAAGGTTGCCCCCTCCTCCGGAGCCACGCTAGGAGGTGAGACAAAACCAGTGTCTGGCAAAGTGTCCAGCCCACTGGCATCCCCAAAACCTGTCCAGTCCTCCTGGACTCACTTGTCAGAGGGTCCCCAGACCCCTCCCAATACTCCTCAACACCCAACTCCTGATAATCAGGGTTGTCAAATGATGGGGCCGGTTCATTGAAGTAAAACTCCCCAAGCGGCGTCGAGAGCGGCGCCCAGCGGCGCAGCTCCGCCGCCGAAACCGGTTCGAGGGAGGTATCGGGGACGGCGCCGGAGGTGACACCCGAGGGACCGGCGCCGGTGAGGTCATCAGTTCAACCGGCGACGATCCGGATCCAGAAGCGGATCCAGTGGGGCCCTGCAGTGCCAGGCCCTAAGGCGCCGGCGGCGTCGGGGCCGAAGCACCTGCCGGCGTCAGGGCCGAAGGCCCCAACCCGCTTGGGCCCCCAGACAGGTCCACTGGGCCCGAAGGTGCCGCGGAGCCCGCCGGAGGAGTGAGGGACCTCATGGCCATGAGGAAACGCTCACCCTCCTCCGCCGTCGCTTGCTGCCCAGGGACCGGAGGGTATGGGGCAGGTCGCGAAGCCCGCAACTCCGACGGAGCCGCGTGAGCGGTGTCACCCGAACCTCCGGCCGCACCGCTCGACCGTCGGGGGGAGTCGAAAGAGCGATGACGTCTCTTCGACTTCTTGTGCTTACCTGACGACTTTGGGCCTGAGGAGTGATGGTGAAGACGGGTCCACTGGGCCCGAAGGTGCCGCGGAGCCCGCCGGAGGAGTGAGGGACCTCATGGCCATGAGGAAACGCTCACCCTCCTCCGCCGTCGCTTGCTGCCCAGGGACCGGAGGGTATGGGGCAGGTCGTGAAGCCCGCAACTCCGACAGTGCCGCGCGAGTGGTGTCACCCGAACCTTCGGCCGCACCGTGCGAGCGTCGGGGGGAGTCGGAAGAGCAATGACGTCTCTTCGACTTCTTGTGTTTACCTGACGACTTTGGGCCTGAGGAGTGATGGCGACTCTCGGAACTATGATGGCTCCGACCCCGCGACCTGTTCCTCGACCTCTGTCCGGACCGGGCCCTCTCGCGGCGCGGGCCGAATGCCGGAGTTCGAGCCGCTTGCGGGACCGCTCCCGCCTAGCTTTCGAAGTCAGGGCCCGGCAGTCTGAGCAGGTCTTGTTGTTGTGATCGACGTCGAGACAGTGGAGGCACCGGCGGTGAGGGTCGGTGACCGACATCAGTCGGTCGCAGTCCCCACAGGGTTTAAAACCTGGCATCCCTACCGGCACCGTTCGAAAAAAGACTCGAAAAAACATTATCAAAAGGGATCATAAAAGGTTTAGTCAAAAAATGACTAAGGTACCACTTTTTACGGATCTGCGCTGCTGGCGCGGAAAAAAGAAGAACTGACGTCAGCACGCGAAGGCGGCGTCTAAGTACTCTGACAACGTCATCACGGCGCCCACGACGGACGCGGAGCCGCAGACGACGCCTACCGACGCGCAAGGGTACTGCTATGCAAAAAAAATCCGGATCCAGTCTGACGCCTGGGGATATTCTACGGTAAGGAATCTAGTACTAACTTGTTTCTTTCAGATTTCTGGTGCCCGTCATCCCACTCCGGCAGCCTCTCCTTGTTCGTGGGAAGGTCCATCTCCAGTGCCGCCAAGTGTTCCTCATACCGCCGGAGAACGCGCTCTAACACTTTTTTAACCCCCACCTCCGTGGACAAACATATCCCTCGTATCACCACCTTCATCGCGTCCCATTCGATCGCCCTGGTGCTGGCTGAGCCCCAGTTGACCTTCAGATAAGCCCCGAGACGCGTGAGATTGCGGCTTTATAGATCGGGTCGCCAAAAGCCTCAGTGTTTAGCCTCCATAGTGGTACCTTAGGCCTCGGTCTGTCTAACAAGTATTTGAGTAAAAGCGGGGAGTGATCGGACAAATAGCCAGCCAGATATTGCGTCTCCGCAATACGATGCACCGCCATCCTTTGGACAAAAAAATAGTCCAATCTACTGTGGGTATTGACAGCAGGTGTGTGGCACGAGTACACCCGACAACTGGGTTGCGATGTCTTCATGCATCCAATTAGCCATAATTCTGAAGCATCTGGCCCATCGCTTCTCTCGTTCTAGGCTTGGCATCCAGTTTTGGGGGGTGTCTGTCTAACTCACGATATGCACACAGGTTATGTCAGAAATTCCTCAATAATTCCTCGTCTAAGATTAGATAGGTGATCAACAGTATAAAATGCTCATCAAGTGGTCATTAGATTGGAGGTGCTTCTATCCACAATTTTCCTACAAGATACTACCAGAAGATCCTCACAAAGACTGCTGTACTGTTGCAGCCTCCTGTTTTACGCAGAGAGCTGATACCAAACTCTGTCTGAGAGGAGAAGAGCGGAGCCCAGTTGGAGTGTGTTTTCCCTAGGATGGTCGTACCTCCCAGCTACTGATAACAGCTTCTAACTGTATACAGGTATGCAGTGGGCTGAGTCCTCCTAAGCAGATGAAAGTTAAGCTATTCCATGCTCTCATAGTTTACGCATAGTAGTTGGTTCTAGGATGTTAGGTTGCCAGATGACAGTTTCCACTCTGGTAGAAATGTTCATACTATTTTCGTTGTTTCTATGTGGTTATTTTACATGTGCTAAGCAAAGGGATGAGACAGTTGAAATAAAACACCTTTAAACATAAATTGTCTTTTTCTTAGTGCAGTGCTTGTGTGTGATATTATAAAGGATGAAACTGGGTTTGAATTACCACGGAGCCCATAACCCCTTTCTAAGGGACTCTTGGTAAACCAGAAAGCATGAACCCCACATCAACATATGTATTGAGTGGAGTTGTGTGGGACTACAATAACATGTTCTTTCACATTCGAGCGTTGATACACTGAACTAAGTTCAGGCAACCATGGGTGTGAAAGCAGACCTTGTAGAAGCTAGGCCAGAGTCTTAGTTTATGCAACAACTGGATGTGCTTAGTGGAGGCGGAAGGCAACCACGGTCAGTGCTGACAGTTTCAGCTCCAGATCGGACATCAGGGTTGGCATTGGTGATATAGGGACTGGCGTTGAAGAAAGAGGGACTGGCGCAGGTATTGGGGCCAGAACAGAATTCGGCGTGGAATCCGAACCAGGTTCACGGGGTACAGATGGCGCAGAGGACAGATTCTCTTGTGAAAATGCGACTAGAGGACCCTGTGGATCTTTGGGCCTCGAAGGCACGCCAGAGGGAACAAGAAAAGTGCCAAAAACATCAGTATGGCTTCCTTAAAATCCTTGAATTGCAGCTGTGTTACATCTCAGGTGCATAGAGATTAATTGCAGAATCAACTCCTCAATCAACACTTGGGAGCAAGACCAAGTGGAATCCTGACACTCTCGAGAATTCTCTGTAGATAGGGAGTGGCACGGTGGGGTGAAGTCTCGCTTTGTGATTTCTTCTGTGGCTTTGACTTACATGATGACTTCAACTGTGAATGCGACCTATTGCGAAATCGGCCTCAAGAGCGGGTTTGCACACTCAACTCTGAGTGAGAGCAGGACTTATATGAGGTCCGTGATTTCTGACTATGTCCGGTGATGTACAGCTTCGCTTAACGGTCCTGGATATCCTTCGGGTGCATGAGGGCACACTAATCTCATGACTGAGATTTGTGCCTCAAACTCAAACACCTACGGCACAGCTTGAACGCGTCTTTTTCGAAAGTCATGGTATGGTTTGAACCCTACAGTCTTAGGTAGGGATATCTTTTCTTGCACACTGGATTTAAATTTGGATCTTCAACTGTGGAAAAAGGGAGCAGAGCTCCAAATCTGCATTTGAAGGCACAGAAAGAAAGGAACTGATGTCCGCATGCAGAAGTGGCACTTATATACAGTTTCATTTCTGGAGCAAAATAAAGCCAATGGAGGGAAAGCAGCATGGAGCCACCTAGTGGCATTAGGGAGCACTACTATGAAAAAACGTCCAGATCCAGTCTGGCAACATAGGAATATGGTAAAGTTGAGGAAGCTGCGGTTAGAAGTATCCATAAGAAACATTTGTTTAATAAGATTAACCGATCAGCATCATACTTTATTGTCTCACAGAATACTGAGATTTTCTACCCAAAAGTAGGTCCTTGAGAATAGAGGGACAGGACTTTACAGAACGTGCTCGCTATTATCAACAGAATGCTGTTGTAATCCTTTACTAATGGTCTTAAAAACAACACAGTTCATGGCAATTGCAGACACGCAATATTTATTCTTTAGGCATTATCATAAGATACATCACAAACACACCTGAGGTCTAATGCTTGAAAAACAACAAACAACAAAACAAAAACAAATGCAGCAAAGTTAATTTTATTGAAAGCAACATACGAAGCTTACAAGTAAACATAACTCCAATCTTTAAGGCAAAGCATAAGACGAGTATAATCGTTTTCTTTTATTGTGTGACTTTAAAAAAAATGTATCTTATGTAATTGTTTGAAGTTTACATACATTGCCTTCGGTTTTAGGATGCCCCTACAAATCAGTATTAAGTATATTATTTAATTCAAATATTAATTGAAAAAGGATCACTGTGAAAATAAGCGCCCCCGCATTTAAAACAAAAGGCGTTTCTGCACTCCTTGAAGTCCTTCTCCACAGCAAAGCAATGCCATTAAACATAATCTTTCAGGGCCTCTTTAAAAAAGCCCATTTTTTAACTGCAATTTCCCTTTCTATAATACTGCACTACTTTTGGAAGTAAATACTACTGTCCACTAAGCACAGCAACTGATTGCTGAGCTAATCTTTATGGAAGGACACATAATTACCATTCTGCCAGTGTGCCTCCCCAAGTAAAACCCTTGCATTCCACTCATGCAGCGTAGGCAGTAATGAGGAGACGTGAGAAGAAAAAACATACCCCTGCTGAGATCATCGAAGTTCAAGACTTACCGTTTTTCGGCCCGTTAGAGCCAAATCTCACCAGCAAAAAAACGATGTAATATTTTGCCTTTTTTGGACATTAGCAGTATTAAGTGAAAGATAATTACATAGAATACAAATTCAAACTTATTGGGACTTATTTTGAAAAACGTTCATTTACAATCATGCCACAATTACGGTCATCGTACTTTATAGTATTGCTTTCTCAAATCATACTAATTTGTTAAAACACATCTCACAATATTGCCTACATGTATTTATTAATGTAGAAAAAATTAACTTCTTCAAAGTATTCAGGAGAAATGGGTTTTAAGGTGACCTCGACATGACCCAGCCATGTGAATGTCAGGCTATAAGGACATTGCTAAATATGGAAAGAAGTTTAAAAAAGAAACACATTTCATTTTTAAAAGATAATTTCAGTTCACACAAATCAGCTACCAATGAATTGTTCCAGAGGATACTGAAAATAATAAATTAAAAACGTACAACTGCATTTTAAATAAAATGTTACTCTTTAGAATCAAAAGACAACCAAGCTTGGTTGTGGCAAACTATTTATTGACATTTCTATACAACTCATAACTGAAATGTCAACATTTTTACGACCTGAGTTACTGAAGCAACTTGTACATACACATTTTACAGATAGACGCGAGAGTTCAATAGGCAAACAGTACCACATACCTCGTTATTGCAGCAGTTGTAGGATATATACTTGCTATTGACATACCCATCATTTAGCAGTGACCAGTTTTTGGTGGACAGAAGGAGGACAGTGGGGAGCTCCCATGTACGGAGAGGTGAGATTCTAACTTGAACGCATTGCAGGGACATTTTGCCACATTTACTGCTTCCACAGGGAATATGGTGACCCTCTGGTAACGGCACCATGTGCAACCTTCTAGCATTATTCTAGTGCTGATACAGTCTGTAGACCTGTAAGAGTCCAGTGGCGTAACACAGGCCCCTGCAGCCCCCACAGTGCTGGAGGCCCCCCTGAGCACAGTACTCTTGCCAGAAAGCTCCTGATTAAATCCGAAGCGGAGGGAGGGAGGGGTCCATGTACCTAGCAGGGAGCCCCTCAAGTTTTGTTACACCATTGGAGTCCTTTACCCCAAGTAGAGCCAGAGCGGCAAATGAGATAGACTACATTCAGTGGGCAGTGGATGCCGAGGGAGGTCTCAGACAAGCTTCGGTGAAAGCATCAGGGGAGAACCCTATCAAAAAACACAGACAACGATATGTGTTATGTTAATGAGATGAACACTGGTGTACAAATGAAGGACAAAAAGGTACTGAAACAAATGTTTATGGCGGGAAATCTCTGAAAATAACACCTACCCGCAATATTTTCAGAAGCTTACATAGCAAAAATGCTACTGCCCCAGCTTCCAGACCTATGCATTTACAGTTCTGCTTCTTATGGTAAGGAGGGGACATGCCCTTTAGTCCATCTGCCAGTGCTGTTGTACGAACCTCGACAACATCAATACACATGGATTTTGACAACACCAAATAAGAGTATTATAAAATAAGCAAACGGAAATGAATATCTTGATGGGTTGGGGTCGTGGGACCACCTGAATATTCAACTAGGTGTCTTAATAAATATGTATGAAATTATTTACATCTAATATATTTCAGCAGAGGTTTTTGGCAACTCTCAATAAAAGAATATATTACTATTCAGTGAATCATTAAGCCCAGCCCAAATATCTCATGGAATTAAACCAAAATAAAGAACGCTGCTTTGCTTTTCTCGAAACATTCTGAGCAACTGAAGTAACAAATGCTGCATAAACACTGTTTCACTGCCATGTCACAACAGCAGTTGAGAGACATTAAGTCAGAGAATGCTATCATTTCATCAAAGGCGAATATCCTCGTGTTATTCCAGTTCAAGTGTAAAACTACACTTGAACTGTCATGGCAGCCTATTTGCAGACTGTCTATGTCTGATCCAGCTTGTCATTCAAGAGAAAATTCCAGTTCAGAATGTGCATTCTTTTCAATACAAGGTACAACTGGTGTTCATGTTCAAGCTACATGAGACACAACATGCATTCAAGGACGCTTAAAATCATGATAACTACCTCTAGACAGCATTCGCTATGCAAATGACATCCAATATTAGTGAGGATTTTTCTATGATTATTCTTAATCAATAATTAACATTCATAGGAACCTTATGAAAGGCAGTGAATTCGATATGCATGTTTGTAAAGAGTAAACAGAATTATGATCTGACATGCTCTTATTTCCACTATTATAATGTTACACTTGTTTGTAGGCCTGGGTGGTGAACTCCACTCCGTTCACTGAGTTTTCTTCACTCCATGGAGCTTACGGAGTGCAGAAAGCTACGCTCCGCGTAGTGCGCAAAGTGTTTTCCCGGCTAGCCAACGGTAAGTTTGCGAGCCCTAGCTGCCACTCAGGTAGCATTTCTAGATAGACCAGCGCGATCGGCAGTTCGCATTGCACTATGCCACTTGCGGAACTCCGCTGAGTTTTTTTGTCACTTTGCGGGGTTCTGGGTAGCGAAACTCCACGAACTACGCCCAGGCCTGCTTATTTGGTCGCCTCTTGAGCTATTAGTAGTGGTGAAGGCCAAGGAGTGAGTGTGGCAGACAGTATTTCGTATAGAGCTGAATATATATTGCCATTCCTTTATCACTGTTTCATTGTGAAGACTTGGTAAAGGATAAGAGAAATAGGATGGAAACCTGAATGTCTACGTGATGCTGGCTAGGTGCGGAAAGGGAATGTAGTGACCAAGGTCATGGAAGGCAGATAGGGTATGCAAGAAGACAAAAGGATGAATGGTAATCCACTGCTGTGAAGCGGTCATCTGTAGGTCTGGACTGGAGACACCTTTGGGTCTCTTAAAGCACAGTGGTCGGGGAGGTAAAAGATATACAGATAATTATAGAGTGAAACACGTGAGACATTACAGGGATCAGGAAATTGGACAAAAGCAGGAAAATGAACTTCAAAAGTCATAGTTTAAGCAGATGTAGGTTCCTTGTTTTCTTTCTTTCTTCATTCTGGCTGATGCTCCTCTGGGACATCACCGGATTCTCCAGTAATGGCTTCTTGGATACCAGATTCAGACTTGCTTTCCACAGGGGGCGCGGAACTAGCATCTCCAGACTCTGTAGCATCGGCATCATACACAATATCTTCTGGGTTTGGAGCCTGAGGGCAGAACTCTTCAGTTGGGTAGATATGATGGAAAATGGACTCGGCCTGTGAACAATTAGGTACAATTAACCACAATGTTCAAAGAGGATAGTGTTAAACAGTACAAAAGAGGGACAGTGTGACATTCATTACACGGAGGTTAATGTCAAGCATTACTTAAAGCAGATCTGAGCACAGGGGGAACATCTGCACTCCCTTGCACAGTTTAAAGCAGGATCACTGCATTCATCTGATCTTGTGAAAGCATTCTTGGTGCCCAAGCTATGACATGTTACCCCATCTTAGAGGCGTGTTGAGGAGGGAAAAAGGAGGCACATGAGTGTTTTGCACCAGATGAGACTGCCAATATTTCAAGTGAAAAAGAACGTTTACTTCTAAAACACCTTGTTCTGGGAAATATTTTATAAAGAGGCTGCCAGGCGTTTACATATAAACTGGCAAGACTGGTGTATTATAATTCTGTTTCATTGTGAGAGAGACGGTCTAGTTTTCATGGGAGCTGTAGTGGTGCAACCATAACAGTTATTACCACTGTTCAATGTGAGGTGGGACCAGGACTCAGAGAAGAGAAGTCTTGCGTGGGTCATGCGGCCCTTCACTTCCCTTAACAAAGGAACAATGGTAATAACTTGAATATTATTCTCCGTTTATCTGCAAACATGGGTTATACCATGCACTAGTTATCCCAGATCCCATTAATCTCATTGAACAAGCCCACAGCGTGAAGCACTGATGAGCTAAGATGTGATACAGACCCAGAATATGCAACTCTAGTATGACAAAAACATGGGGTATAATAATTGATTGTCATAATACATGTAGGATTTTGCATCGATAACTACATTTGCACCAAGTACCATGCATTACTGGGCCAGATTTATATTAACTGGTATTGAATAAATATATACATACATATGGAGGAAGGGTAGATAGGGATGACTGATATGTTGTCAGGAATAGGGTTTTACATTTGGAAGAGAGGTACTGGTACCAAATCAGCAAACTAGCTCTGGTTAAGCCACAACTCAGTACTGAGGGAATCTATACTCATTCCCTGGTACTTGTAGCACAAGCAGCAGACAATCCTTAGGTAAGTGCAGGTTAAGTTCAAGTAGTAGCCATAATTTCAACTTTAAGAACACATTCCAATAAAATTCCCAAATTATTTTAGAAACAGAAAAAACTGAATGAACAAAAAAACTGATTTAGAGTTCGATGAATAGCTACACTGTTGCAAATATGAAGGATATCCTGTCCGTCTATATGCAAGTGTCAAAGGATGTAATGCAGTTGTGATAATTTAAATGGAAGATCTATCACATATGTCGTGGAGTACCCCATCTGCCAAATTCTAAAGTGGGCTTTAAGACTAGCAAGAGGGTCATCAAAGTCAAAAAGTTTACTGTCAAACTTAGCCTCAACTACTGAGAAATGTTCCTTCTGGTCAATCCTACATAACTTAGCTCCACCAAGTAGGCTTGTGGGCACCAGGTCTCTTTCAGGGATCAGTCTCTGTAGTCAGTTGGGCCCTCTTGAGAATAACGAATCCTTCTGCTTTTTGTGTCCTTGGAGCAGGTAAACAGGAGGCCAACCACTTGATTCTGGGAGCGCAGTTCCCAACCCTGGGTGCCAACTGCAGTCAGGAGTCCTTGTGAGAATCCTCTTCTTCCAGGAGGATTCACAAATCGTCTTCCAGCAGGGCTTTTGACTTCTTTGGATATTTCCCAGACATTTTCTGAAGAGGTGGTGGTTGAGGTGCCAGTTTTATCCTGTGCAATAGCCAGTGATTAGAGAAATTCTGCAAGTAATACTTTTTTTCTTGCAGTTCTTACACCTCCTTTTGCAGCATGTCCTCCCTGCTGAACTATAAAATTACCCAAAAGCCACAGCTTCAAGATAGCAGAACCTAGATGACACCGTGAAGACCTGTTTTCAGTTCGTTACCCATTACCATATTATTATTATTTTTTATTAAACATTTTATTGGATTTTAAAATACAGAAACCCTACAATCAATAGACCCCCCCCTCCCCCCGATCGAGCAAACACAGTGCAACAAGTTAGCTTTCCCGTACACCAGTCCATCGCAGGTCCAAACACAGCCATTCAGCCAACAACCCCAGACCGGGCAGGCGGCGAATACTACATAACCGAAAGGTGAAAAATATAAAGACATACTGACAAGAGAGGACAATTTTACCCTACCACTCCCCCCTCCCTTCCACCCTTGCTCCTTCCTACCCCCTCTTAGCCCATGGCCATTTGTCAGTGCTCTTGGGATAATCCTTGCCATCCCATCATTTCCCCAAAACAGCTTCTTCCTGACTCCCGGGTCCCTCATATAGTGCCAAGCAGCAAAATGGCCCTAGCTGAGGTCACCTCAATGCCAGACCAGACATGAGACCTTCGCTTGAATTTCTGGCTCCCCATGTAGCGTCCTGAAGACCTATCAGGGCCCTGGAGCCTCCGCCCCCACCCTCCTCTGAATACACTGGGTCATCATCAACACCCCTACCACTAATATATGTCTGGTATAGTCCCCAGATATTTTTCGGGCGGCTCGTGGGGGGAAGCAACTCGCTTTAGTGTTCGGACTGTATGCAGCAATAAAGCATGTCATGAGCCCAGCGTTTAGGTGTAGGCACCGGTCCTCTCATCCAACAAAGTGCCACCACACGTTTAGCCATAAGCATCCCCATGTCCACATGCCTACACACTGCAACCGGCAGCCTCCTAAAGTGACCTAAAAGCGCCAGCGCGGGGCCCGGGGTCAGTTCAGTCTCCACTATCTTACTCATCTCAGTGAAGATGTTCTCCCAATACTCCCGCACTCCCGGGCACATCCACGCTAAATGTAGGAAATCTGCCTCGAGGCACCTCTCACACTCAGCCGATTGGTGGAGCCAATATCTATGTAGCCACTCTGGGGTATAATACACTCTATTAAGAAATTTGAAATGCACCAGTCTGTGTTTGCCATTTAAAGATATCCGCCTGGTGTTGCCACAACAGTAGCGCCACATATCGTCATCTATGGTAACTTGCAAGTCTCGCTGCCAGGCCAACCGCGCGCCTTCGTGAACCGGTGTTATCTATGGGTCATAGCAATTTTGTATAGATTAGTCAATAGTTTGCGGGGAGTCTCGGTCTTTATTGTATATGAGAGTTCAGGGACCTCGGGCGGCTCAGCCAGATCTTCCCCCAGTAGTTCTAAAAGGGCGCTGCACACTCTATGAAATTTAAAGCGGTGCAGCGGAGAGGCTGCCCCTTCGCTCCCCCCCACCTGTTCCCAGGATTTAACCGTCTCCTCCTGAAATAAATCCCCCGCAAATCGAATGTTGAGCTTATGCATGGCTTGTATCACGCCCTTCTCTCCTAGGGGGGATAGCCACTGGGCCCACTCTACAGGCATACTGGGCGAGTACAGCAACGCTCCTCCCTGTAATTGCAGGAGGCAGTGCCATGCATGATTAGTAGCCGTAATAGGATCCAAGATCCCAGTCCTACGTCGGCCGGGTTGAAGACCGTCACCGGGAGCGGGGCTGCAAAAACTCTTTCCATCCGAACATGGGGAATGCGCGTATCACCATGTATCCGGTGTGCAAGTGTGACGCTTGAGCCACTCTGTAGTAAAGCTCCAGGTCTGGGGCACCAAGGCCGCCCATGCTACACGGCAGTGTGAGGAGTGTCCACTTAGCTCTAGGCTGCTTACCCGCCCATGCTAGTTTGATCATTAGCTGAGTCAGTCTCCGAAAGAAAACCTTAGGCAACACCATCGGGATAGTAGCAAACAGAAACAGCAGCCTAGGCAGCACCACCATTTTCATGATTGAAATGCGACCCAGGAGGGAAAGTGGGAGTCTGCACCAGGCCTCTACGTCGTCCTCTAGTTTGCTGAAGGCAACCCCGTAGTTCTCATTGAATAGAATCTCAGCATCAGTATGAAGCTGGAAACCTAAGTATCTGATCGATTCTGTGGTCCACAACATTGGGTACTCCATGTCAAATTGCATGGTTACTGGGGTGAGAGGGAACGCCAATGATTTTGTCCAGTTAAATGACGTATACTTGTAAAGTGCACAGCTGCCCCAGCAAAGGGGCGTCCCGGCGCTGTATACCGCTGGGGAACCCATCCTGGCTTTCCCTGTGAGATGGTCCCTCCTGGGTATCTCCAAGGTGAAGACAAGCATCCCCGGCGCTGATGGGGCCGTTAGTAGAGATTAAGCAAGCTATTGCCCAGAGTTGCTGAGTGGGACCCATGGTAGGAGTAGGCACCGAGGCGAGAATTATCGAGTCCGCTGACCATGGCCCAAGACCCTGCCGCGTCAGGAATTGAACCCTGGTCCCGGGACGAACTCTGCTTCCGGGTCTGCTGCCTCTAACCAGTGAGCCACACCACTCCACTTCACATTCAGACCAGAGAGGGCTCCGAAGTGTACTACCTCTCTAAGGATTGATGACAAATTGTTTTCAGGGTCGCGGACATACAGCAGAGTGTCGTCCGCATACATGGAGACCACGATCCTATATGCGGGGAAGCCTATACCCTTGTTGCCATGGTACTCCCGCAGTGCACACACCAGTGGCTCCGCCACTAGGGCATATAGCAGGGGGGACAGCGGGCACCCCTGTCGAGTCCCCCTGCCAATTGGGAAGGAGTCCATGACCAGATTGCCAAGTCGTAGTCAGGCCCTAGGCTTGTTGTATAAGGAGTCTATCATTTGGAGAAACGGGTGACCCAGTCCCATCCGCTGCAGCACGAGTTGCATAAAAGGCCACTCCACCGAGTCAAAGGCCTTCTCCAGATCTAGGAATACTGCTATTGCCTTTGTGTCTGGCTTTACGTGCTGCATGGTGCCCAGGGCCGTACGAATATTATATGTTAGGTTTCTACTTTAGATGAAGCCCGCCTGTTCCCGCACGAGCAGCGTGGGGGCTAGGAACGCCAGGCGATTCGCCAACACTTTGGCGTACATTTTTGTGTTGACGCTCAGCAGGGAGAGAGGCCTGTACGAGCTGCACTCATCGTGTGCCTTACCGAGCTTAAGAATAGTCACTAAGAGCACCTCTCTCATTGAGTGCAGCATGCTACCCTCTATGCAAATATCATCGAACAGTGTCGATAGGTGCGGAAGCAGCAGGTCCTGGAAGGCTTTGTAAAAGTTGTAAGCCCGTCTGCCCCAGGGGCGCTGCCCGACCGCATGCCCATGAGAGCCTCAACAATTTCGTCTTTCTCTATTGGAAGCATCAGGAATTCCCTGTGCGTATTGGTGCATGCGTAGTTCTATGTGTTGAAGGTAGTCTAGTATTTCGTCATCAAGGTCTCCACTCTTGGAGGAGTACAAGTTCATATAGAAACCTCTGAACGTCTGTGCGATATCGTCCTCATTCGTGAGGACTACGCCCTCCTCAGTCCGTAACTCCGTTACCTGCGGCCTTCCCTTCCTCCCTTTCAATACCCTTGCAAGTACTGATCCAGGTCTCTCCTCCTCTCCGTATGCGCGAGCCGTAGCGTACTTTCCCATGTGTTTGACTTCCCTGTCCGCCTTCTCATGATATTCAGTCAAGAGTGACTTGATCTCTCCTTCCACAGTTGCGTCCGAGTGCCTACGCTGCCGCTCCTCTAACCGTGCCAACTGCCGCTCCAGCTCCTTTAGTCTCTGTCTAATGGACTTAAGTACCCCTGAGTGCTTGGACATAGCTACTCCCCGTATGTAGACCTTGAATGCCTCCCAAACTGATTGGAAGCTGTCTACAGAGCCTAAGTTGGCCTCAAAAAAGACCTCATTCGCTTCTGCTAACTCTCCTCTGAACACTGGATCGAGAAGCGAGTATGGCGGGAAACGCCATGTGAACGGAGGAATCGTCCTTCTAAGGGTATCTAGCACTAATAATAGTGGCGAGTGGTCAGAAAGAGTACGTGGGAGGACTTTGCAACCCCGTAACTGCCCCATCATAGAGGAGGATGCCAGCCAATAGTCAATTCTGGTGTGTACATCATAGTAGGCTGAGTAATGGGTGTATCCCCCCTGCGCTGCGTGTTTCAACCTCCACACATCCTCTAAGCCTAAGCTGGTAGTTACGCTGTGTAGTGTTAGCGCAGCTGCAGAAGGCCTGCGCGTAGGGCCCGCAGATCTATCCAGCGCCGGGTCAAGCACTAGGTTAAAATCCCCACCCCACAGGACCTGTGTTGAATTATATTCACGGGCTATCACTGCCAGGGACTAGTAGAATTCCAGGGAGTCGTAGTTTGGGCCATAAACATTAACCCCAGTCCTTTACATCGTGATATAACCTAACGACCTTCAGTGTCCGCTCTTAGGAGCGCCAGGGTGAGTTTCGATTTGTCTCTGTTACACACTCCGGAGCCAACTATCTGGGCTACCAAGACCCCCGCTCCCACCCCAGTGGGAGCGGGGGTCTTGGTAGCCCACAACCAGGAACAAGGCCAGCCATCGTTCTGCCCCCAAAATCAGTCCTCACAGCACACTGCGACTCAATACCTTTACAAAACTGCATGGCACACAAGGGGGCAGTGGGTCACTCCTGCTCGTCTAGCTGGCTGCTCCCCTCCCCACTGTCAGGTGGTTTGTTTGTGTCCCTGCGATGGTCTCTAGACCATCCCTTCAAAGCTTGCTGCAGGGCTCTAGGGTCAGTAAAGAATTCAAAGAAGATGGACTAAGAGAGGACATATATCCCCTAATAACATTCAGAAGACTAAGAACAGTAATTATGTCCTTTTCAACCTGGTCCACGATAAGAAACAGCTGACACGTGTTTCGTCACATCAGGTGACTTTCTCAAGGCTTTAACCCTAATTCTAAAGGGTATTGAATACGACGAGGTTTCCGAGTTTGCAAGATCATCAAACACCTAAGGCAGTTGCCAAAACTTTGGCAATAATATCTCAGGGTCCTCCCAAATGTTATATAGATGCCTGTACATACAATCCAGTATGCCTCAAGTCCGAGGATTCTATCGTTTAAATTTAGTTGAATCGTATATTGTTTGTTAAAGGGCTCAGGAGATTCAATAACTGGCTCAACGTTTCGCCATGATTAGTACGATGTGAAGATCTTTCATCCGTGTGGAAACTATATGTACAAAATCAACGTTTAGAAAAACCCAGTTGGCTATGATAGGCCTCGTCTGTTCCCCAGCAACTGGACGGACGGCTCACACTTCAACCAATAAGGCAGAGCTATCCTTGGAGCCAATGAAAGAAAATAGAGAAATAAATTGTGCATTATAAATATGCTGATCAAACGTGATGCAATTCTAACAAATTATGTGGATCTGACAATGTTGCTAGGCTACTGACAGAGATCTTTAAAAAGGGGAATGAGTGAGACAACCAAAAAGCAGCATCTATACATTTCAATCCAAAAAATTGTAGAACCAGTTTTTTCAAAATTATTTTAAGATAACAATCCTTTTTGCCTTTCACCAAAAAAGTTCCTTATGTGAAATGATTAGCTCATGAAATATTTTCATTTTCATCTTCAAAAAGAAGCTCGTCTCTGCTCATCTGGACACTGCAGCATAAGCTTGTTTGAGGCCACACATATATACATATAGGTCTCAGAAAATTGTGCTTGGTGGGTTTATTTTTATTTATTTATTTAGTTTCTTATATAGCGCAGGAATTCGACCCCCGAAGGGGTATCTCCGCGCTTACGATCTTACCATAAGCTGAACTAAACAAGGATACACAGGCAGGAATACTGGAAAGACTACCAGGTCAGAAAAAAATGAGTCTTTAGGCATTTCCTAAATGCAGTCAAACTAGAATTTAGCCTAAAAGTGAGGGGCAAGGAGTTCCAGAGAATAGGGCCTTTATAAGATAGAGCTCGGCCTCCCGGTCTCTCCTTTTTGATCCTAGGTACTTGGAGCAGAGCTTGACTCTTAGAGCGCAAAGAGCGACCTGGCTCATAGAGTCTGAATATTTCAGATAGGTATCTGGGACCAACTCCAAACAGGCATTTATGAACAATGCAACAAATCTTAAATTTCACCCTCTGGCGAATGGGTAGCCAATGTAACTTGTGGGACATTTAGAATCAGCCTGGCAGCTGTGTTCTGAGCTACTTGTAGCCTGCCTAACTGTTCTTCATTGGCGGAAATGAGCAGCCCATTGCAATAATCAAGCCTGCTAATAACCAATGCCTGTACTAAAGTTTTTCTGTGGCTATCTGCTAAATAGGGAAATACCCTCCTCAATAGTCCAATGACCCTCAGACAGGATCCTGTTACCTGGATAGCATGATCTTTAAGTACCAGAGACCGATCAAGCTTGACCCCAAGATTTTTCACTGTCTTCTTTGGACATGGGGCAGGGCCTAAGTCAGGAGGCCCCCACTCAGGTGACCAGAGGAGCGGGGCATCTCCGAAGAGCATGACCTCCATCTTGCCCACAATGTGGGGCTTAAGCATGAGCCCTGTGGTGAGCTCCCTAGAGATGGAAAAGTGGGAGCCTAATCGAACACTTTGTGAGCGGCCAGTGATGAAACTCTCTAGCCATGATAAGGCCACTCCGTCGATCCCTACCCTCTTCAGACGACTGATAAGAATGTCATGTGACACCGTGTCGAAGGCAGCCGACAAATCTAACAGCACCAGAATCATGGAGCCTCCTCTATCCTGTGCCATCCGGATGGTACCAGTCACGGAGAGGAGAGCTGACTCTGTGCTGTGATTTGGTCTGAACCCAGATTGAGAAGGGCCCAGACCGTCCGCTGCCTCGATGAATTTAGACACGTGTGTGTTGACATACCTCTCACTCATCTTACTCAGATGGGGCAGGAGGGAAATCGGACGGAGGTTGTTAAGGTCTGACCATGGTAGCGCCGTATTTTTACGAATAGGGTTCACAACTGCCCTTTTCCAGACACTGGGAACCTGCCCTTCCTTAAGGGAAAGGTTGATCAGGGTTTGAAAGCTCTGGGCTAGTAAGCTTCCCAGAGCGGCTATAATCTTTGCAGACAGGAGGTCTGTGGGTGATCCTGATTTAATTTGGCTATATAAGGCAGTGACTTCGGACAGGCTAACCTCTGGAATCGAGGTAAAAAGGCAGCTTTCATTCGCTGGTAGTCGAGGACAGAAAAAATTAACATTGTTCTTGATATTTGATGCCTTGGTGATTTTGTCATAAATAAGTTCAATCTTATTCTCAAAGAATGCGGAAATATCATCGCATAGAGTTTGAGTAAAATCATCAGGGCTTTCACACGATGTGGGCTTAACGAATGATTGGAGAATTTTATAAAGTTCTCTTGCGGAGTTCCCTGCTTCTGTTATTTGTAACGCAAGACTATTTTTCCTAGCTTGTTTTATATGTTTGTGATAATTTGATTGGGCCTCCAGATATAGCTTTTTACTGGCAGGTGTATGTGTTTTTCTCCATGTCTTCTCCAGTCTTCTACATTGCTGCTTCTCTACCTTCAAATCTTCAGTATACTAAGCTTCCTGCTTGGAATTGGGATACTGTTTATGCAGTTTCAGCGGTGCAAGTAGGTCCACTGCCTCTAGGAGTGCTTTGTTAAACTTAGTCAGACCTAATTCGATATCATCGTCTTCAGAGAGGGAAGGTTCATTCCAGACTTTCTGAAGTTCTTCTACAGTAATTTTGTGCCATTGTCTTCTCCATACTGCAGGGAGTGGCTTTTGATGTGGTGGATGAGAACCTAGTAAGATAAATCCTATCACATAATGATCCGACCAACTAACAGGAATTGGGGGACAACATATTATTTTAGGACAGTTAGTTAAAATTAGGTCAAGTGTATGTCCACCCGAGTGCGTTGGACCCTTGTTCTGGATTATAAGTCCTAAACTTGAGAGGTCAGCAACCAGGGCCATAGTGTCGGAATTATTAGGTAAATCAATATGAATGTTAAAATATCCAAGGAGAATAAAATCTTCCTTGGCTTTAAAATAAGGTGCTAAAAGCTCCATAAGAGTAAGTGAGAAATCTGAGCATGGGCCAGGGGGGCGATACACTAATGCTCCCTTCCAGTGAGTTTTGGAGGAAAAGAGATTTTAAAAATCATTATTTCCATATGAGCATTGCATCTATGGGGCGTGGCTTGAGCGCCGAGGGTGATGGCGGCGTGAGCCCAGAGCTCCGTGCCTCTTCCCCTGATAAATCCTGCTACATACGGCGGAGAGCCAGTGTGAACCCCGGCGCTAGCAGAGCGGGCCGTGGTGACTGGCGAGGCGTACGGAGGGCATCAGCGAGGGCTGCTCCATCGAGTGTGGCCGCCGGGCCCCGGAGCGGCCGGAGCGGAGGGAAGGAGGCACCTAAGATGGCGGCTGCATCGGAGTGCTGGGAGCGCTGAGACGGACCGGGCCGCCTGCAGCAACGTGACCTGGTGATCGGAGACGGCTGCGAGCCACAAGGCATCCGGAAAGCAGCTTCCCGACAACCCAAGGACTGGGCAACCCTGATAGCTGTAGCTATCGCGGCGGGAGGGACCGGCCGCTGGTGTGACGCGAGCGGCCGCGATGAAGGAAACGGCCGCCCGGACGCACCTGAGGTTCCGTGACAATTGTAAGTGGTGTTTTCGACTCGCACGAATATGGTCGAGTCTGGTATCTATGAACCGCAAATGACGAGTTTAGTAAGTGTGCGCAGTTTCGCTGTGCTAACTTAGACCGTTCGTTTGTTACGTGGGTTTTTCATCTGTACCCACGGGTTCCATCTTAGATACGGCATCCATTTTGTCTCTTGCCCTCAAGTAGCCAGCGAACGGACGCTGTCCGCTTCGCGACCCTGGGACTCCCAAGATATTTGCGGAAGACACATGTTCTTTGTAAGTGTCTTTATGACGAGGGGGATGCTACTGTAAGGCAGGTGGCGCCGCTCGAGGCTCATCTTGCCGCACGGACTTATTGTCTCAGCCGTGCATCTCATTAGGCACGTCCCTTTGATGCCTGTATCTCGTGCTTCCCGACACCTCCCCTTTTACACCCTTTCCGATCTCCCCACTGTCTCCGTTTTCCTTTGCACCTGTCTTTGTTCCTATTTCCGATCTACTTTACTGCTGATTGGAATTTGCTAATGGTGGGAAGATGGGTTTTTACAGTTGGGAACCGCCAATTGTTTCCGCACTTATGATCCGGACCTCATGTGTTTGAAAGCGACCAAAGCGACCCCTCTGGGGGATGATGGTGGGAACCGGGTTGTAAAACTTTGTGTACCATGTTACCCTATGGGTAAAAACTGTATAAAAGGAGCGATCCACAGAACCAATTTGAAGCAGTCTCCCCGAACTACACTCGATGTACTTCCTGTGATTTCTGTTTTCCCTGCAGCAAATAAACCTTGAATCTTTGACGTCAGAGGAAGTGTCCCGTGTCTCTGTGACTTGTACGCCGGAGCAGGTTACCCACGAAGGTTTCAGGTGTTGTGCCCTGGCACCGCTGGGTCCAAAAGAACCCAGTCCTTCAGTTGGCGCCCAACGTGGGGCTGCATCAGTGGTACCGGTCCAAGCCCGACGATCGTGAGGAACTTCGTGTGAAATCTCCGAGGGAAGGTGCACTCCGCTTCATCGATCCTGTTGTCGAAATAAGTGGCCCGAAGACTTTTCCCGCGAAGATTCCCGCCTCCTGACGGCTGTGACGGACTGCTGCCCTGACTGTAGACCTGTTTTGGCGCCTGGCGTAGACCTTGGTATAGCGAGACGATAGACGGGCCTTCCTGGTGACGCCATCGATCTTTGAGTTAAGTATTTGTGGGTCGCTCCCATAGTTCTTGGTTGTTGACACTTTAGCGAGTGTCTTTGTTGTGCACGCTGTGTGAGTGTTTTTGTCGGTGACACTTTGCTAGCGTACTTTGTTGTTGTATTTGTTTGACGACTGCAGCCGCCAAAAACCGAGGGTTTTGTTCTTTGCTGGGACTTGGTAAATCCCGTAACCCTTGAAGTTTGTGAAACTCGGCTAGTGTGCAAGATGCCTGGTCGCAGTACTTTGTTTAGTTGTTTCAGACCTTGTGGTGCGGATTCCCTGCTGGAGGACTCGTGTCCGATACCTCCAGTTGGAACTCCTACTTATGACTTATATAGCAAACATGGGCTAGGCCCGATTGCTTTTAATGATTATTGGATTAAATATACAAAGAAGGACGGCGATCTTCGTTGGCCACCTCACGGTAGCTTCGAAGCGTCGATCTTAGATAATTTGGAAATAAAGTTGTTCGAACGTAAATCAAGGCCGGCCATGTTTGATGCCTTTCGGTTGTGGCGCAAAGAAGCCCGACAGAAAGAGATCAGACAGAATAAACGTAGTGAGCGAGATAATGTTGCTACCATTGTAAAGAAAGCTGAGCAGTTTCAGCGTGATAAGGAGGATAAGGATAAGGAAGTGTTTGAGAGATTACAGCGTATGACCATAGATAAATGTTATCCTGCTTTACCTACGGAGTCGGATAAGAAGGAAGAGGCAGTTGAGGATCCTTTAATGTCCTATCTTATGAAGTCGCCACCTCCGTACGTTCAGGGTACCGCAGCTCCTGTGGTCCCTGCCGTACCTGTTCTTCCACCTATTGTTCCTCTACCAGTTCCTCAACTTGCACCCGTTCCTCCGACTGTTTCTGCTCCTTCGTCTGTTTCTATTCCTACTGCTCCTCCGCTTCCACATACTCCTGCTCCCGCTACTGCTCCTGTTCTGTTAACCCCCGTTGTTGCTACTGTCTCCACTCCTTCTCTTGTTAGTCCTGTGTCTTATCTCTCTCCCTCTACTCGTAGTCGTAATTCTCCTATTGCACCAAGTTTTTTTCAGTCGCTTGGACCTGTTTTTGGGTCTGCTGGTTCTGATGGTCCTCAGAGACGTAGCCAGCTTCCTGGTAACAGGGAACGCGCTGCGCTATATAATATGGCGATGGGTTGGATGGACAATCCGCAGAGAAATCCGCCCCGAGTTGTTCTTGAAACGTTTAGTCAATTCAACATACCAACTCAGAGATATGTGTTTGACGAAATGTGTAAGTTACTACATGACCAGATAGCGGCCGTTGCGCCTGACGAGGTGCTGACCGCCCTGTCTAATCTTCGGCTTCAGTTCGCAGCTGGACTGATAGTCGATACTAATGTCCGACGTGCTATTGAGCAGTTGCTGTCTTTTCGTCTCGCTCCTATTCCTCACGCACTGTTTGTTGAGGATCTTGAACGCCAACAAGCCGAGTCTGGCCAATATCCTATGCGTGAAGTTCCGCCGGTTTGGGTACCCGCTGATAATACTAATGTTAACGCTCCAGTGGCGGCGCATTTCCAGAGAATATGGATACATCTCCCATGGAAACGATCGGAAGTGCTTCAGGTGAAACAATCTTTGCCCGATCCTCGCAAAAATCCTGCTGGGTATTATAAGGAATTATCGCAGCTCGTAGATGCTACGGTGATGAATCTTGCCGATATCGACATGTTGTTTGGCAACGTCGTACCACAACCGGTATGGGCTAAGATTCGTCACCAAGATCACGCAAATGAATTGGGTGGTGATTGGAATGCCATTACAGCGGCAGACGCTGGACAAGCGGCTGCTACTAAACCCGATCAGTTGATTGCTGATCTTCCCCAGCGAATCATTACATTAATGAAAACGCTTATGCCAGCTACGAGGGTAAATTGGGACAAGTTGTCAGCTTGTAAACAAAAGAAAGATGAGAGTGTTTCCGACTTCTTTACGAGGTTTGAAGAAGCATTCATTGATCATAGTGGACAGGATGTGGGTACTGAGGGTGGACAGAGGTTGTTCGTGGATAAATTTGTGTCGAACTTGTTGCACGATTTGAGCTATAAATTAAAGAATTCAGAAAGTGCATGGGCTGTTTCTACTTCAGCTCAGATATTGGCTACGGCACAATATTACGAAAATAGGGAGAAAGAAGAGAATGACCGTGCTGACAAAAAGACAAAAGAACTGAAAACTAAAGTGTTGTTGCAACAAGCGTATCCGCCGCGTTCCAATCAGAATGCGCCTCAACAGAATAGGTCGCAGTCTCAATCGAATAGATCGCAGTCGCGTAACGATTCCTCTTTCCAAAGATCATCGTTAGGGTATAATCAATGTGCTTATTGTAGACAAGAAGGACACATTAAATTCAATTGTCCTGCTTTAAACGAACGCAATAGTGGTAATTCGTCTAAAGGAGGCCGTGGTGGTTCGCAGCAGGCATCACGTGGTAGAGGTCGTGGTGCTCAAAACGATCGCTCAGACAATTCATTTAGTTCTAATAATTGTTTCGATCAACGTGGATCATCGCAAGGACGATCTGCGCAGTACAATGTAGACGATTATTACGTCGATCAGGGAACTGACGACAGTAATTACTAGGATAGCCAAAGACAAATGGAGGGAGTGGTATCAGTTCCGGTTGATCAGAGAGGGCCTTACGTCGCAGTTGCTACATCGGGCGTCGTTGAGCCTTTTCTGTTGGACACTGGTGCAGCGAAAAGTTCTATCATGCATTCGAAACTCCCTGGCGCACCTTTGTCTGGCTTAACAAATGTTTCCGTTGGATTCTCTGGCGCCCCCGTTAGCAATCCAGTTTCTCGCCCTTTGCCCCTTCAAATTGGGCCACGTGAGCTCGAAGCTCCGTTGATTTTGACCACTGGTTGTGGCGAAAATCTTTTGGGTCTGGATTTGCTTAAACGTTTGTATGCAACATTGTATTGTTCTCCTGCGGGTGTAAAGCTTACGTTAGGAGAGAGGGTTGTCTCTCCCATGTACTTGTCTCTCGACAAGCTCCCACCGGAATTGAATTCTCTTCCTGTGTCTTTGTGGGCGACGGGTCCAAATGATGTGGGCCTACTTGATATCTCCCCTTATGTTGTTAAGTTGAAAGCTAATGTGCGGCTGCCACGTATTCCCCAATATCGTATCTCCCTTGATGGTGAACGAGCACTGTTAGCGATCATTTATGATTTGATCGAGAAAGATGTTATTGAGGAGACTCGGGGAAACGTGTGCAACAGCCCTGTACTACCCATTCTTAAACGTACTGATCCTACGAAACCGCCTGTTTATCGTTTTGTTATCGATTTACGGGAGGTAAATAAAATTGTGGTTCCTCAATTTCCTGTTGTGCCTGACATCACGGCGCTACTGACTCTGATTCCAGCTACTGCTTCATGGTTTTCGGTGATTGATTTGAAAAACGCCTTTTTCAGCATCCCGATTGCCGAAGAGAGTAGGGACCTTTTCGGTTTCTCTCTCGGTGGACGTAGCTTCCGGTTCAAACGCGCTCCTCAGGGCTACTGTGAAAGTCCGTCTATTTACAGTCAAGCCTTGAAGGGACAACTGGATGCGTTTAGGTTGCCGGTTGGTGCGGCTTTAATCCAATATGTTGACGATTTATTGGTGGCTGCTGATACTCAGGACATTTGCAAAATTGCTACGGTGTCGTTGCTGCAACATCTCTGTGAGTTAAATCACAAGGTGTCACCTTCTAAACTCCAATATTGTTGTCAAGAAGTAACCTATCTAGGTCACTTATTGTCAAAGGAGGGAAGGAGATTGACCCCAGAGAGAATTGCAGCAATTGCGCGAATGGCTGTGCCACAAACCCAAAGAGATGTGCGTGCCTTTCTAGGTATCACGTCATATTGCAGGCAATGGATTCCTAATTTTTCATTGCTAGCGAAACCATTGGTGGCTCTTACGTGCAAGGATGTTTCAACTCCTTTACCATGGACGGAAGAATGTCAGAAAAGTTTTTCTGAATTACGTGATTCATTGTGTTCGGCCCCTGTGTTAGGTACCCCTGATTACAGTAAACCGTTTACGTTATATGTTCACGAGAGGGAAGGTTGTGCTTTGAGTGTCTTAACGCAACCTTTTGGTGGTAAGCAACGTCCATGTGCATATTTTTCCTCGACCTTAGACCCAGTAGCTAGAGCATTGCCGAGTTGTTTGAGAGCAACTGCGGCAGCTGCGGTCTCTATCCGACAATCAGCAGGATTGGTCATGGATAATATGCTTACGGTGATGGTTCCGCATGCAGTCGATACTCTGTTGAATCGTACGAAAACTCAGCACTTGACGAGTGCGAGGTTATCTGGGTACGAATTGACGCTTCTGGCAAGCCACATTCAGATAAAACGTTGTAATGTCCTAAATCCGGCAACTTTGTTACCAATTAGTGCAGAGTCAGATGAAGTAACAGAACATGACTGTTACTTGCGGACAGAAGAGGAAACAAAGGGTCGAGTGGACCTTAAAAACACCCCATTGGAAAATCCGGACGGCACTTTGTATGTGGATGGGTCATGTTTCAAGTTGCCGAATGGCGATGTGACTACTGCTTATGCTGTTGTAACGTTGAATATTGTTGTTGAGACTGCGAGATTGAATCAGAATTCTGCCCAGGCTGCAGAATTGATTGCTCTCACTAGAGCATGTGTGTTAGCAAAAGGGAAACGTGTGAATGTGTACACCGATAGCCAGTATGCCTTCGGTGTAGCGCATAGTTTTGGACGATTGTGGCGAGAGCGTGGTTTCTTGACGTCGCATGGCACGAAAATACAGCATGGCCAGCTTGTGAACGATCTTTTGAATGCGTTGACGTTGCCTGCACAAGTTGCGATTGTTAAATGTAGTGCGCATCGTAAAGTGACGGATGATGTTGGTCGTGGTAACGCGTTTGCAGATGAGATTGCTAAGGAGACTGCCCGGAACCTTAGTACTCGAATGTATGTGACGAGTTCGGTTAGGTGGCCTACAGAATCAAGTACGTGTGAAGATACTGTTGAGAGTGTGAAAGCAATTCAGAATGAGGCCACTGAGACTGAAAAGATGAAGTGGAAAGAAAGTACGGGAAAGTTGGACGTGAATGGTTGTTGGATTGATTTGTCGGATCAGAAAAGATGGATGTTGCCTGATGCGTATGTGCTGGCCGTTGTGACAATGGCACATGGGTTAGCACATATTAGCGCGAAAGGTATTTGTAAATTGCTGTCGCCTGTGTGGAAGAATGATGGAATTACAAAATGTGCTGAACGTCTGGTGAAGAATTGTATGGTGTGCATAATGTACAATCCTGGAAAAGGAACCCCAACTCCCCCTGGCAGTTTTGCTCCTCCTTCGTATCCCTTTGAGGTGATCCAATTGGACTTCATCCATATGGAGCGATGCAATAACCTGAAATACGTTTTGGTTGTGGTTTGCGCATTCTCCCGATGGATTGAGGCCTATCCCCTCAAAGATAATACTGCTTTGTCTACTGCGAAAATCCTACTGAAGGAATATTTTCCTCGGTATGGAATGCCTAGAGTTGTGTGGTCAGATAATGGAAGTGAGTTCGTTGGAAGTGTGATGAAGAGCGTGTGTAAGGGCCTTGGAATTAATCAAAAATTCCATAGCGCCAATCATCCCCAGTCAGCTGGATTGGTTGAAGGGTACAATGGTACCCTTAAACTAAAGTTAGCGAAGATTCAGGCTACGACTGGTCTTTCGTGGCCTGATGCTTTGCCTCTAGCATTACTGTCAACTAGGGCGACTGTACACTCCCGAATAGGGCTTAGTCCCTATGAGATAGTGTTCGGCCGTCCTGCGAATGTGTGGGGGGTTCCTAGGCCAGGAATATTCTCTGATCTTGAGTACCCGATGTTGATTGACTACTTACATGACTTGACTGCTAAACTGAGGTTAATTCACCAACAGGTTTACGACGCCTTGCCAACGCAGACGGAGGGTCCAGGCCACCAGCTCCAGCCCGGGGATTGGGTGGTTACCCGCAACTTCTCACGCAAGAATTATCTGGACCCCCGATTCACCGGACCGTACCAGGTACTCCTGGCCACGAGGACTGCCGTTCGTCTCGAGGGACGGAAGAATTGGGTACATGCTACCCATTGTAAGCGAGTCCCTATTCCTTTGCCGGCAGACCCGTGGGTAAGGAAAGGCATTGCGTCAACAGAAACAGAAACGTTGCCGGCGTTTGTACCTTTTAGCGACGCACAGCTTGTTGGAGAACGCTCAGCGCAGCAGAAAGCCACTGTTGAACATCTGTCAGCAAAAGACTCAAGACCAGAACAACGAACTGATCAGCAGGACGCTGTCTCTTCAACAGATCCTTTGTTCGACGAGCAGACACGTCCTGGGAAACATCGATATTCTTTGCGATCTCACACTAAGGACAAATAAATTTTTTTTGCATTGCTGTAATCGACAACTGCAATATCCTCGTTTCCCATGATCAATTTTGAACATTCATATCATTGGAATTTTTTTTTGTACATATGTCGAGCTTTTTCCTTGTATCTTTTTCCTTCCACAGCTGAGAAATATTGTGCTAAAATATATACATATTGTGTATTGAGGGCCGTAGGGCCGCGCGCGTACTTCCTTCTGGACAGTAGGTCTTGACGCTAGGTTAAAGGCCGTCGGTTCCTAGGAACTCCTGGGGATTGACTATTGCTGCACAGAACGAAGTGCGTCAAGAAACGTTGCGGACGGTCGTAGGGAATGGCATTTTCGAAGCTAAATGATTTGGAAGGAGCTCAGGCATACAGATTCAAGCTGCAGCAACTCAGTCGTACCAAATGTTTCATATTTCAATTGTTTATGTTATTTTTGACTGCTTCTGCATTTTTGGCGGGTGGGGTGTATTCCACTATGTCTTACTTCTTACCTGCTACCCCTATTCCTACTCCTCACCCTAATCTCACCACTACTGCTTCTCCCCATTCTTTTCACATGTTACCGGAACACGAGCAGGCTAGACGTGTAGAATTCCGCAACAATTCCTTTATTCAGCTCCTTCATCAGCATCAGTTAGTGGTTAATACTACTAATTGTTGGGTGTGTGGGTTGATGCCACATACTACGGGTAAGGGAATTCCGTATCTGGTGTTACCGTATAGTTCCCAAGGGTCAGCTCGAGCATTCCAAACAATGTTTCGAAGCGCACTGGGTTTCCACCCCAATCGAGAACCACGTTCCCCCAACTCTGGTCCTACCTCGTATCAGAAGCTGCTATCAATGGCAATAGAGGATATGGAAGATGAGATCCATGATCCTTTTCTTATCCCTGAAGAAGAGGTACGAGCTTATAGGGTCCTAAGTAGAGGGGAATACAGTATGTTCACTAGTGAAAAGCAGCTTAAAAGCTCGCCTCCAATATGGGTCGTACCCCACACTGGTAATTTGTGTCTCATGGGTCGTGGCCAAAGTCCGCAAGCCCGATTTGGAGACAGTGCTTGCACTGAAACCTACGTTGTGCCGATGACCCCGTCCCCTGTGTTTCTGGCTGCCAAGGGTACTTACTTTATCTGTAATGATCGTGCATACACATGGTTGCCCACAGACTTTATGGGTACATGTTTCATTGCAAATCTGTTGCCTCCGACGTTCACTGTGGATGCCGATTATCATAAGACTAGAGTTGTACGAGGCATAATTAGCGAAGAAGATACTGCCGGTCAAGAGGCAGGAGACTTTTTCAAGGGTTTCCTCCCGTTTTGGGGACCTATGGTTAATAGTAGGAACCTGAGACAGTTGACTCGAGTGGTGGAATCGACAGCTAATGTTACTGCCAGTGCCCTTGGTAATATCACCACAGAACTTCAGGCGGAGAGACTTATGACGTTACAAAACCGTATGGTTTTAGATGTCGTCTTAGCAGATCGCGGTGGGGTATGTAAGGTGATCCATTCGAGCTGCTGCATTTTCATCCCAGATAATGCTCCTACTGTCTATCAAGCCATCTCGAAGTTGCATAAGATCTCCGAATCCATACACGTAGATGTAGGGGATTGGACGCTACTTGGATGGTTTTGGGGCCTGATGTCGACTTGGGGTTGGAAAATTCTGATGATCATTGGAGTTGTGGTAGTGTTCCTGTTCACGTGTTGCCTTTGTGTACAGTGTGGTCCTGCCTTATGTGGCCTCTGTGCTACAACGTGTATGAGACAACCATCTGTTACCAAGGGGACTCGATTGGACAGAGCTATGCTACAACAACATCTCGATGGTCTGATGAATATCGAATATGATTCCGACTAGTGCTTGCCTACATGAGGGCAAAAGGAGCGTCTGAGGTTCCGTGACAATTGTAAGTGGTGTTTTCGACTCGCACGAATATGGTCGAGTCTGGTATCTATGAACCGCAAATGACGAGTTTAGTAAGTGTGCGCAGTTTCGCTGTGCTAACTTAGACCGTTCGTTTGTTACGTGGGTTTTTCATCTGTACCCACGGGTTCCATCTTAGATACGGCATCCATTTTGTCTCTTGCCCTCAAGTAGCCAGCGAACGGACGCTGTCCGCTTCGCGACCCTGGGACTCCCAAGATATTTGCGGAAGACACATGTTCTTTGTAAGTGTCTTTATGACGAGGGGGATGCTACTGTAAGGCAGGTGGCGCCGCTCGAGGCTCATCTTGCCGCACGGACTTATTGTCTCAGCCGTGCATCTCATTAGGCACGTCCCTTTGATGCCTGTATCTCGTGCTTCCCGACACCTCCCCTTTTACACCCTTTCCGATCTCCCCACTGTCTCCGTTTTCCTTTGCACCTGTCTTTGTTCCTATTTCCGATCTACTTTACTGCTGATTGGAATTTGCTAATGGTGGGAAGATGGGTTTTTACAGTTGGGAACCGCCAATTGTTTCCGCACTTATGATCCGGACCTCATGTGTTTGAAAGCGACCAAAGCGACCCCTCTGGGGGATGATGGTGGGAACCGGGTTGTAAAACTTTGTGTACCATGTTACCCTATGGGTAAAAACTGTATAAAAGGAGCGATCCACAGAACCAATTTGAAGCAGTCTCCCCGAACTACACTCGATGTACTTCCTGTGATTTCTGTTTTCCCTGCAGCAAATAAACCTTGAATCTTTGACGTCAGAGGAAGTGTCCCGTGTCTCTGTGACTTGTACGCCGGAGCAGGTTACCCACGAAGGTTTCAGGTGTTGTGCCCTGGCACCGCTGGGTCCAAAAGAACCCAGTCCTTCACACCTGTGTAGGCGGAGGAGAAGGGCCGAGAGCCGCCGCTGGGGAACCGAAGGCACGGGACGTGGTCCTGAGACCCAGGCGACACAGGGAGGTGAGGAGCGGTGTCCGTGCAACGGGCCGGGGGGGTGACGCAGTTGACCAGAGGAGGCCGCCCCCCCCGTGCTCTATCGCGGAGGATTTGGAACGCTGGGGGGACCGTCTATCAGGCCCAGAAAGCGGCGGAGGAGCCCCAGAAGGGCCGGGCTCCCTGGAGTGTAAATAGACCTTTGGGGGAGAGGTGAGGGGCGCATCACGGAGAGAGCGGATCGAGGGCTCCAGTATTTCCCCCCCCCCCTCCCCCGAGGCCTTGACAGCGGGCACGGGAGAGGCAGCGGCAGCCACACGTTGGGTCGCACGACAGAGAGGCCCGACCGAGACCCCGGTTTTCCCCTCCCCCCCAGGGGCCACAACACCACGCGCAGGAGGGGGCAGCAGCGGCCGCACAACAGGGCTGCATAGCCGGTCGGGGACCTGAAAGGCTACGGTGGCCTGGGGAGAGCGCTGGACATTGGACAGACGCCTGAGACGAGGCCCTGACATCATGGGGAAGCCGAGGGCCAAGGCGGAGGGGGCGGCGACCTCGGACACTGCGGAGGGAGACCCTGCGGAGCCCAAGGACCTGCAGCAGTTGCAGGATCGCATTCTGGAGGCCATTACGGCCACGCGCGACACGCTCCACAACGACATAGCACAGGTGGCGTCGGGACTGGGCCTGCTCCGGGCGGACCACGACAAGCTGAAGGACAGGGTCAAGGACAATGAGACCAGGATTGCAGTCCTAGCGCCCGCTCAAAAAGTGCTAGAGAGTAAGCTTACGGAGGCTCTTGACCGCATTCGAGCCCTGGAGAGAAGAGCGGAAGATGCCGAAAATAGGAGCCGACGCAGCAACGTCCGGATAGTAGGTGTGCCGGAGACTGAAGGGGTGAAGGACATGGTGGCCTATCTTGACGAGTGGCTAAAAACGGTTGTAGCGCCGGAGGGGTTGTCCTCATTCTTCACACTGGAGCGAGCCCACAGGGTCCCCTCTGGACCTCCTAAGCCGGGGCTACCACCCAGACCGATCATAGCCAAGCTCCTACATTACAGGGATAGGGACCTGCTCCTGCAAAAGGCCCGGGAGGACGGCCCTTATCAGATCGCGAACAGCAAGGTCACACTCTTCCCAGACTTCACCTTCGAGACGCAGAAGCAGCGGGCCTCCTTCCTCACAATTAAAAAGGAACTGCGCGCAGAAGGGATCGCCTATTCCTTGCTTTTCCCAGCCAGGCTCCGGGTGGTGGTGGACGATAAAACGCTCTTTTTTAACGCGGCAACGGAAGCCTGGGACTGGTGGGAGACGTACAAGGCTGGAACTGATGGGGCAAAGGTACGAGAGGAAAGGGAGAAGGAGCGGGAGCGCTCGCCAACCAGGCTGCGAAAATCGAAACGATTGAAGAAACGGGAAGCATGGGCCGACGGCTTCCCAGACTGAAGCGGAACGACAGGCCGCGTTGCTGGAGGTGGCGAAGTTGGGGTGGGCTGAGGGCCCCGGCTCTAACTGTGCTACGGACTCGGACACCCATGTATCGGCCTCAGGATCGGAGTCGGACCTCTCTGGGGTCCATCGGTCCGAAGGGCCGCTGGTGACGCCGCAGACGGCGGATGAGATCCTGAATGTCTGAACAGCCAGAAGCGAACAATGGGTAATGTTTGGGGCGCTGGGAGGGGGCCCATAGCTCCATACCTACGGGGGCCGGGGCACACCAGAGGGCTCAGAGCCGGACGATCACGGGGAATAGGGGAAGGGGCGGGGAGGCGGGCAGCGCAGCTCCCCTCTGGACGAGGCCGCACTCCGTAGGCCCTTAAGGCACCCACGGTTGCGGCTGTGTAGTAGGGACCTGGATCAATCAGGCGCGGGTGTTTGGATGGGGACTGATATTTCGATATTGGGGCCTGTTCTGGGGGTGGGGGGGGTTCCACAGTTGGTGTTTGTTTGCTCTCTTTGAAGTCTTTGACCCTGGGTACACCGTGGGCCGGACAGTTGGGAGGTTTTGGGTTGTTCAGGGGGGGTACCACCATCGTCGAAGGGCAGACACTGAGGACTGTGTTCCGACCAGATCATTGGGACAATGGCTAGTGCGAATCGCTTGAACTGCATCACCTGGAACGTGCGGGGCCTACACACCATGCAGCGTAGACATAAAGTACATGCCTATTTAGTGAGGAGGGGGGTGCATATTGCAATGCTGCAGGAAACGCATCTCACAAAGCAGGAGGGGACAGCGCTGCAGAGGAGGTGGCGGGCCAGATTTTTCACACCTGCTACTCAGCCTATGCTAGGGGAGTCCTGATTTGGATTAGGGCAGGCACACCGTTCCAACTCACACGCCAATGGGTAGATAAAGAGGGGAGGTATGTGGTAGTAGAAGGGAAGCTAGAGGGCAGAGATATTGTGCTAGCTAGTATATATGCCCCGAATACTGACCAGCTGGCTTTCTTTGCGACGCTATCGGAGACGCTGGCTCATTCCCTGGCGGGCCCGGTCCTCCTGGGAGGAGACTTTAATTGCATAGCAGACCCCTCCTTAGATAGATCCCACCCCCCACTGCATGATTCCCCGGTACACAGGCTATCTAGAGGTAGGAGGGAGTGGCAGGAGAGTTGGGAATTGACGGACGTGTGGCGAGGACAACACCCAACTGACCGGGATTACTCCTTTTTCTCTGGCCTACATGATTTGCATGTCCGACTAGATGCGATACTATGCTACCGGGGAGTAATGCCATACGTCACGGGGTCGGAATACCTATCGAGGACGATCTCGGACCATAATCCACTCCTGGTCCGTCTAGCGTGGGTAGCTGAGAGGCCCAGGGTCCCGACTTGGAAACTGAGGCCCGAGACTCTGGAAGACCCCCTATTTGGGGCGGCCCTGGCGGAGGGGGTGAACTTATATTTCGCGGAGAATGACGGGACGGCGACCTCTAGGGCAACAGAATGGGACGCCTTTAAGGTGGTGGTGCGGGGTATCTGCATCAAGGATTATGTAGGCGTGCGGAAGGTATTGCTGAGCGATCTGGAGAAGGCAGATACCAAGCTACGGGAGGCGGAAAGGGAGCGGCCCGGACGTCCGGACCTACAAGAGGCGCTTTGCTCGGCTAGGGAGGCGGTAGCTATTGAGGTGGAGAGGCTCCGTGCCTTTGACTATAAAAGGTATGTGTTGCGCTCCCACGTTGACGGAGATAAGGCGGGCACCCTTCTAGCCTGGCTTTCGAACCCTACTAGGCGATGCTCTCCCATACTTCAGCTGCGGGATGCAGCTGGCTTGGTGCAGAATACTCAGATAGGAATAGTTGACGGATTCCAAAAATATGAGGGCCTGTATAAGAGTACCCCGGGAGATCGGACGGGACTGGCCAAGCCCTTTTTGAGCGGCCTGCCCCTGCAGCGGCTGGAGGAGGAGCAAGCGAGGGAGCTGGGGTCGGACATTGAACTAGGGGAAATTAGAAAGGCGGTACGGAATATGGCACGTAACAAATCGCCGGGGATAGACGGGCTCCCCATAGAGTTCTACAGTAAATATTTAGACACCCTGGATCCGCGACTCCTGATTGTTTATAAAGAAGCAAAGGCAGCGGGCCGCCTACCGCAATCAATGCGGGAGGCGTTGGTGGTGCCACTGCTGAAGCCCGGCAGGGAAAGCAGCGACCCCGCGTCTTACCGGCCGCTCTCTATGCTCACCGCAGATTACAAGATCTTGAGCTCCATCCTGGCGGCGAGGCTCCTACCACACATGACGGGACTGGTGCACGACGACCAGAACGGTTTTATACCGACTCGAAATACCACGATCAATGTTAGACGACTTGTTCGCCTCATGGACGAGCTGGAGGGGGGGGGGGTCGGGAACGAGTTGGTCCTCTCGGTAGACATAGAAAAGGCTTTCGACAGCCTAGAGTGGGACTACCTCTATGCAGTTATGGAACGATTTGGTCTGGGAGCAGGCTATATCCAATGGACGAAGGTCCTCTACGCGGAAGCGATGGCCAGGGTGCGTGTTGGGTCGACGGTGTCATTCCGCTATCCGGTAGAAAGGGGCACCCGGCAGGGTTGCTCCCTATCGCCGCTCCTATTTGCACTGGCTATCGAGCCACTAGCGGCTGAGGCCCGGACGGGGCGGCACTTCCTCGGGGTGCGAGCCCGAGACGGGCAGCAGTTCATCTCGCTTTATGCTGATGATTTACTGCTTTTCCTACACGACGGAGCTGCGGACCTGGAGGGCGCGGAGGCACTGCTAGAGCGCTTCGGCGCGCTGTCGGGCCTGAGGGTTAATTGGCCCAAGACAAGTTTGTTCCCGCTGCTAGAGGGGGCTGCTCGGCCGCAACACCGGTCGGCATTGGCCTGGGAGCCTGCCTGTATTAAGTACTTAGGGGTCCATATTTACCATAAGGCGGAGGATTTGCTCGAGGGCAACCTAGGGCGGTGCATACGAGGACTGAAGGGCTGTATGGCCTTCTGGGCCACGTTGCCGCTCTCGGTAGCAGGCCGGATCTCCTTGCTGAAGATGGTCGCCCTGCCGAGATTATTATATTACTTTTGAACCCTCCCAGTCTGGATTCCTGGCTCTTTCTTTCGGCAGCTCCGATCTATGATTACGACGTTCCTTTGGGGAGCGGGACGGTGCAGGGTAGCGCTGGCAACGCTTTCCGCCCGAAGGATGAAGGGGGACTGGCGGTGCCGGACTTTGAGCTTTATTATTTGGCGGCCCAACTGCAGGTCTTCACGCAGGAGGTGGCACGAATATTCCGGGGACCGGAAGACGAAAGGCTGCAGGGGACGCCCCGACATGTTTTGGCGTACATTACCCTCCAACAGCGGATAGATAGTCGGGACTTATCGTTGGAACAACGCACGTACCGTCAATGCTGGAATCGAGCGCAGAAGAGGGCAGGAATATGGCGCCCATATGCACCGGAGATCCCTCTGGGCATGCTGACAGCGCTGCCGCATGGCGGTGACTGGTCGCATCTACAGAGGTGGGAGGAGGCAGGGGTGCAGGTTATTGGGGACCTATATGAAAATGGCACGCTACTCCCGTTCCAAGCACTGCTGGAGCGCTTTGACCTCCCGAGAGGGGGATTCTTGCTTCATACGGCAGTGAGCAGAGCAGTGCAGGCCCATTGGGGCACGGGGCTAGAGGAACCCGCGACAGCAGCTGCATGCCAATATACTATGATGTCGGCGGGTACAATTAAGGCGGTGACGTGCCTCTACAGTAGAATGGTGAGAGAGAATCTCCCTCCTCTTACATCGCTGAAGGCCAAATGGGAGGTGGACCTGGGTAAAGACATACCTGACACGACGTGGGCGCAGCTAGTCCGTAGGGCTCGCAACAGCACGAGGAATGCTAGATTTCAACTTATCCACTGTTATGTACTACATAGGGCGTACATGACCCCGGGGAGGATCAAGAGGTACTTTGGTGCGATAACGGCGGCCTGCCCCCGGTGCCCGGAAGAGGGGGTCGAGTTAGTGCATATGCTATGGGCGTGCCCGGCCCTGAGGGATTTTTGGCAGACCATAGGCAACGTGTTGAACGACATAACTGAAAGGTCCATAGACTTTGGTCCGGCGGAGTGTCTTTTACATTGGTTCCCTCATACCCCCAAAACCAAACTCACGAGCAAGTTTATTGACATGGGATTGATGGTGGCTAAAAGGGAGATCACTAGGAACTGGAAGGCGAGGGTGGGCCCGACTCCCAGGAGGTGGAGGCAGGAATTTCTGAAATGGGCTACCGCTGACAGCACGCACAGGTACCAGCTTGCACGCAGGACCCCTAGCCAGAGAGCTACTGAAACAGCGACCGCATGGGAAGTGATGGTACAGGCCCTTAGAGATAGCGAGGAGGACGAGGTGGAGGTGGAGGAGGCCCCCGGGGCGGGAAGGGTGGTAGGGGCTAACTGAAGTCCCAGAGGCTGCAGGTATACAGGGTCGGCAAAGTAAGCACTTTATTAGAAGAGGAATGGTCGTTGCAAGGGCCTTAGACTGGTGGTGGGGGGAGGGGAGGGACAGGGGGGGGTTTTAGGTTTTAGCGCAGGGTGTGGGAGTTGGGGTTTAGTGTGTTGGTTAGATGAGGCATAAAAGTAGTCATGCACATAATCCTATAACTAGCTACTCCTATATTCTTAGCGGCAGGCATGGGGGAGCCACGAACTGATTGCCGCCCAGCCCCCGGGTTGTGGGCACGAAGACTGTGTATGGGACAACAGATCATAATGCGTAACTGCTCAAACTTACGGTGATGTATAATTGTGCATTGGCCTGCTCTTGCATGACTACAATAAAAATTATTTTCAAAAAAAAAAAATGAGCATTGCATCTATGGTCAAGTATAGAGACTTTCAAGCTCTCTTTATATACCACAGCTTCACCCCCGCCTACCTTAGTAGGACGATCTAAGTTGAGAATCTTATATCCGACGGGGATTCCTAGCATAATGGCGGGGACTGTATGAGGCTTTAGCCAGGTCTCCATGAGGAAACAAATATCTGGCATATCTGTATTAATAAGGTCCCATAGCTCCTGGAAATGTTTGGGCACGGAGCGAATGTTCAACATAAAGCTTTTTAGCCCTAATGACCCCTTTTCAGCGGAGTAGCTACCACAGTGTCTACAAGTTCTTTGAGACAAAAGGGGTATCTGAGGGTGCTGCCCTACCGAGGCTGTAGTAAAGGCGGTTATATGGTTACCACTATCTGAATATAAGGGAGATGCCTGGAAGCGGCAATTTATAAATGAGAAAGGACCCTCAAGGCTCGGCCAAGTCTCATGAGTACAAGCTACAGGAAACACTGGTTCTAGACTACGTAGTAACTGACCCGAATAAGAGATTGGAGTGCTAACCTGTAGATCAGAAGTCCTAGGTATGGAGGCCATGGCCCCTTGCCCCATCCTGTCGCGGACAGGCGCAGACGGGCTTTTCTTCGGCGCTTCTTAGGCGCACTCGTGAGTGCCCCCTCTGCGCGCAACCGCTGCACACTTATTGGGAGGGCGTGGCTAAATAGCCCTGAGTAAGGTAGCCACTAGAGCGCTAACCTCTGCTCTAGCGGAAGTGCCTGGCTCTTACCTGTCCGCCCTCCGCTCTACGGCACTAATTGCAGAGTCGGACCGGGGCGGGCGGGCTGCAATATCGAGCCCAGGCAATGCGGGGAGAGTGTCAGGAGTATTTGCAACAATTGGGCAAGTTGGATTTTTAAAATCAATCACAATCAATAATACGGCAACATTTTTAAAAAAGAGCTATTTCCTAACTCCTCGCAGCCCCCGCATCAATGCCTGGTAATCCTGTGTCTTTCTCTGCTAGGGGGTGAACAGAGGGTCGGGGAGACACTGCCACTGTCTCCCTACCATTAACTTGATGTGTGACTAGTAAGTCTCAGGTTTTATTCACAATGCCTTTTTCATTCCTTAGGAGACTGAATAAATGAGAGTGAATATTTTGCAATATTTGGACAATAGGATCCAGAGCACACAATATGTATCTATACCCTTTTTTTTGTTTTAGACTAGTTTCAGTAGGGATAGATCGAATAAAAGTCTATAATTTCCATGGTTTTATTCACCGACAGTGTCCCTTCCTGGGAATCACTACAAATATCAATTTAGGTAATTTCAAGTTTTTTTATTCTCCAACAGTGTCCCCTCCTGGGAATCACTGAAAAATAACAATCAAGCCGAAACGTGTTTCGTCACAACATGTGACTGTGACTCTTCAGGGCTGATTTAAATAATCATTCGGCGTGGTCGCTGAACCGGTGATAATTCCAACCCGGTCCTAATCGGGTGGATTTTCTGTTTATAATTGCGCTGTAGGCACCAAGTCGGGTTGCCGAGTTTTGGGTTGGGAATTTTGTTGTATTTACCAAATTCAAAGGAGCGAAGGCTGTGTGAAGCCTTGGTACTGGCATCGATGTCAGTCGGTAACCGGAAGCGGGAACCAATATTGCCACATGTTACTTACTCTGCCAGAAACTGCGGTATTCTAAACCAAAACAAAATAGTTGTTGTAGTACCCCATATTGAGTAATTTCAATCTGTTTATTGCTTTTTCGTTTTATGGTTACAGTTAAAAAAAAAAAAAGGATTCCAGGAATACAGTTTACAATAATGCTGTCAGTTAACAATTGCGTGTTATTACCATGCAATACCAATAGCAAAGTGATACATTACATTGTTGCCAATATTTAGGGAAAGCTGAAAAACAATGCCTATGATATTAATGGGAGGCAGTCTGACAGGAAACGCATATGGAAATCATAAGATGTGCTACTGCAACTAGTTGCACCTTACATTGAATGAGCATTTACTGTTCACAACAAACAATAATTCATACTGAAATACACAGTTGAGGGTCTCAATCAAACACTGAGAATATGTGTGGAGAAAGAACCTTAACAGCGACTGTCAGGTCATCCCTAGTTTTCCTCCTACCTTCCCACCACTGGACCCCAGCCGCTCTCTTGTTGCTAAGTGAATTACTTATGTCTGTCTCCAGGTATCTTATCAGTTGGGCCATTATCTGGCAAGGAGAGTATTTTGTCCATGTCGAGCCCACCAAAGGAAGCAACAACAGGGGGCAGCAACTCATGTGCACAGCCTCCTGATTCGTCTTTGCGTGGTAATTGGGGTTACAACGATGTGTGAGCATATGAGATACCTGTGTGAAGGTCAGCAATGACTGCATCCCAGCTACCAGCCAATGGATATTTAGAGAGCCACATGGCATCTTCCTTATGTCATGCAACGCTCTCTGCTTGGGCCCAGTTGGTAAGAGACCGCATCCAGGGTGTGAAGGGTCAGGCAAATTCCATCTGCATATGATCAGCCGCTTGGTTACAATTAGACCCGCACCTATGAATCGAGATGTAACGTTGTGCTTTTTACCATGCCGGTAAAAACTGAGTATGCATACCTCCGATGTATGTATGTATGTATGTATGAGAGGGAGAGGTCTTTCAGTAGAGTACACCAAACGGGCACAGACCCAAATTCAACAATGATGTGGAGGCGTGTAGGCCCAGAGCATATGGATATCATCTGCATTTAATAATAATAATAATAATAATAATACATTTTATAAAGCGCATGGTTACACTGGGAGCAGTGTGTCCCCGCGCTGAGTGTGGCAGGCCCTAACCAAAAGGCGAATCATCCCCACCCAGTACTCTCCTACTAACCTCCTCATTCTCTAGCCAGAGGAAACAGGTAGGTTTTGAGTTGTTTCCGTAAGATACTTTCCGACGTCTCTAATCTCATTTTATGTGGAAGATTATTCCAGTGTTGGGCAGCTTGTACTCGGAAGGAGCGTCCGCCCATTCGAGCTCTTCTGAATCTAGGAACCTTCACCAGCCCTTTCCTGGAAGATCTCAGATCGCGGCCCGGGATGTAGGGGTTCAGTAGATCCAACAGATAGGATGGCCCCTTTCCCTGCATGATACGATGGCTGAGCAGTATGGTCTTATAGAGCACCCGTTCTTTGATCGGAAGCCAGTGGAGGGATTCCAGGGCTTTCTAAGATGATACTCTTCTGGGCAGTGTTAAGATCATACGAGCCGCCATATTCTGTATCCGCTGAAGCCTAGTGATACATCTGTTGTTGGCTAATAAATACAGAACATTCCCATAGTCCAATCTCGAAGTGACAAGAGCATGGACTATGGTCTTTCTGGCTGTTGTGGGGAGTAAGTCCAATGTTTTCCGCATGTTTCTCAAAATGCCGAAACATTGTCCGGCCACCCGAGTGGTGTGTAGCTCAAAGGAGATCTTGTTATCTATCCAGATACCCAGGTTCTTCACTTGTTCACTAGGTAAGGGTAGAGGCCCCAACACTTGTGGCCACCAAGCCGATGTCCATACCGATGGTGCATGCCCCACCATCAGCACCTCTGTCTTACTGCCATTTAATTTCAAGCAGTTGTTAGCCATCCAGTCTGCTACGGCATGGAGGCACCCTGAGAAGTTGTTTGCTGCTGCCCCATCTGCCTGTGCAAGAGACACCACAAGTTGGGTGTCATCTGCATAGGTCACTACTTAAACCCCAAACCTCTCCGTAATCTCTGCTATAGGTGTTACATATAGATTGAAGAGGGTGGGGCTCAAGCTAGACCCTTGTGGCACTCCCTGGTTTAACATAATACTCTTAGACCAATGAGGGCCTTGGGGGACTTGGAAGCTCCGATCCCACAGGAACGATTCTAGCCATTCTAAAGCTCTGCCCCTCACTCCTCATTTTTTCAGACACTGCAGCAAGATGTGATGTGCTACAGTTTTGAAAGCCGCGCTTAGGTCTAAAAGGATCAGCGCTGTGGTATGGCCTTCGTCCACCAACTTGCGTATGGTTTCAGTGGATAGGAGTAGGGCTGATTCGGTCGAGTAGGATGCCCGAAAACCTGATTGGGTGGGGTGTAGAAGTTTGCAGGTTTCGATGTGATCTGTCAATTGCTTATTGACGACTTTCTCTGCGATTTTAGAAAAATAGGGGAGGAGGGAAATTGGTCGTAGATTGTCTAATTGTTCCGCACTGATGTGAGGTTTTTTTTTAGTGGAAGTACCACTGCCTCTTTCCATACTGATGGAACACTGCCTAAACCAAAGGAAAGATCCAGTAAATGACGTATGGGAGGTTCCAGAATGCTTATACTTCCCCTAAGTATTTTAGCGGTGTTGGATCCTTAGGGGAGCCTGATTTAATTTTGGAGGCTATGTCAATTAAGATGTCCTCCTGGGGAGTGCTGAAGAATACTAGTAACTCAGATCCTTCAGGATTAACATTGACATCCTCTGTCATGGGCTTTGTTCTAGCTTCCGCTGGAAATGAGAAGTAAATTTTTCCCACTTTATCAACGAAAAATTGAGCCACTCGGTCACATGATTCCACCGAGCCTTCCAATGGGCCGGCGCTGCTGGAAAGGGAGCCCACTTCCTTGAACACAGCAAACAGTTCTTTCATTGAGTTCTCTGCACTCTCTATCCTGTCTTTATAGTGTGCCGTCTGATGTTTCCTAATGGAGGCATGATAGCCTTTAAGCTTAGCTTTATAGGCCATCCTATCTGCTACCGAATAACCTTTCCTCCAGCGTCTCTCAAGTTGTTTACAGGCGGCCTTTTCCTTGACAAGCTCGGGCCCAAACCAAGGTGCAGATTTAGATTGCCTCCATGGTTTGTTATTGGTCCACGGGGCTGTATGATCAAGGGCTTTCAAGATGCGGTTATCCAGCATTTCGCAGGCTACCTCTATCTCTTGTCCTACTGGGGGTCCACCCTGTTCCATAAGGTCATTAAATTTCGCTCTGGAAAAGCCTACCCATTTCCTGTGTCTCGTTGTCTCGTCGGCCTTACGTGCTTTCCCCCTTTTTACCGCAACCTGAAAGGGAAATTGGTAGTGGTCTGACCATACCACAGGCACAGGAGTATCTATATTCTTCAGTTCCCAGTTGGAAAAAATAGGATCCAATAAGTGCCCATATTCATGAGTAGGGAGCTGAGATTTAAGCGTCATTTGCATAGCTGCAAGCTCATTACGGATCTCCCTGGCTTCTATGCTAGAGGGATCATTCAAATGGAAATTTAGATCCCCTAAAAGCAACAGCCTTTCATACTTTAAGGCAGGTTGTATCAAATGTTCTATCAGGCTTTCAGTGAATCTGGTCCCATGACCTATGGCCCTAAGATCAGAAACCCTTTCAGGATTTGACTGTCTTGACCTGAGATGGAAGAAAACCCAGATTCACTTTCTTTAATATCCACTGGCTTCAGCGTGCAGCAGATTTCTGTTTTGGCGATTATAGCTATTCCGCATCCACGCCCCACGGGTCTATCAATCCTCTTGATCTCAAACCCAGGTGGTAATGCGTCTATTATGTCGGGTGCAGAGTCTTCGTTAAGCCAGGTTTCGGTAAGAAACAGGGCATTTAGCAGTCCATCTTTTAGTAGGTCATGGACCTCCATTTTGTGTTTCCCTAGGGAACGGCAGTTAATGAGGGATAATTTCATTCTCTCCTCAACATTCGCCATATTGCGCTGCTGGGCCCGAGTGAAAAAACAATGGTTACATCGATCTTGTCTAGAGACCATTGTAATGCTCGGACAGCATTCCTCCCCAACTCCCTGCCATGGGGCCAAGAGTTGTTTGGCACTGTATGTAATTATGGCGGGAGTATCGGCAAGGGGTCTGGCCCCTAGACCCGGTCGGCCGCGGACAGGCGCAGACGGGCTTGTCTTTGGCGCGTCTTCGGCGCGAAGACGGCGCGCCCGCTGCACGTTCGCTGGGGCATAGCTCCTTTAAGCTAGAGCGCTCCCAACAACTAGAGCGCTAATCTCACCAACCGGAAGTGCCTGGCTCTGCCTGCCCGCCCTCCGCGCAACGGTACTAGCTACCGCGTCGGACCAGGGCGGGAGGAAGGAACGCCGAGCTCAGGCCTCCAGGTAAGTGCTGACTGCCCCCCGTACCCTCCCAGTATTGCTGTAGTTATTAAAAGTATTCCCGTTAGATAAACCAATTTGCAGTTTTAAAATTGGTGCGAGAACCTGATGGGGGTGCTTTCGCAATCGGTCAGGCTTGCCACCAACAGCTCAGGGTGACACTGCCCACCTTCGCCGTTCCGCGGCCGCCAAATTCTGCCTCCTTTAAGCTAGAGCGCTCCCAACAACTAGAGCGCTAACCTCGCCAACCGGAAGTGCCTGGCTCTACCTGCCCGCCCTCCGCGCAGCGGTACTAGCTACCGCGTCGGACCAGGGCAGGGAGGAAGGAACGCCGAGCTCAGGCCTCCAGGTAAGTGCTGACTACCGCCCAGTCCCCTCCCAGTATTGCATTAGTTATTAAAAGTATTCCTGTTAGATAAAACAATTTGCAGTTTTAAAATTGGTGCGAGAACCTGATGGGGGTGCTTTCGCAATTGGTCAAGCTTACCACCAACAGCTCAGGGTGACACTGCCACTGCCCACCTTCACCTGCCCACCTTTACCAGCACCCAACAGGGGAAAGTGGCGTCTGTACAGGGAAAGTATTTGTTGATATTGATGTAAGGTCATCCTTGTGTACAATGTCTAGATGAATCAAGCGAAAGAGGGCACTGTGAGGTATGAGAGTAGGACCATCAAACACGGTGGACCACTCTCTATCCGTACAGGGCACCGAATGCCTTCCCCAGCCCATGACATGCATATCGAGCAATTCCTATATGAGATGACTGAGCCAAATCCACGTGGGAAGCCACCAGACCTGAAGAACTGACAAAAAAGGTAGTTACCTTTAAAAAAAACTTTGCAACAAATGGAGGTCTGGCATACTAATTACATATGTATTCATTAAAATGCCAGAACACATAGAAAGTGTGGCGGATGTGTAATGTCCTGCAAAGAAGTCACTTCAACCGAAATAGAAATAGTGCAACTTAATAGCATAGGTTATAACTGCCACCATGCTTTTAATGTTGTCTGAAGTCGCAGCACCAATTGTGAAATACACTAATATTTCAGTGTTCTTTTTGAATCCTGCAGAACCAATGTGCATTATAAAATGTGACATTTGTTACGAATTTCTCCAAACTTCCTTTGAAATGAATGCCCACATTCTCTGTACAAGTTTTATCTAAAAGTCTGTACTAATTGTAACAATCAACCTGGCCGAGGCAGAGAAAGGGGCAACCCTGAATGGGCCACAATAGAGAAACAAGACAGACAACATGGTTACCAGTTTTTCATTTTAACATTCAAACTAGTAGTGTACAAAGTAGTGTTGCACAAAGTAGTGTGTCATTGTGCAATGATTTTGTGTTGTTAACGTAATTAACTCAATATCAAAATTATGCTGCTTAGTTTGGGAACAGATTAAGGTTTCACAAGAACGTGGCTGTCAAACTACTCTAGTTTGATAGGCAGGACACAATGATGCTAACCCTACACATGGTGAGTTCTGGTGTACTGCCTTAACCTAGACACCACCTTGAAGAAAAACACACCAGGCATATGTTAAAGCAAATTCTGTCTTACAATGCGCCCTAAGAAACTGTTAGAGATGTTTGATTTAGATGGGAGGAGTTTGCCTCTGGTTAGACATAAATGTTTAGGCTTCACATAGCTGAACTTTCGCTTAGTTCTATCCACAGGCTAGGAACTAGACACACTACCCCGTTGGGGAGAAAGCTTAATTTCCAAGGAAAAAGAGACATCATTTCGTCTTGATTTCCTCTAAAATGTGCCCCCAGGTGTGTGTTTAGAGCCTGAGGGCACCCACTAAGGGCCATATGTAAGAAGGCCTTTACCGGTCGGTAACGGCCGAAATTGGACGTTACCGACCGGTAATAGGCTTTTCCTATGTAGGAGGCACATTTACCGATTCGGTAAATAATGAATCGGTATTTACCGAATCGGTAAATGAAATGTAGGAAGCACTTCAAAGAGTGCTTCTGGGCATTAAGGATTCGTTATTTACCACCAATTATTAGTTGGTGGTAAATAACGAATTCTTATGTAAATGCAAATCTGTGCATTTACACCTGTGCCATGTGGCAGACATACATGTCCTTAGGGCATGTATGTGTGCCACATGTGCACACAAGCACTAATCAGGGGTGCAACAGGGTGTCAAAGTGACACCCTGCCACCCTTGACCCTTTCCCTATTTTACCGAATCGGTATTTACTCATTCGGTAATTGACATTCATTCCTACAGGCCCATAGGAATGAATGGCAATTACCGAATCAGTAAATACCGATTCGGTAATTACCGAATCTTAACGATTCGGTAATTTTTACCGATTTCTTATGTACATAGCATTTACCGATTCGAAAACACTGAATCATAAAATTCGGTATTTTCGAATCGGGGAGGCAGTGTAATTTTCTGTCCGACATGAAAAGATCTTGCCACCTTTGGCAAAAAGGATGCTCAGGTTCTAAGAACCAGCTTGTCTAGGATGAAGGAAGTGTACAAGAGATTATCAAAGCGCCTGCAATTCACTAACCTTACTGGCAGATGAGATCGCCACTAGGAAGACACTTTTGATGGTCAGCAGTCTTAAAGGGCAGCTGTACATTGGTTTAAATGGTGGCACATGAGGAAGTTGAGGACTTAATTCAGGTCCCATTGGGGCATGATGAAGGGCGTAGGAGGAAACATATGTTGCAAACCTTGCAGATAGGAGATATGGCAGAAAGGTACCCCTTAATCCTGCCTTAATTGGCTAATATTAGAACAAACAGCAGAACTTCAGACAAGGTTGCAGACAAACGATCATCAGATTTGGTTACGCACCAAGCCACAAACTTGTCCCATCGGCAGGTGTAAATCGTTTTCAGGAAGGGACACCTGGCTACCAAGATGACATCACACAATTTGGGAGGAAAACTGAACACTCTTAACTGTCGCCACTCAATTTCCACGCTTGTAGGGAGAAAGTGGAGAGCTTCTGGTGCAGAACCCTGCCCTGCTTCTGCAACAGGAAATACTACCAAAAGGGTAGCCTGATCGGAGAACAGATGCTCATGCTCAGGAATTCGGGATACCAGACTCTCCTTTCCCAATCCGGGGCAACTAAGAGGACTTGGGCCCAGTCGTTCTTGATCTTCTTGAGAACTCTAGACAGTAGTGGTATTTTGGGAAAGGTGATTAGGAGTCCTGAGCTCCACTCTTGACGAAATGCATCTCAGAGCGACAGCTGCTTTGGAAACTCCATCATGCAGGAGTGTTGTGACTTTGTGTCGGAGGTAGCGATTAGATCTAACCACGGATTTTCCCAAACTCTAAAGAGACCTTGCTTCACCTGCTGCTTTGGAAACTCCAGCATGAAGGGGTGCTGACTTTGATTTGGAGGTAGCGACTAGATCTAACCAAGGTTCTCCCCAAACTCTGAAGAAACCTTGTACCAGTGGAGGTGGAGATGCCCTTTGTGATCCGTGAAGCCTCAACAGCTGAGTTAGTCTGCTCTGGCGGGCTATAATCCGCCAGATTGTTAAACCACCTGGAAAATGCCTTAAGGTTCCAGCATTTCCAGAGAAACAGGGCCTCTTGACGGGGTTCACAACCCCACCCTACCCTGCTTTCTGCAAAACCACATGATGTTGTTGACTGCATGCAATCAGCTGATCTAGCATTTGATTTTGAATGTCAGGCGAATCGTTCTCAACTCCAGCAAATTGATGTGAAGTCGAGACTCCACCAGAGCACAGAGTACTCTGATCTCCACACCCCCCAGATTGCCACCAGAAAGTAACAGGAATAGCACCCACAACCTACTTCTGATGTTAGTACCCTTTCAATGGCTCCTTTGGCCAGAAGAGGCAGTACTTCCTAACACAGTCGTAAGAGAAGAGTGGCTCAATGATTAGAGCGGCAGACCCTGATGCAGAGGTCTAGCCCGGGACCAGGGTTCAATTCCCCGCCTCGGCGGGTCTTGGGCTCAAAAATTCCACAGACCTGATAATTCTCGCCTCGGTGCCCATTCCAATCATGGAGTCCCACTCTGCAACTCTGGGCAATAGCTTGCTTAATCTCCACAACGACCCCACAACGCTAAGGATGCCTGGCCTCCACCTTGGGGGGGCCAGGAGTGGACGCCTCACAGGGAAAGCCAGGATGGGTTCCACAGCGGTATTCGTACAAGCGCCTTGACACCCTTGTGGGTGAGTAGTGCGCTATACAAATATCAATTTACATTTACATTTTTTACATTTTAAGAGCTGGTCCTCTGTCAGCCAATTGGAGGACATTGGGAAAGGTGCGGCATCTGTTGGAGTGCATAGCCTCACCTGATGATTTGAAGTGCCCACTTGTCTGAAGTTATTTACCGCCATTGGTGGAGGTGGTACTGAATTCTGCCACCAACCGGGCACACTAAAAAGTATTCTGATTTGCAGTTGCCATGTGGGGCAGACTAATTAGGTCTACCTCTGGCTCCCCAGGGGTTTGTGGGAATAGCGTCTGTGGCCATAAAAGGACTGAGATGACTGCTGGCTGTGGTGGCTCGAGGGAAATGGACATGGCTGATAGTCCCTGCTGTAGTCACGGAAAGTGGATTGCAGCTGTTATGAGGGCACAGTGAGCTCACGACGACTTACCAAAGGCCCTACTGTCTTTCAATCGTTCCGGAGCCGAATCTGCCTTTTCGCAAAGGCGATTCCCATCGAAGGGCATGTCCATAAGGCATGCCTGGACATCCTTGAAAAAGCTAGTAGTCCTCAAGCAGGCATGATGTTGAAGTAATGGCTCTTCCCAGTGACTCAGTCATATCCAATCAGCTTCATATTGTGAACTTTGGTGTATCTCCTCCATCAGCTACAGCTTAACAGAGTATGGCTTGAGCCTCACCCGGGACCACTGGTAGCACTTGAGCAACTGAATACCACACTGTATGGGAATAACAGCCCAATATGCACGCAGTGTTTATGGATGGAGTGTTAGGTTGGTGGAAGAGAAAATTCTCTCACTGAAGATGTTCAGCTTCTTGGATTTCCTATCTTGTGATGTGGTAGGGAACACGCTGGGACTCGTCTTAGAACTTGAAGCCTAGACCACCAGGCCCTCAGAAGGGGGTCTGGGAGCGGAAGTCTGGATCACTGGGAGCGGGGCAATGGCAATGAGAAAAGGTCCTGTGCATAGAAGTGCCTGTGCAGGGCTTGGCTCAAGGCCCAAGCAGGACATCTGTGAGGGCTTCATTAAAGGGTAGTAAGGGTTCAGAGGAGTCTGAAGCCCCTCTGCCAAGACATTAGCCTTGACTTCAACCGAGGGCAGTGTCAGGCCCAGAACCTCGGGTGCCCTCCGGATCACCATTGTGAAAGAAGCCCCTTCCGCCATATTCGTGTAGGAGGAGAGAAGAGGCTAGTGTCTGGTGAGGTGTCATCGGCCATGGAGTCTGCTAGGGGATAGGATTAGCCATACGGATCCCAAGATCCCTTACATTTGTGTTCCTCAGTGGGACGTTCAGAGAAATAGGGCTTCATCTCTAATTCAGGCCAAGTGGGAGTGGTCGGCGTCGGAGCCTATGCTGCGCAATGCAGTTCCATCACTGTAACAGAGTTAGGAATCACAATGGGCCCGGCGCCACCGATGATGAGAGTTGGCACCACTGGAATTGTCCCCAGAGGAGGTCAGGAAGCCGCCGTCAGGTTCGATCTGGATCCACAAATGGATACTAGGGACCGAATGGCGCCACGGGCAGACCTGCCAGCCGAGTGTCAGTCAACGGCCCTCCAGAACCCATACACTTCAGAGGGGTTTGGCAGCCCAAAGATGAGGCTCATGACCTCGTAGTATTCATGGATTTGGGCAGACGTCGCTATTACTCGGGGAAACTAGGGGAAGCGTGGAGTGGAAGCAGTGTCAGACGCTGGCTGCACAGCCAGATTTGTAGCATTTATCCTTGGCATGATCCAAAGAGTGGGAGTGATGTAAAGCAATCAAACAGTGCTTCAACTTCTTTGAACTCTTCTTATGGGACTTCTCAGGTGAAGTCCAGGTTTGTGAAGAGAATTAACGGAAGTAAACCTGGGAGCGGTCCCGAGACATCCCTCACGAATGGGACCTAGGTGGCCGCATTGCAAGCAGTGGAGAGCTTTGAGGTTTGTAGTCTGGCACTCCATGCACGTTGCGGAGTCGTGGTCCCTCTCTAGGCACTAAAGGCAAACTGACATCTGTCGATGACAGGCTCCACAAGGCTCGAATACAGTGGGTTTCTTTGGAAACATACCGAAAATAGGTTAACTAGTCGCCAACACAGTGTTGAAAAAATCCAGTCAAAAAATGACTGGATCTGCGCTGATTGCATGGACCTCAGTGTGCTGGGGTAGATCTTATCTAGGCACCGAAAACGTAGCTTCCAGCACGGACGGCAGCAAGTGTAGTCGAAAACCATCATCTGTGCAGAGGGATTGCTAAAAAATTTTGGGATCAAGTCTGACGTCCAGGAAATATTCTCAGGTAAGGAATCTGAGGCTAGAAGTCACTCAGAATATGGCATTAATTGATGGGGTCATTTGAGGCTTCATGGTGAGAAAGATCTATTCCTGTTGCGTGGTAATGTAATGGTGTTATCAGCTGCATTCTTGAGTTTGTCCTTCAAATGGAAGCTTATTCAAAAAGGTTAGCACTAGGTTTGTGTTTTCATAAAAAGATAGCTTTTTAACACATTTGTTTTTATACTAAATACTTAAGTGAAGATTTACTACAATCTGTGATGGTCTGCCGCCAGAAATGTGATGCAAAGCTGTGCTAACAGTTGATTTGGGATTTACTTTCCACTGCAAAATTTTATTTGAGCTGGAAAGGTCTAAAGTTACACAAACTAGCACTAACGCTACTTCAGGTCAAGACAGCGTACCATGAGTGGTACATGAACATTCCCATGCGCCCACCGATGGTTTTTAACACAAAGCCCTATCTACTAACATTTGTAGACAAGTTTTTCCACAGAAAAATAACATACTTTTAGGCTGGCTTTGACTTGAAGAAATGCTTTGATTTCTCCAAATGTTTTCCACTTTACACATATGCTGCACTGTACAGCACACGTACAAAGTGGGAAAAATGTTAAACTATGGTCAAAATAGTCTTTTTGTGCACATCTAAATGACCTAGAGTTGGCATCCTTGCAATTTCACACTTAACCTTGGCAAAAGAATTTGCACACTCATCATTTCAATCGAAAATCATACCCTTTTAAAGAAGAATCCTAATAGGTTGTATTACACTTGCAAAATTATACACAAACTTTGAATAATATTCGGCTAAACCAAGAAAAGATTTAACCTGCTCTTTGTTAGAAGGAGGTGGTGCTTGTAAAATAGCTTCCCCAAGGTCAATTTTTGGACTGTTACCCTCACCTGAAATAGAGTGCCCAAGATATGACACAGAGTTGACTCTGAATTTGCACTTCTCACTCTTTAAGGTAAGACCATGTTCTTTCAACCTAGACTAAACTTCAAAAAGAACTTCATCATGCTTACTTGTATCTTGTCCATGGACAAGAATGTCATCTTGGAAAAATATGACAGAATCAATGCCAGATAAACATTTTTCATCACTCTTTGAAAACAAGCTGCCGCACTTGAAAGACCAAAAGGCATCCGTTCGAATTTGTGAGAACCTAAAGGGGTTACAAAAGATGTTAGGGGTCTTGAATCTTCATGGAGAAAAATCTGGTGGTAAGCTGCTGATAAATCCTTAACACTAAACAAAGAAGCACCATCCAGTTTCGTTAACGTCTCATTAATATTGGGAAGTGGTTGTCTGTCAACCCAAATATAATTATTTAGACTTCTAAGTCCACACACATCCTAATTTTAGTTCCTTTATCTTTAGAGGCCAAAACAATGGGGACGAGCCATTCTGAGGACTCAATTTCCACAATAACTCCTAAATTGAGTAGTCTTTCAATTTCTTCCTGAAGTGTTTTCATCATGAGATTAGGTACCTTCCTTACTCTATGCACAGTTGGTTTTGCACTTTCCTTTAAGATTATTTTATGTTTGAAACCCTTCAAAAGGCTAAGTTTTCCACTGAAAACTCCGGGAAACTTGTCTATAATGTCCTGGACATCACTCTGTAGAGAAATCAAGATGACTTGTTCAGGTGCGTTTGGGTTCAGAATAATGCCAAGATCTCTTTGGTGGCGCCAACCTAAGAGGTTATCGCCACGCTTGGCAACATACATTTTACCCATTGTTTCCCTATCTTTAAACACAATAGTTTGTATGGAATAACCTATTAAGTCAATTTTTTGACCTCCATATCCCACAGAATTAATATTGGGTGACAAAAGATCAATTTTCTTATTGCCAAAAGTGTGAAACCAAAATTTCTCGCTTATAAGAGTATATGGGGAACCAAAGTCAGCTAGTACGGGAACAACTTCATCTCCAATGCATACATCACATTGAGGCATAGTCACAGCGTCAGAGTCTACAGACTTCACGTCATTTACATTCTCAGGTGTGCCATCAGTAATACAATAAATTCCCTGTTGCGTAAATTCTTCGTCGTCATCAATCAAATTTACTTTTGTGTTCCTACACATGCGAGCATAATGACCCTTTTTCCCACAATTTCTGCAATTTGTGCTTCTGGCATAACAATTAGGAAAATTAGGCCTGTGAAATTGACTTCCACACCTTGGGCATTTGAATTTCCCATCCTTATTCGGATTAAAATTGAACTTTTGTTTGTCAGTTTCACTAGAACTTTTCTCCTGCTTACTGGTCGCTTTCTTGATAGCCGCAACTTGGTTTTCAGAGGAGATGCTGTCCTGGTTATCTTTTCTTAGATTGACAACAGGTTCAACATGGCTCGGACTTTTACGTATTTCTTTTACCCAATGAGAGGTGTGTTCAACACTCTCAACAATCGTTATGACAGCTTTTAGATTTGGATTCTTTGACAATAATTTTTCCTGAATTTTTGGATCATTTGTGCACCGAACAAGCTGGTCACGAATAAGAGAGTCTGTCAATTGTTCAAATTCACACGTTTATGCTAACGACTTGAGAGCTGCAACGTAATTTTCAACTCTCTCTCCTTTTCCTTGAATATGCATAAAAAAATGTGTTTTTCCATAACCATATTCAGGTATGCTCCAAAATGTTTTTGAAGTGAGAGAATACTCATTTCATAAACATCATTCGGCTCTCCTGCCCCTCTGCCGATAGGTATAGGATCCAAACTGTTATATATATTCCTACCCACGATGCCACAATTGTGCAAAAATACACCTTGCTTTTTTGCTGCCAAAAATGTTTTCCCACCAATAGCAATCAGATAGGAATCAAAAAGTGGTTTCCACTTTTTCCATGGGAGGACAGGTTTACCTTGTTTGCTCAAGAATTGAGGTGGTTGACTCATCCCACTAACCATAGCCATCCTGTAAAGAAAATTAACTTAACAAGCTAATAAAACAGACAGAAAAATGATCTAAAAAAACATTTCAACAAAAAGAAGGAAAAATAATAAGCTAACTTAAATCCATTGATAAGTCCCTCAGCATGACATTTCTAAATGATGAAAACACATTTTTTCCACTTCCTTTAGTGGTCGCAAACCTCAAGCTAATTGTTTTTTAAAAAAAAATACATAAGATAATAATTAACAAAATAAATTAAAATAATTAACTTATCTTGAAAATGCTTGACTCTTTCATCCAATATGTATCGATTTGTGTCGCTCAAGCCTTCTTTCTTGACTTTAAATAATCTAGAAAATCTTCTTTACTGCTAAAAACACGCTGTGTATTCTCTGTGAGCATAATCTCTTTGACACATGTTGGCTAAGACTCTTTTCCTTTTGTATTCGTCTTCACTGTTTACTTTAGCAAGAACAGTTCACTGCGCATGCTCATTTAAATTTCGTAGCGCACGTAGCCTTAGCTCACGTATACTCTCTTTCCTGTCTCGCGTTTAAACAACGTCACTCAAAGTGAAAACAATGTCGGAGTCTCTTTGCACGCGGTAAGATTATTTCTCATTGCTTCACGCGCATGCTTTAAATGATGCTGCCAACAGTTATTCAATAACTCTCTAATAGCGTTTTAATTATACGCTTCTTCTTCAGCCACAAGTAAAATCCGGTTAACACTTTGTTAACCAAAACGTTCGTGCAGGTCTTCCGTTACATAACCAATTAACTCGACCTCCGCGTAAAATTGTCACTGACCTTGCTTCCTTTTTATTTATCCTTTCTTTCTGTCACGCTGGGTTCTTCGGTGGGCGTCCCGCGTCGCCAGTAATAAAACGAAGGATACTGCAGGTTTAACGATATTCACTTTTATTTGACACCCACCGGGAAACTTATGGCTGCAGCAGCATTAAACTGACACTCTGTGACTCAGCTCGAGCAACACATTCTCGCTGATGTCACTTCATTCCCAACACGGAATGTAAAACTTAAAGAGAAATTACAACAAATTGTTTTACAAGTCTTGCCGAACAGAGACACAGAGCCTGAGTAGAACATCTGTACCTTGAAAATGCAGCAAGGTGAACCTTGACAGATGCATAAACAAGGCCTGACTTGGCCAGAGAAAGGAGATCAGGTAAAAACAGGTTCAGGAGAGGCATGAAATGATGTAAGTCATTCTGTTGACCAGAGACAGAACTTTTCCACTTCAATCTGTAAAGTCTTGTTAGTGCTTTCCGCTCTTGCATTGGAAAGAATATTTCTGCATTCTTGAGTGATGTTCAAGTACTGAAATTCATAGAACTCAGGAGCTATGAGTGCAAGTGGAGAGAGGCTGGCTCTGGGTGTAATATCTGGCCCTGGTGCAATGTCAGGAGTGATGGTGTTGATGGAAGGCAAATGGGCTTGGTCTCTGTAAACCAGAACTGCCTGGGCCACTTATGAGCTTTCAAGAGAAGGCAACAGTTTTTAGCTTCCATCTCGGTGAGAACTTTGGGATTCAGTGGGAACGGGGGAAAAGTGTACGCAAAAATTCCAGACTATCGCATCGAAAGGGCATTCCCCCCCTGACCCTGGGAGAGGGTATCAACTGGCATAGAACTGGCATTTGGCATTGCTGTTCGTCACCAAGACGTCTAGTGCTGGCTTCCCCTCCAGTGAGAATATGTTGTCTAGCTGCTGCTGGTCTAGTTTCCACTCGTAGCATCTGTCTGTGATCTTGATGAGAGCATCCGCTAGTGTGCTGTGCACTCCAGACATGTGTTCGGCTTTCACGGATCATAAGCCAACTCCACAGCTCCTGGGCGTCTTGAGAAAGTTTTAAGGATTTGGTTCCTCCCTCTTTGTTGTTATAATACAGGTTGGTCATATTGTTAGTACGGACCAGCACCGAGGACTATGCGATCCTTGGGAGGAAAGCATGCAGGGTGAGAGAAATTGCAGCAAGTTCCAGACTGGTGATGTGCATAGTCATCTGATGTGCTGACCACTTTCCTTGGATCTGAAGGTCCTGTAAGTGGCCTCTCCTGCCTTTCATTGACGCATCCGTGATAATGAAATATGATACCATTCATATGAGGCCATGTGAGATGTGTTTTGTGAGACCACCTCTTCAGCGTGTCTATCATTCCTAGAGTAATGGATATGAAGTCCTTCAAGGACCTTTCCGAGTAAAGCCATTGGATCTGCAGTTCTTCCTGTAATGGCCTTATCTTCAGGTGATCTAATGGGACTAAATTGATTGCTGATGAAATCAGGCCCAGGAGCGACTTGAATAACCTCACTGAAATGGACTGTTTTCTTGAGAACTTTCGAGCCTAGTCTGTCAACCTCCCTTGTCTTTCCTGGGAGAGGAAGGTTTTGTTCTGTATTGGGCCCAGGTCGGCTCCAATAAACCGAAATATCTAACTGGGAGTGATGGAAGACTTTCACCAATTCATCCTGAGTCCTAGCTTGAGAAAAAGTGACAGGCAGGAGCTTGTAGCTTTTAGCAGCTAGTCATTCAGGGAGGGGAATACCTGATGACCTTGTTTCCTGATGGCAGTGCCACTGTCAAGCATTTGATGAATATGCGAGGGGTTGACTTGAAGGCAAAGGTAAGTACTTTCAATTGGTAATGGGTACCAGCTTCTAGGAATCTGAGATGTTTGCGGTTTTTGGTATGGATGGGGATATGGAAATAGGCATCTTCCAGATCTAGAGATGTAAAAGTCTCTGCTGGTCAGACGGTGGAGAATGTCGGCAAGAGTTATCATCCAGAAAGATTGGGTTTCCTGAGATCTAGGATAGGTCTCCACTCTCCTGATTTCTTGCATATTAAGAAAAAAATGGGAGTAGAATCCTTTTCTCTTTTGAGCAGTCGGAACTTTATTGCTCGCTTGGCAAGTATTATGAGGGTCTCCTTCCGTAATAATTGAAGACGAGGGGGGTGCGCTCCGCTTGGTGGAGTGTTTGGAGGTCTTTCAATAAAATCTAGGGTATGGCCATAGGAGATTAGGTCTAAAACCCATCTGTCTGAGGTGATGCGTTCCCAATGATAGAGGTGATTGGAGATATTCACACCTACCGGATGAGAAGGTAGTGTAGCTGGTACCTGGATAAGGTCAATGCTTGTGACCTGTGTCACAGCTCTGAGGTGGTGGTCTTTTTCGGAGGCCTTGCTTAGAAAAACCTGCTAAGGAGGGTTGATGGTATGATAGTTGTTGATATTCCAGTCTTTATTGGGGCTAGTAGGACTGCTACTGCTGGGGTCAATGTTAGCCACCACTGTAAGAAGGGAAACTGCGCCCTCCACTTCTCAAAAAAGCCCATTTCTGACTGGAGGGTGCAGAGAGATTTGGCAGTATCAGTGTTCGTTTTAATGGCAAGAAGTGCGTCATCAATGTGCTTGCCAAATAACGTATACCCATCATACGCCATGTCCAGAATCTTAGATTGGACCTCAGGTCAGAAAAAAGTTGACTTGAGCTATCTTTGGCACCTTATAAATGCTGCGCCGGCTAGTTGACGGAAGCCTGTGGAGGTGATGTCCATGGCGCAATCTATTGTCTCAGAGGAGGTATGCTCAGCCTCCTGCAAGATCTTCTTAACCTTATGTCTTCTGTCCTCTGGAATGAGGTCAATGATGGAACTATATCTGACAACATTTGGCAGTCGTAACCGCCCAGAATCAACAGGGCGTTGACTGCATGCACTCTGATGGCAGACCTGGTGGACACTCTTTAGCCACTATTGTCCAAACGACACCCCTCTTTGTCCGGTGGTGCTGAAACAGGAGTGGAAGGGTTCTTTGATTTACACTGCTCCACCTGAGAAAGTATCTGAATCTGGTTTGTGGTGTCCTTTCAAGCCTAAAGGGGAATGTTCAGGGGCTCAGTACTTTCTATCGATACGAGGCAGGACAGCCACCACTGCGGTAGGGTTTTTAATAACCCTGGTCCCTTCTTGCCAGACGTGGTGAATGATGGATATAGGCCGGACAGTCTACCTTGTTTGCTCCTTAAAATCGTAAAAGAAACTGCCGGACTGTTTAACGGACATAGCGAGCTGGAACCTGGTTACCAATCTTTCCTGAAGGTTATGGAAACCTCTGCTGTCCTCAGGAGGTGAATCAACAGGCTGTTGAGGAGACGGCTTGGGTAGAACGTAGTCATCCCACTCATTTTAAGGAGGCTGAGGCTTAGGAACCTCGCCCTCCTCTCTGTTGCCATCAGATAAGGCTGCTTCCTCCCACTGTGGCACTGCTATATGTGGAGAAGATGTCATTCTAGGAGTGGCTGGGGGAGGCATAAGTGATGGAGTAAGAGGGGTAACAGACTGCGGTGTTAGTGCCCAGGTTGTTCCTCAGGAGGATGTGGAAAACATCTCTTATAGTCCATGAGCATAGCCTGCAGATCCTGGACCAAGGATATAGGTAGATGTAGATTATTCTGTTTAAGTGGAGAGTTAGAATATTATCTGTATGGCTCATAATGTGTCCGTCATCATCACATACCTCAAGGCCCAGCAACTGGCTTGGAGGCAGAGGAAAGACTTTGCTGGGCGAGGAAACCTTAGGACATAGAAAGGTTTTGGTTGCTTTTATGATCTGTATCCTCATCGATGGTGGCATCGACTGTGTTGTCATCAGAGGGATGCAAGTTGACGGAGCTATCGTCGACGGGCCGCCATCAGCAGGATCATCGCTGGGAACATCGTTGACAGTAGTGACGTTGATGGGATTGCCTTAGATGGGAGCGTCAACAAGAGTTTTGTTGATGACTGAATCTTCGTTGATGAGATGGGAGCATCGGTGGATGGTGTCATTGTTGTTTTTGTTATTGACGGTCTTGACGGCGAGACAGTGGTAGGCCTGTTCGTCGGCGGTGAAGACACCTTAGAGAGGGCCCTGGTAGAGGATTTATGGCTTGTTGAGGCGACAGATAAGGATGTATGAGAGCTGTGTCTATCCCTTTTAGAAGGTGCAGATGGCACAGATAAGGCAGTCTCGGAGGAGAATTGTGCTTGCTTCTCCTTTTTAGGTCTTGATTAGGCAGCGCTTGCACGGTATCTTCGAGGCATGTGGTATTCAGTCTATGTGCTTTTAAACATGCTCAGCACTTTCCACTGTTTCCTTTCTCTGCCTTTACACATTCCTTTGTTTTCGTTGGTCAATTGCATACATTTGTCCTGTCTGTGACTGTTTTGTTCCGCCCTGGATATTGCCCTGCTACATGGATCCTTTCACTATAGGCCATTTGTTTTCCTTCAGTGAACTACTTTGTGTCTTTATGCTCTCTCCTGTTCCTTGCTCCCAGTTCACTTAATCTCCTATGCACTTGCTGCAACACCTTTTGCAGTTTGTTTTTATTCTGAACAGCTGCTCTTCGCTCCCTCTCAGGCTGCAGCTACCCCCTTCTCCCTCCTGCTTCTGGGCTCTTTTCTCCGCTGCAGCCTGCTTGGCCCAGCTGATTACCCTCCTCTTGTTTAGAAGCGAGCAATTACAGCATCTAAAGCGTGAGTTTTCTCTGCTTTAAAAAATAAGAATGAAAGATCGGCTTCATCAGGACTGGTTTTTCTATTCAAGATTATCATCAGGAAAACTTGAGATCTCAGATAATGATAGCATGTACTTTGTGCAAAGCCTGAGATACCAGGTGAGTCAGTGGGAAGTTGGTTTTCCAATCCTTTGGTTTGGCTTTCTTTTATAAATCACCAATTGTGACCCAAAGTGCGTCATCGAGTCCGAATACAACTCACAGAATGCACCAAATTAGTTAAATGAAATCTCATAAGCCTGAAAATAATTGCAAATGCGTTTACATTGCGTTTCATGCTGCTGAAAACTAGTTCTAGTGATTTCGATGGACAGGAGTACGAGCTTTTTAGGAGTTCATAATCGCTGTTCTCTGTCCCAGTTGTATAACAAAATTCCGACTTCATAAGCTTCATTGGCATCTCATTTTCTTCTTGCTCTTCTATTCACACAAGTCCTTTTTACCTTTGCCCTTCCTTCCCTCCCCCTCTCAACATGTCTTACTTCTCTCGCCTGCCTTAACTTCCCAAGCCCCAACACCGCCCCCTTCCAAAATACTACGGACTGCCATGACAGGCCAGGCAGGTCTCATTTGCCAAACTCATTTTCGGGTTACAGTAAAAAGTAGTGGTCCATACTTCGGACATACAATTCAGATGAATGCTCTGCTCCCAGGGTTTAACAATATTACAGGGTTAGTTTTAAAGTTTATTTTATGTCAACAATGAATTCCGCATTGAACTGCAAACTATGGTTATTTTTGACAAATGAATGGAGGGGATTTGTTTTTAGGGGGAGACCAAAAACGGTTAGTCACCAAGGACGCTGTGTTACAATCCAGTGTATTCTGAGGGTAATAGTCCAAACGCATTGCGGTAAAATATAACTGACATAAAGAAAAAGAAAACATGATTTATAGAAGAACAGTTATCAAGTTCTCAGTTTGCTCATATAACATTTCCCCGTTTACAATGTCTGTGTGCATGACGATTCCAAGCCTGAAGTGTGTCTGTTTATCAAGAGTGGAAGCCTGACACGGAGACCGCCTTTGTGGTATTTTCTGTCACCATTGGATTCCTGTAATTTAGGAATTCCACTGGAGGACTCTCCTGAAGGCCTAGCCCTTCCTCTAGTAGGCAAAATTGATTACCATAGACCCATCCCTTAAGGCCATCTGTTGTCACTATCAGCGATCCAGTGAAAGCTTGTGATCGGTTCAGCTCCTTATAAGCCTCGGATTAATAGCTAACCCAAGAGAAAATAAAATAACAAATGCAACTTTATACCCACACTCTGGTAGCTACTGATATGAAAACAGAAATGCACCTATTAGAAAAAATGAATAAGGTTCACGTGTCCCACGGATGTCCAAGGAGAACAAGTTGCTTACCTTCGGGAACGCTTTTTCTGGTAGATACAGTATCTGCCTGTGGATTCCTCACCTTGTGAATATCCCCCTGTGTCAGCAACGTTCGGAAATTTCTATTGTAGCACGCTGGCGTGGACGACATCATAGGAGTACGGCATCGCGCGCGACTCCGACTGACGTCACCGACTCCTTATTAGGCCTACGTCGGCGTGATGACATCAGTTCCGCCCTTTTTTCCGTGCCTTCGAGGCACCCGGATGGACCAATGACAGTAGATATACACATATACAGTGTACATAGTACATACAATTCAAAATTACACACACAGTGCGTTGCCAAGGTATGAAAAAACCCAATATATATAAATATAAATATACATAAAATACATAAATACAGGTATAGAAGAGTGGACAACGGGGAGGCGGGCGTGTCAGTGAGGAATCCACAGGCAGATACTGTATCTACCAGAAAAAGCGTGACCGAAGGCAAGTAACTTGTTCTTCTGATAGATACATCTGCCAGTGGATTCCTTCTAGGCCCTCGAATGCGAAGACATTTGTCTCCCTCTGATAAGGTCGCAAGTGAATCCCATATGATGAAGGGCGGTTCCGTGTGGTGACTGATGGGCATCCTTGCCTGACCATCTCATAGGTCTCATGGTAGGTTGATCCGAGGTGTTGGGACACGTGGTAAGGTCTGGTGTGCCTTATGGTTTACATTGTTGGTTTACATCCCCTTTTGTCTAGACCCTCTGACATTCTTGTGTAGTTGAGTGGATTCCTCACCTTGTGAATAGAGTCCCACAGCAGTCCCCACTCCCCGGTGGAGGGTGTCCACTCTCCTATACCAGAACATCCTGGAGGACAGAGCGCACAAAGTAGCCGTCCCTCCTCACATCGGCATCTAAGCAGTAATGCTTCGCGAAGGTGTGGAGGGAGGCCCAAGTCGCGGCTCTGCAAATATCCTCGACAGGTACACCTCTAGACAAAGCAGATGTGGAAGACTTTGCTCTGGTAGAATGAGCTCTTATACCCTCAGGAGGTTCCTTACCAGCCAGGGCATAGCAGATCTTGATGCATAGAATTATCCATCTCGAAAGTGTGCGCTTTTGCACAGCTCTTCCTTTTCTGCAACCAGCTAATCCAACAAACAGCTGGTCATCAAGTCGATAGTCCTGAATCCTATCAAGACAAAAGCTCACCGCCCTCTTAGGGTCCAAACGGTGAAGCCGTTCCTCCTCCTTGGAAGGTTGAGGGGGAGGATAGTAGGTAGGAAGGGTAATGGACTGCCCCAGATGGAAGGGAGTTACCACCTTAGGTAGAAAAGCAGCCCTGGTCCTAAGAACCATTCGTTCAGCATGAATGGTCAAGAATGGGGGTTTTGAACTAAGAGCTTGAAGCTCACTTACCCTCCTTGCGGAGGTAATTTAACCAGGAAGACCGTCTTAAAAGACAACAACCTCAAGGGACAATTATGCATAGGTTCGAAAGGAGAACCCATTAGATAAGTAAGCACCAGATTCAAGTCCCATTGAGGCACAACAAAGGGAGTAGGCTGAAACTTATTTGTAAGCCCCTTCAGAAATCTCAAAACAATAGGAGATTCAAATAAGGACGGCTGAACCGGCAGGCAGAGAAAAGCAGACAACGCTGAAAGATAACCCTTAACCGTTGCCACAGCAAACCTTGCCGTGCTAAAGAAAGTGCAAAAAGAAGTATATGTGACAAACGAGCCCTAATAGGATCAATGGACTTCTCTCCGCACCAAACAACAAATTTAGACCATCTATAAGAATAAATGGATTTAGTGGAGTCACGCCTGGCCGATAAAATGACATCCACCACATCGTGCGGGAGAGAAAAGGAATTCAGGTTGCCCCGTTCAATCTCCAGGCATGAAGGTGTAAGGTCTGGAGGTGGGGGTGTAAAACCTGCCCCTCCATCTGAGAGAGGAGATCTGCCCTGTGAGGGAGACGGAGAGGCGGGCACGAGGAGAGGTGGAGAAGATCTGTGTACCACACCCTTCTTGGCCAATCCGGGGCGATCAATATAACTTGGGCCCGGTCTTGGCGAATCTTCCTCAGAACTCGAGGAATCAAGGGTATGGGGGATAACGCGTAAAGGAGTCTTGAGTCCTAACTCAACTGAAACGCGTCCCCCAAAGCTCCCTGCATCGGATACTGGAGACTACAGAACGACGGGCAGTGAGCATTCTCGCGAGTGGCGAACAGGTCCACCTGAGGAGTTCCCCACGTCCGAAAGACGTGACGAACTACCTCCGGATGGAGCCTCCACTCGTGGTCGGCTGAGAACTGCCAACTGAGACTGTCTGCACGAACGTTCAGAAATCCTGCCAGATGATTTGCCATCAGACAAATCTGATGGTCCTGAACCCAGGACCAGAGACGCAGAGCCTCTCTGCAGAGACACTGCGACCCTACTACTCCCTGTTTGTTGCCATACCACATCGCGGTGGTGTTGTCTGTCAGGACTTGAACCGACCGACCGCGAAGGGAAGGGAGGAAGGCCCTGAGAGCCAAACGTATCGCCCGCAATTCCAGAAGGTTGATGTGAAGCAACCTTTCCTCTGGAGGCCAAAGACCCTTCACCTCCAGATCCCCCAGATGAGCATCCCACCATAGAGTGGATGCATCCGTTATCACTGTGGCCACAGCTGGAGGCATTTGAAAGGGTTTCCCTTGAGACAGGTTGCCTTCCACTCCCCACCAAGTCAGATCCGCTGCAGTTTCTCTGGAGATCCTCACAAACTCCCTGAGCTCTCTGTTGTGTTGATACCACTGCCTGCGGAGGCACCACTGGAGTGCCCTTGTGTACCAGCGTGCATTGTTGACCAACAGAATGCAGGAAGCCATCAGACCGAGCAGGCGAAGGACCTTCAGGACTGGAACGACCGGTCCATTGAAAAATAAAGGAATCAACTCCTGTATGTCGCGAATCCTTTGAGGAGGAGGGAATGCACGACACACAGTTGTGTCCACTACCGCACCTATGAACAGGTTGCGCTGGGAGGGCACCAGGTGAGATTTGGCTACATTTATCGAAAAACCCAACCTGTGTAACAACTGAGTTGCCTCTTGCAGATGATGGAGAACTATCTCTGGAGACTCTGCTTTGATCAGCCAGTCGTCCAGATAAGGGAATACCGGAATCCCTGCCTTCTGAGATGTGCAGCCACCACAGCCATCACTTGGTGAAGACTCCAGGCGCAGTAGTAAGACCAAATGGAAGGACCGCAAACTGGTAGTGTTGCAACCCCACCGTAAAACGGAGATACTTCCTGTGCGACTTCAGGATTGAGATGTGGAAATACGCATCCTGCAAGTCGATCAACACCATCCAGTCCTCTTCCAGTAGCGCCTAAAGAACCTGTGCAAGGGTGAGCATCTTGAACTTCTCCTGCTTCAGGTAAAGGTTCAAGATCCTGTGATCCAGGATTGGACAAAGCCTGCCATCCTTCTTGGGGATCAGGAAATACCGGGAGTAGCACCCCTGACCCCTTTCCTGCTTTGGAACCACCTCTATCGCACCCTTTTTGAACAGTACCTGTACCTCTTCCTGAAGGAGCAACAGGTGGTCCTCCGAGCAAAAACCCTGGCAAAGATGGTAATTGAGAGGGAATTCCCGAAAGGGATGAGCATACCCATTCTCTACGAGATTGAGAACACAAAGATTTGATGTAACAGATTCCCAATCCCGTAGAAAATAAGTAAGCCGACCCCCTACAGGACCCACATGATCCGGAATAGCGGATCTAGGGCTGCTTTGCTGCTGTAGGTGGGGGGTGGATATTGGAGGAGGAGGCTTGACGTCCACGAGGACGACCCCTTTGTATACCCCTGTAGGACTTCTACAAAGGATTTTGTTGCTGCTGCTGCTGTTGGTTCTGCTTATAGGTACGAAAAGTAGACCTTCCAAAACCCTTGTACTTCTTGGTGAAAGAGCCTCTAGTCTGCAGACCCAAAAATCTTGCTGTCGCTCTGCTATCTTTAAACCTTTCCAAGGCAGCATCAGCTTTCTTTCCGAAAAGGCCTGTGCCATCAAAGGCCAAATCCATCAGAGCTGAAAACTCTGAAGTCTTTAACCAAGCAGTTCTTCTAGTGGCATTTGAAGACCCCATGATCCTAGCCACTGAATCCGCCGTGTCCATACCACTTTGTATGACCTGACGAGCTGCAGCCTGTGTGTCAGATACCACTTCACTAAAGTTCTTGCTATCCTTCTCAGGAAGCTTAGATGATAGCTGCTTCACTGTTTCCATCAAAGCATGAACATACCTGCCTAGCAGACAAGTAGCATTTGTGGATTTTAGGGCCATACTACTTGACGAAAACACCTTTTTCGCATTTTGATCTTGCTTTTTAGAGTCTTTATCTCCAGAAACCTGGGAAAAAGCACCTGCTGATTTCTTTGAGCAAGCAGCCTGGACCACCAAACTCTCTGGCAGAGGATGAATAGACAAGAATTCAGGATCTCCGGGTGCCACCCTATAGCGTCTTGCAACTGATTTTGACACCGCAGGAGCAGTAAGAGTCATCTTCCAGACTTCCAATATAGGTTCAGTTAGAGCCTCGGTAAATGGTAGAGTTGGCTCAACCCCAGAGAACAGAGAATGGAGAACCTCCGTAAGGATGTTAGACTTGTACTCCACAGATGGTAAAGTCAAATTTAAGAGTTCTGCAGCTTTCTTAATCACCACATGGTAAGGAGCCACATCCTTAGAAGGAGTATCAGATACAGCGGGCAACTCCCATTCCGGTGAAAGTTCCAAACCACTTGCATCCTGCAACTCTTCAAAGTAATCCACCTGATCCTGAAGTTCGCCTTCTTCAACCTCAGGTTACTCATAATTTCTCTCCACCATAAGGCGCTGCGCTCTACGCCTCGGCAACTCCATCCGAATCGACGTCGTCGGATCCGGTAACGACTCTGACAGAGTCGGGGCTGGCGTCGAATGAGGAGCTGGAGCCGCCGTTGAATGAGAAGCTGGAACCGGCGTCCAACCTCGATTTTGATCCCGAGGTCGCTCCGGAGCCGGCGCCGCCGTGCACAGAGTCGATGACCTCGGTGGTGCCGAGCTATGCCACGGTGGAAACGGCGCCGGCATAAACGTCAAGAAAGGCGCCGGAGCATAAGCTTGAGGCACTCCCAGATTAAATGACAATGGACCCATGGGACCAGCCGGTGCACCAGAGGGTTACATTGCTTTCGCATATACGCCATACATGGCGTTTAGAAAATGCAAAGGGTCCTGACCTGGACCAGGAAACTGAGGGTACGAACCCACTGGTTACCCTTGAGGAGGCTGTACCGGATTAGACTCCTCCTGTTCCTCTTGTTCCTCGGGGTGCAGAAGTCGCCGAAACCTGAGGAGCCTCAACTTCCTCTTCATCGTGCACCGAAGACTGGTACGGCTCCGGAGACAGATTTGATTCCGGATTTGGTGTTGGCTCCCGAGACTGTAAAGGCGAGGCCTCACCTTCAGGCTTACGAGCTGGAGAGGGAGATATCATGCCCTTCTGAAGTCTTCGAGAAGATGACTTCTTTTTCAAGTCCGACTCCCTGCCGGAATCGTGTCTCGAACTGTGCTTCTTCCTCTTATGCTTCTTCTTCGAGGAACCCGAAGCATGCCCCGAAGCCGACTTCTAAGCCGACTCCGACCTCGACCTCGACCTCATCTTCGACTTCGATCGTCTTGATCTTGACCTCGAAGTCCTCTTGGTATCCTTACCCTTAATTTTGGCAAGAAGGAGTTTCGCCTCTCGTTCTCGGAGAGCCTTTGGGTTCATCTTCAAACAGGAACTACAACCCTTGACGTCGTGATCCGAGCCCAGACACCACAAACAGTCACCATGAGGATCAGTAATGGACATCATCCTGGCACACGAGTCGCATGGCTTAAATCCTGTCTTCTTCAATGACATCTTCGACGGAAGACAGCACTCCAAACAGATACAGAACAAAAGTTCACAATAGTAACAAAGTTACTATCCGCACAATAGAAGATCCCAAGAAACCGTTAGCGTTGACGACCCGGAAAAAAGGGAACTGATGTCATCACGCCGACGTAGGCCTAATAAGGAGTCGGTGATGTCAGTCGGAGTCGCGCGCCATGCCGTGCTCCTATGACGTCATCCACGCCGGCGTACTACAAAAGAATTTTCCGAACGTTGCTGACGCAGGGGGATATTCACAAGGTGAAGAATCCACTGGCAGATGTATCTATCAGAAATCTTGCTTTAGACCATACATATAAATCTGACTTTGTTTTATTTCTGGTGCAAATAGTTGACCCTGTGCACATTTATCCAACATACTTGTACTTCTGCATCTATATTAGGAAAAGCAATACTACAAGTACCAGAATGCAACAAATAAACATATGGGCTGCATTGGACAAGCAGCGACTTCAGATCTATGCTTTACCGTCCTCAGGCTAGCATATGCTATTTACTCTAGCTTTTCATGTGAAACTGGATCGATTTGGTTTGTTCACTTTCTTTTTCTTAAAAAAAATATTATTGTGCTTGCAAACATTTGTCATGTTTATGCTTTTCTGTGCAAAAAACATAGCAGATATTTTCACCCAGCAGTTTTACGTTGTAACTTTTCTCATCCCAAGCTATCAAAGCATGGCAGTGAGAAGTTAAAAAAACATTTATTCCCTCCAGATTGGTAATATTTAAAAATTGGAAAGTCAATAGAAATTAAGAGCATTCAACAATTAAGGAAAATTTGATTGCTTTCTTTTATTGCTGATTGGTAATTGACAACAAGCCACATTAGCAAGCTATTTCTGAAAGTTGCTATTTATTGTGTGTGATATCTACCGGCCAAGCTTTCTAGCCAACATTACATTGCATTTTAGAACTTGTAGTTTCACTTTTATAATTTGGAGTCCGAGTTGAAATACTGTACAATTATATTTGCCAAAATAATATATGCTGGGGACAGATAGAGGGGGTCAAATAGGACAATCCAAGTTAGAGACTGCCAGCATTGTTGCAAAGGTCAGCTGATCTCCTTATTGGCTTGAAGAACTCTGGACACACAAGGACATGCTCTTTGCAGCAGGTATCTTAATCCTCAGCGCTATTTGAGAATGAGTGGAAACAGCCACTAGCTAAAACTTCGATCTCTCTCCAGCAGGAACATTCATTGCTAAAGTTACCTTTACATTTTTATAGTTTCCCTCTATGAGGGATAGATGGACACGGATACTGCGTTCAGTGGGAGGTTTTCAGATGTTAATTATCTGTGCTTTGTGGTAACTGCGATCGTATGTGGCTTTGATAACAAAAATCAATAAAAAGATGACTTTAAAATAATGAACACACAAAACAAAGTATTACCAATAAAATGTAATGAACAGGCTTTTACCTGTTTAACAGCATTGTCATTTCCTAAAGAAGCATCAGGTCCGGAGCAAACATATACATTAGATGGTAAGTCTTCATAGCACTCTCGATCAATTTCAGAAGAATCTCTCATATTGTAGAACATAAGCCATAAGATTTTAGGCTTTTCTGCATCATCTTCTGTGTCTTCTGTTTCTAAACAGCAACGAAAACTTAAATTAATGATCACGAATATGGTATACAGGAAGAAAAACCTATAATAAATATAACCCAGATTTTTTTTGAAAATATGTGCAAAGTAAACGATGTGTCAAGAACTTTCCATAAGAGATTTGCCAATAATCTGAATACATATGAAGCTTTATCCTTTTCCTTTGGTATGTTCAATAATGGAGGGACGTAGATCCTTTAACACTGGCTGCATTACACCTACCTTATACCAGGCATACACCCTTGGTACCAGACATGGCCCTTGGCCTAAAAAGAGGCTCACAATATAATTCTCTGTAGTTGGGTCTCTGCTTGGTACCTCCACTAGGTGTGCTGCCATTACACAGCCCCCGTCACACTGTCAACCAACTGGTGAAGTACCATTTTGTTTAGACCCATTTAACACACGTACTGATGGTGCTGCACTTCTGTGCCCAGACACTGCTCTGTGTTTTCATTCTAGAAAAGGTCACTCTGAGGCAACTGAGCCCACGTAGGCCCTGGTGGCCAGTTTATTCCTACTGTCATCTCCTCACTTCCCCAGCAACGAAAGCGTCAAGAGAAAATGTGGATGACCGAACTACATGACAATTCAAAGGGGATAAAGTTCACATATTATGACACTGAGATTCATGCTGCTCCACATTATGGTAGAGGAGGCATATCATACAAAAAGAACACAACGATGGAGGATAATTTCATGAGAGTCGATAAGGCCATGAAAGCTCTTTTCAATCTGCAGATGAACACTACCCGCAAGTGGTTCCTCTTGAGCCAGACAAGGCAAGATCAATCAGGATCACTGGACACTTCCCACACCTCACTGTGGAATAGTTCAAGCAGGTGTCAAAGTGGCAGAGTAGAGAGTGCACAGTCTACAGGCCTACAGTGCCTTCCAGCTGAAGCAGCTGAGAATGTAACAGCAAATACACACCACCTATGGATACTGTGCAGCTTAGTCGCCCCTAAGAATCCTCCAGACCCAGAGCAGCACATATAAAGGATGAATAAAGTATGAATTAACAGTGTTAATTGTTGAAAGTAAAAAAAGAAATATTGGATCAGGAGAACAGACCAGAATCCATGGTCACTTGCAGAGTCTGAAAAGATCAAGTCCAGTTGAAGGTGACTCACAACTGTTGACGGAAGTGACAGTATGAAGTACATATAATATCGCAGACATACTACAAAGCTACACAATGACAAGGGCACATCAAGTGTCAAAGGAAGAATTAAGGGCTCTAAGTGGTGGGCCTCCTAGAAACGAGGGCAACTTTAAATTTGATGGCAGTCATCCAGTTTAAATCGCTATTGCCGTACCCAAAACTGCAGACCACCTTGATATACATTTACATCCACTCAGTAAGTTCTACCTGGTTGTCATGAAATCTGGCACTTGCAACCTCCTTTAATGCAAGATAGTAGAATGAAACACTGAAACGGATACAGTTAACATCAGGTTCCGTGCATTTGACAGCATACTTGAGTTTTTAACTCTGATATAGGGAAGTGGATACCTGAGAAAAAAGAAAGCATTGCTTCTATCGTACCACTTGTACAGAACAGTTGCCCTCTAACACAAACTCATTTGAATATAAATCCGGAAACAAAGGAGCTGGAGGATTCTAACCCTCAAGAAGATGAATATTCCCTATTTCTCACTCTCCTTAATGTTGTCCTGAAAAAGGTCAAGCAGCCTGCTCAGTTGCACATCTGCACAAAGATATAATTTTCAAATCACATGATTAAGCTGGAAAGTTGCTGCCCACTGACAACACAATTATCGATCTGAATGAGTCAAGATGCTTCAGCATGCTGGAATTCAATGCTGGATATCAACAATTAAAGACTCTAGATACAGAACACCCATCTAAATCACTCTGAAATTCACCTGGCAAACATGCCTAAGTTTTAGGGTCTACTCAACTGCTGTGTTGTTCCACAATGTCACCTGCTCTTTACAGCGTCCTGTTTGCAATTGCAAACAGGGCACTGGTGTATGAATTGGCTGCCCCGTGTATCCTTCACCCTTGACTTTGAGGGTGATGAAGCCCAGAACAGTTAACAGTTGCCCCAGTGCGCTTTATGCTTTACATCAGCGATGGCATATTGATTCTCAGCAGTAAGGAACCCCTTTAAGAACTTTGAGCCACCCGCAAGTGACCTCTGGAACAAAGACGGTCATAGTATTCTGAGTTGTGGAAGCTTCTAGTTTTTCGGCAGTGAATTCTCAGTGGAAATGATGACGGCCGATCTCAACAAGGAGAAGGGACTTAAGTAGTCACAGGATAGACAAAATGTGCTGCAACTCAATAGACAGTTTCCTTGAAATGGACCCATATTAAGAAGCCATCATACAGAGCCTGCTCTGGTGAGGAATCTGTGGTCAGAGTTTCCACCGGAAAGAGCATTTCACAAGTAACTTGTTCTTTTGATGGATATTTCTAACCGCAGATACCACACATTGTGAATAAATACCAAAGCAGTATCTCCTAAGGTAGTGGGTCTGAAAAAATGTCTGTGAGAACCCCTTTCTGAGGGCTATGGGGCAAACAGGAGCTGCTGTTACCAACCATGGTGGTTATGACCTTTTACTCCTGATGTCCCAAGGCCCGACCTACTATCGTTCCAGAGCAACTGCGCCAAGTACTACCACTTCAGCACATAACTCTCACTAGTAGCTCAGGTCGGGCACCCCAAGGCTTCTGAGGAGGGCGGTGAGTGAACAGTGTACACAGACTCACAACTAAAAAGAGCACACAGCAACCCCAACAAACTAATCTCCAACCACATATTTGCTTTTATGAGAAAACTACTATTTATTTACACGCACAAAAGTGAAATACAGCACACAATAAATAATAAACAAAGTCTTTGCAACACTGACACTATAGTATTGTCTAGGTAAGTCCCAGAGTCCCACCCCCTTATCTAAAGGATAGCGATTATTCCCCATTTGTTTAAACCAACATTCAGGTTGGGCCTGGCTATTCAGTAGAAGCCTTAGAAGTTCCACAATGGCTGCTTAAAAGTAAAAGTGTCCCAGCGCTGTAGCACTTTTAGTCAGAGCAAGTTCCCCAGTAAACATACTTACTCGCTCACACTGGAGCTGCCGTCCAGTAAGCTTGGGTGCGCACCAGCGACCCGGTGGTGAGCATTAGTCTGGATGCTGTAGGCGATGCAGCAGGCATCCACGCTGCCCCTCCAATTCTGCGGTAAGTCTTCCTGAGCCCGGCGGGCAGTCTCAGTTTAGTCTGTGTTAAAGTGATTGAATTGATAAGCTGCTGCTGTTGTTTGCAATCAAATACTCTTCACTATCGCGTACGCTGCTCCTGGGTGAGGGTCCTCTATCTTCCCCACAGCCCCACCTGGCATGGAGACAATGCAAACAGCGCATGCAGGGCAATGGCCCCTTCGAGACACAAAACTGCACGGGCAATGGCCTGCTTCTTTCGACACTGATGCACCAGGGCAACGGCCCTTAATCTTCACTGCTGCACCCACCTGGCATACTGAGGCGTGAACAGCGCAACACCAGGGGGATGGTTCCTCTGGGTCACAGTCTTGCATGGCCGATAGCCTGCTCCGCCATGTAGCGCATCACAAGGTTGAAGGATGGACAACCCAATCAGTGCAATCATCAATGCGGACCCAAAAATGTCACACTGCTTCTGGAATCCATTCAACAGGACCACTGCTGGTCCATGCTCCCTCCAGGCCATCCACCCCTCCTCTTCCTCACAAGCTTTTCTGGTCTCGGCAAGCAGGTAGGCACTGGTGTTCCTGGGTGGGTGGGCTTGATTCTCCTGTGTAATGTCCCCTCAGTCAACATAGAGACTTGCAGCACTAAGTCCCCAGTCCTAGTTACAACAGGCCGAAGTTGTGCGGTATTTCTCCACAGTGATGCACGGCACCAGTCTTTACAATTTTGAGAGGCTAAAGCTCCACTTTTTATAATCCGTTTCCAGACTCAGATGCGACTCAACACTTAATAGCCCCACAACACAGGCCATGGGAGTAATTAGGCACAAATAGATGGTAACACCATGTTGGCCATGGAGGAGTTAAACACACAGTAGCATAACTTTACATGAGTAGGCCACACTTGTACTACTTAACTGTTTTGTAAGAGCAATATCCCTTTACCACTTAGGAAGGTAGGATTTTGGGAGCCCCCCATCGAACAAAACCACAATCTGTGAGAAAGGCCTAGGTTATGTTACATAATCTGTTTTCGCCCAGGACTTTAGAATCAGCACCAGGGATCCAGATATTGTTGCAGCTGGGGCACAGGTGCACGTCCATCACCATAAGAGGGACTTTCCATCCCAACAGTGGCCATCCCTATGGATCCGACTGTCAAGAGAATATTGCCTTGTAAAAGTGTGCACCCACTTAGCAGCCTGACAGATATCCATGAAGGGCAGTCTGCGTGCCAATGCAGCAATAGCAGACTTGGCTCAAGTGGAATGAGCCCATACCTCTTCGAGGTGTGCTTCTTAGGTAGCGTATATATGGTTCTTTTCTGTAATGCCTTGCTGTTCTTAGACTTGGAGAAATCCATAAAAAGCTGAGCGCCCACCTGGTGTTCTCTGGTACAATTTGTACACTGACTTTGGGGAAGGGCATCTAGCTGCCAAGATAACAACAGCCTTGGGAGGGAGATCAAATGGAATCAACTTCTGCCATTCAATCTCCATGCATGGAAGTGCAGGATGCTCACTGTGCCACTGGATTCAAGCTAGCCTGGCTGAATAAGGGTGACATACCGTAAAACCGGTCCCAGGATGCTTGTTTCCGGTCCAGGGAGGACTTGGCTTGCTAGTTAGGTCTGGACTGTTCCCATGAGGCACAGGGTCAAGACTGATTTGCATATGGCTTGGTCTAAACTGGGGTGGCATGGTGAGCAAAAGAACGATTGATTTAACCCAGATCTCTTGACTGGGGGTGAATGTATGATTCATTCAGCATTCCATCCATCATTTGTTTGCGTATCACTTAACAGTGTTGTGGCCTTCATCAGGATCTTGTTAGTGCTACTGCTCTAAAGATATGGGAATAAAACGAAGTGCACATTTTCATACACATAATAAACAAAACCAGTGATCCACCGTAGTGGTGGATTCAATGGTACTCCGCCTTAGTAGGGTGTAATGCTTCAGCTATCCTTGGCATGAGCACTCAAGGGGCAGTTAGGTCTACGACTGGTATCTATGGGTTGGAAAAGCCGCTGGCCATGCCGGAGAACAGATATTACTCCCTGTTAAATGAAATAAAGGCTGAGCAAAACTAATGAGGGTAAAAGAGGTTACAAGCTGCCGGATAATAGGATAAGGAATCCGGCTGAGTGATGGCAAGAACAAAAGAGACAAAGCAGGCACCAGAAACATGCCGCTGAGACCCCTACCAAAGACCAAGCTGAACTTGAGCAGGCTAAAGTCATGTCCGAGAACCAGTGCGACTGATCCCAGGAAACTATCAACCACTGGGAAAACCTAGAGAAAAAGATGTAGGACACTGGAGAAGAGGACTCAGAGCGGGAGGACTGAATGAAGAAACGCCACCACCAAAGGTCACACCAATGACTTCTGAGGAGATTACCTGAGGCATCAGAACCCAGAGACACCCAAATGACATGCGGGTGGGCGCCATGAAGCCGACTTGCAGCCACATGAAAACTTTGCTGTAGGCCCGCACCCTGCACACTGCACAGCAGCCAGACATTACAACTCACCATTGTTAATATTTCAGAAACTTATGTTACGTGGGCGACGGACATAACGTGAACTGGGATAGTGCTCAGTTCAAAGATCATGGCACAGTAAGGTACGGTGCGAGGGAGTTGGGGAAATGTTTGTAATTGTAATTTGTATACCAAGACATACAGCACTTATGAGGGAAATACACAACTGAGAAATACAGGTCTCTTACCCGGAGGTAAAGGACTTAGGGATGGGACCCAAAACAATGACAATGATAACACAGGCACTGAAGCTGTTGAAATGGAATGTCAACAGATTAGGGAGTAAAAGCAAAAGAGGCCTAGTGACCAAAGCACTGACAAGATATGCAGCAAGCATAGTTTTCCTTCAGGAAACACACATGAAAGGTACCAAATGCAAGATACAGAACAGGGGGAAATACTTGGTAGTGAGTCACTCTGGCTACACCACGGGCTCAAGGGGAGTGGCAATCCTGATCAGGAAAGCGGTAGCTTTTCATATTACTAGAATATGAACAGATAACGTGGGACGCTGCACAGCAGCATAGGGAAGGGAAACTATAGTGCTTGTAAAAATATATATCCTTCATGGTTACAAATGGATTTACTACATATTTGAGCAGCATACTCACAGAACTGCCACAGGGTCTGACTATACTAGGAGGGGATTTTAATATGGCACTGGACAAAAACTTAGACATAACCACTGTCAAAGAGGCATACTAATCCCTAGCCGGAAAACTTGACTTCTGCATGCGAGCACTGGAAACGGGGGATATCTGGAGAACATTAGATGGGACACCCCTGGGCTACTCCTACAAGTCAGAAGCGCAAAACACCCACTCGTGCAAAGACTACTTCTTTACTCTGACCTCAATGCTACACAGGTTCATGGATGCTGAGTACAAAGGTAGAGGAATATTCGATTACTCTGCACTAAGCACCCAATTTGAAACTCAGAAGCCACAAGGAAAGGGAGAAAGGAAAATGGCTGCATGGCATCTGACCAACAAATAAAAAGAAGTAAGGCATCTGCACAAATCCACCAAACATTAGTTTAAAGACAATACTGATACAGTGCGAACGCGCCCACTCAATGGCAGGCCTATAAAATCATGATACGAGGGGTAGTATTATCACAGGAAGTGGAAGATAAAAGAAAAACAGAAAGGAATACAAGGTAGTGGAAAGGGATCCCTAAGACTCTGAGGTGGAATATATTCAACAACCCTAAGCGATAATGAAAGCCCGAATTAGAATAAAAACTGAGGGATATTGTTTGATAGCAACCAACGACGTCGAATTGACATATGTTGCAAAACAAAAATGTGTCTACAGGGAGGATGCACCTATCTGAAATAGACCTACAAAATGTTGTCTGAGACTGCCCCTGCAGGCAGCTATTGAGTCATAGGGCATTGGCACTAGTGGTGGACCTAACAAGGAAGGGATTGTAGTTGGCACTCACACTACTGCAATCTGGGAAAGGCCTGGGATCGAATGGTCTCCTAGTGGAATTCCTGAAGAGAATGGCAAGTGATATAATTCCACCACTATAAAAAAAAATTAGATTGAGGCATACTGTATAGGAATGCTCCCCAGAGACCTTGACATCGCTACAATTGCACTCATTCCCAAACTAGGGAAACCAGGGGACCAGTGGGATTTCTACTGGTGAATATTGCTACTCAACTCAAAATCGAAAATACTAGCAAAGGTTTTTAGCAAAAAACCTAGATCTTGTGCATTCAGACCAGAACAAACTGATGCCCCCAAGATACACAAAACGTAACCTTCGACGCATATATAACAACATTGTGTCTATGATGGGACTGGCAGTGCCAATGGCCATAGTATCGTTAGATGCAAATAAGGTATTCAACTCAGTGGAATGGTCCTTCTTATTCGAGATCCTGAGCAAAATGGGATTTGGACCATAATTCTTGAAATGGGTCAAAACTGCTACATACTTGTCAGGCGCTGACCGGAGCCTGCAGTGTCCAAAGCGCCTACTTTGACTGTCAAGTGTGCCCTGAACTACATCTCCCAGAATGCCTGATGGGGGAGGAGCATTGTCTATAATACCCAGTAAGGTATGGGCTGAGGTGCACGTAATCTGCAGTTTGCATTCGGATTTCCTTGCATCGAGTCTCACGCTGGTTGCGTGGAGGCTCTCCCTCTGTTCCTGATTCCTAGCGGAGTGGCGTGCCCCACTCCGGTCCTTCCTTGTTGCGCTGAGGAAGCGCTGCTCTCTCCGCCTCAATAAGTGTTTTCCCTTCGGGCGCTGCTGGAAGCGTCATTGCTCGGACTGAAGCTCTCGGAAAGGAAGAGGTGTTGCGTTTCTTCCCGCCGGGGCTGGAATTCATCTGTTTGTGTTGATTTCGTTCGCACTGAAGGAAGCGCTAATTCAACACAGCGTTATATCTACCGCCTGGACCTCTCGGGAGGAATCTTGTTGGATTGATATTGGACTTGGCGTTTTGTTTACTTTTCCTAGCGCTATGGAAGCACTTCGTTTTTTGGAGACAACCCTTCTCCAACAGTAAGCCAATCATTTCCTTTGTACTCGATTGGGAAAGTCGTTTTGTGACCGTTTGCTCGGGTAGGAGCTGGATTCTTCATTACAATGGCGCTGAAGGAAGCGCTTGCTGTTTGACTGCTGTTACACTCGAGGAGTATTCCTCTCATCTCTATGGACCCTGAGTTTATTATTTTATACTTTACTTACCTCATACTCCAAACTGGCGGAGCGTCTTTCTTGGGGCTCGTTCAAATCTCCTTCTTGGATGGGAAGGAAGCCCTAGTCTGGGAGCGGTGTTTATGCTGTATTTGGATGAGTGAATACTGGTATGTATGTTAAACTACTTTCCATTTTGTGAGTAAGAGCTTGTAAGTGGAGTGGAACATTAATCAATGTGGTTTATTGTTGTAGGAAAGCTTCAAGTCAGAAGCTGGAGTCCCTACCTATTAGAAGTACTACTACAGGAGTTTACGGCCAGTGGAAAGGTACTAGTGAGTTCTAGTGAGACCCTATGAGAGTAGTAAATGTTGACAGGATATGTATTAAAACTGTATTCTTTTGTTGCAGGTCTCCCGCTTCCCACTGGCCCATTCCTCATTCACATTTTCCCTCGCCTGACTACCTCACTACTCTGAGGTGCTTCTTTCCAACGTTGGGGAAGTCTGGAGGTGGACCCCTTTTGGCATCACACGGAAACAGAGGAGTGGCTTGACGCTGACAGAATTACGCGCCCAAGAAATACTTGCTCCGTTGGTTTCTTGTGATGCACAAACACGTCCTATCACCAATATCCCCACTCTGGCAAAACTGTTAGAAAAATGCGTACAACTCCAACTGACAAAACACATTGTGCAGTTTGAGCTCCTCAACTCTCACCAATCAGGATTCAGAGCAAAGCATAGCACGGAAACGGCCATGACACACATAATTGATGACGCCCTCCAAATCCTTGATCACAATGAGTCTGGCCTCCTCATCCTTCTTGACCTCTCCTCAGCATTTGATACTGTCAAACACGAGAAACTACTGGAGCTCCTAAACACCAGGATGGGCATATCCGGGACTGTTCTCAAATGGTTCACATCCTTTCTGCACAATCGGTCTCAGAAGTTCAAGATCAACAACGCTCTGTCCTCACCTGTGCCAGTAACACTAGGCGTCCCACAAGGTTCCTCCCTATCCCCCACACTGTTCAACCTCGTCATGGAACCACTCACCACCTTGCTTCAATCTTCAAAGGTACACTTCCATATGTACGCAGATGACACTCAGCTCTACCTCAAGCTTCAATCCCCTGAAGACATCAAACTGTTGAATACCACACTAAGAAAGACCCAAGCTTGGCTGGCCGACAATCACCTCAAACTAAATGCTATGAAAACTGAGTTCCTTCTGATCTCTCCTCCTACGAAAAAGGCCATCACCCAAACATGGCTCAATCATCTAACCGCACTCAATGTCCAGCCCACCATCGTGGACTCCGCAAAATCCCTTGGCATCACACTGCAATCTCGACATGCAGCAGCATATTAGCAAAGCAACTAAAGGAGCCAACTTCCAAATCAACACGCTGAGAAAACTCAAACCCTTTCTTCCACCCAAGGACTTCAAAACTGTTGTTCAAGCCTTAGTCATTCCTCGGATAGACTACGGTATTGCGGCTCTCAGCGGGCTCCCCCTTACAACAACGGCTCCCCTAAGAGCCTCCCTGAACGCGGCCGCGAGACTCATCACTGGCTCAAGAAAACACTCGCATATATCCCCTGATTTAAAATCCCTAAACTGGCTGCCTATTGAAGCCAGAATTCAGCTGAAAATTGCCTGTATGACGCACTCGGCCATACACCACAAGTCACCCAACTACCTCACTCAAAAGCTGACCATTTCAGGAGGCTCAAGATCCAACAGAAGCACAAAAACCCTCCTCCTGAAACCACGGAGATTCCGGAAGGAAAAAACATACAAACGCTCCTTCTCAGGAATGGCGCCTAGGATCTGGAATGCACTCCCGCCAGAAACCAGGCTTATCCCTTCCACTGTACTCTTCAAGAAAGAGGTGAAGGCCATCCTTCAGGCTAAATTCACCTGAATTCTATTGATACTGGAACAATGACAGTACTTGGCTCCTACATTAGGGGCCTTCTGATTGCTTACCTATGCGAGTCTCTTTTCGACTGCTCTCGGATCTAAATCATCGCACGGATGCTATATTATTGGTTTCCAACTTGGCTATTGGGTTGTACACTATGACTTGAGTGCCTCACTAACTTGCAACGCACCCATTACTGACTACTACTCTGCTTTCACACTGTGTTTACTCACCCTCTGGGGTGCTATAATCTTACCCGATTAGACATTGTACTGCTTCCATATTATTGTTTCTTGATTGTTATTAGTCTGCATACTCTTGTGTGATTGCTACCCTATTTTGCAACTCACTGACTACTGAATTTTATATTGTTTCAAGAGTCTTGTTTACCCTACCTACTGTTTATGTAAAGCGCTCTGATATCTGCAAAGATCTTGTTCGCGCTATATAAAACCTTAAATAAATAAATAAATGGCTTCTTTAGATGACGTTCTGCAAGCGCTTGTGCTTGTACAACAGGAGTTGGCGGCCTCCAAAGCGGAGACCGCCGCATCTTAGAGAGAACGTTGATAGACAGGCTAGCAAAACATTTGATGCCATTCAAGGTTCATCGCAGATACAAGTGAACGTACCCCCACCCATTCCATTGGCCAGTCATGAAAGATTTACAGGAGAACCATCCAAGATTCACACAAATTCTATTGCACTTTTCTTGTAAGCCTGCTTCCTTCCCGAACAATCATTCCCGCGTGGCGTTTGCTATCTCCTATATGACCGTGGATGCGGCCAACTGGGCAGTACCCTTGGTTAAATATGACATTCCACTCCTGTCTGATTGGGACTCTTTTCGTCGAGAACTTGAAAGAGTGTTCGATAGGCGTGCTACCATGATGTCAGCTGACAGGGAATTACTAGTATTAAAACAAGGGAAACAGGACTTGGTCACCTATTTGACTAAATTCAATAGGTTGATAGCAGAAACTGCATGGCCCGAGGAGAAACGGATGTCGTTATATTATCAGGGGCTCAGAGACGACATGAAAGACGTTCTCGCTCAAATAGACCTCCAGCCTAGAACATACACAGATCTGATGAATCTGACATTGCGACTAGACCATAGACTAGCAGATAGGAGAGGTGAAAGGGTTTACGGTCAGGTGGAGAAAACAGAGAAGGGTCTTAGACCCGCTTCCTCCTCCACTGAACAGAAATCTGAACCTATGGAGATCGGAGCAGTTAGAGCCCCTTTGACCAGAGCTGAGAGAGAAAAACGCAGAACTTTGGGGTTATGCATGTATTGTGGCAAGAAAGGCCATTTCGTGAGAGACTGCCCCACGAAACCGAGAAAGCCAGGCACGTATTATAGTAACAAGAGAGTGGCAGTCACTACCATGACTTCTCAGAGGCCAATCAATCCAGAAGCCTTGCCAGATAAGGAACCAGAACAACCTACCGTGTTGAGAGTTCCGTCTTTGGCAGGGTCTGAGGTAACTCCTTCTGTTTCACACATTGTTATGCAGATTTGTCTCACGGATAACAAAGGTTCTCATAGCATAGAAGTAATGGTAGATTCGGGAGCTACCGGGAACTTTATTGATAGTGGGCTGGTACAGTGCCTGGAGTTGCTTCGTGTACCTAGGAGCACTCCTGAAAGGGTCTTAGCAGTGGATGGGAAGCCTCTGAAGTCAGGGCCCATTACGGAGGTAACAGAAGAGCTAGAACTGGTCAGAAATGGGGAAGAGAATATGCATACTGAGAAAATAACCCTAAACATCATCGAAGCGCCTCAATACGAGGTGATATTGGAAATGCCCTGGTTATGGAAGCATAACCCCAAGATCGATTGGACTCAGAAGTCATTAAGTTTTGAGTCGGAACATTGCCTACTGTCCTGTGTCCAACCGGTATTTAATCACGTGCTGGCCCTAACACAAGTCTATCAGGTTGCCACCGCTGCTGAAAAAGAAACAATACTCCCCCAGGCATATGCTAAGTTCAGAGAGGTGTTCAGTGAAATTAAGGCAGAGATATTACCTCCTCACAGAGAGTATGATTGTCAAATAGACCTGATTCCCGGTGCCATATTGCCTTCTTGTAGGGTGTATGCTCTATCAGACCCTGAGACACAACACTTGCGGGATTACCTGGACCATTATGTTGACATAGGGTTTATACATCCTTCCCGCTCACCTGCCGCCTCACCTCTGTTTTTTATTAAAAAAGCGAATGGTGAGTTGTGAACATGCCTGGATTACAGGGTTTTGAATAAAATCACTGTACAGAATCGCTACCCTCTTCCACTCATCCCAGTCTTGTTGGAGCAGGTGAGAGAAGCAGTCATTTACACCCGACTAGACTTGAGAGGGGCTTATCCCCTGGTCCGGATACGAGAAGGCGATGAGTGGAAGACGGCTTTTAAAACCCGCTACGGCCTGTTCGAATACCTAGTGATGCCGTTCGGGCTTTGTAACGCCCCGGCGGCTTTTCAGTTCTTCCTGAACGATGTGTTGAAGAGTTATGTTGACAAGTTCGTGGTCGTCTACATTGACGATATTCTGATATACTCTCAAGACACAGAAAGGCATGGTAGTGATGTAACACAGGTGTTGCGGAAATTGCAAGAGAATGGATTGTTCTGCAAGCTGAACAAATGTGAATTCCATGTGCAATAGGTGGAGTTTTTGGGTGTGATTTTGAGCCCCTCTGGGTTGTGTATGGCTGAAAGGAAAGTTTTGGCGGTGCGGCCTACCCCAAAGAATGTAAGAGATGTGCAGTGCTTCCTTGGGATTTCAAACTATTATAGAAGGTTCATTGCTCACTTCTTGCAACTGGTGTCCCCCTTAATACGTCTGCTAAGAAAGGGGCGTCCTTTCTGTTGGACTCAGAAAGCAAAGAGCGCTTTTGATTTCCTCAAAAAGGCGTTCACATCGGCCCCCATTCTACAACATCCTCAGATTGAGGTGCCTTTCGTGGTGGAATCTGGCGCATCCGACATTGCTATTGGGGCTGTGCTCTCTCAGCGAGATCGCTTTTCGGGGCAGCTGCATCCAGTAGCTTTTCTGTCCAAAAAGTTGAGTTCGGCCGAACTGAACTATACGGTGGCCGAAAAAGAGTTGCTAGCCATCAAGAAAGCATTTGAGGAGTGGCGGCATTACTTATGGGGGGCCAAACATCCTGTCACAGTCTACACCGACCACCGAAATCTATAATATATGAAAACCGCCCGACATCTCACACAACGTCAAATACGATGGATGCTCTTCTTCGCAGAGTTCGACTTCGTAATACCATTCAGGCCAGGGTCAGACAACAGAAAAGCGGATGCTCTATCCAGACAAGAGGATGTGCTAGAAACACGAACCTTCTCTCCTAAAGCCATCATTTCACCCGAGAAGGTGATGTGTTCCCTCACTACGAAGAACTTCCTAGACGAGGTAAAAAACCAGAGAGACCAGGAAGAGTGGAAGCTATGGGCCAAGTACAGTACGTCAAGGACTCTCAAACATGGATTGCCCTTCTTTGACAACAAGCTGTACCTTCCCTCCATAGAAATCAGATTGAAGGCATTTAACTGGTGTCATGACTCAGTGTTGGCTGGACATTCTGGTGTAAAAAAGACTTTACAGCTCATGCAGAGACAGTTCTGGAGGGAGCACATGAAGGACGATGTAAGTCTGTGGATTAAACAGTGTGATGTCTGTGCTCGGGCCAAAGGAGAGCATTGTAGAGCCAAGGGCAAACTGGTTCCCATGCCTACCCCAACGCAACCATGGCATACGATAAGTCTGGATTTTGTGGTGGGCCTGCCAAAAGACCAAGGGTGAGAAACCATCATGGTGGTAGTAGACAGTCTTACAAAAATGGGACACTTTATCCCCTGCAAGAATCTACCCACAGCTGGACAAACCACCCATTTGTTGCTGTCACAGGTGGTGAAGTTGCACAGACTCCCCAGGGTTATTGTTTCGGATCGTGGCCTGCAATTTATAGCCAGGTTCTGGAAAATGTGGTGCAAGTCTCTCCGGATCGAGGTGGCTACCTCAACGAGTTTCCATCCGCAGACGGATGGCCAGACTGAAAGACTAAATCAGACGCATAAGACCTATCTCCGCTGTTATGCAAAAGAAGCTGGCAAATCATGGGTCGCTATGTTGTGGTTAGCGGAGTTGTCATACAACAATTCATGGCACAGCTCTATCAAAGATTCCCCCTTCAGGGCCAATCATGGTTTCCATGCCAAGGTACTTCCTCTTACGATTCCCTGTGACATTACCAATCAACCCACAGTGGCGATGCTGATCGAACGCCTGCAGGCCTTACATGTCAAGATACGCGCAACCTGGACATCGCGAAACGTCTGTATAAGTCATGGGCTGATAGTAGGCGTCAGGAGGGTCCTACCTACAAGGCCGGGGATCGAGTGTGGTTGTCCACCAGGAACATCCGCTTCCGCTACAGAAGCATTTTTCATCCCTATTCATCGGTCCTTATCCGGTGGTGCGCCCTGTGGGCTCTGTGGCGTACAAGCTTAAGTTGCCTGCTTCTTTGCGCATACATCCGGTATTTCATTGCAGTCTGTTGAAACCGTAGTTGGGGGCGGCTAGACGTGCTGTGTCGCCGGTGGTTCGGGATCGACAACTGGAGTATGAAGTTCGAAAGGTGCTGGATTCCAAGACCAGGAGCGGCCGGCTCTGGTATCTCATCTCTTGGAGGAGTTATCGTTCGGAGGATGATTCGTGGGAACCCTCTTCGAATGTCCATGCTCCGCGGGCGGTGCGAGCATTCCATTTGCATTGTCCTGGTAAGCCTGGATCTAGGAGGCGCTTGGGAGGAGGGAATACTGTCAGGCGCTGACCGGAGCCTGCAGTGTCCAAAGGGCCTACTTTGACTGTCAAGTGTGCCCTGAACTACATCTCCCAAAATGCCTGATGGGGGAGGAGCATCGTCTATAATACCCAGTAAGGTACGGGCTGAGGTGCGCGTAATCTGCCGTTTGCATTTGGATTTCCTTGCATCGAGTTTCACGCTGGTTGCGTGGAGGCTCTCTCTCTGTTCCTGATTCCTAGCGGAGTGGCGTGCCCCACTCCAGTCCTTCCTTGTTGCGCTGAGGAAGCACTGCTCTCTCCGCCTCAAGAAGTGTTTTCCCTTTGGGCGCTGCTGGAAGCGTCATTGCTCGGACTGAAGCTCTCGGAAAGGAAACCAGTGCACGCAAAAGAACATCACAACCAGAACATGCCAACATGCCTTTGCATGAGCATTACACCTGCGCTGATAGCTGCAGTAGGCTGAACTGAGGCTTAGATCATGTTCAGAAGAAAGTAGTGAAAAACGACTCACTTCTGAAGCTGAATCCTCCAAACGGGCAGGTTACAAGGACAGGTTATTTTGGAGGGTATCAGGAGACCATGAAACGAGTGTGGGGTTGGGCTATAGGTCCTTTGCGTACAATGCACTCAACTGGCAGCCTGATGCTAAAAGCCTAATGTTGAAGGCTAAGGTGTGAATCACAATTGCCCTTTCTGAGCAGGCACTACAATTCTCTGGAAAGAGTAACTTTTTCTGCTGTAAGGGATTAGTAGAGTGAACTCAGGGGAATTCAAGAGAAACTTGCACTACACTGTAGAGGAAACTGAAAAGTACTTGGAGCAGGGGTGAAGCAGGTTAGGAAAGATCTGATCCAAAACGTTACACAAAATGGGAATGTGTGGCAAGTGCACAGATATATTGAAAAGGAGGAATATGGAAGGATTTGTAGAAACTGGTACTGTTAGGCTTCAGGAAGAAGACAGTTAACGTATTAATGCAAGCTGCACAGTGCCTCAATAGAAGGACCCAAACTATTAACTGTTTCATAAAGTGTAACCTTGGCTCACCTTTGGTAGCTTGCTCTGCGGAGAAAGAAAACCCGCAGAAAAAAACGATGAAGTGTTGTGCAATTTTCAAGAAAACATGGATGCAGTTAATAGCAGAGTCTGTACAAAGTATAAGTTAGAAGATGAGCTAGTAATAAGACAAACAGAAAATAAAGAACAGAGGATAAGGGCAAAATAGAGAAATCAAGACCATGAAGGAATAACTCTAATAATATTCAACATCTGGTTTCACTTGGGTTAAATATAAGCAAAAGTAGGCAAAGGCTACAAGAGTGGTTGTAGAATTTAAATTCTATTGAAATGTATTATTTACATTTAAACAGTTTACATTTAGAATTTTCGATTTAAAAGAAGGGTATATAAAATTCAGTACTGAAAATAGACTAATCATAGGGGTCCACTAGACAACAGATTTGTTGCAAGAATAATCATCAGGGAGCAACAGCGGTTCAGATAGTAGGGGTAGGGTGAAGTCAGTTAGTTATCTAGTTGCTCTCGTCTGCTTCTTAAGGGACATTCTGCAGGTTTGTGAATGTGCAGGGCAAACGGGGCAACACTGCAGTACAGCAGTATAGAGTCCAATCTTTCAGAACTGGTTAAGCGACCTAGCTCACTTCAGGTCCAGAGCACAAAATGTTTCTTTTTGTTGGTGCTTCAAGACAGGCCGCAGTGGCATTGTCCTTTTAAAGGAGTTCTAGGCATCCTCTTCCTCAACCGCTATAACTCTGAGAGGGTTAGCAGCTGTCCACAGCAGACTAGCGTCCAAAGGATCCTGAAAATCTATTCAAGGAATTAACCTTATTAGTTCATTGATAAAGACCGGTACAAGGTATTAATGATGTCTATTGGATTTCTTTGGGAAACCCTGGTTCCTAGAAACAGCAGGCACTGAATTTTCCTTTATCCTTGGTTCCAGACTTTTTCTTCCATTCAGTGAGCTGAGCATGATTTCTAGCCTGCCATTGGTAAACAATCTTAAACAATCTCAAGAAAGTTCCCAGAGTCCCAACACCCATTTTTTAAACAGACATTTCTTGCTCTTGGGGTATCAGAATAAATCTTCAACACACAACGACAGGGACCATATAAGAAGCTGGAAATCTTTCAGTGAAAACAGAACTTTCGTTTGCCTCCCGCTAGTGTCAAACAATCCCCACTCACTAAATAGAAGTTCCTCCGACAATACGGACTGGGGCCGCTGGCCTCACAATAGAACAAGGAGCCCAGAGGTATGGGATGGAATTCCAGTTTAATAGGCAAAGCAGCTATCTAACTATGTATATTTCCCTGGGAAAGGCAGCTAAACTCTACAGCTACTCCTATAAACCTGCTATTTAGTGGAATAGATCTACTTACTTGAAGGAAGATGAAAATGGCTGCTTGTAAGTAGTAGCATTTTGTAGTTCACTAGATGTAATTAATTACTGCTAAATTCACACTGGCCAGAGAAGGCTCAAAGTATGTATTAACATAATTGAGAACGAAAGTAAATTCATTTTTCTCGGCATAATTATATTCTTCTCAAACTAAATACATTGTTTTCTTCTCAGATTACAGTTCTCTCAGATCAATGTACATATACACTGTAATTTTAGTATCAAGAGCAATCACCAGGCCAGTTTTATAATACTTAAGTAGTAAGAAGGGATACCTTCCATCAAAAAATCCTGGTCGCAAAAGTGACAGCGCTGGTCGCAAACTGCTGGTCGCAATTTTGACAGCTTTTGACATGTCTGGTTTTAAACTTCTGGCCTTATTTTTGACAGTTTAAAACCAGGACTGTTTAAGACCAGGGTTTGATCAGCCCCTGACCTTAAGCAGTCTGGTCTTAAACTTCTAGTCTTAAATTTGACAGCTTTGCTCTGCTGCAAAACATGAGGTAATTGTGTATATGTTAAAAGTGCATAGAAAAAAACTACATGGTTGTAGGCTGGAAATGTCTGTGCATTTTTTTAGAACTGGGGTTTGCAGCCAGCTGATGTTTGAACAGCTGGTGGGGGCAGTCCTGCATTCCCAGCCCAGGGCCTGGGAAGAAGAATGCCCCATCAGCTGTTTGAACAGCTGATGGGGCAGTCCTGAGTTCCCCAGCCCAGGGCCTGGGAAGAAGAATGTGTCATGTAGGTGTCAAAGTGGCAAAGGGGCCTCAGAAACCTACCAATAGTAATTCTCTCTAAAAAATAAGTTACTACAAACCCCTTATAAAATAATAAACCCCAGCCAGCCCTGAGATTTGAGATAAGAAAAAAAGAGAGATGGCCTGTAGAGCAAAGCTTCCCATTGTCTAACCCCACTCTTCCCAGGATAGGCTCACACATCACAAAGCCACTGGTCCCAAATTTGACAGGTTAGTTCCAACTTGACATGGCTGGCAGGAAATTCATGTGAGTCCCAAGGTAGATCCTGTTCCCGGGCTCCCTACTTCCCAGGAGAATGTGTCACGTAGGTGTGAAGAGTTTTGCGCCGGCCCCCATTGTCTAACCCCACTCTTCCCAGGATAGGCCCACACATCACAAAGCCCCTGGTCCCAAATTTGACAGGTTAGTTCCAACTTGACATGGCTGGCAGGAAATGTAATATGTGAGTCCCAAGGTAGATCCTGTTCCCAGGCTCCCTACTTCCCAGGAGAATGTGTCACGTAGGTGTGAAGAGTTTTGCGCCGGCCCCCATTGTCTAACCCCACTCTTCCCAGGATAGGCCTTGAGTTTGAGTAACAAGGATAGAAAAAAAGGATCCCAACCAAAGGCCATCAGGGCATTGTTCTAACCCCCTAAAGTCATAAAGGGTGTGGGGGGGCTTCTAATTAGCATGCTTGGACAGGTATAAAAGGCCCCTCAAGGAACACTGCCAAACACCCATTCAAAACCCCCCCCCTTTGAGGAGTGACTGGCGTGGATTGTTCTGCTGTACCTGGAGGACTCCTGCACCAGCAACCAAGTCAAAAACCTTTGTGGATTTCTACACCATCAAGCCCTACAAAACCTTGGGGAGTGACTGGCCTGGATTGTTTTGAAGGCACAGAGCCAACCCTTGGATCCTAAGGCGAGAATGGACCAGAGCAACTTCTCCCAGATTGACGCAGCCTGCCAACATGTAAAGAAGGTAAATAATGGATGGTGCAATGTTGTATTAGGGTGTTCATGTAGTTTAAAAAAAATAAAAAAGTTGTACTTTTAAAAAAATAGTACTATGTAGTGTGGCTTGTAAACTGTTACTCTTTAAGTCTATGTGCTGTGTTTAATGTGAATAATGGTGACAAAGAAGTTTTTTTTACAAGATGTGAATTGTAATGTAAATGTGCTTAAAGTGAATAAAGGCTTTGCTGATGCATTGAGTTTAAAGCTGTGTGTGTGTGTGTGTGTGTGTGTGTGTGTGTGTGTGTGTATTTAATGTTAATAAGGGTGGTGGCATAAGTTAGAGTTTGCAGGGTTTGTATTTAAGGGGTCATAATGTTATAGGCCTTAGGAGGGTACATGTAGAGGGGAAGCGTATATTTTACAGAGAATAGAAACATTTTTACCAGGCTGCTGTACATTTAATATCAATAAAATGTTAGAGGCTACTACTGTTTCAGGGGTGCCAGAGGTTCTTTAAATAAAATACATGGTATACATATAAAAATAAATAAAATGCATTATTGTACTCACCAAGTTGCTGTTTTGGGGGCTTTTCGAGGATCAGAAGTGTGGGGCTGTATCTGTGTAGGAGAGCCTGTAAGGGGTGAGCTGGAGGGGTCCAGGATGTTCAGGGTCCTGGAGTGCATCGTTTTAAAAAATCCTCTGGAGATGCACTGGGGTTCTGGGTGGGGAGGTCTCTGGGCGTCCCTGGGGGGGCTCCGGTGCCCTTGTGCCGCTTTTTAAAATAAAAATAAGCCCCCATGAGCCCTCTTGAGGCTGATGCTGCTCGGGGGGTGCCACGGGAGGTCTGTGAGGGGTCTTCAGGGCTCTGGGGCCCCGCTTGCCGCTTTTTTTTTTTGTTTAAAAATCGCCCCGAGTCCGCTTCTCCGGGGCGCTGTCGAGGGTTAGGGTCAGGGTGTCCCTGGGGGCTCAGTGCCCCGATTGCCGCTTTTTTTTTGTGTTTAAAATTAATCCCCCCGAGCCCGCTTGATGATGGCGCTGCTCGGGGGTGTTGTGGGGCCGTGTTCTGGGTGTCTGGTGGGGGCTCCGGGGTCCCCAATGCTGCCTCGATCCATCGTTTGTTTTTAAAATTAATCCCCCTGAGCCCGCTTGAGGCTGGCGCTGCTCGGGGGGCTCTGAGGGCGGGCTCCGGGTGTCTCTGCAGGGGCGCCGGAGCCCGAGTGCCGAGTTGTCCCGCTTTTTTTTTGTAAATGCCCCCGAATGCTGCCTCGATCCATCGTTTTTTAAAATTAACCCCCCTGAGCCCGCTTGAGGCTGGCGCTGCTCGGGGGGCTCTGAGGGCGGGCTCCGGGTGTCTCTCCAGGGGCGCCGGAGCCCGAGTGCCGAGTTGTCCCGCTTTTTTTTTTGTAAATGCCCCCGAATGCTGCCTCGATCCATCGTTTTTTAAAATTAATCCCCCCTGAGCCCGCTTGAGGCTGGCGCTGCTCGGGGGGCTCTGAGGGCGGGCTCCGGGTGTCTCTCCAGGGGCGCCGGAGCCCGAGTGCCGAGTTGTCCCGCTTTTTTTGTAAATGCCCCTCAAGTCCGCTTTCACAAGGAGCGGCTCGAGGGTGCGGGGGTGTAGGGCTCCGGTGTCCTTGGGTGGCTGTGAGGGTCCTGGGAGGGCATTTTCCCACGGTCCCCACGTGGATCCAACAGAGCAGCTGTAGCAGGGAGGGCGGACGCTTCACCGGGCCTGCAGGGGCATGGTCCGCCCCTTCAGTGATGTCAGCAGTGCATCACTGTAGGGGCGGTTCAAGCCCCTGCAGGCCCAGTGTGTGTGTGTTTTTTTTTTTTTTTTTTAAAACATTTTATTGAGAGAAAGCGCGAACACGATAGTGTTACAGCGCTGTACATAAGAACCAGTTGCAAAACATAGGGATTTCTTAGAGGAATCCCTGACTGTCACAGGTCTCAAAGAACTATGGGAAACTCCTTTACCGCATGTGCAGTTCAAGCGTGTTGTAAACAAGAGCATAAAAAGTCAATCGCACTTGGAAGATAAAGCGACTTTTTCACAAAGGCGACACGCTTGGATGACTCTGGCCACATATAAATCGCCTGGGCGACAGGCATATTTTAGTCTGGGGTACGGCAGGAAATCAAAAGAAGCCTTTTTAAAATACAGGCTAGGAATTTTACCCTCTATTCCACATCTGCAACCATGGTTGAGAAGGGACTGTGGGACAAAATGCAGGCTGTGTGGGGCAGAAAATGAAGATCTCGAACACCTATTATGTATCTGCCCAAGGCTGAAAGAGGAAAGAGTAGCCCTGTTAAAAACTGCCTTCAACGAACAAAAAATCCGCACATGTAGACAAGCGGTTCTTGCTTGTTTTGACCCAGGCCTTCCCCCACTAAACGGGAAGTTGGTAAAATTCTTGAAATGTCTGGAACTGAAACTAAAAAATCTGGCAGAGAGCACAAGACTGGACTAGTTGAAAATGGCCAAGACTTTACACCATGACCACATACCCGTATCAAAACGTTTTTATTAAGTTCTCTTGTTTTAAAAAATAATATATTTTTCTTTACAATCTTCTATCTGAATGCATGAACTATCAATGTACTTTTGTAATGGTTTTAATTAACCTAAAAACAATAAAAATACTTACTTACTTACATAGGGATTTAGGATTACAGGTATTACATAAAAGATGCCAAAACAGAAAAAAATGTAAATGTAGCGCGAATTTCACCCTTAAGTGTCAGAGCGCTTTACATAAGCACCAGTTGCAAAAGATAAGGACTAAGAATTACAGGTGTTACATAAAAGATGCCAAACAAAAAAACTGCCAATATAGCGCAAATTACAAGAGCAGGCTTTAAGTTACATGGCCAAAAAATTTCAATTGTGTGCAAACAAAATACATGTGTTAGCAAGTGGGGTATTACAGGAGGAAAAAAGTGACATGTATGACGGTTACAAAAGCAAGCGTTAAGCTACATGAGTAATAAATAAAGTGACAAGTGTGTAGGTTACAAGAGAAAACAAAGTACAATTAGAGGTATAATCCTGCAATATAGGGTAGACACTCAAGCACAAGAATAAGCGTTATGTAGGCAATTGTGGCACTGGCACAACTATCAAAAGCACACAAAAAAGTGAGAGGGCGCAACCACGGTGTTACAAGAGAAAAGGGGCATGTACATGTTACCAAAGAGTACCATGAACCTAGGGGCAGTTTTTGTAGGTCAGAAGGACTATGTGTACCTAAAGTGATTTACCCCATAAGCAAAGGATATGGCGCAGGTTGTTTTTAACATATGTTTTAGCGCAGCACATACAACGCTTTTTTAAAAAAATGTCTGTTGTTGCACCCCTCTAAATAGTTTTTTAAAATGTATACATGAATTGATTGAAGTTGTGATACTTTTATTTATGAAAGGTGCTTTAAATCCTGTTCTTTTATTTAATATTTAATACAGATGCAAGACCCTGCAAATGCAACCGTCACCAATGTACCCTCTGCGGTGGACACAGCTGTAATAACTAGCAGCGATGGTCACTTGTCAGCCCCGCAGCCAGGTATATATATTTAGAGTTGTGTAGTTCTACGTAGTTTTGTACACCAGCAACGCACAAGTTCTCTTTTTTTCTTTTCTAATGTGGGTCTCATGTCTGTATGCTTTTACAGCTAATGACACCGACCTACAAGAAGCTTATGACGATCTTATGTTGTTCCTCGAGGCTCAAGACGCTATGAACAATGTGCAAAACACTACAGTTCCTACAGGTAATTAAAAAGGCCGTTGTTATTTAAACTGTCTAAGGCGCTAGGGAGTTGGCGGAGTAGGACAGCGTCCTGACCCTGAGGGTCTATAGAGGTAATCCTCAGAAAGATGACTAATGTTGGGTATTATTTTTTTCTTTACAGGTGTCCCTATGTTATGCCAGGACGGTGCTGAGGTCCATGAGGCGGCGCAATGTTCAAAAGAAATTCCTTTGAAGAGGAAAGCTTCAACTTCTAAAGTGGGACCTCTGTCAAAGAAAAGAGCTGCAAAAAGACCTCTTTCAGGTGTGTTTTTTATAAAAGGGTGTGAGAAGTACTAGAGGCGTTACAGACTCTCAAGCAGAAGGGTACAGCTGGTTGTAGGAAGGCCTATATAAAAAAGGTGCCTGTGTAGAACTTAGGATGGTGTTGATTGTACGTGTTGTTTTTATGCTTACCCTAATATATATATATATATATATTTTTTTTTTCTGTTTATATTTTAGAAGCGGCTCAGAAACATGCTGCTGAAGAGAGGTCGGCGCCGCCCTTAACGGACATAACATCCGTCCAGAACAACAGAAGCGGCGCAAAAGTCGTGAGTAGGCGTGTACGCCAGGAAAAACTATCCACGTACTACACACCAAGCAACACGCTCAACAACCATCTACAACAATCTATTCTGCACAGGGGAGGGGCCAACACTGGCGGTATGCTTACAAGCCCTGCCTCCCTTAAGAAGAATCAGGGGGACTCAGAGAACCTCCCCAGCCCTTTAAAAAGGGTGAAGGTCTGTAAGGTGTTCACAGACACCCAAACAGAGCCCTTAAACCAAAAGAAGACAACGGCGGTGCTCCACGAGGGCCTTGCAAAGCTCTTAAGCCCTGAGAAGAAAAGCCCTAGCACCCCTGAGCCCCAAGCTAACCCCTTAGATTTATCTATAAAAAAGGATGCTAAGCCCTTGAATGAGGCCTATACAACCTTGAGCCCCAAGGAGGTGGTAGTTGTACCGGTGGTTGTAGAAGAGGCGGCGCCGCCACAAACCCCTAAAACATCGCGCCTCTCAAGAAAACATCTGAAGCTAAAACCGGGGGTCCCTAAGTTCCCGTTACCAGAGTCCCTCAACAACCCTAATACAAGCCAGGATCCACCAAGCGTCCTGAAACCCCAGACAGTGGCTAATAAAATAACTGTGCATGTAGAGGTGCACGCCCCTGAGCAAACCCCAAAGCCTGTTGTAAGTGTTCAGGCCCAGCCTAGGGTATCAACAGGTGGTAATGCGCAACCCCTAGAAAGTCCTTCTAGCATGAATAGCCACGCTCTTGAGGAGTTGAGGGGGATGGTATACAACATTGGTAGAACCCCAGAAGCGGTGTACCAGAGGTCTTTGAACACAGATGGCTTACAGAACACAGGTAACCATGCACCACACCCTAACACATACATTTCAGCTAGGCCCCAGGATTACAATGACAACTCCTCACAATCCTCAGACCCTTTGTCCCCGAGGACCCCTCCAGGAGCATACGACCCTACCAGTCCCACGGTCATCCACATGTACAGCCCCGTGTCCAGCCCCGATGCCAGCCCCGCGTACAGGCCCTTGGACAGTCCAGCTGACAATCCCATGTACAGTATCGTGTCCAGTCCAGTGGCCAGTCCCGTGGCCATCCCCGCTGCCAATCCCGTGTACAGTCCCGTGTCCGGTCCCGGGGCCAGCCCCTCTGCCAACCCCGTGTACAGTCCCGTGTCCAACCCTGAGGCCAACACCGCTACCAACCCCATGTACAGTACAGTGTCCAACCCTGAGGCCAACACCGCTGCCAACCCCTTGTACAGTACAGTGGCCAACCCTGAGACCAACACCGCTGCCAACCCTTTGTACAGTACAGTGTCCAACCCTGAGGCCAGTACCGTTGCCATCCCTGTGTACAGGGCCATGTCCATCCCCTGGGACATGCCCGTGTACAGACCTGTGTCCAGTACCGCCATAGCTGGTGGCAGTATAGATGTGCCTGAGGCGTTGTCACCATTTATAAGACCTCGCAAGGTGTGCCCCCCTAAGCAGGAACAAGATGGGTCTGTAAACACTGAAGAGGCATTGAAGACACATGTAAAAGAGATCCAGATGGCTGTTCGCAAATTAAAGCGACAGGCGAACCGTGCAATCATAAGAATGGATATGGGGTTTTCCAATCTCAGGAACAAGAGGGAGGCCCAACATCTGGTCGTGGCACGGGTTGGGGTGTGTAAAAAAGAGATCATACAGATGTGTCAGGCGGCTGTGGCCGATATACACGGTACACACTCATGACTATGTCAGTACCAGCCCCTAAAGACCCCCACAGCCATTGTTACTCCTAAGAGGACCCCAAAATATAACCGTAAGGTCCAGAGATTAGTGACAAAGGCTGTATGGTTCTTAAAACTACTCAGGCAACGACCATCGGGGGCCCCACAAGCCCTCAAACAAGACACCCCTGTTTCCATAGACCCCTTCAAACAAGATACACCTGTTTCCCTAGAACCCTTCAAGCATGGTACCACAGCTTCAAGATCAACGCCTGAAGCATATAATCCAACACTTCACCGCCGACAATACATAGGGGCAGGGTCTAACATACCTAGGGTCGGTCATTTGAAGGGGGTCGGGGGGCTGGCTTTAAAACTCCAAGCACCCCAACATTCCGAAGGACCTTGGGGTGGAACTGTAGCGGAGGCCTCCATGAACAAGACAACCAACGACAGTGACCTACCTGTTCAGATAGGCTGGGGCTTGGTATCTCGAAAAGCCTGGGCCCGTAAAAAAAAACAAAAGTGGCTTAATAGTACAAAGCAACGCCGGCTTTTAATAAATAAGCTGAAGAAGGCGAGAATCTGCGCTACCCGCAGGCTTACAAGAACCCCTGAGACAGGTCCCACCAGGACCTCCCAAAATGACACAACAGAGAACACCTCCACAAATCACACTCCTACTGATGAGGGCCCAGAGCCCTTGTTTTTAGAGAGTGTTAGAAGTTACACTCGCAATGTAGAGAGGTTTAGGGCCGTAGAACACTATGAGGAGTTTAGATTTGTTAACCTACACCAAATAACATCAACCACTCATGGTGTTCTGGCTATACATCAGGCTGTGCAGGAGCTCATAGAAAGGTTGTTACACGATGTGGGGCCTAATGACTTTTTCCAACTCCGCTTCCAGGGGCAGGGTTTTGACACGCCGTTGTTCACCAGGCGTAAGACCCGAGATGTTTTTGACGCTGTGCAATTTTTAGAAAACCTCCAAAGGCTTTTACAGAGTAAGGCAGAACTAGTCGCCTATGGCACTTTTAGAGTCATAGCCCTCATTGTACGGGGGCGTGAGGGGGGTGTTTCCAGACCCTTAAAGAGCGTACTATACAGTAAAATAATTGGTAAGAAACAGATGTGGCTGCTCAATTTTACCAACGCCACTGCCAATACATGTCTGGCGGCCAGCATCGTGGGTCTGCTGATGGCTCGCAAGACCCCTGACGCTGTCATCATGTCTAGAGCTGCTGAAGCCCATGAGGATCTTAAAATACCTCCTGACCGAATGGTCGGCTTTGGCGATATAGGTCTTTTTGAGAACTATTTCGCCGTGACGGTGAAAGTTCTCTATCACAGCGGTTCCTGGAAGTACTTTACAACCGGGGAACCTGTGAGAAACAAGACCGTATATGTCCTCCACATGGAAAATCATTTTTACGGCATCTTGAACCTAAAAGGTTTTCTGGGGGCCAAGTATGTGTGCGCCCACTGCGACCATATATACAACAATAAAACACACCACCAGTGTGAAATGTGTTGTAAGATGTGTCAGAGGGTTGGTTGTATAGAAGACGCTACCCTGAAGGTGAGGTGCAGCACGTGTAGGCTGTTTTGTCGCTCGCAAAACTGCTTGAGCATACACGAGAAATCTTTCAAATGTGTCCCTAAAAAGGACTGCAGCGAGTGTGGGCGGTATGTTGCAACGGATCACAAGTGCAAAGGTATGATATGCCCCCGTTGCCATGTGTCTTACGAGGCCGGAACCAACCATCAGTGTTATATGGTTAAAGGTCCACCTCAGACCAAGACCGAAGACTATATAGTGTTTGATATAGAGTGCACACAAGAGACAGGGGTACACCAGCCTAACTACATTTACGCACACCATCTAACTTCCGACGACAGTTGGGAGTTTGAGGGACGAACGTGCGTTGGTGATTTCCTGAGCACTTTCATTCAAGCCAAATTCCAAGGATATACCATGCTCGCCCACAACTCGAAAGCCTATGACTCCTTCTTTATTCTACGAGACATGATTCGTGAAAAGATACAAGTGGAGCTCATAACCCAGGGGTCTAAACTGATGCTGATGACAGTATGCTCTTTAAAAATACGCTTCATAGACACCCTGAATTTCCTACCCATGAAATTGAGCAAGCTGCCAAAGGCCTTTGGGTTCCCAGGGTGTAAAGGTTATTTCCCACACTTTTTTAACACCTGGGCTAACCAAAATTATGTGGGACCCATGCCGCCTCCTGACAGCTATGGGGTTGAATACATGATGCCTGATGAGAAAGTGAGCTTTCTACAGTGGTACTCTGAAAACCGTGAAAAGGAGTTTCACTTTCAAACAGAGTTGAAAGCTTATTGTCAGGCTGATGTAATGATCCTTCGGCAGGCTTGTAACCTCTTCAGAGATGTTGTGGTGTCTATGACTAAAGAAGTCAAGGACTTGAAACCTAAGACCTTGCCTAAAAAAGTCAAGGCCTTGACACCCAAAACCCCTGGAATACAGCAAGCGGTCGAATACATAGACCCATTTCAAAACGTCACTCTGGCATCCATGTGTATGTCCATCTACAAACACATGTTTTTAATGCCTGAAACTATCGCTCTAGTACCGCCAGACCTCTATAACGGTAAACAGAAACGTTATTCAACCCCCTCTATCCAGTGGCTCATGCACGTCTCTGAGAAGGAAAACATACAAATTCAACATGCCTTACAGGGTGGTGAATACCGCCTGGGCCCCTATTACCTGGATGGGTACTCTGTAATTAAGGGTGTGCCGACAGCCTTTGAATTCAACGGCTGTTTTTACCACGGCTGCCCCAAGTGTTACAAACCCCACGAGTATAACAAAATGCTGGGTGCCAAATTTGAACACTTATACAGGCGTACTCTGACAAAGGCCCAGTATGTTGAAAACCAGGGCTTTGCTATGAGAGTTCTTTGGGAGCACGAGTGGTTAGACATGTTAAAAACCGACACAGACCTCTGCTCTTTTCTTAAGACTCACCATTTACCCACACCATTGGAGCCCCGTGATGCCTTATTTGGGGGGCGTACAAATGCCATACAACTGTACAAGGTCGTTGGTGAGGGTGAGAAATACACTACTATGATTTCACCAGTCTGTACCCTTTTGTGAACAAGATGAAGTTGTACCCAACGGGTCACCCCACCATCATCTATAGAGATTTCAAGCCCCTATCCGAATACTTTGGGCTTATCAAATGTGAAATCTATCCTCCTAAGCAGCTTTACTTCCCAGTGTTACCATGCAGAGTCGATGGCAAGCTGATGTTCCCCCTATGTCGAACATGTGCGATGCTTAAAGAGATTGATGGCTGCAGACACACCGATGAACAAAGGATGCTCACAGGGACCTGGTGTAGCATCGAGGTACAAGCTGCCTTAGAGAAAGGGTACAGGATCGGTAGAGTACACGAAGTGTGGCATTTTAAGAGCACTACAACACAACTCTTTGCCCCCTACATTAATTTGTTTCTCAGAGACAAACAGGAGGCCTCAGGGTATCCTGAATGGTGTACTAGTCAGGATGCAAAACAGAAATACATCGATGACTACTACGCTCACGAGGGTATCCGTTTACGCCCCCATCTGATAGAGGTCAATCCTGCACGCCGACAGTTAGCCAAACTCTGTCTCAACTCCTTATGGGGAAAATTTGCACAGCGCACAAACCTTTCAAATACCACTTTAATATCAGACCCTGATGAACTGTTCAAGTACCTGTTTGCCCCCTGCTACGAGGTGTCCAGCTGCGAGTTTATCGATGACGATACCGCAGCTTTGTGTTGGAAATACGCCCAAGAGTACCCCACATCGAGTAACAACATAAACATTTTCATAGCCTGCTTCACGACAGCCCACGCTCGTCTAGAGCTTTACGGGGTTATGGATAAGCTCCAGGATCGCTGCTTGTATCACGATACAGATTCTGTGATTTTTCTGAGCAAACCGGGGGATGAAGACCCTCCTCTAGGAGATTATCTGGGTAATCTAACCAGTGAGCTAGATAAGGATGAGTATATAAAAGAATATACAGCCTCAGGGCCTAAGACATACAGTTACCGGACCAACAAGAACAAGGTGTGTATGAAGGTCAAAGGGATAACCTTAAATGTCAGCAACACTGTAAAAATCAATTTTGATAGTCTGAAGAATCTGGTACACGAATACGCTACAGCAGACGATTCTGAGAATGCTAAAACCATAGTTGTGAACCAGCCCTGCATAGTCAGATCTAAAAAGAAGTGGGAAATCACAACCCAGCCTCTACATAAAACATTGCGAGTTGTTTTTGATAAAAGGGTCCTAACCACCGACTATAAAACACTGCCTTATGGTTATTAGGTCCATTAGAGAGACAGCCGCCACAGTATGGACACCAGGTTGCAGCATCCGTTCTCCTGCGTGCTAGCAGGACCCTCAAACTGTGGTAAAAGCTATTTTATAAAAAAGCTCTTAGAAAATGCCGCCTCTGCTTTATCACAAATCCCTAACAACATTGTATGGCTTTATTCATGCTGGCAGCCTCTTTATACAGACTTGGGCCGTCGGTTCCCCCATATCAAATTTATAGAGGGCATACCGGATAACCTCAACGATGATGAGCTACTACCACCAACCCTTGTAAATATGATAATTGTTGATGATCTGATGCGTGAAGGTGGTGATCATCCAGAGTTAGAGAGAGCTTTTACTCAATATTCACATCATCGCAATCTAAGCATCTGCTACATTGTGCAGAATTTGTTTTACAAAGGCAAGAACAGTAGGTCTATAGCTCTCAACGCTTCATACCTTGTTTTATTTAAAACCCCCCGTGACAAACAGCAAATAGCTGTCATAGCTAAACAGATGTACCCTGGAAACACACACTTCTTCATGGAGGCCTTTAACGACGCTACAGCAAAACCCCACGGGTACCTGTTGGTAGACTTAAAAAATGAAACTCTAGAAGACTATAGACTAAGGGCTGATATTTTTCCACCAGAGCTACCTGTAGTTTACACCCCAAAGCCCAAGACCAGGCCCTATAAAAAGCAGCGGTGATGTCTTTTAGAACCATTTACAGACCAGCCCTTATAACGCTCAGTGGTGACCATGTCTACACACCTACGCCACAATTTAGCTCTCCTGAAAATGCTTGTTACAGCCAGCCCCCAACACCGAAAGGCCATCCTGGGCACCGCTTCTGACGATTTAGTGGCTGCCATTTCAGAAATAGCCCTAAACACCCTAAAAGGCAACGTCCCTATATCAAAGCGTCAGTTACAGGTTCTGAAGAAGAAGAAGGGGCTCATCAAGAAGCTCAGTAATAAAAGGGCCTCACTCATAACAAAGAAGAAACTGGTGAAACAGTCTGGAGGTTTTATAGGTAACTTGCTGGGGATAGCTATACCTGTAATTACAAGCCTCCTTACGGGTCAGTGATGGAGCATGCCACAAAAATGTATCTGGTTCCTAGGCAGCAAATGGAGCAGCTGGGGGCCACCACGGACAACGCATGGGATATCCGTAGAAATGAGACTTTACGCTTGGATGCTGAAATTAAAGACATTTTGAGCAGGACTGATCTAAACCCCTACGACAAGGCTAACCTTTACAACAACACTCTCAAAAAAATCTTAAATTACTACACCCAGTGGAATACCGAAAAGAACAAGTTGACTCTATATACCCCAGACTCTGAACAACCATCTGCTCAGGCCCCCGACCCTCAGCCCCTACAACCGCCTCCCGATGATGCGACAGCCTCAGATACCTTTGTTGGAGACCTCCTAAAAAATATAGGTCAAAGGCACAGAGGGGCTGCGCAGATGTTGATGAGTAAACTAGCCGCTTCTAAAGACCTAGTCTCTTGGAATGAGCTAGGTGAGTTTCTCTACAAGGGCCAACCTGTTGCAGGGTCGCATATGTACGATCTAGTGAAAGGTCTCACACACCCCAAAATCCTGACACCTCAAAATGCACCGCGAGGCTGGGAGCAGTTTCTGCAGGCCGCTGCTGAACTCAATATACCCTCCACGATCGTTGGTAATAATGAACACCGCAGACTGCTAGACAATTTGAAGAGTCCCCTACTGCCATCGCCTACAGGTTCTGAAGTCCGAAGGCTATCCCCTAAATGGGCTACTCCTGCACCGTCGGTGCCAGCTCGAAAAAAAAAGACAGCTCCTAAATCACCCTTCGCATGGATTTATGATTAATTGTGTGTGATTTTTATTCCTATGTTTCTGCAATAAAGTTTTGTCAACTAAATATTTGTAATAAACACCTTGTTATAACTTTACAAACCGTCTCAGTCATCTTTAAAAAAAAAAACATTTTATGGTGCATGTATATTGAAATAACAAGTCTGAATACATGTTTTTAAAAAATATAATGTCTTTTATTTTATACGTTCAACATTAAACATACAACTGTTATAAACCCTTACAGTTTTGACAAGGTACATATTCTGTTTTCACAGGTCTGACCGATACCCTGGTGTTTTCTTTTACATATTTCGCAACTATAATATCATTGTTAACAAGATCCCCCGGATATAGATTTAAGAAATTTCTAAACGAAAGACCCTGTGACATTTTACTGATAAAATAAATACAGTGTTCCCCGCATGTGATGGCCATGGAATCCTGAACCCTTAGTTTGTTATACTCCACCACAGCTGCAGCTTTTTTCACAAACTTGAATATAGGGGGTGTATAGAGTCTGTGCTCAGGGAACTCTGCGGTACTGTCAAACACCGTAACCTTGTCAACATCTATAAACATTGCTGCCCAATGTGTCCCAGCCTGGTCATGCGGGTCTGTGTTAAAGACTAGGGTGCATGGTCTTTCTGCCCCTATTTCGGCTGGTAAACCGTCGCTAGGGAAAACACCCAAAAAGTATTTCCTAGCGTATTTATGTCTGCTTAAGAAGTCACGTATCTGCACAGTATCCATTTCACAAATGTTTTTAAAGATAGTCAAACAAAATCTGCCTTGCGTGGTTGATCTGAATGATGCTGTCGAATACAGAGAATACGACCATGTTCACATTAGCCACCAGTGGATCTGCGAATCGTATTTCAGCTTTTAGATTCCCATTTTTGACCAGGTTGTAGTGATCACCATCTTCCATGTCAGGTGTCAGGTCGAATGCGAACAGCGTGTATCCACGGCCATAGCCTTCTCTTGACACCGCTACACCGCAGTCCCTTTGATGCTTTCCTGTTATCGAAACCAGTCCTTGATATTCCCTGATGTAATGACCGGCTGCAAAACTGGGGGTGTAGGGTTTTGCAGGAATCACATTGCCCTCATGGACCAGCGCCGCGTAGTTGATGTTGTAGTGTTTAAAATTGAAGGGGTTTGAGGCATAGGTGCCACTAAAAGCTGTGTTGTCCACAAACCCTATGATGATGAGCTTTGGTAGTTGTCCCAGAAATAAATTCTGCTGTTGTGTTAAGCGGGTACCTGCAGGGATGCTGAATACCTTCAGAGCTACTCTTTCCACAGCATACTTGGCGTTGGATATTTGCAAAGCTTCGGCGTGTGCTAACCTGACGCTCGGGGACACTTTCACTCTCTTTACAAACAGGCTCGCAGACAGTATGTTCAACTTGTACTGTTCTGCATCCCCGTTGATGAGGCAGAATGAGTCCTTGTTACGATTGAGCTTGACTTTAAGATCAATTCCGTTGATGAGCAGTTTATCTTGGAAGAAGAGGTCCGAATGTATGCGCCCCAGGAGGTCAAAGGTACGGCTGGATGCAGCATGCCCCGCTCTTTTTATAAAGCCCTTGTTATCACCATCCAGAGCTGTGATTTCAAAATGTCCGTGTGTATCCCTGTGAAAGAGACCAGCTGAAAGTTGTGTGTCAAGGGCGTCGCTACTGTAATTTAGAATGCTCTCAATGTAGGCTCTGTAGGCGTACATGTTATCGTTCTGGGTGATGAGTCGGTCGCCCAGGGTGATGTCCACTTGATTAAACATGGTAGCTAGAGGGTAAGCGATTGGTGCCACTTTAGCGTCATCGTCAATGTCGGACCCATCCGCTTTTACGATTTTACACATAAGATGCAGCAGAGTGTTGTTGAGATCCAAATACATATCCGTGGCCCCTGACACATAAAACTCTATAGGTGCCAGCGGTGTCAATGCTGCTAAAGGTGACACCTCCATGAAGAAGCTGTTTTCGATGCTGGTCTGCGTGGGTTTTAGACTGAACAAGTCCAACTCTGATTTGGCGCACTCTCCAGATCCACAATGTACGAAGGCCATGGCTGTGTTTACAAGGCTTTAAAAAATATTTACTTTAGAGCCGGTTCGCTTCTTCGCAGCTCTCTTCCGTCTTGGAGCTCTTCTTTTCTGAGGGCGTTTTGAAGCTGTCCTCCTTTTTTTATAGGGGGCTGGGGGGCCCATGCGTCTGGAAACACGCCGTTTCCTTTTGACACTCGCACGTGGTTTATACATCAAACCGGCTCCTTCTTGAGGTTGCTTGTTCATGCGTTCTGCAACCGCCGATGTAACAGACCCCACTACCTCCTGGGCAATGTTCGTGGCAGCCGCCTTCACATGAGGTTTTGCAATTTCATAGCCTCTTCTCAGGAAAGGCATAGCTCTTCTAAACAGACTCCTAAAGAATCCTCCTAATCCAGCCCCGTACATAACAGGTGAACCTTGAAAGTACGGTGGTCCTCCATAACCGGCTTGACTTCTGTAATAGTCTCTGTACATAGACGGATCTCCGTACGTTTTCATAACCACCATGATGGCTGCTTAATACCCTCTGTCGTGTCTAGGCCTTAAATGAAGCTTGACAATAACTTTCCCGTATTTAAAGGCCACCGGCTCAGACTGATCATCATAGATCATAATTGAAATAGTGTCAAAATGGTTTTTAGAAACTGCGACGTAGTCAGGTTTGTTAAATTGTATGTTGACCATGGTATTATTATCACCCTGTACATGCACCCACCTTAACAACGGCGAGTAACTATCACCTATCCTCTGAGACTCCACAATATCGCTGTACACGTAGAGCGTGTAGAACCCCCCATTAATATCGGGGCACGTGTGATCTTGTTCCACGGGGCTTTTCACATGTTGTACTGTCCCTAAAATCCTTCTTAATTTACCTGAGCAGTTAAATAGAGTGTTTCGATTTATGGATTTAAGAAACACCTTCCTTCTCACATTATCTAACACCAGATGAATATTCGGATGTGGTTCTATACTGGCTATGGATTTGTTGATGGCTTCGATAATGCTTGAAACGTGCGGGTAGTAGCCTGGTGGGAAGGATGTGTGTATGCCCATGGGGTCCTGTTCCCTCTTGATGTGAAACTTGGTTTCGGCAGCGGTAAATGTATTCCATGTTCTAGGGTATTGTATTTCTGTTAGGGCAACCTCCCAGTCCCCCTTCAGGTCCACAGCCTTAGCCAGTTTGACGGTGTAATTAGAAATCTGATTGTTGGGGAACATGTCCTTAGAAGCGTTGGATGGTAAGGTTATATAAAAGGGTGAAGTCTCCATCGTCGCAGCGGCTTTTAGTTCACACACCCTTCAGGGAGCTGGCCAATACCCAACTGTTAAATTTCTCAGGCCAACCGCGCCATTTGACATATGCCTGGCTCTTAGCCCCTGTACCTTTCCTTTTCAGAACCTTTTCAACCCTATACACCCTGTTCGGATCATCGGGCACCTTTTGTAACTCTTCCTTGTAAAAGGACCCCGACACCGTTTCCCCATCGTAGTCCTTTAACCTGTAAATATACAGCCCTTCCTTAAGCTCCACACTTTCCACTATAAATATTTCATCACTAAAGGTCTGCTGGTAACCCTTCGTGAAGACTCCTTTCAGTTTAGAAATCCTTACGTGATCACCCTTTTTAAATACAGACTTCTTCACCATGGTCCCGAAGTTAGGCCCATACACATTTCTCCAAACATTTAACGAATTATCCGGTGTTACCTCTTCAGGGGCCATTTTGATGGTTCTATGATAACTGACATTATATACAGCTAAAAAAGCCTGTAGAACATCCACGTATCTGTATGTATTGTTGGCCGTAAAATACCGCCACATCTTAGACTTTAAAGTTCTGTTAAACCTTTCTACAACCGCTGCTTTTACCTCTGTGTGTGTTACAAAATGTTGAACATTGTGTTGCTTTAATAATTTCTGAAATGACTTGTTTAAGAATTCTTTTCCTGCGTCTGTTTGTAGTTTTTGAGGAATACGACCCTTAGCGAAGATGGCTTTAAAAGCGGCTGTGACGCTAGCTCCACTTTTATCACGCAGCGCCTCTGCATACGCGTACTTGGACAACACATCTATGACTGTTAATATATAACATGCTCCGTCGTTATGTTTTGCTATATCTTGAAGGCTGATTATGTCCGCTTGCCATTGATAATCTATACACGCATTAACGATTGTGGGGCGCCTCTTAAAACGTCTTCTGGCTGGCTTATGTAGTGAATACGCCTCCTCTCCTGATAACCACGTCTTCACCGCTTCTCTGCTTACCGCCTCCTTTTCAGACCTAGCCCTTCTATATAGAGCTGCGCCGCTTCCAAAGCTGCCAACTCCTCTTGTATCATAATACAGTTTTCTTAACAGGCCCTCCGACATGTTAGCGATCATTACAGTACAGGAAATGAAAGACGCTTGTTTTGTGTAAGAACATTTTATTAAAAATAATGAGTATTACCAAATCACAAACAAAAGGGATTTCATATCTTTTCACAGTATACATAGCAAGTACGGTTTAACACATATACGGTTTTAGGGTGTAACATTCTACTACTTTACTTTAAATACACGCTATATGGTCACAATACATCAGGATTTATCTATTATAAAATAGCCTTTGTGGTGCCATGGATACCACTTTTCTGTTTTTTAGATACAGATTACACAAGCGCCTTTCTATAAGTCTCTGTGCCATCTTTTTGTCACAGCACACACCTGTGCCTGGCATGCTTCTTAGTTTTGCGTAGGGGTCGTTGGCATAGCGTATCTCCTTGACTGTCGCTATCATGATCTTCAGCATGTTCGGATGGACAAAACTATTTTCAGCGCTCAGGCCGTGCACCACCCTTAACAGCTTATGCATCTTGTACGGGTCTAGCATACTACATATGTACCGGATTACACGGTCTCTGTATGATCCGGATAGACACTCGTGCGCCCCCTGTTCAGGGTCGTTAATACGATGGCCGAAACACAGGCTGTAATAGTCCCTTTTGACGCATGTGTATACAACCACAGCTGCGAAACCTTTAACACTTGATATGTCATCAGCGGTGAACCCAACTCTTGTGAACCCTGGCGTTGGTTTTTCAGAGTCGTCGTTCTTGGAACACTCTTCACACTCCGTAGACATAGGTGCCCCCGGATATGTGGAACTCCCCGTCTGGTTTGCACAGCATATACAAGACAGATTCAAGCTGCGACCTTTTGCAGTCTGCCCCTGGGCATCAGTTCTTTTCGGTGTTTCATCCTAGGTTCAAAAGATAAATATTGACAACCCATTAGCGTTAGAAAGACACCAAACTTCCATGTAAAGGCTCTACTCCTAACTTTTTTTTTTTCGACTTACCACCATATTTTCACCACCCTCTGCAGCGCCTCTGAAATCTTGAGAGTCGGTAATATCCATTGGGGACCCTTCATCTTCCACGCTTGTACCGGGCTGTTGCACAACTACTTCCTGAGGACTCGTCATGTGAACATCCATGGTTTCATAGATGGGTGTGTTAGGAACGGGTGCTCTCTAGAGGGGTCAAAAGTAAGATTAAAGTTTGGTAGTTGAAGAAATAAAATACATCCTTATGCAAAATGGTTGCTCCTAACATTTTAACGCACCTCCACATTTTCACACCCCGCGGCGGCTGCTCCGACATCTTGAGAGTCGCTAATATCCATTGGGGACCCTTCAGCTTCCACGCTTGTACCAGGCTGTTGCACACCTACTTCCTGAGGACTCGTCATGTGAACATCCATGGTTTCATAGACGGGCGTGTTAGGCGGAACTATGGATTCTTCCTCACCCTCCAACTCCAAGAGCATGCTTTGCTCAGACGCCAAGCCGTCACTCGAACACTCGCTAGAGCTGCTGTCAAGCTTAATTGGGACCACCCGGCGCGGCCATTGCGTAGCAAACCCACAACCATAAGGTTCTTTTGGCTGAGCATTCTCCTCCATTACCGAAGGTCTGGTTCTGTAAAAGCTACTGACGGGGATCTGCGCGCCACCAAACCAATGTTTTCTCTCAAATGGTTTGTAGCTCTTCCTTTCTGCCATGGTGACCCTTCACGTTGTCCAGCGGCTGCTTGCTACACGCGGCTCCTGACCCCTGCTTATATGTATTCATAGAAATCAACACCCCTAAAAGAGGCGTATACCTCTACACCACAACAGGGGCACATGGCCATAGGGCTGCTCTGCCACGCCTCTGCCTCCAAAAACAACCCGCCCCCTATGACTCATACGCCCCCTTCCGGGACACCTGCCGGCCCTTGTCAACACACGGTCCACCTGTCACTTGTTTGAGGTCAGCAGTTTAAGACCAGGACTGTTTAAGACCAGGCCTTAAACAGTCCTGGTCTTAAACTACTGGCCTTAAATTTGACAGCCCTGGCAGCAAAAATGGACATACCAGGGAGTGGCTGGCAGCAAAAATGGACATGTCCGGGAGTGCTCAGGCCTGGTCTTAAACAGTCCTGGCTTTAAAATGTCAAAAATAAGGCCAGAAGTTTAAAACCAGACATGTCAAAAGCTGTCAAAATTGCGACCAGCAGTTTGCGACCAGAGCTGTCACTTTTGCGACCAGGATTTTTTGATGGAAGGTATCCCTTCTTACTACTTACTTAATACAATTGCTCAAATGGGTGCATATATATATTTTTTTTAATAAGATACAGATTTTGATGTGTATTGGTGTTTGGTGGCACAACATCCATACTGACCATGAGGAAAGCGATACACAAAGGGAAATGTGACTCTTTCCACTCAAGATCTACCTACTTGGTGGCTTAATGACGTGCATACTGAAAGTTCAAATGGGATGCACAGTTACAAAGACTAGACAACCGTTCTACTCACTGCTTAAAACACCAGTGACTCGTTTCTACAGGGCTTGCATTCCAATGATAGCTCGATTGGGAGCAAATAACATACCTAGATTGCTAAAATTCATTAAAGAATTATAGAACAAATATCAATAGATGAAGTGTAGTGCAGCTATATTTGCATAGCATTCATACCCGACGAGGTGATGAAGCACATTATCGCATAGTTACCGTGCTACACCATGAGTGTGCTTCGTTGGGATGCTGCTGAATTGCATTATGGGCCAAGTGGGAAGCAGTTTGGTACTTTGCAGAATGGCCACAGTGGTATTCTTATCCTGTCCTGGGTTGCAAAGCTTAACATTGTAGTGGTGATAAAAGGGGAGGAAACTAGATAGAGCACATGCAATTTACATTACTCGGCTTCTGGGAATTAGTCTGCAGAACCCTATTTATTTTTCCCTCTAACAAATTTGCCCACCCCAGTCCTGTTCTGGATGCAGTGGTCAAGACAGATGCTCTGTATAATCCTGGAGAAAAAGACAGACAGAAAAGAAAAGCCTGTAAGCAAGTCTTCTCTGCTAAGCACCAAGGTAATAAAAGTCTTACACTTTTATATCTACAATTCTAAAAAGAGCTGAAAGCTTAAAATCATTCACATATAGTGGCATTTTAATCTACCAATCCAACTGTGCTCCACCCAGATAGAATCCTGCCTCCTCAAAGTGCATGTTCTATACAGGATCAATGATCATCTGTGTAGCCCCGACGGCTCCAGAATCACCCACAAAGACCGCGCCGACTAACCAGGAGGCGGCATCGCCATCATCCACCAGTACACCCTCGGATTGACCATTTACTCGAAAGACCCAATGACACCCTGTAGCGACAGGGTAATTTTAGTCTATTTTTAGACTAGTGGTGACTATAATTTACTACCATTTCAGTCCTAGTTGCATTTGCATTTATTTGTAGGGCTTAACTATGTGCTTTGACAGGGTTTAGTGCCTTTTAACGTTTTCTCGGGCCTATAGGCCCGAAAACTAGAGAGAAGCCATTTTGTATCTCTGCCTCGGCTGTCCGAGGCGCTTGTAGGGTAAAGGTAATGTTTAGAATTCATCCTGTTGTTCGCAAGAGAGGAACCGGTCAAGACTGGCCCTTATCGAAGGAATGTGTTTGTCTCCCCGGCTCTAGACGCAATACGCAGGTGGCCACTGCGGAGGGTGAAGGGGGCCGGGGACTGGTACAGGAATTCGGTGGGAGTCGGCCTAATACCGGAATTTTCCATAGAGAAAGTGAGTGCTATATTATCAAGGAGCGAGTAGAGTGGAGAGAGAGAGCAACGTGTGGAGAAGACCGAAGAAGTTGGTCTGAAGGCTGGTGCATAGAGATTGATACCATCAGCTAATCGAAATCCTGAAGTGAAGAAGGAGAGTGATTGAAAGTCCTGTAGTGACATCATACAGGAGTGGCAGAGACTAAGACCAGAAGAGGGTTCGAGTATTTTGGAACCATGGCAGCGTAGACGAGGCGTAGCGGTGCAGACGTGTATTCGTGAGCCATAGAGGGAGAGCAGAGTCCCAAGCGCATAGAAGAGAACGAGAGAGAGGGATCAGCTCCGCTGCTGAGATGGAAAGACACACGTCTAAGGTGAGGCGTTCTGAGCTTAGTGTAGAATGCATTTAACCATTTATCTTTATTCCCCTTTTTAGGCTATAGGTAGCGACTCATTTGTCCTTTGCTCATTCTGTCATGTTTGATTGTACAATAAAGATTTAATGACCAATTTCTTTGAATGTTGTTTTCATGAATGAGATTAACCTTTCCTTTTAACCAAGTACTGACATCCAGAAGGATGGGATATGCCCTTCTGCAAAGGTAACTGTTGATTGGGGGAGAGTGTGAACTTGATTTGGGAAATAACTCTTAAAGGTGAATCCCTATTAGTTATCCCCATTAGTGTAGATCGTCGGGTGATGTTAAAGATATCGTCGGGTGACGTTAAAGAGATCGTCGAGTGACGTTAAAGATATCGTCGAGTGACGTTAAAGATATCGTCGAGTGACGTTAAAGATATCGTCGGGTGACGTTAAATAGATCGTCGTGTGACGTTAAAAATATCGTTGGGTGACGTTAAAGAAATCGTCGGGTGATGTTAAAGAGATCGTCGGGTTACGTTAAAGAGATCATCGGGTGACGTTAAAGATACAGTCTTACGGCACTATAAAGATAGAATATAAAATGAGGTAAATATAGGATAAGATATGGAATCCATTAGGAGTTAGTGGTATGTTTGACTATACAGGCATGTAAATAGCTTCTTTTCACTTTCTCAGGTGAGTATTCTAGATATCTTGTAAATAGTGGCCTGAGAAGAGTGGTGTTACGTGACGACTGGGTTAGCCACGGTTGGTGAGCTGCCTGTCATGAGAATCCGGTCGTTACACACCCATGGAACACCTCCACTTCCGGCTCCAGCTCCAGACAAACCCCAACACCACCCTCTGCTGCACCCTCGTCTATAGACCCCCCCGGCCCCTGCCCACCATTCACCGATGCCTTCGTAGACTTCATTGCACTGCAGGCTCTCCCCTTCACTGATTACATCCTACTCGAAGACCTCAACTTCCACCTGGAAAACCCCAGTGACCAGAACACTCCTCCCTACTGGAGAACCTCTCCAACATTGGACTCAAGCAGCTTGTCACTGCACAGACCCGCAAAGCTGGACACACACTCAACCCCGTCTTCTCCGCCAGTGGGAATATCACCTACTGCCACACCACCGAACTCCTCTGGACCGATCACCACTGCGTGCATTTCGCCTTTGCCACTACCACCTTTCACCACCGCCCTCACCGCCCGCCTTTCGTAGCTGAAACAAGGCAACCAAAGAACTTCTTGTCTACTTCCTCAGCATGACTATTCGGCAAACACTAACAGACGCCAACAACGCAGCATGCAACTTTTACTAATGAATTTCAAACTGAGCCAATACTCTGGCACCCCTCAAGAAGACACCAGGCAAGCAACACTCCATGACAGCCAGCTGGTTCACTCCTGCAGTGCAGAAGTCCAGACGCACACCTGCAGACTACTCGAGAAGAGATGGAGGAACAACAAAACCCGGGAAACCCATGCAACCTTCGAATACGCCGTCAACGAACAACACCTTCTGTTCAAAACCAAAAAGAAAACGGCCCTCCAAGACAGAATCAACACCAATGCTCACAACAGCAAAGAACACTTCGCCATTGTCGAGGAGTTCTCCATGCCCAACAGCGTGACCACAGGCGTCCCATCCTCCCAAGACCTCTGCAACAAACTCGGCACCTTCTTCCACCACAAGATCAGGCAGATCTACGATAGCTTGGACACCCATGACCCTGTCACAAGGCCCACCACCAAAGTACGCAACCACACTGCATCCCAACAGATTGCGCTCAACTGGACTCCGCTCACAATAGAAAACAAACTTAAGACCATGAAGAGCATCTACTCAGGAGCCCGAACGAATCCTTGCCCGTGCCACATCTTCCCTAGAGCAGTCGCCTCCATTGCCCCCAAGCTTCACCGCACCATCAATTGCTTCACTGAAACCGCCACCTTCCCTGACGAATAGAAAAACAACAAGATGAACCTCCCAAAGAAGAAGCTGTCCGCCGACCCAACAGACCTCAAGAACTTCAGACCCATCTCCCTCCACCCCTCCCCAGCCATGGTCAGCAAAAAGGCCATCAATGCCCAACTCTCCGAGTTCATAGAAGAGAACCAAGTCCTGCTCACTACTCGTCGCCACCTACGACAACCACTCCCTCCGCTCCCTCCTCAACTGGAGCGAAACCGCAGCCCTCATCCTACTGGACCTCTCGACCTCCTATGGCACCGTCTCCCACTGCACCCTAATCATGAGTCTCCATGACACCGGCATTCGCAACAAGGCACTGGACTGGACCCACTCCTTCCTTACCAGCCGACACAGCGAGTCAGACTACCCCCGTTCCTATCAGAACCTATAGAGATCAGCTGCTGAGTGCCCTGGGGCTCCTCCCCGAGCCCAAGCCTCTTCAATGTCTACATGGCCCCCTTGCTGCCATTGTCAGAACCACGGACTCAACAAAGTCTCCTACATCAACGACACCCAGCTGTTCTTCTCCCCCACCAACAAACCCACAGCCGCCAGAATCAACTTTTACTGCGGAATGAAGGCAGCTGCCTCAAGCTCAACTTGTACAAGACTGAAGTACTCATCCTGGAAACCGCACCCTGAGCCTGGGACGACTCCTGGTGGCCAGCTCATCACTCATTATGAACCGGCAAATCAACGCAGTTTCCTTATCTGCGTCCACACAACCCGCCTGCTTCGAAAGACATTCAGATGGATCCCCACAGGATCTAGAAAGACACCCACGCACTCATCACTAACAGACTTGACTACGGCAAAGCACTCTATGCCGGTGTCACCCAGAAACAGCTCAGGAAACTACAGAATGTCCAAAATGCCGCAGCCACATTGGTCCTCGACATACCCAGCCACATAACACAACACTTCCGACAACGTCACTGGCTCCCAATCAACAAGAAAATCTCCTTCAAGCTCCTCACACCGACAAAGCTCTACACGATGTACGACCAGAATATCTGAACCACCACCTCGCAATCCATGTACCCGCCAGACAACTTAACTCTGCCAAACTTGCCCTGGCTTCCGTCCCACGGATCCACAAGACCAGAGCTGGAGGAAGATCCTTCTCCTACCTAGCCACCAAGACCTAGAACACCCTGCCCCTCCACCTCAGGCCATCACCGATGACCCAATTCAAGAAGGACCTCAAGACATGGCAATTCGACTGAACCTCCGAGCCCAGACAAATCAGCAGTCCCCTTCCCCCCACACCACCCCACACCACCCCCAGCGCCTTGAGACCCTCATGGTGAGTAGCCACACTATATAAACTCATGATTGATTGATTGATCGTGCATCATCATCTATATTTTATAAAGCTTCCTGTTATTATTCAGCTAGGTTGGTATTCGATAAATACCATAACTTACATCCCCCTTTGAAGCGCCTTTCTCCTCTTGAAAGTGACAGATACATGATTAATATGGAAACTGCTGCATATCTTAGTTCAATTCAATATTTATTTTATCCAGTAAAAGCCGTAAAACAGAGAGAAAAAAAAAAAATACGTATAGAAAAAACATACAATCCTGATTAAAAAACAAGTGATCAAGACCACATTAACTTAACCTACATTAAACAATACATTTTAATATAACAAAGAAATTACTTTCTCGACCGTAAATACAGAGCATATTTTAAAGATGTTCCCACACACTACATTACCATGATCTCGAGCAACATTTGGAGAAACAAAATAGTTGCTTGTCAGATAGTAAAATAGGGGGTTTCAGAAATGTAGTGCTAGGGATTTGAAAAGATTACAAAACCAAATAAAATGTAACAGTCTGTAAAGACTGATTATCCGATTCACATCAATGCACAAAATCTTGACACGACCAGCTCTTTGAACTAAATAAAACATGGTGTGTAACTACACTTTAAAGCTGCACAAACGTTTACGCTTAAATAAATAAATCTAAAGAATAAAATACTGTTGCAGTCCTGGGCTGGACATAGTGACCACAAGAGATCTGACCGAGGTCTTGATTAATTCACATTATTCCCTTCAAGAGTCTCTAAATCAGAAAATTGTTTTTGAATGTGATGTTTATCAGCCTTACAGATATTTTATTAGGTTGTCATTTAAATCTGGGCCGCCTATCATTTTGCACACATTTGTTATATAGTTCACTCATAGAAACTAATCACGGATGATCTCAAGTGACAGCTTAGCTGTATTATTTGTACAGACGGTAATCCAAAGAATTAGAAGCAAAAGTTGTATGATATCCTCCATATAGTATAGCTCAAGTTCTTCCTGGCGTATATAATGAGAAATGCTCTGAGATAGTCCTAGTCTTGCACAGAAATGTTTTCCTCCCTTTCGATGTCTTTAGCTCATACAGAACCCCTATGACAGCCCATGGAAGGCAGCAAAAATTAAATTGCTCTTAAAAATATTTAAAACCCAGTTTATTTGCTTACACCCCATCATCTGATAAATTGTGTCTTGTACTTATGTACTGGTTGTGAATTGTTGGCTTTGTTATTCAAAGCAGATACATAGGTAAGAAAAATTAGCTACATTTTTATGACACGCCCATTGACTGAGAATACTTTCAACTTGCTCGGCTTGGGACATGAAGTGAGTGTAAAAGACATTTAAATTTTTAGAAGAGTCCAGTTTATACATAGCACCAACATACCCACCGAGCAGTCTCTTTATACCACTGGCAGTTTGAGAAGAGACAACTACGTCATCTGCACATAGAAGAGCTGGTATCGATCTTCAAGAAACAGTTTGGAGGCATCCTGTTCACCCAGGGAAAAATCAACCTATGGTATCCAGCTTCCACATAATTAGTACATATGAAAGCTCCCCATTGGGGCTTTATCTTACATTTGCTAACAGGTCACCATGGAGCCTCTTTAACCGCATCGCTGCGGCGGTTATTTTTCCGCTGTGCGGCTTATTTCAAAAAGCCGCGTTAGATGACGAGCTCAGCTCGTCATCCGCACACGACCACCGTGGCTGATGACGAGCTGAGCTCGTCATCAGCAGCGAAGGGGTTAAAAAAATCTACAGTTAGACGGTCTACAGCCATGTGTTCAAGGATCAGCCACAGTTTGTCACAACTAACAATATCGAAGGCAGATGTTAAATCCATGAAAGCAAAGTGTATTGAACGGCATGGTGCATGTACATATTTGCTTATTAAGAAGTGTACATTTACGCCCTGCTCCACTGTTCCCATACCACGCCAAACCCCATACTGACAGTATACAAGGATATTATTCTATTTAGCCCAATCTTGAATCTTGTTCACCAGTATCCTGCCAACCACCACAAATCGATAAGAGAACTAGGGCAATAACATTTTGGCAACTGTCGGGTACAATGGCAGCAGTTGACCATGATGGTGGAAATCAATTAAAATACAAAAAAGCGCTCAAAGCACTAGTTAGAAATGAAGACCACATGTTCAAATTTCACTTAAAATATAAAGCAGAAGGCCATCAGGGCCTGGGGCTTTATTCTTTCGAGTATTTTACAGGGCCAGAATGACTTCTTCTAGACTGTAGCTAAGGGATAAACATGTATGACAACAAGAAATTGAGTTTGAGACTACCTCTCGGGGCCTAGGTCAGCTATTACTAGAAATGGAATTTAAATGCGGCAATCATGTATTGGGTGGTACGTGTTGAGAGCCTATTCTGACCTGAAACATCTGTAGAGAAATGTCCATTGACTGATTTCCAAACAACTGCTGTGCCCCACATCATAGGGTTAGCAGTGCTTAAGTCCTCCGAAGCCCTTTCCTTTAATTTACCAGTCTTGGTACTGAGATCAGGTTTGTATTAGAATGGCATTCTGGAGCGAACAACTGACTCCTGGGCACTTGTTTGAGGGTGCCTCTAAGTTTGTGTCTTGCAATACTGGAATTCTGATCAAACCAACTTTCCTGTTAGTTAAAAGAGGGATCATAACTTAAGGGAACATAGAAGGCATTGATAAAAGCAGCAATCACGGAATCAGCAGCTAAAATCTCAACACAGTTGTCAGAGTCCTCGTCTAGCCAGACTAACTTTTTTAAGCTTACAATATCTACCCACAGTACCAAATAACTGTGATCTACATTGTTCCTGCAAAAACGCCCGCCATCGCCTTTACCTTGACATGAGAGGCTCATGGAAAATTCTATGTAAATATGAGATGACCCTGATCATTAACAACAAACTTGCTAATATGTCCAATGAAATGACGACTAAGACTAGAATATAGTTATGTGAAATACTTTATGTACTTTTATGGTCTATTGTTCTTTAGACAGAATAAAGTTTTATAGATTGATTGACAATAATATATGATCCATGATGATTGCATAGCATCTAGTCCAAAAAGCTTATACTTAAGGAAGGTCTGATGCGACTAGAATTCCAATTAACAATAGGGTTGTTTAAGGCTGTACTCTGCGGTCAGAAAACATCTGGTAAATGGTCACTATCATCTATCTCTTGAGAAATGTCTAAGGAGACAGGCAGTCTGGTATGATTTATGTTAAAACCCACCATACCAATAATGAGTATTCAGTCTCGTACAGAAATGATCAACTACACCGTTCAAGAAATTGCTCAGATGGTTTAGGTAAGTATAACGACCAGCGGAAAAATTGTTGTTATAGAAGTTAATAATCAAAACAGAACCCAATTTCTAGCTACTAATTTGATCATTTGGATATGCGGAGTTATCAAATTCAACAACCCATTTCAGGATAATGAAAACCCATGTCAATAGACCAACCCTAGGTAGTGAGCACACTGAAGGATATCTAACCGTCAATATGCGGGTCGCTTTAAAGATAATATTGCATTTGAAAATAAAGGACAACCATATAGGATTATAATGTTTAGTGCCAAGGCCGGCAATATTTTAAGAGATCAGTATAATCTCATTTGAACTTTAAAAATGAATGCCTTTATCAGATAAGGTTACGTGCTGGTAGCAATAGAAATGTCCTGAGAGCTGATTTGAGGTGGCTTTAGTCAGTCGGTGTCATCCAAACATGATGTGGCAGAAAACCTAAAAGTAGCTGGACAGAGGAGGCAAAAAGCGAATTAATTTCACTAACAGGTAGGGTAGCTGAAACAGTACACTTTTGAATGGATTCAATACTGTTGTGATTAAGAGACTGTGAGAGTTGTTAACAGTAACATGGCTGTAGAGACTAAGAAGTAGGTAGAAGTATCCTGAAGGAACAAGGTGCACATAATTACGTGAATGAGATTAATTGGTCTTGTGACTCAGTAAATACTCAACTAGACTAAAGGTAACTGCAATGCAAGCCCCAGCTACAGTGTGCTTTTTGTTTCAGAATAGCCTACACTGCCAGCACGTCGAACCATGCTAATATCAGAATGAAAATTCGAAATAGCAGAAGAGTTAATAATTTCGTGTTAATCTAGGGGACTACCTTATTTAAAAGAGTAGATGTAGCCTAATGTGTTACAACCTGAGGGAGGAACGTTCTTCAGTATTTGCACCTGAGAGGCAGCCTGGGAAGGGAGTTGCAAAGTATCTGAATAGCCGTTAGATAACATGTTTGATTGCACATAGGCCGATGTAAAAAGACTAGGATTAGGAAAAAATACTTAGAAGAAGGGTCAGTGGCATAACAAAACTTGAGGGGGGCTGCAAATTACAGGTAGGGCCCTCCTACCCTCCCTCTCGCCCCGGACCCAGTCAGGGGCTCCCTATGAAACGGCCAAATTTAATTTCCTACCTATGGAAGGAGAAACATGGAGGGGGAGGGGAGGGGCAGGGAAAGCAGACATATTTCAAGTGGCCTACCTATTAGGCTCCATCATATACATCAAAATATATTTGACAAATACTGTTGGGTTTTAAAAGCCAGTTTTAATCACAAAGTATTTATTTTTTTGTCCAGTATGCGCTGCCTTCAAATGCAGTTTTGTGTAAGGTAATTTTATGCATTACTGATCTTATGTAATAAACTAAAAAAATATGTACCCTTCTGTAATGAACTTCGTTTATAGCCTACAGACATAAAAGAACCAAGGGAGAAATAATCTGCTGGGAAATCGTGTACTTAATGCGAGTCGGCGCAGAATATTACAGTTTTGTTAGCTGTAACATGCACGTGGTGGCAGGATGAAATGTCAAGGCGGCCATTAAGACAAATGTCAGTGTATGGCAGGAAGTGTGATGAGGCAGTCATCAGTGGCTAATGCATCACAGAAAGCTAACCAGCAATTATATAATAAAAACAGGATCGGCAGGCGCGAAAGCGAGAAAGGGCTGTGGATTAAAGCTGGGTTGAGCTCTCTGGCAGGCTGACTCAGTACCCTTTTTCATGATCTATATCCTCTGAAAAATGTGAAAACCTGCGGTGAAACGGCAAAAATCGGCACGGAGAACTTAAGAAACCTGTAACTGTATAATAGCAAGAACCCAGCGCGTGCGTGAGCGCCATAGCTGGCAGGAACCAGGGGCTTCACAAAGGATGCGTTTGTTTTGGTGAAGGAAGGTGAACAAAACGGCCTTTGGGAGTTAAACTACTGTCCCTACAGGTATGGTGGTACCAAAGCAGGTCCAGTGCGAGGGTTTTCACAGACCCCTGCGATCTGGCATGCGCAGCAGGATTACAAAACTATTGGTGTCGCTAGGGGAACATGACCCAATTTTGAATCTAAATTGAAAAGAATTGCAGGTGATGGGGGAGTCAAGCAGGTTATCCACTTGTGAGACCTAAACAATTTTAACCCTTTTAGCACTGTGCAATGTGGTTAGTTTCATTGCCAGATCTATGCTGCGCCCCCTTCTGCTCAAACACTGCCCTCTCTGCTCCCTGCCACTTGAGATCACTAGTGGTGGCTGGTGATCTTCAAAAGTGACAAGGAGTGATACTTGCCTCGAATTTCAGAGACACAAACATTTCCAGATGAATTTGAGGAGTGTTCAATACCAAGAAAATGTAGATGAAATGTGGTCAAGTAGTGCATGTTGAAGCATGATTGTTGCAAACCCACAGGCTCTGAGAGGGAACTTGTTAAATAGGCAAGTCCTTTCACCATGGGCCAATGAAGCATGACTCTCCTGAGAAGTTGGGGTTTCACCCCATACATCAGGAATGGCCCCCAGTAAGCCAGGTCCACCAGCACGCTTGTAAGAATAAGATACACACACTAGCTGTCACATATACACTCAAGGTTCCATTCACAAACTGCACTTTGTTTTACCTTTAATACAATAGTATTACTTAAGTACTACAAAATGCTATCCACAAACCTACAAGGGTGAATCTCCACTTCTTCTCTCTTTTCTACATAGAGATCCTCACACGTGAGCGGACTACTTAGTAGTAAATGTGGGAGGGATCAAGGAAGTGGCTGGAAAAAGGGAACTGCTTACTACTAAATGGGAAGGGTTTAGGAGGAGTAAGGATGGTTTAGGAGGAGTAAGGATGGTTTAGGGACAGTTCGAGAGGGGTTTAGGAAGAGTGTTAGGGAGGGTAAGAGAAGATGTTAGGGAGGGCTAGAGAGGGTGCTAGCAAGAAGCACCGCTCCTCCTTTTGCTACAGTGGGACGATATTGCAGCACTTCTGCAAAACCGGCCCATAGTGACGAAACTGGCCACCACTGGCACAAAACCAGCCTCCACCCCTCCGGCCCATTGGGGAAATGCCCGGTGTCCACTATGGCCAGTCTCCGGCCCAGGATCCTAGTGATATTATATCATGTGTAACTCATTCAAGCTGCCTTGGATTTTAGCCAATTAAATGTGCATGTCCAGATGTTTAACTAATGGGCCAACATTCACAGCTCTCCAATAACAATGCAACTTGCTAAAATGTTTACTACCCACAACGAACGTCCTTTTGTTACAGTTATAACTGCAAATCTAACGCAGCGGGCCACCAAAAGGGTAGCAGTAGCTACTAAGTACGAACTGAACTGATAAAATGAAATACTTACTGCTAAAATCTCGATTACTCTGCAGAGCCTACGGTTTTAAGTGTATTTACAAGCACTTCAGAATATTTATTCCTGGGGCTTCAATCCCAGTGTCCCCACAGAAGCCAGCTCTCCCACCTACCCTTAGTTCTGCAACAGTGCCAATTTTGAGGCCACTTTCTTATGGCAATTGGTGGTGGTGCCATATGGCAGCTCTCTACACAACCCTCAACGTAGCACTGGCACAGAGTTTTAAAGGCGCGTGTAACTTCCCAATACAGAGACAGGTGTAAAGGTTCTGTGTGAATTTAATCATTTTAATTGGATTTTATGAGGTTCACACGCATTCTAAGGCAGTGGTTCTTAAAGTGTGATGTGGGAATCCATGGGGGTCGGCATAGTCTACTCAGGTGTCCATGTCTGCTTAGAAAATGAAAGAATACTAACAGGTTAATAAAGTGTATATAAATACAAGCAAAACTGAACTTCTTTAAACGTTTTGTATATGTGAAGGAATTTGAAATTGGTGGCTGAAATGAAGTTGGTATCCTCAAGATTGATTTGTGGAACAGTGCAAATGCATCAAATAGAACATAACATGGACGATAGTTTGCCTTAATTGAATTTAGAAAAGCTCCAACCTTACCAGTAACATTGAAAGAATGATTTATTTGCAAATTAAATAAAAGATATTTTACCATTTGTGTATTGTTTTCTGGTTTAAATCATCAAAATGGTTTAGGCCGGGATCCCCTGCTTCCTGTTATGACCCAGTGGGGGTTCGTGGATTCCAATAATTATTCAGTGGGGATCCTCGGATTCCAGTAAGGATTGATTGATGGACCACAGAAGTCAAAAGATTAAGAATCACTGTTCTAAGACATTCACATGAAACTCAATGAAAATTATAGACTAACATACAAAAAAGTTTCAGCGGACACTAAATTCAATCATTCACGATTAGACCTTAGGTGCACCTGCCCTGTAAATGTTCTTATTTTAGTTTTTAGCTGGAAAATATAATTTGAGACGTCCTTTCGGCTCCCCGCCACAAAATAAGAGGGTGTTTGGGAGTTTTTTTTGCATGCAAATGACACTCTCCAGTCTTTTTGGACACTAATGCTAAGGGTGCAGATTGGTTGTGAAAACCATTGGTACGGCGTGTGAAAATCTACAAAGTTACAACTTTTGTGGGTGTATAGTATACTTCGAGCATGCAGCCTCCTGCCCTCCAGTGCACGCCAACACTGACACAAACATACAGGACTAAAAAATCGAATATATTTTGTAGATTTTTCATTGTGGGAAGTTCCAAGTGTAAATGCCCGATTATCTCGATTCTATTAAATATATCTGCCATTTGAACTTGCAGATGGCATTTTTAATTACCCAAGTAAACAAACATAGGTTAAACAAAGGGGACCAGAAAGTTTGGCGAATCGGGTCCAAGTGACAGGCCTGAGACAATACAGAGTAATAGCAAAGAATTATCTACGACACCTCGATGGTAAATCTTGGCCATTAACCACTATACCATCAGATGCAAACTACACAGCATCAGGTCTGGTTTACAAAGCGTAGAAATACTGACAGAACGGACTGAAATGTGCAAAATAAACGTATGTGGGCGGCAGTCTCTTAAAATCTGCACTAAAGCAACACTGTGTGAAAGTGCACCCCAAGTCTGTAAACAAAGCAATATGAGGGGAAGAGCGAGTGTCAAAATGGCGTTCACCTCCAACTAGCTTCCTTTGTACAAAGCAAGATGTCGGCAAAAAGATGATGAGGGAAACAGGCATCGAAATGATCGCAGTGTCACTAACTAGAAATACAGAGGCCAATAAATAAAACCTGACAAACACAGTACACTATCGCGCTATTTAGTTTTCAATATGCTCCTAAAATCCGAGGAAAAATAGGGGACGAGCATGTAAATATAAAAGAAGAAAAATACAATGTAATTTTCTTTCGGTATTTTTGCAGGAGATAAAAAAAAGGCAGGAGATAAAAAAAGGCAGCAATAAAACTCATCTGGACCTTTTAATGCGGCACAAAGAACTGTTGTGCGCAGGAGTCTGAAGGTTACAAAATGATTTTGCGATTAGATTCATTAACCTACAAAAACGAAGTCCTCGGGTACTGCTCGAATGCATATTTAATGTCTTAAAAGTTGCTGTCCTCACACGTTATGATCGAGTCCTCCTCTGCAGGTGACTTTGCCGCTTTGACCTGCCATGGCCCAGTGCTCACTTTATCTGGTGATTCATTTTCAATAACTCCAACAGTATTTGTTCTGACATTTTAATTAAAATACGACCACTACCTCATCCAGATGATAAAAGGGCCTGTGTGTCAATGGAAAACTGCTGCTCAGTGGCTCAGTGCACCGCCTCGGACCACCCTGTTCACATACTTCCTGTCAATGAATTTCCTCTGGGTTCGCAACAATACATCACTTTCAAACAAGTTCACTTTCAGCATTACGATGGATATAGAAAAATAATCTAAAACGTCAAGGAGGCATTAGACAAGAGCACATTATTCACCCGCTCAATCCACAATAAGACAACTCTTTAAAATGCAAATTCAATGTACAAGTCTGCAGATTTATCACCAGTATTGACCATGTGTAATGTTGATGGTGACTTATTTACTAGAATGCTCAAGACTTACATACGGGAATTTGAGATAGCAGAATCACAATTTAAATGGGGTCGTAATGCACTTCGCATTCAAAGAATATATTCTTTCTAGGGGATGGTCTGGGGGTTTTACCTTCCCCGCCTCATGACTCACACTGATGGTTCTCAATCTGTTTATATCACGAGCTGCAAACACAAAACACACTGGACCTGTATACAAACACCGGGAAAGGGCCATAATAGAAGCAAATCTAGGCACAACCTTTTTGTCTACAATGCGTTGTATTATACTTATCTTGTTTTGTGATTTATAAGAATACATTAAGTTCTAATCAGGAAAGGTGCAATGGTGGTTCCTGATTATTGTTTTACTGTTTAGGGTTTCATTGTTTCACGTGACTCTATTGTGGTCAGTGTGATGGTGTAGATACCGCTGGGGTCCATAGCAGTTGAAAAGAGAAGAAATGCCTGATAGGGTCGTTACGGTGTACTAGACTGTTGTCAGGGCGGGCTTTAGCGCTGGTGGTGCCCAGTGCGGCATCCATTTCTGGTGCCCCACCCGCCCAATGACCACCTCCTCAGATTCTCTCACTATCACCGGGCAAAAGTTCCCCACATCTCTCCAATCATAAGATATTGCTAAACACAGCACCCCCCCTGAGGTCAGCGCCCCCTCCATAGGTCAGCGCCCAGTGCGGCCGCACCAGTCGCACTGCCCAAAAGTCAGCCCTAACTGTTGTATTACTCTTTCTCTCAACCAAAGATACGGCTCCGAACGATGTCCTGCCATGTTTGAGTCGTGACGTCACCTCCACAGTGCTGCTAGACGTGCTTGACGGCACTCTGGTTCAGTGCAGACCAGACCTCAGCCCGCATCACCCACATACAACATCACCTAATGTTTCTGACCACAGAAGAAAATGATTCCTACCTCCCCTTTCGCTACTTCACATAGGTGAACACAGCAGTCACTGCTCGAGTCATGCCCTCATGCCTTCTTTCTGTGTCTGCAGTGACCACAGAGGACGCTGCTTTAATGCAGACAATTCTTACAGGGTGCGCCTTGATTGAGCCCTGTTTCCGCTTATGGATCTAAACGGACTGTTCTTGCTTTTCTCCAACTCATTTGTCTCCCTTCTCCTCCCTACTTTACAGAAATCGGAACTAGCCCCCTCTAAACCCTATAGTACTATTCAGTGCTTAATTTGAGCAGGTGGGTTCCGGTGTTCAGTACCATCTCTTATTTTGTCAGAACCAGCACTTTATGACAGTCTGCCAACAAGGTGGCGCTGTCTGCCTAATTTAGAAAAGAGCCCAAATACATTAAATTACATTAAAAAGGACTAATTCTTGCCGCCCAAACCTTTCTTATAGTGTTGGGTGCCTGGAATAGTCTGAGTTGTCACACTTGTAGGAGTGTGAAGGTTGGTAGTAGTGTTGGTACTGTAATTGGCTAAAACAGCGTACCCCTATATTGGGGGACGTCCCCTGGTCATAGCCTCCTGTCCCAGCTATTGGGTTTTCTCTGTTACTCTATGATTGGTTGTTTTAGGATCAAGTAAATTCGAGGTCCAATCAAATTATTCTTTCATCCTGTTTTTATGTACATGGTTCAAATTCTTTTGCATTCACAAATACTTATTTCCACGAACCCAATACATTTCGGCTTAAACAAAGCCTTCATCAGGGAATGTATCTACAAATAAAAGTGAGCTTTAATACACGGGGGTCTCATCAAATAAATGTAAATGAACGTGTGACTTCAATGATGTAAAGAAGGATGTGTGACTTTATATGTTGGTGCTCAGTGCTCGGTACTGTCCATCAATAAAAATATGTGAGTTATTTCAATGTGTCAGGAAAATGCATTTCAATGTGACCGGTGTCTGTAGTTCTACTCTTTTGATCTCATGGTAAGTGCTCAAATAATGACCAGAACAGACTGCAATTCGTTCGTTAACGACATTTTTACCGCCACATGGATAAAACCTGTGCGCGATTTGTGCTCGTCATCTAGTTCGGTAGAGTAAAGTGCAGATTAAGTCTATGCCCGGCGGACCGTTAATACATGCTAATCCCCTCAAAAGGGGTAAATTCAATTGTGTAGATTGCGTAGTATCACGCCAATAACATTTATTTGGTTTTCATTGTGTTGAATGCGAGCTCGGGTAATTCTTGCGGTATTGTTGATTGATAAAGTTTTCTGCAGACATTTAAATGCGGAAGTGGCGCTTGCCATAGTAATTAACATGGTGAAAGGACTAACGTAGTTGTGTTACAGGGGCCATCTTGAAGTTTCATAATGTCCTCAAAAGAGGAGGACTCGTAAGCTCAAATTACGTGTTTTCACGCCACTAAATACTGTGTGGTCTTCTTCGTACATGATTATACCTTGCAATATGTTTGGAAAAGAGTTTTCGGCAGACAGTTCAATTTCAAAGTTACTCTGGCTAAAATGATTAACACAATTAAAAGGACTAGCACGGCTGTAGTGTAGGGGCCATGTTGAAGTGTATGATACACCCTAGTGATCCTGTGAAATTCTGGTGATGTACTCATCAATGTAATATTGAGCATATACAGTAGAGGCCATATTAAAGTGAAACACACACCCAAGTGATCCTGGGAAATTTTGTTGTTAAACTAATCAATGTATAGCAGAGCATAAAACAAATTCAACATCCTGGGAAATTCTGTTGTTAAACTAATCAATGTATAGTAGAGCATAAAACAAATTCAACATCCTGGGAAATTCTGTTGTTAAACTAATCAATGTATAGTAGAGCATAAAACAAATTCGACATTAAATGAGAATACATATTTGATATTTGTTAGGGAAATAAATGTACAGAGAAAAAACAAGAACTGACAGAACAGTATCATTACAAGTAGCAACCGTATTCCACTCTTTCATTCATTCCAAATGGTTTTAGAGGTTCAAGGTTGTATATCCAATAGTTCTCTCTTTGTAGTAATTGCTGGTTGTTGTCTTTTCCTTCTACTTTGGGAACAATCTCCAAAATTGTGAACCGTAGCTGGCTAATGTTGTGGGCTTTTTCTATAAAGTGACACGCTATTGTAGGTTTCAGCACTTTATTGCGTATATTCGATTTGTGTTCATTCATTATGGTCTTTATCTTCCGTTCAGTTTTCCCCATATAGCCCTGACCGCAAGGGCATTTCAGTAAATATACCACATGCATGGTGTCACATGTGGCAGTTACCCTCAGTTTGATGGTGTGACCTTTTCTAAGATGTGTAATCGTAGCTCCCCTCAAAATGTTATTGCAGTTGGTGCAATTATGACATTGAACTGTTCCATTGTAGGTTTGTATTACAGGTTCCCTTTTTGATTTCAGGATTTCTCCCAAATTGTTCGCTCTTTGGTAAGCAAAAATTGGTACTGATTCAAAGATGTTGTTGAAATCCTTTCCTTGCGCTAAGATTGGCCAATGTCTCTTTATGATGTTTCGGTATGCTGTACTTTTTGTGGAATATTTTGATATCGCTACTACTTTGGTGTTCTCCTTTGTGGGTCTTTTTTGTAATAATTCCTGTCGGGTTTTCAAGGTGCACCTTTTTTTGCTTGTTCTATAACATCCTTAGGGTACCCTCTTTGTATGAATCTGGACTCCATTTCATTGATTCTCATGTTGACTGTTAGAGGTGATGAATCTATTCTTTTTACTCGTAGGATTTGTGAAAATGGATGGAGATGTTTGAGACTGTCCTTGTGAAAGCTATGGTAATGTAATATACGTTATCACGGTCTGTGGGTTTCCGGTAGATGTCTGTAATGAATCCTGTATCTGTTTTTGTTATCTCAATGTCCAAAAAGGTTATTTTCGTATCTTGGATCTCCGATGTAAATTGTATCCAATCATCTACTCTATTTAGGTTATCTGTGGCTTCGATCAGTGTTTTTTTTTGGTCCATTCCATACTAAGAATATATTGTCTATGTATCTTAAAAAGATTTTAGCATGTGTTATCCATGGCTCTTTGGTCAACATGTGTTCTTCCCCATGAACAAGTTACGTAGGCTGGAGCTGCCGAATTGCCCATAGACGTACCAGACTGTTGTAAAAAGTATTGTTCTTTCCATTTGAAGTACCTTTTGTATAGGGTGAAACACAGTAGCTCCATTAAAAATACTTTCAGGTACATTTCTAGATCTGTTTGTAAAAGAGCATGCTCTATGGACTCAATGACTTTTTGGTGGGGTAATGAGGTATAGAACACTTTCACGTCCATGGTACAAAGTACTGTAGGTTCGTCAGATGTACATTCAAAGGCTTGTAATTTATTCAGGAAATCAGTATGGTCCTTAACATATGTTCTCATTTTATTGACACTGGGTTGTAAGTACTTATCAATAAGTTATCCAACTGGTTGGTGTATGCTGCCTTTAGTAGAAACTATTGGCTGAAAAGGCGGGTTAAGTAAATCTTTATGGATTTTTGGAACCATATAGATGGTCGGGCTTTATGGGTGACTTGGTATAAGGAATTTCCTCGTCTTTTCATTGATCACTCCTTTATCAAATGCACTGTTGATGATCAACTTCAGTTGACCTGCAAAAGATTCAGTAGGGTTAGTATCCAATCTCATATATATGGTTGAGTCATCTAAGTGTGTTTCCACTGCATGTTCGTAGTGTGTAGTATTTAGAATAACGATAGCCCCACCTTTATCAGCCTTTTGGCAAGTAATTTGGGGATTATTCGCTATTTTTTTTCAAAATCCCCCATTCTTTCTGCGTTAAATTGGTACTCCGCGGGTTTTTTGCGTAGTTCAATTTGGATAAATCTAGTTTCACCAAATTTTCAAAGGTGTTGATTGACTTATGGCTAACAGGTGCTATGTATGTGATTTGTGTTGTTAATCCTCGTAGTTGTTTTTCTCCGGTAGGTCTCTGATCTGGTAGTACATTGTCAAAGAAGTGTCTGAGGCGTATTTTCCTCATGAGTTTGAATAGGTTAATCTCCAATTCTAGTTTGGTAGTAGGTAAGTAAGACATTCCATTCTGTAGTGTTTTTAGTTTGATGGGCTACAGAGGTTCATCTGAGATGTTAATAACCAGATTATTGGGACTTAGTTCTTCTTGGTCTTCTCTTTCTTCCCTCCTGCTGTGGTGCTCCTGGTGTTCGGTGCATCTTTTTCTTTTACCCCTTCGGGGTCTACTTTTTCTGGAGGACCTACCTCTTAAAAAGGCTCACTGGTTTCCTGTTGTTGACCAGCTCCTTGTGTTTGTGTTGAGGTGTGCGCTGTTCAGTTAGAGTTTGAGGTCTAGGAATCCTGGGTCTGTTGAAACCCTTTTGTGGTCTGTTTGACGTCTCGCTTCCAGAAAATGATGTGTCCGTTTGTTGAGAATCCGGTCTATTCTGGCATCGGCGTGCATACTCCTCGGCCCATGTGTATACCTCCCCTAGTTTGTAATCCACCGTATCACGGCGGAATTTACATATTTTTAGTTCATTTACCTCTTGAGATGCTTGGTAAGTTGTGTGTTTATGTCTTCCAATACTTTGGACCAATCTTCAGTTGACATTGAATTGGTTAGCTCCGTGGTAACTGTGACGATTTCTTTAGATAATTCGTCCCAAATATTTTATAATTCTTCGATGATTAAAAATTAGATTGAGCGAAAATTTGTTAAGGATCGCGCACCGTCTTTCTTTAAACTTTTGCGCGTTTTGCAAAATGAAGGTTTTAAAGCAATCCTCAATCCCATGGGAATGCGTTGCGCAGATAATATTTGATTAAGGTGCTGGTGTGTAGTCTCTGGTTTATCTCCCTTTTCGATAAGTACAGAAGTTGTCTGATGTTTTGCTCCATATTCCGGTGAGATGTAGGTTCGGTGGTGTCATCGTGTATTAAGGCATAAATTCGAGAAGCTTCCTCATTGGAGAGGGCCAAGGTATCTGCCCTTTGGTCTGTGATGCTGGTGATTTCCTCGTATATCATGATGTATTCCTACATTGTTCGGTGTGCTGAGTGTACTGGTCGGACCTGGGATAGTAACAAGAATTTATGTTCACTCGCACAACCTATGTGGTGCTAGGTTTCTTAGTTGCAGCGTGCTCCAGAGTGAGTACTCTGTAGTGCACTTGAATTCAATAGAACAGCGTACCCCTATATTGGGGGACGTCCCCTGGTCACAGCCTGTGACCCAGTATCAATCAACCATACCGCGAGAAATACCGGAGATCGCATTCAGCACAAAGAAGACCAAACATATGCTATCTGCGTGATACTACGCAATCTACACAAATGAGTTTACCCCTTTTGAGGGGATCAGCATGTATTAGCGGTCCGCAGGCATAGACTTAATCTGCACTTTACTCAACCGAACTAGATTACGAGCACAAAGCGTACACAGGTTTTACCCATGACGCGGTAAAAATGCAGTTAACGAACAAATTGTAGTCTGTTCTGGTCATTATTTGAGCACTTAACATTAGATCAAACGAGTAGCTACAGACACCGGTCACATTGAAATGCATGTTCCCGCACATTGAAATCACTCACATATTTTTATTGATAGACAGTACCGAGCACTGAGCACCAACATAAAGCCACAGGTCCTTCTTTACACCATTGAAGTCACGATTATGAGAACACACGTTCATTTACATTTATTTGTTGAGTCCCCTGTGTATTAAAGCTCACCTTTATTTGTAGATACATTCCCTGACGAAGGCTTTGTTTAAGCCGAAATGCATCGCATATGTGGAAATAAGTATTTGTGAATGCAAAAGAATTTGAACCATGTAAATAAAAACAGGATGAAAGAATAATCTGATTGGACCTCGAACTTACTTGATCCTAATACAACCAATCATAGAGTAACAGAGGAAACCCAATAGCTGGGACACAGGCTGTGACCAGGTGACCTCCCCCAATATAGGGGTACGCTGTTCTATTGAATTCAAGTGCACTACGGAGTACACACCCTGGAGCAGGCTACAACTACGAAGCCTAGCACCACATAGATTGTGCGAGTGAATATAAATTCTTGGTACTGTAATTGGCAGGACTGGCAGGGGTAATGGGTGGTGCAAGCTACAGTGGCCTCCTGACCAGGGCCCTGGCACTTATGTTTTTTTTTTACAAATTAAGCACGGACTTTGACCGGTATTTCTTCACTACCAGTACTGTGACCGGTATCTCCTCACTACCTACTTTTATCCACATACCTTTTTACTCACCTGTATGCCTTGGTATTTTAATTACCATGAAACTTAACAGATTTAACTACTCTTGCTTAGTAATAGCAATACTAAACTGTACCTACAGTACATATTTGTGACAGATTCCAAGAGCTCATCACATCAACCACTAGGCTGTCCAGTCCCAAAAGGTGAAAAACGTTGGCTGATCACTGACTTGGGAAAACTGCTAACCTGTGTAACCAGACAAGAACTCCTTGTACACGTGTAAAGGAGAATAATACATCCACTACTTATTATTACATGTTGTGGTATATACTCACACTATTGTTATGACTATATTTTGATGGCACAGCAGGCCCTACCAGTGTACACATGAATGCATCTTGTACCAGAGACAACTTCTCTTTTTCTCCTATTTGGCTATTAGACTGTGGTACCTAATGGACTCGAGGCAATTTTTCACTCCACTTCGAGAACAGTGTTTGCTCTATAACATGAATTTGCACAAATACTGAACAAGAACGTTTCCAGGATGTAAAAGAAGTAATCATTTCCAACCTGTTTTGTTAGCATTTAATTGTATGTCAAGATGGTTTTTGCAGTAGGCTAGTCTTCAGTTCACTCATTAGACGTTTTATGCCTGAACATAGCAATCAACATGTGAAAGCTAACCAGGGCTGGACTGGGAACCAAAACCGGCCCTGGCAAAGTGCTCGGCTGCCCCCCCACCCCCGGGGGTTGTGGGTGCCGCCGAGCTCTTTGCATGGGCCGGTTTATGGACGCTTTTGTTACAGGGCCGATTTTGCGCTGCAAAAACGGCCCTGTAACAAAAACGGCCCCCAGCCAGGGGCCCCAAACCGGCCCACCCACCCGTGCGATGCACCGGGGGTTTGCCCGGTGCCCGCTACGGCCAGTTCGGGCCTGAAGCTAACTATTGCAAAGTGTCTGCCACTGTGTTCCATCAACTGTGGCTCGTTTTGTTTAGAAACGTTTGATTCGTCTGAGCTAGAGAAACAATTTTTTGTTTAAATGTGTACATTTTGCAGTAGGGGTAGATGATGAGGTAAGTGTGGTTTATTAACTAGTTACTTACCTTCGTAACGACCTTTCTGCTGGAAATTCGATCTGCCTGCAAATTCCTCAGCGTTTAAATATCCCAGGCACCAAACTGCATTCAGAAACTTTTCAATAGCTCTCTGCGGCACTGGAAGTGGCTTCCCTGTGGTGGTAGTGAGGCCATGAAGTGCCCCCAACTGGTACCCTACCTCTTAAGTCAATTTCCTCTCCATTTTTAATGTGCATTTGAGGTGAACGACAGGTGGCTAAGGTGCATAGCTAATCCTAGAATTGGGAACCTATCAAAATGATTGATGTAGTAGCCAGCCATGAAAACAGAGGAGAGTGTAGGTATTTGGGGTACCCCCAGTAAAACAGTTACCAAAGGAAGTTAACGTTTTCTCTTGATGGATACTTCTACCTACAATTTCTCACCTTTTGAATAGATTCCCCAAGAAGCACCCAATCAGGAGGTGGAGGAATTGTTGGTTACACGAGGAAGTCCTGAAGGACAGAACGTGCAAAGTGATAGTTCCCCACACCTCCGAGTCCAAGCAACAGCTTTGCAAATGTGTGAAGAGAAGCACAAGTTGGTGCTTCACAGATCACTGCTGAGGCAATAGGAGGTAGTGTAGTACATCAGAGGGTGGGGTGGATAAGAGTAGGATTTCTTTCTTATAGAAAATGATCCCTCCTATGGTAGTGCTTGAGGTCGTGTCCAACATAAATATAAAGAGAGCACTCGGCATTGGTCCTAAACATTCTGCAGCATCATTGATCTCAAAACATAGGGGCTTTACAAATCTGATGGCAATCTTCTCAGCAGCTAAAGACAAAAAAAATAAGAATTAAAACGATCAGGCCAGAGTTGTCCTCTCTCAGGGCGGTTCTAGAACGGAAGAAAGTAATGTCTAGCTTTATGTTCACTTTTCAAAGAAATGAACACTTGAGCTGGATTAATCGATTACTGCTTCTTTCAGGTTTTTATGTAGATAAAACAATTAACTTTAGAAAGCTGGAAAACTCAAAGAGTTTATTCAGGGTCACAAAAGCGAAGACAGAGAACTTGAAAGAAATAGGAACCTGTGCACGTGGCCTACCTTTAACAGCTCATGCTACTACACTGTTAATAGTTCTTGTTAATCCTCATTTACATCTTTATCTACTAGTAATTCTTTTTTTAATAAAGTGTATTTTCAATGCACTCTATACATATTTCTCCCACATGTGGATTCCTATTTTGCAACTCATTGTTCCCTTATGTTTCGACTGAAGAATTCGATCCCTATGTACTACTCTTTATGCTTCAGTATCCTACCTGCCGTTTTGGCAATTCACCACCCTCTTCTCGTTTGGGAATATCTTTGTTTTGTTCTTTACTCTGCCCCTGGGATCTTGCTCTCCCTTGTTGACTTTCAAAACGTACAATTATTTTTTCAGGGAATATCCCCATTCTTATTTTCAGATCTTTTCTGGTTCTGTAACTATTTCTTATTCCTTTCCTTCTTTTTCTCTACTTTCTCTTTTTTCGACACAAACTTACTTTTATAATATTTGAAAAAAAATGTCATTGGCTGCACACATTTCTTTTAACGTCTAACTTATTTGTTGTTACATGGATTGTGAAAGGATTGAAGAATCCTATCAAACGATAGAGTTTTGGCACACTTGACCAGGGTAAAGGGAAAAACTATTATGCTACACAAAATCCATTTATCTTTTGAAGACGCTTGTAATTTTAAACAAGCATTTGCAATGCAATAAGTCTCGCATTTGTGAGAGTTTGATCTATTGGCATTGTAAATGATAATGCTTTATATTTATCAATTTTAAAGAACAAGTTACTTACCTTCGGTAACGCTTTTGCTGGTGGATACAGTATCTGCCTGTGGATTCCTCACCTTTTGAATACCCCCTGCGCCAGCATTCTGTGGAAATTCTTTCCTAGCTCTCCCACGTCGACGAGGACGTCATAATATCACGGCTCCGCTTGCGAATCCCAATGACGTCATCGGAGCCATAAGAAAACCTCGTTGGCGTGCTGACGTCAGTTCCACTAATTTTTTCCATGCCACTGAGGCAAACGGGCGGACCGACACATTTTCACATGTATACATAGTATTCTAAATTATATATATATATATACACAGTAATATAACCAATAAAGGCATGGAGAAAAAGCAGCAGACCAAGTATTTCCCACTATTAAAACAAAAGCATGATTAAGACCTATTAAAAAAAACTCTCATGTGAAACAGTAAAAGCATCTTTTGGTAGAAACAGGTGGACAACGGGGAGGCGGGTGGGACAGTGAGGAATCCATAGGCAGATACTGTATCCACCAGAAAAAGCGGCACCGAAGGTAAGCAAATTGTTCTTCTGATGGATACTTCTGCCTGTGGATTCCTCACCTTTTGAATAGAATCCCCAAGCCGTACCTCTCTCGAAGGAGGGTGTCCACCTGACTAGACCAAAAAATCTTGCAAAACAGACCAAGCAAAATGGCCCTCCTAACCTCCGAATCCAAGCAGTAATGCTTTGCAAAATTATGGAGGGAGGCCAAGTTGCTGCTTTACAAATATCAATAATACCTCTAACCAAAGCAGAAGACGACTTAGCTCTGCTGGAATGAGCACGGATACCTTCAGGAGGGTCCTTCTTGGCCAAGGCGTAGCAAATCTTGCACAGCCTTGCCTTTCATCTTTCAAACGAAGGCCACAAAGAGGTGATCACCCAGTCTCAGATCTCTTGTTCTGTCCAAATAAAAGCAGACAGCTCTCTTAGGGCCTAAACAATGAAGTTTCTCCTCCTCCCTGGAAGGGTGAGGGGGAGGATAGAAAGTAGGTAAGGTAATGGACTGTCCCATATAGAGAAGAGTAACCACCTTCGGAAGGAAAGCAGCCCTGGTCCTAGGAACCAACGTATCCGCATGAATAGTCAAGAAAGGAGGTCTTGAACTAAGAGCCTGATGCTCACTTACCCTCCTAACCGAGGTAATGGCAATCAAGAAAACAATCTTGAAAGAGAGAAGCCTCAATGGGCAACTATGAAGAGGATCAAAAGGAGCACCCATTAAAAAGGTATGAGGCATAATGAAAGGAGTGGGAGGAAACCTATTAGTAAGGCCCTTAATTAACCTCATAACAATGGGGGACTTGAATAAAGATGAATGATCCAGCAAACATAGAAAAGCCGACAAAGCAGACAAATATCCCTTTACTGTAGCCACATCACAACTTTGCTGGGCCAAAGAAAGAGAAAACTCTAGAATATCAGATAAACAGGCTTTCAAGGGATCACTGGACCTCTCTCCAGACCATTTAACAAATCTGGACCATCTGATGGAGTAAATAGACTTAGTGGAGTGTCGCCTGGACGATAAAATAACATCACCACATCCGGTGGGAGAGAGAAGGAACTCAGGTTGGCCTGTTCAATCTCCAGGCATGAAGGTGTAGGCTTTTGAGGTGGGGGTGTACAACCTGCCCCTGCGACTGCAAGAGGAGGTCTGCCATGAAAGGGAGACAGAGCGGAGGGTGCGAGGAGAGGTGAAGAAGATCTGTGTACCACACCCTTCTAGGCCAATCCGGGACGATCAATATGACTTGGGCCCAGTCTTGGCCACTTTTCCTCTGAACCCGAGTAATCAAGGGTATGGGGGAAATGCGTAAAAGAGCTGCGAACACCAAACCACTGAAACGCGTCCCCCAAAGCCCCCTGCATCGGATACTGGAGACTGTAGAACAAAGGGCAGTGCGCGTTCTTGTGAGTAGCAAACAGGTCCAACCGAGAAGAACCCCACATCTCGCAGATGTGACAGACCACCTCTGGATGAAGCAGCCACTCGTTATCGGACGAGTAATGCTGACTGTGACTGTCGCATGAACATTCTGCACACCGGCTAGATGATTTGCAAACACACAAATCTGATGGACCTGAGTCCAGGACCAGAGTCATAGAGACGATACAACCCTACACCTCCCTGTTTGTTGATGCACCACATGGTGGTAGTGTTGTCCGTCAGGACCTGAACCGACTGAATGTGAAGGGAGTGCCAAACATATCGCCCGCAATTCCAGAAGGTTGATGTGAAGCAGCCTTTCCTCTGAAGACCAAAGACCCTTGAACTCCAGATCCCCCCAGATGAGCAGCCCACCCTAGAGTGGAAGCATCCGTGATCACTGTGGCCACCGGCGGAGGAGGCTGAAAGGGCTTTCCTTGAGACAGGTTGCCCTGCACACCCAACCAAGTCAGCTCTGCTGCAGCATATCTGGAGATTCTGACCTTCTCCCCAAGATCTCTGTTGCGTTGAGTCCACTGCCTGGGGAGGCACCACTGGAGTGCACTCATATGCCAGCGTGCACGACTGACCAACAGTATGCAGGAAGCAAACAGACCGAGCAGACGTAGAACCTTCAGGACTGGAAGAACCGCTCCATCGTGAAATAAAGGATTGTGAATCCTCTGCGGAGGCGGAAATGACAGACACACAGAAGTGTCCAGTATTGCCCCTATGAACAGGCTACACTGAAATGGCAATTAATCAAAAGGGGGGGATTAGGGATTTGAATGTCTGTTTCATTCCCCAGGGTAAGTAGGTAATTTATCAAAAAGGAAACAGACACTTGTAACACATCAGACCATTGGTAAGGAAAGTTTTTAGAGTAACCTCAAAAACCCTATGCCGATATGGTTTGTGCGGTATATCTGGTTCGTCCGCCCCGCATATGGGTTGTTGGCAGTTATCATTGGTTACTCCAAAATAGTGATGTTGCCAGCCTCAGCCCGAGGCACCTCTGGCCTGTAGTGCAGTGTCCAGAGAAGTGAAAAAAGTGTGTCAAAATTAAAGTCTCAAAAAAAGGAAAAAAGGTTTAAAAACTGAAGAATCACCCAGGGTGGTTTTAATTGTTGGTGTGATTTCCAGATTAATTAAAATAGATTCGGTACTACTAAGTGATCGAGTTACTGGATCATAGTAGTTCAATACAATTATTACACAAACGTCGACATGTTTCAGCTCTGTCGGCCCATAGGGGTCTATAGAGCCTTCGTCAGGACTAACACATAAACAAACAATGTACGTATTACTCACACCATTTGTGTTGTATTTTAGTAGTAACCTGTAAAAATTTCCAGGAATAAAGACTCCTCCAGTTTCTGAAATAGAATAGGGAGAGTACATAGAGATACACACTTATTCAGAACATCCTGATTTAGGTTTGCGTATTCAATTGAATAAAATTATTATTCATTCATTCCAGAGACTTATCTCGATGGGGGGAGGGGTAACAGGGTTGAGTTTATGGAGGAGTCTTTATTCCTGGAAATTTTTACAGGTTACTACTAAAATACAACACAAATGGTGTGAGTAATACGTACATTGTTTGTTTATGTGTTAGTCCTGACGAAGGCTCTATAGACCCCTATGGGCCGACAGAGCTGAAACATGTCGACGTTTGTGTAATAATTGTATTGAACTACTATGATCCAGTAACTCGATCACTTAGTAGTACCGAATCTATTTTAATTAATCTGGAAATCACACCAACAATTAAAACCACCCTGGGTGATTCTTCAGTTTTTAAACCTTTTTTCCTTTTTTTGAGACTTTAATTTTGACACACTTTTTTCACTTCTCTGGACACTGCACTACATGCCAGAGGTGCCTCGGGCTGAGGCTGGCAACATCACTATTTTGGAGTAACCAATGATAACTGCCAACAACCCATATGCGGGGCGGACGAACCAGATATACTGCACAAACCACATCGGCATAGGGTTTTTGAGGTTACTCTAAAAACTTTCCTTACCAATGGTCTGATGTGTTACAAGTGTCTGTTTCCTTTTTGATAAATTACCTACACTGAAATGGCACCAGGTGAGATTTGGGTACATTTATTGAGAAACCCAAGTTGAACAACAGTTGCACTGTCACTTGCAAAGCGCAACACCATCTCCAGAGACTTGGCTTTCAATAACCAGTTATCCAGATAGGGAAACCAGGAACCCCATACCTTCCGAGATGAGCCGCTACCACCGCCATCACCTTTGTAAAGACCCGAAGTGCGAAAGTCAAAACAAAAGGAAGAACCGCAAACTGGTAGTGTTGTGACCCCACCGTGACCCGGAGATACTTCCAATGCGACTTCAGGATGGGAAGATGAAAATACACATCCTAAAGATTGATAGACACCATCCAGTCTTCCTCTTGCAGCACAAGAAGAACCTGAGCCAAGGACAACATTTTGAACTTTTCCTGCCTGAGGTAAAGATTCAAAATCCTGAGGTCCAAGATCGGCCTCAATCGACCGTCCTTTTTGGGGATCAGGAAATACCGAGAGTAGCACCCCTGACCCCTCTCCTGCTCTGCAACCACCTCTATCGCACCTTTCTGTAACAAGATAAGAACCTCCTACTGCAAAAGTAGTAAGTGGTCCTCTGAACGCCAACCCTGGCGAGGAGGGTAAGGAGGAGGAAACTCTAAAAAAGGGAGGGCAAACCAATCTCTAAAAGATTTAAAACCCAACGGTCTGAAGTAATTGATGTCCAATCTTGTAGAAAGTGGGACATCCGACCCTCTACAGGACCAACATGTTCTAAGATGGGGATCTAGAACTGCTTTCCTGAGATACCAACGGTGGCGGGGGGAAGAAGGAGGAGGCCTGTTGCCAGGCGGCTCCCCTAAGACGTCCTCTATTTTTAGGCATGTACGATTTGTACAAAGGATTCTGGTGTTGGCTCGGTTGAGACTGTTGGTGGCCACGAAAGGAAGCAGCCTTTCCAAATCCACAATACTGCTTGTAGCCATATCCTCTAGACCGTGATTTAAGGTCCAGAGATCTTGCAGCCGCTCTGCTATCCTTAAAGCGCTGTAAGGCAGTGTCAGCTTTAGTGTCAAACAGTCTTGACCCATCAAAGGGCAAATCCAGCAGAGTTGCCTGGACATCAGGAGAAAATCCGGATGACCTGAGCCAATCTTGTCTTCTTGTTGCTACAGAAGACACCATTACATGAGCCACAGAGTTGCAGTGTCCAGACCCGATTGTATCACTTGATGGGCCGCAGCCTGTGAATCAGAAAGGGCCTCCAGGAAATTATTCTGGTAATCTTCAGGCAACTTTGGAGATAACTGCTTGACTGAGTCCATCAGAGCATGGATATACCTCCCAAGAAGACATGTGGCATTAGTGGACTTTAGTGCCATGCTTGCAGAAGAAAATACCTTCTTTGCCGCTTGCTCCATTTTTATAGAATCCCTACCACCAGGTATATCAGGAAATGAATCAAAAGATTGCTTCGAACAAGAAGCCTGGACCACCAAGCTTTCATGTGATGGATGTGGATACAGAAACACCGGTCCGTACCTTCTTGCAATGGACCGGTAAATTGCGGAAGCAGCAAGGGTTTTTGCCACACTTCTAAAATACCAAACCACAACAAAAATGCCCACACCCTCCTTATTTACAATATCTCTATTATTTCTATTGGGACCAAACGGAACTTCATTACATCTGGTCAGGTACTTTTATTTATACCAGTCATTTCTATTTTTTGACGAAATTTTATATCTTTCTTTTCAGGCAGAAAAGTGATACATATTTACAAACACTTAAATCACTTTTTACACATATATATATATATACATTTTATACAACACAACAAATACAAACAAATTATATATTCACAATTCAAAACAAAAACATCCAAATAACAATAGACATTTCAGTTATCGTTTTCTCTAACGAAATTCTTAATTCAAGATTATGCAAGACAACATCAAATGACAGAAACATATAGGTGTGTGCCTATTTTCATTATACACTTAATGTACTGGTTTGTTCCTGTTGGTGTGCCGACGTGTTTCGAGTTCGGGGAACAAGTTCCCAAACTCTCATCAGGGCCTTGTCAATAATCTGTATAGGATGCAAAAAATCCATAAAGTTTCATTGACCACCTGTACGCCTCTTATCTACCCTTATTCTTATTTTAAAGGATGGTTGTTGTACCTGTAATTAACTGGTCAGGAAGGGAATGTTTTCGTGTTCCTTTTTTTAAAATAAATACAGCGTTTTTATTTCTCCATCTGCACCGGGGAGGACTTGTCAGGTATTGGTGTTCCTGTATTGAAAAAACAATCTGTCACTGCCAATTGAAGATGCCACAATTCGATATTGGCACAACATCAGCTGCCACATACCTTGTGTTCTTCACCAATATGTGTGGACGTGACGTTTCAAGTGCACGGAATTGTCGTTTATTCGTGAGCTGACCTGGCCAAGAAATGGAAATCATTATGAGGCCAATGCCCTCGCACCAAGCTAAAATGCTCAGTGCCCTGCATTAGAATGCTACATTCTTATCAATCAATGAAAACGGCACCGTACCTGTTTTAAATTAATTAGGCATGTGTCTCCCTCTCCTCTCTTCGCTCGAATGTATAATCCATTTTCACTCGATCATAGCGAGCGCCGTGTTTGCACCAAGCTGTTCTAAAAAGAGGAGCTTGCCCCCCCACCCGAGGAACAAGCCACTCACATAGTGTGGCTTTTTTGTATTTGTTGTGTTGCATAAAATGTATATACATATATGTGTAAAAAGTGATTTAAGTGTTTGTAAATATGTATCACTTTTCTGCCTGAAAAGAAAGAGATATTGTAAATAAGGAGGGTGTGGGCATTTTTGTTGTGTTTTGGTATTTACAAGGGTCTTGCCTACCCCCGTTCCCGTTTAAGAACCTAACTCCTTTAGGTAAACACTTCTAAAATAGGCACTGTTAAAGCCTCATTGAAGGGTAGAAGAGGTTCAGAAACTGCTGAAGATGTCTTAAGCACCTCAGTAAGGATGTTAGAATTTACCTCAGCTGTAGGTAACTGCAGCACAAGCAACTCAGCTGCCTTCCTTATTACAACATGATAAGGAGCAATACCCCAGCCTTTGGAGATGAGAGTTCATACTCAGGAGAAGCATCCAATCCACAGGCCTCCTGTAAGCCTTCAAACTCATCTACAGATTCAACAATCTCTCCTTCCTCCTGTTCCTGTGTATATTCCTCCTCTTCAATGAGCTTCTGCGCATCCCTTCTAGCGCGCTGCTTGAGAATCGGCATCGGCAGTGCCAGACGCGGTAACAGTGACGAAGGCATCGGAGTAGATGGAGGACCTTCAGCTCCAAATCTCTACCTCGATAGAATCCGAGGCGGCGCCGACTCGACAGCCGAAGGAGTCTTAAGAACCAGAGTGGAGGACCTCAGCACCGGAAAATGCCTAGCAGGAGTTGTTTGCAAGAATGGCACCAAGGGCGCCTGGGCATACTGGTGAGGTATACCCAAATTAAATGCCAAAGGACCCAGGGGGGCCGAAGGCGCACCAGATAGATGAGAAGCCCTGGCAAACATGCCAAAAATCGCATTTAAAAAATGCGTAGGGTCTGATCCATGTTCAGAGAAAGGAGGCTATGGATCTGGACCTTCCTGAATCACCTGAGGCTGATTTGGAACCTGCGGAGCCGGAGAAGACGACGCCCGCACAGGTGAAGCCACACGAACTAAAGACGACTCCCTGGGCTTCGGAGACCTACTGGGAGCTGGAGAACCTTCAGGCGCCGGTGACCTCGGAGATGGAGTTAGAGATGGAGATACAGAGTCTTGCCTTCGAAGCCGCTTAGCTGGAGAAGGCGACCTCGAAGAGCTGTTCTTCGACAAATGGCGCCGAGAACCATGTCTCTTTTTTGACTTCAATGTTTTTTCTTGACTTCGAAGTGTGAGAAGATGACGACTTCACACGCTTCCAACCTATCTTCTCCTTTTTCGCTTTCACCATAAAAAGTTTATCCTCACGTTCTTTAAGGGCCTTAGGATTCATCTTCCTGCAGCTTCGACACTCATCAACGTCGTGATCAGAAGACAAGCACCAAAGGCAATCTTCATAGGGATCAGTGATCGACATGTGACCGCCACACTTCCTACAGGGCTTAAATCCAGACTTCCTAGAAGTAGCCATTAGAAATCTTCAAGGAAACAAAGTAATAAACACAGAAAATGGAAAGTCCCTAGAGAATCCTTTACGCGTCGACGGCGCGAAAAAAAGGGAACTGACGTCAGCATGCCGACGAGGTCTTCTTATGGCTCAGATGACGACATTGGGAGTCGTGAGCGGAGCCATGCTATTATGACATCCTTGTCGAAGTGGGAGAGCTAGAAAGAATTTCTGCAGAATGCTGGCACAGGGGGTATTCAAAAGGTGAGAAATCCAGAAGCAGAAGTATCCATCAGAGAGCCAACAAATAAATAAAAGCATTGTCATTTACAATGCCAATAGCTCAAACTCTCATAAATGCGAGACTTATTGCATCGCAAATGCTTGCCTTTCTATTTATGTGAAGCGATCTGACTCTCTAGCTTAATGTCATATTATTAAATTTATAACAGCTTATATTTAAAAAGCAATGAGTACACAGCTTAGATAATATGCAAAGTACCCTTACACAAATCTTTTAAACACAGCCTAAGCAGAACCAGTAGCGCATCACTGAAATAAGCTGGTACACCATTTTGGAAAAATTTTTACACAAATATAACTTACACACATGCACACAACAAAAGAAAATGCATATATAGACATACACATATAAAACATGTCAAGCACAAACATACAAACTGTGTCAGCAAACCTCCACAATGCCAGTTGCGCACAGAAACAGAATGCACAGTCTGACCAGAAATTCACACACCTTCTCCATGTACAGAAAAGACCCATAAATATACACGCCAGAAACATTCACTGTAAAAGAAACGCACGCACACAAAGAACACACAGCACTATCACAAGAACTTCCAGTCAGCTCTTTTTCAGCTTTGTCGGCACGAGTTCTGTGAACATATGGGCTTGTGGGGATGGCAGACACCCGTTCCTAACAGCGCGCACCATTAATTGTGCCATTCACTTCCGTCCCGCAGGAGATGGCAGTGGATAGCACAGCACTGGGTTATGTTTCCATTTTAAACATTTTGGTTACCCGAAAGACCAGCGATTGTGAAAGGCAGAGATCCATTATAAACAAATGTTGCATGCTATTTTTAAACCTGCCATTTAAGAGAATCACTTTAAAATAAATGTACCTTTTGGAGTCCTGGTATGCTGAACTGGGGCGGGAGGCCAGGCCAGCGCCGCTGCTGTAGGCTGCATGTTAGTACACGGACAGCACAGAAGATGTGCAGTGGCAGGCATGAAACAGATCATCTGCGCCGCTAAATAATGTGCATAGTTGCGAATGAAGTGGGAGCCACGGGAATAAATAGGTAGTTGGCAACAGTGTATTGAAAATGGGTGTGCATGCCCTCAGTGATTTTCATGTAGAACTATAAAAGGCCTCTCCTGTCAACTGTCCATCTATTCCACATGCACAGAGGACTTTGTATCTCTAAATAAAAAGTTGCAGAAAACAATGGGCACAAGTTGTGGTGAGTTCCGATGTAATTAGTTCCTTTCCTACGCCTTCAAACACATAAAAACATTGCTGAGTGCAAAGTGCAGCATCCGTTTCAAGAGCACTGCGCTGAGAGTAAAAGTGCTCGGAGTTTAACATAAGCCCCGGGGGAGACATACACCACAGCGGGGAGGGACACAGAACTATCGCCGAGTGCAGAGAGCAACACCTTGTTTCAAGAGCACCGCGCTGAGAGTGAAAATTGTGTCTGAAGGCAAGCCACGATGTCCATGCCATGTTGCAAATATAAAAGCGAACGCAGTGAGCGTAAAAGTTTTGAGCATGGCGCAGTGAAGTGGCTTGTATGTTTTAAAATCTGAACATGGCGAGCCGAGAAAAAAGAAAGGCTTGCGGCCGCTATTGTTTAAGTAAAAGTGCAGCATGGGAAGCTTTAAAAACAAAGACTTTCTGTCTCTAAATTGTATAATAAACAAGTTGTCCCTAAATGAATCTATAACCCACACATTTTAAACATATGTGCATGGTGTTGGGTGAACATGGCGCTTACAAACAAAACAAAGAAGTAGTCCTTACATGAAAGGATACTGCCCCTCGGAGACACATGAACAACGAAAGCGGACGAAAACTGTAGTTAGGAGGTGCTGCTTCCAGAATAAACGGAAGTGACGCATCAAAAGAACAACCAATAATAAGAACGCTAACAAAAGCAATGCCAGAGTTTACCAATGGCAAGCAGCAGGAGAAATTAACCAGCAATAATAGGATGAGTTTCACCCAAGATATAGATTACTTTATGTCTCGGAGAGACAGCGCATGTGCACTGCCTAGGCAAGACCTAAAAACAATGGGCTGATGATATATTTCTCTCATTTGCGCATGAAAATGGGGTGGCTATTTAATTTTTAAAAAAGGGTCAAAATGTCTATTATCACCCATGAATGTGATACAGAGGGGAAATGTGTTTTGGTGTACCTTAAAAATGATGGCATGCCCATATGTATTTTGAATGCTTATGGCCCTAACTACAGCAATACTACTTATTGGCTTAACCGGTCATCTAAAACGCTGATGTACCATGATAATTTTGTTTTAGGTGGTGATTGCAACCAACATATAGATAATTTTCTTGAAAAAAGAACGCCAATCTTAGATACCTACAAAACAATATTTAAAAACCTTTCAAAAGAGGTATCTCTCAGATAGAGGTCGCTCATGCTCAGAGAACTGTCAATCCTGACCTTAAAGAATATTCTTTCTATTCCCTGTACATGCATCCCAAACTAGGAAACATTATATTTTCCTAAGCAAGGCAATGGTTCAACACCTGTCTAATGCGAAAATTCACTTCATTCAAATGTCCTACCACATCAGTTTCTACTAATTTAGACGTTTTATCCAATTCATCCTCAAAATAACAAATGGTGCTAGAATATATATATTTTTTTTGAAGGGCAAAAAATGCTTTGTCTCGCTATGGAATGATTGTTAGGAACGTTTTTGAATTTAATACAACGAAATACGTCTGTTTTAGCTGCATTTGGGATTCCTTTAAGGCAGCATCCACTAAAAAGCAGATAACTGAAAGTGAAGCTACCACCATTTGAGAAGACATTAAGCACTTAGTGCATGCATCTCATACATCTAAGGAAAACAAATCATGTTTAAATTAATTCTCACTCCCTTTGATCTTGAGTGGTCGCCACCTGCCTTAGTGGTTGCAGAACCTCCTGCTTGGACACTTGCACTCCACAATCCTTTTTTAGCCTACATCAGTGACTCTGCGCCTTCTTTTCCCTAAATGCCGACAGGGGCTCGGATGCCATTCTTTGATGCATTACGGATATCTGCAGTGTTGGGGCCTGGTGGAGGCCACCTTGCTGTTGCCCCCCCCCCCTTGCATCCTGAAGCCCTAACGTGTTAACAGCATTGCGGCCCCTGGGGCACTGCTGGACTACTACAGGATCACTTTAGGAGGGTCATCCCTCATTGGATCACTGCTGAGGGGGGCGTTACCTGTTCAGACCTTCCTTTCATGCTCAGTGCCATCTCTCTTAGGTCTGCCCTTGGAACAAACATGGGGCACATCCAGGGGACCAAGGAAGATGCTTTCTCGAGCGCCCCTTCCCCCAGGAGGGGGATCAAGCAAGGCGCCAGGTAAAGTGACATGCCTCACATCAACAGTAAATTTGAGACACTCCTAGCTGCGATCGATGCATCTGGAGAGAAGTTTGGAGGGCAAGATCGACTCCATTGCAACAAATCTGGGCCTTATCCGCAAAGACTCCTGCAAGATAGTTGAGAGGGTCACTGCACTAGAGGGTACAGTGCAGTCCTTGGTGCCGACTGTTTAGTCCAACCATAATCATCTTACTATGCTGGAGGCCCAAACAAATCCCCTGGCTGCTCAACCTGACAAACAGGAGGGACCGGCCAGCCAGAATAATGTCAGTATTGTGAGGCTTCTGAAACGCATCGAGGGTGACTCCTTGCTGGGATTTTTGTAACATTGGTTGCAGGGTGTGGTGGCCCCAAAATGTCTGTCCAGATTCTATGGTTTGGAACGAGCTCAGCGAGTACCGGCCCAGTTACATTGCCCTGGGGCCCCACCTCGCCCGGTAATTACCTGACTCTGACATTTTCGAGACCGATATCACTTGCATTGGCAGGCTGAGCATGGCCCCTTTGCAGTGGATAATGTCAACATATCCGTATACCCAGACTTCACTGCCCAGGCCCAGTGACCTTCGTTCCTCGCAGTGAAGAAGCTACGCGACTTGGGTTTACTTTATCCCTTGCTGTTCCTCGCTTGGCTGAGTGTACAAACGGTTATCTGGTGCATTTCTTTGTGGAGCTAGTGGCAGCATGGCACTGGCTTGAATCATATGACAAAAGCACTGTGGAACCGGAACCTCTGCAGCACACTGTCTTGGATTGCATTTCTTTTGTCTTATCCTCACCTTTTTTTCTTCCCTACTGGCTGGCGGATCTGTTTCTCTTCTCTAATCATCCGCTATGGAACTGGTTGGCCCCCTTTGGACTTTAGTTGGCTCTTGCATGGGCCTCATGTGTTCTGTCATTTGGACAGGATGGTTCTATAACACATTCTTTGGAGAGGCAGTGAGGTGTGGTTTAGTCTTGCTATCTGTATTTTTGCATCGTTTTTTTCCAGTGGACGGTGTATGGCAGCAGATGTTTCCAGTTGCAAGTGGATGAGGAAACCCAGGACAACCGGAGGTAGGGATGTGGGGTTGCTCTTCGGCTCTTGGTTAGATGGATCTTGATGATGGACCAAATTAAATTGATTACGTGGAATGTGTGGGGCCTCTCTGCCCCATTCTAAAGTTTTTAATGTGTTGTATATGAGAAGCAGGAGGGTTTATTTTGCGTTTCTACAGGAGACCCACCTTACGGATACCAAGGGGCAAGCCCTACATGGGATTTGGAGGGGACAGCTGCATGCCACTACTTACTCCGCTTTCTCATGAGGCACCCTTGTCTAAATTAGGTGATGAGGTGCCTTTCAGGTACACAAGGCAGGACTGGATGGTAGAGATGTAGCCCTATCTGGGCCAACCTTCTTTTCTAACCAATCTGGCACCTCTCCGGCTGTTGATAATCCCATATTTGCAGATAGTGGGGGGGGAAACTTTAATTGCGTAGTGGATCTGGAATTGTATAGATCACACCCTCCCCTGGGTTCCATGACCGCAAGTAAACTAGCGGTGGCTGCCCAAGCGTGAGCTAAGCAGTGGGACCTGATGGATTGTTGGTGAGTGTGGAACGCGGTGGCCCGGGTGTATTCCTACTGTTCTGTGTTGCATAACTTAGAGGTTCGGGTCAACAGGATCTATAGTTGCAAGGCAGCATATAGCAAAGCGCATAGCATAGAGTCCCCCAACGAAAACGTACTCCGCCTACTCCCCTGTGCTGTGCTTTCTTCAATGGTCTATACATAAACCAGTTGTTCCTAATTGGTGCCTAGATCCTGCAATTTTTAAGGACCAGGCTTTTCGGGTGTCATTAGGGGTAGAGGATGCACAATAATGATTGACAATGCAGACTAGGCCTCGTCAATGGGGGGTGGAATGAGAGGCCATAAAAGTAGCTGTGTCTGGTTATTCCATTTCTAACAAGGCAGGAGTACCTGCTGATTTACATTCTGATATTAAGAGACAGGACATGGTATTACATGGTCTTTCCCATGAGTTACAGAGTACCTCTGAGGGAAGTGAGTTACTGCTTGAGGAAAAGAGAAACAACTGAGCTTATCGAATGGTTGTGGCTTTTTGACTACAAGGCCTATGAGACCAAAGCCCGCACAGGGGGGATAAGTTAGGTAGGATGCTTGGCTGAGTCCTGCAAAGTAAATATCTGGGACCATTCTCCAAGTGCAGGATCCTTTGAGGCGAGATGCATTTACTCAGGACGAGATTTACATAGCGTTCCATGTCCATTATCGAGACTTGCATTCTGCATCAAGTGGGGGTAGGGAGATGGATTTGTTAGATTATGTACTAGATTACTCACTAATGTCCCTTGATTCCATGATAGCAGAGCAACTGGGTGCGGATATATCTGAAAAAGAAGTATGGGCGATTAAAGAGATGGATAGGGGGGGAAGTCCCTGGATTGGAAGGCCTACCCAAAGAATTTTAAGTCATGTATGGTACTTCGCTTGTCCTTAAACTCGTAAACCTCTTTAATAATTCTCGGAGGCGGAGACAGCTTCCTCCCTCCCTAGGCGAGGCCACTATAGTATCCCTCCCTAAGAAGGATTAAGAGCTGCTTCTCCTCGATTCGTATTGTCCCCTCTCGATGCTCAACACAGAGTACAAGATGTTAAGGAAAATCCTGTCAACCTGCCTACTTCCATAGATGTGCAACTTGGTTCGCCCCAACCAAACTGGCCTCATTCCCACAAGAGGCACTATGCTCAATATGCTTCAATTGCTATTGGCCTTGGACTAGCAGGATCAGTTGTCGCCAGATGCTCTGGTCATCTCCGTAGATATCTGGAAGGCTTTCGACTCACTACGTTGGGAGTTTTTATTTGCTACCATGTTCGGCATGAGATTAGGGGTATCCTTTAATAAATGGACGAAGCTCCTTTACACTAGCCCACTGACCAGGGTTCGCATTGGCTTGGTGATTTTAGCAGCATGCATGGTTGAAAGGGGCACCCATCAGGGGTGCTCTTTGTCCCCGCTAATATTTGCTCTGTCTGAGAAAGTGCCCTCTTTCTGCATCATTACGCCCACTTTTTGCTGAATTGCTGATGTACTTTGACTGAGTGTGCCCTGGGCTCCTGCTAATCGGGTACCCAGGGCCTATGTTCTTTCCCTAAAACTGCACTGAAGCCTAAACCCAATTGGCATATCTGGCCACAGGTCACCCCCTGGTAAATGGTACCCCCGGTACCCAGGGCAATGTGACCAGAGAAGACCTCTAAGGGCTGTAGCACTTATTGTGCCACCCTTAGAAATCCTGGACCCCGACACTCACACACTGCCTCTGCAGGCAGCGTGTCCTGGTGCAAAACAAAGTGAAGAGTCGACATGGCACACATCTATGTGTGCCATGCCTACAAACCACTGCCCCGGCATAGATCAGTCACTCCTCTAGCTGGGTGCACTATACGAGTGGTGAGGGTGCAGGTGTATGAGCCCTGTACCCCTACAGTGTCTAAGTCCATTCTGAGACATTGTAAGTGCAGTGCTGCCATTAAGAGTATATGGTGCTGGGAGTTTGTCATTACAAACTCCACAGCACCATAATGGCTACACTGAAAACTGAGAAGTTTGGTATCAAACTTCTCAGCACATTAAACCCACGCTGGTGCCAGTGTGGGATTTAATGTAAAATGCACAGAGAGCATCTTAGAGGTGCACCCTGAAAACTAACCCACCACTAGTGTCCAAGCTGAGTGGCTGCTTTCAGTTGCCACCAACAGACATGTTACTGGACCCCTGGGTCGAGAGCCTGCTGCTCTCTGTCGCCTGAAACAATGCACATCCTGGGACGAGGTGCCAATGCCTCCTCTCCCAGGATGGGCAGGGTTCATGAAGTGGAAGCATCAAAGGCTTACTGCCTTAGTAAGTTTCCCCAGGCCAATTGCTGCTTTCAACAACTGGTCCCCACTAGTTCTGACCTCCATCTTGGGCGGGAGAGCCGGCGGGAAAAACAAGTGAGGAAGAGAGGTGTTCCCACCTCTTCCAACTCCAAGGTGAAGCACAACTCTCAGTCCACGCCATCTTGAAGATGGGGGACTCAGCCAACCAGGGACAGGCTAATTCCCCCGTCCCACTGGAGGGTGGCTTAGGGGTGTACTCACTCCAGGGAGGGTACCCATTGGTCCCTGCCCTTTACCTACCTGTAACACCCCTATATCTAGTATTTAGGGGCACCCCTAAACCTTGCTTCCTCAGATGCAAACAAGAAATTTGAAGAAAAGAATAAGAAGGACCGAACAGCGGTGCAGAAGATAGCAAGAGGTAGACACCCACTGACAGGCCCCAGCCCTTCCGGCCTGTCTCCCCCTCGAACCTGCTCCTGTCAAAAACCTGGTGTGTCCTGCAGCCAGCAATCTTAAAAAGTGAAGTAGTGTGGCTCACTGGTTAGAGGCGGCAGACCCGAGAGCAGAGGACGGCCCGGGACCAGGGTTCGATTCCCGGCGCGGCAGGTTTCTGGACCAGGGTCAGCGGACTCGATAATTCTCTCGCCTCGGTGCCCACTCTGATCAGCGATCACACTCGGCAACTCTGGGCATTAGCTTGCCTCATCTTCACTAACGGCCCCACCAGACCGCCGGGGATGCCTGGTCTCACCCTGGAGATACCCATTAAGGGACCATCTCTCAGGGAAGCCAGGAAGGGTTTCGCAGCGGTCGAAGCGCCTTGGGACCCTACGGGTAAGTAGTGCGCTATATAAATGCCAATACATTTACATTTACATTTACATAAAAACCATGGAGGACCTGCCTGCCTTCACTTCCAAAGACTGCTTCTCCCATGAACAGCAGATTTGTTCAACTGCAACCTCTGGCAGCAGACAGAAACCACTCTGCACCCGCCGTCCACAGCCCGAGCTCGAGTGGGCAAACACCACGAGGAGGTCAATCGGGCGATCCAGAACCGAGATCTAGCGACCCCTGTCCTGCCTCAAGCCTCCAGCCGACCCCTGCAGCCTGAATCCAGAAGGCCCCCTAACCGTGACCAGGAGCTGGTAAGAAGATCCGACCCCAAAAGGCACACCTGCACTCGACGCCCCACAGCCTTGTGTGCCCAAACCGATGGTGCCTAACAAACCCCTAACTTCCCAACTTAGATCTCGAAGTGGTGGCCGCATGAAGAAGTCCTTCACCTCCCTGCCTGCAGTGCCTTTGCAAACCAAAGGATATCTCCTTTGGAAACAACAGGGCATCTGACCTCAAAACAGCATCCTGCACCCGGACGCCCGAGTGCCACTGAGGGTGCACCTTTGGTGCTAATTTGTTTCCCCATTTGCCCTGAGCTAAAGTCCAGGAGCTTTGCTCCTACAACCCAGTGGCATGCTTGCCAGCAGCCACAAACCAGAGGCCCCCTATCCCCTTTGGATAACATTGGGCCTCAACCCTCTGCACCCGGCCACCCTTGTGCCGCTGAGGGTGTAACAAGAGTGCATCACTGACCCTAGGGGAACCCTTGTTCTGACCCCAGTACCGTAATCCCAAAGACTGATTACCTACCTTAAAACCGATAACCATATTTTCCTCCATAGGATAACTTTGACCGTTTTTCTGTAAAAAGTTTCCAAGTGTCGAGTTTTGAAATCTAAAGAAATTGTTTAAAATTGCATAATCTAACAAAAAAGATTTTAATACCCTGTTTCCTGGAAATGTCCCAGAGTAGTATCTAGGTATACTACTCTGAATAAGCCTAGTAATCTCAAATGTTACTTACCTGCTATTTTGTTGAAATTCCCATTGAAGCCTATGTACTGCATTTACTAAGTATTACCTTTTTACTGTATCCACTGTAAATCAAATCAAAGTACATATTCAATTGCAATCCTAAAACGGTATCATCCAAATCGTATTCCAATTGCATTACTACTGTAAAGTACTTATTGCTCACCTGTATCAGGATTGCTTGGTTCTAGAAATAAAATATCTAAAAGTATATTTTTATGCAAAAACAATTCGCCTGAAGTTCAGTCTTTGAATTCATTTGCTGACTGAGTGGGTACCAAAAAAGCTTAACACTGTCCTCTGATACTGCCTTACTGCTCGACCACGCTACCACAAATAGAGAGTAAGGTTCTATCTAATTTTACCTCTGCCTACCTTTGGGGTTCCACTGGACTTTGTGAACACTATACCTCACTTTGGTATAGCATATACAGAGCCAATTTCCTACACTCTGGCCCTGGTCTTTAGCTAAACTGAGAGAAGTCCTGGTCTTTCCCCTTCGTGGTGATGTAGTGAGGTGTGGTCCTCTTTTAGTTGCCCTATCGCTATGTTGAGAATCAAGCACCATCTGGTACTTGGGAGTCAATATTTACTTCTCAGCTGATCTCTTATATAATGGCAATTTGTGCCGTGCTGTCACCGTGGTACAACGCTTGTTGGCCTTTTGGACCACACTACTACTCTCGTTGAGTGGCTGGGTAGCCGTTTGTAAAATGGTGGCTGTTAGAACTGGGGGTCTCCAGTTGGCAGAGGTAAGTACCACTGTCCAAATAGGGACCCTTGCTTCTAGTCAGGGTAAGGAGGAAACACTCTTTAGATACCCTCCGCTCACCCCCTTGGTAGCTTGGCACAAGCAGTCAGGCTTATCCAAAAGCAATGTGTAAAGTATTTGTACCAACACTGACAGTAACACAGTGAAAACACCACAAACTGACTCCACAATAGTTTAGAAAAATAAAGGTATTTCATCTAAACTTCACAAGACCAAAACGACAAAAATCCAACATACACAGTTCAAGAATATGGCTGCAAAAGAGTTCTTAAGGTTGCGATAAAATAATCCACAGTTGCGTGAAAAGTTCACAGTTGCGTCACGTTTAGCCAACAGTACCTTTTAAATGCGACAAGGTTCCAAAGCAGAAGCTGGAGCGGTGGAAAACAAGCGATGCGTTGCTCCTGAGACCCTGGGGAGGCGATGTGACAACCCCGCTGCAACAGCGGGCATGTTGCGACGAATCCGGTCTGTATGGGGAGGAAGGCGGACTTGTATGGATTCCGGTGCGTAGGTTCCGTAGGAAGTTTTCTCTCGCAAAGGCACGATGCGATGATCTTTGGAGATGCGACGATCTCCGGGGGGGGGGGGGGGGGGGCGACGATGCGCGGCCAGCGGTGATCTCTCTCTCACAACTCCTCGATGCGATGGCTTCTGCGGCGACACTCACAGCGACGTGATGCAGTCCGCAAGCAAGCGGTGCGACAAAACTTGCAGCAAGTCTTTAAAAGCTTGGTTTCCAGCTCCCTAACACAGGTACAACTTCCAGAGGCACCACACATAAGCCACGCACTCCAGGAAGGACAGAACTCTCTCAGTAGAGTTCAGGGAAGCTGGGGGTGAAGTCCTTTTGTTCCTGGGACTTCAAAAACAGGGAGCCAGCTCTTCTCAGGCCCTTGGAGATTCCTTCAAGCAAGGGGACACAGCACAAAGCAAAGTCCTTCCCCTATCCTTGGCAGCAAAGCAACAGCAGGTCAGTCCACAAGAGCAACAGCAGGACAGTCTTCCTTCTTCAGTTTCAGCTTTCTCCTTGGCAGAGGTTCCTTCTTGATTCCAGGATGATCTAATTTTCTGTTGCCAGGGGTCCTAAACCTATACCACTAAAAGTCTTTGTTCTCTTTGTGCAAGTGGGCCCTGAGCCCGGTCTGAACCAGTTCTGGGTGTTTCTTGAGCACTTTGTTTTCCTGGCTTCTCCTTTCCTTTCAGAGTGAGGGGCAGTGTCGTCAGCTGCCCAGCAGGAGGTGGAGCCAGCATTGTGGAAGGCAGGCCCAGCCCTATTCAGGCCCAGGTGCTATCTCCTTCAACTACTCAAGTTGCAAATGCAGTCATTCAGCCTAGGGCTGACTCAGCCAGCCTCCTGGGGAATCCCCAGCCCCTGTCACTCTCAAACCAGACAGTCAATACACAAACAGGCCAAGGCACACAGAAAGGTCAGACAAAAGAACAGCAACTTTCTAAAAGCGCTTTTCTCAAACACAGGATTTAAAAACAACCTTTCTTAAAAGATGTGTTATTAAATTCTGAGTTCAGGGATACCAGACTTTTATGCAGATATGCTGGTAGCCACTGTAGCCAGCATCCCCCACGTTAACCTATGAAGCAAGATAGCCTTACAATAGTGAAAAACGAAAATGGCTGTAATTCACTACCAGAGCATGTCACCTGCACCAGTACATGCTCTACCCTTCACATACACTGCACCCTGCCCAGGGGGGTACCTTGGGCCTTCCATAGGGGTGACCAATGTGCATCAAAAGGGAAGGGTTAGGCCTGGTCAGTGGGGACACTGACCAGGAGGACATGACAGTTCACAGACTGCACACAGGCGGTGGCAGGCCTGAGACACCATTTTGGGGCTACTCCTGTGGGTGTCACAATCAGTGCTGCAGGCCCACTAGTAGCATTTGTCATCACCAGCCCTGGCACACCCAGTGCACTTTACTAGGGACTTCTTGGTGATACAAATTTTTCAATCATGTATATCCAATTATAATAACAATTTACACATGAGAGCATATGCACTTTAGCACTGATCAGCAGTGGTAAAGTGCGCAGAGTCCTATTACCAACAGCCACGGGTCAGAAAAAATAAGGGAGGAAGAAGCAAAAAGTTTGGGGTTGACCCTGCAAGAAGGGCCAGTTCCAACAGTGGCAAACTTACGCAGAGATTTTTTGGGTACCTGGAAAGTTTTCTACAGTACATTGTTATACTGGGACACTTGACGGCATCGCATGGCTCTATAGAAACTGTGCATGCCAGTGAAGGAGGGTGGCCTAGCTACTCCTGATTTTGAGCTATATTACTTGGCTGCACAATTGCAATAGGTGGCCCGTTGGAGGTCTGTGCTGTGGGATGGAGTGGGCCCTCATGAACAGGGCTTACCCTCCAAAGAAGTGCTGTTTGCCATTGGATGAAGCTGGAACCTGCCTTTATAACGCAAGGTAAAAATGTATTGATCAGAACAACACGTTATGTTTGATTTAGGGCGTTGCAGAGAACGGGCACTAAACTGCCATATATTTGGAAACGCCCAATAAGGGCTGGACAGCTCTGGGGACAGCGAGGGGGATGGGCGGGGCTTCTTAGATGAATAGAAGCAGAGGCCATTATTTGGCGGGCGAGGTGTGTCCCTTCTTGGACTTCCGAGAGATACACAACCTCCCGGTTGGACACTTTGGGACTTTTATTCAAAAGATCTGTGAGGGGCGTGGCCAAGATGGCGGAGTGAACGGTCGCATTGCCCGGAGCTCCAGCCGACGGCCGAGAATAGCACCAGCATCTTCACCGCATCAGCAATAATCGGCCCGGAGCCTGCGAGCGGTTAGACCCCTGGAGTGCGGTCCCGCTTTTTGGGGGCAAAAGAGACGGCTGGAGGGGCATTTTGACCCCGTGCTGGGGATTGCTGGCGGCACCCAAAACCAACGGAGTGGAGAAGCCGGGAGCCGTGATCGGTGAACAGACGGCCTGCTTCTAGACTGCTCGGGTAGGAGAGACTACGGGCTACAGCCGGCGTGGCGGATCCGCTCTGAGAGAGCACTGCTGGAGGTAATCCGGTGTCCCCCAGAGGAGAAGGCTCTCAGTGCTATTGGGAACCCGGGCGGGCCGCCATTTTAGGAGTGACCCGGAGCGTTAGTGGCGGCCCGGCGTGAGCGGCTTGCGAGGCGCCGCTCTTGCCTTGAGACACCCGGAGAGAGGGAGAACAGCCGGCGGAGCCCTGGCCCCTTCTGTGTAGGGCTAGTGGAGGTAATTGGCGGCTCCCCGATCCTTGGAGGTCGGAGCGGGCCGCCTTTTTGTGAGGCGGCGGACGGGGCAGACGGAAGGCCTGGAGAACAGCGCCTGACTGGGGGAGCCCGGTGCCCTTCGTGTGACAGTGAGAGAGCCACAAAGCAGCAGCAGTGAAGGTCGGTTGAGGCACTGGTGTGCGGCAAACCCGAGGTTGGACCTCACAGGCGAGCCGGTCGGTGGGCTGGTAAGGACAGAGTGAGAGTCTGGCAGTGAGTCCATACCGGAGCAGCTGGTGAGTGGGGCCCAGGACAGCGAAGAGGTGCTGAGCTGTGGTGCAGATTGGCGTGCCGCGCACCTGTGGGATGCAGGTCGGCACGCCAGGAGAAGAGGTGGTGAAGGGGCCCCAGGTAGCTCTGGCATGGGGATGAACAACGGTTTGGCTGGTAGCAGTGCAGCTCTGCAATGGCGTTGAAGGTGGAGAACGATGGACACACTCTGGGGGTGTCTGGCTACAGTTTAGGGAGCTTGGGGTGCCGGCGCCAGATGAGGCCCTGTGCAGAGGCAGCCTACTGAGACCACGGATGCCCTTCCTGGAGGGGTAGGCTCTAGTCTGCTGGAGGAACGGGAGTTGTCATAACCCGGAGGGCCTAGGAGGTGTGAGTTTTGACCGACGACGACCCTTGCAAGCTTTTCGCCCACCCAGTAGCACGGCCTCCTTCGAGGCCCAGAGGAAGATTTAGCTGCTGACAGGCGACGAGTGGGTGTTCACGACAGAGACAGAGGGGAACCCTCTAAGACTCCCTTGAACTTCTTCGGAGGGAGACATGTCCTCCTCCAGAAACAGGAAGGAAAAGTCCATTAAAGACTTATTCGGCAAGGTGCAGGCGGACCCAATGGCCCCCACCACAGCGGCTGGGTCCCAGGGCCCGAAGCTGGGGAAGGAGGAGGGGTCGGAACCCATAACTAAGGCGTTCTTGGAATCCATGTTTGTGGATCTACGGGACAGCATCCACACCCTCAAGCAAGAGTTTGCATCGAAGATTCGGGAGGTCAGACGGGAGATGGATTGTATCGGCGAGAGAGTTGTTGATTTAGAAGGCAAAAAGTGACGGGAAGGACGTGGAGAATTTCGGCTCTACAACAGGAGATCCTCCGGATCCATGACCAAAAGGTGGACCTCCAAACACATGTGGAAGACTTGGAAAACAGATCCCGGCGCCACAATATACGCATCAGAGGAGTGAAGCTGGAGGAGGACACAAAAGATTTATTTACCTACTCTAGGGAACTTTTCAATCACATCCTGGGCAGCCCTGCAGAGCCAGAGCTGAGAGTTACCGAGCACATAGAGTAGGCCCCCCCAAGAGCACAGTCGCCCCCCCGCCGGACATACTGGTCTGTGTCCAAGACTTTCGTTCTAAAGAGGATATCCTCCAGAAGGCGCGACAGATACATCCACTGCAGTTTATCAAGACCTATACGCCCTCATCCTATAAAGGAGGAGAGCCTTTAAGCCTATCACCATGCACCTCCAGCAGCGCAACATCACCTATAGCTGGGGTCACCCTTTCCTGCTGGTGTTCAGATTAGATAACAAGTTATAACAACTGCGTTCTCTGTCAGAGGTCAGCAAGTTGCTGGGTGTGGAGCTACCAGAGTCGGACGGTGGAGACGAGGACTCTAAAGTAGAGACTGATGATTCCAGGCCTCAATGGCGTCAACAGGGTCGAAAGCGCCGTCTTAGGAAACCATGAGCTGCAGAAGTCATGGGGGGCAAATGGGCGGCATAGGAAGCTGTTTCGGCTGATCCTCCCTGCACCCAGCCCGGCTGACTTTAGACTATATTGATATTCCTGGCCGATTGTCTGATTCTTACAGCCTAGGCCGTTGGTGGGAGGGAAGGGCATGCTGGTTGGAGATCCACCCGATATCCTTTTACTGATCAACCATGGTTGATGGACTATGTGGTTTTATACTTTTTTGTCGTTTTTACATGCTTTGCTGTTTGGGGAATGTTGGGGGGTGGAGGGAGGGTGTCCAGTGCTCCACAGTCGCCTTTTGTCGAGCGCTAGTGTGACTTCGAATCCAGGGGTTACCTCCCTCTGCCTGAAGTTAGCCTACATTAGCGGTATTGCGCGTAGCTCCTCAGGTGCACAGCTAGCCCTACTGCTTACTGAATATGCCTGCTTCCACCCTTAGGATTCTTACCCTCAATGTGAGGGGACTTAACAATCTGGCAAAGCGTAGAGCGGTACTGTCATGCTTAGAGAACTCCCAAGCCGACCTATGTTTACTTCAGGAAACCCATCTGTTGGCGCGCAATTGTCATAGGATGCGGTCCCGCAAGTTCCCCACTTAGTTATTTTCTTCCTGCTCTACCAAGACAGCTGGGGTGGCGATCTTAGTGGCCCAACGGTTAGGGGGAAAGGTATTGCATAAAGGGGCGGATATCAGGGGGAGGCTTCTATCATATCGCTTCGCCTTAGGCGGTCTAACGTTCACTGTTGGCTCCCTGTATGCCCCGAATGAAGGCCAGGAGAAGTTCCTCCAGACAGCCCTTACTGAAGTCACAGCCACCTCGGACCGTAACATCATCTTAGGGCCGTGGTTCCCAAACTGTGCGCCGCGGCGCCCTGGTGCGCCGTGAAGGGAAGCCAGGGGCGCCGCGCACGATGTGGGAAAGGAAGTGTTTAAGTTGCACTAAATGTGTCACTTTCGCCCCTCACCTCCGTGATGAATAGGTTGCTCTGCCCCTAGTCTCGGCCTTTCTGAAGCAGAGCATCACGGCGGCAGGGGGTGCACAAACAGCGCACACAGGACTCGGCTACAGACATAGCTGTGAGGCCCACCTGCCAATGAAGATCCAGGCACGTCTTACTCAAAGGCAAAAGATGATGCCCATAATCCCGCATTTTGGCGCCTGGCAGTTCTAACCATTAAAAAAGACAATCAACTCTTTCAGCTGCTGATGAGCTGTGAAAGAGATGCTGGTCAGTGGCAGAAGGGAAGGAGTTGCAGCACAGGAGGGGGTCATGCTCTTTGTGAAGTCATGAGCACCTTCGGTTATTTAGATGCAAATAGCATTGAAAGAGTAAATGAAACTATTTTGTTCATTTTTCCTCCTCAATTTTTATATAGAGCAAACCCAACCCAAACATATTGGAGTGCTTTACATGAGAACCAATGACATTTCATAAGGACATGTTCCTTTTTTAGATACGGAGAGATTAAGTTATTTGCCCAGGATCACAGGATGTTGAGCCAAAACCAGAATCAAACCTGATTCCTCAGTTCCAAAGTCGGTAGCTCTGACCTCAAGCTCCATCTTCTCCCCTCCTCTACCCATGCTCAGGACCTGTCCAGGGAGTACACTCTTAATATCTATGTCATACATCTGTGGTTCCCAAAGTGTGCGCCGTAGCACCCTGGTGCGCCGTGAAGGGAAGCCAGGGGCACCGCGCCGCTGTGCAGGATGTGGGTCTGAAAAAAATATATAATCATCCTCAAAATGTAGTGAAACTGCGAGCTGCCAATTTTGGAGCTGGGGAACCGGGTTCGACCCTCGGTGTCAGCTCAGAATCCTGTGTCATTCTGGGCAAATCACTTAATCTCCCAGCGCCTACAAAAACAGAATACATGAATGTATCCTTGTGTAACGTGACTGGTGCTCCTTGAGTCGAGTTTGCGCTATATAAATCAACACCAACATTTTTTTTTTAAATCCAGCCAACCAAAACACAGAAAAAGGGTAAAACTTTTCAAATGTCAAATGATATTCACGAACGTTCCTATTATGACGGCTTTTTCAAATTCATGTGCAACGTTGTACCAAGTCCATTATCAGGCAGAAAAATCACATTATTGATGAGATATATTTTGGATTCTTTAAATGGTGGAATCATTTAATGATTGGGAGAGAGAGAGGGTGTTCGTGTGCTGCTTAATAAACCTGTGGCGGTATCCCAGTATTCTCTCTGGGAGCACAGATACGCGTAAAATGATTGTCTTTAACCTCCATTGGGTGGGTGGGTGCAGGGTCAGGGTCCTGGTGGAGAGCATTGGGTGGGTGGGTGCAGGGTCAGGATCCTGGTGGAGAGCATTGGGTGGGTTGGTGCAGGGTCAGGGGCCTGGTGGAGAGCATTGGGTGGGTGGGTCAGGGGCCTGGTGGAGAGCGTTGGGTGGGTGGGTGCAGGGTGAGAGGCCTGGTGGGGAGCGTTGGGTGGGTGCAGGGTCAGGGTCCTGGTGGAGAGCGTTGGGGTGGGTGAGTGGAGGGTTAGGGGCCTGGTGGAGAGCGTAGGGTGGGTGCAGGCTCAGGGGCCTGGTGGAGAGCGTTGGGTGGGTGGGTGCGGGGTCAGGGGCCTGGTGGAGAGCGTTGGGTGGGTGGGTGCGGGGTCAGGGGCCTGGTGGAGAGCGTTGGGTGGGTGGGTGCGGGGTCAGGGGGCTGGTGGAGAGCGTTGGGTGGGTGCAGGCTCAAGGGCCTGGTGGAGAGCGTTGGGTGGGTGGGTGCAGGGTGGGGGGCCTGGTGGAGAGCATTGGGTGGGTCCAGGCTCAGGGGCCTGGTGGAGAGCGTTGGGAGGGTGGGTGGGTGCGGGGTCAGGGGCCTGGTGGAGAGCGTTGGGTGGGTGGGTGCAGGGTGGGGGCCCTGGTGGAGAGCGTAGTGTGGGTGCAGGGTCAGGGGCCTGGTGGAGAGCGTTGGGTGGGTGCAGGGTGCGGGGTCAGGGGCCTGGTGGAGAGCGTTGGGTGGGCGCATTTTGCCCTGATGCAGCCGCACTCTGCCAGCTTCTGTCTTTGTCTCACTCCTGGTTGAGGGGTCGTCACTCGTGACTGCTGCATGTTGGAGAGTGTGAGGGAAGAAGGGTGCAAGGCAGAGGGGAGAAGGGTGCAAGGAGGAGGGGAGAAGGGTGCAAGGAGGAGGGGAGAAGGGTGCACGGCAGAGGGGAGAAGGGTGCAAGGAGGAGGGGAGAAGGGTGCAAGGAGGGGAGAAGGGTGCACGGCAGAGGGGAGAAGGATGCACAGCAGAGAGGAGAAGGGTGCACGGCAGAGGGGAGAAGGGTGCACGACAGAGGAGAGAAGGGTGCACGGCAGAGGGGAGAAGGGTGCACGGCAGAGGGGAGAAGGGTGCACAGCAGAGGGAGAAGGGTGCAAGGCAGAGGGGAGAAGGGTGCCAGCCAGAGAAAAGAAGGGTGCAAGGCAGAGAGGAGAAGGGTGCAAGGCAGAGAGGAGAAGGGTACAAGGCAGAGGGGAGAAGGGTGGAAGGCAGAGGGGAGAAGGGTGCAAGGCAGAGGGGAGAAGGGTGCAAGGCAGAGGGGAAAAGGGTGTAAGGTAGAAAAGGGTGCAAGGCAGAGGTGAAGTAGGGTACAAGGGGAAGGGGGAGAAGGGTGCAAGGTGGAGGGTGAGAAGGGTGTAAGGCGGAGGGGGAAAGGGTCCAAGGGGGATGGCGATGAAGTAAAAAATGTGCCCCCCCCCCCCACCGAAAACATTTCTGAGGATACCAATGATCAGAGCCCACCTCACGTAAACTTCTTGTAACGCCACAGAGCTCCTTGAGCCTTTCTCCAGCCTGGTTACTTTTAGTGGGAGTGCTTTATACTACTCTATGTATGCATTGAAATGTACTTTATAAGATCTTTTTGATTGCAAATAAAGATTTATGACAGTGATGGCGACTCTCTGAATCCTTCATCACGTCTAGGCTTGTTTCTTCATGTAGACCAGTGGCTCCCAAAGGGTGCGCCGCGGCACCCCGGTGCGCGGGTAAAAAAATGGTGGGGAGCCACGGCCAACTGCCAATTAGGTCAAGGGAGCCACGGGTCAAAAAAGTTTGGGAACCACTGTCTTAGGGGGTGACTTAAACCTGGTGTTTGATAACCTTCTAGACAGATACAGCCAACACACTCACCAAGTAGGTGCACTGTCGGCAGAGGAACTTGGGCGACTGCATGACCTAGGCCTTCACGATCTTTGGCGTAGCTTTCACCCCCTGGAAAGGGAGTACTCTTATTACTCTAATGCACATAAGACCTATGCTCGACTAGATCATCTTCGACCCCAGTACGCCGGTTTACAACTACAGTGGAGATGGGGGTAGCCTCCTTTTCGGACCATGCCCCAGTAATAGCCACTCTCACCCTTCCACCTACATCACGCCCTTCCAGGGTTTGACGTCTTAGGGACACTCTTTTACACAGGGCAGATAACGTGAAACACATACAGGGCACTATTACTGACTACATTTCACATAACGCGAACTCAGACACGACTCTTGCAGCTCAATGGGCGGCGCTGAAAGCAGTGGTCAGGGGGAATTTATTGACCTCTCGACAGCAGAAAATAGGGATCGCAAGCTCGAGGAACTTAAACAATGCGTGAGGGAACTGGAGCAAATGCACCAACGGACGGTGCCCTGAGAGTGTGGCGACAGCTTAACGGTACGCCACCGGCTAATGGGTCTCGACCAAGAAAGAGCAGAATACGCGGCCTTGCGACTACGCCACGCTTAGTATACCGGGGGGGACAGGTGCAGGCGCCTGCTGGCCAACAGGTTGCGGGAGGTTTGTCAGCAACAAGGGGTCAAAGAGATTGTCAGGACGGACGGGTCTTGTGTATCTGAGGACGCTGAGATAGCGGAAGCGTTCCGCAATTTTTATGCTGCTCTGTATGCTGAGAGCTCGGAGAATAACTCGATGGGAGCTGCCTTTTTGGATTCAGTTTCCCTGCCCTTTCTGACAACATCCCAAGTCGAACACCTGGATCGGAACATCCAAACGAAGGAGGTCATTGCCACTATTTCTTGCCTTAAATTGGCAAAGGCACCGGGACTGGACGGCTTCCCTGCCATTTTCTACAAGACCTTCTGAGCGGTGCTTGCCCCAATCCTCACTCGCCTGTTCAATTCATTTGCTGAGCAGGGAACAATACTGGGAGACCTTTTAAGAGCCTCAATAGCAGTTGTTCCCAAACCTGGAAAGGATAAAACTAGGTGTGGGGCTTATCGCCCGATTTTTCTTCTCAACATTGACCTTAAGTTGTACACAGGGATCCTAGCTGCCCGACTGGCCCCGCACATGCCTGACCTCATTGACCCGGACCAGACGGGTTTTATACCAGGACGCCAGACGTCAGACAACACCAAGCGGATTCTCCACCTGATAGAGAAAGCCACTAGGGTATCTGGGGAGTATATGCTGTTGGTCATGGATGCCGAAAAGGCGTTTGACCGCGTTCACTGGCCCTATGTAGAACAAGTGCTTGAGAGGGTAGGGATGGGGGAGAAATTTCCACACTCGGTCCGACCTACTGAGACGCCGGAAGACCCCACTATTGGAAGGCAGGCGGGACCTCTGTACCAGATAACCACATCATGGAAATTCTCTGTGATGCACAACGTTGATTGAAGTACCCGACCTACAGACCCCACGATAGAAATCCTCGACGGACCGTCTAAGCAGACAACCCTGCTACAGAATCTGCCACCTTATCCTATACGCAGATTTAACTACTCATAAAACAGACCCCACATTGGAAAACGCAGCGGACCGCATGTGCAGAATTACACCAAAATCAATCGTTTTTGGAACATCATCATCTAAGTTTCCTGAGACATCGAACCTTACAGAATAAGCCTGCACCATACAAAATTGTATCATTATCCCAGGCTATTCCTCACCTTCACCACCTACCCTCAGGGTTCATTTGGAAATTTCATGGCTTCCTGATGAAGGCCCTCAGCTGAAACGCGCGTAGTTACCTTTAGCCATGTTTTTAGATTGAAACGATTAGTTTGATCAGTATTCTAAACATAGTCTCCATACAATGAATTGTTATGCAATGTACTGAAAACTGAAATGAACAAAACTGTACAGCATTCCGTATATGTAGATTGATTATTTCATGTACAGAGGAGATAAAAAATGTTTGCTTTTTAAACCATAAAGAAATCTTTCAAAAAAATAAAATAAAACATATATTTTTGTACCATGCACATTGTTTAGATATAGTCATTACTGTCTGATGTCAGTTTATGTCTACTAATTAAATTTGTTCCTAATTACTTGTTCCTTCAACCGAGTATATGCTGTTGGTCATGGATGCCGAAAAGGCATTTGACCGCGTTCACTGGCTCTATGTAGAACAAGTGCTTGAGAGGGTAGGGATGGGGGAGAAATTTTGCACCTTTATTTTTAACTGCTATAAGTTCCCTACCGCCATAGTCAGAGTGAATGGATACACCTCCACTAGCTTCGCCGTTGAGAGGGGCACGAGACAGGGGTGCCCTTTGTCGCCCCTTCTCTTTGCCGTCTACATGGAGCCCCTGGCCCAGAACCCGGCAGTTGAAGGGATCAAATTTGGTGGCTATATTCAAACAATCAGCCTGTATGCGGATGATGAACTGACCTCACTAACTAATACGAAGACAGCCCTGCCGGCGTGCATGGCAGAGTTGGATGCCTTTGTTAAGGTGGCTGGATTCAAAATAAACACAGACAAATCAATAGCTTTAGACCTCTCAGTGTCCCCTACCACCCGGGACTTCCTGCTGAGCTGGTTCCCAATTTAATGGGCGTCGGATACCGTCCCGTATCTGGGGATGCAATTAGCCCCCTCGCTCCCTGTTGTAGTTGCGGCTAACTACGCCACCCTGAGCGGGAAAATTGGGCGCGAGATTGGTAGGTGGAAGCATTACCCTCTCTCCTGGTTAGGCAGGATTGCGGCGGTAAAAATGACCATTTTGCCCCAGATCATCTAGCTATTCCGCACCCTCCCTCTACGGCCGCCGGTTGGCTGGATCCGTCAGACGCAATCCGAGTTGGCCCAGTTTATCTGGAATGGCCGGAAACCGCGAATGCGGAGAGCGCTGGTGACGCTTGCCCCAGAGACGCTGGTGACGCTTCCCCCAATTAGCCACCTCGCTCCCTGTTGTAGTTGCCGCTAACTACGCCACCCTGAGCGGGAAAATTCGGTGCGAGATTGGTAGGTGGAAGCATTACCCTCTCTCCTTGTTAGGCAGGATTGCGGCGGTAAAAATTACCATTTTGCCCCAGATCCTCTAGCTATTCCGCACCCTCCGGCCGCCGGTTGGCTGGATCCGTCAGACGCAATCCGAGTTGGCCCAGTTTATCTGGAATGGCCGGAAACCGCAAATGCGGAGAGCGCTGGTGACGCTTGCCCCAGAGATGGGGGGACTGGGCATCGCCGACCTCCAACTGTACTTTCAAGCGGCACAATTGCGCTATCTAGTTGAATGGAGTCTATGGGAGTCCGAGAACATTATCAGGCAGTGGCGGCACGTCCGTTGCAGGAAATTCCTTTTCTGTGCAAGTCCCATAGCCCCCCTAACTTGTATGCCTCACACATAACTCGGGTTCCTCTTGAGGTGTGGGACGCCACCAATATCACACACGACCTTACAACTTTCCCATCTCCCCTCACCCCGCTGGTGGATAACCCTGACTTCAGCCCAGGCGTGAAAGGGGCGGCTTTTGCGCATTGGCGGAAGGCGGGCTGCTGGGTTTTGTGTTGTGTGTATGGGACCGAGGGGGTTGTTCCGTTTTCCCACTTTTTGCGTGAGTACGGTTCCCGGAGACTGAACGACTGAGGTATTTACAAGTGTGTCACTGGGCATTACATCCGCAGGTCCGCGCTAGCGCAGATAGATGCCTATTCGCATACGAACGATGGCTCATCACATGCACGACAGATTCCAAACTCATCTCCGACCTATACAAGATGTTACAGAACACGCAAGCGCACATTCACAACCCGGGCAGGGAGCGCTGGGAGAGGGAATTGGGCAGGACCCTCAGCCACAAAGAACGGGGAGAGATCTACTATAGGGCCCGACATTCGGCATACCACATGGGGTTCACAGAGACATTCATGAAAGTTGTTACATATTGGTATTATACCCCAGACAGACTGCATGCGATGGACCGAAGCCGAGCGGAGACTTGTTGGCGTGGCTGTGGACAGAAGGCAACCTGGTACACCTGTTGTGGGAATGCATACAGATCCAACCCTACTGGACTCAGGTGTTGGATGAAATAGACAAGCATTTCGAAACTGAAATCCTGTACTTCCCAGCTTATGTGCTCCTAGGCCTCCCTAACCCCCTGACTTACCCGCTGAAATCCTGCAGGGGCAGACAGATGGCTATTGCGCTTGGCTCAGCGGTTCAGAATATACTTACACATTGGCGTACCCCCACTTCACCCTCCTTTGTGGCCTGGCTTCACCGCTTATGGCATGTACTTGGGATGGAAAAACTGTCACTCACTATGGCAGGGAAGGGATCCGCCTAGGTTTGACCTATGGCAACCCTTCCTATCACTTTTGGCCACTGAATTCCGAGAAGTTACGTGTCCCCGATATCTTAGGCTGTTGCGCCTCACCGAACCTCGAAAGACAGACTGTTAGGCGGTTTTCTGAGGGTCTAGCAGGGGTGGGAGGAAACGGGAGGGGTTGGTGAGAGGTAGGGAGCACTGGACGGGAAGAGGGAGGGGGTAGTGGGAGGAAAAGGGTTTTCTGTGGGTTTTTTTCCCTTTGTTTCTTCTTATAGTTTGTTTATTCTATGTACATGCAATTAGCGGATACTGTCTTGAACGCTAAACTCAGGCTCTCGGCTGGCACTTCCCGGTTGTTCTGTTGTGAGTCCGCTTGACAATGGCTGAATGTAAATGGCAATTCTTGAGTGTGTTTAAATTCAATAAAAAATATTTAAACCATAAAAGATCTGTGAATGGAGGGGGCTGCGGAGTGGTAGAGCCTCCAGAACACAAATACCTAAGGCACCTCTTGCTTATCACGGGCCAGATAAAAACGGTTACGCTGCTTTACAGGGCTTCATGAGAGGGGCGCAGGCCAACTTGATGCGCCTTCGTAGGCGCTGGGTGGAGGGTTTGGGTGTGCCCTTATTGGATTTGGCTTAGACAAAGACACTTGAGCTCACTCAGAGAGTAGCTAACAAAGTTGGTTTTAGACGTATCCAGCTCTATTACTTATATCAGGCGTACCTCACCCCCAGCGAATACAGGCCATGTTTCCTGACGCGGCGTGGAAATGTCCTTGTGCAGAGTGGACGACGCAGACTTTTTTCCTCTATTTAAATGTCACCTTATTCATTTTATTGCTCTGCTGCAGCTTAATTTGGTCCTGCATTTAATTACATTTTAAATGTTATTGCATAACTGATGTATACTAGTATAGTTATCCGTACCATTCTGGATACCATTTTGTTCCTAAAATCTAAAAAGAAATTAGTCCATTGCTAACTTAACCATACCCAAACCATCTAACATACAACTTTGAACTTCCTGCACAGAACTAATATCCGATTTTAAGCTCTTTGATTAGATTCCGTTATTTTCCTGAATGAAACAACGTAAAACGGGTTTTCCCATAGAGTTTCAGCCTATTCCCATAAAATTCTTGCCCATAATGGGTGACTTCACTCCTCTCATCGTGTTAGATTCCGTCAATGCTTCCCTATTCTCTGGTGTTGGCCCGAATTGTTGTTCCCCTGAAGAAAAAGGACATTTTTGAAACTATTTGCTTTCTAATTACTTATCCATCACATTGCTTCCAACTGCAGCAAAAAAATTCTTGATGCTTTTCATAAATCTCACAATATCCTGGAAATTTCCCATGTCAGGATGATGTCCTGAACACAGGGGAGGAAGCATTAGGTGGATGTACAGATGAAGCACATTTAATATTTCGCCAATATCAAAATAATGTAATTGTGAAGACAATAAGTTAATTATTTAATCAAGCCTTGTGCATCTCCCAAAAAAGGAACCTACGTGTCGGATGTAACTGCTAGAGAATTTATGTTTGTTAATGAATTTATTAAATGTATTCTTTGAATCTTAGGAAAATAAGAAAAAAATAAATTTTAAAAATCTAAATGGCATCTCGATTGGTTACCTTTCTTAGGTTATAATCGTGTTACGGCACAAATGAATTCAACTGTGATTAGTTGGACTTACTGAAAGGCACATTATATTGGAATTACCATGTCAGTTTTCAGTTTAACCGATGCCTATAACTGGCTCTACTGGACATGCTGAGTAACCTCCACCATGCCACTGCCAAAGCAGAGGAGCTGAAAGGAGAAGCTGGCAGTACTCCTATTATCCCAAGGAAAGGCGAGAAGGACAAGACTGCCATGGTTCTTCGAAAGAGTCACAGCCTCAGGGAAGTGGCCGGGAGAGGGGTGCGCACTTTGACTTGATAGTGGGGGCACCGGCGCACTTGGTGGGGATATAATATATCCCTTGGTGACTGGGGCATGTCTAAGGTGGCAGTAATTGAGCACTTTTCAGTCACTTCTTTTGGGCACTTTTACTCATGGTTTCTAAGCACCATTCCTCGTAAATCCATATTATTAAAGAGCAAACTACTCACCCTTACGGGTCTCAAGTAAGGGTGGGGGTAGTGAGCGTAGTGGGGCTACGTGGAGCTACGCAAAGTGGGCCTGAAACTACGCCCACCCACGCACTCCGCATAGCCCCAATAGGCGCCGCCCGCCTCCCTCCCGCCCTCTCCTAAATACCTTTTTAAATGAAAATATACGACAGAAGTAAGTTAAAAGGCACTTACCTGGTCCGCGGCGTCCCGGGGCTCCCTCTTCTCTTACGGCGCAGCCCGCGCATGCGCATTTCTCGTGAGAAATGCGCTTGGGCGGGCGGCCGCGCATGCGCATTGGGATGGCAGACGGCAGCGCGAAAGAGAAGAGGGAGCCCCGGGACGCCGCGGACCAAGTAAGAACCTTTTAATTTACTTCTGTCGTATATTTACATTTAATAGGGTATTTAGGAGAGGGCGGGAGGGAGGCGGGTGGTGGGCACTACGCTCCGGCCACAGAGCGTGCGTAGTGCTGCCTACTACGCCTACTCCGCAAAAAGCGGAGTAGGCAGCACTACGCACACTCCGTGGGCGGAGCGTAGCAGTAGGCCCAGGGTTAGTCTCAAGGCGCTGGAGGCCGTCATGGAAATCAAGTGAGCTTGTGGGCCGAGTGTCATGTTGCTGAGCTGAGCTGCCACCGGAGCCGGGGATCGAACCGTGAGCCCTGTGCTCCGAAGTCAACTGCCCTGGCCGCTGCACAACACCTCTCCACTAAAGTCCTCACTGATGAGAGCAATGTGGAGGGAAAAAAGTGAACTCCTGTCACTAGTTAAATACTGAGGGCGGTCTTACAGAGCCCTTTTCTGACACAAAAGATGGTTGAGAGTGATCCCTCGTGAGATAACCCGGGCAGACGTCCCTGTCTGGTAGACAAAACACTTCAGTGTATTTGGTGACAGGATTTTTATATATATTGTGACCTGATATTTAAGGCCTCCATCTCCTGCGTCCCCGAGTGCACTGTTCAACCGCCGGGGAGCGTTGAGGGAGAGGATCCAAAGAGGCCACATAATGGGAACAGAGAACCTGAGGCAAGACCTTGGGGGTGTACGACTTGACGACACTTGCTAATAAAGTCCTTACGTACACCAGCAGCCTGGTATGGGACATGTTTTACCTCCCTGTAACATGCACATTTCAATATAACCTACTCATGCTGCTTTTCCCAACCAGTGGACTTTCTAGGTTATTAATGTTGAGCCTTTAGAGTACAAACAGACAATGTACTCCAAATTAAGTAGTAACTCAGTGGGAAAAGCGTTGATACTTTGTGAATCCTGGCACCAATACTTCAGATGGGATCACAGGATTTGTTGCAACATCGGGGTAGGTACAAAGCAAGAGGAAGGTGTTATTTTGCCATAAATCTGCGTGTTGTGGGAAGCAGAATACATGTTACACCGAATTACTTCTCTCTGGTTCACATGGTCATATACACAAGAGATTCAAGTATCCTTAATTATTTGGGGATTTCAGTGGGCTTTACCTTTGCAGCTCACGGATATAATCAGTGCACACCCCGAGGCAGAGGTTGGACTTGGCAATTGCTGCATCTGCCTTTTTGTTTCTTTTTTTTTAATTAGCGAACTACTAAAGCGATGACGCAGGAATGTTACAGGTTGCTTCCTGCTTTTTTTTAATTAATCCATTTGAAACATATCACTTTGTACAAGTATTACTCCTGTATATTTACTTCAAAGATAAAACCGCTGAGCCTCATTTTGATGCCTAATCATGATAATGTCAGTCACTATTTGCAAGCACATTAAAGTTTGGCCTGATGTCCGCGGACATACTGAACATCAGAAAATCAAATTTACACACAAAATACTGACTGCTTTATTACTTCCAAGTGCAATATGTCTGTGTTAACCTTGCCGACTGACATCTGGAATCTATCATCAGCCCTTTTTTAAAAGTTTGACAACCTTATTAGACTCTGCCCTTTTCCCAAAAATGTTTCTCACAATTAATACACAAGCACACTCTAAATGTGCCACTACTGTTACAAACAAACATAAATATTGTAAAGGTCGTCTTACTTAAGGGCTTCGAACTATGAAGAATAAACTGAATAATATCACTTTTTCATATGCTTAGGTTGAAAATGCTAATTTCACTTCTACATGATAATTACGTCAAGGATAGCAAAAATGTTGTCAAGAATGTAAACAGCACGCCAAAGACGGGTCACTATTAAGCAAGCAATTACCATAATGCTTTCAAGAATGCTCCAATATATCAAAGATAGGACACTTTTATGATATAGATAGCCAAAACACTGGCATGTTTGACCACAATATGTCAAAGAAGGGCCCCAATATGCAACAATAGTATGCAAGCTGCCAATGTATTCCCCAGGTAGGCATTTACATTCACACTCACAGAGGACATACTCACTCACCCAGACACAAGCACACATTCATGCATGCACACATTAGGGTCTCTAAGCCTTATCTTACTACTCTCTTATTTAACAGGGAGTGATTCTGACTTGGAACGTCACAAAGGCTTCCATTCCCCATTTCTGGCTCAGGTGGCAGCTTGGTGGGGGGGCAGAGGAGAGTGTTGTGGGCATTCGGTGCCAAGCATTTAGCTGCAGGCTTCCCATGGCTCAGGAGACAGATAGCTGTAGCTGCCTCTTGAGACCCAAGGAGATCAAAGCACCTATCTGCAGCAAGAAGGCCTGGATTGTACAGGAGAAGATCAGCAGAGCAAGAGTGAGGAAATGTTTAGGCAGCATTAACTTTTTCAAGCTCAATTGTACCAAGATGCTGCCCACCTCTCGTTGGCTGATACTATGAAGGCTCTATCAACGAAAAGAGGAGGTGGGGATTTGGGGCTGGGCTCAGATGATGTCAGAGATCAGTGCAAATTAAGTTGATCAATAAGGTCTTACAACAGTAATTAGTGTTTAATCACCTTGTATAGTCAAGCATTATGTGTTAATCAGACTTAGTGTGCAACACTAGTGCGTCTGCCGGTATTGCACTGAAAGCAAGATACCTTCTAAGCCTGCGCCCTGGCAAAGATGTTGCTTTTAGCAGCACCGTACTGATGCACCACACACTCCAAAAAACTGGGGTTAAACTGGGGTAAAGTACTGGCTCTCAGATGGCGCGGTTGAAAGGGTGTGTATGTTTCAGTGGTGTAGCAAGGGGTGGGGGCGGCGGCCTCCCCCGTCCCACTCCCCACGCTCTTACATGAATTTGCCGCAGGGCGCCAAACGCAGGATTCACCAGCAACCCCCCCCCCCCCGCTCTTACATGTGTTTGCCGCAGGGCGGCAAAAGCAGGAACTGCCATGGGCGGCAAATTGGCTAGCTGCACCACTGGTATGTTTTACACTAATGGCAGACTCACAAATAGGAATCTGCTATTCTTCACCCTCCACCCTTCGTGGCCTTGTGCCCTCCTGCCCAAAATACCTATTTGGGAGAGTCATATGATAATTAAGAACATTAAGTGAATTTCTGAGTTCACTACATACAATGTAATAATGAACTCTCTTATTACTGACTTTCCATCCCTTCTCCGTACACGAGTTGGTACTGATAATTTTTTTACATGTCAGTTAATACAGTTTCCAAAGTATTAAAAACAAATTAATCAGTTAATATTTCCATATTCAGATTTGATTAACTAATTCTGCACTTATGTAAAATCCTTACCAAATCCACATGAAGACTGTAAAAATAAGCATTTGCAATGCAATAGGTCTCACATTCAAGCGAGTTTGAGCTATTGGCATTGCCTTTTACTTACGTTTTGGGTCTTAAAACATAAATAAACAGCATTGAGGTTCCCGTGACAATTGTAAGTGGTGTTTTCGACTCGCACGAATATGGTCGAGTCTGGTATCTATGAACCGCAAATGACGAGTTTAGCAAGTGTGCGCAGTTTCGCTGTGCTAACTTAAACCGTTCGTTTGTTATGTGGGTTTTTCATCTGTACCCACGGGTTCCATCTTAGATACGGCATCCATTTTGTCTCTTGCCCTCAAGTAGCCAGCGAACGGACGTTGTCCGCTTCGCGACCCTGGGACTCCCAGGATATTTGCGGAAGACACATGTCCTTTGTAAGTGTCTTTATGATGAGGGGGATGATACTGTAAGGCAGATGGCCCCGCTCGAGGCTCATCTTGCCGTGCCGGTGTATTGTCTCAGCCGTGCATCTCATTAGGCACGTCCCTTTGATGCCTGTATCTCGTGTTTCCCGATACCTCCCCTTTTACACCCTTTCCAATCTCCCCACTGTTTCCATCTTCCTCTACACCTGTCCCTGTTCCTATTTCGATCTGTTTTACTGCTGATTGGAATGTACTAATGGTGGGAAGATGGGTTTTTACAGTTGGGAACCGCCAAATGTTTCCGCACATATGTTCCGGACCTTTTGAGTATCAAAGTGACCAAAGCGACCCCTCTGGGGGATAATTATGGGAACCGGGTTGTAAACCTTTGTCTGCTATGCAAACCTATGGGAAAATCGTGTATAAAAGGAGCGATCCACAGAACCAATTTGAAGCAGTCTCCCCAAGTTGCACGTGTTGTACTTGTCGTGACTTCTGTGTTCCCTGCAGTAAATAAACCTTGAATCTTTGACGCCGAAGGAAGTGTCCCGTGTCTCTGTCATTCGTACGCCGGAGCAGGTAACCCACGAAGGTTTCAGGTGTTGTCCCCTGGCACCGCTGGGTCTTAAAGAACCCAGTCCTTCAGTTGGCGCCCAGCGTGGGGCTGCATCAGTGGTACCGGTCCAAGCCCGACGATCGTGAGGAACTTCGTGTGAAATCTCCAAGGGAAGGTGCACTCCGCTTCATCGATCCTGTTGTCGAAATAAGTGGCCCGAAGACTTTTCCCGCGAAGATTCCCGCCTCCTGACGGCTGCGACGGACTGCTGCCCTGACTGTAGACCTGTTTTGGCGCCTGGCGTAGACCTTGGTAGAGCGAGACGATTGACGGGCCTTCCTGGTGACGCCATCGATCTTTGAGTTAAGTATTTGTGGGTCGCTCCCAGAGTTCTTAGTTGTTGACACTTTAGCGAGTGTTTTTGTTGTTGACGCTGTGTGAGTGTTTTTGTCGGTGACACTTTGCTAGCGTACTTTGTTGTGTTATTTGACGCCTGCAGACGCCAAAAACCGAGGGTATTAGCTCTTTGCTGGGACTTGGTAAATCCCGTAACCCTTGAAGTTTGTGAAACTCGGCTAGTGTGCAAGATGCCTGGTCGTAGTACTTTGTTGAGTTGTTTCAGACCTTGTGGTACGGATTCCCGACTGGAGGACTCGTGTCCGATACCTCCGGTTGGAACTCCGACTTATGAACTGTACAGTAAACATGGGCTAGGCCCGATTACTTTTAATGATTATTGGATTCGCTATACAAAGAAGGACGGTGTCCTTAGTTGGCCACCTCATGGTAGCTTTGAGACCCCGATCTTAGATAACCTAGAGGCTAAATTGTTTGAGAAAAAGTCAAGGCCGGCCATGTTTGATGCCTTTCGGTTGTGGCGTAAAGAAGCCCGACAGAAAGAAATCAGACAGACTAAACGAAATCAGAGAGATAGTGTTGCTACCATTGTAAAGAAAGCAGAGCAGTTTCAGCATGATAAGGAGGTTAAGGGAAAGGAAGTGTTTGATAGGCTACAGCGTATAACTATAGATAAATGCTATCCTACTTTGCCTACGGAGTCGGAAAAGAAGGAAGAGGCAGTTGAGGATCCTTTAATGTCCTATCTTATGAAGTCGCCACCTCCGTATGTACAGGGTACCACAGCCCCTGTGGTTCCTCCTGTACCTATTCTTCCACCTATTCTTCCTCTACCTGTTCCTCAACCTGCACCCGTTCTTCCAACTGTTCCTGCTCCTTTGCCTGTTGCTATCCCTACTGCTCCTCCGCTTCCACATACTCCTGCTCCCGCTACTGCTCCTGCTCTGTTAACTCCTGTTGTTGCTTCTGTCTCTACTCCTTCGCTTGTTAGTCCTGTGTCCTATACTTCTCCCTCTACTCGTAGTCGTAATTCTCCTCTTGCGGCTAGTTTCTTTCACTCTCTCGGACCTGTTCTTGGGTCCGCTGGTTCCGATGGTCCTCAGAGACGTAGTCAGCTTCCTGGTAACAGGGAACGCGCTTCGCTATATAATATGGCGATGGGTTGGATGACGCATCCCCTTAGAAATCCACCTCGTATTGTGCTCGACACGTTTTGTCAATTCAATATACCAACCCAGAGATTTGTGTTCGAGGAAATGTGTAAGGTTCTTCGTGATCAGATATCGGCCGACGCACCTGACGAGGTGCTGACCGCTTTGTCTGATTTGCAACTTCAGTTCTCGACTGGACTGATAGTGGATACCAATGTTCGACGTGCTGTTGAACGGTTGCTATCTTTTCGTCCCACTCCTATACCTCAAGCCTTGTTTGTTGAGGATATTGAAAGACAGCCAGATGAGTCTGGTCAATTTCCTATGCAAGAAGTTCCACCAGTGTGGATGCCAGGCGATGCTAATGCTCAACCTCCGATCTTGCCACATTTCCAGAGAGTATGGATACATCTCCCATGGAAACGCTCAGAAGTGTTACAGGTAAAGCAATCTTTGCCTGACCCTCGCAAAAATCCTGCAGGGTATTATAAGGAATTATCGCAGCTCGTAGATGCTACGGTAATGAATCTTGCTGATATTGACATGCTGTTTGGCAATGTTGTACCGCAACCGGTATGGGCTAAGATTCGTCAGGAGAATCATCCAAATGAATTAGGTGGTGATTGGGCTGCTCTTATTGCGGCCGATACGCGACAAGTTGGTGGGGCTAAGCCTGAACAACTTATTACTGCTCTCCCTCAAAGAATAATCACGTTAATGAAAACTCTTATGCCAGCTATGAGAGTGAATTGGGACAAATTGTCGGCTTGCAAACAGAAGAAGGACGAGAGTGTCTCCGACTTCTTTACGAGGTTCGAGGAGGCATTCATCGACCATAGTGGTCAGGATATGGGTACTGAGGGTGGTCAACGGTTATTTGTGGACAAATTCGTTTCAAACTTATTGCCCGATTTGAGCAATAAATTGAAAAATTCAGAAAGTGCGTGGGCCGTTTCTACCTCGGCTCAAATATTGGCTACGGCACAATACTATGAGAATAGAGAGAAAGAAGAGAACGACCGCGCCGATAAAAAGACGAAAGAACTTAAAACTAAAGTGTTGTTACAGCAGGCCTATCCTCCACGTTCGAATCAGAATGCTTCGCAACAAAGTAGATCGCAGCCGCAATCGAACCGATCACAATCTCGTAATGACTCCTCTTCCCAAAGATCTTCGTTAGGGTACAATCAATGTGCCTATTGTCGACAGGAGGGTCATATCAAATTCAATTGTCCTGTTTTAAACGATCGTAATAGTGGTAATTCATCTAGAGGAGGCCGTGGTGGTTCGCAGCAGACATCACGCGGCAGGGGTCGTGGTGCTCAAAATGACCGTTCAGATAACTCATCGAATTCCGATAATTGTTTTGATCAACGTGGATCGTCGCAAGGACGATCTGCGCAGTACAATGTAGACGATTATTACGTCGATCAGGGAACTGACGACAGTAATTACTAGGACAGCCGAAGACAAGGAGAGGGAGTAGTATCAGTTCCGGTTGATCAGAGAGGGCCTTACGTCGCAGTTGCTACATCGGGCGTCGTTGAGCCTTTTCTGTTGGACACTGGTGCAGCGAAAAGTTCCATAAAGCATTCGAAACTCCCTGGCGCACCTTTGTCTGGCTTAACAAATGTTTCCGTTGGATTCTCTGGCGCCCCCGTTAGCAATCCAGTTTCACGCCCTTTGCCCCTTACAATTGGGCCTCGTGAGCTAGAAGCTCCGTTGATTTTGACTACGGGTTGTGGTGAAAATCTTTTGGGCCTGGATTTGCTTAAACGTTTGTATGCGACTCTGTATTGTTCCCCTGCGGGTGTAAAGCTTACGTTGGGAGAGAGGGTTGTCTCTCCTATGTACTTGTCTCTCGATAAGCTTCCACCGGAATTGAGTTCCCTTCCTACATCTTTGTGGGCAACAGGTCCCAATGACGTGGGCCTGCTTGACATCTCCCCTTATGTTGTTCAGTTGAAATCTAATGTGCGATTGCCACGTATTCCCCAGTATCGTATCTCTCTTGATGGTGAACGAGCATTGTTAGCGATCATCTATGATCTGATCGAGAAAGACGTTATTGAGGAAACACGGGGAAACGTGTGCAACAGCCCTGTATTGCCCTTTCTAAAACGTACTGATCCTTCGAAACCACCTGTTTATCGTTTTGTTATCGATTTACGGGAGGTGAATAAAATTGTGATTCCTCAGTTCCCCGTTGTGCCTGACATCACGGCATTACTGACTCTGATTCCAGCTTCTGCATCGTGGTTTTCGGTGATTGATTTGAAGAATGCGTTCTTCAGCATTTCCATTGCAGAAGAGAGCAGAGACCTTTTCGGTTTCTCTCTTGGTGGACGCAGCTTCCGGTTCAAACGCGCTCCTCAGGGCTACTGTGAAAGTCCATCGATTTACAGTCAAGACTTGAAGGGTCAACTGGATGCGTTTACGTTGCCGGCTGGTGCGGCCTTAATCCAATATGTCGACGACTTATTGGTAGCTGCAGATACTCAGGACATTTGCAAAATTGCTACGGTATCGTTGCTGCAACATCTCTGCGAGTTAAATCACAAGGTGTCACCTTCTAAACTCCAATATTGTTGTCAAGAAGTAACCTATCTAGGTCACTTATTGTCAAAGGAGGGAAGGCGGTTGACCCCAGAGAGAATTGCAGCAATTGCGCGAATGGCTGTGCCAACAACCCAAAGAGATGTGCGTGCCTTTCTAGGTATCACGTCGTACTGCAGACAATGGATTCCAAATTTTTCATTGCTAGCGAAACCATTGGTGGCTCTTACGTGTAAGGATGTTTCAACTCCTTTACCATGGACGGAAGAATGTCAGAAAAGTTTTTCTGAATTACGTGATTCATTGTGTTCGGCTCCTGTGTTAGGTACTCCTGACTACAGTAAACCGTTCACATTATATGTTCACGAGAGAGAAGGTTGTGCGTTGAGTGTCTTAACGCAACTTTTTGGTGGTAAGCAACGTCCATGTGCATATTTTTCCTCGACCTTGGACCCGGTAGCTAGAGCATTGCCGAGTTGTTTGAGAGCAACAGCGGCAGCTGCGGTCTCCATCCGACAATCAGCAGGATTGGTCATGGATAATATGCTTACGGTGATGGTTCCGCATGCAGTCGACACTCTTTTGAATCGTACGAAAACCCAGCACTTGACAAGTGCGAGATTGTCTGGGTACGAGTTGACGCTGCTGGCAAGCCACATTCAGATAAAACGTTGTAATGTCCTGAATCCGGCAACTTTGTTACCAATTAGCTCAGAGTCAGATGAAATAACAGAACACGACTGTTATTTGAGGACAGAAGAGGAAACAAAAGGTCGAGTGGACCTTAAAAACACTCCTTTGGAAGACCCAGATGGAACGCTATATGTGGATGGTTCATGTTTTAAATTACCGAATGGTGATGTGACTACTGCATATGCTGTTGTAACGTTGAATACTGTTGTTGAGACTGCACGATTAAATCAGAATTCTGCCCAAGCTGCAGAACTGATCGCTCTCACCAGAGCGTGTGTGTTAGCGAAAGGGAAACGTGTGAATGTGTTTACCGACAGCCAATATGCCTTTGGCGTCGCGCATAGCTTTGGACAATTGTGGAGAGAGAGAGGTTTTTTAACATCGCATGGTACGAAGATTCAGCATGGCCAGCTTGTGAATGATCTTTTGGATGCACTTACGTTGCCTAAGCAAGTGGCGATTGTTAAATGTAGTGCGCATCGTAAGGTGACGGATGATGTTGGTCGTGGTAATGCGTTTGCGGATAAGACTGCTAAGGAGACTGCCCGGAACCTTAGCACTCGAATGTATGTGACGAGTTCGGTTAGGTGGCCTACAGAATCGAGTATGTGTGAGGACATTATCGAGAGTGTGAAAGCAATTCAGAATGAGGCCACCGAGACTGAAAAGATGAAGTGGAAAGAAAGTACGGGAAAGTTGGATGCGAATGGTTGTTGGATTGACTTATCGGATCAGAAAAGATGGATGTTGCCTGATGCGTATGTGCTGGCTGTTGTGACTATGGTGCATGGGTTAGCACATATTAGCGTGAAAGGTATTTGCAAATTGCTGTCTCCTGTGTGGAAGAATGATGGTATCACAAAATGTGCTGAACGATTGGTCAAGAATTGTATGGTATGCATGTTGTACAATCCTGGTAGGGGAACCCCAACTCCTCCTGGTAGTTTTGCTCCCCCTTCATGTCCCTTTGAGGTGATCCAATTAGACTTCATCCATATGGAGCGATGCAATAACCTGAAATATGTTTTAGTTGTGGTTTGCGCGTTCTCCCGATGGATCGAAGCCTACCCTCTTAAGGACAACACTGCTTTGTCAACTGCGAAAATCCTACTGAAGGAATACTTTCCTCGGTACGGAATGCCTAGAGTTGTGTGGTCCGATAACGGAAGTGAGTTTGTGGGGAGTGTGATGAAGAGTGTGTGTAAGGGCCTTGGAATTAATCAGAAATTCCATAGCGCCAATCATCCCCAGTCAGCTGGTTTGGTTGAAGGGTACAACGGTACCCTTAAACTAAAACTAGCAAAGATTCAGGCTACGACTGGTCTCTCGTGGCCTGACGCTTTACCCTTAGCATTACTGTCAACAAGGGCAACTGTACACTCCCGAGTAGGGCTCAGTCCCTATGAAATAGTGTTCGGTCGTCCTGCCAATGTTTGGGGGGTCCCTAGACCGGGTGCTTTCTGTGATCTTGAGTATCCAATGTTGATCGATTATCTTCATGACTTGACTGCTAAACTGAGGTTAATTCACCAACAGGTTTACGAAGCATTGCCGACGCAGACGGAGGGTCCAGGCCACCAGCTCCAGCCCGGAGATTGGGTGGTGACGCGCAACTTTTCGCGCAAGAACAATTTGGACCCCAGGTTCACTGGACCCTACCAGGTCCTCCTTGCCACGAGAACTGCAGTTCGTCTAGAAGGTCGGAAAAACTGGGTACATGCCACCCATACCAAAAAAGTCCCTATTCCGTTGCCAGCAGACTCGTGGGTGAGGAGAGGCATTGCATCAACTGAAACCGAAGGATTGCCGGCGTTTGTACCTTTCAGCGACGCACAACCTGTCGGAGAATCCTCAGTGCAGCAAAAAGACACTGTTGAACATTTGTCATCAAAAGACTCAAGACCAGAACATTCAGCTGATCAACAGGACGCTGTCCCTTCAACGGATCCTTTGTTTGACGAACAGACACGTCCTGGGAAAACCCGATACTTTTTGCGATCCAGCGTTAAAGACTAATAAAAGATCCTGTCTTGTCCCTTGACAATTGCATTATCCCGTTTTCCACGATCAGTTGGAACACTCGTATCATTGTAATTATTTTGTATATATATATATTGAGTTTCGTTCCTCATATTTTTGCTTCCACAGCTGAGAGACATTTTCGCATATACATAATTGTGAATAAAGGCCGTAGGGCCGCGCGTGTACTTCCTTCTGGTTAGTAGGTCTTGACACTAGGTTAAAGACCGTCGGTTCCTGGGAACTCCTAGGGATAGACTACTGCTACACAGAACGAAGTGCGTCAAGAAACGTTGCGGACGGTCGTAGGGAATGGCATTTTCGAAGCTGATGGACTTGGAAGGAGCTCAGGCGCAAAGGTTCAAGTTGCAACAACTTAGTCGTACCAAATGTTTTATATTCCAAATATTCGTATTGTTTTTGACTGTTTCTGCATTATTGGCGGGTGGGGTGTATTACACGATGTCTTACTTCTTACCTTCTGCCATACCTACTCCTACCTCTGATCCTAAACTCACCTCCACTGCTTCTCCTCATTCTTTTCATATCTTACCTGAACACGAGCAGGCTAGACGTGCCGAATTCCGCAAAAATTCCTTTATCCAGCTCCTTCATCAGCATCAGTTAGTGGTTAACACTACTAATTGTTGGGTGTGTGGGTTGATGCCGCACACTACGGATAAGGGAATTCCATATCTGGTGTTACCGTATAGTTCCCAAGGGTCTGCTCGAGCATTTCAAACAATGTTTCGAAGCGCACTAGGCTTCCACCCCATTCGAGAACCACGTTCCCCCTACTCTAGTCCTACCTCGTATCAAAAACCTTTGTCTATAGCGATTGAAGACTTAGATAGCGATATCTATGATCCCTCGCTTATTCCAGAAGAAGAGGTACAAGCCTATAGGGTCCTGAGTAGAGGCGAGTATCGTGTGTTCACTAGTGAAAAACAGCTTAAAAGCTCGCCTCCGATATGGGTCGTACCCCACATTGGTAATTTTTGTTTAATAGGACGTGGCCGAAGATCGAAAGCCCGACTTGGAGAAAGTGCTTGCACTGAAAATTACATTCTGCCGATGGTCTCGTCCCCTGTGTTCCTGGCTGCCAAGGGTACATACTTTATCTGTCATGATCGTGCGTATGCATGGTTGCCCACTGACTTCATGGGTTCATGTTTTATCGCAAACTTGTTGCCTCCGACGTTTACTGTAGATGCAGATTATCACAAGACTAGGGTTGTGAGGGGCATAATTAGCGAAGAGGATACTGCCGGTCAAGAGGCAGGAGACTTTTTCAAGGGTTTCCTCCCGTTTTGGGGACCTATGGTTAATAGTAGGAACCTGAGAAAGTTGACTCGAGTGGTAGAATCGACAGCTAATATTACTGCCAGTGCCCTTGGTAATATCACCACTGAACTTCAGGCGGATAGACTTATGACGTTACAAAACCGTATGGTTTTAGACGTGATCTTAGCAGATCGAGGTGGGGTATGTAAGGTGATCCATTCGAGCTGCTGTATTTTCATTCCTGATAACGCTCCGACTGTCTATCAAGCGATCTCAAAGTTGCATAAGATCTCTGAATCCATACACGTGGATGTTGGGGATTGGACGCTACTTGGGTGGTTTTGGGGCCTGATGTCGACTTGGGGTTGGAAGATTCTGATGATTATCGGAGTCGTTGTGGCGTTCCTGTTCACGTGTTGCCTTTGTGTGCAGTGCGGTCCTGCCTTATGTGGCCTCTGCGCTACAACGTGTATGAGACAGCCGACTGTTACCAATGGAACTCGGTTGGACAGAGCTATGCTACAGCAACATCTAGATGGTCTGAGGAATATCGAGTATGATTCCGACTAGTGCTTGCCTACATGAGGGCAAAAGGAGCGTCTGAGGTTCCCGTGACAATTGTAAGTGGTGTTTTCGACTCGCACGAATATGGTCGAGTCTGGTATCTATGAACCACAAATGACGAGTTTAGCAAGTGTGCGCAGTTTCGCTGTGCTAACTTAAACCGTTCGTTTGTTATGTGGGTTTTTCATCTGTACCCACGGGTTCCATCTTAGATACGGCATCCATTTTGTCTCTTGCCCTCAAGTAGCCAGCGAACGGACGTTGTCCGCTTCGCGACCCTGGGACTCCCAGGATATTTGCGGAAGACACATGTCCTTTGTAAGTGTCTTTATGATGAGGGGGATGATACTGTAAGGCAGATGGCCCCGCTCGAGGCTCATCTTGCCGTGCCGGTGTATTGTCTCAGCCGTGCATCTCATTAGGCACGTCCCTTTGATGCCTGTATCTCGTGTTTCCCGATACCTCCCCTTTTACACCCTTTCCAATCTCCCCACTGTTTCCATCTTCCTCTACACCTGTCCCTGTTCCTATTTCGATCTGTTTTACTGCTGATTGGAATGTACTAATGGTGGGAAGATGGGTTTTTACAGTTGGGAACCGCCAAATGTTTCCGCACATATGTTCTGGACCTTATGAGTATCAAAGTGACCAAAGCGACCCCTCTGGGGGATAATTATGGGAACCGGGTTGTAAACCTTTGTCTGCTATGCAAACCTATGGGAAAATCGTGTATAAAAGGAGCGATCCACAGAACCAATTTGAAGCAGTCTCCCCAAGTTGCACGTGTTGTACTTGTCGTGACTTCTGTGTTCCCTGCAGTAAATAAACCTTGAATCTTTGACGCCGAAGTAAGTGTCCCGTGTCTCTGTCATTCGTACGCCGGAGCAGGTAACCCACGAAGGTTTCAGGTGTTGTCCCCTGGCACCGCTGGGTCTTAAAGAACCCAGTCCTTCAGCATTGTCATTTACAATACTAATTGCTTAAACTCTCGCAAATGCGAGACCTATTGCATTGCAATAAAAGGCCTTCTCAACTGCTTGTTAGATTGTAAATATCAGTGGAAGAGATCGGCCTGCAACTCTTCAAAGTAGTGATAAATAGTGCAGTGAAGATGTGTAACTGTTGTAAATTAAACAGACACAAAGTGTGAAGTTAGAGTTACATATGATCCAAGCTATAAACACTAACAAAGTGCTCCAACGCCTTTCGCTCCTTGATTACACGGTCGCGGCTCATGAGGAAGAGCGGGAGGGGGGACTATTTACTGCCCTCTCCGTGATTTGAGTGTGCAGGGTGGCATTGCATAATGTCATTGCTATCTTTGGGCTAATAAAAACACTCCAGCTGTAGTAGGGATCTGGCTTCACCTCCTGATGCAGGGCGGGCTGTGCTTTATGACAGGCATGGAGGGAGAGAGGGAGGGATGGCTTCAGCTGCAGCTAGGGCCTCGTACGGTGCCCCTGCTATTACTAGTGAGCAAGAGGCTCTGAGGTGGTGGTATTGGTGGTAGTTGTATCGGTATTGGTGGTGGTATTGGTGGTGGTGATATTGGGGTGTTATTGGGGAAGGTGGTATTGGGGATAGTATTGATGGTGGTTGTATTGGTGGTGGTAGTATTTGTGGTGGTGGTATTGGTGATGGTGGTATTTGTGGTGATGTTGATATCGGTGGTGTTATGGGTATTGGTGGTGGTGGTATTGGTGGTGGTGGAGGTAATGGTGGTGGTGGTATTGGAGGTGGTGGTACTGGTGGAGGTGGTGGTATTGGTAGTGGTGTTAATAAAACAGGCTTTTGAAAACAACCCATTAGGTGGCTTTAGTGCAGATGGCATGAAATACAGATGTGCTGTTGTAAGCTTCAGCCCATTAGCACAGCATTATGTGCTACCTGGAATTCACATTCAGCTAATCATTTCTAAATCGACTTTATTTGGGGGGTTGAAACGGAAGGAGATAATGACGGGTTAAAGTGATTGAAAGCGGGCGGCCGTGCTGCTTACAAAAACACAAGCGGTTTTAGCTGAAGCAGCGCATGTCTGGCCTGCAGTAAGAGAACCTTAATAAAGTAAATAGTGCTTACAGACTAAATAAGTCCCGTATAACAACCGAAGTAAATGGGCCAGTAGCCATGGGAAGTTACAAATGAAGACAAGGCTGTACTAAGGAGGGACTAACAAGCCTATTAATGAATCCAAAGGCAGCATTTACAAAAGACAATAACACAAGCCAATGACAAATATGGGAGGAGAGTGGGCGGAGCTTCTCTCCCATACTCTACTACAGCAGTCTCACAGAGCGAGCAGAGTCTGCGCGCTGCCGCTAGGCTCTACCTAAAAATGTCAATCCATAATTCTAGAGTGTTTTCCTGTGCGATTTAATAAACATATTTTTATCTATACTTGTCCAGCAAAGTGCCTAAAGGGAAGTTGAGAGACTTACCTAACCATTAGCCATAAGACACTGCATTTGCTATCGATTTTTCGAACTTTTTAGACTGTAGAATGGTGTGATATAGGTAAGATATCGCACATAAATATCTTATATCCTTTAAAATAGACTTCATTCTTCTATCCTTTAAACTTTGACTTAATTTTAGAAACATGTAAATTAATACATTTTACAGTTTATCAGATGCTAAATTACTAAATCATTATATTACTTGGATGTATGGCTTTGTTATCTGTTCCTATGTGATGGACATGAGTTTGTTGCTCCAAAAGAGGAACAAACAGTTATTAGTGAAGCAAGAGTTTTTTATTCTCAAATTAAGACGGGATATGGAAAAAGTTAACTCCCTAAATGATACATGTTTCCTGCAGAACAGGGTCTTAGAATATTTAGTTAGGAAAACTACCAACATTTTCCTTCACATTTTTATTTACATTCTGTTTGCGCTTCGTAAAATAACTTGTTAGTGCGTTTTTGTAATGAGAAATACACCATTATTTTATGTACATCTTAACTACACGTATGTCTTTTAGTGTTTGCCTTTTAACATGTAATATAAAAAAACTTGTATCCAATCATGGCCAAGGGGAAGTTCCGAAAGGAACAGCCACAGTGAGCAGTAAACTGATTTTGCACAATGAGCTGATAGGAGATTATTGGTGGTTTGGGAGGAGGGGTGGCTTGACATGCACCTGCAAGTGCCATTAAATACTTTGTGAGTGCGGCAAGGTAATAGTCCCCAGTAAACACATTTCTACAAGTAAAAAGAGGGTGGGAGCACACAGCCTCACTTCCCAGCACTCAGTTCGCTCTAGTGCATTATGGTAAATGCAGTGAATTATAACACTTAAGTGTCAGACTTTACTTTTTCACCCTTGTTGGTGCAGCCAGTGTTGTGTATCCCTAGACAACTGTTTCAGCACCCCAAAAAGGAGGTGTTCCTCTCTACTGAAGGAAGACAACTATCCTTAATCACATGTCTAGAGATACACAGGACTGGCAGCACCAAAAAGAGTGAAAAAGCAAAAGACTAGCACTGAAGAATAATCTACTTACCTTTAGTTATGCCTTATCTGGTAGAGACTCTATTTAGCAGCAGATTTCCTAAGTTAAAATTATCCCCAGATGTCAGACTGGATCCAGAATTTTTTTGGGAGCAGCACCCCTGCGTGCCAGTACCTCAGGCGGCGTTCGACTTCACAAGGTGTCGTCCGTCCCGGAAGCAATGTGCAAGGTGCCTATATAGGTGCCACCCCAAAATGCTGTCAGTTTCTTTTCGTGACTTTCCACGCCAGGAGCATGGAGGAAGGAAAACTGACCCCTGCTGTGTGGAACTAGGGCCCTGAAAATGGAGCAGCCCTGTACTTGTAAATCCGCTCCAAGAACAGGGAGGCTGAGTGGGTTGGTAGGGAATTTGCGGCTAGATAGAGTCTCTACTAAATAAGACGTTATCTAAGGAAAGTAACTTGTTAATCTGATAAACACTTCTAGCCGCAGATTCTTTACTTTAGAATAGATAACCAAACAATACCTTTACGGAGGTAGGTCTGTGTACTTGATTTAGACTAGAAAGTCCTGCAGGACTGAATGGGCTAAGTCTCCGGCCTGACGACTTGACTGTACAGGTAGTAGTGCTTGGTGAAAGTGTGCAGTGAGGCTCACGCTGTTGCCTGGTAGATGTCCAGGACCGGAGCTCCGAATGCTAACACAATGGTCGCAGCTTTGGCTCAGGTAGAGTGAACAGGCAAACCCTTTGAGGGTTGTTTCTTGGCAAGTGTGGGCAGATCTTAATGCTGCGCACGATCCATTGGGAGATGGTTTGTTTCTGCTCAGCCTTTCTTTTTTTTAAAGCTCTGACATATCTACAATAGAGGCAATCGTCCACCTGGAACAGTTTTGTGAGGTCAAGGTAGAATGACACAACACTCTTTTTGGGTCCAGACAGTTGGGTCTCACGTCTTCTTTAGATGGATGAGGCAGAGTGTAAAAAGTAGGCAGGGTGATGGGTTGGCCTATGTGGAACAGGGTGACTACCTTTAGCAAGAAGGATACTTTGGTTGGAAGATCTGGGAGGAATGAGACATATGAAGCACTTGCAGTTCACTGACCCTTAGGGCTGATGTAGTTGCCAACAGAAAGGTCTTGATGGGAAGAAGCCTTAGTCGGCAGGATTGAAGTGGCTCATAAAGGGAGCACACATGAGAAAAGTAGGAACCAAGTTAAGGTCCTTTTGAAGCATAATGAAGGGAGCTGGAGGAAATAAGTGTTGCAAATCTTTAAGGAACCAATGTACAATAGGAGATTTAAAGAGAGAAGGCTGATCTTGGAGATACAGGAAAGCAGAGTTTGCGTATAAATAACCCTTTAACGTGCCTAATGCAGAACGATGCTGAGGTAGGGTAAGGATAAATAAAAGAACGTGGAAAAAGAGAGCAGATACAGGGTCAACCTGATTGGATATACGCCATCCCACAAACTTCGTCGGCATAAACTGGCTTGATTGAAGGACACTGAGCTGCCAAGATGGCAACACCGACTTGGGTCAGAAGGTCGAAAGCTGTCAACTGTCACTGCTCAATCTCCACGCAGAAAGGAAGAGCGTTGATATTTTCGGGTGGAGAACCCTCTCCTGATGCTGTGACAGAAGATCCTCCTGAAGGTGCAGCCTGATTGGAGGACCAATGGCATGCTCAACAGCTGGGATCTCAGACTTCCTGAGCTCAGTTTGGTGCCGCAAGGATGGCTTGGGCCTGGTGGTTGCTGATCTTCTTCAGAACCCTGGGCAGGATTGGTATGGACAGAAAGGCATACAGGTGGCTACACTCGAGACAAAAAGTGTCTCCAAGCGAGAGCTGCCTTGGAAACTCCAACGTACATAACTGCCGACATTGCGCATTCTTGGCGGTGACAATCGGATCTAACTAAGGCTCGTTCCACTGCTGAAAGAAACCTTACACCACCTTTTTGGATGGAGACGACATTCATGAGTTCATCCACTCTGCCGTTCAGAGAGCCTGCCAGGTGTTCAACTACCAGGGAAATGCCCTCATGTTTCAGCCATATCCAGAGACCTAGGGCCTCTGGACAAAGGGTCCACGACTCCACCCTGTCCTGTTTCTTGAAGTACTACATGCGGTGGTGTTGTCCGTGAACATCTGCTACACCCTTCGCTTGATGACTTTCAAAGCAGTTTGGATCACTAGGAGCTCCAATAAGTTGATGTGGTGTCTGGATTCCACCAGAGACCAAAGGTCTCTGATCCCCACCTCTCCCAGATGGCCACCCATCCCAGGAGTGGTGCATCTGTCACTACTGCCAGATCTTGTAGGGGAAGGGAGAGGGGTCTACCGCAGACCCAATCACATTTTTTAACCACCACTGTATGTCTTTTGCAGTGCCCACCGATATCTGGACCATGTTGGAGAGATTCCACTAATGCTGCACCCACTGGAACTTCAGGCCCCACTGCAGAGTCCACATATAGCAGCAGGCACATGTCACAAGCAGGAGGCAGGACACCATGAGACCTCACCAATATCCAAGATAGCTGCTGAAACATCTGTATCATTCCCTGAACATCCCCAACTTGCCATTCAGGAAGATAAGCCCGAAACTGTACTGTGTCCAGAACAGCTCCGATGAAAGGGAGAGTCTGAGAAGGGATCAGAAGTGATTTCAGCTCATTTATAGTGAACCCCAGCAAGTACAGGAGGTCTGCTGTAGTCTGTAGGTGGGTGAAGACTGCCTGGGACGAGCCCACCTTCAAGAGCCTGTTGGTGAGATAAGGAAAGAATGGCACCCCTAATCCTCACAGATGAGCTGTAACCACCACAATCACCTTGGTGAACACCCAAGGAGCACAGATAAGGAAACGGGAGAGCCGGTGAACAGAAAGGGCTCATGGCCTACCCTGTGGTATGTGGGCAGGCAGGACAGCGATGTGGTAGTATGCATCCTACAAGTCCAACGCTACCAACCAGTCTCCTGATTTCAGGGCAGACAGAACTTGAGTGAGTGTGAGCATTTAGAATTTCTCCTTTTTCATGAAGAAATTGAGAAGGCGCAAGTCTAGGATAAGACGAACAGGCGTGGGCATAGTTCGCAGAGTTTTGCTAAGTGGAACTCTATGAAGTGCCAAATTCTACCCGAGTGGCAGCTGAAGCTCGCCAACTTACAGCTCGCGAGCGCGAGTGGGCAACAAATCCTGCTGCACTATGTGGAGCAGAGTTTTCTGCCCACTGTGATCTCTGCGGAGCGTGGAGTGCAGAAAATTCTGCTGCACTACGTGGAGCAGAGTTTTCTGCCCACTGTGAGCTCTGCGGAGCGTGGAGTGCAGAAAACTCTGCAAACTCCATGAGCGGAGCAGAGTTCACCGCCCAGGTCTAAAGACGAAGGCCTTGGTTCTTCTTGAGCACAGAAAATAGCAACCAGGCATGGTATCTTTTGAGCCACCGACTATGAAATTGCTCTGCCTAATGAGTCTGTCATGTCCAACCCACAGCAAATGGCGAACTTAGCGGCATGCCTCCTGTCAGCAAAAGCTTGGGAGAGTATGGCTCGGGACTCCTCCAAGACCATAGGCAGCACCTGCACTACTGAGCCCCATAGCAAATGGGAGCATCAGCCCAAAAGGGACTTTGTGGTCAACGACTGCAGTGCCAGGCTGGTGAAAGAAAACATCTTCTTTCTAAAGGTATCCAGCCTTATGGATCCCGTGCTAGGGAACGTGCCAGGATTTACAGTAAAAGTGCAGGCTTGGACCAACAAGATAGCCAGGGTGGGATGTTGGGTGAGGAAGTTGGGATCTCCTTGGGGGTGTGGGGTGGGGAGGGAGAGGGAGTGATGGCGGTAGGCAATTACATTATTCACAGGTATCCCTGTGCAGGGTTTGGGCCAGGACCCAAGTCGGACACCCATGATGGCTTCATTAAATGGGAAAAGCAGTTCTGAAGGGGTGACTCCTGGCTGAAGCACCTCTGTCAAAATATTCGTCTTGACAGCCACAAAGGGCAGCTGAAAGTTCAGGGCCCCGCCCACCCTCCTCACCACCATAGCAAATGAGGCTCCCACCTAAACAGCCACGGAAGTAGGAGAGATTAAGCCAGTATCTGGGGAGGAGCCCAGTCCATTGGCATCTGCCAAATTCTCACACCAGGATTCCTCTGTGAGACCTTGGGGCTGGTATTCTTTAGGATCCAGTGACCACTCCCCTTCATCCCAAGTACTAGCCCACAGGAATACGGCACAGGCTTTGGAGGGAATGGCTCCAGTAGACGTCGGACAACGCCCATCCAGCACTATCAAAGAGATGGGGATGAGATAGGGTGCAGTGTCGTGGAAGCAGGCAGTGGGCCCTGCACCATGGAAGGTAGAGGTGACACGAATGGCACAGGTCTGGGCCCATCCATGGATCCAAGGGGCCCAACTGGTGCCGGGGATGGACCACCTGTCGGAAGATCACTTAGGACGTCACCTGAGCCCACAGGGCACTCCAGCTGGGACAGGCCACCCAAATATGAGGTCAAGGGCCTCATAAAACTCTTGTTGGGTGGGAAACGCTCTGGCTACTGGAAACTCAAGGAGGCGCAGAGACGGCCCAGGCATAGGCTTAACCGTGGAGCCAGGCCTTGTAGGGCCGACGTTCCCTCGTCGGAGGACTTCGATGGATGGGTGGAGGTGTGGGGAGTGTCAAGCTCCTCTTTGAATTCTTGTTCTTTTTATGTTTGTGTGACTTACCAGAACCTCCGGATGATTTTAAGTGTGAAGAGTTTGGAGTGGCTTCCAATCCTGGAGCCTTCCTTTCAACCAGGATCTAGACATCACACATTCAGCAGCAAGGAACTTGAGGGACTGCTCGCTCAAGGACTTGAGGTGCATGTCGGGGCAATCGACACAGGTCCTTGAGTCATGGTCACGCTCAAGGTGGCAGACAAGATGTGCGTTTGTCACTGACATTTTCCAGTGACAGGCGCCACAGGGCATAAAACCAGCCATTCTCGCATACATCCCTGCCAAACCAGGAGACAATGTCTCAAAAAAACTTCGACAAAAAAGTCAGCCAAAAAGTGACTGATGGTAGTTCTTCTCCGGATCTGTGCTGACTGGCGCAGAAAGAAAAGAAATGACCATAGCACACGTCACTTCTGGCGCAGACGATGCCACGCAGAGCAGAGCAATCCCACCTACTACAACACAGGGGTACTGCTCATGAAAACATTTCCAGATCCAGTCTGACGCCTGTCGATGATTCTAAGGTAAGGAATCTGCTGTTAGAAGTCTCTTTCAGATGTGAGTGTCATCTGAAAAAGGCACCCTGAGCTAATGAGCTCTGGTTGAGGCACCTGCGCACAGTGAGTGGTGAAGAGACCTGAGAAGACTTTGGGCAGCATTTCCAGCCCCACCCACCCCACACCCACCCCAAGAAGATGCTATCACATTTTGGCTGAACTAACACATAGTGCCTTCTGGCAGCACTGCAGAAATATTGTAGAGGAAAAGTTTTCTGGACCAGTCTGAAGTCTGGAAGGATAACTTCTATGGTCAGGATTCTGCTAGAAGATTCTATCACATTTCGGGGATGAGATATACTGGTGTTAAACTGTGATGGGGCGAGTGGCCCGGGAGAGGAAGAGAACACTGACTGGTGGTCCGCCACCCCTCTATTACCCACTTCCTTTACTTCCCAACAGCCGCCTGACCCCTCCTGGAATGAGGAGCTGGAATCGAACTGGCCGAGCAACACAATGAGAGAGGGTCCCTTTACTACGAGACCAGAGACGACCTGGCCCCTCCCACCTACAGCCGCGGCGGGACGTCAAAAGAGGGACCAGCCCCGGAAGCAGCGGACAGCGTTTCCCAGGTGGAGAAAGAAGATCGGAGTGCCGATTGCGGAGAGGAGACGGGAGAAGGAGAATCGCGAGGATGGACGGAGAGCAGAGAAGGAGTAGCGGACCGGAAGCCAGGAGGCCAACGTTTCCACGTTTCGCCCCGCCACGCTCCCACGGGAGGGGCGTGGCTCCAGCAGGTACGGGGCTGAGTGGCGGGCTGGGTGGGACGGAGGGCCTAGCCTCCTGAGTGATTTGTACAGCCCCGTGTATAGCCCTAGTCCCAACCCTTATTCCCTACACGAGCACTTCCCTCACTGAGTGTGTAAACTGCACTGTTCACCGGTTTCCTCACCCCTGGCCCTACCGACTTGTATGGTCTTATGCTTTGATTTGACACGGTCTCTCTCCCTCTTTCCCCACGCCCGGAGCCGGAAAGGAGACGTGAAGTACCCTCGCAGAGAGACCTTCCCGAAGCAAGCTGGATTCTTCCCTGAAGCCGCCCTTTGACCCAGCAGCGTTTGCCAGAGAACGAATCACAAGTCGGCAACGACGCTCTTATATTAAAATAAAGCCTTCGTTGAAAACCTTGATTAAGGATTCAGCCTCTCACTTGACAACCTCCCCCTTGGTTATCCCGGTGAAGTTAGACCCGAGCCTTCCTTCCCCACCCAACCTGGGACATAAACGTATGCTAAAGTTGGATCTATGGCTTTATGGGTTGGCACGGTTATCTATGGAAGCACTTGGTTCGCTCTGTTACCAAATATGGACTGAGAGTTATTAAAAAGGGAACAGGATAGAGATGCAGAGGAGTCTGGGCTTAAGTCTGTTCTTGTGTTTACCACCCTGGAATCAAAATAAGGTTGAATTTAATGTGCCACCTCCAAAAAACATTCCAAGTCCAAAATAAAAGATGACATCCAATAATATGGTTCCCGAAAAATAACAAAAACTCTTTAGGAGCTCTTGACAAATGATGATCTGTTGAACAGTCAACAATGTGTGGGTCCGCTAAGGACCCAAAAGGTCCCTTTGCAAAGTTTTGCTCTTGGTACCACATCATCTTTACTCTCTGCTGACCTAAGATGCCTCCAGGGAGCATAAGAGCTGGACTTGGCTTTGAATGATCCCGGTTCAATCTCATATAAAGACTTCTGCCCTATGCAGAGGGCATTAAAAATTGATCTCTTATGGGCTGGTAGCCAGAGCAAGCCCTTCAGTGAGTTCAAAATAGGTTTACGATTATGGATGTCCAGAATACTATTGTAGCTACAATCTGAGCGACCTGCAGTTTCTCACACAATGCCTGGGTAACTCTCAAATATTAGTGCTGCAATAGTCCAAGTAATAGGCTACTAGTGCTTGGATGACCAGTTTCCATGCTGATTGTGGAACAAAGAGAAACATTTTCTTTAACATCCTAATAAAACAGCACATAACAATGGGCTTTAAATGGCAAATCTTTATAAAAAATCATGCCCAGATTATGTGCGGCATTAGCAGGTTGATGCACCGGACCAAACTAAATGGGCCACCAAATTTGTGACCAATTACTTGGCGAACAGCCAAACATCAGGAATCGGTCTTAACTCCACTCAGTCTTGAACAGTTTATTCTCATCCAAGTGTCAACCTCTTTAATGCATCCCTGAAACTTGTTGGCTACCACTAGTGAATCTTTACAGGTATTTAGATACCACAATCTGTGCATGGTACACATAAGCCATATGATCCTACTTATTCAGCCAAAGGTGCCACGTACAAATTAAACAATGTTAGACTGAGTGAAAGCCCTGTGGAACCCTACAAGGAAGAGTAAAATATTGTGATCAAAATGGCTTACAATCCCCTGATTGTGATTTTCCTGCAAAAAAAAAAAGAGAGAAGCTGAAAGCCCTTATCTTTAATGCCCTACTGAGACACACAGGCCACTATACAGAAAAGGCCACAGTGTCAAATGCCAAGGAGAAGTCCAATAATAACAAAGCAGCCAAGCCTCCATGATCCAGAATATCTCTTATATCATCTGCTACAGACCTCAGTACAGATTCTATGTCAGGACCGGAGGCTTCAGATTATGCTATATCTTCCTTCGCTTTATTAACATAAAGACTCCACAGCAGCTTAGGAAAAGATATAATAAGAACAAAAATGCTTTAAACATAAAGCATTAACGTAATGTTCAACAAAAAATAAACAACAACTCCCAAGAGTCTCTTGCGTAACAATAGTCCATAGTCCTTTTACTCTGTCCATCATCACTATATAACCGGACTTCTCATCATCTTCCTCCTCTTTCTTCGCTGCTCCCGCAGCCAGATAAGTGCTTTTCTATTTGTTACCTTTTCATTGTGATTGCTTGTCTTGTGTACGATCTTTGGGGGGACTCCTTGCATGGTTTATTTCCTTACAGAGTCCCCAGTTGCGGGAACGTTCTTCGTTCCTACGCGACTTTATTCCCACTTGTGTGCGGTGTGTACATAGACCGCAAGGGGGCGGCCTGTCGTCTCGCCTCCGCAGTGCGAGGAGCCACGCCGTAGGGTCTGCTTGCGCGGGGGCCGATCCTCGCGTACCCCTCTGACACCTGGTGATCCGGGTCAGTACTTTTGCCCACTTTTTGACGCCCTCTGGGGTCTGTATGGCGGTTCTGACCGCGTGAATCGCCTTCGGGCGAGATCTGTGCACCTCTTTACCCGTGTGTGGCCTAGCGCGCTTGAGGGGTACGTAGACCCGGTCCCGGCGAGGAGGGTCTGCGCGCTTGGGGGTTGGTGCAGCCCACCTGCCACGTCAGCTGGCCCAAAACGTGATCGCAGCCGCTTGGCCTGCCCACATTCGAGAACTTTCTCGGTTGCCGCCCTCTTGGGTGCCCCGCATTTGCCCTTGGTTCCGAGATGGAAGGGGAATACGATGAGGAAGCCTGCCCCTATCTGCAGGATGATGAGTTCTATCAGGCGGTAGACAACTCCATCTATCGTTGCGTGACGGAGGTGGTAGGGCCCATGGAGGACCGCCTTTCCGCCCGCATCGTGGAGGAGTGCGCGAAGCTGGCAGCGGCGCAGGTGCCTCCGTCCCCCGAACTCCCGGGGACGTCCGGCGGGTTGCCACCCGCTCCGAAGAGACCTCGTGGGGAGGGACCTTCATCAGAGGCCCAAGGCGTGGACAGGGGCGCTTTCGAGCGGCTTCGTGACGCCTTCCTGGCCAAGGCGACGGCGGTGCCCCCTGCACCCTTGGTGGATCCTGGCACTTCGGGCGACGTGTCTACGGCGCCCGCCTCCCCGATCTACGACTCTCCGGACTCGGATGACGACGGGGAGTCGACCCGTTCTTGGCTTCCGACACCTTCAGCGAAGGAGATGCCCCGAGACGAGTCGGGCATGCTGGACCCGGACGAGATCGTCCACCCCCGATCCGCGGCCTGGGCCCCGGGGGAGACGGTGGCGAAGTTTGTCGCGGGCAGGCTGCGCAAGCCCCTAGAAAAGGAGGCGAGGGGTTGCCTGCGTGGGGAATGCCCTCGGCCTACCCTGGAAGGGAAAGTGGCCATGACACCAGAGTTGGACCCCAAGATGGCCACCTTCCTGGCGAAATTCATGAAGGACCCCAGGAAGGGGATCGACCGGTCCTGGCGGGCTTGCCAGGACAAGTTGTTGGATGCGGTCGGGCCCGCCACGAAGATCCTCGATATGGCGGAGGAGGCTCGAGTGAATGGCACTGCCATTTCACCGGAGGTGCTCTCCAACTGGGCCCAGAGGGTGATCGTATTTTTGGGCAACGCCAACTGTGCCCTGTCCACGGAGAGGCGGCGTTCGCTCCTTATCAAGCTGGATCCGAAGCTGGGGGACCTGGCCTCGTCGGAGGCAGGTGCCGTGGCTCAGGGTGGCCTCTTCGGTGAGCCTTTCATCCGCGAGCTGGGAAAGTTCGTGAATACGTTCACGTCGCTGGACAAGGCTCAGTCCAGCATCAAGAAGGTCTTCCACCAGCGTTTTTCTGGAGGAGCCGGTCGCGGCAGGGGCCGCGCGATCGGCCGTGGTCAGCAGACCAACAACCGAGGACAAGGCTCCGGAAGAGGTCAGTACCAGACCTCAGCCAACTACACCAACTTCTACCCCACGAGGGGACAGCGCTATGGTGGCAGAGGGTTCAAGAAGAACTCCGGACAAGGAAATGCCCCCGGTAAGTGTACTTTGCTTGGATCAAGTTCCGATTGGGGGGCGGCTGGCAAGCTTTTACGGGGAGTGGGAATTGCTCACTGCCGACGCTTGGGTTTGCAAACTGTAAGAGGTTTCCATATCGAGTTTTACGACCAGCCAACTCAGGCGAGGCCCCCGCGCCCGATGGTTTTTTCAGAATCCGCCGCGCGATTGATAGACGAAGAGGTCTCAGACTTGCTGCGCAAGGGAGCCATCCGTCTATCAACGCGCCACCCACATGGGTTCCTCAGCAACGTCTTCCTAGTGGACAAGACGGATGGGGGCAAGAGGCCGGTGATCAATCTCAAAGAGTTCAATGGGTGGTTGGTCTACCGTCACTTCAAGATGGAGGGGATCCACCTCCTTCGAGACGTGCTCCTCCCTCGGGATTGGATGGTACGACTGGATCTCAAGGATGCCTACTTGGTCGTTCCCATCCACCCCCCTCATCGTCGTTTCCTACAATTCCTGTGGGACGACAAGGTGCTAGAATTCACCGCCCTGCCGTTCGGTCTTTCTTCGGCCCCGTGGTGCTTCACGAAGGTCCTCCACCCGGTGGTGGAGTCTCTCAGAAGTCAGGGGGTCCGGATGCTTGTATACTTAGACGACATCCTCCTCATGGGGCAGTGCCCGGAGGTGTTGGCGGGCCAGCTGCGTCAAGCTGTCGGCCTGCTTCAGAGACTAGGGTTCGTCATCAACGGCTCCAAGTCGGTTTTGGTTCCCACTCAGCAGATCACCTTTTTGGGTTTCGTGGTGGACTCGGTACAGGCGGTCTTGAGCCTGCCGGGTCGGAAGGTCGCGAAGATTCGACACCTGCTTCGGCAGACGATCGCAAGAGAGCGTACGTCACTGCGTCATATCGCCAAGGTGGTGGGCCTTCTCTCGTCCTCCATCCAGGCAATTTTCCCGGGCCCGCTGCACTACAGGGCTCTGCAACGCTTGAAGGCGCAGCATCTGCGCCGGGGGATGTGTTACGACCAGTGGGTTCCCCTCACGGACAAAGTGAAGGAGGAAATGTCATGGTGGCTGTCTCACATGGAGGCATGGAATGGGCGAGCGATCTTCGGTTCGGCTCCGGACCTGATCATAGAGTCCGACGCCAGCAGGTCGGGCTGGGGCGCCCGGTGCGGGGATTTTTCCACCGGCGGCGCCTGGTCGTCAGAAGAACAACAATTGCATATCAATTGTTTGGAGCTCCTTGCGGGCTCCTTCGCAGTTCGCTGTTGGACCAAAGACTCGGTCAAGGCTTGTGTCCTGTTACGGATGGACAATATTTCGGCGGTTCGGTATGTGAACCACCTAGGAGGTCCTCGTTCCCGCGCCTTGGCGGATTTAGCGAAGGATTTCTGGGATTATTGCCTGTCTCGTCACATTGCGGTGACGGCGGAGTATCTGCCAGGCCAGTGCAATCAGGTAGCGGATTGGCACTCTCGACATCTCAGGGACGCCAGCCAGTGGAAACTGGATCCGGAAGTCTTCCGGTGGCTACACTCCCTTTGGGGTCCCTTCTCGGTGGACCTCTTTGCGTCCCGTCTCGACCACCAGCTGCCGCGGTTTTACAGCTGGAGGCCGGACCCTCTAGCGGAGGCCACGGACGCGTTCTTGCAGGATTGGAGTCGGGAACAGCCGTTCGCGTTTCCCCCGTTCTCCATGATCATGCGAACGGCGGCTCAAATACGCCGCCAGGGTGCGGAACTGGTGTTGGTTACACCGCTGTGGAGGTCTCAAGTATGGTTTCCGGTTCTTCTGGAACTTTCTTGGGATTTTCCAATCCTACTCCCCCTGTTTCCTCTGCTCCTGACGAACCCGGATCAGGAACCTCACCCTCTCGTCGTGCAGAACACTCTCCGCCTCGTGGCGTGGAGGCTCTCAGGAGACGCTGGGCGCTCCCGGGCCTTTCGGGGTCGGCTGAGCACTTGCTCTCCAAAGCATGGGCCGACAGTACGACGAAGCGTTACAGATCCGCTTGGCTTAAGTGGATGCGTTGGTGTTTACGAAGGGATCTGGATCCCGTGGTCGCAGGCCTTGTTCCCGTGCTGAATTTCCTGGCGCATTTGGCCGACAAGGGTCTAGCGTATAGGACGATCAATGCTGTCCGGTCGGCGATTTCTGCGGGCCATGATAACATCGATGGCCACCCGGTAGGGGAACATCCTTTTGTGTGTCGGCTTCTGCGGGCTGTTCGCCTCGCACTGCCGCCAGAACCCAGGTACTCCGTCCTTTGGGACGTCAATTTGGTTCTGAATTTGTTCCTGTCGTGGCCAGCCAATTCTTATCTGTCTCTTAAGGAGCTGTCGGCGAAGTTAGCCATGTTGTTATGTCTGGTTTCTTGTAGGCGCGTCTCGGACGTGCGCGCGCTGGATGTCTCTGCACGCATTTTTTCCCCGGATGGGGTTACTTTCACCGTGGGCCGGCGTACTAAGACGTCGTCGCGTTCCATTTCTTATCCAGCCTTTACTGACACTCCTAAGTTGTGTGTTGTGCAATGCCTCAAAGCATATGAGGACCTGACCTTGGATCTGCGCCCTCTGGGCGAGCGTCAGTTGTTGATTGCCCTGCGGAAGCCACACAAAGCTGTCTCCTCCCCTACTATTGCTCGGTGGGTGCGATGGGTCATGCAAGAAGCAGGCATCAATACTTCTCTCTTTGGAGCACACTCCGCCAGGGGGGCCATGGCCTCTAAGGCATTCTCGGTGGGTGCTCGTCTGGAGGACCTCATGCGCGCGGCGGATTGGTCCTCGGATTCCACCTTCAAGAGGTTTTATTTTAAGCCGGTGGTGGATTTGGCTCAGTTGGTGGTAAGTAAGCTTTAAACTAGCATAATCTGAAGCCTCCGGTCCTGACATAGAATCGAAATTTGCCTAGCTTACGTAACGGTAAGTTTCAATTCTATTAAGGACACGGAGGCGAGGATTATCCCACCCGGGCCACAGTGGTGTCTCTACCCACCCGTATGGCAGTAAGTAAAGCGTTTTCCTTTACATTGTCAGTACTGTGTTAATCACTGAATGCTCCTCGCCTTGTTGTCGCATTCCTGGGCCACCTCGCTGACGCTGTTCCTTTTTTGACAGGCAACGACGGTGCTAAGCAGGACCAATGAGGCTCAAGCGTGATCTGCGCGAAGAAAGAGGAGGAAGATGATGAGAAGTCCGGTTATATAGTGATGATGGACAGAGTAAAAGGACTATGGACTATTGTTACGCAAGAGACTCTTGGGAGTTGTTGTTTATTTTTTGTTGAACATTACGTTAATGCTTTATGTTTAAAGCATTTTTGTTCTTATTATATCTTTTCCTAAGCGGCTGTGGAGTCTTTATGTTAATAAAGCGAAGGAAGATATAGCATAATCCTCGCCTCCGTGTCCTTAATAGAATTGAAACTTACCGTTACGTAAGCTAGGCAAATTTCGATTCCATACTGAGTTCTTTCCTGAAACCAACATGGGAGCTATCTAAAAGATCATGTGTTTTAATAACTGATGAAAGTTCCTTTTCTCCTGTTAGCTGGCAGGGAAAGAATGAAATCGGCCTGTAATAATTTTAATAGAGGAATTATGGTAGTTCCGTTCCATTATTGAGGAAAGACAGTTAACTATATAGCAGGGTTGAGAAGGGGCAAAATATTTTAAGTTACGATGTATAGAGCCAGGTGAGGAATGTGAAAAGGGCAGAGATCGGGGGGGATCCAGATATACCTGCCAAAAGGAGGAATAAGGGAGAGAATTTACTGAGAGGCGTAATTTTGGAAACCTATGCACCGTCGGCTAATATTAGTTCAAGATTTGGTAGTATCTTTAATGGAAAGCCTTGGTAAATATCTTTAATAATATTTTGAAAGAAACTGGCCAGTTGATTACACATATCTTGCGATGGTGCAGTAGCTCATCTGGATACAGAGGCCAAAAGACTATTAACCACTATAAACAAGCCCTTACTCGGCTTTTTAGAATTTGCAATTTCATTTGTAAAATATTCCGATTTTGCTTGTTCTTTTGGTGCCTTATATTTCAGTATGGCCATTCTGTAGACTAGTTTATTCGATTCTGCTTACTGTTTTCTCCAAATCTGTCTATCCTTCTACATTTTTGTTTCAAGGCTCTCATACTGCTGGAGAACCAAAGAGCATTGGGATAAATTCTTCTTTGTTTAAAGGGGCGTAAAGGGGCAATCTCTTCCAGGGCCAAAAAGACCCAGCAATTATATATCTTATAGCATCCACTTCCATTGTAAATAGCTGATTTTCTAAGGCTACAGTCAGGTTTTATTGCTCTATATTTCCCCATTACCATGACCGTTCTGTTAAGCTAGTGCTCCCGACAGTAAGATTTGATTTATTCAATAAAAGTTTGAAAGAGATAGCATTGTGGTAGCACTACATAACTGGAAGTGGGGGGTCTATCCTCATTAAGTAAAGATTGCTATAATTAGTATTCCCAGTATGTTCCTCTTTGTGTGTGGGAAAATCCTATCTGTAGCAAGATTGCAGAGAAAGTCCATTCACCATCAAATGATTGGTGTATCCAAAGGATAACGAAATAGCAATCTCCGTCAAATTGGGAAAAACACTGTCATGAGAATGGTGTGGTTCCTTCAATGCCGCACTCAGTGTTCGGTGATCATTTAATGGTGACTGGGCTTTGTATTCGATATTGTTCCATATAGAATCTACTTAACTATTTATTGGCGGATTCCAGCAGTATTGGTCAGGATTAGTCCCCCACATCTCTGCATTATAAATTCATCCAAGGGATTACCATGATTTTTTGCTTCAAAAAATCCTTTTCGTACTGATGATAACCCTCCACTAAATAATTTAATGTGCCGAAACATGGACAAAAAAACGAGTGTATTGTTTTTTAATTTGATGTGGAATATGACACTGTGACATTGAGTGGCGTTTAACAGCAATTGTATCCATATCAGTCATTTGTACATATGCTTTCTGTATAGCACTTACACACTTTCACTGCTCCATGGTACTTTTGGAGCACCTCGTTGCATTACATGTTAAAAAAGAGGTATCTTTAACCACAGTGTTTTAAATGAACTGAATACATTTTGATTGAATTCCTGTTCAAGCCAATCTAGAGATGGTTTTGTATGAAGGTCATGGAATTTGAGGCTTACACTTTCTCCACAGGGACCTTTTGCTTCTTCTTTATTTTTTATTTTGCCCAGGTCCCCGGTATATTGGGCTGCCCCTTTTTCTTTGAGCATTAAATAGTGCATGGAGCTGGAATAGATGAAGACTAGAAAGTTCACCCTACCAAAATGGCGCCTCCCAATGGACCTATGTAGTAAAAATGTCTGCCAGAGAAAACGTCCCCTCCCTGCAAAAGAAACCTGGTGGCTGGAGAGCTCAGGGAATCATCAACAAGTGTAAGGCCCAGGTAACACAAATGTAAAGTGCTGTAAGTGCTAAAGTGACCGCAAAACGAACAGCGGGCTCAGAAATCCGCTATAATAAATTATCCCAAACTAATCAGACTCTAATAACAATTACAAATTTCAAAGAAAGCAAAGTTATAAACCACAGTTAATATCTTATATAGTTATTGTCATAGGCTAGGCATTTAAGATTTTCTGATCGTTTAGTAACCAACAGAATTGGGCAACCTCGTGTGGTTACAGGTGACGTCAGTAGCCACTGGGCAGTGGTCAGTTTGGTGTTAGATCTGAAAGTGGCTTGAACTGGTGATATGACAGTAACTGCAAGGACTGGTAGGAACATTCAAAGAGATACAGTATCAGAGTGACGTCCTTCACTCAGTGTAACCCAACCCCATGCCAGAGGTGTGAAGGGCGACTGTCTTTTGGTTTCTCTGAGGCTGAAGACAGAAGAATGGAGGCACCCAATAGACACTGCATGGGTCAGGGTCTTTGAAGGAAAACCTTCATGATGAATTCGATAGTAGAGCTCTACAAAAAAATATGTTGTTCTTGCTTTCTTTCTCCTCAGCTTGGTTTGGCCAATCTTGTAGCTCGTGTGCAGGCTCATTCTGACCACCTATCCTCGTGGAGGTCGTTCTCATGAGCAAAGCCTTTCTCAGATCTTGCTGAGATCAGATTCTTCTCCTGGCAGGCGAAAAGTAGCTCTTTGACAGAAAGGAGAGTTATTTTATCTCTCCATGTCACGACATAAGACATTCTGCAGGTTGTCCTAGACTTCGGTCCAGCATAGAGTAACAGTAGCACCCACAAAGGGGTTCCACTCCTGATCAGGTGTCTTTTCTTCTGGTATGGGTGTACATGCCTCCTTATTGCCTTGATGATGAAGGATTAACCAAGTACTAGCTGAAGAGTTCAGCACTTACACTCTTTTGATGTTCAAGGTGGGAAGCCAGTACAAACCATATGGTCTGCAACAGTTAAAAAATGTTGTGCGCTCCTCCAATCCTGGAGGCGAGTGCTCTTTAAACTCTCTGCAAGATTTACGGATTGTGAGACCGTTGACTCCAGTGCACCCAATTCAGACCTGTTAAGATGTTCTGCCAATGCCCCACAGCCTGAAGATGCATGTGCTCCTGCTGTTAAGGGGGAAAGGCAATACATAGGAAACAGGGGTAGGGGTTTTCAACCAGATAGTGAAAACCTTCACTCAGTCTAAGGGATAAACTTGTTACATCTCCCACCGCTAGTTACAGAAGGTTTTGGTAATGGGGGCAAACAGGGTGTGTGTGCAGCCTGATATGCCGAATGATGAACATCAGCAGCTTAACACACTTGCAACGTCTCCTTGAGATCACATGATTACCAAATTTCTTAGAAGGCAAACACAGGTTTGTCCAAGAAAAACATACAGCTCAGCTTTCCAAAATTTTTCAGAGGACTTTTAATTCCAACATCCTCCCACGGCTAAATCTCTCTCATTCCTGTCCAAATGTATGACTTGACAGGCAGACTTTCTGCGGTGTGTATCACTTACAACGCAACTTTTACGTCGTAATGCTGTTACAACGCAGCTATTACAACGCAGGCTCCATTACATCGGATGCCATTACAACGCATGGCATTACATAGCAGATGGTATTACAACGCATACCATTACATCGTAAGTATTGGTAAGTATATATATTTTTTTTATTTTATTTAATATTATTTAATTGATTTAATTATTAATTATAAATAAAAATAAATAAAAATATTTATTTATGTTTTTAAATATTATAAATTAAATATATTAATTTAAGTAATTTTTTTAAATAAGTATGAGTATAGGACTATATGTTTTGGGGTACTGAGGTATATGTTTTGGGGTGTTTGGGTATTTTTAGGTTTTAGGGCAGGGTTTTGGGTTACAGGGGTGTTTTTAGGTTTTAGGGCAAGGTTTGGGTTTTGGGGTACAGGGGTGTTTTTAGGTTTTAGGGCAGGGTTTTGGGTTTTGGGGTACAGGGGTGTTTTTAGGTTTTAGGGCAGGTTTTGGGGTACAGGGGTGTTTTTAGGTTTTAGGGCAGGGTTTGGGTTTTGGGGTACAGGGGTGTTTTTAGGTTTTAGGGCAAGGTTTGGGTTTTGGGGTACAGGGGTGTTTTTAGGTTTTAGGGCAGGGTTTTGGGTTTTGGGGTACAGGGGTGTTTTTAGGTTTTAGGGCAGGGTTTGGGTTTTGGGGTACAGGGGTGTTTTTAGGTTTTAGGGCAGGGTTTGGGTTTTGGGGTACAGGGGTGTTTTTATGTTTTAGGGCAGGGTTTGGGTTTTGGGGTACAGGGGTGTTTTTAGGTTTTAGGGCAAGGTTTGGGTTTTGGGGTACAGGGGTGTTTTTAGGTTTTAGGGCAGGGTTTTGGGTTTGGGGTACAGGGGTGTTTTTAGGTTTTAGGGTAAGGTTTGGGTTTTGGGGTACAGGGGTGTTTTTAGGTTTTAGGGCAGGGTTTGGGTTTTGGGGTACAGGGGTGTTTTTAGGTTTTAGGGCAGGGTTTGGGTTTTGGGGTACAGGGGTGTTTTTAGGTTTTAGGGCAGGGTTTGGGTTTTGGGGTACAGGGGTGTTTTTAGATTTTAGGGCAGGGTTTGGGTTTTGGGGTACAGGGGTTTGTGTTTTGGGTTAATTAAATTATATTTACCATTTTTAAATTAATTAAAAGATATTTAATAAATTAAATAAATTTTATTTCATTAATTACATTTTTAAATTAAATTAATTAAATTAAATACATTATTTCAATTAATTTAATTTAATATCAATTATAAAAATATGTACATTAAGTTAATTTTATTATTTTAATTAAATTAAATTATTCCCATTTTTTTATTGAAATTACATTTATTAAATAGATATTATTTTATTAAATTAAATTAATGGCTATTTTAAAATGTATTTTATTTAAATTAATTAAATTAAATTAATTAAATTAACTTAATAAAAATTTTTTAAAAAGGTATACTTACCTATACTTACGATGTAATGCCATGCGTTGTAATACCATCTGCTATGTAATGCCATGCGTTGTAATGGCATCCGTTGTAATGGATCCTGCGTTGTAAAAATTCCGTTGTAACGGAATGCGACGTAAAAATCCGCGTTGTACTGACACCAATCCACTTTCTGCAAGACTAAGTGGATTTCTGCAAGGAAATCCTCATTCTTAGAATTATGATTTCTGTATCGCATGCTGAAATCCTTGTAGCATTAATCAGAACTGTTTCTGTTGAACAAGCTCCGCAGATACTAGCTTGTTCACTGAAGCTATAAAGAGAAATGAGAATGTGCTTTTTCGGAGTTGTTAATGATAAGGATGAACCTGGGATTGGTTACCTTCAGTTTAAGACAGGCGCACAGAACCCAGGCCAGGATGAATATGAACAAATCTCTGAGAGAAGTTTATTTCATTGTTTGTAGAGGAGTACATGCAAAGATGTATTTTATCTGTGATCTAGTGAATTACAAATGTATTTGTGAAAAATTAAGTGCCACGACCCTTCACGGGAGGACTGCAGCTTGCACAAACCATTGCCCCCCCAGTCATGCCAATCACAGCACCTACACACTGAGAAACCTTCACACTCCTACAAGTTTCAGAGTTCAGAATATTCCAAGCCAATCAAAGGTATAATAATGGCTTGAAGGGCAATTATAATTCTTTTTTCATGTAATTTAACACATTAAACACTGTTGTTGTGCTCATCTGAATATTAGACAGACAGCACTACAATGTGGTGAACTGGGATTTACTGCTGGTGCGGAAAAATATGTGACGGTGCCAAGCACCGGAAACCACCGCATCAAATTAAGCAATGAGTGTTTGTTTAGTTGGGCTCTGACATGGTTCATATAAATGCAAAATGATGTTAAATCAAAAGTATACCATCAAGATCTTATTGTTTTACATATAGCGAAGAATTGTTTGGTAGTCTCAATGACAGTGAGGTGTTTAGGTCTGCTTTACACAATGAAATATCTTTTCCGGGTAAGAAAGTACTGCTTTTATCCAACAGATATTCCAATATCGAGAATGCAAAAAGTTAAGACTAATATTATGTTCTGCAATTCTGGCTGTGGAAAGACAAAGGTGTTTGCAAAGAGACTCAATACTACTAGTAGTTTAACTCTAGAGTAAACTAGACTCACACACTGCTTCCAGATCACTAACCACCATTCTATGGTTTCAAAGAATCAGCAGTAAGACCAATAGTAAAAAAATATGGCATTTTCAACTGTCCATTCAAAATCAGAGCGGACTTTCGCCTGTTTCCTATTAAAAAAACCTTGACTAGATGTACACCCAGCTTGGGCACATAATATAGTTTGGCTGATATACATTTGCAGGTTTGATTTGGTGTAAATTACTTTGGTTTGACATAGGCACATACTACACATGTTTGTAATGTTTTACTCTGTCTAAACCTAACCATAAAAAGTTTATGACCAAAAACAAACCTCGGAGTACACTATATATATACTCTGACGGAGGTTTCAGGAGCCCTGTCGAAAGCATAATTTCATAATGAGAAACCACTACAGTCATCAGCTAGCCTCTATGTTACATGCCAGCCACTAAGTTGTGCTTGTCCGACCATCGCAAAAAGTATACTTTCAAGTCTGTGCCAATTTCAGATAGACCTGACAAGTAACATGATGGAAATCTGTTTAGGACAGACCATGGAGCTCTCTTCAGTCTATCAGGCCAAAAGAAAGAGCTTTTTAATCAGAAACAGTAGTAACAAACAAGGACAGAAGGCTACTGCCAAAATAACTGCTGCTATGAATCTAGGGTCAGATGTACGACGGGCGCATTTAGCGACTCGCAAACTGCGCTCAATTGCGAGTCGTAATTTGCGAGTCACTAAATGCCATGTACAACAGTGTCAGAGACACTGTTTGCGATTCCCAATGGGGTCTCAAATTGCATGCCTCATGAATATTCATGAGGCACTCGCAATTCACGACCCCATTGGGAATGACTGGCCCTCCCAGGGATGGTGGCCTGCTGGGCTCAGCAGACCTCCATGTCTGGGACTGCTTTTAAATAAAGCGTTTTTTTTTTAATGCAGCCTTTTCTTTAAAGGAAAACGGGATGAATTTTAAAAAAAAGTTAAATGTTTTTGCTGGGACCACTGCCTGCTCTTAAAAAAGGTTTGTACATGCATTGCCCAAGGGGAATGGGTCCCCTGGGGACCACTTCCCGTTTGCGAGTGCTTTACCACCCTCTTGAAGAGGGTGGTAAACTGCAAGTATTTTGCAACCGCAATTGCTGTCGCAAAACATTCTTACATGGCTTGTGGGGTTGCTATAGGGTTGCTTTTAAGAAGGGAACGCCCCTTCCTAATAGCAAGTCGCAAAACACTATTTAGCAGCTGATAACCAGCATTTTTGCGACCAATGTAGTAATTTGTGAACCGACCTATATACTAATAGGCTAGTTTGCAAATTGCTGATTGCTAGTGCATTGTAATTGGACCAACCTCATGAATAATAATGAGCTAGGTTGCAAATTGTGACTCACTAGGAATCGTAGCTATTACAGGCAGGCATGTGGAATTCCTATAGCCCGACGCCCTGGACATATTTTTTGGGGTCAAGGGCAACCAGTTTTAATGTGTATTTTGTCCTTGGGACAAGTAGGCCCAACCCCCTGCAGCACACACCCTTTGGCTGCCAGTTTCCAGTACCACATTAAGGATCAGGGAAGGGTACTGCCTGTAGTTAACTTAATATTTGTGTGCCTGTGTTAATGCTGATCAAACTTCTATTTATGGTTCATTATTTGAAAGCCTTTATTATTAGGGTGAGCGCGCTAAGTAAATGTACGTTCTGACTGCACTACTGACAGTGGCTCCAGTATGAAAATGTGTCCACACGGTTTCAAAGTTTAGCAACATGAGGCTTTGCATGATGCTCACAGAATGCTCTCTGATTAGATGCAAATATTTGCAGAAGCTTGAAAGCAAGATTAATGTTTCTTTGCTTTCAATATGAAATACTCCTAAAAATGAAAGTCGGGAAAAAACATTTTGGTAAACTACTTTAAAATTTCAGGTACCATTTCTTTGCAGCCTCATTTAGTAAAATGTGTTGATGCATGCTAGTATTTTCCCAAAAATATTCATATTGGAAAATTTGTGTAACCAGTTTCAATAAGATTATGGGAAACAAAAATAAACAAGCCTTGGCAAAGCCAGAAGGTCTGGGATGGTTGCCTGCGGGGGTCGGTCGACCACCAAGTCTGTGACTACTTTTAAATAAAGCAATTTTTTTTAATGTAACCCGTTTTCCTTTTTTAAAGCAGGCAGGGGTTAGTGGAACCACTGCCCACTTTAAAAAAATGTTTTTGTCAAATTTCAGAAAGGGGAAGAAGTCCCTTGTGGACTCTTTCCCGTTTGTAAATGGCTTACCTCATCCTTTGAGGTGGTGGTAAAAGATTAACGTGTTGCAACCAGAATACGGTTGTAACACATTATTACATACCAATACAAATGGCTATTTGGAAGAGACGCCCTAAACATGCAGATTCCAAATACCAATTTGGACTTTGGTCTCAAACACAAATTGCGATTCGTAAGAAAATACTTTTTGCATTTGCATAACGGCCCGATTCTGTGAATCGGACCTTTTGCGACAGAGAAAACACTACATACATTCGGCCCAAAGTCCGGAACCGCATCAAGAGAGAGAAATTAACAAAGAATCGCAATTACCATACAAAAAGTATAAAACAAAAACACTATTCGGATTAACTACAGGGACCAATGGAGAGAGACAGACTTAGAAATAAAGTGCAATCACATCTTGGAATGGTATAAAATAAAGACGTAAATGTAGTGGCACGGTTGCACCTGTGATGGTGTAGATTCAAGAGTAATAACCTTTATTTGCCATAGGTAATGAGATGTGCTGAGGCCACAAGGTAATAATGCTTTCTGTGGACAACCCTATCCCCACTTAAATAGTGAAGGATAGGTTGAGAACACATTAGCAGTTCTACAAAAAAATAAAGAATAATTAATCAGGCTATTACAGAATACATACTCGAAGCTCTCTATGTTCTGTGTCCAGTGGCACAGGTGCAAGGGAGGAAGCAGGTATGCCCAGGATGTTGAAATGTGTGCTATCCAGGCAGGACCGTGAATCCTAGGGACCATGTTGTTGAAAACGGCACTAGAGTCGACGTCTGGCGATGAGGGTTATTTCAAGAAGCATACATTTGCTACTAGATAACCTAATCGTTAATTGCAACACATTTGCTTATTTAAATTATTTTCTCACCTATGTCAGTGTATGGGGTAAATAATTTCTGCACCACGGGTTCTAGGTCTTCTTTAGCAGTTTTCACTGAAGAGCAGGTAAGATGAACCAAATCTGCGTTTGGAAGAAAAATAAGTCACTTGGTTTTGCAGAAAATATGGAACATATGCACCCCACAGCAAAAATGATAATTACTATCTTGTTTTATCCACCACCATAAGATTATATAATGTCATTGTTTAAGCAACAACATATACTGACGACCGAACCTATGTTAGCCCAAAGGTAGGCAAAACGCACCAAAAGTTAACTTTATACAGGCATCGTCCTTGCAAGTGTTTTTTTTTATTTTAAAAAAAGGGGCGGTTTCATCTGGCAAAATAAGATTATATTCAGTTTCAAAACAATTTAAGTGGATAATAATTATTCGCGCAAAACTATATTATTAAAATTGACCATTTTTAATAACGTAAGATCACAAAAAGGACGAAAAATGAATTGGGCCTTCCTGTACCTTATCTCGTTAAGAGTTAGGTCTCTTCACCCCCGGCAGCTAGTATACTGATGGTCTTTTCTTTCTTTACAGTGCGGGTACTCGAAATTCCTACTATAGAAGCGAACACATTCAGCCTGATGGATAGCCTTTATCTTCCTAGTGTCCCGGCTATCAACCATGGGAGTAGGGAAGACCTTGCTAATTGGGCCACGCGGTCATCACATTCATTACAATAATGCAACATCCAGCATCAGACTATGTATAGCTCATTATACCTTACAAAATGTACATAAAGAATCTGAGTCTCAAAGGTTTTGCCTTCACCTACTCTTGTAGTACCACTGGCTTACTCATTACTCCCCATGTAGGCATATTTGACACCCTCTGAAGTCAGAACACGCTTATAAGACATCCATCACCAGCAACTTCTTACAAGTGCGTCTTGATCTTATAATAATGCCATCTCCTTCAGCCTGTCAGAAACTCTAAGAGGAGTCTCTTCATAGTCTCTGTGCTGGAACCACGGGGAAAAGCTCAAATCTATACCACTTCTGAATAAACGGGCTAGTCTTAATGTGTTTGCATGCCATCTCGCCTGGCAAACTCGGACGGAAGGTGTGGGCTCTCCACCTTCACGCAGGGAGGAATGTCAGATCTCAGCAGGAGCAAGCCAAGCTCTGGAACTACTGAAAAATGCAAAGAAAAAATTAATACTTGGACCAAATATTTAAACCTAAAAAAATTAAAATTAAATAAAACCTCCCAACAGTAGCAGTTTTTAGCAGTGAGGTCCCCTAAAAAGAGCCATAAATCTTTAGAAGTTGCCTGAATGGAAAGAATATTCAACAAGCTTATCTAACTAAAGATGTCTCATCTTTGAATACTCCCAAAGTGCTAAACTGGATCAGAAAACTTTTCTTTAGAAGTGCTCCTGTGCAGCACTACGTGGCGAGGGGCAGCTCTGAACTGGCTCAGAAGCATCTCGTAAGTGATGAAGCAGAGCAGCATATAAGCACCGCCTCTGAATACTGATGTTAGTTTCTTGTCTTTTCAATGTCCAAGTCATTGTATGTGGAGCATGAGCAATTGTTGGTACAAGTGTGCTGAATATAAACTTGGGACCTTTTTAGATTTTAAAAAGAGGCCACTCCGCAAAATGAGTAGGTGAGAGAGTAGCGAGGAATCTGTGGTTAGGTAGAGTATCTACCAGTAAGAGCGTTACCAAAGGTAAGTAACTTGTTCTTCTGACGAATACTTCTACCTGCAGATTCCTCAGCTTAGAATCAATATCAAAGCAGTAACTCTCTGTAGGAAGGGGGAGGCTCTAGTTGGCGCAGTGTAACACTAGCAACAAGCAGGGACTCTCTCTTCCTCGTCAGGGCTGAGGGTTACCTTCCAGACAACCTCTGCTTACCCTCTAGGTAGTGTGGCTTAAGCAGTCGTAGGCTAATCTTTGGGGCACATAGGGTTAAACACTTGCAATATTACACCGTCACAACCAACCCACCACACAATGAGACCAAACTGTATTCTGTAAAAATATATATCTTTATATAAACTTCAAGCAGGCTGGTGAATACAGTTATCAGACTTTCAAATGGCGGTTCCAAGCTACTTAGTTCAAGTTGCCACAGTTCTTTCTAGCAATAAGCGTTCTTTAGGGCCTTCTGGCCGGTTCAACAAAGTTCTTGTGGAGCGGGCGGCTTCCAGGGGAGCTGTCCCACGTCGCGTTGCCTTCCCGGGGTCGCTGTTCGTTGCGGCTCTCAGCCGAGCAGGTCACGGGTCATCCGGGGCAGCGGTGCTCTGTGGCGACAGGGTCCTTTCCTCGTCGTCCGCTCCGACCCTGGAGGCGGCGGCTGTTGTGGTGGCGGCCAGTGGCAGTACGGTCCCCAAGTGCAGGACGTACCCAGCCAAGGGCCGGTTGCAGCTGTGCGCTCACAGCTGAGCTGTCGGGCAGGATACCGACCAGAGGGGGGTTCTCACAGGGCGGCTGTCCGTCTTTGCAGGTGGGCTGACGGCTCGAAGCACAGTCAGCTCGGGAGCTTGGACCGGACGGGTCCTCCTTCGCTTTGCTCTCGGTTCCCGGTGCAGATGCGGTCACGGTGCTCAGGCCAGCGGTGGCTGGACCACACTTTGCTCTCGCTGTTGCCTTGGGTCCCGGTCACGGTGTTCGGGAGGATATCGATACCTTGGATTACGGGGAGCGTGGCAGGCTTGCCCAGCGCTCCCAGACCCCTCTGTCAGTACTGCAGCGATAAGCAGCACACACAGTCGCTTTCTTCAGGGTGTAGCGCCCACTGGTCCTGGGGCGCTGGTCAGGGGGCAAGTTCAGCAGCAAGCCCTTGGAGATCGTTTCAGCAGAGTTTGGCACAAAGTCTTGTCAAGCAAAAGTCTTCTCGCAGTCTTTCCTTTTTCCTCTCCTTCGGCAGCAAGGCACCAGACACAGGCAAGAGACAGCACTCTTCCTTGTCCTTCACGGTCCTTCTTGTCGGGCAGAGTTCCTTCTGTAGCCCAAACCGGATCTAATTTTCAAGGAGCAGGGCTCCTTCTTTTATACGGTATTTCTTTTGTTCTCCCAGGCCAGGGGGGCCTTTGCATAGCCACTTTCAGTCCTTGAGTACCCTGGTGGGTGTACTCCGGCTTCTGCTTTCAGTGTGAGGGGCAGGCGCATCAGACGCCCCACAGGAGGTGGAGCCAGCATTGTGCGGACAGGGGCCGCCAGAGTACCTTGTTGATGGGGCTTCGTCCTTCCTGAGCCAGGTGTCGGCTGAGTCATCAGTCGCTCCCCAGGAGGGTGGAGCCAGCATTGTGGTGGCAGAGCACAGCAAGATCCAGAGTCAAGAGCCACTCCTACCTCCCACTAAGGTGTAATCTGCGCATTCACAACCTGTCATCCCCCAGCCCTGTCACTCACACATCCCAGACAGTCAGATACACATACCAGCAGAGGCGGGCTGAAATGGTTAGGCAAGCAAACGCTAACTTTCAAAAAGTAGCGTTTGCAAACACAGGAGACTAAAATAAACTTGACTACAAGAAATATTTTATCATCCCGAGTTTAGGCATACTAAACACGACTCGCTACCATGCTCCTTGAGCCTGCTGGGATTATAGGGTGTAATAATTCCAGCAGCTCAGTCTGGCCTAATGGAAGCAGGTAGCCTTCCATAGTGAAATACGATTTTGGTTGTAAGTCACTACCAGGACATGCCCCACACATCAGGGCCTGTCCTACCTTACATCTACAACGCACCTTGCCCGCAGGCCTACCATAGGGGTGACTAATATGTAGTCAAGGGAAGGTTCAGGGGCTGGCAAGTGGGTGCACTTGCCCAGCTAGCGTGACAGTACGAGACCGCACGCGGGTTCTGCGGTCGCAGTCCCCAGACACATCTTTACGGCTGCTTCGGTGGGTGGCGCAACCAGCGCTGCAGGCCCACCAGCAGTATTGGCATCTACAAGCCCCGGCACTCCTAGTGCACTTTACTAGGGACTAACAGTAAACCCAATGAACCAATCATAGATACCAATCGCATGTACAATTTACAGTAGGGAGCACTTGCACTGCGGCACGGGTCGGCCGTGGCGCAGTGCCCTGAGTATCGGAAAACCAGCAAAACATCGGAGGCACATCAGCAAAAAGTGGAAGGGAAACTCACGCCAAGGTGCCAGGTCTAACATGTGTCCCCTCCAGCTGAAATGTGGGGGGAACTACCCTTCCCCAGGGAGTTCCACATCACTAAGGCGGAAAAATCTGGACAGACCGTCAGCGTTGGCGTGATCGGTGCCAGGGCGGTGTGCCACCGTAAAGTCCATACTCTGTAGAGAAATGGACCACCTCAACAGTTTCGGGTTTTCACCCCTCATTTGCATCAACCATCTGAGGGGCCTGTGGTCCGTCTGAACTCGGAAGTGAGACCCAAACAAGTAGGGTCTTAGCTTCTTCAGCGCCCAGACCACAGCAAATGCTTCACGCTCTATTGCACTCCACCTACTTTCCCGTGGAAGTAACCTCCTACTTATGAAGGCTACGGGTTGGTCAAAGCCCTCCTCAGTCATCTGTGAAAGAACAGCCCCTACACCATGCTCTGAAGCGTCTGTTTGCACTATGAATTCCTTGGAGAAATCAGGAGCCAGGAGCACGGGCGCCGTGCACATGGCAGTCTTCAGGGTGTCAAAAGCCTTCTGACAGGTGTCAGTCCAAATCACATTCCTGGGCTGCTTCTTCGAAGTCAGCTCTGTCAAGGGGGTCACGATCGTGCCATAGCCCTTGACAAACCTCCTGTAATACCCAGTGAGCCCCAGGAAGGCTCTCACTGCAGTCTGGGTCTTGGGGGGTTCCCAAGCCAGGATGGTCTCGATTTTGGGTTGCAAGGGTGCTACCTTGCCACTCCCCACTTGGTGTCCCAAGTACACCACTGAACCCTGCCCAATCTGGCACTTGCTTGCCTTGATTGTGAGGCCTGCTCTGCGCAGGGCCATCAACACTTCCCAGAGGTGTCGCAGGTGTTCTGGCCAGGTGCCACTGAACACCGCGATGTCATCCAGGTAGGTGGCACTGAACTCGTCCAGCCCAGCCAACACCTGGTTGACCAATCTCTGAAAGGTGGCAGGGGCATTCTTCATTCCAAATGGCATAACCCGGAACTGGAAATGCCCATCTGGTGTAGAGAATGCCGACCTCTCCTTTGCCCCATCGGTCAAGGCGATCTGCCAGTACCCAGACGTCAAATCAAACGTACTGAGGAACCGGGCAGCCCCTAGCCGATCAATGAGTTCATCAGCTCTGGGGATGGGGTGCGCGTCAGTCTTCGTGACTGAATTGAGTCCTCTGTAGTCCACACAGAACCGGAGTTCGGGTGTGGCTCCCGGCGCAGCAGCCTTTGGGACCAAGACCACGGGGCTGGACCAAGGACTGCTGGAAGACTCAACCACCCCAAGGGCAAGCATCTTGGAGACCTCCTCCTTGATGCAGGCCCGGACCCTGTCAGTCACTCTGTAAGCCTGATGCTTCACAGGTAAGCTGTCTCCAGTGTCCACAACATGGACGCACCAATCTGTGACACTCGGAACCAGGGAGAACAGATCTGGAAACTGCCCCAGCAACTGGCGGCAGTCTTCCTGTTGTTCGGGGGTCAGGGTGGGTGAGAGGTTAACTCCATCCACTGACCCATCTTTCTCACAGGCCACTAAGAGGTCAGGGAGAGGCTCCGACTCCTCCTCCATTCCGTCATCAGTTGCCAGCAACATGCCCACTTCGGACCTTCGCAAGTGGGGCTTGAGGCGGTTGCCATGTAGGACCCTCAAAGGGTTCCTGGGCGTCTTCATGTCCACCAAGTATGTCACTGGGCTCTTGTGCTCCACAACCTCAAATGGGCCTGTCCACTTATCCTGAAGGGCACAGGGCTCCACTGGGGCCAGGACATACACCTCTTGTCCAGGCTGAAGCTCGACCAGAGTGGCATTCTGGTCGTACCACCGCTTCATCTCCTCCTGGCTCGCTTCCAGATTTGCCTCGGCAAGTTGTCTGAAGCGTCTGGTCTGGTTTCTGAAGGCCAGCATGTAGCTATATACATTCTGGGGAGGTTTCCTGGGAGATTGCTCCCAGCCTTCCTTTACCAAACTCAGTGGTCCTCTCACGGGGTGACCGTACAGCAGTTCAAAGGGGCTGAACCCTAAGGACTTCTGTGGCACCTCGCGATATGCAAAGAGCAGGCATGGTAAGAGGACGTCCCACTTACGCCTCATTAGACCTTCCAGGCCCATGATCATGCCTTTCAGGGTTCGGTTGAATCTTTCAACCAACCCGTTACCTTGGGGATGGTAAGGTGTGGTGAACTTGTACGTTACGCCACACTCTTGCCAAAGGGACCTCATATACTTGGATATGAAGTTGGTCCCCCTGTCGCTCACCACCTCTAGAGGGAATCCTACTCGTGAGAAAATTCCCATCAGTGCCCGTCCCACCACGGGGGCCGTCACTGTCCTCAGAGGGATGGCTTCAGGGTACCGGGTGGCATGATCCACCAAGACCAGGATGAACCTGTTGCCCATGGCTGTCTTGGGGTCCAGAGGCCCAACGATGTCAATACCCACTCGCTGGAATGGCGTACCAACCACAGGGAAGGGTTGGAGGGGAGCCTTGTTCTTCCCTCCGGTCTTCCCACTTGCCTGGCAAGTTGGACAGGTTCTACAATGAGCATCTGAGCTCTTGTGCATTTGGGGCCAGTAAAAGTGGGTGACAAGCCTGTCATAGGTCTTGTCCATCCCCAAATGTCCTGCTAAAGGCACATCGTGAGCCAGACCAAGTAGGAAGGCTCTGAACTTCTGGGGTACCACCAGCACACGGGCTGACCCAGGTTCAGCAGTCTTAGGCTCTGAATACAGGAGGTCGTTCTCCCAGTACACATAATGTGTTTTGGCCTGAACACCATTGGCCTGGTCTGCAGCCTGCTGCCGCATACCCACGAGAGAAGGACATTCTTTCTGCTCCTTGCAGAATTCCTCCCTGGAGGGTCCTCCTTCTTGCTGCCAATGGGTCAGCTCAGGCAGGTCCCCCAGTTCGGCGATCTGTTCCCCTGTAGGCTCCAGGGCATCCCCCTCAGGGTCTGCTTCCTCCTGGACCGTGGGAACTTCAGGGACCGGTTTCCCGCGCCCCCTGCGCCTTCTCCCTAAGGCCGGTTCCTGGGCCTCTCCTTCAGGCCCCAGGACCTCTTGATCACCCCTACTGGCTGCCATTGACCGGGTGGTCACGCACGCCCAGTCAGGCAGACCCACCATCCGCAGGTGAGTCGTTTTCTCCACCTTTTCCCAAGGGGAGTGCTCCAAGTCATTCCCTAGCAAACAGTCAACAGGCATGGTTTTTCTTACACAGACCTGCAGAGTACCAGAGACCCCCCCCCACTCGAAGGGAACTTGAGCCATCGGACACTGACTCTCCGAATTATCAGCGTTGATAACCCTACAGTAGGCATGGGGTACAACCTGCTCTTGAGACACCAGGTGCTGCCTCACTGCAGTCACACTGGCTCCTGTGTCTCAAAGAGCCTCAGCTTCCTTGCCGTTGATGACCACCACCTGCCCATATTTCTTAGTGTTAGAGGGCAGGTAGTTTGTAGGGATCATCTCACTGTCTCCTAGCGAGACTAGGGTCATGTGAACGGGATCTCCACCCCCCGGGACCATCACTTCTTCTCCTAAGTGAACACTAGTCACTTGACGGGGCGGAGCACCAGTGGGTGCGGGTTTTCCAAACAGGCGACACTTGGGGTCACTGGATATGTGCCCAGGCTCGCCACATTTGTAACAATTGAAGGGCCCCTTTGGAACAGGCTTACCTGTCGGGGCCCCATTCTGCTTTGGGGGTGGGGGAGGCTGAGAACCTTGCTGCTGGTTCCCCTGGGAACTACTTTGGGGGCCTTTTTGGAACCCTTTCTGTTTTCCCCCCTTGTCCCCCCCGCTCTTCTGCTGGGGACCCTGCCCACTCTTGGCGGAGTCTCCCACGGGACCCTTGTGGACCCTGGTTCTGAGCCAGCGGTCCGCCTCCTCAGCAAGCTTCCTCGGGTTGGACAGCTTGCTATCGATCAGGTGTTGGCGTAACTCAGGAAAACAGTGATCAGACAAGTGCTCCCATGCAATTAAATCAAAGAGACCTTGAAAATCATTCACTTGGCTACCCTTCACCCAACCATCCAGTGCTCTGCAAAAATAAGTCACATACTCCACATACATATTCCCAGGCCGCTTAGTACATCCCCTAAACTTCTGTCTATACATTTCAGGGGTAAGCCCGTACCTGTTCATTAAAGCTTTTTTCATGTGGGAATAGGATCTCTGATTTTCAACGGGCAAATCTAGCAAGGTATCTCGCCCTTCGCTAAGGAACCTTCCCCACAACCCCGCTCCCCAATCCTTGTCAGGGACCCGGTGGGAGGACATGGCTACCTCGTATGCCCTAAACCACTGTCCTATGTCATCCCCCTTAAAGAACTCTTTAACTACGTCCTTAGGGATGTGCACTCTTGACTCTACCTGCACTGGCGATGTGCTGCCACCAGAGGGAGGATGATCCAAGCCTCTCTCCTTCAGACTCATCTCCCTCATTTTCACTTCGTAATCCATTTGGTGCTTTCGCTCTTCCAGCGCCATTCTTTTTGTTTCAAGCTCCAGTTGGATTTTTAATTCTGCCAGCTTTCTTTCGTGATTCCTTGTTTCTTTCCTGTCTGCCAGCTCCTCTGGCGACAGGCCTTTACCAAAGCTGTGCAGGCTGTCTTGCCTTTCGAGATCCACCAGATCCACAGGTGCATTCTGCTCCTCCGTTGTGTCTTGCTCCGCGAGGGCATCTTGATCCTCCGGGGCCTTTCTGGACTCTATCCAGGCTTTCAGGGCCTTGTAGAGCTGTGGCTTGTTCTTGCAACCGGTGTGTGGAACCTTGAGTTTCTTGCAAAAGAACTTCAGTTCCGTTCTGGAGTATTTATCCAGCTTTGTGGCGTCCCACTCCACCTCCAACATCTCATAGGTCGTGGACTCCGCTCCATCCAGGCTCTTCGTGCCCGGCATGGTTTCCACACTCGGAATCTTCTTTCGGCATGATCTCAAAAGCAAAGTCTGTGGCTAAGTAACTGGACTGAAATCACTGTGCAATGGTCAGAAGTTAAGGTATAGATACTGCAAGTGTAAATTCGAAAATACTCACCGCTGCGTCCAATGTAGGAAGGGGCAGGCTCTAGTTGGCGCAGTGTAACACTAGCGACAAGCAGGGACTCTCTCTTCCTCGTCAGGGCTGAGGGTTACCTTCCAGACAACCTCTGCTTACCCTCTAGGTAGTGTGGCTTAAGCAGTCGTAGGCTAATCTTTGGGGCACATAGGGTTAAACACTTGCAATATTACACCGTCACAACCAACCCACCACACAATGAGACCAAACTGTATTCTGTAAAAATATATATCTTTATATAAACTTCAAGCAGGCTGGTGAATACAGTTATCAGACTTTCAAATGGCGGTTCCAAGCTACTTAGTTCAAGTTGCCACAGTTCTTTCTAGCAATAAGCGTTCTTTAGGGCCTTCTGGCCGGTTCAACAAAGTTCTTGTGGAGCGGGCGGCTTCCAGGGGAGCTGTCCCACGTCGCGTTGCCTTCCCGGGGTCGGTGTTCGTTGCGGCTCTCAGCCGAGCAGGTCACGGGTCATCCGGGGCAGCGGTGCTCTGTGGCGACAGGGTCCTTTCCTCGTCGTCCGCTCCGACCCTGGAGGCGGCGGCTGTTGTGGTGGCGGCCAGTGGCAGTACGGTCCCCAAGTGCAGGACGTACCCAGCCAAGGGCCGGTTGCAGCTGTGCGCTCACAGCTGAGCTGTCGGGCAGGATACCGACCAGAGGGGGGTTCTCACAGGGCGGCTGTCCGTCTTTGCAGGTGGGCTGACGGCTCGAAGCACAGTCAGCTCGGGAGCTTGGACCGGACGGGTCCTCCTTCGCTTTGCTCTCGGTTCCCGGTGCAGATGCGGTCACGGTGCTCAGGCCAGCGGCGGCTGGACCTCACTTTGCTCTCGCTGTTGCCTTGGGTCCCGGTCACGGTGTTCGGGAGGATATCGATACCTTGGATTACGGGGAGCGTGGCAGGCTTGCCCAGCGCTCCCAGACCCCTCTGTCAGTACTGCAGCGATAAGCAGCACACACAGTCGCTTTCTTCAGGGTGTAGCGCCCACTGGTCCTGGGGCGCTGGTCAGGGGGCAAGTTCAGCAGCAAGCCCTTGGAGATCGTTTCAGCAGAGTTTGGCACAAAGTCTTGTCAAGCAAAAGTCTTCTCGCAGTCTTTCCTTTTTCCTCTCCTTCGGCAGCAAGGCACCAGACACAGGCAAGAGACAGCACTCTTCCTTGTCCTTCACGGTCCTTCTCGTCGGGCAGAGTTCCTTCTGTAGCCCAAACCGGATCTAATTTTCAAGGAGCAGGGCTCCTTCTTTTATACGGTATTTCTTTTGTTCTCCCAGGCCAGGGGGGCCTTTGCATAGCCACTTTCAGTCCTTGAGTACCCTGGTGGGTGTACTCCGGCTTCTGCTTTCAGTGTGAGGGGCAGGCGCATCAGACGCCCCACAGGAGGTGGAGCCAGCATTGTGCGGACAGGGGCCGCCAGAGTACCTTGTTGATGGGGCTTCGTCCTTCCTGGGCCAGGTGTCGGCTGAGTCATCAGTCGCTCCCCAGGAGGGTGGAGCCAGCATTGTGGTGGCAGAGCACAGCAAGATCCAGAGTCAAGAGCCACTCCTACCTCCCACTAAGGTGTAATCTGCGCATTCACAACCTGTCATCCCCCAGCCCTGTCACTCACACATCCCAGACAGTCAGATACACATACCAGCAGAGGCGGGCTGAAATGGTTAGGCAACCAAACGCTAACTTTCTAAAAGTAGCGTTTGCAAACACAGGAGACTAAAATAAACTTGACTACAAGAAATATTTTACCATCCTGAGTTCAGGCATACTAAACACGACTCGCTACCATGCTCCTTGAGCCTGCTGGGATTATAGGGTGTAATAATTCCAGCAGCTCAGTCTGGCCTAATGGAAGCAGGTAGCCTTCCATAGTGAAATACGATTTTGGTTGTAAGTCACTACCAGGAAATGCCACACACATCAGGGCCTGTCCTACCTTACATCTACAACGCACCTTGCCCGCAGGCCTACCATAGGGGTGACTAATATGTAGTCAAGGGAAGGTTCAGGGGCTGGCAAGTGGGTGCACTTGCCCAGCTAGCGTGACAGTACGAGACCGCACGCGGGTTCTGCGGTCGCAGTCCCCAGACACATCTTTACGGCTGCTTCGGTGGGTGGCGCAACCAGCGCTGCAGGCCCACCAGCAGTATTGGCATCTACAAGCCCCGGCACTCCTAGTGCACTTTACTAGGGACTAACAGTAAACCCAATGAACCAATCATGGATACCAATCGCATGTACAATTTACAGTAGGGAGCACTTGCACTGCGGCACGGGTCGGCCGTGGCGCAGTGCCCTGAGTATCGGAAAACCAGCAAAACATCGGAGGCACATCAGCAAAAAGTGGAAGGGAAACTCACGCCAAGGGGCCAGGTCTAACACTCTCTAAGGTGGAGGGTCTGTAGAGTGGACTCAAACCAAAATTTCTAGCATGACCAAGTGGGGCGAAGTGCCCCTCCCTTCTGAGCTCACTGTCAAGGCAGTAGTGCTACATGAACGTATGCAATGAGGCCCACACAGTGGCTTTGAAGAGGACAGGGACAGGCAATCTATGAGCAAAAGCAATGGTAGCAGCATTAGCCCTAGTAGAATGGGCTCAGAATATCATAGGGCTGCTTATTGGCTAGTGCACAGCAGATCTTGATGCAGAGAACTATCACCTCAACAGGGTCCTCTTCTGCAAGTCAGTCCCTTTCTTCGTCCCAAAGAACTCCACAAAAAGCTGATTGTCCACAGGGTATTCCTTGGTACAATCAATGTATAAGCTCTACCCCTCTTGGGGTTAAGCCAATGGAGCCTCTGCATCTCATTCACGGGGTGATGAGGAACAAAGAATGCTGGTAAAGCAATGGATTGTTCAACACAGAAGGGAGTCATGACTTTTGGCAAACATGGTGCCTGAGTGGTCAGTATCAGCTTGTCCTTGAAAAGGGTAGTCTATGGCAATGGCACTAAAAGTGCCTGGGGTTCACTCATGAGACACACTGACATAGTCATAATGAAGAAGACGTTTTTTAAGGTCAGGAGACACAGCAAACAACTATGAACCATCTCCAAGTGTGTACAAATAAGAAATGCCAAGACCAAGTTAAGGTCCCACTGTGGCACCACAAATACACTGGGAGGAAACGAGTGTCGAACCTTTAATGAACATTATCACAAGAGGTGATTTAAATAAGGATAGCTGGTCTAGTAAACACAGAATGGCCAAATAGCTGACAAATAACCTTTAATGGTGCTCGCTGCAAGACCTTGCATGGCCAAAGATAAAACAAATCAAAGGACAGTGACAGCAGCTTTACTTGTAAGGGATCAGTCTACAAGCCCTATACCTGCCCACAAATTTGTCTCAGCGCCTGGCATTGATGGATTTCGGGAAGGGCGTCTGGTGGCAAGGATGGCATCCACCACTACAGGTAGCAGGCCAAAAGCAGTCAATTGTTACTTTTCGATCTCCATGCATGTAGGTGTAGATTACACAGATGAGGGCGGAGGACCCTGCCCTGTTGCTGCAACAGAAGATCCTTGCAAAGTGGCAGCCTGAACAGAGGACAAATGCTCATGCCAAGAAGTTCCAGGTACCACATTCTTCTGGTCAAGTTTGGAGCCATTAGGATGCCTTGGGACCAGTCGTTCTTGATCTTTTTCTGAACTCTGGGCATTAGAAGCAGGGGTGGTAAGGCATACAGGAGTACCATGTTCCATTCCAGCTGGAACGTATTTCCTAGCAACTGTTCTTGCAGAAACTCCAAAAAGCAAATCTTTGGACATAGTGCATTTTCAACAGTGTCAAAAAGATCTAGCCAGGGTTCTACTGTTAGGACAATAACCTGTGCCATCTCGGGAGCCTGATACCAGGGAATTTACCCGGCGCTCCGACCAACACCAAATGCGCAGATACTCCTGGTACACCTACCCTGCTCATTCCAATAGCACATGGCAGTGATGTTGTCAGTAACAACTTGCACCAGCCTTCCTTTGATGGCAAGCAGGAAGGCCTTCGGAGCCAAACGAATGGCTTGCAACTCCAACAGATTGATGTGGAGCCGGGCTACCGACATAGACCAAAGTGCCCTGATTTTTACTTCTCATAGATTACCTCCCTACGCCAGCTGGAAAGCATTCATCACCATCAGCCCTAGGTGGGGATGGGAGAGGGCATGGAACCACGACCACCCAAGATAGTGAGCCATCTGACTTGAGATCTGGATGATATCTGCTAGGTCTCCAACCTGTTCCGTAGTGAGAGCTACTTCTGCTCAAAGAAATTCCTCCTGAGCTACTAGCAAATTTTAGAACTGTAAAATAGTGACTACAGTACACTATGACCACGCTAAGCAGAATTATCAGTAGTTACAACCCAAGTATTGCAGGTGCGGTTAACAGCAGAAATGCCTGGAAATCGTTCATTAATATAAAATGTCGCCACTTGACTTATGAAGTAACAATCACATCTTGACATGCCCTACTGCATAAAGGACATCAGTACAGCAGTAGATCTCCCCAGCTTAGCTTGAATTATCATTCATTAGGTTTTGAAAATGCACATTTTTGCATCAAATACCACTTTTCATTGTGAGCAAAGAAACTCAATTTTCCAGAAGAAAACACAGAGACCATAAATCAGTCATGACCATTAGTATGCCAGGAATAGGTAAATGTAGGCCAGTCATGCTCCTAGTACCTCCTCCTTGATGCAGGCCCGGACCCTGTCAGTCACTCTGTAAGCCTGATGCTTCACAGGTAAGCTGTCTCCAGTGTCCACAACATGGACGCACCAATCTGTGACACTCGGAACCAGGGAGAACAGATCTGGAAACTGCCCCAGCAACTGGCGGCAGTCTTCCTGTTGTTCGGGGGTCAGGGTGGGTGAGAGGTTAACTCCATCCACTGACCCATCTTTCTCACAGGCCACTAAGAGGTCAGGGAGAGGCTCCGACTCCTCCTCCATTCCGTCATCAGTTGCCAGCAACATGCCCACTTCGGACCTTCGCAAGTGGGGCTTGAGGCGGTTGCCATGTAGGACCCTCAAAGGGTTCCTGGGCGTCTTCATGTCCACCAAGTATGTCACTGGGCTCTTGTGCTCCACAACCTCAAATGGGCCTGTCCACTTATCCTGAAGGGCACAGGGCTCCACTGGGGCCAGGACATACACCTCTTGTCCAGGCTGAAGCTCGACCAGAGTGGCATTCTGGTCGTACCACCGCTTCATCTCCTCCTGGCTCGCTTCCAGATTTGCCTCGGCAAGTTGTCTGAAGCGTCTGGTCTGGTTTCTGAAGGCCAGCATGTAGCTATATACATTCTGGGGAGGTTTCCTGGGAGATTGCTCCCAGCCTTCCTTTACCAAACTCAGTGGTCCTCTCACGGGGTGACCGTACAGCAGTTCAAAGGGGCTGAACCCTAAGGACTTCTGTGGCACCTCGCGATATGCAAAGAGCAGGCATGGTAAGAGGACGTCCCACTTACGCCTCATTAGACCTTCCAGGCCCATGATCATGCCTTTCAGGGTTCGGTTGAATCTTTCAACCAACCCGTTACCTTGGGGATGGTAAGGTGTGGTGAACTTGTACGTTACGCCACACTCTTGCCAAAGGGACCTCATATACTTGGATATGAAGTTGGTCCCCCTGTCGCTCACCACCTCTAGAGGGAATCCTACTCGTGAGAAAATTCCCATCAGTGCCCGTCCCACCACGGGGGCCGTCACTGTCCTCAGAGGGATGGCTTCAGGGTACCGGGTGGCATGATCCACCAAGACCAGGATGAACCTGTTGCCCATGGCTGTCTTGGGGTCCAGAGGCCCAACGATGTCAATACCCACTCGCTGGAATGGCGTACCAACCACAGGGAAGGGTTGGAGGGGAGCCTTGTTCTTCCCTCCGGTCTTCCCACTTGCCTGGCAAGTTGGACAGGTTCTACAATGAGCATCTGAGCTCTTGTGCATTTGGGGCCAGTAAAAGTGGGTGACAAGCCTGTCATAGGTCTTGTCCATCCCCAAATGTCCTGCTAAAGGCACATCGTGAGCCAGACCAAGTAGGAAGGCTCTGAACTTCTGGGGTACCACCAGCACACGGGCTGACCCAGGTTCAGCAGTCTTAGGCTCTGAATACAGGAGGTCGTTCTCCCAGTACACATAATGTGTTTTGGCCTGAACACCATTGGCCTGGTCTGCAGCCTGCTGCCGCATACCCACGAGAGAAGGACATTCTTTCTGCTCCTTGCAGAATTCCTCCCTGGAGGGTCCTCCTTCTTGCTGCCAATGGGTCAGCTCAGGCAGGTCCCCCAGTTCGGCGATCTGTTCCCCTGTAGGCTCCAGGGCATCCCCCTCAGGGTCTGCTTCCTCCTGGACCGTGGGAACTTCAGGGACCGGTTTCCCGCGCCCCCTGCGCCTTCTCCCTAAGGCCGGTTCCTGGGCCTCTCCTTCAGGCCCCAGGACCTCTTGATCACCCCTACTGGCTGCCATTGACCGGGTGGTCACGCACGCCCAGTCAGGCAGACCCACCATCCGCAGGTGAGTCGTTTTCTCCACCTTTTCCCAAGGGGAGTGCTCCAAGTCATTCCCTAGCAAACAGTCAACAGGCATGGTTTTTCTTACACAGACCTGCAGAGTACCAGAGACCCCCCCCCACTCGAAGGGAACTTGAGCCATCGGACACTGACTCTCCGAATTATCAGCGTTGATAACCCTACAGTAGGCATGGGGTACAACCTGCTCTTGAGACACCAGGTGCTGCCTCACTGCAGTCACACTGGCTCCTGTGTCTCAAAGAGCCTCAGCTTCCTTGCCGTTGATGACCACCACCTGCCCATATTTCTTAGTGTTAGAGGGCAGGTAGTTTGTAGGGATCATCTCACTGTCTCCTAGCGAGACTAGGGTCATGTGAACGGGATCTCCACCCCCCGGGACCATCACTTCTTCTCCTAAGTGAACACTAGTCACTTGACGGGGCGGAGCACCAGTGGGTGCGGGTTTTCCAAACAGGCGACACTTGGGGTCACTGGATATGTGCCCAGGCTCGCCACATTTGTAACAATTGAAGGGCCCCTTTGGAACAGGCTTACCTGTCGGGGCCCCATTCTGCTTTGGGGGTGGGGGAGGCTGAGAACCTTGCTGCTGGTTCCCCTGGGAACTACTTTGGGGGCCTTTTTGGAACCCTTTCTGTTTTCCCCCCTTGTCCCCCCCGCTCTTCTGCTGGGGACCCTGCCCACTCTTGGCGGAGTCTCCCACGGGACCCTTGTGGACCCTGGTTCTGAGCCAGCGGTCCGCCTCCTCAGCAAGCTTCCTCGGGTTGGACAGCTTGCTATCGATCAGGTGTTGGCGTAACTCAGGAAAACAGTGATCAGACAAGTGCTCCCATGCAATTAAATCAAAGAGACCTTGAAAATCATTCACTTGGCTACCCTTCACCCAACCATCCAGTGCTCTGCAAAAATAAGTCACATACTCCACATACATATTCCCAGGCCGCTTAGTACATCCCCTAAACTTCTGTCTATACATTTCAGGGGTAAGCCCGTACCTGTTCATTAAAGCTTTTTTCATGTGGGAATAGGATCTCTGATTTTCAACGGGCAAATCTAGCAAGGTATCTCGCCCTTCGCTAAGGAACCTTCCCCACAACCCCGCTCCCCAATCCTTGTCAGGGACCCGGTGGGAGGACATGGCTACCTCGTATGCCCTAAACCACTGTCCTATGTCATCCCCCTTAAAGAACTCTTTAACTACGTCCTTAGGGATGTGCACTCTTGACTCTACCTGCACTGGCGATGTGCTGCCACCAGAGGGAGGATGATCCAAGCCTCTCTCCTTCAGACTCATCTCCCTCATTTTCACTTCGTAATCCATTTGGTGCTTTCGCTCTTCCAGCGCCATTCTTTTTGTTTCAAGCTCCAGTTGGATTTTTAATTCTGCCAGCTTTCTTTCGTGATTCCTTGTTTCTTTCCTGTCTGCCAGCTCCTCTGGCGACAGGCCTTTACCAAAGCTGTGCAGGCTGTCTTGCCTTTCGAGATCCACCAGATCCACAGGTGCATTCTGCTCCTCCGTTGTGTCTTGCTCCGCGAGGGCATCTTGATCCTCCGGGGCCTTTCTGGACTCTATCCAGGCTTTCAGGGCCTTGTAGAGCTGTGGCTTGTTCTTGCAACCGGTGTGTGGAACCTTGAGTTTCTTGCAAAAGAACTTCAGTTCCGTTCTGGAGTATTTATCCAGCTTTGTGGCGTCCCACTCCACCTCCAACATCTCATAGGTCGTGGACTCCGCTCCATCCAGGCTCTTCGTGCCCGGCATGGTTTCCACACTCGGAATCTTCTTTCGGCATGATCTCAAAAGCAAAGTCTGTGGCTAAGTAACTGGACTGAAATCACTGTGCAATGGTCAGAAGTTAAGGTATAGATACTGCAAGTGTAAATTCGAAAATACTCACCGCTGCGTCCAATGTAGGAAGGGGCAGGCTCTAGTTGGCGCAGTGTAACACTAGCGACAAGCAGGGACTCTCTCTTCCTCGTCAGGGCTGAGGGTTACCTTCCAGACAACCTCTGCTTACCCTCTAGGTAGTGTGGCTTAAGCAGTCGTAGGCTAATCTTTGGGGCACATAGGGTTAAACACTTGCAATATTACACCGTCACAACCAACCCACCACACAATGAGACCAAACTGTATTCTGTAAAAATATATATCTTTATATAAACTTCAAGCAGGCTGGTGAATACAGTTATCAGACTTTCAAATGGCGGTTCCAAGCTACTTAGTTCAAGTTGCCACAGTTCTTTCTAGCAATAAGCGTTCTTTAGGGCCTTCTGGCCGGTTCAACAAAGTTCTTGTGGAGCGGGCGGCTTCCAGGGGAGCTGTCCCACGTCGCGTTGCCTTCCCGGGGTCGGTGTTCGTTGCGGCTCTCAGCCGAGCAGGTCACGGGTCATCCGGGGCAGCGGTGCTCTGTGGCGACAGGGTCCTTTCCTCGTCGTCCGCTCCGACCCTGGAGGCGGCGGCTGTTGTGGTGGCGGCCAGTGGCAGTACGGTCCCCAAGTGCAGGACGTACCCAGCCAAGGGCCGGTTGCAGCTGTGCGCTCACAGCTGAGCTGTCGGGCAGGATACCGACCAGAGGGGGGTTCTCACAGGGCGGCTGTCCGTCTTTGCAGGTGGGCTGACGGCTCGAAGCACAGTCAGCTCGGGAGCTTGGACCGGACGGGTCCTCCTTCGCTTTGCTCTCGGTTCCCGGTGCAGATGCGGTCACGGTGCTCAGGCCAGCGGCGGCTGGACCTCACTTTGCTCTCGCTGTTGCCTTGGGTCCCGGTCACGGTGTTCGGGAGGATATCGATACCTTGGATTACGGGGAGCGTGGCAGGCTTGCCCAGCGCTCCCAGACCCCTCTGTCAGTACTGCAGCGATAAGCAGCACACACAGTCGCTTTCTTCAGGGTGTAGCGCCCACTGGTCCTGGGGCGCTGGTCAGGGGGCAAGTTCAGCAGCAAGCCCTTGGAGATCGTTTCAGCAGAGTTTGGCACAAAGTCTTGTCAAGCAAAAGTCTTCTCGCAGTCTTTCCTTTTTCCTCTCCTTCGGCAGCAAGGCACCAGACACAGGCAAGAGACAGCACTCTTCCTTGTCCTTCACGGTCCTTCTCGTCGGGCAGAGTTCCTTCTGTAGCCCAAACCGGATCTAATTTTCAAGGAGCAGGGCTCCTTCTTTTATACGGTATTTCTTTTGTTCTCCCAGGCCAGGGGGGCCTTTGCATAGCCACTTTCAGTCCTTGAGTACCCTGGTGGGTGTACTCCGGCTTCTGCTTTCAGTGTGAGGGGCAGGCGCATCAGACGCCCCACAGGAGGTGGAGCCAGCATTGTGCGGACAGGGGCCGCCAGAGTACCTTGTTGATGGGGCTTCGTCCTTCCTGGGCCAGGTGTCGGCTGAGTCATCAGTCGCTCCCCAGGAGGGTGGAGCCAGCATTGTGGTGGCAGAGCACAGCAAGATCCAGAGTCAAGAGCCACTCCTACCTCCCACTAAGGTGTAATCTGCGCATTCACAACCTGTCATCCCCCAGCCCTGTCACTCACACATCCCAGACAGTCAGATACACATACCAGCAGAGGCGGGCTGAAATGGTTAGGCAACCAAACGCTAACTTTCTAAAAGTAGCGTTTGCAAACACAGGAGACTAAAATAAACTTGACTACAAGAAATATTTTATCATCCTGAGTTCAGGCATACTAAACACGACTCGCTACCATGCTCCTTGAGCCTGCTGGGATTATAGGGTGTAATAATTCCAGCAGCTCAGTCTGGCCTAATGGAAGCAGGTAGCCTTCCATAGTGAAATACGATTTTGGTTGTAAGTCACTACCAGGAAATGCCACACACATCAGGGCCTGTCCTACCTTACATCTACAACGCACCTTGCCCGCAGGCCTACCATAGGGGTGACTAATATGTAGTCAAGGGAAGGTTCAGGGGCTGGCAAGTGGGTGCACTTGCCCAGCTAGCGTGACAGTACGAGACCGCACGCGGGTTCTGCGGTCGCAGTCCCCAGACACATCTTTACGGCTGCTTCGGTGGGTGGCGCAACCAGCGCTGCAGGCCCACCAGCAGTATTGGCATCTACAAGCCCCGGCACTCCTAGTGCACTTTACTAGGGACTAACAGTAAACCCAATGAACCAATCATGGATACCAATCGCATGTACAATTTACAGTAGGGAGCACTTGCACTGCGGCACGGGTCGGCCGTGGCGCAGTGCCCTGAGTATCGGAAAACCAGCAAAACATCGGAGGCACATCAGCAAAAAGTGGAAGGGAAACTCACGCCAAGGGGCCAGGTCTAACACTCTCTAAGGTGGAGGGTCTGTAGAGTGGACTCAAACCAAAATTTCTAGCATGACCAAGTGGGGCGAAGTGCCCCTCCCTTCTGAGCTCACTGTCAAGGCAGTAGTGCTACATGAACGTATGCAATGAGGCCCACACAGTGGCTTTGAAGAGGACAGGGACAGGCAATCTATGAGCAAAAGCAATGGTAGCAGCATTAGCCCTAGTAGAATGGGCTCAGAATATCATAGGGCTGCTTATTGGCTAGTGCACAGCAGATCTTGATGCAGAGAACTATCACCTCAACAGGGTCCTCTTCTGCAAGTCAGTCCCTTTCTTCGTCCCAAAGAACTCCACAAAAAGCTGATTGTCCACAGGGTATTCCTTGGTACAATCAATGTATAAGCTCTACCCCTCTTGGGGTTAAGCCAATGGAGCCTCTGCATCTCATTCACGGGGTGATGAGGAACAAAGAATGCTGGTAAAGCAATGGATTGTTCAACACAGAAGGGAGTCATGACTTTTGGCAAACATGGTGCCTGAGTGGTCAGTATCAGCTTGTCCTTGAAAAGGGTAGTCTATGGCAATGGCACTAAAAGTGCCTGGGGTTCACTCATGAGACACACTGACATAGTCATAATGAAGAAGACGTTTTTTAAGGTCAGGAGACACAGCAAACAACTATGAACCATCTCCAAGTGTGTACAAATAAGAAATGCCAAGACCAAGTTAAGGTCCCACTGTGGCACCACAAATACACTGGGAGGAAACGAGTGTCGAACCTTTAATGAACATTATCACAAGAGGTGATTTAAATAAGGATAGCTGGTCTAGTAAACACAGAATGGCCAAATAGCTGACAAATAACCTTTAATGGTGCTCGCTGCAAGACCTTGCATGGCCAAAGATAAAACAAATCAAAGGACAGTGACAGCAGCTTTACTTGTAAGGGATCAGTCTACAAGCCCTATACCTGCCCACAAATTTGTCTCAGCGCCTGGCATTGATGGATTTCGGGAAGGGCGTCTGGTGGCAAGGATGGCATCCACCACTACAGGTAGCAGGCCAAAAGCAGTCAATTGTTACTTTTCGATCTCCATGCATGTAGGTGTAGATTACACAGATGAGGGCGGAGGACCCTGCCCTGTTGCTGCAACAGAAGATCCTTGCAAAGTGGCAGCCTGAACAGAGGACAAATGCTCATGCCAAGAAGTTCCAGGTACCACATTCTTCTGGTCAAGTTTGGAGCCATTAGGATGCCTTGGGACCAGTCGTTCTTGATCTTTTTCTGAACTCTGGGCATTAGAAGCAGGGGTGGTAAGGCATACAGGAGTACCATGTTCCATTCCAGCTGGAACGTATTTCCTAGCAACTGTTCTTGCAGAAACTCCAAAAAGCAAATCTTTGGACATAGTGCATTTTCAACAGTGTCAAAAAGATCTAGCCAGGGTTCTACTGTTGGGACAATAACCTGTGCCATCTCGGGAGCCTGATACCAGGGAATTTACCCGGCGCTCCGACCAACACCAAATGCGCAGATACTCCTGGTACACCTACCCTGCTCATTCCAATAGCACATGGCAGTGATGTTGTCAGTAACAACTTGCACCAGCCTTCCTTTGATGGCAAGCAGGAAGGCCTTCGGAGCCAAACGAATGGCTTGCAACTCCAACAGATTGATGTGGAGCCGGGCTACCGACATAGACCAAAGTGCCCTGATTTTTACTTCTCATAGATTACCTCCCTACGCCAGCTGGAAAGCATTCATCACCATCAGCCCTAGGTGGGGATGGGAGAGGGCATGGAACCACGACCACCCAAGATAGTGAGCCATCTGACTTGAGATCTGGATGATATCTGCTAGGTCTCCAACCTGTTCCGTAGTGAGAGCTACTTCTGCTCAAAGAAATTCCTCCTGAGCTACTAGCAAATTTTAGAACTGTAAAATAGTGACTACAGTACACTATGACCACGCTAAGCAGAATTATCAGTAGTTACAACCCAAGTATTGCAGGTGCGGTTAACAGCAGAAATGCCTGGAAATCGTTCATTAATATAAAATGTCGCCACTTGACTTATGAAGTAACAATCACATCTTGACATGCCCTACTGCATAAAGGACATCAGTACAGCAGTAGATCTCCCCAGCTTAGCTTGAATTATCATTCATTAGGTTTTGAAAATGCACATTTTTGCATCAAATACCACTTTTCATTGTGAGCAAAGAAACTCAATTTTCCAGAAGAAAACACAGAGACCATAAATCAGTCATGACCATTAGTATGCCAGGAATAGGTAAATGTAGGCCAGTCATGCTCCTAGTATGTAAATGATGGTTGCCAGTATAGTATACCACAAATACACCAAACATAACCTAAATAGTAAAGGATGACCATTATTATGCCATTGATACACAATTGATGGTCGGAATGCAGAACAAATCAAAACATTCACCCCCAGTCAAGAGATCTGGGTGAAATCCATCATTCATTTTCTCACCATGCCACCACAGTTCTGACCTGGCCATATGCAAATCAGTCTTGACCCTGTGCCTCATGGGAACCGTCCAGCCCAAACTGCCAAGCCAGGTCCTCCCTGGACAGGAATCAAGCATTCTAGGACCCATTTCAGGGTTTACCCCTCATCAGCCAGGATAGCTATGGCTATGGCCAGGTCTAAACTGGGGTGGCATTGTGAGCAAAAGAGTGATGGATTTAACCAAGATCTCTTGACTGGGGGTGAATGTTTTGATTTGTTCAGCATTCCGTCCATCAATTGTGTGCCTTTTGCTCCCTCGCCCTAAGTGCCCCAGGTATGCCCAGATGTGGGTCCCGGGCTCACTGTGCCACTGGATTCAAGCTATCTTGGCTGAGAGGTGTGAAACCCCGAAACTGGTCCTGGGATGCTTATTATGTCAGGGAAGACATCCTTATGATAGGGGCTAGCATACACAATGAGTTGTCCTTGACACCAGGCGTAGCTTTCAGGAAGCAATAGTGTTTATTACGAACGCACATAAATACTGATGAGTCTCTTACATTTCTATGGACTGCATCATGCCCTGTTCTCCTCAGGTCTTGAGCTGATAATGCACCCAACTAACACATTTTCACTCTGATTCCTGCAGTCCCACACTTTGGTGAGTCAGCACTGATTACTGCTCCGGCTACAACTGCCATACTTATTTTATGGTCCACTGTTCACACACATGTTGTGACTGATAAAGCAGAGACTTCAACATGGTCAATCTCCTTGTGGCTTAGTTATAATGAGATTGGATACAGACAGTCAAGTGGCAGGCCCTACAGGCCAATGCAATACGTGTTTGAGTGTAAGTATGTGTTACTGCCCTATATTTGGCTGGCTGTCACTCTTAAGGTCTTGATATGAGCAATGCTGCCTTCTTTAGTAGGCACTTACTCTCTGAATTTGATACTGGGCTTGACTTCTCCTCTGAGAGCTACTTTGAAGGTACTGGTGAGCTACCAGTAGCTCCCAAGCTACTTGTTGAAAAACTCCAGATGCCCGGCCCAATGGAACTTCAGATTCCATTGTAGAGCCTGCTGTGCCACCTGGTGTAGCTTGCAAGGATACAGGAAGCTAATAGGCAAACAGGCATCAAAGCTGCTCTCATCATGATCCAGCACAGAGGCTGAAACATTGGGATCATAGTCCAAATATCCATCCCGATCCAACAAGATTCCCAATCTGTGAAACAGACCTATCTCATGGCGCACATGTATGATCTGTGTTTGCTTATGTCAACAAAAATCTGCATTAGGGAACCAGACAACAGTACAGTTGGGCACTCAGGCCAGGGGTACAAATCCATTACTACGCAGAGGTATTTTCTGTCCCAACATGGGTGAATATTAACACTTTGTGAACAACAAAAAATCCCAACCATGCATTGCAGGCAAATGTATGCTGACACATTTCTCACAACCACAGCCCACCATGATATCAACTTTATAGCACATACATTCTAAATACAGTGCCAGAATGTTATAGAAAATCCAGAAACAGCAAGGCAAAAACACTTGGGGCCTGGACATACAAAAATGAGGCAAATACCCTTGGGGCCTGGACATACAAAAATGAAGTGAAAACGCTGGAGCCTGAACGTGCAATAATGAGGCAAAAATAAATATGGCCAAAAGGACAGGAGAGGAAAAAGACCACTATTGTGTAAGTGAAAAGTGTCAATATTGGTTTTATTTTCTGATGAAACGTGATACTTACAAGTGCCTGTCATGCAGGTCATCGATGATGAACACAACTCTAAGATAGAAACTGTAGGCTGAGTGGGGTCCTCAGATGCCATTCTTAATACAGATATCTAGAGAAAAAAGAAGAAGTATTAGACTGATAATATTGATCCAAGGTTTAATGGGAGACAGTGCTCAAAGTACTCTAACTTTCACCCCCAAACATCCGACTACAAGCAAATTTGGAAATTCCAAAAACTAGTTAGCTTAAAAACAATTTGCAGATATTTCACTGAAGGGTAAAACTCCGACACACTCTCGGCACTAGTGTTTGCCCCGCAGTGACTGAATTTCTTTTTGTTTTAAACAGGGTTACCCCCTCCATCCCCTCACCACCATGCCCATGGGCATTTCGTCACCTCTAACTGTAGTGTTGTTCAACTATGAGCTAAAGTGCAGGTGGCGAAATATGTCAGTCAGCAAAACAAAGTGCTTCACAAAGTCTGATGGGGGGGTTGCCCAGGGTCCATACAGGTTGCAGTCTGTACTCATCATGGGTGCAGGTGGGAGGCGGTCCAGATTTATTTTCTTTTTCTTTCACCCACATTTATTTTGTTGGGCGCCCCCGTGTTCCCGCAGGCTCCCTGGTCAGCATCCATCCTGTGTGCCAATGGAAGTCAGAAACATTAAATATGCCCACATTTCTGCTCTAGTGACGCTAGCACATTCACTGCTCCCGGCCAACACTCTTGTGAGCGGAAACATACATAACTGACCCTGTACCAACAGGAGCCTTTTTGCTCCAAACCAAGGGGCAGGCAACCACACTGGATGGGGTTCTCGGGACATTTTTGGCTCAGGCCCTTCCCATAATTTTGCCAGGAATCAGCTGAGGTGACAACCTGTGTTTTGTAAAGTTTTGCAAAGATTCCTCAAAAGGCACCAAAGTTATTAGCAAACCAAAGAATCTTTTTCCTATGGAAACCGAGTCCTTACTAACTATATTAACACAATGGTAATAGATTACATATTGCAGCCTTATGTTGCATAGTAAACAGTAAATATCACTCCTCAGATACAAGAAAATGTTACTTATGGGTTCAGATTGGGCCCTAAAATCGATATAATTATTTAATCAATGTTTGTTCGTTTCAAAAATATATCCCTCAATTGCAGAGTGTCTGCATACATTGTAAATCCATTATACACGTAATAAGATATGACATCATGTAACAATTAACAGCAATGAGACAGGCTAGAAGCAGGCTCTCATAAAACATTGCAGTAGAGAACACAAGAAGCACATCCTCTCCATCATACCAGGCCTGATTCGGGCATGATACAAAGTAGAGGAAACAGTACTGCAAACTTAATTGAGGACGATGAAGCCTACTAATGACATATACATCAATTTCCTACTTGTGCTAAATGGAAAAATATAAGCAACAGCAATACACTCAAAGCAGACAGAGGCATGAACAGAAGCAGGGAACACTAAGTTGGTGCTCAGTATAGTCAACTAAACCCATTTACAATGACCCTGTATATAGCCTTACTAAAAACACACTGTTCAGCTTACAATCAGGCACTCTAGTGGTTCAGGTGAGGTAGCAGCCCATGGTGATACATTTGTACTGCTATGAATGAAGAGCCTACCAAGTTAGCTTCGGGGACTTGAATCTCTAAATAGATCTATCTATTGCCTATACTGTCCAATTCCACAAGCCTATGTACCAGACACTCTGAGACATAACACCTAAAGGAAAGAGCTACCAAACTGAGAAGACAACCATACACCTAGATCTTAGACGTAATCTAACTTGACTAGTTCATTATAATTTAGGTCTGCCCTTAGTCTATTGATTCAGGTGTTTAAAGCAATAGGAGTCCTTTGAACCCAAATGCACTGGTATGCCTCATTTTTGCCCATGAAGAATGAGCTGCCACTATGATGTTAACATTGACATTCTAAAACCTGAGTGCTGAGGTACTTGGGAAAGTTTCTGACTGAGCAAAAAAGCTGTCGCCATAGAGAACTACTGACGAATGCCATGGGTATTTAAACAAGAAGAGAACAGCCGACTCTGTTGAGGATAAATTGCAGATACAGATACGAACAGCAGTGGTTCTTTTCAACAACCTTCCATCTAAGGAGGCCAGAGGCAGTCGCTCCACATGAACTCATTGATTAATATCGTCGCTTTCTGTGAGTTCTGAGAAGTGTTAGTCTTTGAAGCAGAGATCAGCTTTTACAAGAAGTACTATACAATGTTTTAATAGACTAAAAACTTTCATCTTCCTGAGCCCTCCTGAAACAGCAACATGTGGAACACTGAACCTGAGGAATCAAAGACTTATCACGGCCACAAATTTTAGGCTGCACAAAGCGGAAGGTTTTATGAGGGTAAAAATGCAGATCTCGTATATTAAAATGACATTGCACGTCACAAATGTCCTAGTGGCACACAATGTCAAAACTATGATTCTCTGCGAAACACAAGGAAAAGAGTATGGAAAAGTAGTGTGTCATGATTCTTTGTGATTTGTAAAAAAATATAAGACTGCTTTTTGATTGCTCAAGAGGTTGTAAACTATTGAAAGATTATTGTTTGCTCGTCGGTCTATAACCACTTCAAATTGTCATGATTGACACTTTGTAGCGTGTGAAAAATAGTAGTGGAAAGTGCATGCGCGCTCTGCTCCAATATCCCTTTTATAAATATGTTTTTATGATTATTTTTATTAGCAATTTGCTAATTTGAATTCTTACATGGAGGTCATCTGCTATTGCAGCCTCTATCTCTGCATTTGTATTTGATTGCATGGATTTGTAGAAGAAATCCCACCTTGTACTGAAGCGGCAGGATTTCTGCAAAACCTTGTTTCAAGGCTATTCGCTTTGTACCAGACCGATACATTGGGCACATGGCAATGAACTGTCTCATTTACTTCACAGACAGTGAACCCAAACGATATTCTATCTAAAGGGTTTCATTTAGACTAGTATCATGGGTTTATCTCTGATCTTGAAGAGAAACGCCACACTGAAAAGAGCTTGCCACCATCAGAAAAGCCAAATCCTCAGGCATCCATCCATTTCCAGAAAAATGGCGAAGTTCAAAGAGGAATTTTAGCCAAGGTCATGATGCACCTTCACAATAGCTTTTTTAGAGGACACATCTTTAAAGAACTCTTGGAAAAGGGCAGCACTGAAACAACCCTCTGTAGAGCATAACATCATGTGACTTTTCACCTTGTAGATACAAAGAATGTATGAACAACGTATTTTACACCGCATTCAATCATTTTGTCGCCAGTTACAAACTGATCGAGAAACTAACAAGTGCCTAATGATATTAAGGAGATCTGGGATTCACAGTGCTGCACACTATTATTGCACCTCAATTTGCGAACCACTTTAGGCATCCTGGATCATACTAGATACCTGGACTCAGTAGCCGACGACACAAAATATTTCATCAAAGTAAATCAAAGTGACTAGACAGAGAAAGCTGCTTCAAAAGTTTGATGATTTTAGAACCAGCTGCATTACAATTCTTTTCTGATGCATATCTATGAAACCACTCTGATGTTCTGTTATTAAGAGCTCATAATTATGCAGACAATCCATAGCTTTCATGAGAATGTCTGGAACTCACAGGTAAAGAATGGAGCAAGTACCAGGCAGGCTTGAGCTTTCGGGAGTATATGAATGCAAGAGTGTGTTAATTCATGTTGAGCAGTTTCTGTTTGAAAGTCCACAATATGTATGATCATTATTGCCAACAAAAAATGGCCCTATGATTTGGAAATGTCATATAAAGGATCAGATCATATTAGAGAGCAGGATGGTGATAAACAAGCTTCCTTGAATCGGACCAAAAATAAACTTACTTCTTCAGGACTATACATTTTGAGAAACATTAAAATAGGAGTGATATCTTAAGTTTTAAGAGTATTCTGGCTGTTATTAATCCAAATAATAATGTTGCTAAAATAGGAGTAATATCCAGCGGACCATTGCACCGAAGTATGTGTCAGTGCTTAGCTTGTTAAAAAATAAAAATCATTGCAAGGGCCAAACGTTTCTTTATGAGCCAGGTCTTAGAGCAGCCTACACCAAGGCCAAGTCTTGATTCATCCTCATGCCTTTTCATTCCATCAAATTACACTCCTTGTCTCTTTATGTTTTTCTTGCAAATTTTTTCTTCAACCCTGCTGTATCCCTTTGTTACGGTTTTCCTAGTGCTACTTTTTTCACGTTTGTGCCTTTCGCTCTCTTGCTCTGCCTCAAAGTCTGACTATTAACAATAGTTTTACATCAGGCAGATGCTGAAGTTTTCAGAAATTGTGATTTGGAGTTAACAAGCGACGAGAACTTTATAAAACTCTTGACTGGCTGGCTAAACCTGAAGCTTGGATCTCCTTTCCGTATCTAGCAGAGAGTTTCGCTTGGTCTCTGATACGGTGAAATAAATTCACTAAACCTCCCCTGAGGATTCTACTGACATCGTACCTCTTGTAAATCAAGAATTTAATTTAGTTAATTACTTGTTTTCGAACTTCTTGCCAAGCGAAGAATAAAAGCTCATAATTGCCAGAAGCATCACTTCAGCCCTACACTTGACACACCCTTGAATATTTGCCCAGGAACCTTATTGAATAAATGTAAACGCTCCATGGCAGATAAGGTTGATCAGGTCGTTAATGCGTCCATGACAATGATGCATTCAAAAGATGTATTGGGCTCACTTTTAAAAAACATACACAAACCTCGTTGTACCAGATTTTTCTAGCTATAGACCGTATCATTTCTGCCTTTCCTCTGACAGGGACGTGGAATTTATTAAAATATCTACTTGTCCATGGGGCAGGTTGCTTCATAAATCTACGTACCCTGTAGCAAAATCCACTTGTCCCTTTTGTGCCATGTAATGCGGTGACAAATTATGGCAGCAATCTCATTCTATAAATGCTCTGAAACAGCCTCCCTGATTAGGCCAGGGCTCCTTCCATAGTAGGGTTTGAATACTAGCAATTCCCTTATGTTGCCACATTTCCGCGGTTCTACATACTGGGGCTAAAAGTAATGGTAAGGAATAGTTCGAGGTTGGAATGCCCTTTTGAGTCTGTGACACTTGCATGTTGTAAGGGTTTTCACCAACTCTTCTCTAATCTGTTTCCATACCAAGAAAGATTGGAAATTTACTCCTGACAATGGCAAACATGAAACTTCTTCCAGGGTTGGGGAAAAAAGTGGTTGGAGGTAAAGTAAACTTGCAAACACTCAGATTTTTGCATGAGCAAATTTACACCTGCATATTTGCTCATGCTTAAATGCAGTTCACAAATATTTTTTAGGAGAACTATATTTTGGCCTACTTCTGTAAAGTCATGTGAATTCACAAAAGCTGTTTATCTGCACTTAATGCAAGGACATGAGTGCACTTTTGAGAATTTATTTAATAATTGGGCTCTAATTAGGTCTGATGTTAACCATGACCTTTTGTGTTTATTAAAATTATGTCTCTCTATCGGCTAGCTTCACTGTGAGTGACAGCATTCTGTTCTTTCACAAGGAGCATATCGACACAGTCGTTTTGTTCAGTGCGAGGAACTACTGTGTCAATTCGTGCTTTTTTGAGAATAAAACAATTTTTTTTTTGCCAATGTTTGTTATAATGGTGAGTGCCTGGAAGCTCCCACACCAATAAGGTTTTACAAAAACCATGCCAAACAAGTCAAGCACTGACAAAACCAAAAGGCTGACCAATATTTTCATGGAAATTTCCCTTTCTCCCTTGATTATGGCGCACTAATGACTGTGCCTGCCCGCCACTGCACGAACTTTCCCAACAGCCTCTGAAGAAAGGGAAACCTGAAACGCGTCAGGCTCAAAGGGGAAGCTGTATATTGTTGCCCGCCACCTGTTCTTCCATACCTGATATTAAAAGGCAGGTAACCTTTCTCTGCTGTTCGTGTGCGACTCATTGGGGACTACCTGTGTTTTTTGAAAAAAAAAAAAATATATATATATATATATATATATACACATTTTTTTTCTACCTCCCATTCTCCTTGAATTCCTAAGGGACCATAGACACTATAAATCGCCGCTCAATTGTTTTATTCTTTGCATGTACACCATAACGCGTTTCGGTCCCCCCTGACCTTGCTCAAATGACACACCGCTCGTTGGTGCACATCTTAAATACAGCCACATGTCAATTACACACACAAAAGATTCTGCAGCCGGGAATCATCCTCTGTGGAACTGCAAAATAACTTAAAACCACATTTCATTTCATCCACAATATTGCATTGAGAAAAACCCATTTCTATGATTTACGTTCAAATTACTGTCATGTGAAAACAAAATGTTTTAAATACATTTTATGAATACATTTTTCAAACACTCCCATTCAGAATCCTTTAGTTTGCTCATCTCTTTTCTTTCTGCGTGAATTCAAAATCTCAATTTCGCATCAGCATGTGCCACAGTAAAAAAAAAAAGTATCCAACATAAATCATTAACATTTGATTGTCTCTATGAATTATGTACTATTTTGTGACTACTTGTTGTCACCAATTAATTCATCCTCATAATTACAATTTGATTATCAATCTAAGACCATCACTTTAACTGCCTCACTGCATTGTTTTGTTTGACTTCATGCCTAATATTACTGACACATAATTAACTTACTTAAATGAGATTCTGCAGGTATTCATCTATCTCATCACAGGTAAGCATTATGATCCTACAGGCTATAACATGGCTGCAAAGAACTTCGAGCACTCGGTAGGGCGGTCCTATTTTTTTTGCTACTATTAAAGGAATGAGTTTAGCTCCTCCTCAGCATTAAGCCTGTGAGGGAATTTGATACTGAGATTAACTATGTATCTTCGTTTCATCTATCTGAGCTGCCTTTACCCGGTCCCCCTTCTCTGATCTTGGGACGGCATCAATTACAAAATATGATTAAAAAAACTGAATCATTGTTGTGTGCTTCGTGATCATGTCTGGCTACTGGGAATGACCAATCCCTATTATTTACTGCTCTTAAATGTTGAAGGATCCGGCAGTGAACTTGCAGAATAGTACTGCCCCCGTAATACAATGCACAGCTACAGAAAAGTATAGATACTGCGAATTCTGTCTTGCAGTTATAGCTTCCTTTAATCTTGATGAGTTTAGGGCTAAAAGGTGTCCTATACTCACTGGTGTTATTCCCATGTGAGAAGGCTTTGCATCAATGACATTTGTGAACCCCACTGTCTTGCTGTAACCATGTTCTCTGACAGCCTATCTCAGGGCTAGTGTGCGCAAGAGCATTCTTCCTGGAGGATGCTCTCCTTTATGTTATCTAAGGTGACTTTGAAATCAAAGGTCCCAAGATGGCATCTCCCCTCACCACATGCCAATGTCATTCGATGATTTTTCTAATATCTACTTCCTGTTCACTGAAAGTCGTTTCATTCTAGTGGGTTGTTGCTTTTCTTACTTCTTTTCTTTGTGAAAAATAATTGTTTCTCTGCTTCTGGCCCGCAATTTATCGAGGGCTGTTCCCATTTCATCTTTACCCATATTCCAGTCTTTATTATGCTGCTAGTTCTCTCCAGTCTAAGCTACTCCCCACGTAGGGGATTGCTTGCTTTTAAATGTGTTGGATGAAAACTATTGCCACGGAGAATGAATTTCCTGCTGTCATTTTTCTAAACAAAGGAGTTCCAACCTTGCCCTGCCTCACAAACTCCTGCAAATAAAAAATGTTTACCTCCGTACAACTGATGTTCCCTGTAAAGTGTAGATTTAAATCATTATGATTTATTCGCTCTATAAATTCTATGGTTGATGACTTTGACCCCCTCCATAGAACGTAGATGTCATCAATAAAATGTAGCCATGTGATGACATGTTCTTCCCACATTTTGCTGTGGTCCGTGATGAGTACCTGCTCTTCCCACCAGCCCATATGCAAACATGTATCGCTGGGGGCAAACAGGTACCCATCATCGCTCCACGCACTTGCCTAACTATTTGATTTTTGAACAAGAAAAAAATATTAATATGACAACACTTAATCATAGAAATTAGCATTTCAGTGTGCTTCTACAATCTCACTGGTCTGGTTTGCAAGTAGTGCTTAATAGCATGTATTCCATATGCATGATCGATACTGGTGTAAAGAGCTGAAAAGTTCAATGTTATTAAACAATAAGCATCACAGCATGGTATGTCATGAATGTGCTTTTAAAAATCCCCACTGTCCTTAATGTAAGAGGGTAATTTTTTAACATAAGGTTCTAAAAAGTAATCAATGTAAATGGATATCTTCCTTCTCAAGCAGACTTTCATTGGCCGAGGTGGTACTTTTGCATCTTTATAAATCTTTGGGAACAGGTACATGAACAGAATTTTAGGAAAGTCATTGCGTAAGTATCAGTATTCATCCTGATTTATTGGTTCTGAATTTCTTCATTTCTCCAACTTGGCATGATTGACTTGCATTGTCGCTTCTAGCATAACACTTTCATTCACTGAGCTGCGTGTAAGCTTTTGTGGTGTACATTTTAAATGGGACAAAGTACAAAGTTCTGAATTCCGTAGGGCAAACTGTTTGCAATCATTTAATTTCCTGATAAAATTGTGGTATGCTCGTAGCTGATGACTAATTTGGACTCCTTTCTTGTTAACTTGTTCGTATTACAGCTTGATTTCCCCCATCCCACAGCCATAAAAATCGAAGGCGTCTCTCGGGAATGCTGGCATGAATGTGGGCACTGGACTGAATGGGGAGTCTGTGCCATCACTTATGTCCAAATTTATTTCATCAGTTATTTGCTCTATCTCCACCATGTGAGAGATGCCTATCGCTTCATTCTCAAGTTCTCTTCAACCCCCTCAGTAATCATACGTCTGATACTTGAAGATTCATTCCCACACCTACAGACGTTTCTCTTTTAATCTCTCTTTTCTTTTTCATGAGGTATTATTTTACCGATTTTAATTTACTAATGAATTTGTACAATTCTACTCTCATTTAAGCATTGTTCCTCTTCCTCTCAGGGCAATAGCATAATCCCAATAATAAAATCGTTTCCTTCTTCGATGCCAATTTGATATCTGATAAATTGATCACAGTCCTTGTATTATTCACATACATTTTCTCTTCCATTTTTGTTGTTTTGGTTTTGTGCTGCCTACTGTATTTTCTCCGTTCTTGTTTTTTGTTCCGCCTTTGTCTGCCAAATATTGCTGACCCCTTGGTCTCAAGGTTTGCCATCTGTCTAGGGGGGCCAACGTGCTAATTCAGGACAGTGAGTGTAAAAATTTAGGACAAAGGATCAAAATTCAGGACAAAAATTCAGGACAGAAGGACAAAACTCAGGACAGGAAGGAAGGGTCTAAAGTATAGTGCACATCTGGAAGGGATTTTTTTCTATTGAATGAAGTAGTAGACTGGTTTTCCTATTGGATGACTAATAACATGCAACATGTTTAAATCGTACTAGGTAGAAAATTAAAGCAACGTAAACATCAAGATTAATCAAATCCCTTCACCTTATACCTTTCACGAGTTAATGGCAAGATTGGTCTACATTCATGCGGATTTTTGCTGATGCTTCCAGCATGGCTACTTGACAAAAGCACAACGCCATGCCCTAGGCAGGTGTGGGAGAAGACACACCCCCTGCTGTAACTACCCAAGGGCCCATTGTCATTCTGTATGCGATAATCAGCCGAAGTCAGAATGACAATGGGCCAGTACTCAGTATGTGTGAAGTCGGGGAGGGGCTGCCGCAGCCTCTACAGTTTGAGAAGCGCAAGTTGTCCAGGATAGCAATAACATTTAAACTTTTCTTAGGGCTTCTCCAGAGAAACAGCACAGCTTGCTGCAATCCCCAAAATTATAGACAAATGGTGTCCGTAAAAGGAATGATGACGGACAGCGGACAACATGACAAAACAACGGACGGTCTGTGAAATTTACGGATGGTTGTTCACCCCTTCTGTCCCTCTGCAAAACAAGTTCATCCATAAGTGAAAGTTTATTCACCAATTGTGCCCCTCCGGATGCACGCTAGGGTGACCAACCGTCCGTAAATTTCACGGACAGTCCGTAATTTCGGCCGTCTGTCTGTTGTCCGTGAAGGAATCTTTAACGGACGCCATTTGTCCGTCATTTTAACAGGGCACCGGTTGACCACCCTAAAGCCAGCACAGCTTGCACCTCTTTTCTTCGCTCCGCTCCGATGCTGCACCAAAGCTCCTCAGATGCCCCCAGCATTGGAGAGGCACAGCGGGATGGCAACCCTCACACCTCCAGCCCTTGATGACCTGTTAAGAGGTGCTTCGAAGGTGACTGAGAGGGAGGGGCTGGAGCTTCAGGAGCAGCGACATCTATTCAGATGCAAACAGCCCTGAATGTGTCATGTCTCTGCTATTTAGAGGGGGTCTCACACATTCCATTCCTACCCAGGGCCCCAAACATCCGAGACTCGGCCAGATTACACCCTTGATTACACCGAGGCAGCACATGGTTCTCTTCACAGAGCTTAATTACTGTCACTAAATTGTAAGCAAACCTCGGTTCTTCAAACATGCAGTCTATAATGTAAGAAAATAAAGAAATGGAACAATCACACCCACACTGACTAACAAAGTATGGAGGACAATCAGTTCAATCAGTTCTCTTAGAGTATCTCCTATAAGTACTGTATATCACAGTGGGGGATGGCATTTTGGACAGAGAGCCTGTCTTCTCGCTGTCTTGTGCAGGAGAGGAGCCCAAGATGATACTAGAATACTGCATGCCCACCCCTGTGTTCCCTCTCCTGTGATGGCTCCTGCCCTCCCCTCAGTGATGGCTCCAGTCCACCCCACGCCTGGGATGGCTCCTGTCCCCCCATGTTGTGGCTCCAGTCCACCCCCACCTGTGGTGGCTCTTGTTCCCCCGTGGTGGATCCTGTCTGCTCCCTGGGTGGCTTCTGTCCCAGTCCTGGAACGGCCCCTGCAGCGAGGGTGAAGTTCTTGATAGGACTCTTCTCAAAAATGCTCAGCTCAAAATTAATATGGAAAGGTGGGCGAGTGAGTAAGTGAGGGATGGCTGGATGAATTAGTGAAAGGATGAATGAAAGATTGAATAAATGGCTAATGAGAGAGGATGGATGGATTGATGAGTGAGGGGAAGGATGGAGAGAAAATGTAAATAGCTGGATGTATGGGTGGAAGGGTAGCTGGATGATGGATGAGGGGAAAGATGGATGAGGGGAAGGATGATGGATGAGGAGAAGGATGGATGGATGGATGGATGGAGGGGAAGGATGGATGAATGGAGGGGAATGATGGATGGATGAGGGGATGGATGGATGGATGGAGTGGATGGATGGACCAGGAGATGGATGGATGGATAGATGGATGAGGGGAAGGATAAATGGATGGGATGGATGAGTGAGGGGAAGGATGGATGATGGATGATGGATGAAAGGAAGGATGGATGAGGGGAAGGATGGATGGATGAGGGGAAGGATGGATGGATAAGGGGAAGGATGGATGGGTGAGGGGAAGGATGGATGGGTGAGGGGATGGATGGATGGATGGATGGGTGGATGGATGGATGGGTGGATGGGTGGATGGGTGGATGGATGGATGTATGGATGGGTGGATGGGTGGATGGGTGGATGGGTGGATGGATGGATGGATGGATGAAGGGATGGGTGAGGGATGGGTGGATGGATGAGGGGATGGATGGATGGATGAGGGGATGGATGGATGGATGAGGGGATGGATAGAAGGGAAGGATGGGTGGGTGAAAGGATGGATGGATGGATGATGAGGGGATGGATGATGAGGGGGTGGGTGAAAGGATGGATGATGAGGGGAAGGGTGGATGGATGGATGGATGATGAGGGGAAGGGTGGATGGATGATGAGGGGGTGCGTGAAATGATGGATGGATGGATGGATGGATGATTAGGGAATGGATGGATGATGAGGGGGTGGGTAAAAGGATGGATGGATGAGGGGAAGGATGGATGGATGATGAGGGGAAGGATGGATGATGAGGGGAAGGACGGATGGATTGATGGATGGATGGATGGATGATGGGTGGGTGAAAGGATGGATGGATGGAGAGTCGGTGGGTGAAAGGATGAATGGATGATGAGTGGGTGGGTGAAAGGATGGATGGATGAGTGGGTGGGTGGATAGTGGGAGAGTGAAAGGATGGATCAGTGGATTGGATGGTGGGTGGGTGAAAGGATGGATGAGTGAGTGGGTGGATGGTGGGTGGATGGTTGGGTGGATGATGGGTGGGTAGGTGGATGAGTGAAATGATGGATGGATTGATAAGTGCAAGGGTGAATGAATGGACGTATGAGTGAAAGGGTGGATGTAAGGATGGATGAGTGAGTTAAAGGGAGGGTAGATGGACAAAAGGATGAATAGATGTGTGAAGGAGTGAAATGATAGATGGATGAGTGATAGGATTAATGGATGGATTCATGAGTGGATGAGTAGATGGATGGATGGATGGATGGGTGGATGGATGGATGGAAGGAAGGATGGCTAAGTGAAAGGGTCGATGGAGAGAGAAAGGGAGGATGGATGGATGACTAAAATAGTGGATGGGTGGAAGGATTAGTAAGTGAAAGGATGGCTGGATTGGTGAAAGGATAAATGGCTGAATGGATGAGTGAATGGATGGATGGGATAAAGAGTGGATGGATAAGTGTACAGATGGATAGGGTGAAATGGTGGATGGATGGATGGATAATGGAGATGAGTGAAAGGATGGATGAGGGGATGGATGAGTGAAATGATAGATGGAAGGATAAATGATGGATAGGTTTGCAAACGGTTGAATATGTTTGGAAATGGCTGGGCTTACTTATATACTATTGCGCGACCTCTGATGTGTCTGTAAAACGTACCTATTGTCCTGAAGTTTTGTCCTGAATTTTGACCTCCTGTCCTGAATTTGTGTCCTGAATTTTGACCCTTTGTCCTGAATTTTTACACTCACCGTCCTGAATTTGCACCAATGCCAGTTGGTCACCCTAGATGCACCCAGTCAGTTTCATATTCGAGCTGTACCCTGAGCCTGTGTCCGCTACTGTGTTGTACTGCATGGTTCGATTGCTTTATGCCAATCTTTATGCTTTATGCCAATCTCTGTTTCTTAATGTTGACCAATCTTCTCGCAAATGTAAAAATGGGCCCTTGTTCATAATCGGCTTTCTCTCACTGAAATGTATGCACTTTGCCTTCTTTGATTGTCTCTTTCTGTTTTTTAGACATCCCGTCATTTCAATCATTAAAATCTTTATCAGCTCCTGCTGCTCATGAACCTTCTTCATTCACTTGATCAATTTGGGTTTGAAACGCACTTCTGTCGACTTCTGCATATATCACAATTATTCTCGTTAAGCGTGCTGACGCTTCGATAATGCTCTCAGCCCACTCCTTGAGCATGTCCACATTGGGGCTCTCATAGCTCGGTGCCACCAGAATCCTTCACCCCGCAGAATGCACCCCACTTCCAGATATTTTGAGGATGGTTTTATCTCCCATCATTTAGCTTGCTTGTTCCTCCTCAGCTTTTCCAGGAGTCTCGCTTTTGACCTCACGTCTGTTCCACCTCCTACTGAAGTGGATGCCTGTGATTGATCGCCCTGAAATGGACCGGCTGCACTTTCAAAAGGCTTTTCTGCTGTGGCCTCCCTATATCGCATTGCATCGGCTAACATTGTGTAAAATATACATATCATTTTTTTATGTTCTTATCATGTTTTAGTGGGGTAGTGGATTCTGGGTCTAGGTGTGTGAACACTCCACGGTGTTTGGTGTTTACAAACTTAAACCTGAGGTTCCTAAACTATGCAACAACACCTACATGCTTTTTAAATTTTATTCCCGGGGTCTGTTTGGGCTCCTCTTCCCACCACCCTCTCTCCGAAACATATCATGGGAAAAGGAGGGTCCAATGACACTAAGTTTATTTATATCCTAGGTGCTTGGTTCTCATTTCTGCTGATACCGGATTTAACATTGCAGGTCATTTTATTGTACAAATTCGTCTTTGGGGTGCTACATTTTTGGTGGGTAGGTTGGTTGCTAATGGAGTGCACATCCGAATTCCCAGTGGTTCATTTACGCTGAAGTCAAATTTGTAATTTGGCTTGCTGAAAGAAAGTCACCAGATCGAGAAATTTCACTAACCTTTCAATTTTGTATGTTTATAGTGATGAATTCTATTAAATCTGACTCCCCTAATGGCCCTTGTCCAGCCCATATTTGGCAACTGATGTCAAACACAATGGCTCCAGCAGTGTATAATCAGGTGACCACCTAATTTCCCTCAAGCATTCTTCCTTTAGACTGGAAAGGGCCTGTATTATTCCTTTATTAAAGACATCTTCCTTGTACTCCTCCATATTAAACAACTATTGACCTATGTGTGCTAAGATTGCTGAAAAGGAAGTGCTTTATGAGTTATCACAGATAAATCTCTGCTTAATCTGATTTAAAAGAGGTTTCCTCTTCATCAAGGTTTTGAATGGGCCACTGCTGCCTCAATTGGGGCGAATTTGCAGTCCTGAGTTCCACGCAGCCTTCGATACTTTATGGCAGGTTCCATTGGTGGGTAAGCATGTAGGGGCTGTCGTCAGGGGCCAGTTTTAGACCTGTTTCTTTCCTTTGTTTTGAGTCAAAGCCCAGTCTATAGCCTTTGGATTATGAGCAAGTTTTGTTTTGTGAAGTTCCTCCAAGTTCCTATCTGAGGAGCATATCACACGTATGACGCATGTGCTATGCAGATACTATGCTGATTCTCTGGCTGGTATATAATTATTATTGTAGGCGGGACTATTCTACATTCATGACTCAGTGAGAATCCTACGCATTCCACATTTATAAGTATCTGTGTGAAACTGATATCTGATTTAATTACTAATGCATTTGTTTGGTCTCACATCTAGTTTGGATTGTGTTCTGTCGAAGACTGTCTTAGTTCTGGATGGCATGGGAAATGGACAAAAGAACTCCGCTTTATCCCCCGACATGTCACCTGTGCAAGTATTCACAAAGCAAGAACCTCTTTATGTTATAAGCAGACAGGCAATGGCAGACTGAGTGAGGGCAAATTATATTCCTATGATAAATTGATTTTTTCAGAAAATGTAGGTCACGCATTATCAACGGTCTACTATCTAATTTAAAAACATATTAAGTACATATTGTAAAATAAATTACCAATGTCCTTTGGATGTCGACTGCAATTAAAACTTAAAGAAATTAGTTAAAAATGGAGTGCACCTTGGTGCAGCAAATTATATCATAGAAGATGGTTTAAATGTAAAGTATTACAACATTTCTGCAGAAATTGGCTGCATTATATAATGTGGCAAAACTGTGGTTGACATATTTAGGGTTAAGAAAATTCTCAATGGTTGTCGTCAAGAATGGAAAAAGTTATTGACATGTGCGTGACAGCCGTGAATGGTAAATTTCTATAATATTTTAAAGTAAATAATGTAGAGTTGAGGAAGGGTCAGTCCCCACGTAATCACATTTAAATGCAAATTGAGTAGCGTCGATAATAAAGTTCGATTAAAACACATGTTTCTACTTCTCTTTAAAAGTGTTTGGGCATTTATTGAAAAGGAGAGTTGGCGACCTCATATCTGCGTTCATGGCGAATATCAGCTTCTTTAGACGGTAGTATAGCCACCCCTAAAATCCAGTGTCATTTCCTGTATACATAACATTGCGAGGCCTGCGGACCATGGATTATTCCACGTCTCCAGCACTAATCTAAATGCCATAAATCCTCCCTCATATTTTTACATCATTAGCGGTAAATGGGTTTCGAGATGAAAAATTTCCCTCTCAAATCTTTCTTTAGGATAAGTATACAAATACATCTCGCCTCTGATCACATCGCCTAACTGACAGGCTGATAATCAGTCCTGCCATCTGAGTGGAACCGAGCTCCTTGCCGTGTCCTCGCGGCGGGGCCCTAATGATGGAATCATGGGCTCGAGCCATCGTTCTTCCTGAAGTGAGGATTGCTGGGAGACAAATGCGGCCGAGCACTGTAACTAATGCACTTATACACTACCTGGGTAAATCAAACCTAATCAAAATATATACTGATGAGACTTGGTGACTTCCATTCATACCCTCCATGGTAATAAAAAGGGCTTTATTGAAAAGTAAATGATGTGCACGGGGATGATTTATGGCTGGTTAGTGCAAAAATAGATTGTACAATAAAACAGTAGTAATGATTCAATTACCGACTTTAAGAAGGTGTTGTTTAGCCTGTAATGTGTGTGCTGCTTTGAAAACAGAATTTACGGTGACCAGTTTGTTTTAGTTTATGTTGTGTCCTTGCAAGACAATTTCTGGCTGTGTACAATTGTTCACAACTGTAAAAAAGAAAAGACAAGGCAGGCATTGAAGTATTCAAGCACATGATGCCTACTTCACAAGAGTGGTTTTGGACAGGTGGATAACGTGCTAGGGTAATAAGGATTAGTTACTTACCTGTAATCCTAGTTCTCTTCCAGGGGTATCCTCATCAAAGTCATAAGCATTAGAATATTCCCGCCCATGCGCGGGACCCCGGAAACAATATATTATATGTGCCCCACATATACATATACATATATATATAAATATATATATATAAAAATAAGCAATTGCAGCCAAATAAAACAGTAGAGCTGGAATATGCTGTGAAGAATTTCCACCATACATGTGTATTAGCATTAGAAACATGATAAACAACACAAATGCTTGTTTAGAAACTGTTTTAATGCTTAGAAAACAGCAGAAATTCTTATAAGACACTGTATGCATATACAGCTCCCAGGCTGCATTGCAAATACCCAGTCTAAAAAGACTGAAAAGCTAACCCTGTGGCTGCATGTACCAAAACTGACGCTGTGCCTTTAAGGCACCTCTGCCCCTAGCTTCCCATCATGCCTCAGGGGTTACAGTTAGGTCAGTTGTTCTTTTCGGAGACTGAAAACAAAACCATGGTAATAACAGGTTAAAACATCTCCTACTTCATAAACAAAGTCCTTTGCCCGGGGAGGCGGGAGGGTTGCTTATGACTTTGATGAGGATACCCCTGGAAGAGAACTAGGATTACAGGTAAGTAACTAATCCTTCTCTTCCAGGGGATCCTCATCAATAGTCATAAGCATTAGAATAGAGTAGCGAGCCTCACCTCATCCCTGCGGGCAAAGGAAACAACAGGTAACATTCACATTCGTAGGCCCAAACAGTAGGCCTTATACTACCCAAATAGGTTTCTCAAGGAGGCTTGCCCTACTTGAGAATCCGCTCTGGAATCAGACTCTAGGCAATAATGCCTTGTAAAGGTATGGACTGATTTCCATGTCGCAGCCTTGCAAATTTCTGACATGGGAATGTCATGTAAAAATGCTGTTGTGGCTGCCTTCCCTCTAGTGGAATGAGCTTTGGGTGATTGTAACAAAGGTTTGCCAGCCAGCTGGTATGCTAGTTTGATACATGAGACAATCCATCTGGAGATGGACCTCTTGGCTGCCGCAAACCCGGTCCTCATTGACCCATAATTGACAAAGAGTTGGTCTGTCTTTCTGGTGCCCTTTGTTCTTTCTAGGTAAAACTTTAGCACCCGTTTAAGATCTAACGAGTGCAACGACCTCTCAGCTGGGGTCGATGGGTTAGGAAAGAACGAAGGAAGGGTAATCGTTTGGTTTATATGAAAATCCGATACCACTTTTGGAAGGAAAGAGGGTAGAGCTCTCATTACCACTCTGTTGTGGTGAAACACCGTGTAGGGTTCCTTGGTGCAGAGTGCTTGAATCTCGCTAACCCTGCGAGCAGAGGTTATTGCCACCAAGAAGGCCGCCTTCCACGTGAGATGCTGCAAGGAGGCCTTGTGTATAGGTTCAAACGGTGCAGACATCAGCCTGGAGAGAACCAGGTTCAACTCCCAGGGAGGAGAAGGATTTCTCACAGGGGGATAGACCTTCTTCAATCCCTGAAGGAAATCCTTAACCACTGGGACCTGAAAAAACGACGTTTGTGTCGGTGATTTTCTGTACGCTACTATGGCAGATAGGTGAACCCTGATAGAAGCGTATTTCAACCCTGATGTCGCTAGGTAAAGGAGGTAAGGGAGGACTACCTCTTCTTGTCCTGTGGTGGGATCAAAGCCATGGTCCCTACACCAAATGAAAAATCTCTTCCACTTGAATGCATAAGATGCCCTAGTGGAAGGCCTCTTTGCCTCTTTTAAAATATTCATACATTCTGGAGGCAGATTTAAGTGTCCGTATTGCAAGACCTCAGGAGCCATGCAGTCAGGTTCAGTGACGGGAGGTTGGGATGCAGGATCCTCCCGTTCATTTTGCTCAACAGGTCTGGTCTGCATGGCAGACGTCTGTGTGGACACAGCGACAGATGTAATAGGTCTGGATACCACCATTGTCGCGGCCAATCCGGAGCAACTAGGATCATGTCCATGCTCGATCTGATGAGCTTGGCCACCACCTTCGGAATCAGAGCCAGAGGAGGAAACGCATAGGCGAACATTCCTGTCCACTCCAGCAGGAGAGCGTTCCCTTGTGTCCCTGGTCGGTGGAACCTGGACGCGAAGGCGTGGCATTTGGCGTTTTCGTCGTCCGCGAATAAATCTATGTCTGGATGGCCCCAGCAACGGAAGAGTTCTTCGACTACTTCGTCGTTTAGCACCCAGTCTGGCTGATCTTCGAAGTGCCTGCTGAGTGCGTCCGCCTTTGTGTTTAGCTCGCCTGGAAGGTGTACTGCCACCACCGACAGTCCCCGAGCCAGAAGCCAGTGCCATATGGCTTGGGCCTCCTGAGACAGAGGGCGAGACCGTGTTCCTCCCTGCTTGTTCAGATAGAACATTGTTGTAGTGTTGTCCGTCTGAACCAAGATCTTGTCCGTTGTGATTGCTGGAAGGAACGCTTTGAGCGCCAGATGTACTGCTCGAAGTTCCAGCATGTTGATATGGTAAGTTTGAAGGTTGGTCGACCAGCGACCCTGAATCTGAAGACGACCCATGTGAGCACCCCAACCTTCCAGAGATGCGTCCGTTATCACAGACATCGAAGGAAGAGGCTGCTGAAAAGGGACTCCCTGCAAGACATTCCGAGGGCGAGTCCACCACTGTATTGAGGATAGTGCTGCTTGAGATAGGATGATTCGATCCTCCCAATCTCCAGTCGCTTGGTCCCACTGGTCTTCCACAGACTCTTGAAGAGGACGCATCCTCAACCTGGCGTTTGGAATTAGGAAGATGCAGGACGCCATGGAGCCCAGTAGAGACGCTACTTCTCGCACCTTTGGACGAGGAGACTGAAGTAACTTTCTGCATTTCTGCCCCATGGAAGATAGTCTCTCCTGCGAAGGAAACGCTCTTCCTAAATTTGTGTCTAGGACCGCTCCCAGATAGTGGATGGTTTGCGTGGGATGCAGGACTGACTTTTCTGTGTTCACGTGGAGCCCAAGCCTGTGCAGTTGTTGAAGACACAGACGACAGTCTTTGGTGGCTTGATGAGGGGACTGGCTCTTCAGGAGCCAGTCGTCCAGATATGGGTACACAAACAGACCTTTTTTGTGTAGACATGCCGCTACCACTGCCATGCACTTGGTGAACACCCTTGGTGCGGATTTCAGACCGAACGGAAGTACTTTGTACTGGTAATGCTTGTTCCCTACCAGAAACCTCAAGTACTTCCGATGACCTGGTGTGATAGGAATGTGGAAGTACGCGTCCTGTAAATCCACCGAACACATCCAATCTCCACTTTGTAGATGAGGACATATCTGATGAAGTGCCAGCATGCGAAACTTCTCTTTGACCACCACTTTGTTGAGGGACCGAAGATCTAGAATCGGTCTGAACTTGTCCTCTTGGTCTCTTTTGGGGACTAGAAAATACCTTGAGTACACTCCTCTCCCCCTTTGGGATGGGGGTACCTCTTCGATTGCGTTTTTCTGCAAGAGGACGCTCACCTCCCTTTTGAGGAGGTTTAGATGGTACGAGCGAGTCTTTTTTGGAGGAATCGGTTGTGGTCTCTTCCGGAAACGTAGCGCATATCCATTGCGCAGTATATTCAGCACCCACTGATCTTTTGTGATGCTGACCCACTCTTCCAGGTGTTGCGAAGCACTTCCTCCCACTGGAGTGGGTAACGGCGCCAGAGGAAGCCACTGCTCAGGCCTTACCTCCTCTGGGCGTGGCAGAGGACTGATGATGTCCGCCTCTGCCTCTGCCTGATTTTCCTCCTCTGTATTGTGTCTTCCCTTGTGGCTTGTTCTGAGACCATTGAGGGGTTTGAACCCTCTGTTGGCCTCCCCGGTTCTTGTTGGTCTTGAAGCGTCGCTTGAACGGCTCTTTCTTCTTTTCCAGACCAACCGCCTTCACCGTGTCCAATTCTGTTTTCATGCGGGTCATTTCCTGATCGGCATGCTCCCCAAAGAGTGAAGATCCTGAGAAGGGCAGATTGAGGATGCGTTGCTGGGCATCTGGTTTGAGACCCGTCAACCGCAACCAAGAAGATCTTCTTGCGCAAACCCCATGCGAGTAGGCATGTCCTGCTAGGAGTGCGTTATCTGCGGACGAACTGATCATTTGGTTTGCCACCAAACAGCCCTCCGTCACTGTTTCCTCAAAGTCCTTCTGGTCCTCCTTGGGCAATTTTTCTTTGAATCGTTCCATGGAGTCCCACAGTGCTCTATCATATCTGCCGAGAAGTGCTGAGGCACTAGAGACTTTCAATGATGAAGCTGCTGTGCTGCACACTCTGCGTCCCCAAGAATCTTGGGTCTTGCTGTCCTTGTCAGGAGGAACTGAAGAAGAGGGTGCGACTGCGTGATTCTTTCTAGCTGAGGCTACGATAACAGAGTCCGCCGCAGGCTCCCCTTTAACAAAGATTGGGTCCGAGTCGGCCGGCCTATACTTTTTCTGGATACGTGCCGGAACCGCTCTGATTGCCGCTGGCGTGAGGAAGACCTCCTTGATTGGGTCCATTAACCCTGGAACCAATGGGAGCAAAGGCCGTGAATATGATTTGTGCCGAAGGGTCTCAAAAATTACAGTAGTGGACACTTCTGGAACAGCCATTTCTATTTGAAGTTTTTGAGCGCCCCTTTGAAGAACGTCTAGGTATGTGTTGACGTCGTCAAGCGGGGAAGCTCTGGAGTGAGGGCTGTCTGCCAGCGTTGGGGAGTAATCCCTTTTAGAAGATCTTGAAGAGGATGAGGAGGAGGTTGATGGTGTTCTCCTTCTCCTGTGGTGAGATTTTACCTTCCTCACTGGCGATCTTCTCGGTCGGTCTTCCCTTCGAGGAGAACGTGATTCTCTCCGACGCTCCCTTCGTGGAGATCTCGACCTCTCAGTTCGTTTCTCCCTTCTCGGCGTTTGAGATCTGGGATGCTCTCTCCGCGGTGATCGGGAGACCCTGGGGGTATGCGACCTTTCCGCTCTCCTCTCCCGAGAGCGTGATTGGTGTCTGATAGGACTCTGTCTGTCTGCCTCTTCTACCAGTCTCTGAAGAGGTGACCTGTGGAGTGGGCTTACATATCTGTGCAGCCTCTCCGTCGCTCCAGAATCCTTCCACGTGTGCAAAGGAGCATACCATCTAGGCGAGAGTGTTATCTTTCGCTGGGGCAACGGACTTCTACTCCTGGAACTGGACCTCGATGAGCTAGAGGCCCTTGAGGAGGAATGGTGAGAAGCCGATTGGGTCACCAAAATAGTCGAAGGCACTGAAGGGGATTTTCGTCTCACCGGTGTTGGCGGACGTCTTAGAAGTCTTTCCCTTGACGTTGGACGCCTCTGCGGCGTCGACGGAGTGATAATCTTCGACGTCGAACGCCTCGATGACGACCCGTGTTCTCTCGACGTCGACCTGTGATGTCGAGCCGCTGACGGTGTCTTCTCCCTCGACGTCGAACAGCGTCGTCCCGCCTTCGACGGAGGTCTCGACGTCGAACGGCGTTGCCCTGCCGTCGACGGAGGTCTCGACGTCGAGCGGCGTTGCCCTGCCGTCGACGGAGGTCTCGACGTCGAACGGCGTTGCCCTGCCGTCGACGGAGGTCTCGACGTCGGCCGACGTTGGTCTGTCGGCGACGGAGATGGCCTTCGACGTCCTGTCGTCGACGAAGCCCTTGATGTCGACCTGGCATGTGGCGACGGCGGAGGATCGGACATCCTCGACGTCGAGCGCCGACACGTCTTCGACGATGATCCCTTCCTCGACGACGATCGTCCGAGGGGGCTCTTGCTCCTCGACGCCGAGCGCCTCCGTGGAGACTTCGGCGGAGGTGTCACACTCTTCGAAGCCTGTCGACGTTGGGACGACGGCGAGTGTATTCTGTCTCTCGACGCCGACCGTCGCCTGGTTGACGGCGGCGGAGTTGACTTACGTCTTGACGTCGATCTTCTCGTCGACGGAGATCTCGTGGCTTCTCTCGACGCCGATCGTCGCCTAGTTGACGACGGCGGAGCTTTCTTCGTCGTCGGTGATTTTCTTTTCGACGACGATTTCCTCGTCGACGCCGGTCCCGACGTCGACGGAGCTTTATCTTTCGATTTTTCCATCAGATGTTGTTTTTTCAGCGCCGAGCCCGGCGCTGAGGTCGATGGACGCTCTGACTTGCCTTTGGAGGGAGTTCTGGGTCTCTTTGAACTCTTCCTCTCTGTTGATCTTCCCCTCATGGATCTTTGGGCCAAACCATAGAGCCTGTTCCTCTCCCTGTCTTTCAAAGTTCTGTCAGACAGGTTTTGACAATGAGAACAGCCCTTTGGATCATGATCTTCTGGCAAGCATAAAATACAGACCTCATGAGAGTCCGTTTTTGCCTTCTTGTGGCCACAAGAAGGGCAATCATCGAATAATGAAGGCATCCTGACAGGAAAAACCTCACAAAAATTCGACTGCTAAGCAGTTATTTACTTGACCCTGATGTCAAAAGTCAAAGTAAATCAAAAAAATGTTCTTTAGAAGCTTTTCTGACTGAAAAAGGCAGAAAAAACTGTGGAGCTGTGTATCCAGGGTCCTTCCTGAAGGAGCCGGAAAGAACAACTGACCTAACTGTAACCCCTGAGGCATGATGGGAAGCTAGGGGCAGAGGTGCCTTAAAGGCACAGCGTCAGTTTTGGTACATGCAGCCACAGGGTTAGCTTTTCAGTCTTTTTAGACTGGGTATTTGCAATGCAGCCTGGGAGCTGTATATGCTTACAGTGTCTTATAAGAATTTCTGCTGTTTTCTAAGCATTAAAACAGTTTCTAAACAAGCATTTGTGTTGTTTATCATGTTTCTAATGCTAATACACATGTATGGTGGAAATTCTTCACAGCATATTCCAGCTCTACTGTTTTATTTGGCTGCAATTGCTTATTTTTATATATATATATTTATATATATATGTATATGTATATGTGGGGCACATATAATATATTGTTTCCGGGGTCCCGCGCATGGGCGGGAATATTCTAATGCTTATGACTATTGATGAGGATCCCCTGGAAGAGAAATACGTTTGTCCCTATGTTTGGAATGCATCCACAACAACATTTGAGCAAGACAACTGGTCACTGTGACTGACAGACTCTGGAATATTCACCTGCTTAGACAAGTCCCCACAGAGATAGATACAGGTGCACAGGTCCGCGTGTGCAAATGTGCTGCAAGCTGCATCTGCACAACCTAACTATCTTCTTTGTTTGTCCACGAGGAGAACACATTTCCCATGGAAACCCCTTCTTATGAAATTTCGGTGTGTTGCCTCTTCATGCCCAACCTGAAATCAGATTTATGTCTGCCTTGTATAGGAATTAATCTACAATCGTTTTCATGGTGAAAAACAACATATCATTGATATAAAATTATTGGAGTAAGTGTAATGTTTATGTAACATCAAAATTCATATCGGCCCCAGAAAAGGTAAAAACTTCGCATTTGTGACGACGAGAAGCCGTAAAGAACAACCATATTCCCCCTCGGTGGAGCGGAGATATTATACGTTTACACGTTTCCTCTTCCCTCTTTCTAGAGCTGAAGAACTTTCAAGCAACAGTCATATCGTCTGTCACTTCAGCCTACCCCACTACCTGTTTCACAGTTGTAGAAGCTCAAAAATCAGGTATTTTATATTCTCTCCTGGCTCTTTATGAGCTCCAGGTTGTGCCCACTCACCATGTTCAGAGTTTGGTTTGCCATGGTCACCTGACAGTCAATTAACCCCCAGGCCGTTCACCTCACCCTCAACATTGCACATAATCAACATGATCTTTCATACCACCTCCGCAATGGCAGCTGACAATGCTCGGGTTTTCTTTAATGTACAAAATCGCTCCATTGCAAATACCTCCTCTGTGGGCCTGTTGTCACGACTCAAGATTTCTGTTACTGGCTTGCAGAATGTGGGTGTGGCAGTGGTTGCACTTTTAATCATGCTGTGGTTCAGGAGTCTTGTCGGCCCCATTAACATCGGCCCGAATGCCAGGCCTATAGACTGCAGCACCAACACATAGATATGTGGGCGCAAAACCATTCTTCAAAATTCAAGACACCTCAAAATATACCTCAATCATTTCTCCCACAGTTTGGAGGTGGTAAGGCAGGGTGGTATCTAACACCACCTGCTTGAGACTTCGGAGCTTGTAATGCTGTGCTACATTTTTTAAACGTTCTTCGTAGCGCAGAGAACTACATTCATTCAGATTTTAATAGAGTGCATCTTTCTAACTTCTGGTGTAACTATTGTTTCTCAAAACGTCATCATTAAAAAACCACATGAATGTACAGGAGTAGAATAAAGGATTTGTGACTATTCTCTGCTCTGTGGATACGTTAGCAGATGCGATTATGAATGACCCGTCGATGACGTGGATGTCCACGGTTACCAATGAGTTTGAGTGTGACTGCGATACTGACTTTGGTGCACTGGCATGTGATTGGTCGCCTTGTTAATATGAATCCATTAAGAGAACTGAAGCACGTAACTCCAATACTAGTATTTTCCTGATTTAGGTGCTTCAGTGTTTGTGAGGGTTCCAAGGAACAATTCCGGAGTATTGGCAATTTAGCAAATGTAACTGATCACTTTTCTAAAGTATAAAAAGGCCAGAGGTCTTGAGGAAAAGTTCTGAGGGAAAGGTCTAAGGGAGGCGGATGGGAAAAGAGGGAAGAACAGGACAAAGGACAGAAAGAGGGTGAGAAAGCTAAGACGACCCATTACATAATGTATTTAAATATACTCTGTATACACATTCCGCCAAAGAAAGAGAAAAGGCGAGGCCGGCATCGGACCCGTCGAAAGTATGGCGGTCATGCCGGCCCCTGACGACCCTAGAGGCGGGCCTGTCGCTGTCAGTAGTGACGCGGCAGGCGCCTCGATCAGGATAGGTCGTGGGCCCCAAGCATGACCCGGAAGTGATTAGAATCACTTCCGGATCATGTGTGTGGGCAACGCCAGGCCAGTTAGAACTGGCTTGGCTGGAAATGGCCCATAAAAGACTGGGGAGCAGAGGAATCGTCCTCTTTGCTCCTCGCGCTCCCCAGCCTACCAAAGCAGCCTCGCTAGGAGGCGGTAATTTTATTTCTCTTTTTTATGTTTCAGGTCATCGCAATGAAGAAAGCGGTGCAGCTTCGTATCATAGGCCGGGCTGTTGGCTGCTGTGAACCGGCGGGAGAACGGTAGCAGCGTCGTGGGGCATTAGCTTTTTTTTCCACCTTTTTTGTTTTTCTGCAGGCGGGCGACACTGAGAACAGTCCGACGCCGTATCCTTAGAACGCGATCAGCTTGCTTGGACTGACGGAAAAAGGTTTAATGCAGGTGGGCGAGGCTGAGGACTTTTCCTGGGCTGAGGGCTCGACGCGGTAGCCTTGGAACGCGAGCAGAGCTCTGCCCGACCTTCGCTCCCTGGGATTTGGAGGCAGTATTTGCTGTGTCGGAGGCGCGTACAGGGCTTCCGTAAGGTATCGCGGAGGCTGTGATTACGGTGCAGAGCGCTGCGTGTGGGACAAGCGCATTTATTAAATAGGTGAATTTTAGGTTAAACGGTCACCCGGCCGGAAGAAAGGGAGGCAGGTGAGTGTAGTGCTGTGTGGGGCAAGTTTCTTTTATCATTTACAAGTGCATTAGTATAGCGGTCGTTTTTCCTGGGCAAGCGCTGCATGTGGGGGCAAGCGCGTTTCATAAATAAGAGGGTGATTGTGGTACTGCGTTGGGCCCAAGGTTAGTTTAATTACCAAGTGCATATGTGGAGCGGTTTACATCGCGGTGCAGCGAATACCGCGGGGGGCTGTGATCTCATGGGAGTGAATGTACAATAAATACAGCAGCAGAACCCATATTGATTTGTTTATTTGTTTATAGTTGCACTTGATCTAATATTCTACTTGTCACGACTGTAGAGTCCAAGCACAAAGAGACTCATCTCTGTTGGCGTATTAGGGGCAACACCAGGGCATCGCTCGAGAGGACACAGACAGGCCTGCACTCCACCGTTTCTGTGAGCCACACAGGCTTGAGATTACTCGCCTATTCCCCAGGTTAGCTGGTGTGGCGCGGCTCCAGTTGCGTGGGTGCTTACGGCCGGTTGTGTACCTCCAACACTATTAAGGTAAGGACCTGGACAGTGTACCAGGCCTGGAAATACAGTGGGATGTCTTTCAGTGTAAGACTAAAATACTTAAGTGCGGGTAGCATTGTGTACGCGGTGTGAGTGACCAGCACTTTTTAAGTAATCCTGCAATTTGGTTAGAAGCTATGGCCTGTAAGGCAAAGCGTGGCGAGAAGTGCTCCCGCATGGAATACATGATGGAGACAATGATGCACAAGATGGTGACTATGGATAGAAGATGGAAGAAGGTTGATAAAATAGGGTAGAGCCTTGTAGATCTCAGAGAGAGGGTAGATAGTCAAGATGAGGCTTTAGAGAGGCCTAGGCGAACCATAGTGCTCCCCAAACCCAGGGGGGAATTAGCCCCACTTCCCAGGCGGGCTAGGCCCAAGAAAGGGGTTATAAAAGGAAGTAATTTACCAAAAGGACCCGTGCCAGTCCCTCAGCTCTGGGGTGAAGGGGAGGTACCCGGCCCATCGGGTGTGGTTCCTCTGGGAGGTGTTCCTTTGGGTGCCCCAGTACCTGCGGGGGTGGGGGGGAGGTGTTCCTTTGGGTGCCCCAGTCCTGGTGGTTCCTGCGGGGTCCCTCTGGGAGGGGTTCCATTAGGTGCTCCGCCCATGGTTTCTACAGGGGTGGTTCTGGCAGGAAGCGGCGCACAGGAGTCAGTGGCTGGGGTGGGGACCCAGAGGAAGTTCCTGAAGGCTCTAACCCGGTTCCACAGGACTTAGTGGCACAGTTAGCTGCAGTTCTTCCTTGGTTAAGAAAGGCAGGGATGTTTTCAACATCAGTCAGGGCAAACGAAATAGGGGAGGACCCTTTGGCGGAAGCAAAGAGAATCGTGGCTCAGTTGCAACACCTGGGGGTTCACCAGGTGGGTGGCTGGGTACTCCTTCTCTTCCCAAAGCAACCAGTGGGGTTCCTCCACTAGAAACCAACAAGGAAGTGCCAGTGAAAAGCCTGGCGAAGAAGTTGACGGAGCCAGCTGGAGCGGCTTCTGTAGGTAAGCAGGTGACATTGCCACTGTTGGGTGTTTTAATTGAATCACGTACCGGGAGGGAGAATCTGGCTAGACATGTAACACGAGAGGTGAAAGAAATTATATGGTCAGGTAGTTATGTTAGCATGTTCTCTTTGCTCCTGGATGAAAGAGAAAGGGAGGAAGCAAAGAAACAGGACTGGATGCTCCCTCGAGAATGTGAGTGAATTGTTGAAATGCAGGATTGAGGAGAATTTGAATAGTTGGATTAGAGGTTTCTCAGTATTTATGGCAGTGATGGCGGAACGTTTTCCTAACATACAGGCAGAGATGGCATGTTACCAGAGTAGGATTACTATGGATAACAACAAGTATGGGGGCACACAGTGGAAGGAGTACGATAAGGACTTTAGGAAGGCTAAGGCATCTGACCCATCCCTTTCCTGGGACCGCGTTGACACATTCCCGTGGTTAGATCAGTTTGGCCCAGTGCAATCCACTAACCCAGCTCAGTCCTTCAACAGGAAGCCAGGCATTCCAATCCTTTCAGCCCTTTCGGCCACCCCAAACCACAGGCCCTGCCACTAGTCCAGGTAGGGGGGAGGGGAGGACGGAAAGGGACATGTTGAGACTTTAATAAGCGGACATGCACCAGGACCACAGGCACGTGCAAGTTCAGACATGCATGCTCTATCTGTGCCAACCCATCTCACCCAGAGTCCAAATGTCTCAAGAAGTCAGGATATAAGGGAAGGAAGAAACAGGAGTGAAGTGTGGACACAACATATGGCACGGTCATCCATTAATGTAACGGCTATGACCCCTCAGTTAAACAAGTACCCTTATGATTCCACTGCTAGGACATTGCGGGAAGGTTTCATGTATGGTTTTAGGATCCCAGCACTTGACTACGTAGGGACACCTGAATGCAAAAATCAGCTTGCTGTTAGGACCAATCTAGGCGTGGCAGCAACAAAGATTGAAAAAGAACTACGCTTGGGCAGAGTAGTAGGGCCATTTGATTGCATCCCTGTACCCAATTTTGTCTGGTCCCCGTTGGGAGTGGTCCCAAAAAAAGAGGGTGGGGAGTTCAGGTTTATTCATAATCCATCGGCAATTCATTAAATGACACCATCTGTGATGAGATTTGTAGTGTGAAATATGCTTGCTTTGACCAGGCGGTGGAGATGCTCAGGGACCTGGGCCCTGGTGCCCTGCTAGCAAAATCTGATATTGAGTCTGCTTTTCATTTGTTGCCAGTTCACCCATCGGATTTTCACCTCCTGGGTTTTAAGTTTCAGGACACATTCTACATGGATATGTGCATCCCATGAGATGTTCTGTCTCCTGCGCATACTTTGAAAAATTCAGTTCATTTTTGGAATGGGTTTTTAGGCAGGTGACAGGGCATTGGTTTGTCATGCACTATCTAGACGATTTTCTTATCTTGGGGTCAGCGGGCTCCCGGTAGTGTGAGTGGGCACTGCAGGACTTTTCGGTGCTCATGCGGGCTTTTGGGGTTCCCCTGGCGCCAGGAAAAACAGTAGGTCCAACAACTATTTCCTGGGCATTGAGTTAGACTCAGTCCAAGGGTGTTTTTGGTTAATGGCAGACAAGATTAAGAAATTCAGGACAGCATTGCAGCAATGCCTGGCAAAAGATAAGGTGACCTTGCATCAGCTACAACAGACGGTAGGGCAGTTGAATTTTGCTCTGAGAGTCATACCAATGGCACAACCATTTTCCCGCTCCATCTCCCAGGCCATGGCAGGTCTCCAAGAAAAACACCGCCACACAAGACTGTCGGCTGAGGTTTGGCAGGACATGCAGATTTGGATGGCATTCCTGCAGGACTTTAAAGGCAGGGTAGTGTGGCCCGGTCCACCCACTACTTCTGCGGTGTTAGGTTTATGGACTGACTGACGCTGCGGGTAGTGTGGGATTCGGTGCCATACTCGTTAATGAGTGGGTGGCTCAGCATTGGCCAGCTTGGTGGGTGGAGAATGATGTGACAGCAAACATTGGTTTTTTTGCAACTATTTCCCATCTGGGTGGCATCAACAGTTTGGCCTGAACGTCTGCGTAATTAATCAGTGATGTTCTGATCGAATGCATCAACCAACAGGCAGCACAGTGTAAAATGATTCTCCGCCTGTTGAAAGAAATATTGCTGTTATGTATGAAATTGAACATGCAATTCAAAGCTAAACATGTGCCTGGGGTATTGAATCATGCTGCTGAAGCACTCCCTCGCTTCAAGACGCAGGTTTTCAGGGCACACCTCCCATTTGCAGAAGCGACTCCGACATCCTTCCCAGAAGTGCTTTGGCAGATTGGTGCCCCCAACTACAGAACCTCGTGGCAGCTAGGCTAGCTCCCAGGACCAGGAAAGCTTATGAAGGGTGGTTCTGGGCATATTGTACATTCTAGGGAAGAGAGTGGCGGAGAAATGGCATGATACAGGGTCACTTTTACGTTACTTGGGTGTTTTGAACGAAGAGGGGCGCTCAGCAGCCAGGCGGCATGTGGCAGCAATCTCTTTCTTCGAGCAAAGTAGAGACAGGGGAGATCCCACCAACAGCTTCACTGGTAGGAAAGCCTTAAAAGGCTTGCAACGCATCCAGGGACCAGCACCAGACACAAGACGTCCAATAGGGGTTTAGTTGCTAACATCTTTACCAGGGGCACTTGATGTTATTTTCAGCACCCCAAACGAAGCTCTGCTTTTCAGAGCAGCCTTTTCACTATCTCTCTATGGTGCCTTTAGGGTAGGGGAATTGGTTGCCATTGGGGAGCATCATCTGTTGGGACGACACGCAATTCGGGTTCCGTAAGCTTCACAGAACCGAAACTGCTCTCATTAAAGCCACAGAAGACATTAGAATAATTAGAGACCAAGGAGGCACCGCAGTGCTCATACTGCTGGATTTGTCAGCGGCCTTTGACACGGTCGATCATGCTATTTTGATCGACCGTGTCGCGGCCATGGGCATCCAACTTAAAGCTAAAGATCTGCTCGCCTCCTTCCTATCGGAAAGAACGCAGGCAGTCAGCCTGGGGCCATTTCAATCGGCTGAGTTAACCCTACCGTGTGGAGTTCCTCAAGGCTCATCCCGAAGTCCGACACTTTTTAACATCTATGTGTCGGACCTAGCTAGAGTCATAAAGTCTCATGGGATGGGCCTTACTTCCGATGCTGACGACACACAGTTGGTGCTGGCCATAAATAATGACAGAGACAAGGTGGCAGAATGTTTTCCAAGAAGGCATGCTGGCCATCAAGGATTGGACGGCCAGTAACTGCCTCAAACTTAACTCCGAGAAGACGGAGGTGGTTATCTTTGGGAAACTATCTCCAGTCTGGTCGAGTTCTTGGTGGCCTCCATCAATGGGATCTGCGCCCAGTCCAGTTTCAAAGGTTAGGAACTTGGGAATAATATTTGACGATAACTTAAACTTCGTATCCCATGCCAATTAAGTTGTGTCAAAAACCTTCTATAAACTCAGATTGATAAAAAAAATAATCCAATTTTTACCAGAAAGTGCAGGGAAAACATTGGTCAGTACTTTGGTAATGTCATCACTGAACTACTGTAATTGACTGTTTGCAAATGCACAATGCAGGGTCATCAAAAAAATGCAGACGGTCCAAAACGCAGCTGCCAGACTGCTTTTAAGGACCCCTAAATTTCAACCAATTTCACAAGTCATCCGAAACTACCACTGGGGGCGATTAAGAATCGCATAAAATTCAAGGCCCTATGCTTGTCATATAAAGCTGCATACAATCAAGGCCCCCAGTTTCTGTCCAAACAGTTAGCCGCATATTGTCCCAATAGACAGCTTAGATCCACTACTGCTCTTCAACTAGTGGTACCACGTACCAGGACAGTGTCCTGGGGAGACAGGCGTTTCATGGTGACAGCAGCCAAACTTTGGAATGCTGTACCACTCCAGATTCGCTCCACCCCATCTTTGATTCAGTTTCGTAAAATGATAAAAACTTGGTTGTTCAATCAGTAAACCTAGCCTCTGTATCTAGCCCTGAATCTGTAGCGCCGAGACGCCTAAGGGCATTTGTTCACGCTGTACAAATTTCAAAAATAAATAAATAGACAAGATCTAAAAGGTGGTCTGCAGTTAGAACATGCAAAGATACAAGGCGACGCCTTATTAATATCCATTAGGAAATCCAAAACAGACCAAGAGGCCCGGGGTGAGGGGGTAGTGTTACATTGGGCACATGGTAACCCTTGCTGCCCCATAACACAGTTAGAGGCATTCTTACGGCATAGACCAAGTACAATAGGGGGGACTTTGTTGATGCATGCTGACGGGGCCCTGCTCCCTAGGTTTCGGTTTAAAAGAGTCATGGATATGGCAGTGCAGAAAACAGGTTTGGATCCTAGTTGCTTTGGAACCCATTCTTTTAGAATAGGGGCTGCCACTGAGGCGACAGCGAGAGGTTTTCATAGTAGCAATGTGAAAAAGATCGGGAGGTGGTCCTCCAATTGTTATAAACGCTACGTACGGCTGCACATGTAGTGAATAGGACATTTGCCTGGTACTGATGCATGTTCCTTCTCTGCTTACAATTACAGTTTCTCAAGCCGGTCACACAGGGGGGAAACTGCCGGCGGCACAACAGCAGCTACTATCAACACAAGGACGTGCACATCCACAGAAAGCAGGGCCACATGTTGTTTGGATGATCAGCCATTCACATGTAAGACGTTTTGAATGCATTTTTCTTTTCAGGGAATTACAAATCCAGATCTGATCAGGTTGGTTTTAGGGTCTCATTTAATGGAAAGGGGGATCTCCGCTTTAGTCAGTTAAACGGTTTTGTAACAATCTTTTTGAGTAAGGGGGAGCTCTCCCTAGTATCATTACCATGCACCTGGGAGGGAATGATCTGGTGAATCTGGGTAGAAGGGGGCTAGTGGAAGCCATAATCACAGAGGTGGGTGGTTTAGCTAAGACATGCCCAGGATTCGCAATAGTTTGGTCACAGATGTTACCCAGATTTCAATGGAGGGGGGAGAGGGGGGGGGGGAGTCTGTGAGGCCATTGAACCACTCAGTAAGGAGGATCAATAATACGATAGAGAGGTTGTTTAGGTCTCCTCACTTATAGACACTCGCCCACGGGTGCATCAGTGGGGAGCTGTGCTCCTTAAAAGACGGTGTCCACTTGTCAAAAGTAGGTAATGAAATCCTTTTAGAGAATCTACTGGCATGGTTATGGGGCTTCAAAAGCAGTATATGACCTCCAAGCATGCAAGTTGGGGGTGGCTAGATAGTCGGGCAACTATGCTGGCCTGTGATGATAAGGTCATGATTGGTGAACAGTAAATTTAAGGATCTTTAGAGGGCGGCGCCATTCTTGAATGGGGTCGCCCAAGGGGGAGGGACCAGTGGTCTCTCCTAGAACTCCAGGGGCAGTTACAGCCAGTTGGCTCTATGGGTGCGGGGGAGTGGGGAGTTACACATTACCTAGGCTGCTTGGCAACCCCTCACATGCACACTGGCGCCAGTAAAGAGTGCAGAACTCTGAGAGGGGGTGTGGAGGTGGAGTATGCTCACGGTGAACGGGCCCTCTACGCATTTGCACTCCGGTGGAAGTGCGGGTTTAATTGGATAAGGATCTGACACCAGTTATTGACCTTGCCCTAGGCTCAAATAGGGATACGCAGAAAAGTAACTGCTATTATGATTATTGATGATGATATGTTTAGATTCGGATAGGAATAACTTGTATTAGACTTATGTTAAGGTTATCCATCTGACATCTGTACTTATCCATGTAATCAATGTCAACTGTTATATTTTCTGCTTATTGTTTGCAAATATTGAAAAGTTAAGTCTGTTTTAATTTTATGTTAATAAATACGGTCAGGGGGTTATCTACGACCCCCTTTTCCAAAGAAACTCTTGTTTTGATACTATGTGGGCCTTGACAAGGGAGGAGGGGGTATAGGTAGTACCAGGCCATACGCATTTATTCAAATAACTGGAACACACGTTGCAACCACCTATGTTATAATTCGGATTAAGTGCACGACTTGACATGCTTCCTGAGCTGTCTTCTACCAGATCGACATCCCGCTCATTGCTCTCTGATCTGGTCCAGGGTTCTCGTCTGTAGACATGGGTTTTTTAATTCCATTATTCATCTGTCACATATACATTCCCTGAAAGATAGGTAATTTTAGCTGGTAGCTTGCAGTCAATTGGAGGTCACTATTATTCCATTTCATCTATAGTATTAGCAGACCTTCTCAATACACGTGCATTCATATATATCCATAATGGCAGTGATATAAAACCATGCAAAGATATGCATCTAAACATAGTTATGATGTTTACCTGTTGATCAGAATCGGCCTTTAATATTGATCGATCTGTGATCAGTACTGCTCTGGACAGCTGTCTGGAATAGATAAAGAGTAGGTTATACCTTATGGGGCTGGAATTCTCTGCAATGCATAGCGAGCGCCATACTCTGGAAAGGGCTTGTCGTCCTGCAGTACCAACGCACATTATAACTCGACTTACCTTTGTAAGGTAGGCCTATGCTCTTGAAAATAAATAAAGTTCTGCCACATCATATCTTTCTCGCCCCCAGTAAGTCATCAGAGTCCTTTATGTCTCTCTGCTTCCATAGTGGGGCTCTACCAGCAGGTAAGACAGTAAACAGGGCTTTAAAAAGCAGCTTCACCTACATATGAAGTTCTGATGAATGTGGAGCATGCTGGTAGTAATGTAAAGATGCAGATGGATCAAGAGCCCAGAAGACACTACTTTTAGCAACACAAAACATAAAGACTTGCGTGTTTCCAAAATCACTAGGTGTAAGTATTATCAGGCTCAAAATACCCCGCCTTTCCAATTAGGTAAAAGGAAAACAAAATATTTTATTTATCACTAGTAATTACGGTAATAGGAAGGTACCACTCATGCCCTTTATTCCCATCATTTTTTAACTCCTCTATCTTACCCTGTCCTATCAGGGCTCAGTGGTCTATACTCTTTACAAAACTTGACCCAGTACTCAATCAAAAAACAAAAAACCTCAGGAAAGTATACCTCAAAGCCTTCAGTCACTAGAATGTTGCAGTGGATGAGAGGTAATTGACATAGACACACAGCTGGGTCTATGCTTCACCATATGATGTATCCAACTTCACAATCTATAAATGTACTTACATCAGAGAACTACCATGGGACAGTTTCAGTAAAATAAACCATAAGAGAAGCAGTTTCTTTGACTAGCTGGCAAAATCTGGCACAGCCTTTGGAGTCAATATTTAACTAGAGGATTATGGAGGGATTTAAGAGGTGATGGCAGACAGTGCTACGCATTTTAATTGATATTTATGACAAATGCAGGTCTCCAATTTGATCAAGTGAAAGCAGTCATGATTCCATCGAGGACAGGATCTCCAGCCTTCTCATAACAAGACACCTACAACACCATCCAAATAGCTAGATATTTATTTAAACTTCATTTCTTAAACTTCTACATAGATTTACTCCAAATCAAAAAAAGCATAATCTACGAACCAAGATCTAGATTCCTGCCAAATTTGATGTCATTCCGTTTCTGCAGTTTTTGCTGTAGCCCTTCCTAAAGAAGTCTATGGAAAATGCATTCCTGGAAGCTGAGTCTGGTGGTGTCGGGTTCCTTGGAAAGGGAGAGGATGAGTTGGGTGTCGTCAGCGTAGGATACTATGCTAAGTCAATGTATTCTGACCTTTGCGGCGAGATAGGCCATGTAGATGTTGAAGAGCGTGGGGCTGAGCAATGATCCTTGGGGTACTCTGCAGCTGATCTCTGTGGGTTCGGAGAGGAATGGCGGGAATCCGATTCTTTGGGTTCGGCCAATGAGGAATGAGCAGATCCAGTCTAGGCCGGTTCCCTGTATGCCAGCGTCATGGAGTCTGGCGGTGAGTGTGAGGTGGCAGATGGCGTTGAAGGCTGATGAGAGGTCTAGTAGAATGAGGGCTGCTGTGTGGCCCTGGTCAAGGAGAGTGAAGATGTTGTCTGTGGCGGCTAGAAGGGGAGTCTCAGTGCTGCAGTTGATGCAACATCCGGATTGGGAGGAGTTGGGATTGAGTTAGCTTCAATGAAGTTTGTGAGCTGGACGTTGACGATCTTCTCAGTGACTTTGGCTGCAAACGGGAGGAGCGAAATGGGCCTTTAGTTTTTGAGGTCCGTCGGGTCTGCGATGGGTTTCTTGAGGAGGAGCTTGACTACTGCGCGTTTCTAGTTGTCAGGGAACATGCCGGTTTTGAAGTAGAGTTGATGGTGCATTGTAGTTTGGGTGCTATGGCTGCAGAGGCTCTGTGGAAGATGTTCGGCGGGCAGGGGTCCATGGGGGCTCCTGAGTGTATGCTCTTCATGGTTGTAGCGGTGTCTTCTGTAGTCACGGGGTCCAGGCGGAGATTTATTTATTTATGGATTTTGTAAAGCACACGGCTACCCCCGACGGGGGTGTCCCGGCGCTAAAACTGTCTGCTGGAGAACAAGAGCAATCTAAATAGATGAGAATAGCCAAGTTTTCAGGCGTCTGCGGAACAGAGCTTCAGATGGGGCAAATCTGAGGTCAATCGGTAAGCTGTTCCAATGTTTGGCAGCAAGGACAGCAAAGGCTCTGCCACCCATTCTTGAGAGACGGAATCTAGGCACAAGCATGAGACGCAGGTTGTTAGAACGAAGGTCTCTGACTGAGTGAGACAGTCTCAATCTCTTTCTTAAATAATCTGGGCCAGTACCGTTCAGAGCTCGAAAGGCCAGAACAAGCGTTTTAAACTTAATACGGTTGGCTATTGGGAGCCAATGGAGTTCTTTGCGAAACGCAGAGATAGAGTGTCTGTATGGGATATTGCCAATCAGTCTTGCTGCAGCATTTTGAACTACTTGCAGGCGTTCAATTTGATATAAAGGGGCCCCAGCATAGAGACTGTTGGTATAATCCAGGTGGGCGGTAATTAAGGCCTGAGTGACTGTTCTGCGTGCCTCCATTGGCAGAAATGGGAAGATCTTTCTCATCATTTTTAATTTGCCAAAGCAAGCCGCAGTAACCTTGTTGATTTGAGGGCTACAAGAGAGCGTATCATCAAATGTGAACCCCAAATTGCGGGCAGAGTGGACCGGGATTGGAGGGGGGTTAAGTACCGTTGGCCACCATAATGGGGGTGGAATAGTCATTTTTTGATTAAAAAACAAGACCTCAGTCTTGTCGGTATTAAGCCGCAGGTGGTTCGAGGACATCCACGAACAGATTTCGCCAAGACAATGGCGGAAGCTAGAGAGGCTGGAGTCAGAGTGATCTCTAAATGAAAATATCAGCTGTGTGTCATCAGCATAGGAGATCACTCTGACTCCGCATGCCTCCACTACCTTGGCTAGCGGGGCCAGGTAGACATTGAAAAACAAAGGACTCAGCGCTGAGCCTTGTGGGACTCCGCGTTCAAGAGGTTTGCATCCAGATTTAAATGGTCTGAGAAGAACCCTCTGTGACCGTCCCAAAAGAAAGGAACTGACCCATGCCAGGGCAGTGCCGCTCAGTCCAATCTGCTCCAGTCGGTCTAGAAGAATTTTGTGGGACACCGTATCGAAAGCGGCGGATAGGTGGAGGAGGACCAGCATGGCCTCCTCGCCCTTATCCACACATTCTCGTACAGTCTCCAGATGGAGATGGTAGGCTGGCTGGCGTTGCTGGAGATAGGTTTGGTGTTGGTGCCTTATTTCTGTTCTAATTAGTTGTCGTAGAGGGACTTGATCTTGAGATGGAAGTAGGAGCTGAGTTTATTGCAGGGGTCCTGGGAGGGCGTGATGCCTGAGGCTTCGCTGGGGGGTTTGGTGAATTCTTGTATGATGGTGAACAGTTCCTTCGAGTTGCAGGAGCTGGCAAGGATTCTGTCCTGGATGAAGTTCCTTTTTGTGTATCTGATGCGTTGGTGGCATTCTGTCACAGTGGTTTTGTAGCTAGTCTGTGCTTATGGGGTTTAATTGTTGTTTCTCCATGCTTTTTCAAGACGTCTGCAGGTGCGCGGGATTCTTGGAAGTCGGTGGTGAACCAGGTGGCTTTCGTGGGGCGCTGTCAGAGTTCTGGAGGGGGGCAAGCTTGTCTGCGCAGTTGGTAATTCATCTGTGGAGTTCATTGGCTGCAGAGTTGGCATCGGTTGTGGCGGGAGGGGGAGTGTGGTTGAGGGCAGAGTTTAGGTGCTCTTCGGTGACCTTGCTCCAGTTCCTGCACACGGGTTGTGGTGTCGGTTTGTGTGCAGTGGGTTTTGAAAAGGAGAAATGTGGCGTCGGTTTGTGCGTGGTAGGGTTTGAGAAAGAGAAATGTACACAGAGGTGGTCCGTCCAGAGGAGTTGCGTGGTGTGGCTGTAGCGGCTGTTGTTTCCTCCTGCGAAGATGGGGCCAAGAGTGTGTCCTGCCTTGCGGGTGGAGGTGGTGACAAGCTGTTTCAGTCTGATGTTGGTGAGGTTTCCCAGGAGGGCGGTGGAGTTGGGGGTCACTGAAGTTGTTGAGGTAGAAATTCAGGTCTCCGAACAGTACATAGTCCATGAAGGCGATGGCACGGGGGCGATGATGTCTGTGATGGTTGCGGGGAACATTTTGCGTGGACTGGGAGGTTTGTAGGCTAGGGTGCCATGTAGGGTCATTCTGGGGTTGGTCACGATCTGGAAATGGAGGTGTTCCATGGGGGACGAAGAGTCGTTTGTGCTGGCTGTGGTAAGTAGGAGGGAGTTCTTGTGCACGATGGCGAGTCCTCCTCCCGGGTGGTTGGGGCTATCCATCCTCTGGATCTTGTATCCGTCAGGGATGGCGATTGCGATGTCGGGGCGGAGGTGGCATTGGTCCAGGTTTTTGTGAGGAAGGCAATGTCTGGCGACAGGGTGTCCAGAAGGTCCCAGATTTCTACTACGTGTCTGTGCGAGTTGACATATCGGAGGCATAGGATTGCCATGCCTGGAGTCATAGTATCTGGCATCTCAACTTGTGAGGAACACTGCTCTTTAATGTAATTTTAGATACCAAATTGGCTACAAAAAAGTTACCCAGGCCGTTAGGGTGGTCAAATGCTTTTGAATTAGATATATGCGAGCATCTAGGAAGGACACACCGTATGCTCCTGACACACCATTGTAGTGTCTACCTAAATTCTCACTGTTCACAAAATATATTGATCGGAGGGCTTGGATGGAGGCGGAGATTTATATGGTCGGGGACAGGATATACATGCCATTCGATGAGCTTAGGGACCACTTCTGTATTGGTGCCAAGTAATTCATAGCACATAAGGCATTGTGCAGGGCGGCTACAGCAACAATGGTCTTGAGTGCCAAAGGAACCACCCCGCATGGGAACTTTGCATATGGTCTGACCCTTGGCAATTCTACACATGCTGTATCACGTATGTGCAAGGCACTATGCGTAGTCTTCTTGGGTGGGACTTCAGAAGCCTGGTCCCTATGGGAGGAAGTTATGGATGCAGAACTACAAGATGACATATGGGCAAAGGTTCTAGAATATCCTAGCTTGTTACTAGGAACATGTGTTTTACATTCACACACACATACTGTATTCATCAGACTTATCTACACTTCACAGATTTGCCATATGTATAAAGGGGTAGATGATGCGTCATACTAAAGCACATTTCCATCACGTGATTTGGGAAAGTTGCCACATACTACATTATTGGGAGGATATAGTGCCCGTGATTTGAGAGGTCACTGATGCCATTGTTCTTCTGGACCCCGCTCTGCCTGCTAGGTCGATTTCATAGAAGTAAATCACAGAAGTAGGAATGTCGGTTCATAGACAAAACCTTGATCAATTTAGCAATGAACTAGAAGGCAAGGAATGTTCTGCATGTTGCAGGGTGGGTATGAGATGTTCTGAAGTGTGCTTGAGTCGAATTGTCATCTTTATTGACCCTACGCAGGAGAAGTGATAAATGTACCCCTCTAGATACCTGGGAAGGTATATTGCTGGCATTAAAGGATGCATCTGACACAAGTACTCCATGAATCATAGCACTGTGCACTAGATAAGCAAAAGTGCTGACATTTGTGAGTTCTGGCTGTGACCGTTGAGTTTTTTAAAGAAAATGACAGCTGTTAGATTTGATGTTGTTCTAACTACATTGCCTGGTTGCGAGGAGGGTGGGAGGAAGGTTTGCTAATTTTTGTTAAGTTAAACAGATATATGACTGGAACCCTTGTTCGATGGGATTGTTACAATATCAGTACCCCTTTGGGACATGTGTCCTGGACCACGTGTTTACTCACTAAGGGATTTAGTGATAACCGTTTAAAATACATAAATACATTTAAAAAAGGTTGCCACAAACATATCATATAATGGAAAAGCATATTCCTGTTTTGTTTTGTTAAAACACCTGAAAATATGCAGGAGTTCAATTTATATTGTGTGGTAATAAATGTGTTTCCACTCATGGGGTAATAAAAATCAGAACGCTTTTAGTCTTAGTCTTTATGTTTGGCATGCTGAAACATTTGCATTATTATTTCTAATATCCATCTCCGTAGGGAAGAAAAAACACTAATGTCTAAACCTTCTTCTTTTGGTCCAGCACTTAAAGTATTAAGAAATTATATTCTGCTCACAACTAATCAAATGGCATGGCTCTCTTTATTTTCTGTAAAAAGACAGATTAATAAAAAAATTATAAGTGAGGTCCTCAATTCCTGATACCTACATTTAAAATTGGTAACCAGTTTGTCGACTGTAGACCAATGCATTCCCAAATGAAACAACTAATGTCGTTAGGCCTGGTTTGTTGACTAACGTTAGCATCAAGCAAGAGTACATAGAAAAGCCAATCGTGCTACTTTTCCATAATCAACGGGTAAATTATTTGTCTAATCTCCTTATTCTTAAACTACTTTCCCCGCAAATTATTAACAACGGAAGAAACAAAGGAAAAATGTAATAAAAAATACAGGGAAAGTAAGAATTAACAGACTGGTGTGGTATACAGGATCATTTCGATTATGAAATTTCGATTTGGCGCCAATGACATAGGCATCAATGATATGCATTATTCTGCACAGAAATGTGTTGCTACCTAAGCAGATATATTTAATTAGTGAGGGTAACTACAACCACTTACCTATAACTTACACTTTTACAGTTTTCATCTGCAAGGTAACTATCTTCTACAATGAAATAGCTGCAATTGATTCTTTTCCCATTGCTGTCAATTACTGCTTTACATCTAGGAACAGAAAAAAACATAATACAGAGTTAATAGAACCCAAGGCATGTTGTCTATTCCTCAACTTTAGACTGATTGTTTATTGTTGCAATTAAATGCATGCATCATGTTTCACAAAGCATGACTCACTGGACTCTAGCACATTCACCAAAGTGCTCCCTAAAACAGAGTTAAAACTCAAAAGTAAATGCAAATCTAAGTTATATTTAAGAGTTCTAACCTCCAGCGTTGAGCCCTTCCCAAAATATGTTTTCCTTGTTGGATTCAAACCTACGTGTTCACTCTTAGGGACAGAGAGGACAAAAACATCAATTTGTTCTCCCTTTTGATACTATTATCACTAAAGAAAATGATGTGTTATCAGGTATTATCAAGAAGAGTGCTTTAAAAAAGGACATTCAATCCGAAAGATTTCTGGAGAATACTCTTCATACACTATTGTGACATGATCCAGTGCACCATCATTCTCTGGGTACCAGGTAAGATTAAAAACCTAGGGAGGTATTTCATATGAGAATACGACATTGGTTTTCTGATCATTAAACCACCATGTTTCTGCCGGTTACTAACAGCTCTTAGGGGCGGGGGGTTGGGGAATCTTACCAGTGATCGGGAGAATAAAGTTCCACTAGAGTATACCCTTGTTATTTTTAGCTACTTCTCAGTCCCCCATAAAAATATATGGTCTATAAGAGCTGCCCAAGAGCATTTTTGTGAGCCCGGACAAAATACGTACAGTCCTATCTGGGGGGATAGCCATGAAATAAGCCAGGATAGTGGGTGAAGGCTATTCTCAAACAACCTTTTGATTTGAATGTCTTTTTTCACAGCAAACATATTGGAAACATCGGATATCCGGTCATTTCATAAGTGCCAAGTGTATTCTAACCTATACATTATCTTTTAAAGAGTTTATATTTAGAACGATAGTATATATGTTTAAATAAAAACAGTTGTTTTTATATTTTGAGTTTGTTTTTAAATAGTCAGTAAGACACATGGAAATTGATAATTGTGTTATAATGTAAGGGAGAAACCATCTATATAACGGTAACCAGCCTTTACAATACAGCCAGAACCAAGCATTACCTTTACCACTTGTCCATTACAACGCATGCGTCTTTACCACACATTTTTTAACCACAAATATGCCTTTACCACGCCTGCCTTTATAAAGGAAATATAAGTATTTCATAGGTAAGTGTATTACATATATGTATGTATGTTAGGGCAAGGGTGGTTTTTGGGTGGGTTAAGGTTTTTTGGGTGGCAAGGGAAATTTTATGGTGGTTATAGTTTTGGGGTGACAAAGGCATTTTTAGGGTTTAGGGTAGGCATGGGTTATTGGGTGGGAAGGGAATTATTTGGGTTTAGGGTGGGTGTAGGCTTTGGGAAGCAAGGGTACATTTAGGGTTTTAGGGTGGCAAGGGTATTTTTAAGGTTTAGGTGTTGTGGGTTAGTAAGGCAGGCAATATATATATAGGACACTGACGAAACCCGTCATGGCCGAAACGCGTTTGTCAAGCCATGGGACTGCAATAAAATAATTTTGATAGAAAGCTCGAGTGTGCGCCACACTTTGCTGTGACAGAGTGTTTTGGAGAAAAATATATATATAGATATACACACACACAAAAGCATATATGTATGCGTGTGTATAGATATGTATATATATATATATATATATATCAAACACACAAAGTTTGCCTAAAGAGAGGGAGCCCACGCAGACAGGTAGAGTATTGGCTTTTTATTCAGTGGAGATTGCGGTGTCAGAACAGCAAGCCGCCTCATCATGATTCTGTCCTTCCCTTACGCGTTTCATGCAGAGCACTTCGTCAGAGGGTGGCGGACTTGCGCAGAATTGAACAAGCTGTATTTTCTCCATGCACCACTTTAAATGTCATTATTTCAGCCTCGGTGGGCGTGGCCACTTGCATGGCCCGATGGTTCATGTAGTGCTGAGGTAATACTCCAGTGAGTTGCCGGTTCAATCCTGGTATTTACTTAAATTCCCAAGTGGGTCGTGTGGTCGGTTTTGCTGTGAAAACACTTCCGTTAATTTCACCACAGGCACTGTCTGCTTCTCGCTGCCTCGTCGATTGGCGCTGCAGTTCTGACTGTTCACAACAGCTGGGCTCTCCTCGCGGCTCAGGCAAAGCCGCTCAACATCAAACACACAAAGTTTGCCTAAAGAGAGGGAGCCCACGCAGACAGGTAGAGTATTGGCTTTTTATTCTGTGGAGATTGCGGTGTCAGAACAGCAAGCCGCCTCATCATGATTCTGTCCTTCCCTTACGCGTTTCATGCAGAGCACTTCGTCAGAGGGTGGCGGACTTGCGCAGAATTGAACAAGCTGTATTTTCTCCATGCACCACTTTAAATGTCATTATTTCAGCCTCGGTGGGCGTGGCCACTTGCATGGCCCGATGGTTCATGTAGTGCTGAGGTAATACTCCAGTGAGTTGCCGGTTCAATCCTGGTATTTACTTAAATTCCCAAGTGGGTCGTGTGGTCGGTTTTGCTGTGAAAACACTTCCGTTAATTTCACCACAGGCACTGTCTGCTTCTCGCTGCCTCGTCGATTGGCGCTGCAGTACTGACTGTTCACAACAGCTGGGCTCTCCTCGCGGCTCAGGCAAAGCCGCTCAACATCAAACACACAAAGTTTGCCTAAAGAGAGGGAGCCCACGCAGACAGGTAGAGTATTGGCTTTTTATTCTGTGGAGATTGCGGTGTCAGAACAGCAAGCCGTCTCATCATGATTCTGTCCTTCCCTTACGCGTTTCATGCAGAGCACTTCGTCAGAGGGTGGCGGACTTGCGCAGAATTGAACAAGCTGTATTTTCTCCATGCACCACTTTAAATGTCATTATTTCAGCCTCGGTGGGCGTGGCCACTTGCATGGCCCGATGGTTCATGTAGTGCTGAGGTAATACTCCAGTGAGTTGCCGGTTCAATCCTGGTATTTACTTAAATTCCCAAGTGGGTCGTGTGGTCGGTTTTGCTGTGAAAACACTTCCGTTAATTTCACCACAGGCACTGTCTGCTTCTCGCTGCCTCGTCGATTGGCGCTGCAGTACTGACTGTTCACAACAGCTGGGCTCTCCTCGCGGCTCAGGCAAAGCCGCTCAACATCAAACACACAAAGTTTGCCTAAAGAGAGGGAGCCCACGCAGACAGGTAGAGTATTGGCTTTTTATTCTGTGGAGATTGCGGTGTCAGAACAGCAAGCCGCCTCATCATGATTCTGTCCTTCCCTTACGCGTTTCATGCAGAGCACTTCGTCAGAGGGTGGCGGACTTGCGCAGAATTGAACAAGCTGTATTTTCTCCATGCACCACTTTAAATGTCATTATTTCAGCCTCGGTGGGCGTGGCCGCTTGCATGGCCCGATGGTTCATGTAGTGCTGAGGTAATACTCCAGTGAGTTGCCGGTTCAATCCTGGTATTTACTTAAATTCCCAAGTGGGTCGTGTGGTCGGTTTTGCTGTGAAAACAATTCCGTTAATTTCACCACAGGCACTGTCTGCTTCTCGCTGCCTCGTCGATTGGCGCACACGACCCACTTGGGAATTTAAGTAAATACCAGGATTGAACCGGCAACTCACTGGAGTATTACCTCAGCACTACATGAACCATCGGGCCATGCAAGTGGCCACGCCCACCGAGGCTGAAATAATGACATTTAAAGTGGTGCATGGAGAAAATACAGCTTGTTCAATTCTGCGCAAGTCCGCCACCCTCTGACGAAGTGCTCTGCATGAAACGCGTAAGGGAAGGACAGAATCATGATGAGGCGGCTTGCTGTTCTGACACCGCAATCTCCACAGAATAAAAAGCCAATACTCTACCTGTCTGCGTGGGCTCCCTCTCTTTAGGCAAACTTTGTGTGTTATATATATATATATATATATATATATATATAAAACTTACTTGCTGCAACTGCTGTGGGCTCGCCTGAATTCCTTCTCTGTGGAATCCTTGGATCGCAATATATATATATATATATATATATATATATATATATATATTTATACATATATATAAATATGTATATTTATATATTCATACTTTTCTGTAAAATACTTACATTTTCGTACTAAAGGCATGCATGGAAAAGGCATATGCATGGTAACAACATGCGCGGTAAAGACACATGCATTGTAATGGATGCGTGGTAAAGGCATGCATGGTTTCGTCATACAACCCTATATAACTAACTGGTAATATGGTATCTGTGTCTTTTATTGACAGTAAAAACATTTTTTTTCAAATGCGTCAATTGTGTTTTAGTTTACAGGCCTTCTACAGGGCACTGCGAAATGGACTGTTTCTTTATAACCACTATCCCCCTGAGCTTTCAAAAACAAGCATCCAGACTCCTAAGTCCCAACTCTGCACATAAGACACTAGCATACAACATCATATAAAAACTGTTTTAAAATTCAGCATGGCATTGAAAATTCAACAGTGCATTAAAAAATATGATCAGGCAGTATATATTCAGCAAAAATCAGCAATATTTAGTCGGCCAGCAAAATATTGGGCAGCAAGTTCACCATGGCATTGAAAATTCAGCATGGCAATGAAACGTATAGTCAGGTGGCGCATATTCAGCAATATTCAGTCATGGCAGCAACATATTCTTCGATAGGGCCTAAAGTCCTCCACCACGGTGAGCAGCCACTCACCCGAAATCACGCACAGAACTCGCCTGGGTTCGAATCCCATCATCGTCGCCAGTGTTACAATGAAAGATACCTTCTTGTAAGTAGATAGTCACGTAGCCAGCGACAGAATATAAGTTACAGGTTTATCGAAGAAGTTGTAGTTAGGATACAGGTTATAGGTAAGATGGAATACCCCACAAGGAGCAGCATCCTCGCTGCTCAGACCTCTTACAGCTCAGGCCCTCATCAACATTCCATTGCATCACATACACACTGGCTGAGCAGCAGGGAACTGAGATACTATGGAGAGGGTGCATTATAATAACAATAGGTTACAACAAGATGCCTTTTAAAATAAGCCCTGCTGCTGCATAGCTGAGTTAAGAGGCACTGCACAGGTTACATGCTGACAGAGAGAGAGACTGTTGTCTGACTCAGTATGGGAGCTCTATGCAGGATGCCTGTCACAGATGAGTCTTGATTATATTGGTTAAATCTGTGCAGGCCCTCATAATTTAATTGGGTATACCCCAAAAAGAATGCTGTTTCTATCTGACTAAAGTAGAAGTCTGCAGTGCTTCAATGTACTTACACTTTGGTTGATAACTGGGCATACATGAATATTGAAAAAAGGTTTACGAGTGCATACAACATATCAATTTGGTCATATATATGCTCCTTGATATATTCTGGCATTTATAAGCCAGCCCTAATCAAATTCTCGTTTTGACCTACCCTGCTGAGCAAAGTTAGTTACGCCTGGCCAGCTGGTAGATCAAAGTGTGCCCTAACAATAGGCCTATTCAGAAGGGATTAGCCTTTTCATGGTATAGAAAGGGATCAGAGGAGAGATCTGCATAGGGTGATTAGCTGGCACTTATTGACACTTATGGGCATATGTTTTTCACAGGGGCACATTTGAAGTCCTGAAGGGCTTGAAACTGATTTCTAGTGGTGAAGTTAAGTGGGCGGAGACCGGCCTGTGGGTTGTTCCCACGAAAGGTTGGCGTGGTGGAGGGGTGATGTGGCATCTCTGGATTTGGTAGAGATGTCTACTTTCTAGACCTCACACCTTCTGTTTCAAAACAATACATAGGGAAAGAGGTTTGGAGACAAGAGGGGACTACAGAAGAGGAACAATGGATAATGTTTGCAGATAAACCCCTAGCTCGAGTATACTATGGGCTTACAGCACTCTGTTGAACTCAGCCTTGAGAGCCATTGGCACTATCTTTCCCTCTAGGGTACACCAGAGGGTTGACATGGTGGAGATACTGAAAAGGAGAGTTCACTTAGACTCCTGTGGAGAGGTCCTGTGGTGAGGGGCTCCTAAAGGAAGTCCTCTCTGACTCCTGCTGGACACAAAGGCATCCTGTAAAGTGAAAAGGAGGGACAGAGAGTGCTGGTGAGGTGGGTGGTCGTGTGACCACTTTACGCCGCCTGAACGGAGAGCCAGATCGGGGGCCTAGCGGGAGGAGCGAGCAGGCCTGTGGCCGAGAGGCGAGCCGCGAGTGTTGGACGGAGGAGCCCAGCCGCGGGCGCTAGGAGGCAACCGCTGTTCGTAGGCCAACTAAAGGGCAGAGTGGAGGGGCCGGCGGGTCTCAGAGTGCTGGACCACGGTGAGCCGCAGCTTTCCAGGAGGTGAGGACAGGCGGTAGCGCGGGGGAGTGGTGCACTAGGGGACCCGCCATTTTGTTAGACTCACCATCACAGAGCTCCCGCTGGACGCCCGAACCGGAGTGCGGCTCGCACTTGAATATATGAGTGCTTCTACAACCGCGAGGTGAGGTGGCCTATCCATGCAGATGAGGGTGTGTGGAGATCCCTGGTAACAGGGAAATGACGACTTAGTAAATGACAGGGATGAGGCGCAGAGCAGCAGACCGGCAATTGTTTGGAGAAGTGGAAGTAGCAGCTTCTCAGCCCCCGTAGCTGGGGTAGAGGCTTGCTTTGAGGATTTGGCTCGAGGTGCTCACCATGGCGAGGTGAGGATTACTTTCTCGCCAGCAATATCGGCAGGCACTCATAATCCGAGCCTGTCACAGCTTGCCTGAAGTTTTGAGGACTGCGGAGCAGGGCACTGTAGTGTGGTAGTGGAGTGGTGAGTGAGTGGCAACCACCAAAGAAAGAAACAAGAAAATCGTCAGCGCTGGTTTTTTAAATGAAAAACTGTTCACGCTTTTGTTTTTAAATGCACTGAAGAACATTGACTTTCTCAGAGTGCAGGCTGGAAGAATCACGTTGACTAAAACGCCAGCTTGTGAGTGAAAAATAACTGAGATAGAGGTAGATGCGAGCAAGGTGCATCCTGGTATTTGGAGTCCCACATTCGAAGAAATTGAGCACTCGGAAGACAAAGAGTGTGAAATCAGTGACCTCCCCCAGAAAAAGATAGTGTTTGTCTCAGGAAGAACGTTGTGACCATATTTTTATCAACAATTGCTGATTGTCACAGGTGCATGAAAATCGCCATCACCGCCAACAGAGTCATTCTGGCCTAATCCTGGTCCTGGTCCAGGTCCCGGTCCCGGCCACGAGTGGGAAGTTAGTCGGGGGACCACAAGCCCCAGCAGTCTTAGCTGCGCCAACGTTCATTCCAAGCGCCAGGAGGCGCTCAAAAGGGCCACAGGACGCGCGGGAGCGTGCCCGGGCGCCAAGGGCGGGTCCGTCTGCGCCCGTTCTTGTATATGAATTTGGGAACCAAGTGTAATTTTCCCGATTAATGCCCATATATAGGTATAAATCACCCTATCCTTACAAGGGCATAGAAATCATAACCATATTTAGACTTAGCCTATGCAGTCCAAATACGGCATGGCTACTTCCACTAGTTCCGAAAATCCACAACGATTTCTTGGAAAAACACGCCTTCAGCAGACAGGGACTTCCCCTTGCTTGAATATTGATTTATCCAAGAACTCATGGAGTTTTCAAAGAACTGAGTCTTTGATGACGTTATTATGTCCAACCTTACATCAACCTAGGCACCTTCAAGGTATAAATATGCCCACACTTGCCCGGTCAAACACACAGTGGTTTGCAGCAGTTAGACTATCTACCTACACGACACAGCTCACCGCAACAAGTGCCGAAGGAAGCCGACACGCCAGTAGACGCACTGAGAGAGACGCTGTCTTTTCTCCTGCCGAGAAATCCAGCTCCAGTGTTTTTAAGCTACCCTTGCGGGTTATTGGGAAATCGAGTCCTGAGAGAGAGATACCAGACCTCCTTCATTCTAAAACCAAGGTACGGAGCTGATTAGACCCTTAGAGAAATCTTGGATAGGTTCTTGGCAAAAGAATACTGAAACTAAGCTACACCTCACTTACTTCTTCCCTTGTACTAGACCTAGGTTAGGCACACCGGGGTAGGCGTATTTTAGAAGCACCAGTTGAGTATTTTTAGTCTTTATTTATTAATATATGTATTCTATGTATCTTATGGCTTAGAAGCCATATAATGCTTTTACAGTATTATTTTATAATACTCTTCGTACTGTACACATTGTACTTTGCAACCAGTATTACGATTGTAGCAGTTCATTTCCTCTGCATGAGAAAGAAGACTGTTCAATAAATACTTTTATTGAAAACGCCCGTCTCTCTATTTCTCTGCACCTCTCATGAAACGAAGCATGCACGATTGACTGAGTGAAATAACTATCTATTGTTTCCTCGACTCTGAAGATACGTTTTTATCTCGGGAAACAAAGTTGTCATGTTTTAAGCGGATGTCAGAAACTAATCCCTTCTTGTTTATTCGAGAAAGTTTCTAGTGACCTCTGAGCTAGCTGGCACTCACAATTAAGTCTAATATATTCGATAGAGAACTAGTCGGCCTCAGCCCTACCTCTAATCTATAGTATATGTTATGCCAACGCGCAGAGCCTATTGAGAATATAGGAACTACACTACATGGCACCCAACGTTTGGTAAGGTGATAATTTAATGCTAGATACTAGAGTAACTCAGTCGTGCTTTTTACACATACCCCTTTTTCCCGTAAAATACTCCAATAGACGTCTGGAGTGCGTAAAAGGATATAATATCCGCCATAACTGAGTAGGATGAAAATCCTATGTATTAGTTTTTTGGTTTGTTCAACGTTGAATGATAGTGTTCCAAAAATATTGTGCACCTTATCTTGGTTTCCTTGAAACTTGCGCTGCAAAATTTCGGTCAACAAAATGTCAGAGAGTGACGACGAAAGGGAGAGAGCTGCAGCAGCAACTCAGGCAGTTTCCAACAAATGACCCAGATGTAATACTCATCCCGGTAAATATAAGGAAAACAATCACTATAAAGCTTATAAATAATGGAGTATCCTCGAGAGGTGGTAAAGTAATATTTGTTATAGAGGAACATGAATATCGGCAGACAGAGGTATTCTATTCATGGATTCTGTTTCCTGCAGCAAATCCAGTAACACACGAATTCCACTACTACAAAGTAGAAGAATCTCCCGTGCAATACGCTCCTTTCGAGGACATTGAAATTCCACTAACTTACCAAGAGCAAGAGCTCTGGTTTAAAGGCGCCCTACGACATCAAAATCACATTACCAGGCTCGGTCCACTGAGTAGACCAGGAGCAACCACATCCTGACATTGAAAGAATGACAGGTCCAGAACTGTTAGATGAACTAAAACAGTTAATTAAAATACATAGACAGGGGAGGAGGAGCTTCGCGCGGTGCCAAGATGGACGCGTGAGCAAAGGGCTCCCGAGACCCTCTTCGCCTCCCGCATCTATCCTGCCACAAATCCTGATTTGAACGACGTGTACTTATTGCTTATGCCCTGCTGATTCTGAGAACTTTTTTCAAAAATCAAATCGGACGCCGAGAACCGGACTTGCTGCACCCTGAAGTTGGCGGCCTACATCATAGACCATCCCCGGACTTGAGTCCCCGAGGTACCCAGGTGGCAATTCAACAACAACGGCCAGTGTGACACGCCCACAGCCCCTGTGGTACTTTCGGTTTCGCTTTGGGACATTGTCGACGGCGTTCTACGGCCGCTCTATATGACTGTCCTGTTCCCGCGGCAGGTCCTACGCTTGCTTTGGATCTTAGCCCTCTTGCCCTTGGGGGCCATCGAGAGCGGGACCATTTTGACCAGATCCCACCGGTTCCGTCGGAGTTCATTGCTCAATATGGCGGGCAAAGCGGATACCGAGAAACGGAACACCAAGGGCACGCATCGTGGTGGTGTTCTTCAAACCCAGACCATAGAGCGCTACACTCGCCCAAAAGGGTCCCCAGGCGGAGCGAGCAAGGCTCTTGAGGGGACCGGAGATGGTACTCCTATAACGGAGGAGCCGACACTGAAGGACATCATGGGCGCCATCACCAGTGTTCGTACGACTATGGGCCAACAATATGAAACCCTTGCTGCGAAGATCGACACAGTGGCGATCGAGGTTAATCTTGTTAGGGCGGACCTGGGTAAAACGAATGAGCGGGTCAAGTCCCTGGATATTAAAACTGCGAGCTTGACCACGGATCTTTCGGACCTCCAGGCTGAGGTTCGCACTCTCCGAACCTCCAATGACATGTTTGCCCGCCAGCTGGAGGATTTCGAGAGCCGGGCCAGGCGCAATAACGTCCGCAACGTGGGGGTTCCGGAGAACTCTGCGGACGTATCCACGGACCTTCTGGTTGAGGATCTGGTCCTGAAACATCTAATGCCTAAGGGCCTCAGCAACTTTTTTAGTGTGGAGCGAGCTCATAGAGTCCCTGGTGGGAAGCCCAAGATGGGGGCCGCACCAAGGCCTATCATCGCCAGAATCTTTAATTTTCATGACCGGGACGATATCTTGCAAGCCTCACGTACTACAGGTCCCACTAAGTTTGACAACTCCTCAATTAGTTTCTATCCAGACTTCACCCAGGCGGTGCAGAAGCAACGCATGGGTTTCACCGGGGTGAAGAGATGGCTCAGAGATATGGGACTGAAGTATGCCATGCTTTTTCCGGCCCGCCTGAGGATCGAGTATGAGGAACGGGCGTTTTTCTTCGATCGCCCTGAAGTGGTCAGTGACTGACTGGACACATTGCCATCAAACCGCACCCACCAGCAGCCAGAGTTCGAGAGGTGCCGAGGGGGGCCTGGCTGAACAGGAGTAGTGAGTCTGCATCGGCGAGCCGATTTCCTTGGACTTATAGCAGTGGCTTTGTGATCGATTTGCTTTATAATGTGGATACCCGGGGGTGGGGGGAATCGGGCCTCTTCTTCCTCCTCTGGGCACTTTCTCTCTCTTCTTGTAGGTTAGTTTAATGGGGCGACAGACACACTGCAAGTTGGGGTGGCTTTTTGGTCTAACGCAGGGGTGCAGGGTGGGGGGGGGGGTGTTTCTCGGGGTTCTTTGGGGGTGGTGGGGGGGTCTTTTCCTTTTTGTTTCGCTCGAGGCTGCGCTATGTTCTGGCTTGTATCCTGTGAGCTTGTTCCGGGGCGAGGGGGGCGGAGTGCCCAATGCGGGGATGGGGGGAGGGGGGCTTAGGGTGCTGAGTTGGAACGTTAACGGTCTTGGTGATAGGATAAAGCGGGGGATCGTTTTGCAATACTTGAAACGATGTGCCCCAGATGTGATTTTACTCAAGGAGACGCATTTGGTTGGAAATACATGCCACGCGCTGAACAGACGGGGCTACCGCTTGGTGGCTCACTCAGGATTTACCTCTGGGTCGAGAGGGGTGGGGGTCCTGGTAAGAACTTCCCTCCCCCTGGAGATAGATGACGTAGTGTTGGATGACAGGGGCCGTTATGCGGCTATCACGGGTCGGTGGGAAGGAAAAACGATCTCCATTTTGTCTGTGTATGTTCCCCCTGGCCTGCAAACCACCACATTTGCTGATTTGGGTAATGTGATCCTGGGGTTTCCTGACGGCATATTGGTAGTGGGTGGCGACTTTAATTCTGTAGTTAGCAGGGATGAAGACCGTAGCCCCCCAAGAGCCCTGCCTGCGGCACAGCTTTGGCTTAGGAATCTCCTGGACACGGTTGGTCTAGTTGATTGTTGGAGGCAACTGCACCCTGGACAGCTCCAGTATACTTTTTATTCGGGAGCCCACGGGAGTCTCTCGAGATTGGATTATATTCTTGTACCAGCGGCGCAGATGGTCTCTGTACGGGAAATCAGGCATTTGGCCAGGGGGATCTCTGACCACTCTCCGCTTTGGCTTACAGTTGACATACAGTTGAGTGCCGAGGGCCGGATCGCTCCGATCAACCCCTGGCACCTTCGCAATCCCAGGATTAGGTCGGAGGTGGTGAGGTGTATGGACTACTATTTCGCTGAGAATGGGTATCCTCCCCTGTTACATTGTGGGCGGCATATAAACCAGTGATTCGCGGTCAAACCCTGTCCCTCATTGCCAGCGAGAGGAAGCGTAAGAATGCTGTGGTGGTGGACCGGGAAAATGAAATCACTGACTTAGAAAGGCAGTTGGAATCCGGGGTCACCCCTGAGGTGTAGCATTCTTTGGCCCTGAAACAGTCTGAGTACAAGGCGCTGGTCACTGATGCGGCCAAGGCGATGCACCGTGAGCAACAGGGGCGTTTGTATGATGTTAGAGATAAGGCGGGAAAGTTGATTGCCTGGTTGGACAAAAGAGATAGATTGAATCGGGTGGTGCCTGTTGTTGAAAGGTTGGATGGTACACGTGTCGTGGACCCGATTGATATAGTCCAAGTCTTTGCCCAGCACTTTCAGGCGGTTTACGCGCCAGTCTCTGATAGGCCGGAAGAGGACTCACATTTATTACTTCGGGATATCGCCTTGCCTAGCCTGTCGGATTCGGACAAGGAGCTTATGGAGGCGGATTTTTCCATCGATGAAGTAGCGCTCGCTATCCGTCCACTTCGCTCCGGGAAGGCCTCAGGCCTGAATGGCATACCAGTGGAATTGTACAAACTATGCCCCGACAAAATGACGCCGTATCTTCGTCGGATGTTCCTGTCATCGCGAGATCCCGGATCTCTTCCTCGAGGTCAGAGATAAGCATCTATTGTGGTCATTCATAAAGATGGCAAGCCCCGTGATCATTGCTCATCGTATCGGCCGATTTCGCTCTTGAATGTTAAGCCCAAAATTCACGCAAAACTTTTGCCAAATCGGCTGATTACGGTGCTTGCTGACTTGATCCATCCGGACCAGTCTGGATTTACACCCCATCGTAATACCGCGCTCAATCTTCGTCGCCTCCATGGCGTCTTGGCAAGGGCGGGGTCTCTTGGGGAGCCGGCCATCTTGGTTTCACTTGATGCCTCGATGGCCTTTGACACGGTGGAGTGGCCATATTTGTGGGCTGCCCTTGCTAAGTTTGGTTTTTGGCCCTAAATTCATTGGGTGGATTAAGCTTTTGTATGAGCAGCCACTGGCACAGGTGGTGGTTAATGGCAGGGCTTCGGAACCCTTCACCCTTGGACGCGGTACGAGACAGGGATGCCCCTTGTCGCCGCTCCTCTTTGCGCTTGCCCTTGAGCCCCTGGCCGCGTGGCTCCGTTGGGAACCTTCGCTTAAGGGCATCCGATGGTCGCCCGACTTCGAGGACCGGATATCGCTCTATTGTGGTAAATATCTAATTACCGTCCTAATTTCTATGCAGGTAAGTACTTATAAAATAACTCAGTCGGAAAGAAAGAGACAGAGTCCGTGGTGTTAGAGTTCTAAGGGATTTTATTCCTTAAAAAGGAATGGTTCAGAACCGGATATCATGTTCCTGACACCGCTGGGGTTCAGGAAGGGATAGAGCCTACTTTATTGACAATACATAACTTTTATACTTAATACACATAATGGTAACCAATACAGAAGGCGTAACAGCTGAGAGAAACAAGATAAGAACACACACGTGTTAGCAATACGTAATCAGAAGGCGTGAACTAGGGCGTGCACAGAGGTGTGTGCTAGAAACGTCACATGAAAGTGTCACAAGTGGGTGGATACATAGCAGAATCTTGCAATGTCAGCAGAAATCTGAGGTCTGGATGCGCGCGCAGCTGCATGACGTGTGATTGACGTGAAGCTGGAGGGTGCAGGGGACTTGACATTTACACTAGAGGAAAGAGACAGAAGTCTGGCATGTCAGATCAACTCGTTCCTATATCATATCTGATATCTGATGTTTGGGAACCATATTATCTAGAAGGAAAGGTCTCTTGGGCAGAGGCTATCCTATACTGACTATGAATGCGTGCATATGTGCCTACGTGTCTGTGTGTAAAACGAGGGGGCCATGGGCCTACCGTGGTAATGGGAGCTATGAATTACTTGCATGGAGACAGAAAGGCCGGGCCCTTTGCTCTGCAGCTGAGGGGTTGTTTATCTACCCTGCTAGACTGGAATGTGTTTTCGGGAAGCTGAGCTTGGCTATGCTGATAACGTGAAGGTAAAATACTGTCTTTGGCAGGCAAGCAGGCCGAGCCAGGCCCCGCTCGCCTCGCAGGGAGTAGGACAGAGTTCATGGGGGCATCCCACGTTGCAGTTTCAGGAGGCAGAGATGACTTTGTAAAGGAAAAGGCTCGATGACAGAAATCGGGGCCTAGCTCACACAGAGCCAGGAATACAGAAAGTGCACCATACAAAGACGGTGGAAAGGCATACTTAGGAACTGAATATCCGACCCATTCAGGGTGGATCTGAAAGAGGACATGTTAACGTTGGACGCAAATGTATTTGCGTCTTCATAGCTGGCACAGGAGGGAAGTTACATGCACTTTAAGCTCGTACATGGAGACGGTGGGGTACACGTTAGGGAACATTCTTGACCATAAAATTTCTATTTCCTCATTCCCTCCTTGTTCCCTACGGACCCTTCATGATATATCAATCTTCATTAATCCATTTATCTGTGTAGTGAGCATCATCTGCTCATCCTTTCTCAAACGGGATTTAGTACGTTGACTTGAATGGGGAGTGCAGGATGTGGCGCACAAGCCGCAAATCGCTGGCCCACATTGTAAACATAGACAGCAACTGAATACTATAAGTAGTATTGTTCCAAGGAGTGACAGTATTTTCCATCCCCAAGCTGAAATAGTAGTCCAGAGCCAACCGGACCAAGTCCAGGTGCCTGGGTTCTGATGTATCTGACTAGCTATCTTATGGAGACGGGTAATAGCCTTATATACGGACGTAGCATTATCTGGAATGAAAACACAACAAGCTGACCCGAGGACCTTACAGGCTCCTCCTCGATCGGCTAGTATGACGTCAAGAACAAGACGATTTTGAAGAACGACAAGTCTCATAGCAGACTGTTCTTCGGTCAAGTTACCTAGGGCAGAAGTAGTCTCTTTCACTACTGCTTCGAGAGTTCTGGTCAAGTGACGGATAGACTTACTATTAAAGATAGCACCTAAATAGGGAAAGAAACCTTTATTGAAATCTGTGTATTGTTCCCATGCTGTCTCAGTATAGTCGACAATTGGGAGATCTCTTTTGGGTCTGTGAACTAGACGGGAATTTCTATGATAATCAGGTGGAGCTAGGAAAACAGGTGGCAGTAGGAATCCAATGTAACAGGTACCATCCCAATCTAGTGGCAAACGTACGTATGCTGTCTGACCACAAATGAAATAGGAATGACGAGTGGCTTTGAATGTGGACTTGCCCTTATCACTAAATTCGATCACAGTAGTACATTTACTATGACCCAGGTGTACTGTACCATTCTTTCTGACACATAATTCACCCTTGACTGGTAATACTGACATAGTGGGCAAGTCTGGCTTGGTTTCGGATTCAACATTCAGAATCATGAGGTTAAGTGTAAAATTTCCTAATCCATATACTTCATTTTCTAGATCAGTCCCTGTCCTTTTGGGAAGTCCCTCTTTGTCAGGATAACACACTTTATGTAGAACTGTGTTCAGGTTTCCCCATACCCAGTTACCCTGAAAAACTACGGAATTTGAATCTAAAGAATTAATCAAACTAAACCATGCACCACATGAACCATTGTGTGTGAATGGGTACGGGAAAAGGGGCAGAACTCCCTCATATTTCTGGTAGGGGGGGAGTCGGCCACATATCCAACAATTGGTAGCGTTGCTGGTCTGATGAGAGTGGTGTAACATACTAATGAATGTATTGTTGCGCAGCGCAAGTCGGTAAGACAACTCGTGGGGCGGTAATTCGCTAAAAGAATGCTCGGCATTGTTATTAGAAGAAGAATGTGCACGTGTAGCAATAGGAAAATAGATATGCAAAATTACACTTGTGACAATAATCGTAAGACTTAAAGAAAACATGATCCATAAGGTAACAATACAGTAACTTTTGAGAGATTTGCAATATCGTTGCTTCTTGATATGTTTCTCTCTATCTCTCTCTCTATTGGGGTCTAGGGGATACATGTCAGAAACTATTTAACCGATTCACCTAGGGGAGGACTTAAACAATTAAACTGTCTGACCTGCTAGACCGCAACTTTGATTTATACTCCTCTTGCGGAGTTTTCTCTACCATGGGAAGTTTAGAGTCACTAGAATCTGGGCAGTCCTTTGAAGGGGTGGAAGAGTCAGTCTCTGGCAACAGTTCGTTACATTTTTTAATATGACTCGAATGAATCCACCCCTTACGGCCTTCAACTTTGATTGCAGTCCTCGTGGTCAGAAGGACGAGCTTCGGCTCCTGCCAGCGGGGCTCCAGCGGACTCCTCCTATCGAAATTTCTCACTAGGACAGTATCTCCAGGACGGACATCGTGTGGCTTTACATCAGTGTTGTCGGGAAAGGCTGCAGCAACCTGTGAACGACATGATTGGAGTGCAGACATCAAGGAGGCAAGGTAATCTGTCAGCATATTACAGTCAACATCGGTTATTTTCTTAGGCATGGGCGTCCCCCACATATTTGGTGGCCGGCCAAAGACCACTTCATACGGGGATAGTCCTGATCTCGAATGTGGGACCATTCTCATATAGAATAGTGCAACTGGCAGGGCGACTATCCAGTCGACCCCTTTCTCTTTACATATTTTAGCAAGGCGGGTTTTCAGAGTCTGATTGTGCCTCTCTACAAGGCCAGCTGCCTCGGGATGTCGGACGCAATGGAATTTCCACTGATATCCTAGCAAGAGTGAAACCTGCTTCATGAGCTCGGATGAGAATGGCTGTCCGTTATCTGAGTACACGATACGAGGCAAGCCGTACCGTGGGAAGAATTCTCGAACCAGCTGCTTGGCAGTGGTCGGGGCAGTGTAATCTGGGACTGGATATGCTTCGGTCCAACGGGAAAGTGCACAAACAACTACGAGGACGTACTTGAATCCTCGACAACGTTCCATCTGGATATAATCCATCTGGAGGACTTCAAAAGGGTGATCGGGAGGATGGAATCCACCTTGCTCTACAGGGACGCTTTTACCTGGATTGAACTGACAACAGATCATGCAAGTACGCACTTTCTGTTTTGCTGCTGCTCGTAAATGTTTGTTGTACCAGAGATTCTGTAAACTGTCTAACATAGCTTTTTCTCCTAAGTGTGCTGGACTATGTGCTGTATTAATTATGACTTGAACCATAGAGTCGGGGAGAAACCATGTGGCTTTCCCTTTTGTCACCCATCCCTGGTCTGTCTGGATCCCTCCTAGTTCAGTCCATTTCTTGATTTCGTCTGGAGTAGCATGTGTCTGAATATCAATTACATCTAGTGTGGGATCCCTAACTGTCATACAATGTGTCGGTACTATTGTCTTTGTCACATCAGTTGTCTGGGTGTGAGTCAATGCTGTATGTTTTGCTGTTTGGTCTGCCAGGTCGTTACCCTGGGAAATAGAATCTGTAACTCTAGTGTGTGCTTTACACTTCATGATGGATATGCCTGAAGGCAGATGTATTGCTTCTAACAGTGCTTGAATGAGGGTACCGTGTTGGATCTTGGCTCCGTGAGAGGTCAAGAAACCTCGTTCTTGCCATAACATTTCGAAGTCGTGTACAACTCCGAAGGCATAACGTGAATCTGTGTATATGTTAACATTCCTGTTCTTGGCTAGTATACAGGCTCGGGTCAGAGCGATAAGCTCTGCTGCTTGAGCAGACAGTATATCAATACGGTGTGTTTCTTTGACTTCAGTTTCAGTGGTCACTGCATATGCGGCCACTAATTCTCCTGTGCTTGTTCTCATACATGAACCGTCCACGTAAAGTGTCAGGTCTGGATTAGTCAGTGCAACATCTGTCAAGTCTCGTCGGGGCTTTGTTACTGCATTAATGATCTCTATACAATCATGCGGGGCTGAATCTGTCATAATCGAGGGTAACAATGTGGCAGGATTGAGTATGTTACAGCGTCTGATTTCTATGTGTGGCTGGAATAACGTCAGTTCATAACCTGTCAGTCGTGCTATAGTCAGGTGTTGTGTCTGTGTTCTATTTAGCAGGACTTCTACAGAATGTGGAACTTGTACTGTCAATGGATGTCCTAATACTATTGAGTCGCTTTGTCTGATTGCTAGGGCTGTCGCTGCAACTGATTTTAAGCACGCAGGCAGAGCCTGGGCCACAGGATCTAATGTACTTGAAAAATAAGCGCAAGGCTTATGTGAACCTGCTTGATCTTGTGTGAGGACAGACAACGCTGTACCATCACGTTCTGTAACAAAAAGTGTAAAAGGTTTGCTGTAACATGGTGTCGCTAGAACTGGTGCTTGACATAAAGCTTTCTTTAATTCCTCAAAAGCCTGTGTATGTTCCTGAGTCCAAGGGAGGACAGTCGAAGTCGCTGCCTCCTGTGTTGTCAACTGTATCAGTGGTTTAGCTAGAAATGCATACTGAGGAATCCATTGTCTGCAGTACGAGGTGAGGCCTATAAAGGCCCGCACTTCCTTTTGTGTCTTGGGTTGTGGTAACTGTGCAATTAACTGAATGCGATCAGGTGTGAGCTGTCTCCCCCACTTGGACAGCAAGTGCCCAAGGTACACCACTTGCTGAACACAGAATTGTAGCTTCGAAGGAGACACCTTGTGTCCCTTGTCAGCCAGAAAATGTAAAACTATCAGTGATGCTTGTTCACATTCGGGTTCACTTCGTGCGGTGATCAGCAGATCATCGACGTACTGTAGTAAGGCAGTGTTAACTGGCATTTGGATACAATCAAGTTGTCTTTTCAGTGCTTGGCTATAGATGCTGGGGCTTTCTGTGAATCCTTGAGGTGCGCGTGAAAATTTGAAGCTTCGGCCATTTAAACAGAATCCGAAGAGATATTGGCTCTCCGGATCAATGGGTACACTGAAGAAGGCGTTCTTGAGGTCAATTACAGTAAAGAACGTCGCCTCTGAATCAATAGCAGTCAATAATGATGAGATGTCGGGAACCACAGGGTACTGTGGTACAATGCATTTATTTAGTTCTCGTAAATCAATCACCAGCCGATATACAGGCGGTGCATTGGGATCAGTACGTTTAAGAATCGGAATGATAGGGGAATTACAGATATTGGAGTCGGTTTCTACGACCACTCCTTGGGCAATGAGCTCTTCAATGATTTCCAGTAAAGCCACTACAGCATCGGGTGGTAACTTGTATTGTCTGATTCGGGGTAATACAACTCCTGACTTGAGTGTAACACGGTACGGTGTGATGTGCATACAACCTACATCGGTTGGGCCTTGTGCCCACAGGTGTTTCGGTACATTTTTCAATCTAACATCAAACTCTCGTAGTACATAGTGACCTTTAAAGTCACGTAGGAAAAGTCTAACTCCCTCCGGAGAACAACATATCACTGCTCCTAGAGCCTTCAGTGTCTTGATACCTAGCAAGTTTTCTGGACATGACTTCGTGAGTAACAGGTCTGTAACACGTGATAATGGACCTACTGCTAGGGGGACAGGTTTTGATACTTCATTTACAATAGGCTGTCCTGAAAAACCAAGGGAAACATTCTGTGAGCCTGAGAGGGGTGCCCCTGGAACTTCGTCATGACTGATCGTTGTGCGACTTGCCCCTGTGTCGATTAGAAACTTTCTGTCTTTTCCTAATACTTGACTATGTACATAAGGACCCTCTTGATCTACAGGAATTTCAATAAGAGGCAAGCCAATCTCCCTCTCTAGGCTGTTTCATGTGTATCGCTGATAATCGGGATAATCAGATTGGGCATACTGGTACATCTGCTGTGAAACTTGCTGCGTCGCGGCAATAGGCTGTGGCTGTGATACAGCTACGGTCTGTACTGACTGAGGTGGAGCATGCGTAGGCTGTATGTTCTGGGAAGTCTGTTGCTGGACCTGATCTTGTCTAGGCTGACGGGATCTTTCTTTAGTTTTACCTGTTGCTATATTATATTTTAGGACCGAACATTCATGTACGTAGTGACCTGGCTGCTTGCAATAGTTGCATGTCCCTTTAACGGGAGCCGCTGAATTACTTGTCTGTGTATGACCCTTTTTCTGACCGTCAGCTGGAACTGACTGAGCAACTAGCATTTTAATTTTCGTGTCTTTCATACGTCTCTGTTCGTGATCTTGTTCTTCTCTAATTCTGTTCTGGTGATATTGCAACATTTGTAACATCTGGGATGGCGTATTTGCTTGCCAAGTGCTTTCGACCTTATATACACGATTCTTAACCTGTGTCAGGGAATTCTCGACCAATTTTGTTACAAAAAGGTGCGGGTATGACTCGCTACTTGGTTTCAGGCCACTATTAATAATAAAACATTTCTCAAACCTTGAATAGAAATCACTAGTATCTTCATCGTGTTTCTGTTTACAGGCTGAGATTGCGTCCCAGTCTTCCTTTTTAGTTGTCAATAGTCTTGGCAAAACCTGTACTATTAAACCTGGTAATGCTTTAGCTTTGTCCCCAAGGCCTAGCCCTGGAGTGCGACCTTTTTCCTCGTCCTCTATTTCAGTCCAAATAATCTTTTTATCTCCCACCTCCCATTATTTTTCCTTGAGTTTCTCGTAAATGCCTGTGGGCAACAGTACTTTTAACATTTTCATAATATCCGTATACGTGTAATCTCCCATGAGTAACATGTCTTTAATTTCTCGGTGGAAACCTGCCGGATCTTTATCGTGGCAGGGTACTAGTTTCTTCATTTCTAGTAATTCCATTTTAGTTAAAGGTGTATATACAAATACACGTTCTAGCGTGTCATCATCTTTTCTTACTGGATGTACTTCTCGTAAAGGATTCTGTCTGTCGAGGTAAAACATTTTTCTTTCTGGGGGCGGAGCTGAAACATATTGTGGGCCTAAGAAAGCGTTATATCTGTGCCGTTGTTCTAGAATTATTTTAATTAACTTGGTACTTAGGCCTCTCCATCTATTCAAAAGTAGTGCTTCTAATGTATCAGGTAAGGGACCTGGATCAGAATGTTGATGTCTGTATAACGTGATGAGATGCTGAATCATGTACATACCAGCTAATTTCTGCTCGTCTGGGGGAAGATTTAAAAATGTCTGAGCTACTGTATCATCACTATATGTGCGGGGATTGTCAGCCCATTGTACTGCTGACCGGGCTAGTTCTTGTTCATCCATAGAATTGAGTACATGGTACCCCATTCGTTCTTGAAGTATTTTATCAGTAACCTGAAACAGATATTCAGGAGAGCTCGTTTTTGAGATGCCCGAGAGAAAAACTCTCTTGCTTTCTGGACGAATGCCTTTCCTAAGGTAATTTCCCTTACCTACATATGCTATCATTTCTTTGGTCGAGTCGTTATCCTCGGGTTCTTCCTCCTCTGAGGACTCAATCTTGTCGCTATCTCCTTCCTTTTCTGGTTCCTTTCTTTCATGTATCTCTATTACTGCTTTCCTGATTCTTTTGTACATATTTGCTATACTGCTCTGTTTATCGTGCTTTCCCTCGGCTATATTCTGGCCCCACTTGTTTAGTGCATCCATATCGTCCTTGTCTACACCAGGCCTGTCTTGTTCTCTTATTAGACAATTAATGAAGAAGCGTAATATACAACCTTGAGTGTCAGTTTTCTGGTGAGCCATGGCCTCTTTAATACTTTCAGGACCTTCCCCTGTCTGGATAAAATGGTATATTCTGTCTAGATGATCAGTCATTCCTGGTAATAACATTAAATAATCTGTAACTCGTCGTAGGCGTAGTGATGCTAGCTCCATTCTATCGGTTTTACCGGGTACTGGATCGTATCTGCAATCTGTAAGGGGTTCTTTAAGTAGGTTGTAATTCTGTAATCGGGGTGTACGTTGCTTTGCTAGGTCCCTAAGGGTTAATCTGTGTGTTTGTGGCGGGGTCTGGTAACCTCCTGTCGCACCTCCTGAGGCGGAGGCTTGAGCATGGCTTGTCTGTGGAGTCTGTATGTGTAACTGAACTTGTCTTTTACCAGGATCAGACCCGAAAGGATTTAGTGGATTAATAGTAGGAGCGGGAAGTGGGGGAATAGGTGGTACATGATGTTGAGCGGGTGTAGCTTGTTGCGGTACTGGCTGGGCATTGTCTTGGGGTAGGTTGCCATCTCCATCACCGTCAGTAGGCGGTACGTGGGCACGTGGATTTGTATAAGCGGGAGCTACATCGTCTAGATAGGAAGAAAGGAATATGTCTTTTGTGGTCTTGTGCCTTACTTTAGTCGGAACCAATGGTGGCGGCAGATCTTTCGGTATGTCTGGAGTGGCTTTAGGCGAACCCTCGGCCACTAGATACATGCCATTTGCAAGAGTGTTTCGCATACGGTCTACTTGTTCTGCTTGTACTCGGATACCTTCAGCAACTAATTCGTTTTCTCGGACCTCATCCGACTCTTCTCTATGTTTTTCTGCTTTTCGGAATGCTTTTTCGGCACGTTTATGTGATTCTTTACGCCACAATTCTATGGCGTCTTTCTGAGATTGTCTGGCTTTCTTTTTCCATAGTGCTTCCTCTACTCTCATGATGCACTCGGCATCCCATGTCCCTGTAACAGGCCACCTATGTTTCTCTTCTAGGTGCTTGGTATAATCGGCCCATAAATCTAGATACAAAATGGCATCTAAGCCATGCTTATGGTACATAAAGTTTCCGGGAGTGTCCCTAGGTGGGACAGGAACTGCTTCTTCTAGTATCCCTTTCCTAGTTCCTAACTGTCTTAATTTATTGAATAATGGCATCCTGTTGTTTGGTACTTGATACTCGATACTTGTTACTTACTCTACCTCGGACACAGTTAATATACAAAAACACAATAATGTACATCAAAACAGTCACTCATACCACGACATTAATCACATGAAACATTTTGAACACATATGGACTACCCTTGAACTTCAGAAAACGAGAACAAAAATCGAACCCTTGAATACTTGATATACTGCTAAACAGTACAGATACACTGTCTAAAACAGTGCAGACCGTGTTTGTGTACCCAAACCCGTCTTTACCGGATACATAATAATGCACCCGTCTAGATGCGTCCCCAGCAACGGTACTCACCGGGAAGCACGGAACGGAAGGCCTCGGACAACTCGACTGGACTGGACCGGACTGGACTCGGCTCGACACGTGAATACTTCGGAACTGGTGGGCCTCTTGACACCTCGGACCTTGTTTCTTTCGGCTAGGCTCTGGTCGGGGTCCTCCGCACTCCTCACCGCCTCGTCTGGGTGCTGATCGCAGTCTCCGTCACCTCCGTAGGCCTGAGGGAGATACAGGAAATCCTGCAGGTACGTGTAATTGTCCGTCTTGACTGTGGCAGGGGGCAAAGGCTGCAACGCACCTACCGGCGCGTGGGGTGGGGGAGGGGTCCCTGTTCGGGCGGTAAATATCTAATTACCGTCCTAATTTCTATGCAGGTAAGTACTTATAAAATAACTCAGTCGGAAAGAAAGAGACAGAGTCCGTGGTGTTAGAGTTCTAAGGGGTTTTATTCCTTAAAAAGGAATGGTTCAGAACCGGATATCATGTTCCTGACACCGCTGGGGTTCAGGAAGGGATAGAGCCTACTTTATTGACAATACATAACTTTTATACTTAATACACATAATGGTAACCAATACAGAAGGCGTAACAGCTGAGAGAAACAAGATAAGAACACACACGTGTTAGCAATACGTAATCAGAAGGCGTGAACTAGGGCGTGCACAGAGGTGTGTGCTAGAAACGTCACATGAAAGTGTCACAAGTGGGTGGATACATAGCAGAATCTTGCAATGTCAGCAGAAATCTGAGGTCTGGATGCGCGCGCAGCTGCATGACGTGTGATTGACGTGAAGCTGGAGGGTGCAGGGGACTTGACATTTACACTAGAGGAAAGAGACAGAAGTCTGGCATGTCAGATCAACTCGTTCCTATATCATATCTGATATCTGATGTTTGGGAACCATATTATCTAGAAGGAAAGGTCTCTTGGGCAGAGGCTATCCTATACTGACTATGAATGCGTGCATATGTGCCTACGTGTCTGTGTGTAAAACGAGGGGGCCATGGGCCTACCGTGGTAACGGGAGCTATGAATTACTTGCATGGAGACAGAAAGGCCGGGCCCTTTGCTCTGCAGCTGAGGGGTTGTTTATCTACCCTGCTAGACTGGAATGTGTTTTCGGGAAGCTGAGCTTGGCTATGCTGATAACGTGAAGGTAAAATACTGTCTTTGGCAGGCAAGCAGGCCGAGCCAGGCCCCGCTCGCCTCGCAGGGAGTAGGACAGAGTTCATGGGGGCATCCCACGTTGCAGTTTCAGGAGGCAGAGATGACTTTGTAAAGGAAAAGGCTCGATGACAGAAATCGGGGCCTAGTTCACACAGAGCCAGGAATACAGAAAGTGCACCATACAAAGACGGTGGCAAGGCATACTTAGGAACGGAATATCCGACCCATTCAGGGTGGATCTGAAAGAGGACATGTTAACGTTGGACGCAAATGTATTTGCGTCTTCATAGCTGGCACAGGAGGGAAGTTACATGCACTTTAAGCTCGTACATGGAGACGGTGGGGTACACGTTAGGGAACATTCTTGACCATAAAATTTCTATTTCCTCACTATGCCGATGATATATTGCTGTATCTTACCTCTCCCCGTAAGTCATTTGGTGTCCTGTTTGATGTGTTACGTTCCTTTGGGAGAAACTCCGGTTTGGTCATTAACTGGGCCAAGTCCTGTATTTATCCACTCACCGACGATGCGCCCCCTCTTCCCCGCATTTGCCCGATACCGGTTTCTAGAGTCGGCTTTAAATACTTGGGGATCTACATTTCACTGGATTCCAAAGCCCGCTATGAGCGGAATTTGCTGCCTCCGCTCTCCCGGCTTCGGTCGGATGTCGCGGCGTGGTGTGGCTTGCCACTCTCCCCATTGGGAAGGGCGGCCCTGTTCAAAATGATGTCTCTCCCCCGCTTCCTGTATGCCATTCATAATACTCTTGATTTGGTACCTGCTAGCTATTTTCGTGAGATCGAGGGCTTGCAGAGGAAGTTGATGTGGGGCGGGCGACCGCGTATCGCATTGGCAAAATTGACTTTGCCCTGGTACGACGGAGGTATCGCGTTACCTGACATCAAGCGCTACTACTGGGCCTCCCAGTTGAGTGCTGTGAACCACGCTATGTACGGCCCTGTCCCGAACCCCGCATTTGAGATGGACAGATGGCAACTGCCCGGGGGCGACTACAATCGAGCGCTCTATTCTAGAGCCGGCGGGAAGCACCTAACAGGCCCTACTGCAGTTGCGGTGCGAGTCTGGGGAAGTGCGACCGCCGCCACGGGATGGACAGATAAACTGACTAAATCGACCCCTTTGTACGCCGCGGAAGCTCTGGGTGGCCTGTGGATGTCGAAGGGTTTCGACAGATGGGATCTCATTGGCATCAGCAAAGTGTGCGACCTCTGGGCTAAGGGCAGAGTCAAGACCTTCTAGGAACTCCAGCGGGAGTACAAACTGAGTGACAGGGAACATTACCGGTACCTTCAAATCAGTCATGCGCTTAACTCTGTTTTCCCGGATGGTACTGCGATCCCAGAGTCCTCTCCTCTTGAGGATAGAGTGCTTGACGGGTACGTCCTCGACAGCACTATATCTCTTATTTATAAGAAACTGATCAACGATCGCTCAGACCTCCTTTTCCAATTGCGGAATGCTTGGACCAGTGACGGGCTAGAATTGGACGATGAAGACTGGCAGGCGGCGATATCTTCCCCCAAAGAGGTCGCGATTCCGGCACGTCTCAGGCTGGTGCAACTTAAGATATTACATCGGGTATATGTCATGGGCCCACGATTGGTTTATATGGGTTTCTCTGTGGATGGGATGTGCAGGCGTGGATGTGGTATGCTGGCTACATTTTTACATATCCTTTGGGAATGTCCGGAAGTGGCGGTGTTCTGGCACCAAGTACATGCGGTTATGGGTGAGGTGACGGGTGTGGTGTTATTGCCTGAGGCCAGACGCTGCCTATTGAATGTTTGGGAGCCGAATGACTGTAATGTTGCTCAAACTCAATGGGTTACATTGGGTAATATGGTTGCCAAGCGAGATATAGCCAAACTGTGGGGTCTCAGAGGCCGCCATCACTCCTAGCATGGAAAGAAAACATGGAGTGGTCCATGTTTAGGGAATAAACTGTATATGTCTCCCGTGGCAGACCTAAGAAATGGGGTAAGGTCTGGGGTCAATGGAATGCGTACAGTGGAGAGATTTGCACCCCCCCATTCACCGACATTCCAGATCCGCTTCTCCTCCCTTGACTGTGCGTTCCCGATACTTAGCTTTTGTTGACTGCATTGTATTGTTTTGCCCCTGGGCCCCCCCTTCCCCTCTCCAGTATTTCTCCTCCTTCATATTGTTGCATATCTTCCACCCGTCTCCCACTGCCATAAGGGACTGCCAATCTACTGCACAGTAATGCCTCGACCTTCTTAGTGTTTTGTTTGTTGGTTTTTATTTCTAACATATAAAACGTGAAACCTTTCACTAATCCTATTTATACCACATGCTTTTACAGGATCATGAGATATCGCTGCCGGACCCCCGGGTTGCCAGCTGAAGAGCTGTGTACTCTGGTGTTGATATTGATGTGTGTAACTGACCAGCCTCTGTGGTTGTAGGTCTGTAACTGTATCTTCCTTTACAAAATAAAGGTTTAAAAAAAAAAAAAAAAGAAAGAAAAAAAGAAAAAAAAAATACAGACAGTTGGTTCAATATGTCATGCGAGCTTTAACAATCCAACCTGCTATAAAGATTCCAGAGCACAACCCTCATCAGGGGAACACAAACAAAATTACACCACAGACTATACAATCAGTCATTGGTAAATTATCCGCAAAACTGGAATAAATTCCGTTCTGGTTAGCTCAAAAAATTACTCAAATAGAGGCAGTATTTCATGATAGTACACCTCATGAGAAACACAGGATTCTGACAATCTGTTTACCAATGGGGATCGCACCACACGTGGAGGACTGTGACACTTGGGGTACAGTCTTTGCTTCAATCTACACAAAAACACATGGTGTTCCGTCTATGGCGGTAATACCAGACGTCCTAAGACAGATTCAAAATGAATACGGACCAGAACTTGCCTTAAATCTTGGTATGAAGTTACTAAAATATTTCAAAAAGGTCTCGGCTATACTATTAGCTAACATCAAAGGTGAAGCAGCATCCGTGGCAATCCGCCAAAAACTAAAAGAAACTGATATAACAGAGCAACCATATGAACTTGCAAGAATTATTGAAAAATCCTATGAAGAACTAGGAAGGGATAGTTTTGGGGGAAAACCAGTAAAACCCGAACTAACAGAAAATCCTGAAAAGGTTTTTATTAAAAATAATCTCACTACTCCTAAAAAGAAGTGGAAAAATAGTAAACAGACGCTTCCTAAAGAGAAACGCTCTCAGTCCAGAGGTAGGTCTCCTCAAAAGGAGCCCTCTGAAAAGAGGTATAACCTCAGAAATAGGGATAATTTGAGAAAACCTGATAGATATCAAGATATTGATACACATTCCTCTCATACCTTTCAGATTTCCTCGCAGAAATCCGAATGAAGAGGACGAGCAGAACAAAAGTAAGAACGCGTGAAGTCCAAAGACGAACAGCATGTTCCAAAAAATAAGAAAACTCAATTCACCAAGAAGAAGGTAGCAAGTCTAAAGATCAGACATGCCGAGGATCTTGAGGACACAACTCAAGAACGGGGAGTGGGCCCAGACAATGCTAGACAACGCAGTAGAAGTCACCATAGCTCGCAAGATCCTGAAGGATCATCTGGAGACAGTAGACTTGAATGAATGTATTCACGTTGAAACTGCCGACACCAGGGTTAGTGTACCCCATAAGTTATATGAAGTAACACTCCAGATGTAGGAGGACATAACTAGAAAAAAAAAGCACTCTTTTGGGAGAAGCTATCTAAGGGTTATGACATTCTTCTAGCTGAACAAGACTGGCCACCTGAATTTATCAGGGAGTGCCCAAATGGCGAAGAGATAGTTATGCCAGCCTTCTCTAATCACATTCTAATTCATATAAAATACACCTATGCCAGAAAATGGGCTGTAGCCCAGGCTCCAGCATTATACAAGAATCACATAGGATGGGATGAGGATTCTACTCACCATAAAATCCACTTAAAAACTCAACCAACAATGCAAATGCAATATCCTGTTAAACAGTAAGCTAAAAAACAGATCAGGGAGATTTTAAATCAACTTGAATACCAAGGGGTGATTGAAACATGCACCTCATCTATGAAGAATCCTTGGTTTCCTGTCTCCAAGCCTAAAGACACTTAAACTCTTGTTGCAAAACTTTTGCAGTACAAAATGCACACAGTGCAGCACTGATGAATAACATTGTGCGGAAAAAATATAAAACCACATTATATATTTCTAACGGTCAAAACATTGCACCAGAAAGCAGGAACTTGACCGCTTTCTCAATTATGGGGACACAGCGACAATTTTGCCATCTCCCCCAGGGATTCAAGAATAGTTCAGGGTTATTTTCAGTCAGAGTAACAGAGCTACTACAAACGTATGATTATGACGCATAATCTTATGTCGATGACATCTATCTTACAGACGATGATTTGGACGTGCACTTGAAAAGAGTGAATACCATAATGCTTGGGTTCGCCTCTGAAGGGTACAAATTCAATTTTAAGAAATCACGAATTGCCCACCTCAACGTCCTATTTTTAGGATACAAACTTTCAAGTGAAGGCAAAAGCCTAGAAGCAAACTTTCTAGAGAAATGTGCGCTGCTCCAACCTCCAAAAACGCAGAAAAACATAGTCAATTCTAGGTTTCCTGAATTGTGGAAGAACTTATGTTCTAAATTAAGCAGAAACAGTTAACCTCTCTACGAACTAATAAAACCTGATTTCAAACCAACTAATTGGACTCAAGTTTCAAGTTTCAAGTTTAATGTTTATTGTTTGATTATTTAAAATCATTACAATACCCCTTCTACATAAAATAAGTGAACTTCATCTACACAAACAGCTGAGAGTGCCGTTATGCAAGCAATTATAACAGAAATGTTGTGTTCAGTGCAAACAGACATGTTAGCAAAAACACAGTTACAGACATGTGACAACGTGCGCAATCTTGTGTACTGAATCATCCCAGGGAGATCCGGATTCACATACCTAACCTTTAATGAAGGTGAAAAGGTACCAACAGCTTACAAATGACACTTGTACACACAAGCTGAAATGAAATTCACTTCAACAGAAAAGATTCTGACAGCGGTTAAAACGGCAGAAGCAAAAGAGAGAGCCCTAGCGCAGGGTTAACGCATAATGATTGTTACACCTGTACCTGCCTTAGTGGCTGTGACAAAAACGAGCATTCCAAATGCTAAGGCTTTACATCCAAGATGGATACAATGGGTTAATTCTCTTGCTGCAACAGACGTTGAATACGTTTTTGACCCCAACTTGAAAACACAACAATTTCTACAATACGAACACGAATGCCCTCTGCCAACCGAGATTCTGCCTCTAGAACATTACAGATGTATAATTTATACAGACGGATCAGCACAGCCTGCAATTGGGGGTAAACAAGCCTATAGTGCTGCGTGCGCGATTGTTAAAGGTCGCTGGCGCTAAGGTAAATTTCGACCTATGGTCACTAAAACTCAATCACTCGGAGACTGTACAGCTCAGCGAGCTGAACTACAGGCTTTCAAGATGGGGCTTGAAAATACAGATCGCAAATTCCCCACACCCATAGTGTGCGATTCGTATTACTGCGTCCATTCTTACAATGAATATCTGCAGAACTGGGTTCAAAACGGCTTCAAAGACGCAAAAGATGGCACAATTAAGCATAAAATGCTTTGGGAACAAGTAGTTATATCACAAAAAGAACTACAAAAGACTCACGTAATCCATACACTCAATCATCAGCGTGATGGCGTTCACGTTGCATGGAATTCAGCGTCTGATGAAGCCGCGAAGACAGATGTGCAAACGGCTTCCGTAGCTGCAATCACTCGTCCAAAAACAGAAATAGATGGTGAAACAATGCTAGCTGTCATTGCCTTTCAGCAAAGGCAGCGGAGCTACGTTACCTCTAAACTATCCACTCGAATATACATACATAATTGATGCAAACTGCGTTCCTTTTGCTCGAATCCCTGGAGTGGGGACAGAGTAATTCCAAACAGGAAACGTAGAGGTGCTTTGATACAAGAAGCACATATGGGAGAAGGTCTGACACATCAAGGGATCTCAAAATCTCTAATAGAACTGAAAAAGATGTACTGGTGGACAGTAATGAATGGCCATATTTACGAATTTGGAATTAACTGTGACACCTGTTACAGAGATCATAGCTTTGAAAGCCACCAGGTACCTGACTACAGTGTAGCCAGCCCAGTACAGACACCACTGTTAGACAGCATTAGACTTTCTACACGCAGACGTCACCATTGACGGATGCGGTCCCACAACTATTATGGCAAGATTCATTTGGATGTGGCCTCAGCGCTCGGCTGACACCCGAATTGTTATAAAAGATTTCCGAGTCTTTATTGGCACATACGCACACGGTACACTACATTCTGACCAGGGTCCTGCGTTTAGCTCTTGAGCTTACAAAGAGGCCATTGTCAGCTTGGGTGTTGCATGGCGGTACTCAAGTCCATTCCATCCTGAGGGAACTGTGGTAGAGGAAAGAAAAAAACGTGACATAATAAAGCAATCTATAACAGCTAGGGTATTAGGCTCGGTTGACGGGTGGGTCAAACCTCTAATTTGTATTTGTATTTGTGATTGTTTGTATAGCGCTAGAATAGACCCCCCTGAGGGGTATCTCTGTGCTTGCGGAACTGGGAGAGGAATGACTATATATTCCGGGAGAAAAGAAAGACAGATCAGTCATGACAGAATAGGAACGTCTTGAGCATTTTTCTGAACTGTAGATGTTCGTCGCATTGTCTCAGGTGCAGTGGGAGTTCATTCCAAAGACGAGGGCCGCAGTAGGAAAGAGCTTTTCCACCTTGTCTGGCCTTTCTGATTCGTGGTACCACCAGAAGGTGTTTGGCACCTGAGTGAAGGGATCTGAAGGGGGTGTAAGGCACAAATTTCTCAACGAGATAAGAGGGACCCAGATTGACCAATGCCTTGTGGGTAATACAACATGTTTTGAACTGAATATGTCTGTGGATGGGAAGCCAGTGCAGTTCCATCAGAAGGGGGCGAGAAGGGGTTCGAGGTGGAGCATGAGGAACCAACGAGCCGCCGTATTCTGAACTACCTGCAGTCTATTGAGGAGCCTCATTGGTTGACAGCAGCAGGCCATTACAATAGTCCAGGCGGCTTAAAACCATCGCCTGAACTATGGTTTTTCTCACGGAATCTGAGAGTAGAGGGAAGATTTATCGTAACATGCCAATAACATGAAAGCAGGGGCCAGCAGTTAGATTGACGTGATCTTTCATGTTGAGATCGCGATTGAGGCGAATCCCCAGATTTTTAACCGAGAGTTTGGGCAGAGGGGGGAGTCTCAGGTCTGTTGGCCACCAATCCGGTGTCCATAGGAGGGGGGCTTCTCCCATAAGCATGACCTCTGTCCAACGTAGTCTTAATAATCTGCCAAGAAATTCTCTGGGTGGAATCACTCCATATGAATTACTGTTTGGTACTAGAATGATCATCCAGGATCTTGATCATCACACTTTAGTGGAGGAACAAAAACCTTTTGATATCAAAGACCGGTTGGCTTTTTTACAGGACTTAAATGAAATAAGAAGAAGTCTGAGCAACATAACACAAAAGCCAACGACCACTGAAGAAAAACCACCTGTCCCAGCAAGACCTGTCTGGATTCCAAAGACTGGGGATCTAGTCAGGGAAAAGATCGCAGTGAAGAAGGAATTTGGGCCTTCTTACAGAAAACCAGTACCTGTCTTAGCAATCCACGGAACAAGATCAGTGTTACTACCGCCACTTGCTGGAAAAAGGGAGAACAGAGTCGTGTCCATCGACCTCGTCAAACCACATCATGTGGCCGATAATAAGTAGTAGGCCGAGTGGACTTCCAAGTTGTAGCAGACGACCGAATCTTGCTACAATCCAAGAGGTTAAAACTGAAAGACTTATCACCTTGGATAAACCTGCAGTGAGAAAAAAAGGACTACGCAACAAAGCAATGGAACTTGTACCTCTTGAGACCCAAATACCAGTTCGCCAAGAAACACCTGTCTACAATGATATAGCCTCTGACTATACTAATATGACAAAGGAAGAAACAGCTCCAGCGATTCCAAACAATCCTGAAGCAATTCCAACAATTGACAGAACTGCCTCTGGCTATTTCATCAGCTTTGATACATTTTCTGAGGATCCCAGTTAACCTAAAACCACGCCAGCTAAAAAAACGTTCTAAGAAAAAATAACAGAACTCTTTCATCAACTTGAAAAAATATATCTGGTTTCACCATGGGTTGAATTTTGGATTGTGTTAAGTGTACTTTTTCTCCTACTTTGGCTCATTCTTGTTTTAAGTTTGGGAAAGATGATAGATGGAAAATACAGTACAATGGACACAGCAAGTAAGAATATCAACTTGCTCCTAAAACCTGACAAATCAATTCATCGTGAGCGAAGAGACCTGTCATCAGTGAACATCACAGCCGTTCCTATACCTGGTGGTATAGCATGGGACACAACTGATTATGACATTTATGGCCCGGTGGAATTGTTGAAGATTCCACACCAACTTAAGGTTTCTTTGAGTGACTTTGTTACACCCAGCACATTTTCTGATGATTGGGACTTTGAGACTGTTAATAACATGATGACAGATTTAGAAATGTCAGCTAAATTCACAAAACATGAATACTTAGAAGGTTCATCAGATTATGAACAAATGTATTGTTTTAATCATTATGGTCACCATTATTTGCACAAATCTGCAAACCCTAGAAAGGTTTTTACTTATAATCAATGGGAACATTGTCCAACACAGCCAAAAGGCAGTTCAAAAACCTTTTGTGAAAAGTTTCCATACTTCTCAGGGTTTAATGTCACAAATCCAGAAACGTTTTATTTCAAAAATGTGAATAAGACAGGAATGGAAAAACATGTTGACTAATACTAAACAAATTTATTCTGCGAACTTTTATGCTCAGCTGTCTACATTAGGTTTTAACTTTTGGAAAGACAACATTGGGACAAAAACTGTCCGGGGCACAAAAGAATGGCAGGTGCAAGGTTTAGAAGCTTTATTCAGAGCCTGCATTATCCCAGAACAAATAATGTTTTTAACCCCTTCGATGCAGATGACGAGCTCAGCTCGTCATCAGCCACGGGGGGCGTGTGCGGATGACGAGCTGAGCTCGTCATCTTACGCGGCTTTTAGAAAAAAGCCGCGTAGGGGAAAAATAACCGCCGCTGCGATGTGGTTAAATGACACTGTTCAACAAACATCTTGTCTTGTCTTGGCTGAGATAAAAGATTTAAACAAACCGTCCTTACCTAAGCCTACACCTGTCAGTAACAGTACTGCAGCTGGGGAGGTAGACGTAAAACAGATTTTACAACAAAACAGAACTAATCCTGATTGGAAAAAAATGGTTAATCTGCCCCACAATGTCTTGTAAATGAAGATTGGATAAAGAATGGTATAAGTTTTGAATGCCGCAAGGGCGGTGTACAGCTGTGCATTTGGCTGGGGCATGAACATGTCCCATTTGTATATACCTAGGTCGTACCCGGTGGCATTTGGGCATGCCACATACCAATCTGCACGCTTCCATGAATCTAAGGACTACGAAAATGGGAAAAAAAAACTTTAAATTTGGTGTGTATCCCTTAACTTTCAAAAACTCATCATAACTTTGCCCGCCTAGGGCTTGCACCCACAAAGAATAAAGAGTTAAGAATGAAGAATCGGAAAAACGGGTTTGAACCTACGTGTTTGGCGATACATCAAAGGGCTCATCATAAGCATCGGAAAAAACATGTATTAAGAGACAATGACTTCAGCAGATTCGAAAACGGAACGTTTTTGAAGCATAATGAGGAATCAGTGAAATATGGACTAACACTATTTAGGCTTAGTGTGATAATGTATTGTGGGAAGTATAGTTCACTTGTGGGTATCGAGCAAGGAGGGGGCGGGAGAAGTATACCTTTGGGCTAATCGGGAGTTAGATTACTCGAGGCCAATAACAACGCGAAGTGGGTGGTTCCATAGGTGGTTAAATATGCAGGTGAGGGGGTTGCTTTTAGCGCGGAAACCGTTAGTGAAAGGGTGAAGCTTTTCAATCGACTCGGCAGGTACGTAAATGTTTGGAACACTTGACAAGTATAAACAGCGAAATGAAGGGGAATTAGAGCAAAGATAGGAATTATGGATGTGAAACTATAGAGAGAAGAAGCTAGAGGTATGCTTGTCAGAAGGGATCTTGTAAGAGAGTGAAGGTACGCCATTTGGTTCACGTTTGTTCATGTAAAGATTTTCTCCGTATCATGGGTTTGAGGGTTGGAAAGCTCAACACAGAAGCAGTGATTTAGAAGTTAACACACTGGGGGGTCGAGAGAGGAGCAAGGAAAGGAACAGACACGCATGTACACGGTGCTTTAGGTTTTAGGAGCACAGGGAGGGGGAACCATGGATCAGCATGTTTGAACAGTCAGAAAAGTTTGACGTCTGTTGTTAGTTAACAGTGCAGAAATTACTAAGCTTGCCTACATTTTCACAGTAATAAATATGTTCATTCTATCACATGAAAAATGTAATTTGGAGAATGGATGAGTAATTTGATACATGTTTGATTATTTTCTAGTGACCCCCGAAGAAGGCCGCTGCGCCGCCCGAAATGCATTGGGTTTTTATGGAATAAACACTGCCTAATGATGAGCCTGGCATTAATCGTATTTATTGAATTAGTCCGGATGGACAAACAATGAATATCAGAAACCTGAAAATAATGGCCAAAAAATTCCACACGTGGACATTTAAAATGGAAAAAGGATTTAACAGATCTAAAATGGAGAAATGAGTAATGTCTTGTAAATGAAGATTGGATAAAGAATGGTATAAGTTTTGAATGCCGCAAGGGCGGTGTACAGCTGTGCATTTGGCTGGGGCATAAACATGTCCCATTTGTATATACCTAGGTCGTACCCGGTGGCATTTGGGCATGCCACATACCAATCTGCATGCTTCCATGAATCTAAGGACTACGAAAATGGAAAAAAAACTGTTTAAATTTGGTGTGCATCCCTTAACTTTCAAAAACTAATCTGCCCCACAGACACAAATAACTGTCAAGATAGATTCCTGAACAAAAACAAGGTTTCACAGTAACTAGGCCAGATCCAAGATATTCCCAGAGACAACATCCAGGGATAGTTACAACATACAGTGTAGGAAAACCATGCCTTGAGTAGCTACAGAAATCCACACTTCCAGAAATTAAACAACACTTAACTTTACTTAAAGAAGGCATTGATTTACGAGACTTCTTACTTGGACCTCGTAAACCAAGTCAAAAACTTTTCATATACGCCGGTATATACTCTGCTTACAATGAAGCATGGAAAATCACGCAAATGGAAACTGCAGAAAGAATAAGAGAAATTGATGGTATTCATTTAGAGAAAGCTTTCTCTGAAGTGGACAATGGGTTAACGACTCCGTCCTCCAGAATCTATTCTTTGGACAGCATTGTATCCTCTGCCACTGAAATAATAGAGCAGGACTTGCTAATGTTACAACATGGTCAGTCTCAATTGCGTTCTATAATGCTGCTAGGCTGGACGTTACAAAATCTCCGTTCAGGCTACGTGCCATGGCGTTTAATCAACACCACGTCGTTGTTTTCTGTATTTAACCTTACAGATAAACAAATCTCTTTGGCACAAAGAGGAGCAGACTATACGGTGCTGAGCATACAAAAACTGGAAAGATTACCATTAACTGAGTAGCCAGTCGTGGAATGGATAATACATGGCACCATCCCGATACCAGTGACGATTTTCCAGTTTCAGTATTGCTTAAGACACATACCAGCGGGCCTGTATGAAAGGTTGGGTAAAGAGTACATTAAGTCGACCTGGAATTTACCATACACACACAGATGTTGGAGTGGGGGAAAGGAGGTATTTCTTAGTGGAAAAAATTGTAAGAACTTGCTAAGCGGTACACTTTTATGTCAAGGTATTAATTTACACGGAGCCTGCAAAGGTTTTTCAAATAACCTTTCTTGCCACCTGCAGGGTCCTCCAGCAGCAGTAATAGACCCAGTTTTTAGGCAGCTATCCAATGGTAGCTACATAATTTTGAGTGATCACAGCTGTTGTGGAATGATGCCAGGTATAGCCTATCTAGTTAGTGTGTCAACCAGGGTCACTTGTTGTATGCAAGTATTGTTTCCTAAAAGCAAGACAGACGGGGAGTCGCCGCTATGGCCTTCACTGAATATCTCTTCTATACGAATTGATACTTTAAGAAGAATGAAAGCCATTCTTTTGCAAAAAACTGTGCCACTGACCTCGTCCAGAGAAACATATGATTTGCAAGTCGCAAGAACTTCTGCAGAGATACATGCCCTATTATCAACGAACTGTCCAATACATTTCGCAGAAATGTTAGGTCATATCTTAAACATGTCTGATACGAGTGGTATTGTACATGTATTTAAGACGGTTTTTTGGGGACTGTTAGCACCCTTTGAAGCAGTCCTAGGCATTTTTCCAAATTTCGTGCACTCTGTGTTCAGCGGCCTGCCTCTCATTTTGGGACTTGGAGCAGGAATTCTATTTTTGTTTCTTCTGCTCCGATATGGGAAGTCCAGTCACCAACGATACCCAGACTACCATGGAGAACGCTCTCCTAGTCATGGGGTACCGTGACAGTATTACACAGATTCTTGGCTTGGCTTATTTAAGAGATCTGAATACCACATGGTTTCTTTCGTTCAGACCAATCTGTCAAGATTGCATCTTACCTGTTCTACGATGCCTGCTTTGCGGAGAAGAATACGTGTTGGATGTTTGTCTTACACTTCCATCAGCACTGCAACAGTTGTTGACGCTTTGCTAGGTCCGGTAACGGCTCATGCATCGTGTTGACCCCAACGGCTGCCAATCCTGATGACGGCATTCATAGAGATCTCACCAGCAACTACAGCTAATGGTGAGGTAAATGAAACAACAGGCACACAGGTACCATCTACTGAGAACATTGCTAATGCGAATGACGCTAATGGCGATGCTTCTCATCTGTGTACAATTGATCTACTTAATGAAGTAGTTCCTCTTTCACCTACTGTGGTAGACAATTTCTTTGCCAGCTTAGACGATTTGATGTTTTCTCCTGACACCGAGAATAACTTTTGAAATTAGCACACGGCATTCCATGAACTCTGAATTCGACCTTCGCTCATCAAAACAAAACTTCTAATTCTGAAACTCTATTTTCTCTACTATTTTTTATATTACTTTTTTCCAAAATTGAACTTTTTTTTGGCACTAAGTAATCTGCTTAAAGTAGAACTATTCATAGAGAAGAAGTCTTTGAATACTTCCTAGAGACAATATATGACCTTATCCTCAAAACCAAAACAGTTTATATATTCTGCTATGACATGGTCTCGACCTTTTCTTCTGTAACATAGAGCCATTTCATAAATGTCATTACATGATTCATTCAGTTAGCTTTGCCAGCATCATAATTCATGTTTTGAATGACGTTTATTGCTTTTAAATACGTACTGTACAAATGCAAATTTTTCGTGTGCAACCTTATCAAATGCATTTGTGTATTTTGGGTGGGATTGTAAACACATGCTTTAAATATGTTTTAGTGCTTATAATTTAGTAATGTTAAACGTAATTGGAGTGGGTGTTTTATATGAATTTGGGACCCTAGCGTAATTTTCCAGATTCATGCCCATATATAGGTATAAATCACCCTATCCTTATAAGGGCATAGAGATCATAACCATATTTAGACTTAGCCTATGCAGTCCAAATACTTCCACTAGTTCCCAAAATCCACAACGATTTCTTGAAAAAACCTGCCTTCAGCAGACAGGGACTTCCCCTTGCTTCAATATTGATTTATCCAAGAACTCATGGAGTTTTCAAAGAACTGAGTCTTTCATGACATTATTATGTCTAACCTTACGTCAACCTAGGCACCTTCAAGGTATAAATATGCCCACACTTGCCCGGTCAAACACACGGTGGTTTGGAGGAGTTCAATTATCTACCTAGACGACACAGCTCGCTGCAGCAAGTGACGAAAGAAGCCGACCCTCCAGCAGACGCACTGAGAGAGGCGCTGTCTTTTCTCTTGCAGAGAAATCCAGCTCCAATGTTTCTAAGCTACCCTTGCGGGTTGTTGGGAAATTGAGTCCTGAGAGAGAGATACCAGACCGCCTTCATTCTAAAAACCAAGGTACGGAGCTGATTAGACCCTTAGAGATATCTTGGATAGGTTCTTGGCAAAAGAATACTGAAACTAAGCTACACCTCACTTACTTCTTCCCTTGTACTAGACCTAGGTTAGGTACACCAGGGTAGGCGTATTTTAGAAGCACCAGTTGAGTATTTTTAGTCTTTATTTATTAATATATGTATTCTATGTATCTTTTATCTTAGAAACCATATCATGCTTTTACAGTATTATTTTATAATACTATTCATACTGTACGCATTGTACTTTGCAACCAGTATTACGATTGTAGCAGTTCATTTCCTCTGCATGAGAAAAAAGACTGTTCAATAAATACTTTTATTGAAAACGCCTGTCTCTCTATTTCTCTGCACCTCTGGTGAAACGAAGCATGCACGATTGACTGAGTGAAATAACTGTCTATTGTTTCTGCGACTCTGAAGATACGTTTTTATCTCGAAAACAAAGTTGTCATGTTTTAAGCGATTGTCAGAAACTAATCCCTTCTTGTTTATTTGAGAAAGTTTCTAGTGACCTCTGAGCTAGCTGGCACTCACAATTAAGTCTAATATATTCGATAGAGACCTAGTCGACCTCAGTCCTACGTCTAATCTATAGTATATGTTATTCCAATGCGCAGAGCCTATTGGGAATATAGGAACTACACTACACCGTCAAAGACCGAAGGAGACTGGGCTGGGCCCCCCACCTGAGATCTACTTCAGAGGAAGGTACTGTGGATGGCTCCTTATTATACATTGTCTTTTAATTAACTTTGCCAATAGTGGAGAGCACCAGTTTAAAATACATCTGTTCAGAGATAAAATATAAAGATGAGTAAACGAGAGGGGAAGGGGAAAGGTGTGCAGCTAGCCGGGACTATCACTGGGACTCTTGATCAATTTCTGATTAGAGCCACCTCTGCACTTGAACACGAGATTGTGAGGGTGGAAAGGCGACTATCACTGGAACCTTTAGTTAATAAAAAATCCCCATTAGGGGATATAGCCGCAACACCAACTCAGGACTGTAAATCCAGTATTGACCTAGCGAGCGCAACAGCCCCCGATGTAGTCACTGAAAAAGTCCCTGATATAGCTGCAGGCCCGATACCCTGTGACAACGCTGCACCAGAGTAAGAGTTAATTGGCACTTCCCAAAAATCATCCAACAGGGCACCAAGACTGACCAAAACAAATACTGCAAGCTCAGTAAATGTAAATGTAAATGTAAATGTACTGGCATTTATATAGCGCACTACTTACCCGTAGGGTCCCAAGGCGCTTCGACCGCTGCGAAACCCTTCCTGGCTTCCCTGAGAGATGGTCCCTTAATGGGTATCTCCAGGGTGAGACCAGGCATCCCCGGCGGTCTGGTGGGGCCGTTAGTGAAGATGAGGCAAGCTAATGCCCAGAGTTGCCGAGCGTGATCGCTGATCAGAGTGGGCACCGAGGCGAGAGAATTATTGAGTCCGCTGACCCTGGTCCAGAAACCTGCCGCGCCGGGAATCGAACCCTGGTCCCGGGCCGTCCTCTGCTCTCGGGTCTGCCGCCTCTAACCAGTGAGCCACACTAGTAACAATTCCTGACCCTGTCGTGAAGAGGAAGAGGGGGGGGAGGGCCCACAGAGACTCAAACCTGCAAAACTTGCTAAGCTGTTAAAAAAAGGGGGGGATATTACAACAAAAAGGGCTTTAAATCCTGCAGATATATCAAATATCGATATCCCCCAAACAGCTTGCCTACTCCAAGACAAAGCCTCATGGCAGAGGCTGGACACTTTGATGTTTACCATGCTGAATCCAATCATCTTGAGACTGGTCCATATTAAAGACAAGTTTAATGGCCCTGAATCACAATTCAAATCAAATGTTCGTACCACAAAGGCGTTAATCATCAAAAACAGGTCTTTACCCCTGTTAAACGAAAATGTACAGATTCCCGAAAGTATCGGCCAAGAGATGAGGTAAACGGATGCTTGCCGTAAACTCAACATCACCTAAAAGGGAGAAGCCTGTACCCCCAAGCTCGGCACTCTCATTCGATACCAACTTAGCCAAGAACACGGACAAATCTAACATTTTAGTGGATACAACCGGAGAATTTGCCCAATGCATAACGAGCCCAACTAGTGGTAACAACCTAAACAATACGGATGATGTAAATAATCCATCAATGACAAATGATGTTAATGCACCTATGGGGCAGGGCACAATATAGTGCAGGTGTTAACATGAAGATTGAAAGATTTGACCAAAGCATAAAATGGACTGGCATTCAGACCCCAACCCTGCATCTCCCACCGGCAGCCGCACCCTTGGTGGTGGTACTGGGAAATGTGCCATTACTGAGGGAGGGCCAGACAGAAACCACATCTCAATTAATGACTAAAGCTATGCACTGGGTGGACCAAAAGCTGAGGGGGGCGGGAGTGTGGGACGGGGCTATACAGTGCCATTTGATCATGGCTATGAGAGTTACTTGGATAGGGCCCACAAGGAAGGAAAAGGGGGGAGACTGTGTGGTCCTAAATTTTAACAATGGTTCAATTGTAAAAATGTTATTGGATATTCTGGTTACTGACCTTGATAGAAACCCCAACAAGATCATAGTGCTACCATTGAGGTTTTTCTATACTCCATTTCCCACAAAACTATCAAGGCCATTTCGACCATGCTTGATGTTGGGGAGACAGACCTGGGCGGTCCCGAGAGGTCCACCCATAGTTTACAATCTAAGCTGTGAAAATAGATTTGCCCTCTATCCGATTTAGAAGCATGTGATTGACTACACCTAGCACAATTGGATTACTTTGATAAAAGTACTAGCTATCCCCCAATAGTCCCTTCCATCGGAGACAGTGTACGTGTAGTATCGTTAAATCCAAATGAGAATAGAGGGACCATATCCGCCTCGACCTTTACTGTAAGCGATTGTTCACATCTACCTGATAGATCACAGGGGTCTCAAATTGTGAGATCTAAAGGAGACGTTAGGAGTAAATAGGGAAATTACCTAATACAGCATGTAAAATATCAGCCAAATACACAGCAAAATCAGGACTGTCTAACTCCTTTTTCCTATCAGTTACATCAGGGGAAGCCGAAGTGATTGGGACGAACTTGGGTAACCCCCTTATTGTGGAGGGAATTGATTATTATTGTATTACAAGCACTAATATAAGAAATGGCAAACCCAAAACAAACGCGAGAAAGGTCACCTTAATAGATACTTGTGAAAGAGAGATAGAGGAAGCACCTGAGCATGATTATAGTGACAAACCCGCTAACCCCATGATAGTTGATCCTCAACCACGATTGAGTAACACCTTAAAAATTACGACATGGAATATAGCTGGCATCAAAAACAAGATCAATGATGCCAACTGGCAAAATACCCTGGAGGGACTGGGGGTTGTTTTATTACAAGAAACTTGGTGCCCTGAAACTTTCTTCCTAAATGGGTACCAAAGAATTAGCACAAGAGCAATACCATCCAGTAAGGGAAGGGCGAAGGGAGGTCTGGCAACTTTAATTCCAGTTGCCTCCCCCCTGATCGTAGGGAAAACCTGTACTGAATCACAATATTATCAGTTTTTAAACTTAATTTCTAATGAAAATCATATCTGTGTTATCATAAACTTTTATAATAACGTCTTTGACAGTTCAAGGAGCACCGTAATGGATTCATTAGAAAGGGATTTAGATTGCTTTGTGAAGGGAATTGTAGGGTTTTATGTTTTAATTTGGGCTGGAGATTTTAACTGTGTTACATGTGATATCGAAGCTGGCGAGCCATGCGGGTATTGTGACCATTCTGGCGAAAAGATCGCACATTTTAAACATGATAGATATGGGGAAACCATTAATAATGTAACACACAAATATGATTTAATAATTTTAGAACCAATTACCTCAGACGGTGAAGAAAAACTGCATACCTTTGTGGGAACAAGATCATCCTCAAATATAGATCATGTCATAATATTATCTAATGGCAATCTTTTGGCCAAGGAAGTCCTGATAAATATCAGTATGTTTAGTGACCATCATTCCCTAAGTTTGATTTTGGAGGTAAACTTGTTAACAAAACAAAGGGGTAAGAATGCAGACGCTGATATCGACACCCAAGGTAAAAATGGTGTTTCTATCAAATGGACAAGCGTTATGGAAACCCTTAAAGGGTAAACACCAAATGATTTAGACATTTGTTTGGATTTTCATCTACACAAGCAGCCGTTATTATTGCCTTCTCTAACATCCAGGTGATTTAAAATCTAAAAGAAGGAAATAAACACGTAGTCCAATACAAACATGGTTTAACCATGAATGCACTAGGTTAAATGGGGAACTGAAATTTGCGTTTAAACAAAAACCTAGAGATCCCCAAAAAATAAGTGCCACCAGGAGAGATTATAAAAAGACACTGGAAATAAGAAAAAGGGAGATCCATGATGAGGCTTGGGAAAGCCTAAACCGGGCGGCAGAGCTGAAAGACCCAGCTCTCTTCTAGAAGATAGTTAACCATCCATACTTTAAAGATAATAATGCAGTAAAGGTTGATACCGTAGTACCACCCGAAGACTGTGTGTCACATTTTAAGAGTATTTTTAAGCCAGAAGATATAAACGTTATAGACTGGAAAAACGAAAATGTATTAGGATAAATTCAGATAAAACATCGCCAGTCACACCAGAGGAAGTGAAACTTGCACTTCAGAAAAGTGCAAGTGGGAAAGCAGCAGGTCCAGATGGTGTGCCGATAAATGTTTTTAAGTATGACCTGGATTTCTGAACACCAATATTACTGACAGTTTTTAATGCTGCTTTGGGAGGAGCTTTGCCAATCACATGGGTTGAAAGTATAATTGTACCCATATTTAAACAAGTCAGGTCCCGGGCCGGCAGCCAATCACAGCGCGGCCCAGGACAAAGGGGCGGGGCTTAAAAAAAGTCAGAGAAACGCCCCCGAATCGCGTTTTCAGGGGAAAGCGTGATTGACAGCCTCTGTCTCCCAATGGCTAGCCTCCATTTATGGAGCTAGCCAATTGGAAACAGAGGCGGTCCAAACATCCCTACTGAAAACAAAAGTTTTCGAACTGGGAGGGGCACTGCGTGCCCCTCGCCAGGTCGAAACCTAAAAAGAGGACAGGGAAAAGGCAAATCGCTACTGCCCAATATCCCTTCTTGATTCCTCTTCTAAGATTATGGGCCGAATTATTCTGGAAAGGCTTGAAGACTGGGCCAGTGAAAATGACATCTTAACATAGGCACAGTATGGTTTCAGAAGGGGTATTGGGACCGTGGAGCAATGTTTAAATTTAGACCTGTTAATTGGGAAGTACACGTTAGTTAAAGAAGGTACCCTTTAGTTATGTTTTGTAGACTTGACAAGTGCCTTTGATTTAGTCAATCATCAAAAACTATGGCAAGCATTAAAAGGGCTTGGTGCTCCCATAGAAATAATCCTTTTTTTATAGTAAATTTACACCTATTTAACCACAAGTGTACGGTATGGAAAATTAGGGGAATGCACGCCCGACTTTGTAGTAAAGTGTGGTATCAGACAGGGATGCGTACTGGCCCCCCTTTTATTTTCCTTGTACATAAATAGTGTGGATTCGTTTTTACAAGAATTGGCTGTAGATGCCCCAAAAGTTGGAATACGCCCCACCCCCGTGTTATTATATGCAGATGATGCTGTCCTAATGTCCAGAACTGCAAACGGCTTACAACACCTAATAGAACATTTATCCCAATACATGACTAACATAGACTTACAGCTGAACTTTAAAAAAAACATTTGTAATGTCACGTGGAGGCAAGAGACAAAAGTGTCGACAGCATCATGTGGGTGGGGTTTTTATAAGTACAGCCCCTACTTTTTCATATTTGGGGTTGCTATTTTGCAATAACTGCACATGGAACTCGCATATTGAATTATGTAAAATGAAATTTTAAAGAACGACAGAGGGAATCCTTAGGTTCGCTGCAAAACTTGGGAATAAACCCCTACGAGAAATGTTAAACCTGTATAGGAGTAAGTGTGTTCCAGCAGTTAATTACGGAGCCGCCATATGGGGGAGAGCAAGCACGACAAGCCTTCAAATTACGAAAATAAGTTCCTAAAAAGACTATTGGCAGTCCCTAGGGCAACTGCAAACATGATTGTACACAAAGAATTGTTTGTCCCATATTTAAGTGATACCCTCAATATAGCTGCCCTTACACTCTGGCATGGTTTATGGACAAAGGAAGAAACAAAATTCTCCAAGGATCTAATTACAGATTGTCTAGCATTAGATCATTGTATGAAAATACCATGGCTGTATCACATTTCTAAACTTTTGACAAAATGTGAAATAAGCACAGACAACCCCATAAGCATACGAGAATATAGTAAAAGCGACCTGAAATTGAGATATATTACTGTCACAGAACATGAGAGGGATAGGACGATTACGCTAAAACAGACAGTGGCACCTTATTGTGAATGTCCATACATGAGGGGTGCTCAGCTATATCTTATCTTGGTCCAGAACGTCCAGCACAGATTTTATCTGACCAGGCTAAGGATGAGCACTTTACATTACTTAACTGCCTTCCCAAGAACTGAGAAATGGCACAGAACTCAGCCCCCTTGCCCATGTGATGGTAAAACCTCACAGTCCACTCTGTACTTTATTTATTTTTTGCCCTTTTTATATGGATATTCGAAAAACTGTATTGAAACTACTCTTTTTAAAAAATATGCTTTTTAACTATAAGGATGCGTTTAATTTTATAAGCAGCTTGGATACTATGAAAATGATTAGCTCTGTAATCGGCTTTATAAAACAATCAATTAGAAAAAGAAAAGATTATACACTTTTGGACGCTCTGCTCTATGAAAAAGATGATGAGTAATACTATTCCTGAATCACAATCTTTTGCACTGATCGCACTTGCACTTATTGTATGAACTAGTGGCAGATTGTATTTTATGAACTTTTGGAAAATGGATTTGTTATCTTATTGTGTTATTTTCCCAATGAAGTCCAAATTTGCACATATTTTATAATAATTAATCTTACCTCCTGAATAATAGAATGTATTTTCTATTAGATACATGTCTGTTAGTATGCTTTTATGGTGTTTGCCTTGTTGTCACCGAATAAAGCTGTGTTGATTTGATTTGATTTGATTTGACAAGGAGACTATGGAGCCTGGACAGTACAGTTAGACACAGTAGCCTACTTTAAGGGCCTTGTGGTGCTGCTGGTGAGACCCCTGGCCCAGGAAGTTACGATGACCTGGGGAGCAGGAGGAACCCAAATACTTTTCTCAGTGGTGAAAGGGCAATCTGGATATGGCTGTGGAAAACAATGAAAACATTTTTCAGGCTCGGAGGCCCTAAACTAAAACTCCTGTTGACTGAAGAGCACTCACTCTTCCCAACATAATTACCTTTGTAAGTGCAGACTAGGTGCCAGGTATCCCACTGGCTTGAGGAACCCCCGGGTCTGCCTCATATGGCGAGTGAGGCCTGGGCCCCCACCCAGCACAAGAGTGTGCACCTGTGTTTCCTCCTACCTATTGCAGTGCCTGGCCTCGGAGCATAGGAGCGTGCAGGGTGAAGCAGGAGAAGAAAGACAGCAGCTTGCTCTCCCACTAGCGCAAGTATATGTGTTCTGGCTGGGCGGGAAGCCAGGCTGACCGTTCAAGATTGGGATCCCCACTCAGACCTTGAAGAAATTGGGTGGGTGCCGCACAAGAGGAGCTCTGCACCGGATTTAGAAAACACACACACATTGGTAGCTGCTTTCAAAGAGACAAGCGCAAAGAGAAACCAGCATTGGCATAGCCAATAGGTCTCGCCTGTTACTGGTGCTTTTAGGTGACGCTGTATCTATATATATAAAAACAAAAGTATGTCTGTTTGTCCTTTATGCATTACTACACCATTCATCAGATCGGCATGAAACTTTGGGAAGTTGTTGAGTACACTCCCGCAAAGGTTTCTGTCAAAAAATGTAAAAAAAAAAAAATTTAAAGAAATTGTTATACATTTTTGAGTACACTCCCGCGAAGGTTTCTGGCAAAAAAAAATGTTAAATATCGTCCCCCGCACCCCAGGGCCCTCGTAATCTTTCCAATACTGAACGTTTACAGTTTCCTGTGTGACTCGCTTTTGCAATAACCATCAACAAAGCACAAGGACAATCGCTGCAAGTGTGTGGACTAGATTTGGAGAATCCGTGCTTCTCACATGGACCACTGTATGTGGTCAGCTCACGCGTCGGAAAACCTTCTGATTTATTCGTGTACGCACCAGACGGAAAAACAAAAAATACGGTGTATCCCCAAGCACTCAAATTAATAAACAGAATTAAAACAACACTTTGAAATGTTTTCCATATTGAAATGACAAAGTTTCAATAAAAATGACACAATGTAAATTGAATGTTATCATAACAAGTTTCCTTAAATTTCCTTTCTTCTGAGATCGCAGCAACGGACGACGGGTAAGCTAGTATTTCATAAAAGTGGGTTCATTTCTAATTACTATTTGTGACCGAATCATACCTGTCTGGTGTGGGTATCTATCTGCTGCTAGTCATGAGGAGTGAGTTTAGTACAGAACTGTACTTCAATTTCCACAGTATTGCAAAGCTTGCCCAGGAGCAAACACCTGCCCGAGCACAGATGTGACGACCTCCTTAATCACTCGTTAGTTAGAGAGCAAAAGTTATCGCGTAAACAGCCTTCTAATGATGTAACTTTATGCTGCTACTGTTGTTAGGGACGCGTGCTCCCATGGGAAAAGCACGCCCTGAAATTAGGTGCTCTTTCTGGGGTTGATAGCGTGTAACTCAAATGGGTTCCTTGTGTACTTAATTCTCAGTCTGGTGGCAGTGACGAACAAGTTACTTACCTTCGGTAACGATATATCTGTAAGAAACATTAGTTAGTGTTAGATTCCTTACCTTAGAATATCCCCAGGCGTCAGTCTGGATCCGGAAACCTTTGCGTAGCAGTACCCCTGCGCGTCGGTAGGCGTCGTCTGCAGGCGTCCCCTGCGGCTCCGCGTCCGTCGTCGGCGTCGTGCGCCGTGATGACGTCGCTGGAGTATATAGACGCCGCCTCCGCGCGCTGACGTCAGTTCTTTGCACACAGCTTTTCCGCGCCAGGAGACGCAGAGCCATGAGAGAACCAACACTGGTGCCATGTAAAACTAGGGCCCTGAAAGGGATGTCCCTAACCCTAGGTATCAGTTCGCAGAACGGGGAGGATGGGTGGGTTCGGTAAGGAATCTAACACTAACTAATGTTTCTTACAGATATATCGTTACCGAAGGTAAGTAACTTGTTCATCTGAAAGAAGCACGTTAGTGTTAGATTCCTTACCTTAGAATACATACCCCAGCAATACCAACCCCGGTGGTGGGTCTGCGAACCAATACAATACTACACCAGAAAGTCCTGGAGGACAGAACGGCCAAAGAAGCCATCCCTCCGGACTTGACTGTCCAGGCAGTAGTGCCTCGCAAAGGTGTGCAGCGAGGCCCACGTAGCCGCTTGGCAAATGTCCTGCAAGGGGACTCCCCGGCCCAGGGCAGTAGTAGCCGCCGTGGCCCGAGTGGAATGGGCCCTCAGCCCAACAGGAGGCTCCTTCCGAGCCAAAGAGTAGCACGCTTTGATGCAGAGAACGACCCATCGAGAGATGGTTCGTTTACAGACCGCCCGTCCCTTCTTCGCACCCACGTAGCCCACAAACAGTTGGTCATCCACCCGGAACTGGCGTGTGCGATCCATGTAAAATGAAAGCGCACGTTTTGGGTCCAGACGATGGAGCCGCTCTTCATCCTTTGAAGGATGCGGAGGCGGGAAGAAGGAAGGGAGGGTGATGGACTGCCCGATGTGAAAGGCCGAAACAACCTTGGGCAGGAAAGAAGGTCTAGTCCTCAGAACCACCTTGTCAGGATGAATGGACAGGAAAGGAGGTTGGACAGAAAGAGCCTGGAGCTCACTCACTCTCCTGGCAGAGGTGATGGCAACCAGGAAAGCCGTCTTTAAAGTCAGGAGACGGAGAGGACAAGAATGAAGGGGCTCAAAGGGAGCACACATCAGAAAGGTTAGAACCAGGTTCAAATCCCACTGGGGCATCACAAACGGAACAGGTGGAAACATGTGAGTGATGCCCTTCAAAAATCGAGTTACAATCGGGGATTTGAACAAAGAAGGCTGATCAGGAAGCCTCAAAAAGGCTGAAAGGGCAGAAAGGTAGCCCTTGATAGTGCCCAGAGCAGAGCCCTGCTGGGCAAGAGAAAGAAGAAACAGAAGAACCTCCGAAAGAGGGGCAGAAAGAGGATCCACAGCCTTTGCTGTGCACCATGCCACAAATCTGTTCCACCGACAGGCGTATACCGACTTAGTGGAGGGACGCCTGGCTGCCAGAATAACATCACAGACTTCAGGAGGCAAGTCAAATGGCCTCAACTGCCGCCGCTCAATCTCCAAGCATGGAGGTGGAGACTGGACAGGTTCGGGTGGAGGACCGTCCCCTGCTGCTGCGACAGAAGGTCCTCCTGAAGGGGCAGGCGGATCGGGGGACCGACTGACATGCTGAGTAGCTCGGGATACCAGTACCTTCGAGCCCAGTCCGGAGCCACAAGGATAACTTGGGCCCGGTCGCGCCTGATCTTCTTCAGCACTCTGGGCAGAAGTGGTATAGGCGGAAAGGCGTATAACAGACCGCAACTCCACTCGCGTCGAAAGGCGTCGCCGTGCGAGTGCCGTCTTGGAAACTCCAACGCGCAGAACTGATGACATTGCGCGTTCTCGTCTGTGGCGAATAAATCTAACCAAGGCTCTCCCCATTGCAGAAAGATGCCTTGCGCCACGTCCGAGTTCAGACGCCATTCGTGATCCATCGAGCACCGACGGCTGAGTTCGTCCGCCCTGGCGTTCAGGGAACCTGCCAGGTGTTGAACCGTCAGAGTCACGCCCTGACGTTCCAGCCATTGCCAGAGGCGCAGAGCCTCCTGGCAAAGGGTCCACGACCCCACTCCGCCCTGTTTGTTGCAGTACCACATGGCGGTGGTGTTGTCGGTGAACACCTGCACTACACTCCCGTTGACAAAGGGGAGGAATGCCTTCAGTGCCAGACGAATCGCCCGCAGCTCCAACAGGTTGATATGGAGCCGGGACTCCGCCGGAGACCAGATGCCTCTGATCTCTGCCTCTCCCAAGTGGCCACCCCAGCCCTGGAGGGACGCGTCCGTCACGACAACGTGCTCCGGTTGGGGAAGGGAGAGGGATCTGCCTCTGACCCAATCGCGGTCCGCAAGCCACCACTGCAGTTGTCTCGCAGTGCCCTCCGAGATCAAGACGTGGTCGGACAAGTTGCCCTGATGCTGGGCCCACTGAAACTTCAGGTCCCACTGCAGAGCCCGCATCCGCCACCGGGCGTGATGCACCAGAAGGATGCAGGAAGCCATCAGTCCCAGCAGCCGCAGCGTCAACCTGACCGAAACCCGGGATAGCGGCTGAAAGATGAGAATCAAAGCCTGAATATCCCGAACCCGCCGTTCCGGAGGATAAACCCGAAACTGCGCCGAGTCCAGAACCGCTCCGATGAAAAGGAGCTTCTGAGAGGGACACAGGTGTGATTTCGGCACATTGATGGAGAACCCCAGGTCGTGCAAGAGGTCTGCCGTCATCTGAAGGTGGTGGACGACTGTCTGGGGCGAGCCCGCCTTCAACAACCAGTCGTCTAGGTAGGGGAAGACTGAAACCCCCAACCTGCGCAGATGGGCTGCGACCACCGCCATCACCTTTGTGAACACCCGTGGGGCGCTGGTAAGGCCGAAGGGAAGCACGATAAACTGAAAGTGCTCCTGGCCTACCGTGAACCGCAGGTAACGCCGGTGGGCCGGCAGGACGGGGATGTGAAAATAGGCATCCTGCAAGTCCAACGCTACCATCCAGTCTTGTGGGTCTAGAGCAGCCAAGACCTGAGCTAACGTCAACATCTTGAACTTCTCCTTCCGGAGGAAGCCGTTGACGTTCCTTAGATCCAAGATAGGACGTAGGCCCCCCTTGTCCTTCTTGGGTACCAGAAAGTAGTGGGAATAACAACCACGCCCTACTTCTGGCCCAGGAACGCGCTCGATGGCCCCCTTGGCCAAGAGGGCCGTAACTTCCTCCTGCAGAAGTGTCAAGTGGTCCCCCGACACGGTGGTTCTGCGGTGGCATGGCTGGAGGAGTGGTCTCGAAGGGGAGGGAGTAGCCCCTTCGGACGATTTGCAGCACCCACCTGTCCGAAGTGATCGTGAGCCAGTGAGCGTGGTGATGGCGAACCCTGCCACCCACTGGCGTCACATGGGGCCGAAAGCACGGACTAGGAGGATTTTGAGGCAGATGCTGCGGGGGGAGGTGTGGTCTGACCCCGCCGTTGTCCCCGACCGCCACCACGGCGGTTCCCACGGCCGCCACCGCGTTGAAAGGATTGTTGCGGCGCGTGGCTGGCAGCACGTGTGGGGGCGCCCCTTCCTTGGCCACGAAAGGGACGAAACGAACCCGGTTGCTGACGCTGGGTCGAGAGACCCAAGGACTTGGCCGTGACCCTGGAGTCCTTGAAGCGTTCCAGCGCGTGGTCCGCCTTGTCACCGAACAGGTGACAGCCATCGAACGGCATGTCCATCAATGTATTCTGGACATCTGCCGAAAAGTTGGCGGATCTCAGCCAGGCGTGGCGACGAATCGCCACCGTCGTTGACATAGCTCTGCCCAGCGAGTCGGTCGTATCAAGACCACACCGTATCGAATATTTCGCTGCATCTCGGCCCTGGGCCACAGCCTGACCGAGTTTTGCCCGTACCTCCATGGGGCATTCCGGCAGCAGTTCCGCGACCGTATCCCACACAGAGTGGGTGTAGCGGCCCAAGAGGCAAGCGGTGTTGCAAGACCGCAGGCCCAAACTAATGGACGAGAAGACCTTCTTGCCAAACTGGTCATACCTCTGGGATTCCCGGTCGGGCGGGGCCGACGGGAATGCGGACTGGGAGGTCGAGGCCTGGATCACCAGACTCTCAGGAGTGGGGTGGGTAGACAGGAACTTGGGGTCGTCCGGACAAGGACGGTGGCGCCTGGCCACGTTCCGATCAACAGGCGCACCTGAAGCGGGCCTGGACCACGTGCCCAACAGAACGTCTGACAAGGCTTCATTAAACGGCAGCAGTGGCTCCTGTGGGCATGACTGCGGTTTGAAGACCTCAGTGAGGATGTTAGGCCTCACGGCCGCGACGGGGAGCTCAAGGTGTAAGGCCTTGGCAGCCCTCATCAGCACCACAGAATATGCAGCTCCCTCCACCGATGCCACGGAAGGAGGAGAGATCAAACTAGGGTTAGGAGAGTCGTCCAGACCACTGGCATCACCCAAGTCACCTGTCCAGTCCGGGTCATACTGGCACTCGCGTGACAGAGGGTCCTCGGACCCCTCCCAACCTTCACCGAACTCTTCATCTTCTCCGTATTCGGAGTCAACGATGTAGACCGGCTCCTCGGGGTTCATGGGCCCCATCGGCGCCGAGCCCGGCGTCGAGCGACGCCGGTCCGACTCCGCGTCCGGCGTCGGGGAAGGTAAGGGGACGGCGCCGCCCGGAGCCGGCGCCGGAGCCCCGCTGCCGGCCGGAGCCGGCACCGGAGAACCGGCGCTGCGCGGGGACGGCGTCGGGGGTAACCCCGATGGTAACGGCGCCGGAGAGGCCGGAAGACCAGCCGGCGCCGATCCCGAAGGCCCTTGCGGCGCCGGGGTCGGAGCCGTCGGCGGCACCGGGGCCGGAGCACCCGACGGCGCCGAGGCAGGGACACCCGAACCGCTAGGGCCCCCAGACGGTGGCACTGGGCCCGAAGGCGCCGTAGGCCCCGTCGGAGAACCGAGCGCCCTCATGGCCATGAGGAACGCATCGATCTCCTCAGGCGCCGCGCCGTGCCCAGGGACCGGAGGGTATGAGGCAGGCCGCGCCGGCGACTCTCGCGGAGCCGCGGGGTTGGGGTCACCCGAGCCCCCGGCCGCATCGCGCGAGCGTCGGGGGGAGTCGGGGGTACGATGACGACGCCCCGACTTCTTGTGCTTCTTACCTGATGAGCCCGACGAGTGGTGTCGACTTCCGGAGCGCTCGGCGCGGCTCCGCGACCGCTCCCTCGAACGCTCTCTCGACCTCCGGCCGGACCGGGACCGCTCCCGGTCCCGACGTGGGGCCGACACCCGGAGCTCCAGTAGCTTGCGGGACCGCTCCCGCCTAGCCTTTGTTGGTGAGGGCCCGGCAGTCGACACAGGAGTCCACGTCGTGGTCGGGGCCCAGACACCGGAGACAGAGGCGGTGATGATCCGTGACCGACATCGTGCGCTCACAGTCATCACAGTGCTTGAACCCAGGCATCCTTAACAGGCACAATAGTGAAATAACAATTCGAAAAACTTGGTCAAAGACCAGAGTACTGCTCTTCAGATCTGCGTCCACTGGCGCGGAAAAAAGAAGAACTGACGTCAGCGCGCGGAGGCGGCGTCTATATACTCCAGCGACGTCATCACGGCGCACGACGCCGACGACGGACGCGGAGCCGCAGGGGACGCCTGCAGACGACGCCTACCGACGCGCAGGGGTACTGCTACGCAAAAGTTTCCGGATCCAGACTGACGCCTGGGGATATTCTAAGGTAAGGAATCTAACACTAACGTGTTTCTTTCAGATACCCCTGGTACAACGAATGAACGTCATTGTCCATTTCCCACGGAGAATTGAGATAAATTGGATTTACATGGTGAATTTTGAGTGAGGGGAGTGAAGACTGAGGTTGGCACTGGGTTGATTGATTACAGTCGAAGACAGTCATGACACAACTACTTTTTTTGTGGCCAGTGTACACTGTGTGTACGATGGTGCTTCGTGGATCTGTCTTTAAAATTTAAATTTTATGTGCAATAAGTTATCTGTTTTACTATAGGACTTCGCTGATACACTGCCCCCACTCCCTACACTGCCAGGATGAACAATCTCTCAATGACTTAAACTAGAGTTCTGCAGCTACACACTGATGTCTGCAGTATGTACCTTAGTCGTTTGAGCTTTCTTACTTTGATTACAATCTGTTAAATGCAAGTTACTGTTGCGATGTCTGTAGTAGTTATGTTACCTGCCATTTGTATAGCATGCAACTTCCACTGGTATGGCATTGTAGAGGTCTTGGTAGTGGGCACTGAGGCTTACTATCTACAGTTTAACCTTTAATAAGCATTCTGAAAACTTGGAACAGGTTACCGGAAGCACAGTGTGCCCTCTGGGTGCATGCCATCTTTACTCGTACTCATGCGTGTGTCTGCTTATTGCTATAGGAGAATGGCACCTAGAAATACCAAAACGAAGACGTCGGCTTTAAAACTTCAGGAACGAAGAGGTTTTCTGCCCCCTTCTCTGGGTGGTGATGGCTTGTCTTTGCATTTGCCGTGCTCCTCTTTCTCCACGGGAGAGCAGCATCTGCCCGGCACAAGAGGTTTCAGTGTTGGGATTCTTCAATTTAAGACTTGTGCCGTCCTCCGTGCCCCACAAAGGATAGGAGGTCTGAAGGAACAGCTTTTATGCTCAAACATCGGGTGACAGCGAGTCGAAAACATAGAAGAAATGCATTAACTACAGAAGAAATACAGAAGAAATCCTTAAACAGTCTAAGCGTCCCGCGAGTGATGCGCCAACTACAGAAGAAATCCTAAAGCGTCCCGCAAGTGATGCGCCGAATACGGAAGAAATCCTAAAGCGTCTCAAGAGTGATGCACCAACTACAGAAGAAATCCTAAAGCGTCCCGAGAGTGGTGCGCACAGGGCCAAGTGGCGGCAAAAGTGAAAGCAGCTGGCAGCCAAGTGACGGCAAAAGAGAAAGCAACTGTAGCGTCTCGAGAGTGGGGTGCGCGCGCTTGGGAGAGTAGTCTTCACTTTTCAAGCACTGCACACATGCTTGTAGCGTGCTGCTGCTCGTTCCCACAAGGTGGATGCCGCCACAAGCACGAGTTCTTCTTGAAAAGTGAAGACCGATGGCTAAAGGCCCTCCTAGAGCAGAGCACGTGCGCTGCCTAGGAGAGACCTAAAAACTGAAAAGTTACCCAGCTCATTGGTCAGAACAAAAAGGGACCATACGGGAAATTCCCAGTAAGGCCTTGAGGGTCCTCTTAAAAATGTAGGTATCCCAATGTATACCCAGGAAGAACAGAAGCACCACCATTGTTTATGTTTGGCTCTAGGAGGCTGCCAGCCAAGCAGCAGGCCCTTACAGAAACCAATCCCAGCTCCAGGGGTACTTAATTTTAGCCACAATGTCTCTCAGATTATTGGTTTCCTGGAGCTGGGATTACGCTTATAGGCTCTGGAGTGCATGGACCTTTGTACTTAGGTAGTTGCTAGACAATGCTGACTAATGTGGAAATAAAACTCTGACAAAAAATGTTCACTGTTATGAAGGTTTATTGTTGCAATAATTACCTTTAAAAAATGTTTTATGACTGAACTGCATAATGATTTAAGGGCTTATAACTGAACTGCATAATGATTTAAGGGCTATGTTCAGCTGTTGTCAAATTATATGGCTCCAACCCGATAAAACTAATATCCTCGATTTCTAGGTCTAGCATTCGAGACCTTTTATATATACTTTAGTATATACTTATATGTGTATGTACTTTGTGGGCTCTGGAGATCAGCCGCAGGACTTATCTGCTACCGCGTAGGGACTTTTTTTAATGTTCAACTGCCTGCATTTAACTGCCTTGATAGAAAACAACCAACAGAGGTCAGTAAAATACCAAAATTGCTTTTTGCTGAGGGACTTTCTTTTTTTTTTTCTGGCAACTGCCTCTATTTAACTTTCTTGTTACAAAACGACCAGCAGAGGTCAGTAAAATACCAGACTCACTTTAGCATTCTCTAGATTCCAGTCCATAGAAATTGTCTTCCACGAGCACCCGCAGACAATATTTTTTTCAAATCTTGTGTTTTCAGTGATATGACCACCGAAGGCACTCATTTTATATTAAAAATAAAGCTTTGGACAATGCCATTTTCCGCTGAAAGGCATTATTTCTCTATATGTGTTTCCATACCTGGCGTGTCATGGAGTTTGGTGCTTACTTTCCCTCCATGTTATAGAACAGTAGATGTTTCAGCACCCAGGCTAATGTGCTGCATAGCTAAATACATATAAGGTCCCAAAGGTGAGACAGATTGCATTGCAAATGCTTTTTTATTAATGCACTCCGTGTAGTAGTATTATGCCGGCTGTTAGGCATTAGGAGGTGCTGGTGCTCAAACAGTTACATGTGTATTAAGAATTTGGGTCTAGGCCACCAGTGTATCCTTTCTTTGCGTTTGTCCCTTGGAGGATGTGAGGCTTGTAGAAGGTCACTTTCACCCGCTAGTCTGTAAATATTGGTTAAATTGTGAGTAGTGCTTTGTTTAGTGCATAATAATATACTTATATTTTTTTTAAGTAAAAGCACTGATTGGACAGAGATTTATTAAGTTTTGTTTGTTCCGCTGCTGAGTTTGGCGTCTTTAACCCTCAGCATTCTACCCTGGAGAATTCTTGGATGTCTCTGCTGTGCTACTCTACAATGGGTAGTTCGTTCACAGTCTGGGACTATATAGAACAGGGGTCGCAGGACATCAGAAGTGAAAGGCCACAGTTGCTGCATTTTGAGCCCAGAAACCTTTGACTGCCTTGAGAGCCTTCAGCCTGAATTCCTTACAAAAGGGTAAACAAACACAGCTGGAAAATGAATTTACATTTCTAAAAGCGCATGGATACCCGAGGGTGTCTTGGTGCTAGAATCCTAATAATTGAAAAATCAACCAGATTTGAATTCCACAAGCCGGGACAGCCACAGCTCGTGGTCAATCAAGAAATTACAGATGGAAAAGCCAAAACTGATCATCGTGGCTTGGTTTGGACACCAGGAATTCAAATGCATGTCACTGTAACGCCAAATCAAAGGTGGCTGTCCTCTGCAAAGATTGCATAGCACCTATATATGAGAAATAATGCAAGGATTCACATGCAGTTGTTTGATTTCCCACATACTTTGCAGTGTGGATATGGAAGTTGAAGGCTTCTCCTTGGCGTCCCATGTCAAACGTGGCATACAATGACTAAATCTGTGGAAAAGACCTCAAACCAGAAGAAAGATTCAAACTAATGAATACTTTAGTTTGGAGAAATTGAGTTTCTCACAACTACCAATGAACCCTGGGAGGGAAATGTAACTTTCAAAGTTTTCTGCATGTACTAATGTGTCACTGCATAGAGTTAGAGAGGGTTTTCAGAAAAGAGATCCTGCATTTGGATGGTGTCGCGGGGACAATGAAGTGGTGTAGTTGCCTGTAACATAATACTGGGAGTGCACATGCACTAATGTTCCTATGGAGTATATGTACGTCTGAACATCAATGTTAGTTTGACTATCTGGCATTAGATGATAATTTGAAGTAAACGGTCTACTATTACGGGCACTTGAACACTTACAGTTGGCAGGGGATGCAAAAGCATTACAAATCTTGCATGAAGGGGTATTTTATTCATTTCGTGACAGAGAGCAGGATACACTTCCACTTCGAAAGATAATTTCCAAATGATAGCTTATCGTTAACTGGAGTGTTAGTACAGAAAAAGAATCACTGGAGCGCTTAACATTCTTTAAGGCCTTCAATAATATAGAGGACCAACATGATGGAACTGACATAAGCTGCAGTGAAGGCAGAAAGGAGCGAGTGTCATCGAGTTGAAGTAAGACACTGGAAAGGGAGTGAAAAGGGCACACCAAACTCACCAATGACAATAAACACCATATGGCACTTAGTGTCCCTAAACACAAGGACATTCTGTTCATACTAATAAGTTCATGACTTAAAAGAAGACTCTTGCATATGCCAGATTTTCCGAAGTTTCAAGTGGGGCAATTGTAGAAGAACGTAGAAGGCATCTGGAGGGCTAGAAATGCATGTCACTTCAAGACTGTAACATTCTTTTTTTCTGTAAGAATATTGATACAGGTCCACAAAATAAGCAACGCTTCAAGGCAAGATTAACAGGCCTGAAAAGGAAGAAGCAGTGGCACAGCCAATAGGCCTAGCCTTTGGGACATATTGGGTTTGCCAATGCCTTGACGTGAAGCTGTACAACATTGCCAAGATTCTGTGCAGCATGGCCATAAGAAAAGCGCAGTGACACAGCTGCATCATTTTGTAGCACACGCATGCATGATGACGTTTCTACATTACAAAGCATGCAGGCCTACACAATGCCGTGGGTGCAATTTTCTTTTCCATTTACTTATCCGAGGGAGAGCGCTTGAAAACGTAAGCACTCTCATGGAGTGCTTAAGCAAAAAGAAAAAAAGAATTACCTAACTGTGAGAAGTGGAATGATAGAAGCCAGCCAATCACAGAGAAGGAAAAGAGGGGTAGGGTGCAGGAGAGGGATAAACACAAGAAGGATAAATTGGGATAAGGAAAGCCATTGAGTAAGAAGTAAGCATTTGACAGTGACAATAAAGTCAACCAATCTTATCCAATATGTGAGCTGTAAGCCTCTGTAAATTACTGCAACCTGACAGCTTGCACTATCGCTAAGGTTCGACTTAAAAATGGGAGGAGGACACAACTTTCCAACACTGTCTGAACTTTCAACCCTAGAGCCACCAATTTTGGCACTGGGGTTTTGGTTGAGGCTTAAGCATCAGTGTGCTGCCTTCACCACCGATAACTTTCCTACTTGGTATAAGACGAATGGCCTCACATGAAGCCAGAGATAAACGTTCAAAAGACACAAAGCCACACTGCTAAAATGGTGCTTTCAGCATGGCAAGGATAGTGGAATAAAATGTTTTTTTGATTTATGGTGTATATCATTTTACAGCTCCTACCTTGTTTTGGCTTGAGGTTCATTGCAGTCACTAGGTGCAGACAAAAATGTAACTACATTTGAAGCTATTAATCCACTGCAAAACATCAGCTAATTTGAATAAAACGTGAATCCCTGGCCTTGCCTGCCCTAGGGATTTGGGTGTGCCTGAAAGTGGCTGTTACATTACACACCACAGTTCCGCAGCCATACAAACTGCACCACACAAGTCTCGCGAAGGATTCTTGTGTGAAGCACTACTGATGAGGTTCCACGCCTTCCAGTTTACAGCAGGAATGCACCATCGGGCTCATTGAAACTTTCCATTTGCCAGATTTCTGCGATGCCGCTGATGGCACTTATGGGATCTTTTACGGAACTTAGCAGTGCCTGTAACATAAAATAACTCAACACAAAGCACTGCACTCTGGTGGTAATAGAGACATGTAGCAGATTTTCATACAGTGCTGGAATTGCACAATCCATAACCAGAACATGAGGGTTCAAATGCCAGCTTTCCAATGGCCCTACGCAAATCACTTTACCTTATCATTCGTGGGAATCATATTAGAGAGCAAACTAAAAAGAAATACAGTTCAGGATATGCGCTATATAAAACTTCACATACACATGGTGAAACATACAATATCAGCCATACAGCGCCCATGACAAACTGACATCTCTTGGCTCACCCGTGGCAGTGTTGTAAGGCATTATAGGTGGAAAAAGGTCATGTTTAAAAACTATTATTCTGAACAGGTGTCAAGACAGTGCTCTAATCTAATGTTCTAAAGTGAAACACAGGCGCTTAAGACATAACCTATCTTTCATCTTCGAGAGCCTTTATCCCTTTTTAACACACCGGCATCATTTACACGCCACATATTTGGATGGCACAGTTTGCACTTTGGCACTTACAGCCAAGCCAGACCCCTAGCTCAGCTTTCCGTATGAATTTCCTGGCTTGCCAACTCGACTTTAACTGGTCTTGCACCTTTTATAAGTGGTGCACTTGCCAAAGCTGTGAAATTATCTTTTCACTCCCAACTCCATACGCAAGCTCAGAAATAAGAGCACATTTCTAATCTTGGATAAGGCTCTTTCAGGTGGGTACTCTAACCGCACCTTCCTCACTTTTTGGATTTCATGAGACCTGATGAAATCCAGACACTTTCATGCAATTACGCTTGTGCCTTGGTAATTGGCATCATCAGATTCTGCAGTGACTTCTTTCTGCTCTGAAAGTGACAGCATGGAGCCATATACTGGTGCCAGCCAGAGAGATGACGTCCGTTTCAAATTAAATACTTCTCTGCCGCCCCCCGCCACCAGTGCCAGTAAAAAATCTAAAAGAGTGACAGTGTTAAGAATCTAACATGGAACCTTACTAACACTTAGTAGTTCACTAGACAAAGGGCGAAGGTGAGGAATCGGTGGACAGAAAGAGCGTCCACCAATTCTACCCGTAGGGACCAACAATCCTTTTTCCCCTACAGCATGCTGGCCATTAGATGCTGAAGTGCCACCCAACACAATTGCATCTGCCCGTAATCTGGGCATAAAATTTGACACCCATTTATCCTTCAAACCCCAGGCTGTAGCAGTAGCAGGCATGTGCTTCCAAATCATTAAAGCACTTAGGAAGTTCTTTGATCTTCTCCCTCTTTCGGCAAGGAAAACAGTCGCAGTAGCCTTAATAAATTCTAGGCTGGACTATTGCAATGGACTTTGGGCCCGATGTAGGTAGGGCTTTACCGATCGGTATCGGCCGAAAATACCGATTTTTGGCCCTTACCGATCGGTAAACAGCCATCGAGATGTAGGGAACCAAAAACAGAACGAATCGGATAGAAAACCGAATCGGAATGTGTACCGAACGTGAAAGGATCCGATACGTACATACCGAAAATCGGATATGTAACGAATCGGAAAAACACCGATTCGGTGACAAAGACCGAATCGGTCCATGTACCGAATCGTTAGTGACACCGAATCGGAAAATCACCGATTCGGTCCCACTACCGATTCGTTAGTGACACCGAATCGGGAATTCACCGATTCGGTCCCACTACCGATTCGTTAGTGACACCGAATCGGGAATTCACCGATTCGGTCCCACTACCGATTCGTTAGTGACACCGAATCGGGAAATCACCGATTCGGTCCATGTACCGATTCGGTAGAAATACCGATTCGGACATGAACCGAATCGGAAAACATGCCGATTCGTATGAATCTCCGATCGGGAAATTCCCCGATTCCAACAGTTGGGGAGATGTAGGGAGGCACAGAAACACCGAAATCGGCTCAAAATCGGTAGAATTCACTCGGTATTTACCATGGATTGCAATCAGGTGGTAACCAACTCCAACCCATATAAACAGTCCCAAAATGCATTGCAACTTGCAGGATGGCAGCTTTCTATGTCATTGCGAGGCGGCTACGGCTACAGCAGGAAGGACAGAGGGAATGGCTAAGAAATGAACAGGTCTACAGACAGAGGATAACCCTGTTCATGCTCACTGAGGCTGAGATCCTACAGAGATACAGGCTGGACTCTGACACCATACTTGAGCTCATCAGGGACCTTAAGCCATACTTGGACCACCACACCCCAAGGGCACACGCCATCCCTGCGCACGTCCAGGTGCTATGCAGCCTACACCTGGTAGCGTCTGGCAGCTATCAAAGTGGAGTAGCAGCAGCAGGAGGGGTGAGCCAGAGCAGCCTGTCAAGGTTCTTCCACATATTCCTTGACGCCATGATAGACAGGATGGACCAATACATCTCATTCCCTGCAACCCACGCAGAACTGCTACAAACCAAAGCGGACTTCTACCAGATGGCACACTTTCCCCAAGTCATCGGTTGCATAGATGGCACGCATATTCCGATTTGCCCACCAGCGGACACCGAATACATATACCGCAATCGGAAATCGACACACACCATCAACGTGCAGGTGATCTGCAATGCCAAGTGCACCATCACAGACCTGGTAGCAAAATTTCCAGGGAGTACCCATGACTCCTATATATTCCAACAGAGCGGCATATATGCACGGCTGATGGCTGGCGATTTTGGAGAAGGATACCTCCTAGGTGAGCCACATCATCAGACCCCCATAACACATGGTAGGTAGGTGTAATACATGTATGCATGTGTCTAATGTGACCCCTTTCTCTTCCAGGCGACAGTGCATATGCCCTCCGCTCATTCATACTCACCCCCTACCTCAACCCCTCCACACCCAGCCAAAGGAGGTATAACCGGGCCCACATACGCACCAGGAATGTTGTGGAACGGACCTTTGGCATCTGGAAAAGTAGATTCAGATGCCTGCACAAGAGTGGAGGTGCAAGGCAGTATACCCCCATCACCTGCTGCAAGATCATAGCTGTATGTGCAATGTTACACAACCTTGCGGTCAAGAAGGGCACTGAGGTGGAGTTGTCTGACTACGAGGACTATGACGACGACGAAGCTGTGCCACTGACACAGCCAGCTGGGGTGTGTACGCCATGTGATGGCAGATACAGACGTGAGGAGATCACTGAGAACTATTTCTGACTGAGTACAGATGCAAAGACAGCTAAATGTTGCTTGGAAAATAAAATTTTTAATAGTGATGCACCACAGTTACATCACTGAAGTGCATTAAAAAATGGAGTCTGTCAAAACAAATAAAGTCCAGGGTCCTGGTATGATCATCCCCCCTTGCCAGCCTATTTTTTGGCCCGCTTTCCAGACCCACTGGGGTGTCCCCCGGCCCCCTCCGAATGGCCTGCAGCATCAGCGGATCGCCTGGTGCTCCTCCTTGGCTCTGATGCAGCGCTGGCCGGGCTGCTGCGGCTGCTGCTGTCTCCAGCATCACCCAGGTCCAGGGCAGGATTGGAGGCGGCGTTTGAAATTAACATGGCCTCCATGGCCGTGGTGATTCTGGCCATCCCCCTGGTCAGCTCAGCCGTTTGCTGACTCTGCACCGACTCCTGATTTGCGCTTCGGATGCACAGCTGGGCGGTCGCCGATGCAAGGCGGGCCATGGCCCGGTTGAGCACCCGGGCATCCCTCCTGCGCGCAACCTCATGCTCCTCCTGCCTGGCAGAGGAGTGGGTGATGGCAGTGGTCAGCCTGCCCAACCCTGCTGCCACCTCCTTGTTGCTGTCCACAACAGCCTGGAACCCCTTCACCAACTCCCCCATCTGCAGGTTGTGCTGCAGGAGCTGGCGTTGGCAGGCCATGGTGGATCTGGCCTGTTGGCGCTGGATTTTGACCATCTGGCCCTCCAGGCCCAGGAACACACTGCCCTCCCGTGCTGGTGCAGCAGTGGTGGTGGTGGTGGTGGTGGCACGGCGTCTGGCACTGCTGCCTCCGGCCTGCTGAGTGGGCTGGGGTGCCACTGGTGGTGGTGTGGTGCTGGCCGGTCCCGGTGCCCCTGCTCCCAGGACAGGTAGGACGGGTGGCAAGGCCACGGTTGTGGCAGGAGCTGTTGTCGGCGGAATGGTCTGCCTTGTTGGGGAGTTGCATGGTGAAAATTGCAAGGGGGGTGAGCTGGGCAGTACTGGGGAGTGCACTGCCTGGAAATCAATCACCAGGACTCCCTCCATTCCAAGCCCTGTGGTGTCTCCTTCCTCATCCTCATCCTCCTCCTCCTGGCCAGGCTGGCTGGTGCTGGGCCCTGCCACTGCAGTAGTAGATGTCGAGGCTCCCTCTGCTGCCACAGTGGTGCTGCCTGATGGTGCCCCTAGGTACAAAGAAGCATTTGTAAACTGAGTGCCGATGTATTACAGGCAGTACAATTATGGCATTCCACATGTCCTTGCATCTCCTTACACCGTGTCACACTGTTTCCTGTCTTGTGATTCTGCACTGACATATCTGGCTAACTTCTGCTGACTACATGTACCATGATGCTTGTCTCTTGTATGTTGGTGGCAGTACAGTGCTGGTGTTTGCCTATGCATTGTGTCTAATGGGGAGGTGTCTGGTAGGGTGTGTCATGATGCGCATGCTTCTTACCTGTAGCTGTGGCCATCGCAGTGCTGTCCAGGGTCCCGATCCCTACGATGCTCGCCCTCTCGATGGTGCTGGAGACAATTTCCTCCAGCTCGGTGAGGGGTGGCGCCGGGTTCTGGCCTCCTCCGGTGTGTCCAGCCTGCCTCTGGATTTCGGCCAGCTTCCTCTTCGTGAGGCTGCGGAGGTCGTAGAACCTTTTCTTTAGTTCCTCAATGGACCTGGGGGTGACTCCAGCAGCATTGACCTTCTGTGCGATGTCGGTCCACAATCTCCTCTTCGTGCTGTCTGGCACGTTGAGGGACAGCCTGCCAAAGAGCTGGCGGTGCACCCTCACCACCTCCTCAACCAGCACCTGCAGTTCTGTGGTGGTGAATTTGGGCTTCCTCTTTTGGGAGGACTTCTGGCTTCCTGCCTGATCTGCCATTCTGCTGTTGTTCAGTCTGCAACCTCCTTCTCCCACTGCTGCTAACTGTGTGTTGGGCTCAGGCAGGCTTTCCAGTAACTTCTAGTAACTTCTTAATTGTCTGCACCTGCCAGGGTTGCCACTCCCTGTTTGGGTGGGGGAGGGGGAGCCACCTCATTGGCTGAATCGCCTATTGCCGAATCGGCTTTTACCGAATCGGTAAAAGCCGAATCGGTAAAATCCGATTCGGTAAAAGCCGAATCGGTAAAAGCCGAATCGGTTCATGCAATGCATTCCTATGGGCTTTTTCGCCATGGGTCTATGATTGCCGATTCGGTTTTTACCGAATCGGCTTTTACCGAATCGGTATTCGCCGATTCGGAACTATCCGATTCGATGAGAGCCGATTCGGTGTTTTCCGATTCGTTGTTGGCCAAATCGGTAATTTCCGATTCGGAACGAGCTGAATCGGAACGTACCGATTCTCATTACCGATGCCGACCGATTCGGTTTTCATTCGGTATTTTTTTCCTACATATCGTTTTCCGATTTCAGAATACCGATTCGGCCCGCCTCGGTATTTTGAAATCGGAAAATCGCGTTTACCTACATCGGGCCCTTTATGTTGGAGCAAACAAAATCGTTCTCCACAAATTGCATATGGTCCAAAATGCGGCAGCCCGCCTCGTACTGCGTTTGCCCCGTAGATCGTCAGCCTCAGCAGCCTTAAACACTTTACATTGGCTACCAATAGGGAAGAGAATTCTATTCAAACTTCTCCTGATCACCTTCAGGGCATTCCACCAACGTGGCCTAACCTACCTACGAAAGGGGTTTAAAAGATACTACCCAGCGCGTTGCTTGAGATCCGCAAGCCAGAACTTACTCATTACACCTCATTTTAAACTGGCCACTAAGAGTGGCAAATCCATCTTTGTACTGGGAACTAAGGCCTGGAATAAACTTCCCCTTTCCCTGCGGTCTTTCTCTCAAGAAGCTTCCTTTAGGAAGGCATTGAAAACCTGGATCTTCTCTCTGCCTGGCGCCTTGTGCAGGACCCTAGTGTAATATGTGTGCAGAAATTAGGACATCCTTTTCCAACTCCCCATCTGAGTTGTGTAAGCGCCAAGATACTCCTTGGAGTGGAAGTAGCGCGGTAGAAATGTCCATTACATTACATTACAGAGCATTACGGTTTCTTCTCATGGAAACTCTGGTTGAAGAGTAAATGAACGCTCATTGTGTGGACCTAGCAGATGTGCAGACCCGGAAAGCCCCTGGTGGTCAGAGCCGTAGCGGAAAACTTGGCTCTGATGGAATGAGGACGATCCATTTGCACAAGGTTTGTTTCTAGACTGCTCTTTCTTTCTTGGCACCAGCAAATTCAACAATCAGTTGATCATCCACCTGGTCCACCCTAGTCTTAGCCGTATAGAAACTATGGACCCATAAAGGGTACACTCGATGAACCCTCTCCTTTTCCTTGGAGAGATGTGGCGGAGAGAAGAGAGGTGGAGCATGATAGACTGCGCCAATGGAAGGCAAAGCACAACCTTCAGCAGAAAGAATGCCCAAGTTTGAAACATTAACTTGTCTGGGAAGAACGTGGGATATAGTGGTTGTACTGACAGTGCACAGAAGTAACACAATGAAAAACACAGTCTTAAGGATGGACAAAGTCAGGGTACAACTCTGCATAAGCTCAAAAAGCACGCACATCAAGAATCTAAGAACCAAATTAAGGTCCTACAGAGGCATAATAAAATGTGAAACGAACAGTTGATGAAAGCCTTTTCAAGAAACGCCCCACAGCAAGTGAGTTACACAAGAAGGGCTGATCAGGCAAACGTAGAAAGACTAAATGGGACAACAAGTAACCTTTAACTGTCCCTATGGTAAAGTATTGCGAGGCCAAGGATAGAACAAACAAAAGTACTTTGCAAAATTTTATCTGGAGTGAATTGTTTGCAGTCTGATGGTCTTCCCATCAGACTGCAAACCTTGCCCAGTTGCCTGAATAGATCGACTTGGTGGAGGGGTGCTGAGCAGTCAAGATGACATTCACGGCCTCTGTAGGTAGATCAAAACACCTCCGCTGGTTCTGTACAATATACATGCATGAAGGGGAAGGTTGAAAATATACAGATGTAGAAACCTGCTCCTTTTGCTGGGACAGAAGTCCTTCTTCAAGAGGAAGACAAAGTGGGAGGCCAAATGCTCAAGCACAGGAATTAAGAGTAACAAACTATCCAAGCCCAGTCCACGGTTCTCTCTACTAACCTTACTCACAACTCTGGGAAGCAGCAGAATAGCTGGAAACACATATAGGAGACTGCAATCCGACTTGAAATGTGCTCTTATTGTCAAACCGTGGATAGTTTATAGACATCTAGTAGCATGGTTCAAAGCCTAATGTGGCTGGTATCAAACAGATCTGTGCAATTAGTAACATGGTCACAGTGGAATTGACCAGGCCTATGTTAGAGACGACTCGATACAAATATTTGTTCCCTTTATTGTCTTGGCATTTTCTTTCCATGCCCAAGTGTGAGACCTTTCCTTTCAAGTAGGCAACCAAAAACAACACAAATTAAACTGGAGAGTTCTAGAAATGAACACTGCGTCATCACTGAACTCCCTCTAATTGTCTAGAAACTTGAGTTGTGCTTTTTCTAAATATCCAGTGTCTGGTTGAACTTTTGTGACTCCATAGCGAATAATGGTTTAGATGGGGTGTGGTGAAGCAGAATAGGCCACCAGCGGAGGAGCTGAATTCTCAATGGAAAGCTCCAAACACGCCTTTGTAAGAACTTAAAATTATTTCTTTTTGAGGTTCAAGTTCTCCATTTCACTTGCATCTGTGTTGGCCACCTGGTCGAAATCTGCCTTCCTCTGCTATGCCTGGACGAAGTCTCATTTTATTATCTCCTGGGATACAGCTGACCTTTGAGGCGCCTGCAAGAGTGATCAGTCAGACTTGTGGGGGCCAGTAGAATACAGCAGAACAGATGGGCTTTAGCTTTGAGTTCAAAGTAAACAAGGAGGCACCATATGCCAAAAGGGATGAAAAGAAGTTGACAAAGTCCTCTGCCAGTTAACATACCTCCAGCACATAATGACCAGGTACATGCCCTGATTAATCAGATTATTCAGACATGTCAGTCATTTGTCAACTCTCTCCGACAAAGGAAAGGCCAATGTGGGAGTCATGTATGAAATAGGTCAAGTGAAGAAGGAATGTTGGTAATGGGGAGCACTGGATGACTTCCAACCTGGATTAACAGGGACATTTTAGTTTCCCAGTCATCTCACATTCCAACATCTGGATTTGCTTATGGACAGAGGAATTTGGTATCATACACCTTTCAGGCTGCTGCAATGGACCACCAATAAACTGTGTTGGTCAGGAGGGAGAGTCATAGGGCAGCCTCAGAAGGGACCAAAGGCCAAAGCCACCTGTACATTGTGTTTCTGGGTGTTGGAGAATGAAGATGGATAAATCAAGTCATTCAGTGCCATGGGAAAAGCTGTTGTGCGATGTGGTGTTTCAACTTTCCAGTTGAGTAACAGCAAATGTTTGATTTTGTCCACGTTGGAGGGTTTCTGGATTGGGTGGCTTCCTATCTCACTGATAAACAGTTCGATATTTTGTCAGCTCCTGTACTTACTTATTTAATCTTCCACAAACATCCCCTGTTGAATGCGGTCACGGGTGCTTAGCATAGGCAGTTTTTTAATGAAACTATAGTACACAGGGAGTAGACCCGCACGGATGCGTGTTCCACCAACTGAACACCAGAGCTTGTAGAGGAGGCGGATACTCTGGGTAGTTCCCACGTTTTAGGTAGAGAGCAGGTCCTTTATATGGTGCACTCTACAAGACCACAGGCACTCTAAATATGTTCACCTCAAATGCATTTTTCCAGCTGAGTTTTATGCATAGAATTAGCTCAGTGCCACCCATGCTGAGCTAGCTTTCCATATAAAACTTGAAAACTACCAAGGTTTCCCTCCTTGTTTTCACATAATTTATGCAAGACCTCAAGCCTGAAAGGACATTGTTTGTACATATGCCAAGTAACTGCTGATAGCTGCTTCTGGCACAAGGTGGTGGCTTACAACAGAAAAATTGTGAGATTCTAGGTTGAGACAGAGGGGAGAAAATGTACTCCAGAATATGAATAGAGAAGAAAAAGCACAGCTGAGGTAGCTAGGTTATGTAAATGCTGAGTTTGAAAACAGACAGGTAGCACCGTTGTGTGGAAAAAATGAAACAGACAAATGTTCGAAGAACTGGTGGAGAGGACATTGCCAAATTGCAGAATAGTGTTTTTCAGGCTCTGTGGAATCCAGCATGGAATCAGAGGGAACTATTTGGAATGTATTGTTAAAAATATAGCCTTTGATGACTGAATGTGGCTAACTATTGGTTTATGTTGACTGTGTATCAATAAATAGCTTGCTGTTCACCAGTTCATTTATAGACTTCACACTTATTGTGTATGCACGGAAGGAGTCATAATGGATGTGTGCAGATCTCACTTCAAGAACTAACGAGGTTGTGGCCAGGGTGGGAGCACAGGTTCTCATGGCTCCTGTGCCTCACACTTGACAGGGACGTGGAATAGGTTAACTGCCGCCCTATCTACCGAGAGAGACACTGGGTTCCTTGTAGCTCAAACTTTAAAGGTAGATAATTGGATCCTTGGCGTGCCTTGAGCCCAAGATATCTTTGGGAGCCAGAATGCCAATCCTAACCACAGTAACTGCAGGATAGTGCCCAGTGCAGTGGGAAAGAAAGGTTACAAACAGGGAGTGTGGTGGGCTGGGAATGATACAGCACTGAATGGGGGAGGATGACACCACCCCAGACCTAGATGGAGCTTGGAGGTGCAGGCCCATTTAATTACACATTTTTCGGAGAACTGGACGTCTGGCACTCTGGGGCTTGCGTCCTGTCGGAGGGAAAACTTGGCCTGCAGCATGTGGACCTTAGCAGTAGTTTGAGGGTACAGCCTGAAATGGATTCCTGCTGTGGCCTCAGGGGCGTAACACAGGCCCCTGTTGCCTGTGTGGCACAGGGGGGCCTACACACCTTCAGAGGTCTCCTATTCAACCCAAGTCAAAAGAATGCCTGTCACATATTGGAGACTCAGGGGTCCCTCCTTGCATTCTGCAGGGGGAGCCCATCATTTTGTGTTACTCCAATGTGTGGCTTTGGCCATTTTTTCCACACATCAATAGAGTATTAGCTTGGGAGCAGCAAAAGGGATACAAATTGCAAATATTTCATAGTAAATGGAAGCAACAGCACATAACATGTTTTATAGCAACTGTACAGATACAGAGAACAATTGAAAACGTACATAAGTATAAAGCATATCCCTTAATAGCAGTGCAATGCAAAATCAAATCCATGGACAAAAACTTAGCCCATCATCACTAATAAGGTACCAATGACACTGCCTACAGAAAATAGTATATGATGAAGGGAAAAGGTAGATGGACATCTGGCACATTAGCTTAGACAGAAAGTAGCCATGTTGCAGATACAAAGTCTTCAAAAAGTAAAGTCACGATCGCTAAGAAAGGCAAGATAAGGGAATTTAATGAGTTTAACACTACCTGTTACACTTCTGGCAGGGTCGGGAGTGTTGTGTTCTGGAGTGTCTAATCACTTGTTCCTCTCAGTGAGTAGGAGGGAAAGTGAGACACAATAGCTCTTCAGTCCCAGGCTCATGGGTACTCAGGTGGTAGGATGACTCAGTCCATGCTTGCTAAGGTTCTATGATCCCAAGGACAGTTCTGCGACTCTGCAGAATCCCTGCAACACCTCTAAGATATGGACTAGGTCAGAGAGATTCCCAAGATGCTGCGCCCACTGGAACTTCATGTCCCAAATCAGGGCCTGCATATGCCATCTGGCATGTGTCACCAGCAGGATGCAGGTGGTCATGAGTCCCAGCAGCCTCAGAGTCAGTCTCACCGAAACCCAGGACAGAGGCTGAAACATCGGTATCATAGCCTGAACATCGTGCACTCGTCACTCAGGTAAGGAGAAGCCTGTAACTGCACTGTGTCCAGAAAAGATCAGGGGAAAGGAAGCATCTGAGAGGGAGTCAGGTGTGTCTTCGGCAAGTTGAGAGTGACCCACAGAAATTGCAGAAGGTACGCCGCAGACTGGAGGTGGGAGATGGCAGCTTGCGACAAGCCCGCATTCAGCAGCCAGTAGTCGAGATAGGGGGGAATGACACCCCTAATCTCCACATATGGGCTGCAACCACCGCTATCACCTTAGTGTAAACCCAAGGGGTGCTGCTAAGGCCAATAGGGAGCACAATGAATTGAAAATACTTGTGGCCCATCATAAACCATAGATACTGCTGGCGGGCAGGCAGGACAGGAATATAAAAATAGGCATCCTGCAAAGCCATTGCCACCATCCAGTCTCTAGGATCCAAGACAGACCAGACCTGAGCCAAAGTTAGCATTTTGAATTTCTCCTTCTTGAGTAAGAGATTGAGGGCTTGCAGATCGAGAATAGGACAAAGGCTTTTCTCCGTTATGGGAACCAGAAAGCAGCGGGCAGAGCAACCACAGCCTACTTCTGGCACCGGAACCCTCTCCATGGCTCCCTTGCCTAGGAGAGTGTGACCTCTTAATGGACAAGGGACAGAGGATTCTACTTCACCCAGTCGTGAGATGGTGTCATGGGGGAGGGATAATCTCAGAGGGGAGGGAGCAGCCCATTTGGACCATCTGTAAAACGTACCTGTGCAATGTATGGACTGCCAGTGGGGCTGGTAATGGCATGTGCTGCTGCTAATTGGGTGCCCATGGTGGTAAAGGGGAAGACTAGGAGGTTTTGGAGATTGCTGAAGTCGAGGTTGACGGCGGACTGAGCAGGCCGCTGGCCACCTGACCCACAAGGTCTGTGGGTTCTGTGCCCTCATCCACACAGAGGCTAGGCAGCATGTGCGGCAAGTTGGCTGGGCAGGAACTGCATTACTGGAAGCCCCTTCAGCAGCCTCGAAAGGCGGACTGGGGAGACGGGGCTGTAGCAATGCCCAAGAATCTTGCCACAGTCTGAGAGTCCCTGAAGAGCTCAAGCGCCGAATCTGACTGGTCTCTCAACAGATGGGTGCCATCAAGGGCATGTTCTTAACGGAAGCTTGGACATTCCCCAAAAAGCTAGTTGTTGCGCCTAAGGGCCACTATCGTGGAAATCACTCTGCCTAGTTAGTTGGTCATGTAAATGTAAAATGTAAATGTGAATGTATGTGTCTTGTAAAGCGCACTGCTGCCCTGAGACGTCGTGGCGCTGTAGACCGCTGGGGAACCCGTCCTGCTATCCCTGTGAGATGGTCCCTACTGGGTATCTCCAAGGTGAAACCAGGCATCCCCGGTGAATGTGGGGGGCCGTTGTAGAGATGAGGCAAGCTAATGCCCAGAGTTACCGAGTGTGATCCCTGGTTAGAGTAGGTACCAAGGCGAGAATTATCGAGTCCGCTGACCCTGGTCCACGACCCTGCGGCGTCGGGAATTGAACCCTGGTCCCAGGCCGTTCTTTGCTTCCGGGTCTGCCGCCTCTAACCAGTGAGCCACACCACTCCACAGTGAGCCACACCACTCCACTGTCAAGCCTGCATCGAATAGTGAACTTTGATGCGTCTCTCCCGTCGATGACAGCTTGGGAGAGTACGGCCCAGGCCTCCACCAGGAACATGTGGCTGCACTTGCACAACTGTATCCCACAAAGTTTGGGAATAATGGCCCAAAAGGCATGCAGTGTTCACAGGCTCAATGCCAGGCTGGCATAACAGAACATCATCTTCCCAAATGATTCCAGCCTCTTGGATTTCCTACCCGGAAGAGCAGTAGAGAAATCACCTTGGGAGGATGAGGCTTGGACCACCACGCTTTCAGTTGTAGGATGCTGCATGAAGAAGTTTGGGTCCCCAGGTGCAGGGAAATGGTGGCGGGCACTTCTCCTATTCACAAGAGGCCGTCTTGGGTTTGGACCAGGTACCCAAAAGGGCATCAGTAAGGGCATCAATGAACAGCAATACAGGGTCGGAAATTGGAGACTCCCAGTTGCAGCACTTCTGTCAAGATGTTAGCCTTGACTGCTGAGGGTAGCTGAAGGTCAGACTTTAGCTGCCCTCCACACAACCAATGCATTGGAAGCTCCCTTCTCCATAGCCAAGGCACGTTTGAGGGGTTGGGACGGCCAAATATGAGGCGCATGGCCTCATAGAACTCCTTCCGTTGGGCGGGGTCGCTCCAGCTCCTGGAAAGTAGAGGAGGTGCAGTGTTAGTCCTGGTGCAGGTTCTAGGGAACGAGGCCTAGAATGCCGATGCTACCGTGTCACGTTTTCTGACAGACTAGGAGAAGTCATAGAACGTTTTGACAACTTTTTTCTTGTGCCTCGACTTATCCGGGTGTCCCAAGGACTTCGAATTGGACAATGTAGACTTCATGCTCCTTGACTGGTCCCGGGACCTTCCCCTTGACTCAGACCTCAACTTCTATGGAGTTACATGCCAGGCCACCATGAGCTTTCAAGACCACTCCCTTAAAGCCTTTTCGTGCATGGGCGGAAAAAGGTGCATGACTTTGGGTTGTGGTTGCGCTACAAACACCACAGACAGACGACGAGGGTCCATCACCGACATTGGCCAGTGACCGGCTCCGCAGGGCTTAAATCCCATCTTGCACTGTGACATCCTGGACACACCAGAAGGTAAAACTTCAACAACTGTTGATAAAACGTCAATAAAGTTATGTCAAAAACACACTGAGGGGTAGCTCTTTCCTCGGATCAGCGCTGGGTGGTATGGAAAGAAAAGAACTGACATCAGCAAGCCTGGGTGGTCCCTATATAGGTACTGCATTGTTACTTCCGGTGCGGACAATGATGGATGCAAAACTGATTGACACCACCTACTGGCGCGCAGGGGCACTGCTCCCAAAAATCTTCAGGATCCAATCTGACGTCTGGGGGGAAATTTAAAACGAAGGAATCTGCGCCTAGAAATCTCTATCAGATAAAAAGAACATGTATATAATAAAAGGCATTGAGAGGCAGGTTTTTATCTAGCAACTAGGTGGCTGGGCACTAAAATGTCTGATCTGGTTACCGCTGGGTGTAAATTTGAATTGTGTGAAAATAATTTGCTATTATCTGTCCTCTACATAGTTTTCACATGAAGAATAAGATTGACAATAACTAGACGTACACTGTAATAAGCAATATAGATAAGTAGACGCTTAGAATATGCAGCTAGAGAACTGACCATTCAAGGAAGCGGGAAGGAGGTGACTAGCAGTAAGAATAATGAAGTTAGTATAGAAGCGAATTGGAGTGAAGAAAAGTGGAAGCTGAATCTAAAGGTGATGTTTACTATCGCTATGAAAGATGGTTCCACCTGCATAATGTAAGTAATTATCCTGCTGTGTACCAAGTACGCAATAAATGCGTGTGGGGGGAGGGGAGGAGGGGGTGGTAAAATACATCATGCTGGAGTGTGTTGAAGAAAATATGGTGTGGGGGAAAAATTAGTGGGCTATCTGAGGCAACGACCAAGGAAGAAATTGAGCAAGAGGATTGAAGATATGCACCTTTTGGTTAAGTGAATTTGGCAAGTGCCTGTGATAATGATGGCTTTTTTTGAGATTAGCTTACACCGCGAGAGTAAATATGTTCAGTACTAATGGAACTATTTCTCCCAAAGTTTATGGAAGGAAAACTATTTACATAATGGGATGTTTTGAGGCAGATTTTACACTTTCAGAAAGAAATGTTAGGAGCAAAATACATGCAGCAAAAGATGGAGATGGTTTGGCTGGAAAGAGCAGTGCAAATCAGGAATAACACTGGGCCCAGATCATAATATGGATTGCAAAAGGTGCTGAGATGCATGTGAAGCACATGAGCCAAGACAGGAGGTAAGATAGGTGTATATGCACCCTGAGGGTTTCAATGGTGTCTAAAATGAACACAATGGATGAACTCAAAAGTGAACTGAATGATGATGCTGAAGTAGGAGTGCATTAGGTCGGGATTGGGCCCATGTCTGTCGGAGAACTGAGAAGACAATTGCACAAGTTATGTAAGTCTGGTTATACAGAGGAGATTGAGAGTTCCCTGAGGTTTCCCCAGCAGTTCTTGCCAGGATCATTGTGCAAGCATGCGGACATGCGTGACCGCAATGCCAACAGCATCCCCCACAAAAAGCGTTAGGAGGTACTCACCTCCTAATTCACATCTCTTTCTAAATAAAAGTCACTGTAATTAAAATGTATTTGCAGCTCCTGAATATTTTCATGGTTTTCTTTTATTTAGGGTTATTACATAGAGAGGACCTAACTACAAAGGCAATAGAGCCCTTCCTATGAAAGTAGAATTACACAGCAAAAACTAACTCATTGCAGTGAGGGAAATGAGCAATACACTCTCACAGCAATTGACATAAATGAAAGAATGATTTCAAAAGCGTCTAAAAATGCTGTTGGGTGTAATTGCCTGGATTGGGTTTAATACAGTGAGACCATTAACATTAGTAGGCAATCATACCTTTTATTTGTTTAATAACATTCAATTATGTCTGGCTCCTGCCATCGCCCCAGATGATTTGATTTCTTCAGAAACAAGGCGTGGTAACACAAACAGTACTCGGATGAATTCGCCCTCTGCTGCTGCTTCGTCAGTCTGCCATTTCATCTCAATACAGCCTCAAACGCCTTCAAGAGCCCGTTGTAGGGGGTTGTTCTCACCCCATCCATCAAGAATGTTCACAAGTCACCTTTCCATGACATTTGCATCCAGACGTTTCCTCCTTATATACAGGCTACAAAAACATGTTTCCCGATATTACTTGCGGCTGTAGCCCGGTAATTCAGAGATACTATGAGATATAGTTGATTTACTTCTGGGCGTCATTGTGATAGAAAGAATTTCATAAAATATGATTTATTGCACGCTAAATCTGATTGAGTTACACTGCACAACAATCACAGGAGATTCTTCCACGCAATTGCTCCCATGGCGCCTGCTGTTGTTTCCTTTTCTTTTGGATAAAAAACACCATATCTCATCGAGGTGGTTAGACGTCATACCAGCAACCAGCGCTTTAGTGGGATTCGACACCGCAGCACTTCGTTGTGTTCTGGCCATGGGGTATCTTTCAAATCTCTTTTTACGCGTCTGATTATAAAGGTGAGTCCATGTCTGTGGTTTAACAGTACTGTACCCTACTTCCATGATTCCGTCTAAACCATTAACATGCAGTTAATATAAATCCAGAAGAAAGTGATACACAGTATAGAGAGGTGCGTGCACGGTTCTGTTCGACTGCATAAATAATTTTTATAAAAGGTGAATGATACATTTGATTTTGGGGTTCAGCCTGCTGTGTGGAAGGTGGATGCTTGTATGGTACTTTCCCTTATCTTGGGTTCTTGGCCTGGGAAGGATTTCCTTCCTTTTCAGCTGCATGCGGTGCAGTCAGTCCATGTAAGTAGATTTTGACAGCATGCGTGCGCAGAGTTGTTATAGAACTTATTTTGGGGTTTTGCCTTGCATACCGTTGTATATGTGGTGAGGACTTTGTATGTGACCTGGGCGTTGACATGAAGCTAGTGGCATGACTTCCGCGCAGGCCATGTGGATTTCAGGCCTTTTTTACAGATGTACATTTGGACATTTTGCAGGCTTGGACACTCGATGTTTCGACAAAATGGGTGAGCGTGATTTCGTTTCGCCTGCGCGGAAGTTGGTGGTAGAACCCAAAACAATCTGATTGATTTATGGGGAGATGAAGTAATGCTGCCCAAATCTAGGCTCCTTATCTGGATCGCTGAAAAAGCAGAAAGTGGAAAGTTCAACACGTTATCGTACAATAACAAATCTGCAGTTGTACCCTGATGTATTTTAAAAGACTCGCTACCCAACCTTTTAGTGCTATGACACCTATTTGCCACTTAAACATAAGTTTCCTTATGCGTTCGGATTGAGAGAGGCGCAAAAAATCACACAGTAAATGTGAAAAGTCTAAACGGCACTATAAGCAGCAAGTAGCAGCTCCTCTGCTCTGGCAGAGGAGCGTCGCCCCACTACTTTTGAGCAGTGAAGTAAAGGAAATGTAAAATGATAATAACTTTAAGTTATTATCATTTTATGTTTCCTTTCTGGGTGGGCGGGGCTGCTCTGCTCTCGGAGCAGGGCAGGGGAGGAGTGGTTTGCGCACTCCTAAGTGCGCAATGACTGTTTGGTCGGCCCTCTCGGGCGGCTCAAATTGGTCATGCACACTTTCCCTGTTCTCCATGCAGGCTGCATTACAGCCTGCATGGAGAAAATGCCCAGGCCCCAATTACCTGGTTGAGCGTTGAACCAGGACGCTCAAAACCAATCACACACAGGCTCCCCAGACACATTACAACAATGCATTTCAGCATTGTGAATGGTCAGGGGAGCTTGGCTGTTCTTCCTGGCTTCCTGTACCTTGAGTTCCACAATAAGAGCAGGAGCAGAGACGCGGGACCTGGCGGCAAAGTAAGTGTATATTTTATTTTTTTTGTATTGTGCAACCTCGTGCCGCACTGCTTTCCGCCCACCCCCCCTCAACTACCCCCGACAAGCCACCCACGAGTCATGCCAACAGCCACGGGAAAGTAGTTTATTGTCACACAATCCACGCGCACTCAGCATTGACAGATTCAAGCATCAAATGCTGAATTTCAAATTGTACATTCCAAGTGCCACCCTTGGTCCAGTTCGGGCTGGACTGTTCCTATTGGGAGCATGGTCAAGACTGATTTGCATATGGCTGGGTCCAAACTGGAATGGCATGGTGAGCAAAAAAACGATGGATTTAGGCCCAGATCTCTGTACTGGAGTGAATGTATGACATTGTACTGCATTCTGTCCATCAATTTTTTATTTTGCAACCCTCACTTTACAAGCTCTAGTCGTAAGCACCAGTTTGTCCGTGAAGAGGATGGCACCTGGTTACTGGATAGACTGTGCTTGCAGTTCACACATCGATGAATTGTCGTTATCGCCATAAGATACGCTGTTTTTAAGATGGTAAACAGAGATGGAAGCTGTACACTGGCCGTACCAGAGTGCACTCGAGTAAAGGGACAACCAGACTGATGTCGCACTGAGGCAATACAAATGTTGTTAGAGGAAACATATAGGCTAGCCCTTTCAGAAAACGCCTCACAACCGGTGATTTGAATAACAATGGCTAATGAGTTAAACATGAAAAGGCTGAAAGAGCTGATAAATAACCTTTATCTGTCACCACAGAAAGGACTATCGGCTCTCCATCTGGCGTTGGTGGCGTTGGCACTCAGGCCACTGGCATCAGTCTTGAAGCTGGCCCCTGGAGTAGGTGCTGAGCCCAAAAAGGGGCTGAGGGACACAGTAGTCGTTAGGGACAAATCGGCTGGCAGTGGGCCAACTGGAGGTCCCCATGGATACTCAGGGCCAGAAGTCGCTTTGGAGAGATCCGGCATCGTACCGAATAACCCACTGCATAGTCCCTCTAAAGTGTATGCATTTGCTGTGGGGTCGTCGAAGGATCCGGAAACTCGGATTACATCAGTGTCAGGTATATCAGAAACTGAGATGCACACCTCCACCTACCGGCATGCAAGGGATTTGCTAAAGAAAATTCTCTAGATCCTGTCTGGCACCTAAAGCAAGGCTGGTGGAGGAAAACATAGATATGGCAAAAGTCTCCATGTGTTTTGACTCCCTTTCTGGTGAATGATTGGAAATGTGCTGGAGCTTAGCCTGCTGGTACAGTCCTGGACCATCAGACTTTCTAATGTGGGGTGTTGCAGGCAAAAGGCTGGGTCTTAAGGGGCAGGTCTGTGTCTCCTGGCTATCTACCCATTAACTATTAGGCAAGATCCTAGCTTTCCCCAGGTGCCCAGTAGTGTGTCAGTTAAGGCCTCGTTAAAAGGCAAGAGGGATTACTATTAGGTCTGCCCGCGCTGCAAGACCTCTATTAGGATGTTTGTCTTGACCCAGTAGTGGGTAGATGTAGATCTAGGACGTCTGCATCTCTCCAAATGACCATGGCAAAGGAGGAAGACTTTTCCATTCATGGGATAGGAGTAGATGAATAAAGGCCTATTTCAGGGGCGGTATCCAGGCCATTAGCTTCACGAAGGTCAAAAAACAGATGTGCATTGTCTTAAGTTTGAGAAGATGTGTCCGCATAATCAGGGTCATCCAGTCTGTAGTGTAAAGGAAGCCTCACCAAATCTGCATACGCTAAGAGGCGTGGAGATTGTGACTTGGGTGGAGGGCACTGTTTCCGTGTTTGAAAGGGCTATCAGATAACCCTCCAGTGGTGACGCTCGGGGCTCTGGTATCGGTTATGGTGCTGTAAGGGATTTCGGGCTTAGCACTGGCCCGTGAATCAGGGCAGAGCCTGAAATGGAGTCAAATGCCGCCATCCAGAATAAATCTGCTGGTGGACCTAGAGACCCCCCCAGGATTCTTAAGGCACAAAGGAATTCCAAAATAATTGGGTTGGGTACTGAACAACCGCAAGTATGCCTCTCTAAAAGTCTACATTTGGTGCAACATCGCTGATGGATGCGGAAAGTCAGTTTGCATCGGTACTGGGGCTAGGACCGGTTCTGAGGTTGGAGACCGAGTCCGTGGCTTGGGAATACCCTGACGAAATGGAGCTGTATTTCAACTTCTTTTGCTGCTTCTTCTTCTTCTTCGACTTACCTGACAATGGAGCAGGACAGGCCTTTCCTGCCTTTCAGCAATGTTCTGCAACATTAAGTTTGCCCTCGCATGCCGGATGGCCTTTGGATTCATCTGAGCATATTTATTGCACAATACCTAGTCATGAAGGAGCCTAAACACCAGAGACAGATCTCGTGGGTCACTGATATTTGCTTGTGGAAATTCTTGCAAGGTTTGAACCCTGTTGCTTTTGGAAGGGACATGTCCCTTGCACACTGGCAAAAAGTTTGAAAATACTGTCTGTCAAGCCTGACAGAATTCGAGGTAGTGAGCTCCAATCCACATCAGAAAGCACAGAAAGAAAGGAACAGATGTCAGCGCACATAAGTAACCTGAGGTCACATATGGGGTAGGATGGATCAGTTGTGAAGAAGCACAATGCGACCTATCAAGGATCAACGTAATTGCTGAAGAAAATTTTACATATGCAGTCTGGTGCCTGGAGATATTGACAAGATGAGAACTCTGCGGTAAAAAGTACCAATAGAAAATAAAATACGTCAGGAGAACTATGTGGGTGACTTCTATCAATCTCCACATGATACTCACTCGATAAAAAAATTACGTGTAATCTAGTCCAAGAGAGCACTCAAGACTTCCTACCTGCACTGGAGAGTGCGTAAGAAGGCACACCCTGCATTCTCTGAGGACTGTTCAGATGCTACACTACCCTATACTGAAGCTGGGTTTGTTACAAGTACCTTCATCCTTTGCGTAACACTGGAAAGTTTGGTATCCAACTCCTGCTCGTGGTTATTTGAACTTTACCTGGTACACGTTTACCAGAGGAGGGATCAGCCTATGGTTGGGATCCCTATTGTATCAGTACCTAAATCAGAGGATGCATCAGTAAGCTCGAAACCCAACATATCTGTACTGAGCGTCAGGTTGTGAGTTCCAACAAATCCAACTTAGTCTTCCCAGCCTTCTGAGGCCAGTAAATTGGGTACTATTATTTTGAGATTTTAATACCACGTTATTTACAGAGATTAGCAATGTAGAAGTAAAGTGTGACACTGTATTAAAATAAATCAGTATTAGAAATGTAAATCGACTGGGGCTGCAGATGGAGCACTAATGACCGGTTTCAGTGGGTGAGAGAAAGCACAATTCAGAAGGCATGAGCTCTATGCATCAGAATACCTTTCAGGCATTGCCAGGTTGATAGTGCTATTTGCCATCTGGCGAATGGATCGCCTCCTACCCTATCACTGAACCCTTGACTTGACACAGAAGTTAGAGAGCATTATTGCAGCAGGCCAACAATAGGGCATTTTGGAGTGTTCCAAAGCTAGATCCAGAAGATTTTTTGTGAGCAGTTCCCCCCGGTAGGTGGTGTCATCAAGGTGGCAGCGATTGGCAGGATTGGTATGGGCAGACAGCAAACCTGAACTCCACTTGAGACAAAAACGTCTCCTGGTGAGAGCCAACTTGGAAACTCCAGTGCACATAACTGCTGCCAATTCACGTGCTCGCCTGAGGCGAACAGGTCTAACCAAGGCTCTCCCATTGCTGAATCCAAAGTCTTTGCAGGAGCGGCCTTGAGCATGGCCATCGATCCTCCGATCAGACTGCCTTTTTTGGGAGAATCTTTTGTCACAGCAGCAGGGGACGGTCCTCCACCCCAACTTGTCCAGCTTCCACCTCCTTGCTTGGAGATTGAGCAGCGACAGTTGACAGCTTTCGACCTTCCTCCCAAAGTCTGTAACGTCATCTTGGCAGCCAGGCGTCCCTCCACTAAAATGGTAGGATATCTGTAGATGGAATAGATTTGTGGCATGGTGCACAGCAAAGGCTTTGGATCCTCTTTCTGCCCCTCTTTTAGAGGTTCTCCTCTTCGTTCTGTCATTGACCTAGCATGGCCATTTTGGCCTTTCTTCGCCTTCCTGATCAGCCTTCTCTTTTCAAGTTTCCTATTGTAAATAGATTCCTGAAGGGCATTGATCATCTCTTTCCTCCTTCTCCTTTCGTAATGCCCCAGTGGGACTTGAATGTTGTCCTTACTTATCTTATGTGTACTCCCTTCGAGGCACTGCATAATTGTCCTCTTCGTCTTCTTACTTTAAAGACTGCCTTCCTGCTTGCCATCACCTCTGCCCACAGGGTGAGTGAGCTTCAGGCTCTATCCTCCAAGCCTCCTTTTCTTGCTGTTCATCTGGACAAAGTGGTCCTTTGCACTAGGCCCTCCTTTCTGCCCAGAGAAGTTACCTCTTTCCACATAGGTCAGGCCATCACATTTCCCACCTTCTTCCTGCCTCCACACCCTTCCAAAAAGGAGGAGAGACTCCACCACCTGGACCTAAAATGTGTGCTGTCCTTCTGCCTTGACCACACTAAAGATTTCCGGGTGGACAATCACCTCTTCGTAAGATATGTGGGCGCCAAGAAAGGTCGGGCCGTGCACAAATGTACCATCTCTCGATGGTTTGACCTATGCATCCAAGTCTGCTATTCTTTGGCGAAAAAGGAGCCTCCAGTAGGACTACGCGCCCACTCTACCAGGGCGACGGCAGCCACTACTGCTTTGGGACGTGGAGTTCCGCTGACTGACATCTGCCAGGCAGCCACGTGGGCAACCCTGCACACGTTCACAAAACATTACTGCATGCATAGTCCAGTCCAGAGAGACAGTTTTTTTGGCCGTTCTGTTCTCCAGGACTTCCTCGTGTGACCTTAGATCGCAGACCCACCACCAGGGGTGGCATTGCTGGGGTATTGATTCTAAAGTTAAGGAATCTAGAACAACAGTCTCTTTCAGATGAACAAGTTACTTACCTTCGGTAACAATGTACCTGCAAGAGACATTAGTTATAGATTCCTTACCGCCCGACCCATCCTCCCTGTTCTGCAAAATGACTTCTAGGGATAGGGACTTCCTTCTAGGACCCTAGTTATGTGCACCAGTGGTCAGTGTCTAGCATGGCTCTGCACTTCTGGCATGTAAAGTCGTGTCAGAACTGATGTCGTACGCAGGGGCAGTGTCTAAGTAGACACTGTGACATCACCCTGGTGACAACGACGATGGACAAGGAGTCTACCAACGCGCAGGGGTACTGCTACAAAAAAATTCTCCAGAACCTGTCTGACGCCTGGGGGTAATTCACTACTGGGGGTAATTCACAACTGTTAGATGTTGTTAAGGAGGGGAGAGGGGTCTGCCATTTGCCCAATCGTGATTTGTTTGCCACCACTGCAGATCATTCACAGTTCCCTCCAAGATCTGAATCAGATCAGAGAGATTCCCCTAATGCTGCACCTACTGAAACCTCAGGCCCCACTGCAGCGCCTGCATATACCATCTTGAATGCATTACCAGCATGTTGCAGGAGGCCCAGCAGCCTCAGAGTCAGCCTCACCGAAACCCAGGATAGAGGCTGAAACATCGGTATCATAGCCTGAACATCGTGGACTCGCCGCTCAGATAAGGATAAGCCTGAAACTGCACTGTGTCCAGAACAGCTCAGGTAAAGCCCAGGATAGAGGCCGAACTATTAGTATATTTTGGACTCGCTACTCAGGAATATAAGCCACAAACTGCACTATGTTCAGAACAGCTCTGAAGAAAGGGAGTATCTGAGAGGGAGTCAGGTGTGATATCGGCACATTGATAATGAACCCCAGCAATTGCAGAAGGTTTGCCGTAGTCTGGAGGTGGGAGGCGACAGGAGCAAGACGTCGAGGTAGGGAAGACTGCCACCCCTGATTCTGCAGATGAGCTGCAACCACCACCATCACCTCGGCAAACATCTGAGGGGCACTGGTAGGGCCAAAGGGAAGCACAGTGAACTACAAGTGTTTGTGGCCTGCCGTAAACCGCAGATAGGGCCGGTTGGCAGGGAGGACTGGAATATAAAATTGCCATCATGCAAGTCCAATGCTATCATCGAGTCTCCTGGATCAAAGGCAGGTAAGGCCTGAGTCAACGTGAGCATTATGAATTTCTCCTTTTCGAGGAAGAGGTTGAGAGTTCGGAGATTGAGGATAAGATGAAGGCCCCTGTCCTTTGTTGGACCCAGAAAATGGCTGGGATAGCAATAACAGTAACCCTCTCTAAGGCTCCCTTGGGCAAGAGAGCCATGACCTCCTCACAGAGAAGAGACAGATGATCCTCCGTTAGTCGATCATGTGTGAGATGGTGGTATGGGGGGAAGGGGAATCTTGAAGGGGAGGGAGAAGTCCCTTCGGACAATCTGCGAAACCCACATGTCCAATGTTATGGACTGTCAGTGCGGCAGGTGATGAGGAATCTGCCGCCAACCGGATGCCAAGGTTTAAAGGGGCAGACTAAAAATATTTGGAGATGGTAGCAGTTGGGAGTTGGCGGATCGAACAGACCACTGGCCACCTGACCCAGGAGGTCTGTACGTACTGCACCCCCATCCACACAGAGGCTCGTGAGCATGCACAGCACGGTGGCTTGGCAGATATTGGCCACAAAAGGAGGAACAGGCAGATTGAGGTGGACATGGGGCCGCAGAGAGGCCTAGAGGTAGTACAAGAATCCTAAGTGCTTGAGCGCCAAATTTGCCTGGTCTCCGAAGAGACAAGTGCCCTCAAAGGGCAAGTCCATAAGGGAAGCTTGAAAGCATGATCAACATAAGGAATTCTGATGTTAGGGCTGGAATACTCCGTTGTAAAATGACACAAACCCAACAAGCATAATGAAGGCAAAGAAAGTGACAGAATCAGTGAATTGTAAGTGCTTTGTTTCCATGACCGGTGATCTGGAGCATAGAAAGAGGAAACACATTCAAATGGTGGGAGGAGCCATGATGCAGAATGCGACCACACAAGTAATGGAGAACATACATGGGACTATGAGAAGAGAGTGCACAAAGGTCCAGAGAGGTAATTTCAATCCGACAAATGTTTAGGGTCAGAGCTTCAAGCAAACAATGTACAAATCATTCAGTTTAAAAAGAAATATGCACTGGGCAATCAGTAACCTCCTCTAAGACGCGATGAAGCATTTGAAGCCCTTCCACAACTTCTTCTCATGAGTACCATTGTTGTATGTAATAAGATGCTATTAGGGAAGAACATTTCATTTAATAAATGTAGAATACAATATAAGATAGCATAACAAAACATCACATATTACTAAATAGGATAGTTTCTAGCTAGTGTTAACTTTTAAAATGATAGAGCCTGAGAATTATAAAAACCACCACAATTTAGCAGCATTCTGTGAGAATCCCCTGAGATAGAACATTTCCTCATTCCCATCTTGCTTCCAGACACTTCGACACACTGCTCGACCAGTCAAACCAAAGAGCGAGGAAAAACTATGCAGGCTTAATGAGGGTACACACCCAGGCTAGACCAGAGTTTTGCACACCATATGGCATGAAAATAACATCAACCTTCGGATACCAACATTTTAGGCTTATACTGTACTTTGTAGATATACTTATATATCTTTTTTCATGAATAAGAGGCAAGCATGGTTTATGACAACGATCTACCTAAAATCTCATTAAAGTCTTTTCTCTTGGAGTGACATGCATTATCAGCAAAAATTAATCTGACGAGTATTCAGGTGGGTTCCACCTCAAAAAAAATGCAATAACTGAAGGCTTTGTTGTTATCTGATGAAAATCAATTAGAGTAGGTAAGGCCACAAGGAAAACTAACATCACTCATCACCAACCCCCCAGCAGCTGAAGCAATTTGTCTTCCAAGCATGGGTGATCAGGGGCTTTAGTAATATCACAGACAAATTAGTTTAGTTTCTAGATTCCGAACTGTCTTTCTTTGTTCGGGAAGACTGATACACAAATTACTTTTAATCGCAACTGCTAAACCTTTAATACCAAAGAGGGCATTTTAAAGATTCTTTTTTAAACTCTCCTCGGCATTTAGGCTCCGTGGGTGCACTAAAAAGGATTACAGATAATGCTTACCTCTTGGATTCTTTGTCAACAACAAGGCACTGTACCGAATGACGAAGGCAGTAGATTCCACCAAATACAGCGCACATCCTAGAAAAACAAAAAAACTCAAAAGTGTAAGCTCACTCTAGCCTTGCGACATAAGTAATCAATTACGGTGTATTTACTGCATCTTCTACAATGCACGAAATGTGAAGAAATGTTAAATAACACTGCAAACGTGTTGCTCTATATACAAGTTCAGCTCCAGGTATAATCATCTGCATAAAAACAAAGGAACCAATACAAAGATGTTACCTGCTTCCCAACCCTCTCTTCAACCTCCCATTCAGAGGTGTTACCTATGCTGAAGTCGGTTGACACCACATGTTCTCTGCTTTTGACCCTTTTTTTGTTTCCAAGCTGTAAAACCGTCTGGTTATATCGTCAAGCACACTCCCCTGTCTAACTTCAGACGTTTACTCCTCAATGAAGAATACCATAATTGCAAAAAGTCAGCCGTGGTGCAACCCATTGTAAAAATACCAACTGCCCATGCCATGACCGCTAACTGCAGCCGTGGCTCGTGTGCTACCTTTCTTTTCCAAAACCCTGGAAGAATGCATACATTACAAATCTTGGAAGAATGCATAAAAATCCCGGAAGAATCAATTAAAAGCTCAGTTACTTATTGTTCAACTCCCTCCGTTCAGACCTCTTTCTTGCCCAGTCCTCATTCACATTTCGAATTACACCTGTGAAGCACACCTGTCAATGATCTACCCTGATCCTCCTAGACTTAGGCGCGGCTTTTGATATTGTTAATCAGTTTGTCCTACTGAACAATCTTGATTTTCTGAAGACTGCAGGGACCATTCCTAAAAGCGTCAAATCCTACTTTGCTAACCGTAAATTTCTAGGTCTTCTGGCGTGTAAATCTGTCTAAATTTGCCCTGCAAGCTGTGGGTGCTTCACAAGGCTATATATTCGGACTTCTTTATTTTCTTACAGAGCACCTTTTCTTAGGGAATGAATATTTCCTCCTTTGGGTTGTTATATGGATTGAACAAACCAAATCTTCCACCGTACATCATTCGCTACTCTACTTTACACTCAAAATGCAAGACGTCTTTCAACTATCAGTCACTGGATGGCTCTGCCCTCTTATGCTCACCTCCCTAAAATAAACATTTATTTTCTCTCAATTCGCCTCATTTTCCCTCTCTACAACTATCACCCCTATCCCTGCACCTATAGTATCTATGGATCAATTCTGACTAGCAAATGAGGAGGAATTGCAATTGCTTTGAGATAAAAAAGCTTTTGCCATAAAATTAAATTTTTTTATTAGAGATTAATGCTCTGAATTTTAAAGTTCATTGAACTGGATTTTAAGCAAAAGATGTACGAGAAGTAGGCTTCTGAGAAAAAATGTGCTAAGTAGTTTTCTGTATATTCTCTAACAGTAACCATAATCATGTGAACATTAAATTTCATAGTGCATCTTTAGCGTAATGCTATGAACAGGAATTGTGTAAAGGAAAGTTAGCAATTCCTTCACTTTTCTTGGTTCCACGCCGCAAACACTCCTCATATCAGTTGAAATGTCACTTGCTCTTTTCCAAAAGCTGAGACAATCATACATTCCTTGTTCTTGTATTAAAATGTATCAAGGTGAAGACCCTTACCTCCTTGGTACCATTATCCATCACATAGCAACTAGATCCTTGGGAAATGCTAATCTTCATCTACTCATAGTACCCAACCAAGATTACACCACGCATTACTAATTTTGATCACTCTACCAAGTTGGCGCTCTTGACTAGAACATACATCCCTGTAGCAATAGGGATTGCCAATCTTTAACCACATTCGAGAGAGACCTAAATACTCTCTTCAATATAGAATACCAAAGACACATTCTTAACAGCATGCCTAGCTGACTTCTTACTGATCAAACTATCCTTATTTTATTATCTGTATAATTTAGGGCATATTTATTAAGTGCTGTGTTTGATGCAACTGTCAGAATTAATTGTTTGTCTTCGCCATTCTTCCTTGTACAAAATGGCATCCAGGATGCATATTTCAAGTACAGACTTTGGCAGTAGCTACCAGTAAGATTATTCAAGAATCCTATTTACTGAAATTATTTTGTTACATCACCATTTATTTTCTATGACAGTATGCATAATTGTTTCCATGGAGTCACAATAAGTCTTAACTTTAGCTATGGATATCTATGCAAGTCATAGAGTTCAAAGAATAATTATCTTCTACACTCATGCCTAAAAAACGTGTGTAGGCAAAATAAGTAAATTAATAGTTGCATGTGTGTGTAGGAATTTTGAAGTGAAAATCTACCTGAAAGTAACACAGCGCTACACACTGAGGCATAAGTATGCAAGCAATAGGAGAGGAGATTAATCGTGATAATGTATTTAGCCACAGGGGAAGGGAAGGGAAACTGCACAGTTGTGTAGTCATATCTTTCCAGCTGTGGACTATGATGACAGGAATACGTCACTCCAAAAACATTGGGAGGGGGAAAAGAACAAATCAGTAACACAAAATTATAGAAACGGACACTTCACTCCGGTATGCATGTTGCAGAAAAGTTTTTATTCCATTTTCAAGTGAATCAAGAGTGCCACGATCCGACGCGTTTCGGCGAACTCGGTCGCCTTGCTCACCAGATGAAAGTGATTAGAGCCAAACACATTTTAAATTACTAACCACCAATGAAAAGATTAACAGATTGTCATGTGACCTCTAGTGCCTATAGATGAAAGACTTTAACCCAGGGTCAAGTTTGAAAAAACAGACTGGTGTTTAACAATTATAAAAACATAGTTGATCCTACACATGCCTCCTTGGCTATATGAGATACCACAACATTTGTTCGTGAGAGGGTTCATATTAATGTACAAATACAAAATAGATCACCAGTGAGCAATTAACATTTTTTCAAATATCACGATTTACATTTATCGCAATTATAAGAACCGGTAAAGTATGCTGTAAAAAAGAGCAGAAAAAGGATAATTAAACTTTGTTTATCTCTGCATAATACAGGATAAGTTCAATGCCCTTAACATACATCTAACAGCACAAATTGCCTAACTTTGTTCATTGACCTCTTATCCTAAGAACCTCTAACACAAATAATAAGTTTTAATTCCTCAGTCGTATATACCTTATCCATGGTATTGACAATCTGTAAAGTGCTCAAGTGTAAAGTGCTAAAAGTGAAAGTGCTAAAAGTGAAAGTGCTAAAAGTGAAAATGCTAAAAATAAGGAGTTCCCGGTCGGGAACCCTTCAGTCCTCTTACTAAGAACTGTGTTTGAATCAGGGAGAAGGCAGCAGTAAGAACATTACATACCTATTATGTGTTGAGATCAAGCTCAAACACATACAAAATCTGAATCCCTCTCGGAATGCGGATCCATACAAAAGACAAAACCTAGGGCTAAGGTGGGCTAAGGTGGCTATTGCGTTATAAACTATTATGATGTTGGATATTACAGGGTCATCATATCTGTGCAGATGGCGCCAATAAATAGTATAAAACCATAAATTCATATAAATAAATTCACGATAAAACACACACATACCGCACACCAGATGGAGATATAAAATTACACCCAAAATAAATAGCTTAAAACCACTGTATACAAAAATATATATATAAATATATAATCTAGATCTTAAAAAGAGAATTAATCCAGAAATATAAACCCTACACTCCCATATCTTTATCTCAATCTCATTCAATATTGGAGGAGGTCATCGAGGATTTAAAGATAACGGTGTAAATCCTCAAACATATTAAGTCCTCTTGGACTTTTAGTATAGAGCTCTAAAATATACCTCGTCTCTAGTTGTCTAAGAACTTTTACCCTGTTGCCACCTCTCTTACTTACAGGGACACTGTCTATAACAAAATATTTTAGAACATTCAGATTGTTGTTATGTTCTAATTTGACGTGTCGGGCAACAGGATATGATGAGTCCGAGTTGACAGTTGCTCTTCAATGCTGTAAGATGCGAGCGTGCACCTGGAGTTTCTTGCTCCCGACGTATTGGAGACCACACACACATGATAGGACATATACCGCATGGTCTGTTTTACATGTATAATGTCCTCCTATCATGATCAACTCATCTGAAAAGGCGTTTTTGTAGGATTTGGTGTTGATCCCGAATCTGCACGCTCTACATGTACTGCACTTAAAAAAAACATTTTTCAGGAGAGAGCCAAGTGTCTTTGTTATAGAGCTCAGGACTGTTTTTGACCAGATCACTACTCATGGAATGAGCTTTCCGGTAGGTAAAATTGGGTTTAGATGGTAAAACTTCCTTAAGAACTCCATCTGTCAAAAGTATAGGCCATTGAGAATTAATAATCCTCCTTATGGTATGTGACTGTTTGTTATACGTTGACATAAATCTACATTGAGAATTGGATGGATCACTTTCCATATCAGTGATATCAGATCTTAACTGTGTGCTTGCATCAATGATTGGATTGGGGACCACACTCAGCAATGCTGAACTTTACTTTTCATTGGCTTTTTTCATTGCCAGACCTAATTTGTGAGCATTGTACCCCCGAGCCAAAAGCCTGAGTTTGGCATTCTCCTGAGACTCTTTTAATGCCCTCTCAGAACTGCAAGCCCTCTGCATTCTCAAAAAATCACCATAAGGAAGACTGGCTATGGTGTGATGCGGGTGAAAACTAGAGGCGTGTACTAGAGTATTGCCTGCAGTAGGTTTTTGGTACAGGCTTGTTTCTATGTTCCCTTCCTGAACCAAGATCTGAATGTCCAAGAAGTTGGTGGAATTGGACTCGATATGGGAAGTAAATGTGAGGCTGAGCTCATTGACATTAATAAGCTCAACAAACCTATTGGCTTCCTCTTTGCTTCCCTTCCACACAATAAACACATAGTCTATATAACGACACATATGCATCACGTGCCAGTCATAAAGTGCCCTGTGCTCAGTCATGAGGACATGCTCCTCCCACCAGCCAACATGTAAACATGCATAGCTGGGGGAGAAGCATGCCCCCATTGCCACGCCTTGTTTTTGTTTATTTACTTTACCATCAAATATGAACACATTATTTAGTAAACAACTTTTGATCATATCCCAAAAGCATTTTGTTTTGTTGGTACATACCAACCTCCCTTTGTTTATGAAAATGTTCCACTGCGCGGAGACCATCATCATGCTTAATACAAGTATACAGCGAGGCAATATCAAGAGTTAAAAACACCAAATCATGAGTCCATTGCCCAGTACTTAACTTTGATAAAAAGTCTCTAGAGTCCTGTAAAAAAGTAGGTAAATTGGTAACAAATTCCTGCAGGTAGTAATCTACATATTTCGATGTACTTTCAAAAATGCTATTGATGGCCGAAATAATTGGTCTTCCTTGTAATGGGTTTAAGCCCTTATGAACTTTAGGGATGAGATAAAAAATGGGTAAGACCGGATATTCTTTAAACAAAAATTTGAATTCATCTTTAGTAATCAAACCCTCCCTCTGCCATTTCAAAAGTTCATTCTTGTAATCGCTATTGATTTTGCGGACAGATACTCCATCACTAAGTTCATAGCAATCAGGATCACTTAATTGTTTTAAAGCTTCTGATCTATATAGTTGCTTGTCCCACAGAACAATGTTACCATCCTTGTCCGCATTGTTGATAACCACTGAATCATTCTCCTTAAGTTTCTTCATCAATTGGAAGTATTCTCTCTTTTTGCCACTGGCTTTGGTCTTGGATTTGCACATATTTATATACAATGATTTGAGTTCGTCAGTCACTCTTTCATGGAAAATATCTAGGGCATCATTAGGCATTATGGACACAAAGGTTGATGCAGCTCTAAAGGGGCTGTTGACAGGTGAGGATATATTAATCCCCTCCAATTGCGCCACCCTTTGAGAATTGATAATTTCCGTTGTGTCCTCCAATAATGTATGAAGGATAGTTAACAATGGAATTGCCCCTGCAGAAAAAGCCTACTTGACGTTTGTGCCGTAGTTGTGTTTTTTGCCCTGGTCTGTCCTTGATTCTTGATCATGAAAAACTTTTTTTATTTAAGCTTTCAAATGAACTTATAAACATCAACCCGAGTTTGTACAAAGCCAAAATTGCTTTCCGGGCAGAAACTTAGGCCTAATGCCAACAGTTGTTTCTCAGCATCATTCAACTCTATTTCTGTCAAGTTAATGATAGTATTGTTACACTCTGTTGTTACTTGCACCAATTCCTTCTCTTTGGTTGTCCCCTGTCGGTTGCGTTTTGCGCATTTCCTCCTTTATTTCCTCTGTCTATTCCTTTCTTTAATTGTTGTCCCCGTTTGGTTCTCGGTCAAAGGGACTGTAGTCTCTGTTCCCTTATAAAATCCAACTCATCTGCATATGAGATTGGACCTAGTATTGCAAGTGACGAAGAGGAGCTCCCCGAGCAACTGCCTGAATCGGAATCGAATCCACTCAAAACTATACTTGATTCGGAACTTGAGGCCGTTTCGCCCAAGGCTGTAGCTTGACTTGTTTTATTGGCACCTGCAGAAGCTGATTGGATCTTATTAGAGCCTTTTGTTTTTTAACAGAGTCGTACTTACGAGCGAAGGTAAACACCTGTCCTCTCTCGTAGTCGTTCTTGTCCCGAGCAAATTTCCAAATTTTTCTGGTCTTTGTTTCCTCATGTTTATTTTTCCTTTCCAGCATTTCTTTGATCATTTTCTCCACTGAGTCCTTATTGTTGGCAATTGTTAAAGTATCAATTTCATTTTGTAAGCATATTATTTCCTGAAGGTCAATGTCACGGTCTATTTTGGCATATTTGATGAGCAGGCATACCAAACGCATTGATGCGTCAAGATTGTTTTCCGCCCACTCCTTCAAATGTTGTGGATTCGGATTGTCGAAGCTGGGCGCCAACATGATTCGTAAGCCCCTCGGCATTAAAACAAAGGTTACAGGGACGTTATAGTTAGGAAACAATTAAAAAAGCCTTACAAATTTACAAAAAAAAGCTACTGTTAAAGGGACGTTATAGTTAGGTTCAGATTTTACACCTCATGCAACTATAACTCGTGCTTGCCCTGCAAGGCAGTTTTCTCATCCATAATTTCACTGCAAACGTTGCAGTGATAATATCAATGATGACATAGAAGAAGTCATGAGTAACTTAATATGTGGGGTAATTAGCAGTGCATGGTGAGGGGGCGAGCTATATTTACCTTAGGCCATGAGTTACGGTTACTTGAGATAACTATACCTGCTGAATTTCTATAGGTTATGATGAGTAAAATCTGAACCTAACTAGAAAGCCCCTGTAACCTTTGTTTTTTCTGTGAATTTCTACAGTTTTTTAATGCTATTTCCTATATATAATATTCCTGTAACCTGGATGTGTGAGTGGTTGTGTAAGTGGGTGTGTGAGTATGTGACTGGTTCTGTGGATCTATGAGTGGGTATGTGATTGGCTGTGTGAGAGGCTGTATGGGTGTGTGAGTGGCAGTGTGGGACTGAGTGTGTGTGTGAGTGGTTCTCTGGGTCTCTGAGTGGCTGTATAATTAAGTTGGTGCACAAGTGCTTTTCTAGGTCTCAAAGTGGGTGTGTGAGTGGCTGTATGGGTGTGTGAGTGGCTTTATGGGTGTGTGAGTGGCTGCATGGGTTTGCGAGTGGCTGCATGGGTGGGTGAGTGGCTAAATGGGTGGGTGAGTGGCTAAATGGGTGGGTGAGTGGCTAAATGGGTGGGTGAGTGGCTAAATGGGTGTGTGAGTGGATTTCTGGGTCTCTAAGCGGGTGTGTGAGTGGTTGTGTGGGTTTGTGAGTGGGTGTGCGAGTGCCTATGTGAGTGTTTCTTTGGGTGTGTGAGTGGCAGTATGGGTGAGTGAGTGAATGTGTCTGTGAGTGGGTGTATTTTGTAAAAAATTAGAACCTAGATTTGCGAATCCGCTGCGGATTCAGATGGGTGGTAGTGCTGAGCGCCGCAGTGGATCTGCGTATCCACGCTTGCCAAACCCAAAGATATTTTCAGACTATTTCTGGCCCCACAAACCTCTCCATAAGTCCCAAGGGGTCAGGATACTTCTGTCCTGGCCCCTTATGTCCTATTTACACTTCCCCCCCCCGCACCACGAAACCATGTCCGAACTGACAAAATAGCGTCCTAATATGCCTATTCTACCATGGTTTAAGGAGGGAGCACAAGCACTTTAGCACTGGTTGCAAGTGGTAAAGGGCGATTTTAAAGAATATGATTTATTCTCACTACTGTTTGTTAACCTTTATTTGTTACAGAACCAAGTAACGTATGATGGCTTACACGTAACTTGGTGACTATTATTGTAATTTATAGGTTTTTCAGATTTCCCTCTTATTAATGGATACAGAGTTGTGAGCAGAGCAAGCAGAGCAGAGCCGCGTGAGAGCCGCGAGCTGCGTGAGAGCCGCAAGCCGAAAGCCGAAAGTGAGCAAGTGAGCAAGTGACCCGCGAGTGACCTGCACCGGGCCAGACTCGCGGTGGGTTCACGGGGGAGCCTCAAGTCCCCGGCCCTCGGCCCCCGGCCCCCGGTACCCGGTAATTGGAAGTGCAGCACGGAGCAGCACCACGGAGCACCACGGAGCACCACGGAGCAGTGCCGCGAGAAAACCGAGAGAGCCGTGAGTGTCCAGCAACCTCATCCGCACCCGCTCCTGTACCAGGCTCGGATCGAGGCGTGCTTGCGTGGAGAGCCGGCAAACTCAAGGGACAGGTTGGTTTCAGCACCAACTCCAGAACAATTATTACCCTGCAGACGGAAAACCGGGCTTTTAAAATTCTTTTACTTAAAGGATCCAATGGCAGAGATTTATGCACCAACAGTTGAGGCCTGCAAGCTCCCAAGCCCTATTGCGCCTCAGAACGCCAATTCCCCACGGGCCAAAAGTCCGCAGAACCGGACAAATGACCCTACTGAGTATTCGTCGCCTACAGCGTGTGTGGCTCATCCAGCTAAGGGTAAACAGGAACTAGTAACTGCCCAGGTGCATCACTCCACCACCTCGATAGTGATAAACGAGAACATGGGAGGCGGAGTTAACAAGGCCTCCATTGATGGCTCCCCTCCAAAGGACATTCGTCTGATTCAGAGCAAATGTTCCCCAATCACGGAGTTGGTTGAAGCTAATGACCATACAAAGGCACTCAAAGGCTGCCAGGAGAGAATCACTGGTCATGGAAACTTTTTCAACTCATCTGGTCATGAAGGGGATCCATGGTTAAAACCCTTGTTTTTATCAAACGATTCCCAACTCGAGGATCTTACCGAGAGAATAACAAAGTACATTGACTCTCAAGGGAGAGCCCCACGATCAGAACAGGGGTTCGAGGATTGCCACGCAAGCCCAGGCATGATGGTGTCAACCCCCCGTTGCTATGTAGGGAAAAATGACCATGGACAACCCTCTTTTGATAACCGTATCATCACGTCACCAAACCAATTCCACAATAATCAGGATGCTCCAATCTCAATTTCATCGGGATGCACTTCGGATGCAGAACCTAAGGACCCAAGCAAGTTCGAAAAAGACCAGGCATCCACACCGTGGTTTCAAGCCTTGTTGAGCACTCTAGACCAAGCCATAAGGGTGCTAAATTATCAATCAAATAAAATGGAGGTTCAGATTGACCTTATTTCATTAGTGGCGGGTCACATTTCGGGGATAAACGAAAAACTGGATTCCCTGGCCTCGCTGCTAACAAATGGGGGAAAATCAGAGGCTATCACCAGCCTATGTAAACAACAATGCAGTTGTGGATGTGGAACAATACTTGAAAAATTAGCAAGCCTGACGGCCATCCTGATGGATATCCTAGGAGAGGTAAAACAATCCCGCAGCAATACCCAAGAGAAAGAAAATAATCTTAACCAGGACAACTCATTAATGGTCATGAGTAAGCACGAAAAAGGCGCCATAAAAACAACAGATCAAGACCGATCATCAAAGCTTAAGTATAAAAGGCAACCGAACACAGACCTGGGTAACCTCTTTCCCATATTCAAAACTGAAAGTCTCCAGGTTAACAAATCAAAATCTCCAATTGACTTATTGGAGGGAGAGAAGAGTTATACCAATTCAGTTGACAAATCAATCACATTAAATTCACCAAGGAATGGTGGCACCATCCAAGGAATTAAAAATCTTCCCACCCAGTCAATAGGAAAGACGGGCTCAGCGCCAAACACAGGTCTCAACTCTCACAGAGAAATAAGTTTGGACCAGCAACAGGAAGGGCAGGAGCAGCGGCAAGTAAAATCAAAACCCTTACAACCGGCGGGATTTGGTGGTGGCAATCAAGTTGATCTTGCACCAGTTCCGACAAATAAAAGTAAGGATAAGAAATGTACACCTAAGATGAGCCCTCATCAGGGCACGACAGTCAGAAAAGAGCAGGCTACAAGTCCAACAGTCGAAAGAAATCCATACGAAGCATCTGGGGAATCAGCAGGTCCAGGTCCCAAAATCGCAATAACCCCCTTGCAAGTTACAGTACTCGAAAAGGAACGCAAATGCTCGCTTCAACAAAGGACGGCACACATGTGGAAATTTGAGAAATTGATGTACATAAACAGCGTTCATTATTCCATTTTCCCGCTCCTCTCCCTGTAAGCACCATGAATACCGTAAACTATTGACCGCATCACTCTGCCAGTAAAAGCCCGCACCCATATGTACATAACAGCCATTTTAGGCACCCTGGCCTTTTTCCTGCTCATTAGAATCACCGGCTTCCCTTCTGCGCGTATCTGAACCCCCCTCCCTCTCTCACATGCATAGACTATGAAACCCTCTCCCTCTGCGCGACCCTGCCCTGAAAGGCAACCCTCCTGCTTGACCCACGCAAACCCCCATTCCCTCTTGAAGAGGCATCCTTCGCCTTAGCTGACGTAGCCCTCCCCAGCTGCACCTGACTGCCCCCGCTCTCTCTCGCACGAGTCATAAGACATCTCTCTCTCTCTGTGCAACTCTGTCCCTGTACACACCCTGGCTCCCCCTCCCCTCTCCCTCACACGGGCAAGTCATAAACCTTCTTCTTCTGCAAAACCCTGTCCTTGGGAGTCACGGCCGCGCCTGACCAGCACCTCCTCTCCTTTCATGAATAACCCATCTGTTAGTAAACCCTCCCTCCGCGATTGACTGTCCACACATGTCTGAGGTCATCGCCTAAGCCAGGAGATACTGTTTACTGCTTATTGTATGGAATCACTCCTCTTCAAAGGACCCACTATTGATCCTGGGCACCCCACCCCCTGGGCTATGATCAGGCGCACACATCCTAAAAGTTGGCGGAACACTCAGCTGCGTGATTACCCTCCCCTCTTATCAGCAGGTCAAGGGTCCCTGTTGTGAACATATGTGGGGTAGGATTGACACGAGGATCATGGGGATGTCCTTTCCGTGTTTCACAATGTCATGATTGTAATGCTAAGTGTTCTGTAAAGTATAAAAGACGACGTTGCAGCTCACTTGTTAGAGCACCTCCCGAAAGACACTGTGTTTCGTGTCCGAAATTACAGGCTCTCCTCATGAGAAATAAATCCTGTTCTTGTGACTCCGGCTTCCAGCGCCCGTCTCTTTATTTTGGTAACTATTCAGAATGGGAACTAAGAGGCGACTTGCGCCAGCCATCCGGGCATCGATACTAGTATGGACTCACATGTAATCTCCATTAAAAGAATCCAAGATTTACTCTTCTTGTGGAACTTTGGTTACTTCTGTCATTTTGCTGTTCTCTAATGTGTTGTTATATTGTAACTGTACAATCATAATTACTTACCAGAGTGCTTCGGCAAACCTCTTAACACAACCAAAAGGGGTCGCGTCCAAGTAACTCATGTAGACACGCAGATCGTCAATGATTATCTATCTGACATTACTGGTCCCTCTGGGCTTAAACGCCGAGATGGTAAAGAAATGCACTACGTGGAGATAGTTCGAGTATGTGGTAGGTAAAAAGATTTTCGGATTGCTGCATGCTGATGTGGTTTGAATGCTGCCCCCCCCCACCCCTTCTTTCTCCTCCCTTCTGCAGGTCACGTCGGAACGTCGACTGAAGTATGGGAGAGCGATGATCGAACCACCGACGACAAGGGAAGAAGGGAATATGTGCATAGTCCTTATGGCGATAAGTTTTTAAAAAGACGTAGACTTAAACATGACTGTTCCTCCTTAGAACATAGCGACTGGGAGGATGGACTGACATAGAAACTTGACGGGTACTGTATGACGAAAATTGACTCGAAATAACACGTTAGATAATGTAACTAGACGTTTGACTAGATAGGGAAAGGACAAAGAAAAGTGCACGGGTAAGGGTTACCAAGGCACCACCCGTCTGGGAAGTTAGAAATGTTGCTGATTTTCAAAATGTACTGCCCCCTTCTCACACTCTTATAGATCTAGCCAAGCTGTCCGACTGTTCCCCCGATCAATACTTGCCGTTGCATCAGCCTGGAGAACTTCCCACCAAAGGAAGGAACTGAAAAATGGTTTAAGATCCAACCATGGGTAAATAGCGCGACCAGGTTCATTTCTGATCGACTAACCGAGGTGTAAGTATTGGCAATTGAGAACGCTCGGAGAGATAACAAGCGAGAGGGAAAAGGAGGGAAAGGTAAAAAGAGCTAAGCACGTAGGTAAATAGGACAGTAAAGATACGAAGGATATAAAAAAAAAAAAAAAAAAATATAGACCTTGTTGGCCAACTGTTGTTTTCTGTTTTGTTGTGAATGCCTTATATATGTAATACAGGTACTGTCTTCCTTCGTCTGAGTTTGTGTGTGTGTGTACTGTAGGGGTTTATGTTCTTTCTTTGTTTTCGTCTCTCCGTTACCTGACCCCCTACTGTTCTGTGTTGTGAACGCACTAAATGACCTATTTTTGTACACGTCTCTCCCTTTCTCTATCTCTCTCCCTCACTCTGTCTCTCTCTCTCTCTACATGTCATACGTGTACCGAATGGCTCGTTTAGATTGCGGACGACTCTCACTCTCTATGAGAGTCTCCCTATTTCCTCTTCCTTTTTATGGTAAAACCGTGCCTCGCTGGCACCAGTCTGATTGGATACTTATTGAACGCGAAGGTGTTCAGCGAAATTGACCGAAACTAAAATGATTGTATCTTGCCATATTACTACCTCTCCTTTCTGCAAAATGAATGAACTCGAATTGGCTGAGAAGGAAAGGACAGGTAAGACGACTAAGGTCCCCCAATCTGGCCTTTTATAGGGGAACTGTATGTCAATGGCACCTTATTTTTGTATTCATCAGAGACGAACGCCAACGTCTAGGTTTACCCCCAATGCCCAGATTGCCCCACCCCCCCTTTTTTTTGCACCCAAGCGCGAGCGCCCGAAGCATCCCCGCTCCATTTGATAGACCCCAGCTGCTGTCCCGGATATAAACAGGATGACCATGAGTAACTGTCGTCCCTCGAGAAAAACCTGTTTTACGTGACTCTCGATGATAGCGCCCCTGCCCTGTTTGAAAAGGTTAGCCAGCCTTGAAGGGAAATGTTAGACTGTTAAAGGCTCGGGTTTGAAAGGCAAGTCTCCACTGGAAGCTCCAAAATGTTGAAATTGATGAAATGCGCAGTTGATGGGAATATTATTTCTATACATTTATGTCATGAATAGACGATGAATACACTTGGCATGAACACAGTAGGAATGTTGACATATGCACTGCTTGGTAATAGACCTCTGACTGTGACCGATGAGCGTATCTCCCAAGTGCGTAGGATTGAGGGAGGAATTCACCTGCATAAATGACTTCTTCTGTCAGTTCTCTAAAAGCTTGTTTTGTACCTATTCAAAGATTTGCGATCACCGGAGGAGAAGGGTCGGACGTGCCTGGCTGCAGATCTTGAGATACATGTGACCTCGACCAAGGGTGGAGCTGCAGAGCAACAAGATGCGGGACGAGACAGCAATTTCAAACGTGGAAAATGAAACTTGGCGGGCTGCCCTGAAGCCCTCCGTCTGCTAACCCACGTGTGCCTGGAGTCTCCGTCCCCCTTCTTTGGGCCCGATTGATGGGCCTGCCTGCTTGTTATCCTTTGCTCCCCTGGTCCCTTTTGTGTGTCCCAGGAACTCTGACCCAACTCCGCTCTCTCTCCTATCGACTATTTGAACCACACCCACCCTCTTTTCCATGTGACTTCACGCCAAAAGGAACGGCATTCAAGTGGAAATAGGGTGTTGCCACGGAAATATAGGTGCCGAGCATAAGGCGCCACTAAAAGGACTGGTTAGGGAACAGGACTGTGGTCTAACAGCAGAGGACAGACCGCACCTTGCAACGCGAAAGGTTGAATACGAGCTGGACCTATAGCTCCACCGCCGGTGCTCAACAGCGCCAACGAGAGGATACGGACTAGAGCCTACCAGTGATGGCTCACTGCTAAAAAGACACTGTGACGAAGAGATCCTGTGTATTGAACTGAATTCCGCCCTCAACTACTTGGTCGAAATGTTCATTGGTCGCATTTTTTAAGTCAGATACATTTATGCTATGTAGTGCGTTTGAATGTTAGGAACTCGACAAATGCAATTTCCTATGTGCTGCATCCTGCCAATCACATCAACTGTCCATGATTATATGCCAAATGTTAATATTTGACAAATGCCAATTCTTCAACCACGCCTGTGTATTTTTGTACCCCCATCAATTACAAAAATGAACTCTGTAATGTAAAAAGGGGCGACTGGAAATTTGAGAAATTGATGTACATAAACAGCGTTCATTATTCCATTTTCCCGCTCCTCTCCCTGTAAGCACCATGAATACCGTAAACTATTGACCGCATCACTCTGCCAGTAAAAGCCCGCACCCATATGTACATAACAGCCATTTTAGGCACCCTGGCCTTTTTCCTGCTCATTAGAATCACCGGCTTCCCTTCTGCGCGTATCTGAACCCCCCTCCCTCTCTCACATGCATAGACTATGAAACCCTCTCCCTCTGCGCGACCCTGCCCTGAAAGGCAACCCTCCTGCTTGACCCAGGCAAACCCCCCATTCCCTCTTGAAGAGGCATCCTTCGCCTTAGCTGACGTAGCCCTCCCCAGCTGCACCTGACTGCCCCCGCTCTCTCTCGCACGAGTCATAAGACATCTCTCTCTCTCTGTGCAACTCTGTCCCTGTACACACCCTGGCTGCCCCTCCCCTCTCCCTCACACGGGCAAGTCATAAACCTTCTTCTTCTGCAAAACCCTGTCCTTGGGAGTCACGGCCGCGCCTGACCAGCACCTCCTCTCCTTTCATGAATAACCCATCTGTTAGTAAACCCTCCCTCCGCGAATGACTGTCCACACATGTCTGAGGTCATCGCCTAAGCCAGGAGATACTGTTTACTGCTTATTGTATGGAATCACTCCTCTTCAAAGGACCCACTATTGATCCTGGGCACCCCACCCCCTGGGCTATGATCAGGCGCACACATCCTAAAAGTTGGCGGAACACTCAGCTGCGTGATTACCCTCCCCTCTTATCAGCAGGTCAAGGGTCCCTATTGTGAACATATGTGGGGTAGGATTGACACGAGGATCATGGGGATGTCCTTTCCGTGTTTCACAATGTCATGATTGTAATGCTAAGTGTTCTGTAAAGTATAAAAGACGACGTTGCAGCTCACTTGTTAGAGCACCTCCCGAAAGACACTGTGTTTCGTGTCCGAAATGACAGGCTCTCCTCATGAGAAATAAATCCTGTTCTTGTGACTCCGGCTTCCAGCGCCCGTCTCTTTATTTTGGTAACTATTCAGAATAGGAACTAAGAGGCGACTTGCGCCAGCCATCCGGGCATCGATACTAGTATGGACTCACATTTTACACACACAGATCTAATAAAGTCAATAAATGCAGGACCAATACACAAAACAATAAGCTCAGCGGATGGAGCACCTGAAGCACATGTACAACAATTGACCGACAAGATGGGCACGATCATTCAAGCTAACAACCAGTCATTTTTCAACGTGGATCAAAGAGCAAAGGAGCTCGCCCAACGGTTAGATCAGTTTGAGTTCAAATTAACCTTCATCCCGGAATATCCAACTAAGGGGCCACAGGATATCCTCAATCGAGGCAACCTGTTAAAATTATTCAAAGAAACATCTTCCCTAAAAGAGATAAATTCACAGGACCTGCATGCTGTTGAATTTCAACTAAACAAAAAGAACTCGGATATTGAGGAAACCGTTACTACCTGGGCCTCAAAAGACTTAACGGAAAAGATATACTCGGCAAGATCTCAGTTTGAACTATGGGGCATTTCTATCATAAAACATACGTGCCCAAGGTATCCCTACCCCTTGCAAAACAGTACCTGCATTCAAAAAAAGGGAAAGGTAAATACAGGACGCCCAATCACCTGTCTGCGAGGTGCCCGGGCCACCTCTCCTGTTTTTTCTAGGTCATCCTCGTCAGACATCCCGCAAGCACCCGGTCATTACATCTCTGACAAAACAGACTGGTCTTGGATACCCATGGTCCTGAGCAACAAATCTACCTAACCCTGACTCAAACTCGGGAATGTATAATAAGAGGCCCCCTCAGAACGCAAAAAAGCTGAGAAGCGTTTCAGTCTGCTCATGGAACGTGCACGGCTTCCAAGAAATGGCGCAGGATCATGTAACGCTGGGTTTTTTTCAACAACAAGACATAATTTTAATCCAGGAGTCATGGAAACTAATACCAACTTCAATCCCTGGTTTTAAAGAACTCCATATTTTTGCGGAACGCCTCTCAGCTTTTGGGCATCCTCGTGGTGGTTTATCGACTTACATAGCCCAAAGATATAATTGGTTATCAGAAGAGTTGGATGTGGGTTTAAATTGGGTTCAAGTGACTAGAATTTCAGATTCTTCGCCATCCGGGACGCAATTGTGGCAACTCATAATATTCAATGTCTATATCCACCCAGACAGAAAGTCACAAAAGGAGAAACACGCAAGTTTACTGGCATTAATTAAAGCAATGCAAAGATCCTATTCACATTGTCCGCTGTTTATTTCCGGGGATTTCAACAGGGTCCTTACCGGTAAAAATACGGAGATGGCAAAGAGGTCAATAAGTAGCCGTGGAACAATTCTAGCGGCCAGTCTAAAAGAAGCTGGTCTGTCAATCCTGAACGGCAACATAAAGGGGGACAGGCCTGCAGGCGTCACTTATTTGAGTGGCAGGGTTAACTCCACAATTGACTACACTATTGTAAGTGACGAACTACTTCCCGACATTAATCAATTCAAAATAGTACCTCGAGTGGAAAGTGATCACCTTCCCCAAATAACAAGTTTGAACATCGCACCCACCAATGCGCCAATAATGACCTCCCTTCTACACCATGCTTTTAAGTTTAATCTAAAAAAACTAAAATGGCGTGGTGAGGGGTTGGGCAGAATTGAGGCCTACGTGAAAGCCCAGCTGGTCAAACTAGGGATACAAAAAGAGGAAGATCGAGTTTCAAACTGGGAGAACATGATACGGGATCTACTGCAAAAGTTTCCAGCAAGGTCGGGGATCCAGAGTAATGCCAATTGTAAGAAGGAGCCCTGGTTTAATATGGACTTAAGAGCTAAAAAAAGAAAGGTTGCAAAGGAGGTACGAGTACTGGCCAGTCAAAAAAATAATATATCGGGGACAGCGACAAACAAATCCAAACTAAGGGAAGCCAGGAGCATCTATAGAAAGGCCGTGAGGGTCGCAAAGGCCGAGTACAAAGAAAACATTTGGAACAAACTCCTAATTGCGGGAAAACATCCTAATAGTCGTGACTTCTGGGGAATCATAAATGATCTAAATCAAAGAATTAATCTCCATCAGGAAGCAGGAGTCGGAGCGGACATTTGGGTCCGTCATGTGCAATCTTTATACAAAGAAACAGAGCAAGTCTCTGAGAAAAGTTTACGGGCCATACAGGAAGTCGAGGATAAACAAAATGGAACTAATTATAAGGAAAGACCGGAGTCCAAGGAAGTCTCAAAGGGGGAAATTGAGCTGGCCGATTTAATCAACAAAAAAGAATTAAAATCGATTATATCAAAATTGAAGTCAGAAGGAGCTGCAGGCCCGAACGGGCTGCCAAATGCTATTTTTAAGCAGGATCCAGATATGTGGCTATTGACTTTAACTCGTTTATTTAACCACATATACAAACAAGCAGACGTTCCCACATCTTGGAAAGGAAATATTATTCACCCGATATTCAAGCACGGAGATCATCGTAATCCAACAAATTATAGACTGATATCTTTAATTGACGTGGAGGCTAAGCTCTACGCCTCCTGCTTACTACTTGAGCTACAGGCCTGGGTAGGAGTAACCAAGAAAATTCCCAAATACCAAACTGGCTTCAGGCAAGGAATGGGGACAATAACAAACTTAACTTGCCTGTCACTCCTAATGGACAACGCAGTAGCCAAGGGAACCCGGCTGTATGCCTGCTTTATTGACATCAAGTCTGCTTTTGACAGGGTGAACAGAGAGCGCTTGTGGGATAAATTAAAATGCTGGGGCCTCCCAAATCAACTCGTGCAAGCGATAATAGCCTTATACCGGAACACCTGGGCAAGAGTGAAACTGGGCAATGGGGGCAGTACAACCATGAGCATTCCTACGCATCAAGGTTTAAAACAAGGATGTGTACTAGCCCCCACCCTGTTTAACCTTTTTCTCTCTGACCTCTCAAGTGTGTTTGAATCGGCTGAAAATCACCCCCCATTATTGGCTAACAATCCAATATATTTTTTGCAATATGCAGATGATATAGTTCTGTTGAGTAAAACACCTATCGGTCTACAACGAGCCATTAATAAATTGTCATCTTACTTGGATCGGGAACGGCTGGAATTAAATAAAGACAAAACAAAATTGGTACGCCTAGTAGATCCGCAAAAACTTAAGTACAAATGGACGGCGAAGGGGGACATAGTGGAAGAACAAAATTCATACAAATACCTGGGAATAATAATATCAAAAGGTGGAAATCACAAGGAGCACAAAGCAGCAATTCAAGCAAAAGCCCAATCTTTGATCTTTGCCTACCGATCTTTAAAAGGAAATATGGACTGCCCAAACCACAAGCACCTATTAAAAGTCATGACAGCTCAAATTTTGCCCAGCTTATCCTATGGTCTAGTTACTTGGTGTGGTAAGGAGGCCGATTTTCTGAACGACCTACAGATTAAAATCTATAAAGCGGTTTTCAATCTCCCAAAATCCGCCTCGGTTTCTCAAGTCAGGCTGGAATTTGGACTGCAAAATCAGTATTTCCGGAGCATGAGCGGCTTCGTAAAAATCTGTAACAAACTCCGATCTGCAGACCCAGATACAATGGACTGGATGAGCTGGGAAGAAATCAAACAACGGGCGGAGACCGATTCTGGAAATACATGGGGGAAGTACCTGAAACTGTGCGTAGAAAAGCTGAACCTGGAACCAGCCTGGAAAGCTGGGACAGACAAATCAACCCTAAGCAGACTAGCCAACGGGGCAGCGAAAAAGAAATCCTTTTTGGAGGATAAATATTCCCTCGCAAATCGTCGTCATGGCTGGACCATTATTAACTCTTTCACAATACTAAAACCTCATGCATATCTTACATCCCACTTCAATGGCCATTTAAAAAAAGCTTTCACAAACTATAGGATGGGCATGCATGTCTCAAAAGACTTATTACCCTCTTGGAAACATTCCTATCAGTCGGAGCAATGTCGACTCTGTGGGTATAAATATGAAACTTTAGCCCATCTTTTTTGTGTATGTCCGGCACTGATAGGACAGAGACGACAACATTTGAAATCCATTTTTAAAGAGATGAACATTCGCTCATGCAGACAGGCAGTTACAAGCTGGTTGGGAGGTTCCTCCTCAATTTTGATTTGCCGGGGAGTTAAATTTATGGCGGAGGCTAGTAAACGCTTAAGAGAATGTGAGCAGGGGGAACACCGTGACGAAAGCCTATCAGGGAAACCCTAACTCCAGGGTCTCATACTGGGAAAAGAAAAAGAGACCCGGAGATAGACTGATTAATGTCAGAGGAAGCTCCTCCTATTGCTTTCTAATTCGCATCACTTTTAAGGTTATTTTAATCTTGAGAAGTAGCAATTTAAGAAATGTTAGCAATCTGCTCTGTGATTTTATCATGTGAATTTGTAATAATTTTAATTAATTATGCAATAAATCTTTGATTTGATTTGATTTGATACAAGTGGAAGGCAAATGAGCAATTTATATCTAATAGCAGAATTCTGAGGCCAATCTGTTTGAGAACACAGATATATCATATTAGGTAGTCAGGTCTAGCTCACAACAGATTAATTGCCCACAGGTGATAATTGAAAGTATTGTATGGTGATTACAAATATGAGTGGCCAATATGAGGAACTTTGACAAAGCCAACTAGGGCAAAATGGAAGCTCCGATCTTGGATGGAGTTTTAAATATGGGATCAATGAATAATGATTGGGGAGCCTGATTTGTTGAAAAACTCAATGATTGGATTTGCATATATGATGTCAATTAGAATGTGCAGAATGCATCTAAACATTAAAATCCCAAGAGGCCCACTTGGGCAAGACTGTATATGGGCTGTAATAACTCCAATGCGCAGTGGGCATTAATAAGCCCCACAAAGGCCCACTGGGGCAAAAATATGTTTGAGTTAGACGTAATTTCAGTGCGCAGAGCACATTTTATTTGAAAGATTTTGTAAAAAAATCTCTTGACTCAATGTGGTAGATTGAGAAAATATAGCAGCATGATGCGCTGACGTGACAAGGTGGCACTGATTTGCACTAATACGTGAGTCGCTGTTTTGACATATATCAGGATGAAATGAATGCTCGCCGGGTGTTAAGTATAATGTTTTTCAAAAGGATATAACACTTTATTGAGACGTAACATTTTGAAAAAACAATGTTTTGGTTAACCATATAGTTTCTTTAATATAAACAATGAACTGTAGTATGCGATTCTGCCCAAACTTGTAAAAATGAATGAAATGATACAAAAGAAAGTATCTGTTAAAATATGCAGGTTGAAACGTACAATGTATCAAATGAAAAGGAAGTCTGTTTTTGGTATTGATTGTTTAAGGTGATGTCACATGGTGTTGTATTTAACCAATGAATGTGTTTGCAATAATTTACTCGTGAGCAAGGAGCTCCGCGCTCTGCAACGCGTAGAGTTATCTTGCTTGTAAGCAGTTTGGGGCCGTGGTGTGTTGTTTTGCTGTGAGGAACAGACAATGCGTTTTCTGGATCTATAGGGGCTCGCTACCCCACCACGGACCGCCAGCAGCAAGAGGCTCGGGTCTGAAGTGAAAGTGACTGTTGAGATATACATATCTCTCTCTCTCCATATACATATATATATATATATACACACATATATCTATGTATATATCTCTATATTACCTGCTGGTGGCCCCCAGTAGGTACTTCTAATTTGGACCTAGTTTCTATAGGAAAATAATTTTTTGTGTTGGTAATAACTTTGGCACTGTTTGATGAATCTTCACAAAGTTCCAAAAATAGTCTGGCTCGCACTTCAGCTGCTGTATGGAAAGTTCTGGGGTGATTAGTCATGTGGGGGCCGAGAAAAAGGGGGGTTCCGAAACGCGTTTTCTCGTGCACTTTCCCATAGGGGAATGCTCTTGCTATCGGAATCTACATACCTGTTTGTCACACCTCACCCACATCACCAGAGGCTCTATCACCAGAGCAAAGAGGAGTGGCCAAAGGGGCCTCTCCTGTCTAACCCATCGAGATATCATGAATGGGAATCAGAGGGTACCAATTACTTTCACCTGAGCTAGGAGATGAACCATCAGCACTTTCACAAAGAACATAAAGAGGGGCTCAAATCTCATAACAAGAAGTACCTTGTCTATAAAGTAACAATAAAAGGAACTTTAAACTTTGAAAAAAGATGCTTTTTCAAAGCCTACAAGCAAGCTGCGGAGTCCTAAAGCCTATAGTGTTGTGCCAGCACAATGCGAACTCTGCTAATGCAATGCTGGGTACTTCACAGTCAGATAAAGCCACAATGGTTCATGTGAATAAGAAAGGGTATTACTTGGAAAATTCCGAAGAAAGAAATTCATCTGAACCCAACATCTTTTCTGGTTTCATACGTTTAGTAGCCGCCTAAATCTCCACTAGTGTGAGGGGTTGATCAGAGCATTCCTGTCCACAGCACCTAGAATTGAGTCGATGACGGGGTTGGACTACTCATGGGCAGATCATTCCGGTCGGGCATATATAATCTTTTATATGAGGAGGTAAAAACTGGGTTGATCTCTAATGCTTTGTTAACATTTTTCCCAACTGGACAGGTACGGCCGCTGCAGGTAAGAGCGGTGGGGCAGGCTTGGAGGGAGTGGGGGGGGGGGGGGGGGGGGGGGGGGGATTCGAGAAAAGACCACAAAGGAAAATTATTTATTTACCAAATGTCATGAAGCGAGACAGGGACCTTTGACAGAAGCGGGTCCGTACGAGTATCCACAAGGATGGCTGGCCATAAAATACAATTCTCCCCCGGTTTTCTGTTGAGACCGAGACAGCCACAAGATGGTCGTTCACACAATGTGTGGACGTATACCGTTCAAGTCTGACTGAACAAGTTTTCCCCTATGCCCTGATGATGACCTTCTAAAATAGTTTTTATTTACCCCTATATTGTACGAGGTCGAAATGCGTTGCCATTTTTCGATGGGGATTTATTGGAAGTACTACCTCAAACATACAATTACTGGTTATGATTCTGAAAAAAATCTATCCATTTGAAAGAGAACTACTAAACTTTTCTTTTTTTGATAACGCTGAGTGTGCTAACACAATACTGGCTATATAACCCTATGTTTATATAAGGGGTAGGACAACTTCTTATAGTGAAATACCTTGGATTTATTGGCAACAAATCACCTGTGTTTGGCAGAAAAAGCTTTTTGAAAATCATTTTGCTTGATGTCCTTTTGAGTTGTGAGCCGTATTAATTGATTTTGATGTTGTTTGTTTATAGTTGTGTTTTGATTGTACCAGAAAGATATGATTAATACACAAAAATGGCAAATAAGTAAGAAAAATATTTGAGATAAATACTCAAGCACACAAGATTAATATGTATGTTGTGCTTTTTTCAAACTAATGTTGATTAATGGCCGTGTGGGGGCTCTGAGTATTCTTGAGTTCATCAACAACATGGCCAGTCCTCTTCCCCAGCCCCTGCCAATGTCCCCTGAATTACACTTTGGGAGTCCCCCGCTGTCGGGGAAGGAGGGGAGCAGAATTTGCAGAACTCGTTTCCGGCTATCCTGGACCAGTGGGTCCTACACATGGTCTTTCATGGTTACGCCCTCCCCTTTAAGTCAATCCATCCTGTAGTTCGACCTGTTTTCACTCAGAGCTAAGTGGAACATGTCTCCATTCCTACCAAGGAGCTTCCATGATTGATGGTCAAGGAGGCAGCAGTGTCCCAGAGGAACAGATGGGCATCAGTGTGGTTGTTTAACCCCTTGTCGCAGACCTTACAAAATGTTGTCTTAGGGGGTGACTTTCTAGCAAAAATATGGAGGATAAATCCAAAAGTGGTAACCCTACTGAGGCCCCGGTGGCTGCTGGAGTCAAAGGTGTGCCAAAGGGAGCTGGAAATACACCAAAAATCTGCAGCATGTCCTTCTTAAAGTTCTCAATCTGCTGATGTGTTGCTGACGTGCCAGGAAACTCAGGGCACATTGTGACCAGCTGAGGAATCAGTTATGCAACCAGAGACATCGAGAGTGAATGACTCGCATCATGTTGAGGTCGCACCATCTCCTTGGGTTCATTGGAGCAGGATGAGGTTGATCCTCCATTTACTTTCTTATAGTTTCACTTAGGTTTTGACTTAAACTTACTGGGGGACTTCGGGCACATAGCTGACCGCTCACGGAAGCAAACTCAGGAGCGGGATCAAGTTCTCACCCGTGACTTGGAGTGGGACTTATTTGGTATTCTTGCGTTTGGCGACGTACAATTTTGTTTTTCGGTCTCGGGCTGTCAGTTAAGTCAATAATACTTTTATTTGATTTTGTTAAAAATCGTAAAAGATTATAAAAGCACGTTATACATAATGATTTAAAAAATGGTAGTTTGAGAAGTCCAAAAGAAAAAAACATTCTGTCGTCATTAGTCAATCCTCATCAGCTGGTGAAATAAGAAATATTGACTTTATAGTCGATACAATTTCTAAGTGCTAGGATATTCAATGAGGAGAAATCAGAAAATTGTGCAGGAGCGGGTGAGAAGAGACCAGTCAGTATCGTAAGAGGCACTCAAACTGAGGTGTGGCGCCGCGGCCAGGGCGACTGATTCTGTAATCTGGGGATCTCGGTTCGATCCCCGGCACCGGCGGCAGATTAGCCCAGCACCATGTGACTCTGGGCAATAGCTTGCTTAATCTTCCCGACGGCCCCAAGCGCCTAGAGACCCTTACGGGTGATTGTGCGCTTTACAAATGTGGATTATTATTATTATTATTATTATTATTATTATTATTGTGTATTATCTAGTTCTTTTGGCTGCCATTTCCCAAAACGTAATGGCTTTGCAGGACAGTTGGATTGACGAACCTCTAAAGCATTCATTGACAGCTGCTCTGCATGTCCATAACTGTTTTTTCCTGAAAATCTTGCGAAGTACAGTTCTTGGAGTTTCTAGAAGTGAAGGACAGATGCATAGGAGTTGTAGTAATGTTTCTTCTCCCTGTCCACACAGTCGGCATTCTTTCGTCAGCCATGTACGCTTCCATTTCGGGGTCAAGTCCTTCGTGGGGAAGTGCCCTAACCGTGGCATCGTCAGACAAAGCTTTTTGTGCTGTGCGAAATGTTCTGACAGACATTGTTGTGGTTTCAGCATCTGATAAGATTGAATCACTGCCCATACATGTTTTTTTTGGTTGGAAAGGCAGTTTTGTCCGTTAACAGAAATTTGTTTGGTTGCAGTGTTCAAAACATTTTTTAACACGGAGTAGGAAGTGATTGTGTGCCAGGCCTCCTCAAAGTGTAGGTCTGTCAGTGATTCTTTTAATACGGTGACAATGGAGTTATTTTGCCTTGCTTGCTGTTCAATTTCTGCCCAGCCAGAGTGGGCTAAGGTATTTTCCTCTGCTTGCCTCATCTGCCAGTAATATTTGGCCATCGCTCCTTCTCGGGCTGGTTTCTGGTTTTTAAGCCCATGTTCCAGTCAAATCTGTGACTGGGAGATATACCTGGGGATTGAGAACAGATTCTTAAAGAGACTCGACTAGGCTTGGTTTAAGGTGGCTGGATCTTTTGTGTTCATCAATTATGACCTGTATGATATAGTTGGAATAAATTATGCTGCAATTACCTTTAGCAGGTGACTAGTTGAGCAGCCTTTAAACTCCCTCCCTAGAGTTTTAAAGGCGTAGTGGAGTTGATTTACTTTTGTTTTTCCTTGGTCCAGCTGGTGGTTAAAATTGAGATTGTGATCAAGTTGGAAACCAAAATATTTATACAAGTTCACCTGGGATATTGGTTTGTCATCTAGATTCCAGATGTATTTGCCTTTTGACCCTGTTTTCAGATGTTTAGAAAAGCAAAGCAGCTTAGTTTTCTTGAGGTTTATTGTTAATTGGGCTGTAATCATGTATATTCCTAGTTGGGTCATTGATCGCTGCAGACCTATCGGTGTTTGTGATAGAACTACATTATTGACTGCATATTGGAGGCTGGTGATTGGCGTGTTTCCCAGTTTTGGGGGGGGGGGGGTCAGTTCGAACTTGTTGGAGATGCTTCTCAAGGTCAGCAGTGTAGATGTTGAATAGGCAGGGGTCCAGTACGCACCCCTGTTTTAATCCGTTTTTGGTTGGAATCTTGCTTGTTATGCTGCGCCCGTCTCCTATCCCACGTGTCTGAGTAAAGGTTGATTATCGCCTCCAGAAGTTTGGTGGGTGCCCCCCAATTACGCATTTTGGCCCATAAACTAGCTCTTGGTACTTTATCTAAAGCAGCTTTAAGATCAATGAAGCACGCATACAGAGTGCGTGATTTTGCGAATGCTTGTTTGGCTAGGAGTGTAACCGCAGAAATGTTAGTGAGAGTGCCCATTCCTGCCCGAAATCCGGTTTGTGTGTTTGGAATCAGATTTTTTCGGATCACCCAATCTTCTAGATCTACCAGCAGATTCGAAATAAATCTGGGCCTCAACGTCAATTAGTGCTATCATTCTATAGTTAGCAGGGTCCGAGCGTGAACCCGATTTATATATGGGGTTTAAGATGCTTCCTCGCCAGGAGTCAGGGATTGAGCCGGGCTGTCTTCAGGTGTTTGCTGGTACATTTATTGCATGATTTTAAACCATGGCCCAGACACCAGAGAGACACCTTGTGCTGGTATGTCACCGACAATTGTTTCCTGCGGTCACAGCAGGATTTGAAACCTGTAGTTTTAGCAGAGGACATCGTTCACTAGCATACTGGATTCGATTTTAGAAGACATCGGAAAACCGACAAGTTTAGCAGTGGAGCTCAGGATACACGTCAAAGGCACAGAAAGGAAGGACCTGACGGCAGGAAGCAAGGGTCGCAGTTCACAAGTGGCTCCGCTTCGTCTTTCCACGGTGTTGCTATGTCACATGGCAGCACCTAGCGGCATGGGGTAGCATTACTGAAAAAAGTTTCTACATCCAGTCTGGCATAGGGAAATATTCTCAGGTGAGGAGTCTGCCGTTATAACTATCCAAAAGAAATTCTGATTTTGTTTGCAATCACTGCTCTCCTACTGGAGCTCTAATGTTCCCATGTCTTACCCTAAACTTGCAGCTGAGTAAAATCCCACCATCGCTTCAGATTTGCTATTCTAATAATTTCCACTTTTGGGTGTTAAAATACCAAAGATGCTGGCTACATGAGACTTTATCTGCCAATGGAACACACGAAGAGTGCACTCTAAAGTGAAAATTCGGTGTAAAAAAGTATTGTGAATAGAGCCAAAGAGTTTATTTATCTACAATAATGGAACTTTTCTGGAATGCAAAATATTATTTGGGGTAGAAACCGCATATGAATTTTATGCCGAATATATCTTTTGACAAAAGCATACTTAATATTTTCAAACTATGCCGTCCTTATACAACAGTGCAGCACAATAAAAAGTTAAAATCTAGGCGCATGATTATAGTAAGCACTAAAGTGTAATGCAATACTTGTGAATTTTTTATAGCGAAAATGTGTTGTTCATATTGCGCTTCATATACTAACCCTGCAGTTTGTTCTTACACTGCCCTTTATTCGGCACTTGTTCGGTTTGTAAGTGCTGTAAATAAGAAGAGTAACCCAGGCTGTTGCACTGGATAGGGTAGAAATTTGGGGTTTTGCAAACTCCCAATGTACAACAACAAAGGAAAATAGTTTCTTGAGATCCCTATTTAGTTTACCTTAGGGTTCTCCAACGATTCCTTTGTTCTTGGACACTGGCCTCAAAAGGGTGGGTGACTTGGCAGTGTTGAAACCCCTCCTATATTGGACCTGGCTATGGTCTACCCCAGAACTTCTCCACTACAGGTCAGCAGCAGAGAAGTGTTGAAATTGAGTACGCCCAATCATAGGGTGACCGCAGAAATGATTCCGGGGGGGGGGCACATTTTTAACTTCATCACCATCCCCCTTGCACCGTTCTCACCTCTGCCTTTCACCCTTCTCGCCCTCCTCCTTGTACCCTTCTCGCCCTCCCCCTTGCACCCTTCTCCCCCTCCCCCTTGCGCCCTTCTCCCCCTCCCCATTGCACCCGTCTCCCCCTCCCCCTTGCACCCTTCTCTCCCTCTCCCTTGCACCCTTCTCCCCCTGCCCCTTGAACCCTACTCAAACTCCGCCTTGCACCCTTTTCTGCCTTGCAACCTTCTCCCCTCTGCCTTGCACCCTTCACTCCTCTGCCTTGCACCCTTTTCCCCTCTGCCTTGCACCCTTTTCCCCTCTGCCTTGCACCCTTTTCCCCTCTGCCTTGCACCCTTCTCACCTCTGCCTTGCACCCTTCTCCCCTCTGCCTTGCACCCTTCTCCCCTTTGCCTTGCACCCTTCTCCCCTCTGCCTTGCACCCTTGCACTGGATGGGGCAGAAATGTGGGTTTTTGCAAACTCCCAATGTATAACAACAAAGGAAAATAGTTTCTTGAGATCCCTATTTAGATTAGCTCAGGGTTCTTCAACGATTCCTCTATTCTTGGATACTGGCTTCAAAAGGGTGGGTGACTTGGCAGTGTTGAAACCCCTCCTATATTGGGCCTGGCTATGGTCTACCCCAGAACTTCTCCACTACAGGTCAGCAGCACAGAAGTGTTGAAATTGAGTATGCTCAATCATGGGTGTCCGCAGAAATGTTTCCGGGAGGGGGGGGGAGGCACATTTTGCACTTCATTACCATCCCCCTTGAACCCTTCTCACCTCTACCTTGCACCCTTCTCGCCCTCCCCTTGTAACCGTCTCGCCCTCCCCTTGCACCCTTCTCCCCTCCCCCGTCTGCCCCTCTCCCCCTTCCCCTTGCACCCTTCTCCCCCTCTCCCTTGCACCCTTCTCCCCTCCCCCTCCCCCTTGAACCCTACTCAACCTCCGCCTTGCACCCTTTTCTACCTTGCACCATTCTCCCCTCTGCCTTGCACCCTACACCTCTCTGCCTTGCACCCTTCTCCCCTTTGCTTGCTCACTTCTCGCCCTCTGCTTTCCCCTTGTACCCTTCTCGCCCTCTCCCTTGCACCCTTCTCGCCCTCCCGCTTGAGCCCTTCTCCCCTCCCCCTTGCACCCTTCTCCCCCTCTCACATGCACCCTTCTCCCCCTCCTCCTCGAACCCTACTCAACCTCCGCCTTGCACCCTTTTCTACCTTGCATCATTCTCCCCTCTGCCTTGCACCCTACTCCTCTCTGCCTTGCACCCTTCACCCCTCTGCCTTGCACCCTTTCCCCTGTGCCTTGCACCCTTTTCCCTTCTGCCTTGCACCCTACTTCCCTCTGCCTTGCACCCTTCTCCCCTCTGCCTTGCACCCTTCTCCCCTCTGCCTTGCACCCTTTTCCCCCTCTACCTTGCACCCTTCTCCCCCTCTGCCTTGCACCCTTCTCCCCCGCTGCCTTGCACCCTTCTACCCCTCCGCCTTGCACTCTTTTCCCCCTCCGCCTTGCACCCTTCTCCACCTTAAACCCATATCCCCCTTTGCCTTGCACCCTTCTCCCCTCTGCCTTGCACCCTTCTCCCCTCAGTCTTGCACCCGTCTCCTCTCTGCCTTGCACCCGTCTCCTCTCTGCTTTGAACCCTTCTCCCTTTTGCCTTGCACCCTTTTCCTTCCTGCCTTGCACCCTTCTCCCCTCTGCCTTGTACCCTCCTCTCTGCCTTGCACCCTTCTCCTCTCTGTCTTAAACCCTTCTCTCCTCTGCCTTGCACCCTTCTCCTCTCTGCCTTGAACCCTTCTCCCCCTCCCCATTGCACCCGTCTCCCCTACTGACTTGCACCCTTCTCTACCTTGCACCCTTCTCCCCTCTGCCATGCACCCTTCTCGCCCTCCCCTTGCACCCTTCTCCCCTCTGCCTTGCACCCTTCTCTACCTTGCACCCTTCTCATCTCTGCCTTGCACCCTTCTCTACCTTGCACCCTTCTCCTCTCTACCTTGCACCCTTCTCCCCTCTGCCTTGCACCATTCTCTACCTTGTACCCTTCTCCTCTCTGCCTTGCACCCTTCTCCCCTCTGCCTTGCACCCTTCTCCCCTCTGCCTTGCACCCTTCTCCCCTCTGCCTTGTACCCTTCTCCCCTCTGCCTTGCACCCTTCTCCCCTCTGCCTTGCACCCTTCTCCCCTCTGCCTTGCATCCTTCTCCCCTCTGCCTTGCACCCTTCTCCCCTCGGGCCTTGCACCCTTCTCCCCTCTGCCTTGCACCCTTCTCCCTCTCCGCTTTGCACCCTTCTCTACCTTGCACCCTTCTCTACCTAGCACCCTTCTCCTCTCTGCCTTGCACCATTCTCCTCTCTGCATTGCACCATTCTCCTCTCTACCTACACCATTCTCTCCTCGTCCTTCCACCCTTCTCCCATCAGCCGTGCACCCTTCTCCCCTCGGCCTTGCACCCTTCTCCCCTCGGCCTTGCACCCTTCTCCCCTCGGCCTTGCACCCTTCTCCTCTCTGCCTTGCACCCTTCACCCCCCTGCCTTGCACCCTTCTTGCCCTCCCCCTTGCACCCTTCTCCCCACCGCCTTGCACCCTTCTCCTCTCTGCCTTGCACCCTTCTCCCCTCGGCCTTGCACCCTTCTCCCCTCGGCCTTGGACCCTTCTCCCCTCGGCCTTGCACCCTTCTCCCCTCGGCCTTGCACCCTTCTCCCCTCTGCCTTGCACCCTTCTCCCCTCTGCCTTGCACCCTTCTCCCCTCGGCCTTGCACCCTTCTCCCCTCTGCCTTGCACCCTTATCCCCTCCGCCTTGCACCCTTCTCTACCTTGCACCATTCTCCCCTTCCCCCTTGAACCCTTCTCCCCCTCCGACTTGCACCCTTCTCTACCTTGCACCATTCTCCCCTCTGCCTTGCAGCCTTCTCGCCCTCTGCCTTGCACCCTTCTCGCCCTCCCCCTTGCACCCTTCTCCTCTCTGCCATGCACCCTTCTCTACCTTGCACCCTTCTCCTCTCTGCCTTGTACCCTTCTCCCCTCTAACTTGCACCCTTCTCCCCTCTACCTTGCACCCTTCTCCCCTATGCCTTACACCCTTCTCCCCTCTGCCTTGCACACTTCTCCCCTCTGCCTTGCACACTTCTCCCCTCTGCCTTGCACACTTCTCCCCTCTGCCTTGCACCCTTCTCCCCTCGGCCTTGCACCCTTCTCCCCTCGGCCTTGGACCCTTCTCCCCTCGGCCTTGCACCCTTCTCCCCTCGGCCTTGCACCCTTCTCCCCTCGGCCTTGCACCCTTCTCCCCTCGGCCTTGCACCCGGCCTTGCACCCTTCTCCCCTCTGCCTTGCACCCTTCTCTCCTCGGCCTTGCACCCTTCTCTCCTCGGCCTTGCACCCTTCTCCCCTCGGCCTTGCACCCTTCTCCCCCTCCGCCTTGCACCCTTCTCCCCCTCCGCCTTGCACCCTTCTCCCCCTCAGCCTTGCACCCTTCTCTGCCTTGCACCCTTCTCCCCTCGGCCTTGCACCCTTCTCCCCTCGGCCTTGCACCCTTCTCCCCTCGGCCTTGCACCCTTTTCCCCTCGGCCTTGCACCCTTCTCCCCTCTGCCTTGCACCCTTCTCCCCTCGGCCTTGCACCCTTCTCCCCTCGGCCTTGCACCCTTCTCCCCTCGGCCTTGCACCCGGCCTTGCACCCTTCTCCCCTCGGCCTTGCACCCTTCTCTCCTCGGCCTTGCACCCTTCTCTCCTCGGCCTTGCACCCTTCTCTCCTCGGCCTTGCACCCTTCTCCCCTCTGCCTTGCACCCTTCTCCTCTCTGCCTTGCACCCTTCTCCTCTCTGCCTTGCACCCTTCTCCTCTCTGCCTTGCACCCTTCTCCCCCTCCGCCTTACACCCTTCTCCTCTCTGCCTTGCACCCTTCTCCTCTCTGCCTTGCACCCTTCTCCCCTCTGCCTTGCACTCTTCTTGCCCTCCTCCTTGCATCTGTCTCCCCTCCGCCTTGCACCCTTCTCTACCTTGCACCATTCTCCTCACCGCCTTGCACCCTTCTCCCCCTCCCGATATACCCTTCTCCCCCTCCGCCTTGCACCCTTGCACTCTTCTCGCCTTGAACCTTTGCACCCTTCTCTACCTTGCACCCTTCTCTTCTCTGCCTTGCACCCTTCTCCTCTTTGCCTTGCATCATTCTCCCCTCCCCGTCGCACCCTTCTCCCCTCCGCCTTGCACCCTTCTCTACCTTGCTCCATTCTGTCCTCTGCTTGCACCCTCCACCTCTGTGCCTTGCACCCTTCTCCTCTCTACCTTGCACTCTTCTCCTCTCTGCCTTGCACCCTTCTACCCTCTGCCTAGCACCCATCTCGGCCACCCCCTTGCACCCTTCTCCCCTCTGCCTTGCACCCTTCACTCGTCCGCCTAGCAACCTTCTCCTCTCTGCCTTGCACCCCTCTCCTCTCTACCTTGCACCCTTCTCCTCCCTACCTTGCACCCTTCTCCCCTCTACCTTGCACCCTTCTCTGCCACCCCCTTGCACCCTTCTCCCCTCTGCCTTGCTCCCTTCTCCCCTCTGCATTGCACCCTTCTCCCATCTGTCTTGCACCCTTCTCCCATCTGTCTTGCACCCTTCTCCCCTCCGTCTTGCACCCTTGTCCTCTCTGCCTTGCACCCTTCTTGGCCACCCCCTTGCACCCTTGCCACCCAATGGAGGGGGCTGCCACATGGAATAATGGCACCATTTCAAAAGCATGATGGACTAGGGCCTTGACTGAGCCCACACCGGACGCACTGGCCATCCGGAGGGGGGTGGGGGGTAAGTGACCCCTTTGCCCCCCCCCCTGTGGACGCCTATACGCCCAATCTCCCACTTTGGTTCCAATCCTCTATCTTTATGACCTAGGCCTGAGTGATTATTGGAACAAAACTTCGTTAAGCACTCCCAGCACTAAAGCTAGTCTAAAGATACCTATTGGAAGAGTAATAACACTGATCAACATTGTAAGGACAAATCTGGGGGCACAGTGAATATTTTTATCTTTTAAGCCCACACCTGTAAAGGAACTATACACAGACATGATTCAACCACCCTTGGCTCGCATGTTATTTATTCAATTTAGGCTGGGAAATCATTAGTAAACTAATTCATAATTAGATGGAAAACCCATTGTGCTGTTTAAGCAGCACATGTATTTTGTGACGGTAGGATTGAGGAAGGTGAATGTGTACTATTTTGTTTGTATGGCGTATGATAGGTCCAGGCGATCTTGGCTTAAACCAATCTGCATTTCTACTGGTGTCAAACTATACAAGGGTGCCTATTGCATCCTACAGTCTGGCACCAGCCAGCTGTTGGTATTCGGCATTAGTCGATACTTATACACCATGTGGCTACCCAGGAAGAGGGTGAGTGTATTATTATTATTATTATTATTATTACATTTCTTATATAGCGCCAGAATCGACCCCCGAAGGGGTATCTCCGCGCTTGCCTTGGGAACCCGTCCTGGTTTTTCCCTGTGAGATAGCCCCTACAGGGCATCCCCAAGGTGAAAGCCAGGCATCCCGCCGCGGGGGGGCCGTTGTGGAGATTAAGCAAGCTTAATGCCCAGAGTTGCAGAGTGTGAACCGATGATTAGGTCAGGCACCGAAGCGAAATCATCATAAGCGAAGAATCATCATAAGCGAAAAATCATAAATGTTTGCTATGAATATTTTTGCATTTTTTTCTTGCCACCTGCTCTCACCTGACTGCGTCATTATATGGGAGCATTGGGTACTGTTACTTGCAATCTGCACTTATCCCAAACCACTGACCCATTTTATGCTGCTATCCTCCCTTTTTAAATTATCACTTTGAAAATGTTTAATCTTGACTCTTTTTATGTGTAATAGCTATGTTAAAGATATCCAATGATTTGTTTGATGTTTAATACAATTACGTGTCTTGTTTTATGGGCTAGTACCCGAAATAAACAGTTTGATGAGGAACTGGAGTTACTGGTACCCAATTGAATGGAATTAATGGTACTCCATTTACCGTCTTTGGAAGGATGGAAGGCTGAGCTGGCCGCCCCTTGAGGCGGACTATGGGACTGCAGATGGCTGCACTTGCCAGCAGCGAGCCTTTATGTGAATGGGCTATCTATCCCGCCGAGTCTAGAGCCGGTTCAATTGACACACAGTAGGACTTTACAAGCATGTTTTGGAGCCCCACTTTGAGGTACTAAATACCCCTACTTTCAATCGTGAGATGCTAATAATGAGCGTGCGTGTGATACAGTTGAAAAGACGCCCAGGTCAGCCCCAAGCCTCAAAAGACCATTCAGGTTCATGTGCCAATCCGCCCAGTGTAAGGGAACTCTTCCATCCCATTAGCCTCATACGACAGACGCCTAAACTCTTCCCCCACACTCCGAGGGAACAAGCCGCCGTCTCCAGGAATGATGCGCGCTCTGCTGAAAGACAGCACTGGCACTGTACTCCACTTCAACTCTGCCCCGGTGACATCAAATCATATTACTGCTAAATTAACAGTTGTGAAAAAACGCTGGCCTGGTAGCCCCATCCTGCATAGCCTTTAAATGCCATTTCAGTTCCTATCAGGACAGGAATCAGCAGCAGCAGTTTTTAATACAGCTGCAAAACAATAGGACCCATTAATAGCTGAACTTTTGACAGCACTATTCATGATGATTTATGAGTTTGTGTATAATTTGATTATTCTATTAATTCTGCTGATTACTGTTTCAGCTAATACAGTGAAGGTCACTACGAAAATAAATCTTCATTACATCTCACAGAAAGTAACTGCCTGCAACTAGTTGTTTTCTTTAATTAAACACTAATGTAACAGGAAAGAAAATAGGCTTCAGGCTGGCTGCATCTGCTCCGGCAACAGAGCCGCGTGCAGGCTCCGGCGACGTCATAATGTAATCAAACCCCGCCTCCCAACGCAGGATGCCCTCTTTTTAATAGAATGTTAAAAGGCGAATCATCAGACCTACTCCCGAGGTCTGCCATCAATACTGTGGACCCCACAAAAAAGGAACATTTGAAAGCGCAGTAAGAAACCCCTTTCTGGCCTAAAAAAAAGCTGTTCTAGAACTCGCATGACCCACTCCCCTTGCCCAAAAGCAGCTTAATAAGAGAAGGCGATACTCGGGCCTGGCCAGCGAAGCATGTTCCCGTGGTTGATTTACTCGCGGTCTCCGCAGGTTGTACGAGAGATGAACAGTGTGTATACATGGCACAGCGCGGCCTGTAGAAAGAGCATCGCAAAACCTGCCAAAAGCCTACATCATGAATACTCCCACAGTTGATTTTTAACCCACAGCAGGCACTTCTTCCTCCTAACAGACCTAGTATTTCTGTCCTGAAAAACACGTGCCAGCCCTTCTAAACAGCGGAAGAAACGAGCATTTTTACACGTCTCAGTGCGAGAAATAGAGTACAAAATAATACAAGTGTCAGCCGCAATAGGAGCAGATAAATCAAGTTACACAGAAACGCCACTTGTCAAACAATTACTACCACGTAAACACATAGGATTCTAAAAAACATGTACGTACAGCGACGGCTCGTGGAGGGAGTTACGGTGGGCAGGGCCGTTTCTAGGTGTTTTGCCGCCCTAGGCGAGAATTGAAAAATGCCGCCCCCTCCCTTTTACTACGATCTCGATCGCCCCCGTCATCCAGGCTAGAGGAATTATTCCATGTACCTGGAGAACACTGTATAGGCAACAGACGCTACTACATACATTTCCTCTCTCAGCATCATTGTAGATGAACCAGCCAGAGCGAACCCTTCCCAGCTCTGGTAGAAGGTCGATTCATGTGAGATCTCCAGGGACACCGTTCTGCCCACCCTTTGCACCAATCACTACTCTCTAAGCCCTATTGATTCAATATCTCCATGTCTACCTTATTTTATTTATTAGGCCTGGCTAAACGCAGCAGCTTCGGAAAGACCTATTGTAGCCAAGTCTACAAAATATCCACAGAGTAGCCCGGAGGAGAATTTCCCTCTCCTACCTCTTGCTACTGGATGTTTAATGCACCACTCCTGCTTCCATTGCAATGCAGGACGGATTATTTTACATCTCAAAAGCACAGGGAATTCTTGCACATTATGTTTTTCATTTTATGTGTGCATTGCATACAGAAAGAAAATCGGTTTTTTTCTGTGCATCAGGCTTCTTTGCTCTTTTTGTCAGGAAATGTGCATGAGTCATACGCACACATATTTTCAAAAACTTCTATCCAAACAGCCCAGGAATCTAAAATATAATAGCACTGGCTAAACGAATAGGTCTGGCATTGCATGAAGCACAGGCACTCACACATACAGTTTAAATATTTTGCACGCATACAGTTTAAATAATTTGCACATTAACATCAGTTCTATTGGCTTTGCCAAAGCTTGTGGCTCAGAGGCTCGCTATCTTCTTTTTATTTTTTTCGGATGCCTCCACGCACGTCTTTAGTGCTAGCTAGGAGCAGCTTCGCCTTATTGCCTCCATTCCTGGCTTTTTGTTTTAAAAAGTATAATCAGGGTTAGGGCCTGCTGCTGCAACAAACAAATGAAACCCACGCCAACATCAATATTCCTCACAGTTGTGCGCCTGTCTCTGGGGCCGTAAGGACCGAGATGAGTTCATAGACTCACTCAAAGCTGCTGAATAAGAGAAGGCGATACTCGGGCCTAGCCAGCGAAGCATGTTCCCGTGGTTGATTTACTCGCGGTCTCCGCAGGCTGTGCGAAAGGTGAACAGTGTGTATACATGGCACAGCGCGGCCTGTAGAAAGAGCATCGGAAAACCTGCCAAAAGCCTACATAATGAATACTCCCTCAGTTTATTTTTAACCCACAGCAGGCACTTCTTCCTCCTAACAGACCTAGTACTTCTGTCCTGAAAAGCACGTGCCAGCCCTTCTAAACAGCGGAAGAAACAAGCATTTTTACACGTCTCAGTGCGAGAAATAGAGTACAAAATAATACAAGTGTCAGCCGCAATAGGAGCAGATAAATCAAGTTACACAGAAACGCCACTTGTCAAACAATTACTACCACGTAAACACATAGGATTCTAAAAAACATATACGTACAGCGACGGCTCTTGGAGGGAGTTACGGTGGGCAGGGCCGTTTCTAGGTGTTTTGCCGCCCTAGGCGAGAATTGAAAAATGCCGCCCCCTCCCTTTTACTACGATCTCGATCGCCCCCGTCATCCAGGCTAGAGGAATTATTCCATGTACCTGGAGAACACTGTATAGGCAACAGACGCTACTACATACATTTCCTCTCTCAGCATCATTGTAGATGAACCAGCCAGAGCGAACCCTTCCCAGCTCTGGTAGAAGGTCGATTCATGTGAGATCTCCAGGGACACCGTTCTGCCCACCCTTTGCACCAATCACTACTCTCTAAGCCCTATTGATTCAATATCTCCACATCTACCTTATTTTATTTATTAGGCCTGGCTAAACGCAGCAGCTTCGGAAAGACCTATTCTAGCCAAGTCTACAAAATATCCACAGAGTAGCCCGGAGGAGAATTTCCCTCTCCTACCTCTTGCTACTGGATGTTTAATGCACCACTCCTGCTTCCATTGCAATGCAGGACGGATTATTTTACATCTCAAAAGCACAGGGAATTCTTGCACATTATGTTTTTCATTTTATGTGTGCATTGCATACAGAAAGAAAATCGGTTTTTTTCTGTGCATCAGGCTTCTTTGCTCTTTTTGTCAGGAAATGTGCATGAGTCATACGCACACATATTTTCAAAAACTTCTATCCAAACAGCCCAGGAATCTAAAATATAATAGCACTGGCTAAACGAATAGGTCTGGCATTGCATGAAGCACAGGCACTCACACATACAGTTTAAATATTTTGCACGCATACAGTTTAAATAATTTGCACATTAACATCAGTTCTATTGGCTTTGCCAAAGCTTGTGGCTCAGAGGCTCGCTATCTTCTTTTTATTTTTTTCGGATGCCTCCACGCACGTCTTTAGTGCTAGCTAGGAGCAGCTTCGCCTTATTGCCTCCATTCCTGGCTTTTTGTTTTAAAAAGTATAATCAGGGTTAGGGCCTGCTGCTGCAACAAACAAATGAAACCCACGCCAACATCAATATTCCTCACAGTTGTGCGCCTGTCTCTGGGGCCGTAAGGACCGAGATGAGTTCATAGACTCACTCACAGGCCTCTTTTAAAATTACAAGTAAGGACTCATTACAAATATTTTGCATGTTCGCAGTCACATGCAGCAGGCCTGAATGATGATGTTCTAACTTCTTACTCACCTGTGGTCACATCCACACGCAAGTCCGCTCCAGTGGCGTAACGAAACTCGAGGGGGCCCCCCTGCAGGTTACTTGGTGGGGGGCCCCCCATGTTCCGGTTTTATTCAAGTCTGTCACCCATGCACAGTGCTGGAGGGGACCACCTGGAGCTCAGGGCCGCCCCTGCACTGCGGGGCCTGCGGGAGCTATCGTTACGCCACTTATCCTTAGGGGATCTGTATCTGTATATGATGATCTGATGTGACACACCTCAAATTAACCCAGCTTCCCCAGTAAAATGGGCATGTAACAGTAGAAGACACATATTAGAGAAAGGGCCAGTCCTAAAACAGCAAAAAAACGCAAAATCCAGGATGCTTCTTTGAAAGCCAACCTTTCACGGTACCTACGAGCTTTATCGGAATTTCACAAAAGGGTAAAGTTACTATTTGATTCCCTGTCACAAAAACACAATGCACCTGGAGTGTGCAGATCATTGTTTTCTGGGTCAATTGATGTGATAAAAGAAAACGCTAGGAATTGCTTAGGTTGTTAAATCAAACATCAAAGGTGGAAAACTGCATTCCTGCTGACATGGAGTGACCTTACAAAAATGTTTCGAAGGACTGAGCCATCATTAAACAAGCAGTATGCGATGCCGGCTGTAAGAGCGCTAGAGGACTTAACCAGGCTCAGGTGCATAACTATCATTGGTGCAACCAGTGCAGTGGAACTAGTGCCCAGGGGCGTGAGGGGCCCACTGCACTGTACAATGGCTGCATTTGACTACTCAACCTGTAAGCAGGAGGATGGTTTTCCTTACGTGCATAAGGGCCGTGTGCACACTTGCTATGCACTGACCACCTGTGTCATTATGCAGCAGCTTGAGTGAAATCTCCTGGCAGTTGCTTATCTATTTTCTTAGTTGAGTCAAGTCTTGGTATGCAGGACATTCAAAGATCCCAGACTCGGCAGCTGATGAACATCACAAGACCGATTAATTACACCCGTCTTTTAATATGAAAGCAGGACAAATAAATCTGAAGTATATAACTATTCATTTTAAAAGCATTTAATTAGAGACGTGTTTTGCAAACAAAAAACATAAAACAACTGGTCCTACAGAGCGTGGTTGTTACCACTTAATCTTCAAATTAACAAAAACCAGCATCGCCTGTCACGTGGTCTATCTGTCTGCATGCTTATTTCTGGAAACTGACACAATCCATTCATCAACAGAGCAGTGCTTAGTTTGTAAAATATTAAGTGCAGGTGCTCATTTTTTTAGGAGGCCACACCCACTTTTCCAGCTCCGCCCACATCCTCCATAGGCTCCACTTACTTCCTTTCTTGGTTCCACTCACATCCACAAGCCTCAACACATCAGAGCCACATCCTCACATCTTGAGTTCCACAAGAAGCTGAAGACCTGGCTCTTCACATAAGCACCTCCGGGACCTCAAGTGCCTGGATACCCTCTCGCAGGGCCGTTTCTAGGTGTTTTGCCGCCCTAGGCGAGAATTGAAAAATGCCGCCCCCTCCCTTTTACTACGATCTCGATCGCCCCCGTCATCCAGGCTAGAGGAATTATTCCATGTACCTGGAGAACACTGTATAGGCAACAGACGCTACTACATACATTTCCTCTCTCAGCATCATTGTAGATGAACCAGCCAGAGCGAACCCTTCCCAGCTCTGGTAGAAGGTCGATTCATGTGAGATCTCCAGGGACACCGTTCTGCCCACCCTTTGCACCAATCACTACTCTCTAAGCCCTATTGATTCAATATCTCCATGTCAACCTTATTTTATTTATTAGGCCTGGCTAAACGCAGCAGCTTCGGAAAGACCTATTGTAGCCAAGTCTACAAAATATCCACAGAGTAGCCCGGAGGAGAATTTCCCTCTCCTACCTCTTGCTACTGGATGTTTAATGCACCACTCCTGCTTCCATTGCAATGCAGGACGGATTATTTTACATCTCAAAAGCACAGGGAATTCTTGCACATTATGTTTTTCATTTTATGTGTGCATTGCATACAGAAAGAAAATCGGTTTTTTTCTGTGCATCAGGCTTCTTTGCTCTTTTTGTCAGGAAATGTGCATGAGTCATACGCACACATATTTTCAAAAACTTCTATCCAAACAGCCCAGGAATCTAAAATATAATAGCACTGGCTAAACGAATAGGTCTGGCATTGCATGAAGCACAGGCACTCACACATACAGTTTAAATATTTTGCACGCATACAGTTTAAATAATTTGCACATTAACATCAGTTCTATTGGCTTTGCCAAAGCTTGTGGCTCAGAGGCTCGCTATCTTCTTTTTATTTTTTTCGGATGCCTCCACGCACGTCTTTAGTGCTAGCTAGGAGCAGCTTCGCCTTATTGCCTCCATTCCTGGCTTTTTGTTTTAAAAAGTATAATCAGGGTTAGGGCCTGCTGCTGCAACAAACAAATGAAACCCACGCCAACATCAATATTCCTCACAGTTGTGCGCCTGTCTCTGGGGCCGTAAGGACCGAGATGAGTTCATAGACTCACTCACAGGCCTCTTTTAAAATTACAAGTAAGGACTCATTACAAATATTTTGCATGTTCGCAGTCACATGCAGCAGGCCTGAATGATGATGTTCTAACTTCTTACTCACCTGTGGTCACATCCACACGCAAGTCCGCTCCAGTGGCGTAACGAAACTCGAGGGGGCCCCCCTGCAGGTTACATGGAGGGGGGCCCCCCATGTTCCGGTTTTATTCAAGTCTGTCACCCATGCACAGTGCTGGAGGGGACCACCTGGAGCTCAGGGCCGCCCCTGCACTGCGGGGCCTGCGGGAGCTATCGTTACGCCACTTATCCTTAGGGGATCTGTATCTGTATATGATGATCTGATGTGACACACCTCAAATTAACCCAGCTTCCCCAGTAAAATGGGCATGTAACAGTAGAAGACACATATCAGAGAAAGGGCCAGTCCTAAAACAGCAAAAAAACGCAAAATCCAGGATGCTTCTTTGAATGCCAACCTTTCACGGTACCTACGAGCTTTATCGGAATTTCACAAAAGGGTAAAGTTACTATTTGATTCCCTGTCACAAAAACACAATGCACCTGGAGTGTGCAGATCATTGTTTTCTGGGTCAATTGATGTGATAAAAGATAACGCTAGGAATTGCTTAGGTTGTTAAATCAAACATCAAAGGTGGAAAACTGCATTCCTGCTGACATGGAGTGACCTTACAAAAATGTTTCGAAGGACTGAGCCATCATTAAACAAGCAGTATGCGATGCCGGCTGTAAGAGCGCTAGAGGACTTAACCAGGCTCAGGTGCATAACTATCATTGGTGCAACCAGTGCAGTGGAACTAGTGCCCAGGGGCGTGAGGGGCCCACTGCACTGTACAATGGCTGCATTTGACTACTCAACCTGTAAGCAGGAGGATGGTTTTCCTTACGTGCATAAGGGCCGTGTGCACACTTGCTATGCACTGACCACCTGTGTCATTATGCAGCAGCTTGAGTGAAATCTCCTGGCAGTTGCTTATCTATTTTCTTAGTTGAGTCAAGTCTTGGTATGCAGGACATTCAAAGATCCCAGACTCGGCAGCTGATGAACATCACAAGACCGATTAATTACACCCGTCTTTTAATATGAAAGCAGGACAAATAAATCTGAAGTATATAACTATTCATTTTAAAAGCATTTAATTAGAGACGTGTTTTGCAAACAAAAAACATAAAACAACTGGTCCTACAGAGCGTGGTTGTTACCACTTAATCTTCAAATTAACAAAAACAAGCATCGCCTGTCACGTGGTCTATCTGTCTGCATGCTTATTTCTGGAAACTGACACAATCCATTCATCAACAGAGCAGTGCTTAGTTTGTAAAATATTAAGTGCAGGTGCTCATTTTTTTTAGGAGGCCACACCCACTTTTCCAGCTCCGCCCACATCCTCCATAGGCTCCACTTACTTCCTTTCTTGGTTCCACTCACATCCACAAGCCTCAACACATCAGAGCCACATCCTCACATCTTGAGTTCCACAAGAAGCTGAAGACCTGGCTCTTCACATAAGCACCTCCGGGACCTCAAGTGCCTGGATACCCTCTTGGGTGATTAGTTTGATACACAAATCAATATATCATAACAAAATGTAACATATTGGAAGCCTATGACAACTTAAAAGTGGGTAAATCTCAACGTGCAGCTTTAGGAAAGGTCATTAGAGGACTTGAGGCAGCTTTGCAAACTAAAGAGAATGTGCTTCTACTGTGCTGTTTAAAAGATAGGCAGGGGTGAAGGAAGGAATACATTAAACAAGGCAGCAATAAATGCAGGCAGGGAGGGGAGTACTCGAGTGAGAACATATATGAATAACGGTGAAAGAAGGAGGAAATAAGAAAAGAATGAATAGAGGGAGAAAGGAAGTGAATGATGTGTGATGGAGGAATAGAAAAAAGGAAGGAAAGGAGCAAGATAAGCATAAGGAAAAGTTGATGATAAGAAAGGAGGAAATTAAAGAAGAAGATGTGAAGAAGGGAGGAGGAAAAAAGAAAGTAAGGAAAGAATGGAGAAAGAAGGAATGAATGCACCATGGGAGGAAGGATGGGGATTGAATGAGGGTGTAAGGAAGGAAGAATGGAATGAGGGTGTAAGGAAGCAGGAAGCAAGAAGCAGGAGGGGGGAAGAAGGCATGGCTGGAGGTGCAGAGGAAGAGAAAAAGGGAAAAGAAAAAGATGGGACGAAAGAAAGGAGGTCAGGGGAATGGATACGAGTGTGAAAGGCACTGGGTGAAGGAGGGACAGTGTAATTTTGCAAAGAAATTGAAAAACCAATATTGAAATACAATTATGTCCTTAACATACCATGAATGTTTGTAAAGCACCTATTCGCCAATTCGGTGTCAAGGCTGGATATGTATCTATTTTTTGTGCAGCTCTTGTTGCTTTTAAGAAGCAAGTAAATCCAAACTATAAAAAGCATACCTGTCTTGATCTTGGGCACTCGTTTAAATTATGGGTTAAGGTTTCGGTGTTATTGAACAGCTCACACAATTTATGTGGATTCCTCACAGGTTTTGCTGGGTTCTCACGGAGTGGGGCCCATGGAAGAGAAGGGGTGATTGTTTCATTGGGCCTTTCAACAGGATCAACACAGCCAAAACAGTTCTTTAGTTAGTAGGAGTTTGCGCTACCATAAGCCTTGTACTTGCCTAATCGGCTACTCTTTGAATCAAGCTGGGAGGCTCAGTGTATACATGTATGTAAGTTAAGGTTGCATAACACAAACCCAGCTAAAAAACATGTTACTGTTACTTGTTTGCAAAGAAGTAAGCGCTAGCTCCACAGTTCCAAATTACCTGTCTGATATATTATCTTGAGACCCACTCAAATCAAACCTACAATCAATCGATATTAATATCCTAGCAAACCCCAAACCACCCTAGGTCACCTCAGAGTATTGGTCCTTCCTCCTTCTGGGACTTTCCATTGGAAGTTCCTGACAGCAGACACTCATGTACTCCCTCTCTACATGAATTCAAAGCAGAGCTAAAGTAATATATTTTTCGACTTGATGAATGCTAGTGATCGCTTAGTACTAATCCTTACAATGATTGTTGATTGTTTACAATATGTTAACCGCTTGCAGTCATTGATATAGGTCTCTTAATTGTATCCAAGTAAAACGCTTCTGTTTCAGTATTATATATCTTCACCAATATGTTAAGAAAAGTAAAAAAAACATTTTTCTGAACGTTGTACGGTATTGTAAAACATTTCACCTGCAGCCCTCCACACTTCTAGCCTACCTTACCCCAGTTCAGTGAAAAGTCCGCCCTCAGCCTATCTCCAACGGAAATGAAACCATGTTCCTTGCGGAAGGCAGGCGCAATCTGCTGACGTGAGGTGACATCACTAACGTGATGATCACGCTCTTCAATGTGCCTGAACCAGGGTGGGACTTCCTATGAGGACTTCCAGGAATCAACAGAAGAAGAACGTGGTTTTTAATAATTACCAGGCCATCTGCAAATTAAGCACTGTAACGGAGCCTCTTTGTTTAGGAAATCACTGTCATCGTCGATGGATGGCACACGCTGAACAGTTAGCACGAACTCCGAGCAGCCACAGAGTACTGTGCTGAGGGGGCCCCCTGCAGCTGCCCCCCCCCCCCGCACAGCTGGGTCTGCGGGGGAACAGACCCTGGAATCGGATGTACAGTTTGCAGGCTCCGAGGCTCGTGGTGCACTGCTGGCTCGTGGTCCTGCAGCTGCCTGCATGTTTTTTGCCGCCCCCCACCTTTTGCCGCCCTAGGCGGCTGCCTAGTCCTGCCTAATGGCAGAAACGGCCCTGACGGTGGGGCAGGAGGGTGGGGAGGGGGAGGGGCAGGGTGGAGGTTGCTAAAAACCGGCATATGGATAATTGCAGGTAAGTAAACAATTTAATTAATAAAACGAATTTCGTAGCTCGCACTGCATTGCATTTTGCGATGCAAGGCGCACTACGAAATTCGTTTTATTAATTAAATTGTTTACTTACCTGCAATTATCCATATGCCGGTTTTTAGCAACCTCCACCCTGCCCCTCCCCCTCCCCACCCTCCTGCCCCACCGTAACTCCCTCCACGAGCCATCGCTGTCCCCAAGTATCTTAGAAAACACTTAAATTAAAGGGGGTGGGGGCTATGGTAGACTTTGGAAACTGCCCGGTTACCACCTGAACTACACAGCCTCACAGTTGAAAAGAAAGATTAAACCTGCATGCGTTTGATGGGGATATGGCTGAGGTGACCATAACCAGCTAATTTCAGACATATGCATCTCCCTCCATTTGGTATCTGGGTGTGTATGCATAAAACATATCACAGAGTGGCAATAGCCACTCTAGTTATAATTAGGCTTCTCAGAGACAGGATCTCCTCGAATTTTTTTTCCTTACTAATAACTTTCCAACCGCTTGAAGAATCACTACAAAACTTTTCAGACCTATAGCAACTTCTACATTTTGCAATGATGGACCTTTTATTGATAAATCGTTAAAGGGTACAAAGATAAAAGAGGGAGGTCCCAAAACAGATTTTTCGCTCTCTTGCATTTTTTATAGACATTTTAGGTCGAGGACCGAAAGGCTGCGCTTGCGCAGTCTCCGGGAGGAGATTTAATGATTTGGAGTATGGGGGCTTGAACCCGCTGTGGTGTCTGGATCCAGAATTTAGCAGTCAGGAACATATTAGTTTTAAGAGTAAGCTTTAATCACAACCCCAGCCACAGGTCTAATTCGCAACTGACAAAAGGAACCTCCATGCATTCCAGAATCTCACACGAGATCGGAATGCACAGAGAAGGATATTCCAACACATTAAAGGTACAGTTATAAAAATAGATGTACACCATCACACCCGCCTCTCTCCTCCATTGGCTGGCTTCCTAAACGGAGGCCAGCCATTGGAGGAGACAGGAGTCACTCCAATAAAGCCGCGTCTCTTTCGGATTCGGGGGCGTGATTTTTTGTGTTCTTTCGACTCTGACGTCACCCGTCACTCAGAACGGCAAAACACGCCCCCGAATCCGAAATTTTCGGAGCTTCGGACGCCATTTTACTCCTCTGTAAAACCAGGAGAGCAGCGTGAGGTAACTATCCCTTGTTTTTTTTTTTTGTTGTTGTCAGTCGTGCAACCCCAAAACTCTGTCCCATCCATGATCGACCCCAGAGCCTTGATGCTGTCGATCTCTAGCTCTAGGGCCCCCCTTCTAGGGGCCTTATCACATTGAAGACCTGTTGTCTTTATGTAAGGGAAATTTATAAAGCGCCTGGTTACGCACGGATGGCATGTTCAGCGCGGTGGCGAGTGAAATCAGCAGAGTCGTGCCGCAGGGTCTGCTGGGCTTACTGTGTGTAAAGGTGGGTTTTTAACTTCTTCCTGAAGCCAAGTTCAGATGGCTTCAGGCGAAGGTCCAGTGGCAAGGCATTCCAGCTTTTCACAGCCAGGTATCTAAAAGATCTACATTCCATGCGTGCCTTTTTTATCCTGGGGACCTTTAGTAGCCCTCCACACGAGGATCGCAGAGCGCGCGCAGGCGCGTACCGGGTGATCAGACTCTGAAGCGGAGCTGGTGCCTTACCACCCAGGATGCGGTGGCATGTGCAAAGGGCCTTAAACTCGACCCTGCTCCTTACTGGGAGCCAATGAAGGGCCTGAAGGGCTGCCTTGGATGCTGATCTCTTGGGAAATTTCAGAATCAGGCGAGCTGTTGCATTCTGCAGCACCTGGAGGCGGTTAATCGCCTTACTGGTGGTTCCCAGATACAGCAAATTGCCGTAGTCCAGGCGCGATGTGACGAGGGCATGCACCAGTGTCCTGGAGGCTGACGTAGGAAGGAGATCTAATACCTTCCGCAGGCTTTTTAGGATGCTGAAGCAGACCCCCACCACACGGCCTATCTGAGGTCCAAAAGACAGGTCCGCGTCAAACCACACTCCGAGGTTCCTGGCTTCTTGACAGGGTATTGGGACCTCCCCTAAGCATGATGGCCACCATGCCGATGACCAGACAGATGGGCTCCCCCCCACCACGAGCACCTCGGTCTTGCTGCCATTTAACTTAAGACAGTTGGTGGACATCCAGGTAGCCAGTTCCTGCATGCAGGCCCCGAATCTGTCCACCGCAAGACCGGGCGCGCGCGAAAGGGATATGCCCAACTTCGTGTCATCGGCATAGGACACTATGTGCAGACCATGGCTTTCAGCGATAGGCGCCACCGGGGAGACATAGAGATTAAATAGGGTTGGGCTCAGGGACGAGCCCTGAGGCACGCCCTGGCCCAAGCCGATCTCCCTAGAATAACAGTCTCCCTGGCGAACCTGGAAGCCTCTCCCTGTCAGGAAGGACTGGATCCATTCGAGTGCAGCTCCTGATATCCCACCACCATTCAGACACTGTAGCAAGGTGGTATGAGCTACAGTGTCGAAAGCTGCACTCAGGTCCAGTAGGATGAGAGCCATGGTCTGGCCCTTATCCACCCCCCTGACGTAAGGTCTCCACAGCCATCAAAAGCGCTGATTCACTTGAGTGGCGGGGACAGAAACCAAACTGGGTCTCGTGCAGGAGGGCAGCCTCTTCCACGAAATCCATCAGTTGTGTGTTTACCGTTTTTTCCGCCACTTTAGCCAGGTAGGGCAGGAGGGAGATTGGCCGGAGGTTCTCCAATTTTTCGAAGCTGATGTTAGGCTTCTTTTGAAGAGGTAGCACCACTGCCTGTTTCCAATCTCTGGGCACGGTCTTAGTCCTGAATGACACGTCCAACAGATGTCTGATGTACGGTTCCAGCACTGGCAAGCTGTCAGTTAGCCGTTTAGCCGTGGTGGGGTCCCGAGGGGAACCTGACTTACCAGACCTACAGATCTTCAAGAGAGTCTCCGGGGACGGGGTGACAAAGTTGCTCAGAAAGTGTCTATCCCCCCATTCCCTCTGGATTTCCACAAACTCCGACCCTGCGGTGGGATGGCTAGGGAAGGGCGAGTACATTTTCGCTACTTTCTCGGCAAAGAAGTCCGCGATCCTATTACAGGATTCCACTGAACAATCATCTAGGGCAGTGGAGGGCATCCCGCCCGAAAGAGTTTTATAAAGCAAAAACAGTTCCTTCGTGGAATTCCCAGCTTCCATAATCCTAGTGGCATAATATGCCGCTTTGGACTTCCTAATTAGCCCATGATAGGCTCGCCTCTCAATTAGGTAAATCTCCTTAGCATCCATGGTGAAAGCCCCTCGCCACTGCCTTTCAGCTTGCTTCAGTGCTGCTTTAGCGACTCGAAGCTCATCACTATACCACAGGGCTGTTTTTTGAGTGCGGCCACCCAATTTTGCAAGGGAGAGTGGGGCCGTGCAGTCAAGTGCCTCGGTGATGCGTTTACAGAGGTTGATATTAGCAGTATCCGCATCATCCCCCCCAGGGCTCCCCCCTCAAGTAAGTGCCGCATAGAACTTAGCCTGGGAGAAGGTGGCCCATCTCCGCCTAGGGTGGTACAGTGGTGCTGGCTCCGGTAATCTAACCCCCGGGATGCGTATGGAAAAAGGTACCAGATGATGATCCGACAAGGGAATAGGAATGGGAGTCAGGGCATCTACTTCCCCCCAGTTGACGAATATAGGGTCTAGCAGGTGGCCCAGCTAGTGAGTGGGGCCACTTACTATCTGATTCAACTGAAGGGCCCCCAGCGCCTGGCGGAAGTCCCTGGCTGCTTTGTCCATGGGGTCATCCAGGTGCATGTTGAGGTCCCCCAGTACCAGGAACTTGTCTCTGCGCAGCGCAGCCTCAATAATGCCTTCTACCAGGCTCTCCCCAAATCTGGCCATAGGGCCAGGGGGTCTAGAGATCATAAGACCCTCCTTGATGCAGTTTGGTGTTTTCAGAAGGGTTTCCACCTTGGGCAACGTACGTCAGCAATGGATGCTGAGCGTGAGGGAGTTGGGGACACTCTGGAGTTATCTGGTTGGTAGTGTCTGGTCTCTCTTGGGGTCTGTGATCTGCAAGTCCCCTCTTTTCTTGCTGCAATCCTCAAAAGTCCAGGTTCGGTTCTTCCTCCTCTCACCCTTACTGCTGCTCTTCCCTCCAGTCTGGGCTCGAGATGCTGGCAATCCCGTCTGCTCTCACTTCTCTTTGGCTAATCTCGGCTCACTCGCTTCCCTTTCTGCTCCCACATTCGTGTTGTTTCATCAATATGGGCTTCCGGTTTCTTGCTGGCATCACCCCCTTTATCTTGCCAAGTTCGGCACACACGCGACTGCCCCCCCCTTAACCCCCACTGACCCAACAGCGGTTTCTGCTCAGCTCTTTGTTCTCCGCTTCCCTCCTCCTCAATCTCGTGTTCACTCTTCTCTGCTGCCCCCATAGTTTGTGGCACACTACTAACTCTTCACCTGCTGCCTCCTTTCTGCTCTATTTTAACCCCCCCCTCATAGTTTCTCTTGTTCGATAGGTTTGCTGTGAATCTCGAGGGCCATAGGAAATATTAATACCTGTTATTTAGAGCGCTTAGAAAGGGTAAGCGTGCTGTATTTAGCACTATAAAAACACACATTATATCGCACTATTCATGCTCTTCATCTGTGCCTTAGAAATGAGTTGTTTTACTCTATCAGTGACCGCATCCCTTCCTCTAAACATTGGAGATCCTGCGGCCTGGAGCCTCTGAGAACAGCTGGCGGTGACCCGGCCCTGACCCCTTCGGTATTATGTGCAAGGCTTTCAGGGCTGGAGAGCAGTCAGTCACACTGTGCTGACGCTTGTCAGGTCTCACACCAGCACTCAGTCCTGAACCAAAGCGCTGAGACTTGAGCCCACGCTTATGAAGGGGACACTGTAAACTATGAGTCCCAGAATGCCGAGCTCTCCTGGCTAAAAAACTCCAGAAAAGGCTGAAGGTTGGACACGTGACCGTAGTCAAATTAACATCGACGCGGCCACGCACTAGGATCATCTCTGGGTAAGGAAATAGTTTGTGATTTACTGTTTTTGGGGTATTTACATTTTTTTTGTATCAATTACTTAGTTGCCCATGCCTGATATTCCTTATATTGTATCTGCTCTCCAGTGGCTTCAAAGAATAACATTTAAATAAGTTGTCAGTTCACATTTTCTGTATAGTTAGCCATGAATGCAATGTAGGGGTTGGTTCTTGGGCACTCCACACTTGTGGTGGAATCGCAGCATCGCAATGGACCTGACGATTTTAAATCAGTGTAAATGTGCTTTGCTCTTTAGGCTTGCATTAACAGCAATTGGAAGAGAATTTTAAGCCTCTTAATCAAATGTATATATTTTCAACATTGATGAGGACTGCGGATTGATTTATATTTTTTATGACTATGATCACTGTTTGTGACACTGCAAAGTCTTCTTAGACGTTCAGCCTCCTCCTTTGATTCCACAATTCACTTTTTTGGTGTTTCTAAGGACTGAATGGTTGAGATTTGGTCGATTCTCTCTGGTTGAATTTTGTGTCCTTTTTAGGTTGAGGACTGCGTCGCACTCTGTGTGTGTGGGGGGGCCTCTGTGTGTGTGTGTGTGGGGGGGGGCTTTGCACTACTAACTCTTCACCTGCTGCCTTCTTTTTGCTCTATTTTAACCCCCCCTCATAGTTTCTCTTGTTTGATAGGTTTGCTGTGAATCTCGAGGGCCATAGGAAATATTAATACCTGTTATTTAGAGCGCTTAGAAAGGGTAAGCGTGCTGTGTTTAGCGCTATAAAAACACACGTTATATCTTCATCTGTGCCTTAGAAATGAGTTGTTTTACTCTATCAGTGATCGCATCCCTTCCTCTAAACATTGGAGCTCCTGCGGCCTGGAGCCTCTGAGAACAGCTGGCGGTGACCCGGCCCTGATCCCTTCAGTATTATGTGCAAGACTTTCAGGGCTGGAGAGCAGTCAGTCACACTGTGCTGCCGCTTGTCAGGTCTCACACCAGCACTCAGTCCTGAACCAAAGCGCTGAGACTTGAGCCCACGCTTATGAAGGGGACACTCTAAACTACGAGTCCCAGAATGCCGAGCTCTGCTGGCTAAAAAACTCCAGAAAAGGCTGAAGGTTGGACACGTGACCAGAGTCAAATTAACATTGACGCGGCCACGCACTAGGATCATCTCTGGGTAAGGAAATAGTTTGTCATTTACTGTTTTTGGGGTATTTACATTTTTTTTGTATCAATTACTTAGTTGCCCCTGCCTCCTTTGATTCCACGATTCACTTTTTTGGTGTTTCTAAGGACTGAATGGTTGAGATTTGGTCTATTCTCTATGGTTGAATTTTGTGTCCTTTTTAGGTCGAGGACTGCGTCGCACTCTGTGTGTGTGTGTGGGGGGGCTCTGTGTGTGTGTGGGGGGGCTCTGTGTGTGTGTGGGGGGGCTCTGTGTGTGTGTGGGGGGGGCTCTGTGTGTGTGTGTGGGGCTGTGTGTGTGTGTGTGTGGGGCTCTGTGTGTGTGTGTGTGTGTGTGTGGGGCTGTGTGTGTTTGTTGGGCTCTGTGTGTGTGTGGGGCTCTGTGTGTGTGTGTGTGGGGCTCTGTGTGGATAGTGTTTTTTGTCGGTGGCTCTATGTGTGGGTGGCTCGGTCTGTGTGAGGGTGGCTCTGTGTAGGTGGCTCTGTGTGTGTGAGGGTGGCTCTGTGTAGGTGGCTGTGTGTGTTGGTGGCTCTATGTGGGTGTAAATGCAATAGGCCATGCATATGCGAGCGATTAAGCTATTGGCATTGTACATGACAATGCCATTTATTTAACAATTAAACTATTGGCAATGTAAATGACAATGCTTTTTATTTATGATTTAGAAAAAAAAAAGTCATGAGCAAGGCCAATAGCTCTACCTTTAATAATGCTGAGACCATTGCATTGTAAATGCTTGTTTATTCAAAGTACCACAGAAACGGATGAATGGATTTTGATTACATTTGCCATGAATATACATGATAGTGCCTAGATGATCCATTTTGCTATTGTAAGTGATGTTATGAGTTATAAGGACTAAAACATTGTAATATCTGTTGTCTCTTATGTAGCATAATACTACTAAAAGTAGCAAGGAAATCCAAAAAGTAAACAAGACTGCATATGTAAAATTTCAGATTTACTACTTGAAAAACTGAATGACCCATTAATGAAAACCAATAGACACATATATAACAAATATAATACATCTTTTTCTACATATGTTTTCTTTGCATGCTCTCTGGTTTAGAAAATAAAGCTGTGCCCAACAATTCAAACAAAAACCATCTTCCTTATCAGTGGCAGAGGGCAATTTTGACAGTGAGGGGGGAGGGCCACACACATACATGCTCACTCACACCCATGCACTCACCAACAGAGGCACACACAGATTCTCAACGAATTCATATTGTAAGAAAACAGGGCTTTTGTAGATGTCCCCCAATTGTACTACTAGATGTTGGTTTTCGACAGTGCACTGAAGCTCTATTGCTAGTGCTCACTCGCTAAAACTGTTGTGTGAATTGGTAATCCCAATTGACAAATACTTTTCCCCCCCTAATAAGTTCCTAGTATTTGGTACTAGGGGGACCCAGGGCATGGGTTGTATAGGGGTCCCCAGGGCTGCAGCACAGTGTTGTGACACCCTGAGTGGCCCACGCTAACTACTGACAGCATGCAGGCCATTGCAGATTGCAGGCGCAGTGCAAACTCCTCAAACTCGACTGTGCTATCCCCATGTGAGGCACAGTTAATACACAATTTTTAATATAGGCCAGGCACCCCTAAGGAAGGCCTCCTATGTCGAGAAGGCAGGGTAAAGTATATTAAGGGTGAGGACACATAAGTGCAAGCGTATATGTCCCTATATTGGCGTTCCACATTGGAAACTACCAGAAGTGTTAGCGGTTAATAGGATAACAAGGGCTGCCACTCAGGCATTCTTGAGGAGGCAGCACCATTATGATAAGACCAAAATATGTCATGTTTGGAATGAAACAACGTGCCTTCTCATCCCTGACACACATCCTGTGTCTTGGGTGATGTGGCATGTACCTAGGTGGCTACCTTAGAGATTTCCCACCTAGTTGCCTCAGCTTCTCTGTGCTTCCCACGTTTGCTGCCGCCAAGTCAGGATTCTAACCTCCCGCCAGGCAGTGTGATCACTTGCAGGAGTCAGGAATAAAGGCTTGGAGAGGACGGAGGTCACACCTGCCTCCTCCCAAGCAGACTAGTAAAGTGGCACATTAAAGCTGTGATCTTCACAGGCTGCACCACCTCTGATATGCCTCTGATATGCATCAGGGCTGACTCCCAGTGGAGGAAACAGTCCTCGCCCTGCACCAGGCACATTTGCACCTGGACAGGTGGAAAATTAGCCAGGCTAGGAGCTGTACACCCCCAGAAGGCTAGCCACACCTCCAGGATTAGTCTGGACTGTACACTAAAATCAGATTCCTGTAATATTTGGATGTGGTAGAATAGAGGGTTCTGGGTAGAAAAGGTGACCCACACCCCAGGGCGGACTAGCTGCCCATTGGCTACTAGCTGCTACATCCCTACCTCTCCTAAATCTAATATTTAAGGGACCTCGTGGCACCAGAACCTCTGTTCTGAACAACCTGCATCAAACAGGCCAGAAGAAGAGACCCGCACCAGCGACAAGACTTGCCCAAAGCTAAAGAGCGATATCCTGCACCTATAGTAACGCTCCTGGAACTGCCTGAGTGAGACTCGTCCTAGGCTATCTCTCGGTTCCCCCATTCAGAGGAACCCCTTTGGAAGCCTGAAGCACCCTCATACTCCTCTGGACTAGTGGCACTAGTCCCCAGGAAACTGCAGATAAAACACCTCAGATCCTAAGAAATGCTGGCCATCGGGCCCTCCGAGGGATCACCCAAATCCAGAAGGCCTACTGCATTGTGGGAACTGTAATACTTCCTTCCACAAAGTTACAAGCAGCTACCACATTCCCCTGAGCCACCAGACGTCAAAGTTACTTTCTCCTCTACTTACTGCAGCCCAAGCCTGTTGGTCGCCAGTCCGATTACCGACCCCTTTTGTTGACGCTGCATTAAGAGGGAATTCTATCTGACATTTGACCGACATCAGTAAACACACCGGTATTGTCTTTTTGCATCTTTTGCCCCCACAGCATTATAACAGTGGTAAAAGTAGCTCCTGTTCAGCACCTAGGACAACCAGGACAACTCTGCACCTGGGCTCCGCAAGCCAGGTAAAATTGAACTGACTGTCGTGGCTTGGTCTGGGACCCACATCCTTTTTACCCTGCAAAGGTACAACGTAACTCGACCTGCAAGTGACCGATTGTCACTAGTGTTTATTTTCCCATTGACCGCAATGTAAAAGTTTCACTGGATTATTTTGCATTGATTTTCATTTTTTCAAAAATCTATAACTCCAGTTATATGTATGCCTTTACGTTCGGCTTGGAGTCAAAATTAAGATAAAAATGCATTTTATTCTTATAAATTGGTGTTGGATTTCTCTTGAGTCGTGTCAATTACTTATCTTCCATGTTGGTAGGCTGAAATGCTTAACACAAGTTCTTCTAGTAAAGCCTGACTGCTCTTTGCCAAACTACTAGGACTGAGCTAAGGATTTATTAGTATGAATCCAAGTACAATTTCTAGGAAATCATGAAAGTATTAGATGGTGAAGACTAACCCCCACACCACATGATACTCCAATTTCTTACACATACATAAATGCACACACCCACCAAACATTCAAAAACAAAAAACTTACCTGTCCTGCAGCTCCGAAAGAGGAAAGCGTCAGATGTCCTAGAAGGGTTTGGTTTCCTGCCTTCTCTCATTGGGTGACCTTAGGGTCTAAGCACTCTCACTGCTGACCCCTTCCCATTCTGTAATGAGGTGCCATTGATTGGCACTCGGCACTGGGAACTTTGGAATTTAAAACAGAAGCGCCCAGTCCCGACACAATCAGTGACACTCCTCTCATCACAAAGGTGATGGTCTTGAAAGACTTTCACCAGGCTGAGGAGGTCACGCCCGCAGGCCTGTGAAATCATCAGCCTGGCAAAGTTCAGCTCAGGCAGCAAGGAGGAGGCACATTTAGCGCATGTATAGCTCCTGGCTGCCAGACCTGAACAAGAAGAATGTCCGTCAGGCTGACCTTTGCTAAGCTTGACACAGACACCTCCTCTCTGGAAAAAGGTAAGGGGGTATGGCACCTTCGCCCACATAGATGGGCCGAGCTGTTCTTTGCATACTGCTGTGCAACAAAATGAAAAAGCGACCTAGCAGTGAACTACACTAGTATTTGGAATACATGATAAATGTCCACTAGAAAAAAAAATAGTAATTTTCATAACAGCAAAGATTGGCTTTCATTCACTTTGGGTTTCATATGCAGCACAATACTACTAAAAGTAGCAAGGAAGCCCAAAAAATAAAGTAGACTGCATATGTAAGATTCAGACTTACTACATGAACAACTAAAAGACCGATTTATGATCACATGATTATGTAAACTAATAAACAAATACACAAGTACAATAGATAAAAATAAAAAAGTCACATTCAATCTTGCTCCCTAATAACTTTCCACCCATCTGACGAATCACCAGATAACTTTCCAGACCTACAGTATTTTCTACATTTTTTGATTATAGAAATGTTTGTGGTGAATCATTAAGGGTTGCAAAGAAAAAAGGTGCGCCCCAAAATGCATTTTCCATAGACTATTGTATTAGACTTAGCACAAAAACGGGTGAACACATTTAGATGAAATTTGGCAGGATTATACATTGTAGTACACAGATGATCCTTTTTGGGTACTGAAGGTAAGTAGGGTAACTATTATTTAGGTTATAAGGCATTTAAACGTAGTGATATCTTTGACAGCTCTACATTTGCAGAATTTTGTGAAATTTAGCAAAAATACCGGGATACAGAGCGAGGACAAACCATAATCTGATGGGGTAATAACTGCCTTTAAAAAAGGTTAAGCCGGGGGCGTGGCTAAGGAAGCCATCATGGCGGACGCAGCTTAGCAGAGCTCCGTCCCGCCGCTGAAATATCCGCCTAATTATCCTTCCTCCCCCGCACCCGACGAAATCCCGGTGCGGTGAGGTGTAGCTGAAGGTGCCTGGCAGCTGTGGCGCAAGTTTGAGCCGTGTTGCAACATCGGAGGAGGCTCCACAACACTCGGGACCGCAGCGGCCTGCTGCGGCGTGCGGCGCCGGGGACCTCGAGTTTGGCGACGCCGGGCCGTGAAAACGGCAGGCGGCGGCTGCGAGGGCGCTGGCCCGGCGGTGCAGACGGACACCTTGGCGCCATAACAGTACAAACGGACGAGTGCAGGGCTCCTACAGACACAAGGCGCTAGCAGACCTTTACCTGGCGGTGAAAACAGACAGCCGGAGGGATCTCCGGAGCCCCGGTGCCCGTGGTCCACTGGCGCCGGACCCAGGAGATGGGACGGCGATCGTGTGCGAGGCCCGGAGCGGACGGGCTGCCGCTGCTTTCCTGGTGACCGTGCCGGCCGGCGGACAGTGAACAATACATCAGTGTCTCCGTGCCATCTGGAGGTGTAGACGGCAGTGAGCGCCCTGGTTTCGACGCTTGGGGCGGCCATCTTGTGGCTGAGGAGACCGCGGGAGACATCCACTCTGGGACACAATTAGTCTGCCTGCTCTCACAGCTTCGAGTCCGCATATCCTGCTAGTCTGAGACCAGGGGCCCCCCGGCGGATCAACATATACAGCGAACTGTGGTGCATTTGAGGGGAAGACACCGGAGACGGACACTGTAAGTTGCGACTGGCGACCGAGGCCTGGTCTACCGGCTAACTACTACTTGGGCCTGTGGCGGCGGAGATGCGGGGCTGCCGGGTCTTGGGGGAAGCCTCCTGGGAGAAGTGTGAATACGGGGGGACCCCAGTGGAGTGGAGCAAGACACGCAAAAGACACCGGGAAGGGCTAGACGGCTGTCCTACCCAACACTGACCATGACCAGAGGCGGGAACAACGGTGGAACTTCGAAGCAGGGGCCCATAGATAACTTTACTGGCCCCAGCGGACTCACCGGAGCCTCCGGGGGTGCCCAGGCCCTAGGGCAGGACAATGCAGCGCTTTTGGCGGCGATTACCCAATCTAGGGACACATTAGACGCCAAAGTAGGCGCTGTTGGGGCGAATATTGCCCTGCTACGCCAAGACTTGCGAAATGCGGTGGCCCGCATAACTGAAGCAGAGGCCCGGATCACCGGGGTGGAAGACGATGTGGTGATCCTAAAGAGGAAGGTGGCTCACATGGAAGGCATACAGAAAGGTCTGGCGCTCCGAGCAGAGGATGCTGAAGGACGGGCCCAGCGCAATAACTTACGCTTTGTCGGCTTTCCAGAGGACTGCGAAAAAGGCAACATGGAGGCCTTCCTCACAGAATGGCTAGAGAGCTGGCTCCCGCCGGAGTCCCTCTTTCGCTGCTTCGTTATTGAACGGGCCCACAGAGCGCCAACTCAAAAAACGCCGGCTGGCGAGCTCCCCCGGCCAGTCATTGCCAAGCTGCTCAATTATCATGATCGAGACACCATCCTGAAGCAAGCACGATTGAAAGAACCTCTCCAATGGAATAATCGGAGGATCTTGATATTCCCGGACTATACACGGCTGGTGCAGCAACAGCGCTAGTCCTTGACGGCAGCTAAAGCTCGTCTGCGGGGCCCCAAAATTCAATATGCCCTGCTTTATCCAGCACGTCTACGGGTGATCTATCAGTCCCGCACAATGTTTTTCAACTCTCCTGAAGAGGTGTTCACCTGGACGGATGAGACAGTCCGAATCAGACCACATACTCCACCAGCTCGAGACTCAGACTCATCCTCTTCAGCACTGCCGCCTCGAACGCCCTGGCGTTCACGAAGCAGAAGTAACTGGAGATCTCGCTCCTCGAAACGCTCCCCTACTAAAAGAAGGAACACAGAAGGAACTAATCCTCCAGACTCGCCGAAGGTAGATCCATGAGAAATGTGGGACGCAGGTTATTCGTCACATGAAGGTGGCATGTTCTAGTTGGAGTAGTGGTTGCTGATGGACAACCTGGAGAAGATATAGACACATAACACAAATATGAGCAGACAAGTATAAACTTCTTGCACGGGATGTGGGTTGGGTTGGGTGGGACGGACTTAAAAGACGGACACGTGCCTCACATTGGGGAAGTTAGCGCCTCTAACGAGGCAGTTGTAACGTTCTGGGGCTGTTGGTGGGGATCCATTGGCATAGACAGTCTAGAGTCTCCCGTTTGAGATTAGAGATGTATTATACCGCGACAGGTACTTCAACGTTGCTGAGGTATGGGGAGGGGGGAGTTGGGGAACGTTTGCGGGGATGCCAGTTGAATGGGGACATGGAGGGAGGGTGGGGAAGGGACCGTGGGAGGGATTCGGGGAAGGGGGATGTGGGCTGGGAGTTGTTTAGCACACGATTGTCTCAAGCGATACTGTTGGGGGGTTTTGGCCAGATGTACCCATTGATACAGACACAATTTCAACTACGCTTAGATGGGGGCTGATAGTGTTGAGCCGAGTCGGGCCAGAGATCAAATGAAAGTGCTGAGTTGGAATGTTCTGGGCATGCTTGACAAGATTAAGAGGGGTGCGGTGTTGAGGCCGGGGAAGAGGGAAAAAGTGGATGTCCTACTACTACAAGAAACACACTTAATGGGTAACAAAATGTTGAGCCTACAGAGATACGGATACAATCAGGTTTATCATGCCGGCTTTGTCAGGGGGTCTCGGGGAGTAGCGGTCCTGGTGCATCGCAGACTAGCTTACACCCACACGAAACAGTGGATAGATCCTCAGGGCCATTATGTCTTTATACAAGGGATGTTGGGTGCCGAACCAATAATAATAGGGAGTGTGTACGCCACGCCCCCACTACAGTGGGCACTGATCGAAAAATTATTCACTGTGTGGACTGAAATTCCTGAGAGCCTGGCTGTGATCGGGGGGGGGGATTGGAACGATGTCATGCAGTGTCGGCTCGACCGACTTCGACCTGGAGATGGTTCTATTGCAGATACCCCCACTAAACTGCATGACATGGTCCGAGGCATGGACTGGGTGGACACTTGGCGTTACCTCCACACACATGAACGTGAATACACTTATGTCTCGGCGGTCCACCACTCGTTCTCGAGGTTAGACTACATATTTGTCCCGTCCGCGGTAGTGACCAGGGTGGTCTCGGCGTCCATTCTGCCGCGTGGATTGTCAGATCACTTCCCGGTAGAGATAGCACTCACCCTTGGTAAGGGGAGACAATCATTTCGATGGCGCCTTTCCACCTGGAACCTGCAGCAAGAAGCCTACCAGCACCATATGGAGGTTGCGATAGCCCGATACTGGGAAGAGAACTTGGGTACGGTGTTGGATGCACAGACGGCCTGGGAAGCCCTGAAACCCACACTTCGTGGCATAGATATAGCTTGGTGTACGGCGGCGCGCCGTAAATGAAAGGAGGAATTAGTGCAAGCGGCGGCGACAGTAGAACACCTAGAGACTCAATGTACAGTCGCGGGCCGCCATGAGGAGGTAGGGCAGCTGCTCTTAGCACAACAAACATACGCGTCCCTGCTGCTGGACGAGGCTCGGCAAGTTTGGCTTGCGACGAGAAGCAGAATATATCAATGGGGGGACAAATCTAGCACAATGATCCATAGGCTCGGTCAGAGGATATTTCAGGCACAGGAGCTGCCGGGCCTCAAAGATGATACAGGCACCTCCATCTCAGCCCCTAAAGAGCTAGCGAATAGCTTTGCTGGTTACCTAGCGGCCCAATACGCTCCGAAAGATATCCTTCCGGAGCTAGACGTCGATAAATTGATAGCGGACCTTCCACCCCGTGCGCTCCCAGATGATGTGCGAGAACGCCTCGAGGCCCCGCTCTCGGCGGAGGGATTGGGCACAGCTCTAGGGGAACTTAATACCGGCAAGGCTCCAGGGCCCAACGGCTTTCCAAGGGAGTTCTTCAAACGATACCATCTTTAATTGGGGCCCCATTACAAAGCTGCCCTGGAGGCGGCGAGAAAACGAGGGCCTTCTGCCAGTTGACTGGCGACATGCAGAAATAGTGGTGTTCTGCAAGCCGGGTCGCCCTCCAGACCGACATGAGTCCTACCGACCGATTTCCCTCCTAAATATTGAAGCCAAAATACTAGCCAAGGCGCTTGCGAAACGACTACTTCTACATATCACAGATCTCATTCACCCGGCCCAGGCTGGGTTTATGCCCCACAGGGCGACCAGGCACAACATCCGACGCGCGCACGTTGCAATAGAGGCGATGAGTAAGACCGGAGACCAGGCAGCACTGTTACTAGCAGATATTGACCGGGCCTTTGACTCCCTGAGTTGGACATACTTCTTCGCACTCCTTCCACGTCTTAACATAGGACCGCACTTCATGTCCTATATTCGGCTGCTGTACACCGACCTAACAGCCTCGGTGAGGGTGGCCGGGGAGTCTTCGGCGATCTTCATAATAGGGCGCGGTACCAGGCAGGGGTGCCCCCTCTCGCCATACCTATTTGCCCTAGCAATGGAACCGTTAGCGGTTGGGTCCGGATGGACGCGCAGCTGAGAGGTTTCGAATGGGAGGCAGGACCATCGGACAGGATTGCATTATATGCGGATGATGTCCTTTTCTTTCTTACAAACGTGAATCGGTCCGGCCCACGCGTCCTAGAGATCATGAAAATCTTTGGGGAAGACTCAGGATTGTACCTTAACCCGCGGAAATCCACACTTTGGACACTGGGAGACTGCTTTGAGATAGAGTCGTGGGCTGCGATGCTGCAGAGGGCGGCAGAGGGCGGCAGGGGGCCTTAAATACCTAGGGGTCTTTTTGACAACCTCGCCGGCCATTGCTTGGGAGCGTAACATAGTTCCGGTGTGGGATAGGGTGCAACAAGAAATGAAATGCTGGTCCCGTATGCCCCTTAATATATACGGCAGATCCGCAATATTTAAGATGGTTGCTCTTCCCCGCATGCTGTATCAATTGCAAAACCACATGTACCCAATCCCAACACAGTAGTTTCGGCAAATTAACTCTGCTTTGAGCCAGTTTCTTTGGGTCGGAGGTGCGTCACGAGTAGCCTTGCGCACCTGCTTTTTGTCCACATATTGTGGGGGACTAGCGACATCTGATATGTTATCCTACTATCAAGCCTCCCATCTGGTGGTCCTTAATGACTGGTGGTGTGGTGATAGGGGGGACCCGGCGTACGCCCTCGAAAGGTACCTCATGGACCCAAATACCATTCACACTGTCCTTTATTCGGCACGCCTGCGAAAACGACTGCCTAATGCAACACAAGTTGTCTTTCTGATCTGGCGACAATCGCTGCGTCGTATGGGATGGTGGGGGAAATTAACAAGGGAGACCCCACTTTGGCACAATGGGCAGCTGCCGTCCCTAATGTCATTGCGAGGCTTTGAAGGCTGGGACTCGATAGGCATTTCAGCATTAGGCCATGTTCTGAAGGGCACGACCCTTAAATCATTTCAGGACCTTAGTAGCGAATTTGCCATGCCCCGCACGCAATTCATCCGATACCTGCAGTTGCGGCACGTCCTTACACCCACAATCGCAGCCTTGGACACCCTGCCTGAATTCAGCCCAATAGAGGCAAAGGTATTCATGGGAGACCTAGAAGAAAAGAAAATATCCCGCATATACCAGTCACTAGCTACGCATTGTTCTTCAGACCTGCAGCCACTCAGAGACCGTTGGGTGAGAGACGTAGGAGAGCTTGGAGAGGAGGATTGGCGGGAGGCTCTTGAATCCCCTAGGGGGGGCGGCTATAGCTGTACGCCTACGCCTCAAACAATTCAAATACTTACACCGTGCTTATTATACGAGGGAGAGGCTATGGAAGACCGGTCTAATTGAGTCCCCCGAATGCCTGCGGTGTCGTTATGAAATAAGTGGCCTCCTACACACGGTATGGGACTGTGGTGGTCTGGTGAGATTCTGGACGGGTGTGTGGGATTGTCTATCAGAGATGCTGGGATGGGACCTCCCCCGTACATCGAAATTAGGATTATTACATGTGTTAGAAGGGGTGGGGGGCAAAATCTACAAAAGGCACCTGCTCCTACTAGGCCTTACCCTGGCAAAAAGAGATATTTCACAGGCCTGGAAGGATCCCAGGGCTCCCAAAGTGGTTGCGTGGAAAAAAGGCCTCGACTTTTGCATGGGACTGGAGAAGCCGGTGTTCTTGGCCAGGGGCTGTCCCAAAAAACATTATAAAATATGGAAACGGTGGGCGGATTACAGGGGCCTGTGGCTGGGGCCTCCGACACCAACGAGAGAAATGGAAGAACCAGTGTGATGGGTATATTAATGGTATACTATAGACTTTGATGTATTCACGCTTACCCTGTACAGTATTGATGAGACGTTGTGAAAGGGGGGGGGGGGGGAGGGGGAGGGAGGGATTAGGGAAGTTGGGGAGAGGGGCGGGGGGTTCAGGGGGGGGAATTTTTCTACATAAATGAATGCATCGCTATATATACTGTAATATACAGGCTACAGCTCCTCCGGAATGCGGAGTGCTGTGTGTTTTTCTATGCGATCTCTCAATAAAAACGTTTTGAAAAGAAAAAAAAGGTTAAGGCAGCCACGTTGTTTAAGGTCACTGTGCGAAGGGTCTGGCTTAGGGCCTTAGATACAGGTGGGTACTAAGTTTTATATTTTCCCTAACAATTATCACTTCAGTAAAGTGGTAATAGAGTGAAAAATAATGTGAAGTTTCTATATATTTTAAAACAATGTTACAGAGTACTGCAGTACTACCAAAAAAGTACATACTTTTATGGGGGGAAATGTCTTTACAAATTAGAACAACTCTAATGCACTATAGTTCACAACTATGATGTAGAACAGTTTAGTTACCTTTTTTAAAATATTTAAATCTGTAAAAAAAAAAATATGAAAATACCTAAAAAATACAGCGCAGCTTAAAATAATAAAAAAAGAAGCATTTCCTTAAAAATACAGTACTTTATAGGTACTAACACAGTACCATAAACTCATTAAAAGTATGTAAAAAAACAATTAAGAAAAATGTTACTTACCCAAAGAGTATCTGTTCATGCCATGTAGTGCTGTAGATTCACATGGTGTGCATACTTCTGCCATGCATGTTTTTGGCTCGGACATGTACAACTTGTGATGACAATCTAAAGTAAAGTTAAACACAGATACACAGATAACATCTGCAACAAACACAGGTGACCAAGCAGGTGAGTGGGTGCATGTAAATCTACATCACTACGTGCCACAAACAGATGCTTACAGGGTAACATTTCCCGTTTGTAGCATGTGTAGCTGTAGATACACATGATGTGCATAGATTGTAAAGCAGTATTCCCAAAAGCGGCAGATAGCCTGAGGATGTTGCAGAAGATTGGAAAAGTGGCGTGCGGGCCAAGACATCCACACAATAATGTTTAGTGAACATGTGAGGGGTGGACCATGTAGCTGCTCTGCAGATGTCATCCAGAGGTGGAAGTGGAGCATTGCGAGAGAGGGACAGGTAGGAGCCTTATTGCTTTGGCATAACTGGTTTGTATGCACTCAACAAGCCAACGCGCAACACCTGCTTTAGAAATAGTCTGCGTCTTGTGTGGTTTGGAAAAAGACACAAACAGATGTTGTCTTACTGGAGGGTTTTGTTCTGTCACTGTAATACATGAGCGCCCTTTAGACATCCAAGGTATTTAGAGCGCATTGCACTACAGACTCTAGATGTGGGAAGAACACTGGGAGTTCTATTGTTTGGTTGAGATGAAAACTGGAGACTACCTTGGCTAGGAATTAAGGGTAGGTTCTTAGAACCACTCTATCATGATGCAACTGGAAGAAAGGTTCTTCCATGGTGAGAACATGCATTTCTCGGACACATCTAAGGGAAGTTATGGCCTCCAAGAAAGTCACATTCTAGAACAGAAAATTAAAATGGGCAAGAGTGAAGTGGTTTTAAAGCAGTGGCCAGTAGTTTAGTGAGTGTTATGTGAAGTTCCTCACCAGAGGTGGGTGGGTGGGGGGGAGGGGGGGGGGTGAAGCATTGTGGGATAACCTGTTTGAGTCCTTCCATAAAAGCCTTAATTACTCGCATTCTGAAAATCGAAGTGTGCTGCCTATTTTGAAGGTACCCTGCTACAGCAGCTAAAAGGAATCAGAAAGAATAATAGGCAAGGGCCAAATTCTGTGAGTGAAGGAAAAAGAATGTCCTGTGCAGAGGCTGTGAGAGGCTCAACATGCCTAGGAAGGCAGTAGTGGATGAACCATTTCCACGTAGCAGCATAGCAGGCTCTAGCTGTGGGCCCACATGCTCCTTTCGGACTGGTCATACACTCTGCAGGGAAGTTAAGGTAGACTAATTCTAAGACCTCAAAAACTAAATCACAAGATTGAGTTGCTCTGGGTTGGGATGCCTGAGAGTGCTTGGTTTTGAGGAAGAGCTGGCTGGCGTGTCCAGGTTGGAACTACTAGGATGAGAGTGAAAGATGTCTACCTCAGCTTCCACACTATGAATGGAAGGAGTGAGAGAGGCAGGAAAACATAAGCAAATTTCCCTGATCAATTCATCCATAGGGCATTTCCTATGAACTGTGGAAGCCTGTAAGTGAAGCTTTGGCATTTTGCGTTTTTGGCGGAGACAAACAGGTCTATCTGCGGGAACGTTCAAGGATGGGAGTAGGGTTTGGGGGTGGAGGTCCTACTTGAGGAGTTGTTGGTACGTCCTGCTAAGCCGGTCTGCCAAGTCTTTGTCCATTACGGGAATGTATTAAATGAGCAGATGTACCTTGTGATGCTTTGCCCAGTGCCAAATACTCTGGGCTGGAGCAGACAACTGGAGTGAGCATGCCCCCCCCCCCCTAATTTTGAGGGTAAAACATGGCATCCGTGTTGTCCGTCCAGACCAGGACTACCTTCTGCTGGGTGAGGGGAAGGAATGACCTGAGGGCCAACTGCATAGGTAACAGCTCTAGGTGACTGATGGGAGCCCCTGCTGGGCAGGTGTCCACACCGCTTGGCTGGTGTGGTAATGTAGGTTTGTGAGGAAAAGTGGGATACTCAGGATGGACTTACCGGGAAGTCATCCTGGGGAGAACCGCCACATCAAGCTACACCCCTAAAATGGGACTTAATCAAACGACCACAATCATGCTCATCTCGTGTCTGTCCACAGCAAAAACTTAGATGTCACCAACGACCTGGAAACAACACATGAGGATGCCAGAAACACTCTTTTGGAACCAATGAAAGGAATCGTACAGCAAGAGGAGGGGTCGGAGATGGTTGGCGCGCTGGAAACAGGAAGCAAGTCAAGGAGAGAAGATGGCCCCTGGGCGTGGAACTGCCAAGATGCGAGACCTGGAAAAGAAGACGCGGGACCCGAGAGAGAAGATGCGGGACCCGAGAGAGAAGATGCGGGACCCGAGAGAGAAGACGCGGGACCCAAAGCCGAAACCGGAGAACCGGACCAGAGCTGGTGCGAAGATTGGTGGTGTCCGGAGGAGGCTGGGGAGCGGCCGCAACTCTGGATAGTTGCAGCGGAGCCGGTGAGTGATAACGGCTCAAGGGAAGGTGGGTTGTGGGAATCGAGTGGTAGAACCGGGATAGGCTACGATTAAAGGGAGAGCGTTCTGCATAGGCGGGGTGGAGACTCTGAACAAATATCCCGGCAGCATTCTGACGTTATCTTTTCCTCAGGTTATATTCTTCACCAACTTTAAAGACCTGCACAACTCACTATTTCCCCGATTCCTTAGGCACTGAATATATGCCCTTCCCTCACTATTTCTCCACCCCTCCCCCCCCCAGCAGGACATACAGAATTCTATCTACACAATGGTGTGGTGACGGTTATTTCAACTTCTATTGAAACCATCCCTTATCTCACGGTTCCTCCTCTTCTTCTTCTTCTTCTATGAGCCTTCGAGGAGACCACCCTTCCACCAAGCAAGAGGAGCCAGTCCAGCCTTCCGTGGGATCCCAGACCAGCTCAGATTCTTCACAGAACACTTCGGATGAAGAACAGGAAAAATCACCTATAACTCCTGTCACTGCTCATATTGAAAATAAAAATCCTCCTTTACACCAAATAATAAGGCCTCCTCGCCTGTTTATCAAACCTGCCCTCCCACAAGTGGTGTCAGAAGTGGGATTGAGAGGCAAAATGGAGGCCTCCTTGGCAAAAATGGCCGAAAATCAGGAACATTTAGGAAAAGTAATGGAACGCTTTCTAACAGTTGTTGAGGAAGACAGCGGCAAGTTCCAGCAAGCACTCACAGGCCAAGGACAAACCCATGGAGCTGCAATGGACAAAATAACAGAAGCTCTTGGACATCAAAAAGGTCCCACTGCCCTACCCTCTGTAGTATTACAGCGGTATGTAAATGGGGAGAACCCAGACTATTTCTTCAATCATTTTGAAAGAATGGCCACAGCCGCATCCTGGCCCGCAGAAAAGTGGGGCCAATATTTAGGTCCACTCCTGTCGGGAGACCTACAGGCAGCATATCAGGCTGCTACCCTCAAGGAACAGTTCCCTATGCCGAGATAAAAAGGTGTATCATAGAAAGGCTAGGAGTGGACGATGAAACCTATAGATTGAAACTGAGACAAATAAAGGAAGGTCCCCAAGAAACTCCTCGAGCTCATACTTTAGGGTGAACAACATGGCAGATAGGTGGTTAAAACCCGCTACCACTGACAAGGATGGGATTATGGCTAAAATCTATCTACAGCAGTATTTAACTTCTCTTCGTCCACCCATACAACGTTGGGTTAGACAACAGGCTAATCTCACGTTAGAAACAGCCGTTGAAATAGCTAGTGCCTACAACAGAGCACATGAGATACAAAAATGAAGAGAGGAACCCACAGGAAAATCTGGGGGACAGACGACTCATCGTCCTCCACGAACACCGATAGTGAAGAAACCCGAACCATTAGCTATTGTACCTAATGCCCTTTTTCTCTGACCCCCTTCTATGGGCCCTCAGTGTTTCCAATGTGGAGGGATAGGACACATCGCTAGGTTCTGTCCCCAAAAGGAAGAACCAATGGAAATAGGGATGACTCGAAACTACTATTGCTCACCGACAGAAAGGAAACCACCTCCCTACAGGTGCACAGTATCAGTAAACGGACATCCAGTAACTGCCTTAGCAGACACGGGGTGTTTGCATAGTGTGGTAAGACCCCAGGACCTAGGTAACAAGGTGGGACCAATTGACAGGGCCGTTGCCATTAGGTGTGTCCATGGGGGCACAAAACCCTACCCCACTGCTCAAGCCCATATACAACATTCCCAGGATCCAGGAACCACGTTGACCGTAGGGTTAATACCATGATTACCTGAACAAGCCATACTAGGAAACGATTATCCAAAGTTACCACAGCTATTACATGGTACCCGTTCCCCAGCAGATGAAAATAAAGAGTGGTTATCAACAGCTCCATTTGCTCAAGAGGCGGATAAAGAGTGGCAACCTCCCAAACCCAGAAAAAGCAGAAGACAAAGGACAGCTGAAAAGGGAAAGAAGCAGTTGGTATTTCCTATCATACCCGATGACAACCCTTGGGAAACAGACAGAAATTTCTACGCGGCCCAACGAGAAGACTCCGTATTACAAGAACCTTGGAATAAGGCCCTTGATGGTGAAGATCCTCAACACGTAGGTCCTTACTTCTTTATAAAGAATGGGTTTTTGTACAGGAAAGGGAAACCTACTCAGAAAGCCCCATTGCTGATACCAGGTCTATTCAGGGAAAAAGTATTGTATCTAGCCCATAGCCACCTGTTAAGAGGTCATTTTGGAACCGAAAAGACTGAAAAACTGATTTTAGACCAGTTCTATTGGCCAGGAATATACCAGCAAGTTAAGCGATATTTACTGGAATGTCCCGTATGCCAAAGACAGCGCAGATACCAACCTCCCCGGGTGCCATTACGACCACTGCCTATTATCGATGAGCCATTTCGCCGCATAGGTATGGACATAATAGTGCCTTTACTGCCATCACGAAGTGGGTGCAGATACGTACTAGTCATAGTAGACTATGCTACGCGGTTTCCTGAGGCCCTTCCCCTACGTCGTCCGGATGCTGCCAATATATCCAAAGCTATGATTTGCGTTTTTTCAAGAGTAGGCTTCCCGAAAGAGATCCTAACCGATCAAGGAACACCTTTTGTATCCAGAATGATGAAGCAGGTCTGTGCTCAACTAGGGATTAAGCAGATCCGAACAGCTGCCTACCACCCACAAACAGATGGGTTGGTATAACGGTATAACGCCACCATAAAAACCATGCAAAAAAAACTATTGGCTTTAGAATCAAGGAAATGGGAAGATATGTTGCCGTTGGCCTTGTTCGCGGTTCGATGTAAGGAACAGAAAAGCACTGGGTATTCCCCTTTTGAGTTATTGTACGGTCACAAGCCCCGCACCTTACTAGATATGGCCCAAGAGAGATGGGAAGCAGAACCCAATAATAACAAACCTTTGACTGAGTATGTATCCGATTTGAGAACACATTTGAGCCAGATCCAGACCAATGTCCGCACCAACCTAGAAGACGCCCAAAATGCTCAAAAAGGACAGTATGACAAAGGGACTAAGGAAATATCATTCAAAGTGGGAGATCTTGTATTGCTGATGATGGCATCTTCAGATCAGAAACTAATAGGGCAATGGCAGGGTCCATACAAAGTCATGGAACAGGTAACTCCTGTGACATACCGCATTGAGACAGATCCCGCCAAGCACCTCTCCCAGATATATCATATCAAATTGCTAAAAAAATGAGAGGGTCCTTTGCCAGTGTCGGTAAACATTGTGGAGACACAGACACCCCTGTTCCACCAATGTATCGATCTTGAGTTACCACCACTGCTAAAAGAGGAGCTGTCACAAGCACTACAACCCCTGGGCAATACCTTTTCAAAATCTCCAGGTAGAACCACCCTTATCGAGCACACTATAAAAACACCACCAGGGAAGCGGGTTCGGTTACGACCATATCGGATACCCGAAGCCCGGCGTCAAACCTTAAGGGAAGAGATACAAAAGATGTTGCAAATGGACATCATTGAACCATCTGTGAGTGAGTGGAACTCACCCATTGTTCTCGTACCAAAACCAGACTCGTCAGTACGTTTTTGTATTGACTTTCGCGAGGTCAGTAAGATCTCAGAATTCAACACCTATCCCCGTCCCAGGGTAGATGAAATGGTAGAGAGAATAGGCAGAGCACAATATATTAGTACCTTGGATTTGTGCAAAGGTTATTGGCAGGTGCCACTCAGGAAACAGGATAGAGAAAAAACGTCTTACTCTACTCCCGATGGATTATATCAGTTCAAAGTGTTGCCTTTCGGCTTGCATGGGGCACCTGCAATATTTCAAAGGGCTATGAATGTGGTGTTAAAACCACAGGAGAAATATGCAGGCGCCTATATTGACGACATAGTCATTTATAGTGATACCTAGGAGCAACATTTGTTACACCTCTCACAAGTTGTACAGACATTAGGAGTACACAGTCTAAAGATAAATCCCGCCAAAAGTCACTTGGCTGCCCAGACAGTTCGATATCTGGGATACTTATTGGGGGAAGGAGTTATAAGACCCCAGACTTCAAAGCTAACAGCTATCTCCCAAACACCCTTACCTAGAACAAAAAATGATCTATGGGCTTTCTTTGGATTACTTGGTTATTATAAGCGATTTATCCTGGGATTTTCCCAAGTGGCGGCCCCCTTGACTGATCTACTTCAAAAATACGTCAGAACCTAAGAAATCTTGAAATCGCCCTCCCTCAGGTGGTACACTCCTTTGAAAAATTGAAAAGCTCATTGACCTCAGACGGTCCTGACCAGTCCTGATTATTCCGTCCCTTTATACTCCAAACAGACACCTCTGATCAGGGTCTCGGCGGTATTATCTCAGGAAACACCCCAGGGAGAGAAACAGACATTATACATCAGTCGCAAGCTTTTTCCCAGAGAGAAAAACTATGCGACAATTGAGAAAGAGGCCTTAGCCATTAAATGAGCCATAGAATCCTTACACTATTATTTAGAAGGAAGAGAATTCACCCTCTTTACAGATCATGCGCCCCTAGAGTGGTTAGCTAGAAATAAGGGAAACAATGAAAGGGTACTGAGATGGTTCCTATCCCTACAGCCATATAGATTCCAGAATAAACACAGAAAAGGGAGCGAACAGGGAAATGTTGATTACTTGTCCAGATTACCCCAAAACTAAAGCCATAGAAGAAGGACAGTAAAAGTGGGATAATCAGGATGGACTTACCGGGACGTCATCCTGGGGTGAACCGCCACATCAAGCTACACCCCGAAACCGGGACTTAATCAAACTACCACAACCATGCTCCTCTCGTGTCTGTCCACAGCAAAATGTCGGCGTCACCAACGACCCGGAAACAACACATGAGGATGCCGGAAACACTCTTTTGGAACCAATTAAAGGAACTGTACAGCAAGAGTAGGGTCGGAGATGGTTGGCGCACTGGAAACAGGAAGCAAGTCGAGGAGAGAAGACGGACCCTGGGCGTGAAACTCCCAAAGACGCGAGACCTGGAAAAGAAGACGCGGGACCCGAGAGAGAAGACGCAGGACCCGAAGCCGAAACCGGAGAAACAGGGACTAGAGCTGGTGCGAAGATTGGTGGTGTCCGGAGGAGACTGGGGAGCGGCCGCAACTCTGGAGAGTTGCGACGGAGCCGGTGAGTGATAACGGCTCAAGGGAAGGTGGATTGTAGGAAGCGGGTGGTATAACCGGGATAGGCTACGATTAAAGGGAGAGCGTTCTGCATAGGCGGGGTGGAGAATCTGCACGAATATCCCAGCAGCATTCGGACGTTATCTTTGCCTCAGGTTATATATTCTTCACCAACTTTAAAGACCTGCACAACTCACTATTTCCCCGATTCCTTAGGCACTGATTAAATGCCCTTCCCTCACTATTCCTCCACCCCACCACCCCTCCCCCCCAGCAGGACATACAGAATTCTATCTACACAACGGTGTGGTGACGATTATTTCAACTTCTATTGAAACCATCCCTTATCTCACGGTTCCTCCTCTTCTTCTCCTCCTATGATCCTTCAGGGAGACCACCCTTCCACCAAGCAAGAGGAGCCAGTCCAGCCTTCCGTGGGATCACAGACCAGCTCAGATTCTTCACCGAGCACTTCGGATGAAGAACAGGAAAAATCACCTATAACTCCTGTCACTGCTCATATTGAAAATAAAAATCCTCCTTTACACCAAATAATAAGGCCTCCTCGCCTGTTTATTAAACCTGCCATCTCACAAGGTTATACCACCCAGCCGGTGAACGAGGCGTTCCTAGTGATGGTCTCCCACAGAGAGCGATGAGTACAGTCCAAAATCAGCACTAGATCCTTCAAATGACCCTCCGCTTGAGACCACTGCGCTGCTAAGCACTACTGTAACAGACACATGTGGAACCTGGATTCAGGTACTATGGTGATGGAAGAAGCCACCATGCCAAGTGAGCACATAACTGTCCTGACCACTACCTGACGTTCTGGCTGAAATTGACGAAGCAGAGTTTGGAACACTTGCACACTTGCTAGGTTGGGATACGTATTCCCTACTGCAGTTGAGAATGACCCAGAGGAATGACTGTACATGGAGGGGCTAGAGGTGGGATTTTGTTGCATTGATTGTAAAGCCTAGGCTTTGAAGGATATGTATGGTGGTCTACATGTGCGCTATGCATTGCTGGTGTGTGGCACTCTTGATAAGTTGATCATCTAGGTAAGGGAACATGTGTATGCCGCTCCTACGGAGGTGACTGGCGGATACGGCAAGACACTTGGTGAACATTTTTGGGGCTGTGGTGACCATGAAGGGCAATACTTTGAACTGATAATGTTGACCACTCACCACAAACCTTAGGTATGTTTGATGCGCAGAGTGGATAGGTGTATGGAAGTAGGCAACCTTCAGATCGAGGATGGCCATGAAGTTGTCTTTCTGTAGAAGAGGGATGATATCCTGGAGAGTTACCATGTGAGGGGCCTGAGGTGGAGGATGGGCCTGAGGGAGCCGTCCTTTTTGAGGATTAGGAAGTATAGAGAGTACACCCCTTTGCTGTAGTGTTGTAGTGGTACTTGTTCTATGCCCCCCTAAGTGAGTAATATGTACATCTCCACTTGGAGGAGACATTTGTGTTCCGGGGAAGAGTTTGTGTCTGCATGGGGGAAGGTTTGGTGGTGTGTGCATGAGTTTTAAGCAATAACCTTCCAATGTAATGTCCAGAACCTACTGGTTAAAGCTGATTTTTACTCCATGGGGCAGGAACCTCATCAGCCTTCCCCCGACAGGTGCTATATAGTCAGGGGGGGAGGAGGAGAGCGTGTTTTGCAGGGGCAGCACCCTTAGGAGCTGTGACCTTCCCTCTACCCCTGCCATAGCATTGTCTGTAGTAGCCCAGAGAGTGACTCTGCTGCTGTTGCTTAAAGAAGGTTGTGAAAGTGTCAGGAGAGGGAGTTTTAGATGCTCCGCAATACTGGAAATGGCGAAAAGAGCCATGGCCAGTTGGAGTTTGAAGGGTGCCCACAGCTTTAGCTGCATTAATGTGCTTTTTATTTTTCTCTAGCATCTCATTGATCTGGGGGGCGAAGGGATGCTCCTTGTCAAAGGGTACGTTAAGTAGATGCTGTTGTACCTCCGGCTTAAAGCCGAAAAAGTGCAGTCAAGTGGAGAAGGGCACTCATGTTTAGTTCCCAGGCAGCTAAGCCCACTGCATATAGAGCGCAGTGGACTTTAGTGATAGGGATGATTCTCCTTCTGCCACTAACTCCTGCTCCTGTTTTTTTATATGTGTCCGAGAGGCGTTGGTTGAGTTCCTCCATCTGATCCAAGTGAGCTCAGTCGCACTGTGAGAGAAGGCCTACGGAACTGGCAATACGCCAGTGCATGACAGACTGTGCCAGAACACGGTTGTCACCAGAACGTTTTTTTTCTTTCCTGGTCTGGAGGGGTCACATCTCATGTACCAAGGGAGTTCACAGGTTTCCTGGCTGCGTGTGCCACAAGGAAATCGGGGGCAGCTGGTCCTTGATATACACTGGATCCGTGGGAGAAGCCTAGTGCAAGACAATTTGCGCCTTAATAGGCTCCATAAAGAGGTCACCAGCAGGTTTAACCATGCCTTTGAGCATCAAAGGATATTGTAGGGAACACTGTGATGAGGAGAGGGTTTCCATAAGAAAGCCGGCTTCCTCAATTTGGACATAATTTCTACGTTATGGAAAGTGGATGCCCTGTGTAAGACCTCGTGGTACGAGGAGGTATCATCTGGGGTGAGGACTTTGCAAGATATAAATCAGGGTCAGTGTCAACCTAGGGCTCTACATCGTAAACATCCCAGGGGTCTGGGGATTATATGGTGAGTCATAGGGGAAATGACATTATACAAGGCTGTCCTCTTCCACCAAACTTGAGTAGCCCTGTGGGTAATGTCGAGGGTCCACCAGTAGCAGAGCAGAGGTAGAAACAAGAGGAGTTGGAGGGAGAGGAGACAGACATGGAGGGAGAGGAGACAGACATGAAGGGGCAGGTGACAGTGCTTCTCTCCTGTTTCAGAGGTTTCTTTGATTTTGGCTCCACAGGAGGGGCTCCTCAAAAGTCAATTTCTTCCTGAGAGGAATAGAGTCCTTGGATGCTTAGAGAGGCTTGGCCAGGATCTATCCAGTGCCAGGATGTATGTGCAGCTTGCTACGTGGCTTTGAGGTGTTCTTGGAGCCGCCGGAGGATTGGCTGTCCAAGACCTTCGGAGGCAGCAGAGGATGTGGTTGCGGACATCAGTCTGGAAGGTGCTGTGGATGGCTGTCAACCCAAGGGTGTTGAAGGGTGCTTCGGTTCAACGGATCTTGGCTCGGAGTGCGGCGGCTCAGTATATCACAGTTCTGAAAGCTTGGGATCTAAGTGTATTGGATCCAAATGCTTTGCTTGGTGTGACTCGGCTCTGAATGCCTTAGCTCGACAGTGGCCGAGAGGGTGTCTTCTGTGCCAGCGTCGAGGTGGCTGTCGATGTTGACACACAAGGCTTCAAGGAGGGCTTCAATGCCAAATGGAAGGAGGGTGTCAGTGCTGACCATGACTGAGAGGCAGTGGCAGACCAGAGGTCTCTGATAACGCACATGAGCTCAAAGCTTGTGCCTCTCTGGAGTCAGTGATATACGGGAGAGTGGTACTCACTGTAGTAACCTTCGCCAGTGAGTGGTGAGCAGTGGGGGTCCCTATAGTTCGGTATCAGCCTCTGAATCAGCGTTTTCCAGTGAGAACATCTCCTCCATCTCTGCGCCAGAAGTACCCAGCAGCTACAGGTCCTCTTCTCGCTCACCGAAGGTCGGGGGTATCTTCCTCCTCCCGACGATGGGCCATAGAAGCTGGAGCAAAGTGCGTTGCCTGTCAAATCTGAAGCATCTATTTATTTAAAAAAACAAGGCATGCAGCACAAGAGGACTCCCAATGATCAGGGAACAAACAAAGGTTACAAACCTCATGAAGGTCTGTCCTGGGATATTTTGAGTGGCAAGTGGGACAGAGTCCTTACCATCACATGCACATTCCTGGTCTTCTAAGGGATGGTGGTCATAGGGTAGAGCCCCAAATCGTAGAAGTCGACTGCGGAACAGAGTCAAAGAAGTACACAGAGGTGGGTACTGACCAGTATACAGGTTTACTATTTCAACCAGCGAGGAACGGTTCCAAGGTCCTGGTGAGAACACTACGCAGTATTAAACTGGAGCTCACAAAGATACTCACGAACCCGACAGCAGAGAAAAAATAATATAACAATGGAGTTGATGCCCATGCGCATTACCAGAAATAGGTGGAGTTAATACATCTTGTGACTTGAAAAGCTTTCTAAAAACAAAAATGTTGTACACGTCGAGCCCAAAAGAAGACATCAAGAGTATGCACAGCGTGTGTATTGACAGCTACACTTGCACAAATATAAATTTCCCTATGTTTTACAACTTTAATAAAGGCACATCTAGCATACCAGTCGCCCGCAGTGTGAGCAAACAGAAGCAGGAAGCTTCCCAACTAGGCCATCAGGGAGACTATGAACACCTGGAGCACATGCAATCACCCATCCCACAGTGCAGCAATGGGGGTCCACCTCAACCCGTGGACTTACTCACGCCGCAGAGCCATCGCACACACGTCAATTACTTAAAAGCAGAGTGAAAGTCTACAAAGGGTCAAGATCGGTTTGTAAATTTGAAAGATAACATTTGTAAGGCACCATTTCTTAAAGGTTTTGATCCTAAATGCCAAATTATTGTGACCACAGATGCAAGTAATAAAGGGCTGGGTGAAGTCCTGTCACAATGTGATGATGAATATATTGAATGGGTGCTGTGTTTGCATCACATTCTCGGAAGACAGCTGAGGAAAGATATTCAGTAATCGAGTACAAAACATTAGCGTGTGCCTGGCCTTGGAATCACTTTTGCGAGTATGTTTGGGGCTTCCATGTTTTGCTAAGATCGGATCATAGACCCCTAACCAAAATATTAATAGTCACTGGGTTACAAAGCGCATCAATCAGATTGAGTAGAATGTCAGTGAAATTGTTGGACTTCATATATGATGTTGAATACTGGCCTGGTGTAAAGAACATGGTAGCCGATTTCCTTAGTAGGATCCTATTGCCCATCGAAAAAGGAGATGAATTAATGCAGGATGAAGACAGAGTGGCTTTGCTGTTTGATGGGCATTTAGATGGTATTTCTTTGACTGAGTGGACGGACAATTTAGATAAGGATTAAGGTTTTAACAAAATTGCTTAGTATTTAAATAAAGATTGGGCAAATAAAAGAAATCTTAAAACAGAGGAAAGAATGTTTTGGGAGGTAAGAAATGAGCTGTGTGTTGAGGTAAGTATGTTATTCAGATGTTGAAGAGTAGTTCCACCACTAACCCTGGGGTACATTAACGTGTGTCCAAAACAAAAAAGGGAGTGAAATATAATTATTGGTGGCCGGGTCTTGACAAGCAAATGGAAGTGTTAATACGTGATTGCATAGAATGCAATTATTCTGGTAAGTGTTTTACAACCTTAAACCACCCTTATGTCCCACTGAGAGCCCAAATATGTTGTGGGAAATGATTGGTTTGGACATTGTTGGTCCTAATGAATGTGATGATGGTAATCAAACGTATATTGCAGTACTAGTTGATCACTTCTCAAAATGGGCAGAATTTGAGATTGTTCACAATGCTGATTGTGCAAGGATCATTACATTTTTGGATAACATTTTCTGAGGGTAGGTCTGCTGAAATGTATTATTACTGATAATGTCCATAATTCATGGCTGTTTCATTTTTTTTAATCGGGAAATTAATGGCAATACTCATAAAACATAAAACCACTTTAGTATATCATTCTGAAGGAAATGGTTTAAATGAGCACTTTAATAGGGTTCTCAAAGGAAGTATTCAAGTGTTGCAGTGCAATAAATTGAATTGGGAATGCAAAATTGGTAAATTATTGTGGGATTACAGGATCACTCCCAGTATGGTAATGGAAAATAGTCCCTTTTCTTTTAATGAGAGGTAGGGAGGCCATGACCAAAGATTTAAGTTGGATGACTTTTTCCAAACAAGCAGAATGGTCTCCAGATCAAGTGAGAAAGAAAATAGCTTTAGCCCAACAAGCATGTATGAAAAAAAGTGGTATGATAAAAAGTATGGGGCAAAAGTTGTGGAACTGTGATGTGGAGATTGGGTTAGAGTGAGGAAGGAAAGAAAGGTCAGGAAGGGTGAAAGCATATTTTCACAACCCATGTGAATTCTTGAAATATTTCACAATTAGTTTAAACAAAGTGATGGGAAGTGTGCACATGAGCAGAGTGGCAAGGTGTAGGAGGAATGGTGGACGAAAGTATGAGTCCAATATGGACAGATATGATTGGATGAACATAAATGTTGTTGGAAATGATCCAAGGGAAGGGAATGGTGAGGTCGAGGATGGGTTGTGTGATGTGCCTGACAATACGGCCCACCAAATGGTGAAAGAAATAGGCTGGGGAATGATCATGGTGTGTCCAAGGAAAATCACAAAAATCATAATAGTCAAAGCAAAATGCGCACATTTGGTAGAATCATTAACATACCAAAAAAGTATGACGATTTTATCAGAAATGCTTAGTTTTATTGTATTTTCATTTTGATATATTTGTGTATGTAGTTTATTTCAACCATTCTATGTGCAAGTTATTTTATGGTGTGCTGCTTGCTTCAAGCCAACAATGTATTATTCATAAATATATATATATATATATATATATATATATATATATATATATATATATATATATATATATATATATATATATATATATATATATATATATATGAGAGGAAGATGTGTTGTGATGATACAGCTTCAGTTCGTCACTTAGTATGGTATTGTGAGCTATATATGGTTCCTTGAACCCTTTTGGTCCAGTTAAGCACCTGTTCTGCATGGGTTCCACAGATGACAGTTAAACTGTAGCAATGTATCCAGTGGACAAGAGGCGCTGTACGAGTTTGACATGTCAAGGGCTGTGTAGAATAAACCTACCTGTGAACCTTTAATCTGCTGCGTGGAGTCATTACTGCATATCGTTTTTAGGTCGAGCTATTTACAGCTCTGAACTATTGGAGGGGAAACAACACTCTTGAACAAGCGGATTCCTCCCAATGCATGTTACCTACTGAAGCGTGACGCTTCGCCAGGCGCGCGCTTGGCCTCACTCACACCCCATATGCTCTTTCCCTCCCACTTGCTTGCTCCCCTGCCCCCCCCCACCCGACTTGAAAGGAAGCCTTGCACACCAACATTTGTCTCTCACACCACCAGACATCAAAGGCTGCTGCTACCCCGCCCACCCACCCCCCCCAGCAATGTCGAGAGCATGTTTTATAAGATTAACCCTGCTACTTTAGTTTCTCTCTACTTCTTTCCCTACGGACTTTCACCGCCAATCTTTGCCTTCTTCCTCACTACCTCTTTCCTACCAGGTTTCTTGTTTGTTAAGCTCCAGTAGCATGCACGATGTGCTTTAAATGCGGGTTAATTTATCAAAAAATATATATGTGTTTAGATCGCACAACGTACTGTTTCTTTTAACATTGTATGTTTTTATTATCTTATAGCGCGGCACATCCGTAATAGCGCCAGCGCATCTTCTTTTTAAAATGCGGGTTAATTTAACAAATATATATATTTATGTTTGCAATGCGGGACGCCTTAAGCATAGGGTCCCGCGTCTTGCTTTTGTTAGGCTTTTATTCTGTGCACACACTACGATCGTGGTCTTTTCAGGGCAGCCTACGCTGCCTCACAACCCCCTCCATGCCGATTCCACAACAATAGGGTGTGAGGCACTGGGTGGAGCGGATGCTTTTCACCAGTTAGACAATTTCAGCTCGCGGCTATGGGTGGGTTGGTGGGGGCTCTCAGCCCACTGTAATCACACAGTTAAGACAGAGGCTGTCTCCCATCGCTGTGCCGCTCTTTCAACCGACACTCAACCTCGCCTTTCAATGCTACGAACCTTCTTTTTTGGGCAGTTTATTAATTATGCTAGATAATGGATACCGCGACTTGCTTTACCTGCCAGATGCTTGAGCCACCCAGTGTCTGTTGTGTGCAAGATATCTTGCCAACTTGGATTAATACAGTAAGACGCTATCTTTCAGACTGCTTGACTGTATGTCAAATACCCTGTGGGGCTTTCCACCATTGCTTGTTTTGTTATCGGCCGCTCAAACACACTCCTATGGATACCGACTGCAGGAACAGCGGCACATTGGAGGAGCAGCCCTCCACTATTTGCTAGGTAAGCCCTGTCTCTCACGGGTCCCTCTAGCATTAATAACATGTTGTAGTGATTAGATCGAATGAATCCCCTTGCTTTTTTGCAGACGGTTGCCAGCACAAGGCGTGGCAAATCCTTGAGGATTGCTTCATATGGGTCACATAAATCGGTAAGCAGACAATGCAATTGTGTTGGGAATTCTGCTTATTGTTAACATGGTTGCGGACAACATTTAGACAGTTAATGTAGTTTGTAGTAATTGGCTGCTGACTTAGACACACATTTAGTTATGCTTCAAAGTGCTGGTTTGCTCTCAGAGTCACGCTTGATCTCACTCATGGAACGAATATGAGATTTGGCAACACTTTTTTAATCACTCTGAGCACGCACTATACTTTACCTTGACTTGATGTAATTTCACGTTCTTTATGGGCAGTTGCCCAGTGCTAAACAATGCTGACAGTGCATTGCAAAGTCGTGCTGTCTGAACAAACATATGTTTGGCTATGTTAACCTGTGACCTTGGCAGTATCGTAGCACCCGAATATGCAAAAGAACTTATATATAGTGAATGGCATGCTGGTCTACCCAATAACTTATAATAGGTGATTTTAATGAGCGCCCTTCTCTTGGGTCAAGTGCCCATATGCTAAGCCATCCTAGTAAAGCAATCGGCACAACGTTTTAGAGCAATGTATATGTACATCAGATGGTATGTGTGCTGTCCAACACCCCTTTAGTGATATTTCACCTCATCATTCTGCAGCTTCACGCCAACTCTTATTTCACCCCTCTTCTCTTCTTTCTCTTGCCTACCCTCTATCTATCCTCCTTATTACCTTCCCACAGCATCACTCAGCACCACTCAACGCCACAGCACCACTCAACGCCACAGCACCACTCAACGCCACAGCACCACTCAACGCCACAGCCCCACTCAACGCCACAGACCCACTCAACGCAACAGCCCCACTCAACGTAACAGCATCACTCAACGCAACAGCATCACTCAACGCAAGGGCATCACTCAACGCAACAGCATCACTCAACGCAACAGCATCACTCAACGCAACAGCATCACTCAACGCAACAGCATCACTCAACGCAACAGCATCACTCGGCACCACTGAATGCCACAGCACCCCTCATCGCGACAGCGCCACTCAATGCCATAACACCACTCAACGCCACAACACCACTCAACGCCACAACACCACTCAACGCCACAACACCACTCAATGCCACAGCAGCACTCAACGCACAGCATCCCTCAACTCCACAGCATCACTCAACTCCACAGCATCACTCAACTCCACAGCATCACTCAACTCCACAGCATCACTCAACTCCACAGCATCACTCAACTCCACAGCATCACTCAACTCCACAGCATCACTCAACTCCACAGCATCACTCAACTCCACAGCATCACTCAACTCCACAGCATCACTCAACTCCACAGCATCACTCAACTCCACAGCATCACTCAGCACCACTCAACACCTCAGCACCACTCAACGCCACAGCACCACTCAATGCCACAGCACCACTCAACGCCACAGCACCACTCAACGCCACAGCACCACTCAACGCCACAGCACCACTCAACGCCACAGCACCACTCAACGCCACAGCACCACTCAACGCCACAGCACCACTCAACGCCACAGCACCACTCAACGCCACAGCATCACTCAATGCCACAGCATCACTCAACGACACAGCATCACTCAACGCCACAGCATCACTCAATGCCACAGCATCACTCAGCACCACTCAACGCCACAGCACCACTGAATGCAACAGCATCACTCAGCACCACTGAAGGCCACAGCATCACTCAGCACCACTCAACGCCTCAGCACCACTCAACGCCACAGAACCACTCAACGCCACAGCACCACTCAACGCCACAGCACCACTCAACGCCACAGCACCACTCAACGCCACAGCACCACTCAACGCCACAGCACCACTCAACGCCACAGCATCACTCAACGCCACAGCATCACTCAACGCCACAGCATCACTCAACGCCACAGCATCACTCAACGACACAGCATCACTCAACGCCACAGCACCACTCAACGCCACAGCATAACTCAACGCCACAGCATCACTCAACGCTACAGCACCACTCAACGCCACAGCACCACTCAACGCCACAGCATCACTCAACGACACAGCATCACTCAACACCACAGCACCACTCAACGCCACAGCATAACTCAACGCCACAGCATAACTCAACGCCACAGCATAACTCAACGCCACAGCATCACTCAACGACACAGCATCACTCAACGACACAGCATCACTCAACAACACAGCATCACTCAATGCCACAGCATCATTCAATGCCACAGCATCATTCAATGCCACAGCATCATTCAATGCCACAGCATCACTCAGCACCACTCAATGCCACAGCACCACTGAATGCCACAGCATCACTCAGCACTACTGAATGCCACAGCATCACTCAGCACCACTGAAGGCCACAGCATCACTCAGCACCACTGAAGGCCACAGCATCACTCAGCACCACTGAAGGCCACAGCATCACTGAATGCCACAGCATCACTCAGCACCACTGAATGCCACAGCATCACTCAGCACCACTGAATGCCACAGCATCACTCAGCACCACTGAACGCCACAGCATCGCTCAGCACCACTGAAGGCCACAGCATCACTCAGCACCACTGAAGGCCACAGCATCACTCAGCACCACTGAACGCAACAGCATCACTCTGTGCAACCATTCAACAACAACTGGTTCTAATATGTTCTCTCAATGTTTCAAGCTTTATTACATATGTCACAAAAAGATGTTAATATTTCACTGCTGTTTTTTTCATCACAATAAAATACACATAATCTTCCCAAAAGTTATTTCCAAAAGTTTAAGCTATTGCCATTATAAACTACAATAACTTTTATTTAAGTATTAATTATCAAAAAAATACACTTAACATAATCTTCCCAAAAGTTATTTCCAAAAGTTTAAGCTATTGCCATTATAAACTACAATAACTTTTATTTAAGTATTAATTATCAAAAAAATAAAAGCCATTTATATTTGTAATATTAATACATCTGTAATGTAACACATATTGCATTACAAATGCTATAGGTGTCACGTTTTCAAAAGTTAAAACTATTGGCATTGTAAATGACAAAGCTATTAATTTCGCTATTTTCAAAACCAACACATAAATAAAATATTTGTCATTTACAATACCAATAGCTCCAAATTTCCTAATGCGAGACCTATTGCATTGCAAATGCTTGTTTATTATTAAGTTGCTGTACCTGATTTGCCAAATGTGACCCTAACCATAATCATAATCGTTCCATGCTGAATTTACCGAATTTATTACCAGCGTAGGTGATTTTCCTATAAAACCTTTTGGATCCATATCGCTTGTAAGTGACCTCTTATGCCCTCAGTTCTCTTTATGGGTCTGGCTCTTAGAATTTCTGTTTTGATTATGCCTACATAGGGTTTTATGATGTTTCATTTATTCTACATTTCTGATTTGGGCATTCATGGCGATGAATACATTTTATTGCTCTGTAACACATTTGTATTATTCTGCAATAAATACTTTTTTTCCCCTCTATTTTGATCAAGAACCCAGTATTTTATGTGTCCAATATTACGTTTTGTTCAACTCTGCTCAATTGTAGTTTTCTGATGGGGAGAATAGACTCTAACCGATAGATAGTCTAGATATTTTGATAAAACATTTGGGGTGATCACTTATTGGTGGTCACAACATTGAGAATATGTTTGGCAGCCATTACAGGACTCTAGTACATGGTCCCCAATGAAATCCATTGTACTGAAAACCTGCTTTTTAGGGTCACAAAAAGGAGCACGTAGAAAGTGTGATAACAGATTTTAGCAACAATATAAATCATTTGTAGGTGGTACCATGCTAATTTTAGGAATTGTGGTGTGTTCTAGGCTGATTTTACTCTGTTTAAAATGTTGGTCCTCTGCTGGGATTTGATTAAACACCCTTGAGAGAAAGCCGGTTTTACTCATAATTTTCTCATGAAGGTTATGGGAAGTGCTCTAGTAGCTAAAATGAGAGCATATCGTCTGTAAATTCACACTGTCTTTCTCAGGAATGTGAGAATAATGTCTGACATACTGAGCAAAACATGTACTTTCAACAGCAGTCTGTCAGTTTATACTCCAGTGTTCTATTGCAGCCTCCCATAGTATTCTAATGAAAAAGTAGAGCATTAACATTCCATTTTATGACAGAAGTATGGCACACTTGAAGCCATCTTATTTAAATGAAAGCTGTAAAACTGAAAGAATTTCCCACAGAGGATACTAAAGCAAATAAGGAAATGATGGAGCTTGGTAAAAAAAAGAAAACTCAGAAAATGTGTCCTCGTGTTCTCATATCAGCTTTCTGGAGAACTAACCATATTCTCTATGAAAAAAACTAATTTTGTTATATACTATAGGCAATGCTTCAGATTTTACAGTTTTGCTTCCATCAAGCTCCCTTCAGGTGTGCCACAATTTTGTCCTAAATACAGAATGTGAACGCTCTAGTTAATCATTAGAACATTGTGAGAAGGCAGGGTTACAGACTTGGACAATAGAGGGCTAGGGAAGTTAGAGGGGCAGTAGCAGTAAGCTGACCACATAGAACATGCAGAAGAGGTTGTTGCATCACAACAGACCACACAGGGCAGGTGCGAGGACAATGGCAGCACAACGGACCGTGGAGGGCAGAGGGTTAGCGAAAAGGGAAGTGAGCCACCCATGCAGAACAGGCAAGAGAGACTGGCAGAACAATCAACCAAGGAGGGCAGTGGCAACACAATGAAGTATGGAGGGCAGGGTGGAGGGGGAGTGTCCCAGACTCGGACAATGTAGGGGAGGGGAAAGGGTCCACAACTTGACTACACTGGTCAGGCAGGAGGGGAAGAGGCACTAGTACACAGACAATGGAGGCAGAGACAGGAGCACAAGCTGAGTATGCGAGGCAGGTGGGTGGGCCCGTTGTAGCACAACAGACCATGTGTTGGACACAGGAAGGTTTGTGGCATTACAACGGATAATGGTGGAACAAAGGGATGGAGGCTGGGCCATGTACAAATACCATGGAGGGCAGAAGGAAAACGGTAGGGGTTGGAGTCTGACAACAGAGCGAAGCGGCAGGGCAGTCTGGAGTAGCAGTGGCAGCAAAACAGACCACACAGGTCAGGCACAAGGAACAGTGGCAGCACAACGAACCACGGAGGGCAGGTGGGAGGAGGCAGATGCATAAACTTGGACAATGCAAGGCATAAGGGACGAGTCAGGGACAGGGGAAGCAAAGTGGCCTTGCTGGCAGGCAGAAGGGAGCAGTTGCAGCATTAGAAGCCGCAAAGGAAAGGCAGGAGGAGCTCAATGGACTATTGAGGACAGGAGGAATGGGCAACAAGCTAAACACACATGGCCGGCAGGAGGGGCAGTAGCAGCACAATAGACCATGTAGACGATGGCGTGAGAGGGCAGAGGCATATACTGGGACAACATAGGGCAGGGACAACAAGCTAACCACTGAGGTCAAGTGGAAGGAGCAGTAGCAGTACATCGGACCATTCGGGCAGGAGGGAGCATCAGGGACACACTCATGGACAACAGAGGGCATGGAGTACAGGAGCAACAAGCTAAACACAGACGGCAAACAGGAAGGATAGCTGCAGCACACAAAAGACTTTACAGGGCAGGAGGGAAGATGATAGGGACCGACTCTGACAATAGAGGGCAGAAAGGAAGGTAGGCGGGGCGGTACAAAAGACTATGAAGGGCAGGAGGGAGTGACAAGGGCCCACACACAGAAAACAAAGGGCAGAGAGAAGGGGGAAGGAGCAAGGGCTACAAGCGGACACATAGGACAGGCCAGCAGAGACAGTAAAGTGTCTATTCAGGGCTGATGGGTTGTGGCAGGGGCACGCAGATGGTGAATGGATAGCAAGCACAAGGAGGGAAGGTGTAAAAATCTTACCACAGCGAGCAGACCAGCATGGGCAGGGTCAGCACAATGGACCAAGGAGGGCAAGAGGGATGGGCATGCACATGGAAAACAAGGGGTTGGTGTGGCAAACTGACCATGGAGAACAGTTCGGCATGGCTGGGGCAGCACAATGGACCATGGAAAGAAAGTGAGAGTGGAAGTAGCAAACACTCAGAGAACAGAGGGAGGTCTTTTATGGGACAGGAAGCTGACCATAAACAGCAGGCAGGAGGGCCAGGGCATGAAGATGGGGAACAGAGGACAGGCAGATGGGGAACAGAGGGCAGGCAGGAGGGGGGCAGAGGCAACAAGCTGACGACAAAGGCCAGGAGCTGGGGGCAGGGGCACCCAGATGAAGAACATGGGGTAAGTAGAAGAGGGGGCAAGAGCAGCAAGTTGACCACGGAAGGCATGCTGTGGTGGGTTGGCCACCAGCAGGTGGTGGGCTTGTGCCAATTCCCCACTGTAAATGGCCAGTGGCTGTTGGCAGTGAAGGTATTGGCTGAATATGTTAAGAAAAGAAACCTAGAAATTCACTGGAAAAAACAAAATTAAAAGTGATGTTATGAGCATATGGACATTTGTGCATCTATGAAATATAAATAGCCCAATCCAGGAGAAAAGTTTGATTCAGTATGGTAACATTTGTATGGTGCACATTTTCCTTGGATGGCCTTTGCTAAGACTTAGCTGAAAAAATGGCAAAAGGCGTTTGTCCCTTTCAAGCTTGGTGCAGCTCGCATTGTGCTAATCTTATGCTCAAAAACCCTGCTAGACAAACAGACATTTGAGGTGATCAGATTTAGAGAGTCGGTAGTTTGTAGATTGTTCCATATAAATGAGCTGCTCTCCATCTAAAACTTGGGAATTATCCAGGGAACCGGGCTCTTTTCTGCATTATGTATATTTAAAAAATCTACACAAAGTTCAAACCCAAGTCCAAGGCCATCAACTTCTTCAAGACAACCAACGACCCTACTGCCACCACAAACATCTGACTAACCGAATCGAGCCAGCTCGCCCCATAGGACACCCCCTCTATCATGAACTTGGTCCACTCAGGGACCCCAACCGACCAATGCCCTCACCACATCTTCACCCTAGGCAAAGCCAGAATCAGCCACATACTCACCACCTTGTTCAACACCTCAAGTGCCACGGCCACCTTCATCAAGGACTGGAGACATGCAGAAGTCAACGCCCTACTAAAGAAATCATCGTCAGACCTCAACTAACTCAACAACTACCGACCAATCTTCCTGATATCGTTCCCAGCCAAAGTATTAGAAAAACACATTAAAAAACAACTCTCCTCCCATCTGGAATGGACCTACTACGCAACTCCTCCCAATCCAGTTTCTGCAGCAACCCCAGCAGTGAGATAGCACTCAGCACGGCCACCGACAACATCCAAGCACTACTTGACCGAGGAAAGACTGTGGCTCTGATCCTCATAGATCGCTCAGCAGCCTCAATACAGATTCCTACGACACACTTATCACAGGGCTGCAGAACATAGGCACCCAAGGAGCTGCTCTCATTCAGGGGTTTGTAAGGTGCACTAGTCACCAGTGAGGGTATCAAGGCGCTGGGGAACGTGGGGTTCCGGGAAGCTCCGGCTCATCCGAAGAGCCAGGTTATGAGGCTCTTCCTGAATGCTTGCAGCGTGGGGGGTTCGCCTGATGCAGAGGGGGAGTTTGTTCCAGGTCTTGGCTGCGATGTAGGAGAAGGATCGTCCTCCCGTTCTGGTTCTACGGATGCATGGGATTTCGGCCAAGGCAAGGACAGCCGAGCGGAGTTTCCTCTTGGGGGCGTAGAAGGAGATTCTTTTGTTGAGGTATTGGGGTCAGAGGTTGTGAAGGCCTTTGTGGGCATTTGTGAGAAGCTTGAAAGTCACTCTTTTTTTGAAGGGGAGCCAGTAGATGTATCGTAGGTGCTGTGAGATGTAGTCTTGTTCTGGGATTTTGAGGACAAGTCTAGGTTGCTGCATTCTGGAGTTTGCGGAGAAGAGATTTGTTAATTCCGGCATAGAGGGCATTCCTGTAGTCCAGTCTGCTGGTTATGAGTGTGTGGGTGGTGGTGTTTCTGGATTCGGTGAGGATCCATTTTAAGGTCTTGCAGAGTATGCGTAGGGTGTTGAAGCACGTGGAAGATACAACGTTGATCTGTCGGTTCCTGGTGACAATCAGGATACCTCGTATTAGAAACAGGATCAGCGGAAACCCTCTAAAAATGCTTCCAAATACAGTGAAAATAAAGTTGGGAACAACTCGGAGGATTGTCTGGAAGATGCTTAACAGTCCAGAACCTTTGGTCTTAAATAGGTGGACAATACCCATTGTTTCAGATATGTTAAAGATACGTTGTACCATTTCTGTAAAATGGAAAGAGCAGTTTGTTCGTACTGGTGCCTGTATCTCAGCTGAGGACCTTGCAACCTGGCGATCATAAAGTTCTCGGGCAGAGGTTAAGGCACGGTTTGCTGTAAAAGGATGGCTTTCATTCGGCTCAGAGTATCAAACTGTATAAAGGAAACATTCAATGAAGGCCATTACGGCGACTCCCTGACTGTATAGGTCGGTGGAAATAATACTTGCATACAGCAAGTTACCCTGGAGCTCACAGTGACAAGATATGCGATGCCCGGGAGCATCCCACAACAACCTTGATCATTCAGCATCAAGTAACTCCCATTTGAAAGCAACTTAAACACCAGATTAATCACAGCAGCTGGGGTTCCTTTCAACTGGCGGGATAAGTTAACACCCAAACCATTACAGGCCGCATGAAGCATGATATCCTGGCATATGAGAGATCTATTTAAGGAATTCTTGCTGTTGGTACCCCTAAGAAACACTTCCATGTCCCCATTCCTGCCTCGAAATCAGTACCGCAATTCCCAAGATTCCTTGATGAATTCCCTACCCATTGCTTCAAATCTGCCCACCTGTTGTTGTTCTAGGCAATATTGAAACTTTAAAGTTGTGACCAGTAGTGTTATATGCGGTACCAAAGGGGGTGGTGATGGACGGAGCATCTGAATCAATCAAACACTCACACCCAGTCAAAGGATCTGGTTTTAATCCATCATGTTCTTTAGCCCACTCTGCCACCCCAGTTCAGACATGGCTATATGCAAATCAGTCTGACCCTCTGCCTCATGGGACCAGTCCAGCCCGAATTGCCAAGCCATGTCTTCCCTGGACCAGAAACAAGCTTCCGAGGACCGGTTTCTGGCATTTCAGCCGTCTTCAGCCCGGCTTGCTTGAATCCAGTGGCAAAGTGAGCAAGGGACTCACGTCTGAGCATACCCTGCCACACTTATGGTGGCCAAAAGTGGAACAAAAGGGGGTGGTGATGGACGGAGCATCTGAATCAATCAAACACTCACACCCAGTAAAAAGATCTGGGTTTAATCCATCAAGTTCTTTAGCCCACTCTGCCACCCCAGTTCAGACATGGCTATACGCAAATCAGTCTGACCCTGTGCCTCATGGGAACAGTCCAGCCCGAACTGCCAAGCCATGTCTTCCCTGGACCGGAAACAAGCTTCTGAGGACCGGTTTCTGGCATTCCAGATGGATTAAACCCAGATCTCAGACGTGAGTCCCTTGCTCACTTTGCCACTGGATTCAAGCAAGCCGGGCTGAAGACGGCTGGAATGCCAGAAACCGGTCCTCGGAAGCTTGTTTCCGGTCCAGGGAAGACATGGCTTGGCAGTGGGGGCTGGACTGTTCCCATGAGGCACAGGGTCAGACTGATTTGCATATGGCCATGTCTGAACTGGGGTGGCAGAGTGGGCTAAAGAATGGGGATGGATTAAACCCACATCTTTTGACTGGGTGTGAGTGTTTGATTGATTCAGATGCCCCGTCCATCACCACCCCCTTTTGGCCGCCATAAGTGTGGCAGGGTATGCTCAGACGTGAGTCCCTTGCTCACTTTGCCACTGGATTCAAGCAAGCCGGGCTGAAGACGGCTGGAATGCCAGAAACCGGTCCTCGGAAGCTTGTTTCCGGTCCAGGGAAGACATGGCTTGGCAGTTTGGGCTGGACTGTTAGGGTCAGACTTGATTTGCATACGGCCATGTCTAAACTGGGGTGGCAGAGTGGGCTAAAGAATGGTGATGGATTAAACCCAGATCTTTTGACTGGGTGTGAGTGTTTGATTGATTCAGATGCTCCGTCCATCACCACCCCCTTTTGTACTAGTAGTGTTATATGGCCATGAATTAAGCATTCTGTGTACGGTGACTTTGCCAAAGTAAAAGGTAACTTGTCCAGTTTTTCAATACACAGCATTGTATATTTTGCTCCTCTTTGTGCCATCGTAATCCGTTTTTCTGTTAGATTGTATGCAGAAAATAATGACGTACTGTTGATGAATCTCCAAGGAACATAACCAGTGCACAATGATTGCAGCGTCCAGCTTAATAAAATAATAAAAAATAGTTGAGATTGTCCGTGTTGTAGAATGGACAAGTCCTGTTCTAGTATATCAATACCAGAGCATACGATGTTGCCCAGTTAATATATCCTGGATGTTAATGTAGTCATACCAGTCAACTACAGATAATACCTTTTCTCGGTTAATTCCATCTATTTCACAAAATTTCTCCACAGCTTCTTGTCGCGAGCTTATCCATATTTCATTATAGATTGCATAATAGAAACATTTTTGACACAGCTTAAAAAAAACTAACATTTACCTCATCAGAAAGTAAGGATAAGTGCTGTTTCACATAGGACAGTGTCGAGGATTTTAGCCAATCGAGGCATAACTTCCCAACACTGTAGGATGTCACTACCCCAGGATGTTCTCTTTGTACATATCGTGGATCTGGCCTATGGATACTAAACCCTTCAGTTGTACCCCGAATCTTGACTAACATCTGTTTGTGTCTGTGGGCTAAACCAACCATCTCTTTCAATTAGGGTCTGATGTATTGTACTGCATGATGTCATCTATTGTATCCCCTCCAAGTGATGTAAAATTTATATGTGAAATCCTTGTTCTTGGCTAGTCCAAGACAATAAGTCTGTTGCACAGTTTCATTCAGAAATATTATCTGTTGCGGAATGAGGCACGCTCTAAATAGTGAATCTGTTCCCTGAACTTGCCATTCCTCAGAACCCCAGACTGATTTTGTGTCTATAGTGTCCTTCCATACGTCGAAACCGTTTTCAGACAATTGGGCAATAAAGGATGCAGAATAAATCTGTTTGATGTTAGTCAGCATGTTTTTCTGTGCAGGTGTAGGTGCAACTTTATAGTAATATGACGTCGGGTCAGTAGTGTTAAACCCTGAAAAATACGAAAATTTCTGTTCAAACTACCTTTTGGTGGTGTCGGACAATGATCCCATTGGTGGTAAGGAAAAACATTACAAGGGATACTCGATTTGTGTAAAAAGTAATGACCATAATGATGGTAAAAGTACATGCTATCAAAGTCAGATGTTTCCTCTGACATTTCATTGTTTGAAAATGCAGCAGATTTTTCCAAATCAGACAACGTATTTTTTACAGTTTCAAAGTCCAAATCGTCAGAAAATGTACTGGAGGTAATAATATCATTTAGAGTTATTTTAAATAAATGGAGTATTTACAAAATTTCAGTGGGGCCAAATACATCATAATCAACCTTGTCTCAAACTATACCATCAGGAATTGGAACAGCTGTAATGTTCACGGAAAACAAATCTCTTTGTTCATGATGAGATGATGTATGAGGTTTCAAGACCAAGTTCACATTGGATACTGCAGGGGGTTCTGGGGAATATTTTCCATTTATGAGTAAGCAAAAGACAGTTACTAGGCCAATCCAGAACAGAAAAAAACAATATTCCAGTAATGATACAGAGCTGGAGCCAAGGTGATACTAAGTAAGTCTTTTTCAGAAAAGTGTAGAATTCTCAAATTTGTTTCTTACGGGAAACTGGGGCTGGTGCTGTCTCAGGTTCACTGGGATCAAGAGAGAAGGTATTAAAATCGAAGAAATAGCCAGAAGCAGTTCGATCACTCTTTGGTAGCTCGGCAGGTTGTGTTGAACCGGCAGGTGTCTCATTTTTTAGGCATATTGATGTAGACATCGGTGGTAGGCCGAATTGATATTTGTCTTTGATTTGTAGTTTGAAGTTATGTTACCAGAGGAATGAGTTCTATATCATTCCAGTAAAGTCTGTTGTTTGGTATTGGTGCCTTTTATGAGTCTTTCTGTCTGAACGTCCGGTATGGGAGCGACAGGAGATCATCCCAAATAGGACCTTGTACGTTGTACTTTCCCCATTAAGGACATCTTGGCAAATTATTAAGTGCTCGCTGTACCCCATATAAGTGACTAACTCAACCCCTACCCGAACCTAATACTCTTGCTGTTAAAGATTGCTTTAAGTCCTGCTTTTTCCTCTCCACGACCGAATTTCCCTCGGGATGGTACGGAGAGGAGTACCGCACTGCTACACCCAAACTTTCCATGGCTTCCTTGTAGGCCCTAGAGCTAAACGCGAGGCAACGGTCAGAATGTAATCTGCCAACTGCGTATGTCCCTATAAAGACTCACAAATCTTTTATAACAGTTCGAGCATTAGCTGAGCGCTGAGGCCATACCCACAGGAATCTGGAGCATGAATCCACTGCTACCACGTTTACTTGTAAACCCCATTTGATTGTAGGGGTCCATATAGACACAAGCGAGTGGTCTGTCTGACATTAGTAATGGTGTCTGCTCTGGAGGCGCTACGGTGGAACCCTTCAGCTGCTAGCAGATGTCGCAATTTAAAAGAAAATTCTTCAGCTGCTTAGCTAAACCAGGCCACCAATAGCGTTGTTTCGTTAAAGAAACTGTCTCGGTAATCCCTGTGTGTGCAGAACCTAGACCCTAGTAAAGAAATTGTCTCGGTAATCCCTGCGTGTGCAGAACCTAGACCCTTGTGTGCAGCTAGAATTAACCCAAATCTGCAATCCATGTTTGGTATTACTCTATCCCCCACTCTGGAATCTGAACATACGGAATGTTATTTGTATATAACTTGAAGGAATACTTGAGTGAAAATAATATGGTAAGACTGGGCTGTTCTTGCGTGAAGTAATGACAGCTACCATTATCTGTCCATTTATTCTCGTTTTTGAACGAGTGATTGCAGCTACGGCAGCAGCTCGAGCTACCCCTTTCACGGCTTCATCGGCAAATGAATTCCCTACAACGTGAACGCCATCATGATGATGACTCAGTGTGTGCATCACGTGAGCTCTTGGTAGTTCATTTTTCAACTCAGCTACCTGTTCCCATGGCATTGTATGCTTAATTGTTCCACCTTTTGAGTCTATAAACTCATTCTGACCCCAGTAATGGAGATATTAGTTGTATGACTGGACACAATAAACAGAATCGCACACAATCAGTGTGGGGTATTCTCGATCCATATTTATTAGTGCCAGTAATAGGGTTTTTAGTTCTGCCAGCTGAGCTGTGCAGTCTCCTAGAGACTGTGTCATCGTATAGATGGGATGGAACTTGCCTTCCCGCATACGACCTTTTACAAATCGCACAAGCGGCGCTGTATTTCATTTTACTTTCTATGGCCAGCTGAGCTGATCCGTCAGTGCAAATTATATATTCATGGGGAGGAGCTACGCCAGCAAACAAGATGGACGCGTAAGCTCCCGGCTCCGCCGACCTCCGACTCCTGCCAGAAGATCCTGTTATTTATCCTGTTTTTGCGCCCTGCCTCCGTGTGTATGAACCGGACTGGAGCTTAACGGTGCAATCCCAAGACTTCTACCAGTTTGGTAGACAAAGATACCTCGTGTGGCAGTTTGCGGCCTAGACCAGCCTGGAAGCCGGGGTCTCGAGTACTTGCCCGGCCGGGCTTCAGTTGAACAACATCGGCTGTAGTTGTGTGACAGGGTCCGGTCTACCGAGGTGGGAACATTTTTCTTTGGACCGAAGTTGACGATGGCTGGCTGAATTGGTGAACATCGGAGGAGGGGTGACGACGCACAATTGGAGCGGCGGACGGGGGTCCCTGGCCCGGTGGCCCGGTTAGGGTCCCGCCGGTGTTCGCTGGGTTGGGATCTCTGCCGGCGGTGGCTGAGTTCGGATTGTTATAGTCCCCTACGATAAGTCCCCCTCTGAAGCCGTCCGTTCCGCATCCACCTATTCCCCCCCGGGGAGACTGGGCTCGCTGGGGACGCGAATATGACCGAAACTGAGCGAGAAGTTGTGGAGGGGACTGAGAGTGACCCGTCACTACGAACGGTGTTGGCAGCCATAAGGTCACTTCATGTTTGCGTTGAAGCCCGCATCCATAAAATGATAGTGCCTTTGTCTGGAACTGGGCGGATGGGACTGGACCCTGGTCCACTACAAGAAACGAAACGATTCGAGATACCCAAGATGGCCACTTCGATGGAGGAAGCAGACCCCGTACTATGGGAGACGTTGGAGCCTTTGACCAGTGTGTTGGGTGCTGAGAGCAAGCTTGATGCCGCAATTGGATTGTCAGGCCTACGATCGTTGCTGACTATGGAAGGACTACCTGATGCTCCCTTTCCGGAGACTTTTGACGGGAACTGTTGTTGGTTTGAAACTGCGTCACTCCCCTATACATCGGCACCGCCAAGATGGCGGACGAAAAAACTTTGGGAATCCAAGAGGGTGTGGGGGGTCCTTGGACTTAGCGGAGTTCTCAACACTTTCATCTATCTGCTTCGTCTCGGTTTGAACTTTGCTGCAGCCTTTTTGTGCATTGACTATCCTGCGGAAGAGAGTTTGTCCGGAAGGGGCGCACATGTTTGATCGGAAGGGTAAAGGATGAGACTGTGTGATCGAGTTTGCCATCGGGTATTACTGGACACGGGGTTTGCAACCACGATGCGTTCGGGAGGTTGGGCGGTGTTCGGAGTTTCCCCTGTTGCGCTACGCTACGTATTTGCAGCTTAATAGATTTTGAGACCTTAGTCTGGGGATTCTTGGCTTTGTCGGGGGGAGCGGAGACCAGGGGCATGTATGAAGATGCCCTCCTCCATTTTCAAATTTTAGTATTTAGTTAGTTGGGGCGACAGGCACACTGCTAGTTGGGGTTAGGCGACAGCCATATGCAGGGGTGCAGGGTGGGGGGATGGGTTTATCGTTTTGTCTTCTTTTTGTTTTTATGGTTTCCTTTTCTTCACACTCTCTTTCACTTTCCTTTTATAAGTATAGTTGGTGGAACATCCTGATTTTGTTGAAATTCCAGTATCTGGTGCTCATGCTTCTCCTATTATCCTGATTTTATGGGTGGGCAGACTCTGAGAGCTTGCGCTTAATGTGAATTGTATATTGTACTGTGGCACATCCTGTTTCTCATACATTGGCGTAGGCGTCTCAGCCATTTCCTCACGGCTTAGTATCCATCCTGTATCTACATCGCCTTTTTATTATGTCTGAATGTATGGCACCTGATATGTCTATCACTTTCTTTGTTTTGAAACTAATAAAAAGATTTACAAAAAAAAATGATATATTCATACTGATCTAGAGGCATTATTTCATTTGGTAGAGGATATTCTTGTTCATACAGCAGGAATGCTTGTGTTTTTAGCCTTGGGTCATATCTGTATTCTACATCTGTTGAAGTGAGAAAATTAGCCCATTGTATACATCTTGGATGTAAGGCTCTAGCATTTGGAACGCTTGCCTTAGTAGTGGTCTCAAAGGCTGGTACCAGAGTTACGACAATTATTCGTTTCCCCTGAGCCAGTGCTATTTCTCTCACTACAGCTGTCTGTACTGCTGTCATAATTTTCTCTGTAGAAGCAAAGCGCATTTCAGCATTTGTGTAAAAATATGATTTGTAAGCTATGGGTACTGTTTCGCCTTCATTGAAGGTTAGGTAAATGTACCCAAATTGATGCGCTATAACACAAATAACCAGGTTGCAGACGTTTACGCGTGTCTGCAAGTGTTTTGAAGCTATCATGTCAGCTTTTAGGGAACAAAGCAGATCTGTGTGTTCTTGTGCCCAATGTCTAACTGAAAAGTCTAACTGAAAAATCAGGTCTAATTAAGTAGTTGAAAGTTTTTACACTTTCTGCGTAATCTAAAATGTATGTTCTACCAAAATGCAAAAAATCCCGAAAGGTATTGTACATTTTTCAAAGATTTAGGACGTTGGAGCAGCACGCACTTTCCTAAAAAGTTAGTTGCCAGGCTTTTCCCTTCACTTGAAAGCTGGTATCCTAAAAATAGGACATTGAGGTTGGCTATTTTTGATTTTTTTAAGTTGAATTTGTAGCCCTCAGAGGCAAACCCCAAAATGATGGTGCTCACCCTGGTCAAGTGATCCTGTAAATCATCATCCGATAAATATCATCTACATAGGACAATGCCTCTTTATCCAAATTCTGAAGTAATTCGGTTATCCTAGCGTTGAATAACCCGGGGCTTATTTTATACCCTTGGGGAAGTCTACAAAATTGACGATGCGAACCTAGCGCTGAGAATGCATTTGAGATATCTAGTGTTGTTATGTATTTTTTCCATACAATATTATTCATTAATGCGGCACTATGTGCATTCTGTACTGCAAATGTTTTAGTGCATGTGTTCAGATGTTGGTTGTCTAAAACTAGACAATATGAATTATCGGGCTTCATTACAGGAAACAAAGGATTATTCATTGCAGAGGTCCAAGGTTCTATTACACACTGATGTTCAAGTTGATCTAAAATCTCCCCAACTTCTTTTTCGCTTCTTGTTTCATTGTCTTCAGTCTCTGTGGAGTTGGAGTAGTTTTTACTGGTATTATATGGTGAGGTGACTGAGGATCCCACCCAACATGGTTGTGATAAAGTGCTGTAGCAATGGCTACCACCCACTCCTGCGCGTATGTGTATTTTAAATACATTGGAACGAGATCGGAAAAAGCCGGTAAAATAACTGTTTCTCCCTTTGGGCAAACCATAACAATTTCAGGTGGCAAATCTTTTTCAGCTAAAAGGATGTCATAGCCATGAGTCAAGTTCTCCCAAAAGAGACCTTTAACTGTTTTGGGTTTGTCCCCCTCCATTTGGAGTGTTATCTCATGTAACCTATGTGGGACACTTGCCCTCGTATCAGGTGTTTCCACCATGATATCCTCATTCAACTCCACTGTCACCAGAAATTCCATCAGGTACTGGCAAGCTATTGTTACTTCTGCTGCACTGTCTAGCATCGTCAGAGCCCATTTCCCGTTCAGAAGTTGAGTCCTCAGAATTCTGGGCATGTCTAACTTTAAGACCTGGTACTTTCTTCTTTTTAAATGTAGGTTTTGACTTTGGACTGTCTTCTATTTTAGAAGTGTAGTCTGAAGTGTGTTGCGTGTCTCTGGACTTTCTATGCTCTTCTTGACTGTGCTCTGACTGTCATTCCCTCTGAGTTATTTGGTGAACTCTGAAAGGAACGAGAGGAACATGCATCAGTATCCTTATACTTGTCAGTTTTTTATGTTATCTCTATTCCTAAGGTTGTACCTCCTTTCGGAGGGCTCCTGTTGAGGAGACCCACTCCTAGATAGAGATCTATTTTCTCTAAATGTTTTGTTTTTGTTATTATTATCCCATTTCTTCTTGGAAGAATCAGGTGCTTGCTTGGTGTTATCTTTTTCAGGACCACCCTTGAGTTGAGGTTTTGTTGCTCTAGCTCGCAAACTTTCTCTACCTAATTCAGCATAGGTGTCTGTGATAATTTTAGGTAATTCTCGTTCCTATTGTAAAGGAGTGAAATACCTCAGGCATTGGCGTACTGTCACTGCAGCTGCCTCCCCTTTTATATTTGTTAATAATATAGCTGATACCTGGGCAAAATTAACTAATAATTTCATCCCTAAATTCACAGCAGGTTCTGCTCAATACTCAGACGGGATACCGGGTGTTCTGGTATACATGGCAGCAAAAACTGTTCCACAACCAGTACAATCCTCTATCTGGGGAGCTATCCCCATTGGCAAGCAGGTTGTTAGCATTCTGTGTTCTTCTTGAGGGCATGTTTGCGGATATACTGCCTCTAGCTGTGTTATTATTTGAGCTATCCAGAATGGCATTTGCTCATGTTTAGTGGGCATTTTACCCATAACTGCGTATATCGTTTGTGGTGTAATTTCAATTGTAGAACCCTGAATTTGACTTGTTTGTGTAGCTCTTGTTGGCTGAAGTGTGAGTGTTCTCATCATGAACTATGACAGGATTCTGTAAGGTTTTATCATTTCTTTATGAAGTAGACGTAGGTCCGCTTCTGGCATTGTGTCAATGTCTGGATGTGGTGTATAAGCCGCAAGGACTGGCCAAGTCTTACCTTGTCTTTTGTATGGGGGGAGGGCAGCTTTAAACCAGTTTATGTGCTCCTGGTAGGTAGGCAGAATTTCAATGTCCTTATACGGACAGTATTCATTTGGTGTTTCATCTTCAGTGTAAGAATGAAATGTATTTGATTGTTTGATTTGATTGATTTGATTTGATTTTTCGATTTGTATAGCGCGCGAATGCCCAAAGGCGTCTTGGCGCTGAGATTCCCACTGACTCCTAAGGTGTGTAGTTAGGGCTGTTTAGCGAAAAGCCATGTTTTGACTCCCTTTCTGAAGGATTTCAGGGATGGACTGTTTTTTAATTCTAGCGGTAGTTGGTTCCATGTTTTTGCCGTCTGTACTAGGAAGCTTCTGCCTCCCCAGTTTGTTCTTCTGTATCTGGGTACTTTTATGAGTTTCCTTTGTCCGGATCTCAGAAGTCTATTTGGCTCATACAGTTGCAGGTGTGTTTTTAGAAATTTTGATCCAGTTCCATTTATTGCTTTGTATGCCAAGCATAATGACTTAAATTCTATCCTGCTTGCAATTGGGAGCCAGTGCAAACTTTTTAGTTTATGGCTTACTCTTTCGAACTTTGGAATTTCCAATATCAGCCTCGCTGCTGCGTTCTGCAGGCGTTCTAATTTAAGAAGAATTTTCTTCCTTGCTCCGACATATAGGCCATTTCCATAATCTAATCTGGACAAGGCCAATGCCGTCACCACTGTTTTGCGAGAATCATGCAGTATATAAGGTAATTTTTTTTTATCATTTTCAGGATGTACCAGAGTGACGAAGCTAGTTTGCTTGCTTGAGCGTCAAATGAGAGGTTGGTATCTAGCATTATTCCTAGGTTTTTCACCTTTTCCGACGACTCTGGGCATCTTCCCATATCTGCGGGCCACCATAGAGGTGACCATATGTTTGTGTCACCACCTAGTATCAGTACTTCACTCTTATCGCCGTTTAATTTCAAGCAGTTCGTTTGCATCCATTGGCTGATTTTTGTCATGCAGCATTGGAATTTTGCTGCTGTGTCTTGTACCTCTTTATTTATTGACACCACAATTTGAGTGTCGTCGGCGTAGGATATAGGGGTGAAGCCCTCACTCCTTATTATTTGCGCGAGTGGGGCTACATATAAATTAAAAAGCGTGGGGCTCATCGATGATCCCTGCGGAACTCCACATGGTAGGCTGAACAGATTAGACTTTGCTTCTCCTGATTCAACTGAGAAGGTTCTATTTTCCAGGTATGAGGCTATAAGAGCACAGGTTGACTCATGTATGTTTGCTGTTTTTAGCCGTGTTATGAGGATTTCGTGGCTAACCGTATCGAAGGCCGCTGATAGGTCAAGTAATATCAGTGCGGCCTTCGATCCGTTATCCATTATTGTCCTGAGTTCCTCCACTGCTGTGATCAAGGCTGTCTCCGTCCCATGTTCTGCCCGGAAACCAAATTGAGAATGGTCCAGCCATTCTCCGTCCATCAGATGTTGAGATAGTTGTTTATTTAGCAGTTTCTCCAAAATTTTAGCAGCAAAAGGGATCCTGGCTATTGGTCTATAGTTGTTGGGATTTTCGCCGTCCAGATTGGTTTTTTTTAACAGTGGCCTAATGGATATCATTTTCCATTCATCTGGGAAGGTGTTGGTAGTGATGATTTTGGAAAATAGTTTTTTCAAGACCAGGCTTAGTTCAATGGAGCAAGCCTGCATAATTCGGGGTGGGCAGGGGTCCGTTGGGCTACCTGAGTTGGTAGTGAGGATTTCTTTCTGTATCTGCTCAACTGTAGGGGGTATGAAACTGTTAGAGCCTAGAAACTAAAATTCTTTATAAATGATGACACATTCCACTATCACACTTACCAAACAATACCAGGCCCATAAACATAGTGAATGAGGTGAATGGATTCTATATGTTGAGTAACTTTTAGCAATAAACTATCTACAAAAACAAGTCCAGCTTGTCATTTTGAAAAGTTTATTTTTTTAAATTCATAAGTGAAAATCTTTAATAACTCACTTTATTAAAATCAAACATTTAGTTTTATTAATTCAAATCACATTAATCATTGGCACAATGTAAGCTGTCAGAATTAATCAAATGATGAATTTAAGAAATCATTAGCTTTTTCTCCAAGTTAATTTTCAAACCTGAAAGGGAAACAAATAATAAACAGTTGCATGCTTACACTCTCCCAAGGCCATCCGACAGCGCTTCGCCCCTCTGGAAAAGACCGTGCCAAACCCCACAAGAGAGCCAATTTTATATCATTTTTCGCTCTCAAAACTAACTAAATGTTATTATTTTCAAAAGTTCAGCACTGTGATTGGTTTATGGCCATCAGGCCACCTCAGCTACCAGTCCAGAGAATATGCGCGTCACCATGCCATTGTCCATCTAAAGTGACAACGACTTCCGAGGCATTTGCAACAAAAAGTTGCCAATCCACTTCCACCAGAGCTCGGCAGATTCACGCTTGTCACTTCCTCGGCCTTGAATAGGAACATCCAGAGCAGTCCATGAAATAAACTCCATTTAAAAAGTCTTTCTTTAATAAAATATCTGAGCCACGAGAAGCAAGTTCAATAACCTCTTGCAAAGTTTTTTTTTCTTTCTACGTGCAGCTTGGCTCAGCTTCTGCTCAGTTCAGGCCGACCAACTTTTCTTCCAAAGCAAGAACTAGGCCTCAGCTCACTTTTGAGCTATTATTTAAACAAACACAAAAGAGTGATTAATTCAAGTAAAGCAAACCCTTGTGTACCACCAGGCATTCATGATCAATATCATCCTCATTACTTACCTCAGTAATAGCTCCATCAGGTAATAATGTGGAAGGGTTCAAGTTTACACATCTAACAACTGTTACATTGTCTGAACCCAAAATTGTTTTCTCATATTTTGTCAGTCTGCTGCTTGTTAAATGTTGAGTTCTACTTCTGGTAAGGAGAATTTCAACTGAATGAGGTACATATACCTTTACAGGAAAACCCATAATGATACCCTCCCTTTGCTCAAGACTTACACTTGTTGCTTATATGTAAGTCTTATGTTGTGTATTGTCTGTCTGTGTATCATTTAATTATCTTTTTGTTCTTTCAGAAACATAAAGCTGGACTACATGAAGAATGGTGGTTATTTTATGTGCTGCTTTAAATGTTTGCTTTTGCTAAATGTTTTTATTAATGGGTTAATTAATTAATTAATAAGGGATTGGGACATAAAAGATGTCCCATTACAAGAATCAGATGTGATATACTTCGTAGACGGATCTTGTTTGAGAAATGATGAAGGGATTCTGAGAGCAGCATACTCAGTGTGTACAGTTTCAGATGTTGTTGAAGGTTCACCTTTGGATGGAATTCGTTCCGCTCAAATTGCAGAATTAATTGGTTTAATTCGAGCCTGTGAAAGAGCAGCTGGCAAAAGAGTAACCATAGTGACTGATAGTCAGTATGGTTATGGTGTTGTTCATGATTATGGACAACTCTGGTCCAATAGAGGTTATTTAACTTCTGCAGGAACTCCAATAAGAAATGCTAAATTGATTAAAAGATTAATTGATGGCATTCAGTTACCAGAACAAATAGCAGTTGTGAAGTGTTCGGCACATAAGAAGGGTGATGATTACATTACCAAAGGAAATGCCTTTGCAGACGAGATGGCAAAATATTGTGCCAGAAACAATTACGCAATCAATCGGGAAAAAGACGGAAGTCACACAATGAATTCTCTCATGCTAATTTCTGTAGTTGAGACATGGCAAGAAATAAAAGATTTACAGGATGAGGCAAGTGAAGAAGAGAAAAACACATGGCTAAAAGGTGATTGCAGACCAAGAGAGGAAGACGGGATCTGGGTACACAAAGATGGAAGAGTTGTAATGCCAGACAGCATGATTGCTGACATGGCACGATTGTGTCATGGTCAAACTCATATGGGGAAAGGGTCCATGATTAGATTATTCAGACAAACATGGTTCAATGTAAAATTTAGATCAATTGCGGAGTCACTTTGTCAAAGATGTTTAACCTGCCAACAGATGAATATTCACAAAAAAATTGTTACAAGCATGGGAACCATAGGACGGGAGGGTGGTCCTTTTACCAGATTGCAGATGGATTTTGTTGAAATGCCAAGACATAATGGTCTACATTATATTTTGGTGTTTGTTTGTTTGTTTTCAAGATGGGTGGAAGCTTTTCCAACTCGTCATGCCAATGCTGCTACTGTGGCAAAGTTACTTCTAAGAGAAATCATACCTAGGTATGGATTTCCGGTCACCATTGAAAATGATCGTGGAAGGCATTTTGAGAACAGTTTGATGAAAAAGATCTGTAATGCTTTAGACATAGAACAGAAGATGCATTGTGCTTACAGACCACAGGCATCAGGTGTTGTTGAACAAATAAATGGTACAATCAAAAATAGGATCGCAAAGATGTGTGATGCTACAGGAGTAAAGTGGACAGATGCACTTCCACTTGTTCTAATGTCAATGAGAAGTATCCCAGATAGAAAGACAGGTCTTAGTCCTCACGACATTGTGATGGGCAGAGTGATGAGACAAGCATTTGTACCAGTTGGCAAATTGATGAGCATTAATGATAGTGCGATTTTTGAATACTGCCGAAATCTATCTGATGTGATGCATTCTGTGTTTCATCAGGTGGGAACTGACATTATTACAAAAGAAAAAGTACAAGCTCATGATTTGCAACCCGGTGATTGGGTTAGGACGAAGGTTCACCGAAGAAGGAACTGTTTGTCACCAAGGTGGCAGAAGCCTCGTCAGGTAATCTTGATTACAACAAATGCAATCAAGTGCAGAGGACTAAAAAGGTGGATTCATCCAACCCATACAATTCGCGTGTCACCTCCTGAAAATGGTGAAGAAGGTGATATAACAGCTGATTCAGATTCAGAAAGAGACCCAGAAGATCCTGATTCTGATTCAGATTCAGATTCTGATTTTGGTGATCCCCAAGAAAATCAACATCAAGAAAATCTAGATGGAAGTCAGAACTTGAATAAAGAAGATCTGAATACTGGAATTCGAGGTGTTGATGATGATGATTTGCTTGAAGAAGAGTCTCTGAGAGAAAAGAGAGATTCAGAAGAAGCAGAAGATTCTGAGCGAGACGAAAATCTGAGCGATACTCTTGAAAGGCAAGGAAGAAGTAGCTCTGTGAACAAAAAGCTTGAAGCTGGGAAGCTGAAGGTGATTCCTGAAGAAGAAGAATTGCCAAGTACCAGTAAAGGTATTGTTTCAAATGGAGTGAAGTTGCCGAGTAAAGAAATTCCTAGGTACAGATTTGATGTCTCAGATACAGACACTGAAAGTGATGAAGATTCTGAAATAAGAAAACACAGAAAAAGAGCTTGGAAAACTGAATGCAACGAAAGTGTGCCAAAGAAAAAAGTCTTGAGAAAAGGAGACATTTGGCCTGAAAATAATCTGAAATTCAAATTGGTGAAGAAATCAAAGGAACAAGTCAACGAAGATACTAGTCAAGGAAGTGAACTTGAAAAAAGTAACGAAGGTGAAAACAAGAAAATAGAGGTTATTACTCGTAAGACAAAAAGAGTAATTAGGCCAAACCAAAAATACAGATCTCCAGAATGGTCATACATAATAATCCCACCTATTGTTGAGGTGGAAAGCAGTGGTCAAGAATTCTTAGAAAGTGACAGGGATTAAAATTGTTAGAAATTAGTTGAGGATCTATTTCCTAGCACAAGGCTGAAGAAAATATGTATTAGGTAACTTTGTTTCCTGGCATAAGGCTGAAGAAAATTTGTTAGGTGACATAAGGTCGAAGAAATTCTGTTTAGCTATAAAAAAAAAAAAAAAAGACATATTTTGTGACACAAGGTCGAAGAAAAACTGTTTAGGGTTAAAATCTTTCAAAAAAAATATTTTAAAAGGGGGGATATAATTTTGTTAGGTATTAGTTACATTTTTATTTAAAATTTTTGTTTTTGGAAATGCCTAGATCAGATACTTCTAGGTGTTCAATTTTTAAGAGGTGTTGTAAAATGACATTAATTTGTGTGATATTATTAATTTTACTTTGGCTAATTTTAGCTGTGGTCTATCCTTTTGATGTTAATAAGCAAAAATCTAAGACTAATATTACTAGTAAAGTAGAGTCTAATCATGAGAAGCATGCTGGCAAGTCCAGTAGAGTTATTAATCATGATCCACTGTCTCATCAAGATAGATCAATTGGTGATTTTTCAACCAATTCATTTTCAAGGCTTTTATCTGAATATGTCAAAGTAATGAATGTCAAAGATTGCTATGTGTGTGTAAAATTACCCACTTCTGTTTCTGAGGGAGTGACATATAATATGTTACCTCTCACTTATGGCATTACCTGTAGTGTGATTGCTAGCCTGTTCTATCAAACTGGTCGTCTGGAGTATTATTACTCAGACTTTGATGAGGTTTTTGCAAATCTCAAAATTGTAAATAGTTTAAACAAAGTAAGATCTGCAAAGCAGATGAGGGAATTCTTTTTAGTTACTAATGAATTAAACTATGAATATGCCTATAGAAATAATTTAACATGCAAAATGAGAGCTGAAGAAAAGACTTTCCTTAACATGGTTGAGGAGAGAAGGGCTGTTTACAAAAGAAATGAAAAACTAAAACATGCTAAGTCCAAATATTGGCAGTTAGAAGATGCCAAATTAAATGGTGTTAATACTAATGCAGCAATACATATTGATGAACCAGTTAGTGGTAAATTTTGTATTAGGAGAGATAATACTTTATATGATAATTTTTTGTAGGTGCTAGTCAATGTGAAGATACTTATCGTATTGAAGGGGGATGGGGATTCAAAGGTGGAAAGGATCCAATTTTCCCTGGAATTTATTTTATTTGTGGCAATAAGGCTTATTTTAGTCTCCCAGACCACTGGTATGGGACATGTTATATTGGCCTGGTCTTTCCAAAAATATTTCATGTTGACAGAAATGAAAAAGGTACTTTTGAGTTTGGTGAACACTTGAATCAAAATAGATACAAAAGAGAAAGCTTCTCAGAAATTCTGGGAGACATTTTTGGTGCTGTTATTCCTATGGTGGGGATTACAATGAACTCTATCAAAATTAGAAAAGTGTCCACAATTGTGGATAGGTTGTCAACTGATACTGCGAGTGGTTTCCAATTGGTTAGCACAGAACTTGTTGCAACTAGAAGTATGGTTATCCAGAATCGTCTTGCGTTAGACATTCTGCTCGCAAAAGAGGGTGGAGTCTGTGGGGTCTTGCATGTCCAACATTGCTGTACTTATATACCTGACAAGAGTCGGGATATAGAGTTACTTGTTAAAAATATCACACATTTCCATGAAGAAATTGAACCCATGGAGGAAGAAACCTTTACTGAAAAGATTGGGAAAAGAATGGAGGCTATCAAAGATTGGTTTTCAGAACTTGGCAGGTCCATCATTGGCAAAGTGCTCTATCCAGTAATTGTCATTGTTATAATGATAATGCTGCTAAAAATTAGTTGTTTGATTCACAAGAGGAGGAAGCGTCAGAATGAAAAGAAAAGAATTTATAAACTCAGAAAGGAACAGGAAAAGGAATATGAATTAGAAGAAATGCGAAGAGTTCAGTTTGATAAAGATAATCAGACAGCTGAAACAGGGGTTTAGGGAAACTAATATCGAGAGAATTCACTGTGTGTTGTCTCTAAAATGGGTAAATTTTTGTAAAATGTTTGGTGTGTTGTTTGGTGATTTTAATATCACCAGATGAGGGAGTTGATAAAGCAGGCTGCAGAAAATATTTTATTCTGGCTTGTGGATTAAATTCCCCATAACATTAACTGATTAATTAATGCACTGTTGCATGATTTATTTTATTAATCCAACCTAGATTAAGTTTGCACCACACATGAACACGCGGGAAACTAATTATATGTGCTTTTGTGCATTTGCAAGTCTGTTTTTGTAACACATTATTAATATTGTCCTGTTTATTATGTCTGTCCTATTGTCTTTGTCACCATTAACATGCAGCTGATCATTCATGGCATGTGCTTTTATATGTGCTTATATGTAAGTCTTATGTTGTGTATTGTCTGTCTGTGTATCATTTAATTATCTTTTTGTTCTTTCAGAAACATAAAGCTGGACTACATGAAGAATGGTGGTTATTTTATGTGCTGCTTTAAATGTTTGCTTTTGCTAAATGTTTTTATTAATGGGTTAATTAATTAATTAATAAGGGACTGGGTGGTACACAAGGGTTTGCTTTACTTGAATTAATCACTCTTTTGTGTTTGTTTAAATAATAGCTCAAGAGTGAGCTGAGGCCTAGTTCTTGCTTTGGAAGAAAAGTTGGTCGGCCTGAACTGAGCAGAAGCTGAGCCAAGCTGCACGTAGAAAGAAAAAAAAACTTTGCAAGAGGTTATTGAACTTGCTTCTCGTGGCTCAGATATTTTATTAAAGAAAGACTTTTTGAATGGAGTTTATTTCATGGGCTGCTCTGGATGTTCCTATTCAAGGCCGAGGAAGTGACAAGCGTGAATCTGCCGAGCTCTGGTGGAAGTGGATTGGCAACTTTTTGTTGCAAATGCCTCGGAAGTCGTTGTCACTTTAGATGGACAATGGCATGGTGACGCGCATATTCTCTGGACTGGTAGCTGAGGTGGCCTGATGGCCATAAACCAATCACAGTGCTGAACTTTTGAAAATAATAACATTTAGTTAGTTTTGAGAGCGAAAAATGATATAAAATTGGCTCTCTTGTGGGGTTTGGCACGGTCTTTTCCAGAGGGGCGAAGCGCTGTCGGATTGCCTTGGGAGAGTGTAAGCATGCAACTGTTTATTATTTGTTTCCCTTTCAGGTTTGAAAATTAACTTGGAGAAAAAGCTAATGATTTCTTAAATTCATCATTTGATTAATTCTGACAGCTTACATTGTGCCAATGATTAATGTGATTTGAATTAATAAAACTAAATGTTTGATTTTAATAAAGTGAGTTATTAAAGATTTTCACTTATGAATTTAAAAAAATAAACTTTTCAAAATGACAAGCTGGACTTGTTTTTGTAGATAGTTTATTGCTAAAAGTTACTCAACATATAGAATCCATTCACCTCATTCACTATGTTTATGGGCCTGGTATTGTTTGGTAAGTGTGATAGTGGAATGTGTCATCATTTATAAAGAATTTTAGTTTCTAGGCTCTAACAAAACTAAAAGCGGATGTTAGGTCTTGTTGAGTTTCTGAGTTAATTAAGTGTGATATGTCTTTTTCCAGAGTTTTAATGTTCTGATTTTCGAAGGAGTTTTATACTGATGAGACTTTATTGACAAAGAAGTCACCAAGTATATTGCAGAATTCCGATGACAGTGCTTCCTGATTATTGTTTTCGAACTTTGAAAGTTTTTTGACAGTGTCAAAAAGAGTTTTTGTGTATCTGCTTGTGGGAATTTAACCCATGAATAGAAGGTTGATGGGGATGTCCATGGGAGTGGGAGGGTTGTTGAGGCCGGGGGGTCACCAGGTGTCGTCCCAAGCAGAGGGGGTGGATTCAAGGCCGAGGACTTCAGTTTTCTCCTAGTTGAGCTTCAGGGAGCTGCTCCTCATACAGGATGCAATGTCCTTCATTCCTTCTTGGAAACTGTCTGGTGATGTTGGGTTCCTTGGTGAGGGAGAGGAAGAGCTGAGCGTTGTCGAAATAGGATACTATGCCGAGTCCGTGTTTTCTGACAATGGTTGTGAGCTCTCAGATAGATAAACTCTTCACACCGGAAAAACGCAAAAAGTCCCCTTTCACCTATGAGTCCAAGGAAATCATATGCGGAGTACCTGAAAGATCCTCGCTCAACACCAACCTCTTCAACACATATATGACACCTCTGACTCAACATCGCAAAAACACACGGACTCAACAACATGCCCTACGCCGACGACACACACCTCATCCTCTTCCTATCCGAAGACATCACCTAGACCAACTTCTACAACTGCATAACAGATGTAGCCAACTGGATGAAAAACAACTGCCTGAAGCTCAACATGAACAAGACATAGGTACTGATTTTCTGAAACAAAAGCTCCCCATGGAATGCATCCTGATGGCCCTCAAAACCTGGACCTACTCCTAAACCCATTGGCCATGCTAGGAACCTAGGCATAATTTTGGACAACAAGCTAACAATGATGATTTAGGTCAACTAAGTCTCCATTTCCTGCTGCTTCATCCTCCACATGCTTCATAAGATATTCAAATGGCCACCCCTATGCGCAAGACGCATCATCGCCCAGGCCCTCATCTCCAGCCTGATGGACTATGGCAACTCTATTTACAATGGGGTTCACAGCTCACCTCCTCCAATGACTCCAAACCAGATAGAACGCTGCAACCAGGCTCGTCCTGAATCACCCTAGATGAGCCCACATCACCTCCTACCTCAGGGAACTTCATTGGCTCCCTGTACGGAACAGATGCCAGTTCAAGCTCCCGAATCATGCATACAAGTTCCACTACAACAGGGGACTCACCTACTTGAACCACAACTTCCATTGGCCCACCAGGCACTTCTGCTCCACATCCCAATCCCTAACCCTCACCCCCTGCCTCAGAGGTAGCAGACGCATAGGTCGCTCCTTCTCCCACCTAACAGCGAAGATATGTAACAAGCTACCCTATCATCCACAGACCACCAATCTCTTCAAGAGTTCCGAAATTCTCTAAAGAACTGGCTATTCAACCGGACCCTGCCAGCGCTTATATACCCTCACGAAGGAAAAGTAGTGCTCTACAAATCTACTGATTAATCGTTGCAGCAGTCCAAGCCTTGAAAAACATTGTGTGTGTGTATGTATTTATATATTGCTCTTCTGTACAATGATTTGATGCCTATAGTCCCGCCTGCGCTGCCTAAGCATGCTGACTTATAATAAATTAATACAACGAAGATCTCTACATTAACGTGGCCGAAGATTAAATCCCACTGCAGTCAGGCCCCCAGAGTCCATCTCTGGCTCACCCTGCTCCGTGCACAACGATGCAGCTCTTCCCCTCGGCATGAAGCCGCTTCACAGTGGCGGCTGCTCTCTGGAGGGCGTCCTGTCGCACAGTTTCCAGCTGCCCTTAGTGTGTCAAAGCGCTGCCTCTAAGCTTCACTATACAGTCAATGACAGCCATGCCTTCGCAGGGTTCACCGGAGGCAGAAACAGCACAGGCCGGTATTACAGCCATTTTACTAGTGCGGACTTCCTGTCAGCAGTGAGATGAAAAGGGTTAGCAGCCAAAGAAGCCTGATTAGAACCATTGAAATCAAGGGCGTGCAGGAAATATGATTCATCCCAAACACACACACACCAACCCACATAGACAAAACAGCGTTTAGACACACAATAACAAAAAGGCGACTTTCACTCAGCCAGAAGGAAAGTCAGATGTTCTTCTGTCGTAAAGGACAGATGGAGGAGTGTCACATATTGCAGAAAACTAGGTAACCGTTTACCGAGGGAGTCGAAAGCTGTACACCTTTGGCAAGTAAGGCCATACGCCCGAAGCAGAAACACCTCCAGGGCAAAAAGCGCCATGAGCGTCATGGATTTTATTCTTACTGGTGAGCTGCGGGGCTGGGACAGTAGAGTCGAGCCTAGGACTGCGTTTTGTCCCTGCATTTCTACCCTTTGCCCTGAATATAGCACTCCCGTCCTCCATTCGCATCCATGGTTGCTGGTCCCTCGAAGCACAGGTCAAATTGAACACCAGGTTAACCATGAAACTGAATTTTTCTACATAACTTGCTCTCCACAAAATAACTTTGTATATATCGATTTAAGAGAGAACAGAACTTTTATACTACTTAGTTTGCTCCAATGGTTTGAGGAATCAACATGAATGCACATTGTCAAAGGGGACAAGATAAACACCACAAGGTTAGGAGTTCTCTATCGAGCATTTTTTTCTGTCAGGGACCCTTTTCGCTAAAGTGTGGTCTCCGTCACATGCACTGACACGTCGCATGTCCTGTACCAATTAGAGGCAGTGCATTATCATCGCTTCGTTGTGAGACGGGTGGAAAAGAGAAACAGGGGCTCCATCTGTTTCTCTTAAGATTTGTATTATGATTCAACAATCTTCTCAGTAATAAAGTGTGTACAGGGTATATTTTCTGCGGTAATCATGCCTACTTACACTCTAGTTGACCCTTTTGTCAATTAAATGCCCAGGTGCCTCTCAATGGCGAGCTGCGTGGTGTAAACTAACGGACAGAGGTGAAACGTTGATCCTAGACATAGCAGGGAACAGGAATGCCAACTATTGAGCGCGAGCCAGGGACCTGGAAACGGATCACTTAATAGAATTGTTCCTGATAACAATTAGCCTTTGCTTAGTATTTTCATCAACCTATAAGCAAAGCTAATCCAATCAGCCCGAGCGATAAACCCAGCGCGACTGGCTTTATCATTAGTGGCACCATACCATTGTCTCCCTGCGCCTGCTTTATCATCAGGAATATGAATCCAGAGCTTGTAGCAGGTTCAGCTTCAAAGTGCTGTCCAGTGCCTTCTATTTTGTGGAGCGAGCAGGGGCAGCAACGCCGGGCGGACTCTTGGCCCCGTTTTCTCTAAAACATCAGCCTTTGATTAGCCTTCTCATTACAATGTAAGAAAAAGTAAACCAATCAGTGCAAGCAATAACCCACCAGTGACTGGCACCCTTATTAGCGGCACTAAACCGTTGTCTCCTCGCGCCAGTTTTGTCATGAATCCAGCACTTGCATAGATTGGGCTTCAAAGCGCTGTGAAGGGCAGTACATTTAGTAGACCAAGCCCTTCCTGGTCAATCATGATACTCTCGGTCTTGACAAACACAACGCCATATAATATAGAATCCATATCATATAGAATCGACTGGGGGCTGCTATCTCAGTAGACAGCCGTGATTGCTCCCAATGTTGTTGCTTCAGAGCAATGCTGCTGAAATCCTTACATGGAAGACAGGATTACACGCAGCCCGTGCGTCCGCCGCGCATCCTCCGCCGTGGCGTCAGACTGTCCACATGCGGGTGAATAAATACAGCATAGCACAGAAAATTCAGGCAAGCTGCATATGCAAAGCGGCAGCTTAGTTGCCATGACAATGGAAAGCTTGGCACAAGAAGCCGTTGGACTGTCCACTGTCCATACGCACGCACACGCGCGCGCATGTCGTTAGGTTTGGATGAATGGCGAGAGCAGCCTTCTTTGTCCATCCGTACGTGTGCATGTAAAGCTTTCAAAGAATGGATCGAAAAAAAGGCACTGGCTTGGAATTGCCAGGCAAGACCTAAAAAGGACACTTTCTGAACCAAGGGTTACCTTTGTGCCAAATTTGGTGTAATTCCGTTCAGCAGTTCGGGCTGTAGCTTTGTCTAAAGTTTCCTACGGAAAATAACATGGGGAAAACGTGTCTAGAGACCCCTCTTTTTTCTCGGCCCGCTTGACGATTCACCCCGACAGAAGCTGACCGGAGCAGGCCACTAGTTTTGAAAATTCCACAAAGATTCAACCGGCGCCAAAGTTATTAGGAAAAGAAAAAACGTGTTTCCTATGGGAACTAGGTCCTAACTATAACTACATGCTGGCGACTGCCAGTGGATGGATGGATGGGATAGAGATATATATATATATATTCACTGAAAAAACCATAAGTTATAGACCATATATAGTTAGGGATTAGCATTTACAAAACCTTATTTTACTCGCACAAAACCATTGAAATTCTCATATATAGTTAGTTGCAATAACTATATATCGCGCACCCGCAATCCACTGCTGATGATGTCACATATTACATCATTCATGACATGGTCAGTGACATCACTGATGACATCACTGATGACATCACTGATGACATCTCAAATGACATCACTGATGACATCACTGATGAAATCTCATTTGCCATTACTGATCACATCACTGATGACATCATTCATGTGATAATACGATGAAACTCTTCAGACTCTAATATAACCTTAGATACACTCAGTGTAAACAGACACTCACAGACTGTCACTCATCCATGGAGTTACTCACACACCTAGTCAGTCATGCAAAGAATCAATCACACCTCCATTTCCTCAACTATACAGTTATACACACCTTACTTATTCAAACATATACTAACACATATTTACTCTCTTATACAATCCCTGATACAAGTTCACAATGATCCATACAGCCACTCACACATTCACTGGCTCTTATGCACAGTTATTTATATATGTCAACTCTCACATGTACTGAGTTTTACATATGTACTTACTTTGACATGTAGCACTGAGATATCCATTCACTCACCAATACACTCATGCACACAGTCAACCGCCCATACAGCTGTTTCCACATGCACTTTTGAACCCATACATCTAGTGAATCAACTGCTCACACATCTATGCACAGAGTCATACACCTCCCAGCCACACACACACACACTCAGTCTCCCATACAAATACTTGGGCAACCAATCAATAACCCATATAGTTACTCATATAGCTACTGATCAACACGTGCAGCAGTTTAAAGAACAACAGGCATAATGATGCACAAATTAAGACAGTTTAGTCACTAACCCATGCACTCAGTGAGACACATTTAATCACTCACTCATACAGTCAGTCATGCACCTACTAAAACCTTCATCCAGATACTTATACATCCACTCATTCTTCAATATGTAAGACATATTTTAACTTTACAGAAACATACAGTCACTGGATGTTGTCATCAGTGATGTCATTTGAGATGTCATCAGTGATGTCACTGACCATGTCATGAATGATGTAATATGTGACATCATCAGCAGTGGATTGCGGGTGCGCGATATATAGTTATTGCAACTAACTATATATGCGAATTTCAATGGTTTTGTGCGAGTAAAATAAGGTTTTGTAAATGCTAATCCCTAACTATATATGGTCTATAACCTATGGTTTTTTCAGTGAATTTCAATGGTTTTTTAATAGCAAATATGAAAAGCTTTAAAATGTCAAGTACGTGGTAGATAAAAACATTTTCGTGTCTATGCACGCTGATGTGCTTTGAACGCTGCCCCCCCCTTTTTTTTCTTTTAGGAGTATTCTCTCTTTGCAGATGGTGAAGGGTAGGTAACGCAGGCCTTTGCCCCCGTTGTAATCCGTCGTGCCTGCTTCTCTCTTCATTTGATTGATTGTTATCCAAGCATTTACTGTTTTAGAATTGGATCTCTTTGCTTCATTCTCTAATAACAAACAAGCACAGAGTCGCAATACTCTGTTTAGTCTTTGCAGATAGTGAAAAATCGTTTTAAAAAACAAAAGGAATCGAGCAAAATCAGTAGGCCACTAATGGGATCTCTTTTTGACCTCGCTAAAATAGAAACATTAGGAACAACCCCTCATGAGAAATACGAAACCAGTGAGATGAACTGAGCTCGACGCCATGATGACTGCAAGACAGCTCGGCTCCGCCACCCACCCCGCCCAAATTCTATAAGTTCCGGTGGAGCCCCAACGTGAACAGGTAGAGAAGAACTTGCCCTCTCCTCTTTGACTGAAGGTTCTTGTAGCCTGTCCTTTCTGTTGTCATTTAACAGAACTTTTTGGACTACTGAAAGGGGTTGTGTTCCGACCGCTGGTTGGTGGAGACATTTTGACTATATTCTGGACCTGCGTTATCGCATAATGCGTCATATGACGCACCGCGTTAGCGCACCCGGAAGTACTCCGGTGCGCAAGGCGCAGCTTCCCGGAAGCGATCCAGAGCGCGGCGCGCAGCGCGTAACATAAGCATAACAGGTCATGTGACTTGTTAATAAAACTTTTCATTGGTTCATTTTACTTTTGTTATTCTAATGATGAAAGGCTTGGTCATAATAACGCTTTTCATTGCTTTCGAACATTTTTTTTTCTTAAACATATATGTTATAATGTTCCAGGCGAATGTATTTTCCCGGGAAATTTACAACTGTCCTGCAAGTAAAATATTCCTATTTCGAGAAAAAGGGCGTTTCTTCGTCCCATGAGGGAGCCGTTGAGCAAAAGAGGCTTGGCCTGCTGATTTAGTCGCCGATAGGCCTGAATATCAGATTCTTATCGATCACTTTATGTTGCAGGAGTAGAAAACACAACAGCCCTTGACCATTTATCTTTACTGCGTTCCTGCGTATTATACCTTTTAACCGTCATGTAATTGGACTGCTTTATTTCACTTGCCTTTTACTGATTCGAAAACAGTGGCTATTATTCAAAACTTTTCCAATGTAAGTACTACTAACATGTTTTGTTTTAAAAACCTTTATTATGAAAATGTCAGTATACAAATACGGGCCTATAACCACGTGGGCCGGCCACGGAGCAAACTGGAATCGTATATGATGAGGGGACATTTACACTGTAGAACAACGTAACGGGCAACCCATTAGGTTGCAAGAACTAAGGTGTCTAACATTTGCGGAATCGGTGGACGTACATTTTATAATTAAAGTACGACAGGGCCAGTTACAATAAAATTATCTACATATACATTTGCGGGCAAGTACCATGGGTGACGTTAAATCGAACTTTTAATAGTACAGTAATCAATTACACATCAGAACTTAATATCAATAGGGATGTCCAAATGTTCAATCAGTACTCGTCCCCGCCCGCCATGTGCTTCAAAACTGCATACGTATCTCGTGATATCAAGGTTGGGCAACCAGTACACAACAAGGAGTTACGAGTCCCATTTATACCGGCGCCATTTTGGGCAAGGCCGGACAGGTCCAGGATATAGTCAAAATGTCTCCACCAACCAGCGACTATGATGATATTCATAAGCTCTATTGATTAGAATAACACTCCTCTCTCCACATGAAATTAATTTGCCGCAAGTTAAACATGTCATTTTCATTTGTCCAAAGTTCTTCTGAAGATTTAGAACCGTTTCCCTTGCCTCTGATTGTGTCACTGCCACTTCAATGGTGGATGTACTGGCAGGTCGGGGATTATCCACCAAATCAAACTGCAGATGAGATGCCTCCAACTTGCTGGACACCACCTCGGTGCCATCCGGATCTCGACGCGTTGTGCTGCCTTCGGCGTACTGTAACAGCAAGAGTGACCGCAACTCACCTGGACACGCAGTCTTTCGGCGCAGCATTGTAGGATGGCCACACCAGTGAAACTTGCTACACACCACCTCGGTGCCATCCGGATCTCAGCGCCTTCGAGTCACTGTACCGCAAGAGTGGGAGAAACTCAGCTGGACACGCCGTCTTTCGGCGCAACATTGTAGGATGGCCACACCAGTGCGGCAACTTGCTGGACACCACCTCGGTGCCATCCGGATCTCGACGCGTTCGAGTCACTGTACCGCAAGAGTGGGAGAAACTCAGCTGGACACGCCGTCTTTCGGCGCAGCATTGTAGGATGGCCACACCAGTGCGGCAACTTGCTGGACACCACCTCGGTGCCATCCGGATCTCGGCTAGTTGTGCTGCCTTCGGCCTACTGTAGCAGCAAGTGCGGGCGCAACTCGGCAGGACGGCGAGTGAAACGCTAAGGGGCGCCGCACTGCACATGAGGTGCCTCCACCTGGGGAGGTGGAAGAAGGCCGTTCGCGCCGCCTCCCCCCGGGGTGCCCCACGCCGTTTTTCGGAGCAGCATTGTAGGATACCAAAACCAGTGCGGCACCCAGGTGACATCACCTGGGTGCCGTCCAGAACTCAGCACGTTGTGCTGCCTTGGGACTATTCGCACAACAGACCGCTACTGACCATTGTTGCTTCTGTTTTAATAAAAAAAAATTTAAGGTGTTTACTGTTTTTGTTGCGATGTATATATTTATAAGTTATTAAAGTGTTATAATCCTACTACTTTGTTGGAGTGCTATATATTTTTAATGTGACACATAATTGTGAAGACTTTGATGTACAAAAAGGCATCCCTGAAATCTTCCGCTTCAGGCTCGGTCCCACACACCCTCACAGTGAGAATCCCCTCCCCAATCACAATACAGGATGGTTATCAGATAGTAGGAACGCGTGTGGTGTGACAGATCTCATCGGGTGGGGGCCTTGATCTACTGTAACTCCTTTGAAGAGGGGTGATTTTTTACAGTTGAGGCCATAAACTACATCCGAAGGGCTAGGTGATAGCCTGGGACCGGCCTGGACAATCAGACACAAAGGAAGACGAATGTCAGAGGGTGCGGTAGTGAATAGGGTGAATGGGTGGTGTCGGGCGGGCACAGGGTGTGATTCTCAGGGAAGAGCAGCGCAGATGGGGGGAGGTTTATGGCCCATGCATAAGACAGAGAGCGGGGGTGACCAGTGCGTGGGGGAGATGCTTGCGAGGGTGGGGAGCCATGCTGAGGATCGGCGGCGTGCAGAGAGTGGGTCTGGTCAAGGCATCTAAAATGGCTGCCGTGCACGACAAAAGTGTGGCATTGGAAAAAAAGCAAGATGGCGCAGACAATGTTTATCAATACGAATTAATTTATAACAATTATTTTTAACAACATATTTACTCGCAGTGACAAAATGGCGGTCAACACTTCCTGATTTCCTTCGAATCGAACGTTAACAGACGTCACGATCGGCGGCGTGCAGAGAGTGGGTCTGGTCAAGGCATCTAAAATGGCTGCCGTGCACGACAAAAGTGTGGCATTGAAAAAAAAGCAAGATGGCGCAGACAATGTTTATCAATACGGATTAATTTATAACAATTATTTTTAACAATATATTTACTCGCAGTGTCAAAATGGCGGTCAACACTTCCTGATTTCCTTCGAATCGAACGTTAACAGACGTCACGCAGCAAAAAAAAAACGCTCACGCGCAGCCGCTGGAAGACAAGTATCAACATATATGAGCATCCTCAGCCACCATCAGAAAACATAGGGGATCAGGATACGTCTCCCGTACCCCCTTATACCCATTTCTCCATCTTGTAATTTAATTAAAACGAAACACAAAATGGCGAATTCCCGTTTCTCGTCCCGATTTGCTACCCGGTTCGCGAACCGGAAAGCGCTTCTACCGCAAAAATCAATTTTTTTTTATTTGCCCCACGGGACCCTTTAATAACCCCAACATCATTCCTAGGGGGTCAAGAAGGTTCTACCTTGCCCCCTTTCATTACATTCCCCCTTCGTTTTTCTCCTCTTCTTGTCTCTCGATCCTACCGAGAGACAAGATGGCGGCCGCTCCGGACTGTTTAGAATGTTGACAGACACCGGAGAGCCAATCAGCTTCGCTTCGCAAAGCTCTGTTTCGCGAAAAGTTTGCGAACCAGAGCGCTACCCGGGACGCTGTCACAGATATATCTGTTTTTTTAAACGTTAATTTCTCAAAATCCACTGGAGCACATATATTGAGACCCAGCAAAGGCACATCGGGCTAACAGTCCCTACAATTTTGCCAAGTTTCGTGCAAATTCATTCAGCCGTTCGAGCTAAAAGTGAGGCCAAACGCCCTATTAAAAAATGAATGGGAAAAACGCGTTTTGGGACCCCCCTTTTTTCTCGGCCCCCCCTTGACGAAACCCCCCAAATTTTCAGGGGCTGCTCAGAAACAAAATGTGCCATTTTCCTGAAAATTTCAGCCGATTCCGTCCACAAACGCCAAAGTTATTAGACATAGAATTTTCAAAAGTTCCATAGAGAAAAAATCCTAACTATATATACCTACTGGCGACCGCCAGTTGGAGATATATATATATATATCTCCAAGACACCGCGTCTTTACTCTATTCGCCCAGGCATTCCCCCAGGCAAGGAAACGCAGACACGGACCAATTTGGTGCAAATTATTTACTCAGTACAAGTTAGCGCATGACATTTCGGCTCTCAGCGAGCCTTGTTCACATGACAGTGATCCAAATGCAACTCAGTCTTTTTAAAGGGCCCAAAGTTGATTTAGACAACATCACGTGTCCGGGCTAAAAAAGTGAAAACGGAAGACATACTTGGGGAAAATACATGACATACCCTTTGGAATCCTTAAAAACATTCAGGTCATATATTTACATGTTTTTGTCACAGTAAAATATCGGTAAAATACTCATAATTCATTGTGCATTAAACAATAGGGGAAATTGTTATTATCATTTATAACAATTGATCATTTGTAAAAATACTATTTGTAAAATCTCAGTAAAATACATGTGCAGTACGAATGATTTGGGTATCCCGGTTACAGTACTTGGAGATGTAATAAAGTGCATGTGCATTTTAATTACTGTGAAAAATACGCACATGTGTGTGTGTGTGTGTGTGTGTGTGTGAATGTATGTATATATGGATATATACATATATATATACATGGATATATATATACAGAAACATATGTACATATATATGATATGATTTTTTTCACTAAAAAAGAGACAAAGAAAAGTTATGGTTATGGTAGCAACACATAAACATACCCTTAATAAAACAAACGTTCACAGAAAAAAATACAGTAAAAGTGAAGTTATGATAATGAATTAAATTTGGGGGAAAAAATATAATTTGCAAGTTATGGTTATGACCGCAATCACTCATTCAACAGACATGAAAACCATAATTTGCACATCAGATGCAGTGCTCTCCTCCTCCTCATATATGTTGTGAGATGGTGCAATCTTAAAGATTAGATTACTTATCATAATGTCCGAGCATAGATGTAGTATATATTGGTTTGAGTATGTATTGCTATTAATTTACCTTCTTTTTTACGTTCTGTTACTTATTGCGCTACATTTTGTGAGGTCATAAGAATTGCATGTACTTATTATTCTACCATATTTATTTGCTAATTTACTAATTTACTAAAACACTTGGTATTCAGCAGGTCTGATACGCATCATCCAATAAAAGTAACGTGATCAAACACTTGATCAAACACTTGAAGCAGTACCCTTCTTTGCCTTCAATTACTCTGCGGAATATATTAAGCACCAAAGAGTTGGCTGCACTGCAAAACGAGCTCTGAAAGGATGCAGGTACTAACATACCCGCTGTTTATAAATTAAAAGTCTTTCCCTGTCAAAACCGGAGGAATAATGTAGCAAGGACAAAAATGCATTCCGTGCTGTTATTAACGATAATGCTCACTGATCTGTGAATAACCAAAAAAGAGGAGATTATCGAGTTACTTTCCCAGCCCATCCATCCATCCATCACAAAGGAGCAGGTTTCAAAATGATGGATCATCTCACCTTAGCGTGGTTATCCTAAGTAAGGTTCTCTCCTCCAGGGGGAAACAAATGACAACACAAGCAGACGCAGCCATTCAAAAGACACTTCCTTATGCCAGTCAGTTATGTTTTAAAGGGCATATCCTCGGTTTTAATATTCTTTCCTCTTTTTAAACAAATGGTTTGGAAAAGTAGACCTTGCAGAACAAAACTATGAGCGACTCACGATTGAACACATAGATAAATCCCAAAATGTCAACACTGCTTTAAAAAACAAAATATTTCAACAAATTAGTCTTGTCACTAAAATGTTCAAAAGGGTTAACTAATGATTTTAAAATATGCTATGCACCGACAGTACAAAGTTTAATGCAAGCTAATTGTTAATGATTTGGAATAACCTAATAAAACACATTCGGACCGTGAAAAAGTCGGTTGCTTTTTTGTATTTTAATACTGAACAAACAGTGTAGTGTGTGACTTCCAACTGTACACTCTGATCTTAAGTACTTTCATGCTTTTTTCATAACATCTCACAGGTGATGGTCAATGTTGTGGCAAGGTGAGTAGTTCTGCTGTTGCTTTCGTGTGCAACTTCTTTCTCGTCTGTAAAAAGCCAGAATTTTCCACTATATAATGTTTGACATTAAGCATTAACATTGAAGATAGCCGATAAAAATTACATGGTGACTTTTTATTTAGGCAGACTTTGTAAGAGAGCTTTGAATCCTTAAAGAGGTTCTGCTTCAGTGAATATCCTGTATTAGAATTAAGAAACAAAAAACCTCAAAATCTGGCCATGAATTGGAACGCAATAGGTCAAAGAAATTTGCCAAGAAGAAAAAATTGAAAAAAAGCATTGATGTTTTTTTTTTATTGATTTCATTGAAACAAACTTAATTCGAGGTTCCGGAGAACAATCTTCTTAGCATGAATGTAATCTCTACGACTGTCCACGAGGCACCAACACACAGCTAAATGTTATCCACGATCTTACATGACTATTTTTAGGCAAGTAAGATAGATGAGATGCACGACCTCAGTATGCTCTTCATAAAAACAGCCCACCCATTTTTAGGTCGAGCCTGAGCAGTACATGCGCTGCTCTGTAAGGCATGCTGTATTCGGTATAGGGGCTATCGGGGATTTTGGCTAGGCCCACTGCTTTTGGTTGGTTAGTTGGTCTGCTTTTCAAAATTCCTTTTCTCTGGTTGGATAATATTGTGCATCTGTCCAAAATTTCAATGCTTGGTTCACTGCTTGGTTCTCTCCCAGCGGACATCCCCAATTGATTCGCCCCTCCCTCTCAAATGCAGCATCCATCCATGTCGTTATCTGGAGGGGGAACATTTAGGTTCTTTTCTACAGGCCACTTGCCTGCTGAAGAACGTCACGGAATCGCGGAGGTAAAATCATGATTAAACAAGCACTTAAAATGCAATAGGTCTTGCAATACTGAAAGTTAGACCTATTGATGTTGCATTATTATCAAACTCTCAGTAATGCGAGACCTATTGCATTGCAAATGGTTGTTTAGTTATTACTGGAGAACACAGTGACTAACTCCTGAGTGTCTCTACTCCCTTTTCCTATATAATTAACAAAAGGATGCCAAAGAAGACCAGTAATGTACGGAAAAAAACTGGACTGAAATGTTTTTAAGATTTCACTCACAGGGTACAAAAAACATATTGAAAAACCAAACTTATTCTTAAAGTTTGTTTGCTAAACTAACATTGTATAAAGCTAGGGTCGCCAACGTTTTCTGAAATGAGACCTACTTATGTTCAATAAACCTCACAGAGAGCTATTAATATTATTAGTGTTGTAATAATGTTCACATCGGACAAGATTAAATTAGTGAACACCATATGCAACATTACTACCAGCAATGACCTTGGTGCATCAGGCATGGTATCTAGCAGTAATGTAAGCAAGCATTTGCAATGCAATAGGTCTCGCTTTACTGAAAGTTTGAGCTATTGGCGTTGCAAATAATAATGTTGGACAAACCCATTATGTGTATGGTACAATCATTAGTTGGGCAATATTTTGGGCTCACTGGGTTTGTTTAAAGGCCCCCTGGTTGGTGTCATGCTTCATCATTGGGGTCCCAACCGGGTGGCCGAATGCCTCCCGGTTGTGCTACGACGCCTGATTACAGCGGAGCTGGTGTTGTGCAAGTGTCAATGTCAATGCCAATGCCAAATATTCTTATAGAGCGCTCAATTCACCGGGAGGTCTCAAGGCGCTAGCAGCGAAATGACAGTAAAACCGACATGGCCTGATACCTGAAGCAAAACTTATTGGGGAAAAAAGCCAAGTTTTCAGCTTTCTACAAAATAATTTATGGTCAGCTATGGATGAAAGGTCGGATGGTAGTTTGTTCCAAAACATGGGGGCTAGGTATGAAAATGAACGGCCACTATTACGGGAGGTTCGAATACGCGGCTGAACAAGGTATGATTTGGTACCAGACCTTAAGGTCCTTCCAGGTACATACCATTGCAGTTTTTTTGCTAGGTAGCCTGGGCCGGTATCATAAATTGTCTTGTGTTTCAGACTTAAGATCTTCAAATGGCCTCTTTGATGCACCGGGAGGCAGTGAAGGGTTTTGAGAATCGGGACAAAGGAGATCTGAGGGGAAGGTTAAGAATAAGTCTGGCTGCAGTATTTTGGAGAATCTGGAGCTTGGAGAGCAGGTCCTCATTGAGTGCCGTAAACAAAGCGTTGCCATGATCAAGACGGCTAATAACAAAGCCCTGCACCAAAGGTTTCCTCGCTTTAATGGGTAGCCACTTGAAAATTTTACGGAGATTACGCATAATCCCATAGCAGACGCCTAGGACCTGGTTAACATGAGTTTTCATAGACAAAGAATTGTCAATGGTAATACCTAGGTTACGTACTGCTAACTTGGGAGAAGGACAAGTACCTAACTCGGGGGGCAATCAGTCTTGCGCCCAAAATTACTTAGCTCTTCCAAATAGAATAATCTCAGTTTTACTACCATTTAATTGTAGCTTATTTAAACCCATCCAGTTGTTAATTTGGACCGTGCAGCTCTTAAAGCAGGAACGTGTGCCAACATAATCGGAGCCACATGTAACAATTATTTGGGTATCGTCGGTATAAGACACAGTCTCAAAGCTGTGTAATCTGACGATACCCGCTAGAGGTGTTAAATATAGATTAAACAACATGGGGCTGAGAATGGAGCCCTGAGGGACCCCAACTGTTACTGGGTGGCTACGTGAGACCATTGCGTCTACGTTAACAGTGGTGGATCGGTCAGGCAGATAATTCTCAAACCAGTCTAATGGCTTCCCTATGATACCCACCTCCCACAGTCGATGTTTCAGAATACTGTGGGAGATAGCATCAAAGGCTGCAGACAGATCCAGGATGACCAGAATTGCTGATTCTCTTTTTTCCAGAGTGAGCCTGATGTTATTCATAATCTCAACAACCGCAGTCTCCGTACTGTGGGCAGCCCGGAAGCCTGGTTGCGAGGGATCCAGGAGGCCATGGTTCTCTAGATGGGTAGTGGGAGTTTATTAACTAGGTGTTCCAGTAACTTCCCAAAATAAGGTAGCAATGAAATGGGAAAGTAATTTACTGTTAAATTGGGATCAGTCAAGGGTTTTTAAAAGAATTGGCTTGATCTGAGCATGTTTCCACCTAGTCAGAACACTGGCTTGTGCTAATGACATATTAAAAATAGCGGTTAATACATTAGCAAATAGGGGCATAATCTTCGTTCAAGATCGAGGAGGAAAAGGGTCAGCTAGAGAACCTGATTTAATCTTGGTTAAACCTTCTACTACTTCAGTAATGGTTATAGGTTCAAATTCCAGTAACGGGAACATAATTTATTTCCAGCAGAGGAGGAGCCTTAATCATATTACTAGTTGGGTAGTTACGGTCTCTATCCTGGTGAGGAAAAGAGGTATAGATGGTTTTTATTTTAATATTAAAGAAAGAAGTGACGGAATCAACCCACTCTTGAGTACCCGAGGGGAAGTAAATTCTTTCAGTATTTTGTAAAGTTCCTTACTTGAACAAGCGGCATTGTTTATACGCTGGATTAGATAGATATTTTTAGTTGATTTATTTTTTTATTTTTAAAAGACCTTTATTAATCATTTGTAATGAAGTGATAAACACAATTCAGGGCCTACAACCCACCAGGCCAGCCACTACACATACATTCGATGGCAACTTCATTCTTATATACACAGCTGTAAAGCCGACAGCGTATCACAGTGTTGCATCTAGTGTATCACTTTTAGCCTGTAGTGGAGCATCAATAGGTCTTTTTATTTTATATTTTATATCATAAACCATAACTTGTAACCGTGGTCACTCATAATATTCACACTCAGTTACTAATACCATGCCTGCTTCTGTCCAATGGGTGAAGTCATTCAGGAACCTTGTTGTCTTCTAATGCTAGTACATTAAGGCCAATGCATCCCCCAGTTCCCTATCTAACCACACCATCCCCTCCTCTCCTCTATTCGTCATCCTCCTCTTCATCTGAACTTACATCGTCCTCCTCCGGCAAGGGGTCGCATAGCTCCCCTCTGTACACATTCCAGGCTGCCCACACCTTATTCCATTTGCATGGGCATGCCCTAAAGACATACACCGCCCTCTCTGTGAACATTAGTAGATCCATGTTCTTACACCACATGGAGACCGTGGGCAAGTCCGCAGCGCCCCACTTTTGTGCAATGTCTCTCTTGGCCACCATCACCGCCAGAGTAGCCCATATTAGGTCATACCTATTCAGATCGTTTGGCTCCCAAATATTTAGTAGGCATTTGCGTGGTTCAGGTACGAGGGAAACCTTAAGTGTTTGTGAGATGGTCCGCATAACCTGCCGCCAGAATTCCATTATACGGGGGCAGTCCCAAAGTGTGTGGAACAGTGGTGCCTTCGTCCCCGCAGCCGCGGAGACAAAAGGTATGTGGCGTCCTATGTATCTTCTGGAGCAGGCACCGTGTGTAGTAAATGCGATGTAAGATATTGAGTTGCACCAATCTAAATTTCGCTGAGATGCCCACTTCTTTCAGGGACGCTAGCGCCTCATTCCATTCAGTGTCATCAATATCTCCCACCTCTCCCACCCACTTCTCCCGTAAGGCCAGTGTGGGGTCTTTCAAATTATTGATCAGTTTCTTGAATGTGAGGGAGGTGGCACCCTGCTGCATGTAGTCAGTAAGTAGCTTGTCTTCTAGCGGTGAGGAATCTGGCACTTCGGTGCCCACCGGTATTGCTTGCAATAGCGCGTGCCTGATTTGTATGTACCTGTAGGTTTCGTTTGGGCCTAATCCATATTGTTGCTGAAGTCGGGCAAACTCGATCACAGTGTCTTTCTCCCACATGTCACCCACAGTTGAGATGCAGATACTGTCCCACTGCGCAAAACCCTTGCTATGCCTCAGGCGTCCCAGGGCCTTTGTGTCCCATAGAGGGGTAAGTTTTGTAATTTTCCCCTTCCATCCTAGCTTCGCCTGCGCTGCGTGCCACAAGGTGGTCGTGTGGTGTGTGGGACCAACCAGTCGTGGAACCTGCTGTTTATTGTATAACACGGACAGCATGCCATGAGTTCCTAGCTGTGCCCAATCAGCTCTGTACGCCGGGTCATCTCTCGGTGCATGGATCCACTGGTTTACGACTTTGAGCTGTGCCGCCCAGTAATATAATTGTACGTTTGGTAAGGCTATATCCCCCTCGTACCAACTTCTGGTTAGTTTGTCATGTGCAATGCGCGCCGGACCGTTGCACCACAACAAATTGGAGACTAACGCTGTGACTTGTTTAAAATACGCGGCGCAATTGGGTATGGCGTGTTTTCCAGGGCGTATAGGAACCTCGGGAGTGCCATCATTTTGTACAGGGCCGCGCATCCAAGGAGGGTCAGTGGCAGGGTCGACCAATGCTTCACGTCCGTTCGGAGACGCTCCAGGGGTGGCCTTAGGTTCTTGTCAAAGAACTCCGGGGCATTATCGGTGATGTGGATGCCTAAGTATTTAAAGGAGCCTGATGCCAGCGTGAGCGGGCAGTCCGGTGTCAACACAGGTCTCGGTCCCCTAAGCACATAAAGCACTGACTTCGACCAATTCACAGTGTAACCAGATGTCCTCCCGTGTGTATCACAGAGCTGCAGAAGCGCTGGGACGCTACCTTCGGGATCTGTTAAATATATCAACATGTCGTCCGCATAAAGGGACACACGGTCCTCCCAGCCTTCCGCCCATTCAATTCCCTTCAGCAGCGGTGTTGTCCTGATCAGTGTCGCCAAAGGCTCCAACACTAAGGCAAAGAGCAAAGGGGACAGGGGGCAGCCCTGGCACGTTCCCCGCGACAATGGGAAAGTGTGTGAGATGTGACCGTATGCGGTGACTTGGGCTACGGGATTGGTATAGAGGAGTCGGATCCAGGAGATGTATTTAGGGCCAAAGCCCATACGGGTCAAGACTGCAAATAAATACTCCCACTCCACCATGCCAAATGCCATCTTGGCATCTAATGAAAGGATCACCGCTGCCTCAGACAATGAACGCACCCGTGCCAACACCCCGTGGACCCGCCTGAGATTAAGGGCTGTGCTCCTATGTGGCATAAAGCCCGATTGGTCCGGTGGATCAACAGTTGTAGATGGCCGATCAGTCTGTTGGCCAGTAGCTTCGCCAAGATTTTTGCTTCCACGTTCAGAAGGGATATGGGGCGGTAGGAGCAGCAGTCTGCCGGTGGCTTGCCCGGCTTTGGTATAGCTACGATTGTCGCGGTACGTTGGTCCAGCGGGAGTTCTGCCGTCGCCAGGCTCTCAACGTACATTGCCAAGAGGGGCTTACTAAGTATCTCAGACATGATTTTATACCGCTCGATGGGTATCCCATTGGGCCCCAGCGCCTTACCCGATTGTACCGTCTGGATTGCACGTTGGATTTCTTCTCTCGTCAGATCGCCTCAAGTTCCTGGACAGCCTCCGGTGGAAGTGTGGGGATGTCTATGTTATCGAGGGAAGCTATCGCTGCCTGTGCCGTGACCACCCGTGGAGGTGCGCCCCTCTGCATGCGTCTGGTTGTGTTTCTCATAGCCATATTTATCCAGCCTGGCCTGCGCAGACATGTTTTTGGGCCCTCTGCCCGTCATGATTCTTGGTGTCCTCTGGTTGCTGTGCGGGGCACGAGGAACGATAGCGCCCGCGGCAACTACTATATCGGTGGTATCGTGGCTAGTAGTTGCGTGTGGTGATGGCGTCCAGACTGGGATGACACTCCCGTCGACGGCTGTTGCAGCTAAATCCAGCGAACCTGGAGGCGAGACCCACCAGCCGATGAATATGGTAAGATGCAGTCTTTGCTGATAGGCCGGTTCCCCCGCTACCACTCAGGCGCGTCTGGAGGGCACAGAGGTTCACCCTTCAGGGCGTTGAGCGCTCGTAAATCCGGGAGCGTGCAGTGTTGTAATGCGGCCCCTCCTGGCCTCTACTCTCGGATCGTCACTCAGGTGCGGTCATCTGAGCCTCTTCAGGGAGCGCAGGGCCGGCTGTGGCACCAGTCGTACGGGTAGCGTGCTTCGAAGTCTCTCACTGTGCTCCCACCACCTCTCCGTCAATGTGATTGCTCCACCGATGGTTCCCGCCATGTCCGCGGAGAGGCCGGCCACTTAAGCACCACGCCAACAATGCAGGTGGTGGGGGGGGGTGGTCAGAAGCTATCTGCGGCCTGCCAGACCGTTATTCCACATCCCAGGAACTGTGCTTGCTTGACCTGGCGATATCATTCACACCGTGCCTCCAATGTTGTCTTGCTGCCCCCCTGCTTCGTGGGCGTTCACTGCTCCCCTGTCCCCTCACAGTCACTGTTTCGCCTGGGGTGTTACAGGCTCTCAAAAATTCTGCTCCCCTCACTCCGCCCAGCCATACAGAGTGCCCGCACCTTCCCCCGTCCGCGGCGCTCACCCTGCGTGCCGATTTGCGGTGTTCGCCTCCCTCCGCTGGTGGAATCTCTCCTGCTCCGGCACCGGTAGGGCCCACCTCGCTGTCCAGGTGCCTATCACTGTTGTCAGGGCGGCCGCTCCGCACCCGCGGCTGTTCCGCCAGGCTCGAATTGCTTTTCTGCCGTCGGGGGATACTTTTCCGTGCCTTCCTACCTCACGGAGCCGAAACTCCCGGGGCCATGTGCGGGGCCGGAGACGGGCCCGGAAGGCCGCACCAGCGCAGCACCTACGGGCCCAGGCTTGCCTCAGTAATGGTCTCCGGATATCGATGCACACGGCGTCCGGACCTCTCCCCAGGTCGCTGCAGGTGGGTTCGCAATGACTCCGCAGGCAACGGCCACTGTTCCGATGAGGCGGGGGATGACGCCCGCTCGGCACCGGCCAGGCCTCACTTCCGGCGGGACTTTGCAGCAACTTTAGGCCGGTGCTCGAACTACAGAGCAGGCCTCACTCTCACGTCGCGTTACAGAAGCAGTTCCCGACTCCCGATTCTCACCGGGATCAGGCTCAACGGTGTCCGATGTCCCCGGGACCTGGGATCCGCTTCTTCAGGTGGGTGTTAGGCGGATAGAAAGTTCGGATTAATGATAAGAGCCCTGATGCCCCCGAGAGCTCCTACGCTAGGCAGCCATCATGCTTGGCTGCTAGCCACGCCCCGATTTTTTGTTGATTTGATGTTTTTTATATAATTCAATTGACATCGCCTGTAGTTCCTACGATTTTCGTCAGTTTGATTTTCCTCCACTGGCGTTCAGCAGATCTGCCTATTTGTTTATCAATTTTTAGTGCCTCTGTGAACCAAGGTGAGGCATTACTTTTTACTTGAACCTTGGACAAAGGGACAACTTTATCCTGAGCCGATATGATGGCGGGTTCTAGACTGCTGCCATTGTTCAAGATTAAGGGTGTACGCTCTACTTACAGTTCGGCAAACCGCACAGAAGAAAAGCAAAGAGGGGCCACCTATGTTCGTGATTAGAAGGTGTGCTGAGCTGCTTATAAAATTATTAATGGTAAAACAGAGGGGCAAGCTGCGCGGCTGGCCATTGTTTAAGATGAAGGGTGTGCCGCACTAGTTAAAAAAATATACATAATAAAAAATAGAGTTTGGCGAGCCGTGCACAAGACAAGAAGGGCGCAGCGCCACTTTTAAAGATAACGAGTCGTGTGAATCTTTACCATGCATTTAAACCGCAGGGTGGGTTGTGGAAGCGGCAGAGCGTGTCCTGCCTGCAACATCATCTGGGAGAAAGTCCTTACTAAAATAGTGAACAGAAACTGTGAATGCAACATACTGAGTAACAACACGTAACACGTGCGGTTCTCATGGGAGGTTGCAGCAAGAGAAAAGGCAGTACTAAGGAGGGACTACTAAGCCAATTAACTAATCAAAAGTCACAATTTACAAAGGACAGTAACAGAAGCCAATGAAAAATATGTGTGGAAAGACGGCGGAGCTTAAAGTCCATACCTGAATACAGCATGTTTTCAAGAGACAGAACAAGCGCTGACTATGCGAGACCCATAAAGTCTTTGTCTATATGGAAAGAATCTACATGGGTAATACATAACAGCCATAACACCAAAGCCTCAAATAATACCATTTGTTTAAAAATTCCACGATTTATCACTCAAAGATCAGCTTTAAATATATTTTGGAAATTAAGCAATTTTTCTCCAAAAATGAGTGTTTGAGTTTTGAAAATCAACATCTTCCAATCAAATTTAGTAGGCTAGTCTGCACACAGGAAAGCTACTTATAGGTAGCTGGAGAGCTATTAGTAGCTCACATGCAATTCTTTGGAGAAGTGTGGTATAAAAGTAGGAAAGGCGTCATTCTTCAAAACGTGCTTTCAGGCTGATGAAAAAGACAAACCTGCACTTGATGATTATTTAAGGGCATGTTGGGATCCTCTGCCCTAGAAATCTTTGACCATAATAAAGGTATTACATGCCAATGATCTGCGTAATGCGGTTTAAAACAGCATGCCGAAAATAAGGACAATTAAAAAGTTAACGTTTGTTAGTAAGTGGTTAAAATAAATATTGCATAAATAGTGCCTATTGCGTTTTTGAGAACTGCTACCTTCTCAAATAATCAGGGTGGCACTTTCTGATCAACAACAGCAGAAGAAGGCCATATGGAAAGCCACAAACCATTTCTCCCTTGTTAGGTCTCGGTTACAACAGCTCTAGACGTTTGTAGTCAGGGCCACTGTTTAATATATATAGCATATACTTAAGAGTGGCCTTTGGGTCAGACCCTTTCTCATGAGTGGATGGCTTTGTTGTCCATCTCAGTTGTCCTTCTTGATTCGATGGCTTTCCTCAGTTCTTCTTGTGTCTGTCCCATCTAGGAGCATTTCACAGTGTTGGGATTGAATGAAATGTGTCTTTTCATAGCATACTTCAGGCGATAATTTCAGTATTTGGTATGTAGCCTTCCATAGGGGTGCATGCGTTTTCTCGCTTTCTCCCCCTTTATTTTCTCTATTGGAAGATTGGCATGCTCTTACTCCCCCGATGATTCAAAGCCCACTCCCCATACTGCTGGGTATGTTACTTTTTTTAAAATTATTTAATTTACTTTTTTTATGTCCTGGCAGTTTCAAAAGTGCTTCTGGGCCCCTTGCTCCTTTGTCACACTTCGTGGCAACCTGTTGTTTCTTTTTCAGGTCGATGCCTACCAGACAGCACAGCTGCCTTGTTGCAAACATATTGGGGACAAGCTGAAATCTGACCTAGGAATGCATTCTGCCCATTTCTTACAGCTGGCTTTGTGTTTTGTCACTCACATTTGCTTGCTTCCTATTCTCTGGCTTGATTTTGTTCTAGCCCCTTGAGCATGTCTTATCCTTCCCAGGGAGCATACCCTTTTTATCATCTCTCTGATTGGCTCCTATTATTCTTCCAGAGCTCTCGTTTTTCAGAATGTTTTTTCTTTTTTGTGAAGCACTCCATGAGAGTGCATGTGTTTTGCAGTTGTCTCTGATGTCTGTTTCTCTCCCCCCTGTGATCCTTGTCCTCTCAAGCTGTGTGCTTCTGTGCACCCCGCATCCACATTACTGTTTCACCTGTGTGCTTCTGCCCACCGGTACCCATATTGCTCTCTAATTGTATCCCATTATGCACTGCTTTAAACATGCGGCCTGCTCTCGTTCTTAAAACATTGACATTCAAAGAATGATGGAACTAGTCAAAAGCTTTGTGTGGGTAATTATTTTTACATCTGGACTGACATGGCGAGGGCTCCTCACGTGATACAATAATCACCCAATAAAAATACAGGGTTTGAGCATACAGTATTCTTAGGCCGACCACAATCATACTCATGCCTAGACCTACTCTGCCCAAGTGTTTATGCTTTCTTCATTGCTTCAGGGAATAATTATTTGAATGGAAGGCCTGAGGCAGAATCGTAAAATTATTAGAAATGTAGAATATTTAGAGACATATTTAATGTAATATATTTCTATTAACATTTTAATAGAGCTGTTTCATTTTTATTTTCCTCATATTTAAAGTAAATGCATAAAGGAAAATGCTACTTACCAGTATGCATTTGTTCTTGGCATGTAGAGCTGTAGATCTGCATGCTTTTGCTTAGATCGCCATTTGGTGTTGGGCTCGGATGTTTGCACTTTATTATTGTAGAAGTCTTTGTTGTCACGAGATCGGTGACTCCTCTGGTTAGTAGTGCACATGAGCATCAACTCCATCCTTAAATTGTTTTCCCATGAAGGGTGATGGTGGAGTTAGTTAGAAATAGAAAGATGTCCATGTGTAATGTATCTAAGTAAGATAGTACTGCAACACATAGGTGTTCGGGGAAGCGGGTGGGCGTATGCAGATCTACAGTTCTACATGCCAAGAACAGATGCATACTGGTAAGTAGCATTTTCCGTTCGAGGCATATGATCTGTAGATCGCATACTTTTGCATAGACTATACAACAGTCCCCCTGTTAGCGGTGGCTACCGGTATGCATTACAATAGTTTGAAAAAGTGTTCTTAGGACAGCCTGGCCCACACTAGCTTGTTGTTTTGCCTGCACATCTACACAGTAGTGTTTTGTGAAAGTGTGCGGTGTAGACCATGTTGCGGCTTTGCAAATGTCATCCATGGGGATGTTTCCTAAGAATGCCTTGGATGCCCCTATTTTGCACGTGGAATGCGTTTTAGGGGGTATGGATTAGGTATGTTTTGCTTTTTGGTAGCATATTTGAATGCATTTAACGATCCACCTGGCAATTCCAGCTTTTGATATAGGATTGCCCTTATGTGGTGGTGAGAAAGCTATAAAAAGTTGTTTAGTTTTCCTGAAACTTTTTGTCCTTTCAATGTAGTAAAGAATAGCTTTTTTGACGTCAAGCGTATGAAGAGCCCGTTTAGCTACTGATTCTTGTTGAGGGAAAAATACTGGGAGCTCAACAGACTGGTTAAGGTGGAAAGCTGAAACTACTTTAGGTAAGAATGTAGGGTTTGTCCTAAGAACCACTTTGCTGTAATGTATTTACAAAAATGGTTGTTGTATGGTTAATGCCTGGAGTTCACTTACTCATATGAGAGATGTGATGGCCACAAGGAAAGCCAGTTTCCATGTGAGGAATTGCAATTCACATTTATGTAAAGGTTCAAATGGGGGACCCATGCGCCTAGTAAGGACAACGTTTAAATTCCATACTGGAGAGGGTGGAATTCTGGGAGGAATTATTCTTTTAAGGCTTTTTTTCATGAATGCTTTGATGGGAGGTACCCTAAACAATGATAAGTGTTGTCTGTTTTGTAAGTTAGCTGCTATAGCAGCAAGATGTAATCTTTTAGATGTGTTAGCCAGATTACATCTTTGTAGATGCAGGAGATAACAGATAATATTTTGAGTTGAAGCATCTAGTAGATTAATTGTGTTGTTATTGCAGTAAATAACAAATCCTTTCCATTTAGCTGCAAAGCATGTCCTAGTGGTAGGATGTCTAGCTTCTTTAATGACGTACATACAGTCTGGTGGGAGATTGAGGTAACCAAACTCTAAGACTTCAGGAGCCAGATTGCTAGGTTCAGTTGAGCTGGCTCTGGATGTCTTATCTCTCAATGGTTCTGTGTGAGAAGCTTTGGGGAGAGGTGCAGTTTTTGGTGTGGAACTACTGAGAGTTCTAGCAGTGTCATGAACCATGGGTTTTGGGCCAATGTTAGAGCAACCAGGATCATTGTGAGAGACTGTTGCTTGAGTTTGGGCACCAGTAACAAAATGAGTGGGAGAGGTAGAAAAGCGTACGCAAATCTGCCAGACCAGATATCGCATTGCCTTTGGACAATGGGTGTGGATACCTGGAGGCGAAGTTTGGGCATTTTCTGTTTAAATGTGAGGCAAACAGATCTATGTCTGGGACCCCACATTTGAAAAAACAGAAGAAGAACTTGCGGATGAAGTTCCCATTCGTGAATCTGCTGTTGTTGACTACTGATCAGATCCCCAATTTGATTGTGTATCCCAGGTGGATGCTCTGATGAGAGGTATATCTTTAGAGGAATGGTCCATCTTCAAATACATTGTGCTAGGTGTGTTAGCTGCAGAGAGTGTCCCCCCCCCCCTGTTTTTGTATATTGTAAATTGCTGTCATTTTGTCCTTCCGGACAAGGACAGTTTTGCCTAGGAGATGTTTCTGAAAAGACATTAGGGCAAGAAATATGGCTAGTAACTCCAGGTGATTGATGTGGAGGAGTTTTTGTTGAGGGGTCCACAAACCTTGAATGGTTTGGTTCAAGAGATGAGCTTCCTAGCCGGTGAGCAATGCGTCCACAGTTACTACTATTTGTGGAACTGGGTCTAAGAACAGCCACCCTTTGGAAAGATTTTGTGTGTTCCACCATTGCAGAGAGCATTATGTGCGGCTGTCTACCAACACCAGATCTGTAAGATGACCTTTAGCTTGGTTCCACTGTTGCGCTAGATATTCTTGTAATGGATGCATTTGGAGTCTTGCGTAAGGGACAATTAAGATGCAAGAGGCCATCACCCTTATTAACTGCATGAACACTCAAGCTGGTAGCGAGTGTTGCAGTTGAAATTTTGTTCGGAGGGCTTGCATACGGGCTATCCTGGCTGGATTGGGATATGCTAGTGCTTTGGAAGTATCTATTGTTGCACCTACATACTGTTGAGTATGGGCCGGTTAGAGATGTGACTTGGTGAGGTTTATTGTGAATCTTAAGTTGTGCAGCAGCTGTATTGTGTTGTGTGTTTGCGTGACTTGGCTTTTATGAGCTCGTCGTCTAGGTAAGGAAACACATGAATGTGTTGTCTTCTTAAATGGGCTGCTACCACTGCAAGACATTTTGTGAAGACTCTGGGTGCTGTTGTGACCCCGAATGGAAGGACTTTGAATTGGTAATGTTGTCCGTCCACCATGAACCGTAGGTATCTCCTGTGAGCTGGGTGAAAAGGAATGTGGAAGTAGGCGCCCTTGAGCTCTAGAGTGGCAAGGAAATTGCCTTGTTGGAGCAGTGGGAGGACTTGTTCAGCGTGACCATGTGGAAGTGGTCGGATTATATGTACAGGTTTAACGGCCTGAGGTCTAATGTTGGCATGAGAGAGCTGTCCTTTTTGGGAATGAGGAAATAAAGGGACTAAAACGCTGTGCCTTGCTGGTGTAGGGGAACCAGTTCTATTGCATGTTTTTGCAAGAGAAAGAGAACCTCTTGCTTGAGAAGCATTAGATGTTCTGTGGACATTGGAAGTTGTTTGGGAGGTATGGGGGGTAGAAGTAAGTTCCAGGCAGTAACCATACTGGATAATTTGTCTTACCCACTTGTCTGTGGTGATGGAATTCCAGACGGGTAGGAACTGTGATAGTCCTCCCCCCGACCGGAGTGGAGTGGACTGGGGGAAGTGGAGGAAAGTCACTGTTTTGTGGTGGGGGAGTTGCAGGTATTAGAACCACGTCCTCTGCCCCTATTGTTATTGCCTCGGTGAGTCCCTCTAAAATATCCTCTGTTAAGGGAAGTTTGGGTTGGGCTTTTATAAGTGGAAGAAGTGTCTGTACCAGTGGTCTTGGAGGCGCCCCTATAAGAGGAGCGACAAAAGGAACCTCTACTAGTTGTTGCTTGTAGAGCCCCCATTGATTTGGCTATATCTGTGTCCTTTTTCATCTTTTCTAAAGATGTGTCCACAGTAGGTCCAAACAAGTGTTCCTGATCTAAGGGTTGATTGAGGATGGCAGACTGCAACTCTTGCTTAAAGCCCGATATGCGCAGCCACGCATGTCTACGGTTGTATTAATTGTGCGAGATGCAGCATCTGCAGCATCCAGGGTACATTTTATTGAGGTGTTCGTGATACTTTCCCTCTTGTATGAGATCATTTGCTTTGGTCTTGTACTCATCTGGAAGATGTTGCGTGAGTTTTTTTCAAGTTCATCATAGTGAGCCCTGTCATACCTTGTAAGTAAAGCTTGTGAGTTAGCAATGCGCCAGAGGTTTGCTGCATGGGACGCAACATTTTTACCTCATGCACCTAGGAGCTTTGATTCTTTGTCTGGCAGAGGGGCATCACCTGTGGTTTGGGAATATGCCCGTTTGTGGGCATTTGCCACTACCAATGACTCCAGAGGGAGTTGACCTTTGATGTAAACTGGATTGTATTTTCTCTCAATCCTAGGATTAGGCACCCTAGCCCTGACAGGATCTTTAAAACCTCAGGGGCGTGTTCAATAATCCCCTTGAGCATAGAGAGAGTATTGGTAGTTTTGTGTGGCTGGGAGAATGTCTCTAATAAAAAATCCTCCTCTAGAGGGTCTGAATGGAGTTGAACCCCATGGTATTGTGCAGCTCTATTTATCAGTTGCGCAAATCCTACATTATCATCTGGGGGGATGGTCTAGATGGATATTCTAGTAAAAGAGAGAGGGACCCCACAACCAAAGGGATGGGGTGCCAAGTGGACTGTTAAGTCAAGCAAAAAATCCCTTTGGGACACCTTATTAAAATGACAAAACGTTCAACAAACAATTAAAACAAAAATACACTAACAAAATACTGTACTCATAAGGCAAAACACAAACGAAAGTATGAAAAATCCTGAACAATTTATTACACAATGCAATTTTTAAAACATAATGATTCAACAATAATTAAGAAGACGGGGAAGAGCATTAAAAAAAGGAAACAATGAATTCCTATAAAAAAGGAGGTATAGACAGAAAATTAAATCCAGCAAAAACGTCAGAATCAATATAAAGCACAATCCTCTTGTGTTATGCGACGCGTTTCGGTGGATCACATGGTCAGACCACATTCATCAGGGTTATATATAATTTCTTCCCCAAAGATTCTCGAAAATGTAAAAACGTAACAGCTTACAGTAGATAGTTCCTATGTTTTATAAAACCTTCTCTCGTCCAGTGAGTTGAAAAACTTCTCAGGACCGATAATCTTTATCAGTGCTAAAAGACACAGTAAGGTGGGACAGTCTCAATCGGTGCTGTAATAGAACACCAACACAGATACGAGATAGATATATAATTAATGTTTAAAAATATCCAATGACACACGGTAGATAAAAGAAGCTTTAGAGACGACACAGTCCTTATTCGGACACATACGCAGGAATGTGCTGCTGTACTAGGATGGTTCCACAATTCATTAGTCTCGGATACCACCGGAGTTCGTTGAAATAACGGCGTCCCGTGTGTCGATCACCTTCACCATGCAAGAAATTTAATAAGGTGTCCCAAAGGGATTTTTTGCTTGACTAGATGGATATTCATCTGGCTCAGGCACATCTGGGACATTGTAGTCATCCAAGAGTCATGAGGTGGGGTGAGTCATCATCAGTATCTGGGTGATGTGGGTCTATTCCCTCATCCTCACCTGCTATATCCTCGTCATCCTCTTGTGGTGCAGGTGAGAGAGGAGGCACTGGAGAGTGTGCTGGAGGGGGTATAATGTTTGCTGGTTGTACAGGTGGAAAGAAAGGCCTCATAGGTGAGGTTGATGAGTCATTTTTCTTGGAGGGTATCTCAGGAGTTTCTGAGGTATCCAATTTTCTCTTTTAAGGTGGTATGGAGGTGACGTGGCCAGTAATGGGGTCAATATGGAGTGTTTTTTGCTTAGGATCCGGTGAATCTGGATGGAAAAGTTCTTTGGATGTGCTGTCTTTTTTTGGCGCAGAGGACTTCGGCTCTGAGTGGTGTTTTGGCCTGTCTTCATTAGCTTTAGGAGGGGTTTTTGTCTCCTTTCGCTTAGGTGGAGTTTTCAACTCCGAGAATTTAGTCAGTTTTTTCGGCTTGGAGGACTTGAATTTGCTTTGGTGCCAAAGAGTCTGTTACTTTTGGTTTTGGTTTTGGTGCAGAAGATTCTGGGGTCGATGGGACCGTGGTTTTATGTTTCGGTGTCGAAGATGGTTTTTCGGCACCGTGGTATGGCTGGCTCGATTCTGAGTTGCCTGAAGACTTTATGGGCTTCGGAGCCGGGCCTGGAGGTGGGGCTTCCGAAGACTCGTCTCGGTGTCAACCCAGACCCGAAGGTGAAGGGGTTACAGGAGCCTTTTGTGTTTTCGGGGTTGGGGCGTCGATGTCAGTACTCGCGCTTCTTTGACCTTGGGTAATCGTCTGGTCTTCTGAGTCCGACTCGTGGGCATCGGAGACGCTGGCCTGTTCATCTTGTGTCTCTGTTTCCGGATCTTCAATGCCTGCCTCGACTCGAAGTAGTCTTATGGCGCCAAAACTGTTGATCTGGACATTTCGTGACGTCGATCACGTATGGTCTTCTTAGACCTGAAAGAGTCACAGGCCTGGCAGTGTCGACTCTCGTGTTCTGGCGAGAGACAACAGTTGCAGTTCTCGTGGAGATCTGTGTGTGGGAATTTAGTCCCACACTTGCATTTTTTAAATGGAGTCCTTTCCATATGCTGGTTGATGGGGCCGATCGGCCCAACGGCCCACGTTGATGACCGGACTCGAAAAGTTATTTGGAACTGGATACGCGTCGAGAGAGATCGAAACTATAATGTCGATCTGTGAGAATTTTTCGCGCCGAAGGGGAATCGAAACAACGTCGACCCGGAGCGCAGCAAATTACATCCGCACCCGATGGGGTAAACTGGGGTAATCGTCTGGTTTTCTGAGTCTGAATCGTCGGCATTGGAGACGCTGGCCTGTTCATCTCGTGTCTCTGTTTCCGGATCTTCGATGCCTGCCTCGACTCGAAGATGTCTTATGGCGCCAAAACTGTCGATCTGTATCGACCACGTATGGTCTTCTTAGACCTGAAAGAGTCACAGGCCTGACAGTGTGACTCTCCTGTTCTGGCGAGAGACAACGGTTGCAGACATCGTGGAGATCTGTGTGTGGGAATTTAGCCCCACACTTGCATTTTTTAAATGGAGTCCTTTCCATATGCTGGTTGATGGGGCCGATCCACGTCGATGACCGGACTCGAAAAGTTCTTTGGAACTGGATACGTGTCGAGAGAGATCGAAACTATACTGTCGATCGGTGAGAGTTTTGCGCCCCGAAGGGGAATCGAAACAACGTCGACCGGGAGCGCAGCAAATTACATCCGCACCCGTTGGCGGAAAAAACAATCTAAGGATGGAGTTGATGCCTACTAACCAGAGAAGTTGTCACCTATCTTGAGACTATAAAGACTTCTACAATAACAAAGTGCCAACATCTAAGCCCAACACCAGATGGCAATTGATGCAAAAGTATACGATCTACAGCTCAGATGCCTCGAACATAAATATACATAACTATTGAACATAAAAATATTTTTAATATTTATTTTTAAAAAGCAAAAAAACGGAGGGGTCACTATGACCCCACAGAACTCCCTCAGAACCCGGAAAAGAATGACAAAATAACAATGCGGGTGGGTGTTCGAATGGAGTTGACGCAGGACATGGCCGAAGGCTGTGTGTGGTTAACCACCCATGGAGGTGTGGAGGCCCAGCCCAACTGCACAATGTGCACATTGGCAGATTCCACAGCCTCAACATAATTTCTTACGCAAGACGACACTCAATTCATCCTCTCACTCACTGAAGACTCCTAAGCCAAAAGAATCAACTTCTGCGACGCCATGACCAACGTAGTCAACTGGATGAGAGACAACTGCCTTAAACTCAACTTCGACAAGACAAAAGTACTGATCTTCGGGAAGACCACAATCGTATGGGACCACAGCTTGGAGCCAGCAGAACTTGGACAAAAACCCACACCTACAGACCGTGAACGCAACCTAGGCATCATCCTCGACAGCAAACTGACCATGAAGCAACAAGTCAATGCAGTCACCTTCTCCTGCTTCCACACCCTTCGCACGTTCCGCAGAGTCTTCAGATGGATCAGAGTCAACACCAAAAAGACTGTCACTCAGGCCCTTGTCACCAGCTGCCTCGACTATGGCAATGCTCTCTACACCAGCATCTCCACCCCGCTCCACAAAGACTCCAGACCATACAGAATGCTGCATCCACATTCATCCTGGACATCTTAAAATGGACCCACATCACACCCGACCTAAGAAACCTCCACAGGCTCCCCATCCAGAAGTGATACCAGTTCAAGATCCTCACGCATGCCTATAAAGCCCCGCACAATCAAGGACTGGCCTACATCAAACAACAACTGAACACCTACCCACAAGACACCTGCACTCCTCCTGACTAGCCTGTGTGCACTCCCCCCTCACCCCTGTTGCAGCCACTCATTCTCCTACATCACCACCACCACTTGGAACGACCTACCCCTCCACCTTCGAACAGTACCCTCCCTGGCAGACTTCACGAAGAAACTCAAGACCTGGCTCTTCAACAGAGACGTTGCACCCACAGCACCCAGATACCCCTAGGGGTGACAGTGCTGCGCTATCCGCATGCTGATTATTTGATTGATATAACAAAAAAATTCCTCCTATTATTTTCCTTGGGATAGGCATTTTGCCCTTCTTTTGTAAGAATTTTTATGGCAGTTCAGATTGTGTTTTATTTCTATTATATAATAATAACTTATAATAGAAGGGACAGCTGGTGCAAGGAATAATGGCCAAAAAGAAGCAGGATATTTGAGGGAACAGATAACGTAAGACTTAAAAAAAAATGGCAAAAAGGAGAATAGAGCTATTATTCTCACAAAGAAGTGGAGGTATATACGCGAATAACTAATCCCAAACGAATATCAATGAGGTGATGCTGTTGATGTAACATGAAGGGTGTTGCTTCACATGGAGAGCAGTAGGGAGGAGTGGAAGAAGGTGCTAATGCGCTCCACAGTGGAAAGCAGCATAAACCACTGAGTGTGAATAGCAAAATTAAGATGTCACCCACTTCAGAACAAAGCTTAGAGCTCCGATGTCTCTGCTGAGAATGTCACAAAATCGCTGAGGAGGGAAATGGCCCACCCAGAAGTCCCTTCTATGTCACCACCAACCTACCAGCCACTCTGAAAGAGACCTGGAGGCTCAGTAAAATGCCAAACAGGATGTGAGGCTCTTGAGCAAGCACAGCTGGCAAACAATGCTCAGCAACACTACACCTCGACGAAGGAAAGGAACACCCAGGAGAATGGAGAATAAACGTTATCGAAATCAAGTTGTGTGCAGTTCGGCTCTTACATATGGCACACTACGAGGCAGGAAAAGTGGCAACGGTGTCATCAGGATTTCTCAGAATCAGCACTCCAGCGTTGGACAAACTCTCTCAAACCCTGGAACCTCCATCCCATCCTCGTCGCCAAAAAACGGGGTATTGCAATGAGGACTGGCACATGGAGGTATAGTACTAATTTTCGATTTACGGTGGGAGGTTCAAAGAGAAAACAAGGAATGGGGAATACAAGGCTGGGTTCATTTTCCAGCATATCTGACAGCTGGAGCACTGGCATGAAGAGGCTGCTAGGCGCTAGTCTAGCTATCATTCCAACAGTGGAGAGGAGTGAGAGACTGCTGGTCAGCAGAGACATAGGACAGCCAGCACTCAGAGGAAAGGATGCATCCAGGGTGAGACTCACTGAGTTAGCATTAATGAGGAGGCCTGCTTAACAAAACACCAGAAGTAGAGTCTTTGAGAATGGAATTTCGGAGATGGCTTTCATTCTGCTAAAGATCAAAATGGGTAATTGATGCACACATTGCATAGCAATCAAGCTTAAAATCCAGACATGGAAATGCAAAATTGCAGCTTTAATTGGGGAAGGAGACACACTTAATTCACACTCTTTAGATTCTGGATCCATGACATGCTGAGTGATATTTGGTCAGATCAATTTCTTAAATAGGATCTTCGAATTGTGGCATATGAATAGTATGCATTCCATGTTTAGTCTGAGATACAATCATGTTATGTAGCCATAATTTACATAAGACATTTTTGCACTTCTCTGGCCTCATAGCAATGTTGGAAATCTGAGGTGTCTTTCCACATGCTCAAGTGATTGCTTGTTGTCCCTTATCTTGATAGTCTGCTTGGTATCAGAGGGGCAAGAAGTTTCCATGCACCTCCCAAAAACTGAGCACACTTTAGGGGGTGAGGACTATGATGAAGCCTTTGTTCGATTAGAGAGCTATTTCAAACCTACCATCAAGATTACTCTCGAAAGGTATCAAGAGAGTCTTTTGATGAATTTCTGACAGCCCTGAGAGGCCCTTCTGTAACTTGCAATTTTGTTACAGCCACCAACGAAATGCTAAGATACTAGCTCATGGTCAACATATGAAATAAACGAATACAAGAGAAACTTTAAGTTATGTGTAACCCGGACACAGAAGAAGTGATAAAAACCTGTGAAAGCAATAGAACATTCAATGTCTCAGAGAAAGGAAGTAATACAAGACAGACATGAAAGAAAGAATAGTGAAGTTTTCATTGTGAGCAGATAGATAAAGAATTATACATAGTGAAACTAAATATTGGGAACCAAATTTAAATGCTGTCATTGTAGAGGTACCTTTCATCTAGCATTTTGTCACTTAAAGTTCTGATGTGGATTTTTATTTAGATTTCTGGGGAATTGTTGAGTTGAGTAGAATGACTCCTGGTGTCAATATAGTCATCGCACACAGGTATTTCACTGTTGAGATTTATTTCACATTGCGTGGGCTCATTTTGGTCCTCAACCAGTAGTATGAAGGAATATGTAAATTACGCCTCATTTCTACGTCTATGACTATTCAAGTACCTACCAGACTCAGTACACCACAAAGAAATATGGGTACTATTGTCCATAAAACAATCCAGGGAAATTGACACTCTAAATTATTTATAGTAACAGACATCAAAGCCCCACAGGCTCTATTATCATTGCTATACAACAGTAAAAATAAGAACATATTTTATGTCTATTCCAACACACCGTACACATTTACAACCCAACCTCGTTGTTGACCATCACGAGGGGAACAATTTGGCCTTTTTTGATGGGGGTGTCTTCTACACCCCAGACCTGGTTTTAATTAAGTAATTACGGAACAATTACACAGGGTTTAAAAACCCTGTTGCGGTGCTAAAACGTCCTCTCTTCAGGCTGGATGAAGACAATCTAGGTGGAGACGCGGAGGGTCCATCAGAGACAAGTAAGTGAAGCCGGTAACAACATTTTTTCCTCCATGATTGCCTAACCCAATTTTACACTACAACTACGAGGGGTTATATTACACGTCTCTTAAAAAAATAGCGCATGCAATGTGAACCTCTACAGGCACACCACAGGTACGGCTCCCCCCCCCACCCCTACTTGGTTTATCACTCCATGACTAGTAACCCTGACCCTTTGACACCGCCTAAGGAGGGTCAACAATCAGATTTAGAGGGAAAAGATGCAGACAACAATAACTTTCCTCTCCATCACAGCCGCTATTTTTTGACCTGTTAGCGTTACTGTAAAGGGGTCATGCCATAACGTTTGAACAAACGCAAACAGTGTAGACAGTTCAGAGGTATATCGAGATCACTATTCCCTCCCAACAGGAACATTTCAGGAACCCGGACTCTTAGCGTATTAAGAAGGGCTGACTACTTTATCTTAAGGGAAACATACTCAGGTATGAAGATAACTCACTTGTGAACATTTGCCAAATACACTAAGGTGGACATCATTGTTAGCAGGAGGTCCGCACATCTCCATTTACTATACTTAAAGATTTCAATTATTGAAAGTCACAACATTACGGCAGCTCACAATAATCTCCACAAGGTTAAAATATGATAACGAAAGTTGAAAGACATTATGCAATATATGGCATATGTGGTTTTATCTTTTTTCAGATAGTCACAACACCCTCCCTTCATCCATTACCTATGAGACAAATAGAGAATCACGAGGAGGTAAAATATGCACTTCTAAACTTTCTATAACTTAACTATGACTAAAAAGCTACAAATATATATTCTCTCTGTCGAATTGTGCAAACTATTTTGCCAGGTGCACAACGAGTAGTTAAGGAACCTATTGCCTCCTTCTCCTTCTCGCTCTTCTCTCCCCCCCTTACTCAACCCGTCAATCCTAATAGGATTTTTTTTTTACGGTTTTCCTTCCCTTCTCCCATCATTTGCAAGTACCACGCAGAACTCTCGGTGGCCGATAATATATTGCATCACACATATGCTAAAACTCAGTAAGGTATTGGACCCGAGACAGACACTGATGTATACTAAAGTTGGGTTATCTGAAATTACATACTATGTGAAAATTAAAATAAGACACAACTGGTCTCTAACAATCCACTTTTTTTCTTAGCAAATTAGAGGGTCAATGCAAGCCGCTGTTACAATAAATTGATCAGTGAGAAGACATGTAAGCAGTTAATTATGAGTCAACTGAGTAGTAATAAGGGACCTGTCAATCTATGAAGTCGATCCTGATGAAGGCTTGGACCCTTAAGGCAAATAATGCAAAACATGTTGACCGTATACATGTGATGCTAAGGACAAGTTACACTTCCGGACAGCACGACCTCACTTTTTAATCTTACCCCTGTATACTGCCCTGATATTAAACATCATTTTTTAGATATAGGAGGTCATTTTATATTTCACCACACGGATCGAACCAGTTTTTTCCCTCGAAAGGAGGTGGCACTCACTAAGGGAAGTGAGTACCTAGGTGTGAAACCCTATGATGAAGCCTCCCGACACTTCATCATAGTGGAGATTATTTAATACCTCCAGAGGCAAATATTGGTTGGGGGTTCGGTTAGATAACTGGTACATGAAGACCCCAGTAAATCTTTAAGTTCACTCTCTTTTGATTAAGGTAAGAGACGGTTTTAATTGTCAGCAACCTCTGAGGGCAGGTATGGATGGGTTCAAAGAGTGTGAACATCAAACAAGTAAGAACTAAATTGAGGTTTCACTATGGCATAGGCAGAAACATACAAGTATTTCTAAAAATAAACTACATCACAATGTGTGATTTGAACAAGGAGGCCTGATGAGGAAACTGGGGAAGGACTGAAAAAAGCAATATGTAACCCTTATGAATATCCACCGCAAGGCCATGCATGGCGGTCCCAACACCATGCAACAAATTTAGCTCAACAGCCAGAATAGATGGACTTAGTGAAAGGCCGTGAGCGAGCTGCCATGATCACATCCATAACTTCATGTGGCAATTCAAAACCATTCAGCTAGTTCAATTTAACGTGTTCTATGTATGCTGGCGTACATTATGGAGCTTCGGATGTAGAACCCTGCTCGGTTGATGGGACTGCAGATCCTCCCAAAGACACAATCGAAGTGGAGGACACAGCTTCTGATCCTGCAGGCTGCAATATCAGACTGGGACTACCAGGAATATCAGGAAAATCACTTGAGAGGCAGCCACCTCTGGAAAGCCTTCACAGTGAGTGCATAAGTCCTTACACCACTGCAGTGCCACATGGCAGTTTTATTGTTTGTCAGTTCAAGGACAGATATGCCCCTGATGAAAGTCAGAAATACTTTGATGCAAGCCGAATAGCCCATCAATCCAGAAGACAGATGTGGTGCTTCTACTCCACTGGAGACCAAAGACTTCCAATCTCCACATCGTCCTGATGACTTCCCCAACCGAGAGATAGTGCATCTGTCGAACTGTGATCTCCAGTAGGGCCAAAGAAAACTGCACACCATGCTTCAGAATGGCATTTGTCATGCATCACTGAAGATCGTGGGATGCCATTTCCGAGATTCGAATATTATCTGACAGGCATGCTCAGTTTCGTGCCAATTGCAACAGGAGGGTCCACTGCAGGACTCACACGTTCCAATGAGCATGAGAAAACAACAAAAAGTACAAGGCCAGAGGACCAAGAAGCCCCAGAGCTGGAGCCAGGTTTTGCACCCAAAATATTGGGATCAAAGCCCGACTGACCCAGAACTACAGTGAAAGGTGAAAAGCCCTTTGCGCCTCTGTGACCAGGATGAATACTATGAAGGGGATCAGTTGCACAGGGTAAAGAGGAGACTTTGGTTTGTTGATGGAAAAGACTAGAGTAGATAGCAATGAAACTGTTGCCTATAGGTGGTCCGGGACGGGATGCTGCCTTCAGGAGCTAGTCATCAGAGTATTAGAAGACCCATATTCCCAGCCTGCTAATATATGCTACTACCATCAACATCACCTTTATGAGCACGAAAGGAGCTGAGGGAATGTCAAATGGCAGAACAGGAAACTGAAAATACTCTGTTCAAGTCCCCATGGAGAGTAGGATCCAATTTAAAGCACTCTGCCTTTCATTTAAAATTGTGAAGTCCACCCGCCCCAGCCTATTGAGCAATCTGCTCATTTTGTATGCACCCACATGCAGGCTACGGTCGGCGGACCGGCAGCTGGTCACTGTCCCTTGGGTAAAGCGCAGTCGGGCGGGAGGGCGTTCCTTCCGCTATTTGGCAGCCAGGCTATGGGACTCCCTGCCGGAGCAGATCCGTGGCATGGACTGTTACTCACTTTTAGAAAAGCTATTAAAACCTTCCTTTTCCCGGTAGCCTAAACCAGTGTTTTTATTTTTTCTATTTAGGTGTCCTCTTGTCTGCGGCCTCTATGCGTTTCTTACCTTGTAGCTGTAAGCACCGGGACGCCCCTTCGCTGGGGTAGCTGAGCGCTACATAAACTCTATTAACATAACTGTGACCCAAAGGCAACACCTGTGGGACCGGAACATGAAAGTAGGCGTCTCGCAGGTGAAAGAAAACCCTCTAAAATCAAGGGCCAGGCCGGGGACAATGCAGCATTTTGAACTTTAAGGGAGAGGTTCAGTCATGTTCGATAGAGCAATCTAGGTCTCTAGCGTTTGGTAAGTCCAAGTAGAGGCCATAACCCGCCTAACGGTGGAAGGAAAAACTGCCTAATGATGGAAGAAGAAGCTGATCCACCTTTTCATGGTCATACTCTGATCAAGGGGGCTCTTCTCGAAGCCCTCTGAACTGGAGACGAAAAGACTGTGATAACAGTTTTAAGGTATTATCAAAACAGCAGCGAGACCATGTGGGTCTCACAGGATGCTCCTGCTTTTCATTTTTGTCATTCTGCAAACAGAGGATGACTAAATTGACTAAAATTAACCCTATTATATCAGTGCTAAGACACAACTTAGCCACCGCTAAATTGCGGATACTGTTTGTTTAAATCCCCAAATAAAAGAAAAAATATACATATTTCTAAAAATTAAGCTACCATTAGGCATTATATCATAATTACAAAGAATATGGTAAATTATTCATACACTAATTCATTCACTACATGATTACTCCGATATTTTAAGCATACCCATATAGTTTAAGAATGCCAAACTAAGTCCAATTTACTGCAGCATCGGTATAAAGGCGAAATTAGGTTTGAAATATGAACAACATTCTGTCAAAACGATTTTAAAACACTGGTTGTTTGTTTTCATTCCTGTATTTTCTCCGAATATAAATTGTTAGTCTCTTTATGCAGACTCCATTTAGAATAGCAGGGATGTGACTTACAAACGTCTTTGAATCATTCCCATAAATATGCATGCGTGCCATTTATAACAGTAGCCTTGATGAGAACACCGAGTGCAACTGGCTGCTAGAGGCGCTTAAGCGGTTTACATTAAAACAGAATGTAGAACGATGGCTAGAAATCACAGGACAGGTGACACCTTATTCTGATAACCTGGCGATAAAAGCCTTATAATATGATGTATTAGCAACACCACTACTTTGCAATACAGACTAAATAATATTTGTAGGGTATCCTTCATGCCCCGAAGGGGCAAACCCGTTCGCGGAGCATTTGAAGAAAATGCAAAAATGTGATTTTAATTTTAAACAACGCTTTTTTTTTTACACACGCGTCATTCAAGCCAGATGCCAACTCAAACGAGGAAGAACAGAACCACATTACCACCCCAGCAGAAATCCAAAATACATGAGGGCATGTCTATGCGTCAGGTGACTACTTGCAGACACTTAAATCAATGTTACAAATAGGACTGCTAAATTAGGCTTTAGAAGATGTAAGTGATGGTATAAATCTTGGAGCACCACCTAGGAATATGTAAAGACGATGTTAAACATTGACTTTGTGACCACCATTTCAAGGGGGCGTACTGCCAGGAACATTCTTCCAATCCGGTAACTGGAGGTGTATGAGTTGAACAACTCTTTAAACGCATACCGTATTACAATTTATGTTAGCAAATAATAAAACTCCGTATTTCCAGTTTGCTAACTGGCTGTGTTTATAGGAATATCCGCTGGTACATTGACCATGGCTGGAAGGAGCTACAACTGAAGTGTTTTGCAAAGGCATTTATATAAGACTACACGACATCCTTGCAAATTTCTAAAAACAGAACTGGAGGCGAAACTGAAAATACCCTCGGGAGAGGGTATGTCGTAGCAGAAGACTAAAGAATGTAGGGTTCCAGATCTCTGTCTGACCCCACATGTATCAGTGCCTCCCTCAATAAACTGTTATGTTATGTTACTGTGATTCGGTATAGCGCAAATCACCACTGGTCTCTAAGCGCTTTTCAAGAGAAAGGAACACAACACATAGCTGTCGGTAACGCGCCCCTCATCTAGTTGGCTATTTACGCTAGATATGTCGTCTTTTTAAACAGGTACGTTTTTAGCGCCTTTCTAAAGGGTAGCAGTATTGGCTCCCCTTGTAAAGATGCCGGAAGCTCGTTCCAGATTTGAGGGAGAAGGACCAACAGAGCTCTCCCTCCCTTAGATTTAAGGTTGAATCTCAAAGGGGTTAATTTGCAAGCTTCAGCAGAGCGCAAGGTTCTGCCAGGCACGTACTTCCTCAGACGATCTTTGATATATTTGGGAGCCTCCCCATAGATAGCTTTGTGGGCTATGCAGAGGCACTTGAATTGCACTCTGTGTTCTATGGGCAGCCAGTGCAACCTCTGAAGAAGAGGCGTCGCTCGTGTGCTCCGTGGTAGTGAGAAAATCAGCCTGGACGCATCATTCTGGACCACCTGCAATTTCTTCAGGAGCTTTCGAGGAAGCACCAGATAAATAGCATTTCCATAGTCCAACCTCGATATGATTGTGGCAGACCCAATGGTTTGTAGAGTCGAGGTGGATAGAATGGGGACAAGTCTTCGCAGCTGCCTTAGTAGACCTACACACGAGCCTACCACCGCGTGGACTTGGGGAGCCATTGACAGATCTGTGTCAATTTTTAAGCCTAAGCTTTTTACTGCTCTTCCTGGGATTGGTACTTCCCCGAGTTCGGGAGACCAGAAAAGCTCACACCAGGGACTTTCTTGATTTCTTATAATAAGTACCTCAGTTTTGTCCGGATTAACTTCAGGAGGTTGTTTGCCATCCAATTAACCGTAAACCTAAGAAGGTTTTTCACTGAGTCCTGTGCCTGGACTGGTATTGTCAAGTTGAACTAGCAGTTGTGTGTCATCTGCATAGGTAACAAGCATTTACAATGCAATAGGTCTCGCAGTTGTTAGAGTTTGAGCTATTGGCATTGTAAATGGCAATGTCTTTTATTTATGTTTTGGTTTTTAAAACATAAATAAAAGGCATTGTCATTTACAATGCCAATAGGTTAAACTCTCGCAAATGCGAGACCTATTGCATTGCAAATGCTTTTTTTTATGTAGTTGTCTGTGAACTTCCACTTGCAAGTCATGGAGCACGCCCAGGTCAAGCAGAATCTGTGGTGTTTCTAGACAACTGAAACAGCCAATTGTTTTATGGCCATTTCTTGCAGGGGTGTTGGACAGGCCACATGACGGGCCGCTCTCCCCCGGCTCGACCAAGCCCGAGCCAGTCATACAAGCACCACACACCACCATTGCACGTCCTACGTCCCCTCAGGGACACCTGCCCTCGAGCATGATAACCTCGTGGGTCCGATCCACGGCCGACCCACGCGCCCAGCCCGGGCCGCCATCTTGGACACTTCGCCACGAGGCCGCCTGGCCCCCGATCGACCTCAACCCTGGGCCTAGCCCGGCCTCAGACATTCCGGCACCACCCTCCACCCAGGAGGCGAGCGAGCTACTTGGCCAGTCAATGGGAGAAAGAGGTGTCGATGGTTCTCCCCCGGCCAGTGCCGCTCGCCCATCGCCTCCCCGGGCGCTGGCTCCACCCCCCTGCTGGGTGTCTGGACTCCCTCATCCCGGACCTCCCGACCTCCAAGTGCGAGGGTCCGGACATCAAAGCACGCCAGCCCTATAACTGGGGCAGCTCCAGAACAGGAAGGCAGTTGTATCTTGGAGTCGAGAGACGAAAGAAGAACTCATCCTGGACGGACTACTGGCGCTGCCGTAGCTCTGTCCTGTGCACCATCATCCTGCCTGTTGGCGCTGCCACAGCCGTCGTAACCTTCATCCTTCACCGTCGTCCGGATCTGCTGGCGAGGCCGCGGACCGTTGTAACTGTCATCTGCATCGGGACCTGCTTGGCTTCTCCACGGCCCGTCGACCATCCTTCATCCATATCGGGACCTGCTTGGCTTCTCCACGGCCCGCCGACCACCCTTCATCCATCTCGGGACCTGCTTGGCTCCTCCACGGCCCGATCAGCAACCACGCCGAGCTCGAGGATTGAGAGCTATTGAACTCATTGGTAACTAAGACTGTCCCGCTACCCTTTTCCTCAACCAGAGATCAGAACCGAGGGGACCCCTGAGTCCAGACCTCCTTGTATTATATCAACGTAACCTAAGAAGTGCATATAAAGTCTCGTTAACCTTCAATCTTGTGTGGTGTCCGTCTGTGGGGGGGAAGTTACTTATCTGTACAGTCGTTGGAGACGGCTCTCCCTGGAGACCTCTCCCCGTAATCTCGGCCGACCCTCCCGGTCCGTCTAACATTGGTGGCCAGCGGCGCGATCCGAATCACCGCATAACGTACAGAGAGTAGCTCACCCCACAACGAACAACAATGTCGACTAAAGAGAGCGGATCAACTGAGAAGTTCCAAATGGAAAAGCTAGAGGAATACAGCCATCGTGAACTAAAGCAGTTCTGCATCGAACTAGGTATCGCTACCACCGGACTAAGTACCAAGGACGATTTTAAGCATGCCCTAGAATCTTGGGCAGAGACCGGGGATGTCGAAGCCCCGGAGCAAAGCACCGCGAAAAAGACCAACACGGCCCCTGAAGAGCAAAGAACGGGTCTCTCGCAAGACGAGATCCAAGAAAGAGAAAAAGCCCGACTACACGAACTTGAAATGGCCCGACTCAAGATGGACATAGAACTCAAATTGGCCGAGCAAAAAATAAACTTAGAGCACCTTCGCCTCCGAGAAGAAAGAGAGGAGAAACAGAGGCAAAGGGAGCTCGAGGAAAAAAGACTAACGTACGAGCACGAGCGGAACCTAGCCGAGATCAACCTGCGCAAACAGAATAAAGAATTAGGGGTGCCCGACAGACCGTCCACCCCCGGGACCACGGACAAAAAAGTGCACATCCCCAAGGATGTGGTCCGAGAATATTTTCGAGAAGACGACATCCAGCAATGGTTTAAGGCATATGAAATCGCGATGACTGCGCACCGGATCGATAGAGCCGACTGGGGAGCCGGCCTATGGGGCAAATTCCTCAATGAGGGCCGCGATACTCTGTTACAGCTCCCAGACCACCAGATGACCTCCTACGACCATATGAAAGCGGCCCTCCTCACTCGCTATGGCCTCACGCCCGAGATGTACCGTCAGAGGTTCCGAGACTGCACCCGCATTCCAGGTACAACTTGGGTGGACTATGTAACGTACTTCAGCCGAGCCTTCGAAGGCTGGATCAGAGGGAACAACGTCACGACCTACGAGCAGTTGTTCAATCTGATGGTATGGGAGCATCTGTCCAACAACTGCTTCATTGAACTACGCCAACACCTCCTCGACAGCAAGTTAACCGATCCCCGGCAGCTCGCAGCCGAAGCTGACCGGTGGGAGATCACCCGAGTGGGCCGGAATGGGTCCTACGAGCAGAACAGGAACAACAATGGTCACCACCGATCCAGAGGAGGAGGAGGGGGCCAAGGACGAGGAAGAGACAACACTCCGGCCGCCCCCACTACCAGCACCACCCCCCCGGCCAACCGGGGCAGCACCCCGGCGCGACCGGGATACAGAGCCAATGTTACATGTCACCGATGCCAACGAGTAGGCCACTATGCAAATGACCCAAGCTGCCCGCAGTATCCGAGCCCAAGACCCCGCCAGGTGGCCGCCGCGGCACTAGGGGAAGAACAGATCTCCGAGGAACCAGAAACAGACGAGCAAGAGTATCAAGGGTGGGAGCCAGCCGCCATGACTCTCGCGTGCTTAGGGGGAAGAGACATGGTCCCGCGGGTCCCCCTACCCGCTAACACCCAGAAGTACAGCCAATGGGTGAGCATCAATGGACAACGGGCCGAAGCCCTTCGAGACACCGGGGCCAGTGTGACAGCCGTCCGCTGTCATCTGGTGACCCCAGAACAATATCTACCGAACATTCTCTGCCCTGTACGATCAGCCGACAACTCGGAGAGTCTGTGTCGGATGGCCTGCGTCCCCTTTGAGTGGGGAGGGGTCTCCGGCATGTTGAAAGTAACGGTCCGAGACGACGCCCCCGTGGACTGCCTCCTCGGAAATGACCTGGAAAGCTCCCCGTGGGCAGCCGTGGAGCGAAAAGAACACTTGGGGATGTTGGGCGTCCCAGACTGGGCGTGCGTCACCACCCGGTCTATGGCCGCCCGTGCCAACCATCACCCGGAAGAACCAGAATGGCCGGCGCCTCCGCCTCCGGTCGCCCCCGCCGAGACCCCCGACCAGGGCATCCCCCTCGAACCTGCTCAACCTTCCGACCTTGCTAATCTCGACCAGTGGGCTCAAGAAGGGGGGCCCACACAAGAACAATTTCGTCAGGAGCAGAAGACCTGTCCCTCCCTTGAGGGACTCCGACAACAAGCGCTCGCCCAAAGCGCAGGGGATACCTCCGGAACTCATTGGGTCTACTGGGACAATGACCTACTGTACAGCGAGCAACGAATCGCCGAGCTGGGGGCCAACCGAGTACTAGTGGTGCCACTCCGCTTTAGAGACTTCCTGCTAAATCTGGCCCACGATGTCCCCCTGGCAGGGCACCTGGGACAAGATAAAACCTACAGCCGCCTAGTGACCCACTTCTTCTGGCCAAAAATGAGAAACGATGTGCACCAGCATTGCCGATCTTGCCCCACGTGCCAAGCCAGTGGGAAGAGCGGCCGCAAATTAAAGGCCCCCCTGCAACCCTTTCCCGTAGTCACGACCCCATTTGAGAGGGTCGGAATAGACATTGTGGGACCCCTAGACCCACGTACAAGACAAGGCCATCGCTTCATCCTAGTACTAGTGGACCACGCCACCCGCTACCCTGAGGCTATTCCTCTCCGGACCGTCACAGCCCCAGTGGTCGGCAGGGCCCTGATGGGGATCTTCTCCCGTGTGGGGTTCCCCCGAGAAGTCGTCAGTGACAGAGGCACGAACTTTATTTCCAAATACATGAAGTCCCTCTGGCAACAGTGTGGGGTCACCTACCGCTTCACGACCCCCTATCACCCCCAAGGAAACGGACTTGTTGAGCGGTTCAATCGCACTCTAAAAGGGATGATCGGGGGATTGGAAGAACCCCTCCGTCGCCAGTGGGACGTGCTGCTGCCGTGCCTCCTCTTCGCCTACCGGGAGGTCCCACAGAAGTCCCTAGGCTTCAGCCCATTCGAGCTGCTCTATGGGCACCCAGTACGGGGGCCACTCAGCCTGATCAAAGAAGGCTGGGAGTTGCCTCCGGCCAAGAGTCCTCCAGATGTCTTCCGGTACCTCCTCACCCTCCGCAACCAGTCCCAGCGGTTCAGAGACCTAGCGAAAGCCAACCTAGAGGCCAGTCAAGAGGACATGAAGAGATGGTATGACCAGAACGCCTCATCTATTGAATTCGAGCCGGGGCAACAGGTCTGGGTAATGTCCCCCACAGAACCGTGCGCTCTCCAAGACAAATGGACGGGACCCTTCAAAGTAATCGAGCGCAAGGGACCCGCCACCTATCTGATCGATATGGAGTCCGCCCGGAATCCGCTCCGAGTCCTCCACACCAACAGACTGAAACCCCACTTTGCACGAACAGAACTCAGCCTCTTGATGGCCACAGACAACGGGGTTGAGGACGACTCCGAGCCTCTCCCTGACCTCTTGCGGACCCAGGAGCAAGACGGCTCCGTGGATGGGGTCCGACTCTCGGAGACCCTCTCCCAGGAACAACGCCAAGAGTGCCAAGCCCTCCTATCACGGTTTGCCAGCCTGTTCTCCCTCACCCCAGGTGTCACTTCCTGGTGTGTGCACGATGTGGACACCGGAGACAGCCCTCCTATCCGCCACCGGGCCTACCGCGTACCTGATCGGGTACGGGCCTGCATCCAGGCGGAAGTAACTAAGATGCTCACGCTCGGGGTCATCGAGCCCTCCGACAGTCCATGGGCCAGCCCGGTCGTACTGGTCCCCAAAGCAGCCGCCCCCGGAACCACACCCGAACTCCGGTTCTGTGTCGACTACCGGGGCCTGAATGAAGTCACCAGAACGGACGCACACCCCATCCCCCGGGCAGATGAACTGGTCGACCGAATGGGCGCTGCCCGCTACCTCAGCATCTTCGATCTAACGGCAGGATATTGGCAGATCGGCCTCACACCCCGAGCACAAGAACGTTCTGCCTTCTCCACCCCCGATGGCCACTATCACTTCACGGTCATGCCCTTCGGCATGAAAAATGCCCCAGCGACGTTCCAACGGCTCGTCAATCAGGTCCTGGCGGGGCTCGAAGAGTTCAGCGCCGCCTACCTGGACGACATCGCTGTGTACAGCCACCACTGGACCGAGCACCTCCACCACCTCCAAGCAGTGTTGCAAGCCCTTCAGCGAGCTGGCCTCACGATCAAGGCCAGCAAATGTCAAATTGGACAAGGGTCAGTGACCTACCTCGGACACCAAGTGGGAAGCGGTCTAGTGGCCCCTCTTCAACTGAAAATTGCCGCCATCCAGAACTGGCAACCCCCTAACACTCAAACTGAGGTGCGAGCCTTCCTGGGCCTCACGGGCTACTACCGAAGGTTCGTGAAAGACTATGGTACCATCGTGGGGCCTCTCACCGAACTCACGTCGAAAAATCAGCCCAAGAAGGTGAACTGGACCCCAGAGTGTCAAGCGGCCTTCGAACAGCTAAAGGCCGCCATGTGTTCCGCTCCTGTACTCCAGGCCCCAGACTACAGCCGGGAGTTCGTCGTCCAGACGGATGCCTCCGACCAGGGCATTGGGGCGGTCCTGTCCCAGGTGAACACCGAAGGCCGTGATCAACCGGTGGCCTTCATCAGCCGGAGACTCCTACCACGGGAGCAACGCTGGAGCACCATAGAGAGGGAAGCCTTCGCTGTGGTATGGGCCCTCAAGAAGCTCCGACCCTACCTTTTTGGCACCCACTTCCGGGTGCAGACTGACCACCGACCCCTACAGTGGTTGATGCATATGCGGGGGGAAAACCCAAAACTGCTACGCTGGTCCATCTCCTTGCAAGGTATGGACTTTACCGTTGAACACCGGCCTGGGTCTGACCACGCCAACGCGGATGGCCTGTCCCGGTTTTTCCGCCTCGACGAAGAGAGTCCCCAAGAGGATGGGTAACTCTCCCCGCCTTCAGCTGGGGGGGACGCATGTTGGACAGGCCACATGACGGGCCGCTCTCCCCCGGCTCGACCAAGCCCGAGCCAGTCATACAAGCACCACACACCACCATTGCACGTCCTACGTCCCCTCAGGGACACCTGCCCTCGAGCATGATAACCTCGTGGGTCCGATCCACGGCCGACCCACGCGCCCAGCCCGGGCCGCCATCTTGGACACTTCGCCACGAGGCCGCCTGGCCCCCGATCGACCTCAACCCTGGGCCTAGCCCGGCCTCAGACATTCCGGCACCACCCTCCACCCAGGAGGCGAGCGAGCTACTTGGCCAGTCAATGGGAGAAAGAGGTGTCGATGGTTCTCCCCCGGCCAGTGCCGCTCGCCCATCGCCTCCCCGGGCGCTGGCTCCACCCCCCTGCTGGGTGTCTGGACTCCCTCATCCCGGACCTCCCGACCTCCAAGTGCGAGGGTCCGGACATCAAAGCACGCCAGCCCTATAACTGGGGCAGCTCCAGAACAGGAAGGCAGTTGTATCTTGGAGTCGAGAGACGAAAGAAGAACTCATCCTGGACGGACTACTGGCGCTGCCGTAGCTCTGTCCTGTGCACCATCATCCTGCCTGTTGGCGCTGCCACAGCCGTCGTAACCTTCATCCTTCACCGTCGTCCGGATCTGCTGGCGAGGCCGCGGACCGTTGTAACTGTCATCTGCATCGGGACCTGCTTGGCTTCTCCACGGCCCGTCGACCATCCTTCATCCATATCGGGACCTGCTTGGCTTCTCCACGGCCCGCCGACCACCCTTCATCCATCTCGGGACCTGCTTGGCTCCTCCACGGCCCGATCAGCAACCACGCCGAGCTCGAGGATTGAGAGCTATTGAACTCATTGGTAACTAAGACTGTCCCGCTACCCTTTTCCTCAACCAGAGATCAGAACCGAGGGGACCCCTGAGTCCAGACCTCCTTGTATTATATCAACGTAACCTAAGAAGTGCATATAAAGTCTCGTTAACCTTCAATCTTGTGTGGTGTCCGTCTGTGGGGGGGAAGTTACTTATCTGTACAGTCGTTGGAGACGGCTCTCCCTGGAGACCTCTCCCCGTAATCTCGGCCGACCCTCCCGGTCCGTCTAACAAGGGGCTTCACAAAAAACAACCACAAGGACTGACAGGGGAGACCCCTCAGCAATCCTGCATATTAATGTTTTAGGAGAAAAGATAGTTGCAAAAAAATACTAGGCGTGACCGTCTGGAGAAGATTGGACAAAACCAAAGAAAAACAGCAGTCTTTTCCACGTTTGGGGTGTCTTTAAAGCCCTAGCCTAGCAACATTTTAACTGCACTCTGCATCTGCACTCTAAATCTGCACTCTGCACTCTGAATCTTGAATCTGCACTCTGAATCTTGAATCTGCACTCTGCACTCTGAATCTTGAATCTGCACTCTGCACTCTGAATCTTGAATCTGCACTCTGAATCTTGAATCTGCACTCTGAATCTTGAATCTGCACTCTGCACTCTGAATCTGCACTCTGAATCTGCACTCTGAATCTGCACTCTGAATCTGCACTCTGAATCTGCACTCTGCACTCACAATCTGCACTCTGCACTCACAATCTGCACTCTGCACTCTGAATCTGCACTCTGCACTCTGAATCTGCACTCTGAATCTGCACTCTGAACTCGCAATCTGCACTCTGCACTCTGAATCTGCACTCTGAACTCGCAATCTGCACTCTGCACTCGCAATCTGCACTCTGCACTCGCAATCTGCACTCACAATCTGCACTCTGAATCTGCACTCTGAATCTGCACTCTGAATCTGCACTCTGAATCTGCACTCTGAATCTGCACTCTGAATCTGCACTCTGAATCTGCACTCACAATCTGCACTCTGCACTCTGAATCTGCACTCTACACTCTGAATCTGCACTCTACACTCTGAATCTGCACTCTACACTCTGAATCTGCACTCTGAATCTGCACTCTGAATCTGCACTCTGAATCTGCACTCTGAATCTGCACTCTGAATCTGCACTCTGAATCTGCACTCTGAATCTGCACTCTGAATCTGCACGCTGCACCCTGCACTCTGCACCCTGCACTCTGAATCTGCACTCTGAATCTGCACTCTGCACTCTGAATCTGCACTCTGAACTCGCAATCTGCACTCTGAACTCGCAATCTGCACTCTGAACTCGCAATCTGCACTCTGCACTCACAATCTGCACTCACAATCTGCACTCTGAATCTGCACTCACAATCTGCACTCTGAATCTGCACTCTGAATCTGCACTCACAATCTGCACTCACAATCTGCACTCACAATCTGCACTCACAATCTGCACTCTGAATCTGCACTCTGAATCTGCACTCTGAATCTGCACTCACAATCTGCACTCTGAATCTGCACTCTGAATCTGCACTCTGAATCTGCACTCTGAATCTGCACTCTGAATCTGCACTCTGAATCTGCACTCTACACTCTGAATCTGCACTCTACATTCTGAATCTGCACTCTACACTCTGAATCTGCACTCTACACTCTGAATCTGCACTCACAATCTGCACTCTGAATCTGCACTCTGAATCTGCACTCTGAATCTGCACTCTGAATCTGCACTCTGAATCTGCACTCTGCACTCTGAATCTGCACTCTACACTCTGAATCTGCACTCTACACTCTGAATCTGCACTCTGAATCTGCACTCTGCACTCTGAATCTGCACTCTGAACTCGCAATCTGCACTCTGCACTCACAATCTGCACTCACAATCTGCACTCACAATCTGCACTCACAATCTGCACTCTGAATCTGCACTCTGAATCTGCACTCTGAATCTGCACTCTGAATCTGCACTCTGAATCTGCACTCTGAATCTGCACTCTACACTCTGAATCTGCACTCTACATTCTGAATCTGCACTCTACACTCTGAATCTGCACTCTACACTCTGAATCTGCACTCTGAATCTGCACTCACAATCTGCACTCTGAATCTGCACTCTGAATCTGCACTCTGAATCTGCACTCTGAATCTGCACTCTGAATCTGCACTCTGAATCTGCACTCTGAATCTGCACTCTGCACTCTGAATCTGCACTCTACACTCTGAATCTGCACTCTACACTCTGAATCTGCACTCTGCACTCTGAATCTGCACTCTGCACTCTGAATCTGCACTCTGAACTCGCAATCTGCACTCTGCACTCACAATCTGCACTCACAATCTGCACTCACAATCTGCACTCTGAATCTGCACTCTGAATCTGCACTCACAATCTGCACTCTGAATCTGCACTCTGAATCTGCACTCACAATCTGCACTCACAATCTGCACTCTGAATCTGCACTCTGAATCTGCACTCTACACTCTGAATCTGCACTCTGAATCTGCACTCTGAATCTGCACTCTACACTCTGAATCTGCACTCTACACTCTGAATCTGCACTCTACACTCTGAATCTGCACTCTGAATCTGCACTCTGAATCTGCACTCTGAATCTGCACTCTGAATCTGCACTCTGCACTCTGAATCTGCACTCTGAATCTGCACTCTACACTCTGAATCTGCACTCTACACTCTGAATCTGCACTCTACACTCTGAATCTGCACTCACAATCTGCACTCTGAATCTGCACTCTGAATCTGCACTCTGAATCTGCACTCTGAATCTGCACTCTGAATCTGCACTCTGAATCTGCACTCTGAATCTTCACTCTGCACCCTGAATCTGCACTCTGCACTCTGAATCTGCACTCTGAATCTGCACTCTGAATCTGCACTCTGAATCTGCACTCTGAATCTGCACTCTGAATTTGCACTCACAATCTGCACTCTGCACTCACAATCTGCACTCTGAATCTGCACTCTGAATCTGCACTCACAATCTGCACTCTGAATCTGCACTCTGAATCTGCACTCACAATCTGCACTCACAATCTGCACTCTGAATCTGCACTCTGAATCTGCACTCTGAATCTGCACTCACAATCTGCACTCTGAATCTGCACTCTGAATCTGCACTCTGAATCTGCACTCTGAATCTGCACTCTACACTCTGAATCTGCACTCTGAATCTGCACTCTGAATCTGCACTCTACACTCTGAATCTGCACTCTGAATCTGCACTCTGAATCTGCACTCTACACTCTGAATCTGCACTCTACACTCTGAATCTGCACTCTACACTCTGAATCTGCACTCTGAATCTGCACTCTGAATCTGCACTCTGAATCTGCACTCTGAATCTGCACTCTGAATCTGCACTCTGCACTCTGAATCTGCACTCTGAATCTGCACTCTACACTCTGAATCTGCACTCTACACTCTGAATCTGCACTCTACACTCTGAATCTGCACTCACAATCTGCACTCTGAATCTGCACTCTGAATCTGCACTCTGAATCTGCACTCTGAATCTGCACTCTGAATCTTCACTCTGCACCCTGCACTCTGAATCTGCACTCTGCACTCTGAATCTGCACTCTGAATCTGCACTCTGAATCTGCACTCTGAATCTGCACTCTGAATCTGCACTCTGAATTTGCACTCACAATCTGCACTCTGCACTCACAATCTGCACTCTGCACTCACAATCTGCACTCTGAATTTGCACTCACAATCTGCACTCTGCACTCACAATCTGCACTCTGCACTCTGCACTCACAATCTGCACTCACAATCTGCACTCACAATCTGCACTCACAATCTGCACTCTGAACCTGCACTCTGAACCTGCACTCTGCACCTGCACTCTGAACCTGCACTCTGCACCTGCACTCTGCACTCGGCACTCTGAATCTGCACTCGGCACTCTGAATCTGCACTCTGCACTCTGAATCTGCACTCTGCACTCTGAATCTGCACTCTGTACTCACAATCTGCACTCACAATCTGCACTCTGCACTCACAATCTGCACTCTGCACTCTGCACTCTGCACTCTGCACTCTGCACTCTGCACTCTGCACTCTGCACTCTGCACTCTGAATCTGCACTCTGAATCTGCACTCTGAATCTGCAACTGCAAAGCTGTGGGGCGGATGTTCAACCAATGTCAAGACACGCACCGGGTTCCCAAAATTCTAAATCGGCAGCTCTCTGAGCTCCGGCCATTAAGCTACATCTCCTCCCAATGTATAAGGCTGTTAATCCTATGCTGTTTTCCCATTACTTGGATGTGTGTGACACTGTGTCATCTAGTGTCAACCGATCTGCCCATTTCAAGTCTGTTCAAGACTCCCACACACCAGTGTCAGTTTCAACTGACAGATTCGGTTGTTTGTTTTGGGGCAGGTGCCTTGGGCATTGCTTCTTCCTCTGCTTCATTAGTTCTCCAATTTGGTTGCTGTATAATGCCAATATTCATTAAAAATGTCACGTGTGATTGCAGCTCCCTGTGTCATTATTTCCTTTTGGCCGGACCTGGCTGTAATGCTTCCAAAATCCTGACTTGTAAGACTGTAACAAGAAAGAGGGGTGAAGAACAGAAGTAATGGGTTTCTGGTTGTCAGTGTTAGATCTTCACATTCTCAGGGGAAAAAATACCGACCTTTCCAGGTCTTTAGTTTGTAAAAAGGCACGGCATAGGTACTTGGTTAAGAATTGCTTTAAAATCGCAGGGGATTCTTGGTTAGCCTGGCAATTCTGCCCCTGTCCGCTTTATTAAACATTCTGGGAAAGCTCTTAAACACTTCTGTAGTGTTTTCTTCTCGACTTTGATGTTTTTTAAAAGGGATCGTATTCTGCCTTTTTACTTGCTTTCTGCTTTCACATAAAAATATAACCGCCCTGGTCATATAACAATAGTGGCGGCCCCAGGAATACGCGATTGCGGAAACCCAGGGTTAAAGGAGCATTTCCAAGTATGGGGGCCAAGAAGAGTTCTCTGTAAGTTGACATGTTTCGGTAAAACAACATGGCCCACGCACGAGTGGTTTATCTTTTTTTTTTTTTTTTACTTTGGATTCTGGGATCTGTATTCCAGTTTATTCAATTATAGAATCGTCCCAGAATCCAACGAATAATAGGACTGGGAAACGTTAGAGTTCTGAATCTGGAACATAACTTGGGCAGGATGTGGAGAGGTAGGTGTCAGGCTGGGGCGACAACAGGAGGTACGGAATAGCACAGAACTCCTCCAATCGGAATTTTTTGTTGGCAATCGTTCAGAAAATCGTAAACCTCATAACTAACCTCGTCTCCATGATGCACAGATATTATTCTCCGCTGAACAGGGAAGATGGCTTTCCTAATCAAAGACTCCTTGCAGTGATGTCTTCTGAAATTCTGGTTCTAATAAACTCCCAGGCAGAAGGGAAGCGATTGTGACGTATAGGCTAGAAAAGTATGCAGCTTGCTCTATGTACACAATGCACTACAAACAATCCTTTTTGTAGAACTAAGAGTATATTCATGCACAGAACAGGAAATACTCATCTCCAGGAGAAGCGCAGCTACAGCACTCACGTGACGCTGCGTTAGGTCACGTCAGAGACACTAATCACCAGAAAAGCATTTGAACAGACCGACCCTAAACCCCCCTCCCCCTAGCTACGCGGGTGCACGGAACACGCTAAAAGAGCCCGGTGAGTTGGGGGGGGGGGGTGTGCGTGCGTCTGTCTGTGTGTGTGCCTGCCTCTGCCTGCGTGTGTGCCTGCCTGCGTGTGTGCCTGCGTGTGTGCCTGTCTGTGTGTGTGCCTGCGTGTGTGCCTGCCTGTGCCTGCGTGTGTGCCTGCCTGCGTGTGTGCCTGTCTGTGTGTGTGCCTGCCTGTGCCTGCGTGTGCATGTGTTGTGAACAGCCGGCCAGGATCTGAGCGCGTGACCTGATCCGATTCCGGCCGGCTGCGTGCGTGCGCGTGACAGTCTGTTGTCTCAGCCTAGTCCTTGAACGGGAAAAGGACTGAAATGATCACAATAGATCGCTTTGCGACAGCAGGGGCTTTCGCCCCTACAATCGCAGGCGCGACCTAAAAATGTGACAGTTTCTATGCATTAGCTCCTCCACTAAAGGTTGTAAATAGATGTTAAATAAAAGTGGGGACAGTGCCGATACCTGAGGTACGCCATGGGTCACCCTACTAGCAGAGGATAGTTGGTCTTCCATTTGCACTCTCGGAGTACGGCCTGTGAGGAAGGATTTAAGCCATTTAAAAGCTTGCCCTGTTATTCCCAATTTTGCCACACGGTTCAGCAAGATGGCATGGCTGACCGTGTTAAAAGCCGCCGACAGATCTAAGAGAATCAGGGCACATGGCTGTTTGTTATCGGCCCTGATTCTCAGCTCGTCGACAACAGCAGCTATCACTAGCTCAGTGCTATGTTGTGATCTAAAACCTGCCTGCCTGGGGTGGAGAAGTGTGTGATCTTCCAAGTAGCTAGCTAGGGTGTTCAGAACTTGCTTTTCCAAGATCTTTGCTAGGAACGGAAGTTGGGAGACCGGCCTATAGTTTTTGAATGCCTTTGGATCCACCCCTGCTTTTTTCTGGAGGGGGGTAACCCTAGCTTCTTTCAGACTCACTGGCAGATAACCTGAATTAAGTGACTATTTAATAGAGCCACCAGCTGTTTTTCCAGCCCCAGCAGAGCCATCTGAAATATCCTCGGCGGACAGGGGTCCATTCTGGAACCTGATTTGATCTGGTGAGCTATTGCTGTTAAACTCATTTCGTTGAAACCGGGAAAGCTATTCAGGTTTCTGCTCAGATCTAGAGGACTGGGGGGGGTCTAGTATACTGAGGTCAGTCGTGGTGCTAGTAATATCCGTGATGATATCCCGGACTTTCTGGAGAAAAAACTCCTGAAAAGTGTCACAGTCCGGGCGGTCATTAGATGAAGCTTTACGCTCTGTTTGTGTGAGCTCCTTCAGAATTGAAAATATCTCTTTTTGCTTATTACCCGCTTGGCCAATTCTGTCCTCATAAAAGGCTGCCTTCCTGGATAGGATATCTGCCTTTTATTTGGCCAAGAGGATCTTATAGGTGTCACCATCCGCTAAGTTGTAATTCAATCTCCATCTCCTCTCTGCTTGACGCAGAGCTTGCTTTCCTTTCTTTAAGGTTGTGTCAAACCAAGGGGCTCCTTTTCCTTTCGCTCTGATCTTCTTAGGCCGTTCCGGGGCCAGTGAATCAATTGCGACCAGAAGCCAAGAGGTCAGTGCTACCGTTTTTTGGTCTAAATTACCCTTACCCGTAATGGGGGGTGGGATCGAGAGAAGCATAGAGATTAGAGAATCAGCCTCCACTTTTTTCCATGCTCTGACCTTCCTCCATAGAGGGTCTGACGGAGATAATGAATAATCACCTGGGACCCAACATTTGATCAGGGAATGATCCGACCAGACACAAGGGCTGATATCCGTAATCTTTGCCCGAGCAATGGAGGACCAAATCAAGTCAAGAGCATGGCCTTAAACATGCGTGGGGCCGGTTACCAGTTGTCTCAGATCCAGGGAAACTAAGTTAGATTCAAACCCTGCCTCCACAGGGGCTCTAGGTAACTTATCCCAATGATGGTTAAAATCCCCTACCACCAAGAGATGTTTATATCTTGTCTTGATCTGAGATCAGTTAGGAGCTCCAAGAAGACATCATTAAAATCAGGAGAGTTTTTTGGGGGGCGGTACACTACTAGCAATACCGTGCAGGCTGATTTCAGGGAGATTTTTATTCCCAGAAGCTTTGCACTATCACAGTTTCCTGCTACAATTTGACTCACCATGAGGGTTTTTTTTTTTAAATAATTGCCACTCCCCCCCCCCCCTGACATTCCCAGGTCGATTATACCAAAGCGCATCAAATTCTGTAGGTAGTGCTGCCAAGATATCTGGGGTGGAGGAATCTCCCAACCACGTTTCTGTGAGGGCAAGAATATCGATATCCCCTTCACAGAGAAGGTCAAACTTTTCATGATGATGTTTTTGCAGGGAGCGTGTGTTGAGTACTGCGATTTTTAGGCCTAGAGTCGTGCTCATCTGGGAGGGTTTCTGGGTTCGTATGTGACTTTATTCTCTCCTTACTAGTGATTCCTCTTGCAGCCTGACTCGTGTAGTGGCGTCTAGCTCCTCTGTGCCAGTTTTTAATGTCAGCAGTGTCTCAACTGAATAAATAAAAGGCCGGCCATGGGTCCTGGCCCCTGGGCCCGTCAGGGCGCGGACGGGCACAGACGGGCTTGCCTCTGGCGCGCCTCCAGCGCGCCAGTGGCGCGCCCGCTGTGCGCAGGCATTTCTGAAGTTTAAATAGTGTTGGGCCCTAATCCCCACAACACTATTGCGCTAACCAGGGCAACGTCCCAGCAGCGAGTAGGAATTCCCTGTCCCTCACCCAAGATGGTGGTTCAGGGCAGAGAGGACACGAGGGCTCACCAAAATGGTGAGTTGTGCAATTTCAGTTTTACTGTGCAAGCAATGCGAAAAATGAGAGGGCATAAAAACAGAGCAAAATAAAGAAGATGCGAACAATCCGCTTATTTACACAGCGGCTAGAAGAGTTCACAAATCACTTAAAAGTTTTTAAAAAACGAGTGAATTTCATACATAAAAGTGCAAAGTGCCAAGCAGCATTCCGCTCTGAAGGAGCAGCGTTTCAAATGCCAACAGCGTGTTATAATCTTCTGCTACGGCGCACTTGCATTTCTGAAGTTTAAATAGTAATGGGCCCTAATCCCCACAAAACTATTGCGCTAACCAGGGCAACGTCTCAGCAGTGTGCAGGAATCCCCGGTCCCTCACCCAAGATGGCGGTTCAGGTCAGAGAGGACACAAGGGCTCACCGAAATGGTGAGTTGTGCAATTTCAGTTTTACTGTGCAAGCAATGCGAAAAATGAGAGGGCATAAAAACAGATAGCAAAATAAAGAAGATGCGAATAATCCGCTTCTTTACACAGCGGTTACCAGAGTTCACAAATCACTTAAAAGTTTTTAAAAAACAAGTGAATTTCATACATAAAAGTGCAAAGTGCCAAGCAGCATTCCGCTCTGAAGTAGCAGCGTTTCCAAAGCCAATAGCGTGTTACAATCTTCTGTTACGGCGCGCTTGCATTCCTGAAGTTTAAATAGTGTTGGGCCCTAATCCCCACAACACTATTGCGCTAACCAGGGCAACGTCCCAGCAGCGAGCAGGAATCCCCGGTCCCTCACCCAAGATGGCGGTTCAGGGCAGAGAGGACACGAGGGCTCACCAAAATGGTGAATTGTGCAATTTCAGTTTTACTGTGCAAGCATTGCGAAAAATGAGAGGGCATAAAAACAGAGAGCAAAATAAAGAAGATGCGAATAATCCGCTTATTTACACAGCGGTTAGAAGAGTTCACAAATCCCTTAAAAGTTTTCAAAAAACAAGTGAATTTCATACATAAAAGTGCAAAGTGCCAAGCAGCATTCCGCTCTGAAGGAGCAGAGTTTCCAAAGCCAACAGCGTGTTATAATCTTCTGTTACGGCGCGCTTGCATTCCTGAAGTTTAAATAGTGTTGGGCCCTAATCCCCACAACACTATTGCGCTAACCAGGGCAACGTCCCAGCAGCGAGCAGGAATCCCCGGTCCCTCACCCAAGATGGCGGTTCAGGGCAGAGAGGACACGAGGGCTCACCGAAATGGTGAGTTGTGCAATTTCAGTTTTACTGTGCAAGCATTGCGAAAAATGAGAGGGCATAAAAACAGAGAGCAAAATAAAGAAGATGCGAATAATCCGCTTATTTACACAGCGGTTAGAAGAGTTCACAAATCCCTTAAAAGTTTTTAAAAAACGAGTGAATTTCATACATAAAAGTGCAAAGTGCCAAGCAGCATTCCGCTCTGAAGGAGCAGCGTTTCCAAAGCCAACAGCGTGTATAATCAGTTGTGATGCCCATGCATTCTGAATGCTCAGGTGTGCGGTCTCTGGATATACCCAGAATGAGTCACCTTGTCACAATGTTACTTGCTTAAGCTCAGATGCTGGGCCTTTTACTGCCCAGTTTGTTGAGCACATCTTCTGATGGTAGGACATCTACTCTAATGGACTGCCACTTCCACCACACACTGATGGTTTTCTGGCCATTTTCACCGGCCATGCTCCTTGCCAGAAGCGAAGGCTGTGGGTATTTCCTAAATGATGTCGCTCATTAGAGGCTTCTGGATTTAGAAACCTCAACTGAAGCCACAACCCACCTGGTATTCGCTTTCCTCCAGCCTAGCTACTGTGAGCATGCCTCGGGGTCCACTAGGCTATGTCTAAGACCGGCAGTAGGCTGACTTTAACACAGACTGTGGGAAAACTCAGAGCAACTCCAAACCTATCACGTGTGTGCATTGAGTAAGGCTCCCTAGCATTGTTCGTGATGCAGTTCTCTCATTTATGTTTTTAATTTTAAATGTAACTAAATGTCCAACAAAGTAATTGTCTTCAATTTTAACACCTAATACTTTCCCACTTTCACCGAGTCAATCTCCTGTCTTCATAAGGCTTTGCCTTAATTAAAGTAGTCAAACCTTACTATTTTCAACCGACTTTGAATGCTACATAATATTTTAGTTACCCACTCACCTCTTTAGAGAATGGAGAAATCCCCTGGGGAAGAGCACTTACCCCAGCAGCCACATGTTTTCAAAGACATTAACACAAATTGCAGGAGCAGTCAAACAGAGGAGCACACAACTTATTACATGTGTGCCTTCAGTAACACTCCATGCCCCTGTGGTGTATGCAATTGTTTAATTTATTCTTTCATTTTTCAGTCTTCAGTTTATCAGGAGATACTGATCAATTTGCAATGAGGTAATCTCTTTAATTTTAGCAGTTACATCTTCACTGAGGCAAACTGCTGACATCCGCGCCAGTTCGTCGCCTCTCGCCAGACTGGCTGGCCAAAATCTGACGGATGGTGTTTTCTATTCTAGAGAGGATTTGGTCAATCTGCGCCCATCTAAGCCTCGCGGCTGTATGGCCCCTCTGCATCCTTTGAGTGGTCCCCTAACTTGCTTGTGCGGCTTGTTTGCTCTCTCTACACCGACTACTATAAGGGTCTCTTCTAAAATACCCCTGCAACAACAGTTAAAGGTATTTCAGCTGAATGTACGGTCTTTAGCCAAACATCATGCTGAGATACGCGAACTTATAACTGATGAATCACCTTATATTTTTTTCTTAACGGAGACATGGATGAGTGATGACATGACGGCCATACCGAACTTGGCGCTCCCCCCTGACTATTCAATTTCCCTGGTAAATAGAGCTACCAGAGGAGGGGGTATTGCCGTGATTACGAGATCTGCCTACTCCTGCCTCTTTGAGAAGGTCAATATGGAAGGCTGGGAATGTGCACACTTTAGTATTGTCGTTAACACTCATTTCACCTTTTCAGGGCTTTTAATATATAGGCCCCCCGGATTTGCCTCCGGCTTTAACAATACCCTCTCAGAGATAGTAGGAGCGTTCGCTGTGGGGTCAGCCAATTTTAGCGTCCTTGGTGACCTTAATCTCCACTTTGAGTTAGAGCATGATCCGGCCATTCGCACCTTGACTGCCGATTTACCTGCGTTTCAGCTCCTTCAAATAGTCAAGAACCCCACACACATAAAAGGTCACAACGGCTTGTAAGAAACTTGAGAGAGCCTGGCGCCATAACTTCTGTGTAGATACTAAAATACTATATAAAACAGCACAGAGAGAATACTACAAATCTGTTCGCCTGGCCAAAGCTGAGCATTATCACACTCGTATTACGGAAGCAGGCAACTCCTCTAGGGAACTGTTTCAAATATATAAAGAGATATCCATAGTGGAGATGTCCTCCTCCACCCAAAATGATTCTGTGGAATCGTGCAATAATATTGCTCAGTATTTTGCTGGCAAAATTAGTAAAATCTACACTAGTTTCTCTAAACAGGGAGCCCCGGCCACGGACTTTACTGAAAATGATAAAATTGTAAGTACTCCTGTGTGCCTCAAATCTTTTGTAGTTTCCTCCCATGAGATTTTGTCCAAAATGTGCAATAAAATTAAATCAGGATCGCCCCGGGACCCGGCACCACCAAAAATTTTAGCTGAAGCCTTTTCAGTATTGGAACCTCATCTGAGGCACCTACTACAAACCTCCTTTTCAACCTCTTGTCTCCCGGAGGAATGGAAACAGGCAATAGTGCTACCCATTAAGAAAAAACCCAACATCAGTTTGGACATAATGGATAATTTACGACCTATATCCCTGCTACCTTATGTGGCCAAGTTAGCAGAGAAAATCGCTAACACTCAACTGATGGACCATCTTGAGACCCATAATGTTTTCCATAAATCTCAGTCGGGTTTCAGATCTGGTTTCTCTACGGAGACAGCTCTCCTGAGGGCCACAGAAACCCTACGTGAGGGAGCAGATGAGGGAAAGACAATGGCCCTCATCATGCTTGATCTCAGTGCCGCTTTTGACACTGTAGCACACTCCATCTTGCTACAGTGTCTAAACAAAGCGGGAGTCACCAATAAGGCACTGGGATGGCTGAAAGCTTTCTTGCTTAACAGGAGCTTCCAAGTCCAAAGGGGGACTTCTCTCTCCGACAGGGTGATGCTTGAGCAGGGGGTTCCTCAGGGCTCTGCCCTGAGTCCCACCCTGTTTAATTTATACATGGCCCCATTGGCAGAGGTAGTGCAGTCGTTCGGCGTGGAGCTTGTCTCCTACGCCGACGACACGCAACTTCTTATATCTCTGACCCAAGCTCCTTCTAAGGAAGCTGATAACTTCAATGCCTGCATGACCAAACTTGCCACATGGATGAATGACCATTGTCTGAAACCTAATGGGACAAAGACAGAGGTCCTCATTATTGGTGGCAACGAGGTCTGCCCAGCTGCCTTGGTCCTTTGCCCTCCCCCTCTCGAGAGGCGAAGAATTTGGGTGTGTGGGTGGATAATAAACTGTCCTTTGATAGCCACATAAGAAAAACTGTAGGCAAATGCTTTGGGGTGATGAAAACTCTGAACCGCACCCTTGACCTGTTACCCATCAATTCCAGGCGCACCATGACGCAAGCACTGATAACGTCCCGTATTGATTACGGTAACGTGCTGCTCATGGGGACATCACAGAAAAACATCAAAAAGCTACAGGTTTTACAAAATTCGGCAGCTCGCCTGGTCTTAAGGCTTCCCCGCAGAGCTCCTTCACTCCCCTCTCTTGCAGCCCTCCACTGGCTACCTATCAGGAAGAGGATTGATTTTAAAGCTATGCTATGGTGCCATAAAATAATTCATCACAGAGCACCGGCTTATATGTCGGATTTGGCATATGTTTATGAACCTAGCAGGTCACTTAGATCTAAAGGAATGGGTCTGCTCAGAACTACCTGCCCCAAAAAAGCTAGAATGGGAGGCAGATCATTCCGTACTCTAGCTGCTAGGAAATGGAACCTTCTTCCTTTGGATATCAGGATGGAGAATAATGAAATCATGTTTAGGAAGAAGTTGAAAACCTGCCTCTTTACCTTGTGATTGGTTTCCTCTACACTATTTCACACTCTCTCCACAGCGCGGGGACACGCCGGGAGGCGTCACCAGGCGCTCTACAAACTCCTTTAAATTAAATTAAAATAAATGTGCTGGATCCGATCTTTACTAACATTGAGATGCCCAACACTGCTACTCCCACTCCTATAGCTTGGTCTGATCATTTTTTAGTCGATATGACCTTTTCTATTCCTACATCTACTCCTTGCAAAATCCAACGTTCTGTACTTAATAGACCATGGCGTAAGCTTCGATTAGAAGACTTCCACGCACTGCTAGGATTTGACCCTTTAGGTCCATTTAATAACGTTGAGACAAGATATGATTCCTTTTGTGCATGGCTTACCCGGGCACTGGATATACTTATACCAGCTACCTGGGTTAAAGGGCGCACTCAGGACGCCAATCCCTGGTATAATGACACCTTAGCGACCTTGAAAAAGACCTGTAAAAGGCACGAGCGTGAATGGAGGAAAGACTATTCTTCTGTGAAAAAAGCTCACTATTTAACGGAGCTCAAAGCATATCATAGAGCTATATGCAGGACTCGGGCGGAGTACTATGCCTCCGAGCTTAAACTAAGCTCCAACCCTGCTAAAGTAACTTTTAAGATTCTGAAAGAGCTTAGCACCAAAAAATCTCCTAAACTCATTCCAACGTCTGCAGCCCAATGTGAGGAACTGGCCTCCTTTTTTGTGTTATATATCAATCTTTCGACCCTCTGAACATGTCTAGCTCCATTCCCTCTATAAGGCTTAGCCCTGCCTCCCAACTGGCGGCCATTCCTGAAATCTCTAGGGAGGATTTTAACAAATTAACCATGCATATCAAGTCACGTTCTCCGGCTGATTCTCTCAAGCCTGCCCAGTTTAGAGATTCTTCTATATGTTGCCTGGCCCGCTATATAATCTTAATAATGCCTCCTTTTTATCAGCTACTGTTCCAGCTAAATGGAAGCAGGCATGGGTCTCTCCTATATTAAAGAAACCTACTTTAGACCCCCTGAAGCCTGAAAGCTTCAGGGCTATTTCCCTTCTTCCCTGGGCTGCAAAGATTGCTGAGTTGCATGTTATTTCTATCCTTACCAACGTATTGAACGCCAATAACATTCTGGACGAAACACAACATGGGTTCCGCGCAGGTCATAGTACAGAGACGGCTCTCCTGGCTATGACGGACCACCTTCGTTCCACTCTTGACAACGGTCAAATGCGGCACTGATCCTTCTGGACCTAAGTGCAGCCTTTGACACCATTTCCAATCAGATCTTGCTCCACTGGCTTGAAGAGGCAGGGATCACGGATATGGCTCTTGCTTGGTTCAGATCCTTTTTGACCGAGAGGTCATTCCGTGTTTCTACCCCTCCCTTTCTATCTCGGGCACATGTTATTGAGCAGGGTGTTCCTCAGGGCTCAGCACTGAGCCCCACTCTATTCAACCTTTACGTCCAGCCACTAGCTGCGGTCGCCAAAAACGGGACCTTACCATCGTCTCATATGCTGACGACACGCAGCTGGTGGTCGCCCTTAAAGAAGGTATCACCCCTGATCCTGTTAGATTCAAAGCTGGCCTGGCTGCTGTGGCAGAATGGATGACATCTAACTGTCTACAATTGAATGCTACTAAGACAGAGGTGTTACTGGTCGGAAAGAACACTCACTTATGTGGAGATCATTGGTGGTCCACTACCTTGGGTAAAGCCCCGATACCTAAGACCAAAGTTAAAAACTTGGGGGTCTGGTTAGACTCTTCTCTCAGCTTCTGTACTCACACAAATAAAGTTGCTGCCACATGATTTGGCATATTGCGTAGTTTGAAACCAATCCTATAATTCTTTGACTGAGCCACGAGGCAGCTAATCGTTCAGTCCACGGTTTTGTCTAGACTGGATTATGCCTGCTCTCTGTTTTTAGGTGCTAATCAAGCAGAAATTGCCCGAATGCAACGCATCCAAAATGCGGCGGCCAGAGCCTTAGTGGCCTTCCCTGGTTTAGCTCCATTTCTGCTACCATCCGGAGGCTCCATTGGCTTCCGATAGTCCAGCGGATACAGTTTAAGACCCTATGTATTACGTTCAAAATTCTAAGGCTTGCTACCCCCAAAATGCTTGGTACTCTGCTGAACATGTATCTTCCTACTCGTGCATTACGCTCGGCTGGTCAAGTACCTCGGACTAAACTCAGTCGAGTGGGCGGACGTTCCTTCCGCTTCCTAGCAGCAAAACTATGGAGCATCTTACCAGCCCGCATTCGTGAAGTGGAAGGTCTGTTGGACTTCAGGAAAGCAATTAAAACCTATCTCTTTCCTTCTAACTAACCTCTCTGTAAGCCTGCCTTGCTTATCTCCTAACGTCCATCTTGACTCTGGAAACAGCGCCGGGACGCCCATTTGCTGGGGCAGCTGAGCGCTTTACAAGATTATCTAACATAACATAACATCATGATGTTTGTTCTTTATTAACACTCTTCAGAGAATCGCAAAATTCTCTACCTCTCCACCTCTACTTGTAGCCGCTTGGGACTCTACTCATGGATAAAACCATAGAGCGTCCCTGATATGCCAAAGAGACAGCTATATTTGAAAATCTTCCCGGCTCAAGAGGTCCAATGTCTCAAACACATCTTGCACCTCATACGGTTGTGGATGTCAAGCCCCCACCTGAAGAGTAACACCAGCACAACCGAATTCCAGCTATTTACCAACAACAACATGCAATATTTTGCCCAAATTAGTCTCAACACCATCAACTTGAGCAGATTCGAACCCCAACTTTCATTCCAGCACCAAGTCACTCAGATTCACTTTGGACCTTAGTATCAGTTCTTTCTTCTAAATGGGGTGAAACCATTCCTAACAGAAAACGGCATTAGAACTGACATTCAAGCCCTTATCCTCCTGCTTCTGGCAATGCCCTACTCCCCAACCCCCAAAATTCCACAAAGGGCCCTCTCAAGGGCATCCTCTATGCCACTGCATGCCTCGTGAAGTGCCTGAAGAAATATGACCACATCATTCCTACCCTGATTGAACTCCTGTGGCTCCTCTTACCAGACAACACTATCTCAAAGCTAACTGTATCAGTTCCAAAGCCATCATGACCTGCACCTTCACCTATCTAGCTGAGAAGTTCACTATCTCTGGTGATCCTCTGCATTCCTCTGCTGATGCCTGGCATGCCCCTGCAGAGTCGACCTGGCTAGCTGCTGGACATACAAATCCATATATGCATACTGGTGTTAAAAATGAGCTGGCGTCCCTCCAGATGACCCATGTAACAAGACAGTAATAGACCCTGACTTCCATTCACCATATCACACAAATCTCCTAGTTGATGCTCTGGTTCCCCTTAGTTTTCTCAGGATTCTGCATGTCCATAAATGATTATTCTTCGAGATACCACTGCACCATACCTCTACCTCTCAAACTGCAGTGACTTGGATCTGGTAATTTGAGCACCCACTTCAACTAGAGAGAACCACAATTGGAGAACTGACCATTGAGAGTGGTACTTTGGATATATGTTATTCCACGGTTTCCATTTATCTTCAACAACCATACTCCTGCTATTATCTAGAGATTATGTGCAGAACTACTGTAGCCTCTACATCAACGCAGAGCCAAGGACTCCCAGCATGCATCCTCTCGTCCTGAATATTCTATTGGGCTTGGTACGATGCTTAAAGAACATTACTACCTACACAATGGGTTGTCACCGAAGCTGTGACTATGTAATCTTGCCTCCAACATCTCCATAGTGGTGGCCCCTATGGAAGAACTGTTAGGAGTAAATTTGTAAAAGCTAGGAACAGTTATCATGCAGAAATGTGCCTGTTTTGAGTGGGTCATTAACAGAAGAGCTATGAACAAGCGATTTCACCTCTTCCCAAGTGCCAATGGAACCCACCATGACCTGGCTTCAGCAGAATAGGACTAAGACGGTTAAGGAACTAATCTGAATTTGGCTACAAAGCGCTGGGAGACATACCTATAGCTGAAAAAAACACAAATTGCCCCCTAATCTACAGAAGGAATAACTAACTTAAGTTACTCAACCAACAATATCTCTACTCAACAAATACTTTCAACACAATTACATTAAAAAAAATGTCAACTAGTTTTTCATTCAGTGATAATACAGCACAGGATTCCATAGACTGGCATGCACAGGAATAGGAATAGGTGAGAATAATATAATCCTATCCAGCCAATATTATACACTGAGCAGCGTGCATTACAGTGAACCACTGTCATAAGCACGGCATACCGCCTCCGGCACACGAGGGTCCGAACCAGCCTTCAGAGGCAAATCTGTCATGTGAATGACCAGTGCCGAGCCCTAATGGCATATTTCTGGTTATCGTTATATGTGATTGACTATTCCTCAGTTCCTGCAGACTTTCGGAGATAATGCTAACATTTAACTTCCTCTGCTTCAACTCTGCCTGCCTTTGGGGAAATAATTCCGACTTGTGATTTCAGTGCTGTCATGTTTCTTCATGTCCTGTGTGCCACCCTTAACCTAGGGGTGTTTTTTAGGTCTCGCCTAGGCAGCGCTAGTGCTGTCTCTTCAAGACATACTGTAGTCAGGATAAGGGCATAGAGCTGCGCCCACTTTCCTCCCATTTTTTTAATTGGCTCCTTTCCCTGTCCTTTGTAAATGGTGGCTTCTCATTGGTCAATAGGCTTAGTAGTCCGTTCTTGGTACAGCCTTGTCTCTTCTTGTAACCTCCTATGAGGACACCCCCTGTTACACGTGTTGTGACTCCCTAGGTTTTAGTTACAGCCTCAAGGCAATATTTTCTTAATAGGCTTCAGGCAGGACACACACTTGGTCCTAAGCTAGGCTGGCAGTGGTTACTTCACTCACTAAAATATCTCACATTTATATGAGACAGTCTATAAATTTCCGTTCATCAGCTTCACACAGAGTGCAACCTAATCTGAAATTAATAATGTAAAAATTATTTTGTTACATTTCAAAGCTACTAATTGTATATATACACAAAGAAGAATCATATGGGTAAAACTTGCCCATAAGTAAAGCACAAGCTCATCAAATTCGTTTTCCTTAACGCAAGTGATGAAAAATTGTATTAGTGACTGCCAGGACCCCATTCAGATAGCCACAAGGCAAGCAGGAGCTACTGAGACCAACAGTGGGGCTTGGAGGGGGGGTGGGGGGGGGGGGGGGGGGCGGGGGGGAGTTTAACAGGCAAGCACAGACACCTGAGTCCGACCAGCATTTCAATAGCACTAGTGGTTATTTCCCATTGACTACATGTAACACTCATCAGCAGTCCAAGTCTCAGGACACCGACTCCGTCTCTGTTAGAAAAGTTAAAAGTGATTCCCCCTGCGCTTTCCAGCACTTCTATCAGCCTTACATGCACCAGCAGGGATTGTCTGATTGGTGTCCCATGAGAACCCCTCAAGCAGAGGGGGCCCCTGAGGCGAATAGGGTAGAGAAAAGTCCTTCGCTGAGTATCATACACCCGTTTCTGCAGGGGCTATGGCTGGAAGTTATTGTTGCTTCTCTGATGTAACTGTACACTTCCTTTGGTCTTCCCCATGGGGGAGGAGGGGTGTCTGTGTGTGTGGGGGAAGAGGGAATTAGATGGCTTCTGGTTCTAATCCTCAGCCTGGCCTCAGGCACGTAGGGGTCCCTACACCGTCCTCTCCTCGCGATGATGCCAAGTTACGATCCTTCTCTCTTCCGGTGGTACCCTCTGGCATACAGGGTCACCACATCTGGCCTACATTCAGGCTTTGGCCCTATCGGTAAAGCAGCAGGTTCCTCTTCAAGCTGCCACCTCTGGCATATGGGGTCTCTGACTTACACCCTGCACACAGGAGATGTCCTTATTGGCATGGTTAACTTCACAGCAGCCCTCTCTGGAATACAGAGCGGCAGACTTGACACCTCCATGGGCGATAGCCCATTTGGCAGCGCTAACCGCACAGCAGCCCCCTCTGGCATATGGGGTTGCTAACCTACACACCGCACATAGTCGACGGCCTAATTATGACCGCAGCTAACTTCACAGAAGCCCTCTCTGGCATACGGTGTCCAAAGACTTGAACCAGCACCAGGGCAGCAACCCAGGATCCCTGACTGGACCTCGCTCCCTACAGTGCTCTCCTCTTCTTCACAGAGATCAGTGGTCTTGACAAGAAGGCAGGCACCTGAGTTTCAGGCTCCAGGAGCAGGTGGCCTTGGATGTTCCAGTGTGATGTCCCTTCACCCAACTGGGAGACTGGCATGCCTTAGCCGCCAGCCCTGGTCACAGGCAGAAGTCTTGCAGAGCTTCCCATCCTTGCAGAACCCAACTGGCTACTTGATAGTTGACCATCTTTCGGTCCTCTAGCTCTCCTTATAATCCATTTCCAGACCCAAATGTGATTCAGCGTCTGAGTCTTTGAAGTTTGGGTAGGGGGTTCGCTTCCTTTTGAAGAGCCCACTCCTCTGTTGTGCCGTTCCTCAAGAAAGCAGTCTTCCACAGCAGGAGCGGCTTAAAACCTGACAGCCCCACAACACAGGGCTGGCAGTAACAAGAGCGTTTGACTTGGATATCAGCCACAGTGATATGTGTATCAAAAATGTACACAACGGCAAAAGTCCTTCCTGAAATGAGCCCTTCCTCCACGTGGCGCAAAACAAGGATTTAGTTTAAGGAAGCAGGACCAATAGTCAGTTGCTGTAAGGCAAACATGACTTGAAAAACAGTCCCTCTGATTTGTAATGAGTACAGTTGGTTTACAGCGCATCCCAGTTTTGTTCATCAGATGTTATCCTGATAATAACAGGAATAATAAGCACCTGAAGGGGAAAATTCCCAAAATGCATTGGGCAAGGCAGATTGCCATTTAACTGGAAATTAACAAAACCTCCTAATCTTGTGTTATGTACATATTGCAGTAAAAACAAGCTTTGTAATGGACGTAAAATAGAAGAAACCGGTTCAGGTTCTGGATTAGAGTAGGAACTGTGTATTATTATTTTGAGAAACAAGTTAAAAAAATACAATCATGAACAATTAAATGAAAATTATAATTGACAACTGTGTTGATATTGCATTAGATTGAATGATCCTTTAGCAGGCTGACTGAGACCAAGCCACTAGTAGTTCTTGGCTATTATAGTTACTCATATATACGTATGACAGGCAGCATACGTTTCAGGCAAGCATGCAACTGATTCCTAGTATTAGGTTTAGATCATATTGAGAAGACTAGTGTGCACGATAAATGCTCATATAATCTAATCTAATCTAATCTAATCTAAAAATGTAGATGCCCCTTCCTAATATCACTGTCTGGTTCAGTGATTTGCAAAATCAGTGCATTTATTAAGAGGTTTAACTAAAAGCATGCGCCAGTAAGAGACCGAAACTCTTCCTCAGTTTTACAAAGGGCAATTTATTTTGAAAATCTTTTTAAGAGTGTTCCAAACTGGAGACTGAGTTCCATTAATTTCATTTTAAGAGTAGACAAGGCTAAAGAATATATTCTTCATGAACGCTTTCAAGATGTCCCATAACAGACAGAACTCAGAAGTGACAATTTACACTTGCATTCCCCACCCATGATTCAACTACTTCTTTTGACAAATGATCAGAAAGTATTATGTTCTAGTAGTGAAGTATCAAGTCTCCAATACCTAGCCTAGAATGGTCCTCTTAAGATTAAACCAGCCAAACTGGTACACAATCAGAAATAGTTTTCATATGTGCTTCCTCAACTGAGGCACCAAAAGCCATACAAAATAAAACATAACCATTACATAGTTAATTATACACACACTACAGAGGTTGTTGGGTCCAAGCTGCCAAGGCCCTCATTGACCACCAATGGGACCTAAACATCTCAAGATTAACAATGTACTGTAAATTAAGTAGTCTAGAGCCCACTGAAAAACATAAACCCCGTAATTATCCATTGTATACTATATGGTGCCTTGCACTAGACTCCACCATGCAACAGAACGTATTCCTTATCTTACGAGTACATCAAATATCCACAGACTGTGTGCAATTGAATACTGAATTAAAACGTTATTCGACCCATGCTGTGGCTACCTTTGATGTGAAAACTGTATTCAAGTGGCTGTGCAGTGAATGTGCGTTTGTCATGTTATAAGGCCAAAGTATCTTATATAAAACCACCACATCCAGGATTTGCGCAAATGTTGTCACCTTGCATCCTTTTAAGTCAATAGATGTACTAGGGAGGAGTGTGGTCAAATCCTCAATGTTATTTTCCGGTATAGAGTCAAAATATCGAGTTTTAAATATCGACTAGACATAATATTGAGTAAAAAACTATAGAATAGACATAATATCGACTAGACATAATATAGACTACCAAAATATCGACTAGAAAATTTTAATATCGAAATGAATGGACATAATATCGAATCAAAAATATAGAATGGACATAATATCTTATCAAAAATATAGAATGGACATATATTATGTCTATTAATTGGTAATTAATAGACATAATATAGACAACAAAAATATCGAATTTAAGGTAAGTTAATATTAATTTTTAATTTTTGTGTAATATAATTCTGTAGCGGGTTGTGGGTTAATAGGGGAATAGGGTGATAAGTAATTTACTTATAATTAATTAAATATGTTATTTTATTTATTGGTATTTATTTAGATGTATTTGTTAATTATTAATTGGTAATTAATTAAAATATAATTGGTAATTAATTTTAATTGATTAATTGATAAATATGATAATTTTAGTAATTTATTTTCTGTAGCGGGTTGTGGGTTTATAGGGGAATAGGGTGGGAAGTAATTTAATTATAATTGATTAAATATGTTATTTTATTTATTGTTATTTATATAGAATTAATTGTTAATTAATTATTAATTGGTAATTTATTAAAAAATTGGTAAATAATTTTAATTGATTAATTGATAAATATGTTAATTTTAGTAATTTATTTTCTGTAGCGGGTTGTGGGTTTATTGGGGAATAGGGTGGGAAGTAATTTAATTACAATTAATTAAACATGTTATTTTATTTATCGGTATGTATTTAAAATTAATTGTCAATTAAGTATTACTTTGTAAATAATTATAATATAATTGGTAATTAATTGTAATTGATTAATTGATAAATATGTTAATTTTAGTCATTTATTTTCTGTAGTGGGTTGTGTGTTTATAGGGGAATAGCTTGGGAAGTAATTTAATTGGAAGTAATTACATTTTTTAAATATTTTTTTGTCTAATTTTTATTTATTTTATATTGTAAATTAATTTATTGGTAATTGGTAAATAATTAGTATTAGTAGGTAATTTATATTAGTTAATTTCTGTTGGTAATTTTAATTGATTAATTAATATAATTGATAAAATTGTAAAATATTTTAATTATTTTGTAATTGGTATTAATATTTATGTTATTTATATTTATATATGAAGTATTTACATTCCCTACTATTGCACTCACTGGAGTGGGAATAGTAATTTTTACCCCTACGCTATCCAACGCTTTCCCTACTGTTGCACTCATTGGAGTGGGAATAGTAATTACTACCCCTACGCTATCCAACGCTTTCCCTACTGTTGCACTCTCTGGAGCTGGAATAGTCATTTTTACCCCTACGCTATCCAACGTTTTCCCTACTGTTGCACTCTCTGGAGTAGGAATAGTAATTTTTACCCCTACGCTATCCAACGCTGTCTCTACTGTTGCACTCACTGGAGTGGGAATAGTAATTTTTACCCCTACGCTATCCAACGCTTTCCCTACTGTTGCACTCACTGGAGTGGGAATAGTAATTTGCTATCCAACGCTTTCCCTACTGTTGCACTCACTGGAGTGGGAATAGAAATTTTTATCCCTACGCTATCCAACGCTTTCCCTACTGTTGTACTCTCTGGAGTAGGAATAGTAATTTTTATTCCTACGCTATCCAACGCTTTCCCTACTGTTGCTCTCTCTGGAGTGGTAGTAGTAATTTTTACCCTCTCACTATCCAACGCTTGCCCTACTGTTGCACTCACTGGAGTGGGAATAGTAATTTTTACCCCTACGCTATCCAACGCTTTCCCTACTGTTGTACTCTCTGGAGTAGGAATAGTAATTTTTATTCCTACGCTATCCAAAGCTTTCCCTACTGTTGCTCTCTCTGGAGTGGTAGTAGTAATTTTTACCCTCTCACTATCCAACGCTTGCCCTACTGTTAATATTTATGTTATTTATATTTATATATGAAGTATTTACATTCCCTACTATTGCACTCACTGGAGTGGGAATAGTAATTTTTACCCCTACGCTATCCAACGCTTTCCCTACTGTTGCACTCTCTGGAGTTGGAATAGTAATTTTTACCCCTAGGCTATTCAACGCTTTCCCTACTATTGCACTCACTGGAGTGGGAATAGTAATTTTTACCCCTACGCTGTCCAACGCTTTCCCTACTGTTGCACTCTCTTCATTGTGAATAGTAAATTTAACCCTCTTGCTATCCTACGGAAAAAATATTGTATATGTTTTGTTAATAATATGTATAGATATATATATATATATGTTTTAAAAATATTTTTTTGTGTTAAACTTACATTAATTATTTATTAATTTTAAGTTTATTTAAGTATTTTAAGTATGTTAAAATTATTATATTTATCATTATATTACTTTTAAATTACTTTTAAGATATTTAAAAAATTCGATATTTTGACTGTATATGCTTTCCTATTGATATTTTGGAGTCGATATTTTTGTACTTACCTGTTTGTAGATAGGAAGTCGATATTCTGGCATTCTATATTTTTACCTCGATATTTTGGTAAGTCGATATTTTGACTGTCGATATTCTGTCAGTGATCCTTATTTTCCCTAGTGATACAGATGCTTTTTATTTTTCTAACAATAAAGTCTGCTTATCTTGCCATTTGCATTGGCCAGGTTAACAACACTGCTCTCTATGTCAATTATGTGCTGTTATATGCCACAAACCTGGCCATCTCTCCTACTGGTTAACCAAGAGATTGAAAACTATTACAGACACTTCAGCGTGACAATTGATTGGACCAAGTACAACATTTGTCTCCAATCAATGCTTCTGCGTAATCTTTATCACATCTGCTCTTAACCCAAGAGGAGGCTGGCTACTTAAGAATTCACAGTAGGGGAACTTTGGAAGATAAGATACCTGAAGCTATCGCTAATGGGAAGTGTTGATCCAATTAAGATGGTTGTTGTGCCTTAATTTGTGTACAGTGTCCCAAACCTGTCAACAATCAAAGTTGATACACATCATTGACAACACCCCTCACACATTTCATCGGTAGGGAGACCTAAAGGGTGAAGGTCACAACACTGAGTATTAAGTATCTAAACAGTGGCCTCACTATGCCTTCATTTGAGAGATACTATCGGGTAGCAATTCAATTCAATTTATTTGAATATGATTTGGAACTCGATTGAGACCCACATATGAACAAAACATAGTTAACAACAGAAATTGCAAAAACATAAAATCCACAAGATACATTCCATTTATACAAAAAAAAACAGAAAATGGGAGTCATATCTGTTAATATAATTCTAAAAAACATTTAAAGAAGTTAAAAATTATGAAACATAACATTTCATTGGGAGGGTTGAAAGTGGCATCACGTAAAGATTTAGCAGAGGAAATGCTTAATTGTAAACATATAGGTCTCACCCACTTTCGACGGTGGACCATTAGGGCAGGGCATATAAAAAGGATAAGGGCAATATCCTGAATTGAGTTGTCATTGCTACATAAATTACATTTGTCGGAACAACCATGCCATCTAGCTAGTAATTTATTTAAAGGGAGAAGATCATGTCTCAAGAGGAACCAGAAACGGCGTAGGCCGCGGGGGAGGGTCCAGGATGCATAAGGTTGTATATGTTTAAATAAGTAAGAGTTGACAACCTCAGTAACACCTTTCTTTGTGAGGAGGACATCTCTATCCCTCCTAAAACTTAACTCCCAAGTTGCCCGTTTTAATGACAGCTTTAGCTGATGTGGAGTTAATGAAAAAAGAGTTGATTCCTCCAATTCTAATAAAGTGACAGCCCTTCTAAAGTTCTTTAAAAGTAAAGAATATTCCTTCATGGGACACAGTAATTCCTTTTTAATAAGAAATCTTAAAGTAGCCGATTTACCCTTGGCTAAGTGGAAGACCCAACGTATAACTCCTGCCAGGGCCTGAACCCAACTACTTCGTATGCCCAATTCAAGCCTGAGGGATTCCACTCTACAAGCATTATTGACCGACAATACATTTCGCAAGAGACTACCCTCAATAGTATCTAGGAAACCCCATTTACTCAAATCTATTAGCTCGATGCCGTAGAGCAGGGAAGCTGGAATTTTTGCTCGAAAGGCCTCTAACAGATGGGCAAATTGTCTTCTGCCAGTAGCCTTATAAAGAGCACTCAGTCCATTTCCCTGAGTCTTGGCTTTCCTAATGTTATTGTCTATGTGAGGCATGGCACTCAAGTTGCTACATTCTATTTTCCCCAGGAAAACATAAGATTTTACAATTTCTAGTTTCTCGTTGCCTAAAAACCAACTGAAATTTCCAGATTTCGTTTTTCTCTTCCCTGTAATGCACATTACCTTGCTTTTGGAAATGTTGATCTTCAAATGGTGGCACTCAGTGAATAGATGCAATGCATGCAGACGATTATTTAGTCCCTTCGGAGTGAGGTCTAAAAGAAGTATATCATCTGCGTACATTAAGCATGCAACCGGTTTGTCCCCTAAAGTGGGAGCAATTCCTTCGCTTAGGGATAAAATCTGGGGTAGGTCACAAACATAAAGAGAAAACAACAGAGGAGCCAATAAACAACCCTGTTTAAGACCATTCGCTGTGGGAATTGCTTGGGATAGGCCTCTCTCTCCACCCAGCAATACTCTACACCAGGTATCAGAGTGGAGTTCCTGAACTAGATTTAGCATCCTAGCTGGCATACCCAAAGTAAGTAGTTTCTTCCACAGCAAAGGACGGTCAACTTTATCGAAGGCCGTGGAGAAATCTATGAAGGCCGCATAGACCCCCCCTCCTCGGACCCTGATATATTGATCAGTTATTACTTGGAGAGCAGTTAAGTTATCCAAGGTACCATGATTCTTTCGGAATCCCGTCTGTTCTAGGGGAAGTACATTTGTTTGGTCCACCCAATCATTAATTTGTTTCAAAAGGCATCTTACAAACACTTTGCCAATTGCATCCAAAAGGGCAATTGGGCGATAATTTGGGGAGATAGTCGGTCTCCCTTTTTAAAAAGGGGCACTAAGATACTCCCTTTCCACGAGGGAAGAATCTTTCCGCTAGAGAAACAAGTGTTAAACACAGGGCATAACAATTTGCTCCATTTCACGCCGCTTTGCTTTAAAACAGAGATTGGAAGTTCATCCGGCCCCATTGCCCCAGATGAACGCATTTCCTTTATAGCTGTTTCAATGTCCTTTTCAGATAAAGGGGCCAAAAGGTGATCACTCTCTTTAAAACCTATTGGGGAAACCGCTACTCCATTATTTGCATAGAGGGTTGTGTCATAATCCACCCATGATTGTTCTTCAATGGGGATAGGAAGCGGTCTAGTTCTTGATTCACACTCCTCACCTATGAGGGACCAAAACTGTCTCATTTCTCCTTTGAAGGCTGCCTCTCTTAGTTTTATCCAAATGATGTCCTCCCCTTCTTTCCGTAATTTCACTTGTAGCCTTTTCCACCTTCTTTTTAATAAAGTTACTCTGCGTGACCCTTCTGCCGATTTACACAAGTATTGTTCCCTTACTAACTTATTTATTTCTATATTAAGTAGACGTAGGGGACAAGAGGGTATTGCAAAACACATTTTCTTAATTGTTTTTTTAGCTACCAAAGTCACTAGTTTCATAAAGTCTTGGAAGCACACAATTTCAAAACCATGCCACATAGCAAGATCGTCAATTGCAGCATCAAGAACACTCTCCAGATCTTGTTCTGCTTTTGTGTTCCAATAACATCTTCCTGATTTTTTTGTGTTCCAATAACATCTTCCTGATTTCGGGTAGCACAGATTCAGTTAATCACTTCCTAGTTCACCCTTATTGCTAGGCCTTCAAATATCGGTGTGGCTTACGGGATGCATAGTGAATTTACCCTATATGCTTTAGTGTATCTCTTGCCCAAACATGTCATGCTTTCACAGGTTCCAAAGGATTCCTTGTTAACTTATGGCGTAAGATGCACTGATGCATAGGCCTTAGAAATGTGTAGTTAACTGATAAGTTACTCAGAAGCAACCCAGCCGTTCTCTTTCTCATGAATATGATGGGGATTTAAAAGTGTTTGATCTTGAGATTCACAGCATTTGATTCTCTCCCACTAGAATGAAATATTCTGGTCTTCCAATTCTTGAGCTTGGAACAGCTCAATGTATACGGCTGCCAATATCCAGACTCCAGGACTTTGAGAATGGTCTAAAGGTAGTGTCAATGCTGCATTTTTCGATTCTGCTAACCCCCTCGCAGAACTGCAAGGGAGTACTCCTTTATAGACCCCCGGGAGCGCGCTCGGAATTCCTGTCTAATTTGAACACCATGCTCGAATCCTTAGTGATAGAGAACTCTTTTACGGTCCTAGGCGATTTTAATTTCCACTTAGAAAAATCCGACAACAACGAAACGCAAGCCTTACTGACCGACATGGAAACTCTGGGGCTTTCCCAGCTGGTCACCTCACCTACGCACGAGGCTGGCCACATGCTTGACGGCATATTCTCCAACCTACAGGAGATTCACATTCCAGATATCCTTCCACTTCCATGGTCCGATCATTATGCCATTTTATTTACGATATCAATTAACTGTGTTCCAACTAAGAAGGTGACTGAAACCAGCCAGGGGCCTTTCAAGGTCTAGAAAGACATAACCCACGACTTGAAATGCTCCTGAATAGTGCTCGTCCTACCATCTCTACTGATCCAAACCTAGCCACAGAACAATACTCTGCGTGGATAAGTAACGCCATGAATCTATTGGTACCTAAATAAAACATTTCTAAAAATCGGTCCTCACCCTCTGCACTATGGTTCTCGGATGCTCTTAGAGAGCAGAAACCAAAATGCAGGAATTATGAAAGACACTGGTGAAAAACCTACGCCGCAGAAAATAAAACGCGCTATAAGGAGGAACTTGCAAAATATAAAAAGATGATCACTGAGGCAAAAAGGAAGTTCTATTGCGAACAAATCTAAACTGCTAAGAATTCTAATAAACAACTCTATGAAGTAGTGAAGCAATTGGCGGTGAAAACACCAGACCTTACACCCCCCCCCCACCCCCCCCCCACAAGCCCTTTGTGATGCTTTGGCCGAATACTTCTATGAAAAAGTAAACAACATTTATTCAGAATTCGCATCTAAGGTTAATCTGAACACTCAGTTAACTAATACCAAATCTTCCGACCATAGTCTATTGCAATTTGAAGAAGGTAATGAACCGCAAATAACTGATATTATCAAACTGATAAAAACAGGATCAGCACTAGACCCTTGCCCCCCCCAAAGTATTCTCCCCCGTAATGGATTCAATAACGCCAGTGATCACTCTGCAACTCCATGTTTAAGGCCGGGATCAACCCTGACATGCTTAAAAATACTCTCCTTAAATCACTTCTAAAAAAACCACACCTGGATATGGAAGATCTGAAGAACTATTGACCCATAGCCAACTTACCCTTTCTGGCTAAGGTGGCAGAGAGAGCAATGAACACTAAGCTCTCCGAACTTATTGAGGAACATCATCTGTTGGATGACACGCAATTCGGTTTCCGCAAGTTTCACGGCGCCGAAACCGCCCTCATTAAGGCCACAGAAGACATCAAACTCATTAGAGACCAGGAAGGAACAGCGGTGCTCATACTGCTAGATCTATCAGCGGCCTTTGACAGAGTCGATCATTCCATCCTGATCGACCGTGTCTCGAATATGGGCATTCAACTTAGAGCTAAAAACCTGCTCGCGTCCTTCCTGTCAGGAAGAACACAGGCAGTAACCTTAGGACCCTTTCAGTCGTCTGAATTAACCCTTCCGTGTGGGGTACCCCAGGGCTCATTCCTAAGTCCGACACTATTTAACATCTATGTGTCGGGCCTAGCTAAAACTATAAAAACTTATGGGATGAGCCTTACCTCCTATGCTGACGACACACAGTTGGTGTTGGCCATAAACAACGATGGAAAGGAGGTGACCGAACGTTTCCAGGAAGGTATGCTGGCCATTAAGGAGTGGATGGCCAGTAATTGCCTTAGACTTAACTCTGAGAAGACGGGGGTTGTCATCTTTGGGAAATTATTCCCGGTCTGATCAAGCTCCTGGTGGCCATCATCACTAGGATCTTTGCCCATCCCTGTTCCAAGGGTCAGGAATTTGGGAATCATGTTTGATGACAACCTGAATTTTGTCTCTCATGCTAATCAAATCGTATCCATAGCTTTCTATAAGCTTAGATCGATCAAAAAAATAATCCCATTTTTACCGGAAAGTGCAGGTAAAACACTTGTCAGCACACTGGTGTTGTCATCGCTGGATTATTGTAATAGACTGTTCGCCAACGCACAGAAAAGGGTCAATAATAAAATGCAGACGGTCCAAAATGCAGCGGTGAGAATGCTCTCAAGGACCCCAAATTTAAACCGATCTCGCAGACTATTCGTAATTATCACTGGCTGGCGATCAAGAATCGCATTAAATTTAAAGCCCTATGCCTTTCCCATAAAGCGGTACATAAACAAGGCCCCCAGTTTCTTATACAACAGCTTACTGCCTACTGCCCCGCCAGACATCTTAGATCCGCGGAGGCTCATCAACTAGTGGTACTACGCACCAAGACTGTTTCCTGGAGAGACAGGCGCTTTGTGATTACAGCAGCCAGACTCTGGAATGCCTTACCACTTCAGATTCGGTCATGTCAATCCCTGCTCCAGTTTCCAAAGCTGATAAAAACATGGCTGTTCAATCAGTAATTTCTTTTTAATCTGGTATGGAATCTACAGCGCCGAGACGCCCACGGGCATTTGTTTGCGCTCTATAAATGTTAAAAATAAATAAATATGGGAGGAGCTTCGCGGGCAAGTAAGATGGCCGTGTAAGCTCGGAGCTCCGGAGACCCTCCGATCCTCCACATACATCCTGATGAGAATCCTGATCCACGATTGTGGAATATTGTGTGCGAACGGTTGCTGAGGCAGGACCCGTTGTCCGATTCAAAATCCGACACTCCTAGGTGGAGTTACACCGTGTAGAAGATTCATGCCAGGGACGTGCTACTGCCCATGCGGTGGTTGACGACGGCGACATTGTCGCTCGGAAGCGGTGTGGTGTGAGAGTGTCTACTCCGCTGGCCCAACGAAGCACGCGGAGTTGCGGAGTGGGACGGTGCTGTTCAGCAACTGGTGTTCGCGGCGCCCAATAGTCACATCGAAGAGCCGGTGCGGCCCCGGTGTGTGATTTATTGTGCTGGTCCCCAAAACCATCATGGCGGGCAGAGGCGAGTCGGACAAGACGAGGGTCCGTTCGAGTAGGAAAACAACGTATTCCCAATCGAACAATATGGATCGCTATGCCCAGCAGAAGAGCTCGCCAGGTGCAGCCGCCCGGCCTAAGGACTCAAATCGGGACGATTCGCCAGACACGTCGGACCCGACACTCCGGGACGTCATGGGCGCCATCGCGGGCATCAAAACGGAGATGCATAAACAACATGAAGTCCTGACGCATAAAGTTGACACCCTGGCGATTGAGGTCAACTTGATTAGAGCTGACCTGGGCAAGACCAACAATAGGGTCAAATCGTTGGACATTAAAACCGCGAGCCTCACAACCGATGTATCGGACCTACAAACAGAGGTCCGAGACTTGAGATCGGCCAACGATCTTTTCGCTAGACGGCTGGATGATTTTGAAGGACGTGCCAGGCGACAGAAATACGAATCATCGGCGTACCAGAAGGGGCAGAGGACTCAGCCACTGATCTTTTCGTGGAAGACCTGATACAAACCCATCTGGCCCCTGCGGGCCTCAGCCGTTTCTTCTCAGTGGAACGAGCTCATAGACTGCCAGGGGGACGCCCAAAACTGGGTGCCCCGCCGAGGCCCATTATAGCACGCTGTTTAACTTCAGGGATCGGGATGCTATCCTGCAGGCTTCAAGAAGAGCCGGGCCGCTTAAGTTCCAAAATGCAGACATAAACTTCTATCCGGACTTCACTCTGTCGGTACAGCGGCGGCGACAAAGCTTCACGGGGGTGAAGAGGCGACTCAGAGAACTGGGGATGAAGTACTCGATGATGCTCCCCGCGAAGCTACGCATTGAACATGATGGCCGTGCCATATTTTTTGATTTGCCTGAAGTGGTGAGTGAGTGGTTGGACACTTTGCCGCAGAGACATGAGGAACGCGAGGAACAATCGGAGGGCGCCTCGGGAGGCCCTGTGCAACAGTAGTAGAGTCTATCTTCGGAACATTGTTGGACATTGGGACTGCTGGTGACGACCGGTATCACATTCTTGCACTTTATAATGAATATCCTTCACTTGGTTATGGAGGGTGGCGGGGGGGCTTGTGTGATCTCCATTCTCCTCTAGGGTCTTTCTGTAGCGTAGTTTTCTGGGGCGACAGGCACACTGCTAGTTGGGGGGGCTACTTAGTCTGATGCAGGGGTGCAGGGTGGGGGGTGGTTTGGTTGTTGGTTGTATGTTTTTTCCCTTTTTCTCTTTTTCTTCTCCAAGGCAATGTAAAAACTGTAATTCTTCTGGTTCTGTAACTATGATGCCGGCCGGGACTGGCGAAGGCCCACAATTCGACGATGGGGGGTAGGAACTTAAAAGTATTGTGTTGGAATGTCAATGGGCTGGGGGATCGCATAAAGAGAGGTGTGGTTTTGCAACTGTTTAAAAGATGTATGCCCGACGTTATTTTGCTACAAGAGACACACTTGGTGGGGAACACGTGCCAAGCGCTTAACAGGAAGGGTTTCAAGATGGTAGCGCACTCGGGGTTCTCTTCGGGATCCCGGGGGGCGGGGATCATGGTGCGCGCGTCTCTCCCATTTGAGATTGACTCCAGTGTTGCCGATGAGATGGGGTGGTACGTCGCTGTCTCTGGGAGATGGGAGGGACGGTCTCTGGTTCTGGTTTCGGTTTATGTTCCCCCTGGGTTGCAAAACAAAACGTTTCAGGACATTGGGGGTGCCATTTTAGGTCTCCCTGAGGGTCTGCTTATTATAGGAGGGGATTTCAACGCAGTTTGTTCGGGGACCCTAGACAGACATCCATCCAGAGATCTCCGAGGTTCGCAATCCTGGCTTCCCGACTTCCTGGACACTATGGGACTTATTGACTGCTGGCGGCTCATGCACCCTATCCAGCGTCAATACTCATTCCACTCGGGGGCACACGGAAGCCTCTCCAGAACCGATTATGTTCTGGCTCTAGCGGCCCACGCGTCGGCAGTCTCTGAGGCCCGATTACTGGTGAGGAGCATCTCAGACCATTCTCCGGTCTGGGTGTTCTTTGACTTCAACATCGTGGCGACCGAGAGGGTGGTATCAGTTAATCCATGGTACTTCCGCAACCCCAAGACTCGTGGACTCATGGCTAAGGCCATTGAGCTTTATTTCTCTGAAAACTCGGGGTCAGTTACATCGGCTATCTCCCTATGGGAGGCCTTTAAGACGGTCTTGAGGGGTGAGGCGTTCTCCCTTATAGCTGAGGTTCGGAGACGCAGGGATGCGGATGTGATGCGGATTGAATCTGAAATTGAAGATCTGGACTCCCAATTGGAAGTCAACCCAACACCGGACCTACTCCATGTTCTCTCACTTAAACAGTCAGAGTACCGAGCTACTGTTACCGATGCTGCCAAGGTCATGGATAGAGAGCAACAGGGTAGGATCTATGATGTCGGAGACAAGGCGGGCAAACTCATCGCTTGGCTGGATAAAAAAGAGAGAGCCAGCCGTGTGGTCCCGGAGGTGCTGGGGGAGGACGGCATGACAGTCACCGACCCGAGTGCCATAGTCATGGCATTTGCAGTCTATTTCGAGACCGTTTACACCTCGGTATCCGACATGACTGAGACTGACTCTGGAGAGCTCCTGGCTGAAGCGGAGCTCCCGTGCCTGTCGGAAGCGGAGCGGGTTGACATGGATAGGGACATTACCGCCGATGAGATTGCCCTCGCAATACGTTCCCTGAGATCCGGCAAAGCGCCCGGCCCCAATGGAATACCAGTGGAGCTTTACAAGATTAAGCCTGATGCCATCTCCCCGCACCTGCGGAACATGTTCTTGGAGGCGCGAGAGACGGGCATGCTTCCCTTGGACCAGAGACTGGCCACCATTGTGGTCATTCATAAGGAAGGGAAGCCCAGAGACCTGTGTCGATCGTATCGTCCCATCTCTCTGTTGAATGCTGAACCCAAGATTCTGGCTAAACTGCTTGCCAACCGTTTCGTTGGTGCGATTAGCGACTTGGTTCACCCGGACCAGTCGGGCTTTATTCCACACCGCAACACTGCCCTTAACCTCAGGAGACTACATGGGGCCCTCGCGAGGGTCCATAAGCTCAGGGAGCCTGCCGTCTTGGCGTCTTTGGATGCTACGATGGCGTTTGACTCCCTCGAGTGGAACTATCTGTGGGCAGTGTTGGCGAAGTTCGGATTTGGTCCGGAATTCATAGGGTGGGTCAAGCTCCTGTACGCTAGCCCACTTGCCAACGTAACGGTTAATGGTCGTGTATCTGCGTTCTTTGCTCTCCGCAGAGGCACCAGGCAGGGTTGCCCCCTGTCGCCCCTGTTGTTTGCATTGGCGCTTGAACCGCTGGCGGCGTGGCTGCGACTCCACCCAGATATAAACGGAATACGCTGGTCCCCTGGATTCGAGGACCGTGTGTCGCTGTATGCAGACGACATCTTGCTATATCTCACCTCTCCTTGTAAGTCACTTATCGTTGTGTGTGATGTGCTACGTCTTTTTGGTCGGCACTCTGGCCTGGTTATTAATTGGTCGAAGTCACACCTATACGTGCTGAGAGGTGGGACACCTCGGCTTCCAAGGGAATGTAACATACAGGTCGCGTGGCAGGGTTTCATATACCTGGGGATCTATATTTCAACGGATCCCAAGGTACGCTACACGAATAACTTGCTCCCCCCTCTCGCACGTCTCCGACGTGACGTAGAGGGATGGCAGAAGCTCCCGCTTTCCCTGCCCGGGCGTGCGGCACTGTTTAAAATGATGTCCCTGCCCAGATTCCTCCATGCTCTCCAAAATACCCAGGATCCGGTCCCATCCAGTTACTTTAGGGAGGTCGAGGGTTTGCAGCGGCCCTTTCTCTGGGATGGCAGGCCACGCATCGCTATTACGAAGCTTACGCTCCCATGGTATGGCGGAGGCATAGCGTTGCCTGACATCCGGAGATATTATTGGGCTTCTCAGCTAGTGGCCCTTAATCACGGCCTCTACGGTCCAGCAGTAAGCCCAGGTTATGCCATGGATCGGTGGCTCCTGGACGACGGAAAGTATCATAGAGCGCTATACTCGAGATCTCTGGATGGTAGGATGTCGGGCCGACGAAGACAGCTGTACATATATGGCGGGCAATCACAAAGTCACAGGGGTGGAAGGGTAGGCTTACGATGGCAACTCCTCTATTTGAATCTGAAATACTGGGCAAATTATGGCACACGAAGGGATTCGACAGGTGGGACATGATAGGCATATCCAAGATGGAAGATATGATTGTGAAAGGGGAGATAAAGTCCTTTACTCTTTTGCAGACAGAGTTCCAGTTCGGTGAAACAGAATATTTCCGGTACGCCCAATTGCGTCATGCCATTCTGGCAGTGATGCCGGAGGGCGAGAAGATCCCTGAGTCTTCCCCGTTGGAGGACAGGGTGCTGGACGGCCACATGCCAGACAGTGCCATTTCCTTAATATACAAAAAACTCATCAATGTCCGTACAGACCTCCTCCTTGGGGTGAGAGACGAGTGGGTGCGTGATGGGATTGAGCTGGATGATGAAGACTGGCAATATGCAGTGTCCTCCCCCAAGGAGGTGGCTATCCCGGCCAGGTTGCGGCTGGTTCAATTAAAGATTTTCCATAGAGTGTACGTGACGGGTCCCAGGCTGATACACATGGGCCATTCAGTGGACGGGCTCTGCAGGCGTGGCTGTGGTGCATTGGCCACCTTCATGCATATTATCTGGGAGTGCCAGGTGGTCGCCTCCTACTGGAGGCGTGTACATATGATCATGAGTGAGGTGACTGGGGTAGACGTGACGGCAGAGGCCCGGCGCTGCCTCCTGAATGTGTGGGGTCCTACTGATTATAATAGTGCACAAACACAATGGGTCACCTTGGGGAACATGGTCGCGAAACGAGATATTGCTCAGATGTGGGGTGCTGTTACAGCCCCAAAGGTGGTACAGTGGAAGGCCAACATGGATTGGTGCATGTTCCGAGAAAAGACGGTGTACATGGCCAGGGGTAAACCCAAAAAGTGGCAAAAGATATGGGGGGCCTGGAACGAGTATAGGGGTGATATTTGCCTGCCGCCTGACACCGCCCCCCTGGGAGAACGACTGTCCCCGTAGCCTATGGCTCCAACATATGTCCTATTAGCTGATGTCTCCTGTATCCTTCCCCCCCCTCCATGGTCTTGCAATTGGTGCTGATCACATTGTTTTTATGCTATTGGGCCTAGCTTTTCCTATGATCGGGCTCTGTTACACAAATGTTTAATTGCCTTGTTTCTTAGCACTAGTTTGGTGCTTTTCCCTTTTTCATCTTCGTTAATTTAAAAAAAAAATGTAAAACCTCAGTACGATTTGGTAATATGCTCATTGTACACCAGCCGATTGACCGATACTATGCTGCCTAGCCTCCGGGATGTAAGGCCAAATAGCTGTGTGCACTGATTTGAAAATAAAGGTTTCCAAAAATTAAAAAATAAATAAATAAATATTAGACAATAGTAAACTAAGTCATGCCCTTCTCCCTTTTTAGAATAAATGGATAAAAGGCACAAGGTGTGAATAGTCAACCGCTGAGTGGGAGGGATGCTTTGTCAAGCAAGTATAGATCTATGCCAAACAGCAATTAAATCAGTAGAAATGTAACGATAAGACATATGTCAAACTACTAAAACTCAAACCATTGACCCACATAAGCCAGATAAACACCCCTGATGCTTGGCTGCAAGGCGTATCCACAGCGCTATGATGTGGGATTTGGCGTTGTCTACTAATATAGTCCAAGGAATAGGACACGTTGTCTTCTTCTCTAGGGTAAGCCCTAACAATGTATACCCATCTCCATCCTATGAATCTTTAAACCACACACACTGATTCAAATAATGATCCAATGTATACTGGTTAAGCACCTTATCTGCATCAAAGTACCCTTCCCGGTTATGCACTAGATACCAAATACCATTTTTAATAAGTGCCTCACATAAGGCAATCCTGATTTTCGTGTAAGTTGGATTAATTCTTCAAATTTACAAAGAGAAACAACCTAGCCTCCTCGTGTTTCCTGTGCTACTAGCATCTTCTCTATTGACCTCTGAATACACATGAGCTACAGAGAGTGGAGGGGCTCCTTGCATCATCTGGATTTCATTTCCGCTCGATCCAACCATGTTTCCTGGAAATCTATATCCAAATTCTGCTGTGGGCTACCTTGCTAATAATTGCATGGGACACCGCAAATGGTAAAAGTTGACAGTTGGCATGCTTGAAAATGTGCTTATTTTGTGCACGTCCTGATTCACAAAGCAAGTGTTGTAATGTGTAACATATCTTGCCAGTCATTACATAGCATTACACCAGACCGACAGTACATGTGTACAATGTTCACATGGATTCTGTAGGGCTCCAAAGCATTTGCATCCCCAATGCACAAAGGGATGTGCCATCTTCTGCATTCATCCTGACATTTCCTCACCCTGTGGCAGTACCAACCTTGCACTAAAAACACTGCACAGACACCAAAAGTGGACCTATTTGCATTGCACAGACCTATACACTAAACCCCATGCGAGGTCTGGCCATTGATTGCTTCGTTTAATTCTCACCCATATTAGGTTAGCTGTAGAGAACACTTTCTTGTATCTGCAATGTAAGGGCTGTCCTGGGAAGTAAGAGAGAAACAGAGAAAGTGTGCGTGCACGTCTGCATGCATGCGCGTGCGTCTGCCCCGGACGCTTATTGGACTCAGACAATGGAAGCCAATACGTAACAGAGTATTAGACTCACCCCTGATACATCCCACACAAATACATGGGGATAGCTGTGGAGAACCCTCCAACGACATCCATGTTTGGTGGTACCAGTCACACATCTGCAATAAGCTCCGCACACCTGCATCACAGATGCAGAGCAGCATTTTGCAAACCTGGCCTTTAACTTTAAAAGGTCTTTGTAGATGCCAAAGTCTTCCTTATCACGGGTGTAAATGCTTGTTATTATGTTCTACTTCTCACACACTTAAGAGATGAAACTTTCTGACCTCAGATCCAACTTAAATTCGTTCTTTTGAAAACCAATCCCTATGCCGCAGTAATGCCTACAAGCTTCATCCACTTCTTTGATCTCAAGCGTTTAATAATTAACAGATCAGATTACATTTTTATCGTCTGTCGGAAATAACATGTAGTTGACAAAAGAAAAAATGAAGAAAAAAAGTTAATATGCTTACCTACAAAAACACTGTGGCATTTCCCCCATTCCATACAACGGGAACAGGAAAGGGTTATTTCCATAGCGTCCGAGAGACAGAAGAAAATGCTGTGTGGCTTTCAGTCCCACACCTGTGCTGGCAGTGGTAGAGACCATAGCAATGGAATGCAGAATAAAATGCTGAAGATTGGGGGATAACTTCTTAGCCTTTAAAAAATCTGAAAACGTATGATCCATGAAATCTGTATGGGAGAGAAAAAGAATTACAATAATGGTGTGGTTTAAGTCTAATGACGGGTACTAAACTCATTTCCTAACCAAAATATGATTTGGAATTAAAGAACTAACAGAGCTGCAATGCCAACACAAGAATTTCAAAAATAACCACGCAAAAGAACCATCACTTTTCATTCACTGCTTTAACCTTGAAATTGTAACATGTGAACGTTGCCCTTACGTTGGTTGAACAAGTCCATAAATCATACATTAAAGTTCCTGGCTCTACCCCACTTTCAGAACATTTCCCTCCCCAATCAGGCACTTTAGGAGCACTTAAGTCCATCCCAAGGTTGCCATTTTGAAAGGAGTGCTTGTCCCCCGTTACCAAACATATATGGTTAATAGAGTTGGGCACCTGGTGGAGTTAAACCCTTATTCCAAAAATACAACATTTAACCCCACAATATAAGAAGCTGATTGAGCGTCCCATATATCTCGATTAGGTAAAAAAGGAACCCATGGGTTTCTTTTGTAAAAGAACTATTAGCTTAATGGTTGTCACTAAAATGGATAATAACATAGCTTTTAAAAGAGTGAGTGTCAAGATGTATTCAGTTAAACTGTGTGGTTGATCATAAAGGTTTAACAATCATTATGTTACAGTATACGTGTATAAATCTATGTCACAAAACATGTTATTATGTTATCAGCTACGTTTGCCCCACTGTAGCAACAGAGCTAATGTTCTTACAAGTTTAAACATTTATGTATGGAGAGACTAGAAGGCATTGGGCTTGCTAATAGTGTATATATTTGTATTTAAAAAAAATAAACATTAGAATAAATATAAAAGCAAACACTATAATGAAGATTCATGGCTCTTAAAAGCTTAATCATGCAGCTGATTTAACCGTGTCTGTGATGCACTCCTGGCCATCTTGCACAGATCTTGCACCAAGCATATTTTGTTTTTTGGAAGAACACGACAGGAACAACAGTGTGCACAACTGGGGTGCACCACTCGAGCCAAAAGGCTTCAGGCGCAACCTAGTGAGAGAACTCATTTCCTGAGACACCGGTGCTGGTGGCAATAATGGACAAAATATGCAAGATCTTGCGCAATGTGAAAGGTAGAGCGAGTTCTTGTGAGATCTAGTGAACACCTGGCAACCATTTTAAAGAAATGATGCTTGTTAAAATATTCAGTATGAGTACCTTTACTGGAAACAGTGGGGAATAGTAATCATGAAAAAAATGACTACATGAGTAATGATGGAGCATATTTCAACAAAAACACTTTTTAATAAAAATATGTAAAAGCCTATGCTTAAATATTACATATATTAAATGCCAATTTTGTAGTAGGCGGAAGTCTGCAAGGGAAGTAAATGAGTGCTGATTTAAGTTAGCCAAACTGGTGATGTCATGTTAACTGAAAATAATGCATTAACATTGAAAGGCCTGTTTTCCACGTTGTACCGTTATTTTCCACAAGATATTGTCTCTTTTTTTGCTGGTGTCGTAACTTTTCAGAAGCCTTCTGTTAGTTAGTGAATAGACATTTGTTTCGTATTAGACAGCTGATAGTGAGGTTTTCACCTGGAAGAGAGGAGCGACAGGAAGGATAACTCATGAGCGAAGCATGTGCAATGCAATAGGTCTTGCATTGACAAGGTTTCAGCTATTTGCAATGTAATAACAAACTCGCGCAAATGCGAGACCTATTGCATCACTAGCACCTATGTGGCACTTTCACATTTTTGAAGGCCACACCCCTTTCTCCACACCCCTTTCTTTAGACAAGCCGTGTCTAAAGAAAGGGGTGTGGCCGACATTAAAGTGTAACCGCAACATCCGGGCTTTGACCAAAAAGAAGTATCTGTTTGTCAAGTTAACAAACAGGTGTTTTTAATTTTTTTGGGTAAAAGCGCCCATGCTCGCTATCACTTTAATGTTGGCGAACACCTTTCTTTAGATGCAGCTTGTCTAAAGAATAGGAGCGCTGCCTTCATGAGTCTGAAAGTGCTGCATGGATGCTAGTAAACGAAAATTAAAAAGTAAATAAATAAGCACAGCCGCTATACTTAAAATGTACCACACTACTAAAATAAATAAATTAAAATTCACGCACGCGCATGCCAATAGTACATAAAATAAAAGCGGGCAGCGTGCTGCGAGTTAGTGAGGGGACTAGAGCCAAATCATTTAATAAAATAGTGCTCACAGCCAAGATAAAGCAGACCATGTAACAACACAAGTGAAAGTTCCAGTCGTTATGAGAGGTAACAAATGCAGACAAGACGGTACCAAGGAGGGACTAACAAGCCTAATAGTGAATCGCAAGGCGGCATTTAGGAAAGACAATGACTCAAGCCAATTAAAAATATGGGTGGAGAGTGGGTGGAGCGTCAAGTCTATACTCCACTACTGCATATCTCGTGACAGAGCATGCGCTGCCCAGGCTCGACCTAAAAAGCGAACAATGTGAGTTGAAAGACAAGAGCAAGAGGGATATGAGTGAAAAAAAGTGAGAGAACATGACAGGTATGGAAAGCGGGGAGCTGGAGATAGGAAAGTCACATAAGAGAGAGATGGAAAAGTTTCAGGCTTGAGAAAAAAGTCACATGGGACACAAAAGCAGACAGCAGTCAAAAACACAAAGTGTGAATAAGGTAAAATTGTGCCAACAAAAACGAAGAAAAAGTGAAAGATTGAAAGGGACAGATAAAGAAAAAAAGCAGACGAGTCAAAGGAGTGAGGGAAAGAGAAACTGTGACAGGCAAGCAAGAAAAGGAGAGACAAGCAATTGAAATTGAGGAGATACAAGGCTAAGGAAGTCCTAGACATAGAGACTGTCAGACTGCAAGTGAAAATGGGGGGTAAAACAAAAACAGACAAAGAAGGCAAGGAAAACAATGTAACAACGCTTAACAAGGAGAACTGTGGAATGGAAATATTGAAGAGCAACAGAGTAAGAAATAAATATATAAAAATAAAACAAGAGGGTGAAGAAGAGAATACAAATTTTTCTGCAAGAGTCAAAATCAGATACTCGGAGAAAGAAAGAATGCATGGATATGTCAGAGAGATTAGGAGGTTTGAGAAAGTGATTGATGGAGATTTTTTAATTTTTTTATTTATTTTAAAAAAAATCTTTTTATTAAAGGTTTTCACCTCATTTTACAGTATTTTCCAATACAGCACAAAAATTATTCAAAACATAAAATCATACTCACTCAAGTGTTTTCCAAACAATAGCAAAAAATTTGATGTAAATCATAACATTAACAATAAGTACTTTCTATCTACTCCTTTCTTCTCCTAATCCGACCGTGGGTATCCTTCCACAGTTCTAACTATTTTTCCACAGATCTAATGGTTGCCAGATTCTTTCACCCAATGCTCTCGCCCTCCTACCCTTCCTTTCGTAGATAGCTTTCTCCAAATTATATGTGGAGATCAACCTTGCTATCCACGTTTGAAATGTTGGGGGAACCCTGTCGAGCCATGCCCTTGCAATTCCAATTCGATACACCGCCGCTACCATAAACAGGAATTCTATATGGTGGTCCTCTGTCCCTCCCGACACTCCTAGGATTATTAGATCATCCGACAATTTGCTCTTAATTCCCAGTGAGTTCTCCAAGAAATCCTCAATTGCCCCTTTTAGTGTATGTAATTGCGGGCATTGGCGAACATATGAACAATGTCCGCCTCTCTTGCATCACAACGTGGACAGGTGATTCCTGTGTCTCCACCCCACTGTGCAATTCTGGCTGGCGTGTGATATAGGGAGTATAGTGTTTTATAATGTTGCGATTGTAATGTCGCAGAGCATAAAACTGTATGCCCTAAATCCAAAGATGTCTGTAAATCCTCCAAGGACGCGCCCACCTTCTCCACCCATTTGGTAGCGAATTTATCTCTATCATCAGTTTTTAGTATATACAATTCTGCATACAGCTGTCGAATTGTACAGTGGTTCGTCCTCTCAAAATAATCCATAATTCTACTATGCTCAAACCCTATTAGTCCACCTCTTTTATTTGCGAAATAACTTCTTATCTGTAGATATTTTAAAAAGTTGTTCCCCATTATCCCGTATTTCGTTTGCAAATCCTGAAATTGTCGAATCATCCCCTCCGCGTCCAGTAAATCTCCTATCTTCTTGATCCCCTTATTATCCCAATCCTTCACAGTTGTGTCCCTGAATATGTCCTGTGGCAGTAAATGATTATTATACAAGCGTGTGTAATAGTTATATCTGCCTATGCCAAGCTTTTTCGCCACCACCTTCCAAATATTGTATGCTGCACGTAAAGTCTTAAACCTAGTATGTTTAAAGTAGTTGTAGTCAACAGTTTTCAACAGGCCATTCTCGGCTTCTTCCCCACCAGTGCTCTATATACATTCGTGCAGCCTAATCTGTCAGCTTGATTCTCGTTTCCCCCACCACCTAATAACCCCTGGGTATACTGCAAAACTGCTGCCCAATAATAGAGCCTAAAATCCGGGGCCTCCCATCCCCCCTTCGCCCTCGGAAGTACCATGTATCGATACGCTCTTCTAGTCTTCCCTTGGGCCCAGATCAGTCTTTCAAGTATTATTTCCAGTTTCCTGAACCAAGACTGATCGAAAGACAATGGGATCGCTCTAAACAGGTACAGAAATTTCGGAAAAGTGATCATCTTAATAACGTTTATCCTGCCCATTAGTGTCAAGTGTAAATTGTGAATCCTTTCGGTATTTCTTTTTACTTTATCTAATAGTGGGTTCATAAGCCCTACTAGATTATCTAAATCGGTGGTCACCTTTACCCCTAAATATGTGGTTTCGGGGACTATTCTAGTATCTTGGTGTATTGTGTACTTATTTTGCACAATCTGGGTTTTGCCTTTATTAATCGAAAAAAACCTGCAATAATCCCATAATCATAGGCCTCCTGCTCTATTTCAGCTATCGCTCTCCCTGGCTTTGGTGTTATGATAGCTACATCATCCGCATATGCGAATAACTTATACTCACTTTCATGCAGTGTAACTGGATAGATATTAATATTGCTTGCTAGTTTTCTTAACAATTGATCCAAATATAAAGCAAACAACAAGGGCGAGGCTGGGCAGCCCTGTCTGGTCCCTCGTCTGATCTGAACTGCCTTTGTGTAATTTCTGTTTAATCTTACCCTTGCTGTTGGCTGTTCATAAAGGGCCTGGATTGCCTTGATGTAGCCCTCGCCTATCCCAAACCACTCCATAACCCTTCACAAATAGTCCCAGGAGACCCTGTCGAAAGCCTTCTCAGCATCGAGAAATATGGCCGCGACAGGGTCTCCTGTCACTTCAGTGGCATCCAGGATGGTAATCATTTGCCTAGTGTGCTGAGTCGTGCCTTTCCCAGGAATGAAGCCATGTTGTGAAGTGATAACTAACCCCTCAATAACCTTACTTAGTCTTTGAGCTAGTGATTTAGAAAAAATCTTTGTGTCTGCGTTTAAAAGAGTGATTGGCCTATAAGACCCGGGCTCTAGTGCTGGCTTATCCTTCTTTAAAATCACTATAATGTCAGCGCCTGCCCATGAATGTGGTACCGATCTGCCTAACTGTGCCTGTCTAAAGATTTCTAACATATTTTCCCCCAGTCGGTCCCAAAAAGTCTTATAAAATTCAGCCGTTATTTGGTCTGGTCCTGTAACTTTTCCCGCTGGTAGTTTATTCACAGCCTCACTTACTTCTTGTAGTGTTAATGGGAGGTCTAGTTCCTCTTTAGCCTCCGGATCTAGTATATCGTGCGGTATCTCTGCCAAGTACTCTGTAATCTTCTCATCTGTATTACTTAGATTTGATTCATATAGGTTGCCATAAAAGCTCTTAAAGACCTCCTGTACCTCTTCTGGTGTATTAACCACATTTCCTAGGCTATCTCTAATTTCCTTTATATCCCCTGCTGATAGGTTTTGTCGCGTGCATATTGCTAGGAGGTGTCCAGCCCTTTCATTAAATTCAAAGCACTTCTCTTTCTTTGCCAAAAAATTCCCTGCCGCTTTCTGTGCCAGACTTACCCCTGCCTCTGCTTTATTCAATTCTATTTCCAGTAGTATCCCCTCTATTGATTCTCGTTTAGATATAGCCATAAGTAATCTCTCTTCTAGAGTACCCAATTCCCTTAGCCTATTATCCATCCTGATCTTCTCCTTCTTAGTTCTTTGTAATGTTTAACTTAGTGTTTCCCCCCTAACGCCGGCCTTGAATGCGTCCAAAATCATATTAATCGAGGCTGTATTCCTATTAACCTCCCAGAATTGTGGAATCCAATCCTGCATATGCCTTATATATCCAGGCTCCCTCAATAGGCCTCTCTCAAATGTCCATGTGCTATTTTTGCCCACACTCCTAATGATCGATGGCAGATTTAACACTAGTGGGTATGGTCTGAAACTACCCTGGGCAACCTTTCTAATTTAGATTCACTCATTATTGATCTTGATATAAAACAATAGTCAAGTCTAGCTACCATCTTGTGGGGAGCTGAGTAAAATGTACTCCCTGTCCCTGTTGGGTTCTTTTCTGCCCATACATCCACTAAGGCATTGTGTAGCACCATGTTGTGTATGGCCTTGCATGTTTTTTTCTTTCATCCGACATAGCGTCCTCTAACATACTCGCCCCATCCAAGCCATTAATGTTAAAATCTCCACAGCATATTATAGGTTCAGGCCATAGTGCGAGTTCTATGTCTAGAAATTCAAAAATCTCTGGTTCATCATCATTAGAGGCATAAACTGATACAATTGTGTAACATCCAGCATGTGTTTCCACCTCCACAATTACCCATCTTCCCTCTTGATCAATCCTTTTCCCTTTTGAGTTTAACAGCCCCTTTTTTAGCTAGTATGGCAACCCCTCTTGTTCTAGTTTCTTGTTTTGTATGGGCAAGAGTATCAAACCCCATTTGTTCCAACAAGAATTTTTCCTTTCCTGTAATGTGTGTCTCCTGCAGGCACATTATCTTCAATTTGAGAATTCTTAGCATGGCAGCAACTTTCTGTCTTTTAACTCCATTATTCAAGCCACATACATTTATAGAAATAATCCTTAATGCCATTTAAATTTTTCTAGGTTTTCCCATCTCGAGCATCCTAGTATTTCCATTCTACCCATGAAAACTCTTAGTGACACATCCTTCTCTCTGTTGTTTTTGTCCTTTTTGTCTTTTTGTGCTAATTTTCCCCAAATTCCAGCCTCCCCTTCCCCCCTTCTGTGCCCCTCCCTCCCCGCATCAACCCCCCTCCCCCATGTCTCCCACCTCCCCTTCCACAGGCAAATAGGTCACGCATGACCTATATGTGACTGCTGTGTGATGTAAAGTCGCCTCTCTCTCCCTCCTCCTGTACCATCTTTTCTCCCCTCCCTCCTGTTCTGCTGCCCTGACCCCTGTGCTACATCTCTATCCTACCGTTAATGTACATTTAACAATCTGAACAATTATCTGTTTCCTCTTCCCTTGTTCATCTCGGTAAGTTCTGTTAAGTATTCTCCTGCCTTTACTTCAGACAAAAAAATCCTAGTGCGACCGCCTGTGATAATCTTCAGCTTTGCAGGAAACATCAAGTAAGACTCTGCCCCTTGTTGCTGGAAAGGAGCTATCATTTATCTTAGCCGTCACCGTCTCTCCACAGTAACGTGGCAGAAATCGGGTCGGGCGAAGAAGGTTACTCCCTGAGCTGTTTTTTTAGAATCTGGTCTGCCTTTTTCAATTATTTCCTGCCTTGTCAAATAATTCCCACAAAAAAACTAATATGGCCCTAGGCAAGTTATCCTGTCTACCATCTTTCTTCTTTTTGTTTGACAATGGGAACCTATGTGCCCGTTGGACTTCTAACTCCCATTGCCATTGGACTTCTGGAAAAGCATCTTTCAGTAACTTAATAACGAATCCTCTTGGGTCCTGCCCCTCCACCCCTTCCTCTAGCCTAAGAAGTCTCACGATATTCCGTCTCTGGCGGTTCTCAAAGTCTTCGATTTTCCACTGCAGATCCTCTGCCATTTTAGTCTGTTCCAATTTGAATGACTGCCAGTCTGTAATCTCGTCCTCGATTCTGCCCGTCCGTTCCTCTACTTGGACCACTCTCTCTTCAACCTCGTCGTATCTTTTGTTCATTTTCCTTATTGATGCTTGAATTTTCTTAGTGTCATGTCTGGCTCTCCGGCTCTTTGTTCTCGCTTCAACCTGCATTTGTTTTAATGTGTTAAACAACATGTCCATCGTAGCATGTGTGAGGCTCCAGATTCCCCCCCTCCTGTTGCTCCACCTTCCCCTTGTAGAGCCTCCTGATAGACACATGAGGTTGCTGAATAATCCCATAAAAGTTTTTTATTAGTTTTATCTGGGGAGCCCCCTCGCCTTGTGGTCGGTTTCCTCCTTTTCTTTGTATTTCTATCATCGGCTTCATCACTCTCCTCTGTGTCTGAACTAATTTCTGTTGAAATTTTGCCTTACTCTCCACTGGAGGTAGTGTCCGACCCTTCGTTGACAGAAAAAAATGTATCGCTATCCCTTTCTCTCTGGGATTCAATACTTGCCAGGCTCCCCCACTTCGCACACTGAAGCTGATTCATATATTTAGCCATTTCCTCCTCGACCTGTAAAAGTGCATCCAGCATCTGGGCATTATTAGTGTTTCCTACCCCCTCTGCCGCTCTGTTTAGATCTGATTCCGGCCCCTGACTCACCCGCTTAATCAGGCTACCGCTCACCTCTTCCAGCTCTCCTGTCTCTGATGCTCCCGCCGAAGACGCGCAGTCCGTAGCTGGGTTTCTTTGTTGCTTGGCAACTGAGACGCTTACGTCCTCGAGGACGGCTCCCATTGCTCTCGCGTCTCCGTTGGCGTCTTCATTGGAGTTCCCTGCCGGAGATTGTTTTGCTGGCGACTTAACTGCTACGTTTGCCGTGGGCCTCGCACTAAAAGACTCCGATAAGGTAGGCTGTCTGAAGGTCGATTCCTTGGCGTCTTTTGTAGCCGCTGACCTGTTGCTTCGTGCGGGTGCGTCTTTATTTTGCCCAGATATTGTGAGCGGTACCTCGTTTCGCGTAGCGGTGGATTTTACTTCTGTTTACCTCTCTTTCTCTGCTTTTCTTTGTTGTGTTTTCTGAGCCATAGTTGGTGCTGGTGTCCCGCGTTTGCTTGGAAGGGGTACTTTGGGGATCGTACCGGTTCCTAGCCGCTTATTCGCGGTAGCCGCTGTAGGCAGTGTTTTCCCCTTTTCCTTATCCGACTTTTCCTTCTTTCCTCGCTGTGACATTTCAATCAGGCTGTTACAGACCACTTTCCAGTGATTTCGCGCAGTTTTAATCACTGTTTTAATCACTGTCAAAGTTCGCTTTTTGAGTCTCGTTTCTGCAATATTTGGCCCTCCACGCTGTGTTACAGCTATCCACAAAAACAACCGCATAGCCAGCGCCGGCGTCGCATCACAGCAGCATCAACGTCCTGCAAGTCGGGAGAGGGAGTATATGCGACTATCCACTACACCCCACTAGCGGCCATCTTGCCAACCCGTGATTGATGGAGATAGGTTTGAGACAGAAATAGAAAAGTGAGTGGGCACGAAAATAAAGACAAGAGGTGGCAGAGAGAAATAACTGGCAGACACAAAGGAAATGTGAAATTGAGAGAAATGGTGACCTTAAAAAAGAGAGAGAGAAAACAAAAGGAAGAATACTGGTTCCTGAGTGAAAAATTGATGCAAGAGAAAGAATAAGAAAGAGTGAGTGAGAGAGAGAGAGCACGAGATGTAGAAGACAAAGAGGGAAAGAAGATACACATAATCAATCAGCTGTGAGACAAAGCAAGACAGTGAAAAACAGAAATGTGCATAAGGCACACATTTCACAAGAGCAAAGGGAAAGCTGGACAAATGGAAACGAAAAGAGAAGGAAATCAGAGGAGTCAAGAGTGAGGAAAATGTGATTGGCAAGCAGGACACAAGAGGGATTTGTGAGAAAACATAAAATGAAAAAGAAGAAACATATCGAGAGAGCAGAAACTCAGAAGGAAAGAGAAACAGATATAAATAGACAGCAAGAAAGAGACAACTTGAGAGTTATGAGATGTGGTATTTTTCAGGATTGAAGATAGTGGCTCACCCGAGAAGCTACTTTCTGATTGGAAAAATGAGGCCTTCTAAGAAACGTTTCAAGAGACATCCCTCTACCTCGCATGGGTTTCAGTTCTGACCTACTCCAGGCGAAACAGTACCATATGGTATGAAATCATCAATGTGTAAAGATACAGACCAGAAATGGACAATGGACTACAAAAATGTAACATTTATTTCACTTTGCAAGCCTGGTAGTGTCCCTTCTGAGGAACCAGTGGCATTCTGGGACAGCAACGTGTGTGCTAATGTTTGACTTACAATGACCTAAGGGGACAATTCTTTGGCTGATCCTACTGCCTTCAAACATTATTTTTTTTGCACATTTAAAAAATAATGTCAGATTGAAAGCGCGTTCATTTACCGGATTAGGTACTAACGTGGAGGGCACTAGCTGGGCAAACAGTCTACTCTTAGTTGCAGGATTAGGAACTCAGATAAGCCACCACAAGGCAGAGATGTTTAGTTATCGCAAGAAGTAAAGATAACCAGACGTTTATTGCTCAATTCAAGAATTAAACTGGTTCAGGTAAACCAGTGTTTTCTGGAAGATGTCGTCTTCTTGGTTCAGTTCAAATAAACCAACTGGACAAACGCACCTGCAAATAATGCTTTGTAAAAGAAAAGACTTTGTTTGCAAAAATGGTGTTATGGTGACTTGAGGTCTTATGATGATAACCGCCCTTGAGCTTTAAGCAAAACATTTCATATCATAGGTGCAAGTCCCGTGAGATGTGACAGTGTGAACTCAAACTGCTTCGTCACGAAAGCTTACAAAACGCAGGCATCCCGGAGACCAAACTATGCAAAAGTCGGGAAAGTGCATGGCGCACTGAATGCAAAAATCGGGAAAGTGAAAGTGTGCATGGCACGCTGGATGTAAGCAAAGCACATCCTGCTTGCAGTAGGGCAAAACTCATTAAAGTAAAAATTGCATACTGACTAAATAAGACGTACAGTGTAACATCAGAAGTAAAAGGGCCAGTCGCCATGGGCGGTTTCAAATGAAGACAAGGCGGTACTAAGGAAGGACTAACAAAGTGATGAAGGAATCAGAAGTCAGAATGTAAGGAGTACAACGACACACGCCAATAAATAATATGGCCAGAGAGTGGGCGGAGTTTCACATCCTTAACTCAATAATACATGCCTCGCAGAGCAGCGCATGCTCGCTGCCTAGGCTCGACCTAAAAAATTGTCTGGACCGCAACATGTGGACGATGTATCTTTTTGATGACTAACGTCTATAGACCATTGTATTGACATCAGAAAACAAGGAGTTTTCTTATTTCCAGGAGTTTACTGAAATCCTATTGAAGGATGGGGGAGACTAAAGAAAAATTTTGCCATCTAGAATATTGTGTGCTTATATCAGGGCGTGTTCCAAGAGTAAGGCAGGACTTTCTGTTGAGCTTTTCTCTTAGGAGGGATTTTTCCCTTGAGCTTCTCTCACTCGCACTGGCTGGGGAATCATCTTGGAGTTTCTTACATTTCTCTACATGAGAGATTGTTTAGCCTATTTCTTTGATGTCTTTTGATTTAGAGTTTGACATGCAAAGGCTTCATGCTTATGCATTGATTCTCTAATCAAAACTCTTTTTTGAGTATCTGAACTGACACCTTATCTACCTTATTCTAATTTAATTTTAGATTAGGGAACTTCCTTTATGGAACATGCTTGCTGTATTATTACCAGAATAATTGTAATTTTAATCAATATCATATTCTTTCTTTATTGAGATATTGATAATTGGATTATATCAACTTTTAAAGCTGATACTAGAGAGATTCATACTCATTGATTAAATTATGGAAAGCGAACACATTGAAAATAAAACTCTTTAACTCACACAAAACTTCCTCTTTATTGACAGTAATGAAAGTATTTTAATTATTTATTACTACGTGTTTTAAGTAGACAATTCTTCCATTTAATTTCTCCTTGTAGACAAATAATATATAAAAATCAAACATGAAGATTGAGATATAAAAAACCTCGCTACGTCAAGTGGTAGAAAGCGGACGGTTTTATGTCACAGGAGAAAAGGTAATGAAATCTGCCCAAGTTTAGAACCGCCTATGTTCATTAAGTCCAAAGCCCACACTTGAAGACTGAAGGAGTCCGCGGTTGGTGCTTGCAATGAAGGAGATTTGAGTATCAATAGGGTTATGCATCACAATTGTTTAATTAGGAGTTTGCCACTGTGCTTAAATTAGGTGTTGGTATTTTGATAGAGATTAACTGAATAATCGTGTCTCAGGATTTGATGTTGAGCAGTTGAAGTTGTTATAGGACTCTGAGTAGTCCAAGATCTTGGGATATTTAAGAAATAATAAGGCGAGGTGTTATTTGTGGGTTCAGGTTTTGTGTTACAGATTTGTGAGGAACCATCAACTGCATAATTGAGATGGGGACCGCAACAAATTGTTGTGCTTGTACTAATATTGATTGGTTTAAGTGGAACCTATTGCGCAAGGGGGAAACTATATCAGAGTAAGGAAGCTGAAGGGTATTTCTGATTGTTTCTTGTGTGATTGAACTATTTTGAATTCTTACTGGAGCAACCAAAAGGTATTTGTTTATTGTGCTACCTTAAAGTTGTAGAATTTGTGTGTGTGAAAAATGTAAAGGAGGGTGAACAGCTGGAAGGAGTGAAAAGGTACGTCAGAGTATGCTACGCTGGGATAGGGCAGTTGGTATGAAGTGCCATGCTGAGATTGGTCAATAAGTCATCAAGTACTATGCTGCGATAGGCTTATGAAAAGAAAATTGAGACAGGATTGGAGGAAGATACGAACGTACACAGAACTGTAAATTTAACAAAAATCTTGACATTTTCTGAATTGATCATTGTTCGATTACTGTGTAATCATGAAATATTTAAAGCTCTTAGAGATTTGATGGGTGGTGATACAGGAGTACCTGTTTGGGAGGGTGAAGCGGCTCCATTGGAAGGTACGCCAGCTCATTATAAGGTGACATGTTTAGGGCTTCATACATATTTGTTGCTTCGTCAATGGTACAGGGTCACTGATAATGAAGGTACACTAACATTTCCACAATATGGCACTTTTGATTTAAAGATTATTGAAAATATTAGGGAAAAATTATATGAAATGAAGCCGACACAATATGAAGCGTTGAATGTTTGGGAGTCGGCACCTCATGCCAAAAAAAAGAAAGGTACCAGAACAGAGCCAAGGGAGCAGTGCAAAACTACACAGATACCCAATGGGAGGAAGGATGGCAGAGATGGAGAAAATGCAGTATTGAGCGAGCTGGAATGTACCCAGCAATAGCATCAGAAAAGACTAAAAAGAACCGAAATCAGGGAAATGATAATGAGGAAGTTGTGAGACAAACTGACGCTGAACGTGATTCTGGGGATGACATTTTAGATGCCTTGTTATCCTAACGTCCACCACCATATAAGTTACAACTGAATATGGCTCTTTTCCCAGCATACTATTACCCCACATGCTGTCACAACAACCGCGTTGTGACAACGCAAACCATTACCCCGCAAGACGTTACACGACTTGCGGCTGGGGGGGGGGGGGGTTGCTGGATGTTGGAATAGTTAAATTTACTATTGTCATTTGCAAATGTCATTGCTTATCCCAAAACAACATTCAGGTAGAATGCACATAAGAGATTGACATAGGACTTAAACCCGTAGTCTTGGAAAATACATGGTCCTGAGAGTAAATGTATCTTTCTTATGCGCGAAGAAAGTCGGTTGGAAAAAAATGAAATGAATGGAGTTAGCTCCTGATCCTCATGTTGTTGACCAGATTCAAAAGAGGTCTAACATTACAGTGTGGGCTACATATTCATGAACCATGATCGCATATATATATATATATTTTTTTTTTTAAACATTTTTATTTGCATTTTATTATAGAACATTACAATCACGTCATCTTCGGTCATCACTCCCATCCCTTCCACCCTCCACCCACCCAGCATCACAGCGTAAATCCCATCCCTTTCAATCAACCCGAGTACTTTCTGTAAAGCTCTTTGCCAGTTTGAATCTGTGCCTCCTATACATTCCATCATTCGGTACCTTTGTTCCCCCGTGCCTAGTGGCCGGGAGCAGTCTCGCCTTCCCTCCACCCCCATATAGATAATATGTACAGGGTCGAGTGGCCATGCTGTGCCGTTCAAGGGCGTACGTGGGGTGACCGGCCGGGGCATGAAGCCAGTCATTAACCGGGGCTAGGTGTTCTGCCCAGTAGTAAGCCTCAAGACTCAGAAGTGAAAACCCTCCTCTATACTGATGGCGTTGTAGGGTGGTCAATGCAATTCGCAGCTTTTTACCCAGCCACAGGAAAGTTCTCATTTCCGCGTTTATTTTATCAAACACCTTTCGTCGAAGAGGGTAGTACTCGTTTTGGTGTGCGTACAGGAACCTCTGTAGCGTTATCATTTTAAACATGGCCGCTCGTCCTAGTATAGTAAGAGGGAGCAGCCGCCACTGGTTTGCGTCTTCTATAAAATTCTGTACTATCCGTTCTATATTCCGTTCGTAGGACCTGCTGGTATTCAGTGTCACATATACTCCGAGATACGTAAACCATGATTGCATATTTGGTAGGCATTTTGGATCTGTGTATAAAGTGGTAATGTTGAAATCTAAGCCAGGAGGGAGTGCGGTTTAAAAACAAAATAGGAGTATACGTACAGAATATAGGTTAGAAGCATACAGACAGCTTCAAGAAAAGGAGGAACAGAATAGTACCTTGGTATTCCTCAGGGTGCTGTTCATACTCTGCACAAAAGGTAAGAAATTTCATTAGCATTCTCTTTTCCACCATTGTCAGCTGCTTGCTGTTGAAGACATCAGCTCTTGAACATGGTACCTTCAAAATATAAACATATCATTTTTATGTATCGAAGTCCTAAGAGACATACTCATTATATTTGTATAGCTTTGTAGACCCAAAATTACCATTTGTTCATACTGATTACCCAACCATATCCCCGTTTCCCGACATAATGTGGTGTAAAATTGCAGTTATCTTTAAGAAAGATTTCAAATGCGATTTTGAACATCTACCCTTCCCTAATTGTGAGCCTGCTCTCTTTAAGTTGTCTCTCTCCCCCAAATTCACTTTTTCTGGTGTACTCATTTACTGCCCACCTTCCTCTTCTTTATATTGGACCTCAACTCTCACGGACCTCATCGCTCCTCGAGTCACGAAAACAGCTAATTTTTCCCTACTAGGAGATTTTAATCTCCACCTTGAAAATAAAGCTTGTAAAAACAGCTTAAATCTTATTTCTGATTTGGCCTCCTTGAATATTCACTTAATAAACTCTGGTCCTACTCATGCAGCTGGGCATTTCCTCGATCCCATTTTCTCCTACCTAACTGAGATCTCTTGTTCCCCTTCCTTATTAAATTTAACCTAACACTTCCACCACACCTTTCAGTATTTTCCAGTTCACCAGTCTCACAAAGTAGAAATTGGAAAAAGCTAGATATAATTTCCCTTAATACTGTTTTGGACTCCAATCTACCTTGTTCCTTGCAACAAGTAAACCAGCTATTAGTCTCAGTGCAATACTGGCTAATTGACTCACTAACAAAAAAAAGGACAACCATCGACCACGTGCTCCATGGTTCAATGAATCGCTGAAAAGTGAAAAAACGACCTGTAAAATATTGGAGAGAAAGTGGAGAAAGAACTACACTTCCTTATCTAAGTCCATCTACAAAAATGCCTTAAAAAACTACCATTGTAAATGCTACTAATTGCTCCAAGACACTTTGCAACACTGTCAAGGAACTTGCTAGTTCCAAAACTCAAGCACAACCTCCTGCATTAACCAAGCCCAAATGTGACGCATTGGCTTCCTATTTTGTTAAAAAAAGTAGATATAATATATCAAGACATTGTACTGAAACAGGCAAAAAATGCCCCCGCAGCTCCCTCGCCTCAACTCCCCTCTTGATAGCACACACCCTTTCCTCAATTAAGCAGAGACACCGGCTCTCCTTGACTATTCTCTTATAATCTGGCCTCTACTTACTATAGAAAGCTTAAGGAAACTCCTAAATAATATTAAATCCGGATCTCCAAATGATCCATTACCTGTTTCAATACTAAAGCAGTTGAGTTCCTTCTCACTTTCTATGATAACGGATCTCCTCAACGCCTCATTGCAAGAAGCCATCATTCCACCAATATGGAAGCATGCTATGATCCATCGCCTTCTTAAAAAAGCTAATACTGACCCTGATATGTCCAGTAATTACCGTCCTATATCTCTACTTCCCGTCTTTTCAAAGATTATTGAAAGACATATTCACTCACACCTTACGCAGTATGTATCAACACATGGACTTCTTCAACCATCCCAATCATGCTTCAGAGCTGGATTGTCCATCAAAACCACCTTACTTGGGGTCACTGAAAACATACGTCATCACCTGGACAATGGAGACAGCGTTGGGCTCATTTTACTTGATCTAAGCGTCGCCTTTGATACGGTGTCCCATACTGTATTGATAAACACATTAAAATCACAGGGCATTGAAGGACCTGCTTTAAGTTGGCTTATTGCCTTCTTTTCAAAGCGTACCCTTCAAGCCTTCTCACAAATAGCCTGCTCTGAAATCCACTCTTTTGCCCATGGGGTGCCACAGGGATCCATCCTCAGCCCTCTGCTATTCAATCTGTATGTAAGACCACTGGCTGAGGTAGCAGAAAACTCTGGTTTATCCCTTTTCCCCTACGCCGATGATTCTCAAATACGTTTCTCCCTTTCCTCACATAACACAAACATTTTCTCAAACTTAATGGAGAAAAAATTGAGAAATTGGTTTTAGGAAAAAACAAAGATCTCTGGAACCCCCTGCATTGGCCTTGTAAAATGGGTCATCTTCCGTCCCCCTCCCCCCAAGTGCGAAATCCTGGCATCATGATTGATGACCAACTCAGCATGCCTCCCAATCAGCCAAAGTCGCAGCGACTTGTTTCACCATTCTTAAATGGTTAAGGAAAACCTGTTGGATGCTTCCAGAATCCACCAGAAAAACTGTAGTCAATGCCCTAATTACATCTAGGTTTGATTATGGAAACATACTCCATCTAGGCTCAAACAAATCTGTAGTCCATAGTCTACAGATTGTACAGGACGCTGCTGAGTCCCAAAGTTCACTTCCATTACTACCTACCGACGCAAGGTAGATTGGTTAAAAGTCGAAAATCAAATAAAATTCAAGGCCCTAAGCTATATGCACAAAATTAGATTTTGCTGCGCTCCTCGATATCTTTAGTCCTTAGCCAGTCCCTACTTCCCTCATCGAAATCTCCGCTCTGCTACCCAAGGAAGGTTCATCATCCCCAAATACAAACTAGCCCAGATGGGTGGTAGATCTTTCTCCTACCTTGGCCCCTCGCTCTGGAACTCATTACCCCCAGCACTCCGAAATGAGACGTACTATACCCAGTTTCGTACGTCTTTAAAAACCTGGCTATTCAACAGATAAACTGTGTTGTCTTATTCTTTTCCTCTGAGCACAGTTTCTTCCTTTGCGCCGGGAAACCCTTTTTGGGTAGCTCTAGCGCACTATAAATTAAAAACTAAACTAAAGATTTAAAACTAAAAAAAGCACTAATTAGAGGATGGACTGTAATGTGTACCTTGGAGGAATGCACCTTATACCAATGACAACCAAATTACTTGAGAAATGTTTTTTTTTTTTTGCCTGTTGATTAATAACTATGCTACACCTTCTCTCTTCTCTACTGCCCTTCCCTACTTACACACATAACTATCCTCACCAATTATGGCATGCTTACACCTCTTAACCCCTTGCTCCACCTGTAAACACACTGTGCTCCACTTTTCTCTTTTTCTTTCATTCTTGTTCTTCCTCCTCTTTTCCTCTTTCTCTCCTTCTGTGTCCCTCACACACATCTGATTTCATCACACTTGATTCCATCTTAACTCTCAACCTTCTTTCCCCACTCTACACCTCTTTGAATACATAAACAAGGCACATATGACTTTTGGGTTAATCATGGATTTATAATGTACAGCCTTGAGAAAGCCCACGGCCAATTAGGCGCCATGGGCAAAACACATGTCGGCTGTTTGTTTCTTCCTTTTTGCGGTCTGTGAACCTAATCACCCGCACTAAAAATAAAAGGACAACAAATCAAGAAATGCGTTTTTTACGACATCACTCTTAAATCTACAAATATGAGTGCATCTTTTTTTTCCTCTAAAAAACCCCCCCGGACAAAATGACCATACTATGTGAAAGGCTCAGCTAAACTAGAAAAGAGAAGATATTTCAACATTGCTAATAACTGTATTAAAAAAAAATGGTAACACACAAGCTTGTGCACAAGAGAATCACAACATTAACTGAGGGGCAACTATTAACTGTCACGGATAAATTAAAGGTCTGTTATGTGGCTCTCATCTGTAGAATCTTCATCTACATTGAATTACTGATTTCAAATTTGATGATACATTCACAATAAAATCAAGAGGTAAGCTCGCTTTCAAGCTGCACACAAACTTCTGAATGAAAACACCAACCTCCCACCTTACCAGGAAATGTCATTCATTAAATCAGTCAATCTGATGTCCCTCTCTCTGTATTTTCCTGCCCCAGAGCCAAGAACAAAAACCCATTGGCAAAAGTTGCAGATGGCTTTGACCTGAATAATCTCCACGTGTTAGACCTGGCACCTTGACGTGAGTCTCCCTTCCACTTTTTGCTGATGTGCCTCAGATGTTTTGCTGGTGTTCGCTGCTCAGGGCACTGCGCGACGACCAATCTGTGCCGCAGTGCAAGTGCTCCCAATGTAAAGTGTATACGTGTAATTGATTTCCATGATTGGCTTATTGGATTTACTGTCAGTCCCCAGTAAAGTGCACCAGGAGTGCCAGGGCTTGTAAATACTGATACGGACAAAGGGCCTGCAGCGCGGGTTGCCCCACCCACAGAAGCCGCCTTGTAAAATGTGTCTAAAGGTCTGCCATTGCAGAACCTGTGTGCAGTCTGGTACTGTCATGCCGGCTGGGTAAGTACATACACTTACCAGCCTCTAACCCTTCCCTTTACTTCATATCAGTCACCCCTAATAGTGAATTACCACCATTCTCGTTCTTCACTATTGCAAGGCTACCTGTTCTCGTAGGCCAGAATGGGCTGCTGCATTATTACACTCTACAATCCCAGTAGACTCAGGGAACATGGTAGGAAGTCAAGTTTGGTATGCCTGAACCCAGAATAATAAAATACTTCTTTTAGTAAAGTTTATTTTAATATCCTGTGTTTGCAACTGCTACTTTTAGGAAGTTTTTTTTAATGTAACTAGGTTCTACAGGGAGTGGGCTGGACCCTTTATAACAGAATAAATACAAAAACTGCCCGCCTCCCACTTGATTTCCAATGTTATTTTCAGGACAAAACCAAAAATTTGTTTTAGTTTGTATGGGTACCTTTATTTATACCCCTATGATTTTTCAATTATTTTTTATAAACTCTTTTCAACAAATTTTGTGAATGAAAAAGACATGTATACATTCAATATTTACAACACATAAACACAGTGCATTGCATAACTATTAATAAAAAAAATAACATCAACATCCTACATACACAACAAATAATACATCACAATGTGTTACCAGAGATGGTGAAAGTGTCAGACAGATAGGCGGGGTGCGGGCTTTGATGGTTTCATGAATAATTCACCTGGTTTTAAGATGGTGTAGACCAGCAGGAGTCGTCATTGGAATTTCATTAAGATGGGCGTGATCTGATCATATTTTTTCAGGCCCCGGATGAGATGTGTGTGGTATGCAGGATGCCTTTCCAGGGGGGCAGTATGGAGTGTGGGAAGCAATGGAGAAGAGCATTTCCACCATCCAGATAAGAATTTGGGGGCTTGCACAGTAGTTTTGAACTCAGTTTCTGGGACAACAATGTTGCATTTTCTTTAATAGAGAAAGCAGGCTATGTCAGGTTTTTTTTGGCAAGGTGTTCTTTGACTGTGCGAAAGTTAGGGTTTGAAGTAAGCAAGGTCCATGTAATTGACAAGGTTTGTACTTTTTATAGTTTGTTGTTTTTGGCAGATAACAAGAGTTCTGGCTTGCTGGGGTGGAGCTTCATGTAGGTGCTGACATCCAGATTTGGATGAGCGGCAGGACCTGTCTGAAGCACTGGATGAGTAGAAGGGACTTTCAAGTACAGTTGAATAGAGTCGTCGTAATGATGCAGTTTGTTGCATCAGAAACCATCTGAGAGTAGAGCCTCAAGGGACGTCATGCAGAGGATGAAAATGACAAGGACAGTGTGGGACCCTGGGGGAGTTACCAGAAACTTCTTCGAATTTGAGGGCAGCCTGTACCTACAGACCCATGGTACATCTTTGGGTAGTACCTTTGCCCCTAGTCTGGCGGGTCTGCACGTAGGAGCATTTGAGAACACCAACATTTACAACAAGGGGATCCCATGGTCTAACAATATCAGACTGTGGCGAAAACTCATCGACAATGTCTTAGTGATCTGGAGAGGTGATTAGGACTCAGTCCAGAGGTTCTTAGAGTGGCTGAACAGGAGGAACCCTCTACTACACTTCACTTCCACAGCAACAAATACAGAACTACCATTCCTGGATCTGGTAATAGAACCAAAAGACGGAAAAATCTCTACCAGGATCTACCAGAAACCGACGGCCAAGTACTCCCTCCTCTCCTTATAAAGCTTCCACCCTAAAGCCCTCAGGGAATACTTACGTGTAGGGCAATTTTTCAGACTCTGGAGCAACGGCACGGACATAACCACTTTCAGCCAGGTGGCTGATCTTCTGAGAGAAAGACTACACAGTAGAGGATACCCAAAAAGAGTGGTAAAAGAAGCTAAGAAGAGAGCTGAACACCAACAGGGACAACCTATTAGAAAAGGTGGAAAAACCTACCATTAACAAACCAGTATGTGTAACCACCTTCAATACAGCCTCACACCATATAAAACGGCTGATAATGAAAAACTGGGACACATTACACTCCAACTGACTGGATGTGGAAAAACCTTTGTTCTTGATTAAAAGAAGCGCACATTTATGAGATATCCTAGTCCACACTAGACCCTATGTCATGAAACCAACTAACACTCAGCATCCAAGGGCACTACCCCGTCATGGAACATACAAGATGTGGTTCATGCAAGGTTTGTCACCTAACAAAGAACATAAAAAGTGTAGATGTGGGTTTACAATTTCCTTTGGAACAGAGGAAACACACTAATTGTAACTCAGACCAACCACATTTACCTCATTATATGCTCCGGTAAAAAACAATATACAGGCATGACTACGAGAAAGGTAAAAACAAGCATCATGGAGCTTAGAAGAACCATTAGGTGTCAGAAGTCATATACAAAACTTCAACACACTACTTGGAAAAACAGCACACAACGAATGACATAACATGGACCATGCTTGATAAACCTAGTTTGTATTCAAACTCGGGCGTTAAAAGGGGGCACTCCTGTTAAGAGAACAGAAGTGGGTATATAGACTCAAGAGTCATGTGATTGGGCTGAGCGATGACATCCCATGGAACACCCTTAACAGATGAGACCTAATAACATTCCAATCTCTACTCTTTATTTACCCAGCTTCTGAGCAACGGGTTACGTAAGAACCACACTGGTGAGCAATATCGTACTGGACCTCAGAGTACGGCTCTAAATAAGAGGGTACTACTGTATTATAGATCGGACATACTACTGAAGTGTTGCTCGAGTGATTACCCCTTCGTGTCAATATTACTTTTCCCTTAGGTCACCTCCATCAGAGGAAATGGCTTCCTTGGTCCTTATGACACCCAAAACAGAGGAAATGCTCCACATGATGCCGGCATGGCTATGCAACTATTAACTCCCCTGGTTTTATTAATAGAATAGAGGAGTGTCCGTTATTTTACCATAACATTATATACTACCTGGACATTATTCCTCTTTCCATAGGACACCATTTACATAGGTAATACCCCATACAATGCCGTAGAGGCTACGCAAAAGAGTGCCTGTTCCCGCTGATTGTTTGCAATATACACCCTCTTCTTTAAACATACGGAGATGTGCACGTCATCTAACCATTGTGGAAATGTCAAAGGGAGCACTCACATATTCCACGGACAGAGTGTTGACACAAGCACGGAGAGAGAATAAAGTTCTTATTGTACCGGAGAACAAAAAAGTGCTGTTTTCAGACTGTTCCTTAGCAGCGCAGTGATGAGTGGCAACGCCGCGGTCACATGATACGGCCACGTCACGCCGTTCACATCATCAGCAACCAATTAGCTTTTAGAGATGCTGTGGCGCAGGGTCTCGTAACCTCAACGGCAGTAATTAGACTTCGGCCTGGCAGAGCAACACCCTTGACGAAGTAAGGAGTTGTAGGGTGGGTTATCGGCAGGATGGAGCTACGACTCAAGGCCACTTGGTCTATGAGCTACTTTTGGCCCGGTTATGAGTAAGCACACCATCACGTGCTGTGATATACTTTTCAACATATCACACCATATGCTTCTCCATATGTGTAGTGGTGTATCTATTAAGCCACCTTAATAACCTTATAGCCTGAGCGGTTCGTTAACATTATTTTGAGGCTGCCAAACAACATGGGATCCCCAAGCCATATCAATGGTTTTATGAATCACAATACATGTCATGACCGGCACTGGCCTACTGTGATCCCAGAAAACAACACAATGTTTAATGCTACTGCTTAACTATATTTCCCTGTATTTGTATTCTCCTCCAGAGTTTGACTACAGGGGGTCTCTCCCATTTACTCCCAAGTTTTAGCATGATTCTTATGTTCACTGCGCAGTATGTGTGAGCGTGACGAGGGCAATGTAGACTTTGTTCCTATGAAGTACGTTTTCCTGCAAATATTTAGGTTTAAAGTATTTTATTGCAGCATTGAAAGAAAAAGGCAACAATACAAACAAATAACCACAGGTGCCCCAAGTGAAATAGTGCGAACAGTTCGTTACAGATGTGCAATCCGCTCGTACAGTGTGTTGGGCACATCATGCTCCGGATTCTTATGGCGAGTGCACCTGTGGGTGGGACAAACCAAAAAGGAAAAGAAAAACAATACCCCCCCAACCAACTGCCCTCCTCCCATCCCCCCCGAGTCCCTCCCCCACCCACTGTACTGTGCTAACGATCTTTCTTCTCCTCACCATAGCAGCATAGTCATCCATCCCTCCCCCCTAGCTATCATCTCAGGCATTTCAGGTGGACGGGGCAGACTGGGACGTCAGCCGAAGCAGTCTGAGGTATCTAGGACAGGTAATTTCCCTAAATTCTGACTGTAACAATGTATGGAATGGCAACCACAGCTCTTCGAATGTGTCCACATCCCCCGCCACCACCAGGGACATCTTCTCCATGCCTAGGAAATGCCACAATCTATGTAGCCAACCAACAACAGTAGGAAGCGTGGTAGTGCGCCAGTGAATGAGTATATTCTGAATCGCCGATCCCAAGGCAATCGCTATCTGCCTACCCTTCTTAGATTTTAGGGGGTACATCAAGCCGTTTGGCAAACCTAGCAGAACATAGGCAGGGAAGTGGGGCAATTCAATATCAAAGCACCGGTCTATCTCATTCAACACCTCTGCCCAGTAGGGATTCAGTAGGGGGCATTCCCATAGTATATGAGTGAGTGTGCCAGTCTGTCCACAGTCTCGCCAACAGGTCCGTGGTATGGTATGGTTCATTTCGTGAAGTTTCTCGGGGGTGCGATACCAGTAAGTGGATATTTTGGTGAATGTTTCAGTGAGTCCAGTGTGATAAGCAGAGTGTCGTGCCCGGTAGGAAATGTGGTCCCAGTCAGTGTGGCTTAGCGATCGTCCCAGCTCCCGCTCCCAGCGTTCTCGCCCGGGATTGTAGATATGAAAAGGGGGGGCTGCAAAAGTTTATAGAGGTCAGAGATAAGCTTGGCGTCTGAGGAGCGTGTCACTAGCCATCTTTCATAAGGCGTGAGCTTCCGGTCTGCCAAGGCGCGTATCTGCGGCTGGAGCGCCCAGTGACGTGCCTGCATGTATGTCATGCGCTCTGTCTCGGGCAGGCCAAAGTCCCGCCGAAGGTCCTGGAAGGAGACTGCACCTTCCGGGCCATACATATGGAATAGGGCAGAGCACCGGGCTGCTCGCCAGAGCTCGAAGGCTCCAGGTTCCATACCAGGGCTAAAGTCCGGGTTTCCGAGTATCGGCGTAAACAGGGAAGGAAAGGTGGTAAGTTCATGTTTGGTAGACACAGAATCCCATACTTGGAGCGGAACCCGCGTGACGAAAGACGCATAAAGGTTGGGAGGACGGTGGGCTCTACGTAGGAAGGGCACTTCTTGCAGTGTCCTGCCCGCCACCGCTTGATCCTGAAACAACCAGTGTTTATCAGATTCCCATCGACTCCATTCTACTAGGTAACGTAGTTGTGCAGCCTGGAAAGATTTGTGCAAATCCGGTATGCCAAGCCCCCCGGACTCAGGCGCCAGCGTGGATAAGGTTCTTTTGAGCCTGGGTTTACGGCCTTGCCATACAAAGCGTGCGATATCAGACTGGGTCTGTCTGAGCTACCCCTTAGGGGGTTGTAACGGGAGGGCCCGAAAGAAATACAGGACTTGCGGTAGAAGGGTCATTTTCACCGCTGCTATTCTGCCCAGCAAAGACAACGTGCCTTTGTCCCAGCGGGCCAGTTCTTCCTTAATTTTCTTGCTTAAGGCCGTGTAGTTGGCTGTGACCATGGCAGGAAGAGAGGGCGCTAAAAGAATTCCCAGGTAGGGCACTTGGTCTTTAGACCAGCTCAGAGGGAAAAGCCTCTGTAAGTCAGCTCTAGTGGTGTCAGGTAGCGAGATGTCGAGGGCTGCCGATTTCCCAAAGTTCACCTTGAAACCTGCCACAGCCGTGAAGGTTTCCAGCTCTTCAATACAAGCAGGCAGCGACCTCCTAGGGTCATCGAGCGTCAAGATCACGTCGTCCGCGTAGAGACTAAGGGTGTGGGCAAACTCCCCCATGCGGACGCCTGTCACATCAGGGTTCTGGCGAACCCTCTGAGCGAACGGTTCCATATAGAGGGCAAAGAGTAGTGACGATAACGGGCACCCCTGCCTGGTGCCCCTCTCTATCGCGAACTTCTGGGAGCTGCAACCGTTCACTCTCACCACCGCGGACGGGAATCTATAGCAGTTGAATATCAGGTGCCTAAACTTCTCCCCTATGCCCAGTTTACACAATACTTTCTCTAGGTAAGGCCAGTGCACTCTATCGAACGCTTTCTCCGCGTCGATAGAGAGGAGCATGCGTTCCCCGGGGATCCGGGAGGCCTTCTCCAGTAAGTGAGTCACCCTTTTAGTATTATCAACTGTCTGCCTGCCTGGGACAAACCCGGCCTGGTCCGGGTCAACCATACCCGGTAGGTGGAGTGCCAGACGCGCCGCAAGGATACTGGTGTATATCTTCAGCGAGATCGGGCGGTAGGAGCCGCACTCGGTCCGGTCCTTACCCGGTTTAGGGATCACCGACACTGTCGCTTGGAGGAACTCCGGAGGGATAGCACCCGGTTCAGAGAACGAGTTAAACAGGCGCGTCAGCAGTGGTGCCAGGTCTTGGCAGCATGTTTTGTAAAAGAGAGGTATGAAGCCATCGGGCCCCGGAGCTTTCCCGTGTTTGAGTCGGGAAATGGCCGTGACCACCTCCTCAATCCGGATCTCTCGCTCAAGATGTTGGGCCTGGTCCGGCGTGAGGGAGGGGAGAGTTACCGACTCCAGATAGTCAGTCTCGGCTTGCGTTGAGGGGGGGGCACCCGTGTAGAGATCGGCGTAGTATCTACGAAAGCCCTCTGCAATCTGGCCATCCTCTGTGACTGTTCCTCCGTTGGGAACCGACAGTTCTTTCACCCGATGCTGCTGATGTTGTATGCAGAGTTTATGCGCAAGGAGCCGGCCACACCTGTCTCCGCCAGTGTAGTATTTGTGTTTCAGGCGTAGTACTGCGTACTCCGCTCTGTCCATGTCGAGCGCGGACAGGAGCTTTCTAGCGGCCTTAAGTTGCCTCCAGACTCGAGGGGCTCCTGTCCGTTGATGCACCTGTTCCAGCTCCCTCAACTTGCGTGTAAGTTCGTCTTTTTTTAGCTGTCGGTCTCTATTCTCCGCTGAGGAGACTGCAATAAACTCGCCACGGAGCACCGCCTTTAAGGCGGCCCATTGTGTCGCGCGGGTGGTTTCATCATTATCATTGTGACGCTTGTATTCCTCTATGGACTCGCGGATATGCTTCACCACTGATTGTTTGTGTAGCAGAGTGTCCCTGAGACGCCAGACCCCTCGTGAGGGAGACACAGGAGGTAGTTGGAAAGTGCCCTCCACCGGGGCATGATCGGAGAGAGACAGGACTCGTACATCGGACCCGTCACCAGGAGATGGTCCAGTCTCGCATAGGATTTGTGGGCGTGGGAATAGTATGAATAGGCACGGGTCGTAGGGTGGAGGCGGCGCCACATATCATGCAGGTCTAGATCTTCCAGGCGGGACCTAATCGAGCGCGAGAGCTCCCCTGATTGCAGGCGTCTTTGCGCTGACCTGTCTAGGGACGCGTCAAAGACCATATTCAGGTCCCCTCCAATAACAATGTGTCTGTCAGGGGTGGTTGTCACGTCTTCCAGTGCCCTGTTAAAAAACTGTTCCTGATGGTCTTTGGGGCTATATATCGAGCCTACAGTGAATACCAGACCTCCCACCTTGACTCTGTAAGCTAGAAGCCTCCCCTTTTGTTCCGCTACCTTTTGTAGTATCTCCCAATTGAACTTCCTAGACACCATGATCGCCACCCCTGCTGTTTTGGAAGTGCAGGAAGAGAAGAGCTGTGTGGGGAATTTTGGGGTTTGCAGTCTGTGGCAGTCTTTAGCTAAAAGGTGGGTTTCTTGCAGAAGACAAATGTCTGCCTGCGGGTCTTCAAGTAGGGACATTACAGCCTTTCGTTTGACCGGATTATTCAGCCCCTTCACATTCAGGGTGACAATCTTAAGGGCCATCAGTGAGGAGAGTACCAGTAGCGCTCAGCAAGTCGGGCACAGCCCGCAGGGCTAAACTCAAAGGCAACAGAACGCAGCCACAGCACGCAGTGAAAGTAAATGACATCATAGCACAGTACAGTCCCTGTACCCCCTCCCCCCCCAACTGTGAGAACCCCCTCCCTGGAGCCCAACGCCAACCCCCCTCCCGCCGCCCACTGAACTCCCCAAACCTCAAACTCCCCCATTCAACTTCCTCGCCCACCCCCCTCATCCCCAACCATGCATAGTACTTCATTGTCCCAGTCCGGTCCTCAACGGACAAGGCCGTGGAAAGTTATTCAAGTGGACGTCCAGCCACAACCTCCCGTGCCCCCGCCACCCCCCCACCCCCGGAACCCCCGCACCTGCAATGAAGATAAGGCTACTGCAGTCTCCCCCCGGAGTATGTTCAAGCCGTCAAGGCCACATCACCAGTCGCTGTGGTCCTGGAAGCCTCCTGTATGGCGCTGGTCATTTCCGCTCGAATTGTAGGCGAGTCGGGTCTCGTGGGCGGCGGCGGGGATCGCCGTCCCCCGGCCAGCAGCCAGCCGTCTCGTGTGCTCCGCCTACGACGAGGTGCTGGAGTGTCTGTGTCCGTCGCGGTGATGCCCAGCACTCCGCAAACGTCCTGGAGGGATCGGAGCTGGTGCAGAGCCCCATTTCAGCAGAAGATGAGTCGAAAGGGATGACCCCATGAGTACTGTGTGTCATGTTCCCTCAAAAAATCCGTAGCAATTTTAAAGGCCTTCCGTTTCTGCAGCGTTATTGCGGACAAGTCCTGATACAGAGCCACTTGATGGTCTCGGAAACATAAAGGCTGCTGTTGTCTGGCCTCACGGAGAATCCGCTCCTTCAGAGGGAAGTCCGGCAGGAAGGCTAAAATGTCTGGAGGAGGCGCCAAGGCCCTTCGGGGTTGACCCACTCTATGTGCCCTGTCGATTCGGATCGGGAAGTCTTCAGATTCTCCCAGGATTTCACGGAACAGGGCCCCCAGGTAGGCGGCCACATCCTCACCCTCCTCACTGGATGGAACGCCTCGGACCCAGATGTTGTTACGTCTAGACCTGTTTTCAAGGTCCTCGGCATGGGCTTGTAGGTCAATCTGTTGATCTCTCAGTCTCAGGACCTCCTGCTGTAGGTGCGTGATTTCCTCATCTCTGGAGTGGCCAGCCGCCTCCACCGTGTTCACTCTCTCTCCCAGGGAGTCAACCTCTCTCCGAACTTCTCGAACCTCCCCGGCCACCTCTTGTTTTAGGGCTTGAAAGTCCTCTCTCAAAGAGCTGAACAGCGACTCCAAGAAAGATCTAGTTACCGGAGGTTCCCCGCCTTCCGCACCCCGAGAGCTGGTCGGGGGTCTCGGGGCTGGCTGGTTCCTGTCTTGTCTTGGGGCGCCTCTGCCCAGCATGTCTGGCAAGGTCCGGTCTCCCTTCTTCGTCCCTCTGGCATTTGACATCGTGGGGAGTCAAAGAGGCCCACGCGCTATGGCGAGGAAGGGGTCAGGGTCCGTACAGCAATCTGTCATAGGGCGGCAATCCTCACTACTCGTGGAATCCTCGGACTCCGGAGCGCCGATGCAAACTAAAGCTCGGTTGGGCGCCTCCGAGTGCCTGGAGCGATGGTTGCTCCACAGGGCTGGTGTGATCGTCCCGCACTCGTCCAAAATGGCAATCTGCTTCGTCCTAGAGGGCCAGCGTAGTTGTGGCGCTGTCTCGTCTTCTGGGCTGTATGTGTGTTGCCCCTCTCCGGCCAGGGCCGAGGTCGAGATCTTCCGTTACAGAGAGAGGCGCCACAGGACGGTTCCCCCTCCGGTCGTCGCTCCACACCACAGCCAGTGACCCCGTCTGGGCCGCGTCCGTGGATAGCTCACTTCTCCCGGGGCGCGCTGTAATTATCCGTCGCTACACGAGCCAGTCAAGGTTCCACGTGGAGAAGGCGAGGTGGCGGGGGCCTCCTTCAGCTCAGTATCCGGAGTCCGGGCCCGCTCGATTATAACTTGTTCGAAGGCCGGCCAAGTAGATTGTTCTGTGGCAGGGACCGGGGAAGGGTCAGGCCCTGCAGGCAGCGGGGGTGCCTCTGAGCGTTCGATAGGCCGGAATCACCCGGTAGGGGCGCAGGGCGGGGTCCGGGGCCGGGCCCTATGGCTCAGGCCTTGCGGCCTACCTGATCCCCGGGTTTGAGTAGCTGCTTCCTGTCGGCTCCGCTCCGCTAACTCGGCTCCACTCCACAGCGGATGGCCGTGTCTAGGCCACGCCGGGGTCTCGCCGTCGGAGCACCCGCAAGCCGTTAGTCCTCCCGTGCTCCAAGACCTCCTCTCCTGATCTCCGGAGGTCTGTGGTCGATGGGCCTCCGGCCTCTCGGCGGTTCTTCAGACGGCTCTCGCCGCGGGCCGGCCCCTTTGCGGCACCGCCGCCGCAGCAAGGAAATTGGGGGCTGCGGACTGCTCCACACCACCGCGGGGTGCACTGGGCGTGTTTTCCCCTCGATCCGGGGGAGATCAGCGTTGGAAAACGGTGCAGGGTTTCCAGGGGCTCGGGAGCTCACGGCAAGAGCGTCCTCTCAGCCCGCCATCTTGGCCACGCCCCCTGGCTCCTGCAAATATTTAGAGGGAAATTATCCCTTGCCTAAGATGATAGACCAATTGGGTCTAGATACATATATAGGTGGTTCAAACGTGCCGTAAGGTTTTGAGAGGTATGAATCGGTACTGCGAGTATTCCAATTTTGTATGTACAGCAGGTACCGACACACTGGATATTGATTTCAATCTCTTTGTGTCTTCCTCCACAGATATCACTCTGGAAACCACTGGTTACAAGGAAACCATATTCCAGGTACAGAGGGTAATACGCCATTGGGATCAGGAAGGTCCTGAAGAATGCTGGTGTGACCCAACACTAAGGGGACTTGCAACACGGCAGAAACATGTCAACGCTTTGGCAGTAAGGAGGGGTGAAGGAAATCATAATCCTTTCCTACCACCACCTTTCTTCATGCTTTTAGATTTAGCCGGTGGGTCCCGGAATAAACTGTTGAGCAAAGACACCACCGTCCTAGTTTTAACCTTCACTGCACTTTTCTTTCGGTGATCCCAAATATATCTGTGCATTATTTGTGTGTTTTTTGCATTGTCTCCTCCTCTCCTTTGCTCCACCTCTGGTGTTGGTCTGCGCTGGGGTGTATTGAAGCATGCCCAGTGATGAAGCATGTCACAATTTTGTGAGTGAGGGCAGTATTTTCACACTGAGCACGTGCCACTCTATTAATACCACTTGCTACTCCCTCGTTTGTGTTATAACCCTGGGGGAGTAGGCAGGTGATCAGAATCTTCTGGAACCTGGAGCTGCTCATGTGAACAAACTATTGCGTAAGTTACGACTTTGGCGTAACTCTACAAGGTGTGCTTTCCCACTCCCGGGTGACACAGGTGACCTCGGCCCAATGCACCAGTGATGCATGTGAAAGACAGATTATTGTAGCCCTGCAAAACACTACTCAGTGTGTAACGGACATAGAAGCATTGCTTTTGGGTTACAAACTATCTCATAAAGGGATCAGGGGCACCGAGGAAACAGGAACAACCCTTATTTCGTTATTCGCCATATCAAACACACTGTACTAAGAAGAATCAAAACTTTGACATTAAAAGTACTTATTACTATAGAAACAAATTGTTTCTCAGTACATCTAAAACAACTACACAGAATATTATAAAAACAGCAAGAAGGCATGTTATACAAAAATTAGACTAAAATAAACATTTCTAGCATTCTTAAAATATCATTAAAAGTGTCATCTAGAACCTAACACCTACTTCTGTGTGCTGTTCAAACAGAGCATGGAAGGCAGAGCAACTTGCGGTCCAGGGCTTCTTAGGGTGAAGAGACATACTGCATACTTTGTTGACAGCAAAGGCTGTCTTTATCAACAAAGGTGCGAAGACAGAGCACCCCACGATGGGGACACACATGCTGCAGTAGCAGTGAGTCAATATCCCTCCGAGACTTCGCATTATTAGTTTCTGCAAAGTCTGAAGTGTGGCAGCTGTAGGTGAATCCATCTCCAGCAGAATCTCGGGTAATACTCTGGGGGAAGGACCGCCCCTTACAAGTAGTCAAGTGGTCATCCTTATATATTAAATCTTATAAAAAATTTGAATATCTGACATATGTTTATGAATGTCTGACATACATTATGTACATAAGGGTATGAGTAAGGTAAAAGGCTGTCAATTCAGACTACACTATTTTGGTTATGTCTGTATGTGTTCATAATTCACCTTGACATAACGTAAATGATACATGTTACACAGGCAAATGTTGCATTGATGGTTGTATCTATGTCTTCAATCAACTGGTTTGTCGCTTTCACAGTTCAGGCGACATCTGCGTCTAATAGCAGATATGACAATGATTCTGCATAAATCATGAAAGATGGTGAATCTCATTCGAGACTTCAGGATATGTAAGAGAATGGTCATGGTGTTGATGGCAGTTCAGAGGTCCAGCAAGATCATAAGGCAATGATAATCTTAATCTGTTGTGAGGAAAGGGTCATTTAGAATTTGTAAAGTAGCTGTCTCCTTGTTGCAGCATTATTTAAAGCTCATAGTTAGTCATGCAGCAGATGATTGGGGCTAATGTGACCTTCTAGTTGAGCCTACAATGCTGTCTAGATTATCTTGCTGATGAAAGGTGGGTAAAAGATGGACCAGCAGTTGGCGAGGGTATCAAGGTCAAATGTAGGGTACTTTAAGAGTGGGATATCTGTCCTGTCTTGAGAGTTGTAGATATACGTCTTAAATGAGGGAGGTGTTGATAATGGTAAGTAGAAGTAAGGGAGCTTCTGTGCACAGAACTTTGATGAAGGACAAGGGTAAGACATCTTCGTAGGAGGAGACTTTGGGGAACTTGAATAGGTCAGGGATGCATGAGGTAGAACTTTGCAGGATGACTATTGTGGGTTTCTAGAAAAGGAACAGATATACGAGGAGAAGAACGCTTAGAATTGCTGATATATTGTAGAGCTTGATTGTCTTGAAGAGTTTTGCATCTGTTGGCACCTTCACTGATGGTGTTGGCATGGTACTCAGTAGCGTGAGGACACAGAGGGGTCTGTTTGTTTTCCAATTTATTTTCTGTCTGTAAGTGGAGTGTTCATTGTTGGCAAGATCTTTGTAGGACAGAGTGCTGATGGTTTCAACTATTTTAATTGGAGTGTGGATGTTTAAATGGTTTTCGAGAAAAGTGTTGAAGTCATTTAGAAGGTCCTGACATTGGACGTGGAATTGGCAAGGTGGGAGAGATTTAGGTTGTTGATGGAGAAGCCTTTGAGGCTATTGTAAGTTAGTGTCATATCTTTGATAAAGATATTATGTTTCTCGGACACCAAATGGAATTTCAATAGGCCCTCATGGGATCACTCCTGACTTTGAATTCCAAAACCTCAACATGTAACAATAAGATGTATACAAGTACTCCACAACATAAGGTGTTGTGGGACTTTAGTAAAATGTAATCCTAGTATAACTTTCTGATATACCCTGAAAAGATAATATTCATGGGTTTGTAAGCAAGATCTAGTAACCAGTGAGAGGTGAAAAGATAGCTTGTTTCTTCACAGGAACTGATGAACAAGTTATCTACTTTTGGTAATGCCTTATCTGGAAGAGACCATCTAGCCACAGATTCCTTACCTTTTGAACGATCTCCAGGCTTCAGACTGGATCCGGAAATGTTTCTCAAGCATACCCCAGCATGCTGGTAGATGTCAACATTCGGCACCACATGGCGAAGTCGGAAGTGAGGTGCGCAATGCCTATATAGGCGCCACCGCAGCACACTGACATCAGTTTTTTTTCACGACTTTCTACGCCACGAGAGCAGGGCCACAAAGAACATTGAGCAGTGGTGTGGAAAACCAGGAGTAAACCATTAGGTATGCAGTTTCTATAGGTGGCGGCGGGGGGGATTCTGGAAGGTAAAAGGGAGATGGGATTTCAGGTGAAGGAATGAAGGTCGGGAAGAGAGAGGTCCAGTAAGGAGCAAGGGCTCTCACACACCCAGAGAGGTGTTATGCTTCATCATAGGGCAGCTACTCGTTGGGCTAGCGCTACAATGCCCAACAGGCCACGCACCGGGGATCTTTGCAGGAGGTCTTCTAAGTTGTTTGCCGCATATTCCTAGAAGATGGGCTGTTGGAGCAAGTATGTAGTGAGTAGAGTGGGGTTGAAGGTGAGTATAAAAATAGTTATGAGTGTCCAAAGGTAATTTATTTGCTGGATACTGATGCTATGGTTTAAAACTGACTAGGAGAGTTGTGGCAGGCGAGGAAAATTAATCCTGCTGCAGCTCGATGTGTCAAGTGAGAAGTGAAAGTGGTCAATAGGTCATCATGTTTCATGCCTTGATTCTCCTAAAGGATGAGCGGCATTTCATCAGGACCGGGAGGAACAAAAATCCTCCTCTACTCTGAAGTCGGAGGGACGGTTGAGAGAGTGTCTTATGAAGTACCGTCCCTGTGTTATGGATTTGTGTGTAATCCAGAGAAAAGGGGGGCATGGGTGGGATAAATATCTTCCTTCTGGCAAGACCTAGAAGGGAACAAAGGTAATCCCCAGCATGGACGTTTGAATCTCCCACAACAATGGCACGTACCAGGCGTCCTGACGTGGATAGGTCCCCGTCATAGTGGTGGTTCACCCCCGCCATTGTTGGCATTGCAGCACCGGCCCAACGAGGAGCTGCCCTATGATGAAGCATGACACCTCTCGGGTGTGTGAGGGCCCCTGCTCCTTATTGGTGCTCTCCCTTCCTTACCTTCCTTTTCTCACCTGAAATCCTGTCTCCCTTTTACCTTCCAGAACCACCCCCCACCCAATAGGAACTGCATACCTACTGGTTTACTTCTAGGTTTATGGGCATGTATGCTGGACCTACTCTCAAAACTCCCTCGTCCCTCCCATTTTGTATATGTGGAAAACTAGGGATCTGAAAGGGGCACAGCCCTGTCCCTAGAAATCCGCTCGCAGAGCGGGGAGGATGGGTGGATGAGTAAGGAATCTGCGGCTAGGCAGAGTTTCTATCTGATAAGGCGTTACCGAAAGTAAATAACTTTTTCATCTGACAGATACTTCTAGCCACAGATTCCCTACCTTTTGAATAGATATCCAAGCAATACCTCCCCAGAAGTAGGCCTCCTGACCATTTTCATAAGAGGAAGTCCTGGAGGAATGAACAGGTACCGTACCCATCCCGATGGACCTGCCCAAGCAGTAGATTTTTGTGAACGTGTGCGAGGAAACCCACGTTGCAGCCTGCCAGATAACCAGGACCAGAACTCTGCATGCTGTTGCGGTAGTTGAAGCTTTAGGTCTAGTGGAATGAGTGTGCAAGCTCTCAGGGTTTGGTTTTTGGCTAATGTATAGCAGATTTTGATACAGAGCATGATCCATCGGAACATGGTCCACTTCTGCACGGTTAGTCCTTTCTTCGCTCTGACATACCCTACGAAGAATTGGTACTCCACCCAGAACTCTCGTGTGCAGTCATGGTAGAATGAAAACACTCTTTCTGGGTCCAGATGGTGAAGTCACTCCTGTTCCTTGGAGAGATGTGGCCGAGTGTAAAAAGTAGGCAGAGTGATGGATTGGCCTACGTGAAAGGGAGTGACCGCCTTAGCTTGCCACCAAGGACAAGCTAAGGTTCAGGAACTCTACCACCCTCTTCACCACCATTGTTAATAACGCTCCCCCCTCGGTTGCTATGGTAGGGGGGAGAAAGCATGCCAGTATCTGGAGAGGTATCCAGTCCGTTGGCTTCCGTCAAATCCTCACACCAGGCTCCGGCATGGCTCCAGTCAGTGACAGAAGGATTGGGATCGGCGCTGGGTGCAGCTGAGGTGGCACAAATGGCGCAGGTCGAGATGCATCTGAGGATCAAAGCAGCCCAACTGGCCCTAGGACCGGCGGCATGGATCCAGTAGGTACCATGAGCACTAGATTGTATTTATATGCTGTTGGGCAGGGGAATGGGAAAAACGTGAGGGCTGGGCTTACAAAAGAATGCATAAGTGAGGTATGTGGGACTGGGTACATCTTTCACACAATGGCAGCTTATAATACAGGATTCAGTTAGACCATTTTTATAAGATGCTAGATATTTCATCTGTATTCCCTTTTTTAGGTCACGCCTATGTAGCGTGCAAGCGCTGCTTAGGAGGGGACCTTTAGCCATCGCTCAGGACTTTTGCCTAAACGTGTGAATGTTTTTCATTGGTTTCTATAGCGACTCATGCACGTTTGGCGTTTCCCTTGCGGGAGCGAGCAGTGGCGCCATCTGTTAGCTATGATCGTGCTCGCTCCCGTAAGGGAAACGCCAAACGTGCTTGTTATATCCGCAGCAGAAAAGCAGGAACAGATTGTCAGTTGCTGTTGGGAGCCATGAAGACATTGCATGGATAATGGAGCTTTCAGTTTAATTAGTTTGATAATATGCACATTGTATTCTGACACCACGTAGAATGGACATTTAATGGCAATGAGGCATTCCCCACCTGATGCGAACATCATGGCAGGGAACCAAATCCCATCATTAATGAGCAAATGAAAATACAGCGCACTGAGAAAGAATAAGTTGAAAACTACGTCCACAACAGGTCTGCGTTTTCCCTTCTGCTTTTCTATGACCTTTCGTATGCTTAGAAAAGGAAGGCAGGCTTGTGCAGTGTCAACAGACTGCAATTAGCTCAGGTAACAAGTTGAACCGGGGCAGAGTCGTTGCCAGAGAGGGAACCAGGCTGGATTTGCACAAACCAGGGCATTTTACATTTGTCTGATGAAAATGTATGCGTTTTGAATATTAGCATCTACATTTGTAAGTGAAAAGCTCCGTATTTCTATTACTCCGCTTGAAAACGGAAGTCTGTTTACAGCATGGAAGGGAATTATTTTAAATAGTGTGGTTTAGATCAACCATAAACTTGTGTGTTCGACTGCGGAGACTAGTGAATACATGTAACATCTATACAAAGATTATAGTTATTAAGTACACAAAAGAAACAGAATTACAAGATATAAAACAAAATCTGTAATTCGGCGCCCTACGATGCTTCTCTCCCCAGTGTTCTAAAAAGATTCACATGCACGTCTGAGACCGCAGAATCTTTAAAGTAACCAACGGCCTTGCGTTAGCGCATGCACCTGCAACTTACTGTTTGGTTATAATGGATTTTACATAACCGCGTAAGCACAAGACTTCATCTCAAAAGCATGTCTTAAACAGCAGATTTTTGCTAATAATGCACAATGTACACTGTGAAGTGGATCCTTTTCGAAAATAAAGTGCACAAACAAAAGCCTACAACAGCGAGGGCAAAAGGCACAGTAACGGCGGGAGCTAACTAAAATGCAACTAACGCTTTAACCAGAACAAGCAACAGTCAGTACTTATTTAGTAGTGGACTACTTCACACCCTTAATGTATGCTTCAAAATAATGTCTTGAATGCTCCATTAGAACTCGGATATTCAGTTTAGTGCCCAGATGTAGTCAGCATTTTGTCTTAGGGCCTTCTACTTATGCTTGGCGGATAGAAATGGCCTAAAATGCAATGTCACTTTTGCTCATTTAAATCAATTTCTTTTGCACAATGGTCTAATTTCTATGCTGGAATCTCAAATAAGGGTGATCTTGATGTGATCAGTGAAAAGGAATTCCTGGGCTTAAGAATGCTACAGGGCAGGCTACATGGCAAAGTAATATACAGAGATCCGAGGCTGCTCTGTATTTGTAAACGGAGATACCAAATACAGGGCCAGCTCTAGGCATGGGTATCTGCCCAGGGCCCTGTGCCGGCTCGCAGCCAGGGGGCCTTGCGCTTTCAAAGATGTCAGAGTTTTGAGGCCCAAGAGCCCTAGGGGATTTTGATGTATATGTGCCGACTGGTCCGTCTCTCTTGGCCCAATCGCTGCATCTGCATGGGGATAGTAGTGATTAGACTGTTTGAATAAAAAAGCAGGATATCCTGCAGGGCACACAACAATAGAATGGTGGCTCACCACAATGGAAACTGCTCACCTAGGAGGAGGGGGAAAGGGAGCAGAGGGGTGAATTAAAGGGGTTAGAGAAAGGGAATAAAGTGGGGGGAGCAGATAGGTGTGAGTGCTGCAGTGAGACAAGAGGCGCAGGCAGAGGATTAGAACGAACAAGCATTGACATAGCCAAAAGGTCTCACCTTTGGGACCATATAAGAGTTTAGGCATGCAACAGTTGATGTTGTTGCACCAAGGATATTGTGCCGGATAAACAAACACTTATAAGGTCCCAACGGCAAGACCTATTGGCTATGCCAATGCTTGTTATAACTTGCCTATGACACACAGCAACCCATTTATAACTGGGTGAAAGTGGCCCTAAAACAAATCCAGGAGCAGCATCGACATCCACACCTATGATTCTAGCAATACAATTCATTGGTAACGACAAAACAGTTTGTGAAATAGAAGGTGATGTGGGTCTGTTATCCATTAGACAGTGGCTCACTGCTGCAGAAGCACAGTTGCCCATAATAATATCACAAATCTGCATTCCCACAGAAAATTATGCCTTTGGGATCCAACCACACACAACGCATTGTACAACAAGCACTGGCAAAGCCAATAGGTCTCGCCTATGCAAGAGCTATTGGTTTTGCAAATGTGCTTTACCCATGCTGTACACTAGCATGGGTAAGGGTGAGTAGAGGAGAGTCATGTGGAGTGTCGTAGAGTAGAATGGTGAAGACTGGGGTAGAGTTTTGTAGAGTGGAGTGGTAGAGAGTGTTGTGTATTGGAGAGGAATAGTGTGGCGTCACGTAGAGTGGCACAGAGTAGAGAGGGTGGTGTAGAGTACATTTGCGTAGTGTTGCAGAGTATAGTGGCATAGAGTGCAGTGACATTGAATTAAGCGGCATATTGTGCAGAGTCCTAGAATGCAGTGGCATAGATTAGAGCGGTGAATAGAGGAGTGGAGTGGAGCAGAGTAGAGTGGAGCAGAGCAAAGTAGAGTGGAGCGGCGCAGAGTAGAGTAGAGTGGAGTGGAGTGGCGCAGAGTAGAGCGGAGCGGCGTAGAGTAAGTGGAGCGGCGCAGAGGAGAGTTGAGCGGCGCAGAGTAGAGTGGAGCAGAGTAGAGTGGAGCGGCACAGAGTAGAGTGGAGCGGCACAGAGTAGAGTGGAGCGGCGTAGAGTAGAGTGGAGGGGCGCAGAGTAGAGTGGAGCGGCGTAGAGTAGAGTGGAGCGGCGTAGAGTAGAGTGGAGCGGCGTAGAGTGGAGGGGCGCAGAGTGTATTGGAGCGGCGCAGAGTGTATTGGAGCGGCGCAGAGTGTATTGGAGCGGCGCAGAGTGTATTGGAGCGGCGCAGAGTGTATTGGAGCGGTGCAGAGTGTATTGGAGCGGCGCAGAGTGTATTGAAGCGGCGCAGAGTGTATTGGAGCGGTGCAGAGTGTATTGGAGCGGTGCAGAGTGTATTGGAGCGGTGCAGAGTGTATTGGAGCCGCGCAGAGTGTATTGGAGCTGCCCAGAGTGCATTGGAGCCGCGCAGAGTGTATTGGAGCCGCGCAGAGTGTATTGGAGCAGCGCAGAGTGTATTGGAGCCGCGCAGAGTGTATTGGAGCCGCGCAGAGTGTATTGGAGCCGCGCAGAGTGTTTTGGAGCCGCGCAGAGTGTATTGGAGTGGTATACAGTGTATTGGAGCGGCATACAGTGTCCTGGAGGAGAATAGAGTGGAGCAGTGTAGAGTAGCAAAGATTGGAGCAGCGTAGAGTGTAGTAGAGCGGCGTATAGTGGAGCGGCGTATGGTGGAGCGGCGTAGAGTGGAGCGGCATAGACTGGAGCGGCACAGAGTGGAGTTGTAAAGTGTAGTAGAGTGGAGCGGTGTAGAGTGTAGTAGGATGCAGTAGCGTAGAGTGGAGCGGCATAGAGTAGAGTGCAGTGGCATAGAGTGGAGCAGCTTGGAGTAGAGTGCAGTGGCGTAGATTGCATTTGTGTAGAGTGCACTGGCATAGAGTGCAGTGACGTGGAGTAGATTGGAGTAGAATACATTAGCGAAGATTGCTTCAGAGAAGAGTGAAGTGGTGTAGAGTGGAATGGCGCAGGGTAGAGTGCAGTTGAACAGTGTGGCATACAGTGTAATGGCATAGTAGATTAGAGTGGTGTATGGTGGAAGGGTGTGGAGAGCAGGGGCCTAGAGGAGAGTGTTACAGAGTAAGGTGCATTGGTGGAGAGTGTATTGGCGTAGACTGCAGTGGTGTAGAGTGCAGTGTTGCAATGTGTCATAATATAAAGTGCCACAGAGTGCATTCCTCCACCGACCCGAGCTGCTGGCATTACATGGCATCCTGGGAGTTGTAGTTCCCAGGACTATGAACGAGCTATAACAGGTGAACTGCATTAGACAGGGGGAGGAGCGGACCCACAACAGTTTATACAGAGGATACAATTCATGCGCCAGCCAGAGGCGCATTTCGGAAGGCCCGCCACGTTTTGGGTCCGGACTTGCCTCATGGCATTTTGGACGCTTCAGGGATGAAATCGTCTGGTACCCGCCGCCTATACGGGAGGACGTGAGCAGTGGATGTATCGCACCTCTCTCTTGGGCAGCCTGCATCTGCATGTTAGCCCCTGCATATTGAACTTCCGTTTTTGGTGGTTGTGGCGGTACGAGAGGACCGGAGGAGAGACTGCAAGAGCTTGGGACAGTTTGGTGCTTTTTCATTTCCTGCTCCATGGGTTCCGCAAAACATAATTTGTAAAACATCAATGCTCCCCGCATTACTCCACCAACCCGAGCTGCTGGCATTACATGGCATCCTGGGAGTTGTAGTTCGCAGGACTATGAACGAGCTACAACAGGTGAACTGCATTAGACAGGGGAAGGAGCGGACCCACAACAGTTTATACAGAGGAAGCAGGGAAGATCACAGCAATTTTCTTACTCTGGTGTTGGGCGCTGAAGAAGGCGAAAGCCGAAATGCATTCGCCGCCACTGGAGCTGTTTTAAGTAATTAAAGACTTTCCTACCTGTTCCCCTCAGGCCTCCGCTTCTTCTTTTGGAAGGGGTTTGTTTGTATATATATATATATATATATATATATCCAAGGCCTCTGAGCAGGCCGAAACGTTATGCTGGTGGCGATGCATCAAAATTAAATAAAAAAACTTTCTTCACCTGAAGACTGGGTCAGCTTTCGTTTGTCTGGATCGGCGGTCCCCCGGGACATTGGGGTTTGCTGAACGAGTGCAGCTTGATATATATATATATATATATATATATATATATATATATATATATATATATATAACGCTCTAATTCCTCTTTGCTTCAAAAGAAGACAACAGCACTCGAGAGGTACTTTCAAACGTGCAGGTTTATTTCATGCAGGCACTCTCCACAGACGCGTTTCGGCGTGTTGCCTTCGTCAGTGTGGTAACAATGATTTTCATTTTTAGATGGATTAAATACACCATTTTCACTTTCTTGCTCTATAGATAGAGATAGATAGAGGACAACCCCACTATGGACGCTATGGGCGCCATCTTGGAATGTGAACTGTGCAACCTAACAATTATCACAGATTGTACAATAAAGCCCATAGATGGGCAAATCCATACAGGTAGTGGGTATAAACAATAAATTCTATGTTTCTGATATAAACAACAAAGATAAAGCCGTGGATCGGCTGGGGTCCTCTATCTAATGAATCACATAATGGTCCACCAATGTCTGCAGACATTCAACATCTGTTGTTACCGTATAAGTCGCAAAGCAGTACAACTCACATTGTTTGAATCTCAGTTCTTCACCATGATTATGTGAGTAATAAGAAGTTTCAAAGTCTCTAGAACACAGCGTTATTAAATGCTAAGACATATAAAGGTTCTAGGTAAGGAAAAAACCCTAGGAGAATGATCAAAGTCCATTCAACATAAAATTATGATTCGATCTAGTGAGTGTTCTGCCGATTAGGCGACAATGGTATACAAAGGGTATGTGCTCAATAAACAGTTATATATACCTTCACAAAACGAGCAGACAGCCACTCCAGTGAACATCGGATTCTACATCACATTACAGCTATATTTAGAAGTCAATTATAGGCTATCTAGTCATCCAAAGTTCTTACTACTGTACTTCCCTGTTGATTCTTACAGACGGGGAAGTAATATGGACGCTACAAGCCCTTAACGGTACTATGTATTCCTATTTTATTTCATTTACCCAGGTGAAAAGCCATCTCCTCCCCCGCGTTCAAGCCCCTGGGGTACTTCGTAGAGAGGTCTATTATGAACCTTGATTCAAGTCTACGGAGTCGTCTGAGGCGATCTCCGCCCCTCACATTGGGTGGTATGGTGTCAAGACCGAAATATTGTAATAATTTCCGGTCTCGTCCATGGACCTCCGCGAAGTGGCGGGCCACTGGGTAGCTAGGGTCTGCCTTGTCGATGGCTCTCAAGTGCTCCATAACCCTTAGCTTCAGTTCTTTGTTGCTCCTGCCTATGTAGCGGAGGCCACACGGGCATTGCAAACAGTAAACAGCGTATTGTGTGCTGCAGGTGATAAATTTTCTAATTGGTATGCTCATTCCTGTATCTGGTATAGTGTACGAGAGAACTCTCTTGCTACTCGCACAAGCTTTACACCTCCCACAGGGAAAAAACCCTTTTTGATCTTTTAAGGTGTTTACCCTAGGGGGAGGTTTTTCCAGATGGCTCCTGACGAGTATATCACCCACAGACCTTGCTTTACTGAATGTAACTAATGGATTAGGTGGAAGATCATCCTTTAATACAGTGTCCGTTTGCAGAATATGCCAGTTCTTTTTAAGCATTCTTTTCAGGTCATTTGCTCCTGTGGAATAGGGAGTGATCAACCTAAATTTATTGATGGTGGTGGTTCTGTTTTTGTCACGGCCTGATCCATCTGGTCTGGCAGTGAGTAGACTCCCTCTTGGTATCTTTTTTACCCTTCTCAGCGTATCATACAGTAGGTCTTCGCCATATCCCCTTACCTTGAAGCGGGATATACATTCAGAGGCAGCCGCCTCGAAATCACAATCTCTGGAACAGTTTCTACGAATTCTCAATAGCTCTCCATAGGGGATGCTATTGATAAGTTGCGGTGGGTGGCTGCTGCTGGCAAAGAGTGTAGAATTGCCAGCAGTCTCTTTCCTAAACAGGCTCGTGTGTAGTTGCCCATCTTCAACAAACACCTTCAGGTCCAAATACTCCGCTGCCACAGGAGAAATAGATCCCGAAAAATGTAAGTTGAGATTGTTGTTATTGAGCAGCTTGATGTATTCAGTGGCTGTTGTAACATTGCCGTCCCAAACGATGAAAAGGTCATCGATGTATCGATGCCAACACACGATAGTGCCCACCTCCTGTCCAACCTTACAGCTCCTGGGTACTTGCTCCTCCCACCAGCCCACGAAAAGGTTCGCGTAGCTGGGAGCGAAGCAAGTACCCATCGCCGTCCCTGACTTCTGTAGATACAGTTGTTCTTCGAACAGGAATACGTTATTGGTTAGGCAGAATTCAACAAATTCCAATATCATGAGATTGTGTCTGGCGAAGCGCATCTGGCGCTGTTCTAGAGCATGTCTTATTGCTTTCAAACCCTGTTGGTGTTCAATGATTGTATATAGGCTTGTGATGTCAAGCACCACAAGCAGATATCCTGGATTCCACTGCAGATCTTGTATTTTCGTCAGGAAATCCTTTGTATCCCTGACGTATGATTTTAGATTTAGCACCAAAGGGAAAAGGATATTGTCTATGAAGCGTGACATGTTCTCTGTCAAGCTGCCGATTGAAGAGATGATGGGGCGTCCGGGTGGACTCTCTTTACTCTTGTGCAGCTTGGGTAGATGGTAAAAGGTGGGAATCATTGGACAATTATTGCGTAGGAATAAGTGTTCATCTTTACCCAGCATCTGTAGGTCGTACCATTTTTTGATAAGAGTATCATACTCTTTTATGCTCTGTTGGTATGTATTCATAGTACATTTAGTGTAAAAGTTATCATCAGAGAGCTGTCTCAATGCCTCGGTCTTGTAGTAATCCCTACTCATTAAAACAACGTTCCCACCTTTGTCAGAAGGTTTCACCACGATGTTATTGTCTTTTTTTAGGTTCATTAATGCCTCATATTGCTGTTCAGTGATGTTGAAGTTGTGACTGGTATGGTTAGACTTGCGGTATCTCAAGAGGTCATTTATCATGGCTTCGCTAAACGCATCCACAGCGTCCCACGGGGACTGGGGAACGAATACGGAAGGAGGTTTGAAATTGCTCTCCTCTCTCTCTTGATCGATCCCTTGCATCTCTGCCTTTGAGCAGTATCCAAGTGTTGCACGTCTAGTGTTTCTTCTCTTTCAAGATCTTCCAGAGCTTCTACTGTTACTAGATCTCTACTGCTCAGTGCATCCGTTGCTGTTATTCTAGCCCCCTTCTTGTTGGGATCTTGGGTGTGGGGTCGTGATTTGAAATACTTATGAAGTTTAAGTTTTCGCGTGAAGCGAAACAGGTCAATCCGGGTTTGGGTGTATTCCAGTTCTTTGTGGGGGCAAAAGGTTAGTCCTAAGCTGAGAACTTCAGTTTCTTGGTCGGTCAGTTGTTTAGATGTCAGATTGACAACTGTTAGGTTGGCTTGTTCTTGTGAGCCAGTCGTATCTGGTGTCACTATTTCTTGGTGCGGTTGCGGTTGACCCAGTGGGAGTTCCTTGTTCCTCCTCTTCCTCCTTTTTCTGCCCCCTGACCTCCTCGTCCTCCTGGTGCTCCTGTTGCTCGCTCCTCCGTGTCCGGGGGTTTGTTCTTTCCTCCCTGGAGCCACGTGCTCTGGATCACTTCGTACTCCTCTTGAAAAGGGGTTTTCTTACTCCTGCCCTGCTGTGTTCCGCGGTTCTGTCCCCGTTGTTGTAATTGCTCAGCTTGCTCGTCGCCTGACTCGTTTTCAGTTACCTCAGATTCCGAGGTGGCGATGTCCGGTCTTGTAGATGTTCCGGTTTTCAATAGGGCCTTGCGTGGGGCGTCAAATTTCTTGGCATAAGTTAGGACACGTCCTGTTAAGTAATATATATATATATACATACGTTCTGAAGTTTTACAATTGGTAATCAGGTATAGGAGTTCAGATCCAAAAACGCAGTTTAAAAAAAAAGAAAGCAGCCAGATTGGCAACCAAGAAGAAAAATGCCTCAGAAAAAGAGGGCTTTTTTGAGAGACAGGTCTTGAGTAGTAGCGTTCTAAGTCACCACAGCAGAAATTACCAGAGCTCTGCAGGCCCTTCAGAAACAACTCTTAAATCTGAATATATTCAGGGATATGTAAATAAACCTGATCAAATATACATGAAATCCGTAGGGAAGGGGACTTCTAACGATCCATAAAAATGATATTCTGGTCACCCTTATCAAAGACATAGGATATAACGTTAGCTGAGGTAGATCATTGGCCCTCGTAATTCATACCAGATGAACCCAAAGATGAGAAAATCATAATGGCATTCTCTTCAATTTTTCCAACAGCATTACAGGATTCAAATGCAAGCTGATCAGCCATCTAGTTATACATGCTCCATCTATCTATAAATGCAAATAAAGTGCAAACTTGGATAGAAGAGTACTTCCATACATTATTTCCAAAAGAAATAAATATCTGGTTCAGCTACAACCACTGCCGTAAGGATCTGGTTATGTAAGAAATGGAAAAGTTAGAGAGCCAAACAAAAAAAGACCATTTGGAACTGGCTTATAGAACCAGAGCACATGCAGGGTAAAATGCTTTTTTAAGCTTCTTCAGGGAGACCCCTTCGTGGTTTCATAAGTCGATGACTTCTACATCACAGAAGACTAGTTGAAGATGGATAAAAAATCATATTCAGAAAATGCCACACCTCTTAAGTTCACAAAGGAATAAACTGTGGAGAGAGCAAATGGTTCTTAAAAGCAAGTCACAGGTTTTAAGCACAGGTGTGTCAAAGATACATAATCTATACAATGCTCATCGTGCCCTCGAGAATCTGCCAATAAATGTGCTCCAAAACAAAACCCCATATCAAATCCTTTTTGGGATTTCTACTTTTGTCCAAGATCTCCCAAGAGGGATAGAATCTCAAATTCAGTCACATCTCGACTTGTTAAAGGACGCACAAGGGACTAGAAGAGGGTTATCTGAGATGCGATACACCAAACAAGCGGACATTGGAACTGTTGATGGTGTTGGTAGATGCCTAAACCAGTCGGCCTCACAGAAGAAAGGATATACAACAATCAGCCGTTGGGACCTGCATGGGGATATAGGCACTACTTTCAGAATCAACAAAGAATAGTCAGGTTTCCATTGGCGGTGTTAAGTCTCGCACTGTGGGTGATTCAGCTCAGTTCCTTGACTCTAACGATGCCTTGACTGTTGGGGACATTCTTCTCGTTGAGCTATCAATATCCCAAGAATAAACAGCTGTCCTCAACTCAGAAAACATAAAAAGATTCAGCAGAATCTTTTCAGCATGTGCTGCCTTCTATTTCGACAAGTCCAATACTGCAATACAATAGGATAACTAGCCTCAGAACCACCTCAACAAGCATCAGAATCCAACATTTTGGGGGGTGATTACAGTATTGATTAATATTCAAAGAGTACATGGACAAAACTTGCTGGATCATGCCACTGCAGTTTCAGTCAATGCAGAAATGCATCTGTCTTTGCCCTCTGTATTTAAAGAAGAAAATCTCATGTGTACTGCACTGCCACTGTGCTAAATGTTGCTCCGACACTGGATTAAAGTGAATTTCTAAATCCAAGGATCAATTGAAACAGTGCAAGCACCATACAGGTTTTATCTTAATGTGGATGATATGGTCACCCCATGAACTTATTAAAAGGCCATGCAAATCCTGACGCTGTTAATCACATGATCTTTGATCCGACAGCATATACATTATTTGAAGTGGTAAATTCCTGTACGGATATACATAATTACAAAAACATATTTTGCTATTTGTACAACGGCAATTGATATATTTATCATGTGAGTGCTTCACATGAGATTTAATATTCTAGTCAATATGAACGGATGTATGACGTTACAATGCATACTTTAACAACGCATACCATTACAACGCAATTTTTACAACGCAGGATCCTTTACAACGAATGCCTTTACAACGCATGACATTACATCGCAGATGCTATTACAACGCATGCCATTACAACGTAAGTATAGGTAAGTATATAATTTTAAATAAAATTGTAATTAATAAATATTTAATTAATTTTATTTATTAAAGTATGTTTTTTTAATGTATTTGTAAATATATAAATATATATTTTTTTTAAATATTGTAGGTGTTTAAAAATAATATTCTAACTCCATGGGGGAGTAATAGTAGGGTAAGTGTTAGAGAATGTAGGGGTAAAAATTACTATTCTAACTCCGGGGGGGTGTAATAGTAGGGTAAGTGCTGGATAGTGTAGGGGTAACAATTACTATTCTAACTCCAGGGGGGTGTAATAGTAGGGTAAGTGCTGGATAGTGTAGGGGTAAAAATTACTATTCTAACTCCAGGGGGGTGTAATAGTAGGGTAAGTGCTGGATAGTGTACGGGTAAAAATTACTATTCTAACTCCAGGGGGGTGTAATAGTAGGGTAAGTGCTGGATAGTGTAGGGGTAAAAATTACTATTCTAACTCCAGGGGGGTGCAATAGTAGGGTAAGTGCTGGATAGTGTAGGGGTAAAAATTACTTATATTTTTTTATTTTTAGAACTTTTTTTAATAAATATTAAAATTACTTACATAAATTTTTATTAATAATTATTTTTATTTTTAATATTAATTAAATTATTAATATTTTATTAATTATAAAAAATTTAATTAAATAAATGTTTTAATAAATTGATATACTTACCTATACTTGCATTGTAATGGCATGCGTTGCAATAGCATCTGCGATGTAATGTCATGCGTTGTAAAGGCATTCGTTGTAAAGGATCCTGCGTTGTAGTAGTTGCGTTGTAAAAGTAGTCCGTTGTAATAGTTGCGTTTTAACAGTTGTTTCCCATATGAACACTGAATAACTCCACGGAGACATTGCACAGTCATTCAAGGAAAAGTTGGATTATTTGCATAATGGTTCTAGGAAAGATCCACATACCTATATAACAAGTGCCTGAGCTTTTGCTCACTCTTATTACAAACCACAGAGCTATTTATTTGCATATATTTATTTACTCCTCTATAAGAGAATTTTAGTAACTAAAACGGACAGGAGTAATAAGTTACATTCCTGCAATTACAATTCTCCAGCTCTGGTGTATTTCATAGATGCACAATCTTGAATCATTCACCATCGTTCAGCTGAGAGTCCCACTGTGACCTTTCAATAGCAGTATTAAAGATTTTGCACAGCAAAAAGTACAAAGTCACTGCAGTAGCACAGTCACCATATTAGTACAGACCCAAACTCCAGCAGATGAGGTGAGTGTGTACTGAACTCCACTCCCTCAAAGGCTTCCAAACTTCGGATTTGTATAGCACTAGTGTGGAAAGATAACGATAATAAAAACCTCTGAACAGGAAGAAGGGACATTTTCATGAAAATATAAGAAAGATACAAACACTGAAATACTGTAGTTACAGCTAAGTAACGTTTCTTCTCTGCAATAGGATCTTTCATAGATTCACGTTTGAATTAGAACAGTAAATCAGTAAGTAGTATTCAGACTTATGTAATGCATATCACGCTAAGCAATAATAAATAACATTACAATTAGTGAGTAGAGGTTTGCCTTAATGAAACATATAATGGAAAACCACCTGACCAGTGTGTGGTTCTATTGTAGAATCAGTATCCAAACAGTTATATCTGGTTAAGATATGAAAACTTTTCCATGTAACTGACCTGCATGTGTCAAATAGATGAACTACTGCAAAAAGTGATGTTATAACAGCAGTGCCTCTGGCGAATTGGACTGATCTGCAGGATTGCAAGTGAAGATCAACATTTAGATGACTGAAAACAATAGCCGCACCAATCCTTCACAATATTTCTTGTTTAAAGAGTGATCTGCATTTTTCAGGATGCCATAAGCTATAAAGAGATAGTCTAATTATCTCAGTGTTTAAGTTGTATTAATGTAGAAATTCAAACATCTCTGTGCATACACGTACTGCAGCGCCAACTCTCCACTTGTGGTTGGAGCATGAAATAATGTTTTGAGAGAAAGGGGTTCATTTAGGTGGAAGTGAGCAGGCACCTTGGATGTAAACCTTGGTTTGGTACACATACACACACAGACAGATTTTTATGAAAAAGCTCAAAAGGCGGCATTATGGTACATGCCTGAATCTCATTGACTCATCTAGCAGAATTGAGAGCCAATAGTAGGTATATCTTTTATTAAACAAATTTAATGGTCACCTTATGTATAAGTTTGACTGGCTATTTCATTTACTGGCCAATGACGGTGTTTAGATTCCGTTGTGACAGAGGAACTCTAATAGGCGAAAAAGCCTAGAGAAGACCCCTGAGAAACACTTTAGATAGTGTGTTATAAATTGTAACGTGGCTTTAATTGAGGATGGTGGAATTTTACGTGTGTGGAATTCCAATCATTATTTGAGACAGCCATTCTACGGGGGACAGCTTCCCATGCCAGCATGGGAGGTGATTGGCACTTCTCCTAACTGAAATAATAGCTGAAAAGAAACTTTCCTGAAGACTTCTACCTGTTTATTTACAACAATTTTTGGCAACGATCCGGCCAAAGATACTCCTGAGGTCGAGACAGTGACGGGAATGGACAGCAGTAGTGTGACCGCCTAGAATCCACGGTGTATAGTAGCACAGTTCGCAGCACTGCAACATTGAACTGGAAGCTGATTGGATCTGCAGTGACATTGCACGTTTTCCGGACGGCAAGTATAGCCAAAATTTAGCGGATACAGAAGAGTTCAACGTTGCTTTTCTCCTCGCTAGAGCTCCTGAACGCAAAGCGTGCTCTCCAGTTGCTCGTGCTATCCCAGCACCACGTTGCGTACGTCACACACAGTGGCCAACTTGAGCAGGGATTTCCTGACCCGCTCTAGTCATTTTGGGACCAACGTCAAGATGCAGTGCACGGCGGCCATCTTAAGGTAGATTCCCATTGTAACTAAAGTATAAGTGACTTAGTGCTCATCGGAACGGTGATACGCACACCTTTTAAAGGTTTTCCCAAATAAAAGACGCTCGAATCTTAACGGTGACACGCACACGAATTGTGTATGTTTGAAAGGTGACTGGCACACCCAGCTACTGCAGCTATTGTGATCGCTATCTCTGTACTGGAGGGTGAAGTGAATTAAGGGGCATAATTTTTAATGATACATGGTTACCCAGCATAAAGTACAACTCGTGCATTACTGCATTTTGGTTTATAGGATTATACAGGGCAGTGAAACTTACACAATACATTGCCCTAAAATAATCTTTTGTTTGTGAAAATTCAAAAAGACATGCATGGCAGCATCACAACTTGCAGTAATAATACCACCTAGTTTCTTTTCTTAGCACAGCTAGGAGAACCATCTGTTCCATGGGAAGATTGGTTAGCCATGTTTGAAAATTACATAAGGGCCCTTGAGGGTCTTGCATTTTTTTCTGCACAGAAAAAAGCTTTGTTGTTACATACTTTTGGGAAAGAAGGCCATCGTATTTTTAGGCACTTACCCCAAGCCTTAGGTACCACCAGTCAACCCATCCGTAATGAGTTGGAGGAAGCCAAGGAGGAAAATTTGGTCATGGCAAGATTCAAGTTTTACACTCAATACCAGACAAAACAGGAGTTCATTGATAAATTTGTGGCCAGGCTAAGGGGGTTATCTACCCAGTGTAAGTTGGGCACCATGACTGATGAATTAATTAGAGACCAACTAATAGTTCATTGCTACAGCAAGAAAGTACAGGAAAGACTATGGGAAGCTAAAAACCTCCCTTAAAGGATGCTATAGACATTGCAAAAGTCGTCCAGTAGTATACCTACTGCATGAAAGGAATGGAGAAGAATAATAATATAGGGAATCACGAAGTTGGAGCACTTATGAATCTGAGTGGCACTTCTGTTTTAGCTGTAAGACCCCAAAGATTTTACTTGAAAGGAAATACCCAAGGTGATGGTCATCTTAAGAAAAAAACTAAGGCTTATAGCAAATGTGGGCGTATGGGCCACATAAGTGAGGCAAAGTACAAGTGGGTCAACAACAAAGAGCATCGAAAATGTGGACGGGTTATTCCAAACCACAGGTCAAAGATAGTTTTAAATATCTGGATAAACAGATAGAAAAGACGGACATAGCATTCCTGGCGGGGAACCTAAAGCCGCAGTTAAATTGTTTGAAGAGTGATGTCACACATTAGAGGAAACTTCCAATCTCCCTGATGAGGAGGGCAGTCTTCTTCAAGATGAAGTCTCAGCCCCGGATGTTGTATATCATACAAAGCACTCCCTGTCCCATACCAGATAAGTTCTTTAGGGACGTAGATAGTGAGTTGAGAACGTTGTTGTGGGATGGGAGGGGCGCACGAATCGCACTGGCCAAATTACAGAAGGGGGTGTATGAGGGATGTTTAGCCATCCCAGATCTTCATAAATACTATTGGGCATCGCATCTGATAGTTATTAATGACTGGGCTTTTATGGACAGGAACAATCCAGCATACAGGGTTGACCACTGGGAGATGGGGACAGATGAATATTTATGGGCTCTATATGGCCGGGGGAAGCAGGGTGGAATGCCCCCGCAAACTCAAATAGTGCTGACGGCATGGGCTAAGGCTACTCGATTTCTGGGCTGGGAGAGCAGGCTGACGGACGAGACTCCTCTGTAGGCTAGTGTAATGTTGTGGGAGTTGGGTCGGCTACAGGGATTTTAAAAATGGAAACAAATGATGGATATTGTACGCTTAAGTGACGTGAGGAGACGGCAGGCAGTGCTGTAGTTTAAAGAACTACAGATAGAATTTCAATTGCCGCCCATGGAGCACTATAAATACTTAGAATTGAAGCATGTGCTGGGTAGACACCTTAAAGATAGGGACCAGATTATCGAGTATAGTACACTGGAAGATAGACTATTGCTAGATCCAATCACGGAGAAGGCACTCTCCTGCACATATAGGAAAATGTTAAATAACTCACCAGATTTACTACTCAAATTGAAGGGGTGGCGTGGGAATCCGATGTGGGACTGCTAGAGGATGACGATTGGCCAGAGGCTGTGCAGAGTCCGAGAGAGGAGGCAATCCCGACATGATTTAGACTAGTCCAGCTGCGGACACTGCATAGGTCCTATTACACCAGTCCACCCATGTTTAAATTGGGGTACATATCAAATTAGGAACGCCAGAGAGGGTGTACTATGAGGGGTACATTTTTCCATATTTTGTGGGATTGCCCACTTATACAGACATTCTGGAAGAAGACAGCTCACTCTATGTCAGAGGTGTTGGAGCAAGAAATTGCCTTGGACATTAGGTGGCATATATTGTGTGTTTCTGGGGAACAGACATGGACTAAATACCAGAGAATCTGGCTGCAAGTGGCTGCAGTGATTGCTAAGAGGAACATTGTGGGGACATGGGGGGCAACTCAGACGCCAAAAGCTTCTCAGTGGAAAAGAGACATGGATTGGTGCTGTGCGGCAGAAAAGACAATCAATGAAAGTCGGGGATGCCCCAAGACATAGGAGAAAGTTTGGCAGCGATGGGAGGACCACAGAGGATTCAGGGGGCTTGAATGTTTAGGGGGGCGTTTGAAGGGACTTACTGAATTCTACAGATGGGCGCCAGGGGTTCCATTATTACTGCACTGTGTCTCTAAATCGTAGTATGTGTATGCCGTTGTAAACGCTTGTACCCAATTTTATGATTATGTGACTACTGAGGGATGCTGACAACTGTTTAATAAAAAGATTTATTTAAAAAAAAAGAAAATGTGGACGGGTTGGTCATTTGCTAAAAGGTGTAGGCCAACAGGACGTGGTAAAGTCTCTACGGTTTCTGCTGAAGTTCTAGAATGTGACCAGGGATGTGAAGGGATTTTGTGTGCTGAAGGTAAAATTGACTGTGAGGGCAAGAGAATCAATCGTCCCAAAGCCATGTTTGAAATTGATGGAAGGGATGTACAGATGTATACTATCATTCCGAGAAGCATATTTAACCATGAGTGGCATGATAGAATGTATCTCCAAAAGACAGTTCAACTGGAGGTCATCGGGGTGAGTAAATGGACATCTTGGGTTATGTGTTTGAAGATATTAAGCTCAATGGAAGGAGTATTAGTGGGAAAGTGTACGTAGCAGTCCGTGGACCACCCATTTTGAGTTGGATACATCAATACAACCTACATATCGTAATAAATCTGAGAGCACCCTTCCAGATAATGGTAGTTGATGATGAGTCTATTGCTGACAGTTTGAAGGGGATTAAACACATTTTTAGAGACAATCTAGGAGAGCTCAAATGTTATGCGCACAAGAATGAGTGAAGGAGGGAGCATACCTATGCAGCACAAAGTGAGGAGGGTGCCAGTGGTAATACGTGAGGTTTAAAATCTAATTCACGATATGTTAGATGAAGGCATCATAGTACCAGTTGAGGTATCTAGATAGATTTCATGGTGTGGTTTATATTCAGGTTGGTGCAGTTTAGTACACAGATGGTGCTTTCTCAGCTGAGGAGTAGAGTTTAGAGATGGAAAAGGATCAGGAGTTTAAAGAAGTTATGAGAGTGGTAAGATCGGAGAAGTTAGGAGGGAAAGTTGTGTGTCGTTAGCCGTAATGCCCCTTCATCAACTTGAGGGATGAGTTGAGTTTGTGAGGGTGTGGTTTACTCATGAGAGGTGCCAGGTTCATACCACCTTTAGGATTGAGACCCAGATTGGTAAAAATGGCTCATGAGGGGCACTTGGCCCAACTATGATGCAAAAAAAAATCAAAGCGCAATTTTGGTGGACTGAACCGGATGGTCCGGCATCCGAGTAGGTTGCAAAATTCCCAGTGTACAACGAAGGCACGTTGCAAATCCGGGTACAACCTGGCACACAGTTTGCTTTGATTTTATTGGTCTGATGAATGAGTTGCAAAGTAAGTTGAGGTCAGCATTAGTATTGGTTGATGCATATTCAAAATGGATTTGTGTGACGTTTATGCAATAAATCACTACTAAAAGTACAAATTACTGTCTGAATGGTATTTTCCTGGAGGAAGGTGTGCGGTCTATAATAATTCCGGATAATACCACACAGCTGGGTTCAGATGAAATGAAGAGAGTTTTAAGAATTTATGGTATTAGACAACACCGCACTTCTTTCTATAATCCTGAGGGTAATGCTTTTGTGGCTAAGGTCTAATAGATTGGTGAAGGGTGGTATTCAGATGGCAGGTGAGAGTGGAGTGAGTGTGGAGAGGTAAGTTGAGGAGATGGTGTGGGCATACTGCACAACTGTTCAGGAGTCAACTTCCTAATATCCCTTTGAGGTCATGAGGTGCAGAATGCTTAACTCTAAAATGGTACCTGTGTGGCTGAAAGAGGTGGTGGTGCACTGTAGGCAAGGCAGAGAGATGAGTGTCTTTGCTGCCGAAGGTGTGAATCATAACTTGAAGGCAGGTAATTGGGTCAAAGTCAAAGCAGGGAGGTTTGTGAAGAGTTTGTCAAAATTCTGTGGTCTGTATAGGATCAAACAAGTGTATAGATTTCATGTGTTACCAGAGAATAGTGAAAGGTGGAATCGTGGTATAGTGGCTTTGTATCAAAAGGGGGGTGAGTGTCTTTTTAAGAGCAATGACTGGGGAAATGGTTTTATGTTATTGAGTGATGAGGATTGCAAGAGGTCACAACCTGAGACATCAGGTTTTCAAAGTGTTGCAGAGGAGAGCAAGCCTGTAAGAAAACGCATGCCTCCAGTCTTTCTTACACATTATGTACAGTGAGTTGTTAGGCTGCGTGAAGAGTTGTTATGTTTAATGAACATTTGGTTTATTTGATATGACTAAGACGGTGTATTCCCGTTATAGTTTCTTCCTTGACCAGTTTTGATATTACGCCTTGTTTTTTTTGTTTTGTTCATTTTGTATCTTATGTTGAGAAAGAAAGAGAATGTGTTATAAATTGTAATGTTGTTTTAATTGAGGATGGTGGAATTTCACAGGTGGAATTCCACGCATTGTTTGAGACGGCCGTTCCATGTGGGACAGTTTCGCTGCCAGCATGGGAGGTGTTTGCAACTGCTGTTAGCCAAAATAAAAGTCTGAAAAGAAACTTACCTGTAAGACTTCTACTCGTATATTTACAACAAAGAGATTATGTGCCAAATGATCTCCTGAACTTCAAAATAGCTGCTAAGTGTGGTATAATGGGGGCATATTTGAAGTCTGATTAAGCCAGAAGCAGGAGAGAAGTTGGAAACTGATGTGGCTGTCCTGAAATTGGATGCAGACATCACAGAGAGAAACGGTTCCATTTGGCTTGTTAAGTTTTACTAGTGGAAGAGGCCCTAGCTTGGGTCCGAAAATCTAGCCAACCCAGTAGAAAATGTAACTGTACAAATTCCATGTGTTCAGAAGCAATAGCCATATGTTTTGAGTCAGGATGAGTATCTGTCTATTGGTCCTCCGCAGGAGATTGTGACATTTCTGTGGAGTAATGGGCGGAGCCGAGAGTCGAAGAGATCTGTGAAACTAAGCTGGGCCAATGAGGATCAGCCAGCATGGTTCTTTCTTGGCTTTGCTGAGAACATTCAGGTAGAGGGAAGGAGGAGTAAAGACATACATAAGGTCTTGTACCATGAGATAGAACATCCATCTCCTCTTGATGCCACTGCCTACTGGTGAAGTACCAATATTTTTTGTTTGATGGTGTCCACAACAATTCTATTGCTAGTTGACCTATTGGCAAAGGATTCTCTCTGTCCAACGCGGTTCAATTACCATTTTTGGGAGATGCTCTTGGTCCTGCTGAGTGCATCTGCCCATGTGTTCATGACCCATGGGAGATATTCCTCTCTTAAGATGTTTGTGCAATTGCTCAGCCTCAAAGCTGTTGTGGTTCTTCCAAAACTGGACAAGATCTGGTATCACCTTCCATGCTGCCCTAATAGGACTAGCAAATTTCTCAACCTGGGAAGGAAGGATTGTAATTCATTTCAACCTGCTCTGAGCTCCTGGGCATTTATATAAAGGGCCATCTGATGGGTCATGTTAGAAATGGGTTTTCTGGTTGGCTAGCGTATACACCTAAGCCAGGAAGAACCCACCACTCTAGCCAGAATAAGCAAGGTACACACCAAAGATAACCTGTGCTCACCCTCTGGTAGTTTGGCCCAGAGCAGTCAGGCTTTTTCTCAGCGGCAATGTGTAAAGTATTTGTGCTACACGTTTTACAGTACAGCAGTGAAAACAACACAAAGATTTCACACTAGTTTAGAAAATTAGTGAACCTTTCTCTGGATAAACAAGACCAAAATGACAAAAATCCAGTTAATATCTCATGCAATGTTTTCTGTTCATAGCACCAATGTAGGTGTACTTACTTAATTATAGTGATTCTTGAAGCCAGTGCTCTTCTATCGAGGTAATTATGGTATTGTGGGAGATCACTGTGAGAAGCACAGTGTACCATGTTGGAACCACTCGGATTCGAAGTAAGGGAAAAGAGTCTGTCCTGAAGTACTGAGGGGATCCAAGCTAGCAGCACTAGCGTGTAAAGAAGCGTTTTTAACCAACACATTGTTTCAGAAACAAACAGGTAATAGCTCCCAGGAATGTCGTGTCAGTTCAAGTTCGGAGCCCTTCTGTTCTTTTTTCTTGTGGTGTTATGATAATATTTACACCAACCCCTCCACTTCGGAAAGGAGGAGACAGAAATAAAAAAGAAAATGCTTTGGGGGTAGAGCATGGTGACAAAGAAAAGGCGTGCAAGGTCTCCCAGCCACTAGTATACTGGTGCAAGGACTCTCACAAAGGCTGTGTACAAAGAAGTTTTGCTGCCTACAAGCGTATTAAAGGGATAGAGCGGATCCTGGTATTCATGGTACCTTGATGTAGATCTTTGCTGATGTGGAGAAGTGTGGCTCAATGGTTAGAGCGGCGGACCCTGATGCAGAGGTCTGGCCCGGACCAGGGTTCAATTCCCGCCTCAGGCGGGTCTTGGGCTAAATTTCCCCGGACCTGACAATTCTCGCCTCTGTGCCTCTTCCAGTCATAGAGTCCCACTCTGCAACTCTGGGCAATAGCTTGCTTAATCTCCACAACGGCCCCAACAGCGCCAGGATGCCTGGCCTCACCTTGCGGGGCCCAGGAGTGGGCACTTCAAATGGAAAGGCCAGAAGGGGTTCCAGAGCGGTATGTGTACAGCGCCGCGATACCCCTTGGGGTGATTGTGCGCTATATAAGCACTACAACATTTACAACATTTGCTGATGTGAAGACTGGTGCACCGTATTAGCAGCACAAGTGAGTGTGCCGAAACAAAAACAGGGAATTCCAATACTCTGCATTGAAAGAAGCCGGTCACTAGCCAGCCCTTCCTGAGGTCAGGGGTCCTCACACACAGACCCGCGTCAGCATCAGGGGTGGCAACAGGGAACACAATACAGGTCTCTTGGTACCAACAGTGGTGCTTCTCCTGTTGGCAGTGGGACACAGACCTCTCAGAGAACCGGAGGCAAGTCAGCAAGCCCTTGAAGTTCTGGGGGTAATTAGATGAAGTGGGCAGGATCCTTAATTCCTCACTCCAGAGGAAGCAGTCAGCAGGCCAACTCAGCAGAGCACAGTGCAAAATGGCAGTCCCTCCTGGCAACACAGCAATCAGCTACTAGGAGGCCAACCCAGCACAGCAGTCGCAAAGTGACAGTCCTCCTGGCAGCACAACTCATCTTAGTTGCAGAGTCTCCTCAGGATCCCAAAGTCAACAACTTTGGGGGTGTCAGAGGTCCAGTACTTATACTTATATGTCTTTGAAGTGAGGAGCCAACAAAAGAATCCTTTGATCCTCTCAAGGTCCCTGCCCTTCCTTCCCTGGCTCCAGGCACATTACAAGGGAGCATACAACTCTTTGTTTGGGGACAGGCACTGCCCTATCTATTCAGGTACAGGTGTCAGCCCCTCCCTCCTAATCTACCTAAAGAAGGCCCATCGGCCTGGTGATGGGCCATCAGGATGCAAATGTCACACCCTAGTCCCTTTGTGTGACTGTCTATAGGAAAATGCACAAACCCCAGCTGTCACCCTAACTCAGATGTGAATTAAGAGACAGACAGAGGCACAAATGATTAAAGTAAAAGTGGCATTTTCAGATTTGTAATTTAAAAAACAATTTTACTAAAAGATGTGTTTTTAAATTGCGAGTCCATCTACACCAAACTCCAATTTTCTAGCTGCTCCCAGTGGGAAGTTACACTTCAAAAAATGTTTTAAGACAATCCCCATTTTACCTATGGGCGAGATAGGCCTTGCAGTAGTGAAAAGGGGATTTAGCAGTTTTTCACTGCTAGGACATGTAAAACTCAAAAGTACATGTCCTACCTTAAGTGCACTGCACCCAGCCTTTGGGGTTGCCTAGGGCTTTCCTTAGGGGTGACTTACTTGTAATAAAAGGGAATATTTAGGCCTGACAAGTAGGTTAACTTGCCAGGTCGAAATTGCAGTTTAAAACTGCAGCCACAGGCTCAGCAATGACAGTATCCATTTAAACATGGCTCAGGCCTGAGTGGGTGACACAATCTGTGCTGAAGGCCCACTAGTAGCATTTAAGTTAAAGGCCATGGGCACACATAGTGCATTTTACTAGGGACTTACAAGTACATCAAGTATGGCATTTATGGATAAGCCAATGTTACCATGTTTAGAGTACAGAGCATATGCACATAAGCACTGGTTAGCGGTGGTAAAGTGGTCAGAATCTGAAAGTCAACAAAAAGAGGGTCAGCAAAATAGGAGAAGAAAGTCAAAAAGTTTGGGGATAACCCTGCAGAAAGGCCCAGATCCAACAGGCAGTCCAATGACCCCTTGCTTCTAGCTCCTCAAAGCAGGTAATGTACTCCAGTCCTCCACCAATGCATCCTATGTCAATGACAAAAGTAGGTATTTGTGGCTGAAAAGATATTTGGTCACTTCAACCACCAAATGTAACTGCTTTGATACTAGTTAATTCTTGGATTGGATTGTCAAAGCATAAGGTTACTTGGTGCAACTAGACACCCAGTTAGCAGATATCTGTGGTGCTGACCTGAACCCAAGGGAATAACCTTGAAAAAATAATGGCAACCCAACTACTGCAAACCGCAGACATTAGCAGATCTAGTGAAGCCATTTACTCCTTTTCCTAGAGCTGTTTCTCTTGTTAAGCTGCTGAAGTTCCAGAAGAGAACACCACTCTTCTGATTTGAGCCTTACCAGGAAGAACTTAGAACAGAACCCTTTTCATTGCTGGAACCGTGGAACAGAGAAGAGATTTCAGGGCCTATTAGTGAAGCATTAGCAATATCTCTGTTTGCAAAACCACCAGATGGTTACACTCTGTGGTGCTTTCTGAATAAAGTAGAAGGTGTGACAGTATTTCATCAAGTGGAAAACCATACTTACTATTATGTCTTACCATTGTGCATAAAAGACAGAAATCCTACTAACTACATGACCCCATGGAATAAGCAGTGGAGATAAGGTAGCCAGGGCCAGCAAGGAGTCATTGCCAGCAGTTGTTTCTTCTGTCTGGGGAATTTCTTCCTGGATTAATGTTTAGGATGTCTGATGAGGAAGGCTGGTGAGTTGTCCACTGTACTCTTTGGCCTGTCTATGGATCATGCTGATATTGATGCATGCATGCTCCTTGCGCTCTCTTTCCAAAAATGATCAATCATCGGGATCGCCTTCACTGATTTTCTGGTAGCTTCATTTTTAAACACTGTCACTGATATGTTGAATTGCTTTGATACCATTTCCACTAATTAATGAAATGGAGCATTATCTCCTGGAGGCAAGTCAGCATGCACTTTTTGCTGGACCGACAGAGTTATCCCACTCATGAGAAGCTCTAAGGTGTTCAAAGAGTTCTTCTTCCTTCTGAACGTTCTTATTATAAAAAGACTATATTTATATCCACATGCTGAACCTGCCTCAGTGGAGGTAACTTTTGTGGTGGAGATGGTTGTGGCTGGAGTATAGGCGCTGAAGGAGCAGGTGAAGGTTGTTCTGGAGCTGACTGGGGAGGAAGTCATGGAACTTCCCCTTGAGGAGTATGATGGGGAAACCTTATATAATGGTCTTGCTCAACACAATGTAGATTAATACGGTCTACAGGAATCCTGGCCCTTGGTGTATCTTGAAAGGAAGGGAACTCATAGTTTTCATCATAGGGTCCAGTGAAACAATAATGTCCATAACAAATCGAGTTTCTTCTTCCTCATAATATTCCTGCTCAGCTAAATCTTGCTGAGTGGTAATCATCATCATTGCTGTACTCTTTACAGTCACATGAAGTTGAGTGCGCCCAATTGGCAGTTCCAATGGGCCTTTCATCCTGGTTCTCACCTCTTTGTCTAGGAACTTTGAAGGCAGGTGATAAGTCACCAGCCTGGGTGAAGTGTCCTCAGGGAGCAAGGACTTTGTGGTGATGAAGGTCCGCTCAGGAAGCTAGTATTTCAAGATGATTTATTCATAAAGATAACAAGTAGTAAAGTACAGGACATCATGTAGATATGTTGGTCTATTCACTATTAAAATGGGATCTAGAAACATTATTAATGGTCTGCTGGTGTACCGCCCGCCTGGAGGTCCGGGACAGTTTGGTAACCAGCTTTTAGATTTTATTACTCAACCGTCACTCCGATACAAAAAATTCATCATTTTAGGCGATTTAAATCTCCATTTGGATGATAGTGAATGCAGGGAGGCACAGGATGTGGCTGCAGCAATGACATCTTTAGGGCTCAATTTACAATCTACTGCCCCCTCGCACCAACTGGGCAATCTCCTGGACCCCATCTTTGCTAACTGGGAGGGCATTAAAGTCTCCTCTCCAGTCAGAATAATCTGGTCAGATCACTATATCATCCCGTTTTCTATAGAAAATACGCCTTCAGATAATAGAGTTACCAAACCCTTCCCTATGAAGCGGAGAAAATGGAAACATTTTAATCAAGAAGCATTTAAATGCGCCCTATTAGAAAATCCCCCTCCCCAAAGCAGCTCTCTTCAGGAGGCTTGGAACAGCTACGAAAAATGGGTGACTACTGCACTGGACTTGATAGCTCCCTGGACATCCAAGCCCCATGCTAGGCAATCTAAAACCACCCCCTGGTTTTCGGAAAAACTTAAACTTGCCAAAGCCAGATGCAAAAAATTGGAACGTAGCTGGAGGAAAAACTATAACCCGGAGGATAAATTACATTATAAAAGGGAACTGAATAAATACCAGAAATTAGTGAGATCAGAAAAAAGCTGCCACCTTAAGAGCAGAATCGATTTAGCGGATAACCCCACCAGAGAACTCTTCACCATCTATAGAGCGCTTACGGTCCCGCCCAGACTTGAAGCCCAAGACACCTACTCGAAAGAATTGTGTGACTCTATTGCCGATTTTTTTGTAGGCAAGATCGATAAAATCCATGCTACCTCCACAGAGGACGAGAATCACTCGAGCAAACTTACAGAAGCCGAAAACACCTACACGGGGAATTCTCGTCTCACATGCTTTATTACACCTGAGAGACAGGAATTATTAAGTATCGTCAACAGCATACAATCTGGCTCGCCTTGGGATGTCTGCCCGTCGGCTCGCTACAAAGGAGTCATGGAGAATATGATAATCGACCAGATTAGTCTCATTGTATCGCTTTCCTTCCAAGAATGTCTAGTACTGGACGCATGGAAAACGGCCCAGGTCATTCCCCTTAAAAAGAAATCCAACATCCACATTTCCCAATTCCAAAATCTTCGCCCTATTTCCCTTCTCCCCTTCTGTGCAAAGATTGTGGAAAAGGTGGTGAATAGACAGCTCATGAGATATTTGGAGGAACAATCTCTCCTGCACCCCACACAATCGGGTTTCAGAGCTGGCTACTCCACGGAGTCAGCCTTACTCTTTTCCACTGAGTGCCTTAGGCAAATAGTGGATGAAGGAGAGACAGCAGCGTTGGTCCTATTAGATCTCAGTGCAGCCTTTGACACCGTGCTGCACTCAACGCTGCTGTCTCGGCTGTCTGATATGGGAGTGGAGGGACGGGCCTTAGCCTGGATTAAGTCCTTCTTGGCTAACAGGAGCTTCCAGATGCACTGCCCCCCTTTCAAATCCTCTCTTAGGAAAGCAAGCCACGGGGTTCCACAGGGCTCGAGTCTGAGCCCTACTTTATTCAATATCTATATGGAGCCCCTGGCTCGCATAGTTGAAGCATTTGGGGTGGGCATTGTCAGCTATGCTGATGACACCCAACTGATGTTCAAGCTCACCCCTGACCACAGAGAAGATGCCACTAACTTCTCTAACTGTCTATCATCAGTGGCAGCATGGATAACCAGCAATTGCCTGCACCTAAATGGCGACAAAACCGAGCTGCTGGTGGTAGGGAAATCAGCTTCAGCATGGTCACACATGTGGTGGCCTGTGGAACTAGGTATCCCTCCTCGTCCTGTGGATTCAGTGCGCAATCTAGGCATAACACTTGACTCAGATCTCTCCTATAAGTCTCAGGTCAGTAAAGTGACAGCCAGGTGCTTCAGCACACTGAAAGTTCTCCGCAAGGTTTTAGACCTCCTCCCATTCGAATCCAGAAAGACCATAGTCCAGGCCTTGGTGACCCCCCACCTTGATTATGGGAATGCTCTGCTTCTGGGTTTGAGCAAAAAAGGCCTTCACCAACTCCAGTGTGCTCAAAATGCCGCCGCTCGCCTTGTGCTCAGACTCCCTCGCAGAGCATCTGGGAAATCCGCTCTGACTAAACTCCATTGGCTCCCTATCAAGGAGCGAATTAAATTCAAGTCCCTTTGCTTCGTGCATCGCATTGCCCATAGCAAAGGTCCGAACTACTTGACTCCGACTGCCTCTCTCAGTCCCAACATTCCGAGGCATCATCAGACTCCAACATTCCAATGAATCAGAGCACAGACACTGGCTGAGCAGGGCTGGTAAAACACCTTACAATATAATATGCGGGATACTACAGACTTCTTGGACACAACCAGTGAAATAAAACAGCCTTCCTCTTAGGGGTCAATGAAAATGTTGGGAATTTAGTAAAATACGATGAAAAAAAGGACTCAGAGTAGAGCTCTGAAGGGTACTCCCTTCAACAAGATGTGCAGTAAAAATATGAAGTATAAAAGCAGTTCGGGTGAATGGAGCTCAAAGCACTCTCACCTCTTTGACTGGAGTTGGGTATTTTCTAATGAGGTTATTGTGCAAATAATGTCACATAGCTTTTACTGTTTTCAATACTACTGAAAGATCATCAGGGAACTTTCAGCTCAATAACAGGGAGGGATTCAAGAATGGGAATCTAGGAAAGATCAAGTGCTGGTGAAGCACTACTTCTTGATTGCCCCCCCCCCATCCTCCCCTCCTGCGAGACTGGGGTTCAGAAATGTCTGGGCTGATGGGTTTCCTTGGTTGCCTGCTAAGCTTATCCCAATTCAGGATGTTGGCCAATATCCCCCAAAATACGTTTTTCACAGCAACTGTGACGCCTTTAAATGGTCATACTTTGGAGCCTTTTCTGTACAATGGTCCACCGACACAAGTGTGGTACTAGTTTTATTAGGAGAAGAGTAAGAACACAGCAATTTTGCCACTGGCTTTAACTGTTGAAAGGATTATTAATAAGAAAAAGTGTTGGATCTACACAAGTCAAGCCACCCTGAATTTCATTACAAGACCGGAGGCTACCATTATGCAAATACTTTTATTTGCTGCCCAACATGCAGCCCTTTAAAGAATGTCAATACATCATAGTAAAATAGAACTTTGACAATAACATAATAGGACAGAGCACACTCCCATCTTCCTCTTTTATTCGCTGCTCCTGACACAGATAAGTACTACTCTTAGCTAAAGACACAGTTCCTACAACTCGATATATAGCCTTAGTAATAAGTATGGTTAATATTTCGTTTTCTTATAAACGTTACCTTTATTGATCTACTGTCACTGATTTATTTTCATTTAATATGTAATGTTTGCCTTTGTGATTTAACTAACTGATGCTTTCTTTCAGACGCCATCTCCCCAGTCCAATTTATGGCGGGGAATAGCTTACATGTCTCTAGATTTTGTCTCTAGATTTTCGATCTTCTCATTTCATTTTATCTACGAGCTAACTCAACTTACAAACATTCACCCGTTTTTTTCCTGAGTGTTTTAAGTACCTGTAGGACTTTCTTTAGATCGAAGCTTTTGGTTATTAAAATATAATCTTCGGAAGCGGAGGCTTCAAGAAGCTTTTGATTATTTAAATATAATCTTCGCCTCCCCCTCGCGTCTCCTAGCAACCGGATAACAACCGGGTCAGAGACGCGAGAGCGAGGCTTTGCTAATGACGCGCATTTAGCGTGTTTTGATTATGCTCCGACTCTGATGACAGGCGCGTGCCTTAGCAACGCGTCTTTTTTCTTCCGCCTCGGCAGGTTAAAAATTGAAAGTTTTAGACCTATTGGTGCTGATCAACTGATCCTCTCCTATGTTAGTCCTTTTAGACCTGTTTCTTCAGCCACCCTAGCTAGATGGGTTAGGCTGATTATGTCTGAAGCAGGTATCGATCTCTCTAGATTTGGTGCTCATTCTTCTAGAGGAGCGATGGCTAGTAAAGTATTTTGGGCAGGGGGATCTCTCCCTGAAATACTTAAAGCTGCAGATTGGTCTAATGCGGGTACCTTCTCTAAGTTCTACCTGAGACCAATTGAGCATGTTAGCAGTGTAGCTCTACATGGCTTTAAACATGCATAATGGTAGCCTCCGGTCTTGTAATGAAATGACGATTCTCCAATTTTCATGCAGAGAGAATCTTGATTTCATTAAAGACATACGGAGGCTAACATTATCCCACCCGCCTCTCCCTAAGAGGTTGGTTTGGGATTAATTATTGTTAACTTTGTTTACTGAATATTAATTTATTCCAAAGATTTTTTTCCTGTTTACTATGCTTTTTTATCTTTTCTTTCTCAGATAACACGATTTAAGAAAAAATGGATTTATTCGTGGAACTATTTATTTTATTCCTGTGTCATCGCAGCCTGAGAGGAAGATGGGAGTGTGCTCTGTCCTATTATGTTATTGTCAAAGTTCTATTTTACTATGATGTATTGACATTCTTTAAAGGGCTGCATGTTGGGCAGCAAATAAAAGTATTTGCATAATGTTAGCCTCCGTATGTCTTTAATGAAATCAAGATTCTCTCTGCATGAAAATTGGAGAATCGTCATTCTCCTGCATCTCTTGTTTTGCAGAAATGCCAGTAGATTGTAGGGTTACCAGGGTGCTGCTAGGGCTGAATACCGCAACAACCCCCTACCCCGCCCCAAATGAATTGTCTTGGTCTTTTTGTACCAAAGGTTTGACCCTTTCAGGACAGTTTAGGTAATTAAAACTAGTGCCGTCCAAAAAAATCACACCTCCATGAATTGTCCTGTGTCCCTAACCTTTTGTGATCAGTCTAGGGTTGGTACGACTCAGATGCTGCCCACGAAAGCTAGACCCAAATACTGCATCCATCTTCTCCTTCCAAAAAGCACTCATGCTGTTTTTCAATATCATAGTTAAAATTCATCCTCCTAAGGGAAAGGGGTTGAAAATTGAGCCAACAGAATAGATAGTTGTAATTAAAACCCATATTCCAACCACTTCGCCGGATCCCTCCTCACTTTTACTACTACATTTTATGTCCATTCATGTTGGGATTTTGAGCCATGGATTGTCCTGTGTCCCTAACCATCGAGGGGTAGATTTCTGTACAGAAAAGATAGGTAAGGCAAAGGTAGAGATCTCTCGCCAGAGCTGTGTGAATTGCATTTTGGAGCACGTAAAATAGTATTCATTTATGTACTGCAAAATTGCTTTTGTGACCAGGCCCTACAAAGCAAGTTAAATTTTAAAATTGTTATCGATCAAACTACATAAAATAAAGTGCTTTAAAACACCAAAGTACCTGTTCAACTTTTTCTTCATGGAATGTAAGAATTCGGGTGACATTTTTGAACTCCACATAACGGCTAACACTGGACTTGATGAGAAGGTCTATCAACGAGCCACGAGAGTAAAGAATCTGGAATTGACAAATAACAAATGGAACAATTCAGTTATTAATGATTTTTAACACAATGAATTGATTAGTTAAAAGACCTCTGATTTATGTCACTAGATTACCAGGGTGGTAAATCAATTGCTGCCTAAACATTGTTAGTATTGAATGGGAATAATTTAAAAAGACATGTTGCCAAGTACCAGCTTGCATTGTACTCCTAAAACTGGAGTTTTTACTACTTGAAACTGAAGTCATTAGCTTAGGTAAATTAAAAAAGAATACAGGGAAAATACAGAAGAAAGATCTATTACAGGTTTAAAACACATAAATATCGTATTAAAAACACTTCTGTGCAAAAGCTCACTAAACTACTTTTCTCTGCTACTGAAATCTGGATTGTCCTTAAACCCAAGCCAAATAAGGAACTGGTAGAACCAGCCAGCCACAGACCAATCTGCCTTTCTAATTCTGATGGCAAAGTCTTCTCTAAAATCCTCACCTCACCACACTGTGTCCTATCAACTTACTATCTTATCCATCCCAACGTGGGCTCCTATATAACAGACTTTGGGCCTGATCACGAGTTTGGCAGTCCTACAGCGGCTGTGGTCCTGCACCGTCCGATGTAGGAACGCCAAACATGTAAAGCGACCGCCTGTCAGATCAGGAGTTAAATCCTGGTCTGGTGGGTGGTGTTGCACTTGCAGCAGTCAGCAAGGCTCATAGAAGAGCATATAATACAGACCGATGCAGTCAGACCTCTGACTATACCTTCTTGCATGGTGTGGCATCCATGCCAGCAGTGTATCTCTGTGGCTTACAGTGAGGGAAAAGCAAAGCTTGACGCAGCATGGGTCACGATATCCAAAAGAGCATCCAGCCAATGAGAAAGAGGAACCAATACCAAAATAATCTTTGGTAATAAACCTTTGAAAATAAACTACTTGTTCGGGGTAGGATCCTCTAGGTAAGGAGATCTGTAGTGACCTGGGTAACTGCAAAAAAAATGTTCGTTGCAGGTGAGTTTTCCATGCAGAACAGGCTTCTGTTATACATCTTAACCGCATCGCTGCGGCGGCTTTTCCCGCTGTGCGCTGCAGATATGAAATTACCATTGTTTCATGACGAGCTGGCCTTGTCATCCGCGCACGACAGGTAAGCGCCATGACGCGCCCAGCTCGTCATTAGCCTCGAAGGGGTTAAGAAGAGATGGAGCAAAAAGAGGAATAGAAATGTCAGTTATTTTTCTTTTTATGCCTCTTTACTAAGGTGTGGTTGAATCCATCTTCTGAGTCTTCTCTGACTTCGAGAAGAGCTGGGATCTATGGCCTTTGCACTCAGCTGCCAGGAGTTTGGCTTTCTATTTTGGGTACATATGGTGGCATACAAGCAGGCATTGGGGGTATGCCTGAAATTGCAGTATTCATTGACAAAAAAAGTCCCTAAAAAAGGTAATCTCCAAGAGTCTGAGGTGCACAGATAAAAGGAAACGGCATCATGGCTGTCCAGTGGCATCTTTATGGAGCTATATCGTCATTAATGTGGTGTCTGACCAGCTCTGCAACCTGAGCCCATCTGGTGCCACCAATTACTGTGATAAAAATGTTTGGAATTCTGTCTGATGACTAGGGGTATTTTAATAAGTAGGGCGTTTACAGGAAGAAATATGTAATAGAAATCTTAGTGTTGTAAAGCCTTTAACTTACTACTGTTACCAATTCGAAAGTAGTTCACTTGTGTTCTAAAATTCGAAAGAAAACAGTTTTCAGTGACCAGAAAATACATGCATCATCAAGCATTTATTTACAAGTTCTGCATTTCAAGCGTTATTGTCAAATATAGACAACATAACATGACTGGTTATCTTCAATAGGCGAAAATATGTGAGAGTTATAGCACATCTTATGCGACAATGTACTAGCAAAGCCCTTCATAAAGCAAGGTTTATAAAACGGCTAGATGACAAACTCTTACCGTCGATACTAGATCAATATTAAATTTTCTTCCTTCTCTGATGATATCGGCATAAGTAATCTTTCTCACGGATTGTGGAAAAGGGGCTTCTGTTGTGGCCTCCACTAAATTCTCGCTGTTTTCAGAGTCCAACGGTGCCTCGTTGTTGGGTAAGGAAATGCTGTCAACAGGAGTTTTTGAATCACTAGTTTGTTCCTCCTCCAGAGGCGTGTCTTGTTTTTCAGAATTACTGTCATTTTGGCACTCCTTTAACGCGTTTTGGTCATCCTCATTGGCATGCGAGTCTGAAACGACAGGATGCTTCTGCAGGGCACCTGCTTCTTCAACACTGTCTTCTGAACCCGGGCTGAAGAAGAAGAAAATACAGAAGAAAAGGTTTCTTCAAATGAAATATGTTGTATTAACAAAATGTTATTAAATAATGAATAAGCTATAGCATCTAGCTAAATATTCAGAATGGGGCAATGGTGCATGACAATTCGAATTCTAAATCAGGACAGGAGGCTCTTTCATTTTTAGGCGAGCCTAAACAGCACATGCGCTTTCAGGTTATCTGTTGTATCTATTTTGTGTGGTCAGACTCCTTCCAACCTTTGGATTGGCTTTTTTCTGTGCCATTTAAAAATCGCAGTCTCCAAATGGCTAGTGGTTGGTGCATGTCCCACAATTTTTGAAAAGTTAACTCCCCTGGGGTATTGCTGTGGGAACGAGCAGCGACACGCACGCAGTTCTTCTGTATGAACATCCAAGGAACTACTGTTTACTGCCAGCGGTTCCCATCATGCTTCAGCCGCTCCTCTACATTCCAGTGCACCACCTTCACCTGCCTCCACAACCCACCCCAACCCCCCCCCCCTCCCCCCCCCCCCCCAGTTCGCTGCTTGCTCGTTACTAAATTACTAAATTGACACCCCGTGGCTGCTTCTTTAAATGTACTGCAAACTCAGCATAAGTAGGTAAAAGAGGGCACACACACACTCCATGTATTTATTCCCTGCTGTCCATCGGGTGGGGAGGTATTCTTTTGCAAAGCACATGGCCATTTAGCAGCTAGCCCCGCCCAAAGGCAACAACAAGGAATAGCAACACCATGGCCCCGGTGTCTATGGTGAAGCCGTGCTGCAACCTGGATGCAGAGCAAAAAGTGAAATAAGTATGGCACGTGTCATACATGTTGTTTAGCTCATGATCCTCCATTCAGCAGCTAGCCCGCCCCCAGGCATCAACACGGAAGACCAACACCATGGCCCCGGTGTCTCTGGCGCAGGTGTGCTGCAGCATGGATGGAGAGCTTGCAGTGAAATAAGTATGGTACGGTTCACACCTGTTGTTTAGCTCATCATTGTGCAGCTAGCCCCGCCCCCAGGCATCAACACGAAAACCCGTCACCATGGCTTCGGTGTCTCTGATGCAGGCATAGTGCGCAAATATAAGGGAGATACCCTGATCTTTAGGAAAAGGTACGGGTATGCAAAGCATAAAATGTACAAATTCCCTTTTCTCCTTGATAGAAAACAACGAACACTCATTCTAGAATAATATAATCTAGATAGATCATGTGTCATGGGCACCTTGTATGAGATCTCCTAAACAAATTAGACATTAAATACAACCTACCACGTTTGAAAAAGGAAACAAAATAGACACATTTATGAACTGCTGTTTAACAATAGACAAAGAATAGTAATTTGTGAACAAGAAAATTTATCCAACTATGTAGTATGAGTTTATAAAAAAAATTTCATTAAAAAGTCTTTTAGTTAAAAACGTTGTTGTCATATTTACAAATGTGACAATCACATGAAGGATTTTTTTCCATTGAAGCATCAATATATCAATACATAAAGCAAATTAAAATTCATAAACCAATTTTTCAAGGGTTCTAGGAAAACTGTCAATGCAGCGTTTTGTGACACTTCACCTTCTTCAGGACAAACAGATTTTTCAAAATATATCTAATGATCAAAATCGAGACACACAGTCCTGTTATGTACTGTTGTTAATCATTAAGGTCCCAAAGCAAGTGACGAGATATTTTGCATGAAGTAAATGTTATATCGCCCGTTCTTAGGTCTCGCCTATGCTGCGCGTATACGCTGTCTAGGAGATGACCTTTAGAAATTGGTCAGCTCTTTTCAAGAACTCGTGCTTGTGCTGGCATTCACCTTGCGGGAGCGAGCAGCGGCGCGCAGGGGCCATCTGTTTTCAATTAGCGTGGCCGCGTGCGCTTGCTTCTCCACTGCCTGTCTCACCCTCACTCTCCCTTGTCAACTTGTTTGGCCGCACTGGTTCTCTTTGTGAATCGTGCCCTCTTGTGCCTCAAAGATGAATTAACAAACCACAAGTTCCTTCAGCGTGCACCTCTTCGTGTGTAATTCACCTAAATGCGATGTTCTACACTACTTTACCAGGCAAACTCCCATGGCCTAATTTTGGAAAATACTTGTTTTGTTTTGTAAACCACGTCAAATTGATGTAGACACCATCCTAATTTTATTCACTTTATAATTTGTTTCTCAAGTTTTGACTGTGTTGTTTACATTCAGTTGTCGTACAGGACGTGGGCATTGTGAATATGTTATACTACCGTGCAAGACTTTTGCTTATTAAATAAAGTGAAGTACGAGTTACTTACCTTTGGTAACGATGTATCTGGTAGAGAAGATTCTAGCCGCAGATTCCTTAACGTAGAATTATATCAGGCATGAGACTGGATCCGGAAAACTTTTTGCCACAGCATCCCTGCGAGTCAGGGGAACGGCATCACGTGACTCAGCCCAGGCGTCGTCCGCGTACGTGACGTCAGCGAGGTCACATAAGTCTCACCCCGGTGCGCCTACGTCAGTTTTCTTCTGAGAACTCTTCCGCAACAAACAACGCAGAGCCGGCAGAGAAACTGTGGAAGCATGGGAACAGAGTGCGAAACAGCATTACAATGGAAAAGAAAAGGGAATGGTGACGAAGAAAACCATAAGGAGCAGTGCCAACACTGCAGTACCCAAAAGCAGGGAAATACGAAAGAACAGAGCACAGCCCCGAGCAGCCACCCTGCAAGTTATGAAAACAGTACCCCCTTTAAGACAGAAACATATGCCAAATGTCATAACATCATGGAGCAGGACCACAACCCTGACCAAGACCCATGAAGGGGAGCCAGTTCCAAGACAAACAGGGAATAACAGATCTCCAAGACAACCCCCCAAAAGAGCCAGGGCAGGGCACAGCCAAATGACCCAAACCCAGAGGGTAGCAGAGGGGCCAGGACCTCCAGAAACAAGAGGGTAGGGAGGACGAAGGAAGGCCAGCCTCAACCCTGAAACAACGAGAGCTGAGGAGCACATGAGAACCAATAGATCCAACCTCCATAGTGTCAGGAAGAGGAAGGAACAAAAGCAAGACAACGTCTAGTCAAAGAGCGAAAGAATGCACGCACTCATCATAGCCATCCACCAGGAGGCGAGTGCAGAAAAGTAAGCCAAAGGGTCCTCTCAGAACGGGGAGGAAGGTTGGGCTGTGAAGGAATCTGCGGCTAGAATCGTCACTACCAGATACATCATTACCGAAGGTAAGTAACTCGCACATCTGATAGAGACTACTAGCCGCAGATTCCTTAACGTAGAATAGATACCCTAGCCATAACCACTGGGAAGGAGGGTCTGCGGAAGTACCCCAACAGCCCGGACATAACATAGAGGCCCACAGGGGACTAGCCCCATGGACAGGATGAGGAGCCCCTCTCCTCAGGCAAGGGGAATCCAACGAGCAGAACACTCCAGACCCCAATAGGGATGTGGGAAGAAGAAAGAAGTTAGAAGAATTTAGAAGGAGCCCTTTCACCCTCCACAGAGGAACCAAGGGCAAGTTCAGGGAGTCCGAAGCACCCCACGCCTCTACAAGGCAACAAAGCTTCTATCCAATGCCAGGATAAGGAGCGAAGAAGAAAAGCCTAGAGGGCCCAAGGAAACGAGGGCAAACAAGGCGAGCCCACCATAGACAGAGGGCAACAGACCAGACAGAGCGTGGAAGGTAGCAATAAGCTGCAGGAAGAACAGCCCGGGGACTCAGGAAGACCGGGCAGGCTACGCCTGACAAAGCGAGAAACACAGAGCCATCCCAGCCACTGGGACAGGAGCATGAAGGCGAGGAATTGCCTGAACCCACCACTATGAGGAGACCGCGCACACGATCTAAAGAAGCACCAGCAACATACATAAACGCCATGCAGAGCAGAGGCCCGGAGGCTACCAGAACTCCCTAGCAGAGCGCAACCTATATACCAGCTACCACTACCCCACATAGGGTAAGTTAAGTCCCAAGAGATGGGACACTCTTTGGAAGGAACTTCCGCAGCAGAGGAAAAACAAAAGTGCCAAGGGGGGAAAAAAAACAGTGGAAGGCTTAACAAGCAGCCCAAGAGAAAAACAGAAGACCTAATCTCAGGGCCAAGTCTGTGCAGACAACTCCAGCAAAAAACAAACACAGTCAACAAAGGGGCCGTCCAGCAGCCAACAACGTCACAGTCCTAGCAAGGAGGACACAAATGGCCAGAAAACACACCTCACAGCAAGGGCAACCGGCCCAAAAGAAGGTCCAGAACCAGCTCAACTCAGCAGTCACTGAGGAGGGGAAGGAGGAAGATAAGGCGGAGGAGGAGGACGGATCCCTGCCAAGAACCTTTGGATGGCGGAGTCAGCCGGGGCATGGAATAACAGGGTGCAATTGAATGGAAGATCAATCAGCCGCTCCCGAACATTTTCAGGGAACACGCCGTCCCGAAGCCAAGCATGGCGACGGAGGGCGACTGAGGAAGCCATGGCTCGGCCCAGCACCTCAGAGATGTCCAGCGCGGAGCGGAGAATAAACACCACCAGCTCCCGGCCATCCAACACGTGATGCCGTAAGTCAACCAGAACAGTTTCATGTGAAGCGGCGGATCCCAAGGATTCAGCCGAGTCCCACAAACAAGAGGAGGTCCTAGCCAACACACAAAGTGTTAAGGGCCCGCAGGGCAGCGCTGGTCGAGGTGAACATGTTGCGCCCCCAAGAGACCAGGCATCGGGCCTCCCGGGACGGTGGAGTCAACAGCGGCGGCAGGGAGGGAAAAGCAGTCTGCAAAAGTAGACTTGAGGAAGAGGGGTGGAGGGAAAGACACACCGGGTCACACAGTGCCAAAAGGTGCTGGTGCAGAAGGTTTTGAGGCACCGGATCCCCTGAGGCGGGGCGCCTCCAAGCTCCCATCAGCGAAGAAAGGAGCGAATCCTCAAAGGGAAGCAATAGCTCCCTCCCACCTGAGCCCTGGTGGAGAAGATCCAAGAGATGATCCGCCGGGAAATGAGTAACCGGGTCACCCATACGCAGATTACCCACAGCCGTTGACACTGCGTGAGCAAAGGCCGCACCTGCCTCCGTAGGGCCCTGCGGCGGAGAAAGCAGCTCCTCCGTGTGCGACGGCTGCAAACTAAGGCAGCCATCCCCAAAGTCAAGCGGGGCGGGCAAAGGCCAGACCTGAAAGTCAGAAGGAACGGAAGAGTGGGGGACCAGTCGCTCCTCAGGCTAACACCTTGGTCTCGGGAATGGCGGGGAGCCACCCTTCGCTGACGCTGGTGAAAAAGCCACCACACGGCGTCCTGTCTCCGGGGAGGATGACACCAGTAGGCACCCAACCTCGGGAGAAGAGGGAGCGTCCGAAGATGAATCCACAACTCGACACCTGTCTGGCGCCATAGAGTCCGTCGCCTAAGGCAAGATGTCATCACCATCCGGCGCCGAAGGAGACGACGGACAGGGCTCCTCCAAGTCACACAGCGCCGGGGACCGGAGCGGGGCCGGAGCCGAAGTTGCATTATGTACGGTGAAATAAAAATTTGCGACATCACCAGCAGCATGTTGCACGCCCGAACACTCTTTACAAGGGGAAGTCGTGTTAAAGTACATTTCAAAAGAAACGTTTGAGGGGCATAGCTATTACTGATGCAGCAGGCACAGGGTTGTGAGGGAGGGGTGTGCACCCTAATTAGTGATGTTATATACTTATCAGCATAGGAAGAGGGGGGCTATTCTCTAAGATCATTAGGACCCCTGCCTGGTGCCCTTCATACGTTATAGGAAATATCCGCTTTTAGAGCCAAAGATTCGGTGAAAAAGAATTAATAAAATGACAATAAAAAAATGTATTTTAACCATCACGTTATCACCCAGTAGCTGGCATCTTTGTAGGAATTTGCTCTACACACATAGACACGTAGCGATTCAGAGGAAAGGAAAAGGCACTATACATTAAATATTCCTTGTTAATACCCGCTCGAATACATTCATTTTTTCTATCCCCAAGAAAAAGTTCTGAAAAATGTCACAGAGGTTCTCCTGAAAAGATGCCAAGGATTAACAAGCATTTGCAATGCAATAGGTCTTGCAGTTACACAATTTGAGCTCTTGGCATTGTAAATGGCTATGCCTTTTATTTTGTTATTGATTTTTAAAACATAAATTAAAGACTGTCATTTACAATGGCAATAGCTTAAACTCACGTAAATGCGAGACATATTGCATTGCAAATGCATGTTTAATTTGGCTTGATGCCAAAGGTGCAGTCCATAGGTTGCACTTCAAGGTTTCACTTTAAAAAAAGGGTCTGACAACCCAAATGGCGTTGCCTGTATGTATCCGGCTTTTTCAATCTCCAGCGTGCTCTTATGCATATCCGGCAACAGAGCACGCTGTGTGATGACCACGCATCATTTTAAAGTCTACAATATTATGCACTATCCCCAACCGACTAAGGCAGCATCGTATACGGCAAAACACCTTCATCCCGCAATTTTCTTTCCGCATACCTTTAGACCGCATACCATTAGTACGAAAGTACCATCAGTCCGAAAAATTTTAAAACGCATGCCATTACATCTTATATGGTTTTACCACGCATGTTTTTACAACGAAATTCGTTGTAAAAGCATGAATGGTAAAAGCATAGGTTTTTAATTTTTAAGTGTAAGGTAAGTATATGGTTTTAGTTTAGGGGTGCTGGGGTATATGTTTTAGGGGTTCAAGAGTATTTTAAGGGTGAGTTTGGGGGTGTTGGGGTATATGTTTTAGGGGTTCAAGAGTATTTTAAGGGTGTGTTTCGGGGTGATGGGGTATATGTTTTAAGGGTGTGTTTGGGTTATTGTGTACAGGGGTATTTTAAGGGTTTAGGGCTAGGTTTGGGTTTTGGGGTACAGGGGTTTTTAAGGGATCAGGGATAGGTTTGGGTTTTGGGGTACATGGGTATGTTTAGGGTTCAGGGATAGGTTTGGGTTTTGGGGTACAGGGGAATTTTAAGTGTTCAGGGATAGGTTTGGGTTTTGGGGTACAGGGGTATTTTTAGGGTTTAGGGATAGGTTTGGGTTTTGGGGTACAGGGATATTTTTAGGGTTCAGGGCTAGGTTTGGGTTTTGGGGTACAGGGGTATTTTTAGGGTTTGAGGATAGGTTTGGGTTTTGGGGTACAGGGGTATTTTAGGGTTCAGGGGTAGGTTTGGGTTTTGGGGTACAGGGGTATTTTTAGGGTTCAGGCGTAGGTTTGGGTTTTGGGGTGCAGGGGTATTTTTAGGGTCAGGGGTAGGTTTGGGTTTTGTGGTACAGGGGTATTTTTAGGGTTCAGGGCTAGGATTGGGTTTTGGGGTACAGGGGTATTTTGAGGGATCAGGGATAGGTTTGGGTTTTGGGGTACAGGGGTATTTTTAGAGTTTAGGGCTAAGTTTGGGTTTTGAGGTACATGGGTATTTTTAGGGTTCAGGGCTAGGTTTGGGGTTTGGGGTACATATATATATATTGAAATATTGTACTTTTACAAAGTATATGCCTTCACCACGCATGCCTTTGCGTTGTGATGTCATGCGTGGTAAAGGCATATGCGAAGTAAATGTTTGCGGGATCATGGTATTTCGTTATAAACGCACTTGCGTTATAAAAATGCGGACTAATGGTATGCCGGATATTATCCTGCGGAATAACGTCACATATTCATCGTATACTGCAGATTGAAAAGGCAGGATACATACAGGCAACATCATTCGAGTTGCCAGACCCTTTTATTAAAGTGAAACCTTGACGTGCAGAAATGGCTGCTAGGGAGCCCTTAAGAGTGCCCAGAGCAGAGCCATGTTGGGTCAAAGAACAAAAGAACCTCAGAAAGTGGGGCAGAAAGGGGATCCACAGCCTTTGCTGAGCATCATGTCACAAACTTGTTCCCTCGACAGGTGTATACCGTCTTAGTGGAGGGACGCCTGGCTGCCAAGATGACATTACAGACTTTTGAGGGAAGGTCAAAAGCTGTCAACTTTCGCCGCTCAATCTCCAAGCAAGGAGGTGGAGGCTGAACAGGTTTGGGTGGAGGACATGCTGCTGCGACAGAAGATCCTCTCGAAGGAGCAGTCTGATCGGAGGATCGATGGCCATGCTCAGGAACTGGGGGTACCAGATTCTCCGTGCCTGGTCCAGAGCCACACGAATGACTTGGGCCCGGTCACGCTTGTTCTTCTTCAGCACTCGGGCAGAAATGGTAGAAGCGGGAAGGCGTACTGGAAGCTGCAGCTCCATTTGCCACGAAATGTGTAGCCAAGCGTGTGCCGCCTTGGAAACTCTAACACGCAGAACTGCTGACATTGAGTGTTCTCTTCCGTGGCGAACAGATCTAACCAAGGCTCTCCCCACTACTGAAAAATACCTTGTACCACCTCTGAGTGAAGATGCCATTTGTGATCCACTAGCCACAGGCGGCTGAGTATGTTTGCCTTGGTGTTCAGAGAACCTGCCAGGTGTTGAACCACCTGGATAATGCCCTGAGTTTCCAGCCAAGCTCAAAGGTGAAGAGCGTCTTGACAAAGGGTCCTCGACCCCCCGCCTTGCTTGTTGCAGTACAACATGGCAGTGATGTTGTCCGTGAACACCTGCATTGCCTTCCCCTTGAGGGAGGGAAGGAATGCCTTCAGTGCCAAGCAAATCGCCTGGAGCTCCAACAGGTTGATGTGGAGACCGGACTACGCTAGAGACCAAACTCCTCTGATCTCCGCCTCTCTGAGGTGGCCGCCCCATCCCAGCAGTGATGCACTGGTCACCACCGTGAGGTCTGGTTGGGGAATGGAGTGGGACCTGCCTCTGGTTCGTCAACCACCAAGGCAGTTGTTGCGCAGTCCCCTCCGAGATCTGGACGTAGTTGTAGGAATTCCCCTGATGCTGCGCCCAATGCAACTTCAAGTTCCACTGCAGGGCCCGCATATGGTACCTGGCATGATCCACCAGCAGGATGCAGGAGGCCATAAGGCACAGGAGCCTTAGGGTCATTCTCACCGAAATCCGGGATAGAGCATGAAACATCGGTGTTCTAGCTCGAAGATCACAGACTCGCTGCTCTGGAGGATAGGCCCGAAACTGCACTGTGTCCAGAACAGCTCCTATGAAGGGGAGTGTCTGGGAGAGAGTCAGGTGCGTCTTCGACGCATTGATAGTGAACCTTAGCGAATGCAGGAGATCCGCCGTAGTCTGGAGTTGGGAGACTACCGCCTGGGGTGAGCCTGCCTTCAACAGTCTGTCATCGAGATAGGGGAAGACTGGAACCCCTGATCTGCGCAGATGAGCTGCGACCACCCCCATCACTTTATGAACACCTGAGGGGCACTGGTAACGCCGAAGTAGAGCACGGTGAAATTCAAATTCTCGTGCCCTGCCATGAACCGTGGGTAAAGCCTGTGGGCTGGCAGGACGGGGATTTGAAAATAGGTGTTCTGCAAGTCCAACGCCACCATCCAGTATCCGCGGGTGAGGTAAGACAGGATCAGAGCCAAGTTTATCAGTTTAAACTTCTCCTTCCAGCGGAAGCAGTTGAGGGCCCTGAGGTCTAGGATAGGATGCAGGCATTTGTCCTTCTTTGCACCAGAAAGTAGCAGGAATAGCAACCACAACCTACTTCTGGTGCAAGGACCCTCTCGATAGCTCCATTGGCCAAGAGAGCTGAGACTTCCTGGTGGAGAAGGGCCAAATGATCCTCCGACATGCGATCAAAGGACGGTGGCATGGAAGGAGGGGTAGTCTTCAAGGGGAGGGAGTAGTCCCTTCGAACTAACTGCAAAACACACCTGTCTGATGTGATGGATTGCCAGTGGGGGAGGTGATTACGAATCTTGCTATCCATTAACCGCTGACGGCCCTGAAAGGTCAGACTATGATGGTTTGGAGCTGCTACAGGGGGAAAAGGATGGGCGGGCCTGCTGATTCCCAGACCCATGTCGCTGGGTCACACATCCGTGGCCGAGGCTGGGCAGGATGCGTGGGCCGGTGGCTGGACTGGGTAGGACATGGCGAGGTGCCCCTTCCATAGCCACCAAAGGGACGAAAGGCAGAATGTGGTAGACAGGAAGACGCAGCGAGGCCTAAAGAGCTGGCCGTAGCTCTAAAATCCTTCAAACGCTTAAGCGCCGAATTCGCCTTGTTGTGGAATTAAAATATGACCTACCTGGCGGAATAGATAAAGGATTTGAGATTAGTGTGTAATCACTTTAGAGGAGAAGAAAGTAATTACAAAAGTTACCATAGGAAAACATTTAAAATATCTCTAGGAGAATCCGAATATTACATGACATACAAAGTTCAGTCACCAACAGTAACGGAAAATCGAAGCATCAGCGATTGTGTCACAAAAACACTCTACCCAGCACAGATCTAGCTATCTCCTGACTTTTACCGACAAACTTACCACATCTTTCACTCTTTTAAAGAGAAATGAGTGTCCAAGAGTGTTGAATACTGCAAATCGATCTGAAAGCATTAGGAGTGGTGAATTCCTTTGATCCACGATGTTAAGAATGGACATTTGGACATCTATACAAATAGTGTTTGTCTTGCTATGTATTCTAATTGTAGACATGAGTGGCATAATGTTATTTAACAATAGAATATTGATAGACCTTCTTGAAAATTTGAGCATATCCATGTAATTGTTGTATATTCTGACAAAAAAGTGTTTTTAATAGAAAAGGCAAGTTCTTGTTTGGGAGAACTGAGTTAATTAGCCCAAAATGAAAAGGCTGAAGTAGGAGGAAAATATTGCATTTCCAAAATATTTCTTAAGTTGTTATTTAAATGTTAATTTATGGTGAGGTGGGATGACATATTGTTGATATTTCCTTCATGCCAGAGAGCTCTTAATGTGAGGCCTCTTATTTTATTGAACATATGTAGGCATTTCGTACTAATAAAGCTTTTTATAACAATACTATTGGTAAAATTGGCTGATGCGCTGGGGTGCTCACTACTAGTGATAGTGTTTTTAATTATGAAAGAAGATGTTATGCCCTTTTCATTATTCTGCTAAAAACACTTCATAAACCATGGCCTGTGCAGAATGCTGCAGCCCATTTGTTCCCAGACATCAGTCAGCCTTACAAGCCCTAAGACAACTTCATGGGCTGCCTATGAGGAAGTACATTGACTTTAAAGCACTCAGCATTGCGTTTAAGGCACTCCATGACTCCGGCCCTGATTACATTAAATGCTGTTTCTCTTAGTAGTTCCCAAGTTTAGAAGATTCAACTGGGCCGGCAGAAGCTTAACTGTCTGCACGGCCAAACTTTGGAATACTGTCTTCCGCCTAACCTGAAAAAGGTATCTTCTTCCTTAGAAAAGCACTTAAAACGTGGCTTTTCAGTTGATAGGCATCTTGTCTATAATTGGTTCTCAGTTTAGGCTCTTCTTTTTACTTTCCTTGTTTTGGCAGTGCCTAGACACCTCCGGGAATTAGTGCCCTTTAGAAGGATTATATTACTTACCATATAAGAATCTGTTCGTGGTATGTAGTGCTGTAGATTCACCTGCTCTGCATACTCCTGTCATCTAGTGTTGGGTCTGCAGTTGTTATTTTTCTTTGATGAATTCTGAGTGACTCCTCCTCTCGGTCATACTGCGCATGGACATCAACTCCTTTGTTAGATTGTTTTCCCGCAGGCAGGTGAGAAAGGAGTTTAGAGTGTGTGTAAAATCAAAGATGTCCGTGCTAAATCTAAATGTATCCTATAAGTATGTATGTAAAGGCCACAGATGTCCGAGAAGGAGGAAGGGCGCATGTGAATCTACAGCACTACATGTCACGAACAGATGTTCACAAGGTAAGTAACATCATCCATTCGATGGCATGTGTGGCTGTAGATACACATGCTCTGCTTAGACTGTAAAGCAGTCCCTCCACAGAAGTGATAGCCTGTTGGAGTTGCAGTTGTTTGATAAATGGTATGTAGCACAGCCTGACTTACATTGGCTTATTGGTTAATGTGTGTGGGGTAGACAATGTAGCTGCTTTACAAATGTCAGCCATGGGAATATTTATTTAAAAAGGCTATGGTAGCTCCTTTTTTTACGAGTCAAGTGTGCTTGGGGAGTAATTGGCAAAGTTCTTTTGGCCTTAATGTAGCAATTGACTGTCCAGCTGGCTGTGCTTGATTTGGATATAGGATTGCCTTTATGAGGAGAAGAAAAGGCTAAAAAGAATTGCTTTGTGTTCCTCAAAGTTTTAGTTCTATCTATGTAGAACATATGTGCTCTTTGTACTTCCAGGGTATGAAGAGCTCTTTCGCTACAGAAGCAGGGTTAGGGGAAAAAAATTGGGAGCTCAATGGATTGATTGATATGAAACTGAGAGACTACCTTAGGTAGGAATTTAGGATTAGTTTGAAGAACCATGTTTGTCTCTATGTATTTGTGTCATGGGCTTTCAGTTACGGGCTAGGATGGAGAAGCACGATATCCCACCCATGGGGCTCAATTAGGCCGATCACACCCGGCGATGACACAGTTTACACTACACCCAGGTGAGGAGCTACTCCGTGACAGAGGGTAAGCTGGCATAGAGGACATCTTAGTGGGGGATATGATCATCGTGCGACCCCAGAAGGCATCCAAGCGTGAAATCCCCAATGACGCTATGATAGGAAATGGCGCATATAAGTTCCCCCCTTGATAGTGCTGTGAGGAGAACAGCACACAAACTGTCTGAATACCTTTAGTGAATGTGATGGTAAACATGTGTAGAAGGTATCTGAGCGCATGATGAACGAATGAATCATGAATTAGTGCAGCGCTATGCCAATAATAATAGTGTTGACTGATGAGGACGAGGATTTCATCTTCCATCATGCCTTAGGCCCTCCACGCACGAGGAGATGGCTCTCACAAGACTTGAGAGCTCCTGTTGGCCATACTGGATCGCTGAGAGTATTTGAACCGCTTCCGTCAACCACAACCTTGCTAGACAGCCTTCCTCGAAGGACAATCCTGCTAGCCTGAGTCTGCAACGTGTCCTGTTTAATCCAGGAAGTGAATCGCTGCCTGAATCACCCGACACTGGACATGGTTGCAACAGGCTGGCTCACCACAAGTCTGACAGCAGGATCCACAGCACTGACAGCGCATCTGGATCCATAGGGGAATGCCCCCTCCAGCTAAGTCAGCGTCGACGAGGCTTCACACGTGCGCATGACTAATTCTGTTGCCAACTTGTTGACTTTTGCCATATTAACCCTCAACTCACCTTTAGGTGCTGCTAACCTCGGCAGTGCCTGTAGCTGGTACGCAACTCTATTAACACATAGGTTCTACTAACTCAGGCAGTGCTCACAGCTGGTACCCAATACTATTAACCCCTGATGTGCACATAACCCTAGAGGTGTTGATGACTGGTGCATGAGCCTATGAACCTTGCATCACTAACTCAGAAAGCATCCATAACCGCATGTAGCTAGATGAAGCACAGAGAACTTTTAATAAAGGTTATTGAACAGGGACCTCGACAGACTTAAGTTCAAAGGCACTTCCAGTTGGGCATCCCTTTCCACCCACGCAGCTAATAGCTATACAGCCCTCTGCTTTGAAGTGAGTGTATGTGTGACCCTAACACCCTATATGCGTGAACGGGGGCTGAACGGGGGCTGAATACGCTGATAAATAATTCCTTCTTTCCATTCATAGTTGGAGGTCTCCTGGGTCAAGTCTTACACCTACATCTGGTGCACTGAGAACAGAATTCATGACAAGCCGCTGAGGGAGAACCACTGTGCACCATAGGCTGTCTTTGTTATTTTGCCCCAACCCCCATTCCCATTGGCCCACTTCCTGGGAAGCAGTCTATCTGTTCTCCTTGGAGAACAATATTGGTAGTGGTCGGACTTTCCTCAGCATTGCTCCCTCTGGGCCGGAACTATCAGGCTAGTGCACGTGTGTGTTTGGCTACTGACAGGAAGAACAGTTCTTTCAAAGTTAAAGTATAGAGCTCACTAACACGTCTGAGTGAGGTAATGGCAAATGCCACTTTCCAAGACAGATATTGAAGGGGACATGAGTGAAGAGGCTCAAAAGGGAGACCTATAAATCTGGTTAGAGCGAGGTTAAGGTTCCAAGAGGGTGCTGGAGGAACCTGAGGAGTAACGACGCTTTTCAAACCTTCCATAAAAGCCTTAATGAGTGGGATTTTGAACAGTGAGGAAAGCTGTCTGTTTTGGAGATAGGCAGGCATTGCGGCAAGGTGTAACTTAATGGAAGTGTAGACTAAATTAGCCTTTTGCAAATGAAGTAGGTAGAAGATAATGTCTTGCACCTTAGCTTTCATTGGTTCAATTTGTTTAGGGTGACAGTAGTAAACAAAATGTTTCCACTTTGCAGCATAACATGCTCTAGTTGTGATTTTGCCTGCTTGGAAATTAAGATACCCAAACTCTATGAGCTCTGCTAAATTTAGAGCTTTGGGGTCTGGGTGTCTGATTTGTCCTTGATTCGGAGTATGAAGCTATGGCTTGTTTGGGAGCTTCTTGTGAGAAACTACTGAGAGATCTAGTAGTGTTGTGAACAAGGGCTGATTCACCCCGCTGGGAGCTACTAAGGAGCATGGTGAGAGATGTTTGCCTGAGTCTCCGAACCAGAAAGGGAATAAGGGAGAGGTGAAAAAGTGCATGCAAATATCCCTGACCAATTTATCCATAGTGCATTGCTCTTGGATAGGGGGTGTGGGTATCTGTAGATGAAGTTTAGGCATTTTGTTTTTTTGGCTGCGGTGAAAAGGTTTATTTGAAGAAAAACCCACTTTTGAAAGTAGGGAATGAGGACTTGTGGGTGGAGTTCCTACTCGTGGGTCGGTTGCTGCATCCTGCTGAGGAGGTCTGCAAAATCTCAGCAATAGCTTGGGAGAGTATGGCTCGGGCCTCCTCCAAGACCATAGACCGCACCCGCGCAACAGAGTCGAAGAATGGGATTATAGACCTAAAAGATATGCAGTGTTCAGTGAGCGCAGTGCCAGGCTGGCAGAAGAAAACATCTTCTTTCCCAAGGTACCCAGCCTCTTGGATTACCTGTCACCGGAGAGTGGTAGGGAATGCACCAGGATATATTCTGTAACCAGAGTCTTGGATGACCAATCTCTCCAGTGTAGTGAGCTGGGTGAGGTAGTTAGGGTCCCCTGGGGTGGGGCAATGATGGCAGGTAATTGTCATTCACAGGAACCCCTGTGAGGGCCTTGTTAAATAGCAGAAGCGGTTCAGATGGGCTCAATCCCAGTTGAAGCATCATTACATTAGTCTTGAATGCCACAGAGGGCAGCTGAAGGTCTAGGACCTTGGTCGCCCTTGTTACCACCACAGGAAATGAGGCTCCCTCCTCCGTAGCCACCGTAGAAGGAGAGAAAAAAACAATATCTGGGAAGGACTTCAGATCAATGGCATCGCCTTAGTTTCACAGCAGGTGTGTCCTCAGAGACATCTAAGGACTGTAATCATCAGGGTGGAGTGGTCCTTCCCAATCATCCCCAAGTCCTAGCCCATAGAAAAAGGGCACATGCTCTGTCCTGGAAGAAATGCCTCTAGTCAGACCACACCCTCTGTGTCGGAGTCGAGGATGAGTATTGGGACAGCGCCAGGGTAGGTTGAGGTTGTTCGACTGGTGTCGGCCGGATCTGTCCATGGATCCACTGGGCCGGACAAGCTATGGGGGTGAGTTTATGGGCTGAAAACTAGAAGGGCCCCCCTGAACCTTTGGGCCCCAAAGGCGCGCCAGCAGAGATGGCCCAATAAAATAATACATAGCCTCATAAAACTCACATACTTTGGCGGGGGTTGCTCGGACTCCAGAAAACTCAGGAATGTGTGAAGACGGCATTATCGCAGGCCCAACTGCGGAGCCATGCCTCGTTGCGTCAGATGACATAGACGGACAGGGCACAGCGGAAGTCCTCTTTAACTTCTAGTTCTTTTTTTTTGTGGGACTTACCCAAACGCCCAGATGACTTCCACTGTGAAGACAAGCACCTGGAATCGCTCCACAACTGGTCCCGGGACTTTCCTCTCGACCAGGATCGAGAAAGTTGTGGGTAAGCATATCGAGCAGCAAAGACCTTAAGGGACTGCTTCCACAAGGCCTTGGCACGACAATCGACACAGGTCTTGGTGTTGTTGTCATGCTCGAGATACCAAAGGCCTATGAGGTGTGGCCTCATCACCAACATTTTCTGGTGACAGGAGCTACAGGGTTTGAAACCAGTCTTCCTAGCAGACATCCCTGCCACACCGCAAGACATTGTCTCAAATAATCTTCGACAAAAGGTCAAAAAAAGGTCAGCCAAAAATTGACTGGGGGAAGCTCCTCTCCAGATCTGCAATGACTGTCATGGAAAGAAAGAATTAACGTCAGAGCGCTGGGGTAGCACCTTTATAGGAACTGTGAGCATAACTTCCAGCACAGACGCCCCTGATGATGCTACCTAAAGGTAACATAACATAACACTGTATGTGGTGGCCACTATGGTAATCTTGACATTACAGCAGTGCTAAGTGTAAGCAGTTTATTCAGACTGGTTTCCTTTCTTTAGAAGCAACTCCCATTATAGATTAGGCTGGAAATGTATGCAGTAAACGTAAAGAAAGCTATAAATGATAAGAATTGATTTTTTTTCCTACCTGATTAACATTTCCTCCCCTAACGTTCTGAAATGCTGCCGGAGATTGGAAAGGCTACAAATCTGGGTATGTGGGGCGGGTACCTTGCAATGCAATTGAAAATTATTTTTCACATTTTTGGAAACAAACAAAATAATTACTAGTTTTATAAAGGACAAAATAACATGACGGAAAAAATAGAGGAACATCTCCTATTTGTTTGTTTCACTGTGCTCCAAGCAATAGGTAGTTGCAACATAAAGTACTAAACACTTGCAGAGGTCAGCTATGGTTAATTTTAAAACTTTTAATGTGCATGATTCATATGTACAGTAAAACATCCTCCTGTGAAATAGAGGCTGTTGAGAATGAGCGATACTTTAAATGTCTCTCCCAGGCGAAATCGTTACCAAGTTTAAAAATAGCAATAATACACATCTCAACTCCCCATCCATCTGTGCAATCATCAACATATTTACATTGCGGGGTCGCATGGAGATATCTTGCAAGTGTTAAATGGAAAAAAGATAAAAATGAACATGACGGCAGGAATGTCAAACGTTAAAGGTTTTTTCGGTATAAAATATCATCCTCTCTGAAACCCCATTACCCCTTTGATTTGCAGCCAGCCACGCAGATAGATCACAATGATAAATCACACAAAATTTGAATGTTCTTAAAAAAGACATCTTCTTTAAAGTCATACCTACAGCATGATATTAACTGTAGGATGGAAATGGAAGCTGAGATGTCATCGGTATTAATTCATTCTAGCAAGCATTAGGATCCTAAAATGAGAAGGAAAAATAATCTTTGTACTCAAAGTTTAAAATATATCACTCCATCAAAAGACTGAAATCCAGTTAAGAAGATTCTCATACTTTCAAAAAGATGCGCTTCCAGAGTTTAGCAGATCAAGGGTGACTGTGTGCTTAGCGCAAGACTTTCTAACCATTGGTAAAGAACTATTAACGTAAAGATAACGAGGTATGATGTGAGCTGGGCATGATCATAGGCTGAAAGGGGTTTCTGTACCTCACTCCTTCTTGCCTTTTCCATGCAGATACAATTTCCTGGCGCATCTGTACAGGAGCAGAATCAGGCTTTCCAAATTAACAGGTCACTATCTCAAGACTTAAAGGCCATGCTTCAAACCACCTAAGAAACTAGACTTTAGGTACTGAAAATTCTGTACATGTATCCATTGAGAACAAACAAATCAACATGATTACTCCAATATATGCTAGTTTAAAGGGCAACCCGATAAAAAACAGAAAAACCAAAAAAATTAGGATTAAAAAGAAAGATATGTTACTTTTTAGCACATTGTTATTGTGTAGGGAAAAAAGCGTCAGCTCATTGTGCTGGGCGCCCTTCTCATAAAACCGGAGTCTGGTCTTACTGAGAGAACTATTTAGTTAACTTACTTCAGTTCAATAGAGACAATAAGATAACTTTGCAGAATCTGTGTTCACGGCCCACTATCTACCCAGAGCCCCTCCCCTGCCTTTTATCAGCAGGTATCAATGTTTTCTATAAAAAGACACAATGACAACAGGGAGTCGAGGGCAGCAAGATTCATGCAGTTAGATTTCTCTTAATAAACTAACGTGCATTCCGAATAAAATGATAGAACAGTAGTCAGCTGAACACAGGCAAACTTCCTTTAGAAGTCCTAATACAATAAATAAACGTTTTTTCTTCATTAAATGTTCTTTCTATTATGAGTAGAAATGATGCTTTACCATTTGAACCAATTATGGGCGACACGAAAATCGCTCAATGTATTAAGATGTATAACAAATAAGAATAAAGATGGATGGTAAACACTTGGTAAACACTTGCCAGCACTACATGAAAATCCTTTTATGGCCAGGGCATTATAAAATAACCAGTTCACTGTCGAAGTGTTTAAACATCCATGGTCAGGGCAGGGCTGTTTCAGAATTGTGCTGATAGGCCGTTCAAACAGGTTTCACTACTTTGTCTTGTGGTGTACCTATACAATGAATATGTTATATGTCACTCTCATAGAGCCATTAACATAAATACTGGATTTTGCGGTGGGTGGCATGAAAACAGGTCAACATTATTTTTAAAGAACAGTTGGAAAGAGGGGCTAAAGCACGTAAGGCTATGCTGTGTCTGGCTTCATTGTGACTTCTCCTCCCCCAAGCAGATGACCCGTGGGATTAACTTCTTAGTGGAAGATGAAGGGGGACATATATAACACTAAATTGTAGATGAGAAGCTGTCAAAAACACAGAGTGTTTCATCTTAAGGTTCAAAGCAACATCATAGACAAGCCGAGTTAGTCTCTCATAGTCTGTTTGATGCCACATGGAACCCCACAGTCGAAAAACACTGATGCTACTTACCTTTAATTGTAGATATTTCTACTTTCTGCACATTCTGCGCTGTGTAATGATTAAACCCTAGGGTCAACAAGGCTTTGTATGCTGAAGACACACAGAACAATGTAAAGATTTAATTTAACAAATCAACCGCTTGGTTCATATGGATGATAGCAAACCTCATATTTCACACTCTATGTTCCATAAGTTATTTAACTGTGTGTCACAACTGATTGGCCTCACAGGAATTATTGTTGAAACTAGTTATTTTCAAAATGTAGGCAAGTCATCAAAAGATCACATTTCTCTTCAACCTCCTGCCAACGGGTGCTCTGCGTCTATTGATTGGGGGGACCATGAGCCAATGAGGTAACTGATTTCCAAGAGCATTCAAGGTGAACTGCGGATTTGCTGGCCTTTTGAGCTCTATTAAACCTTTGCCCCAAAGGAAACAGAGCAAAGGATGATTTATCAGATTTCATATACTGAAAAAAGTTTATTGGCAGGTAGCTAATTTTTTTCATTGAAATAAGTTAGCTAGTAGAAGATCCCTAAAAGGATGTTCCGAGATGCCTTGGACATAACTACAAAAAGAGCAGACAGGGGTCCCGGATAGCCTCCATCCACCCTCTGCTGCTTTGTCAAGCCTGCAACAGGACTATTGTCACTTTAAGAAGACTCTTTGGTGCCTGCAGGAAATGTAGTCAGGACCTAAAGCGACCCCGGAGAACTGACAAACACTGGTAGGTATGCTGAGCCCAAAAGAGTCGTCTTCAAGCCAATATGACAGCTACTGGGTTTCGGGTCCGAAGAGAAGTACTGGAGCACCGACATTGTCTCTAATGTGGTAGGCAGAGGTCACACTACTTCCAGCTGTCAAGAACTTCACACTTACGACTATGTAACCCATAACTGTACTTGTTTGTACTGTGGATTGCTTCTTAATTGTCTAACATTTGTGGGCTGCAGCATCAACATTAGCATCACTGGAACTTGAACCTCAGGTTGGATGAGACTGCTGAAATTGGGGGTGCATCTTAAAAACCATAGATTCTTTGTACCTTTAGGCAACAAATCAAGAACAAAACTCTACAAATGAAAATAAAATCCCCGGTATGAGGCCATATTAACAATTCTATTTCTTGATTTGTGTTGCCTCTGTGTTGTTTTGGCTTTACGCACCATCGAGTGCTAATGCATATAATATTATGTTGCATCCCCATCTCCTACAAACGTATAGTTGTACATAAAGGAATTTAGATAGCCGTAGCAATAGCCAGTTCATTCAGTAAAGATAATGATCTTTCTCCTGACTCTCTTCTCAGTTCTCCTTCCTTCCAGCAAGTTACCCCATTTCCCTAATCCTCGTTTGGGCACTTGGAGCATCTGTGCTATTAGATTCGCACAACGGAGTCTGCACGACTGAAAGATGGGCTTCAGGAAAGTGCTTTCACTGTGGCATCTAATCCCACCAGTTCATTATCCAGTCCCTCATCCAACTATCTTCATGCTGTACTCCATAAGGCTCTCTGGGCGCCATGTGATCCCACTCTATGATCTCACTTTCATGCAGGAGTATTTCAGATCTAACCTCAAGCATTCAAGCTCAGCAATCACCACGTCTTATGAAAGGGCTATAATATAGGGATTCACAGACTGATATGAAAGATATGATATGAAAGCAATTTATAATGCGCAAACAATAACCCGCAGGTATCAAGGTACCCCGACTGGAATGTCCCAAAAAAGAAGAAATCATACAAAAAGGAATATGCTACTTACCAGTATGCATCTGTTCTTGGCATAGAGGGCTGCAGAGTGGTACATTATGAATAGATCGCCATCTGGTGTTGGGCTCGGATGATTGCACTTGTTTTTCTCTTGGAGAGTCTTTTGTAGCTTGGTGAGTCCTCCTTTGGTTGCTAGTGCGCATGGGCATCGGCTCCATCCTTAGATTGTTTTGCCATAGTAGGGTTAGATGGAGTAGTATGATAGAATACAGATAGAAATGCCCATGTAAGTGTATCTAAATAAGATATTGTTGGAACAGACACAGGTTTCCGGGGAGGCTGGGAGGGCATGTACCACTCTGCAGCCCTCTATGCCAAGAACAGATGCATACTGGTAGGTAGCATATTCCGTTCGAGGCATATGGGCTGCAGATGGTACATTATGAATAGACTATACAGCAGTTCTCTCCCTAGCGGTGGTCGCCCGTGTCTGTTGCAACAGTCTGAAATAAAGTCTTTAATACAGCTTGTCCCACTCTAGCTTGTTGTGTTGTGTGCACATCTACACAATAGTGCTTTGTGAAGGTATGCGGTGTAACCCAGGTAGCTGCTTTGCATATGTCATCTAGTGGAATGTTTCCCAAGAATGCCATAGATGCTCCTAGTTTACGTGTAGAGTGAGCTCTAGGAGGAACAGTTAATATCCTCTTTGCTTTTAAGTAGCATATTTGTATACATTTTACAATACATCTGGCAATGCCTGCTTTAGAGATGGGATTGCCCTTATGTGTAGGAGAAAACGCTACAAATAGCTGTTTTGTCTTTCTGAAAGTTTGTGTTCTTTCTATATAATACAATATTGCCCTTCTGACATCCAATGTATGTAGGGCCCTTTCCGCTACTGTCTGTGGTTTTGGAAAGAAGACCGGTAGTTCCACTGACTGATTGATGTGGAATGCTGAAATTACTTTAGGCAAGAATTTTGGGTTTGTTCTAAGAACCACTTTGTTTTGGTGTAACTGTATGAATGGTTCTTGAATTGTAAACGTTTGCAACTCACTTACTCTTCTGAGTGAAGTGATAGCTACGAGGAAGGCCACCTTCCATGTGAGGAATTGTATTTCACACCTATGCATAGGTTCAAAGGGTGGTCCCATTAGTCTGGTAAGTACTATGTTGAGATTCCAGACTGGGGAGGGTGGTAGTCTTGGTGGAATGACTCTTTTGAGTCCTTCCATGAAGGCTTTAATTGCTGGTACTTTAAACAGGGAAAGATGTTGTCTGTTTTGTAGGTACGCCGCTATAGCTGCGAGATGAACTCTATAGCGGTATATGCTAAGTTACATTGCTGCAAGTGTAGTAAATAGCAAATAATCTGTTTAGTGGATGCGTCCAGAGGGTTGATGTGATTACTGTTACAGTGTACAGCAAACCTTTTCCATTTTGCTGCATAGCATGCTCTGGTGGTAGGACGTCTTGCTTGTTTAATGATTTCCATACATTCTGGAGGTAAATCTAAATATCCAAACTCTATGACCTCAGGAGCCAGATCGCTAGGTTCAATTGTTTGGGATCTGGGTGCATTATTTCTCCATGGTTCTGTGTAAGGTGCATGGGTAATAATCTTAGCTTTTGATGTGGCACTTGTGAGAGTTGCAGTAGCCTGGTGAACCACGGCTGTCTTGCCCACGTGGGTGCTACTAGTATCATTGTCATTGAGTGCTGTTGCAGTTTCCGAACCATTAATGGAATTAGTGGGAGAGGGGGAAAAGCATAAGCAAATTTGTTGGACCAGTTTATCCATAGTGCATTGCCCTGGGACCGGTGGTGTGGGTACCTGGATGCGAAGTTTTGGCATTTTGCGTTCTGATGATTGGCAAACAGATCTATCTCTGGTTGCCCCCATCTTTGGAAGAATGGCTGCAGTATCTGGTCGTGCAGCTCCCATTCGTGTACTTGTTCTGACTCTCTGCTTAGGATGTCTGCTATCTGATTTTGAACTCCTGGTAGGTGTTCTGCTAACAGATAGATCTTTTGAGGAATGGCCCATCTCCAAATGTCCTGTGCTAGTTTGGATAGTTGGAGAGAGTGTGTCCCCCCTGTTTTTGAATGTAATACATTGCAGTCATGTTGCCTGTTCTGATCAAGACTGCCTTGTTGGTTATTTGCATTTGGAAAGCTTTCAATGCTAGAAATACTGCTAGTAGTTCCAAGTAGTTGATGTGCAGTTTCTTTTGTTGCACACTCCATTTCCCCTGCACTGTGTATTTGTCCATATGCGCTCCCCATCCGGAGAGCGATGCGTCTGCTGTCAGTATCAGTTGTGGAATCGGTTCTAGGAACGACCGTCCCTTGGAAATGTTTGTTGTGTTCCACCATTCCAGAGAGCGATGCGTACAGTCGTCTACCAACACCAGATCTGTAATCTGACCTTGAGCCTGATTCCACTGTGTCGCTAGACACTCCTGTAGTGGACGCATCTGTAGTCTGGCATGTGGTATTAGTAGTATGCAGGAGGACATCATGCCTAACAGCTGCATAAACACTCGTGCTGGTAGTGAGTGTTGTGGTTGAAATCTTTGTATCAACGTGACCATTGTTTTTATCCTGATTGGATTGGGGTATGCTTTGGCTCTTTCTGTGTCTATAGTAGCCCCCAGGTATTGTTGAATCTTGTTTGGTTGTAGGTGGGATTTCTTGTAGTTCACTGTAAACCCTAGGTGGTGCAGTAATTGAATGGTCTTCTGTGTGTTGTGAAGGCATTCTTCTTGTGACTTGGCCTTTATTAACCAATCATCCAAGTAAGGGAAGACATGTATTTGTTGTCTTCTTAGGTGTGCTGCAACCACTGCTAGGCATTTTGTGAACACTCTTGGTGCCGTTGTGACCCCAAACGGAAGGACCTTGAACTGATAATGTTGTCCTTCCACTACACACCTTAGGTATTTCCTGTGGGCTTTGTGAATTGGGATGTGAAAGTAAGCGTCTTTTAGATCCAGTGTAGAAAGAAAGTCCCCTTTCTTCAGTAAAGGAAGTACTTGTTGGAGCGTGACCATGTGGAAATGTTCCGAATTTATGTATGCATTGAGAGGTCTGAGGTCTAAGATTGGTCTTAGAGACCCGTCTTTTTTGGGGATTAGGAAGTATAGAGAGTATACTCCTGCCCCTTGTTGATGTTTTGGAACCTTCTCTATGGCATGCTTTTGTAGCAGTGATAGTACTTCTTCTTTTAACAATGTCGGATGGTCTTGACTCACTGGATGCTGTTTGAGGGGGATGTTTGGTGGGGTAGCTGTGAGTTCTAGGCAATAACCATGTTGGATAATTTGTCTCACCCACTTGTCTGATGTGATGTTTTCCCAGACAGGTAGGAACTGTGATAGACGTCCCCCGACCGGTGTTATATGGTCTGGGGGAGTTGTATTAAGTCACTGTTTTGGGGTTGGGGAGTTGCGGTTGTTATTATTTCCGCGACCTCTACCCTTGTTGTTGTTACCTCTGTAACTGCCTCTTGAATTACCTCTGGGTGATGTTGGTGTAAAAGAGGTAGATTGCGGACTTGTTCCTGTACTTTTTGAGCCCCCTCTATAGGTGGATCTACGAAAGGAACCCCTTTGTGTTGGCTGTTGTAATGCTCCCATTGACTTAGCCGTTTCTGTGTCTTTTTTCATCTTTTCTAAAGTCTCATCTGTGCCTGAGCCGAAAAGTGTCTTCTGATCAAAAGGCTGGTTCAATAAAGATGATTGTACTTCTTGTTTGAACCCTGAGACTCTAAGCCATGCATGTCTTATCATGATACTGGTGTTGATGGATCTTGCTGCAGTGTCTGCTGCGTCCAGGGAGCATTTAATGGAAGTGTTAGTTATTATCTTTCCTTCCTGTATAAGCTGATCTGCCCTTTTCTGATGTTCTTTAGGGAGATGTGTGCTGAGCTTTTCTAACTCATCATAATGCCCCCTATCATAGCGTGCAAGTAGCGCTTGTGTATTGGCTATGCGCCAGCTGTTTGCCGCTTGTGATGCTGCTCTTTTCCCTGATGCATCTATTAATTTTGACTCTTTATCAGGTGGAGGGGCTTCTCCCGTAGATAATGAGTTTGCTCTTTTGCGAGCGTTGTAAACCACAAGTGAGTCCAGAGGTACCTGACCCTTGATAAATATTGGGTCCTTTGGAGCTGCCTTATATTTGTTATCAATTCTTGGGTTTAACACCCTAGCCCTCACTGGGTCTTTAAATATGTATGTTGTGTGACTGAGAAGACCCTTCAGCATAGGTAGAGTGCCTGATGTTCTTTGTGCAGTAGGTAGTGTCTCTAATAGGAAATCCTCTACTTGAGGTTCTGTATGTAGGTCTACCTTATGATATTTTGCTGCCCTATTAATGAGCTGTACAAAACCTGTGTTATCATCAGGTGGTGAAGGTTTTGAGGGGTATAACTGTGGGTCGTTGTCCTCATCTGACCCTACGTCATAATGCTCCCATGGGTCTTCCTCATCTGGGATAGATTCATCGTCCCCATGAGGTTCCCCCTCTCCTGTGTCACTGTCTACATCTGTGTGAGGTGTAGATGGTCTTGGTGTAGAAGGTAGAGGAATAGTTGGCATAGTGTGAGGAATAGGAGAAGAGGGTGTGACTCTAGGTCGAGGAGAAGTAGGAGGAGTTGTATTTGTCCCCATTGTTCTCTTCTTAGAAGGAAGAGCTTTGTCCTCTAGCTGTTCATTCTTCCTCTTCTTCGTCACCACTTTGCCAGTTTGTGGATCAATAAACAAAATCTTTTGTTTCGGATCTGTTTGTTGCTCCTGTGTCGGTACCGAAGCTTTTGGTTCCGAAAGGTGCCTTTGCTTCCGATCGTCAATGTTCGGTGTCTTCGGCACCGAGGATTTGCTCGAGTCCGATTTTTTCGGTGCCGAGTGAGTCTTCGACGTCGAAGCATGTTTCGGTTTGGACATGAAATGTTTCGATCCCGAGCTTTCCCTTGCATGAAGCTTCGGTGTCGAAGTCGATGTCGACCGTTTCTCGGATCCGAGATGGTGGGAGGCCGTGAGTTTCGGTTTCAGTTTCGTTGCCGGGCCCGAAGGCGGGGCGTCGGAAACTTTTTTCTGCGGTTTGACCGAGCTCGAAGGTGGGGTCGTTACCGCACGGGGTCGGTTTTTTGGTAAGGGGACGTCGTCACTCACGGTTTGTTGAACGTCGAGTTCTTCGACCTCCGACTCGTCCCCTTCCGACCCCGACTGTTCTTCATGATCCTCTTCTTCTTCGAGGTTCTGGTCTTCGAACAGCTCCGGGATCGCCTCCAACTGCATTCTGGAAACCTCATGTCTTCGAGCTCGACGGTTTCGAATCGTCGTCTTGGAAGAAAATGCTGCGCAAGCTTCGCAGTCCCTGGATTCGTGTTCAGGCGACAGGTAGGGGTTGCACACCTCGTGTAGGTCCTTGTGTGGGAACTTAGCACCACACGTTGGACATTTCTTAAATGGAGTCCTTTCCATGGACTCCGGGCTTGGCCACGTCGAGAAAGGCCTCCTGTTCGTCGACGTAGCTCAAAGTTTTTCTTTGATGTTGGAATCGAAACGCGTCGGAATGGAAATGAAATCGCGTTCGATAACAATACCGTCAAATTGGAAAGGGAATACGCCCGAAAAGTCACTTCTTTCCGAAGTCGATCTGGAGCGCTTCAATCCTCATCCGAACCCGTGGGCGGAAAAAAACAATCTAAGGATGGAGCCGATGCCCATGCACACTAGCAACCAAAGGAGGAGTCACCAAGCTACAAAAGACTCTCCAAGAGAAAAACAAGTGCAATCATCCGAGCCCAACACCAGATGGCGATCTATTCATAATGTACCATCTGCAGCCCATATGCTTCGAACACATATTGACACACTTACTAGAAGTCCTGAGTGGCTGCCAGTTTAAAGGTGGCGATGAAGATTGTATTGAATTAGGAATGTAGGCTGTTTCTGAATAATGACATGTGGATTCTTTAGGTCTTCTGTAAATATGTGTGTCCATGCTCACCTACAGCTAAGGTAATAATAGTGTTTGACATTTTAAATTGTATGTCTCCTCTTGCCTGCCTTTCTAGGTTTATCTAGGATTTTGTGCAGGATCCTAAGCATGTATTTACTAGTTTGAACCGTATTCTATCTTTAATACACTGTTTTAGTGTTTCTGTTCCACCACTCCTCTAACGAAACAACGCCATAGTGTTTGTCCTTATGATGATAACAATCGCCCACCAACAGAGAGCAAACCATCGAACTTTTCGCGAGATACCACAGTCAAGAGCTTGCATCCATTCAGCAGTTGAGGAACCCAAAGGATTACGAATCCAATAAGCAGGAATGTGAAGAATGCACACCCCTTCTACTACACTCTGGTGGACAGACTGCCCACAGCCTACCACTCTACACCCAAACATGCAAGACACCTTCCACTCCGTGCCTAACAATGCGAGCAGGGCAGTGAGAGTAAAGCAAGCCCCTGGGAAGTGTGCAGGCCAACGCAATGCTTCTAAGCAGCAAAGCCCTACAAACCACAACAGAATTACAGAAAAAATAAAGTATATTGTTACACAATAAATTTAATTAACAAGACAAAAAAGTAATAACCATTATGCCACTGAAATTGGAGAGGATCTGTTAAAGGGGGCAAAGAGCATATACCCAGTCCATATAAAACAATAGGGGCAGTAATTCCAATTGGAATGATTGGGAGTGTGAAAAATTAAGACCCTCACACATTTACTATGACCTACTACCAAAGCAAAGCAGACCGGCAAATGTGTGCAGTAGAGAACGCTAGCACCTTTTGAAGTGTTTACCTTCTGGGTTTGAAACCCTTCTGCAGATCCAATCAGCTCACCCAGTCTAATTCTAAGGTTGTATATAGTCTGTGTTGATACGAAGTTCTCCGATTCCACTGAAAGGTAGTTAGAAGAGCTTTACAAAACCAGAAACATACCATTTTTTTTTTTTTTAAATATATTTTTATTGCAGGAATCAGCCAAAATTACATATCGGACTAGCAATACAGGTACAATCAGAAAATATTGGACACATCCAATCCCCCTTTTAAAAAACCAAATGTGTACACAGCCATTCAGCCCACAACCCGAGGGTCGGGCGGCGAACACCAGAGGGGATCTGATAGAAGGTCGAAGCTGGTCCGGATAATCCAATGGTCTTCATCTGCTTTTCTAGATCAACCTACAAAAAGGGCAAAAGAACCCCCCCCCCCCCAACAGCCCAATGGTTCAACTAGTACCCCCCCCAACCCCGCCATCAGTGTGTGTTGTAGTGCGTGTAGGAAAGCCTATGGGAAAAACCCCAGATGATTCTATAGAGAACTGAAATATGATTGATTATCGGGACTCGGGATGTGCCGCATCTTCACTCTCGGAATCGCTGGAAGCGCAATAATCTCTAAGGGCCTGCACTAACGTCTCCCATTCTAGTGCTGATTCCAGCGCTCTCTCGTTATGCTGCCGCCTAGCCAATTGGTATCGCAGAGTACTCTCCCCCGCCGCCCATTTCAAAAGTTTGCTGTGCCACCTAACCCCTGTCGGACCAACTCTTGCCTTCCAATTCCTGGTCACCTCTCGTTTAGCGAGGAGAAGCCCTAAATCAATAAATTTACTTGAGATTTTATTTTTGGGGGTATGCGGGAACCAGTGTAGGAACCCCACCGCCGCATCAACCGATAAGGACCTCCCCGTCACCCTATTCAGAGTGTCCCCTACCCCAAGCCAATAGGAGGACAGCGCCGGACAAGACCACAACATATGGAGGAGGTCCGCCTCAGGCGCTCGGCACCTGGGGCATTCTGCAGAATCCGTGGCAAAATACTGCTGGATCTTCGCCGGGGTCAAATAGGCCCTGTGGAGTATGTAGAAGTGGACCAGTTGGAAGCGGGCATGGCGTGCGCCCTTCCAGGCCCGACGCATGAGTTGTGACCAGGTCGTCTCCGGTATCTCCTTCCCTATGGCTGCCTCCCAGCGGGTCCGTAAAGTAGTGAGGGGGGTCAACCCTTCGTTAACCAATCTACTATACAGGCACGTGACCGTCTTGACCGTCCCCGCAGACATCATCACATACTGGCACACCAGGGACGTAGGCGGCTCCTCCAACCCACTTTTCCAGTGCGCCTGAATCGCTCGAACCAGAGCTGTGTGCAAAAGGAAGTCGCCTCGGGGAACGTCGAAGCGGTCTATGATCTCTTGGAAGGGCAATAACTCCCCGTCTTCATAGAGGTCCCCCACCAACTGCAATCCCGCGTTTTCAGGTGCATATGGAAACCTCAACTGTCCCCGGGCGTGGGCGTGATTCCAACATAATCGAATGGTCTTTTCCTCGAGCGTCAGGTCCTGCAAGGCCAAACGTTGTCGCAATGCGATGAAGGAGATAACATGCCTAGGCATCCCCGTGCCCCTCCCGGTCTCCGGGCCACGAAACTCCCTCGCGACCTCCTGGGTGAAGGTCTGCAATTGCGCCGCCAGGTAATATTTCTCAAAATCCGGCACCGCAAGGCCACCCTCATATTTCGGTCTCATCAGGGTCTTGAGGGCCACTCTCCGGCGGCCCGAACCCCAAAGGAATCCCACCACCATGGATCGCAATAGCCGAAAGGTGGCCGGCGGGATCCAAATCGGCAGCGCTCGGAAGTAGTAGAGCAACCGGGGGAGTGCCACCATTTTCAACAGAGCGATCCGCCCTGCCACCGAGAGCAGCAAGGTAGCCCAAAAGTCCATGCTACCCCGCAACGCGCGAGTACAGCGGGCTATGTTCCCATCCAAGAGGTCAGTGGGGTCGTGGTATATATATACCCCCAGGTACTTGAAACAGTCAGGTTCCCACCTAATTCCCCCACTGATGTCAGGTCTGGGCGTTCCCCTGCGGACCGGGAACAGACAAGTCTTGGCCCAATTCACCCGAAGGCCCGAGACCTCCCCAAAAGCCGTTAGCGCCGACACAGCCCCATTCAAGGCAGTAATTGGGTCCTCAAGGAAGAGCAACAGGTCATCAGCATAAAGCGAGAGGTGATGCGGGCCAGATGGTGTCCGCAAACCGTTAAAGGAGGCCCCGGACCGGATCAGCAGCGCCAGCGGCTCCACCGCTAGCGCGAAGAGTAGCGGGGATAGCGAACAGCCCTGCCTCGTGCCTCTCTCCACCGGATATTGCGGGGAAATCAATGGGCCTGCCCTTACCCTGGCCGACGCCGAGGCATACAAAACCGTGGTCCACTTGACAAAGCCCTCCCCCAGACCGAAACGCAGCAGTACTCTGCGCAGGTAGTCCCATTCAGACTATCAAAGGCCTTTTCCAAATCCACCGAGAGAACCACCGGGCACGGGGCTTCTACGTGCGGTTCCCCCAGTAAGCGAAACAGCCTGCGAATATTCATGGTTGTGTTTCGCTTGGGAATGAATCCAGCCTGGTCCTCGTGCACTTAAGAGCGCATGTGCCCCAGCAGCCTCGATGCCAATATGCTGCTCAGGATCTTATAATCGACCGTCAGCATTGATAATGGTCGGTAGGACGCCGGGTCGGTCGATTCTCTTCCAGGTTTGAGGAGGAGAACCACTAAGGCCTCACACATCGAGCCGGGGAGGCGACCCAATCGCTTCGCCTCTCTGTAGACTATCAACAGCCGAGGCGCCAAGAGGTCCGCGTAGGTAGAGTAGAATTCAACCGGAAGGCCATCCAGACCCGGGGTCTTATTCCTCGCCATCCCTTTAATGGCACTACGAATTTCACCTAGTTCGATGTCGGAGCCTAGAGCCTTCGCTACTTCCGGCTCCAGCGTTGGCAACTCTAGGGGTTGCAGGTACTCATCAATCAGGTCGGGGTCCCTGGACGAGTTACTGCGGTACAGTTGTTCATAGTAGCGCAGGTAGCAGCCCAAAATCTCCGGCTGAGTGTGCACCTCAGACCCCTCTGCCGTGCGCATGGACGTCGTCAGAGAGGTCCGGCGCGTAGGATTGGCTAGCCACGCTAACAGCGCGCCCGACCTATCCCCCTCCGTGAGCGACCTAGTAGTGTAGGCCTTATAATCGAAGCAGCGCAGCCCTTCGACTTCCGCCGCCACCGTCTCTCTCGCCGCCGCCGTACGCTCCTGGAGTTCAGGATGACCGGGGCGGCGAAGTTCCATCTCGCGGAGCTTCCGATCAGCCGCGGCCAAGTCATCAAGGATGACTCGCCGCATGCCCACTTTTTTAGAAATGCAGTAGCCCCTGATCACCACCTTAAAGGCGTCCCACTCTAACGCTCTCGATCCCGCAGTACCCCCATTGGACGCAAAATACTCCGAGATTTTCTCCTCTAGGTCCGCCTTAAAGACTATGTCCTCCAAGATCTCCGGGCGCATTTTCCAGGTGGGCACAGCAGGAACCCCAGGAAACCAGCGGAAGTCCATCAGGAGGGGGTTGTGGTCCGAGATGGTCCTGGCCAAATATTCAGAGCAGACCGCAGCGGATACCAACTCCACCGATCCCAGAAACCCATCTAGTCGCACGTGCAACTCATGTAGGCCAGAGAAATAGGAGTAGTCTCTAGAGTCGGGGTGCTGCGCCCTCCAGATATCCGTGAGCCCCCAGTGCGTCTGCCATTCCTTCCTCCCTTTTGCCATCCGGCGGACTGGGGAGTCGGGGAGGGGGGGTGCGAGCGGTCGGCCTCTACGTCCACTACTGAATTAAAATCACCACCGAGTAGGAGTTTTCCCGAGAGAAAGTGGGCCAACGAACCCGATAACCCGGAGAGGAAGGCAAGTTGGTCCACATTAGGTGCATAAATGCAGCAAATGTTTAAGTCCCTACCCCCCAGAGTGCCTGTGAGAGCCACGTAGCGACCCTCCGGATCCACCACTGATTTCGGAACCTGAAAGGGAACCCCAGCCCTGATCCATATTAGCGTCCCCCTTGCATACGCTGAGTGCGAGGTATAGAAGACCTGCCCTCTCCATCTACGCTGTAGCGCCGCCCCTTCCGCCTTGTTGAGATGAGTCTCCTGCAGCAGCGCTATCTGCACCCCTCTACGCACTAGATAAGCGTGGACTTTGTGTCGTCTAGACATAGTGCGAAGCCCCCGTACATTCCAAGTGATGCATTTCACATTAGCAATATCAGCCATTGTCCCATATTGTCTGTTCCGGGCTTCCCCACCAAGGCTCCAACAAAGAATGAGCGACAGTCAAGTCAACACTGATGGCGGCCATTTTCCCCAACAAAAGAGCAACACCCGTCTGAAACAAACCCCTTCCCACCCTCCCCAGAACAGGACCCAAATAGTTCCATCTAGTTCCCATCCAAACCATATCCCCAACAACCCCACAATCCCCGACTAATCCTGCGGTCGCCACCGCAGGGAAGCCTTAAGGGCTAGGTGCGGGCTGGGCGCCAGTAATGGGCCCTCGATACTCGGGCTGCCGAGACTAAATTGAGCCCAAAACAAAAAGCTACAGCTCGATCGGGGCCCCCCCCTCCCCCCACCGGATTTCGCAATCAATCGTCTCCCCTACCACCCCCGCCGCAAACCCCCAACCAAACTGAAGTAGCTCACCCAGTCATCCCTGTCCATCCAGCATGCCCTCAGCCGAGTCTGGAGTAACCACTGGCAAGTGGACACTATTGGTCTCGGATTCCTCCGTGTCTGTTTGCGCCCCCTCGCCTCCGGGTTCCGATTCCTCGACAATGGGGCCACTTTACGAACCAGACAGAGTAGACACCATCTCCAGTACTCCTCGCCGCTCCGTCATTGTCTCCACAGTCGAAGGCCTGCCTGGCTTGCCACGGCGGCTGCGGAGTCTCTTGGAACGACGTTGTTGCCCAGGTTCCACAGCCAGCTGAGACGACGAGCCGAAACCATCTTTGCCGGCCCTATAAAGTTCGAGCCAGTTACAGACTTCCTCCGGGGAATCGAAGAACTGGGTTTTGTCGTCCATGATAATGCGGAACCTTGCTGGGAAAAGGAGTGAATATTGGATGCCCTCGCTCCGGAGCTCGCGCTTGATCGCCAGGAAAGAAGCCCGTTTACGCTGGGTCTCATGTGTAGTCCGGGAAAATGTTCACCTGGCTACTCTCCACCTGATAAGGGCCGTTGTGCCTGGCGGCACTGAGGATGAGGTCTCTGTCCCGAAAGTGCAGCAAACGCGCAACCACCGGTCGCGGGGCGCGGCCCTGCTGCGGCGGCCTCGCCGGCACCCTGTGTGCCCGTTCCAAGGTGTAGAAGGAGGACAGGCCCTCCGGAGCTACCTTGTCCCGGAGCCAAGCTTCCAAGTAGGCCACCATGTCGCCATCCTCGATCTTTTCCGGCAGGCCCACCACCCGAATATTGTTCCGCCTGTTACGTCCTTCAGCATCCTCCGCCCGTCTCTCCAGGGCCTCGATCCGGGACAGGGCATCCTTCATTGTCGCGGCCAGAGTCTTCTGTGCCGGCTCCAGGACCTTCACCGAGCTCTCCACCTCCTTAACCCTGTCCGAGAGTTTGCCGTGGTCTGCCCTGAGGAGGCCCAAGCTCGTCGCGACCTGGGCGATATCTTGCTGTAGGGCCGAGCGCGTGGTTGCGATCGCCTCCAGGACCCGGTCAAATTGTTGTTGTAGGTGAGGACCACCAGAGCTCTCCGGGTCACCTCGCTCATCCTTATCCGGCGCCTCCGTATCCGAGGCGGCCGGGGTGGTCCCTTTGGGCCCCCTCGGTTTCCCCATGGCGGTTGAATCCCGTGGAGGAAAGTTCGTCAGAGGCACCACCAAGTGTGGACGACGACTATGGCGCTCCTGGCATGCAGTGGTTCTGCAGAGGGCCGCCGATCGCCGTCGCCAGGGTCCGCTACTCCTCCGATTCCTTGGGCCGTGCCACCTTCGTGTCGTCGGAGGCCAATGAGGGGGAGGCGGGGACGATCGGCGCCAGGTCGGGTAGGTCCTCCTGGTCGATGAGGATCTGGAGCGAGAATCACCAGTGCCGCCGGAAACTCTGTGGCCCCAGGTCGCTGTGCTGCCCATGAAGTGCACAGGGTTTCGGCGAGTTCAGGCACTCAGTGGGGGGCAGTCGGGTGCGGCTCGAGGGATAGTCTTTCCACACAGGGCCTCCGGTCGTCCGTGTTCAGATTCCGACGAAAATTCGATGAACAGTACGTCTGGGGATGGCCACCGTGCTCGGGTCCTTCCAAATCGTCAACCAGACTAACGTGTCTCGGAGAGATAGGGTGTAGAGAGGAAGCGCGGAGCCCTGCTAGGCTCCCACGGGTCTAGGGTCTCGACAAAGCAATCGAGAAGGTCCGGGCGCCATCTTGGGTCCCGCTCCGCGGTCCCCTTAACTTCGGTTTTTCGTCGGCACAACCGGTTTTCAAGTATCACCGGGCGTCCCAGGAGGTCCCCACTGGTCCGATCTGCGGTTTGCGGGGGCTGGGGTGCCCCGCGGACTCCGATCTGCAGGATCAAAGCGGGCTCAGTCCCGGAGCCGAGCTCTCAGGCGACCATCGCCATCGGCGTCCAAGCCACGCCCCCAAAACCAGAAACATACCATAACTCAACTTCAAATAATCTGTTCGAGGTTAAATGCTCTGAGCAGGTCAAATCGTCTTTTATAAAAGTCACCTGCAACTTTCCTGAATCAATATGGCAGAGTTTCCTCATTATTAGATGTATATATTTCCCTAGGAAAAAGTAAGGCAAATGGGGAAAAACAGATACTACTTCGTGTAGTTTTTCTTTACTCTCTAGTTGCTTAATATCTGGTACTAAACAGCCTGTTTAAGAATGGGCTCATTTTACAAGGTTGCCGAAAAGTAAACCACCGAGTTTGCACAGCCTCACTTTACTACACGACTTTAATTTTAGGTTTGAATAAATAGTGTTTTCACAATTACCTTACAAACCGGGCCAATGGGATTCTGGAGCTGTCGAATTTTCCGCATAAATATAGGTTTGCCACACTTCCGACAATACCCATCATCTTCTGCATAAACTGCACATTGTAACCAAAAAGTTTTGAGCTCGAACTGATCAAAATTTACAACAGAACACTGCCACAGATGTTACTGCACAGTGGCAGGCTTTGTACTGCGCAGCGGCATGCCATCTTTCAGTCGTAGATTGCTGTAGTTAGGTTTTCAACTGATATTTATTCCTTTGTTTTTTTAGTTATTGCTAGTTTTATAAAACATGAATATGGCCCGAGGGTGCCAGAGCGCTGTACAGGATAAAAAACATAAAATAATTTATTAAAAAAACAAAAAAAATTCCAAGGCAGTGTTAATATGTAAACATGACAAAATTGTGGTGTAAACCTACAGCAAAATGTGCTGCTTTCTGTAACATTATTTGCCTTTTTTGAAATAAATTCAGTCAACCCTGCTGCATAATTTGGTCCAACTATGCCGCAAAATATCTAGGGGTCCTGCATAAGCTGACAGAAGCATGCAGTCCTTTAAATTGTCCGATTTTGGCAGGGAGGAGCCATTTGCATGTCTTATTGTCATAAAAGCTCAAGACGCATTTCCACACAGGTCTGTGATATAATCAATAAGACAGTAGAGGCATTCCTCAGAAGGAATGAGGGATGTCGTGCCTACCCCAACACAACAGGGGCCACACCCGGTAAATCTTCTCAGTCCCAAAAGAGATGATAGGTAGATCTTCTCAGTCCCAAAAGAGATGATAGGTAGATCTTCTCAGTCTCAAAAGAGATGATAGGTAGATCTTCTCAGTCTCAAAAGAGATGATAGGTAGATCTTTTCAGTCCCAAAAGAGATCATAGCATTTTGAAAGGAAAGGAGAACTGGCACGTGTCTCTACGCCTCTCCTTGCAAGCTAAACTCCGCTAGACTGGGAGCAATGGGAGTCAGACAAACCTGTCAAGAACCTCTTATCGATAAAATGGAGCCCTGCTCTTGCACCCCAAAATCAGTATGGACATACAATAAACAGAATTTTACACTTACTTGAATATTTATTTTGCAGTGTTTGTCTACAAAATAAGAATGATCATTATTATTGATTACTCAGCAGATATTATGCATATTAGTGTAAATGTCAGATAGGCTCCAAGCATATTTCATAACATGTCCCTAACCCACTAATGTACTCACTTTCCTAAGTATCTAAGTTCTGCCCTCCATCCAACTAATAGCGAGGTATAATTGTACCAAATCCTAAATCACATCAAGCCACTTATCATTTCCCTGTATACATTATACTGTCACAATTTGTATTTAAGTCCCTTTACATCTCCACTCAGTAACCGGTTCAGGTGTCTAACCCTGCACTTCACGGTACCTTATATTGCTTTATTGTTAATGCTGTCTTATGGAGCGGGGAGGGGTCACTTGTGCTCAACTCCTGCTTTGCAACAAAAACGTGCAAACAGTACCCCTTTGCAGAAACATACGGGAATCTAAAGAAGCTATTGCTACGTGTTTCCTTCTTTCTTCCAAGACGGACATGTACAAGGTCATCTTTCCTCGCAGCAGCGTTCACGCTGCGGGACCAGAGAACGGGAAGTCCTCCATCTCTCTTCGATTTGTTTGAATGGTATCAAAAACTGTTTCTAAGTAGAACACATGGCAATTGAGCACACATTTGTAAGCATAGCAGCCATCCAGTGAGCCTGTTTCTCTAGGTTCTATGCTTATTACACACATTACCTAATATAAAATGCCCTCATGTTTAAATACATTCAGGCCGGTCTTGTATGTAACATGCATCATCACACCGCTCTTAGTCAAAGTTTGTGTTTTTTAACGTGTTAAACAGCGATTAGAGGTTTTGCTCTGTTTAAATGCGGACTAAAGTAAAAAGACCGTCATCTGGCTGTTGTCTGTATATTTATTTCCTACTCCAAAATGGAAGTCTGCAAAGTACACCGATTTACCAGTGGCAAGAACACGCATAGAAATCCTTAGACCTCCAATCTGTGGCTTTGAACTTGAGCAAATCTCCTGGGTAATTTTATATTAAGCAGCCAAATGAAGCCTTCTTCCCCGTTTTGTGGTACCTCCTGTACTCATAAGGTAAACATCCGATTCCCACTCTCCTGTCATTCAGATTCCACCCACAAAGTCTTAAAAAACGATTTTGTGCTGACTGCTGGAAGTTTCAACCTTTATTTTCATCCTCCTACACTGAACAAGCTTCAAGTTGACAGCTAAAAATCATTACTCCACAATAGAACAAAGATTACATTTACCATCTTGTATTATCAATATGCAAATGCTGCTTCTACAAACACAAGGTCTGCTCTCTCTCGTTTCTTATCGCGCACAAATTTGCATCTCCGTACAGTGGGCTAGCTGTTTTAAAATGCATGCCCACAATTCTTTTTCCAAACTCAACCCTTGACATATCCTTTCACAACTTCAAGCTTTGAATAATGCAACAACCCTGCCTCCGAATCCGCTTAAACCAAACCTTTGTACAGCCGCAATTGTTTCAACTAATGCAAAAAATATTATCTACAACCAGACATCAATTAAAAGCAGAAACAAAGAAATATTTCAGCGTGAAAGTGTTTTATAAAGGCCTCTAAACAGCCACTCTTCACACAGGTCAAATGAAAAACTGCCAACCAGCTGGCTAATTTATTCCACACAGGTGTTTACTATTTTCAGCCACTTGCCTTTATTTGCAGCTCATTCCAAACACAGTATTTTTCCCTTGTGATGAATGCACTTTGTCCTACAGCCCGTCATTTCTTATTTGCACACTACATATTGTATTAATGTCCAGGAGAATTAATTTAGAACATGACTTACCTTCTAGGTTATGTACAGTGACATAATGAAAGGAACACACATTTGCAACAACGTCTGAAGCTATACAACCCAAACGACACTTCAAAATAAGAAATGCTTTCTAGAAGTAAAAGGGACTCCGTTTCAAGACTATCTCACGTTTCACACGTATAACTTCACAGATTTGGTAAGCATCCAATAACAAGCATTAGCAAAGCCAATAGGTCTGGCGTTGTCCGCCAGCCTTTTGAACATTCTTGTTTTTTTTTCCACCTTTGCAAACATTTATTGTTGGGAAAGTTTTCTTTTTTTGTTGTTTTTTAAATCTTTTTATTGATTTTTCAGAACAAAAAAATACATGGTACACTTGTAGTCATGCACAGATCCCATTTGCCAACATCAATTTGTATATACGCCATTAGGCAGCTGTATAGATTTACAAGATTTCACTAAAATAATCAACATTGTCTTTGTTGTGTGGGGGGTCTGACCACATAAATAGGAGAAAGGTCTGTCGACACAACATAATCATTAAAGTCTAAGATGCACATACAATATCAAAGTGGACAGTGGGGTGGCCTAAACAAGGATGACAGGAACAGACTTATAACTTCGCAACCCATCATGCACTAGAAGTCAGTCTCCCATTTCCATAATCAGAGAAAAATATCACAACATGGATATCGCAATTAAGCAGTCACAATTTCTCATGCAGTGGACGCAACGCCGACACTCCCCTGGGGACCTGTTTGAGTATGAGAGAGCAAGTAGTAATGCAATGGGGCCCATATATCTCTAGGTCTGGAGGTTACATGTAGCAACTCCCCATAAGTAGCAAGATGCTCTTGACAATAGATTAAGTCATCAAGCCATACCTTGAATTTGGGTGCCCTTCCTCTGCCCCATCTACTGCCACTCTCCTCTTCGCCAGCAACAGTGCCAAAGCCACGAATTTGCGGTGTGCCGCTTGTATCGGCTCGGTGTATCCCAGAAGTGCAAGTGTCGGTGATGGCTCTATATGGGTAGCTACTATTGTAGAGAGTGCAGTAAACATCTGCGACCAGTACAACTGTACCACAGCACAACCCATGCAAGATGTAAAAAATCCACCCAAGGTGCTCGGCAGCGATCACATGTGTCTGTATCCCTTAGTTTATACCTATGCATACGAGCAGGAGTGTAGTACAGCCTGTGAAGGAACTTGTAGTGTATTAATCTAAGTCTGCTACTGGCCGATACCCGCTTTGTCTGCTGTGAACAGAATTCCCACTGCCTATCTGTCAGTTCTATACCCAGTTCCTCATACCATTTATTCCTAGCTGGTGCGGCTACCTCGTCTCTCTGTCCATGAATTGTCCTATATATGACTTACATAAGATGTCTAGGTTTTGCGCTTTGGGGCATCAGTTGAAGCGGAGCGAGGATCTGGGGCTCCGCAGGGAAGTACGGGGTAATAGATCGAAATCCCTGTCGAAGGCGAATATACAAAAAGGTATCTAGTGGTGATTGCGGTATGTCCTGAGAGATGTGTGCCAGTGTGCGAAACTGCTCCTCGTGGTACAAGTCCCCCCATGTCCTAATCTTCGTGCGTTCTAAAAATTTGTGAAAGAGAACCCTCTGTAAGAGGGGTAATTTTGGATGGTACACCAGCGGCAGGAGTGGTGAGTAGAGCTTGGGTACATCCAATCTCTTACATATGTGTGCCCAAGCAGTAACTGTGCAAGTCACCGTTGTTGGTGTCTCAGCTCCGCTAGGGAGCGGTGTATACAGCGCACCATCTATGGGAACCGGTAGTGCAAGCCAGTGTTCCGCAGCCACTTGCGGCATATATCGTGGTTGCCCAACCCTCCCTGGGAGTACGGCCTAGTGAGGACATTCCACTGGAGTCTCGGGCTTTCCCCCCCCATACCAACCGTATTAGTTCGGTTTGCAGTTGTTTAAATAAATAAGCCCCTGGATGATACAGGATATTTAGAAATAGGTACAGTAGTTGGGGTAATATTACCATTTTAATCAGAGACGCTCGTCCCGCCATGGATAGGAGAAGTGTGATCCAGCGTGAGACCTTATCTGTGATGTGGACCAACGTAGTCCCGTAATTAAGACGAATGAGTTTGTCCCCATTTCGTGTAATATGAATACCAAGGTATTTTAGCTCATCCTCACACCATGCCAACGGATAATCCAATGGAAATCGACCCGTCGCCTCAGTAAGAGGGAAGACGCAAGACTTACTCCAGTTTATCTGGAAACCTGAGAGTCTACCAAAAATTATGAACTCCCGAAGGACCGGGTTCAGATTCTGCTGGGGGTCCCAGATATAAAGCGTAATGTCATCCGCGTACAGAGATACCAATATCTGTCTCAGATTACACCACAGTGCTCTGTCTTTGTGGTGTCGCAGTTTTGCCGCAAGCGGTTCAACTGCTATCGCGAACAATAAAGGCGATAGGTGGCAGCCCTGTCTCGTGCCTCTCGAGACTGAGAAAGCCTGGGATATCTTACCATTAACGGTCACCCTCGCCATTGGTGAGCAATATAACAGTTTAATCCAGGAAAGAAAAATGGGAGGAAACCCCATGCGCTTCATTACTCCAAACACAAAGTCCCATTCGATCGAATTGAAGGCCTTCGTGGAGTCTAAAAAAATCGCTGCCAAAGGTAGTTCTGACGATACATTATTTAGGACCATGAAAAAGGTTCTCAAGTTGTGGGACGTTGCTCTTCCGGGTACAAAGCCCGACTGGTCGGGTAGAATTAAGGTTTCCATAAGGAGATTGAGTCGCGTGGCTATGAGTTTAGCGAGGATTTTGACATCACAATTAAGTAACGAGAGGGGTCTGTGAGAATCACAGTGCTGTGACGGCTTTCCCGGTTTTAGGAGGGAAGTGATGAGGGCCTCTCTCATGGAGGGAGGGAGGTGTCCCACGTCAAGCGCGTCCTCATATACTTCCCGCAAGATGGGGGCCATCAAATCTATGTACGTTTTATAAAATTCCACCAGTATGCCATCCGTCCCGGTGGCCTTGCCGGACTGCATATGCATAATTGCCTCCCGCACTTCGTCTAATTCAAACGGAGTACTTAAAAAACGTTGTTGTACATCGCTCAACCAACCCAAGGAAATATCTTCCAGGTAGGTATCTAGGTCCAGTGTGTCCGACCGTTTGGTTGTGTATAATTTAGTATAGTGCGCTGTAAAGGCATTTAAAATATTAGCTGTGTCTCTGTACACCAGCCCATCTAAGCCTGTCAATTCCAGTACCACATTGGAGCCTCGGGTGTGTCTAATTGTTTCAGCCAGTGCCTTTCCCGGCCTCTCACCCTCTCCGTAGCGGCGGACGGCCAGTATTTCCCACGAAAGTGTGATTCTCTACGGGCCGCATCTGTGTATTCTGAGAGCTTTTCCCTGATTTTAGACTTAATGGCCTTATCTGGCGCAAGAACCAGCGACATTTCCAAGGACTTGAGCTCAGTTTCAAGTGTCTGCAGAGTGCGCATAATGTCCTTAAGAACACCAGCCCCTTTCAAAATACAATAGCCCCTCAAGGTGACCTTAAACGCCTCCCAAATAGTTTCTACCTTGTCAACTGAATCCTTATTACTGGCGAAGAAATCTAAGATCTCTTTCAGATTTCCTCTTGGAACACAGTGTCTACTAATATGGTAGGCTGCAATCTCCAACTAGGCTGTGCTGGACCAAGATCTGCCAGGCGTGTGGTCTGAATAGGTTCTGGCCAAATGTTGCACCCTAGATATCATAGGGCACAAGGTCGCTGACAGGAATATATAATCTAAGCGCGCACAAGATGCCGCATGCGCAGTAAAGTGGGTACCTTTCAGATCAGAAGGATGCAAATGCCTCCAGGCATCTATCAGAGTATACTCTGCAATTGTGGCGTGCAACAAGTTACGCGCACTAGTGTAATGATGGGCGGGAAGGGTGCGACCTGTCAACGTTCAGGTTACATGCCACGTTGAAGTCACCGCCCCATATAATGTGTTTGGACCCAATGTCTATAATGGCAGCCCACAGGTCGGTATATAATTGTGGGTCATCTGTATTCGGCCCATAGCAGCATGCCAATGTGACCGAGTTAAGTCCTAGTCGTCCCCAGGCCAGACAATACCTCCCCTGTGTATCGCAGCGCGTACCAGCTAAAGTGAACGGAGTGCGCCTCTTGATAAGGATAGCAGTGCCTCTCCCATAGGACAAAAAGGAGGAGAATATCCTGTGCACTGCCTATTTACAAGCAAATGTATTAGTATGTTGTGGGCTGATGTGCGTTTCTTGCAGAAACGCCACATGGGCCTGATGCCTATCCAGGTAGGACAATACTTGGCGCTTCTTGCGTGGGTCCTCCAACCCTCGAACATTCCACGTAACAATATTCAGGTCAGCCCCAGACTCAGAAGGCATAATTCACAAAGTTTACCATTCCCGTAATTCTCCAAGTGGTAGCGACTGCCAGTCCACAGATGTGCCTCATCTATAGAATCAGTGACCTAACAATGTGCGCACCATCCCCACCACAACATGAATCCACAGCAACCCATAATATAAAACAATCATTGTGCATGACATCTACGTGTACCTTACATCCAGCACCCAGAACTAAGCTCCCAACATATGCTTGAGTATTGAGATTCAGCAACAGATATCCCCCTGCCCATGAACGCAGCCAAATCCCGTCTGGTCCCCTCCTCCACCACCCTATCCCAACCTCAACCGTAACAACATGCAACATAGGCCCAAAGTGGATACACCCTATGGGCACAAGTCAGGTTGGGAGTGGGGCCCGGAATACATTACCACTGGGACAACCGGTACAGTCCTGAACAGCATGCCAATCGATAGTCTGTAGATCTCCGCCACACATGCGGTCTACCGTGGTTGATCATAAATGTCTGGCCATTTCCAGTGAGCGTATCTTGCTACTGTTCCTCATCAGCTTCCTGTGCATCATCGAGTTGCCTAGCTCCTCGTCCTCCACCAACGCGGTGCGGTCTCTTCACTGTTCGAAGAAAATCTTCAACGTGCTGAGGGTTTGTAAAGAAACGCTGCTTTCCCTGATGCGTTACCCTAAGTTTCGCAGGATACAGTAATGCATAGTCAATCTGTGCAGCACACAGTTTTTTCTTTACTTCAATAAACTTGCGCCTCTCCTCCTGAACAATCGGGGTGAAGTCTGGATAAATCGAGAATGAGACTCCATCGTAAGACAAGTTCTGTTTCGTTCTTGCGGCGCGCAGGGCTATATCACGGTCACAATAATTTAGTAATCCCGCGATAATAGGACTTGCCTGGCTTCCAGGTGGCGGTCTCGGGCCGAGAGATCTGTGTGGTCGCTCCACAATGAATTGCGCGGAGACGGCGTCAGGGCCGATTGCAGCCAAAAGGAGTTGCTCAACGTATTCCTCCATGCGCCCAGTGTTCGTGGACTCCGGCACACCAGTTACGCAAATATTACTGCAGGCCTCCAAATCCTCATTCTTCCCTGCAATCACTCGTAGGAGCTTGTTCATCCTGGCTAGCTGTGTCATGTGGCCGGCAGTGGTATCGTCGTTCTCCGAAATGCTGCTCTCAGTTTCCTTAATGCGCTCTTCATGCATATCCAGTTTGTGCGCAATGGCGTCCATCCTGGATGACATCCGGTCTACCTTATCTACCACCGTAGCGAACCCTTGCCGCATCTCCTGGAGTATCTGGTGCATATCCATTTCCTTAGAGGGTGCACTGCCGCCTGGCATATCTGCCCTGTTCGCCTCGCTGTCTTCTAAATTAGGCCTGGTTGACTTTTTTGCCGCGTCAAAATTGAGTTTGGGCTGCTGAGTGTCCAGTTTGCCCATGATGCCAACGATAGAGGGATCGCAGGGTACTCTGCTGACCCGCCAGTACAGGCCGTCCACAGGGGCAGCAGTGCCTCACCATCGCCTTGTACCGCACCGGTGTTAACAAGACTCCGACTCTGAGGAACCTTCAAAACCGCCCGGCCTCCGAGTCCTCTGGCTCACCCCTGTATGTTCTGCTGTCCAGATTCACTGTGCTAAGGCAACTGACCAATTATTGCAGCGTGTCTGGTGCCCAGTCTGACATCACCAGCCAACACCTGAATTAAAATAAGTGACAATGGAGGCTTCATAGCAATTCACCGCTGCAGCCCCGTCTCGGACCTCTCATGTGCTCCCATCAATGCACTTATAGCCTCTACTGTGTAGTATGCGCACCAACAATGTCCTGCGCGGGGGCTCACCTCACTGCAGTTCCTAGGGAGCCCCACCGGGTCTGCCCGTCGTACGTACAATGCCAAGCCTGTTCTGCCACAGTTAATTCTTCAGCAGGTCGCAGGGGGCCGCCAAATCCCTCACTCCTACCTTCCTCTTAATGCCCCATCGTCTGACCATGCAGGAAACCACACCCCTGCTACCGGGGCAGGCGGGACACAGTACCGATGCAGCCCAGAGCGGCCCACCAACAGCGCTCGCCGCCTCAGGAGCCGGTCTTCTCCAGAGCGGGGGTCACACCTCGTAGCCTGGCGTCCGCTGTCTGGTCCGCTCCAAACGCCCGGGGCTCCCGGGAATCGGCAGGTTCACGCTCCGCTCCTTTCCGCTGGCTTGGCCTAGGGCCTCTTGCCAAGCAGCGGTCTGTCCTGGTTGCTGCCGCCGCGAGCGTCACTCCTCCCGGCTCCGGTGATATCAGGGCCCAATCTGTCCAGGAATCTCGCCGATGGTTGCAGGTAGTGTGACCTACACAGTGGCTCACCTTTAGACCCTCGTTTCTCCGGTTGTATAGGATAAATTAAGGATTTTGTTATCAGGCAGCCGGAGCCTCACAGAAGTGCGGCCATTCGGCTTGTGCGCCCTCTAGCGCCCCCCTTATTGTTGGGAAAGTTGCCTTGAATTTGTCAATCCGAAAAAAGATTTGATAGAGAAGAACATTTTTTATGGTCTCAAAAAAGGCACAAATTACCATAGTGTTTCTTAGCAGTGAAAAGAACTACTTTATGTGTGGATGAGCCAATGTCTAAAGTAGGGTGACGCATTGCCCCTTGAACAAGTGGGTTTGAGAAAAATGTGAATGACAGCTACTGACAAATGGATTAAGTGTGGCTGAAAACCCCAATAAGTATCTCACTAGTCACTCCCATCTAGGGGGCCTACACAGCCGTCCCAACTCCTTCATTAGCGCTGCAAATTGGTCTGAAGCATTGCCTATTAAGGATTGATACAAGGTTGAAATGGCTCCTTGACCCAAGGGGCCAAGAATCACTTTGGGTTCTAGGGGACTGCATTCCGGTAGGCTGGTCAGAGTAGCGTGATAAACCGTCAGGGTGTGGCTTAATTGTAAATATTGGTACAATGTGAACTGATGTAACGCAAAGTCTGTAAGTAACTCCAGAAAGGACTTCATCTGTGCACCCTTCCATATGTCACCCAGTTTTGAGATGTGCCCCTTTTTAAGTCTCGCTGAGCCAACACGCATGTGTTGCTCTACGAGAGTTAAGTAAGGGCTCTCAAAAATGCTCCCAAAGTCTTCAGGCGGATCGGGTACAGTGCATGTGCGCCGGCCCCGCGCACTATTTGTCCGCCTGCAGCCTTGGGGAGGACTTTCGCGGCTGCTTTGATGTTCTCAGTGAGCCGCGCGACCACTGAGTACATCAAAGCGGCCGCGAAAGTGATCAGAGGCGTGCGCACCATTTGTCAGCCTGACTGTGCTCTCTTTGCACTTTTAGTAATGGGTCTCGACGCGCCTGGCTCGAAGCTCAAGGCAAAGGAAAGCATTTAAGCAACAACCGCTTGTTTTTTCATTTCGCGGCCACAGCTGCCTCTGTAACGGATCATTAATTTAATTGCTGTGACTCATGCAGGTTTGCTTGCACTCCCCCCTCCCTGTCCTCTGCCCCTCCCCCGCCGCTGCTGCAGTAGCAAGGCGCTACACCTTTCAACCTCCGAATTTCTTTCAAAGAGCAGCTGCCCCGGCCCAACTTTCCCCATACCCAGTCCATGACCGTCGAGTTAGTCACATACCAAGTCTGACCCTGGCTCGGCTTTAACATTTGCTGGGTTGTCCACCTCTGTTCATATCTAAGGATATCTGCATTTTTCTCAATATTCCTTTCAATCATGATAACCGCATTAATGATGTGATTCTCGACTCCCAATACCATCTCTGTAGACACGTTGCTTTGCTCGCATGTCATATCTCTATGGGAACTGCTGCTCAAACTACTGAGCAGTGTGCCGCTCATCCACTATTCTGCTCTCTATAATGACGGCTACTCTCTCCATTTAAGCTGCTCTCTATGGTCCTGCCTCTTCTGATACTACTTTGAGTTTCTGGGTTGCCTGTGCTTCCGGTTCCGCCAATGCTTGTTTTAACTTTCAGCCGTCAGTGCACGCTTTCAACAGGCACTTCACTTTTAAACATATTCATCTAAAGCACAGCAAGACACCATTGCTACAAAAATAAATACACATTTTTTTGGCCTACAATTTATAGACTTTTGTTGCAATTGGTGTTGCAATATTTAGCAATGTCAATAGCGAGACCTATTGCATTGCAAATGCTTGTTGACATGATCAACCACACTTTTTCCCTAGTAATAAAGCTCAAACTCTCGGAAATGGGAGACTTATTGCAATGCAAATGCTTGTTACTGAAAGCAAGAAATCCCAATTATGGTCTTCTTTGACTCCTTCCCACCATGTTGCAGCAAGCCACACAATTTTAATAGCCGAGGCATGAACCACTGACAGGTGGTAAAAACTATAGGGATGGCTGTGCTATTCAGAATACAAATCTAAAATATAATTTAGCATTTGGTGTTGGGAATCACAGTCACCCTTTCTAAACATTTTATGTGGTATAATTTAACAAAACGTGTCTTTGTTTCGAGCTTAAACAGCTGATGAACACCATTCACTTGTATCATTATCAATTGATATTGTAGCTGCTTTTACTATACATTCGCTTTACAATCTCGTTCAATATAACCTGGTTGAAGGGGGCCATCTGGAATTTTTTAAGCTTGCTTATACCACAATGTTACTGAAAATCTGAGTTTCTGTCCTAAAATATGGCAAATAAAGTTAGGTATTTTTGATTTATTTCTAACATACATTTTTAATTCAATGTGTGTACATTTTAGAGGCAGCGTAGCTATTATTCTACTAAAATAAAAAACGTCATTCTATATTGCTTGTCCAAATGTATTAAATTAAAAAACAAGTGCAGTTAAATTGTCCTGCAATAAGATGTAAAGTAGTTCCAACCCCACACCAAAATACAACACTAACATGTAAAGCTCGACTCTATATTTTTCTATCAGTTAAAAACAAATGTAGTACTATGGGGACATAGGAATACACTTTTAGAATTACAATTTTATAAGAAATGCATAAATGTTGCAAAAGCAACAAGATTTGTATAAAGTGAAATTAACTTATTGAAAACATTTTATTTCCTTATTTAAATGTATGCTCTGCCTAATCATTGCTTACCTTGCATAACAGACAACTTCTATGTTCTGAACGGTTGTATTCTTCACATTTAAAGATATTGTATTTTCCGTTTCCAGGATTTGATCTTCCCAGCTCGTAAATGGGATAATGTTGTCATCTTCTTGCTAACAAAGAAATCATGAAAGCAAAGTTAACAATATAGAGCATTTTTAGCTGTAGATTTATGAGGTTAGTTTTCAAAGCTTTTCTCCAAGCTGGCTCCAACTCAAGAATCCGCCCATAATTTTCAAGAAAACATGTGGCCTCTTTCATTCTGACATACTGTCTTCCTCTCTTTAAATATACATTCAGAGCGTGCTTTTGGCAAACTATTTCTCAGTGCTCACTTAGACATTTTCAAGTCAAAACTGCTTGAAAGAGCCAACAATTCCTACCACTGAGAAGTCAGAATCGCACCTGATTTGGGGGGGAGGGAGGGGGGGGGGGTTACTTTTTTTACACACTGTTTCTTCAAGGAAATAAAAAAAAAAAAGTGATGCAAGTTTCAAGATCTGGAAAGTTTCACAGAAAGCCATCCAACCTTCTTCCGTATTGCAGCCCGAAATCTGAAATACAGGAGCACTTGGCTGATAATATTAATAAAAAGTGTAAGAGAGAAGGTCCAGAAAATGCTTCTCTGGTAAACGTGTCCATCATTTTCGGTTTTTCTAGCGCTTACATGCATTTGAACTAATCATCTTCTATTTTATGTTATCCTAATATTACCCAGGTGTTTAAATATTTTGGTAATATCTGTTTATTCACTTTTGTGTTTGTTTCTCATAACGTGGTTTCTCTTTGTCTTCAGAAATAATCCTATTCTTTTTTACAAACGTGTGCTTTTACGTGACGTTTAATTCTTTTGTTGTTTCCCTGCATCATTGTGCATTCATACATGCCTTCTGTGTCTTTAACAGAACCCAAAACAATAGGAAAACATTACTTATTTGTCTCGTAACTTTTCATCATGAGCATCTTCTTTAATTTACATACATCAAACTTTACCTGCTTCTTTCCAAAATCTCAAACACATGCTCATGAAAACAAGCATTTGCAAAGCCAGTAAGTCTTGCCTATGCTGGAGCTATTGGCTTTGCCAATATGTTTTAGCCATATTGTACGCCAGTGTAACTGCTGTTCAGCATGGCTAAAGATTAGCAGGGTACAGGAGAGGAGGGTGGCGTGCAGTGTTATGGAGTAGCGTGAAGTGAAGTAGAGGGTCATGGAGTGGCGTAGAGTAGTGTCGGAGAGTGTTGTGGAGTTTTGGGGGAGAACAGTGTTGTAGAGTTCAGTGGTGTAGAGTGTCAGAGTGGAGTGGAGTGACAGAGTGGAGTAGCATAGAGTGGAGTGGTGTATACCAGAGTGGAATGGAGTAGAGGTTTTTGGTGGAGTGGAGCGGTTATGTTTCTTTTTCGTATAGGTACCCCAATATAGGCTCAGGTAGTCACCTAACCTTTCACCTATATTCTTCCCAACCATTACTCTACTTAACGGTTCTTAGGACTGACCTTTAACCTAGTTACGATAATGCTTACAGGACGTAGGGTTTTCCCTGAAAACTATTTTCATCCATTATGCATGAAGATTCTTGGAAACTCAGCAGGACTACAATCTCCTGCATAATAACTATGTATAAGGGTCATTCCTTCCGTCATTCTAAATCCGTCATGACACAGCAAGGTGGAACCCCTGAGGGTACCACTTTGGGTACATAAACACCATATCTTATTGAGGCAGTCATAGAAGAAGAGGACTTCCATGCTGACACACTGACACAAGACAATGAGGTTCCTGCACGCAGATACTCAGGCTCGCAGTGGTATGACATTCCATGTGGGGTGTCCAGCTGGATACCAAGAAGGGGTCCCACAGTCTCTCACTTCAGTTAACGGGGTTTGACTTTACCCTATAGGGATTCTTGGCTTTACACCTATATACATGCTAGGTACACTTAGGTACATCTAGTTAGGGTTGCATCATAGGAGGATGCATTTATTACTGTCATGTATTTTATATACCTGCCTGTATCCATTGTTTTAGCACAATGGTAGAAATCTACCATCCTTTTACTTTGTTAGTGCTTCAAATCATTTATATCTGTTTTTGTCTAATTGTTGTTTCAGCACAGCTATTTTACACTAGAATGACGCTGGTTCAATAAATGATTATTAAAAAACTTCCCCACTGTTTATTCTGTGTAGCTCTCTGAGACAAAGTGAGCACGAGTGACTAAGTGAAAAGTATTGCACTGTTTCAACGATCCTGAGGGATCAGGGTTGTCATGTTCGTTAGTTGCGCAGAACTATTCTCTCCTCTGTAATAGGGGTTTCTAGTGGCACTGTGAGCTAGCTCATACACAGGCCAACATACCTGGTGGGGGTGTCAGTTAGACAACAATCCTACAGTGTATGTTGTGTAAACGTACAGATCCTATATAGGTTTATAGGACCTACACGACATGGCACCGCCAACGTTGCATATTTAACTGTCAAATCTGAGTAGTTAAGTCATGCTGTTCTCAGAGACCCCAACTCATATTTCCACAGAGACGTCTGGAGTGGAAAGGGAACTTTCCGCCACAGCTGAGTAGGCATATTTATTTATTTATTTATTTATTTATTTTTAATATTTATAGAGCGCTGCATATACCCTTGGGCGTCTTGGCGCCCAAGGGTATATGCAGCGTATCCTATGTATTGGCTGTAAGTTTATCAAGCTTGTAGGATAAACAGTTCCTGTGTGCATAAAACCTTATCTAAGTTTTCTTGAAATCTCTTCTTTCAAAAACAATGGCTGGCGAAGACACCACTGTGCAAGCACAACGTGCTACAGTTAGGGAGGAAGGAGAGGATGATACAGTAAACATTTCAGAAAATGTTAGAACTGCCCTTACTTTAAAACTAGCAGACTATGGAGTCACAGCTAGAGGTGGGACAGTAACATTTGTGACTGAGGCTCACGAGTCATATAGAACAGAGGTATTCTATTCATGGGTCAAATTCCCACAATAAGATGCACAATAAAATACATTTCATTCTTACACTGAAGACGAAACACCCGATGAATACTGTCCATATGAGGACATTGAAGTTACCCTCACCTTTCAGAAGCATATTAACTGGTTTAAAGGCGCCCTCCCCCACACAAAAGACAAAGAAAGACTAGGTCTGCTCGGAAGAGATGGAGCCACTTGGCCAGTCCTTGCGGCTTACACTCCACATCCAGACCTTGACACAATGGCAGAAGCAGACTTACGTCCACTTCATAAAGAAATAATAAAACTTTACAGAACCCTGACACCGTTTGTGATTAGAACGCTCACCCTTCAGCCAACAAAGGCTACACAAACAGGACAAATTCAAGGATCTACAACTAAAATAACACCACAAACGCAACAAGCAGTTATGGGTAAAATGCCCATTAAACATGACCAAATGCCATTCTGGATAACAAAGCTAGAGGCAGTATTTCCACATGCAAGCCCTGAAGAAAAACACAGAATGTTAACAATCTGCTTGCCAATGGGGATAGCTTCCCAGACAGAGGATTGTATCACTTGGGGTACAGTATTCACTGCCATATTTACCTGAACTCATGGTATCCCGACAATAGCAGTAAGACTAGATGAATTAAGACAAATACAGGATGAGTATGAAGCTGAACCTGCTCTGAACTTACAGGTAAAATCATTAGGTATTTTTGCCCAAGTATCAGCTATCATATTAGTGAACGTTAAAGGGGATGCAGCAGCAGTGGCAATACGCCACCGCCTGAAGGATTTCACTTCTTCACAATAGGAATGTGAATTACCTAAAAATATTGAAGACAGCCATGCTAAATTAGGTAGAGAGTTTGGGAGCTAGAGCAACAAAACCTCAACTGATGGGAGTTCCTGAAAAGGATAACTTCAAGCAAGCCCCTGATTCTTCCAAGAAGAAATGGGATAATAACAATAAAAAACTAAATTATAGAGAGAATAGATCACATCTTTTCAACAGGAGCCCTCCAAAAGGAAGTACCATCTTAGGAATCGTGATAACATTAAAAAACCTGATAGGTATCAGAATACTGATACACGTTCCTCTTGTTCCTTTCAAGGTTCATCCAAAAACTCAGTGAGGGAAGGACAGTCAGAACATAGACAAGAAGAGCATACAAAGTCCAGAGACACACCACGCACTTGAGATTAAACTTCCAAAAAAGAAGAAAAGCCAAAATCAAAAACTCAATTTAAAAAGAAGGTAGCAGGTCTTAAAGTTCGATATGCCCAGAATTCTGAGAACTCAACTTTTAAACGGGGAATGGGCTCTGACGATGCTAGACAGCACAGCAGAAGTAACAATAGCTCACCAGAACCTGATGGAATTTCTGGTGACAGGGGAATAGAATGAGCATATCACATTGAAAACACATGATACAAGGGTGAGTGTCCCACATAGGTTACATGAGATAACACTTCAAATGGAAGGGGACAAACCCACAAAAAATAATGGTCTCTTTTGGGAGAACCTCACTTATGGCTATGACAACCTTTTAGCTGAAAAAGATTGGCCGCCTGAAATTGTTATGGCCTGCCGAAAGGGAGAAACAGTAATTTTACCAGCTTTTTCCGACATAGTTCCAATATACATAAAACATATATACGTGCAGGAGTGGGGGCGGTATTATATTGCAACCATGTTGGGTGGGATGCTCAGTCACCTCACCATACAATTCCAGTAAAAACTACTCCAACTCCCCAGAGACAGTACCCAATAAATCACAAAGTGAAAATACAGGTCAGGGAGATCCTATATCAACGTGAATACCAGAGTGTAACTGAAAGTTGCACCTCCCCAATGAATAATCATGTGTTTCCTGTAATGAAACCCGGATAGTCATACCGTCAAGTTTTAGACTACATACATCTGAACACATGCACTAAGACATTTGCAGTATAGAATGCACACAGTGACACATTAATAAATAACTTTATGCGAAAGAAATACAAACAACACTAGATATCTCAAATTGATTTTTCTGCCAAAATATAGTGCCTGAGAGCAGAGCAGATATTTAGCACCATTCTCAGCGTTAGGTTCCCTGCGTCAATTTTGTCGACTCCCTCAAGAGTAATAGAATAGCCCTGGGTTGTTCTCCGCTAGGGTAACCGGGTAAGTTCAGAATTTGGATGAAGTAAAATTGTCCTATGCAGATGATATTTATCGGATGGATAATGATTTACAGAATCACTTGACTAGGGTGAGCAACACAGTTATGGGGTTCGCCTCTGAGGGCTACAAATTCAACTTTAAAAAAATCAGAAATAGCCCACCTCAATGTCCTATTTTTGGGATATGAGCTATCAAGTGAAGGGGAAAGCCTTGCAGGTAACTTTTTAGAAAATCCTGCCCTGCTTCAATCTCCGAAATCATTGGAAACTTGCAATCCATATTGGGATTCCTAAATATTGGTAGAACTTACAATTTAGATTACACAGAAAAAGTCAAATCTTTCTACGATTTAATAAGATCTGATTTTTCAGTTAGGCATTGGACACAGGAACACACAGATATCCTTTGTTACTTTCAAGCTGACATCATCGCATCAAAACACTTGCAGACACGTAAATGTCCGCAACCTGGTGATCTGTGTTGTAGCATGCCAATCTGGGTATGCTTACCTAACCTTCAATGAAAGCAAAACAGTACCTATAGCATGCAAATCATATTTGTAAACAAACGCTGAAATGCGTTTTGCTTCTACACAAGAAATCCTGACAGCAGTACAGACCGCTGTAGTAAGAGAAAGAGCACTGGCTCAGGGGAAACAAATAATTGTCGTAACTCCAGTACCAGCCTTATAGGCTGCTACAAAGGCAAGTTTTGCTAATGCTAAATCCAAGAGGGATACAATGGGCTAATTCTCTAACTGCAACAGATGTAGAATACAGATATAACCCTAGTCTAAAAACAAGCATTCCTGCAATATGAACAAGAATATCCTCTACCACATGAAATAATGCCTCTAGATTAATATGAATATATGATTTACACTGACTAATCTGCTCGGCCGGCCGTAGGAAGTAAACCGCAATACACCGCCGCATGCATGCAGGATGGCAAGTTCCATCCCAGCAGTACGAAGACACAGTCTATAGGAGACTGCACAGCACAGCAGGCAGAAATAAAATTCCTATTACTGACACTAATAAATATGATTCGAGAGTTCCCCACACTGATTGTGTGTGATTCAGTTCATTGTGTCCAGTCATACAAAGAATATCTTCACTACTCGGGTCAAAATGGGTTTAAAGACTCAAAAGGTGGCACAATTAAGCATAAAGTACTATGGAAACAAGTAGCTGAGTTAAAAAACGAACTACCAAGAGCTCACATGTTACACACTCTGAGTCATTAACGTGATGGCGTTCACGTTGAAGGGAATTCATTGGCTGATGAAGCCGTGAACGTAGCTGCAATCACTCGTTCAAAATCGAGAATAGACTGACAGATAATGGTAGCGACTATTGCTTCATGCAAAAACAACACAGAATTACCGAAAGGTTGTCCACTAGTAAGACTAGGTCTGCTCGGAAGAGATGGAGCCACTTGGCCAGTCCTTGCGGCTTACACTCCACATCCAGACCTTGACACAATGGCAGAAGCAGACTTATGTCCACTTCATAAAGAAATAAAGAAACTGTACAGAACCCCGACACCGTTTGTGATTAGAACGCTCACCCTTCAGCCAACAAAGGCTACACAAACAGGACAAATTCAGGGACCTACAATTTAAATAACACAACAAACGCAACAAGCAGTTATGGGTAAAATGCCCATTAAACATGACAAAATGCCATTCTGGATAGCTCAAAAAATAACACAGCTAGAGGCAGTATTTCCACACGCAAGCCCTCAAGCAAAACACAGAATGTTAACAATCTGCTTGCCAATGGGGATAGCTCCCCAGACGGAGGACTGAATCACTTGAGGGACAGTTTTCGCTGCCATATATACACCAGAACTCATGGTATTCCGTCATTAGCAGTAAGACTAGATGAATTAAGACAAATACAGGATGAGTATGGAGCTGAACCTGCTCTGAACTTACAGGTGAAATCATTAGGTAATTTTGCCCAAGTATCAGCTATCGTATTAGCGAACGTTAAAGGGGATGCAGCAGCAATGGCAATACGCCACCACCTGAGGGATTTCACTCCTTTACAATAGGAATGTGAATTACCTAAAATTATTGAAGACAGCCATGCTAAATTAGGTAGAGTTTGGGAGCTAGAGCAACAAAACCTCAACTGATGGGAGTTCCTGAAAAGGATAACTTCAAGCAAGCACCGGATTCTTTCAAGAAGAAATGGGATAATAACAATAAAAACTAAATTATAGAGAGAATAGATCACATCTCCTCAACAGGAGCCCTCGAAAAGGAAGTACCATCTTAGGAATCGTGATAACATTATAAAACCTGATAGGTATCACAATACTGATACACGTTCCTCTCGTTCCTTTCAAGGTTCATCCAAAAACTCAGTGAGGGAAGGCCAGTCAGAACACAGACAAGAAGAGCGTACAAAGTCCAGAGACACGCCACGCACTTGAGATTATACTTCCTAAAAAGAAGAAAAGCCAAAATCAAAAACTCAATTTAAAAAGAAGGTAGCAGGTCTTAAAGTTCGATATGCCCAGAATTCTGAGGACTCAACTTCTGAATGAGGAATGGGCTATGACGATGCTAGACAGCACAGCAGAAGTAACAATAGCTCACCAGAACCTGATGTAATTTCTCGTGACAGGGGAATAGAATGAGCATATCACAGTGAAAGCACATGATACAAGGGTGAGTGTCCCACATAGGTTACATGAGATAACACTTCAAATGGAAGGGGACAAACCCACAAAAAATAATGGTCTCTTTTGGGAGAACCTCACTTATGGCTATGACAACCTTTTAGCTGAAAAAGATTGGCCGCCTGAAATTGTTATGGACTGCCGAAACGGAGAAACAGTAATTTCACCAGCTTTTTCCGACATAGTTCCAACACACATAAAACATATATACGTGCAGGAGTAGGCGGTATTATATTGCAACCATGTTGGGTGGGATGCTGAGTCAACTCACCATACAATCCCAGTAAAAACTACTCCAACTCCACAGAGACAGTACCCAATAAATCACAAAGTGAAAATACAGGTCAGGGAGATCCTATATCAACGTGAATACCAGGATGTAACTGAAAGTTGCACCTCCCCAATGAATAATCATGTGTTTCCTGTAATGAAACCCGGTTAGTCATACCGTCAAGTTTTAGACTACATACATCTGAACACATACACTAAGACATTTGCCGTATAGAATGCACACGGTGCCACATTAATAAATAACTTTATGCGGAAGAAATACAAACAACACTAGATATCTCAAATTGATTTTTCTGCCAAAATATAGTGCCTGAGAGCAGATATTTAGCACCATTCTCAGCGTTAGGTTCCCTGCGGCAATTTTGTCGACTCCCTCAAGAGTAATAGAATAGCCCTGGGTTGTTCTCCGCTAGGGTAACAGGGTAAGTTCAGGATTTGGATGAAGTAAAATTGTCCTATGCAGATGATATTTATTGGATGGATAATGATTTACAGAATCACTTGACTAGGGTGAGCAACACAGTTATGGGGTTCGCCTCTGAGGGCTACAAATTCAACTTTCAAAAAAATCTGAAATAGCCCACCTCAATGTCCTATTTTTGGGATACGAGCTATCAAGTGAAGGGGAAAGCCTTGCAGGTAACTTTTTAGAAAAGCCTGCCCTGCTTCAATCTCCAAAATCGTTGGAAACTTGCAATCCATATTGGGATTCCTAAATTTTGGTAGAACATACAATTTAGATTACACAGAAAAAGTCAAATCTTTCTACGATTTAATAAGATCTGATTTTTCAGTTAGGCATTGGACACAGGAACACGCAGATATCCTTTATTACCTTCAAGCTGACATGATCGTATCAAAACACTTGCAGACACGTAAATGTCCGCAACCTGGTGATCTGTGTTGTAGCATGCCAATCTGGGTATACTTACCTAACCTTCAATGAAAGCAAAACAGAACCCATAGCATGCAAATCATATTCGTACACAAACGCTGAAATGAGTTTTGCTTCTACAAAAGAAATCCTGACAGCAGTACAGACTGCTGTAGTAAGATAAAGAGCACTGGCTCAGGGGAAACAAATACTTGTCGTAACTCCATTACCAGCCTTAGAGGCTGCTACAAAGGTAAGTATTCCTAATGCTAAATCCAAGATGGATACAATGGGCTAATTCTCTCACTGCAACGGATGTAGAATACAGATATAACCCTAGTCTAAAAACAAGCATTCCTGCAATAGGAACAAGAATATACTCTACCAAATGAAATAATGCCTCTATATCAGTATGAATATATGATTTACACTGACTAATCTGCTCGGCCGGCCGTAGGAAGTAAACAGCAATACACCGCCGCATGCATGCAGGATGGCAAGTTCCATCCCAGCAGTACGAAGACACAGTCTATAGGAGACTGCACGGCACAGCAGGCAGAATTAAAATTCCTATTACTGGGACTAATAAATATGGCTCGTGAGTTCCCCACACTGATTGTGTGCGATTCTGTTCATTGTGTCCAGTCATACAACTAATATCTTCACTACTCGGGTCAAAATGGGTTTAAAGACTCAAAAGGTGGCACAATTAAGCATAAAGTGCTATGGAAACAGGTAGCTGAGTTACAAATCGAACTACCAAGAGCTCACATGTTACACACGCTGAGTCATTAATGTGATGGCGTTCACGTTGAAGGGAATTCATTGGCTGATGCAGCCGTGAACGTAGCTGCAATCAGTCATTTAAAATCGAGAATAGACCTACAGATAATGGTAGCGACTATTGCTTCATGCAAAAACAGCACAGAATTACCGAAAGGTTGTCCACTCAAGTACTTCTTTTAGTTAGATTCAAACAACATTACGTATGCGCAGATTTCAAGAGTGGGGGATAGAGTAATACCAAACAGGGATCGCAGATTAGGCTTAATACTAGCTGCCAGCAGAGATTACCGTAACAGTTTCATTATTTAAACAGCACTATTGGTGGACAGTGTTAACTAAATAAATGCAGAATTTTGTCCTTAATTGTGACATCTGCCAGAAGATGAAGGGTTCCACCATGGCATGTCCAGCGCAGACACCTTTGCTAATATCAGACAGACCACTCGCAAGTGTCTATTTGGATCACTGCGGCACCCTACGCTCGGATGGGGCTTACAAGTATATCTTGGTGGTAGTGAATTCATTCTCTAGATTCCTATGGGTATGGGCTCAGCGCTCGGCTGATGCTCGAACTGTTATAAAAGATTTGTGAGTCTTTATTGGGACATACGCAGTTGGCACATTACATTCTGACCGTGGCCCCGTGTTGAGATCTAGGGCTTACAAGGAAGCCATGGGAAGTCTGGGTGTTGCACTGCGGTACTACTCTCTGTACCATCCGAGGAAAATTCAATTGTGGAGAGGAAAAACGGAGACTTAAAGCGAGAGTATTAGGTTTGGGTGGTAGTTGGATCAATCACGTAGACAGTGTCCAACGAGCCCCTAATAATATGCCATGAAGTTCCCTAGGAGGTGTCACTTCTTACGAGGTCCTATTTGGGACGAGAATGTGGATACCTGATCTCAATTATGAAAGTACAGTGGCGGATGACAAACCATTTGACATCTATAAACGTTTGTCTGTTTTACAGGAACTGTATGACTCACAGGCACTACTAAGCAACATGCAAGTAAAACGCACTGCCACTGGGGAAGTCAAATCACTCACGGAAAGACCTGCCTGGATTCCAAAAGTCAGGGATCTGGTCAGAGAAAACATTGAGGACAAGAAAGAATTTGGGCCATCATACAGAAAGCCTGTACCTGTTCTGGCTTCTAAAAGAACAAGAACAGTACTGTTTCCGCCGCTTGCCAGAAACAAAGAAAAGAGATTTGTCTCCATTGATCTGGTCAAACCACACTATGTGGCCGATACTGAATAGTAGGCCTCGTGAGCTCCTGGGTAGCAGACGCTCTCCTCTTGCTACCATACAGGAAGTTCAGACAGAAAGACTCATAACATCTGTAGAGTCACCAATACAAAATGATGGAATTCCAAAATTGAAATGGAACTCGTTCTTCTTGAAACAGAATTTCAAAACACAAATGAAAGCCTAACACCGATGTCTACATCAATATGCCTCTACAAGAGACGTCTGCCAGTTCAACAAAACCTGCTCGGCTACAAAAGATAGATCGAACTGCATCTGGCTACTTCATCGATTTTGACAGAGTTTTACATAGCGCGAACTTGACCCAAATCGGGTATCAGAGCGCTTTACATAGCGCTAGTTGCATTACATAAGGACACATTAATTTTTTGTGAGGCACTGGGAGATTACGTGACTTGCCCAGAATCACAGGATGTTCACCGTCATTGTAGAGACTCAAAACCAGTTCCCCAGATTCGAGGTCGACAGCCCTAGCTGTTAGCCCAACTCCTTTCCCCAATTGGAGAGAGGAGTTGATACCTTCTCTCTTGATCCCAGTGAACACGAGACAACCCCAGCTTCAGTTTCCCATAAGCAATACATTTTTGACTCCTATACTTTTCTGAAAAAAGACTTGCTTAGTATTGCCCTGGCTCCAGCTCTTGATAATAACTGGAATATTGTTTTTTCTGTTTTGCAATGGCCTAGTGACTGTTTTTTTCTTACTCATGAATTGAAAATGTCTCCCAGAAAGCTCTGAGGTATCAAATGTGAACTTGGTCCTGAAACTTCATACATCAATCTCATCGTGAGTAAAAAGACCCGTTTTTCGTGAACATTACAGCTGTTCCAATTCCTGATGGTATAGTCTGGGACACTGAACTTTTGAAAATACCATATTTATTTAAAGTTTCTTTAAATGATATCATTACCTCCAGTACATTTTCTGCTGATTGGGATTTTGGAACTATAAATAATATGTTGTCTGATTTAGAACAATCCACTGCATTTTCAAGCAATGAAATGTTAAGAGGACACATCTTATTTTAACACTATGAACTGTTACCATCATTACGGTTATCACTTTTTACACAAATCCATATGCAACATAACATTTTCAGAGACCACCAATGGGAACATTGCCCAACACCACCAAAAGGTAGTTCAAAAACGTTTGCACAGAATTTTCTTATCTTTCAGGGTTTAATACTTCTGACCCGACCTTATATTACTATAAGGTTACATCTACAACTGCACAGAAAAATATGCTAATTAACACTAAACAGGTATTTTCTGGATTCTTTATTTCCCAACTGTCTGAACAGGGTTTCGATTTATGGAAGGACACTAAAGACATAATATCTGTCTAGGTTTCAAAGGAATGGCAAGTCCAGGGAACAGAAGCACTATTTCGAGCGCGCCTAATTCCACAGCAGATAATATTTTTGAATGACACTGTGCAACAGACTTCCTGTCTTGGGCCAGCCAAGAACAAGGATTTGAACACACCTCAGATTCCCACACCTTCACACATCAATTTTATATCACATGGTAGGAATACAATACATGACATTATGCAGTACAATGCCTCAGACCCCAATTGGCAAGGGTGGTTAGTTTGGCCCACAGATACAAACAGATGTCAATCAAGGTTCAGGAGTACAACCAAAGGGTTTAGTATCCATAGGCCGGACCAATGCTATGTACAAAGAGAACATCCGGGGGTGGTGACATCATACAGTGTTGGGAAGTTGTGCCTCGATTGGCTAAAAACCTTAACACTGTCCCAGGTGAAACAGCACTTATCCTTACTCTCAGATGAGGTGGATCTAAGGGATTTTTTATTAGGTCCCCGAAAGCCAGATCGGAAACGTGTCTTATACACTGTCTAAAATTAAATCTGGAAAATCTCTCAACAAGACGCTGCTAAAAGACTTCGTGAAATAAATAGAATTAACCTACAAAAGGCGTTAGCAGTAGTTGACAATGGTATGACTACATTAACATTTAGGATTTACTCACTGGGCAACATGTCCATACTACAACACGGAGAACCTCGACTAAGTTCTATTATGTTATTAAGCTGGACGGTCCAATCATTGCGCACTGGTTATGTGCCTTGGCGATTTATCAACAGTACGTCCCTATTTTCTGCATACAGTCTAACTGAGAAGCAGATAACAATGGCACAAAGGGGAGCAACATATACAATGCTGCGTATTGAAAAACTGGACCAATTACCTTTTACTGTGGCAGAGACACAATTTACAAAATGGTTGATCCATGGCCTTATAAAAATACCAGTCACAACTTTCCAGTTTCAGTATTGCCTAGAACAACAGCAGGAGGTAGATATGAAAGGGTGGGTAGGGAAATCATCAAGGAATCTTGAGAATTTCCATACAGATTTTGATGCAGGAATGGGGGCATGGAAGTGTTTTTAAGCGGTACAAATTGCGAGAACTCTGTAAGTGGATCTCACATATGCCTGGAAATCATGCTTCACGGAGCCTGCTAACTTATCCTCTCACTTGAAAGGGTCACCAGCTGCCGTGATTAATCTGGTGTTCAAGTTGCTTTTAAATGAGAGTTACTTGATGCTGAATGATCAAGGTTGTAGTGTGATGCTCCCTGGCATCGCATATCTTGTCACTGTAAGCTCTAGGGTTACTTGCTGTATGCAAGTATTGTTTCCACCGACCAACACATGTAGGGAGGCACCGTTATGGCCTTCTTTGAATGTTTCCTTTATATGGTTTGATACTCTGAGCTGAATAAAAGCCATGCTTTTACAGCAAAGCGTGCCGTTAACCTCTACCGAGAAGCTTATGGACTCCAGGTTGCAAGGCCTTCAGCTGAGATACAGGCACTTTTACGAACAAACTGTCATTTTGATTTTACAGAAATGGTACAACCTATCTTTAACATGTCTGATACGATTTGTATACTAAACCTATTTAAGACCATAGGTTCTATACTGTTAGGCACCTTCCAGACAATCCTCAGAGTTATTCCCAACTTCATACAGTCGGTATTCTGAAGCATTTTTGGAGGGCTTCCGCTGATCCTGTTCCTAATAGTAGTAATTCTGATTGTAATTTTTCGGCTACACAATTTATGTCCCAGTCACCAAGGTGATGGAAAAAATGCTCTTGGAGCACCAATACCATGATCGCATGGTACTCCATCTGGGCACACCTCGCCTTTGTGAACTAAGTGAATCTTGGTTCCTGTCATTTAGACCAGTCTGGATCGACTGTATTCTGCCTGTCCTCTGATGCATGTTCGGCAGACAAGAATGCATGTTGGACCTCTGTCTAACACTTCCATCAGTTGCGCCACCGGACATTGATGCTTTACTGGACACGATAACAGCACATGTTCTGCAGTGTCCTCAGCATATTCCAATGTTGATGTCTGCATTCTTAGAGCCACCACAGGATGCTTAAGCTCCTGCTGGAACGGATAGTGGCTCCTCAACAAATACTCAGGCTTTGAATGTCACACAGGCATCCCCAGAAGCAGCTGTGGAGAATACAGAGGAACATCTGTGCTCGATTGACCTGATCTGCGAGGTTTTGCAGGGACCATTGACGCTGCTTCTCCCAGCCAGGACACAAACATTTGGCTCATCGTGGGCTGGGAACAATTTGAGTTTTTCAAAAACAACCAAATTTGGAATTTTAAAAAAGTAGACACTTTTTGTTGAGCTGCATGGCTTACAGTCACTCATAGTTGTTCGAACTAAATATACGAACATATTTTGGTAAAAAATCAATCGCGACTTTAGCAAGTTTGCATTTATTAAAAAATATTTTCTAAACACACCAACGTTTTGAACTAATTAGTTGTTGGAGTACAAATGCATAGAAGTACGTTAAAATGTTAGTATGTCGTCCAGTCGGATGTGGAGTAGGCGTTATGTTTCATATAGGTACCCCAATATAGACTCAGGTAGTCAACTAACCTTTCACCTATATTCTCCCCAACCATTACAATACATAACGGTTCTTGGGACAGACCTTTTATCTACAATACTGCTTACAGGACATAGGGTTTTCCCTGAAAACTAGCCTCATCCATTATGCATGAGGATTCTTGGAAACTCAGCCAGACTACCATCTCCTGCATAATAACTATGTATAAGGGTCATTCCTTTCATCATTCTAAATCCGACATGACACAGCAAGGTAGAACCCTGGAGGGGTACCACTATGGGTATATAAACACCATATCTTATTGAGGCAGTCATAGAAGAAAAGGACTTTCATGCTGACACAATGATGCGAGGCGCTGAGGTTCCTGCACGCAGATACTCCAGCTCGCAGTGGTATGTCATCCCTTGCGGGGTGTCCATCTCGAGACCAAGACGGGGTCCCACAGTCCCTCACTTCAGGTAACGGGGTTGACTTTATCCTAGAGGGATTCTTGGCTTTACACCTACATACATGCTACACTTAAGTACATCTAGTTCGGGTTGCATCGTAGGAGTACGCATTTATTACGGTCATGTATTTTATATACTTGCTTGTATCCATTGTTTTAGCACAATGGTGGAAATCTACCATCCTTTCACTGTGTCTGTGCTTCTAATCATTTATATCGGTTTCTGTCTAATGGTTGTTTCAGCACACCTACTTTACACTAGAATGACGCTGGTTCAATAAATGATTATTGAAAAACGTCCCCACAGTTTATTCTGTGCATCTCTCTAGGACAAAGTGAGTAAGAGAAAAGTATCACACTGTTTCGACGATCCTGAGGGATCAGGGTTGTCATGTTCAAATAGTTGCCAAGAGCTATGCACTCCTTGGTAAGAGGGGTTTCTAGTGGCACTGTGCGCTAGCTGGTACACAGGCTGACATACCCGGTGGGGGTGTCTAGAATCAGTCTGGACACCAATCCTACAGTGTATGATGTCTAAACGCACAGATCCTATATAGGTTTATAGTAACTACAGGACAGAGTGTTGTAGAGTAGAGTGGCACAGAGTGGAGGAGATTGTCAGAGTGGAGTGGCATAGAGTGGAGTAGTGTAGTGTGGAGAAGAGTGTTGTAGAGTAGAATGTCGTAGAGTGGAGTGACATAGAGGTTGAGAGAAGAGTGGTATGGAGTGAAGAGACATTGAGTGGAGTCTTGTGTCAGAATAGAGTGGGGTAAAGTGGCACGGAGTAGCATAGAGGGAGTTGTGTAGAGCATTGTACTGTGGAGTAGTGTTGTAGAGTGGCTTAGAGTGGTGTGTTGTGGAGTAGTGAAGAGGAGAGTGTAACAGAGTGAGCTGCAGCGTCATAGTGGAGTATCGTAGAGTGAAGTGTCGTAGAGTGGGCTAGAGCCCAGTGGCCTAAAGTACAGTGATGAAGAGTAGACTGTCAGAGTGCAGTGGCGTAAAGTAAAGTGGTGTAAAGTGCTTTGGTGTAGAGTGCAGTGGTTTAGAATAGAACGGCGCAGAGTGCAGTGGCAAAGAGTGCTGCAGAGTAGAGTGGCGCTGCATAAATTGGAGTGGCATAGAGTGCAATGACGTAGAGTGGAGTGGCGCAGGGTAGAGGGTAATGCCATAAAGTAGATTGTTTCAAAGTAGAGTGAAGTGGCGGAGAGTGGAGTGGTGCATAGTAGTGTAGAGTGGTACATGGTTGAGCACCCAGGTGTAGAGTAGAGAGGCGTAGAGAGCAGTGGCATAGTGTTATTTGTTTACAAATAAGTGTGTGGCCAAGCGAATATTTACATTTGTTCCCACTAAGTAAAACTTCTTGTTCGCCACTGACCCATTTGGGATAATGTCCATTCTAGTGGATGAAACTCTCCCCTAAATAGTCATATCTGCCCACTGGAAAATGTTTCAAGTAAGACATGAATTGAAACGTTGAAATTGACAATGAGCTCCCCCTGCATATTAACCTTACTGCAGATGGTGTTTCTGCTACTGTGAAAGGCAACTGTTCTAACTTCTCGATGTTTAACACTGTATAAGTGGCATCCTTCTTAGCCATCAATCGTTGCCTGCATGTTAAATTAAAAGGTAAGAATAATTGCATTGTGTTCAATTAGCGCCAGGGCACGCGGAACGGTTTTAAGACCTGCAATGTCCAGCTAGACTGCGCAATTGACCTAAGCTGACTCTGCCCATGGTATAACAAAGATGCAATTTTGCATAATATCAATTGCAGATGATACAATGTTATTCAAATTGTAAATGTAAGTTGTCAACATATTCATGCTATTATCAACAATAGCAAGCACTTTTTCCAAATTAGCTTGAGCAATTTGCCTCCAGTATGCAGCAGCTTCCATTTGGGATAGACTCCAAATCTCATTATGAGCAGATTACATACATCTTTTAGAATGGTGAGACTTAGTTAGGACCCACAGGAAACCTTGCAAATCCATGTCTTCCGATATGAGAGAAAGATGTTCTTTCACTGCTTATGAGACAACTTTCCTATGAAATAGGTAGTAACAATCCCTGAGTGTTGAGACTCTCTGTAACGAGGGTCCGATCTGCTAGAATTAAAACCTTGAGTAGAGCACAGAAAGCATGCATGACAACCATTTATGTTCACTAGCCACAATAACCACCCATTATAACTTAACATGTTGAGCTGAATGTACCGTTTTGCACCATACTATTGAACTCTTCCTCTGTGTTATTTTTTAAATGTTGCCAATTATCAAAACAGGCAATTGAAGGAATACTGATCATATTTAATTCCTTATTTTGGCTAGACCCAAGTAAGTAATCTATTGGTTCTGATTCATTTAAGAAACTTAATTGCGTTGGAAGTGGAGAAGTGTGGCTCACTGGTTAGAGCAGGCAGACCCTGAAGCAGAGGTCAGACCCGGGACCAGGGTTCGATTCCCGACGCAGCAGGGTGTTGAGCTCAAATGTCCACGGACTCGATAATTCTCGCTTCAGTGCCTGACCTAATCATGGGTTTACACTCTGCAACTCTGGGTATTAAACTTGCTTAATCTCCACAACGGCCCCCCGCGGCGGGATGCCCTTTCACCTTGGGGATGCCCTGTAGGGGCTATCTCACAGGGAAAAATCAGGACGGGTTCCCAAGGCAAGCGCGGAGATACCCCTTCGGGGGTCGATTCTGGTGCTATATAAGAAATATAATAATAATAATAATAATAATAATCAAACATGCTCTAAATAAAGTGTCTGTTTCTGATACTTGAAAAGTAGAGGAGGAATCCTTTTCAACTGGATTAAAGACAGGATAATCAGTAAAAAAACTTAAAAGTCCCTATCTAAACATTTATATGGATTATGTGTTGATTTCAGCAGTATTGCGGTATAGCAGCATTAATTATTATCCCACATTTTTTCTAGAGCCAGTTATAAGAAAATTACAGTTTTTAAGTTAGTACATATAAAGCAGGAAGGCAAAAGGATAACATAACTTATTACAATTCAGGTTTTATTCCTCATGTTTTAAAATTAAGAACACAGAATCTTGTACAATTCACAATGACACAAAAAGTTATGATTAAAACCAAAAAAAACTACAAAGATGTTGAAGCAGCGTTTCGGAAATTCACAGATCAACCACCTTCTTCAGGACAGTGGTTTCTAAAAACAAAATTTAAATAATATCGTAGTATGTTAGCTAATACATTTGAACATACTTCATAATCTCAAACATTTGCATTCCCTATATATATAGATCAACATCTTTGTATTTTTCTAGTTAAAAAGGCATCCATGGTGGTTACAGATGTTCTAGCTGTGCCTAAAGGCTCGCCTGGGTCTTAGGCCTCCCCATGACGGATGAACTGTTTTGAAATTCCTAGCTTGCCGCGAACAAATGGGCCCACAGTGTCCAACCTGCAGTAAGTCCAACACTAAACTCTCAGACACAATGGCTACCAAATAATAACATAGAAAATAAAATGTATATGAAAAAAGTCACCAAAAGGTTTTTAAGAAGTGTTCATACATTAAAACTAAAATAACTTGGCCCAGCCCAGCCTCTTCTGGCTGCTGAGGGGTGCGGACGGACCCGCCCTTGGCCCGGGCATTGCCCGGGCAGCGCCTGGCAAGCCCGCACGAGTCCCGCACTGCGGGAGGCACGAAGGGATTTTAAACGCCTCCTCTGCTTAGGAGTGGCGCTGGTGGCGTGCGCCACTAAGGGATGCCAGGAAATGTAGTTCTCGGCCGTTCCGCATCCGGGCCAGCAGGGCCAGCGGTTATGCCGTCGGGTCCGGGCAATACAGGCAGCGATGCAGTCACCAGAAGTAGGTGCCAGGTATGTCAGCCCCAAAAAAGAATGGCCAACAAAAGAGAAAGACGTCCTGCGCTGCGGGAGGCCCGAAGGGATTTTAAACGCCTCCTGGCGCTTAGGAGTGGCGCTGATGGCGTGCGCCACTAAGGGATGCCGGGAAATGTAGTTCTTGGCCGTTCCTCGTCCGGGCCAGCAGGGCCAGCGGTACAGCAGTCGGGTCCAGGCAATACAGGCAGCGATGCAGTCATACAGGCAGCAATTCAGTCACCAGGAGTAGACGCCAGGTATGTCAGCTCCCCCAAAAAATTGGCCAGAATAAAGAGAAAGACGTCCCGCGCTGCAGGAGGCAAGAAGGGGTTTTAAACGCCTCCTGGCGCTTAGAAGTGGCACTGGTGGCGTGCGCCACTAAGGGATGCCGGGAAATGTAGTTCTCGGCCGTTCCGCGTCTGGGCCAGCAGGCCCAGCGGTACGGCCGTCGGGTCCGGGCAATCCAGGCAGCAATGCAGTCACCAGGAGTAGGCGCCAGGAAAGTTTAAAATAAAAGGAAACCGGGTCTAAAGAACTATGACCAGAGATCATCTAGGCGGATTATTTAATGTTTTCTGTACCTCGTACAAGGGCTGGATCCAACTACGACCTGAACCCAATACTCTAGCCGTTAAGGATTTGCTTTAAGTCTCTGTTTTTACTCTCCACTATCGAATTTCCCTTGGGATGATAAGGCAAAGAATAATGCAAAGCTACACCCAGGGTTACAAGGACACTAATCCTTGTAAGACTTGGAGGCAGAAGCAGGGTCATGGTGCGAGTGGAATGCAGCTACTGCATACAGCCCGATGAAGACTTGCAAATCTTTCATAACAGAGCAAGCTTCAGACAATCTTTGTAGCCACACCCAGAGAAATCTGAAGCAAGAATCTACAGCAAGTAGAATACATTAAAACACCATCCAAATTTAGAGGACCACTATGATTTAGGTACATGCACTGGAGCATTTTTCGTAATTGTGTTTAATTAAAAGGGATGTCTGTGGTGGGCAAGCAATAGTGGAACTTTTAACTTGTTGGCAAATGTCACAACTAAGGACATACTCCTTCGCCTGTTTGTACAGGCCACGCCACCAGTAGCGTTTCTGTAGAAATTAAATTGTTGTTGCCGCCACACCAGCATGGGCAGACGCTGCACACTCATTGGCAGCTATAACTAATTCTAGCCTGAGGTCTTGGTTGGGAAACACACAATCTCCCAGCCCAGGGATAGTTGCAAAAGGGATTGTTTTGGGTACTTAAGTGACATGTATATTTTGCTGGACATTTTTTTTAGGTAAAGGGGTGTTGTTGCAGAAAGCATTGATGTCAGCCGTTATTTCTTCATCTACCCTTGTATGCGAACGAGTAATCACATCTACTGTAGCAGTCTTAACTGCAGATTTGGCAGCTTCATCTGCAAATTAATTATCAAACCATGTATTCCAACACACTGATGACTCAATGTATGTATTTCATGAGCTCATGGCAAACTGTCTTAAAGGTCTGCCCCCTTTCCCCAAAGCTGCTAATGCTTTATAGTATTTTCCTTCGAGTCTCTGTATCCATTTAGGTGCCAGTAGTGTAAGTTTTCACTAAAAGACTGGACACAATAATAGGAAGCACACACTTTAACTCTGGGGAATTCAGCATCCGTATTTTCTATTTCCAGAATTAAAGCTTTTAGTTCAGCAGTGCAGTTGTGCAGTGCAATCTAAGGACTGGGTGTGGGTTTTTTGATTATGGAAATGTCCATGTACTGTGGTTTTGTGGCTATGGCTAGCATATATTATGTATTTACACTGTTCAAGAGGCAATATGTTACTGGGCATGGGGCATTTATGGTCATATTGAAGACATTCTTCAGTTTGTAATGTCAGGTCAAAGACATATTCTATATCAGTGGCCGTCGGGGAAATGGCCCATTGCATACAATGTGGATGTAAGGCTTTTGCATTAGGAACATTTGCCTTGGTGACAGCCACGAAGGCTGGGATGGGAGTGACAAAAATTATGGCTTTCCCTTGAACTAGTGGTCTTTCCTTTATGACAGCCATCTAAACTGCAGTCAGTATTGTTTCAATGGACACTACATTTCTGCATTAGAATATAACTATGATTTACGTGCTATTGGCACTGTTTCACCTTCTTTGAATGTGACATATGTAAACCTGATGGAACCAGTATTATACGGATGACCAGGTTTTTTTGTTGACACGTGTGTGAGTGTGATGATGAAAGCATGACAGTCTGTAGTGATCTGAGTATTTGTGTATGTTCTGATGTTCAATGTGTGTTTGAAAAATCTGGGCAAATTAAATTGTACACATCGTACAAAGGATTTATGTGTTGTGCATAATCTGGCATGTAAGTTCTGCCAAAGTTAAAGAATCGTAACAGGGACTGCAATTTTTTTCAAGTGTGTGGGGTGGAGAGAACATTTCTCTAAGAAATGTGGCACAAGCTAGTACCCGCACTTGAGTGTGATGATGAAAGCATGACAGTCTGTAGTGGTCTGAGTATTTGTGTATGTTCTGATGTTCAATGTGTGTTTGAAAAATCTGGGCAAATTAAATTGTACACGTCGTACAAAGGTTTTATGTGTTGTGCATAATCTGGCATGTAAGTTCTGCCAAAGTTTAAGAATCCTAACAGGGATTCCAATTTTTTTAAGTGTGTTGGGTGGAGAGCACATTTCTCTAAGAAATGTGGGACAAGCTCTTACCCGCACTTGATAACTTGTATTCCAAACATAGGATAATGAGAAAGGCAATTTTGGGTTTTTAAATTCAATTTGTATCCATGTTTAGCAAATCCCAATACAATGCAATCTACTCTAGCTAGGTGTGTGTTTATGTCATCATCTGTTTTATATATATATGTCATCAATGTAAGACACTGTTTCAGGGTCAGTATCCTGTAGAATTGAGATTACACCAGTAGCAAATAATCCAGGAGTGCTCTTATACCCATAAGGGAGCTGGCAAAAGCAGCGTTGAGAGCCAAGGATAGAGGATGCAGTCAAATCTCTCCTTTCAGGTGCTGTTTTGGCAGAAGAAACTGCTTGGAAATATTCAAGGTTGCTTTGCATTTTTTGCGGACTATACTGTTCATTGGAGAAATACTGTGTGAATTTTGAACTGCAAATCTGTGTGTATGATTGTTTAAATGTCTATAGTCTAAGACTACACTATAAGAGTGATACAGTTCACACAGGGTTCAGCAATTCCCTGGTACGATTACTGTGAGAGGATTTCTCTCACAGGAGCTTTCGCTTCATGTTTCATATGGTATTGTGGTTGCACTTGCAGGCTAGACCTTTTGGGTATAGCATGAAAAGGCGAGTCCTTATCCCAGCCTACGGGGTTACGGTATAATATCAACGCTTGTGCAAGAGCCCATTCTGTGACATAGGCTTGTTTAAGATCTTTGGGGAAAAGGACAGAGAAAGGCAGTAATAGTACCTCTTCTCCTCGTGGGGTTGTTCCTACAAACTCCGGGGGCCAGACAACTTATGCTAGGAGAATGTCATAACTTAATGTTATATTTTCCCGGAAAATTTCCCTGATGTTCCACATTATGTCACCCTCAATTTGTATGTTCACTTTAAAGTCTGTCCAGAGGGTTGGCGGGTTGGTCTGGGGGTTTCAACTTCTAAAGAGTCAGCAGTTGCTTTCGCATCCAGAAACTCTTGAAGATCCTGGCAAACTATTGTGACCTCTGCTGCGCTGTCTAGCAGAGTCACTCCCCTATTTGTTCAGGGGGAGAGTTCTCAATATGTTTGGCATAATTTGGCGATACTCCTGGAACCCTTTTCTTCTAGATTTCAGATTTTTGTTGTGTACGTTTCTCTTCCTTTTTAGGTCTCGCCTTATTCTATTCCGCAAGGAATGAATTGCGAGTCTAATGCCGCGGAACCACTACTTCAGGCCAAGGGCTCTCCTCCAGCGGATTTTGGACAGTTCACATGAATCAAAATCACGTGACCTGCTCTCGTGCACGAGCCTTCCCCCTGGCAGCAGCCACAACAAAGAGTTCCGCTGCCCCGCCCCCTGCTTCACGGCCATCTGTTCCTCAGCTCCAGCACCTCCCCTCTCTCTCCCTGCACACAGCCTTACTCGGATTTCTCCTCCCCCTCCCCCGGCCGTGTTCCCTCCCACCTTTCCTCCTCTCTGTCCCTCTCTCTCCGTACATCCTTTAACTTTGTCCACCTCCTCCTTTATCTCCCCCCCGCCGCTTGCATTTCCCGTACTTGTTTCTCTTTGCTCATATTTCACTTTCTCCATTTAACCCTTTCTTCGCTCTCAATCTAACACTCTCGCCTTTTAACATCGAGCTCTATATGTGTCTTACTTTCCTTGTTCTTTTTCTCCAATTCTTTTTGCATGTCTTGCCCGTTTTCTCTCTCTCTCTTGTTACCTCCCCTTTCTACCTCTCTTTGTTTCTCTCTCTGCCCTTCTCTGTTTAACCCACCGAGGTCTCCGTTGCTCTCCATCTAAGCCTCTTTCTTCCAGCATTTTAAATCGTGCGTCGATGCAGTATCTTCTCCCAGGGGTACATCGCCAGGCAGGAGTCAGCACGCACCTTCCGGAACCCGAGGACGTCTCGTGACCATCTCTTTGCCTCATGATATAGTTGACATCGATATGCTTACAACAGGTTTCCTGGAAATACCATCTATTCCCAAATCTTCCTGAAATAAGATGGCATCCGCCTAGGCGCTGTATTGAACTGCATTGAAATTACAGTTATGTAGCGCTAGGCACCCTTGACTAGACGCGGAAGCGCTATATTTTGTGTTAGGAAAATGAAGCATGTGCTGTGCTGATCAGTGCTGGTTAAGGTGGGTTAATGGCATTTTAATGGCAGCCAGTGTGTGACGAGTGTATGACCGGTCTCTGTTACAAACAACGATGTCGTGGTCCAAGTATATCTGCCCAGTGGGCACAGCCCGGGTGAGGAGGGGGTGGGCTTAGCTTGGCTCTGCGGCTGGGTTCTCTGTCTCACTTTATCAGGTACAACATTAAACCAGAGGAAACCCTACATTGTGGCACGGCTTCCAGCTGTCCTTAATCACGCTTGCCCCCTGCAATTCACTGCTCGCCACACCGCCCCCTCGAAAAATATTTCGGAGTAAAACCATAGCACAGTGGTCAGATTTCTATCCTTGTAATATAGATCTGCCCACATTTAATGCACACACGAGTGAACTTTTCACACTGACATCTGAGGGTACGTGTAGGTCCTTCCTCCATATGCAATCACCTCAAGTGCAATATTGTATGTATTTTATCTATACTACTATAATAAAGGAAGAACTTTGCACCTTTGAGGCGGGTAAACTCGGGAACCACAGCGCCAATCCATACACCCGATATATCATTGTAATCGTCAGGGTGTGCAGATGGACATAGGCTATATAAATAAAAAAATATACGTTATTTAAAAAACTTGACGATAAAAAAAAAGTAGTCCCTTGCAAGAGCGCTGGCAGCGACCTGCGTGGTGACATCAGGAGCTCGGGGAGGAGCGGCGTGCAGGAGCGGAAGAGGAGCGGCGGACATGGCGCGGGGGAGGAGCAGTGACAAACTACGGAATTACGGTGAGGACCGGCGGACAGGCGGGAGGAGCAGTAAGCGGCGAGGAGCAGCGTAGCGGTGAAATGAGGAGCACGGGGGAGGTGCGGCGGCTGAGGTAAGGCTCCGGGCAGGCGGGGGTCGGGCAGGAGGGGGACGGGGCGGGCAGGGGCCCGAGCTGCTTGACAATGTCAGGGCGGGCGGGGGGGGCGGGCTGCTGCACAATGTCGGGGCGGCCGGGGGTCCGGGTAGCCTGATTGCTCCCGGACAAGGTCGGGACGCGCTGCTAGTTTCACATATGTTAATGGGGTATCTGCCTATTAGGAAACAACTGGTTCATAAAATGATAATTTATTTTTCACTAAAACGTTTTAAGTGTATTAATGAGAAGGACTAATTAACAGACATAAAACACTTCATGTGAGATCTAGCAAACACATGCGCAGAACAAAACTCTCAGCAACACCTAGGCTTCAGACAAGATCATACCTTTTTTGGAGACAAACCACTCCATCCCTAAAGGTTGCACTTTCTTCCTCAGTCCCATATCTGTTTTTTTCCCTTGTCTCTGAGCCTCTGTTTCATTTCTACTGTTCCTCCTGAAGGCTTTGAGTTAATCTTACTACAGAGTGCAGAAAGTGCCGGGAAAACACTCAGAATAACTTAAATACCCACACACTCACTCAATAACTCCCTCGTCTCTCCCTCCATCCCCCCCTCCCTCCCTTTCTCATCTTCCCTCTGTCTCTTGCCCACGCTCTTCTTCTTCCCTATTTCTCTCTGTCGCACCCTCTCTCTTCTCCCTCCCACTTCCCTCTCTTCCCTATATCTCCCACTCTTTCTACCACCCCTCTCTCTCCTTCCCTCCCTCTCTGATCTCTTCCAACCTCTCCCACCTCTTTTCTCTCTCCCCTCTTCACCCTCCCTCTTGCTCGCCCTCTTCCAGCACTCTCCTCATCTTCTTTCTCTCCCACTTCCCTCTCTCTTGCACTCCCTTCTCTCTCCCCCTTCCCTCTCTCTCTTGCACTCCCCTCCTCCCCCTTCCCCTCTCTTGCACTCCCCTCTCTCTCTCCCTTCCCTCTCTCTTGCATTCCCCTCTCTCTCCCCTTCCCTCTTGCACTCCCCTCTCTCCCCCTTCCCTCTCTCTCTTGCACTCCCCTCTCTCCCCCTACCCTCTCCCTCTTGCACTCCTCTCTCTCTCCCCCTACCCTCTCTCTCTTGCACTCCCCTCTCTCTCCCTTCCCTCTCTCTCTTGCACTCCCCTCTCTCTCTCTCCCTTCCCTCCCTCTCTCTCTTGCACTCCCCTCTCTCTCCCCTTCCCTCTCTCTTGCACTCCCCTCTCTCTTTCTCTCTCCCTTCCCTCTCTCTCTTGCACCCCCTCTCTCTTGCACTCCCCTCTCTCTCCCCTTCCCCCTCTCTCTCCCTCTCCCTCCCTCCCCTTCCCTCTCCCTTTCACTCCCCTCTCTCTCTCCTTCCCCCTCTCTCTTGCACTCCCCCTCTCTCCTCCTTCCCTCTCTCTCTTGCACTCCCCTCTCTCTCCCTTCCCTCTCTCTCTTGCAACCCCTCTCTCTCCCCTTCCCTCTCTCTTGCACTCCACTCTCTCCCCCTTCCCTCTCTCTCTTGCACTCCCCTCTCTCTCCCTCTCTCTTGCACTCCCCTCACTCTCCCCCTCTCTCTTGCACTCCTCTCTCTCTCTCTCTCTCCCCCCCTCTTGCACTCCCCTCTCGCTCCCTCTCTCTCTTGCACCCCCTCTCTCACCCTCTCCCCCTTGCACTCCCCTCTCTCTCTTGCACCCCCTGTCTCCCCCCCTCTCTCTCTTGCACCCCCTCTCTCCCCCTTCCCTTTCCCTTGCACTCCCCTCTCTCTCGTGCACCCCCTGTCTCCCCCTCTCTCTCTCTTGCACCCCTCTCTCTCCCCCTTCCATCTCTCTCTTGCACTCCCCTCTTTCTCCCACTCCCCTCTCTCTCTTGCACTCCCCTCTCTCCCTCTACCCCTCAATCTTGCACTCCCCTCTCTCTCCTCTCCCTCTCTCTCTTGCACTCCCCTCTCTCGTCCCCTTCCCTCTCTCTTGCACTCCGCTCTCTCTCCCCCTTCCCTCTCTCTCTTGCACTCCCCTCTCTCTCCCTTCCCTCTCTCTTGCACTCCCCTCTCTCTCCCCTTCCCTCTCTCTCTTGCACTCCCCTCTCTCTTTCTCCCTTCCCTCTCTCTCTTGCACTCCCCTCTCTCTCTCTCCCTTCCCTCTCTCTCCTGCATCCCCTCTCACTCCCCTTCCCTCTCTCGCTTGCACTCCCCTCTCTCTCCCATCCTTCTCTCTCTTGCACTCCCCTCTCTCTCCCCCTTCCCTCTCTCTCTTGCACTCCCTTCTCCGCCCTCTCGCTTGCACTCCCCTCACTCTCCCTCTCTCTCTTGCACTCCTCTCTCTCTCTCTCTCTCTCTCTCTCTCTCTCTCTCTCTCTCTCTCTCTCTCTCTCTCTCTCTCCCTCTTGCACTCCCCTCTCTCTCCCTCTTTCTCTTGCACCCCCTCTCTCGCCCTCTCCCCCTTGCACTCCCCTCTCTCTCTCTCTTGCACCCACTCTCTCCCCCTTCCCTTTCTCTCTTGGACTCTGCTCTCTCTCCCCCTTCCCTTTCTCTTGCACTCCCCTATCTCTCCCTTCTCTCTCTCTTGCACCCCTCTCTCTCTCCCTTCCATCTCTCTCTAGCACTCCCCCTTCCCTCTCTCTCTCTTGCACTCCCCTCTCTCCTTCCCCCTTCCCTCTCTCTTGCACTCCACTCTCTCTCTCCTTCCCCCTCTCTCTCTAGCACTCCCCCTTCCCTCTCTCTCTCTCTTGCACTCCCCCCTCTCTCTCCCTTCCCTCTCTCTCTTGCACCCCCTCTCTCTCCCCTTGCCTCTCTCGCTTGCACTCCCCTCTTTCTCCCTTCCTTCTCTCTCTTGCACTCCCCTCTCTCTCCCCCTTCCCTCTCTCTCCCCCTTCCCTCTCTCTCTTTCACTCCCTCTATCTCCCTCTCTCTTGCACTCCCCTCTCCGCCCTCTCTCTTGTACTCCCCTCTCTCTTGCACTCCCCTCTCTCTCTCTCGCTCTCCCTCTTTCACTCCCCTCTATGTCCCTCTCTCTTTTGCACCTCCTCTCTCTCCCTCTCCCCCTTGCACTCCCTTCTCTCTTGCACCCCCCTCTATCCTCCTCTCTCTCTCTTGCACCCCCTCTCTCCCCCTTCCCTTTCTCTCTTGCACCCCTCTCTCTCCCCTTCCCTCTCTCTTGAACTCTGCTCTCTCTACCCCTTCCCTCTCTCTCTTGCACTCCCCTATCTCTCCCTTCCCTCTCTCTCTTGCACTCTCCTCTCTCTCCCTCTCGCCCTCTCTCTCTTGTTTGAAGCGTCACTCACATTCTAATCACCCCACAATATATATAGAGAGGGGCAGTGTTTCTGCCTTCTTCAGCCATTGCCTTACTTAATGTCAATGAACCCACACCACACAATTACACTCTACTGAACACAACATACACTCCACACAATACCACTCAGTGCTACATAATTATATTGTACATAATTACACCGCGCTCAACGCAACATACACTCCAAATACCACGGAGTGACACATAATTTACACACCACATAATTACATTCTACTGAATGCAACACACACTCCACACAATACCACTCAGTGCCACATACTTATATGTAACATAATTACAATGCAACATACACTCCAAACAATACCACTCAGTGCCACATAATTACACGCCACACAATTACACTCTACTGAATACACCATACACTCCTCATAATACCACTCAGTGCCACATAATTACACACCACATAATTACACTGCACTCAACGCAACATACACTCCAAATACCCCTCAGTGCCACATAATTTTTTGCTACATCTTAACACTGTGCTCAACGCAACATACACTCCAGTCCAAATACCTCTCAGTGCCACATAATTACACGCCACATAATTACTCTATCGCCCTCACTCTGTCGGTCTATCTATCTATCTGTCTGTCTACCACCCTCACTCTATCTCTCTATCGCCCTCCCTCTATCTATCGCCCTCCTTCCTATCTATCGCACTCACTTTATCTTTCTATCGCACTCACTCTATCTATCGCATCACCGCAGCATCACTCAGCGTCACCACAGCATCAATCTGTGCAACCATTCAACAAGAACTGGGTCAAATATGTTCTCTCAATGTTTCAAGCTTTATTACAAATGTCACAAAAAGGTGTTAATATTTCACTTCTGTTCTTGGATTTTCGTCACAATAAAATACACTGAACATAATCTTCACAAAATTTATTTACAAAAGTTTACGCTATTGCCATTATAAATTACAATAACTTTTATTTGAGTATTAATTATTGATAAAAAATAAAAGCCATAGTTATATCAATACATCGAAGTCACGTAAATACAACACATATTGCATTACAAATGCTATAGGTGTCAAATTTGCGAAAGTTATAACTATTGACATTGTAAATGACAAAGCTATTAAGTTCGCTATTTTCAAAACCAACACATGAATTAAAAAATTGTAATTTACAATACCAATAGCTCAAACTTTCCTAAAGCTAGACCTTTTGCATTGCAAATGCTTGTTTATGAATACATCAGATAAGCGCTATGAGTCCTTTTAATGTTTCACGTACCCCTCCTGTCCGCACTCTGATCGCCTATCATATCGTTTGTCTGATGAGTCCTGAAAGGAAAGGGAAGGACATGTGTCAGTCTACTGATGCCTATCAGGCTGTTTTAGTGTATCACGGGTGCGTAAATTGTAACGTCTGTCAGGGGTCTCCGGTTGCGGAGATCCTCCCCGTCATTTAGGTTTTACTTTAGTTTTTTTGTTTGCCCCATCATTTTTTAAAAGTCTCTGGTGCTTGTTTGGTATTGTCCTTTTCATACCTATCTTTGCCAAGCTGTGACTTATTTGGTCTGGCTCCCCAATTATGTCGACCTATAGATCTAGGTGTCTGCAGTAGATTTTGGTAGCTTGCTCGATTTGTCTGTGACCCTAACTAGTGCAAGCCATTGGCGCATAGCCAGTGCGGCTGCTTCCCCTTTAATATTTGCTAATATAATTAAGGATACTATGGCAAAGCTGCCAATTAATTTCATCCGAAAATCCAGGGCAGGGGCCGCCCCCATACTCATTTTGTATTTGTCTTAGCTCCTCATGCAAATCTGCCAGAGAAGGTGTCCCATCAGTTATGGTATAGATTGTAGCAAAGTATGTATCCCATGTGGCACAGCAAACACATGGTGAGAATTCTATCTTTAACTTGGGGTTCCATGTGTGGAAACACTGCTTCAAGCTGATTTGTGCTGTCCAGAACTGAATTTTCTCCTGTCTGGTGGGAATCTTACCTGTGATTGCAATATTAGTTACAGGACTATTGGCAAGCACAGCTAACTGTGCCTGAACAGCTCATGCTGGGGCAGTAATTTTTTGCACAACATACTGAGTTAATCGTCTAAAGAGTCTCACAAGACTGTTATAGAGAGTGCATAGTTCACACACATTTAGTGGGCCCAAAGTTGGGTAAGATGTGTACCCAGCTAAATCTGGCCATGTGACCCTTCATTGCTGAGGGGACCTATTTGTATGTTGTTTAGTACATGTGGTACGGTGCCTTGGAAAAAAAATTGATTTTCCTGAAATGTTAATGGTATTTCTTATTACTGATATGGTCTATAAGCAGATGGTAAGGCAGCTTCAGTGTAGTTGTGATATGAACGTGTGTTACTTCAATTGCAGGAAAAGAAACCCATGAATAGAATACTTAAATTCTATAGGCTTCATAGGCCTCAACCACGAAGGTACCATCTCCACCCTCATTATCTAGCCACATAAATTTAAATGAGCTGTAATAGCAAGCATGCAATTTGTAGGAATTATAATTGCTAGTGCCATTTAAAAAACTGAATTCAGTGAGGGAATTACTAAGTGGTTGTCAGGATTACCAGATTGCTATTTCCACAGGAACAGAAGTAGCTCCAACTCCACCACTGCGTAGGGTAAACATATAATAAACTAACAACACACTAGCATGGGTAAAAGGGGAAGTTGATAAAAGACAGACTGCCACCTTCTATGCCTCTTGCTTCTAATGTCTGGTTTTCTTCTTACGTGAGGCATGTGTGCTGCCACCTATAATAGACCACAGTAACAAAAACAGCATTCAATAAGGAAAATGCTACTTACCAGTATGCATCCGTTCTTGGCATGTAGAGCTGAAGAGTTCTACACTTTGCCTTAGATCGCCATCTGGTGTTAGGCTCGGATGATGGAGAAGTGATGGATTGTGGAGAAGTGTGGCTCACTGGTTAGAGCAGGCAGACCCTGAAGCAGAGGTCAGACCCAGGACCAGGGTTCAATTCCCGACGCGGCAGGGTCTTGAGCTCAAAATGTCCACGGACTCGATAATTCTCACTTCGGTGCCTGACCTAATCATGGGTTCACACTCTGCAACTCTGGGCATTAAGCTTGCTTAATCTCCACAACGGCCCCCCGCGGCGGGATGCCTGGCTTTCACCTTGGGGATGCCCGTTAGGGGCTATCTCACAGGGAAAAGCCAGGACGGGTTCCCAAGGCAAGCGCCGAGATGCCTCCGGGTAGTCGAGCGCTATATAAGAACATACAAAAAAAAAAAAAAAAAAAATGATTGCATGTTGTTGTCGTCTTGGAAGAAGTCTGTGTAGTCACGAGATAGGTAACTCCTCCCTTGGACGATAGTGTGCATGGGCATCAGCTCCATCCTAAGATTGTTTTTCGCCATGATGGGAAATAATGGAGTTAGAAGTAACAAAGAGAAAAAGGATGTCCATGCGTCTATATCTAAATAAGATAAAAACTGGAACAGATACAGGTCTCGGGAAGCGGGAGGGCGTGTAGAACTCTGCAGCTCTACATGCCAAGAACAGATGCATACTGGTAAGTAGCTTTTTCCGTTCGAGGCATATGAGCTGCAGATTCTACACTTTGCATCGATTGTGCAGCAGTGTCTCCCGTAGCGGTGGCCACCTGTATCAGATGCAGTTGTTTGAAATAGAGTTTTGAGTACAGCTTGGCCTACTGCAGCTTGCTGCTTATCCTGCACATCAACACAATAGTGTTTAGTGAAGGTATGTTTTGTAGACCATGTTGCTGCCTTGCAAATGTCTTCTAGGGGAACGTTCCCTAAGAAAGCCATGGAGGCTCCTAGTTTGCGTGTAGAGTGCGTCCTAGGAGGAACTGCTAATGTATGTTTCGCTTTTTGGTATTATATGTGTATACACTTAACAATCCACCTTTCAATTCTGGATTTAGAAATGGGATTGCCCTTATGTGGTGGTGAGAAAGCTACAAACAGTTGTTTTGTTTTTCTAAATGATCTTTTCCTATCAATGTAATACAGAAGGGCTCTTTTAACATCTGTGTATAGAGCTCTTTCTGCTACTGAATCTGGATTTTGAAAAAACACATGTAATTCTACAGATTGGTTTATATGAAAGGGAGTAATCACTTTAGGAAGGAATTTAGGGTTAGTCCCTAGAACCACTTTGTTATGGTGTAATTGTAAGAATGGTTCTCGTATAGTGAAAGCTTGAATCTCACTAACTCTTCTGAGAGATGTAATAGCAATGAGGAAAGCTGTTTTCCATGTGAGAAACTGTAATTCACATTTGTGTAAAGGCTCAAAAGGGGGTCCCATAAGCCTGGTAAGGACAATGTTTAAGTTCCACACTGGAGATGGTGGTAACCTTGGAGGAATTATTCTCTTTAATCCTTTCATGAAAGCTTTTATTGCTGGCACTCTAAACAATGACATATATTGTCTGTTTTGTAGATATGCTGCAATGGCTGCTAGATGTAATCGTATAGATGAATATGCTAGATTACATCTCTGTAAATGAAGAAGGTAACAGATAGTATTTTGGATGGAGGCATCCAAAGGATCAATTTCATTGTTAGTGCAGTAAATGGCAAATCTTTTCCATTTAACAGCATAGCAAGCTCTAGTAGTTGGTCTTCTGGCTTCCTTAATAATATTCATACAGTCTGGTGGCAGGATAAGATAACCAAACTCTAAGACTTCAGGAGCCAAATCGCTAGATTCAATTGACTTGGATCTCGATGTCTGAGGTCTCCATGGTTCTGCATTAGCATTGATAATGTCAGAGACAGTTTTTGGTGTGGAACTAGAGAAAGTTCTAGCAGTGTAGTGAGCCACGGTTGTCGTGCCCAAGTGGGAGTAACTAGGATCATTTTGAGAGACTGCTGTCTGAGCTTGCGTACTACTAGTGGCATCAATGGGACTGGTGGAAAAGCGTACGCAAATCTGCCTGACCAGTTCATCCATATCGCATTGCCCTTGGACAACGGGTGTGGGAACCTGGCGGCGAAGGTTGGGCATTTTGCGTTTTGTTGTATGACAAACAGATCTACGTCTGGATGACCCCACTTTTGGAAGAATGGTAGAAGAAATTGTGGATGATGTTCCCATTCGTGAATCTGTTGTGCTTGTCGACTTAACAGATCTGCTATCTGATTGTGAACTCCTGGAAGGTGTTCTGCAAGCAGATATATGTTTTGAGGAATGGCCCATCTCCAAATTTGCTGTGCGAGTTGGGACAGTTGCAATGAATGTGTGCCTCCTTGTTTTTGTATGTAATACATGGCTGTCACATTGTACAGATATATATATCACATTGTCCGTCCGGATTAAGACTGCTTTGTTTTTTATGAGCACTTGAAATGACTTCAGTGCTAGAAATATTGCTAACAATTCTAGGTGGTTGATGTGAAGCACTCTTTGTTGAGCGGTCCATCGTCCCTGAGTTGTGTGGTGGAGCAGATGTGCTCCCCATCCTACCAGGGATGCATCTGTTGTCAGTACTATCTGTGGAACTGGTTCTAGCAACGGCCGACCTTTGGCTAGGTTTTGGTGTTCCACCATTGCAGAGAGCGATGTGTGCGCTCGGGTGCGCTTACGCCGTGCGTATCACGCGGACGCGGCTACGCGATACGTCCCGATGATGTTTTCGTTCGCGGCATTAGCGCTAACGGGACGCTCACCGGTACGCGCACCAGGGAGCGCCGCAAGACTGCGCTTTCCGGTGCGCTCACTGGTACGCGCACCGGGAGCGCTCCAGGACAAAAAAATAAAAAAATAAAAAAACATGAACAATATACATAAAGAAAATAGAATTACATATATATACAATATAGGCTTCATTATAACACATATTACATTTCATAGTTATAGTAAAAAAAACATAGGTTTGAGGCCCTATATATAGTTAGGAATTAGCATTTAAAAAACCTATGAAATTCACTGAAAAAACCATAGGTTTCACACCAGTTATAGTTAGGAATTCGCATTTAAAAAACCTATTAAATTCACTGAAAAAACCATAGGTTTCACACCAGTTAAAGATAGGAATTAGCATTTAAAGAAACTTATGAAATTCACTGAAAAAACCATAGCTTTCACACCAGTTATAGTTAGGAATTAGCATTTAAAAAACCTTTGAAATTCACTGAAAAAACCATAGGTTTCACACCAGTTATAGTTAGGAATTAGCATTTAAAAAACCTATTAAACTCACTGAAAAAAACCATAGGTTTCACACCAGTTATAGTTAGCTGGAAATGTTACTGACATAAAACCATTGAAATTCCCACGTTATAGTTAGTTGGACTCACTATAACAAGCGCGCCTGCAATGCACTGCTGATGACGTCACATATTACATCACTCATGACATGGTCAGTGACATCACTCATGACATCACTGATGGCACCATCGGTGTGACAGACTGACAGACCTCCTTTCAGTGTAATGTAACCCTTGAAACACATATTCAAAAATAGAAACTAACATTTTCAAAAAACATGGAGATACCCATACCAGTTACAACAACTAATTCAGTAATTCCACCATCTATATACACATCCACTCATTCAGCAACAGTTCTAGTTATCCACAATAGAATGTTGCGATTTCCCTATTCAAAATAATCCTAACTATAACTACCTACTGGCGACTGCCAGTAGGTAATATATATATATATACCAAAAGGCAGTGCTTGCTTCTGGACACTTTGAAGGTGAGGGTGGAGTCACTCTTTGCGCAGGCAGCAGCATCTGAAGAAGGCAGGAGCCGAAATGCATTATGCGTAGCTGTAATTGATTGAATAAATTTCTTCCAAAGTTACCCCCTGAGTGGCCTTTCTCCTATTCTTTGCGGAGTGGGACCAGTTTTGATATATATATATATATATATATATATATATATATATATATATATATATATATATATATATATATATATATATATATATATATATATATATATATATTGCAAGTGGTTCTTTTCCGAGGAGAAGAAACAAAGACCACGAGGGGAGTTCAGATTAAAACAGCTTTATTTCAAGGGTCCCAGCGCAGGCGGATGCATTTCGGCGAGTAAGCCTTCTTCGGCGCCCCATGCTGTTAGGATGCCGTCCATAATTTACTCCTCCTGTGAAAGTCTTTATCAGCACCTGAATCTCCTCCCCCTGGCAATTGGCTGGCCAATCAGAGTTTGTGGAGAATATGTCGAACTCCAAGTCCCAACATGCACGGTAGATGCATAGGTGAGATGGTCAAACATGAAGGAGTCAGTAAGCGTGGGCTCGGAGCAAGCTTCACAGGTGAGTGGCACGGATCGAGGAGCAGATGAAATGGCAGTTTTTCCTCCTAGTCCCCTCTGACTGCAGCGACCAGCGTCTTCAGGTGTCAAACAGGGTGGGGGCGGTCAAATGTCAGACAGAGTGCCCAATTGAGATTAATATCTCGATCCTCTCTTTCATCTTCCTGATGTTGCTGGTATATATATATATCCCGTCCCGACGTTGTCCGGGTATGAATTGCTGCCGGCAATTCATATATTCATATATATATATATATATACATACAGAGATATTTCTCAGTGCTGAAATTATGAGACTGTGTATTTTTTCTCTCTTTCTTAGTCTTTTTGGAGAGCGTACTGATTTCGCAAAGGTAAGGTGACTTCGTCATTATTGATTTAAACACTTTACTTACTAACACACTCACCTAAACTTTAAAACCAACCATCTATATGCCTTCTACGTAGGATAGTGTTTTAAAAAGATAGTTTAGGCACTAAAAGAGATGGCACATTGTTGGACGAATGCTGCCCAGGCCCTAAATCTAGTTCTGGAGTCCAGCTCTGAGGCAGGATCAGAGACTGATACAGCAGATACTGAGACAGCATCTGAGGGAGAGGACAATGGAGCCAAATCTGGGAGTGAATTTTCAGTTGGCGCAGTTCCATCCGATGACTCATCGTCCAGCGATTCTGAAGGAGACGATGTCAGTCACGCTATCCCTTTGCCAGCACAGTCTGTGCAGCAGGACACCCGTAACAGGTTAGATCAACCCAGAGTGCAGACACGTGCGGCTGCAAGCACAGATAGAGTGTTGTCTTGGCAGCCTCCCAATTTAGTTCATCCCCAAATTCCGCCTTTCACTGTTGACGCTGGATGTAAAGTAGATACAACAAATGTTTTGCCAATTTACTACTTCCATCTCTTTTTTGGGGTTGACTTCCTAGACGAAATTGTGCAGCAAACAAATTTGCGTGCCGAACAATTTCTGAGGGAGCAAGGAGGAACTCTAGTGCCTCGTTTTAGGGTGCACAAGTGGACTCCCACTTCTGTAGGGGAGTTGAAGATATTTTTAGACCTCACGCTTAAAATGGGGTAGTGCATAAACCAACCTTACTGACCTGCTGGTCTACTCGCACGGTTTGTTTAACCCCCATCTTCGCACCATACATGAGCAGAGATCGTTATTTGCTATTGCAGCGAAGGCTGCATTTTAATTACAATTCTGCTGCATTGTCCTGGGACGTTCAAGACCATGACAGGTTGTTCAAAATTCGGCCTGCCGTGTATCATTTGTCTGCCAGGTTTCCAAAGGTTTATACTCCTGGAAAGAATATAGCCATTGATGAGTCCTTGATCTTGTATAAAGGGCGGCTGCTGTTTAGACAGTACATTCCGAGCAAAGGCGCTCGCTATGGCATCAAGCTGTACATGCTGTGTGAGCGCTCGACTGGCTATGTGTACAGCTTGAGAGTGTATACAGGGAAGGACGCAACTCCTAACCCTGTTGATTGCCCTCCATTGCTAGGGGTCACAGGAAAGATCTATGGGAGCTTGTCCAGCCACTTCTTCACAAAGGTTATAACCTTTATGTGGACAATTTCTATACAGGAGTAGGGCTATTCAGTGAGCTCTACAAAGCTGGCAACGTGGCTTGCGATACAATTTTTTGTTGCCACAAAGGATTCCCGCAGGAGCTTGTTTGCAAGAAGCTCCAGAAATTCCATATCACTGCGTTGCGTTCCAACGAACTGCTCGCAGTCAAGTTCTCAGATAGGCGTGATGTGTATGTGCTCACTACAATTCATGCTGAGATCACTTCCCCTGTCATGGTTTGGGATCAGATGGCCGAATCTGAGAAGCCCACCTGTATTCTTGATTACAACAAGTACAAGGGTGGAGTGGACCAGAAGGACCAGGTTCTTCAGCCATATAATGCGAGTTGTAAAACTCGCACTTGGTATACGAAACTGTTTACGCACCTGATTCAGATGGCAACATACAATGCGTATGTTGTTTATCATGAGACCACCACAGGAAGACTCATGTCTTTCCTTGACTTTCAGTTGTCTGTGATTGAAAGTCTTACTGTGTTCTGGAGGACGTGGCAAGGCTGCAGGAGCGACACTTTGCAGATAAAATTCCTGCAACACCCAAAATGGAGCGACCATGTCGTTGTCGTTAAGTGTGCTCGATGCAGGGAAAGAGGCAGGAGACTCGTGTTTACTGTCCCCAGTGCCCAAGTAAGCCTGACTTCTGTTTTCCTACTTGCTTTATGTTGTATCACACTAAAGCAAAATACTGGGAAATTGACTGAGGTGGGGCTGCCAATAGGTTAAACTTTCAATTGGTGTGAATGGATACCTACTTGGGCCTCCCACACGAGTGAGGCACCATTTTTATCGGGAGACCTTGGTGAACACTGGGTGGTAGGAAATGCGTGTCTGCCTGGCGATGCCACAACTTTCCCACGAAAAATGTGTGGAAAAGGTGATTTCTTCAGCTAAATTTGAGGTTTGTAGGGGATTTTGGGTAAGAAAAGGTTGGGGGATCCATCAAAGCCATACCTCCCTGGAACCCCCCGGGTGTCTAGTTTTAAGAAATGTGTGGGTTTCATAGGTTTCCGTAGCTGGCCGCCCAGCACCGGGCCAAAAACCGAGGTGACACCCCTCACAAAAGCAGGTTGTTTTGTGATAGCCAATGTTAAAGTCGCCTCAATACGTTTTGGGCCCTAGCCTGTGGCGGGTACTTGGGCCTCACACACGAGTGAGGTACCATTTTGTATCGGGAGACCTTGGAGAACACTGGGTGGTAGGAAATGTGAGTCTGCCCGGCGATGCCATCACTTTCCCACACAAAAATGTGTGGAAAAAAAGATTTTTTCAGCTACATTTGAGGTTTGCAGGGGATTCTGGGTGAGAAAACGTTGGGGGATCCACGCAAGCCATACCTTCCTGGAACCCCCCGGGTGTGTAGTTTTCAGAAATGTGTGGGTTTCATGGGTTTCTCTAGCTGGCCGCCAAGCACCGGGCCAAAAACAGAGGTGACCCCCCTCGCAAAACCAGGTTGTTTTGTGAGAGCCAATTTTGAAGTCGCCTCAATACGTTTTGGGCCCTGGCATGTCGCGGGTACTTGGGCCTCCCACAAGAGGGAGGCACCATTTTTATCGGGAGACCTTGGGGAACACAGGGTGGGTAGAATTTTGTGAATCCACGCAGATTCCAGAACTTTCCAATACAGAAATTTGAGGAAAATGTGGGTTTTTTTTTTTACATTTATTTAGGTTTGCAAGGGATTCTGGGTAACAGCACCTGGCGAGAGGCAGTCAAGTCACCCCATCCTGGATTCCCCTGGGTGTCTAGTTTTCAGAAATGTATAGGTTTGATAGGTTTTCCAAGATGCCGGCAGAGCTAGGGTTCAAAATCTACAGCTAGGCACTTTGCTGAAAAAGGGTCAGTTTTCACTGCGAAAATGTGGTGTGTCCATGTTGTGTTTTGGGCCGTTTCCGGTCGCGGGCACTTGGGCCTCCCACACAAGTGAGGTACAGTTTTTATCAGAATACTTTGGGGAACACGGGTGGGTGGAATTTCGTGGATCCACACCGATTCCAGAACTTTCCACCACGGAAATGTGAGGAAAATGTGTTTTTTTACTGTTTTTTAGGTTTGCAAGGGATTCTGGGTAACAGAACCTGGTGAGAGTCAGTCAAGTCACCCCATCCTGGATTTACCTGGGTGTCTAGTTTTCTAAAATGTATAGGTTTCCCAAGGTGCCGGCAGAGCTAGGGTTCAAATTCTACAGCTGGGCACTTTGTTGAAAAAAGGTCAGTTTTCACTGCAAAAATGTGGTGTGTACACACTTCGTTTTGGGACGTTTCCTGTCGCAGGTACTTGGGCCTCCCACACAAGTGAGGTACCATATTTATCGGAAGACTTTGGGGAACACAGGGTGGGTGGAATTGTGTGGATCCAAGCAATTCCCGAACTTCCACCACAGAAATGTGAGGAAAATTGTTTGTTTTTTTACATTTGTTTAGGTTTGCAAGGGATTCTGGGTAACAGAACCTGGTGAGAGGCAGTCATGACACCCCATCCTGGATTCCCCTGGGTGTCTAGTTTTTAAAAATGTATGTACAAGTGCGGTACCATTTTTATCAGAAGACTTTGGGGAACACGGGATGGGTGGAATTGTGTGGATCCACGCAAGGAATTCTGGATAACAGACCGTGGTGAGAGGCAGTCAAGTCACCCCATCCTGGATTCCCCTGCGTGTCTAGTTTAAAAAAATTCATAGGTTTGCTAGGTTTCCCTAGCTCCCGGCAGGGCTAAGGTTAAAAAACTACAGCTAGGCATTTTGCCAAAAAGGGTATTTTTTCACAGAGAAATTGTGGTGTGTCCACATTGTGTTTTGTGCCGTTTCTTGTTGCGGGCACTAGGCCTACCCACACAAGTGAGATACCATTTTACTCGAAGACTTTGGGGAACGTGGGGTGGGTGGAAATTTGTGGATCCATGCAGATTCCAGAACTTTCCACCACAGAAATGTGAGGAAAATGTGTTTTTTGGACAATGTTTTAAGTTTGCAAGGGATTCAGGGTAACAGAAACTGGTGAGAGCCAGTCAAGTCACCCCATTCTGGATTCCCCTGGGTGTCTAGTGTTAAAAAATGTATAGGTTTTCTAGGTTTCCCTGGGTGCCAGCAGAGCAAGGTTTCAAAAACTACAGCTAAGCACTTTGCAAAAAACGGATAATTTTTCATTGTGAAAATGTGGTGTGTTCATGTTGCATTTTCACCCGTTTCCTGTTGTGGGCATTACGCCTACCCACACATGTGAGGTACCATTTTTATTGGGAGACTTAGGGTAATTCAGATTTGTAAAGCAACTGCTTTTACCTATTGAATTTCGACGCATTGCTGCCTTTCAAATGAAAGAATGTGTAAAAAAAAATCATTTTGAAAAATGACTGAATATTCTCATGCTAGTATGAGTATTCCCAATTTCGGAAATGTGCAAATATCTACTGTTCCTAAACTCTATATTTTGTTCTCATTTCAGAAATACATACGAGTCTTTCATACCGAATTTTCCATGTATACATTTTCCCGGAATACTTGCTATATACCCGGTACATAATAAACAAGCATTAGAAATGCAATAGATCTCGGATTTATTTGAGTTTGAGCTAATGGCATTGTAAATGGCAATGTCTTTTCGCCATGTGTTATGGAGTGTATGCATGTGGTGTGTAGAGCAATGGAGGCATGCTGTGCTTTAGATGAATATGTTTAAAAGTAAAGTGCACCATACTGCGATTGCTACAATAGTTAATTGTGGATGCGTTAACAATTGATGTGTGCACTGATGTCTGGTGGTGTGTGTGCCTGGTAAAAGCGTGCACAGATGGCTGCTGGTGTGTGTGTTTGGTGAAAGCGTGCACTGACGGCTGCTGGTGAGTGTGCCTTGTAAAAGCGTGCACCGACGGCTAGTGTTGTGTGTAACTGGTAAAAGTGTGCACTGTGGAAGCCTGCACTGACGCCTGGTGGTGTTTGTGCTTGGTGAAAGCGTGCATTGATTGCTGGTGGTGTTTGTGCCTGGTGAAAGCGTGCACTGATGGCTGGTGGTGTGTGGTGTTGTGTGTGTAGTGGTGAGTGTGTGGTGGTGAGTCTGTGGGGGTGAGTGTGTGGTGTTGAGTGTGTGGTGGAGAGTGTGTGGTGGTGAGTGTGTGGTGGTGAGTGTGTGGTGGTGAGTGTGTGGTGGTGAGTGTGTGGTGGTGAGTGTGTGGTGGTGAGTGTGTGGTGGTGAGTGTGTGATGGTGAGTGTGTGATGGTGAGTGTGTGGTGGTGAGAGAGTGGTGTGTGTGCGGTATGTGTGTGTGGTATGTGTGTGTGGTGTATGTGTGTGTGTGTGGTCTTATGTATGTGGTGTTATGTATGTGTGTGGTGGACTTAGTTTGAGTGTTTGTTTCCTGCACACTCACACACTGCCCCTACACACACACACTGCTCACCCTGCACACTCACACTGTTCACCCTGCATAGTCACACACTGTTTACCCTGCACACTCACACACTGTGCACCCTGCACACTTACACACTGTTCACCCTGCACACTCACACACTGTTTACCCTGCATACTCACACGCTGCAGTCACTGTCACTTTGCAGTCGCTGTTACTCTGCAGTCACACTCACTCTGCAGTCAGTCTGCAGTCACTCTGCAGTCACACTCACTCTGCAGTCACTCTCCAGTCACACTCACTCTGCAGTCACTCTCCAGTCACACTCACTCTGCAGTCACTCTACAGTCACACTCACTCTGCAGTCACTCTGCAGTCATACTCACTCTGCAGTCATATTGCACTCGCACTCACTCTGCACTCACTCTGCACCTGCACTCACTCTGCACCTGCACTCACTCTGCACTCACTCTCCAGTCACACTCACTCTGCAGTCACTCTGCAGTCACACTTATGCTGCAGTCACTCTGCAGTCACACTCACTCTGCAGTCATTCTGCACTCGCACTCACTCTGCACCTGCACTCACTCAGCACCTGCACTCACTCTACACTCACTCTGCACTCACTCTGCACTCACACTCACTCTGCACTGACTCTGCACCTGCACTCACTGTGCACTGACTCTGCACCTGCACTCACTCTGCACTCTTTCTGCACTCACTCTCTCTGCACTCTGCACCTGCACTCACTGTGCACTCACTCACTGTGCACCTGCACTCACTCTGCACTCACTCTGCCTCTGCACTCACTCTGCACTCACTCTGCACTCATTCTGCACGCACTCTGCATTCACTCACACTCTGCACTCACTCACTCTCACTCTGCAGTCATTCTGCACTCACTCTGCACTCTCTTTTATTCTGCACTCACTCTCACTCTGCACGTATTCTGCACTCACTTTGCACTCACTCTCACTCTGATTCTGGACTCACTCTCATTCTGGACTCACTCTCACTCTGCACTGTGTTTTACCCGCCAGACCAGCATGCCTTCTCTGTCTCGGGGAAGTTTCCTGACCGGTGGATCCGGGCCAGTGTTTGCACGTTTTTCTTGTCCTTCTTGTTTGTGTGTTGATGTATTTTAAAGCATGCACATATATTGCGCCTTCCATCAAAGTTTCCACGCTCACTGGTAGTTTGTGAAAAGGTGGACTGCAAAAACATCTTTGGAAAAATACCAGAGACTCGAGTTTACATAAATATCCCACTAGGACATTCGCCCGAGACCCCATTCAAGGCCCTGGCCGCAGATATGCAAGGGCTGCAGCGAGAGCAGTGGGGCAGCGATGTCTAAGATATGTCAGAAGTCAATATTGTCGAATAAAGATGTTTTTTATAGGCCGATATTTCTGAAAGGTGCAGATTTTGCTTTTCCATATTAGAAAGTCTATGTTTTTGCAAAGGGTGGTTTTGCAGTCACGTGTTGTAGCATGTAGCCCTGTATTTACATCTTACATGGATATTAACCTTTTGGCATTTGCAGAACTTGGCAAAAAAAGTTATTTCCGCCTCGTTTGATGAACTGCTTGATTACTAATAAAATTATGTCTGCTGTAATGGTATTACAATTAGCGAGCAGATAAAAACGGATGGTGTGCAAGCAAATGCGGACTGGGGGGGGGGGCAAACAAAAAAAAAAACGAAAAAAACAAGCTGTAAATCGCAGATAAGGACACATCAATGCAGCTGTGAAGAGGAGAACCTGGCCCCCCAAAATCGACATTTCAGCAGTTTATTACAAGATTAGATAGGGGCGTGCAAAAGATGCGAGTGTGTGCTTTAATTTCAGTGCGGCAGTGTAAGGTGCAGTGTTACTTATCACGGAGCTCATATGGGTGCTGCTGTCATGACACAACGCGCATCATTGTTTCTGTGAATGTATGCATTCTGCTGTGCATCATCCATCTAGCCTTTCACCGCCTCCATGTTTCCACACACAGCCGAGAAGCCCCCCGTCCCCCGTCCTGCTCCTATGAACGGCTGCTTGTCCGCGCCCCATCGACACATACAGTACACATAGGTGGGTGCACGCATTGCACGTCGAGTACCTTCTCAAAAACAATAGCACGCTTGCTTGTAGTATTTGTGCCTGCTATCTAGGGACCATTATCCTAGCGCTTAGAAACAGAAGTCTATGCTGCCTTGTGGGGCTTTATGCCACCCAGCCACGGTCGCCTCAAGGCACCCAGGAGGGCAGGAGTCCTGGAGTGCAGGGATTGGGGTGACAGTGGAGGCAAGATGTTGGGGTGGTCTTCCTCAGGACAACGTTTGAGGTGCTGCTTTCTAATAATATTGAAAAGCACAATAATACTGTTCTAGAAAAAGAACCACACGCTCTCGTAGTTACTCTATGAATACTACTGTTAATGTTTATTTATGGGACATTTTTTGCATTATTTCTATCGTTGCCAGATAAGTAAAGCGGTTCAGCGCGCGCATATACTCGTGCGTGTGCATGTATTACCTGGAGCCCTGGGTTTGGGGCAGTGGGCTGTGACAAGTAGTCCGTTCACAACCCCGTCATGTACAAAAAAAAAGCAGATCTCATAACATTTACTTACACTTTAAAGCCTGCGCCGTGGCCTTGCGGTTAAACGGTCCCAGAGCTGTTTAAGTTTAAAACTCTTGCCTGCCCCTCCCCTCCCCCATCTCCCTCGTTGCCAAATTGTGGTTCCTGGAACAGTTAGCCGAAGTCAGCAGGAATCAATGTTAGTAATTAATGCAGACATGTCTTGGTTACAATAAAAAATCCTCAATCAAAATAGGCTTTTTAAGGGGGAATAAAAAATGGAGAAAGCGTACACACAGAGAAGAGGCGCTGACAGGGAGAGCTCCGTGAAATGGATTTTTAAAAAAAAGAAACGTGCGCCCAGCATCTGTCTTCAGTTACCGCAGGCCCTGACAGCCGCGATAATTGAAGAAATATTACCCTTCTGCGCGTGTCCCCAGACAATATGCACTAGGCGGAGCTACTCTACCGCCTATGGCCTATTGCGTGCTCTCTTCTAAAAACACACGTATGCGAAGCCCAATTGACATGCAGCTGGCAAAAAAAAAGACGAAAAATCACGAGCCGCCAGGAATTTGTTAGGTAGCTTTTCGGAGACGCTAAAAAAAGGACTCTTGGGCTCCGCCTACACTGCTACGCAGTGGTGACTTAGGCCCGAGCCCTAAAAACCATTGCAAAACGCTGCTCAGTTTTTGGCTTTGGGTTCGTCTGGTTCTTGGTGAACCTACAAGTCCTATATATCCCCACAACCAGTAAGGTCCAGTGGATGTAACAGTAAATTGCTTTCAAACAGCTGTCATAGTCAGAAGTTGTTACAGGTGAAAACGTTGACACAAAAGGCTGTTTTTTCCAACAAATTTTCCATTTTTCCTATATTTAACTTACTTTCTATAAAGAAACCTTGATGGATTTACATAAATTGGATTGATACAGGAATTCACTCCAGGCAAGAAACAGCAGCTTGGGAGAAAATAATTATCAAGCCTGAAACTAGAAAATGATTCCACGGAAGTCAGAGATGAAGCGTAAGCACTGCTTTTCTCCATAGACAATATAAAGAGGCTAAGAAAAACTATTGTGCAACTATTAACAACATAAGAAGCAAATGTAGGTGTACCAGGTTGGTGGCAGAAGTAGGTCTGAATATATTTAAATTGCTCAGATCTAATATTAATAGTAATCAAATTTGTTCGATTTGGTATTTATCTTCACCCGATCCGGTCAATGATAAAGGGAACAGTGCATCCTAAGGGGAAAAGTTCCATACCCAAATCTGCATTTATTAAACCTTTTTAGGTCCCCCAGGTACAGAGCATATACGCTTTCACAATATATTTTATACAAGACCCTTGCAGTCCACCCATTGTTTATCACTCTTATTTTCTGCCTTTTAATTGCCAGGAGCATGCTGGCTTCACTTCCTCTTCTTCCAGTTGCAGAATGGACCAAGTACTAATTGCTTCAGCTTCATTGCTGTCCTTCTGCTGTTCGCACTGTGATTGAGGTACTACTTTATTTTTTCTTCTTTCCTGTCATCCTTGTTAAAACTCCTGCCATTTGTAGCTGTGCCACACACATTTCAAAGAAGCCCCTTTTCACCTTTGAAATTGATTTTTATAATAATATATGTTATCTGCACTTACTGTGACAACATGTTACCTGCTTCCAGATGTATTTTCACTAAGACATGGACACAGCTGATTTCTTTATGTGAAAGTATTTTTAGCCAAATGCCATATTTTTTTCTTTTTCACGTACTGGAAGATCCACTGATTTGCTCAGAATTTCATGGGTGTTATGCTGAAACATAACAAGCATTGGCAATGCCCATAGGTCTCGTATGTGAGACTATTGGCTCTGCAATTGCCTTTTGTTCATTCTGTATGGACAACATTTTTGGCGCCCCCACGTCCCATGACCGCCTCCTCGGATTCTCTCCCTAACACCTACAAAAGCACCCCCATCTCTCCTATTATAAGATACTACTAAAACAGCGTCCTCCTGAGGTCACAGCGCCCCCTCCACGGCAGGGTTGGATCGGAATTCAAAATCGGCCCGGGCAAGCAAAAAAAAAAAAGTGGCCCACATTTGCATATTGCCTTTCCTCAAAATACTGCTTTGGCGAAATTTTATTTTAAAAAAGGAGGGGGGAGGGCACAAAAAAATGCACGGATTCGTTTACACTGCTGACTGAAAACAAGCGAGGCCACTTCTGCTCTGCCACTCTAGGTAAGCATACATTATTGGGCCGGCCCTGCGAAAGAAAGAAAGTGACACCTCTGCAATTGCTAGACGTGAGATAATGAGCGCCCATCTGACTCCAGAAAGGCCACTCAGACACCCACTGGGCCGCTGGCAGGCGCGCAACACCCATTGGGCTCACCAGGCTTCAGCCCCCCCCCTCGCCTCCTCTGCCCGGGCTAAGATGACACGAACTGAAATGGTGCAAGAAGGCTGCGCATCCGATCCGAGAATGTGATTGTTTTAATGATTTCTGAAAGGCCCAGCAGCCGGAGCCAGACAGCGAGCCTCTGAACAGTTTCAGCAAGTGAACCCCCCTCTGACCTCTTGTGTTTCCTTTGGCGCAGAGGTGAAATCCTTGCCTGAAGGCAGGGATTTCACCTAAGCACTTGATGGGTTGTGAGAATGGGGTGTGAAGATGTGCACAGCAGGGGGAAGGCATGGCCAGTTAAGGTGATGCTTTTCCTTTGTAAAGGAATTCCTGCTGGCATCTTAACCCAGGGTGTGCTGTCTGTGCACTTGTATAGATGTGTATCGTGTTATGACGCCAGCAGGAATTAATTTACAAAGGAAAAGCTTCACCTGCACTGGCCATCCCTTTCCCCCTGCTGTCTGTGCATTTGACCCACATTGATCTACACAGTGAGATCTTCGGAAGGGGCTGGATGCCAGGACACAGTGCTGCTGATCAGCCAGACTCTACAGTATAGTATCAGAAGAGCAGGCAGCAGTTTTTTGTGTAAGTTCCAGTAACTTTAATGCATTTTTCAGCACAGCATTACCTACTGCCTGCATATCTAGGTTACTGTGAATGTTGTTCTTGACTTACATACATAGAAACGTCAAAGAGGACAGTCCCCTCCAAATATGCAAATGTAGTGTAAGTTTGTAGTGTTCATTTTTTTTGGGGTGCTACTGGGTAATTTTAGAGTTCAGGGTGGGCATGGGTTAAGGGGTGCCAGGGGGGAATTTATGGTTCAGGGTGGGTATGGGTTATGGGGTGCCGGGGGAATTTATGGTTCAGCATGGGTATGGGTTTGGGGGTGCCAGGGGTTATTTTAGGGTTTAGGGCAGGTGTGGGTTTTCGGATGTCAGGGGGCTATTTTAGGGTTCACGGTGGGTATGGGGTGCCAGGGAACATTTTAGGGTTCAGCATGGGTATGTGTTTTGGTGTGCCAGGGGTAATTTTAGGTTTCAGGGCAGGTGTGGGTTTTGGGATGTCAGGGGGCAATTTTAGGGTTCAGGGTGGGTATGGGTTATGGGGTGCCAGCGGGGAATTTATGGTTCAGGGTGGGTATGGGTTATGGGGTGCCGGGGGGGAATTTATGGTTCAGCATGGGTATGGGGTTTGGGGTGCCAGGGGTAATTTTAATGTACAGGGTGGGTGTGGGTGTTGGGGTGCCATGGGATTAATTTTAGGGTTCAGCGTGGGTAAGTGTTTTATAGTGCCAGGGGTAATTTTAGGGTTTAGGGCAGGTGTTGGTTTTGGGATGTCAGGGGGCTACTTTAGGGTTCAGGGTGGGTATGGGTTATGGGGTGCCAGGGGACATTTTAGGGTTCAGCGTGGGTATGTGTTTTGGTGTGCCAGGGGCAATTTTAGGGTTCAGGGTGGGTATGGGTTATGGGCAGGCGCGCAACACCCATTGGGCTCACCGGGCTTCAGCCCCCCCCGTCGCCTCCTCTGCCCGGGCTAAGATTACACGCACTGAAATGGTGCAAGATAGCATCCGATCGGAGAATGATTTTTTTAATGCTTTCTGAGAGGCCCAGCAGCCCGAGCCAGCCAGCCTCTGCTTCAGTGAGTGACCTCCTGCCCCCACCTCTTGTTTTCCTTTACGGTGGCGCCGCGAGGTGAAATCCTTGCCTGAAGGCAGGGATTTCACTTAAGCACTTGATCGCTTGTGAGCATGGGGTGTGAAGTGCACAGCAGGGGGAAAGGGCTGGCCAGTTAAGGTGATGCTTTTCCTTTGTAAAGGAATTTCTGCTGGCGTCATAGCCCATGGGGTGCTGTCTGTGCACTTGTATAGATGTGTATTTCATACAAGTGCGCAGACAGCAACCCCTGGGCTATGACGCCAGCAGGAATTAATTTACAAAGGAAAAGCTTCACCTGCACTGGCCATCCCTTTCCCCCTGTTGTCAGGCAGCAGTTTTTTGTGTAAGTTCCAGTAACTTTAATGCATTTTTCAGCACAGCATTACATACTGCCTACATATCTAGGGGCCATATGTATCAAGCCATTTAGCATTCGCAAAGGCCGAAATTCTGCGAATTTCGGCCTTTGCGAATGCTAAATACCTAAATGGTATGTATCAAACATTTTTGCATCAAAATAAGGAATCGCAAAAATTGCTATTCCTTATTTTGCGATTGCACTTAAGGAATCGCAAATTTTGCGATTCCTTAAATGCAATGTATCAGAGAAAAAAAAGAAAAAAATGCCATTAAGGAATCGCAAATTGCCACCAACTTCCAGTTGGTGGTAAGTTGCGAATTCTTTTAATAATGCTTTTTTCAAACAAACCAAAGGTGCCATATGACGCCCATACATGCCCTTAGGGCATGTATGTGCGCCATATGCCCCCAAATGTCTTTTTCAGGGGTGCAGCGGGGTGTTCTTGAGACACCCCTGCACCCTTGAAAAAATTCCTAATTTGCGATTAGCTAATTGCTAATCGCAAATTGCCCCTTCATTCCTATGGGCCTCCTGGCCCATAGAAATTAATGGGTAATTTGCAATTAGCAATTTGCTAATCGCAAATTAGGAATGGTAAGGAATCGCTATATAAAAGCGATTTTGTTCATACATACCATTTTGCATTTCCAAAATAGCGATTCCTTAAAATTCGCTATTTTGGAAATGCAAATTGGTTTGATGATACATATGGCCCAAATTGAGAATGTCTTCCCATTCATTCCTATAGGCCTCTAGGCCGAGGAATGAATGGAGAGGGTTTCCGTAATTGTGAATCGCACTTTGCGATTCACAATTATGGAATATGTAGGATTCACAATTTTTTTTGCAAATCCTACATACATCTCGTTTTGCCATTCTCAAATAGCGATTCTCTAAAATTTGCTATTTGAGAATAACAAAACCAAACTTTCATACATATGCCCCTTGGTTACTGTGAATGTTGTTCTTGACTTACATACATAGAAACGTCAAAGAGGACAGTCCCCTCCAAATATGCAAATGTAGTGTAAGTTTGTAGTGTTCATTTTTTTTTGGGGTGCTAGTGGGTAATTTTAGAGTTCAGGGTGGGTGTGGGTTTTAGGGTGCCAGGGAGTAATTTTATGGTTCAGGGTGGGTTACGGGTGGGTTACGGATTGGCGTGCCAGGGGGTAATTTTAGGGTTCTGAGCGGGTATGTGTTTTGGTGTGCCAGGGGTAATTTTAGGGTTCAGGGCAGGTGTGAGTTTTGGGGTGTCAGGGGGCAATTTTAGGGTTCAGGGTGGGTATGGGTTATGGGGTGCCAGGGGGGAATTTATGGTTCAGGGTGGGTATGGGTTATGGGGTGCCGGGGGGAATTTATGGTTCAGCATGGGTATGGGTTTTGGGGTGCCAGGGGTAATTTTAGGGTTCAGGGCAGGTGTGGGTTTTGGGGTGTCAGGGGGAAATTTATGGTTCAGGGTGGGTATAGGTTATGGGGTGCCGGGGGGAATTTATGGTTCAGCATGGGTATGGGTTTTGGGGTGCCAGGGGTAATTTTAAGGTTTAGGGCAGGTGTGGGTTTTGGGATGTCAGGGGGCTATTTTAGGGTTCAGGGTGGGTATGGGGTGCCAGGGGACATTTTAGGGTTCAGCGTGGGTATGTGTTTTGGTGTGAAAGGGGTAATTTTAGGGTCCAGGGCAGGTGTGGGTTTTGGGGTGTCAGGGGGCAATTTTAGGGTTCAGGGTGGGTATAGGTTATGGGGTGCCAGCGGGGAATTTATGGTTCAGGGTGGGTATGGGTTTTGGTGTGCCAGGGGTAATTTTAGGGTTCATGGGTATGGGGTTTGGGGTGCCAGGGGTAATTGTAAGGTTCAGGGTGGGTGTGGGTTTTGAGGTGCCATGGGATTAATTTTAGGGTTCAGCGTGGGTATGTGTTTTATAGTGCCAGGGGTAATTTTAGGGTTTAGGGCAGGTGTGGGTTTGGGATGTCAGGGGGCTATTTTAGGGTTCATGGTGGGTATGGGTTATGGGGTGCCAGATGGGAATTTATGGTTCAGCATGGGTATGGGTTTTGGGGTGCCTGGGGTAATTTTAAGGTTCAGGGTGGGTTTGGATTTTGGGGGGCAAGGGGGAATTTATGGTTCAGCATGGGTATGGTTTCTGGGGTGCCAGGGGTAATTTAAGGTTCAGGGCGGGTATGGGTTTTGGGGCTCCAGGGGGGTGATTTTAGAGTTCAGGGTGGTATTGGGTTTTGGGGTGCCAGGGGGTAATTTTAGGGTGTGGGGTGGGTATGGGTTTTGGGGTGCCGGGGAGGGATAATTTTAGGGATAGGATGGGTATGGGTTTTGGGGTGCCAGGGGTAATTACAGATTTCAGGGCGGGTATGGGTTTTAGGGTGTGAAGGGGTTAATTTTAGGGTTCAGCGTGGGTATGTGTTTTGGTGTGCCAGGGGTAATTTTAAGATTCAGGGTGAGTATGGGTTTTGGGGGGCAATGCATCAAACTAACAAAAATGTGTGCTTTAATTGTTGTCCAGTTTCAAATGTAGAATTCACCACATTTTTTTCTCAGCTTGACCTGAGCATTAACCGATCCTGATTATCTGCCATTTTAGCTCCGCCCCATTGATTTACATTAGCCACGCCCCTTCATCTGCCATGTCAGCCCCCCCCGAAATTAAGACCTAGTTGCGCCCCTGGTTATGGGGTGCCAGTGGGAAATTTATGGTTCAGGGAGGGTGTGGGTTATGGGTTGCCGGACGGACAGGTAAGCGGGCCGCACAGCGCTCGCTCTCTAGCGTGCACGCTGAAAGCCTGTTAATACCAAAGCGTAAAGGAAAGCAGCGCTGCTTTTAAAGCGACCTCGCTCTCCGTTTTGCCGCTAAGCCATAAATCCTTCTAACCAAACTTTGGCCATACATTTGTTGGACACGATTAGCGGACTGGCATCCGTGTCACAACTGGAATCTAGCCATTAGTCTGATCGCCGGGGTATAGTACAGGCGGGGTTATCTGCAATAAATCCACGTAGCACTTGATGGGGTAACTAAGTCATCTTTCGCCTCCGTGTAAACTCCTTTTACTTCTTTGTTGAAATACATCTAAAAGTGACTCATAAATTGTTTTTAGAGCGGTGCTCCTCATACCTGCGCTGCAGCCAGGTGGGGTGAAGCCTCTCAACCATCATATATGGGTGAGTGTGTATATTGGAACTTATGTCCTAGTATGTGTGAATGCGTCTGCATCACACTATGGTTTTTACTGAAAAACTACTTGAATATGATTCATTCATGTTCTTTTGTTTTCTTGTTTGTTTGTCTTTCTGTCTGGATCCAATGCCATGCGATACAATGCAATAACAGTATACGGTTGAGTACACACCTGGGACTTTCAGGTGATATTTTTTCATTATTCTAAGCAGTAGTGTTGTTAAACAAGGTCCTGAAGAATGCATTTGAAACTCTGTTCTATGTAATGCAGAAACATGTTGACCATCATTAAGTGCGGTTATTATTTCAAACCGGCACTTGCACTTGCTTTTTAACCTTAGGGATTGGGAGATACTAATAAATTCTGTTTTTCTACCCGATTCACCTAATTTTATTAAAACCCCTCACTTTTCACTCCTACCACCAAACACTGCTTTTTTCAGTAGCCACTTTAATTTTTGTACAAAACATACTACCCACTTGTCACATTTATCGGTCACGGTAACATCAGACCGGCCGTTTTGTCTCCTGGGTAAGGAGAGCCCAAATGATGAGAAAGAGGGCGGTACAGTGTGGCTTCTGATGGGAACTATTTTCTCCATATGCTCTTGAGCCTTAACTTGGCCTGCATTTACTAGCATGCATGATGCTCTCACTGGTGTTTTTTGCGTAGTATTGGTTGTGTTATCCACTCTGTCTGACTTACTATTTTTTGACCCCCAGATATTATTTGTTGTTATAATATTGTGTTTGGGGCATGTACCTGGTTGGTCGGTAAACCCGCCCTTAGACCCTTCCCCAATTGTTTGTTGTGTGTATGGGTTATGCGGTGCCAGTGGGAAATTTATGGTTCAGGGAGGGTGTGGGTTATGGGTTGCCAGGGGGGCATTTATGGTTCAGCATGGGTATGGGGTTTGGGGTGCCAGGGGTAATTTTAAGGTTCAGGGTGGGTGTGGGTTTTGAGGTGCCATGGGATTAATTTTAGGGTTCAGCGTGGGTATGTGTTTTATAGTGCCAGGGGTAATTTTAGGGTTTAGGACAGTTGTGTGTTTGGGATGTCAGGGGGCTATTTTAGGGTTCATGGTGGGTATGGGTTATGGGGTGCCAGATGGGAATTTATGGATCAGCATGGGTATGGGTTTTGGGGTGCCTGGGGTAATTTTAAGGTTCAGGGTGGGTTTGGGTTTTGGGGGGCAAGGGGGAATTTATGGTACAGCATGGGTATGGTTTCTGGGGTGCCAGGGGTAATTTAAGATTCAGGGCGGGTATGGGTTTTGGGGCTCCAGGGGGGTGATTTTAGGGTTCAGGGTGGTATTGGGTTTTGGGGTGCCAGGGGGTAATTATAGGGTGTGGGGTGGGTATGGGTTTTGGGGTGCCGGGAGGGATAATTTTAGGGATATGATGGGTATGGGTTTTGGGGTGCCAGGGGTAATTATAGATTTCAGGGCAGGTATGGGTTTTAGGGTGTGAGGGTGTTAATTTTAGGGTTCAGCGTGGGTATGTGTTTTGGTGTGCCAGGGGTAATTTTACGATTCAGGGTGAGTATGGGTTTTGGGGGGCAATGCCTCAAACTAACAAAAATGTGTGCTTTAATTGTTGTCCAGTTTCAAATGCAGAATTCACCAATTTTTTTTCTCAGCTTGACCTGAGCATTAACCGATCCTGAATATCTGCCATTTTAGCTCCGCCCCATTGATTTACATTAGCCACGCCCCTTCATCTGCCATGTTAGCCCCCCCCCCGAAATTAAGACCTAGTTGCGCCCCTGGCTGCTGGCTGTATCCGAACAGTGACACCGCCCAAATCTGCCCCGCAGACTGCTCCAAAAAGCAGCCACAGTTGGAAATCGGCACCGGCATTGCCCGAGTTTCTGCGTTACCAATCTGACGCTGCTCCACAGGTCAGTGCCCAGTGCGACCGCATCAGTGGTACTGATCTAAAGCTGGTAATGTTCTGTACAGCATGGGTATTACCGAATTTGGCAGTAATTATAATAATAAAAATAGACTATGATGAATCCAGCGCAAATGGAAAAAACGCTTTCTTAGATTATTTTTAGGCAAAATGCAAAGCATCCGCGCTGCTGTACAGGATGGCTACAAAACATTTTCAAAGTCAATAGCTCTCACAGGGGAGACCAATTAGATTTGCCAATGCTTGTTAATGTTTCTTACAGCAGCTTTCATAGAGTGCAGCTACAATAAAGGCGAATCCGTCAAAGCAAAGAGCCGGCAACAGAGCTATACAATAATCCAAAATAAATAAATGAAGACTATTTTTCTGTGAGTCCCACACAGCGCCCCAACCTAAGTGGTAGAAAGAGCAATGGGTAAGAACTTCCTTCTAGTGATGTTCAGCGCTGCTTTTCTTACAAGGCAAACTGCACACTGGTTATACACGTGTTTACATTACGCGTTGTTTCGTAATCATCAACAATGAGTAACGGCATTTCAATGCAAAGAAACGTACCTTCTGCTCTTCCAACCAGGACAATATCCCCGAAAAGGTAAAACTTGCCCAGTTCCCTCCATAGTAACTCTTCCTGAGAAATAATGAAATGAATATTTTATTTGATTTGAGTAAAAAAAAACAGTACAGATTTCAAAATAACATTGCTCATCGTTGCATGAACCAAATAAACAAAATCAGTTAACACTTTTTGGAAAATTTCATATAGAAAAATTAATATACGAAGCTTTTGAAAAATCGTTCATTTCAGACTAAGCGTTTCACAAAATACAATCTTGTGAATTTGTTTCACATGCCCAGGTTTCATGCGGTGTAGCTGAATTTGCAAAAACCTTTCACTTGGTACAAGGTTTCAAAAACCTTCAGACATCTCACTGTTCAATGTATAATTCGTAAAACTATTTTATTAGTAAATTGTTCATTCTGGACCAATTAGGACTCATGTTTGCAAACTAAATATAGTCTGTATTACCAGAACTATCTGCTTGTGTTTAGGATCTTTACCACGATGCTTAAGGTATTCCGCAAATGTACATTTCATGCAAGTGATCTATAACATTCTAGGTTATTGTGCTGCCCAGGTTGTGTTATCGAGTACGTGGTGAAGTCCCTCTTAGACCTTTTCCAAGTCGTCTTGCGAAAGTTCCCCTCTGTCTGCCATGCTCTCAGTCAGATCATGTGGGGTGCTTTCTGTTAAAGAGGCACCATAGGTCAGCCTGATAATATTCTAGTGATTCTCTGGAAGATTTAGTTATTTTGGTCTTCAGAACATAAAAAATAGGCCGTCTCTCCGAGCCTAATTTGGTCCGAATTGGTGCAGCGGTTTTTAAGAGTGATCATTCAGCAAATGTTGCGGGAAAGAATGAAAGTTAAAAACACAAATGTTGACAAAGGCTTAAGACTCCCCCGACCACCACCACCCCGGGTGTTTTAGGTCACGCCTAGGCAGCGGGCATGCGCTGCACTAGGAGAGGGCCTTTAATCATCGGTCTTCACTTTTCAAGCACTCGTGCTTGTGACGGCATCCACCTTGCGGGAGCGAGCAGTGGCGCGGCCACGTAAATTACAAACAGATGACCCCGGCGCGCCGCTGCTCGCTCCCCCAAAGTGGATGCTGCCACAAGCACGAGTGCTTGAAAAGTGCAGGAGACAGCTAGGGTTTCTATCTATGTACCTTCCACAGCGCAGTAGGACGTGTTCGGGTTTCTATTTCTTTACTGTCTGTTCCTACGGCTGCCGGAGGCGGGATCTGTTATTCTTACAGAAACTGAGCCCTTACCTACAGATCATCGTTTTATTACCTGCTGTCCTTTCCAAGGGAGGGGACTTTCCAACACTTACTAGGCGCGCCGTGCCCAGATCGCTACATCTTCTAAGAGTGGGGTTTAAGAAGCTGAAAACGTTGAGTCTGACTCCGGACAGGAGACGGTGAGAGAAAGTTACTTGGGACTGGTGGCTTGTGTAGTTGTATTTATTTATTTATTTACCACAGTGAGCACAAGCCCAGTGAAGCCGATCTTTGAGGAAAGGTTGGCAACTCTGACAACCGATAGAAAAGCGTCCATTTACAGCAGGCGGGTGTAGCCAAAAAAGGGGACTAATATGGTTCCTTTGCACTAGTAAGTACATGCATTGCACATAAGCATGTGTCTGACATACACGGGTGCCATGTTTACCTATTGCTGTTCTACAACATTAGTCAGCTGGCCAACAAAACATAATTCACTGGAACGAGGTTGTGTCCTTTGACACATTTCAAACTGTCACCGGAATTACGTCACTGATGTTTCCAACCACTAGGAAGACAGGCATTGCATTTTTCGTTTCATCTAAAAAGTACAAAACGATTGGTCTCTAATTTATTATCCAAATGGCAATCTTTGTGCACTACTGAAGCCTTCCTTTGATTTTACTTCGTGCCATGGGAACCCCTGGTTGGCATTACTTGACCCGGAGGAAGAATAGTCACATGTTTGTCTCAGAGACTTGTATCTATACATTTCATTTGCGTGCTCGTTAATGGTTCTGCTAAGCATGTGCAATGTAAATGTTGTGCTGCGCTGCACCTTGCATAATTTGCTGTGCAATGATAAATCTTTGAAGTGCGTAGATATCAGCACATGTAAAACATGTGCGGGCAGAACCTGGGCACAGCACGCACACTGGGTTTCCGCACTCTTTTGTTTTGTCTAAGAATGAAAGATCATAATATTGGTGTTCTGTCCTGCGCTATTTTACCCGACTGGGCTGGGGGCGTCTGCGCTTTTTTGCACTGATGGCCACAAAACCCAAAGAACTGTATCCTTCCACCTGTGGGGTCATGTCAGTGCCCCGTCCACCCACATCCGCATAGGGAGGCGCCTGCGACCCTCTGTCACCGGCTCTAGGGCTCGCGGCTCCTTGGTGAGTGAGGGCGGTGTGAATCCAGGTGGAAGCCCTGATACTCACAGAATTAACGCAGGATAATCTGAGGAGATTGTATGTATGTATGTATGTGTGTTCTTATATAGCGCTCGATGTTACCCTTGGGCATCTCGGCGCTTGCCTTGGGAACCCGTCCTGGTTTTTACCTGTGAGATCACCCATGCTGGGCATCCCCAAGGTGAAAGCCAGGCATCCCGCCGCAGGGGGGCCGTTGTGGAGATTAAGCAAGCTTGTTGCCCAGAGCTGCATAGTGTGAACTCGTGCTTAGAGTGGGCACCGAAGCGAGAATTATCGAGTCCGTGGACAATTGGGTTCAGGACCCTGCCGCGTCGGGAATCGTACCCTGGTTCCGGGTCTGACCTCAGCTTCAGGGTATGCCTCCTCTAACCAGTGAGCCACACTTCTCCACGTGTGCGTGTGTGTGTGTGTGTCTGAGGGGGGCTAGGAAATTCCAGCTAAACTATAAAATCAAACACTTCCTTTTGCGTGTCCCTAGTGCAGCAGTCAGTTCTGGAGCAGTAATAAACAGCGAGATGTGCTCTGTTTTCCACTCCTCAGCGCAGCTGGTCCCGTGAATCTTACTCCTGTGTTGGCCTGGAGAGTAAAAGTCAAAAATTTTGTTACAACCAGGCTCTATTTTTTTTTAAAGAAATTAAAAGGATTACTTTGCGTGTGTGTGCTTGTTGTCAAGAAACATCAGAACAAGTAAACGTCACATTAGTGCAGCACAACTGTATCAACAAGCAACGGCATAGCCAATAGATCTCGCTTTTGGGACCTTATAAGTATTTAGTTATGCAGCACAATATCCTTGGTGCATCAACATCAACTTTTGCAAAGCTAAACACTTATAAGGTCCAAAAGGTGAGACCTATTGGCTATGCCAATGCTTATTTCAAATGTGGCCACAGTTATAAACTATGAAAAATTATGTTTTAATGGAAGTAGTGGCCCACACCACAACTAAAAAATAACTTGTCGACTTTGTAATGTAAAAGTTATACATCGATGAGAGTGAACACTTTGGAAAAGAGGCATTATTGTTCTCTTTCAAAAGTACAAAAGTGATCTTCATAATAAACAAGTATCCTATAAGGTTAGCTGCTTGTACAGATCAAAATCATCATGTCGACATGGCTTAAAAAAATATTACAGTTTCCAAACTTAATAATTGCAGAAGCCTATTGTCTCAAATCACTCTGAAATTAACTCCCAATTTCCGCACTGAATGGAGCCCAACTACAAGGAGAGTTAACCACAAATTTGAAGATTGTCAGAACTCCGTTCAGAGGGCCACGGGTACCAGGGGCAACTGAGCCCAACCTCAGTGGTTGAGGGCTTTTACTCCTGATGTTCAGGGGTCAGACCTACTATGAATCCTGAAAACTGGGCAAATGTTCCCCCTACTGCACTTGACTCTTAGTGGTAGCTGAGGACAACCCGGCAAAGGCTCCCAGGGGTGGGGGGAGGCAGCGGGGGTGCTGATACAGGTAAGGGAACACAACTCATAAATGAAAGTACACACAGTATGAACAATAAATCATTGTCCAGTCATATACTTTTTTATGAGAAGTATTTCACTTGTAACTCTACACATTAAAAGGAATAATGGCAATCCGGAGCAATAAAACAATTCCCATGAAGTTGGGGTTATAGTAAATGTCAGGTACAACCCTTTCTCACACTGTAGTGTATTACGTGGTCAGGTATTATTCCCCATTCACTGGTGGCCATATCCAAGGAATGCTCACTAATAGGCCGTACTCAAGAGTTTCTTTTAATCTTTTAGAAAGAAGTCATAAGTGTTTCTAGTGCAGTAGCACCTTTTACAGCGAGTCCACTGAGGTCCATAAGCCCAGTTCAAGTCTCAACTGCTCCTGCAGCATGGAAGCGTTCAACGGTGCAGCAGGTGCCCTGAGCGCGGGCACTCACAAGTTCAGAACCTGCTCTGAGAAGTCAGGCCGTTCACGGCACACACGGCCATCGCAGGCTTACTCTCCTGAGTGGCACAGCCAGTTTCTCCAATGATCGTAGCAGCTTCAGGCTTGTGAAGATGCGCCAAGTCAATTTCTGCACAGCCTGGGGGGAGAGAGGGGGATTCAATCCTTCGGCTCTCAACTCGAGTCGAGAGAGGGTGAGACGTCCTCCCCAGTGTCCTCTCGGCCCTCACTCCAGTCCCAGACAACTACCCAAAATCCTTGGCAAGTTAGAACCGGCAGCTCCCCCTTGCAAACGGTGTTGCAGCGGTACCTCCGAGCACAATGTAGACTCCACTTTTGCAATTTCCCACCCCACAACTGCCCCTCTCTGGCACATGGGGTCACTGCTAAGACGTTCACAAGTCTTGGCACTTCGGTCACACAGTCATTTCCATGGTGGTTCCCTCTGGCTTAGGGGTCAACGCCACACGGCGGTATGAGCTTGGCGCTCATTGCATGGCTTAGTCTACGGCGACCCACTACTTGCATTCAGGGATCGCTAATACAAGCCAGGCTACAACTCCATTGGTGCATAGTTGAATCTTCACACCTCGCACAGGGAGTCCTCATGGTAGGGCTGCACACTGGATCTCACTCCCTCAAATGCTCTCTTCTTCCTCACAGGGCACACTGGTCTTGGCAAGCATGCAGGGGCTGGTACTCCAGTCCCCAGGGCAGGTAAACTTGCTTTTCCCTGGGTGATGTCCCCCCACAGAGTAGGGAGACTAGAAGCTCTTTGACCCCAATCCTGGGCAGAAGGCTTGCAGAGCTTCCCCTCCTCAAACAGCACGTCTGGCTGCTCAGCAGATGACAAAGATTAGTGTTTTAACCTTCCCTTCTTATAGTCAATTTCCAGACACCAAAATATGATTAAGGGCAAAGTCTTTGAAGCTGTATGTTGGAGTTCTGTTTCTTTTTAAGTGTCCACTTGTCTTTTTCTTCTTTCCCTTTGAAAAGATGTCTGTCCCAGCAGGCAAGTCTCCAGAGCTGATTGGCCACCAACACAATTAATGGGAGGACGAAATTGCACTTGGTGTGAGATCTAAAACAGAGTCATGGTGAACAAAAACGTTTTCTATTCAAATCCTTTATTCTTATAATGAACAAAGCCTACCAACACATTTCAAAACGTGAAGGTCGCTTCTTTAGTGCCAATACATTAACTTAACAAAGTAACACAAATTTACGGACGCCTGTTTGCTGCCATAACCCTGCTGCCTGGACAGGGTCAGGACTCAGACCTAGATCACACTGTGGCCCACTGCCGCCAATGTCCTCTCCATCACGAGGCGGAGCTTTAAAAATCGTTGTGGACTCCCGCAGCGCAGGACGCTTGTTTGCTGCCATTACCTTGCTACCTCTATTGCGGCTGGCGGGGTCAGCATTCACAGACCCAGGTCACACTGCGACCCACTGCCGCCAACGTCATCTCCAGCGCCAGGCAGCGCTTTAAAAATCACTGTGGGCTCCAGCAGAGCGGAACGCAGGCGGGCCAGTCCTTGCCCATCAGAGCCCAGAGGAGTCTGGGCTGGGACTACTCTTGTGGTCCTATTTTCTGGCTCCAATACTCCAGCAACAGTGTGATTTGGAGGTGTGTTGTAGTTTGGTCTCAAAGGAAGTTAAGTTTCTCTTTGAGGGGTTGATTTTGCTCCCCAATGACCAAACAGAAACAAATGGGTGATAGAGAGGGCACTCTGAGGCCTCTTCAAAACGACACATTAGAAGACTCAATGGTTAGAGCGGCAGACCCTGAAGCAGAAGTCTAGCCCGGGACCTGGGTTCAATTCCCCGCCTCGGCAGGTCTTGGGCTCAAAATTCCACGGACTTATTAATTCTCGCCTCGGTGCCTATTCCAATCATTGAGTCCCACTCTGCAACTCTGGGCAATAGCTTGCTTAATCTCCACAACGGCCCCCACAACGCTAAGGTACCTGGCCTCTACCTTGGGGGTGCCCAGGAGTGGACGCCTCACAGGGAAAGCCAGGATGGGTTCCACAGCGGTATTCGTACAAGCGCCTTGCAGGTGAGTAGTGCGCTATACAAGTATCAATTTACATTTACATTTACAGTTATTTGACGTGTGCTGCTAGAGCCCTGGACAAAGAAATGCTAAGGGTTGAATGTCGATTGTCCATGGAGAGCGGATTACTCATTGCTTCGAATTTAGATCAAACCTTGAATAGAACGCCTGGGGACACAGAAAAGGAAATTCCGTCCAGCACGCTGTCAACAGATAAACATTTAACCCCTGCTGACCATTTATCTCCACTTAATTCAATCTCACCTACGATAATTGAACTGCCAGCTAAGAGAAAAAGGAAGATAAAAAATCAGGAACCTCCGTAAAGAGCAAGCACCAGAGCTAAAAATAAAATCAAGGGATTTCAGCATAAAGGGAATAAGAGCACTCAAAATATAATAGTGTCAGGAACCTATCCTATGCCATCAGTCTCAAAAGACCTATCTGAGCAAAGCATAGGGACCTTAATAATGCACTTCGATAAACTACTTGTAAAAAATCCTGCTCCAATTTTGGCTATGTTATGTTCTGTTATTTGAATTAATATGGCGCTCAGTTACCCCAAAGGGATTCTCTGCACCATCCTGAAAGGAATGGGCCACGTTTTCAGACCTCTACGAAAAGTCCCATAGACTGTTTCGTTTCGTAGAGACAGGGGGAGGAAGTTCCACAGCGAGGGACCTAGGTAGGCGAAAGACCGACCACCCATGCGCAATAGTCTGATTCTGGGAACCGAAAATTTCACTTGAGACGTAGAACGGAGAGAGCGCGCTGGTTTGTAAGGATGAACTAAGGATTGAAGATATTGAGGGGCTTTGCCAAATTTGATCTTAAACATGTAGTTAAAGGATTTGAATTTAATGCAATTCTCTACCCTGAGCCAATGAATATCAAGTAAGAATCTCGAGATAGAAGCAAGCCTAGGAACCTGGCAGAGCAGTCTGGCAGCTGCATTCTGCACCACCTGCAATTTTTGTGTCACGTCTTTGTTAACAACCAGGTACAAAACGTTACTGTAGTCCAGCCTGGAAGTAACAAAGCTGGGCAAACTCGAAGTAAATGTGGGTGTTACCAAAAAAGCGTAAACAACTTGTTGGGTGGGGCTGGATCAGGAGTATCTAGAAGTTCTGATTACCCTGACTCGGGGGCATGAATCAGTTAGACAGTCTACTGTGGAAGTTAGACATTGTAGTACAATTACTCAACCTCCTCCAGCAATTGTTACAAGGGAAAATGCTAACAATCTTTTGGAGGGTACATCCAAAGTCATGACCGTGAGACAAATAGACCATCAAACCGGGGGTGGGAAACTGGGAAGTTGTCCTAAAGCATGTCAAGCTACACATAGCGCTAATGATTCTGTACTTATTGGTCAGCCAAATGTCGTAATGCATGAAGCATCAATAAAGGATCCATTCCCTACCTGAGACAAAGTTGGACCTTCCACCAGAATGTTGTCCACATGTTGCGATATTTACAAATGTCCCCCCGCTACAGGATAAATTAACATAATGCCTTCTGACGCTTATAGTTTTAAACTTCATTTGTGACATTAATGTACTAGACTGCAATTGTTTCGCTGATAATAGATTGCTGTTTGCAGGTTCCATATTTTGCAAAGACACAAACTAAAGAGGAAGAGAGACAGAGAGATATGTGAAGGGGACGTGTTTAGCTCAAAGCATAATTCCAAAGCAGGCCCACGTATTGGGTGACTGACAACTTTAACCAGATCACTTACATTCAGGGCTGTTTTAAGACCACTTATAAAATATTACATTACCCAATGTGGGTTAGTTGCAATATTTATCTAATTACATGGATTTAACTACTTTGTTCTACTTATGATAAATTGTCGCTGTAAGCGCCACAGATAAAGCATTAAAATGGCACATTTAAGCACATCAAAAATATGGAGATGGCATGCATAAGCAAATTATAAACTCAGCATCTATTATAAATAAAATTTTAAATTGTCATTTTTCTTAAACTGGCAGGCAGAATCCCAGCCTCATTTTTTAACCCCTTCCGTGCGGCCGCGATTTTCCCCGTGTGCGGCCGCCGGCAGAACACGGGCGGGCCATGACGAACCCCAGCCGTCATCAGCACACGAGCACTGTAGTGCATGACGGCTGGGGTTCGTCACCAGCATGGAAGGGGTTAAACATAAGCTACAAATAAGTGTACCTTGAAATCGGTATAAACTCAGTGTTTTTAACTTTTCCATTTAAAATGCAGCTATTCTACATTAAGAATACTGGCAGCATAACGGCCATCAGCAACTTTCGGTTAGGAGCCTGAAATCTAGAACTCTAATATTTGAATTCTGACTACTGCATACTTTTGCTCTTGGAACCCAGTGCAATGCAACAAAACACCGAGCCTAGAAGCCGCAGAGCCAGTGCAAGGTCCCAAGATACCCCCAGCCTTCAACTCCTTAACAACAGCTGACTTCTCTGTATAAGATGAAGAGATGAGCCTTTGCCGGCCATCCTGTGCACCGTCACTGGCTTGATCACAAAAATTATCATCCACTGCTACCCATGCAGACATTGTGCACCGCTCTATGTCCCTCTCATGAACGCCGCCTGAGAGAAAGCTTCTGCCTGTCTGGTTATTTGTGTACACATGGTAGCAAAATTATCCACAGCAACCTAGTTTAAAAGAGCTAAAAAACGGCAGGGGATTGCAAACATACCTCAGATGTATATGTTGCTACTATTGTCATGTGTCGCAAACGTACAACTCAACATTATTAAGCAATCAATATAAATGTTTTAGTTCAAAGTGGTTATTATTGTAAAATTAAATTCCAATTTCTCTTCAATTTATAAATTACACAAATTAGTACAGGTATGGTTACAAAAATGCTTGTCACAATAAAGACTGACGATTTTAGGAAGTTCAATTTACAGTATAATAAAACAAGCCCTATTAATAAACAACTAGTTGATATTTTATCACTGTCAGGGATTGAGAGGCCCACTTGGCTTAGCAGGACTAGCTTGACCCTGTGACGTGCACAGCACCTTGACATTTCTTTTCTAAGGGAGTTACAACCCTCCATATCATAAGCTCTGGTACATCAGAATGTTAGACCATAGTATTTATGTTCAACTCATTGCCCATGAGTTTCGTGTTTAGAACAGAAATGAACAGTTGGGGTGGGGAGGGCGGCAGAGAAGGGTCTGAAGAAGGAGCATAGGACAGGCAACAATGCTTCAGCTTGAAAAAACTGGCATTTTATAAGAAAACCATCAATGTTTGGAGAGTGGATGTGGCATAACATGTAGAGCTGCTGACTTTAGAACTAGGGAACCAGGTTTAAGTCTCCACGTTGGTCCTCCCTGTGCCTTCCAAAAAAACTTAACAAAGCAAACAGAAAAAGAAGTGCAACGAAACAAACAGAAATAGACAAATAAGCAATAATACATGTAACAGGGTCAGTCACCAGGGGCATGAATCAGCCATGTACAGGATGGACAAATGTTAATTAGCCACAGAAAGGAAGGAATTTTGAAAAGCACGCACAGGAACAAATGACAAGCGAGGGGCGTGTTCAAAGCTCCCAGAAGAGATACAGCATGTCTCAAAAAGACAGCGCATGCGCTGCTAAGGCGAGACCTAGAAAAGGTACAGACAAAAGGGTTATATTTCTGCCATAGATAGAGCAGTGTGAACCAGACACACAACAGATTTTTGCCAGCAATTCCCCAAAGATTTTCAAAAGAAAGGGACTCCAAAAAAGAAGAAAAGGACAAGTAGCCAGAACTGTGATTGAGATTAATCCTTACAACGCTAGTGCATCCAAGACAAAGGAACTAAATAAGATGTAAAGGCAGATGGTACCATAGACATTGGAAGCAAGGGATGCATTTTGAGATAAATCATCACAAGGCTAGGGCCCTCAAGACAAAGAAACCACACAAAACCTAAAGGCAGGTTAAATATGAGAATCACACCCAATTTCTCAGAGTGCCCCAACGGAAATGTATGGTATACAAAAAATCAAATACAATTCAATGCAATACCCAAAGCTCTTATAGCAAAACAAATAATGATACTTAATTTCCTTTGTTTATCTTCAAGTGAATACATTATAACTTAGTAACAAAATGAAATCTATCAAAATAAACAGTCTGCAATTAGATACATCTAATTTGTAGGAAACAATTGTGTGTGCAAGCAGAAGCCCATGAGTCGAATATTACAATATCTGTAAATCAATTGCTTTATAATTTTCAAAAAGTTGAAATTATGTTCTTTTTAAAAGTCACTCTATACTAGAACTTCATAACTAGAATGGAAGTAAAAAACACAACTTACTTGCAGAATAAGAGTTTAAACTGCAATTAAAGCACTAAAAAAAAGTATAGATGCCTCCTCATCCTACAAGTTTCCGTGTCAGAAAACGAACCAAAATAGTCGTCTGATTAATGACGTACCCTCTCACATTGACTCAGACTATGCACTGTTTAATAACATATTCATTACTTCACAACCATTTGTCAAAACCAGAGTAATACCCACAATTTAGATTAAATTAAACTGACTTATCTCTAACCACTGGAATGACACAACTTACTGGCATGATAACCAACTCTAAGACATACGAAAATCTTGAGAGGGTGTATGTTCACCACAGACAAGCCGTATGCCAAGCTTTTAACCTCGACTCACCTGATCATATGCGTGCTTAAACGCTAATGACTAGTGCGCTCAATTCCATCTAACGTGAACCGATATGGTCGGAATTTGTACTGTCATGATACCATTCCAGTTAAAAAATAGGGGTTTCAACTTGCAAGACCTAATTACAACATTAATGGCATCTTGACAATCATCGCCTGACCATCGTGAACCGATAAAAAAACCTGGGCAGTGGGTAGATAACAAAATAGGTCATTTACTGCACTTAAACTCACTAAAACCAAAACTAGCTTTGTTGCAAGGTGCTTTACGAACAATATTCAAGAGCACAAACATGTTTTCTTATGAAGCACTGCTGAAAATAGTATCTGAAATGAAATTAAATGAAAAGGGGTTTTATTAAGCGCGACTGCAGCCCTGGGGCGTCCAGGCGCTGAAAAACAGGGATGGTACCTACTGGCACAGTTAGCAGAGAGAGTTAATCATGTTTATTAAAAAGAAAAGTTCTAAGCTGCTTACGGAAGGAAGGCAAGTTAGGATTAGACCTAAGATGGAGAGGGAGTGAATTCCATTACTTGGCCGCATTGTAGGAAAATTACCTGCCTCCTGCTCTGGATCTCCTGATTCGGGGGACAGTGGCCAGGAAGGCATGGGAGGAGCGCAGCTGTTTAATAGGAAAATAGGGAGTGATCAGTGAATGGTTGATCATTGGACCAGTTTTCCAATAGGCTTGATGGGAGATGCACATAGATTTAAATTTAATTCTCTCCCTGAGAGGGAGCCAATGGAGGCTCCTCAGCCCGGGCCCAACTGGGATTCTACGGGGGAGCTGGATCAACGTGCTTGCAGGGCAATTCTGATTCAGCTGGAGTTTTTGCAAGGAGTATTCAGGCGCCCCTAAATACAAGGCATTGCTAAAATCAAGGCGAGACTGAATCTGGCCTTGGATAACAATTTGCTTGGCTACCAAAGGTAGAAGAGGGAGAATTTTCTTCAGGAGTCTGATGAGGCCAAAGCAGGTGGCTGATAACTTTGGTTGCTTGAGTTTTAAGTGTCAAGGACTTGTCCAGCCAGACCCCAAGACTTTTTATATTGTCTTTAGGTGTGGGCGGCAAGCCCAAGCTCGGGGGCCATAATAAGTCGATGGTAGACAAGGCTGGGGGGCCCAGGAGCATGAGCTCAGTTTTGTCTCCGTTAAGCTTGAGATATGATGCGGTCATCCAGCTTTTGACCTCCTCCAAACAGCTCGTCAGGCTGTCCTGCGCTGGCTGGCAGTTCTTTTGCGTAAAGGAGACCACTAGCTGAGTATCGTCCGCATATATGATGATCTTAATACCATATGGACGAACGATCCCAGCCAGCGGTCTCATATATACGTTAATAACGTAGGACTCAACGATGAGCCCTACGGTACCCCACAGCCCAGGGGTTTGCTCGAGGATACGGAGTCTCCTTCAAAAACTTGAAAAGTCCTGTTGCTCAGGAAAGATTTAAGCCAGGCCAGTGCTCTCCCTGACACTCCTGAATTAAGGAGTCGACACAGTAGAGTTCTATGGTTCACCGTGTCAAACACGGCGCTCTGATCAAGGAGGATAACTGCCACTGATCCCCCCTGATCCAAGATCCTCCTAGCTTCCTCTGTTGCAGCCAACAAAGCAGTTTCCATCCCATGTTTGGGGCGGAAACCCGTCTGGGTGACATCAAGCAAATGGTTACTCTCGAGAAACGTTGTTAGATGCATGTTAATGTGTTTTTTGAGGATTTTGCTCACCCAGGGTAGCAGAGAAATAGGACGGTAGTTATTAGGGTAACTGGAGTCTAAATTCGGCTTTTTCAAGAGTGCTCGCACCATGGCTTGCTTCCATGTGGGTGGTACAATACCTGTGGATAGAGAGGCATTGAGTAAATCCATGACCGAAGGAAGGATGACCTGAATAGCCGCAACCAAGGTGCACGGGAGGCAGGATCACAAGGGGAGCCAGACTTTACTTGACACATCAATGGTTCAAGTTTCACAGGGTCCAGCAGAGGGAACCGATCAAAAATATTTAGGGGGGGGTGATCGGCTTCTGTGGGTAGATGTGATCCTTTGGCAGAGGAATCTAAGTCCGCATCTGGGAATGATAAATAGATTAGATTTATTTTTTTAAAGAAAAATTCCCCAAATCCTTACATCGGGACAGTGGATTGTAGTTAGAGGCAAGGGGAGGGGAAAGCTTGGTGAGAGTTTTTACTATTTGGTAAATCTCTTTTGGTTTTGATCTGGCCATCATGACTTTTCCGATATAGTAGGCGGATTGTGTCACTTTTATTTCTTGTTTATAGGCTCTAATCGCCTCTCTGTGAATAACTTTATCTGAAGCGGCTTATCCCAAACGCCACCTCCTTTCAAGTTTCTTACATTGTCGCTTTCTCCCTCTGAGCGCCTCCGAATACCAACGGGCATTTTCTGCAGCCTTTTTAAGATGGTTTTACAGAGGGGGAGTATGGAGTCAAGGGACTTCGAAATCCAGTTGTTATACTCCTTATTATCTAATAAAGGCTCCCGGGTAGGTAAAGGTCTGGAAATTGCAAGGGAGTTAATCCACTGTTCTAAGGGGAGTCTGGACCAGTTTCAAAATTTTCGCGAAATAGGAGTTAAGAGAGGGGGTCTATATATAGACCAAATGAGAGGGATCAAAAAGTCCAGCGGAGACGGCTGATAGAGCCTACCTTAAAGTGCATACTATTACTAAATACAGGTTCCAAAAGGTGACCTTTAATGTGAGTGGGGGATAGAATGAATTGTTCCAACTGAAGTGCAGCCAGACTGGGCGCCAACACTACGGCAACATTATCGGAAATGTTATCAAAATGAATGTTAAGGTCACCATCTGCCAAATTATTGCCAATACTGTCATACGGATCAGAGGCCTATCCGGGAAAACTGGGTACTTTCTTAAATAGGGCACAGAGCGTAGTGTTTAGGTCCTTATTTCAACTACCAGGCAACACCTCGCCAGCTCAAATACGGATGGAATTTACCCTACAGGATCGACTGCTTGTACAGATGGCTTGTATAATAAAATACCTGCACTCCACAAGGTCTGCTGAGCAAGGATCGATAAAACATCTCATTTGGTGGGAAGCTGCATGTATTGACAGAACAAAACATTCGTACGACTGGTCGCATGCCCTAGACGAAGCACTGGTGCAAACTCGCTCCAGGGAGCTGTGGATCTTAAAATGACCTCATCTTCTGGTCAAAACAGCCCTGAACAGAAATGTAACTATCATTTACAATGCAACGGTTTCGCCTTTGTAAAAGTTAGTGCTATTGTCATTGTAAATGACATTTGTATTCATGTGTTGGTTTTGAAAACAGATAAATAAATGGCATTGTCATTTACAATGCCAATATCTTAATCTCTCGCAAATGCAAGACCTATTGCATTTACACCCGCACACACACAGAGCAACACAGACACAGAGCCACACAGAACCACACACACAGAGCCACACACACACAGAGCCACACATACACAGACACAGAGCCACACACACACAGACACAGAGCCACACACACACAGACACAGAGCCACACACACAGACACAGAGCTACACACACACAGAGCCACACACACACACAGAGAGCCACACACACACACAGAGAGACACACACAGAGCCACACACACACACACAGAGCCACACACACACAGACACAGAGCCACACACACAGACACAGAGCCACACACACAGAGCTACACACACAGACAGAGCTACACACACAGAGCCACACACACACACACAGAGAGCCAGACACACACATACAGCCACACACACACAGCCACACACACACAGCCACACACACACAGCCACACACACACACACAGAGGCACACACACAGGACCACACACACACACAGAGGCACACACACAGGACCACACACACACACAGAGCCACACACACATACAGAGCCACACACAAACACAGAACCCCCCCACACACACACAGTGAGAAGAATACCATGACATTTCATATTTTTACATTAGTAACAGGTGCATGAATACAAGTGGGTTTGTACTCCAGCTCTAAATAACAGGTGTTATTAGGCTATGTAGTGAAGAGAAAAGTGGCACAGTATACAATGCTAATAAACAGATTCATGCATTATACCACCGAGTAAAAGTCCAATTTCATATTATCACCACAGCATACACAAGCAAAGCTTTCCACAAGAAAGGAAATAGTCCAACCTTCACGTGGCCTTGTGTTAAGGGTCAGGTAGAATATCTTTTGATTGTAATTTAGACAAATTAAAAAGACACCAGGGCACAAAGAATGTACTTGGATATGCTGTTTAATACCATAGGTTAGCAGGGGTTATCGTGACCAGCCTCCCTTGTAACTGTCCCAGCACACAACTAACAGGGGTAGTGAAAAGAAGACTCCCCTGCACGTGTGTGGAAGGAAGTACAAGAGAATGTGGCTGCCGTCTGATAGTCGTGTGTGGTTTCTACGGCGGTCCTCGCCTTGACAGATACAGAGAAACAACTATGTGCCTGAGTGAACAATGATAGGCACAGCTGACAACACTGAGTTTAAAAGGAGTTTGTGGGCAGAAAACAGACAGTTCACAGCCAATTTCTAATGTGCAGCAGTAATTGTAACTTGCACGATTAACAATAAAAAAACATGTATGTTGGACAGCCCGTGTCACATCTCTGTCAGATACAGTCATAAAACCTGCTAACAAACAATAACTCCACACACCGTCTAGCTCGGAGGCTCCAGCGCAGCCAAGGTGGCTGTGATGACCCCGGGGCACTCTACTGTTTGTTAAGTAGCCAATGTCCCCGCCGTGGAATGCAGGTTGCACAGTTCTCTGTCCTGAAGGGATCAAACTGCTCTTTCCGTTTAAGCTCTTAATAAATTAGAAACATGTTGATGAAGCAAGCGTCTGGAGTGGTTGAATGTGCACCACAGCAAGTAACCCTCTTTAGAGACATAAACATCAAACAATTAGCACCTTTTCGTGGTCTGAGGCAGCAGCAAGGGTGAGCTCTGGCTTGGCACATAAATCCTGCAGCGAGAGGATGTGTGCGATGCAGCCCCCCAGCATATGGCCCAGCGCGGACACAATTGTTCCTGAGCTGAAAGTGGCTAAAGGCACACGGCAGAGCCGGACTGATGCACTTCCAGGGCTGCTGAGCAGGGGCCTCTGGAGGCATTTTTTCCGCATTCCGGTCAGGACCTTTACAGATCAGTGTGTCCCCGGGCCCCCTCCCCCACCTGCTCAGAGAAAGCATTTCCAGGCCTCCCCCTCCAGGCCAGAGCAGCCGCTCACCGTCGCATCCCTGAAATCTGCTGGCCTCAAGCACCATTTGCAGTCCCGCTTTGCTCCCGCAGGGAGGCGAATGGACGAGAACTGAGGCGATCCTGTTTCTTTGGTAAACCGGAGATGAATTGTTGGCAGCAGGTCTCAGTGTGCCAATGGCCAGGCCCTTCCGAACAAACTCTCTGAGGACTGTGGCTGGCCCTCTAACCTCGCAGATTTCCAGTGCAGCGCAAGTGTAGACGACAATACTGGCCACAACCCCAAATCTCACTCCACTACCTTTCTCCGAGTACAACATACCTCAAATCCACCGCCAGCAGCCAAACCAGGGGCACCAGTAGGGCGGACGTCTGTAGTCCTTTGACTCCCCAGCCACAGTGCATGACCCTTCAAAGTGCACCTCTTTCAACAGTTGCTTGTACGGTAAGTCGGTATAGGCCGGTGCCAAGAGGCTACCAGTGTCCCACAGGGGGGAAGCTTCTGAACTTGAGGCTAAGAAGCAGGGGGATGGCAATGCCCCCAGTTACCACTTCCAGAATGGGTGCAGCTTGGGCACGGACCTGGAGCGGCCTGCACCCAGGTAGTAGGCCGAACTGAGATCTCCGTTAGCCCCTAGCACCAGGGAAGGGGTACAGGGAAAGTGCTCGAGCAGAGTAAAGGGCCACCGGGCAGGGGTGGGCACGGCACTGCTGCTCTTCCACTTCCTCCCAGGCCTGGTCTGCTGGCGGTGACTGCTTTGTTACCTCGCTGGCTCGGTGTCCTTAACAAGCCTTCTCATTTTAGCGTTTCTTTCCGAGCCGCTGCCCTTGAAAGCCTTCTTGGAGGGGGAGCTGCTGCGAGCTCTTTTGGGCAGGCGGAACTCTTTCTCATCTGCGCTGAAGCCCTTTGCATAACACCAGAGCTTAGACTGCCTGATGAGCCTGTTGAAGTGCTCCCTGCGGGGCTCGGGGGAGTCTCTTGGGGGGTCCTTCGACCTGTCACCACCATGGGAGGTTAAACCAGAGTCGAAAATATGCCTGACTATGCAATCTATTCCAGGAGTCAATAACTCATTTGCTTTGTATATGCTCTACACTACTGGTAGACCGCAGAAGATTGCTTAGATCACTATGGGCTAAGGAGGGGAGGGGACACGGACATCACCATCTTTCGTCAGCTTCTTACTGAACAATGAGCAGCTGCAAGTTATCACAAAATTGGTAAAATTCTTGGGGTCTAAGGAGAAGCAAATAAAAATTAATTCAGAACCCCGAGATGAAGAAGGGGAGGATCCTTGAACCTTAGTAGTTTAAAAAAAAACTGTGAGGCACTGCTTTTATTTTAACCAAAGACATTCTTATTAAGTCATTAGCTTTTTATCAATTGTATTGTAACCATTTTTACCAGTGAGGAATCCTGAGGATGAACTATGAATTACTTGTCAAATTATGGAGACTTAAGAAAAAATTGTGGCAATAGCTCTCATTCTGACTTTATTTGAAGGAATGCACTTTAACGGACTTCATTGCCTAAATAAAGTATTTTTGAATTTGAATGAGGTTCTCTTAACCAAATTAATTGTCTGATTACTAACCATACTCACTCTCATTCTCTCATTAATGATAGCATATGCATTTCTTGTCAACCGCTACAAAAAACATGGAGTCATACCCACAATTTAGTTCAAATCAAACTTATTTACTTCTGACCAAATTTGAGAACAAGATAACTGACTTTAATGTATCTAAAACAATGGAGCCGACATATTCACCACAGGCACCTCGAACGGCATACTTTAAACTTGATTCACCTGATAATGTGTGCGCATAGCTCTGAAAACTAAAACGCTCTATTCCATCTAACGTGACCCACTGCGGTCACCATTTTAACCATCATAATACCTTTCCAAACTACTCAATGTCATCAACTGGAACAAAAATCCAAATTTACCAAATACACTATAATGTTCTTAACTTCAACATTGTAATCGACTCTCCACCTCCAAACATATGTTAACTCTTTGCACTTATATTTGGCAATCTCCAGTGCCACATACATATTGTACGCATAATAAAGCTTACCTTTAACCTTAAATATTTCTTGAGGCACACCACTATGGCACGCTACCTATTCATTCCTTAAGCAAATGCTGCAGCCACCAGAACTACAAATTAATTGTGCATTTTACTACACTATGGATACTCTGTCTTTCAAATTATTTTACCAAAACGGGGGAGTGGGGGGAGGAGAATATAGTCTTGTGTGCTCCATATACACACAACAAAGTAAACAACAAGAGATCGTATATTTGACCAAAAGGGGTCACTATTACAGTTGTATGCTTTCTGTTTGCAAATTACAGTCACCTAGGAGTGGTCTTACAATAAATAATATATTACCTCCTCCTTAGTTAAATCTAGTTCGAAGGCTCTCAGTTTCTAAACCCAAAATCTCTCTCTCTCCCACAATCTATAGACACAATCACCTCCTCTACTATGTGGTTTTACAGTTTCAAATGCAGCAAAGCATATCCTACAAAGTTTCTTTAAACATTCGGAATCTAGAAGATGAATTAACCTAGGATATCTTTCATTTGGATTTTCTAAATGCCCTTAAATGTTCTTGCCAACTCTTTTTTACAGGACGAATGGTTGATCCAACATAGATCTTGCTGCATACACATATGAGCATATACACAGAGTTTTTTTCGCAATTTATAAATTCAGTTATCGGGTACCATTTTTTCTTTTCACAATCATAAAAACTGGTTTGTTTGCAATTTATAAACTCACAGCAATTAAAAAATCCACATTTGAAAGAAAAAAAAAAATTTCACAATTGTTTCTTGTCTGTGTCCCTTCTTGGAAAATGCAATAGTGTCGCTTCGGCGTAACATCCTTTAATGTTTTCCCTCATCAAAAGGTAATCTGAGAACGATCTTTAACATGTTTTGTCCATTCATATCCGGTAAGAGAGGATGACAAAGGTTATTCAAAATGTTATATACTAGGGCACTTTCACAATTGTATTTTGTTATAAACCTAATGGTGGTACTAGTTTACTTGTTACTTTTAATTGCTTTATCAATCTGATTTTTGTAGAGCACTTTATTTCTGGTGTAATTGATAGCTTGCTTAACTGCTGTCTGTCTCCCCTGATTGGGTTAACCTCGCTGTGAGAAACGTTGAATGTTGGAGACTTCCTTCTGAACGGAATTGATTAACAGATATTGTAAGTATTCCACTCATGGACTTCCATTTGTACCCCCGATTGTTTCTTATTAAATAGATGTATCTAATTGGAAACTGTTCCCTTATTTTTACAGATTTCATTTGTTCCTATGTCATGATGTATTCACTTGAAGATAAACGAAGGAATTTAAGTGGCATTATTTGTTTGGTTACTAGAGCTTTAGGTATTGTATTCAATTTAGATCTTTTTTATATAACATTAATTTCCGTTAGGGCATTCTGAGAAATTGTTTGTGATTCTCACTTATAATCTACTTTTACCTTTTGTCTGGTTTCTTTGTGCATTACCCTCATGAGGATTTATCTAAAAAAACATCACTTGCTTTGGATGTCTATGGAAACATCAGCCTTTGCGTCCTGTTTGCTTCATTTGTCTTGGATGCGCTAGAGTTATGAGGATTCATCTTGAAAACAGTTGTGTCTACTTCTCCTTTTGTTCTTTCTGGGAGTCACTTTGTTTGAAAAATCTATAGAAACATAGATTTGCAAACTATTTGTTAGGTTGGGCATGGGTACCTCTTCTAGTGGGACAATTTTGGTGAAAGTCTGTTATGTGTCTGGTTCACAAAGTTCTATCTTTGACAGAATATTATAATCAATGTTTATATAACATTTTGTCTGTACCTTTTTAATTATAAAGTTTTCAAAAGCCTTGTATTCGTGATTCTAATGTTGTTATTTTTAATATGTCTTTTATTTGTTCTTCTACTTTAAAACGTATTACCCCCCCCCCCCTTTTTATTCGGTATTGCTCAATGTCTGTTTTGACCGTACAGTTAATTTTGTACATTTTTCTTACTTTGTTAAGTTATTTTATCTGCCCTAAAGAAGCAACCTTAATGTCATTAAACACGTGTTGGCCAGGTTTTGTTCAATAAAAGAATAAAAGATTCAAATACAAAACTTTTTTGTGCACAATGACTCTGTTTAAGCCCTCAAAGCAAGGCTGGTTTCATATCTTAGATTTGCAGTGGAAAAGGGGAATGCCCCCCATACTTTGAGGCCCTTTTTGGATGATCAGGAGAGTCTTCATGTTCCCCTTACTGTCATTAGGTGTTTCAATTCATAGGAGTGACCAGAGTTCATCCCTGTATGTCAGCCACAGTGATATGTGCAACAAAAGGTTAATCCCAGGTTCCAAGCCCTACTCTTCATGATTCCCACACATCAGGTCCCATCTTCTTTCCACAGGGTGTCTAGGCCCCTTCCTTGTGATTTCTGAGTCAAAGAGCAACATTTTGAAGTGTAAAAGGGGTTGTGTTTCCCACCCAGCTCACAGGATTGCAGCAATACACAAATTTGTCTGGGGGGATTCTTCTACTCCTCATGTTTTCATCAGGTAGGCATGGGCTTCCCAAAATGGAACTCAAGGTCCTCCAAATACTGTATTATTGCAGGTCCACTCAGAATACTTCCAAAGCACACTTACTCTCCAGTACTGTTACCTGTTAGCTCCATGAACTGTGCCACTACAGTCACACATGCATTCAGCACACATTCAGTCTGCGCGCACAGCTCAGTACTGTAGCCTTCTGTATTGCTGCCCCCACCGTGCTGGTTCTGCTTTATTCCTGGTGAAGGCGGTAGCCTTTGCACCACTATGAGGGTAGCACTTTGGGCGTCACCCCCAGGCAACATCAAGACCACAATCCTTGAGGCAGGCCTATGTCAGGGCGCACATGCATGATTCATCTTTGGCTATGACAAGACATAAATATCAGGGATCAAGACCAGAGTACAGGTGGGCCCTCTGGGCAGGTGTATATATCTTTACCATGTAGAGGACATTTCCTTCCTAACAGACGCCCCTCCCAGATCAGAGCAACCCGAATCGATTCCTAACCATGAGAGATAGGGCGGTCAGATCAGTATAAGGGTTGAAAACGTCAGTCAGCATTCCTGTTGCTCAATCTGGCTTTATACTCCACTACAAATTCTAACCCTTTTTAAAGAAATAGACCATCTCAACACCTTGGGATTCTCTTCCTTCATAGCCATCAACCACTTCAGTGGCTTATGATCTGTTTGCACCACAAACTTTGTGCTACACAAAAATAGGTGGAATGCAAGGCCCACACTACTAGAGCAAAGCCTTCCGTCTTAATGGTCGCTCAGGTCTGCTCTCTGGTTAATAATGTCCTACTAATAAAGGCCACCCAAAGCTCTCGACCTTTGTCATTCAGTTGAGCTAACACCGCTCCAACACCTTTGTCAGAAGCATCAGTCTCTAAAATGAACTGTACAATGAACACAAATGTACTCCTGAGGTTCTCTGGAAGCGTTTTTATCATGCTCTGCAGTGTTTTGCTAAACCACTCCACCAAACCATGTTGCCATGGAGAAGTGGTATATCACACCAGCTTGCTCCCACATCTCTCTCATGTAAGAAGAGATGAAGTTGGTTCATCGGTCATAAAATATCATCCGGGGGCATGGCCTAGATGGCGATCTAGAAGGACGTGTCTTCGTGAGGCTCCTCACTCCGGGCTCCTTCCTCTGGCAAAACTTAGCATACAGTGTCCCCATCACCGCACTTCTTTGTCCCATGAACGCGAGGGAGCGAGAACTCCGTCTGGGAGAAGTTCTGTGAAGCTGCACGTCGGTATAATTGTCTATACACTCAGAGTCTGGAATCGCATAATGGCGCCTGGCCGGAGGTGGTAAAGAATCGGAATGCCGGCAGCGAGAGGGGGGGTCGCTGCGGACCGGACCAGCTCACAGTCGATGAGGTAAGAGCCGCGACAGACGCCGACGGGGCATTGGTGACCCTGCCACTGTCCATCGCAGGGGGCTTGGAGGAGCAGCCTGTTGCCACAGGTCAGCATCGCTTCAGGGCCTAGCCCCATATGGAGAGGAGCCCTTCTGCTGGGGCACCAACAAGAGCTGCTTCCGAGCCGCGAGGCTTGCATCGTGAGGGACAGAGGGTGAGGAGCAGGAGGGGGCGTGAGCTCTGCGGGCTTCTCACCTAGAGCTGTGTCGCCTTGATCGAGTGCCTGCATCGATGAAATGGCGCCGAGAGCAGGGAAGAGGGCATGACGACAGACCCCAGTGAAAGAGACTAGCTGCTCTTGTAGGTGGGCCCGCTGACCCTACAGCCTGACAGACTCTACCAGTCCTTCGTTCGTCCAGGGGGGCTCCCTGGATATCTACGGGGCTCTCAACTAATGCAGGCCTTGCCTCCAAGCTGGTGAGGCGAAAATTGATGCCAGGGCTACAGGGCCTAACCCCACATGGGAGGAAGGTGAGCCGTCTTGCTGAGACACCAACTGGAGCTCCTTCCATGCTGCAGGATAGAACTTTGAAAATAGAAGGTGAGGAGTGGGAGAAAGGTGCGACCACTGCGGGATCTTCTAGGCCCCAGACAGTGTTTATCTGCGCCGGTGGGGGGCCCGCGGACCCCACGCTTGAAAAGACTCCTCCGGTCCCTTGCCAGCACTAGGGGGCTCTACCGACGCCAGCGGAGTACACAAAGCACAAAGAGATAGCCGGCTGTGGCGCGAACTCGAGGCCGGGGCTGCGGGCCTCTTGCAGCGAGAGGAGGCGCCGCAGAGTCAAAGGCCCAGCACACGGCCACCACCCCGTTTTATAACCCAGCACCTGGGGGGGCTCACTGGGTACGATGCCCCCGCGAATTCCAGTGCAAACCCTAAATCACAAATGCAGCCTACAAGCGCGGCGAGGGGGGTCCAATCCTACGCCTGCAAACCTCTACCATAGCACATTTCCCTCACTATAGCAGGACAAGGGGAGAAAAAGACACGGCCTGGAAACCCCGCTAGGCACTTTGAGACTGGAGTCACGGAGGAGGGGGACTGGAGTGGAGGGATTTGGCACCATATCCAACGTGGGATGGGCGCGACATGAGGGGAGGGGTACAGATCCTCTAGCTATGGACGAGGTGTCTTCGCCCTCACCACTACCCAGTGTTGATCTACAAAGGGTGTTTCTACAGTCCAACACCCACCCTCTAGAGCACGGGCACATGACTCGGGTACAGCACATAAAGAGTTGACTCTATTGGCGAGCAGACCATCAGACCACCAAGCGGCAGTAAAGACCAGTGCCTGCTTGTCTCCCCGAAGGGTCTGGGGAGTTGGCCCCTGGACACTCATGGACCCTGCAGCCTGAATCAGAGATCTCCAACAAAGCAAGTGATTAGTCAAAGGTCGCAGACCATCAACGGAGACTCACCAAAACCCCTGGGGACGCAAGCACCGGAAAGCCGAAGCCTTTGGGACGGGCTCTTGGGGGTGGACAGCCAGTCATGGCCTCAAGGTCCAAGAAAGGTGAGCGCACCCTCATCGATATGCTTCTAAAGGGACCCAATAGAAGGGAAAAAGGCCCTCCCAATCCAAACAACCACCGGACAACGCTGACGGAGAGGTACTGATCACCCGGGCGTTTCTAGAATCGCTTTTCAATTCTCTCCGAGAGGACTTCCTGACATTCAAACAAGAGGTGGCAGGAGAGGTAAGGGAGATACGACGCAACTTGGACGGGTTGGGGGAGTGTCCGCAATCGAGTACAACAACCACACCAGGAGCGAGGAATGGAACACCTTCAACCAGAACTTATCTGTCTCAAAGAGCAACAGGTGGACCTCCAGGCACACGCTGAGGATCTCGAAAATAGGTTGCAATGAAATAACATACGAGTCCGGGGGGTCCCACCGTCTGCAGACGTAGCACTCTACTTACAGGGTCTCGTCAGGGACATACTCGGCGAAGGCCCAGACTTTGACATCAGGATTGACAGGGCGCACAAGGTGGGTCCACCATGACGAGGTACTGCCCCCCGCCAGATATCCTCGCCTTTCTTCCTGATTTGCACTTGAAAGAGAAGATCCTGAAGGAAGCTAGACTGAACCAGTGGCTCTCTTCCAAGACCTCTCCATCACGCTCCAGAAACAAAAGGCGTTTAAAGAAGCCACTTCCTTCCTACGAGACAAAGGGGTAACATACTCCTGGGGCCACCCATTTAGACTGATCTTTAGGTGGAACGAAGCTCAAATGAGGTCCCTTCGAGAAACTTGCGACCTCCTGGGCCTCGCCCACACGGATCCTGACGTCCCGCCACCCCAGTCCCAACAATCACGAAATGGCGGGTGGCAAAGAGTGCGCAGATGAAGAACCACAGCAGCGGCTGGCCTGAAACCGGATCAAGCAACCCTGTCGCAGGAAAGAGTGGCGGCCCTGGAATGCTTTATCCAGGGATACCTCACCTCTTGCCTAACTTGACACACTTGCTGCGACTCATAGCTGGATGAGGGGAGGGAGGGTGTGGGGGGCGAACGGCGCAGAGGTTGCACGCTCCCACAGATAACTTCACCAAATGCCTGTGACACAGGAGGTCAGGCATTGGACCTTGACTAATTGGAGAGGGTACAGAGTTGGGGTTAGGGAGGGGGGTTGGGGGTTCGGTTTGTTGGTAAGGGTGGAAGGGAGGGTGGGCCTGGAGGGATTGGGGGGAACGGGGAGGGGAGAGGGAGCCTGTGTGCCTTACGAGAGAGTCACCGAACGGGGCAGCCTCCCCCAGGATCACACGGTTATATGTCTAAACAACTACTGCCTAATCCACGACGTTCTGAATCACAAAAGCTCTACAACGAGCTATGCTAAACCACTACATTTTTTTACGACTTCCTAAACGACGAAAAGAATCACCTCGTGACTGGCCAATACATGGCAGTATTGTAATAACAATACATCCACGAAATAATTTAAACTGCTCGTTATCCATTTCTTTTTTAATTTATTTAACGTTTTTTTAAATATATATTCATATTTTTTCATACCTGCCCAACTCCAAATTTTTCAATATATTTTTTTTTTTTGTAAAATTTTTATTTTGCATATAACAAAAAAGGAAAACATACAAGAAAGCCACACCGAGGTGCCGCACATGTTCCCACACAGTGGGAAAAGAAGCAAATGAAAACGGTGGTGATGCTACATTGCACAAATAAAGTTCAATCAATCAGTCCATGTACCTGCAGAAAGAAAAAAAGCCGTAAGAAAAAGCCACATAGGGGCTGAGTCTTGCGAAATTAAAACGTCCCAGCATACAGGCCTTCGGGCCATACAAACGGATGGAAGTGTACCATCTGGTGAAAATAGGCACCTCGGTTGCATCATAGAGAAAGAAAGAGAAAATACAACTCCCCAGCATTTCCCCTCCCCCCCCCCCATGACGGTGACGCAGACATACCACATTCATACAGCAGGCACACTAAATTTGGAAGAGGTGTAAGGATCTCAATGATGCCGGGCAAACAGCCGAAGGCAAGCCAGTAGATAGGAAGGTTACCAAGGGGCCCCACACGTGCTTGAAGTTCTTGTAGTTACCGAGGAAGATATCCGCCATTCTTTCTAGGCTCAAAAGCCTCCAAAGTCTTGCGTGTCAAAGGGAAATCGCTGGGGCCTCCTTCCGCTTCCAAGCCGCCGCTAGCGTGAGCTTGGCTGCCCCCAAGCACAGCCACAGAATCTTTTTATCCGCGCGCGTCTGGTGTTCAAGACCGGGGTCCCGCAGACCCAGCAGCACAAAGGCCATAGAGTCCTCAATTGGATACTGGAGGATATGGGAAAGGATTTCATCCCAATACGGCCTGATTACCGGGCAGTCCCACCAAATGTGGCGGAAGTCCCCCAGAAGCCCACATCCCCTCCAGCACTTATCCGAAGCAGCCGGATAGATATGGTGGAGCCGAGTCGGAACCATATACCATTGCGTGAGAGTCTTTAAGTGAGCCTCCCGTAAGTAAATCGAGTGGTTAAATTGGTTCATATCCCTCCAAAGCGCTGACCATTCGGCGTTGGTGACATCCCTTCCCACCATCTCCTCCCATTGCTCCATATAGCGCGGTCTAGGTGACAATTCACATTGGAGCAGTAACTGATACAGGAAGGAGATGGCTCCCTTCATGGTGGACGTCCTTAGCAGAAAAGCCTCAAATTTCGAGGGAGGCCTCGTGGCTGCCTCCAGCACCCCTGGCGACGTGGCCCAATGTAGCAATTGGACATGCCTATACCTATCAGTCTGCGGCACCTGGTAGTCCCGCATGCAGTTAGCAAAGGTCAAAGGATCAGAGCCATGAAACAAGTGAAGCAGCGCCCTGCACCCACCCTCCCTCCATGCGTCAAAGGGTCCCTCGGCGAGTGCCGGTGGAAAGGCCGGGTTGAAATGCAAAGGTGTGAACGGAGATGAGAAGGTTGTCCACCGCTCATCGCCAGCCAAGGTGTCCCAGACCTTCAGCGTAGTGCCCGTGGGGGTACTGATGTAGGCATTCAAGGGGCGGTCTTTCTTCGGTTTCCAGGCTAAATCCCAGATGGACCGACCCGACACGATTCGGTCCATATGCAGCCAGTGCTTTTCTGATAGCTGCTGCGACCATTCCACCATGACCCTCAATTGGGCAGCCTTATAATAGAGGTGCAGGTCCGGGAGACCAACCCCACCCTCCGACCGAGGTCGGCGCATAACCGTGAAGGGCAGACGGGCTCGGCCCCCTTGCCAGATGAATTTCAGTACCTGCGTTTTGAGCTGTCGGAAGTAGGCGCTATCCAGCGGGATAGGTAATGCGTGGAACAGGTATAAATATTTGGGGAGAAGGACCATTTTAATCGCATGTATCCTACCTAACCAGGACAGGAATTTAGGTTTCCACCTCTCCAATTCTGCCCGGGTCTTCGTCAGGAGGGGCGGGAAGTTGGCCGCGAACAGCTTACCCACCGTCGGAGTCAGGTGTACTCCCAGATAAACAATCGAGCCGGAAGCCCATGCCAGTGGGGTTAACGCAAGTACTTGAGCCACGTCAGATTGCGATAAAGTCAAATTCAAAATGTATGACTTGCCATAATTTACATTAAATTCCGCCACACCCTCAAATTCAAGCAAAATTTCCCTAACACAGGGTAAGGAACCCGCCGGATCCGCTACCGAGAGCAGGACGTCGTCCGCGAAGAGCGAGATTTTATGTTGCTCTCCCGTGAACGGTATGCCCTTTACGCCTTCATGTTCCCTCACCGCCATCGCCAGAGGCTCAATACTGAGCGCGAACAGCAAGGGAGAGAGGGGACACCCCTGTCTGGTGCCCCGCGAGTGTGGGAAGAAGGCCGATAGGTGGCCATTCACCGCCACTCTCGAGCGTGGGCTGCAAAAGTTCGCCTTTACCATAGTAATGAACTTATCAGAGAAGCCGAAGGCCAGTAGCGTATTAAACAGAAAGCCCCAATCCACGCGGTCGAAGGCCTTCTCCGCGTCCAGGCCCACCAGCACAGCCGGTATGCGGAACCTGTCCGCCTTTTCGATGAGGTGAACCACTCTACGGGTATTATCGTGGGTCTGGCGACCTTTTAATAAAGCCAGACTGGTCTGGGTGAATGATCGCCGGCAGCAGATCCTGTAGGCGGCCCGCCAGAATCGATGAGTATAGTTTTGCATCGATGTTAAGCAAGGCTATGGGGCGAAACGAAGCACAATGCTCCGGGTCCTTCCCTGGTTTCGGCAAGACCGTAATCACCGCCTCTGCCAGAGTCCCTGTGTTCATTCCGGACGACGCCATATCATTAAAGAGAGCAACTAAAAAATCACACAGCTCGGTAGTATACGTCTTGTAAAAGACCGCAGTGTAACCATCTGGACCCGGGGCCTTGTGTAATTTCAAATTTTTGATGGCGGAGAGAACCTCTTCTCTAGAGATTGGTGCCTCTAATAGGTCGTTCCATTCTCTAGCCACTCGGGGTAACGGCAAGCGTCGTAGGAACTCCCTCTGTGCTTCCGCATCCAGGTTGTCACCCGTATACAACTCGGCGTAAAAGCGTCCAAAAATGTCCGCCTTCGTTCCGTCCCGGTGTTGCAACACACCAGCAGCATCTCTGATCCCTCCTATGTATTCCAGCTCCCTCCTATCCCGCAGTTGCCGCGCCAGATGTTTACCAACCTTGTTACCGCAGGAATATGATTGTCGCCCCAGTCGCAAAAGCGTGAGCTCGGCCCTATTGGCATAGTGCGCCTTTAATTTGCCCCTCACCGCCGTCAGCGGGCGGAGAGTCACCCTCGAGGGGTTGAGTTTGTGAGCACGTTCGAGCTCGACCACCTCAGCCTCCAAGGCCTCCCGTTCCTTCCTCCGCAGGGCGTTAATCTGCGAATTGAGTCCCAGGCATGTGCCCCTGATCGTAGCTTTAAAGGCGTCCCATGTGGTCGACAGTGAGGTGTCCGACGGGGGATTAAGGTCAAAGAATTCTCTGATAGCGAGTCGCAAGGCTTGATTAGATATATCGTCCCTGATTATCGACGCCGGGAAATACCACTTCCGATGCGACGCACCAATCGGCGACCAACAAAGGTTAAGCATCAAGAGACTGTGGTCCGAAACAGAAATTGGAAGAATGGCGGCATCTACCACGTCCCCGCGCAGGGATTGGCTAAGGAAAATGAAATCCAAGCGGGAATAGGAATGATGCACGTGGGAGAAAAATGTGTAATCCTTTGTGGTAGGGTGGAAAAAACGCCAACCATCAACTAGTCCCAGCTCCCCCACCCCTTGCTGTGTCGAAGCAGAGAACACTCCCTTGCCCGCCCTATGGCCCCCTGAACTGTCCAAATCCTTGTCCCACACCAGATTAAAATCCCCCAGCAAGAACAAATGACCCTCTGCAAAGTCCCCAACCTTCAATAACAGATCCTGCAAATGCTTATTCTGACCTACGTTGGTAAATACACCACCACAAAAGTGCACAGTCGACCTTGAATGAGCCCTTTGACCATCAACCAACGGCCCTCCTTATCGTGACGAACCTCCACTGGTTGAAAGTGCAGCGCAGCCCGGAAAAGGAGTGCCACCCCCCTGTGTTTCGTAGCGGCGGAAGATCTATAAATAATGGGATAAGCCTTATGGCGGAGCCGCATCTCATCTCTCCGTGCTAAGTGGGTTTCTTGCAACCCCACAATGTCAAGGTGATGATCCACCACATATTTCCACACCTTCTGCCTCTTCTGTAGCGAATTCATGCCCTTAACATTCCATGTCCCTATGCTAATCAGCATTACAGAGATGGACCCAAAGAATCTCGCCTGTCACTCCAGTTGTCCCCCTCCCCATACACAGACCACCCCAGATCCAGGGGACGCCCAGGGGGTCCGCCACTCTCCCCCCTTCATAATCCAAAGTACACCAGCCAACCACAACAATGTTATCCATAATGCCATTTCGCACGCATACCCACAGCCATCCATCCAACAATCCCCCCTCCCCACCGTCATGGGACCCCCCCAACACCCCAAACTCCCCAACTCCCCCCCCCCCCCCAGTCGCAAAACAACCAATAGCAAGAACAAAATCAAAAGTGTAAAAGCAAAGACAGTACTCATCGTGTTCAGAAGACCAGAGTCTGCAAGAGGCCTTCCTCTCAGGAAGCAGGCCGGGGGACTAATACAATATCCCCCATGGCCACAGTCGAGGGTGTCTCCTCCAAGAGTACATTCATACCCCCAGACCAGAAGGCCAGAACCCCTCCGGCGCCGATCCATCAGCAAGAAAAAGGTCACGCCGCTCCGGAGCTTTGCTGCGTATCAGCCAACGTGGCCGAAGCCACCGATGCCACCGCGTTGCCCCGCTCCTGCAAGCTGGTAGTGAGGTCCGGTCGCCGCCGATCAGGGGAAGCGCCCACTCTGTGCCAGGAAGACGAGCGGTGGCGCCTCCGAGATGGAGAAGTAGTTGCTTCCTGTGAGGGTGGTACATCCTCCAAGCCCAGAAGGTCCTTCGCTACCTGGAGCGAGCGAATCTGTGCTAGCCGATTCTGCCACCGAAAGATGATTCGAAATGGATGCCCCCAGGAATAAGCGATGCCACGCTCTCTCAGAAAGGCAGTCACCGGGCAGAACTCCCTTCTTTTCCGCAGTGTGGAGGCCGCTAGATCTTGATACAGCTGAGGGCGGTGGTCCCTGAACTGCAATGACGTGATTGCCTTGGCCTTGCGGAGGATACGCTCTTTCACCTGGAAGTCATGGACGCATACAAGTATATCAGGAGGGGGCCCCCCCGCGCCTGGGCAACCCCACTCTATGACCCTGTCCATTCGTATTTCCCGCGTGTCCTCCTCGTCGAGTATCTGGAGGAACAGGTCTTGGACATATCCACGCAGGTCTCCTGCCTCACCATACCAGGGCACAGCTCGGATACGAATGTTGTTCCTGCGGGAACGGTTTTCCAAGTCCTCCGTGTGCGTCTGTAAGTCCAGGTTCTGCTCGGTGAGGCGGATGATATCCTGCTGCAGCAAGTGCACATCGTTGGCCATACTTAGATCATGGTCCTCCAGAGTTGCCACCCTCTCGCCAATACCGTCCACATCCCTCCGCACCTCCGGTAGATCGGAGGCCAATTGCGCGCGGAGCTTGGAGATCTCTTCCTTAATGGAGGCAAATAGTTCGGTCATAAAAGCCTTCGTCACCGGTGCTTCATCGTCCGATTGTTTCGAAGATCCACTAGCTCCAGGGGATGCCGGCGGTTGGGAAGATTTCGAAGTGCCATCCTGCCCCGGGCGCCCCTTGCGCTGCACGTTAGACATGGCGGCAAGCAGCACTCCACCCAGGCGCCACGCGGCCAGACAAGATGGCGGGCCCTGCCGCTCGACCCAAAACTTAGGTCCGTGATCCCAATGGGCAAGCCTCTTACTATAGGCCGTAGTACTTCCGGAGAACGCTCACGGCCTACACAGCAGCCCGGGTCTGCGCTCCTTATGCGTCACAGGTGACCAGAGTAGAGTTCAAGCTTATGGACAGCCCAAAGTCCAATGGCGGCTATGCAAGAACGCCACCGCTATCCCGTAGGTCGCGCCCTCCTCACACGCAGATTCGGCCTCACCGAAGTCCGCCGACCTGGCACCGTTCACCACCACCAGTCCCGTTCAGGGCCACAGCCACTGCCCAGTTTCACCACCTCCGGCGTGCAGATGCATCGGGCCTCCTCTCGGCGAACACCGCCTGGCGCTGGTAAACCTCCTCCGTCAAGCCCCGTGGGCCCGCTCCACGCCATCAGCTAGAGGACTCCAAGCCACCCCTGTAGCAAGATCAGCCGCCCCGCCGAACCAACTCCGTTCTCCGCCTTCCGCTAGTTTCGGAGCCTCCGGCAGGATCTCAGGAGCTCCGCCCACCTCCTACATCGGCCGCCAAGACCCAAGAAAGGCCGGGGTCGCGCAGGCCACAAAGCTCAATCGGTCTCGTGGTCGATCTTGGCTTCTCTCCGCCCCTCCGACAGCACCGAACCACTCCGCTACGCCAGGGAAACTTCCACAGCACTTTTGAAGCGAAACCGCTCCCTCAGGACCGTGCTATTAGATGCTTTGTCGGATCAGCGCCGAAGCGGCTCGGAAAGGCGTCCTACTCCGCCGCCATCTTGGCCATGCCCCCCTTCAATATTTTTTTTTAATGATATTATGCTAAAAAAGTAATAAAATACAAAAAACTAAACATTAACAATATTTATTTGATGATATTGATTACCATGCTGACAGGATGACGGCTGGCTGCATCCCAACGTTCCTCATACCCCCGTCATCCAGATATCTCCAGTCTACTGTCAAGGTGGGGGTCGTGGTACAAAACAGGATGTGGGCTGGCAGCATCCCTGCGCTGCTCGGAGTCCGCGAGACAGGAGGCAACAAGTCCAATTCCATGAGTGAGGGGGAGACAAGAAATATGCCACACATTGTTCCAGGGGGCAGAGAGTTAAAAATGTCATGCCTTTTCAGATCTTGTTGCCCGCCAGTCAGTTTGCCTCACTTCCGCTTCCAAGTGCAATAAAGGGGCGGGGTCGGATAAGAGTGACTTGAGGCCTTAGCAGCAGTGGGGGTTGTGGGGGAAGTGACGTGCAACGCAGAGAATGGGGGCAGAGAGATGCCACGCACAGTTTTGTATTGAAGTCCCGTAAAACGAAGTCGTGGTTCAGAACTTCGTTGTTCAGGACTTCGTTGATCAGGATTTACCCTGAATGTAAAAGGGTTAACAATCCCATCAAACGGCGGGCCGTGTTATCGTATTTGGAGAACTCAGGTGCTTCGATCTGCTTGTTGTAGGAAATACACCTCCTCTCCAAAGACTGGCCCAGGATGCGTTCCAGAGCATTCCCACACCAGTTCTACTCCTCTACCACTGATAAGAAAGCGGGGGTAGCCACACTGATTGCTAGACACTTTAGGGGCCAAGTGAGGGACAAGATGGCTGAAATCAAAGGCAGGCTCCTAGTTTACAGGTGGGAGGTATGATCTTGGTCGTAGGGTCCATATATGTCCCCAACATCGGACAGCCCCTAGGGGGGCCCTGTCAGACACTCTAGGCCACAAAACGCGGCTCATCCTGGTAGGTGGGGACCTTAACCTGCTGATGGACCAGGTCATCGATATGGTTCCACAGGGGCAATTTCATCAGAGGGACGGAAGTGGTTGGTTAGTAGGGGTCTATCGGACATTTGGCGAGAGGCTCATCCCCACAAAACTCAGTACACTTTTTACTTCCACGTGCATCACACGTATGCTAGATTAGATCACTTTATAGGGTCCTCTGAACTTGCCGCAGCAGTAACGGAAATGGACATTGTCCCGGCCGCACTCTCTGATCACGACGCTGTAACACTCACGATGGCTGTCCCCCGAACCAAAACACAAAGAGGCCGTTGGTACCTGCGAGAGACCCTCTTGCAACGGAAAGGGGTAACCCAACAACTGCACAAGAGCATCACTGACTACCTTGCACTTAATGACAAGCCGGACGTACCTCTGATGGCGGTTTGGGAAGCACTCAAGGCAGTTGTACGGGGGACCTCATAGCTATATCAGCAGCAGATGCCAAAGACAACAAAGAAAAAAGGGAGACGCTTTCAGCTCAGGTGTCAAACTAGAGAGAGTGTATAGTTGCACTGGGGCCCCCAGGATATGGCGACAGCTAAAGGTGGCTAGGGCGAAACTTGCCGGGCAGGACCTGGATCGAGCGGAATACGCAGTCTTTCGGCTGCAACACACCTATTATGTGGGAGGGGATAAAACAGGGCGACTGTTAGCGTGCAAACTAAAGGTGCGAGTCCAAACGGTCCAAAATTACTACACTTCACGACGCTCAGAGTCAGGCAATCGACGATGACGACAACATTTTGGGCCTTCTACGCCTCGCTCTACAACGAGGATCTCTCTCTGGACAAAAAGGGGGAGGTCTATCTCAATGGGGCGGCAGTTACTGCACACAATGCGGCGGGCCGCTTCACAAGACGCACCCATCTGGACAGACAAAGTAATCAGCGCAATAGCACGCCTAAAACCCCTGAAAGCACCAGGGCCAGACGGCTTCTCTGCCGGTTTTTATAAAGCATTTTGCCCTCTATTAGAGCCGATCCTAACCAGATTATTTAACTCCTTTTAAGGGCCAGGTTCAATCCCCCCTGACATGCTCGCAGCCGATATCATAGTGCTGCCAAAGCCGGGCAAGGATGCCACCCAGTGTGCAGCCTACAGGCCTGTATCTCTGCTCATTCTTGACCTCAAACTCTTCACAGCGATTTTAGCTGTAAGACTGGGCCCGCGTTTACCGGGCATCATAGAGCCCAATCAACCAGGCTTTATTCCTAACAGGCAGCGATAATACCAAACGTCTCCTGCCCTTAGTAGACAAAGCCCACTAAAACAACTCTGATGGGGGGAGGAGCATGGCCGGGGACCAAGATGGCCGCATAGGAAGCCGGCTCCGCCGACCGCCGTTCCCTGCCCACATATCCTGAACCGTATCCTGGACCCGGCCCCACTCCCTGCTCGGGGGCAGAGGCGAGCCCAACGCAGCGGCCGCAGGTTATTTCCGTGGTCCCGCTGCGTGGAAATACCACCTGAAAGGTTGAGGCCTCGAGTATTGAAGCGCCCACCCGGGAGTGAGTCAACAGCGGGGGCCGCGGACCAGTCACCATTGGTCCGACCCGCTGCGCTGGAACTCACGCCCCGAAATTCCTCGATCAACCCGGCAGTCCGGTAGGGGTGCACATACTGACAGTGGGGTGAGGGGGCTCCGGCACGCCCCTTGACACAGTTTGGGCTTGCAGTTTGGAGCCGACGCAGCCCCAGGGCACGCCTAATTGGGAGTGTGGAAGTCCCGCTATTGTCCGGGCTGCGGAGAGGATACCCCCTGGTGACAACTGGTGCCTGTCGTGATTGGGAGAGCAGCGGTGCAGAGCGGGAGAGCTGTTGGTGGCAAATAATGAGACTGCTGGTTGACAAATACCCCGGGAGAGATGATATCTAGGGAGTAAAGGAGGCCCTGTCGGCCAGTCGATGCCTAGACCGATTGATAATAAGCGGGGGCAGAATTGGAGAAGAATCCTACTTGGGCCACGTTGGGGGGTCCCCGCCTGGCTGCCAGCGACTGGAATAAGCTGATGGCGCTGCTTTTGTGGAGGGGACAGTGCGACCTAGAGGTGGCGCGACTCAGGTGACTGCGACGCATTCCCCGGTCTGTACAGTAAGGGGGCACCGAGGTGATCGTCTGCTGGACAGGGTCATAACATTGGAGGTCTATTGAGGAGTGCACTGGTCACAATCTGCGCCAAGAGGGATGGCATAGACAAACCATGGAGAGGTCTGCTCACATCGGATTCATGTGGCCCTGAGATCAGAGGTGAGACTTTGGGGAGGTGGTGAAGTCCTTGATCTGCTGTTTCGCTCCCCGGGAGAGGCAAAGATTGTTGGGCGTGATTTTGGCAGGGAAATCGGACTCCCCTCAGTGGAGACCCGGTGGGGTCGAGCTTCTATATTTCTCCCTTTTGGTGGAGGGCAGTGGCCCCGATTCCGGGACTTGACCGAGACGGAGACTGACCTTGGGGGAAAGGTGGTGAGATGGCGTCGAAAGCGGAGACGGACAAGCCCCTGCCCTGGTCCTCCAAGGGTACCAGGAATATCCAGTCAAACCGGCTGGACCGCTACACCTTCCCAAAGTGGTCACCGGGGGAACCGAAAAAGACCCAACCTGTGAGTGACGAAGCCGCTCCTGCCCTCGCGGAGCCAACATTGACTGATATAATGGCGGCCATTAATTAATGGGATCCAAGCAACTTTGGGACAGAAAATGAAAACCCTGGACAATAAGCTGGACACAGTCACGATCGAGATGGGGCTGATACGAGCGGATCTCACAAAGGCCAACGAAAAGGTGAAGACGCTGGAGCTCAAGACGGCCAGCGTGATTAACGATGTGAACCTGTTACAACAAGAAGTACGAGACCTTAAGGCCTCAAGCGTCCTCTTAGATCGCAAGCTGGATGAGTAGGAGGGCATGGCCAGGCGCAACAACGTCCGCATTCTTGGGGTGCCCGAGAAATCTGAGGGGCAAACGCTGGCTCTCTTTGTTGAAAATATTGTCCTCAATCATCTCAAACCTAAAGGCCATAGCAATTTTTTCACGTTCGAACGTGCGCACAGGGTCCCCGGCGGAAGACCTCAACCGGGGGCGCCTCCCCACCCTATGATAGCTAGGGTCCTGAACTTTCGTGACCAGGATGTGATTTTGCAGGCGGCTCGAGCTGGGCCCCCCTTGAAATTTGAGAATGCGACTCTCTTATTCTTCCCAGACTTTACCCAGCTGGTACAAAAGCAATGTCAGGGCTTCTTATCGGTGAGGCAGAAATTGAGGGACAAAGGACTAAAATATGCTATGATGTTTCTGGCCCGGCTCCGGGTAGAGCTCAACGGCAAGGCCTGGTTCTTCGACAACCCCGAGGTGGCGGCAGACTGGTTGGACAGTGAATACGCAATGGAGGCGGAAAGCCGATACCGGGGCGAAGAGGACGAACAATAGATCAGTACATTATGGTGTTTGTTGTGCGTTACAGTAGTATGTTATTAACGGCGGTGGGGAGGGTATGTGCCCCTGACTTGCCACGTTAGTAAGGATATCATTTTAGTCTGACCTGGAATAATGTAGCGGTGGTGGGGCGGGGGACGTTGGAGGGTTTGTTTGGATCCTCCCTCTATTTTCTACTTTTAGTTAGCTGTAGATAAGAGTTGGGGTGACAAGCACACTACTAGTTGGGGTTGCGAATAAGCTACATGCAGAGGTGCAGGGTGGAGGGAGGGGGGTTGAAGGTTTTTTTTTTCGGGAATTGAGAGTCTAATCTGTACATCATTATTTGCAATTTGTTGTTGTTTTTTATTTCTTTTTGTGCATCAGGTGAACTTGATATGATTTACCATCACTATGTCTACTGGTAGACAGGGTTTGGGGATTGCCGTGCTCAGTTTGAACATGAATGGTTTAGGAGCCAAGATTAAAAGGGGGATGGTCAGTCAAATGATTAGGAGACACTCCCTGGATGTGGTGCTGTTGCAGAAAACGCATCTGATTGGTAACCGTTGTATGGTGCTATGCAAGGGAGGATAGTGGCACACGCTGGATTCACTACAGGGTCTAGGGGGGTGGGTATCCTGGTCAGGAATTCCTTCCCACTGACTGTTCAGGGTTGTGGGAGGGTAGAATCGTGACGTTTCAGTCCGTCTATGTTCCGCCAAATCTGCAGACCGACACCTTCCGGGACCTGTGCACATTTTTTTTATCTTTGCCTGTGGGGCTGCTGGTTGTGGGGGGACTTTAATGCGGTGATGAATGGCGAAACTGATAGACACCCTGCCCGAAATTTGACACTATCTCAGAGGTGGCTGTCGGGTTTTGTATAAACCACTGGACTTGTGGATGGGTGGAGACTGCAGCACCCAGGTGAGGTACACTATACACACGCCTCAGCTGCACATCATTCCTTCTCAAGAATAGATTATGTCTTGGTACCGGCACTACAGGGGGCATGGGATGCGGGAAGAGTGACGGACCCGCAATTGATAGCAGATGAGTTCTCAGCTTACTATAAATCAGTATATGAGTCAGCAGATACCTATACTGAGGCTGAAAACGCGGCTATGATACATGATATCCCAATGCCCAGACTCTCGGACATGAAGTGTCTGGACTCCCCCCTCACGGATGATGAGGTTGCGCAGGCTATTAGGGGGGTTCACTCTGGGAAGGCCTCTGGCTCGAACGGAATCCCAATAGAGCTATATGAACTTAATGCGAATAAGTTAGCACAGTTTCTCCGTGCCATGCTCGTCGAAAGTAAAGAAGTGGTCCGGGTCCCATATGACCAACGAGTAGCAAACGTCATCGTTATCCATAAAGAGGGCAAGCCCAAAACAATGTGTTCCTCTTATCGGCCGATCTCCCTACTCAATGCTGAACCTAAGGTGTTGGTGAAACTGCTGGCGACGAGACTGGTCAAGGTCATCACGACCCTGGTCCACCCGGATCAGTCTGGCTTTATGCCACCCCGGAATACAGCCCTCAATTTACGGAGACTACATGGGATTCTGGGAGGCGCATCGAGCATACATGAACGAGCAGTTCTGTTGTCATTAGATGCGACATGACCTTTGATAGGGTTGAATGGCCCTACTTGTTCGCAGTCCTGGGAAAGATGGGTATTGGTAAGGAATTTATCGATTGGGTCAGTCTACTGTATCCTAGTCCCCTTGCTAGGGTTGTGGTAAACAACCACAAATCCACAGATTTCCCTTTTTAGAAGGGGCACAAAACAGGGGTGTCCCCTTTCCCCATTGCTGTTTGCGCTGGCGCTTGAGCCGCTGGCAGCATGGGTCCGTTGGGAAAGGTCGATTCGTGGGTTACGCTGAACATCCGAGTGGGAGGACAAGATCTCGCTTTACGCAGATGACATCCTGTTATACCTCTCCACTCCCAGGGAATCCCTGCTTAATTTTATAGATGTCCTGGCCATATTCGGGAGATATTCTGGTTTTGCCATTAATAGGGCGAAATCTGTGCTTTTAATCCTTAGTGGTGATCCCCCAGTTGTCCCGATTTCTTGCCCATTGCGGATTGAGCCAGTGGGTTTTCGGTATCTGGGCATATATGTGACCAAATATCCGAAATTGAAACATGATAACAATCTGGAGCCCCCACTGGCCAGGCTCCGCAGGGATGTGGCGAGATGGAAATCATTACCGCTCTCCCTGTTGGGTTGTGCAGTATTATTTAAAATGAATGCTCTTCCCCGATTCTTGTATGCGCTCCAAAGCTCAATGGATCCGGTGCCCCCTCGTATTTTAAAGATATAGAGTCCCTTCAGAGACAGCTTCTCTGGGAGGGCAGATCCCGTATTGCTTTTTTCAAGCTTACTCTTCCCTGGTACGACGGAGGGATCGATTTGCCGGACCTCTGGAAATATTATTGGGCTTCCCAGCTGGCGGCAACAAACCACGCTATCTATAGGTCCCCCCTGGACCCCGGATATGCAATGGACCGCGGTCAGATGCCACGGGGGGATTTCACCAGGGCACTGTACGCTAGAAATGATCGGTTTCCCCTTGTTGGGTCAGCAGGGCATGCGATTCAAGTGTGGCATGCTGCTAATCGATGTCTTCAGTGAGACTAAAATGGCGACCTCGCTGTGGAGCTCGGAGAGATTGGGTAGCTTGTGGAAAACTAAGGGCTTCGATAGATGGGACCTCATCAGGATCTCACAAATTAAGGACATGTGTGGAATGGATGGGATACTTACCTTTGCTGCCTTACAGGAAAGACATCAGTTGCAGGAGTGTGAACATTACCGATCCCTCCAGGTCAGGCACGCCCTACTTGCAAATATCCCCAGAGGCACTGAGCTTCCAGAAGCCTCCCCATTGGAAGACCGGGTCTTGGACGGTCTTCTTCCAACAAAAACTATCTCGCTGATATACAAAAAACGGATCAATCATATGGGGGATCCTCTGGTGACTATTAGGGAGCAGTGGGGTGCAAATGGACTCGTTTTGGATAACGAGGATTGGAGAGAGGCGGTTTCATCCCTGAAAGTAGTGGCCATCCAAATGCGACTTGGATTGGTGCAATTGAAGATCCTACATAGAACCTACATTACATGTCCACGGCTGGTGCGTATGGGTTTGGCAGAAAGCGGGGAATGTCGGAGGGGATGTTGAGAGACTGTAACGTTCATGCATGTTCTGTGGCACTGTGCGGCAATACAAGAATATTGGATGAAGATTCACGAACAAATCTGAAATGTTATGGGGGTGGAGTTGTTGGTGGAGACCCGACAATGTTTACTAAATGTCTGGGAGCCAACTGATCTGAATTTAGACGGGAAACAATGGGTGACCCTGGCATGCATGATAGCCAAGTGTAAAATAGCACAGTTGTGGGGCGCCAGCCAGGTGCCGCAGATAGGGAAATGGATGGAAGATCTAGATTTGTGCATGTTCAGGGAAAGGTCGATGTATGTTGCAGGGGGCGCCCCCGGAAGTGGGGGAAGATCTGGGGAGCTTGGAATGGATATACAGGGGATATATGTACTCCACCAGATGCTGGCGAGGTAACTGTACCGTTGGAATCCCAGGGATCCCTAATGTTATCCTAAAAGTATTTTGCTACATGGAAATGTATACTTGATTACTATGAAAGCACTGTATGTCACCTGATGCTTTTCTTTTGTCTATGTTAATAATAAGAATTTAAAAAAAACAACTCTGATCTGATGCTACGCTACTCTCGTAGACTGAGATGACTTTTGACAGGGTGGACTGGGGGTTTCTAGTTAAGACACTGTCGCACTTCGGAGTAGAGGACCGTTTTAGGGCATGCGTCGCCACCTGCTACGATACACCCAGAGCAACGATCTGCATCAACGGCATTGGCTCTCAACCCTTTGACACCAGGCGCGGCACCACACAGGGATGCCCACTATCGCCCCTTCTCTTCTCGCTCTACATAGAACCTCTTGTGCAGAGAATTAGTGACAATCTTGATATAGTGGGCATCACCTTCGGGGATGAGGCACACACTATCAGCCTTTATGTCGACGATATTTTGGCTGCACTTGACAACCCCAAGCAATCCGTGCCAGTCTTCCTGAGGGAAATGGAGGCTTTCTGGAGGGTATCCAGTTTCAAAATGAACGCAGGGAAGTCAATGCTCCTTCCGCTAGGCCGTTACGCGCGTAAACTCGATTGCGGGCCGCTGGCTTATGGGGGATTGTTATCTCAAACCTAGATCCCATACTTGGAGATCACTCTGATGCCAAACACCATACAGACAGTCGATCAGAACTACTCAGATCTTCTTTCCCAAATACAGGGAGACTTGAGGAGATGGCAACACAGCCACTGTCACTTTTGGGGCGGGTTGCAGCAGTCAAAATGTCCATCCTTCCCAAAGTCCTCTATATATTCCAGACCATCCCAGTGATTCCTCCGCTTGGAATGCTAAAGAAACTGCAGGACGTAATACAACATTTTATTTGGGTCGGGAAACGCCCTCGGATGCGCAGAGAACTTTCCCACTGCACTCCGCTAGAGGGGGGACTAAGGATCCCTAATTTGCAGAGGTATTTCCAGGCGACACAGTTGCGAAACTTTCTAGAGTGGAACCGCATCTCTATCTCACTTCCACCGCCCTGGCTCCAGGTTTCTGCGTGCGGCCAATACCAATTTGAAGAGAAGTTCGTAAAACCTGATGCAGCTTAGCGAGTTCTCTGCCCCTCTCACCGGCACATCCCTAGGAGGCTGCTACTTTGCGCCACACTTGCCTGACCTCAAAATGGCGCAGAGGAGATGAAACCCATTAGGCAGATCTCCACCGGAGGACTCACAAGCAGCAACAAAGGAGGTGAGAGTGACGGGGACCTGATTCAGCTGCACTTCCTCTGCCAGTATATTTAACTGAGGGACGCCTTACCATAAATATCAGAGCCATGCTTCAGTCCTGCATTCTGGGGTGTCACCTCAGGGGAAAGGAGGAGGAGCCAGGATCTAACTTGGCTGCTCGGAGCCTCTGTTCCGCTGAAGTCCCCGCTTTCATCAACTAAGTGAGGTGCTTAATTCCCCACCTAAACAACTGTTTCAACCATCTCCGGACATCGGATGGTCGGGAGCGTCTGACGCTGTGGCCGCCATTGCAACCGGTCGTAGCAACACAAGGATACAGCCGAAAATCTCACCCGGCGTTTTAACCTCAAGATGGCGCCTGAGAAGGAATATACCCAATTTTTTACTGACTCAAAGCAGATCCATGGGAACTTTTAACGAACTACCTACCCCCTATCCCTCCCTGCTCTACTCCTCTCCACTTTCCTGCTACTGACCTCTGCCCTCACCTGTCCTAGCCCTAGTCCCCACCCTGTTTACCTGTGAATTTTCCCTCATCATTTGAGATCTAGCTATTTTGTCTGATGCCCGATGGAGCTACCTGGTTTAGCTATAGGGGAGACAGGTTGGGCATTCCCTCCTTGGACGTCACCTACCCAGTCGGTCTTTAGCCAGACTTCCTTTCGTCTCTCCTGTCGTCTCTTCCCCTATCCTCCCTTTCTCACCTTCCCTGTCCCCTCCCCTCTACGCTCCATTTATTTTGTCCTCCATGTAGCTATTTGGCCAAAGCCCGATGGAGCTACCGATAGCTATAGAGGAGATGGGTTTTGGGACTTCCCCCTCGACCATCACCTACCCAGCCGGACTTTGGGCAGGCTTTCCTTCATCTTTCTGTCGTGTCTCCGTCCCACCCCATTACCCTTACCCCCTTCCCCTCTACACTTCATTTATCTAGTTTTCTATGATGTTGTAATTGTTTGTCTAGCAACTGATGTAAATTGGAACTGATGTAATCTTGTAATTTTGGGGAACCTCATGTAAAGCGCTCTGATACCTCCGGGTCTAGCCAGCGCTATATAAAACTCTTAAAATAAAAAAATAAATAATAAATAAATTAGAGAAGAGATGGCTCTTCCAGGACAGACGGATGGCGCAAATGTCACTCTGGAAAATTCCCTTCCTGAAACGTTCCGACAGGCCGACCTACATCAAAAAGTCTCCCATCACTCGCACGATACTGCGGTTGTGGGATACGGGGACGGGATGGAGGAACAGGCGGTCGGGCAGTGGAGAAACTCTGAATGCAGGTCGGCAGGACACCTGTTTGACCTGGAGGGCTTCATTGAAGTCGCCGACCTAACGGCAATGTATGATCTTCAAGCACCACAACGATACCAATATTTTCAGATTCAGCACTGGTTGACACAGCCCGAAACTCGCCCGTTGGTAGGCAGCCAGCTCACGTCATATGAGAAATGGTTGTATACTAAAATACTAAAAAAAACGACAGGCAAGCGATCACGGACCTCTACAAAATGATTAGCCCATCGCCTTCCACGCAACGCTCTGCAGGCCAGAGAATATGGGAATCTGAACTAGGGAGAACCCATATACTAAAGGGCCCACCATACAGCTAGAAACACTGCCAGTAGGGAAACAGCAGTTAAGATCACAAAGTATTGGTACTCGACACCAACCCGACTTAACAAAGGTAATCCAGACCGCAGCCTCATTTTTTGGAGGGGTTGCGGGACAGGGACACTGACCCACCTATTATGGGACTGCAAGGAGGTGACGGACTATTAGATGACGGGCCTTAATGATATTGACACACAATTTGATACAGAAATTCCCCGCTTCCCGGCCTACACACTCCTAGGGCTTCCTAATGCACTCACATCCCCACTAAAGACGATTAGGGGGAAGCAAATGGGGCTAGCGATGGGGGCTGCTGTACAACACATCCTATCGCTTTGGGGAACTTCTAGTTGTCCAACTCACATGGGGTGGCTACATAAACTTTTTTATATTGCGGACATGGAGCTGATTCAAGCTACTCTTACCCAATCCACGGCATAATTTCCCACCATCTGGCAACCATTCCTTTCTCTATTGGCAAAGAAACTCAATGAGATCACGTGTCCGAAATACCTCGGCCTCTTGTGGCTCACGGACACATCTTCCCCAGATGACACCCCCAATAATCAGAACTGAGCTGGCTCCCAAAGGGAGAGGACATGGCACACCGGTTGGGGAGGGTGGCGGGGGTATAGTAAGTGGGAGTTGTTGTTGTTTAATGGGGCGGTTGGGTATGTAGACTAGCGTTGTTTGACCCGGACATGCTCTCATGGACACATAATTTCCCTGCTACCTGTACACCTTCTATTTAGGGTAGGGTTAGGGTCATTGGTATGGGTGGCTTGGAAGCGGCATGTGATTATTGTAATGTATAATACCTGAGGCTCTTGAAATTCAATAAAACAAAGTTAAACAAAAAAATATATATATATCATCCATGGAAAATCCAACCCTACAAAAAAATCCCTAGGAGAGTCACGCTCCTCTGAGGTACAGCTTTCAAGGTACCTGGTGGTGTGATCACCACAACTGTAGTGTAGTTTCTATTTTCCCAATAGGCCCTGCGCATTGGAATAACATAAACAGTAGTATCAACGTAGAAGTGCGGATCTTCCAGGCCTCTACTGACTATGCTAAACTTAATTGGGTTTGTTACCAACTAGCTCAGAGGTCACTGGAAACTTTCTTGACTGAGTAGGAAGTGATCAGCTTCCCTGGCACAGCCAAGAAGGGATTCAGTTTTCCAACAACCGTGCAACATGACAACTTTGCTCCTCAGATAAGAGTCAATCTCTAGAGTCGTGTGAAACAATAGACAGTTATTTTACTCAGTCAGTTGTTGTGCAGCTTACTTTCACAATATGTAGAGAATAGAGAGACGGGCGTTTTCAATAAAAGGTATTATTTATTGAACAGTCTTTCTTCTCATACAAGAGAAATGAATTGCCACAATTGCAAGACTTGTTATTATAAAAAGTGCGTACAGTAAAATGAGGATTGCGAAATAATACTGTAAAAGCATTGATATGGTTTCTTAGCCATACAATGGTTTAAAATGAATAAAACATATATACATTCATATAAACATTAGGCTAACTTACTCAACTGGTGCTTCTAACTACGCCTACCCCAGTGTACCTGACCTAAGCCTAACACTTGGAAGGGGAGTAAGTAAGTAGCTTTAGTTAAGTTGGTTTTGCCAAGGTTTGCTTCAAGAATTCTCTCTAAGGGTTTAGTCAACACCATACCTCTGGAATAGAATGTTGGAGGTCTGGTATCTCCTTCCAGGGACTCGATATCCCAGTCACTCGCAAGAGTAGGCTGGAAACGCCGGAGATGGATTTTCTCGGCAGGAGAAAAGACAGCGTCTTTCTCAGCGCGTCAAAGAGGAGGAGAAGGGGCAGCGTCCGTGGGCTGGTTGCATCTGCTGGGCTCTGCAAGGGACGGCTGTTCAGCTCCTCTGTTCACCACACCATCGTTCGCTCGTTCGCAGCGATAGCATCAGCAGCGATAACGGCAGCGATGTCTATGAGGCAGCTAGCATTTGCTTAAGGCAACGTTGGTAATATTTATACCTGAAAGGTGCCTTGTTTGACGTACGTTTTTGGGCATAAGACGTCAATAAAGATGTCACTAGGAAGTGATCGTCTCTCAGTGCTCATTAGAGTTCTATTACTAATCAAAACATAGCAAGCGGGGCTTTCCCAGGTTGCTGAGTTTTTATCTTGTTGAAGAACTCGGAGTGTAATCTAGGAATCTTAGATAGTGGCTTCTGCTGTGTCATTTGCACTAATGAGCTGCAAAGGAAGTTGCAGAGGAAGAGATTCTGAAATGTGGCTCTGATCGTGTGAGGCCAGAGACGAGTTTCTGAATATTGCATTTGATCGGTTATGCCAATATAGGGGTACAAAGGGATTATAGCCGTATAGGGGCATAAGGTCACAGTATCGATCAGGGTCCTAGATTAGAACGCGACACCCACTCCACAAATTTATGTCCATCAATTTACTAAAACTATAGCAAAAGATGCATGTGTAACATTGCCCACCCCAAAATACATATTTGCATTTGAAATAGGCGTATTTGAAATACGTGAAAACATAGGTACTGTACGTCTTTAAGCATAGAAATCATTCAAAAAATTATAGTATATGTAATAAATTTGAACGATTTTGCGAAAAAATTACACTTGAAATATCTCTTAATACAGAAAAGAAGTGCGAGATAATTTCATCACATATAAATGCAATTGCTGTAACATGTGCTAGAGGCTGGTGTAAAGTTATTATGTCTCTAGATTTGCCTAAAAATAGAAGTAGAAGCTTCTGTTCTTTATGAATAGGTCTACTTTAAGCAAAGAATTCGTGCCAGAAAAAGGGGAAAATATTATGAAAAATAGTTCAATCCCAAAAATATTTTCTTGTGAACGGGGGAATAGAGTTCCAACGCTTTTAGGCAGTTTTTGTTGTTCAAAACTGAAGGCCGAATTCAGAGTTCATGGGAACGCTGTGTGTCGGAATGCTTTTCAAAAGTTATTGCTTCTGTTCAGGGGAGAACATTATATCAGACAGGCTCTCAAAAAATTGGTCTACAAAATCAGGTGACAGTTCGTCCAAATTCGGTAGTGCTGTAACTTGGCAGGTGTGAGAATGATTGCTGTCAGCAAAGTCTGGATCAACAATGCTCACAGAAGGTCGTACCTGGGTGATGTTGCTTTTGTCACTCGCTCCACTGTTACCACCTAGTCGTAGTACAGGAGTCTCAACGAATGCCGTCATCAGGATTGGTAGCCGCTGGGGACAACACAATGCGTGAGCCGTTATCGGACTGAGCAAAGTATCTATATCCATTGGTACTGCTGATGGAAGTGCAAGACAGATGTCTAACACGCACTCATCTCTGCATAGCATACATCGAAGCACAGGTAAGATGCAGGATTGCCATATCGGTCTGAATGAAAGAAACCAGGTCATGTTTAGATCTCTCAGCCTGGCCAATCCAAGGACTCTAGGTATTCTGTCCCGGTAGCGGATTGCTAGGATCGTTTCTTCCATCCTTGTAGGAGTCATGTCTGAGCTTTGGCTTGCCATATCGGAGCAGGAGGGTCAAAAATAAAATACCTGCTACAAGTCCCAAAAATAGGGGTATGCCGCCAAAGACTGAATGGACAAAATTAGGAATGATTCCTAGAATTGCTTTGAATGGTGTTAGCAGTCCCGTAAAAATCGTCTTAAATATGCCTGGGATGCCTGTGGCACTAGACATGTTAAGGAGTTGGCTAAGCATTTCTGTGAAATGCACGAGGCAATTTGTTGATAAAAGGTCATGAATCTCTGTAGCTGTCCTTGCAACTAGGAGATCATACGTCTCTTTTGATGACGTGATGGGCACTGTTGTCTGCAAAAGCACAGACTTCATTCTGCTTAAAGTATCAATTCGTATAGAAGAGAAATTCAAACGAGGCCAAATGGGAGTCTCTATGTCTCCAGGGCCGCTCGGAAACAATGCTTGCATACAGCATTTGACCATGGAAGTTACGCTTACAACAGCTGTGATCCGTTATTAGAATGTAACTCTCATTTGCGAGTTGCATAAAGAAAGGCTCTATCTGCGTTGCAGGTGTGACATGTTGGTGGCATGAAAGGTTGTTAGAATTTCCTTCACAGGCTCCGTGTAAATTAATACCCTGGCACAAAAGTATACTGCTTAGTGAACGTTTACAGTTTTCACCACTAAGAAATACATTTTTGTTGCTGTCACTATAGCATGTGTGTGTGTATGGTAATTTCCATGCTGACTTAACGTATCCTTTACCCAATCGTTCATACTGGCCAGTAGGTATGTATTCAAGGCATTTTTTAAATCGGAAAGTTGTTATCGGAATTGTGATAATCCCGTGTATTATCCATTCAATGACAGGACTTTCTGACGTTGTCGAAGGTAATCTCTCAAGTTTTTCGATGCTCAGGATTGTTTAGTCTGCTCCTTTTTGTGCCAAGCTGATTTGTTTATCAGTAAGGTTAAAGATGGAAAACAATGACGTTGTGTTGATTAAACGCCAAGGCACATAGCCTGAACGAAGATTTTGCAGCGTCCAGCCTAACTGTACAATAGAACGCAATTGTGACTGGCCATGCTGTAACATTAGCAAGTCTTTGTCTATTATATCAAAGGCAGATGATACAATGTTGTCCAACGAATATATTCTGGAAGACAGAGTCATTAACCCATTGTCTACTACAGAAAGTGATTTTTCCAAATTAATACGATCAATTTCTCGTATTTTTTCAGCTGTTTCAATTTGTGTGACTTTCCAAGCCTCGTTGTATGCAGCATAGATGCTGGTCGCTTTGAAACGTTTTTGACACTGTTTGCGTGGTCCCATAATAAAATTGTGCAAATCAGCACCATCTTTAAGTAAAGACAAGTGTTGCTTGATTTCAGCCAGTGTGGATGATTCTAGCCATTCAAGGCACAGCTTCCCTACACTGTATGTTGTTACTATCCCTGGATGTTGTCTCTGGGAGTATCTAGGGTCTTGTCTGGACATTGTGAACCCCTGTGTTTTATTCAGGAATCTATCTTGACAGTTGTTTGTGTCAGTAGGCCAGATTAACCACTTTTTTCCAATCAGGATGTGTTCTGTTTAAATGTTTAATTTTAGATACGTCTATCTCAATATCTGTTGTTGTATTCTCAGGTATTGGCTTTGGAATAGACGCTTTGTTAAGGTCTTTAATCTTAGCTAGGCCAAGACAGGATGTTTGGTGAATTGTGTCATTTAAAAACATCATTTGTTCTGGGATCATGCAGGCTCTGAATAATGCTTCTAGGCCTTGTACCTGCCACTCTTTTGTACCCCAGATGGTTTTTGTTTCAATGTTATTTTTCCAAAAATCAAAACCAAATGTCATCATATTTTCATAAAATGCTTCTGAATATATCAATTTAGTATTTGTCAGCATTGTTTTCAATCCTGTTTTATCTAACAGTTTATAATAAAATGTTTCTGCATCACTGGTGTTAAACCCTGAGAAGTACTGAAATTTCTCAAAGAATGTTTTAGAACTGCTTTTAGGTGGTGTAGCACAATGTTCCCATTGGTTATACTTAAAAACATTTCTAGGTTGTGCAGATTTATGCAAGTAATGATCACCATAATGTGTGAAGCAGAACATCTGTTCATAACTAGACGAACCTTGTAAATATTCATGTTCTGTGAATCTAGCTGACATTACTAAATCAGACATCATATTATTAATACTTTCAAAGTCCCAATCATCAGAGAATGTACTAGATTTTACAAAGTCACTTAAGGAAACCTTGAATTGATAAGGATACTTCAGGATTTCGACCGGAACATAGATTTCATAGTCAGTTTTCTCCCATACTACCCCACCGGGTATTGGAATGGCTGTGACATTTACTGTTGACAGTTCTCTTTTCTTCACGTGGGATGATCTGTGTGGTTTGAGGACTAAGTTGATGTTCTGACTTGCTCTGTCCATTGTACTATATTTTCCCTCAATGAATTTTCCCAAACAAAGTACCATGATGAGCCAAAGCAGGAGGAAAAATATAACTAGACCAAACCAGAACTCTAACCATGGAAAAACAAGGTAAATTTCCTTGAGTTGATGAAAGAGTTCTGTTGCTTTTTCCTTAAAAGTCTTTTTTGTTTCTGGCATCACTTCTGGGTTGCTTTGATCTTCAGAAAAGTTATCGAAGTTGATGAAATAGCCAGAGGCAGTTCTGTCAATTGTTGGGATTGTTCTTTCAATTTGTCTTTCGGTAGCATATTCTGATGCCACCTCATTGTAGACTGGTGTTTCTTGATGAACTGTTTCAATCTGTGTTTCAAGAGGCACGAGTTCCATGTCATTATTGCATAGCCCCTCTCTGTGCACTGCAGGCTGATCGAATGTGATTAGTCTTTCAGTTTGAACCTCTTGGATTGTTGCAAGTTTGGGTATTATGTTGTTTCTTGGGAGTCCACTGGGCCTACTGTTGATTATAGGCCACATGCTTGTGGTTTTACCAGGTCGATTGATACAACTCTGTTCTCCTTTTTACCAGCAAGGGGAAGTAGTACTACTGATCTTGTTCCGTTGATTGCTAAGACAGGTACTGCTTTTCTGTAAGAAGGCCCAAATTCCTTCTTCACCGCTATTTTTTCTCTGACTAGATCCCCAATCTTTGGAATCCAGACAGGCCTTGCTGGGGCTGGTGCTGGTGGTGCCTCGTCAGTGGTAGCTGGCTGTTGCTTTAACTTTATGTTGCTTAAGGATTTTCTTGTTCCGTTCAAGTCCTGTAAAACAGCCAAACGATCTTTGATGTCAAAGTCTGTTTTCTTATCTTCCACCACTGATACCTGACTATCTAAGTCCTGAATTCGCATTCTAGTTCCGAACAATAGTTCGTATGGGCTGAAACGTTTTAGAGAATTTCTTGGCAAGTTATTTAGGCTTAACTGGACACTTATTAAATGTTTGACCCACCCAGCACCCAAACCTAATACCTTCGCTGTTATAGATTGCTTTATGTCCCAGTTTTTTCTTTCTACCACACTGTTCCCTTCGGGGTGTGACGGACAAGAATACCGCAACCCAACTCCCATGCTGGCCATGGCCTCCTTATAAGCTCGAGAGCTAAAAGCAGGACCCTGGTCAGAATGGAAAATGGCAATTGCGTATGTGCCGATAAAGACTCGCAGATCTTTTATAACCGTTCTGGCGTCAGCCGAGCGTTGGGGCCACATCCATATGAATCTCGTACAGGAATCCATTGCGACCATGATATATCTATAGTTGCCGTCCCTTTGTAGGGGACCACAGTGGTCCAGGTAAACACATGCAAATGGTTTATCAGAGATGAGAAGGGACGTCTGCGCTGGTCGTTTTACTGTTGATACTTTCATTCTTTGGCATATTTCGCATTCTAATACATACTTCTTAGCTTGTATTCTCATGCGAGGCCACCAATATCTCGGTTTTAATAGTGATCTTGTTGCGGAAACGCCAGCGTGTGCAGAAGCAAGCCCTTCGTGTGCCGCTTTTATTAGTCCTAACCTGTGTTCCATGTTTGAAATTACTCTATCCCCCACTCCAGGGATTCGAGCAAAAGGAATATTATTCGTATCTGTTAAATATAAGTACTTTTCTGGAAAGCCTTTGGGAGTGTTTTCTTGTCATCATTTACTGACGCCCTGACAGCTTGTAGAATATCGCTGTCTATTTTTGTTTTTGACCGAGTATTCGCAGCTACGGAAGCCGTTTGCACAGCTGCCTTCGCGGCTTCATCAGCCAATGAATTCCCTGCAACGTGAACGCCATCACGTTGATGACTCAGAGTGTGTATCACGTGAGTCTTTCGTAGTTCTTTCTGTAAAAGAACTACCTGTTCCCAAAGCATTTTATGCTTGATTGTGCCACCTTTTGCACCTTTGAAATCATTTTCCACCCAATTCTGCAAGTATTCATTATAAGATTGTACGCAATAATATGAATCGCACACTATGAGTGTGGGGAATTCGCGATCGGTATTTTCTAGCCTAGAGATTGTGTTTTAGTGACCATTGGTCTAAATTTTCCTTTGTGCCAACGACCTTTAACAATCGCGCACGCAGCACTGTAAGCTTGTTTGCCCCCGACTGCGGGTTGTGCTGATCCGTCAGTATATATAATACTTCCGTATTCTTCTAGAGGCAGGATTTCAATTGGCAGAGGACATTCATATTCATATTGTAAAAATTCCTGTGTCTTTAAATTAGGATCAAATTCGTAATCTACGTCTGTTGCAGCAAGAGAATTAACCCACTGGATCCATCTCGGATGCAAAGCTTTAGCATTAGGAATGCTTGCTTTAGGTACCGCTTCTAAAGCCGGTATAGGTGTAACGATCATTATTCGTTTACCTTGTGCTAGGGCCCTTTCTTTTGCTACAGCAGTCTGAACCGCAGTTAGAATTTTCTCAGTTGAACTGAATTTTATTTCAGCCTTTGTGTACAAATGTGATTTGTAAGCTATTGGTACCTTTTCTCCCTCATTAGAGGTCAGGTACGTGAATCCGCATCTTCCTGGGATGACTCGCATCACAAGATTGCGTGTGTTGTCACGTGTATCTAATTTTGTTTTTGCTAACATGTCTGTTTGCAGTGATCTCAAAATTTCTGTGTGTTTTTGAGTCCAATTGATTGGTTTAAAATCAGGTTTAATTAGTTCGTAGAGAGGTTTAACCCTCTCTGCGTAATTTAGAATGTAAGTTCTACCGAAATTCAGGAAACCTAGAATCGGTTGTAAATTCTTCAGCGTTTTTGGAGCTTGGAGTACAGCGCACTTCTCTAAGAAGTTGTCCGCTAGGCTTTTTCCTTCACTTGATAATTCGTATCCTAAAAATAATACTGTCAGATGGGCAATTCGAGACTTTTTAAAGTTGAATTTGTAACCCTCTGCTGCGAACCCAAGTATAATGGTGTTCACTCTTTTCAAGTGAGTATCCAAGTCGTCGCCTGTGAGATAGATATCATCTACGTAAGATAATGCCTCATCATCATACATTTGTAGTAACTCTGTTACTCTAGCTGAGAATAGTCCTGGGCTGTTCTTGAATCCCTGTGGGAACCTACAGAAATGTTTCTGTGACCCCATTACTGAGAAAGCGGTCAAGTATCTGCTTTCTGGTGCAATGTTTTGACAAAAGAAACCATTAGATAGGTCTAATGTTGTTTTATATTTTTTCCTAACTATGTTGTTCATTAGTGCAGCACTATGCAAATTTTGTACTGCAAATGTTTTGCAACATGCATTAAGGTGTCTGTAGTCCAAAACTAGACGATATGAATTGTCTGGCTTGGAGACAGGAAACAAAGGACTGTTCATTTGAGAGGTGCATGTTTCAATCACCCCTTGATATTCAAGTTGATCTAAAATCTTCCTGACTTGTTTTTTAGCTTCTTGCTTAATGGGATACTGCCTTTGTGCAGTCGGTTGACTTTTTAATTGGATTTTGTGAGGAGGAGAGTCCTCATCCCATCCTACATGATTTTTATATACTGCTGGTGCCTGGGCTACTGCCCATTTCCTTGCATAAGTATATTTTTTGTGAATCGGAATGTGATTCGAGAAGGCAGGCATAATCATTTCTTCGCCACGAGGGCACTCCCTGACAAACTCTGGGGGCCAATCCTTTTCAGCTAACAGAATATCATAGCCTTTTGAGAGTTTATCCCAAAATAGACCCCTTATTTTCCTAGTCTTATCACCCTCTATACGCAGTGTTATTTCGTATATCTTATGGGGCTCGCTAACTCTGGCGTCGGCAGTTTCAACCTGAATGTATTCATTCGTGTCCACTGTCTCCAGATGACTCATCAAGATCTTGCGGGCTATACTGATTTCTGCTGCACTGTCTAGCATTGTCTGTGCCCACTCCCCGTTTTTCAACTGTGTCCTCAGTATTCTCGGCATGGTTGATTACTCTAATACTGGCTACCTTCTTTTTTGGAAATTGAGATTTTTTTACTCTGAGCAGGTTCCTTGTCTTTGGACTTGGTGTGCTCTCCTGGGTCTGACCGTCCTCTTCTTTCTGATTTCTGCGAAAAAGATCGAGAGGGACGTGTATCAATTCTTTGATATCTATCAGGCTTTTTCAAATGATCCCTATTTCTAAGGTTATATCTTTTCTCAGAGGGCTCCCTCTGGGGAGACTGGTGTTCTCGAGTCGGAGTTCTTTCCCTCCGTCGAGGAGACCTTCCTCTGGACTGGAAAACTTTTTCTTTGGGAGTGGATTGTTTATTTCCATCCCAGCTCTTTTTAGGAGTGTTTGAATTATTTTTAATAAATAATTTTTCAGGATTTTCGAGCAGTTGGGGCTTTACTGGTTTTCCACCCAAGCTGTCTCTACCTAGTTCTTCATAGCATTTCTCTATGATTCTGGCAAGCTCAATTGGTTGATCTGTTATATCTGTTTCCCTCAACTTCTGGCGTATCGCCACAGATGCTGCTTCTCCTTTTATGTTGGTTAATAATATAGCCGAGACCTGCTTGAAGTCTTTCATTAATTTCATACCACGAGTTAAAGCAGGTTCTGGACCGTATTCATTCTGAATCTGTTTTAGCACTTCTGGTATTACCGCCATTGACGGAACACCATGTGTTTTTGTGTAGATGGAAGCAAAGACTGTAGCCCAAGTGTCACAGTCCTCCACGTGTGGTGCGACCCCCATAGGAAGGCAGATGGTCAGGATCCTATGTTTCTCAATAGGGGTAGTATTCGGAAATACTGCCTCTATTTGAGTGATTTTCTGCGCTAACCAGAAAGGAATTTGTTCCCGTTTTATGGGTGTTTTACCAAGACATGACTGTATGTTCTGTGGTGTAATTTTATTGGTGTTCCCCTGATGAGGGGTCAGCTGTGGTGTATTAACAGCTGATTGGACTGTAGTAGTCCGCATTACATATTGGACTAATTGCCTATGTATTTTAATTAATGCTTTTAGCTGTGCTAAAAGTTCTTCTCTAGACATTTTATCAATGTCCGGATGTGGTGTGTAGCTGGCTAGAACCGGCCACGTTGCTCCTGGTCTACCTAGTGGACCGAGCCTGGTAATATGATCATTATGTTTTAGGGCGCCATTAAACCAGAGCAGGTGCTCTTGGAATTTTAATGGGATTTCAATCTCCTCGAAAGGAGCGTACTCTCCCGGTGGATCCTCTATTTTATAATAGTGGAACTCATGTGTTTGCCGCTGGAAATTTTATCCATGAATAGAATACCTCTGTCTGCCGATATTCGTGTGCCTCTATCACGAAAACGACTGTGCCACCTTGTGTGGTCAGTCCATTTTCTCATTTTCTATAAGTTTTGACGTTATAGATTTTCTTAAATGTGCCGGGATGATTATTGCACCCGGTTCAGTAATACCGTCGGGACCCTGCTGAGTCGCATCTACTGCTGGTGCAGCGGTTCCGTTTTCTAACACTGACATTTTATAAATGCAGGTTTTGCAGAGCAGGTCTCCAAGGAGACAAAGATTAGGTGCACAATATTTTGGAACACTGTATCCTTCAACGTTGAATAAACCAGAGCTTTACATAGGAATCTCTTCCTACTAAGGTCGGGCGGATTTTAACCTTTCACCCACTCCAGACGTCTATTGGAGTATTTACGGGAGAAAGGGGTCTGTGTGAAAAATGCACGACTGAGTTACTCTAACGTCTTGCGTTAGTTTATCGCCTTACCAAACGTTTGGGCGCCATGTAGTGTAGTTCCTATTTTCCCAATAGGTCCTGCGCATTGGAATAACAAACAGTAGTATCGACGTAGAAGTGCGGATCTTCCAGGCCTCTACTGACTATGCTAAACTTAATTAGGTTTGTTACCAGCTAGCTCAGAGGTCACTGGAAACTTTCTTGACTGAATAGGAAGTGATCAGCTTCCCTGGCACAGCCAAGAAGGGATTCAGTTTTCCAACAACCGTGCAACATGACAACTTAGCTCCTCAGATAAGAGTCAATCTCTAGAGTCGTGTGAAACAATAGACAGTTATTTTACTCAGTCAGTTGTTGTGCAGATTACTTTCACAATATGTAGAGAATAGAGAGACGGGCGTTTTCAATAAAAGGTATTATTTATTGAACAGTCTTTCTTCTCATACAAGAGACATTAATTGCCACAATTGCAAGACTTGTTATTATAAAAAGTGCGTACAGTAAAATGAGGATTGCAAAATAATACTGTAAAAGCATTGATATGGTTTCTTAGCCATACAATGGTTTAAAATGAATAAAACATATATACATTCATATATACATTAGGCTAACGTACTCAACTGGTGCTTCTAACCACGCCTACTCCAGTGTACCTGACCTAAGCCTAACACTTGGAAGGGGAGTAAGTAAGTAGCTTTAGTTAAGTTGGTTTTGCCAAGGTTTGCTTCAAGAATTCTCTCTAAGGGTTTAGTCAACACCATACCTCTGGAATAGAATGTTGGAGGTCTAGTATCTCCTTCCAGGGACTCGATATCCCAGTCACTCGCAAGAGTAGGCTGGAGCGGGATTTTCTCGGCAGGAGAAAAGACAGCGTCTTTCTCAGCGCGTCAAAGAGGAGGAGGAGGGGCAGCGTCCGTGGGTTGGTTGCATCTGCTGGGCTCTGCAAGGGACGGCTGTTCAGCTCCTCTGTTCACCACACCATAGTTCGCTCGTTCGCAGCGATAGCATCAGCAGCGATAACGGCAGCGATGTCTATGAGGCAGCTAGCATTTGCTTAAGGCAACGTTGGTAATATTTATACCTGAAAGGTGCCTTGTTTGACGTAAGTTTTTGGACATAAGACGTCAATAAAGAGGTCACTAGGAAGTGATTGTCTCTCAGTGCTCATTAGAGTTCTATTACTAATCAAAACATAGCTAGCGGGGCTTTCCCAGGTTGCTGTGTTTTTATCTTGTTGAAGAACTCTGAGTGTAATCTAGGAATCTTAGATAGTGGCTTCTGCTGTGTCATTTGCACTAATGAGCTGCAAAGGAAGTTGCAGAGGAAGAGATTCTGAAATGTGGCTCTGATCGCGCGAGGCCAGAGACGAGTTTCTGAATATTGCATTTGATCGGTTATGCCAATATAGGGGTACAAAGGGATTATAGCCGTATAGGGGCATAAGGTCAGAGTATCGATCAGGGTCCTAGATTAGAACGCGACACAACCAAGATGTACTTGTTGCCGGACTGTGAGGGAGGAGGTGCATATGGACCAACGATGTCTATTCTCAACCGCTCAAATGGAACACCTATAACTGGGAGAGGCACTAATGGTGCCTTAGTCTTCCCTCCTGTCTTACCACTCTACTGGCAAGATGGACAGGTTCTACAGAACCTCTCTGTATCTCTGCAAATCTGTGGTCAGTAGAACAGAGGATCTAACCTATCCTTGGTTTTTCTTATCCCTAAGTGTCCTGCTAAGGTACTTCATGGGCCAGTGACAACAGGAAATTCCTGTGCATTAATGGAACCACTAGCCACTTGATTGTTCCTGGCTCAGTATTTACTGGTTCACTGAAAAGCAGACAATCCTCCCAGCCAACATAGTGTTTTCCGACTAGTCCTTTGCTGATCTGATCCTGGGCTTTCTTCCTAAGTAACACAAGTGTAGGGCGCTGCTCCTGTGTCTTACAGAAATCTTTCTCAGTAGGCCCTCCTGCAGCTAAAAAACCCTGAAACTCTGGAAGCAACCCAGACTCCAGCAGATGGTTCACTTCAGGAGCCTCATCCTCTCCTCCCTCTGGAGCAGAAGTGATGACCTCCATGACCACTGCCTTCCCAGAGTCTGCCCTTTCCTGCAAACTACCTTGTCCTGGTCCCTGCAAATCAAAGATGATCCCAGCCTGGTGGGCAACCTGTGCTCTGGTCAACATAGCTGTCGCTATCCAAGCCATAAAGGTTTCTGGTTCTGGTACAAAGCCTGGTGCAATCAAATCATTGCTCACAAGACATCCAGCTCCTTCCTTTTCCCTTACCCCAAGATCAATCATAGCTGCCTTGCCATTGAGCTCACTCTCAACCCTTAGAAGCCAATACTTCATGCACTCTCCACTGGCTACCAATCCTGCATCCTTGGTTCCAGGGAGTATCTCCTCAGGCTTAAGGTACTTTCGCTCAACCATAGTGCAAAAGGCTTCAGTATCCCTCAGGTCAGGCACTTTCCTGCCATTGGTACTAACTTCCTGTACAAATCCCATTGTGCTAGGATGGATGTGAATCCCATTCCCAGATGTCCATAGATATTAGGTTGAGTGCATGCGGTCCCTCTCGGATGCCTTCACCCATGTGTAACATGCTTGTTATCACAGGTGTTGCTGGTTTGAGTCCCTCTATTGAAAATTTCTCTTGTAATGTCCCATCTTGTGGCATTTAAAACAAGTCATCACCTCGGACTTAGAAGGGCTTCCTTTCCTTCCCCTTTTATGAAGTCCTTACAGAAGTCCAATGGGAATTACCCTGGCCCTTACCCTCCAGTTTAGAACTAGTCTGTAGAGAGCTCTTATTCCCCTTTGCCTTAGAAATGTGCTGCTCCAGGCCTTTGTGAACCCCGATAGCCAACCACTTATCAGCTAACAAGCAAGTTTTCAATCGGAACATCATCTGCTCTCTTTCAGACACGCAAGTCTCTGCAGGTATTGAGCTGGCTTCAGTCAAAACCTCCTAATGAGAACTTCCTTCGTTTGCTTATAGACCATTTGGTCTACCAGAGGCATTCTACCAATAACCACTATCCCTTCCAATGGTATGCACCCATTAGGACAGCTGCCTTAGACACCTCATTTAAGGCCTGCACATTACAAATTACCAGAAACCTCACAAACCATTCCAAAAATGTCCGACCTTCCACATTCACAAGCAGAATATCGTTTAGAACCTTCACCACAATATGGCCTGAACTGGAAGTAGAGTAACTTATCCACGATGGAGATGTTATTGCTGCCATCCTAACTTTTTCTTTCTCAAGGACTACCTTTTTCCTCTCTAGCTCTCTTTTCTTTTCCTTCTCTTTTTCCTCCCGTTCTCTCTGTTTTTCTCCCTTTCTCTCCGTTTCTCCTCCCTCTCTTGCAATTTCTATTCCGGGCCCTTTGCTCCGGTCTCTCCTTCCTCCTCTCCTCTTGTTCCCGGTGAGCTAGTATTACTTCTTCCTCACAAACTCTATGGCTTTCCCATCTTCCTCAGCCTTAGCTTTCTGAAGTGCCAACTGCAAGCTCTGGGTCTTTGCTGGACCCAACCCACACAAGGGATTTACTCCTGGAAGTGGTGACAGTAGTACCCTAGAAATACACTGTGGTGTACACCCTTGGAAAATTCTAGAAACTAAATGCAGTGAGTGTCTGGGTGAAACTCTGGAAAATGCATGAAGCAACACATTTGGCCTGTGTGGGTTATATATGTGCTAAGGGGACCCTGGAGCCTGAATCTACAGCATCCTCTTCCTGGGCTCCTACCATGACTCCTTCTACAGAGTCAACTGTAGCCTTATCCCTTTCATCCAGCACATCAAACTTGTCTCTAATGCAATTAGCAATGGCTTCTCTGTCTCTGCTCCATGGACGCTCTACCTTCTGTCCCTACATTAATCCTTCATTTGATCCATAGACAAGGTGCGAAGATACATTTCCAAACCTGAACCCCCAATTGCCTATGCCTGTTGCCTTTGTGCGTAGAAGAAAAATAAAACTGGACTTACTGCAGTACTGGCGCAGATTGGCAATGGCCAAAGCCACCTCTGTATGTTTGGTTCTTAAATGATAGATTGCCCACCACATGTCAATTGTCAGAACCCCTTTCAGAGGTCCACAGGGCATGCAGGGGCAACTAGGCCCAACCGTGGTATTTGAGGACTTTTTCTCATGATGTCTTGGGGCTTGATCTACTATGGATCCTGAATAACTTGGCCAAGTATCCCTTCTGCACTTGAGCCTCAGTGGTAGATGTGGACGAGCAGTCAAAGTCTCCCTTAGGGATGGGGGAGTGTAGATACAGGTAAGAGAACACAACTCCTATCTCAAAGTGAACACAAATGGAACAATAAATCAAGGACCAGTCAATTCAATTCAGCTTTATTCAGTTAAAAAAAATAGTACAACCATAAAAGCATTCTAAAAAATCCTTTTCATAATTCATAATATTCAACACATCAAAACACATAAGTTAAGTTATTCTATGGGGCGTGGACTCGCTGTAGATGAGGTGAGACGCACGTGTTGAGAGCTCCGACCGGCCGCTACCTTCTTTAGCCATTAAAGCGGTTCTCAGGCCACAGCGACAAACCTGCCTCATTTACCTGGTCAATGGAGCAGACGGGGCACTTCATGGCAAGAGGGCACCTCTATGGGCTGTTCCGTTGTGGTGCTGACACCGGCCTTCACTTGCCGCGGCGACTGAGCTCTGGCGGCTGCCATTTTCTCTACGCCAGGCCCCAAACTCTTTTTGCCGTCGGGGGCTTCCGGGGCCCCTACTCATCGCATTGGCCCGCTAGACTTGGCCTTCGGGCCCCAACCTGCGAAGAGGCCGGTTGATCGGGGTGCTGCCGGGGTGCTGCCGCTTGGCGGAGGACCTCCACTGCCCCGACATCGGCATCCGCCATCTTGGGCCTTCCAATCGCTGGCCGTGGACACGGAACGGCTGGCAGCCTTCGCGGCTACTGCAACTCGCTTGAGTTGCTAGGTCCCCTCGAGGCTGGAGGACATCCTGGGTGGCCTGTGGCGTTCCTTGACGGCGGCCGGAGGAACTTTATGCTTGGGAGGACTGGCTGTTGATCGGCTGTGCTGCGGCCTGAGCCTGGGGCGTGGAGGAGGCCCCGCCTGGCTTGAGGCGAACCCTGGTGGGGGATTGGACAGCCTTGCATTCGGGTGGCCCAACTCGCTTGACTGCACCAACGCCTGCATCCAGTGGCCCGCTGGACCCGGTGAGTTTGCCGCCCCCCTCACCCTCCATCTGTCTCGCTTGAGAGGACCCTGCACCATGTTGGACTAGACAACCTTGCTGAAGGCACGGGTCAGTGCGCTCTGTAAACCTGATGGGGTGCCCTGCCCTTTGGGGTATGGTGGGGCGATGACGGCCGTTCATGCCTGTGAAGGGAAATGCTGACTTCATCTCCTGCTCGCCGGCATGATCGTCTGTGATCCTTGTCACCTGCCTCTCCTCCCACCAGGTATCACCCTTTGGGCGCTGGCACTCCTATGCCTCTGAACCCTGCTGGAGAACACAACTGTTTGCTGGTGCCCGTGGCCTGATCCTCTAGCAGCACTGCGTGGCAGGAGCAGCGCCTTACCCATACCCCTGCACTCCCTGTTGTGGGGGCATCCTGTGTCTCACCTGGGCCCTCGGATCCACACCTGCCTGCTGCGAAGCTGGACCCGGCCCTTTTTGGCCTCCTGGTTTGGCCTTTGACGGTGGCCATTTTAGAGGGACCACCTCCTGCGGCTTTCTCACCGGGTGAGGGTTGCCTTTCTGCGCCAAGGGTTCTGAGGCTGGTGGACCCCCTGCGGGAGAGAATCACCTGCCCGGTCCTCCCGCTTCACCCAGTGGTGAGACACCATCCTTGGTTCTGTGACCCTTTAGTGCTGTCGCCCGAAGGGGGGTGCTGCCCGGCGGGGACAGCCTGTGGTAGCTGTAGCGCCTGGCGAAGAGACCTATACAGGCTACCTTCTGTGCTCCTCCATCCCCGCTCGCCTCCTCCCCCCTCTGGCTCCTGGATATCTTCCTTTGCAAGCCTGCACCACGACGCCTCTGCCTCATTTGAGAGACCCGCAAAGCTTCTGGTCGCTATCTGCTCATCTCTTCCGTTGCCTGCCTTGTGTCTGGCGGCGCGGTCCCTGTGAAGCCATGACTCGCACTAAATCAGTAAAAGACACAGCTGTTCCTCTGAGGGATAACCCTGTTGCTGCGCTTTTGAACAAGCCTGCCTCCACTGGTCCTGGCAACATGTCATCAGAGGCAGGGGGCCTCTGAACCCGTCACTCAATCCTTCATGGCCGGTTTCATGCAGGAACTAAAGACTGAAGTTGGCTCGATCCGCTCTGAAGTCTACTCTTGTGTCAAGGAACTCAGGAAGGAGGTTAAAGTGGTTCGTGAATGGGTGGTCAATCATGAGAAAACGATGACAGCCCACACAGAAGATCAAGAACAGCTATCGCAACGCTTAGCCACCCTAGAGGAGCAGCATATTGATCTCCAACTCAAACAAGAGGATTTGGAAAATCGGGGGCATCGCAACAACTTACGGCTCCACGGGGTCCCCATTGGAGCTGAAGTAACAGACATCATGACCTTTGTCGCTGACCTGCACCAGGACATACGAGGTGATGAAGATCTCTTCCCCCCAGCACTTGATCGTGCTCACCGTGTCCCCTTGGCCTTATCCCGGACATACTGACCCGGGTCTATTTTTTCCACTGAAAAAGAGTCAAACCTTAAAGCAGCACGCTCCAAATCAGAGGTTAAATCCAATTGTACCACAATCCAGCTCTTTCAGGATGTTGCTCCCACCAATCGCCGGGTGCTGCAATCCTTCCAGGAGGCAGAGCAATTGATCAATCTCTCCCTCACGCCACCGAGGGGCCCTACCAGATTGCCTCCCCTGAAATGGGAGCAAGCAAAATTGCAATGGACATATATACGACGCCCCCGTCGTTTGTCTCGCCCGACGACCAAGCCTCCTCGCAAGCCCAACATGACATCATACAGCATATCCGCTCGATGGAGGAGGGGTGCACCACCACCAGTTCTCGCCCCACAATGCCTTAACGTGCTGCCATCGTGTTTGGGCACAGTACCTCTTTTCGACATCCCTAATGGACTCTCACAATGGATGAGTGGGCCTCATGTCCTCTCCACTGAGCCAGCCCCACCTTGTATGCACCATGGTGCGGGATCTGTGCACTCCCCAGAAGATGAATCCTTGTCTAGAGACCCGCACCCCTGCCTGCTCCTCAGAGAGTGACTTCTCCGGGATGGCTTGTGCCGTGAGCCTAGCCTATCCCCTGTATGAAACAGGACTCTAAAGGCCCTGTTGGCCGAGACTGGTTTGTTTTTTGTTTCTCTGTGCTCTGCTCTTATGATCTTTCCTTCCTTTCTCTTCTTCATTATCACAGGGAGGGTGGCACTTTTTAACACAGGACTACTCCTGTGTTAAAAAGTGCCCGGTGGCAGTGGGCTTGCTGGCAGGAGCTGAGGGCTGCGATTGAGTTTCCTACTTTTAGCGCGCTGTCACGCTGAGCAAAAGCGGCGACTCGCACCTTTTTTAAAATTGCTTATTTTTCACCTAACTTGCACCTGAAAATCAACAGGTACTTTTAACATCCTACCTTGTCTTCTAGGGGCCCAGCGGGGCTGGCTGGCAGCTGATAACACTCCAGGCGCCTAGCGGTAGTGGCCGCCATCTTGGATTGGGCTGGTTCGCCCAACCCCACCCACGCCACTCCCCCCACGCTGCTCCTCTATTTAAACGTCCCCTATGTGTCAGCGCAGCGGACGAGCGCAGCGGGCGTGCCGTAGGCTCGCCGGAGTCAAGCCAGAGTCCTGCCCGTCTGCGCCCGTCCGCGGCAGGCTGGGGCATGGGGCACCTCCTAATGCCCATTCGCTGACATACTCTTCCCTCGACCTCCTGTCCCATTGGACCCCAGGTACCATCAGCCCACATTTATCCCGTCTGCTACGAAACTTAAACCTTCTCTCTTCCCCCTCATCCACCGCCCCCACTGCCATATCAAGTATCGCTTTTTCGCGCCGTATCACTTCCCCTGCCCTCTCCCCACCTTCTGCCCCTCACAAGCCGATCTTTAACACTACTGCAGCGCTTCTTAATACCAGGTCAGCTGTTAGTCATCAGTATGAGCTATACGACTACCTTGACACCCATAATCCAGATCTTCTGTTTTTAACTGAGACCTGGTTCAAGGCCGACTCCTTACCCAACGTCTTAGCCGCACTCCCTCCTTCATATTCCATCGTCCGAGCAGATCGACCGGAGGGCAGAAGAGGCGGTGGAGTGGCCCTAATAGCTCATACTGACTTCCACTTTCAGACTCTCCCCTGTCCCCCCATCCCCGAAGTCGACTGTCTGATTGTCCACGCCACTTCCCACGCGACTCCCTTAACTGCAGTTCTTATTTATCGCCCCCCTCGCCCTACCCCCACTTTTATCTCTGGCCTCCAAGACATCCTCGCAACCCTGGTTGTCATCAGTACTGGTCTTGGGCGACCTCAACTTTTGGCCTAACGACCCCGCCGAAAGTCCCCAATCTAAAGAGTTCACCGATCTTATGACCAGCCTTAACTTCACCCCCCATGTTCACAGTCCTACCCACGTGCACGGCCACTCACTTGACCAGGTCTGGACCCTGAACATCCCCACCTCCTCTCCTATCATTTCTCCCTGCCTTTGGTCAGATCACTTTTTAGTTTCGTTTTCCCTTGCCTTAGCCCCAGCGGTCAAACCCCCCCTTCCCAAGAACTCCTGGGTTAGGAAATGGGGTAAGGCAGACATGTCATCTTTCCACTCATCCCTAGTCAACTCCTGCCCTGATCTCTCTGGCCTTGCCGCCTCGGATCAGCTGGCCACTATCGATGGGTGGTTGACCCGGGCTGGCGAAGATTTCGCCCCCTTGAGGCGGATCACGGTCAAGCGAGCTCATGCTGCTAATCGTTGGTTCACTCCTGACCTCAAGCTAAAGAAACTGGCCGCTCGTAGAGCAGAGCGTGCATGGAGAAGAGAATATTGCCCTTCAAAAAAAACCACCTATCTCTCCGCGCTCAAGGCATACAAGCAAGGTATCCTTGATGCTAAGACCCTGTTTTATTCCAACAGGATACTGGCAGCGGAATCTCAAACTAAGGAGATTTTCGCTACAGTACATGAACTTGCTTCGTCTAACAGGGCTGCGGCTTCAATTCCTCCTTCACAACCGCTTTGCGACTCACTCAATGATTTTTTCATTGACAAGGTCGCCAAGATCAAAGCCAATATTTCCCTCCCTTCCCCCACATTTACCAACCCCTCCCCGCCCGTTGTCACGTCCAAACTCACCTCTATCCCTCCCTTAACCAAGGCCACACTCTTCCCCCTGCTTCAAAAGGTAAAGTCAGGCTCCCCCCTTGACTTCGCCCCCGCTCACATCTTAAGAGAAATCTTCCTGAACTGCCCCACTCCTTCCCTCACACTCTTGAACGACTCGCTCAGCAACGGAACGGTCCCTACTGCTCACAAATTCGCGGCTATCATCCCCATTTTAAAAAAACCCGGCGCTGACCCTTCTTCCCCTTCCAATTACCGTCCCATCTCCCTTCTGCCTTACCTGGGCAAGGTCCTAGAAACCCACGTGACCAGTACCGTGAGCACCTATGTGGAGACCAACCACTGCCTCTCCTCCAGGCAGGCCGGCTTTCGCCCGCTCCACTCCACTGAGAGGGTGGTGACCTCAGTGATGGACAGCCTACGCGAGGGCATTGACACTAATTGTCCGCAGGCCCTCATCCTTTTAGACCTGTCCGCCGCTTTTGACACGGTGGACCATTCCATCCTTCTCACCCGTGTCAAGGCGGCGGGCATCGAGGGCCTGGCCCTCGCTTGGCTTGAGTCCTTCCTGAGCGATAGGGCTCAGGCGGTTCATCTAGCTGGCTTCACCGCTGCCCCTCGTAAGGTTGTATGTGGAGTCCCCCAGGGTTCCTCACTCTCCCCTCTTCTTTTTAATGTATACATCTACCCTCTCATTTTTATGTTACAGCAGCTTGAGGTCACGGTGTTTAACTACGCCGATGACCTCCAGCTAATTTTCAATCTTTCCCACTCCCCCTCCTCTTCCCAGAACGTCCAGTCCGTCATGCTGTTCATCCAAGACTGGATGAACTGCAACCACCTCAAACTCAATCCAGACAAGACTGAGTTAGTCTTGACCGGAGGTGGTTGCAGTCCTTGGTCCCCTTCTCACTGGCCCTCCTCACTTGGTGCCCCCCCGCTCCCAGTCCCCAAGGTCAAAACCCTTGGTATACTCCTCCACTCTTCACTTTCTGTTCACTCTCAGATCACCTCGGTTGTTTCCTCTTGTTTTTTTTCCCTGAGAACTATCAGGAAGATTTCTCGCTTCTTCTCTCTGCCTGCATTAAAAATCATAGTGATGGCTATGGTGCTCTCGCGCCTTGATTACGGAAACATCATTTACAATGGCGCTCCAGCCTACGCCATTCACCGTTTGCAGCTAGTGCAGAATCAGGGAGCTCGCCTGATCCACGGCCTGCCTAAATTCCATCGAGTTACCCCCTTAATGCAGGCACTGCACTGGCTGCCGGTAAAAGAGCGAGCCTTGTTTAAACTTGGCTGCACCACCTTCCAGGCCAAAATGGGCACCGCTCCGGAGTTTATCTGCTCCGCCATCAAACCCTATATACCTGGCAGAGAGCTTCGATCTACCAACCAGGCCCTGCTAACCACCCCCCGTTTCCGAAAGAAAAAGGCCGGAGGAACCAAATTTGCAGTTCTCGCTCCTGCGTTCTGGAACACCCTCCCGATAGAACTCCGGACGACATCCTCCTACACTAAGTTTCAGAAGGGCCTTAAAACTCTGCTCTTTTCCCAAGCCTACAAGGTTTGATCCCTCTGTGCTCCTGTCACCCCTCGCAGTCTAAAAGCGCCAAGAAACCGCGTGGTAGAAGAGCGCTATATAAGCATTTTTAAATTCAAATATAAGCATTTTTAAATTCAAATACTCCTCCATGCACTAGGAAGGCTTCCCCTATTCTCCCTTCCCCCACCTCACAATGTCCTCCCCGCTGCTGTCTGCACTTGGCCTCACCCCTGGCTAGTCATGACCAACACTCCCTGCTTGAAATTCCTGTCCCTTAATGTGAAGGGGCTTAACTCCCCTAATTAGCGATGGCAGATATGGCCCTATCTCTTGCACCTGAACCCTGATGTAATTTTCCTTCAGGAGACTCACCTGGTCAAGGCAGATGTAGCCAACATGGGTCACCCTCGATACCCGCACCAAACCTGGGCGTCGGCTCCCTCCAAAGTGTCAGGAGTGGCAACACTTCGTTGGGCTGGCATTCAGCAGGGGTATTCCAAAGTAATTCACAGCCCTGATGGCAGGTTTCTTAAAGTGGCTGTCAGAATTGGTTGTAGGATCATCACTCTCTGTAACATTTACACTCCCAATCAGGCGCAGGACCTCTATCTTCGGAAGACATTACGAGAACAAGTGTCAGGTACAGATTCCTCTCTCATTATAGGGGGTGATTTTAACTTGGTTTGGGACGCTAGCATGGATCGTAGCGATAGCTCCTTTCATGGGGCAGGGGCCAAGTCTTCCACTTTGAAAAAACAATTAACTGACTTAGGCTTAATAGATGCTTGGCGCTACCACTCTCCTGATGTATGCAATTACTCATATTATTCACATGTCCATCGCTCTTACTCGAGCGTCGACTATTTTTTTATCTCACACTCCCTGATTGGTGGTACGCTCTCGGCCTCTATGTCAGACATCTCGGTCTCTGACCATGCCCATGTAGAACTTCTTTTCTAAGATCTGTCCACTCATGCAAGCCGCCCACCGCTGGCGGTTTCCTCCTCATGTCCTCTGGGATCCGGTTGATGTTGCAGAACTTCGAGCGGCCAATGATGTTGTGGCACTTCGAGCCGCCATTGGCTCTTACTATGACGGGAACGACCTACCGAAGACCCCTTTCCCTGTGGTATGGGACGCCTTTAAGGCCACCATTTGTGGGCATATTACATCTATAACAATTGCTCGGGCGCGAGAGTCCCGTCTTCTCGAAAATACCCATTCCCGAGATATAAAGGCGCTGGTGAAGCTCGATCAGGAAAACCCGCGTGTTATTCATAAACGACGTCTAGCAATGCTTCGAGGTCAGCTACATGCACACCGCACCAACAATGCCAAGCAAGCTCTTTTGGCCCTAAAGCAGTGTTACTTTGAAGCAGGGGACAAAGTGGGTATCGTCCTCGCCCAGCGACTGCGGACGCGAGCTGCCAAAGCTCATATAGCCAATGTTAAATGAACCGATGGTATTCATGCCACCACTGAGGCAGTCACACTTAAAGCTTTCCATACATACTACTCACTCCCCTACGCCAAAGAGACGCTCCCCTCAGACAGGATCCAGGAAATCCTACATAATTGCACCTGGTCCCCGATAAACCAGTATCATATGCAGTTGCTCGAGGAACCACTACCCCAGGACGAGCTCACTGGCACTCCGAAAGATCTTCAACTTGGAAAGTCTCCAGGACCGGACGGGTTGCCAGTTTCTTTTTACCGCATCTTTCTCCCGCAACTCCAGCCTTATCTTCTCCAGCTTTTTAATTCCTTCACGGACACGGCAGGCCCATGGGTTTTGCCAAAATCACTCGCTCTAATTTCTAAACGGGCAAAGACCCTACACTCTGCTCCTCTTTTCGCTCCATTGCACTTCTTAACACAGATCTTAAAATCTACACTAAAATTCTAGCCAAGCGCCTTGATCCGCACCTTCCAGGCCTTATAGACCCCGACCAGTTCAGATTTATTAGTCATCGACAGCGGGCGGACAATGTGAGACGAATCGCTCACCTTGTTGGGAAGGCCCATCATTGGAACATACCTGCTTACTTACTGTCACTCGACGCGGAGAAAGTGTTCAACCTGGTTGATTGGACCTTTCTCCGGGCGGTCTAATGCAAAATAGGACTTGGCCCCCTGATGATAGCCCACATCATGGTTCCCTACCTCTCCCCAACGACCCAGGTCCGGGTCAATAGCCAACTTACAAGACCCATCTCGATGTACAGAGGCACGCGACAGGGATGTCCCCTCTTTCCCCTCCTGACCTTCTCCTCACGTTGACTCGCCCGCACACGTCCCTGCCCGCCCTCTTTAATCTCCTGCGTTTATTCAAGCGGGCATCGGGCCTTAAGATTAACCACGACAAGTCCTGGGCCCTGAATCTCACTATTGCGGCAGAGGAACTCCCAGCACTACAGACGCTTGTCCCCTATAAATGGGCCCCCCATTCCATTAGATATCTAGGGCTTACTTTAACTCCTACCCTTGCCACTTGTTCACAGACCAATTGGCAGGAAAGTAAACGGAATGCGGTGGAGGATTTGAGAACCTAGAAACCTCTGAGTTTCGAACCTGGGCCGCTTGCAAGCACAAGCAATTAAAATGTCCATACTGCCAAAAATTCTGTACTTATGCCAATCGTTATCCACTCCTATCCCACAGCATCAGATTCAAAGCTTGCAACGAGAGATCACCAGGTACATTTGGGGGGGGAGGGGGGGGGAGTCGTCGACCGCGTTTTTCTAATAAAATTCTAATGCTGCCTCGGGACAGAGGTGGTCTGGCCTGCCCAAACTTGGAAGACTATTACTGGGCCTCACACCTCCGCTTCATCTCAGAATGGACGGCACGGGAAAGTGAGAAGGTGTGATTCCAAATGGACAGGGCGGTGACTGGACGCTATATCTGGGATCTCCCATAGCAACCCTGGGCCTCGCGATACCGCAGCGCATATATAGCTCTCCCCACCAAGTCTGTCCTCAACATCTGGGACAAGTGTCTGTACTCAAAGGCCTTACCTCGTTTCTGTCCCCCCACACTCCCATTAATGGCAACTCCCACTTTCCACCTGCACTACACCCTCCCGCATTCTCTGAATGGCTGGATGGTGGGTGTCGCACAATCAGGGATCTCTCCGTAGGAAACACTTTCAAATCTTTTGAACACTGCAAACAGGAGTCCTACCTCTCGGAGGGGGCTCGACTACAATATCTGCAACTTCGGCAGGGGGTGCACACCACATCTCTGTCATAAACGGCCACACATGCTTTCACTCCTTTTGAGCGGCAGGTTCGTTCTTTTGATAACTCCAAGGGCCTCATATCTCGTACATATCATGTTCTTCAGCACCCCCACGCGGATTGTCACTCACTCTACCAGACTAGATGGCAGTCTGACTTACCCGTAGGCATTACACCTGCGCAATGGGACCGCCTCTGGCGCGACATACCAAAAGTCTACTGATGCATTTCCCAGAGGGAAACCGCGTACAAGGTTATGACCCAATGGTACTACACCCCTCACAGACTACATCCTCTCCTCTTTGCAGGCGATGTTCGAACTCCCCCGGAGACTTCCTTCACGTTTGGTGGACCTGCCCGCTTCTGGCCACATACAGGAAAAAGATCCTTAGCCACATCAAATCGGTTCTTGGTTTCCCCTGCCTGAAACTCCAGCCACCGACCATCCCCTTTTCTGAATCGTTTTTGGCCACTATAGGTGTGGCAGGGTATACTCAGACATGAGTCCCTTTCTCACTGCACCATCAGGATTCAAGCAAGCCGGGCCGAAGACGGCTGAAATGCCAGAAACCGGTACCCGGTAGCTTGTCTCCTTTATGGTGAAGAATTGGCTTGGTAGTTTAGTCTGCCCTGTTCCCATGATGCACTGGGCCAGGGACAGACTGATTTGCATATAGCCAGGTTCTGAGCTGGGATGGTGCAGTGAGATAAATAACGGTGATGGATCAAGCCCTGATCTTTGGACTGGGTAAGAGTGGTCTGCTTAATTCAGACACTCTGTTCATCACCAACCCCTTTTCTGAATCGTTTTGGCCACCTTAGGTGTGGCAGGGTATACTCAGACATTAGTCCCTTTCTCACTGCACCATCAGGATTCAAGCAAGCCGGGCCGAAGACGGCTGAAATGCCAGAAACCGGTACCCGGTAGCTTGTCTCCTTTCTGGTGAAGAATTGGCTCGGTAGTTTAGTCTGCCCTGTTCCCATGATGCACTGGGCCAGGGACAGACTGATTTGCATATAGCCAGGTTCTGAGCTGGGATGGTGCAGTGAGATAAATAACGGTGATGGATGAAGCCCTGATCTTTGGACTGGGTAAGAGTGGTCTGCTTAATTCAGACACTCTGTTCATCACCACCCCCTTTTCTGAATCGTTTTTGGCCACTATAGGTGTGGCAAGGTATACTCAGACATGAGTCTCTTTCTCACTGCACCATCAGGATTCAAGCAAGCCGGGCCGAAGACGGCTGAAATGCCAGAAACCGGTCCCCGGTAGCTTGTCTCCTTTCTGGTGAAGAATTGGCTTGGTAGTTTAGTCTGCCCTGTTCCCATGATGCACTGGGCCAGGGACAGACTGATTTGCATATAGCCAGGTTCTGAGCTGGGATGGTGCAGTGAGATAAATAATGGTGATGGATCAAGCCCTGATCTTTGGACTGGGTAAGAGTGGTCTGCTTAATTCAGACACTCTGTTCATCACCACCCGCTTTTCTGAATCCTATTGGGTATCAAGCCAGACAATTTTTGCACACTGACACGTAGCGATTGGCATTTCTGCCTTCATATGCTGAGGGCAACTAAACAACTCATAGTCCTGTCACTATTTGGTTCACCCGCCTATGGCATACCATGGTGATGGAGCTGCTCACGGCACGCCTACAGTCCAGAGACACCCATTTCACCAAACTCTTGTAACCGCTAATCACTCATTTTTAGAACACGCTCGTCTTCAACCCCCAAAACTTCGGGCCTTAGGTCTTTTTGAAGATGCCTTATACATCTTTTCAGGGCTACTGATGTGGGTGGCATAATCAGTGCTGTAATCCCACTAGTAGCATTTGAGTTACAAGCCCTGGCACACTCAGCGCACTTTACTAGGGACTTACTGGTAAGACAAATATGCCAATCATGGATAACCAATCACAATAACAATTTACCCGGGGAGCACTTGCACTTTGACACTGATCAGCAGTGGCGAAGTGCCCAAAGCATCTAAACCACCAAAAACGAAATCCAGCATAGCATCAAAAACACAGATGGTAGAGGCAAAAAGTCAGGGAAAACCATGCCATGGGTGCCAGGTCTAACGACTAATAAGATCATTAATGTAAGGGGTAGCCAGTTCTTTATGAACAATGTATATGGAGGTAGAGTTGGTAAGGGCTAGCAATCTTCTATTTTGGAGGATGGCATGGTTGGCCTTTCCCTAAAGCGCAGCACAGTAACCGGTTTCAGTAAGGAACTTCATCCTGTAAAGGGTTAGAATTTCCCTAATTGGATTATTCCCCAATTTTTTGAAAATCTAAAAATGCCTTGTTTATCCAAATAAATTTTCATTTGCAGGAGTCAATATGGTGTCCCCATTGGCCCTTTGATGTGAATAACAGGCCGAAGTACAAGAATGAGTGTGTTTCTGCGATGGGCACCCTATTGACATGTTGCGTTCTGTTCTTTGGCTTACCTTTTCCGCAGACCATTGTGAATGTTTATTTCAAATTGAGTATTAGATCCTTATCCTTTATATATTCCGCAAACTTATCAATTAGGCACTGGAGACCGTTAGCAGTTCTAGACAGAAGAACCGCATTGTCCGCATAAAGCAGGGTAGGGATGACACAGTTACCTACTCTAGGGGCATCAGACTTTAAATTTTGTAGGCATTTGTCCAATCCATTTATGTAGAAGGAAAACAGGAGTGGAGCAAGGACACGACCCTGCCTAATGCCACGTGTTACTCTAAAATGAGTAGTACTCTCTCCTCCAGGCCGATATATAACTCTTGTGTTTAATCATTTGTATATTTGTGACAAGTACGCAATTACGTCACTCGGAGCACCCATGGCAGCCAGAGTCTGCCATAATTTTGCATGATTTACTAAGTCGAAAGCACTTGTGAGATCGACAAAAGACAAGTGTAAATGGCCTTTTTTGCAACTGCAAATATCCTTATTATTAGGTGGAGGTTGATGCACTGCTTGACAGACCCTATCTCCCTTCTGAATCTGTAAGGATTAAGTTATCAGTTACCCAGATTTCGAGTCTCTCCAGGAGGATTCTACCCATCAGTTTTGACTTTGTGTCAAGAAGGGAAATAGGGCGATAGCATTTAGCATCACCTCTATAGCCTTTTTTAAAAATCGGTACTATGATACTTTCTCCCGAAGTTGTGGGCAGAAGGCCACCCGCTGCAGCGTTACATACTCTGTAAAATTGGGACCCAAAGACCTACATCAGTCTGAAAGGTATCTACTGGGACCCCATCGGGTCCAGGTGCCTTCCCATTTACACCTCTATCTAGGGCCACTGTAACCTCATCCAGAATGGATAGGGGCCAAGCTGGGGGAATACACGGTTATAAAATCTCGGTTATCTGGTAGTACATAAATGTCATTATTCGGATAAAAAATCCGTCCAAAATACTTTAACCAGTCTGAGGACTGGACCAGGCTCTCGATTTTTGCTGCAGAATAGTATTTAAAATAGAGATGGTTAATTGTTTTCCAGAATAAGGGGGCGTCCCGTGCATTAGCAGCTTGAGCACATTTTTCCCATGCCTGATCTTGTATCTCATTTTTTTCCTTCTATTGAGGGTCTGTTTATATAGCATCCTTTGTGTTTTTATTAATTTGCTATCTCTCAGTCTAACCTTTAGGGCATTTTAAAGGCCTGATTGGCTTTGGTGCATTGATAATCCAACCAACTAACATTTTTTGGGGCTACCTTTTTTTTGTTCTTCGTTTTTAGGCCTGAGATTGTGGAGGTAATATTACAGAAAGTCAGAAGAATCTCCCTTCTTGCAAATATAAATATCTTATTGATATTCGTACACTATTTTGTCTAAAAAATCAGTTGAATTAACGCCTGACCATTTGATACTGATGCCATTCTCTCCTTGTGTTGCAATACTGGAAGCTTAACAAAACTCCTCCCAGGGCACCGTATTAAGTCTGAGGGTCAGAAATAACAGTTGATGATAAATAAAAGGGCTTTCTATCACCTCCAGTTTCACTATCTGCCCTAGTCCAGCCTATGAAATCAATACATGGTCCATAATCCTACTACCCTATCTAGCAAAACTAGCAGAGAAAGTAGCCAATGTCCAACTTATGGCCCATCTTGAAGCCCAAAATGCCTTTCACACATCGCAGTCGGGCTTCAGATCGAGCTTCTCCACAGAGACAGCACTCCTGAGAGCAACTGAAACTCTGCGGGAAGGAGCCGATGAGGGCAAGACCATGGCTCTCATCATGCTGGACCTCAGCGCCGCGTTTGACACTGTAGCACACTCCATCTTGCTACAGTGTCTAAACAGAGCGGGGGTCACCAAAGAGGCTCTGGGATGGCTGAAGGCCTTCCTTACCAACAGGAGTTTTCATGTCCAGAGAGGGACTTTCCTCTCGGACTGCATGACATTAGAACAGGGGGTACCTCAGGGCTCTGCCCTGAGTCTCACCCTGTTCAACCTGTACATGGCACCGTTGGCAGAGGTGGTCCAATCGTTCGGCGTAGAGCTTGTCTCTTACGCCGACGATACTCAACTTCTGATCTCCCTGTCTCAAGCTCCCTCCTCCGAGGCCGACAATTTTAAATCCTGCATGAGCAAGCTTGCAGCTTGGATGACCGAACACTGCCTCAAATTAAATGGCACAAAAACTGAGGTACTCATAATAGGAGGAAAAGACACAAAATGGACTAAAGACTGGTGGCCTACCTGTCTGGGACCCTTACCAACTCCCAGTCAGGAAGCTAAGAACTTGGGTGTCTGGATAGACAACAAGCTCTCCTATGACAGCCATGTCAAAAAAACAGTAGGTAAGTGCTTTGGAGTCATGAAAACTCTTAATCACACCCTGGACTTGCTCCCTTTGAACTCCAGGCGCACCATGACTCAGGCACTCATTACCTCCCGAATAGACTATGGCAACGTGCTGCTGCTGGGCACTTCTGAAAAAACATCAGAAGATTACAAGTCTTGCAAAACTCAGCCGCACGCCTAGTGCTAAGACTCCCCCGCAGAGCTCCTTCCAGACCTTCCCTGGCTACCCTCCACTGGTTGCCTATCGGTAAGAGGATACTATTCAAAGCACTCCTCTGGTGCCACAGGATTATCCATCAAAAAGCCCCCTCCTACATGTCCGATCTAGCTTTACCGTACGAGCCCAACAGATCCCTTCGTTCCAAGGGAATGGGTCTGCTTAAAACATCACTCCAAAAAAAAGTTAGAAAGGGAGGTAGGTCCTTCCGCACTCTTGCAGCTACGAAGTGGAATACCCTCCCCATGAACATCAGACTAGATAAAAATGAGGCTTCCTTCAGAAAATTGTTGAAAACCTATCTTTTCACTCTCTAGCTGTCTGTTTTCTGTCTCCGCCCTCCTAAGACTCTCTCTCCAAAGCGCGGGGACACGCCGGGAGGCGTCACCAGGCGCTTTACAAACCCCTTTAATAATAATAATAATCGAGGGCTGTCTGTGGCCTTCATAGGTTGGTAATTGAGGTTGGCCCTCTACAGTGGACTGTTCCAATAGTTCCAAGTTGTATTTGTGCATAGTAGCATTAATAGTATCTCCGTACAAATTGTGTGGGAAGTGGGAATAATTTTCACCGGGCTCATTTCTGTACTCACAGTGTTCCCCTTCCAATATATCACATTTCTTACTGATAAAATCCCCAGCCCAGACAAAAAAGGAATCGCTTCTTTTATAAATGAATCTAACTTCTTCTCAAGTGCCAATATGACCTTATTTCTAGTATTATCAAAAACGTTGTTATAAAAATTAATTATTAAAAAAACTGGTTATCAGAAGTTAAAAACCACAAGAATTGAAAAAATTGTGAGTCAGTGTAGACTTTCTTTAAAAATAAGGAGGATGTAATGGAAACCAGAACAGTGAGTCCTCCTTTAGCCCTTACATTCTGAGAGGGAGCCACTGGGGTAGGGACCGCAGAAAATTTGTCAATGATGAAAGAATCTGGATGCCAGGTTTCTTGCAGACAGATGATTTGACAGTTTCGAAATGATTCAAGCCATGCTTCATCGTTCAACTTATTTTTCAAGCCTGCATTGTTCCATGTTGCTACCATTGGGTTTATATGTGGTAATACATCGATTAAATCTGATTCTTGATTGGTTAAGTATTTGGCATTTTTTACATTATTGTTGGCACAGAGTTTATATTCTACAGCCTGATGTAGTCAGTCAGCATCGCTTCATCTTCTAAGAGGTGAGAATATATTAGTAAGTGTGAAAGGTATATGCCAATCTGCTGGGGGTGGTCCATTATCTGGATGGGTAAATTGCTAGACACCTCGTTATAACAAAATCCCAGGGGGACTGCAGTAATAACGTCTTCTTGGTGACTTGATGGCAATGCCCCACTGGTGCATAGTTCGCTAATCAATACTCTTACCATTTCTGGTAGCCTTTTAAAGATTTCCCCACCCAGTTTACTCTTCTTACCGTACTAATACTTTGAAAGATAGAATTTGAATTGTAGTAGCGGTTTTTAGTGAACCAATGTACAACCTTGTTCTTCAGGTCCCCCTAGTCTTCTTTAGTCCCACCTAATAGCTCTGGCACATTTTTCAAAATAATTTCTTGATGGTAGAAAAATGGAAGGGAGATAATCTGCATGTCTATTATTAATTGTCATTGTGCTTGCCTTGTTAGAAGTCAGCAAAGCAGGAGGCCTTTTACACCCATCAATAGTCTCTCTTGCTCGGCAGGAGGCTGCCCGGTCTGAAGAGGTGCCATTGACAGTTGCCTGTTGATTATGTTCCACAACTATGCCTTGGAGTGGATTACGCCAGAGATTTTCTCAGGTGATAGCGACTCTGATCAATTTTACGATCTGAGCTACGTCACTTTTTGATTGCATTAATTTCGAATAGTAGTTTCCTTTCGATTTTCTCAATTGTCCCATGTGATTTCTTGAATAGGGTTTCAAAATTTTGAGAGTGGTTGGGAGTGATGCGCCTACTATACCCCAACACAATTTCTTAGGGTGCTACTGTATAGGAGGTTCATTTATTATTGTTTTCAATGGTGGTTTACTTCTTTTGCCAAGGGGGGTATCAGATCTGTACTGTATGATAAGACTGATATCTCCAGTGATGAAGTCAGAACATATTGTGCTTTATGTATATTTTGCCTGGGCAATGTTGTGCCCTTTGGGGAGGTGTTAATATTTAATTCCGACTCAAGGGCAGCTACATTAGACCTAGTTTCTTTCGTAGCTGCATTTAAGGATGACTTTGTGGCAGCTAAGCACTCCTCTGCATTGACAATGTTGTTGTTAATTAATCCTATTGAGGTATTTAGGTAATTGATAAGAGGGGTGCTTATTTTTGTGCTTTTATTTCAACTGCCCTATGGGGCGGGCGCCAGTTTTTTTTCCCCATGAATAAAAATGAAACCACTTGAAAAGAATGCACTGATAGGTAATTGATATGGCAGTATCTTCTTACTGTGACTCAGGAGATCAAACCCAAAAGGGGTAGCCCAGCCCAGCCCAGCCTCAGCCGGCTGATGATGGCGCAGACGGGCCCGCTCTTGGCCCGGGCACATGCCCTGGCGCATCCTGCGCAGCGGAAGCCCTAACAGCTTTTGAAGGTGCCCTCGGGTGCAGGAAAAAAAGGCAGGAAGCGGCTGATCCAGTGAATGGCCCTGAGTGTTGTGGTCTGCACTCCTCGCGGCTCACAGAATACAGCTCCAGCACAGCGGGAGCCCGAACAGCTTTACACCTTGGGTGCTAGGGGGTTTTCCCCCTCCGGTGCTGATTATTTGCGAACCCCATTGTTTGTGACAAGGTCAACTCGTCATAAGCACAGGGCAGGTAAAACCCATGACGAGTTGACCTTGTCACAAGCATGGAAGGGGTTACAGATGCCTCGGGGCAAAGGAAAAACAGGCACGAATCAGCGGCTGCTGCGGATGACCCTGGGTGTTGTGGTCCGCACTGGACCAGTCAAATACTTGCGTTTATGAGAAAAATAAGTATTTTATTGCTAACATTACACATTAAAAGGAATAAAAATATTCCCAAGCAATAACACAATTCCTTTGACTAGGAGGAATTAGTGAAAAGTGTCTATGGTGCCGTTTCACCTTCTGCAGCGAATTCCCCAGGGCCCACAGGCCCAGTTCAAGGCTTACAGCAGAGAAGCATTCTGCAGTACAGCAAGTGCCATGAGCGCGGGCACTCGTGTGTTCAGAGAAGTCAGGCTGCTCATGATATGCACAAACCACAATTGATGGACAGAATGAAGAACAATGTCATACATTCACCCCAGTACAGAGATCTGTGCCTAAATCCATCGTTTCTTTGCATGATAAGCACAGCAGCACCCGGCAGGTGCAGGTGCACTCTCCTGAATGGCGTGACCAGTTCACTCCAGCAATCGGAGCATCCTCCAGTTCGCAAAGATGCGGTAAGTCAATGTCCCCTAAGGGTAAGGGATCATTCGACTCCTGACTGGAGTCCAGAGAGGGCGCGGCGTACTCCTTGGTCTCCTGTCGGCCTTCAGGTGTGGGTCAGGGCGGATCTCATTAGGCAGACTCAACCCAAGGGTCACAGCCTCACTCTAGTCCTGGATGACGGCCTTAAATCCGTGGTAAGTTTTTTTTGTTGAAGTTTTATATAGCGCAAACTCAACCTGAACGGTATCTGAGCGCTTTACATAACACCAGTGGCGTTCCAGGCAGACACATTCATTTTGTTAGGCACGGGCGATCAAGTGGTTTACCCAGAATCACAAGATGTTGAGGGTCCCTGCCGCAGCTGGAGCCTGGTTCACCTGCTTCGAGGTTGAACACTCTGGCTGTTAGGCCACATCCTCTCGCCCTTCTGGAAAACAGCAGGACCTCCAGACTACTCTAGAGTAATCGCACACACCACGTTCATCCTTCCTGGCACACCGTGCAGCCCCTATGGCATTCACAAGCTCTGGCACAATGGTCCCACCATTATTTCCACAGTAGCACACTCTGGCATACAGGGTCACCGCTACGAGGCCGTACAGGCTTGCTGTTCCCCACTCTGTGCTCCTTGCATGGCTCAGTCTATGTCAGGTCTTTCATGGCATACGGGGATGCCAAAAACAATCCAGCACACAGGTGACGGCCCCATCGGTGCACAGCTGAGTCCTCACCCCTCGCACAGGGAATACTCAGGGTAGGGCTCCTCACTGGACCTCAATCCCTCCATCACTCTCTCCTTCCTCACAAGGCACAGTGGTATTGGCAAGCAGGAAAGTGCTTGTACTCCAGTGCAGGTGATCTTGGTTTTCCCTGGGTGATGTCCCCTCACCCAGCACGGAGACTAGCAGACCTTTGCCCCCAGTACTGGTCAGAGACAGAAGTCTTGCAGAGCTCTCCCTCCTCACAAAGCCTGCCTGGCTGCTTGGCCGATGACCAAGTTTGGGGTCTATACCTACCTTTCTTATAGTCCATATCCAGACACCAAAATGTGATTTAGGGTCTGAGTTTTGGATGCTTTATGTTAGGGTTCTGCTCCTTTTTCTTCTTTCCTATTGGAACGATATTCGTTACAGCAAACAAGACTCCAGAGCTGATTGACCCACAACATAATTGATGAGAGTGATCGGAGTTCAACCCTGTATGTCAGCTACAATATGTGCATCAAAAGGTTAATCCTAGGCTCCCAGCCCTAATAATTGTGATACCCTCATCAGCCCTATCTCCTTTCCTGAGATGTATCCAGGTACCTTCTTTGTGATCTATCACTGAACGCAAGAGCAACCTTTTGAAGTGTGAAAGGGGCAGTCTTTTTCTTCTTTTTTCCAGTGTGTGTCCCACCCAGCTCACAGGAATGCAGCAATACAGGAATGCAGCAATAGGCAAGTCCATCTGAGGGGATTCTTCCACTCCTCAAATCTTCACCAGGCAGGCTTGGGCTTCACTAAATAGAACCCAGAGCCCTTCATAAAATGTATCCTTTTAAACACACTACTTTCCTGGCACACTTACTCTCTAGCACTGTTACATCATTGCACTGTACCACTACGGCCACACTTACATTCAGCAGACACTTTCAGCCTGCCCACACTGCTCAGTACTGTAGCCTTTCTTTATTGTACCAGGGTGTGCTATTTACAAACACACACTCCGTTAGCACACACACTCATCATGTGCGCCCTGCCCAACACTTCACCTTTCTTGTATTGCACTTCACACAAGCACACATACATTCAGCACATGCACTAATCCACGTGTACTACACAGTACTGCTCTATCTCCATACTGTATCATTCCCAAACACACACACACACACACACACACATCTAGCACTACTCATGTGCTGCACAGCACCCCACATCTACCTGATGTAGGACAAGGGTGAGTTAAGCACACAGCAAAAAATGTTTTGAGAGGGAGCCTGCAGGCGACACTTTAGTGACACAGCATAAAGGGGACCTGTTCACTACTACTGATCACTACTGATCACTGGAGAAGTGTGGCTCAATGATTAGAGCGGCAGACCCTGATGCAGAGGTCTAGCCCGGACCAGGGTTCAATTCCCCGCCTCGGCGGGTCTTGGGCTCAAAATTCCACGGACCTCATAATTCTCGCCTCGGTGCCTATTCCAATGGAGTCCCACTCTGCAACTCTGGGCAATAGCTTGATTAATTTCCACAACGGCCCCCACAACGCTAAGGATGCCTGGCCTCCACCTTGGGGGTGCCCAGGAGTGGACGCCTCACAGGGAAAGCCAGGATGGGTTCCACAGCGGTATTCGTACAAGCGCCTTGAGACCCTTGCGGGTGAGTAGTGCGCTTTACAAGTATCAATTTACATTTACATTTACTACACGTTATGCTGCCACAACAGCTATTGTACTTAACGCCTGGTGAATGCTGAAGCTTTCTATCACTATAAAGATAGGACTCTGGCACCCCTCCTGGTTCAACAACAAACAAGACAGCAGTCCGTGAGACAGGCCTATGTCAAGGTGCACAAGCATGAACCGTGTTTTTCTATGACAAAAAAAATCAGCTTTTGGGATCCAGACAACAGTACAATAGAACACTCAGGGCAGGGGTAGACATCTTCAACTATGTGGAGGACTTTTCCATCCCAACAAATATTTATCTAAGTCTCTTAACTATCTCAGGTTCCATTGGTTATTAGTCAGAAAAAGGATCAACTGTGATTTCTTACTCATAAAGTAGCCCATGGAAGAGCCCATACCCAAGCAAAGAACAGACTAAAAATCCCTCAACCAGACTGATCTTGACATACCTGTGTTAGTAAGGCTCCCTCCAATTCCAGAATCCATCACAGAAAAGGACAAAGTAAAAAAGTTGCCTACATGTTCCCTCATCTCCAGTGTGCCCTTCTATCAGAAGTTGGTAAAATAACCTGTCAACTGGAATTTACACAAGCGATCAAACCTTGCTGTTTTTATAATTGCTATGTGTACGACTTTGGCGATCAGATCTCTTATTTCTGATTTGTGCCCAATACAAATAAAATAAAGTGGATTAGACTTAAATGAATGGAATTCAGCCACGGGGCTCCTAAGGCTATTCCTATGTGGAGCAGGAACATAAGTACAGGGAGTGTTTGCTCACTATTACATCGGACTACAGCGAAGTAGTCACACAGTTACATTTTCGATGTGTGTTAGCCTACATTAGGTTAAACATAAATAGAGTTCAGGCGGATGCACAGCAGAAACCAAAGGTCTAGGACTAAACGTAGTGATGTAAGAATGCAGGGTTATGGACAGTAATCCTGCAGGAAAGTGGGTTTCAAATACTATTACAAACCCAGAAAATATTTTGTAATCAAAAGAAGAATGGACACTTGTTACCACTTTAACCATTGGTTAAGATTGGACACTCTCATAAACGCGGTGTTACTCGTGCGGTGTATGTCTTTCTTCCGCCCCTCACACGCGTTATGGCATTTATCATCGAGTGTTCCAATAACGTGCTGTATGCCAAGCCTCAACCCGAGGCAACCTCTGGCGTTAGTGGCAGTGTCCAGAGATAAGGGTAGGGGGAGGTAGGGCACCCAAAAAGAAAGATAAGAAGCTAATACTACACCGGTGAAAATTTTATTAAAAAAGGTGAAGTATTGCTATTAAAATTAGTTGCGGTATAATGGGAGGTCGGGTTAATGGATCTCTTTATACCTTTTTAACTATAGCGTCAACATGTTTCTGCTCCATGTCGCCCAACCGGGTCTACGGAGCATTCGTCAGGACAGGTACAATACAAACAACAGATAATGAAAATTACTTGCACCATTTGTGTAGTAATGATATATGTAGAATTCTCGCCTTTTCGGGAATTTATCTAATGTTTTTGCTGAATAAAGCTTCAGTCAGGTAGCAACGGGACTCTCTGGTCCCAGACAGCGCGTGGGAGGTTCCCGGAACTTGTGCTGTCTCTGCCACCCAGAAAATACTCTACTGCTCCTTTAAGTCGAAATTTCCTTTTACTGCTTGTTGTGTGTTCAATGAGGCTAATCTCAAACAATGGGTGACCTTTCTCAGCTGTGGAAACTCTAATCTAGGCCCTTAAATACAAACTCATCACGCCATGTTTAAGCCTGGGTCAAACCAGTATGTAAATCAAGCACACTTGAATGCATTTTAGAAATACAGAACAATATATTCAAACCCAAATACAAATATGACAATCATAATACAACGAACTGTAATTCACTCGAAACAATTAAATTGAATCTTATTTGTTTAACTCGTCCAATCAAAATGCAATGCTAGGGTGGAAAGTTGTGTAGAGACCTTCATGAATGGTACAACACCAGGAATAGTTAGCAAAGTTACATGAATACCAGTCATAGATAAAACACCCACAGTTTCTGAATGGCCACAGTCCTTCAGCTGTATATCTAGCAGTCAGTTTTATTTCGGGACAATGTCCACAACATTTTGGGTTTTCAATGTTCATCTCACTGCTGGGAGATGCTATGGCTACAGGAACTGGTTGTTATGGCCTCTTTACGCAGGTGCCTGTTTATGCTCTATACATCTTTGTTTCAGTGGTTGGAGCAGTACATTTATTGTTGTGAAGCAGATAATCAGTAGAACGTGCTGGATAAAGTGTTTTAAGCACCAAATTAAATGGACAGGTGCTGTATTGCACTGAATACCCGCATTTGTCTAATTTCAAAGGGAGAGAACAACACTGCTTAACACTAGTTCAATACTTTTGTTGAAAAAGTACCAGCACTTTTCATAAGCAAAAAGGTTCTCTGAGATAGTTTGTACCTGTAATTCAACATTTACATCTGAAGTACTGCTTCCAAGTGTGGAGTGCTGGTAAGGTTTTGTGGTGATCGGTTTGGAGGCCAAATGACAAGACCTCTAGATTCATTTGAATGTGCTTTCGTGTCAGAATGATGTACTTTAAAGTGCTTCGAAAACGTCCTGGGCTGCAATGCAGATCATGTAATCAGCCACTCAGGATTATATAAATAGCTATCAAACTAGGAATAACATACTTATATTCGTAACTGTTGTAGGGGTATTCCACAACATAACGCCCACAGCTGTGTACTTGGACAGTGCCTACTTTCAGGAAGGCATTAGGCTACTTGTCGTTTGCTATGAGGTTTATGATCCTCTTGCAGTGTCTGTCACAAAGATGTTCAGACCGATGGTAAATATGGCATTGAAAATAGTCTTCACAGGCAAAGACTAAAGAAATAATTGTTTGTCCTTTTTCCAATACATCCTTCCCTGGTTCAGGACTTTCCGTAGAATTTCTCAATGAAATTTGAAAAAAAACACACAAGCAACTGTTATTTTCAACAGACCAACTGTGCCAATTTCATACGGAAATTAGAGGAAAACATTAGTAGAACAAAAACATGTCTTAAAAATATAAACAATGCGATGGGAGACAATTACTGTGGGAACTGGATTCGTTTGGAAAAAAACATAATCAGCTTTCTATCCTCCAGCCCTTCGTCTCCTTTCAGCTGCTCCAACTTTGCTGTGAATGCTGGCCTCCACATTTTGAATTGCAAATTACTTTTCTAAATCACTTAACATCTATCCTTGAGATTTCACATGTCAACATCTCATTAATATCAGTAGCAAATGTGGCTCTCAGAAAAGAAGCACAGATTTTACATTTATTGAGACAGATAGCTGGCACACAGAAATAGAGCTCCTTCAATTACAATTTGGCAGAAGCCAACTTTACTTTCAAATCTGTCTGCAGGAATTTATGACAGCCCGACAATGAAGTGACTATTTTGAATCTGATTAGCTGCCGGGGATGCTGGGGCCTGGGCAGTGTTTATAAATCAACAAAGACGCTACTCAGTATTCTCTAATGGATCCCTTCACAACCATCCAACACCGTCACTCGCACATCACAAAAACACGTGCATGAGTGAAGGACTTCCAAAGGAATTAGCAGTTTATTTAACAATAGCCGAAGACTCAAGGGGAATAATAAACCTAGCCACAGAAAGCTCTTCAAAACTCTTTTAATTTCAGCCCTTTTTTAAGTCGTGTCTAGAGACAACTTTAGCTGTCTCTATATAGACTGAGTGGGCTTCGTGGCCACTCTTTGCTCATGAATCAATTGTCGTCTTGTCTATCTCAATATCCTACTCCTGATTCACACCTTCTCAAAGTGTTTTAATTGGAAAAGCTGTATCCTTCCACTGCTGATGCCAGTCCTTTGCATTGTAGTGCAGGAAGGAATATTTTTTCTCCCTGCACCCTTCTGTGACCCTCCTGCTCCCATGTGCTTAGCCTCTTCATGCAGTCTAAGGCTGTATTGCCAAGCAACCATTTCTGGATGGTTTAAACCTTTCCAAGAAGGCCACGTGCGTAGATACATGCACATGCACAGGGGCCATCTTCGAAGGTTTTTGCATTAAGAAACGTCATTCGAAGATGGTCAACATATTGAAGCATGCAAAGACGCAATCTGAGCCTAACGATCACAAGCAAGACCTTCTGCCTTTGCCAGTTCTTGTTCATAAAGAGTAACACATTTACTAACATCAATAATGTGGACGAATTTACACAGCCACTACCAATACAAAAAATGTGATTCCAGGAAGCTCAAATTCCAACTGTCAATTGTATAGTTAACTGAAGTTAAAACAGTCAAGACATAAAACACATTTTTGTGAGAGAACATCATTTGGTACTACAGTGTAGATGGACATATAAATAATTTTTGTAGTTAAACCATACAAACATTACCAAGGCTTAAACTTAATGCTGCAAATTCAATGTTTCTATCCTGAAAGCCTCACATAGATCTCTACAGTATGGTAAGGCAGCAGATGTTCACACACATAAGTTGCAGAATACCAAGTAGTACAAGGAATTAGTTACCACCAACCATATACATAATCCACTCATGGCAAAGGCCACAGGCTAAGGTACCAACAGAATCATTCTGTGACATGCATAACATCAATTATATACCAATGGAATACTTTCTTCCACACATTATGGCCTATTTTCACATATCACAGGAATAAGGAGTAGTCACAAAACAACAGTATTTTTGTTGGGTTAGCACAGGAATTAAAAAACACACCTTACTGCAAAAACAAAAGGTTTCCACTGGATATGTAGCTAACCTTCAAAATGTACGAAAGGGGAATAGAAGATTTTGTTTGTGGGTCTATATTGTGACCGAGTCATTGATTCCTATCGTTCCTATGGTTCTTGGGAAAGGAGAAACAGGGAATTAAGACCTTGACTGTACCTGCAACAATCACAGTTGCAGATTCTCTCGTGGGCCCATGAGCAGGAGGTCATGGCATGAGATGTGAAGCAACATCATAGTAAAATCCCATTTCTGCACTGGCCCATACTAATAGTACCAGAACAGAAGTAAGAACACACAAGTAGTAATGGGACAGAAAGAAAAGGAAGTAGAAATTTTAAAGCATAACAGCAGCAGATCTGCTTGATATGGGAAAGAAAAAAGACTAAACAAAGATAGGCATTGCATCAGTATATGAGCACAAATGATGACTGCGATGAAACATCATGCTAGAGAAAGATCAGTGTCATAACACACATTATATGCTAGGCTAGAGTAATCAACTAGAAGCAAGTGAACAAATGTAACACATAGACTGTCGTATTATTATTTCCAAACTATTAATCAACTTTCTTTGAGTACAGATGAGATGGATATATTTGCTAGGCCAATAAGCTGGGAAGAGATTGAAAGGGCTATCACGAGCCTCGCGGCTGGTAAAGCTATGGGGCCCGACCAGATCCCTCTTGAATTTTATCGGACATTCAGATCCTTGCTGAAACCAGAATTGCTTAAAATCTTTAATATTGCATTCCAAGACAAAGCTCCTGATTCCTGGTCTACGGCTACTATAGTCGTTTTCGTCAAAAAGAACAAGGATCCAAAGGAATTAGGCTCGTATAGGCCCATATCCTTGATTACAGCTGACAGCAAGATCTATTCTAAAATTCTTGCAAATAGACTAAACGATGTCATGCCGGGTTTGGTTTCCAACATTCAACATGGGTTTATTAAACACAGGGACACCACAGACCACGTGAAACGGGTTATTGCACTGCTGGATTGGGCCCAGGCAAAGGAATCCCCAGTCGGAGTTATTCTACTTGATGCTGAAAAAGCGTTCGATAGAGTTGATTGGGGGTTCCTTTGGTCTGTGCTAAAGTGGAAGGGTTTTCCATCACAATTTATCCAAGCTGTGCAATCACTTTATTCAAATGCAAAGGGTGTAATAAGGTTAGGTGTGGATATTTCCAGTCCATTCCTAATCACCAGGGGGACCAGGCAAGGGTGCCCCTGTTCTCCACTTTTATTTGCGCTTTACTTAGAACCTTATTTGAACAGATTAATTACGGAACCGGGTATCCCACCTGTTCGACTCCATGGGATTGACCACAAAGTCTTAGCTTACGCAGACGATGTGGCCATTGTAACCTCTGATTCTTCTTCTGCCTTACCTAAAATAATAGAAATTGCTAGTGACTTTGGAAAATTCTCTGGATACAAACTAAACATCTCAAAAACCCAAATTATACACTCTGAAAATAGTCCACCTACCGATATCCCAATAAACGATACTGCTACATATCTTGGTGTAACTATATCATCTAAAGTAGATGATATTGTTGGATTAAATTTGGATCCTCTACTCATATCCACTAACAGAACCCTAGAAAGGATAAATAATCTACATTTATCTCTATTTGGACGGGCCAATGTTATTAAGATGTTGATTTTCCCAAAATTTCTTTATTTTTTTCGAACAATTCCCCTATTTTTTTCTATGTTTCTTTTTAATAAAATAGATCGGATGTTGTCCAGATTTCTCTGGGGATACCATCGCTCAAGAAGATCTTTAAAATGGTGTATTTTACCGCAAGGGCGTGGCGGGCTGGGTGTTCCGAATTTCAGAATGTATTATTGGGCTATAACCCTTAAAACAATCAAGGTTCTATTATTTCATGATCATCATAATGAAACCTTCCTGTCACCATCTATCTTTGAAATGCTTCTGGGAGCTCATGTTCGCCAATGTTTACTGATATGCATGGAGCCGAGCTACTACAAAAAAACAAAATTTAAGGTTCTTCTCTCTGCTTTTTTGGTTTGGAGACAAATAAATAAAGCTTTACGGATAATTCCAAAATTTAACTTTTATACACCCATTTCTTGTAATATTTCGTTATCCGATACCCTTCAAGATATCCCCACGAATCGATTCCGCCTAGGACAGATTCATTCAATTGGGCAATTGTATAAAAATGGGGCTTTAATGTCTTTTTCCGAACTTCAGGAAATATTTGGTCTCTCCAGAAACGAATTTTTCAAATATCTACAAATTCGTAGCTTTTTGGAAAAAAAAAATCTCTTATATAGCGACGAAATGGAGACCAATGTTGTTATGGAGAGTGGTAGGAGGGATAGCCGCATTGGTACAATTTATCAGCTAATGGTTAATAGGCTGCATGATGATCTCGATCAACAAGCCCAGAAATGGGAAAGGAAATTGTGTATAGAAGGGATAGATCTGGCAAGGGCGTTTGAGACCAGCAATAAAACATTAATTAACAGCTCTCTTAAAAGCCAACATTATATGGCATCTTTAGACCTCTACTACACACCGGCGAAACTGGCCAAATGGAAAGCTACGAAAGGCATTAATTGTAGCCGATGTGGTACTTTAGCTGCAGACTCATGTCATATGTTTTTTAGCTGCTCTAAATTATCTGTATATATAGATAGGATAGAAAAGTTTTTGACTAATTTGCTTAATATTAATATTAAGTTATGTCCATCTGTGATAATTTTTGGCTTATATGTTCCCCCCGAGAGTCTATCTGTTGATCAAGAGCAGTTTCTGTTTATTGGAATGTCTATCTATCGCTTTTGTATCACCTCAAGATGGCTAGATGTCGATCCACCATCATTTGAGCAATGGTTGGGAAAGCTGTTAAACGTATATAGAATGGATAAAGCAGTGTATAAATTGAAAGGACACAGAAAGAAGCTATTTGCTAGGAAATTATGGTCTCCTATTGACAATTGGATTTAATTTTCGACCACATCTGTAAAAAAGAGATATTTCATGTTTACTATATATTTATTGTTTTTTCTCATCCTTGTATTTTGTATACCTCTGCCATTGAAAATAAAAAAATATATAAAAAAAAAAAATAGACTGTCGTATTTGTGTATTACTACGATTAAAAATTGGGATTGAGGACTGTGAAAGTGTCCACTTCTCACTCCAACTGAATCCCAACAAATCCATGTCTGGTCTTCTGATTTACCGCCCGCCGGGAGCCACAGGTAACTTCGTCCGATCACTACTGGACACCACCACTTCCTCTTGCACCGTGACCCCTAACTTCATTCTGCTCGGCGATTTAAACCTTCATTGCGAGGACAGTACTAACATTACTGCGAGGGACCTTATCTCAGAACTGAAAGCACTTGACCTCCATCTGCTCAACTCAGAGGCAACCCACACCAAGGGTCACCTCCTTGATCCCATATTTGCCAATTTTATAAAAATTGAAACTCGCCCTGCTCTCCCTCTCCCCTGGTCTGATCACTTTCTCATTCCTTTTATGTGGCAAACAAGTAAACCCATTTGCCACTTGCAAACGCTTAGAGAACGCGACAGACCATGGTCAAAAATACCTCTTGAAGAATGGACACAGGAGTTGACACGATCTACCCCCTCTGCAGATCCTGATCCTGTGTTAGCTAACGATAATTTCACCAACTGGATTATTTCCACCTTGGACATAGTCGCCCCAAAGTTAGATCTGAAGAAAAGAAATACCACTTTTAAAACACCTTGGTTCTCACAGGAACTCAGGAATCTTAAGAAAATCTGTAAAATCCATGAACGTAAATGGAGGAAAACATGGGATCCTACTACCAAGGACGAATATAAAGCAGCGATGAGGACCTATAAAGCGGCGCGGAAAGCAGCCCAAGCCTCCTTTTTCGATAAAAAAATTAAAACTGCCTCTAACTCTTCTCGTGAGACCTACAAAATAGTTAAAGAGCTCCTCACTATACCCAACACCCTCCCAATCCAACAACCCACAACTGACAGATGTAACCAAGTAGCCTGCTTCTTCCAAAATAAAATCACCAAGATCCTACAGTCACTTCCCCCTTTACACGATGACAATCTTCTGACGACCCCATCAGTCACCGTCAGTGGCCCGACTTTAGACAATTTCAGCTTACTTTCTGAGGACGTTTTCGTAAAAACCCTTTCAGACCTTAAAAGCGGTTCCCCTAATGATCCTGCACCTATCCACATTCTCAAACAAGTTGGACCCACCATCTCGTACCTGGCCACCAATCTTATTAATGCTTCGTTTAATCAGGGAGTGGTTCCTCCTAATTGGAAACATGCTATTGTTAAAGCCCTGCAAAAAAAACCGGGTATGGACCCTACAGATTTGTCTAACCTCCGTCCAATTTCACTCCTTCCTGGTTTAAGTAAGATAGCAGAGAAGGTAGTTAACAAGCAATTGTCTGCCTTCCTTGAAACTAACAATCTCCTTCGACCCACTCAGACAGGCTTCCGCCCAGGTCAAGGGACGGAAACAGCCCTTTTGAAGGTAGTTGAGGAGGCAAGATGCATCTTGGATTCGGGAGGATCAGTGTTACTGATTCTCCTGGATCTAAGCGCTGCATTCGATACGGTGGACCACAAAACCCTCATCAAACGCCTCTCCGGTTTGGGTGTAAGGGGCACAGCCCTTTGCTGGCTCTCGTCGTTCTTACAAGATAGAACATTTCAGGTCAGTGAAGGAAATGTGCGATCCGACATCTTCCCTCTCCAGTGTGGGGTCCCTCAGGGCTCTTCACTGAGCCCTACACTTTTCAATATATACATGGCCCCCCTAGATGACGTGGTTTCCCCTTTTGGGATAAAAGCCGTCACATACGCTGACGACACCCAAATGATTGTATCATTCTCCCTGGAAGAGGACAAGGTAAAAAACCTCCATGACTGTTTAGAGGGCATCCAGGCATGGATGTCCGCCTCAAGGCTTAAGCTCAATGGCTCGAAAACTGAGCTCATGCTGTTGGGAAATAAAATATCCTCTCTTCCATCTGCCATGTGGCCAGCATGCTTCGGTCCTCTCCCCCAACCCAAGACTGAATTAAAAAGTCTAGGTTTCTGGCTGGAACAGGACCTTTCCCTCAAAACGCAAGCGAAAAAGACAGCTGGTACTTGTGTGGGGTTACTGCGGTCTATCAGAAAGATCCTTCCTTTACTTCCAGGACCCTCTCAGAAATTGCTTGTTCAAGGCCTAGTCTTATCAAGACTAGATTATTGCAATGCTCTCTTCTTTGCTGCCCCGGAATCCACGATCAACATTCTGCAAAGTACACAGAATGCCGCAGCTAGGATTCTCACTGGGACCTCTCGCAGGGTCTCAGCCAAACCCGCCCTTAAGGCACTACATTGGCTGCCGATCCGCGAAAGGATCAAGTTTAAGGCCCTCTGCACGGCCCATAGAGCCTTGCATAATCAAGGGTCCCCAATGCTAAAAGACATGATCTTTCCATACAGACCTAATCGGCCCCTTCGCTCAGCTCAAGGCCATCTGGCCACGGTCCATAAAATCAAAAAAGCCCGGACTGGAGGACGCCGTTTTTCGGTCACTGCGGCCACTTCCTGGAATGCCCTGCCATTTCATCTCCGCTCTGAGGCCAATCTGCTGAAATTCCGCAAGCTCCTAAAAACCCACCTCTTTCCGCAATAATCTTCTTCTCTCTCCCTGTTTGTCCCCTCAGTAGTTCTGCAATACAAGCGCTGGGACGCTTACGGGCAGCCATGCGCTATATAAGTTCCAAATTTCATTTCATTTCATTCACGTGCTTGAGAGGCCTACGTCTGACAGACAAATAGTTAATTACTATGAGACTAATGAATTAATAGAGCATAAGGAGCTATCCTTTACCCATATTACCCCATCTCTATTCTTTTACCAAAATAGGAAGAAGGTTGTTGTCAACAGAAGGGTGTTAATCCATCAAAATCCTCACAGGGTTCCATTTCCTTTTCCAACACTCTATCACAACGTACACTGGTTGTCTGTCAGTCTAGCTCTCCAACAAGGGAACCACTGATCTGTTCTTTCCGCAGATGAAAGGGCTGATAATATATCAACTGAATAAGACTTCACCATGAAATACACTATTAAACAATGTTACACATTTGCTGCCGATAATGTACAATAACACTACAATCCACAGTCAGTAGGAGAAGCCATTGAAAAGGAAAACAAGTGAATTAAGTGAGAAAATCAGGACAGAGGACCATGAATGCAAAGAGAACACAGATGTAATGAATATCATGTCTTTTTCCCTTCTGGGTATATTCCTTCTTGAGTTACATGAGCTAATTAATGAATAGTAGATACGTGTGATTAATAAAGGCCCATTTATGTAGTGAAGATCCAACACTGGAGTTGATTTATAACAGGATTTATTCTAGGAACAGGCAGGTGCGACCACTCTTGTCCACAGCCATCATACGACTGACTGTGAGGATAACATTCTAGAATTAGTGGCAACTAGTTCCACATCCTCTTCCTTTAATACAAAGACAAAAGTAAATACAATACAAAATCATAAAATATGTAAACTCCATGACAATGTAATGCATATCAAGAAAGCATGGTAAAAATAACTAATTCTGTAACATAAGTAGAATCAGGAATGTATGTGACCCACCTTCTTCTTTAAATGAAAAAAAATACTAAAACTACATTACAAAGTCTTTAAATTTTCTAGGAAGCATTATTTGTCTGCTCCTTGATGAAGAAACAATCGGGTTTACATTAGAGTCACAGCAAATAACTGAAGAAGAATTACTCATAGTGCAATTAGTAGTGTTTAAATCAGTAACCTCATCCCATACCCAATTGGTTTCAGAAACAGAATAAGCTTCATTAAAACTCCCCCAATTCAAAATGTCATTGCATTTTGACATTCTACTGAAATGCCAGATTTCTCCATCACTAAGTTTAGCAGATTCGTTATATACTTCTAACACTTGGAGAGGTTTAGAAAATTTGCTTCAACCTTTTTTGAACTTATGTGCAAATTTTACTTTAACTACATCACCTCTTTTTTAAAAAAAATCCTTTGTATTGTGTGTTTGGTCATAATGGATTTTACTTTTTTCTTGGAGTTTTTTAAGATTGGCTCTTATAACAGCTGGAGACCATTCACTGCAAATTCTCTTATGATTCCAAGTGACATTATCTCTAGTGAAAGGTTCTCTGCCTCTTAATATTCTGAATGGGCTGTAGCCAGTGCCAGTGGGTGTAATCCTAAAAGCCCAAATAGTTTAAATAGTTCTTTCTTCCAATCCTTGATAATGCTTATAGCACTTTGAATACTGCCCATTATAACCCTATTGAATCGTTCCACTACACCATTACCAGCTGGATGATATATAGGTGTTTTCTTCCCTTTGATACCATTCCTGGTCAAAAAGCTATTCTCAGCACAGAATTGGGTGTCATTGTCACTTAAAATGACTTTAGGAATCCCCTCCTCAGAAACAAATTTTCCAAACAATCAATAATAGTGTTACACTCAATTTTGTCAATTAAAGTTATTTCAGGCCATTTTGAAAAATTGTCTACAATGACAAAAACAAACCACGGTTTGCCCTCTAAATCAGACACAGGGCCTAGCAAATCCACACTCAATTCCTCCCAAGGACCATGCGGAATGCTCCTCCCACCAAGAGAGGGTCTAAGTAAAGTTTGAGATTTATCAGCATTGGAGCAAACAATGCATGATTTTACTACACTTTCAATATCCTGGTCCATGTTGGGCCACCAATACCACAACTTGACTCTTTTTTAAGTTTGACAATCCCTAAATGTCCACAATGACAAATCTCTAGAACTTTCTTCCTTAACAATTCAGGTACCACAGATCTTTCCCCTCTTAAAATCACATCATTATCATCCACAAAAAGTTCCTCTTTGATCTCCCAAAAGCTCTTGTGAACAGGTAAAACATCCTTCCTACAGGGCCAACCATTAAGTATGAAAGTCTTAATAATTTGTAGTAGTGAATCGTTACCGTATGCTTCCATCCACTCCTCCTTTGAAATTGCTTTAGGATCTAAATCCTACTCCTGTATCCTCAAAATTCACAATTTGTAAATCAGAAATGCATGCCACACTAAATTCATCCCACTCATATTCAATCTTCTCTAAGATGGGTAAAGGGGCTCTGCTCAGGAAATCAGCTACATGATTTTCTTTGCCAGGTAAATAAATTACATCATAGGCATAATGTAGCATGCGTAAGGTCATTCTAGAAATCCTAGGTGTAGCTTTCAACAACCCTTCTGTAGTAAGAATTTTCACAAGTGGTTTATGGTCAGTACGGTTTGTAAATTTTGTGCCCCAAATGAATTGTTTGAACTTTTCTGTAGCCCACACAGTAGCCAGCATTTCTTTTTTTAATCACAGAAAATTTGCATTCGGAAGAAGTTCGTGATCTGGATGCAAAGGCCACTGTATTTTCTACACCACTATCATTAACTTGCGTTAAGAACTGCCCCTAGTCCCTTCCCACTCGCATCAATAGTCACAATGCTGTAGGCTAGGGAATAAAATTCTTTTAAAGGAACGGTATGACACAATTAGTTTTTGATAGAGTCAAATTCTTTTTCCAGGTCCTGGTTCCACACAAACTCTTGCCTGATTTGTAATAAATTCCTTAGATTGTGAATTTTGGATGAGAAATTATTTATAAATTTAGAATAAAATTCAATTCGACCTAAGAAGGATCTAAGTTCATCTTTTGAAGTGCTAGAGGGTGCTTCCTTTATGGCTTTAATTAAATTACTTTTTGACAAAATACCAGTACCTCCAACTTCATGACCTAGGTAGGTAACTGAATTCATAGCAAACGTTCACTTTTTCAATTCCGCAGTCAATCCATAATCTGAAAGTTTCCCTAGAACTAAATCTAACTTCTTATGTTCTCCTCTGTCTCGACCCATCACCAGAATATCATCCTGGAAGTACATTACCCCTTTGATGTCCTTGAATATTCTGTACATCAGCCTTTGAAAGACAGCGGCAGCCGACGCTAGTCCAAAGGGCATGTGTATAAATCTATAACACCCAAAAGGGGTTATGAACGCTGTCAAGTTCTTACTTCCAGGATGCAACAAAATCTGGTGATAAGCCGAGGTTAAGTCGATTGTGGAGAACCACTTTTTTCCTTGTGACTGAGCTAGTAATTCATCTATCTTCGGTAGTGGAAACTTATCCACTACTATATTTTTATTAAGATCTCTCAAGTCAATGCAGAGACGGAGACAGCCATCAGATTTTCTAGCAACGACCAATGGGGCCAACCATTGACTGCGTTCCACAGGTTCAATTATACCTTTCTCTTCTAAAGAGTCTAATTCAGCTAGAACTCCATCTCTTATTGCTAACGGAATATTTCTGGCTTTATGACAAGCAGGAATTGTTCCTAGGCCACAACACACTGTACCTTAATTCCTTGCGATCTTCATAAATCTGAAAAATGAAGTTACCGGAATGTGATCCAGAAGAAAAGGGTAAAGTCCTCTTAATTTTCTTGAAAAAGTTCTCACCGGAAGGTTGAAGAAAAAAAAAAACGATCTCCTATGTACTCTGCCTGTTCAGGATTGAGGAGGATGGTGGATCAAGTTGGTAGGTACCATCCCACCCTCGTTGCCAAGTTGTAGTGAAGATCCAACACTGGAGTTGATTTATAACAGGATTTATTGTAGGAATAGGCAGGTGAGACCACTCTTGTCCACAGCCAGCGTACAACTGACTGTGCGGATAACATTCTAGAATTAGTGGCATCCAGTTTCCTGGAGACAGGTAACCTAGATACCACAATTTAGTTTATATTGTTGTGCACTGGAATGTGATAAAGTATTGAATTAATATATTTTACAGTATTTAATCTATGTACTGACTGTTCTATTTTACAGTACTGGTGATTTCTGAGAACTATATGCCTTGTTCATTATTATAGTTCAAAAGACCATTCTGGCAGAATGAAAATAGGTGAACGGCCATCACATCAATGTTAATTGTTCGAGTTTAAACAACAATGAAATAATGTTATAAAAGATGAGCACAAAGAGTGTGGGGTTAAGGGAAACTTTCACACTAGGCAACAGTGGGATAGGCCATGCACAATTATATCAAGGATTCTAAATGAGAAGGGAGGCACTTGGTTTTTGTTCTCTGAATTCTCAGTGCAGCTGGTCTTGAACGACAAAAGTAGGAGTCCTTGTTATTATATTGAACATGTCTTAACATATGTGCCTAACAAAATGAATGTGTGTCCTTGTGTAACATAACTGGTGCTACGTAAAGCGCTCTGATACCCGGTTCAGTTTGGGTCTAGTTCGCACTATAGAAAACTCTGCAAAAAAAAATGAAAAAATGTCCTATTGTTCACCAGGTGTGTGGGTGTGAACCACCTGAAACTGGTCATAGATTTTATTTCCTGCTGTGCTAGAATTAGTTTAGTGCTTAAAAGTTGCAGAACGGGGTTGGAATTGCTATAAATGTATAACAGCAAATAAGTTCTAAGAGTGGTTCCTCTTATTTATACTTTTAATATATTTTGTAGCTACCATTTTATTTGTCTTTATTGTTGTTAGAATTTTTATCAACTATAATTAGGATTTTTGTTGGATTTAACCATTTCTGTAGAGTCATCTCTAAATGTTTTGCCTTTCCCTCATGCTTTCTGAACCTGTTGTTGTTGGTTTGTAGGACTTTCCACACTTTACCACTGCTAACCAGTGCTTAAGTGTTTGTCCTCTCACACAATTGGCACATGTAATTTATACATTATGGTATCTATCTGTCCAATATGGCTGCCATAAACAACATATCAGCACTCAGAGTTCCCTAGATATGTACAGCATGTTCACGTACAAGCTGACATTTTATTGATATGCCAAATTTTAACCTATATTATCTTCCAACAGGGAAATCTTTCGTATTAGCCCCATTATTAGTTCTGCTGTGTCTTCACTCCCACTCTCCTTCCAATATGGCCTCCAGCACTCGGGGTCCAGTCGTTCACAGCAATTCCTGGTGCAAACGGTAAGATAAGCTTAAATCCTAGTCATCTACGCCCTGCTTGCTTTAATCAGCGTACTGGTCTTTGACTTTGAGAGAGTCACTTTATGATTCATTCCACACTAGTAAGCGCTCCCAGCAACTGCTCTGGCTCTCTATCTCTTGTGTACGGCAATATATGTTTGCCATTGCTCTTTTCGACATATGTTACAGTTAATCTCCATGACGACGTATACTATAGATTAAAAATTTAGAGGTGAGTGTCTTTCCCCAGCGAATACAGGAAAAACATCGCCCTCTTGCGATGTAGCCTCACAATTGCTTTATTTTCTCCACAGTCCTTCCTGCATATACTGATTTAAACATTCATCTACATTGTACCGAGTACACAGCTCAATATGATTTAACATCAGCTTATTTTGTGTCTCTAGTGTAAGAGTTGCATGCAGATTTCAGCTGTATAATCCTTCATTTTAATTGAGGTGTTAACCTCTTTCACCACAGTCCATATAAGACTGATTACAAAGCCGGACATGTGATCACCTCAGCCTGTTTCCTTTAATTTGTGCCTACGGTGCACGGTTGCTCATTTACCTTGCTTGTTTCTTTTCAAACACACAAAGGTGTATACCCTTTTCTCCTCATTACTTCAAACTGTTATCTTTGGTCAACTTATAGCTTATTATGTGTGTTCCTCCTGAGTGCCAAGTTACGGGTAATTGTGAAATATATAGGCATATGTTTCTCAACAATTGACATTGAAGTTTTTATAATGGCATTCGTTCGTCTCACCTCCTCTCAAACCATGACGGTCTAATATATTTATAACAATGGAGACCAAAATGTCGGCACCAACTCCATCTCTACTTTACTGTCATAGATTTTTATTCACTTTCGTTCTTCCGCGAGGACGGACATTACAAACTATTAGAATGGATTCTACATACATTGATATATACGATTGTGAAGTTTATTAGTTTACTAGACTATGATGTTACATTGTTGATGTATGTTTAAATATATTTTATTTTTAACCCTTGTCTTTATATATTGATCATAGATTGTTTTTTAATAACTAAATCACCGTATTTGGCTTTTTCTCACGTCTTTTTAATTTGATTTATTTTGAAATATTTATACTGACAAAAATAACCAATTAGATTCTATTTGTTACTAATCTGACAAACAACTCGCGCTCTAATTCTTTAAAATAATTTTTGTTTAAATGGTTCCCTTGTTTGCCATTTACCTTTACCACTTTTAGAAAGTATTTTCTTGCCCCAACCATTTGGTGCCTGCAGCCTGTATCCTGGGTCACATGACTAGGTGTGGCTGGCAGTTGGTCTTTATCTATTGCTCCTAGACAGTGAGACAAAGGAGGAATTGATTGGGGGGAAAGCTGTCACCTACGATACTTGCACATCACAAAAGCTCTGTTTGAGCACACTCACAAAGACTCTGACACTAGTCTTTTGTGATCCCAGAGAGGGCAGGGAGGCAGAACATTTGAAGCACCTCTGAGGGAGAAGCCTCTATAAACTACTCTACTTCAAAGTGTATAAAAATGGACCCTCCGAACTAACTCTTCAGTACACCTCTGGACTTGTGGGAGACTCAGAAGGAATGCTATGCTGCTCTGCAAGAATGACTGCTAATCTGTTGCTCTGTTGGCTGAGTGAAAAGGACTGGACATTCATCTTAAAACCCAGGAGCACCAGAGTGACATCGGGGGGTAGTTGGCTGGCCTTCTGATCAGAGCCTCAAGGACAGAAAAAGCTCCAACCTCCTTGAACCCAGCACCTGGACTCAGAATGCTGTGAGTCCTTCCCTCAATGGTGTCTGGACCCCTGGAAGTGGGTTTGAAGGTGCTCTGCCAGCCCAACTGTGGTCCTGTGGGCAGAATCGACACAGTCCGATGCATCTCCCTGCAGCTCCGCTTCGGAACCACCACAGCGCAACGCATCCCAGACGCCGGACCTTGCATCGCAACCTGCAGTTCCTTTGGAACCACTGCTGTATTTCGCATCCCAAGCGACTCATCATGAGCATCCTTGAAGACGACGTAGGAATACACATCACAGCCCCACAGCTTCCTCACAACTGCCTCTGTGAGAAGCATCCTAAACGGGGGATCTTGCAATGCTCCACAAACTAGTCTTTAACTTACTTTGTTCAGCGGGCCTAACTTGTTCCCTGTATCTGGCCCGCTTGAACTTGAGACTTGCTCCCGGTCTGGTGTGACCAGATAAACACAGTTGGTGCTTTGAGCTTCCGGGCACTATATTTACTTAAAACTTTGAAATTGCGTATCTCTGGCTCTACTGATTGGATGTTTGTTGTTTTGGTCTCAAATTATTTATTACATTTTATTCTAGTTTTCTAATTTGGTGAAGAATTTATTTTGTTTTGTATTTTCTCTTTATGACTGTTTGAGATTTTGCATAAAAACTTTAAGTTAAGCCTAACTGCTTTGAGGCACGCTACCAGAGGGTTAAGCACAGGTTAAGGGATTTGCTTGTGTTCCACCCTGACAGATATTGTGGGTGATGCTTGATTAGGGCTACGCCCTCTCCTCAACCAGTAGCCCAATTTCCAACAATTTAAGATTTTAAAATACATCTTTAAAACAGGTTCCTCGTTTTCATGAGTTTTTGAGTGTGTCTTTCATTGATGAAAGAGGATTTGAGGTTCTATTAAATATCCCTGTAATGTCTCACAGGATTGATCATTTTCAGAAACACATTCAATTCAAATATTGCTCAGTGGTTGTAGTTCAACTTGTTTTCTGTTTCTAGTTGGCTTAGTGACGAAGACCTTAGTGCCAGGAGGTCTAGAAACAGGAACTCTGTGATTCCAGAATAATCTAGAAAACATATGACTTGGCGCCTGGCCAATGTGCATACTTTTACTAAATCCTAGAGTAATTCTGGACAACACACTCAAGAAGTCAAGCATTAGAGTTAGAAAAGATGTCCACTCCAATATTTGGTACCTCAGTTAACTTGTATAGGTACTTCTTAGAGGAGTGAGTTTCTAAGCTGTTTCACTTATGAAAAGGTTACGCTCCATTTTTTGTTATGTGAATCTGTTTATTGTATATGGTGTAAAGTCCTATTCTAATAGGTTAAACTTCAGGGCACCAGTTGCATAGCATATCCTTGCTAGGGTGGTCCCTAACATGGGGCGTAATAACATTTGTTAATGCATATGCTCCATATCCTTTTAAAATATTTTATTCATGGGTAGCTTTTGATGCCAAAACTGGGCATTTTCATACATACAACAATACTGCAATACCACCCAATTATGTGCCCTATTGTGACCTGGAAGTTCCATTAAGATATGTAGAACACCAAGCATGGTTTGATGGTCAATTACGTCATGCAGCTCTCCAAATTCATTGACTCAAACCACCTGCTGACGATACCCAGTTCGGATTCAGGCAAGGGCATGGAACTGAGACGGCCCTTATAAAAGCGGCTGATGAAATCAGAATGACCGTAGAAAAAGGCGGTGCGGCAGTTTTGATACTGCTTGACCTATCCGCGGCCTTTGACACGGTCAATCATGCTACTCTGATCGACCGGGTCTCAGCGATTGGTATCCAGCACAAGGCCAAAGACCTTCTTGCTTCTTTTCTTGCCAACCGCTCTCAAGCTGTAAAATTAGGCCCCTTCTTTTCCCCCACTTTTTCCCTTCCGTGTGGAGTGCCACTGGGTTCCTCGCTAAGTCCGACTTTGTTTAATATCTACGTCTCGGACTTAGAGAGGGTGATCAAGTCTTATGGCATCAGTCTCACAACATATGCAGACGACACCCAGCTGGTTCTATCAGTACATCATGATGGACTTTCAATTGCAGCGAACTTCCAAGAGGGAATGCTTGCCATCAGCTCCTGGATGTCCTCCCACTGCTGAAATTAAACTCTGGAAAGACAGATGTAATGACCTTTGGGAAACTTGAACCCGCTTGGTCCCCCCACTGGTGGCCTAATGAGATGGGTTCTCCACCCGAACCCGTCACTAAGGTTCGTAATCTTGGAGTCATATCTGACGATAGATTGCTTTTCCATCATCATGTCAATGCGGTAGTCTCCACCTCCTTCTTTACCCTAAAGAAAATCAAGAAGCTTCTCCCTTACCTTCCCATAACTGCCGGTAAGACTCTTATCAGCACCCTTATTTTTTCCAGGACAGACTACTGCAATGCTCTCCCCCTTAACACGCAGGAAAAGGTTCTAAATAAGCTTCAATTGGTGCAGAAGGCTTCAGCTAGAATCTTACTGGGCATACTTTTAAGCGCAAAAAGCATGGGGGCCTCAGATTCTCGTTTTTTGCCCCTTCCCGTTGGAACTCACTTCCTCCTGAGCTGAGGTTTACCACTTCCTATGCCACCTTCCTGTTCCGCTCAGCCTATGACTAATATCCTCTTTTTTTTTCTCTTTCTCTCACCTTTTACCGCTGAACGTATTTTTCCCCCTCTGCTCTCAGCGCCATGAAGCCGTCTGGTGTAAGTGTGCTCTATAAGAATTTTTAACATAACATAACATACCTAAGTACACCTCCATTACACCTTTCATTCGACAGCTTCACTGGCTTCCTGTCAAAAGCCGTACGAAATTTAAGGCACTATGTATTGCTTGCAAAGCTATTAACAACTCTGGCCCGTAGTTTCTTAAACATGCTTTTCGCCCTCTTGTAACCCCCAGGACTCTTCGCTCCTCCTCAGCTCATCTGCTTAATGTCCAACGCACAAGGAAAGCGAACTGGGGTGACAGATGCTTTGTGATTTCCATGGCTAGATTATGGAATTCCCTCCCCCTTACCATCAAAACCTCCCCCACCCTCCTTAGCTTCAGGAAGCAAGGAAAAACTTGGCTGTTTCCACATTAAAATCTTGTAACTGTCATCATCTGATCACTTAAGCGCTGAGAGACCCCTGGGTATTTGCGCGCTATAAAAATTGCCAAAACATAAACATGTAGTGCAGAATATTAGAATGGATCCCTTAAGTAATGAAGGGACCAACTGGCCTGTATGAGCTGGGCATACTTCGTATCCTGGTGTAACAAATTTACTAACTGCGGAAGTGAGACAGTTACTGCCACAAAACAAGTGCATGCCACAATATAAGAAATCAGTCCACAGACTATTATTGCAATTATGGGCAATGCACACACAAAGTGAGAAGAAATTCCATTCTGAATTGCCCGCAAGACCAATCCGTTGAACGCAATGTATCTTTAAATAACACCCCAATATAGACATAAAATGCTGACCACGTTTCTTTCCCATGGGATGATGCCAAATGTAATAGACTGCAACACATGAGGAAGCGAGCTTGAGAGTATTTATACTGTAATGCATAGCGCACCCTCTGTAGCGGTGTTACCAGAGATGTTAAAACAAGTACAGAATAAGCATGGAGTTGCACCCACTCTTGAATCAAATTCACGAGAATTTTTGAGACCGTTCTCATAGTTCTGAGGAAGAAGCTGCGGTTCTGGCAGTGTGCTAGTAGCTGTCCATCCTTATATGCATATTATAGGATAATGAAAGGATACTTTTTTTAAAATTTGGTACGTTTACACCTCTGTGGCCCATGATATCTTACGTTCACAGGCCACTAAACTGCATGAAAAATTAGAGTAAATGTTCTAGCAACAAAAAAGCTGTGAAAGACTAAGAAAAAGCAGAAAGCAAAAATATGGACTGGCTCTCCCTCAACACAAGAATCCAAAAGGGGTGCCTATAATCTTGTTAACTGTGACAAAATTAAAAAGCCTAATTCGGCGTCAATATCCTGTTAGCTGTTTTTCCAGCTCCTTTCAGGACTTTGGGGACAGTAAAAGAGAAGAAGAAAGTGGACGGACAGAGAAATTCAAAGACAAGTGCATCAAACAGAAAATTGAATCAGGGAGTGAAGCAGAGTCCAGTGTAAAGAAAGAAGAGAAAGGTCCGAAAACACTTTAAGAAAAAGACAGTGACAGGTCTAGAAAAGAAACATGCAGTGGAAACAACAGATACTTCTGTAGAACAGGACTGATGCAATAGAGCTTCTGGACACTGCAGCGGAAGTGACAATAGTGTATGACTCTCAACTAAAGAAAACATACAGGTTCAGACACCTGATGGACATGTAATCCCTGCAGGACTGGTTCATAATGTAGAAATACAGATTCAGGGTGATAAACCTTGCAGTATAAAAGTTTTATTCTGGCCTAAGTTATTGGATGCTTATGGCACCATTCTTGTAGAGGATGACCAGCCTTCCGCATCTCAAGTTGAGGAGGTAATAATGCGAGCATTTTCCTCTTTAGTACTTGGAGAGCTCCGGGAAAAATATGCATGTGAGTAGGGTTCTGAAACAATCTCTTTATTGAATAAAAATCAAGCAAGCTGAGAATAAAGGCTCTGATCCACATGTAATTTCCTTTAGTAAGGCCCAGGTACAAACTCAATATTCTTTGAAGCAAGAGGCTAAGCGCGATATAAAAGCAATTCTTGATCAGCTACAATACAAAGGTAGAATAGTCCCTTGTAGTTCCACAATGAATGACCTTATTTTTCCAGTATTGCAGGCTAACAACTCATACAAAATAGTTTTAGATAACAGAGATATAATACATATATACACACATGCAGTGCTAGACTAATGACAACATTTTGAAGAAAGAAAATCTAAAATTACTTTTGAACATATGCAGTTGTTATTTCTAATATAGCACCTGAATCTCAGTATCCAACTGCTTTTTCTTTTGGTGCTTTTCTGTACACCTACACAAGATTGAAGATGTCAAGTTAGAATGGCCCAGTGCTTTTTGCAGCAAGAATCACAGAGATCTAACAAGAAGATCCTGAGACGCTATTATATATTGATGAAATATAAATTACGAACTTGTTAGGGTAGAAAAAATACTGAATTTGTTACCCCGATATTGGTATAAAATTACGTTTAAGAAATCTAAAATTAGATTTTTTAATATGATTTTTATTGGATATGAATTATCCAGTGAGGGTTAAGGAGGGACACCCAACATACTACATAAGTGTGCTACTATACAACCTCCAAACACATTGAGAAAATTACATGCATTGATGGGATTTCTCAACGTTAGTAGAGCTTACTTGCCACATTATGGCGAGCGAGTCAAGCCCTTGTATGATTTAATATTCACATATTATTCTGAAAAACACTGGACCAAAACTCAAACAGCTATCTTATATGGACTTCAAACAAACATGATAGAGACTAAATATTTACAGACTCAAGGTAATAAAACTAAACTAGTCATCAATCTTTGCAATACCTCATGCTACACATATGAAGTTTATATTGAGGAACAGACAACCCCCATCGAGTACAGATCACATCTGTTCTCTTCGGCTGAAGAATGCTTCAATCCCACAGAGAAATCTTTCACTGCTGTGCATTCAGCCATACTGAAAGAGCATCCTTTGGTTTAGGGGGGACCTGATCATTATAATCTCTCCTTTAACTATACTGAAAGCTGTACCAAAAGTAAATATTCCTAATGCTCAGGCACTAAACATGTGCTGGGTATAGTAGGCATCTTCTATAAATGCTGTTGTAAGTTTGAGCATGAACCTTTGCACACACACAGAACATACCACAACCTTTGAATATTTTAGCCATACATGAATATAAGGGTGTGTTCTTCACAGACTGCTCTGTACAACCTGCGGTTGGTATTAAGTACAAATATTCAGTGGCTTGTGCTGCAATACCGGGAATTTTTAAAGTTGGAGACTTCAAGACACTATGCACATATACTAAAGTTTTAGGCGATTACACTGCACAGCTAGCAGAAATACATGCCTTGTTGCTTGCCTTGCAAAAGGCTGATTCGTCAGTCCCTACACTTATTGTGTCCAAGCACTTAAAGGGAATTTACCACACTGCTGCTTGAACAGATTCAGAGATTCAAGGGAAGTCAATAAAAAGTAAGCAACTTTGGGGAAAGGTAGCTATCCTGGAGGGTAAGCCTCCTTTGGTCCATGTACAGCAAACCATGGACAATAAAAGTGAAAGATTTCATATTATTGTGAAATGTGCAGCAGACTTGGCTGCAAAAACTGCAGTGCAAACTTTAAGGTAGCTCATGTGGCCCAATCATAAATCAACATCAATGCAGACATTTTGGATGCTATACAATGAACTGATAGGAGAAAGAACCACTGAAGGTTTTCCTTCTAAATACTGCTACACCCTCACTAAAGATAACACTACTATGGGTTTTATAACTGGAGTCAAAAACAGACATATTCCTAAAGAGCAAGCTAGATTGGATCTAATCAGGACAGCTCATGACAGTACTGCGTCTGCAGATGCTGGTATAGTCGTAGTCGTTACTGTACAATGCTACAGCAAAGAAATTGGTGGCCATATTTTAAAATCTTACAAAAAGCATGTGCTGCAATGCACAATTTGCTAGCAGATAAAGATAAAACACTTTACAATCGCAAAATAAGCATAGACTACCCTTACTATCTCTGACAAACCATTAGGTAATTTTCCTTGACCACATTGGCCCAGACCTGAATGTAAATAGATATAAATATATATTAGTTGTTGTCATGTCATGTTCTAGATTTGTTTGGGTTTGGCCAAATACGTCTGCCACTGTTCAAAGGATCATACAAGACTGACAGTGTCTGGTAGCAATGGGAGCAGTTCACACCTTTAATTCAGACAAAGGTCTGGAACTCGCAGCTAAAATGTTTATGGATGCTAATTTGGCTATGGGAGTAGGACTGATATATTCAAACACTATCCACTCAGAAAGTAACTGGGTCATATAACGCACCGCAATAATGGTACACTTAAACAAGCCTTGACTGCTAGGGTTTGTAAACAGGACTGGACTGGCTACATAATGTATGGGGTTCAGAGAGCATTGCACAAGTTACTTACCTTCGGTAACAATATATCTGTAAGAAACAGTAGTTAGTGTTAGATTTCTTACCTTAGAATATCCCCAGGCGTCAGACTAGATCCGGAAAGTTTTCGTCAGCAGTACCCTTGCGCGTCGGTAGGCGTTGTCTGCGGCTCCGCATCCATCGTCGGCGTCATGATCGCCAGGATGATGTCGTCGGAGCACTTAGATGCCGCCCTCACACGCTGACGTCAGTTCTGTACACAGCTTTCCGTGCCAGGAACGCAGAGCCATGCAAGAAACCGACACTGGTGCCATGAAACTAGGACCCTCAAGGGAGATACCTTAACCCTAGATATCGGTATGCAGAACGGGGAGGATGGGTGGGGCGGTAAGAAACCTAACACTAACTACTGTTTCTTACAGATATATTGTTATCGAAGGTAAGTAACTTGAACATCTGAAAGAAACAGGTCAGTGTTAGATTCCTTACCTTAGAATAGATACCCCAGCAATACCAACCCTGGTGGAGGGTCTGTGAACCAAGATCACACCGGAAAGTCCTGGAGAACGGAACGGCCGAAAAAGCCATCTCTCCGGACTTGGCTGTCCAGGCAGTAGTGCCTAGCAAACGTGTACAGCGAGGCCCATGTAGCTGCCTGATAGATGTCCTGCAAGGGGACTCCCCGACCCAGGGCAGTAGTAGCCGCCGTGGCCCGAGTGGAATGGGCGTGTAGCCCCACAGGAGGCTCCTTTTTCGCCAAGGAGTAACAGACCTTGATGCACAAAATGACCAACCGAGAGATAGTCCGCTTGTGCACCGCCCGTACCTTCTTAGTGCCTACGTAACCAAAAAAGAGCTCGTCGTCCACCTGGAACTGGCATGTTCGGGCCAGATAAAAGGAGAATGCACGTTTTGGGTCCAGACGGTGGAGCCTCTCTTTCTCTTTCGATGGATGCGGAGGCGGAAAGAAGGTAGGAAAGGTGATGGACTGCCCGATATGAAAGGCCGTAACCACCTTAGGCAGGAACGAAAGAGGAGTCCTCAGAACAATCTTGTCCGGAAAGACAGAGCCTGGAGCTCACTCACTCTCCTGGCAGAGGTGATTCCAACCAGGAATGCAGTTTTAAGAGTCAGAAGATGAAGAGGACATTTAAGAAGTGGCTCAAAGGGAGCGCACATCAGATAAGTCAGTACAAGGTTCAAGTCCCACTGAGGCATCACGAAGGGAACAGGAGGGAACTTGTGTGTGATACCTTTCAAGAATCTATTTACAACAGGGGACTTGAAAAGAGAAGGCTGATCAGGAAGCCTTAAGAAGGCTGAAAAGGCCGAGAGATAGCCTTTGATAGTGCCCAGAGCAGAGCCCTGCTTGGCAAGAGAAAGAAGAAAGAGGAGAACCTCTGAAAGGGGGACAGAAAGTGGATCCACAGCCTTTGCTGTGCACCATGCCACAAATTTGTTCCACCAGGAGGTGTATACCGTTTTTGTGGAGGGACGCCTCGCTGCCAGGATCACATCACAGACTTCAGGAGGCAAGGCAAATGGCCTCAACTGTCGCCGCTTAATCTCCACGCATGTAGGTGGGGACTGGACAGGTTCGGGTGGAGGACCGTCCCCTTCTGCTGCGACAGAAGGTCCTCCTGAAGAGGTAAACTAATCAGGGGATCGAGTGACATGCTGAGTAGCTCAGAATACCAGTAGCTTTGTGCCCAGTCGGGAGCCACAAGTATGACTTGGGCCCGGTCTCGCCTGATCTTCTTCAGCACTCTGGGCAGAAGTGGTATAGGCGGAAAGGCGTACAACAGACCGCAGCTCCACTCGCCACGAAAAACGCCGCTTTGAGAGTGCCGCCTTGGAAATTCCAACGTGCAGGACTGATGACATTATGCGTTCTCTTTGGTGGCGGATAGATCTAACCAAGGCTCTCCCCACTGCTGAAAGAGACTTTGCGCCACGTCAGAGTTCAGACGCCAATTGTGATCCATCATGCACCGGCGGCTGAGTTTGTCCGCCCTCGCGTTCAGGGAACCTGCCAGGTGTTGAACCAACAGGGTGACGCCCTGGTGTTCCATAAAGAATGAGTCTGTGGAAAACCACAGACTGCATGTAGCACTTCAGATAGGCTCAAAAACCTTTTAGAAATTCCACAAGCTTTTAAACAAAATTCTTTCACAATATAAAGAAAAACAAACAATTCCTCAATTGTATTCATGAATTCATTCTTTTGAGTAACCAAAGGTAAAACACAAACTGAAATGAACAGTTGACATTCAACTCAATTAGCTGTTCGCAAAGGTGAAAGTAAATGCATACATATGATGTGTTCAATACATTTCACATAAAAAATGCATATCATCCAAATCTCAAAAGTTCCCAATGCATGTCCGGTTCATCAAGAACCCTTCTTCAGGGGTTCTGCTTAGAAAACGTATTAACAAAATGACGACAATTCCTTTTTTGTTCTTAGTCCAGATCTACAACACAAAGCATAAAAGATAACAGTGAACAACTTCGATGAGAAAGACATTGATTCACTAGATATAACGTGTGATTATGTTCTTAGGATTTGCACTCTGGAAGCGAAAGACCAAGGCCCCCGATGAACTGTAGAAACCGTGATCGAAAAAATTTGCATGAAAAGGGACTGTGCTGCATGTAACTGAACGTACACGTGAACCGTGCAAAAATTATTGTGATAAGTGCAAAACTAAGTTTCACTGGCGGCTTACCCCTGTTCTATATCGCAGAGGCTGATTAATGAGCGGTACCTCAACGCTGAAAAAGCAAAATTCACTGCAAAAAACAACAGCGTCTAACTACGTGCATGAGTGCAGCAATTACGTGTACCAAAAGATTTATTAGAGTCTTACCGATAGTAAAATGAAGCACGTATCGCTCGGGTCGCACTTGGTCTTTATCAGTCAATCTATGAAAAAAGGGGGATGAGGTGGCTTAGTATACGACAACCAGCTATCACTATGGTGGGGAGAATTCCCGCAAAGGTTACTTAAAACACACCGGCACAACAAACGACGTGAACGTTTCCAGGACCTTTCTTAAACAACGCGATCAACGTAACGCGTATACCATGAAACACCAATGGGGAGCCATTTGATAGAGCCAAACGCTCCAAATAGAGAAAACTGACTCTTTACGTGTCGTTTTGTTAAAAAAAAAGCTTTACTCAATAACACAGACCTCGATCAATGAGCAGAGCGATATTTAACTGTAACACTCTGTAACTTCAGGTTGGTGTGAATAAAAGTCAGCCTGAAACCCAACCAAAACACATTAGATCGGTCTATAAAACGAAAAAGAGATAAATCTATAATTCACGAAAAACCATAAGAGGGAAGTTTAACCAGAGCAAAAACATGAAAATTAAACGCGATATGTAATTATTGTATTACAAACGTGTCCACGTGTGTGTGAAAGCCTCCACTATAGAACGATAAGGCAATATAGAGAGGGAAATTGAAGATGAGGGCAAGTCCCTTACAATCTAGGAATCATGGGCACAATAAAGAGCAATCAATCACTGAAATTACAAGAAGCATAAAAGTTCATAATGGTCATTAAGCCATCCCGGGGTTATGGTGCCAAGATATTTTATCCAATGTGTTTCTCTTCGGAGGGGGGCGCTAGAGGGCGCACTGCGGTATGGCTGGCTAGAGAGTCAGCTCCGCCGGGCGGTCGCGCTTCTAACGACTTCTAACCCCCTAAAACCCCACCAACATAAGCGCTGAGCAAAGATTTATGCATCGGAATGTGGAGCCGACCTCTCCAACCACGGTGACACGACCCGCTGTGCGGGAAGCAGAAGATACAGCTGGAAAATCGGAGCCCTCGCGGACGCTGCTCAAAATGGCCGCTCCGGAGGTTCAGAGCACCGGAGCGATTCACAGCACCTAGCGCGATTGGGCTGAAGCTGACACTCGGCGCGGCTTGGTGTATGACTGTTTGACACCACCTAAGGCTCGGCGAGGCCCCCGCAGGTCCCCAGAACTCAGCGCCACTCTGCATCGGCATGCGTTCCACTGGGGGCAAGATGGCGGCGCCCGTGGAACGCACAACGCTGGCGGCGGCAACGGACGATCCGGCCGGTCGGAGCCCATCGTGGAACGGCGGTGCCACCCGCGCATGAGGGACAGAGGAAGCGTGTGGATCCTAACCAGCCATAGGCGCATGTGGAGCGCTCGGCCAGCGGGGCCCCCACACGAGAGCACGCAGTGAGTACCGAGCATACCACAACTGCCGGCAGGCGAACTTCACAACGTGCAGAGGCACCGCACCTTCACAAGCGCTATCTTTACCACGGCGCTGACCGCAAAGAAAAAACACGGCGCTGGCCACAGAGAAAGCTCAAGGGCGACCTATCACGCAGAGGGGCATGTGGGCATAAACCCATCCCCCCGCAGCGCCCCACCTAAGACCAGCGCAGAGGGGCACCTGCCGCGCCCACCAACTGAGGCCTCGCACGGGGCCTAATTACAACTGAGCGAGCCCGCTGATGTCCACACGCGCTGGGAGAGGGTGGACTGCGGCAACAGCGACCAGTGCCGGTCCCACTTCGAGCACGACATCGGGCGGCAGCCCTAACGCAGCGGAGGGACACCAGTCAAAACGACATCTCGAAATGGGGAAGCCCGACCGGAACCAACCCAAGCTCCAATTCGAGAAGCGGAACCAAGGCAGAAATAACACGGCGGAATCGGAGATGGAGGGGGGCCGGGAAACACCAGAGGGCACGGGAATGGAGTCAGTGCTGCGGGCGATACAACAGAGTTTACAGGAGATGAACGGCAAGCTCGATAACGTGGTGCAGAGGGTCGACAACATGGCGGCGAAAATTGAACAGCATGACGGGCGCCTCACGGAAGCAGAACAGCGAATCTCGAAGCTTGAGGATGTACAGAGCAACACAGCCAAAACATGCGGGGCACTGGAGAAAACAGTGGAGGTCCTGCGAGCCAGGGTGGAGGACCAGGAAGCTAGGTCCAGGAGGAACAACGTTCGGATTTCGGGCCTTCCGGAATCCACAAACACGGGGAAAATGGAGACCTACATAGAAACCCTACTTAAAGAACTGTTTGGAGCTGAACATCTATCTCCAGTGTTCCTAGTGGAGCGTGCGCACCGGTCACTGGCCCCGGTGCCAAAACCCGGGGCCGCCCCGCGAATGATCATCGCACGTCTACTTAATTACAGGGACAGAGACACGGTCCTGAGGCTGGCGAGAGAGCTGGGGAAGATTACACATCAGGGGAACACTTTAGAGTTCTACCCAGACCACACCATGGCGGTACAACAGGCTCGGAAAGAATTTGCCCCTGTCAAGAAAAAGCTGAGAGAACTGGGCATGGAATATGCCATGCTATATCCGGCAAAGCTCAAAGTCCTAACTGGCGGGAAACCTGTCATACTGACAACGGTGCAGGCTGCACAAGACTTCGTCAAACAACAAGGAAAGCGGAGGAAACAACACGACCGCAATGAACCGACAAGCGATGTGGAATGAGTGAGTCGAACCATTATCAAGCCGGCGACAAGTTTGGTAAGACATGAACATCACAAGGATTTTTCTATGCACGGTTACTTACAGACAATCGTATGGACCGTGAAAGCAACATGGGTGCAACTGGACCGGAAAGGCACTTACAGACTGGCAGTGAGTACTATCTCCAAGTATGTGATGCCGCGGAGGTGCTGATCCGGATGTGAGTATACGCAGTGCGATTGCAGGCGGGATGGGCCGGCTACTGAACCGAGTGGCAGTAGGTGGGTGGCCGTGACCATGACCGGCCTTGTTAATTGACTACTGGCTGAGCGAGAGGCACTGCGTACTTTGTTTAATGTCACCCCAGGTTCGAGCGGGGACTGGAGACAAAGGGGAGGACAGAGTAACGGAGAATTGACATTTAAGCGATGCCAGATGTGCTGGGGAGGGGAACGGGGTTGGAGGAAATCGCACGCAAGTTATTCGCTAGTACAGCGCATATGCGACCGTCCACATCCACTATGTGGATGGAGATGTGTGAACCTGGTGACACCCCCAGGAGGGTGTACCCCGAACTAAGTTGGATGAAGATGTTACTGTTCAAGTTGAAGTTAAATCAGGGATGGCTTTGGCAAAGTTTGGGCGCTAAAGTGGGTGGGGGGGGATTGAGACAACCAGAACCTAATAGACTGCAACCTCTGTGTCTGAGAAGCATGGCGAACTCCTTTGGGGCGCACAGTCCAGTGAATAATGTTCATATTAAGCGAATGTCATTGTCTATTCTAAATGTTATATGGTGCGGCGACGCATACACGCGATACAACATGCAACCAGGGTATCTGCTGTGGTTAATTTATTACCTTACAAGTATGCATGTCGCGTAGGGACACGCTAAAGCTGGTCACTTGGAATGTGAGGGGTCTAGGCAACCCAAAAAAGATCAGGCGGCTGTTTGCATATTTTGATAGACTGCACATTAACGTTGTTTTTTTACAGGAAACGCACTTAGAGCGGAATGGCACCTCAACACTGGGGGCGCGTTGGGCTGAAACAGTGGTTCACTCTAGCTACTCGACATATTCCAGAGGCGTTAGCATATTAATCAGGAAGGGTACGGGCTTAGAAGTTACCGACATACAAAGAGACACTGCGGGGCGGTGCGTGCTGCTGGCAGGCAGACTTAGGCGCCAACAGATCCTACTGGTGAACAATTATGGCCCTAATGTGGATGACCCAGGGTTTTACAGCAAAGTATGGCACAACATCGCAAACATGGCAACACCCCATATACTGTGGGGAGGGGATTTCAATGTCACAATGCAGGACGCACTAGATAGGGCAGCACACACATCGGAACAACATGGGAATGCTAGGACAATGGTAAGGGAAGCTATGGAGGACCTAAATTTGGTGGACTTCTGGAGAGTTCGTAACCCCGGGGCAACAGCAGCGACACACATAAATGCGGCGAACAATAGTTGGTCCAGGATCGATTACTGGCTGGGCACCCAAGAGGTACTCTCATGGGTATCGGATGTTACGCACTTGCCACGCACACTCTCAGATCACAGTCCGGTACTGTTAGAATTAGACATCCCTCACTACGACCCACCTCCCTTCACCTGGCGCTTCCAAGTGTCTGCATTGAGAGACCCAGTGTATGTCGACACTATACATAATGCAATAAAGGAATACTTCGATATCAACGGCCCGACAACAGAGGACCCAGGCTTGCTGTGGGAAGCCTTCAAGGCTACCATCCGGGGAGTCTGCCTAAGCACAGCGTCTGGTATCCTCAAAGACATCAGGCATCAAATACGCACGCGTGAGCAAGCCATTCAAACTCTAGAGCAGGCATACACACAAACAGGAGACACTGCCCTCTTGGGGGACATCCAAGTGCTATTAACGGAACACGCTAGCTTTGCGACAGACGAATTGAAATATGTGACCAAACGAGTTACTGCGAGGAGATATGGCGAAGGGGGTAGACCGGGCAGGGAGCTGGCCGCCAAGATATGCGCAGGCAGAACACCGCAAAATGTCACCAATATAACCACCAACACAGGGGAGGTGATCACTGACACTAAAGGCATACTGGGAGAATTTATGAGCACATATGGTACGCTATATGAATCACACCCCTCACCGTCGCAGGCGGAACTATTGAAATATATGGAGGACATCGAGATGACATGGTTGGCAGACGGACATAGAAAGTACCTAGAGCGCCCGATTACAATAGAGGAAGTCACCGACACCATTAGACGCTTACCTAACAACAAAGCACCAGGGCCGGACGGATTTGTTGCGGAATTTTATAAGGCATACGCTGACACACTTGCACCTCACTTAGTACAAATGTATGGGGCGGCACATGAAGCCCAGACTCTGCCGGCGTCTCTAAGGGAAGCCCTGCTCTCCACATTGCTGAAGCCCGGCAAGGACGCAGATAAATGTGACTCCTACCGTCCACTGTCCTTGTTAAATGTAGACACCAAAATAATAGCCAGTCTGCTGGCAGACAGGCTAAAGCCTCTCATGCCAATGTTAATCCGACCAGATCAGTCGGGATTCATCCCAGACAGGGCCACCACACACAACACCCGCACATTATTCACGTTAGCACACTATCTGGCACCAGAAACGAAGGCAGTGGCTGTATTGTTAGACGCTGCTAAGGCGTTTGACACCATTGGCTGGCCATTTATCCACGCGGTGCTGGTGCGCATGGGATTCCCATGGATATTTCAGGGATGGATAGCGATGCTCTACACAAACTTAACAGCACGCATCAGAGTAAACAGATACATATCGGAGCCCATACCTATCTGCAGAGGCACTAGACAGGGATGCCCCCTTTCCCCTATGCTTTTTGCCTTGGTGCTGGAGCCTCTAGCCTGCAAAATCCGACAGCACTATCATCACTCAGCGATTCAAATGCCCTCCCGTCCCATACATATCTCACTGTACGCGGACGACATGGTGCTGTATGTCAAGAACCCGGAACAACACCTAAATCCTCTCCTGCGGGAATATATCAAGTTTGGTCACCAAGCCGGCTTGCAAATAAACTGGGATAAATCCCTGATACTGGCGCTAACAGACAGCACGCAACCAACTCCCCTGGATTATCCGTTGGAGTGGCAGGGGGAACCCACAAAATATCTGGGTATATGGTTTCACAGAGACCAAGAGGTAGTCGTCAGGACCAATTATGGGCGGACGATTGCAGCCCTGGAGGAAAAAATTAAAAAATGGAACAGACTTCCTCTCTCATTGGCGGACAGGGCAGCGATAGTGAAAATGGTGCTCCTACCGAAATTTCTTTATCTATTCAATAACATCCCTATAAAACCTCCCGCGGCTGTCTTCCGTAACATCAAGACGCTTGTGCTCAACCTGCTATGGGCGGGCAAGCAAGCGAGAATGGACCTACGCACCATGACCTTGCCTTACGCTAGGGGAGGGTTCAAAGTGCCAGACTTTTATCTCTATTATTTATGCGCGCAGGCACAATACGCACACTTCTGGTATCATGAAGTGCCCTTTCTGACACACGTGGCGGTAGAAGCGGGAGACACTGACCCAATCCCTCTGACTAGTATACTCACGCACAAACGCACCAGACTACATGAACGTGACATTAACACAGTCGACGCGACCGTTGAGGCATGGAGGCTCATGGGCAAAGAGGCAAACTGTCTACCGCTGTACGCACCCACTCTCCCACTGGCGCACCACCCAGCCCTCTCGGTGACACAGGAAAAGGTGGGAATGGATCTGTTCAGGCGGGCCGGAATAGACACATTGGGGGACCTATACAGGGATGGAGTGTTTCAGACACTCAACAAACTACATTACATCACCAACCCGTCACAACTGTTCACTTTCAACTTCTTCAGGCTACATAGAGCAATACGTGAACACTACCCGTCATATCCGGAAGAGCCACCTACCCTTGCACCCTTACAACTACTCCTGACCACACCCAAGGCGTCTCATATGGTATCTAAACTCTATGCAAGTGCGCAGGGGGCAGTGGGAAACACCACACTCAAGGCCAGAGACAGATGGAGCGCCGGGCTTGCGGAGCCTCTGACGGAGGTGGAATGGGACTCCGCATGCATGCTTACGGGCATACTCACCCCTAACGGGAACTTGAAAATAATACATTATAAGTATTTGCATCAGGTCTACCACACCCCACAAAGATTACACAAACACGGCTTACGAGAAGACTCCAATTGCTGCAGGTGTAACCAGGCGGGGGCTGACTTCATGCACCTGGCATGGCATTGTAGAAGGGTGGCGGGATATTGGGAACAAGTTGTGCAGGTTTTGAACGAAATGTTGGGGATTAATATGTCCTGTGATGCAAAGATCTGCCTATTGGGTATCACTCCACACCTGAGAGCATTGAAGCGTAAATTCTGTGCGATCGCACTACTGTTAGCGAAAAGAAGGGTGTCAATCCACTGGAATAGTAAAAGAACACCTGAGGTGAAACGCTGGATTGAAGACATGGTGTACTGCCGAGACACGCTAAATACGTATGAGGAGGAACTGCCGATCGGCTCTAGGCCCAAAGATTACTGGGGATACCTGCGTGACTACTTACTTGTACATGGCACAGCAGATTCAGAAGCAGAAGTTGTGTGAATGAACGTATGTTGATGTCAACATAAGACAAACAGTTGTACTGTGCAGGCTCATGGGGGGGAGGATGCTGTGATGCAGAGGGAGGGTTGCAGAGGTAGAACTACAAGTTGGGGACGGTAAAGTTAAGTTCAATTTCAGTTACATGTACAAAAAACCGAGAAAACGTAAGATTATTGATGTATAAGGAAGCGAACATAGCACTGCCGCGCGACGGATTTCTATCTATTAATGCGCCGCCGGTCCGCTGGATGTCGGCTGATGGGCTGTGTAATTCGGGAACAGTTGCTCGTAACCATGGTTGCGAGGTGCCGGCCCGATGTGGTTGTAGGCGAACGCAACATGGGTGATTAACGATTTGTCCTATGTGTGATAAAAAAGTGCAATAAAGTTCTTACACCAAAAAAAAAAAAAAAAAAAAATGTGTTTCTCTTCGTGCAAGGGCTATATTGATTTAATGCGTTCAAGGATGGTGAACCGTATGTGATGCTGTTAACCAATGTGCTGCCAAGGAGGAACTTGTGTTCTTATTGCGGATCCTACTCTTATGTTCCACAATACGTGTTTTTATCTTTCGACTGGTTCTCCCTACATATACAAGCCCGTATAGTGCAATCTGAGTGTGATGTATTTTTATTTTCTGACCTGTGTGTGGGTGAGTGAATACGTTCCCTGTGATTACATTACCACACTGCCCGCAATTGTGGCATTTCTACATACCTTTACGAACGAATTTGGTGTCCCCCTTAGGTGACTAACAGTTCCTTCAAGTTGTTTGGTCAAGTATGGGCAAATAGTGGTAAACCATGAAAAACTTCTTTGAAATCTGGTTCATTCTCAATGATTTCCCAGCGTTTTAAAATGTTGGCCTTGATATTATGTGCTTGTGCCGAATGTTTTTTTTTAAAAAACTTCTCGTTTCATGGGTTTTTTGGTGTTTGACATCAACAGATGATCTTGTTTTTTAGTGAGCTTGTTTCAATGTGGCTTCAGGATAACCTCTCACCCTGTATCTCTCTATTTGGTCCTTAATCAAATCATTACATCTAGATTCTTCAGAGGTGATTCTCTTTATTCTCATAATCTGTGAGATAGGTAGGTGTTTCTTGAGAGAATACGGATGGGCACTTGAGAAATGTAACGCATTGTTGACGTCAGTGGGTTTTTTGTACACAGCCGTTTCCAATCCTGAGCTAGTTTTCGTGATTTCAATATCCAGAAAATGAATCTTCTTGGTTTGTATTTCATGTGTGAACTGTATCCTTGGGTTATATCTGTTCAATGTTGAGATGCATTCCTCTAAAAGTGTTCTAGATCCCTTTCAGATGACTAGTATATCATCTATGTATCGCAAAAACACTGCTGCATTTGTACGCCAATGTTGATTGTTAAGAATAAATCCATGTTCAAAATGAGCCATGAACGTGTTGGCATATGATGGGGCCCCGGGATAATCCATAGATGTGCCAGTTCTCTGTACATAAAATGTATTTTGCCAGATGAAGTAGCTGTGATACAGCGCAAAGTGTAGAAGTTCCAAGAGAAAGATGCTTTTATCTTGAGATATACTGGAATGTAAGTCTCCATTCTACTGCCTTGAGGCCCTCATTGTGGGCTACTGAGGTGTATAGGGCCACCACATCAATGGTGCATAGTAAAATCTCCTCCTGGAAAAGATGTCACACTACTTCTAACTTGAGTAAACAATCTGTAGAATCTTTGACGTATGTTTCCCACGATTGTACCAACGGTTGCAAATGAAAATCAAGAAAATATTCTATTGAATCATGAACTGATCTACAACCAGCCACTATTGGGCAGAACGGAGGATGACGTTTATCTTTATGCATCTTAGGTAGCATATATATCTGTGGAATTTTTGGTTTAAGGTTCATCCGGAATTTTCTCGAGTTCTCGTCAATAATGCCGTCTTCTACTCCTTTTTGTAATATGATGCTTAATGTGGCCATGAACTCTTTGGTGGGAACATGCTCCATAGGAATGTAGGTGTATTTATTATGTACATGTTCATTAACACTGTTGATATAGTATTCAGTGTTGAGGACCACCAGGGCTCCCCCTTTATCAGCCGGCTGAAATGTGTTTGATTTATCCTGTCGTAACACATTGAGTATGCGAGATTCCTTCTAGGATAAATTAGGATGTTGTGGTGGAGTGCACCGAATGTGCTCCAAGTCTTTTTTGACCAAGGATTCAAAAGTATCAAGAGTCTTGTGTGAGATGGGAGACATGAATTTACTCTTAGGCCGGAACTGATGGGAAGGTTGGATCTGTTCATCAGAGGGAGTATTCGTAAAGAAGAACCATCTGAGTCTTAACTTGCGCATAAATTTGAAGAGTGCTACTACAGTTTCCAAGGCATGTAACGTGTAAGTGGGAACAAAGGAGGTCCCTCTGTTCAAGATTTTTAAACACCGGAGCTGGATTCTAGGTGAGAGAAAGGACAGCTTCTCTGTCAGTGCGTCAGCTGGAGGGTCGGCTTCCTTCGGCACTTGCTGTAGCGAGCTGCGTCGGGCAAGTAGATAGTCGAGCTGCTCCGAACCACCGTGTGTTTGTTAGGGCAAGTGTAGGCATATTTATACCTTTAAGGTGCCTAGTTTGACGTAAAGTCAGACATAATAACGTCATCAAAGAACCCCAAGGGAATAGTAATTCTTTGAAAATGGCATAATTTCTAGGACAAATCAATATTCAAATAAGGGGATGTACCTAACTGCTGAAGTCGAGTTTTCCAAGAAATCGTTGTAGCTTTTTGGAACTAGTGAAAGTAGCCATGGCTGTATTTGGACTGGATGGGTTATGTCTAAATATGGGCAGGATTTCTGTGCCTATATAAGGGCAATGTGAATTGTACCTATATAAGGGCATGAATCGGTAATTTTCGCTCGGATACTAAAACGCCATGCAACACCCACTCAACTTTATTATGTTCGATATTACTAAATTCTAAGCATTTAAAACATATCTAAAGCATGATGTGTTATAAATCCCTCCCAAAATACATAAAATGCATCTGAAAAGGCTGTACACAAAAGATGTGCATTTGTGCTGTACGCATTTTTTTAAAAAGCAATATTTTCATTCAAAGCATGTAGTGTGTCATGGAAAATGCTTATCAGAATTAATCATGAAATTACATTTATGAAATGGCTCTTAAATACAGAAGTAAAAGTCGAGACCATTCCATGACAGAATATACTGTTTAAGTTGTGGACAAGGTGAAATATTGTCTCTTGGAAGTGTTTCAAAGAATTCTTGTTCTTTAAGAATAGTTCTACTTTAAGCAGATTACTTTGTGCCCAAAAAGTTTTCAATTTTGGAAAAAGTCAAATCGAAAAAAAAAAAAATAGAGTTCTAAAGTTGGAAGTTTTGTTTTGCAAAGTGAAGGTCGAATACAGAGTCCCATAGAACGCTGTGTGCTAACTTCAAAAGTTATTCTCGTTGTTTGGTGAAAACATTAAATCTTCTAAGCTGGCAAAAAAATCGTCTACCACAGTAGGTGAAAGTTGGACCACTTCATTAAGTAAACTAATAGCACAAAAATGTGAAGCATCGCCGTCAGAATTAACCGTATTAGCAATGTTCGTCGGAGATGGAGATGAAGGTGGTACCTGTGTGCCGGTCGATCCACGTATCTCACCGTCAGCATATTGCACTTGTGAGATCTCAATGAATGCGGTCATCGGGATTGGTAGCCGCTGGGAACAACACGATGCATGGGCCGTTACCGAACCAAGCAGGGTATCAACATCCGTTGACAGTGCTGATGGAAATGTTAGACAGACATCCAACACGCATTCTTCTCCACATAGCAGGCATCGTAGAACAGGTAAGATGCAATCTTGGCAGATTGGTCGGAATTATAGGAACCATGTGGTATTCAGGTCTCTTAGACGAGCCAGGCCCAGGATCTGTATTATGCGCTCACAACACTTCATTGCCAGGAGAGTGTCCTCAATGGTAATCTGGGTGTTGTTGCTGACCGGACTTGCCATATCGGAGCAGAAGGAACAAGAGTAGTACTCCTGCCCAAAATGAGAGGCAGGCCGCTGAACACAGAGTGCACGAAGTTTGGAAAAATGTCGAGGACTGCGTCAAAAGGTGCTAACAGTCCCGAAAAAACTGTCTTAAATACATCTAAAATACCACTGGTATCAGACATGTTTAAGATACGACCTAACATTTCTACGAAATGTATTGGACAGTTTGTGGATAAAAGGGCATGTATCTCTGCAGAGGACCTTGCAACTTGTAGTTCATACGTCTCTTTGGACGAGGACAGTAGCACAGTTTTTTGTAAAAGAATGGCTTTCATTCTGCTTAAAGTATCAATTTGAATAGAAGAGATGTTCAGTGATGGCCATAGCGGCGACTCCCCGTCTGTCTTAGCTTTAGGAAACAATACTTGCATACAACAAGTGACCCTGGCTGTGATCATTCAACATTATGTAGCTCCCGTTAGAAAGCTGACTAAAATTGGATTTATCACTGCTGCTGGAGAACCTTGCAGATGGCAGGATAAGTTGTTCGAAGAACCTTCACAGGCTCCATGTAAATTAGTACCCTGGCATAAAAGTGTACCGCTTAGTGCGCTTTTGCATTGTGTACCACTAAGAAATACTTCTTTTCCGCCACTCCAACATTTGTGTGTGTATGGTAATTCCCAAGTTCACTTTATGTATTGCTTACCCAACCTTTCATACAAGGCAACTGGTATATGTTTCAAACAGTATTGAAATTTGAAAACTGTTACAGGCAGAGTGATTATCCCATGTATTATCCATTCTGTTGCAGGCTTTTCTGAAACAGTTAATGGTAATCTTTCCAGTTATTGAATGCTCAGCACCGTATAGTCTGCTCCTCTTTGTGCCAAAGTGATTTGTTTAAATATAAGGTTAAATACAGAAAACAATGACGTGGTCTTGATTAGACGCCATGGCACATATCCAGAACAAAGATTTTGTCACGTCCAGCCTACATCTTTGGAGTCCACTGGGCCTACTACTTATTATCGGCCACATGATGTGGTTTGACCAGGTCGATGGATATGAACCTGTTCTCTTTTCTTCCAGCAAGGGGCGGCATTAATCACTGTTCTTGATCCGTGGATTGCTAGCACAGGTACTGGTTTTCTCTAATAAGGCCTAAATTCCTTCTTATTCGCGATCTTTTCTCTGACTAGATCCCCAATATTTGGAATCCAGACAGGCCTTGCTGGGACAGGTGGTTCTCCTTTAGTGGTCGTTGGCTTCTGTATTGTGTTGCTTTGACTTCTCCTTTTCCCGTTAAAGTCCTGCAAAACAGCCAAACGGTCTATGATATCAAAGAGTTTTTGTTCCACCACTGAAGTGTGACGATCGAGGTCCTGGACAAGCATTCTAGTACCAAAAAGGATTTCATATGGAGTGATTTCACCCAGAGAATTTCTTGGCAGATTATTTAAACTATGTTGGACACTTATTAGATATTTGACCCTCCTCGTCAACTGAGCCTAATACCCTAGCTGTTATAGATGGCTTTATGTCCCGGTTTTTTCTTCCCACTACAGAATTCCCCTCAGGATGGAATAGACTTGAATACCGCAATGCAACGTCCAAATTGGCCATGGCCTCCATGTAAGCTTTGGAGCTAAACTCAGGACCCTGGTCAGAATGTAGCATACCGACTGCATATGTACAGATAAAGACTCGCAAATCTTTTATAACAGTTCGGGCGTCAGCCAAGCGCGGAGGCCACATCCAAATTAATCTTGAGCAGGAATTCACTGCGACCATGATATGTTTGTAGTTACCATCCCTCTGTAAGGGACCATAGTGGTTCAGGTAAACTGTCGAAACTTTCATTTTCTGGCAGATTTCACATTCCAAAACATAATTTCTGGTCTGTTTCCTCATGCGCGGCCACCAGTATCTTTGTTTTAATAATGACACTATGGAAGAAACACCTGCGTGTGCAGAGGCAAGCCCTTCATGCACTTCTAAGATTAGTCTTAATCTATGTTCCATGTTTGGAATTACTCTATCCCCCACTCAAGGGATTTGAGCAAAAGCAATCAATCAATCAATCAAGGAATTTGTAGAGCGCGCAACTCACCCGTTAGGGTCTCAAGGCGCTGGGGGGGGGGGCTGCTACTGCTCGAACAGCCAGGTCTTGAGTTGCTTCCTAAAGGTGAGGTGGTCCTGTGTTAGCCGGAGGTGGTTGGGGAGGGAGTTCCATGTCTTGGCTGCCAGGTAGGAGAAGGATCTTCCTCCGACGGTGGCTTTGCGAATGCATGGGACGGTGGCCAGGGCGAGGCTGGCGGAGCGCAGTTGGCGGGTTGGTGTGTAGAATGCGAGCCGGTTGTTGAGGTACTTGGGGCCCGCGTTGTGGAGGGCCTTGTGTGCGTGGGTGAGGAGTCGGAATGTGATTCTCTTGCTGACGGGGAGCCAGTGCAGATTCTTCAGATGGGCGGAGATGTGGCTGTGGCGGGGGATGTCCAGGATGAGTCTTGCCGAGGCGTTCTGTATGCCCTGTAGTCTTTTCGGGAGCTTGACTGTGGTTCCCGCGTAGAGGGTGTTTCCGTAGTCTAGGTGGCTGGTGACGAAGGCCTGGGTGACATCTTCCTGGTAGAGGTGGAGATCCATCGGAAGATTTTTCTGAGCATGCGCAGGGTGTTGAAACAGGACGATGATACGGCATTGACTTGCGTGGTCATCGTGAGGGAGGAGTCCAGGATGAAGCCCAGGTTGCGTGCGTGGTCGGTGGGTTAGGGGGCGGTGCTCAGGGCAGGTGGCCACCAGGAGTTGTTCCAGGCCGATGGGGACGGTCCCAGGATGAGGACTTCCGTCTTGTCTGAGTTCAGTTTCAGACGGCTGAGCTTCATCCATTCCGCGACGTCCTTCATTCCTTCCTGGAGGCTGGCTCTGGCGGTGTCCGGGTCGTTGGTGAGGGAGAGGATCAGCTGTGTGTCATCGGCGTAGGAGATGATGTTAAGGTTGTTTTTGCGTGCGATGGCCGCAAGGGGGCTCATGTAGACGTTGAAGAGGGTGGGGCTGAGCGAGGATCCTTGTGGGACGCCGCAGATGACTTCGGTAGCCTCGGACCGGAACAGGGGGAGGCGGACTCTCTGGGTTCTACCGGCGAGGAACGAGCTGATCCATTCTAAGGCCGCGCCTTGGATTCCGGTGTCGCTGAGACGTTGTATTAGGGTGCGGTGGCATACCGTGTCGAAGGCCGCTAAGAGATCCAGGAGGATGAGTGCGGTTGTTTCCCCGTTGTCGAGCATAGACCTGATGTGGTCAGTGGCTGCGATGAGGGCGGTCTCGGTGCTGTGGTTTGCTCGGAAACCGAACTGCGACGGGTCAAGGGATCCGTTAGTCTCGAGGAAGGCAGACAGTTGCTTGTTGACCGTCTTCTCGATGACTTTGGCAGGAAACAGGAGGAGTGAGATGGGTCAGAAGTTCTTGAGGTCTGTGGGGTCCGCAGTGGTTTTTTTCAGGAGAGCGCTGAGTTCGGTATGCTTCCAGCTCTCCGGGAAGGCGGCAGATGCGAAGGAGCTGTTGATGACGTCGCAGAGTTGGGGTGCGATGATGGCGTTGGCTTTGTTGAAGATGTGGTGTGGGCATGGGTCTGTGGGGGAGCCGGAGTGTATGGTGCTCATCGTGCAGGCGGTGTCTTCCGTGTTGACCGGGTTCCAGGTGCAGAGGGTGGCGGTTGGGTGCGCTGGTTCGGTGGTTGGGTGGTTGGTCTGTGCGCCGAAGCTGTTGTGTATGTCGGCGATCTTGCGGTGGAAGAAGGAGGCGAGTGCGTTGCAGAGGTCTTGCGATGGTGTGATGTAGTTGTTGCAGGCGCTGGGGTTGGAGAGCTCTTTAACAATGCTGAAGAGTTCCTTGTTGTTGTGGGTGTTGTTGTCCAGGTGCTGTCAGTAGGTAGTTCTCTTGGTGGTGCTTGCGGGTGGCGTTCCTGAGGGCTGTCATGTTCTCTGCTGTCTGGTCCCGACGCCAGGTTTTCTCCAGGGAGCGGCAGATTTTCTTTGAGTTTCAGAGGTCTTCCGTGAACCACGTGGCTTTCTTGCTGTGGGGCCTGCTGGGTGGTTTCTTCAGTGGTGCGAGTTCGTCGGCGCAGTCGGTGAGCCATTGTGCAAGGTTGCGGGTCGCTTCGTTGGGGTCCGTCGTGATGGTGGGAGGGTTCTGGCTGAGGGAGGTGGTGAGCTGGTCGGCGATGATCTTGCTCCAGCTTTTGCGGGGGGCCTGTTGTGGATGGTGGTGAGTCGTGGTTTTCTTAAAGGAGAAGTGGACGCAGCTGTAGTCTGTCCAGTGGAGTCTGGTGGAGCGGCTAAAGGAGATGTGCTTGCTGGAGGATAAGACGGGGTCAAGCGTGTCGCCGGCGTAGTGGGTGGGGGTATTCACTAGTTACTTGAGTCCGAGTTTGGCGAGGTTGTCCAGTAGGGTGGTGGTGTTGCTGTCATTGTTGTTTTCCAGGTGGAAGTTGAGGTCTCCTAGGAGGATGTAGTCTGGGGAGGTGCGGGCATACGAAGTCTGCGATGGGTTCGCTGAATTGAGTGCGTGGTCCGGGGGTCTGTAGATTAGGGCCCCTCTGAGGGTGGTCCTGGGGTCGGTGTGTATCTGGAAGTGCAGGTGTTCGGCGGCTGTGAGGGTGTCTTCCGAGCTGGTCGTGACACAGATGGTGTTTCTGTAGACAATGGCGATGCCTCCTCCGGTTTGGTTTTTGCGACCCTCCGGGTGATCTTGTAGCCTTCAGGGATGGCTATGGCGATGTCGGGGGCTGAGGAGGCGTTCATCCAGGTTTCCGTGAGGAAGGCATCGTCCGGTGCTGTTGTGTCTAGGAGGTTCCAGAGTTCGACTGCGTGCCTGTTGCCGGAGCGGGTGTTGAGCAGGATGCACTTGAGGTGGTTCTTGCTTGGTGGGTGCTGGCCCGGGTCGGAGGCAGGTGAATTTGCACTCTTGACAGGTGAAGGGTCTGTGGGTACGTTTCGGGGTGGCCAGGTGGCAGGCGGGGTTCCGGCCGGTGTTGAGTGCGTGGAGGCTGGTGGCATCGTATATTCGTCGGGTACGTTGGCATCGGCGAGATCCAGGGTTCCTGGCACTGGGCGCAGTCCAGGCGTGGACGGGCTTGCCTTTGGCGCGCAATCGGCGCGCGCCCGCTGCGCGTGACCGCTGCGCGTACGCGTGGACTCTACCATACGCAGTGCGGCGGGAGGGAGAGGCATCTGGGAGCGGGGTGGCGCAGGGTAGGACGCAGAGAAGGGGCGGGCCCGCAGGGGAGCAGCGGCGAGGAGGGGACAGAGGCAATCCCAAAGGGCAGGGGCGAACGGAGACACAGAGGGCACCAACAGCGGAAGGACACAGGGGACACACAGGCACAAAGGGCACCAACAGCAGAAGGACACAGGGGTCAAAAAGGCACTAAGGGCACCAACAGCAAAAGGACACAGGGGTCAAAAGCGACGAGGCGGAGTGAGGGAGACCGGGCGCACTCAGGGGGAGCCGCGCAGCGTGTGGGGAGACCGGCACCGACCAAGGTCAGGTCAGGTCACAAAAGGAACATTATTTACATCAGTTATATATGAATACTTGATTGGAAAGCCTTTTGGTAAACGTTTACCACTGTCTTTGTTGGAAGCGGTGACAGCCTGCATTATTTTGCTGTCTATTTTTGTTTTTGAACAAGTAATTGCAGCTACGGAAGCCGTTTGCACAGCTGCCTTCGCGGCTTCATCAGCCAATGAATTCCCCTCAACGTAAACGCCATCACGCTGATGACTCAGTGTACGGATCACGTGAGTCTTTTGTAGTTCTTTCTGTAATTGAACTACTTGTTCCCAAAGCAACTTATGCTTGATTGTGCCACCTTTTGAGTCTTTGAAACCATTTTGAACCCAGTTCTGCAAGTATTCATTGTAAGACTGGATGCAGTAATACGAATCGCACACTAGGAGTGTGGGGAATTTGCGATCGGTATTTTCAAGCGCCATCTTGAAAGCCTGTAGTTCAGCTCACTGAGCTGTACAGTCTCCGAGAGATTGTGTTTTTGTGACCATAGGTAGGAATTTACCATTGTGCCAGCAACCTTAAACGATAGCACACGCAGCACTATAAGCTTGTTTACCCCCAATTGCTGGTTGTGCGGATTCGTCTGTATAAATTATACATTCGTACTATTCTAGAGGCAGAATCTCAGTTGGCAGAGGACATTCTTGTTCGTATTGTAGAAATTCTTGAGTTTTCAAGTAGGGGTCAAAAACGTATTCAACGTCTATTGCAGCAAGAGAGTTAACCCATTGTATCCATCTTGGATGTAAAGCCATTGCATTCGGAATGCTTCCTTTTGTCACTGCCTCCAAGGCAGGTACAGGAGTAATGACCATTATGCGTTTACCCTGTACGAGGGTTCTCTCTTTTGCTACTGCAATTTGAACCGCAGTCAGACTTTTTTCTGTAAGGTGAATTTTTTATTTCAGCTTGTGTGTACAAGTGTGATTTATAAGCAATTAGTACTTTTTCACCTGCATTAAAGGTTAAGTACATAATCCACATTTTCCTGGGATTATGCTGATTACAAGATTGGGTACGTTTACGCGTGTCTGTAAATGTGATGTTGCTAACGTCTGTTTGCACTGAACGCAACATTTCTGTGTGTTTTTGAGTCCAATTAGTAGTTTGAAATCAGGTTTGATTAATTAGTAGAGAGGTTTAACCCTTTCTGCGTAGTTTAGAATGTAGTTGTTCCAAAATTCAGGAAACCTGGAATTGACTACGTTTTTCAGCGTTTTTGGAGGTTGGAGCAGCGCACATTTTGCTAAAAAATTGGCTGCCAGGCGTTTGCCTTCACTTGTTAACTCCTATCCTAGAAAAAAAAAGTTGAGGTGGGCAATTCTCGATTTCGTAAAATTGTATTTGTACCCTTCAGAGGCGAATCCAAGTCTAATGGTATTCACTCTGTTCAAGTGCCCGTCCAAATCATCGTCTGTTAGATAGATGTCATTGACATAAGAGAATGCCTCATCATCATACGTTTGTAGTAACTCTGTTACTCTAGCTGAAAATAATCCTGGACTATTCTTGAATCCCTGGGGAGACGACAGAAATGACGTTGTGTCCCCATAACTGAGAAATCGGTCAAGTTCCTGCTTTCAGGTGCAATGTTTTGACAGAAGAAACCCTTAGAAATATCTAATGTGGTTTTATATTTTTGTGCACGATGTTATTCATCAGTGCGGCACTGTGTGCATTTTGTACTGCAAAGGTTTTGCAACAAGAGTTTAAATGTCTGTAGTCCAAAACTAGACGATATGTATTGTCTGGTTTGGAGACAGGAAACAAAGGATTGTTCATGGACGAGGTGCATATTTCAATCACCTCTTGGTTTTCCAGTTGATCTAATATCTCCCGGGCCTGTTTTTTAGCTTCTTGCTTAACTGGATACTGCCTCTGTGCAGTAAATTGAGTTTTTAACTGGATTTCATGGTTAGGGGAACCTCATCCCATCCTACATGATTTTTATATAATGCTGGAGCCTGGGTTACTGCCCATTTTCTAGCATATGTGTATTTTAAATGAATTGGAATGTGATCCGAGAAGGCTGGCGTAATGATGTCTTCACCGTGTGGGCACTCCTGACAAATTTTGGTGGCCAGTCTTTTTCAGCTAGAAGAATGTCAAACCCTTAGAGAGCTTCTCCCAAAATAGTGCTCTTATTTTCCTAGTTATGTCCCCCTCCATCCGGAGCATTACTTCATATAACTTATGGGGTACACTAACCCTGTTATCAGCTGTTTCAACTTGGATGTACTCATTCAAGCCCACTGTCTCCAGATGATCCTTCAAGATCTTGCGAGCTATGGTGACTTCTGTTGCGCTGTCCAGCATTGTCTGGGCCCACTCCCCATTCTTGAGTTGTGTCCTCAAGATCCTCTGCATGTCTGATTTTTAGATCGGCTACCTTCTTTTTGGTGAATTGGGTTTTCTTATTTTTTGGAACGTGTTGATCGTCTTTGGACTTTACGCCTTCTTCCTTGTGTACTGACCGTCCTCTTCTTTCCGATTTCTGTGTGGAAGTCTGAAAGGTACGAGAGGAACGTGTATCAGTATCTTGATATCAATCAGGTTTTCTCAAATTATCCCTGTTCCTGAGGTTATACCTCTTTTCAGAGGGCTCCTTTTGAGGAGACCTTCCTCAGGACTGAGAGCGCTTCTCATTAGTAGTTTGTTTAGTATTTTCCCACTTCTTTTTAGGAGTAGTGAGAGTGTTTTTAATAAAGACCTTTTCAGGACTTTGTTAGTTGGGGCTTTACTGGTTTCCTAGTTCTTCATAGGATTTTTCAATTATTCTGGCAAGTTCATATGGTTGCTCAGTTATGTCAATTTCCCTTATTTTTTGGCGAATCGCCACAGATGCTGCCTCACCTTTAATATTAGCTAATATTATAGCTGAACCAGTTTGAAATCTTTCAGTAATTTCATACCCAGATTTAAAGCAGACTCTGCCCCGTATTAATTTTGAATCTGTTACAACCGCCATAGATGGAACACCATGTGTTTTTGTGTAGATTGCAGCAAACTCTGTACCCCAAGTGTCGCAGTCCTGCACGTGTGGTGCGACCCCCATTGGTAAACAGATTGTTAAAATTCTGTGTTTCTCATGAGGTGTACTGTCAGGAAATACTGCCTCGATTTGAGTAATTTTTGAGCTATCCAGAATGGAATTTGTTCCCTCTTTGCGGGTAATTTACCAATGACTTATTGTATAGTCTGTGGTGTAATTTTATTTGTGTTCCCCTGGTGAGGGGTTTGTTGTGGAATCCTTATAGGAGGTTGGACTGTTAGAGTTTGCATAACATATTGAACCAATTGTCTATGTATTTTTATTAGTTGTTTTAGTTGAAGTAATAGTTCCACACCTGACATTTCTCCAATGGCAGGGTGTGGTGTATAGCTGGCTAGTACCGGCCATGTTGCTCCTGATGTACCTAGTGCCCCAAGCCTGGTAATGTTATTTTGATGTTGTAAGGCGCCTTTAAACCAGAGCTGATGCTCCTTTTAAGTTAGTGGAATTTCAATGTCCTCAAAAGGAACGTATTCCGTTGGATTATCCTCTACTTTGTAGAAGTGAAACACATGCGATACTGCATTTGCTTCAAGGAAAATTATCCATCAATAGAATACCTCTGTCTGCATATATTCATGTGCCTCTATGACAAAAATTACCCCACCACCTCTTGATGATAGACCATTTGTTATAAGCTTTATAGTGATGGTTTTCCTTAAGTTTTCCGTGATGATTATTGCATCCAAATCGGATTCTTGGAAACCTGTAATGTTTAAACACGGATGGTCTGCAGCTGCAGCTCCACAGGTTCTTGTCGTTCTACCGGTCTCGCTGTCGCTATCTGACATATTGTTGACTGAAAGTTTGCAGAGCAAGTTTCAAGGAAACAAAGATAAGGTGCACAATATTTTGGAACACTGTATCCTTCAACGTTGAACAAACCAAAAACTAATACATAGGATTTTTCGCCCTACTTAGTTATTGGGGACAGTTTATCTTTCTACCCACTCCAGACGTCTACTGGAGTATTTTACAGAAAAAAGGGGTCTCTGTGAAAAGCACGACTGAGGTACTCTAGTATCTAGCGTTAAATTAGTGCCTTACCCCACATTGGGCGCCATGTAGTGTAGTTCCTATATTCCCAATAGACTCTGCGCATTGGAATAACATATCCTATAGATGTAACAGAGGACTTATGGCTATTAGGTCTCTATTGAATATATTAGACTTAATTGTGAGTGCCAGCTAGCTCAGAGGTCACTAGAAAACTTTCTTGAATAAACAAGAAGGGATTTGTTTCTTCTGACAACCGCATAAACATGACAACTTTGTTCCCCCAAGAATAAACCTGATCTTGGAAACAATAGATAGATATTTTACTCAGTCATTCGTGCATGCTTCGTTTCATCGGAGGTGCAGAGAAATAGAGAGACCGGCGTATTCAATAAAAGGGTTTATTGAACAGTCTTCTTTCTCAGACAAGTAAAATGAACTGCTACAATCGTAATACTGGTTGCAAAGTATAATGCATACATTAAGAAGAGTATTATAGAATAATACTGTAAAAGCATTGTATGGTTCCTAGACAATAGATAAATACATACATAAATAACAAAGGCTAAAACTGCTTCTAAAATACACCTACCCCGATGTACTTAACCTAAGTCTAGTTCGAGGGAAGAAGTAAGTGAGGTGTAGCATAGGTTTAGTTTTTCTTTGCCAAGAATCTAACCAAGATTTTTCTTAGGGTCTAATCAGCTCCGTACCTTGGTTTTAGAATGAAGGAGGTGTGGTATCTCTGTCTCGGGACTCGATTTTCCAACACCCGGCGAGGGGAGCTTGGAAACACTGGAGCTGGATTCGCAGCGAGAGAAAGGACAGCTTCTCTGTCAGTGCATCAGCTGGAGGGTCAGCTTCCTTCAGCACTTGCTGTAGCGAGCTGTGTCGGGCAAGTAGATAGTCGAGCTGCTCCGAACCACCGTGTGTTTGCTAGGGCAAGTGTAGGCATATTTATACCTTGAAGGTGCCTAGTTTGACGTAAAGTCATACATAATAACGTCATCAAAGAACCCCAAGAGAATGGTAGTTCTTTGAAAATGCCATGATTTTGAGGACAAATCAATATTCAAGTAAGGGGATGTCCCTGACTGCTGAAGCCGAATTGTCCAAGAAATCGTTGTGGCTTTTTGGAACTAGTGGAATTAGCCATGCCTGTATTTGGACTGTATGGGTTATGTCTAAACATGGGCAGGATTTCTGTGCCTAGATAAGGGCAATGTGAATTGTACCTAAATAAGGGCATGAATCAGTAATTTTCGTTTGGATCCTAAAAAGCCATACAACACCTCGACCACGTGGAGGTTGGTTCTGCGGCCTGTGGCTGAACGAACGTGTGGGGGCACCCCTTCCTTGGCCACGAAAGGGGCGAAAAGCAGAAGTCTGCTGGCGCTGGCCGGACAGGCCCAAGAACTTGGCCGTAGCCGTTGAGTCCTTGAAACGCTCAAGCGCACGGTCTGCTTTGTCGCCAAAAAGGCAATAGCCATCGAAGGGCATGTCCAGAGCGTGGACTGGACATTCCCTGAAAAATTGGTGGACCTCAGCCAGGCGTGGTGACGGATTGCCACCGTCGTGGAAATAGCTCTGCCCAGCGAGTCCGTGGTATCAAGTCCACATCTGATGGAATAACGTGATGCATCACGCCCCTCAGCAAATGCTTGGGCGAGCCGTGCATGGGCCTCCTCCGAAAACTGGGGCAGCACGTCCGCAACAGTATCCCACAAGGAGTGGGTGTAACGGCCCAAAAGGCAAGCGGTGTTGATAGATCGCAACCCCAAACTCAATGAGGAGAACAGTTTCTTTCCAAACTGATCAAAACTTTTGGATTCCCGCTCTGGGGGAGCAGTCGGGAACGCGGTCTGGGATGTAGAGGCCTGGATCACCAGGCTCTCAGGGGTGGGATGAACGGACAGAAAGCAGGTGTGAGAAGTTAGCCTGGTATATGATGTCCACTAGTTCTAGTGGGCACCTTGCACTAGTCTAATCGACCCTTATTGATGGTGGTTGTGAAGGCAACCTTATAGAAAGCTATCCTAGGGGTAGCAGTGGCGGGAGTCTTCTGGCTAAGACTTCAAAGAGCAAATTAAGCCAGTTGTTTTACCAATTATAATCCTTTGAGTACCAAATGAAAGCACACCACACAAGGTATATATAAAATATATATGTATTTAATCTCAACACAACCCCTCTGCACTCTTTATGAGGTCAGAGGTAAAAGTACAATCCAAGTTACTTAATTACTTAATTAGCATACAATAGTTGCACAGTATACGTTTTGCCCTAGGGGCCTCACAAACCATATACTAAAATAGTGGTATAAGAACAACGTGAGAATTAGAAAGCAGGCCTGGGGACTGTGGAATCGCTGGGGCTACTCTAAATAACCAAAGGTGAGGATATAGGAGGCCCACGGGAGACGCATGCAGTGTCTAAACACAGCCACGGGTTACCATTGACTTTCTATGGGAAACAAACAAGTTACAAAGTTACAATTTAAGGACACTTCTAAATGAACTACTATGGAACCTTTTTAGACTTAGACACTAGGAGGGCCAATACTTTCAAGACTACCAGAGTACTCGTGTTACCTCACCCACTGAAGCCGGGTGCATAGATCTCTTTTGGTGTCGGGTTTCGTCGTCTATTTCAATGTAAGTGCTGCAGGCGACCAGAGGAAAAGTGTCCGGGTGGATCGAAGATCTGTAAAACCTGAAAGCAGAAGGGACAGGATCAGGTCCACTTGCCAGTGACCAGGGCGGCTATAGGAAGATGCCACCAGATGTCGGGTGATTTCAGGTGAAAAGGTGAAGTTTGTCTCTTCAGCCATGAGGACCAGGAGGCGTTGACGACGACTAAGAGCGGGGTTTGAGCTGTCCCACAAAGGATCTAGTTGAGACTGCGGTGTCGGTATCCGGATTGGACCCAACAAGCCTTGGCAAAAGCAACCCATGCAGGATGTCGAGATGGGCTTCGGTGCAGACCAGCAAGGTCTGTGGAACTTCTCCTTTGCAGGGAAGGTGGTGCAAGCCTAGAGCAACTAGGAAAGCAAGTTAAAGTAAAGGATTGTCTTCTTGGGGGCTCACGAGCCAACGGCCTAGGAACTGCAAAGACGCATTGAGAGGAAATACACAAAGCGAGTCCACGGGCCACTCGTGGAGTGTGGAGCTCTGAGCTTCGGTGCAAAAGGTGCTAAGGTCTGGGGCTTCAAGCACCCCAATGCACAACTTCGGGATACCTCTGGAAGTCGATGCAGGTACCAATATGCAGGATGTCCAGGAGTTCCGGTCCCATGTCTCTCGTGTCCGCCACAGGTCTCAGCTTTCCTGTGAGCGAAGGTCGGGTAAGAGATGTCTGGAAGTCCGTGTCCTGTGTAGCAGATTCTTCTAGAGCCTCGAAAATGCAGACCGGCAAAGATGCTGTTGGTGCCTGTCTGAACAGGGTGGTCACTCCTTGACCACAAGGGAGATGTCTTCCGTCTTCCAGTCGAAATGGAACGTCGAAGGTCCAGGATATATGTTTCAGAGTTTTCGTCCAGGATAATCTAAAGTCCTATTTATTTATTTATTTATTTGCTGGTTTTTATAGCGCTATGAATAGACTCCCGGAGGAGTACCTCCGCGCTTATGGCAGCCGGCCTGAGAAACTATAGAGGTAGCAAAGATATTACATTTATTTATTTAGGACAGAATTCGAAGAGAGGGAAATTAGCTAAAATGAGCTAAACAAAAACGGGAGGACTGCATTCCTAGGGACTGGGATCCTATACTTATACTAAGTTTAGGGGTTGGCCTAACTTTAAGGTCCCTCCTATGGGTGGACCTGGGGTGGGGGTGGGTACACCCCTTCCCCTTTGTCCAGTTTCGCGCCAGAGCTGGGGCTGAGTGCCCCAGAAACCGGTTTGAACTGGGAAATGCATGGAGCACCTAGTGTGCCCCAGGCAGTGTCTGGAAAGTATTCACTGAATGCAGCCCTCCCTGCCCCAATAAACAAAGAGCCTGTCTGGGGAGCCAGCACCTCCCTGGGCAGGAAACCTATTGTCCAAGTGTCCCCTGCTGGAGTTTTGTCCGGCAGCAGGAGGGCAGACTCGTGTCTGTGGCAGCAGCATCCATTTTGTGATGCTGAGGCTCTGTTTAACTTTAAACGGGCAAACCAGTAATTACATGTCTTCTCCCTCTAGAACGGTGGAATGCTACCCCGCCGCCAGAACTGGCGGAGGGTAGTATTCCAAAGTGTTTGACACCTTACACGACATGTTTTGATAAAGCCAAACCAAAGTTAGCATTAACCACGAGGATTATAATGCACTTAAGAGTATATGGTATGGCTATATCATAAAACAGCTATAAGGAGATGGTTCCGAAAGCTGCAGAGGGGCTCAGCTCATGCTAGGGCACCCTCTCACATACAACCAAGCACTCTGCCTCCAGGGTTGTTAAGGCCTGCCATAGTAGTGACTTATAGGCGTATATGTGTCTATATGTATATATAGATCTAGGTATACTATATCTAAGTAAGGGTTGATTAAATCACCGTACCTAGGCTGTGTGAACAGACCTGTGGTGTCAGTTTTGAAGGTAAACCAGGGGTGGCACAATACATACTGCAGCCCCTGGTTGGCCTAGGGTTAACCTATGCCCTGGGTACCTATGGTATACTATACAGGGGCTCACAAGGGTGACCGAGTAACCAATCTGGTATGTACCTAAAGTACATGGTATCAACTTAGAGAGAGAACAGCTGGGATGTGGACCTGATTAGCAGGTCCACAGCCACACTAAAGTCGAAAAACCAGAGAATCACAGCAAAAAGTGGGGGTAACCATAGGAAGCAGACCCTACTCTCCTACAGTAGGAATCGCCCGAAGCCGGGCGGTGGCGTCGGGGCACGTTCCGATTCACAGGGGGCACTGTGGAGGGCTTGGACCAGGTGCCCATCAGAATGTACGTGAGGGCTTCATTAAACAGCAGCATAGGCTCCGAAGAGCTTACTGGTGGCTGAAGCACCTCGGTGAGGAGATTAGTCCTCACGGCCGCAGCAGGGAGCTCAAGAGCCAAGGCCTTGGCTGCCCTGTGAAACATCACACCATATGTAGCACCCTCCTCCGTAGCCACGGAGGGAGGAGAGATGAATCCAGTGTCAGGCGATATATCCAGACCACTGGCCTTCCCCAGCTCATCTGCCCAGTCCTGACTTAACTGGCACTGTCGTGCCAGAGGTTCCTCAGACCCCTCCCAGTCCTCCCCTTCTGTGTCCTGAAAAATAGGCAAAAACAACGGAGCCGGGTCATAGGTGAATTGCTCACCCACCAACGCCGGAGACGGCGCAGAGTGGTGCCGCTCCGACGACGGACCCAGACTGAAACCGGGTGTGGCATCGTCCGAAGACGGTGAAGAGTGACACCAATGGGGTCGGCGCCGGCGGAGGAGTCGTAAGGTCAACCGGCATCGACCGGGATCCAAGCCTGGATCCCACGGGGCCCTGCGGCGGCGGGACCGAAGTCGACAACGACGCCGGGGCCGAAGCCCCTGATGGCGCTAGGGCCCGAAGTCAGGTCTGCGGGGCCTGAAAGCGTGCCGGCAGGCCTCGATGGAGGGAAGTGAGTCCTTATGGCCACGAGGAAGTCACGTATCTCCTCGCATGCAGTCCATGGCCCGGAGTGTATGGGACCGGAAGCGACATCCGCGGCACCGATGAAGCCACGCGATTGCTGTCACCCGAACCCTCAGCCGCGTTGTGCGACCGTCTGAGGGTTCGTGCGAAGTCGAAGAAGTCTTCGACTTCTTCTTCCTCAACTTACCGGAGGACTTCAAGCCCGACGAGTGGTAATTGCTCGTTGATGGCTGCGGCTCCGCCACCGTTCACTCGGCTTCCTCCTCAACCGGGACATCGAGCAGCATGGAGCCGACTGCCGGATCTCGAGGAGCTTGCGGGACTGATCCCGCCTAGCCTTCGAGGTCAGGGCCCAGCAGTCAGGGCACGACTTGTAGTCGTGGTCGCCCTGAGGCAGTAGTAACACCAGTGGTGAGGGTCAGTCACAGACATCAGGCGGTGACAGGCATCGCACGGCTTGAACCCAGGAATCCCTACCGGCACTTCAGCGCGCGAAGGGCGGCGTCTAAGTGCTCCGACGCCGTCAACGGACGCGGAGCCGCAGACGACGCCTACGGACACGCAAGGGTACTGCTGACTAAATCTTTCCGGATCCAGTCTGACACCTGCGGATATTCTAAGGTAAGGAATCTAACAGTAACCTATTTCTTTCAGATACAAAACTTGCCCTGAGGAATGTCAGGTGGTCACACCTAGTATGAAATGCTCATCAAAGTACAAAGGTATGTGCCTAATCTTGATGTACCTGGAAAGGTGGCAGAGTCTACAAGACATGTTCCTTTGCTTCTCTTGACTCTGTTACAGAACGTTAAAGAAGCCACAACTAAATTAGCTAATGTGAAGCACTAACTCTGCCACTGATGAGGATAGGATGGGTGGCTCTCCAAAGTGGGAGTGCTAGTGCAAGAGATTTTCTGTGATCAACAGGTTTTCTGGCCATCTTACAGGCCGCATATACCATTTCTTGGGGTAGGAGACACTTAAAACAGTAATCTCGCCACAATTACCTGGTTCAAGAAAACACAGGAAGGTGTCAGTCGATCACATAAAAAAAGTAATATGTAGTCAATTCTGTGAAGCAGACCTCCTCTGACACCAAGGTGCCTCTGGAGTAGATCAGCACATCCTCTCCTACTCTCTAGGAACTATCCTAAGAAGAGTAAAAGCTGTTAAGTGCTATGTCCCATTCCAGGGACTGCCAAGCCTACTGTTCTTCAGCTCTACACGAAGGACCAGCTTTAATAGATGAACTGAATACTGGGATTTCAACAATTTCAAGTACTACTGGGGTTTACAATAAGCCTTCGAAAGAGCAGACATCACATGCAGTGATTTCGATATAAGAAACTGTACTATATGAGAATGATTCAGATGTCAATTTTAAGAGAGAATTCCTACTCCAGTAAATAAACAGATGGTTTCTTGCTTTCTGTTCGTTTTGGGACAAATCTCTTCTTCAACTAAGGTCCTGAATCTGGATTACCATTGATGTCTTTTTTTTGCAGTGGATTATATTGCTAATTTTACTTTTGTTTTTTGCATATGGGAACTATTTTCCTGAGAAGGGAGTATCATTTTCAGTGGTTCAAGAATTGCTTTCACAGTCTTCTCACAGAGCACATAGGGATTATCATGCTGTGAATCTTACTGTGTATCCTGTGTTGGATGGTGTTGTTTTGGAAAAGGTTCTTTATCAAATCACGGGTAAAACAGAAGTGAATTAATTTCTATATGTTTCAAACGTTTCCCTAGATTATGCTATCATTCAACCGAGGACAGGTATGACCCTAGTTATGGGCTATCAGCTAGATCCCAACTCAGGTGGCATGGTGTACAAAATAACAATGGATTCGGATGAGCCGCAAGAGATTACCAGTGGCTGAGATTAATTAAAGCATTCCATTCATCCGTTTTGTGTATTGTCTAGGGCAGCTAGAAACACTTGGTGGAAGGAGAACACGGAACTAGAAACATCAAATGTACTCACCAATATATTCATGTTGGAACCATGTGGGCACGCCATCACTATTCTGCACGCGGCTATTGCAACAAGCTTTTATAGTGATATTTCCTCTGTGAAAACATGCTGTGAGCTTATTCTTGGGACACAGATACCAGAGGTTGAACGGATAGAAGTCCTAGACTACTCAAAGATTGTAACTATGGATCAGAGATTCAAGTTCGCACAAATTATCTACATTCATTAGACTTATATTTCACCAAAAAAGGTGACAAAACTTTTCCCAGGATCATGAGACCTTTGGTCCAGGTGTCAACATCCACAGGATGATTTCTTTCACATGTTGTAGGACTGTGCGCGAATTCAGCCATACTGGTCCAAGATAGTGCATGAAAATGGGGAGATTGGGGGAAGGGGATACCTCTTAATCCTTTAGCGTGCTTGCTGAGAGTTATGACGAGAACCAAGAGTTTATGCTGTTTTATAGATCTGTCTAACTGGTCATGAGAAAAATAGCAATTGGATGGAAGGGAAGCGTTGCACCAAAGTGCTCACTTTGTCTGAAAAATTTACATAGATGGACAATGGCAGAACTGAAAACTTTACGTCTGATAAAGGGGCGAGTTGCTGGGTTCGGATTGGTGGCAAACTGGGAGATTTGTTTGGGCTAAGGCCAAATCGGATGATTTACCACAATAGATTCAATGTCGGGAGAGAAACGTATTTATAATACAATGTTATGGCACAGATAATATGTTGTGATAATATGATGTGCTGTACGTTACGTTGGTAAATGTGTATACTGGTATAACATCTTATGATGTGCTCCTAGGCCCTCAAATAAAAACGTGATTGACAAATATATGATGCTCACTTCTCAGGTTGCAACAATATGCACTCGATGGCCTTACCCAGAAGTTAATAGTAGCCTGGTGTTGTTGCTCTGAGCGAGGAGGAAGAGGGAGTTCTGTATTAAGGGAATTATGTATGTGTTGTTTGTCCTCATCTGACTTATAAATGCAATGTTCGGGCATATGACCAGGGTCGGATTGGGATCACAATTTGGCCCGGGCACTGACGAAAAAAGTGGCCCACATTCAAGGGGCGTGGCCCACAATTAAGGGGCCTGGCCCACATTCAAGGGGCGTGCCCTTTCATGAAACACCATTTGGTTACACACGTCAATGTCCTTGAATATTAGATGTAAATACATTAGGAATTTGGACAAGCATGGTAGTGCACTGTCCAGTGACCAGCTGAAAGAGGGCATAAAAGATCAGAAATTGGATTATAAATTCAAATCTGTTCCGAATAGGGGCCCAAAAATATGTTTGGCCCAGGGCCCCCAAAATCCTTAAGATGTTTGGCACAGGAATGAATTAAAGTGAGATGATACTGTTCTTGCACAGGAGACACGGGGGAAAGGTGACAATGGCCTATGCTGAGCAACTAAAAAAGCAGCAAGGCCCCTTTCTGTCACAAAATGATTCGAGCCCTTCAGGGAAGGAGCACCTAATAAGCAGCGAAGCCCCTGCTATTACTAACCTACTCAGCCTTCCCAGACCTTCAGCTCAGGAGCACATGAACAGCAGTGAGGCCCCTACAATTAGTAAATTAATCAGCCCTCCAGGCCTCAGGGCAATGTCCTGGCAGGGGAGCACAAAACACAGCTGCTGGGTCATCCATCTTAGCAGGGGGAGGCTGAGGTGAAGATGGTGCAAGTTGCAAAGATCACCTGGCCCCCAAAGCGAGACCCATTCTTCCTCGCCCACTATTCCCTCGGCCGTTTTTCTGTGGACCCCGACCCGCCATCTTGTCCATTCCCTCGTCTTGTACCCTTCTCCCTAGTTTCCCCCTTGACGATCCTCAAATGTTTCTTCCCTTTTCTGTTTTGCCTTTTCTCCATACCCTTGTATCCCTCCCACCCTCCCTTGGTGCTGTGACTGCATCCCCCCTCCAACCCCACTTAATGGAACTCTGCCTGAGAAAATCTACTATGTGTGTATATATATATGTATATAGAGAACTCTAATCACTACTATATGAAGTAGACCTTTGTACTATCTACCATTCCTATGTGACTCTTAGAGTATATCCATTCGTATCCCTTCCTTAGGTATTTAGAGATAACTCTAATCACTAGTATATGCAGTAGACCTTTGTACTCTCTACCATTCCTATGTGACTCTTAGAGTATATCCATTTGTTTCTCTTCCTTGAGTGACTTTACTCCTTGTACATTTGCAATTTTTCTTTCTGTTTGTATCTCTTCCTTGTGTGACTTTACATCTTGTACATTTGCAATTTTTTTCTGCTTGTATCTTTTATGTAACGCATGTAATCCTAAGTCCTTATGTTTCGCAACTGATTCTTATGTAAAGCTCTCTGACACCTTCTGGTAAAGTTCGCGCTATATAAAATTGCATTAAATTAAAAACAAACAAAAAAAAACCTAACACTGTTTATGTGCTGCTTGGGCCCCAGGGGGGCTGAGGTGAAAATGGCTCAAAGGCCTGAGCAACACCTGGCCCCAAGGGAGGCCGATTTTTGCAAACAATCACCCCCTCCCAAGCCACCCTCAGCCTGATTTCTTTGCTGGGCAGGAGGTGAAGGAGAGGCCACAGCGGATAATTACTGCACAGTGAAGCTGCATTCATTTCTCTGTCTCTGTCTCCGTGCCCTCTGTGGGACGTTTTTTTTCTCCCCTTTCCTAGTCCACAGAGATCACGGAGACAGAGACAGAGAAATGAATGCAGCTTCACTGTGCGGCTGAGAAAGGGGAGAAAAAAAAACGGCCCACAGAGGGCACGGAGATACCGGCCATTCGGCCGATGCCCTAATGCCCGCATTGCCAATCCGCCCCTGCATAGGACTATTGCAGTGTACTGAGATATGCTAATTCTTGCACAAAGGATACATATTTTTTTTAAACAAATACATAAAAAAAACAACTTGCCAGAACACATTGGATTCCATTCTAAAAGAAGGGAACAATGTAAAAAGAGAAGCTATTTCTAAGCACAAACTGTTAAATAAAATATATAGTATATACTGTAATTGGCAAACGTTTAAATCATCAGGAAACAACATCAACATCAAATTCGAAACCAGGCGGGATGCAATCGTACTTAAATACGACTAGGTACTTAACTGGACCGCAAGTTTGTAATGAATATACTTTCCTGAAAACACGTATAAAAGAAAGGAAAATTAATATACTACTTACGAGTCAAGATGCAAAACACTCTTCCCAGTTCTTGAACATGCAGCCGCAATAATCGACTCAGGTAACCCTGGGAAAGATGAGAAAATAGTTTGACCCTTGAGTTAATTTATTGAAAGTAATATGTTGACTCAATAAATTGAAGTCATCATGGACAAAACAGTACCAAGTAAACCCAAAAGCTTTCAATCCTATTTGATTGTTCTACATTAAAGGTAGCATTTACTTCGACAATCAACGAATTTAAAGGCACAAATAAAAATAGTACATAAATAAAGGCATATCTAAATCACTGTAGAGCACTTTTGAGAGAAAGGGCAGGTGCAAGGGTATTTTAAAGATTGTAGGACATACATTCACAAAACACAAAATAACAGAAATCTACTGCGAATATACCAAATAAATTAAACCTGATTTAGCAGAAAAAAAAACAGAAATGCACTTTGATGAAAAAAGAACACCTTCCCCTCCAAGAACATTTAAAAACAATGAGTTAAAAACTGTTTTAAGAGAAAAGAAAGGGAGCCACAGACAAATAGCTTAAGAATTAAAGAGATAGGGGGCTCGGCTTGGCGGCAATCAAGATGGTCCCATAATACTGCAGCGCTCCTGAGGCATCTTTGAAGACCCCATAAATCCGGCAATTATCCTGCGACTTCACCAAATTGAACGCCAACATCTGCAAGCCGCCAAGCTCCGGTACCGAGAGGTGTGCTTTTCTCTCCTCTATGACGTCTGAGAGCAAAGTGACGGCGGCAGGCGCATGAGGGCCTGCTGGGTCCTGGGAAGCGGAAGGCCATGACTGCAGCACCAGCCTCGCGTGATTGGCGGGCCGGCAGTAGTGCACCCACGGTGGCGGCGAGCCCCGAGCAGTGGCGAGGCCTGAGTGGGCTGCGGGGGGCTCCCCCCTGTGGTCGGGCCGTGCGATCGTTTCTCCCGTCCCCCCAGTGAGCGTCCACGGGGAGTGGCAGCCCTCATCGGATGGCGGCGCAGGGGCGAGATCCCGTGGAGTGGGGACAAGTGTAGGCTGGACGGAGCGGAGGCGACTCCTGAGAGCCCACAGTTTGGATTGGTGGTGAGCGCCTAGACTCCCTACCGGGGAGCACGTGGGACAGCGAGCAACGGGGGTGAGGACCCCAGACAGGCCATGGCGACAGCGGTTGTGAGGCCACCGGCGCGAGCTCAGAGTCAGGCGATTGAACCCCGGAGAAACTTGGAGCGGTGGTGGAGGTGCGGTGCCCTGACTGGAGAGGAGTGGCGTGAGGCCCCTGGAAGGATGCCCGGATATCGGCCAATTGGATAGGCGGTAGGTCCCCGTGAAGGACTTGCTATCCTAGTGGGGGGCGGCCCTAGCAAATCCCTGGCAGAGAAGTTGAGAGGCAAGAGTGCTGGAGGACTCGTGGACTGTGCAGTGGCGATCGCGGTGGGAGTGCAGTGATACTGGGAGGCCCAGCCGAGGGTTCAGCATTTCTTCTCACGGGTGTTCTCAGGAGAGAGCGATGCTGGCGCTGGGAGACGAGTGCCGTGTGGCGGTGGGATACTCCGGTGCGTGAATAGGTGGCGGGTAGCGTCCTTTGTGCTCCAGTGGACAGTACCAAGCGCAGCAATTAAGCCCAAGAGGTCCACGATGACGCAGACCAACACCATGGACAATTACACTGCTGCGCCGGGTGGGGGAACGGAGACCCATCCCGGGAACCCGGCTGAGCCCAGAGAACCTTCATTGTCCTCCATAATTCAAGCCATACAGACTTTAGGTACCATGCTGGAGTCGAAGATTGATAAAATGTCCGTAGAACTGACGCTCCAACAAGTGGACTTAAAAAGGACCTCAGAAAAGGCCACTCAAAATGCCACGGACATTGCAGAACTTCAAAGCATCACCAAGCAGCTGCAGCAGCAAGTCCAGCAACTCACACACCAACAGAAACTGGTGGCGACCCGGCTGGAAGATCAGGAAGGGAGGGCCCGGAGGAATAATATACGGGTGGTGGGAGTGCCGGAGAAAATGGAGGGGCCAAGCTTGTCCCTATTCCTGGAGCATCTAATATTGAACCGCCTTCAGCCCAAACGCCTGTCAAAATTTTTCGGCATTGAACGGGCGCATAGGGCGCCAGTCCCGCCGCCGCGTCCCGGAGCCCCACCATGAACAATCATCACGCGGATCCTCAACTATAGAGAGAGGGACGCAATTTTGCAGGCTGCCCATCAACATGGAGACCTACGTATTGACAACGCCACTATTAGACTCTTTACTGATTTTACGCTCAAGGTTTAGCAGGAAAGGGGGTGGTGATGAACAGAGTGTCTGAATTAAGCAGACCACTCTTACCCAGTCCAAAGATCAGGGCTTGATCCATCACCGTTATTTATCTCACTGCCCCATCCCAGCTCAGAACCTGGCTATATGCAAATCAGTCTGTCCCTGGCCCAGTGCATCATGGGAACAGGGCAGACTAAACTACCAAGCCAATTCTTCACCAGAAAGGAGACAAGCTACCGGGGACCGGTTTCTGGCATTTCAGCCATCTTCGGCCCGGCTTGCTTGAATCCTGATGGAGCAGTGAGAAAGGGACTCATGTCTGAGTATACCCTGCCACACCTATAGTGGCCAAAAACGATTCAGACAAGGGGGTGGTGATGAACAGAGTGTCTGAATTAAGCAGACCACTCTTACCCAGTCCAAAGATCAGGGCTTGATCCATCACCGTTATTTATCTCACTGCCCCATCCCAGCTCAGAACCTGGCTATATGCAAATCAGTCTGTCCCTGGCCCAGTGCACTGAATCATTTTTGTCCACCATAAGGGTGGAAGGGTATACTCAGATGTGAGTCCCTTGCTCATTGCACCATCAGGATTCAAGCAAGCCGGGCCGAAGACGGCTGAAATGCCAGAAACCGGTCCCCGGTAGCTTGTTTCCTTCCCAGTAAAAGAATTGGCTTGGTAGTTTGGTCTGCCCTGTTCCCATGATGCACTGGGCCAGGGTCAGACTAATTTGCATATAGCCAAGTTCTGAGCTGGGATGGTGCAGTGAGCTAAAAAACGGTGATGGATCAAGCCCTGATCTTTGGACTGGGTAAGAGTGGTCTGCTTAATTCAGACACTCTGTTCATCACCACCCCCTTTTCTGAATCATTTTTGTCCACCATAAGCGTGGAAGGGTATACTCAGATGTGAGTCCCTTGCTCATTGCACCATCAGGATTCAAACAAGCCGGGCCGAAGACGGCTGAAATGCCAGAAACCGGTCCCCGGTAGCTTGTTTCCTTCCCAGTAAATGAATTGGCTTGGTAGTTTGGTCTGCCCTGTTCCCATGATGCACTGGGCCAGGGTCAGACTAATTTGCATATAGCCAAGTTCTGAGCTGGGATGGTGCAGTGAGCTAAAAAACGGTGATGGATCAAGCCCTGATCTTTGGACTGGGTAAGAGTGGTCTGCTTAATTCAGACACTCTGTTCATCACCACCCCCTTTTCTGAATCAAGGTTTAGCAGGAGCATCGATCGTTCGACGGAGTAAAGAAAGAGCTTCGCAAACATGGAATCAAGTACATGATGTTCTTCCCGGCGCGTCAAGATCCTGGCGAATAAAAGTCCTTTTTCACATCCTCGGAAGAAGTGCATGCTTGGTTGGAGGAGCACGGACACTCGACGGGAGGCCCCAGGCAAGGGGGCAGCTGGAGAAGTGCCCCAGTCTCCGACTTCCTGAGCGGGATCCATTGGGCGAAATCGTCGACGACAGGGCAGCCCTCGATCGAAGGGCAGGAACAGAGCCCGTAGGCCTTGCCGGACATGGGGTGAAATGGCGGAGTCTGTCGTGGTGGGATGACCGCCACATGAGAGCACGTAATGTATATCGGCGCTACTGTGTATGGACACACAGACATTGATGGGAAGGAGGATATTGATTTTTAGGGTGGTCCCCGGGGGGGGGTGGGAGGGGGGGTATAACAGTACTTGTACATATTGGATCGAACTGCTCGATTACTTTGGAGGGGGGGGGGAGGTCATGGTCCTTATCACTGGGTGTGGATACTGTACTTGGGACATTGCCCCCTGTCACAGAACATGGGGAGATGGCTAATGCACTATGGTGATGGGTCGGGTGAGAGTCTCAGGCGGGAGATTTAGTTGTAGCACTCATCCCTAGGTTTTTCGTTGTAAGGGCTACAGGCACTCTGCTTGTTGGGGGATGTCTGGCCATGTTGGCCGACGTAGCAGGGAGGGAGGAAGATGTGGGGGCTTGGGGGGTGAAGAGCTACTGTTTATGTTTTGCAAGTTTGCTCTTGTATTGTATACATGTTATGGCTCCATTAGCACTATCAGTGGGCAGGCGGGAGGTGGGAGACGGGGGGGCTAGGTTGCCATCCCTCACAATTGGTTTGTTAGATGACTGCGATGCAAACTCCAAAGACGCAACACGTTAATGTAGTATCCCTTGAATGTAAATGGCCTGCAGAACAAGATCAAGCGCACTATGGTGCTTCAATATCTTCACAGACATGCCCCAGATATTGTCCTCTTACAGGAGACTCATCTGTTAGGGAACCATTGTAAGGTTCTTGACAGATTTGGTTACACCCTGCGCGCACATGCCGTTTTACCACGGGCTCCAGGGGTGTGGGGATACTTATCAAGAACTCCCTGCTGCTGATCATAGGGCGCCGGTGGTTAGATCCCTTGGGGCGCTACGCGGCGTTGTCAGCACAATGGGAGGGCCGGACGCTTAACCTGGGCTCCCTCTACATCCCTCCGAAACTGCACACCACCACTCTCCCCGATATTGGGAAACTGCTCTTAGATATGCCTACTGGGACGTTGATCCTCGGGGGAGATATGAATGAAGTCATGGCGAAGGACCTTGATATTTGCAGACTCTACTGGTCAGGGGGGGTTGAGTCACCTTCGGGATTTTGTGCAGGCTATGTGCCTGGTAGATCTATGGGGGGCGCAGAATCCACAAACTAGGCAATACACACATATATCTGCGGCTCACGGTTCGGGGTCCCGGATTGATTATTTATTCACACATGGGCCTCTTCCGGGATGGGCATCCTAAAGCAAGAGGGATATCTGACCATTCCCCGGCGGGGGTGCAGTTGACGGGTCCAAGGCGAGATTGGAATGTCCCCCCCCCCCCCCCCCCTCCCCGGCTCAACACCTTTTTATTCAAAGATCAGGAGTTTCAGGAGAAGTTCCGGGAGAGGGTAGATCAATATTTTGCAGTGAATGTGGGCTCAGTTAGCTCTCCTGGGAAAGTCTGGGAAGTGTATAAGACCATGGCCAGGGACTTTGTACAAGCGGAGGTAGGACGACGGCGTAAGGATAAATATGCCTAAATTGAAAAGTTGGAATTGGAGCTACAAGCTATAGAGGGCGAAAAGGGCAAACCCAGGAGCAGGAACAGGATAGGCAACATAGGGCACGCCTCCTGGGCGTTTGGGTGTGTATCGAGCAGAACCGCACCACACATACTCCACATGTTCATCGAGGCAAAGCAAGTTGGGCAGCTTCCGAGGGATCTACGGTCGGCGACGATTGTAGTTATTCATAAGGCCGGCAAACCGCAAGGGATGTGCAGCTCCTATAGACCCATATCCCTCCTTAACTACGAAACGAAGGTCCTTGGGAAGATCCTGGCCACAAGACTGGGGGGATTGTCCAGTCGTTGATCCACCCGGATCAGTCAGGCTTCATGCCTCACAGAAGCACGCGGCTCAATCTGCGGCGTCTGATTGGAGTCATGCAGGCGGTGTCTGCGCGTCCTGAGGTACCGGCGGCCTTGTTGTCCCTTGACGCCCATATGACTTTTGACAGCATAGAGTGGCAGTAAATCTACGCGGTCTTGGAGAAACTAGGATTCGGAGACAATTTCCGATCGTGGGTGAAGCTGATGTATACAGAACCGCTAGCGAGGGTCCGAGTCAATGGTGCTCTGTTGAGGGAATTCCAGCTGGGGCTAGGCATGAGGCAGGGCTGCCCCCTTTTCCCAACCCAATTCGCCCTGGCGCTGGAACCGCTGGCCCACTGGATACGGACGGACCCTGGGGTGTGGGGCATAAATTTAGGAGGAGGCTGAGAGGAACGCATATCGTTATATGCTGATGACATCTTATTATATGTACAGCAACCGGCTGCATCCATTCAGAGGCTGATGATTATTCTACACGCGTTCGGGGAATACTCCGGATACCGCATCAACTGGGTTAAGTCCCTGGGGCATGTCTTGGCGGGGCCACAGCCGCAGCTAACTGACGATTGCAGGGGTCTGGTCAGGCAAGAGATATTCCGCTATCTGGGTCATAACATCAGATACAGAGTTTCTTTGTCTGAATGTGTTGGCGCAACTAGAACGGCTTCACGGTGACGTGGAACACTAGAAGACCCTTCCGCTCTCCTTGATGGGGCACGCTGTCTAATTTTGCCCCACAGGAGGAGCCTGCATACAGGGTGGACCGTATGGTCCTAGGTAGCGGTACCTACTTAGCAGCTCTTTACACCAAGGGTAGGCGTGGTCGGACCTTGCCGCCACAGACGGCAGTGGTAGTGGGTGTGGGGGTGTGGAAGCGGGCGACTAAACTACTGGGTTGGGAGGCGAAACTCACGGAACACACGCCATTAGGGGCTGGCAATTTCCTCCCGTAAGTTGCGAAATCGCGGGATCTACTTCAGTGGAGTCTAATCGGTATTGATGTGCTGGGGGATGTGTGGAAAAGGGGGGCTAAGGTGGACTTTGCGGTCCTGCAGGCAGAATTTCAAATGGGGACCTGAGAATTTTTGTATTATCAGCAGCTCAGACACTCCATACATGCACACATGAGCCAGGGGGACCAGTAGCCTGAATACGCCCCGCTCGAAGATAGGCTACTGCTAGACCCCATGATAGATAAAGCTATCTCCCTTACTTACAAAAAGCTCATTAACAACCTCCCGGACCCACTTGGACCCCTGCAAGAAAAGTGGGAATCAGATATCGGGCTGCTGGAGGATGATGATTGGAAAGAGGCCCTGCAGTGCCCCCGGGAGGTGGCGATTCGCGCCAGATTTAGGCTGGTTCAGCTACTTATCCTTCATAGGTCATGCACCCCACGTACGGTACAGTACAGGATTGGATATGTAGCTTCACAATTTTGTTTACGGGGATGTGGGGAGGAGGGCACTTTCTTCCACATTCTATGGGAATGCACCAAAATTTGAGCATACTGGACCAGACTGACAGGTATAATGGGAGGAGGTGATGGAGACGGAGGTCCCGCTGGAGGCCCGATGGCATGTCCTGGGGGTGACGGGCGACATTACCTGGACAAAATGGGACAAGACATGGCTGGCCCTGGCAAGTATGGTGGCCAAGAGAAATATAGCGAGGTTATGGGGGAGTGATCTATTGCCAACGGCGGAAGAGTGGGAGCGGGACTTGGACTGGTGCCAGAGGGCAAAGAAGGTTATCTATAAAAGTCGAGGTTGCCCTAAGAAATGGGAGAAAATATGGACGGCATAGAGGCGATACAGGGGGGACTGGATGGACACCCAAATTGGGTCTACAGTGTATTAATGTGTTGTATGCTAACAACATTATACTTCCTGTATGAATTGTTTGTAGTGAAGAACACACTGCTCTATGTCCTATCTTGGACATCCTGGTTTCTCTCTGTGGGCAGATGAGTTGGCACTTCAGGCCAGGGTCCCTCTATTAGTCCTGCTCCCCATCCTCACTGAAGTCCAAGTCCTCCTCATTGTCTTCACCAGTATCCTCTCCTGAGGTAGACAGACGCCCCTGCACCTCCTTAAAGGCTTTGAGGGCCACCTGGAGGTCCACTATGGTGGCCCTTCTGTATGCTTTCAGTCCACTCTGAAGAGTTTCAGCAGCTCAGTCCTGTTAAGGTCATCAAAGTTGAAATGGTGAAAAAAGAGGGGTAAGAGTACTTACATTTTGAAAAGGGGGGAAACAGCCAATGGAAAACTAAGAAGAAATTAAAAAAAGAGGTCAGGCTGATGTCAAATTATTTAACTGAGATTTTTGTGTAACACAAATCGCTATGTGGTACTGCAAAAAAGCAAGGCCTGATCCAAACTGCTTAATACTAATGTTGGAAATTGGATTCATTGTCGACTGGGGTGTGAGCCCTTGTCAAGCAACAGCCATAATCCCATGCAGGGTGAACCACAAAAAGTCACTAAATTAACCTGTGCTTAGCCCTGGGTAGCTTGACACAAAAAGCAGTCAGGCTTAACTTAGAGGCAATGTGTAAAGTATTTATGCAGTACACAAACAGCAATAAAGTGAAGACATAATACAGACATAATACAGGAAAAATCCCAAAACAGTTTAGCTAGAGTACATTTTAAGAAATTTGACACCAACATGACAAAAAGAAACAGTAGAACCAGATTTATGAATGTTTGTAAAAACTAGCGCCAAAATGATCAAAGTGCCAACCGTGGACATCTAGTCTAGTAAAACTGGGACAAGTCTAAAAATATGGCCGATTGCGATGGAGCTCAGCTCAAATTACAAGAAGTGGATTGGGCCTGTTAATCGCCTACCTTCGTACTTGGAAAAATTCTTGGGAAAAATGTTCTAAGAAGGTAAAGTTCAGCAGGGCAAGGCTGCAGGAGGCGTTCGAGGAGGGAGCGTTGTTGACGGATGGCCTTGGGACGAAGCCGTGGTGAAGCTTTCTACATTCAGACTTAGTCTGAGATGAAAGTTGAAAATCTCCAGAAGGACGAGGTAGAGGCAGTAGCCAAAGACAGTTCCGCGAGGTCGGACACCCCTTCAGAGAAGGACTGCTGAAAGGGTCTTGCTGCTGTGGAGAAGAATGTAGCGGGAGAAGCCGCAAAGTCATTCCCAGGTGGATAGGCAAGAAGGTTGGTTACAGCATCCTCCGGGTTTCTCAGAGCAGTTTTTAGCCAAAAATGTTCTAAGTTCCCAATTTTGTTGATTTTGACTATCTGGGCACCTTTAGCACCACTTCCAATGGTCCAGGACTAGGGAGAACCACATAGAGGATCAGGTCTAACTCAGGCTGGATCCAGGTACGGGTTTCCCTGTGGCTCTGAACAGCAGGCCAGCAAAATCGTGCTAGTGAGTCACTCTGGAGGTCCTGGGACAGGTGAAGATCCAGTCTTTGTCCCCCGGCAGACCAGCAGGATAATCAGGGCAGGAATCCAGCTGTAGCAGCCCTTCAGAAGAGCACTCTAGCAGAGCAGCAGTCCTTCCAGCAGCACAGCAGTCCTTCTTCCTGGCAGTGTTCACCACAATGTCTAAGACATGAAACATGGCATAGCTACCATGTCCCAATTGGAAATTACAGCTTATTAAATGTAATAAAACATCCAAAATGTTATCCTATGGGAGAAGTAGGCCTGATAGTAGTGTAAAACGACTTTAGGAATCTTTCACTATCAGGACATGTAAAACTTAAAAGTACATGTCCAACCTTTTGATTATGCACTGAAAAAAGAAGGGAGGTCCCCGTATTGTATCCAATCTGGGACAAGGGGAAAATAAGCCAAAAAACAGGATATGTCCCAACTAAACACAGACAGCTATGTCGGTATGGCTAATTATACCAGTAGGGAAGATAGATCACATTCTAATAGAAACCACACCATAGGGAAAAATATGCTGAATGTCACTTCAGTGAATCTACACATTACAGTATCATCAAAAGTCACAACTTCACAACATTGATTACAAAACCATGAGTCACTTTACAAATATTAAGTACAATTTATTTCATGCAGTTGTCGCACAAATACATTTAAAATTGGAATAAATCCAAACACAGTAAAAAGTTTAAAAACAACAAATTATATATTCACATGTCCAATACAATTGGAGATAAAGGTTTGAGATAGTTGTCGACGCAGTGTTTCGGTTTTCTGAGATTACAACACCTTCTTCAGGACAATTCTCAACTAAATTCTTTTAGTCAGGGAAACGACTTCATTGATTTCTATTTCTTTCTTTAGTGTATCAGGGCCCAAATGAGGATAATGGGATTCTGATCCTTACTAGGTTTTCAAATTAACCTCTCTTAATGGAGTAAAGATACAGGGTGTCTAGAGGAGCCACCAGAAGGGTACCTTGATATCTTGGTATATTAAGGGTAAAAAACAATTAGTGGCCAGGCATGAAATGCTGTTACTTTAGCGGCATATGGTTTCTAGGGGTTGTCTTCCTTTGTACGTTGATCCATTAAAAACAATCTTTTTCAGTTACTTTGGCCTCCCTGTTCCTTCTGGATTAGCACTGCATGCGTCCCTTGCGATTCGAATGAAAAAGCCTTTTGATTACACAGTATCCTCCCCTATGGCCTACCTAGGGCTTACCTTAGGGGTGACATATAGAATAAAGGTGGTTTTTATAGCTTGGCAAGGGGTTTTATTGACAAGTCAACATGGCAGTTTAACACTGTCTTCAGGCTGCAATGGCAGACCTTGGACACATTTTAAGGTGCTGCTTGAGTGAGTGGCACAATATGTAGTGCAGGCCCACTGGTACAATTTTTTTTACAGGCCCTGAGTATAGGGTTTACCCCTCTATAAGGGACTTACAAGTAAATTAAATATTCCAATTGGAAGTTGTAGTCCACAACAAAAAATTGGACACATTTCAGCGTAGTCGTGGAACTCGCCAGGGGTGCCCTCTCGCACCCCTACTATTTGCGTTGGCCATGCAACCTCTTGCGGCATGGATCCGAAGAGATCCAGTTATCCGCGGACTGCGCTGGTCCCCTGAATGGGAAGACTGTATTTCCCTATGTGCGGATGACATACTGCTGTACCTTGCCTCCCCCAAGAAATCCCTAATTGCGGTCCTTGACATCCTGGCTATATTTGACAGATACTCCGGGTTCAGTGTCAACTGGAAGAAATCCCTCCTTTATGTCATCAGGGGAGATCCGCCCCTGAAACCGCGAAATTGCCCAATACGTATTTCTAAAGAAGGTTTTAAATATTTGGGAATATTCATCTTCATAGATCAGACACTCCGCTATAACAGTAATCTTGTCCCACCACTGCAGAGGCTCAAGCGAGATACAACTAGCTGGAAAGCACTTCCTCTCTCGATGTTAGGCAGTTTTTAGATGTGTTGCAAAACTAGTCCGATCCAGTCCCAAACTCGTACTTTAGAGAGATTGAAGGGCTTCAGCAAGATCATTGTGGGATGGGAAACCACGCATCGCGCTACACAAACTCACACTCAACTGGTATCATGGGGGCATCAGCCTACCAGACCAAGAAATATTGTTGGGCAGCACATCTTGCAGCTATTAATCACGACATATATGGTCGACCTGATGACCCCGGACATAACAAGGATAGGTGGCTCCTCCCTGGGGGATCTACAATCGGGTGCTCTATTCAAAGCCAGATAAATATCCACTTACGGGCCCTATTATACACTCGGCCGATGTCTGGCATTCGGCCAACAGATCACTTGGGTGGGGGCAGAAACCCACACTAGCAACACCGCTGTGGGATTCCCAAATGCTAAGTGACTTATGGAAATCAAAGGGATTTGACAAATGGGAACTTATTGGGATTTCGCATATCAAGGGCCTTTGGGATAAGGGAGAGGTGAAGCCCTTTACCACACTTCAACAACAACACGAACTGGCGAATTCAGAACATTTTCGCTACACACAGGCCCATCATGCACATCAATCGCTTCTCCCAAAGGGTTCCTCCCCTCCTGAGGCCTCCCCACTGGAAGACCGGATACTTTACGGTCATTTATCCCCAAAAAAACATATCCCTAATTTATAAAAAACTGATTAACAACATGAAAACCCCCCTCCACGCACTGCGGGAAAAATGGGTGAGGGATGGCACTGAATTGGACGATGAGGAGTGGCAGGAAGCAGTGTCCTCGCCGAGAATAGTTGCAATCCCAGCACACCTTAGATTGGTACAACTCAAAATCCTCCACAGAGTCTATGTCACGGGACCACAACTGCTACACATGGGAGTACCTGGGGTGGGAGGGCCCTGCAGATGGGGATGCACACAGTTAGGTACATTTATCAATATAATTTGGGAATGCGAGCACATCCAATCCTACTGGCGAAAGGTACATGATGTAATCAACAAAGTACTAACAGTCACTATCTGCCACCTCCGCCTCGTAGGTGCCTAGGTCTGGGAGCCCACAGACCTAAAAATGCATCTAACGCAATGGATTACGCTTGGGCTAATGGTAGCCAAAAGGAATATTGCACAGCTTTCGGGAGCGGTGCATGCACCTACAATTGTAGGCTGGAAAAAAGACCTTGATTGGTGCATGTACAGGTAAAAGAAAGTCTACATAGTCCGAGGATGCTGCCAAAAATTGTCTAAAATCTGGAATCCCTGGAATTCGTACCAGGGTAATATATGTAACCCACCCTGTAGCATCGAGAACGATGAGGCCCTGGAAAGTAATATCATATTTGTAATCACTGTTTGTCTCCAGTGTATACACACATGCCCAAACCTTTGTACAGTATGTTTTATGTTGATGATTGTTAATAAAAACAATTATAAAAAAATATATATGCCAATTGGGTATAAGCCAATATAATTGTGTTTTAGGGGAGTGAGCCGAAGCACTTTAGCACTAGTTCACAGTGGTAACATGCAGAGTCCTAAGGCCAACAAAAACAAGATCAGCAAACTTCGAGGAGGGGAGGCAATATGTTTATGGGAAAAACAACCCCAAGGCTGACAGTCAGTTCTAACACTGCCTCGATAGTTGTGGTTCATTCTCGGGGGTATTGGATAATTTGATTTCTAGAAAAAATTAGCAGTTAGAGTAAGGGCAGTTCTTACATTCAGCATGGTGTAGATCAGACTAAACCACTACCATAAGTTTGAGATAGCCAATGACTCTGTGACTCTAATATCTATATGGTTAATAGTAATAGATAGAGTCCTTTGACCGAAAAGTATACATAGATATTGGTACAGTGGCTCTTACATGCTGTCAAATTCTCTATTCTTATGTTCCTACTTATTAATGCTGCTCAGTTTCAGTGTTATGACAAGCAACTAACTGGAGAAAACTGGGAAACCAATAAGTGCTGGAGAAAATACGCATACTCCATGATCACCTGCACACCACAGACACAAACAAATTTTATTTATCAAGAACTACATGCCCAATCAAGAGTGCCATCAGAAGCTGTAGGGCACTTTATTTTTTTGTTACAGGCACAGCATTCCTAGAACACTTGAATACCTGAGGTATTTTCGAAAGTCAACACTGGATTAACTTCAATGATCTAATCCATGTTCTGCTAGCATCTGCTTTTCATTTGCTTTGATAACACACTTTGTGACTTTAACACAAAAATTGAAAGAATTCTGAAAAATATTAGTTAAAAAATCAAGGGCCCGATGTAAAAAATAAAAAAAGAACAGCGACTCACCAAAAGCTTGCAAAGTGCTTTGTGAATGGGAAAATGGTTGTAAGCCATGTACAAGAGCCATTTGCAAACCATAAATAGTTAATGTGAAGCTAATAAGCTGTTTAGAGAATGTCTTGTGAACTTTCGACCCACTGGTACTATGAGACTACTGGAAACATGCTTATTATGGAAACTGAGCTTTAAGAGTGTGGGGAAGGGAACAAAAGAGACTGCAGGGTGAAACTGAAAAGCAGACTAGTGTACAAAAATGCTCAGTAGGGAGAGTCTTGTAATTGACAATATTTTACAAAATAAAATATAAATGAAAAGCACTAACAGCAGTTTATTAATGCTTTTAAGGGCTTTTTATTTGGATCGGAAGATCCACAGTGGAGCACACGCGGGAAGCAGAGAGTCCTGCAGTGGACCATCGAAAAACGTAACAAATTGGGCTTATTTACAGTAAACATGGAAAGGGTTAAAAATAGTGACCATTTCGAAGTGGTATAACAAAAATAAAAGATGAAAGGAAGTATGAGATTTGCTAAGTACAGGAGTACGACAGAGCACAGTGGGAAGCGTAGCCGTTATTGGTACTTATGTACTGAGAGAGAAGAAGGATTGCGGTATTGCTGACTTGAGATTTGCAGTGGAAAACAGATGTTGACAGATATTAAAACAAAAGTTGGACAACAGCAAAGAGATTTACAGGTATATTAATTAGGTTGTACTATAAAAACATATATTAAAAAAACCTATTATTTGTAAATATATATATATATATATATATATATATATATATATATATATATATATATAACTGAAAAAAATGCAGGTTCTAGACAATACAGTAAAAGATAAAATAGAAGGAAGGTAAAAATATAGTGAGCAGCTAAGGAGGAAGAGGAATTGCTATACTGAAATATAGTTATTCTTTTAAGCCAGTATGAATGGATGTGTTTGAAATTAGATGTGGTGGTTGCTTATAGTATGCAATGTCATTGTATGCAACTTGTCCCACTCACACAGTATTGCAGCCACTTACACACCCAGTTACACTTTCACAAAAGCACTTATGAACCTACCACTCATATAGCCAGACAGTGACTGACACTCAGTCACACACCCATGAAACCATTCACACCCATGTACTCACCTATACACCCACTTATAGTCATTTACACACCATATGCACTGTCACACCCACTCACACACCTATACACCCACTTAGATAGTCAGTTACACATGCACTTGCCCACACACCCAGTTATACAACCAGTCACCCACCCATTCAGCCTCTCTCATACCTATTTACAAAACATACAGCCACTCACACACCCATTCAGACAGCGATAGAGGCACTAACATTTCCACTCACACACTCACATAGCACCACTTGCACAGAGTTACACACCCAAACACTCACTAACACAGCCAGTTATCTATCTACAAGGCAACTTACATACCCACTTAGACACCCATACAGTCACCAACACACCCAGTCACAGGCACCATACAGCTACTTACACATCCAGTGACAGACCCACAGAGGCACTGATACACTCACATATCCACTCAACCTTCAACACACCCAGTCACCCACCTGTATACCTAATCATATACCCATTTATAGACCCACACGTACACAGCTTGTTACACACTGACATAACAACTTATGTAGCTACTCACTAGCTTATAGTATGCAATCTAATAGCATGCAATGTAAAGTTAAGTGCATTATATATTTTAAGATATCTACGTTTGTTTAAAGACGAATGGAAGATGGAATAGTGGGTGAGGTGAAAAAATTGTTACAATGTTGCTTGCTGACAGCATCCACCAACTGAGCAACAGATGAGAGTTTTAGTACAACTGGCATTTGTGGGGATGGAAACCATCTAGTCACATGGTGAGGGACTCACAGATGGCCCAGTTGCTAATAATGAGGCACTGGCTTCCCTCTCTCTCATCATCCTGTAATGAGTCCTTATAAATATGGTTTACAGGGTTTTCTACATAGAGGATGTGCCATGTAAATACTTCTTATCCATACCTCTTGACAGTTTTTTGCTGCATTATTACATTGGACAATTTTTGGAACAAACATTCTTTATCCCTGAAAGAATGGAGAAATATTTTTAAACATAAGAGAAATTCCTTGGTCGTGATAAGTCTTCTTCTTCTTTTCCTGCTCTTCCCCTCTCTTCAATCTTCAGCAGAAGATATCCTGACTTTAAAACTCTGTACTTTTGAAGTCAAGGGAAAAAACAGGATGGAGAAGTAGTTGTCAGTCTGTTTCCAGAGGTTTGTGAAACCCAAATAACGGAATTAGGGTGTGATTTGCAAGGTGGATAGGTGGACACATTTTATCCAATAAGAAGTTTAGTTTTAGGTGTGTTCCTGGAATCGCAGAGGATTTGTGGTGGCATTGCGGCTGATTTACGAATCCATAAAATGAATACAAAAAGAGAAAGACTTGTATTGCATTTATAGAAAAACTACATAAGTTACCTTACACTGATTTGTTAATTGTTACTTTTAAAATGTATAATAAGAATAAATGTGTTAATAAAATGTATTGTATATTGCTAAATTGAACTTATAGTTGAGATTGTCGGTCAATTTATAGTTGAAATTGTGGTACAATTTATATTTTAAAAAATTAAATTTACAAAAAAAAAGTTACAAGGAAGTTATAGTTAGGAAACAGCATTAAATAAATCATAGAAATTCACTTAAAAATCCAAAGGTTACAAGGACATTATAGTTAGTAAATATCATTTTTTTAAACATAGAAATTCACAAAAAAATCTAAGGTTACCGGGATTGTATAGTTATGGTCAGATTTTACACACATAAAACCATAGAAATGTAATAGTTATAGTTACCTGAGCTACCTATAATTTAGGGAACCCTCTATGCACTGCTTATGACCTCACATATTAAATCACTCATGAGATGAGCAGTGACATCACTGGTGGCATCTAAAATGGTAGCATTGTTATTGCATATAAAGAGATGCTGGAAATGCAGCTCCCTGTGTGCAAAGCAATAGTTTCATATCTTTCCCTGCTCGCATGTCTGCTGGCAGGGAAAAAGATGAGACTTCTGCATTCACTGGGCAGGAACACTTCGACAGCTGGCTCCCGCAGGAACCGCTGTGTTTGCTTTGGCTTGGCAGAAGCGGTCACAGCTCCTGTCAAAACAAACAGCTATGTCCCGGGGGTGGGAACCCTGGACACAGCAGGAGCCAGCCCTGGGGGTTGGCAGTGCAGAGGGCCATTACTGGCTGCTTGCGCCCCCCCCCCCCGAATCTGATTTCACAGTGGATCATTTCAAATCAAGCCCGGGGGCCTGCGCCTTTTTTCGAATTCATTTTAGCCAGATCCACTGTGTTTTTCTGCGATTATTGAAAAAAATACCTCCCAGGAGAATCCCAGGACCAGATCTAGAGGTTCAAGGTAGTCCTACCCTGCCCTCTTTTTTTAAACAATTTTTTAGGACTCGGTTGAAGCAGAGTCCCCAAGATGGCTGCCAGGACTTCCTTGTTGAAGTGTTGGCAGCCAATCAGATTTGAGCGCGGGGACTGTTGGATCGTCAGAGGATCTGCGTGGGTAGATATCCAAATTTGGATTTATTTTAATATCTCAAAGACTATTGAACAAATTTGCAACAATTCACAAAAAAGTCGCTTTCTGAATCAACAGCTACCTTTCTGCCAAATTTGGTGTAACTCAGTTCCCCTGTTTGGGCTGTAGTCTAGTCTAAAATCTCTATGGGAATTTGCATGGGGAAAACGTGTTTTCCCCCTCCCTTTTTTTTCTCGCCCCCCTGCTTGATGGATCACCCCGAAACTTTCAAGACAGCAGCTGAAGTGAGTGGCAAACTAGTTATGAAATTGCATGAGGATTCATCAAAAGGCACCAAAGTTATAGGCAAAACAAAAAATGAGTTTCCTGTGGAAACTAAGTCCTAACTAGAACTATTTACTGGCGACCACCAGTAAAAAAATATCTATCTATCTATCTATCTATCTATCTATCTATCTATCTATCTATATATATATATATATATATATATATATATATATATATATATATTACCTACTGGCGTTCGCCAGTAGGTATATATAGTTAGGATTTTTTCCCTATGGGACTTTTGAAAATTCTATGTCTAATAACTTTGGCGTTTGTGGATGGAATCGGCTGAAATTTTCAGGAAAATGGCACATTTTGTTTCTGAGCAGCCCCTGAAAATTTGGTGGGGTTTCGTCAAGGGGGGGGCTGAGAAAAAAGGGGGGTCCCAAAACGCGTTTTTTGCATTGAGTTTTCCATAGGGCGGTTGGACTCACTTTTAGCTCGAACGGCTGAATGGATTTGCACGAAACTTGACAAAATTGTAGGGACTGTTAGCCCGATGTGCCTTTGCTAGGTCTCAATATATGTGCTCCAGTAGTTTTTGAGAAATTAACGTTCAAACCAAGATATATATCTGTAACAGCGCTCTGGGCAGCGATCCGGTCCGCTTACTTTTCGCTTATCGGAACGCAGAAAGCTGATTGGCTCTCCGGTGTCTGTCAACATTCTAAACAGTCCGGAGCGGACGCCATCTTGTCTCTCGGTAGGATCGAGAGAGAAGAAGAGGTGGAAAACGAAGGGGGAATTTAATGAAAGGGGGCAAGGTATCCCCCTCTTGACCTCCTAGGAATGTTGTTGGGGTTATTAAAGGGTCCCGTGGGGAAAATAAAAAAAAAATGATTTTTCACGGTAGAAGCGCGGCCGCGAACTGGTAGCGAAACGGGAATTCGCCATTTTGTGCTTCGTAAATTAAATTACTAGTTATAAGTGGGTACGGGAGACGTATCCTAATCCCCTATGTTTCCTGAGGGTGGGTGAGGAGGCTGATATATGTTGATACATCTCTTCCAGCGGCTGTGCGTGAGCTTTTTTTTTTTTTTTTGCTGCGTGACAGTCCGGAGCGGCCGCCATCTTGTCTCTCGGTAGGATCGAGAGAGAAGAAAAGGTGAAAAACTAAGGGGGAATTTAATGAAAGGGGGCAAGGTATCCCCCTCTTGACCCCCTAGGAATGTTGTTGGGGTTATTAAAGGGTCCCGTGGGGAAAATAAAAAAAAAATGATTTTTCACGGTAGAAGCGCTTCACGGGCCGCGAACTGGGCCGCAAACTGGTAGCGAAACGGGAATTCGCCATTTTGTGCTTCGTTAATTAAAGTACTAGGTATAAGGGGGTGCGGGAGACATATCCTAATCCCCTATGTTTCCTGAGGGTGGCTGAGGAGGCTGATATATGTTGATATATCTCTTCCAGCGGCTGCGCCATCTTGCCTTTTTTCGAATGCCACAATTTTGTCGTGCACGGCAGCCATTTTAGATGCCAGGCTGGTCCCAGGCTATCACCTACCCCTGCGGATGTAGTTTATGGCCCCAGCTGTAGAGAATTCAGACATGCCAATTCTCCTGATTCAGGCGTGTGAGTACTGATTTCAGTGCTAGTCTCCCGCCTCCCGATTTCTGCAAGCAAAAACCCGGGGGCATATTACTAACAACTAGCGATAATTTTTGTCTATAACTTGTTTAGAGACAAAAATTATCGCCGCAGATCGGCGATTTTTATCGCAGATAAACCTTGCTATTATCGCAGAAAAGTCAGCGATATTCATGTATTATCGACCTAATGCTCTTAGCCATGTTATCCACCTCCCATTGGATAACATGGCTAAGAACTGCTCAGGGCAGGTGTTAGATTTTGGAGATATTCGCGCTTAGCGCGAATATCTCCAAAAGTTGGTAATAGAAGGTAGCGATGTTAGGGACTGTTTCCAGTCGCTAACATCTTGGCACGCCACTTTGCATGTCATTAGTGATAAGTATCACTGACATGCAAAGCCGGGCCCAAGATGGTCGCTATCTCCTTTTAGGTGTCACTAACTGGTGTTAGCGACAGCTTGATAATAGGGAAATAATTTTATCTCCGCTTTCATGGTTTTTAAAGCCAAAAAAGCGGAGATAAACCCCCTTGATAATATGCCCCACGATTCCTTGGGGGTTTCAGCTGATAGGGCTTGGTATTGTGTTACATGGTAATTTTTCCATGAAACGTCAGAGGGTCGATGTAGGGGTTCTAGAAGAGGTGATAAACCATTTAAGCCTCATGAACAAGCGCATGGTCTTTTAAAGATTTGTGAAGTACTCGGGGCGGCGGTGTGTGTGTGCCCTCTTTCAGGAGCGGGCGGGGGGGCACTGCCAGCAACTTGCCAGGTCAGGTAGTGTTCAACACGTGCATCACCCTTTCTCTGCCTGCTATTGCGCTCCATGCTTCGGAAAGGTAAGAAAAAGAACGTGCATTTGAGTTTGAAATGTCCGATCCTGCAGCAGCACACTTCCAAAGCCCACACATGACAATAACCCGATTCAAGGCCCCATTCACCCGTTTTTCAAAAAATAGATAACACTCCAACAAAGTAAGGTTATAAAACTTTATTAACTTTTAACGATAATGAACAGAACAAAAACTAAAAACATTTAAACATTTATTAACACAAAAAGCAACAATGGTTAGAAGCTGTCTTTTGTGCGAATAGTCCCAAGGCAGCACAACGTGCAGAGTTCTGGACGGCACCCAGGTGATGTCGCCTGGGTGCCGCACTGGTTTAGGGATCCTACAATGCTGCTCCGAAAATTGGCGTGGGGCGTCCCGGGTGGGGCGGGGGGAGGCCTCGTCAGTAGCGGTCTGTTGTGCGAATAGTCCCAAGGCAGCACAACGTGCAGAGTTCTGGACGGCACCCAGGTGATGTCGCCTGGGTGCCGCACTGGTTTAGGGATCCTACAATGCAGCACAGAAAAACAGCGTGGGGCGTCCCGGGTGGTGCGGGGGGAGGCCTCGTCAGTAGCGGTCTGTGTCCAGTGTCACATGGCTGACACAACATGTACGACAGGCACCCAGGTGATGTCCAGTAAACTGCCGCACTGGTTTTGGTATCCTACAATGCTGCTCCGAAAATTGGCGTGCGGCGGCCCGGGGGGGGGGGGGGAGGCGGCGTGAACGGGCCTCCCCAGGTGGCGGCCATTCAGCTGTTTACCGCCCGCTCTTGCGACTACAGCGTCTCGCTCACCATGTTGTTGAGTTGCTCCCACTCTTGCAGTGCAGCGATAGGCGGCTGCCACATGACTCTTAAAATGGCGGACGGCTCTTCGGTTTTGGGCCTGGTCCACTGAAATGGCCCTGGGACACCTTGGAAGTCGGACGCTTGCCTGCTAGGGCTTGGGCTCCATTCTCGAAAAGCGTCCCCTCAGCCGTGAAGATTGTATAAAAGTCTTGGGGGCCCCCGACTCCCGCAGGCTTTCGGTGGGGAGCGGCTGCCATGATTGCTCGCGGAATGACCACGACGGAGCCACGAGATGGTGGTGCTCTCATGCTGACGCCAGCTTCAGTCTGAATGATCCAGAAACAAGGTGGGGCTTTCATCGTTTGGGAAAAAAAAATGTTCTAAACCAATGAAAAGTGTTATTTTTAGGTCATATGACCAAGCCTTCCATCTTTAGGAAACCAAAAGTAAAATGAACCAATGAAAAGTTTTATAAACAAGTCACATGACCTGTTATGCGACATAGGGCTACAAAAAGCGTAGAAAATCCGTTGGCACGTGAGGCGGCGTCAGTAGCGGACCGATGTGCGAATAGGCCGAAGGCAGCACAACGCGCCGAGATCCGGATGGCACCGAGGTGGTGTCCAGCAAATTGCCGCACTGGTGTGGCCATCCTACAATGCTGCGCCGAAAGACGGCGTGTCCAGCTGAATTGCGGTCACTGTTGCGGTACAGTGACTCGAACGCGCCGAGATCCGGATGGCACCGAGGTGGTGTCCAGCAAATTGCCGCACTGGTGTGGCCATCCTACAATGCTGCGCCGAAAGACGGCGTGTCCAGCTGAATTGCGGTCACTGTTGCGGTACAGTGACTCGAACGCGCCGAGATCCGGATGGCACCGAGGTGGTGTCCAGCAAATTGCCGCACTGGTGTGGCCATCCTACAATGCTGCGCCGAAAGACGGCGTGTCCAGCTGAGTTGCGGTCACTGTTGCGGTACAGTGACTCGAACGCGCCGAGATCCGGATGGCACCGAGGTGGTGTCCAGCAAATTGCCGCACTGGTGTGGCCATCCTACAATGCTGCGCCGAAAGACGGCGTGTCCAGCTGAATTGCGGTCACTGTTGCGGTACAGTGACTCGAACGCGCCGAGATCCGGATGGCACCGAGGTGGTGTCTAGCAAATTGCCGCACTGGTGTGGCCATCCTACAATGCTGCGCCGAAAGACGGCGTGTCCAGCTGAGTTGCGGTCACTGTTGCGGTACAGTGAGTCGAACGCGCCGAGATCTGGATGGCCAAGTTTCAAGTTTCATCTGGCAGTTTTTCTCCATCCCTCCTGGATCAAAGAAGGTGAATGCTATGCTGTCCTATGGCAACATGAGCATCAACCTGATGAATACGGCATTCGAAAATCATAAATGCCCTAATGCACCCAAGAAGTAATTTTTTTTTTGCTCCAGTTGAGCCGTTTTCAATGCCTGTTTTTTGTTGTTTCCCCTCCATCAAGAACAAAACAAAAATACAAGGCGCTAAGATCCGAATGGCAAGTCCTGGATGTTGAGTGCCTCAGTTGAGAGTTCTGAGCAGTGCTTGTAAGACTATCTGAAGTTTATTATAAGAATCAGAGTAAGTTGAAGATTGTCTGAAGCTTATTTGCACCTGCTGCAGCTTCACTAGGTCCGGCGGAACTTTTTTCCTTTTCCTTTCTGCTTCTTTTCCTACAATGCGTTTCATCTGAAGACACGACCAGGTCCCTGAATGTGTGCAGGGGGACGCTATTGATTGAATGAAAATGGCGGCTTGACACAAAGCTGACTCAAGCGTTACTGTTGGTGCTATACAGACAAAAATTGGTTTTCAGTTTGTACATTCTTCAGGTTTTTTTTTCATCCAAGTCTGATTGAGAGTTTGTAGAAAAATGGCTTCAGATTTTCCACATACTACTCTTCAACATTCTTCCTAAATGTAACAATGTGAAACTCACTAGGAGAACGGCTGTTTCTGTTTCCTTTCAAAATGCTGCCACCAATATTTTCTGAATGGAAGACATCATCTTGTAACATAAAGGGCCGAAAGGGGTTCTGGTCTGGCCGATGGTTGGTGGAGACATTTTGACTATATCTTGGACCTGCCCGGCCTCGCCCAAAATGGCGCCGGTATAAATGGGACTCGTAACTCTTTGCCCGCAAATGTATATCTAGAAAATGTTATTGTAAGTGGCCCTGTCGTATTTTAATTACAAAATGTACGTCCACCGATACCGCAACTGTTAGACACCTTTGTTCTTGTCACCTAATGGCCCGCTCGTTACGTTCTTCTACAGTGTAAATGTCTCCTCATCATATACGATTTGAGTTTGCTCCGTGGCCGGCCCACGTGGTTATAGGCCCGTATTTGTATACTGACATTTTCACAATAAAGGTTTTTAAAACAAAACACGGTAGTAGTATTTTCATTTGTAAAGTTTTTACTTTTAGTGACTGTTTTCGAATCAGTAAAAGGCAAGTGAAATAAAGCAGTCCAATTACATGACGGATAAAAGGTATAATATGTAGGAACGCAGTAAAGATAAATGGTCAAGGGCAGTTGTGTTTTTCATGTCTGCAACATAAAGTGGTCGATAAGAATCTGATAATCAGGCGTATCGGCGACTAAGACAGCAGGCCGAATCTCTTTTACTCAACGGCTCCGTCATGGAAGGAAGAAACGCCCTTTTTCTCGAAAAAGGAATATATTTTACTTGCAAGACAGTTGTAAATTTTCCGGGAAAGTACATTAGCCTGGAATATTATAACATATGTTTGAAAAAAAAATATTGTTCGAAAATAATAAAAAGCGTAATTTTTAGGTCATATGACCAAGCTTTTCATCATTAAATTAACAAAAGTAAAATGAACCAATGAAAAGTTTTATTAACAAGTTACATGACCTGTTATGCTTACGTTACGCGCTGCGCGCCGCGCCTCGGATCACTTCCGGGTGCGCTAACGCGGCGTGTCATAAAACGCATTACGCGACAACGTAGGTCAAGAATATAGTCTAAATGTCTCCACCAACCAGCGTTCAGAACACAACCCCTTTCAGCAGTCCAAAAAGTTCTGTTAAATGACAACAGAGGGGACAGGCAACAAGAACCATCAGTCAAAGAGGGGAGGGCAAGTTCTTCTCTTCCGGGTCATGTTGGGGCGCTACCGGAACTGATCGAATTGGTAGTCTACAGTGTTTCTGGATGTTTCAGACTAAAGCTGGCGTCAGCATGAGACCACTACCATCTCGTAGCTCCGTCGTGGCCATTCCACGAGCAATCATGGCAGCCGCTCCCCACCAGAAGCCTGCGGGAGTCGGAGGCCCCCAAGACTTTTGTAGAATCTTCACGGCTGAGGGGACGCTTTTCGAGAATGGGATCCAAGCCCTAGCAGACAAGCGTCCGAGTTCCAAGGTGTCCCAGGGCCATTTTAGTGGACCAGGCCCAAAACCGAAGAGCCGGCCGCCATTTTGAGAGTCCTGTGGCAGCCGCCTATCGCTGCACCGCAAGAGCGGGCGCATCTCAACTACATGGTGAGCGAGACGCTGTAGTCGCAAGAGCGGGCGGAAAACAGCTGAATGGCGGAAGAGGCACAGTGTAGCAAAAGCGGGCGGAATGGCAACTAAAACGATAAAGGGGCGCCTCACTACAGCTTGTCTTCAGGTCAAACGGATTGTGGGACAAGGTCCAGAATTGAAGAGTCATCAAAAGGCAAAAAGTACCGCCGGACCCCGGGAGCCGGCCGCCTATGTCGGGGGCGATCTCAGGCTACACCAGTGCTATAAGACTTGGGGAGGGTGTCGGAGCCAAGCGTCTTCTCCGAGTCCATGGCCATCACAGCGCCCCTCAGGGGCCTCCGTCAAGCTGTTTAGGAAGGTAACATATCATATTGTTTTCTAATGCAGTCAGGTCCACAAACGACACTCACTTACTTTGAGAATAGTGAAGCTGCAGTAGGTGGAAATAAGCTTCAGACAGTGTTACAAGCGCTGCTCAGAACTCTTAACTATGGCACCCAACATCCAGAACTTATGCTATTTGAGAATGGTAGTGACATCGAAGCATCTCAGGGACCAAAACCATTAACGTACTTTCACGTATGAAAATCTTACTTGGGGAGGGGGCAGGAGCGAAGCGCCCCCTCCCAGTCAGCGCCACCACACCGTATGTTGAAAATCTGAAGCCATCGTTCTACAAAGTCAACCAAACTTGGATTGAAAAATCTAGAAAAATGTACAAACTGAAAACCAGTTTTGGTCTGCATAGCATCAGTAACAACGCTTGAGTCAGCTTTGTGTCAAGCCGCCATTTTGATTCAACAAAGCACAGGCATTGAAAAAGGCTGAAATTCAGAACTCTAAACTATGGCACCCAACATCCAGGAGCTTGCTATCCGGATCTTGGAGCCTTGTGCTGTTTTCGATCTATTCACACATCGGTCCACTACTGACATCATCTTATAAACCAACGTTATGTAAATAGTTTTTTAATAAAATGTTTTACCCTATTTCTTTGCTGGTGTGTTGTCTATATTTTTAATATTTGCATAGGGTTTGTCATTATTTTGTGCGGGATGGGTGATGGAGCTGAGCTGTCTTGCAGCCCTCATGGTGTGGAGCTCAGTTCATCTCACTATTTTCGTATTTCTCAAGAAGGGTTGTTCCTAATATTTCTATTTTAGCGAGGTCAAAAAGAGATCCAATTAGTGGCCTACTGATTTTGCTCGATTACTTTTATTTTTTTACACGATTTTTCACTATCTGCAAAGACTAAACAGAGTATTGCGACTTTGTGCTTGTTTGTAAATAGAGAATGATCCAAAGAGAACCAATTCTAAAACAGTAAATGCTTGGACAACAATCAATCAAATGGAGAGACAAGGAGGTACGACGGATTACAACGGGGGTAAAGGCCTGCGTTAACTACCCTTCTGTATCTGCAAAGAGAGAGTACTACTAAGGCAAAAGAGGGGGGGGGGGGGCAGCGTTCAAAGCACATCAGCGTGCATAAATACGAAAATGTTTTTATCTATCACGTACTTGACATTTTAAAGCTTTTCATATTTGCTATTAAAAAACCAATGAAATTCACAGAAAAAACCATAGGTTATAGTGGATATATAGTTAGGAATTTGCATTTACAAAACCTTGAAAATTCAATGAAAAAACCATAGGTTATAGGCCATATATAGTTAGGAATTAGCATTTACAAAACCTTATTTTACTCGCATAAAACCATTGAAATTCCATATATAGTTAGCTAACTATAAGCGCTAACTATATATCGCGCACCCGCAATCCACTGCTGATGATGTCACATATTACATCATTCATGACATGGTCAGTGACATCACTGATGACATCACTGATGACATCTCAAATGACATCACTGATGACAACTCAAATGATATCAATGATGACATCTCAAATGACATCACTGATGACAACTCAAATGACATCACTGATGACATCTCATTTGTCATCACTGATCACATCACTCATGTGATAATACAATGAACCTCTTCAGACTCTAATATAATCTTACATACACTCAGTATAAACAGACACTCACAGACTGTCACTCATCCATGGACTTACTCACACACCTAGTCAGTCATGCAAAGAATCAATCACACCTCCATTTCCTCAACTATACAGTTATACACATCTTACTTATTCAAACATATAATAACACATATTTACTCTCTTATATAATCCCTGATACAAGCTCACAGTGATCGATACAGCCAGTCACACATTCACTGGCTCTTATGTTCAGTTATTTATATATCTCAACTCTCACATGTATTGTGTTTTACATACGTACTTACTTGCACATGTAGCAATGAGAAATCCATTCACTCACCAACACACCCATGCACAGTCAACCGCCCATATAGCTGTTTCCACATGCACTCTTGAACTCATACTCCTAGTGAATCAACTGCTTACACATCTATGCACAGAGTCACGCACCTCCCAGCCACCCACACACACACTCAGCCTCCCATTCAAATATTTGGGCAACCAATCAATAACCCATATGGCTACTCTTATAGCTACTGATCAACACATGCAGCAGCTTACACAACAACAAACATACTGATGCACGAATTAAGACAGTTTAGTCACTAACCCATGTACTCAGTGAGACACATTTAATCACTCACTCATACAGTCAGTCATGCACCTACTAAATTCTTCATCCAGACACTTATACATCCACTCATTCTTCAATATGTGAAACATATTTAAACTTTACAGACACATACAATCACTGGATGTTGTGATCAGTGATGTCATTTGAGATGTCATCAGTGATGTCATCAGTGATGTCACTGACCATGTCATGAATGATGTAATATGTGACATCATCAGCAGTGGATTGCGGGTGCGCGATATATAGTTAGCGCTTCTAACTATATATGAAATTTCAATGGTTTTATGCGAGTAAAATAAGGTTTTGTAAATGCTAATTCCTAACTATATATGGTCTATAACTCAGTCACACACCCATGAAACCATTCACACCCATGTACTCACCTATACACCCACTTATAGTCATTTACACACCATATGCACTGTCACACCCACTCACACACCTATACACCCACTTAGATAGTCAGTTACACATGCACTTGCCCACACACCCAGTTATACAACCAGTCACCCACCCATTCAGCCTCTCTCATACCTATTTACAAAACATACAGCCACTCACACACCCATTCAGACAGCGATAGAGGCACTAACATTTCCACTCACACACTCACATAGCACCACTTGCACAGAGTTACACACCCAAACACTCACTAACACAGCCAGTTATCTATCTACAAGGCAACTTACATACCCACTTAGACACCCATACAGTCACTAACACACCCAGTCACAGGCACCATACAGCTACTTACACATCCAGTGACAGACCCACAGAGGCACTGATACACTCACATATCCACTCAACCTTCAACACACCCAGTCACCCACCTGTATACCTAATCATATACCCATTTATAGACCCACACGTACACAGCTTGTTACACACTGACATAACAACTTATGTAGCTACTCACTAGCTTATAGTATGCAATCTAATAGCATGCAATGTAAAGTTAAGTGCATTATATATTTTAAGATATCTACGTTTGTTTAAAGACGAATGGAAGATGGAATAGTGGGTGAGGTGAAAAAATTGTTACAATGTTGCTTGCTGACAGCATCCACCAACTGAGCAACAGATGAGAGTTTTAGTACAACTGGCATTTGTGGGGATGGAAACCATCTAGTCACATGGTGAGGGACTCACAGATGGCCCAGTTGCTAATAATGAGGCACTGGCTTCCCTCTCTCTCATCATCCTGTAATGAGTCCTTATAAATATGGTTTACAGGGTTTTCTACATAGAGGATGTGCCATGTAAATACTTCTTATCCATACCTCTTGACAGTTTTTTGCTGCATTATTACATTGGACAATTTTTGGAACAAACATTCTTTATCCCTGAAAGAATGGAGAAATATTTTTAAACATAAGAGAAATTCCTTGGTCGTGATAAGTCTTCTTCTTCTTTTCCTGCTCTTCCCCTCTCTTCAATCTTCAGCAGAAGATATCCTGACTTTAAAACTCTGTACTTTTGAAGTCAAGGGAAAAAACAGGATGGAGAAGTAGTTGTCAGTCTGTTTCCAGAGGTTTGTGAAACCCAAATAACGGAATTAGGGTGTGATTTGCAAGGTGGATAGGTGGACACATTTTATCCAATAAGAAGTTTAGTTTTAGGTGTGTTCCTGGAATCGCAGAGGATTTGTGGTGGCATTGCGGCTGATTTAAGAATCCATAAAATGAATACAAAAAGAGAAAGACTTGTATTGCATTTATAGAAAAACTACATAAGTTACCTTACACTGATTTGTTAATTGTTACTTTTAAAATGTATAATAAGAATAAATGTGTTAATAAAATGTATTGTATATTGCTAAATTGAACTTATAGTTGAGATTGTCGGTCAATTTATAGTTGAAATTGTGGTACAATTTATATTTTAAAAAATTAAATTTACAAAAAAAAAGTTACAAGGAAGTTATAGTTAGGAAACAGCATTAAATAAATCATAGAAATTCACTTAAAAATCCAAAGGTTACAAGGACATTATAGTTAGTAAATATCATTTTTTTAAACATAGAAATTCACAAAAAAATCTAAGGTTACCGGGATTGTATAGTTATGGTCAGATTTTACACACATAAAACCATAGAAATGTAATAGTTATAGTTACCTGAGCTACCTATAATTTAGGGAACCCTCTATGCACTGCTTATGACCTCACATATTAAATCACTCATGAGATGAGCAGTGACATCACTGGTGGCATCTAAAATGGTAGCATTGTTATTGCATATAAAGAGATGCTGGAAATGCAGCTCCCTGTGTGCAAAGCAATAGTTTCATATCTTTCCCTGCTCGCATGTCTGCTGGCAGGGAAAAAGATGAGACTTCTGCATTCACTGGGCAGGAACACTTCGACAGCTGGCTCCCGCAGGAACCGCTGTGTTTGCTTTGGCTTGGCAGAAGCGGTCACAGCTCCTGTCAAAACAAACAGCTATGTCCCGGGGGTGGGAACCCTGGACACAGCAGGAGCCAGCCCTGGGGGTTGGCAGTGCAGAGGGCCATTACTGGCTGCTTGCGCCCCCCCCCCCCCGAATCTGATTTCACAGTGGATCATTTCAAATCAAGCCCGGGGGCCTGCGCCTTTTTTCGAATTCATTTTAGCCAGATCCACTGTGTTTTTCTGCGATTATTGAAAAAAATACCTCCCAGGAGAATCCCAGGACCAGATCTAGAGGTTCAAGGTAGTCCTACCCTGCCCTCTTTTTTTAAACAATTTTTTAGGACTCGGTTGAAGCAGAGTCCCCAAGATGGCTGCCAGGACTTCCTTGTTGAAGTGTTGGCAGCCAATCAGATTTGAGCGCGGGGACTGTTGGATCGTCAGAGGATCTGCGTGGGTAGATATCCAAATTTGGATTTATTTTAATATCTCAAAGACTATTGAACAAATTTGCAACAATTCACAAAAAAGTCGCTTTCTGAATCAACAGCTACCTTTCTGCCAAATTTGGTGTAACTCAGTTCCCCTGTTTGGGCTGTAGTCTAGTCTAAAATCTCTATGGGAATTTGCATGGGGAAAACGTGTTTTCCCCCTCCCTTTTTTTTCTCGCCCCCCTGCTTGATGGATCACCCCGAAACTTTCAAGACAGCAGCTGAAGTGAGTGGCAAACTAGTTATGAAATTGCATGAGGATTCATCAAAAGGCACCAAAGTTATAGGCAAAACAAAAAATGAGTTTCCTGTGGAAACTAAGTCCTAACTAGAACTATTTACTGGCGACCACCAGTAAAAAAATATCTATCTATCTATCTATCTATCTATCTATCTATCTATCTATCTATATATATATATATATATATATATATATATATATATATATATATATATATATATATATATATATAATAAAGCAACTAGTACACTGCTACATGCAGAAAGTTGCCATCAATCGGTGAATTCTAAGGATTTGAAGTATATGCTCCCAGGAAGAAGAACTGGAAAAACATTAAAGAAACCACCCGCTGTTTTGAGAGAAGAGGTTACAAACAAAATGTAATTAGAACTAATGTAACCAAAATGAAACAAAAATCTAGAACGGACATGCTAAAATGATAAAAAACAAGGAGAAAAACATCAAGACTAGTGAACAAACTGATGTGATCCGTTTAATCACTACCTTTTCAGCAGAGGCAAAATAAATTAAGAAAATTATGAGAACATTTTGGAATATCTTGCAATTGGATCTAACAGTAGCCAAACTAACGGCAAGCATCCGAACATATCCTTTTGAAGAGCCAAAAAAGATATTCTGATGCATATTCACTTTCGGACGAAGAACAAACCCACTAGCTGGTTGACACACTCAGATTTTGTTAAATGTAACAAATGACAGGAGCTCCAAATTGCTGGCAATAAACTAAAAATTGTAAAGGCATCCAAGAAAAAATGGATAATAAGATAGCGTATTACATGCAAGAGCCAGTTTGTGGTCTATGGAATAGAGTGCCCATGTAATCTCAAATATGTGGGCAGTACCTTTTGTGAACTGAAGAAAACGATTCTGGATGTCAGGGCAACTGTGAATAAAGATGGGGGAAATGCTGCAGCAAAACATATGGAATCAAACCATGAAAGTGATTGGAAAAAACTGAAATTTTATGCAATCAAAATGATTGAACAGCATCAAAGAGGCGGTGACAGAACACGCAAATTAAGACAAAGCGAATCCCATCACATACTGAACTTGTGAATGTTAACACCTTCCATGCTCATGACGAGTTGAGCTCGTCATGAAGCACGGTGCTCCTGTACTCATGACTAGCTCATGTCGTCATGAGCTGTGGAACGCTCACACGCGGGGATAATTTCGCTGCTGTGCTGAGCTTTCCACAGGAACGGGTGCAGCTGTGATGAGCTGAGCTCGTCATGAGCACCGGAGCGCCGTGCCTCATGACGAGCTGAGGTCGTCATGAGCATGGGGGCGCTGTGCGCGCCCCCAGCACAGCGGGGGAATTACCATACGGTTTGAAACACGACAAAGAAATGCACAACCATCTTTAAAATTTCGCTCCTCTATAGGTTATAAATAATAATGGACTGTTATTTCTAAAAAAGTTTTTTAATACCTTTACATTCACTTGTGCACATTATAATTGAAGGGCCACTAAAGAACAAGATAAAAAAACTGGGGGTTATTGGCATCCTCAGATTAACGAGTGTCGATACCAATTATATACTGACAAAGATGTGAAAATAACCCACTAGAGGGTATTATTCGTGCTTTCTGAATTTTATGAAAAGCTATTGAAATAAGTAATGGAACTTTAAATTGTTGCAAATGATAATGTTATTGTATGCAAACTATCAAATAGTTTGCGTCTAGTTAAAAAACCCTTGTCTATATTTAATTTTGTTTATGTTTATTTTGAACAGAATTCAACGAAATGTAAAGAGTATACGAGCACATGATCACGTATTTAAAAATGCCTGATCCTTTAATGGCATACCCGTGAACAAGGTCTCTGTGAGACGGAAACGAGTAGGGACATTGTTACCTTAATTTTGAAAATTGAACAAACTATGTAAACATTAAAGAAAAGAACTGCAAAGTGGCCACGAGTGCCACCAGTCTTTACCTTCAGTAAAATTGTTTTGATGAGAGCGGCGAGGCTCTTCCGTCTGAGGACAATGCACTGTCATAGAGCGCCAACATTCCCAGCACAACCGAGCCAGCAAGATATATATTATTTCTCAAAACATTACTCCTTGCTGTTCCTAACTGTATCCACCTGTCAGGGCTTATGCTCGACAGAGGGAGCAGTACCCACGTTCCACATGCAGACAAAATGTTGGTCCAACAAAGAAAAGCTGGTACTACTGGAACTATTACACCGATTGATTTATTTCACTAGCTGATGCGTTTCAACCCACACCTGGCTTTGACAAAGAGAGAGAGCGAGTGTGTGTGGGGGGGGGGGGGGGGGGGGGGTGTGTGTGTGTGTGTGTGTGTGTGTGTGTGTGTGTGTGTGTGTGTGTGCGTGTGTGTGTGTGTGTGTGTGTGTGTGTTTGCGTGTGTCTGTGTGTGTGTGTGTGTTTGTGTGTGTGGGTGTGGGTGGGGGTGTGTGTATGCGTGTGCATGTATATATATGTATATATAACAAATAAACCATGCTTAGTAAAGTTAAGCTTGATTAAATCATTCTATACAAATACCTATAGGTACACTGAAGCAGAAGCAATATTTTTAAGGATCTGCTGTCCACGTTTATCTTGTGGTACATTTTTATGCCATGAATTGGACAAACCAAAATGCATAAGAACAAGCATCATTTATAGCATGTGTTAAGTCAACAAAAGGGGTTCCATGTTCTTTCTGGTAGCTAGCAATGAAGATTTCTCAGGATGTATACATTGTAATCAGTAAATGTTGCACAGCAGTACATTCATGTATGCTACGACAATTCTACCAAAAACTATGTTCAACCGTATGTACATTTCATTTATTAGAATAGCAGAAAAAAATGACTTATATTTCAGACTTTGGCAGTTCATGTATGCATAGTAAACATTAACATATTAGAGTATAATTGTTACACACACACACACACACACACACGTTTAAACATAATGTTTTCTTTAATCTAAGTCCCTACGTTCTTATGGAGAATTCAACATCACAATATTTGTTAGCACTCGGTGATATATTTTTTAAAACTATATTAGAAATCCGAAATTGATTTTCCTTTACACTGTACTTACATAAGATAAACATAAAATAAAATACTTACACCATTCCCAGCATATCGAACAATAAATAATAGATTCCCCTGACAGGACTTTGATGACCTGGCAAAGCCCGAGTGCTTTCAGCCAAAATCATATGAAACCATAAATCACTCTTTATTTTATAGAACATTTCAAAATGGATTCCAGTTTTCTACCTTGAAAGTCATTTCATGAGTTATTTATAACTAGTGAAGACCAGAATGGAAAGAAAATTGAATAGAACTAGAAAATTTACTGTGACTGCTTTTACAAAGAATAACTTCGCTTTAGGCAAAATTAGACAGAATTACAGGCAGGTGAAACTTGTAAATACAACCACTTTGGAGGCAGGCTCCTTTTTTGTTTTATGACTGAAACGTATTTTTTTCTAGTCCTTCGTGAACATAGCAGAGGTCAAAGATGATAAAAATGGCTTTTTAACCGCACAGAGTAGAGTTTAAATTATGAATTTTGAGAGCAATTTAAATAATGCCAATGCAAAATTGATTCCGATGACAGGTTACTACGCAATATATTCCGTCTTTTAATTTTCAAAAGTGGTTTAAAGAAACAGAAAAATCTTTGTGAGTGTTATCAACTCACAAAGTGCTTTTGCCAAAGTCGCCTTTATGACAGTGGTGCTAATTGTTAGTGTTCATTTGTATGGTGGTCAATTTCCCTTTGTACAACATTGTACCGCTTTCCATAGTTTTGGTTGTTCAGGGACTTTCAAAAAGTTTCATGATTTCCATAGCAGACCAAGGTCTGATTCTATTTATGGAGATGTGTGGACAACAGAGTACATAAGAATGAATGTGTGTTAAGTGAACATGCCTTCTTTAATGAGGAGTGAGTTTATTGGTTGAGACTGAAGGGCCACATTAGATCACTTAGAAACCATCTCATTTGCTATAAATATCCACTATCCATTTGTGGACGACGAGTAGAAGATAGAGGGCGCACTGCATGGAGCTGATAATACAATTCAGTATTCTTGTTCAGATCCTTTACTTTGCTTCATCAGGCGCCAACCTCATATCAAGGGCAGAAGGAATATCCATGTAATGTTGCAGGAGCCATAAAGTGCCCCTACCATCAAGACAATGTCATTTTCTATTTCATTTTTTCAATCCGCTAAACAGCTGAATGGGAACAACGTCAGACTGTGAAATGTAGAGCAACAGCATAAGAAATGGAATCTTATTAACTAGCTTGCAACTATATAAAAAAATGGGGAGGTGAGTGGAATGGCAAGGAATATCCAGGCATATAAGAGTATTTTCCAGAAATATTGTTACCGAAGATAAGTAATTCCTCACATGTTCAATAGATCTCCAAGCAATGGATGGTTACACCAGGAAACCCTGGAGCAGACTGGGCGAAATGCCCATCCTTCCTCACCTCCAAATCCAGATAACATTGCTTGGCAACGGTAGGAAGGGATGAATAGTGGTCACTCAGGAAATATTGCCTACAGGGGCTACCCAGGCCAGAGCACATGTTGAAGCTTTGGCCCTAATGTGCAGTGTGCCCTAATGCCTGCCAGTGGCTTATTTGGCTATGCAAGGGGTCATACTGAGACCCCATTAGAAAAGTTCAAACTAGACTCCGAACCCACTGCGGCATAACAAAGAGAGTGGAGAAAACCTATTGGGCAAATCTTTCAACAGTATCTAAACGGGGGGGGGGGTTAAAAAGGGTACCCTCTTGCTAGGCAAAGGAAAGTGCACATTTAAAGGGCCGCTCTGGTGGTCCGTTCTCCAAGTAATAAACCTACACCACCTCCGGGAGTAAACAAAATTGGTGGAAGATCTACAGTAAGATAAAATAATATCTACCACATCATCAGGCAGCTGAAAAACAGTTAAGAGTCTCCACTCAATCTCCACGCATGAAGGTATAAGTTCTGGTGATTCAGAAGGAACACCAATCCTTCTGAGTGGGAGGGAAAGTCACCCTTGAAACGAAGACAGAGCGTGGAACATAGAGAAAGGTGCAGAAGGTCTGAGTATCACACCCTTCTTGGCCAATCCGGGGACTCTAAGGTGACTTTGGCCCAAACTTAACTGATCTTCCTCAGAACCCCAGCAATCAAGGATATAGGGTAAACGAGTAATGAAGTGGAAAATTCCACTTCAACTGAATCGCACCCCACAAGGATCCTTTTGACGGATACTGTAGGGCAGAGTACTTAGGGCAATGTGGATCTGAATGAGTGGCAAAGAGATCCACGTGGGGCAAGAAGGGTAGGTAGAAATGCTTTGAGCGCTAGGCAAATCACCCTCAGTTTGAGCAGGCTGCTGTACAACCCTTGACCTGCAGATGAGTTCTCCTTCTTAGAGAAGAGGCATCCGTCACCACCATGGCTTCTCTTTCATTCGCCATTTCCATTGAGCCTTTTGAAATGCAATGGATTTTGTGTGAGCTGCTTAGGGTCAATCCTGTTGTTATGAGTTTACCATAAGGAAGTCAACTGACATATCCAGCCTGTATCTTGTCTATAGATTTTGGGCAATCATGTAATCGCTAAAGTTAATGTTGGTTCAATTTGAGTTTTACTTCAATTTATCAAATCACAGCTCATCCTGCAGGAACCAATCTGGTTCACAATGTAAACGAATTGTGAACTTTGAAAGTATTCATAGTACGGTAGCTAATGCTCCCATGAAATTGGATGTAGATCAGTAGGCTTGTGAAAAGTGATAGGCAGCTTGATTTGCAAGCCTTTCCAAGGCTGTTACACTTTGCGTAGTCTCCTCTAGAGATGTAACTTTTTCACCCTCCCAAATAGGCATGTGATTAGTGTGCAGTTACTCAAATGTGTTTGAAATCTAGATGATTTTTTTTAAATCTTGAAACTAAAACAGCAGTGACCGTTCTATATTTAAGTCTAGCAGTAGAGTCCACTGCTGATAAATACACAAAGGTTCACTTCTTAGTATCATCCAAGGTCGAATATTACCAATCTATGGCCCCAGCACTCCACAGCACCAGTAGAGTTGTTGTTAAACCTGCAGCTGTGTATTTCTTCCACCTGATGCCTTCTATCACAGGCACTGCAATATTATCGCTTCTTATATGTCATTATATAGGAGGAACAATAATTTCTCTCAGCAGAGCCTTTCTTTTCAACACCCTGTGCTAGCCTTATCTGCCAGCAATATTATTTACTCAAACATAAGCTGCGATTCACATGATACCCCCTGAAGCGCGGGCTCCTTATTGCCAACTTGTTGCAAATGTTTGCCACTGCCTTGAGAACCTTTTGCATTTCCACACTGTGCACATACAGCTTACAGGAAAGCCGACTCAATCAACTTGAGACAATGGCATTTGGATGTATTGGTCTTTAGGACACTGTCAAAATCATGTATTGAACATATTCTTGGTAACACAAAAGTCGCTGAAAAGTTAATGTTGGTTTCTGTTATCTTTACCTATCTCTTTCAGAGTGGCAACATCCGCTGAGTACTCCGAAGTCCAAAAATAGCATGCTTCACTACTGCCCAGACCTAGGTCAATTCCAGAACTGGAATTTGTATTGATGCAATTGTATAGTCCATCTGGTGGCATTGAGTGTGGTCCAGTGAACAGCACCTCCGGCATCTTTAGCCTCTTAGGTGCTGCGCCTATTCCAACGGCCGACGGCACCACTACCTCAGGAGTGCTGCCGTCGGCCGTTGGACGTTCGAACCTCACCTGCGCAATGGAACGTTCAGCACTGGAGCTGGACGTTCAAGAGGTTAGGTCTCTAATCAAATTAAAGTACTTCCACAGAACATAGGGGTAGTGATTTTCGTAAACCCAATGGATCACACTTTCTTCCATGTGTATCTAACCAATTAGTATTTAATGACGTCTGTGGCAATGCCAAGAGATTAAAATGTTAACATCTCATCCCTTGAGGTCTCATTTATAATCCTTACTTACAGCCATCCTCAAATAACATTAGGATAGGCAAAAGGGAACACAAGAAACAAGAATTGGCAACACCAATGGGGTTCGCATATACAAGAGCTATTGACTTTGTCAGTGTCTTTTAGCCATGTTGTGCAACATGGCTGAAAGTTGGGGGGAAAGTGCTATTACGCAGTCAGGCAGGCAGCGTTATAGTGCTTTTTTCTAGTGGGACAAGAGGGCTTGGGAGACATGGGCCAGTTCATAAGCCTCTGCAAAATGATAGATGTGGTACTGCTTGAGTGGCAATATTGATTTGTGAGCGTTGAATCCACTCCTATTAGTTTGGGTGGTAGAAGTGGACTGCTCCATAAGAGTGCTGGAACTAAAAGAAAAATAGCTCCAAAAGTGGGAGCAGTTACAAAGCACTGGGCAAGGAAGAGGTACTTAGGCCATGTTCTAGGGTAGGGACAAACACACGAATAGTCAGTGAAGCTGGCACACGCTGTTGATGAAGCCAACTAATGTTAAGCAATGGGCAGGCTGTAGGTCTCAGGAAAACCTAAAAAGGTGAAAGTGACAGAAAAAAACACTGTTTGAACTTGCACAGGAGATCACTCTGGAAAGTGGTTGCCGAAACACCTCTTACTAGGAGTATAAGAACAACAAATTACTGTGAGAAATTGGATTGTTGTTTGAGGAGAGCGGGAACCCTTCTAAAGCAGCAATCACAATCCTTCTCAGGCTGAATAACAAACAGTCACTAAATTAACCTGTACTTAACCATTTGGTAGCTTGGTACAAAAGCAGTCAGGCTTAACTTAGAAACAATGTGTAAAGTATAAGAGAAGAATAAAGTGAAATCACAACACAAGTAAACTCCCACATTGATTTGGAAAAAGAGAGTAAAATGTAATAAAGTATTTGACACCAAAGCAAAAAATGTCTCATAAGTAGAATCGGACATATGCAATTTCAAAGATTTAAGGTAAGTATAGCGCATAAAAGCACAAACCGCCACCAGTGGTAATCATGCCAACCGCAATAGAGCGTGTGCCTAATACAGGGACCTGGTTAGTCCTGCTGAAAAGTTACCTTCTAAAATCCAGCGTGAAGAGTCAAGTTTGCAGTGGAGGAGACCGCAAGGAAAAAGGAGAGCATTGTAGATGGTCAATGTGTAGTCCAATTAGCAGGCTGGGCGACGCAGTCAGACATCGCTGTAGCGTGAAGATCCTGTTGGGCATCATGGACGGTCATTGCTGGAGCTTCACATTGGCAGTCACCACGGGCTGTCAATGCTGTAGCGTGAAATGCAGAGCTACCAATGTCGGTCCTAACTGGCGGTCGCTGTAGCACGAAGAGTTGATAGGGGTAGCAAGATCTTGGCACAAGTGGGCCTGTTTGCAGTCGCAAATAGCCCACAACTTCAGGGTTTCTTCTAGGAGGAGCTCAACTGATCCACATCGAGGGTCCAGGACCCGAGAGGCACATCTCAGGGATCTGGGACTCACTCAAGCAGAGGCCAGCAGGGCTTAGGCAGATCCAGTTGAAGGACCAGTAAAGCAGGTCTGCTCGGCAGTTGCAGGGAGACCTCTGGAGCTTGTTGTGTCCCTGTAGCTCCGGGTCCAGGGTGGACCTGGCTTGGCAGTTCAGTCTGGACTGTTCCCATAAAGAACATGATCAAGACTGATTTGCATATGGCTGGGTTCAAACTTGGGTGGCGTGGTGAGCAAAAAAATGTTATATTAAACCCAGATCCTTGTCACTGGGGGTGAATGTTTGCATTGTTCAGCATTCCGTCCATCAGTTGTTTCTTTTGCATTTGTCACTTTAAGTGGGAAGAGTATGCCCAGATGTGAGTCCCGTGCTCACTGCGCCACTGGATTCAAGCTAGCCTGGCTGATAGGTGGTGATGCCCTGAAACCGGTCCCAGGAGGCTTGTTTCCGGTACAGGGAGGACCTGGTTTGGCAGTTCCAGCTGACTGTTCCCATAAGGAATAGGGTCAAGAATTATGTGCATATGGCTTGGTCCAAACTGGGGTGGCGTGATGAGCAATAGAATGATGGATTAAACCCAGATCCTTGTGACTGGGGGTGAATGCCTGCATTGTTCAGCATTCCGTCCATCAATTGTTTCTTTTGCATCATGCCTGCTAACTAGCCTTTGGAGTCACTCATGTAACCTGGGAGGAAGAGTGCGGGTTCAGTCTTCCTCCTCAGCCAGTATGGCAGTCATTCTTCTCTAAATCCCCATGTCTAGAAGTGTAAAGAAGAGCAGGTCCGGGGGTCTAATTTTTATACCTGGTCATAGCTTTGAAATGGAAGAGGTTTCTGGACTTTGTCCTCTGCCTCTACGTTCTTTGTGTGTTACCTGAGGGCGTGTCTCTGAAGTGCAAGTAGGGCTGAGCACAGCTCCCCCATAGTAACAAAGATCTTGTCTTAATAAATCTGCACCAATGCCAGTGAAAGATTTTTAAAGAAATTCACACCTACCAAGCACTGATGTGGTTCCTGGCTTGTTTTTGCCATCCTGCCACTACCAGACATGTTTCTGACATCATGAGATGAGAGCCAACACTCTCAGACATATAGCCTACTCAGCCAGAGGTGCTTCACACCTCCTCCTGGACTGGAAGGCCTTCCTGGGCGGGAAGATTCATATGCGAAGCTGCCTTTGAAATCTAACCCAGAAACATCTAGATAGTGGGGGTAAAGCAAACCCCCTTACCTGCTCCACTTTTGGTGGGTGAAAAGCCGGGAAAATTAGTTAGATTACGAGGAGGGTCCCCACTTAGTCACCCCTAGGGCAAGCCAGTCGATGTAAACCCCCTCGCCTGAAATTTTACAATGTTGGGATGTTGAAAAACAACCTATCAGGGTTAGGGTAGTGCATTTTGCCACATAAAGTGACCACTAGAGGGTGTAGATACCCTAAAGGTAGGTAGCACATTGGATAGTACCCGTCTCCCCATGCAACACCCCTAAATTCAGTATTTAGGTGGCATCCTGAGACCTGAACATCAGATTCAAGGGACAAGAGAAGACCAGGACAAAGAAGACCCGCTGCTCGAGAACTAAAGCGCTGCTGCAGATTAAAAAGGCTCCAAACCCTGCCTCCTGCTCCTACAACTCGAAAATTGCTGCTGCAGTGTAGTCCTGAAACCTGAAATGACTCCAAGAACCCAGGAGCACATTCTGCTCTAAAAAGAAAAAAATCGCCAAGAAGCTCAGTTGGAGTGAAGATATCACTCCCATGCACACAGCAGACACTGATCCTGTGAAATCTGGTTTGTCGACTTTCTGCTCCCTGACGACCATGGTGCCCACCGAAGGAAGAAAAGGTACAACATCTACAGAGGGTCAGTCTGTCTCCTCACCAAGTTTAGAGACACCAGGACCTACCCGAGCCGCGGCATACCAATACTCGGGGTACCGGACCCCCAACAGCAAACACCAAGAAGAAGAGTCCACAATGGACTGCCAAAGCACCAGAAGCAAGCACCTATCTAGGGACATCAAGACACTCAGATTTTATGATGATGTACAGGCAGCCATTGATTCTTGTATCATGACTTTAGCAGATATTGATATGTTTATTGATATGACCTTGCCACCAGATATGTGGCGACTTGCCCCTAAACAGGATCATGCTGTTGCTTTGGGAGGAGATTGGACTGCCATTATGGTAGCAGATAGGGATAGGCAACCTGGTCAGAAACCTAGTCAGCTCATACTGGATCTGCCTGGTAACATACTTACTTATATTAAAACGATGGTTCCGGACAGTAAAATAGATTGGGCACTCCTTACTGCTTGTAAACAAAAACAGGGAGACACCGTCCCTGTTTGTTTGTTTTTTTCAAAACTATTTTTATTGAACATTTCCCATGGCATTGCATTAACAACAAATGTACATGGCATACAGATATACATCCCGCAGTAAGGTTACGTTTCTTGTCACAGTGTAAGTAAGGCAGATTGACAATCAAAAATGTCGTTCTATGTGCTTCTTGTTCCCAAAGATCATACATTTGGTAAGGAACCCATGACCACTTCTTGTTACATGCTAGTATCCGATTCAGATTCTTCCATCTGGGGGGGTTCACATATATTTCCCCTATAACTGTTCCAGCCTCCCCAAACCTTAGCCCATTTTTTCGGACATCCTCGATGAGTATATACTGATTTTTCGGCCATCATAACCGTGTCCATATCCTTGCACCATAGGCTGAGCATAGGGCCCACCCTGGAACCCCAGTGTTGCGTGAAGTTACGTTTTGCTATAGTCATGCCTAGTGTTCCCAATCTTGGGTTATTCTGGTAAGATCCATGGGCTCCCAGATATTGAACAAGCAGCATCTCGGGTCCGGCAATATTGTAACAAGTGTAACCTGTGAAAGTGTTCGCATCACCCCCGTCCAGTAAAAAACAACCCTGGGGCACTGCCAGATAGTATGGAAGAATGTGCCAGATTCTCCACACTGTCTGAGGCAGAGTGGCGTGTCTGTGCGGTGACCGTCCCTGATTTTGTTACTCAATTTGAGGAAGTGTTCCATGATTTTAGTGGGCAAGATGCATCTACACCTACGGGTGCACATTTATTTGTGAATCGATTTGTGGGAAATGTACTTCCTGAGCTATCGGTTCACTTAAAGAATTCTGAGAGTACATGGGCTTCAGTGAATCCGAAAGCTATATTAGATATGGCTCAGTATTATCAGAATGAGGTGACCACTGAGCAAGAATGAATAGAAGGAAAATTAAAATAATTAAAAACTAGGGTAATGATGGTTCAGGCCTCTGGACCTCAAGGTCGAGGCTGTGGTCAAAATTATGGTCAAAAGTATAGACAAGTACCTCCAGTAGTAGGGCCACCGCATAGACAAACTCCACTAGGACTGGATCAATGTGCTTATTGAAAAGAGAAAGGACATTGGCGTTCCGAATGTCATTTTTTAACTGCTGGTGGGAGAGGAAGGGGACAAGTGAATAGTAATCGGGGGACTTCAGCCCCCCGACAGCAGCCACAGCAGGTTCAAGCTCCAGAGAGGAATAGGTCAGGAAATTATTTTGATGAACGAAATAATCAATATTCTATGGAGGATTGGGATCAGAGGAAACTGTGCCTAGGACAGCGTAGGACAAGGAGGACCAGTTGAGATACCTGTAGATCAGTCAGGGCTCTATATAACAGCCACTGTACTTGGGCAGGATCAGAAATTTTTATTTGATACAGGGGTGACACGTACTGCGATATCTCAGAAATTGGTCCCTGGGACACCCTTGTCTGGCCAAATGATCACATCAATAGGGTTTGATGGAACACAAACTCCTAGCCCTGTGTCCCAAAAACTACCTTTACAGGTTGAGAATTTCATCAATACAGCCCCTTTTTTACTTCCCCCATATGCTCCAGATAATGTGATGGGACTTGATCTTTTGAAATTTTTCCATGCTACTATAAATTGTTCCCCTTCTGGAGTACGTGTCATTTTTGTGGAAAAGACATTGCCTAAAGAATACAATTTTTCTTCATGTTCCGATCTGGATTCTGTCCCTTCATGTGTTTGGGCTACTGTTGATACAGATGTGGGAAGAATTGACATTTCACTATAACAATGGGGCGACATGTCACCCCAATCCAATCGCACAGCTTAGTTGTGCCGATCTCGGCAATTGCTTCAAAAACATACTCCATTTTCATCTATCTGTACATTCATTCTGCTCATTTTGCTCATTATTTTTGTTTCAACTTGCTTAAATTCCACAAGCGGAGTGATTATGAAATTTCCCAAATTTCTAGTGCTCCCACTGTGCCCATCCGGACCTCTCAGAAAGAACACGACTTAAGCATTTCTTCATTTAGGGCAGTATTTATTCGTCATAACCCAATGCATTTCGTGCTTGGAGGCACGTCTTCAGGGGTCACTACAATTAATAAAAACAGTCTGATTAATTAAATCAATATATTCCCACTGATGTTTTTTTGTTCTCAAACAGTTGAAATTGTGGAAAAACACGGAGAAGGACAAGGGTTGTGATAGTTTGCAAGTAGTGAGGGATTTGAGCATGAGGGAGCGGGGTGTGTGAACAACATGGTTTTTATTGAAGGAGAAAGATGCTGCCGGTTTAGGATAGGTTTTGTGTATCTACATAAAATGTCAGTTTTGCGCACAATGTTATTGAACTGTTTGAGAACAAGTCAAGTCAAGTCAAGTCAAGTCAAGTCAGAGAATTTATATAGCGCACTACATACCCAGAGGGTTTCAAGGCGCTTAAGGGGGGGGGGTGGGGAATTACTTGTCAAATATCCACGTTTTAAGTTGCTTTCTGAATGTTAGGTGGTTCTGGGTAAGGCGAAGGTAAGTGGGAAGTGAGTTCCAGGTTTTAGCTGCAAGGTAGGAGAAGGATCTGCCTCCCATGGTGGTCTTGTTGATGCGAGGTACAGTGGCAAGGGCTTGGTTGGAGGATCGAAGCTGGCGGGAGGGGGTGTAGAAGGACATTCGTGTGTTGAGGCATTCTGGTCCGATTTCGTAGAGTGCTTTGTGTGCGTGGGTTAGGAGCCGGAAAGTGATCCTCTTATTGACGGGAAGCCAGTGGAGGTTTTTCAGGTGACCAGAGATATGTTCTTTACGCGGGATGTCTAATATGAGCCTGGCTGAGGCGTTTTGGATTCGTTGGAGTTTTTTCTGGATTTTAGCGGTGGTCCCGGCGTAGAGGGTGTTTCCGTAGTCCAGTCGGCTCGTGACCAGAGCGTGGGTGACCGTTTTCCTAGTTTCGGTGGGGATCCAACGAAATGTTTTTTTGAGCATGCGGAGAATGTTGAAGCAGGATGAGGAGACGGCGTTGACCTGTCTGTTCATTGAAAGTGAGGAATCCAGGATGACGCCCAGGTTCCGTGCGTGGTCAGTCGGGATGGGTGCTTTTCCAAGGGCTTCTGGCCACCAAGAGTCGTCCCATGCGGAGGGGGAGGTACCTAAGATGAGGACTTCAGTTTTATCTGAGTTCAGTTTCAGACGGCTGTGTTTCATCCATTCGGCTACTTCTTTCATTCCTTCGTGTAGGTTAGTTTTGGCGGTGCTAGGGTCATTGGTGAGTGATAGGATCAGTTGAGTGTCATCCGCGTAGGAGATGATGTTGAGGTTGTGTTGGCGTGCGATGACCGCGAGGGGGCTCATGTATACGTTGAAAAGGGTGGGGCTGAGTGAAGATCCTTGTGGTACGCCGCAGATGACTTCAGTGGCCTCTGACTTGAATGGTGGAAGGCGGACTCTCTGGGTTCTTCCGGTGAGGAACGAGGTGATCCATTCCAGTGCTTTTCCTTGGATTCCGATGTTTCTGAGGCGCTGTAGAAGGGTGCTATGGCAGACTGTGTCGAAGGCTGCGGAGAGGTCGAGGAGGATGAGGGCGACTGTGTCTCCATTGTCCAGTAGAGTTCGAATGTCGTCTGTTGCTGCGATGAGGGCAGTCTCAGTGCTGTGTTTTGCTCGGAAGCCGGACTGTGAGGAGTCGAGGGATTTGTTGGCTTCGAGGAAGGCGGCGAGCTGGTTGTTGACAGCTTTCTCGATGACTTTGGCCGGGAAAGGAAGGAGCGAGATGGGGCGGTAATTTTTGAGTTCGGTGGGGTCGGCTGTGGGTTTTTTCAGAAGGGCGCTGAGTTCAGCGTGTTTCCAGCTTTCTGGGAAGGTGGCGGATTTGAAGGAGCAGTTGATGACGTCTCGGAGGTGCGGTGCTATGATGGAGTCTGCTTTGTTGAAGATGTGGTGAGGGTAAGGGTCTGTGGGGGATCCTGAGTGGATGGAGTTCATCAGGCGGATGGTGTCCTCAGTGGAGATAGGGTTCCAGTCATTAAGGGTGTTCGAGGGGGGTGAAGGTCCAGCAGATGGTTGGGAGGGTTGGTCTCTGGGATGGTTGTCGAAGCTGTTGTGGATGTCTGCAATTTTGTTGTGGAAGAATGAGGCTAGGGAGTCGCAGAGTGCTTGAGAGGGGGTGATGTCGTTAGAGTTGGCCGAGGGATTGGTAAATTCCTTGACGATGTTGAAAAGTTCCTTGCTGTTGTGGGCGTTGTTATCTAGTCGTTCCTTGAAGGCGGTTTTCTTGGCCTTTCGGATCAGTTGGTGGTGTATGCGGGTGGCGTTTTTGAAGGCGTCCTTGGTGCTGGTGGTTGGATCTTTCTTCCAGGCCTTCTCAAGGGAGCGGCAGAGTTTCTTGGATTTCTTAAGATCATCGTTGAACCAGGAGGCCTTCTTGCTGCCAAGTTTGCTTTGTCGTTTTTTCAGTGGTGCTAGGATGTCAGCGCTGTTGGATAGCCATAGGGAGAGGTTGGTGGCGGCTTGGTCGGGGTTTGAGGAGTGGGCTGGGGGGTTTTGAAGAAGCGATGAGGAGATCTGGTCGATGGTGATTTTGTTCCAGTTTCTTTGCAGAGTTGGTTGGGGGTGGTTGTTGGGTTTGGGCTTGTTGTAGGTAAAGTGAACGCAGCTGTGGTCAGTCCAGAGGAGAGCCGTAGTGTGGCTGAAGGAGACATGATTGCTGGAGGTGAAGATAGGGTCGAGAGTGTGACCTGCGATGTGGGTGGGGGAAGTGACCAGTTGTTCAAGTCCGAGGTTGGCGAGGTTGTCCAGAAGGGTGGTGGAGTTGCGGTCGTCGTTCTTTTCAAGGTGAAAGTTGAGGTCTCCCAGGAGGATGTAATCTTTGGAGGGGAGTGCGTGTGGAGTGATGAAGTCCGTGATGTCCTCACTAAATTGTGCGCAGGGTCCTGGTGGTCTGTAGAGGAGGGTGCCTCTGAGTGTGGTCTTGGGGTCGTAGTGGATCTGGAAGTGAAGGTGTTCAGAGTTGGCGAGATTGATGTCAGAGCTGGTTGAGATGTGGATGGATTTCTTATGGACGATAGCGATTCCTCCTCCTGTGTGGCCGGTACGGTCCTTGCGTATGATCTTATAATCTTCTGGGATGGCAATGGTGATGTCTGGGGCGGAGGAGGCGTTCATCCATGTTTCTGTAAGGAAGGCGACGTCCGGAGAGATGGTGTCTAGTAGATTCCATAGGTCAATGGCGTGCCTGTAGACCGATCGGGTGTTGAGCAAGATGCATTGTAGGTGGTTGGGGTCGGGAATCTGAGGAGTGATCGTAGCGGAGTTGTTGACGGTGCCGATGAACTTGCAGGAGTTGCATGAGAAGGGTCCATGGGTGTGTCCAGGAGCGGCTTGGACGCAGTTGGGGGGTCGGCCGGGGTTAAGGGCTAGGAGGGTGGTGGCATCGTACGTAATGCGGGAGGGCTGGGCAATGCGAGGGCCAGGGGGTCTGGCGCTGGGCGCGGTCCAGGCACGGACGGGCGTAGACGGGCTTACCTTTGGCGCACCTTCGGCGCGGATTGGGCGCGAACGCTGCGCGTAAACGCTGCGCGCGGGAACAGCTGTCATATATGGAAAGTGGAGGGGGAGGGGCGAGGGCGGCTCAGCTGGGAGGCGGGGCGGGTTTACAATGAGCACAACAACAAACAAAATGGCAGCGGAGCGCTGGGGGATAACGCGCTAACACAGACAAAGTTACACTGGCAGAATATAATGCAAATCAAAACAGAGCTAAAGCGGCGAGTTTAAATGCAGCAATGCGAAAAGCGATGATGAAAAACATCAGTGGGAATATATTGATTTAATTAATCAGACTGTTTTTATTAATTATAGTGACCCCTGAAGAAGTGCCTCCAAGCACGAAATGCATTGGGTTATGACGAATAAATACTGCCCTAAATGAAGAAATGCTTGAGTCGTGTTCTTTCTGAGAGGTCCGGATGGGCACAGTGGGAGCACTAGAAATTTGGGAAATTGCATAATCACTCCGCTTGTGGAATTTAAGCAAGTTGAAACAAATGTAATGAGCAAAATGAGCAGAATGAATGTACAGATAGATGAAAATGGAGTATGTTTTTGAAGCAATTGCCGAGATCGGCACAACTAAGCTGTGCGATTGGATTGGGGTGACATGTCGCCCCATTGTTATAGTGTAATATTGCCAGAGTGCGTTCTTGGGCTTAGCATTCACCAGTCAGCACGAAGGAAAAAGGAGTAAGAACTTAAACAAAAGTGAAGAAAAGGAGTGTATCCTGTTCCTATAGTAAAATAATTGACATTTCCCCAGTACACATACGGGTTCGAGAGGATGCTTCCTTACCAAGGGTCCCGTAATATTAAATATCAAAAGAAGGTGAGGATGCATTTATATCTATCATTGATGACATGATATGTACAGAAGTTGTTGAAGTTTCCTCTAATGTATGCAATAGCCCCATTCCCCCATTTTAAAACGGGGCAATGGAACAGGGGATAAGATTTACAGATTTGTGATTGATTTGAGAGAAGTCAACAAAACAGTGATTCCCCAATATCCTGTTGTCTCTGATATCACGACTTTGTTGACCTTAATCCCACCTACAGCCACTGTATTTTCTGTTATCGACCTCAAGAATGCCTTTTTCTCTTTTCCTATACGTGAAAACAGTAGATATCTTTTTGGGTTTTCATTATGGGCTGCTCAATTAGATTTTGTAGGGCTCCACAAGGCTATACCGAAAGCCCTAGCATTTACGGTCAGGCACTTAAGCGAAGGTTGGATGAACTTCTTTTGCCACCAGGAGTTACACTTGTACAATATGTTGATGACATTTTGATAGCCGCAGACACAGTTGAGCATTGTAAAGAGGCCACACTCTCTCTTGCATCACCTTGCTGTTAAGGAACATAAAGTCTCTAAGAATAAGCTGCAATATTGTCAGTCTGAGGTCACTTACTTAGGTCTCCTCTTGCCTAGGGAAGGCCACACTTTGACTAAAGACAGGATTCAAACTATCCTAAAAATTCCTATTCAAGTACTCAAAAAGAAGTCAGGGCACTTAATGGTATTACTTCCTTCTGTAGACACTGGATCCTGAACTTCTCACTTATTATCAAACCTCTTTTGTCCCTTGTTACTGAAGACACTCCCTCTCCTCTAACATGGATGTCTGAATGTCCAGAAGCATATCAGCAGCTTCATGCATCCCTTTGGTTTGCTCCAGTGTTAGGCACTACAGACTATGCAAAACCTTTCATATTATATGGTACACGATAGAGAAATATGTGCATTGTCAGTTTTGACACAGCCATATGGTAATAAGCATCGTCCCTGTGCCTATTTCTCAGCTGTATTAGACCCAGTGGCCAGAGGACTTCCAGGTTGTATAAGAGCATTTGCCGCCACAGCGATTTCTATAGGCCAATCTGAGGGAATAGTGTTGAGTAACAAGTTTATGGTCATGGTACCACATTCTGTGGATGCACTCCTGAATTAGACTAAGAAGCAACACTTCACTAGCGCTTGACTCACAGGCTACGAACTTACGCTTTTGGCACCTCATATCACACTTAAGAGATGTTTAACATTGAACCCAGCTACATTGTTACCTTTGCCAGCTGAACAAGCTTATGGTTTGCACAACTGTATCTTTCTCACAGAAGAATAGATCTAAAGGATACACCTTTATTAGACCCTGATCGAGACCTATGAGCGGACGGCTCTTGTTTAAGAATACCTGATGGCACCAGCTCTGCATCCTATGACATAACTACATTACAGAATGTGGTAGAAATAGCCCTTATCCCACAAAAATCTGCCCAGGTAGCTGAATTTATTACGCTTTTAAGGAACTCAGTCAGGGATTAAGAGTGAATATTTATAAGGACAGCCAGTATGCATTTGGTGTGGCACACAACTTTGGCAAGCTCTGGAAGGAACGGGGATTCCTAACCTCCTATGGTTCAGAAATACAACATGGCAAATTGGTAAATAGTCTTCTTAATGCCTTGACATTGCCAAAACGTGTAGCCATCATCAAATGTAGTGCTCGTAAGAAAGTTACAGATAAGGTGGGACAAGGAAATGCTTTTGCGGACGAAGTTGCACGAGAAACTGCAAGTGCATTCATGAGTAAAATGTATGTGTTACGATCCCAAGCTAAAAGGTGGGAAAACATGTATGCAGAGATTAAGGAAATGCAACAGTCAGCCACTGAACAAGAAAGGGCATAATGGCAAAAGAAAGGAGAGTTAGATGATGAGGGATGTTGGAGATCAAAAGATATGTCAAAATGGAAATTGCCCTATGCCTATGTATTGCCTTTTGTGACTATGGCTCATGGGCCTGCCCATGTTAGTGCAAAAAACATCATTTCCCAATTAGATTCAGTCTGGGATAGTTCACTCATTCGAAAACGGCTGAGCATTTGTTCAAAAATTGTATGATATGTTTACAGAACAATCCTGGGAAAAGAGTATCAACCCCTTCTGGTGGATTGTTTCCACCTCAGGTTTCTTTTGAAACACTACCAATGGACTACATACAATTAGAGGGCTGTAACAACTTAATGTATGTACTAGTTGTGGTTTGTTTCTTCAGTAAATGAGTAGAAGCTTATCCCACCAAAGACAACACAGCCTTGACAACAGCCAAAATCGTGTTAAAGGAGTTTTCTCCCGTTTTGGGGTTTGTAAAGTCCTATGGAGCGATAAAGGCCCCCACTTTACTGGCCAGATAATAGAGCACCTAATGAAGGGTTTAGGGGTAAAGCAGAAGTTTCATGCTGCTAATTATTCTCAGGCAGCGGGTTTGGTAGAAAGGTGCAATGCCACGTTGAAACTCAAATTAGCAAAAATACAAGCAACAACGGGGCTTAATTGGCCAGATGTCATACCCTTAGCCTTGGTATCTGTTCATTCCATTCCACATAGTAAGATTGGACTTTCTCCCTACGAGATTGTCTTTGGAAGGCCTATGAATGTATGGGGACCCCTAAGGCCAAATATGATTAGAGAAATGCAGTACCCTGTTATGAGTGATTATCTTAAAAACTTGACTGAAAAATTGTCCGATACATCAGCAGGTGCATGAAGCTATTCAAGACAAATCAGAGGGTCCGGTCCATGGTCTTTAAGCTGGAGAGTATGTGCTTATAAAGAACTTTCAGCCTTCTAAGAATTTGGATCCTCGCTGGAAGAATCCGGAGCAGATCCTACTTGCAACTCGAACTGCTGTCCGTGTCACCAACAGACGCCACTGGATCAATGCAGAGCACGGCAAGTGAATCCCAGCAACTGTTCTCCAGCCAGAATGCAGAAACGATCTAAAAGATATCTTACAGACTCAGAAAAGTGTTGCTCCTCTGAATGAAGATACTTTGTTTCCTGATCAAACTATGCCTTCAGTTACAAAAAAAGGGCAAACCCGGAATCACTGGGACCTGGGTACTAGACGGTATCTATTAAAGTGGTCCCAGTGTGTTACTGGCTTTCAAATGGAGGGAAATAGGAAATTGTTTTGTTTGAAAAGAACACATAAATCATTAGACAACGTGCAAAAGGAAAACAAAAATGTTTGACCAATGTTATTTAATCACATTGGGAATGCATTTTCATGAACAGTTTTAAGAAAAACCTAACAAGGTATCAAATGTGTGGTGCCCGGAGGGGGGAAAAGGAGAGTTGAAAGAAGGTTGTTAGGTAGTATGTGATGGGAGAGAAAGTTTTGTGATGGTGACAGACATATCACAAACAGTTTTTGCATATATTAGCATATACCAAATGGTCAAAGTCCACAAAAACTATACATGTTTGCCATATCACATATGAAATCACAGTTTAATTATCACTGTCGATTCGGTATTGGCACAAGTTGTAAAGTCGACGTTTCGACCTCTAACTTTCATAGGTATCTAGAACCTTACTACCCCGGTCTTCCTCAGGACTGGTGTGAAGTAAAAGGGGCTGGGAACACCTAAAAAGGAAGCGAGGGACGGTGTGAGAGTACCTGACATGTAGCTAAAAAAAGGAGACATAAATTCCAGCAATTTGGGCAAAGTTAAAAAACATTACCAAGACTGTAGCAGCGAGGGGGAAAGCAATTCTCACAGGTCAATTGTTGAGAACGGGGGCTCCGTGGCTCTCCAGTGAATGTAGAGTTGGTAGGAGTGAGGCGTCACCTGAATAATAAAGGTGACAATCAGCCTAAATGAAGCAGGCATTGGATTCATTACGAAATGGTGAAAAAATGTTGCACACTCACTGATTGGGTGTGAGCAACACGCAGTGTTCCAAACTGTCATGGGGATTACTTCAAAAAGGAACAAATCCTAGGAATTAAACCACCTTGGCCTGACTCAATCAAATGCAATGATGAGGATTCAATCTGAGGAGGGTAAAGGAAAGGCAACCAGCTAAAAGACCAGTTCATGGTAGAACTATGTGAAAACAGGGAGAGTTATCAAGAAACGGATGTCAAAACATGCCGTATGTAAATTATGCAAGTGCATCATGCAGGAGTTAAAAATGAGGTCGGTTTGGAGCAGCTAACCGCGAGTTGGATAACCTCCAGACATGTCGCTGGTCAGAATCAAGCAACCGGGCACTCATTGTGCTGTGACAAAACGCCAAAAGAAAACATTAGTGTCCGAATGGAGTGAAAGATGATCATATTCAGTGAGGGCCGAATGAAACCACAAATATTAATAGCAGATATATTTAAGCCCAAATCGATTGTCCCGTAGGATGCGCTCGTGAATATGTTATGGAAAAAAAACCTGTGCATGTTAAAAGTATTAAATAATGAGCTTGACGGTTGGTGTGTGACTAATGGAGTTCTCATGTCTGGGTGGGAGAAACGTCTTGTCGCAGATATGCGACCGTCGGGGTGAATGCTAGACGGAAAACTGGCTGTTGCTAGTGCGACTATTAATGCCAGCATGTTTACTAAAACCAACTTGGACGTCGGCGATTCCTCCTCCTGCTGCTCCGTTGGTGCGGTCCTTGCAGGTGATCTTGTAGCCTTCCGGGACAGCTATGGCTATGTCGGTTGCCAAGGCGAGGATCAGGCAGGTCTCAGTCAGGAAAGCGATGTCTGGGGAGTTTGAGTTGAGTAGGTCCCAGAGTTCAATGGCGTGTTTGTGGACGGAGCAGTGTTGAGAAGCATGCATTTGAGGTAGTTGGGTTCTTTCCTGGTCGACAGCATGGTTGGGCGAATGCTGGTGAAGCTGCAGTTCCGACAGGTGAAAGCTCCGTGGGTGCGCTTCGGGCGGCCAGGAAGCAGGTGTGTGACAGTCCGGTGTTAAGTACGTTGAGGGTTCTGGCATTGTAGCAGTGTTGGGCGTTGTGGCGTTCGTGGGGTCCAGGTGTCCTGGCGCTGGGCGCAGTCCAGGTGCGGACAGGCTTGCCTTAGGCGCGCCACAGCGCGGCCGCTGCGCGGCCTCCATATGAGGGGATGTGGGAGGGAGGAGCAGCTGGGAGGCGGGGCAGCGAATGGGATTGCAGGGGGCGTGGCTGCAGGGATGCAGTGCAGTGAACAACGGGCAAGGGCCGCGGGAGAACGGCACAGGAAGAAAAAACAAGTTTAGGCAAGAAAACAAGTACAGGCACAGCGGAATAAAAATAAGTCTGGGCAAGAAAGCAAGTTAGGCACAGGGGAAAAATACAGGATTAGGCAAAAACAATGCAGGCAGAGCCGTGCAGCAGCGAGCGGAGCGACCTGCCTGCGAGCAGGGTCAGAGGTACTTATAGGAGCCATCTTTTTAACTTGCTGCTGCTGCATCCAGTGTGCTCCTATGATATGCACCACTTGCATAAATATTTGTAGTAGTATTAAACCTTCCACAGTCAATGTTCATGAATTAAATAGAGAAATGATAATGCATACGGAAATTCATGAACTGATTAATATTAATGTACACGATTAACATGTGTACCTCTTAGAATGGATTCAGCACCACTGAAATGGAAGGATTGTGGAAATGTAAAACCTAATTCTTTCGTTTTTTAATTAAGCTGAACCAATCTTTCCCGTAAATATTTCACCTCTAATTCTTAATCCTTTTGCTATGCCTTTTTAAGACCTTCGTGCAATTGAGTCTGTCCCCTGTTCATCCACCCAGGTGAAGGAAAGTATTAATACTGTCTTTTTGGATTGTGTTCCCCTTTTTGATTCCGATCTTATTTTAAATAGATCGGCACTTATAAAGTGTTTCCAAGATATTGAAAGTCTAAAATTAAATCGAAACTCTGACCTGGACTTGGTAACACTTATGATCTCTGCTATGGGGACAACAGCCAGAGTCAAGTTTCACTCTAAATTGGTTTTAAATCACATCCTTAACTGGGCAGAGGAACTACAAATTAGAGGGATAGATGTTGCCCCCTTCTTTAATAAGGAACAGGGTAATAAATTATCCACTAATTTGTTATCCATCCATGGAGTTAAATCTTCTTCTTCAGACTGGTCCTCAACAAAGACTAAGGATTTAAAAATTCATGTAGCAAATAATGAACGCCAAGTACTGTATAAAAATCCTCCTCCTCCTAACCCAGTTTTAATGAATGATTTATCCAAATGGAGTTGGTTGCCAGGTATCCTCTCAAGCAAATCCACTTCCTCCCTTAAATCTGATTTACATTTTTAACATTGATTTGAAGATTATTTCTTGGAACATTTCGGGTTTAAAGAATAATCCTGATAAAATGTTATTTTTAAAATCTTTAGCAGCAGATATTATTTGCCTTCAAGAGACTTGGGTGGACAATAAACTTTTGATGGAAAAAGACTACTTCGTTTTAGATGGTAGCGCACTGCCCTCCAGGAGAGGCCATGCAAAGGGCGGATTAGCATGTTTACTCTCCAATAAAATTAATTGGAACTTCTCCCACTTCCTAGACCCGAATAAATTGTTCCAGGCAATAACTTTGAAAAACTTGGTTAAAGACGGTTCAAATAAATCGTTGGTTTTGATAAATACCTATATTCCCCCTGATACCTGCTTCAATGTTGGCCTAATGTCGCTTTTTTCTTTTATATCTAAACTTATGGATAATACTTCTCCTCCTTATGTATTGTTATTAGGTGATTTTAACTGTAAAATGTCTAATTGTGGTCTTGATTTATTTAGGAACAAGTTTAAGGAAGAATCTCTCCATATTCCTCAAGCGCTATTTCCGCTGAATATTAGGTCCAACAAAAGAGGGAAACTATTTTTGGATGGTCTTTCTAAAGTGGATTGTATAGTATTAAATGGTAGACTTCCATCTGACACCCCTGCCGCTTTTACTCATAAATTAAAAAAGGGAGATTCGATTATTGATTATGTGGTGGCTGTTACTTCCTTTTTTCCGTTTATGAAGGATATACTGGTTGTCGACTCTATATTGAGTGATCACAAGGTACTCTCTCTTACAGTCGATCTTAAACCTCCCCTATCGGATCCTTGGCATATTGATTCTGACTTGGTGAGTTTTGGAGCTAAGTCAGGGAAATGATATTGGAACTGTGGGGCTATTAAGAATTTACTGAGCCTTTTGGTATCTACTGTAGAGAATTTGTCCCAATGGGACGGGAGGGAACTTTTGGGGTTTTCAGAATTCTTGGCTTTAGTAACCTTAACTGCTAGGAAAGTCTCTCCTATTAAAAAACCTTTAGTCTTCCCCAAACCTCTTCGACAATTAAACATTGAAATAAATAAACTGATAAGGGGGCAATATTTACTATTTAATAAAGATCGGTACCATAAATTGGTCTTATTAAAAAGAAGGAGATCGAGGATGAGGGCTAGATTGAAAAGAGATAAGGAGGATTCTCTATGGATTAAACTCCGGGAATCCTCTTATAAGGGCCAAGCCAGGACATTTTGGTCTCTAATTGCCGAAGGTTGTGGCTCTAGATCCCGCCCCACGTCTATCTCCATCGAAGAGCAGATTTGGGTCCAATATATCAAGCAATTGTATAGTACTAACGGTTTGCATCAAGATATTGTTCCTTTGTATGAGGACTTTCTCCCCTGTGATCCGCCGTCCAAAAACGACATCGAAATAGCGATTAGGGGCATGCGCTCTTCAGGCGCGATGGGTCCAGATGAGATACCGATTTCCGCTCTAAAGCAGCATTGTGAACTCTGGAGGAAAATTCTTTATCCAGTGTTCAGGTTTTGTTTTATTAGCGGTACTGTTCCTACATCTTGGAAAGGAAGTATACTAGTTCCTCTCTTTAAGAAGGGAGCTAGAGATCTCCCTCAGAACTATCGCCAAATTGCACTGTTAGACGCTATTGGCAAGGTTTTTGCTAGATGTCTCCTTAATATAATTAACGATTGGGTATCTCTGACTAATATCTTGCCTTATGAACAAACCGGCTTTAGGAAGAGGCATGGCACCCTTGACAATTTGACTGCACTCCAGTTTTAACAGAGAAATATGTGAAGGTTCGTGGAGGGTGTATTTATGGCGCCTTTATCGATTTCTCGACAGCTTTTGATAAAGTGGATAGATCTGTACTGTGGAGAAAGTTATTCGATCTGGGGATGCCACCTTCTCTCATCAGATTGGTCCGTGCTTTGCATACGGATACCTGGTGCAGAATATTGCTGGGGGGAGAAAGAGGTCTGTCTAAAATTATTGCTACATCTAATGGGTTAAAACAAGGTTGCCTGTTAGCTCCTCTGCTGTTCTCTTTATATGTAGCGGATTTACCCCAAGCTCTTTCTGCGAGTTGTGGTATTGCTCCGAATTTGGGGGGTTTGCCAATTATACGTCTTATGTATGCAGACGGCAAATCCAGACGCACAGCGATGATAATTGAAAGTGGCATCATCCAAGAAGTTAAATTAGTGGAAGAAGACGGCGTGCAGTTAAATGCCGCCATTGTGTGCACAAATGAAGCTTAACGCTACAGGTATGGAGAGGTAGCAATCTCTGGGTGAATAGCGAGGGGGGATAAAACGTAGACCACTGGGGTGGCACATTGGGCCCCGTTCGTAAGGTTATGGAGGTTTTAACATCGTAACAAGGGAGTGAATTTAGAGGATTCTTTTCAATCTAATCACGGTTGCATTTCTGCTCCGTTTTCTGAGGGCAGTGCTTAAAACGTTCATAATCACGGGGAGATTTCAAAAGCAGTACAGTCATGTTATTGGGTTATGAATTGCATTCAATAGTTGTCACTTATACAAAATGTTTATAGCAACGTTTTTTTAATTTTACAGTGAACCCCTGAGGAAGGACTTTGTAAAGTTTGAAATGCATTGGGTGACATCATCATTGTATATTGAGGATATTATATGTTCGACGCGTGCCCGGAAAAAGGCCTGTTGTGGCATATCCGTGGTATGAGAAGTGTCTTAAAAACATTGGCTAATCATGTGTGGACGTTACATTGGAATTAAAAAACTGATACAACTCAAAATATGGAGTAAAATGGATTTATTAGCGAAAGGAACTGAGAAAAAGCAAACAAATATGTGCAACTTTCAATTATCATCGCTGTGCGTCTGGATTTGGGGTGTAGTGATGCCCCATCTACATTATCGTATTGTTAACCCTCACGTGGCAAAGGGCGGACCACGTTATCCAGGGAGCACGCAAAGAGGTTTAAAAATGCTAAACAATGACTACAACCGTTCAAACAGCAAAAAAAAGGGTGTGCACGGCAACTCATGTCATGATTTTCAAAACTACTGCCCACTCGCACGTAGCACCCACGAAAAGAAGGAACCAGTCAAATCACTGATTAACAGATTCCGTTCTGAAAAACGCATGTGAAAAGCATATCTTTAATGCCGAAGAAACTTGCTTGGGAGCATTTTGTTTTCGTGTTTACAAAGCATGAACATTACGAACTTCTGCTCTGGACGTGGTTTTATTGTTTATCTTTTAAATTGGTTTACTTGTCCAATGTAAAATGCATAAACTGTATGAATAATTCAACGTTTTCGGCACATATGATAAGATCAACAGGGTGGGCGGGGGATAGTAAAGAATCAGTTGGAATAATCACACACGGGTGCATTCACCGGGTTTTGTGTACAGAGGCATTCTGGGGGATGTAGGATATTTGATATTTGATATTTATTGATTTTTATATAGCGCAACTATCGCTCCGGAAGGAGCATCTTGGCGCTGAGCAATCAGAAGAGACCAACTTGATGGAAATGGGAATCATATGGCTGCGAGGACCAAAGAGTCGGGTCGAGGGAAGATCCAAGTCTTCAGAAGTTTTCTGAAAAGGGTTTCTGAACGGGCGTGCCTGAGGTTGGGGGGAAGGCCGTTCCAAGCCTTAGCCGCCAGGAGTGAAAAGCTTTTTCCACCTTTCGTTTTGAGCTTAAACCTGGGTATGGTAACCAGATTGGCTCCTGATGACCTCAGGCAGCGTGATGGAGTGTACTGAGGGAAGCGCTTGACAAGATAGGAGGGGCCTGTGTTCTTAGTGGCTTTAAAGACAGTAACAAGGAGTTTAAAAAGGATCCTTTTGTGGAGGGGCAGCCAATGGAGGGTGTTGAGGGCCGCCGAGGCCGAGGACCTTCTCGGGAGTCCGAGAACGAGCCTGGCCGCCGCGTGCTGGACGCTCTGTAGCTTCTTAAGGGTGGACTTTTTTATACCTGCCAGAAGACCATTGCAATAATCGAGTCTGGACAGGATCAAAGCCACGGCCACTGATTTCCTAGCGGAAATAGGGAGAAAGTCGAAGAATTTCTTTAGCTGTCTAATGAGGTTAAAGCAGCACCCTGCAGTAATGCGCGCATGGTCGTCAAAACTGAGGGACGAGTCGAATTGGACACCCAGGATGATAGCCTGGAGGTCATTGATAGGTTGTGACACATGAGGGAGATAAGGCGGGGCATCATCCAAGAAGTTAAATTAGTGGAAGAAGACGGCGTGCAGTTAAACGCCGCCATCGTGTGCACAAATGAAGCTTAACGCTACAGGTATAGAGAGGTAGCAATCTCTGGGTGAATAGCGAGGGGGGATAAAACGTAGACCACTGGGGTGGCACATTGGGCCCCGTTCGTAAGGTTATGGAGGGTTTAACATCGTAACAAGGGAGTGAATTTAGAGGATTCTTTTCAATCTAATCACGGTTGCATTTCTGCTCCGTTTTCTGAGGGCAGTGCTTAAAACGTTCATAATCACGGGGAGATTTCAAAAGCAGTACAGTCATGTTATTGGGTTATGAATTGCATTCAATAGTTGTCACTTATACAAAATGTTTATAGCAATGTTTTTTTTAATTTTACAGTGAACCCCTGAGGAAGGACTTTGTAAAGTTTGAAATGCATTGGGTGACATCATCATTGTATATTGAGGATATTATATGTTCAACGCGTGCCCGGAAAAAGGCCTGTTGTGGCATATCCGTGGTATGAAAAGTGTCTTAAAAACATTGGCTAATCATGTGTGGACGTTACATTGGAATTAAAAAACGGATACAACTCAAAATATGGAGTAAAATGGATTATTAGCGAAAGGAACTGAGAAAAAGCAAACAAATATGTGCAACTTTCAATTATCATCGCTGTGCGTCTGGATTTGGGGTGTAGTGACGCCCCATCTACATTATCGTATTGTTAACCCTCACGTGGCAAAGGGCGGACCACGTTATCTAGGGAGCACGCAAAGAGGTTTAAAAATGCTAAACAATGACTACAACCGTTCAAACAGCAAAAAAAAGGGTGTGCACGGCAACTCATGTCATGATTTTCAAAACTACTGCCCACTCGCACGTAGCACCCACGAAAAGAAGGAACGAGTCAAATCACTGATTAACAGATTCCGTTCTGAAAAGCGCATGTGAAAAGCATATCTTTAATGCCGAAGAAACTTGCTTGGGAGCATTTTGTTTTCGTGTTTACAAAGCATGAACAGGAACATTACGAACTTCTGCTTTGGACGTGGTTTTATTGTTTATCTTTTAAATTGGTTTACTTGTCTAATGTAAAATGCATAAACTGTATGAATAATTCAACGTTTTCCGCACATATGATAAGATCAACAGGGTGGGCGGGGGATAGTAAAGAATCAGTTGGAATAATCACGCACGGGTGCATTCACCGGGTTTTGTGTACATAGGCATTCTGGGGGATGTAGGATGATAGCGTGGAGGTCATTGATAGGTTGTGACACATGAGGGAGATAAGGCGGGGCATCATCCAAGAAGTTAAATTAGTGGAAGAAGACGGCGTGCAGTTAAACGCCGCCATCGTGTGCACAAATGAAGCTTAACGCTACAGGTATGGAGAGGTAGCAATCTCTGGGTGAATAGCGAGGGGGGATAAAACGTAGACCACTGGGGTGGCACATTGGGCCCCGTTCGTAAGGTTATGGAGGGTTTAACATCGTAACAAGGGAGTGAATTTAGAGGATTCTTTTCAATCTAATCACGGTTGCATTTCTGCTCCGTTTTCTGAGGGCAGTGCTTAAAACGTTCATAATCACGGGGAGATTTCAAAAGCAGTACAGTCATGTTATTGGGTTATGAATTGCATTCAATAGTTGTCACTTATACAAAATGTTTATAGCAATGTTTTTTTAATTTTACAGTGAACCCCCGAGGAAGGACTTTGTAAAGTTTGAAATGCATTGGGTGACATCATCATTGTATATTGAGGATATTATATGTTCAACGCGTGCCCGGAAAAAGGCCTGTTGTGGCATATCCGTGGTATGAGAAGTGTCTTAAAAACATTGGCTAATCATGTGTGGACGTTACATTGGAATTAAAAAACTGATACAACTCAAAATATGGAGTAAAATGGATTTATTAGCGAAAGGAACTGAGAAAAAGCAAACAAATATGTGCAACTTTCAATTATCATCGCTGTGCGTCTGGATTTGGGGTGTAGTGACGCCCCATCTACATTATCGTATTGTTAACCCTCACGTGGCAAAGGGCGGACCACGTTATCCAGGGAGCACGCAAAGAGGTTTAAAAATGCTAAACAATGACTACAACCGTTCAAACAGCAAAAAAAAGGGTGTGCACGGCAACTCATGTCATGATTTTAAAAACTACTGCCCACTTGCACGTAGCACCCACGAAAAGAAGGAACCAGTCAAATCACTGATTAACAGATTCCGTTCTGAAAAACGCATGTGAAAAGCATATCTTTAATGCCGAAGAAACTTGCTTGGGAGCATTTTGTTTTCGTGTTTACAAAGCATGAACATGAACATTACGAACTTCTGCTTTGGACGTGGTTTTATTGTTTATCTTTTAAATTGGTTTACTTGTCCAATGTAAAATGCATAAACTGTATGAATAATTCAACGTTTTCGGCACATATGATAAGATCAACAGGGTGGGCGGGGGATAGTAAAGAATCAGTTGGAATAATCACGCACGGGTGCATTCACCGGGTTTTGTGTACAGAGGCATTCTGGGAGATGTAGGATGATAGCGTGGAGGTCATTGATAGGTTGTGACACATGAGGGAGATAAGGCGGGGCATCATCCAAGAAGTTAAATTAGTGGAAGAAGACGGCGTGCAGTTAAACGCCGCCATCGTGTGCACAAATGAAGCTTAACGCTACAGGTATGGAGAGGTAGCAATCTCTGGGTGAATAGCGAGGGGGGATAAAACGTAGACCACTGGGGTGGCACATTGGGCCCCGTTCGTAAGGTTATGGAGGGTTTAACATCGTAACAAGGGAGTGAATTTAGAGGATTCTTTTCAATCTAATCACGGTTGCATTTCTGCTCCGTTTTCTGAGGGCAGTGCTTAAAACGTTCATAATCACGGGGAGATTTCAAAAGCAGTACAGTCATGTTATTGGGTTATGAATTGCATTCAATAGTTGTCACTTATACAAAATGTTTATAGCAATGTTTTTTTAATTTTACAGTGAACCCCTGAGGAAGGACTTTGTAAAGTTTGAAATGCATTGGGTGACATCATCATTGTATATTGAGGATATTATATGTTCGACGCGTGCCCGGAAAAAGGCCTGTTGTGGCATATCCGTGGTATGAGAAGTGTCTTAAAAACATTGGCTAATCATGTGTGGACGTTACATTGGAATTAAAAAACTGATACAACTCAAAATATGGAGTAAAATGGATTTATTAGCGAAAGGAACTGAGAAAAAGCAAACAAATATGTGCAACTTTCAATTATCATCGCTGTGCATCTGGATTTGGGGTGTAGTGACGCCCCATCTACATTATCGTATTGTTAACCCTCACGTGGCAAAGGGCGGACCACGTTATCCAGGGAGCACGCAAAGAGGTTTAAAAATGCTAAACAATGACTACAACCGTTCAAACAGCAAAAAAAAAGGGTGTGCACGGCAACTCATGTAATGATTTATGTATGCAGACGACATTTTAATTCTTGATTTAACGCCTAAAGGTTTGAACAATCGACTGCATGCATTACATAAATATGCAGGAAACCATCACTTGACAATAAACATCGCAAAAAGTAAAGTGATGTGTCTATCCGGCAGGAAAAATCCCAAATATGTGAACTTTCTTTGGACTGTGGGGGGCCAAAAATTGGAAACAGCAAAATCTTATACCTTCCTTGGCAAAATTGTTATGAGCAATTTAAGTGAAAAAGCTCATATAGCTAACAACATCCGGAAAACTATTGTCCAAAGAAAGAGCTTGGTGTCCTTATATAAGGCCACAGGCAGAAGACATCTTTCGATATTGTTGGAGGTATTTAGAGCAAAAATACCCGCCTCCCTATTATATGGAACGGAATTAATTGATATTAAATGTTGGAGTTTTTTAAACTCCACCGAAGGTAAAATTCTACGTAGCATTCTTTCTGTCAATACAGCTAGTTCGACAGCTGCTCATAGACAGGAACTTGGTTTACGTAGCAGCTGGGTGCAAGGTTTAGCTGGGTGCGTCCGCTGGGCTTTTAGCCTGGCTAAGGGTGAACCAGGCTTGTTACGATATCTTATCAAATCTGAGCTACTGGGGAATCTTCATGAATATTCCTTGATCCTACATTTTTTTAGATATGCTGTGAATAATTTACAATTAGATGAAGAAGTCCTATTTTCTTTATCGTCATATCAATTGAAATCCCTTCTAAAGTCTGCATCCTGGGAATTAGGGTTTAGATTAGACAGAGAGTTTTGCATTCAGAACAAGGGCACCACTCCAACTATTGATTCCTGTATGATTAGGAAAGCGCAACCATATGTTCACTGGAATATTCCTCACAGAGTTAGGCGTTTTGTACTTCTATTGAGGCAGAACTTACTCCCCTTGAAATCACTCTGATCAAAATGGTATGGTTCATCCGCCATATGTGATTTTTGCAATATGAATAATCAGGATTTGATGCACGTTATGTTTGTCTGCCCTGCTCTAATGTCGCACAGGCGCAAGTGGTTAAGACCTATTTGTCTCCAATTGAATATTTTATCTGCTGCTACCTTTATTGAGGCCTTGAACAACCCTCCAAATGAAATTTTTTGTTTTAAAATGTTTAACTTTTTTAAATGTTTCTTGAATCTGTATTAGGCGAAAGTTTTGATGCCCAGTTTTATTATGTATATTTGGTATGTAACAGTTTGTCTTTTATGTGGATCTCATAAGAGTTCCGTAATCATAAAATAAATAAACTTGAAACTAATTAAGCTGTGCCTCATCCATTTTCACCCAGCTCTGTTTTCATTCTGGCTCTATCCGTGACACCACACCTGCATAAACATTAGGTAACAAATCTAATTTAAGACATTGTAGGCTGCCTAAGCATGCAAAGTCATCACAAAAGAACAGCTGATGTCTGCACTGGGTTCTTTAAACAACGGAAAAGCCTTAGATAAAGTTTGTTCAGATGGCCTATCTTGTTGCGTGCCTCAGGATGCGATAGTTACACAAGGCACCAAGGTTGTTGATTCTTACCGATTTTCTCATTTGGGTGTTCTTCCCAGGGCTCTATTTACCACTGGGCGTCTTCTGCTTGTGATCTTTGCTATAAAAACCCATGTAACCATCGTTCAGAGTGCTCTCTCTTCGAATATCTCTATGGTGCTCGTCGGATGGAGACTCATTCATGAATGCTTAAAAATAATGACCTATGGTTTGACCTTCGCTCCAGTGTCGATTCCTTCTTACATGTTCAGAACCCGTGGCGAAGTGGTGACCCTGCACCAGCAGATTAATAATAATCTGCTCCACAACTCCTCTGCTTATTATTTAAACTCCTGTCCGTTTAATAAGGAAATTAATGTATCCAAGATGCTATGCTAGCTTCGATTTTGCTTGAGGTGCATTGTTTAGATTCTCTTTAAATAACATTTTTACTTTTTTCAGTTGTTGTTACGAACCATTTTTTTAAAGTTAGTTTAATCTCTAGATAATAACTAGAATGTGCTTGAAATACATTGAGTTATGGTCCATCATTAATACCTCAAAGCCAAGAAATACTTGTGATGCATCTAAATACGTGCATTTCAAGAAATTCCACATAACGCTTTCAACAATTAAGTAACTCATTTCATTAATAAAGAAAATTATTTGTGACTGAGGAATAATTCAAACATTTCATTATTTACTGGAGGAGGGCACTTTGTAACCAAGTGGATAATGATAGTGTAAACGTGTTTGTAGTACTGATGTGCACTTTGAACCCTTAGAAGAGTCTCAACCGCTTGGATCGAAATGTTAGAATCTACGGTACCGCACATGAATTAAAATTAAACAACTGCTTACAAGCTAACTATGTTAACCTAGTGGCATGTAGCTCCTAATAATATTTAGGACCTGCGCCTTTAGACAACATGTACTAAGGGATTGGTGTCCAGACTGATTCCAGATACCCCCAAAGGATATGTCAGCCTATAGACCAGCTAGCTCACAGTGCCGGAATCAGTCTAGACACCAATCCCTCAGTTTACGATGTCCAACAAACGAGCAGATCGTATGTACTTTTAGGATCTGCATGACAGTATTAGGTAGGCTTATATGTTATTTATTTATTTATTTATTTTTGAGATTTATACAGCGCGTACAATTGCCCGTGGGCGTCTCGGCGCTAGAAAACTGTGGACGTGTTTATGTTAGAGGTAAGGGAGAGTAGAAAGAATGGAGGACAAGAGGATAAGGAGCAAAGACAAAAGTAAGAATTGAGACATGACAAAGAGAAAATGGGAGGAGGTAAATGCCAAAGGAAAAGGAGGAGCAGAGACATGGGCTGCAAAAAATACAGCAAGAACATGTCATAGAAGCATTGGTAGAAGGCGCTCTCAATACAAATAGTGAGCGGATAGTGAGTTAAAGCAGACTAATGGAGACAGGATGGAGGGGAGAGGTGAGAATACTGGTGGAAATAAAGGGAAGGTCAGGAGAAAGATACGGAAGAAGGAAAAGGAGGGAGTAAGGAAAATGACACACAAGAGGGTAGAAAGGGTTTGTCTTTTAAGGGTGGTAGTAGGGGGGTACTGGGTGTGTTGATAAAGTGAGGGATGTGAGCAGGAGAGATCATGCCATAGAATAGGAAAGTACAAAGCAGGGCAATGGGAATAAGAGTCTAGTATGGATGAATAAGAATGATCGGTTGTGATGAATGGTGTAAATAAAGTGTGTGCTGAGCTGAGGGATTAGGTGTAGTTTGAAATGTAGGTGTGGTGAATTGTACGCTTTGGGGTGGTGTGATGCTCCTAGGAGTGTTGTCCTTACCTGTGTCTCCATGAATGAAATGAGGGAGATATGGATGGATTTTCTTCTCCAGTTGCATGAAATCACTCTAATAATTACACCTAACTACTGCAAATGTAATCCACCACTGCAAACCTGTAACCAGAAATGCTTCAAACATATTCCTCGGACACACCAATACCCCAATAATCATCAATTTTGCAACAATTAAAAACAAACTAGCCCTAATCCAAGGTTCTCTAACTAGTAGCTCGTGAGCTACTGGTAGCTCTTCAGTTACCTGTAAGTATCTCTCCTGTGTGCAGTCCAATTTACTAAATGTGAAGCTGTTGCTTGGCTGAATATATGTATACCAAAACGTAAAAGTATGCATCTGAGGCGACAGCATTTTCAGACTATAGAAAATATTTGAGGACAAATGTTGGATTTCCAAAATATATCTTAAGCTGATATTTAAGTGGTACATCATGACGGACAGACCGATTTTGAGGAGCGTTACCAGGTTATAGTTTGTTTTCATGGGATGATGGTGCTTGGAAGGAGGTGGTGAGCTCGGGAGGAAGAGAGATCACTGTAAATTATTAACCCATGAGGTTTTTACTATATTCAGATTTTAGTTAATCTCGAAGATATGATCTGCTGAGTGGGGTTTGACTGATGTTTATGAATAAAAAAAATGAAAAATAAAAAGATTTGAGGACTGTGTCCGCAATAGCCCTGAAGAAGCGGTAGGGTAACACAAAATACACGTTGGCTCTGGCTTGGCTAATGTTACAATTTGCTCAGTCTCACTCATCATAGAAATTAAAATGATTTGTTATAAACAGAATCTGGTCTTGTGATCAAAATATTGTTTTTTTCCTATGGTAAATAGATTCTGATTGGGTCATGTTTTAACCAATATAATGGGCCATTATGTACACATGATTTGGTCCAGATTGACGTAGGTTGAGCTTTTTATTGTAAATATTCAATGAGCACTCTTTAGAAATGTAAATGCTGATTTATATATGTGTAGGTAAATTATAAATAGGCATATGTCATTTACAATTGTGAATTTCTGGCAGTCGTATATCATAAGATAGGCCTATGGTTGGACCTTGAAGGAATTTATTGCTGTCCTTATTTTGGATGTGCTATTAATGGGCAGGTCAGAGTAGTGCACTGCCATTTCACCATAATATCCCTATTTTGTTGCAACTCAATTTTCAAAACTTTTTGCGGTCCATATCAGAATAAAAGTGCCATTTATAAAGGTCCCCAATACCTGAAAATCCGAGGCTATTCAGAAAACCCACTAAAATGTGGCTGTTACCTGGCACCCGTAACCTCTATATCACGGCTTACTAATTCAAAACAAGGCCAAAAAGGTATACGGCAGATGTCAACATCAATGACTCCCTACAACAAACTGGCAGAGTGCAGCAGAGGCAAGATAAAATAGTGTTGAATAAACTACATGTTAAGAATGAAACATTTGCAAAGAGCGCAACCTGCTGCACCAGACAAATTCATAATGAATGCACAAGGTAAACAAAGTCTGGAAGAGTGATTCTAGTGACAATGTCAACTGAATGAGTGCACTTTGAGCAACCAATGCCTTTGCATATTCATAATTCCAAAGCAAAAATCAATACAATGTATTGGAAAGCCACCAAATTAATAATATATCATTATTTAACTGTTGTCAACTGCAAAGTCATAAGTGTGCCGCTTCACCAACAGTTAATGACAAAAATAGATTAGGACGCTTTTTCTAATCACAACTGATGATCGAAAAGTTCAAATGTGCAAATAAAAAATGACTCTTTAAAGCAGCTTTTCAAACTATCAATGTGTACTGAAGCACTTTCCCCCATCTCGATCGATATTGGCATCCACATTCTCCCCCATAACTTATGAATAACAAGCTAATTTTCCTTGACCCTAATAACGTCATATATCACTACCGCAAAATAACATGAGTGTGAAAAATTATTAAATATAATACTGAGATTATTGGTGAAAGACTTTTCATTCGGCTTTTATGTAATCTAATCCTGTGGATGTCGATTCACCAAAAGGCTAGCGGTAGAAGTAACATCACAAACCCTTTGACCATAATGACATTACAGTAAGTGACATCATATGATCTTTGACCCTGAATCATTCCAAGAAGGAAGTTCATTTGACCTTAACCCTGATGGCATTGCAGTAATTAACATCCCTGAAGATCCTGAGTAACTACATGATTTATATAACAACACAGAACAATGTCTATTTCAGATATCAGATGCCGCCATGATATGCCAAGGTAACATTTACCCAAATTGTAGTGGGCGCACAAAGCAAGTGAGCCTGACCCGTTCTAGGTGGAAGGGGATGGGTGAGTTAAGGGGTCTCCCTCTGAAAATATCGACAAAGAAAGGGCTTCAATAGTGTATTTTTCACATACATTTTCTAAACAAAAAAGTCATAGGCTCTGAAAAGACACCTGACAGTTACCATGATTTCCCTCTATTACTTTTTGTTTACGTGCCCAACCAGTGCCCTCATATGTTCCTACTTTGCCTGGCCAGTATTCTGTCATGGGCACCCGTTTAGCCCTAATATTACGTACAATATGCCAGTGTTAGAACTGTGCCATTTCTGTCGTTCATATACTATGGGTAACATCTAGTATCTCTGGGACAGCATTTTCTCATGGATGCCCACTGACATCTGCCACAGTTGTCATCCCTTATGACAATAACCTCCACCCATGCGCCAACCCCAGCATTCTTCACTGCTGCCCCATGCCGAGATCTCCAGTGTGCCAGAGCTAGCATTTTGCCATTGACAGCCCATATGCAAGTATTGCCTCCAGTATGTCCGTACTCACATTTTGCTATTGGCGCCTCGATGAACCAAGAAGTATGCCTGTTCCAAGTGTACAGCACACTCTTACTCATGTTCATTCATTTACTTACTCATTCTGATTCTTTCACTCTTACTCTAGCTCACCTATTCTCACTCGCACTCATTTGTTTTTAACACACTATTTTGCACTTCCTCTTACTCGATCACATTCACTCATGCATACTTACTCACTCAGTCTCATTCACACACTCACCATCACTCATTATCATTCTTATTCTCACTCCCTAACACAATCTTTTTCCTACTCGCACACTATTACTAAGTTGCTTTTTCTCTAACTCACTCATTCTGACTCACCCATAGCCAATCACTGACACTCAATCTCATTCATCCTTACTCAGTGTCTGTCACTTTCGGTAACCTCACATACATGCTCACACCCTCATACACACGCTTTCATACACAAATGCACTCTTACCCGCATGCACACACTAACATACATTAAAAAGCAATTTACTTTAATTACCTTTACTGCAAGTGAAGGTTTCGTTCCAGATCCTGGTGCCCCACTTTTTATTACAGTAAGAGTGAACCGTGCGTTTTTATTCACTGATATTGTAATTAAAAAGGAGCAGAAAAAACGAAGATTGGAGACCGATATTCATAAGTGTGAGCCAACCCTGTGTTCTCTGCACTGATTTTACCACCTCTGAGGCAAGGTGGTCGCAAAGGCAGTACCAGGGTTCAAGCCGGGAATTGCAGCTGCAATTCCTAAATGACATCTATATTCCTGTGTGGCACTCTGCAGTAATCAACATGCTTTAAACATTACACCGGGATGCTTCCCTCAAACTATACCAGCTCATTATGGAAGTTTCTTAACATCAGTACACATACTGAGGGTGGTCATAAAGTTTACATGAATCTTCGGAAATTGTTCTCTGTCAGTAGGGTTAGCAGGTTTATACTGTAGAGAAAGAAGGGCAAATGAAATCAGTTACCAGAGAACGAAGTCTCCCTTTCGCCACAGTCAGTACAAAACAGCCACAATTATTGCCAAGTTATCTAGCAGTTGTACAGTGTACAAATAACACTAGTTGTAAAGTTCAAACTGTCTAGATTCATTGCTGGAAGACCTGTACGTTTGGTGAGAAAATGGGTGGTTGTAGTAGTATGTCCCATGTGGGAAGGCTAGAATGTGAAGTCATGGCAGGCTGTCTGGTCATATGACGCAAACCTGTTGCTGATGGTATGCATGCTAATTTTTTAGAAAAATGAGACAAGGAATGGAGCATGCCTAATGCTGCATTTGTACTACACAATTAAACAAACAATTGTCGTAAGGGGGTATTTTTCCCAATTGTTTCGATTAGAAGTCTTGTTGCGGAGCTTGAGGGTAGTCTGATTTTGTTTTGGGGAAAATAGGCTGCAGGGCCTAGTATGTATGAAGCAACTACTGTTCAAGGATTAACTGTAGTTATTAGATGAGAACACGTACAGGCATGAGCACCTACAATCCTCCTAGGATGATGCATAACAAGCAACTAAGACATATTTCACCTTCTTGAGATAAACATATGCCGATAAGAAGCCTTTTACCAGAGTCCACTGTGGCTCAAACGTCATATAGGGCATAAATACCCAAGCAATAAGACCAAGGATCCTCCAACTGGTTTCTACATTCTCACGCTCTGGTAGAATTACCCCAAGGTTCATTGCGTGAAGGTAACCTGAACATCCCACACCCCGGTTCACCCTCAGGAGCCATCAAGTACAAGGGAATGGTGGCCCATTTTCCTGACTCCGTTTGTACAAGTATGCCCTTCCTGAAGCAACATGTGAAAACGCATAGCGTTTCCCAGATTCATGAACTCTTTAGAAGTGAAACCAACTGAAGCTGTGCATCTCTTTACAGCTTCTGTTCTATGTAAATCTCCAGTATCTCTTTTTTCATTGCTAAGGTAGCTGAATGCAGGTCAGGAAAGAACAACAGTCTTGTCTTGTCCACATGCACCTCCTTTCATCAGTTAGCCTTCTAGAAAATGTAATCTATCTCAGATAACAACAGTACCATCATGACTGTCCCACCTTACTAACCCTTCCTTTTCTTTTCCACAGATTGAAGTCTTAATACTGTTTTCACCAAAGCATCTGAATTTCCCAGCCGGATAGCCAATAAGTCCTCCATCAAAGAGGTTAGTCTGTAACACCTCTCGTCATAAGACAGTAGGGAAAGCGAATATAACAATATCCTGCACCTCACATTGTCAAGTACTTTGAATTTCTCTCCAGTTGCACCATGGCATTCAAACAGTTCTTCTAAATACTGGTCTTCTCCAATGTCTGTGATAACATCCGCCTTACGACTTTCAAAGCCTCCCACTTTGGACTTGGTTGATACAGATTGTTCATTTTCTTATAATCTGCTTGAAAAGGCTTCCAGTACATCTTCCACACTCTTCACCACTGAGGAGACGAAATATCTTCTTGAGATCTGTGTGAAGGACAACAACAGTAGGCACCAAAGGCTGTGCAGCATGACTACCCCAGACAACTGAATAACAGCCAGGGGTTCCTCAGTAAAGACTGTCTTGTCACCTCTAAGGACAATCCCGTCAAGTTGAAAAAAAATCTTCCATACATTTATTTTTCCCAGTCATGACGTTCAGGAGAAACCTGAATGTACTCATTAAGGATAAGAATTCTTCACCTCATTACCTCATTATATCCCCAAATTTCATTGGTCCAAGAGCACCACAATTAGATCCCATGTGGAGCCAGCCCTTCAACAGGCCATTTCTAGCGGTTTTTAGTGTCCCGGACTTAAGGGGGTCGAGCTCCGCCAGCCTAGAGGGAGCACTGAGTTCCAAGGATCATTCCATGTCATCCACACCCACCTCCAGCACCCTGCAAGTAGAGACTACACCTCAAAAAGTGGGGCGACCCACAGAACTGTTCTTTTGTTCCATCCCCTGCAAGGCCGCATCAGCTCTCCACCTCCACCCCAGCCTCCATTGTCTGGAAAGTGCTATATGAATACTTGAAATACATAAAGACTCTTTTCAAAAAGCCTATGATCCCAGCAGTACTCCATAAAGTCTGATTTCTGAGGCACTAATGGATACGATGGATAAGAGAGCACGGACAATCAGGTTCCCTAAAATGTGCATCCACAAGTAAATAGGTGTCCCTTCTGAAAAACACACAAAGTTTTTTTGTCAAAAGGTAAAGGGATAAGGGGAGGCATTCGATTTATTATATGGCAGTTCTCTCCTCAGTGAAATGTGCCCCATCTCCAATGGAACTTCTAACCTGAGTGAAAAGAAGAACCCTCAAAAGACCGAGGCCCGGATTTCAAGTTTGTGGGAATCGAGGTGCTATTTATCGCACCTAATAAAAAACAATATTGTAGGTTTCGTCATTTATAAATAACACATGTTTCAAGTTTTTGAGGGAAAAAAATGTTGATGTTTAACACAAAATATGCATGGTACGCTAGATCCTGTATACTTTTCTCCTGTTAAATTCCAGCAGGTTTGACTTACTCAAATTTAACAGAGGTTGAGATATTTAATCTCATATTGGACAATTCCACTGAGATTCCATCTCTTTGATGATTCTTCAGGAACATGCAATGGTCTATTTGAACCTAAAGATTACAGCTTAGTTACACCACGTCAGCAAATGTGAATGTCTAACCTTTATCTTATCTTATATATTTCTCCTTCAATCCAACTGGCATACCATAGAAACCAGCAGGTTGCTAGGCACCCATAACCTCCATTTTCTTACTGGCTACCACCTGCTGCCCTACATATAGAAACGCCAACTTCCTCACAGAGTTTACTCCAGTTTGGGGAATCTAAGAAAATCACAGAAATGCGAACAAAAACTTCAATATAGAGTTGATATTATTACTGAATTAACAAGCATGAAGTGGGCTGATAAGGTGGTCACTGTGGGTACTAGTGATGAAGCTACTATTGTAGCAACATCAACATGCAAGGAAAAAGGCAATGCAGTCACCTTGGCTGTTATAATTACCCAGTTCATCGAGGACTCCAAAATAAATCAAAACCTATGTCAAGAAAAGGAAACTCATAACAGTGTAATTGCGGATGCTGCAAATTAACGAGACACCCTTTGCGGTTGGTGTGAAACGAGTGGTTATTACCTAGTAATCGGAGGAAGGAGTTGGTTTGTTGCATAAAAAAGGTTATCATCAAAAAACTGCATCTGCAAATCAGGATCTTCAAAGAAAGCAATGGGAAAATTAACAGGAACTCTTTGAGACAAATGTTGTAAGAGGTTTTCGTCCATGGTGGCTAAAGGCAGCTCAGTATTACACTAGCCACTGACTGCGTGGTCAGTGAGGACATATGGAGGGCCTATATTAAAGTGCTAAGGACAAAAAAACCGTGTCTGATGAAAACATCACAGGAAAGGACTGAATTGATTATCAATCAAGTTAAGCCATCCGAATCTCTTGGGCTGCATATTTTATAAATAACTCTCTACCCAGTCAGTCATGGATTTTGAACGGCATTCCTGCTACCTGTTTTTTAAGATGACTAACGTGCATTATCCCTTAATCTTGGTATCCCTGCTACTTAAATCCTACTCATGAGAAGAGCAGAAGATTAATTCCTGGTGACCGTGGGCTAACTGCCCTTTTATATAGTGATAGTGAGATCTATGCATGACTTGTTTTGGCTCAACTAACAGATTGAATCCAATTAGGCATTTAAACAGCTAGGCTTTAAGCAAAAAAGGGGGACAAGGGACATCATTTTGTCCCAGATTGTTAGCAATCAGAAACGGCAAGTGTCACACTTGTATGGTGCATTATACAGCAACTTTTGACAAAATCAGCTGATGGGTTTGATGGAAAAAAGTAGAAGGAATGGATGGTTGCTTAATAATTCTACAACATGTTCTCCACACAAATACATGGGTAAGGCTATGTTTGGGCAAGGATTGTCAAGTTATTTGGAAATGTACTGTCACTAGAAGCCTAAAGCAGGAATATGTCCTTGCCCTTACCCTTTTAAGCTGAGTTTGAAGGATTTGCCATCAGCTTTGTCCATGGTGAACTTTATTCCACCTAATCTAGGTAATTATAAGCTAAGATTAATAATATCTGCTGATGATTCAACACCTGTTAAATGATAGTTTAACATCATAAAATATTGCATATTTTTTACTGCTAATCTCACCAAAACTAAACTTCTCAAATGTGGTAGGAAAAAATGCAACTTTTAATGTTCGGTTGATGATAAGAAAATAGAGTTGGTTAACTATTATCCATATTTCATTGTCGAACTAACCACCATCTTCAAATGGTCTCCTTAAATGGAACACATGAAAGTGAAAACTTCGGGGACATGTTCAGTGGCGTCACTAGGGTTGGTGTCACCGGGTGCAGGTAGCTCATGGTGTCATCCCCTCACGACTTACAAAAAAGAATTGTTGAGCAGTTGACCATGACACAGTGGTGAAAGAGTGTCAGTTATGTCACTGGATGCAACTTAATCCTACATGTCGAGCCAGAGCGGCAAGGAACCAAAATACGTCAGGATGAGTTGAGTTTTGTACAGTACCAGTGGCCTGTAAACCTTCCTCAGGTCTACATGACCCTCTAAGAGTGTCTTGCAAAGTATATCTTATGCACAGCCATTGTGTTAGTCTGACACAAATGCAAATAAAGTGTCCAAAAAGCCGCAATTTGTCTGCAAACGTGAATTGGAAAAGCTAGCCAGCTTCACAACGTTTTACACAGACCCTTGCAAAGGTTGAAAGAAATTTTGAACTTGACTCAACCCTACTCTGATTGAGAGGCAGAAGGCATATATGTTGGGAAACCTTTTTTATTTTTTTAATACACTGCAATTGACTGCTGGCTTTAACAAACTGTGTCTGAGTAAAGTTTTATAGAGTGTCCCATCTACATAGTCATGGGAGGCGCTGCGAGGTATTGTAACGTATGTGACCACACAAGAAAGGTGTGCTGAACCGTCTTTACTAAGACTGAGCCTATTTGTATTGTATTGTATTGTATTGTAATTGCATTTATATAGCGCTTACTAACCCTGACGAGGCGACAGAGCACTTTTCAGCGAGTAGCACGCTACTCCGGAACCCAAAAAGGATTAGTGGATCAGTATAGTGAAATTTGTGAAATAAGAAAGAGCGCAACACGTGCCCTGTTAATCGGACTGTGATAATGTGACACCACTATAGTTACAGGTGTAGTGCCAAGTGAGAGAAACAGTGAGCTATGCGTCATGGGTTTCCTGAACAGGGTGGGGTAGAAGTGTGATGAGATCGCGGAAGCAATGATGATGGAGAAGAATCAATTCAGTGGTACAGAGCCGATTTTCCCTAGCAGGAGCTACAAAGAGGGTGAAATAGTTCTAGATTATTACATATTATTCTAAGAAAGTAGGCTGGGCGAAACTGCAGATAGGAGCTGCACGTGCTCTGGAATACTGCAATAAGGGTCAAAGACTGTAAGAGGTGAGGGGGCCTGGACATTTGAAGTGTTCAGCCCTCCCACCCCCATCACCAAGCAGTGAAACACAAAGCGTGATGTAAACGCATGAACCCCTTCTTGCTCTTTCAGTTAAGTGCCACGACACAGAAACCTTTGTGTTCTTAAACCAGTGCTCTCTGTCCCTCTTCCTGAGACACAAGGCATTTTCATTGGTTTTTGTCACCAGCTAGTGGGGGCTTGGCAACAACAGCTTTGCTGAAAAAGAAAGTTTAGCAAAAACACTTACTCGGACACCAGGCTCTCCTTTTCTTTAGACTCCTCTGCAAATCGCCCAGCAGCACTCCTCTGCCGAAACTGTCTCCCCTCTCAGTCTAAGCGCGTGGTGGTGGGGCACTGGCGGGCGTCAGAGGAGCACAGCGCAAGGGCTGGTCCAGGGCCGTCATTGGTAGCGCTATAAGATTGACGGCCTTGGGACCCACAAACTGGGTATGCCGCCGCGCATCGCACCATCACCACTATACTAGTAGGTGGTGGGTGCGTGCACTGCAGTATTTGTTGCTTCATGCGAGTTGTGCCAGTTCGTGAAGTATGTGCTTGCAGTGCAGGTAAAAGATGACACCCTTGCTTCCCCTCGTCTCGACCCACTAACCCCATGCATTTTCCTGTTTGGAATACTAGAAGTTGGTCACCTAGAGCCCACTGTTTGTTCACTTTATTGTTTATGTCATCGATCTTGCGGACCTCTCGTTTTCCCTGCACATTGCCGATCGGATTAGAGCCCCATCATAATTTCCATGTTAGCTGCTCATTGAGGGGAGATATAGGGCAAATGTAATGCTCTACCAGCTGTTAGCAAGATTTTGTATTTGAAGGCTGTATTGTAAGCAGGTGCGCTTGCACAGCAGAGCAGAGGCGAGGCAGCAGAGCTGTGTTACACAGATTGGTGTCACCCCATGACAGAGGCGCAACTAGAGTCAAATTTCGGGGGGGGGTTAAGAATAAATTTCGGGGCAGGGGGCTGATTCTTCAAGCAAAATGCAAAGTGGGGCTGCAGGGGCTCTAAGCAGGGGGGCGGGCAGACATCAAAGCCTCATTAACACGCAAAAGGTATTTAAAAGACCAGTGAAGTACTCGGGTGAGGCTGTGTGTGTGACCGGGAAGCTGTCTCAACCCGGGCTGACGAGGGTGTCACCCTGTGCGGTCCGCACCCCCCTAGTGACACCTCTAGACATGTTTGAACTACTTATGAAAGACTGAATTGTATTAAAGATTATCTTAAAGATAGCCCCATTCTAGATAGTGAAAACGTTCTGTTCTCCCTTCACCTGCCGCCATCTACGACACTTTCTGGGGCCCTAATCTACCGCCCTCCGGGACAGGTAGGGTGTTTCATAGACTCACTCATGGACGCCATCTCTTCTCGCGCTTGTGTGACCCCAAACTTCACAATCCTTGGAGACTTAAATCTCCACTTCAATGATCAAGGCAACAAACTTGCCACTGACTTAAAAGCCGATTTGGCTTCCCTTAATCTTCATCTACTCAACAATGAACCCACCCATACGAAAGGACGGCTACTGGACCCCATCTTTTCCAACCTTTCCACCCTCATTGTACAAACCCCTCTGCCCCTTCCCTGGTCAGACCACTTTTTGGTCCCTTTTAAACTTCAACTTCCAGGCAAATCGTCTGACACCCCCCTCCCTCGAGTCCCATCTCGTCCCTGGAAAAAACTGGACACAATCTCATGGGATCACGCGCTGACTTCCACTGTACCTCTAGTAGACCCTAATCCCTCGTCAGCTGAAATCCAACTTCATAACTGGATAAAAGACTCCCTCGACTCAGTCTTACCTCTTAAAACTCTCCCTTCCAGTAGGAAATCGTCCAAACTACCATGGTTCACTGAAGAACTTCGTGAATTAAGAAGGAAGGGCAAAAGGCTTGAACGCCATTGGAGAAAGAACTGGAATACAAATGACAAAAGCGACTATAGAACCCATATTAGGCTCTATAAAAACGCATTAAAAACTGCGCAGGCCAACTATTTTGAGGAGCAAATAGCCTCAGCCGCTAATTCCGCGAAAGAGACCTATCGAATAGTGAAACTCCTCACCAAAATACAAGACCCTCCATCCTCCCCAGACGTGGATGGCGCAAAATGTAACCAAATGGCAGATTTCTTTTCGGCAAAAATTGCTAAAATCCTGACTTCCCTTCCAGCTCCATCTACCGCTCAAGCATTCCTTGGTTCCTCCCCTCTCCAAGACACCCCGAGATTAACCTCTTTCTCCCAAATCTCCACTGAAACGTTTCTCAACGTTTTACAGAAAGTCAAAAGTGGCTCCCCATCAGACCCAGCCCCCATTAGTAAATTGAAGCTAGTTGCTCCCACTATTGCTCCCCTTTTTACCAAGCTGATCAACGCCTCCTTTGAAAACGGTATAGTCCCGGCGAACTGGAAAAAAGCCACAGTCAAGGCTCTCATAAAAAAACCGCACTTAGATCCCACAGATCCTTCCAATTTTAGACCAATCTCATTGCTACCAGCTATGAGTAAAATAGCCGAACGAGTAGCAAATCATCAACTTTCGGAATTTTTAGAGACCAACCATCTTCTCCGCATGTCCCAGACAGGCTTTAGACCAGGACAAGGGACTGACACCGCATTGTTAGCCGTGGTCGAAGAAGCTAGGGGCATATTGGACGCAGGAGGATCAGTGGCAGTGATCCTCCTCGACCTGAGTGCCGCCTTCGACACGGTGGACCATGCAACCCTTGTCCAGCGCCTTGGTCTGATAGGAGTGACGGATTCCGCTTTGGCCTGGATTTCATCCTTTCTCAAAGACAGGTCCTTTCAAGTTGCTGACGGGTATTCCGTCTCCAATGCTCAGTCTCTTAGGTGTGGAGTGCCTCAGGGATCTTCCCTGAGCCCCACACTTTTTAATGTTTACATGGCTCCCCTTGAGGATGTTGTCAAGCCGTTTGGCATTAAATCAATAATGTATGCTGATGACACCCAGCTGGTTGTCTCCCTTAACCAGTCTGACAACGCCTTGTCCAATCTGAGCAGCTGTCTGGAGAAGGTGCATCAATGGATGTGCGAATCAAGGTTAAAACTAAATGGGGAGAAATCTGAAATACTCCTCTTAGGAACCTCCAACAAAATTCCCACATCCCTTCCTTGGCCACCATGCATGGGAACGCCACCTATTCCCAAGTCCGAAGTCAAGAGTTTAGGGATATGGCTTGACCAGGATCTAAGTTTCAAAACTCAGGCGAGAAAAACGGCGGGAACCTGCTTCGGCCTGATAAAGATGGCTCGAAAGATTTTACATCTACTCCTGCTCCAGTCCAGGAAACTCCTGCTACAGGGGCTTGTGAACTCCAGATTGGACTATGGAAATGTCCTGTATCTGGGGGCCCCAGCCTCGGTTGTCCACAGACTTCAATGCGCACAGAACGCGGCGGCGAGAATCCTCACAGGAACCTCAACGAGGAATTCGGCCAAACCAGCTCTCAGAAGCCTGCACTGGTTGCCAGTAAAGGAGAGGGTCAATTTCCAGACCCTGTGCATTACTCATAGAATTTTGCACAATGGAGGCCCTCCCATTCTTAGGACACTTGTGACTCATCAACAGTCAAGTCGACAATTAAGATCCAACTCTCTTTCCCTCGCCAATGTCCCTAGAATTAGGAAGGCCAGAACAGGCGGTCGCCTGTTCTCCTATAATGCTCCTAGACTTTGGAACGCCCTTCCTCTCTCCCTGAGGCAAGAACATAACCACCTCAGGTTTAGGAAACGCCTAAAAACCCTACTTTTTCCGTGAGCTCGTCGTCCTGACCATTCCTTCCCGCAGTACCGTGGTCTTTTTAGCGCCGGGATGCCCTAGGGTAGCTGCGCGCTCTAGAAAACATAAAATCAAATCAAATCGTTTACGTCAATGCCAGTTTCATTTAAGGCATTCCATTCTTCAGATTCTCATGAATCAATACTTTAGCGACTATACTGAAAAAGCTCCCCTGGATTCGGTTCTGACAATCCCATGGGAGGACTATCCACAGATAAAATCTGCAGCAATCACTGCTAAACAGCTTTAATCAGTGTACTGAGGCATTGCTCGATAAGTATCATTTAAAGATAGTTAGGATAATCAGCTAGGCTTGGTCTGTCACAGAAATCTGATAATAGCTTCTCTGATACGTTGAGGGTTCCTATTGTATGAGGTTTTGGATTCTAACAAGGATCAGATTTTGTCCATTTTCTGCTAATCTACATAAGGGGGCTCGAAGTAAGTGGGAAGCAGTACTTCCATGATGGGAATGCCCTGTGAGTCTGTGCACTTCTGCAAAGTAATATGTTTACGTTTTTTCACAAACTCCTCTCCAATCTCTACGCACATTATAAAAGGTTGAAATATTTACTAGAGGAAATTCTTCAAGCATTCTGATTAGCCTCCAGTTTTAACATTTTGCAAACGTACATATTTTGCATACCAAAACCACAAACTCCACTGACTCCCATGGCCAGCCCACAATAGCTCTTTAAAACCAGCTTCATCATTTACAAAGTCATCAAAACCGGCACTCTGGCTTATCTTGCAGACAAGGTCGCCGTCTCTAGTGGTTCACGGCACACCTGCAGCCAGGACCCCATCAGACTACAGACTAAGAAGTTTAAAAGAAGAAAACAAGACAGCAGGCTTTTTCCATCTATTCACCCAAGATCTGAAACAACATAGCCATACCCAGACCGCCCTAATGCTGCTCCAATTTAGGAAGGAGTTTAAGTCTAACCCCTTTGAAAAAGACAACATTACAATGAATTAACCATCCACATTCCAGCTTCCTCTCCCATCACTTGCTGACTTTAAGCTTGTATTTGACCCTGTCTGATGCTCAGCTGCCTTTTGATAAAGTTCACGCTCTAGAAGTACCATATACATGCATGCAGTCATACATACATATAGTTATCAGTAAGGCAAGCAAAGCTCACAACATTGGCATTTACTATTAGGGCAAGTAGAACGCTTGCCCTAATAGTAAAGAGACTGCTAGAATTCATTATATGTACAAGTTTGAAGGATGCAAACCTTGCTGTATCACAGACAATCCTAATTTGCAGATCCTACTGTAGTACTGTAAACTGGCAGCCAAAGATTTTGTGCTGCGGGGGTTTGGGTCGACTTGACAGGTGCTTGTGCAAAAATGGAAATCGCAAACCTTTGCTGGGAGTTTGGTTTCTAGGCCTACTTCTGTAAACTCGTGTGAATTCCTGAAAATTGTAAATAAGTACCATTACAAGAACATACATTTGCGGCTTAACTTTTGTGGCTACCTTTAACAAGCATTTGCAATGCAATAGGTCTCGCATTATTAAAGTTTGAGCTATTGGCATTGCTAAATAATGCAACACCACTAGCTCAAACTTTAATAATGCGCATACACGCCCAGGCATACACACACAGGCCCAGGTATGCACGCACACACACAGATGCGCACACATGTACAGGCACACACACATAGGGACGCACACATCCCCAGACACAGATCCTTTCACATACACAGGCAAACACACACAGATGCTTTCACATACACAGGCAAACACACACAGCGCGCACATGCCCAGGCACGCACACACACACACATACTGATGCGCACACTCACAGATGCGCACACACACAGATGCACACACATACACAGGCACACACACATAGGCACGCACACATACACAGATGCGCACACACGCAGGCTCGCACACACATAGATGGATTCACATACACAGGCAAACACACACAGGCATGCACTCATATACAGATGCGCACACACGCCCAGGCACGCACACACACATACATACATTCAAGTTTCCGTCTGCGAGGCTGCGAGAAACAGTCAATTCCAAACTCAACACGTAGAAACCCTTAGTGCACAATTTGCAACACAGCTGGGATTCCGTTTGGGATGCACATCGGGATGTACACAGCCCTTGGGATACAGAAACTATGTCCATCAGAAAGAAAATAATGCAACACCAATAGCTGAGCCATAAGGCTATAGTAGGGTATAACGGGCTCGCAAGGTAATATATGATAGTAGCCAGCGGTTGTAGAATAGCAAGTCATAGAAGGTGTGCAGACACGTCACTCCACAGCATCATCTCCCCGGTGTTACATTCTCGTCAAACGCCTGCCTCAGTGCTCCATTCTCACCACACCCCATCGGCGGTACTCAATTCCTTGCACGTGGACACTCATCCTATAGAGACATCACTCTGGATTCATATTTTTTACCCGCTGTGTCTTTTAATGAGTTTGTGGAAATTCACAATTTCCCATCTTCTTCCAATGCTATGAGGTATTTAAAACTTCCCTTGTGACCACAGAAAGTGACAAATTTGCATTTATTAGGATACAATTTTTTTTTAAGAGGATTCACTTTCTTCCTATCACATTAAGGCCTTGATTTAATATTCCAAGTTTTTTTCTGATTCTGTGCCTATTGGAAAATAAGTTAGTACATATCAGCCAATTACTATGTTTGAGGAGACAAGGTATACAGCATAAACTCTATGGCTGCCGCAGCGAGCTTAAGCTCCATCAGCTGAGCATGCGCTGTGCAGTTAATGGTGTATGCAGTGTATGCAGCAGTCACCACATAGCAGGCCCTCTCATGTGGTGCCAGTTTGGGGCCTTTGCATTTTTATTAAGGCAAGTGGCGTTGCTCTCATTAAAAGCAGGAAGTTATAAGGAGAACCCTTCCTGTGCTGTATGGAGGGTACCATGCCCACAGAAGTTCTCAGCCTCCTCTTTATTCCCTACCGAAGAAATCAAATCAGCTCCTGGTTCATTATTGTTAATTTATTGAACGCAGATTGCTTGCTGGGCACCTGCTCTTTACTTTTAATGTTAAAAGTAAAGCGCGGGTGCCACGATTATACCAAAAGTAAAGAAATATATATTTTTTTCTATTTCTTTACTTTTGGTATAATCGCGGCACTGTGCTTTACTGAAAATAATAAAAGTAAAGCGTGAGTGCCGCGATTATACCAAAAGTAAAGAAATAAAAAAATATCTATTTCGTTACTTTTGGTATAATCACGGAACCCGTACTTTGGTTTTAATGTTAAAAGTAAGGTGCCGCGAATAAGCGATCGCGACCTATTGTCAACAACTAGAGGTGCGCGCGCACCACAGAGGAGCGGGGAGAGGGAGCGTGGCAGCAATGCGAACAAGCGCTGCTGCATGTTCTAGCCACTGTCGGAAATGGGCGTTTCAAAAGGCGACCAATCCTGTGCCGTCTTTTTTTTTTTTTTTTTTAAAGAACGCGCAAGCCAATGCCACACGGGGAAAGCAAACCTGTAGCTTTCTAAACTCCGTACAAGAGGTCTCGCGCTGCACGAGCAGTGCTGCACCCTGCATGAGCAGTGCTGCGCCCTGCAACGCTGGGCGCGAGACCTAAAAACTGGTCACTTAATTTAATTCCATGTTGCCCTAAAGGTTTTACATTAATTATCTGACATAAATCCTTTAAAATAAATATTGCCATGTATCAATTTAATTTCACAAAACTATAACTCATAATATGTATTTATAGCTGTACACTAGTTTAGCAAAAAGTTTTTTTCATGATGTAATTTTATGTGTTGTACATATTATTTTGAAAGAAACAATCACCAATCTTACTTTCATGCTTCTGCATGTATATCCATCATGGGGCATCCTGGGATCATTATAAGTACTCTAAAGTCTTAATATTGAAAACATATGTACATGTGTTTATACGGAAACCACTGAGAGTAACACAAACTAACTTCACAGCTCACTGCACTTCCTTAAATCACTTACCCTTACAGCAAAGGCTTCTGTAATAATGAGTCATATATAGTAGTGCTAAGGATTTATACTTGATCTGTGATTGTCTGCCACTTTGGTGTTCCAAATTGGCAGCCAAAGGGTTCATGCTCAAGGGAGTTAGGCCTACTTGTCTGGTAGCTTGTCTCCTTTCTGGTGAAGAATTGGCTTGGTAGTTTGGTCTGCCCTGTTCCCATCATGCACTGGGACAGGAACAGACTAATTTGCATGTAGCCAGGTTCTGAGCTGGGATGGTGCAGTGAGCTAAAAAATGGTGATGGATAAAGCCCTGATCTCTTGACTGGGTAGGAGTATTCTGCATCATTCAGAAACTCTGTCCATCACCTTTTCCAAAATTGATTTTATCCACACTAAGTGTGGGAGGGTATACTCAGACGTGAGTCCCTAGCTCATTGCACCATCAGGATTCAAGCAAGCCGGGCCGATGACGGCTGAAATGCCAGAAACCGGTCCCCGGTAGCTTGTCTCCTTTCTGGTGAAGAATTGGCTTGGTAGTTTGGTCTGCCCTGTTCCCATCATGCACTGGGACAGGAACAGACTAATTTGCATGTAGCCAGGTTCTGAGCTGGGATGGTGCAGTGAGCTAAAAAACGGTGATGGATCAAGCCCTGATCTCTTGACTGGGAAGGAGTATTCTGCATCATTCAGAAACTCTGTCCATCACCTTTTCCAAAACTGGTGGACAAAATAACCATGAAAACTTGTAGTCCTGGAACCCAAATATGTCCTAGACATGAGCAGATAGACATTCCACACCCCTATATTAAGTATAGCAGTTCTTTGATGGATTCTAAATATTTAGGCAAGCTTAGACTCCACAGTGTGTGGGTCTCCTGATATGCAAAACCAGGTCACATAGATATTTGGTGGAACCCGGAAATCCGCAGGTGCATCTACATTTTAATGAAGTGTGCATTTAGGCATATTAAGATCGATGAATACACAATATCATGGAAAAAGTGTAGTGTTAAAAGTGATGCCTATAAGATCTGTAATCTTCAATGAGAAAAGCAAGTTCATATTACATGCATCTGTCCAAAGTTATTAGACCCAAGAAAACATTATTAGTTAGACGTTTTGGTGGTCCATTAAATATGAACAGTACAAGATGTATGAGTTTTATAATGCTGGTATTTCTAATAAAGTGTGCTATTCCAGTGGTTTTTAGGTCTCGCATAGCGTTGGAGCGAGCATGCGCTTTTCGCTCTGCGAAGCGCCTTGTAATCGATAAGATTTCTGAAGTGGACTTGAAGCCCCGCCCAACATTCCTATTGGCTGGCGTCATCGTATATGGGGTAAACGCTGGCTTCTGATTCAAAGTTAGGCTTCTTTGTTACCGCCCTGTCTCCTTGTCGGACAGACCATCCGGACTAGATCTTTCACTTGCGGCGTAACACTGTCTCCTTTATTAGTGGGTAAGCACTCTTTTGTGCTCATTCTGCTTTAGCAAGGCCGCTCGCGCTTCACAGGCCGCCATGTACCGCTCCATAGCACAGAGCTTTTGTTTTTTTTTATGTCTAATGCTTCTTTTATTTATTTGTTTTTTATTCGCTTAATGCGACAGCTTGAAATGTATTTATAGCGCGCTATTCGCGCTTTCACTTTTACAATGCGGCCACACGCAGCACCCGATCATTAGCAGTGCGGCGTACTGCAGGATTTATTTTTCATTTTTATTGACACCGGGCCATGCCTGCTTTTTCTTTTAGAATATCATGCACACCTCTCTAAATATGTAAAGTGATGGCTGTGCTTTTGTTTTCTTATGTGCAGCTTGAAAACAGCTTTACAAACATTGATTTCATACTTTTTACCAGAGCGGCATACTGCGCTTTCACTTTCTTTGTATCGGACATGCTCAGTGCCTTGCAGCACTGCTACGTCCCCAGACACATGACACCACCTAACCCCACCCTCACAACTCAGCAGCAGAAGCCAGAAGCAGCGGTGCCACAGTCAGGTATGAGGAAACATAATCTATTAGTTGTGACAAAGTGAGGTCGCTTTGGATTGGCTGTGCAACTACAGATAGGGGACAGAATAATGGTTTGTTTTTCATTGGGCGAGTATACCCGGAGTCAAAGTGTTGGTTTACCATTGGCTGAGAAAACCAATCATAGTAGTTCAATGGCTGAGGTTTTGGAAACTATTGTGCCACTGGTCAAGAATTTTGAGCACTTCCCAGTCTACCATAAATGCGCCAAGAGGTAATCAAAAGCTCTACACTGACGCTGCTTCACCAGACGTCAACTCTCACCTAAAGCAAGTTTGTAGTATCATCAGTTTCTGACAACTAGAGTGCATCTGAAGTAGCATCGATTTATTTCCCCCTCCCACCCCCCACGTATTCAGCACACGGACTGCACCCACTGCCGAATGTATGACTGACGTGCAGGACTGCACGTACCAGCCTCAGGTAGTGATTTATTGTTTCCTTTTTCCAACAGTACAATTAATCTGTACTTTCACTTTTTTTTCAACTTTATGAGCCCAGCTACCATTTTTCAAATGAATGAGTCGGTCTATACTGCAACTGGTGCTCATACAAAGCACTTGGATACCTTTAGTTGTAGTTCGCGCTATAAAAAAAACTTTCTCGCTTACCCGCTGCTGCTGGTTCCCTTTATAAATATCACTAATGTGTTCACTGCGCGAGCAGTACCCCTCCGTCTTACCTTTGCTCCCGCCCCCTCCCCGTCTCTCCTCTCAACCTCGTCCCTACTTTCTCCCTTTTCTGGGCACATGATAATTTTTAGTTTATTAAATTTTTTTTTAACATCCAAGCTGATCTCCTATTTCCCCAGCGCGTCTCCTATCTTCACGCTATAAGGACAGCAGCTGCCGGAGGTCTCTCGAGCTCCTCCTCTCAGCACACTGTTGCAGCCTTATTTCCTCCAGCTGACCCACTCGGCTTTTCTTCAATCGCTGCACGGGCCGGTCGTTCTTCCATCTGGCATATTTAATGCTTCCTTCCTCTGCCTTTCAGTTTTCTTCTTACTCTCCCCTTTCTCTTAAATTAACTCCATACATTTTGAATTATGAAAAATTCCTTCCTTTCCTTTTTCTACAGTGCCGTGGTCTCCAGTGTAGTGTTAATTTTACATTTCACGTTTGTTTTTTTCGTTCCACCCACGGTGATTCAAGGCCAGTCTGCGCAGTTCCCAAGGGGAAAAGAAAATCAGCTCAACTGAAGAGCGACAGACCTGCGTTGGAGTAGGCTCTCAGGGTGAGATAGTAAATCAGCCCAAAAGCACTGCAGTCAGAGACTTTGCATTATCATCAGGGCTTTAAGTGGGATGAAAAAACTGGCGGGTCTCTCATAGGGGCTTGGCCGATATAATTCAGGGCGGGTTTAACAAGCATTTGCAATACAATAGGACTTGCATTTACACAAGTTTGAGCTATTGCCATTATAAATGATAATGCCTTTTATTTATGTTTTAAAAACTAAAACATAAATAAAACGCATTGTCATTTACAATGCCAATTACTCAAATTCGCGTAAATTAATAGACATATTGCAATGCAAATCCTTATTTTTTGTCTTAAAAAGAAATAAGGGGGCAAGGCCAAGATGCCGGATGGCTAAGACATGTTTTAGAGTCTCTCTGCTCCCTGCCACCGGGCCTTGCAGCATATCACTATTAAACGCGGAGGAGGAGCCAGCAGCAAAGCCCTACAACCCGGCTGGGGAACTGGTGCAGTCCGGTGATCATAAGGACTGAGCGGGCGCACTTGTTCTGGCTTCCCACACCGGAGCAGAGAAGAGGCCTACACATTGTGCCTGGAGACGCTGATGACTGTGCAAGAGAACGGCCCGCGTTTTGCCCTTCCTAAAGCAAAGGCTGGCCTGGCTTCCGCTTCCCTGGTAGCCCGCGGAAGACGCGGCTACGCCCAGACGGGGCTGGGCACAGAAAGAGAAGTGATGCAACAGCATAGACACGACCGCCACCAGTAGCGACTGCTCCCCCCAGACACCAGGCGAGAGCACGAGGGAGAGGGAGCACAACCGCCGGGGGCAGAGATGGAAAGGGTGCCCGTTGTGCAGGCTCCCAGTAGCAGGATATTACCAGACTTGGTCCGGAGCCCCCCGGGGAGCGGCAGCAGTAGCAGCGGGAGGGGGCGCTCTATAGAAATGTAGAGCAGCAGCCCGCTCCCAGAGAGCACCTGGGACATGCGAATAGAGATCACGTGCTCACTCGGCTGAAAGGAAGGCGACACAAGGTAGCGAGCCTGAGTCAGGAACAGACTTCCCTCTTGGTGTACAAAACCACTGTGGCAATCCAGGGTCCCACAACAGGTTGCTTGCCCACTGGGTAGCGACACAGAGCCAGCGTACACAGCTCCAGCTGAAGGGTGCAATAAGCTCCAGTCCTGATTTTCAGCTGTAGGAGCGGCACAATGTGCATAGGCGAACAGCAGTGGTGGGGCCTCCAGCATTCTTGGCAAGACCCCTGCCTGTCTCCCAGGCGCCAACAACTAGCACAAAGCAGTCTGCAGCGCCGAGAGCACACCGGCATGAACAGTGGCTATATAGAGAGGTGGTATATCGCAGGCAGAACGACTCGGAGAGGAGCCAGCTTTGCCTCTGGGTCCCCCACCGCGGGGGCTTGCACTGCATCACACGAAGTCTAACCTGAACATTGTGATCCACCTAGGATGGCGGTAGATTATGCACTACCACTCAGCCCACCTCCTGACATCTCTCCCAAAGCAAACAGCTCGAGGGAAGAACGTTCGCACTCTTAAAGACATGCTCCTTAAGACCACAGGAGGTCCGGGAGGAGAGGCGCCATCGCGCCGCCCGATGGGCACGCCGGTTCTGGCACATCAGACGAGATGATCACACGCCTTCAATCTTTTCGGAGGGAATTCACACAGGAACTGAAAGAAACCCGGCATGATCTAGATGGACTAGGCGAGAGAGTCTCCAAGTTAGAAGATCATGAACTTGGCAGGGAGGAGGAGCTAGAACAACTCCAGTAAGAAATACATCGCCTCAGAGACCAACACATTGACCTCCAAGCCCACACAGAAGATCTGGAGAACAGATCATGCCGGAATAATGTCCGCATATGCAGGGTCCCATCTGGAACCGAAGGAATTGACATCACCTCCTATGTACAGGACTCATTCCGACACATCCTAGGGGCCACCCCAGGGACAATTATCAAGCTTGAAAGAGCGCAAACAGTGGGTCCGAAACGCTCGCCTAAAGCTCCACCATCAGATATCCTTACATGTATGCATGATTTCCCCGAGAAAGAAACCATTCACCAGAAAGCCAGAAGTCAACACACCCTCCAATACCAAGGTTACCACCCAGTCCTCTACCAAGATCTGTCAGCATCAACCCTTCAGAAACTAAAGGACTTCCACCCCATCACCGCGCACCTCCACGAGTCGGGAGTGTGCTACTCGTTGGGGCTTCCCTTTTGCCTAATCTTTTGCCATTATGGGAAACTGCACCAACTCTAATCACTGGACGAAGCACGGCGTACGCTGGGCATGAACAGTGACTCAACTGGGGCAGTGAGGGCCAGCAGACAGGAGCTAAGCAGAGCAGACAACTCCGGACGGGGGACACCGGGGATTCTCCGGGGGGACTTCACCCAGACCTTGCTTCATAGCAGTGATACCCAAACCGGGTAAGGACACCACCCAATATTACTCGTACAGGCCGATTTCCCTCTTAAACATCTATCTCAGAAATTTTACAGTTATGCTGGCTGCATGCCCCAATTCTTTATTGCCCGGTCTTGTTGACCCGTACCAAGCTGGCTTTGTCCCGCAACGCCAATGTGGCGACAGCACGAGAAGGGTCTTACACCTCATAGACCAGGCTCAGACACACGGCCAAGAACGTAGACTGTTATCAGTCAACACTGCGAAAGCGTTTGACAGGGTCCACTGGCCATGTCTGGAGGCCACCCAGAGGCATTTTGGCATAGGCGACAGAATTCGAAAGTAGATTTTCAGTGCCTATGACCACCAGACCGCAGTAATTCGGGTAAATTCAGGTAAACGGACATGCCTATACCCCATTCACAATTCAACAGGGGCACCAGACAGGGGTGCTTGTTGTCGCCCCTACTCTTTGCTCTATACATGGAGCCAATGGCGCAAAGAGTCAGATCTAACCCAGCAATACAGGGTATTGCATTCGGTGGTGATCAGCATACCATGAGCTTACACGCTGATGATGTTCTGGCGACTTTGGAGGACCAGACTTCCTCCCTACCGGCATTCCTGGATGAACTCGCCCGAGTATTGGTGTTTAAAATGAATATTCACAAGTCGCAAATCCTTAATTTAACTCTGCAACAAAAATCATTAACTACTTTCCGACAGTCCTTTCCCCTCAAGTGGGCAACATCACACATCCAATACCTAGGACTCCAGATCATCCCTACGATACCCGAGAAGGTGACCCTCAATTACCGTGCTCTGATTCGCCAAACACCCGCCGACTATAGCTGCTGGCGCCATCACTCCCTCTCCTGGCTCGGGAGGATAGCAGCAGTGAAAATGGCAGTCCTTTCACGAATCCTGTACCTATTGCAGGTCCTTCCATTAGACCCACCATCAGGCTCACTTCGCTCCCTCCAGAACTACATGAACCACTTTATATGGGAGGGCAAATGCCCCCACCTCAGTAGAGACCTGGCCTATAGACCCCCCTGGAGGGCAGACTGGGAGTACCAGACCTAACCCGATACTAAGGGTCACTCCACTAGGAGCCTTCGTTGAATGGTCACGCGCGGGGTCCGAAAAACACTAGCTCTTTACGGAAAGGGCGCTTGCAGGACAACCCCTGTGGAAAATTCCTTTCCTTCTCAAAAGCGCACGCCCACCCAACCTGTATCCTTGTTCTATCACTAAACCTGTGCTAACAGTTTGTGACAAGGATGCAACCAAGAGGTCCCTCACCTCCTTCCCTTCCCCCCGAACACCCATAGTTGGGAACCTCGACTTTACCCCAGCCCTCACTAACCCCCAGTTACATCTGTGGAATCAATCAGGCTGTAGATCAATGGGACACCTGTTCGATACGATTGGCCCCATTCCGTTCGACCACCTCTGCCGGGAACACAGCCTCCCCGAGGACGAATGATGGCATTACTCTCGGATTTGCCACTGGGTATTGCATCCAGCAAACCGCCCAGGAGCAGAAGGACACCTTACCCCATTCGAAAGTTGGTTACTTTCCATCAAAAATTATTACACATCTGTATAAACTATTGGCCCCTGAAACCATACTCACCAAATCCCCAGGCCAAAAGCAATGTGAATCCGAGATAAGATCAAAATTATCTTCAAAAGAATGGAACGATATTTACTATTGTGCCCAACACATAGCCCGTAACATCTCAGGCATTGAAACGGCCACCAAGATCATAACTTATTGGTACCTTACCCCGGTGCAACTGCATAAATACGCACCATCTAAGTCATCCGAGTGTTGGCACTGATGAAGCGAGGTTCAGAAATGAATTATATTTTGACTCGCAAAGTTAAACTTCCATAGTAAATAATCGTATTAATGAGTTTATGCACGAAAATGTACTAATCAACCTAGATTAAAATACATTCATGATACACGGGACTAATTCATATGCTCTATGTTGCATTTGCAAGTACGTTGAAAAATAATAAACTAACTTTGTCTATTGTTTGTCAACATTAATTGCGGCTGTTTAATTAATAGCATGCGTCCATTATATGTGCTTTTGTTTATGTTATGTCTTTTATGTGGCAAAGGCTTGTGGAGAATCCTGATGGCCTAAAAGAAGATGGTGAATAAAAACAATGCTTTAATGTGCTTAAAGCTAGATAACATAAACTAATGGGTTAACTTTAGCAAAGGGGGTGGGTAACAGAATACTTTTCATTTCTCAAATTAATTAAAGTTTTGTGTTTGTTTAAATATTAGTTCTCGAATGGGCCGAAAAGAAAATGGCTGGCAGTGCTGAAAGAAAATGTGAAACTTGACCAGAGTGAAGCCTTCACTCATGTGCAGGAAGAGGAACTCTCTTTTGCTGATTAAATAAAGAATAAATCAGAAGTGTTATGGTCAAGACGAACGTGTTCTTGTTGAAAGGACCAAGGACAAAAGGCCTGGAAAGCCTGCCAAGAATAGGAAGTGAACTTTGCATTCAGACGAATGTTGCTCTTTTGAGGAAGCTAGAAGGATGGTAAATCTAAGAACAATAAGGGCTTATGATGTGCCCCGGACTTGGTCAGAAATGAATGACCTAACAGTGGACTGACGTGAAACAGCCAATTAGAAGCATGGATTTTGTTGAAGGATTGTAGAATTAGTAAGTTTTGGATAGAGAAAAGGTATAAAACCTGACCTCATGAGAGGAGGTCTGCTGGCTCGTTCCTGATTCCTGAAAGGCGTGAAGTGCTGTCGGACTTTTGACACACGTAAGGATAGCTGATTTAATGACTTTTCCTTTTAGGTTTACATGAGTTTAGTCAGGGAAATAGAAATTAGGGGATGAGACCTTTACTGCTTTAATTCTTTGCAAGCTGATCTATTTTGAAATGTCAGTCTAATATGCCTTTACCTTGAATAAATGATATTTTCTTTTGCAAATAAAAAGATTTCCAATTCTAAAAATGCTCCTTGTTTGATAATAAAATTAATAAATTAGATTTGAAATGACAAGCTGGTCTTGTTTATTCTTAGTCTAGTTACGTTACCATCAGTTGATCAATTTACCAAGTGACTTAATTAGATGTTTCCGTTATATTTTCATGATGATGATAAACTGCAGTTGTATATAATGTGTAAATAGATTGTGAATAGTTCCGATTAATTAGGTCACATGATTCAGTTGCCCAATATTTGTCTTGGTTACTTATGGACCTTGTGAGAGTTTATGATTAATGGCGAGTATCATGGTGCTGGGTAGTGTTGCGACAGATTTTCTGTAGGGGCGCTGGATCCATTTTTTGGTAGCAGAATTACGGTTACTATGGTAATGGACATGCTACATGGTAGTTACATAGGATCCATGTCTAAAACATGTTAAGTTTGTTCTCTTGTTACATGTAGTCGAAAGGTTTTTTCCAGCAGTGTGAAAATTCCTGGTTGCCGGCAAAAGGGTAGTGTAACAGAAGAAGTTACACAGTGCATTTGTTCTGTTTCATTGACATATCGCTAGTGTTGTGGACGTAGAGCACAAGTTTAGGGATTTTAGGTGTGATAGGTTGAATGTATAGTGAGGATTCTCTATGAAATTGTAGCTTTGAGTATAGGGACTAGGAGCCTGTTTCAAAACTCGCTGTGAAAAGAGTAGTAGGATTTATCCAAGCTTGAGTGAAGGGTAAGGAAGTGTCGTCTATTCTTACTGGCGAATGAGGATTACTCTATTGGCAGGTTAAAGTCCTACCGAAGATTTCATGTATGCGTGGTTAGGGTTTTCTGTTTGAATGTGTATGAAAGATTTTGTGAGAATAGCGTCGTCTATTTCACGAGAAAGAATACTCGAATGATTGAGAAAACTATTGCTTTATTTAGCGAAACAGACAAATGGTTTGTTTTTCTGTAGTTACTAATTGAATTTCATTGAAAGAATTGTCAGAATGGCGCTGTGAAAATATTTTGTAAAGGAGGGGTGAATTACGGAGCGGAGACAGCGAAGCGGCAGTATACGTCACAAGGTTCGCACTGTGATTGGTTAGCATACGTCACAGCAAGCGCACTGATTGGTTCACGTGACCAAAACGAGCTGATAGCTGTGAGGTAATAGAAATTTCCAGGTAACCAATGTGTCCCCCACTCGCACCCTATCCATGCACCCATGTTCCTTGTATGTTGTGTAACTTCTGTTCTGTACATGCTAGAGAGACGCAAATACATTTGCGTCCAACGTTAACATGTCAGCTATCCAACCATGCATAAATATCCTGTTAATTAGGCTTCTAGGCCTATGATGCCAACGTCTTTACATGGTGCACTTTCACGTTTTCGTCCACGTTTTCTGGCCCAGTCAAGTTAGGCCCTAAATGAGGCTCCGAGTTCTTTTTTTCCCTCTGAATGCTGCCGTTAGGTATGCATCCCTGACCTCTGCCTTACTTCCTGCCTCAGACGAGCGGTGCCCGGCTCGGCCTGGTTCGCTTGCCAAGATGATGTTTCACCTACAAGTTATCTGTCCAGCCTCCTCGAAAACACATTCCAGTCTAGTGAAATAGGTAAACATATTCCCGGCTGCAGAGCAAAGGGCCCTGCCTTCCTGTCTCCATGCAAGTAATTTACTGCTCCCGTTACCATGGTAGGCCCATGGCCCCCGCACTCTACATGAAGATCCCTTTGCACGCATTCGCATTCAGTGTTGAACGGCCTCTGCCCGAGAGACCTTTTACTCCAGACACTACATCCTCAAAACATACAATATCAGATATGCTATAGGTACAGGTCGTTTTGACACCCCAGACATTAGTCTCCTCTACTCGTGCAAAAGTCAAAGTCCCCAGTTCTCCCCGGTTACACGTCATGCTCAGTTGCGCGCGCATATAGGCTATAGGTTTCTGCTGATTCTGCAACTTTCTCTATGCATCCACCCACTTGTGACGTTTCATGTGACGATCCTCTGACATGTCAAGTGCACGCCCATGTGTACGCCTTCTTACACGCCTCCTGTTACGTACATGTGTTCTTATCTCTCTCTTTTCACCTGTTACGCCTACTGTATTGGCTCCAATTGTACCGTTTTACTATATATAATGTGTACTGTTAATAAAAGTTGAATGTCCCTTCCTGAACCTGAGTGGTGATGGAACCCGATGTCCCATGCTTCGAAGCATTATATTAAAGCCCGTATGACTCAGATACCACGGACTCTGCCTCTCATTTGAGCTATCCTTATGACTTGTAATTATATGGCAAAAATAGATACGGTAATATAAAATGTACCACATAATTTGGCGCCCGAACAGGGACCCCCCCTTCCCCACTCGCCGGTGATGACCCGCAGGCCTTGACCCCTTCTGCGGCTGCGACGGAACAAGTGCACTTCTGCGGGTTTTCCTGCTATTCTCCCTCGGGCCTACGGAGGAGACGGTGACTGCGGCCCAGCATCCAGACGAGGCGGTGAGGAATGCGGAGGATCCCGACCAGAGCCCCTAGTCGAGAGAGCAAAGTCCGAGGTGTCCAGAGGCCCACCTGTTCCGAAGCGCATGCGTAGGAGAATCGTCACCTGACGCAGTCCAGTCCAGTCCAGTTTCCGAGGCCTTCAGTTTCTGCTTCCCGGTGAGTACCGTTATTGGGAACGCATCTAGACGGGTTCATTAATTTGTTCCCGGTCAAGACAGGTCTGGGTACACAGGCCTGGTCCGAACGTGTTCACTTAGGTGGATGCGGTATGAAATGTCTCTTTATGGGACCGGTATTGTCTGTACTGTTTTAGCAGTGCATCTAGTAATCCAGTGATTCAGTATTCTAGTGTTGCAACTCGAGTTTCAGTCTTGCTTTTATGTGTTCTCTATGTATCAGGTAACATGTTTTTTTATGTGTTTTAATGTTGTGGTATGAATGATTTGTTTTGCTATTCATTACTGTGTTTTACTGTGTCCACGTTTAAAGTAATCCGACCATGCCGCTGTTCTCAAAGTTACGTCAGATAGGAACCAGGAAAGGGATATTAGAAGAAGCAGTTCCAGTCCCGCCTAGGGACACTCCTGGACATTTTATGTATAATAAACATGGCTTAGATGCCATTCTGTACCTAGATTTATGGGCAGACTACACTAAGGGTCTGGAAGAAAAGTATAGATGGCCTGCCTCAGGGACATGGGATGCTGATTGCATCATGAGAGTAGAAGAAGCATTGTGGAAAAAGAAAGCCAGACAATCCCAGAAAGATGCCATAGAATTATGGCGTAACGAAGCGCATAGACGAAATGAAAAGGAAATCAGGAAAGCAGAGAGAAGCAGAGAAGAATCCAAAAAAGCTAGAGAGAAAGAGTTACTAGAAGAAGGAGAACGAGTCAGAATAGAACAACAAGACAGACAGAGAAATGCACTTATTACAGGACTGTATCCAGTTCTTGCCGAGGGCCTGCCTAAGGCGACCCCGGAAGTACCCCGTAACTTGCCACCACCATTGGTTCCGACTAAACTCCGTCACAAACAGACCGCAACAGACATTTTCCTTTCTTCCTATTTAGATGACGTAGCTCCCGCATATACCAATGTTCACGTACCCCCAGTTAATAATGTACAGCAGCCTGCTCCGACTGTTCAACCCACTGTTCAAGCCACGACCCCTCCACGTTCCCAAGTCACGCTTCCTGCGCCTGTTGTTACTTCCCCTACAGCTACTGCTACTGTTACTGTCCCACCTACTATTGGTCCTCTTAATCCTTTTGCGACAGATGTGACCCAGAGTCCGCCCCCAGTACCTATGCCACCTCTTCCCGCAGCTTCAGTCCAGTCGGTTCACGCCCAAGCTTCCGCCTCAGGAGGCGCAGTAGGAGGTCATCTTCGCACCCCGCCACAATTAAAGCGAATGACAATCAGAGAATTAGCAACGCAACGTACGCCGAAAGCGATGACATATGAAAGCCTTAGACAGTATATTACTGATTGTAGATATGACCCAGTACCTGGCAAGGAAGGAGACATGATGTTAGCCTCGTTACGTCTACGACGTGTTACAGATTATTTGGTTTTATTACCAGAAATGACAAACCATTTAGACAATATCTATCATTTTATTAGAACGGGGGAGAGAACAGAATGTATTCGCGAGGCCATGGCATATCAGAAAGCTGAGACACAAGGTTTAATATTACGATTCTTGATGAATTGTTTGATCAGGGAACGAGATCGGCCAGGTGTTGTCAAAGAAGAGATGGATGTACTGATAAAATGGGGTCAGAATATTGCAGATTGTAAACATGATAAACAGAATTGCATAGATGCCATGTACAGAAAGATCCGTAAAGAAATAGTAACAATGCATGAAAGACAGAAGGCTGAAAGGGAAGCCGAGTCAGACAAGAATCAATCCTCAGAGGAGGAAGAAACAGATAATCAATTAGAAAATCAAGAGACAATAGCGTACGTAGGTAGAGTGAAACTCCCTAAACAGTATTCTTTTGACAGATCCATTCGTCTAGAAAACAAGAAACGGTTCCTTTCTCCAATACCAGAACAATGTTCTCTTGAACATGTATTCCAAGACACTGATAAAATACTGAAAGAAAGAATAGGTTACCAGGAACTTAATACTATGCGTGATCAGGAACTAGCTCGGTCAGCAGTCCAATGGGCTGGGAATGACAGTATATACAAAGATGATTCAGTAGCGCAAACATTTTTGAGTCTTACTCCAACTGAACAACGTTTAGCTGGTATGTACATGATCCAACATATCATTATGTTATATGAGAGTCAGCATTCTGACCCAGGTCCCCTATACAATATATTAGATGAATTACTCCTGAATAGATGGAGAGGCCTAGGTACCGATTTGATTAATGCGATTCTTGAACAACGTCATAAATACAGAACATTTTTGACTCCACATTTTGTTCCCGTTCCACCCCCAGTAAGACATCCTTTTCACGTAGACAGACAGAATCCCTTACGAGAAGTTCATCCCGTACAGACGACTCCGGGGGGTGCGCTTCAACACGTATTTGTATAAACGCCCTTAAGTAAAATGGAATTTTTGGAAATGAAGAAAATAGTGCCTTGTCATGATAAAGATCCAGCAGGGTTTCACCGTGAATTAAAAGACATGTTACTCATGGGAGATTACACATATCCCGATATTATGAAAATGTTAAAAGTACTGTTACCGGCAGGTATCTACGAGAAACTCAAAGAAAAAGAATGGGAGGTGGGAGATAAAAAGATTAACTGGACTGAATTAGAAGACAAAGAAACAAGACGTACCCCAGGTTTAGGTCTTGGGGACAAAACTAAAGCATTACCAGGATTATTAGTACAGGTTTTGCCGAGGTTATTGACAACTAAAAAGGAAGACTGGGATGCAATCTCAGCCTGCAAACAGAAACAGGACGAAGACATTAGTGATTTTTATTCCAGATTTGAGAAATGTTTTGTTATTAACAGTGGCCTGAAAACAAGTAGTGAATCATATCCACATCTTTTTGTGACCAAATTAGTTGAGAATTCCTTACCCCAAGTCAAGAATAGAGTCCTGAAAGTCGAGAGCACATGGCAAGCAAATACACCTTCCCAAATGTTGCAAATGTTACAGTACCACCAGAACCGAATTAGAGAGGAACATGAACATGAACAGAGACGTATGAAAGACACGAAAATGAAAGTACTAGTAGCCCAGACTGTTCCAGCAGACGGTCAAAGAAAGGGTACAGCACCTCCAGGTCAGTCTGCAGCTCCCGTTAAAGGGAATTGCAATTATTGCAAACAGCCAGGTCACTATATTAATGAATGTTTGGTTTTGAAACACAATATTGCTTCAGGCAAAACGAAAGAAAGACCACGTCCTCCTAGACAGGAACACGTTCCACAGCATATCCCACAGAATACACAACAGCCACCACAGCAAGCTCAACAGACAGTAGCTGTACCTCAACCCCAACCTCAACCACAGCCTATTGCTGCCACTCAACATGTCATGCAACAAATGTACCAGTATGCACAGTCAGATTACCCCGATTACCAGCAGTACACATGAAACAGCCTAGAGAGGGAGGTTGGCTTGCCTCTTATTGAGGTTCCTGTAGATCAAGATGGTCTCTATGTACATAGTCAGGTATTAGGGAAGGACAGAAAATTTTTGATTGACACAGGGGCAAGTAGAACGACCATCAGTCATGACGAAGTTCCAGGGGCACCCCTCTCAGGCTCACAGAATGTCTCCCTGGGTTTTTCAGGAAAGCCTATTGTTAATGAAGTATCAAAGCCAGTTTCTCTTGAAGTTGGTCCATTATCACGCACTACTGACCTGTTACTTACGAAAGCATGTTCTGAAAATCTGCTTGGCATTAAAACGCTGAAGCTTTAGGAGCTGTGATATGTTGTTCTCCGGAAGGAGTGAGATTGTTCTTACGTGACTTTAAGGGTCACTATGTGTTACATGATTTTGATCCAAGATTGAAAAATGTACCAGCACATTTATGGGCAAAAGGTCCAACTGATGTAGGATGTATGCACATCACACCTTATCGTGTCACTCTCAAGCAAGGTGTTGTACTGCCCCGAATCCGACAATACAAATTGCCCCCAGAGGCTGGAGTGGCCTTATTGAAAATTATTGATGAATTGATTGCCCAAGGAGTAGTTATAGAAACTGACTCCAATGTATGTAATTCCCCAATCATTCCGATTCTTAAACGAACCGACCCAAATGCACCTCCAGTCTACAGACTGGTGATCGATCTTCGCGAGCTCAATAAATGCATCGTTCCCCAGTACCCAGTAGTGCCAGACATATCTTCTTTGTTGACTGCCATTGATTCCGAAGCTGCGTTCATTACTGTAATTGATCTTAAGAACGCCTTCTTTAGTGTCCCCATTCATCCGGAAAGTCAATTTTTGTTCGGTTTCTCATTAAATGGCCGAAGTTTTAAATTTGCACGTGCACCTCAAGGGTTCACGGAAAGTCCCAGTATTTACAGTCAAGCCCTGAAAAGACAACTAGACAGTATTCACATGCCTGCTGACACTGCTCTAATATGTAGATGACTTGTTGATAACTGCACGGACCGAACGTGACTGCGAACACGCGTCACTGACTGTCCTATGTTTCTTGGCCGAAAAGGGGCATAAAGTGTCCCCTTCGAAGCTACAATTCTGTGCCCAGCAAGTGGTATACCTTGGGCACTTGCTGTCCAAATGGGGGAGACAACTGACACCAGAACGTATCCAGTTAATTGCACATCTGCCACAACCCAAGACACAAAAGGAGGTACGGGCCTTCATTGGCCTCACCTCGTACTGCAGACAATGGATCCCCCAGTATGCATTTCTAGCTAAACCACTCATACAGTTGACAACACAGGAGGCAGCGACTTCGACTGTCCTCCCTTGGACTCAGGAACACACACAAGCTTTTGACGAGTTAAAGAAAGCCTTATGTCAAGCACCTGTTTTAGCGACCATGTTACAGCAAGCCTTTTACACTTTTTGTTACAGAACGCGATGGCACAGCATTATCTGTTCTCACACAAGATCAAGCAGGACACCATAAGCCTTGTGCTTATTTTTCGAGTACATTGGATCCAGTGGCCCAGGCTCTGCCTGCGTGCCTCAAATCAGTTGCAGCGACAGCTCTAGCAATCAGACAAAGCGATTCAATAGTGTTAGGACATCCCCTGAAAGTACAAGTTCCACATTCTGTGGAAGTTCTTTTGAACCGAACCCAGACTCAACACCTGACCATAGCAAGACTGACTGGATACGAATTGACATTGTTTCAGCCACACATAGAAATCAGACGCTGCAACATACTAAATCCTGCCACATTGTTACCCTCGAGCACGATTGACCCGACACCACATGACTGCGTAGAAGTCATCAATACAGTAACGAAGCCCGGACAAGACTTGACAGACATTGCATTACCCGATCCAGACCTGACACTTTACGTGGATGGTTCATGTATGAGAACAAATACAGGAGAGTTAGTGGCCGCCTATGCGGTGACCACTGAAACTGAAGTCTTAGAAACACATCGCATTGACACACTGTCTGCCCAAGCAGCAGAGCTCATCGCTCTGACCCAAGCCTGTATACTAGCCAAGAACAAGAAAGTAAACATATACACAGATTCACAGTATGCATTCGGAGTCGTTCACGACTTCGGTGTTCTTTGGGAAGAAAGAGGTTTTTTAACTTCTCACAGTACCAAGATCCAACATGGTCCCCTTATTCAAGCTCTGTTAGAAGCAATACACTTACCTGCATCCATTGCTATCATGAATTGCAAAGCACATATAAAAGTTACTGATACTATTTCCCAGGGTAACGACCTGGCAGATCAAACAGCCAAACTTACAGCTCAGACTCAGACAAACCTGACAAAGACCGTAGTACCAACACAGACGCATTGTATGACAGTGAAGGATCCCATTCTAGAAGTACTCGACATACAGACACATGCCACACCAGACGAAATCAAGAAATGGGCTGAACAAGGAGGGATCCACACAGACCAGGGATGGATGACGAAGGGAAGAGCCACATGGTTCCTCCCCGACTCTATGGTTCAAGTTATCATTAACACAGCACATAGTCCTGCACACTTAGGAGAAAAAGCCATGTTAGACAGCATTCAGAATCTATGGTTCAATAAACATTTACGAGCAGCAGCAAAACAGAAAGTGCGTACTTGCATGATCTGTTGTCAGTTCAATCCAGGCAGAGGTGTTCCCGTGGAACAAGGTGGTTTCCACCCTCCCGATCATCCTTTTGAAGTCCTCCAGATGGATTATATCCAGATGGACCGATGTAGAGGATTTAAATATGTCCTTGTAGTTGTATGTGCCCTTTCCAGATGGACAGAAGCATATCCAGTCCCAGATTACACTGCCGCGACCACTGCCAAGCAGTTGGTTCGTGAATTTTTCCCGCGATACGGCTTGCCCCGTGTCGTTTATTCAGATAATGGACAGCCATTCTCGTCCGAGCTCATGAAGCAGGTTTCACTCCTGTTAGGTTACCAGTGGAAGTTTCACTGTGTACGACATCCCGAAGCAGCTGGTTTGGTCGAAAGACACAACCAGACCCTGAAAACACGCTTAGCCAAAATATGTGCAGAAAAAGGTGTAGATTGGATCGTAGCATTGCCAGTTGCACTCTTCTATATGCGTATTGTAGCCCATTCTAGAACAGGATTGTCATCTTATGAAGTAGTTTTTGGGCGGCCTCCCAATATGTGGGGTACGCCTATGCCAAAGAAAATCACAGATGTTGACAGTGTTATGCTGACAGATTACTTGGCCTCCTTGATGTCTGCACTACAATCTTGTCGTTCACAGGTCGCGGCTGCCTTCCCAGACAACACCCAAGTGAAACCGCATGACGTTGTCCCCGGCGAGCACGTCCTCGTGAGGAACTTCGACAGGAAAAGTCCGCTGGAGCCGAGGTGGAAACAGCCTAAGTTGGTTTTGATGACGACGAGGACCGCGGTCAAGCTGGAAGGCAGGAAGGGGTGGTTGCATTCCAGCCACATAAAGAAGATTCATGGACTGTGTCCAGATACTGTGATTAAGGACTGCCCCCTCCCGGACATTGACTCTAAACTTCCCCTGATAGAGAAAACTCCCCAAGAGGAGTACCGTCTAAAGCTAAGGTCTAGTAAGTCAGACAGCGTTTAATTGTTTAAGTCCCCCTCGGGTGAAGCGGTTAGACAGGTTTCTGACATGAATAAGATAGACCCCAGTAGTCAGAGAGGTAGGCGTATCAAAAAGAGAGAACAATACTGTAAAATCTTGCACAGTTGTTGTGTGATAACGTTAATTCTCATGTTTTTTCTGAGCATTTTGATAATATGTGCAAGCTTCTGGTTACATGATTTCTTTCCTTTAAATTCACATGTACATGCTTCTTCTAATGATTCCGCAGAGCACACTTTCAGAGACCTGCCTCCGCACGAACTATCCTATCGTTTAGCCATGCGCAACAATACATTCATCCGTATGTTACATCATACTCACCAGACCAGCAATGCCACTAATTGTTGGGTATGTGGCCGACTCCATCCCTATCAGAAGTACAAGGGAGCTCTGCCCCTCTTTCCTTATCCGTTCACACATAATGGTTCATGTGGTGCATGGTTTACTTTAATGTCTTCCCTAGATAGTAAGTCCAAGGTTTCCCAAGGTAATTGGATATGGGGGAACCTGAATACAGTCATGAATAAAATATGTTTCCCAGACCAAGAAGGTCTTCCCCAAAGGACAGGGACCGATCTAGAAAATGAAGTGTATGGATTAGGTAATTTTACACTTAACCTCATGATCCTGAATGTGCAGTCTGAGACTAATTCGGACTTGCCGTCTATTTTAGTTTTGCCAGTAAAAGGTGAACTATGTGTTAGAAACAATGGTTCAGTACATCTAGGACACAGTGATTGTAATACTGTGGTCGAATTCAGTGATAAAGGAAAGTCTACTTTCAAAGCCTCACGCCATTCTTATTTTATTTGTGGACATACAGCTTATGTTCATCTGCCCCCTGATTGGGATGGGACGTGTTATATTGCGTTCCTCCTGCCACCTGTTTTTCTAGCTCCATCTGATTATCATAGGAATTCACGTCTTGTGAATATTAGACATAGAAGAGACCTACCTCCTGTTATTGATGATTCTGGTTCTACATGGGATTATGTTAAAGGATATTTCTGGTTCATAGGTCCTGTCCAGAACAGTAAGACAATACGCAGGTTAACGAGAACACTTGAAGTGGTAGTGAACGAAACTACTTTTGCTTTAGGTAACCTGACCGAGGAACAGTCTGCTATGAGACTTGTTGTTCTTCAAAATCGCCTTGTCCTTGACGTTATCCTGGCAGATAGGGGCGGGGCTTGTAGAGTCATCGGATCCAGTTGTTGCGCGTTTATTCCAAATAACGCGCCATCCGTGTATAAGGCCTTTACTCGGCTTCACGAAATTGCTCACCTGATTCACCAGAATCCAGGCTCCTGGACTTGGTCCGGTTGGCTCTGGAGTGTGATATCCGCTTGGGGATGGAAATTGCTATCATTCCTAGGTATAATATTGGTCATAGTCTTCAGTTGTTGTCTCTGTCTGCAATGTGGGCCAGCGATTTGCGGCTTGTGCGCCACAGCCTGTATTCCAGGTCCAAGTTCCCGTTCCCGAATGATAAAAGATGAACAAATTATGTTATATGAACAGATAGACGGTCTCATGAATATAGATAAATCTTGAAGGGTTTAGTAGGGGCCAAGGAGGGAATGAGGTAATAGAAATTTCCAGGTAACCAATGTGTCCCCCACTCGCACCCTATCCATGCACCCATGTTCCTTGTATGTTGTGTAACTTCTGTTCTGTACATGCTAGAGAGACGCAAATACATTTGCGTCCAACGTTAACATGTCAGCTATCCAACCATGCATAAATATCCTGTTAATTAGGCTTCTAGGCCTATGATGCCAACGTCTTTACATGGTGCACTTTCACGTTTTCGTCCACGTTTTCTGGCCCAGTCAAGTTAGGCCCTAAATGAGGCTCCTAGTTCTATTTTTTCCCTCTGAATGCTGCCGTTAGGTATGCATCCCTGACCTCTGCCTTACTTCCTGCCTCAGACAAGCGGTGCCCGGCTCGGCCTGGTTCGCTTGCCAAGATGATGTTTCACCTACAAGTTATCTGTCCAGCCTTCTCGAAAAACACATTCCAGTCTAGTGAAATAGGTAAACATATTCCCGGCTGCAGAGCAAAGGGCCCTGCCTTCCTGTCTCCATGCAAGTAATTTACTGCTCCCGTTACCATGGTAGGCCCATGGCCCCCGCACTCTACATGAAGATCCCTTTGCACGCACTCGCATTCAGTGTTGAACGGCCTCTGCCCGAGAGACCTTTTACTCCAGACACTACATCCTCAAAACATACAATATCAGATATGCTATAGGTACAGGTCGTTTTGACACCCCAGACATTAGTCTCCTCTACTCGTGCAAAAGTCAAAGTCCCCAGTTCTCCCCGGTTACACGTCATGCTCAGTTGCGCGCGCATATAGGCTATAGGTTTCTGCTGATTCTGCAACTTTCTCTATGCATCCACCCACTTGTGTCGTTTCATGTGACGATCCTCTGACATGTCAAGTGCACGCCCATGTGTACGCCTTCTTACACGCCTCCTGTTACGTACATGTGTTCTTATCTCTCTCTTTTCACCTGTTACGCCTACTGTATTGGCTCCAATTGTACCGTTTTACTATATATAATGTGTACTGTTAATAAAAGTTGAATGTCCTTTCCTGAACCTGAGTGGTGATGGAACCCGATGTCCCATGCTTCGAAGCATTATATTAAAGCCCGTATGACTCAGATACCACGGACTCTGCCTCTCATTTGAGCTATCCTTATAACTTGTAATTATATGGCAAAAATAGATACGGTAATATAAAATTTACCACAGCTGATTGGTTCTTTCTGAAAACAGTACTTCTATTGGTTGAGCAAGGTAGTGACGTGGCTTAACCTGATTGGCTTGTTGGTGAGTTTCGCGCACGGATTGGCTAGAGTAGTGGAACGACAAAGAAATACTTACAATCTTTTCCAAATTAAGTGGAATAGTTTTAAGACATGAGTTATTAGTACAGAAAAGAGGAAAAGAAGCCTACATGGTTTCAGAAATTGAATAATAGATTTAGCCCCGATAAGAAAATTGAAACGTGTGGTGGAAAATTACTTCATAAATACAAAACACCCACAGCATATATGGAAGGTGAATATGGTTATCATACTTGCCTTTGGTTTGACAATTGGATGCAATATACCAAAGATGATGGTGTATTAGTATGGCCGGAAGATGGGTCATTTATATTAAAGTTTTGAAAAACGAGAGAAAAAATGACGGCTCTTGTGCCAAAGCCTAGACCTACTCAATTTGAGGCTTTAGTTGAATGGGAGGATGAGATGATTGAACTCGAGCGAGAAACCAGAGGTATAACAAGAGGTCCTAAATTAGACATAAATAGGGAAACTCATGAGGATAGAATGCGTCGATGGAGACGTGCAGACATGTGTGATGGTTTGTACCCAGTAAGAGTAATGATTACTGAAACACCAGGTCAAAAGAATACCCAAAAGAAAAGTAATATTGATGAAGAATTAGATGATGCGGTTTAGAAGAAATTTATATTACAAAACGCAAACCGCCAACTTATCAACCAGATTGTTCATGGTCTACCCCGAGAATTTCTTCAGGAACCTCTCTAAGTGCACCAAAAAGATATTGAGAACATGAACACCACAGGAAGGACAACCCATATAAAAGATTTAATAGTGTTTCTGAAAAGATTAGGTGAATTAAGTAAATGGAGAGTTAAATGGACAAAGAAAAGAGAAGACAAAAGAGATAAGGGAGAAATAGTTACTGAATTTCCAATGAGAGAAATAGCTGGCGGAGGGTATGTCCATGTCCCTTGGACAGGACAGGACATTCTACTGTTTACAAATGATTTTCCTCGGCTGAGAGAAAAGCCAGTAGAATGGTTTCGCCAGGTGGACAGATTCATCAAAGTTTCAAAAGTTCTGTGGATTGATCTTGATGGATTCTTTGACATTGCTGTCCCATCAGATCTTTGGACAGAATGTAAAATTTCTTTAAGTTGGCCCGAAGAAGAACCAGCTCGAGATAAAATAACTGGTGCTCCTTCAGCAGATGTCATGGATTTATATGACAAAGTAATTGTGTGGTTGAAAAACAAAATTGCCCCAAAAGAAGTAGATTGGGTTAAAATTGACAGAACAAATCAAGAACCAAAAGAGCCAGTACATTCATTTTATGAAAGATTACTGCTGGTATTTAAACAATACAGTGGCTACGAAAAATTAAGTGAGAAAGACATGAGCCACTTCATATACAGGTTTGTTTATGGCTTGAGACCTGAAATTGGTGAAATGATTGGAAATGGAATTGTCGGTTGGCAATCACTCACAGTTGACGACATTCTGAGAAAAGCAAAATACTGCAGTGACGAGATAGATGCCAAGCAAAAGAAGCTTAAGGAAAAAGCAATGTGGGCACAGGTGAAGGTAGCTGAACAGCAAATAGTGACCATAGATAATAAAAATGTTCACCAGAATCAAGGCAAATGTAAAGGAAATTTCAATAAACCAAAATTTAATGGGAATATTGAAGAGCTCAAGCAGAAGCTCCCATGTTTTAATTGCGGCGAAATTGGACACTGGAAGCGTGAATGTAAGTATCCGCCCAGAAATTTTAAAACTACATCATTAAATCCACTAATGCAGAGTGAGATAAATCAGCAACAACAGCTACAGCGACAGGTAGTGAATCAGCAAAGCCAAATTCCACAACCGCCACTTCCACACTGTGTGAATGGGCAGAGATACAGTCCTGAAACAGGAGTCTGCGGAGGTCAACAGGTAAACAGATCGCCAAGAGTGAATGTGTCAAATGTTTCTCAACAATTTTGGTTAAAAGAAAATGAAGGAAGTGATTCAGAGGATTACTCATGACGGTGCCTGAGAGAGCAGGAAGAGTGTGTGCTTGGAGTCACTCTTGAGGTAGATCAGGCTGGTCCATTTGTAAATGGTAAAGTGAATGATGTAGAAATCACTTTTCTAGTGGATACAGGTGAAACCCGTTCTACTGTTAGATCAGTGGAAATAGAAAACCTTCCTCTCTCTGGTGAGACCATCCAAGTAGTTGGTGTAGCAAATCAACAGATTAAAACAGATTGAACTGAACCAGTTAAAGTCGAAAATTTAAAGATAAACACAGATTTGTAGTCTGTAACAGCAGTCCTGTAAACCTATTAGGGAGGGACATTTTATGTAAAATGAATTGCAAAATATATTGCTCACCGGATGGTATTGAGCTTCAAACTTTGGAAGAAGATGGTTTGTACAAGTTAACTATGCTAATGGTTGAAGAAAAAAATAAACTATTTCCTGCTTTTGACAAAAATAATTTACCTGAAGAACTGAAAGAGACAGTCAATGCAAACATTTGGGATTTAATTGGAGATGAAATGGGTTTAATGAAACCTGTGGACCCAGTAAAAATTACTGTAAAACAAGGAGTAGATTTCCCAAACATTCCTCAGTATAAAATGAAAGCTGAAACTATTGAAGGTGTCATTCCTATGATTGAGACATTTATAAAACAAGGTGTTTTAAAAGAAATTGAGAGCAGCCCATGTAATTCACCGATTATGGGGATCAAAAAGACAAATGGAACTTATAGGATTGTTCAGGACCTGAGAAAGGTTAACCAGATAGTTGTTCCATGTTGTCCAATTGTACCAAACCCAGCGGTAATTCTATATCAGATTCCGCATGATGCAGAATGGTACACGGTCATAGACCTATGTAATGTTTTCTTTACAGTTCCACTGCATCCAGAGAGCCAACAAATTTTTGCGTTCAGGTTCCAAGATCGCATCTTAGCATGGTGTCGTATCCCTCAAGGGTATACTGAGAGTCCATCTATTTTTAATCAGTTGTTAAAGAAATCTTTGGAAGATCTAGATTTACCTGGTAGATCAACATTGGTGCAGTATATTGACGATCTTCTAGTGGCTGCAAAAACACGAGAAAATTGTGTAACAGACACCATTACCCTTTTGAATCGTTTGGCAGATGAGGGACATAAAGTGTCACCAGCAAAATTACAGTTTTGCAAACAAGAAGTAAAATATCTTGGTCACAGGATTGCAAAGGGAATCAGACAAGTGACAGTTGAGAGAATAAAAATGATTCGAGCAATACAACCTCCAACAACACAGAGACAAGTCAGAATGTTTCTAGGAATGGTAGGTTATTGTCGTCAATGGATTAGTGGATTTTCAGTAATTGCAAAACCACTGCAGAGACTGACAAAAGCAGACATAAAAGACCCGATTACCCTAACAAAAACTGAGTTAGAAGCTTTTGAGCAGCTAAAAAGGAGTTTGTGTGAAGCTCCAGCATTGGGGATGCCAGACTATGACAAAGAATTTGAGCTGTACTGCAGTGAAAGGGAAGGTTGTGCATTATCAGTTCTGATTCAGAGACATGGAAAACTGAGAAAGCCAATAGCTTATTTCTCAGCTGTTCTTGATCCTGTTGCAAAAGCATTGCCAGGTTTCTTAAAAGCAGTGGCTGCAACAAGTGTAAGCCTTGAGCAGAGTAAAGGAATCATAATGGGGTTTCCTGTAAAAGTGTATGTACCCCATTTGGTTGAAATTCTTCTTACTAGAAGCAAAACACAGCATTTGACAAGTAACAGGTTGACCAAATATGAGAAAACTATTCTGGGATCAGATAATGTCTCAATAGCAAGATGTGTGAATTTAAATCCTTCCACATTATTGCCTGATGGTACTATTACTGAAATCAAAAATGAGACTGATATTGACCACGAGTTCTTGGATGTTTTAGATTACTGCACAAAACCCAGGCAAGACATAAAAGATGTACCCTTGCCAGAATCAGATTTTGTTTACTTGGTTGATGGCTCCTGCCTAAGAACAGATGAGGGCATTCTGAGAGCAGCATATTCTGTCTGTACAGTTGCAGAAGTAGTGGAGGGTTCCTCTCTTGAGGGAATTCGTTCAGCTCAAGTGGCAGAATTAATTGCTTTGATTCGTGCATGTGAAAGAGCAAAAGGAAAAAAGATTACCATAGTGACTGATAGTCAGTATGGATATGGCGTAGTCCATGACTATGGCCAGCTCTGGTCTCAAAGAGGTTATTTGACTTCTGCGGGAACACCGATCAGGAATGCAAAATTGATCAAGAGATTGATTGATGGCATTCAGTTACCAGAGAAAATTGCTGTTGTAAAATGTGCAGCACACAAAAAGGGAGAGGACTATATTACTAAAGGTAATACCTTTGCTGATGAGATTACAAGATACTGTGCGAAAAACATTTTTTCAATTAATCGGGAAAAAGACAATGATCATGTTTTGAACTCACTTATGCTAATATCTGTAGATTTGACATGGCAAGGAGTAAAATATCTACAAGATGAGGCAGATGATGAAGAAAAAGACACATGGCTAAAAGCAGGTTGCAGACAGCAGGAAGAAGATGAGGTTTGGGTTTACAAAGATGACAGACCAGTTATGCCAAATTGCATGATTGCTGACATGGCACAGATGTACCATGGTCCAGGACATGTAGGAAGAGACTCTATGATCAGGTTGTTTAGGCAAACATTGTTTAATCCAAAATTTAGGATTATTGCAGAATCACTTTGCCAGAGATGTTTGATCTGCCAACAAATTAATCCAAACAGAAAAACAGTTGTGAGCATGGGAACCATAGGACGGGAGGGTGGTCCTTTTACCAGGTTGCAAATGGATTTCATTGACATGCCACCCCACAACAGATTAAGATATGTCCTAGTGATTGTCTGTCTGTTTTCAAGATGGGTGAAAGCGTTCCCAACACATCACAATGACTCAGTTACTGTGGCAAAATTGCTTTTGAGAGAGATCATACCTAGGTATAGATTTCCAGTTACAGTTGAAAGTGATTGTGGCACACATTTTGAAAACAGATTGCTACAAATGATTTGTGAAGCCCTGAATATAAAACAAAAGCTACACTGTGCATACAGACCAGAAGCGTCAGGTGTTGTTGAACAAATTAATGGGACAATAAAAAATAGAATTGCCAAGATGTGCCTAGCTACAGGAATGAAGTGGACAGATGCACTTCCACTTGTTCTAATGACTTTAAGAAGTACACCAGATAAAAAGACAGGTCTAAGCCCTCATGAGATCCTCATGGGCAGAGTCATGAGACAAGCATTTGTTCCAGTTAATAAGCTATTAATTATTAATGAAAGTGCAATTATGGAATATTGCAAGAACTTGTCTGATGTGGTGACTTCTGTATTCCATCAGGTGGGAACTGATGTGATTTCAAAAGAAAAGGAGCAAGCTCATGATCTGTTACCAGGAGACTGGGTGAGAACAAAAGTACACCGGAGAAGAAACTGTTTAGTACCCAGGTGGCAAAAAGCAAGACAGGTGATATTAGTCACAACAAAGGCAGTTAAATGCAAAGGTTTGAAAAGGTGGGTTCACGCGAGTCACACCATTGGTGTACCACCTCCTGATAATCCTGATGAGGATAGTGACACGACAACTGATTCAGACTCTGAAGAAGAACCTGAAGAGAATCCAGATTTTGAAGATCGACAAGAGGGTCGACATCTGGAAGATTCAGATGCGAATCAGGCATCAAATGAAAAAGATCTAGAGATTGTGATTCTAGATTCAGAAAATGATGAAGATTTGCTAGAAAAAGAAGCAGAAAAAGAATCTGAGTCAGAAGAGAATCAAGATCTGGAGAGTATTGAAAAGCAGATTAAAAGCTCTGAAAGCAGGAACAAGAATCCTGAAACTGGTAAGTTGGAAGTAATTCCAGAAGAAGAAGAAGACGAATTACCGAGTACCAGCTATAAGGATGATGTTCCTAACGGAGTGAAACTGCTGAGTAAAGAAGATCTTAGATATAAATTCGAAGTCTCAGAGACTGATTCAGATGAAAGTGATGAAGATTCTGAAATAAGAACATTCAGAAAAAGAGCTTGGAGAGCTGAATGTAACGAAACTGAGCCAAAGAAGAAATTCATAAGAAAAGGAGATAATTGGCCAAAGGAAAGCTTAAAATTCAAATTAGTGAACAAGTCAAAAGAGCAAATTAATGAGCTATCAAGTCAAAAGGGTGATTTTGATAAAAAAAACAGATAGGAAAGAAAATAGAAGTGATTAGCAGTAGAGCAAAAAGAGTGTTGAAGCCCAACCAAAAGTACAAATCCCCTGAGTGGACTTATATAATAATTCCACCAGTAGTGGAAATTAGTAGCAGTAGTCAGGAGGATTTAGAAGAAACAAGTGACAATGATTGAAATTGTTTTCTTATCAGGTTGAGGTTTATTTTTGGCATAAGGCTGAAGAAATTGTGTTAGGTGACACAAGGTCGAAGAAATTGTGTTAGCTGGAAAAACACATTGATGTAAGACGTAAGGTCAAAGAAAAGCTGTTAGAGGGTTACTAAGTTCTAAAAAAAAAATTTTTTTAAAGGGGTGGTGTATATAAAGTATTCTTACATTTTTGTTTTTTATTGAAGTAAAGGCTCTGAGAAAAAAAGAAAAAAAGATGCCTAATACTGACAATTCAAGGTGTGCTATTTTTTAGAAGATGCTGTAAAATGTCTTCTATTTGTGTGTTCCTAATAATTTTGGTTTGGTTGATTTTGGCTGTCATTTTCCCATTTGGAATTGACAAGGAGATGTACAAAGCTAACATGACTAGTAAGGTTGAGACTAATCAAATTAAACATGATGGCAAAACTAACAAAGTTATTGAGCACAAACCAGAGATCCACCAAGATAGATCTGTTGGTGATTTTTCTAGCAATTCTTTTTCAAGACTTTTGTCGGAATATGTAAAAGTTATGGATGTGAAGGACTGTTACGTCTGTGTGAAGCTTCCTGCTTCTGTTTCAGAGGGGGTTACTTATAACATGCTTCCCCTTACTTATGGCATTACATGCAGTGTTATAGCTAGTTTGTTCTATCAAACAGGTCGTCTGGAGTACTATTACTCAGATTATGACGAAATGTTTGCAAATTTAAAAGTTGTAAATAGCTTGAACAAAGTAAGACCTGCTAAACAGAAGAGGGAATTATTTATAGTAACTAATGAACTTACCTATGAGTACGCTTTTAAAAACAATTTAACATGCAAAATGAGAGCTGAAGAAAAATCATTTCTAAATTTGGTTGAGGAGAGAAGGGCGATTTACAAAAGAAATGAGATGCTGAAACAAACTAAATCAAAGTTTTGGCAAATTGAGGATGAAAAGCTCAATGATGGAAATGAGTACGCTGCTATTCACATAGATGAACCTGTTAGTGGAAAATTCTGTATTAGGAGAGACAATAGTTTGTATGATAATTTCTTTGTGGGTGCAAGTCAATGTGAGGATACTTATCGTATCACAGGGTGATGGGGATTTAAAGGTGGCAAAGATCCAATTTTTCCTGGAATTTATTTTGTCTGTGGGAACAAAGCTTACTTTAGCCTCCCAGACCATTGGTATGGGACGTGCTATCTTGGTTTGGTTTTTCCAAAAAGATTTCATACAGATAGGAATGCAAAAGGTTCATTTGAATTTGGCGAACACCTGAACAGGTACAGGAGGGAAAGTTTCTCAGAAATCATGGGTGACATATTTGGTGCAATAATTCCTATGGTAGGATTAACCCTGAATGCAATCAAAATAAGAAAAGTATCCACAATTGTAGATAGATTGTCCACGACACCGCAAGTGGTTTTCAATTAGTTAACACAGAGCTTGTTGCCATGAGAAGTATGGTAATGCAGAACCGTCTTGCATTAGACATTCTGCTAGCAAAAGAAGGAGGAGTTTCTGGGATTTTACATGTCCAGCATTGCTGTACTTATATCCCAGATAAGAGCCAGAATATAGAAATACTTATTAAAAACATCACTTCATTTCATTCAGAAATAGAACCCCTAGAAGATGACAATTTTTCAGAACGTTTGAGCAAAAGATTTGCAGCAATTGGAAACTGGTTTCGAGAGATTGGCAGTTCAATCATTGGCAAAATACTTTATCCTGAAATAATCATAGTCATAGTGACACTTTTGTTAAAAATTAGTTGCATGATACACAAGAGAAAGAAATATGCGAGGGAAAAGAGAAGGATTTATAAACTCAGAAAGGAACGGGAGAAGGAGATAGAATTGGAAGAGTTTCGGAAAGCAAAATATGAGAGTTGTAGACAAATTGCTGAGTCTGGAGTTTAGAAAAACTAACACAGAGGGTGTTTAAAACATGTTGTCTTCAAAAGTTAAAAATTTTGGTAAAATTTTGGGTATTGTTTGGTGATTTTGAAATCACCAGATGAGGGAGTTGATGAAGCGAGGTTCAGAAATGAATTATATTTTGACTCCCGAAGTTAAACTTCCATAATAAATAATCGTATTAATGAGTTTATGCACGAAAATGTACTAATCAACCTAGATTAAAATACATTCATGACACACGGGACTAATTCATATGCTCTATGTTGCATTTGCAAGTACAATGAAAAATAATAAACTAACTTTGTCTATTGTTTGTCAACATTAATTGCGGCTGTTTAATTAATAGCATGTGTCCATTATATGTGCTTTGGTTTATGTTATGTCTTTTATGTGGCAAAGGCTTGTGGAGAATCCGGATGGCCTAAAAGAAGATGGTAAATAAAAACGCTGCTTTAATGTGCTTAAAGCTAGATAACATAAACTAATGGGTTAACTTTAGCAAAGGGGGTGGGTAACAGAATACTTTTCATTTCTCAAATTAATTAAAGTTTTGTGTTTGTTTAAATATTAGTTCTCGAACGGGCCCAAAAGAAAATGGCTGGCAGTGCTGAAAGAAAATTTGAAACTTGACCAGAGTGAAGCCTTCACTCATGAGCAGGAAGAGAAACTCTCTTGTGCTGATTAAATAAAGAATAAATCAGAAGCGTTATGGTCAAGACGAATGTGTTCTTGTTGAAAGGACCAAGGACAAAAAGCCTGGAAAGCCTGCCAAGAGTAGGAAGTGAACTTTGCATTCGGACAAATGTTGCTCTTTTGAGGAAGCTAGAAGGATGGTAAATCTAAGAACAATAAGGGCTTATGATGTGCCCCGGACTTGGTCAGAAATGAATGACCTAACAGTGGACTGATGTGAAACAGCCATTTAGAAGCATGGATTTTGTTGAAGGAATGTAGAATTAGTAAGTTTTAGATAGAGAAAAGGTATAAAACCTGACCTCATGAGAGGAGATCTGCTGACTCATTCCTGATTCCTGAAAGGCATGAAGTGCTGTCGGACTTTTGACACACGTAAGGATAGCTGATTTAATTACTTTTTCTTTTAGGTTTAAATAAGTTTAGTCAGGGAAATAGAAATTAGGGGATGAGACCTTTACTGCTTTAATTGTTTGCAAGCTGATCTATTTTGAAATGTCAGTCTAATATGCCTTTACCTTGAATAAATGATATTTTCTTTTGCAAATAAAAAGATTTCTAGTTCTAAAAATGCTCCTTGTTTGATAATAAAATTAATAAATTAGATTTGAAATGACAAGCTGGTCTTGTTTATTCTTAGTCTAGTTACCATCAGTTGATCCATTTACCAAGTGACTTAATTAGATGTTTCCATTATATTTTCACGATTATGATGATGATAAACTGCAGTTGTATATAATGTGTAAATAGTTTGCGAATAGTTCCGATTAATTAGGTCACATGATTCAGTTGCCCAATATTTGTCTCGGTTACTTATGGGCCTTGTGAGAGTTTATGATTAATGGTGAGTATCATGGTGTTGGGTAGTGTTGTTGAGACAGATTTTCTGTAGGGGCGCTGGATCAGCACCATTGTGAAGCCTCAGGCACACTTCTTCATGTACTATGTGATTGCCCAAAGCTAATGACATACTTGGTACAGATGCTTATTGATATAGATGAACACCTAGAAACAGAAATCCCTCAATTCCCAACGTATGTGCTCTTGGGACTCCCTAACACACTTACCTTTTCATTAAAGTCTCGCTGGGGTAGACAGATTGGGTTATCGCTGCTGGCAGCTCTTCAGAATATACTTATGCACTGGGCACATTCCCACACACCAAGGATGGCTCCATAGACTATGGTATATAATGGGGATGGAGCAAATCATCCTCACATTGACGAACCAGGGCCCTACGTTTCCCAAACTCTGAAAGCCCTTTCTGTCCCTACTCACGACGGAATTTCGTGAACCAACCTGCCCCAAGTATCTATGTCTACTCCGCTTATCGGATGTTAACGCTACATCAACTCAGGGTCATTGAAGCAGGTGGTGGGAAGGAAGACATGGGCTTTTTCTTACTGCTTTCTCTAACCAGGTCACCTGGTCCGAGGTAGGTGGGGAATTTCGGGGTAAATATACAATTGTATTAATTGCAACTGGTGGCTCTGCCATCGCCGTTTTTATACCTGTTTATTCAACAATCACAATAAAGAAATGTAAACCTAAAAAGAAACAGATTGAATGCACATGTTTACAATAGACAGACACAATTTCTAATCTAAATATTCAGTTTCTTTTAGTAAAGGGACTATTGTCTAATCAGTTGTAACTAATCTTTGTCAATGCAAGCTAGGTTATCGCTGTCTGTGGTTAATAATATTTTCAGTATATGTATTTAAGGTTCATCAGCGAGGCTAGCAATTTACTTTTAACAACAAATGTTTCTAATGAAGTATAAAATGTTGAGGTCGTTACCTGAAAAAAAAATACAATTTTGCCTTACTCATGGGCCCTGTGGTCCCCCCCAAAGTTCAACTCAATCTGAGTCAATGAAGAAGGTACACAATTCTGGTGTATATTGATAGGCCGCAGCATCTCGCCCTTTCACAAAGTAAACAAAATCCTCAAAAAGCACTCTTCAAACTGCAAATTAGGAGAGGTTTTGCCCTTGATGCATTGCCTCAGCAAAATTTTCTTGGTTCTGGAAGTCATGATTTTCAGAATTGTAAAGAGTTTGTCAAACTCCAGACAGCGCAGAAACTACAACCAATCATTTTTTAGTCTGCAATGCTCCTGTCATATGACTCAAGCCTTGAAAGCTCTCTACTGGTTACCCATAAAGAAAAGATCATAGTTTAAGAACCAATGTTTAATTTCCACTCATAGTAAACTTAATGAGAACATCCAAGGTCCACTCTCTATTGTCTTTCAGTCCTAAATGCGATCTTGGCTACTTATGTTCAAACTGCTATCCGCTCAAGAAACTTAAATGATACAGTGGTGGAAACCTTAATGTTTAGGACTCATTACTATGAACTATCCTCTAACCAGCCTTTATTGCCCTTAACTTGTTGACTGGTACTGAAAACTATGGACCTCATCTCACAAGGCTTTATCAACATACTATAAATACACATGTGGACACCGAGCATTTTCGTAATGGACACCCACTACGCAACCAGAAACAACCAACGCAAATGATTTGAACTGTTGACACAATTTACATCCATCCAATTACAGGAGGGTAATTCTTGTATCCCAAACAATAGCAAACACTGCAAAGCGCCGTCACTCTATTAGTAAAAGTATTCATAGTTTTAAAAACCCAGAACCAGGATAGTGATAGTGGCAGTGGCTGACAAGCCCACCTGTCTAAACACCAATGACTGTGCCATCATCAAATTGGAAATGAAGCCATTAATGACAGCTCTAACAGTTCCCTACCAAGAGTGGATGAAATCTTCATCTGTCATACTGTTCTCATAATCGAAATTCATAATGATTGCATAGGAAGAAAGTATGATTTTTGCTGCCTGTGTACCCCATGGATATGTATCCCATCTCATCATTAAAAAAACTCTCTCGAATAATAATAATAATCCACATTTGTAAAGCGCAAACAATCACCCGTAAGGGTCTCTAGGCGCAGGTGGCCGTCGGGAAGATTAAGCAAGCTGTTGCCCAGAGTCACATGGTGCTGGGCTAATCTGTCGCCGGGGATCAAACCGTGATCCCCAGATTCCAGGGTCAGTTGCCCTGGCCGCAGCGCCACACCTCCCCCTTGAATGAATGGATTGTTTCAATATTTAACAACATATTTTTCTTTATCATTTCCTTTGTGCGTTATACATTAAGTACATTTATCATTGTTTATCCTAACCGAGCAATTCCACATGTCTCATTTGATTAGATAGATACATTACTTTTATTTTTTTATTTATTTAAAACATTTATAAAGCGCAGCTGTCACCTTGCAGGTATCCTGGCGCTGAAGACAACTCTCTAAGATGAATGCAGTAGGAAATGAGCAGTAAAGTGATTGGCGTTTAGCATTTTGGATAGAGCCAGGTTTTAATCCGTTTCCTGAAAGGGAAAAGTTCTGTTATTTGGCAGGCATCCAGAGGCAGGCTGTTCCAGAGTTTTGATGCAGTAACCCTGAAAGATCTTCCTCCTGTCCTGGCTTTTTTAAATCTTGGAACTTTAACCAGACAGGCTGTTGTGGATCTGAGAGCTCTGGTTGGGATATACCATTCGAACAGAGATTGCAGAGGAACAGGGCCAACTCCGTGCAGAGCTTTAAAAACAAGGCAGAGCGATTTAAAAGCAACTCGCTGTTTCATGGGGAGCCAGTGGAGTTCAGCCATTGCGGCAGTAGCCGAGGATCTCCTAGGCCATCCCAGGGCCAATTTAGCGGCCGCTGCTTGAACTCTTTGGAGTCTGTCCAACAGTGCAGACGGAGCCTCAAGCAACAGCGCATTACAATAGTCAAGACGACTAAGAATGGTGCATCTGGCAATTGAGGCCCGGGCCTGCAAGGGTAGGAGTGGGAAGATCTTGCAGAGTGAGCGAATCAAAGCAGTGCAGGTAAGCACTGTTTTCGCGACCTGGGCTTCCATGGTGAGCTTGTTATCCATCATAACTCCCAGATTGCGAACAATGGTGACCGGCTGTGGTTTTTCCAGTTTCCGGGGGCCAGAACTCAGCTGGAAACGGGCGAGAGATCCGACTTCCGGCACAGAACAGAACCTCGGTTTTGGTGGCATTGAACTGTAAGGAGTTCTTGTGAAGCCAGCAAGCTGTGTCTCGCAGACAGTCATGAAACGACTCCAGAGGAATCGATTCCTCACCCTCCCAAGAGAGAATGAGCTGAGCGTCATCGGCATAGTTGATTGCTCCTAGCTTGTGGGCTTTGATTAACGTAATTAAAGGTTTTAAATACACGTTAAATAAAATCGGGCTTATGGACGAGCCCTGAGGCACACCGTGGATCACCGGGGAGAAGGCTGATTGATACGGGGGAGGGACACAGCCTGCTTCCTATCCCGCAGGAAGGAATGAAACCAACGCAGGGCAGTACCGCCCACCCCGGCCTCTTTTAGTCTCTCCAGCAGAATCCTATGGTTGACTGTATCGAATGCGGCAGACAGGTCCAACAGGATCAAGGCAACCGCCTGACCCCTGTCTGCACGCATACGAAGGTCCTCCATGGCAGTAAGTAGAGCTGTTTACGTGCCATGGGCTGGACGGAAGACAAATTGTAATTCATCCAGAAAATTATTCTGCTCCAGGTGTTTGGAGAGGCATGAGCTCACCCAGCGCTCGGCAATTTTTGCCGGGAAAGGTAACAGGGAGATTGGCCGATAGTTCTGCAAACACTCAGGGTTCAGGGAATGTTTCTTCAACATAATACATAATACATATTACATAATAACTGAATAATAGTTGACGTAAATGATACCCTTGTTGGATATTTACCCCAGTTAGTACAGATATCCAGGCTCACAAGGAGTTATTGAGTTGCCGTTTTTCTTTTCAGTCAAGTTTAATTTGAGTGTGAATGTCGACATCCGTGAGGCTAAAAGAAGCATCCAGAGGCACTTACTGTTCTCAGGCTGAATTACTGTATATCATTCTGCATAAGGGGTCCAGTGCACATACCTGTTCCAAAAAATGCTACTTAACTTGCATGCAACACTAGCAATCGTGACCAAATGAATCAGGTCTCACAGGCTCCAAGTTAAAGATAGTTGGCAATTCAAGACATTGGTCTTGATCCATGGAGCTCCCTATAAAAAATGTGTCTTGACATCTTTCAAGCTTAATTACCACACGCAAGACTCAATTACTACTCTGTACCTCGCGGGTAAACATGTTCACTTCTTTTATATTCAAACCATCTTCCACTGTAGCCATAGTTTGTGGTGCATGGAGAAGATGTCTAGAACACTCTGTCCCAATATCTCATAGCTACGAGCAACTCAAAAACAACCCAAAACATGGCTCTTTGCAAAACATTTTGACGAATGTCATCTCCACTATGTTTCTGATATAGTGCTCTCGTAAGGTGTCTTAAAGATTTCATAATATATCACATCCTACAAAAGGCCAAAATAAAACAAAATACTGCAGAGAATAGCTCCGTCATTAGATATCCAAGTATACTTAATTGCTTCTATGACAATAACAAGCAGATTTATTGGTTTGTTAGTGGCAAAACAAATCCAGTATTCAATTATAAAAGGACCACAAGAATAAGAACTGGGTGGCCATGATCTACTTATGGTCATTAGATCAAAGCAAATGTGTTTTCCTGTAAAAGCAAAAAGCATACCACAGCAAATGCACACTGCTCCTTTCTGATGCCCAATATTACGAATAAAAACATTGACCCACAACTCTATAACTAGCAACCTGGAACATTTCTTCAAGAGGTTGGAGGATAGCTGGCCTAATTGTTGCTGCTGTGAGTGTCTGCCTCTATAAGTTCCATCTAAATGCTAACATTTACCATTAATCCTTTTGAGTGACCTTCACAAATGTCAATTAATTTTTGGTTCTTAGTTTGACTATGCCATCAACTTCTATCTTGGGATTCCAGATCACTGCTATGATGGCTGCAAACTGACATCTAGACTGGAGTCTGGAAGAAAATCCTAGGAATTCTTCCAAGTAACGAGGAGGAATCTCAAATGGATACTTTGAAAAAGCCACCTAACTTGCCTAGAAAGCCATAAGTATCTTTCACAAATGCACTTCTAGTTGGCCTCCAGTCTAGTGTAAAAAACATCTATTCACTATTGCCGAGTCCATATTTTCCTCAAAGAAGAACATGGCTACTATTCGCAAATGCATACTGCTGTTCCATATAAGGGTAAACAATGTGCACCTTTAGTAAACACATACAACAGGTGGTTATTAGCAACAGTCGGTGAAAACTATTAGTCACAGATTTTTACTATAGGCATATCTTTTGTCTGCATTTATGAACTTTCCCTACTCAAATGACATTTTAGTCATAAGTAATGAAACCTATTATAAGACAATACCTCTTTTTGTATGATCTCCCCATGTTTTTTGGACTGATGCTGCTATTTTGTTGATTCTGTGCCCTGGGGTACTAGTGCATGTGCTGTGACCTCTTAACAGGTGATAATTTTCTATACTCCTAACTAGCACATTCAACTTACCTATAAGTCATTAATGTATGGTACAAAGCACAGCCAGACAGGGAACCTAAAGCTGCCCTGGCAATTTGGCGGACCAGCCCTGGGGAGGGAAGGGGTGGGTTGGAGGGTGCCACTGCAAAACTGTCCCGCAGTAACAAAACCAGCCCCCTCTGCTGAAAAACTACCCCCAGCCTCCCAGAAAAAAGCCCAATGCCAGCTACAGCCAGTCCAGCCCTGGTACAAAGTGTACCCAGGGCACGCTAGCTGAATGTCAATAAGGCACTGTAGGACATATTGTACCATCACTAAGGTGACAATGCAAAAAATGACTGAAGGCCAGCCACCAGTAACCTGGCTGTGCAGGTCTAAACTGGAAATTTGACTTGTGAAAATAACCTCATTTGCCAGGCCTAACCCTCCCTTTAAAAAATATTAATGAGTCACCCCGAATTAAGACTTGATGCCTAATAAGGCAGAGTGCATGGTATTTGAAAGAAGGACATGTAAAAATATTAAGTAAAATGTGTCCTTACACCCTAAAAGCTATTTTCACTGTAGTATGGTTAGCTGTTCCATAGGTGAGCATTGGGAATTAATGTTAAAAGTAAATGTTATCTCCACCTTGGAACCAGCTAAAAAGTAAATTTTTGGGTCTTTTTAAAATATTTATTACAAATCTAGTTCACTGGTAAAATCGCATTTGTACTAAATATTTAATGAAAGGCACTTTTAAAAAAGATACCTTTTACATATTTAAAGCCTCTAGAAACCCAGTTCCATGAACTTCCAACTGTTCCCCAGGGGCTGAAAAGTTCCTTGATGAGGTGTGAACTTGCTCCCAGAGCTGAGTCAAAGTGCTTGAGTCACGGGGGCTTGGGGGTTTTGTTCCTCCGACAGGATGACTATCTGGACTGTGCCCAGGAACTTAATTATCTTCAAAGATGCCTGCCATATCACAGGCAGATGTAGCCAACATCTGAGCCTGCACACTTCCTTTGTCCCCCAGCCAGTCAGATACCAATCCAAGTGGGAGAGGAGCTGCTCCCAGAACCAGTTTTGAGTGACCACAGACAATGGGTTGCTCATTTGGCTCATCACAGCCCTTGGGCTGGCACTGGAGCTCTACATGTAAAGAAAGGTTCTGCTATGTTGGATGTAGGTGTAGAGGGGCACTGTGGGGCTATGTGCAGTAGGAACCACATGAACTGCTGCAAATGTGGGTAGGATTAATTCTAGGATTTTTCCCTATAGAGCCAGTGGTATCAGAGCGCTTTACATTTACAGAGCAATTGAATAAAAAAATTAAGCAATTATACGCTTTTCACTTTTATTTGCTTGTGGCAACAAAAACTTTTATTTTTGGGGTCTATTGCAGGCTTACCTGCCTTAGCGGACGCCGGGGCTGTTCTCTTCCCTCCTTCCCGCCCTGGTCCGACGCGGTGACTAGCACCGTTGCGCGGAGGGCGTGGAAGGTCGAGACTGTAACTTCCGGTGAGCGGGGGAGACCGGTTAGCGGTCTAGTCATCCTGAGGCACTCGCTCTGGGGCATATAAGGCGGATGTTAACAAGGCAGCGCAGCGGACGTGCGCAGCGGGCGCGACGAAGGCGCGCCGAAGTGTCGCCAAAGTCGAGCCCGTCTGCGCCCGTCCGCGGCCGACTGCGGGCTAGGGCGACAACCCCTGGTCGAAAGATCTACTGGACTAAGGAACAACTCCTTGGCTTCCGTCCCCGCACTGCCTCCATATGTATGCACGGTATGATGAGCAGTGATAGGGTATGTCCTCACTGTGGTTTCCGTATGACTACTATGCCGCGGGATACCACGGAGCAGGTACTGTCCTGTGGTCTCCTGAACGTCAGGTCCCTACGCAAACATAGGCTTGATGTGTTCGAGCTGATCACCGATAAAAAAAATCGACCTACTGTTTCTTACAGAAACGTGGTTAGAGCAGTTCTCTGACTCTGACATTATCGAGGCCACGCCGGAGAATTACTCCTGGGTCGGGCAGGATAGGCCAGAGGTGGTGGGAGGGGGGATTGCAATTATTTTTAGGAGCACTCTGGGCTGCTGCTTAGAGCGCACGCCGATCGTGGAGAGTGAAGCGGGCCTCTTCTCGATTAAAATCAATGGGGGCACGACGATCAATGGCTGCTTGGTATATCGGCCGCCAGGAGCCTGCACTAACTTTAGGGAGAGCCTGCTAGAAAGCCTCATGGAGGCGACCTTGCGCAGGGACAAGTTCCTCCTATTAGGAGACCTTAACTTGCATCTTAACTGCCCAGAGGACACAGGGGTCAAGGACTTTTGTCGGGACATGCTTGCTCTTCAATTGGATTTGAAGCTAGTGGCCCCCACGCATCGACAGGGACACCTCCTGGACCCGGTCTATGCTAATTGGGGAGGTGTGGAGGTGTCAGGTGTTGAGCCCATTCCCTGGACCGACCACTTCCTGGTGGCATTCTCCATACAGAGCATAAAAACCAACAAAGCCAGTCAGGTACCCCCTAACTACCTTAGGAGGAAGTGGGCTAAATTCTCGGTGGAGGATTTTAATCAAGCCTTAACTAGGGATGGTCAGCCTGGGGGCGAGGACATAGAAACAGCGGTCTCCAACCTGAATCAGCGCATCACGGAAGCGCTTGACCAGACAGCCCCACTTTGCCGTACAACCACATGTGCTCGGAAAGATCGCTCAGCTCCATGGTTCAGTGCTGAGCTGAGATTAACAAAGGCGGACTGTAGGCGGGCAGAAAACGTCTGGAGGGTGTCCTATGACAACAAGGCCAGGGATTGGTTTCTGGAAAAAAGGCGCCTTCACCATAGACTGATAAAGTCTAAGGCAGCCTATTATGCTGGACAAATTCAGGGGGCGGAAAATTCCGCCAAGGAACTTTTCGGCATCTATAAATCCCTGATTTCGGTAAATGCACCTACAGAGCCGGAGAGTTGCTCTACGGAGTCATGTGACCGGATTGCCGAATATTTCTCCGCTAAAGTAGAGAAGATCTACTCGACCTTCCCTATTCGGTCGACAGGGTCTGACCTGGAGGTAGCAATGGGGGACACAGAGACGGCAGGGCATATTACACACTTCTGCACCCCTCCTCTTGAGGAATTAATAGCGGTGTGCCGCTCTGTTACATCAGGGTCCCCGTGGGATCCGGTGTCACCAAAACGCTTGGTAGACAGCCTGGAAGTCTTGGAGCCTTATATAAGGCACATCCTCGACGTCTCTTTCGGATCGGGAAAGCTGCCGGAGGGGTGGAAACAGGCGGTGGTGCTCCCGCTCCGGAAGAAACCCCACTTAGGCTTCGAGGTATTAGAAAATCTGAGGCCCATCTCCCTCCTGCCTTTTCTGTCAAAAGTGGCGAAAAAGGTGGTCAATACCCAAATTATGAAGCACGTGGAAGAAAGGGGACTGCTCCATGCGACGCAGTTTGGCTTTAGGCCACGACATTCAACCGAGTCCGCCCTTCTCATGGCTACGGAACATCTGAGAGAGGGCGTGGATGCAGGCCAAACTATGGCTTTGATCTTGTTGGACCTCAGCGCGGCGTTCGACACTGTAGCACATAACATCTTGCTACAGTGTCTGAACAGAGGTGGCATCTCTGGCACCGCGCTGAGATGGATCCAAGACTTTCTCAATGGGAGAAGTTTCCGAGTCAGGCAGGGAGACTGCTATTCAAAGGGGGTGCCTTTGGGCCAAGGCGTGCCGCAGGGCTCGTCATTGAGCCCAACCCTCTTTAATATGTATGTCGCGCCTGTTGCCTCGATTGTGGAGAGCCATGGCCTCCAACTGGTCTCTTACGCCGACGACACGCAGCTGGTGATCTCCCTATCGCATGCGCCCTGTCTTGCTGCCGATGGCTTCCGTTCGTGCATGAAAGATCTAGCCGAATGGATGGCCATCAATTGTTTGAAGCTGAATGGCAGCAAGACAGAGGTGCTGGTGGTGGGGAGAGCCCAGTCTGCCTGGTCGTCGGCGTGGTGGCCTTCCTGCCTTGGACCTACCCCAACCCCCTGCCAAGAGGCACGCAATCTGGGGGTGTGGTTTGACGCGGGTCTCACATTTGCCCCCCAGATTAATCGGGTGGTGGGAGTCTACTTCGGGATTCTGAAGAAGCTGAGAAAAGTCCTGGACTTACTCCCGATTGAAGCCCGTCAAACCCTGGTCCATGCCCTGGTGACAGCTAGGTCGGACTATGGGAACCTGCTGTACCTGGGAGCTCCAGAAAAAAGCATGGCTCGCCTGCAAGTGCTACAGAATGCGGCAGCGCGTCTGATTCTCAGACTGCCTAAAAGGGCGCCTTCTAAGGCGGCCCTTCAGCAGCTACACTGGCTCCCTGTGAGGAGAAGAGTGGAGTATAAAGCCCTCTGCACCTGTCATCGCATTTTGAATGGCAGGGCACCCGACCCTCTGACTAAACTGATCGAGGTGTACAAACCAACACGTGCGCTTAGATCCACAGGGGGCGGCCTACTGAAGATTCCAAGAATTAAGAGGGCCCGCATGGGAGGCAGGTCCTTCAGATGCCTAGCGGCTACTAACTGGAATAAACTGCCAGCGGACTTGCGCCTGGAACCAGAGGAGGCTAGCTTCCGAGCGAAACTAAAAACATTTCTCTATACTAAATAACGGCCCGCGCAGATTTCTTGTGTCCCCTGTTTCTGCCTCTCCCACTTTCAGCGCGTGGACACGCCGGTGTGCGTAATCGCAGCGCTCTACAAAGGTCCCAATAATAATAATACACAGTGGACTAAAAGAGTCAATAGAGCAATACAGACAATGATAGTATAAAGTTACATAAGGGTAGGTTCAGTGGTCATAACGCAGGAGGGATTAAGTCCGTACGAAGGAGAGGGAAGGGAAATGTTTGGATGGGAAAAGAGGGAGGCAGGATGGATGGGGGGATGGGGCAGTGTGAGGAGCGAGGGGGGAAAGCGAAGGAGTTTAAGGGAGGAGGGAGTGGGTAGAACAGGAATGATAGGAGAAGGATTATGTACCCCAGTATTTGTTGAGCAAGTGAATTTTAAGGCCTTTTTTTGAACTGACATAGGAAGGGGTACATCGTAGATCTTTGGGGAGGGCATTCCAAATGCTAGGGGCTTTTCCAGAGAAGGAGCATGACTGATAGGCTTTTTTTTTAGCAGCATGAAGACGAGAAGAAGAGAGCTTGTGCTTCTCAATGTCCAGGCGCAACCTGCTTTAGCGAGTTTGTTGGAGAGGTACTTTGGTGTCTGTTGATAAAGGGCTTTGTGTGTAATGCAGACGATTTATAGGAGGATCTGCCTTCACTGGGAAGCCATTTGAAGCCTTTGAGGGCAGGTGAGATGTGTTCAGAACGCTTACAGTCAGTTGTAAGCCTGGCCGCTAAGTGGAGGACAGATTTGAGGGGGGCAAGTTGAACTTTGGGTGTTCCAGAGAGTAAAGCGTTTCCGTAGTCAATCTTTGAAAGGACTAGAGATTGGATAACCAATCTGAAATCTTCCGCAGGAGTGAACGGTTTGATTTTTTTGAGGTGCCGGAGAGTAAAGAGCGCTCCTTTTGCCAAGTTTTTTATATGGACATGGAGCTTATTGTTGATGGTGATGCCAAGAGATTGAACTGATTCGGCGTGGGAGAGCGCAGTTAAGGGCATTAAAGTCAGCGATCCAAGCTTGAATGGGGAGAGGGTTATTTTTAGGAGAGAAGAGAATGATTTCAGTTTTATTTGGATTAAGTTTGAGATGGTTGGTAAAGAAACAGGATTGAATCTTGGATAGGGCAGTGTTGAGGTGTACGATGTCAGAGTGGGATTTGATTTTGTAGTGCAGTTGGGTGTCATCTGCATACAGGTGGTAGTTAATTTTGGCTTGTTTAAGTATGAGTGTGAGCGGTTCTATAAAGAGGCTGAAGAGGGCAGGAGAGAGAATAGATCCTTGGGGTACACAGAGGGTGACAGATGTGGGGTTGGAGAGGCAGTTCTGAATTTTGATTTGTTGGGATCGATGTTGGAAAAGGAGGTGAACCAGTTTAGGACGTTGCCATTAAGGCCGAAACGATCTACGAGTTTATTGAGTACGGTTGAATGGTTAACTGTGTCAAATCTAGCATTGAGGTCAAGAAGGATGAGTATACAAGTCTCACCCTTATCCAGGGTGAGGTGGATGTTGTCGACAATGTTAAGCAGTGCACTTTCAGTGCTGCAGCCTTTGCGGAAGCCGGATTGTAGGGGGTCAATCAAGTTGTATGAGTCAATATGCTTATTTAACCACATCGCTGCTGTGGTTATTTTTCCCCTGTGCTGATGTAAGGAAAGCTCCATTATTCATGACGAGCTCAGCTCGTCATCAGCACAGCTCAACTGTGCCTCATGACGAGCTGAGCTCATCATGAGCATGGAAGGGGTTAATTGAAGTAGGGCGCATTTCTCAAGGGCTTTGGAGAGTAGGGGGGAGGTTGGAAATAGGGTGGAGGCTGTTGGGGTAATTAGAATCGGCTTGGGAGTTGGAGGGAGATATGGACACACCCCGTAGAAAGGGCGGCGTTAATGATGTTATCCAGTAAGGGACAAAGATGTGCTTAAGATCTTGGGTGAGAGCGGATGGGAGTGGGTATTTTGTGTGAGAGGATGGTTTAAATCTGGATAGGTTGTTAAATACTTCTAGTTCAGAAACAGGGTGGAAATTCTGCCAGGAGGCATTATTTTTGAGCAGGGGGTTGGTGTGGAATGGTTCAGGAGGGGTGGGTGAGGGAGGGTGTATGGAAGAGATAAGGTGTGCAGTCAAGGGGAGGTGCGATGTTAGGGTAGAATTCAGTGGACATGGATGGGAGGAGCTGGGAGACTAGGAAGGATTGATCAATCTTGGCAATTTTTTCGGAGAAAAAGTTAGCTATTTCTTCACATTTGCTTGTGGAGGCCATCAAGTTGGGGGGAGCTGGGGAGGTTTGGTTTATCACGATTTTGAACAGTTCTCTGGGTCTGTTCTTGGCACGTGAGAGTTGCAAGCGGAAGAAAGATGACTTTTCGGAGAAAATGTGTTTTGTGTAGGTGGATCTAGAGCACGGGTACTCCCCACAGGACGCTAGCGGCCCGGCAAGCCTTCCCTGGGTGCCCGCGGACCTTGCAGACATCTACCAGTGTGACTCGGAGACTCTGCTGCTCTGTGGGGGCCAGCCATAGTCTGAGTGGAGCTGCGGGGCTAAAAGGAGAAATACAACACAGCCTCATTAACATGCGAATGGTCTTTTAAAGACCTGTGAAGTGCTCGGGTGCGGCTCTGTGTGTGTGTGTGCCCGGAAGCTGTCTCAGCCCGGGCACATACAGGTAGGGTGAGATAACGGAGAGGGAGGGAGACAGAGGGAGAGGGAGGGAGAGGGAGGGAAAGGGAGGGAGACAGAAGGGGAGGGAGGGAGAAAGGGAGGGAGACAGAGGGGGAGGGAGGGAGGGAGGGAGGGAGGGAGGGAGGGAGGGAGGGAAAGGTAGGGAGGCAGAGGGGGAAGGAGGGAGTGAGGGAGGGAGGGAGGGAGGGAGGGAAAGGGAGACAGAGGGAGGGAGGGAGGGAAAGGGAGGTAGAGTGAGAGAGGGAAAGGGAGACAGAGGGTGAGGGAGGGAAAGGGAGACAGAGGGAGAGGGAGGGAAAGTGAGACAGAGGGAGAGGGAGGGAAAGGGCGACAGAGGGAGAGGGAGGGAAAGGGAGACAGAGGGAGAGGGAGGGAAGGGGCGACAGAGGGAGAGGGAGGGAAAGGGCGACAGAGGGAGAGGGAGGGAAAAGGAGGGAGAGAGAGGGGGAGGAAGGGAAAGGGAGACAGAGGGAGAGGGAGGGAGGGAAAGGGAGACAGAGGGAGAGGGAGGGAAAGGGCGACAGAGGGAGAGAGAGGGAGGGAAAAGGAGGGAGAGAGAGGGGGAGTAAGGGAAAGGGAGACAGAGGGGGAGGGAGGGAAGGGAGACAGAGGGAGAGAGAGGGGGAGAGAGAGGGAGGGAGAGAGAAGGAGGGGGAGGGAGGGAGGAGGAGGGAGGGAGTGAAAGGGAGGGAGAGGGAAGAGGGGAAAGGGAGACAGGGAGAGGGAGGGAGGGAAAGGGACACAGTGATCTAGAGGTTCTAAGGAGGGCAAGATGGGAGGGGGGGAGGTTGCTGTCTCCATGTTCTTTCAGCAAGTCTAAGTGAACGTCTTTCCATGTTGAGTTCAGAGGTAAACCATGATTTGGAGGGGGCATTTTTTTGTGTTTTATGTTTGAGCAGGGCAAGTTGATCTTAGACCTCAGCAACAGTTTTGTTAAAGTGCTCAGTAAGTACGTTAGCATCGAGAGAGGGTGGGATGAGACGAAGTTGGGATTGAAGTTTGGACTCCAGTGTGCCAGGAGGGATCAGTTTAAGATTTCTGGTCATATTCGTGGATTTATTGTTTTTAGCTCGGGCGGGCGGGGTTTGGGGGTAGATCGTGAACAATATGAGGGGATGGTCGGACAAGTCAGCGTTAGAGATGATGGCGTCAAGGATGGCTACTTTAGAGTGGGTAGGGGCGTGGCAAAGTTGTTTGAGGTCGATAGTCTCAAGAAGATTAGAGAGAAGGCTGATTGTGGGGTTATCAGGATCATTCCGGTGGATGTTGAGATCTTCTAAGAAAAGTTTTGGGGAGTTGGAGAATGACGATTGAGTGAGAAGGTCCAATAGTTCCTCTACAAAGGGCAAAGGTTCACCAGGTGGGTGGTAGATATTATGTAGTTGTATTGGGGGGAGCTTTTCATCTTAAGTTCGGCTCCAAGGTATTCAAAGGTAGTAAAGTCTGTGTTCTTTACTAGTGAGAGTTATAGTTTGCTTTTAAAGATAATTGCTAGACCCCCCCCCCCCTATTCTTTCAGATATGTCTTTTCTAAGCATGGAGTAACCAGGGGGGGTGAGAAGGTCACGGATTGGTGTTGAGTGATCTTTGAGCCAGGTTTCTGTGAGAACTGCAATGTCAATATTGTCGCTAAGGAATGTTTCTGATATTTCCGTTGCATGTCGGACAGCTGAGCGGCAGTTCACGAGCATGCAGGACAGGGGTTTGGGGATGGTATCGGGTGGGGGCATAAGTGAATGGTGGAAAGTTGAGGGGGGGGGGCTGGGTGAAGAGTGGATTCTGCAAGTCCCCATGATGACAGGGATGCTGGAGTGAGGGAGGGATGGATCATTAGGTGAGGAATTGTCAAGGAAGGAGTTGCAGAGGTTCAAGATGTTGGAAGCTGAGTAGTCCCTCAAGGCGCGAAGAGGTCTGTGCGTACGGCTGTGTAGAGGCGTGGTTTACCAACGCTTGGGATATGGACGTTTTGGGGGGCTAGAGCATGGGGGGCACAGGCGGGGCGGATATTGGAGTTGAAAGATTTGAATTGATTAAAATCCATTCTGAGTCCGGCAATTTCTGTAACCAAGGTAGAGATATTTTGGTCAATGTTGCGAAGTGTCTGGGTTTAGAGAGCGAGGAGGGGTGAGGTTGGGGTGGAAGTAGGGGGGGGGAGGTCAGGTCATTGTAGTCTGTGTGAGGTTTGTCTTTCAGCGAGGGGGGATGGTCGGGGAGGGCGGACGAGGGTAGCACTGTGATAGTGTGCGAGGGGGGCTCGGTGGAGGGGCGAGAGATGTGTTCTGGAGTTGGGATAGAAAGAGGAGGTTGGCACCGGATGGTGTGGCTATGGAAGTAATAGAAGGAGGTTGAGGAGAGGGCGTACGGGGTGTGGGGAGACGTAGAATCAGAATAGAGGGTAGGAGTGTAATGTGGGGAGGGGGGAGGAAGGGCAGGAAGGTATTTCTTGTCAGAGGGTTGGTCCAGAGGGGAAAGAGGTGGGGTTTAGGAAGGGATAAGGAGTAGGTGAGGGCCGGTCATTAGGGGGCAGGGTATTTTGGGGGATGATATGTGGATTAGATGAGTTGTAGGGGGTTGAGTCAAGGGAGGGAGTTAGAATAGAGGACAGAGACAGGGGTGTACCATAAAGGACTGGAATGTCAAGGAGAGGGGTTGGCGTCGGTGTGGTGGGAGAGATCTCGGAGGAGTCTTGGGGCTAAGTAGGTGGGGTAGAGGAGTAGGAAATGACTCAAAGGGGGTTCAGGGGGAGGTGAAAGAATAGAGGTCGGACGAAGGGGGGTGGCATTGGGGTTAGGTGTTTATAACCGTAAGGGGTTTTGCTACATTTGGTTACTGGAAGGAGGTGCAGGAAGGTACTTTTCCATTTGGAGGGTCATTTGGTGTAGAAAATGTAGTTGGTTTTAATGTGGGACATGAGGCTGTGGTAGTTGTCAACAATCAGGGTTTCGGGATGTTGGGCAAGTAGATTATGTTTAAACTTTTTCTGGGCAGTTTTACAGAGATTGGAAGGGTAAGGGATGGTCCAGGAATTGGGTCCATGTTTGGTGAGGGAGTGGTGTTTGGAGGTGGGGGCGGGATCGAGGAGGGACGGATGAATGAGGTTGAGGAGGGACATAATGAATGAATCAGTAGATGGGGAGGCGGAGGGGAGAAAGGGGAGATAAAGAGAATTTAGCGACAGTGAGGGGTGAGGTAAGCGCTCAGGATAGGAGAAGGGGAGAGGTTAAAAGCTAGGAGGCGTGAGGGCGTAGGTGAGAAAGGCAGTAAGAGAAAATAGATTCAGGGGGGATGTACACTGTGGGATGATTCAATGAGCGAGTAATTAAGCAGAGAATAGTGCGTATGGTCAATACAGGCAGTTTTAAAAATCAGATATATCCGAGTGCGTAGCAATGAGAGAACACAGGGAGCCACAAGAGGAAAAATTAGGTTATCAAAAGCATATCAGGGGCATAGTGACCAAGTTAGTGAAAATGAGGACGGTGTGTGTGGCGAAGCAATGGTCGTCAACAAGGAGGTCAACACGAGATCTGGGTTCAAACAAGTACAGATTTTAGGCCAAATATAGACAAGAAAAAAGTCCTGAAATGGGGGCCAATTTGAACAAGTCCTCAGGAGGCCATTTTAGGTAGTGTTCATAGTGCAGGCCAAAGCAGACTGGAGGAGCCATGAAATGGAGGGCTCAGTGCAGGTTGGTCTCATGGGGGCCATTTTAGGTCGTGGGCAGCAAGCAGGTAAAGACGGACCAAAATAGTCAATAAATAAATGGAGGGCAGAAAATGAGCTCGTTGAGGGCTGCCAACAGCTGCGGTGGTAAGTAAGTAAGTAGAAACTTATCAGAGTCAGGTCAAATGTCCGTGCAGGGGGGGGGGGGGGCGATGCACCTCCTAACTTTGATGATCGGCAGTTATTGAGGTGGTATGCCGGGCGAGGGGCGCCTCTCCTTTACATCTGGGCGAGAGTTAGTCTGTTAGCGTCATCTTCATCTCGTCGTACTTCATTTCCGTGTTCAGGGCTCCGCAAGAACGGAGTCCTGCATGACAACCCGGGAAAAACTAGTCCCGACCCCCAAAGCCAGAACCGGAGTCTGTGCGAGAAGAGACTCCAGCAGATGATCCAAAGTCGGGCCTGCAGGTCCCAAAGCAACACGCAGAGGTCAGAGCCCCACCGGAGCGCCGTGGGCCAGATCGAAGACCCTGAGTCGGATCTACAGGGCGATCCTACTGCTTGGATGCCAGCGCCTCCAAACCTTTAGCAAACGCATGTCCGGCTTGTCTCCCAGGGCGCTACGGTGTCTCCAGAGGATTCAGATTCCCGAGCACACCAATGCGAATCAGGCAAAGCCCGCCACGGGGGTCCCGGATGTGGGAAGGCTGCACGGGAACACTCCAGCATGGAAGGGAAAAAAAGCCTGCTGTGCTTCAGTGCAGCGCAGCAGAGAGGGGCGGATGGTCGGGGAGGTCGAAAGCCTCTCAGGGGCGCCGAGGTCCGACCGTAGACGTCAAGGCGGAGGAGGCAAGGCACCTAGGAAGTTCCCATTGTACGACGCTCAGCTGCACCAAACTCCGGCAACAACGATGTCTGGCAAGCCTCTCACCAAGTCCCTCGCCAAGGGTTTCCTGGAACGGACTCAGCCGTGAGCGCCAAGGCGAGTGAAGCGAGGTGCCACAAGGGCATCACAGATGCAGGTAAGTTGTTAAAAGCAGGCCCGATGACGTCTTTGATCATAGTTTGTTGTGTCTTCATAGCATATTTCATATCCAAATAGCGTAGTTGATCGTAGTTTGTTTTGTCTTCTGGGTAGCGTCGTTGAGAGGGGTGTATGTCAGGGTTACCAGGGGATATATACCATTTGGTGCGGAGTAGCACCAAGTTGATGTCGATGACCTCCTGGATGCGAATTCCAGACTTTCTCCCCCGCTCACTGCTTTTCCCACCTTCTTCGATGGCTGCGCGAGTCCTCATACCTCATCAACCAATCTTCGGTTCCAGCATGAAGCCTTGCCATGCTGAGGACTCTACTTTTTTGGAAATCTGTGAAGATAACTTTCTTAGAAGATAACTTTCTGACAGAGACCAATCTAACTTGTGTATTCAACCCACGTTCCATCACAGTCAGCTTTAAACCTTATCCTTGGACCGTCTAATGTGACAAGTTGCCTGTGGTTGGCCTTTGTGCTTCACTGCGCTAATTTTATTTAAAACTTTAAAAATTCACGTCTAGTTTCCCTTATCTGATTTTTGTGGTTTTGGTTTCATTTTGGTCAGTAAAATATTCTCTATTTTTATAAATTAGAGTGAGATTTTTATTTTATTTTACACTTTTTAACTGTTTTAGTACTTCTAAATGCTTTACACATTTTCTTATGTTAAGCCGGTCTGCTTTGTGCCATGGACATCAGGTGTATAACCAGATTTAAATTAATGAAACCGATGCAAGGCCTAACAAAAATAGTGCCATTATTATTTGTGGTGGATTACTATTCACCCTAACTAATAATATACTTTCTCACACCCAACCTAACAATTAATGATAGAACAAAAAGTTATTCTCTCTACTAAGCTTCTCCAATGAGATGCTTGCAATCTACTGGTAGCTCTCCAGCTGACTGTAAATAGCTCTCCTGTGTCCAGCTCAGCCTAATAAGTTAGAAGCATTTGCTTGACTAATAATATATGTACCATATTTTCTGGCGTATAAGACTACTGGGCGTATAAGACGACCCCCTAATTTTCCTTTTAAAATATAGGGTTTGGGCTATAATCGCTTGCTTATAAAATGACCCCGGCGTATAAGACGACCCCCAACTTTTGAAAATATTTTCAAGGGTTGAAAAGTCGTCTTATACGCCAGAAAATACGGTATACCAAATTTTTTTATTGTGTATTCGAAACTAAAATTAGTGTATTTTTAGAACTCATAAGGTGAAGTTGAAAGAAAAATGGTTGAATTCCCACAGTATATTAAAAGCTTAGTAACAGTATTACCTTGGTGCCAGGGCCATTCAAGCTAGAGCTATTATGTATTACCTAGAGAAAGGCATTTCAAACTGACGAAGCTATTTTCACATTACTGCCTGCTACCCTACCTCGTGCACTGAGATTCCAACATTTGGGAAGGCCCCAATAAATAATATTATACACCCAGTTTCCTCATTGGGGTTGTTAAATATGGGGATTTGACAGTAGTAATGTCAAAATATCCGCCAATGAAAAGCTCAAAGCGACAGTCTTGAAAACTTGGTGGAAACAACAGAAGATCCAGGATGAATAGTGAAAGAATGGGAGAAGGAAGGGACCTAGTCCAGCCAGAAGCCAGTTGAAGGCAGCCCCTCTCTTTACTCAGAGAAGCAGAATTTGGGCTAGTGTGGACAGCAAGAAAACCTTTTTGCCACCCAGGACTGGACAATCTGAGAAATCTTTTACCAGGAGGTGAAGAATGATACTGGATGACAATGACTCCTGCTGGTCAATGAAATTCTGCAAATCTAAGATCAAAGCAAACCCTGCCTCTCCATTCTATTTGACATCTCTAATGCTTTCTACTCATTCAACCATTAAACTCTAATTGACCCTCTACTATCTTGTATGGGCTTCAATGAAGTGATATAGTCCAGCTTTTTTAAAAGAGTCCCCTCAGATTCAAGTCCTTCTCGGTCTCCTGTGGCATCTTGTAAAGCTCCATGCGCTCACCAGTGGTTTACAACTTCTATATGGAGCTCATGAGAGCGTTGTTGATACTGAAGAATGTCACCATACACCAAAATGTGGAGGACACACAACTCACTCAAAAACTCATTAGCTTGCCTAAATCTTGGATGTTGAAGCCTACCTCAAACTCAACTCCACCAAGATGAAACTTTTTCTCATCACTTGTACATTTACCATTGTACTCAAGTCCACATGCACACTCAATGCAATGCACCACATTTTGTGACCTGCAGTTGTGTGCTTGTTTAATTTTTCATTCCTAGGAAACATATTTTAATATTATAAAATTCAAATTAGTGGCATAAGCTGCACATCTTTAGCAATTATAAAGGCCCACTCTGGGGTGCAAACCCAATATACTTATCAAAGAACCTTTTTTCAGGTTCCCTATATGCTTTCACCAATCTATCACGTAAGTTGGGACATCTTTTAAAAACAAAAAGGTTATCTTGACAAATGCCAAAGAACCTTGCAAAAGATACTACTTTTTATTGATAAGACTTAATATTATAACAATCTGCTCCAAACAGTGACACAATCTGAACTAGGTTGATGGTCTTTTTCCTAACAAACATTAATGACGTACAGACTCGCTTAAGTGCTTTCTTAACAAGTCCTAATGGATAGCCACGATTAGAGAGTCTGGAGGACAAACATTTTAGCTTCCACAAAGTGCTCCTCCTTCATGAAGTGATTCTTCAGCGGTATGAAAATTGGCCTTAGGGCAAATAATCATACAAACTACTTGAATGATGACTTATGTAAGAAAATTATGTTCAGGAAACATCTAGTATATAAGACCCACATTTGGTGGAATAAGCATAGAGCCAAAAACCTCAATCCTTATGCTGTTATACTCTAAAGAAAGGTTGAGACGTGCTATAATCATTGATCCACACATGGAAACTCTCTCAGAACTTGTTTGCTTACTTATCAGATGAGCAATCTGTTTATGCTTTTGGATTTGCGACAAAGGTTTTTATGAATATATCTACCTACTTGGACAGATGTTCAAGGGCTGGCATCTTGCCAAAATAGTTAATCCCAGAGCTCATTGTGGAATTGTGTGCCAATTCTGTAAGGTATATAAAAAAAACTAGAATACTTTGCCAGGGTTGTTATAAAATCTATATTCTTTTTCATTTACCCAGCTCTCAGAGACTGCCACATCAGTGATCAACTTAATCAAATTAAAATGTCAATTATCGAAACTGAATATGGACATCATTATCTCAGTGAACCAGTTGTCTCTAAATGTCTGAAGTATTATATTTCACATTTATACTTCTATCTAACCACCAAAGCGAACTTAATAACTTAAAATAGATTTTGTCATTAGATAGGGCTTGGTTACCTAAAAAGTTTTTTCAAAAATCTGACATGTTTCTTCAATAGCACCATCCAAGTTTTTAAACATTTATTGGAATATAGCCCAATTTTACCTTAAAACCATCTTCTAGAAGAAGATTGAGATACCCGAGATGTTGGGTCTAGACTGCAGACGCAAAAAAGGTACTTAGGTACTCTTTAAACCAAGTAGCTAATTACAACTAAATTCATAAAAAATCCCTAGGGTACCAAGTCCTCACATACGTTTTATATTTAATGATTCAATGGGTTTTGATGTTATTGAAAAGACATAAAAAGAAACAAGATTGAAACTAAATTCCAATAAAATTAGTTTTTATTTATTAGAAAATGATTTGCTTCAATCAAAATGTATCAGACAGTGTGAACACCAAGACAACCACCATAAAAATGTATACAATGGTGGTAATACAACCACTGTTTTAGGCAGTGGAACAAGTATTTCGGGCACATGCAATACTAATTTTTCAAGTAGACTCGAGAGACATCTACTGGCACACTATGAGATACTTCATAGGGATTTATTTGTATGTCTAGGAGTTAAGCACTTTCACGTAAACGCCGGTTCTGCTGTGCGATAGTCAGACTTACTTAGGAGTTAAAATATTGTCTTCTCAACTTCACACAGAGAGAGGTACAGCAATTCCATTCCACGACCATGTAATAGTGCTGAAATACTGAATCGCTGCAACCTGTCTCACGGGCATGATGTGTTTGCGGTTCACAGCGGTGACCCGTGCCCTGAGCCTTAAAGCACAACTGTCTACCAATCAGTCTACTAAAATATACCACAACACACTTATGCCCTATGCACTCTGATATACACCACGTCACTTATATGGCCATAACTTACAACACGTTGAGAAGGCAAAAGCAGTACATTAAGCCCAGTATTCGGATGCCACAAGCGAAGTACGAGGTAAAACAAAGATGTATCAAGGGTACAAAGCATTAATATAATTACTCGGCACGAACATTCAACATTGCTGTGACTGCCACCCGGGTATGAAAGACCGTTCAAGAGCGCACATTGCGATTCAAGGTTACTATATGAAATATATCACAAAGAGTAAAAAATCAAGCGTGCTAACAAACATAGGCTCACGCCCTGTGTATGACAGGTACTGAAACTGTCAAGATGCGGTCAAAGATACTGGATGCTTTTGTGCATCACAACAGCTTCCGTCCCTGCTGTTTGGTACCGAGCATCCCCCACTCCCCTCCCCCACCAATCCCGGAATTGCTAGACGCGTGTTAATGCTCATACCGGTTCCGAGGATAATTACATCAAAGTCTGAGGGGAGACTCTCCGCCATCTTGGTACAGTAGGATGGAAGTGTAATTGAATACGGAAGTGACAGCGAGTTTCTGGACGTGGGGCAGAGTGCGCGTAGGGAGTTGTAGTTTCTACGACAATCCAACATTTTGGTGCAGCTCCCTTTCGCATGAGAACTTCAAGATAATCTCTAGTGTTAGGTGTGGCTGGCATACTTGGTAAAAGTCGGCGTTTAACAGCTTCGCGCTCAAAGGTATAGAGGTTTCCGTGTACCAACTCGCATTTGACTATATAAAAGATGAAAAATTGATGGGATGCGGAAAACTGAACATCATAACATTTGGTTAAAAAATATTGTTTTATCTGAAACAAGTGCCCGTTGTTCCTCTCCTGGGAGAGTGTGTCTCCCAGAAAATACAGCTTGCGAATGACTTTTCTTAATTATGAAATATACTCGTAAACAAATTCATTACTTTCCGCTTTTCATGAAAAAAAAACAATTCCACCACAACATTTGGTTCTTCTCCCTACTGTAAATCGTGTCTTTTAAGCGCTTCTGTATACTTGTAATAATGAAGTTCATTAGCCGAGGTGTAGGTTATATAAGATGATTTATTGATCTTAGTTGCATGTATGGATCTTAGGATAACCCCACCAGGAGCAGCCTCCCTGCTGCTCAGGCCATACTCTAAATGCCACTCTCAACCTCACAGGCACACTTACATTCCATTGCATCACTGTGCATTTCAACGTTTCACACAACACTTTCATACTAGTTGAACAGCAAGGACCAGAGTACAAGGGAAGATGCATAGTACCAGGCGTACTGGGCGCATTGGGCTCACGGGCTTCAGCCCCCCCCCCCCATTGTTTGTGTCAGCCCAGGGGGAGACCGATTCGCGGGCTGGCGAGCATCTAATTGCAGCCGCACCCGAGTACTTAACAGGTCAGGACCATTTAATTGTAAATGAGGCTTTTGTTGTGTGCTCATCCCTTCTTAAGGCCACTCGATCCGTGGTTGGAAGAATTAGCCCCCCCGAAATATTTTCCAGCCCCCCCCTCCGCTCCCCACCCCCGAAATTTGGCTCTAGTTGCCTGCCTGCATAGTACATTATAACAATACTCCTCTCATGGGCCAAAACTGTTATCTGGTTCTCAAGTGATTAAAGACTTTTCGACCACCTGCACCTAGATAACTGAACAAGAGTCCTTTTTTTTCTCGTAGCATCTCACTTTTTTGCCTTGTTAGACAATGCCCAGTTACTTACCAGTAATATTCATTACTCCGAGTCCATGTCTTCCTTGTCACAGTCCTCACATTGAGTTTACTCCATTCCTGCAGAACCTAACCACCAAACTTGACTTCCTTTGCCTTTTCAGGATGACCCCCATACTCCATGAGTACAAGTACCTCAGTTCCTGGGAAGGACTTCCTGAAATAACCAAGCAAGACCGCAATCAGTAGACTAGGAAGAGGTGGGCAGGAACTCATGACTGTGACGAAGAAGACAAGGACTCAGAGAAATTAATATTACTGTGTCTGTCTTCTTCTCAAGACCTCACGTCGAATAGCGTACCCATAAAGGGTCAGACCCTAAGTCCCCATACACTATATGTCATGGTACTGACTCAGTTGTACAGTCTCTGGAACTGGCACAGGGCACGTGCGCCTGGCTCCTTTTATTGGCTGGGTCACATGTCCTGTGATATCTGTGATGGATGGATGTGGGGTGATGGTGTAAGCCAGTCCTCTGGGAGTGAATGGTACGAAGATACAGTTAGGAACGCTAGAACAGTGAGCAGCCGGTCACTCCATCTCTTCCAATCTTTATTGTAAACATTACAACAAGTCCAACATGGAGGAGAGAACAAAACAACAAAACAAAACTTCACAGAGTCTATTAGGCTGCTTTCCGGACAAGATGAGTGGACAGGTGCAGCTGAGAGCACCAAGCATCACGGCACACCTCTGCCGTTTTAACCAGAATGCTCTGGGCATGAATGGCACTGTGATGACCTTTGGATTTCTTGCTCACTAGTTTGAATGGTCACAGTTCACCTGGGCAATGCCATGGCGATCCAGGGGCAAGTGCCTCAAAGATTACAGGTGAGAGAGGAATCTCAACACAAGAGATGTGTCTGCAGCAGCTCCGCAGCAGGTACCGGGAAGCATGAAGATCTCTATTGGAGTCTGACTACCCCGAAGACTGTCCTGTCGGTGCGGGTGCACCAGAATCTGAATGGCAGGAGTAATCTGATCTGGAAACAACTACCTTCAAGGCGTATTTTGTGAATTGAACGTTGGACTCCTAGAGATTCCTCCAGGAGCCTATAGTATGGCGATGGAGCGACTCGGCAAAGTCCACACGGTCCCATGGAAGCCTAGTGAAGAGGACCTCAGGGGACTCCCTAAGAGGGGAATACTGGTGAGAGCAGGATGTCAGAAATTGCTCCACCATCAGGTAGCTGGAAGCGGTGCGGCATCAGAGAAAAACTCATTACCTGTGGAAAATAGAAAAATTGATGTATATAAGCAGCGTTCATTTGCCCTCTCCCGTCCCCCTCCCTGTAGGCACCTCGTATACCCTGAAATATTGACCGTATCACTCCGCCAGTAAAAGCCCGTGCCCATATGTACATGACAGCCATTTTAGGCACCTTGGCCTCTTGCCCACTCATTAGAATCACTGGCTTCCCTCCTGCGCGCATTTGAGCACCCCCCCTCCCACTCTCACATGCATAGACCATGAAACCCAGCACTCTGCGCGACCCTGCTATGAAAGGCAACCCTCCTGCTTGACCCAGGCACCCCCCATTTCCCTCTTGAAGAAGCATCCTTCGCCCCAGCTGACATAGCCCCCCCCAGCTGTATCTGACTGCCCCTGTTCTCTCATGTACGGGTCATAAGACCTCTCTCTCTCTCTGTGCGACTCTGACCCTGCGCGCACCCTGACCCCCTCCTTCTCCCTCACATGGACAAGTCATAAACCTTCCTCCTCTGCAAGACCCTGTCCTTGGGAGTCACGGCCGCGCCTGACCAACACCTCCTTTCCCTCCAAGAATGCCCCTCTGTTGACAAGCACTCCCTCCGCGCTCGATTGTCCACGCGGCATGAATGCCACTCCTTTGATGACCCCTTCCCCCGAGTCCGACTGACCACACATGTCCGAGGCCATCGCCTAAGCCAGAGGATACCATTTACTGCACTTTATTGTATGCAGTCACTCCTCTTCAAAGGACCCACTATTGATCCTGGCCACCCCACCCCCTGGCTATGATCAGGTGCGCACATCCTAAACTGTTGACGGAACACTCAGCTGCGTGATTGCCCTCCCCTCTTATCAGCAGGTCAAGGGTCCCTATTGAGAATACATGTGGGGTAGGATTGACACGAGGATTATAGGGATGTCTTTTCCTTTGCGTCACACTGTCCTGATTGTACTATCAAGTGTTTTGTAAGGTATAAAAGAAGGAGTCTCAGCTCACTTGTTAGAGCACCTCCCGATGACACCTTGTTTCGTGTCTGAAATGACTGGCTCTCCTCATGAGAAATAAACTCTGTTCTTGTGATTCCTGCTCCCAGCGCCCGTCTCTTTTTTTGGTAACTATTCAGAATGGAAACTAATAGGCGACTTGCGCCAGCAGCCTGGGCATCGATAGTAATGCGGGCTCCTGTTCCACAATTGGCGTCCCAACGCGGGGTCCATCAGTGACATGGGGTCCAATGAGAGAGATCCAGACGATGAGGTGAACATCTAAATGATCGGAGTATACCTGCCTTGAGAGGGCCCTCGTCCGGCTGCCGATTGAATGAACTTCACCAATTCCGAACGGACCTCTCTCGAGTGACCTACTGTCCTGACTGGAATCCCACAGGACTGCTGCGGTAAAATCATGGAGTAAGAGAACGATCGGGCGCTGGAGGGAGGAAGACGAAGAACTGCCCACACGGTCCGGGTAAGGTCGCGTAAATGCGACAAATTGTGAAATGATTGTTTTGGATAATACTAGTATTACGCTTTGTTGAAACCCTCTGGAGATTCACTGTCTGCAAACGGAGAAAACAACAGGCTCTCTCTCTGCAAGCAGTGAAGGATAAGTAACGCAGACTTTTGTCCCCATTGTAATCCGTCGTGCTTATCTTCCTCCCCCACTGTTTCCCGAACTACCGTTCGTGGATTATTGTCTGGAGATTCTTTGTCTGCAAACAGGGAGGAACAAGGTCTCTCTTTGCAGTTAGAGAAAGAGTAGGTAACAATAACTTTTCGTGCCCACTTATTCTCCCCACTGGATTGTTTGATTGACCGATTATTCGGTATTGGTTCTTTTGAGGTATTCACGGCCTCCAAACAACGTAGAATAGAAATATTCTGTCTAGTCTTTGTCCGCCGTGATAAGATAGGTAGTGCAGACTTTTGTCCCCGTTGTAATCCGTCATGCCTATCTTCTCCCCATTGGTTGGTAGCCTGTTTAGCCCGGACCGCTTATTAGAGTCGAACCATCCAGCTCCACTGGAAGGCACACCTAATAAGGACCTGTTCATTAAAGTGTGGACTAGTCGCTATAGCTTATAATAGGTTATGGCATAAAAATACAAGAAAAGGAGTTGAGCGAAATCAGTAGGCCACTGAGGAGTTATCAACTTCGCTAAAAATAAAATAAGAAATGTTAGAAACAACCCGTAATAAGAAACATAAAAATGGCGAGGGAAGACAAGCTTGACACCAAGGCAAGCCACGAGGTAGCTAGGTTCCGTTGCCTATTCCTGCCCTAAAACATGTCTGCCTCATTGCCCACCACGCCCAAATAACGGTCACATGAAATAGATACAAATCAATAGGTACCTACCCCCATTCCGGAAACTCCCGAAGTGCCACAGGTCCGCGGTTACGCCCATCCGGTAGGCGAGGCCTCGAGGCATGCGGGGCTCGCCTGGACGCAGTCGGAGGGGGAGGCTGTGGGGCGGACGGCCCAGAAAACGGTGATGGCCTCTCCTTCTCTCCTCTTCTGCTGCCCTGCGGGCCACGGGGGGGGGGGGGCTGTCTTGCCTCAGCCACCGACCACCACCCCCCCCTCTGTCTCTCGCCTGGACCGGCCCGCGAAGAAGGCCGAAGCCACAAACAAGAACGGCGGCGCTTACATGTAGTCCCGCCACATGTCAACGCCTGGACAAGTGCAAGTAGTCCCGCCACATGCCGACGCCTGGGTAGTTACAGGTAGTCCCGCCACATGTCAAACGCCTGGAGAGTTGGAGGTAGTCCCGCCACATGTCAAGAAAGGGGGGGGCTGTCTTGCCTCAGCCACCGACCACCCCCCCCCATCTTCAATAGCCGGCACGGCCAATATCGAAACGGCGGAGCCGAGGATCGGCGAGGGGTCGCTGGAAGGGGGAGGTGGCGCGAACGAGCCTCCCCCACCTCCCTCCAGGTGGAGGCTTCCAGCGACACCCCAACGCTCTTACTTAAAGAGGGTCCACATCGAAAAGCGGTCTTTTGCCCGGGGCGGGCACACGCCCCATACCGTCTCTCCTCGACCTTGAAGATTCTATAAGAGCCGGGGGGCCCCCGACCCCTCTGCATGGGTGCCCCCATCCCCCCTCATTGGGACCCGCGACATCGACACTCCTGCCGGCGCCAGCCTCAGTTTGGAAATGGCTAAAACGCAGCCAAAGTACAGACTTGTTCAGTTCCGGTGGAACTCCAGAATGACCCGGTAGGAAACTTGTTGTTGCCCTCCCCACTCTTTGACTGATGGTCCATTTGTTAGACTGTTACCACATTGCGAAAAACTTTTTGAAACTGCCAACAGAAGGTTCTGGTCCAACCATGAGTCATTGGAGACATTCTGACTATACCGGAACCTGCCTGACCTCGCCCAAAATGGCGCCGATACACGAAACGGAACTTTCGAACTCCCTGTTCACCCGGATTGCTCGAATATTGATGCTCTAAGATATGTATGTATTTTTGGACAATGAAAGTCGATAAGATGGATAGTGATTATGTGCTTATAAGAGGAAAAGCAATGCCGATATTGATCATGTGTTTGGACAATGAACTGATTTAGGGTGGGTACCGATTATGAATGGGAACAATGAATTGGTGTAATTTAGACAGTGAACGAGCATCTGGATAATGAATTAATTTATTTTTGATTGAATACTCGACATGCATCATGCTTGCTATGTGGTAAAGGTTTTATACAATTTTATTGCACTGCCGCACTTTATGCAATGAACTGCCACCAGCTTTGTTCTTCCTATGTACAGTTCCAATCTGCTCCGTGGCCAGTCCACTGGGTTGTAGGCCTGTATTTATACATCAACACTTTTTTATTAAAAGTATTTTGAAAACGAAAGCATAGTTGTAGCGGTTGCATTAATGAGTTTTGAATGTATTACTACTGTGAGCAACGAGAAAGTATGATGAAGGCTGAAGGTTAAAAAGGACCCGATATTTAGCAGCCACACTATGTGTCACAGGCAGCCGGAAAAGTGCTTTAGAAGCTTTTAAACGACACCACAGAAATACCACCCGACCGCCACCCTTGCACGCAACCTAAAGGGGTCGCGACCAAGTAACTCATGTAGATACGCCGACTGTCAATGATTATCTATCTGACCTTACTGGTCCCTCTGGGCTTAAACGCCGAGATGGTAAAGAAATGCACTACGTGGAGATAGGTCGAGTATGTGGTAGGTAAAAACATTTCCGGATTTATGCGCGCTGATGTGTTTTGAATGCTGCACCCCCCCCCTTCTTCTCCTCCCTTCTGCAGGTCACGTCGGAACCTTGGCTGAAGTATGGAAGGACGATGACCGAACCACCAATGAGAAAGGGAAGAAGGGAATATGAGCATGGTCCTTATGACAAATAAGTTCTTAAAAAGACGTAGACTTGACATGACTATATCTCCTCAGAACATAGCGACTGGGAGGATGGACTGACATAGAGACTTGACGGGTACTGTATGACGAAAAATTGGCTCGAAATAACACGTTAGAAGAATGTAACTAGACATTTGACTAGGTAGGGAAAGGACGAAAAGAGAAGTGCACGGGTAAGGGTTACCAAGACTGCACCAATCTGGGGAATTAGAAATGTTGCTGATGTTCAAAATGTACTACTTCCCCCTTCTCGTACTCTTATAGATCTAGCCAAACTGTCCGACTGTTCTCCCGATCAATACTGGCCGTTGCCTCAGCCCGGAGTACTTCCCACCAAAGGAAGGAACTGAAAGAATGGTTTAAGATCCAACCATGGGTAAATAGCGCAACCAGGTTAATTTCTGATCGACTGATCGAGATGTAAGTATTGGCAATTGAGAACGCTCGCAGGGATAACAAGCGAGAAGGAAAAGGAGGGAAGGGTAGGAAGAGCTAAGCACGTAGATAAATAGGATAGTAAAGATACGTAGGATATAATATGGATTTTGTTGGCCAACTATTGTTTTCTGTTTTGTCGTGAATGTCTTATATATGTAATGCATGTGCTGTCTTCCTCGTCTGAGTTTATGTGTACGTAATGTACGGATTTATGTCTTCCCTCTGTCTGTATTTGCGTGTTGCCTGCCCTTTGCTGTTCTGTGTTGTGAACGCACCAAACGACCTATTTTTTTTTGTACACGTCTCTCCCTTTCTCTATCCCTCTCTCTCTCTCTCTCTCTCTCTCTCTCTCTCTCTCTCTCTCTCTCTCTCTCGCTCTCTCTCTCTCTCTCTCTCTCTCTCTCACTGCATGTCATGCGTGTACCAAATGGCTCGTTTAGATTGCGGACAACTCTCACCCCATGAGAGTCTCCTTATTTCATTTTATTTCACAGGCACCAGTCTGATTGGGTAATTATTGAACACGAAGGTGTTCAGCGAAATTGACCAAAACTAAAATGATTGTACCCCGCCATATTACTACCTCTCCTTTCTGCAAAATAAATGAACTCGAATTGGCTGAGAAAGAAAGGACAGGTAAGACGACTAAGGTCCCCCAATCCGGCCTTTATAGGGGAACTGTATGTCAATGGCACCCTATTTTTCTGTTCATCAGAGACGAACGCCAACGTCCAGCTTGACCCCCAATGCCCAGATTACCCCACCCCTTTTGCACCCAAGCGCGAATGCCCGAAGCGTCCCCGCCCATTGATAGACCCCAGCTGCTGTCCCAGGTATAAAACATGATGACCATGAGTCCCTCGAGAAAGACTTGATTTACCTGACTCCCGATGATAGCGCCCCCGCCCTGTTTGAAAAGGTTAGCCAGCCTTGAGGGGAAATGTTCCGAAAATGTTGAACATGATGAAATGCACAGTTGATGGGAATATTATTTTGTCCTCACTTGAATTATAAATGGGACGATGAATAAACTTGGCATGAACTCAGTAGGAATGCCGACATATGCACTACTTGGTAATAGACCTCTGACTGTGACCGATGAGCGTATCTCCCAAACACGTAGAATTAAGGGAGGAATTCACATGCATAAATGTCTTCTTCTGTCAGTTCCCTAAAAGCTTGTTTTGTACCTATCCAAAGATTCACGATCACCGGAGGAGGAGGGTCGGACGTGGCGTACAGCCTGGCTGCAGATCTTGAGACACGTGTGACCTCAACAAAAGGTGGAGCCGCAGAGCGACAAGATACGGGACGAGACAGCAATTTCAAACGTGGAAAATGAAGCATGATGGGCTGCCCTGAAGCCCTCCGTCTGCTAAATCACGTGTGCCTGGAGTCTCCGTCCCCCTTCTGTGGCCCCGATTGATGGGCCTACCTGCTAGTTATCCTTTGCTCCCTTGGTCCCTTTTGTGTGTCCCAGGAACTCTGACCCAACTCCACTCTCTCTCCTATCGACTATTTGAACCACACACCCACTCTTTTCCACGTGACTTATTGCCAAAAGGAAGGTCAAATGGAAGAACTGCATTCAACTGGAAATAGGGTGTTGCCACAGAAATATGGGTGCCGAGCATAAGGCACCGCTGAACGGATTGCTTAGGGAACAGGACTGTGGTCTAACAGCAGAGGACTGACCGCACCCTGCAACGCGTAAGGATAGACCCGAGCTGGACCTATAGCTCCACCGCCGGTGCTCAACAGCGCCAACGAAAGTACACGGACTAGAGCCTACCAGTGATGGCTCGCTGCTAAAAGACACTGTGACGAAGAGATCTTGTATATTGAACTGAATTCCGCCCTCAACTGCCTTGGTCGAGATGTTCATTGGTCACATTTTTTTTAAAAGTCAGAAACATTTATGCTATGTAGTGCTTTTGAAATGATAGGAACTCGACAAATGCAATTTCCTATGTGCTGCATTCTGCCCATCACATCAACTGTTCATGATTTTTGTGCAATATGTTAGTATTGACAAATGCTATTTCATCAACCACATGTTTATATGTACGCCCCTTAACTAGGAGGGATAGGAAAATGAACTTTGTTGTTTATATATACCCCCATCAATTAGAAAAATGAACTCTGTTATGTAAAAAGGGGCGACTGTGGAAAATAGAAAAATTGATGTACATAAGCAGCGTTCATTTGCCCTCTCCCGCCCCCCTCCCTGTAGGCACCTCGTATACCCTGAAATATTGACCGTATCACTCCGCCAGTAAAAGCCCGTGCCCATATGTACATGACAGCCATTTTAGGCACCTTGGCCTCTTGCCCACTCATTAGAATCACTGGCTTCCCTCCTGCGCGCATTTGAGCACCCCCCCTCCCACTCTCACATGCATAGACCATGAAACCCAGCACTCTGCGCGACCCTGCTATGAAAGGCAACCCTCCTGCTTGACCCAGGCACCCCCCATTTCCCTCTTGAAGAAGCATCCTTCGCCCCAGCTGACATAGCCCCCCCCAGCTGTATCTGACTGCCCCTGTTCTCTCATGTACGGGTCATAAGACCTCTCTCTCTCTCTGTGCGACTCTGACCCTGCGCGCACCCTGACCCCCTCCTTCTCCCTCACATGGACAAGTCATAAACCTTCCTCCTCTGCAAGACCCTGTCCTTGGGAGTCACGGCCGCGCCTGACCAACACCTCCTTTCCCTCCAAGTATGCCCCTCTGTTGACAAGCACTCCCTCCGCGCTCGATTGTCCACGCGGCATGAATGCCACTCCTTTGATGACCCCTTCCCCCGAGTCCGACTGACCACACATGTCCGAGGCCATCGCCTAAGCCAGAGGATACCATTTACTGCACTTTATTGTATGAAGTCACTCCTCTTCAAAGGACCCACTATTGATCCTGGCCACCCCACCCCCTGGCTATGATCAGGCGCGCACATCCTAAACTGTTGACGGAACACTCAGCTGCGTGATTGCCCTCCCCTCTTATCAGCAGGTCAAGGGTCCCTATTGAGAATACATGTGGGGTAGGATTGACACGAGGATTATAGGGATGTCTTTTCCTTTGCGTCACACTGTCCTGATTGTACTATCAAGTGTTTTGTAAGGTATAAAAGAAGGAGTCTCAGCTCACTTGTTAGAGCACCTCCCGATGACACCTTGTTTCGTGTCTGAAATGACTGGCTCTCCTCATGAGAAATAAACTCTGTTCTTGTGATTCCTGCTCCCAGCGCCCGTCTCTTTTTTTGGTAACTATTCAGAATGGAAACTAATAGGCGACTTGCGCCAGCAGCCTGGGCATCGATAGTAATGCGGGCTCCTGTTCCACATAACAGTGACCAGGATGTCATTATTCTTCATGGAGCCCAGATGTCTTTTGAAAATGTATCGTCCACAGACTTCACTTTTGCTCCACATGCACCCTCACAGCAAACAGTGTATATCAACATTGCATATAGACTCCCATGCATTGAGACCAGGCGGGATGAATTGGTCTGATTCTCTTACGAGGAGGTTACCCAGAACTTCGGAGCAGAACCACAAACCAGTCTCACGATCGACCCCCAAAGGTGGATGGTGCAAATGGTGCAGCTTGCTCTCTTCCACAGGCTTTAAATTTTCTTGGTGTAACCGAAGACTTCTAGACAACCAGTCTCACATGGTGCCACAGATACCTCACTGGCCTCTGGATGTTACATGGGTGCAGTTCTTCACTCAAGATGTCCAACAGCTCCTGAGTAGTTCTTGGAGATGCACTTGAACTCCTCAACACTTACAGTATTTGGTGTGCCAGGTGTCTACTCCACACTATTTTCTTCTTCTTTACTTCTCCCTCTTGACTAAGACTTGTGGCATCATGTCACTTCTACTCTTCATCTTCTTCCTCTTCATGACATGGTCTGCTCCGGTCTTGCCTTATTCTCATTCTTTTGACCAAGCCTCTCCATGTGACGTGCACTTCACATGAGTCTCCCTGGCCATGTCCTACCCCTAGGACTAAACCGTCTCCTAATTCACTGACCAGACCTCTCATTGTGCCCTTCTTAATTTCATGACCTCTCCGAGGTCTTCTTCCTACGACCTCTCGCAAATCTTCTTCTCTGACCTCTCACAAGTCTTCCTCTCCAACCTCTCACAAGTCATCTTCTCCAACCTCTCAGAGGTCATCTTCTTCGACCTCTCACAGGTCATCTTCTCAGACCTCTTACAGGCCTCTTTTCTGACTTCTCGCAGGTCTCTTCTCTGACCGCTGGCAGGTCTCTTTTCCAACCTCTCGCAGGTCTCTTCTCTTGAGGACGCACTCCTTGCGCCTCAAGGCTATGCCAGCGTGGCACTCTCTTCAGCCTCCACTCAGGCAGGTTTCGCAGGGTCTATCACACCCTGTAACGACATGGGCCCTTTTCCTCGTAGGGCTCTCACTCTCCAGCCCATGCAATCAGCTTCTTTGGTGCATTCTCCAGGGCACTTCTGTTCTTGCACCCTCTGTTCATCATTTGAGGGTGCTCCTTGTTCTGACACCTTGCACTACCAGTTCCTCCTCTTGCAGTGGCGTCATTTGCCATGGAGTGTGCATGCAGCACACATTCTTCAGTGCTGTGTGGACTTGCTGCTTGGGGCTTTGCTACATGGCTGTTCCTGTTATCAGTGGACTTGTCAGCTTTCCTTGTCTTGCAGCCTTGAACGACTTGGGGTTCCGTGCATCGGGATGTATAGCCCCTATCCTTCACAGTTCAATACTTTTGGTTGCTCCCCCCATGCTTTAATCACTGCTGAGCATCCTTCTCAGATTTTTGGGAACCTTTTCAATGTCTCTAGTGTGTTTAATGCTGCAGTGTTCACCTATGGCCAGTAGGTGTCACCACATTGTCTTCATAGACCCCAGCAGCTTTTCTTGATAGGAGCATCTGTGGGCAGCTTGGGTTGCCTTTACTACATGGTTTACTCTGTCACTCATCTGTAGGCCCCAGCCACCTTCCCTGTGCTGTGGGCCATTCCTCTGGCCACCGATTGTCATGTTCGTGCCCACTTTTAGTATTTTTTTGTTGTTTTCAGCACAGTACTACCAAAAGACCACTAGGTGGTACTGTTTCAGTTTTCTTAGGCCCCAGCAGCTTCCCTGACTACTCGCTGCAAGAGACGTCTGGCAGGACAGCGGCTCCTCCTCCTGCTGCAAGGTAAGTTTTTTTTATTTTCTCCATCCCAGGCCGGATAGGGGGCACTAAAGGCTTTGGATGTTCCGAAAGGGTACAGAAGTCTGTTGTATATTTATACTTACATCAAAATGACTACCTGTGTCGGTAGTCCTTTCTTAGTGTTCCAACCTTCTCTATCTCCCATGTTACCTTTGTGTGTTTTATCTGGTGTGTTGAGAATTCCAGCCCTGGCAGTTGGTCTGGTTAGCTGTGGAGTCTTACTGCTCTGCTGTCTTATTCTATGTAACTTAATAAATCCATCTTATTAACCTGAAGACGTGTCTTGCTGCCTACCTAATCTATTTACAGCAAAGTCTCTTGCCGCAGCAGGTACTCCTCCTATCCTTCTTCTGGCAGTATATGAACAGGGCTGTGGGTGCCGGCGCTGAGCTCCTTCGTGTCCCGCCATGTTGGGACGGCTCCACTCTTCCTCCTGTAATGGGGCATACGCCGGCAGGCGGAGTAGCATGCAGACACCTCCTCAATTCAGATAAGGGGCATGCACTGACCCTTGCGTGCTTTGTGGGTCTTGGAGTGCCTTCAACTCATCGGCGCTCACCCTGCCAGTACATTTTTGTACTGACTTTTTTCATTTACATTGCTGCATAGTCGATAGCCACTCACTGTCCCCTTGTTTGCTCTTGCCCCTCTGCTGCAGTTTCTCTCACCTCACGTGCTGCGCAGGGACTGGAGCTGCAAAAGGGGAAACCTCTGGTGCTTGCCTCTGGACGCAGCCCGCCCGGACAGCAGTCAGGGGTGCGGACGGACGTTCCCTTTTCGGCCTGGGAACGACCTTCTTTCTTCCGACACTCCCAAAGCCCTCTGGCTCACCACTCGCCAATGTAAAAGGTTGGACCCTAGGTTCCCATACACTAAGAGTAACAACACATACTCAGTTATACAGTATCTGGATCTGGCCAAGGGCACGTGCGAAGCAAACACAAGGAGATGATGGACGGAGCCCTGAAACTTTTCAGACACTCACCCCCAGTCACAGGTGTTCTTTAGCTCATTTTGCCACCCCAGTTCAGACACAGCTATATGTAAATCGGTCTTGACTCTGTGCCTCATGGGAACAGTCCAGACCGAACTGCCAAGCCATGTCTTCCCTGGACCGGAAATACGCATCCTGAGATCCAAAATTCACATTCCTGACTAGCATCAATTATTTACAAACTATCCAATCACGTAGTGACATTTCAAAAGTATCGCATAACGACAAGCCCACTTTCAGTTGTCCAGCCCACCAGAAATGACAAGGCAAAATCCAACATTCTTGCTTGGACAGGCCGGACAAACCCATAATAAAAGGACCTCAACTCAAACCATAAATAGGCCATAAAGGAAGGAGCAGAAACAGATGAGAAGCAAGATAGAAGGGTGTGTGCGTGTACCATAAACTCAGCAATGTCCTGCTCTTTGATCTCTATCTGACCAGCTGCCTAACAAGGAACTGGCTCAACGAGGTCAGCCTCGGGCAAGGGAGTCAGTTCGTTCAGGTCACACAAAAGTCAGCTAAAGGTGTACGTGTCCCAAAGACTCGTTCGGCCGCAGTCATCGGCCTATGTGAGGGCAACCACAAAATGGCTGCCATACACAAAATGGAACCTGAAGGTTCGAACGAAATCCCTGAATACACAGTGTTTCCATTAATCGATTATGACGAAAACACTCGTACATACCACACTCATCATTTGTGGTCCGCTGATACCAAAATCGTCTCGATACGACAACCTTTATTAAACGGGTTCAGAATCACGGAACCTCAGGTCAGCGAGTTCAAGCAGGATATTAGAGCGGGGGCGATATGGCAGCGGAGGACGCTCGGGTCATTGAAGCGATTCGATTGTTGAGCGAAGCGGGCAGGCTGGACTTGGTGTTAGGTGAGGTGCCGGGGCCTTCGCGCCCAGTGCGGCTGGCATCGGCCGGGGTTGCCGCGGCGGTGGCGGCCTGTACATCGCCGAAGCGACCGAAGTTGGTGGCGGCGGGTGAGAGGGGCCGCCCATGGGGACGGAAGACGGCCCCCCTGAGGCGCGGCTCGATGTTGAAGTTGCTAGAGTTTGTGGAGGTAAGCGGGGGGGCGGCAGGGAGGCGTGTGGTGAGCGTTGGTGAGGAGGAGGGCGGGTGGATGCAGGAGCCGGCGACCGCTATGCCTTCCGAGCAGCGAGCTCTCTCTGCGCCGGGGGAGGTGAGGAGGCAGGTCGGGGCGCGTGGGGGGAAGCGCTCGGTATCAGAGGCAGCAAGAGCGTTCGTTGGTGCACAGAGTGCGGGGCAGGAAGGGGGCCGGCGGTGATGGCAGAGGCCCCTGAGTTGGCGGGTGTTTGGCGCCAGGCGGAGCAGGGGGGGCGCCCTTTCACGAACATTACGGAGGAGGATTTAGAGGCAATCAGGAGGGTAGGGAGAGTGGCAACTGGTGAGCCCTCGGTTTATGAGCCCCCCGTGGGTATGGGGACAACGCAGGGGGATGGGCCTGGGGTGAGGAGGGGGGGAGGGGGGTGGGCAGTGGAGGAAGGGGCATTTTTGGCTGGTGAGGAGCTGTGTGTGGATTTGGCCGCGGGCAAGGGGGTTTTCAGGCTGGTTGGGGAGGATGGGGGTGGGAGGACGTCAGTTAGCCCGCTTCTTTTCTCTTCTCCTTCGCCGCCCAGGCAGCAGGTGGTCTTGGGGCGAGGCAGTTCCTTAGGGGAGGGGGAGGGGGATTGGGCGCAGGTGGGGGAGTGGGGGGGATTCAGGTCCCCAGTGGACGTGCTAGGTCAGGGGAGGGAGGGCGGGGAGAGGGGGCCGGTATACGAGGTTGGTTGGAGGAGGAGATGGAACCGGCAGTGGGGGATCAGGCATGGGAGGGCTTGGATATGTTTACGGCGTGGTGGGAGGAAGGGGTGCGGGAGTCAGTTGGGGGGATTTGGAGGCGCAGGGGGGGTTCCCGTAGCCAGGAGCTTTGTGGGGGGGCTGGGGGGGCAACAGGCCGTGTGGGTGAAGGGTCGGGGAGAGGTGGGGTGGTGGCGGGGAGGCAAGTTTCTGCGCCGTTGGTGCGGAACATACAGGAAGGGAGCGGGGATGAGCTGGGAGGGGCCACCCCCCTCTGATTCAGGCACAAGGGAGTAGGAACAGCGGGGAAGGGGCAGGGGTAGGCGGGTGGAGTGGGGGGGGGCAGGCTGGTACTGGGGCAGTAGAGGCGGGAGGTCAGCGAGTTTGGGTCGTGCTCCCATCACTCCAGTCCAATGTTTTTTTTTTCACAGGGTAGGGGACGTGGAGCTTCCGCAGACTCGGTAGGGCGTTGTACGGCCCAGCGGCACCGAGGAGAAGGGAGGGTGGAGCCTTGCGGGCACGTCCCGTACCAGCGGGGGACCCCGACGTGGCCAGTGCACGAAAGTCCGGCGCGACTTCACTGGCCCCAACAACCGGCAGGGGCCGACGGCCCGCTGGCATCATGGATGGACATCTTCAAGTCGGTCAGCGCGAGGTGGGGGAGTATCGGCGAGTACAGCCGGCTCCCTCAGTGAGAGCATTGTCTGAACCTAGTGTGCGCAATGTAGGTCCGAGCAAGGCCGGGAATGTCAGTTTTGTGCAGGAGCCTCTGGAGATGGACGAAGTCATGGTTTTGGATTATGAGGATGACAGCCCAGAGGAAGGGGAGTTGCGGGAGGATGAGGAGGGGGGGTGTCTTCTTATGTGTCATCTAGTGTTTTACAAGCACAGCATGTAGGGCAGCCGGCCACAGCGTTGGGATCCAGGAGAGGCTACGGCTCCGCAGCAGGGGCTCCTCAAGCGGTGGACCCGGTTGGACATGTGGCTTGGAGAGTGGCGCCGGGACGAGCGCTGTTACTTGAGCCAGGTGAGCATGTTGTCCCACGGGCCAGACCAAAGATGGTGTCGGTGGGGACTGGAGGGGATGGTGTTCGTAAGGAACCGGGTGGTAGGCTCCAGGGCTGCCCGCAGATGGTGTCGGTGGGGACTGGAGTGGAATGTGTTGGGGAGGAGCTGGGTGGTAAGCTCCATAAGGGAAAATATGTGAAGGATCAAGCAGTGGGGACGGCGGGGAATGTGTTTCCCGGGTCCCACGTGGAGGCAGGGATGAATACGGACCCTGATATGTCAGGTAAAGACCCAGTGCCAAGTAAAGAGTTGAAGTTTAAAAAACTACCTTACATGGGAGTGACGAAGCCCTTGGGGGCACATCTGATGCTGGCCACAAAAGAGAGGATATGGAAGGGTGAATATGTTGAGATTTTGAAGCTCCTGCACAGGGAGGTGCGATCTAAGGAAGGGTCTAAGGAAGAGGAGTATGAGTTGGCCAAGAGACCAAAAGAGCCGATTACGATTGAAAACTGGACTGCAGCATTCCTGATATATGCTAGTGTATATTGTGAGAGGTTCCCTGAGCGTTGTGTGGCCATCTTTAAGTATATGGACGTAATTCGGAAGGCTCATATTACGGGGGGTGGATATGCCTGGGCCCAGTATGATGAGGAGTTTAGGGCCAGGATGGCTTGGGATTCTGAAGCAAAGTGGGGTGAGTTGGATTCGTATTTGTGGCAGCACACAATGGGGGCGTCTGCTGGGGGAAAAACGCTATTTGCTGCCAGTGGTTTACCTCTAGTCTACTGGCCCTTTCCAGGGAGGCCCACCCAGGGAGGGGTGGGGTCTGCAGCAGCCTCTTCAGGGGGGTCAGGAGCGTGCTGGGAGTTCAAGTTTTGCGAGGAAATGAAACACAGAGGGTATCCTCGCAAATTATTGAAACACTCGCACAAGAGGGCGTGTTTTACACCTAGAGAATGCCTCTTGGAGACCAGAAATAAACCAGAATTAGATCGACTGGTATGTGTGACCACATTTGGTCCAGATACCAGTAAGACCAGACAAGCAGTTTTAAAAAACTGGCACCTACTGGAGAACCTAGATTGCCCCTTCCCCCGCCCACTTTTTGCATACAGGAAGAATAGAAGCATTGGACAAATGATTGTATGGGCAGATATAGCTTTACCTAAGCCCAAGAATGATCTTTTGTCAAAGTGGGGTTTGAAATCCATCGAAGGACGTCATAGATGTGGTAACTGCGTGGCATGTCCTAACACAATGGAAGGAGAGGAATTCATACATGGCAATGTTAAATGGAAGCATACATGCTTTACAAATTTATTTATTTATTTATTTATTTATTTGTATTTTGTAAAGCGCATGGTTACACTAGCAAGTGTGTCCCCGCGCTGGCAATGCTACAGTTGTTTCCAGGAGTTCATGGCATGATTGTGAAAAGAGCTTAAATCCGGTCTTAGTCCTTGGGGAAGAGGACTGTTTTCAGGTCTCTTCGAAAGTTTGGCTCAGAGGGTTCCAGACGCAGTTTTTCTGGCAGCTGGTTCCACATCCTAGCGGTCATGACTCTAAAAGACTTTCCACCCATTTTGGCTGTTTTGACTTTCGGGACTTGTACTTGCCATGTGCCGCATGATCTAAGCTGGCGGGTGGGTTCATACCGTTTCAGAAGCCCATACAAATATCTTGGGCCTCTACCATGAAGGATGCGATGTCCTACACATAGGGCTTTAAAGGTCACCCGTTCCCTAATTGGGAGCCAGTGAAGGGTTTTCAGTGCTTTTTTTGATGATGCTCTTCTGGGTAGTTGTAGGATCAAACGGGCTGCTGCGCTTTGTATTCGTTGTAGTCTTGAGAGGCTTTTTACGCTGGCCCCTAGATACAGTACATTTCCATAGTCCAGCCTAGATGTTTTAAGGCTATGGACCAGGGTCTGCGCTTTGTATTCGTTGTAGTCTTGAGAGGCTTTTTACGCTGGCCCCTAGATACAGTACATTTCCATAGTCCAGCCTAGATGTTTTAAGGCTATGGACCAGGGTCTGGCGTACTGGTATGGGCATAAGGTCCAGCGTTTTCCTAAGGACCCGCAGTATCCCGAAACAGGTGCCTGCCACTTTTTTCGTTTGGTGGTCGAACAATAGGTTTTTGTCTAGCCAGACCCCTAAGTTCTTTACTAAATTGCTGGGTGTGGGTAGTTCACCCAGTTCTTCCGGCCACCAGGCTGAGGTCCACACTGATGGGGATTTACCTTTAATCAATACCTCCGTCTTGTTTCCATTAAGGCGGAGGCAGTTGTCTGCCATCCACATTGCCACCTTCTGCATACAGGACGCGAAGTTGTTAGCGCTTTGCTCCTCTGGTTGCGTTAGGGTCACAATCAGTTGCGTATCGTCTGCATACGATACTATCTCAACCCCATATGTGTCTGTGATTCCTCCTACTGGGGCCACATAAAGAGTGAATAGGGTGGGGCTGAGACTGGAGCCTTGTGGCACTCCCTGATTTAGTTTTATTTCTTTGGACCTGAACTGGCCCTGAGCGACCTGAAAGGTTCGATCTGTGAGAAATGATTGAAGCCATTTCCAGGCTTTTCCTCTCACCCCTCCCTTTTTAAGACACTGTAGCAGTGTGTGATGAGCTACAGTGTCGAAAGCGGCACTGAGATCGAGGAGAATCAGTGCCGCCATCTGGCCTTCATCTGCATACCTTCGTAGAGCTTCTGTTGAAGACAGCAGGGCCGACTCGGTCGAGTGAAGAGCTCGAAATCCCGACTGTGAGGGGTGAAGCAGTCCATTGGTTTCAGCAAATGCTGAGAGTTGTTTGTTCACTGCTTTCTCAGCAATTTTTGCAAAGTAGGGGAGGAAGGAGATAGGTCGAAGATTATCCAGTTTTTCTAAGCTAATGTTAGGTTTTTTCCTCAGGGGAAGGACAGTCGCTTTTTTCCATGAGATAGGGACTTGTCCTGTTCTAAAGGAGAGAGCAAGGAGATGACTAATGTATGGCTCCAGGGTGGTGATGCTACCATGGAGTCTTTTAGGGGTTGCTGGATCGCTCGGTGATCCTGATTTAATGCTACTTGCTATGTGGCATATAGATTCCTGAGAGGGTACTAGAAATGCAGAGAGACAATTATTCTCCTGTATCTTCAGGGTGCTGTCTACCTTCCCATCACCTACTCTGGCAGTGTCTGGGAAGCCCGCGTAGATGTTGTCTACTTTGCTAGCAAAGAACTCGGCTATTAAATTACACGTTTTAGCTGATCCAGTCATGGGGGCCGCTAGTAGGGTGAGATCAGAGAGTTCCCTATATACTAGGAACATTTCGTTCATGGAATTGTCATCATCTTTGATTCTAGTACAGAAGTAAGATGTTTGAGTTTTCCGGATGAGTGCATGGTATATCTTTAAATTATTCTTATAATCAACTCTTTCTGTCTCAGAGTAGTGTTTCCGCCATTTCCTCTCTAAGCTTTTACATTTTGCTTTTTGTTCCAGAAGTTCAGTGTTGAACCAGGGGGCGAATTTGGATCTCCTCGCCTGAGCCTTATGAGTCCATGGCGCTGTGCAGTCTAGCGCCTTTAGAATTTGTTGATTCAATTCTAAACAAGCGGTTTCTATTTCTTTGCCCTTGGGGGGGCCTCCTGATGTTATGATTTTATTAAAAGCCTCCGTGGAGAATTTTACCCATTTCCTGCGTATATTTGCGGAGCTGGGTTCCTTCTGGGGTCCATTATCCGGGAACGCCACCCGGAAAGTGACTAGGAAATGGTCTGACCATATTACCGGGGTGGGGGGCTCTATGGTTAGGGTATCCCAATTAGCGAAGATGGGATCTAGGAGATGGCCCTGGCAGTGAGTGGGTCTTTCTGATTTGAGCAGCATCTGTATGCCGGCTAGCTCCTGTTTAATTTCCTGAGCTTCGGTGTTCTTAGGGTCGTCGAAGTGATATTTAGGTCACCTAGGAGGAGGAGTCTCTCATATTTGAGAGCAGAGATCGTGAGGGTTTCCATCAGTTGGGTGGCAAAACTGGCTCCAGGTCCCGGGGGGCGGTATATCAAGAAGCCCTTGATGCAGTACCCCTGGTGCACTGAGATGGAAAAGAAACCTGTTTCACTGCTAGCAAGATCCCTTCCCTCTAAAGTGCAGGCCAGATCTTGATTGTGTATTATTGTGATTCCTCCCCCTTTTCCCTTTAACCTATCTATTCTTTTGATGTCATATCCCGGTGGGAGGGCCGCCAGTATGTCTGGTGTCGATGTGGTATTCAGCCACGTCTCCGTGAGGAATATGGCATCCACCTGACCATCCATTAGGTAGTCGTGTACCTCCATCTTATGTTTTCCTAGGGAACGACAGTTGAGAAGGGCAAGATTAAGTATCTTACCTTTATGTCTGGACCCGAGTTGTCTATTAACTATGATGGAGCAGTTTGCACACTTTTTTTTCTCCATCCTTAATGTTTAAGCTATCCAGACAGATATTTTCTAAGGGAGGACATAAATTTCTAAGTTCTGCAAAGCTATAGTGTTTACGGAAGTTGAAACCCGCAGGGGTTCCTGCCCCTGTCCCCGGTCGGTCACGGACGGGCACAGACGGGCTTGCCTTTGGCGCGCCTTCGGCGCGCTTCCGGCGTGCCCGCTGCGCCCGTCTGCTGCGCCTCCTGTGAGGGAAGGCCATTTGAGGTGGAGTGGACGAGGGTGGGAGTGGCCAGGCAGCAGGAGCACTCCCCTCACACCTCCCCCAAGATGGCGGCTGTTTGTTCGGTTTTTCTGCCCCTTAGCAGCGCCTTAATCGGCTGCGGGGGGGGGGGGCCAGCAGGGGTCTGAGGTTAGTGGTTTTCAGAGCGCGAGCACAGTGAGTAATTACACAATTTATGAGCCTAACAGTCTTAAAATCGACTTACAGCCACAAAACGTTTTTTTAAAAGCTAGAAAGTCTTAAAATCGACTATCAGCCGGAATACACAGTTTATACACGCTAAAAAGTCTTAAAATCACCAATCAGCTAGAACATAATATACACAACGTGCCTCTTTCCTCCCGGCTTCCGCCTCAAGAGTGAAGAGTTTCAAGCATTTACCCGCAATATTATATATGTATTTGTGTGCCTTTGTTCCAAAATCTATATCGGAAAAACCAGCCAGCAAGTGAATGCACGCATGACTCAACATAGATCAAGAATAAAAAATAAAGTCTTAACTGCCCCAATGGTAGAACACTTTGTAGAAAATCATCACAGTGAAAATGATTTCAAATGGTCCATCTTGTTCAGTGTCCAAAATAAAAAACCTTCAGTGGACCCTGAAAGAATTTTATTGCAAAAAGAGGCATACCTAATATTAAAATTCAATAGTGCGCTCTCTGGGTTGAATTCATTGTCCGAAGTGTCAAGACTTTGAAAATTTGAGCATCAGTATGTCATGAATATAGGCAGTTGTTACTTTGAAATTGAATTACAACATCTGTGAACTAATAAAAAAGCCCATTGTAACATGGCCGCCCCAGTTGTGGGAATAATGATCCCACATATGTCAGATGAATAAAGAATGTTGGTGGACCTCGGGCATCTAACAACAACGATATTACCCATGACTTGAGTAAAAGATATAGACATGAAATATAGATACCACTTCTGAATTATTATCCGTGTTCGTTAGCAGTAGACACGAAGTGTTTACCTTTGGTGAAAGATGGCCGCCACAAAACACACAGACAATTTATATTAACCTGTTCCAAGATGGCGGCGGTGTCCACAGATTGAATCTGCAGTCACCGATCGCCACAAGTACAGGTAAGGCGAGCGTAGGAAACTAAAAGATTTCGAAAGGGTTCTTACATCTTGTAAACTAATCCTAAGTCTCTAATAACAGGCAAAGACATCAAGACAGCCCGCAGATTTCATTGCTGCTCGAGGGAGAAAAATACACGGAGGGTTGCTCAAATCAAACAGGTATGCCTTCCCGAGTTCGAAAGTGAGTAAAGAAAGAAAGAGAGTAATACCCTTAGATATAATAGGGGCTTGTTTATGATTTTCAGGTCAGGAATGACACAAAGGCCACTAGATGAACGCCCCCGCATATAGAACTTAAGAAACACGGAGGGCGCTGACCGTGCACTAAAATTACAACAGGTATGCCTGTGCGATTATAAACGCGAATAAAAGGTGAAAAGAACCCTACTTGTTGCAATACGACAGGGCGCCTTTTATGAATTTTAGGTCGAGATTGCGTTTTCAAGGCAAATAACGAGCGTCTCTGCATAAAGATATTTGGAAAATAACCCCGAGTTTCTAAAGACATTGAAAGGTATGTTCTGGGAGAGGCCAGGTTTGACACTGTTGAGCTGTGATATTCTGCACAAACAGTGATGAATTTTTCTCACTTTGGGTGCAGGATCAAGATCACGAGAATTGGGTGGATTGAAGTTAAACCTGTAGACCGGCGGCTGCTGGATAAACAGGTACAAATAGCGACCGCTGGATTAGATAGAGAAGAAAAGTGACTAAAAAGAGTGAATTAAAACGAACTTTTGCTTTGTACACATCTTTTAGATAATTACTTAAGACAGAGCCCTGAAGAGAACCTGCGAACTGAAGTCAGCTGGTTCGAAACGCGTCGGCATATAAAATAGACATTAACTGGTTTATAGACCAATGAATTCATGTGTGGTTTATTTTGAAAATAAGTTTTTGTTGTCTGCATTTATATGCGGTCTATTGAATTTGGTTTTGAGCGTTACTTTGTCAAGCATAGATAGAAAAAGGATTTGTGTATATGAAGTGAAAAATTGTACATTGTGTATATATATGTGAATAATGTTTTGTATTTATGTGTAAATGGTAAAAATGTGTTGTGTTCTTTTTCATACATGAAAAATTCTGAAGAAAATGAAAAAATAGAAATTAAAAAGGGTAGGAACAAGATATACCCAACAAACCTAGGAGTAATACTGGTTTGTTTTTTCCTTAAACGTAAGGATTTAAAAAAGCGTGTAGTTGGTACTTGAAACTTTTCCCAGTATACTTATGGTCCAACCAACTGCATGTCCCAGGACCTAACTCCTTTAATTTACAAAAAAAAAAAGGGAGTTCAATAAGGGCATGTGCACGCGAGAGTATTGTAAATTCAGGCAAGAGTGCTCTCAATGCGGGAGAAAACACGCTTTGGTCAGATGTTGGGGACTCAAGCCACAGGGAGGCCAGCAGTGGCATCAGACAGGGGGAAATACACCAGGGCCGTCACAGCAGTTTCAAGGGAGTAGAGGAGGGAAGGGACCTCAGGGGACTGGGCCCAAGGGCTCCTACGCCAGTTAAACTGGCGTCCCTGAGGGCTGCTTTGTGCGACTATGAAGATCTGGGAGCAAAGCAGGTACTGTTGGAGGGGTTTGCAGAGGGTTTTCGTCTGGGGTATGAAGGGCCTCGCCAGCGGCGATGGGCAAAGAATTTAAGGTCAGCATTTGAGCATATACCAGTAGTTCAGGATAAGTTGGACAAGGAGGTGCGTGAGGGCAGGATGGCGGGTCCGTTTCAGGACTGGCCATTGCAGGACTTGATTGTTTCTCCAATTGGTGTGGTGCCCAAGAAGGAAGTCGGGCAGTACAGGCTCATTCAACACTTATCGTGGCCTGAAGGGTCTTCTGTCAACGATTTTATTGACGGGGAGGCAGCCTCAGTGTCATATTCCTCAGTTGACGTTGCAATGTCCCTAGTGGTGACCGCGGCGCAACTGCAGAAATGGCAAAATGCGACATAAAATCTGCATTTCGTCTGCTTCCCATGCATCCGGACGATTGGAGTCTTTTGGGACTCCATTTGATGGACAATGGTACGTGGATAAGGCTTTACCAATGGGCTGTTCGATGTCTTGTGCTCTGTTCGAGTATTTCAGTACCTTTTTGCAGTGGCATTTTACACACCACACTGGTTTGGGGCTGGTAACTCATTACCTAGACGACTTCTTTTTTGTGGGCTCACCGGGCAAGACTGAATGTCAGTGGGCATTGGACGCCTTTCAGGAGTTGATGGAGGAGTTGGGGGTGCCATTAGCTCCAGAGAAATCTATGGGTCCATGTACAACGATGTCATTCTAAGGCATTGACATTGATTCTGTCAGGATGCAGGCGCGTTTGCCGCCAGAGAAGAAAGAGGCCATGTTGGTTCGGCTGGAAGAAACGTTGGCAAAGGCCAAGGTGACGGTGAGGGACATTCAGGTTTTGCTGGGACATCTCAATTTTGCCTGCTGGGTGGACTTTTTGCAGAAGGTTGAGGCGGGCACTGTCAGGTCACCATTTGCCTTACCACCATGTGTGGTTGTCTTCAGGTGTGAAAGAGGACATGCGGATGTGGAGGGTGTTCCTGCACTCCTTTAATGGTATTCCACTGGTCAGGGAGGAAGGTGTGCCATGGGATGTTCAGATCTTTTCAGATGCGGCAGGCAGTGAGGGTTTCGATGTGTACTGGCAGGGAAGGTGGTGTGCGGAGAGCTGGCCTGATCGGTGGAAGAATGGGGGAAGGAGCATTGCCTTTTTGGAGCTCTTTCCGGTGGTGGTGGCTTTGACTTTGTGGGGCAAGGAGCTGGCGCATAAGAAAGTGTTGTTCAGGATTGATAACATGGCAGTGGTACAAGTTCTCAACAGACAGTCGGCCAGGGGCGAACAGGTGTTGAAGCTGCTGCGGGTCTTTGATCTTGGTTGCTTGAGGCATGACATTGCCTTTAAGGTCCTGCATATTCCTGGTGTGGACAATGGCATTGCGGTTGCTTTGTCTCGTTCGCAGTGGGAGAGATTCCGTGGGCAGGCCAAGGAGGCAGACAGGACACCGACGCCAATGCCGGAACAGCTGTGGTATGTAGGCGACGTAGGGTTGTACAACTGGTGGTAGGTTCGTTGTCGGCTTCTACCCGCGAGGCGTATGCTCTTGCATGGGAGGAATTCTTAACTTCAGGTGCCTCCAGGAGGGCTGAGTTGTGAAAACGCCCTGAGGACATGATTCAGTTCTTACTTGTTTTGATGGACAAGGGTCTTTCGAAGGTCACGATTGCTGGGAAGCTGGCGGGTATTGCCTTCATGGGTAAGCTGTGGTGGGGTTATGCCCCTGCTGCGGGAGAGCTGGGAAAGAGGATGCTGGAAGGTTGGGACAGGGAACAGGGCAGGTCTGCCTTGTCTCGCAGGCCGGTGTCGTGGCAGATGTTGGCGCGCTTGCTGGCGGTCCTTCCGGTGGTGTGCAGGGATGTTTTGGAGGTCTTCCTGTTTTCTATGCTCATGGTTTGGATATTCTTTGGGGCTTTTCGAGTTTCGGAGCTGTTGGATTCTAGGTTGAAGGTTGGGTTACTGTGGCAGGATGTTTTCTTCGCGGAGCAAGGAGTACATATTTGGTTAGCTTCTGCGAAAACGGACCAGAGGTGTCGTGGTAAAGGGGTGTGGTTGGAAGCTGCTTCGGCTGGTTCTACATGCCCGTTACATTGGGCAAGGCGCTGGAAAGGTTTGTGTGGTGGGGTGGCTGACGCGCGGGTGTTTCTGCACGCGGATGGAGGCAGAGTGACCTATTATCAGCTGCGCATGGTGATGAGAAAGGCATTGAAGGAATTGGGCTTGGATGGGTATCAGTTTGGGACGCATTCGTTCAGGATTGGGGCAGCTACGGAAGCCAGTAATCGAGGGTGGTCGAGGGGAGACATTATGCGGCTGGGGCGATGGTCGTCCAATTGTTTTCAGCGCTATGTACGGAGCGATGCAGATGACGCGCTGGTGACCCCCTCTTTTTCATGATGCTCAATTTGTTTTTCTTGTTTCAGGTTCTGTAGCGGGCCTTGACCATTTGGATCGTGGGGCATTCGTTGTTAAGTTGGCCCAGGTGCAAGCTCGAGAGTGCTATTTTGGACAAATGTTGGGGTTCAATGAACGCTTTTTTAATGTTGTGTGGAAAAAACAAGGGGGGCATGTTATGGAGGGAGTTGGTTCCTGCTTTGAATTCATGGTTGGTTGGGGGGCAATGTCCGGATGTTTTGTTATTACACTTGGGGGAGAATGATCTTTGTGGGGTGAAAGGGGTAGTGTTGTTGCGGGCCATAAGGAGGGACTTGGCCATGTTGAAGGAGCAGTGGGCTGTTGCCATGTTTTGTGGACGGAATTGGTGCCTCGGAGGTCATGGAGAGGTGCGCGCAATCCCAGGGTGATTGACAGAGTGCGCAGGAAAGTTAACTGGAGTGTCGCGGTTTTGTAGGTCGGTAGGTTTCGGCAGAGTTTGCCACAGGGACATTAAGTTTGAGCGGTGGAGTTTTTCAGGGGTGATGGGGTCCATCTTTCCAGGTTGGGGATGGATTTGTACTTACTGGAGAAGAGAGAAGTTCTGTCCAGGTGTCTCACGGTCCAGGAACATATTAGGGTGGGCTGAAGTGTGCTGTATAGTTGTCAGGCCGGGTAGTTGCTGTAGGCGCGTCCTGGGTCGGGGGCAGAAAGGGGGGTAGTTTCCCCCCCCCGGCTTTCTGGGTGGCGGGGATGGGTGGAAGTTTTGCCAGGGTTGGCTGAGTTCTTGGATTGGTTTGTTATAGTGGGGTCTTCGACAGGGATTGTTTGAGCAGGTTTATTGTTGGGGCATTTACAGTGTTTGGGGGTTCGTAAATGGTGAAAGGGCAGGCAGGGGATTTGTGTTTTAATAAATGTTAATTGGATATGCATATGTGTTGTTTTTAATTATGATGTATGATGTAATGTTGTAATGCTGGGGTGGAGGCGGGGCTCAAAGATCGGTTGGGGTGGGGGAGGGGATGTAGGGTGAGTTAGACGTCATAGTTAGTGAGGTCTAGTTTTGTAAGGCTTAGCCGAGGTTTGTATTGTAATGTGCACCTGTTCTAATAAAGCGGCCTTTTTCACACTTAGAAGTTGTCCGTGGTCTTCCTCCCCCCACCCCTCCCTCCCAAGGAGGGCTTGGGGGGGGGGGCGGCCGACCACCGGGAGGTTCCCCCCCGGGCTGTTTGGGAGGGGCGGGGGGCGGGGTGCACGCAGGACCATCGGCACCCATTTTGGGATTGGGTTGGATTTTTGTAGCCCAAATGCAGCCCAAGGCTTAAATACGTTGCGGTGCCTCTCCCAGCCACCATTTTGTCATTGGTGACCTGGTGGCTGGGAGCGTAGCTTAGGGAAAATTTTGTCCCCTTCCTCCCTCCCTAATCTTTCGTTGGCCTGCTCGATATAATTGTTTACCCCCTTTTTTACCTTTTTTGGGGCCTTTTAGTTTTTCCTTGTATCTGGGCTTTTCCTTGCAGCTTAGGGCCTTTTTGTTAGTTCTGGTGCGCAGGGTAGGTGCTGTTCATCGCTTGGAGCAGGTGCTGTATTTGTCTGGTTATGCGGGGATGGGTGGAAGTTTTTCCAGGGTTGGCTGAGTTCTTGGATTTGTTTGTTATAGTGGGGTCTTCGACAGGGATTGTTTGAACACGTTTATTGTTGGGGCATTTACAGTGTTTGAGGGTTCGTAAATGGTGAAAGGGCAGGCAGGGGATTTGTGTTTTAATAAATGTTATTTGGATATGCATATGTGTTGTTTTTAATTATGATGTATGATGTAATGTTGTAATGCTGGGGTGGGGGCAGGGCTGAAAGATCGGTTAGGGGTGGGGGAGGGGATGCGGGGTGAGTTAGATGTCATAGTTAGTGAGGTCTAGTTTTGTAAGGCTTAGCCGAGGTTTGTATTGTAATGTGCACCTGTTCTAATAAAGCGGCCTTTTTCACACTTAGAAGTTGTCTGTAGTTTTCCTCCCCCCCACCCCTCCCTCCCAATTAAACACTTCTTACATTTTCTTCTATGAATCTCGTAGTGCAAGACAAAATGAACAGCAAACGTATATATACGCAACAGACAACCTGCTTTGCGCTGCCCAGAGCCCCAGCACACTAGTGACAAGGCATAGCAATCACCACAAACCACGCCCCTCCCTGCAGCACAGACTTATTCCGAACCCCATCTCTCCTGGGTGGCGGCCAACCGGGGTGATCTTTCCCTGGATGTGTTCATGCCATGAGGTGGGGAAAGGGTAGAATGAGGAAGCACCGACCCTCTTTACTGAGAGGGACACAGCCATTCCTGCACGTGTATGCCAATCTCACCTCCCTCGTATCGGTGGCTGCCTGGTGTCGCCTTGGGGCCGGCAGTGATCTACTATGATGAAGTGAGTCACCCTCCCAAGGAGCTCTTTACGATTTGTTTGCTACACTACTAGCCCAAGGGTGGCGGCACAGTCCAAACATTCTCACCATCACGTACCTAATACACAATCTGAGTGATGGCCAACGTGCCTGCCACTGAACTAATCGTAATAGATTGCGCACCCTCCTCACAGGGACCCAAATGGAGGAACAGGGTGGAGCGCCTTGAAGCCACTGAAGTACCAGATGAGAGACGACGAGCACTGTTGCTCAACTTGGCGGGCAAATCGATAAACAAATTATATAAAACCACCACAGAAGCGACAGCCAAAACCTATGCAATGCACGTCACTGCCCAAAATGCACACTTCAAACCCATGGTCAACCAAAACTACAAGCGATTCACATTTCATCAAGCTTGCCAAGAGCTGAAGTGTCCATAGACAGCCTCTATACTATGGCATTCGAAAGAATTTGCTAGTACCTACAAATTTACAGACGAGCAAGAAGATATTAGAGGCCAGATCACTCATGGTTACACTTCATCAAGGCTACGTGAGCACACACTGCTAGAGTCTGGCAAACCCCTATGATACATACTCACACCAGGCAGGGCAAAAGAACTGTCCAAAGCGAGAGCTTCACACATGGAAGCAGTATTACACTGCGCAGTTAAGATGGAACCCGTCAATGCTGTTCAGCCGTGAACTGCACCAAATAAAGCAATAAGATCGCCTGAGTAGAGACAACCATGTGGCTTTTGTGGGGGACCGCTTCACGACCGACTGCCCTGTGAAATGTAAAAGGGGGACCTCCGTAACAAATATAATCAGTTCGCAAAAGCATTCCTGACCTCAAAACTAAGAGGCCAAAGAAAACAGTCAATGCCATCCCCGGCAACGAAAGAGAGGCAGATGACATGTACTATGATATCACTGAATACACCATGCAGTCAATGTTCACCGTCAGCAACACCACCACCTCACATAAACCACTTCCTCAATGCCAGCTGCACATCAGCCACTACCCAGTCACTGCGACTATAGGTACAGGAACATCTATTGATATCATGTTGACAGATGTACTAGCACATGCCGGAACCTCCAGCATTAATCAAGGCAATTGTCAGAGTTTTCGCATATGGCCAGACCCAACCCTTATCCATGCTAGGGAGTTTTGAATTACAAGATTCACATGCGGATGCGCATCAGTATGTTCATATATGTAGCGAGAGGAGGCCTATGAATGCTGGTCAGTAAATGAAGGGGCCTTGAGTATATTTTTTTGGATCAGGATTTTTTTGTACCAGGGTACATTTCACAACTTAGTGTGTTCTTGTTTACACATAAGGTGGTTCTGTGCATGTATCTTGACCGAGTTTATGAACTTTATTGGCATTAAATGTGTACATGATTGAATGATGTACTGATATAAGCAAGACCCCATTTTTCAGATGAGTCTTGCAACATACATTACTTTGTAGGTTGTTTTTTCCTTTTTCCCATGTCCTGATGAGGCCCGAATCGGTGGGCCGAAACGCATCGACCCGACAGAACTGAGGAGTCCGACAGAACATTAGTGTTACATAAAGAATTTGGAGACACACTTTCCTCGACTGTGTCGAGGGTCGAGATATCCCCTCAAGTGAGTATTGGACTATCTCTATTTTTTTAGATTGCTTAAAAAACTCGGGATTATTTTTAGCAACTGGTTTTCAAAAAATGGTTATGAGGGAATTGTGTTCATGTAAACCTTTTGTTGTGTATATAGTTTTGATCCTTTGAGTGTTGTCATAAATGATAAAAACAATAAAGAATTATTCTATATTTGATTTGGAGTTGGTATGTGATTATGTAAATAAGCACAAATAATACTGTTGGGTTGAGTATCTGTAAGTAGGAATTAATTAGTTTTTTCTTGCTTGTAATTTGGGTGGTATTTATTCCTCCGCATAATCCTACTTTTTGTCAGCGGACCGCTGCAACACAGCAGAAACACTAGGACTAATAGAATTTGCACTCGGAGTGCAAACAGAAAAAGTCTCCCCCACCCTCACAGAGTTTGAAAGCTTGTTTGAAGGCATTGGGTTTATGAAGGACAAAGTGGCAAAATTGCAGATTGACAAGTCAATACAGCCAGTCGCATTGCAACATCGTCAGATAGCTTTCCATCTGCGGCCCAATGTCGAGAAGAACTAAACAAACTGGAGAAGGCTGGAATCAATGAAACGGTTACAGATCCCACTCCATGGGTATCACCTATTGTAGTGGCAAAGAAACAGAAACAACCTGGAAAAGTCTGCATCTGTGTGGACACGAGGCTACCAAATATCACAATTCAGCGAGAACACCACCACACCCCCTCAGTACATGACCTCATCGAAGAGCTCGATGGGGCCAAATGGTTCTCCAAGGTGGACCTGCGATCAGGGTACCATCAACTACCTTTAATAACTGACTCAAGATACATCACAACCTTCTCTATTCATGTAGGATTTGGACAAAACTGTTACTTAAACTTCAGAATATCAAGTGCGGAAAAAGTGTTCCAAAACACAATCCAGGAGCTACTAGCAAGGCTGTAGGGTGTTGTCAGCGATTACATCATTTTAGATTTGCAAACTCCATTTTAGAGTACCTTGAACTGCTCAGGAAGGTGCTACACAGAATCCAGCACCACATGGAGGAGTGTGAATTCATGAAGCAGCAGATCAGCTTCTTTGGGTACACCTTCTCTGTGGCTGGCATAGCCCCAGATCCAGAAAAAATGTGTGACGTCAAAGAAGCACCCACCACAAACAATGTAATGGAGGTGAGAAACTTTCTAGGAATGGTGAACTATAGTGGCCGATTTATACCACACCTGACCACTCTCATCCAGTCACTTCGGAATCTCACAAAAACGGTAACCCAGTGGGCCTGGGGAGACAAAGAATTTAATGTCTTCCATGTGACCAAGTAAATCCTCTAAGCCGACACTGCACTGGCATACTTCTACTCCTCCAAGCTAACTGCAATTGCAGTGGACACAAGCCCAAAAGGGATAGGGGCATTCCTCACTCAACAACAGGTCCAAGGAGACTAGGCCCGTTGCATATATCAGCGTTTCATTGATCCCCACAGAACAGAAGTATTTGCAGACAGAAAGAGAAGCCATTGACATCCACTGGGTCTGTAGGCTCTTTCATCTGTATGTCTACCATCATTTATTTATTTATTTTATAGGCTTATATAGCGCTGGAATCGACTCCCGAAGGAGTATCTCTGCGCTTAATTCACCTAGCAGGTAGAAAGCAGAGCTCTCAAGATCTTAAAAGAGGAGCTACATTTGAAACAAGAAAGTTTTCAACAATTTCCTAAATGCCAGATGGTTGTTGCAAAGCCTAAGGGTAGCGGGTAGTTTGTTCCAGAGACAAGGACCCAGGTAGGACAGAGCCTTTCCGCCCGTCTCGCCCTTCTGATAGGGGGGATTTGAAGTAAGGACTGATTACTGGAGCGGAGAGCACGTATTGGGTTGTAAGGGACAAATTTCTCCACCAAATACATGGGCCCCAGGTTGTGTATACCCTTGTGGATGATACAACAGGTTTTGAATTTGACTCGTTGTTCGAATCGGTAGCCAATGAAGCTGGTCCCAGAGGGGGCGTGAAGGAGATCTGGAAGGAGCATTCAGAACTAACCTTGCAGCGGTGTTTTGAACCACCTGGAGCCTACTGAGTAAACTGTTGTTTGCTGATATGAGTAACCCATTACAATAGTCCAGGCGACTGAGCACCAGGGCCTGAACGAGGGTTTTCCTAGAGGAGTCTGGTAGTAACGGAAACACTCTTCTGAGTAGTCCAATTACGTGGAAACAAGACCCAGCTGTTTGATTTACGTGTTCTTTTAGGGACAGACCTTGATCCAGCCGGACACCCAAGTTCTTCACTACCTGCTTAGGGCTGGGGATGGGGTCAAGATCTAATGGCCTCCAGTCCGGTGTCCACAGCAGGGTGGCCTCCCCAAAGAGCATTACCTCAGTTTTCTCTACATCGCACTGCAAGAAATTCGAGGCCATCCAATGAGATACAGCCCTCATACCCTCTGAGAAGGACTGTTTAACTGCCGCAGTCAGTGTCTGAAAAGGGAAGAGAAGCTGAGTGTCATCAGCATATGACACAGGAATGAATCCATAAGATCTCATAAGATCCGCCAAGGGGGCCACGTATATGTTGAAAAGTGTGGGGCTCAAACATGAGCCCTGTGGCACCCCCTTAGTAAGCTCCACAGGTGCAGAACAGAAAGAGCCCATACTAACACTCTGTGTGAGGCCAGATAAAAAGCTCCAATAAACAAAGAGAGTCGGAAGGTCTATTAGACAACGTAGCTGAGTCTATGAGGTCCTAATAAAGTGACCCTTTTGGATTGCACTAAACCAGGCCCAGTGGTCACATGACACGAATATGTATTAGAAATCCTATCAGCCCACCCATCTGGCGGAGCCTCGTCATGTAGGACCTCTAACCAGGGTGGTGAGTCCAAGCCCAGATGAATTGGCCAGACAACACACACTACTGGTTCCTCTTGTGAAAGTGTCCGTGCCACAGAGTGGTGCTGAAAAAGTGCAGTGCAAAACAGGGAATAAAGAATAAGTGATCTAAAATGGCGGTCGAGGCAAAGAAAAATTGTTTTTATTAAAGATATTCACCAGGACACCAGATTAAAAAGAAGTGTAGAACAGTGTGAAAAAATCACTGTGATGCTTTGCTGTGTTGTAAATCAGGCCAACATGTTTCTGCCGAAGGTGGAACTACACCGGCATTCTTCAGGGCCAACTACAAAAAGATCTTGCTACTGCAAAGGTACACTCAGACAAGTTATACAAAGTGAGGCACAAAAAGGAACAGACCAAAATGTTTGTTAAAGACCTGTCCAAACTACTGGTGTGGTCATATAGACCATCCTACCATATCCTCCGGATCAGAAGTTGATAGAGGAAGTAATCCTAAAATTGAAGAAACAAAAGGAACAACAAATGTTGTACATTATACAGTCAAAAGTAGACTATTCACAATATCAGGACCAACAAATGAACTCAGCTAGGCAAGTCCTTGCTAGGACGGCCAAATGTTATAAGGGTTTCATATTAAAGTAAACCATCAGTCATTGCTGAACATGAATTTCAAACAGGATGTAAAAGGACTTACCCAGCAATATGTGGGAGTCGAGCCTCACCTCACCCGGCAACGGCTCGGAGATTGAGGCCCCGCTCTGTTCACAGAACATAAAAATAGAATTTATCAACCTGAGTTGACTCAGAGATCTGTAGTCAGTGTTAGGTTGTACAATCTGTGCATAAAACTGGTTGTGTAGCTATCCTAACCGAACGCTGTCCAATGGGGGGCAAGGAGAGGCCTGGCTAATGGAAAAAACTAGTGTCTAGTAGGTGACTAGCACAGTCAAGCTGGAATGAGCACCTGTATATGGCTAGTGCCCGATCTATGGTTGTGCAGTCAGTTGTATACTCTGAGCCAAGACCTAGATGTAAACAATATGGCTCTGGGATTGACTAATTTAGACTAGTGGGTCTTAAGTTAAAACAAACCCCTTGTCCTGTGCCCATATGGAAGGTTACATACAGTAAAATGAACCTAGACCTACCCTTTATTCTGTTGGTGTAAAGGAATTACAGGAGCTCAAAGATAAAGTTAAAGCTCAAACTAGCATCTGTTTAAAAGGAAAATCACCTACAGATAAGCTAAACATGAAAAAAGGAAGGAAGGGGCCACATCAGGAACACAGGACTACGCGCTGCGCCTAATAATCCAAGCTGCTCACCTCTCCGTCGGTACCCCTAGGCAGACACCTGAGCCGAAGGGGAGGCGACGAGGAGAGGTGAGGCTAATGTATTTATACCCCCTATGATTGGGTAAACGGTAGCAGCTGTGTGCCTATCGCCGCTCCCGATGTTCCAATGACAATCCCTTTGCGCATGCACGGTAAAGTACCGCTGCCCAACGCTGTGAGCACAGTACCAGGCATGCGCAGTGAAGTATCGCCAGCTGCTGCTTGCGAGCGCCGGTCAAGGAGCAGCGCATGCGCAATAGAAACCCGGAATGATTACGAGAGAGACTCGGAATCACCGTGTTAATGCGCATGCTCAATTATGCGCATGCTCAGTTATGCTAAGCCAGCGTCGGTTGTCAAGGGAAAACAATACAAACGGCGGGCATAGCAACACTCAGCTAGAATAACCCTTCCGCTCGCACCCATTAAACGAGGGCTTGACAGATGGCGGCCACATGGATGGCACGGTGGAACTCAATGTGTTAAAGTCCCTGAAACGAAACAATGCATCCTGGGGGCCTGTGTACACCAGCATACCATGCCCATATTGGCAATGAACATAGTTGTTATGGAGACACTAGGTGTTAGGTGTATAGAATACCAGGATCAACATGGTACAGTGGAACCCAATGTGTTAAAGTCCCTGAGACGAAACAATGCATCCCGGGGGCCTGTGTTCATCGGCATACTATGCCTATAATGGCAATGAACATAGTTGTTATGGAGACACTTGGTGTTAGGTGTATAGAATACCAGGATCAACACCCGCAGATAGCGGGAGGGGTCCAGGACGCGGTAGACGCGATCATAGTAAGGCAAGAGAGTGCTGACATGAAACAATGATCATTGGCTATGTACTAGGGTAGATTTTACCAGAGACATATAAAAAGGCGCCAACAGCGTCTGCCCAAATGTAATTGTCATATTGGAAGTGAGGTTGACAATTCACCGACTAGTTCTACATTATGTCTAGTAGATGCAATGGGTCTGCATAATGTGAATTATAAGTGAAGCCAACTAAAGATATTCAACATACTGGAAATGGGATTGGCCAATTTCCGAAGTAAGCTACTCTATATCTGTTTGACGCAATGGGTCTGTGTCATGTGAAGTATAGAAGGAGCCACTAGTGGTGTATTGAGTTATCAGTAGGAGATGAAGTCCCGCAGGGTCACCGCTGGTCAGATGGACATCCAGGGTATACTATCATTCAGACCTGAGATGTCAGTTTTCAATTTGAAAATCCAGCGTTGTTCCTTGATGAAGAGAAACCTTGAGATGTCAGTGATATGCGGTGGGATGAATGGTTGATCCAAAACAATCCACCTAAGATCTTCAGCTTTATGCTTTTTAATCAAGAAGTGGTTTGTTAGACAGGTGGATTGCTTGTTGCACCGTATTGTGCTCTTATGCTCACTGATACGGGACTTAACTTTCCTAGTGGTATGTCCAATATAGGCAAGACCACACGGGCAAGTGATCTTGTAGATCACTCTCTCCGAGTTGCAGTTAGTATGGTGCAACAACTTCCATGGTCTAGCAGTTCCAATGTCAACAGAGAGTGTCTTGCTGGTCTGGGGACATGACGCACAGTTGCCACAGGGGTGGTGCCCTTGAACCGGAGTAATATTCCAAATGGTGTCAAGGGTAGTGGTAGCATCCTTCCTTTGTATCCGTGGTCTTGTGTGGATCAGTGTGTCCCTGATGCTAGATCCACGTTTGAACGCAAACAGGGGCCTGGGTATTGTACCAGAAACCGTGTTCAAGATTTTCCAATGTTTCAAGACTATCCTCTTGACCATATTGGATCTGGTGCTGAAGGTATGTACCATCGTGATTCTGTTGGAAGGTGTTTTCTTATGTCGATGTTCGATCAAAGCCTCACGATTGTTGTTGAAGGCTCTCTTGTTAGCCCGACGTATCAATTGATTAGGATAATGCCGCTCCTTCAGATTGCATGCTAGTTCCCTCGCATGTTGTTCATATAGCTGGTTAGAGGAACAGTTTCTCCGAACCCTGAGAAATTGACCCACTGGCAAATTGTCACGTAGTGACTGTGGGTGGAAACTTTGGTATGACAAAAGGGCTCAATACTATCCGAGTCCAGGGCCCTGGTGGCCCCCTGCACCCTGGGGCTATCACCAACCCCCGATGGGACCCCCCATGGGTCAGCAAATGCCTAATTACCCACCAAACCCTAACTTCTACTATGACCAGTCTTTTTTATGGCAGGGCCGAGGGAGGAGTCGAGGGAGAAAGAGAGGTCAACAGTCAGTGAACTGGGCACCAGACCCCGCAAACAACAGAGGGGACCAAGCTTAGAAGTAAACAGTGACTTGGTAGTGAATCTCAGTAGTCGCACACTTACGCCTATCGAGACCTCAGTATCGAATAAAGGACTTGGATTTGTCCCTACAAATGAAGGAGACCCCTTTAATTTGAGGTGTGAGTTGGAATCCTTCTATAGGAAGGTCCGCTTACACTTTTTCTTCAAACTAACCAATGAAAACAATGATCCGGTTGACCTGTTAGATCAGAATACTGGCCTAAAACCTAAATCTACATTTACACCTCTCAGTCACCAGGTGCCAGCTAAGGTCATTGCCTTCGAGCAGGCTGTTACTCATGACATCATGAATGCAGAGCGTGAAAACAACAAGTCGTTTTCTAACTTGACTAGAGCAGAGAAATTGGCACTTACTACCTTGTCCAAGGACACCAGCATTACCATTAAACCCGCTGACAAAGGCGGTGCTGTTGTCATACAGGATACAGACACCTACCACAGAGAGTGCCTACAACAACTGAGCAATGTGAAGGCCTATCGTCAACTCACTGAAGACCCGACCACGAGGCTTTCCAACGATATTAAGAGTCTCGTTGAAGAAGCATCCTGTGAGGGATGGATCACATCTCAAGAAGCAAGGTATTTGACCACGGTCCATCCGGTGGTCCCTTGCTTCTATTGCCTCCCTAAGATACACAAGGAGAAGAGACCACCCCCGGGTCGCCCCATTATTTCGGGAATTGGTTCTCTACTTGAGCCGCTCTCGACATTTGTGGATGTCTTTTTGAAACCTTTGGTTAAAGAGACTCCGACGTATCTGCAAGATACTGGTGATGTCCTTCGTCTTCTTGCGGACACTGAGTTCAACGTTGAGACCGACCTCTTGGTAAGTTTCGACGTTGAGTCTCTGTATACTTGCATCCCGCAGCAAGAGACCCTTGAGTGCATAAGACAACTACTGGAATCTAAACCACCAGAGACCATCACTCCCATACCTTTCATCATGGAGTGTGCCAGACTGGCTATGATGGAGAATTATTTCCAGTACCAGGACAACTTGTATCTCCAAGTCTCGGGGACATCAATGGGGAGTGTCTTCGCCCCCAGTTTGGCGAACCTCTATATGCACCAGTTCGAGCAAGATCATGTCCTGAACATCAGCAACCCTTACTTCCGTAAGGTGTTGCTTTGGCGCCGGTACATAGATGACATCATCGTCATATGGAGGGGCACTGGTGAGGAGATAACTGACTTCCATACATGGCTTAATTCACGGAATCAATATCTCCGTTTTACTGTGGAGTACAGTAAAGAGCAGCTACCATTTCTGGATCTCCTTATCTTTCCTGAAGAGGGTGGGCTTCAGAGCCGTTTGTACAAGAAACCCATGGCGCGCAACTCCCTTTTGTCATACCAAAGTTTCCACCCACAGTCACTACGTGACAATTTGCCAGTGGGTCAATTTCTCAGGGTTCGGAGAAACTGTTCCTCTAACCAGCTATATGAACAACATGCGAGGTAACTAGCATGCAATCTGAAGGAGCGGCATTATCCTAATCAATTGATACGTCGGGCTAACAAGAGAGCCTTCAACAACAATCGTGAGGCTTTGATCGAACATCGACATAAGAAAACACCTTCTGACAGAATCACGATGGTACATACCTTCAGCACCAGATCCAATATGGTCAAGAGGATAGTCTTGAAACATTGGAAAATCTTGAACACGGTTTCTGGTACAATACCCAGGCCCCTGTTTGCGTTCAAACGTGGATCTAGCATCAGGGACACACTGGTCCACACAAGACCACGGATACAAAGGAAGGATGCTACCACTACCCTTGACACCATTTGGAATATTACTCCGGTTCAAGGGCACCACCCCTGTGGCAACTGTGCGTCATGTCCCCAGACCAGCAAGACACTCTCTGTTGACATTGGAACTGCTAGACCATGGAAGTTGTTGCACCATACTAACTGCAACTCGGAGAGAGTGATCTACAAGATCACTTGCCCGTGTGGTCTTGCCTATATTGGACATACCACTAGGAAAGTTAAGTCCCGTATCAGTGAGCATAAGAGCACAATACGGTGCAACAAGCAATCCACCTGTCTAACAAACCACTTCTTGATTAAAAAGCATAAAGCTGAAGAACTTAGGTGGATTGTTTTGGATCAACCATTCATCCCACCGCATATCACTGACATCTCAAGGTTTCTCTTCATCAAGGAACAACGCTGGATTTTCAAATTGAAAACTGACATCTCAGGTCTGAATGATAGTATACCCTGGATGTCCATCTGACCAGCGGTGACCCTGCGGGACTTCATCTCCTACTGATAACTCAATACACCACTAGTGGCTCCTTCTATACTTCACATGACACAGACCCATTGCGTCAAACAGATATAGAGTAGCTTACTTCGGAAATTGGCCAATCCCATTTCCAGTATGTTGAATATCTTTAGTTGGCTTCACTTATAATTCACATTATGCAGACCCATTGCATCTACTGGACATAATGTAGAACTAGTCGGTGAATTGTCAACCTCACTTCCAATATGACAATTACATTTGGGCAGACGCTGTTGGCGCCTTTTTATATGTCTCTGGTAAAATCTACCCTAGTACATAGCCAATGATCATTGTTTCATGTCAGCACTCTCTTGCCTTACTATGATCGCGTCTACCGCGTCCTGGACCCCTCCCGCTATCTGCGGGTGTTGATCCTGGTATTCTATACACCTAACACCTAGTGTCTCCATAACAACTATGTTCATTGCCATTATAGGCATAGTATGCCGATGAACACAGGCCCCCGGGATGCATTGTTTCGTCTCAGGGACTTTAACACATTGGGTTCCACTGTACCATGTTGATCCTGGTATTCTATACACCTAACACCTAGTGTCTCCATAACAACTATGTTCATTGCCAATATGGGCATGGTATGCTGGTGTACACAGGCCCCCAGGATGCATTGTTTCGTTTCAGGGACTTTAACACATTGAGTTCCACCGTGCCATCCATGTGGCCGCCATCTGTCAAGCCCTCGTTTAATGGGTGCGAGCGGAAGGGTTATTCTAGCTGAGTGTTGCTATGCCCGCCGTTTGTATTGTTTTCCCTTGACAACCGACGCTGGCTTAGCATAACTGAGCATGCGCATAATTGAGCATGCGCATTAACACGGTGATTCCGAGTCTCTCTCGTAATCATTCCGGGTTTCTATTGCGCATGCGCTGCTCCTTGACCGGCGCTCGCAAGCAGCAGCTGGCGATACTTCACTGCGCATGCCTGGTACTGTGCTCACAGCGTTGGGCAGCGGTACTTTACCGTGCATGCGCAAAGGGATTGTCATTGGAACATCGGGAGCGGCGATAGGCACACAGCTGCTACCGTTTACCCAATCATAGGGGGTATAAATACATTAGCCTCACCTCTCCTCGTCGCCTCCCCTTCGGCTCAGGTGTCTGCCTAGGGGTACCGACGGAGAGGTGAGCAGCTTGGATTATTAGGCGCAGCGCGTAGTCCTGTGTTCCTGATGTGGCCCCTTCCTTCCTTTTTTCATGTTTAGCTTATCTGTAGGTGATTTTCCTTTTAAACAGATGCTAGTTTGAGCTTTAACTTTATCTTTGAGCTCCTGTAATTCCTTTACACCAACAGAATAAAGGGTAGGTCTAGGTTCATTTTACTGTATGTAACCTTCCATATGGGCACAGGACAAGGGGTTTGTTTTAACTTAAGACCCACTAGTCTAAATTAGTCAATCCCAGAGCCATATTGTTTACATCTAGGTCTTGGCTCAGAGTATACAACTGACTGCACAACCATAGATCGGGCACTAGCCATATACAGGTGCTCATTCCAGCTTGACTGTGCTAGTCACCTACTAGACACTAGTTTTTTTCCATTAGCCAGGCCTCTCCTTGTCCCCCATTGGACAGCGTTCGGTTAGGATAGCTACACAACCAGTTTTATGCACAGATTGTACAACCTAACACTGACTACAGATCTCTGAGTCAACTCAGGTTGATAAGTTCTATTTTTATGTTCTGTGAACAGAGCGGGGCCTCAATCTCCGAGCCGTTGCCGGGTGAGGTGAGGCTCGACTCCCACATATTGCTGGGTAAGTCCTTTTACATCCTGTTTGAAATTCATGTTCAGCAATGACTGATGGTTTACTTTAATATGAAACCCTTATAACATTTGGCCGTCCTAGCAAGGACTTGCCTAGCTGAGTTCATTTGTTGGTCCTGATATTGTGAATAGTCTACTTTTGACTGTATAATGTACAACATTTGTTGTTCCTTTTGTTTCTTCAATTTTAGGATTACTTCCTCTATCAACTTCTGATCCGGAGGATATGGTAGGATGGTCTATATGACCACACCAGTAGTTTGGACAGGTCTTTAACAAACATTTTGGTCTGTTCCTTTTTGTGCCTCACTTTGTATAACTTGTCTGAGTGTACCTTTGCAGTAGCAAGATCTTTTTGTAGTTGGCCCTGAAGAATGCCGGTGTAGTTCCACCTTCGGCAGAAACATGTTGGCCTGATTTACAACACAGCAAAGCATCACAGTGATTTTTTCACACTGTTCTACACTTCTTTTTAATCTGGCGTCCTGGTGAATATCTTTAATAAAAACAATTTTTCTTTGCCTCGACCGCCATTTTAGATCACTTATTCTTTATTCCCTGTTTTGCACTGCACTTTTTCAGCACCACTCTGTGGCACGGACACTTTCACAAGAGGAACCAGTAGTGTGTGTTGTCTGGCCAATTCATCTGGGCTTGGACTCACCACCCTGGTTAGAGGTCCTACATGACGAGGCTCCGCCAGATGGGTGGGCTGATAGGATTTCTAATACATATTCGTGTCATGTGACCACTGGGCCTGGTTTAGTGCAATCCAAAAGGGTCACTTTATTAGGACCTCATAGACTCAGCTACGTTGTCTAATAGACCTTCCGACTCTCTTTGTTTATTGTAGTTTGACTTAGGGGTTTAGAGTTTGGTAGGTCTTTAAACATAGTCCCCTTGACCCTCCTTAACTTTTGTTTTCCAGATAAAAAGCTCCTCATCCAGGACAGCGCTGAATCCCCTACCCCCACCTCCATCAGGCGACTGAGCAAGATGTCATGCGATATCGTGTTGAACGCTGCGGACAGGATAAGGTTCCCCTTATCCTGTGACATTCTGATGGTATCAGTCACAGAGAGGAGCGCTGATTCTGTGCTATAGTTGGGCCTGAATCCGGACTGGGAATGATCTAAGCCTCCAGTTAGCTCAATAAAGTTCGACAGATGGGTGTTGACGTGTTTCTCCGTTATTTTGCTCAGGTGCGGGAGGAGTGATATGGGTCGGAGGTTTGAAAGTTCAGTCCAAGGGATAGAGAAGTTCTTACGGATGGGCCTCACCAGAGCCTTCTTCCACTCCGATGGTACCTGACCCTCCGAAAGAGAGAGGTTAACCAAGGATTGGATCAAGAGACCAAGTGACTTACCCAAGGATGGAATGACTCTTGCAGGAATGAGGTCTGAAGGGGATCCTGTCTTAATTTGGCCAATAAGCGTGTCTATATCGCTTAGGCTAGCTTCCGGAAAAGCCATAAGCAAGATGGAGTTAGTGGCCTCGGGGCTCTGTGGTGACACAAAAGGGCAGCGCAAGGGGTTGTTAGACTTGATCATCTCTATTTTATTAGTAAAAAATAGAGAGATGTCATCACATAATTGTTGTGAGGACAGGTCAAGACTCTCGCAGGCCATGGGTTTGGTGAAGGATTGTAGGATCCGGTACAGCGCCTTGGAGGAGTTGCCCGCCTCGGTTAGTTGAGCAGCAATATGGTTTTTCCGTGCCAGTTTATTATTTTTATGGTATGTAGACAGGGCGGTATGGTAGTCACTTTTATCTTCCTCCAGGGGAGATTTCCTCCAGGCCTTTTCTAGCTTTCTACAAGCCTGTTTGTAGGAGCGAAGTTGATCAGTGTACCAAGCCTCTTGACAGGGCGCGGGACGGTGCCTGCATAATTTCATGGGAGCTAAGAGGTCAACCGCAGTGGAAATGGCGAGATTATACTTTGATAAGGCCAGCTCGATGTTGTCAGAGGCTGTAATACGGGGCTCAACTAATGCCTCCTGGAAAGTATCAGATGGCACTTTGTACCACTGTCTACGCAAAAAAGGAGGGGATGAGGGCAGTTTACTGGTTTTGTTCATGCCCAGAATGAAAAATTCCATAACAAAATGGTCGGACCAGTTCACCTGCGCGGGAGGGCTGCATACAATCTTGGAAGAATTCGAATAGATCAATGTATGGCTAGCAGAATGAGTGGGGCCCTTATTATGTCGTGTTAGTCCTATTAGAGATAAGTCCGCTAAGAAGGACTGTGTCTCAGGATTGTCAGGTAGATCACCATGCACACTAAAATCCCCTAACCGTAAAAAATTGTTTCCGGATTTAAAGTGCGGGGCCAGTACTTCGACTAAGGAGATGGCAAAATTGGCGCTTGGGCCTGGTGGACAATAGACCAGCGTCCCTTTCCAGCAGGCTTTTGAGGGTGTATTGATCCTGTAGACCATTACTTCCATACTGGCAGTGCTCCTTTTATCCAGTATGGAGACAGTGATCCCATTTTTATAAATAATGACAGTGCCGCCTCCAATTTTAACAGGTCTGTCTAGCCTCACCATTTTAAATCCCTCTGGAATACCCAGGGTGATTGTAGGGACCGAGTGAGGTTTCAGCCAAGTCTCTGTTAGGAAGCACAGTTCCGGCTGAACAGTGGAGATGAGATCCCATACTTCAGTATGATGTTTAGGCAGAGAACGAATATTACATAGCAGGTTCTTCCACCCGCTCAGCGAGTGTGTAGCATCCGTGAGAGACGCTGCAGTTTGACTGACATAAGAGGCCTGGAACCGGCAATGCCGACACGGGATCGGACCTTCTAAGCATGGCCAGGTTTCAGAGGCACAACCTTGCAGGGTGGCTGTCTGAAAGCTTAATAATTCCTGAGTAGAGTAACTAACGCGACAGTCTGTTTTACTGACCCTAACAGGATGGACAGAGTCCATGGCTCCGGGTCCCGTCCGGACGCGGACGGGCGCAGACGGGCTTCTCTTGGGCTTGTCTTCGGCGCGGAGACGGCGCTACCCCTGCGCGCGAACGCTGTGCGCTTGTAGATCCACGAGGGCTAAATAGCCCTTGACTTTCTGGGACTAGAGCGCTAACCGCTCCAGTGGTAGGGCGGAAGTACCTGGCTCTCCCTGTCCCGCCCTCCGCGCAACGGTACTGGCTACAGCGTTGGACCAGGGCGCGCAGGAGCAGACACTGAGCCCAGGCTTCCTTTCCAAGTATCAGGTGAGTGTCAGGTCCACCTTAAGTATTCACGTATGGCACAGATGACAGTTTTTAAAATACAATCAGTATTCACCGAAAATTACACTTTTAAAAGTTTCAGGTTTAAAATTTTAGCAACAGCGAGTGGAGCTCTTGAAGTCTACCTGTGGCGAGAAGCGGATCGGGAGAGACACTGCCACGTCCTCCCTACCGCAGCGCACCCACAGATCCACTCCGCCTAAATAGCCCTTGACTTCCTGCGACTAGAGCGCTAACGGCTCCAGTGGTAGGGCAGAAGTACCTGTCTCTCCCTGTCCCGCCCTCCGCTCAACTGTACTGGCTACCGCATCGGACCGGGGCGGGCAGGAGCAGACACTGAGCCCAGTCTTCCTTTCCAAGTATCAGGTGAGTGCCAGGCCCCCCTTAAGTATTCCCGTATGGCACAGATGACAGTGTTTAAAGTACAATCAGTATTCACTGAAAATTACACTTTGAAAAGTTTCAGGTTTAAAATTTTAGCAGCAGCGAGTGGAGCTTTTGAAGTCTACCTCTGGCGAGAAGAGGATCGGGAGAGACACTGCCACCGTCCTCCCTACCACAGTGCACCCGCAGATCCACTCTCCCTAAATAGCCCTTGACTTCCTGTCACTAGAGCGCCAACCGCCACTGATCACGGAATGAGGCCCCCAGCAACCGAGGACTTGTGCCTCTCTGATGGGCGATGCACCCTTGTTTAATTGACAATTGCACAACATGTCCAGTAGTGGCATCTAGAACAGCCAAGGAGGTCATTCCTAAGCTTGAGAAGATGATGGCCACACACTGGCTACTGAAAGAACTTTGAACAGACAATGGCACTCTATTCCAGGGTCAAGAATTTGCGGTGTATCTGCAATCATGGGGTATCAGTCACAAGCAGATAACACCACGGTGGCCTAAGGCTAAAGGAGAAGCAGAGCACTTCATGCACACGCTTAATGAGTTCATCGGCATAGCGGATGACAACCAGCAACCTTTGCAGTGGGCGATATATGCATTCCTACGAGAGTATAGAAAAAGTCCACACTCAACCAAAGCACAGACCCAGGACATGCCAGAATGGGCAAGTGATAGCTGACACCATCCCATATCACCCTGAGTGGAGACCAACCCCCATTGACGATGCCCTGGCACTACAAATGTGAAGGAATAATAATTAGTAGGCAAGTTTCAGATGAGGGGCCTAAACATTGAATCAACACTATGGGAACACATTATTCGTGAAAGTCCAGTACCACAGCAGCAAATTCCAGCTTCCCTTTAAATACCACCCCTAGGTTGTCACCCGAAGCCAGGGCACTATAATCAAAACTCAGTGCAATAGAGAACACCCATAATATGTCATTCTTTAAGCCAGCCAGGTGTGCCCCAAGGGAGGAAGAAGTAAACTCAGGAATGGAGTCACCCGCTCAGATTATGGCCAGAGAATCAACACCTGTAGCATCACTCAACAGTGGTGACAAACCCTGCTTCCAAGAGGCATCCTGCAATCTCATCCTGCAACACATCATCCTCAAGAGGGGTGCCCTGTGCACAGTTCTAGCTGCCAAATGCTTTTGAGCAGTCCAACTCCCAGCAGAAGGAGTGATCGCATGAAATATCACCTATGTGGCAACCCTGTCCCCTCCTCCAGACTAAAGAACTGCATGTTGTACAGAAACTATGCCACCCAGATGGCCCCGTTTCTGAGATTTTTGCATAGTTATATGTTTAATTGACAAGAAAGTGTTTTGATTATGGGAGGGAAGGTATGTAATGTCGGCCCCTAGGCAAGATTGCAAGGGGACTCCATCAGGTGAAATTGGGGTATTGTATTGGCCTCGATTTGTGTATGTTTAACAGTTTGGCCCACATATAAGTGAATGTGTACAATAAAGTTCCGCTGGCAGAACTGCATAGCAGCTGCGAGCTGACCGAGCAACCTGTAAGATTGTGATCAGCATCATATTTTTCACGCTCACATTGTGTGCAACCAGGCACGGTGCCAGTTGTGACGGCCTGCTCTGTGCTACTGAGAGCCCCAGCACAGTGGTTTTACCGAAGATTCCAAGACCAGGCTAGGTTGGGAAATTCTGTGCTGCCATGCCTGTGACAGATAAATATAACTGTGGATATTTAAAAGTTAAAACAGTTGTTTCCCAATACTGCTAGTGCTTCCAGTCAAACTGTCTAAAATAATAAAAGGCTAGTATTGCTCCTGTTTAAAGACAGACTTAGATTTTGGTGGATGGGTTACTCTATCACAATGATAAAACAGGTATCTAGTCCGGCAAAATATAAATCCTATTATATCATATGGGATTTATATTTCGGTGATGGGAGTAACCCATCCGCCAGGATCTAAATCAGGACCTAGTCTTACGTAACAGTGTATGATGTATGAGTTTCAAACAAGGGAAAAACCTGCGTTCTGAACGCAGTGTTATATCTGGGTAAAAGGTCAGTCCCTATGAACCATTATGTATGTAAAGTAGGGAAGGATATAGGTGAAAAGTTGCAGTGTTACCTGCGCCTATATAGGGTACCTATATGGAATATAACACCCACTCCTCTTCTGACTGGACGACATATGTAACCTACTATTGTACTACCATTCGAACTAGACATTGGTACACACAGGGCTCGAATCTGACCCGGTAAAAAAATCCACCGTACGATTCGTATTCGTAGCCCTTTCCGTACGAATCGTACCCGTCCGTCCGAGTCGTGTAGTACGATCCGCATTCCGTGAATCCGTCCGAATCGTCGCGATCCGTACGTATTGCAAGGCTGAGACTGTGAACCGTACGACTCGTACACACGCCGTACGACCCGACGAGTACGATCCGGACCGGGGAATCAGGACGCGATCGTACGGTCCACATCAGGTAAGGGCGATTCGTACGGAAAAGCGCACGATTACATACACCCCGTACAGCGCGTACCTCCCCATGATTGCAGGGGTACGGCACGTACCCCTGCGATCATGGTGTGTACGAGCCGTACCCCCATTGTACGATCGGTGTACGATCGGTGTACGAGCCATACCCCCATTGTACGATCGGTGTACGAGCCGTACCCCCATCGTACATGGGGTACGGCTCGTACACCGATCATACATGGGGTACGGCTTGTACACCGATCGTACAATGGGGGTACGGCTCATACACCGATCGTACACCGATCGTACAATGGGGGTACGGCTCGTACACCGATCGTACATGGGGTACGGCTCATACACCGATCGTACAATGGGGGTACAGCTCGTACACCGATCGTACACCGATCGTACAATGGGGGTACGGCTCGTACACCGATCGTACATGGGGTACGGCTCGTACACCGATCGTACAATGGGGGTACCGCTCGTATACCCCATGATCGCAGGGGTACGGTGCGTACCCCTGCGATCATGGGGGGTACGCACCGTACCCGGGGGGCCCGTTCCGTACCTGTTTCAGCACGAACTCTGCTTTTACGGCTATTTTCAGCTCCCGTAGAAAAAGGGTCGTACGGTGCGTACCCGACACGTATCGTACTTGCTGGGTCGTAAAAACCAGCCGCGAACCGTATAGATGTCGCGTACAGCAGGTTCCGAGGGAGAATCGTACGGAGATTAGAGTCGTACTGTGTCTTGTACGAATCGTACGGAGTACGGCTCCTGGTACGAATCGTACTTCGTCGTACGTACGGGGGACGTTGCAGGGTACGATTCGTACGGGAAAAACGCTCCGAACGGCTATTCGGAGTGGTTTTTCCTGAATCGGAATCGACCCCACAATGTTCTAAAATCATTTGTTTTGCTAAAATGTTTAAAAACTTCAAAAAATATTCTAAAAGACTTAAAAAATGTGTTGCAAACTATAGCTTTATAGAGTGTCCGTAGCTATAGTCCGAACAAATATCAGAATTAGAAAGCAATGTATGCCCAATAAAGGAAAGGAATGTAAATTTTGTTTTTGAGTTCCAAATTTGAGCTTGTTTAAAGAGGGCGAATTTCTTCTAGCACAGGACGAGCCAAATTAGTCAATTGTTTATGTGTCCTGGCTGGTATACCCAACATTCTTGTTGCTTGCTTTCGCAGTAGATGGCACCTGTAGCACCTTGCAGCGTACGTCAATTGAACACAGATTATATTCCACGCTGTCCGCAGCCGATGCTGGGGCAGCCTGTGCGCCGTCCAAAACCTGGGTGTCAGTGTAGGAGCCGGTGTCCAAACCAACAGGAGCAGATACTACCTGGGGTGGCTGAAGAAATGGCGCCATCAACATTGGAATCCGCTGAGGACACTGCAGAACATGGGCTGTTACCGGCTCCAGTAGAGCATTCTGGTCCGGTTGCACACATGAAGGGAGTGTCAAACAAAGGCCTAATACTCATTCTTCTCCACAAAACAGGCATCGTATGACAGGTAAGATGCAGTCCATCCAGACTGGTCGAAATGACAAGAACCAAGATGTACTTAGTTCTCTTAGGTGAGGCGTGCCCAGATATTGTACTATGCGGTCAAGGTATTTGCGCTCCAGAAGTGCTTTTTCCATCTTCTTGGTGACTGGGACGTCTATTGCGTAGCAGATAGAAGACAATCCGATACTTGTTATTAGAAACAGGATTAGCGGAAGCCCTCCAAAGATGCTTCCGAATATGGAGTGTATGAAGTTTGGTATAACTCCAAGTACCTTCTGAAAGGTGCCTAGAAGTCCAGAACCTATGGTCTTAAATAGGTGGACAATCCCACTCGTATCAGACATGTTAAAGATACGATTCACCATTTCTATGAAATGTGAAGGGCAGTTTGTATGGATAAGCACCTGTATCTCTGCTGAAGACCGTGCGATCTGGAGATCAAAAGTCTCTTGAGCGGAGGTTAAAGGTATAGACTTCTGAAAAAAGACAGCTTTCATTCTGCTTAGAGTGTCAAACCGTATTAAGGAAACATTCAGTGAAGGCCATAATGACGCCTCCCTGACTGTATGTGTCGGTGGAAACAATACTTGCATACAATAAGTAACCCTGGAGCTCACGGTTACCAGATATGCGATGCCGGAAGCATTCCTCAGCAGCCTTGATCATTCAGTATCAAGCAACTCCCATTTGAAAGTAGCTCGAATGCTAGAGTAATCACTGCAGCTGGGGCACCCCTCAGATGACAGGACACGTTCGATACAGAACCATTGCAAGCCCTGTGCAGCATTATATCCTGACATATGAGTGATCCATTTTAAGCATCCTCACAGTTTGTACCGCATAGAAACACTTCTCGATCCCCACTCCAGCATCAAAATCTGTATGGTGATTCCCATGATTCGTTAATGTATTATTTACCTATTATTTCATTTCAGCCTGCCGGCTTTTGTTCAAGGCAATACTGAAACTGAAAAGTAGTGACTGATAGAGTTATGTGGCCATGAATTAGCCATTCTGTGGACCGTGATTATGCAACTGTAAATGGTAATCTATCCTGTTTTTCGATACGCAGCATTGTATATTTTGCTCCCCTTTGTGCCAGTTCTATCTGTTTATCAGTGAGATTGTATTCAGAAAACAGAGACGTGGTGTTGATAAAACGGCAAGGCTCGTAGCCTGCATGCAAAGATTGCAGCGTCCAGCTTAATAACATAATAGAATGTAATTTAGATTGCCCGTCTTGTAATATGGCCAAATCTTGTTCTAGTATGTCTATTGCAGAAGATACAATGTTGCCCAAGGAATATATCCTGGAGGTCAATGTTGTTAACCCATTGTCTAATTGTCTACCACTGCTAGAGATTTTTCTAGGTTTATACGGTCTATTTCCCGTAATCTCTCTGTGGCCTCTTGTTGGGATATTTTCCATATTTCATTGTAGGCAGCATAAATGCCAGCATATATGAAACGTTTCTGACGTGGCTTCCTGGGACCTAATAAAAAATCCCTAAGATCCACAATCTGTGATAGCAAGGATAAGTGTTCTTTCACTTCTGTGAGTGTTGAGGTTTTTAGCCAATCAAGGCACAACTTCCCAATACTGTACAATGTCACTACCCCTGGATGTTCTCTCTGTGCATAGCGTGGATCTGGCATATGGATAGAGAACCCTTCGGTTTTACCCATTAATCTTGCCTGGCAACTATTGGTGTCTGTGGACCAAATCAACAATTTCTTCCAATCAGGTCTGATATATTGTATTGTATGATGTCATCTAATGTAACCTCTTTTCGTGATGTTTCATTACCCTCGGTCAGTAATGGTGTTGGCATCCGAAGTGTGTTCAAGTCTTTGTTCTTGGCTAGTCCAAGGCAAGACATCTGTTGCACTGTCTCAATCAAAACATGATCTGTTGAGGGATAAGACATGCTCTAAATAAAGATTCCGTTCCCTGAACTTGCCATTCTCTAGTACCCCAGACCGACTTTAAGCCTATGGCGTCTTTCCATAAGTTGTAACCTTGTTCAGACAACTGGGCAATAAAGGATGCAGAGTAAATCTGTTTGGTGTTTGTCAACATATTTTTCTGTGCTGATGTTGGTGCAACCGTATAATATTATGAGGCTAGGTCAGACATATTAAACCGTGAAAAATATGGAAACTTTTGTGTAAAGGTATTTGAACTGCCTTTTGGCGGTGTTGGACAATGTTCCCACTGATGGTATATGAACACATTTCTAGGATTAGCAGAAAGTGATGATCATAATGTTGAAAACAATACATAGATTCGTAATCTGATGAGCTATCCAATGTTTCACTACTAGAAAATGCAGCAGATTTTTCTAAATCAGATAACATGTTATTTACAGTTTCAAAGTCCCAATCATAGAAAAATGTACTTGAGGTAAAGAGATCACTCAACAATAGTTGAAATAAATGAGGAATTTATAACATTTCTGTTGGGCCAAATATATTGAAATTAACTTTGTCCCAAACTATACCATCCGGTACAGGAACTGCTGTAATGTTCACTGATGACAAGTCTCTTTGTTCTCGATGAAATGATTGGTGTGGTTTTAAAATTAAATTCACCTTTTGGGCGGCAGAGCTTTGTCGAAGGTATTTGCAATTAACAAGGATGCTTAAAACTATTACTATGCCTACCCAGAAAAGAAAGAAAAGTATCCCGAAATGATCTATAGTTCTACCCATGGTGAAACCAGGTAAGTATTTTTAAGAAAGTCAAAAAGCAGTTAACTTGCTGCTTGCATGATTTTTGGGATGGCATTGTTTCAGATTCACTTGGATCCAAAGAAAATGTATCTAAGTTTATGAAGTAGCCAGAAGCAGTTCGATCAATTGTTGGTACATCAGGATTTGTAGAAATCGTAGCTTGCTCTTGTTGAGGCATGTTGATGTAGACATCTGTATTTGATCGAATAGCAATTTGTGTTTCATTTTGATTCTGAATTCGAATTTCAGGTTCAAGGGGACCTAGTTACATAGCATTATTGCATAGTCCATCATTCCGTACAGGGGACTCTTCGAATGTGATGAGTCTTTCTGTTTGAACCTCTTGAATTGTAGCGAGAGGAGGGCGTCTGCTACTTTGGAGTCCACATGGCCTACTACTCAGTATCGGCCACATAGTGTGGTTTGATTAGGTTAATCAAGACAAATCTTTCCTCCTTTTTTCCGGCAAAAGGCGCTAGAAGTACAGTTCCTGCTCCTTTCACTGCTAGGACCTGTAAAGGCTTTCTGTAGGATGGCCCAAATTGTATCTTGTCCGCTATTTGCTCTCTGACCAGTCACTCCGACTTTTGGGATCCTGACAGGTCTTGCCATTACTGATTTGACTTCCACAGTGGTGGTCTGCTTCAGATTGGCATTACTTTGTTGTGTCCTGGATTCATTTAGATCCTGTAAAACAGCCCAACGATCATGGATGTCAAATGGTTTTTCATCCGCCTCTGCACCTTCTCAATCAAGATCGGGTACCCACATTCTTGTCCCAAATAGGACCTCATATGGAGTGATACCCCTCTAGACAACAACAACAAAAGAGTGTTCCTGTTCTGATTTGAATAGAAAGGATGCACAGAGCACAAGGAACCAACAAAGCCCATTTGGTTTGTTAAGAAAGCCCTCACTCACCGACCTGGTCGGTGACTTGCTTCATCATCGGGCCCCACCGGGTGTGACCGAATGCCACTCCGGTGTGCTGCGACGCCAGAATTACTGCGGAGCTGGTCTTGTGAGGGTGGGAGGGCTATGTGAAAGATTATGTGGATAGTGTGAAGTGGTGAATTAAAATTGCCTTGTATGTATCAAAAAATTCTTTTAATCAGAGATCATCAAGGACAAGGTTAAAAAATGTGATGGTAAGTAAGGCCAACTAATTGGATGGTCTACTACCACTAGCATTAAGTGACAACGTGAATGGTCAACATGAACATGTTTCAGCCGGTGTGGTATAATTAACCTGGCATTCGTCAGGACCTAGAGTGTAAACCTCGGCGGTATGGGCACTCTAAGGCCCACCCAACCAGAGGACTTGAAAGTGAAAAAAGTCTGTGAAGTGCAAAAAACGAGGGGGCATCACCACCCGAGGGCAGGACGCACACAGCCTCAGGTCTCTGAATTTTAGAGACAAAAAGTAAAAAGCACCTGTGGGGAATGAAAAAGATACAGACAAACATAAAAAGACAAACAGACAATTAGAATTTTTGTCGATAGGCTAGCCAATTCAAGCCAGTTACTTGTGCTCAAGGTGCCAGGGTGCACAACTCATACCTAATAGCAGAGGTGCGTGGCTCTGCCTGTGGCTGAGACTAAATGGTAGGTAGTATAGCCTTAAACAGTGAAGAGACACTCTTGTGGTAGATTGCCAATTGCAAGATCTATCTGTGCGAGTGCGCAGGGAGGGAAATAAGTGAAAAAGGAGGCGAATGGCAGTGAGGACATTCAGACACAACTAAATCACTCTGCGATCAATGGGCCAAATGGCCAGTGACCATTCAGCACAAAAGAGAACGAAAGGGGTGAGAGAGGTAAGTTCTCACTTCACAAGGGATGAAAATCCACCCCATAGACCGCGGGAGGGAGGGGACGGCGCATTTGGCACATCCTGAAATGAAAGCAAAAAATGGGAAAGAAAAGGGACAAACACTGTCAGCAAGCAGCGTCAGTACTTAGCTCAAATGGTCCTTTGCAGCCAGGGTGGTACTCACGCCCACGGCGCCTGTCTCCTGTAGGTACACCTAATCAGCCCTCTGAACCGGGTCTCGCCGATCCGGGCTTGTGGAGTATGGGCGGTTTTATGAGCCTCAGGTGAATGTTGCCGCGTCCAAAAACAACTTACTACAGTTCTCCAGCTTCCATCCTCGTCCGTTAAGGGAGAACCTCCCTTATGGACAATATTTACAAATCCGCCGGAACTGTAGCAATATAGATGATTTCAAACGTCAATCAACTGATCTAACGGCCAAGCTGGCACAAAGAGGTTACCCAAGTCACCTTCTCAACAAAGGTTTTAAACGGGCACGGAACCAACCACGGGAAGCCCTCCTTGAACCAATCATAAAAACAACGATGGAAACTCCCCTGACTTGTGTAACCACCTACAGTGCATTATCCAATCTAATGAAAAAATCAATAAATAAAAATTGGAAAATCATCACAAGTACCAAGAAGGATTGGCAAAAACCTCTGTTTTCTTTCAAGAAAGGACACAGCCTCAAAGATGCCCTGGTCCACACAAGACCCAAAGAACTACCAGCGACCCCCTTGAGGAGTGTCACGGATGCATGGAACCTACCGAAAGTCACAGGCCACTTCCCTTGCTCGAACTGCTCCGTCTGCCACCTGACAACCCCCACCAAATCTTTGACCCTCGAACCCGGGAAAACATGGTGGCAAAAAGCACACACTAACTGCAACTCCATAAATGTTGTTTACCTTGTCACATGCCCCTGCTCCCTTCGGTACGTGGGGATGACGACGAGAAAAATCAAACAACGGATATGTGAGCATAGGAGTAATATCAGGTGCAAGAAATCGACGACAAAAATGAGTGACCATTTTTTACAAACCAATCATACTACCAATGATCTGAGATGGACTGTGATCGAACAAATCCCTGGGGGCACCAACATTGCAGAAAGACTGTTTGAAAAGGAACAGCGTTGGGTATACCGCCTGGGCACTCATGTAAATGGCCTAAATGACGATATACCTTGGGGCTCTGTCCTCAAGTAAACCTACAATCTCCTGACTCGTTGCTGTTCCGTAAACTCCTGTTGTCTGTGGGTGTATATTGCCCCACAATCAGCTGTCCAGAATAAATCAACCTAAAGATGAGTATTTACCTCCATTACCTAATACTCACGTTAAATCAGAGATGGGTATTTTGCCTGGGATATCTCTATCTCTTTTGATTTTAACTCTTTCCCATGTGCTGAGTCTGTCCACACCCTCCTTATTCACCTTATACTCATATGGGTAATTCTGCTTCCAATGCGCACTATGATAAGCTCTAGATTCTTTACATCTTTCCGCATTGGTCCAACTTCCGCGCATGCGTATCATACATAAATTCCAAGTCCTGCTGCCTCTACTGTGACAGTCGAACCGGCACGCATGCGCAATAGGTAGTCCTTCCCATTCGGAAGTGAGTATCCTCTACCCAAAGCGGTTCACGTTCTATTCTTTTTCCGTTATTCTCACGCATGCGCACAACGCACGCTTCCCATCCCGGAAGCGCGGACGCGGCAACATTCATCTGAGGCTCATAAAACCGCCCATACTCCACAAGCCCGGATCGGCGAGACCCGGTTCCGAGGGCTGATTAGGTGTACCTACAGGAGACAGGCGCCGTGGGCGTGAGTACCACCCTGGCTGCAAAGGACCATTTGAGCTAAGTACTGACGCTGCTTGCTGACAGTGTTTGTCCCTTTTCTTTCCCATTTTTTGCTTTCATTTCAGGATGTGCCAAATGCGCCGTCCCCTCCCTCCCGCGGTCTATGGGGTAGATTTTCATCCCTTGTGAAGTGAGAACTTACCTCTCTCACCCTTTTCGTTCTCTTTTGTGCTGAATGGTCACTGGCCATTTGGCCCATTGATCGCAGAGTGATTTAGTTGTGTCTGAATGTCCTCACTGCCATTCGCCTCCTTTTTCACTTATTTCCCTCCCTGCGCACTCGCACAGATAGATCTTGCAATTGGCAATCTACCACAAGAGTGTCTCTTCACTGTTTAAGGCTATACTACCTACCATTTAGTCTCTGCCACAGGCAGAGCCACGCACCTCTGCTATTAGGTATGAGTTGTGCACCCTGGCACCTTGAGCACAAGTAACTGGCTTGAATTGGCTAGCCTATCGACAAAAATTCTAATTGTCTGTTTGTCTTTTTATGTTTGTCTGTATCTTTTTCATTCCCCACAGGTGCTTTTTACTTTTTGTCTCTAAAATTCAGAGACCTGAGGCTGTGTGCGTCCTGCCCTCGGGTGGTGATGCCCCCTCGTTTTTTGCACTTCACAGACTTTTTTCACTTTCAAGTCCTCTGGTTGGGTGGGCCTTAGAGTGCCCATACCGCCGAGGTTTACACTCTAGGTCCTGACGAATGCCAGGTTAATTATACCACACCGGCTGAAACATGTTCATGTTGACCATTCACGTTGTCACTTAATGCTAGTGGTAGTAGACCATCCAATTAGTTGGCCTTACTTACCATCACATTTTTTAACCTTGTCCTTGATGATCTCTGATTAAAAGAATTTTTTGATACATACAAGGCAATTTTAATTCACCACTTCACACTATCCACATGATCTTTCACATAGCCCTCCCACCCTCACAAGACCAGCTCCGCAGTAATTCTGGCGTCGCAGCACACCGGGGTGGCATTCGGTCACACCCGGTGGGGCCCGATGATGAAGCAAGTCACCGACCAGGTCGGTGAGTGAGGGCTTTCTTAACAAACCAAATGGGCTTTGTTGGTTCCTTGTGCTCTGTGCATCCTTTCTATTCAAATCAGAACAGGAACACTCTTTTGTTGTTGTTGTCTAATATAGTTTGGGGACTAAGAGTGTTCGTGACTCTCCCTATCTCTCTTGTTGTTGATCAGTGATACCCCTCTAGACAACTTCTTGGCATATTGTTCAGATCACGCTGCACTCCATAAAGATGTTTTACCCAACTCTCACCCGTGCCTTATACTCTAGCCATTAAAGACTGCTTTAAGTCTCAGTTTTTCCTCTCTACGCCCAAATTTCCCTCAGGATATTACAGAGAGGAGTACCGCAATGCTATACCCAATCTTCACATAGCCTCCTTGTAAGCCCTAGAGCTAAACGCCGGGCCCTGGTCAGAATTTAATGTGCCGATTGCGGATGTCCCTATGAAGACTCGCAAATATTGTATAACAGTTCGAGCATCAGCCGAGCGCTGGGGCCTCACCCGTAAGAATCTTGAGCAGGAATCCACTGCAGCCAAGATATATCTGTAAGCCCCATCTCTTTTTAAGGGTCTGCCATGGTCCAAGTAAATACACGCTAGTCAGGTTTGTCAGATATTAACAACGGTGTCTGCGCCGGACATGTTACGGTGGAACCTTTCATCTGCTGGCAGATGTCTTATTTCAAGACATAGTATTTAGTCTGCTTTGTTAATCCAGGCCACCAATAGCTTTGTTTCAATAACGAAACTATCGCCGTAACCCCTGCATGTGCAGAACCTATCCCCTGCATGTGCAGCTAGAATTAAACCTAACCTACGATCCATGTTTGAAATTACTCTATCCCCCACTCCCGGAATCTGAGCAAATGGAATGTTATTGGCATCTAACTTGTAGGAGTATTTGAGTGGAAATCTTTTTGGTACTGCACCGCTGTTTTTGTATGAAGCAATAACAGCTACCATAATCTCACCATCTACTTTTGTTTTAGAACGAGTGATTGCAGCTACGGAAGCTGTGCGTACAGCCCCCTTTGCGGCTTCATCAGCCAATGAGTCCCCTTCAAGGTGAACGCCATCACGCTGACGACTCAGTGTATGTATCATATGAGCCCTTGGTAGTTTGGTTTTTAACTCCACTACCTTTTCCCATAGCATTTTGTGCTTAATTGTGCCACTTTTTGTATCTTTGAACCCCTTTTGAACCCAGTATTGCAAGTATTCATTTTCTAACTGTACACAGTAAAACGAATTCCACACAAATAGTGTGGGGAATTCTCGATCAGTATTTACTAGTGCCAGTATCAAGGCTTTTAACTCTGCCAGCTGTGCAGTGCAGTCTCCTAGAGATTGTGTTTTTGTGCAACTTGGGTGGAAATTTCCGTCCCGCATGCAACCTTCATCGATTGCACATGCCACACTATACTGTTGCTTACATTCCTATGGCCGGTTAAGCAGATCCGTCAGTGTAAATTATATATTCATACTGATCTAGAGGCATTAATTAATTTGGTAGAGGATATTCTTGTTCGTATTGCAGGAATGCTTGTGTTTTTAAATTTGGGTCGTACCTGTATCCTACATCTATTGCAGTGAGAGAATTATCCCATTGTATCCTTCTTGGATGTAAGGCTTTAGCGTTAGGAACGCTTACCTTTGTCGCAGCCTCCAAGGCTGGAACCAGAGTCTCTACTACTATTTGTTTCCCCTGTGCCAGTGCTCTTTGTCTTACTATAGCAGTCTGTACTGCAGTCAGAATCTTTTCTGTAGATGTAAAGCGCATCTCAGCATTTGTGTACAAATGTGATCTGTATGCAATTGGTACTGTTTCACCTTCATTGTATGTCAGATAAGTGTACCCAGATTGACACGCAATTATACGAATCGCCATGTTGCCTACGTTTACACATGTCTGTAAGTGTTTAGAAGCTATCATGTCAGCTTGTAAGGAACAAAGTGTATCTGTGTGTTCCTGTGTCCATTGTCTTACTGAAAAATCAGGTTTTATTAAGTCGTAGAAAGGTCTTACTCTTTCTGCGTAATCCAAAATGTATGTTCTACCAACAGTTTGTAATCCCAGGATTGATTGTACATTTTTAAATGTTTTTGGGGGTTGAAGCAGCTCTCAATTTTCAAAAAAATTGTCTGCCAGGATTTTTCCTTCACTTAAATGCTCAAATCCTAAAAACAGAACACTGAGGTGGGCAATTTTTGAAAGTTAAATTTGTAGCCCTCAGATGCAAATCCCAAAATTAGGGTATTCACCCTGTTCTAGGTCATTATCCATCAGATAAATGTCATCCACATAGGACAATGCCTCTTCATCTAATTTTTGAAGTAACTCAGTTATTCTGGCCGAAAACAACCCCAGCTGTTCCTATACCCCAGTGGGAGTCGACAAAATTGCCGACTTTAGCGCTGAGAAGGCTGTTAGATACCTTTGTTTAGGTACTATATTTTGGCACAAAATCCATTTGCGACATCAGGTGTTGTTCTATATTTTTTCTGCACAATGTTATTCATTAATGCGGCAATGTGTGCATTTTGAACTGCTAATGTCTTAATGCAAGTGTTTTAATGTCTGTAATCTAAAACTAGAGGATATGAATTGTCAGGTTTCATTACCGGAAACAAAGGAGTGTTCATTGATGAGGTGCAATTTTCGATCAACCCTTGGTATTCAAGTTTATCTCTGATCTCCCTGACCTGTTCTTTAGCTTCTTGCTTTATTGGATACTGCATCTGTGCAGTTGGAGTATTTTTTAAGGGAATTATGTGGTGGGTTGAATCCTGATCCCATACAACGTGGTTTTTGTATAATGCTGGGGCTTGGGCTACCGCCCACTCCTGCGCATAAGTTTGTTGCAAGTGCCTTTGAATATGATCTGAGAATGCTGGTAGAATTACTGTTTCTCCTTTAGGGCAATCCAAGACGAATGCTGGGGGCCAATCTTGTTCAGCTAACAAACTGTCATAGCCAAACATAAGGTTCTCCCAAAAGAGACCTGTCACTGTTCTACTTTTGTCCCCCTCCATCTGGAGCATTATTTCATATACTTTATGTGGACACTTACCCTAGTATTGGGTGTTTCTACTGTGATATAATCATTCAAGTCCGCTATAATCAGAAATTCCATCAGGTTCTAGCGAGCTATTGTTATTTCTGCCGCACTGTCTAGCATCATCAGAGCCCATTCCCCGTTCAGAAGTCGAGCCCTCAGAATTCTAGGCATGTCTGATCTTTAGACCTGCAACATTCTTGTTTTTGAACTGTGGCTTTTGCTTTGGCTTCTTTTCTGTTTTGGAAGTGCAATCTTGAGCGTGTTGCTTGTCTCTGGGCTTTGTACTTTCTTCTTGTCTGTCTGACCGTCCTTCCCTCTCTGAGTTTTTCGATGAACCCTGAAAGGAGCGAGAGGAACGTGTACCAGTATCTTGATACTAGTCAGGTTTTCTAATATTATCCCTATTCCTGAGGCTATACCTCTTTTCGGAGGGCTACTGTGGAGGAGATCTACCTCCGGATTAAATGTTTGTTGTTTTTTACTATCCTACTTATTTTTAGTTGAAGCAGGTGTATGCTTGGAAGTGTCGTTTTCAGAACTCCCCATCAGTTGTGGTTTCAAAGCTTTCCCGCCCAAACTTTCTCTGCCTAAATCCGCATATGCAGTTTCAATTATTTCAGGTAGTTTGTTTTCCTGTTCTAAAGGACTGAACTCCCTTAGGCGTTGGCTGATAGCCACTGAAGCTGCCTCCCCTTTAATATTAGCTATTATTATGGCTGATACCGGGGCATAGTTACCTTTTCTGCTCCCTATTCGTTTTGTATTTGTCTTAATACGTCCGGTATCACTTCTAAGGACGGAATACCATGAGTCCTGGAATAAATGGCAGCAAAGAATGTACCCCAAGTGGTACAATCCTCTACCATGAGCAAGCAGAGTGCCACATTCTGTTTTTTTTCATACAGGGTAGTATTCAGTAATACTGCTTCTAACTGTGTTATTTTCTGAGCTACCCAGAATGGCATTTGTTCACGTTTTGTGGGCATCTTGCCCATCACTGCGTGTAATGTTTGTGGTGTGATTTTAGTTGTTGTACCCTGATATTGAGTTCCATTTGTTGCAACTATTGATGGTTGGACTGTAAGTGTCCTCATGACAAATTGCGTCATGTTTCTAAAGATTTTAATTCAATCTTTATGCTGTATGAGCTAGTCTCCTGGTGGCATTGTTTCAATGTCAGGATTTGGTGTGTAGACCGCTAATACCGGCCATGTTTCCCCTTCTCCTCCGAGCGGGCAGTCTTACTCTTTTTCTTATATGGGGTAGGGCGCCTTTAAACCAGTATAAGTGTTCCTGGTATGTGAGTGGAACCTCTATGTCCTCGAATGGACAATATTCCTCTAGTGCATCTCCTTCTGTGCAGGAGTGAAATGTCTTTGTTCTTGCATTTGCTGCTGGGAATGTAACCCACGAATAAAATACTTCTGTTTTTATTTGATTTGTGTGCCTCAATCACAAAAACCACTATGCCACCCCTATATGATAATCCATGCTCTAGTAGTTTCAGGGTGACTGTATTTCTAAAGTTTGGTGCAATTTCTATTGCGTCTGCATCTTCCTCCTCTTCTGTGATGGGGAGTAATTGTTGTAGTGGGTCTAAGACTGTGTTAGTCATTGAACAATTGTTTTTCAAGGTAACCAAGATACAGTGTTATGCACCATTTTTAGGAACACTGTGTCCTTCAAGCTTGATTAATCAACAGCAAATAAGTAGTTTTTTTTTGCCTACTCAGCTGTGGCAGAGTTTGTGCCCACCCACTCCAGGCGTCTCTGGTGTTTTGTGAGTAGGGGTCTCTCAGAATAGCACGACTGAGCTACTCAGATTCTACTGTTAAATAAGTGCCCAACCAACGTTGGCCGCACCATGTTGTGTAGTTCCTATATACCCTATAAAGGATCTTCGTGTCTGGATAACATAAACTGTGGGATTGGTGGCAGACTGGTTCCATGCACCCCCACCCGATATGTGGGCCTGTCTGTATCAGCTAGCTCACAGTGCCACTATAATCTCCTCTTACCAAGGAGAGAATAGAATCTGGCAACCTCAGAACATGACAACCCTGATCCCTCAGAATCATGGGAATAATATACTACCTTTCGCTCAGTCACTCGTGCTCAGTTAGTTCCTTGGAGAGATACACAGAATAAACAGTCTGGGTGTTTCAATAAGAATTTATTGAAGAGTTGTTATTGTAAATGAGCGGTAACAACCATTAGACCTTAGCAGAGATATCTGATTAGCAGTACTACGAAATTAAGAAAGTAAAGGGATGGTACAGTTCTACCATTTTACAGTAATGATGAATATATACAAATACATAAAATACAAGATAAAAGTGACTCCCTAATTAGATGTACGTAACTGTACCTAGCATCTGTGTAAGTGTTATGCTTAGAATCCCTCTGGCATCTAGTCAACCCCATTACCTGAGAAAGAGAAAATATGGGACCCCGTCCTGGTCTTGAGTAGGACACCCCGCGAGGGATGTTATACCACTGCGAGCTGGAGTGTCTGCTTGCTGGAACCTCAGCGTCGCTGGTCAGTGTGTCAGCGGGGAAGCCACGTCTCCTCTGTCTTTCTAAGCAAGACGTGATGTTTATATACCCACAGGTCTCCACAGGGGTCCTACCTTGCTGTGCTACTGTGTCGGCCTAAAGGATGACGTTGGGCCTGAATGTTATACAGAGATACTGTACAGGAGATGTTCGTCCTGCTGTCAGTCCTGCTGTGCTTCCAAGAAGCCTCATTGATAATGTATGAGTTTCGAACTAGGGAAAAACCTGCGTTCTTAACGCAGTGTCGTATCTAGGTAAAATGTCAGTCCCTATGAATCGTTATAGTGAAGGATATAGGTGAAAGTTTGCAGTGTTATATGCGCCTATATAGGGCACCTATATGGAATATAACACCACTGTACACCACACTTTACTCTGTGCCACTGCACTCTACTACACTCTGCACCACTCCACTCTGCACAACTCCACTCTACAACTCTCTACTCTACACCACTACTCTATGCCAATGCGTTCTAAGCCATTGTTCTCTACACCACTACACTCTTCACTACTGCACTCTACACTATTCCAATCTGAGCCACTCAGCCACACTGCACTCTGTAAGAATATACTCTATATCAATGCACTCTACTCTGTAGCACTCAACTCTACGCCACTGCACTTTATGCCAATCCCCTGTATGCTTCTCTAATTTACTCTGTGCCCCTGCACTTTACACCACTTTATGCCATATCTCTATGTCATTCTACTCTATGCCACTGCACTCCACCCTTCTACACTACAATCTAAGCCACTTCACTGTACTCTGAAACAATCTTCACTCTACACCAGTCCACTCTACCCCACGCTATGTGACTCAACTCTATGCCACTCCAAAACATGACACTCAACACCACTTTTTGCCATTCCAATCTACAACACTTCACTCCACTCTCCACAATGCCACTAACCTGTACCCATGCTGAACAGCAGCCACACTAATGTACAACATGGCTAAAATACATTGGCAAAGCCAAAAGCTCTAGCGTAGGCGACGCTTATTGGTTTTGCCAATGCTTGTTCTCAATGCATTACTTCACTGACTCATTGTAAAGCCAAGTTAATCAACGTTTTCTTACACGTACATGAATACGTTGTATGCATAATGACATCACACATTAATGCATGTAACAGCACTACTTTTTTATTGGCACAGGTGCCATGCTTGGGCAATGATGATATGGTCATCATATTGTCTGGAGCAGATGCGTAGTCGCAACAGTTTTTCCTGACCTTCCCCGCTGAATGCGGATTCGGCAACAGCACACCAGAATTTCAGTCTCACTTCAGTGATCCCCGCGCCACTTGTGGAAGGTGTTCTCCATGCTCAAATGCACCTAAACTTCTTATGCTGCTACTCGCTGAGTAGAAAATGTCTCTCTCCTTGCAGCACAGTGCACCACGTTTTCAGTGCAGGCAGCTTCTTCATGCGTTGTTTGTTTCTCATACTGTCACCAACATGTCATACAAATGTGGAAGCAAAATGCTGTACCCCAAAAACATGACACCCCAAAGACTAATTTATTTAGATCTCCCATATTTATTTCGATTGGAGACGGTGATAAACCTCAATTTCTTCAGGCAATGTGTCCCAGAGTTAAGGCACCTCCCATGGCATTGGAATCAATAAAATACAAGTTCATAAAATAATTTTTATTCAGAATAATTGGTCCACTCAATAATTGAGTTCTAGATCAATGAAAAGTTATAGGATTTCATTACAAAAATCAAAAACATGAGGTACAGAATAAATCCCATGAAGGCTCGCAAAGGTATACAGAGTCTGTAAAGATCAGAAAATAATCTAAGCTCCAATGGGCAGCAAAATCAGAAATAATGGAGAGCATCCCTAGTAGAACAGGAAAGTCTAAAAAAAATCTCTGGTTCATCCCCAAAATGAAGGATTTTTTATACACAGTTCTTGCATAAGAAGTTGTGCAGAATCTTCATGGGGTGAGCAAATGCACTATTTCTTCAGCAAGTCAGAGCACACAGAAAAATAAACATCCATAATCCATACATTAACACCTAAGCCCTATCCCATTTTCTTGAATAATTATTGAGCATCCTTGATGCTAATACCATCCGGAGAAACTTGAGCAAACAAGTTCAATTTACAGTGTCATAGTTTGTTTGAATGAATAGATTTAATTGAAGGAGTGGAAGACATATTAAATAATATGTTGGCAAATATGTCTGAGTTTGAAAAATTCAACCATGAGAAGAACAATAACAACAATGAAGAGTGTTCTAATACGTGTCAGCTTGATTGTGTTCTGCGAGCTAGTGTGGAGAGGATGTGTGCGGAGGATGGAAGCACTGTACTAGCTTCCAACCAAATTAAAATTGAGTTTTGCACAGAACTGTTGCCTTACTAAAACACATCGAAATATAAACCTCTGCACACCATAGGGAATCAGTTTTAAAACCCATTGATTTAAATCAGTCTGCATATATGAAATCATGATAATCGTGTGTGTAAATCCATATTGCACATTATTAACTATGCACGAAAATACAAATCTATATAAAAAATGTAACAAATCCCCCCTCTGTTTTTACAAGAGACATCAGTAATATTGTTTATATAAGCGTGAATAACCCTGCTGTTATCAGGTATGAGGGTGCAACATCTTTTAACTTTCAATAGCTTGCAAACACTGTCTTCCTTTGCGAGAAGGATATCTAGCACTAAGCGATTTTGCATTACCATTGCATGTAAAGTGATTAGTTCCGAATTTATTAGGGTTAGAACTGTACTTGAAGCAATTCCAGCCACCAGTGTAGATAAGAGTCTAATTTTCACATCATTCATTGCCACCCATATTGGGTTGAGTAATAGCATCTAATATATCTAATACTATCTAAACAAATTCATGTTTTACTCTCTTCAAACCAACCTCATCTTTCAATCATATGATAGACTTTAGGAAACAGCAAAGCAAGATAACATGATCCAACCGAGTTCTGCAGTAAATTGAAATAAACAGTAAATGGAGTGGGAATTCTTCAATCTCAAACATCAGGTTTAATCATCATACAGACCCTGCCACTGGTCAGTCGTCATGGAAAGAGATATCGAAGAGCAATCAATTATTTACATTCCATACACAGTAAAACCAATGGGCTCCGCAGGAACAGACTTAGAGAATTATAGTAAGTTTGAAAGGATTTATTAACAAGATTTTGTCAAATTAAGTTATTAGTCAATAGGCATTCAAAATATAGGCATCATCATTACAATGTTAGGTCGGCCAAAAGCAGACATTTCAGCATAAGGAAAAATAGGATATTAACAAGAACTAAAAAAAGAATACAGAATATACAAAAAGTGTATTCCATAAAGGAAATTTCTAAATGTAAATTAAACCTGTATAGGTCAGAAAAAGCATTTTTAGGCAAATAAAGTCAGGTGTCAGCTTCAGAAAACCAAATGAAGGTCGCTGATGAGTGAATAAGAATGCCTAGGTATAAAGTCTTTGCACTTGGGCAGTGGAGATCAGCAGAAGCAAGAAGGATCTTCTCAGATTGAAGTAAACAAGCATCCCCTCTGTAGTCTAAGGAACACACTATTATTGTTGAACAAAACTTTAGTTTGCAACATTAAAGCTTGTTCTCACTCTCGGTAGCCAATCATATTACTTCAGACTCCGGGAGCAGGTAAACTCCCCTCTTTCTTAGGGCAATCCGATGTCCTTGAATTGTTACATTGGACATACTGTTGGGTACAGTCCCTCTCCTGTCCTGGAACCTTCTTCTTTCAATGAGAACTTCTCTATCAATCATATAATACATAACAATAAACTATTCACTAGCTAGAAAAAGTCATTTGGAAAAAACAAACATGTGCAGCGAAAAAATATGTAACATGCAAACCAAACAAAATTGAAACGTATGGGCCTCTTAGCCTTAAACATGTAAACAAGACATTCAAAATGACATCAACATTTTGCTAACTCAAGTTACATAGCAGGTTTACTCAGGTGCTGCTCATAATGGCTAAATGTGGTCCCCTACTACAAATTATAGGATTAACATGCAAATGTTATATAACAATGTTAATCACACTTTACTAATAAATGCATAAATTATGCAAATGAAGTCAGCTCCTCCAATCTCCCCCTTTTATGGTTAGAATACCCATGTCATCAAACACAAATTAATCTCCTTATTACTCTGTTGAGTCCTTCATTTTTCCTTTAGAGTTTGAAACTCTTTAATTTCCTCATAAGCGTTACTCTTGCTCTCTTCCTTTTCAATTTCTTCCTTCTTTCCTTTCTCTTCTTGCTTTCAAACATCTAAATCCCTCATACAAAGTGTTAGACCTGGCACCATTGGCATGGGTTTCCCCTGTATTTTTGCCTTTGCCTCCGGTGTTTTTGCTGTATGTTGGACTTCGTTTTTGCTGGTCTAGATGCTTTGAGCACTTTGCCACTGCTGTTCAGTGCCAAAGTGCTCCCTTTGCAAAGGATTGTTATGGATCAGTGGATCAGTGATTCCCTGTTTGGCATATTTGATTTACTAGTCAGTCCCTAGTACAGTGCACTGTGTGCCTGTACATCAAATGCTGCTAAGAGGGCCTGCAGCACTGATTGTGTGGCCCACGTCAGCAGCCTGTAAATGTGACTCAGATCTGCCACTGCGGTATCTGTGAGCAGTCTAGGACTGCCATGTCGACTTGGCAAGTGCACCCACTTGCCAGGCCCTAACCTTCCCATTTCTTACATATGAGTCACCCCTAAGGTAGGCTCAAGGTACCCCTGTGGGCGGGGTGCAGTCTATGTGAAATGTAGGACGCCCTGGTGTGTGTGGCAAGTCCTCCTAGTGAAATACTTCCAAGTTGATTTTTCACTATTGCAAGGCTACCTGTTCCCATAGGATAGAATGGGAAGTTTGCTTATAACACCGTATAAACATAACTACCCCTGGGAACAAGGTAAGAAAGTTTAGTATTCCTGAACTCAGAATGTTAAAAATGTATCTTTCAGTGAAGGTGATTTTTACATTCTGGGTTTAAAAATACCACTTTTAGAAAGTAGGTATTTTCTTGTTAGTCATCCAGTGTGCCTCTGCTAGGATGTGTATTGACTGTCTGTCCTTAAGTTGACAAGGGCTTGGGATGAGCAGTTAATCCAGAGATTCTGGATGAGTCAGGGCTGGGCTGAATAGACCTGGGCTGCATTTAGAATTGGGGAGGACATTTCCTTTTACATGAATGGGAATGGTCTACCTGACACAATGCTGTCTCCCCCTCCTGCCAGGAAGCTGCACCAGAGAGGAAAGAACTGGTTTTGATTGAGCACAGGGCTTCTCTGCTTCCAGACAATAAAGGGGTTTGCTGTATAAAAAGAAGGGGCCATACCCCAGACTTTTAGATCACTTCTTGGAAATCAAGAGGAACCTTTGCCAAGGAGAAGAACTGGAGAAACTAGAGGAGGATTACTGCCCATTTGCTATGTGCTGTCTGGGGTTGGCCTGCAGTGGTTATTTCTGCCAAGGAGGCTTGAGGACGATCTCCAAGGGCTTGGAGTGGAGCTTGCTCCCTGTTCCTGAGGTCTTAGGAACAGCAAAGACCTCCCCAAGCTTCTGGGCACCGTCTCTGGAACCACCGGTTTCAGTTGCCATAGTAGAAAAGGGTAACCAACTCTGTCACCGAGTTCGTCGCAGGAGCAGTGCATCTTTTTGCAAAGCAACTCTGGTCTCCCTGATTCTGTCAACGAGCCGCTTCTTGCAGCGCGTTCTGTGGGTATCGCACTCCGCACCACTTTGCTACATGCTGCACTGATGTCATCGACTCCGTCGCTGCCCGACTCGCACATCGAACAGCTCCGTCGCCGCATCATGACTTGCCAGCACCGTATCGAGCACCATCCCCACTGCAACACAAGCCTTGGTCTGACTGACTGTCAACGAGCCGCAGACTGCACCGAGCCATGAGGACACCACACGCTGCAACTCTTCCATCTCACATCCCACCCGCAATGGTTGCCCCACCCGACTCGCATCGCTGTGTTGCCCGCAACAAGAAAGGTACTGTCTTCGAGTCTGTCTACGCTTTAGCTAACCCGGATGGACCAGGTTGGCTGTAATTGTTAGACTGTGTTGTATTCAGTATTGCAGTAGCCCCGGATGGAGCTACTGAGTCGGATAAACTGTATTTTCCCGTTTTTTCTGCAATTTAAAGGTTATTTTGCACAGTAACTATTTTTAAGAGTATTGTATGTGGATTTTTGTTGTTTTTGGTCTTGTTGGTTTAGATAAAGTTTGCCTATTTTTCTAAACTGGTGTGGTGTCTATATGTAGTGTCTTCACTATGTTACTGTATGCATGCACAAATGCTTTACACATGGCCTCTGAGATAAGCCTGTCTGCTCGTGCCAAGATACCAAGAAGGTGAGCAGGGGTTATTTTAGAAGTATATCCCCCTTACCCTGACTAGGAAGAAGGGTCCCTACTTGGAAAAAGGTGCAAACCTCTGTCAACTAGAGACCCCATATTTAACACAAAGCAAATAAACAAATTAAGCAAAAAGAAATACTCAAAATAGGCCTTAATGCAGCAACTAAAATCCATTACCAATGCTTCCAAGCTAGATACCTTTAGCAGAAACCCCATTTCCTAAGGTCCCTTAAACACTATTTGCTTCTAAATCCTCTATCTCAGACTTCAAGTCAGAAATGTTCTTCTCAAATCCCTCTACCTTTTAGCTCTTATCTGGGATAAAAGCACAGCAGTGCTGCACTTTCAACATCTTACAAACTCCGCCTTTCTTTGCTGACAATATATCCTTTTTTAAATTTCTTTATTGAGATTTTACCATTTTTCTCCAAGGGTATTAGCACAGTGACATTAACCAAATAGACAAGACAACAAAAATGCAAGGTTTAGGGGAGATAAGAATAAATCACAAGATCAATAAAAAAATAAGGCGATATGTCAAGTGACAAGCAGAAAAAATATAGCTGGACAAAGAGTGACCAATTATAGCAACAGAGAATATAGCGTAAGACAGATTGCTCAAAGTCCCTGATAGCCCACCCCACTATGCTATTTTAGCCAGAGGATAATATATAGAGAAGGCAGTTCTATAGTGTTGCGCCTGAAGCCCGGCAGAGCACAGAACAGTCTGGGCCAATTCTAGAGATTTTATAAGTGCGTCTGGAGCAGCCCCTACATGTTCACCCCATTTAGTTCCATGTTTAATTAAATCACCCTGTTTTAAGCTAATCAGTTCTGCATATATTAGCTTAATAGACCCCTTAGCACTGTGTTGCATAATATCAATGATTGCATTGGTGTTAAATCCGCTAGCCCCCCAATTTTTTTGCCAAAAATACTACGCAGTTGCAAATATTTAACAAAAAATGACCCCTTTCCAGCCCGAACTCCATCTGAATATCTCTAAATTGACGAAACCCTTTGTTCCAAATTAGGTCCCCAGCCTTTCGGATGCCCTTTGTAGCCCATCCTGTCATAGTCTCATCTGAAAAGATTTCCGGAAGGGTGGGATTTTTGTAAAGCACCGCATAATGACTAAGTCTCCCCAGACCAGTCTTCTTTTTTAGGGCCCCCCAGATCTTAAAAGCCGATAGCAAGGTCTTACATTTTGTCCTCTTATAATAACTGGACTCGGTAAACTTCCAAAAACAATTCTCGGCATGTTTCACCCAATAGCAATTTATAAACGTCTGGGAGCTCATTTTCCCCTTCCATATCCCCGGGACATGACCCAACTAAGATCGCCATTATTGTAATGCGGCTGCCCAATAATAACTACGGAAATCAGGAACTGAAAAACCCCCCTTTTCCCGTGGCAAAGACCTAAACCGTAAAGCCCTCCTAGTTTTCCCATGTGCCCAAATGAATCGATTGACTAAACCCTCCAAAATATTAAACCAGGATTTTTGAAATTCCAAAGGGATTGCCCTAAACAAATACAAAATCTTACGTAAAAAAATCATCTTCATGACATTACACTGTCCCACCAAAGAGAGATGAAGATTATTTAACCTGTCAAAGTCAAGCCTTTCCTTCCTGATTACAGGTTCCATATTTTTGGCTACCAACTTTTCTAAATCAGACGTAACCCTTATGCCTAGATATATTATCGATTCTACAACACGGGGATCCTCATAGTTAGAAAACTGATTCTTTACTATCTGAGTTTTCGATCTATTAAGTGCATATCCGCTATATATGCCAAACTCTAGTGCAATAGACTCAACCACTTCCAGTGCTGAGAGTGGGTCTGCGGTGACAATAGCCACATCGTCGGCATAGGCGAGGATTTTAGATTCAACCCCCAGTCTTACAACTGGGCAAATTCCAATATTGGACTCAAATCAAATCAAATCAAAGATAGCTTTATTCGGTATTTGTTAAAAGACCATAAAAGCACATAAAAGAATTAAAAAAACTTTTCATCCACAAAATACAATCGTACAATTTGATATGTTATTTTACATAAAAACATTAAAAAAGGGGACATTAAACCTTCTTTAAAAGCACTGGAAGAGTCCAGGATAATTAATATATACTATTGAGTAGGTTGGTATACAGTACAATCATACGATCATTATGCCATCGAGCATCTACATCTTACTACATATTTCAGAAATTTAACAGTTGCGACCATGGTAAGTTCGTCTTGTAGCATATATAGTCTGAAAGCTGGTTTACATTGTCTCAAGCCCCACATCTTTAGGAGGGGCAACAGATGCCTTTTTCTGCCCCACTCGTAGTATTTGCAAAAAAAGATGCAGTGGATATTTGACTGAGTAGATGAGTCATCACAAGGACAATTTATTAGCGTGGCAGACCAGTCATTAGGCGCGGGAAAGGATATCAGCCTGTAAAAACAATCAGTCCTCATCCTTGTTAGTAGCATTCTAGGGTAACTGGAAAGTACCGGGGCCAGGTATGGGTGTAGACCTGGACCATAGAGAATGCAACGATGAGAAATGATCGTAGACTTATTTCCATCCAGATACCACCGCCTATCTTCTAACAGCTCAAGGCAGGTTTTCTTTAAAACTTTTTTCGAAATTAATGCACATGAGCTGGGGGTTACATAAAGTTCTGGGTGGCCAATGGAATTCAAGAATTTTTTAACATAATAAAGCCAGGTAAACTTCCTAGCCGCTGATTGGTTCATACAGTCTTGAATCACATCCCTGCTAAAAGCTGTGTCCTTAGAGGACCATATCTTATGCCACAACATGACTGGTCTTATCTTGATTAGGTCTGTAATATGAACCCGATCTAGTTCTTTATGACATATGGTTGTAGAGATTGATCTTGGGACAGCTAACAAGTACCTGAAAAAGGCATTTTCCACTAGTTGGATTTGTGTGCAATCGGCCGTCCCCCAAATACCAGCCCCATAGGTCGCAGTAGAGACGCATTTAGCTGCGTAGATCTTAAGCAGAGTGTCTATGGGTTTTCCGCCCAGTCTCTTAGTGAATTGTTTTACTGCGCCAATGGTGCGGGAGAAAGCCAGGTTGCGTGTAGCCATGGCTGTGGTCCAAGTTCCTCTATTATTAAAAGTGATGCCTAAATAAGAAAAAGTTTTGGTCAAGCCTATCTTTGTCTGATTGACGAAGGTTTTGCAGTCTATTTTAGAATTATTTTTTGACGTGCAACACATGGTGAAGGGTTTTCCCATGTTTATCTTCAAACCTCTAGAGCCCATAAAAGTTGAAAAGCCGGTTAATGCCTTTTGGAGGCCCACCTGGGTTCGTAACATTATTACAGCGTCATCGGCATAGAGTAGTATTGGTACTGCCGAGCCGTTAATTTTGGGATAGTCAACTTCCAGATTAGTCAATAAGTCTGTCACTTCGTTAATGTACAGGTTAAAAAGAAAAGGTGCAAGGATGCAGCCCTGTCGAACGCCCTTTTCTATTGGAAACTTCTTGGTGCGTTCTCCATTTTTACCATAGCGGACCGTTGCTCCTGCACCTCTGTAGAGTTCCTTTATAAAATTCAACACAAATGGGTCTATCCCCATCTTGGTCAGGGTATTCCATAACACTTTGTGGTTTAAGCAGTCGAAAGCCGAGCTTAAATCGACAAACGTCATGTATAAATTCCCTTTTTTAACCACCCTATATTTACTAGTTATTAGTGCCAGGTTGAGTCACTGCTCGACTGTGCCCAGCCCACACTTGAACCCATATTGGAACTTAGAAAGAACCCCTTCCGTTTTGGCCCAGGATTGTAATTTAGTAAGTAGAACTCTTCCTGCTACTTTCATCAAGGAGTCGAGCAGAGAGATTGGCCTATAGCATTTAGGGTCCTGTCTATCTCCTTTTTTTAAAGATAGGAATTACAATGGCTTCCTGCCATGTGGCTGGAAAGCCTGTTTGACTATAGGCATTTAAAACGTTTGTGAGGAGCGGGGCCCAAAGATCCATGTTTTCTTTAAATAAGTCAATAGGGATGCCATCTGGCCCTGGGGCTTTGGAATTAGCGCTCTCTCGAATAGCCTGCTCAACCTCTATTGGAGAAAAGACTATGTTCAATGGAAAGGTGTCTATGATGTGAGAGACTTCAGACTGCGGGCAGTGGCGATGTGTGATAATATCGCAGGGCAGTTTACCACAGGTAATTTATCATTTTTGTATAATGCCGTAAAATAACTGACCCACACGTCCTCAGCTATAGCTACCTCCAAAGAGTCAGTCTTTCTCTCTGCAAAGAACGGGGCATTGACTTCTCTCCAAAAGGAAATATTGTCCCGAAGGGCGCTAGCCTTTATTAACGCCTCCCAGGCAAGATCTTTAAGTTCTTTTTTCCTATTTTGAAGTGCCTGTTTATAGTCCAGCCTGGCTGTTCTGACTAACTCGTTATCTTTCGGCAGGGTCTTTACAGCCTGTAGGAGAGCTTTATGGGCTCTAGTGCAGGCAGAATTGAACCAGCCGTTCAATCTAACCGTTTCACCATCTTTTTGTTTCCTGGTCAATTTATCATTAATAGTGGCTACTATCTTGTCATAAGCCACTCTGATCTTATGGGGATTGGGATATTGTTCCAGACACGTCATGAAGTGCTCACGGTCTTCCAGGATCACCTCCTTTAAGAAATTTTTAGGGTCGACCTTGGCCCACTTAATGGCGTACCCATTTCTTCTGGTCAGGGAAATTGAATGACGATATAATGTTTCAGACAGTCTTGATACATGGCTATCGTGGGTGCCCGCATCAAGACTGATGCTAATTGGACAGTGGTCACTCATTACTAGATCTTCTGTTTTAAAGCCCTGTACATATCCCTGATTGCTGTTAGACAGCAACATAAAATCTATAATGGTACCTGACCCACGACCATGGAACGTTGGTTGAAAATCAACCATAGGCTCGCAGAGTTCATTAGCGTAGCCTAGGTCCCAGTCATGCATTAATTGGTTTAGCATATTGCCAAAAAAGGTGTGTTCAAAATGCGTGCTAGGTTCCCCTTTTAGATTTGTTATGCCGCAAATGTCTAAGCCACTATAAGGGCATAAGTGGCAGTTAAAGTCTCCCACTATAAGGATACAACCAGCCTCTCTCGTTCCTCTATTTAAGATATGGGTTAAATCATCTATGAGCACTTTGGCTTCTTCTTTCATGATGTTATTATATAAATTGATCAGAAGTATGCTCGGCCCTTTCCCTTTAACAGAAAAACCCTGCAGGGATTTACACTCCCTATTGTTAACCCCCTCATTCTCAAATCTCTTCACTGTCAAGTTTGCCAGATTAGAGACATACGTACAGAGGCCTCCAGAGCCGCTGCCTCGATTACCCTGAATAGACGGGGTAAAAAGGGTACTGAAACCCTCTATGTGGGACTCATCCTGATCCCAGCACTCCTGAAGACATATAATGTCAAATTTATCGGCAAAGGATAGGAATATTTGGTCCTTCGATTTCTTGGACAGACCTGCAATGTTCCACGATGTTAAGGCCACACTGGCTCTCCTCGCTGTTTGTGTTAGATCTTTTTCCAGTGAATGTGGGCTTGCACTATTACCTACACTATTGCCTGTCGTATCTAGAGTTCCTATATTTGTTTCATCAGGGAAGGCTATGTCATATTCCTCATTGGCGTCTATAACATCGGGCCCCTCAGATGTGGAGCCCGTGGCTAATTGGTATGAAGAGGATGATGCTAGTGATGCTGGTGCCTGAGGGAGGACATAATTGGTGCTTGGCTGGGTTAAGCTAGTATGACAGGGAGAGTGTTTTTTGTTGCACGGGTTGGATGCTCTTCCTAAGGTTGGAGAAGCAGAAAAGATTCTATCATCCTGTTTTACCCCGATTGAATACCCTAGTGGTCAGTCGACCATCTCTAGGCAGTCGTATCTATTTCTTGTTGGAATGCCCCTCCAACCTTCCAAGTTAAACTGTTCTCTTTTAGGAAACCAAGACCGAGCTTCCGAGTCTCTAGTCCTATTCCTGTTCCAGCGGCCCACTTGGTTCCAGGTCCAGTCCGGACCTTCCTCCCAGCTTGGGATTTCTCCATATTCAAAGGTGTTCGATGGAGGATAAAAAAAGGAGAGGCGGTGGGCATCAATCCCTCCCTTTTTTGCCAGGGTAGGCCAGGAGCAGATATAATCAACCGTGGCGGGATCATCGCAGTTGATTATGACGCAGTCACCCTGTATGCTTTTTCTTAGTTCACCAATCCACGGTACTCTTCGTACCGAAGAGATTCTGCTGGAATTTGGTGGTTGAAGAGGTCTATTTATGCTCAACCACTGCAGCACCTTATTTCAAAGGGACCAGGAAGGTTCGTCTGTGTTTTCAGACAGCTCTGGGACCCCGGTAAGGATGAGGGTATATGGAGTCACCTCAGGTGGTAGATGTGTCAGACGCCTGAACCTCACTCCCTTCTTTCCATCACCCAAAGGCTGCGGGCCCAACCCTTTAGGAGGTATAAGTGGTGTAGCTTTCAACTTGGCTGTCTGAGTTAGACCTTTTGACGAACCAGGGGTAGCCTGGGAGATGTCTTGTGTTATATTGGGCTTTGCCTGCCCGGCTCCTGAAGGAGCCTGGGTGGTATCTTGTGTTATTTTCCGCTCTGGTTGCTCATTTTCAACTTTTACAGCTTGTATCGGTTTTGCGCGGGAGTCAGATTGTACTGATTGGGCTGATGTGCTGATGACTTTGGGTCCCCCCCCCCTGCATTAGATGGGCCTAATGTTTTCTGGGTGAAAGGTGGTGTATTCAGCTTCGCTAGTTGTTTTTCAATGTTCATTAGGCTTCGTTCCACTGGATGTAGATGGCATTTAAGAAGCTCCCCCACACTCTTTAGTAGATGAGTGTTAGATTTGCATACTTTGCATGTGCCACCCACCGCCCCCATGATGTTTAGGTTCTCGGGCATTCCTGAAATGTTAATTAAAGGGGTATTGCTAACATTTAGAGGACACTGGATGGGCTGGTTTAAGCCCTGTGTGTGGATGTTTGGGGAAGATATAGATTTATTTGGGTTGGAATTAATCTTTTTTTTCTTCACCCGTTTTGCTATGGCGCCCTCCCTCCTCCCCTTGGCATTTTTTCCGGGGGTTCTACATGAGTTTGACATTGATGTAAATCAGGTGTTTTTTCTAAATCGTCAGTTAAATGCGAGTTGAGGGACAACTGAGTGGCAGAGAGATCCACAGTTCTAGGAACAGTGTGGATCTCTGCTATGGTTTCAGATGGCAATAACAGGGGGGTGATCGGCCTTGGCTGAGTCGGGGTTAGGGCAGAAGCAAGAGGACCCACAGAAGACCTTCTCGCTATTGCCAACTCTTGGGATACCCTACGCTCCAACATAATTATACTCTGGTCTATCACCTCCTTTGTCCTAGTGATAAAAAGATCTATTGGGCCTGTTATCTGTGCAGCGCTCAGCGCCATTTTACTTCTGGTCCCTCTGGTCATGGCTAAACACAGGTGATGATAAATAGAGTTATGCTGTCGCAAAGTAACAAGATGGAAGAGATATCAAACTTTCAGACAGCAAATAACGATCTGAGAATGGAAAATGCAAATGACGTGGCCCAGTCCAGTCTTACCAGTCTATAACGGGCTAAAACGGGCCCGCCCTTGGCCCAGGCTTCGCCCGGCGTCCCGCTCGTGTCCCGCGAGACGGGGGTGATGCTGAATTTAAGCGCCTCCTGGCGCGCAAAGCTCACAGTGTGTGCGCTAGGGCTGCTGGGACTTGTAGTCTATATGCCCCGCCCACGCACCACTCGGCGGCCCGACTCCGGGATGTCACAAGGAGTTAGGCGGCGGGAGGTGGGCAGGCAGGACCCCAGGCAGTGTTAATCCTCGGGCTGGAGCGGACAGCAGCAGTCAGAACGCAAAAGGGCACAATAAAAGTGAAATTCCCCCACTCGACCGGGGTGATGCTGAATTTAAGCGCCTCCTGGCGCGCAAAGCTCACAGTGTGTGCCGCTAGGGCTGCTGGGGCTTGTAGTCTATATGCCCCGCCCACGCTCCACTCGGCGGCCCGACTCCAGGATGTCACAAGGAGTTAGGCGGCGGGAGGCGGGCAGGCAGGACCCCAGACAGAGTTAATCCTCGTATAGTATAAGAATTGGCTTGGTAGTTTGGTTTGCCCTGTTCCCATGATGCACTGGGACAGGGACAGACTAATTTGCATGTAGCCAGGTTCTGAGCTGGGATGGTGCAGTGAGCTAAAAAACGGTGATGGATCAAGCCCTGATCTGTTGACTGGGTAAGAGTATTCTGCTTAATTCAGAAACTCTGTCCATTACCACCCCCTTTTCTGAATCGTTTTGTCCACCATAAGTGTGGAAGGGTATACTCAGATGTGAGTCCTTTGCTCATTGCACCATCAGGATTCAAGCAAGCCGGGCCGATGACGGCTGTAATGCCAGAAACTGGTCCCCGGAAGCTTGTTTCCTTCCCAGTATAAGAATTGGCTTGGTAGTTTGGTTTGCCCTGTTCCCATGATGTACTGGGACAGGGACAGACTAATTTGCATGTAGCCAGGTTCTGAGCTGGGATGGTGCAGTGAGCTAAAAAACGGTGATGGATCAAGCCCTGATCTGTTGACTGGGTAAGAGTATTCTGCTTAATTCAGAAACTCTGTCCATTACCACCCCTTTTTCTGAATCATAGTGTTAATCCTCGGGCTGGAGTGGACAGCAGCAGTCAGAACGCAAAAGAGCACAATAAAAGTGAAATTCCCCCACTCGACCGGGGTGATGCTGAATTTAAGCGCCTCCTGGTGCGCAAAGCTCACAGTGTGTGCCGCTAGGGCTGCTGGGGCTTGTAGTCTATATGCCCCGCCCACGCTCCACTCGGCGGCCCGACTCCGGGATGTCACAAGGAGTTAGGCGGCAGGAGGCGGGCAGGCAGGACCCCAGGCAGTGTTAATCCTCGGGCTGGAGCGGACAGCAGCAGTCAGAACTCAAAAAGGGCACAATAAAAGGACTCAAATAACCTAACTAGGGGATCCATATAGACAGCAAATAAAAGTGGTGAGGACGGGTACCCCTGCGTGTCCCTCTCTGTATATTAAAAGGAAGAGTATAATTCCCGTTTAACCTTAAGTGAGCAGTGGGTGCAACGTATAACATTTGAATAGACTTAATGAACCCTTCCCCCAGCCCAAACCATCTCATTGATTCCCAGAGGAAATCCCAGGAGACCCTATCGAATGCCTTCTCAGCATCTAATAATAAAGCAGCCATAGGGTCTACTGAGATCTCCATTGCATCAAAGAGAGTGATCACCCGTCGCACCTGTTGTGTGGTCCTCCAGCCCATTATAAACTTGTGTTGACGAGGGGGAATAGTTCTTTTTAAAATCTCATTCAATCGCATTGCCAAAACTTTAGAGAAGATTTTTACATCGCTATTCAGCAATGTAATAGAACGGTATGAGCCCAGCTCTCTAGCTGGTTTGTCTTTCTTCAGAAAAACAACAACATCTGCTCCCGCCCAGGATTCAGGGACCGAACCCCCTTTTGGGCTAGCAGCATAACTTCCATAAAGTCTGGACCTATAGAGTCTTTAAAGATCTTATAAAACTCCAACTGAATCTGATCCGGACCGACTGCCTTTCCAGAGGGCAGATCCTGCAGAGCGTCCCATATTTCCTCCTGAGAGAACACCTTCTCGAGTTCCTCCCTGTCTGCAGGGTCTATTTACTGTATAGCTACCTTGTCTAAAAATTTGCGAATGTCCGCAACTGCCACTAATGGTCCTCTGCTAAATAAACGCTGATAAAATAGCCTATAGGTTTCTTGAATACCCAATGTATCTCTTATTAACTTTTTATTGGTATCATAAATTTCGGAAATCTCCCCGGCTGCTATTTTTTGCCTACTTCTTACGGCCAGAGTATGTCCTACCTGCTCGTTAAATTCATGGCAGTGCTCTTTTTTAGGCAAGTATACCCCAGCTGTCTTCTTAGCAATATGATCTCCCGCCTCAGCCTTCTTTATAGCCAGCTGGGATAACATTCCATCGGTCAGTCCTCCAGTGCAGATAGCAGTGGCTAGAGCTTCTTCGAGTTTATTCCTGAAATGCAAGAGCCCAAATCGTTCCTTCTTTTGGCGACGTAAGCTGTAGCTTATTGTCTGTCCTCTCACCCCGCTTTAAAAGCATCCCAGGCGATTCCAACACTAGTGTTCCCCCGAATAAAATCCCAAAATTCCTTGATCCACCCTTTCATAAATACAATATAGTCTGGATCGTAAAGCCGCCTCCATTTGAAAGTCCATGCCGCATATTTCTTCTCTATCATTGTAAAATTAACAGTCAAAATTAGCGGGTTGTGATCCCATATAATGCGAGGGTGCCTTTCTATGCTAGAGTTAGTAATGAATTGTTTTGAAATAAAAAAATAATCCAGCTGGGAAACTGCCTTATGCTGGTCTGAGAAAAAAGTGCTGCCTGGCTCGGAGCAGGCCATATTGCCAGGCTAGAATCTAAAGTTCCTAGGAGTTCTGGATCGTCGCATGTTGAGCCATATAGCGTACATTTAAAATTATTGAGCAAACATTCAATCACTAGCCATCGCCCCATTGGTCTATGGACTTTTTGAGAACCCTGTTGTCATTCCTCCGTATTTGAATTGCCACCCCCTGGGTTCGAGAGCCCTGTGTGGTGTATGCCAGCAGTTTGAGCCTGAGTTGTTCCATTATACAAGCTCTACTGCCCTCTATGTGTGTCTCTTGGACACATAAGCAGTATACCAGTAGAGATTTCAGCCAAGTTGCTGCTTTATTCCTCTTATTCTGGTCATTGAGCCCACAGATATTCACTGTCAGAATCCGTAGATTCATGTCTTAAGATTTCTCAGTTTTTTACAGTAATTCCTTTTTACAGTTAGTCTCTTGCATCCTGCCTTTCCCTTAATACTCATTGTTGAGCCTCCTTAGATGACCTAGCCCATCCATCTTGCATCCATTTCTGCTGCCCCTTCATTAGCCTCGCAAATCGGGATACCTTACACTGTGCTGAGCCCACAACAACCCCCTCCGCAGAACACCCCCCAGTTCTTCCACCCCAACCCCCACCCCCCCACCTCCATTACAGGCAATTAGGTCAATCATGACCTATATATGACCGAGATAACTCCCTCTCAGGTAGCGCCAGCCCCCTCCCCGAGCAACAACAAAATGCTCCAAATACTTCAAAACCCCAGTGCAAACATCCTTAAATCAATCTAACAGGTAGTGACAAACCCCGACCCCAAACCCGCAGTTTTAGCAAGTAAGGGACCGCAAAAATAACACTTTTCTTCGCATCACTTCTCCTGCTCCCCAAGCCCTATAGCTCATACTACATTGATGGCCGATTGGTTACTAACCAAACTAAATTTCATATACATTTATTCATTTATCATCTTGGGGTGTACTTTTATCATCTAGAAGAGGATATCAGTCCTTCCCTGTATGACCCTTTTCCCTCTCTACTGCATTGGCCAGGGCCCTCACCCCTCGAGATTCGGTGTATTCCGTGAGCAACTCTTGGGATTTTATCTCAGAGAAAAACATTCTGACCCTCCCCTTGTGGATAACCTTGAGTTGTGAAGGGAAGAGCAAAAAGGCTTTGTAACCCGCCCCCTGAAATGGGGTGATCATCTGGCATAACCTCCATCTCCGCTCGACCGTAGTGCAGCAAAAGTGTCACAATTCCCACCGCCGCCGATAAAAGTACCAAAATGGCGGTCCCGGAACGCGCATGCACAAGGAGGTCAGGCGAGTTTAAAACCTGACTCCCCTAACAGAACGTCGCTTCGCGTTCTAGTTGTTTTGGTGCTTCTGGACTTTCTCACTTCCGGTTTCGTCACGTTCCCTTACTTCCCCGCGACGGGTCCTTTGATCCGTTAGTGCTCTCGGTTATTCAGACTCTTTGTTTCACAGCGGGACCTCCCTCCGGATTATCCTTGGTGCCTGTTCTTCGGGATCCTGTTTGTGTCACCTTGGGATTCAGCCTATTGTTCTTCGGTGGACTCGAGTGGAACGGTCATCCTCTTTGTCCCTCTCGGATCGGATTGTGAACTTCCCTCACAGGTCGGAGGGCCGGACATATTGCTAGGTGTTCCGCTGACTGGCATTCTGGTTCCGCTGGTCAGCCGAACGTCCTGGCCGCATGTTCCGCCTTCTGGCCGCCCCTAATCCCTGTTGGCAGTTTGTATGAAGCAGTCTCCCACAGACCTATTGGACTTCAAAACCGCAGACACAGTAACAGCAGCCTTTGGCGCTGCCTTTTTAAAAAAATGTATTTCCTTTATATTAGAAACTGTATTGGAGTGCTGCAATGCTGTTTAATTATTTAATAACATAAAGGCCTCTCACCCCCTTAATGTTTTGGATATTATCAGACGCTCAGCGTATCAACCACAGGATATTATTTTTCATGGCACACAGGTAGTACAGGTGGTCTATTTATTTGTTAAGACTAGGAGTACTGGAGAGTGTAACAAATGAGTATATTCACAGTTTGTTTTCTTTTGCAGTCAACCCCTTGCTCAGCATTTCACCCTTTATCCTCATTTCACGTTTATGAAGGGAAACTTAGGTAATCATGAGGAGTATCTTTTTAAGTATATTTCATAGATTAATTAAATTACCTTCTAACCTAATGTTCCTATCTTTTTAGGCTTTTTATTTACGTTAAGAAGACCTGTGGAACTTGTTTAGCGTCGAGGGATCTCTCCCCTATTTTCCTTGTTTTGTTTCCCTTCTTCCCCTGGATTACCATTGTTGAATGACAATAGTCATTCCCCATAGGTTCCGCAGAAACTAAGGTGAGAACCTGACAAAAAGGTATGCCAAACTACTTTCTTTTTGAGTCGGGTCTGGATTGGTCTGTAATTGCCTGCCTTAGCAAGAAGTTGCCAATGAAGATCAATATTGTTCTAGGTCGCTCTCCTTGATTTTTGGACTGAGTTTTCCTGAACATTAGGAAGCGGTGTGCCCGCTGCACTTCCATCTCACAGTTCCAGTGGGCCAAATCTGGGAAAGCACCCTTCAAAAACTTCACGACAAAGGTGAGAATGTTCTCTCCCTCCACATTTTCCTCAAGGCCCATTATTTCGGAGCTGCCGGTTCTCAAAATCTTCACGTTTCCAGTCTACATCCCGTGCTTGTTTTTCCTGAGCAGCTTTAAAGATATGCAGTTTCTCAACCTCCTCCTCCACTGCAACAGTTTGTGCTTCTACATGGGTTATCCACTCAGACATGTCAGAGCATAGTTTATTCGTTTCGCGAATTGCCACATTCTGGGGAGAGTAAGCGGGCGCTTGACCAAGTAGAAATAGTCCCTTGATTTTCCAGCTCTCAGGAGGTGCTGCTCATATTTCCAACCTCGGTGCCTGGAGTTTCTATATTGGGGTGAGTTTGAGCAGATATACTCGAGTGACCTTGGATTAACTGAGGGAAGGGACCCACAGCCTCAGCCTCTGCATTCGTGTCACCTATTTTCAAAATTGGCACTGAATGCAGTCCATCTGCCCGATCTGCCCCATTTCCCACAGGTTGCATCACTCTATTTGACTCCAAGCCCAACTCAGTATTATCTCCTGTCTGAGGCGGAAGATCCAAGGAAGAACTACCAGACCCAGAATGCAACTGGGCGGTAGTGGAAAGAACAGTCTTCTGCATAAACTGAGCAGAGTCTCCAGCCTGTGGAGCAGCTTCAGTTCCCGGTAGCAAAGTCAGAGCAGGGGGACTAACCAGTAAACTCATATTACTCCCAGGGATTGCCACTATCGTGCTTGACATCCCAAACACCTCCATTACTGATGGCTGGCGCAGAGTGCCCTCGCCGGTGTTGGCTGTCCGTAATCTTGTCCCACCAGCCACACCAACATCAAACATTTTACTCTCCTCACCTTTCTTTCTGGCGCCGCTGCGCCGTGTCTGCCCTTGGTTGGTTCCAGTGTCCGATACCGATGTCCCTGGGTGCTCTTTCAGTAGTTCTTTCCTCTCTTTGGCCCCCCCGGCTGCCTCTTTCGGGTCTTTGCAATCCTTGGTGTTTTTATCCTCTTTCGTGACACCTTGCTCTTTCAAGGTTTTTCTTGTTTTTGGGGCCATTTTTATTTGAAACCAGCGTTGCAGAGGCAGAATTTATTTATTTATTTATTATTTTTGAGATTTATACAGCGCGTACAATTGCCCGTAGGCGTCTCGGCGCTAGAAACTTTGAATGTATTCCCGAGGTTAGGCCGGTAACTATTCTTGATCAAACAGCCAGGTCTTTATCTTTCTGCGGAAATGCATCAGGGATGGGCTGTCTTTGATGGAAGCTGGCAGGGAGTTCCATAACCTGGGAGCTGCCACAAGGAAGCGTCTATCGCCCCAGTTAACTGTTTTTGTTCGTGGTATTTGAAGGATTTTAAGGTTGTTAGATCGGAGCGATCTTATGGAGGACTGGTACTGAGATGGGATTTCAGGAAATGTGGACCACAGTTGTGCAGTGCTTTATAGAGTATGCACAGCGCTTTAAACTTGATCCTGTTTCGAATCTTGAGCCAATGCAGGTCTCTTATAGTCTCAGAGATTGGTGAGAACTTTGGGATTCCAGACAAGAGGCGGGCTGCAGCATTCTGGATGGTCTGCATTTTGTTGGTCACTCTTGCTTGGGCGTTGATGAATAAGCCGTTACAATAGTCAAGAGATGACAGCTCGAGGGCGCTTACCAGCGTCTTACCTGCTGAGGTTGGTAGAAACGGCATGATTTTCTTGATCAGCCTAAGTTTGTGATGGGCTGTTGCTGCTATTTTATTTGAGTGGGCCATGAAATGTAATTTATCGTCAAAAATCACCCCCAGATTTCTGACGGTGATGGCTGGTGTAGGTGGTGTTCCGTGCGTAGGGGGCCACCGGGTGTTTGACCATCCGGGGGAGAGATGTCCAAATATGACGACCTCCGTTTTTTCAGCATTTAACTTTAGGCAGTTAGAGGCCATCCACTCACCGATCGCCCGCATGCCCTCTTGGAAGTTTTCAGCTACCTTGTCTCCATTCCTGTTGATGGCCAACACAAGCTGGGTGTCATCCGCGTACGAGGTAAGGCTCATCCCATAGGCCTTGATGACAGAGGCCAGGTCCGACACGTAGATATTGAATAGTGTCGGACTAAGGGATGAGCCTTGGGGAACCTCACACGGTAGTGACAGCTTGTGCGATTGGAAGGGCCCCAGTGTGACCACCTGTGATCTACCGGCCAAGAAGGAGGAAAGCAGATTTCTAGCCATGTGGCGGATGCCCAGGTTTTCGGCACGGTGGACCAGGATCTTGTGGTCGACCGTGTCGAAGGCCGCCGACAGATCGAGCAGTACGAGTATTGCTGTACCTCCCTGGTCCCGGATCACTCTTATGTCCTCTGTAGCTTTTATTAAGGCAGTTTCGGTTCCGTGGAACTTGCGGAAACCAAATTGGGTGTTGTCCAGTAGTTGATGTTTTTCTATGAACTCTGAGAGTTGTGAGTTCATAGCCTTTTCCACTACCTTGGCTAAAAAGGGGAGACTGGCTATGGGGCGGTAGTTTTTTGGTTGGTCCTTGTCCAGATTAGCTTTCTTAAGTAGGGTTTTGACCAAGGAGTCTGGGTATATCCCAGTTCTGAACATTGTGTTGCAGATTGATACAATGTCAGGGGAGAGATAGTCCATGATCGGACAAATGACTTTTAGAGGGCAAGGATCTAATGCTGAGCCTGATTTGATTGTGGCCGTTATTTCCTTGATTTGTGTTTCTCCAAGGTCTAAGAACTGAGAAAGTTCGATATTGTTAGTCCTGTTGTTAGATGTGGGGGGGCTGATTACTGTTTTTGTGGAGAATGCTTGATATATATCATTCACCTTTGTGAAAAAGAAATCAGCCAGAGAATCAGAGAAGACTTGGGATTGTGGAGGATTCAGGTCCGGTGCGTTTCCCGCTAAAACCTTATTTATCTCAAAAAATTTTTACTTGAGTTTTTAGCAGAATTGATTTGTTCAGTGAAATAGGATTTTTTTGTCTCGACTATAAGGGCTTTGTATTGTCCGAGTGCTTCCTTATAGCTGGTCTTGCTTTCAGCGCTGTAGGATCTGCGCCAATGTCTCTCCGTAGCGAGTTCAGCAAAAACAGCCGGAGTTGAGCGCTATTGTGCGACCTCCCGTGAGAGCTTTAGCGGTAGGTAATTCAGGTAATCCTGTAGAAGGATCCAACTCCTCGGGCTTTCGTTAGAACCAGAGCCAGGAAGCATGAGAGTCAGCTGGATTGGGACGTTTTCAGAGCAAAACCAGTGAAGCATATACTTTGGAATTAGTCCTCCGTGTCCAGCAGGGCACTCGCAAGGAAGAGGAAGGTCAGCGCTGCCTTCCACAGGGTCAGTCAGCGGCCATCTTGCCCACCCGGAAGATATGTACTGACAATATATCTAAATCAAGTCAATCTTGCAAAACCATATATCTAAGAGCTACAAATACAGTATTGACTGCTAGCAAAGCACCAGTTGTAGTAGTTATTCATTTTCCCACTACTAAAGAACGCCTTATGATCTTCTTATCAATTAAGGCTCCTCCTACTGAAGGAATAATGGCATCAAAAATATCTCCCGCTAAATCTGAGCTATCATTTGCATTACATCTAGATCTTAGGGGTGAATTCTTCTCAAAAGCCTTTAGGCTATTCATATGAAACATTTTCAGGAAAACTAAGCTAGGTAGCATGAACCTTCTCAGTCAGAGGCCACTTGAAAATAGTCATCCTGTACATACACAAAATAAACTCAGGAATAACGGGATTATCTCCAGTAAGCATGAGCGGATTTCGCGGATTCGCGATCCGCAAATTTGCGGATTTGCGTATTCGCGGATCCGCAAAATCCGTGAATTTGCGGATTCGCCGATTTTGCGGATTTTTTCAAAGGGGGGGGTATTCTGTGCGAGTTCAAGTGCCTCTTGTGTGTATAAATGGTCAGAGACCGATCAGAGCAGCAGATGAAGAGAAAGAAGCTCCTGGTCACAGGAACAGCACGAGGATTGCGCTTGTGAAAGTCAAGGATACAAAGGCCTCTATCCAGCATCACAGCTGATTTTCGATGGTAGATTTGGGAAGAAGGCACACCTGCCCAGCCTCGACGACGCTCACGATTGTTTTTGGGCTGATGAATGAGTCACTGAATTTGAGCTTCAACTAGTTCCAGCGGCCATGTGTGTGTTACTGTGCAATCGCACCGATGTGCGCAGAGGTCCCTTGAGTGAGCTGTCCATCCATCATCCTGTAAGTATTTTAGGATGGCACCGGCAAGCTGCCAGCGCCATCCTAATATAGTTACTAAATTAGCTTCATCAGGAAGCACTAATAGATAAAATAAAGCAGGTGCTCGAGCACCTGCCATATTTTATCTATTAGTGCTTCCTGTTGAAGCTAACTGAAGCTAACTTAGTAACTATTTTAGGATTGTGCTGGCAGCTTGCCGGCGCCATCCTAAAATAGTTTCAACTTCAAGCTTGAAGGCTTGAACTTTTGCCCCCCGGATCCGCCGCTCGCGGATTCGCGGATTTTCGGTAAATTCGCGGGTGTTCGCGGATTGCGAATTTACCGAAAATCCACGAAATCCGCGAGCGGAACGGATTTTGCGCTCAAGCTTAATCTCCAGTAAGTATCCAAACGAGCCAATCCCTCATAATGAGGCACGAGATGTGCCTGATTTTGAGTTTTCAAGATGGGATACCCCAATGTATATATATTCAATCTGTAAAAGGCTCGTTGAGTATCCTATTTTTGTTCATCATAGATTTACCATCTGGGCATAACAAAGGACGCGCTGCTGGAAATTGGTACTTGCCGACTTTGTCGTGAGGGGAACGGCTTGCTGTTCTTTTGGGTACGCTGTGAGGGGAACGGCTTCTACCCTTCACCCACTTGCCAGGTGACATCGCCGTGAGGGGAACGGCCGGCTGGAGGAACTTCATTCCCACAATCCTTTGCCTGGCGCGGCCCGGTGACGCCAGCACAGCGATGCCTCTCCCATGATTTTAGCGCTCCAGTCCCACACAACGCAGGATGCGCTGCTGGAAATTGGTACTTACCCGACTTTGCCGTGAGGGGAACGGCTTGCTCCATGAGGGGAACGGCTTCCACCCTTCGCCCATTTGTCAGGTGACATCGCCGTGAGGGGAACGGACGGCTGGAGGAATGTCACTCCCCACAATCCTTTGCCTGGCGCGGCATGGTGACGCCAGCACAGAGACGCCTCTGCCATGATTTAAGCGCTCCAGCCCCACGCAACGCGGGACGCGCTCCTGGAAATTGGTAATTACCCGACTTTGCCGTTAGGGGAGCGGCTTGCTGTTCTTTTGGGTGAGCCATGAGGGGAACGGCTTCCACCCTTCACCCACTTGCCAGGTGACATCACTGTGAGGGGAACGGCTGGCCGGAGGAACTTCACTCCCCACAATCCTTTGCCTGGCACGGCCCGGTGAGCGCTAGCACAGCTACGCCTCTCCCATGATTTAAGTGCTCCCGCCCCACGCAATGAGGGACGCGAGTGGGCGGTGCCCGGGCAAAGCCCGGAACAAGGGCAGGACCGGCTTAGGCCGTCAGTGGCCAGAGGAGGCTGGGCTGGGCCACCCCTCTAACCTTCGAAACGAACTTGGACTGGCCATTTAAAAGGTACTGAAGTTGTATTGCTCGGGAAAGTTGTCAAATTGTATTATTGTTGATTTGGGTTTGTATCACCTTGGGCTATAAGTTAAGTTACTATACTGAGGATTGAGCATCGTCCATCTCTCATAAATAATTACAACATGGCCAGAAGACGAGCCACAAAAACCTTGATGGAAAAACCTTGTACTACAATAGATTCATATCTAGTAAAAACAGTCAGTGTCTTATCTGAGGAAATTGATCCCACTAAGAGGCGTCTATTTAGGGGGTATAGTTTTGCTTGTGGAGAGCAGGTTGCCAAGAGTGTATTTTGGCCAGTGAAGATAGACAGAGTATTTCTATGTTGTAGCAGGGTTTCCGTTCTCCCACAGAACTGTGCACAGAGATCTAGAACCTGAGTGAGTTAGGGTGACCCAAAACTCACCTTAGTATCAGAAATCCCCTTACCGAGCTAGCCACAGTGTCTCATTGGTCCTAACAAACTCCCAATGACTTAGACAATCCAGAACATGAACTTAGGGTACCTCAGGTATCGTGGAACACATGAACACTCTTTCGCTTTATAATCATTTCAAACCACAACGGGGAGTAAAAGAACACACATGCAAGTTTGAAATATTTATTTTTCAATGCAAGGTTCTCAAACGCAGTATCTTATATAATACCAACATACATATTATAAAAATCAGAGTTATCAGCATAGTCACTAGTCCATAGTAAGCGAACGGTGATAGCATATTATAATGCAAACTCTATAGAAATCTGTATCACCTATATTTCGCGCACCCTATTTAGCATACTATATTATATCTAAGAAGGTCTCATTTGGGTTTTTAGCAGGGCGGGCCAATACCTCTAAATGTCAGCAGAAGAAGATCACATCATCAGCTACCAACTCTCTTCATGCGAAGCACCATCAAGTGTGTTTTTGCATTCTCAGTAACTCTATCTTAAACCCGCGTAGAGCCCAATGTTGGCAGCAACATTATTTGTGTTATGTCTAATGTGGTGCAAGGATCAGGCCTCCCAGCAACCTTGTGTTAGGTTATTCTCAGAGGCTATAGATCTCAGTGTGCAGACAGTGTACCAAGTGTACCAGGCACGACTGATATTAGAGCAATAACATATTATTCTCAATAAATCACATCTTTCGTCTAGGTTGAAAGCTACAATAATAATTATGTGCCGTGTGCAAACTGAAGCCGAAGGAAAATATGTCGTTTAAACATTTAATAAACTCATGCTAACTTAACACAATATATAGAAAGGCATTAACTATATGACACCCCCCCAATGATCCGAGGACGGTCAAGAAACAAGCCAATAATATAATAAAGGCATAACATGAAAGCAGAGTTCAACAATATTGAGCCAAACTAAATGTATGTATATGTATATAAAAATTAACAATACAAAATATGTATGAATGCCTATAGTGGCCAAACAAAAATGTAAAAAATCTCGAACTTGAGGCCTAATATAAAATCCCAGGCCTAGAACATATCATGTAAATTGTTCATAAGAAAAATGGCACCATTCAGAATTACTAAAAAGTCACGTGCCCGTATAGTGAAAGTCTTCAAAGCCACTCATGGATGGATAGAATATGCAAAATAGGTAGCCACAGCTTCCAACATGAAATCACTGTCATCATCTGAAAACAGTTCAGCCATCCAATTAAGCAATGGGAAAGAACATACGTGCTCCTCCAACACCGAACCCTCTAGCAACATCAGAGGACAACTCGGTGGGTTCTCAAGAACGCTATGTGCCAGAAACTCTTGCGCCGCTGCGGGGATGTCCCACTGACCCATTAGTCCATGCATCGCTGCCAAGGCCATAATCCTTTCGCCAGAACAAATTAACTTGTGAGCAACTACGGGGCCCATCAGGTGATTAAAATCGACTTCAGGAGATAACGGCAAGCAGAGACACAAATCAATGGCCCAGTCAAATTCGCAGCTCAGGCAATGAAACACAGGCTGGACACATGTGAAATAGGAAAATCGAAACGATAATCCAAATGCCGTGCTTAAGGTCGCAAGCGGCAAGGTGCCATAGTAATCAAGCATCCGGGTGTGAAACAGTGTCAGAAGGGGCTGAGCGGCAGGATGGGCATCCATGTTTTAGGAAGCAGAATAACACCAAAACGCCTGCAGCTAAAGCCAGCAAAACAGGGAATCCGCCAAACAAGCTCGAAAATATTGAATGGAAGAAAGCTGGGATAACACCAAAAATCTTTTCAAACGTAGTCACGAGACCACTGCTAACTAATTTAAAAAAATGAGCTAAGCCAGACGTGGAGGAGGCATTAAAGATCTGATGTACTAATTCACAGAAATGAAATGGCAAGTCAGTATTTAAAAGTGCCTGCACCTCTGTGAGTGTGTTAGCTATGTGAAGGACATAAGTTTCACGGGCCGAGCTCAGGGCCACTTCTTTTTGAGACAATAGAGCCCTTATGCGGCTCATACCATTGAACTCCGCTCTCAAGGTTGGGATGCGCGGCCAGATGGAATTCCCATGCGTGGGTGGATATAACACGTTCATGCAACACACCACACGTTCTGATACAGTAACCACATAGGCGATACCGACTATTAACCCACAACACTCCTCGTTATTCAAAAGCAAATAACTACCGTTTGTCAATAAAGTAAATGTGGGAACTATTGCAGGAACCGGTGTGCCTTTTAAAACACAGGCTAAATTAGGCCGGTCCTGATTACAAGAACCATGCAACTGGATGTGCCTGCATACCAGCGAGCTGTCAGGCGACTATGTGCATTCTTCACCATTCAGATTCACTTCCTTTCCATCCTTCAGGCATCTGTACGTGTATGGTAAAGACCATGCCTCATGTAGGAAAGCACTGCCTAGTGGTTCATATCTCCCTATTGCAATATAACGCATACAATTAGTACATTTATATAAAGCAAAAGGTAAAGTAATAACACCATGGATAAGCCATGTAGCAGCAGCTGCCTCAGCTACAGAAAAGGGCAAAGATTCTAACTTTTCAATGTGCAACATAGAAAACGATGCATCTCGCATAGAAAGCATGCGCTGCTTGTCAGTCAAATTAAACGGGGATGATACGTTCATGTAACTCCAAGGAACGCGACCAGCTTTCAGAGTCGGTAGTGTCCATGCAAACTGCATTACAGAACGCAATTGATTTTGTCCATGGTATAATACAGATACTTCATCATTTACAATGTCAACCACAGAAGAGACAATATTGTTCAACGTGTAAACTCGGGAAGAAAGCATGTTAATACTGTTATCGACAACTGCAAGCACTTTTTCCAAATTTGCTTGGTCAATCGCTCTTAGGCGTTTAGCAGCCTCAATTTGCGAAAATTTCCAAATTTCATTGTAAACTGCATAAATCCACCTTTTAGATCTACCCTTAGCTGGGCCTTTTATAAAATCATTCAAATCCACGTTTTCAGTTAACTGAGACAGATGTAGTTTAACTGCAGCTAAAGTGGAATGTCGTAACCAATTCTGACACAGTTTCCCCACAGAATAAGTGGTGACAGTATAATCATTTTCAAAACGGGGATCAGGTCTGACTTTTGTGAACCCTTCAGCCAAACCTAGAAAACGACGTTGGCAAGAATCAGCACTCCTATGTCACATCAGCCAACCCTTTGAATCCAAACTGGATATATTAAAGGACGAATTGTGCAATAGAGCTTGCAATTCATGAATGGACAATTCAGTATAATTACCCCACTCTGAATATTCTTCCAATTCGGGGATAATTGGTGTATTTAATTTTTTAGAAGTAGCCAATCCAAAGCATGTTGTTTGGGAAATAGACGAATTTAAAAACAACATGTGATTCGGGATGAGACATACACGATGCAAAGCCTCAGTGCCTTGTACCTGCCAATCTTTTGTACCCCAAACCAATTTAAGGTCAATTGTTCCTTTCCAAAACTCATAGCCATCTACAGCTAATCTTTCTAGAAAGGACTTCGAATACAGCAATTTTGTATCGGTAAGTCTAACTTTGGACATGGACTTTTGTGTCATTTTGAAATAAAACGACTCAGGATTTGATTGATTAAAATCTGTAAAATAAGAATATTTTTTCAGAAATGTAATGGAGCTGCCTCTCAACGGAGCAGGGCAATGTTCCCACTGTGTGTAATTTACAGCAACCCTCCTAGAATTTGTCTTATGCAAAAAATGATTACCATAATGTTGAAAACAAAACAAATCACCATAATTAATAGAATCTAAATATAAATCCTCAGCATCAAAGGCAGCATAGTATTTCAAATCAGAGAATAAAGCTTCTACGGCCTGAATATCCCAATCATCAGAACGTATATTTTGTTTAATCACATCCCCCATGTTTACTCTAAGCACATTCGGAACATTAATCACTTCAGTGGGCCCATGTATTTGAAATCTAACCGCATCCCACACAATCCCATCAAGGACAGGCCATGCAGTAATGTTGACTGTATTCAAGTTTCGTTTCAGTCTGTGTGCTGAATGTGAAGAGGAAAGAGGGGCCAATGTTCCATTAAGGTACCGAATTCCTGTTCTTTCTTTAACATAGTGACCATCGATCAGGCGGAAAAAATAAAACACAAAACCAATTGACATAAAAAGGTAAAATGAAAATAGAATCAACCAAATGTATGTCCAAGGGGGAATTAAAAAATGTTTTTTAAACAAGGTGGCATATTTTGCAATAGTTGAGGGTTTCTTTGAAAGCTCCGAAACAGAGTCAAAAGAGAATCTTGACTGGTCAGCCAAACGAGTCTGCAAATCTGGCATAGATAAGTCAGCAGGATAGGTGTAGTTCAGCTCATCAATGTTAGTAACAGGAATAGTATTTAATAAAGGACTGGATATAGCAGGCATCTCGAGGGACACCTCCGGTTTTGCACCAGAAGTAATAGCCAGCACAGAATGCCTCACCATGGAAGGACAGGATACAGCCGGTGTCATGCTATGAAGAATCGGCAACCCTGTGTGTCTTGACATTGTCAATAGAGATAAATCTGTTTTCCTTACGACCTGGAAGTGGTGGTAATATGACTGTTCTTGTGCCCTTCACTCCAAGAACTCGAACCGGTGTACGATATGAGGGACCAAACTCTTTATTGTTATCGATCGTCTCTCGAACCAGTTCTCCAACTTGGGGTAGCCAGCCAACTACCGGGATCTGCAACGCATCATCCGATGTGGAGGGCAAATGTTCCTTTGCTAGACTGTCTCTGGTCTTTTGTAGATCCTGTAAAACATTGCAATGTTCATCTACGTCAAAGGCCGTGGCCTGGGCCTTGCAGTCTAGACCGTCGAGGTCAGGGACGTACATCTTGGTACCAAAGAGCATTTCGTATGGGGTCCGCCCACCCAGAGACCTTCTAGGGAGATTATTAAGCGCACGCTGCACGCCATTGAGGTGGGCTAGCCAGTTTCTGCCAGTGCCTATAACTCGAGCTGTCAAAGATTGCTTTAAGTCACGGTTCATTCGTTCAACTACACTATTTCCCTCGGGTCTGTACGGAGACGAAAACTTGACTTGGACCCCCAACGAAACCATAGCATCCTTATACGCCTTAGAGGCGAAAGCCAGACCCTGGTCCGAATGGAAGGTATTCAGAAGCGAGCAAATCAGCTTGCAATGACTGCAGAATAGCTGAATGCTCAGGCAGCCAGCATGATTTGGAAAAAGATGGTTGTATCAAAGCATACAAAGGCTTGATACGCTGGGCATATTCCGGAATGTATGTCCTCCCGAAATTCAAAAAGCCCAGTAAAGATTGTAATTTTTTCAGTGTTGTCGGAGAGAGCGCAACTGTGCACACTTCTCCAGGAAGTGAGGAGCCAAACCTTTTCCTTCATTAGTTAGTTCGTAGCCTAGAAACAACACTGTGTATTCTGCAATGTGCGATTTTGCAAAATTCAACTTGTAACCCATGTCTGCAAAGTTACAAATAATACTGTTCACTCGACACAGATGCTCCCAAAGTTCGTCATCTGTGAGATAGATATCATCCACATAGGAACAAGCATCTGGGTCGATCCTCTCTAACAGAGAGACAATGAGTGCGGAAAATACGCCAGGAGTATTCTTATAGCCCATTGGAAGACGCCGAAACATTTTTTGGATCCCGCCGCATGTGAAAGAAGTCCATTGGGAACTTCATCGGTGACACACACGTTTCAATTACACCTTGATATTCCAATTGTTCAAGGATCGCTGCGACTGAAGCTTTGGCTTCACGTCGTCTGGGATATTGAGGTTGAGGCTGCGGCTGAGACCGTAAAGGAATCTCGTGGTTCGGGGACAATTTATCCCAGCCACACTGATTATGGTACACAGCCGGTGCAAGCGCCAGAGCCCACTCTTCTGCAAAGTGCAGCGCTTCCACTCTCGAAACTGTGTTCGCGAAACTGGGTAGGATCACCTCCTCCCCTCTTGGAGCTGCGAGCACAAAAGGTGGGGGCCAGTCAGCCTCCGAAAGCAAAATGTCATATGTAGACGAAAGATTTTCCCAAAATACCCCTTTAACGGTACGCTGTATGTCACCTTCAATTAACAGGACAATTTCAAAAAGTTTATCAGGGGGAGCAACTCCTGTATCTGCTGTTTCAATCACAACATAAGTGTCAGTCGCTGTCACCTTCAGTAGTGGACGGAGGGCCTCTCTCACTATGGTAATCTCCGCCGCACTGCCCAGCAAGGTCAGAGCCCACGTCGGATTCCGAAGCCGCGTTCTCACAACCTGGGGCATATCGATGCCCTGTCAAGGCTGCGACTTTCTTCTTGGCAAACTGCGGTCTCTGAGACGTAGAGCCCTCCTGTTTGTCTGCACCGTTGCGCGGGCGGGGCTGACCACGTCCTAGCTGGCCACCCCGGCCCCTGCCGCCCCCTCCACCACCGGTTGACGGAGCCGATGAGTCCTGAAAGGAACGAGGAGAGCGTTGGTCAGAAGCCTGAAAACGTTCAGGTGTCTTAATCATCGCGCGGTCGCGCAAATCATAAACACGTTCCGACTGCGCAGGCAACGGAGACGCAGGGCGCGAAACCTGTGTTTGTTGTTGTTGTTGTTGCTTACCCTGATTCTGTTTTTTAGGCCAATTTTGTTTTTTGGACTTGGGCTGAGCGTTTGCCTCCGAAGACTGTCCCTGGGGCTGCTTTTTCTCTTTTTTATCAGAAAAAGTTTTAAGACCCTTGGCATTGCGGCCAACCATTTTATAAGCTGCCACAATTATCCTTGCTAACTGACGGGGTTTGTCCGCGTCGGGAATCAACGCCAAGGCGTTAGCCACCTGGAAGTTCACTGCATCCCCCTTGACATTCGCAAGGATCAGATCGCAAACCACCTCAAAGGAGCAACACAGGCGCATACCCAACTCAACCGCAGACTCCGGTCCGTGATCATCCTGAACACGTTTAAGGACCCCAGACAGGTTGGACATAGACGGGGAGCCAAAGCACCTCGAATAGACTGCTGCAAAAGTCTTACCCCATGTTTCACAGTCGACAAGCTCAGGGGCCAAATCTTTCGGCAAACTAAGCGTAAGAATCCGGTGTTTTTCACCAGGATTCGTATTAGGAAACACAGCCTCCAGCTGGTCGAATTTCTCGGCAAGCCAGAAAGGAAAGTCATCCTTATCCTGGGGCTTCTTGCCCATTACGGAATTCACCATGACAGGACTGATTTTCAAACCAGCCTGACCTGCTTGAAGCTGCGCACCCCTAGGGGCTGCGCCTTGTTGGAAAAGGGATTGTGTACATGCAAGAATTGCACTAATTATTACCGGGCCTAACTCAGGCACATGAAAATCACACTAATCCAAGACACTGACATTATCTAGGCCAGGTGTCTACAACATTTTCTGTATTAAGAACTACTTCCGATCAACTCATTGAGAACTACTGAAGGCTAAACAACTTGTGCATTGTTACCAGAAACCCCTACGCCCATGTCCATAGAGCCAGATTCTATGTTTTGAACAACGTACTAAGACTAAGAACAATATGGAAGGGCTGCTATGTGTGTATGTGAGAGTGCACAGTCTTTGGGGGATTTCTGAACATGTGTGCGTATGAATGGGACATATTTATGTTGATGACTGAGAGCCTGGGTCATATGTACTTGCAGCACAGGACATACCTTTCGCCATGTGTGCCATGGTTACATGAATAATACAAACATAACATTTTAATTTGTTAAATGGGAGAAATTTAAAGTGCAGAAAAATATTCTGCCATGAACCTCATAGCAGGGAACATTTCTCTGGACTTCAAATTTCTCTCTTTTTACAAAATAACTGCATTTTTCCTGTCATACTTCTGGCACAATGTCTAGTAGCCACAGGGAGTAAGGGACCTTCCGTTTGTAAATGCAACACTTTGAATTGGAAGGAAATTGAAATGAAGAGTTAACTTTCTTACTAAGGTAAGTTTCCATTTTTTAATTTCTCCCTTTTCAAAGCATTCAGAAACATCATTTTGTTCACAGCTCCAATATTGAGCTGACTAGGGGCCCGATGTAGGCGGCCATTTACCGGCCGGTAACAGCCGAATTCGGCCGTTACCGACCGGTAAATGGGTTTTCAGATGTAGGGGGCGTATGTTTTACCGATTCTGTAAATGTACTGAATCGGTAAATTTACAGAATCGGTAAAACACCGAATCGGTATATTTACCGATTCGGTGAATCCACATGTAGGTGGCACTCCTAAGAGTGCCACAGGCCCTTCAGAATTGGTATTTTACCACCCAATCCTATTGGGTGGTAAAATACCGAATTCAGGTGTGCATGCACATCTGTGCATGCACACATATGCAATGTGACACACAGACCTGCCCTTAGGGCATGTATGTGTGCCACATGGCACACAAGTCCGGAATTGGGGTGCTGGAGGGTGTCAAAGTGACACCCCCTGCACCCTTGCTGAAATCGGTATTTACCGAATCGGTAAATACCGATTCGGTAATGCCCATTGATTCCTATGAGCTTCAATGCCCATAGGAATCAATGGGCATTACCGATTCGGTATTTACAGAATCGGTAAATACCGAATCTTAACGATTCGGTATTTACCGAGTCTGAATTGCCTACATCCCCCCCCCTCTATTTTACCACTTCTTAAATACCGATTCGGTATCATTCGGTATTTAAGAAGTGGTAAAAAAATATTACCTACATTGGGCCCCTAGGTCTTTTATTTCAGAGTCACATACCTCAGCCATTCAGTAATTCACCTCTAAGACCCAGTCCCAGGCTGGGGCATGATTCTGACTGTGCACTGCTCATTATCAGGCCCTTCTATCTGCAGCCTGATGAGAATAATGTTTAATGAATACAGCCTACACTTAACCGTTGAAGGTAAATATGAGCTTGTAGCTTGTGCTATTTAAAAAAATGAACTGAAGGCTGTGAGCTACTCTGGAGGTATCTAGGAGCTACCAGTGGCTAATAAATGACTGGTTACAGACACCTGATCTAGGCTGAGAGATTTGTGGGAAAATACAAATAGCAAATATACATTTTATTTGGTATTAAAAATAAATATAACTATATATATATATATATATATATATATATATATATATATATATATATATATATATATATATATATATATATATATATATGTATGTATATATATATATATATATATATATATATATATATATATATATATATATATATATATATATATATATATATATATTCATAAAATCTTTATTTCAGTTTATAATACCATAAAATATATAAACACATACATCCTTGTCAATGGTATTCGGAATAAAAATAATGGGAATGTTCCTTACATCAATCCTAAAGGACCAAATAATTCATATTATGATATAGAAACATGAGAGGAAATTGACAGGGGACAAAATTTCACTATTTGCATCTTAATCAAAAAATATTGTGGTATAAAGCTAAAGTGCAAGTGCATTAATAACTGTCAATTGTCGAGTTGATACAATGTACAACCCTTCTACTATAAACCAGTCTTTTAAGAGCCCTTTACCACATTTTACTATAAAATCAAAATAATAAACATTAAAAATACATTAAAATCAGATTTAGCAGTAATATCTTTAAAATTAGGAGAATCTCAATTCCTAGAACTCTAATTTGTTTAGGCTGTACCACTCGGGGATGCAGTCACAAGCCTATGCCTGGTTGCCCAGAACAGGCCGAGGAATTTAGCGACTGCACATACAAAGAGTATGTCAAAATACGAAGAGCTTTGTTAAAGCTGTAGGTCCCCAACTGTCTACATACTGGTGCCAGCCAAGTCCTTCTTGATCTGGTGTAAGCGGGACATGCAAAGAAAACATGGCCTATGGATTCATGCGTATTTGAGCAAGCTGGACAGCCCCTAGGCTGAATGTTATCAGCCAACCAGGAATTAGTGTGAGCATTAATGGGTAATATGATAGGGTTGGGTAGATGCACAGCTTGTTTTGCTTAGGTTATTCTTAGTTCTATGTACGTTGTTCTAGTTTGGTGGTGCTCAATGAGGAGGCGTCGAGTGCCCTACGACGTCGAGAAAACTGTGAAATATGTGAGACCAGATGGGCTCTGGTGTCATCCCTGATTGGCACACACTTTGATTGCGTTCCCTTAGTCCAAGAAAACACTTTCATTCAATGTTCGTTATGATCAACATTTATTTCATGGTTTACGTTGCAATTTATGTTATTTCATTTCAATGTTCTTCAAACTGATCTACATTCCAGATTCAGGCAAATATCAAGGCGTGTCCAATGCATTTCGGGCACTGACATAACGTGCCCTTCATCAGGGAATTGACACTAAAAATAACAGTAAACAAAGTATCAGTATTTGTGGCCGTATATCATTGTCATTGCTATACAGTTCAAAAATAATGCATACAAATACAGGTCATGTGTTTACTTTACATGTATATCATGCAGTTACAAAATTGGGCGGTGGTGTAGGAAAAAGCAAGTGGAGGTTTGTGGTGGGGTATGGGGATAGGAAAATCCGACGTTCACTTACATGCCTGTAGTAACGTTCTGTGGTTAATCTGCAAAAATGGGGAGATCGTCTAAGAAAAATTGTCGAGTTTACAAAGAAAATGCTGCGAGCGCTATGTTGAGTTGCAATGCGGGCGTTTAAACTAACCTGAGGGATATTCGAATGTGGCTTCTCGTCCGATCTGCCTTTCTCCGATTTGCCGGTGAAGCTGTTTGCTTTCGGCATTCATTATTTCAAATGGTTCCCGCGGTCATGTGGTTAGTCACGTGTGTGTGAAAGCAACGAAAGACTATCGTGTATAACCCGATATGAGGTTATAAGCAGGCGTTATGGGGGTGTAAAACACAGTTAAAGTCGTACTGGGAATCTTATTAATCCTAAAATGAGGTAGAAAGAAATGAGTAAAAAAATACGCTCATGATAAGAGAACGTGCTGATAAAAAAATCAAATGTTAGCTCAACGCGCTACTAACACTTCACCACACTCCCCTACCCTGAGATCGATTCCCCGTACTCTTCGTATTTGATTTTTTTATCAGCACGTTCTCTTATCATGAGCGTATTTTTTTACTCATTTCTTTCTACCTCATTTTAGGATTAATAAGATTCCCAGTACGACTTTAACTGTGTTTTACACCCCCATAACGCCTGCTTATAACCTCATATCGGGTTATACACAATAGTCTTTCGTTGCTTTCACACACACGTGACTAACCACATGACCGCGGGAACCATTTGAAATAATGAATGCCGAAAGCAAACAGCTTCACCGGCAAATCGGAGAAAGGCAGATCGGACGAGAAGCCACATTCGAATATCCCTCAGGTTAGTTTAAACGCCCGCATTGCAACTCAACATAGCGCTCGCAGCATTTTCTTTGTAAACTCGACAATTTTTCTTAGACGATCTCCCCATTTTTGCAGATTAACCACAGAACGTTACTACAGGCATGTAAGTGAACGTCGGATTTTCCTATCCCCATACCCCACCACAAACCTCCACTTGCTTTTTCCTACACCACCGCCCAATTTTGTAACTGCATGATATACATGTAAAGTAAACACATGACCTGTATTTGTATGCATTATTTTTGAACTGTATAGCAATGACAATGATATACGACCACAAATACTGATACTTTGTTTACTGTTATTTTTAGTGTCAATTCCCTGATGAAGGGCACGTTATGTCAGTGCCCGAAATGCATTGGACACGCCTTGATATTTGCCTGAATCTGGAATGTAGATCAGTTTGAAGAACATTGAAATGAAATAACATAAATTGCAACGTAAACCATGAAATAAATGTTGATCATAACGAACATTGAATGAAAGTGTTTTCTTGGACTAAGGGAACGCAATCAAAGTGTGTGCCAATCAGGGATGACACCAGAGCCCATCTGGTCTCACATATTTCACAGCATTAATGGGTAGACAGCCATATCTAAACTGAGTATACAGTTTCCTCTCTACCGACTCCTTGATGATGTCAAAAAAACGCTCAAGCCGTTTTCCAGATTTAATATCTAGAACAGCATCAGTTAGGCTACCTTGGCATGTTTTCAAGTAAATATTCTGCTCAACCCATGTCCAATATAGGGATTTAATTTGGTCCTTAGAGTATGAGGGCGGGAAACCCACAAGCTAATTTGGGAGACCAATAGCTGCCCGGGTATTGTTGACGTGTTTGATCCACCCAAATTTTTTTTTTATCCAATGCTAAAACTTTGTTAAAAGCAACGGCATAAAGGGCCAGATCGGGAGTGGAGACCAGTCTATACCAGAAAAGTAAAGGGCGCAATCTCACTTGGTCATTAATTGATCTAATACCGAAGTTCAATTTCAAGGGGAGGAGGGGGGGTGCTTTGGGTAAGTGATACCAGACTCCTAAGGAACTTATTTTCCACTTTCAATAGCAAGCTTGCGTCCACTGATTCCCAGAGTTTTGCCCCATAAAGCACACTACTAACTGCCTTGGAGCTATATAGTTTGAGGGCTGGGGCGACAGGCTTGGTATATGAAAGACAAAGCTCCCACCGCAAAGCCCCAGTTAGCTGTGAGAATTTCAGGTACATCTTGTCTAAATGGTTCTTCCAGATTATTTTATCAGGCAGTTTAATGCCCAAATACTCGAAAGAGCTGACCCCCTCTAACAGAACATCGTCTAGAACCAAATTTCTTTTAAAAGATTTACAGTGGTTCATCAACATCAATTTGGTTTTTGTAGTGTTGATGACCAAGCCCCTCATGTTGCAAAAGGCCTTAAATTGGTTCAGAAGCTTTTGAAGGCCCATAGAGGTTTTAGATACCAGGAGGGTATCATCGGCAAACAACAATGTAGCTGTTTTGTGGTTTGCCAGGAAGGGGGCATCAGCCTCAGTAGAGCACAGGAGATTGGAAATTTGGTTTATGTAAAGGGAGAATAGGGTGGGGGCCAAGACACACCCTTGGCCTACCCCCGTCGGATCTTAATCTGGCCGATGCGTTGCCCCTGTTTCCCCCACCTCACACAAGCAAAATTATTGTTGTGCAACCAATCAATGGTCCTAAAATTTCCAGAGGCATACCCATATTCAAAAGAACCTGCCAGAGTAGATCCCAGAGGACTAGGTCAAATGCTGTTTTAAGATCTATGAAGGCAAGATATAAACTGCCTTTGCCCAGCACAACTTCCTTCCAATATAGCAGGACAAGGCGGAACGCCTGGTCAACAGTGCTGGTCTTCTGCCGGAAGCCCGCCTGTAATGGAGAGAGGATATCATTCTCATCCATCCAAGTCTGGATTTTGGCTAAGAACGAGCAGGAGAAGACCTTTTGGGCACAATATATCAGGCTTATTGGGCGGTAGTTGGCGGGCTTAGACCTGTCCCCTTTTTTAAAAAATTGGTATCACTTCTGCTCCCTTCCAAGAATCCGGGATGCTTCCTCCTGCAGAAATATCATTGGCCAATTTCAAGAAAAAGGTTGTCCCGTTAGCCTTTTCGGCACGAAAAAGATCACCAGGGATTCCATCGGGCCAGGTGCTTTAGCAGGAATAATGGCATCTAGAGAACTCATGATCTCTTCCTTAGTAAATGTGATGGTACTTGTTTGAGCACCCAGATCATGGGGCATCTGGAATCTGTAAGAGGTGTTATCGGAGGAGTATAACTCCCCAAAATGTTTATTGCACTCTATTGCAGGGATGTTATTAGCCAGGAAAGGTGAGTGCACAGAGCTGGATTTTGACACAAGGAACCAAAATAGTCTAGAGTCCAGGTGTTCAATAGCATCTCCTTTCATCCCATTCCTTTTTCGCTCTGCCTTGGGCCTGATTGTATTCCTTTCTATTTTTACATATACTAATGAGGTCCCTGCTCTTGATCTCTGTGGTCAGCCTCCCTCTCGCAGCCCTACATTCTTTATTGAACCAAGAGTTATTTCCTAAAATCCTTTACTGCGGAGGCCTGGTCTTGTTAATAGAGACAAGAAAGAAACAAGCCAATCAATCAAAAAAATCCCTGTGGAGAGTGCTACAACTGCTCTGTGAGGGCGAGTCCCTGTTTATTGTTTCTAGTATCATTAAGTGCTTGGCGAGAGTTTCATTAATCTTTCGGATCTTGGATTCATCAGTCAGGACCGCAGGCCATTTGAGCCGACGCTTATCATTTGTAGGGATTAACTCCCTTGTGCTTAATGGTGATATATTGCCCTCCCCAATACTCCCCCAGAGATGACTAATTGTTAAAAGTAGGGAACTATGATCACTATCACAAGCCAGAGCTATAGACATATCCCTTACTAAGGGCCACAGAGTCAGATCCACTAATATATAGTCAATCCTACTTGACCCGTTTGATCCCATGTAGGTCATTCCACCGCCTCTATCTGAGCTGGTTTGGCCATTGGTGGGCCTTAACGTGTATTCTAGGGATATCACGTTCATTTGGAGGGCAGCTTGTGACCATTTTTTAATTGGAGATAGTTCAAGAGGGGGTACCATCCAGGCTTTTTCCTCCACAATTACATCAATAGCCTCTACCCAATCCAATGGCACAAATGTGACGTTGAAATCACCACCAATAATTAATGGGTGGCTAGCATTCCTACTTCACAGTAGGTTGTCCAAGATAGAAATAGTGGACGAACTGCCACCTCTAGTGCTCCTGGCATATACATTGTAGATGTCAACGGATTGGCCTTTACCGTCTGTAAGCCTAATCCCCAGAATATCTGAACAGTTAGTGGCCAGCTCCTTTACTTCGCAGTTTATAGTAAGATTTACTAAAGTAATCAGCCCCCTGAAGCCCGGCCTTGTTTAGACGGTATTGCCGGCTTAAAAAAGGTCTTGAACCCTGGTATATAGGTTGGGGTCTGGAACCAAGTTTCCTGGAAAAGCATATTTATTGCCGGGTGACGAGGTCCAACCAGACCGGGTAATCGAGCTTCCTACTTATACCCGCCAGGTTCCAGGACAAGATTTTCATCATTTCCCCACGACCTTCTTGGGGCAGGGTTTGAGGGAAAGATGGTAAGTTCAAGATAGGCACATCTCCACTGTCAGTCATTGTGACTAATTCATTGACCTCAGGACTTTCACTCGAGGCTAATATGAAGTCAGGATCTTGGGTCATCTCTGGTGAGCAAGGCATGGACTCTTGGTCAATCTGGTGAACATCATAGTGTAAGTGCAGGGAATTAATAGGAATCATGCAGTCTGCACTGGATATACTCTCTTGGTTGTTGGGTAGTACTAGGGACAGTCAGTCGTTCAATGTAAATGTAAATGTATGTATACTTGTAAAGTGCACTATCACCTTACAGGCATCCTGGCGCTGTATACCGATGTGGAACCCTTCCTAGCTTTCCCTGTGAGATGCCGCCTACTGGGCACCCCCAAGGTGTAGCCAGGCATCCCAGCGCTTTGGGGCCGTTGTGGAGATTAAGTAAGCTATTGCCCAGAGTTGCATAGTGGGACCCATGATTAGAGTAGGCACCGAGGCGAGAATTATCCAGTCCGTGGACATTGAGCCCAAGACCCTGCCGCGTCGGGAATTGAACCCTGGTCCCGGGTCAGACCTCTGCATCAGGATCTGCCGCTTCTAACCAGTGAGCCACACTTATCAATGAGAGTGATGAGGTGGGGGTATCCACACGTTCCTGGCTCAAGTTATTATCTTGCCTAGTGCGGGGGGAACAGTCAATCTCAACCTAATTTTCATAGGAGTAGATAGGGAGGATCTAGCTTCAAGGGCAATTAAGCCATGCACAAGGTGGTCTGTGGCTAAGGTCAGCTCGATTGCATCAACTGGGCTCTGATCCTGGATACTCCTTTTAGCATATATAATGTCCTCTCTAATTATTGCTCTACACCCCCTGGTATGTCTCAGCCAATGTATGGCTTTGTTTTCTAGGGCTTCCCCATTCTCGTTTCTAAGGCAGGTGGTCTCTATTTTGGGAACATTAGTCATAAAGATTGGTATTACTGATGGGGTATTTGCCACATGATGTAATGCCTGTAGTGATTTGTAATGTGGAGGTACGCTATTGTAAGCTGGGTTGCCTGGCCTTGTCGGTAGGCCATTGCCTGCCCAGTCCAGTGGCAGACCCACAAGTCTCCTGCCTTGTACACCCACTGGCCCATATTGACCTAAAGGAGCCCTAGGAATTACTCCAGTTCCATTTAACCATTGGTTATCTACGTCTAGGGGCAACGTATTTAGGTTAGTTTGTTTTTCATAGGAGGTTTCGGGCCTCATTATTGAACCAGCCTGGGTAGATAAAGCAGTTGGTGGAGGGACTACTGATAACTGTGGATCTTTACTCTCATCTAATTTTTGACTAAGTTTGGAGACTAGCGTGGTGAGTGCCTTGATACTACACTTTAAAACTCCTATTTCCTTCAAAAGATCAAGATTTGATGGTATGGTACCACTACTGCCTTCCCCTACCCCTGTGTAGTTTTTAAGCTTAAATCATTGCTCTCTAGCTGTGCATTATCCAAATTAGTATACATTTTGGCTACAGATGTTTCATCACTGAGGGGGCAAAACGATTATTCAAAGAAATTTCTTCTAATATTCCAATTTCCCCGGGGTAAGAGGTACTTGATAGGTTTCGAATACTAGGGGTAGCTTTATTACTCTTAGCTACGACTGGGGGCATTTTTTTTTTTTTTAGCAGCTTGCCTAAATAATTTGGGAATATTCCCATACCCAGTATCAATTAACCCACTTCAATTATTGGAAATAGGAGGTTTTGTCTGGATAGTTTTAGCAAGCGGGCCTTTGGGGCTTAGAGCAGGTGAAGTCAGCAGAACTTCACAATCATTGACGATATTTTCTATACGGGCAAGAATTTCCTCTCCAGTCCCCCTTTGCCGTCTAGACTCTCAGTCTCTTGTACTGTTGCCTGGGCGCGTTTTTTTATCGTTTCTTACTAGCGCCTCCCAGCCCTACTTCAATCCCTTTCCTTTTCCCCATTGTGACTGGTGCTAGTCGGCAGGGATGTTACCAAAAGTAGGGACAATACACAACAATATCAGGGAACTAATACACAAAGAGGTGTTATAAAACGAGGTGTAAATCCAATTTGAAGTCCAAAGTGGTCCACGTTTAGTCCCGCCTCATGAAAGCTAACAACATTGACAGTACCTTTTCCAAGTGAGGATGGCCAATACTTCTGAACCCGCAAAAGTCAAGGGGGTGGCATATCTCGGCCTCCTTCGGGCGATGACGGGCCCGCCCGTGGCCCACCTGTGGCCCGCCCGCGCGCGTTCCGCTCCGCGGGTGTAGTGAGGCATTTAAATGCACTGGCGGCTGGTGCGCTCCTCCCTCCAGGGAGAGCGCTGGTTCCTGGGAGACTCAGGTCCGGCAAAAGGAGCAGCAACAAGGTGACCCACGCCGCATGTGTAGTGAGGCGCTTAAATGCGCTGGCGGCTGGTGCGCTCCTCCCTCCAGGGAGAGCACGGGTTCCTGAGAGACGTAGTTTCCCCCACTCAGGTCCGGTGTTCTGTAATTATAATGTGTTTAAAAATAAACACCATCATAGTTCTAGGTAATTTAGTAAAAAAGAAACTTCATTCAGGAACTAAAAGGGACAGTCTAGTGTGTGTTTTTAAAAAAATATAACAGTCTGAAAAACATTAATTTTCAACATGTCATTTAAAGAAATAATGGTGGCTAGCGGAGCAAACTGTCGCACAATCCAATGTAGCTTAAAATATTCAAGAGCATAAATTAGGTTCACAGTTGCCCACCTCAAATTATCTTTCACCACCACTAGAACTACAGATAATTCAACATTAAACAGAAAGTTCTGAGAGGCAACACGAACAGCATGAAAAATAGTAAAGGCATAATTAACAGACAGGCACACATGAGACCAGAGGTTGTCTTTGTATGTTAGATCGTTTATTTCAAATGATTTGTTGGAAAGCCAATACAGCCAACGCGTTTCGCCCATATCCTGGCTTCTTTAGGGCATCCAAGAAGTAAAACTCTTCGGTATAAGTGTTCAGTTCCAGTTTAATTTAACATTAAAAAGACCCAAAAGCTGTATTAGAAGATTGATTTCTGTATTCCAGTGTTTTCAGGTGGATATAGAAATTGTAATTCTCCAATGAATAGCTGTTTATCGCGACTAATGCACAAACACACTAATGATGTGGAGCTGTCATCCACATCTTAAACCGGACCCGTATCTGGTTCCGGCATCCCATCAATGTGTGTTTTTGTGTATTACCGGCAAAACCATAACCAAGGAACTGGAGTATGGATACCTCGTTGTCCTATGATATTCAAGTGGTACCTATAACCTACAAAAGGAGACGCCCTTTTGTCAATTGTTTTAAAGAGAGAAAAGCTGCTCTGGGGGCCCAGCTTGGATCCTCTGCTCGAGTTAAGGAGCCCAAAACTGCTCCTAATAATCAACTGTGGGGGAAAAATAACACTGGGCAGAGACTCTTCACTATTGGACAAGCTGCTCACTAAAATTGATAAAACATTTAGGTTAACCCGAACAGCCACCCTAGCTCAGGTGCAGCTTGAATTTTGCGTGGAGAAACAATTGGTAGTCAAGACAGGGTCTTATTTTAAACTGTGCCACAAGATAGCCTAGATGATGTAGCCTGCAGAGCGATAAACTACTCAAGTAGTAACTCAGTCAATTCATGGGCATTATTTAGAGGAGGCCCTAGATGCATTGTCAACAGGTGAAATCTGGAAACTCTACATCTCACAGCACGTATTCAAAATGTTGATCAACAAATGCCAAAAGTCATTGTCCTGGCTAGAAGACAATACATTACTGGCAAGGCAATCAAACTTCTAGACGGTAATAAATTCCTAGGGTGATCAAACACTCCAGGCTTACATATCGAGCACTTTTTCAAGTTTAAGAACAAGTTTATGTCACTGAGGTTCGGGGACTTTTCAACATTGGAAAACATCCCTAAGTGGCTGAGAAAGAGTAAGGGAAAGACTTGCTGGCTTTGCAGGCATCGAAGTGAATCAGTAATACACATTTTCTGCATTTTCCCTGCCCTTCTAAGGCAAAGAAAGGTCGTTCTGTGCAGCCAATTCAACAGTCCAAGAATCGGGTAATGCAGACTTCTTGTTGTTGGGGTCCTGAATCCTAAGAAAAGTGCACTGAGCATCCAGTTTGTCTAAAAAAAAAACATTACAATCATGCTACGAGAAAGTCTGTAGGTGGCTAACCCATAGAATTGTGACTCTCGGTCTGCAGTAGATTATAAGAACTCTTCATAGTGATACTTAAATGAGCTTCAGTGTTGAAAGATGGCTAGGCAGCATTTAATTTAACGTACGGGATCCTGACTCACCCTGCCCGTTTAGCTACTTGCGATCTTGATGAGATGGGTTTAGATCTGCTATTAATCCACTGTGTGCCTTACCTTGCCTAGATCTCCATTTATATCTGTTTACAATGGTCTTAAGCTGATTGGATTTGTTGCAGTACTCTTATATTCTCTTACACATGCTTTATGTAGGAAACTCAAAACCTGGCTATTTGAAACCCTGCCATTCTCAGCAGTTTGCTTCTCTGTTTCTTGTACATTATAGCAGCGCTGGAAATCCTTGACTGGGTAGCCAGCACTGTACAAATTCGAATAATAATACTCATGAAGTTGCGGCACAGGGCACTGAAGCAACACTTTGACTCACTCAGTTAAGAGTCTGCTCTGCACGTTTGCAGTGTTTACTTACTTTTAGAAAACTAGTAGTGGTTTTTAATCAGATGCATTCATATTAATTGTACCAGTTTTATCTTTTTACTCACTTCCATATGAATTGTTATTACATGTATTGGTGTTATTTAATCAATCATGATCAATAAATCATTATTCTCAGACAAAGTGCAAATGTGTCAAAGAAGGCTCCCAGACTTTATTACTCTGATGGAGCGGACTTTCAGATTTTTTTCTGAAAAGTTTGTGACAGATGAAGCTTTCGTGATTTTTATTTATACTAATGTTTGTTGCATGATTTGCATGTTTACTGACTCAACCTAGAGTAATATACACCAACATGAACACGCGGGTAAAACTATTTGTGCTCTTGTTATGTTTGTTGTCTATCCTTGATTAATATATTTACTTTGTCTTTTGTTTATTATTTACTAACTGCAGCTGTTTTGGTAATAATAGCAAGTGCATTCTTTTAAATGTGCTTTTGTTTATTTATTGTCGTCTTATGTGTATGTGTTTGTTTATTTGTTTGTATGCAAAACTAGGTAACATAGCTAATGGGTTAATCTTAGTGGAGAGGCTGGGTAACAGAATAATTATCATTTCTTGAATTAAATATTGTCTTGTGTTTCTTTGCATACTAGACACCCTCATTGCATTGCATACAAAATGGCTTGAGGCCTTCTTCTAAAATGGATGACAGAAAAGCCTGACCAGAGTGAGCCTTGCACAGCTACGCAGGAATGAAAAAAAATATATATATCTTTCTACATTAATTCTTGGAGAGAGGCTTGCAAACAAAGGCTGTGTGGAAGCTTAGGATATTTGGTTCAATTTGTTCCTTGGTCAAGGCCGTACTTGTCGTTCGGCAGTGGAAAGACGGAAAAGCATGAGCGGACGAAGGAAGTTTTTGCCTTAGTTAAATGTTACTTTCTTCACACTCATGAACAATAGTACTTTTGAAAAGTGACTCTGGCAATGTGAGAGACGGATGATGACCGCATCGAAAGACATTCAACAACCAATGAAATCCCGTTCTGCTTGAATATTTGTATTCTTTTAGTTAGTTTTAGATGGGAAAAATACTATAAGAATTGCCCCCTTGCTAAGAGCACTGTTCGATCGATCCTGTGCTCCAGAGACGCTGCCAGTTTTCCCTTTCACGTAAGACTTAAGAATTTTGCTTTACTTACAGGTTTTTTCCTTTAGCTAAAATAGGGAAATAGGCTATGGAGAATTAAACAAATATCTGTTTGAGCTTTTCTCATGCTGTTGTTGGATCTATGATTTGCTAAACTTTTGTGCCACTAATGAATTAAAATTGAAATAAAATTGCTAATAAAGAGTTAAGCTTTCTTTATGAAATAAAATTTAATAAAATGAATTTTTGAAATGACAAGCTGGTCTTGATCGTTTCTTTGTGTTACCATTAGTTAATCCATTTCCTTTATATGTGACTTAATTAATGAATCTGTTAGATTTAAATAATTAGGTCATATGATTCAGTAGGTCAAAAATACTAATTTTGCTAAGAATGGGCCTAGTGATAGTTTTATGAATATTGGTGAGTATCTTGGTGTAGAGATTATATATGAGACTGAATTTCTTTAGACCTGCTGGATCAACTCCGTGGGACGAAAGCGATTCTAGCCTTGTCATTGTTTTAACTTATTGCAGCAGTGTGGACTTATTCCAGCACTCAGGTTAGGTGTGGGCAATAAATTAATCATGTTACAACAAGCCATTATACAGGAACAGTGTTTTGTCTGGGGGCATTTCTACATAGGATTGTACATTTTCTTTTAGAAATCACAAAGTTTACTCCAAACCGAATTGCTTGGTTGAGGAAACATAGTGGGCATAATAAATACCTGAAAAAATGCATGTGTTAAGGTAAAGTGAGAACATGTACACAAACGTGAATCACAGCAAAGTTCTCTGCAGTGAAAAAAAACATTCTCCGTTTGGAGTTATAACTTTCGCAGGATTTGAAAAGTTGCTGACGAGTTATGAAAAATAATGCACAGGTGCAGAGATAGCTTTAGATATATACAAAACAGAAACAGTTGTTGTAAATACTTTATTTGAGTCAAATAACCATACACGTGCAAAGTAAAAGAAGTGGTAGTACATTTTAAGATTACAAACATTAAAATACACATATATAGTATCACATTCAGAGGATCCATGTAGGTACTATGTCACACGACTTCACACGACTTCCTCCATTTCAGCAAAGCATTAACAACAACAACCTCTGAAAAAATTGCTAAGATGGGCTAGAAAGGGTCCGCCATGTTGAAAACCGTCTAAGCACACATAGATAAGTCAATTGTTTAAAAGCGCTTTTTCAATTTCCAATAAAATATGAATAATAAAGAAACAAAAAAAGCTAACATAAAAACCATTACAGATAAAATCCCCATTTATTATGTTTCCTCTTCTGGTAGAAAGTGGATTGTGCCAATAGTTAATGTGATATAAGGAGAGAGAGAATTTCACTCAGTTTATTACTAATTGAGCCTCGTTAATGCAGCCAAGTTTCTCTGTTTCCATTTCGATGTGCTGGCGTTTCAGTCTTAGACACTTAGGCCGTGGATCATCATCAGAAAGATTTAGTCAATATTTTATAGTTTGCTAGGCCCTAAAGTTTACTGGGGGGGGGAGGGGCAGGTTAACCAACCGTCAACATTTTGTAAACAAAAATGCATTTAAATAGAAAGTGCAAAAGTCTATGCAAAAATAAAAATCAGAAGGCATCTTTTGGAAGGAAAAAGGCTGCAAAGGGAATATCTCCTGAAGAGAGGTAACCCTACAGATCTCAATAATAGAGTTCAAAGCGTTCTCAATTGCTGGAAGCTTGAGTGCCAACTTACTCTTGGAGCACACGCTGATATAAATTTGCTAAAGTATAAGTTGAAACATTTAACACATTCCCCGTTCTCAGCATCCAATCGGAATTCAACAAACCTCTGGGATCAGGTAAACGTCAGTTTCTCACGTCTTCATACTACCCCATAGAAAAAAGTTTTTGAAAAGATGCTTTGTTTACTAACATCTTGCGTTTCAGACAGTTCTTCCCATGAGTCATGCTTCCTGCTATCTGCGCTCCTCCCATTGAGAACCTCTCTATCAGTTGTCTAATACTTACCAAATGCCTTTTCTCTAACTAACAGAAGGCTTCTGAAAAGTTATAGCATCTGATCCGGGAGAGAAAAACATCTTGTACAAAACAACAATTCAATGTGGAAACAGGCTTTTGAATGCTAATATATAACTCAGTGCTAATATGGCATCAGTAGTTAGGCTAACTTAAGTCATTACCTTATGTTACTTCACTTGTATGCTTGCAACTCCAACGCCTCACCGCCAAAGCTGCATCACCTCCCCTGCATCAGTAAGGAACCAAAGCCTCACCTCCCATGTGGCAGTAAGTAACCGACAACACACTTGCTTCAGTGATGCCTCACCTCCCCAATGCCGTGGAACGTCATTTGTTTTACATCATTACATGCGCTCAGCGCCGAACTGCTGAATTAGTACATGTCGCAAAATCGAGACAGCCCCAGTTGGAGCTCTTTATTCCTAAGAGCTATATTTTAAAGTGATATTTTCAAAAGTGATATCTTAAACTGTGTATGTTGGATTTTTGTCGGTTTGGTTTTGTTTTATTCAGATAAATATTGGCTATTTTTCTAAACTGGCGTGGACTAATTTTGCACTGTTTTCACTGTGTTACTGTGTGTGTGTGTGTATACAAATGCTTTACACATTGCCTCTGAGATAGGCCTGACTGCTCCTGCCAAGCTACCATGGGGGTGAGCAGGGGTTATCTTACCTGTGTGACTCCCTTCCCCTGACCAGAGTGAGGGTCCCTACTTGGACAGGACGCAAACAACTGCCAACTAGAGAACCCATTTCTAACAACAAGCCAAAAGGGTTTGTGAAAACTTTGAACGTTTTGTGGACAGATTTGAACACGTTCTTCAATGTTGTGGTACTGAGTGATTTATGGGCTGGGTGCCATATAGCTGTGCAATGGTCTTGTATAGAACCTCCAAGAGATGCACGTACCATGCACCCTCACCAGTAGTGATGACAAAGAAAGAAGAGGTGATTACCTTTTTGAAAGGAAAGGTTTCAGTGAGAGACATTGGTTGGTTAAAAATTAATAGAACTACTCAAGAAAATAAAGAGTCAGTGCATGCTTATTATGATGATTGTTACAGGTGTTCAAACAGCACAGTGGACAAGAAAATCCTGAAAAGGTGATATGGTAATTTTTGTGTTACAGTTCATTCAAGGGTTGCAACCACCAGAAATGACTATGCACTGAGGAATCCAAAATACTATAGCGATGAACAAGAGATGACGCAGAAATAGCTAAAAGAGAAATTCAAGCTGGTACAAATGAAGCTGCCTCAGAAAGCATTTCAAATCAGCCATATGTAGGAAATGTCGGTGAAGTGCAAGGTGTTGGATTTCAGAATGAAGAACAAATGTTCCAATTGATTTAAATTTAAGGGTAGATATTGCAATGTTGACAAAATTGACTCCCTGTCACTATTGTAAGGAGCTCAGGCATTGGAAGAGGGAGTGTAGATAGAATCCTAATTGAGTAAGTGGTGATATACAAATGCAAGATGTAAATCTAGTCCAAATGCACAATGTTCAAGTTCAAGTCCCAGTTCCATGAATACACACACCAAATCAGTTATAGGTCCCTATGGTGCAGGTTCCGCAAGTTCCAATTGGCCAACAGAGCAATATAAACCAAATATCAAGAGCAAATTAAAATCCGTTCTAATATCAGAACCCATTTCAAAAGTGCCCTATGTTTGAAAATGACAGCTTTGATTCTGACAATTCACAATCACAGTGCCTGAGGGGGGAGGAAGATTGCATACTTGGAGCAGTCTTAGAGGTAGACCAGAGTAGACCATTTGTAGAAGGAGAGGTAAATGGCCCCCAATTGTCATTTTTAATCGACACAGGTGATACCTATTTGACTGTTGAACAGCGGAGGCACCAGATCTACTCCTCTCGGGCAAGAAGATCCAAGTTGTGTGTGTCACAAATAAGCAAATAACCTCCCAGTTTTGTAAAAATAGGTTAATTTGAGGAAGATCACCAATTTGTTGGTGTGATTCAAGTCCTGTAAATCTGTTAGGAAGGTATCTTTTGTGCAAGTTAAATTGCACAATTTGCCACACACCAGACAGTGCTGAATTCCAAACACATGAAGATGTTAAATTCAAATGGCCAGACAAGAATGTCAGCATTTGTAAAGCGCACAGCTACCTCCGACAGAGGTGTCCCGGCGCTGGGGGCCGTCGGGAAGATTAAGGAAGCTATTGCCCAGAGTCTCATGGTGCTGGGCTAACCTGCCGCCGGAGCCGGGGATCGACCCGTGAACCCTGTGGTCTGGAGTCAGGCACCCTGGCCGCTGCGCCACACCTCTTCCACAAGGACAGCTGTTTGATTGTACCCTGTATAAGCAGTTGAGGATTTATGTGCTGATTTACGAGATACTGTGAAATAAGAAGTATGGGATTTTTCAGGAATAGACATCGGGCCAATGAAATCATTAAGACAATTTCTTAAAGTGCAGTAGCTACTTCCAGTGAAGACATTTGCGCTAATTATATGAGCGCCTCTGAAATTGGAATTTAAAAAAAAAAGGGGTGCAGATAAAGTTGGCAATGAGACATAAAAAATGACAATCTAATAAAAAGTATTTAATAGCTGCTTTAGCATTTAGTCCACAGTACACTGACCATGGCTTGCTTTAATTGAGGTTCACAACTAAGGTATATATCAATGCAAGTTTAAACCAATCCTTATACATTAACGAATCTCTAACCTCAACTTCCTATTAGGAAGGCTTGACGGATAAAGGTAGGTTTGAAAATGTCCTAACCAGTCTTTAAAATAACAAACTAATGGTTTCCCCTTTAGATACTCACAATTCCTTTCCTCAGAAAACTCACTGCAGTTAAAAATAAGTTTTTAGTTCTAATGATAGCATAACAGCATGCAAGCAGTCTGGGATCAGCACATTCCAAAACAAAATAAGAGTGTGTGCAATTAAGAGGGTCACCGGGGAAACCAGTCTAACACTGGCAAAACCCTGCCAACAGTGTAGCAAAGGTCAGGTACTACCGTGACCCAATGAAAAATCTTTTTTGTCTAACTCCAGGCCTTTCGTCCAACCTGCCCTCTGTGCAATATGTCCACAGATGTGGTCCCAAACCTGAGACATCAAGACCACAAAATATGGCACCTGCTTTGACTCCCGCCTTACTGCCAGGTGTGCCACATTAAGCTCTTCTGGCAAGTTGCACCCCTCAATGGAGATCTCTCCGTGTTAGGAGGATCATTTTGCCACTGCAGAAGATGTTGCAGCCGCAACACCATATAGTGGTACTCAAAATCAGGTGCAACAGCCATCCCCATCAAACGAGGATTTAAGCGTTCGTGTTAGGAATGGGGTCTTTGGATGGCAGTTTTTTTCTATCCAAGTAGGCGCCCTACCTTCTAGTGAGAATAAGGGGATTTACACTTCTACACTTCTAAAACAAGTCCTGCTCGCTCCGTTGGTAGCTTGGAACGAGCAGTCAGATTTATCTCAGAGGCAATGTGTAAAGCATTTGCACATATCACACAGTAATACAGTGAAATCACTACAAAAGGACACTACACCAGTTTTAGAAAAATAGCCAATATTTGTCTGTGTAAAATAAGACCAAAATAGAAATCCAACTTACAGTAATCAAAATACAAGTATTGTAAAAAATAGACTCAAAATACTGTTACTTGAAGTCAATAGCTCAATTCCGGGCTATCGTTTTGTTGTGAACATACAAATCCAACAGTTCAGGCCAACCGCGAGGTTGTAGGCCAGCTACCATGTCGGGAAGACACACAAACAGTAGCTTGGAAACACAAGATGGCGTGCACCTTGTGATGAGCATTTTTGGCAGGTGTCATTTCTGGAGGTCAGTGCAGGAGTCGTCAGGACCTTGAAATCACACGCGCTGCAGAACAAACTCTGTGAGGTTGAGATCAGGAGAGCTGATGCTGATGCTGCGATGCAAAGTGGGACAATGCGTTGTGCAGTGCCCATAGGTCACTGTGCATGTAGGGCTGCATAGAGCTTCTCCCTGGTTATGGGCTGATCCAGCTCCTCAAGCATGTCCTTGGCAGGCGGGCTAGACCTGCCAACCTCAGGTATTCGATTATCTGACATTCATTGATGTGAGCTTGGGTGCTTTGCCATCAGCCCACAGCGCCAGTGATAGTGGTGATGCAGGGTCTATTGAGTTCCCTGGGGAGGAGCCAAGACAGTAGGGCTCAGTCTTGACCCCATTCCGGTGCAGTTGACATTGAAACATCCTGTGAGTGTATTTATCTGAACTATGATATGCCTCAATCACCTGACTTCTACAAGGGTCTTTGCATCCTCCATGTCGAGGGGCAGTCACACCTCCAGGTAAGCCAACCAACGTTCTCCTTCCTGAATCTCCTTTTCCATCTGTCCAGCCACTTCCACTATGCGGCCTATGGTAGCCATACCACCACCTGCATGCCCTCCTGCTAGGTTGCTCTTTTTGTTGCTGACCCCCAGTCATCCTCAAAGTATACAGTTACCCATGTAAGTCACCTTGTTACACTTAGCTCATTTGTCTTTGTTGATGCAGAAATAGTCCAGCCAGCTATTGAAACCAAGTTGTGGCGATTAGTATGAGCATATCCTGGTCTGCGGGTGACGGAGCTGCCAAACCTGAAACTTTTAAATTGGCAAATACGTTCAAGTGTGTGGACATTCTAACAGGTGGGTAGTCCTTTGCTAGGTGCCTATACGTCTGAGAGGACATCACACAGGTAAAGTCTCCTGTCCAGGCTATGGGGACCCCAGATATGGCACTGTTAATTCCCATAGCCTAGGGATAAAGGTAATGTTGTCAATATTGGGGCCCTAAAGTTTGAAGAAACAAATAAGAACACTGTTCAGTGTCTCCACTATCATTAAATACCAGGTCCCTGCTCTAGTCGCTAAATACTAAGGGCGTCATTTTGTTAATTAAAATCGAAACTTCCCTTGGAATAGGAGGAGTAACCTGCAGAGTATAGTAATCCCCTTTATTTCGCAGCCAATTTAGTGTGTTCCTTTAAGGTGAAGTGTGTTTCCTAAAGAAACACTATGCCTCCATGGTGCCTCCTAATGTAGGAAAAGAACTGTTGCCTTCAAACCCAAGGCCTTACAGCTGAGTAGAGTAATCTCTTTTGTCATCATAGTGTGTCCCCCTAGCAGGATTGAGAGCCAGCCCATCACCTCAATGGCATACAGTGTGCTGCATTTCTCCATGAGAGCATTGATTAAAAAAAAACATTCCCCCCCAACCCTCCGCTAACTGACAATCGTGAAGACCTCTATCCAGAGAATGTTAGCAGTGGGTCAAATCATGCAAGGCTGTTGCATTCTGACTCTTTACCCAATTAAATTTGGTCTACAGATTTGTGCAACGTCCTGGCCCAATTACCCGTCCCACCCCAAAGCAATCTCCATGGAAAACTGAAGTAAAAACCTAAACAGTATCCCAACCATGCAGGACAAAACCGCTCGTTGACCGGTCAGAGTACCAGTGCTCCAGAACCTTAAAGATTATGGCCATTGTGGCATCAAGCAGGGGTAAGAGCATAGGCAGCACAGATGTAGCACCATCCCACCTCGTCCCCCACATATCTCATAGCTATTGAATATAAAAGAATTTCATAAATGTCAAGTACCATAATCAAGGCCATCCTCCAACGTTACCTTTTGACGATAGTCACAATCCTGTGATTTAGTCCTTCTCAGCCTTTGAAAATTAAGGTTCCATCAGTGGTATCTTTGATGCGCAGCGGAGACCGCTTTGACAGTGGAGTGTCATGATCTTCCAGCTGCTGCGCTCCACTGTCAGTGGCACGCTGGGAGCCAGTACATTTATTGCACCCACGGCCACACATCCAGTCAGTAGGATTATTGTCCTTGATATCTCTAAGCTTTGCTGGGCATGGGGGCTTGTATTTCAGTCCTTCCTCCTGGAGTCTTCTCATCACTGCCTCAAAGGAAGTTCTTCTTTTTTTAACCTGTCAAGTATAATCCGGATAAATATGTATCGCCGCACCATTGTAGTGTGCTGAGCCTCTCTGGCAGGCCCTTTACAGTATAGCGTCCCTATCAAGGAAATTGTGGAAGCGTGCTTTGATTTTTCACGGTAGAGCGTCAGGTGTTGGAGGTAGTAAGAGTGCCTTATGCTCTCACTCCACTAAGAAATAGTTGTGTAGGCCCTTGAGCCTCAGCACGTGGAGAATCCAGTCCTCCAGAAATAAGTTCACCGATGGGCCCTTTACTCTCTCTGGGATGCCCAGGAATCATAAATAGTATGCTGGGAATTTGCCCCCACATTTTCGGCCCTCTCCTGCAGCACTCTCATTGAGTTCTGAAGTTTGATCACTGTCTCCTTCAGCTCATTCTTGTGCGTCTAGATCTTCATCACTGTGTTTTCCTTTGCCATCATCATATCAGAAAGCTTATGGAGATCCGTCTTCAGTAGGGTCATTCCAATTGCCACAGCATCCATTGCCCGGCTGGAAGCAGTGATAGATCACATTAGGTCCAAAACCGATGGCTCTGCAGGGCAGCCCCCTCCAGCATAGGCGCAGGGGGCTCCGATCTCTCAATCACAGTATATTGCACTATTTTATTGCTCAGCATCTGTTTGCTCTGGTTGCCATATTGAAGGCTAAGCAAGTCTGCATCCAATACCAGGGCAGGATCTTAAACTTCTGTGCCTTATTACATGAGGTAACAGAGTTTCCTATACATGGAGGCAATCTCAGACCTGAAGGGCTTCCCCTGAGAAAAGAAAAGCAGCCGAGTAAGGTTCAAGGTATGGAGCGAGAGTCACAAGCACCTGGAAGACCCCTCGTTCAGAGTAAGGAACCAGAAAAGAGGCAGTAGGCTCTGAATCAGCAGTTGTGTACCCATGTTGATCGCAGGCAGGTCTCCCAGGAGCTACTGTTGTGCCTTATCCCTTTTCTATTTCCACTACCTGTAACTGCGCGATCTGTCCCCAGCACGTAATTGGTTAAGCCAGCTGGAATGTTGACAGCTGGGTTTTGTTTTGACAGTTGTGTCAGTTGACGCCTGGCTGCGACCCTCACACTTGCTGCGGTGTGTTGTCTAATGGAATAAATTACTCTTACTTCCATCAGTTCCTGTGAGTCTCTACTTAACAATTTGGCGACGAGGTAAAGACTTCACACCACAAACCCACTTGAAGCTACTCCGGTAAGAGAGGAAAAAAAATAAGTAAAACAACTTAAAAGGAAAATCCATTGTGTGACAGCAAGCGAAATTATGAGGAAAGGCAGCCAGAATAAATAATAAAAATAAATTACTAGGGACTTGTTAGCGAGTCAGATTAAGGAGAGATGAATGAAGATTGATGTAAAGTTATGCGTGAAGAGCAACTCTGAATTAACCTATCGGCGAGTCATAACCTTGCTGAGAGACAATTAATGCGATAAGTTAAGGAGGAGAAATTACCTTATTTGAAGCAGTGGATAAGGAACGATAAAATAAAACTGCTGTGTTGGCTGTGTGCTCGAAGTGTGAGCTCTCGTCAGCGTGTGGCACGAGCGTTTGCACAACTCACGTTGGGAGAGACACTGAGGAGAAGTTGACAGGCAAAGCGTATGAAGCGGTACGAACGGGGGAAAAGTACTGCTGCGTCGGCTCCGTTTGAGTTAAGGAGCATGAAAATCTCCTCAGCGTTGTGGCGCGAACGGCTGCGCGACGTCTGTGACGTGATTGGCGCCATCTTGCGAGTGAATGAAGAAGAAGCCGAAGCACACAAGACTAGAGCTCTCTAGCGATAACGAGTAATTCTGAAGGAAGCCAATAATTAAAAACCTGAGAAAAGGAATATATAAGCATAAAGGGAAGTAACCCACCAAGCGAATTTACATGCAGCACAACAAAGAGAAATAAAAGTGTAAAGAGTAATACCCCCAGTGGAATTTACCAGCAAGAACATAGTAACAGTAAGGAAAAAAAAAGATAAGGACTTTGGTTAAGTTTTTGGAAGAAGAAAAATGGCAAACAGTATCAACTACAATTTACAACCACCAGAACCTTTTTTTAAAAGGAACAGGTACACCACTAGTAAAATGGGAAACATGGAAAGAATATTTTTGCAATTACATTTCCACATTGAGAAAGAAGATGAACCAATAAAACCTGAAAAAAATAAAAAAAATACTGTTGCATTGTTTAGGTGCAGGGGGATTGGATGTTTACAAAAATATTAAAAAGAAAGCATGCTGTGGTGGTGACAGGAATGTGTATGATGAAGCACTAGAAGATTTAGATGGATACTACAAACCAATGATTTGTGTGGCAGTTCACAGGTACAAATTCTACAGAAGAAAACAAGGGAAAGAAGAAAGTATTGATGACTATGTGGCTGCATTAAATAACTTAGCTTTGACTTGTAAATTTGAGAACATGCATGATAATTTAATTAGGGATCAAATAGTCATGTGTGCAGCAAATTCAAACATACAAGATGCGCTATGGGCTAAAGGAGAGAAACCCCTACAACAAGTTATTGAGATAGTAAAGAAAGCAGAATTGACAGGTAGATGCGCCAAGGAAGTAATTAATGAAAACAAAGGCAAGGATGATATTTCCACTGTTGTAGCGAAAGTAATTGGAAAAAGGAAAAGAAAACAGACTACAGAAGTCAAGGCAAAGAGAAAACAAAACAAAGTAATTATGGAAAAAAATATGAAGAATTAAGATGCTTTCGTTGCGGTAGCAGTAAACACCTTGCAAACGATTGGAATTGTCCAGCAAGAAATAACAAGTGCGGAAAGTGTGGTCTAATTGGCCATTTCCAAAAAGCATGCATACGGAAAGAGAGAACAAGAGTCAAGTTCGTTCACGAGGAAGAAAGTGAAGATGCGAGCGAGTCATCTGAGGACTCAGAATATAATCTATGTGTACTTAATATCACGGACACAACTGAGGAAAATGAAGATGATGAAAACATTATTAAAAAAAAACCTAAGTGCAAAATGATGATTGGTGGTGTAGAGGTGGAGATAATAGCAGATTCCGGTGCTCCGTGTACCATTGTAAACAAAGAGGTGTGGAAAAACAAATTTCAAGAAGTTCTAGGGAACAAAATGGAAAAACCAGATATAAAATTGAAAACATTCACGAACTAACCAATAGAACTCGTGGGTTATCGGAAGTTAAATTTTGTGTTCAAAGAAAGAACCATGGACAGCAAACTGTACTTGGCAGTGACTGGCCCCTCTGTTTTAGGGTGGAGGGATCAGGGAAAGCTAGGCATTACTCTCAACCCTAACAGAGCAGAACCGGTGTAAGTCATGCAACTGGACACGGCTACGATTGAGGAACTTGTGGAGAGGTTTCCTAAAGTGTTCAATGGAAAAATAGGGAAATTGAAGGGTTTCCAGCACAAAATCAAGTTAAGGGATAACGCTAACCCATGTGTTCATAAAGTAAGGCATGTACCTTTAACACTAAGAGAAGAAGTCAGAAAAGAAATTGATAAACTACTGGAAGCAGACATTATAGAGCCCACAGAATCAGCAGAGTGGGTCGCGCCCTTGGTGGTCGCGAGAAAATCGAACGGCAAATTGAGGCTATGTATGGACCTGAGGGACCTCAATAAAAATATTCTCATTGACCAGTACCCTTTGCCAAGAATTGGAGAAATGCTGTCCCTCACAAAAGGCATGAAAGTATTCTCTACAATCGATCTGGCGGCAGCGTACCACCAGGTACCCTTACACCCTGATAGCAAACATCTCACCACTTTCATCTCACCATTCGGGTGTTTCAGGTTCAAAAGGGTACCTTTAGGCATAGCGTCTCCTGCAGCGTTATTCCAGAGACTAATGCAAGAAATCTTTAAGGGTGTGAAAAACATACTCATCTTTCAGGACGACATCCTGGTCATGGGAAAAGATCAAAGTGAACACGACTGCAGATTAACACAAGTACTGAAGAAATTGGAGAAATGTGGATTGACAGCTGAATTCAAGAAATGCAAATTCAGTAAAGATCGAGTCAACTATCTTGGGCATGAAATCTCAAGTGATGGTATTAGACCTAAGAAGGAACTCATCAGAGCGATAAAAAAAATGCGCTAAGCACATTTAGCGATAAATATCGCTATTCCTTGCAAATATGCCCCTTTGTTTATTACTTATTGTACAATGCGTTTGTTGTTGTTGACTTTTTTGACAAGTTACTTTTATTTGGCAGGATCATGGCTAACTGCAGAATTACTGCTCAGCAGGTAGTTGGTATGCTTTTTGAATCTTCCTCTGTCCGTGATAATGAGACTGACAGTGTGTCTGAGGGAGAGAAGGAAGTGCAAGATACTGGCAGTGGGTTTACTGTCCAAGAGGAATCATCTGATGATGAAGCTACTTACAGTGCAGAGGAAGCTACTCTTAGTGCGGATGAAGTGCCTGTTTTAGAGGAGGACACTGATGTCTCGATGGTGCAGCAAGAGGCATCTGGATTGCATCCTGGGGCTGCAAGGCTTCCCATTGGAAGTGCTGGACTCTAGGTTGCCTGCCTTTAGTGGTGATGCAGGGTTGTGAAATGTTTTTGCCTGTACAGATTTTTCAGTTGTTTATGGATGATGTATTTTTGGCTGAGGGAAGACATGGCTTGGCAGTTTGGGCTGGACTGTTCCCATGAGGCACAGGGCCAATACTGATTTGCATGTGGCCATGTCTGAACTGGTGTGGCTTGGTGAGCAAAATAACAATGGATTAAACCCAGATCTGTGACTGGGGGTGAATGTCTTGCCATTGTGCAACATACCGTCCATCATCTTGTGTGTTTTGCTGTTCACCCTATGTGGGAAGGGTATGCCCAGAAGTGGGTCCCGTGCTCACTACGCCACTGGATTCAAGCTAGCCTGGCTGAAGACGGCTGATAGCCAGAAACTGGTCCTAGGATGCTTGATTCCGGTTCAGGGAAGACATGGCTTGGCAGTTTGGGCTGGACTGTTCCCATGAGGCACAGGGCCAAGACTGATTTGCATATGGCTATGTCTGAACTGGGGTGGCTTGGTGGGCAAAATAACAATGGATTAAACTCAGATCTGTGACTGGGGGTGAATGTTTTGCCATTGTGCAACATTCCGTCCATCATCTTGTGTGTTTTGCTGAATAGTGTTGGAGGGACAACAGTGCAAGACTTCGGCACCGCTCTAGAGCTACCCGGTGGACTCCCTCAAATCTGGATGAGATGAAGAAGTTTTTGGGTTTGACTTTTGGGATATTTCCTGCAATTATGAGTCATGATCGGAATTTACTTTTTCTTTGAATGCTGCATTTTGTTGAAAATGCTTTGGTGTTGCCACAATATCATCCTAACTGTGACCGTCTTTTTAAGATCCGGTCATTTCTTGATCACTTTGTAGATGGATTTTCGGAGATCTGTACTTCAGGGAAAGAAATAGCTGTTGATGAGTCTTTGGTCCTGTTCAAGGGCCATTTGGTTTTTAGGCAGTACATTCCTAGCAAGGGGGCACGTTATGAAATTAAGATGTATATTTTGTCTGAGAGTAGGATAGGATATGTCTATAATTTCCGGCTGTACACTGGTAGGGATTCCACTATTGACCTCCCCCTCCCCCGGTTGTCCGTCCACTTTAGGAGTTTCAGAAAAAAAAATTTTTGTGTGGGAACTTGCTAGAGGACTTTTTAACAAAGGTCACCATTTTTACCTAGATAACTTCTACTCTGCTGTACAATTGTTTGAGGAATTGTTGAAAGTGTACACTCTTGCTTGTGGCACAATCCGCTCTAACCGTAAAGGTTACCCACAATAACTTTTTGCAAAAATCAATAGGGGGACAGGGCAGTGCCTTGCATAGTGATGAACTACTAGCTGTGAAATTTGTGTACAGGAGGGATGTGTAGATGGTGATTACCATCCATGATGACAGTACTTCACCTGTGACTGTTTGGGGTCAGGTTGCTGAAGCATGCAAACCTGTCTGCATTGTAGACGACAATAAGCACATGGATGGTTTTGATAGAGTAGATGAGAGGTTGGAACCATACACTGCTGTTCGTAAGGCTCACATTTGGTATAAGAAGTTGGCCATCCATCATTTAAATTTAGCAATTTTTAATGCTTTGTTGTGTTCAAGGAGTGTTCTCCAGCATCAAAGATGACTTTTGTCCAGTTTCAGGAGTCTGTGATAGGCAACCTTGTTGTATTGGGATAGGCAAGTGTTCCTAGAGTTGGAGTGGTGGAGGATGTGGCTAGATGAAAAGATCATCACTTTCCCAATTTAATTCCTCCCACGCCCCCAAAAAACAATCCCTGTAAGGGATGTAGAGTCTGTTTGCGAAGAGGTATGCAGAAGGAGAGTCGTATGCACTGTGGTGATTGTCCTAATCCTAGGCTGTTTGCCCACATGTTTCAGATTGTATCACACTCAAAGGAGTTTTTGGGAGTAACCGTAAGTCTAATAGTGTAGTGCCTGGTCTGTATGGTTTTATATTTATTGTTCAGTTTCACAGTAAGCATTAGAATTATGTCTTTAGTTACTGCTGTTGTGTTTGTAGTTATAGTTTTGTATCTAGTTCCAATTGGTTTGTGTTTTCTTTCTTGTCAGAATCTTTTTATGACAGTGTGCGTGGACTGGCACTTGGTGGTGGTGTGCATGGACTGGCGCTTGGATGGTGGTGTGCATGGACTGATGCTTGGCTGGCAGTGTGCCTGGCTAGTGGTGTGCGTGGGCCGACGCTTGGCTGGCTGTTTGCGTGAGCTGGCACTTGGCCAGCGGTGTGCGTGACTGGTGCTTGGCTGTCTGTTTGTGCGGGCTGGTGCTTGGCTGGCAGTGTGGGTGGGCTGGTGCTTGGCTGGTGGTGTGGGTGGGCTGGTGCTTGGATGGCGGTGTGGGTGGGCTGGCGCTTGGCTAGCGGTGTGAGTGGATTGGTGCTTGGCTGACGGCGTGCGAGAGCTGGCACTTGGCTGACAGTGTGCCTGGACTGGTGCTTGGCTGGCGGTCTGCATGGGCTGACATTTGGCTGACGTTGTGTTAGGAGTAACTTGCTGCTGGTCATTGCACAATCTGTTAGCCAAACACCACTGCACATACTATGTCAACCACCAGCCAGTGTGATTGCTGTTTCAGTCATGCAGGCCTATGAAAGTGATGGATTCAGGTTTTTAACTTTTCAATTGATAACAGTGGATTTCCTATTTTTTAAATCAATTGCTAATAACATCTTACGCTCTGAACCTTCACTCACCCTCGTGCTAAATCCAACTAGTATGTGTGTACCTAAGGAATAGTTCATTTTTAAGTAATATTTGTCTTTTCTGTCTTTCTCTGCCAGGATGTACATTGTCTCTACATTGTCTGTTGATATGAGTGTTGTGATGTGCTAGGGCCGCAGCTGGTGGTGTGAATGTGTGTGCCAAGTATGTAAGGTGTGTGAATGGCCCGTAAAGAGGTTAGTGCCTTGCTGCGGCTTTACAGCTCATGAGCTGTGTGTCATTGGTTCAGGTTTTTAACCTTTTAATTATTAATAGAGCATTTCCTTTTGTGAAATCTCTTGTTAATAAAATATACATTTTGAACCTTTCACTCACCCTCGTGTCAAATCCAACCAGAATGTGTGTGTACTTGAAGAAGAGATGGATAGGCAGTCATATTTGTCTTATCTGTCTTTCTGTGGTAAGGTGTAGTTTGTCTCTAGGGAAAATGTACCCATTTTTGATATTTTTGTAAACCAAAAACAAATGGGGAGTACTGGGTGGTGTGCCTCTCATGGATCCCAACACGTTTTTTTACTCACAGTGCCATGCAAACCTCACTATGTGACAATAGTCACACATTTTTCTTGTGTTACTGTGTCATGATCTGCTGGTATCAGAACAACCACAATTTTCCTACCATCCAGAATACCCCCCAGGTCTTCTGACAAAAATGGCACCTCATTTGTTTGGGTGGGCCAAGTACCCGCGAGAGGCAAGGACCCAAAATGTACTGTGGAGACATCAAAATAACCAATCACAAAACAACCTGGTTTTGCAAAGTGGTGTCACCTGGGTTTTTGGCCACAGGCTCGGCAGCCATCTAGGCAAACCCACACATTTATGAAAACTAGACACCCGGGGGAGTCCAGAGAGATATGGCTTGCACGGATCCCTCAACGTTTTCCTACACAGAATCTCTTGCAAACCTCAAATTTAGCTGAACAAAATCATATTTTCCACATATTTCTGTGTGGGATCACCATGTCGGCACAAATGTCCTACCACACAGCGTTTCCCTCAGCTTCCCAAGTAAAATAATAGTGTTATTACAAATTGACTTTCTTTTCATTTCTGCCTTCCAAACATACGACAATTTGTAAACAAAGAAGTCATTTTGAAAAATGACCTCTAATTCACATGCTTGTTTGGATAACCACAATTTCGAATATGTGCAAAAACACTGCTTCTAAACTCTATATTTTGTTCTCATTTCAGAAATATATTGTTTTCCTTGGTATATTATACCAAATGAATTGTGATATACCCGGTACACAATGAAAAACCATTGCATGATTCAGCTCAGTTATTGGCTCTGGGTTCCTCAGGTTCATAGTGAACCTACACGTCCTATTTATCCCCACAACCGGAGGGTCCAGCGGACGTAACAGTATATTGCTTTAAAATCTGCCATATTGAGAAGAAGTTACAGGTGAAAACGTTGGGACAAATGGCTGTTTTTTTTACTCAATTTCAATATTTTAGTTTTCAACTTTCAGTTTCTATAAAAAAACATTGAAGGATCTACGCAAATGACCCCTTGCTGAATTCAGAATTTGTTTAGTTTTCAGAAATGTATAGCTTTCTATGATCCATTATTGGTTTCACACCCATTTCTACCACTAACTGAAAGGAGGTTGAAGATACAAAAAATAGGAAAAATAGGCTATGTCCAAATAAAATGACAAAACTGTATAGAACATTTTTGGTTTTCTGACAAAAGTCTGCATGTTCAGACACATTCTTCTGCAGAAACGTTTCCCCATAAAAAAAATTACTGTATTTTTTCTAATCGCTGGGTCCCCTCAAAGGGAATCCAGAAAAGCGGTACCTTTAGAGTCCTCAGGGTGTTGGAACAAAAAGGGAACAAATTTGATGTTGATACCTTATGTGGACAAAAAGTTACAGGGGCCTAAGTGCAAACCACCCCATATGGCCAAAGAAAGGCTTAGCATGGGGTGGAGGTCTAGCAGCGAAGGGGTTCATGATGATCTGTGGTGGAGGCAATTGGCGTAATCAAGCTTAGACAGTACAAGAGAGATAGTAGCCTGGACTTGTGTGGAAATCCATGGTGGGGGAAGAGTTTTTTATAGTAATGAAGCTTGATCTTGTGAATTGGTACACTTGGGCATTCATTGTTAGCTTGGAGTCCATGATAATTCTGAGGTTTCCTACTTCCTTAGATACTTTAGGTGGTGTCATGCCAGACGGCGAGTGGGTCCTAATTTTCCCAATTGCTGCATGTATTTCCATTTCTGGAAGCATTACATTTGAGATGGCTTTATGTCATCCACTGATCAAAGGCTCTAAGGCAACTGAAAATATGTGCGTTTCCAATGTCTTTTGGGCGGCCCAGTTTACGGAGTATTTGTGTGCAATCTGCATAGTTAAAGCATGTGAGGTGAATTTGATTAATCAGAGCCTGGAATGACTTTATGTAGAAGTTGAAAAGCATGGATGAGATGATGAAACCTTGAGGCATTCCCTGCATTTGTGAAGTACAGTTTGGATGAGAAAGGGGGGACATGGAGACCATTTGTACTGTTTTGAAGGTTGGGTGTTATCCAGTCGAGAGCAGTCCCCTTTATGCCGGCTTCGTAGAATCTTTGTATTAGCGTGTCATAGTCAACTGTGTCACAGGCAGCTGAGAGGTCCAAGAGAAGTTGTGCAGCAACGCCGTTCCTGTCAACTGTGTTATTAAGGTCATCCCAGATGGTAATGAGGGCCGATTCTGTGCCCCTTCCTGGGCAGAATCCTGTTTGGAAGTCTGAAAGTAAGGAAATATCATCAATGAATTGTGACATCTAGGTGAATGCTGCTCTTTCTATCAGTTTGTCCAAGAAAGATCCATTTGAAATTGGTCTGTTGTTGTCGGGGTAAGCAGGTTCAGGTTTGTTTTCTTTAGTAATGAGTGTATTTATGGCTTTTTAAAGTCTTCTGGAAATATTCCCGAACTTAAAGAATTGTTGATGATTCTTCTTACTGGTGTGGTAGCAGAGGTAGTTAGAAGAATTTGCTTGAGGGTTTGTAGTAGACATGGGTTAGAAGGGCTGCTGGCAGGCCTGCTTGCTTTGACCAGATCCATACATTCATTGTGTGATATTTTTGGAAAGGAATACAGAGGCTGGGTTAGCTTACTCTTGGAGGTTTTTTTTGGAAAAGGGTCAGTGCTGAAGCTGGTGCTTTTCCTTTATTTTAATTAGTCCAAAGTAATGATTTTCCAGTTTGTCTGTGAATTCTTGAGTAAAGGAACAAGCTTCTTCCAAGCAATTTGATTTAAGAAATTTGGTGAACATTCTTTAGCATTTTGAATTCTGTCTGAATAGTATCTTTTTTTGTAGCCTTTTTGATTGCTGACTTTTATAATCTGTTAACTTACTGTAAATGAAGTTTGTCTTGATTTGTTTTTGTTTTTAGCCAGGTGCATTGCAGCTTTCTAATTTGCTGTTGTATCTCTTTTAGCTCTATATTTCTCCAAGGTGCCAGTTTTTTTGTCCTGTGTTGTTGTTCTTGGTGGTATTAGGATATCAAAAGCTTCCTGTAGCGACTATTACAGTTTTTGAGCGGAATGTATTGTGCCTAGACCTGCATTGGATGCCAGTTGTGTTTCTAAGCGTTTACTGTGTTGAATGTACTGATCTACCTGGTTTCTGCCTCAGCTTTTCTGATTTTTTCTTCATTTACTCGACATGATATATTGTGGGCGTCTTCGACCTTTAAGGTCATGTGATCTACTCCTGATAAATTAAAACCACCCTGAGCTAATACCTAATATATGGACTAAATAGACCTACATAAGGTGAGGGAAGGAAGAAGGGGTAAAAGCAAGCAAGAAAGGAGAGGAAAGGAACGGAAGGTAGGAGAGAAAGGAATGAATAGAGAAATGAAAGAAAGGAAAGAAAGAATGTAGGATGCAAGGAGAAAAAGAAGAGAAAGAAAGAATGAGAGAAAGAAGGAAAGTATGAATGCAGGAGAAAAGAAATGAATGGGAAAGACAACGAAAGAAAAGGAACAAAAAGAAGAGAAGGAAGGGAATGGATTATAGAGAGGCAGAGAAATAGGATATTAGGTAGAGATGAAGACAAAGGGAAAAGCACAGGAGAAAAAGATGGAAGAACCAAAGAGGAAATGGAAAGTAAAAGGAAAGAAGGTGAGAGAAAGACAAGGGGAGCCAGTTAGAAGGCACTCAAACGAAGTAAGAAGGAGAGGACAAATAATGAGACGAGAATGGGAAAGACGAAATGATGAAGAGAATGAAAGCAAAGAAAGAGAAAGTGACTGTGCAAGAAAAGAAAAAAAGAGAAGAAAGGAAGAGAGAAAGACAAACAGAAGGAAAGCATTTCCTCTGTAAACACAAGGTGGCCTAAAGACACTTCTGTGAATACCACTAACTGTTACCCTCCCCCTCCAAGCAGGAAGGGACCTGGAGATAATCCAGTGAGCATCATGAGCCCCTGAGTGCACGGCTGGACTGAGAACGTAACCAGGCCTGGCAATTAAGTCGGACTGGCCTCAAAGAAGGGGGTGCTGGCGGGAAACACTGCTGCTGTTTTGTTACAGGGGGCCGACATTGCAGCACTGCTGCAAAACAGGCCTCCAGTAAGTAAAATGGCCCCCACTGTTCCAATACCATCCCCAACCCTTCCGGCCCAGAGGGAAAACGTCTGGTGCCCGCTGCGGCCGGTAAGGCCCTGCCTGCGTGTTCCCAGAATGCTGTCTTCTTAGCAAGATGAATCCCAAAAACAAACAAGTGAGAGTTATCATCCTTAAAGATCCAGAGACATTCCAGGTAGTTGTGACTATGCAAACCTAATAACCTAGAGCTTCAAAAGCCCTTGTGTACATAAGCAACACACTTCCACACACAAGTAAAACCTAGATACACAACAGTGAGCTTAACCAGCCCGTATTAAATTCACATACTCCCTGAGCAGGGTGGGACTTCAAGAGACTCATAGGACCATCCCCAACTCAGCATGGCAGACCTGGAGATGCTCAAGTGACCCCCTTCATCACCTGCACACCTATGGGACACCTTCCCCTGGCCAGGAAAGGACCTAAAGACACTCCAGTGAGTTTCACCATTTCTTGCACTTCTTTACTCAGCATGGCTAAATGGCTAAATGTTAGGATTCACTTCCTTACCACCTTCTGCGAGACACCTTATGAATAGGATGAGTCTTGGAAGCAATGCTTTGTCTTTCAACAGCACTAACGCCCCTCTTCTCAACACGACAGCACCTGGAGTGAAATCCACTTCCTGTTGTGCTCCTCCCTTCAACATGGCCCTCTTGTCCTTCACATAACGGCTGGACTGGGAACAGCAACCAGCCCTGGCAATCTGCTCGACCGGCCCTGGCAGCTGGGGTGGGGCTCCAGTGAGAAGGATTAGCCCCACTTTTATTACAGGGGGCTGATATTGCAGCACTGCTGCAAAACTGGCCCCAACGGGTCCAAAACTGGCCCCCACCCTTCCGGTCCACAGGGAAAACGCCCGATGCCCACTCCGGCACTGCTTCTTATGCTGCTTACGGTCAGCACTGGGCTGCTGTTTTACTTGAGAGAGCACCAACATGCAGAACGATGTTTCATAAATGAGCAAGTATTTATTTAAGCTCCAGGGGCCAGATGTACGACCATTTTATTTTGCGCCTCGCAATTTGCGAGTAATTGCGAGGCACAAAATAAAATGTCAGACAGTGTGTTTAACACTGTTTGTGATTCCCAATGGAGTCACAAATTGCGAGGCTCATTAATATTAATGAGCTCTCTCAATTTGCGAGCCCATTTGGAATGACAGGCCCTCCCAGGGATGGTAGCCTGCTGGGCTCAGCAGACCACCATGTTTTGGACTGCTTTGAAATAAAGCAGTTTTTTTTAAATGCAGCCCGTTTTCCTTAAAGAAAAATGGGATACGTTTAAAAAAAATTAAATTAAATATTTTTGTTTCATTTTTTTAAGGGCAGGCAGCAGTCCCTGTTTTCAGGTGGCTCACTTCAACATGCACAGGAGCAAAATGTGCCTGAACCCAATGCCCCTCTTCGACTCTCCCGTCGTGAATATTTAACTTGCACGGCAAGAAAACTCAAAGGGGGAAAGGGGAAGGGGACAGAGAAGAGACAGCCAAGGCTTCATCAATTCTTCTCCAAGTCTTCTTGCATGCTCCTATTCTCTCTTGTCTTCTGAGTTCTAGTATTCTGGTGAGTTACTGCAAGAAAACATACAAACTTACTTTCTACACACTTGCCCTTTTTGACTCTTTTAATATTTTCATTTCGTTACTTAACGTACTTAGTATTTTCTTGGCTCTTGCCTCTCATCTGTTTTCTATCGTATTTCCTAATGATAGGCTAGGAAACTCTTTAACCTTGTTAGGATACTGTATATAAAATGTAAATGTTTTTCTCTATAATTTATGTACAATCCCTTTTGCTTTTTTCCAGGATCTGTGACTCACGAGGAAACGAATTTCACCTAGAGATTCTAACTTCACTCTGATATAGGTAAGTAAGAAAAGCACCAAACTGTAATGCTACTTAAACTCCACTTAGGAATTCCTGTGCCAACTCATAAGAAGCGTGAGGCATAAATACAGAAAGAATCCTAATGGACTTCTGTAAAGCGCAAGTGCTAAAGCGCTACCAGACTTCTGCTTTTTACAGTGAACGTAAAATGATACGAATGCTAATGAATGCTGAATAAATAAGTCTGCAATAACGCCTGCACAGGAACAACCAAGAACTCTAATGCAACTATGCGCAAGTGCTGATTTTGGAAACTATACACCTACGTGCATGCCTAACACAGGAAACCGCTCAGTGTCTTCTGAGAATACTTCACAGTTAAACACTAGTCATTGCGCATACTCCAATCTTGAAACTCTAAAATATGCGCAGATTCGCTCAAGTTAAAACAACACGGAGACCTTACTTCAAAGACTGCAGGTTAGCACCAAAACTTCAGTTATTAAGTCAAGTGCGCAACGAAACTAAAATGGCGAATTATTAATGCAACGCTATAACCTATATAACTTTCGCACCAAGAATTCAGAAAAGGGTCCTTCTCCTCAGGAATCTCAAGTGAAGTGCGAGATTCCAAAGGAGACACTTCTGGACATTCTAATTGCGCCCCACTGCTCCCTTGCGGCCATCTTGGAATTCCTTTTGTACTTCCTCAATCTGAATAATACCTTTCTCTTAGAAGGAAGAGGGGGTTTTCAGGGTTATGGAATTGATTGATCCTTTAGCCTGACTGAGACATTGATGGGTTCTGACAGTACCCACTCGCAAGGCAGGTTCTTCGGGTCCGGGTTTGCATGGAAACTTCTTATGAAAATCTCTGGTTATTCGGGGAGCATGAACTTCAGAAAACAACTCCCAAGATCTCTCTTCAGTACCCTTCCAATCTATTAAGTAGTAAACCTGATCATTACTTTCTTTTGAATCTAAAATCTGTTTTACCTCAAACTCAGTTCCCTGTTTGGTTTGTATTGGAGTGGGGGGCAAAGTTTTTCTTAACCCTTCCAATGTATTTTTAAGCAAGGAAACATGAAAAACTGGATGTATTTTTAGACTTTTAGGGAGTTTCAACTTATAGGTGACTGAGTTTAGTTTCTTTTCTATTGTGTATGGACTTACAAATCTAGGTTGTAACTTCCTATCGCCCTTGAGTCTCATGTTCTTAGTGCTTATCCAAACTTCGTCCCCACATTTAAAATCTGGACCTAGCCTTCTTTTCCTGTCCGCATAGAGCTTATAACTCTCCTAAACTCTAGTCGAATTCTCCATTGCTGAATTATGTATAACAGCTGGAACTGTTGCTTCTTGGAAACTCACTTATAGATTTGGGTGTCTGCCTGTATTCATAAAAAAGGGGGAATAATCAGTGGAAGCATTTTCCGCGTTATTAAACAAAAATTCAGCTGCCCAAAGGTATTCTGGCCAATCTCCTTTCTGATCTAATAAATATAATCTGAGGTATAGCTCTAGTTCTTGATTGGCTCTCTCTGTCTTCCCAACTGTTTCAGGATGGAAACTAGTGGAGTACCTGGTCTCAATACTCAACTTTTTGGCAAAGGCCTTCCAAAAGTGAGAAAGAAATTGGGAACCATGATCAGAAGCTAGAATCTTTGGAATGCCATGTGCCCGCACTATGTTTTGACTAAAAACTTGTGCTAATCTTTTATGCAGTTGGCACCCCTTTTAAGGGGACAAAGTGAGCCATTTTACTGTAAGCATCCACACAAACTAAAATTGTATCAAAACCCTGACTAGATGGTAGATCCACTATCAGACCTAACGTTAATGTATGCCAAGGGTATTGTGGATTGGGTAAGGGCTGTAACAATCCTATTGGAGAATGTCTATCTAACCTCATACTGTTGAATGTCTTTGGTCATTTTAGGCCCCCAGAATCTAAGTTTTACCAACTCTTCTGTCTTGTGAATTCCTTTATGACGGGACAGTTGGTGGTCATCACATTCTTTTATGGCCTTGTCCTGGCACTCTGGTGTGGGTAAGTACAAAGCGCCATCATGATTTGGTAAATGTTTTCTTATCTCTCTCTTAGGATCTTGAGCTATCCATTCTTCCACTTCAATCTGACCCATTGATTTCTGAATTAAAGTTCCTTCTGCCTCTTGTAGGGTTGAACCTATAACCTTTTCCTCAGGGATTATATTTTGTTCTTCAAATTTTCTTGTAAATATTCAGTACCTAATCTGGATAATGCATCTGCTTTTCCATTCTTTGACCCTGGACGAGGGTAAGTGATGCGAAAATTGTAATCAACAAAATATAAAGACCATCTAAATTGTTATAGTGTAAGAGTTTTGGCTCATTCAAAAACTTCAAATTTCGATGATCCGTAAAACTGTAACTGTATGCTTAGCACCCATGAGGAAGTGTCACCACTCCTTGAAAGCGTCCATTATAGCAAACAACTTCTTTTCTGTGATTGTGTAGTTTACCTCCGCTGGAGTCAATTTTCGTGATTGGAAAGCCACTGGATGCAGTGTCCCAGTTCTCCTGTGCCTTTGAGACAACACCCCTCCTAAGACTAGATTAGAAGCATATGTTTCTACAAAGAATGGCTCAGTTGAGCCGGCTTGAAGAAACACTGGGGCTGCTGTAAAATCTTCTTTTAGTGCAACAAAATGTTCCTCTGCATCCTTTAACCATTCAAAAGGTGTTCCTTTCCTTAGAAGACAAGTAAGTGGCATTAATTTCCGAGAATGAATCTTCTGTAGAAATTTGCAAATCTATGAAGCTTTGAACTTTAACTGATCTTGGTGATTTCCATTCTGTCACCGCCTTTACTTTCTGCTGATCCATAGTTATACCTGCAGGAGACAGTACAAATCCTAAAAATTGCCCCGCGTTGACACTGAAGGCACATTTCTCAAGTTTTACCAATAAGCTGTTCTCTCTTAATTTCCGTAAAAATCCTTTCACGTGTCCATCATATTCTTTTTCCGAATTTGAATAAATTAAAAGGTCATCAATATAAAGGATGGCACATTGATCAATGGAATTTCTTAACACATTGTTTATAAAAAGTTGGAAGGCTGCAGGAGAAATGCATAGGTCGTAAGGCATAACTTGGTATTCAAAGAGCCCATATTTAATCCGGAAGGCCATCTTCTATTCGTCACCTTCTTGGGTACGAACAAGATGATAAGCCCCTCTCAAATCCAGTTTTGTATACACTTTAGCTTCTTTCACCTGGTCTAACAATACAGAGATCAATGGCAGAGGGTATCGGTTTTTAACTATAATTATATTGATGGCTCTGCAATCTCTGCAAGTTCTCAACTCGCCTACCTTCTTTGGTATGTAGAAAAGCGGGGAGGACACAGGTGATTGAGAAGGATGGAGGAATCAATTTCTTAAGTATTTCTGGCTATATTTCTTCAAATGCAGGTTCTCTTTCTCAGTTAATGCATGTATTCTGCTACAGAGCAAATTTGCACCAGGTTCTAATTCTATTTTGCAATCGAATGCTCTTTGTGGGGGTAGTTTCTCAGCCTCAATTTCACTGAATACGTCCTCATATTCAGCATATTCAATTGGTATTTCCGTGGTGCAAATCACACAGACTGTTGCCCCTCCTTCCTATAAAGGTGTAGATGGCGAGTGCTGACACCTAGATTTTCCATGCCGATAACAATTTTCTTTGCAAAATTCGGAGTCCAAAACAATTGCTCGAGCGCTCCAATCGATAATGAGGTTATGTTCTGTAAGCCAAGGTAACCCCAATATAAACTGGAATTGAGGGGCATCAATCAAATTGAATTGCAGGAATTCACAATGACCTTCAGAGCATTACAACTCTACAGGCTCTGTGTGACTGACTATTGGGCCAGATGAAATCTTAGGACCATCCACTGCCCGGACTGCCTCACTTTTCTCAATTTTAAGAGATCTTATTCCAATCTTTTCTGCAAATTTAAGGTCACAAAAATTTCCTGTGGCCCTGGAATGTACCATCACAGAATTCTTCTTCAAATGCTGTTCCCGGAACTTAAGGGACATCACGAGATGAGGAGAAGATACCTGTAGAGTGTTGGCCAAGAGATGGTCTTTTGATGTTGAATTTGAATTTGCATCCACCAGTCCAACTCCGGTTACTGATGGTGTTTCGAGTTTTCCTTGAAAGGTTGTTTGGATTTCTTTGGACAATTCCGGACAAAATGACCACTGTTGCCACAGTAAAGACATAGTTCATTCGGTCTTCATTTTTCCTTCTCTTATTTTGTTAATGGTCCACGAATAGTTCCTATTTGCATCACTGCAACACGCTCAAATCGTGGAATACTAAAATGAAAGTCTTGTCTTTTCTCACCCCTTCTTTTGCTTTATTGGAAGTCTATTTCAAGAACAAAATCTATTAAGGCTGAAATCACAGTGGGTCTGTTAGGCACCTGTGCAAGAGTATCGTTTTACTTCATCTTTCAATTCCTGATAAAACACTGCTGATATTTTATTTTCATGCCAATCAGTTTCTACTACCAGTTTGTTAAACTGGGCTAGATGAGCTATTAAATCTTGATTACCCTGTCTCAACTCTAATAGCTCATTGTCTGTTGCTGGAGAAGCTTTCTTCGGGTCGAAAAATTCAAAGAAATTCTTTCTTGAACTCCTCTAAATTATAAAAAATTGGGTCGTTTCTGGAGACCAATGGCATTGACCATGATGCTGCATCACCACTGAGTTATGACAGTATGAAGGCCACTCGTGAATGTGCATCTGGGAAAACCGCTGGTCGGCACATGAAGTGTAAAGTGCAGTGTGTCAAACATATTTGAACCTTCTACAGGTCTACATTAAAATGCGGTGGAGGAGCTAGAGTTATTACTTGTGACAAAAAATAAATAAACTCAGTTGTAATCTTGGACTGTGTGCTTGTAGTGTTACTGAGACCTTCATCCTGAGATGTTGGTATTTTAAAACTTGGTCCTGGTACTACATCATTCATTTTGACTGCTAAATCTGCTTGCCATTATTATATCTTGCTTCAAGTCTCTATTCTTATCTCTTACTGCAAGTAATTCCTTTTGAATTCCTTCTAAAATTTCACTTAACCTTTTAAGGTCCAAACTCTCCAACATTCTGCTCAGGTTCAAGGTTCATGTGGGCACTTCATTATGTCAGGGGGTTCACTTCAACATGCACAGGAGCAGAATGACGCCTGAACCCAATGCCCCTCTTCGACTCTCCCATCGTCAATATCCAACTTGCACGACAAGAAAACTCAAAGGTGGGAAAGGGGACATAGAAGAGACAGACAATTCTTCTCCAAGTCTTCTTACACGCTCCTACTCTCTCTTGTCTTCTGAGCGCCAGTATTCTGGTGAGTTACTGCAAGAAAACATTCAAACGTACTTTCTACACACTTACCCTTTTTGACTCTTTTAATATTTACATTTCATTAATGAACATACTTAGTATTTTCTTGGCTCCTGCCTCTCTTCTGTTTTCTATCGTATTTCTTAATGATAGGCTAAGAAACTCTCTAACCTTGTTAGGATACAGTATATAAAATGTAAATGTTTTTCTCTTTAATTTATGTACAATCCCTTTTGCTTTTTTCCAGGATATGTGACTCACGAAGAAACGAAATTCACCCAGAGATTCTAACTTCACTTGATATAGGTAAGTAAGAAAAGCACCAAACTGTAAGGCTACTTAATCTCCACTTAGGAATTCCTGTGCTGACTCATAAGAAGCGTGAGGCATAAATACAGGAAGAATCCTAATGGACTTCTGTAAAGCGCAAGTGCTAAAGCGCTACCAGACTTCTGCTTTTTACAGTGAACATAAACTGATACGAATGCTAATAAGTGCTGAATAAATAAGCCTGCCTTAATGCCTGCGCAGTGGCTACCGAGAACTCAAACGCAACTATGCGCAAGTGCTGATTTTCTAAACTATACACCTACGTGCATGCCTAACACAGCCTTTAGCCTGACTGAGACGTTGATGGGTTCTGACACCTGGGACCAATGCCTGCCCTAAAAAAATATTTCCACATGTATTTGCAAAGGGTAAGGGGTCCCCTGGGGATGCCTTCCCATTTACGAATGCATTACCACCTACCTGAAGTAGGTGGTATTTGTGAGTGTTTTGCAACCGTAATTGCAGTCGCAAAACATTAGTACATGGTTTTGAGACTTGCTATTTGGAAGGGGATGCCCTTTTCAAATATCGAGTCGCAAAACCTATTTAGTGAGCCGCAAATAAATTGCGACTCGCTACATAGGCTTTGTATGCATGCGGATCATACATCTGGCCCTAAATGAAGTAAATGAAAAGAAGCAAATAAGTTTAGGAATTCCTTAATTTTCTAAGACCTCTTGCAACAAACGTGTAAAAATATGATATAGACTCTTCAAAATGCAAAAAAAGTTTATATCATTAACAAGCTGAAGCATTTCACCTTAGTACATCAGCTTATATCATTGAATTGAGAAGTTATTTTTTTGAAATGGTAGTTCAAAAATGTATGTAATTTTATTATTGACTATTAGTGTAATAATAAATGGAGGACCCATGGCGGCAGCTGTGGTAAGTAAAATGATTTTATATGTATATTGTATGTGTGATTGTGATTGACAGTGTGCTTAAGGGAGAGAGAGCATGCGTACTTGTGGGAAAATGTTTCTGAAAGTGTAAGCATGTATGTGGGTGTATGTGTGTGTGTCTATAGGAGTGGAAGAGAATGGGACTCAAGTGACAGGTAGTGATTTAGATTGTGTGAGATTGAGGCCCAGATTTACTATTCTTTGATGCAATGCAAAGCTGCCCCAAAGTTGCTTCAATACATTTCATCAAAGGGGGTGAGAAAATATATGCTATGTCCTGTAAGATATGGTGAATTTATTTCCTCCCAGAGTGCTGATGCACTTTTAGCAGCCATGTGCCTTCACACATACCCTTGTGCCAGAGTGCAAAGTGTGTGCATTCTCTAAAGCAAAGGTTTTGTACTGGAAGGGATCCCTTTGTATGCACACATGCAAAGTTGGAAAACCGTGAAGAAGTGAAAAACGTTTTCCTCTTTACGCTTGCCTCAAGGAGGTATAACATGTTGGCGCAAATTACTGTTGATCAATGTTTGTAGATAGGGAATACATCAAAACCCATAGGTTGTTGCATGGGAACGCCCATGTACCATCCAGGGAACGCCCCCTTGATACAATATTATGCAAAGCAGTCCATAGGGCAACTTTGCGTTACTTTGTAATACTATCCATTGCAAGTCCTCAATTGTTGTGTTAGGTCACGGGACATGCCTTCCTAGAAATAATCAGGGTCTGGGATAGCTTTGGAACATTATTACAGGCATATTGAGCAACCCTGGCTGTTTTCAGCAATACCACGGGCACAGTGCATGGCACCCAGGTATATCTGAGCAGGACCATAACAGCAGCACTCTTTCAACAGAGTGGCACACTGAACATCTTATTTGCAGCACCATGGAGTATTTGAGCAGGAGCCAACATTCTTCGATGTATAGATTGATATTTAATGACAGTCCTGTCTCATGTAATTTAACAATTCTGATGCTGTTTTGCTTAATTGAACATGAACGTGATGAACTATTAACTGAAGTATATAGAAGGATGGACAATATTTCGCTTGGAACAGTGTATTTCTCTTGGCATGTGGTTTATGATTGCCCTTTCATTCAGTGAAGCAGTTTTGTATGGTGTGTCAGAAAGGTACTGGTTCTCAGGTGGGAGAAATATGTACCTGTTTTGCACCCAGTGGTTCTATCAGGTGCACAGTTTTATGATAGGCAAATGCCCAATTTAGTGATGCGGAAAAAATATGCTCCTGGGTTGCATGCCAGGCCTAGCAGTATTGGGTTATTTTATGATTTCTTCTACAGTTTTGTCTGTAAAGATTATGATGTTTGCTGAATTTATATTTCATTCAGTTTATGCTGTGAAATGCAATCGTTTGCTGTCTTTTATTCAGACATGTCCTGGGGAGAGAGTGCCCCCTCCCAGACTTCCAGATGAGGTTATAGCTCCCAGGGTATACCCTATAGCACTGGAATAATTAGAAAGTTGCCCTTCATAGCCCTGTAAAATGTATGGCTTTCAGCCAAGTACGGTGGAAATTTGACACCTATCATTGTTGGTGAGTACATGCCTTATTTTCTTTGGGTCTCCTATGTTCAGTATTCTTTCATTGCCAATTAACGTGATATGACAAATCTTTCAGAACTATACTTTATTTTCTTAAAATGGGCGACCCCGTCCTCTTTGTCCTTCAAACTCCTATTCTATTTTTCTTGAAGTTTAAGTTCTGGTAAATTTATTTATTTATTTATTTATTGACATTTGTAGAGCGCGGCGAATACCCGTGGGCGTCTCGGCGCTAGTTAAGGGCATGGATCAGCAACTGGGGTAAAGAAGATATACAAGGCTATTGGTCAAATAACCACGTCTTTAGCTGTTTGCGGAATATGAACAGAGAGGGACTTGCTCGGATATGTGCAGGAAGGGTATTCCAGAGTTTCGGGGCGGCAGCCAGGAAGCGCCTGTCGCCCCATGTGACTGTTCTAGTGCGAGGCACAGCCAAGAAGTTCTGATGAGAGGAACGAAGAGATCGGGTTGGAACATGATGGAGAAGATTATGTTTGAGAAAGTGGGGACCTTGATTATTGAGTGACTTGTAAACAATACACAGCGATTTGAATTTGATACGGCTGCGTATCGGGAGCCAATAGAGATCCCTAATGATGTTTGTGACTGGTGCGAACTTGGGGATCCCAGCCAGCATTCGTGCGGCTGCATTTTGGATTGACTGCATCTTATTTGTCACTCGGACTTGAGCATTTAGGAATAGGGCGTTACAATAGTCCAAGGAGGACAGGACTAGTGAGCTGACCAGTGTTTTTCCGGCCGTGTTTGGTAGGAAAGGTAACATTTTCCTAATCATTCTCAATTTCATATGAGCTGACGCCGCAGTTTTGTTCGCATGTGCCATAAAGTTAAGGCCAGCATCAAAGATGACGCCTAGATTTCTCACTTTGCTGGCTGGACTAGGCGGGGGACCGAAAGATGGTGGCCACCAGACAGGTGACCAGCCCGGGGAGAGGTGACCGAAGATGACCACTTCAGTTTTTTCTGAATTGAGTTTCAGACAATTCGTGGCCATCCAGTCACCTATTGCCATCATTCCTCTCGTGAATCGATTGGCCACTTCCTCACCATCCCCTTTAATGGCCAGTACCAATTGGGTGTCATCGGCGTAGGAGGTCAGGCTCATCCCAAATGCTTTGATGACACTTGCAAGGTCCGACACATAGATATTAAATAGTGTCGGACTCAGGGATGAGCCTTGAGGGACCCCACACGGCGGAGACACCTTAGATGATTGGTAGGGTCCTAGAGATACTGCCTGTGATCTATTGGCCAGAAACGATACAAGCAAGTCCAGAGCAATTTTCTGGACCCCCAGTCGTTCGACACGGTTGACTAAGATCTTGTGGTCGACCGTGTCGAAGGCCGCCGAAAGATCCAGCAATACCAAGAGTGCTGTCCCCCCCTGGTCTCGTATGGCTCTGATGTCATCCGCAGCCTTTAGGAGGGCAGTTTCCGTGCCATGACATTTGCGGAATCCGAACTGGGTGTTGTCGAGCAACTGGTGCTGCTCCACAAATTCCGACAGTTGCTGATTCATGGCTTTTTCTATTACCTTAGCTAGGAAAGGAAGACTGGCTATCGGACGATAGTTTTTCAAGTCATCTTTATTCAAATTCACTTTCTTTAAGAGGGGTTTGACCAACGTATGTTTCAGGGAGGCCGGAAAAATTCCGGAGCTAAACATAGTGTTGCAAACATGGGTAATAACCGGTATCAACGTGTCCATAACTGGCATAAGAACTTTAAGCGGACACGGGTCTAGTGCTGAACCTGATTTGATCCTTGAAATAATGGTTCTTGTCTGATCCACGGTAAGATCGACAAAGCGGGTCAGTGTGTTATCCCGTGAGGTGGATGACAAGGGTAGTGGGGTAGAGTCCGTGTTTAAAGAAAAAGCCTGATATATGTCGTTAACTTTTTTGAAGAAAAAATCGGATAAGGCGTCGCAAAGGCATTGTGAGGGAGGTGGTGTAAGGTCGTGCGTGCCACCCGACAAGCGTTTAGTGATGTCGAATAACTCTTTGCACGAGTTTTTGGCGGTCTCAATTTGTGCGGTATAATAGGCTCTTTTCGCCTCTGCGATCATCTGTTTGTATCGGGCAAGTGAATCTTTGTATAAAGATTTGCTTTCTGGGTCGTAGCGCTTCCGCCAAAGTCTTTCTCTTTGTTTATTTAATTGTTTCTGTTTTTTGAGTTCATCCGAGAACCAGGGAGCACTAGGGGAGGCTCGATTCTGGGAGATAGATTTTACGGGCGCTAGCTCAAGTGTGGCCTGATTGAGCCAGGTATTGAACTGATTTATGGCGACAGTAGGGTCATCTGACAACAATGGCGATGTTCTCGCCAGGAATGTGTTCAATGTCCCCACCTTTATGTCCTTCCATGCTCTCACCTGTTTGGGGCTATTGTTAACGGCCCTCCTCTTAGGGGCGTCGGGGATAGCTAAATGACTTAAAATGGCGTGGTGATCGGTCCATGCCAGGGGAATGACATCTGCAATATGTAGCGACTCAATATTAGTAAAAATGCCGTCAAGAGTGTGACCTGCGTCATGGGTAGGGGCAGAAATACGTTGATACAGACCTAGTGTTTCCATGTCCGCTAAGAGGCATGCAGTGTCTGTGTCACTACTTGATTCAAGATGGAAATTAAAGTCGCCTAACACAGCAAAGTGATCTTCAAGAGCTATAGATTCTAATATAGACCCAAGGCTGAGTAAAAAGGGGGCACGTGCTCCAGGTGGGCGGTATACCAGTACGCCTTTAAAATTGAAGAGGGGTGTGAGCTTAATACTAAACAGTAGGGCTTCGCAACATGTGGATGGTATCGGTGTGGTCCTAATTGGGAGATTATCTCTGACAATAATTGCTACCCCACCTCCCCGCTGGCCTACTCTGTCCTGTCTATGTATGGTGAACCCACTAGGGACTGCTATAACCAAGTCAGTGTCCGAGGCACCATCCGTCCAGGTTTCCGTGATAAACAGGACATCCAGGTGGGCATCTGTTATTAGGTCAGCAATTTCTTGCCTGTATTTGCACATGGAACGGGCATTGATAAGTGCTAAGTGAAAAGTGGTAATAGGAGGGGGCAGAGTGGTCAGGGCCTTGATTTTGGAGTTGACAATATGTGTCCGAAATGAGCAGTGTGAACAAGATAATTGGTAGGGTACATCAGTGGATGAAAGTGGGTCATAAGTAACACAGCAATCACTGCCTGGTGACCGGAGTACAGAGAGGGATGATGGCTGCTTTATTGTCCATATATCATCAATAGTTTGTTTTCTAATTAACATAACAATTCAAAAGTCTCAGGGGCTTATTTACAAGCTCCTTGCTCCATTTTTGCGTCACTTTTCCCATGTTAAAAGTGATGCAAAAGTGGTGCAAGGAGCTTGTAAATCTGCCCCTCATTTATTATCTTGTTGCTGACTTGTCAGCATTTCTCTCCCACTCAGATTTATTTCCACCTGGCGCTGGAGTTGTTCCATACAATGTAACCAAGCAAGGACCATCCACACACAGAGGAGGCCAGTGTTCATTCAGAAAGGTAGATACCAACTCCACCGCAGATCCTAACAATGTGAATGCCACTTCCCTGCTGACTACAAAAGTTCCACTCATTGTACACTAAGCACTCAAAGGCATAGTCAGACACCTTCCGACCGCCGTATTACGACTACGACAGTTTACCTCCATGGCATCGCTGCAACCGCCAGGGATCTGCTATCCCTGGCAGTGGCATGGGGGTGTGAAGCTGCAATATGCTTGGCATTGCCGCTGCAGCCCCGCCAAGTATATAATGAGTTTCCTCACTGCCAACGGTCTCATGGCGATGTTCACGCCATGAAATTGCTGGTGGGGAGAAAACTAATGGGCCCCTACAGATCCCTCTGGTGCCTCAGGCCATGGGGATGCATGCATGGGGCACAGTCACCTGTCTGCATGCGCCCAGCTCCTGCACGGCAGGGACTTAACAGTCTATGCCATGCAGGAACTTTCTATGGTGTTCCCATTGTGGTACCTTTTCAAAGGCACCGCCGTGGGAATGCCAAAGGACTACCCTCCAGACGACCTAGAAACTCGTAATCTGGAGGGCAGCCGGTTGTCGAGTTTGGTGGTGCGGGAGCACGGCTGTAGCATGCCGCCCTGCCAAACTCGAAATCAGGCGCTTAGTGTTAGTGCAATGACACTAGTACAATGATCGATACAATAAACACTCAAAGCCTATTCTCCTCTCGAATATGAGGTTATTACTCATATGTCGAGTTGACAGTTGCATTATGAAGTGAAATTTGGTGCAGAAGTCGGAGTGCTCAGGAAAGTGGGAAACATATGTACCAAATTGCAAAAAAATACTTAGACAACGCTCAACATCAAGCTTTACCGCTTGTCACAGTCCCTTCTTCGGGAAGCGAAAATAGAGTCATCAAACATAGGTTCCTGAAGGGAAGGTGAAGATTTAAAACACTAAACATATGTTTTACTGTTTAACAATACACTTATAAATCTAGTTGTACTTTTCAGTGACTCCGTAGTACACTACCTTAGTCTTCTGTTATTTTCTTGGGAATGAACAAGATAGATTTTTTAGTCACATTATAATGAATATGTAAGAACTGTTGTGGTAAATGTTAAGCTTTGGAAATAAAACTATTTCTTTAACAAAGACAGTTTGTTGTTTATTTAATATTTGTAATTTGTACAAATGTTTGAGGTAATGTAATTTTAAAATGTTTCATGATTCTACATTTATGTCATAGACAATGCACTGCTTGTGTTACTGTCAGACCCGATTTGGAGGTCCATGGCTTTAGAAGGGACTACTGGGTCTCAGCTATGGGGGCTGGGATCTTTTGCCTATGAAATCCTGGGGTGAGCCCTCCTATGTCTCTGCAAACTGGGCAAAGTACAACCCCTTCAAAACTTGATACTTCGTGGTAGCGGTGGTAACCAGTCACAGGCTTCTCAAACAGGTTGTGTGTGGATGCATTACACTGAGCAGACATCTATCACCCATCACTTCAATAACTGATATTTCAATATATTTCTTATTTTTTATAATGAAACTACCCATTCATGCACATAACAAAATACTCCACATTACGATACACCAGCACTACTCCCTTGAACATATGCCAGTGTATCTAAGGGTTCAACGCCCCCTTTTCCCCACCTTCACTTTAACTTAGTGTAGTCTAATATGGCAGTTTTTTGGCACAGGGGCAGTGCCAAAATTCTGTAATTCAGGGTTTTTCCTTTCAGTTTCACACTCTTTAGTCCCCATGTAAATATTGACAATGTAAGTCCTGAGTCCTCCACGAATGCGGTTGGGTCCACAGCATGGGTCTAGTTCCTCCTCCCTCTTCCAGGAGAAACATATGCAGTTTATCAGTGCTCTTGCTCCGGTATTAGAAATATCAGCTGTAGGGCCTGCTACCCAGGGACTTTGGGATTGCTGATGTTTACATTCCCTCTTTGTGGCAAAGGATCAGCAGTCATGGGTCCACTATTGGTACTTCACATGATGCCATTGTGGCTTAAACAAGCATCACTACTATGGAACAGTGGTTTTGCCTGCTTTTTACATAATGTTCAGTGTCACAGAAGTGCAATCCACTTGGTACACTTTGGCATTATCACGGCATGTGCCACTACATGCAAGAGAGATTATGCCCCAGTCTTGCAGTATGCTGGTAGCTCTCTATTGAGGCTCTCTCTGTCACTCTCCAAGGACTGACACATAGCTGAAGACCCTCAGTGGTTGGAATGTGAGGTCCAGGCCTTGATGGTCCTGGTCCCCCAGAGGTAAGGGCGACCCCTTCTAGTAGCCACGATGACTCCGACACTTGGGAAGCTATATCCGATGAACATCATAGGAATCGGTGTCTGGCGAGGCAACAGCACAACACTCTCAGGCAGAACTGACCCACAACCCATGGGTCAGCTGCTTCTACTCACCCAGGTAGTCTGGCCTTTCTGTATGGTTGGCTCAATTCTTTCCTCTTATTCTCAGGCAAGTCAGCTTCCAGGTGCTTCATTCCAGAAATACATAAAAACAGGATTAACTAACTTCTCAATTCAAATAAATCTATCAGCATGTATGTGGAACATTGCATGATTAATGTAACATTCAAACAGACTTTCTTGAACACAATGGCAACGTGTCTTTAATAAAAAAATGACTTCAAAATTATAAATATACCTATATTTATTTCACACATAAATATGAATGTTATTCTTACTATACCCATGCAATATGACTATACGTACTGATATACAGGAAAGTTTTTCTAACTATTAACTTTCATTATAATATTAAAACCTTGGCCGAGTAATAGGCTGGCAGCACCACTATTCATTAGTAGGTGGGTGTCTACCACTGTCTCCTGGTTTGCAGCTGAGAGGATGGCATGTGTTTCTCTTTCTGATATTCCGCATTGTCATCCTGACTAATAGTAGATACCTCGAATCTAACTTCAATAGGCCTGCCCATGTGTAGCTGCTGGTTTATTATATATACTTTTTTTTTATTCTTATGGTTTATAAAGTGCTACAAACCACCTTAGTAGTCTCAGAGGGCCCGATTCACAAAGGGACTTACGACTCGTAAAGTTACGAGTGCAGTGCTCAGAGCGGAGATATCACTGCGAGTGCAGAGACTCCTCCCCAAGTGCGGAGACTCCGCACTCATAACTTTGAGTCGTAAGCCCCCATGTAAATTAGGTCAAGAGTGCTAAAGCAGGTGACAATGATGTAGAATAAAAGAACTGCATAAGAGGTACTAACAATACCCATATTAATTGGTGTGAGGTGTTAAAGCATTAAAAGAAAAGTAGGGGAGCAAGAAGTGGAACAGATGGTTCAAGGCTTTTAACTGGCTGATTCCTGGATAGAAAATTGTGAGGACTGTATGACAACAAAGAAAAGAAGAATAAATAAGGTAGCAAACTGAAGACTCGTGTAGGCCTGGGTAAGGTGACAGAGGTATGAGACATTTGAATGTCTGAGAGTCACTACCAGTGATACAGCGTTTTCTGGTCCCACTTGCTTACTATTAGTCCCCCATTGGACCTTATATTTTATGCCTGAGGTGTGATGGGAGTTATCATTTTCATCAGTCAAATTCAATTAACAGTGTAAACGATGTTGCTACACAATAAGGATCGGGAATCAGTAGCTATGGTTAAGAAGGTTTATTACAAATTTATAATCAAGTTAAGATACATAACTCTTAACATCATGCTATTAGGGAACATAATAACAACAGGAAGGCCCAACATATGGAAGAAATTGAGGCAGGCCAATATCAGACAATAAAGCAATTCAGTCATAGAAATACAAAAGATTAGTAAAGGAATCTGATGCTCAGAGAAAAGTCTCATATTTTGTGTTTATTCATGGGTAAATCGAAATCACCTAAATTAAAGTCCCAGCTCAAAGGATGGCTCTAAAAATCTAAAGGAACTCAAAAATCAGGAAATTTCATAAAGGAAATTAGAATTAGGCAAGGAATAAATAAGGAGGAAGGTGTCAGCATTTCAGAAGCCTGGTCAAGAGTCTTCTTGGGTCAGGGGAGCAAGTGTTAGCCTAAGCCACACTCAGCAAAGAATCAGGGAACACATAGAGCTCTGATCCATTCAAAGTCCAAGGAGAAATACTCTAAGCATTCAGGGTAAAGCCTCTGAAAAGATCTGCAAGGAATCTGGAAAGCATATGTTCTCTAATGGTGTGAATAGTAAGTTTTGACACACAAAAGTCTTCTTGAGCACCACTCCCTAGCACGCATCATCAGGGGTCTTGTCTCTTTCTCTACTTCTCACATTGTAGATTGCAACATTTTCCAAGTATCCAACACTGAACATGGGAAAAACATCATCTTCTCACACACAGGCCAGGTTGTAACTTTGCTGAATAGGCCTTTCAGTTAACTCTACTTTTCACCCTCTGAGGCGGAAGCCGGAGGTTCTCTCGCCATGTCTTTTCCCTATGCTGCCAGCAGACCTACGCTTGATGAAAAAAGCATTTTAGGATTGTTTTAACTGTTACTCGTGTAATACTTTTCGCTTGATTTTAAAAAGCGTCTGAATTACGAATCGACTCCTCCTACCTCCCTCTACCGCCTGGGCCACTCTCAGCTGAGTGTTGATGCTGAGAGTTGGTCCCGGGGAGGCGAGGGTGTGACAGCGGCCATATTGGATGTGGGTCCGCCCTGACGCGCTCTAGCTGCCTACAAAAGGGGGCTTGTTGCACGCGCGCCGAACTCTACTTTTCACCCTCTGAGGCGGAAGCCGGAGGTTCTCTCGCCCTGTCTTTTCCCTATACTGCCAGCAGACCTACGCTTGACGAAAAAAGCATTTTAGGACTGTTTTAACTGTTACTCGTGTAATACTTTTCGCTTGATTTTAAAAAGCGTCTGAATTACGAATCGACTCCTCCTACCTCCCTCTACCGCCTGGGCCACTCTCAGCTGAGTGTTGACGCTGAGAGTTGGTCCCGGGGAGGCGAGGGTATGACAGCGGCCATATTGGATGTGGGTCCGCCCTGACGAGATCTAGCTGCCTACAAAAGGGGGCTTGTTAAACGCGCGCCGAACTCTACTTTTTACCCTCTGAGGCGGAAGCCAGTGGTTCTCTCGCCCTGTCTTTTCCCTATACTGCCAGCAGACCTACGCTTGACGAAAAAAGCATTTTAGGATTGTTTTAACTGTTACTCGTGAAATACTTTTCGCTTGATTTTAAAAAACGTCTGAATTACGAATCGACTCCTCCTACCTCCCTCTACCGCCTGGGCCACTCTCAGCTGAGTGTTGACGCTGAGAGTTGGTCCCGGGGAGGCGAGGGTGTGACAGCGGCCATATTGGATGTGGGTCCGCCCTGACGCGCTCTAGCTGCCTACAAAAGGGGGCTTGTTGCACGCGCGCCGAACTCTACTATTCACCCTCTGAGGCGGAAGCCGGAGGTTCTCTCGCCCTGTCTTTTCCCTATACTGCCAGCAGACCTACGCTTGACGAAAAAAGCATTTTAGGACTGTTTTAACTGTTACTCGTGTAATACTTTTCGCTTGATTTTAAAAAGCGTCTGAATTACGAATCGACTCCTCCTACCTCCCTCTACCGCCTGGGCCACTCTCAGCTGAGTGTTGACGCTGAGAGTTGGTCCCGGGGAGGCGAGGGTATGACAGCGGCCATATTGGATGTGGGTCCGCCCTGACGAGATCTAGCTGCCTACAAAAGGGGGCTTGTTAAACGCACGCCGAACTCTACTTTTTACCCTCTGAGGCGGAAGCCAGTGGTTCTCTCGCCCTGTCTTTTCCCTATACTGCCAGCAGACCTACGCTTGACGAAAAAAGCATTTTAGGATTGTTTTAACTGTTACTCGTGAAATACTTTTCGCTTGATTTTAAAAAACGTCTGAATTACGAATCGACTCCTCCTACCTCCCTCTACCGCCTGGGCCACTCTCAGCTGAGTGTTGACGCTGAGAGTTGGTCCCGGGGAGGCGAGGGTGTGACAGCGGCCATATTGGATGTGGGTCCGCCCTGACGCGCTCTAGCTGCCTACAAAAGGGGGCTTGTTGCACGCGCGCCGAACTCTACTATTCACCCTCTGAGGCGGAAGCCGGAGGTTCTCTCGCCCTGTCTTTTCCCTATACTGCCAGCAGACCTACGCTTGACGAAAAAAGCATTTTAGGATTGTTTTAACTGTTACTCGTGTAATACTTTTCGCTTGATTTTAAAAAGCGTCTGAATTACGAATCGACTCCTCCTACCTCCCTCTACCGCCTGGGCCACTCTCAGCTGAGTGTTGACGCTGAGAGTTGGTCCCGGGGAGGCGAGGCTATGACAGCGGCCATATTGGATGTGGGTCCGCCCTGACGCGCTCTAGCTGCCTACAAAAGGGGGCTTGTTAAACGCGCGCCGAACTCTACTTTTCACCCTCTGAGGCGGAAGCCGGAGGTTCTCTTGCCCTGTCTTTTCCCTATACTGCCAGCAGACCTACGCTTGACGAAAAAAGCATTTTAGGATTGTTTTAACTGTTACTCGTGTAATACTTTTCGCTTGATTTTAAAAAACATCTGAATTACGAATCGACTCCTCCTACCTCCCTCTACCGCCTGGGCCACTCTCAGCTGAGTGTTGACGCTGAGAGTTGGTCCCGGGGAGGCGAGGGTGTGACAGCGGCCATATTGGATGTGGGTCCACCCTGACGCGCTCTAGCTGCCTACAAAAGGGGGCTTGTTGCACGCGCGCCGAACTCTACTATTCACCCTCTGAGGCGGAAGCCGGAGGTTCTCTCGCCCTGTCTTTTCCCTATACTGCCAGCAGACCTACGCTTGACGAAAAAAGCATTTTAGGATTGTTTTAACTGTTACTCGTGTAATACTTTTCGCTTGATTTTAAAAAGCGTCTGAATTACGAATCGACTCCTCCTACCTCCCTCTACCGCCTGGGGCACTCTTAGCTGAGTGTTGACGCTGAGAGTTGGTCCCGGGGAGGCGAGGGTGTGACAGCGGCCATATTGGATGTGGGTCCGCCCTGACGCGCTCTAGCTGCCTACAAAAGGGGGCTTGTTGCACGCGCGCCGAACTCTACTTTTCACCCTCTGAGGCGGAAGCCGGAGGTTCTCTCGCCCTGTCTTTTCCCTATACTGCCAGCAGACCTACGCTTGACGAAAAAAGCATTTTAGGATTGTTTTAACTGTTACTCGTGTAATACTTTTCGCTTGATTTTAAAAAGCGTCTGAATTACGAATCGACTCCTCCTACCTCCTTTTACCGCCTGGGCCACTCTCAGCTGAGTGTTGACGCTGAGAGTTGGTCCCGGGGAGGCGAGGGTGTGACAGCGGCCATATTGGATGTGGGTCGGCCCTGACGCGCTCTAGCTGCCTACAAAAGGGGGCTTGTTGCACGCGCGCCGAACTCTACTTTTCACCCTCTGAGGCGGAAGCCGGAGGTTCTCTCGCCCTGTCTTTTCCCTATACTGCCGGCAGACCTACGCTTGACGAAAAAAGCATTTTAGGATTGTTTTAACTGTTACTCGTGTAATACTTTTCGCTTGATTTTAAAAAGCGTCTGAATTACGAATCGACTCCTCCTACCTCCCTCTACCGCCTGGGCCACTCTCAGCTGAGTGTTGACGCTGAGAGTTGGTCTCGGGGAGGCGAGGGTGTGACAGCGGCCATATTGGATGTGGGTCCGCCCTGACGCGCTCTAGCTGCCTACAAAAAGAGACGGGCTTACTCCGCGTAGCGGGCGCGTTTGCGGACGCGCCGGATGCCCGCCGGAGTCACGCCAGAGTCCAGCCCGTCTGCGCCCGTCCGCGCCGAGGACGGGCTGGACAGCTGGACGTCTGGCCAAGCTACCTACAATCCCCCATATCTGAAATATGCCCCTCAGACTCTTCTCGGATTTAAACCCCCGAGTCGCATATGCTCGCACACTTACTCCCCTGAGGACCTGCTACGCCCATTCACCTGTAGCTGCAGGACTCTTAATGCGGCTAGCCCTATCCCTTTTCCACCTAGGTTCCGACCCAAAGCATTTAATACTAATCCGGTAAACCCGTTCAAGACAGAAAGGGGTGTCCTTCTGAATGCCCGCTCACTTACCAAAAATAATGTTATATTTAGAGAATTTGTTTCCCTTAGAAAGCCCTCTATGGTCTTCATCACCGAAACTTGGGCCAAGGAATCCTCTGGTCCGGATCTTATCGAAGCAATACCTGAAGGTTATTGCCTGTCCCGCTACGACAGATCTGGTCGAGTGGGTGGAGGACTCGCCATTCTATGCAGGGACCATCTCCACTGTCACACGGTCGCCATCACGGACCCTAAAGACAGCTTTCAGGCCCTCTCTTTTGCCATAAAAAGTGGCCACAGAACCCTCCTAAATGGTATTTTGGTATACCGCCCCCCAGGCCCCCGTTCCAATTTCGGACAACAGCTGTTCCATGTCCTTGAACCCTTCTTTGGCCGAAAAGATTTCACCATACTAGGAGACTTTAACTTTCATTTAGAAAGGTCCGACAATAAAGATACCATCTCACTGCTGGACACTATGTCAGCTTGTGGCTTTAACCAGTTGGTCAAAGGCACCACTCACCAAGCGGGTCATACGCTCGACGGCATTTTTACCAACGATGTGAGGATATCGATTGAGGAATCCATCTGTCTCGGTCTGATCATATGGCCGTCCCATTCCTACTTAGGTATCCCAGTACACCTTTGCCCCCTAACATTCCGAGCAAACAGGAACTTCGTAGGAACTACAAAGCCATTTCGGATAGCTCCCTCTCCAAGTGGGCATCTAAATGGTGCCCCTCTCAGGAGGAAAGTGCCCCCTCAGCTGCTACGCAGTTTGATAGTACCATGACAGAAGCTCTAGACGAACTAGCCCCCTACAACTCTGCCGACGTACCAGAAAAAGGCCCTCAGCTCCTTGGTTCTCGGAACATCTGAGACTCCTCAGACAGGAGGTTAGGAGACAGGAGCGGCTCTGGCATACAGGATGGAACCTAAAAGATAAGGAAGATCATAAGATCTTGCTTAGAAAATACAAGGCCGAAATTATCAAAGCCAAACAAGAACACTTCACGACTCTGACCACCTATTGTCCTCCCCTAAAGAACTCTTTAGGGTTGTAGACTCTCTCATAACCCTTCAATCCCCTGATCCTGTAATAGCGTCCCAAGAGCTCTGCAATAACATCGCCTCTTTCTTTCAGACCAAAATATCTGATATACACTCAGCTCTGGAACTACAAAAATCGCTTATGAGTGGGCCCCCCTCTCTAGGGCCTATAGACCCCGCCCCGACAGTATCAACTCTCTCGAGTACCTTAGACTCTTTTCCCCCTCTCTCCGTGGACACGCTCGATTGTCTACTCAATAAAACCAAGTCTGGCTCTCCTCTGGATGTATGTCCCCTAAGGATCCTTAAACAGTGCAGGGAAACCCTCCTGCCTCCTGTGGTGGACATCATGAACAGAGCCATGAGAGATGGGGTTTTTCCCACTCAGTGGAAAAGAGCGGTTGTAAAACCTCTCCTAAAAAAGGCCTCCCTGGATCCGTCAGTTGTAAAAAATTTCCGGCCAATCTCCCTACTCCCTGCCCCAGCAAAGATGCTAGAGGCGCACCTCAACTCACACCTTGCCGCTTTCATCGAAAGCTCCGAATGCCTCGATTTCTCTCAACACGGCTTCAGGAGGGATCACAGCACTGAGTCAGCCCTCACCATTGTGCTGGATAACATACGCACACGGGTTGATGAGGGCCAGACCACCCTCCTGATCCTCTTAGATCTGACAGCGGCTTTCGATACCCTCTCTCCCTCAGTACTAACAACTCGGCTGAGGGAGATTGGGGTGCGTGGAGCAGCCCTGGATCTTCTCACGTCTTTTCTCACCCACCGAGTACAAAGAGTGAAGCTGGGGGAGTATCTATCTCCATCCCTTCCTGTGCAATGTGGGGTCCCTCAGGGGTCGGCTTTAAGTCCGACCCTATTTAACATTTATGTGACCCCTCTTGCCAGGCTGATTAGATCCTATGGGATGGAGATAGTTTCCTATGCAGACGACACCCAGATCCTTGTCTCTCTCTCCCGTGCTAGCGCCCCGACTGCCTCCAATTTTAGATCCTGTATGGAGGCGGTCGGTAAATGGATGATCACAAACTCGCTTAAACTAAATGGAGAGAAGACAGAGGTGATGGTGTTCGGAGGGAAAGAGGAAATATGGTCTTCCAGCTGGTGGCCAGACTCACTAGGAGCCTGTCCCACCCCTACTGCCTCCGCCAAGAATCTGGGGGTCATGATAGACCCTGCCCTTGACATGAGCAAGCAGGTCAGTCGTACCATCTCTACCTGCTGGGGCATTATCCATATTCTGAGAAGGATTAGGAACTACCTCTCCCCTCAGGCCAGGAAACAACTAGCAGTTGCTCTTATAGGCTCAAGAATAGACTACTGCAATGCGTTGTATGCGGGCCTGAAAAAGAGCCTACTGCAGCGCTTGCAGGTAGTCCAAAATGCCGCTGCCAGGTTCGTCTTGGACCTTCCCAAGCGCTCCTCAGCCACAGTGGCCAGAAAGCTGCTACACTGGCTCCCTGTCGAGGCACGGATCCATTTTAAGATCGTATGCCTGACATACAAGGCTCTGGCCAGAAATAGCCCCTCTGGTCTAGGTTCTATCCTGTCCCGCTATTCTCCCACTAGGAATCTACGGTCCTCCGGTAGACTTCTGCTAGCGACCCCCCGTTTCAGGAGAGCGAAATGGGGTGGCAGGGCCTTTTCCACCCTGGCCCCTACGTGGTGGAATGCTCTTCCTCTGGAAATAAGATCATTGCCCACCCTTCAGGCTTTCAAAAGGGCCCTGAAAACTCACCTTTTTACGCAAGCGTACCTGTTGCGTTGTAGCAAATTTCTTTTTGACCTGTTCTGTTAGGCGCCTTGATACCTTCGGGTTATTGTCTGCGCATTATAAATTTTACTCATTCATTCATTCATTCAACGCTCTAGCTCTCTATTTTCCTTCATCAAGGTCTTCTTCTGGGGCTTTTTATTTCTATCACTAGTACAGTAATGTATCTATTCTTTAACTAACAATGCAAGTCAATTACTGCAAGAAATGTCACGTTAGCAGAAAATGAAGCATGAAAAATAATGGGCCTAAGAGGTCAACTTGAAGTATTAATAAGAGTGCACATTTAACATGCTTGCGCACATTTAAACACAAACGAATATGAATTCTAGTACATTAGATTCAAATTACATAGCACATACAGTACATTTTTTGAATAATCAAATGTAAGTATGGCTAAGAACTACATTAAAATGACATATATGAAACACTAGTCCACACATTACATACACTTTTTGCCGTTTCTAGTGCAATCACATTCTATTTACATGAGGATGGTTCTTATCCAGTTATGTAAACAGTAAAAGTTATTCAATGTATTAAGGCACACATTATGAAAGTCTAGTTTATCTTCATAGTAAGTACATGTCTACTAAGTAAGGATAGTTTGTTAATCCCTTGTGTAATACAGTTAGGCACATAGTTTGAGTATATTCACTAATCATACAGTAAATGCACTTTAGTTATAATGGCGAGTACAACACTTAATTTTAATATCGTTAGACCACATCATGTGCTAACTACACATTCATTTCATGTATCTGTTATGAAGTTGTGATGTATTTATGACATGACCAGGGTGGGCAAAATTGTGCTGCACCACCAGTCTAAGATGGAATGAGTTCCAAGTGGAAGAGAGGGAGTGAAATGAACTGCCTATGAACTCGTTGTGGCAGAAAATGTGTCTCTAGAGAATTCAATGTGATGGCTGAGGCTACAACAGTTAATAAAAGTCATGTTTTCTATGGTGCCTTTCTTTGTTCTTTTTATGTTTTTTTCCTTTTTCTTTGGTCTGTGTTAGGCGTATTGGGGGATGGGTGGTGGCACAAATGTTTAGGGGGTGTTGAGATAATTTTTTGGTGACATGACTCGTTTGTGACCCTCCTCTGGTCGGGACTTGCATGTTATGCTTCGAACTGTTTGGTGCTGTTGTTACTCGGCGAGTCCCACCTGCATGGACCTCGTTCTTTATCTTTATCTTTTATTAGCTTATGCTCGGAGTAATATGTCCTGATCTTAATAGCTGCGTAAAAAGTTTAAAATTAACCTACATTGCTCCTGTGCCTGGGTACTGTGGTGCTTCTTGATCTATGTCTTACTTCTCACCTATTGCTCTGCTGCGTTACCCTGACATTATATTGCATGCACTAGTGCGTCATAAGAGTTCGTGGCCGGCCGGACGGTTGTAGGCCCGTATATGTACTGACTTTGTGCACAATAGAGGTTTTCAAAAAAAAAAAATAAATAAATAAATAAAAAAGTCATGTTTCTGAGTTATAGTTCTCCTCCTCAGGCAAGGGTATACAACAAGGGAAGAGGGCCTTTAACAACCATTATAGCCCAATGCTGACCGGCTATAAAACTATAATGGTATTTTATACACCAGGGGTAGAATATTCTAAATTAACAAAGGGGAAACAGAAAGTCAAGCAGTAGGTTGTTTGTAAAATTCTGTATCAGCCATTAGTGGCACTCTGCCATACCACTACCTTCAGTGGAGTGCCGAACTTTCTAAAACTCCAATGATTTATTGTAAAGGAAGGCAACATCCCAAATGAGGAATATCCGCATGGCCAAAATATGCAAAAGTGAAATTCCTCGCTATCAAAAAGCAGAGAACAAGGGTACTCTTATTTTAATTTATTTTTATGATAAACAAATGCACATCATGGCATTGCCTTCGATGATCTGAAATCTGGCAGCTGAAAAGTATTGAATATAATGAATATTCGAGAACACCAGTTCTTGGGAGATACATCTGCATGATCCATCTGGCTCTGCCATAAGTCATCTGAACATCATGAAACCAATTATGAAAATATAACACTAAATTTAGAGGTCAAACAGCATAACTCGACGCTGCCTGTATTGTGTAATTGTCGCACAGTTTAGAATTTGAGCACATATTGAGGTCTCTACGTTATGCTGACGTCTTAAGAAGTTGAAGAGCCCATTTTAGAAAAATCCATTTGCTTTTTTGGAGACATTCCGTGGCTTCTTAGCTGTGGCCTGTATTGGAAACCCTGGCTATTATTTGCAGAGTGAAACATCTTTTAATTACATTTGCAGTCATTTTTTAATCGCCATCAGTTTGAATCAACGGCAAAGTAATGCCTAGTGGAAATGCGAACTGATTATGAGTTATACCCCTCTGTCTATTTGTCATGTGTTTTGTCAAAATGAAAATGACAGGACATGATGGATGACTGGCTAATTTTCCCCTTGGTAATAGTCTCTGGAAGCTCTGTATGGATAATTCCTTGAAATTAAGTACCTGACTTCTGATTGGAATCGCAATTTAATTTTCAGGCGTATTTCCCAGCACACACACATTTATTTGGCTGATAAAACATTCTTTCTATGGGCAGAAATCTAGACGATGGTCTGTCCAGATATACTTTTATAATATCACAAAGGTAAGACTAGGATTCAAATTGCACAAACAGGAGAAGCTTGGAAATAGACTAGTAGGTGTTGTTATTGTCTACATTAATATCATTTGTGATCATTTTTTTGGAACCAACAATGTTTTTAAGAATATTGTGATCATACATATTACCTTAATTCGGGTTTAATAACCTATAATGCATTTAGTTTTTTTTCAATTTCACATAACTGAGACCATACTGACAGACAAGAGCACGTGGAAGAACTACAAAACCTTTCTGCCTACACACGTACCCCCTGCCTGATCACATTTTTTCACGTTATGTCCATGAAGCTTTGTTTGATGCCCTCGTGCACTCCAGCCCATTACATTGCTAGTCATGGGTGCAAACTCCTCTCTACATCTATTTATTTGTAAATGCTATATAATTTTAATTGCCCAATTCTCAAAGATTTTGCTATGGGTAGGAGTAAATTACACTTGTAACTCACCTGGTTTACTCCTACATTCTAGAAGGACTACAAGAGTAAGTCACAGCAAATACTTTGTGAATTGGACTCTAAACCATGAAAAGGCCATCTAGGACAGGGCTGAGAGGGCTGATAGCACGGAAATTGAATACAGGTCAACCCTTTAACTTGTGAAAGAGATCCCCAACTCCACGCCAACTCTGTCCCTCGGTCAACAGATCTTTGCCCCCATGTTAGAATGGAGCACCATTCAAAATTCATCAACTTACAGTAGTTTAGAATGCAGTCAATGATGAGAGGTTTGGTAAAGTTTAAAAGTTATATTTCTCATTAAGAGATAAGTAATCATTTCTGTTGTACCAGTCAGCTGTTCCCTGGGGCACGATAGGACCATAGTGGGCACCTTGATGAAAGTGTGAAAACAGGAGATACCCACCCCAAACAGACCATGTGGCAACTAGCATTTTAAAACTAGGTTAAATAACCTGGAATCTCCATCAAAGAGGTAGGTCCTCTCTACATATCTTCTATGTGACTCTGTGCTAACGCTACTGTTGTGTACGGACACATAGATCTGGCCCTGACGAATGCGTAAGAAGATTTGGTTACAATCTATAGGCAGAAATATTTTTGCATGATAGTGTTATCAATTATGTGGCTCATATAGGTCATTATAACCGCATATGCCTCCTGATAATACCCTTTGGTGTTTTTAAGCAAGCCTAGGATGCCACCTGAATAAAGGATACTTTGTGGTTTATCCTAAGGCTTTTTTATCTATTTTTTTGTCCTCATTTGCCTCTTTAACAGGAAGAGAAAAGAAACACTCTTCCACTTGCACAATTGGACGGATGGGGTGACCTGATCTCATGTGCTGGTAGCCGGAAGGAAAGATTGTAGATCAGCTTTTGTGCCACCCTCTGGTTTGACCTCCATCTTCCTTGTTTTACCTTTTGTCTCCCTCCGCCCTCTCTCTACCCAGCACAGAGATAAAACCAATTGAGGCTGAGAAGGCTTAATCATCGGACGCCTGATTTTATTTGCTACCACTTATTTGTCACACCATTCAAGCATCAGGAGCCAAAAATCAATGTTTTCCAAAACCCATCATGTCCAAAGTGGCTGTATACTTGACAGAGCACATCCAATCGTCAAAACTAGGAGGGGCTACTGCCACCCATTGTTTGCATATCTCTCTACACACCAGTGGCACAAAGTAAAAGATCAGCCTTGCCTAATTTTTTGTTGTTTTAACCAAAGATTCCAAATGTCCAAAAATAACAAGCTTAATGCTTACCTCGATATTAATCCCCAACATTTCAGACAAAGCCCTACTCACGTCTCTCCAAAATATCTGTATTTCTGGCCAAGCCACAAACATAAGAACATCGTCCTCATTCATACTTCTGCGCTTTGGGCAGGCGACTTCACCTCCTCTCCCAAACTTTTGTAATCTCTGGGGGGACCAGTAGGCTCTATAGATAGAAAAGAGATGATTTCTTCTCAGGTGTGTGGGCTTAAATATTTAAAATAGTATAGTCATAGATACTTGCCATTGATGTTCCAGCGATGCCTCAGGCAAGTATCTTCCCCACAGTTCCGTTGGCAAGGTGAAACTTCCGTCTTCCAGATCAATCATCAGCCAGTGGATAGGCCCCTGCTCCTTCTTATGTACAGTCTCTTGTATCATTCGGGCTTCCAGATAATTTTGTTCCCCAATTCTTGTTTCAGGGTCTTGATACCAGCTCCCCATTTGTAGATATTTGAATCTGGATAACTGGTAGTCCACTTGTTGGTTACACATTTCCCATGAGATGAGTTTGCCATCGACGATTATGTGCCCCCATCGTGTAAAACCTGCCTTTGATAGTGGTCTTGCAAGAGCATCTTTCATCAATACCGGAAACCCCGGTGAGTCCCAGATAGGAGCCATTAGGCTGTGGTATGGGATTTTCAAAATGTTTTTGATCTTGTACCACGTCTCCCCTAGCCCCTGCAGAATCTTTAACCTAACATTTTTAAAGTACTTTGGGTCCGCGTATTTGAACAAAAACCCCTGATTGCCTCCTATCTTCAGACTTGCCATTGCAGCCCACATGCCCCCCATCTGAGTTTGTCCTGGTGTGCTAAACAAAATCCTCCCATTATTCAATAGAAAAGCCCAAGATTAGAAAAGTAGATCTGGTAGTGCCAGGCTTCCTTTCTCCACCTTCCTTCTCAGTTTTTTCCATGATATTCTTGGGCCTTTACCTGACCAAATAAAAGTGCTGATCTTGCTTTGCATCTCTTTAGCCATTCCTTCTCGAAAGGCAGAAGTATAGTATTGAATAGAAAAGGGAGCTTTGGTAGGACTATCATTTTACCTAAATTAACTCGCCCGAGAAGAGTTAGCTGAAGATGGGATCACATCTTCAGGAGTCTGCGAACCTCCTTATTAGCTTTCTCGAAGTTAACCTTAGTTATTTTATTGATATCCTGTGGTATCATAACTCCCAGGTATCTCATTTCTCCTTTGCTTTTTGAACTTTAAACTGGATCCAAGTATTTTATCCCAAAAGAAAGAAATAATTTCTAAGAACTCCCTCAGGCCAGCCCCCTCCTGAGGTTGAGTCGGCACTGGTAGGGACCACCAGGCTGGGATGAGATGACAAACTATTACGCATGTCACATTACGTGAGTGAGCCTATTTTGTTCAGTTCTTTGAATTGCCCTCTTTCTGGGAGTTAAAGTAATAGTAGGTAGCTAAGAAAATATTAGTGGTGTGCAATACCTGGCAATAGAATCAGTGTATCAGTTGCCCATGGCAATATATCCCCTTCCATTTTGATGATGAACACACTCTACTACAGTAATTTTTCCAGGTACTTGTAGAGCTTCCAATGAATCTTTGACATGTCTCTCGTTCTTTATCTGAGTACCTGGCGAGGTAAGGAAACCCCACTGGGATCACAATTGGCGCAAAATCATGGACAACACTAAACCCGTACTGGTTATCTGTGAATATGATGACTCTCATTTGTGCATTTAAACTGCAAGCTTTGGTAAGTGCAATCAATTCAGCAACTAGGGCAGAAAACAATTTCTGAGGCATCAACAACATCATTTATGGGGCACACGACATATGCTGCTCTTAGTGTGCCATCTTTCCCTCTCAGACATGAGCCATCTACAAACAATACTTGGTCAGGCTCAGTCAGGGGTTCATCCCTAATGCCAGGTCAGGGTTGATGCATAGTTCCATGACATCTGGGTAATGGTGTTTGACCTTTTCACATTTGTCATCATCACTATTTACAGGTAACAGTGCTGAAGAGTTTAGGATGATACACCTTTTCAGAATGATGTTATCAGAGGACAATATTTTTTTTTCAAAGCAGGTCAGCCTGCTATGGGTTAGATACTGTGTTTTTGTTCTTATCAACAGTACCTCCACAGAGTGCTGGGCCATGACAGTTAAAGGGTAACCCATCACTATGTTCTCGCTCTTTTTCCAGACTAGTACTTACCGTGGCCACAGATTTAAGGCAACTGGGAAGACATGCAGCTACAGGGTCAAGTACAGCAGAAAATCTGGCTATCGGCTTTCAAGCCCCCCAATGTTTTTGTGTCAAAACTCAGAGTGCGCACCCATCTCTCTCACTGCAAAACAATGTAAATTCTTTGTATAATCATGCAGTCCTAGTGCTGGGGTATGCCACAACTCTTTCATCTCTAGGAATGCCTTTGTACATTTGTTGTCCCAGGGAATCGGATCAGACACATCTCTATGTGTCATCCTCAGTAGAGGCTTTTCCAACAGGGAAACGTTTGGTATCCACTGCCTGTAGTAGCCAACCATTCCCCAAAACATTCTGACTTCCTTTTCAGTTTGTGGTGATTTAATCTGCAAAATCGCTTCCACTCTCTCTGGGGACACCTTTCTAGCTCCTTTGACAATAATGTGTCCCAGATACTGAACTTCTTTTTGACAGTACTGCCATTTCCCTGCAGACACTTTATGTCCATTTTCAGCCAGGTGACTCAAAAGTGCAAATGTGTCATGTTTACATGCATCTTGTGTTTCTGATGCCACTAGCAAATCGTCTATGTAATGTATAAGGGTGGATTTGTATGGCATTTGTAGGGTCTCTAGATTTCTTTTCAGATTCTGGTTGAAGATAGATGGACTTTCTGTATACCCTTGTGGGACACAACACCTTGTTAATACCTTCTGCTGGAAGACGAAGGAAAACAAATTGCCTTCTGTCTTCGTGCAGTGGCACTGAGAAGAGAGCCTGACACAGGTCTATAACTGTAATCCATTTTGCAGTACATGGGATTTGAAACAGTATAGTAGCTATTCGGTACCATGGGACAACAGGCACCAGCAATTTCATTCACCTTCCTCAAATCCTGCACTACCCTAAACTTTTAATTTGGCTTACCTAAGCACATGATTGGGAAGTTGCATCGACTTCCAATCAATTCTCTCAGGATCACTTTCTGTAACATGTCATCTATCACTGGCTTTATTCCTGCAATTGTTTCTGGTGTCAAATGGTATAGTAGCATTCTGGGATTAACAGAATTTACCTTTAAAGTGACTCAGACTGATTCTACACCTATGTCTTTCCCCGTAAAATCCCAAACTTCCATATTCACTGTTTCTTTCAGATCCTTTGGCAATTCATTAAGGGTCAGCAAAGGGAACATTTCTGTTTCAGTCTGCTGTGTAATCATGTTGAAATCGACATCCTCTTCAGTATCTGGAAAACCACACGGCATAGAGTAAATGGTGCAATTTAACTTGCACAGCAAATCTCGCCCTAACAGATTCACAGAGCTTGAATCACAATCAACAAATTGGAGCTTTTCACTACATGAACCTATTTCTACTGGGACTTTCTCTGAAACTGGGTTGATGACTTGTTCATGGGTAACTCCCACAACGTATGGTAGTAATATTCCTCGAGAGAGGCAGATCTCGGACTTTCACTGTTCTAACAGTGGACCATGTAGCATCTGTATTGATGAGAAGCGATACGGGGTGGCCATAGACTTCCTGCTTCTACATAGGGGCCACTCTGGTCTATCTATAAGACTGCTGCAAGTACGAAATCTTCCTCCTCTCTCTGGCACCATCATTGGGAATTATCTGAACCAAAACCATAATTTTCAAATAAAGGGAAATGCTGTGATGCGCTCAGGTTTGGGTCTTGAAATTGTGGAATGACATTTTGAAACAAATTTGCTTTTATTTTTGGAATTTAATTTAAACTGAATCTAGGATTCCCTGTTTGTGCTGGTGCAATATAAATCATTGGAGCTTGCCCCTGCATTGGTATTTGCATCTATTGTGCAGATACATTTGGGTTGTGCATACCTCTTTGCGTTTGTACACTTCCCCTTACTTTTTTAGGATAGTATCGGCATTACCTCTTCCAATGCCCAATTCTACGACAAATGTGACATGAAGTAATCTTTTTCATAGTAGCAATCTCTGATCCAAATCCTGTATCCACAGAAACACCTCTACCTCTATCCTGTGACACATTCATTCCTCATCGAAGGGGGGTGGGAACACACTGCTTCACCTCCCAGCACAGTTCACCCCATAGCATAATATTAAATGCAGTTCACTTCAAATTTTTACTTTAACTTTTGCTGGAGTGTTTCACCAGGTTAGTGCAGTGAATCTCTAGACACATGTTTTTCTGGTTATTATCCGTCATCAGTAGATATAAAAACGAATTTCACCTGGGGTTGCTGAGAAAGCTGCCTCAATCCTCTCAGGTCTCAGTAACTCTCTCTGGTGCACAGGTGCACAGGTGCATCTCCAAAAGCTCGCAAGCTCAATGACTCAAGGCAGCCTTTTCAAAATGAAGGGGGATGGGAGAACACTGATTCACCTCCCAGCACAGTTCACCCCATTGCATTATGGTAAATGCAGTTCACTTTAAATGCTTACGTGAATCTGCAATATTTGTAAGGGCCGTTCTATTGGGGTTGCACCTGGATGTGCCAGAGCAGTAGGCGCTGTCGAATTAGTAGCGCCTGATTCACTTTGCTCTGCAGGCACTGCATGTGGTGGAGGTCCTAAAGTCAACTGTTTTTGTCCTTTCCTTTCTTAGAAGCCTCTGTGGCAAGTGCTGGATATAATCTAGTTCCTTCTATAACATCTACACTGCTCTTCATTCCATCAGGCATTCGTGTAATTTTTCACTGCCCTGTTAGTCCTCCTCTGGTATATTCTGTTTCTCCCTGGCAACACTTTCCCAAGCATAAAATGCTTCTTACTAAAGGAGTCTAGGTGGCAACTTTATTTCATAGAATATTCTCTTCAAAAGGTCAAGAATTCTAGTAATAAATGTCCCATATATAGGAAAGATCAATGCTCCCTCCTTCTCTGTGATTCTACTCCACTGGCGAAGCCAAGCACGTGTTTATACCATGCTCTGTAGTGATAATATATTCAGCCATAGCCTCAGGAGGTGCTTCTTCCTCTTTGAGTACTGGAATTATAACATTCTCTCTCACCAAATTCTTATTTTCCCTGAAACATTTAATGACAAATCATTTTGAAACAACACAATCGAACCGAATGCTTTGATTTTTTTCCCATAAAAGTCAATTTCATGTTGGAGCAATTAAATTCCAGTTACTATTTTTCAGTTCTAAATAACAAATCCAAATACCGTATTTACTTTTAGAGATTAAATTCCTGGCGCAGAAGCATACCAGCCAACCAATCCCAGTGCAAAACCCTATATAACACAACCTCACTCCTCGCAGCAGTTCTCCCTCCTTTACAATTTTCTTCGTATTCGCACAACTGTAATTATTGACTTTTAAAAACACTTTCTTGTTTGCTTTGCTGAGGAAATAAGTATTACAATCATTCAAGAATAAACTTCACGCTCAAAAGTGAAATCTCAACCAGTGTGAAGTCACCCAAATCAATGCAGTTTCCCCCCATTCGCGCAATTAGGTTCAAATAACACCAATCAACGTTAATCAGTCACAACAAAACTGGTGTAGGTGATGCTACCTCACACACCACACCTAAATCCTGCAAACAAGTTTTTCAAATTAATTTGCAATATCCCAGGATCTTTGGACCACGACGAGCCTGAAATCTTCAATCAATTTCTTCAACAACTTATCAATACTTTTTCTCACCCACTCACTCAATCCAAGTTTTTAGTCCAAAAGAAAAATATAACCACAACATATTTGCTCAATTAATACTCACACGTTCAAAACTGCAACCGCCTTCAAATACTGCCTTCCCAGAAGGGACATCTTAAAGATTTTGGGGGCCCTGGGCCTAATGTATTTTGGGTTCCCCTTTCAGAACAGCTTTGACTTTCTGGTCCAGTTTCAGCTCTTTCTTGCCCTCTTCGTTCAGGTCACTGTGTGCACAGGCACCCTGGTCCAAAATCAAAATGTGTTTACATCAAATATTCAGGGATAGTGACCTGTGTTTTCAATATTGTAACACAGCACAAGCTCACTAATATTGCAAATAATTTCTGTGACATCCTCCCATTTCTCATATACTGTTTTAATTTAAAAGATACTTTTTTATAGATGCTGCATGAAACATAAACTCAAAATGTTTGTAAAAGACTCTCAAACATCACTCACATTAAAAATAGGTGAAAGGAAAACTGTATTCAAAACAATTTGTTTAAAAATTATTCAGTGTAATCAGGAGAACAGAGCCGGGTCTCTCAGGGCCCCCCTGGAAGACGAGGGCCCTGGGCCAGATCCCACTTTGCCTAAGACTTAAAACGTTTGCAAAGGACACAGACTATGCTGGTGAAGTCCCAGGTGAGATCAGCAGGGCTGTGTGGGAGAGCGGGGCTGGGCCACGGTCCTGGCCAGCCTACTCCAGGAAAATCACAGAGAGCCAACGTTGGGCCCTGTGAAGGAGCGGCTGGGAGGAGACCCACAGCACCAGTAGGAGACATGGAGATGGAGGCAATCCCCCGACACCATGGGACCATCGGTGCTGGAGCATTGAGCTCGCTTTTGAAGGACACAAACTCTGCTGCATGGAGTCACATGTGATATAATCGGGGCTGCGTACCAGAGAGGGGCTGGGCAGCAATCCTTGTCTGCTGGCCACTAGAGAATCAGAGGCTGCAGCGTAGGGGCAGAGGAGAGTTTGGTCAGAGGTTCTGTGCATCTCGTTATCACACAGCAGATTGCCTGGGAGAGTCCTGGACTGGCAGGGAGTTGCTGACTGACCCCAGGAGCGTTAACTTGAAACTCCTGCTGTTTATCGAGAGACCAGACCGGGCTCCATTGCCAGCTGCAGCCCAAGGTCCCAGTTGTGTAGGCATTCTGGAAGATTGGGGCATCGGCGCAGCCTGTTGTGGACTGGGGAGACAGGGCCTGCTGATTGTGCCCCCCCAGGATCATGTAACTTTGCGAGGAGGAGGAGACCCCCATGAAGAGTGAGGACACAGTCCTTGGCCCAAGTAGGAGTATTGTGTCAGAGCCCTAAACCATGCCTCTGAGTGGGGGGCCGGAGAATGGCATCTCAGAGCAATAAGGATGCTAGCCCAAAAAACATCCTTGCTAAGGTGGCAGCAAAAATACTGGAGAGTGGAAGCGTAGGTGTGGTGAAGGAGACCACAGTCTGGAACCTTCCCCTAACAGGCCATCCAAAGTGGAGACAGAGGTACCGCTCAACCGCACCTTTATGCAAGATGATTTCTCTACAGACTTGGAAAATGTGAAGCACAAACTGGGGGTCCGGAGGCAGAGAACGTGAGAACCTCAGGCAAGAGGTCCTTGGAATGGCTGCATCTTTACCAAGACCTCTCCATGAGCACCCTTCAGTGCTGCTGACAATTCTGCCCGGTAACAACATACCTAATATGACTTCCTGTTCAACCTCTTAATCTCCATTTCTGGCCCCACACATATGGCCTGCACCCACGCTGAAGTGCACTTGATCATAGACCTACCTGGAACACCAGAGACCTCTCAATCGGTCGCCACCACCCAACAATTGAGAGAGCAGGAATGGTGGGGAAGGGAACGCTTGACCGCGGTGCCATCTAAGTGGCTTTCCCACTATCTGTCACAGGATAAAACCCACAGAGAACGGCAAGGAGCCCTACATAGATTACAAAACTCTGATGCACCATAGACAGCTTTACCTCCACAGCTGTTAATGATGCCTGGGTGGGTACGTTGGGGGCAATGATGAGAGGAGTGATACAGGCGGTGGTGTGGGTAAGATGCCAGGAAAAGTGACTGAGGATGGACTTTGACTTTGTGCACCCAATGGCTGGGGACGATCGAGGAATTAGGGATTCCACTGAGCAGGAAGTGTTTGTTTGTTAATGTTGTTTCAAGGTTCACATGGGGGAGGACAGATGGGGCGGTGAACATTGTTTACCTATTGCACCCAGCATGGCAATTATCCACTCAGATACATTGGCACATATCACACCCTGAGCTGTCTGTGGGTTGATGGTCCACCTTCATGTACTCTCTATAGTAAAAGTCCTCAGTTTTACTGTGAGGGGTCAGAACTCTCCAGCCGAGCACTTAACCCTGGTCACATTCCTGCAGGATACAGACAGTGACGACTGACTCCTACAGGAAACACACTTGATCAAGCAGAACTGAGTGAGGATCAGAGCGTGCTGGGTCACTAGACAGATCTTCTAGTTGGATCCTATGAAGTCACGGGGGAGTGGCAGTCCTACTGCCCATCAAATTTCAAGGCAAAGTACTGGACAAAATGATTGACAAACCGGGTCAACTTCTTGTGGTGCACATGCTCAGACACACCAATCTCACACTTGGCACAATATATTCCCCAATTGAGAATCAGGTACCCTTCCGCAGGTCTATCCTCACTCAAGTTTTAACATCCCCTGACAGAGACATACTGATTAGGGATGACCTCAATATAGTTATGAACACCACCCCACACAGGTCTGTGCAAAGCATGGTACAACCCGAATCACTCTCAAGCTGGAGTCTCAGTGGCTAAAGGAGATGGGGTTGGTTGATATTTGGCATGAGCTACATCCAAAACAGTGCAAATATATCTTCTTCTCTGCCTGTTGCCAGACCTATGCTAGGCTAGAGTACTTTTTGAGAGCCACACATCTCCAAGTCCGGATGTTGGAAGCTGCTAATATTGAGACGTTCGCCCTTTCTTGGCACTCATCTATCACACTCGACTTGAGGGTGACACCCACAAACACACCCACGCAAACATGGAGACTCAATGACAATCTTGTGAAACATGACTCAGTGATAGACACGAACAAGCAATGCATTGTAGACTTCCTCCACCTTAATGATACCCCTGATGCGACTACCCACACTCTTCGGGACAAACTGAAGGCTGTCACCTTCATCACACATGCAGCAAGCTTTAATAGAGAGCGATGAGATAAGAGACGGGAACTGGAGGGGAAGTTGCAGACCTGGGAAGAGCTCATAAACAAATGGTGTCCAAGCGCGTGTGGCACCAACTAATGTGGCAACAACTTAGGGCCATAGACATGGACAAGACAGAGCTGGCGCTGGTAGGACTTAATTCACACTTTAGTACTTCCGGGATAGTGAAATTCTAAGAGTTGAAGGCTAATGTCTTCCTTCCAGGTGTATCCCTTCAAAGCTCGTAAGATGATGTGTGAGGTGATAAAGAAATGTCCTTTTTTAGGACGAGAACCCTCACTCACCCAAGGGTGACATGCTTTATCATTGGGTCCCCTCCTCACACCCGGACTGCAAGGTCCCTGGTGTGGGTGCAGGGACCAGCATTTCACTATACCAGCTGTGCCCAAGTGTGAATTCAGTCAAATGCGGGATCAGTACATAACCGGTTAGCCTGATCCCATGATCCCCAGAGTGAATATTATACTACTAGGACTTTAACAACATTATTACATGGGGATAAAGCAGGCCACCTACTGGCCTGAAAGCTACGAGCCAAATGGCACGACAACACCATAGAGCTCATAGCCATCCAATCATGGGAACTATTAAGGGACAAGGCTAGTAGAGCCAACACATCATGTATCTTCTACAAACAGCTGTACAAAGCGGATCCCCTCTCTCCCGCAGATTTGCATGCGTACCTCGGGAAATTCTCCCTTCCAACTCTAACTCCTGAGCAAACAGCTTTTTTTAAGGCCAATATTACAGTGGCAAAAGTTATTTCCGCATTTGCCGGACTCTGCCAGTGGAGGGCACTGGACCCTAATGCCTTCATTCCAGCCTTCTACAAGATGTTCTGCTAAAGCTGACTCCCTTGCTGATGCAGCTTTACAATGACTTTGTAAAGTCAGGCGCGCGCCATAGCTCCATCGATGAAGGAAGAACCCTCACAATGCTGGACCTAAAGATCCATTTCCCTATTTTTTTCTCTTGAATACTGGTGCAGAGACTTGCTCCCTAAACGCTGAGACTGATAGCTCCATATCAAATGGGCTTCATCCCCTAAAGAACTTGTAGTCACAAAACCAAATGACTCCTACACCTCTTAGATAAAGTGGGACCAATATGCCACCCCAGTTTCCTGCTGTCCTGAGACGCCAAAAAGGCATTTGACTGAGTTCACTAGCCATATCTAGCAAAGACACTGGGAAACGTGGTACAGGGGCCCAGATTCAGGAAGTAGATAGTTAGCTGCTACGCGGCCCCCACAGCGCAATTTAGGGTCAATAGCCTCTTCTCAAAACGGTTTGCCGTTGGAGAGGGAACGAGGCAGTGCTGCCCTTTGACCCGCCTCCTGTTCGCTTTATACATAGAGCCATTGACTGAAAGCATATGGATCGATTGCAGCAGAAAAGGGGTACAATTTGGAGGGCACCTACATAAAATAGCCCTATAAGTTGACAATGTACTAGTGATGCTGTCTGACCGACCCACTGTCGTCTATTCTGGCCCAATTCTCTGAACTGGAGGAATTCAGTAACGCTGCTGGCTTCACAATGAACACCTCAAAATCAAATCATGAATATTAATGCGCCTCAATACCTTAAAGATACTCTCGCTCGAAGCATACACCCCTTTGGACACAAGACTACGCCACTTATCTGGGAATCAAAATCTTCCCCATTGTTTACAAGACTGGCACTCTAAATTATAAGGATGCACTGACAGCCACCCGTACTGCGATGCAAAGCTGGAGGAACGGGGGTCTGACTTGGCTGGGCCGTGATGAGGCAGTCATAATGAACCTGCTCCCTAGAATCCTAGAATATTATGTATCATGCAAACCATTTCAGTCTCCCCCCCAACCCCCCCCCCCCCCCCCTCCCTCGGGAATCATATAGACACTGCAGCGATGCATAGACCAATTTATCTGAGAGGAAAGGCAACCCTGCATGGCGAAGGACATATCGCCCTATAGAAGAGGGAGGTGTGGGAATTCCCTTCCTCCCACATTATTATGCAGTGGCATAACTCTGCTACATGGTAGAATGGCATCATTCTCCTCACCACTGAAAACACTGGTTTTATATAGACCAGGCGTGGCACCAAACACATCTGGGAAGTCTCATGGCTGGCGAAAAAACAGAAGCCACCAAGTGCATATACATCCCGAGTAGGTCGGTCGACCTTAGAGGTTTGGGATAGACTTGTGACGACTCGGGGGCTCACTACAATGCCATCTCCCATGGCACCAATAATGAACAATCTGGACCTTGCACTGACGTATTCCAGCCTGGCTCATATGGCCTGGCAAAGCATCAACTGTAAGATGGTGGGAGATATATATTAAGCGAAGCACATAGCAGCATTAAAAACATTTAAAGCAGGATTTGTGCCTCCCAGGAATAGGACGTCTACACTGTTGGAAAATTCGCCACTGGGTCATGCAACCCACCATGAAAAAAGAGGCCAAAAGGGTTCTTACACCCTACAAGAAATGGCTAATCATGAAAGAGAATGACAACCACATCCTGTCGGACATCTAAAAGCTGTTGTGCCACCCATCTGCTATGGGTCACTCTTGAGCACACAAGAGATGGGAGGCTGAACTAGGGTGACAAGTGACAGACAGGGAATGGAGGGACATCTTCACCAGAGCATGATCTCGAATGCTAGTAGCATGGGAAAGGGCACTCTCCTAAAGTTGACTCACTATTGGTAATATAACCTGGAAGGCATACACAAATGATGCTCGATTACCCTTCCCCATTGTTGGAGGAGATGCTGGGGGTGCTCTAACACACATACAATGGTACTGCCCTAAAGTGACTAACTACTGGAAGGCGGTGCTCCGTGACATAGACGGTATGTTCCACAGGGATATACCACGATTCCAAGCATGTATACTACTGGGCTTACTGACATACCCGCTTAGATTTCCCTGGGCAGAGCTATAACAATAAACCTGTGTTCAGCCAGAATGACGATTATGACACGTTGGGGTAGTAAAACAGCTTCAGAATATGGAAAATGGCTGCAGCAGTGCTGGGGCCTTCTTGGAATCAATCAATCAATCAGAGTACTTGTAAAGCGCGTTTACCCGTGTGGGTCCCAAGGCGCTGAGGGGAGGGGCGGGTGCTGCTACTGCTCAAAGAGCCAGGTTTTGAGGAGCCTTCTGAAGGCGAGTAGGTCTTGGGTCTGCCGTATGTGGGTAGGGAGGGTGTTCCAGGTCTTGGCGGTGAGGTAGGAGAAGGATCTGCTTCTGGAGGTCATTCGTTGGATGCGGGGGACAGCGGCGTGGCCAAGCGAGGCTATCGGAGTCGAGCTGTCGGGGGGGGGGGTATGGAAGCTGAGTCTGCTGATTAGGTAGGCTGGTCCGGCGTTGTGGAGTGCTTTGTGTGCGTGGGTGAGGAGCTTGAAGGTAATCCTCTTGTCAACAGGGAGCCAGTGTAGGTCTCTCAGGTGGGGGGTGATGTGGCAGCTGCGGGGGACGTTAAGGATTAGTCAGGTGGATGCATTTTGGATGCGTTGTTGTCGTCGTAGGTGTTTGGCTGGGATTCCTGTGTAGAGTGCGTTGCCGTAGTCCAGTCTGCTGCTGACGAGGGCCTGTGTCACCATTCTTCTTGTTTCGGTCGGGATCCACTTGTAGATCCTGCGAAGCATGTGGAGGGTGTTGTAGCAGGAGCAGGAGACATCATTGACCTGTTTAGACATGGAGAGGGAGGATTTGAGGATGAATCCTAGATTGCGTGCATGGTCGATGGGTGTTGGTGCTGTTCCCAGTGTGGTCGGCCACCAGGTGTCATCCCAGGCTGAGGGGGTGGGTCCGAGGATGAGGACCTCCGTCTTGTGCGAGTTCAGCTTCAGACGGCTGCTCCTCATCCAATCGGCAATGGCCTTCATTCCCTCGTGGAGGTTGGTTTTGGCGGTGTGTGGGTCCTTGGTGAGGGAGAAGATGAGCTGGTTTCGGTCAGTATAGGATATGATGTTGAGGGCGTGATGGCGGGCCACTTGTGCAAGGGGGGCCATGTAGAAGTTGAACAGCATTGGGCTGAGGGATGAGCCCTGGGGGACGCCGCAGATGATGTCGGTGGCTTCGGATTGGAAGGGTGGGAGGCGGGCGCTCTGGGTTCTGCAGGAGAGGAAGGAGGTGGTCCAGTTAAGAGCCTTCTTTTGGATTCCGGCTTCTAGGAGGCGTGTCTTTAGAGTGCGAAGGCAGACCGTGTCGAAGGCGGCTGACAGGTCCAGGAGGATGAGGGCTGATGTTTCGCCGTTGTCTTGTTGGGGCCTGATGTCGTCTGTGGTGGCGATGAGGGCTGTCTCGGTGCGGTGGTTTCGTCTGAATCCGGAATGGGACGGGTCCAAGATGTTGTTGTCTTCGAGGTGGCGGGCCAGTTGCATGTTGATGATTTTCTCAATGACCTTTGCCGGGAACGGGAGCAGGGAGATGGGCCGGAAGTTCTTGAGGTCCTTGGGGTCTGTTTTGGGCTTCTTGAGGAGGGCGTTGATTTTGGCGTGCTTCCAGCTTTCTGGGAATTTCGCTGTTTCGAAGGAAATGTTGATGACCTTCTGTTGTTGGGGTGCGATGGCTGCGTCTGCTTTGTTGAAAACGTGGTGTGGGCACGGGTCAGACAGAGATCCTGAGTGTATGGAGTTCATGACCTTGCGTGTCTCTTCGTCGTTGACGTTGGACCCAGAGGTCAAGCGGTTGGCGCTGGTGGTGTTCACAGGGGATGTGGAGTCTGGCGTAGTCGGGGCGGTCGTGGTGTTAAAGTTGTCGTGGATGTCAGCTATCGTGTGGTGGAAGAAGATGGCTAGAGAGTCGCACAGTTCTTGCGAGGGCGGGATGTTGTTGGCGTTGGCGTTGGGATTGGAGAGTTCCTTTACGATGCTGAAGATCTCTTTGCTGTTGTGTGCGTTGTTATCCAAGCGATCTTTGAAGGAGGATCTCTTGGCTAATCTGATGAGGTGGTGGTGTCTGCGGGTGGCGTCCTTGTGGGCTGCGGGGTTGTCCGGTGTGCGTTCGTGGAGCCATGTCTTCTTCAGTTTCCAGCATGCACATTTAGAGGTCTGGAGCTCGTCGGTGAATCAGTTGGCTCTCTTGTTGGCATGGCTGTTGGAGGTTTTTTTTGAGTGGGGCGAGGGTGTTGGTGCAGTCGTCGATCCACTGTCTGAGGTTTCCGGCTGCAGTGTCTGGGTTGGTGGGATCGGTGGGTGGGTTCTTGGCGAGGAAGGTGATCAGCTGGTCTTGGGTGACTTTGCTCCAGAAGCGGCAAAGCAGCTGTTGGGTGCGGTGGTGCGTGGTTGGTTTCTTGAAGGTCAAATGGATGCAGCGGTGGTCGCTCCAGTGGAGTTCGGTGGTGTGGTCAAAGGCGACGTGAGAGCCTGTGGAGAAGACAGGATCCAGCATGTGGCCGGCTGCGTGGGTGGGTGCGGTGACGAGTTGTCTGAGGCCCAGGTGGGCGAGGTTGTCGATCAGGGTGGCGGAGTTGGTGTCATTGTTGTTTTTGAGGTGGAAGTTCAGGTCCCCGAGGAGGATGTAGTACGTGGAGGTGAGTGCGTAAGTGCTGGCGAGGTCGGCAATGGAGTTGCTGAACTGAGCCCGGGATCCGGGGGGTCTGTAGATGAGTGTTCCTCTGAGGGTGGTGTTGGGGTCGGAGTGGATCCAGAAGTGCAGGTGTTTGGCGGTGTTGAGGGTGTCGTCTGCGTGGGTGGCGACCTTTAGGGTGGACTTCTGAACGCTGGCTATTCCTCCTCCGATTCTGTTGGCGCGATCCCTGCGGGTGATCTTGTAGCCGTCCGGGATGGCTATGGCGATGTCGGGCACCGAGGAGTTGTTCCACCAGGTCTCAGTCAGGAGGGCCACATCTGGGGCAGAGGTGTCGAGCAGATCCCAGAGCTTGACGGCGTATTTGTGTGCGGAGCAGGTGTTCAGGAGTATGCAGCGGAGGTGGTTGGGTCCAGTCCTGGGAGGTTTGGTGGTTCAGTCGCAGGTGAAGCCGCAGGTGTGGCAGGAGAAGGGTCCGTGGGTCCGTTTCGGATTGGCCTGGGAGCAAGTGTGGTTTTGGCCGGCGTTGAGTGCATGGAGGGTGCTGGCGTCGTAGTGGATTCTGGTGTCGTGGTGTTCACGGGGTCCAGGGGTTCTGGCACTGGGCGTGGTCCAGGCACGGATGGGCGCGGTAAACCAGCGGCACGCCCACTGCACACGTCCGCTGCGCAGCTGCTTCTCGGCCTGCATATGAGGTGGCTTGGGTGGGAGAAGCAGCTGGGAGGCGAATGGGTGTGCAGGGGGGCCGCAGGGATGCAGCGGCGGGAAAGGGTCGGATCGGGAGCGGCGGGGGAGCAGGGGGAACTGGTGCACAGGGCAGAGGGGAGGGAAAAACCCAGGAAACAAGGAGGCAGCAAGGAGGCAGGAACCAGGCTGTCAGGTGACGAGCAGAGGCATGGGGGCGACCTGCCTGCAAGCAGGATCAAAGGTCACAAAAAAGTACAGAAAGGTCACAAAAAATGGGGGGAAACGAGTGGCACAGAGGCACAAAGGTCACAACATTGGGCAGAAAAGATCACAAAAAACAGGGGGAAACGAGTGGCACAGAGGCAGAAAGGTCACAAGAAAGGGCTGAAAGGTCACAAAAAACGGTGGGAAATGAGTGGCACAGAGGCAGAAAGGTCACAAAAAGGGGCAGAAAAGGTCACAAAAAACATGGGGAAACGAGTGGCACAGAGGCACAAAGGTCACAAGAAAGGCAGAAAAGGTCACAAAAAACGGGGGGAAACGAGTGGCACAGAGGCAGAAAGGTCACAAGAAGGGGCAGAAAAGGTCACAAAAAACGGGGGGGAAACGAGTGGCACAGAGGTACAAAGGTGCCAAGAAAGGGCAGAAAGGTCACAAAAAACGGGGGGGAAACGAGTGGCATAGAGGCACAAAGGGGAGTAGAGGCAAGAAAAACGAGTACAATCAGGGGAGCAGAACGCAAGAAAAACGAGTGCAATCAGGGGAGCAGAAGGCACGAAAAACGAGTGCAATCAGGGGAGCAGAAGGCAAAAGAAACGGGTACAATCAGGGGAGCAGAGGCAAGAAAAATGAGTGCAATCAGGGGAGCAGAAGCTAGAAAAACGAGTGCAATCAGGGGATCAGAAGGCAAGAAAAACGGGTACAATCAGGGGAGCAGAAGGCAAGAAAACAAGCAACAACAGGGGAGTAGAAGGCAAGAAAAACAGGCACAATCAGGGGACAGGAGGCAAGAAAACAGGCACAAATCAGGGGCAGCGAGGGGGAGCAGAAGGCACGCAAAACGAGTGCAATCAGGGAACAGAAGGTAGGAGAACGGGTACAGATAAGAATGCAGGCACAGGGGGTAGACAGGCAACAGCGGTCACAGACACCAGGAGACAGTATGGATAGTACAGGGAAGACAGATAGACAGCGACAGTGATACAAACCTAAGGCCTAACACTGGCCATCAGGGATGAAGCGCAGGTGGTAGCCTGCGGGTGGAGGAGGGCCTCAACTTCTACAGCAGCGGCAGCTGGGGCAGGGTCAGGACACACAGGCGGAGCTGTGTGGTGGGGGAGGGACCTACCAGCAAGGTCATGGGTCGCTCTCCTCACCGAGCAGCGGCCGGCCTATATGGGGAGGTGGGAGGGAGGAGCAGCGAATGGGCAGTGAGGGGGCGGGCCGCAGGGGTCCCAGCAGCGGGAATGGGAGCAGCGAGGGCACCAAGGCAGCTGGGCACAATCAGGGGCAGTGAGGGGGAACAGAAGGCAAGAAAACGAGGACAATCAGGGGAGTAGAAGGCAAGAAAAACGAGTGCAATCAGGGGAGCAGAAGACAAGAAAACAAGCGCAATCAGGGGAGCAGAAGGCAAGAAAAACAAGTACAAGAAGGGGAGCATAAGGCAAGAAAAACGAGTGCAATCAGGGGAGCAGAATGCAAGAAAAACGAGTACAATCAGGGGAGCAGAAGGCAAGAAAAACGGGTACAATCAGGGGAGCAGAAGGCAAGAAAAACGAGTACAATCAGGGGAGCAGAAGGCAAGAGAACGGGCACAGATAAGAATGCATGCACAAGGGGTAGACAGGCAGCAGCGGTCACAGACACCAGAAGACAGTATGGGTCACAGACACCAGAAGACAGTATGGAATGGAATGGAGGGGAATACTGCTAACCTGGTGAGCAGGAAGATATCCTCTTGAAATGCATGGGGGTCATGTATCGGCTTTCTGTCCTAGGAGTTCTGGGAGCTCACTAGCACCATAGACTTACAAATATGGCGTGTGACGGAGGGCCCAAATTCACGACAGCTTAGAGTCCACCACTTTTACTTTACTATTTCCAAAGACAACTACCCCGCTGGGAACTGAGTACACCAACCATGCTTAACCATAATTGCACATGGATCCGGGGGAAAGCGTGGCTGGTAGGGGGATAGCTTGGTCAGTAAGATTGGGGCGTTTAAGTTTCAGATTTTCCATAAATCATGCTGGCATATAATGTTAAAATACATTGTACGATAAGCAGGGCGCGCAGGGACATAACTAATGAACACAACAGGTGCCCAAAAGGGGCCTAAGGGGAGCGTGAGGGGAGAGGAATGTGGATTAGTAGGGGCACTAAGAGAGAAAAAACACATTATTTTGTAAAATAACAAACATTTTTGAGGAATTTCAAAACAGAGGGAGAGAGTGTGAGTACGTATTTTGTCTGATTGCATGTAAAAATTCCTGGTGAAATGCGACAGACACCTCACCATGCTTGGATGAAAGCAACTGTACCCGACTATTTATCAAAAAATTAATTTATATGGGGGGCTAACAACCCGAACACCCCGCCCCTAAAGCTACACCCCTGATAGTCGGGGTGGCTTCAGAAGGAGCATGGAGTTTATTGCAGGCCTGTATGTTCTCAGCTCTCTTTACTAGAACGTATGCATCACCAATCCAATCGATCACATTCTTTTTCAACAAAGTTATGTGACTCCTGCTGTGAGACTTATGGATATAACTGTTTGTTTTTACACAATGGCTGTATGACAGTAAAAATATTTAAACCATAATAAAACAATACAATGTTGGGAGCTCCATTGAAATCAATGGAGCGCTAAGGGGCTTCTTATGGTCGGTAGAAGCCCGGAGGTCCAACATTCCAATGTTTGCTCACAGTTCTTGCTGTGAACAAAGCCTCATGGAGCCCAAGGGGATTTCAATCCCCTCGGGCTCTATGAGGCATTTGTTTGACAAATTAGAACATTCTGCCCTCTAGGGGTGGAATCTTCTAATAGCTTTAGAGACCTCTTTAACAGGCTCTACTGGCCATTAAAGGCCTGCTCGCTTGTTAAAGGCCTTCGCCTTTGTCCTTTCACACTGGACCGGGCCTTTATTGGCCGGAAAGCCCAAGGCTATATAGCATAATAAATCCCCTGCTTTTATCAATTTTTCATCTGTTAATTTATGTTTCTGAAACACTAAAATTGGCTTCAAATAAAGCTTTAAAAATGACAGTGTGGAGTTCTTGTATGTGTGTGCTTTGGTAGAAAAGTGGCAGTAACGTACAACAATAAATTAAATTACTACAGCTTTGAACGGTTCTGTGAACTGCCTAACTAGCATTCTCTCCAGGTAAGGCTGAGAGAGATCCTTGGGTCATGACTTGCCCATTCTCCCCTTTAAAGCTAGTATGGTGCTAAACATGTGCTTGCCAGACTGCTAAGGAAGATCTACTGGGCCACGATTAGGGAGGAGCCTCATAGCATAACACAGGTATAATTGCAATAGCTAAAGAAAACATAATGGAAAACAATGGTACCTATCAGCCTGATTCATGTACGGGCCGTTTTGCGTGTCCCTAATAGCGATTCATAGCGAATCGCAATTGAGGACACGCAAAACGGCATTCATGTATTTTCATGGGAAAAAATAGCGACTCGCACGCGGGCGCAAATGCCGTTAGCGACCTACAAAAAACGCAGAAAAATCGCAATTTCCGCCCACCAGCGATCGGGATTGCGACACGCAATCCCGATCGCACGGGATAGCGACTCGCAATCCCGTGCGATCGGGATTGCGTGTCGCATTATCGCGGGATCCGGAAATACGGGATTACGCATTCCGAGCACCGTGATGACATCACAACCAGGAAGCTGCCAAATCGCACCTCCAAACACCACAGTGACGCAGTCATCCGACTCGAGACGACGGAAAGCAGCCGCCTAACCGCCGATAGCGACTCCCGACCCGGCAGAAATTGCGCCCGCCATGGCTGAAGAACCACTGCCCGGCCCCAGCAACAGCGCTAGCCGAAAGCGCAAGCTGAAATTCTCCGAGTCGGAGTTGGAGAGCCTCATTGAAGGGGTGGTGGCCCACCACGCCCAGCTGTTTGGTGCAAACTCAAGGAGGGTCCCCGAGCAGGAGAAGAGGAGGATCTGGGTGGGGATTGCCTCCAGCGTGAACGCAGTTGGCGTAGCGGCAAGGTCGGTCGAAGAGATCAAGAAGCGCTGGTACGATCTCCGAGGGCGTGCAAAGGAGAAGGTGGCGGCGCGTCTCGGAGAGGCATCAGGCACCGGAGGTGGTGGACCGACTGTCCCACCCAACACCCCCCTGGAGGACCAGGTTGAGGACACTCTGGAGAGGGAGGCGTGTGTTGGTGTGATCCCCCTGGACTCCTCCCGCCCAACCCACAACACCCAAGGTAAGTGGCATGCGACTGCGACCCTGTCCCTTATGACCGTCCCTGCCCAAATAGGCTCACTCATTGGCCCTTAATCATGCCTATGTTGTGCATCAGGAAATGCCCTGAGGCATAGTGGGAGACGTAGTATGTCCACAATGTAGTTGTACCACTATGCGGCCTGAAAGGTGCCTAAGCGCACATATCCACAGCCATCCAGGGAATGTCACCCAGCATGCATGTAACATCTGCACGTCTGACAGTCACATGCACCTAATGAGTATCCACTTACCCTCACAGGTGCAGACGATAGCAGCGACAGTGAGAGGCTGGTGATCGTCGAGGAGGCCCAGGAGGATGTATCCCTACCCGCCACCCTGCCACCATCCCCTGCCGCTGCGGCAACACCAGCAGCCAGGCCCACCACCTTACCTGCAGCTAAATCCGCAGGACCACCGCCAGCCAAGGTCAGGCCCCCCACCAATGTGCCTACAGTGCCTGCCGCACCTGTGACGCCAGCTGCCACAACACCTGCAGCGCGTCCTCCAAGATCTGGCCCAGCCACATCCGTAGCACAGCGGCAAAAGAGCAGGAGGGGCAAAGGGCATCTCCATGCCTGCATGTCCGTGGAGCGGCGAATGCTCCGTCTCCACCAGAGGCAGTCGCAGCAGCAAGGAGCCATCCAGCTCCAGCTGCAGAAGATTGGCCGCAATGTGGCAGGAGTGGGCCAGCGTGTGGACCGCATGACGGCGGCCATTGAGCGCATGGCAGTGGCTATGGAGGCCAACACAGCTGCGCTGGGGAAGCAGCGCAGTGCTGCTCGCAGGCGCCAACACCATCTGGTGAGCCAGATGGCAACCTACAGTCGCTCCAATTATGTGGCAGCAAATGCCACCTCCCAGCTCTCCCGACGCTCAATGACCCAGCAGCACCAGCTGGTCCAGTGCTGCGAAGAGGTCACCCGAGTGCTGGAGCACCTCACCACCGCCGTGGTCCCACTGCTCCAACCTGTGGTACCGGCCGTCGTTGGGGGAGACGATGGGAGTGAGGCTGCCTCCAGTGTGAGCAGCAATTCTGCCACGCAGGCCCCCCCACCTAGGCGCAGCACCAGGGCAACGCCTGGTCCATCTGGCCTGGATGAGGATGAGGAGCCGCAAAGGCGGCTGGGAAATGTGCGCAGGAAGCAGCATTGACATTGAGTCAGGGACACAGCCACAGGCTGAGGATAAGCCTGCCAAGCAAAATAACAAGCAGTATGCTGGAATACTGTATTTTTTTTGTAAATAGTTCATTCCATGTCCCTTTTCTGTTGTGAATCAAAGAAATACATTTATTTTGAAGCATACATTTGCCTTGTGTTATCATTATATTTAGCATGCATTTGTGATATGTGGGGTGGGGGAAGGGGGTGGGCTAGAAATAGTTGTCTGTGATTTGGTTGCGACGTCTGTGGCCTTCAGCTGGGTTCTCCCCGCATGCATGGTGCGCATTTGCTGGTGGCCGGTCGTCCCCCTCGGATTCACTGCCTGAGATGTCAACTGGTATCCGCCGCTTGGTAGCAATGTTATGAAGCATAGCACAGACAGCCACAATGCGGCAGCACGCTGCAGGACTGTAATACATGGCCCCACCTGTCTTGTGCAGTATACGGAACCTGCTCTTGAGCAGGCCAAATGTCCTTTCAATACAGTTCCTTGTCCGGATGTGCGCAACATTGTAGCGCCGTTGCTGAGGTGTGGCAGGGTTGAGGTAAGGGGTCAGGAGGTATTCCCGTAGGGCGTAGCCACTGTCACCTGAATGAGAGGAGCAGATGTTGATTGCCTGTGCAGCGCAGTTACTTCATAGCAATGTGACATTGTCGACAAAGTGTACTTACCAAGTAGGTGTCCTTCCCCAAGCTCTCCCCTGATCAGTCGTGTGTGGAGTCCGCTGTGCCTGAAGATGAAGGAGTCATGGGTACTCCCTGGGTACTGGGCCACAATGTCAGTGATGATGCTCTTGGCATTGCAGACCATCTGTATGTTGAGGGAGTGGTAGCACTTTCTGTTGCGGTACATATACTCCCTGCCAGCTGGTGGGCAGATGGCGACGTGGGTACAGTCTATGCAGCCGAGGACATGGGGAAAATGGGCAACATTATAAAATTGTAGTTTAGTGAGGTCCAATTCCTGTTGGCTCGTGGGAAATGTGATGTACCGGTGGAGCTGGCTGAGCATGGCGTCAACAAAAGTGTGGAGGCAGCGTGACATGGTGGGCTGGGATATCCCCCCAGCAGCGGCTACTATGCCCTGGAAACTGCCGGAGGCCAGGAGGTGCAGGCTGCACAATACCTGCACATGTGTGGGCACAGAATTGTTTCGCCTTGTTGGGTGCTGCATGATGGGGTCGAGTTCTTGTATCAGCCAGGTGATCATTTCCCCATTCAGCCTGTATTTAGCATAAATCTGTTCTCTGGTTTGGCCCAGCAAGGTGACCCGCAGCCGGTAAATCCTTGCCTGCCTCATGCGTCTCCTCCGTGCTGCTCGCTGTAGCCTTCGCCGCCTCACCACCATGTACATCCCTGGCATTGTGGAAAGCCTAATGCTGCTGCTGAATGTCCTTATGTGTGATTGGTCAGGCCTGGCCCTGTTGGTGATAGGTCAACGGTTTTTTGAAAATTTTTTCTATGCCTTTCATGGTTACCACCTGCTTTGAGTTGTCCTTATTTTGCGCCGTGCAAATAGCGATTTTTGGCTTTTTCGCACATTGCGATTGTTCTTGAATGCCGATGGCGATTTTCTATTGCGAATTCGCTATTATTTTCGCAGATTCCGTGGTGTGTCGCTAATTCCGAATCGCTAATGCTCTGCAGCAGGGATTCTGCGATTATTTTAGCGACTTCGCAAATATGTGGTAGCGAATTCGCTATTTTTTCGCAGATTCCGTGGTGTGTCGCTAATTCCAATTCGCTAATGCTCTGCAGCAGGGATTCTGCGATTATTTTAGCGACTTCGCAAATATGTGTTAGCAAATTCGCTATTTTGTTGTTGAATGCCGATTACGGAAATTGCGCCCGCATTTGCGTTTTCGCAGCGATTGCGGGCGCAATTTCACTTCATGAATCAGGCTGTAAGTTTCATAAATTTGTCCTGATCCACATTGCATAAAGCAGAAGATGCCCCTCCGCAAAGCAAATCCTAGAGCCAGCTAAGGATACAAAGTGAATTTATCCATCCCACTATTTTCTGATGTCCAGGGTCTCTCCGCATATTTGATGTTAACACAGAAATGTTAGAACATAAAAAATAGACAATGAATCCTAATGTCTTATTTTCCATTTCTAAGTTATCACAAGAACATACACAGGCCCCAATATCCTTGTTCCCCTAGTTGCCCATGTTAGATATCATTGGCAAGAGGGATAACCTCCTAACTTAAGCCTTGTAAGGAGATCATATCAATCAATCAATCAATCAAAGCATTTATAAAGCGCACTACTCACCCGGAGGGTCTCAAGGCGCTAGGGGAGGGGGGGTCCGCTACTGCTCAAACAGCCAGGTCTTGAGCTGCTTCCTGAAGGCGAGGTAGTCCTGGGTCAGGCGGAGGTGGGTCGGGAGGGAGTTCCAAGTCTTGGCGGCCAGGTAGGAGAAGGACCTTCACCCTCTGGTGGCTCTACGGAAGCGGGGGACGGTGGCGAGGGCGTGGCCGGTCGATCGAAGCTGGTGCGTGGGAGCGTAGAAGTTGAGGCGGCTGTTGAGGTATCCTGGGCCTTGGTTGTGTAGGGCTTTGTGTGCGTGGGCGAGGAGACGGAAGGTGATTCTCTTGTTGACCGGGAGCCAGTGCAGGTCTCTCAGGTGTCCGGAGATGTGGCTGCGACGGGGGATGTCCAGGATGAGACGTGCTGAGGCGTTCTGGATCCGCTGGAGCCTCTTCTGGAGTTTGGCGGTGGTACCGGCGTAGAGGGAGTTGCCGTAGTCCAGACGACTGGTGACAAGGGCCTGGGTGACCGTCTTCCTGGTCTCGGTGGTGATCCACCGGAAGATCTTACGTAGCATGCGCAGGATGTTGAAGCATGACGAGGAGACGGCGTTGATTTGTCTGGTTATGGAGAGGGAGGAGTCCAGGATGAAGCACAGGTTGCGTGCGTGGTCTGTTGGTTTGGGTGCGCTGCCCAGGGCGGGGGGCCACCAGGAGTTGTCCCAGGCGGAGGGTGAAGATCCCAGGATGAGGATTTCCATCTTGTCCGAGTTCAGTTTCAGGCGGCTGTTCATCATCCATTTGGCTACGTCTTTCATCCCTTCGTGTAGGTTGGCTCTGGCGGTGGCGGGGTCGTTGGTGAGGGAGAGGATCAGCTGGGTGTCGTCGGCGTAGGAGATGATGTTGAGGTTGTGTTGGCGTGCGATGGCTGTGAGGGGGCTCATGTAGACGTTGAAGAGGGTTGGGCTGAGCGAGGAGCCTTGAGGAACGCCGCAGATGACTTCGGTGGCTTCTGATCTGAACGGGGGGAGGCGGACTCTCTGTGTCCTTCCGGCGAGGAACGAGATGATCCACTCCAGTGCCTTACATATACATGTTCGAATATGCAATGCCTGTAAGACGTAGTTATGCACAAGCAGACACAACTAGTAGTCAAAGGATTACACAGCAGGGCTCTTTAAATAATAAGTATTTTCTATCCCTGCGTCATAGGGACAGAAATGCATTTGAAATCCAATGGTCCGTAGACCCTATATACCCCCACGATAACATAAAAAGTCGAGTCAACCCTGGCCCTTTTTTCTTTACCCACGTTCTCTTTTATTACAAATACATATTAAATCAGGTGTGGCATTCAAGGTCCCACATTTTGAAATTTGTTTGAAGTAACTCTTGAGGGAGCCTTGTTTTGTTTTGAGCTGTGCAACTCAACACACTGTGGCTTGCATCATTTTGCTTGTTTTATTTGTAGGCTAACATATGCATGACAAATAAAAATCTAACCTATGAAGCTCTTGCATCAAAACTATGCCACATCATCTAAACGCACGACTACCTGTTTCACAAAACAGTTATCACTCTCCAAGGGGGTGGTGGAGGGACCACCAGGTCAGAATCACCTGGGCAGAGAGAGACTCTCATTGATATAGTGGGCAGTAAAACGGTTGAGTGATCCATTTTACTGCCTAACCCACCATTTCCACCCAACAGCACATTGGACAATAAAGGGGAAATGGCACACTAGCACAGTGGGCAATTGAGCTGTCTTGCCCTAGAGAGTGGGTCTCAGCAAGCTCCATCCTGGGGAAGGTAATGTTTTGCTCAGCAACAAAGATGAGGATAAGTATTAAGGAGCATATTTGTCTCTAAGTCATGCACAGAAAGCCAGCTCACTGTGCTGTGCTGCGTGACAGGGAAAGGGCAGGCATACATTATATTTAACATAACACATAACATAAACTTTGTTTGAAATTGGATTGTAACACTCGTTTTTTGGCTAGAAAAGTGAGTTGTTTAAGTGTTAGAAAAGAAGTATTGGTAAAGGGCAAAGTTTTTAGGCCCTTACCTGCAGAACTTCAGAGTGTGGATTCAGCCTGTCTCTCTACAAGGAGATTGAAGTATTCCCCAGCCCGTTATGGCATAATTTTTCACCTGTTTTGTTTAAAAAGTTGAAGTTTTACTTGCCAGTGACTGTCTCATTTTACTTGTTGCATAGTGAGCTTTGCAGTTTAAAATCAATTGTATTTGCAAAATGTCTCCCCCCTTTCCCCATTAGAAACTGAGATATTATACAGCCAAGAGAGAACATAGGGTGCTCTGACACTACAGTACTCTGCTGTCAGTCGTTTAAACTGTGTTTGGAAAGGGATTGTGACACTGATTGTTTGGCTAGGAGAGTTAAATGTTTAAGTATTGGAAAAGCAGTATTATCAGAGTGCAACTTTTTAGGCCCTTATCTGTACAACTCCAGAGAGTAGATTGAGCCAGTCTGTCTCCTAGGAGATTCTGAATTAAGGAGCAGCTTCCAGCCCCCTGCCCAGCAAAGATTGCCTGAGGTCCAGGCACCTTATATAGGCTGCTACTGGATGCTACATGTGTGCACTGATTGGTGGCTGTTTCTGGTGTTTTTATTGGATATGGGTTAGTTTTCTCCTTGGTTGAGTATTTGAGGGTGCTGATTGGTTCCAGGGTCAGCAATTCTATTGGATTTAGGGCTTAGGGTTAGTGATCTGATTGGTGGATCGGTTTAGGGTTTCTGAATGGTTCCTGGGGTTAGGGTTTCTATTGAATGTAGGGCTTAGGGTTTCATGACTTATGCTAGGACTAGGGCTGTGATTGGCTATAAGAGGCTGCTGTCCTAATGGTTCTAGGGCTTAGGGCAAGTGTTGTAATTGGTTAGGGTTAAGGCTAGGGTTCCAATTGGCTGAATGGATTATCTGGGCTATTTAAGGCCTGGGTTCAGGGCGTCTCAGCCCAGGCATCAAGGCTAAGGGCAGAGAGGACAAGGACAGCTGCCAGTCAAGCCTGCTCTAGACTGGTCGGGACTATGGCCAGAAATATTGCCCAATATGATACACCAGCACCCACCCTACCCCATCCACAACTAGATTAACACACTCAGCACATATACTCTACACATTTGCTACAAATTAACCCAAGACAAAGCTCAATGTCTCAGCACCCAGTACAACACTCCAGAAATCAAACCTATGCACCCTTCCATCCCAGGTACCACACATGTTCACCATTACTTACAAACAATACACAACTTTATCCTATACCACTAACCAATCCACTCATCACTAACACACCCAAATCCACATGATACTTAACTATATCCCATCAAGACACACGCTCCCTGCTCTAATTACTCCTAACAGACCTCTTTTGTCACTAACAAATGTATACTCGGCCATCCATCATTTCTCCCACCTATAACCTCCTGTTCTTTACACTTACACTCCACTGCACTACACATATTACCTCTTGCAGAAATCAAATCTAACACAAACACTCAGCTCTAGTTCATCCTCCTAACAGAAAAAATACACTCTACTCACAAACACATCAACACCGTTTTACCATACAACTTTCACTCTCAAACAATACTCTACAAATTCTTGTCAGAAAACAAATACATCAGCACCTCCTTTCACAACTCCGCAAAAACAAAACATTATACACACACCAGCACAACAAAATCTCTCACACACAACACATCATAATACTTTCCGTTGGTATACAACGGTTACAACGCAATTTTTACAACGCACTACCACTACAACACAGGCATTACAACGCATACCATTACAACGCATTGCGCTTGGGGGCGCTCTAGGATAGGGAATAAGTTTAATTTAATATCCAACACCTTCCCTAGTGTCCACGGGGACTGGAGTTGGAATATAAAATTATACTTACCACTATCCAGCACCTCTAAGCGCTATGCGTAGTAACGGTATTCATTGTAAATACCGCGTTGTAATGGTATGCGTTGTAAAAGTATGCGTTGTAACGTCATACATCTCTTTCCGTTACAAACTACAAACATAAACCCAGCTTCCAGACTAAAAACAAACATCACGTCTATGACCTTCTCATTGACACAAAACCTGACATAATCTTTATAACTGACTCATGGTTAGGAGATAATATGGCTCCAGTCCTGCATGAAGCCATTCCTCTAGGCTTATCAAATGATCACGTAAAATCGTAGAGGCAAAAGAGGAGGTGGCTGTCGTGTTAAGGAAAAAGATTACATATCACTAAAGCTGACAACCTCTCCATACAAGGTTGTGAGGACCTTTTCACCTGATTCAATCCTACTGCATCTTCCTCCTGTAACTTCCTGCTCTTTTACAGAACTCCACCTAGCAATGCAAAATTCCCAGACACACTTCTAGACACAGTTTCAAACATAAAAAAGGAGCATTCGCCCAGGTGTCACAATTCATTGAAGATAATGCCATACTTTCAGACTTCCAAATGGATTCTGTCCAGGAAGACGCACAGAATCTGCCCTTGTTGCCATCTGGGATGACACTCTGATACAAAGACTCTACGAAGCCAGTATAGAAGGGACTGCTATAGACTGGATCACATCCTACCTTCACAGCAGAACTAATGTCATCCATACCCCCTGTTTCTCATCCAAACCCTACTTCACAAAAGCAGGGCCCCCTTAAGGCTCTATCATATCACCCATGCTTTTCAACATCTACATGTAGTCACTGGCACTGATCAATCAATTTCACCTCATGTACTTTAACTATGCAGATGACACACAAATACTCCTTCAACTGGAATGCCCAAAAGACATTGGAAACTCACCAGTTTTCAGTTGTCTCAGAGCCATGAATCAATGGATGAGGTGGAGCCATCTCAAATTGAATGCTTCCAAAACAGAAATACTCACGTGTTGCGATTGGATAAATTATGACCAGCTCTCCGCCTGGCCTGATGATCTGGAACATTGCCTAATGTATCGAAGGAAGTAAGAAACCTCGGAATGAACAGGGATCCAAGCTATAAATGAATGCCCAAGTGGGCAAACTAGCAAAATCGAGTTTTGTTACTATAAAACTCTGCTATGAATCTTCCCCCATCTGGAATTTCGACGCAAGGTCCAGCCTACCATATCTCTTATTCTGTCCAAACTTGATTATGCCAATAGCCTCTATCACAGATCACCTTTAAAAACTATGAAAAGACTACAACGGATTTAGAATTCGGCTGCCATACTACTCTTACATATACAGCTCCAAGCCCACATCTCCCCTACCTTGAAAGCCCTGCATTGGTTACTGCTTGCCAGAAGATCCACGTTCTAGCTGCTTTGTATCATCCGCAGAGCAATACATGGAACAGGACTGCTCTTTATCAGGAGTAAAATCACCAAATGCGTGCCACAAAGGAACCTCCGCTCTAGAGTGGCACCTTGCCTCAAAATCCCAACGTATAAGAAAAAAAACATGGGTGGCACGTCCTTCTCTGTTCAAGCAGCCAAACTATGGAAATCTTTACCCCCCCCCCCAACCTAAGATCTGTGGATAACCACATTATCTTCAGAAAACTACTCAAGGGGAGAGGTGTGGCACCGCGGCCAGGATGACTGACGCTGGAATCTGGGGATCATGGTTCAATCTCCGACGGTAGATTAGCCCAGCACCATGTGACTCTGGGCAATAGCTTGCTTAATCTTACTGATGGCCCCAAGCGCCTGAAGACCCTTACAGGGATTGTTCACGCTTTACAAATGTGGAATATTATTATTATAAGAATTGGCTCTTCGCCACATAACCACCATATGCAAACAGATATATGCTGCATATCCCTGTGTATATAAACATTTATTTGGACTATAACTATGTACCCACATATGTGTATTGCTTTGTATAAATGAGTACAATAATTACGTTTTTTTAAATATAGGGCCCGATTCACAAAAGTAACCTGAAACAAATTCCTAACTTTACGACTTTCGATATTTACAACAGGCATTTAGGAGTAGTAAAGTTAGGATTTTGTCTCAAGTTTGTCTTAAGTTTTGGTCTTAAGACAAAATTCTAACTTAAGATAAATTTAAGTTAGGATTTTGTGTTAAGTTTTGGCCTTAGACAAAATCCTAACTTAAGTTTAACTTAACTTTAACTTAAATTAGGATTTTTTCTTCAGACCAAAATTTAAGACAAATTTAAGACAAAATCCTAACTTTACTACTCCTAAATGCCTTTTATGAATATCAAAAGTCGTAAAGTTAGGATTTTGTCTCAGATTACTTTTGTGAATCGGGCCCATTGATGTTCGTTAGTTCTGCTTCACAAATGTACATATTACTTATAGTTACATTAATCTATGTTTTTAACATGTATATAAGTGACAGCATAAATAAGTGAATCTTTTATCATAACTATTTATCTACAATCACTTTACTATTGAATTACAAAAAATAAATATAAAATATTTAAAGCACAACACTTGAAAGCTGGAGTTTATTAAGTGCATCTTTAATCTACATATACTAACTTCCTTATGCATATGTATATATATTCCTTCCATGTACTTATGTATCTACATATTCATTACTTTTCTTCAAAATCAGCATATCCAATGCACCACCCTATGTCTCGCCCTACACCGCTCTCAATATATCCTCTAACTCAACTCTCTGACTCATCTCAAACCTCATTCTCCTACTCTTTGCAATGCACTACCCTATTTCTCACCCTATATCTCTATCAATATATCCTGTACCTCCACTCTCTCATTCATACCAAACCCCATACCACTACTATAATCCCCAAAATAAATAACCCTTTCTACACTCTTTCCTAATCTACCCCTACTTGCATGATCTCACACATCTTTTACTATTCAGATCTCTGAAACAAGTCTCTCTAAACCCTTACCTCTGACTCTTCCCCCTCCTCCTCGCCTTTATTCATCCCAAACCCTCTCCTACTGCTGTGATTTCCTAAAAAGAGAAAATAAATTCTAGACCCTTCCCTCTTCTGTTCCTTCTACCCCCTTCTAAACCTTCTACTGTTCCGTTTCAATTCAAATAACAGACTAACATGTCCATTACTCAAATTAATTTCATATTTCTCTATACTAACCCCCTCCACCTCCCCTATACTCATCCCAAACCCCCTCCTACGGCTATACACCAAAATATATATATATATATATATATATATGAACCAAGCAATCTTCAAATAAACCACACTCCTGTCGTGGAAATGAAGACACGGACCCAATGGCTGCAGTCAAGGAGATCTTTAATAAAAACCTCGCTGGTTACGCGTTTCGAGCACCTAGTGCCCTTGGTCACATATATATATATATATATATATATATATATATATATATATATATATATATATTCTTTCATACCATGCTCATACGATTGAAGAAGGCGCTGACTCCGTGAATCTGAATCCAAACTTTATTCCTTAGATCAGTGTCTGCTTATATATATATATATATAACTCTAGACCCTTCCCTCTTTTATCTTGCCACTATTCCTTTTCAATCCAAATAACAGACTAACATGTGCACCACTAAAATTTAATTGCATATTTCCCTTTATTAATTCTCACTAACTCTGTTCTGGAGTAGCCTGCAACTCACCAAAAAGCGATTCAACACCTCATCAGGGGTAGCAAGCATTGTATAAATGCAAACGTTTTCCATCTTCTATCCCTCCACTCTCCTTCTCAATCCAAATAACAGACTAACATATCGACTGCTCAAATTACTTCATATTTCACTATACTAATTCACCACTAATCCTTTATGGGTTCCGGAGAAGAATGCTACGTGCCAAAAATGAGCTTCAATACCTCATCAGGGGTAGCAAGCACTATATAAATGGAAACCTTTTCCCTCTTCTATCCCTTTACTATCCTTCTCAGTCCAAATAACAGACTAACATATCCATCACTCAAATTGCTTTCATATTTCACTTTACTAATTCACCACTAATCCTTTATGGTTTCTGGAGCAGCGTGCTACTCACCGAAAAAGCGCTTCAACACCTCATCAGAGGTAGCAAGCACTATATAAATGCAAACCTTTTCCCTCTTCAACCCCTCTACTATCCTTCTCAATCCAAGTAAATGAGTAATATATCCACCACTCACATTACTTTCATATTTCACTTTACTAATTCACCACTAATCCTTTATGGGTTCTGGAGTAGCATGCTTCTTGCCGAAAAGCTCTTCAACACCTCATCAGTGGTAGCAAGCATTATATAAATGCAAAATCTTTCCCTATTCTATCCCTCCACTATCCTTCCTAATCCAAATAACTTACTAACATATCCACCACTCAAAATACTTTCAAATTTCACTGTACTAATTCACCACTGATTCTTTATGGGTGCCGGAGTAGCATGCTACTCGCCGAAAAACCCCTTTGATGCCTCGTTAGTGGTAGTAAGCGTTATATAAATGCACGTACAAAACAGTACAATAATATGGTACACTCTTGTCTTTTTCCAGCCCTGTCGCACAATATGCTGCCTAGCTCCAACACAGGCACCCTTGCACCATAATGCATAATGTTTTATGCAAGATTGTTTTTGTGCAGGAAGAGGCACCTTCCTGCACAAAAATAATCCCCTGGGGCATTTTCCTTTTTCTGTGTGTGCTGCAGAATGAAACACACACAGAAAGAGGGAAAAACGAAGAGAAATAAACATATTCTCCTCGTTATGCCACACCTGGGAAGGCGTAGCAATTTGATACATCCCCAGGTCTACCAGTAATGGTAAATCTGGGAATGTGTCAAAAACTGTGGGTGTTGCGTGGGAATTCCCACGCACCACCCATGGAACGCCTTCCTGGAACAGAGTAACGCAACCCAGCGATTTGTGCTGCGTTGCATGGCTTGATAAATCTTACTTAGTCGTTGCATTACGCTTGCACCCCGTTGCGTGGTGCAAGTGTGACACAACTATTTGATAAATATGGCACTAAGTGAATTGACACTGTTCATGCATAGTTCAAAACTGAAAACCTTTAATCATTATGCCATGTTAGACTATGCATATGTATCAGGTTATTGATGTTTGAAAATCTTGGTTTAACGCTAATATTGGATCTGAAGCTTAACTAGAGCATCGCTAGTGGGCACTGCTGCAATCAGCAATAATGAGGATATAATCATATATGGTAATTTTTTAGACTGCAGCTCCTACTGACTGACAGGTATATTTTAAATCTACCGACGAACTGTAATTTCAGGATCATTAGCATGTGCATTTTATACTGTTTGAAGCAAACTTAAAGGATGGGGGATAAAGGGCAGGTTACATGTAACCTCCAAGTTCAGCTGTTCTGTAGCAAACATTTAGCTGTGATTTGGTTTCACTGCAGAGCATAAGGCACTGATGAAGATATGAAATACTCGTGTATCTATGACTATTTTCTCTAGTACCAAACTACGCACTTATATTTATCCTCTTAAAGAAGTTATTTTTTTAAATAAATATTTTTATTAATTGTCAATATCAATTCAAGAATACAATTAAACGTTCAATTTTGTTACTGTCAAGATATATGTGATATAAAATAGTCCTGCATTTGCAGCAGGTTCGTTTCACATCTAGAATAATTTTATTTTTATAGATTGGGTTCTAGTAGTGGTGTAATAATATCACTGGCCTCCCACGACAGAGAAGTTCCACCCAGGACCCGATATGCTCTGAAGGCCATTAGAGCATCCTCTCATGAAATACACGGTTTCGTCTGCCCTTGCACAGCTGTCGATGCCATCAGTACATTCTGTAATAGAGGGTGTGTCGACATCTCTCCATCTTTAAGCAATGTCTCCCTTTCTGCCACTAGAATCCTTTTCCAATCAAGATGCGAGCATTTAGCAGGTCCTTCCCAGTCATCCATTATCCAAAGCATTGCCAGTTGGGCATGGGGTACCAGCACACTTCCCACCACGGCGCTCAAACGTTGATGTATTTGTTTCTTTCCAATACTGGGAGATGATGGGACATCCCCACATTCTATTTTTTTTTGTTTGTTTTCTTTTTATATAAAAAAAATAATAAAATAAGTTAAACACTCAGGTAAAATTGTACATTATATGCAAAACTGTCCAACACTGGAAAGGCGTGGTGAGCACAGCACGGAGACCCGATTCTGACATGGAGGGGGCTCCTTTGAATGTTGAAGAGTGCCGAGCCTTGTACACAGCAGGTGGACGGATCGCAGCCGGCGAGCCCTTTGACAGGCAGGAGAAAGTAAGTCTTTCCTCAACAGGAATATGAACTGACTTGAGTCGCAAGTCCTAGCTCGCTTCCCCGTCAATTCCTGGTGACCCAAAGTAACTATTAAAGCCCCTGTGGCTGGGATGCTGCCCCGGCGCGGTCTCCTGTCCCAGGTGGTCACGCTGTGGTGATAGCGTTCAGGTCCTTCATCAGCCCCTCCAGGTGGGCCATCTCTTGGGTGAGCTCATCTGGCTCGTAACTGCTCTCAGAATCCTCAAGCATCCTGGAAGTCTCCTGCACATCTGGGGCACTAGGCACAGTCACTGCGGTTCGCCTTGCACCTCAGGCATATGGGAGTAATTGTTAATATGTTCTATGGAAATATTGAAATTAAATTAGTCAGTGTAAGGAAAAGATGACTAGAGTGCATGCTGACATTTTTGCTGCAACCCATTCCTCATCCTTCATTTCTCCCAGGTCTGTTTCCGACTTCCCTGGTAGTTTGATCATGGGAGCAGGCTTGTCAATTACTGAGGGGGAGGGGGGGGGGGGGGTCCAAAGACTCGAGAAGCCCTTTCTGTCTAATTGTTCAATCGGCATCTTCGATTCAAGAGGGCTAAACTCTGCAGCATTTGTTAGTATGTATCTAAGGCATGCTGGCCTGGCATTTATTTGAAGAATGGCATTCTAATTAAATCATATTCCTCTGCTAGCTGTTCAAAAGATTAATGTGAATAGTGTCTGAAAACCATGGAGTCTCGATGCTTGTGCGAGCCATGTGCATGCCATTGTACAGTCTTATATATAGCGCTCGACTTGCCTTGGGAACCCGTCCTGACTTTTCCCTGTGAGATAACCCGTACTGGGCATCAGGCATCCCGCCGCGGGATGCCTGGCTTTCACATTGGGGATGCCCAGAGTGCCCAGAGTTGCAGAGTGTGAACCCATGATTCGAGTGGCCACCGAAGCGAGAATTATCGAGTCCGTGGACATTTGGGCTCAAGACCCTGCCGTGTCGAGAATTGAACCCTGGTCCCGGTTCTGACCTCTGCTTCTGGGTCTGCCTCCTCTAACCAGTGAGCCACACTTCTCCTTGTGGGGTTTCATTGGTTAGAGTTCCCTGCATTCTATGTACTTCAGCCTCGCACCAGCACTTAATATGTAATTTAGTTATGGGTGGGAGGTAAGTGTGGAATCAGTGGGACATATAACATTGCTGTCCAGTGGAGTGAGTCCAGGATTTCCTTTTCTAGGCTGATAGCCGAGCAACTTTTCTACACCGAGCCCGTCAATAATCGGGAGAAGCTGAGAAACCCAAAAGCGCAGCTAAATGTCTGGTGTCCCCAATCCTCCATTATATGGGGCCTGAACATATTTCCTAAATGATTATCTGGGGGTGCCGGTTGCTCATAGACATCTAGTGAGCATGTTTTGAATGGTGTGAAAAAATGGTGGTGTTAGCTAAAATGGGTAACTCGTTAGAGCATATATGTCCTGTAGTAGTATGATCATTTCGAAGGGAGAACTCCTGTCCATTATTGATGGGGTAAAGCGGCTCATCTCCCTGATTCCCGTTTCGCACGCCTAGTCAGAGGGCTATATTCAAGTCCCGAATTTGTGGGGGCTTTCTGCACAATTTGAAAGCCTAAGTAATAAAGATGTTCTTTTGAGATATTTATTCGCATCTGTTCTACGGTTAAGGCTATAGTTATACCATCTGTGATTGGCATACACGTAGTAAGAAGTTGCTTTTGATCATGATTCATTTTTCTATCTTTTACGTTTTTTGTAAAGTTTTTTTGTAAATGTTTACTAAAGTTAATACCCCAATTATTTGGGACCTGATTTATATGTTGGTACAAAGACTCCTCTGTTGCAACGGACCTACCACTACTTCAAATACAATATATACACAGTGTAAATATCAACAGTCTTTAAGGTAATAAGGATCTTTACCATTTATTATGTGGCCTAATATCCAACATGTAACAAAATAGACTTAATACTGATTCAAGGTTTATCTTTGAAATAGCTCTCTAAATTATTCAAGTTCATAAAATGCAATTCATTCCTGAGAATACTTCTTTGAATTGAACTTTGAATCCAAAACACATTATAAAAGCTTTTTTTAACAAGGTCCTAGCTACAACAAAGTATCTTGATTGCCTAACAAGGATGCTCTGAATCATTTTTTTGTTACATTTATTTATTGAATTTCAGGTTTTTCACGTTAGGCCATACATCAACAACATGCTCCAATCTACACAAATAGACTTTTCTGGGCTTATTTATAGCGTGATTTACCTCTATTAATTGCTTCAGAGCCATAGCTAGTGCATTTACAGTAGTTGTGATGTCCATTGCATTTAAAGATATACATTGTGCAACATATAATTGACATAACAATAATACAGTACATTTACCCTTCCTCGTGTTCCTGAGCCATTAAATTAGCACACCATATCGGTAATTATCGAGTTTCGCCTGTCCCGCCCTCACTTACACCTTCTTATTATTCATTATTATTAATACACACCCATGTCGTCACGCTTGGTTCTTGAGCACCCCTGTGTCGCCTGGATGAGTGTAAGGGGCATACCATACCTAAAGCCTAAGGTTATTGTTTGCGCTTCAATACGTCCTGTACTCTGCATTATTTAGTGGTTCTTACTCCTCATCGGACGCGCTATCTAGCGTTTCAGAGTAGCTCTGCCATGATGTGCAAACGTCTGACAGTATCGTATCCCACTCTACCGCCAGCTGCTGTTTACGATTCCCCACCACGCCTTCGGACGGAGTGCTATACTTTCCGACTGCGCCAAGCAAAGAAGTGATTGAAACCAGGCCTTCGCAGCTGGGGGTTCAGGGGATTTCCCGGGCTGCGTGAGCAGTCGTTTGGCCACTATAAGCCCCAAGTCTATATAGTGGGTTGTCACTCTATACTTTTTGGGCCTTTGATATAGACCAAATATACATGTCTCCCATGACCAGACTAGTGTGCGTTCTGTGCATTGGGCTAAATGTCCGGTGACTATGTACCAGTACGATTGAATAACTGTGCAGGCCCACAGCATGTGTAGTAGGTCTACACCTATAGCATCACATCTTGGACATTTGGCATCTTTACGATTGAAATATTGGTTTATCTTTGCTGGTGTTCGATAAGCTCTGTGTATTATGGAATGAATATATGATGATACAACGAATTCCGTTGCAACGCATGCCTTTACCACGCATGCGTTACAACGGAATTCGTTTAGCACGCATAAACCTTTCACCGACTATTTGCGTGGTGACGTCATACGCCGTTAAAAAAAAACGGCATTTTTTTACCGATTTCTCTTAATCGACTCTGATGCCGACGTGACTTATGGTGAGTTGTTTTATTTGGGGGGGAGACCCCCCCAAGCCCCCTCTTTTTTTTTTTACTTTTACCACATATGCCTTTACTACAAACATCGTAGTAAAGGCATGCGTGGTAAAGGCATTAGTTGTAACCACGCATGCGTTGTACTGCATGCGTGGTTAAAGATTTCGTGGAAACGGCTTCGTTGTAAAAGCCGTTTCCCTTATGGAATACTGAATGTATCGGAATCTGGCATTTCGAGGGATGCGTGTGGGACTCACTAGAATATTCCCACATTCCCGTTGTGTGCTAGGTCTCTGCAGGTCGGTGTCCCAGTGGGCCTGGAGAAATAGCAGTGGCGGTGTTGTATGTAATCTCAGAGAGTCCGCAAACCATTTGGTAAGATGCCAGCCCATGCCCAGTTCATGTAGGTTTTTTTTTTTTAAGTGGGTGGCAGGTACTTGCGTTATGTCTCCCCATAACATACGTAACATACGTAGCACAGCTGCATGCAGTAAAAACTGGTCCTGTGGGAAATCTGATTCTTCAATGAGAACTTTGAATGGCAACAGTTTCCCTTCACTGTACTAGTCCCCCAGAGTTTGTATTCCTGCCTCTTCCCATTGGGAAAGTTCTGATCTAATAAGTGCTTGGCGTCCCCTATGCGTGCCAAGTATGGGGAGAGACGTCTCTTATGGGTGATCGGTTTTGTGATTCATAAACTGTGGCGGAAATAGTTATTAGCCACTCTTACTAGTAATTGGGCAGGTGATTTGCCATTTCTGCCTCGATGGAATAGCGTTACTAATTGGGGATGGGTAAACCCCAGCGCTAGTGTAGCAGTGTCTTCTAAAAATCATGCACTTAGCCATCTGGCTACCCTTGGAACTGTGCAGCCAGGTAATACTGCTCCATATTGGGTATTGCAAGGCCCCGTCAATCAGTCGGGGGGTACATTTTGGTTACTGCTTCCCTGCTGCGCGTCCCGTGTCAGATAAATTGCCTCATATCTCATTTGAACCCTCTAAAGAGTGCAGGCTTGACATGTAATAGTAAGTTTGTGAAATGGTAGATGAGGCGTGGAAGTACCACCATCTTCAGAAGTGCAATACGCCCCATGACTGTCAGGGGCAGAGTGCCCCAAAAAGCCACTTGCGCCCTTATTGCTGTGACAGTGATAGAGCAAGGTGATGAAACAACATTTTGTGTGCCCTTGTGAAATCATACTCCAATAACCATAACTTGTACTAATGAAATGTCGTGCATGTGTAACCAACGTAGAATAAGAAATGCATCTACACAAATACATGTGGGAAATTAATCTTGCTTATGTTGCAATCATAATCAACTAATTGTGTGGTTTCGTTATGTTAAAACTAATAAGCAGCTTTTAAATTAATGGAATGCGGCCTAAATGTGCTTTTGTTTATGTGTCTTTGTGCAAAAACGTGAAGATAAAGTAAGTATATTGCGCTTAAATGTAGCTATTTTGCTAGGTAAATACTAACTGGGAGAACCTTAGTAAGGGAGAGGTAAACAAAAGGGTTAAACGATATAAATTAATATTCATTTGTGTTTGTTTCTATGATAGTTCCCATTTCTGAATCGTGAGGCCTAAGAGAAAATGGAGTCTCTCGATAATTGTGGCCACATAAGAATTGCGAATGAATGAAAAATTGAATGCGAGCAGCTTGAGCCAGGACTGAGTAAAGTTCAAGGTTGTTCTGGCCTGGAAGTACAGATGCCTGCCAAGAGATGAGAACAGTGGTACAGAACGTGGGAAAGTTATAGGACGTTGCAAGTAGGGAACCGGACTAGGCTGGACATTGAGTAAAACAATAGATCCATTAGAAAAATTGCGGATGGAAGGAAATCTAAGTTTTGATGACGAGATGCTGCTCATCCACCCCAAAACTGTCCAATCAGAACTCACATTTAAGTTAAAAGATACAATTTTAGTTAGATAGATCTAGTGAAAAAGGTATAAAAAGTGCTGATTTTAAGGAAGGGGATCGCTTCCTTCCATTTCCTCCTGAGATGCTGCCGGATTGCGTTTTTTCCTGAGATGTAAGAAATCTGCCTAACTCTGTTTTCTTTTACAGGGAAATGCACTTTATCTGAGACTTTAGCTAGGGATGTTAGGAGGATAGGTGTATGGTTTGGGAACTATCTGTCTTTCGCTAATATCTGATCTATTCAAATAATAAAAAAATGTATTCTTGGATTTTTCTAAAATAAATGATTTAACTGTCCTAAATCTGAATCGTTATATTTTAAATGTCGAATTTTTTGATATAAAATAAATAAAAATGAATTACTTTAGACATGCTGAATTTGCTATTAATAAAAATTAGATAAATAGAGATTCAAGCTGGCCTTGAGTTTTCCTATGCCTAATTTTCTTACTAGCAGATCTATCGAACTCAATGGTGGTGTATCTAATAAAAGTCGTATTTTATGAAACCATGGTAAAAACATCTAAAAACTGCAGGTGTAAATAATATAAATATGCAATTTAGTCTTTAGACACTCCACTACGATACAGCAGCTTTTCCTTTGATTTTTACCGATCCATGAAGTAAAGAATAAGTGTTTAAGAGTGATTTGCAGTGTTATGGGCCCCACTGTTTGACAGTACGTTAGAAATTATACTTCAGGGAGAGGTGAGATATCTTTAGAAATTATTTCCGTAGGAGCGCTGCATCAGTAATCAAACTTGGTAGCAGAGGATTGTTGCTATAGAATTAGCTAGGATTGTGTACAAAGTATTTCATAAGAGTTTTTATGTACAGAATTATGACTAACATCTGTCAAGTTTGTATTGCGTTATATGTAGTCCTGAAAAGGCTTCCGAGTGTGGCGTGAAGCTAGTTACTCTGTCTGCAGGCAGAGGAAGTGTGGCAAGTGAAGTCGCACAGTGCATTAGTCTGTTTCAAAGGGTAGTATCGTCGTATACTACGGTGGTATTTGCGCATATCACAAGTGGTGTTGTCGCACATCACAAGTTTAGGGACCTAAGGTGCGAAAGGATAAATGCATAGTGAGGGCAGTCTATGAAATTTTAGCCTTCAAGTACAGGGATCATTGTGTATCCTGGTTTAAAGCTTACTGCTGGGAGAGTAGTAGGACTTAACCCGAGCTTGAAAGAAGGGTAAAGGAGTTGCTTCTACTTTACTAACGATAGAGAAATACTGTGGTGGGCTAGAGGTAAGGGCTGCCTACTGGAAATACAGAATTATTGTGTTAATGAATAGGGATTTCCATATGAACATGTGTAAATGAAGTAGCAATATGCGTTCTTGTGAAACTCTGGGATTGACTCTAAGGAGGTGGAAAAGATCTCTGTATGTGCTTTCCTAGAGAAACGGGTTCGTTATTGCCTGATAGAAGGGTAAGGTAGAGGTTGTGCTACTTTATCGATGAGTCTAAAGTCCTGTGGAGATAAGCGTCGGCTACTCCAATTGTGGGATACGTGAGCGATTGAAAATATATCACTTTGTTTTAGAGAAAAAGATTAGTGGAAATTGTTCTGTGTAAGTCACTAACTGATTTTGTAAAATATCTTGTAAATACAGCTTCTTGGAAAATCCTTGTAAAGGAGGGGTCAGTCAGCGCTGCAGAAGCCGGAACGCTGGTGACGTCAAAAGTGTTGCGCTGGGATAGGTCCTCGTGACCAAGACAGAGTAGGAGCTGATAGGTTCATCACGAAAAAGCAGCAAAGTGATTGGTTAAGCACTAAGAAAAGGTATCTTGTTTTAATTGGTGCGTTAGTGTGAACTGCGCTGTGATAGGTTGGTGATACGGAACAGCAACAGGGAAGTGTTCGATCTTTTGAAAGACAGGGAATTTATCAGAAAAATGTCTTACTATTACGAAGAAAAAAAGAAGAAACTTTCATGGTTTAAGACATTAAAAAGTGTATTTGTAAAGGATAAGGAAATTGTGACAAGAGAGGGAAAAATACTTCCTCCACCAAAAACGCCCGCTTCTTACATGTTATCAAAATATGGTTACCATACGTGTGTTTGGTTAGAGAACTGGGCAAGGTATACTAGAAATTATGGTGTATTGGCATTCCCAGAAGGAGGATCATTTGATGTGGCAATTTTGAGAAATTTAAGGGATAAAATGATGAATCTTGACCCGAGACCTAGGCCGACTCAATTTGAAGCACTAGCTGAATGGGAGGATGAGATGCACAAATTGGAAAGTGAGAGATTGTCAAGGCATATCAGACCCAGAGGAAGATCTAGAAATCTTTGGGGAGAAACACATGAGAGTAGAATGCGTAGCTGGAAAGATGCTAACATGTGTGATGGTATGTATCTGGTCAGATTAGTGGATGATTATGAAGGGCGGAAATGTACAGAAAAGAGAAAGAATATAGAAACAGGGAATCTGAGCTATGGTGAAAGTAAATCAGAGGATGCTGTATTGGAGGAGATATTAAATAGAAGACCACCACCATATCAACCAGGTTCTTTATGGACTACCCCGAATGCTCCAAAGGTAGAGGAAAGAGCTAATAAAAGCCCAAAACAATTTTCAAATTTTTGTGAGGTGCCTGAAAAATGGAAGTGAGATATAATCCGAGTACCTCCATGACAGAACCAAGACTTACTGGTACCCCTAAGCAGAGTAATGGACTAAGAATAGGAAAATAGTGCAGAAAGTCAAGTTGGAGAGCAAGTCAGTACTGCTGAATATATAAGATCTACGAATGCTTTGACAGAGCAGATACAGGAACTTACAAAAAATATGGAAGCAGTAACTGTTCCAGTGGCGATAGGACCTGTAATTCCAGTGTTTGAGAATCAAAGGATAAAAGAGCCCAGTTTGACAATCCCTTTACAACAGAGTTTGCAGAAAATAAAAGGGAACATTTATCCTGATTTGTCAGAAATTAGGCAAACTAATAATGTGAATCCGCCTGAATTGACCCTTAATCAGAGTATACCATACAGATACCCGACTGGAGCAGAATCTGATTCTGCTACCTCTGAAAGAAGTGTAGAGAAAATAGATTTAACACAAACGCCTGTAGGACCATCAGAAAAAGAATTAAGTGATTGGATTAAAACTTTGAAATTAAAGGAGCATGAATCTAAAGTATTGGATGTAGCAAAATGAAAGGTAGATATGGAAGAATTAATTATTGGAACAATTGGAACGGAGAGATTAAAAACGTACCAAGACGATGAACTTATGTTTATGTGTAAAAGTATAACATGGAAAGTGAAATCAATACATGATCAGTTGGAAAATTTGGCTAGTGAACTAGAAGTAGAGTTTGCAAAGAATAAATCGTTACAGAAATCCTATAGAGTAGATTTTTCAGAAAGAGACATTGAGAATATGAATACAGCAGGAAGATTATCCCAAATAAAATAACTAATTGTTCTCTTGAGAAAATAGGGCAATGTGAATAAATGGAGAGGCAAATGGGCAAATAAGAAAGAGTAGACTAGTGACAAATCCACATTAGTGTTTCCAGCTAGGGAAAAAGAAGCAGTTGTAAATGAATTCCCGATGAGAGAAATACCAGGAGTAGGATATGTACATGTCCCATGGAGCAGACAAGATATATTATCATTCACAAATGATTTTCCTCGATTGAGAGAGAAACTGGTAGAATGGTATCGACAAGTAGATAGATTTGTGAAAGTCTCAAAAGTCCTGTGGGTTGATTTGGATGGATTGTTTGATTTAGTTGTACCAGCAGATTTGTGGACTGACTGCAAAATTACTGTAAATTGGCCAAAAGAGGAATATCCTCGGGACAAAGTAATAGGTGCCCCATCGCCGGAAGTAATGAGAAAATATGAACAAGTGATTGCGTTTTTAAAGAATAAAATTCCACCAAAAGAGACGGATTGGGTAATAATAGACAGAACCACCCAAGAACCGAAAGAATCTGTACATTCATTTTATGAAAGACTGTTATTAGTATTTAAGCAATATAGTGGTTATGAAGAGTTGAATGAGAAGGATATGAGCCACTTTATTTACAGATTTGTGTATGGATTGAGACCAGAGATTGGGGACATGATCCGTCACAACATGATAGGTTGGTAGTAAGGAACTGTGGATGACGTTTTAAGAAAAGCAAAGTATTGTAGTGAAGAGATAGATGCAAAACAAAAGAAGTTGAAAGAAAAAGCTATGTGGGCACAAGTGAAAGTGGCAGAACACCAAGTGGCACAAATGGAAAATAAAAAGGGTGATACAAATCAAGGAAAACCAAAAGGAAATTACCCCAAAACGAAATTAGTAGGGAATATAGATGAACTCAAAAAGAGGTTACTGTGTCATAATTGTTGCAGGTTAGGACATTGGAGAAAAGAGTGTAAGTGTCCACCAAGAGTTAACACAGAAAATGCACCATTAAATCCGCAGGTGCAGAATGAGGTAATTCAGCAACAACCGCAACAGCCGCAGATAGTTAATCAGCAAAGTCAGGTGCCACAACCACCACTTCCACACAGTGTAAAACAACAGAGATACAGTGCAGAGACAGGATTCAGCGGAGTCGAGCAGGTAAATAGATCGTCTAGAGTGAATGTGAGTCCTCAGTATTGGTTGCAAGAGGAAGGTGGGAGTGAGTCCAATAAAAGTTTCTGACGGTGCCTGAGAGAGGGAGAAGAGTGTGTGCGTGGAGCCACTCTTGAAGTAGATCAGTCTGGTCCATTTGTAAGTGGAAAGGTAAATAATGTAGAAATAACCTTCCTCATGGACACTGGTGCTACTCGTTGTACTGTTCGGTCAGTGGAAATTCAGAATCTTCCTCTCTCGGGTGAGTCGATCCAAGTTGTAGGTGTTGCCAAAAGACAGATCAAAATATCCTTAACACAAGCAGTTGAAGTTAAAATTGGAAATTTTAAAGATGTGCACCTATTTGTGGTGTGTGAAAGTAGTCCTGTAAATCTATTAGGAAGGGATATACTGTATAAGATGAACTGTGCCATATACTGTTCACCAGCTGGCATAGAATTGCAAACCCCAGATGAAGATTGTCTGTACAAAATGACCATGCTTATGATTGAGGCAGAACAGAATAAATTGTTTCCCGTCTTTGACCGAGAAAAGATATCGGATGAGTTGAAAAAGGTAGTGACAGAAAAAGTGTGGGATTTCACAGGTGAAGATATTGGATTAATGAAAGATGTAGATCCTGTAAAAGTCTCTATAAAAGAAGGTGCAAGTTATCCCAATATTCCTCAGTATAAGATGACTGCAGAAATATTTGAAGGAATAACCCAAGTGATAAACAAAATGATTGAGCAAGGTATACTGAGAGAGATAGAAAGTAGTCCTTGTAATTCGCCAATAATGGGATTGAAAAAGCCAAATGGAACTTTTAGAATAGTACAAGATTTGAGAAAGGTTATTAAAATAGTTGTCCCATGTTGTCCGATTGTACCAAATCCAGCAGTGATTTTATACCAAATTCCTCATGATGCAGAATGGTACACTGTGATTGACTTGTGTAATGCGTTACAGTTCCATTGCACCCAGAGAGTCAACCAATTTTTGCGTTCAGATTCGGAGACCGCATTTTGGCATGGTGACAAATTCCTCAGGGGTATACTGAGAGTCCATCTATCTTTAATCAATTGTTAAAGAAGTCATTAGAAAGTTTGAGTATGCCTGGAGAGTCAGTACTGGTTCAATACATTGATGATCTCCTTGTGGCATCAAAGACAAAAGATGCGTGTGTGACAGATACTATTGCACTATTGAATCATTTGGCTGAAGAGGGACATAAGGTGTCTCCATCAAAATTGCAATTTTGTCAGCAGTAAGTACAGCATCTAGGTCATAAAATTGCTAAAGCAATCAGACAAGTAACTACTGAAAGAATCAGAATGATACAAGGAATGCAGCCACCAAAAACCAAGAGACTAGTGAAAATGTTCCTAGGAATGGTAGATTATTGTAGACAATGGATTAGTGGATTTTCATTGATTGCAAAACCGCTCCAAAGATTAACAAAAGCAGATATCAGACACCCTATAGTTTTGACCAAAACTGAAATGGAAGCCAGTCAGTCAGTCAGTCAATTTATCTTTATTCGATTATTAAAAATCATAAAAGAAACGAGCATAAATATATAGCAATTCATCAGAGCACAAATTCATACATGAGTTTACATAATCAACATCTTTAAAAAACATTTTAAAATCACAATATATAAACGAAATACATTAAAAATATTAAGAAGTATTAAAAAGAGACCCTCCGGAAGACAAGGAATTAAAATTTAAAATGGGAGACATTATTCAATGGTCAGTAAGGTGCCTAACTCTAGTGCGGTTTTTATTTATCCGTGCTCCAGCAACTAAGAAGCTAGCCACATGGAAGGCAACTTTTGCATTAGGAAGGAGTTGCAGAAACATCAGGGCTGGTTTAACCTGAGTAAAACCTTGGTTACGCAGGATTGGAAACAGATATTTTTTTCTAATATCAATATAATGTTCACAACACATAATGAGGTGTGTCGTGTCCTGAATAGAAAAGTGGTCACAGTCACATGGTTCAGCATCAACAGGTCTACTCCAAGTTTTATAATTGCCTAAGATAGGATGGATCAGGTCAAAACGAAATCTCGTTAAAAGGAAACAATGGTATGGTTTAGTTACCAGGAGAAGGTATGGTTCCATTCCTGGGCCAGATTTCAACATACAATGTTTCCTTACCGTGGGTTTACTTAACTCTATAGCTTCCCTCTCCAGACCATACAACTCAGTCAGGGTATTTTTTACTGTTTTAAGATCATCTTGAGTTGTTAAGTCTGGAGAGGAAAAAAGCTCTGGCCGACCAGCAAGAGTCAACTGTATTTGTACGAATTTTATCCACGGGATATATAAGGCTCTATCCAGGGCTAAACAATCTTTTAAGATAATATGATTTAATGTAAGCTCCTGGTTGAGCCAAGTTTTCATCCATCCAATAACAGGGGCTAATTTTAGAGAGTCCATTATATAGCCCAAACCTAACTCCGCATGTAATATATAAGTGGGAGTCGATTGGGGGACTGAAAGCAGAGATCTCAGGAATTTATTTTCTACTTTCTGGATTTTATCATGGCTAGTATACCCCCAAATAGCAGAGCCATACTGGGCAATGGACACACATTTTGCTTTGTAAATTTTGATGATGCTTTCCATGGGACGGGCACCTAATTTCTTAGCAAAACCGAGCAACCCTGCAGCCGCTCTAGCAACAGCGTTGCTTTTAACGGATTGCTGGGGGCCCCAAGTGCCCTTTTCATCAAAGGTCACACCTAAATATGGGAAAGATGGGACTCTCCTGACCTCTTTCCCTGTACAGTAAAATGTTTTGGTCTTTCTTTTCCTACCTGCTGCTCCTGCAATCATCACATGGGATTTCTCTGTGTTAGTTTTCATGTCCAACGAGGCCATGAAATCTCCAAAGGATGAGAGGAGTTTGTTTAGGGCCACTCCTGAGCGAGCTAGTAGGACTGCATCGTCCGCGTACAGGATGACGGGTAACTTTGTCTCGCCTGCACGTGGAATATCGATGTGAGATGCGGCCATGACTTTCTCAAGATCGTTTATGTAGAGAGTGAAGAGGAGGGGGGCAAGGATACATCCTTGCCTAACCCCCCTCTCCGAGTTGAAATGGCAGGTGCATCTTCCTTCCCTAGTCAACCTGACCGATGTCTTGAGCTCCCTGTGTAGTTCCGCTAAGTAATTGACCAAAGGAGGGTCAATGCCCATGACCAAAAGGATCTCCCACAGCTTACCCCTGTTGACCAGGTCAAAAGCTGACGAGAGATCCATAAAGGCCATGTACAGAGAGCCCCCCTTGGCAATTACATATTTATTTAAAATTAGTTCCAGGTTTAGGCATTGGTCTATGGTGCCCCTTTTTGCTCTGAAACCATATTGAGCGTTTGATAAATTTTCCTTGCCCTCTATGAGCTGGGTCAGTCTTCCTAAAAGGACTCTCCAAAAAATGTAACACTTGAGTCTATAAGGGAGATTGGCCTATAACAGGCCGGGTCTGTCCTTTGTCCTTTTTTAAAAATAGGTACTATGATAGACTTTGTCCAGCTAATAGGAAAAATCAGGTCCCTTGTAACGTTAAAAATGTTTGTAAGAATCTTGGTACTAAGTTCTGGGGCGCTCTTGAAAAAATCTGCAGGGACCCCATCGGGCCCTGGTGCCTTTTTACAGAGTGTATCATTGATCGCTTTCTTAACCTCATCAGGGGTAAAGGGGGGGATTGTAGTCGTTGATGATTGCGAAGGTAGCGTCTCGCAATCTGAGCGAGTATCAGGGTGGCTATAGATATTACTAAAGTGTGTCACCCATTGATCGTCTGGTATGATACAATCTGCTCTCTGGTTATCTTTTCCAGCAAAATATGGATGATTTATGATTGCCCAAAATTTAGCGCTATCTCGTTGTGTTTCGGGCAATAATAATTCACTCCAAGCATCATTTTTTATCTCAAATTTCCTAAGCCTGATAGCGTGATTGTATTGCTTCCTCAGCAAGGCTATCTGTGCTTTGTCTCTTGGTTTGTTTTTTAAAGCCTTTAAGAGAATTGAGTGAGCCTTAGAGCAGTTTGAATCGAACCATCTGGGGCCCCTGATCTTGTTTGCCTTTGTCTTTACAGTTAGATCTAAGTTAACCTGACGGCAAATGGCGTCAAATGCCTCAATCAAGTTGGGACCAGGGTTCCTATTATCCAGACAAATTGCATCCTCCCCCTCTACTTTTGCCAGGGTTTCCTGTAAAAAGGCGATAGGGGTCACTTGGTCCCACTTTAGTCTTCGGTTCTGGTCTTTTAAGACTAGGTCTGTTGCACATAAAGTATCGGCCTTTCTTTTTCCCAAGACTCCTTGAGATATAATCTCTAAAATCACAGGATTGTGATCACTAAAAACTGTAGTTTCTACCTTGTAATTAATGACTTCAGGTAGGAAACTAGAAGATAAAAAAATATAGTCTATGATTGTGCCCGTGTTGTTGCCTACGTATGTCGGTACCCTCGGGCCTATTGGGCAACAAGATGACTCATACAGGTTAAAAGTGGCTAAGAGCAATTCTAACATCTGTCCACGTGATGTATGTTCAAAATGTGGTGGAGAGGAATAAAAAAGGAAATCCTCTTGTTCCACGTGGCAATCCGCTTGGCAAGGATGAATATTAAAATCTCCCATAAGGATCACCTCGTACCCATGTGTACTATTCTCACTGTGAATAGACAGGAATTCCTCTAAAGCTGCCAAATGCTCATTAATAGTTTGCCTGACAGGCGAATTGTAAAAATTAACTAAAACTATGGGGGAGGAATTTGGCATGGATAGTTCTACCGCTAAGCAGTTAGTGGAGTTAGACTTAATGTGTCTTGGCTTTCCTTGAAGATCTAAAGAAATATATATAGCCAAGCCCCCCTTCGCCCTTCCTGCTTTACTAGGGTCCGCAGGTACCGAAAAGTGGGAAAAACCATCCAGAACCAGGCTGTCTGATGTTTCCCAAGTTTCTTGGAAAGCAAGAACATCGTAGGAACTAATTATGTCCAGCCAGTTCTTATCATTTAATTTGGCTCTAAGACCAGCAATGTTCCAACTCAGAATTTTGCAAACTCTGACTCCTGCGGAACTCTGTACTAATGAACTAGGAGCAGGCAAAGGACCATCACCTGTATTATCTTGTCTTGGGGAGAGTCAATCGTTTTGATCCATAAAGGATAATGGAGCATAGCGGTTGAACAATTGGAGGGGTTGAGCAACTGGGTTAAACTGTCCTGGATAACAATGGTGAGCTGCTATGTTTTGCCTAGAGTCCTGATCCCATCTAAAATTCGAATCCCAGTTACTATCCCATCCCGGGGCTGGGGTTCTAGGGTAAGTAACGTTCTGCTGTTCACCGTAAAGGAACTTTAAGGTCAAGGGAACAACAGTACCCCGTCTGCGTTGGGGGGGAAGATATTAGCTAGGATATTGGGAAGGACATCATTTGTTGAAAAGCTCACTGCCACACAGTCCCCTTTGAATTTTTTTGGTCGGTTTCCCAACCAAGGGACCCTGGTTACTGACTTAATGACACTAGCCAGATGTCGCTTTCCCCCTGGTGCAAATGGTGTATTACTGGTCAGCCAGTGTAGGGCCTTACTACTAAGGGAAGTAGGGCTTTCCACTATACCCTCTTCCAATGGAGGCACATTTGCTAAAACTAGGACCACAGGTGTAGCTTCTACTAAGAATTGAAGAGGGACTAATGAGTGAATTTGCGCTGAGGGAGTATTTGCCTGGGGGATTATATCTGTGGGAATGTTAACTGACAAGGGGCCCTCGCTGTTAACTGTAGGTATTGATGGTTGAGATGGTAATATCTCCCCTGGTAATTGATTTGCTACATTTTCAGTTACAACATCTCCAACAACATTTCCCCCTGTATTATCGCTTAGATGTGTAACTAGCGTGGTTATGTTTTCTATCCCACCAGCAACCGCAGTTTGAAGTCCACTCAGCTTCTTGACCTCTGCTTGTAACTTATCAATTTTTGATATTAGGGGTTTGATGAGAGTATTAATTTTTATCTCGAGGAAATCTGTAATTTTTTCATAAAAAGCACCCTCAAGAGATAGTTTTGGTGTATCATCATCATCGCTAATCACTTGCTTAGCTTTAGGGGTAGTAACCCTCTTTCTTTTTGCACCTGAGCGAAGCCCTACCCTCTTTGGTGGATTTTTGGTACAAAGTCGTCTTGGCCTAGGACCGCGTCTTGTGGGAGAATGCTCATCAGCTGATACACAAATCTGTTTTTCCAGTTCAAGTTCAGTATCCATGTCTATATTACCCTCAGCCTCCTCGTGTAATCCCTCAAGTGCTGGGGTAACGTTAATAGATATGTCAATAGAGCCTTGGGAAATAGGGCCGCTGGAAATCTCCACACAGTGAACTTCTTGCGAGATGGTGTCATCGGTCAAAGTAGATGTAGTAGGTGACAAACAACTCATATCGGGGGATTGGCTCAGTCCCAAGGATTCTCTTCTCTGCATGTTAATTTTTTTGACAGTTTGCACCAGATAGTTATTTATGGTGTTGGACTGAACTTCGTCCAGTTTCTTAGGCATAGTGTACAATATTCACACAGGGCCAATGTTTAAACAAGAAAATAAAGGGGAACTGGAGAGTAAGTCTTACTTGTATGATGACTGCAGCAAATTTTCAACAGCGTTTCTGGCCCAGCCCAGCCTCTTCCTGCCGCTGAGGGCCGTAGAGGGCCCGCCCTTTGCCCGGGCTTAGCCCCGGGCGTCCCGCGACGCGGGTCTTTCCCCTGCTTTAAGGGTCCTTCGCGCTCTCAATGCGCGTCACGCAACGCGCCGCCGCGAGGCCTGCCGGGTATTGTATTTCCCGGAGCGGCGGCGCGGGTCTCGGTGGCAAGATGACTCTCGGCTGTGGCGGCTTCTGTGTCTGCTGTGCGGCGTGGCAGGTAAGTCAATAGCGGTCCCCCCGCTCTGCCGGTCTTTCCCCTGCTTTAAGGGTCCTTTGCGCTCTCAATGCGCGTCACGCAACACGCCGCCGCGAGGCCTGCCGGGTATTGTATTTCCCGGAGCGGCGGCGCGGGTCTCGGTGGCAAGATGACTCTCGGCGGTGACGGCTTCTGTGTCTGCTGTGCGGCGTGGCAGGTAAGTCAATAGCGGTCCCCCCGCTCTGCCGGTCTTTCCCCTGCTTTAAGGGTCCTTCGCGCTCTCAATGCGCGTCACGCAACGCGCCGCCGCGAGGCCTGCCGGGTATTGTATTTCCCGGAGCGGCGGTGCGGGTCTCGGTGGCAAGATGACTCTCTGCGGTGGCGGCTTCTGTGTCTGCTGTGCGGCGTGGCAGGTAGGTCAATAGCGGAAGCATTTGAGCATCTAAAATGGAGTTTATGAGAAGCACCAGCTTTAGGGATGCCAAATTATGAAAAAGAATTTGAGCTATACTGCAGTGAGCGAGAAGGATGTGCACTGTCAGTTTTTATTCAGCGATATGGAAAACTGAGAAAACCTATTACGTATTTCTCCGCTGTTTTGGACCATGTTGCAAAAGCATTGCCAGGTTGTCTGAAAGCAGTAGCAGTTACAAGTGTCAGTTTGGAACAAAGTGAAGGAATAGTGATGGGATTTCCTGGAAGAGTATATGTACCTCACTCTGTGGAGATTCTCCTCACTAGAACGAAAACACAGTATTTGACCAACAATAGGATGACCAAGTATGAGAATGTAATTCTAGGAGCAGAAAATGTAACCATCTCTAGATGTGTAAATGTGAACCCTTCAACGTTGTTGCCTGATACAATGGAAACAGAAGTGAGAAATGAAGTTGATCACAAATGCTTGGATGTTCTTGAATACTGTACCAAACCAAGAGCAGACATTAGAGATGAGCCTTTGCCTGAATCAGACTATGTGATGTTTGTCGATGGTTCATGTTTGAGAACACATGAGGGTGCTCTAAGTGCAGCATATGCTATCTGTACTGTGGCAGATGTACTGGAAGCTTCTTGTTTGAAAGGAATTCGATCTGCCCAAATAGCAGAGTTGATTGCCCTGATTCGAGCATGTGAGTTGGGAAAAGAAATCAAAGTGACCATAGTGACTGATAGTCAGTATGGCTTTGGAGTTGTTCATGATTACGGACAACTGTGATCGCAAAGAGGTTATATGACTTCTGCAGGATCACCCAAACGAAATGCTGAATTTGTACGAATGTTGTTGGATGCCATCCAGCTGCCAGACAAATTGGCTGTGGTAAAATGTGCAGCACACAAAAAGGGGGATGACTATATCACCCAATGTAACAGGTATGTAGACTCAATTGCTAAATACTGTGCCAGAAATCTTGCATCAATTAATAAGGAACGGGTGAAAGAGCATGTTCCAAGTCCTTTAATGCTAACCACTGTAGTTGAAACATGGCAGGAAGTAAAGCAAATGCAGGAAGAAGCTGATGAGGAAGAGAAAAAAGTCTGGTTAAAAGCAGGGTGCAGACAAAAAGAGGAAGATGAAATCTGGGTTTACCAGGATGAAAGACCAGTAATGCCTGATAGCATGATCTCAAATATGGCCCGAATGTACCATGGTCAAGCACACATTGGAAGAGATGCCATGCTTCGCTTGTTCAGACAGAAATGGTATAACCCCAAGTTTAGGATCATAGCTGAAAGTCTGTGTCAGAGATGTTTTGTCTGTCAACAATTCAATCCAAACCGGAAAACAATTGTGAGTTTAGGAACCATACGACAGGAGGGAGGTCCATTTACACGAATGCAGTTGGAGTTCATAGAGCTATCGCCATGTAACAGGCTTAGATATGTTTTGGTGATCATCTGTTTGTTCTCCGGATGGGTAGACGCCTTTCCTACGAGATGGAATGATGGGCTAACTGTTGCAAAATTGCTTTTGAGAGAGATTATACCTAGGTTCGGCTTCCCAGGGATGATTGAAACTGATCGTGGTCCACATTTCCAAAATGAGCTCATACAAATGGTATGTGAAGCACTGGACATTCGTCAGAGACTGCATTGTGCTTACCCACCTGAGGCTTCAGGAGTGGTAGAGCAAGTCAATGGAACAATTAAAAACAGAATTGCAAAAATGTGCCTAGCAACAGGATTAAAGTGGCCTGATGCCTTTCCACTTGTTTTGATGACCTTAAGAAGCATTCCTGACAGGAAAACTGGATTGAGTCCACATGGGATCTTGATGGGCAGGGTAATGAGACAAGCGTATGTACCAGTTGATAAATTGTTAACAATTAATGATGACATCATACTGGATTACTGCAAAAACCTGTCTGATGTAGTAACTTCTGTGTTCCATCAGGTGGGAACCGAATCAAACACCAAAGAGAAAAATCCAGCACATGATCTAGTCCCTGTAGACTGGGTGAGGATAAAGGCACACCGCAGAAGAAACTGTTTGGTGCCACGTTGGCAGAGACCAAGACAAGTTGTTTTGGTTAGCACTACTGCAGTCAAAGGTGCTGGAGTGAAGAGATGGGTACATGCAAGTCATACCATCCGTGTGCCTGAACCTGAAAATCTTGACGAGGAAGGTGAAAGCACAACTGATTCAGATTCAGAAGGTGAACCAGAGACTGAAGATCGACAGGAACGTCGATATCTGGAAGTATCAGACAGTAGTTCTGCATCTGAAGGAGAAGGAGAAAGTACTGAGATAGCGAATTCTGAAGATCAATCTGAAGATCGAAAATTGGTAAAGACAGACACCGGTAAGGACACTGAGCAAAGTGAAAATAAAGCTGGTGGAGAAGACAATTTTGAGACACAGACTGAAAGCTCTGAAGGCAGGAACGAAAATCTTGACACTGGGAAGGCGGAAAAAGCTCATGAAGAAGATGAGATTTCAAGTACCAGCTATGAAGATGTTCCTAACAGAGTGAAAGAACTGTCTAAAGATAAAACTGACTCTGAAAAGGAGAAATACATTGTGAAAATCATCATCAATGAAACTGTTGAAGACACTGACAGTGAGACTGATGAGAGTGCTTGGAGAGTGGAACATAATACCACAGAACCTAAGACAAAAAGATTTCGTAAAGGAGATAATTGGCCTAAAGGGAATGATGGACTGAGGTTTAACCCCTTCCCTGCTCATGACAAGCTCAGCTCATCATGAGGCACACTGGAGCTGTGCTTATGACGAGCTGAGCTCGTCATGAATAAAGAAGAATAGCAATTTCCAGCACAGGATGGGAATTGCCTTAGCAGCCACGGTGTTAAACTGGTTAACAAAGAAAGACAACAAGAACAAGTTAATGACATAACCAGTCAAAGAGAAGCATTGGGAAAGAAAATAGAAGTTGTACAAAGGCCAAAGAGAGAAAGAAGACCAAATCAGAAGTATAAATCGCCTGAGTGGACCTACATAGTACTACCTCTAATTGAGGAAGTAAACAGCAGTCAAGAGAATTTGAGTTACCAAAAGACAAATGGGAAAAGTGAGTAAAAGGCTGAACCAAGAAGAAAAGTGGTAATTGATTAAAAGTAAAATGTTGAAATTTTGGAAGAAGGATTGTAAGTAGAAAGGAAAATTTTGTAAGTGACATAAGGTCAAAGAAATCCTGTTTGAAAACCAAAGCTTGTAAAGACATTAGGTCGAAGAAAACTTGTTAGAAGCATTAGAACTTATAGGCGACATAAGGTCAAAGAAAACTTGTTAGCCAAACTTGCTGTGTAAAAAAAAAAATGGTCACTAATGAGCATAAAACGAAATGTCCTTTTTTTAGAAAATGGTGTAGAATGTGTTTGTTTTGTACTGGATTATTAATACTGATATGGATAATTTTAGCTATTGTTATTCCTTTCCAAGATAGTTTAGTAAAACTGAAACATAATGAGAGTTCAAATGAAGCAAATTTTAAATCTAAACCAGATAAGCAGCATGTATATAGACCAGAATTGCGTCAAGATAGCTCTATAAGTGATTACACGAACAACACCTTTTCAAAATTGTTAACTGAATATGTTAGAACAATGGATGCTAGTGACTGCTATGTGTGTGTAAAGTTGCCTGCATCTGTTTTTGAGGGGGTGACCTATCATCATCTCCCACTTACATATGGAGTTACATGTAGCGTGACTGCAAGCTTGTTTTATCAAACAGGCAAATTGGAGTATCATTATTCCAATTCAGATGAAGTATTTGCAAAATTTAAAATAGATAGTGCATTAAATAAGAAAAGACCTGCAACAGTTATGGGAGAATATTTTTTAGAAGTAGATGAATTAAGTCATGACTATGCATTCAAAAACAATTTAACTTGTAAAATGAGAGTAGAAGAAAAGGCGTTTTAAGATATGGTTGAAGAAAGACGCATTGCTTATAAACATAAAGAGAAATTAAAGCTTGAAAAATCAAAATATTGGACATTTAATGATGAAAATATTGATGAAAGAAATATGAATGTAGCAATAAATATAGACACTCCATTGTTAGGGAAATTTTGTATTAGGAGAAACAATACCATGTATGACAACTATTTTGTGGGAGCAAGTCAATGTGAAGATACTTATCGCATCCTAGGGGGGGTGGGGATTTAAAGGTGGGAATGATCCTGTTTTTCCTGGAGTTTATTTTATATGCGGAAGCTTATTATAGGTTGCCTGACCGTTGGTATGGGACATGCTATGTGGGTTTGGTCTTTCCTAAAATTTTCCATGCAGATAGAGGAACAAATGGAATTCATGATATAGGTAAACCTTTAAGTCGTAGAAAAAGAGAGAGTGTTATAGAAATAATAGGTGATGTTTTTGGAGCACTGATACCAGCAGTGGGAATATCTTTCAATGCAAATCGAATTCGGAAATTGTCAACGATAGTAGATCGTTTGTCAACAGATACAGCTGGTGGATTCCCAAAAGTACACACTGAAATGATTGCTATGAGAACAATGGTAATGCAAAATCGTCTTGCACTTGATATAATATTAGCAAAAGAAGGAGGAGTTTGTGGAATTGTGAAGGTACAGCACTGCTGTACATATATTCTAGATAAAAGTCAAAACATTGAAAAGTATATGACAAATATTACGGAATTGCATAGAAAAATTGAACTACTGGAGGTTGATGGTATCCTTGAACGACTTGGTAAAACAATAACAGCTATTAAACATTGGTTTTAAGAAATAGGTAGTTCAGTTATAGGTAAAATACTAATTCCAGTAACGGTAATAGTATTAGTCATTTTGAGGATAATGTTACGTTGCATGAATAGAAAAAGAAGGAATGTTAGAAAATCATTAAAGAAAATGATTCAGAAAAGACGAGAAAGAGAAGGAGAAAAAGGTGAAATAGAAATGGAAGGGTTTCAAGAGAAAGTCTTTAAATAGACATGAGAAAAGGATACTAAAGTGTAGAAATACTAACCAGAAGAATTTGGAACATGTTCTGGAAAAGTTAAACATTTCTAATTTTGGGTGGTATTTGGTGATAAATCACCAAAGGGGGGAGTTGATGGAGCAAGGTGATGAAACAAAATGTTGTGTACCCTTGTGAAATCATACTCCAATAACCATAACTTGTACTAATGAAATGTCGTGCATGTGTAACCAACGTAAAATAAGAAATGCACCTACACAAATACATGTGGGAATTTAATCTTGCTTATGTTGCAATCATAATCAACTAATTGTGTGGTTTTGTTATGTTGAAACTAATAAGCAGCTTTTAAATTAATAGAATGTGGCCTAAATGTGCTTTTGTTTATGTGTCTTTGTGCAAAAACGTGAAGATAAAGTAAGTATATTGCGCTTAAATGTGGCTATTTTGCTAGGTAAATACTAACTGGGAGAACCTTAGTAAGGGGGAGGTAAACAGAAGGGTTAAACGATTTAAAATATTATTCATTTGTGTTTGTTTCTATGATAGTTCCCATTACTGAATAGTGAGGCCTAAGAGAAAATGGAGTAAGAACTGCTTGAAAAATTGAATGCGAGTAGCTTGAGCCCGGGCTGAGTAAAGTTCAAGGTTGTTCTGGACTGGAAGTGCAGATGCCTGCCAAGTGATGAGCACAGTGGTACAGAACGTGGGAAAGTTATAGGACGTTGCAAGTAGAGAACCAGACTAGGCTGGACATTGAGTAAAACAATAGATCCATTAGAAAAATTGCGGACGGAAGGAAATCTAAGTTTCGATGACAAGATGCTGCTCATCCACCCCAAAACTGTCCAATCAGAACTCACATTTAAGTTAAAAGATACAATTTTAGTTAGATAGATCTAGTGAAAAAGGTATAAAAAGTGCTGATTTTAAGGAAGGGGATCGCTTCCTTCCATTTCCTCCTGAGATGCTGCCGGATTGCCGTTTTTCCTGAGATGTAAGAAATCTGCCTAACTCTGTTTTCTTTTACAGGGAAATGCACTTTATCTGAGACTTTAGCTAGGGATGTTAGGAGAATAGGTGAATGGTTTGGGAACTATCTGTCTTTCACTAATATCTGATCTATTCAAATAATGAAAATGTTTATTCTTGGATTTTTCTAAAATAAATTATTTCACTGTCCTAAATCTGAATCGTTATATTTTAAATGTCGAATTTTCTGAAATAAAATAAATAAAAGTGAATGACTTTAGACATGCTGAATTTGCTATTAATAAAAATTAGATAAATAGAGAATCAAGCTGGTCTTGAGTTTTCCTACGCCTAATTTTCTTACTAGCAGATCTATCGAACTCAATGGTAGTGTGTCTAATAAAAGTCGTATTTTATGAAACCATGGTAAAAATATCTAAAAACTGCAGGTGTAAATAATATAAATATGCAATTTAGTCTTTAGATACTCCACTACGATACAGCAGCTTTTCCTTTGATTTTCACCGATCCATGAAGTAAAGAGTAAGTGTTTAAGAGTGATTCGCAGTGTTATGGGCCCCACTGTTTGAGAGTATGTTAGAAATTATACTTCAGGGAGAGGTGACATGTCTTTAGAAATTATCTCTGGGGGAGCGCTGCATCAACAGCTTGTACAAGATTACCCTCAAGCAATCCACTGGGTCCCTGTATATAAGTATCCCAATATAGCAAAACACTGATAGTCGCCATTGCACTGCTGTGCCATTAATAATCAATTGCGGGTCTGGAGTGGACTCAGAGAAAGGGTAGAGACACAATTTCTCCCAATTCACTTGGAGACCTGAGACAGAGGCAAAATACAGCAATATTTTTTCTATTGTTGCACATGGTAACCATACGTCTCTGAGATATATTAGTAGGTTGTCCTCATATAATGAGACCACATGTATTCCGTCTCCCAAGGAAATACCCCATTCCTCCTGTGTCCTGCCCAGTGACGCGGCTAGTGGCTCCATGGCTAACGCAAATAGCAATTGGGAGAGTGGACAGCCCTTCCGCATGCCTCGCTCGATTGAGTCGGTTCTGACAAACACGGGCCTGTTTTAATCCAAGCCATGGGCTGCATATAGAGTAGTATAATGAGCCCTAGAAAGTTGTCTCCCTGGCCATACTTAAGAAGTGCGACAAATCAAAATCCCCATTCTAGGGCATCAAAAGCTTTTTCTAAGTCCAGCACTAAGCACTTTGAGTGCGTCCAACTCACTCTTGAGTAGTGCTCTACCCTGAAAAGCACTGTAAATTTACTGATGTGCAGCGAGCAGGTACAAACCCATTTTAGTGTGTGTGCACCAGTTGCAATGCTAGTGGGGCCAGTCTACATGCCAATATTTTAGCGAGCACTTTGTAGTCCATGTTTAATAATGCTAACGGGTGATACGAGCCTGTCAATTCTGCATTTCTGTTTGGCAACACCAGTAAGGATCATGGAGTGTGCCTGGTAGTATCTCTGAGTCCTGCGCGCCCTGGTATACCGAAAGGAGTTGCGGGGCTAGGGCCAGCTGATATGCTTTGTGTATTCATCCGGCAACCCATCAGGCCCTGGTGCTTTACCTGTGGCCAGTTCTCTTATTGCCCCTTGTACCTCCAGTAAAGTTATTGGTTTGTCTAATTCATCTCTCTGCTCCTCCGTCACCTAATGTAAGACAAGAGGGGAGAGAAAGGAGTCCAGCTCTGCCGATGTAGCACAGATCATTATTTGTATATTCTGGTGTAGTGTGCAATGAATTCGCAGTGAATATCCTATTGTCTGGTGAGTACCTGTCCTGTTATGGTCTGCAGCCGCAGTATAGGTAATTGTGTGTGCTCTTGCTGGATCATCCTCGCTAGCAGCCTACCCGCCCCATCAGCCGCAGCATGGATGTGCGCCGCATGTGACACATAGTTCAAACTGTGTACTCTTTCTAATATCTTTTTCCTCTGCATGTCCAGGGCCTGTTGCATGGCAAAGCCTTGTGCCTGGTCAGCTTCCAGTTTGGTCAGGGTATCTTCAATGCCCTTTACTTTGCGGTCAAGCTGTCGTCTGACACCGCAGCTCAGTCCGAAGCATTGCCCTTTAATCACACCCTTGCCTGCAACCCACAGCACACCCACGGCAGTGACCGAACCTGTGCATCTATTGCCACGCCTACTGCTGCCCTAAATGGGGGATCATCTAATGCCAGGGGCTGTAATCTCCATAGGTGAGTGGTGTGTACCCGCGTCATCCCCCCTGTATTTGTAGTATGTAGGGATTGTGATCAGAGTGGGTACTGCCGAGGTAGTCTGCGCTATGGCATTGCACCAGTATTGATGAGCTTACTACAAAACGATCAATGCGAACATGCAATCTATGCGGATGGGAATAGCGCGCTTGCGGATTGAGAGATCTCCATGCATCTGTTAGGCCCCAAAGAAATAGCCATACACCCAGGCTTCGGGCATTAGATGTTGCAGCCGTTTGTGGCAGTGGAGGGAAAGATCTATCAAGACTGGTGTCATGTACCGCATTAATGTCACCAACTAGCAACCAGGGAACCAGGGAGAAGTGTGGCTCACTGGTTAGAGGCGGCAGACCCGAGAGCAGGGGACGGCCCGGGACCAGGGTTCGATTCCCGGCGCGGCAGGTTTCTGGACCAGGGTCAGCGGACTCGATAATTCTCTCGCCTCGGTGCCCACTCTGATCAGCGATCACACTCGGCAACTCTGGGCATTAGCTTGCCTCATCTTCACTAACGGCCCCACCAGACCGCCGGGGATGCCTGGTCTCACCCTGGAGATACCCATTAAGGGACCATCTCTCAGGGAAGCCAGGAAGGGTTTCGCAGCGGTCGAAGCGCCTTGGGACCCTACGGGTAAGTAGTGCGCTATATAAAATGCCAATACAATACATACACCAACATGAAAGCAGCTCTGTCAGTGTATGCCAGAAGGCGTTCGGATCTGTGTTTGGGCATATAAGGAGCCCAACACTATCGATTTCCCACTAAGCCGACCCTTTGTCAGTACGAATCGGCCAAACTTATCTACTTCAGTCTCCTCGGGGGTAAACAGAGTCCCTGGTCTAATCCAAATTAAGGCCCCCCCTGGCATAAGACAAATATCCTGTGGCTAGTATTTTACCTTTCCATCTCTTCTGCAACTTACAGATCTCTGGCTGCACTATATGCGTCTCCTGCAACAGCGCCCCATGTGATGCGTGCCACTTGAGATATGCATATATTTTGTATCTACAGGGCAGGTGTTTGTAGCCCTCTAACATTCCAAGTAACTATGTTTGTGGGCGGCATGTGTCAGAATCATAAGCTAGTGATATGTGTAGGTGATGTGGTGTGTTGGAGGCCAGGCGGCGGTATGTCAGACATTTAATGAATATGGGGTGTGGTATTGTTAGTCTTGTGGTTGTGTTGTCTCAGACTGTCTCTGAGGAAGGGAACCATGTGTGGTTTAACTGGGATAGAGCAGAGGGACAACGTGTGTCTGCTCAAACAATGCCATATTGCAACTTTTGGCTTTGAACGCCTCGCTGTTTGGAATAGAGGGGTGGGATGAAGCTTGTAAGAGGTGGGCTGGCTGTTAGGCCTGGTATGTAGATTTCTGTGCACGCTCTGCACCATCATCTATGCGTTGTGTAGCTCCCCTCCTATCTGGGAAGAGAGGAATGGAACTGTCCCTGCCCGTGGCTCCCCATCATGTAACACATGGAACCCAGTGAGGAGTGTGAGCATATTAGATCGCCAGGTGTCATAGGAGTTCTGCGAGTTGTTAAGAATTAAGTCATCTGTGGTTTTGGGTGTTACTGCTGGGAGTTTCTGCAAGTCCTCGTTTGTGGGCCACATGGCCAATGAACTGTCCTCACTCAGGGATCGATCAGAGGAGGCATCTGTGCCTCATGGCTGCCCCCGCTTGTAAGGCATCTTGTTGCTCCGGCAGCATCTGTTCCACATTGGGCACAACCTTAAGTTGTCTCGGTGGCTCCACAGTACCTAGTCTGTTTCACCTGTGATGGCTTCTATGGGCTCCTGTTTTCGCTTCATTGTTGTTATATCTGTGGCTTAGTAAGGTGTGAGGTCCTATGGTTTCAAGCCAGTCCCATGCTACTTCCGCTTTGTTGAAAAAATGAGTGGACCCATCAGCAACCACGCGTATATATATATATATATATATATATATATTTGAGGGAGTATTTTATGTTTAGGTCCCGTATTCACCTCTTGACCGCCAGGAATGTACTCCACTGTCTCTGTACACCCAAGACATTGTCTGGGAAGATGAGGACCTGGGAGTTGTCCACCTTGACCGCCTCCATTTTTCTAACTTCTCTGAGTATCGCATCTCTATCTTTAAAGTTCAGAAGTTGGAATAGCAATGGCCGGGGCCCTGCGCCCGATAACGGGCGACTCGTCGGCACTCTGTGTGCTCTTTCCACTGCAAAGAAAGAGGAGAGTGAATCCATTGTCATCAGGGATTTCAGCCACGTCTCAGTGAACGACACTGCATTGCCACCTTCCATGTCCTCTGGTAACCTGACCACTCGGGCGTTGTTTCTACGGGAGCGGCCCTCCGCATCATATTCTCTACGTTCCAGCAAACTTAGTCGTGTCATGAGTTCTCTTATTTCAGTGGCATCACCTTTGTGTCACGAGTTTCCTCCTCGACTTCTGCCGTTAGCTCATTGACTATCCCAGCTAATTTCCTGTGGTCCGCATGTAAAAGCGTGAAGTCTGATGTGATTTTGTCTATACAACCTTACAGTCATGTACAGTGTTACTCCTCTTTGGGCCACTGCTGGGGCCACTGCTTGGAGCACCGAGTCTAGTTTGGATTCTAGCGTGAAGGTCCTTGAGGTCTCCGGTGCTTCTGACGCCTGGTTGGCTTGTTTTGGAGTTGGTTCCGGCTGTGTGGCCATTGCACCCATGCCTGAACGCTGTCTGCCCATCTTTGAAAGTTAGCAATGCTTAGTCTATGCACATTCTTGATGCCACTTTGTTGCTTGAGCACCCAGAGAGGCTCATTCCTCCCTACTCAGCAGGTGTTTCTGTGCGGTGCTCTGGATCGTTGCGTGTGGCCGGGCCTCTGTTGTTTGCACTCAGAGTTCTGGTGCAGGCAAGTGCCTTTAGCCCAGGCTAGGCCATCTGCGCCTCCTCTTTGTTCCCTGACCCCGCCACCGCCACCGACTTCGTGTCTCACTGCGCCAACAGGTTTAGCCCCGGTAGAGGTCTGATCTCTTTCGGTGGGTAGCCTGCAACTACATCACTCCTCCATACTATCCGTCGCTCAGGCTGTCAGTGGGTGTATGGTGGGGTTCAAGCAGTCACTTGCCTGCAGGTCCAGGATCCGTGTGGACATCAGTTGTGTTGTTTTGGATGCACCACAGCTCACCGCCTACTGTATGTTTCCCACTGCATTGAGCGGTCGTATTACATCGTTACTTGGCTTTCTCTATGTGCGTCGAGCTCCCTGCCCAGCATCTCATGAGGTGGCTCAAAATGTGACTGTCACCGCGGCGGCCTGCTCGGTCTGGATTACCACTCCGTCCATGTCACCTTCTGGCCCTACTGCAAGGAGTGTCAAGGCTATAGCCATGGATCCTGCGTTGCGCCGGCCTGTAGTCGATGGCAGCAGCGTGTTCCTAGCCGCTTCAGTCACAGGCCAGCCGCCTGCTGTATTGTCTCCGACTCTACTCATAGGCCCCGCGCTGGGTCCTCACCGGATGTCACCGCAGGACGTTCTCGTCCAAATCCAGACCCGGCAAATCCCCTGGGCCTCAAAGCAGTTATCTCCATTCTTGGGCCTCACACGAATGTCTGAAAAAATATAGAAAGACAAAATATCAAGGTACAAAATATCGGAGCATTAATATCGATGTCAACAATATCGTCATCCTATCTGCAACAAGGTAAGTACAAAAATATCGGAAAAAAAATATTGATGTCAAAAATATTGTTAAAAATATATTGTTTTTTTAAATAAAACAATATGTCAAATAAATTAAATAATACTTAAAAATATAATAAACATAGTTAAACATATTTTATAATATTTAAAATTAATAAGTAATATACAGAATTTAATAAGAAATTAATTCATACATATAATATATAATATAAATAATTACTTAGGGGCCGATTCCGATTCGGTAAAATCCCTTACAAATAGCCGTGCGGAGCATATTTCCTGTACAAATCGTACCCGTAAACGTCCTCGTACGTACGATGAAGTATGATTTGGATCCAAAGCTGATCTCCGTATGAATCGTACTAAACACCGTATGACAAAAAATTACGTGTGAATTGTATCCGGAACACGCATTACGTGACGTCCATACGTAAATAAGCAGCAGTGTCCGGCCCAGCAAGTACGATTCATCTCTGCGACACTCCGTACGACCCTTTTTCTATGGCAGCTCAAAACGTCCGTAAAAGTAGATCCAACCCGAACCGCATCCCGGTACGCGACATACAAGGCATGAACCCCATATTCTGTGTCATCCCAGTCCTGTACGTCTACAACCTGGTGCACAGAAACCGACGACGGCGCATACGGTGAGAACAATGTACTGCAACAACGGAAGTGTACTTGTACAGTCCGTCTTACTTGCTCGCGTATTGCACCATTGCAATAGTAATATGAGGCACACACACGCCCTGAATGTAGGGGTATGGTGCGTTTCACACGCTGATGCCAATGCAGGGGTACTGTACGTTTCACACGCTGATGCGAATGCAGGGATACGGTGCGTTTCACATGCTGATGCGAATGCAGGGGTACGGTGCGTTTCACACGCTGATGCGAATGCGGGGTATGGTGCGTTTCACACACTGATGCGAATGCAGGGGAATGGTGCGCTTCACACGCTGATGCGAATGCAGGGGTACGGTGCATTTCACTCGCTGATGTGAATGCGGGGTACGGTGCGTTTCACACACTGATGCGAATGCAGGGGTACGGTGCGTTTCACACGCAGATGCGAATGCAGGGGTACAGTGCATTTCACGCGCTGATGCGAATGCAGGGGTACAGTGCGTTTCACACACTGATGCAAATGCAGGGGTACGGTGTGTTTCACATGCTGATGCGAATGCAGGGGTACAGCACGTTTCACACGCTCATGCAAATGCAGGGGTACGGTGCATTTCACCTGCTGATGCGAATGCAGGGGTACGGTGCGTTTCACACACTTGCGTATGGCACCATTACAATATTGATACGAGGCGCACACACGGCAGGGATGTAGGGGTACGGTTCACACAAGGATGTCTATTGAGTACTTGTCATTGCATACTTTCATGTGTATACCCTAGGTGTGGCAGCCAGTGATGTAGCAAAGGGCATCTAATCTTGTTGCACAATTGATGTGTGATGACCTGTGGACACATGGCATGTGTGATGGGGCACTATGTGGCACACATCACCTTGACACTTGTCACATGTGTATCATTAGTCCGATTTGGAAACGCACAGCAACACTGGGATGGTACAGTCATTACTACCGGCACCTGTCTCCTGATGCAAGGGACTGGGGTACTTTGTCAACTGACATATCACGCTCAGCATGACCCTGTGTGACTTTGTCAGGTGTGTGTCATGTGTAATATTGAGCTTGCTGTTTGTTTTCCATAAGATACATCTGCTGTTGGTGCATCTAACATGGGTCTGTGTTGAGATGGGAATGGTTTCACATCTACTCACACCATGCCACATGTGGATTCCCACGGCTGTTGGGTCTGTGTGCATCAGACATAATATTTCCCCAGGCATACATGTCTGCGTCGTGTCAATGGCTGTGTTGTTTTCTTGTCACCTGTACACCTTATTTGCAATGTGTTTGATATGTACATTTGACATTCCATGTGACCTGTGCGTGTGCCTTGCAGTCAGCTGTCTGGATGGAATGACATACTTCCACTGCAGGTATGGTGACGTGTGTCGCTCCGGTGATATCTCAGGCTGTTCACTCAGACCCGCCCAGCAGCTCATTTCAGGGCATGTCATGTTGATTTATCAATCAACAGGTGTACCTGGCTTTTCGTAGAAGTGCCAGCAAGCTGGAATATGTTTCCGGGATGTATTGCACACGCCAGACTCCATAGTGACCTGATGTCTAGTAGCAGTTTTGCAAGTACTATGTACATTGCCATTGATGTGGCTGACTGTCAATCTTCATTATTCCCAAATACGTCCTGCAGGGCACCGCCTGTACCAAGGCCATTCCCAGACTTGGTTACCATGAGGGAACGTGCCTGCATCCGACGTTACAGATTCACTCAACAGTTGATTCAGGAGTTGACGAACAAGCTGGCACCACATCTCCAACCGCAACACAGGTATCCTACTGCGCTGATCCCCAAGATAAAGTGATGGCAGCCCTACATTTCTTTGCTACAGGTACGTTTCAAATAACCATAGCGGATGGTAACATCAAGGGGTATGAAAGCTGCCACTTCACAATAATAATCACCCCAACCACCTCGCTGTCAGGAACACTGGTATACCGCCCGCCAGGCTACCCCAGAGACTTCCAGAACAAAATCATTGACCAGATCTCCATCAAATGCACGTCAACTACCAACTACCTTCTACTAGGAGACTTGAATATACATTTTTTAGACCCGGATGACAGGCAGGCCACCGAACTACTCCAGGACTTTTCCTCAATGGGCCTTGACCTCAAAAACCCACAGGCCACTCATGATAGAGGGCAATTGTTGGATCCTATTCTCTCCAACATCCCCAATCTCAAAATTCTTGACCACATCCCCCTCCCCTGGACAGACCACTTCCTGGTCTCCCTAGTATGGGACATCATCTCTCCACCCCCCCCACCTCCCAAAACCAAAACGTACGCCAGACGGTGGCAGAAACTAGAACCAGAAGTCTGGGCAGCCAAACTTAGGGAAAACGTTCCCCACTCCCCCCAGGACACCTTAGTAGGGGACAAAGACTTCAGCTCCTGGATTACCCGATCACTCGACGCCATTCTACCGAAAACCCACTCTCTGAAACACATCAAGAGAGTCAACCCCTCACCCTGGTATACCCCGGAACTCAACCTTCTGCGAAAAACTTGCAAAAGGAATGAACGCACCTGGAGGAAGGAAAAAACCGAGGCTCATAAGGATTCCTTCCGGGCCTCTGTAAAATCTTATAAAAAAGAGCTCCGCAACACCAAAGCAAGCTTCTATGAAAACAGAATTAAAAACGCTGCCTGCTCGGCCCATGAAACCTACTCAGTTCTCAAAGAACTCCTCCACGCCCCGGTTCCCCCACTCAAACCCCTCGACCCCACAGAAGCTGAAATCAAATGCAATAAATTAGCAACCTTCTTCGACGAAAAAATTCAAAAAATTCTTCTCACTCTACCACCCCCCGTACACGACAACATAGAGGATCTCACTACCTCCACCACCAATCCTCCTCTGCTGTCAGATCACCCCCTTCCCTCCATGGACACCTTCGGCCCCGTCACAACGCAAGAAGTAGGATTAACGCTGGCCTCAATTAAAAGCGGCTCCCCACTCGACCCGGCCCCCCTCCGCTTCCTAAAAACAGTGTCGAACACCATCATCCCTCCCCTCACGGCCCTGATCAACTCCTCTTTTGCGGAGGGCACAGTCCCCCCCAGCTGGAAAGCGGCAGTAGTCAAAGGCCTACTGAAAAAACCCTCCGCGGACCCGCAGGACCTCTCCAACTACAGGCCTATATCCCTTCTCCCTGGAAGCAGCAAGGTTGCAGAGAAGCTGGTAAACAAACAACTATCATCATACCTAGAAAATAACAACCTCTTGGCAGCCTCCCAAACAGGGTTCCGCCCAGGTCAGGGCACGGACATCGCCCTCCTGGCAGCGGTGGAGAAGGCCAGAAGCATTCTGGACACAGGGGGATCAGTGGCAGTGATCCTCCTGGATCTCAGTGCGGCATTCGACACTGTAGACCATCCTACCCTAATCCATCGGCTAAGAAAAATCGGACTATGTGGCACGGCCTTGAAATGGCTTGAATCATTCTTAACCGAACGCTCCTTCCAAGTGCAAGAAAACGGCAGCTGCTCATCCACCATCCCCCTCCGGTGTGGAGTGCCGCAGGGCTCATCCTTGAGCCCTACGTTGTTTAACGTATACATGGCCCCACTGGAGAAGAGAGTCAGCTCGTTCGGCGTGTCCATTATCAACTACGCCGACGACACCCAGCTGGTCGTAACCCTCTCTCACCCCCATAACACCCCCTCCGACCTTCACAGCTGCCTCTCAGAAGTTCATCGATGGATGAATCTTTCCTCACTGAAACTGAATGGGTCTAAGACCGAGATCCTCCTGATGGGCCACAAGGGGCCCTCTTTGCCACCCCACCTTTGGCCCAACTGCCTAGGTGACCCCCCCGCACCCAAGGAAGAGGTCAAGAGCCTTGGTGTGTGGATCGAGAAGGACATGAGTTTCAGAACCCAGGCAAAGAAAACGGCAGGGACATGCTTTGGACTACTTAGAGCCTGCAGGAAGATCTTCCCCCTGCTCCCTGATACCGCAAGGAGGCTCCTCATTCAGGGTCTAATCCTGGCAAGATTAGACTACTGTAACGCCATCTATCTGGGAGCCCCTGAAGCCACCATGAACTCCCTGCAAAAAGTGCAAAACGCCGCAGCTCGCCTACTCACTGGCACACCAGGCCGATCCTCCGCCAGACCGGCCCTAAGATCTCTCCACTGGCTCCCAGTCAGAGAAAGGGTCGTCTTCAAGGCCCTCTGTCTGGCCCATAAAACCCTCAACAACACCGGCCCCCCTCTTCTCAAAGAAGTACTAATCCCTTACAAAGCGGAGAGAAATCTCCGGTCCAGTACAGAAAACCTTCTCGTTGTCCCTAGAGCCAGAAAAGCCAAGACCGGCGGCCGTCGCTTCTCGGTTCACACGGCCAAACAGTGGAACAACCTACCACGCAGACTCAGGACAGAACCGAACTATCTCCACTTCAGAAAAATTCTGAAAACCCTCCTTTTCCCGCAGACATAACTTCATTGGCTGGCAGTAACCTATGGAGAATCAGGCCAGCGCTGGGATGCTCACTGAGTTACTACGCGCTTTATAAAATCATTAAATAAAATAAATAAATAAATAATGTTGGTGGAATGTCACAGACGATGTTCAGCCGTGTCCTGCGTGATGTTTTGGCAGCCATGTTGGAGCACATTGATGAATTCATCAAATTTCCTACTCCTGAAGAGTTGAGAGATGTCAAGGGTGATTTCTATGCCCTGGGAGGGATGCCACATGTCATTGGGTCCATTGATGGGACACATGTGGCTTTGGTGCCACCACAGGCACAGGAGCAAGCTTACCGCAACCGTAAACATTACCATTCAATAAATGCCCTTGTGGTGTGTCTTGCTAACATGCTGATTTCCCATGCTTGTGCACGTTTTCCAGGATCCGCACACGATGCATTCATCATGAGCCGTAGCAGGGTGCCACAAATGATGCTGCAGCTATGCAATGAGTGGGCATGTCTTGTTGGTGGGTAAACTCTGTTTGTCCTGTGTGTTTCAGTATCTTTTGCTCTGACGGCATCTCCTGAACCACTTATTTACATGATGTATCTATGTAGGGGACTCGGGATATCCAAACATGCCATGGCTAACGACACCTCTCCGCAACCCAGGAACAGCTGCATATCAGCGGTACAATAATGCACACGGGCAGGCCAGGCGAGTGATTGAGAGGACGTTTGGCCTCCTGAAGAGCCGATTCCAGTGCCTTAATAAGACAGGCGGATCCCTTCCATATGCACCGGACAAGGTCTGTAAGATCTTCATCGTGTGCTGCATGCTGCACAACATGGCAGTTGAGAAGGCAGTGCCACTCATCCTGGATCCTGAGGAGCAGGAACATCCACCCATTGAGATCAAGGGCTTGGTCACGATGCAAGTGATGAGGAGGATGATATCTGGAGTCATTTGTTGCAATGTGTGGGCCCAGCTGACTGTATGCAAAGTGACTTTGATGTGTGTTCTGATGTGTCACTTCTTGCTGATGTCATGCCACACAGTAAAGCGCAATGACTTTCTATGAAATGTGCATGTGTCCTACATTGTTCATGTTTCATAACTGTCCATGTCTGCTGCAAAAATATTTACAGGTGACCTCTTGTGTGTCATTCCGAGGTTGCTGTGCCTGTTGTCTGCTCATGTCATCTTTGTCCTCCTGCTATTCCTCATGATGATTGCAACGTGGGCTGAATCAGCGTTCCATGCACGGACATATGTAAATATCAGTTTGTGTAGGAGATCCAAACAGGCTTTTTGGTGTTGGTACGCTTTGGGAATGTGTGGGAACTGTTTCTGTGCATGTTGTAGTACCATGCATACATGTCTCATCACCATGGATCAAATAACATGTAGCAACACTCCCATGACATGACAGTCACCCTTCTTGACAGTCATCTGTAGTGGAATGTGGTCTCTGGTGAAGGCCTCAATGTGTATAAACCTCGCCCCTGACACATTGCAGATGCCACGGGTTGAGATTGTGTAGGACATCACAACAACAGGCTCTATGGGGAATTGCAGCCTCTCTGTGTGCAGCAGGATGTGTTTGGCTCATTCCCCTTAATCTTGTGTGCCAGTACATTTGGATTTCAAACATCCATGTTGTGAAGGTGGGGGCCAGCGTATGTCCCACATGTTCTGTCAACTGTCCTATGAGTCTGTTCGTATGGATGCATCCTTTGTGCCAGTATGTCATGTCACTGTCACGTTGCTTTCTCAGGGCCGGTGGAGAACACTGCGGTGCAAGCCTTCTCGGCAAGTGGATGAGAAATTACATTTCCTATGAAGCCAAGAACGTGGTGCTGATGACGTCATGACGTTGCACGGAAGCGAATGTAAACGCATCTGTGGCACCAGTCGGGTGCTGTTAATTCCAGGATTCTCTTGTGGTGTGCTGCATATCCTGGTCACGGTAGGGGTGCTTTTGCACCATCGCTCCTCGTTACTCTCTGTTGAGTTCCGTCCCAGCAACTTGTTCTGTTTGGCATTTCAAAACCCAGTTGGACGAGCCGATGACTGGCTCTTGTGGGGCTTCCTTGTGTTTACTTAATTCCCTCCCTCCCTCCCTCATTGGACGATCTTCTTAAGGCTCTTGCGGGGGCTGGGTAATTTCCATTCTTGACCCTTACTGATTCCCTGGGGGAACTACGGATTGTCCGCTTTGTGTGAGATGCGCAGCAGCGCATTTGAATTTCTGTTTATTGGACTTTATTCATACACTGTGAATTTCTGGATTACCCCAAGGCTCTAATTGCGTTAAAGCAGCCTGCAGAGCGCTATACCCCCTTCATATCGCTGCAATACTCTGCTACCTTTTATGTTTCTTCGGTGAGCCCTGTGCTAGTTGCACAATCCTTGGAACAGGATCATAATTTTGGCCATTTCTTTTGCAACTCGTACAACATTATCTTTGGTGTGTTATGGTGTTTCATCACCTTTCCATGTGCTGTGAATTCATGTGGATTGTTCATCTCTGTTTTCACAGCAGGGACTTGTAGAGCTCGTCCTGAAAAAAGCTCAAATTCCCCAGTTACGTGGCTCCTAAAACTTTTTTGGGTATGTTGCTACCTGCTGGATAAATACATGGAAACGAACAGAACAGCCTTCTTTGTAAGTGTGTAGTAATGTCCTTTTTCGATCCTCAGATCCAGTAGCACTTTCATTACTGTGATCCCAACTAGGATACAGTGGCTGTTATTTTTCTTTACAGGTATTACTGTTACAGTATAGGTCCTGAGGTATTCTGTGATTCAGTGACAAGAAGTGTTAAATCCTTATGCTTGTTTACCTTTGTTTCAGATCTCCCTCCCTGCTGTTCGCTTCCTTTCCTTCCCTCGCCTGATCACCCTTTTGAGTCTGTTATTTCTACACAGACCAAGGGGCTATCGGGAGATGGACCCCTTTGAGCATCACACGTTTCCAAGGACAGTCACAGGCAGTCATGTGCACATTGGTTCAACAGCAGTACAGGTAGACTCATTACATGACTGTTATTTTCTGCAGAGCAATGGCACTGGCCATGGACATTGGCTCATGCAGCATGGCCTCAACAAGTACTTGATCCGTTTGTGTAGTAAATGTGCTCACCCCAGTACAATGTGCCTCATCTCTGTAACCACAGATCTCTTGCCACTTTGCATGCTTCATCTATGGCATAATTGTCAAAGATTGTGCATATGGGTGTATGTGTACTGTGGCAACATGCATGCAGTTCTCCATGGCTAATGATCCCAATTGTGCATGAAGTACTTGGTTGTGTATGTATTTGTGCAGGTTGCTACCCACAACGGGCATGCAACACCTGCTGACGCTATGTGTCCTGGGTTTAGCTTGGCCTTTTGGAGCCTGATCCTGTGCCCGTCATTTTTTGTGATTGTTTATCCATTTTCTTTGAGTGACCCATGAGTAACCACACACTCCTTCCTTTCATACACCTGTTACACTGTGCCTTTCTAACATCCTTGTCTTTGTGTGCTAGTTTTGGCCTAGCTTCTCAACCCTTCCCCCATCAGGTGTTCAAGCATTCCTGCTGCTGCCTCCCCTGCGGCACCGCCCCACCGAGTGCCCTGATTCTGCAACCCACACGCCTCCCAGATGCTCCTCCCTTCCTCCACCCATTCTTAATGCAGGCAGAAGCGTGTCTGTGTCACTATTGCGCCAATGCCGTGCCAAAGGCAGGACCGTCAGCGCCCGTCAGCGTCTGCAACGTGCACAGTGCAAGACCCTCTGGTCCTTGCATGACCCACGTAACACAACAGACTCATGCTCCAGCCAACCTCCAAGCAATGAACACCGGACAATCAACCACCTGCTATCAGGCAACCCCTAAGCGCACACACAACAGCTTCGCATGCTGGGTGTGCAACTCCTACTGCATACACCGCGCTGACCCGCCTACCAGACCATGTCCGTACAAATCAGTCATGTGCCTCCTACTCCACACCCGCTCCGTCCACCAGCACGCCATTGGACTCTGTTACCTACTCAACACAACAGCCCTACACATCACCTTCATTACAGTAACCTGGTTGAACGCATCCTCAGCACACAATTTCAACATTGCCATCACAGACGGATACAAGATCACCCACAGGGACGCACCAACAATCCAGGAGGATGAATTGCAATTCCTTCAGAAGTACACCCTCAGAGTCACATACAACACCAAGGACACCCTCAGCATTGTCAAGCACCTGCACGTCAGGCTTCACACCAACCCCCTGACCACCCTCAGAATAACACTCATCTACAGATCTCCAGGCCTACACACACAATTCCGCTAAGCCATCAACTACTACATCAGCACGCAGGCCCTCACCTCCACAGACTACATGTGACTAGGGGACAGCAACTTCTGGCTGGAGGACAACCACACCACCATCCTTCATTGGTACATCAACATTTGCATTGAGTTCTCCGACAAGCAACACACTGCCCCACACTCCGTTACAGATCCCCCAAAGATGCTTTATCTAAGTCACCACAGACGAGCTGTGTGGCACCCTTGCCCAGGACACTCTAACTAACACCGCCGCCACACCCTGCAACCTCACACACTGGATCAGCGACTGATCCAACAATTTTGCCATATTGGTGGACTTTCCTGTGACGCACAACAACAGTTAAGCCACCTGGGACAAGGCAGACCTACTGGACTCATACAGATCCAGCCGGACTCTTGTGCAAACCTTGCAAAACAAACACCCATCAGTTATCTTTCCGCCCTGAAAACCGCCACACACAGACATCACCATATTATCAGCACGGACAAGAGTACATCCTTCAGGTAGGGCCTGGGCACCAACACATACGACATCAAGGAGCTCATCGGCATCATGAGTGAATGATCTAACCCCAGCTCTCCTTCCAAAAGACATCCCACCCTTGCAAGGCCAAGGGAATCCCTTGCAAAAATTCTTCCACTGCAAGCTCGGGGACATACACGACAGCCTCGCCACACTGAATCAGACAGCGCTATTATCCACAGGACATATCCCGACCCCGGGTTCTGGACTTCCGTCAGCAGCAAAGACACCACCCGGCTCATGTACACCATCCACTCCGGGGATCCATCAGGACCCTTCCCAAACAACAACTCAATCACAGCATACCCCATCCTTGAAGCCCACCTCCGGCACATCATGAATGTCTCCTTTGAGTACGCCACATTCCATGGGAGCTGGAGGCATGCAGAGACCCAGGTCCTTATTAAACAATGGAAGGCATTACCACAGGATCTCCTGGAACATCACCCTGCTTCCCTACTCGGCAAATGTCATCAAGAAGACAGTCAACGAGCAACTGCCCAACTCCCCCCAAGCAAACACCTCCAGGCAACCCACCCCAGTCCATTTTCCACAGTAATCACACCACTGCAACCTCCCTCGTTGCCACCACCAACGACATCTTGGACCCTGCTGAACAATGGTGACACCACCACCCTCACCCCCCTCGACCTCTCAACGGCATTTTACACCATGTGCTACCACACTGTCAGATCACACATCTCCAACACTGGGATCCAGAGGAGGGCCCAGAATTAAATTGCCAAGTACCTCACCGGCAAAGCCCAGGGAGTCCGCCTCCCCCTTCACCACGTAGTACACTGAGGTCATCTGGCCCATGCCCCAGGGCTCATCTCTCAGCGTGACGCTTTTCAATGTCTCCATGACACCCTCTCTACCATCACATGCGCGCGCACACAACCTCATCATCATGTCCTATGCCATTGACACCCGGCTGCACCAAAGACCCAGCCACTGATCCAACATTCAAGATGGCATGAGGTCTGTTTGATGAATGGATGAACATCAGCCACCTGAGGCTGGACTTGGACAAGACTGAGCTCATCATCTGAGGATTGTCCCCTTACAGCCTGGGCAGCGCACCAGCACCCTGTGGCCATGCACGCAAGCTGGTGTTCACCGTAGACTCCTCGCTCACAATAACCATGCAACTCAACACCATCTCTACCTCATGCTGCAACACCCTCCGCATGCTGCAAATGATCTGCAGAAAGATCCACTCCAAGGAAAGACAGACAGTCACCCAGGTCCATGACACCAGCCAGGTCAACTATGGCAACGCCCTCTACGCAGGAACAACAGCCAAACTCCAGGAGGACTTGTACACATCCAGGGTGCATCCGCATACCTCATCCTCAACATCTCATGCCACAGCCACATCACCGTCCACCTGAGATACCTACAATGGCTCACTGTCAACTGCAGGATCACCTTCAGACTCCTCAGCCGCACTCAGGAGGCACTCCTAAACCCCAGACCCAAAAACGACCTTGGACGTCTCTCATCCAATACCCCATTGCCCCAACTCCATCCAGCCAACCTTGCCCTGCCCACCATTCATCACATTCACAGAACAACTGCATGCAGGAGATAGTTCTCCCACCTGCCAAACAGACCTGGGGCTCACTCCCCGGGCACCTCCACATGACCCATGACCTCTACGCCTTCATGATACTCTTCCAAACCTGTCTGTCCGAGCAGTATGTCAAGCCCCCCCACAACAGCTTGAAACCATCACATGTGAGTTTTGCGCTCCATGTATTTATTTGATGATACATTGTGACCTATGTGTGTCCTCGACCGGACTCAGATCCCAGTGTATGGATGGTTTGAGTTTGTTCCACACTCAGGCATACTTTGACATTTCCCCACACGTATGTTGTTGACTCATGCTAAATGACTGCAACATCAATTTTCCTTGTGATTATTTTGTTTATTTATCTGTCAGGTGCGTGATTCGTGAGTAAGTGATAGGTGCTGTACAATAATCCAGAGAATCCAAAGTTCACAGAGGGAGATGTGATTCCTTGCAGTTGGAGTCACCAGAGTCCAGACCACAGTGCTTGACATCATTGATCAGACTGCAACCAGCAAATCCATGTGGCAGAGTAGGACAGTCAATGAGGTGATGCTGTTGCACACACAGTCCATGTTCCAGACCAGGTGACCTGGGAGATGTGTATGGCCCGCTGCCTCTCACTGTCTTTTCCGTGGATGACCCACCTTCCTTGGGGGGTCCCTCATATGCCGACCTTGATGATGCATGGGATGCTCCGTCAGACTATTCCTCCTCCTTGTCCCTCCCTGTGCCTGGTGGCGGTCTTCGCCTAGAAGTGTCTTGCCTGGTGACACAGGGAGGGTGCTCCATGTTGTCTGCGATCCGACGGAGTGAATGGCTTATGTCCCTTTGCACCGCCAGGAGCTCAGCCAGTCTTGCCTCATTCGTCCTTGGTGTTCTTGTTGACTGGCCTGTTGCTTGGCCTGCAGGTTTTTGATTTCTGGCAGGGTCCCCATTACCTGGCTGGTCAGGTTCTCGCTGCCGCCTGCCGCCACTCCCACCACCCCTGCCCACACGAGCCTGGCCTGCCATTGTGGGCACATCGGGTCGACGGGATCCCAGACTGGCTCAGTTGTTCACTGTGGGCAGGGCTCCTAGATGTCTGCTGGGATGTGGCAGAAATGGTGGTGGTGGTTGGCGCAGATGTTCCTGATCCAGGTGCTGCATGGGTTTGGCCACCAGAGGTGCCAGGTTGGTCAGGGTCATCCGTGGAGTGGTGAGAGGCGTCGCTGTCGGTGGGATCAGGGTCCTGCGCAGCCTGGGACTGTGAATCATCTCCCCCATTGTTGGGGATAGATTCTACACGTTGCCCTGTGGGTGTGAGAGACAATGTTCATGCCATTTAATGCAACATCCATTTTTCATACACATTGTAGTTGGCACCGTTCCCCCTGGTAGTTGTCCATGCTTTGGATTGTCCTCAATGTTTACTTGTGGATGGGTATGTTGTGAGGTCAGATTGATATGTGCTCCAGAGTCATTGACATGTGGGGGCATATTTACAATAACTGGCACATCTCTGCATATCAGCAGGGATTCGCCAGTCATTGTGCACCACAGCTCCGCCAGCATGTATTCAACACATTTACAATGCGGAGCACCATGGGGGAAAAACGGCACAGTTGCATCACGCATCGGTGCCGTAGAAGTGGCGCATTGCTGGAGTTGCGTCGCCAGCTCCAGCAATGCTCTGTGGGGCCCTATCTGTACAATGCTCCTTCAATCCTTACGCCTGATTCAATCATGCACAGTTTTTTGACGAAGCATGAGCTTAAAAGTGACTGAGTGACATCTTGTAGATTTACCTCAGCCACTTTTGGAAGGCGTTCCTGCGCCGGAATGCCCAGCCCTCCCCCCCCCCCCCCCCCCCCACCCTCTACGCTAGAACACCTACTTCTGGCAGGGCTATAGAACATGACACATCTCCCAGATGCGTCACCTTATAAATACCCAGCACCATGGTGCCACTTTTGTGCCGCCGCTGCGTCACAAAGGTGACGCAACGGCGCGCGAAAGAGGTGCAAGGGGCTTGTTAATCTGCGCCGTGCATTTTTTGCTTGGATGCTTTAGCAGATCTGTATTGGTTTTGTTGTGTTACATGTCCATTGTGACAGTGGGGCACTCCATTGCCTGAGGGTATGTTTGTGTAAGGGGTGTGTGTAACAGGCCGTGCTGGTAGTTGGAGTCTGAGTTGGCACTGGGCCTTCCTCGTGGTGTAGCTGTCCCCCCATGGAGCAGCTGTCCCCACATGGAGCATGCTGCCATGACAGTGGTTGTGAGTTCCTGGCCAAGATATCTGACCTTGTTGTCCTGGTGTTTGTGTTTGCACTGGTCACAGGAGGGCCTTGTGCTGCCTACACCAGGAACCAGTGTCAGCTATCTTGTCAGTGCTTTCCCACTCCCTGTGCATTGAGCATGGTGCATGGGTGTGTACCTGGGCCATATGGGATGAGGGCAATTGGGCATGGGCATCCAAAGAAATGTTTCTAGGAGTGGGCACATTTTTAACTTCATCACCATCCCCCTTGCACCCTTCTCCCCACTGCCTTGCACACTTCTCCCCTCCCCCTTGTACTCTGCTCCCCCTACAACTTGCACCCTTCTCCCCCTCTGCCTTTCACCCTTCACCCCCTCCACCATGCACCCTTCTCCCTCTCCGCCTTGCACCCTTCTTCCCCTCCACTTGCACCCTTCCGTACCTTGCACCCTTCTTCACTCTGCCTTGCACTCTTCTCCCCTCTGCCTTGCACCCTTCTCTACCTTGCACCCTTCTCCCCTCCGCCTTGTATCCTTCTCCCCTCTGCCTTGCACCCTTCTCGGCAACCCCCTTGCACCCTTCACATCCAATGGAGGGGGCTGCCACCTGGAACAATGGCACCATTTCAATAGCATGATGAACTTAGTCCGGCCCACCCTTGACGCACTGGCGATCCAAGGGGGGGGGAAGCGCCCCCCTTGCCCCCCCTGCAGACGCCCATGCAATTGGGTCTGATTTGGAGTCTCACAATGTATTTTGTGACACCCACCCTCCCAGCATACCGGACATCCCTTTTTTGGTGTGTGCTTCCTGTAGCATGGGACATAGCTTGGCCTTGCTTTCTCAATGGGGCATACACATGTTAGTGGCATTAGCGTTGTTTTGGGATGTAGTTCTGGGCGGTGGGCGCTTGGGGGTTGGTGCAGGCATTTTTTGTACTTGGGGTGTGGATGCCAGTACCCCCATGTTACATGAGTTGTTTGTGTACTCACCAGGCTCTACTACTCCTTCAATTCTATGTACACCCACCGGTGGTAGCAGGGCCATCACCTTCTCCTCCCAGGGCTGGTACTGTACTGGTCTGCGGGGACCACCACCTCCAGTGTGCTGGCTTTGTGCGTACTCTTCGTCCATTTTCCGCTGATCATCCTCCACAGATCGTACCACCTGGCCTGGCACTCCTTCCTTGTGCGTCTGATGAGTGCAACAACAGTCACCCTATTGACTATCCTCTCCCACAGGCGGGTTTTCTCAGCTATGCTGGTCCATCTGACCAATGCGCCAAACAGCTGTGGCTCAACGCTGATGACTTCATTTACAAGGATCTCCATCTCCTCCTTTGTGAACTTTGGATTCTTCTGTGCGGATATGGTGTGGGGTGACGGTGTATTTGGATGTGGGTGTGTGGGTCTGAATGTGAAGGGGGGTATGTGTGAAGGTGGATGTGTGCAGTCGGAGGTGTGTTGTCAATGTCTCTTGCAAATTGGGTCTGTTGCAAAGGATCATGGTTTGTGTGTGTGAGCCCTTTTTATTGGTCCATTTGTGGATGGGGCTTAGTTTAAATTTTTGGTGGGTGTGTTAGCCCCTCTGTTTGCCTGTTTGGATCTTCCCAGGACATTCATTTCCATGGTTTGTACACTGGAGACGTATTTTGTGGTGTTGTGTGAGTCGTTTTCACCCTCCTTGTGCTGTTTTACAGTGTCCGCGTGGTTCAGTACGGCTCATTTACTTATATTTGCTTCTGTTTATTTGTGTGTACAAAGTGACGTCCTCGCGGTATGAGTCGTTTCAACCTCCTTGTGCTGTTTTAAGGGATTCGCGAGCGCTTCGTTCTGTGTGGGTTCATCTCGTATTTCATTTTGTGGCTCGCTCATACGTGACATTTTTACAGGGTTCATGTGCGCTTCGTTCAGTGTGGGTTCGTCTCGTATTTGATTGTGTGGGTCGCTCATCAGCGACGTTTTTAGGGGTTCGCGTGTGCTTCGTTCAGTGTGGGTTCATCTCGTATTTGATTGTGTGGCTCGCTCATATGCGACCTTTTCCGTACAAATCGCAGCTCATACGCGATGTTTTCCGTACAAATCGCATTCTTATTCCCCGGTCTGGATCGTACTTGTCGGGTCGTACAGCATGTTTACCATTCATACGGTTCACTTTCAGGGTCCGTATTGTATGGATTTTCCCTTGCTTTTCGTGCGGTTCGCATCGATTCGGTCGTATATTTTTTGTACGAATCGTACTACCCGATTCGGACGGAATTGTACGATTTGTACGGAAAAGGCTACAGATTCGATTCGTCGTATGGATTAGTTTAACGAATCATGATCAGCCCCTTAATAATCATTTTTAATAATTATTTTAATACATTATAAATAAATAAAAATATTATAAATTACAAATTCATCTATACACATAAAATATTAACATAAATAAAAATAAATAATTATGCAAAACAAACTAAAAAATGTAATTTACTTTTAATATTTTTAAAATTATATACTACATTAGCTAAAACTATACAAAATATATTAAATATTAGAGGGAATAAAATACTATTATAACTCCAAAAAAAACAACAGTACAGAGAGTGCAACAGTAGGGAAAGTGTTGGATAGCGTAGGGGTAAAAATTACTACTCCAACTCCAGAGAGTGAAATAGTAGGGAAAGTGTTATATAGCGTAGAAGTTAAAAATACCATACTTATAAATAAACTAATATTTTAAAATATAAAAATAATTAATTATTACATACATCTAAACTATTTACAAATGCCAAAACATAATTATTAAAAACATAATTACCAATGAATAATTAAGTAAAACTAAATTAATAATAAATATCAATTAATAATAATTAATTACCAATTAATAATTAATCACCGATAATATAATTAACAAAAACAATTAATTAAAAGACATTATTACCTAATTACATTTAAAATACTTCCCACCCTACTCCCCTATAAACTTATAACCCACTACAGAACATAATTACCAATTAATCAATTAATAAAAAATAATTAATAATTAATTACCAATTATATAATTAACAAAAACAATTAATTTAAATAAATGATTACTTAATTACATTTAAATTACTTCCCACCCTATTCCCCTATAAACCCATAACCCGCTGCAGAAAATAATTATCAATTAATCAATTAGTTTAAACTAATTACCAATTAATATAAACCACAACCCGCTACAATACTAACATACAAAATTTAAATAAAATGACATTAAAAAAAAGAATACATATTAAATACATATTAATATACATAAAAATCATATAAAAATCGATATTAGTAACATCGATTTTACTAACATCGATATTAGTAACATTGATATTACTAACATTGATATTAACAAAATCGAAATTACTTACCTTCGAAATTCTGTCCCATCGATATTAAAAATGTCAATATTACTTATCTTCTATATTCTGTCTCTTCGATATTTAAACATCGACATTATTGTATGTTGATATTTAAAAATCGATATTTTGTCTGCCTACCGCCTCACACATAACTGATTACCTATGACAGCGGTATTCCGCAGCTCACTACACCGGTTTCCTGCAGCCGCTGCTTACAGTCTCACTCAGTTGCTACGCTGCGGGCATTCCACAGCGCTGCAACAGTCCCTGGTATCTTTTGGACTCACCCACGAGGAGCTCCCATCAGCAGGTCCGCCTCTGTGTTTCATCCTGAACGCGGTTTGCCAGAGCCACCGTCCCTGCGCCTTAGTCCTCACTGCAGTCAGAATGCCCCCGGGCACCTCAAACTGCACAGCACCCATGCTCACCGATGTACAGCATTCAGTGGGCCAGTTCTGGCGGCTCAATAGCAGCAGCAAGCGCAGAATTAATGTCAGATTAATAGGCCATAAGACGGAGCCTCTTCAGAGTGCGTCCTCCATCATGGCTTGCTAGCCATGCCTCCCCACCCAAGGATGCTCTGAATCATGAGGAAACTTATGCATAATATCTTCAAAATGGCTGGTGCTATATCCAAGCATTGTGAGAATTAAGGATTTATGGGAAAGGTAGTTCCAAGTTTATGGAAAGGGGCGACCACTCGGTCCCCCCGAACGTATGGTGGAGTACCCCGATCCCCCCGGGAAGCCATTTTGGGCGGGAGGCGCGTCTCGGCTGGTATGCCCAAAGCGGCGTAGCCGGGGCGCGCTTTTTCCCGCCCAAGAGTGGGTTGTCCTAGACAATGAAGCCGTCAGCCACGCCCCCGGAGGCGGGAGGAGGCGGGTTTACGCCCGCCCAAAAAGAAGAATAAAAGGAGCGATAGTCCAAGGAAGCATCCTCTTGTTCCTGTGCTCTGAAGCTGCACCTCCTCGCTGCACGTGAGCTCGAGACGGAACGAAGAGCCAATTTTGAAATTTGTAATTTCTCTTTTTTCTCTTCTAGCACTACAAATCTAGTCCAGGACCTTCCACCTACGTGGGGAAAATGCCGGGAAAAAGAGTCGCAAAGAAGGTCAGCACCGACCAAATGCTCCGGATGTTGATGAAAGACATGGCAGAGATGAAGAGAAAAATGGCGGCCAGGGACGGTGCGGGAAGGCCAAAAAGATCCAGCCCGGTGGAGGTCCCGGCCGGGAGAAGGAAGAGGGCCAGGAATGGGGCAAATGCGGACGAGGTCCCAGTTCCGGAGGCTCCCCCGGTGAGCCCTCCCAGACCAGCGGAGACTCCCGCGCCGGCTCCCGTCGAGGGCCAGCGGATCCCCGTGGTGGTTACCCCAGTGAACGAGGGGGACATGCCCCCGGAGTTGGCCGCCCAGTTGGCGGCATGGTTGGGTAATAGCAGCGGGGGTTCCGTGGCTCCGGGGGACACGGCCGAGGAGGCCAAGCAATTAATGAGGCAGCTGCGGCAGTCACGGGAGGCCGCAAAACCACCTTGTCCTTTTGTTTCCCCGCAGGCTCCAGTAGGTCAACCCGCAGCGGGCACGAGTTTGGCAGCAACTGCGGTTACAGCTTCTAGCTCAGGTAAGCAGCTAATGCCGATTGCGGGGAAGGGGTCTGTACCCTTGAGAAGGGAGAAATTGGCTCAGCATATCCCGATGGAAATCAAAGAACGGATATGGGCTGAGAAATATGTAAATATGTTTTCCTTGCTAACGGATCATTACGAGATTGAGCATGTGAAAGTTCAGAAAGAGCTTATGCACCCGAGTGTTTGGCGCGCCAAAATGGCCGCTTTTAGAGTCGATGAGACGATAGGTAATTGGGGCAGAGCATTTGGCATATTCACTTCAATTATGGGGGAACGGAGGCCTGAACTGTTGGCCGAGTTACCCGTGTACCAGACACGTATTATGGAGTTTTCTCAGACATATGCGGGCAATGAGTGGTTTTGCTATGATAATATTTTTCGCAAGGCCAACGAGTTCGACACGTGCCTGACGTGGGATTGTTACGACTCCATTTCTTGGCAAAAAATGGAGAATTCAGGCATGTTAAAGGCGCCATTGTTGGGGGGGAACGGGGGTGAGTTTTCCCGCCATTCATCTGGGGCGCCCTTTCGGGCGGGGGCAAGTAATGAGCATCACCCAAGGTCGAATGGCAATACAGGTAAGAAAGGGGTATGCTGGAATTTTAACAGGGGAAAGTGTACGAGGCCCCAGGGGTCATGCAAGTTTAGGCACGACTGTGGGGGGTGTGGACAGTCCTCGCATCCCGAGACCATGTGCAGAGCCAAAACAGGTGATAACGGAAGTAGGGGAAGCGCCAAACAGGTCTGACATAGTCCGAGGGGCGCCTTTACCTACACCAGTTGATACCATGGCAATGATTCCTTGGCTCAGTGAATACCCGGATCATGTCTCCGCTGGGGTGTTGCGAGACGGTTTTTCGTATGGTTTCCGCATCCCGGTGGGGAATTTTCAGGGTAAAGCGCATTGTAGGAACCAACTATCGGTCCTGCAGAATACGGCGGTGGTGCAAGCGAAGATTGGGAGAGAGGTGACCCGGGGTCGGGTTGCCGGACCATTCGACATGCCACCAGTTCCTAATTTTGTTTGTTCACCCTTGGGAGTGGTCCCCAAGAAGGACCCGGGTGAGTTTAGACTGATACATAACTTGTCAGCTCCGAGAGGTCTGTCAGTGAATGATGCGATAGACCCGGAGGTGTGTTCGGTGCGGTACGCATCCTTCGATGATGCCGTCGCCATGTTGAATCGCCTGAGGCCCGGGGCGCTGATGGCCAAGTCAGACATCGAGTCAGCGTTCCAGTTGCTCCCGGTACACCCAGACGATCAGCGTCTCCTGGGTTTTATGTTTCAGGGGCGCTATTACATGGATAAATGTATGCCGATGGGCTGTTCCATATCTTGTGCTTATTTTGAGAAATTCAGTTGTTTCCTGCAATGGGCATTCACAAGAATGACGGGGTTTCAGCATGTTATGCATTATCTCGACGATTTTCTGTTCCTGGGGGCAGCCGGGGATGCAGAATGTGCACAGGCTTTAAAAGAATTTTGTGGTCTGATGAGTCAGTTTGGTGTGCCATTGGCGCCAGGTAAGACTGTGGGGCCATCAACTTCGATCGAGTTTCTTGGAATAGAGCTCGATTCCGAAGAAGGTTGCTTCCGGTTGCCCGAAGAGAAAGTGCGGAAATTCAGGGCCTCGCTTGAGGCATGCATTAGGGAGACTAAGGTGAACTTGCATCAATTGCAGCAGACTGTGGGTCAGTTGAATTTTGCCCTTAGAATAATGCCAATGGCCCGCCCTTTTTCCCGCTCGATTGCACAAGCCATGGTCGGTCTTAAAGAGGGGCATCACCGCACGAGGCTCTCGGCAGAGATTCGCCAGGACATGCGCATTTGGTTGGCATTCCTGGCGGATTTCAATGGTCGGGTTGTCTGGACCAAGCCGGCGGTGTCCTCCGAGGAGTTGGGGCTGTGGACAGATTCGGCGGGGAGTATAAGCTTTGGCGCCATATTTGGCAATCACTGGTCGGCTCAAACGTGGCCGTCATGGTGGCACGAGTGTGGACTTACAAGTAACATTGCCTTTCTCGAACTGTTCCCTATTCTGGTGGCTTTGAAAACATGGCCTGAGGGGTTTAGGGATCACTCTGTGGTGTTCTGGTCTGATAACATGACCGTGGTTGAGTGTATCAATAGTCAGGCAGCACGATGCAAATGGATTCTGAGGTTGCTCAAAGAAATTGTTTTACTATGTATGCAATTGAACGTGCTCTTTAGGGCGAGGCATGTGCCAGGGGTGCTGAATCAGGCTGCTGATGCGCTTTCTCGTTTCCGTATGCAGGCCTTCTGGGGTTTTCTGCCCACAGCGGACCCGGTGGCGGCACCATTTCCCGAAGCTCTCTGGTCTCTCGGTGCCCCGAACTACAAAACCTCGTGGGAGAGAGTTTAGCACCCAGGACAAGGAAGGCATATGAAGGGGCGTTCCGTTCCTATTGGTCCTTTTTGGGTTCTGCTAGGGGGGAGCTTTGGGGCCTGGAAGAATTTGTCATAAAGTTTTTACTGTCATTACGCAGGGCAGGCAAATCGGTGGCCACGGCCCAGAGGCATCGGGCCGCCATTTCCTTCATGGCGCAGGCTCATGGTATCCAGGACCCTACAGCGTCTTTCGTAGTGCAGAAAGCGCTGCGTGGGTGGCAACGCCTTGAGGGTCGCAGAGTAGATGAAAGGCACCCGATAGGTCTGGATAGGTTGGCCCTGTTACTGTCCGTACTCCCTGCGACATGTTCATCCCAGTCGGAAACAGTGTTATTCCGGGCCGCTTTTGCATTAGCATTCCATGGGGCTATGCGGGTAAGCGAACTGGTGGCAAAAAACAAGCAGGATACGGGGGGTGGACTGTGCCGAGAGCACATTCAAGTAAAGGGGGAGACGATGATTGTCTCGTTTGTCAGGTCCAAGACCGATCAGGGGGCGATCGGGGACAGTGTAGTAGTCCAGCGGATTCCCGGATCTCCCATGTGCCCGGTTGCATGCGTTGAGGAGTATTTGGCGCAGAGGGCGGCATCATGGGGGGGGACCTTGCTGAGGCACGCAGATGCCACCCCACTGACGAGGTTTCAGTTCCAGCGGGTGCTTGCAATGGCAATTTCAGCCGCGGGCTTGAACCCGGGCGAGTTTGGGACCCATTCCTTCCGGATAGGGGCTGCTACAGAGGCTACAGCCAGGGGTCTGAGTGTGGAAAAAGTGAAACAGTTGGGGCGTTGGTCCTCGAATTGTTACAAAAGGTATGTGCGGTTGCACATGTTGTGAAGCTGATATCATGTACTCACGCTTCTTGTCTTTGTTTGGTTACAGTTTCGCAAACCTACGAGGCGGGGCGGACTGTGCAGTCGACCCGACACCTGGGAACCAGCGGTCAGAGATCACCGGCTGATGAAAGAGTGGTGTGGGTCGTGGGCCACTCATACGTGAGGCGTGCCGCGGACGTATTCAAGGCAGGTGACATGATTCACACGGCTGGGGAATACGGGTACAGGGTGACCTTCTACGGAAGGGGCGGGCTCTGTATTGACCAGTTTCAACCTTTTCTTGAGGGTTTGTTAGGGCGGACAAGGTCACCGCCATCTATAATCATAGTACATCTTGGGGGCAATGATTTGGTGACCACTGGTAGACGACTACTTCTCGAGGCGATACTATCCACAGTAAGTTGGTTGGCGAGAAGGGTTCCAGGGTGCACGATTGCATGGTCCCATATGATTCCACGAAAGGTGTGGCGGGGGGCTAATTCAGTGTCTGCTATAAATCATTCTGTGAAAAAGGTGAATAACAAGCTTGGTAGACTGTTCCGTACCAGTACATTGCATTCGATTCCTCATGGTTGTATCAGGGGGGACAATATGTATCTAGAGGATGGGGTCCATTTGTCCCGGGTGGGGAATTCTTTACTCATAGGAGACCTCGTAGCCTGGTTAAGGAGTTTACAGCATGACCTTTAGGTAGGAGTTTTGTGGGGGGTCCGGATAGCCGGTCAACTATCCGGCCTGTGGCGGTAAGGTCATGATCGGTGAGCAGTCATTGGAAGATCCCTAGGGGGGGGCGTCACCCATTACGGATGGGAGCGCCCGGGGGGAGGTGGCCATTGGCCCCTCAACGGGGAGGCGGTCCCTTCTAAAGGACGGGACGCCTAAAGGAAAGGGAAGGCGGTCAAGGCCCCTCCCTGGATAGGAGGGGCTACGGGCCCCTCCTGGGAATTTCCCGGGGCCAGGACATCTGCGACGGCAGATGTGGTAAGTTGTGTGGGGTGGGGAGGGGGGTCTGCGCTACCTTCTAGACACCTCACACGAGTCCTCGGACGACCACGTAGATGGCGTCGAGTTAACAGGGGCCCCCGTCAAGACAAGGGAAATTGGTATGGCACATGAGGTGCAGTCCTCTGTGCGGCCGCCCCTCACAAGTGAGGGGGGAGTTCTGGTTTAGGGATCTGACACCGGTTACGACCTTGCCGTTGGCCCTTAACGTTAGGATGTACAATTTCAATTTGAAATGCATTTGTAAGGATGTTAGTATCGGCTAGGAGAACCTTTGTATTAGAAATGTGTTAAGGTTAGCCAAAACATCGTAATGTGGATATGAAATTGTACATGATATGAAACTGGTATTTTAATGTTTTTAATTTTGTTTCATATTTTAATAAATACGGCCGGGAGGGTAACTCCCTCCCGCCTTCCAAGAGTTCAGAACTGTTTCCGGTTTCCCAATTCTTGGGGATTGTGTTGAGAGGGGGTGGCGGGTATCTCAGCCATATGGAAAGGGGCGACCACTCGGTCCCCCCGAACGTATGGTGGAGTACCCCGATCCCCCCGGGAAGCCATTTTGGGCGGGAGGCGCGTCTCGGCTGGTATGCCCAAAGCGGCGTAGCCGGGGCGCGCTTTTTCCCGCCCAAGAGTGGGTTGTCCTAGACACTGAAGCCGTCAGCCACGCCCCCGGAGGCGGGAGGAGGCGGGTTTACGCCCGCCCAAAAAGAAGAATAAAAGGAGCGATAGTCCAAGGAAGCATCCTCTTGTTCCTGTGCTCTGAAGCTGCACCTCCTCGCTGCACGTGAGCTCGAGACGGAACGAAGAGCCAATTTTGACCCACCCACCAGCCCCTGAAGACAGCAAGTTGTTTTGGAATAAAGTCATTTGACGTAGTAGTTGTTTTCTTACAGGTTGTTCTGAATAAAGTTTGTGATTCGGTTGCAATAAAGTGGATAATTCTTCGCAGTATGCTTTATTAAAGACTTGCATCAGAGTGATCAGTAATGTTTTTAGAGAGTTTATACTTGATCTGCTTAAGGTATAAATGTCCTTTCTTTCTTTAGTAATTAATCTTGTCGTATTTATTGTTTGGTCGGGCGGTAAGGTCATGATCGGTGAGCAGTCATTGGAAGATCCCTAGGGGGGGCTTCACCCATTACGGATGGGAGCGCCCGGGGGGAGGTGGCCATTGGCCCCTCAACGGGGAGGCGGTCCCTTCTAAAGGACGGGACGCCTAAAGGAAAGGGAAGGCGGTCAAGGCCCCTCCCTGGATAGGAGGGGCTACGGGCCCCTCCTGGGAATTTCCCGGGGCCAGGACATCTGCGACGGCAGATGTGGTAAGTTGTGTGGGGTGGGGAGGGGGGTCTACGCTACCTTCTAGACACCTCACACGAGTCCTCGGACGACCACGTAAATGGCGTCGAGTTAACAGGGGCCCCCGTCAAGACAAGGGAAATTGGTATGGCACATGAGGTGCAGTCCTCTGTGCGGCCGCCCCTCACAAGTGAGGGGGGAGTTCTGGTTTAGGGATCTGACACCGGTTACGACCTTGCCGTTGGCCCTTAACGTTAGGATGTACAATTTCAATTTGAAATGCATTTGTAAGGATGTTAGTATCGGCTAGGAGAACCTTTGTATTAGAAATGTGTTAAGGTTAGCCAAAACATCGTAATGTGGATATGAAATTGTACATGATATGAAACTGTTATTTTAATGTTTTTAATTTTGTTTCATATTTTGATAAATACGGCCGGGAGGGTAACTCCCTCCCGCCTTCCAAGAGTTCAGAACTGTTTCCGGTTTCCCAATTCTTGGGGATTGTGTTGAGAGGGGGTGGCGGGTATCTCAGCCATATGCCTTTGTATAATGCATCTTCCAAATAAGCAAATCCTCTCACCAAATGACACATACATTTGGGTGCAGTACCACCCTTTTCTTCTCCAGAATGTATGTGGTGTTTAGAGTTCAGAGTATTGTGTGTGTGCGCCTGCCAACTGTGAGTCTGCAACAAAGATCATGACATATGCACGCCATACAGAAGAGACATCAGTTGTGCACAGGAGAATGGACTTTGAAAAATGTGGTGCCCATGGACTCATTAGGTACAAGGGAATATGATTTTAAGTATAGCCACCCCATAGAATTGCTGATGCATGGAAGAGGAGCAAGAGAGATGTCAATTTAGATCTATTTTTAGACACATATGTTCCCTGTTAGTCAACTATGGGAGGAGTGGTCAACCACCTACCAATCAGTTTCATAACTTTGTGTGTGTTATTGCAGTCATAGGTTTGGTTGTCCATAGAACAATAGATTTGGTGCCTAATTATTATGCTGTGAAATAGTCAGTGGCTTCACAAGTTATATATGATAGCTTATACATGAACATTTTGAAGAACCTAAGCTTTTCTGATGCGATAACAGTTATTTAAACAAGGGTGTTACAAATGGGGGTCTCTAGTTGGCAGAGGTAGGTACCTTTGTCCTAGTAGGGGCCCCTCTTCCTAGTCAGAGTAAAGGGGAAACACTTCTAAAATAACCCCTGCTCCCCCTTTGGTAGTTTGGCACAAGCAGGCAGGCTTGTGTGTAAAGCATTTGTGAACACCTACAGTAATTCAGTGAAAACACTGCAAATGGACACCACACCAGTTTAGAAAAATAAGTAATCTTCATTTAAACCAAACAAGACCAAAACAAAAAAAAATCAACAATACGGTTATCAAGATATCCTTAAAAATAGGTTATAGGTTATTCACTCACATAAATTTTGTAGCAACTAATAAATCCACCTGGAGTTATTACGACATTGTGACAGATGAAGATCCAAAGTACGGCACCATCCTCGAAGAGCACAGCATTAGGAGCGGAGTCAGCAAACCCCTAAAGAACAGTACCTTGGAAAGGATGAAAGCAAAGACAGTGCACAGTGTTGGGGAGGTGAGTCTTCATTGGTGCCAGTCAGCGTTGGTTTCTTACGACCCCTGGGGAGTTAAGAAGTCACAGGTACATGCATCAATCTCGGCATTTGCGATTCCTTAATTGCGATTTTTAAGGAATCGCAATTAGGGAATTGCAAATGCCTATGCATTAAGAAATCGCTAAGTAATTGCGATTTCTAGAGGCCCATAGGAATGAATGGGAAGACAATCTCAATTTGCGATTCGCAATTAGCTAATCGCAAATTGAGATTGCGATTTCAAGGGTGCAGGGGTTTCCAAAGGACACCCTGTTGCACCCCTGAAATCAAACAATGCACATATGTTGTGTACACACATGCCCTAAGGGCATGTGTGTGCACAAAATGAAAGTTAAAAAAATGCACAAAATTGCATTTTTCTAACATTTCGCAAAATTACCATGAGGTCCAACCTCATGGTAATTTTTTCTCTCTAATTGCGAAATCGCAATTTTTTTCAGTTTCATGCATTGCTTTTAAGGAATCGCAAAATTGCGTTCCTTAAAAGCAATCGCACTTTAAAAGATCGCAAAAATAGCGATTTCTTCACTTTTAGGATAATGCATCCCAAATAGTGATTTCGGAATCGCAAACGGCCGAATTTTGCGATTCGCACCGTTTGCGATTCCTAAATCGCTTGATGCATGTGCCTGTCAGTTCCTTACTGTGTCGGGGAGGTGACGTCACCGTGGTGGAGGGGCATTAATTCCTTATGACTGTGCGGTGTTGATATATTCGGGATTCACCCACGTCAAGTATCAGCTCCATGTTGATGAAGCACCGGCGTCGGTGAAGTCGGGGTTGCTGTGCGAGCCGATATGTTGCATCATGGATGTCACAAGAGGTGTCCTGGGCTCCGGTGCAAGCAGTGGCCTCAGTGAAGGCTTCGGATTTGATGCGCCACAGCATCAGCAGGTGTCGGCCTATGATGCAAGTCAGGGTGGTGTGGCGTGCTCTTCATGAGCAGTGCCCAAGGCTTCGTGCAGGTTACGGCATCGCTCACCGGCGTCAGTGTTGAAATTTTCTTCAGTGGCAGCTGAAACAGCAGTTCCAGATGCAGAAAGGCAGAGGACGTTAAGTCTTTGTGTCCCTGAGACTTCAGGACAGGAGGCAAGCTCTATTTCAAGCCCTTGGAGATCTTCCTCAAGCAGGGGACACAGCAAAGTCTTTCTCCTTTCCTTGGCAGCAATTAGCCACTGCAGGCCAACACCAGACAGCAAAGCAGCACAGGGGCAGTATTCCTCCTCAGCTTCTCCAGCTCATCTCCTTTGCAAAGGTTCCTCTTTTTTTATACATTTTTTTATTGATAACATTAAAAATAACAGAGGCAAGAGGGCATCCACAGGCTGGACGTGTGTGTGAGTGGCTCCTGAACAGTTCACCTATCCTGGCGAGGAAGGTGGAAACGCTACAGCGGGTCAGAAGTGAGAAGCAAAAGATAGACTGTTGATGGTGTAATGTTCGGAAAGGCAATAGCGGCGAGAGAAAAAAGGAAAATGCAATGAAAGTGGACTTCAATGTGGCGGACTGCAAGACGTTCTAACGGAGGCTGGAACCAGCTTGGGAAAGTGAGCTCTCCTGAGCAGCGAGACGCGTGCGAGTAAGGCATGGTTTGGCAGCCGAAGGCTAAGGGGGTGGAGATGGCTTGTTAGTGGGCGTGGCAGTAGAGCCGCTCCCGGTGCTGGTAGGGAAGTAAGTGGCATCACTGTAGCTTGCGGAAGACAGTGGATATGAACTTCGGACTCATGACTGTGTCGGGGAGTTTAGAGACCTTTTGAGAGAAGCAGGATGTAACGAAATAGAATCCAGAACAGGTAAAAACTTCTGTTAGCTAGGGGAATCATGATTATTTGATTATGAGTCAGAAGTAAAGTGGCTAACAGCAAGTGCCGCCTCAGCAGCCCACAGAGCATTGTGAAAGTGGATTATAGCGTTTATGACTGTCAGGAGCAGAGAGTTGAAGCTGTTGAGGTGCCGGTGAGCTAACGGAGTACGGACATACTTTAACTATTTTTGTAGCTGAACAATACATAAAAGAGAAGCAGTAATGCCACCTAAAACCGCCCGTGGTGGGAAAACAAGAACGGTTGGTGAAACTTTGATGGGAACTAGAGCGGCTTTAGGTGGGAAAAACCTTAAAAAATCTATAAAAGTTGGGGAATGGGATTGTAGTGGACAAAGCAAGGAACAAAATATGGAAGCTGGCAAGATTCCCAACAATTTTCAATTGGGAGCTAGGAAGAAATTGATATTACCCCAAAAGACATCCATGCAACTGAGGAACAAAATATCGGAAATGAGGAACAAGAAATGAGTGTTAGTAAAGCTCCCCAAGAACTGGACACAACAGAAAAGGATAAAACTTTGTCTGTTTTGGAAGCTGACCAGACAACTATTGCCAGTGCTCCGGAGTCCAGATATGGGAAAAAAAGCAGATATGAATAAGGATAAGGACAAGGAGAGTCTAGAAATAGAAGTTATGGCTGGAGTAAGGGATGATAAGGCCGAGGGTGTTAGCTGTAAGGAAAGTGGTTTTTTTCTCTCTCTGAACATTCGGATGTGTCGGAGAAGGAGGATCATCAAGTGTATTAAACTGATTCTCTACAAGGATCCCTAAGTAATCCCTAAGTAATATTGGCCATGATGCAGATGACACTGTTTTGGGGACATTCACAGAATGTAAGATGAACAAAGGGGGAGGGCTAGGTACAGAATGGATGGATCCTCCTCAATGGGATTTCTCATCTTCAGGAGAGATGACACCAGAAGGAATGACTTTTGCTGACCAGGCGGCAGGAGGTATGGTCGAAAAAGGGCAGAGGGAAATATTGCTGGCGTCATTTTACAGATGTTTGCCAGAGCACAGATCGGAAACGCGATCAGAGAACTTGAAAACTCAAAAGGCATGTAGGAAACCTCAAAACGCGGTTAGAAGGCTTGAAAAAACATGCAACGACTTCACAGTGAGAATGACAGAGGCAGAGGCATGAATCTCGGAGTTTGAGGATCAGATGGAGATACAAAAAGGAATCGCAGAAGCTATAAGCGCCAATAAAGATGACATACAAATTAAGCTTGTAGACATTGAAAATCGCCTGCGTCGAAATTTTCTTAGAATTTTGGGGGCAGGATGTCCGAAAATTCATGGTGGAGATGTTTGAAGAAGTTTTTTCAGTATTGAAAGAACGGAATTGGAAATTAGAAGTGCAAAGGATGCATAGATTCCCATTTTTGACAGCGAGCAGCGAAAGCTGGTCAATCTGAATAACAACCATGTGTGAATTCGATATTCTTGAACAGCTTCTTGGCGTGACAGGCAGTTTATGATTTGGCGCGGCCTGATAGGAAGAGGTCAGGGAAGGGTACACAGTTCTTTGTTAGTCCGTATTATTGTCAATATACAGTGGAGAAGAGGTGGCAGATGCATCAATTGATCAATCCGCTTCAAGCGAAGAGGGCGCAAGTATTTCTGCTAAATTCGGCTACTCTTAAGGATGTAAATAAGGGACAAACACAGCTTTTTACTTCGGACATTGAAGCCAAGGAATACCTTCAGTCCTTATGATTAAGATTGTTGACTGTGCAATAGTTGATGTGACTTTACAATAGGGGTTCTTTTTCTGAGAGATGTGATTATGTGTGATAGTTATACTATGGGAGGGCAGTAAGAGTATCTTGTCAAGGGAGGAAAAAGAGAAAAAACAGGAAAAAGGGTTAGGCTTGTGAGTAAGATTGTGTTGGGTAATGGTTGAGCACTAGGTGGGCTATTCACTGAACATCACAATGGCGATTGTCCCTAAAGACTCTATAATGGGGAAGGGACACAAGGGGATGCGAGGTTTGGGGGGTCTAAGGGGTTGGTGTAGCGGGGGAGGGTCACTAAGGGGTAATATGAGGGGAGTGGGGTTAAAAATAAAGGGGAAAAAATCAATTCATAGCATGAACAATAGGTTTAGTTTGATTTACAATATGAGCTATATAGAAATCTACAAAGGAATGATATGCAACTGGGAAACCTTTTTGATAAATGGCAGTTAAAGGGATTGATAGGGTGCTACACATTTGCACATTTAATGTATGTGGATTGAATAATGTAAACAAAAGGCAACGAATAGCTGCTGATTTAAGGTTGATAAATCCTAATATCTTGTGTGTACAAGAGACACATTTGCCTTGGAGTAAATGCAAGGCACTGAACAAGCTTGGCTATAAATTGATTATAGCAACTACACAATCTACTGTGTGCGATCTGCGCCATGCATTTGTACACAGAGCATGTATTACATCATGTGGTGTGTAGAAATGGGGCCTTGTGAATGTTTCACACAACTAGTATGTGCAGGTTTGCTAATAATATTGTTTTGTTTGACCCGACTAAGCCTTCACAGGTCTTGTGTGAATGTCATGCAAAGTAGACACAATCATATAGCCAACATGAAATACAACCCTACAGTAATGTAGCTTTTTATGTTATGGTGATGACTTATATGATGAATATAACCTCTGTGATTTAACGCCTGATAACAACACACTTTACTTTTGTTGTCTCACAGCTGGACGACCGATCATCACACAGAGGACATAGACAGATTCAAGGACCCACACGCCACTGGTAAGTTTGTACATCATATATTGTCACAGTGCTGTGTGGTGACTGTCTGGGTCAAATGACCAATGTTGTAGTTTGCAGTATGGGTGTATATCACATGTAAAATGACTACAGTGCAGTGTCTGGTGGCTCAGTGGACAAAAGAATCCACTGCAGGTGTTCAACCTCATGGTCACAGGTTAAATTCCCGGCGGGTCCACTCAGTTGATCAAATGAGAAGCATTGAGTTGGGTAACAATAAACATCTATTATTCATTGCCAAGATACCTCTTTGGTATGAATGTGCGCTTTACAAATACACATGGTATGATGTATTGTGGAAGACAGAAGTGTATACAAATCTGTAAGTGAAGGTGGAGCTATGCATTTGTCTCTCAGTTGTAACTTTGCACATGCCCAGTCGGTGATACACATGGTGATTGGGTATATGGTTTCGGTCACAACAGCACATGCATGTGGATTACAGATTGCACTGATAGGGGAGGAGACATGCAAGTGGTGTTGCAGATGAGTATCATCAGACATGGAATGCATATACATCCTTGAGTGAGATGACAGTGCAAGTGTGCACGATTATGCACAATTAGGCAGTTGTTTGCAGACCGTGTGTGCTTAGACTCAGGCCTGCACTGATTTGTTAGGTATGGTGCATAACAGCTTCACAGAAGTGGCAGTGCAGATTTTGCACCAAGCATATCAATGGCAGGTTCCTCAAAAACCTGGCTTTTCACAATTCATGCCTCTTGAACGCTATCTGTGAGAAAACATTACACATAACAACACTATAACCATCATGACTCCAAGGTGCCGTCACTATGGTGATTGCATTGTAACCGTTTGCGTTGTAAGTGCCTGAGTATTTTGATGTAACACGGTGTGATATTAGCGGATCAAACAGATGCATGAGTGAAAATTTGGAGTACAGGATGCATCACACTTTCAAACATTATTGCGGCACCTATTGTGAATTAGTAGTGGAGAGAGGTACAGCACCTTATGTACAAGTCAGTGTTCAGTCCCCCAATGTTACAATAAATGTTCATTATTTTGCAATTCTACTTGCACTTATGTCAGTGGTGATATGGTTGAGTGTTAATTTTTGGATTGTATGCATGTAATCTCATCACTGGGTTCTCCGTTGAATTTGTAAGTGTGGTCATAACTTAGCAGGATGGTTTGTGACAGGCTACCTTAGATGTGAGCACACTAAACGTGCATGGATAACAGTGGGGCAAGTAGGATTTATTTCCTAATGTAGGGGCAGTCGTTTGTGAAGTTCTACATCTTAAGTGTGAGGATGAGGAAGAGTTCAGTCAGCAGGTTGATTACTGTGTCATTGGTAACCAGAAAATATTATGGCAGTCCATGTTGAGGTCCAAGGTGAGCATCACAGAGTGTATCGGGGGACAGTGGAAGGTGATATTAGAAGGCAAAAATACAGAATCATCCACATCTTTGTCCTCTGATGTGTCATGTGCCTCACATGTTGGTGGTGGTATATTGGCTGCAGCACTGTGAGGCAATAACACATCAGGGGTTGGAGATGTGGATGTAGAAGCAGCAGCATTTATCTGTGCCAGACCTTGCTGCAGCAATGCAGTGATGATGATCTGCAGGGCATGGAAAATGCCAGCTACATCTTGCTGGTGAGCAGCTGTGGCAGCCATTTGTTCCACCTGCATCCGCTCCATGTTTTCCATTATCCTCCGCATGCGGGCCAACTCCTGGCTGCCGTTGCTGGAGCCACTCTAACTAGACAGGTGTTCCTGTCTCTGAGTCAGGATGCCAGCGATTTCAGCTATGGAGTGTTGGAGAGCATTGAGCAGACTGTGGATGTCTGTGATGTTTTTGAGGTGGTCGCGGATGGAACTCAGAAACCCACTTACGGAATCAAGTTTGGCCGCCAGGCTGTCAAACCCCACCCGCACCTGATGAGCCATCTCCTGCTGGACCTCTAACACACAGCGTTGGAATGACAGGTGTGGGTCCTGGAGGTCCTGGGAGACAGCTGTGATGGTAGGTGCTTGCTGCTGTGTGGTTGTTCAGGGGGTGGGGTTTGCACGATGCAGCTGGGTCCTGCTCCTGGAGATGGGGTGCTGATGTAGTCTAGCAGCTCTTGGAGGGTGTCCGTATTGATGGAAGCAAATTCCTCCTCTTCATAAGTGAAGAGTGGGACAGGTTGCTGTTCAGGAAGTGCTGTACCTCCCTCTGCAATGTAATGGGGAGATGCATTTTAACTGTGTGTTTCATGTGTGATCATGTATTGGATATGCTTACAAGCAGACTGCATAACAATGTACATTGTGACTGTTTGGGAGGAGATGCCTATTTTTTGCAGGTTGTAGATTTTTGTTCTACTATGTCACGGATTAGAGCTTGTACTTGTACATTGTCATTTAACATTTTACAGCTACGACAAATGTGATTGGCAAGTTTACACACACAAGCAGCACCAATTGTGTCCTCTGTTCAGTTGAGGAAGTGATGCAATTTGTCCCACATTGTAGTCAATGTTGACGAGCTCCGATTTAGATGTGTGTGCACTACATTGTGGGATACTCGCACATTCAGCTGTAATTTAATACCCCCATCCCTTTCAGGCAGTGAGGCTTCACCTCTGTTTACAATGCTGCGATGTAGCAACCTGGGGTATACATGTGTCTTTGACAGAGTTGGGACACTTGTGCATTTATTGTCAGCAGATGTCTTGTTTACATCAGGGGTTGTATGTACACGAGGATGTGTCAGTGTGTGACCTGCTTCTTTAAGGATGTGGTCCACACTTAGCCACCTCAGTGACGTGGCCTGCACCAAGTTGAGAAGTTTGGGGGGGGCAGGCATGCTATACATCATGCACTGTCACTTGCCTTGTGAGTGTGGCTCACAGACCCGCACCTTTGCTGGGTAGTGCACATGTGCATGTGATAGTATCAAGATTAGTTATGAGTGAGGAGGGCCCCCTTCATGCACATTAGCTACTAAGGCCTATTTGCTGTTTAAATATGTGCTGCACTATGCTGTACACATTTGCTTCCAGGTCGCTTTGTCTATTGTGATTTGTCTTGCATGTATTGCTTACTGCGCTCCTGTTGGCTTACCCCTTGTGTGTATGGTGCTGCGTGAGTTTCTATTGTTGTTGCTGGATAGACAGTGTCTACGGTGCTCAGTCAAAATATCAAAGTTTAAATATCGACCAACACTAATTTCGAGTTCTAAATATCGTAGGGATAGAATATCGAAGTCAAGAATATCGTTGACCAGAATATCGACTTTAAGGTAAGTAATATCGATTTGTTTAATATCGAAGTATGTATTATCGAAGTAAATAATATAGTTTGCAAAAATATAGTTGTAAATAATATCGATCTTTTTGTGTTATGTATTTTAGTATGTATTTTATGTGTATGTTTAACGTTTTTAAAAAAGTTTTTACATTATTTTTAAATATATGCATTAAATGTTTAGAAAATAGTAATTTTTTTAAAGTAAATTTTGCATTTTAGTATCAGAGCGGGTTGTGGGTTTATAGGGGAATAGGGTGAGAAGTAATTTAAATATAATTAATTAGTTAATATGTGATTATTTCTTGTTCTTGTTAATTAATTAATTGTTAATTACATATTATTATTTATTAATATAAATAGTTAATTAATTTGTATTAATTGGTTACTTTATAATTATATTATTATACATTATGTATTATTAATTTTTATTTATTGTTATTGGTAATTAATGTATTGTAAATTAGTTATTAATTGGTAATTAATTTTAATTATTTAATTGTTAATTCAATTAATTATGCTATTTTTAATGTGTAGCGGGTTGTGGGTTTATAGGGAAATAGGGTGGGAAGTACCTTAAATATAATTAATGAGTTAATATGTGTTTATTTATTGTTATTGTTAATTAATTTATTGCTAATTAATTATTAATTGGTAATTCATTTTTTTAATGGAATAATTGATAATTAAATGTATGTGTAGCGCGTTGTGTGTTTATAGGGAAATATGGTGGGAAATGATTTAATGTTAATGTTATTTAAGCCAATATTAATTTAATAGGTATTTATTAATATTTTTATTGTTAAATAATTATAAATATGTGATTTTTTTTATTATAAGTATTTTAATTTACCCCTACGCTATCCTACATTTTTTCTACTGTTTCATCACTGGAGTGGGAATAATAATTTTTACCCCTACGCTATCCAAGACTTTCCCTGCTGCTGCACTTACTGGAGTGGGAATAGTAATTTTTACCCCTACACTATTCAACACTTTCTCTACTGTTGCATTCACTGGAGTGGGAATAGTAATTTTTTACCTCTACGCTATCCAACACTTTCCCTATTGTTGCACTCACTGGAGTGGGAATAGTGATTTTTACCCCTACGCTATCCAACACTTTCTCTACTGTTGCACTCACAGGAGTGGGAATAGTCATTTTTACCCCTACACTATCCAACACTTTCCCTACTGTTGCACTCACAGGAGTGGGAATAGTAATTTTTACCCCTACGCTATCCAGCACTTTCCCTACTGTTGCACTCACTGGAAAGGGGATTGTAATTTTTACCCTTACGCTATCTCAACACTTTTCCTACTGTTGCAGTCACTTGGTTTTGAATAGTAATTTTATTTCTTCCGCTATCTAATATTTTTTGTATTATTTTAGCTAATGTACTGTATAATTAATTTTAGAAAGATAAAACTGACCATTTATAAGTGATTAAAAATCATATTAAACATATTAATAAGTAAGTATATCTATATGATATGTATATAGTTAGGGGTCGATTCCGATTTGGAAAACAAACCCGTACGACCATTCGAATTCGTGGCCTTTTCCGTACGAATCGTACAAATCCGTCCGAATTGCGTATTACGATCCGTAGTAAAAAAATACGTCCGAATCGTTGAGAACCGTACAAAACGCAAGGGAAAATCCGTACGATACAGACCCTGAAAGTGAACCATACGAATCATAAACATGCCGTCCGACCCGACAAGTACGATCCGGACTGAGGAATGATTACCCAATTGGTACGGTAAACGTCGCATATGAGCAATTCGTACGGAGAGCCACACAATCACATAGGGTACGGTTCGTACACCCCATGATCGTAGAGGTACGGTTCATACACCCATGATCGTAGTGGTATGGTTTGTACACCCCATGATCGTTGGTATACAAACCGTACCCCTACGATCATGGGGTGTACGAACCGTACCCCATGATGGTAGGTGTACGAACCGTACCACTAAGATCCTGGGGTGTACGAACCGTACCGGGGGGTCCGTTTTGCACGCATTTCGAGTCAAATTCTGCTTTTCCGGACGTTTTGAGCTCTCGTAAAAAAAGAGTCGTACGGAGTGTTGACTGGACAAATCGTACTTGCTGGGTCAGAAAATTATGCTTCGATCCGTACGGACATCGCGTACTGCGCGTTCCGAATGCGATTTGTATGGATTATTGAGTCGTAGGGGCTTTGGTACGATTTGGATGGAGAACTGCTTTGGGTATGCATCGTACTACATCGTACGTACGGAGACGTTCAAGGATACGATTCGTACGGGAAAAATGGTCCATACGGCTATTCGTACGGGATTTTACCGAATCGGAATCGGCCCCTATATGTATTTTAAAATTATATATATTACTTGAAATTTTCAAAGCATTTAAAAGTATTTTTAACTATGTTTATTTTAATTATATTTATTGTTTACTTTATTTTACATTATTTTTTTTCCTTAAATGAAAAACAATATTTTTAACGCTATTTTTGATATCAATATTTTTTTCCCGATATTTTTGTACTTACCTTAATGTAGATAGGATGTTAATTTTCTTGTCCTCAGTATTTTTGCTGCGATATTTTTGTAGGTCGATATTTTGACCTTCGTTATTTAGTTAGTCATCCAGTGTCAACACCCATTACGCCCCCAACGATGACACCACATGCAGTGTGTTAGTGGGCCTGGATTTGTCGATGTGGATTTATTATTGTGTATTTGTGGTTCTCAGAAATTGTAACCACCAGCCTACCAACAGTTGCAAATGACAGGGTGATGTGTGTTCCTGTTTTTGCCATGCAGCTGTTCACATTGATGATACATGCTGTCCTGGCTCAGATTATTCAATTAATGGCTTTGCGTGTGGGTGATAACAACCATGACTACATATTTGTTTACTGACTTAACAAACAGATAGGTTTACATGCACCTTATGGTGTGATGTGCAACTCACCCCAGGACTGATGTTCAGTGGTGTTTTTGGTATGGCATATGTGTACACTTGAGAGAGTAGGCGTGCAAATCCGACCTAAGGGGTGAGTGTGCCATTTGGCTAGTTGTCATTATTAGTTACAAGGTTGCTTTACCTGCTTGTTGTCATACTTTGGTTGTCATACTTATTTACAGGGACAATGCAGTTCTGTGAGTCTGGCACACAGACAAGTAATGCAGTACAGATTTTGTTGACACATTCCTGATAAGCATTGTCCCTGCACTGTGGTGTTGTAGGCATTGCCGCCTGTTTGTGTGCATTGTGGTATATGCACCTTTGTGCCAGGAGGCTGCTTGATCATTTTATCATGACATTACGTGTGTTTCTGGTATGCAGACTCAATAGATGTTTGTCACGTGGTGTATACACAGTGAAGGCTCACAGTGAGAGTGCTGCGAGGCATTAGTGCGGTGAATTGTTGCAGGTAGGGGGAGTGGCAGGATGGGGTGTAGTGGATTTGGACATACGAGGGCTGGAGTTAGGTTAGTGTATAAGTGATCTTAACTCGTTACCTTGCACTTGCTACATAGGCAAATTGGCAATGCAGCAAGCGCGAGATAATTAGTTAGATTTATTTATGGACTTACCTAACTCAAGCCCATCATGTGTCCAACTTCACTACACCCATCCGGCCCCTCCCCCGCCCGCCTGCACCACCGCCCCATACCACCACCCGCAGCACTCCCACTGCGAGCCATCACTGTGTACACAGGACTGCACCTCATGGAGAAGCAGGCAGACACATTTACTGGAGATGTGGCAGGATGTCTACATAGCCACCTTGCCTCATCAGCACACATATACATATTGTGTATGCACAGGGCTACATCTCTCTGATGCTAAACATGAGGATGCAGTAGGTGTGTAACTGATCATGTGCATGAGTGGGCATGCCGCCACCAGTGTCAGCAGACATGCAGCATTGTGCACGAGTGTCTTGGTTGTGTGCAGTTGTGTCACCCTTGATGCACATACACAATCTTGCACACAACTCCAACATACGGGCACATGCATATGCATGGTGTTGAGGTGAGAGGGCCTTTTTGACATCCTGCTGCATCTCCAATCAATGTGTGCCTTTGCTCGTTCACGTAGGCCTTATTGTGTGGTGTGAAATGATACTTGGACTATATTTGTTTGACTTTTCAGAGCACATTTCCAGATCTGTGAGCCCAACAATATGCGTCTTGCAATTTATTGGTTGAGTAGGGTGTTATGTGTCAATGCCATCTTGGCCAAGGGGATCTATGACAAGATCCGCATTCATTGTGGTTGTGCACTGCAATATATTTAATTCTGCATTAATGCTGCATTCCCACGTCCCCCTAGTCCCTGGTTGGTACTCACCCTGTTGATGTTGTGACTGGTCCTGTTCGGCAGTATCCTGTCCTGGAACTCCAACCACTTTCTCCTCGCCGATGACAGCAGACACCTGTTCCTCCAACGGATCCAGCTCCTCCTGTGGTGCTGTACTCCCACCTCCAGTCTGCATTGCTGCTTTCAGGTTGGCTGCAAGTTTCAACTTGGTTTTGCACTTGTCATCATGCAAGCTCTTCTTGCAATCGCCCAATGTCCTCCTCACCTCTCCGACAGCATTCACTTCGGACACGATGGACTGCCATATCGCATTTTTGGTTGCCAATGACACAGTGGAGGTGACAAAAAGTTGTTGGTGATCGGTCACCTCCGCAATCAGGACCTGGTTTTCCTGCTGACTAAACAACACCTTCCTCTTCCTCTTCTCCTTGGCCTTTCTCTGGGTCTCTGGCTGGTCCTCCTGGGTGTTAGTGAGGTTGTTGTTGGCCTCTGTGCTTGGTACAGCTTCCTCCATGGTTTCTCTCAAAACTTCCTGCTTTTTTTGGGTGTTTGGGCTGCTTAGCGGGTGTTTTATTGTGATTTTTACCACCTACCTTGGAAAATGCAGGTCTGCCGCTGATAATTTGCCCATCGCCACTTTTTTCACGTTAGCGTGAGAATATTTGTCGCTGTAACGCTAATCTTAACGCTTGACTTTTGAACTGGTACAGGAAACTATCACCTGCAAGCGGTGTGTTGTGATAACACAACACGCCGCTAACAAGGTGATAATTTCCGGCGTTACGCTGCGATAACAAAAGTTACGCTAACCAAGCTTAGCGATAATTATTGCTGATGGTTGTGAATATCCCCCTCAGAGTGTACATTAGCCTTCTTATGCATCGTGGATCTAAAGAACAGCTTATTGAAAGATAATTAGTGACAATGTTTCACCAGGTGTTGAACCAAGAGAAACTAACATTGTAAATATGAAGTAGAAGTACATACAATGCATTTATAAAAAGTGGTTTGCAAACCAACCTAAGTACTATTAAGTCGGTTCACAAAATATAAAATTGCAGTGGATTGCAATTGTATCTACCTCCTTAATACTAATAAGGGAGGTCGCAATTTGATGGCCCACCATGATTTGTTCCCATCACAAGGGTTGGGAGTCTACTGGGGTCAGCAGACCGCTATGTCTGTGATTGCAATTAAATAAGGCAATCATTTTATTACAAAATGCAGCTCATTTTCTTGAACTAAAATAGGATCCAACAGCCCTCATCAAATATGTGTGAAACTAACTCCGCTTAATACACAACTGCATACTGACCATACTGAAACATTATAGACATTTGAACAGCAGCCTGGTTTGAATGAGAAACCAAACTGTTGAGTTTCTGGACACAGATGAATCTACTTCACAAACATAATTACAAGTCCAGTCCTCAACGTCAGATGTTTCCTGTGCAATGCAAGTAGAAAATAAGTCCAAAACATATTGACACATATTCTCTTAGCTGTAATCACTGTGGCAGATACATATACTATGGTGGGAAAAGCAGTAAAAAATAATGTTTTGTTATTTATGAACATCAAATTTAGGGGCTTTTGTGCGGTGGTCCCGTGGGGAAGATTAAGATGCGTCCACCACACTGGCGGGCAACTCACACATTTTTTACATTGTGCGTGCAAATGCACGGGGGTACCATAGGTACACTCCATGTGCACCCTCAACTCCCCAACACCCTGGGGGCCTGCAAAAGTCTCCCACATGCAGACACTGCATGCCTTTCCATGGCAGCAACTCCGCCATGGAAAGGCACATCACTGCCTGCATCTTAATATTGATGGCGGTGTCTTGCAGACACCACCACCATATCAAGCCCCTTTTCCGCCGGGTCTCCTGTTTGACCGGCAGGAAAACTGGCGGATGATCTTTCTGTCCTCTGGGGTCCCCCTGCCATCGTAATATGGCGGGGGGAAATGGGATGCAGGCGGTGGAAAATGGCGGCGGGTCGCCACCGCCATGTGGGCGGTGGCGATCGGCCCAACATACTAATAGACCACGTAGTGTTCATATGCAGTAGTAAAATTATATTTTCTATATAGTTTCACATTCTCCTACATTGTTATAGACTGTGAACTTTTCTTTACCACTTCCTTTCTATGATCCTAACTTGACTTGCTATATTGTTTAAAAGTAGATGAGATGGTTTTCTATTTTTGAAGTTTGCCAATACTGGATTGCCATATTTTATCCTTCTATGGTAGACACTGCCAAATTGGTAGACTCTACAATGTGCAGTCTTGACACAATTGCTGCTGCGTCAGGAAACATCTTTCATCATTACAAAACAAAGGTATGAATCGGGAATGTCTATGAACCGAAAGGCTTATATATAAAATAATTAGATTAGAATGAAACAGGGTGAACATAATCTGCAATGCTGGAAGCACTACACCCCAACTCATACCATGAACTCCAAACCATTTGACCGTAACTCATGTACAAGTGACATCTGTAGCTATGTTTCAGTCAAAAACGTACTGCTGTGCCAGTAAAGCCAAGAATCTCCAGGAGTCACACATCAGGGGAACTGTGGTAAGCAATCCTCACAGTTCAGCTTAGAAATGAAAATGATAAATAAAATATGACCCCTACAAAACAAAACCGCTGCTAGGAAAAATATTGAGCAATGATTGTTGGAAGGTTCGTATTCAGCAACAAAGATATCACAATACTGCACGTGACACTTTTTACATTGTAAAGTACTTTCTATTGATTAATTAAAATCATGTAGTTAGTGGCCTTATTCAGAAGTTTACAAACAATAGCCTTCACATTTCAGCTACTTTTAGAACTGGAATTCCTGGTTGGCTGAGTAATGCACCCGGGCCAGACAAGAAACACCAGTTTAATCAGGGTAAGCTAGATACACAATAAGATAACCTGTGCTCACCCTCTGGTAGCTTGGCACAGAGCAGTTATGCTTCTCTACTAAGGTAATGTGTAAAGTATTTGTGTAACACACACACAGCAACACAATGAATACAGAACAAAATCCAATCAGTAGAAGTTGAGATATGAATTTTTAAAGATTGAATTAAAAAATAGTGCTTATAAGTCCCTAACAGTCAAAAGGTTACTTGAGGTTGCACTGGACTGTTGCAAATCTAAAGTTCGGGCTGACCGCTATCGATGGCAGGCCAGCTACAGGACGCAGACAGGTCCAGCTGAAGAAATTCCATGGATGGAGCTTTTGTTGATCTCAAGAGTCTATTGCGTCTCACTGAGCCACACAAAGGAGGTACTGCGTCGTCTTTGAGCTTCATCGAGGTGAATGCAATGCTTTGTTGTCGGGCCAGGCAGAGCTTAGTCTTTGAGCTGTGGAGGCTATGGAACCACTGTTGTTGGGCAGCCTCTTGGTCAGTGCCAAAGGGTGTAGCAGCATAATTACTCATGCAGTTGATGAAAATCATTGTTTTGTTAATGAAAACAGCTGCAGAACCCACTTCTGAGGCCCAGAGCTTGGGGAGGCCCCTCAGGCAAGGGTACAACTCACAGAAGGCAGAGTCCAGGTGCACCTGCAAAAATGTAGGAAGTATTTTGTGTCCCTGAGACTTCAGAAAACACGAGGCAAGTCAGCAAGCCCCTCAGGATCACTTGGAGGGAAGGCAGAGTCCTTCCAGCAGAGTCAGGGAGCAGCAGGCAGCAGGGCAACAAGCAGAAACAATCAATCAGGGTTTGTTAAGTGCAACTACTCACCGAAATGGTCTCAAGGCGCTGGGGGGGGCTGAGGGGGGCATGCAGCTCCTGGACATTCATGGGCATTTATCGATGAGCCAGGTCTTGTGGTCCTTCAATACCCGCTAGGGTCTGCGCAGCTCCTGGATGTTCATGATGGTTTGTCACAGAGGCAGGTCTTGAGGTCTTTCAAGAACTTGGAGAGTGTTGGTGTCTGGTGGAGGTGGAGAGGGAGGGTGTTCTATGCCTTGGCCAAAACAAAGGAATGGCCTCCTGTTCTGGTCTTCTTGATGCGTGGCACCGTCGCAAGGGAGATCTGGTCTGATTAGAGGGATCTTTGGGGTACGTGGAATGAGAGGCGGCGGTTCATGTAGGTGTGACCGATGTTGTGGAGGGCTTTGTGGGCGTGGGAGAGAAGCTTGAAGTTGATCCTCTTTTTGACAGTAAGCAGTCCTTCCAGAAAAGCAGTCCAATTGAGTCCTTTACGCAGCACAGCAGTCCCTCAGAGATCCAGTACTTATACCAAAAAGTGCCTTTGATGTAGAGTGTGACTTCAAAGAAACTCTCTGAAGTGCACAAGAAACACTTTCAACCCAGTCCTTTGTGCCAGGCTACATGTGGGGGGAATGTCAGTGTTTTGTGTGAGGAAAGGACACTACCTATTGAAGTGTGTCACCTCCTCCCTGTCCAGTAAGACCCATCAGAATGCAGATGAATGCAGATGAGTGCTCAAAATGCAGATTAATTTGACCTTCATGTGTTTGCAGTTGTCTAGAGGGAATGTAAAAACTGTAGATGTCTCCCAACCCAGATGTGTATTGGAGACTGGCTGTCAGGTACAATTTGCAATAAGTACAGAGAAATATCCACTTTCTAAAAGTGACATTTCTCAAACAGTAATGTTAAATCTAATTCCCCCAGTAGGCATGATATATCATTACCATTCCAAACATATCAAACATGAAAAAGCTACTACTCTCTGATCAGGAATAACAGCTTAAAAAGCATATTATGGAATTCCCAGTGTTGGCCTATGAGAGGGGTAAATCTCACAGTAGTGAGAAAATAAATTGTCTGTCATTCACTACCAGGACATGCAAAACACAAAGGTACATGTCCTACCTTGTACTTACATAGCACCCTGCCCTTAGGGTAACTTAGGGCATATGTTAGGGGTGACCTTATGTAATAAAAGGGGAGTTTAAGGCTTGACAAGTAGTTTTAACTGCCAAGTCAAAGTGCCAATAAACTGAAACATACAGGCACTTCAGTGGCAGGCCTGAGACAGGTTTGAAAGGCTGCTTCTGTGGGTGGCACAATCGGTGATGCAGCGCACTAGTAGCATTGGAAGCACAGGCTTACAGTTACTGCCAAGTAAGTCCATTCAGGTGCAGCATATTTTTGATTTGGTAATTTGGTACACTGGTTCTTTTTTACCTTCTCACTGATGTTTCCTCATCATCAGTGTCACTCTGTTCAGAGGAACGTCAGAATTTGATAACAGTTGGGGGTACAATGCCTTATTTGGGTATTCGTCCCAATCTGTCTGGTCTTTTGGGCCAACGGTCTCCATTTACTACTCATGTTTCAGCTGCACTGTCTGCCTCAACTGGGTCAGTATCTAACCTAGTCAGTTCTCTGGGACCCTCTGTACTACTCTCTTGTCTTTCTAGAACCAGTGCTTTGAGACCCATTAGCTGGAGCCCCCTCTACAGCTTGACTGAGCTGAGACGGTATCTCACTGTAACAAGAGGACATGGGCAGCATGTACCCAATTAGGGAGACCACTACATTTAACAGCAGTTGTGGTTACTCCTATCACTTGGTATGACCCACACCAGTGAGGTTCCAAACACAACTTGCATATGTGTTTCTTAACCAGGACCCAGTCACCGAGACTAAGGCCATGGCACTGCTCCTGTAGAGGCAAAGTTGCAGCTCCCAAACCTGCTGAGACACAGAACGCACCACATCAGCCAATCCTTTAAAGTAATTGAGTGCCACATCAGTAATATTAATCAACGAATTTGCAGGAATTGCAGGGTCTCTTATAGCCCTCACCATAATAATTTCATGTGGGAACAGTCAAGTTCTTCTGTTTGGGGTACTTCTCAAACTCATCAACACCAAGGGAAAAACATCAGGCTATTTTTGAGACGCGAATGCACAGTTCCTCTATCCGATTTCAAAGAAGTCGGAAATCCAAAACGCGGTATCAGTTCTCAAAGAAGTAGTTTTGCTACAGTTAGACTGTCATTTTGCCTAGGTTGGTATGCTTCCACTAGGTTGGTATGCTTCCACCAAACGAAAAAACAGACACAATTACCAGAACATATTTCAGACCATTGCAAGGAGACATCTCAATAAAATTTTGCTGCATCCTATTAAAGGGTCCCCCAGATCTTCCTACATGACTTATGGTAACCAATGTTTTCTTTCCCACATTTTGTTGTGACACACTATACATCTTTGACACAGCACTTCTGCAATTGCTCTAAAATTGGGATTTAACCTTGTTTGACGAAAAAGACACTTCATTGCATCTCTTCCAGCATGTGCAGGACCATGATAATGCCTCGCCATAGGTGATAACAAGCTATCTGGCAAAACTGTTCTTCCATCTGTGTATACCCAGACCTCATAATCTTATCTCTGTGTGCACCCCGCTGGGATCCAACTCTGTCTTACAGTGTCTGGTACCTCATCTTATTTCTTCCCATGTTTGTAAAGTTGATAACATCAGCCTAGATACCCTGACATCAGTTTTCTCCTTCAAGGGATCTCCATTAAAGATTTATGAATTTAAAGTGTAATAGTGTGCAGTCTCATCCACATAGTGGACGACTGTAACATAATCATTCCCCTGTCAATGTGCAGGAAACTTACCCACCGCAATTTGGGAGGCAGTTGTAATGACAGCAATAGATTTCTCATGGACTCTCCATTTCTAATAGGCGAACCTGAAGATGTCATGAATCCTGCTTAGATCACAACTGTCCAAAAGTCATGTACAACCCCAAGCCGTACTGACTATTGGCGAAAATGCTGACTCTCAATTTTTCAGTAATGCTGCAGACCCTTTTCTAGGCTACCAAGTCTGCAACTTGCGCAGAATACACTCCTTGCAACCAAGAAGCTACCCCCTCTCCCACAACACTACTTCAAAGCATCCCAGCATCCTGCAAACATGATACATCCAGAAACATTACATGATCTGACTCAGGTAAAGGAACATCCTGAATGTCCAGTCGAGACTTTGTAGAAAGTTCCATCACAACCAAACAATCATGATCCACTTCATCAATCACAATTTCATTTCCAGGCAAGGGCATCAGTTTTGCAGGATTCAAGCTCGTATATCGCACCAGTGTCACATTCTTAGCACCCAGGATCACCTGTTCGTACTTTGTCAATCATCTAATAGTGAGATGTTGTATTCGAGTACAAGTAAGCAAAATCTCAACAGAGTGTGGCACATGCACTTTCAATGGATGACTCATTAGAATGCTTTCACACTGTTCCAAGCTCACACATGTTGCAGCAACTGCTTTTAGACATCCAGGTAAAGCTGCGACTACAGGATCTAAAGTTGCCTAAAATATGCAACAGGTCGACGGGCAGTACCATGCATGGACGTCAATACTGACAATGCCTTCAGAACAGAGTGAAGCTTTTTTTAGAGTCGAGCATTCACAATGCTGAAGTTCGAAAAAGACTCTCTCACAGTTTATTAAAAGAGCACATACATTCATCACTCCATGTAACCGGATCTCACACATCTTTATGTGTAAGTCTTTGAAATGGTTAGGCGGTCAATGAAAAGTTTGGAATTCATTTATGACAATAACCAACCATTCCCATGAACATGGGAACTTCCTTTTGTGTGCTAGACGGATTCATCTGTAAAATTGCAGTAATCTGATCCTGTGACACCTTTCTGGCTCCTTTCCCACCTGTGATGTCCTAGGTAGAGGACTTCTTTCCTGCAAAATTGTAACTTTACTGGTGACTCTTTATGTCAGTTTACTCTCAAATTATATAAGATTGGGATGGTGTTGCTTATGCAAGCTTCCTGAGTACCTGATGCGACCAAGTCGTCAATGTACTGAATCAACACAGAGTGACTTGGCTTCATTAGTGATTCCAGATTCTACTTCGAAATCTGATTGCACATAGAAGGACTTTCAGTATACCCTTGGGGAACTCTGCACCATGCCAAGACATGATTTCCAAACCAGAAAGCAAATAAAAAATGGCTAAATGGAATGGAAAAGAAAGCTTGACACAAACCAGTGACAGAAAACCATCCAGCTTCGCAGGGGATCTGGTATAGTAGCACAGCTGGATTGGCAAAATCGGGCAATATGGGATTAGAATCTGAGTAATCGTGAACAAATCCTGCACAATCTGATGCTTTCCGTTTGGTTTCTGAATTCCCATAACTGGTGAATTTCATATACTTCCCATGATCTCTTTCAAGATCCTATGTTCGATCAATGACTCAATTAATGGTGTAATACCTGCAATTGTCGCTGGGCTCAAGTTATGTGGAGGGATTCTAGGGAATTCTGCATGTGGTTTCAAAGTAACGCGTATTGGAGCAACCCCTTTGATAATCCAATATCTTTTCCTGTAAAATCCCAAACTTCAGGTGACACATGGTCTCTTAATTCTAAGGGCAAATCATCACTTGTCAACAATGGGATAGACCTATGCTTCAGATTTTTGTTTTGCCATACTAAATACAAAATCCTCATCATTCGGATTGTATTCAGTTCACTTTGGTGTACAATAAATGTAACAATTGAGTTTGCACAACAAATCGCGTGCCAATAAATTTAGTGGACTAGAATCCCAAATGACAAACTTGTATAAATCCTCAAATGACCCAATTTGCACAGTGACTGGTTCAGTTACGGGACTTTACATGAATCAATTTGAAACTCCTACAACTTGGATTCTTTCTCCCGAGAGGGGTAGGTTGGAAACCTTTGCTGTTCTTACAGTGGAACGTGTAGCATCAGTGTCAACAAGGAACAAAACAGCTTGCCAGTCAAATATAGGAACCTCTCTGGTCAATTTGACCACTGGTATAAAATCCTTTGTTTACATTATATTTTTGAAACTTATCATTCATGTGAGGAATCGGGGCTTGTGGCATATCTAGGTTTACATTTTTCTGTCTTTGAGTCTGCTGATTCTGCATCGTATCACTCACTTGAGGCTCTTCATTCCCACCCTGTGGTACCCGTCTATTTAATTGATTTAATAGACTAAATTGACATTTGTGCTTCCAATGCTTGAACTTGCTGCAAATGTGACAGGGATTAGTGTTTTTAAACATTTCTATTGGTACATCTCTACCTCTACCTTGAGTTGGAGCACCCTGTTGTTGTGCAGCTGCTACTCATCACATTCCCAAATTTGCTTGACCATTTCCTTGTACTACAATTGCACAGTCTCCACCAAAGCCCATGTAACCTTTCTTTACAGCCCTCATTTGAACTAACATCAACTTTTCTTTCAGCCTCTTATGCTTGGAGTCTAGCTCATCTCCACAATATTTGGCATATCGGAAAATTTCATCTATTGTACTTATTTCGGGTCCTAATCTATACACAAAATGTCCCATATCCTTTCCTGTCATATTTTCCATACTATTGTACTCTTTGAATGCCTGCAGAAGCCATTCATAATACTCATGCACTTTCTCCTTTAACTCTTGGGCTGACCTGTCAGTCTTTACACAATCAATTTCTTTTGGAGAAATGTTTCCTTTCAAATATATAATGACTTGATCATATTTTTTCATTACCTCGGGCACCTGTTTTTGGATCTCTAACATGCTCTGTCTCAGGCCAATCTACAGTAATTTTGCATTTGACCCATAAATCACTTGGGACTACAATATCAAATAACGTATTCAAAACCTGTAACAAAACCTTTGACACTTTGACAAATCTCCACACTTGCTTGTACTCCCGCTCACAACGCTGGCCAGCATACCTCAGCAAACGAGTCACCTTTTACACCCTGGACTGTCAGCTCCGCTCTGCTGACCTCGTCCTCGCCACCGTTCCACGCATCCACTGAAACAACCACCGTCAGTAGCTCATTCTCCCACCTCGCTGCCAAGACATGGAACACCCTTCCCATCCACCTGCGACTGACTCAGGACCTGCTGACCTTCAGGAGACTTCTCAAGACCTGGCTGTTCGAGCACTAGCAGCCACCCTCCCCCTTAGCGCATTGAGACCCTCAGGGTGAGTAGAGCACTTTATAAATGACTGATTGATTGATTAAGTGATTGATTGATTGTACCACTCAACGCATTTCTCTCTCAGTTTCGGGAAATCATTTGTAAAAGACAATATGTCTGGTCTTGTCCATGGACCATGAACATAACCTCCTACAGGCACCTCTCTCATAGGAAGTATTTTTCTTCTGGATTTTTCTTCCTCTTCCCCAAACATGAATACATTGGCATAATCATTTTCTTGGTTTCCTTATTTTTAGCCTATCTGCCTTGCCATTTTTCCATCTCACCCCATTTTCTAAGTGTTGTCAAAAATTCCTTAATCTGTAATCTTTTCCCTGAATGCTTCATGTTCTCAAGGTCTCTATTACTAAAGTCTAATCGATACGTTTTCAGTAAGGACTTTGGGCCCGATTCACAGAACTAACTTAAGGCAAAATCTAAAGCTTACTACTTTTGGTATTCACAGAAGTTAGGATTTTGTCTTAAGTTTGTCTTAAGACAGACTTAAGACAGACTTAAGACAAAATCCTAACTTAAGTCTGTCTTAAAACAAACTTAAGACAAAATCCTAACTTCTGTGAATACCAAAAGTAGTAAGTTTAGGATTTTGTCTTAAGTTAGTTCTGTGAATCGGGCCCTTTGATTTTTGTATATCTACCCCATATTTCTGTCCTAAATCAGCGAATTTATCGTAATTCTAGTTTGTCGCGTATGATCTTGTCCCAATAGTGACTAATTCTACCAGGACTGATAGTACCCAAAATCATTTCCTCTAACTCCACTTTAAGCTTATCTACATCAAGGGATTTTTCATTTGAGCTTTTCTGAACAGTGGTTCCTTGAACATCCGCATCCAAAATAATTTCCTCTAACTCCACTTTAAGCTTAACTACACCAAGGGATTTTACTTTCGAGCGTTTCTGTACAGTGGTTGCTTGAACATCCATACCTTTATCAAATGTAGATGGGCTATCTCTTTTACATAAACATCAAGTTATTGTGGGGTAGGACCTATCTGTCTTTCTGAAATATCTCCTTGTGATTCTCCACTTGCTCCCTCCAAACACAGTGTAATATGTGTTTCAGAATTTTGAGTACCCATTTGTAATGTTCACTTTGTCATAGCTTGAGTTCTTCTACTAGGGGTTTCCATATTCCTTTCTGTTATATCTGGTAATTGGGTACATCCCATTTAGTTATTTGATACACTCGGATGAACTGTATATGCAATAGATCCCAATCCTTTTCCTTGAAGGGAATTGTCTGAATTCAAAATTATAGAATTTTGGTTAATTTGTTCTGTACTCAATCTCAGAAGAATAGTGTTTGTTCCTCCCATTCCAGTGGGGATGATCAATTAATGTACCTGCTTTCCTCCACTACCTGATTGATAAAGTGAATCTACAGGCCCTATTATCACTGGAAATGAAAGAGCATTAGGAGCATTTGGTGTCATAGGATTATTAGGTGCTGCTCCTCTGGGTGTCTCTACTCCAGTTAGGAGAGGGTTATGTGAGTTTGAATTTGTGGGCATTGAAGGTGTGTCTTGTAATATTCTTATAAAAAGGATTTGGCGTATCCTGAGATTGATCCTCATTATACGATGGAGGTTGATTTAGCAATAATTTATTTAAAAATTGATCATCTATTTCATTCTCACTCTCGTCAGTCAATACCAATGTCTGATAGTTCTCAAGATGTTTTTTCTTCTTTGTACATTTCTCTCTTTCCCCTTTCTCTGCAACTAATGCAGGATACATTTGTGTTCCCTGCGCTATGTTTGTTCTCCATGCTATTTGTTGAGCATCCCATCTAGCTTCAACATACCTATTTAAGGTATTTCTGTACTTTCCCTGATAATTATCTTTTTCTTTCTGATGGGCGACATGTTCACATTCTCCAAGTGCTTCAAACTGCATAGGTCTTAGTGCTAGTTTAATATCATATCACTGTCTCCTCAGATTTTCAAGAATCCGTAATTTAAAAGTTCCATATTGTGGAAATGACTAAGGTCCATTTTTTCTGTATACTTCATTCAATTCTCTAACTAAGTACATGCATGGTAGCCTCCCTCTTCAGTCATATACAAGGCAGGTTACACACAAAGTAAATATGCCATTTAAGAGTATATAAATTCAACCATGTTAAAAAGAGGAGAACAGGCACTGTACTACTTGTTAGCAGGGGTAAAGTGCCCAGAGTTCTACAGGAAGCAAAATCAGATAGGGTAAAAACCTAGGAGCACACTAAGCAAAGGATGGCCATTCCCTAAACAGCTACTCTCCAGCAAAAGGTGAGGAGAACTACACATACCCATGGGAGTTCTCATCGCTGTGGCAGATAAACTTAGGAAGACCATCAGCATTGGTGCAGTCAGTCGCAGGGAGGTGCTCTACCATGAAGTACATACCCTGGTGGGAGATGTACCACCTTAACAGTTTTGGATTCTCCTCCCACTTTATATAAGCCACCTAAGAGGTCTGTGGGATGTCTGAATCCAGAAATGATTAGCAAACATGCATGGTCTCAGTTTCGTCAGAGACAAAACCATTGCAAATGCTTCCCTTTCAATACACAACACCTCTGCTCCCTAGGTAGTATTTATTTGCTGATGAAGGCAGAAGGTTGGCCTAGGCCCTTGTCAACTATTTCTACTTATAAATGGGCCTATTGGATGGATTGGGCCGTGTGAGTTCCAAAGGATGGGGTCCCTAGGGAAATAAAGGAAAATTCACAAAGGAAAACCAACACAGGAGAGGATTCAAAGTTTAAACTATGAAGGTTTATAAACAATTTAAGAATCATTGGAGAAATGAAAAAGGTAATTTGTTAGTCATTTCAAATCAACACTAATAAATTATAAATGAAGAGAAAAGTTTAAGTAGAGAGTGAATAGGAGGACTGACATGAAACCTGCTTCTGATAAGAGCAAGGAAAAGTCTGACATACATCGCAAAAACAGAGCCTTTTATAGTTTCAGGAGAGTAGAGCAACATGCCCTTTACCTGATATGGACTGGCACCATAGGATGCACTAATAAAGACCAATCAACACTTTAGAAATTATATTATGTAAATCATACCCTCATAAAAATAAATACTGTATGAATCAAGTGGAAATTACATTTCACTACTACATAATGCTTGTTTGAGAAAATGAATTAAGCTCAATCAAACTAGATGTTGTGTGTTTACCTTGAGCATTGAATGTGTGTTCACACAGCAGGTAGGCTGCCTCTAAAGCACATTAATTGTTACAACACAAATAATCAGTTCCTTGGAAAGAGCAAAATGTGGTCTATTTAATGAAGGAAGGAAAAATATTGAGTGAATCAAAATATGCATGAGGTGCAACTTTTAAAAGCCAATTATTTCAGCTGTCAGTGCACTCAGGCACAAATCTGTTCTCATAACATCATCATTAAGCTGTAAGAGAACTGCCCCAATGCCATGCTCTAAACCATCATAATAAGTACTTCACTGAAGTCAGGTGTTTTGAGCACTTGTGTTGAACACATGGCCTGCTTCATGGTGTCAAACGCCTTTTGAAACATGTCTGTCCAGGTCACATCTCTGGCCTGGTTCTTTGAAGTGAGTTCAGGAGGGGGGGCAATGGCCTCATACCCTTTCACAAGCCTCCTGTAGTACCCTGGGAGGCCCAAAAAGGGGTCTCACCTGGGTCTGAGTCTTGGGAAGCTCCGAAGTCAGGCTGGTCTGAATTTTGAGTTGGAGGGTTTGTATGTGTCCTATTCCAATTTGGTGGCCCAACTATAAAACAAAACCCCGCCCTCTCAGGCACTTCCTGGCCGTGTTAGTCAGTCCTGCCTGCTACAGGGCCTGAAGCACTTCCTACATGTGAGACAGGAGGTCATCCCAGCTGGAGATGAATAATGCAATACCATCTAAGTAGGCAACAATAAATATGTCTAACCTAGCCAGGACCCTACTGACTAACCTTTGGAATGTGGTGGGGGGATTTTTCAACCCAAATGGCATTACCCAGACTTGTCAAAGATGCAATTCCTGTTAGGAGTTGTCCCCCTGCACACAGCATATGAGATAACAACTGGTATAATGAAGTAGATCCAAACTTGAAGAAGTTTCACGTGTTTAATTCATAATTTCCAATGTCCAATTTTCTTTTTTTCTGGCATTAAGGTTGATTATATCATATCAAACATTTCATTCATGTTTTTTTCATCAATCCCTATGCATGTCGGGCAAGTTAATGCCCTTTGTCAGGGGATAATTTCTGCAACAGAAAAGGATAAAACGGTCTGGTATCAAGGAAATGGCCATTCAAATCTGAATTGTGGTTAGCAACGAGTGATAGCTGTGACTCTTACTGTTAAACGTATGGTACCATCAGTGTAACCAACATGCAGTGTTAAATGACGAATGAAAAATAAACGGTGTTCAAGGACGTGCATAAATGGTATAATGAAAAGTGGATGATTTAGTGAACATGCCCAAGTGAATTAAATCGGTGTGTTAGTCTTTAAGGCTTACAAAGCGTGCAGCGTGTACGAGCTGTTACGGGGAAGTAGAAGCTACGTGAAAAATACGTTGCATAATGTCATAACAGGGGAGGTGAAAAGCGTGTGAAAATAAACGATACCTGCGGGCTGGTGAATGAATGCCACATGAAAGTAGCTGGAAAATATAAGAAAGCCCAAACATTGTCATTAACGGGCTGCGAGTCAACGGGTATTAAAATGACGTGGTCGCTACAAAGAGAGTACTTACGGGTGTAGTGTTCAATAGATAGTATCCATAGTGGTATCCCGTGAATCGGATCCATGCGGTTACTCGTTTGTATGAGTTAGGAGATGAAATAAAGTTGCGTGACAGTGTGTGTGCGTGTTGTATTAAACATAGAAAGCGGACTGCATGACAAAGTAATTATGAGCGCCATATTGAAATGGAGTCAGGAACTGGTATCATCAAACATAAGTAAACACAATGAGCAAGATAGTAATAAAACAAATAAGAGAGAGCTTCAAACCATACATGAATTATAAATAACAAAGAAATTCTATGCTGTCATTTAACCCAGAGGGTTGCATCGTGCACAGGTATCGAATCCAGAAGTTTTCCCTCTGGAGTAGTCAATTCTTATTATTAGTGCCCTCAATCTGGGACACCAGTTCTAGTACAGTAAATCTCAATTGAGGGACATTGTGTCTGTTTTCTGCAAAGTGCGGAGCTACAGTAGATTTCAAATTCTGGGTACGAATGTTACTTTTGTGTTCCAATATTCTAATCCTGATTTTTCGTTCTGTATGGCCTACATAACAACGGCCACATGGACATTTGAGCAGATAAATAACATTGGCGGTGTTGCATGTTGCGTTTACGTGGAGTTTGATGATATTGCCCTTCCTGGGATGGTGGATGGTGTTGCCTTTCATGATATTGTTACAGTTGCTACAATTATAGCACGGAACCGCGACGCATTGGCAGGTCTCCAAGGGCAGATATATCTTCCCCTGTAGGCACTGAGGGTGTGACTCCTCCCGTACAGTTGGAAACTTAGTGGCTTGTTTCTAAGACGCCCTCTCTTTGGAACTTGGGCCATTGTTTCATTTTCCAGGTCTTTCTGACTCCCAGAACGAGTGACACCACCCTGGGGAACCATCACCACAGGATAGTAGCTGACCTGATTGTCAGCATTCATTACTTGATGGACCACATCAGGTGAGACCTTGCTCTGCAGACACCAGATGACACCAGTCTTAAGTCATATTGGCTCACCCAGTGCTTCCACAGTCTACCCTCCAGTCTTCCTTTAGGACTCTATGCATCTCTAAGGCCACCACATAAGCTGCAAACCACTAATCAATGCCATCTCCGACAAGATAACTAGGCACCAGTTGTTTGGGTATGTGGACTCTGCATTTACCTCTCCTAAGCACTTCAGTGTTGCTCTGGGTCATGAAGTCCATCTTGCACTAGCTCTTCTCATGGGCCAGCAAGGCTTTCTTTTCTTCTAAGGCAATGGTCATCTTCTTTTCCTCAGCAGCTAAGGCCAGCCTTTTTTCTTTAGCAGCGAGGGCCAGCTATTTTTCTTCCAAGGCTAGGATTGCAAACTGCAATTCCAAAGTCCTCTGTTCATGCCTGTATTCCAACTCTGAGTAGAATAAACTGTGGGCTGATATACTATTCACTACCCTGGACAATGCAGACAACGGTGCTCCTGTGGTTACACACTCTCCTACCACTGGAGCTTTCTCAATGTCATTTTCCTCTCCCTCTTTGAACCTTCTCTTCATGCTCCTGTAGGGTGAATTGTACCTGCCGGATTTCTTCAGAAGCTAGGAGGTCAATATGGTAGTCCCCCATTTCGAACTACCTGCTCAGCCTTAGCTCCCATTCCTTGCATATCTTCTTCAGCTCAAATCCACCTCATATTTTCAAGAATGTAAGGTACAAAAATTGAGGGGAGAAATGAATTTAAGAAAAATTATTATAATTACCCAATAAAAATGAAAAGGCAACAAAAAATCCAAAAAGTAAATTTTTGCTGTCAATTTAAAAAGAGATTTTTCATTTTAACTTATATCACTGAGTGGCACTGCAAACACAATAACAGGACACCCAACACTGAACACCAATGTAAGAAATTGGGTTATTGATCATTAGGTAATGATCAAAATCCTTGTTGATGTGAACTCTTAAATTCGCTCAATTAACCTGACTGTAACCCCTTGATTGCAGCACCGGGAAGCATTTAGGATTATTTTAAAGCAATGTAAAGCATTTAGGCAGCCCAAAAACAGTAATAAATACAAAAAACACAATAAAAAATCCCAAACTGAATTAGAAAATTAGAGTGAATTTTTGTAAATAAAATTACACCAAAATGCCAAAATCTAATACAAGAAACCAGAAATATAAATAAAACATTTTTAAACAGAAATTGCCCTAAAAGGTGTTACGTTCCAGTTGTGGTTAAATGGTCGCGTTCCACCAGGACCTAGGCGTGAGTTGAGACTAACCGCAATGGAGCACGGAGGTCGGATACACACCAGGTTCAACCTGGTCAAAGGTTTTGCCTTGGGACAGTCTCAAAATAGATATCCAAAATCTTAAGCAGCGTAAATTAGCAGCCAGTAGCCTCCATGTGTCCGGATACCATCTCTGTGAGGTCCCACTGAATCAGATTTACAGCAATGGACACATTCCTATTGGGAGAAACCTGAATTGTCAGCCAGTGCAAACTACCTTGTCACCGCCCCCTATATTTTAGGATAAATAGTGAAGTGGTGAGCTTCAAAGCCCTCACTGATATGCATCCAGGGTGCCTCCCAGAGGAGGAAAAAGCCAACGCCCATGCCCCAGGCACATTTGCAACCTGGGCAAGTTGGAAAATGAGGTATTCAGGAGGTGTACACCCCCAGAAGCATAGCTACACCCCTAAGGTGGCTTACCTGGTCAGTACCTAGTCAGTACAGCTGAAGAAGAGTACTGCTATTTTTGTTTTAAATGGCAGAATAGGGGCTTCTGGGTAGGAAAGGTGCCACCCTCCACAGGAATTGGTAACCTCAGGGCAGATTAGCCGTTGCGGCTAGTAGCCCACTGGTTACTAGCTCCCACACCCCTAACACCCCATAATCTAGGATTTAAGATGCCCCCCTTGCACCGGTACCTCAGATCAGCTTGATTGCGACCAAAGACAAAAAACAGACCTGCACCTGTGACTTGAGAACCTGCACAAAGCAAAGGCAAAATAATATGCACATGCGGCATCCACCCTGCATCTGCACAACCACAACTTGCCCTGGACCAAAGATCAGCTCCAAAAGAAAGAGGAACCTCTCTGTAGCCAAAAGCAACACCAGAACTCACTTAGATTAGAGGTACTAGCCACATGCAGCCTGCAGGAAAATTGCATTCCCGGGACCAAAGAATCACTGGCCATCGGACCCACCGAGGGATCATCCAAATGTAAATTTTCTAGTGCATTGTGGGAAACATAGTCCTGACCTCCAGCAAGTTTCAGGCGGCTACTGTTTTACTCACCCAATTGTCTTTGTTTTGCTGTCTAAATTTATGTAAAAATCTGTTTTATTTTTATAAATTGGTGTTGAATTTCTTTTGAGTCGTGACAATTACTTATCATCCATGTTGGTACTTTGGCATGCTTAACACATGTTCCTGTTGTGCACCACACTAACAAGTCTGAGCTAGGGATCTATTAGGGTGAATTCAAAGAACCTATTTGGGTAATGGGAAGATATTGCATTGTCAAGCCTAACCAGTTCACTAGATAATACCGCACTCACCCATACCCTTTGAGACCACTTCTTTGTCCCGGGTGTAGGGAGGAGCAGGTCCAATTCTTCAGGGTTTCTGTTAGTACCACAGACAACAGATTCAGTCCTCTTATGTTCTTACATGAAGTCCAGAAAGTGTTCAGAAGAGGGTGCCACATTTAAGCCGGGCAATAGATTGTGAGTGGGGTGACTCCTGGTCCCTTTCTAACCAATTAGATAAAAGGTTTTGGGGTAATCGCACCACGTTGCAGCAGTTTTGCAGCAGCTCCTGTCTGTCATACTGCAAACACAATGGCCCTCACTCCTAAATCCTAAATGGTTAAACCCTTCTCCCCTTGTGCAGAGCCTGTGTGCCCAGTCGTAGACATGGCCAGGAGTTGCCCCTCCTTTGTTCTCACTCCAAACCTGGGATTAGTGTCTGCCTGACTGTGGGAATTTGTGAAGAGGCATGTCTAGATATCTTCTGAAACCTGCCTGTGACAGGCAAGACTTCTTTTAAGTAAATTAAGTCCCAAATGGTCATCCTGCCTGAGGAACAAAATCACCCCTCCCCTCCCCCCACCCCGTCTTTTTTCTTTACTCAAGGAGCAGTTTTCACACCTAAGTCAGGGCCATTCACCAGCTGGGTGACAGTTGGAAGGCTCATATAAATTAGTCTTTAGGAATTTCAGGCAGGGATCAGGTAATTTTCTAAAAGTTACTTTTCCTTTAACTTGTCATAGACATACTTTACCATTAAATTGGCCTTTGGGTAAATGTTGAAAAGAGTTGTTGAATTATATTTCTTGTGGGTCATAATCCTGATATAGCAGAATAAATATTTAATCTTGCTTCTCATGGTTTCTCTAAGGGCCAGCCAGCCTTCCTGCAGTGAATATAGCTTTTTGATGCTAATCACTGTAAGGACGTTAACATTACACTTCTACATATCTTACTTTTTTATACCTTTCACCCTGTCTTGTGGACTACAAGTCCTACTTGGGGATGACCTAATAATATTTAAAAGAAAGGTTTAGACCTGTCAAAGGGGGTTATTTCGATTGGTTGAAATGCAGTTTGCAATTGCACCAGTCAGGCTACAATGGTAGACTTGAAGCCTTGTTTGCACTGCTACGGTAGTGGATGGCACAGTAGGTGCAGCAGTCCCCTAATGGCATTTAACTTCCAGGCCCTGGGTGCACTTTCTACAATATACTAGGGACTTATAAGTAAGTTAAATATGCCAATTAGGAGTATATCAATGTAATTGTTAAAAGTAGGAGATTAGGCACTTTACTGCTATTAGCAGGGTTAAAGTCCCAAGAGTTCTACAGACAGCAAAAACAGATAGAGCTAAAATCTGGGGGCACACCACACTAAAAGATTGCCATTTCCTACAGCCATTCACTGGCCCAAGTGAATTTTTTGACCGACTAGAAAAAGATAATACGTTAATGTACACTTGCTTTTCCTTTCCTCATGGGTTAACTGACTGAATTTGCAGAGCACTCTTAAAGGACCAAGATTTTTCTAGGCAATTAGAATAGAACCGTTTATATCAACTGCTTGTGATGAGAGGGTAGAAACTGACATTGTTGTAAGAGCAAAGGCAACTTATCACACAGCAAGGCATTCTGCCCTTTCTTTAGTCACTGGGAAGTGGTGGAATGAGCATACTTTAGAGATGTGACAGGTTCATATATCAGGCTCATGTGATTACAGGGTAGAATGCAACACGTTTCCAAAGAATGCAAGGCAACAGAATATCGTTATTTGAAACTTTAAAAACAATGGAAGCCACAGATAAAACACATAACTATGTGAGAACAATTAAAACTGTGTGTGTGTGCGTGTGTGTTACATATGTCTTTTGAAATAAGGAATAGAGACAAAGAAAAGTACAATTTGAATATGCAAATCCTCTTGACAGAATTTATAAAAGAAATTCAATTTGTGAAAAGAAAATTGCATTCAGCTGGTATTATCAAATTATTTGGATTATTATATCTGGCATATACACAATTCTTGTTTTTCTAAGTGTGTTTAATGAAATGCAATATTTTGAACTTCATAATGAAAAGTCATTCTAAATACTGAATTATTTGTTTGAACTAAAATATGCCCATAGATATATATATATATATATATATATATATATATATATATATATATATATATATATATATATATATATATATATATATATATATATATATATATATATATATATATATATATATATATATATATTGTTTTCTCAGAAAAAGGGTTAGTCTATTTTTTCAGGTTCGCTGTAACTGACCTTTTGTTGGTATAATTCATCATTTGCAATGGTTTCAAAAATATATATGTACTTTCCCTGAACCCCCGATTCCCATTTTTCAAATATTTCCTCCTACAGGCAAGATTCATGAATTATTTTTCCGAGTACTCACTTACTTGTGACCTTTTATTAAATTTCCAGAAGAAAGACATGCTTAGACACAAACCAGGGGCCAATTTTATCAAAATTTGACACAGCACAATGCCGCAAGACAACTTGCTTTGCTGCTTCAATTGAAGAGGCGGGAATGCGCCATGTCTGGATGTGGCACATCCCTGCTCTTTCCTTGTGCTGGCACACTTGTGGCTGCCTAGTGCCAACACAGGCATCCTTGCACTATAGTGCAGTTTTTGTGCAGTAAATGACACCTTCCTGCACAAAAACAATCCTTAGCGGCTTTTTCCACTTTCTAAGTGTGCTGCATAATGCAGCACACCTAAAAAAAGAGGGACAAAGTTAAGATATTTCTCCTTTTTGCACTTCTATCGAGAAGGCATACAATTTTGAAGCATTCCCAGGTTTACCAGTCTTGATAAATCTGGGAATGCACCAAAATACATGGATGGATGCATGAGGACACCGGCGCTCCCCCATATAACACCTTCCTGGCGCAGAATACAGCAAGGTAGTGACTTGCACTGCCTTGCGTTACTCCAGATTCACCATGTCAAGCTGGGCCACACAAGGCTTTGGTAAATCTGAAATAAGGACTGTGTTGTTCTTGCGCCACGCTGCGTGTCCCAAGGGTCACGCAATCCTATGATAAACACGGGCCGAGGTTCTGAAGATTTTATCTTCCATGAGCAAACATGCTTTACTCATGGTAAATAATGACTCAGGGCCTAACTTAAAGTTTGAAGTATGGGATACTCTGCCTTATAATAGACCGTCTGCCATGTTACAAGTGGACTATATTCAATGAGACCTGTGATATGGAGGACAGGATATACATCACGTTTGTGAAGGAGTATCCCAGCCAACAAACTCTAAATCAGGCCCTCGGTCACTCCTCAGCTTCGAGTAAGACACACCAACTCAGAGAAAGTACTTTCTACATTAGTTCAGTAAACTCAGGCTTAATTCTTTCTAAACAAATCACAGAGGAAGTAAATCATCCCTATGGGCTAAATATGTATATTATTTGTTATTTATTTTAACTGTAGAGTGTTTGTATAAAAGTAACAGGGATACATTTTCCTCATTTTTACAACAGGTTTACATCCGTAGCAATGTAGTATATTTAGAGACATAGTTTACAGTAATGAAAAATTAAAGAAAATACGTAATTAGTTAGGGAGGATGTGAATACGTCCCATGTAATTATTCCAAAATCTTGTCAGGTTCACCACACAAGCTACCCTTAGGTACGGGACAGAGCAGACAGGCCCGAACCCGCCTTCCTGCAGAGAGGTGTGGCGCAATGATGATAGGGGTGGGTAGACGTACAGGCCGGGCAGCAGACATATATTGAGCCTTGGAGCGGGTGATTGCTGGAGGGGGGCTTGCACCTGATGCCATCATCAGGCTTCCTACAATGGACATTGAAACGTTCAGTCTCACCGGAGTTGAGGAAGTGAGAGAGCTCCATTAAAAGCTGGGGGACTCCTTACCCCCACACAAACCATTATTCCCCCAGCTGCTCTCCCACTAGAACCAGTCTCCCCGTGAACAATACTCTACCTTGCCTAATAGGGCACCCAAAAAGAGTCCTGCAATGTGGAATTATGAGATAAATTCTGCTCAGGGGCGATAGCCAGAAATGAAATGCAGTGATGGTAGCCATGCAAGTGACATGCTGTGGCTGACTGTTAGATGCTGAGAGGGAGTGGAGAGGCAACAGAGGGTTGGGCCTGCGGAGGTTGAGGGGTACCAAGACTGACAGCATCAGAGAGGAGTGGTTGACAGGCCCCTCCGACTGTGGAAATTTCACTGTGCACTATATTGTGGACTTTGCTGAAACAACATACGTGATGAAGCTGAAACAACATACGTGATGAGGCACCGGGTTAGAGGCCTGATGTTCCCCCACCTAAGGCGTAAAGTCCAGCAGTAAATGTGAGCCAAGGGTAAGTGGCCTGGGACAGAGTAGCACAGACAGGTGCTGGTGCCACTAACGACAAGCAGAAGAAGATTTAGCCGACCAGCGATCTGCAGAAGTGGTTCCTCTTGGGGTCGGAGTCTCAGAAAAGTGCAGGGCCTGGGATGCTCTATGGGTGAAATCTGATATACATGTCCTGAGGGGATATTGTGAGGTCTAAAGGAGTGGCACAGGCACAAACCAACAAGATGGACAAATACGCTGTGCCATGACCAGCATCAACTGTGCCAGACGGAACAAACAGAAATGACTGAACCAACCCTTAGGGCTATTATGGCAGACATAAGCGACCTGAAGGGCACCATGGAACCAAAGATAGATGCAGTAACTGTGGATGTCATTCCCCTTAAGCAAATTTGAGAAGATCTCCAACAAAGTGACAATGGCTGAATCCCATATTAACCAGTTACAGTCCAGAGAATTGGTAGAGTAGGTTCGGTACCTCAATACTCAGGAAGACATGGCAGAGAAACTGAAGGACCATGAGAGAAGGACTCACGGAACAATATTAGGGTGGTGGGGGTCCCTGAAAGGGCAGAGGGGCCCAGTATTGATCTTTCCTAGAAGACTTAATCCTTACAAAGCTATGCCCAAAACGACTCTCAAGCCTCTTCTCTATAGAATGTGCACACAGAGCGCCCATCCCGCCACCAAGATCTGGAGCACCTCCACGGCCAATAATAGCCGGGATCTTCAATTATCGAGACAGGGACGCCATCCTAAAGGCATCACACTACCAAGGTGATGTGCCCTTTTTTCTGAACTTTACCCTACAGGTGCAGTGTCAGTGCCAAAGCTTCAAGGCGGTAAGAAAGGAACTGCGGGCCAAATAACTGAAAGATATGATGCTCTATCCAGCGAGGCTCTGAGTTGTGGTAGATGGCAAATCATGGCACTGCACCAATTTGAAAGAGGCCTGGGAGTGGCTGGAGGGCTGGCATGTTACAGGTCGTCGCTCTCAATGAGATGCGAAGAAGGGGCGCCCAGCCCAGTGGCAGGGAGCAGCTGACCCTGAGACCTATGGGGCCAATCCAAAGATGGGGCTTGGGGGAAACGGCTGAATATAAGACTTCCCTGAGCAGCAATTCCAGTCACCCAAAACTATGAGACACGTTGATTATATATGGACTACTACCAGGTATCAGGGCCCAGGTATGAAATGATGGGGACTCCAGGGTGGAGGGGAGCGATGGAAGATGTACCATTATTTGAAGCCGACAAGGAACTTGCAAACTGCTACAGGGGAAAGTATTTATTATTGCATCAGTTTGACCGATCGTGGCGATGCTAACCAGCCCTCTTTAACAGTATGCTATTATTGGGGCGACAGGCACTCTGTATGTTGGGGAGGGGAGCAGTTCTAAGCCTACTATGCAGGGTGATGAGGTGGGTGGAGTTACACAGTTGGGAAGATCAGATCAATGTTAGTGTTTCTTCTATTGCTTTCCTTTTCTTGCTCAGTGGACATAGATACACAACAATTGGCTTTAGGGGCGCATAGGGAGGAGGTTGGTACACTACCTTATCCATGCATGCCTAGACATGACCGCATATTTACCTATGTTACATGGTATACCATACTCACTTGGCACTAAAGGTCCTAATGTGGAACGCTAATGGCCTGGGCAAGAAAATCAAGCCAACTGTGGTATTACAATATCTTTGCAGGCAGGCCCCAGTCATAGTCCTCCTCCATGAGACCCACTGGAAAGGCAATCATTATAAAGCATTTGACCACCTTAGATATGTCCTAAGGGCACATGGGGCTTAACCACTAACTCCAGGGGCATAGGTTTACTGCTCAGAAACTCAATACCCCATATGCCAGTACGCTCATGGACAGACCGGCTGGGACACTTTGTGGTACAGACGGGGACTTGGGAGGGACATACACTCAATATATTCTGGGCCTACATCCCGCCGCGGCTTGAGGCAGAGACATTCCCTGCACTTGGGGTCTCTACTACTGAACGTGCCTCCTGGTATTCTCATATTAGGAGGGGACTTTAATGCGATAATGTTCTCAGTGCTTGACAAAGACCCTAAATCCCTCACGGCTGGACACACTGGTCCACTGCAGGCTTTCACTGAGGCAATGGGGTTGGTAAACTTATGGTGTGAACACACAACAATATACTTATTTTCTGGCAGTACATGGCAGTCGTTCTAGACTAGATCATATTTTCACAAGTACATTGCTGGCCGGTTCCGCAACGCCACATATAGGGCTCAATGTGTATCAGACCACACCCCTGTAGAGGTACTCCTGAGTGGCCCTCTCAGGGATACTACACTGCTCCCTAGGATTGACCCCTGGTATCTTGAAGAGGCGCCCTTCCAAGATGAAATATCTGAGTGAACCAATCAGTACTTTCAAGAAAATGAGGGTACTGTTCGATTGACCTACGTCCTACGGGAGGCACTTAAAGTCGTCCGCCGTGGATACATGCAGGCAATAATATGGGGTACGAGGAAAGAGCAGAAAATACAGTGCAAGGCTCTGGAAAGAGAGATTACTGCTCTGGAAACCCAAGTGCTCAAAGGGGTGCAGGGGGCAGCGCCACACCTACACCATTCACTCAGCCTAAAGCAACACAAAATGAAGGAAATGGCAGAACAGAAGGCCCATACATATGCCCTAGCTATGCAGCACAGGCTATACGATGTAAGCGATAATGTTAGTAAATTGATAGCCTGCTAGAACAATGAGATAGGGAGAGGAACTGGGTCTTAGAAATATGAGATGCAGATGACACATTCTATATGATTGGAGAAGCAATAGCAGAAGTATTCGCTAAATACTATGAGAGCATATACTTCTCCAAATCTAACAGGACGGGGAATGACTTTGCCAAGTTACTGAGGGATATCCCCCTATTGAACCTTTCAAGGGAACATGCAGCAACGTTAGATCAGGATCTAACACCAGATGAGGTTGAGCAGACAATCTGTGACCTACAGTCCGGCAAGGCGTCTGGCCCTAATGGGCTGCCGGTGGAACTATATAAGTGTGTGGTCCTCAAAGTAGTTGGACACATTGCGCACATGATCAATGAGGCTCTGGATGAGTGGTGCCTACTGGAAGATCAAAGAATCGTATCAATGGTGGTTATTCCCAAAAAGGATAAACCGCCTACAGGGCTGGATTCATAAAGGTAAACTTACACTTTTGTGTAAGTTTGCTACTTTTAGGTATTCACAAAGGTAAACTGAGACGAAAAGTCTAAGTTTACGGCTTTCAGTACGAGTGCTATCTTTACGCCCGCAATCGGTGTACTCTCTGCACTTGCTTTGGAATCTCCGCACACAGTGCGACGGTTCTGCCCAGACTGCGGATGTAAAGATACTACTTGTAAATGCCTTTTGTGAATACCAAAAGTCGTAAATTTAGACTTTTGATCTTAGTATACCTTTGTGAATACCTTAAAGTAGTAAACTTACACAAAAGTGTATGTTTACCTAGTTGAATTGGGCTTACATTGTGTAGCTCATATAGACCTATTTTGCTGCTGAATCTATAGGTAATGGTCCTAGCCAAAGTTCTAGCAAATAAACTGGGGCCATTCATATTCACAGAAATACACCTCAACCAATCAGGCTTTATGCCACATAGGAGCACCCATTTTAAGTTGAGGCACTTATATGGGGTGCGTCACATGATTGGAGATGATCAGGTTGAATAGGCTGCGTTGCTCTCATTGGATAAACATATGGCAATTGATAGATCGAGTGGACCTACTTTTTTTCCGCCCTATTACTCCAGGACACTATTACATCACCTTCGGAGGTGCAAGACTGCTTTGTGTGCTAGGGGTTATGGAGTGTCTTGGCTCATTCTTTCACATACTATGGGCATGCCAAGTAATACAACGGAATTGAGAGTGGGGTCGTTCGAATCATGGCCTATGCTATGGGTCCCACCTTGCCATTATCGGCAGAGTGACAATGTACGTCCCCTGTATAGGATATGCTACTAAAAAGTGAATGGTATTCAGTCTCAATCTCACCAGCAGAAGCCTATGATTCGGACTTGTGACCTAATTTAGATACGGCTCGATGCCATTACAGGTAGAAATTCCAGTGTATACCCGAACACTGGGTTTATTGGCTTCTAGTCGCAATCTCTTGTCATTACATTTATCTAAAAATACTATTTTCAAAGTGTTCAGGAACCTGGCCTGCAATATTCCTGTCCAAATTAGTACAAGTGTTGAAAATGTACCTGTTCCAGGGAAGTTTCAGACAATGATCCAGTTTTAGGAACTCAGTAAGAACAGCTTAGTTAAAAGAGGTTTGGGTCTTTGTCCATATTTTGAGCCTTAGAAGAAGTAGCTGCAATTTTATAGGGTCACTAATAAACCCTAGCCCAGTTTCTGAGTGGCACATAAAAGAGCTAGTGGACTTCAGAACAGCTAATATCCTTTTGATAAAACCCTTCTCAATCCTCTTCAACCCAATTTGGTCACCAAATCCCCAGACACCAGCCCCATAGCTGCCATTTGTACAACATTTGTGTTTGACAAGCTCTTTAATGTGTGTTGTGCCTGATTTTATATCTTAGGGGACAAGTTACTCCATCACAAAGGTGATGAATTTCCCATCTGCCAAAATATAAATCTCACTATATCCTATGGGACTTATATTTCGGTAGCTGGGATATCCGTCTCTGTTGTGACGGAGTAACCCGTCAACCAAGATGAAAATCAGGACCTCAGTTCCTATTTTAGTGGAAAGACTGAAAACCGCCTCTGAGGTTTTTGCAAGGGCAACGGGCCTCCTAAACTTCAATTGACCACAAGTGAGTTTCTCACTAAATTATATCCCATAATAAGGGGCCGATTATGATGGAGGATTTTCCGCATCCTCCGGGCCGGCGGAAGCCACCGTCTGCCCGGAGGAGGCGGAAAATCCTCTGCGGACCCACCAATGACCCACCGCCACATTAGGATGGCTGGTGGGTCTTGGTTTCAGTCCGCCGCTTTTCCGCCGCGGTTGGCTTACAACTGCGGCGGAAAAGCCCTAATATGGTGGCGGTGTCTCTCAGACACCGCCAGACATATTAGGATAGCTGTCAAAAAATGCTTTTCCGCTGAGGGTTCTCTGCCGTGGGAAAGCATACGGATCTTCACCTCGGGGGCCCGTAGCGGGCCCCATGGGTGAAGGGGGTGGGGGGTGCACATGGGGGGTACCTATGGTAACCCCCTGCATGTGTATGCAGAAATCGGTAGGCACCGCGCGGTGCCTGCCGCTTTCTGCATACAAATGCAATGTATGCATTTTTAACATTGCGGCGGGTGCAGCTTGAAGCCGCAATGTTAAACATAGAGGATGTGACCGCCAGGGTGGCAGCACATCCTAATTGCACAGGAGGGAACGCCGCAGCCCATGCGGACGTTCCCTCCTACTCAGGGCTCGTGGACGGACACAAGTCCGTCCGCGATCGTAATGTGCCCCTAAATGTATGCAGGGACAGAGCTGACTTTATATTGTGCTCTAAAAATAATTTTCTTTTTGCATGATTCAAAGACCATTACATGTGTTTTATAGTTTTCTCTAGATGGCCGCCGAGCCTAGGGCCAAAAACCCAGGTGCCCACCTTGCAAAACCAGGTCGTTTTTTGATAGGTAATTTTGATGTCTCCATAATAAGTTTTGGGCCCTGGCCTGTCGCGGGTACTTGGCCCACCCACACGAGTAAGGTACCATTTGTATCAGGACACCAGGGAAATGCTGGGTGGTAGGAAATATGTGTCAGCCTGGTGATTCCGCAACTTTCCCACACAGAAATGTGAGAAAAATTATATTTTTTCAGCTAAATTTGAGGTTTGCTATGGATTCTGGGTAGGAGAACGTTGGGCAATCCATGCAAGCCATACCTCCCTGGACTCCCCAGGGTGTCTAGTTTTCATAAATGTCTGGGTTTGGTAGGTTTCCCTAGATGGCCGCCGAGCCCGGGACTAAACACCCAGGGTAACCCCCCTTGCAAAACCAGGTTATTTTATGGTAGGTATTTTGAAGTCTCCACAGTATGATTTGGGTCATTTCCTGATGCGGCCACTATGCTTGCCAACACAAGTGAGGTACCATTTTTATTAGGAGACCTGAGTGAACTCTGGGTGGTAAGAAATTTGGGGCAGCCCGTGATGCCACACAAATAGGTGAGGAAAATGTGGTTTATTTTAGCAGAATTTAAGGTTTGCCGGGGATTCTGGGAGGAAAATGTTGGGAGATCCACGCAAGCCACACATCACTGGACTCCCATGGGTGTCTAGTTTTCCGAAATGTCTGGGTTTGGTAGATTTACCTAGATGGCCACTGAGCCTGGGACCAAAAACGCAGGCCAAGATTTGCATTGGATCTCTTGAGTAGGTTAGATGAACTAGACCCATGTGTAGAGGAATCTTTTCAAATTCCAATACATAGCCTCTTTCTAGTACCGGAAGGCAAAATGAGAGGGGCCCCTAAACGAACGGGACAGGGCTCAGTGTAAGACTAAAAAGGTCAAATAAACTTATTTTTGAATCTCAGTCAGCCACAGCTGTTTTTCTTCAACCATTCATTCTAACATTCACCACACTTTTACTCTTTCTAGTATCCGCAGAACCCATACATTTGAAACATCGTCTTCCCACTTCTACAGGAATAAGGATAGGCATCTTCTGACCAGGTGTTCGGCTTAGAAGGAGCGCTTCCAGGACTTTAGTAGAGGATGAGGCCCTGCGTTCTGACCCTCTGTTAGAATTGGGTTTGATTCTTTCAGCTTGAAAATAATATTGAAAGCTTTTCTGACATCTTCTCCTTATACTTTTTTTAGAGGTGTCTGGTTTCACCTGGGCTCTGAACAGCTGTGCATGTTTCTGGTTCGTAAAAGCCATTTGAAGCCAATCCTCTAATTAATCTCTAAATAACTGGATTCCAGAAAAAGGCATAAGGAGACATCCCAGTTTCTGAGGCCCCTCTACCTTTTAATCTCTGAGTTAAATTTGGGATCTATCAACCACTTTGGGGAACATAGAAAAGGCAGAAGCTTTCAAAATATCTCAAGAAACATCTGAAAGGAATTTGTCATGCATCTCAATATCAGAAAATAATTTAGAGCACTCTGTCTTCTCCTGAATGGAGGAAGTTACAGCCTGAAAATTTTTCACCAATGACTGAGAAGCATATAGAGCATACACTGTTGCTCTTAAGGCCGGGTTTAACCTTGCACAGCCCTTCTTCAAGGATGCTTCCACACGCCAATCAACAATGTTCTTAACTGGAGCTGTCTCAGCTGTAACAGTAGCACGATCTCCAAGGCAAGTCAAAATTGGATCATTTTTAATGGCCGAAGGAATTTCCATATCACCTTTTGCTAAAGGAAATTATTGAGTTAGACACTTTGAAAGATTAGCCTTCTTTGGATTTCTACACTAACTTAAAAGTAGATCCATGTCTTCCTTGTTTATAGCCAAAGAAGTCAGAGGGTGAAATTGTAAATGTTTGAGCAAACCGGTACTCATGCTTGTCATCTCATCTTCCAAAGAATAGAAAGGTTATCAGCTAGATATATACAAAAAGGGGAGTTCAGCCGTCTGACTGAATTGATGTCTATTTGTTGTTTTAGGATCCTGAACCTCTTCCTTCTCATACTTGGTAGATGGCCTTGAGGAAATAGATGAGGACAAAGAAACATTTATGGTGGAAACTGAAGAAGTGGGGCTGAAAGGAGAATATTGACTGCTTGATGTATCCAAAAAGAGGCAATCAAATATTGCATTTGTTGCTTAGAGAGCTGCAGTCCCCACAAGCGGAGACAGGACACCTATCTTGCCTCTGCTTTTTCCTAGCACCATTATCATCCCTTGAACAATGATGCCTGTTAGAAGAGTACTTTCTGTGCTCCATGATGAAAACAGAGAACTAAGGGGAAGATTATATAGTGGTCTCTAAAGACCACTGTTTGGCTTAAGAAATGTGTGTAAAAAAAGGAGATAAAGGACCTCCCTCCTTTTATTCTTTTTTTAAATACAATTTTCTTTTTTCCCTAGAAATTTCAAAGAACAATTTAAACATAAAAATATTAAAACTCTTCCCTTGCTGTCTTGAACTCATGTGTGCCAGTACAAAAGCATCATGTCAACAGAACGAACAGAGCTCGCGATACTTGTCTTGAAGTTCAGACCACAAATGTTCACTAGAGCCGTTGCATTTACAGGCAGGCAGGATTGAGCCAGTCCAAAAAGTGGGCTAGTCGTGAAAACTCAAATAATTTGTATCTCAGCATGCACTCTCCCTACAATACCACCAACAAAGAAGGACATTTCTCTCACGTAAGCGATACGTTGGATATGCTGACACAGAGAAGATGGCAATTACTGAATGAATGAATGAATGAATGAATGAATGAATGAAAGTGGATTTTTAGAGCGCAAATGGCTGCCCTGAGGCGTCCAAGCGCTATAGGAACCTGTTGGAAGTCTGAGTGAGGTTTGCAGACCGGGAAAGAGGGAAGTAAAGCTGAGTTTATTAAAGAGATTTGAACAGGTGTGTTTTTAATTGTTTGCGGAAAGAAGCGAGGTCAGGGTTGGATCTCAAATGAAAAGGAAGGGAGTTCCAGATCTTAGCGGCGTTGAAGGCAAACATCCTTCCGCCTGATCTTGTCTTTTTAATTCTAGGGACTGTTGCCATAAAAGCCTGGCTAGAGCGCAGGTCTCTGCCTGGACGATACTGACTAACTAGGCTACGCGTGATTTGGGGCCCCGAGTCCCAGAAGGCCTGGTGAGCAATACACATTGCCTTAAAAGTGACTCTCTTACGCACTGGGAGCCAGTGTAGGCTGGTCAGTGCCTCTCTGACTGGGGTTCTGCGTGGGATCTGCAGTAGAGTGCGGGCAGCACAGTTTTGTATTAGTTGTAGTCTCTTTAGTGTGTACTCTGGAGCACCCAGATAGAGGGTGTAGGAGAGTAGGGTCTGCTATCCTATGGTCACCCCAAATGTTTGCTTTTTGCTTCACTGGTTTCTGACTTAATGTGGCTGTGGGCCTGCTAATCAGACCCACAGCCTGCTGTTCTCTCTCTAAATTACTGCCAATGCACTTTAGGTGCATTACGAATTGGAACTGGTTCACCTTATGAGCCCCTGTATTAGTGCACCCTAGGTGCCCAGGGCATAGGTGTATCCAAGGCCTACCAGGAGCTGCAGCATGTATTGTGCCACCCCTGGCCTGGCCTCCATATTTGACACAACTGGCTGATCACTCAGCTGGGGTAAGTCGGTGTAACCACCTCTTACTTAGGTACAGTATGTCTGTGCCTAACCCTAAACTGGACACATATGTTCCTATCAGCCACTCCTATGGAAGGCCTCATCAATCCTGGAGGCAGAGTGCTTGGAAATATGTGAGATGGCGCTCTAGCATGAGCTGAGCCTGTCTGCAGCTGTCGGGAACCACTCCCTAAGCTGTTCCGGGATATTGCCATACCATATACTCTTAAGTGCATTATAATCCTCGCGGTTAAATGCTATCTTTGGTTTGGCTTTATCAAAACATGTCGAGTAAGGTGTCATACGAATTGGAATACTATCCCCTCACCAATTCTGGCGACGGGGATAGCATTCCACCCTTCTAGAGGGACACGACATGTGTGTAGCCTTAACCCCGGTTAAAGTTAAACAGAGCCTCAGCATCACAAAATGGATGCTGCCACCACAGACACGAGTCTGGCCTCCTGCTGCTGACCGAAACTCGGCAGATGGTGGCCTGGACAAAGGGTTTCCTGCCTTGGGAGGTGCGAGCACCACCCCAGACAGGATTTTGTGTATTGGGTAGGACAGGGCTGAATAGAATCAGGCATGCCCGGGGCACACAAGGTGTCCCCGTGCATAGGCCAGTCCAAACCGGTCCTGGGACTTTCCAGACCCAGGCTTGGCGCGGAACTGGACAAAGGAAAGGGGGTGTAACCGCCCCCCTTCCTGGTTCCTCCCAGAGGAGGGACCTAGTAGGTGATCCACCCCTCAGATTGGGAATAAGAGTGGGAGCAGTGCCATTGCACAGCAGATCATCCTGAATCAACTTAAAACTAAGAAGACGACTGGACTTCGACATTCTGCTGCACAGAAGACTGAAGAAGAATCTCCCTTGTGGCCTAGGAGTGGCCACCCTGTGAACACAGGTACCAACCAGCAACTCGACGTCTGCTTTGCCGCCGCCTCCCGCCGGAGCCCGAGCCCAGAGCCCAACAAGAACCAGATTCCCAGACCTCTCAGAGCCCGATCCACAGTCCCTGCAAAGAAGGGACCCGTGGAGGCACCGAGTGACGTGGGACCGGACCTCTTGGAAAACACTCGAAAAGCTGACTGCGCAGCTTCTGAGGTATCCTCGACGTTGTGCTTTGGGGACTGAGAACCCCCACCACCGAGCAGCCCTTGCACCGAAGATCAGCCCTCCAGCATCTCCACGATCTGCGTGGGGCCCTTTTGCATTGTGCTACTCGACGCGCCATCCCGGCCACTAGCCACGTGGTCAGCGGCCATCTTGGCGACGAACCCGAAGATTTACACAGCAGGTCTGGTTGCTCCAGACCTACCCAAGCTCCTGTGAAAAGGAGCACCCGCTCTGACCTTGCTGGTCCGAGTGGAAAGCATCTTTCAACTTCTGCCTGGCTTGCCTTTGCCAAGGCCTGTTTGCTCCGATCAAGGTGCCGACACCGCCAACAGCGAGAAGCCTGCGTGGGACAGCTCGTGACCGACTCCTGGACGTCCTCGACCCCGGGTATCCACGTGGCTGCAGAAAGAAGCTACCCGACAACGCCTGTTTGCACCCGACATCGCCTGGTTCCAATCTGGTTCCACGGTAGTCACTGGCTAGTGACTTTGAACACTGTCCCCTCTGCTTTCAGGTCTTCACATCTTCAGATCCACCCTTGGATCCACCGGAACTCTTCGCATCGAGCCGCCTGCAGCATCTTCAGCTCCAAGCACCATCGACCAGCGTGACGAAACCCAACACTACTTCGACCCTGTGCACCCGCTTCCTGTGGGTGTGGTAACTCAGCTCCGCCGGTACTCCTGCACTGGTACACATCCCAAGGGCCTGTGTTTTAAGTTACAGCTCCGTAGGTCACTCGGAAGGTTCCTAACTTTCTAACTTTGTACTTTTTACGCACCATAGACTTTGCATTGGAAAGTGCGTGCACTTTGAACACTGCACCCGAGTCCCGTGGGCCTCTCCCGACTTAGTCACTGCTAGTCTCGAATAGCTCCAGCGATTCCCCAGGCCCTAGGCCTCTTCACTTTCCTCCTGGTATCTCTTATACCACTTTCTTAGTATATGGTTTAGGTGGCCCCTAGGGCTCATCCATATTGTGCAACTTTTGTGTATTTTAAACTGTCTTGTGATTTAACGCTTGTGCTTCTGTGCTCATAAAGAGTCCAGGGGATTTTATAGTTAATAAATCAATATATATTTTCAATATATATCTGTGTGGTGTCCCTTTCATTTGGTATTCAAGGGGGTTGTGTATGGTATAACAGCTGGCTTCACATGCCTTTCAGAGTTTAGCCTAAGACTGCTTTGTCCACGTTACCACTAGGATAACTGGTCTACAAGGTTGAATTACAACCATCATCATAAGGGTTGCTTGGCATGGTACAAAGTGATCACTAAGAATTAGTGAGCATTATATACCAGGCCAACTTCTCACATTGGTGAGCAGCGGATTGGGATCTGAGCTTGCTGTTGTTTTACCATTACAATCTTTGAGATTATCATTTGAAAGATCATACAGGTACCTGCTAGGTACATATAAAACAAGACTAGTATACTTAAGTTCTACTGAACTTAGTTGTTGTAGAGCAAAGGGAGTAGCACACCCTAGCTACAACTACTAGATAGGTGTTGTGAGTGACCCTCCAAGGGCACCATCCAAATTTGCTATTTTTTCCTTTAAGGAATTAAGACAGCTTTGTTTCTTAAGGGGTCTGAAGACAGGGCCTTCCCCTACTACAGACCACCTAAGAGAGCTCTTAGACCAGTCTGAGACTCTAAAGCCCTCTAAGGCAAACCCCACAGGGGATGCTGAAGGAGGCCATCCTTCAGAGGATGACACTGTAGACACCCCTGCCCCTATCATCCTGGTAGATGAGGAAGCCTCCACCACTGGAGCTCCTCAGGTAGATGTAGAGGAAGAGGAGGATGAGGTGGAAAGCAGTGAGTCAGATGATGACAGAAATAGTCAGGTGCTGGTCAGTAGACTGAACCAGGCTAACTTAAGCTTACTTGGGAATGAATCAGGTAACAACCCATTCAGACCCCCAGGTGGACTTAACCAGGAGCCTAGGAGGAGAAGGACTCACTCAGGTGACTCTGACAACTCCCATGCTTCTAGAGGTTCTCATGGTCACTCCAGAAGAAGGATGACTAGCCCTCAGAGAAGGGAACATGAGACCAAATTGAGAGAATCTCAAATTAGAGAGGCTGAATTGAGAGTCCAGAGACAACAGTTAGAGATTGCCCTGGCCCAAGAGAAACTTGCTAGAGCAAGACAGCCTAGAGAGAGTGGGGTAATAGAACCCACTGGTGGCAGCAATATCCACAAGGATAAAGACAGGTCTTTTGATAATAGAAACCTGAGTAAGATTGTGCCCCCCTACAAAGCTGGGGATGATATCCATAAATGGATTACTGCAATGGAGAGAGCCTGCAGAGTACAGCAGATCCCTCAGGAGCAGTGGGCAGCAATCTTGTGGCTCTCCTTTGAAGGTAGAGGCCGAGACAGACTCCTCACAGTTAGTGATGGGGATTCTAGAAACTACCTGGTCCTGAAGAGTGCTCTGATTGATGGGTTAGGCTTAACCACTGAACAGTACAGGTTAATGTTCAGAGATACCCAGAAGACACAGACTCAGGACTGGTCTGAATTTGTTGAGTGTGCCACTAAGGCTCTGGAGGGATGGTTGCTGGGAAGCAAGGTTACACACTATGAAGGATTGTATAATTTGCTGATGAGAGAACAAATTTTAAATAATTGTCAGAACCAGCAGTTGCATCAACATTTGGTTGACTCAGATTTGACCTCTCCCCAAGAATTGGGAAAGAGGGCAGATAAATGGGTAAGAACCAGAGTTAAGCAAAAGAACCAGAACCAGAACCAGGGTGGTGACCAGAAGAAAACAGACCAGAAGGGTGGGGAGCAGAAAGCTAAAGACCAGAAGTCTTCAACAGGGCCCCAAACTGAGACAGAGGGTGGGTCCCAAACTTCCAAGAAGAAGAAGAAAGAAGGTCAGAAGAAACCCTGGTGTAAAACTTGTAAGAACACCTCTCACTGGACAAGTGAGTGTAAAAAGGGTGGAGCCCCCAGCACTGCAGCCCCTAAGGCACCTGCACCCACTAGTACAGTTAGCAGTGCTGGTCCTCAAGCCAAGGGATTAGTGGGTATCACTTTGGGAACTGAAGGAGATTCTGACCTAGTCAGAACCCTTACACAGGCTGTTCTGGTTTGTGAAGGGGACATAGATTTGACCCCTGACATAAGTCCCAGTAACCTGGGCAAATACAGACAGACACCTTTGATCAACAACAAAGTGGCTCAAGCTTACAGGGACACATGTGCCAGTGTCACTATGGTGACACCTAACTTTGTGGACCCTGGACAATACATGCCAGGCGATGATTACCTGGTGACCAATGCCAGCAATGTCACTACTACACATAGTGTGGCACTTGTTAACTTTTCCTGGGGAGGGGTAACTGGCCTAGAGAAAGTTGTGGTTAGTGCTGATCTCCCAGTAGAATGTTTGTTGGGCAATGACCTGGAGAACTCTCTATGGTCAGAAGTTGAGTACAGGACTCATGCAGAGATGTTAGGGATATCATCACATGTCCTTGCTGTGACCAGGTCACAGGCCAAAAAGTGCCTCTCTGAACCTCAGGTCTTGGATCCTGGAACAATGGACCAAGTACCTTCCAAGAAGAAGAACAGGAGGGTTAAGGCTGCGCCTTCCCAACTGCCTACAAGTGAGGATCAGGCTTCACAGGAAACTGATCTTGAGACCCCTGAAGGAACTGTCTCTGAAGAACTTGAACCTGATCAGGTTGAGTTTCTGGGGACAGGGGGACCTTCTAGGGCAGACTTGGGGCAGGCTCAGTTAACCTGTCCTTCTCTTGAACCCCTCAGACAGCAGGCTGCTGCTGAGGCTGCTGGGAATGCTCAAGGTGCCCATAAAGTATATTGGGACGATGGACTCCTTTATTCAGAGGCTAGAGACCCCAAGCCTGGTGCTACCAGGAGGTTGGTTATACCTCTGCAATTTAGGGGCTTCCTACTCACCTTGGCCCATGATATTCCTTTAGCAGGACACCTAGGCCAGAACAAGACCTGGGACAGGCTTGTCCCTCACTTTCACTGGCCTCACATGTCTGAAGACACCAAGGAGTTTTGTCACTCCTGTGAAACCTGCCAAGCCAGTGGTAAAGCAGGTGGAACAACAAAGGCCCCCCTGATACCACTACCTGTGGTGGGAGTTCCCTTTGAAAGAGTGGGGATTGATATTGTTGGTCCAATGGATCCCCCTAAAGCATCTGGGCACAGATTCATACTGGTGGTAGTGGATCATGCCACCAGGTACCCAGAGGCAATTCCACTTAGGACCACAACAGCTCCTGTTGTGGCCAGGGCCTTACTTGGAGTTTTCTCCAGAGTGGGGTTTCCTAAGGAGGTAATATCAGATAGAGGTGCCAACTTCATGTCTGGATATTTGACAGCTATGTGGAAGGAATGTGGTGTCAACTACAAGTTCACCACTCCTTATCACCCACAATGCAATGGGCTTGTTGAGAGATTTAACAAGACCCTAAAGGGCATGACTAAAGGATTACCTGAAAAGCTCAGGCGAAGATGGGACATCCTGCTGCCCTGCCTTTTGTTCGCTTACAGAGAGGTCCCTCAAAAGGGGGTTGGCTTCAGCCCCTTTGAATTGGTGTTTGGGCACCCTGTAAGAGGACCCCTGTGTCTAGTGAAGGAAGGATGGGAGTTACCTCTCAAAAAGCCTAAGCAAGACATAGTGACTATGTACTTGGTCTCCGCTCCAGGATGGCAGAGTACATGGAAAAGGCATCCAAAAACCTTGAGGCTAGCCAAGAATTACAGAAAGCTTGGCATGACCAAAAGGCTGTCCTTGTTGAATTTCAGCCTGGACAGAAGGTATGGGTGTTGGAGCCAGTGGCCCCAGCAGCACTCCAAGACAAATGGTCTGGACCCTATACAATTCTGGAGAAGAAGGGAGAGGTTACCTACTTGGTGGACCTAGGAACTCCCAGGAGCCCCCACCGGGTGCTCCATGTAAACAGATTGAAGGCATATGTCAGCAGGGCAGACATGGGCTTGCTCATGGCTACAGATGAGGGGCAGGAGGAAGAGAGTGACCCTCTCCCAGACCTGCTCACTCAGAACCCTGAGGATGGCTCAGTTGATGGTGTGGCCTTAGGTGGCAGCCTCACTGAACATCAGCAACATGACTGCAGACAAGTTCTACAGGCATACAGGCATATGTTCTCATTGACACCCAGTCAGACTAACTGGTGTACACATGTGGTGGACACTGGTGACAGTCTTCCTGTAAAGAGCAAGATTTACAGGCAACCTGACCACGTCAGGGACTGTATAAAGACTGAGGTGCAAAAGATGCTGGAATTAGGTGTCATTGAGCCTTCAGAGAGCCCCTGGGCTAGCCCAGTGGTCCTGGTCCCCAAACCTCACACCAAAGATGGCAAGAGAGAGATGAGGTTCTGTGTGGATTACAGAGGACTCAATGCTGTCACCAGGACAGATGCACACCCTATTCCAAGGGCAGATGAGCTCATTGACAAGTTGGCTTCTGCCAAATATTTGAGCACATTTGACTTGACAGCTGGCTACTGGCAAATCAGGTTAGCTGAGGAGTCTAAAGCCAAGACAGCATTTTCTACCCCTAGTGGGCATTATCAGTTTGTGGTGATGCCCTTTGGTTTGAAAAATGCACCTGCCACCTTCCAAAGGTTGGTGAATCAAGTCCTCACTGGGTTGGATGACTTTTGTGCAGCTTATCTGGATGATATTGCTGTCTTTAGCTCCACCTGGGAGGATCACCTGGTCCACCTGAAGGAAGTGCTTGAGGCTCTGCAGAAGGCAGGCCTCACTATCAAGGCAACAAAGTGCCAGATAGGGCAGAGTAAGGTTGTATACCTGGGCCACCTTGTAGGTGGAGGCCAAGTTCAACCACTGGAGAGTAAGATCCAGACCATCAAGGACTGGTCCCCTCCAACTACCCAGACTCAGGTCAGAGCTTTCTTGGGCCTGACTGGGTACTACAGGAAGTTTGTTAAGAACTATGGGTCCATTGTGACTCCTCTTAATGATCTGACATCCAAGAAGATGCCCAAAAAGGTTCAGTGGACAGAAATCTGTCAAAAGGCATTTGATGACCTGAAGAAGGCCATGTGCTCTGCACCTATCCTGAAGAGTCCTGACTACTCAAGAGAGTTCATTGTCCAAACAGATGCTTCTGAGTTGGGAGTGGGAGCAGTGCTTTCACAGCTTAATGTAGATGGCCAGGACCAGCCCATTGCTTTCATTAGCAGAAGGCTGACCCCCAGAGAGAAACGTTGGTCAGCGATAGAGAGGGAGGCCTTTGCTGTGGTGTGGGCCCTGAAGAAGTTGAGGCCATACTTGTTTGGTACTCACTTCAAGATTCAGACCGACCATAAGCCCCTCTTATGGCTTAATCAGATGAAGGGTGAAAACCCCAAACTACTCAGGTGGTCCATTTCCCTACAGGGGATGGACTTTACAGTGGAGCACCGCCCAGGGACTGACCATGGCAACGCAGATGGTCTCTCCAGGTACTTCCAGTTAGAACATGAAGACACAACTGGTCAAGGTTAGTCTAATGTCCCTGCGTTTGGGGGGGGTTATGTAGGAGAGTAGGGTCTGCTATCCTATGGTCACCCCAAATTTTTGCTTTTTGCTTCACTGGTTTCTGACTTAATGTGGCTGTGGGCCTGCTAATCAGACCCACAGCCTGCTGTTCTCTCTCTAAATTACTGCCAATGCACTTTAGGTGCATTACGAATTGGAACTGGTTCACCTTATGAGCCCCTGTATTAGTGCACCCTAGGTGCCCAGGGCATAGGTGTATCCAAGGCCTACCAGGAGCTGCAGCATGTATTGTGCCACCCCTGGCCTGGCCTCCATATTTGACACAACTGGCTGATCACTCAGCTGGGGTAAGTCGGTGTAACCACCTCTTACTTAGGTACAGTATGTCTGTGCCTAACCCTAAACTGGACACATATGTTCCTATCAGCCACTCCTATGGAAGGCCTCATCAATCCTGGAGGCAGAGTGCTTGGAAATATGTGAGATGGCGCTCTAGCATGAGCTGAGCCTGTCTGCAGCTGTCGGGAACCACTCCCTAAGCTGTTCCGGGATATTGCCATACCATATACTCTTAAGTGCATTATAATCCTCGCGGTTAAATGCTATCTTTGGTTTGGCTTTATCAAAACATGTCAAGTAAGGTGTCATACGAATTGGAATACTATCCCCTCGCCAATTCTGGTGACGGGGATAGCATTCCACCCTTCTAGAGGGACACGACATGTGTGTAGCCTTAACCCCGGTTAAAGTTAAACAGAGCCTCAGCATCACAAAATGGATGCTGCCACCACAGACACGAGTCTGGCCTCCTGCTGCTGACCGAAACTCGGCAGATGGTGGCCTGGACAAAGGGTTTCCTGCCTTGGGAGGTGCGAGCACCACCCCAGACAGGATTTTGTGTATTGGGTAGGACAGGGCTGAATAGAATCAGACATGCCCGGGGCACACAAGGTGTCCCCGTGCATAGGCCAGTCCAAACCGGTCCTGGGACTTTCCAGACCCAGGCTTGGCGCGGAACTGGACAAAGGAAAGGGGGTGTAACCGCCCCCCTTCCTGGTTCCTCCCAGAGGAGGGACCTAGTAGGTGATCCACCCCTCAGATTGGGAATAAGAGTGGGAGCAGTGCCATTGCACAGCAGATCATCCTGAATCAACTTAAAACTAAGAAGACGACTGGACTTCGACATTCTGCTGCACAGAAGACTGAAGAAGAATCTCCCTTGTGGCCTAGGAGTGGCCACCCTGTGAACACAGGTACCAACCAGCAACTCGACATCTGCTTTGCCGCCGCCTCCCGCCGGAGCCCGAGCTCAAAGCCCAACAAGAACCAGATTCCCAGACCTCTCAGAGCCCGATCCACAGTCCCTGCAAAGAAGGGACCCGTGGAGGCACCGAGTGACGTGGGACCGGACCTCTTGGAAGACACTCGAAAAGCTGACTGCGCAGCTTCTGAGGTATCCTCGATGTTGTGCTTTGGGGACTGAAAACCCCCACCACCGAGCAGCCCTTGCACCGAAGATCAGCCCTCCAGCATCTCCACGATCTGCGTGGGGGCCTTTTGCATTGTGCCACTCGACGCGCCATCCCGTCCACTAGCCACGTGGTCAGCGGCCATCTTGGCGACGAACCCGAAGATTTACACAGCAGGTCTGGTTGCTCCAGACCTACCCAAGCTCCTGTGAAAAGGAGCACCCGCTCTGACCTTGCTGGTCCGAGTGGAAAGCATCTTTCAACTTCTGCCTGGCTTGCCTTTGCCAAGGCCTGTTTGCTCCGATCAAGGTGCCGACACCGCCAACAGCGAGAAGCCTGCGTGTGACAGCTCGTGACCGACTCCTGGATGTCCTCAACCCTGGGTATCCACGTGGCTGCAGAAAGAAGCTACCCGACAACGCCTGTTTGCACCCGACATCGCCTGGTTCCAATCTGGTTCCACGGTAGTCACTGGCTAGTGACTTTGAACACTGTCCCCTCTGCTTTCAGGTCTTCACATCTTCAGATCCACCCTTTCATCCACCGGAACTCTTCGCATCGAGCCGCCTGCAGCATCTTCAGCTCCAAGCACCATCGACCAGCGTGACGAAACCCGACACTACTTCGACCCTGTGCACCCGCTTCCTGTGGGTGAGGTAACTCAGCTCCGCCGGTGCTCCTGCACTGGTACACATCCCAAGGGCCTGTGTTTTAAGTTTCAGCTCCGTAGGTCACTCGGAAGGTTCCTAACTTTCTAACTTTGTACTTTTTACGCACCATAGACTTTGCATTGGAAAGTGCGTGCACTTTGAACACTGCACCCGAGTCCCGTGGGCCTCTCCCGACTTAGTCACTGCTAGTCTCGAATAGCTCCAGCGATTCCCCAGGCCCTAGGCCTCTTCACTTTCCTCCTGGTATCTCTTATACCACTTTCTTAGTATATGGTTTAGGTGGCCCCTAGGGCTCATCCATATTGTGCAACTTTTGTGTATTTTAAACTGTCTTGTGATTTAACGCTTGTGCTTCTGTGCTCATAAAGAGTCCAGGGGATTTTATAGTTAATAAATCAATATATATTTTCAATATATATCTGTGTGGTGTCCCTTTCATTTGGTATTCAAGGGGGTTGTGTATGGTATAACAGCTGGCTTCACATGCCTTTCAGAGTTTAGCCTAAGACTGCTTTGTCCACGTTACCACTAGGATAACTGGTCTACAAGGTTGAATTTTAACCATCATCATAAGGGTTGCTTGGCATGGTACAAAGTGATCACTAAGAATTAGTGAGCATTATATACCAGGCCAACTTCTCACAGAGGGCGTTGTTAGAGTCCAGTCGTGACTGTATTATGCCCTGTATGACTGTCTGCTTTGCCTCCATTGGGAGCAAAGGAAGAACTTTCTTCAATGTCCTGAGCAGTCCAAAGCAGGTGGCGGAATGCTTTGTGGCCTGGGTGTTAAGAGAAAGACTCCTGTCCAGCCATACCCCTAGGCTTTTGATGTTTTCTTTCTTGCCCCCCCCCGGGGGGGGGGGGCAAGACTGGTGGGCCATAATGAGTTGAAGAGGAATGCACTGAAACAAGAATGCTTCAGGAGAACCTGGTGCCCGCCATGTTTCTTAAGCTTTGTTACATACATCATTTGCAAAGCATTGCACATTGCGTGCCACTGGAAACTGCCAAATCAAAAGATGCTACCAGAGCGATAAAAAATATAATTAATAGAATTAAACAGAATTAATATGGCCGCCTCCAGAATATCTGAATTATAATGGGAGTGGATCATGTAGATATATTAAATATATATAAATATGTATAATAGAAATAGCTGTCACTATGTAAGTTCAACCATTGACGCCTGACAGTGACCCACAAAATGTCCTACTTACCAAGAGTCAACAAGCATTGGCATAGCCAATAGGTCTCATCTTTGGGACCTTATAAGAGTTTAGCCATGCAACACTTGATGTTGTTGCACCAAAGATATTGTGCTGGATAAATAAACTCTTATAAAGGTCCCAAAAGCGAGACCTATTGGCTCTGCCAATGCTTTTTTTTTTTTTTTTTTTTTAAAAAAACATTTATAAAGCGCAGCGTGCACCGTACGGTTTCTTGGCGCTAGTGGAGAGTTCGGCAACTGAGACAAAATAAAACCTGTCGTAGAAAAGAGGGGAAATTACACGGAAAAGGCCTGTTTGAAGAGAAAGGTTTTTAGATCTTTACGAAAGAAAAGATAATGAGTGGCAGAGCGGAGGTGATCAGGGAGGGAGTTCCAGAACGTGGGGGCTAGGGTAGAGAAGTTAGTTCCACCCCACTTTTTACGTTTGAAACGTGGGATTTGGAGGAGGGATTTGGAAGAAGAGCGAAGCTCTCTGGTAGGGACGTATTCATTTATTAGCGAGGAGATGAAAGCGGGGGCAGTGCCTTGACGGGCCTTGTTGTTGGTGTAAGCAGGCCAACTAGGGAAAATGGAGGGCACACATGACAAAATGATGGCCCTGGCACAATGGAGGTAATTTTGGACATATTAGGATAAGGGGCACCCATGGCACATTTTGAAAAAAATCGGGGGCAACTTCTGGAGAGCCTCAAGTTTCATTGGCTTGGTACGCAAAGTACAACTTTATGTGAAAACTGCTTTAAACGCACTATTTTACCTATTTTTGTAGGTGGAGACCCTCCCTCCTAATCCCACCAACAGGGGTCCGACTTACTTGTTGCAATTCATGCTATATTGTTCCACCACTTTCAAAAATAATTTCAGCCCTCTAATCTAAGTGGTATCTAAATTGACAGTTGTCTTTGTTGTGTTGATATACTAATAATGTAATTATAATGAAACTTGAGCAATTATTATGATGTCATCATGGTATCAGGGTTATTTTAGGGTCATGTGACAACTTCCTCCAAATACTCGTGGTCAAAGGTCACATGATGCCACTGCCCGTGTTATAATTAGGGTTAACCAGTCTGTGAGTAAATTCGCTAACACTGACATTTTAGTGAATCGACGTCAATGTCCTTCCGTGAGCCGCCAATGACCAGAAATGATATGCTTTTAACATATATGAACTATTTGCACACAAAATACAACTACAGGTAATGTGCCAATTCACATGAGGCACTGGGTTATTTTATTCATTACACAGTTTACGCAATTTTTATATTTTTGCTGTAACTTAATTCGTGTAAAAGACTGTGTGACATGATTTCTTAGGACTCGAACAAGTACATTTATTAAAAGTCCTGAAGACTTCTAATACATGAGGCCTAAACATCCCAGCAATCTAAACATTAATTATTTAACTTACCTAAATCCACTACATCCAAAGAATTTAGCAGCCGTCCACACACCCAGTTCCAGGAATCCTATGCGCAAGTCATGAATGCCGACCACTGTCAGCTTCTTCCCTATATAACCACTCCTCCTTGACACTGCCAGGTGCTCCCTCCACAGGCAAGTAACCGACTCAATTTACACCTGCAAAAAGAGAACGAGGGGAGAAATGTCAAGTCAAGCGTGTGCGACGGAAGAGACCCTTAGTGAAGAGAAAAAGACTTGCAGGAAGGAGTCAACACCTCTGGAGGTTACGCCACAGCCTCTTTCTGGCTGGACATAGGCATCAGTGTTGCTGAACTGTCTGTGCACACACACAGCTATAGTATGCCACAGATATGGGTGTCTGGGTCTTAAAATGTTTGCAGCATGATTGGAATGGTCTACTGGCCCCCAACCATCTTTGCCTCAGTGCTGCTCCCCTCTCCCACCCCCACCTGTGCTGGCCTGCCCTACGGCTCCAAGACAATACTTTTCATTGCAGCGCCGCTGCGATGCAGGCAAAAAATCAATTGTGCAAATAAAGGCCATCAATAACTGTGTTGAGCTTGTAACAGATGCTGATTAGTACTGGAGCTTCTAAGTGTAAACCCTGAACAAACAGCAACTTAAACAAGCAACAAACACGAGCGCCTCGCGCAGTGGCGGTGGCGGGTGGGGGTGGAAGAGGAGGGGGGCGGGCACAAATAACTCGCGGGAGCGATTATTGCGAACAGATGGGCCGCGCGCTCCCGTGAGTGAATCTCCTGATGTGCACGCATTGCCATTGAAGGCAATGGAAAGCGTGCAAGTGCTTGCCCCAAAAAGGAAGTCAATTACATGAGGTCCCCTCCTATGCAACGCATGCGAGTTGCGTAGGACGAGACCTAAAAAGGAGACCTTGAACTTTAACTCCAAGAGGCTAACCCCCTAGAGTTTACCTCAATAGCCATACAAAATGAATTTAAAAAATGGAAAAAGACCACAGAAAAAGGCTTCATTGCTATTCCATAATTTGCAAGGTTTTTGATGAGAAAACAGATCAAAGCAACTCATCACTGAGGCCTCTTGAACCTGGGCAGTAAGCTTGATGGGGCAAGTAATGGGTTAAACCTAGCAATTGTATTGCTAATACCGGGGTGGGGGAGGTGAGTAGGGAGAGGATTTGGGGTCTGGAACCGTGCCACTAATACTTGGGCCCCATAGCAGTGAATATCAAAATTACAGTGAGATTTCCTATACATTAATTGGAAAATGTTGTTGCAGTTTCTTACCTATTTTATTTTAAAGGCCCTCCTTATTTTAAGATACACACATGTTACTTGTCGAATAGCAATGGCTATTAGCATTCAATTTGATTGTCAAAGCTTAAGCATCCTTTACAGTTCTTATGTTTTGTTGAGTTTTTTCTCACCACGAGCAAAGAAGGCAGGTTCTGTTGATTCTTGAGCACTTCCTAGTGTCAAAACATTCAGTCCTCTGTGGTCAAATGTGAAACAAATGATCATCTGTAGCACAGGAGTTTAGGTCCTGATTTAGATTTTGGTGGATGGGTTACTCGTTACAACAAATCGCCGAAATAAAAATCCCATAGGTTATTATGGGATTTATATTTTGGCGGACGCGATATCCGTTGTGATGGAGTAACCCGTCCGCCGAAATCTAAACCAGGCCATTAGTCTAGCTCAAAGTAATGAAATGTGTGTTTGACACTTGTGGTAAAGTTATCTGCCGTGCAAAGTAGGTCCACTATTTTATACTTTAAAAAAAAAAAAAATTTAAACCTTAATTTTAGTGCACACAGCTATTCAGCCTTACATCCCGGAGGCTAGGCAGCAGATCGGAATGTAGTAAATCAAAGTGCAAGAAACAGTATGTCAGAACGAATGAAGGTTAAGTTTTTTTAATTTTTTGTCACAAAAGGAAAAAGAGGGAAAGATACAGAGAGAGGCGCCGAAACGGGCGCTAAGAAAGAATGCAATGAAACCAATGAACACTGAGGCGTAATCAAGGAGCCGGCTAAGCACAATGACACAGTGATAATCAGTACAATAGAGTTACTAAGAACGGTGGGAGAGGGAAACACAGGATAACAAAGATATCGAACCGTCAGTTGGAATCATAGGCTATGGGGACAAGTGTTCTTCCTGTGGAGCGGGTTCTGGAGGTACGCAAATGTCACCCCTGTACTCATTCCAAGCCCCCCATAGTTTCTGCCATTTTTTAGGTTTACCCCTGGCGACATATACAGTCTTTTCCCGGAACATACACCAATCCATATTGGCCTTCCACTGTACCACCTTCGGGGCTGTTGTTGCTCCCCACATCTGTGCGATGTCCCGTTTCGCAACCATATTCCCAAGGGTCACCCATTGGGTCTGGGCAATGTTATGATCTGTCGGGCCCCAGATATTCAAGAGGCATCTTCGGGCCTCCGCATGCACTTCCACCCCGGGCACCTCGCTCATAATCATGTGCACTCGCCTCCAATAGAAAGCTATCACATTGCATTCCCAAATGATGTGCATGAAGGTGGCGAGAGCGCCACAACCACGCCTACAAAGGCCATCAGCAGAGTGTCCCATATGTATAAGCCTGGGGCCAGTGACATAGACTCTGTGCAAGATTTTTAGCTGCACCAACCGAAGACGGGCGGAAATAGCGACCTCCTTGGGGGTGACACAGCACACTGCCAGTCTTCCTCGTCAATCTCTATCCCGTCCCGCACCCACTGATCTCTAACCCCCAGGAGGAGGTCTGTGCGAACATTGATCAGCTTCTTATATATCAAGGAGATGCACTGTCCGGCATGTGGCCATCCAGTACCCTATCCTCCAAGGGAGAACTGTCGGGAATCACCTCACCCTCCGGCATGGCGGACAACAGCGCATGTCTCAGCTGAGCGTACCGGAAATATTCCGTCTCACCCAGCTGAAACTCTGACTGTAGTTGGGTGAAAGACTTTACCTCCCCTCGCAGCAGCATGTCCTCCACCCTGGAAATGCCGATCAAGTCCCACTTATCAAAGCCTTTAGTGTGCCATAGCCTACCCAATATGTCAGAATCATAAAGTGGGGTCACCTTTGTAAGCCTGTCTTTCCACCCCTGTGCCTTTGTGATCGCTCTCCAGATGTGTATCGCAGTTTTCGTTGGTCCAGACATCCGCCTATCAAGAGACCTTGTGTACAGTGCCCTATGATATTTCCCGCCACCCAGGAGCCACCGATCCATGGCGTACCCCGGATTGTCCACTGGTCCATATAGGCCATGATTAGTGGCTGCCAACTGAGAGGCCCAGTAATATCTTCGCACGTCAGGCAGCGCCATCCCCCCATCATACCACGGGAGCGTAAGCTTCGTGATAGCAATGCGGGGCCGACCTTCCCAAAGTAGGGCGCGTTGCAAGCTCTCAATCTCACCAAAGTATCGGGCCGGGACCGGGTCCTGAGTGTTTTGCAGGGCATAGAGGAATCCGGGCAAGGACATCATCTTGAACAGCGCCGCGCGCCCAAGAAGAGAAAGCGGAAGTTTACGCCATCCCTCCACGTCTCGCCGGAGGCGGAGAAGAGGGGGAAGCAAATTATTCTCATAGCGCGCTTTAGGGTCAGCGGAGATATAGATCCCCAAGTATTTGAATCCCCGTCTCGCCACTTGTATACCGCAGCCTCTCGGGAGGCGAGGCGTCCCCCCTTTCAGAACGTACAAATGCGACTTCGACCAGTTAATAACCAAGCCGGAGCACTGACCAAAAAGTCGTAACACGTCGCAGGCCACAATGAGAGACTTGCAAGGGGAAGTGAGATACAGAAGGATGTCATTTGCATATAACAACACCCGGTCCTCGAAGTCAGGGGACCATCGGATGCCATGTAAGTCAGGGTGGTTGCGTAGCCAGGCCGCCAATGGTTCGAGTGCAAGCGCGAACAAGAGGGGCGACAGAGGACAACCCTGCCTGGTGCCCCTCTGAAGAACAAAGGGTGCCGAAACTCGACCATTGACCGCTACATTAGCCAACGGATCGGCGTACAGAAGTTTGACCCACCCTACGAATTCCGGACCGAAGCCGAGCTTCGCCAACACTGCCCACAGGTAACTCCATTCAAGGGAGTCAAAAGCCATCCTGGCATCCAACGATGCCAGGACAGCCGGCTCCTCAAGCATGTGGGCCCTAGCCAGGGCTCCGTGAAGTCTCCGAAGGTTAAGAGCAGTGTTGCGGTGTGGAATAAAGCCCGATTGGTCCGGGTGCACTAAGTCGCCGATGACGCCAATCAGTCGGTTGGCGAGCATTTTGGCTAGAATCTTAGGCTCCGCATTTAACAGAGAGATGGGGCGATACGATCGGCACAAATCTCTTGGCTTCCCTTCCTTATGGATAACCAGAATGGTGGCCAACCTCTGGTCTTGGGGAAGCATGCTTGCCTCCCGCGCCTCCAGGAACATGTTCCGCAAATGCGGGGAAACTACTTCCGGTTTGATTTTATAAAGTTCCACAGGAATGCCATTGGGGCCAGGCGCCTTGCCAGACCGCAGGGAGCGAATGGCGAGGGCAACCTCGTCCGCAGTAATGTCCCTGTCCAGATCGTCACGATCTGCCTCCGACAGGCACGGGAGATCAATGTCTGCCAGGAGAGCGCGAGAGTCGGCCTCAGACCGGTCCGAGACCGAGGAGTAGACGCCCCGAAAGTAGTCCGAGAACGACTCAACGATTGCCCTCGGGTCAGTGACCAGCAAACCGTCATCCCCCAACACCTCCGGGACTACGCGACTGGTTCTCTCCTTCTTATCAAGCCAAGCCAGGAGCTTGCCCGCCTTGTCACCGACATCATAGATCCGGCCCTGTTGTTCTCTACCCATGACGATAGCAGCGTCAGAGGCAAGATCGCGGTATTCCAATTGCTTAAGAGAGAGGGTATGAAGCAGCTCGGGCATGGGGCCCACCTCCAATTGAGAGTCCAGCTCCATGATCTCAGCCTCAATGCGGACCATGTCGGCGTCCCTGTTCCTGCGAACGTCCGCTGTGAGGGCAAAGGCCTCACCTCGCAAGACCGCCTTAAACGCCTCCCATAAGGTGGCGGCTGATGTAACCGACCCAACATTCTCAGTGAAGTAGAGCTTAATAGCCTTGGCCAAGAGTCCACGCGTCTTTGGATTCCGAAAGTACCACGGGTTGACCACCACAGGCCGCTCGGCAACCACAATGTTGAAATCGAAGGACACCCACACCGGGGAATGGTCCGAGATGCCCCTTGCCAATAGGCAGGCCTCCGAGATCGCCGGCGCGTGGGCAGCCAAGGCAAGGACATAATCTATTCTCAAGAGGCTACCATGTGCTCCAGAATGGAACGAGTATTGGCGTTGGGTGGGATGCAAGAGTCTCCAGCAATCGACCAACCCCATAGTATCAAGGAAATTGGGCAGCCACAATTGTGAACTATGGAGGTCTCTAGGCGGATGTCTGTCCAAGGTCTCTGAGCGGACCGAATGAAAGTCACCTCCCACAATAAGCAACCCCGCAGGCAGGTTCAAAATGGCGCTTCCAAGGTCCTGAAAAGTGTTGTTTTGCAGCCCCGGGGGAACATAAACCGAAACCAGAATCAAGGCACGCCGCTCCCACCGACCTGCGACGGCAGCATACCGCCCCCTCTCGTCCACGATAGTGGAGTCAATCTCGAAAGGGAGAGACGTGCGCACCATAACACCCGCCCCCCGGGACCCCGAAGAGAACCCTGAATGTGCCACCATCTTGAAACCTTTCCTGTTGAGCGCCCGTCACGTATTCCCCACCAAGTGTGTCTCCTGTAACAGAACAACATCAGGCATATGTCTTTTGAACAGTTGCAATACCACCCCTCTCTTAATACGATCACCCAAGCCATTAACATTCCAACACAGGACTTTCAATTTCCTACCCCCCATCGTCGTACCTCAAGTTTTCGCCGACCCCAAAGGACCCCACCGATACATTAAACGAATCAGAGCATACAGTACATTGCCTAAGAGAAGGAAGAAAGAAACAAAGAAAACACACAAAACCAGCCCTCGCACCACCCCCCACCCTGCACCACTGCAGTAGACTAAAAAGCCCCCCCAACCAGCAGTGTGCCTGTCGCCCCATAAACTAAGCTACAAGAAGACCCTAGAGGAGAAAGGAGATCACGTAGTCCCCCCCTGCCACCCTCCATGGAAGAAAAAGGATAGACCCAATAAAGTGCAACAGCTTGGCATTATAGGTCATAGTCAACAGGCACACCAACCGACAAAGTTAATGTGAAAAGTACTACTCCTGATGATCGGGGCCTCCAGAGGCACCTTCGGAATGTTCCTCCTGTTCCTCGCGTCGGTGCGGCAAAGTGTCCAGCCAGTCACTCGCAGTCTCGGGCATGTCGAAAAACAGAGCACCGCCATCACGTTCAATGCGCAGTTCAGCGGGGAACATCATGGAGTATTTCAGCCCCAAGTCTCTGAAGCGCCGCTTCACTCCCGCAAAACTTTGGTGCTGTCTCTGAACAGTCCTAGTAAAGTCCGGGTAAAAGTTAACATCCGCGTTCTGGAACTTGAGGGGCCCATGTCGCCTCGAAGCCTGGAGGATCGCATCTCGATCTCTAAAGTTGAATAGGCGGGCGATGATGGGTCTCGGTGCAACGCCCGTCTTCAGAGGACCACCCGGTATTCTATGGGCCCGCTCGACCAAAAAGAAGTGGCTGAGGCCCGCCGGGGCCAGATGAGTCTTGATCAGGTCCTCGACAAAGAGGTCGGCGGCCGATCCCTCCGCACCCTCCGGTACCTCAATAATGCGCACGTTCTGCCGCCTGGCACGTCCCTCAAAGTCCTCCAGCCGCCTTGAGAACAGGTCATTGATGGACCGCAGATTACGGACCTCCGTTTGCAGGTCCGAGACATCGGTCGTGAGGCTGGCAGTTTTAATATCAAGCGATTTCTCTCTATCGTTTGTTTTGCCAAGGTCGGCCCTAATCAAGTTGAGGTCGATCGCCAGGGTGTCCACTTTGTGCGCCAGGACCTCGTGCTGTTTGTGCATCTCTGTTCTGATGCCAGCGATAGCCCCCATGATGTCACGGACGTGGGCTCCGACCCGTCGGGCGAGCCCGCACGTAGAGAGTCTTTGGATTGAGCGGAAACAGTTGGCGAGGTCCTTTGCTGGGCGTACCGGTCGATCTTGTTGGTCTGAGGTTGGACCGTCTTCCTGCTAGCCCGGTTCACCGTTCTATCAGAATCCCCCCTGCCAGCCATGTTGGATCTAGGCAGAACAAAGGGTATTGCTCCATTAACACTTCAAGCACTCAAGCGAATGCGGAGCGTAGCCACCACAAATGTCCAGTCAGCAACAGGCCACTCCGCAGCTATGTTCGCTCCGCCAGCCGAAACAGGAGGCGCTCACTCAGCATATCGATCATGCCCTGCGCCATCGCAGCCGTCGGCCATCTCCGGGACAGTGGTGCACCCCTGGCACCGGATTTCGACACGACGTAACTTCGTCCAGGAGTGTCGGATTTGGAAACGGAAAGTGGATCCCGTGTCTACGACCATTCACCAATTAGAATCCACCACCGTGGATCAAGATTTCTTCCAGGATTTATGCGGAGGGTCGGAGGGTCTCCGGAGCTCCGAGCTTACGCGGCCATCTTGCTTGCCCGCGAAGCTCCTCCTATTTTATACTTTTTTATGTACATATTTGAATTGATGGAAATCCTCCACAAACAAAATACAAAATCACTTATATATTTAACTACTCTTCCAAGCAGTAAAAACATTATATATTTCATCTAGTAAGGTTTCAACCTTTGCATTAGTCAGGGTAAACTCAAATTAGGATCTTAGGAGAGTTCCCTGCATGGTAAACTGATGTACCTCCCTGCCCAGAGTAACACAAGTGCATATAAAAGTGGTATCCTGATTTCGTTTTGGCCCCAGCAAACATGCAATCCAGGGTTCTCGCTGGCACCTAGGCTGAAAATTGACCACAAGACCTAGCGCCTGTTCTGAGATGACAGGTGCCAGAAGCATATACTCTAGCCAACACAAAAATACTGCCTGTGTCCTTTGTGACATGCACTGTGAACTGTGCTTTCAGCACACCTTTTTTGAATCAATAGTATTGGACGGGTCTTATTACCTGTTCAAAGTGAGAGGGTGGTACTTACAGGCTCGCTTGTGTAAACTTCATTTTACATGCCATACCCAGACATTGCACTTACAGTCCTGAATGTCTGTAGAATCCATATATATGTACAGTGAATTGTAGCTGGCTGGACTCAATGTTGTTTATGGTTTGTGAATGCTAGGCCAATGGGATGCAATGGGATCACATTGCCACTGATTTGAAATGGCACAAAATGGAGGTTGTGATACAGCTTCCTGAGATAGTGGATGTATATTGCTATATTGCCTGCGTTCCTGAGATAGAGGGAGTAACCCCAAACACCCAAGTGTAGAGGGATGGAGAATGGGTTGCCTTTAGAAATTCATGGTATCTTTTTTAGCAGAGGAATGCTGATTAGTCCTTCCTGAGCACTGTTATTTGGTTGATGGTTAGAGAATTATTGGCGAGTCAACAGATTCATATGTTAGAGGGAGAAATGTTTCTGACAAGGACCTAGTCCTTTTCTATTACCCTTGAAGTGCGCATCCAGGAAAGCTGATGAGAGCCAAGTGCAGAATTTCACACCATGCTCTTGCTAAGGGTGCTCCTACTTGGAGCCAGCCTCATCCCTACCAATGGGAAAGTGGTCTTACCTGGCAACCCAGATCTCTAAGCAATCACTGTGCACCAAGCCCAGAAAATGAAATGTGAAAAGAAATCACATCAAATGTAAAATGGCTGATCTCATACGAATCTTCACTTTCCTAATATGTACCATCACATTTACCCACAGACAGAGAATGGGTGAAACCCTTTGATACATCAGCCCCCTTTTCTAGTGAGTCAGTATTGATAGTAGGTGAATTACTAAACAGCCCAAGCTTTAAACATTTATTGAAAGGTGTAGTAACAGGTATATGTGAAAATAGCTCTGTCACCAAGCATCTGGGACAGTGGTGAAAACACAAGTCATTTGGAAAACATGGAACGCACTGTCACTTGTAATGCTACTGCAAAACGTTCTTACCAAGTTTGACAAAGATTGGAATAATATTGTTTGTATTTGCAGTAATTCAGCTACGTATTTGAAAAAGTTGTGTCATGACCTAGCAAAATCAATACCTCAGCTGTAGTGCTTCCCTGTAAATAATCCTTGCCACTTGCTAGAGTTAATGAAGAATGATATTGACTTTGTAGTCCATTCTTGTGCACTGCTTTGTTATGTGTGGGAACTAATACTCAAATATTTCTCATGTTGTGCTTTGTGTGGCTAATTTTTGTTGCCTTAGGGTACCCCTGTTGAAAGTATATCTGGGGAGCAAGTGCTTTATATAAGTTGAGGGTCATCCATGCACGAGCTCTGTTTAAAAAGGTTCCCTTATCTTCCCCCAGTAAAATTTGTAAAATGGCCTTCCAGACCAGTTTTTTGAAGTTATGATGGCCTATCTGGGCATCCCATAGCCCCTTGAGTTTGGTGGATTCCAAGGCTAACTAAAGATAGTCTCTGGCTTGGGAATGCTCCCTGTGCTGTTAATCGTGCCACAACAGATGGTTAAGCGGGTGAGTGGGGGCGCTTCTAATCTTAAACCGGTACAAAAGGGGGTGGTGATTAGGCCTGGGCGTAGTTCGTGTAGCCGCACTCCGCGGAGCTCCGCGAAGATGCAGTTGCACTCCGCGAACTCCGCATAGCTCCGCGAACATGCGTAGTAGCTTGCTTGACCCGTTCGCGAGCCATTTTTCGTCTTCGGGAGCGCCGTGGAACTCTGGAACCTGCTCGACACCACATCTCCAGACGTCGCCTTCCTCACAGAAACATGGATGAACGCCTCCTCAGCGCCCGACATCGCCGTTGCCATCCCGGACGGATACAAGATCACCCGGAGAGACCGCGTCAACGAGACAGGAGGAGGCATCGCCATCGTCCACAAGAACACCATCCGCATCACGACCAACTCAGACGACACCCTCACAGGCGCTTAACATCTTCACTTCCAGATACACACCGACCCCAAGACCATACCCAGAGGCACCCTCATCTACACACCCCCAGGACCTCGCACACAATTCAGCGAAGACATCGCAGACTTCATTAGCCCGCACGCCCTCGCCTCCGCTGACTACATCCTCCTAGGGGACCTCAACTTCCACCTGGAGAACAACAACAACAACACCACCACCACCCTGCTGGACAACCTCACCAACCTCGGACTCATGCAACTGGTGAACACCCCTACCCACTACGCCAGACACACGCTTGACCCAGTCTTCTCCTCCAGCAAGTACATCTCCTTCAGCCACTCCACCGGACTCCACTGGACAGACCACAGCTGCGTCCACTTCAGCTTCAGAAAGACCACGACTCACCACCACCCGCAACAGGTTCCCCGCGCAAATATCTCCAAAAGTTGGTAATAGGAGATAGCGATGTTAGCGACTGTTTTCAGTCGCAAACATCTTGGCACGCCCACTTTGCATATCATTAGTGATAAATATCACTGACATGCAAAGTGGGGCCCAAGATGGTCGCTATCTCCTACTAGCTGTCGCTAACTGGTGTTAGCGACAGCTAGGTAATAGGGAGATAATTTTATCTCCGCTTTCTTGGCTTTTAAAGCCAAAAAAGCGGAGATAAACCCCCTTGATAATATGCCCCTGTGATCTTGGTCTTGATCTTGTAAGTAGACTTTGAGCATGTCCTCCCAGTCTTGAATATCCTTTCTGATCTACAACTGTTAATCCTGGATCCTCTGTTTCACCTCTTTGGTGAATGGGAAGGCTCCCATGGGTATTTAAGGGGAGGTTTTCTATTGAGTTTTTGCTTCTTGGATCATTTTCCTTGTTAAAGTTGTTATTGTAGTTATTGTGATTGCTACTGTACGTACTGTTTTTTGTGCTAGTGATGTTATCGGTGCTGATTTATTCGTCAGCTTGACACCTAGCATGTTCTTTGGTGGCTCTCTCTACCATGCTGTTATTATTGGGGTGACCTCCATCACTAGCAATATGTTGTAATATTGGTTCTGAAGTTTCTGAGATTTCTGAGATTTCTTTTAACAAGTGAACTGCGGGCGGGTTTCCTTGTAATCTGCCTTGTTGACTAGTTTTTGACGGAAAGGATCCTAAATTCCCAAGCGTTTCTGGAGTTGTTATTCCTGTCGTTTTTGTCCTAAGCCCACCTCGTGATTGAGGCTTAGTTTGGGATTGATGATACTCCTGGTTCTCCTGGGATTGGGCCCTCTCGACGTCTCTGGGTTCTGCAATTGAAGCTGATGATTGAGGCTGTAAAGGCAGCAGCGGAGATTATAGGCCTGTAAGGACAGCATTACTTGAGTAAAGAGCCGACCCAATATCCTTTAAAAAGTGAAACTTTGTGTGCATCTTGGGCTGGTTAGAACACATAACACTGACTGATCCTGTCCGCACTGCGGTCTCTCTTTGGTCCTGATCTGTAGTGATGAGTTCAGATTCTGGGCTGTGCTCAACACAGGAGGTTTTCTTTTCTCCACTTTGGCCTGAGCGGCATGGGCAGCATTGCGTCTCTTATTCTCCCTGATCTCATTCAGGACTTTTTGCCGCTCTTATGTAATATTGTGTCGGGGCTATTGAGGGGCCTAGTGAGAACAAGGCTCACTAAGGCTCGCTGATGAAGCTGTGGTAGGTTGTTGTAAGCTGGAAGCTGCAGCGCCACCTTTTAAGAGTCACTCCTTACTGCAACTGAGACCGCGTTGTACTCTCTACAATTTGCAGAAAAGAGAATTTAAAACACCCAGCCACTAGGTGCTCACCTGTTGCGTTTGTGCAAAGTAGTGCATGATGCAGGGTAATGCAGAGTTATCTCGAAGGTAGGTAGAAGTGTAGGGAGAAGTGCTACCAAAAAGTTCTAGTTTGCTTACGGTTATCCTTGAGGGAGAGCGGGTGAAAGGCTAAGAGAAGACTCTAGGGTAGTTTGGCAGTTGTGGACACTGTTTGAAAGGAAAAGGCTGCGGTAGGGTGAGCGGGGCACACAGAGAACTGCAGGCTGCACCTAACCTAGTCAGGCCGCCTCCGCAGTCACAGAGGGCTCTTACTCAGCGACCGCCACTAATGACGGCCGCGCTCCCACTACCAACAAAGCTGTACCGCTCACCTCTCACAAGGTGTCGCAAGGTCCTTTGCTCCCTTTTGTCCGCTTTTATCAGCTTTTATCAGTTTTGACCACTTATCATGCGACCGCATACACCAACAACTGACTGCTGCTCCAATGTCAGTTTGCACTCCTGCAGCAGGATGAATTTCTCAGCTTTCTTGCTTTCAGGGGCTTTTTAATGCTTTTTCAGATGGTTCCTGCCGCTTCCGGTGTAATTCGGGACCCACCTGGCTCCTGCCGTGGCCGAGAGGCCGCCACCTCCGACTCGCTCCCCCTTCGACAACGGAGGCACCCTCGCGGCACCAGCTGCTGCAGGACTGCCCTTAGCGATCAGGGGGACCGGTAATCCCCCCCCCACACACACCGATAACCAGCCGATCGAGAGCGGGGAGAGCGGAAGAGCAGAAGAGGCGGGGGAGTGAAGTGACCGCGATCTCAGCCTCGCAGCCTCGCAGCCTCGCAGCCTCGTAGCCTCGCAGCCTCGCAGCCTCTCGCCACAGCCACCGACAACAAAACAGGAGAACAGGCTCTTGTTACCAGAGGTATAATTTGCTAGGAACTTAGACCAGGTTAGCAGGAACACACATCTTATACAAGGCAAAAGGTGGAGGGTGGCGATGTCAAACAGGACACTTTCCTACACCTACACCTACACTACACCTACACCTACACTGATGGAACTTTGGAAGGAAGCCCAGAACCGGGTCAGCATGGTAATGGTAGGAAGACACTGTTGGCTGGGAGGACGGACAGCTCTACAGTGAGCCAGTAGGACTGAACCAGGTTCTAGTTAGAGGCTAGTGTCGTACAGGAATTTCTTGTTGTCACTGGGCCATGAAGTGACTTTGAAGAGATACTTGAGCATTACAAAGATCCAGGGGAGATTGGATCATGTCAGGTATCCAGAGACGGTACCTGTGAGGAGCACAACTGCTAAGTTAGTAGCGAGGGAATCTTTTCACAGGAAATATTTCACAAGTTGGTGATTTCCAACAGAGAAATCCTTTTCATTTCTTCTTACATGAAAGAGACATGGAAGCAAGATGATGTGGCCTACCTCTTCTGCAGAATGTACTATCAACATACCAATGGATTGGTGTAACACTTTAATAAGACCCTTAAGAGCATGATGGTAATTCTACCAAATAACCTCAGGAGGAAGGGGGATCTTCTCTTGTCATGGCTATTGTTCACCTGTAGAGAAATTCCACAGAAGGGATTTGGTTTCAGTCCCTTTGATCTTCTCTTGAGACACATAGTGTGTACACATTCACCTTGCTAACAGAAGACTAGGAAGTAAGCAAAGTAACTTCTCAGTCATCCCAGAAAAATGTGGTAGACTATGTGGTTGGCCTCAGGAAGATGATGCTGCAATACAAGGGTGTGGCCAACAAAAACCTTCAGGCCAGTCAAGAGCTAATAGAGCAATGGTAAATCCAGAAAGCAATGCTGACTGTGTACCAAAAGGATTGGGAGGTGTTGGCACTGAAACTTATTTATCCCACAACATTGGAGTGTAGGTAGTGTGGGCTGGTCTACTGATGTGGTTTCTGATGTGGGCTACTTGGTGGGCAGAAGTGTAACACAGGAACGTGGGTGTTTCATGTGAACCCACTGAAGCCATACCTCTAATGAGATTTTCCCATGAACATTCTAGCAATGGCAGAGGAGATTGGGGACCACCGTAAACCACTCCTTGACTTGTGGCACAGTGATGAGAAAGACATCTCTGTAGAAATGGTACAGAGTGGCCCTGAACTGACTCCTAGACAGCAAGAAGAATGTAGAGAGGTCTTGAGATGATTTTCTTCATTGTGTCTTGCTGACTCCAGTGTTGACATCAATCTGTGCACATGACAAACACCTGGAACAGCTTGCTCATAAAAAAAGGATGAACAGAATGTCAGAATGCCAGACCAGGTACAAGAGTGCCTAAAAGCAGAGGTTGCTAAGATATTGGACCTGTGAGTGATTGAGCGCTTTGTTAGTCCATCAGTATGCCCAGTCGTGTTGGTTCCTAAACATGTATTGATAGAGGTAAACTTGCATGTGGACTGTAGGGCTCTTAGTAAGGTGGTCAAGGCTCATGCACAACTGATTCCCCAAGCTGACGAGCTATTGGACACTAAACAATAGTTCTCCTTATTCATCAGACATCATATGAAGAAGTTTATTGATTCAAATCATTTGATATCAAAATAGATAATAAAATATGGATGCCCAAATCAACTGCAACTTCTCAACAAAGACATAAAGTGGGTAACACATTTCACAGCACTATAGGTATGTTGTTGCTTCCTCAGGGCTTAGAATTATCTAATCTATGCCAAGTTAATAACAATAATTATTGTTTTAACATTAGTTTGTACAAGTGAATAAAATGACAATTTGAAAAGAGTGAAAAGGTGAAAGAAAAGATAAATGGATAGTAGAGAGATATCACAGATAGATGTAAGAAAGGAAAAGAGTCAACCAACATATTACTTCTAATTCTAATGGCAATTTAAAAAATAATCAATTAACATCACAATCTTCACAGGACTCTTTCATTTTTTGCAATATTGACAATAGATGACTATATATTTGGCCACATTACTGCAGAATTTATTATAGTCGGATACTAGGATGGAAAACAATACGACTAATTGGTGTATATAAGGGAGAACCATGGCAGGCTAGAAACCTAGTGAATCATTATATTCAATCACACAACTGAAGAATGCTGTAATGCTACGGTTCATAATGTGGTTGTTTATCCCTTACCTGGAATCACAGAACTCTACACAGGATCTCAGGGCCACTGGGTCCAGACAGTGATTCCGCATACCCTACCTGGAAACTGTGTATAAAGGTGGGACCCATACTTTCAGACTTTGTTCCCATTCCATTCTTCTTACCTGAACAAGGGTAGGGGTACTCTGCATAATACCAGAGAACTGTTGTTATTCAGAGCAAGTATTGCTCACCCAGAATTGAGGGAACTTCAGCTCAAGACTGCATATGTACTTAAGATTTGTGACTCTGACAGAGAACTGGGAACCTGCCTGCTAGGATGGGAAATGGAGTAATACGTCCAGCAGGAGCTGTTTAAAGGAAAAGCCCAGCCGCTGAATCCAGAGAAGGGAGTGGACCTTGGGAAATTGACTGTTGTGGAAGTATTTCCAGAGTTAACCCAGTGCAACCAAATGTTTCTCAGGCTCCCTGTGTGCCCAATCTAAGCCAATGTGAACTTGCAACTCTCCGGGTATGCCCTCTCCAGTGACCACCAAAGAGGAAAACCAGAGGATCTGCTCAGACTCTACCTTTGCAGCACCCTGAGGACCACAACCCTGCATACGTACTAGAGGGAGGAATTCTCCAGTTGTGATTGCAAGTAATCGAGTGATCTGAGTGCCTTTGCCTGTGCAACTGTAGTTTCCATCAGCCTGACGCAGACAGAAGGTAGTGGAACTGCCCAAGCGAGCCCCTGGAGTATGATTTTCCTGGGCCATACAATTGAAGGCTGCATACATGCACTTGGAGATCCAAAGTGAGATTCACCTCAGGTAATGCTACCACCTGAACAGAACATTGACAGAGAACTTGGCTAACAGATTTTAGTGAGACTTTGTTACAATTATTGAAAGTCACTTAGGAAAAGTGCCTAGTCAAAGCATACAAACAGAGGTACGGGTCACGGAACTCAGGAAAGCTACTCTATTTCACCATGGCTAACATGTATCTGTACATTAATCTAACAGCTTTTGTTTGTCTGTAAATATCAGTAGAATAACCTCCCTGTAGGACTGCACATTCCTTGTGTATAGCAATGAGTTCTGGTGTGATTAAAGTACTTCTCTTTTTCTTGAAAGATAAGCACTGGGATGGACTATCGCTCATTTTGTCTATTGTTTGACTGCTTGAGTTCAGAGTCTTTACCCCTAAACTACTTTCTTAAGAGGCCTTGGCCTACTTACCCTCGCTACCCTGAGAGTCAAGTGCAAAAGGGGTGTACTTGGCCCAGTTTTCAGAGTCATAGTTGGACCAACCTCTGGAGATCCCAGTGCACCACACCACCAAGGTTGAGACCCAGAACTCCTGCATGCAATATGGCCCCTTGAATGGTTGTGACATAAGATGTAGATATATATATCACTCCCCATACATATATGTGAGAAATTTGGTTGTTGGTTGACAAGGGTATGAGTCCTGATCAAGCAACAGCCACAATCCCTTGCAGGGTGAACCACAAAACGCGCCCCTAAATGAACCTGTGCTTTACCCGGGGGTAGCTTGTCATACAAGCAGTCAGGTTCAATTTAGAGACAATGAGTAAAGTATTTATGCAACACACTAACAGTAATAAAGTGAAAGCACAACACAGGAAAAATACCAAACCAATTTAGAAAAATAGATTCAATTTGAATAAATAATTTTACATCTAAACCACAATCATCTAATAACTAAAACCGGAGCTATTGATCTCGCTATATGTCAATATAGCACAAAAAAGCTAAAAGTGCTAACAGGGATAGCTGGTTGCTCTTGTCTGGGAAAAAGTCAAAAGTTCAGGCCGACTTTAATGGAGCGCGGGCCATTTCCAGCAACAAGACTTGACCCACTGAACAAAAGTACCTTGGTTCTGGATGAGTCGATGTCGAGGATGCCGTCAACGGGGTTGAGATGTGCATTTGAGGCTATGTATCGGCTCCTATCAGTAGGAAAGCTGTGATACAGAGCTTCAGTGTCATCATTGAGGCTGCCGTTGACGGGGGTGTAAGGACCTTGCTCTGGCTAGAGTGGCTTGCAGTTACATTTCTGAAGGTGCTGCATCACCTCCGATCCACACAGCAGCGTTGATGTGTTGGTGCTGACCTATGCAGTGTTATCGATGCACCTGTTCTGATCTCCACAGCAACAGCAATACTTTGGTTCTGCTTGTGCAAACACCTTAGGCTTGCTTCCAAGTCTCCAGGACTGGGGTAGTACCACTTGGCAGGGTCGACTCATAGATGGCACAGCCCAAGTGCAGAAGCACGGTGGTTAGAAGTCTATTATGTTCCTGAGACTTCAGATCAGGAGGCCAGCCAACTAGCCCTTGGAGTCACTCTGGGTTTTGGGGTCAAGTGATGCAGGTCAACTCATTAGTAGTACACCAACTATACTAATTTAACTTCTGCGGTAGCTTGATATATGTGTTTAATCCTTATAAACTTTTAAAAACACTCTGAATCATTGGATAATGTCATGAGTGATGTCATTTGAGATGTCATCAGTGATGTAGTGAGTGATGCCACGGCCTATGTAATGAGTGATGTAACGTGAGGTCAGAAGCAGTGCATTGTGGGGACGTAAGTTATAGTTAGCTAAGGTAACTATAACTGCTGAATTCCTATGGTTTTGTACAAGTGAAATATGAGCCTACCTATACCATCCCTGTAACCTTTGGTTTTTCAGTGAATTTACATGGTTTTCAAATTATATTTCCTAACTATAATGTCCCTGTAACTTTTGCTTTTTTCAGTGAATTTCTAAGCTTTTTGTAATGTTGTTTTAAATATAATGTTATTGTAACCTTTATTGTTTTGTGAGTTTCTAAAGCAATGAGTGTGTGAGTGGGTGTGTGAGTATCTGAGTGGGTCTGTGAGTGGGTATATCAGTGTCTGAGTGGGTCTGTCAGTGGGTGTGTGAGTACCTGAGTGGATGTCTAAATGTCTGTGTGCTGTGTCAGTAGATGTGCGAGTGACTCTGACACAAAGGAACATCACCTGCCCTTTTATCCACTGTTTTGTGCAAAATAAATACCCAAGTGGAGTACTTTCTACTGGCGAATTACTATGTGCTACCTTCTTGGGTAAATGTCCAGTAGGTATTCTATACTACTGCTGACTATTTGAGAAAGAGGAAATGTCACTAGTGACCTTGTGTTCGTTTTGGCAATGGGATTGTTCCTGGTGCTTCTTTATCCAGAAATATGTGAAACATGAATCCTCCTATAGAGAAGACAACAAGACTACAAAGAGGCAGACCTCCATCAAACTAGATGAAGTAAGTGCTTCTTTGTTTGATGGAGATGTCCTCATATTCCCTAGCATCAAGAACTCCTCACCATAATTGGCAGGAAATGCCGAGGGGGGGGGGGCACTTGTAAAGCTGTCCATCATCATGGCAACAAGCAGAAAGACCTTTGCACATTACTAAGGTGGACAGTACCAAAAGGGTGAAGCTTCCAAGTGATTTGCATATTTTCATACTCATAGTAATTTAAAGGAAGAACCATGGACTCTGCTCTCAACAAATTGTGCTGCAATAGATCAACAATGCAGTCACTGCCACAAAGGATTTAAGATCGTTTTTCAATAAGGAATTGCAGAGAAATCACACTTGCTTTGCCTTGGCCAAGCCCAGAAGTTAGTATCACAGAAATGGATCTTCAATGGGGGCACATGCTATGTTTATATTTGTAAGAGCCTCCTGCTGAGGTTTCATTTCTGTGAATTGCGTATAAGGGCCAAAAAGGCCTTTTTGTCAGAGGGGGGCCGCACCGCCCCCCACTCTCTGCAGATTTTTTGGAGGAGTTTTATATAGCTAAAACTTGACTGGAAGGTAAAAGAGCGCCTTACATGAGCACCAGTTGTGTTACAGACAGACACATTCATTTTGTTAGGCACGTGGGAGGTTAAGTGATTTGCACAGAATCACAGGATGTTGAGCGTCCCTGCCAAGACTCGGACCTGCATCCCTACATTCAAAGTCGATGGGGGTGGGGAGGCCACATGGCTCCCTGCGGTCCCAGCCTGCGGGTGCTGGCAATGCTCTTGCATGCAGGGAGCTGCTAGAAATGCAGTTCCCAGTGTGTGAAAGAAATCGTTTCATCTCTGCGGGCAGGGAAAGAGCTGAAAACTCCACTTCCAGCAAGTGGAAGCACTTTGACAGTTCCCACTTGCTGAAGTAAAGTGCTTGCTTTTCGTTGGCAGGAGCTGTCACAGTGCTGGTCCCTGGGTCCACTGGTCTGCACAGACCCCCTCCATTTTGATGTATTTATCCCCGGGAAGATGGTGATCCCCGGGAGCTTTTAAAAGCCCAAGGAGGGGGATTAGTATGACCCTCATTCCTTTTTTTAAATGCAGCCCCAGTGAGGTGGTGGTCACCTGGTCCTGGGGTGGATCCACACGGCTCCCTTGTATGTTTATGTAGTCCCTGGAAGGTGGTGGCCCCGGGACACATGTGGCCCACGTTTTTTTAAATAAACATTTACATGTCCCCGGAACCTGGCTCACCCAGGAACTTGATTAAAAACAAGCTTAGGAGACCGTGCTTGCTTTTTTTTTCATTTGTTGCTGCAAAGTTTCAGAATGAGCCTTTTATGCACTTCTGTCATGCAGAGACAGGTCTCAGTGGACGGTCTAGTCCCGACTCACACATACTATGCACTCCTGTCATCCAAGAGAAGGGGGTTACATTTACGTATATTAATTAAATATTACTTTAAAAGAACCCTAGAAAATCACTAATAAAAACAAAGTTTAACGTAACATTATAGGTAGATGTTATAAAAATAAAATAAAAATGTTAACCTTAGAAATTCACTGAAAAAAATCAAAGGTTAAAGAATGCTATAGTTCAGTGAATTTATCAGTGACAACATTACCATTTTGAACCAAAAAAACACAGAAATTCAGCAGTTAAAGTTAGCAGCGCTAACTATAACTTGCACCCTGCCACTCACTGCTTATGACCTCACATATGACAGCGGCCCCTTAACAAAAAATTAAATATAGTTGTTCTGGATACAAAAATCAGTTCCATAAACAGATTCAATAATCAGAGTTTTCAATTTTATTACCACAATTCAATCAAAAATTTGAATTACCCCAGCCGGAATAGTTTCATAAACCAAATATCAAGATCGAAAATAAACAATAAACTGCAACAAACAATGAGAAAAAAAACAATAATGCACAGACAACCAGGTGTTAAAAACTGACAATAAAAGACATATAGACATATGCAGGCAGACAAACAGTGACCAACATTAATATAACACCTTTAGCTCACATCTTATTAAAAGTAAAACACTACTATTTTTTGTTAAGGGGCCGTTGTCTCTAGAATTACTCAAATGCCCGTGGTCCTTATGACCTTTGGGTTTCCCTTGTGTACATATACTCACATATGACATCACTAATGACACATTCTGTGACATAATTTATGACATCACTGATGACATCTCAAATGACATTAATGATGGCATCACTGATGACATCATCCAAGCTTTGTTTTCCCACAAATTGGTCTATAATCTACTATGGAAATAGAGGTCTGACAGTAGGTACAAAATCGCCCAGGAGAATATCAGTCATCATTACTGCCATCACAGACACAACTCCATTAGGTGTAGAAAGCATACATTATGTGCAACATTGACACTATACCAAACACTTTATAGCTAGCTAACAATCAACCACAGATATATAGGAAATCCTCATTGAGTACGGTGTTCAATATGAATACAACTGTTCAGAGAAGTAAAGTTCCTACAAATAGTGAATGGCGGTTCCAAAACAAATGACTTATTATAGACAGATTTTATCTGTATCAAACATATCAAACTCACCAAACCTACATTGAGAAATGAAGTTGTCATTCATAGAGAACTGGGTGCTCTAAACAGTGCTTACTCTAAGGAGATAGTTTACTGTATTCCACACTGTCTGCAAACAGTGAAACTTTCATAAGAAACATACCACAGAATATTAAAAAAGTATCCACAAAGAACACTGTACATATTTTTTAAACATTTGTTATTGCTTTAGAAAAAGACTTATTCAAAGATGAACAAATCCAGAGGAGATCTACTTTTATGGCAGATGAGGCAACCATAAAGAAAAGGAACAGTACATAAGAATTCACAAAAATGTATGTGCAGGGCGGAGCTGGTGCTGCAATATCCACCGTAAATACCTTGTAGACATGATAGTTCAGTAAGTATCCACAAAGAACACTGTACATTTTTTTAAACATTTGTTATTGCTTTAGAAAAAGACTTATTCAAAGATGAACAAATCCAGAGGAGATCTACTTTTATGGCAGATGAGGCAACCATAAAGAAAAGGAACAGTACAAAAGAATTCACAAAAATGTATGTGCAAAGCAGAGCTGGTGCTGCGATATCCACCGTAAATACCTTGTAGACATGATAGTTCAGTAACACTGAAATAAAGCAAGGCACACCATCTCTAGTGCAGATCGGCACACACTGCTACGAAGCACACTGATGACCCATGACCCAAACCTTCACCAACTCAAGAGTCTTGTCTGGTGCATTATTATGTTGCCCTGGAGGCATGGCTAGAGCCATCGGGGACTCCCCAGTGAATCCCTCCACCACCAAAATCCTGCCCTGGGGGTCCAGTCTAGGCCAGGCCAATAGTACTGCATCCCATTCTGACAAGATTGGAACCCTGTGCACCTGTCTGTCCTCCTCCCTTTAGATCGCCTCCTTTTCAATTAATCATTGCCTTCCACCTCTGGTACAGACTGGGGCCCCCAGATGACTTCCAGCACATCGTCAACTGTCTACGTACAAGGATAAATGCCAAATCTGTGAACCTGTCAGTTACCTTATGAGCAGCATTGCCTCTATGAAGGCAGCTGTGGGGTGCCCGCAGAAGTCCTGTCTGTAGCTCTATGGACCATCTATTACAGCATGCTCCAGTAGGGCGGCAGAACAGCTCCAGACCATATGATAGAAGTTGACATCCTCCTCATTACAGTGGGGGAACGTCAAAGAAGCTCCAGGGAACACAGCATGGATAAGCTGCAGAGTGAGATACACCCTGTGCAAAAAATGTAACTGTATCAACTTAAACCTAGCTTAGCGAGATACTTTGGGGGTATTGGTCAAAGTCTTCTTCCAGGCCACATCATCAAAAGAGGGTTCAAGATATTCTACGCAGTGTTGATGTAGCAGAGTCAAGTCCATCTGGGCTCCCTTCAAAAGGGCGTGACTGCCCTCATCCTTTCCATTATAAGGAAGAGGGATCAGAGGCATTTGTGTTCAGTGGTCTCCGCAGATTCCAAGCCTCATCAATTACTTGCCCCTCCTGTCAAGGCCCTATGTATCAGGGAATGCCCAATCAGAAGATCAGAAGACTCTTGCCATTCCAAGAAGGGTGTGACTTCTCCCACAGTAAACATGCCACCCAGTATAGTAAGACCCGCCTCTACCCACGTGTGCAGCCCTCCCCAGTTCCCTGGGGTTGACCAATACTGCCCGGGCAACAAGGTGAGCTCAGATGTATAGGGGGCTATTGTGTGCATCATCTGCAGTGCCCTAGCCCAGACATGTCTCGCTGCCCTAATCAATATATTCTCACCTTGCACCATCAGCTGGGAGTTGGCTTTAACAGAATCCATGTTAAAAGATCCGAAGAAGGAAGGCCACACTCTCAATGAACCAGGGCGTTCCAAAGATCAGAGCACCAACAGGCCACCCACATAGCTGCACATCCACCGGAAGTCACAGCTTCTGTAGAGCCACTCAACGTCTAGTGGAGCCCCAGTACAGAGTCAAGGGAATTCCCCCAAAAATCTGCCTGGAAGTTCTGCTGGCAGAGCAGCAAACCGGTAAAGAAAGCATGGTAGTGTCACCATCTTCGAGACCTCTATCCAACCACTCACCAATAGTGGGAGGGCACTCCAAAAGATAACCGAACATCCTAGCTTAGCCAGAGCGCTGTCATAATTACCCGAAAAGCACTGTTTTACTGTTCAATATGCCAACCCCACGTACGAATGGTAGACTGCTTGCACTGCAGCGCCTGCATGGCCTGAGTGATCCCCGATATACAAAAGCTTATCATCTACATATAGCATAGTAGCGGCTCCTGGTGGGAATGCTACCGGGCGGTGACTTGGGGCGATGCAGCATGCGCAACGCAATTCGTTTTATTGATTTAATTGTCAACTGACCTGCATTCATCCGTATTCCATTGTTTACTACACCCCACCCTGCCCCTCCTCGCCCCACATCACCGCCCGGTGGCACTCCCACCAGGAGCCGCTACTGATATAGCGAGATGCGCCGGGTATCTGCCGCAACCTGGAATGCCCAATTATGTCCCCCCGCCACACCGTCACTGCAAAGGGCTCAATAGCCAGAGTGAACAACAGCGGGGAGAGCTGGCAATCCTGTCTGGTGCCTAGTTCAACTAAGTATGAATCCGATATCACTGATCATATTTTGACCCTCTCCATTGGCTAAGTATATAACAGCTGGGTCAATTTAACAAACTGTAGCCCAAAGCCCATCCCAATCATGGTGATATTGAGAAATTCTCAGAGGAGGGAACAGAACATCTTTTTGATATTCATTGACAGCACTAGAGAATCCAGAGGAACATGCTCATGCATATCCAAGACATGTATCAACTGGCATATATTGGGCAGCATTCTGTGAGTGGGGACAAACTTTGTCTGGTCCGGATGTATTAGCTTACCCACTAGAGGTAAGATCACGTTTAACAGAATGTTGCTCAGTATCCTGTAGTCTGCCTTAAGCATTGCAAGGGGGTGGTAGGATTCCACCAATTCCGGGTCCTTATCTTTCTTTTGTAAAGATACAATCACTGCATCACACAGCGGAGACAGGAGCAATCCCAGCGCCAACGCCCCATTGAAGACATCTGTAATTTAAGGCCCATGGATACTGCATAAGTAGCATGGGACTCAATAGGTAACCCGTCAATCCACGGAACTCTCCCCCATGCAAACTCTTTAATCGCACCCTCACCTTCCGCTCCACTGGCTCTGGGCGCAGAATGGGGGAGTGTAGTCTGCAATATACTGCACTAAATCTTCCTCTTCAACCTCTGTAACTGCAGTATACAATTTAGGTAATACTGAGTAAAAACCCCAAAAATCTCCACCTGTGCGAACACAGTCCGGCCTACAGGATCCTGAATCTTGAGTATTGGTTGTCCCCTAGTCTCCTCTTGGAGGAGCCAGGCCACGATGCTCTCCGAATTATCCCTTACCACGTGGATTCGGCCAACGCCTGCTCTATACTCATACTGCTTCAGGTGTTCCATCAAGCTAAACAGTTTCTCCCTTTCCTCCAACAACTGCGCCCAGCCTTCTGCCGTAGCACCCGGTTTTGGGGACAAACCCTTCAGGACCCACTCCAGTCACTTAGTGTCACCATGCAGCTGGGGGCATTCATCTAACTTAGAGGAAATACAATGCCCTCACACTACCGCCATTCAGACTCAACCGCAAGTGGCGACGACATTCCTGAGTTCTCCAGCCAGTAGTCCTGAATCGCCTCTTCAAGCAAGGCCCAGAACGCCAGGTCCACCAGGAGAGTGAGATTGAATCATCAAGAAGGATCACCAGCCCTGCCGGGTGACAAAAGAAAAGTGCAAAGTAAGGGCTTATGATCCGAATATGTCTGTGCCAAATACTCCGCCTCCACCACTTGCTGTATAATCAAAGCGCAACGTAGAAGTGCATCAGAGTGCACGCCTAAATGTTTAATTATTAATGTTAGTTCTGTGTTCATGAATTGTTGGTATTGTTCAAAACCCTATAAGAAGCCTCAAATGTATTGGCAAGTAGAACAATTTAGTACACATTAGTCTTGCCATGCAGAGAACTCTGTTGCCCAGTTTAATGATTTGCCTTTGCTCTATTACTTTCGCTTGCATATTGTTTCTTTGGGTAATTTATATGCCGCAGCATATTATTTTGCTGATAACTGGTAACATTTCTGTTAGTAACATTAGTACCGTAATCCTAATAATATTTAACAAATTCCTATTCCAATTATTCCTATTCTTATCAATTGTATAGAGCAGAACTGTTACCCAGAGAGTGTCCTGGTGCTGCAAGTTAAACCAACATGCTCCTGGGAAGCCTATAAAGTGTAAAGGTAAGTATTTAGATCCTTAAGAAACCGTAGTAAATTGGGAATACAGTGAAGGGCTATTGACAGTCTGTTCCATAGCGGGCTGAAGAGTCTCTGCCTCTCGTTCGTGTGAGTTTAAACATATGTATGATCAGCAACTTTCTGTCTGGCAGGGTTATAAATAACAGAATTTGTCTTGGAGCTAAATAGGTCAGTCCGATGGAAGGCTTTTTGTACTCAACAGAGAGAGTTTAAAAACATCCTCTTTGGAAATGGGACCCGATGTAGTCTGTCCAGAGCAGCAGACGCAGAGGATCTTTGGGGGCCCTTGGTCGAATGCTTCATAGCGAAGTTTCTGATTCTACTTTCCCTCCCTATTGACCCTTCTTGGTAGGACAGTGCATCAGAATGTTTTCTTCTTTTGGCTATTCGCCATTTCTGAAAGTGAATGTATTATAACGTGTAGACTTGCATGTCTGCATTGAATGAAATAGGGGTGTGGAGATACATTTATGAATGTAAAGATATTACTAGTATGTTTTTACATGTAGGTCCGCATCTTGCTCTGGAGTACATGACTTCACACTTTAAACTTCCAAGTGGATTGGCGCCTCCGGGGTGCCTGGGAAAGTCTCTAACAAATGATAAACCTCAACGGGCCAAACTGCTAGCAGAAGGCTTACAACCTTTAGGCTATCCTGACCACGGGCTGTTGCCACCAATGACAATCCTGTTGGGCTCAATCAACAGTGGCATAACCCTAATTTATTGAATTTGTTTTGCTATTTATTACTGAACATGGTTACTCCTATCTTTTAATCACTTCACATAGGGGCTCATTAGGATTGCGGTAATCCGCATCCTCCGGGCCGGCGGAAGCCACCGCCAGCCCGGAGGATGCGGATTAACCGCTGCGGACTGAAAAAAGACCCCCGCCAGATTAGGATGGCTGGGGGATCTTTTTTCCGTCCGCCACTTTTCCTCCTCGGTCCCCTTCCGACCGCGGCGGAAAAGCTCTAACATGGCTGGCGGTGTCTATCAGACACCGCCAGCCATATTAGGATGTCAGCGGTCCTATGCCTTTCCACTGCAGCATTTCCGCCGTGGAAAGGCATACAGATTTTTCTTTGGGAGCCCGTTGCGGACCCCTAGGGGTGAAGGGGGGATGGGGGGTGCACATGGGGGGTACCTATGGTACCCCCCTGCCTTTGCGTGCACGAAGCGGCAGGCACCACGCGGTGCCTGCAGCTTCGTGCACGCAAAGGAAAACATGGTCTTTTTAACATTGCGGCATCTGCTGCTTCAAGCAGCACCCGCCGCAATGTTAAAAATACAGGATGTGACCGCCAGGGTGGCGGTCACATCCTAATTAGCACGGAGGGACCGCCGCTGCCCCTGCGGACGGTCCCTTCTCCTCTGGGGTGGCGGACGGACGCAGGTCTGTCCGCCATCCTAATAGGCCCCTTTATTTGGATCTCACAGGGGCCACTAGTGAACTAACCAACTTGGTTATCATGAGGCTGACTCCTGTCTATCTACAGCTGCTGCACGCTTGCATTTTAAATCATTGGTGCTCCTATAGCTACCCTGAGTAAGCGATCCTCTTATACCTTCTTCCCCGCAGACCTCCAGAGGGGCTGCTAGTGAACGAACTTGTTCTGCAATACTGGAATGACATCCACTAATAGCTGCAGTATGCATGGACTTGTGACCTATTGCCGCTCTTATAGTTGTCCCCAAAGGGTCTTTTGTGAGCTAACACTGTTGGCATTCTAACGACTATCAGATGCGCTTTGATTTATTGTCGCCCTTTTAGTCACCATGAGTGAGTGATCTCACTATGCCCTTATGTCATTTGCACTTTTCCTGGTTTTATGATATTTTATGATTAATGTCTCCTTGTAAGATTTTAATTCAGTGACTACAAATAAATATTGAATTGAATTGTACATGTAGACAGCGGGATTCACCACCAGGGCAAAGATTCTCCTATTGTAAAGTATGGGGAAAATGTAAAAGATTATTGAACTTTAAACTATATATCTATGTTAAATATTACTGTAAATTAATTTTATTTATACATTTTAAATGTATTAAAATGCTATTAAATGAAAGTTTTAATGAAATATTTCATTAATGTAAACATATTATATTAAATTACAATGTATTATTTGTTTAAAGATGATGCCTAATTCCCATTCGTAAATGGCTCTGGAAAAAAATGTAGTCAAGCAAGCAGAAAATATGGAGGACATTGTGAGCTATGGTGTGCAGTGTGTGCATGGTCTGCATTAATGTTCCCCATTTTGGGAACTAGACTCCTAATTTCATGGTGCAGATTCAAATACTGGATGCAACTGATGATTTCGGGCCGGAGATTTTGACAACACTGCACTGTGCAGCTCATAATAAGACCCATAATGGGGAATAACATGCCGTGATCTGTGTTCCACACTGATACTTACATATTTTTCAGCATTTCAATATCTTTTTTCCAAACTGTAATCATTATGAGCCAGCTGAATTCTGTTAATTGTTCCAGAAGGATTGACGGGCTACCCAAAATGCAGGCCTAGGAGTGCTAAGGCCTAAAGACGAAAAAATATCAGGTGGCTGCAGATTTTTACAATTACTTTAGCTTTAACTAGAGATGAAGTTATCACGGCTCTTCACAGAAAAGCTGTTTTTAAAGAATTTGTAAAGCATAGAATTAACTAGTAGTAACTTGTTGTTGTTAAATGTCCTCCATATTTTCATGTAGGGACCAAACTCTAGTGATAATAGTGCATGGTCACGTGATTACCTTTACTGGCATTAGCACTGGATTTAGCGTCCAGTTGTTAATGAGAGCTTGAGTGGTTTTGCATTGACTTTGCGCCTACACAGAATCAGCAACAATGTGTGCTAGGCAACTCAATGTTATTTTTTCCTTTTTGGAACGTATGTCCTCAGTTCTGTTGTGCTTCAGATTTGATGATGTACGTCCCCTTTAACTTGATCACTGTTTGTAATACAACAACACGTCAGGGAAGCTATGCAATACAAAGAAAATGATTCATTTTATAACAAATCTCTGGACTCTTTGAACCAGACACCGTTCCCCCAAGCATATTGTTTTGCATTTCATAGAAACAGGAAGCAACATACCCATTTCTACATGCGTGAATAGCCACATTCAGCGAAGAAGATTTAAATGAGCAAGTCAAACGCTGGATTAAACATTTTGTGCATAACAAACCACAAAATGGGCATTCATTTTGCCAATTGATTATCTGCATTGCAAACAAACAGAATTGTACCCAAGCATAATTACATGGGAAATTCATCAGCCGGCTGCAAATCTTCTTTTCATCTTTTTGTGAATGAGTTCCTTTAGTTTTAAATTAGTCAGGAGCGTGCAGGGAACAGCTGAAAGGGTTCCAACAATGAACAACTGAGAATTTCTCCGCTTGGCTTTATTTTTGAATTAAAAACTGCGTTTTCTGTGGACAGGCAATTCTATACAACACTTGTATATGATGAATGTGGAATGTGCGCTATAGGATATTTCATGACTGTGGGAATTTATACAGGGTGAAACAATCGCAATGGGAAATATTTGGGGCAGCCGAAATTCTTGAAATATGAAAACGATGATGTTTTAAAGTATGGTACCGGTATTGGCAATCGCTCTCAATGGGTATGCTACCAGACTATCAAGTTTTACTTTCCATGCTGCAAAATTATTGTAGGCATGTCTATGTTGCTTGAGGACAGATATGTGTGTGCATGTGTATATGTATATATATATATGGCGGATTGGTGCTGGGCTGAAACTTAAATAAATCTATTTGCACCACGTTTGGGTCTTGCCTGTTCCTGACTAGCGGTGTGGCTGATCGCGCTGCGCTGCGTTGGACTGGGAACTTCACGTACCTCATATATATATATATATATATATATATATATATATATATATATATATATATATATATATATATATATATGTATGTATGTATATATATATATATATATATATATATATATGAAGAAAGCAGACTCCCAACTGCTATGGTCGCAGTGATAGCGAGCGCGGACCTCAAGAAATCTCCTCAATCCTCAATCAGACAATAGATGAGCCAGACACCAACGTTGTAAGTTGAAGCAGTGCATTTAATAAGCAGTGAAATGTGCAGAGCAAGTGCCCTCCATGACGCGTTTCGCCCCGCGAACGGGGCTTGGTCACATGACGCGCCAGGAGTGGGCGGTGAGTTAAATACAATTTAAAAGCCCAAACACCTAAAGAAACAGGTTGTAAGGGTAAAATAACGACATTGATTGGCAGTGTAATATGCGAGATGTTCTATACATACACAAACTACTTCCACAAATAAATGGAGCATTCGCAACAAAATCAGAGCATAGTGCTCATAGGCGATTACAAATAATATAATATAATTACTTTAAGGAAAAATTGCAAATTATCCATAAAGGAAATCAAACCATTAAATCACTGTGTACATATATATATATACACACACAAACACACACACACACAAACACATATAGACATATGTAGGTTACAGTGGATTTATACGTAAGTAAGGTAGTAAGATTTTAACTTACCTGATAAATATAGAAATTCACTGAAAAACCCCAAAAGTTAAGGTAAAAAAAGCCTCCACCCACTCCAGTTCAAAGTGCCTGCAGACTACTGCTATACCACTACGTAAGACAGTGAATGTACATGGATGCTATTTTAGTTCCTGTGCCCTCTGCTTCACAAGAGTTCCTTCAATGGGTCTAATGCAGGATGAAAGAGTCCGGTGATTTCTGTCCGGAGAGACTGGTATGATAAAGGGAAACTCAGAAGCTGTCATGACTAATAATTTGGGATTGTCCCACCCAGGTCCCCAACACCTTATCTTATTGACTGAACCTCATAAGCAGGCTCAGTCAATAAGCAGAGTAGATATGAACATTATGAGTGCATCGCCCGTGAGAGGGCTGATAGAGCCCTTCCTGCTGGTAAAGTTGGTATTCCCTTGCTCTCTCTGTGCATTGCATGTAGAATGGGCATGGCCACTCAGCACACCTTCCATTCACATGCACATGCAATTCATGCATCACTCCAGTTAGTGGCATCAGACTATCAACTTAGTTAACAACGGTGACGGTGATAGTTGAAAAAAAGTGGTGGACTCTGTTCACTGCACCTCTTTGAGCAAGTCACTGCTGGGGCATAGGCATAAATGTACAAGCAATTCCATGGCCCTTTGTGTGCGCTCACCAACACAATCTTCAATAATAATTCACTGTCAAGCCATCAGTCAAATTGTAGACCTCGCTTCAGGATCAAGCCTTGACCTTAAAGGCGCTGGATAGAATATTTCACATTTTGGATGAACATGACTCATGTGCCTACTAGTTGTCCTTGACCTACTGACAAAGTCAATCGTGGTAGACTATTTCAGACACTAGAACATTATATGGGTTTTTGTGATAAGGTCCTAAGATGGTTCAAACTTTCCTGCTCAACAGATCCCAATTAGTGAAGATTGGAGACTACACCTCTGACACAGCCAAATTATTTCTGTGGTGGTCCTCAAGAGTCTCTTCTATCGCCAACAGTATCTAATCTGCACATGAAGTCCTTACACCTCATCTTAAAAATAAGAGTGAAGATATCACTGCTCTAAAATGCTGCCTGATATAACTTCACACATGAATGAAAGAACATCTTTCTCCTACATTTCCAAAATGTGGATTTCCTCTTTCTTTCAATGTGCTTCAAAACAAATTCTATCACTATCTTTTGAAATCATGCAGATTGAACATTTTTTTTACAAAGCCAACTCCATTTGTCAAATGTGACGGTTCACTGATAAAATATCGAAGTTAAAAACATAGAAGTAAAAAAAATCGATGTAAAAATATAGAATGCAAAAATATCGACTCCCTATTCTTAAACAGGCAAGTACAAAAATATCGGAAAAAAATATCGATGTAAAAAATATAGTTGTACAAAATATCAAATGATTGAGATATATATATATATATTCACTGAAAAAGTCATAGGTTTCAGGCCTTATATAGATAGGAATTAGCATTTAAAAAACCTTTGAAATTCACAGAAAAAAACATAGGTTTCAGGCCTTATATAGTGAGGAATTAGCTTTTAAAAAACCTTTGAAATTCACTCAAAAAACTATAGGTTTTAGGGGTGTTATAGTTAGCTGGACATTTCATCATACAAAACCATTGAAATTGCTCCTATATAGTTAGTTGTACTAACTATATTTCGCGCACCCACAATGCACTGCTGATGATGTCACATATTAGATCATTCATGACATGGTCAGTGACATCATTGATGAAATCTCAAATGACATCACTGATGACATCATCCAGTGAATGTGGTTTGCTTCGTTATTTAAATATGCATTATATATATAGCAATTTGCATTGAAGAATGAGTGGATATATATAAATAAATATTTGGATGGAGGATTTAGTAGCAGTGTAATTGACTGTTTACTTAACTAATTTATAGTGTCTCACTAAATATAGTCGATAGGGACTAAACTCTGTGAATATCTGTATCACTTTGTCAGTTGTTGTGTAAACTGGTTCTACAGTTGGTTACTAGCGATGTGAAAGTCTACATTAGTTATTGATTAGATAACTGAGTATTTGTATGGGGGAGTGAAAGTGTGTGTGGTTCGGTGGGGGGTGTGTGACTGTCCAAAGATGTGTGAATAGTTGATTCAGTAGATATATGAAGTTAAAATTACATGTTCTAACAGTTTGGGTGAGTGAATCTCTTTATGGGTGTAGTGATGAGCAAATATATTTCTCAATGGTACATGTCCAACAAACTAGAAAAATAAAAGGCAGTGTATGTGTCAGTTGTTGTATATAAATATTTATACATAAGACTCAATGATTGTGTGAGTGACTATATGGATAACTATATACTTATAATAATGATTTTATAATTCACTAAGTATGACTTACTATCTAAATGAATAGATGAAGTGGTGTTTGTATAAGTGTGTAGTTAAGTAAATATGTAAGTATGATCCATTGTTTGCATAAGTGAGTAGGATGACTTCATATGTGAATAGGATGTGTGCTCTTGTTTAATGTTGATATAGGTGTATAAGTACTTTTGATAGTGTTCTATTGTACATTGACAGCATGTATGAGTGAATCTACAGGTAAGTGATTAGATGTGTGTATACATCTATGAATCACTGAGTGGATGTTTAGATACTTGTATTGCTGTGACAATGGATTCAAATACGATTCTTTGTATTTTACAAAGAGTGATGAAAGATTTTACTAGTGTATGAAAAGGTGTATGTGATTGTCACGTGGATAATGTCATCAGTGATGTCATCAGTGATGTCATTTGAGATGTCATCAGTGATGTCACTGACCATGTCATGAATGATCTAATATGTGACATCATCAGCAGTGCATTGCGGGTGCGCGAAATATAGTTAGTACAACTAACTATATAGGAGCCATTTCAATGGTTTTGTATGAGTGAAATGTCCAGCTAACTATAACACCCCTAAAACTTATAGTTTTTTGAGTGAATTTCAAAGGTTATTTAAAAGCTAATTCCTAACTATATAAGGCCTGAAACCTATAGTTTTTTCAGTGAATTTCAAAGGTTTTTTAAATGCTAATTCCTAACTATATAAGGCCTGAAACCTATGGTTTTTTCAGTGAATTTGCAAGTTTTTTTTTAATACTAATTCCTAACTATATAAGGCCTGAAACCTATGGTTTTTTCAGTGAATTCGCAAAGTTTTTTAAATGCTAATTTTATTAGCGGATAACGTTTAAATATGTTAATATCCTTGTGGGACCACCTGAGCAGCCCTAGGGGGTCAGGTTGTTTCTACCCTGCCCCCTTTTTTGCATTCTACACGTTTGTTTTTCTGCTTCTTTTGTGCCTCGGTCTACCTTGCACAAGATTAATGCCAACACTTCCTGGTTAGAAGTGTTGACAGCCAATGAGCATGCTGCTTTCCTGCGAAAGGCATGCTGATTGGCTGCCACTGTCTGTCAACACTCCAAACCAGGAAGTGTTGGCAGCCATCTTGTGCCTCGGTAGAACCAAGGCCCAAGAAAGCAGTGAAACAAAGGTGCAAAACACGCAAAGGGGGCAGGGTAGAAGCACTCTGACCCCTTAGGCCTGCTCAGGGGGTCCCACAAGGACCCCCAGGCCCAAAAATATATATATTTTTTGCTTTTCCCCGTGGTACGCTCAGGCTACATGTACATGGCATCGCACCCAGCGCGTACTCCGCGAAATAAAAAAAAAATATTAGTTTTTTTGACCTTCAGTGTTATATTAGGGTGAAAGGAGGTCTGCCACTCTTTCACAAGGATGATGTCATCAGTGATGTCATCAATGATGTCATTTGAGATATCATCAGTGATGTCATGGGTGATGTCACTGACCATGTCATGAGTGATGTAATATGTGACGTCATCAGCAGTGCATTGCGGGCGCGCGAGTTATAGTTAGCTGAACTAACTATAACAGGGGAATTTCAATGGTCTTGTATGAGTGAAATGTCCAGCTAACTATAATATGTGTGAAACCTATGTTTTTTTCAGTGAATTTGCAAGGTTTTTTAAATGCTAATTCCTAACTATAACCTGGCTGAAACCTATGGTTTTTTCAGTGAATTTCTAAGGTTTTTTTAAATGCTAATTCCTAACTATAACGTGGCTGAAACATATGGTTTTTTCAGTGAATTTGAAAGGTTTTGTAAATGATAATTTTTAAATGTATTAAATGTTATTTTTTTTATACTGATTTACTACATTATTTTAAAATATTTATTTTTAGATATTTTATTTTTTAAATTACATTACATATTTTTATATAAATTAAAAAATAAATGTTTTTAAAAATCTTGAAATTGTAATATATATATATTTTTATATTTTTTAATTTTTATATATTTTATATCGCAGGCAATGATATACTATGGAAGGAAATTCAAGTTACTGTAACTACGAATAGAATTACTTTTCAGGATCAGTAGTGGGCTGAAAGATGCAGCACTGAGGTCTCTCCTGATAACAGGTGAGTAAATCAGAATTCGTAGTTTGGCTGATTTTTGAGGAATTTTTTAAACTTCCAAAACTCCACACTTCGACAAATTTCCAAGTGAAACCAGTCAATGTTAGCCTATGGAAGGAAATTCAAGTTACTGTAACTACGATTAGAATTACTTTTCAGGATCAGTAGTGGGCTGAAAGATGCTGCACTGAGGTCTCTCTTTATAACAGGTGAGTAAATGGGAATTCGTAGTTCGGCTGATTTTAGAGGAACTTTTAAAGTTCCAAAACTCCACACTTAAAAGAATTTCCAAGTAAAACATGTCAATGTTAACCTATGAAAGGAAATTCAAGTTACTGTAAGTATGGTTACATTTACTTTTCAGGGTCCGTCCTGGGCTCAAAGATGCAGCACTGACGTCTCTCGTGATAACAGGTGAGTAAATCGGAATTCGTAGTTCGGCTGATTTTACAGGAATTTTTAAACTTCCAAAACTCCACACTTAGAAAAATTTCCATGCGAAACCAGTCAATGTTTCTCTATGGAAGTAAATTCAAGCTACTGTAAGTATGGTTACATTTACTTTTCAGGGTCGGTCCTGGGCTCAAAGATGCAGCACTGACGTCTCTCGTGATAACAGGTGAGTAAATCGGAATTCGTACTTCGGCTGATTTTAGAGGAATATTTCACTCAATAGTGAAGGAAGGGGGCCGGGCTTGAGGAGACATGTGTGCAAACACGCCCTGTGGCGCATTTTAGGTTGGGGAATATATTCCTCTTCAATCTTGAGGTCACCTGTGAGCCAACTAGCCCATCAGGCACCTCCAGTTTGTGCCAGGGAGCTCCGTGGCACTTACTAACAGCTAGCATGCTGCTCCCCATGCAGAAAAGCCATCTGCTTTGATTTTTGTAAGAGAGAGCAGGTTTCCTGCTCTCTCTTTCAAAAATCAAAGCAGTTTGCTGTGGTAGGGTGGGAGCCATGAGGCTCCCACCCTACCACAGCAAACAGCAGTGTCCTGGGGTGGGCACCCCGGGACACTGCATGAGCCGGCCCTGGGAGGTGGCGGTCCCCAGGGCCATCGAGGGCTCAAGGAGGGGGGCCGCGTGGCCCCCCTCCCAAAATCTCGAAAGCCCTGGGGGGGGGGGTGGTAGTCCCCGGGGCTGTGGGGTCCATCACAGAACCCCCTATTTTACATATTAGTGCCCCGGGGAGGTGGCAGTCCCGGGGCATGCGGGGGGCTTGAGTCCCCCACACAGGTTTCAACAACAAAAAAACGAAGCCCCTGGGGGTTGTGGTCCCGGGGGCTGCGGGGGCCATGAGCCCCCCGCATACTTAGAAAGAAATCCTGGGGTGGCAGTCCCCGGGGCTCGGGGGGCCTTATGTGGCGGGCTGCGGCGGGGGCTGTATGCCCCCGCTATCATAATTACTTTACCCCGGGGGGGTGGCGGTCCCCGGGGCAGCGTGGGGGGGATTGGGACCCCCAACACATTTTTTCTCATTTTGCCCCCGGGATTTTGTCCCCCTGGGGACTAATATTTAAACTAAGCAGACCGGGTTTTTTCTCTGCTTTCTTGTGCCTCAGTTCTACCGAGGTACAAGATGGCTGCCAACACTTCCTGGTTTGGAGTGTTGACAGCCAATTAGCATTCAGCTCGTGCTCGGGAAGGTACAGAGTACAGTAAGCTTACGGTAAGCTCCTATAGATATACTTATGATTTTACTTATGATTTTCTCAGGAACTACTGAACGGATTTACACCATTCACCATGTGATCTGCAAACTTTGGTGTAATTCCGTTCAGCCGTTCGGGCAATAGCCCAGGCTAAAATTCCTATGGAAAATTGCATGGGGAAAACACGTTTTGAGACCCCCCTTTTTTCTCTGCCCCTGCTTCACGAATCACCCCCAAACTTTCAGGGAAGGAGCGGAGGGAGCGGAGCAGGCCATTTTCTTGGAGAAATTTGTGAAGATTCGTCCACCGGCGCCAAAGTTATTCCAAATAGAATGTTGCGGATTTCCTAAGGAAACTAGGTCCTAACTATAACTACCTACTGGCGACCGCCAATAGGTAATATATATATATATATATATATATATATATATATATATATATATATATATATATATATATATATATATATATATATATATATATATATATATATATATATATATATATATATTATTGTTTGTGTGGTCACCATGGTCATTATGAGCTAAATAAAGAAAGTTGAAGGCACCCCAGGAGTGCGGTATTTCTCTCTGTGAGGAGTTGGAGCTTTAAAATTTAAAGCGGAGTACTGTATCGCTACAAATGCACCCGCCTAAGAGTGCCTTCCGTTCTCTTTGTTGTGGGAATTGGTGCTGGTGTATATACATCCGGGGGCAGAGTCAGCACCAGTCGGACAAGAGACCAGCACGCGGCTCTTCGCTTCATTATGCGGAACCCCTGAGGAAGCATCTAGCTTTACCAATACAGAATCTGGGGAGCTGATTTTCCAATAAGAAAAATAATTCTGAGAAAATAATACTGCACAAGTCGTGTGAGTATCAATACATGTGTGTAAGTCCTGACGAAAGCTCCACAGACCCCTCGGGCCTAAGGAGCTGAAACATGTCGACAATTCTGCAACAATAAATATACTATTAGACCCTGTAACTCGGTCTAATAAGAGTATCAAGCTAATTTTATCTGAATGGAAATCTACCCTTTAATAAATAACTTGGGCATTTTTCCACTTTTTAAACATTTTTTTCATCAATCTTGTTTTCACGCTGTTTGTGGGAAAACCCTCTATCTCTGGACACTGCACTTGAAACCAGAGGTGCCTCTGGATGAGGCTGGCAGCCAACACATTCTAGAACACCCTATGATAACTGCCATAACTACAATGTGGGGCGGATGAAACATATATACCGCACTCCGAACAACATTGAGTTTTTGAGGGTATTCTAATCTCCCTGAACCAAAGGTTGAGAAGTGTTACAAGTGTCCTTTTTCATTTTTTATTAATTTGAGTTCCTACCCCGGGGAAAGAAAAGGACACATCGATTCCTCATCTCTCCCTGTTGATCAATTAGTATATACATATATACATGTATATATATATATATATATATTCACTGAAAAAACCAGAGGTTTCACACCAGTTATAGTTAGGAATTAGCATTTAAAAAACCTAAGAAATTCACAAAAAAAAACATAGGTTTCACACCAGTTATAGTTAGCTGGAAATTTTACTGACATAAAACCAATTAAATTCCATGTTATAGTTAGTTGGACTCACTATAACTTGCGCGTGTAATGCACTGCTGATGACATCACATATTACATCACTCATGACATGGTCAGTGACATCACTCATGACATCACTGATGACACCATCCAGTGAATGTGTGTCTTTCTGAAAAATAAATATGTTTTATGTATGTATATGTAAAGGTCGATGGAAAAATAAATGTTAAAATTATTGTCTTAATGAATGTTTAAAAAAAAAATGATTGCATAATTGGCTTATTAAGTGTATCTCAGTGAATACATATATTAGAGAGTAATGTTTAAATATTTAAATACATGTATCAGTGTTTCACTATGTGTATAAGTGGCTGCATGGGTTGGTGAGTACCTACATGTGTGCGTATATGGGTTATTATATGTTTTTTTAGTATCAGTATGAGTGTCTGTATGGTTTGGTGGGGGTGTTACTTATCACATAGATGCATCAATGACTGACTCACTGTTTGTATGTTTTTTGAAAACAGCATATGTGCAGGACTATATGAGTGGATGAGTGTGTATATGTGTGTGTTAGTGAGTGAATGGCTGCCTCACTAGTGTCTTTATCAGTAACTACATATGTTTAATCTAGTATATGTGAGTATTGATGTATATAAGTGAGTATATGTGAAAGTGAGAGATTGAAAGAGTTCCTGTTTAAATAAGTATGTGTTTCTATAAGTGATTGTTTAAGAGAGTAAATATGTGTAAGTTTCCTTAGAAGTAAGGTGGTAGTGTGTGTATATCTGTATATGCAAATAAATGGATGTTTATTAGTTTATTTGCATGTGTGAGTATGTGTGTGAGTCACTTTTTGATGACTGTCGGTGTGTAACAGGATGTATAAGTGTGATGAGTGAGTATATTTATGAGTGACTATATAGAACTGTTGGTGAATGTGTGTACATAGATGGTGGAATTACTGAATTGGTTGTTGTTGTAACTGGTATGGGTATATCCACTTTTTTGAAAATGTTAGTTTCTATTTTTGAATATGTGTTTCAAAGGTTACTTTACAGTGAAAGGAGGTCTGTCACTCTGTCACAAGGATGGTGTCATCAGTGATGTCATGAGTGATGTCACTGACCATGTCATGAGTGATGTAATATGTGATGTCATCAGCAGTGCATTACCCGCGCAAATTATAGTGAGTCCAACTAACTATAACGTGGAATTTCATTGGTTTTATGTCAGTAAAATTTCCAGCTAACTATAACTGGTGTGAAACCTATGGTTTTTTTCAGTGAATTTCTTAGGTTTTTTAAATGCTAATTCCTAACTATAACTGGTGTGAAACCTCTGGTTTTTTCAGTGAATTTCATAGGTTTTTTTAATGCTAATTCCTAACTATAACTGGTGTGAAACCTTTGTTTTTTTCTGTGAATTTCATAGGTTTTTTAACTGCTAATTTTTAACTTTTTATAGGGCTTCATACCTATGTACTTTTTAGTGAGTTTCTAAGGTTATTTTTTCGCAAATGTCTTTAGCTGAGAAAGGTATGTTTTTCTAAAAATGAACCCTATATTGTATATTAAGATAATATTTTTGTTTTAAAATAGTATTTTCTTTTTTTTTTATATTTCACTCTGGTGCGCTCCCGGTGCGCGTACCAGTCAGCGCACCAACAAAAAAAAATAATGAAGGAGTGAGCATGAGAAATGGGGACAGAGAGAGTGGTGTTAAGAGAAAGAGAGCTAGAGGGAGGAACACAGAGGGACTGTGTAATAGATAGTAAGACAGAGAAAAGGTGTAAGAGGAAGTAACTGAGAAAAAGAAAATGAATAAGGGAGCAAAAGAAGAGAAGAAAGAGGAAGAAGACTAAAGCAGAGGTTCTGGGAAAATGTGAATGGGTGATGAAAGTAAACGGAAGGAGACTTAAGTATGGGGAAAGACAGATAGTGACGGAACCAGAGAAAAAAAACAGTAGTGACGGAGGGAGAGAAAATAGCAGTGAGTGTTAGTAAAGAGGAGTGAAAGAGGGTGGATATAAGTGAATGAGGGTAAGACATGGGGAGTGACAGAGAGAAAGAAGAGAGAGAGTAAAGGAAGGAGTGTCAGAAAGGGACTAAGTGAACCAGTAAAAAAGGTAAGTGAAGGAGTGTGGATAAGCAGAGGTACTGAAAGAAGTTGAATGTGGTAGGAAGTAAACATGGAGGATAAGAATAAGTGAGGGAAGCAAAGTAAAGAAACAGGGGTGAGGTAGGGTGAGAGAAAAGTAGTGAGGTTAAAGCAAAGGGTGATAACAAACTACATTTTGTAAACACACTTACCATATAATTAATGAAAACTTACTTGTATCTGTGAAAGACAAAAGAAAAAACACGTTATAATTAGTAAAAAATATATATTAAAATAGAAGAAACAGTTCAAGAGGTAAAAAATCTAAAAAAGTTTACTAAGAAATAAAACAATGGTGAAGGATACAAAAATAGAAATAAAGTAATGTAGAAAGAGAAAAAAGAAGGAAAAAGAAATAGAAAGAGAACAAATTACTGAAGGTAAGTAAGATACTAAAATAATGTGAGATACCAAAACGAAATCAGGAAAGATAAGAAAGTAAAAGGAAAATGAGTGTAAAGGAGAGGAGTCTAAATGAGGAACTATTAATAAAAAAGAGGAATAGAAGATGACTGAGAGTGAGTGAAGGGGAGTCACAGAGTGAAGGGATGAAGGGAATGAGGTTAATATAGACCGATGGATGAAAAAGGAGTGAGAGAGTAAGTACACAGAAAAACAAAGGGAAGGACTGAGTGAACTACAGTACAATGAGTGCGGAAAAAAAAAGGAGAAAAAGAAAGAAAGAGAGGGGAAGAAAACTAAAGCAGTGGTTCTGAGAGAATGTGGAAAACATAAAAAGTGGTGGAAGGAAGAGAGGAAATGCAGACAGTTCAAATTGGATTGAGAAGTTGTGAATAAAGTGCAGTAAAGGAACAGCGATGAAACAAAGTTAAAAAAAGGCAGTGTAAATGAGTAAAGAGAGGTAAATAAGGGTGAAAAAGGAAAATGAGTGTGAGACAATGTGAATACAATATAAATTACACAATGCAAACTATAGAATAACTTCTACAATATGTTACATTGTTTATTTTTGCTGTTCTCAGAATATATTGAATTTCACTTAAATTAGTGAGTTCAAAGTCTTCATCATATAACAGCGGGAAAACACAATCTAAAAGATTGTGTTTAAAAAAAACCATTCAAACTTACATCTCATATATGTACACTAATCTTTGATTCACTTACTTTTCCGAGAGGCCAAATAGAAGATAGTGAAGGTCCTTTTGGTGGAAAAAAAGTCTGCTGTGCTCTATAACTTCCATTTCATCGACTTCCTATGAAAAAAGATCTAAGAACATGTACCTTACACTTTCCTCACGGCCAATTTGTGTCAGATATATCAGTATTTTTTACTATGAGATCCACTTACAGTACCTATATGAGATAAATAATTTTAAACATTAGATTAACTAACTAACTAACTTTTATTAACTGCACCCGTCTTCAAAGGCCAATTCCCTTTACTAATACTTTGGTTTTAAAAACACTAGGTAAGAATTTTTAGAGTCATAAGGCAAACGTTGTTTATAAGTCAAATGAGAATCATTGCAGTAACTCCAACCTTTTTCACATTTTAAGTAGCATGTATAATGTCCTGAAGTTGTCGAAGGACCGTCATGATAAATAATAGCTTCAGTTGTAAAGGTTCTTCCTGAAATTGATAACTGAGAAGCCACAACATTTTTGATACAAGTTGACAGTTTAGTTCCATCAGGTCTACATCGTTGGAAAACTAAAATGATATACTGACCATAACTTTGTATAAATAATGTGGATAGCATTGGACAGTTACATTGGGTACACACCATATTATGATCTGCTGCTTTAACTAGATTTTTAAATGACACTGATTTACAGACAGGTAAAGTCAAATATATAAATCTTTCATTGTCTATTCTAGTATTACTTGATGAACTACAATTGTGACAGTCATGCTGCCATTGATAAGAAACGATTCAGAAAAGGGGGTAGTGATGAACAGAGTGTCTGAATTAAGCAGACCACTCTTACCCAGTCCAAAGATCAGGGCTTGATCCATCACCGTTATTTATCTCACTGCCCCATCCCAGCTCAGAACCTGGCTATATGCAAATCAGTCTGTCCCTGGCCCAGTGCATCATGGGAACAGGGCAGACTAAACTACCAAGCCAATTCTTCACCAGAAAGGAGACAAGCTACCGGGGACCGGTTTCTGGCATTTCAGCCGTCTTCGGCCCGGCTTGCTTGAATCCTGATGGAGCAGTGAGAAAGGGACTCATGTCTGAGTATACCCTGCCACACCTATAGTGGCCAAAAACGATTCAGAAAAGGGGGTAGTGATGAACAGAGTGTCTGAATTAAGCAGACCACTCTTACCCAGTCCAAATATCAGGGCTTGATCCATCACCGTTATTTATCTCACTGCCCCATCCCAGCTCAGAACCTGGCTATATGCAAATCAGTCTGTCCCTGGCCCAGTGCATCATGGGAACAGGGCAGACTAAACTACCAAGCCAATTCTTCACCAGAAAGGAGACAAGCTACCGGGGACCGGTTTCTGGCATTTCAGCCGTCTTCGGCCCGGCTTGCTTGAATCCTGATGGAGCAGTGAGAAAGGGACTCATGTCTGAGTATACCCTGCCACACCTATAGTGGCCAAAAACGATTCAGAAAAGGGGGTAGTGATGAACAGAGTGTCTGAATTAAGCAGACCACTCTTACCCAGTCCAAAGATCAGGGCTTGATCCATCACCGTTATTTATCTCACTGCCCCATCCCAGCTCAGAACCTGGCTATATGCAAATCAGTCTGTCCCTGGCCCAGTGCATCATGGGAACAGGGCAGACTAAACTACCAAGCCAATTCTTCACCAGAAAGGAGACAAGCTACCGGGGACCGGTTTCTGGCATTTCAGCCGTCTTCGGCCCGGCTTGCTTGAATCCAGATGGAGCAGTGAGAAAGGGACTCATGTCTGAGTATACCCTGCCACACCTATAGTGGCCAAAAACGATTCCGAAAAGGGGGTAGTGATGAACAGAGTGTCTGAATTAAGCAGACCACTCTTACCCAGTCCAAAGATCAGGGCTTGATCCATCACCGTTATTTATCTCACTGCCCCATCCCAGCTCAGAACCTGGCTATATGCAAATCAGTCTGTCCCTGGCCCAGTGCATCATGGGAACAGGGCAGACTAAACTACCAAGCCAATTCTTCACCAGAAAGGAGACAAGCTACCGGGGACCGGTTTCTGGCATTTCAGCCGTCTTCGGCCCGGCTTGCTTGAATCCTGATGGAGCAGTGAGAAAGGGACTCATGTCTGAGTATACCCTGCCACACCTATAGTGGCCAAAAACGATTCAGAAAAGGGGGTAGTGATGAACAGAGTGTCTGAATTAAGCAGACCAGTCTTACCCAGTCCAAAGATCAGGGCTTGATCCATCACCGTTATTTATCTCACTGCCCCATCCCAGCTCAGAACCTGGCTATATGCAAATCAGTCTGTCCCTGGCCCAGTGCATCATGGGAACAGGGCAGACTAAACTACCAAGCCAATTCTTCACCAGAAAGGAGACAAGCTACCGGGGACCGGTTTCTGGCATTTCAGCCGTCTTCGGCCCGGCTTGCTTGAATCCAGATGGAGCAGTGAGAAAGGGACTCATGTCTGAGTATACCCTGCCACACCTATAGTGGCCAAAAACGATTCAGAAAAGGGGGTAGTGATGAACAGAGTGTCTGAATTAAGCAGACCACTCTTACCCAGTCCAAAGATCAGGGCTTGATCCATCACCGTTATTTATCTCACTGCCCCATCCCAGCTCAGAACCTGGCTATATGCAAATCAGTCTGTCCCTGGCCCAGTGCATCATGGGAACAGGGCAGACTAAACTACCAAGCCAATTCTTCACCAGAAAGGAGACAAGCTACCGGGGACCGGTTTCTGGCATTTCAGCCGTCTTCGGCCTGGCTTGCTTGAATCCCGATGGAGCAGTGAGAAAGGGACTCATGTCTGAGTATACCCTGCCACACCTATAGTGGCCAAAAACGATTCAGAAAAGGGGGTAGTGATGAACAGAGTGTCTGAATTAAGCAGACCACTCTTACCCAGTCCAAAGATCAGGGCTTGATCCATCACCGTTATTTATCTCACTGCCCCATCCCAGCTCAGAACCTGGCTATATGCAAATCAGTCTGTCCCTGGCCCAGTGCATCATGGGAACAGGGCAGACTAAACTACCAAGCCAATTCTTCACCAGAAAGGAGACAAGCTACCGGGGACCGGTTTCTGGCATTTCAGCCGTCTTCGGCCCGGCTTGCTTGAATCCTGATGGAGCAGTGAGAAAGGGACTCATGTCTGAGTATACCCTGCCACACCTATAGTGGCCAAAAACGATTCAGAAAAGGGGGTAGTGATGAACAGAGTGTCTGAATTAAGCAGACCACTCTTACCCAGTCCAAATATCAGGGCTTGATCCATCACCGCTATTTATCCCACTGCCCCATCCCAGCTCAGAACCTGGCTATATGCAAATCAGTCTGTCCCTGGCCCAGTGCATCATGGGAACAGGGCAGACTAAACTACCAAGCCAATTCTTCACCAGAAAGGAGACAAGCTACCGGGGACCGGTTTCTGGCATTTCAGCCGTCTTCGGCCCGGCTTGCTTGAATCCTGATGGAGCAGTGAGAAAGGGACTCATGTCTGAGTATACCCTGCCACACCTATAGTGGCCAAAAACGATTCAGAAAAGGGGGTAGTGATGAACAGAGTGTCTGAATTAAGCAGACCACTCTTACCCAGTCCAAATATCAGGGCTTGATCCATCACCGTTATTTATCTCACTGCCCCATCCCAGCTCAGAACCTGGCTATATGCAAATCAGTCTGTCCCTGGCCCAGTGCATCATGGGAACAGGGCAGACTAAACTACCAAGCCAATTCTTCACCAGAAAGGAGACAAGCTACCGGGGACCGGTTTCTGGCATTTCAGCCGTCTTCGGCCCGGCTTGCTTGAATCCTGATGGAGCAGTGAGAAAGGGACTCATGTCTGAGTATACCCTGCCACACCTATAGTGGCCAAAAACGATTCAGAAAAGGGGGTAGTGATGAACAGAGTGTCTGAATTAAGCAGACCACTCTTACCCAGTCCAAAGATCAGGGCTTGATCCATCACCGTTATTTATCTCACTGCCCCATCCCAGCTCAGAACCTGGCTATATGCAAATCAGTCTGTCCCTGGCCCAGTGCATCATGGGAACAGGGCAGACTAAACTACCAAGCCAATTCTTCACCAGAAAGGAGACAAGCTACCGGGGACCGGTTTCTGGCATTTCAGCCGTCTTCGGCCCGGCTTGCTTGAATCCAGATGGAGCAGTGAGAAAGGGACTCATGTCTGAGTATACCCTGCCACACCTATAGTGGCCAAAAACGATTCCGAAAAGGGGGTAGTGATGAACAGAGTGTCTGAATTAAGCAGACCACTCTTACCCAGTCCAAAGATCAGGGCTTGATCCATCACCGTTATTTATCTCACTGCCCCATCCCAGCTCAGAACCTGGCTATATGCAAATCAGTCTGTCCCTGGCCCAGTGCATCATGGGAACAGGGCAGACTAAACTACCAAGCCAATTCTTCACCAGAAAGGAGACAAGCTACCGGGGACCGGTTTCTGGCATTTCAGCCGTCTTCGGCCCGGCTTGCTTGAATCCTGATGGAGCAGTGAGAAAGGGACTCATGTCTGAGTATACCCTGCCACACCTATAGTGGCCAAAAACGATTCAGAAAAGGGGGTAGTGATGAACAGAGTGTCTGAATTAAGCAAACCACTCTTACCCAGTCCAAAGATCAGGGCTTGATCCATCACCGTTATTTATCTCACTGCCCCATCCCAGCTCAGAACCTGGCTATATGCAAATCAGTCTGTCCCTGGCCCAGTGCATCATGGGAACAGGGCAGACTAAACTACCAAGCCAATTCTTCACCAGAAAGGAGACAAGCTACCGGGGACCGGTTTCTGGCATTTCAGCCGTCTTCGGCCCGGCTTGCTTGAATCCTGATGGAGCAGTGAGAAAGGGACTCATGTCTGAGTATACCCTGCCACACCTATAGTGGCCAAAAACGATTCAGAAAAGGGGGTAGTGATGAACAGAGTGTCTGAATTAAGCAGACCAGTCTTACCCAGTCCAAAGATCAGGGCTTGATCCATCACCGTTATTTATCTCACTGCCCCATCCCAGCTCAGAACCTGGCTATATGCAAATCAGTCTGTCCCTGGCCCAGTGCATCATGGGAACAGGGCAGACTAAACTACCAAGCCAATTCTTCACCAGAAAGGAGACAAGCTACCGGGGACCGGTTTCTGGCATTTCAGCCGTCTTCGGCCCGGCTTGCTTGAATCCAGATGGAGCAGTGAGAAAGGGACTCATGTCTGAGTATACCCTGCCACACCTATAGTGGCCAAAAACGATTCAGAAAAGGGGGTAGTGATGAACAGAGTGTCTGAATTAAGCAGACCACTCTTACCCAGTCCAAAGATCAGGGCTTGATCCATCACCGTTATTTATCTCACTGCCCCATCCCAGCTCAGAACCTGGCTATATGCAAATCAGTCTGTCCCTGGCCCAGTGCATCATGGGAACAGGGCAGACTAAACTACCAAGCCAATTCTTCACCAGAAAGGAGACAAGCTACCGGGGACCGGTTTCTGGCATTTCAGCCGTCTTCGGCCTGGCTTGCTTGAATCCCGATGGAGCAGTGAGAAAGGGACTCATGTCTGAGTATACCCTGCCACACCTATAGTGGCCAAAAACGATTCAGAAAAGGGGGTAGTGATGAACAGAGTGTCTGAATTAAGCAGACCACTCTTACCCAGTCCAAAGATCAGGGCTTGATCCATCACCGTTATTTATCTCACTGCCCCATCCCAGCTCAGAACCTGGCTATATGCAAATCAGTCTGTCCCTGGCCCAGTGCATCATGGGAACAGGGCAGACTAAACTACCAAGCCAATTCTTCACCAGAAAGGAGACAAGCTACCGGGGACCGGTTTCTGGCATTTCAGCCGTCTTCGGCCCGGCTTGCTTGAATCCTGATGGAGCAGTGAGAAAGGGACTCATGTCTGAGTATACCCTGCCACACCTATAGTGGCCAAAAACGATTCAGAAAAGGGGGTAGTGATGAACAGAGTGTCTGAATTAAGCAGACCACTCTTACCCAGTCCAAATATCAGGGCTTGATCCATCACCGCTATTTATCCCACTGCCCCATCCCAGCTCAGAACCTGGCTATATGCAAATCAGTCTGTCCCTGGCCCAGTGCATCATGGGAACAGGGCAGACTAAACTACCAAGCCAATTCTTCACCAGAAAGGAGACAAGCTACCGGGGACCGGTTTCTGGCATTTCAGCCGTCTTCGGCCCGGCTTGCTTGAATCCTGATGGAGCAGTGAGAAAGGGACTCATGTCTGAGTATACCCTGCCACACCTATAGTGGCCAAAAACGATTCAGAAAAGGGGGTAGTGATGAACAGAGTGTCTGAATTAAGCAGACCACTCTTACCCAGTCCAAAGATCAGGGCTTGATCCATCACCGTTATTTATCTCACTGCCCCATCCCAGCTCAGAACCTGGCTATATGCAAATCAGTCTGTCCCTGGCCCAGTGCATCATGGGAACAGCTAAAAAACGGTGTTGGATCTAGCCCTGATCTCTTGACTGGGTGAGAGTATTCTGCTTAATTCAGAAACTCTGTCCATCACCACCCCTTGTTGTTTAATTATTTTGTCCACCATAAGCGTGGAAGTGTATACTCAGATGTGAGTCCCTTGCTCATTGCACCATCAGGATTCAAGCAAGCCGGGCCGAAGACGGCTGTAATGCCAGAAACTGGTCCCCGGAAGCTTGTTTCCTTCCCAGTGAAAGAATTGGCTTTGTAGTTTGGTTTGCCCTGTTCCCATCATGCACTGGGACAGGAACAGACTAATTTGCATACAGCCAGGTTCCAAGCTGGGATGGTGCAGTGAGCTAAAAAATGGTGTTGGATCTAGCCCTGATCTCTTGACTGGGTGAGAGTATTCTGCTTAATTCAGAAACTCTGTCCATCACCACCCCTTGTTGTTTAATTATTTTGTCCACCATAAGCGTGGAAGGGTATACTCAGATGTGAGTCCCTTGCTCATTGCACCATCAGGATTCAAGCAAGCCGGGCCGAAGACGGCTGTAATGCCAGAAACCGGTCCCCGGAAGCTTGTTTCCTTCCCAGTGAAAGAATTGGCTTTGTAGTTTGGTTTGCCCTGTTCCCATCATGCACTGGGACAGGAACAGACTAATTTGCATACAGCCAGGTTCCAAGCTGGGATGGTGCAGTGAGCTAAAAAACAGTGTTGGATCTAGCCCTGATCTCTTGACTGGGTGAGAGTATTCTGCTTAATTCAGAAACTCTGTCCATCACCACCCCTTGTTGTTTAATTATTTTGTCCACCATAAGCGTGGAAGGGTATACTCAGATGTGAGTCCCTTGCTCATTGCACCATCAGGATTCAAGCAAGCCGGGCCGAAGACGGCTGTAATGCCAGAAACCGGTCCCCGGAAGCTTGTTTCCTTCCCAGTGAAAGAATTGGCTTTGTAGTTTGGTTTGCCCTGTTTCCATCATGCACTGGGACAGGAACAGACTAATTTGCATACAGCCAGGTTCCAAGCTGGGATGGTGCAGTGAGCTAAAAAACGGTGTTGGATCTAGCCCTGATCTCTTGACTGGGTGAGAGTATTCTGCTTAATTCAGAAACTCTGTCCATCACCACCCCTTGTTGTTTAATTATTTTGTCCACCATAAGCGTGGAAGGGTATACTCAGATGTGAGTCCCTTGCTCATTGCACCATCAGGATTCAAGCAAGCCGGGCCGAAAACGGCTGTAATGCCAGAAACCGGTCCCCGGAAGCTTGTTTCCTTCCCAGTGAAAGAATTGGCTTTGTAGTTTGGTTTGCCCTGTTCCCATCATGCACTGGGACAGGAACAGACTAATTTGCATACAGCCAGGTTCCAAGCTGGGATGGTGCAGTGAGCTAAAAAACGGTGTTGGATCTAGCCCTGATCTTTTGACTGGGTGAGAGTATTCTGCTCAATTCAGAAACTCTGTCCATCACCACCCCTTGTTGTTTAATTATTTTGTCCACCATAAGCGTGGAAGGGTATACTCAGATGTGAGTCCCTTGCTCATTGCACCATCAGGATTCAAGCAAGCCGGGCCGAAGACGGCTGTAATGCCAGAAACCGGTCCCCTGAAGCTTGTTTCCTTCCCAGTGAAAGAATTGGCTTTGTAGTTTGGTTTGCCCTGTTCCCATCATGCACTGGGACAGGAACAGACTAATTTGCATACAGCCAGGTTCCAAGCTGGGATGGTGCAGTGAGCTAAAAAACGGTGTTGGATCTAGCCCTGATCTCTTGACTGGGTGAGAGTATTCTGCTTAATTCAGAAACTCTGTCCATCACCACCCCTTGTTGTTTAATTATTTTGTCCACCATAAGCGTGGAAGGGTATACTCAGATGTGAGTCCCTTGCTCATTGCACCATCAGGATTCAAGCAAGCCGGGCCGAAGACGGCTGTAATGCCAGAAACCGGTCCCCGGAAGCTTGTTTCCTTCCCAGTGAAAGAATTGGCTTTGTAGTTTGGTTTGCCCTGTTCCCATCATGCACTGGGACAGGAACAGACTAATTTGCATACAGCCAGGTTCCAAGCTGGGATGGTGCAGTGAGCTAAAAAACGGTGTTGGATCTAGCCCTGATCTCTTGACTGGGTGAGAGTATTCTGCTTAATTCAGAAACTCTGTCCATCACCACCCCTTGTTGTTTAATTATTTTGTCCACCATAAGCATGGAAGGGTATACTCAGATGTGAGTCCCTTGCTCATTGCACCATCAGGATTCAAGCAAGCCGGGCCGAAGATGGCTGTAATGCCAGAAACCGGTCCCCGGAAGCTTGTTTCCTTCCCAGTGAAAGAATTGGCTTTGTAGTTTGGTTTGCCCTGTTCCCATCATGCACTGGGACAGGAACAGACTAATTTGCATACAGCCAGGTTCCAAGCTGGGATGGTGCAGTGAGCTAAAAAACGGTGTTGGATCTAGCCCTGATCTCTTGACTGGGTGAGAGTATTCTGCTTAATTCAGAAACTCTGTCCATCACCACCCCTTGTTGTTTAATTATTTTGTCCACCATAAGCGTGGAAGGGTGTACTCAGATGTGAGTCCCTTGCTCATTGCACCATCAGGATTCAAGCAAGCCGGGCCGAAGACGGCTGTAATGCCAGAAACCGGTCCCCGGAAGCTTGTTTCCTTCCCAGTGAAAGAATTGGCTTTGTAGTTTGGTTTGCCCTGTTCCCATCATGCACTGGGACAGGAACAGACTAATTTGCATACAGCCAGGTTCCAAGCTGGGATGGTGCAGTGAGCTAAAAAACGGTGTTGGATCTAGCCCTGATCTCTTGACTGGGTGAGAGTATTCTGCTTAATTCAGAAACTCTGTCCATCACCACCCCTTGTTGTTTAGCCATTGATAAGAAAGGCTGAAAAGATTATCTACATCTACACCTTCATCTTCCAAAACACCAAACATATACATTAAAAATTCCTGACAATCCTGCTGAATGTTCTGTGAAAATTTATCTTGACCAGAACACATATCTAAAATATTTCGAATTTTGTTACAGTTTCTATTTTTGCTCTATCACTGCTACATTTATCAAACACAGAATTCAATAAACCACACAATCTTTGATCCCGATTTTCAACTATCTGTTCTTGTAAAGTTTGAAGAAAAAAAACATTAACCACTACATTAGCATAGCAGTTGACACCAGAACTATTTTCAAACTGAAATCCAACAACATTTTAATCACAATCCTTTTTCTTTCTGTTTTGAATTACAGTTTTATCTACTTTTTGTCTTTTTGCTACTACCTCACTGCAATTACTCTCATTTCTTCTTTTTCGGCCTACCACACGTTTTTCAAACAGAGGATATTGAGGCAAATGTGGAGCATACTCTCTTCTTAACCTATTGTATTCTTTAACACAATCTAGATCTGCACAAGTCTTTGTCTAATCACACGCAATCGAGTACAATCCTGATAAAGTTCTGACTCGGGATAATGCCACATATGCCATACCCTCTTTAAACACAGATCTTCCAATGTTCACTAAAGCATTATCTACACTTAAAGCTTGAGATTTATGAATTGTTGCTGCATATGCCAAACAAACAGGAAACTGTTTTCGGCGAACATATAAGTCTTTTACAAGTAAAAATCTAGCAGAACAACGATTGATTTGTTGTACTTGCTCAATGCCATCAAATTTTATTTTTAAAAATTCAATTCCATCTCTATTTCTATAATTCACAAAATCAACAACATAACCCATTGCTCCATTTACCAGACCTCTTTCAACATTTAAATTCCTTCTCAAAATGATACGACAATTTGAACACACATTCAGAGTCTTTTCAAAACCAGCTGTTTTAGATATACTTTTCTCTAATGAATCCAAGTTGGTTTTCAAATTTTCGGACAAAACAATTGTTGTACCCATATGCTCTATTTTATCTATTGCTTCCAGTTTCACAATCTCTTCATTTTCTAACTCTAACATTTTGTTGTTGAAGATGGAACATTCTTGCAGAGTTGGCATCAAACATATCCCAGATTTCTTCTCAGTAATTTTTAAAAAAATATTCTCTGGAAGAATGTTTTCATTTGGATACAAATTTGAAATTAATGGAGCATGTAAAGCTTCTTTCCCAAGCTCGCTTAGTTTTCCAATTCCTACATCTTGTAGAATATTTTTATAATCTTCATCCTTTGCCTGTCGCATATTTTAAAGCAGTTCAGCATATTTAAAATTTAACCATATATTAACGTTTCCAATGCTTCTAAGGGACTTCCTGGTATCTTCATGCGTGAGCATTTTAAACACTGGTTGTCCTTTTACTGGAGTCAACTGCAATAGATCTCCAAAAACAATAATGTGTTTTCCTCCAAATAACACATCATACTCTGTTCTAAGAATTTCTTGCATTCTCAAATGCACAAAAGCAAGCATTAGATTTGAGACCATGCTTACTTCATCAATGATAAGAAGTTTCATTTTCTTCAAGACTCTTGAAACTTCAGAACACGCATCTCCAGATAACTTGTTGTAATGCAATTTATTATCATGCTCAACTGGCAGCATCAGTAAACGATGTAGAGTAATCCCTTTAATGTTATGTGCTGCCAGACCAGTTGGAGCAGTTACAACACAAGACAGCGGTGAATCAGTCCTTTTCTGCAGATAACTTGCAATGGCTTTAATTAGAAAACGTTTTCCTGTCCCCGCTTCTCCACTTACGTACAGTCGGACAGGCTCAAATGATGTACATGAGCACTCTTTTTTCTCATGTCTGAATCCATGTTCAATCTGTTCTGTGACTTCATCATATATCTTTTTCTGCTCAACGTTTAGTTGCTTTACCAAATCTCCTAAGTTAACTCCATCCTCTTGAGCTTGTTCCATAGCTCTTTCCACCTCATCCATGGCAGTGGCAGCTTCATTTTGGATAATAGGTCCTCCTAGTGGATCCTGACTCAATGAAGTAGAACTCTGACTGTCTTGAGAACTGTCTCTAGCAAACTCTTCAGCAATTGTGGTTTCTTGCTCTATTTCTTAGTTCAACATTTGCAGATAATTTAGAAAAATAGGACATTCTATGGTATCCTTAGTTGCATTAAAAGAGTCTTCATAACAGAGAAAATCTCCAAGTAGTTCCTTTTCTGTACGCCATGGCTTAAAGAGTTGCAAAAGAGCTAAATAGTAAAATTCTCTTTTGTCTGGAGCTTCGCAACTCAATTTTCGATGATTAATCAAATGGCCTTTTTTGTGCTTCACTAGACATCCTTCATAACCAATGACTGCATATTTTCCATTATTGATATCTTCTGTGATGTTCCTCTTATAACTGTAGTTTTGCAGAACTTCATACAAACAAGTGTTCTCAAGGTGAGTACTTCTATTTGGATAGTATGTATCCAACATATTTGTCTTCAAAATATCTGTACTGTTTGGTTCTTTCTCCGCCAAATATTCAATTTCTTGTACAGATTTCAAAACTCAGTTTCGTGTTGCAGCAAGACCTAGACTCACCCAAATGATTGTTCTTGATTTGGCATAGAGACTTGCTGATGATAACCGATCAGAACATTCATATGCTCCAATTTCTCGATGCGACAACATCTTCAGACTGAAACTGTATAATTTCTTGCTTAGACTCTTTTCATTTGAAATGTCCTCCCACATTTCCTTCAGTTCTGTCTTTTCTTTTTTTGTGATGTAAGATGTCACATATCGAGCCACAGCAATAGAGTTGTCAGCAACGAACTGAATATCCATGTTAGCATTCCACATGGACAAAATCACTGGGTTGTAATCGCTGATGTACTTAGACTCTTCGTTTCTTTTTAAATTGTATGTATTTTTGGGAGATTTCCTCGTCACAGTATGTCGTAGAGATGACATCAAATTATTTACTCTTCCCTTAGAAATCACTGGTCGTGGAAACGCAAAACGACATTTCGTGTAGTACTTTTCCTTGTTTTTAAATTTTCGACGACAGTACTTTCCACAACGATGAGATTGAAAACGTAAAACTTGTTGCCTTAAACTGTTTTCTTCAGTAGTTTTTGGAACAGCACATGTTGAATACTCTTCAATGAAACTCATTACTGTTTCATCCGAATCTGATCCAAATTTGGGTGCATCTTTAATCCATAACAACATATGTATATGAGGAGCACCTCTCGCTTGATATTCCTTCCTCCAAAAGAAATCCAAAACCTCTCCAAGGGGAGTTTTTTTTTTGTTGGTAATAAAAGACATCATAGCTTCAAATCTATGATTAAAATATCTGCAAACATTCACTGAATCCAAAGAACACAGTTCTCCAGGTGTTTTCAATTCTATATTTTGTATGTTTCCATTTGCCTCTCGTAGAAATTTTAGTAAGTCGTCCCATGCATACTCAGCACAGCTTAGAGTGAGGAACCATGTAGGAGTTCCTAAGTTTCTTAGCATACATTTCCATTCTCCATGACGACGGAACCAATACTCATTGGTTCCACGCTGACATGCCATGAGATTGATTAGCTGAGATTCCAAAATACTATCTTGCAGATTGACTTTCTCCATAAAGTCCCTTGCAGAAAAATTTTGCAGATGAGCTCCACTTTTTAATATATGATTAACTGCATAAGAAAGACCAGACAAATCACTTTCATACAGTAGATGAAACAAATACGGAATGCATTGCCGAAACCTTGAATCTTCAGCATATAATCTTAAAGTCCGGTATTCAGCTGCAGGAATTTGAACTGGTCGATCGTCATTTCGTCCACCACGACCTGTTGGAAATAACTGTGGAAAACAACGAGCTTCAAAACTTTCTTCCCATACACTAATGGGACTTCCTTTTGCTGCTTTCATTTGAAACAAGTCAATTGCATTCCCCATTACTTCTTTGGAATGCAAAGGATGAACAGTATAATGTTCATATATTTCTTCACTTCTAGACACATCAACTTTTTCAATTTGGCCAACTGAACAATCACTGTCTTCTTCTGTAGCTGTTTCCTCTGCTCCAACACTTACATCTTTATAGTACTCATTGTTTTTGACCAAATACAATGTTGCCTTTTTGACTTTCCTTTCATCCACTAAATCTTGCCAGATTTTCTTACTCTTTGTCGGAACCCCATTAACTAGAATAACTAGAGGATCGTCTTCTACTCTTTCTACACCAATTGTATCAATATTTTTCTTGACGTCTAGAGGCAAATAAACAACTCTTCCCTTTAATCCTCTTTGTAAATCTGTAGGAGGTAATTTCCCTATCTTAGGCTCCATGCGAACAATAGCTTGAAAAGGATGGACACATTCAATCAAAATTGATTCATAAGTATTTAAATCCATCAATTCAGAAGGAATATCTATCAACTGAAGATTATTATGAACTGCTCTAGCAGGCATTCTATTTTCATTTAATTTTTTCAAACAATAATTACAAATACGCTGATCAAAACTCAAATCAAAAGTATTCTCCACCAACAAATAACTTACAAAATCCTTCCATTCACTATTATTTTCCAATTCACATTTTGCATATAAATCAACTAACCTCTTCTGAATCTTATAATTAGTCCGTCGACAACACACACAAGTTAAATTAGGCCTTTTACTTGATTTCACCTTAAACTTGGTAATTTCCTCGTCAAACTTTTCTGTACTTGAAATCTGTCCATTGTCTTCCACATTACCATCCATTACTATATCCATTTCTACACTGTCCTCTTTGTTCCCAAAATAACAAAACTCAATTTCTTCACAAATAGTCTTCACATCCACTTCAGATCCATGCAAAAAAGCGCTGTTTAACTGTTTAAGCTTAAGTGCTGGACTTTTTGCATAATACAACTTTCTCACTAATTTCCTCACCTTATTATGATGCACTGCTAACATCCTAAAATGATGAAAAACACTCTGACATACTTTTCTAGAAAGACAAGCCAGTAAATGCCCATGCAAACCTGTGCTTTCTCTCACTCTGCAAGGATCTAACTCTTGCAAGATCTTCATTTTTTGTTTGAGACTTTTCTTACTATATGTACGTAAGAAATTTAGAAGCAAATCGATTGAATCCTGTTGCACACTACAAATACTACTGCATTTCCATGTGTACACTGGACCCTTAGTACGTCTCCCTAAAACTTCATCAGCTAACACCTCTTCTGCATCTCTAGACACAAGTTTCTCTTTTTCCATCACACAACCATCTTTCACCTCATATGCTCGACCACTGGTGTCAACTGCATGCACCAAATCATTTTCCTGAAAGTAACTCTCCTCATTGAAAAATGGCTCAGAACTTGAACTATGCATCCATTCGCCAGAAAATACTTCACAAAAACTAGTCTGAATAATAATTCTTTTCCATCTACTGTTCGATTTGAAAACATCAATTGCCTTATTAAGTATCCTAATTCTATTGATTACTAAAATAAATAATTTGTCTTAACTTCAAAAGCCTGATCAACAATCTTCTCTACACTTTTCTTTTTCTTATAAAAAGCAGTTCTCTGTTTACTTTTCCTATCATTTTTTAGCAAATTTAAAACTACCCTATTACGAAACATTTGCATGCATTATCAAAAAGCAGAACACAAACTAAAAGCAAAGAAACTCAGGGCCTTCTATATGAAGGCCTTGCGCCACCAGTGCGTCACTTTCTTCCCATGTTAAAAGTGACATACCGGCGCCACAAGACAATCATAAATAAGACCCAAATATAAATACCATTGATTTGCACCAAAAATCGTTTTTTGAATAACATTTAAAAAACACAGGGCAGAACCTATGTACAAGCACTGAATTTCAATTTTGAAACCTCACTGTTTCCCAAAATACAAAACCTCTACCTTGCAAATGTTGATATCAAGCATTATCAAAAAGTAGAACAGAAACCAAGAGCAAAGAAACTCAGGGCCTTATTTATGAAGGCCTTGTGCCACCAGTGCGTCACTTTCTTCCCATGTTAAAAGTGACATACCGGCACCACAAGACAATCATAAATAAGACCCAAATATAAATACCATTGATTTGCACCAAAAATCGTTTTTTGATTAACATTTAAAAAACACAGGGCAAAACCTAAGTACAACCACTGATTATCACTTTTGAAACATCACTGTTTCCCAAAATACAACTCCTCTATTTTGCAAATGTTCATATCAAGTATTATCCAAAAGCAAGACACAAACCAACATCAAAAAAAATTAGGGCCTTATTTATGAAGGCCTTGCGTCACAAGAGCGTCACTTATTTCCCATGTTTAAAGTGATGCACTGGCTGCACAAGGCAATCATAAATAAGGGCCAAATGAAAATACCATTCATTTGCACCCAAAATCGTTTTTTGAATAACATTTTAGAAAAACTGCGCAGAACCTATGTACAACCACTCAATATCACTTTTCAAACCTCACTGTTTCTCAAAATACAAACCCTCTATTTTGCAAATGTTCATATCAAGTATTATCCAAAAGCAAGACACAAACCAACAACAAAAAAAATCAGAGCCTTATTTATGAAGGCCTTGCACCACAGGAGCGTCACTTATTTCCCATGTTTAAAGTGATGCACCGGCTGCACAAGGCAATCATAAATAAGGGCCAAATGAAAATACCATTCATTTGCACCCAAAATCGTTTTTTGAATAACATTTTAGAAAACCTGCGCACAACCTATGTACAACCACTCAATATCAATTTTGAAACCTCGCTGTTTCCCAAAATACAAATCCTCTATCTTGCAAATGTTCATAATAAGTATTATCAAAAAGCAAAAAACAAATCAACAGCCAACAAATTCAGGGCCTTATTTATGAAGGCCTTGCGCCACAAGAGCGTCACTTATTTCCCATGTTTAAAGTGATGCACCGGCTGCACAAGGCAATCATAAATAAGGGCCAAATGAAAATACCATTCATTTGCACCCAAAATCGTTTTTTGAATAACATTTTAGAAAAACTGCGCAGAACCTATGTACAACCACTCAATATCACTTTTCAAACCTCACTTTTTCTCAAAATACAAACCCTCTATTTTGCAAATGTTCATATCAAGTATTATCCAAAAGCAAGACACAAACCAACAACAAAAAAAATCAGAGCCTTATTTATGAAGGCCTTGCACCACAAGAGCGTCACTTATTTCCCATGTTTAAAGTGATGCACCGGCTGCACAAGGCAATCATAAATAAGGGCCAAATGAAAATACCATTCATTTGCACCCAAAATCGTTTTTTGAATAACATTTTAGAAAACCTGCGCACAACCTATGTACAACCACTCAATATCAATTTTGAAACCTCACTGTTTCCCAAAATACAAATCCTCTATCTTGCAAATGTTCATAATAAGTATTATCAAAAAGCAAAAAACAAATCAACAGCCAACAAATTCAGGGCCTTATTTATGAAGGCCTTGCGCCACAAGAGCGTCACTTATTTCCCATGTTTAAAGTGATGCACCGGTTGCACAAGGCAATCATAAATAAGGGCCAAATGAAAATACCATTCATTTGCACCCAAAATCGTTTTTTGAATAACATTTTAGAAAAACTGCGCACAACCTATGTACAACCACTCAATATCAATTTTGAAACCTCACTGTTTCCCAAAATACAAATCCTCTATCTTGCAAATGTTCATAATAAGTATTATCAAAAAGCAAAAAACAAATCAACAGCCAACAAACTCAGGGGCTTATTTATAAAGGCCTTGCGCCACAAGAGCGTCACTTATTTCCCATGTTTAAAGTGATGCACTGGCTGCACAAGGCAATCATAAATAAGGGCCAAATGAAAATACCATTCATTTGCACCCAAAATCGTTTTTTGAATAACATTTTAGAAAAACTGCGCAGAACCTATGTACAACCACTCAGTATCACTTTTGAAACCTCACTGTTTTCTAAAATACAAACCCTTTATTTTGCAAATGTTCATATCAAGTATTATCCAAAAGCAAGACACAAACCAACAACCAAAAAAATCAGGGCCTTATTTATGAAGGCCTTGCGCCACAAGAGCGTCACTTATTTCCCATGTTTAAAGTGATGCACCGGCTGCACAAGGCAATCATAAATAAGGGCCAAATGAAAATACAATTCATTTGCACCCAAAATCGTTTTTTGAATAACATTTTAGAAAAACTGCGCACAACCTATGTACAACCACTCAATATCACTTTTGAAACCTCACTGTTTCCCAAAATACAAACCCTCTATTTTGCAAATGTTCATAGCTAGTATTATCAAAAAGCAAAACCCAAACCAACAACAAAAAAAATCAGGGCCTTATTTATGAAGGCCTTGCGCCACAAGAGCGTCACTTATTTCCCATGTTTAAAGTGATGTACCGGCTGCACAAGGCAATCATAAATAAGGGCCAAATGAAAATACCATTCATTTGCACCCAAAATCGTTTTTTGAATAACATTTTAGAAACACAACACAGGACCTATGTACAAGCATACAATTTCACTACTGAAACATAACTATCTGCTTCCAAATATTCTACATAGAGCAAACAAGTCTCTATCTAAATTAAATAAATCATTACTTACCTTTACAAATACTTTGGGAGATTAAGAACAGTGTCAGACACACACACCAATTTTTCTTTAGCAGAGCAAAAGGTGTGCACTCAATACACTGAAACCAAGACTGGCATAGAAAATCTCTATCTTTACACACAAATGCCTTATTTCAACCAATCAAAAGTCTTCCCTCACTATTTTCAAACCAACACCCTTCCCCCTCTCAGACCTTTCTATCTGTTACCATAGCAACTCCCTCCTAACTGAACTCTCAGGTTCAAAAGTTTATTCTACAATGTTGCATATTAAGTCAGCAAGGATGTTTGACCTCTCAATACACCAGCTTATCCAGGGCATTATTGCTTTTAGTAACTTTTTCTTAACTGAATCCACCAACCATTGCTTGTGATTCAACAGCAGGGAAACTCCACAATTATTTTTTTCTAAACTCCTACTGTTCCAACTGCCATTTCATTCCCACACTTCATCTGACTGCACCAGAACCTTCTCACATCATGTATTCTGTATGGATTATTGGACATAGCTACATCCACTGGGCTCAAAGGTATGCAGCAAGCAGAAATGATCACAACCTTGATTTATCAAATGTGGAAATTAAGTGGATTGGCCAGAGAGGATTGAGATGTCATCAATTGATAGAATTGATGAAAACCTTTTTACATCTGCCAGACCCTGACCTCTTAATAGTGCACTGTGGTGGAAATGATTTGGGCACTATGACTGGGGTTGGTCTGGAAATGCTTTTAAAGGACACCTTTGATCAATTGATGACACTTTTTCCACAAACTGCCTTGGTATATTCCAATATATGCCAAAGACAGAAATGGAACTGGTCCAACCATTTTTGTCCACAGTTTGAGAAAGCACGGAAACATGTGAATAAATCTGTTTCTGCTTACATGAGAGACTGTGGAATGGGTTCAATATACAATTATAACTTGTGTTACAACATGCAAGACATCTACAGAGGAGATGGTGTGCACTTCTCAGATGAGGGGAATAGAATATTCCTCCTGAATTTAAGACTGTGCATTGGAACCTACTTGTAGGTACCTAAATCAGCCACAGAACCCAAAAGCTCTTTTCAGAGCTACCCTTCCTCTGATCATTCAAAACGTTTATCTTTTTCTAACTTTTTTCACTATTTTTCACCAAAGTACGCTCCCCGGTACGCTTACCGGTGCGCGTACCGGGCGCTCCCCCCGCGAAATTTTTCAATTTGTTTTTTCATTTTTGCCTATATCAGCGTCCTAAGCCCCCCCTCAGAAAACCTAGAGGGTCAGGAAGTATCTACCGTGCCCCCTTCTACCCATTCCCAACGTTGTTTGTCCTCCATCTTCTGTCTTGATTGTGCCGAAACACAAAATGAAGGACTCCTGTAACGCTGCCGGTGCGCGTACCGGGGCGCGCACCGGTAAGCGCTCCCTAAAAAAAGGTGGGAAAGTTATTTACAGAAAAACCACTGGAGACACTTTCATCAAATATAGAATAGGCCCTACTACATAGCAGTCCCTACCATTTGCCCAAATTTGGTGGAATTCCATTGAGACATTTAGGCTACAGGCCTGTCTAAATATCCTGAGGTAAATTACATGACCAAAACACATATGAAGTGTTAGAATTTACAACCAATTAAAAAGTTTATTTCATTTTTTACGATTATTTCCTGACATTTGATTGGTTATGTACATGAATAAATAAAAAAAAAGAGAAGGAAACACAGCCATTTTGACTACTACTTCCTGAAGTACATTTGAAAAGAAATTCCACTGACAACTTCAACTGCTTTCTCAAAGGTAAGTTGTTATTTTGGAAAGTGAAGTATGTTGTGCACTTTAAGTTAATTTGAGAAAAAATATTCTGTTAGTTATATACTATCCCACTGTAATAGTTTGAGATTAAGATAGGCGTCTCTGTAATAGTTATAGATTAAGTTACACTTCTCTTATATAATTATAAATTTACTTAGGCTTTATCACATACACTTTTTTATATTTCTAATTCCAGCCTGATACCATACACTGCCCAAAGATAACTTCACTGTTAAAAAATCCAAACTACATGTCTGAACTTAAACCCAACAGTGCCCTATCTCTACTGATATAATTATTTTTTATGCAATTTACAGCAACAAAATGGAAGGAGAAAAGAATATTTCTTTTGAAATTGTTTTGGACAACAACCATGATGGAAAAAATGCTGAAAATGATAACATTGACTTTATGGATGAGTCTCTGGACCTTGAATTACTTGAGTGTGTGGAATCAATGGAAACACAGATTGTAAACGAGGACATTCCAGACAATATATTATTAGAAGTTTTTTAAATTATGAAAAAGAATCAGAAGAATAAATTTATATTTAATAATCAAAAATTGTTCGAGCCATTATTCATTTTTATATGTAATTCATCAAGTAGATCAAACATTTTTATAATATAAAGTGAGACTTATAGTATACTGTGCAACTTTTTTGTGTTACATAGAAAGTTTGCTCATAGTTACTTCCTTTCTCCCACTATATTATCTCCAATGTGTATTTAACATCTCTTTATCATCTCCTGCCTCCATGTTGTTTCTGCTTTCCTGACAGACTACGCTATGAATTCCATATACCACAATAACTTCTGTAACAACATGCAAGATATCTACAAAGGAAACAGTGAATATTAAATTATAGACTCTGCATTGGTACCTACATGTTGGTACTTAAATAAAAAAAAGAAAAACAACAAAAAGAACAATTAATAAACATACAATTTTTAAAAGTGATTCTTTTTTCCCCATAGTACGCTCCCCGGTGCGCTCCCCGGTGCGCGTACCGGGCGCTCCCCCCGCAAAAATCGAAAAAAAAGAATTTTTTTTTACCCCGCGGGCCCTTTTATGGCCCCCACATCAAACCTAGGGGGTCAGGGGGGGTCTACCCTGCCCCCTTATGGTCAATTCCCCCTTTGTTTTTGCCACCTCTTGTGACTCGATTTTACCGACAGACAAGATGGCGGCCGCTCCGGACTGTTTCGAATGTTTACAGACAACCGAGAGCCAATCAGCTTTCCATGCGCAAGTCGCGTGGCGCGCTCGGTGCGCTCCCCGGTACGCGCACAGGAGCGCGCCTATAGATATATATATTTTTTTGAACCTAAATTACTCAAAATCCACTGGAGCACATATCTTGAGACATAGCAAAGGCACATCGGGCTACCAGTCCCTACAATTTTGCCAAGTTTGGTGGAAATCCATTCAGCCGTTCGGGCTAAAAGTGAAATCGACCGCTCTATGGAAATTAACATGGGGAAAACGCGTTTTGGGACCCCCCTTTTATCTCGGCCCCCGATTGACGAATCCCCCCCAATCTTTCAGGGAAGGACTGGAACGCCGCGAGGCCATTTTGAGGAAATTTTCAGGCAGATTCGTCAACCGGCGCCAAAGTTATTCCAAATAGAATTTTGAGATTTAACATTGAAAAAAATCCTAACTATAACTACCTACTGGCGACCGCCAGTAGGTAATATATATATATATTCACTTCCAGGCTCCCTTCCACACGGAACCACTCAGAAACTTTAGGTGCTGTAGAAATATTTATTCAGCAAGGGAAAAACGACACGTTTCGGGGATTAGCGTGATCAAAGCCTAATCCCCGAAACACGTCGTTTTTCCCTTGCTGAATGAATATTTCTACAGCACCTGAAGTGTCCGAGTGGTTCCTGTGTGGAAGGGAGCCTGGGAGTGAATTTTCGTAAAGCGCCGGCTTTAGGACCTCGGACCGCCCAAGACAGCCTTGGTCTCTTTACCGGCATTTGTGGAGTGAATATATATATATATATATATATATATATATATATATATATATATATATATATATATATATATATATATATATATATATATATATATATATATATATATATATATATATATATATATATATATATATAAATATATATATATATATATATATAATGTCCAACTAATCGGCATGCACTATACAGAGTGCTCCAATGCGTACAGGAGAAATTCCTCTGATGAAGTGGTACATTGGCCACAGAAACGCATCAGGCAATACAACGAACTTGGATGGCTGGGGCGGGCTGAACCGTGATGCCGGATGGCAGACGCATCTTGAGAAGCTTCAGCCTTTGTTGGACACTATATATATGTACCAATAACATAAAATCGATTAAAACAAGACATTCTATTATAAATTAAAACATTAAATGATTTAAAAATCTTGAAACTCAAATTTCCCACTACAGTGAGTGCAACAGTAAGAAAAGTTTTGGATAGCAGAGAGGTAAAAATTACTATTCCCACTTCAGTGAGTGCAACAGTAGGGAAAGTGTTGGATAGCGTACGGGTAAAAATTACTATTCCAACTCCAGTGAGTGCAACAGTAGGGAAAGTGTTCAATAGTGGAGGGGTAACAATTACTGTTCCTACTCCAGTGAGTGCAACAGTAGGGAAAGTGTTGGGTAGCGGAGGGGTGGAAATGACTATTCCCACTCCAGTGAGTGCAACAGTAGGGAAAGTGTTGGATAGCGGAGGGATAAAAATTACCATTTCCACTCCAGTGAGTGCAACAGTAGGGAAATTGTTGGATAGAGGAGAGGTAGAAATTACTGTTCCCATTCCAGTGAGTGCAACAGTAGGGAAAGTGTTGGATAGTGGCGGGATAAAATGTACTATTCCCAATCCAATATTTGTAAAAGTAGGGAAAGTGTTGGATAGTGGAGGGGTACACATTACTTTTCCCACTCCAGTGAGTGCAACAGTAGGGAAAGTGTTGGATAGAGAAGGGGTAGAAATTACTGTTCCCACTCCAGTGAGTGCAACAGTAGGGAAAGTGTTGGATAGTGGCAGGATAAAATGTACTATTCCCACTCCAATAATTGTAAAAGTGTGGAAAGTGTTGGAGAGTGGAGGGGTAGAAATTACTATTCCCACTCCAGTGAGTGCAACAGTAGGGAAAGTGTTCGATAGTGAAGGGGTAAAAATTACTATTCCAACTCCAGTGAGTGCAACAGTAGGGAAAATGTTGGATTTTAGAGGAGTACAATTAATATTCTCAAGTCATTTCAATAATAAAAACAAACTAAATTGTAACGACAATAAAAAATAAAATTAATAAACAAAATAAATTAAGGAATATATAAATATGGTAAAAATTGAAACACAAATATATATTAATATAAATAATTTTTACAAAATATAATGTTAAATACATATAACAAATACCTATAAATATTATATTAAATATAATAAAAAACAATTTCACACAAATAACTACTTTCTTTTAATTAAAAGTTATTTAGAAAAAAAACATGAATTATTACATAAATTTACTTTTTTGATTTCGAAATATTATTAATACAAAAAGACTCATAAAAGTTATTTAAGTTCCCACACTTTACCCCTATTATCCTCACAACCCACAGTTAAAATAAAAAAAATAAACAAATAAATTACACAATTGAAACTTATTTTCATTTAATAAGCTAATAGTTTTTAACAACTAATTGTAAAGTAAAATTAATTTACTTCCCACACTGTACCCCTATAACAATTAAACCCAGACACATAAAAATATAAACAAATACCCTAAATAAATATAAATTCATTAATATTAATGATCAACTAATTTCTAATTAAATAAACAAAAACTACTTCCCACCCTTCACCCATATAAACCCCACAATGCACACCTACAATTAATTACACAAATTCCATATTTAATTTTCAATTAATTAATTAATATTAATTAACAACTAATTGGGAATTAATTGAATATAAATTACTTCCCACCCGTTAGCCTATAAACCCCACAACCCACACCTAAAAAATCCCACAATTTCCATAATTAATTATCAATTAATTAGTTAATATAAATTAACAATGAATTATTAATTAATTAAAGATAATTACTTCCCACCCTTTACCGCTATAAGCTCCACAACCCACACCTAAAATTAATAAGTCAATTTCCATTATTAATTTTCAATTAATTAATATAAATTAAGAACTGATTATTAATTAATCAAAAATAAATTACTTCCCACCCTTCACCCCTATAAACCCCACAACCCACACCTAACAGAAGTACACCATAATTAATGATATATTAATTAATTAATATTAATTAACAATCAATTAATAATTAATTACAAATAAATTACTTCCCACAATTACCGCTATAAAATCTAAATTAAATAAATAGAAATTAATCATTATTTATTATGATTAAATTACTTTCCACAATATTCCCATGTAAACCCATGCCCGCTATAGAACTAAAAAATGCAAAATTGAATTAAAATAAAATTCATAACTACTAAAAATGTAACACATATATTAAAAATCATAAACAATACTTATACAAAAAAACATACATCACATACATTTAAAATGCATTAAAATACATAACACTAATTAAAAAATCGATATTTTAAACATCTATATTTTTGCAAACAATATTAATGACTTCTATGTTTTAAAAAATGATATTTCAGGAGCCAAGATGGCCGCGGAGACGGACGTGTAGTCTCCCGGCTCCCCGAGCCTTTGTTCCCCGCAGCATTATCCTGTCCTTTTTCCTGCATACCGCTACCGCGGGAGGTAGACGGTAGCGCGCTGTTGCGGAGGGTGTTTCTCCTGGGTCCCTGCCTGCCTGCAAACCGGCGCTATTGACGGGCGGATCTGTCGGCTTTGTCCTGCCCTGGAACCGGACCCGAGTCGTGGTGCGCCGCCGGGGACGGCCGGAGCTCTGTGTCCTGGCTGATCTGGAACGAAACGGGCGTCTAGTGCCCAGCAGCTCGCTGGAGATAAAATCTGCACGGCTCTTGGTGATCTGAGACGACGACTGTTTGGAGGCTACTCCTGCTACTTCTCCCCCGTGTGACGCTACGGTGAGCCGCTCCGCTTCCCTTACTTGCGCTCGGAGGCGATTTGGCTACCGTGCCTCTCCATCGCGATTGCCCCCTGTTTGGTGTCGCACGGGGAGGGTAATTTATATGATATTGCCCAGTGTCGGCGGGCCCTGACTGCTGCGGGGGTTGGTCCCCGGATTTCCACAGTGTACTTTGCCTGCTCGTACGATTGTGCCACTTGGTGAACCTAACATGGCGTCCGGCTCCTGCGGAGCGATTGTGGATTATGCCCCGAAGCCTGACTGTGTTGCCCTTCCTGGACCTGAGAGCATGGTTGTTCATCGTGAGGCGTCTCGGCTGGTAGAAGTGAGCGATTTACAGCCTGTTTACTCCTATGCCTCTATCCTTGCCGCACTCGCTGATTTGAGTGCAGAATGGCGTGTGAGGGCTGCGGCGCTGGGTGACCGGCTGGACAAAGCCGCATTCGACTTGAGGTGTATGGTGTCTGCTGATCCTTCGCACTGCACTCCTCGGCCCACGCAGTGCCAGGGCCGAGATACATTGTTACTACACGGGCGCACGACGGAACAATTATCGGCCGGTGACGATGTTTGCGGCTCGTTACCCATCTCCACCAGTGAGGCTACAGTGTTGCCATCTCTGCCTGATCCTTCAACTTTGCTTGCAGCTTCAGCGTCCCTGCCCGTGGTGCCGCCGGCACAGCGATTGAAACTACAGACTGCCTATGACCTGCAAGCTGCGCTCCTGCTTATTAGTGCCATACAACATCTGAGACTCATGAGGGCACCGCTCTTTTGGACATTTGGTACTTTATGTGATTGGCATTCTTCATCTTGCATGGGGGCTTCTTCTCATTACCGAGGGCGGCCATCTTATCCCTTTGTTCTGTCCGGGGCGGGTCCTCCTTGGTGGCCGTCTTCGGGGAGACGCATACGTTCTGGTCAGGGCTAGGAGACCTTCCTCTGTCTGCTGTGATTGAGTGGCGGCTGATGACTGTATATATGATGCTCTCTCAACGCGTGCCATCACCTGTGGAATATCTCGCCCTATCATTTTGAACTTGCTGCGATTTGTTTCTGTTATTGAATATGGGGTGGACGGCAATTTATGGCTGGGGTGTCCGGGGGACCTGATGTGAGGTGGGCTCCTCCCCACTTTTGCGCTTTCTTGGGAATTATAGATTAGAGCTTCTTTTCTTATTCCCTATATCACAGGTGTTTTACTTATTCTTTCTTTCTCCACTTTCTTCTTATTCTATATTTCGGGTTTATTGGGCGACAGACACACTGCTGGGGGGGGGGTAGGCCGTAGCCTTTGCATGCGTGTAGGGTGGTGGGTTGGGGGATGGGATTTTAGTTTGTTTTCTGTTTCTATGGTGCCTTATTTTTCTTCTCTGTTATTATTTAATTCTTTATTCTAACGTGGGTCCGTGACTGAGGTGGGTTCGGGGTGGGTGGCGGTGGACATTGTGATGATGCTGGGTGTGTGACTCCTTTTGCACAGTTTTTGAGCCGCCATACTGCCGGAAGAGACTTGAATATTGACTGATTTGATTTTGTGGTTATAATAGTTGCTACGATCACAACAAGTCAACTCGGATTCCGTTTCTTTGTTTATTGCTTATGTAACGCTAAAATGTCCACTTTCACAGTTGCCAAAAAATATAAAACTAACCTTCATTACTCCTGGGACACAGTACCGTGATGACCTACAGTGTAACTCTTGAATACTTGCCAATTGTACTCATGGGTTACTGTGTCGCCAAAATGCTTGCTTATGTGCTCTAAATGTGTCCGAGGCCGGCCAATGGGTTGTGGGCCCGTATTTGTTCTTTTACTATTGCACAATAAAGGTTTTCCAAAAATTAAAAAAAAAAAAAATGATATTTCTTACTTTAAATTTGATATTGTTGACCAGAATTTTCTTGCTATCGATATATCTGAATCACAATATTTCCAACTCAATATTTGTATAAGTTGACATTTCCAACTCGATATTCTGTCTCAGCACAAAATATTAGGCTTCATTTTCAAATCAATTCTCAAAATAACCCCTCTAAGAACAATGTGGCAAAATCGGCAAACTTCACCTTCATACCTTGAATTAAATTTGTCACCTCATCTTAAATCATCATCTTAAAATAACTGTCCATGCCTTAATAATCCCAATATTAGACTTCTGACTTCAAATGTAATCTAATAGGTAGGTAAATGCACTATAATATTTGATAGGTTTTGCTTTGCGCTATAATCATTTTTGTGTGCAAAAGAATGCATTTACCTGTTTTTCCAGCTCATAATTCAAGTAAGAATTTCTATCTTATATAGTATGAGTTGCGTGTTTGTGTTTCAATGACCATGAATGTTTTCCTTTTCCTATAATCTCTTCACAAGTTCACGAGGGCAATCATTATCACCTGTTTTCTTTTTACTTTGTGGCTCTTGGGTTCCCGCCTCTGATGAGCAAACATAAACAAGACTCAGCTAGCCATGGTACCCTTTGTGTAGCAATCAGGCAATGGTACTATTTGTTAGGAACTTCAATAGCAGCTCTTCACTTACAAGGGTATGTGAGAAATTTGCAAAGCAACATGTCACAAAATGTTGGTTTTCATTTTTTTTTGTTGCATATTCTAGGTTTCTAGTCTTTTTTTGGTAAGACCCTGGCTTGTTTTGGGCTTATTTTCGGGAAAGGTTGGATTTGGTTTTGGGTTTCTTTTAGTAATACGTGTGCTGTAATGTGCTTATTGCCATTTCAGTCTCTCCACTATGTTTCTCTCTCTGCCTGCTCGCCTGCCATGATGTCACGTGGAATGTTGGGGTTGCTTTGTATGTTGAGAGATTCAGTTGGTGTGATGGGTTGAGCAGAGTAGACCTTGCTCCTGGTGGGGCATTACCAGAGACTACCTGATTTACTATAGATCTTCTTGTAACTGAAAGACTGTAATTTACTACAAGAATAAATCTACTGTTATCATCTACAAGACATGTCTGCGCTCTTATCCTCGTTTTAACAACGTGCTTGATTCAGGTTTGCATTTTTGGAGAGTTGTGTTTATTTCAAACTTTATAGGCTCAAAATAGGCTTGCTATGGCCTTTTTTCTAGTATCTCCTAAGCTTTTTCCCTTTTGTACCTACATGAGGTACCACGACTAAGCTCCACCTGCATGTGGTTGTGCACCTAGGTGTTATTTTGGACCCCAATTGTGTTTATGGACATCAAAGTGTCTCTACACTCCTGTTAATGTTTCCTTTAAAAGTGTCATTTTAATGTGTGATTTTGCAGCTTAATTTATATCTGCTCCTATATGTGATGTGTGCTTATGTTCAACTCAATGGTACTTGCCACTTAAATTTGGTTTTGCTTCTAAATGTGATAACACAGTCTTGCTTTCTTTGCTCCAATGAAGCTTTTTATCCCAAAAGTGGCTTTACATAATGTTAGAAATGGGGTTTCTAGCTGTCAGTGTATGCACTCGGTGCACATAGCTTCCAAGGTTTCCAACTGCTTATGTGTGACATTTTCATAATTTCATTGTAATTATGAGAGTGACATTCAATGACTATCAATGACACTTTCTACCAAGCAAAATCAAGCAATGAAGATAAGGGAAACACCTGGTCAGTGTGACTGCTCTCCCTCAGCGTAGCTGAAGGTTGCCCCTGAGCTCTCTCTTGCAGGATGTTCGAGGCCCTCGTCCAACCGCAGGCACCTACCTGTGCCTCATCCCTGGTGGTCCAGTGGAAAAGCACTCCACTTTTCTGCTGTTCTGCCTCTCCCTCTACCTCTCTTGCATAGTTTTTCTGTGCCCTCTTGCCTCTTTGCCTCTGTGCCCTCTTTCTTCTCTTCTTGCTCTGTCTTTTTTATTTTCTCTTTTCTGCCTGAGTTCATCCTCATTTTGCAGCGTTTTTTCTCCCTTAGCGAAGTTGCCCTCACGACCCCACCCCCCAGTGTGACCTTGCTTCCTCCCAGCTGTCCCGTCCTCCCCCAACCCCTACTTAATGATGGCTACTGCTTGGCAAGAAGAGCAAGACCACTGACCTGGTCAGTGTGACTGCTCTCACCCCGCACAGCTCCACCACTGAGGGTTGCCCCCTGAGCCCTCTCCTGCAGGGTGTTCGAGGCCCTCCTCCACCCGCAAGCCCCTGCCTGTGCCTCATCTCTGGTGGTCCAGTGGAAGTGCCCTCTGCTCTTCTGCCTCTACCTCTCATGCTTAGTTTTTCTGTGCCTCCTTGTGCCCTCTTTCTTCTCTTCTCACTCTTTTTTATTTTCTTTTATCTCCTCACATTCCTCCTAATTTTTGTTGTGTTTTTTCTACTCTGCCACTGCTGCCCCCGTGGCCCAGCCCCCCAGGTGTCCTTCCCGTCTCGCATCTGACTCACCCTCCCCCGACCCCTACTTAATGGCAGCCGCTGAATCATCAGGAACCACAGGCTCAACATCTTCTCTTACACCGACAACACCCAGCTCATCCTCTCCCTCACCAACGAACCTATCATCACCAAACACAATTTCCAAGAAGGGATGAAAGCCTTCCCCACCTGAATGAAGAACAACTGCCTGGGACCCAACTCAGGTAAAACAGAAGTCCTCATTTTCTGCTCCACCCTCTCCGCATGGGATGACTCCTGGTGGCCCCCTGCCCTTGGAACCCCCCCCCCACCCTGATGTACCACTCATGAAACCTTGTCATCACACTAGACTCATCGCTCACAGTGAACCGCCACATCAACGCCTTCTCCTCAACCTGCTTCAGAACCCTCTGCATGTTACGAAAGATGTTCAGATGGATCCCCTCCGAATCCAGAAAAACTGTCACACTTGCTATCATCAGCAGCTGACTGGACCATGGCAACACCCTCTATGTCGGAGACAACAAGAAACTCCTTTGCAAACCCCAGACCATCCAGAATGCTGCAGCCAGACTGATCTTTCACATCCCCTGCCGCAGTCTCATCACCCAACACCTCCGTGACCTCCACTGGCTCCCAGTAAAAAAAGAATAACCTTCAAACTCCTCACCCACGATACAAGGCCCTTCACAACATCGGACTTACATACCTGAACAACTGCTTCTCCTGCTATGCACCCAAAAGACACCTCAGATCATCCAACCTCACTCTGGCCTCCCTCTCACGCATCCACACGTCCAGGACAGGAGGAAGATCCTTCTCCTCCCTCGCAGCCAAGGCCTGGAACGACCTCCCCCTTCACCTCTGGCAAGCCTCACACTGACCCTATTCAGGAAGGACCAAACGACCTGGCTTTTCGGATGAACCCAGCACTCAGTGGAGTCGACCCCCTCCATGCCTTGAGACCTTCACAGGTGAGTAGTTGTGCTTTACAAAACCTGATTGATTGATTGATAAATATCAGACCTTACACCCATTTAAGCAACGAGAAACTCTAAGAAGATCTTAAAACTGCTGCAAAGCACCAGAGATGGAAGGGCACTGTGGGACTCAACTGTACCCAAATCTGTACTGGTCACTGTGTCACACTCTCACTGGCTCACCTGGCTGCAGACACTCAGCTGCTGTAGCGATGAGACATTGAAGTATGTCTCAGGCTTGTCAGATGGATGCCAGTGAGAGGACCTCTCAGCTGCAGTTCTGTTGTCCCCAGAGCACATGTCAAGGTCAGATAAGTATTGAAGCTGCCAGGGCACCCACAATTTCTGGGGGGCCTGGGTTGGGGCACAGGCAGGAAATTGAAAATCCTGCAAGCCTCAGCCTAGGTCAGACACCTGTTGCTGGGTGGTAGAAACAATTATTGAGATCCTGCCTTAGCCAGCCTGGGCTAACCGGGCCTACCCACTCCCCAATGGTAATAAACCAAATGCATGACCAATTGGCACAGAATCTGCAGGCTCTCTGTGTGGGATCCACGTGGGACCGGATGACAAAACAGGCTGTGAGGCCTCAGTGTGGATTTCTGCAGTCATAAATGTATTCAGCTGACTTGAAGAGCACTGCCTAGGCCATTGCGGCACCAGGCAGCCTGGGAGAGCAGTGACGTGTGGCGCAGTCAGGCTGTAATAATATTTTCAAGAATGTTAGCACTAGCTAATAAATAATTCAAATCAAATTTACCAACTCCACTCACTGCCCTTGCCATGGCATGCACCACAGCACAGCCTGCTTCTGGTCAGTGAAATAATTAAATATATAAGGATAAATATGACATGAGTAGTCTGGCAGAGGGAGCAAGCCACGGTATTGGCCAGCGTCATAAGGCTGTCATGACACCAAACTCTCTCCCAGCAGCCGCGGTCCATACAGACTCTCGTGAGAGGCTGCAAGGCACCAAACTGTCTCCACTGGGCGCAATCTGGACTGAGTCGAGTGACATCTAATGAGAGGTTGCAGGCAGTGGCACCAAAATACTTCCAGCACTGTAGATAATGGTGTAAGCAGTGGCGGGCTCCAGCCCAACTTCATAATGTCATAACCGCCCATCTGTTTGCTCCATGGGAGGACGTGCCCGCCTATTGTTTCTGTCTCAGCATTCTCAATGGGGAAATCATGGGACATTGTTGCAGTAATTGACACCATCCTTCACATGAATATGCAGGCGCTGTGAATGGAGCCAGCTAGCGCAGCTGAGCCAGCCACCAGCTGGGTCAGAGTTTGTAAGTCACCTGACTTTGCGGCAGCCAGAGCAGCACGGAGTGGGCACTGCTTTACTAAGTGCCATTTGAAGCGTTCTGTCTTGACAGCTTCAGGAGGTGTTATAAATGGGTGCCTTCACAAATTTAGTGCAATGATGTGGACCACCCCCTGAAAGACGTTTTTCTAATACCTAATGCATGGTACTTGACAGGGCTGTGCACAAGCAGGAACCACCACTCTAGTCAGGGTAAGCTTGATATACACTAAAATATAACCTGTGCTGACTCGCTGGTAGCTTGCCACAGAGCAGTCAGGCTTATCTAAAGAGGCAATCTGTAAAGTATTAGTGCAACACACACCCACAGCAACACAATGAAAACAACACAACAACCCTCTACACAGGTTTAGAAAAATAGAGAATACTTTTTAGAGTATAACAATACCAAAATGACAAACATCCAATAGGTAGAAACGGAGTTATACATTTTTAAAGCTGAAATCAAAATATATTGCTTAGAGCCATAAAGCGCCAACCGGGGACATCTGGTAGCACTAGACCGAAATTCAAGCTGACTGAGATGGAGGGCAGACCAGCTACAGGATTCATACAGGTCCTGCTGAAAAAAGTACATTGGAGGAAGGAAGCATTGACATCGAAAACTCGATGCGAACAGTCGAGGAGGCGCCTCGTCAGTCCAGTAGATGGAGGCAAAGCATCAGCACCGATTCCCATGAAGACTTTGTTGACAAACCCCTTTTTGGTGCCAGCAATACATCGTCCCTGAGCCTCCAAGTCTTCCAAAGTGATGTTGTTGAGTGGCAGCTGTGTTGGTTCCGATTGGTGCAAAGTCGTTGATGCGTGGTTTTGATGGATCAGCACTGCAGAAAACACCTTTCAATGGCCTAGGAGTGGCACAACTTGGGAAGGCAGGGCTCTCAGATGGCAGATTCCAGGTGCTGTTATAGGGCTGGAGGAAATCTTTGATGTCCATGAGACCTCAGAACAGGGGGCAAGCCAGCAAACCCCTGGAGTCACTCTGGGTTCAAGTGAGATAGGTCCAGTCCTTGCATTCAGCTGAGATCCGCAGGCAGCAAAGCAGAAAAGCAGTTCTCCCGGAGCAGCAGTCTAGCGTAGTGGCAATCCTTATGGCACAGCAGTCTTTACTCCGGCAGAGTTCTTCAAAGGTCCAGTAGTGTACTGTCTATGTTGGGCCAGGGCCCAGTATGTATACCCAGGTGTGCCTCTGAAGTGAGGATGACTTCAAAGCAGCCCCTTGATGTCAATGAGTGCCATGCACCTGCAATCCAGGTGGTTCCGCTGGGGCAACAATAGTTCCTAGGTCCCAATGAGAACTTATGAATGAGCAAGGAAGTGTGCACAATGCCCCATTGAACGATCCTAGGGGGAAGAGGGATAGGAAGAGAAAAAGAGAAGAGAGAAGTACCAGGGTCTTTAGGATCTTGAGTCTTTGTACAGTGTCACTGGAATCTGGAGGAGAGTGTCTGGATTCTGATATCAACGTGAGAAGAATTGTTGGGTACTCTGGAAGTGTTCAGCATGAATTCCTTTCTTATACTTCAATAAATGAAATAATTAGATAACAACTTGGAATGTCTCAATGACTTTCACTAACCTAATAATACTTTACTGAGAAATATGACTTAGCACTAAATCATGCAGGAATCATTCAAATTGGTGGGTGATCACGATATTGGACAGGGTTGTGTGTTACCAAACAACTGGATATCGCATACAGTTGTTAGAGGAGGGAGCTAAAGTAAACAAAGCATAAAACAAACATATTACTCTTCATATAGAATCCTACTTGGAGAACCATTTTACAAATGTGCTGATTAAAAGACCAAAAAGGACCAAACAGTAGCTGTTCTGGCGCTGACTCCTTGTCTGAGAAATCAGTGGGGACCAAGAATTTCTACAATACAAGATCCTGCTCAACAATACAAGATTCTGCTCAACAATACAAGATTCTGTTAAATATATGTATAAACAAAAAATATCATGCAGGAGTATAAAGTCACTGCGCTATATTCCCATGTGTGCAATATCAGTTTATAATGTCCTTTCCGACATGCTGCTACTTTCAGTAGTCAATTGTACATATGCAGCTATAACAAGAAATACTTCTCTTTTTATAATACTATAAGTTAGTTTGAGAAGGAGTAGGGGTTGATTACTCAGTAAAACGTAAAACTCAAAGTGTTCCTTGGTACCTGAAACTTTTTCATTTTTACCTTATAATGCCACTGCTGCATGAGCGTTTACCTATCGGATTTAGACGGTAGCGGGTTCATTGTTCTGCGATTTATTTACAGGGTCGTTGGTACAGGAATCAGAGGTGGCAAGAAAACCCAAGATTCAGAAACTGCTGGAAGATGTGTAGCTGGATTCAAGGAGATGTGCAAGGTCGGGGAGAAACTAAAGATGACCGCAAAGACAGAAAGCTGATGCGCAGAGACAGGTAAGTAACTCCGTCATATTGCCGAGGCTAAGCACAGGTCTCAGTGGAGGGTGGCTTGAAATTCACTCCGCCACGAGCAATGGCACGTGCCCATGGTCACACTGCAACCACACATTCCGGTGTTAGACCGCTTCCACATTGAATCTGTAATGAGCGTTCAGGGTGTGGGCCCGTGCACTGAAAGCATGTGTAAAAAAGTTACATATATACACATGTCTTTGTAAATACCCTAAATATGCATTGAAGAAGTTTGCACTAAGGTCATTTTTAATGTGCTGCACAATGTAAATTGATACTTGTATAGCGCACTACTCACCCGCAAAGGTCTCAAGGCACTTGTACGAATACCGCTGTAGAACCCATCCTGGCTTTCCCTGTGAGGCGTCCACTCATGGGCACCCCCAAGGTGGAGGCCAGGCATCCTTAGCATTGTGGGGGCCGTTGTGGAGATTAAGCAAGCTATTGCCCAGAGTTGCAGAGTGGGACTCCATGATTGGAATAGGCACTGAGGCGAGAATTATCAGGTCCGTGGAATTTTGAGCCCAAGACCCGCCGAGGCGGGGAATTGAACCCTGGTCCCGGGCTAGACCTCTGCATCAGGGTCTGCCGCTCTAATCATTGAGCCACACTTCTACACGGAGCCTGATTATAAAGAAATACTATAACAAAATCAAAGAAGCATTGTAAGAAAAAAAGAAATGAGAACTGTAAATATGACTAACTTAATACAGTAGTCCATACCCATAAAATCGTGCTCGAGAAGAAAAAATAAACACCCAAGGTTGTGCTAGTGACATGATGGCTGCAATCTGGCAAAACAAAGAGTGCAAAAGTGTGAGATAGTGCCTATAACACTTGAAGCGCACAGGTCCCCCTTTCTTCCCAACATTGGCTCCAGACAAAAAGCAGGGTGGAATCAGCCCTTTATGTGAAAACAGGATACTGCCTATCAAAGTGTTAGTGTCTGCTCCCTCCTCTCTTCCTGCCCAGAAAGTGCAAACAGAATGCAGATGAACCTTCTGTCATACGCACCCTTCGTGTGTTTGGGGCTGTCTTGAGGGAAGGCACAAAGTGTAGTTGCCACCCACCCTAGCCGTGTTTTGAGGACATAATGCGAGGTACAGAGAGCAGTAAGAGCAGAAAAAGGTCCGCTTTCTAAAAGTGGCATTTCTAGTGATAGTAAATTCAACTTTACCAGTAAAGATGATTTATCAATACCATTCTAAAGTTATAAAACATGATGGAGCCACTCCTTTCTAATCAGGAATTACAGCTTAAAAGTGTATTAAGGAATTCCCAATGTTAGCCTAAGAGAGGATTAGGCCTCACAGTAGTGAGAAACTAATTTAGCTGTTTGTCACTACCAGGACATGTAAAACTTAAAATTACATGTCCTACCTTTTAATTACTCAGCACCCTATCCTTAGGACTACCTATGACCTACCTTACGGATGACTTATCTATACTACCATTATAAAGAGAGAACACAAACCTTTTGGCAAGGTAAACTCGGGAACCACAGTGCCAATCCACACACCCAATACATTGTTGTAATCCTCAGGGTGTGCAGATGGACATAGGCTATAGAAAATTTAAAAAAACGTAAATTTAAAAATATAACTTTAAAACAAAAGTAGTGCCCTGAAAGTAGCGCCGGTCGCGACGCTGACGGCCATGACATAGCGCTGGCCGCAACGTACGTGATGACGAGGAGGAGCGGCGGTGAAGTGAGGAGCTCGGGGAGGAGCTGCGGCTCAGGTGAGGCTCTGGGACAAGGGGCAGGAGGGAGCCAGTGCGGGAGGTTGGCCCGGAACAACTACGGTAAGGCTCAGGGTCTGGGGGCAGCATTTCAGGGACACAGGAAGGGAGAGAGCCGGTGCGGGAGGTTGGCCCAGAACAACTGCGGTAAGGCTCAGGGTCTGGGGGCAGCATTTCAGGCTTGCGTGGAAACCCGCCCCGGACCCCGCCCGCCACGACATTGTCCGGGACACGGACAATGTCGTGGCGGGCGGGCGGGGGCCGGGGCGGGAGTGCTCGCAAGCCTAAAATACTGCCCCAACCCCCTTCTGCCTCAGGCAACGCTGGGGCGGGCTGCTAGTGTGTGATAAAAGGGGAATAGTGGTTTTAAATGGAAAAAGAACAATTGATGGACAGAATGCAGAACAATGTCATACATTCACCCCAATAAAGAGATCACGGTCTAAATCCATTGTTATTTTGCTCACCATGCCATTCCAGTTTCGATGCAGCCATATGCAAATCAGTCTTGACCCTGCACCCCAATGGGAACAGTCCACCCCGATCTGCCAGGCCAGGTACTCCCTGGACTGTAAACAAGCAATCTAGGACCGGTTTCGGGCTTTCAGCCCTCCTCAGCCAGGATAGCTTGACTCCAGTGGCATGGAGAGCACTGTTTTCACTAAACAGTTGTTTGAACAAAATCACAACAGTCCACAAATGTCTCTGTCCATCACATAAACACACGATACTAGTGGGTCCCTGGCCTCGTCAGCATGTATAGTTCCTCAACCGTTGACTTCCGTGGGGGTTTGGCCTCAGTCTGTACCTTTGGGTGCCAGTACGCCCTCCCACGCTGTTCCGGCCTGGGCTCTCGGAGTCAGCTCTGTGGTGCGGGGAATGGCTTCCTTCAGGGGCTTCACAGGTTTGGCCACTCAGTGGTTCCCCTGTTCCTTCTTCGGGGATCGCCGTGATCATGGGGATTGCGTGCTTGTTTGAGGTCTCCCTGCGTTGTTCTGGCGGGACCTCTTTGAACCACGAGGTGTTTCAGGATACTTCTTCCGCCCCTTTTCGGGCAGTTACCATGGTGCCACGGTTCGCCGTGATGGTCCATGTGCCTGGTTCGTAGTGTGTTTGGAACTTTCCTCCTTGGCGTCGGCTCCGCAGGATGACTGTCGCTCCCTGGTTGAGCCTCCGTGGGGTGGCGCGGCGTCGGGCGCTTGCTTCCTGGTTTTGTCTCACCCTCCGTCTTTGTACTTCTTCGACATCCAGTGGAGGGGAAGACCACCCTGGGCAGGTGGGGAGTAGGTCACGGCAGGGGGCGTGGAGCATGAGTGCCCATGGGCTCCGTTGAGTTGCACAGTGAGGGGTACTTCAGTATTCTCTCAAGAACTCATGTAGTCTTTGCTCCAGATCCACTTGGTCCACGACTTCTATGCGGAACACCTTGTTTAGAGTGCGCATAAAACGCTCGACATCCCTGTTGGAGTGGGGCCATTGCGAGGTGATGTGACGATGCAGTATGCCTAGTTTTTGGAGGAAAGTGGCAAACTCGGCTCCTTGGAACCGGGGACCATTGTCACTGCGTACCTCTTGAGGGAAACTAAACATGGCAAACACTTTTTCCAACACTGGCCCCACATGGTTGAATGCTGTTGACGGGATAAGTTCTACGACAGGATATTTAGAGTACGCGCCGATGATGACGAGCCTGTGTTTTCCTCCCGGGAAACTCCCAAAATCCACCCTTATTTTAGACCATGGGACGGTGCTGGACTCTTCAGTTATGACCGGGAGAGACTTCTCGGTCCACTTGTCAGCTGGCAGGACGAACACTGTCTAACATATTCCTCCACCATGTATTCAAGTTCCGGAAACCAGACATTTTCCCGCATCCGTGCCTTCATCTTGGTAGTTCCTTGGTGTCCCCCGTGGGCTAGTTGGACTGCCCGTTGCTTGAGTCGCTGAGGGATGACTAGCCGGGGTCCTCTCAGCAGGATGCCTTTTCCTGTGGCACTTAGTTCATGACGGACTCGCCACATTTTCGTGAGGGTTTCCCGATCCTCCGGGGTCCATGAGTTGGACTGGCGAAGATAGTTTGTCCATGAGGCATCCTGCACGGCGCCTAGTGTCTTGGTGTAGATGGCATCGGTAGCAGCAGCTTCTTTTACGTCCTCTAGGGATATGCTCTGGGGGCATTAGGTGAGAGCTACCCAGTGAGCGAACTCTTCGCCGTCCTCATCTTCCTCGTGTTTCTCCGACTGAGCGGGGTGAAAATCGGCTGGGTTCTTGGACCCTGGGCGATAGACGACCTCCATTTCATACGATTGTAATTGAACCGCCCAGCATTCGATGCGTGGGGTGGATGTGGGGCTGTCCCTTTGAAGAGGGGAACCAAAGGTTGATGATCGGCAACCATGGTGAACGGGTGCCCTCGTAGATACAGATGAAAATGGTTACAAGCCCACTTGATGGTGAGCGCCTCGCGCTCAATCTGGGCATACCTTGCTTCAGTAGGGGTGAGGACCTTGCTGGCAAACGCCAGAGCGGCCCATTGTCCTGGTTCCCGCTCTTGAGCCAACACTGCCCGAGTCCCACTGAGCTTGTGTCCACCAACACTTCTGTTCGCTTCGCTGGGTTGAAATAGGCTAGTGTGGCTTCTCCCAGAAGGGCATCCTTTATCACTTGGAACACTTCTTCCTCTTTTGGGTCCCAGTGCAGGTTGTGTCTACCTTCGTGAGGGCTTGTAGTGGTTCACTTCGGGTGGCCAGGCCCGGGATGAACCGCCCGTAGTAGGTGGCCATTCCCAGGAAGCTTCGCACTTCCGTCGGTGTCGTCGGTGCGGGGGTGTCTTTGATGGCTTGCGACTTCCTTGGGTCTACTTGTATGCCCTCCTGATTAAAGACATAGCCAAAGAATTCGAGGGATGGCTGGAAAAACTGGCACTGGTCCTTGTGTAGAGTGGCTCCATGCACACTGAGGCCTTTTAGCCTGTCCCGGAGGTGTCTGTGATGGTCGGCGGCTGTCGAGGAGTGAATGAGGATATCGTCACTCACATTCAGCAGTCCTGGTAGTCCGGACAACAGCTCCCGTATGGTGTTCTGGAACACTTCGGCCGCCGAGGAAATCCCAAAGTTCAGCCGTTTCTACCTCCTGAGTCCGAGGTGGGTGCAAAAGGTGGTGATGAATCGACTCTCTTCGGCCAGGGGCAGTTGGTGGTAACCTGCCTTTAGGTCAATCTTTGAGAACCATTTGGAGCCGTTGATATCCGCTATGATGTTGTCCATTGTTGGCGCTATGTGACGCCCCCTCTTGATTGCTTTGTTGGGCAATCATATGCCGATACATAGGCTGATAACTCCTGGCTGCTTGGGCTCCTCCGCAATGACTATTGTGATACCTCCTCCCTCTCAGGGTACTCCCGCCCCTGGTGTGTTCATACTCTCCTTACTTGAACTTCCAGTAGGGTGGCTGATGTTGCTGTGTGTCACCTCCCTTCTTTTGTTAGTATCTTATTCCTTTCTCCTTTTCTTTCTTATTTTTTTGTTGGATGTGCCAGTGTTTGTTGATGAAAAATACCTCTTGCTTTGCCAATGCTTCTTGGAGGCAGACAAGGGAGGCGGGAGGGGCCATCAGCAGGCTGAGCACCCTGTATAGTCGAGGTGCCAGGCACCTGCAGGCGCTCGGTGCGGAGCACAGCCCTTCAGTGGAGCGGGCGAGGTCGACCCATACGGCCCAGCCAGGGCCTTCAGGAAGGCTGGGGTGAGTTCCTCGTTGTCGCTGCGATTAGCGCAGAATGCGCGGCCAACACAGAGGAGGGGCAGCGCGCATAGGCGCCGCGGACACGCGGCAGCTCCAGCAATAATGAGGAACACAGCTACGCTGCTGTGCACATGAGACGGCAGCTTCCAGGGGCAGCACGAGGTGGGAGCGAGGGTTGGGCCCCCTCTGCTCATCGCCAGTGTAGCGTCTCGGCTTTGGGACAGTTTTTGGTCCCGATAGGGCGCAGGGCCTATCGCAGGGTCAGGAGCGATCGGCATACATAATGAGGCCACACTGCTGGTATACTTGGAAGTGACGTGCCACGAGCGGCCTTCACCCATTTATTACTTCCCCACAGGCCATGCCTGGCCTGCGGATGTCATGGGTGTATGGGTGCGTGAACAACTAGACCACCAACTATTACACACACTCAGACGGCAGGCAAAAAGTATTTATCCTCGGGTAGCAGGCCTCAGACACTCTCCCACACTTCAATGCATCAGTCCCAAATCACTGCACCTTCTCACCCCAGGGGGATACGTCGCCTCTGCGGCACACTGGGCTCACATCACAGCAGCCCCCCCCTTAGGCAATCCAGGCCCGGGCGGGCAGCTAGGCAGCACAGTCTAGTTTCCAGAGCTGCCGCACCACCGGCCAGTGGTCGGCTCTAACGTAGGCTGGATTTCAGTGCCAATTCGCCACGATCCGATTTACAAAAGGGGGTGGTGATGAACAGAGTGTCTGAATTGAGCAGACCACTCTTACCCAGTCCAAAGATCAGGGCTTGATCCATCACCGTTATTTATCTCACTGCCCCATCCCAGCTCAGAACCTGGCTATATGCAAATCAGTCTGTCCCTGGCCCAGTGCATCATGGGAACAGGGCAGACTAAACTACCAAGCCAATTCTTTACCAGAAAGGAGACAAGCTACCGGGGACCGGTTTCTGGCATTTCAGCCTCTTCGGCCCGGCTTGCTTGAATCCTGATGGAGCAGTGAGAAAGGGACTCATGTCTGAGTATACCCTGCCACACCTATAGTGGCCAAAATCGATTTACAAAAGGGGGTGGTGATGAACAGAGTGTCTGAATTGAGCAGACCACTCTTACCCAGTCCAAAGATCAGGGCTTGATCCATCACCGTTATTTATCTCACTGCCCCATCCCAGCTCAGAACCTGGCTATATGCAAATCAGTCTGTCCCTGGCCCAGTGCATCATGGGAACAGGGCAGACTAAACTACCAAGCCAATTCTTTACCAGAAAGGAGACAAGCTACCGGGGACCGGTTTCTGGCATTTCAGCCTCTTCGGCCCGGCTTGCTTGAATCCTGATGGAGCAGTGAGAAAGGGACTCATGTCTGAGTATACCCTGCCACACCTATAGTGGCCAAAATCGATTTACAAAAGGGGGTGGTGATGAACAGAGTGTCTGAATTGAGCAGACCACTCTTACCCAGTCCAAAGATCAGGGCTTGATCCATCACCGTTATTTATCTCACTGCCCCATCCCAGCTCAGAACCTGGCTATATGCAAATCAGTCTGTCCCTGGCCCAGTGCATCATGGGAACAGGGCAGACTAAACTACCAAGCCAATTCTTTACCAGAAAGGAGACAAGCTACCGGGGACCGGTTTCTGGCATTTCAGCCTCTTCGGCCCGGCTTGCTTGAATCCTGATGGAGCAGTGAGAAAGGGACTCATGTCTGAGTATACCCTGCCACACCTATAGTGGCCAAAATCGATTTACAAAAGGGGGTGGTGATGAACAGAGTGTCTGAATTGAGCAGACCACTCTTACCCAGTCCAAAGATCAGGGCTTGATCCATCACCGTTATTTATCTCACTGCCCCATCCCAGCTCAGAACCTGGCTATATGCAAATCAGTCTGTCCCTGGCCCAGTGCATCATGGGAACAGGGCAGACTAAACTACCAAGCCAATTCTTTACCAGAAAGGAGACAAGCTACCGGGGACTGGTTTCTGGCATTTCAGCCTCTTCGGCCCGGCTTGCTTGAATCCTGATGGAGCAGTGAGAAAGGGACTCATGTCTGAGTATACCCTGCCACACCTATAGTGGCCAAAATCGATTTACAAAAGGGGGTGGTGATGAACAGAGTGTCTGAATTGAGCAGACCACTCTTACCCAGTCCAAAGATCAGGGCTTGATCCATCACCGTTATTTATCTCACTGCCCCATCCCAGCTCAGAACCTGGCTATATGCAAATCAGTCTGTCCCTGGCCCAGTGCATCATGGGAACAGGGCAGACTAAACTACCAAGCCAATTCTTTACCAGAAAGGAGACAAGCTACCGGGGACCGGTTTCTGGCATTTTAGCCTCTTCGGCCCGGCTTGCTTGAATCCTGATGGAGCAGTGAGAAAGGGACTCATGTCTGAGTATACCCTGCCACACCTATAGTGGCCAAAATCGATTTACAAAAGGGGGTGGTGATGAACAGAGTGTCTGAATTGAGCAGACCACTCTTACCCAGTCCAAAGATCAGGGCTTGATCCATCACCGTTATTTATCTCACTGCCCCATCCCAGCTCAGAACCTGGCTATATGCAAATCAGTCTGTCCCTGGCCCAGTGCATCATGGGAACAGGGCAGACTAAACTACCAAGCCAATTCTTTACCAGAAAGGAGACAAGCTACCGGGGACCGGTTTCTGGCATTTCAGCCTCTTCGGCCCGGCTTGCTTGAATCCTGATGGAGCAGTGAGAAAGGGACTCATGTCTGAGTATACCCTGCCACACCTATAGTGGCCAAAATCGATTTACAAAAGGGGGTGGTGATGAACAGAGTGTCTGAATTGAGCAGACCACTCTTACCCAGTCCAAAGATCAGGGCTTGATCCATCACCGTTATTTATCTCACTGCCCCATCCCAGCTCAGAACCTGGCTATATGCAAATCAGTCTGTCCCTGGCCCAGTGCATCATGGGAACAGGGCAGACTAAACTACCAAGCCAATTCTTTACCAGAAAGGAGACAAGCTACCGGGGACCGGTGTTGGATCTAGCCCTGATCTCTTGACTGGGTGAGAGTATTCTGTTTAATTCAGAGACTCTGTCCCTCACCACCCCTTGTTGTAAATATTTTTGTCCACCCTAAGCGTGGAAGGGTATGCTCAGATGTGAGTCCCTTGCTCATTGCACCATCAGGATTCAAGCAAGCCGGGCCGAAGAGGCTGAAATGCCAGAAACCGGTCCCCGGTAGCTTGTTTCCTTCCCAGTGTAAGAATTGGCTTTTGTAGTTTGGTTTGCCCTGTTCCCATCATGCACTGGGACAGGAACAGACTAATTTGCATACAGCCAGGTTCTGAAACTGGGATGGTGCAGTGAGCTAAAAAACGGTGTTGGATCTAGCCCTGATCTCTTGACTGGGTGAGAGTATTCTGTTTAATTCAGAGACTCTGTCCCTCACCACCCCTTGTTGTAAATATTTTTGTCCACCCTAAGCGTGGAAGGGTATGCTCAGATGTGAGTCCCTTGCTCATTGCACCATCAGGATTCAAGCAAGCCGGGCCGAAGAGGCTGAAATGCCAGAAACCGGTCCCCGGTAGCTTGTTTCCTTCCCAGTGTAAGAATTGGCTTTTGTAGTTTGGTTTGCCCTGTTCCCATCATGCACTGGGACAGGAACAGACTAATTTGCATACAGCCAGGTTCTGAAACTGGGATGGTGCAGTGAGCTAAAAAACGGTGTTGGATCTAGCCCTGATCTCTTGACTGGGTGAGAGTATTCTGTTTAATTCAGAGACTCTGTCCCTCACCACCCCTTGTTGTAAATATTTTTGTCCACCCTAAGCGTGGAAGGGTATGCTCAGATGTGAGTCCCTTGCTCATTGCACCATCAGGATTCAAGCAAGCCGGGCCGAAGAGGCTGAAATGCCAGAAACCGGTCCCCGGTAGCTTGTTTCCTTCCCAGTGTAAGAATTGGCTTTTGTAGTTTGGTTTGCCCTGTTCCCATCATGCACTGGGACAGGAACAGACTAATTTGCATACAGCCAGGTTCTGAAACTGGGATGGTGCAGTGAGCTAAAAAACGGTGTTGGATCTAGCCCTGATCTCTTGACTGGGTGAGAGTATTCTGTTTAATTCAGAGACTCTGTCCCTCACCACCCCTTGTTGTAAATAAATTCGCCACGATCCTGCAAGCCTCAGCCGCACACAGGCATTGACCACTAGATCCCTGGGCCCCACTACAACGTGTCCCTTAGCCTCACTCACCTTGGCTCAACACTGGTTAGGCAGGGGCACTGCCTCCGCACCTGCTCCTGATTTCCCTCCGCAGAGCCTCACCGGGGTCTGCAGCCATCTGCTTCCACTTCGCTGCGATTATGGGGCCAATAAACAAACAGTTAGGCCTTCCTGCCTCGGCAACCCGATCACAGTCTGCTGATGCAAGGGGCCGTACGCCGTCGTCCCAGCCGCACCCAGCTAGCCAATCCACTGTTTCCCGCCTGAACCTCCATTACGTGGGGCCCGCAGCTGCCAGCAGCAGCCACCGACTGCGCCCGTCTCACGATTTTTGCACAACAGTCACAGCCGCAAGTGTGTTTGGGGGTGCACTGTACATCGCTAACTCTAGGGGCGGCGACCGCGCGGCGCTGATAGCCCATGACGCGGCCTTTACAATGTATTTGGACACTGTCCCCAAATAAATTATAAACGTTGCCGCCAAGGGCCATCAGTGCCACGTGGGCACCACCCCGAAAATAGTGCTGCCTGGGGCAGACTGCCCGCACCCCCCCCCCCTAGCTATGCCGGTGACCCATAGGCCAATCCAAAACTACCATCAAAGTCTACCTATAAGGAGTTTGCCTACTTTTCTGGAAACCATGATCAGTGGAAATGCATATATTCTTGGCCTGGCTTCCTTTACATCTCTTTATAGAAAGGACATAACCTGCTATATCGATTTACTGTGGGTAGTTGCCTTTGTTTCAAAGAGCATAAAAATCGCTTACGAGGTTAGGAAAATGTATATCGCCTATTACCATAGCCAGAAATTTGATAAACACTTCACCCACTATGAAAATAGAAGAAGAATCAAATCAACCTCCATAACTTAACAACACTAGTTAAACATATTCTACATGGCTTCTACCATGGGTAAGGAGGTTAAAACTGATACGATACCTACACTCTCTACTGGCTATGCCAACACTTGCTCACGCTTACTCACTCCCCCATTGCCCCATCGTAACTCACACAGACCTCTCAGAATTAAACTACAGCATAATGCCTGGTTACATTTAGGTCGTTAGAAAGATAACCTAGAACAAATGTATGTCCGTCAATCTCTTTGTCTGGTCCAGCTAAACCAAAGGAACACCACACAAACAGACTCAATTACCCTGGGACAATATTCACAGTAGACATGCATCTACTCAACTTATACTTCATTCCAGTCACTTATAACTGAGAAGAGAACAAATCTCTTACCCATGTCTGAAAATGAACAGCCTGACATTGATATGAAACTGGAGGACCTTTATGAGATGGTACAAAGTCTGCAAACCACACTCCCGATCTTTCTTCCATAAGCTCTGCCCCATAAGGGAATCATTTACTGATTACCCTTATATCTCACTAGACATACGCACCAACCCCAATGCTTCTGAGGATTTCTTCATACATATTACCTTAGTGTCTCTCATTCTAAGTGGTACGTTGAGGCCGATAGGACCAGTAACTGAATTTACCAGCTCTTTTGGGACTATACGTTTAATGGGAAAATCAGGTATTTTAAGTTTTCCATTTTCACACTTTAAGTGTAATCAGTAATACCCCACCTTCCCTGCTTCTTCCACCGGGCCGGTGTTTTGACATGCAGAGCACTGCCAGCTTGTTTCCTCATCCCTCCAGCCTTCTCAATTACAATTATCAGCACTCATCAACTTACCTGCTTCTCCCAGTAGGCCTTAGTTTTATTATACAGAGCACTGATGGCTTGCCTTGTCCTCCCACCAAGACATTTCAGGCAGCTTGCCTGCTTCTCCCACAAGCCACTCTTTGGATATTCAGAGCCTACTGTGGCTTGCTTGATGCTTCTGCCTGGCTTTTCTTTTAATATTTAGACCATCCAGTGGCGTGTCTGCTTTTCTTTACAGTGCAGCTGCTCACTGACTAATCTTGCACCGGTTTTGTAGATTTTGTGTGGTATTATTCTGTTCCCTTTTCCAATACGGCTACCATTCTCTGCAGCTTTGGACATTCTGTTGTGGTGGTGATCTTGAATGAGCTCATCGCGTGCATAAATTGTGGCTACCAGTCTCTGTAGTTTTAGCCATCCTTCTTCGGCTGTTATCTTTTAAGATGATCATGTCATGCATTAATGATCTGGATGGCTTTTCTATCAGTTTACATTGTATGTCTATCACTCACCTGCTGAAATGCTGAATGTTTTTCTGCATTTTGTTTTACTTGTGGCTGCATATATTCATTCTGTGTGTGTGTAGGAGACTGCAGTATGAGTGTTGTGGATCTATGATGGGAAAGCAGTGTCAGTGATGTAAAGTGCTGTGTGAAAGCTGTGTGCGTGCTGTTGAGGATGCAATTCAGAATGCAGTGTAATGTTGTGGGGAGCAGTGTGAGTTTTTTGGGGGGATAGTGTGAGTGCAAAAGGTGCAGCATGATTTTTGAGAGGTATCAACATGAGTGTGACTGTTGCAGTCTGGATAGAGTGATGGCTATAAGTGGTAAGGTAGCTGCCTTGAGGGGTGTACAGTGCAGTAGAAATGCTGGTAACTTTTAAATCAAGCTTTACTTTACAAATGCATGCAAACGTCTGTTGTGTCTGTGTTAGCATATTAAAGCCCAAACTTCTGCATTTGTTAAAGGTTGTTTTTTATGGATTTTACCTAAACCTTGTCAGCATACTAATGTTAAAATTCTTCTTCATCCAGTTAGAGTTGAAAGAAAATATGGGACAACCCAGTATTCCGGGGTACCTGGGTATACAATGTATACAGCAAGAACAATGGTACCCTCGGAAGAAGGTCTCAGCCTATGCTACTAGGCAAAACACATGTGCCAACTTCAAAAACTGAAAAAAGTGTTATTCAATAGCTGTTAATAGTTATTTGATATAACAATGTAAGTGCTCTAGAAAACAGCACAGTGGTCATGATTAGTGACAAAGGTGTGCAAGAAGTATATAGACAAGCAGATAACGTTGACTTAATGTCCTCTTAGTTTCAGAAGCCAGGAGTCAAAGTTGGAGTACAAGTTTAACTGACTACAGTCTTTATCATTTGAAGTTAACATAGGAATGTATTGCTTTTCCAACCTGTATTCAATTATTTCCAATGGGGTCTACATCAGGGACATTAGGTAGCAACCTGCAAGTACCAGAGATTAAGGTTACCAATTGGTACCCATGTAAGAAAGGTTGCAGGGGTGGTTATGCAGTTACGCCACTCTTACCTCTCACCATGGTTTCACGGGTATGAACAAGGAAATAGATCAGGACATGTATGCTTCACAGAGTGGGGCAAAATCTTCCTGAGTACTAAGGTACTAAGGCAACAAATTAATTTATTTATATTTATTTATTCATATAACTTATGAGTGAATACAACCGAGAGCTGGGTGCACTTGCTTCTACTTCGATTTAGAGCAGGGACCCTGAAATATTCCTCTGTTTCCTGCAAGGTTTCCAACACAATTCGAGCTCACAAGTCTGCTCGTGCAACAATGTATGTATTGTAATGTAATGTAACCAATACTTGTATAGCACACTGTGACCCAGTTGGTATCCTGGCTCTTTGAGACGGGAGGCCTGTGACAAGAGAGAAATTAGCATAACGCTATAGGGTAGAGCCAGGTATTCATTTTCCTGCTAAACGGCAGTAGATCTTTCATCTGTCGCAACTCTGTGGGTAAGCTGTTCCAAAGCCTTGCTGCAGCGACACTGAAGGCTTGCCTCCCCAGTCTAACTCTCTGACCGGGGGTACCTTCACCCAGTTAGCCGAGGATGACCAAAGACAGCGAGTAGGAGCATACCAGCTGAATTTGTTCTGCAGTGGTAAAGGCCTCAGACCATGCAGTGCCTTAAACAAGACATATAGGGATTTAAAATGAATCCTCTGCAAGACTGGGAGCAAATGAAGCTCTGCCAGGGACTAAGAAGCAGAGGACCGGTGGGGTCTCATCAAGGCCAGCTTTGCCTCTGCATTCTGGATTCTCTGTAGTCTCCCAATTAAATACTTTGGGGATTCCAGCAGCAAAGCATTGCAGTAATCCAGTCTGCTTATATTAACGCTCCTTACTACCAGTGCACGTCTGAATAGGAAGCATGGGAAGAATTTTCCTAAGGGACCCAATAAGGGAGAAACAGCTCCCAATGGCCTTGTTGACTTGTGTTTCTAAGGTCAACTTCTCATTAAAACAGATTCCCAAATAGTGAACCGTCTTGGATGGTGCCAAAGGAGGATCAGCAGGAATGGGCCAAAAGTCCGCAGGGAGAGAGTATGGCACTCTCCCACCCCCAGTACATAAAATCTCTGTTTTATCTGCGTTAAATTGCAGAGAATTGTTTCTCAGCCAATGTACCACGTCCATCATACAGGCATGGAAATTATGTAGAGTGATTGACTGATCACCCTCCAGGGAAAGGATGATCTGGGTGTCATCAGCATAGTTCACCAAGCCTATATGATAAGATTTAATGACGTCCACTAAGGGACGCATATAGGCATTAAATAATATAGGGTTAATAGCAGATCCCTGCAGAACCCCATAGCGTATCTTGGTGAACTTTGAGTGAAAGGGGGGGAAGGGTCACTGCCTGACATCTGTCAGACAGATAAGAATGCAGCCCCTTCTGCGCCAGACCCACAACCCCCAATCCTTCCAGCAGTTTCAGGAGGACCTAATGATCGACTGTGCTGAATGCGGCAGACAGGTCTAACAGGATCAGTATGGCAGAATGACCCCTGTCTGCACGCATGCGAAGATCGTCCAACACAGACAGTAGGGCGGTTTCCGTCCCATGTGCTGGGCGGAAGCTGAATTACACATCCTTCAGTATATTATTTGCCTCCAGAAACTCGGAGAGCACCTTGTTTACCAGTCGCTCAATGATCTTCACAGGGTATGGAAGGAGAGAGATGGGCCTGCAATTTTTGAGACAAGCTGGGTCAAGTGAAGGTTTTTTAATAAGGGGGAAACGACTGCTTGTTTCCAGCAGGATGGGACCATCCCGCTGCACTAGGATTGGCTACATAGCTGTCTTAACAAAGGGAATAATTAAGCAAACCATGATTCATTTTACTTTTTTCTGTGGGTACTACCAATTATTTACGAGAATGCATTTAGTACATTGTTTAAAGCTCAGAAATTACCATAAATGCCAACAAGCTTTTAGGTGTCTGCAGGATTTAACTGAAAATGACACCTGTTGTTGCATATGTTTATTTCTTAAGGCAGCTGTACTTTTTTAGTTTATTTATGTATGCACGCCATGCTTTTATTCAAGCTCTATTATGATACTTGTTGGTTGCCATTGATGTTTATTTTATTCTTCTTTGCATGTATTTTAAATTGCTTTTATGGCAGGTTTCTCTGTCGAGTAAAGATGCTTTGATTGATTTATTGATTATACCTTTTATAAAAGTGCACTGTCACCTAACAGGTATCCTGGCGCTGAGGGAATTACTGCGGAGGAAATGAGTGCGCGGTTCCTACAGTATAGCCACGAATTAAGCTTGCTAAAAGGGACAGCTTTTAAAACAATTTCTCAGCTTTACGGAAAAGCCAGGTTTTAAGTGCCTTTCTAAAATGCACTATTAAAGGAAGATCTCGAAGAGTCTGGAAGATTATTCCATAATTGAACTGTTGCAATCATGAAAGCTCATTCCCCCGTTTTGTTTTTCTGACTTTGCCCACATAGGCCAGATTAGCTGATGAGGAATGTAAGTTCCTGCCTGCGACATTCCATTTAATCTTCTTTTACAGAGGGATTAGGCCAAATCCATGAAGCGATTTGTATACGATACATATGGATTTGAACCTAATTTTTTGTCTCAATGGTAACAAATGCAATTCTTCCAAGGTGACCTTCTGGGTCTATTCTGGGCTAATTTATCCACCACTGCTTGGACTCTGTGTAGCTGATTAAGAATTATTCTGGGGCTTCCAGCAACAAAGCATTACAATAATCCAGCCTGTTTAAGATGACACTTCATCTACCAGGGCTCTAGATGAAGGAGGCAGTAGCAGAATAATCTTACGCAGTGCTCTAATTAATGGGAAACAAGACCCAACAGTTTTATGTGAGATTCCAGGCTCGGTTTTTTGTCAAAGGTTACCCCCAGATTTCTTACAGCCTCTGGCGGAACAGGAGTCTTGAAAGAGGGAACTGACCAGAGGTTAGAGAGAAGCAGCGCCGGGGGTTTAGTTGCTGAGCAGCAAAGAAATTCAGTCATATTTCCAGTAAACTTCAAATATTTGGAGTTAAGCCAGTTTACGAACTTCAAAGAGTTGGAGTTAAGGCAGCTGATGATATTATTCATATAGTCATGGAAGGCTTTCACTGACTTACAATGATTTCCTTATTATGATAAGATAAGTTGAATATCATCAGCATCATTGATGAGGCTGACATTGTATGACCTAATAAGTGAAATCAAAGGGGTCAAATATATACTACAGAGATTTGGGCAAGTTGACGCCCCTTGTGGCACGCAATGTCAAGCAGTCCTAAACTCAGAGTGAAAAGGTGGAAGGGTCACCACTTACTGCCTATCAGACAAATAAGAATAAAACCACTTCACTACTCTGGCCCTAATCCCAATCGAGGTTATTCTAGCCAAATGCATAAAGTGGTTAACAGTACTGAATGCACACAAGATTTGCTTTTATAATTAATTATAGTACCTCAATATTTTTTTTAATTTTATTTTTTGAAAAAGATGGTACATAAATGGACAAATTTCAACAGTTATTACATACATGATAAGAATCAGATAAATATTTGATATATTTACATACATTTTTGAATACATCTTGTTAGCGGGAACGAGAAAAAATAAATAGATAAATAGGGTTAGAAATCAGTTTCAATTATTTGGAGACGAACAAAGTTTTTATCCATTTCTATCTGTTCTCCAATTAGTTACAGGAGCCCATAGGCGTATACCCTGCTTACGCTGCCTCATGCCTTTATATTCATAGAGGCAGGATTCTATGTTATGAATTCCTAGAAATCTCGAGAGCCACATCTGAAAGGATGGAGGGTTCGTATCTTTCCACGCCGCAGAAATAAAAATTCTAAGTACAGCAACAGATAAAAACATTAGATCTCTTTCAGCCTCGCCTAAACCCAACTTAGAGTCTGTACCCAGTAAAATTAAAGTAGGGGATAGGTCGATGGACTGACCTAGCAGCCCCTCCATAAATTTCATTATTTCTTTTTTAACATTTTCCAACTGTTTGCAGGAAGAAAACATATGTATAATGTCAGCCTGACTTTCATTACATCTGGGACAATTATCATTTTCGCTTAGACCCCAGGCAAATATCTTCGCGGGTGTATGGTAAAGATTAAAAATAGTCTTATAGTGTTGTGCGCGAAGGTTTGATGCCCGGAATATTTTTTTATTCAATACGAGAGCGAGATCGAGGTCAACATCAGAATCTCCTAATTTTGTCGCCCAGTTAGACTCAACCTTCTCAATATCATCCGGGATTTGGTCCAATAAGCAATTATATAAAATCTTAATCTTCCTACAACCTCTATTTAATAACTCAATCAGTGGAAAATCTGCTGTATGTGAAATCTGTGGCCTGACTGCCTTAATTGCCCTGGTGACTTGACCATAAACCAGCATTGACTGTCTGTAATACCAAATCTTTCCTGCAACATTTCGAACCCCAGAATTTCACCCTCTTCCATTACATCTCCCAAGGATCTAAGCCCCAACCTTTTCCACATCAGCAAATTATTATCATTTATTAGTTGAGGAAAGAGAGACGAATTATACAGTTGCAGATAGGAATTGATTTTCGGGATATTAAACATTTTCATAATTGCTTTCCAAACCTTCCATGCGCCAATCAGTGTCTTCAATCACGTTTTTTTATAAAAGCTTCGTTCCAATTCACACTGAAATACATTTATAGTCTTTTCACCCAATAGCATCCTATAAATCTGGGGCGGGCATTGTTGATGTACAAACCCAGGTGTTATATCAGGTACAAATGTAGATTGAAATAGAGTAGTCATCTGTGTTAGCAAGCAGGCCCAATGATATAACTTTAAATTCAGCAATCCCATCCCACCCCTTTCTCTGGGCAGTGCCATTAAGTTTGTAGATCGCCTTACCCTGCCATATTGCCATACATCAGCATCATTGATGAGGCTGACATTGTATGACCTAATAAGTGAAATCAAAGGGGTCAAATATATACTACAGAGATTTGGGCAAGTTGACGCCCCTTGTGGCACGCAATGTCGAGCTGTCCTAAACTCAGAGTGAAAAGGTGGAAGGGTCACCACTTACTGCCTATCAGACAAATAAGAATAAAGCCACTTCACTACTCTGGCCCTAATCCCAATCGAGGTTATTCTAGCCAAATGCATAAATTGGTTAACAGTACTGAATGCACACAAGATTTGCTGTTATAATTAATTATAGTACCTCAATATTTTTGCATTTTTTTTACTATTACTATATATATTTTCATGTACCGTTTAAGTACCTCATGTTATTATTGGTTGTTATTTTTGTGTGTGATTACTCTGTAAAGCACTCTGATACCTTCCAGTCAAGTTTGTGCTATATAAAACTCAAAAATAAATAAATGCACAGGGATAAAGTGGGATTGCATAGACATGTTGATCTTAAGGCAGCAGATCCCCTGGATTCCTTCTACTGTCAACAGATTTGGGCCCTTTTTACAAAGGTAAGATTACACATCTACGAACATGTAGATCTACTCCTACAGACCTACACCTAGGCAAAAATCTCCACTTTGGTGCAAATCACAATTTACATGTGTAGATCACACTTCAATACAGGTTTTCAAGTCAAATGTAGAGCAGAGACATCTGCGACTACATTTCAAGGGAAAAGATCCTATTAATAAGTATTCACCTGTTTGTTGAAATGTCCACCATTGCGGTGAAGGTTTCCATTTAGGAAGTAATAGGCAATTTTAAGAAAACTGATGTAAAACTAATAAAAAATAAGTATTACTTTTTAAATTAAAACATATTTCTCTAACTTTTATTCACCTAGGACTGCCATAGTAACAAGGGACTAGACGCCAGTATTAAAACCTAACATCTTAATACATTTTAAATAATGTGAATTTTGAATTGGTATTTTAATTCCTTAGTTTGTTCAATAAAATGTATTATTTAGGTTGAATGCATCACAGTCTTGGATGCAAGTTACATATTATTTTGTACCAGGCACCCCCAGACAAATTGCATTACATCCTTACGCTGTAGGAGCCCGTTTCATAGCAAGGAGTTATAGGTTGCTTCATTGGTTACATTATTATATTGAATTTTGCACATTTATACTTTAAATGGCTAATGTTTTATGTATGTTTTATTCATGTGCTTTTATGGTTTACAGCCGAAATAAAGTCCGAAGTAAAAAAATATATATATATTTTGTGATCAAATTGTTTTAAATAAATTATCATTTGCCATCTATTGCATTAAAAAGTGTTATGTATATGAAAACAACATTTAGGAGTAATTAATAGTGATTTAAATAAAGTTTGATTTAATATGTTATTGACATACATTTATTTTTATGTTCCCTGTGTCTTAGTGTTATTACCCGCCTTTATTGATTTTCATATGAGTTTGTTGCAACACCAGTGTGTTGTAATTGGAAGGACCCAGGGACAAGATTATTGTATTCCTGCTGGATCGGCAGCTTGATACGTGGCCTGAAGCTCGCCTGACAACAAAAGGTGCTATATATTGTTCTCCATCACTCAGGAGGCCATGCTACTGTTGAGGCCACATGCTCAAAGGTAGTGAAAATATATTGTGGGTCATCGTTCTTCTGATATTTATGCATTACAGTACCTGGGACATTTGAATGCTAACAATAGATTTCATTAGCCTTAATATTGCTGTATCCTGGACCTGCCGATTGCTGGTTAGAAGTACAGCCTGATCTTTTAGGGCCTCATGGAAAGTCACATAGTCCTATTGGGCAGCATTGACCTGCTGCTCTACAACTAACTGTAGTTGCAGTTGCCATTCTGCTAATTGGGTAACTATTACCTCTACTGGCATGGGTTGTGTCATAATAACAGACACATGCATCCCACTTTTGACACTACTTGTGTTTTCACAGTTATTTTTATTGAGACTGGGTTTTAATAATGTTTGGTTTGGATCAACACGTGGTAAATGAGGCACTGCAGAAAACTGCTCTCCAGCCTTCCTATGATCCAGGTCTTCAGGTCTTGTGTAGGAATGGCTTCTTCCTCCCATACGACCAGTCTCAGCATGTGGAACCCTCAGAAAAATCCACAAGTACCTCATTAGTAAAGCATGTCCATTTTTAGGACTGATACATGTGTTGCCACCACCTCTGTAGTGCCAGTAATCATCACTTTCCACAAGGTTACCCCATGAAGCTTCCCTCACTCTTTATTCAATTGTGCAAGACCTACCAAGGAGACTTAAACCCCATCCTCTTAACCCACCACCTCCACCACCATGTCCCTGCTGTCCCGGCACTTACCTCTGGCCACGACCCGTCTCAGGGCTGGGACTGTAGTACCAGGGGTGTCCTCACCTCTCCTCTGACTGCCGGGCTTGGTCGCGGTGGGTTGAGGCTCTCGGGCCCCCTTCCACCTCCGTCCTCCTTCTCTCTGATGAAGCCGCTTTCTTCTTTACCTTCACCTGTTCCACCATCCTTCTCCCTGTTAGATCTGGGGGTCTCTAGTTGGCAGAGGTAGGTACCAATGTCCAAATAGAGACCCTTGCTTCTAGTCAGGGTAACGGGGATACAATCTTTAGATAACCCCTGCTCACCCCCTTGGTAGCTTGGCACCAGCAGACAGGTTTATCAAAGGCAATGTGTAAAGTATTTGTACCAACACTCACAGTAACACAGTGAAAACACAACAAATGGACTCCAGACCAGTTGAGAAAAATAAAGTATCTTTATCTAAACTACACAAGACCAAAACGACAAAAACCAACATACACATTTCAAGAATATGATTTAAAAGAGTTCTAGGGTTTGTGTCAAATTAATCCACAGTTGCGTCACGTTTAGCCCAAAGTACCTGTAGATGCGACAAAAGTTCCAAATGGAAGCTGCAGCTTTTAAAAACAAGCAATGCGTCACTGCTGAGACCCTGGGGAAGCGAAGCAACAGCCCCGCTGGACTCAGCGGGGCGTGTTGCGACAAATCCGGTCCGCCTATACCGCCTATAGAATATACTTACTAATATTCTTACTAACAACTTTATTGCGATAACACAGATCCTAAAAAGTATACAGCAAAAAGTCCCAAGAAAAGTATACACCGAAATATATAGCTAAAATATATATAGAATAAAAATTGATTAAAACATTTGCACAGATCCAAAATGAGAGGGCCCCTAGAACAGTTTTAAAGTGCATATGTGCAAAGCAGCAATATGTATGGCACAGGATAAGGTGCTTTAGGTTTCCACAAGTACCAAACGGATAACATTCTGATCTGGCAAAGCATTCCAAAAGACAATGACTCAGTTACATAATTTGTTTCGCCTAATCCAAAGTGCATGCCAGAATCTAGAAAGACCAAATACAATAGGTTGTCTGGTATCAGTACACAAGAGTCTTAAGACTCTAGATAGTGCCCTCGACCCACAAAGAAGCATAACGGAATAATTATTTTTTTTCTCATCGACTGGTAAGTCGGGCAAAAAAAGAGTAAGTGAACTATGGATTCTGACCTAACTTGGCAAGTGGGGTACAAATCATCCAAATCGTTATTGCTGGACAGTTTGGTGGGAAGTGATTTATAACGAAACCGCAGAAAAAGTTTCCGTGCCATCGGTGGCTCAATTTAATCAATAGTTGGCTCAAAAGACCTAGAGCATTTCGATTTGAGAAAGCCTTCGGTCAGGCTGGATACTGGAGCTGATAGAACTTCTTTTGAAACCGAATCCCAAAACACTTTTTTTATTTTTTCTCTGGAAATTTGCCTCATAGTTTCTGGATTTGACCAATAGGCATCCAAGTCCAATTTTGCCAGAGATTTCCGTAGAGTGGGATAACAATTTATTGCCAAGGCCTCTGGAAATCTCAGGAGGTCTAACAGAGTTTCTCGGTAGGTCTCCAGCTCATCTACAGTTCATAGACTGAACCAAAACATTATCAATCGGTACATTGCTTTGTGTCTCAGCTGTTTATGTGCCAGATCTATATATAAGGGTGTCAGAGGGGTACTAGCCGGGAAATCCACCAGAGATCTCAAAAACTGATTTTCCACAGCTCTATTCCATACATTATGCCCCCCAATACTTTAGTATTGTAGATTTCAAGTGCAGGAGAAATCTGCCATGACGTAGTTTTCCTGTGTATTTTACTAATGTGATTACATTGGAATATTTGATGGATACACATATTCCTAAGTAATCAAAAACATCAACTTGTTCAAGTAAGGTGCTACCTGCCCAAATAGATCTACTAGAGAGTTTTGATCCACTTTTGGTAAAAATCATGTATTTGGTTTTTCCCTTATTTAAGAACAACCCCCTATCATTACAAAACAGTATAAAATAATTTAAAAGTTGTTGTAGGCCCTGGGGGGATTTAGAAATTAAAAGGGTGTTCTACGTAAACAACTAAGAGGGGACTCTTCAGTCATTTACTTTTGGTGCATCACAACCATCCCAATCCAAAAAGTCAATAACCCCATTTATAAAGAGGGTAAAAAGAGTGGGCCCCAGCACACAACCCTGCCTGACTTCAAATTTTACAGGAAATTTTTCTGTGACTTCGCTTCTTGGGCTCCACCTGACCTGGGCTGAGTATACCTTCTTGGTCTTGCTGGAACAGGCCATCTTCCTCATGCAGTGAGGGTAGATTTGTCTAGCTGGAACGCTGCTTATGGGTTTATGCATTCAACTCTGTAAGCTGGCATTGCAGTCTTTGATGTGTCTAGGTTGTACCAATTATAAGAAAACATGAGCTGCCAGTGGGATCCGAACCCAGGGACCTACATCAGCTGGGGATCTGAGGTATGCTCCTTCTCATGGACTGGTAATTGTGCTACTTGTTTGATGCTCATCAGGATCAGTGCAATGTACCTCTCAATATCTTCAATTTTGCATACCATTAAGGCACAGAATATTGAGGCGATGAAGCAAGAGAATGGTTGTGGGTTAGGAACAGCAGGGAGGGATACCTGCAATAAAAGTGATATCTAATTACAATATTCTAGTATTTGTTTTAGTAACTGCAGAGATAATCTTATAAAGATATAATACCTATTCCTTATGCAACATTATCAGTTTAACAGCACTCAGAAGCAACATACAGAGCACAAGCATAGTTCCATGACCTGTCTTATTTTTGCAGTTATCAAGGTCTCTTCTTAGTCTTCTTCACTTGTCCAATGGTAATGTCAAATACACAATTTTGTCAATAATCAAAAGGTACAATGTAACAATATTTCCTTGGTTAACTCACCCAAACATAGTTCCAGTTACATTCATGGTAGCATGAAATCTTCTGTTTGACCCTAGTTATGGCGTCATTTATTAATGATGACCCTCTATTATTGTACTCCTAATTTGAGTGAATCCACTTGGATCTGAAAGTCTCTCTTGTTTGCACACAGGATAGGCTCACCCATTAATTGGCAAAATAAAATATTCTCAATATTGGACGGGCCACTTACGTGCACTTGGCGCTGAGGGATGTCACTAAATAACACAAGACAATCTTCAAAATAAACATAGGCCCCTTTTTTGCGCTCGGCACTGTGGGAGACAGCTTGATAGCACAAGAACTGTGGCAAGGTTGAAGCAATGGAAGGGAGTTTGGCCTTCCCTTACCTTTAAGTCCGGGCTGGGCTTGGGGGATAGTCTGTGGAGGCTGGAGCAAAGAATCAGCCGCCCTATTCCTCTGCAGACTCGGACTCTGAATTACATGCATCAGCCTTTGGGCGGATATCGTTTTTAGGTTCAGCATTCGAGACCTCTTGTATATACTTTAGTATATACTTATAAGTGTATGTACTTTGTGGGCTATGAAGATCAGCACTAAAACCGGTATGCTTCCACTTAGGGACTTTTTTGTCTGTTCAACTGCCTCTATTTAACTGGCTTGATAGAAAACGACCCTTCGCACACTTGTACTTACTGCGCAAATACTTAGGGACTTTTTTGTCTGTTCAACTGCCTCTATTTAACTGGCTTGATAGAAAACGACCCTTCACACACTTGTACTTACTGCCACAGCTTGTTCTACGGGGCTGAGGAGGCCAAGGGACTACACATCCCATCAGCCTGAGCGGCGCGCACGCTGCGCTTGTCACCAGTGCGCCAGGAGGCGCTGAAAGGGGAGCCGGGGGTCCCACAGCGTGGGATGTACGCGGGCGTGCCCAGGCCAAGGGCGGGCCCGTCTGCTTCCGTCCGCAGCCAGTTGAGGCTGGGCTGGCCCCTCCCTGTGGCCTGTTGCCCTGGGAATCCTGCATGCCTATGACTGTGGTAACTACGATGTTTTAGGCCACCAAAGTAGCTGTGCATCGACCCAGTACCGGTTACCTGTTATCCCAAGTGATTCCACCAGTGACAAAGGAGGTAGGAGCAAGTAGTGTGGTGTGGTGGACTGGGCTTGCTAAGTTGATTAATACCTCTATACCACCCCTATACCATTATTTATGGTTGATTTCTTGACCAGAGGGTTAAGAAGGTCTGCTTTACCCCCCTTTTTATGCTTGTGTCATCCAACTTTTTAGCTCCTTGCTTCTATATACTGATCACTAGCTATGGTTAGGTGCAAGGTTACGACAGCTACTGCCTCAGTGAATGGATAGATACTCTTGCGTCTCAGACAGAGGGTGATGACGAATTCTTGAGCCTGTCCAGTAGCCCTGGGATTTTTGTGGACTCACAGATCGGCGCTAGGGCAACTAGAGTGTTAATTGCCCACTTTAAGCAAAGGCCAATGCCAATGCCTCTCTCACCATCACTATAATATGTAACAAGGGGGGTATTGACCCTATTTCCACTCATGGAAATGTTGTTCACTTGAACAGTAAGCCGATGGAACCATCCCCAGACTGTAGAAGTGAAGATATAAACCCAGCAGCTAAAGGAAACTTGCGGTTGGGCATTGGCTCTAAAAGGAAAATGTAATCTACTGGAGGTAAAGCCAAGAAACCGAAATTTAATCCGGTCTCTAAAACCTGAGCACTCGCCACAATACACCCTACCACTATCCCTACCTTGGATCTTCCCGGGGCACTGGAAGCTTTCCAGCCAGTGATGATCAGCTTGCTGGACTTTAAATTGGGTCCTATCTTGGAGAGGTTGACTCGGATTGAGAAAAATATAGCAACCCGGATTATTAATGACCTGCCGCCCCCAACAGGAGAGCAAAGTATCGACCAGGGCCAGAGAATTGTATGGGACCCTCACATATGGACAAACCTGTTGAACTCCATCACAGATCAGCACATAACCAACCACAGAAACAGTCTAGAGTACAGGTGGAGCTTGGAGCAAAGAATATAGAGGCAGGCGCGAGAAGGGACACTTATGTACATGGTAGCGCTACAGATGATAGTCACTCTTTAAGGGCCGTGAGGTTGGTTAGCAGAGAGGCACAGCTATTGAGTCTACCTGTAATTGCCCTACCAACTAAATCCACCCCTTATGTAGTAGTCACCACTTGAATCCACCCCTTATGTAGTAGTCCTGCGGAATGTTCCATCTCTCCCCCGGGTGGTTAGCGAGGATTATGGGCAGTTAAAAAACAAAGTAATTCACTGGCTATCAAACATCACCGCCTTGGGTGCAGAGTTAGTTGGATTGGTAGTTCTTGTAAAACCGGCACGGTATAACCCTCATCTTGCTGGTAGGATACTGTTTAGGGACTCACATCCCACTTTTCTCAAGCCAGGATCTATTGTTAGGGCCTTTCCATTGGGTTTTTTTACAAACTCGACCCACCAGGGGATATTTATACTAACACCCTCATGGAAGCTCCCAGAGGTGGGCTTTCACATAGATTTTCACCTGCATTTGCGCCACTGCTTAAACCCGCAGATTATGCACCTTCTCTGACAGGCTGTCAGTATATTGGCCTCCTACAATGCAGTTAAGTAACAGATTTTCCCCACTAGCAGGTTTGGAGGAGTGTGACTGACTAAGGAGTCCTTCATTTTCTGGCATTGAACCTGATTTAAATAAGCAGTACTCACTAGTGGTAGTTGAGGGGGATTCCTGTGAGTTTGATAATAATACTTTAACATGGAATACTGTAGGCCTAGCTAGCAAGTTTCACGACCCAATATGGTTGCAATTTATGAAGCAATTCCCTGTGATTTGTTTACAAGAAACGTGGTTGGTGGAATGTTATCTATTTCTGGAAGGTTATAAGGTTTTCTTTGCGCCAGCCTCACCATCGGTGGGTGGAAGACCTAAGGGTGGTTTAGTCACTTACATATCCGTGGCATTTGACTGCCAGATCCAGTTTGCGCCATCTCCAAGCCCAGGAATACTGGCGTTGATATTTAAAAGGGGGGCTATAAGATTGGGCCTCATTCATTTTTATAATTCTGTGGCATGCCCTTCAGGTGTCTGTAATATTGCCGCCCTGGGTACATTTATAAGGCAGTCCTTAGGCTCTATTTTACATTACCTCCTGGTTCTCAGTGATTTTAACATCCATCCTTGTGGAAACCCAGGGACAACCTGCATTTCTGAGTTAGGCTGCCCACAGATGAGGGGTATTCACTTTGAACATCTTGCTCAGGGGAACTACTAAATAATCTATTAAATGAATTTGATATGTTGTCCCTGATGTCCTTATCTGATCCGCATAGCATATATTTCCCATTCCCACGTTTACAGGGAGAGGCAGGGGGTCTTTTATAGACTATATTTGAATTTCTTCTTCTTTACAAACTTTATTCTGTGGTTTTAACATCATGGAGAGTGTCTATAGTGACCACAACCCGCTTTGTATCCAAATGTAGGGCCCTCTTTTAGCACGAATTAGCAGCGAAGTAATTAGGGGCACTCTTAGACCAACTGATGGCACACGTGGGCTTAAAGGGTCCCAGATTTTTCCAGATAACTTCTACTGTGCAGTAAGAGAATCCTGTGCTTCTGAGTTAGTGCTGTGCACCTTTGCACGTACTCCCCCAGGTGAGGTTATCAGTGCCTATAAATCCATTTCCACTAAAGTTGGTGAACTTTTAAGTGCCCTGGCCTGCAGAGTAGCGTCCTCTATCCCCAGATGGTTTGATTCTTCTTGCTCGCAGGCCGCGAAACAGCTGAGGGAAGCCCGGTCAGCTAAGCCGAAAAATCAATCTCAGGTGCGCATATGCTGCAAAGAATATAAAACAACTCTGGCCAGACGGAAGGGCATTCTGAAAGAGGAGGCTTGGAGGGAGTTGAGTGAGTCAAGTACCCTCAGGAATAGCTCTAGGTTTTGGAGCATTGTTAACAGATCACATTTTGAATATGAAGTTGGGGGGGCTTTAGATCCGCATATTACTGAGGAGGGATGGGTGCTCCACTTTAAAACAATATTTGATAGCCCTATGGAGCACTTTGGCCAGCCATGCCGTGATACGAATGCCACTGTAGTGATTTTTGAACAGGGTGAGGTTGACGCTTGCATTGCAGGGTTAACCAGTAATAAAGCTTCGAGTCCAGACGATATCCCCCCGGATTTGTTTAAGTCTGATCCATCCTTTTGGGCACCGGTCCTAGCGGCTGTGTTTAAAGCACCTGCTTCGAACGGTTGCCCTGAGTCCTGGGCTACCTCCACCATAGTCCCGTCTTTCAAGAAGGGTGACAGGAATAGCACTTATTGCTATAGGCCAGTCTCCCTTCTTGACTCAGTGGTCAAGGTTGTAGGCCATATACTTCTAGAAAGATTATCCACCTGGGCGGAGGAGCACAAGATCATGTCGGATGTCAAGTCAAGTCAAGTCAAGTCAAGAAATTTATATAGCGCGCTACATACCCAGAGGGTCTCAAGGCGCTTGAGGAGGGGTGGGGAATTACTTCTCGAATATCCAGGTTTTAAGTTGCTTTCTGAATGCTAGGTGATTTTGAGTGAGGCGAAGGTGCAAGGGAAGTGAGTTCCAGGTTTTGGCCGCTAGAAAGGAGAATGATCTTCCTCCCATGGTGATTTTGTTGACGCGGGGAACAGCGGCGAGGGCTTGGTTGGAAGAGCGCAGCTGGCGGGAGGGGGTGTAGAAGGAAAGACGTGTATTGAGGCAATCGGGTCCAAGTTCGTAGAGAGCTTTGTGTGCGTGGGTGAGGAGGTGGAAAGTTATCCTCTTATTGACGGGGAGCCAGTGGAGGTTTTTCAGGTGAGCAGAAATGTGTTCTTTGCGCGGGATGTCTAGTATGAGTCTGGCTGATGCGTTCTGGATGCGTTGGAGTTTTTTCTGAAGTTTTGCAGTGGTACCGGCGTAAAGGGTGTTTCCGTAGTCCAGGCGGCTTGTGACCAGTGCGTGGGTGACCGTTTTTCTAGTTTCGGTGGGGATCCAGCGAAATGTTTTTTTGAGCATGCGAAGAATGTTGAAGCAAGATGAAGAGACGGCGTTGACTTGTCTGGTCATCGAGAGTGAGGAATCCAGGATGACGCCTAGGTTCCGTGCGTGATCCGTCGGGATGGGTGCTTTTCCAAGGGCTTCTGGCCACCAAGAGTCGTCCCAGGCGGAGGGGGAGGTGCCTAAGATAAGGACTTCTGTTTTGTCTGAATTCAGTTTCAGACGGCTATGCTTCATCCATTTGGCTACCTCTTTCATTCCTTCATGAAGGTTGGTATTGGCGGTGTTTGGGTCTTTGGTGAGTGAGAGGATCAGTTGAGTGTCATCGGCGTAGGAGATGATGTTGAGGTTGTGTTGGCGTGCAATGGTCGCGAGGGGGCTCATGTATACGTTGAAGAGGGTGGGGCTGAGTGAAGATCCTTGTGGCATGCCGCAGATGACTTCAGTGGCCTCTGACTTGAATGGTGGGAGGCGTACTCTCTGAGTTCTTCCGGCAAGGAATGAGGTGATCCATTCCAGTGCTATTCCTTGGATTCCGATGTTTCTGAGTCGTTGTAACAGGGTGTTATGACAGACTGTGTCGAAGGCTGCGGAGAGGTCGAGGAGGATGAGGGCGACTGTGTCTCCATTGTCCAGTAGAGTTCGATTGTCGTCTGTTGCTGCGATGAGTGCGGTCTCAGTACTGTGTTTGGCTCGGAAGCCGGACTGTGAGGAGTCGAGGGATTTGTTGGCTTCGAGGAAGGCCGCGAGTTGGTTGTTGACAGCTTTCTCGATGACTTTGGCCGGGAATGGAAGGAGCGAGATGGGGCGGTAGTTTTTGAGTTCGGAGGGGTCAGCTGTGGGTTTTTTCAGAAGGGCGCTGAGTTCGGCGTGTTTCCAGCTTTCTGGGAAGGTGCCGGAGTTGAGGGAGCAGTTGATGACGTCTCGGAGGTGTGGTGCTATGATGGAGTCTGCTTTGTTGAAGATGTGGTGAGGGCATGGGTCTGTGGGGGATCCTGAGTGGATGGAGTTCATCAGGCGGATGGTGTCTTCAATGGAGATTGGGTTCCAATCATTGAGGATGTTCAAGGGGGGTGAAGGTGCGGCTGATGGTTGGGTGGGTTGGTCTTCGGGTTGGTTGCCAAAGCTGTTGTGGATGTCGGCGATTTTGTCGTGGAAGAACGAAGCTAGGGAGTCGCAAAGGGTTTGAGAGGGGGTGATGTCGTTGGAGTTGGCAGTGGGGTTGGTAAACTCTTTGACGATGTTGAATAATTCCTTGCTGTTGTGGGCGTTTTTGTCTAGTCGGTCTTTGAATGTGGTTTTCTTGGCAGTCCAGATCAATTGGTGGTGTATGCGGGTGGCGTTTTTGAAGGCGTCCCTGGTGTTGGTGTTAGGGTCTTTTTTCCAGGCCTTCTCAAGGGAGCGACAGAGTTTCTTGGATTTCTTAAGATCCTCGTTGAACCAGGGGGCGTTTTTGCTGCCTAGTTTGATTTGACGTTTTTTCAAAGGTGCTAGGTTGTCGGCGTTGTTGGTTAGCCATTGAGTGAGGTTAATGGCTGCTTGGTTGGGGTTCGATGAGTGGGCAGTGGGGTTATGAAGAAGCGATGTGGAGATCTGGTCAATGGTGATTTTGTTCCAGTTTCTTCACAGAGTAGGTTGAGGGTGGTTGTGGGTTATGGTCTTATTGTAAACAAAGTGAATGCAGCTGTGGTCCGTCCATTGGAGAACTGTGGTGTGACTGAAGGAAATATGTTTGCTGGAGGTGAAGATAGGGTCGAGGGTGTGTCCTGCGTGGTGTGTGGGGGTATTAACAAGTTGTTTGAGTCCAAGGTTGGCGAGATTGTCCAGAAGGGTGGTGGTGTTGTTGTCGTTGCTCTTTTCCAGGTGAAAATTGAGGTCTCCCAATAGAATGTAGTCCTCGGAGGAGAGGGCGTGTTGGGTGATAAAATCAGTGATGTCTTCAGTGAATTGTGCACGGGGTCCTGGTGGCCTGTAGAGGAGGGTGCCTCTGAGTGTGCTCTTGGGGTCGGTGTGGATCTGGAAGTGAAGGTGTTCGGCGCTAGAGAGGTTGACGTCCGAGCTGGTTGTGATGCGGAAGGAGTTCTTATGTACGATGGCGATGCCTCCTCCTGTTTGGTTGGTGCAATCTTTTCGGATGATCTTGTAGCATTCCGGGATGGCTATGGCGATGTCTGGGGCTGAAGAGGCGTTCATCCAAGTCTCAGTTAGGAAGGCGACGTCAGGAGAGATGGTGTCTAGTAGATTCCAAAGGTTGATGGCGTGGCTGTGGACCGATCGGGTGTTGAGTAAGATGCATTTTAGGTAGTTGGCGTCAGATCTATGTTTGGTGTTAGTGGATGAGGAATTGGTTTTTGTGCCATCAAACTTGCAGGAGTTGCATGTGAAGGGTCCATGGGTGTGTCCTGGTGCGGCTTGGGCGCAGTTGGGGAGTCGGCCGGGGCTGAGTGCAAGGAGGGAGGAGGAGTCGTATGTAATGCAGGTGGGCTGGGCCTTACGGGAACCAGGGGGTCTGGCGCTGGGTGCGGTCTCGGCGCGGACGGGCGTAGACGGGCTTACCTTGGGCGCACCTTTGGCGCGGCCATAGCGCGTGGACGCTGCGCGTTGGGTCATCAACCTTAAATGGATAGTGGAGGGGGCGGAGCGTGGGAGGGTCAGCAGCTGGGAGGCGTTAGCGGGGAGGAGGGGCGGGCCAGGGAAGAGGCAGCAAAACAAAATGGAGGTCAAAGGGGAGGCGAGGCAGGGGCAGCAAAACAACTGTGATACCGAGTGCAGCTAAAGTCTCACCAGGCACTTCTAAGACTCAGCAATGTCGCACTTCTCCGAACAACAATGCAAGCGGCACTATGGTAGCGCTATATATTGTAATATGCAGGCGACGCGATGTAGATCTAATACCAGTCACAAAAGCACAATTCAAGCACAATGACAAATGCCAAAACGATACCACTGGATTTCTAATGCGTGGCGCGATATTGCAGGCTGCTTCCAAAGGTGCGATCAGCAGATGAATGCAGCGTGAGGTCGGGGAGCTGAGGGGGAGCGTCCGATCCGGAGCGAGTCCAGTTTGGATTTCGTACAGGGCAAATCAACCGTTGCCCAATGTCGTAATGTAACCATGTTGTTAAGCAAATATACAGTTGCGCGCCCAGGTACCGTCTACCTTGCCTTCATGGACTTGTCTTTCACATTTGATTGGGGGTAGAGAATAGTCTTGTTATGTTTTTTAGAGGACCTTCATAAGTCAACCAAGGCCAATGTCAGGTTCTCCAAGGATTTCTATGTTACAAGGGACTTTCAGGTAGATTCATGAAAGAAAAATCGGCTCGCAAAGGGCCAGATTCTGAGAATCTGGCCCTTTGCGAGCGCAATTTTTGCATTTGGGATTCATCATCCCAAATGCAAAAATCGCTAATTGCGAAATCGCATATTTGCGAGGAATTGCATTTAAGGAATCTCTATTTGAGATTCCTTAAATGCAATTCATGAACCATTTAAAAATTGTGAAATCGCAATTTTGGGCCGCTATTTACCGCGAGGTCAAACCTCGTGGTAAATAGCGAAAACGTAGAAAAATGCATTTAAATGCATTCTTCTAAGTTGCATGTTACACACACAGATGTCCTTTGGACATGTGTGTGCGCAACACCAATGTAGATTACATTTCAGGGGTGCTACAGGGTGTCCTTTGGACACCCCTGGCACCCTTGAAATCGCATCCTTATTTGAGATTAGCAAATTGCTAATCGCAAATATGGAATAACTCCCCATTCATTCCTATGGGCCTAAAGGAATGAATGGGGAGTTATTCCTTATTTGCGATTAGCAATTTGCTAATCGCAAATAAGGAATGTGTAGGAATCGCAATTTATTTAGCGATTCCTACATGAATCCCGTTTTGCAAGTCCTTAATAGTGATTCCTTAATAATCGCTATTAAGGACTCGCAAAACTGGACTAAGCTGAATCTAGTTGTTTGAGATTAAGAGGGGAGTATGGCAAGGCTGTATCCTGGCCCCATTTCTGTTTACTTTTTCCATTAATGATTTGAACAGAGCATTAGGAGCTACTGGGGTAGATTATCTGTGTGTAGAGTGCCAGGGCCTCCCTGTCCTTCTTTAGACAGACAATGCCGTCCTTTTAGCGAGGACTGCTATAGGCCTGCAAACCTTGCTAGGTGCATTTTCCAACTTCATGGGGGACTGGGACTTATCAATCAACGATTAAAGATTTTATATAATGCAGGTGGGGTCTCGACCCCCCAAAATGTTCAATTTAGAGTCGGTCCCGCTAAAGTTCCCCGCAATGATGTTTTCTCTTATCTAGGGGTCCTCTTGGATGATCAAATAAAATGGGGCCACTAATTTCTAGGAAAAGGGGGGATTTGACCCGGGTCAATGCGGCTATTTTCAATTTCGCCTCTAAACTAGGGAGGAGACCAATCGCAGCTTTGCTGAAAGTGTACCAAGCAAAAAGTGTGGTGATAGCTAGTTATGGAAGTGAAATGTGGGGGCATATTGCGGTTGATTCACTTCAGGTGACTGACAATAATTTTTTGAAGTGCCTGCTGTGAGTTCCACGTGGTCTGTCGAACTTGGCGGCCCATGAGGAACTGGGTGACCCCTTTCTAAGTCACACCCTGGCTTTACGCCTACTTGTGTTTTGGCTGAAGTGTTGGTTGACCAGGCATTAACTCTTAATCATCTGATTTAAAGAGAGTGTATGTCCCTTGATAATGTATCCCGAATTCCTTGGCTTAATTACATTAAAAGTGGCCTTGAAGGGGTAAGGCGTGCTGATTTATATTTTAAGCCTGAAACCATTGTAAAGAAGGACGTGGAATTAATCAGGGAATCCTTTCTCCCCCTAAGGAAACTGGACAGGGATGAGCGGAAACTTGGTAAACCGAGTGTTCACATCTTTTTAAGGCTAAAAGCAACTTCCTCTACCAAGACTTATCTCCTGGGGTCTTCATCCACATATGAGCCGTTTTTATTGACTAGGTTTCGCTTGAATCTCTTTCACCTCCTGCTAGCTAGGCCCAAAGGGTGCAATAGAGGTCAAGTGTTAGCACCCCGTGGCTGCGACGTACAGTCTCCACAGGATCTGCTACATTTTATGCTTTTCTGTAAATTTTTTGCGATCCTCCTCCTTTATGGTTTTATCTACGTGAAACTGAATGAAGTTCATTTGATTTGACTAGTAGAGGTCAGTAAAATATCAGAATTGGTTTCTGCTTGTTCAACTGCCTCTATTTACTGTCTTGATAGAAAACGACCAGTAGAGGTCAGTAAAATACCAGAATTGCTTTCTGTTGAGGGACTTTCTTTTTACATTTTTCTGGCAACTTCCTCTATTTAACTTTCTTGATAGAAAACGACCAGCAGAGGTCAGTAAAATACCAGAATCACTTTAGCATTCTCTAGATTCCAGTCCATAGAAATTGTCTTCCACAAGCTCGCGTTGACAATAATCATTTTTTCAAATCTTGTATTTTCCGTGATATGACCACCAAAGGCCGTGATTTTATATTAAAAACAGAGCTTTGGACTAAACCATTTCCAGCTGAAAGGCAATATTTCCCTCCATGTGTTCCCATACCTGGCATGTCATGCAGTTTGGTGCTTACTTTCTCTCCATGTTAAAGAACAGTAGAAGTTTCAGCACCCAGGCTAATGTGCTGCATAGCTAAATACATATAAGGTCTCAAAGGCAAGACCGATTGCATTGTAAATGCTTGTTATACTCAGACCCCACTCAAGATGGCTTGCATTTGAGTCTGCCTTCAAAGACTTATGGGACATGTAGTCCCGACTTGGCTCCTTCAAAAAGACAAATACAAAGTCACGCACTAAACTAATGGCACTTTGTCAATATTCCATTTTTAACATGATAACGTCCATTATCACAGACTGTGTTTCTGATTTGAATTTGCCACTTTGTGGAGTGTCTACAAAGGAAGCATTTACACCTTAGCACCCTTTTCTGTGGTGCACAGAGCACCCATTGCTGTTCCATATAAGTCATGAAGTGTGTCTCAACTCAGCTTTTGACTGTGCAAAGGACAGAATTGACACCCTAGGCGCTTCAATTCCTGACAGTACCACTGGTTCGGCTCCCTTCCATCTACAATAGTTGTGAGTCAATTAATTTATTTAAAAAGTACAGCATTATTTAAAAACTATTTTGAAAGTTTTTACAAGGAAAATATATAGTTTTATAAATGTTTTATAACAAATTCCATTAATCACAATGTCATTTATTTAAAAAAAAATACCTGTTATGTTCCTTAAAGTTGTATAGCGTCCATTTGCCCAGTTCTATTTGCTGGAGGTGCGTCTGGTGGCTCAGTGGATTAATGTTACACTATAGGGGCCTCTGTTTGACTGCATGGTCACAGGTTCAAATCCCAGCAGGTCTACTCAGCCTTTCATCCTTCTGAGAACAACAAAATGAGTTCCGTTGGGTATGAATAAACATCTGTTATTCAGCACCAAGATGCCCTTCTTCTGGGTGAACATATGCTTTATAAATACTTATGTTATGCAAAGTTCGTAATATAGATTTCTGTGCTAGGTAAGATTTTAAGACTTATAAAATATATATATTATTTGTAACTGCATGGAATTTTAATAACAGGAGTGCGTTTAAGAGAGAGAGTTTATCTTTTTAGGAAAATACATTAATATTTGGCTAAAGCAACATGGTTCTTCAATTGACATTAAATGTAAGTTGAAGTAATACATAGGTAAGTATATATGTGGGCTATACTCGGGTGGGATATGTTTTGGGGGTTTGTAAGTGGTAGATTTATTAAGTATTATATATGTTTGAAAATAAATGTATCTGTGTATAAAGACACTTGTTTCAATCTTTATTTTTTGGATTTGCGTACTCAAGTTTTTTTATTTATTATTATTTATTTTTATAAAGGGTGATTTGGGGGATTCTTCTCCCAAAACGTCAACATTTGTAATCTCTTCTATTTTTATCTTTGGTTTTGCATTTCAAGATGACTATTTTTAGATTTTTCTTAACAAAGAGGGGCTTACATCTCATAGGTTGTCCCTTCTTTCTTTTTTGGGGGGGTTTGAAATCATGAACTGTTCTGTGCTGTTGGATTATTTTTCTTGGAATTTTCACATTTCTTTAATTTGATTTTTAACACTCTATTTTATGTTTTAGATTTGCTGGGTGTTTAGGGATAAGTAGATTGAAAGTCAGGAAATTGAGGAAAACCGTCCTCCTTTACACTTGATAGCTGGATATTCATTCTGTATTTGGGTTTGTGAAATCATTAACACCTTTGTTTCTGAATGAAATTGATAGCTGGTAAATCCTTGCAAAACCGTAACACACTGTTATTATTGTCTATTGACTGTTGGGTTTGATTATTTTGCAATGTTTTTGTATTATAATATGTTGGTTTAATTTGCTCAATTATTTCTGTACATTGGCAGGTTACTGTGTTGGGGGCATTTTTAGGGGTGGAGTTTTTTGGGGGGCTGGATTTTAAATTGTATGGTGGGGATTGTTTTATGAATTAAAATGCAGTTTTGTTTTTTTACTGGCTAATGCGATATTTCTAATCCACAGTGCATCCCATCATTGTCAAGTAATCTAAACATTTCCAAAGAGCTTTATATTTGCTGTAGACATGCATGCATTTCCTGACTTGTTCTAGAAACTGCAGGGTATGGAATACATGCCAGCAATTGAACTTAACTTTCTTGAAAATTCAGATTTGTTTGTAGAGTTAACTAATATTAAAAACCTTGGCAGACAAATACATCCAAAGTGATGTAGATGGCCTATCCAGATGTTCTTGAAAGTAGTAAAGGACAGGAGCCAATTTATCATTTATTAGGAAAACTTTTCTCCAAAATGGTAACTCAAAGCATTTGACTAATGCTTCTGGTGGTATACATGCTAGTGTAGTTACGTATTATGTTTCATTGTGGAATGCACTGTTTGTGGTGTAGTCTTCTATTAGGGCATTTTGTTGTAGTTTTCACAAACATGATTAGCTACAGTTGAAGAAATAGCTGGAATTTGTGTTTCTGGATAATATTTTGTAATGGTTTGGAGTACTGGAAGTTCAAAACCTATTATAATGTTTATTGGTGTGTATTTGTTTATTCTTTGTATTGACGAGACTTCATAGTAGGTTGCTGATAGTGTCTTTGATAATAGAGCATAGCTTTAAGGAACATTATTTTTTTAAATTTACTATGAATGATGAACATTTGAGTAAATATCTTTGGAATTGTGTTCAAGATAATGATGATTATCCACACTATTAAACATATTTTGAGTGTAGAAAATATTAATAATCTTTTTTTATTGACAAATAGAAGACATTGCTCCTTGTTGTGACTTTTTTTATATGCCTGGGATGATGTTGGTTGAGTTTATGGTACAGGTAGTTAACAAGTGTGTTTAACTTGAACTGGTGGCATATGCGCTACTATGCTTTAAGACACATTTATATTAAATCACTTTAAGATTCTGACAGCATATTGAGTACATGCACTCACTTTATTTTTTAGTTCTTCTACAGCAGGACAAACGTCTGTGTCTACAGCTGAAGCTGCATGATTGTGTTCTGTTGTCTTTGCTGCATTTCTCCAGTTGTATAAGTACTCCCTGCACATTTGTCAGGGATTTAGTTCACACATTTTCATTGAGAACGTTCATAGTTGCTTTCTCATGGGTGGATGTATATCCCTTGTGTGAGCGGAACAGTCTGCCTTATCTTAACCCTACAGTGAGCTTCCTTTCCTAAAAATAAATTGTTAAAAAAATTAGAAATTTAAGCTTGTGACATTGGTACTTTTAACAATAAATGTAGTTTATTGGCAAGCATTTGTGGTTCTCTTTAAAATTGGTTTACCTACACTTATTCCACAGTTCATCTGTTGTAATGGCACATTTTTCAGGTTTTCGCTTTTGTTCCTTTGTCAGAGGAAAGTATTTGTCAAGTTCTTCCTAACAGTTATTGCTCTGTCTTTCTTTTTAGTTTACTGAAAATAAACAAATCAGATAAATTGTGTAAAATATTTACTCATTACACTAAATATTGTATTACTGAACCAGGATTATATGTTTGTTTCATGCATATCTTAGAGTAGCAAGTATAGGGCAAGTGTGTGCAGTGGCAACCCAGGCAGAATATTCTTGTCAGCTCACTGATCTCCTCAGACTGAGCACAGTTTCAGTGCTGCTGGCCTTTACCTTGATAGTATTATGTTGTATTTTCTGAATTAAATTTGTAATTTTAATAAACATTCACATTGTAATTGTAATTATTTTTATATAGCACTTAATACCCCTTATGAAGCGTTGAATCGCTTTTTGGCACTTAGCACCCTGTTCCAAAACCCAAAATGGATTTGTTGTGGATTAGTATAGAGAAATATAAGTTGGTAATTAGAGTGGTGGAGTCTGTTAGTTGCATTTAATAGGATAAAGGAGGGATGAAGGAGGGAAGAGTCTAGAAATGTTATTTGAGAGATCGTAGTAGCAAAAGCTTTGGGATGAGTCAAAGGAGGGATAGAGGAAGGGACAGACTAGAAATAGTTATTGGGGAGATAATAGTAGTAAACTAAAGTTTGGATTAGTCAAAGGAGGGATAGAGGAGGAAGAGTATAGAGAGTGTTAATTTGGGAGATCATAGGAGTAAAAGGATTTATAGGATGAGTCAAAGAAGGTATAGAGGAGGGATGAGCCTAGAAAGGGTTATTAGGGAGATAATAGTAGTACAATGATGTTTGGGATGAGTCAGAGTGGAGGCAGCAAATACATTTAGAGAGATATAGGATAAGACATAGAGCAGTGCATTGGTGAGAGTTGAAGGTCTTTTTTCAAATGTATTTCTAGAGTAGGAGTAAAGTAATACATATACAGATACATAACTACATAGAAAGACATACATGTATATGGAAAATAATTAAGATATATAATGTTATATTATATAAAGCCCCATATGTGCACATATGGATAAATAGTTAGAAGCTCAGACTTTCAAGTGTTGCTGTACATGAAGTGAATTTTTTGTGTATTAATTTTTAGGGGACAATTTATGCCTTTTTTAAATGTATTTATATATGTTTCATATTTTCCGCAATATTTCAATAGTGAAGCACTTATAGATACAATTTCTACAATATTTAGACATTGGGATAGATACAATAAAATAAAACAAACCCATTAACACCTAATAAAAGAACTTATATAACTTATCACACATTGTGAATGATGAAATAAATAAAGCAGACTCATAGGCATCTAATAAAATTATTTATATGTAAACTATGCAGTGAACTATATACATATTAAAAAAATTAAAAAAAATATATATATATATATATATATATATATATATCATAAGTAATATATACATTGTTCAATCAGACCTATAAGAATATATATATTTTTTTTAACCTTAAGTAGTATATATATGTGTACAAACAAATGCATTTATCTAAATACATACATATAATTAAATTATACATGTCGACATGCAGAGGCATATGCTGTACATTTGTGTTTTGTGTATGGTGGCCACATAGGAAAGAGTCAACTCTTGTGCGGTATTCTGAAGATAAAATAATTATTTATGGATCTGTTGTAATAATAATCCACATTTGTAAAGCGTGAATAATCACCCGTAACGGTCTCTACGCGCTGGGGGCCGTCGGGAAGATTAAGCAAGCTATTGCCCAGAGTCACATGGTGCTGGGCTAATCTGCCACTGGCGATCGAACCGTGGTCCCCAGATTCCAGCGTCAGTTGCCCTGGCCTCGGCGCCTCACCTCTCCCTGTTGTAGATCTTCAAATTGTCAGCACCTCATTTAATAGCTCACAATTTCTTCTTTTAAACTATATCTTTATAAGTGTACATTTACTCCTCTCTAGTCCAGCTTTCACCCTACCTACCACCTGCAAGAACACAACCTTCACTATTGATCACATCTAGCGCTGATTAATTTAATCTACCACAAACAAAATAGAGTAGATAAATGCAATGTTTTTTTCATGGCAAAAGACTACCCTCATTAACTAATAATCACTGGATTAAACACAAGCCGTACGTTCTGGAGGAGCTTGTTACTCACTGCAAAGTATTTTAATGTCTCATCAGGGATAATAAGCACTACAGATACATTTACAATACTAATATACATCTCTCTACATCTACTTTCAACCAGACCATTTGTACCTCAAAGTCGGATACCATGGGCTTTGAATGCAGAAGATAAAAAATTCCATAAGCCATGGAAGAAGCTATAACAGCATTGCCCACAGGAAAAGCACCTGGCTACGATGGGTTGTTCAGCCTCTCATCCCCTTGTGGTTTTTTTTAAATAAAAGCAGGTAAAATATCCTAACACCTACAGTAAAATTAGCAGACTTTGGACATGCTACAGGATACTACTCCTAATACATAAAGAGAAAATTAGAGTTCGAGAGTCGCATACTCATTTTTAAGAATGATCTGACACATTTTTGAAATTCTTAAAACACAATGCTGCCCCCACTGGAATAGCAGTGGCCACAGAGGCTTGATGTGCACTGTTGGGTTTCCTGCATTTAATGGTATCTAACTTCAAATTTAAATGAACTTTAACCACTATAGTTATGGTTATGGCACTATACTTAACCAAAGTTAGAGAAAATGGTACTCTATTGAAAATCTTTGAACTAGGTCAGTGTATGAAGCATGGCTGTCCACCCTCACCTCTGATGTGAAATTTGCCCCGCTGGTCTCATAATGTGGTAATCATAAATATATCAGTGGCTTATGATGATGACATAGCAACAGAAGCAAATACTTCTATCTCCCTACTATATCTTCAATAACTGTGTCCTAACGTATCCTGTGCAATGACTCTGGTCAGGTATATATGAGGTAAAGTTCAGTCACAGCACAATTATTTCTGCAGTCTTCAACTTCCATCTTTAGAAGTTCTTTCTGGGCTGGAAAAGGGTACAGGACAATTTTCAAGTCAATTAGCTGGCTATAGTTTCTTCTGATGGACAGTCCTCCACCTCCACAGGTGTAGTTTCCTAGACCAGAATAGCCACCACCACATCCAACTCTGCTATTGTACACAGGTCCACGAGTGTATAATTTCCCAATGGATCCATCACCACCACCTCCTCGCTGCAGATTTCCTCACTGGTTATATCCGCTGCCACTGTTACCTGGGATACCTCCTGTTTGTAATTTTTTTTCAACACTTCTGGTAAGACTGCTTACATAACAATTCCCTTTCGTGATTTCGATAGGCTTCATACTGAATCAACATAATATTTCCTCTTTATAGTTGAAATTACATGATAGTATGTATGTTTACTGGTAGAAAACGTTTTTATGCTAGCATTAGCCTCTGCTGTAAAATGATCAAAATACAATATTAGAGGTAGTATTGAAGGACATTGAAACAACTATTGATGGATTTGCTTACACTTTGGTGATATTGGTTGGAGATTTTAATTCAAATCTATTTTGAGATAACAGGTATTGATTTTTCCAAAGAGAGGAAAGTGTGATTTGACACCTGAACAAAGGTCTATCTAAACATAAGGCACAATCGTTGAAAAAAATAAAGAATTACGGGGCATATTACCAACAACTAGCGATAATTATCGCTATGTCGGTTTAGCGGCGATATTTTTATCACCGAGCTGCGGCGATTTTTATCGCTTAGGAACCTTGCTATTATCAAGGTATATCTCCTAAGCGATAAAAATCGTCCGAAATGCATGAATAGCGCTGAAAAGTCAGCGATATTCATGCATTACCGAGCTAATGCTCTTAGCCATGTTATCCACCTACCATTGGATAACATGGCTAAGAACTGCTCAGTGGCAGGTGTTAGCTTTTGGAGATATTCGCGCTTAGCGAGAATATCTCCAAAAGTAGGTAATAGGAGATAGCGATGTTAGCGACTGTTTCCAGTCGCTAACATATTGGCACGCCCACTTTGCATGTCATTAGTGATAAATATCACTAATGAAAAGGGGCCCAAGATGGTCGCTATCTCCAACTAGCTGTCGCTAACTGGTGTTAGCGACAGCTAGGTAATAGGGAGATAATTTTAACTCCGTTTTCATGGCTTTTAAAGTCAAAAAAGCGGAGATAAACCCCCTTGATAATATGCCCCTGCATTTGTTAATGATCAAACATCTCATGTCATACCCACAGCCCCTTCTCTGGTGACAGCATTGTGTTAGGCTATACTTATGTCCATCTCTTTGATTTTCTTGCTTTCATGACTTTAGAATAATTACTAGGTTAGAAAGAGATTACCAAAGTCATGCACTTTTAATTTTTTATTTTGTTCTTTCAAAGTCTCAAGTTCATGGACTCATAATCTTCAAAAAGGTTATTACTAAGTGTGACATGAAACTTAAAAAATGATGATGGTAAGAGCATAGTATGCTTTCTTCACTAAGGGCCAGATGTATGAAAACATATTTTGCATTTGCTAAATAGCAATTTCTTAGAAATTGCTATTTAGGAAATACAATATGGTACGTACAAAAATAGAGATTGCATAATTGTGATTCCTACAAACTAGGAATCGCTCTCAGGAAATTGCTATTTAGGTAAAAATAAACCATTTGTTTCTATGGGCCCATATGTACAAATGGTTTTGCATTTCCTAATTTGCTAATAGGAAATCGCAAATTAGGAAATGCTAAAGCAAAGTGGACTTTAAGCCTAAATTGCCCCCTTGCAGCACCCCGAAAAAACGTGGTGCACATATATATTTCACAAATGCCCTTGGTGGATGTGTGCACATTATTGCACTTTAAAAAAAAGCATTTTGAGTGCTTTTTTAAAAAATTGCACGTGGTTGTCATTGACTTGATTAGATGGCAATAGCACTTCCCACATGCCAAATTGACATTTAGGAAATGTTTAGTATATTTGAATAGGAAATCACAAATAGGACATTCCTATTTGCAATTTCCTATTTGGGTGTCGCAAAATGCGATTTCTACTGGTTATTAATTGCATTTTGCGAATCACAAACAGTCTTTGCACATGCCAAAAGGCAATTTAGCATTTCTTAACGGGCCAAAATAGCGATTCTGCCCATTAAGAAATGCTTAGTAGCTTCGTACATCAGCCCCTAAATGAGGTAGAAGATTGCTTAAATTCTAGTATCTCTCCTACTGGAACATTGTTATGCAGAAGAAATGTGTCTGTAATTATGATGCACGTTAAACATTCCATTAATGTTTCCAGCTTCTGTACATTGTTATTCTTGAATCTGCAGTGGCTTGGTACGCAAATATGAAACATAAATATATTTGTCAGTTATGTAGTCAATTTCTAGAAACTATTACACACATTACTCATATTTGTCCACACCTGCTCACCCTTTAGAAAAGTACCTGCATTTATTACTACTTTAATAATCTACTAACAGAAAAATAAGTAGAAAAAGAAAATTTTAGTCACTAGCATTGAAAAAGCCTTAAAAACACTCTAATTAGAGAATCTGTATACACATCCCAGAGGTGCGACCAGGGAAATGAGCAACCTCTTCTCTGTGATCCCTTCAATCCAGTTCTTGGGGCACCTCCCTCTCCACTCGAATTGGTGCCTGCCTTACTGGTGGAACAAAAGAAGGAGCCTGTCTAGGGTGCCATGTGACATTTGCCTGTGACAGGGCAGGCCCTTTGAAGCAAATGAATTTCCTGGGCACTGCCCAAATGGTCTTCCTACCAGAGGAACACAATACACCTCCCCACACCAAGGCATTTGTATCTGGTCTTGGAGCAATTTGGACACCTCATGATGCCTGCAGCTGGAGGCTAATGCAAATTAGCCGTCAGAAGCTTTAGGCAGGGAAAATGCAAGTTTCGAAAAATACCTTCTCTTGATATTTATCAAACTACGAACTTCACCAGTGAATATGACTTTTATTAAATATTAGAAAGAATTCAAGAATGATATTTCTAGGTGTTTCCTAGTTAAAGATTAAGGGGCAGATTTATGTTAACTGGCGCATCCCCAGGGATGCGCCAGTTAACGTGCGCCACAGTGTGCCACAGCTCCGCCACCCATGGTGCGCCGCATTTATAATGCGGCGCACCATGGTGCAAAAAAACGGCACAGATGCGTGACGCATCTGTGCCGGAAATGTGGCGCATTGCTGTAGTTGCGTCGCAAACGCGACGCAGCTCCAGCAAGGCTCGGGGGTACACCATCTGCACAATGCTGCGTCAAGACCTACGCCTGCTTTGCGGCGCAAAGAGGCGCAACAGCCTCATAAATCTGCCCCTTTATTTAGTAGTGCATCCCAGTGTTTCTCTATGGAACAGCCTGCCTTGCTACAGTGTAAATAGCTTTTGGATGGTCGTCACTGTAAGGACCTGTTTAACATTAATTTTCTATATGTCCTACTTTTAAACACCATGCACCCCACATTATGGGATATATGGCCTCCTTAGCGGTGACCTATTAATATATTTTAAAAAAAAGGTTTATACCTGCCAAAAGGGTATGTTTTGACAGGTCAAATTTCAATTTAAAAACTGCTTCAGTCAGGCAACAGTGGTAGACCTGAAGTCTTGCTTGCACTGCCACTGTAGAGGATGGCAGAATAGCTGCTGTAACAATGGATTTAGGCCCAGATCTCTGTACCGGGGTGAATGTATGACATTGTTCTGCAGTCTGTCCATCAATTACGCTTTTTGCATTTGTCACCCTGAGTGGGACGGGTATGCACAGACGTGGGTCCCGTGCTCTCCTTGCCACTGGAGTCAAGCTAGCTGATTGAGGCTGGACTGTTACCATTGGACGCAGGGTCAAGACTGATTTGCATATGGCTGGGTTCAAATTGGAATGGCATGGGGAGCAAAAAAACAATGGATTTAGGCTCCGATCACTGTACTGGGGTGAATGTATGACATTGTTCTGCATTCTGTCCATCTATTGTTCTTTTTGCATGTGTCACCCCGGTGGGACGGGTATGCTCAGAAGTGGGTCCTGTGCTCTCCATACCACTGGAATCAGGATATCGTGGCTGATGAGGGCTGAAAACCCGAAAGCGGTCCTTGGATGCTTGTTTCCAGTCCAGGGAGGAGCTAACCTGGCAGTTCAGGCTGGAATGTTCCCATTAGGCACTGGGTCAAGAATGATTTGCAGATGGCTGGGTTCAAACTGGAATGGCATGGATTTAGGCCCAGATCTCTGTACAGGGGTGAATGTATGACATTGTATGACATTGTATGACATTCTGTCCATCAATTGTTCTTTTTGCAGTAGTCCACGAGTGGCAATTAGCTTACAAGCTCTGGGTACTCCTTGCACCATATACTAAGGACTTATAAGTAAGTTTAATATGCCTATTAGGATTCTGCCAAATCAACCATGTTAAAAGAGGGAGCACATGCACGTTACAACTGGTTAGCAGGGGTAAAGAGCACAGATTTCTATAGATAGCAAAAACAGATATGTCAAAAAATCTGAAGATATACAACTCAAAGGGTCATAATTACAATGAAGTGACAGATGGCTGCGTTCACCTTCCTGGCTTACGCCGCACTCCGCCACTTCGGAAAAGCCGGGCAGCACCATATTTACAACAATATGGTGCAGCCATGCATTTCTCCCTCAGCTGACACTGAACTTAGCTGCCTAGTGCCAACGCAGGCACCCTTGCACCATAGTTCAAGGGTGTCTGCATTGAGGGGAAGATTGTTTATGTGCAGGAATGTCTCCCTTCCTGCATATATACAATCTTTAAATTACGTTTTGTAACTTTTATGTGTTTTGCTTAATGCAGCAGGCATAGAAGTTGTTTAAGTGCAGGATGGGAGACCTTCCTGCACATAAACAATCAATGGCAATTTGCTGTTTCTATGTGTGCTGCACAACGCAGCACACATGGAAAAAGCAAAACCGAGGAGAAATAAAGCATTTCTCCTCATTTTGCATGTTTAAGGGCAGGTTTTCCCTGGGCTTAATTTTGTTGCTGCCTTCTGTTTACGCCACGGTTATAAATAGGGGGCAGCGTCAAAATCAATGGGTATTGTGGTGGTACACCCACCGCAACACCCATTGCCCTCCCATTTCACGCTAAGTACAACATGAAAGGATGCCTTATTAACAAGGCCGCGTTTAGCCATGTTAAGTGGCTTAACGCTTCCTTGTAAATAAGGCGAAGCTCCTATCGCCATCACAACGTCACTGAAAGTGATGTTGTGGTGGCGATAGGGGTTTGTAAATATGTCCCAAAATATGGTCATTTCCTGTGCTAACACTATACGCCACACTACACGTTTGTGGTATCATTGAGGTTGAGGCTTTGCCAGAAATTATTGATGTCATAAGAATAGCACAAAGTAGCACTGTCATCTTAAGTCTCAAGGAGCCATAACCACCCTACACTATCTTTGGCATAATATGATATGAACTTCTAGAGTCTGTACTTTTTTTTCGGTCTAAACTTATTTGTAAATGTAAAATGTAAATTGATACTTGTATAGCACACTACTCATTCGCAAGGGTCTCAAGGCGCTTGTACGAATACCGCTGTGGAACCCATCCTGACTTTCCCTGTGAGGCGTCCACTCCTGGGCACCCCCAAGATGGAGGCCAGGCATCCATAGCGTTGTGGGGGCCGTAGTGCAGATTAAGCAAGCTATTGCCCAGAGTTGCAGAGTGGGACTCCATGATTGGAATAGGCACCGAGGCGAGAATTATCAGGTCCGTGGAATTTTGAGCCCAAGACCCGCCGAGGCAGGGAATTGAACCCTGGTCCCGGGCCAAACCTCTGCATCAGGGTCTGCCGCTCTAACCATTGAGCCACACTTCTCCACTTCCAACAATGTTAAATATGTGTTAGAGGTGTACTGTTTTGCAAAATGTATTTGACGTGGTCAGTACTAATTTTGTGCAGCAAACAATCCACGTTTGTTTTTTGCCTATTTCAAAATAAATTATGAACAAGGCTATTTGCTCCCCTAAGCCTGCATTGGTCACCACAGATAGTGATTGAGCAAACTGCTCACATCTTATAGATGTGCCATATGTTGTAGCATGGTAGCACCCTCGTGAAAATTTACACCGACAAAAAATAAAATGCATCATACATTCCTGGCATAGGAAATGCAAATGGCCAGGGAGCATTCTTCTGAGTTTCATTCAATATACTCCATTACCATTCAATTCAACACTTTGTATAAAAATACTCTATCCCTCAAGTGACAACCATGTCATCACTAGGTTTAATCACATAGGATCTTTTCCAGTTCATAGTATTTCTAACCCCTATGCTCCCTTCACCTGAAATCTTTATTCAGGGGGTAGAAACCAAGAATTCCTATCTTTCTGAGTCAAACCTTATCCATCTGTTTCTGTGTGTGGATGACTCCCCTCCATGAATAGTGTATGTTCATATTAAATGAAGTTCCTTCCTTCACACCAACTTGTTAATGCAGTGACCCCAATTGCGAATGGAAAGGGGCGACCAATCGGTCCCCCCGAACGTATGGTGGAGTACCCCGATCCCCCCGGGAAGCCATTTTGGGCGGGAGGCGCGTCTCGGCTGGTATGCCCGAAGCGGCGTAGCCAGGGCGCGCTTTTTCCCGCCCAAGAGTGGGTTGTCCTAGACACCGAAGCCGTCCACCACGCCAAGGAAGGCGGGAGGAGGCGGGTTCACGCCCGCCCAGAGAAGAATAAAAGGAGCCACAAGCCAAGGAAGCATCCTCTTGTTCCTGTGCTCTGAAGCTGCACCTCCTCGCTGCACGTGAGCTCGAGACGGAACGAAGAGCCAATTTTGAAATTTGTAATTTCTCTCTTTTCTCTTCTAGCACTGCAAATCCCGTTCAGGATCTTTCACCTACGAAGAAAAATGCCGGGCAAGAGAGTCGCAAAGAAGGTCAGCACCGACCAGATGCTCCGGATGTTGGTGAAGGACATGGCAGAGATGAAGAGAAAAATGGCGGCCAGGGACGGTGCGGGAAGGCCAAAAAGACCCAACCCGACGGAGGCCCCGGCCGGAAGAAGGAAGAGGGCCAGGAATGGGTCAAACGAGGACGAGGTCCCAGTTCCAGAGGCTCCCCCGTTGAGCCCTCCTAGACCAGCGGAGATTCCCGCGCCGGTTCCTGCCGAGGGCCAGCGGATCCCCGTTGTGGTTACCCCAGTGGACGAAGGGGACATGCCTCCGGAGTTGGCCGCCCAGTTGGCGGCATGGCTGGGTAATAGCAGCGGGCGTTCCGTGGCTCCGGGGGACACGGCTGAGGAGGCCAAGCAATTAATGAGGCAGTTGCGGCAGTCTCGAGAGGCCGCGAAACCTCCTTGTCCGTTTGTTTCCCCGCAGGCTCCAGTAGAGCAACCCGCAGCTGGCAGGAGTTCGGCAGCGACGGCGGTTACAGCTTCTAGCTCAGGTAAGCAGCTAATGCCGATTGCGGGGAAGGGGTCTATACCCTCGAGAAGGGAGAAATTGGCTCAGCATATCCCGATGGAGGTCAAGGAACGGATATGGGCTGAGAAATACGTAAACATGTTCTCCTTGCTAACTGACCATTATGAGATTGAGCATGTGAAAGTTCAGAAGGAACTCATGCATCCGAGTGTTTGGCGCGCTAAAATGGCCGCTTTCAGAGTTGATGAGACGATAGGTAACTGGGGTAGAGCATTTGGCATATTCACTTCGATTATGGGGGAACGGAGACCAGATTTGTTGACCGAGTTACCTGTGTACCAGTCGCGTATTATGGAATATTCTCAGACATATGTTGGCAATGAGTGGTTTTGTTATGATAACATTTTTGGTAAAGCTAAAGAGTTCGATACGTGCCTGACGTGGGATTGTTACGACTCCATTTCTTGGCAAAAAATGGAACAATCAGGCATGTTAAAGGCGCCTTTGTTGGGGGGGGGGCGGGGGTGAACTTTCCCGCCAACCATCTGGGGCCCCCTTTCGGACAGGGGCAAGTAATGAGCATCACCCAAGGCCGAACGGCAATACAGGTAAAAAAGGGGTATGCTGGAACTATAACAAGGGAAAGTGTACGAGGCCCCAGGGGTCATGCAAGTTTAGACATGAATGTGGGGGGTGTGGACAGTCTTCGCATCCCGAGACCATGTGCAGAGCCAAAACGGGTGATAACGGTAGTAGGGCAAGCGCCAAACAGGTCTGACATAGTCCGAGGGGCGGCTTTACCTACACCGGTTGATACCATGGCAATGATTCCTTGGCTCAGCGTATACCCTGATCATGTCTCCGCTGGGGTGCTGCGGGACGGGTTTTCTTATGGTTTCCGCATCCCGGTGGGGAATTTTCAGGGTAAAGCGCAGTGTAAGAACCAACTTTTGGTCCTGCATAATACGGCAGTAGTGCAAGCAAAGATTGGGAAAGAAGTAGCCCGGGGTCGGGTGGCAGGACCATTCAACGCGCCACCAGTTCCTAATTTTGTTTGTTCCCCATTGGGAGTGGTCCCCAAGAAGGACCCGGGTGAGTTTAGACTGATACATAATTTGTCAGCCCCGAGGGATTTGTCGGTTAATGATGCAATAGACCCAGGGCTTTGTTCGGTGCGGTACGCATCCTTCGATGGTGCAGTCGCCATGTTGAATCGCCTGGGGCCCGGAGCGCTGATGGCCAAATCTGACATTGAGTCCGCTTTCCGGTTGCTCCCGGTACACCCGGACGATCAGCGTCTCCTGGGCTTTATGTTTCAGGGGCACTATTACATGGATAAATGTATGCCAATGGGCTGTTCCATATCGTGTGCTTATTTCGAAAAATTCAGTTGTTTTCTGCAATGGGCATTCACAAGGATTACGAGTTTTCAGCATGTCATGCATTATCTAGACGATTTTCTGTTTCTGGGGGCAGCCGGGGACACAGAATGTGCACAGGCTCTAAATGAATTTTGTGATTTGATGAGACAGTTTGGTGTGCCATTGGCGCCGGCTAAGACTGTGGGGCCCTCAACTTCACTCGAGTTTCTTGGAATAGAGCTCGATTCGGAAGAAGGTTGCTTCCGCTTGCCAGAAGAAAAAGTGCGGAAATTCAGGGCTTCGCTTGAAGCATGTATTAGAGAAACTAAGGTGAACTTGCATCAATTACAGCAGACTGTGGGGCAGTTGAATTTTGCCCTTAGAATAATGCCAATGGCCCGCCCCTTTTCCCGCTCGATTGCACAAGCCATGGTCGGTCTTAAAGAGGGGCATCACCGCACGAGGCTCTCGGCCGAGATTCGCCAGGACATGCGCATTTGGTTGGCATTCCTGGCGGACTTCAATGGTCGGGTTGTCTGGACGAAGCCGGCGGTGTCCTCCGAAGAGTTGGGGCTGTGGACAGATTCGGCGGGGAGTATAGGCTTTGGCGCCATATTTGGCAATCACTGGTCGGCTCAAACGTGGCCGTCATGGTGGCACGAGTGTGGACTTACAAGTAACATTGCTTTTCTTGAACTGTTCCCTATTCTGGTGGCTTTGAAAACATGGCCTGAGGGGTTTAGGGATCACTCTGTGGTGTTCTGGTCTGATAACATGACCGTGGTTGAGTGTATCAATAGTCAGGCAGCGCGATGCAAGTGGATCCTGAGGTTGCTCAAGGAAATTGTTTTACTATGTATGCAATTGAACGTGCTCTTTAGAGCGAGGCATGTGCCAGGGGTACTGAATCAGGCTGCTGATGCGCTTTCTCGTTTCCGTATGCAGGCCTTCTGGGGTTTTCTGCCCACAGCGGACCCGGTGGCGGCACCATTTCCCGAAGCTCTCTGGTCTCTCGGTGCCCCAAACTACAAAACCTCGTGGGAGAGAGTTTAGCACCCAGGACAAGGAAGGCATATGAAGGGGCGTTCCGTTCCTATTGGTCCTTTTTGGGTTCTGCTAGGGGAGAGCTTTGGGGTCAGGAAGAATTTGTCATAAAGTTTTTACTGTCTTTACGCAGGGCAGGCAAATCGGTGGCCACGGCCCAGAGGCATCGGGCCGCCATTTCCTTCATGGCGCGGGCTCATGGTATCCAGGACCCTACAGCGTCTTTCGTGGTACATAAAGCGCTGCGTGGGTGGCAACGCCTTGAGGGTCGCAGAGTAGATGAAAGGCACCCGATAGGTCTGGATAGGTTGGCCCTGTTACTGTCCGTACTCCCTGCTACATGTTCATCCCAGTCGGAAACAGTGTTATTCCGGGCCGCTTTTGCATTGGCATTTCATGGGGCTATGCGGGTAAGCGAACTGGTGGCAAAAAATAAGCAGGATACGGGGGATGGACTGTGCCGAGAGCACATTCAAGTAAAGGGGGAGACGATGATTCTCTCGTTTGTCAGGTCCAAGAACGATCAAGGCGCGGTCGGGGATAGTGTAGTGGTCCAGCGGATGCCCGGATCTCCCATGTGCCCGGTTGCATGCGTTGAGGAGTATTTGGCGCAGAGGGCGGCATCATGGGGAGGGACCTTGCTGAGGCATGCAGATGCCACCCCACTGACGAAGTTTCAGTTCCAGCGGGTGCTTGCAATGGCAATTTCGGCCGCGGGCCTGAACCCGGGCGAGTTTGGGACTCATTCCTTCCGGATAGGGGCTGCTACAGAGGCTACAGCCAGGGGTCTGAGTGTGGAAAAAGTGAAACAGTTGGGGCGTTGGTCCTCGAATTGTTACAAAAGGTATGTGCGGTTGCACATGTTGTGAAGCTGATATCATGTACTCACGCTTCTTGTTTTTTGTTTGGTTACAGTTTCGCAAACCTACGAGGCGGGCGGACTGTGCAGTCGGCCCGACACCTGGGAACCAGCGGTCAGAGATCACCGGCTGAGGAAAAAGTGGTGTGGGTCGTGGGCCACTCATACGTGAGGCGTGCCGGGGACGTATTCAAAGCAGGTGACATGATTCACACAGCTGGGGAATACGGGTACAGGGTGACCTTCTACGGAAGGGGCGGGCTCTGTATTGACCAGTTTCAACCTTTTCTTGAGGGTTTGTTAGGGCGGACAAGGTCACCGCCATCTATAATCATAGTACATCTTGGGGGCAATGATTTGGTGACCGCTGGTAGACGACTACTTCTCGAAGCGATACTATCCACAGTAAGTTGGTTGGCGAGGAGGGTTCCAGGGGGCACGATTGCATGGTCCCATATGATTCCACGAAAGGTGTGGCGGGGGGCTAATTCAGTGCCTGCTATAAATCATTCTGTGAAAAAGATTATTAACAAGCTTGGTAGACTGTTCCGTACCAGTACATTGCATTCGATTCCTCATGGTTGTATCAGGGGGGACAATATGTATCTAGAGGATGGGGTCCATTTGTCCCGGGTGGGGAATTCTTTACTCATAGGAGACCTCGTAGCCTGGTTAAGGAGTTTGCAACATGACCTTTAGGTAGGAGTTTTGTGGGGGGTCCGGATAGCCGGTCAACTATCCGGCCTGTGGCGGTAAGGTCATGATCGGTGAGCAGTCATTGGAAGATCCCTAGGGGGGGGCGTCACCCATTACGGATGGGAGCGCCCGGGGGGAGGTGGCCATTGGCCCCTCAATGGGGAGGCGGTCCCTTCTAAAAGACGGGACGCCTAAAGGAAAGGGAAGGCGGTCAAGGCCCCTCCCTGGATAGGAGGGGCTACGGGCCCCTCCTGGGAATTTCCCGGGGCCAGGACATCTGCGACGGCAGATGTGGTAAGTGTGTAGGGTGGGGAGGGGGCTCTACGCTACCTTCTAGACACCTCACACGAGTCCTCGGACGACCACGTACATGGCGTCGAGTTAACAGGGGCCCCCGTCAAGACAAGGGAAATTGGTATGGCACACGAGGTGCAGTCCTCTGTGCGGCCGCCCCTCACAAGTGAGGGGGGAGTTCTGGTTTAGGGATCTGACACCGGTTACGACCTTGCCGTTGGCCCTTAACGTTAGGATGTACAATTTCAATTTGAAATGCATTTTTGTAAGGATGTTAGTATCGGCTAGGAGAACCTTTGTATTAGATATATGTTAAGGTTAGCCAAACATCGTAATGTGGATATGAAATTGTACATGATATGAAACTGTTATTTTAATGTTTTGATTTTGTTTCATATTTTAATAAATACGGCCGGGAAGGGTAACTCCCTTCCCGCCTTCCAAAAGTTCAAGAACTGTTTCCGGTTTCCCAATTCTTGGGGATTGTGTTGAGAGGGGGTGGCGGGTATCTCAGCCATATGGAAAGGGGCGACCAATCGGTCCCCCCGAACGTATGGTGGAGTACCCCGATCCCCCCGGGAAGCCATTTTGGGCGGGAGGCGCGTCTCGGCTGGTATGCCCGAAGCGGCGTAGCCGGGGCGCGCTTTTTCCCGCCCAAGAGTGGGTTGTCCTAGACACCGAAGCCGTCCGCCACGCCCAGGAAGGCTGGAGGAGGCGGGTTCACACCCGCCCAGAGAAGAATAAAAGGAGCCACAAGCCAAGGAAGCATCCTCTTGTTCCTGTGCTCTGAAGCTGCACCTCCTCGCTGCACGTGAGCTCGAGACGGAACGAAGAGCCAATTTTGAACCCACCCACCATCCCCTGAAGACAGCAAGTTGTTGTGGTATAAAGTTCGTTTTTTCGTAGTAGTTTTTTTTTGCTTGCAGGTTGTTTCTGAATAAAGTTTATGATTCGGTTGCAATAAAGTGGATAACTCTGTGCGGTATGCTTTATTAAAAACTTTCATCAGAGTGATTAGTAATGTTTTAGATGTTTTAGGTTGAGACGTGATCTGTTTTAAGTAGGAATGTCTCTTGCTTTTTAGTCATTAATCTTGTCGTATTTATTGTTTGGTCGGGCGGTAAGGTCATGATCGGTGAGCAGTCATTGGAAGATCCCTAGGGGGGGGCGTCACCCATTACGGATGGGAGCGCCCGGGGGGAGGTGGCCATTGGCCCCTCAACGGGGAGGCGGTCCCTTCTAAAAGACGGGACGCCTAAAGGAAAGGGAAGGCGGTCAAGGCCCCTCCCTGGATAGGAGGGGCTACGGGCCCCTCCTGGGAATTTCCCGGGGCCAGGACATCTGCGACGGCAGATGTGGTAAGTGTGTAGGGTGGGGAGGGGGGTCTACGCTACCTTCTAGACACCTCACACGAGTCCTCGGACGACCACGTACATGGCGTCGAGTTAACAGGGGCCCCCGTCAAGACAAGGGAAATTGGTATGGCACACGAGGTGCAGTCCTCTGTGCGGCCGCCCCTCACAAGTGAGGGGGGAGTTCTGGTTTAGGGATCTGACACCGGTTACGACCTTGCCGTTGGCCCTTAACGTTAGGATGTACAATTTCAATTTGAAATGCATTTTTGTAAGGATGTTAGTATCGGCTAGGAGAACCTTTGTATTAGATATATGTTAAGGTTAGCCAAACATCGTAATGTGGATATGAAATTGTACATGATATGAAACTGTTATTTTAATGTTTTGATTTTGTTTCATATTTTAATAAATACGGCCGGGAAGGGTAACTCCCTTCCCGCCTTCCAAAAGTTCAAGAACTGTTTCCGGTTTCCCAATTCTTGGGGATTGTGTTGAGAGGGGGTGGCGGGTATCTCAGCCATAGGGGGAAATGGAGTCAAATGTCGGTCCATATTTGCCCTCTGTGGATGCCCCACCCCAAGTTTCTCTAGATGTCGCTTTATATAGTGTGTTAACGTGATTCCCTTTGTCTCCTTTTCCTTTTATGTGATAGGGTGGCTGTGGTGTAAGCTACACCTTAAGGCATGTCTACCTATTGTGAAATGATGTTTTGAAGACTCGGACAGTTTGGCTCCACCCCCTCGAAACAGAGACCCATCCCTTCTTTTCTACTTGTCCCCTGGGGTTAATTGCGCTACTTTTTTATTGTATGTTATTATTTAGCTGCATGTGAATGAAAATGCTTTTTTCTTTTTCAAAATAAATACAGCAGCTCAGCTTCAATGTGTTAAGTGTTACTATGTGTGCTTTAAAGTTGTGAGTTTCTCGTCCACACACCTCCTTCTTAACGCCTTGGACTGCTTTGCTTTACTGTTCGAAAGTGGATTATTAGTAGTGGTAAATGTATATCTACCACTGGCAATAAGGCCACTAACAAAGTCAAGGGATCAGAGAGGCCTCAGAAGAGTACTCCCATGCTCAGCCCTGGGTAGCTTGGCTTCGAGCAGACAAGCTTAACTTCAGAGACAGGTATGTAAAGTATTTAAAAACACCACTTAAGTAAATAAATAAGACACAACACACAATAAAAATCCAACACCAATTAATACAAATAGGAAATATTTTTATTTTTAAAATGACATCTAAATGAAAACAATCCAATGTAGGGAACTGGAGATGGACTTTTTAAAGATGCAGTACTATATATCACATAGAAACCTGTATCGCCTATTCGGACATTTGGTCGCGCTAGACCGGGACAAAGTCAAAGTTTCAGGCCAACCACAATGGAGCCCTGCACGCCTACTACTCGCGGTAGGTCTCAGTCAAAGTTTTTACCTTTTGACTTAGAAACTTTTCTGGACTTTTCTTCCCGGGGTCCCTCAAAGCCATCAGCCAGTCCAGATTCGGTGAGGGTTTGCTGGCTTGCCTTGCGACGAGCTCCCAGTCAAACCTATGGAAGTCAGACTTCCAGAGCTTTCCAGCGGTGCAAACCAGAGATCCAGGCCGTCTCGTGGTTGAAGGTGGGCGGCTTGACTCTTGCTGTCGGTCTCTGGCACCTTTTCTATGTTTGGACTTAGAAACATTTACAGAGCTTTTTCTCCCGGGGTCCCTCAATGCTATTCACCAGGCTGGATTCAGTGAGGGTTTATTGGCATGGGTTTCGACCTGCTCCCGGTCAAACTCTGGAAGTTGGACCTCTGGAGCTTTTCAGCAGGACGAACCTTGAGGATCCCCAGCATGATTCCGGTCCAGGGAAGTCCTGGCATGGCAGTTTGGGCTGAACTGTTCCCATGAGTAACAGGCTCAAGACTGATTTGCATATGGCTGGGTCTGAACTGAGGCGATGAAGTGAGCTAAAGAACGATGATGGATTCAACCCAGACCTGTGACTGGGGGTGAGTGTCAGTGCTCCGTCCATCATCTCTGTGTGTTTGCTTTGGTCTCCCTAAGTTGGCAGGGTATGCCCAGACGTGGGTCCCTTGCTCACTTTGCCACTGGATTCAAGCTAGCCTGACTGACATGGGGTGTTACAATGAGACTGGTGCCAGGATGCTTGTTTCTGGTCCAGGGAAGTTCTGGCTTGGCAGTTCGGGCTGGACTGTTCCCATGAGGAACTGGGTCAAGCTTATTTTGTATATCGCTGGGTCTGAACTAGGGTTGCGAAGAGGGCTAAAGAAAGATGATGGATTCAACTCAGATCTGTGACTCGCGGTGAGTGTCTGAAAAGGTTCAGCGCTCTGTCCATTATCTCCTTGTGCTTGATTGTGGGCCTGGTCGAGTCGGTCCAATTATGGAGCTTTTTTCCAAAGTTGCTTCAAACTTCTGGAACTTCTGAAGTTCCTTTGAGGGTTCCAAAGTGTCCAAAACGTATTCCAAGGGACTGGAAGATTACAGATCGTCCTTAAAAGTTTGGGACTTCAATTCCTACAATCCACTTGGACAAAACCCTTACAAATCCACTGGTAGTACTCCAGACTGGGGAATCTTGTTGATGATGGTCCGAGTGAGCTCTGGTAACCTGTAACTTGCAGGGAGTCCACTTTTTCATCTTTTTGAAGCAAGGTAGGTCCACGGGGCTGTAGTTCCAGATTGTGCAGCAGGAGCAGTCAGTCAAAGTGCAGATCCTGGTTGGGGCAAATCAAACTTCTCATCATGGACCCTTCTTCTTCCTCTTATTTCAGGCAGCAGATCTGAGAGGCACTGCACATCTCAGACTCCTATTCAGTGTTCTCTGGGGTCACACAGGAGGGCACTCCTGTCCAAGGAGGTGCAAGGCAACACCCTAGAGCAGGACCATTTAACCAAAGTGTGGCACAATAGCCTCCAAGAAAGCACTATTTCACCAAAAGGTAATATGATTGAAGTCTCAGCAGAGAGGCAAGAGCTAGCTAAACAACCTCCAGGATGGTTGATCGCCATATTCTCCCTCCCCCTGGCATCTGCACATTCAATCCTAAAGCCTGCCATCTGGCTGGGTTCAAATAGTAGGGGTGTAAATGAAACTGGCTTCTTCTGACTGTTCCCTCCTTCTTTTGAAGATCATGGTTTACGACCCCTCCCCCTTTCCCTGGCATACCTATTCAGCAGAACCCTCTCCTCCCAGATTGTCTCTTCACCCCAGGGGCTACGTATCACCTTATCAAAGCAACCTGGCTATTCCACTTAACTCTGACCAATCAGGACTGCTCACTGTAAGACTTAAGTTTGACTTACAGACAAGAAAGTCTTACAATTTCTTGTCTGTACACTTTAGGATAAATTCAATAATAGCATATCCTTGAATTATATGTTCTGTGTTTTCTGGCAGGAGTTGTTAATTAATAACTTCTGGCCATGTTGACATATGCGGCTGTGGATCTGCAATGGGGGGAAATTAAATGGACAATTCCTCCAACACCAGGGCTTATAAACCATATGTTATAGGGACCCTGCCTATATCTACAAGAGCCCCCACCCCTGGAACATCTAGGGGAGACTTTAAGGGTTCTGACTATGTAAAAATATTGCAGATCCTCACTCCACAGTGTTCCTAGCACAAAAGTCTATTTTGGGAAGACCTTTACTACAATGTGGGAAGTAAATGTGCAATTTCACTAAACCCAAAGCACATAAAATCTATTTTATAAGAGTGCTCCTTAAGTATCTGCCCCCCACCTCTTGGTCATCCAGGGGAGACCCTGGGTTTACCTAATATGCCAAAATATTGTAGTTTATTAAATAATTTTTAAGTGGCCCAAACACCATAGTCGATTTGGGGCACAATCTACATGTTAAAAGCTGTCCTGCAACACTGGGCTGATTTTAAACTGACCTCAGGCCTCAGCAGTGTACTCATGCAAGTGCAGAGAGGGTAGTTGGCCTCTAAACTGCCATGCCCTATTACATACTGGGGACTTAGAGGTAGTTTTGATCAACCTGCCCTATTATGTACTAAGGAGTTATAGGGGAGGTCATGCCAATCATATGGTTACCCTAACCCATAGTGTACCCTCGTGTATGTAGGTATTTTCACGGTATTCTAAGTGTGTTTTCAGCATAGCACTGGCCCTGGGCCTGGTTAGGCAGAGCCCAGGGACAGTCAGAATCAGTTACCACCATGAAGGACTGGGTTATTTAGAACCCAGCGGTGCCAGGGCACAACACCTGAAACCTTCGTGGGTAACATGCTCCGGCGTACGAATCACAGAGACACGGGACACTTCCTTCGGCGTCAAAGATTCAAGGTTTATTTGCTGCAGGGAAACACAGAAATCACGGAAGTACAACAAGTGTAGTTCAGAGCGTCTGCTTCAAATTGGTTCTGCGGATCGCTCCTTTTATACATGGTTATCCCATAGAGTTACATTGAACACAAAAGTTTATGACCCGGTTCCCATAATTATCCCCCAGAGGGGTCGCTTTGGTCACTTTGATACAAACAAGGCCCGGAACATAAGTGCGGAAACATTTGGCGGTTCCCAACTGTAAAAACCCATCTTCCCAACATTAGTGCATTCCAATCGGCAATAAAACAAATCAAAATAGGAACAAGAACAGGTGTAGAGGAAGACGGAGACAGTGGGGAAATCGGAAAGGGTGTAAAAGGGAGGTATCGAGAGACACGAGATACAGGCATCAAAGGGACGTGCCTAATGAGATGCACGGCTAAGACAATAAACCGGCACGGCGAGATGAGCCTCGAGCGGGGCCATCTGCCTTACAGTATCATCCCCCTCATCATAAAGACACTTACAAAAGACATGTGTCTTCCGCAAATATCTTGGGAGTCCCAGGGTCGCGAAGCGGACAACGTCCGTTCGCTGGCTACTTGAGGGCAAGAGACAAAATGGATGACGTATCTAAGATGGAACCCGTGGGTATAGATGAAAAACCCACATAACAAACGAACGGTTTGAGTTAGTACAGCGAAACTGCGCACACTTACTAAACTCGTCATTTGCGGTTCATAGATACCAGACTCGACCATATTCGTGCGAGTCGAAAACACCACTAACAATTGTCACGGAACCTCAGACGCTCCTTTTGCCCTCATGTAGGCAAGCGCTAGTCGGAATCATACTCGATATTCATCAGACCATCTAAATGTTGCTGTAGCATAGCTCTGTCCAACCGAGTTCCCTTGGTAACATGCGGCTGTCTCATACACGTTGTAGCACAAAGGCCACATAAGGCAGGGCCGCACTGCACACAAAGGCAACACGTGAACAGGAACGCCACAACAACTCCGACGATCATCAGAATCTTCCAACCCCAAGTCGACATCAGGCCCCAAAACCACCCAAGTAGCGTCCAATCCCCTACATCCACGTGTATGGATTCGGAGATCTTATGCAACTTCGAGATGGCTTGATAAACGGTCGGAGCGTTATCAGGAATGAAAATGCAGCAGCTCGAATGGATCACCTTACATACCCCACCACGATCTGCTAAGATCACGTCTAAAACCATACGGTTTTGTAACGTCATGAGTCTATCCGCCTGAAGTTCTGTGGTGATATTACCAAGGGCACTGGCAGTAATGTTAGCTGTCGATTCTACCACTCGAGTCAACTGTCTCAGGTTCCTACTATTAACCATAGGCCCCCAAAACGGGAGGAAACCCTTGAAAAAGTCTCCTGCCTCTTGACCGGCAGTGTCCTCTTCGCTAATTACGCCTCTCACAACTCTAGTCTTATGATAATCTGCATCTACGGTAAACGTCGGAGGCAACAAATTTGCGATGAAGCATGAGCCCATGAAGTCAGCGGGCAACCATGCGTACGCACGATCATGGCAGATAAAGTATGTACCCTTGGCAGCCAGAAACACAGGGGACGAGACCATCGGCAGAATGTAATTTTCAGTGCAAGCACTCTCTCCAAGTCGGGCTTTCGATCTTCGACCACGACCCATTAGACAAAAATTACCAATGTGGGGTACGACCCATATCGGAGGTGAGCTTTTAAGCTGCTTTTCACTAGTGAACACACTATACTCGCCTCTACTCAGGACCCTGTAAGCTTGTACCTCTTCTTCAGGAATAAGCGAGGGATCATAGATATCACTATCTAAATCCTCTATTGCTATAGACAAAGGTTTTTGATACGAAGTAGGACCAGAGTAGGGAGAGCGTGGTTCTCGAATGGGGTGGAAACCTAGCGCGCTTCGAAACATTGTTTGAAATGCTCGAGCAGACCCTTGGGAACTGTACGGTAACACCAGATATGGAATTCCCTTATCCGTAGTATGTGGCATCAACCCACACACCCAACAATTAGTAGTGTTAATCACTAACTGATGCTGGTGAAGGAGCTGAATAAAGGAATTATTGCGGAATTCTGCACGTCTAGCCTGCTCGTGTTCAGGTAAGACATGAAAAGAATGAGGAGAAGCAGTGGAGGTGAGTTTAGGGTCAGGGGTAGGAGTAGGTATGGCAGAAGGTAAGAAGTAAGATATCATGTAATACACCCCACCCGCCAATAATGCAGAAACAGTCAAAAATAATACAAATACTTGGAATATAAAACATTTCGTACGGCTAAGTTGCTGCAGCTTGAATCTTCGAGCTTGAGCTTCTTCCAAGTCCATCAGCTTCGAAAATGCCATTCCCTACGACCGTCCGCAACGTTTCTTGACACACTTCGTTCTGTGTAGCAGTAGTCAATCCCTAGGAGTTCCCAGGAACCGACGGTCTTTAACCTAGCGTCAAGACCTACCAACCAGAAGGAAGTACGCGCGCGGCCCTACGGCCTTTATTGCACAAATATATATGTATGCAAAAACAATGTCTCTCGGCTGTGGAAGCAAAAAGGTGTAAGGAACGAAGCTCAATGAATATATACAAAAATAATCACAAGAATACAAATGTTCAAACTGATCACGGAAAACGGGATTAGAGCAGTTGTCAATAAAGCAAAACAGGATCTTTTATTAGTCTTTAGTGCTAGATCGCAAAAAGTATCGGGTTTTCCCAGGACGTGTCTGCTCGTCAAACAAAGGATCCTTTGAAGAGACAACGTCCTGCTGATCAGTTGAGTGTTCTGGTCTTGAGTCTTTTGATGACAAATGTTCAACAGTGTCTTTCTGCTGCACTGAGGATTCTCCGACAGGCTGTGCGTTGCTAAAAGGTACAAACGCCGGCAATCCTTCGGTTTCAGTTGATGCAATGCCTCTCCTCACCCACGGGTCTGCCGGCAAAGGGATAGGGACCTTTTTGGTGTGGGTGGCGTGCACCCAGTTTTTCCGTCCCTCAAGACGAACAGCAGTCCTCGTGGCAAGGAGAACCTGGTAGGGTCCAGTGAACCTCGGATCCAAATTGTTCTTGCGCAAAAAGTTGCGCGTCACCACCCAATCTCCGGGCTGGAGCTGGTGGCCTGGACCCTCCGTCTGCGTCGGCAGTGCGTCGTAAACCTGTTGGTGAATTAACCTCAGTTTAGCAGTCAAGTCATGAAGATAATCGATCAGCATTGGATACTCAAGATCACAGAACATACCTGGCCTAGGAACCCCCCAAACATTCGCAGGACGACCGAACACTATTTCATAGGGACTAAGCCCTACTCGGGAGTGTACAGTCGCCCTAGTTGACAGTAATGCTAAGGGTAAAGCGTCAGGCCACGAAAGACCAGTCGTAGCCTGAATCTTTGCTAGTTTCAGTTTAAGGGTGCCGTTATACCCTTCAACCAAACCAGCTGACTGGGGATGATTGGCACTATGGAATTTCTGATTAATTCCAAGGCCCTTACACACACTCTTCATCACACTTCCCACAAACTCACTTCCGTTATCTGACCACACGACTCTAGGCATTCCGTACCGAGGAAAGTATTCCTTCAGTAGGATTTTCGCAGTAGACAAAGCAGTATTGTCTTTGAGAGGATAGGCCTCGATCCATCGGGAGAATGCGCAAACCACTACTAAAACGTATTTCAGGTTATTGCATCGCTCCATATGGATGAAGTCCAATTGAATCACCTCAAAGGGACATGAAGGAGGAGCAAAACTGCCAGGAGGAGTTGGGGTTCCTTTGCCAGGATTGTACATCATACACACCATACATTTTTTGACCAGACGTTCAGCACATTTCGCGATACCGTCATTCTTCCACACAGGGGACAGCAACTTGCAAATACCTTTCGCGCTAATATGTGCTAACCCATGCGCCATTGTCACAACGGCCAGCACATATGCATCAGGCAACAACCATCTTTTCTGATCCGACAAATCAATCCAACAACCATTCACATCCAACTTTCCCGTACTTTCTTCCCACTTCGTCTTTTCAGTCTCGGTGGCCTCTTTCTGAATTTCTTTCACACTTTCAATAGTGTCTTCGCACATACCCGACTCTATAGGCCACCTAACCGAACTCGTCACATACATTCGAGTGCTAAGGTTCCGGGCAGTCTCCTTAGCAATCTCATCCGCAAACGCATTACCACGACCAACATCATCCGTCACCTTACGATGCGCACTACATTTAACAATCGCTACCTGCTTAGGCAACGTAAGTGCATCTAAGAGATCATTCACAAGCTGGCCATGCTGAATCTTCGTACCATGCGAGGTCAGAAAACCTCTCTCTCTCCACAATCGTCCAAAGCTATGGGCGACGCCAAACGCATATTGGCTATCGGTAAACACATTCACACGTTTCCCTTTCGCTAACACACACGCTCTGGTAAGAGCGATCAGTTCTGCAGCTTGGGCAGAATTCTGATTCAATCTTGCAGTCTCAACAACAGTATTCAACGTTACAACAGCATAAGCAGTAGTCACATCGCCATTCGGCAACTTAAAACACGAACCATCCACATACAGTGTTCCATCTGGGTCTTCCAATGGGGTGTTTTTAAGGTCCACTCGACCTTTTGTTTCCTCCTCTGTCCTCAAATAACAATCGTGTTCTGTTATTTCATCTGACTCTGAGCTAATTGGTAACAAAGTTGCCGGGTTCAGGACATTACAACGTTTTATTTGAATGTGGCTTGCCAACAGCGTCAACTCGTACCCAGACAACCTCGCACTCGTCAAGTGCTGAGTTTTTGTACGATTCAAAAGAGTGTCGACTGCATGCGGAACCATCACCGTAAGCATATTATCCATGACCAATCCTGCTGATTGTCGGATGGAGACCGCAGCTGCCGCTGTTGCTCTCAAGCAGCTCGGCAATGCTCTAGCTACCGGGTCCAAGGTCGAGGAAAAATATGCACATGGACGTTGCTTACCACCAAAAGGTTGCGTTAAGACACTCAAGGCACAGCCTTCTCTCTCGTGAACATACAATGTGAACGGCTTACTGTAGTCAGGGGTACCTAACACAGGAGCCGAACACAATGAAGCACGTAATTCAGAAAAACTTTTCTGACATTCTTCCGTCCATGGTAAAGGAGTTGAAACATCCTTGCACGTAAGAGCCACTAATGGTTTCGCTAGCAATGAAAAATTAGGAATCCATTGCCTGCAGTACGACGTGATACCTAGAAAGGCACGCACATCTCTTTGGGTTTTTGGCACAGCCATTCGTGCAATTGCAGCAATTCTCTCTGGGGTCAACCGCCTTCCCTCCTTTGACAATAAGTGACCTAAATAGGTAACTTCTTGACAACAATATTGGAGTTTAGAAGGTGACACCTTGTGATTTAACTCGCAGAGATGTTGCAGCAACGACACCGTAGCAATTTTGCAAATGTCCTGAGTATCAGCAGCCACCAATAAGTCATCGACGTATTGGATTAAGGCCGCACCAGCCGGCAACTTGAACGCATCCAGTTGACCCTTCAAGGCTTGACTGTAAATCGATGGACTTTCACAGTAGCCCTGAGGAGCGCGTTTAAACCGGAAGCTGCGTCCACCGAGGGAGAAACCGAAAAGGTCTCTACTCTCCTCGGCAATCGGGATGCTGAAGAACGCATTCTTCAAGTCAATCACCGAGAACCACGATGCAGAAGCTGGAATCAGAGTCAGTAGTGCCGTGATGTCAGGCACAACGGGGAACTGAGGAATCACAATTTTATTAACCTCCCGTAAATCGATAACAAAACGATAAACAGGTGGTTTCGAAGGATCAGTACGTTTTAAAATGGGCAATACAGGGCTGTTGCACACGTTTCCCCGAGTCTCTTCAATAACGTCTTTCTCGATCAGATCATAAATGATCGCTAACAGTGCTCGTTCACCATCAAGAGAGATACGGTACTGGGGAATACGTGGCAATCGCACATTAGATTTCAACTGAACAACATAAGGGGAGATGTCAAGCAGGCCCACATCATTGGGACCTGTCGCCCACAAAGACGCAGGAAGAGAACTCAATTCCGGTGGAAGCTTATCGAGGGACAAATACATAGGTGAGACAACTCTCTCTCCCAACGTAAGCTTTACGCCCGCGGGAGAGCAGTACAGAGTTGCATACAAACGTTTAAGCAAATCCAGACCCAAAAGATTTTCACCACAACCAGTAGTCAAAATCAACGGTGCTTCTAGCTCACAAGGCCCAATTTTAAGGGGCAAAGGGCGCGAAACTGGATTGCTAACGGGGGCGCCAGAGAATCCAACGGAAACATTTGTTAAGCCAGACAAAGGTGCGCCAGGGAGTTTCGAATGCTTAATGGAGCTTTTCGCTGCACCAGTGTCCAACAGAAAAGGCTCAACGACGCCCGATGTAGCAACTGCGACGTAAGGCCCTCTCTGATCAACCGGAACTGATACCACTCCCTCTCCTTGTCTTTGGCTGTCCTAGTAATTACTGTCGTCAGTTCCCTGATCGACGTAATAATCGTCTACATTGTACTGCGCAGATCGTCCTTGCGAAGATCCGCGTTGATCAAAACAGTTGTTAGAATTAGATGAGTTATCAGAACGATCATTCTGAGCACCACGACCCCTACCGCGTGATACCTGATGTGAACCACTGCGACCTCCTTTAGACGAATTACCACTATTACGATCGTTCAAAACAGGGCAATTGAATTTAATGTGTCCCTCCTGTCTACAATAAGCACATTGATTGTACCCTAATGACGATCTTTGAAAAGGGGAGTCATTACGAGATTTTGATCGGTTCGATTGTGGCTGTGATCTATTTTGTTGCGAAGTATTCTGATTCGAACGTGGAGGATATGCTTGCTGAAGCAACACTTTAGTTTTAAGCTCTTTCGTCTTTTTATCAGCGCGGTCGTTCTCTTCTTTCTCTCTGTTCTCATAATATTGTGCTGTGGCCAATATCTGAGCTGAAGTAGAAACGGCCCACCACTCTCTGAATTCTTTAATTTATTGCTCAAATCGGGCAATAAGTTGGAAACAAATTTGTCCACGAACAACCTTTGACCACCCTCAGTACTCATATCCTGACCACTATGATCAATGAATGACTCCTCAAACCTCGTAAAGAAGTCGGAGACACTCTCGTCCTTCTTTTGTTTACAAGCTGATAATTTGTCCCAATTTACCCTCATAGCTGGCATAAGAGTTTTCATTAACGTTATTATTCTTTGAGGAAGATCAGCAATCAGCTGCTCGGGTTTAGCACCACCAGTTTGTCGGGCATCCGCCGCTACTATGGCAGCCCAAGCACCACCTAATTCATTCGGATGGTTTTCCTGACGAATCTTGGCCCATACCGGTTGCGGTACAACATTGCCAAACAACATATCAATATCAGCAAGATTCATTATCGTAGCGTCTACGAGCTGCGATAATTCCTTGTAGTACCCTGCAGGATTTTTGCGAGGGTCAGGCAAAGATTGCTTCACCTGCAACACTTCTGAACGTTTCCATGGGAGATGTATCCATACTCTCTGAAAGAATGGCGGAATCGGGGGAGCAGCTGCAGGATTACCTGGCATCCATACTGGTGGAACTTCGCGCACAGGAAATTGACCAGACTCATCTGGCCGTCTTTCAACATCCTCAACAAACAAGGCTTGAGGTATGGGAGTGGGACGGAAAGATAGCAACCGCTCAACAGCACGTCGAACGTTGGTATCCACTATCAGTCCAGTTGAGAACTGAAGCTGTAGATCAGACAAAGCAGTCAGCACCTCGTCAGTTGCGTCGGCCGATATCTGATCACGTAGGACCTTACACATTTCCTCGAACACAAATCTTTGAGTTGGTATATTGAATTGACAAAATGTGTCGAGTACAACACGTGGCGGATTTCGAAGAGGATGCATCATCCAACCCATCGCCATATTATATAGCGAAGCGCGTTCTCTGTTACCAGGAAGCTGACTACGTCTCTGTGGACCATCCGAACCAGCAGACCCAAGAACAGGTCCGAGCGAATGAAAGAAGCTAGCCGCAAGAGGAGAATTACGACTACGAGTAGAGGGAGAAGTATAGGACACAGGACTAACAAGTGAAGGAGTAGAAACAGAAGCAACAACAGGAGTTAACAGAGCAGGTGCAGTCGCTGGAGCAGGAGTATGTGGAAGCGGAGGAGCAGTAGGGATTGCGACAGGCAAAAGAGTAGGAACAGTCGGAAGAACGGGTGCAGGTTGAGGAACAGGCAAAGGAAGAATAGGTGCAGGAACAGGTACAGGGGGAAACACAGGAGCTGCGGTACCCTGTACATACGGAGGTGGCGACTTCATAAGATAGGACATTAAAGGATCCTCAACTGGTTCTTCCTTCTTATCCGACTCCGTAGGCAAAGCAGGATAGCATTTATCTACAGACATACGCTGTAGCCTATCAAACACTTCCTTTTCCTTAACCTCCTTATCACGCTGAAACTGCTCTGCTTTCTTTACAATGGTAGCAACATTATCTCGCTGATTTCGTTTAGTCTGTCTGATTTCTTTCTGTTTGGCTTCTTTACGCCACAACCGAAAGGCATCAAACATGGCCGGCCTTGACTTTTTCGCAAATAATTTAGCCTCTAGGTTATCTAAAATCGGGGTTTCAAAGCTACCATGAGGTGGCCAACTAAGGACACCGTCCTTCTTCGTATATTTAATCCAGTATTCATTAAAAGTAATCGGGCCTAGCCCATGTTTACTGTACAGTTCATAAGTCGGAGTACCAACCGGAGGTATCGGACACGAGTCCTCCAGCCGGGAATCCATACCACAAGGTCTGAAACAACTAAACAAAGTACTACGACCAGGCATCTTGCACACTAGCCGAGTTTCACAAACTTCAAGGGTTACGGGATTTACCAAGTCCCAGCAAAAAGCAAAAACCCTCGGTTTTTGGCGGCTGCAGTCGTCAAACAACACAACAAAAATACGCTAGCAAAGTGTCATCGACAAAAACACTCTCACAGCGTCAACAACAAAAACACTCGCTAAAGTGTCAACAACTAAGGACTCTGGGAGCGACCCACAAATACTTAACTCAAAGATCGATGGCGTCACCAGGAAGGCCCGTCAATCGTCTCGCTCTACCAAGGTCTACGCCAGGCGCAAAAACAGGTCTACAGTCAGGGCAGCAGTCCGTCGCAGCCGTCAGGAGGCGGGAAACTTCGCTGGAAAAGTCTTCGGGCCACTTATTTCGACAACAAGATCGATGAAGCGGGGTGCACCTTCCCTCGGAGATTTCACACGAAGTTCCTCACGATCGTCGGGCTTGGACCGGTACCACTGATGCAGCCCCACATTGGGCGCCAACTGAAGGACTGGGTTATTTAGAACCCAGCGGTGCCAGGGCACAACACCTGAAACCTTCGTGGGTAACCTGCTCCGGCGTACGAATCAGAGACACGGGACACTTCCTTCGGCGTCAAAGATTCAAGGTTTATTTGCTGCAGGGAAACACAGAAATCACGGAAGTACAACAAGTGTAGTTCAGAGCGTCTGCTTCAAATTGGTTCTGCGGATCGCTCCTTTTATACATGGTTATCCCATAGAGTTACATTGAACACAAAAGTTTATGACCCGGTTCCCATAATTATCCCCCAGAGGGGTCGCTTTGGTCACTTTGATACACACAAGGCCCGGAACATAAGTGCGGAAACATTTGGCGGTTCCCAACTGTAAAAACCCATCTTCCCAACATTAGTGCATTCCAATCGGCAATAAAACAAATCAAAATAGGAACAAGAACAGGTGTAGAGGAAGACGGAGACAGTGGGGAAATCGGAAAGGGTGTAAAAGGGAGGTATCGAGAGACACGAGATACAGGCATCAAAGGGACGTGCCTAATGAGATGCACGGCTAAGACAATAAACCGGCACGGCGAGATGAGTCTCGAGCGGGGCCATCTGCCTTACAGTATCATCCCCCTCATCATAAAGACACTTACAAAAGACATGTGTCTTCCGCAAATATCTTGGGAGTCCCAGGGTCGCGAAGCGGACAACGTCCGTTCGCTGGCTACTTGAGGGCAAGAGACAAAATGGATGACGTATCTAAGATGGAACCCGTGGGTATAGATGAAAAACCCACATAACAAACGAACGGTTTGAGTTAGTACAGCGAAACTGCGCACACTTACTAAACTCGTCATTTGCGGTTCATAGATACCAGACTCGACCATATTCGTGCGAGTCGAAAACACCACTAACAATTGTCACGGAACCTCAACCAGTACCAGGCAGCACAAAATGGGGGTGCCCAGGGCACAAGGATGAATTTGCAACGCTTACTAATCTGAGAGCCGAGCCCTGTAGAGGTACTTGGCGCTCAGCATAGTTCCAATAATTTGGTGACCCAAGGAATGTTGTTCCATCTCTTTACTGTTCCTCTTCTCAGTGGGATTTTGATTGAGCAGCATTTGTGTTAGATTGCCTTTGTAGTACTTCCATTTGCTCGTAACTGATTGAGACACTATTTACGCAGACCCTGTGTCAATATTGCGTTGTGCCATTGTCATGCCTAGTGTGACCCAGTCCTGAGCTGTATTGTTTAAGTCTGTAGGTTCCCAAATATTGAGAAGGCAACATTTTGATTCTGGAGGAATTGTGACTCTCGTGACTTGTGAGAGGGTTCTCATCACTCCTCTCCAGTAGAGCGCCACTTCCGGGCATTGCCAGATAGTATGGTATAGTATACCTGGCTCTCCACACTGTCTTAGACAAAGTGGTGTGTCTGTGCGATGTATTCTGTGTAATAGTGTTCTGGGATAATATGTGCAATGCAGAACTTTTAATTGCACCAGCCTAAGTCTTGATGGTATTGCTGCCTCCCGAGGGGACGCCAGCGCCTCTTGCCAATCTGCTTCATCTATGTCACCCAATTCCAGTTCCCATCTGGCCTTCAAAGCTGCCGTAGGAACCGGGCGGTTATTCAATATTTTCCGGTAGGTCTGCAAGATTGCCTTTTTGTGGAGGTGGTCTGTTAGAAGCCTATCTTCCAATGGTGAAGATTTTGCGGGCCTCGTTTCCGGCGGGATCAAGGATTGGAGTTCATGTCTGATCTGCATGTAGCGGACCATTTCTGTCTTTGCTAACCCATAGGTGGCCTGTAGATGTACAAATGTGACCATTTCTCCTTTTTTTCCAGATTCCCTACTTTTGATATACATATCAAGTCCCACCTGCTAAACCCTTTAGTGTTTCGTAGTCTGCCCAATCTCTTTGTGTCCCATAGCTGCATAGCTTGTGTTACTACTCCCTCACATCTTAGTGCTCTCTGTGCCTCGAATCAGACGTGTATCATGTGCGCTGTACGACCTGTGAGGTTGCTTCTCCTCACCCTGTTATACAGCGCTCCTAAAATCCCAGTATCCTTTAGTAGGTGTCTGTCCATTCAGTATGCTGGGTCCTCTTGGGGGATGTGTAGCCATTCGTTAATGGTGACCAACTGGGAAGCCCAATAGTATACTTTAATATCAGGGAGAGCTATACCCCCATCATATCAGCTTCTAGTAAGCTCGTGCATCGCTATACTAGGAGTTTTCCCATCCCAAAGCAGTGTTGTTCCTGCTGCGTTAATCGCTACAAAGTATGTTGAGGGGATAGGGAACGGTGTATTTTGGAGTACAGAACGCTGGGAAGTGCCATCATTTTAAAGAGGGCTGCTCTCCCTAACAATGTCAATGGCAGTGTGTGCCAGTGGTTGATGCCTCTTTTGAATCTTGCCAGGGGCTGTGTCAAGTTTTGTGCAATAAACTGGGTATGATCATGAGTTGCGAATATTCCTAAATATTTAAACCCAGTATCCGTTATCTGAAGTGTAATACCCTGTGGGAGCTGTGGGGGGAGGGAGGGGGGGAGCCGTGTAGAATATAGAGAAGTAATTTAGCCCAGTTTATGGCATAACCGGAAACTCGTCCATATGCAGTGTAGATATCTAACAGGCAATTAATGAATCGTGCTGGGGACGTTAAATATAGAAGTATGTCATCCGCATAGAGTGAGATCCGGTCTTCCCAGTCCATTGCCCATCGCAACCCTCGTACCACTGGGTCTTGCCTTATCCATGCGGCCAAGGGTTCTAGGATTAGTGTGAACAGGAGCGGCGATAGTGGGCATTCCTGCCTTGTTCCCCGCCACAATGGGAATTCGGCCAAGAGATGACCGTTCACCACTACCAGTGCCAGCGGCTGAGTATATAGTAATTGGACCAACGCACAGAATTTGGGTCCAAATCCCATGGGGTCAAGGAATGCAAAAAGGAATGGCCATTCAACTAGATCGAACGCCATTTGTGCGTCCCGTGAAAGAATGACTGCATCCTCTTCTATGCTGGACCTACATTCTATTACACTATGTAACCTCTTTAAATTAAGCGCAGTATTGCGGTTCAGCATTAATCCGGACTGATCCAGATGAATCACTGTGGAGAGGTGTGGCTGTAATCTTGTGGCTAGCATCTTAGCTAGTATTTTCACTTCAGTGTTGATTAAGGAGATCGATCTATAGGACATACATTCCTGTGGAGGTTTGCCAGGCTTATGTATTGCGACTATGGTCGCCAATCGCTGATCTCTAGGAAGGATCCCTTTTTCTAAGCTATCTGTGTACATGTTTAGTAAGTGCGACACAAGCTGGGGTGTTGCTATTTTATAGAATTCTACTGAAATGTTGGGTCTCATGGCCTTTCCCGTGTTCAGTGCTCCTATTGCCTGTGTGAGTTCCTCTGGTGTGATATCTTCTTCCAGAGCTTCTTTAGCTTCTGGGACCAGTGTGGGCATACGTATATCTTTGAGGAATGCCAGGTTTTCATCTTTCGAGGCTGTGGCGGTTGGTGTATATATTGATATATAATATCCCGCCAATGCTCCAGTGATTTGTTGCGGGCAGCTATTATTTGTTCATCATCTAATCAGATCTGTGCCACCCATTTACTTGCCCTGTCCTTCCTTTCCAGCCAGGCCAGTAGTTTACCCGCTTTAACACCCAGTTCATAAACAGTGTGCTGTGTTTTTGAGAGTGTAGTGTTCGTCTCCTCTAGTATATAGGTTGTATATACCTGTCGTGCAAGGAGCAGCCTATGTGTTGTGTCGTCATTTGTATCTGCTATGTGTGCTGCCTCTGCCCGGGATAGTTCCAGTTCTAATTTGTCTCTGTGGCTTTGTTGTGTCTTTTTCAGTCCTGTAATCAGGGAGATTGCTTGCCCGTGTAGCACTGTCCTATAAGCCTCCCATAAAGGCGTTGATGAGGGGACCGAGTGTTGGTTTTCCTCAAAGTAGGTCTTTGTCCTCTTAAGGAAGTCTCTACTGATTTAATGGTTTTTAAGGTATCCATGGTGTGTCGGTAACAGGCGTTGCAGTTGAGGGGCGAAGGTTGTGTATTCAATTAGCATAGGAGAGTGGTCTGATATACCCCTCGGTAGGTGTGTGATCTTTATCATTCCTAACATCCCCGTGGCTAATGTAAAAATGTAGTCTAATCTGGAGAGGCTATTATGGACTTCAGAGTGAAATGTAAATTGTCGTTCAGTCGGGTATTCAGCAATCCGAGGGCTTCTATAAACTCAACTAATTTGAGGTTGGCACCGCTAGCGTCTCAAGGGGGATTTTTATTTATGGAAGCGTTCATAGTGGCGTAAAAGTCACCCCCCATAATTAGTTCTCCCCGCTGGAGTGCCCGTATGAACTTTCCAAGATCCGGGAAAGCAGTCTGATGTAGTGTTGGTGGGATGTATACCGACACTGTTATATATTCTATTGTCCCATTGGCATGTCATAGCTGCAAACCACCCCTGGTCATCCTTGTTTGTCCCTATTACAATCAACGTGAAACGCTTATTGACCAGGATCCCTACCCCTCTCGAACCAGAGGTAAAATCTGAATGTACCATCATTTTAAACCCCCATCTGTCTAGGGCCTTACAGGTTGTCCCCTCCAGGTGGGATTCCTGAAGGAGTGCAACTGCAGGTTTTTTACGTCTGAGGTATTGCAAGACTAGGCCCCGCTTAATTTTGTCTCCTATACCATTAACATTCCACGATATTACCCTTAATGGAGAATCGGACGGTCACAAAGCCCGTGTCTGGTGACCTTCGTCACCTATCTCTGGGTGCGAGTTTGCCATGTTCTATGTTAATGTTTAGCCACCATTGGGCTGGTTGTGTTGAAGTCTCCCTAGTGTCTCCTGGTCTGATCTGGGTTGTAGCACCTTTTGTCAAAAATACAACTATTACTAAAAATAACCCAATAAACAGTACCTATCCCTCCTCCCCCTCCATGCCTCCCTGCACAGCGGATTTAAAACTACCCGCCTCCCCAACTCAGCAGAGTGCTTAAGTTCCATAACTTTGTACTTTCGTAAGGGGGGAGAGTCACTCCGTGTCCTCCCTTCACTCCCTATATGTCTTCTCAGTCCGTTTCGAACATTTCCATCATCTTGCCAGCTGATCCAGGCTTCATGTTGTAGTCAAGTCATTGTTCTCAGCCTGTGATACGTACCCCGTAGTCCGCGGGATCCATAGCCGCCTCCTCCAATTTCTACCATGTCTGTAAGTTGCTGCCGTCCTGCCTTTTCATCATGTTCCGGTCAAGGTGTGGCTGTGCTGCTCCGTAATGAACCTGCGGTGTTAAGTTGTTCCATGGGAGGTGTCAATCTGAGTCGTTATCAGCCCCTTCACCAGTTTCTACCCCTGCTTCAGTTTCGGTCTCTTTTATTAGGGCTAATTTGGTGAGTTGATGCTTTGGTTTTGTCCCATGTCTGTTATATCCTCTGGTTGGGCGCCATCCTTCCAGCCATTCGAGGGCTTCTTCTGGTGATTTGAAAAACCAAGTCTTCCCTTCTGCTTCTACCCTCAGTTTCACTGGAAAGATCATTGCGTATTCGAGTTCTCGATTGCGTAGCTCCTTTTTGACATCTACAACATTTCGATATTGCTTCGTTATAGCTGCTGTGTAGTCAGGTTACAATGACACGTTACTATTGTCGACCCGTAAGGGAGGAGAATCTCGGGCCGCTTATAGAATCGTGTCTCTATCTCTGAAGTTGAATATTCGTGCCAGAATCGGTCGTGGTGGTGCTCCTAGAAGACCATTATTGCTCAGTTCTCTAGGTTTCTTCACCCTTCACCCAGGAAACACCTCCGTGCATACAACAGGCCATAAGTGTGAAAAATAAATACAAACTTGGTGAACATTATCGGCGCCATCTTGCCCCTTTTCCAAGCCCATTCGTGCGCGTAAGCGGCAGCCATTTTGAGCACCATGGCCTCCCTGCCCCTCGCTGATAGCCAGCGCGTCTCTCTCTCTCTCTTAACCACGCAAGCATTCCCCCACACACTGACAACCCCCGCTCTCTCATGCCTTGGGTCATAAACCCCTCTCCAGCGCAGCTTCACCACTGAATCCCATCCTGTTCCCAGCGCGACACCTCCCCTCATTCCTTTCATGGCCTCAAACCCTTTTGATGCAAACCCCTTTTCCTGTGTCCCCGTTTGTCTTCCCTGTTCCCAGGCCGCCACCTGGCTCTGCGGATACTGTTTATTACCCCGTACAGTAGGAAGCTTCCCCTCCCCATCAAAAGACCCCCGAACCGATCAAAGCCCCCACCCCACAAGATCCGATCAACCCCATGCATTCCGTGAATCGGCGGAATGCCCTGCTGTGTGACAACCATCACCTGTTGTGACCGGGGTGGGGAATCCAACTGTAAATGTATGTGGGAACGGGTCTGAAGGGGAGATTCCGAGGATGTCCTTTCGTACTTCAAAGCATTGCAAGAATGTGTTACATGCAATAAAGTTCGTAAACCTGTGTATAAGAGGCCAGGCCTCAGAGATGCGGTTAGAGCACCTCGTGACGATACTTGCTGTCTGAATTGATGTGTTCTCCTCCGGAGAGAATAAAACCCTCGTTTCCTGCCTTCCAGTCTCCAGCGCCTGCTTCTTCATTGATTAATATTGGTGGGTCATAGAGGCGATACCGCCGGGCAACATAAAAGGGTCTTTGGTTACCGGTTGTCTTTGGAACCCTTTTTAACAATTGGCGTCCCAAACGTGGGGCCCATCAGCGACTCGTGGATCCAGTGGGAGAGGTCCTGACGACAGAGTGAACGACTGCAACGATCGGAAGGTACCCTGTCCGATAGACCCTTGTCTGACAGCCGATCATCCGAACTTCACTGGTTCCGAACAGACCTCTCTCGAGTGATCTGCGGTCCTGACTGGGAACCCTCAGGAGTGCCACGAGAAGTACGAAGAGAAGAGGATGATCGGGCGCTGGATTCGGAAGACGAGAAACTGTCCATGCGGTCCGGGTAAGGTCGTGTAAACACGACGAATTGCGAAAGTAATAGATAATTGAAAGTAATTGATAATTGTTGAAGGAAATACTAGTATTACTCTTTGTTAATTTATTGGAGATTCACTGTCTACAAACGGAGAAACAACAGGCTCTCCCTTTATAAACAGCGAAGGATAGGTACGCACCCGTCGGACCTATCTTTCTCCCCCACTGAACAATTGCCCCTTCCCCCCATTGATTAACTGTTATAGATTGTTTTCTGGAGATTCTCTGTCTGCAAACAGGGAAAAATAGGTCCCCTCTTTACAGATAGTGAAAGGGTAGGTGACGCGAACCTTTGCGAGCCTACTTATTCTCCCCATTGACCATATTGATTTTTTATTTTTGACCTAACGTTGATTGATTGCTCAGAATTGGTTCATGAGATATTCACTACGTGCAAACAACGTAGAATAGAAATATTCTGTCTAGTCTTTGCGCGCAGTGATAAGATAGGTAGTGCTGACTATTATCCCATTGTGATCCGTCATGCCTGTCTTCTCCCCACTGGTTAGTAGCCTGTTTAACCCGGACCGCTTATTAGAGATGAACCATCCGGCTCCGCTGGAAGGCACCCCTAATAAGGACATGTTCATGAAGCATGGATTAATTGCTATAGCCTATAGTGAGCTGTGGCATAAATATACGAAAAAGGATCGAGAAAGACAGTGGCCACTGAGAGGATCTTTTGATCTCGACAAAATAGAAACGGTAGAAATAGCCCTTCGTAGGAATGAAACAACACCTATTATGCTCGATAGCCTCGGTATGTGGCGCAAAGAAGCTGCACGACGAAGGGAAGGCGACGAATTTAGAAAAGGTGAAGGGACACGACGGACAACCCTCCAAACGTCTAGTAGGCAAAGGGAAGGGCCAGCGATGGCACAGCCCCGAGGAGTAGACATGAAAAGCGAACGGTGTAAAGGGATGTGCCGACAAGCCAACCCCGGAACCCAACGGCCCGAAGGTAATCCCCTGACATTACGCACAGGACGGACAGATTTAAAACAAAACCAATGTGCTTTCTGTAAATGTCTTGGACACTGGAAAGCCCAATGCCCGACTCTGCAAAGCATAGGTAAGAATGGAGGGTTGACAGAAAGGACGGACCGACAGAAAGGAAAAAGACGTGAGATAAAAACCAATCAGACTAGTGCAGACAGAACAGACAGGACCACCCCGTTTGATTATGCTCGGTGGCACAGATTTCGTCAGGCCAATTTTAACGACATGTTAGAGTTCTGGGACTGATTGCTCTCTGTTGCTCCCCCACTCTGAAAAACAAACACAACTGCAGGTCAGTGTAAACAACCCCCCCGTTAGAGAAAAGACTCAAGAAAGCCAAGCGTCTATTATATAACTTAGGATTTAATTACGGTAAAACACACAACCAACAGTAAATAGAATAACTAGTAGAACTCTCTAAAAAGCAAACTTGACTAATAGGAAAAATACAAAACATGTTATGCTCACTCCGGAAGTCCTCGAAATGTAACAGTTCGATGGTCCCGCCCATCCGAAACACATAGCACGTGTGGGGCGGGGCCTGCCAGCAGCCATGAGCCAAAAAGGATCGCCGGCGAGAAGGTCCTGGAGGCTCCACCAAGCAGGCAATTAAATGGTCTTTCCATACTACCCATCCAGGGATGGCGTCCCCCAGGCCGCGGGTAAGGGAGGGGGCGGCTGCAAATGACCCCCTCCCTCGTATCTTCTGGTCCGGCCATCACGAATTCCTCCATCGAACGGATGCAGGGTGGGCAGGGAGGAAGAGGCGACGCGGACGAGCCTCTTCCACCTCCACAGGTAGGAGGCTTCCCTGCCCTGGCCCGACGCCGATGTCCTCCAGCCGGGCGACGGCCATATACCTACGCTGCACAGGAAATATAATGTCCGGATGGTATATTTCCGCAACACAGGACATACAATGCCCGCCTGGTATACTTGCATAGCACAGGACATACAATGCCCGGCTGGTATACTTTCTCAGAACAGGACATACAATGTCCGACGGGCATATTTACGGAGCACCGGATGTACAGTGGTCCCCCAAGAGTCGGAATCAGGGGTGTAGGGTGGTCATCATGTGCGCCCCTGATTCCAAGGGACGGTGTAGGATGCACCGGGAGAGGGAGACGACATGGGTGAGCCTCCCTCACCTTCCCAGACGAAGGCTCCACCGCTGCACCCTGGCGCCCCGAACCAAAATGTCCTGCTCCAGCAACATGATGCTCTGTCTTTCGCCATCACAAGAAGTTTCTTCCACTCCTGATGGATACGGCAAAGGTGGCTGCCACAGGGTCTCAAAAATGGCGCCTGGGCCCTCGAAAGGCGGGTCTAGGCCGCTGGAGTAACTTTGTCCGAAATTGCAACTCGGGCACTTGCCCACCCGGGCGCAAGCCCCCACCATCGACAAACATCCCCTCGACTTTGAAGATTCTACCAAAGTCCCAAGAGCCCTCGGCCCCTTCAGGCTTCCGGTGAGGAGCAGTTGCATTGATCTCAAATGAAATAACCACGGCACAGCAACAAGATGGCGGTGCTCTCGTGTCTGCATCAGCTTCCGTCTGAACCACCCAGGAACATTATGGACTAACGAACTTGAGTAAGTTCCGGCTGAGCATCAACATGACCCGGTAAGAAAGACTCTATCCCCCTCCCTCTCTTGATTGACGGTCCACACCACCAGCCCCTCTGTTAGCACAGTTTTTTTGAACTGCCGAAAGGGACTCTGGTCCAACCGCCAATTGTCGGGGACATTTTTTCCTCCGATGCTACTTCCGGACTAAACCGACCTCGCCCAAAATGGCGCTGGTATCAATGGAAACTAACGGATGCCTCGTGGTGTTCCTTAGCTAATGAAACTTGATGTACTAAGATATATATATATATATATATACATGAACCATTGCGCACTCGATGTTAAAGGGAGGAGGGTTCACTTGGCGAACATTTGAGAAGGGTTCCGTAAAATGTTGATTTCAATGAACAATTTATTTCTGATATTTGTTGTAACTGATACATAACGCCGCCTATGATGCATACCCACGGTTTACATCTAGAAAATGTGATTATGATGAACTTGGCTGTGTTTTCATTTATGAACTGAAATGCCCCTGATTCCTTCGTCACGCAATGAAATGTTTTTGGTTACTTGCAAATAATTAATTAGACCTTTTTTACATATTCTTGTGTTACAAAAAAAACCCCTACTGTATGTGCTTCCATCGACGACATATCAGGCCAAAATATGAATTGCGCTCTCACATTTTACGTACTGAATAATTCTACAAATAAAGGTCTTAAAAAGCTATGGATAGGCATCGCATACTTTTGTGAATACGGGTATCGGTGGGAGGGTTTTTTCTGTACGCAACTGTTCTGCTCTTTTTTTAAGGTTATCCGAGAAATGGTTGTTCGGCCCTGGGTTGATGGTCGAATCAAAGGTATGATACGCTGCCTCCAAGATATGCGACTAAGCTCAGGAACTGACGTATGAAGAAGGACCTTGACCTCTGAGAATGGGTAAAGTAAAACGGTGTAATTGATAAAATGATATAAGGATATGGTGGTCGAAGGTATTAGGGTACAGGGTTGAACGGAGAACTGATATGCCTTAGAACATCACAGCTTTGGGAATGATTTAGGGATCCCGATGGCCGGATACATCTACAAAACCGGGTACCTCACGCTAGGCACCTCTGATTCCTCTTTTTAGCGTTTTCACTACACACGATCCTTAATACCATCCTCGAACCTCCCCATGAACAACCTATCACATTGCCTGCCCCCATGACTTTAGGAAACCAGAACCCTAAGGGATTATATCCCGAAGAGATAAATACGAGTATGTGGTAAGTAAAGGACTTTCGTGCCCATACATTTGATGTGTTCGAATGTTGTCCCCCTACCTCCCCCTTTTTTCCCCCTTTTTTTCCCTCTGCAGGTTACATTAGAATCCCGATTAGAGTACCATAAGGGATCTGGAACCACGTCACGCCCGATGCATGAAGACGGACTAGCGCTGCAAAACGACACAACAAGGACGCTCTACCCAATGCATGACCTTTTTACCTGATCTAATGCTCTTCTGTCCCCAAACTGCATGCTTTCTACATCCTAACACAGACCCAGAACGTCTAAACGATAGGTAACGCACTGAATAGCCCTAACAATACACGGTCATTCCCCATGTCACACGTGTACTGTTTGGCCTATTGTCTGTCTCTCTCTCTCTCTCTCTCTCTCTCTCTCTCTCTCTCTCTCTCTCTCTCTCTCTCTCACTCACTCTTCCACCCCTCCACACTTTCCCTCTTCCTAGCAACTGGCACCTAATTGGCGAACCTGGTGCACCTCCTGATTGGCCCCAAATACCACAAGTATTTGCACAAATTTGTCCTAAATAAAATTGTATTGGTACCACGTTACTACCTCTCCCTTTCTGCTAAAATATGGATGAAAATTAAATTGACCGATAGGAAAGGGACAGGTAAGACGACTAAGGTTCCCTAAATTTGACCCACCCTCAGGGAACTATTTGTCAGTGGCCTCTATGATAAAATGTGTCTGTGGTAATGCGACCATCCCCATTGCAAATTGTCTCCGTACCCCAAGCTGTAAGAAATGATCGAGACACCCCCATCTACCCAAAATGCCCCCAGTTTGTGTCAGCTGCCCTGAACGAGAGCCTGAAAAACGCCCCCCTGCTCTAAATTCACTGTGTCCCTAATTGTTGTCCATAAGATCCCTCCTTCCCCCGAGGATAAGTTTAATAATTATTGCAAACCACCCCTCCCGAGTTTTTGTAGTAACCAGGTTGCGAGGATTTTTATAGAAAGTTAGAAAGATGTATGCAAAGCTAAAAATTAGATCGAAAATCGAAAGACCTTGTTGCTGTAAGCCTTGCTGAAAATAAGATGTTTTTTTTGATGTAATGAAGACTTGTTTAGCCTATGTTCATCCCTCAGAAGGATGCCTATCAGACTATGGTGAATAGCACGTTGCACTTTTTGTAAAACACAAGGCCCTGAAGACCAGCCTAGCTTTTCAAGACTTGTACTAGGGAAATGGGTCTCCGCCAGAAGAACTGACATCTACTATAATAGACATATGACAAATGAACGTAATAATCATCAAAGCGTCAAAGAATTAGCCAACAAAAGGAAGTTGTAAGGAATCCAGCAAACCCATCATCAATTGTTTATACGTCAGTCGCAAGAATCTCCAATGTAGCGAGTGCTTACCCCAGTTGCTTGGTGTTGGGAGAGAAATAGACTTATGTAATTACCTTCTTCTGCAATATCTCTAAAGACTGTCTTTTCAAAACTCATTTAAGGGTATCACTGTCGGAGGAGAAAGAGACCGGATGTGGGAGCACGCGGCCTGACTGCGGATTGTGGAACATCAGCGACGGAGGCCGAGGCGAGACCACAGCAGTAAGGAGACGCCGGACGGGGCATTGTTTCAGACAAAGCTAAGGAAAGGGCTGACCTGAAGCCCCTGCTATATGATCAACGTGTGCCAAAAGCCCCCGCTCTCTGAACATGGTTACGGACTCGCCTGTCGTAAAACTCTCCGCCTCCCCCTGATCTGTTCCCGACTTGGCCTTGCTCCATCCCCTCCTCCTCCGACCTACCATAAGGACTGTTCACACCCGCACCTTTCCATCCGAACTCCCAAGTTCCTCCAAATCCTACTGAGCTACCCAGAGAAGAGTACTCCCTGCGTCAGAAGGGAGGGAACTCCGACTAAGTAGACCACGAACTGTGTTAAAACCCAGAACGGTGACCTAGAACTCCACCAAGGGTCGCCCCCGAAGAAAAGATAAACAAAGTCTGTGGTTCTGCCCGCTACCAAGCACCTTGAAAATGATGGAAGCAACAGGAAATGCCCACCACAGGGACTCAAGAAACGAACAGATCTCACAATTCTGGAACAATTGCATTTTCCATTGCAAATCTATGCTCTGCATTACGGAAGGAGATGCACCTGCTCCAAAACCGTAATGCATTCCTCCTACGAGGTCTGACGAAAACCAAACAGAATGCACCCCTACCCGCAGACCCCCAACGACTCAATCCACATGAACATTTCTGTTGATAGGTAATCCAGATGCTCAACAGTGCCGACAGAAGACGACAAAGGACAACGAGAACTCTGATATATATTTTTGCTGTATCTCATCTCTCTCCCAACCACCATTGGACTGACTATGCACCCGCCGTATACAAAAAGGACTTACTTATATGATAACTTACCAGTTCTTATTCTATGATCAGTACCCAACGCCCTCGCTACGTAATTCTAGTCCGATATTGCATTACGATGACTTTTTCTGCAACCAACTTAACGATGAACCCGCCTACTAAATGATGAGATTTTTCAATATGATGTTTATAATGTGATGTTTATGTACAGTTACTTATGATCGCTGCATATAGGTGTAGATAGGAAATAGACCAGCAAGATGTCTTGGAAATGTTAAAGGGAGGACTGTGAAAAATAAATACAAACTTGGTGAACATTATCGGCGCCATCTTGCCCCTTTTCCAAGCCCATTCGTGCGCGTAAGCGGCAGCCATTTTGAGCACCATGGCCTCCCTGCCCCTCGCTGATAGCCAGCGCGTCTCTCTCTCTCTCTTAACCTCGCAAGCATTCCCCCACACACTGACAACCCCCGCTCTCTCATGCCTTGGGTCATAAACCCCTCTCCAGCGCAGCTTCACCACTGAATCCCATCCTGTTCCCAGCGCGACACCTCCCCTCATTCCTTTCATGGCCTCAAACCCTTTTGATGCAAACCCCTTTTCCTGTGTCCCCGTTTGTCTTCCCTGTTCCCAGGCCGCCACCTGGCTCTGCGGATACTGTTTATTACCCCGTACAGTAGGAAGCTTCCCCTCCCCATCAAAAGACCCCCGAACCGATCAAAGCCCCCACCCCACAAGATCCGATCAACCCCATGCATTCCGTGAATCGGCGGAATGCCCTGCTGTGTGACAACCATCACCTGTTGTGACCGGGGTGGGGAATCCAACTGTAAATGTATGTGGGAACGGGTCTGAAGGGGAGATTCCGAGGATGTCCTTTCGTACTTCAAAGCATTGCAAGAATGTGTTACATGCAATAAAGTTCGTAAACCTGTGTATAAGAGGCCAGGCCTCAGAGATGCGGTTAGAGCACCTCGTGACGATACTTGCTGTCTGAATTGATGTGTTCTCCTCCGGAGAGAATAAAACCCTCGTTTCCTGCCTTCCAGTCTCCAGCACCTGCTTCTTCATTGATTAATATTGGTGGGTCATAGAGGCGATACCGCCGGGCAACATAAAAGGGTCTTTGGTTACCGGTTGTCTTTGGAACCCTTTTTAACATAAGTGCCGATTTAATCAAAAATTTGGTTTCTTATTCATTTATTTTTTTCCAGAGTTTTATGCAGTGCAAACTTGACCCGAAGGTATCAGAGCGCTTTACATGAGCACCAGTTGCTTTACACAAGGACACATTCATTTTGGTTGGGCACGGGGATATTAAGTGATTTGCCCAGAATCACAGGATGTTGAACGTCCCTGCCGAGACTCAAACCCGATTCCCCAGCTTCGTGGTTGACCGCTCTAGTCGTAAGGCCACATCCTCTTATGAGAAGTGCATTGGGTGGTCTCCGTGCCGTTCCACTATTTCCTCCCCACTACTTAACTGTACTTGAAACTAGCTGGTGTCGGACATTGTAACCTAAGTATTCCGCAATTTCCCAGAGCCAAAAACAAGCGAGCATAAACCAAGCCCACTCACGGCACAAACCCGACCCCCTGTTAATGTAAGGGAGTGTACCACACTTGCCTGAGGCCAGGAATCCTGTCGGGAGTCCTGGCGGTCTCACCCAGTGCATCCTCCCCTGGGTGCTCTCTCTACTGGCCACCGTACTCCGTGACTCCACAGCCGTGTGGATGTCCTCTCTCCGTCTTCTTCTCAGGACTAACCCAACCTCCTAACTCGGCAGCCACATTTGTCGCTTCCTCGTCCATGTCTCTTACACCACTGTTTGCTTTCCTTCTGCAGACAGACATTGCAGACATTGACACAGCTGAGCTCCTTTTTCTGGAGAGTGCAGCCCCGCCTTCTCATGCAACCAATCCTGGGATGATCAGCTGAACCCATCCGGTGTCATGAAGAAGAAAAACACCAGTGCCCCCGGAGTCCTTTCTTCGTTCCGGCAAGTTCAGCATGCTATATGTTAGAAAATTAGCATTTATTTAGCGTGCAAATTTGAAAACTTTGGTTATTGTCTGCAGCAAGCTTTCATTTCAAATGTTCTCCACTTGCTAGTTCTCTATCCCTGTAAGAAAATAAATGCTCTTCTGAAAATAGTGATTTAACGTTATAATCGAACTCCAGGGCTTGACTTTTTGAGAAAGCTGCTGTTTCCTTCAAAATGTATTCCTTCTTTTCTACACCATATGACTTCACTGTATTTAGATTGTATTCTTTGTCACATATACATAAGGAACAAGTGTATTATTGAAAGAACAATGCTTGCTGCACCTTACATTTTGTGATCTAACCGGGACATACCAGAATTTGAATGCTTTATTTTATGGAGTAGCTCACTGTTATACGATGAGACATGAGACAGCTAACAGAGTGGGCTTGTAAAAGGTTCTCATGAGAAATGTCATAGATGTAAGTTTTTGTAATAAGTTGTAGCCATTTCTAACTGACTTCATGCTCGTGTAGACATTTACCATGGGAACTGAAAGACCTCGCACATCGGATGATGATGATACATTTATCTGTTTTTGCAACATGTTTAGCTGATTTCTACATAGTATGTGTTCCTTACTAGAGAGTTTCTCATTCCATGCATCCCTACCTTGCCATGCTCCAAGGCACTTTGTTGTGCTAGCCCGACATCCCACAAGCTACTGCTTATGGTGATTTCTTTGTTTCTGTTTTATGCTGACCGTAGCTACAGCTGTGATTCTCTCCTTCTCACCTGCATAGACATTTGCTACTGCAATTGTCCTGAGAACTCTGCTGAGTCTCCAAAACTACCCTTTATGGGGAGTTTGATCTTCTTAGTTTTCTTATTTTGCTCCAAAATCTACTTGCTCTTTTCCAGAAGGAACTCTTTATGGGTTCTAGTTAGGCTACAATAGGTCCTTTAGTTTGGAATAGGGACTATACTCTGAATGGAACATGCTGTTTTTACTTCTCTTTGCTTGTTCTAACCAATCTTATTTTTATTAATTCTGTAAAACGATTTGACACTAATATGAAAAAAAGAACAAAAATACAGGCTAATCTACTAAAATGAGAAAATAAACTTTTAAAACTTCACAAACCCTCTCTTTATTGACTGAACGTCAAATTCAAATATTTATTTATTTTTAAATATGTAATTGCCATTTTTTTATAATACAAAGAGAAAAAAAGACATCGCTATTTTACCCCAATGTAAAAATACCCCAAAACCCACCTTCCCCTTGCTACACATTTATACAAGATCAAATTCATACAGTAGTACAGAAGAAAGAGAAAAAAAATAATAAACACAGGACCAGGATGCAGAAATAGAACCTAGAGCAGCCCTAAAGTAAAACATGCATTACTTTCTCAGCTTCTTGATTGTATCCAGTCTATTAACGGTCCCCACCTCAGGAAACCTTTCCTTTTACTACGGATCCCCTTCCTAGAGAAAATAGCTTTTTCCAAGTTACAAATTGACAGGACTCAGGTTAACTATTGGTGAAAAACTGGTGGGTTATTATCTAACCAGGCTGAAGCAATACAAAGTCAGAAAATAGTCATGGTAATAAAAACCAACTCCCTACCTCCTGCCAACTTTCCCCCATTTGATACTCCCAAAAATAGCACAGCAGGGGTCAGGGATACTTGAATATTTAGTTGTCTGTTAAGAAAATATGCGATCTGACTCTTAAGCGTAAGCGACGGACACGTATCAAAAATAAGTACTGCATCAGCCCCCCTTAGTTGGCATCTGGGGCATCAAGAGCCTTTACCTTTGGCACCGGGAAACCCCTTGGGGTAGCTGTGCGCCTTATAAATTTAAATGAAGAACAAGGAGGGGTTTGGCCCAGTAGGGAAGAGGGTAGGTAGGGCCCGTTAATACCAAAGGAGAAAAATTTACCTATGCCTCTATACACATAATTGCAACATTTAATGTAATTAAAGAGTAAACCACACTGTTAGTCAACTCAGAAAATTGATTTATGTCAGTTATTTATCGAAAATCATGAATTATTCATACTTTGTGGCAAGAGAAAAATACATAGTCAACTTTACGTTGAAAACACAAAAAGAGATTTTTGCAAGGGAAAAAGCAAAACAAACAACATATGAACCAAGATTGTATGAATTATAGTGAACAAATCATCAACAAGTGCATATACATTTTACACAGTGAATAAATTGTGTCAAAACAGTAAACAACAGTTTTTCAGAAGTTATGAAGGGATCAAATAAAGCTTTGGGGGTACGTCTTATTCAATGCTTGCCCCGCTACCTGTAACACTATTAATTATGAATACTATTTGTGTACAGGACAAAAGGTAGAACCCAACATGAATTGGGACATGCCAAGAAATTTGGGCAAAACAATAATGTTGAATGCCAACGCGTTTCGAATACCAATTTGTGAATCATTGGATTCTCGTCAGGGCGTGGAATGTATCCATTGAAACTGTTGGGGGAAGAGGAAAAAGGGATATAATTTAAACAACCTGAAATTTTGACTTAAGAAAGCTTTTCCCATATGAATGCACCATCTGATGCAACATACCTTATGCGACCAAAGTGCTATGGTCGATTGGGTCTTTTGTTATGTAAAAACATTCATCATAAGCCGTGGAAGTCAACCTGCAATGTAGTGACATTGGCGTGGTAAGTAATTGTACAATGGAGTACACGCAGGCACTGATGCGTGCATGCATTATGAAAAAATTACCTCTGTGTTAGGAGCAGCCGCTCCGAGGTCGAGGCTGGGAAGGCACAGTTTTCAATTTAATAATGTCCCTTTAATTAGAATCTGCAAACACAAGGGATTGTGTGTTAGCGAGAAGATCGTTGCATCTTGTGCCCAAATGAGTATATTAAAAATGAATCTCTTACTGTGTCCAAAGGCAGAAAGGCTCTTCGCCGTATTCTGTGGAAAAACGGAAAAGAGCGGGGAACTGGTAAATGTCCTATGTTTAAATATCTCAGGTAAAGCGGAAAATGACTGTGCGCCGAGTGGCGTCTTACCGTGGACTCGGACCCTCAAGGCGTCGGGTCATCCGTTTGCTAGGACGGAATCGTCTCTTGTTAAAAATTAATTCCTGAGGGAGAAGCAGAAAAACCGAGCGGATTAATGCCCGGTCATGCTCGAAAGGAAGCGCGTGTGTGTGCGCTAATAGCCAAAACGGGTCTTACCTGGGTTGTTGAGTAACCGCTTAGTGTATTTGGGTTCTGAAAGGACACAACAGCTCGCCGCCGGGAGTGGAGTGGACTAAGTTGGATAGTTTGGTCACATGGTGCCGGGAACCAACCGGCATCGAGGGCCCTCTCGCTAAGGATTGTGGGACATGTAGTCCTAGAGACATGAAAAACGTTAATTATATTCTGGTGACTTCACTTTGGACATTAAGTCCATTATTGACAGTATTAAATTTCATGATGAGGTAGGCCTCCTTGCGTAATAGTGCCGCCTCTATGTCCTGTACATATTGTTTAGGATCCGCCCATGCAAGGACCGTCCATTTGAAATCAAGTTCCCCATGGTTATGGCTCATGAAGTGTTCTACCATGGGTGCTGTACACACCTTTTTCTTTATGCGGGATCGGTGTTGTGTGATACGTAAATTGACAGGTTGACAGGTTTTGCCTATGTACACTTTGTCACAGGGACAAACCACGGCGTAGATGACATTTTTTGTACGGCAATTAGTGAACATATCATGTTTCCAGGTGACCCCGTCATGGTCAAATGTATTACCTTCCAAGGTAGAGGAACACGAAATGCAGTTGCCACACTTGTGATGCCCGCTTATCGGTTTTAGATTCCATTGTGAAAGCAAATCACTTTTGGGTTTCGGAATGTAGCTGTCTGCTCGAATCAGTTGTTGACCAATGCTTTTATTCTTGCGCATGGCAAAAATGGGCTTTTGTAGCGGACTTGGTAAATCTTCCAATAGATGCCAATTGTTTAAAATGATACGTTTGAACTGATTCGTGTGTGATCCATAAGTTGTGACACACACCAACTCAGTCTGTTCATTTTTGTCTTTTTTCACCAGGAGGTTTTCCCTGGCAGTGCATCTTGCTCGTTTTTTTGAATGGTTAAGAAGTTTCTTTGGATAGCCCCTATTGGCCATTTCAGCGCAAAAATTTGTGGCATGTTGATCAAAATCCGATATTTCGGTACAATTTCTTCTTATTCGTAACAGTTGCCCAAAAGGGAGATTTTCCTTCAGGCACTGTGGATGCGAGCTTTTAAAGTGAAGAATGGTGTTTCTATCTGTTAGTTTTTTGTGTAGGGTCGTGTTTAGAGTGTTTTCGCGGACCCCTACTGTGATGTCCAAAAAAGTCATTTTACTTGTACTGGATTCAATAGAGAAGCTGATGTCTCTGTGCCTGGAGTGAAGCCAATTGTAGAACTGGTCTAGTTCCGTCTGGCTCCCCTGCCACAGGAGCCATACGTCATCAATGTATCTAAGCCATTGAGTTATATGGCCAAGGAATGGATTGTTCTCAAATATGAATCTTTGTTCATATTGGGCCATATAAAGTACCGCCATCTCAGGTGCGTATGGACAACCCATAGCGATGCCTTTTATTTGGATAAAAAACGCATTCTCAAATTTGAAATAGTTGCTGCGTAATGTGATTTCAGTCAGTGAGAGGATGAAGGCGGTGGGGACCCGGTGCGGTCTTTCACGTTGTTCAAGGTATATTTCCAAGACCTGCAATGCTTCGTCCTGAGGGATTTGAGTGTATAGTGAGGTGACATCTAGGGTCACCATCAACTGAGTTGTTTGATCAAATGGTTGTCCCTCTATCTTGTTGATGAAATCTGTCGTATCTCTGAGATATGACTTGACCTGCGGTAGAAAGGGTTTGAGAAAAAAATCTATGTATTTTGAGACCGGCTCCAGTGCAGAATCGCACCCCGACACAATAGGTCGGCCAGGCGGTGTTTTCTCATTTTTGTGAATTTTTGGTAAAAAATACAGGACAGGTGTCCTTGGTGCTTTTTTGTTTAAGAATTCAAATTCCTTGGGGCCTAGGAAACCCTCATCAAGTCCTGTCTTGGTTATGCTAGCAATTTTGCATTGTATGGCATGGACAGGATCCTCCTTGAGTGGTCTGTACCAGTCTGCGTTGTTAACATGCGCCGTACCTTCCTCTAAGTACATGGTGCGGGGCCATATCACAACTGCCCCACCCTTGTCAGCTTGCTTTATTAGGATTGACGTGTCGGATTTGAGGTTTTGAATAGCAGATGTTACGCCTTTAGACATGTTTTTGTTTACAAAATGTTTTTGTTTCTCAAGTTTTGAGAGGGAGGAAAGGACGGCTTGTTCAAAGGCCATGACCTGTTTTGGAATGTTTTGGGTCGGAGTAAACCTGGATTTGACCCTAAGCCCGGTGGTTTCTGAATTAGACATCACTTCGGAGTCCGCGAAAAACACCTTCAACCTAATTTTGCGGCAAAAGTCTAATGCCTCTAATTTAAGTTGGGTGAAGTCCGTTCTTTTATTGGGGACAAACTTGAGGCCCAGGGATAAGAGTCTTATTTCATCCTGAGTCAGTTGCTTATCTGAAAGATTAACTATGGCTGATTTCTCTAGCTCTTGTAAGTTTTGTTGCGTGTGCGCATCTCCCATGGCTGTTTGAAGCGGACCCGTGATTGTCCGCCTCTGCCTAAAAAAGGAGTTGATGCAGCAGCCCCTCGTCTTTTAGAATTGTCTTGTCGAGACTCAGATGACGAGTCAGACGATGTTGTATCTGAGAAAGTGAGGAACCTATTCCTAGATCTGCCTTGGAATGATGTTAAAGCCCCTCTTGATTCACCTGACGTGTAGAAATCCTCCTTCAAGAATGGATAAACTTGCTCTAATTTGAAGGATTTCGAGTCCCTTTCAAATTGGGCTACTTTAGCGTTAAGTGTGTTGTCCTTAAAGAGTTGTGTTTCTTTTTCAATCTTATCTAAAAGATTCTTGGCTTCAGTCACCGTTTGGTTGTCAGATATGGTCTTGATTAACTCCTCAATTTCTTTTTCTTCTTGGCTGCAGATACGTTGGGCTGTCTGTATAGTGTGGACCATGAGGTCCCGACTACATTTGGTATTAATCTGACTAAATCCCTTTTTGTAATCTGCGTCCTCGGTGAAAATCACTGGGATGTTCTTTACCTGGAGTCCCCAAGGAATAGTCCCAGCCTTCAGATGTTTAAGTAAAAAGTGGCCATGTAATTCGGTTCGGATGTGTTTCTTTTGGAGACGGGTCAATTTGTCTGCCTCATTTTGTTGTTTGGCTGAGGTACTCAATGTTATGTTGGAAAAAGGAGATGATTCAATGAGACTCGCAATGTGGCTCTCCGTAAAGGACAGCGTGTCTTTCTCTGCCATGCTATGCAGGAGACTTGTCCCCTGCAATGGAATGAATCAGTTGTTGATAAGGATGACGATCAATGTCAATCCCTACCCACTCGGGTAAAAACCCGCACTAATAATGAAGAACAAGGAGGGGTTTGGCCCAGTAGGGAAGAGGGTAGGTAGGGCCCGTTAATACCAAAGGAGAAAAATTTACCTATGCCTCTATACACATAATTGCAACATTTATTGTAATTAAAGAGTAAACCACACTGTTAGTCAACTCAGACAATTGATTTATGTCAGTTATTTATCGAAAATCATGAATTATTCATACTTTGTGGCAAGAGAAAAATACATAGTCAACTTTACGTTGAACACACAAAAAGAGATTTTTGCAAGGGAAAAAGCAAAACAAACAACATATGAACCAAGATTGTATGAATTATAGTGAACAAATCATCAACAAGTGCATATACATTGTACACAGTGAATAAATTGTGTCAAAACAGTAAACAACAGTTTTTCAGAAGTTATGAAGGGATCAAATAAAGCTTTGGGGGTACGTCTTATTCAATGCTTGCCCCGCTACCTGTAACACTATTAATTATGAATACTATTTGTGTACAGGACAAAAGGTAGAACCCAACATGAATTGGGACATGCCAAGAAATTTGGGCAAAACAATAATGTTGAATGCCAACGCGTTTCGAATACCAATTTGTGAATCATTGGATTCTCGTCAGGGCGTGGAATGTATCCATTGAAACTGTTGGGGGAAGAGGAAAAAGGGATATAATTTAAACAAACTGAAATTTTGACTTAAGAAAGCTTTTCCCATATGAATGCACCATCTGATGCAACATACCTTATGCGACCAAAGTGCTATGGTCGATTGGGTCTTTTGTTATGTAAAAACATTCATCATAAGCCGTGGAAGTCAACCTGCAATGTAGTGACATTGGCGTGGTAAGTAATTGTACAATGGAGTACACGCAGGCACTGATGCGTGCATGCATTATGAAAAAATTACCTCTGTGTTAGGAGCAGCCGCTCCGAGGTCGAGGCTGGGAAGGCACAGTTTTCAATTTAATAATGTCCCTTTAATTAGAATCTGCAAACACAAGGGATTGTGTGTTAGCGAGAAGATCGTTACATCTTGTGCCCAAATGAGTATATTAAAAATGAATCTCTTACTGTGTCCAAAGGCAGAAAGGCTCTTCGCCGTATTCTGTGGAAAAACGGAAAAGAGCGGGGAACTGGTAAATGTCCTATGTTTAAATATCTCAGGTAAAGCGGAAAATGACTGTGCGCCGAGTGGCGTCTTACCGTGGACTCGGACCCTCAAGGCGTCGGGTCATCCGTTTGCTAGGACGGAATCGTCTCTTGTTAAAAATTAATTCCTGAGGGAGAAGCAGAAAAACCGAGCGGATTAATGCCCGGTCATGCTCGAAAGGAGGCGCGTGTGTGTGCGCTAATAGCCAAAACGGGTCTTACCTGGGTTGTTGAGTAACCGCTTAGTGTATTTGGGTTCTGAAAGGACACAACAGCTCGCCGCCGGGAGTGGAGTGGACTAAGTTGGATAGTTTGGTCACATGGTGCCGGGAACCAACCGGCATCGAGGGCCCTCTCGCTAAGGATCGTGGGACATGTAGTCCTAGAGACATGAAAAACGTTAATTATATTCTGGTGACTTCACTTAGGACATTAAGTCCATTATTGACAGTATTAAATTTCATGATGAGGTAGGCCTCCTTGCGTAATAGTGCCGCCTCTATGTCCTGTACATATTGTTTAGGATCCGCCCATGCAAGGACCGTCCATTTGAAATCAAGTTCCCCATGGTTATGGCTCATGAAGTGTTCTACCATGGGTGCTGTACACACCTTTTTCTTTATGCGGGATCGGTGTTGTGTGATACGTAAATTGACAGGTTGACAGGTTTTGCCTATGTACACTTTGTCACAGGGACAAACCACGGCGTAGATGACATTTTTTGTACGGCAATTAGTGAACATATCATGTTTCCAGGTGACCCCGTCATGGTCAAATGTATTACCTTCCAAGGTAGAGGAACACGAAATGCAGTTGCCACACTTGTGATGCCCGCTTATCGGTTTTAGATTCCATTGTGAAAGCAAATCACTTTTGGGTTTCGGAATGTAGCTGTCTGCTCAAATCAGTTGTTGACCAATGCTTTTATTCTTGCGCATGGCAAAAATGGGCTTTTGTAGCGGACTTGGTAAATCTTTGGATATCCAAAGAAACTTCTTAACCATTCAAAAAAACGAGCAAGATGCACTGCCAGGGAAAACCTCCTGGTGAAAAAAGACAAAAATGAACAGACTGAGTTGGTGTGTGTCACAACTTATGGATCACACAAGAATCAGTTCAAACGTATCATTTTAAACAATTGGCATCTATTGGAAGATCTACCAAGTCCGCTACAAAAGCCCATTTTTGCCATGCGCAAGAATAAAAGCATTGGTCAACAACTGATTCCAGCAGACAGCTACATTCCGAAACCCAAAAGTGATTCACACAACACCGATCCCGCATAAAGAAAAAGGTGTGTACAGCACCCATGGTAGAACACTTCATGAGCCATAACCATGGGGAACTTGATTTCAAATGGACGGTCCTTGCATGGGCGGATCCTAAACAATATGTACCGGACATAGAGGCGGCACTATTACGCAAGGAGGCCTACCTCATCATGAAATTTAATACTGTCAATAATGGACTTAATGTCCTAAGTGAAGTCACCAGAATATAATTAACGTTTTTCATGTCTCTAGGACTACATGTCCCACAATCCTTAGCGAGAGGGCCCTCGATGCCGGTTGGTTCCCGGCACCATGTGACCAAACTATCCAACTTAGTCCACTCCACTCCCGGCGGCGAGCTGTTGTGTCCTTTCAGAACCCAAATACACTAAGCGGTTACTCAACAACCCAGGTAAGACCCGTTTTGGCTATTAGCGCACACACACGCGCTTCCTTTCGAGCATGACCGGGCATTAATCCGCTCGGTTTTTCTGCTTCTGTAGAAAAAGGTAGGGCTTGGACCTTTCTCAAGATTTGCCCGGCGCTAACCGCCCTTGTACCATTCAAATTTACCAAGCAATGAGGCAGGCGCCGGAGACCAGAAGGCAGGAAACAGAAGCTTTATTCCGACGGAGCAGAACACATCAGATCAGACAACAAGGTATCATCTCGAGGTGCTCTAACAAGTGAGCTGAGACTCTGGCTTTTATATCTTACAAAACACTTGAGAGTACAATCAGGACAGTATGACGCAAAGGAAAAGACATCCCTATAATCCTCGTGTCAATCCTACCCCACATGCGTTCACAATAGGGACCCTTGACCTGCTGATAAGAGGGGAGGGGTCATCACGCAGTTGAGTGTTCTGCCGAGTCTTAGGATGTGTGCGCCTGATCATATCACAGGGGGTGGGGAGGCCTTGGATCAATAGAGGGTCCTTTGAAGGAGAGCGACCTCATACAATAAGGGGCAGTAAATGATATCTCCCGGCTTAGGCGATGGCCTCGGACCTGTGTGGACAGCTGGACACGGGGTGAGGGGTCATCAAAGGAGTGGTATTCATGCCTCGTGGACAATCCAGTGCGGAGGGAAGGTTGATCAACAGAGGGGCATTCATCGGAGGAGAGGAGGTGTTGGTCAGGCGCTGGCGTGACTCCCAAGGACAGGGTCATGCAGAAGGGTTATGTTCATGAGGGGAGGGAGGGGGAGCCAGGGTGCGCGGAGGATGCTTGCTGGGTCAGAGGGGCGCGCTGGCGATCGATCGTGGACAGGGAGACCATGATGCCTAAAATGGTGATCGTGCACATTGTACATGGGTGACAAGCTGGCGCAGATAATGTTTAGCTCACAAACTAGAATTCCACAGTCCTCCCTTTTAACATATCTCGCCAACTTGTCAGTTTGGATTTATCCCCATAAGGCCAAATATTTCTACTTCATAGAGGGGACTCATGTGCTCATTTCGGAAGTCCAAAGTCTTTGGGCACATACAGTTGGAAACAAGGCCGCACAAAGATGGTAGACATTGGATACCTAAGCAACACCCACATAAGATCACAACAGGTATCAGCACGAAGGAAAACAACCTCCAACCCCAGTTCCTCAAAGTGTCCCAAAACCAGCTCCCAAGCGACCATCCTTCCTGCTCCTGGTGAACCTCCGAGGAGAGTCTGTGGAGGTGTTCAATGGCTTTGTAGACTGAAGGCGAGTTGTCTGGCACATAGGTGCAGCAGCTAGATCCGATGATGCGGCATGCTCCTCCTCGGTCGGCTAGGACCACATCCAGGACAAGGCGATTTTGAAGGGTCACAAGGCGGACCGCCTGAAGCTCCGCAGTGTTGTTGGCGAGGATGCCAGCCGTGATGTTGATCGTTGTTTCTACTGCCTGGGTCAGGTGTCGGATAGCGCGGCTGTTTGCCATTGGGCCCCACAGAGGAACAAGTCCCTTTGCTGCATCTAGGAACTGTGCTCCGGTGGAGTCGGCTTGTCCAATGTCATCTGCACGCCTCTGTCGGTGATGGTTGGCAGGGGCTACATATGTGGGTGGAAGAACGAAGGCAATGTAACATGCGCCCTTCCAACCTCTCGGGAGCCAGGTGTAAGCTTTGGTGCCACACACAAAGTACATATTCGGAGAAGCAACAAAGGAAGGGGGGTCAACTGAGTCCAATGTTCTGGTGATTCGGCAGGCGCTGTGACCCACCAGCTGCGTTCCATGGCCTTCGAGACACACGAGACCTGTGACATTGATAACAGACAGGGCCACAGTCAGAGTAGCGGTAGTTTGTTTTTGCAGATGAGAGAAGGTGGTCCTGGCTGGATTGTGGAGCACCTGTACTTCGACTCGTTCTTTGGCAGGAATGTCTTTAAGGAAGGTGGCGCCCGTGAGCGCAGGACACAGAGCAACAGAGGTCTTTTCGGTTTTGTTTAGCCAGAACCCAGAGTAGAAGTGCGACACTGTCCGGCTGGAGGTGGCGTTGTCCTTGTGGCTCTCTTGCATGAGGATCAGCCAGGCGAGGCAGGAGCCGTGAACTGAGAAAGGAGAAGGGATGAAGGGGATGGAGTGTCCTGTAGCATGCGGGAGCAACCCGCAGATCCAGCAGTTCGTAGCATTTGCAGCAAGGTTGTGTTGGTGCAACAGTTGCACGAAGGAATTGTTCCAAAATTCCCTGCGCCTTTCTCGGAGCTGAGGCGACAGAGAGATTAGGTGATGTTCTTTCAGGGGTGTTGGCTGTGCAGTAGGGAGCAATGCCTCATGAGCCGGTGTACTTTCCTCCAGAATCCAGAAGGAGGTCATGAGGAGGAGGCAGAAGAGGAAGACAATGAAGAGTGCAATTGTCTTTGATTTGTGCAGGTTGTCAGTCTTTGGATTTCTATACTGGGTATTTCCTGTTACTTCCATCATCTTCTTATCTGGCGCTTCCATCATCTTCTTATCTGGCGCTTCCATCACATTCAAGGGGCTCGGTAGTGGGCAGAACCACAGACTTCGTTTAGCTTCTCTCCCGGTAACCCTTGATTGTGTTTAGGTCACCGTTCTGAGATTTTAACTTAGTCCGTGGCCTACTTAGCCGAAACTCCCTCCTTTCGACGCAGGAAATACCTTTCTCTGGATGGCACAGTGGGATCAGAGAATTTTGCAAGTTCGAGTGCCTCAGTATCGGGATAACAATCCAATATCGGTCTGTCTTTGCTCAGGAGCTCTTCTTGGGTGCTGACCTTTTCTGTCGTGGCCAAGTTCGCAGAGACCTTCCGACAATGATGCGCGTGCAGCCAGTGCTTCTTCCCCTCCACTCGGAGCGCCGTTCGGGTGGTGATCAGCACTTGCCAGGGGCCCGTCCACCGAGGTTCCAGACTCTTGGTTCACTGGAAGTTTCGTATCAACACGAAATCTCCCGGTTGGATGTCATGGCCGGGGCCCCTGGAAGCATCGGGGATGGCTTGCTGCACCTGTTGATGAATGACAGACAACGTTTTGGTTAACTTGCACAAATAATCAGATAGCAGGACGTCTGGGACGTCATGAATGGAGGTCGGTTTGGGAGCAGTCCAGAGATTCATCGGTCGCCCAAACACGACCTCGTAGGGGGTCAAATGGTGCTTGGTGGGAGTGGAGCGCATCGATAACAAAGCCAGTGGGAGGGCATCCGGCCAGTTAAGTCCAGTGGTGGCCACTATTTTTGCCAGTTTCAGCTTCAGTGTGGCATTATGGCGTTCCACTAGACCGGCGGATTGGGGGTGGAAGACCGCATGAAACCGTTGCTTCACCCCCAACCCCTTTAGGATTAGTTGGATAACCTCAGCTATGAAGTGGGGGCCATTGTCGCTCCATAAAATTCGACAAAGGCCATAGCGAGGGAAGAATTCCTTCAGTAGTACTTTGGCAGTAGTCATGGCGGTGTTGTCACGGGTTGGATAGGCCTCCACCCATTTGCTGAAGGCACATACGATGACTAGTACATACTTCAGGTTTTGGCATCTCTCTAGTTGGATGTAGTCCATCTGAAGGCCCTCAAAGGGGTGATTGGGGGTCCCAAACCCTCCCCGGGGTACTACAGTTCCTTTCCCGGGGTTGTGTTGCAGACAGATAAGGCACTGCTGAACTAGGCGTCTGGCTGAGTCGGGGATTTTGTCATTGTGCCAGACTTTGGAAATGAGTTCGATCATGGGTGCAGATCCTATGTGTGCGGGGGAATGTGCCATTGTCAGTATGGGGATCAGATATGAGTCGGGCAGCAACCACTTGTTTGCATCCTTCGTTCGCCAGCAACCCTCTTCGTCCTTCAAACCCACCCTTGCCCACTTAGTCAGTTCGTGAGGGGTGCTGGCCGACTGTATGTCTCTGATCATTTCCCTTGTGTCACTCCATTTTTCTGCTTGTGACCTGGTCACATATATGCGTGTCACCGTCCTATTCTCAGCTGTGGTTCGTGCAGTGATGTCGGCTAATGCATTCCCTTGTCCGACTAAGTCTGTCACCCTTTTGTGTGCCTGACATTTGATCACCGCTAATCGTTTGGGGAGGAGAACTGCCTCAATCAGAGCGGTCACTAAATCTCCGTGGAGGATTGGGGTGCCGTGGGACGTCAGGAATCCCCTCTCCCTCCACAGGAGCCCAAAATGGTGGACCACTCCGAAGGCATACTGGCTGTCCGTATATACGTTCGCGGTGGTCCCTGTGGCTATGATGCATGCTCGGGTGAGGGCTATCAGCTCTGCTGCCTGGGCAGATCGTTGTGTGATGCAGGCTGTCTCAACTACTGTTCGGGCTGTCGTTACTGCATAGGCAGCTGAAGTGGTGCCATCTGGGAGTTTGATGCATGAGCCGTCTACCCATAGCTCTCCATCGGGGTCAGGAAAAGCAGTGTCTCGGAGGTCAACCCTACTCCTAGTCTGTTCGTCTGTGAGGGTCACACAGTCATGTATGGGAGGAACGTCGGGGTCGTTTTCAGGCAGGGGTAACAATGTGGCAGGATTCAAAGTCGTGCATCTCTTTAGTGTGATGTGGGGTGCAAGCAGAGTCAACTCGTACCCTGTCAGTCGTGCGCTAGTCAGGTGTTGGGTCTTTGTCTGGTTCAAAAGGGTGTCAACTGCATGGGGCACTAATACAGTGAGGGAGTTGGAAAGTACGATTCCCTCGCTCTGACGGATAGAGACAGCAGCGGCAGCTACTGCTCGAAGGCAGGCAGGTAAAGCTCTGGCTACAGGATCAAGAGTGGCGGAGAAGTAGGCACAAGGGCGCTGCTTAGGACCAATCGATTGAGTCAGGACAGACAATGCGCATCCCTCCCTTTCGTGGGTGAAGAGGGAGAAGGGTTTGGAGTAATCCGGCGTTCCGAGGACGGGTGCTGAGCAGAGTGCATCCCGTAATTCCTTAAAGGAGGCTTGACACTCAATGGTCCAAGGAAGCGGGGAGGGGACATCTTTGGTCAGCAGGGCAAGTAATGGTTTCACAATGAGGCTGTAATTAGGTAACCACTGTCTGCAAAAAGAGGTTAGGCCAACCAAAGAGCGGACCTGTTTTTGTGTTTTTGGGATGGGGGTGTCTAGGATGGTTTGGATTCGGTCAGGGGTAAGTTTCCTCCCTTCTTTGGACAGAAGATGGCCTAGGTAAGTCACTTGTGGCTGGCAGAACTGTAACTTCTTTTTGGAGACTTTATGGCCATTTTCTGCAAGAAAGTGTAGGAGTTGAACGGTGGCTGTCGTTGCAAGCGGGGTGGTGTCGGCCGCCAAAAGGATATCATCGACATATTGGATCAACACCACTCCCTCTGGTAGCTGGAAGGCATCCAGATGTCTTTTGAGGGCCTGGCTGTAAATGCTGGGACTTTCAGTGTACCCCTGGGGAGCTCTACAAAATCGGTACGAGCGGGATTTTAAAGTGAAGCCGAAGAGATAACGGCTGTCTGGATGGATGGGGATAGAGAAAAACGCGTTCTTAAGGTCGATAACAGTGAAGGTGGTGGCGGTGGACGGGATGAGGGTCAAAATGGTGGTGATATCAGAGACTACGGGATATTGGGGTACAACCACTTTGTTAATCTCTCGTAAGTCGATGATGAAGCGGTACGCTTTCTCATCTCCTTCACCTTGCTTCTTAACAATAGGTAGGATTGGGCTGTTGCAGACGTTGCTAACCACCTCTTCAACCACTCCTGCATCTACCAGAGACTGAATGATCGCTACCAGTGCCTTCTCACCCTCTGGGGATATCCGATATTGCGGGAGTTTCGGGAGCATAGCGTCCTGTCGTACAGTTATGTGGATAGGATCAATCATCATTCGCCCCACATCAGAGTCGTTTTTGGCCCACAGGTACGGGGGCAGGGTGTCAAGCAAGGACATGTCAGCGTCAGTTATGGGGCACATGTGTCGTGGGGGACGGGATCTGGGCATGTCTGGGTTGTCGTATAGGATGACTCGTATTCCATCTGGGGAACACCTAATGGTAGCTCGAAAATGTTTCAGTAAGTCAATGCCCATAATGGCGTCAGGGGAGTTGGAGGAAAGCAGGAATGTTGCGTCAGTGGTGTTGTTTTCTAGATCAAAGGAAATAGGTACGGACAGGGGGTTAGTGGAGGGCGTTCCATCGAAACCTATCAACGTTATGTGTGAGCCAGACAAGGGTGCCCTTGGAATCAGTCGTTTTGATAACACACTACGTGTCGCCCCAGTGTCTACCAAGAATGGAGACTCTGTACCCAGGACCTTAGCGGTGACATAAGGACCTTGCTGGTCAACACAGAGCTCGACTGGATCCCTCCCTTGCCCCTGGCAGTCCTATGCAAAGTCGGGGGCATGTTCACCTTCGGACAGCTGATATTGGTTCTGCCGGGGACGGTCAAATGTGTTCAGTTTCCCTGATCTGTCATTGTTGGTGCAGTTGGCGTGCCCTCGTCCTTGTACCCCATTTCTTGGACCACTTGCCATATCCCTGGAATCCTTATTTCTATTCATCTCTAGCATAACCGGACACTGGTATTTCCAATGGCCGAACCCTTTGCAGAAGGCACATTGGTCGTTGCTAATGTCTCTACGTCCAGGGTGGGGTGTGGGAGTGTGATCTTTAGGAGGTGGATCTCTAGGGGCGGCTGGTTGGTAGTTCCCTCTTTGATGTTCCCGTCCTATCGTTATACCTTGTATCTGGGCTATCATTACCCTTTCCTTTAAATCTTTCTTCTTTTTCTCGGACGCCCTATCATTCTCATTCTTTTGGTGCTCGTAATACTGAGCCATCTGAAGGATAGCTGCAGGTTTGGAGGCCCCCCAACTACTCTCACTTGTCTGCAGCTTTTGGGAGACCTCTTGCGTTAGACCCTTTACGTAATTTTGTACAAACAGGTGCTGTCCGGTTGCGGTGGTCATGTCTTGGCCACTGTAGTCGGAGAACACTGTCTCGAATCGGGAGAAGTATTCTGACACATCTTCCTGCGGTTTCTGTCGACAGGCCGTGACTATCGACCAGTCTACCTTTCTTTCTGGGATCAGTGTCTTTAATTTTTGAACTATTTTGTCTGGGAGTTCTAGTATGTCTTTCACTGGTTTCCTTCCAGGTTCTCGTTGTCTATCTAATTTACCGAGTTGGTCCCAGGTATGCCCAAACAGATCCGTGTGGTCAGCCTTCCGGATTTGCTTCCACACGTCAGCTGGCAGGCATAACCCGAAGAACAAGTCGATGTCTGCTAAAGTCATTATCGTCGAACCCAAGGCTGTGCCTAATTCAGTATAAAATGCTGTCGGGTTCTTTCTTAAATCGGGCAGGGTTTGCTTAAAGGTTAGGATATCTTGTCGGTCCCATGGTTGGTAAACCCAATTGTACACAACCCTTCCCTTTGCATTTTCATTATTAATATCATCGCTCGTTCCCTGGCCCCGTGGCGGGATCCAGTAAGGGGCCGCTTCTCTGATAGGCATCATAGTATTGGCTACTTCTACCGAGGTCGTTTCAGGGACTGTAGCCTTGGCTTCTGGTTTCTGTTCCGCGAGGTGGCGGAAGACCTCAAGCATCTGCATGAAGAGCTCCGTCGCCTCACGTTCAGTCCCATCTCCAACATCAATTTTCCTATACAGTGTTGTTAGTTTAGCGGGACCCTTACTTTGATACCTATCTTCATACGCGTTCAGGGTGTAGTAGCTGAATCGCAAGATGAAATGCCGTCTGTGGCTGTCGGCATGTGAATTATATACGCTCATTGTATAATCTTCGCTCTCCCTTCGTTCTACTAATGTCTTTGCTATTTTGTCGATCCCATCCTGCTCATCTTTGCTCAACCTATTTAGTCTGGCTGGTGATTGTTTGCTAGACTCGGGGTCGTCTGATGAGGTTGTTAATGTGGCTGGTGCAAAGGCCGTGAGGGCTGGTGCACTAGCACTGAGATCGCTTTCGCTCACACTCGGAGCGTGAAAGCTTTGTCGGCAGGGGGCATATGGAGGGGGCATGTAGATGATTGGGGGACCTAGCAGTAACTCATCGTTTGCCCGTTGTTTGGAGGGCAATTCAGGGTAGAGCGCAGAGGGGGTCCTAACAGGACATTGGCCTGTCGACCCTGATTCTTGGTTTCGCATAGTATCTTTTCTTTCTTTTATTTCTTCTTCTAGTTGCTTCGCGGCTAGGTGGGCTGCCTTTCGTAATTCTTTCCCTATTTTTGCTTCTTCTCTTTTCTTTCGTTGTTCCGTTTCTTTGCGCCACATGCCGATACTGTCGAGCATAGTGGGCGTGGTCTTATTCTTCTGGAGCGCTATTTCTAATGTTTTTATTTTATTTTCGTCAAAGGAACCTATCAGTGGCCACTGACTTTCAGGGTTCTTTTTCGTATATTTATGCCATAGTTTAGTGTAAGCTATAGCGACTAGTCCATACTTAGTGAACATGTCCTTATTAGGGGTGCCCTCCAGTGGAGCTGGATGGTTCATCTCTAATAAGCGGTCCGGGCTAATCAGGCTACCAACCAGTGGGGAGAAGACAGGCATGACGGATTACAACGGGGACAAAAGTCTGCACTACCTATCTTATCACGGCGGACAAAGACTAGACAGAATATTTCTATTCTACGTTGTTTGGAGGCCGTGAATACCTCAAAAGAACCAATACCGAATAATCGGTCAATCAAACAATCCAGTGGGGAGAATAAGTGGGCACGAAAAGTTATCGTTACCCACTCTTTCTCTACCTGCAAAGAGAGACCTTGTTCTTCCCTGTTTGCAGACAAAGAATCTCCAGACAATAATCCACGAACGATAGTTCGGGAAACAGTGGGGGAGGAAGATAGGCACGACGGATTACAACGGGGACAAAAGTCTGCGTTACCTATCCTTCACTGCTTGCAAAGAGAGAGCCTGTTTGTTTTTCCCCGTTTGCAGACAGTGAATCTCCAGAGGGTTTCAACAAAGCGTAATACTAGTATTATCCAAACAAAACAATATTTTTTCCAATTTGTCGTGTTTACACGACCTTACCCGGACCGCATGGACGGTTTCCTGTCCTCTGGATCCAGCGCCCGATCGTCCTCTCTCCTTCGTGATGCCCGTGGCACTCCTGATGGTTCCCAGTCAGGACCGTAGATCACTCGAGAGAGGTCTGTTCAGAACTAGTGAAGGTCGGATGATCGGCTGTCAGACGAGGGTCTATCGGACACGAGCTCTTCCCGATCGTTGCAGTCGTTCACTCTGTCATCGGGACCTCTCCCACTGGATCCACGTGTCGCTGATGGGCCCCACGCTTTGGGATGCCAATTGTAGAAAAAGGTAGGGCTTGGACCTTTCTCAAGATTTGCCCGGCGCTAACCGCCCTTGTACCATTCAAATTTACCAAGCAATGAGGCAGGCGCCGGAGACCAGAAGGCAGGAAACAGAAGCTTTATTCCGACGGAGCAGAACACATCAGATCAGACAACAAGGTATCATCTCGAGGTGCTCTAACAAGTGAGCTGAGACTCTGGCTTTTATATCTTACAAAACACTTGAGAGTACAATCAGGACAGTATGACGCAAAGGAAAAGACATCCCTATAATCCTCGTGTCAATCCTACCCCACATGCGTTCACAATAGGGACCCTTGACCTGCTGATAAGAGGGGAGGGGTCATCACGCAGTTGAGTGTTCTGCCGAGTCTTAGGATGTGTGCGCCTGATCATATCACAGGGGGTGGGGAGGCCTTGGATCAATAGAGGGTCCTTTGAAGGAGAGCGACCTCATACAATAAGGGGCAGTAAATGATATCTCCCGGCTTAGGCAATGGCCTCGGACCTGTGTGGACAGCTGGACACGGGGTGAGGGGTCATCAAAGGAGTGGTATTCATGCCTCGTGGACAATCCAGTGCGGAGGGAAGGTTGATCAACAGAGGGGCATTCATCGGAGGAGAGGAGGTGTTGGTCAGGCGCTGGCGTGACTCCCAAGGACAGGGTCATGCAGAAGGGTTATGTTCATGAGGGGAGGGAGGGGGAGCCAGGGTGCGCGGAGGATGCTTGCTGGGTCACAGGGGCGCGCTGGCGATCGATCGTGGACAGGGAGACCATGATGCCTAAAATGGTGATCGTGCACATTGTACATGGGTGACAAGCTGGCGCAGATAATGTTTAGCTCACAAACTAGAATTCCACACTTCTCCCTCAGGAATTAATTTTTAACAAGAGACGATTCCGTCCTAGCAAACGGATGACCCGACGCCTTGAGGGTCCGAGTCCACGGTAAGACGCCACTCGGCGCACAGTCATTTTCCGCTTTACCTGAGATATTTAAACATAGGACATTTACCAGTTCCCCGCTCTTTTCCGTTTTTCCACAGAATACGGCGAAGAGCCTTTCTGCCTTTGGACACAGTAAGAGATTCATTTTTAATATACTCATTTGGGCACAAGATGTAATGATCTTCTCGCTAACACACAATCCCTTGTGTTTGCAGATTCTAATTAAAGGGACATTATTAAATTGAAAACTGTGCCTTCCCAGCCTCGACCTCGGAGCGGCTGCTCCTAACACAGAGGTAATTTTTTCATAATGCATGCACGCATCAGTGCCTGCGTGTACTCCATTGTACAATTACTTACCACGCCAATGTCACTACATTGCAGGTTGACTTCCACGGCTTATGATGAATGTTTTTACATAACAAAAGACCCAATCGACCATAGCACTTTGGTCGCATAAGGTATGTTGCATCAGATGGTGCATTCATATGGGAAAGCTTTCTTAAGTCAACATTTCAGTTTGTTTAAATTATATCCCTTTTTCCTCTTCCCCCAACAGTTTCAATGGATACATTCCACGCCCTGACGAGAATCCAATGATTCACAAATTGGTATTCGAAACGCGTTGGCATTCAACATTATTGTTTTGCCCAAATTTCTTGGCATGTCCCAATTCATGTTGGGTTCTACCTTTTGTCCTGTACACAAATAGTATTCATAATTAATAGTGTTACAGGTAGCGGGGCAAGCATTGAATAAGACGTACCCCCAAAGCTTTATTTGATCCCTTCATAACTTCTGAAAAACTGTTGTTTACTGTTTTGACACAATTTATTCACTGTGTACAATGTATATGCACTTGTTGATGATTTGTTCACTATAATTCATACAATCTTGGTTCATATGTTGTTTGTTTTGCTTTTTCCCTTGCAAAAATCTCTTTTTGTGTGTTCAACGTAAAGTTGACTATGTATTTTTCTCTTGCCACAAAGTATGAATAATTCATGATTTTCGATAAATAACTGACATAAATCAATTGTCTGAGTTGACTAACAGTGTGGTTTACTCTTTAATTACATTAAATGTTGCAATTATGTGTATAGAGGCATAGGTAAATTTTTCTCCTTTTATAAATTTAAATAACATAACAACCTTCCCCCATTTAATAATCTACTGGGAGTGTAGTAAAGCTGAAAACAGGTTTTATGGTACTGTACTTGTCGCTTCGAGGATAATAAAGCTGTTTCAGCCAAAGAGAAGGATTCCTGAAAACCACATTCGGAATTGACTAGTTGCTCTTGCCCTCTCAATGAGTGTTGCCATCTCATTCGTTTGTTAAGTAAGGAGTAAATAAATCCTTTGGAGGGTTTGCGATCGGCTACCAAAGCTTCAATCAACTCACATCTTTGGAAACAAATCAGACCTACTCCTTTATGGTTTCAAAAGTCCCTGACCTGGAGATACTTAAAAAGGTCTTTCTAGCTGATTTCATGTTCATTTCTAATCTCTTGAAATGGTCTTATGCAAGTGGGGGAGAAGAAGCACACCAACCTGTTTAGACCAGTTTTCAACCAGCGTAAGTCAAGCTGGCCCCTGAAGGTTTCTGGCAAGTACTTATTGTCACTTAATAGGGTGTAGAAATTTACTCTACTCAAACCCAATAATTTTCGAACCATTGACCAAACTTTGAAAGTATTTAATAAAATCTTAAAGTGGACTCTTTTGAAATAATCAAGCTCAATTTGCCTTAATAAATTTCCCCACACCCCTTCGCCAACCAATAACTCGAGTGGTAAGGGGAAATACTCAACTCCTATTTGTAAAGGGGGTTTATCTTGCAGCAGGGTACCTAAATTCTGAAGCAGAGAAGCCCAATAATACCATTTTAAATTCGGTGATCCCCACCCACCTCTACTTTTAGGAAGTGTCATGCCCACACAAATCTATAAATTAATTCATCAAGTTTTTTAAGCCAGAGATTTCCTATCTCTAAGGGGATAGTGCGAGGACACATGTAGATTATTCAGCCTGTATAAATCTTTCTTGGCTTTTCCAATAAAGGGTTCAAGATTGTATTTAATAATACCGTCCGAATTGATAGAAATAGAGATTCCTAGATAAACTGCACTAGCGACCACTCGAGGGTCTATCAAGAAGACCTTATTATTAACCACAAAAACAGTTTTTCCCTTATTTAACAAGTAGCACAAGATATCCCCGAACTCACAGGCCTCTTTCTCAATCTCGACTACTGCTTTGGATCGTACAGATGTGACTAGAGCTATATCATCAGCATATGCAAAAGTTTTTGTCCTCTAGACATTAAAAACCAGAGGAGGGATGCAAATATTAAGCTCCAATCTGCGTATGAATTGGTCTATGTAGTGGGTGAACAAGAGCGGGAAGCATGGACACCCCTGTGTAGCCCCCCTTGAGATCTTGAATGACTCCGAAAGTTCTTCCGCCACAAAGACCCTAGCCTCTGGTTTGAAATATAGGGCCTTAATAGATAACTGGAACTCAGGTCCGATGTTAACCTTCTCTAGCACCTTCCAGAGGTAGTGCCAGGAGACCCTATCAGAGGCATTTGCCGCATCCAGCAGAATCGAGGCCATAGGGTCTCCCTCAACCTGGGCTGCATCAAATAGGGTAATGACATGTCTGATGTGACCCGTGGTGCTTCTCCAGGGTATAAACTCCTGTTGCAACCCGGTTACGACTTTGCTGATCACAAGTCCTAAACGAGAAGCAAGAATCTTTGTATATATTTTAGAATCCCGTTGATCAGGGTTTTAGGTCTGTAAGACCCAAGCTCCATAGCCACTTAATTTTATTTTTTTAAAACACCACAATCTTTGCTTGTGTCCATGAGAGTGGGGGGTTGTTTCCCTCAAAAATATAGATAAACAAGCTGGATAGGCAATGCTGCAGTTCAGGTGCGAATACCCTATAGAATTCAGTTGGGATTCCATCAACCCCAGAACCCTTTCCATTAGCCAGAGAGAAAATGACCATGGAGATCGCTTCCCACAGGAGACTTCCATCTAGCCCTTGCTGTTCTTCTGCGCTAAATCTTGGAGAATGTATCGGATCAAGATAGTCGATTATGTGGGTGTCATGCCCCTCACTAGTTTCCAAATACAGTGCCTAGTAAAATATTTTGAATGCCATCCGTATTTCAGCCGGATCGTATATATTACCCTGTACCGGATCCCAAATTTCCCAAACTTTGTTTTGGCCACCCTTCTGTTTCACCCTTATAGCGAGGGTATTACCTACTTGCTCACTACATTTATAAGCTTGCTCCCTCCAGACTGTGAATTTGTCTGCTACTTTTACAGTTATAATCTCATTGATAGCCGATTTGGCAATTGTGACCCCCATCTGAGCCTCTTGGATATTTGTTACCTTCTGTGTGGCAGTTATTACTTTCCTTTCTTCCCAAACTACCATGGCATATAATTCTTGCATTCTACTTTTTTCCTTCTTTCCCCGTTTTGAGGTAAACTGGAGAGTTTCTCCCTGGATCCCGGCTTTCAGTGTGTCCCAGACAATTCCCAGGGGAGCTCTGCCTAAGTTCTCTCTAAGAAATAGCGGAATCCATTTCCTCATATAGGAATGTAGTCGCTATTAACCAATAATGCGCATTCAAAACTCCAATTATTACCCTTTTTTTTAATGCCCCCCCTTTTTGATCACCAATACGAGAGGGCTATGGTCAGACATGATCCTGGGATAGATCTCAATTTCGCACTCTTGAATAATAGAATGATATACAAGAAAAACGTCTAATCTCACCTGCGATTGATGAGAAAAGGAAAAAAGTATAACCCAATTCTGCAGGTCTCCGGATTTGCCAAACGTCCATCAGGCTGTGATCCTTGCAGAGACTTTTTTACAGAATGAAATACCTTGGGTTTCCTGCCGCAATATTTATAATGTTCCTCACACGACCAACTAATGGTAGATTAATATTAAGATCTCCAAAGAGAACTATGGATGTTGGCCAAGACACCAGTTTGTTAGTTAGCCAGTCAAATATCCCTGGATCGTCTAAGATAGGACCATATATCAGACTTCGGTTTCCTGCCACAATATTTATAATGTTCCTCACACGACCAACTAATGGTAGATTAATGTTAAAATCTATTAATATTAAAATCTCCACAGAGAACTATGGAAGTTGGCCAAGACCCTAGTTTGTTAGTTATCCAGTCAAATATTCCCAGATCCTCTAAGATTGGACCACATATCAAACACAGGCTAAATCTGCAAGTGGGGGAGGGAAATGTAGTGATGACCCATCTTCCGAGACTGTCAAAACGCGTTTGCCCAAAAAACCTAATCAAATTCCTTTTAGCTAAAATTGATAACCACAGGTCTGTGTACTTTGCCTGGTGCCTCCAACCAATTTGAAACCCAATGTATCCAGTAAAGGGAGTTGAGCACCCTCAATATGGATTTCTTGGAGACATATTACATCCGCCACTTAGACTTGTAGTTCCAAAGCAACCTTAGCTCTATTTTATTTGTCATTAAGCTAACAGATTTTCGCCAAGGCGATTCTTAAATTACTTATCATGTCTCTTTATGAAATTCCTGTTAACCACTACAGACCCCTCACATTACTGCTGACCACTGTTGTGAATAAAAGAGGATAAAATGTAGAGGTAGCCAGGTAATTAATCAAAGTCAGGAGTTTATTAGTTGGTTTCAATATGATAAGTATTAGGTCCCACCAGGAGCTTGATGGATGTTGCTCAGCCCTCACTCACCAACTGACATTCTCCACACACACACCAGGCACACACACATTCTATTCACTCTGACATCACGCACACCAACATTCCATGCAGACATCTCACTCATACTGGCTGAGCAACCTAAAAGGAGATGAATCTAGTTACAACATATCTCCTTTTCTTAACAGGAAAAAACAGAAATGCTCCCAACATAAAGCAATTAAATAAATCAATTAAAATCTTGAAAGATACACATGCAATAAAGCAGACAGTTCATATAAGAAAAGAAAAGGAAAGAAGAATAAGTAAAGCAAAGAAGCAACGTAAAATGTAAAAGGATAAACCATAGAACATGGCACATATCCCCTTCCCTTGGAGAGAACAGAAAAGAAAAGAAAAGAAAAGAAAAAGAACACAGTACGTTGCACTAAGGCGCAAATGTATTGGGTAGAAACCCACCACAAAGAAGCATAAAAATAGCATGAATAAAAGTAACGTAAAAATTTAGGGTAAAAACATGACCCAAGAATAAATGTATAAGGTAAACACTTGACCCTAGAATAAGTGCACAACCTTTCGTATAGCAATAAATGTATAGGGTAAACACTAGACCCTAGAATAAGAGCACAACCTTTCGTATAGCAATAAATGTATAGGGTAAACACTAGACCCTAGAATAAGTGCACAACCTTTCGTATAGCAATAAATGTATAGGGTAAACACTAGACCCTAGAATAAGGGCACAACCTTTCATATAGCAACAACAAAAGGTACACCATGAATATTAATAAATACTTGCGCGCTTCTCTGTCTTACTACTTGCGCGCTTAATAATTATGGCATAATAGCATCAAAATGCCCCATAAATGTATAATACTCCAGCTTATAAAATCATAAATGTATAGGGTAGAAACACACAACCCCATGAAAGCATAAACATATTGGTACATGACCCATTACACTTTAAGAGTAGAAGCCTGAGCACAACAATACTGCTTGTGTAGAATAGCAACAGTGAAAAGGTGTGCGCACCACCCACACTAAAGAATTGAAGAAATGTAAAGAGACCAGCTCCTACGCAAACTACACCACAGAAAAGAATAATGCTAGTGCTACACAAGTGTCTAGCTCAGAAAATGTAGCACAAATCATATAAGCCGAAACACCCACTTACAGGATGAGAAAAGATTATAGCAAACACTGTTCAACATGACAACCATTGAAACACAACAAACTAAAACAAATAAAGTTGTCACCGTAGATTTTCATCGATACTTCTTCGCAATTTTCATAAATTAGTCCCAAAGGCTTTCCTTTTTCTTCAGTGCAAGATGAATGTTCGTTAAAATGTGCCACTTTACTGCTCCCAACACGAAGAACAATTTTAAACAGTACCTGAAGTTACTTGCTCTGATCCGAGATCTAAAAACACTGATGCAAGTAAAGGCCATGCTGGAGGAAACTTATAAATTGGTGAACATCGCGTCACAGCAAAGAAGATTGCAAATATTGCCACAAGATTTAGGCTCCTCGTAATGTAGAATACCACCAAAATGACAACTGAATCTTCATTTTGCGGATTTACTTCACCATCCTCACTGCAGGCAGTTCAGATATCCAAGATGAAGGCACGTATTTTACGCTGCACAGGATGGCTTCTTGCACGCCTGTGCATCAAAACGTCCATCAGCAGCGCCAGAGAATCGAATGACAAAGGAACGTCATGAAGAGCTGGGCAGCATCACAAGGTGAGCGCGAGCAAAGTCTTTTGAATTTGTAAATAAACAGTTGAATAGGACGGCAATCTCTGAGACCGAACAGGCATTAATAAAAAAACAAAGTCAAAATATGCTCTTCGTGACTTGTGACTCATGTCCATCACGTATGTAAATTTCCTTTCCACTCGGCAGTTCATTACTTTCACGCTGCTCGAGTGCTATTTAAACTTCCAAATACAGTTCATCTTTAGGTTTAAAGTATTTTATTAAGGCACAAAAAAACAAGGGGAAGGGAGCAGGAGGTCAAGTGAACATACAGTACAAAAAGCGTAACGTTGCGGCGAGTCAGAAGAGAAGTAGGGAGGCTGGAAGCCCCAGAGGGTAACAAGGCATAAGACATAAGGCAATAAGGCACTGTGGATGACCCCCCTGTAGGCCGCCACTCCCCTAAGCAAGGCTGAGCAGAATAGCATCCCGCAACACAGTAAGAGAGAAGCACACCATTCCTCCAACCCCCGACCCCAGAAAGGAAGAAGAAAGAAAAGCAAAGGAGGAAAAGAAGAAAACAATACCCCAACATCCCCGTCCGAAAGTCAGCGTTAGAAGCGTATAACCCCTCTTCTCACCCCCAACCCCCGGTCCCTGGACCCGCACTTTCACTCCGCTGGAGCCGCCGGTGGCGTCAGCCTAAGGAGGCGCAAGTACCGTGGACACGTGAGCTCGCGAAATTCCGTGGACAGCAGTGCCAAGAAGGGGTGCCAAAGCTCTTCAAACTGGTCAACATTCCCAGCCACCGTTAGCGACATCTTCTCCATGCCCAGTACCTGCCAGAGCCTGTGCAGCCAACCAGTGATAGAGGGGGCAGTGGGGGTACGCCAGAGCACAAGAATGTTCTGAACCGCGGAGCCTAGCGCAATCGCAATCTGCCTTCCCCTGCGGGATTTCAGCGGGTACATCAAGTCATTGGGGAGGCCTAGCAAGACATACGCAGGGAAGCGCGGAAGCTCGATCTCAAAATGCCTATCCACCTCATCTAAGACTTCCTTCCAATAGGCCGACAGCACCGGGCACTCCCAGAGAATGTGCGTGAGGGTGCCCTCCTGTCCGCAGCCGCGCCAGCAGCCTTTATCGCCGATTTTGCGCATCTCATAGAGCCGCCCTGGGGTATAATACCAATAGGTGGACACCTTAGTGAAGGTCTCCGTCAGCCCAGTGTGGTACGCAGAGTGCCTCGCCCGGTACGCAATCCTGTCCCACTCCTTGTGGCTCAGGGTCCTGCCCAATTCCCTGTGCCAGCGCTCCCTCCCTGGGTTATAGTAATGAAACGGCAGGGGTTGGAGAAACTTATACAAGTCAGTAATTAGCTTGGCATCCGAGGTCCGGGTTACCAACCATCGCTCATAGGGCGTAATCGAACGGGCAGCGACGTCGCGCACTGGGGGTTGAAGAGCCCAGTGGCGGACTTGCATGTAACGCAGTCTATCCCCTTCCGTTAGGCCAAACTCCTGTCGGAGCTGCTGGAAGGGGAGCACGCCCTCCGGCCCGTAGATCTGGAAAAGCGCCCTGCAACCCGCGCTCACCCAGTGGGAAAAAGCTCCCGGTTCCAGACCAGGAGTGAAGTCTGGATTGCCAACAATGGGGGTAAACGGTGATGGAAAGGTAGTGAGCTCACGAAGCTCACACACCGCGTCCCACACTCTTAGCGGAACCCGGGTGACAAAGGAGGCGTAGAGATTAGGCGGGCGGTGAGTGCGCCGCAGGAACGGGATCTCTTGGAGGGTACGACCCGCCACTGCCTGGTCTTGAAAGAGCCAGTGTTTGTCCGATTCCCACCTGCTCCACTCCACCAAATACCGGAGCTGCGCCGCCTGAAAGTACTTCCGAAGGTCTGGGACCCCGAGACCCCCGGCTTCCAGGGCAAGCATGGAGAGGACCCGCTTCATCCGAGGCTTGCGGCCCTGCCACACAAAGCAAGAGATGTCCGCCTGCGTCTGCCGTATCCAACCCACAGGGGGCTGGAGAGGTAGAGCGCGAAAGAGATACAGGATTTGAGGCAGTATCGTCATCTTTACCGCCGCGATCCGGCCCAGCCACGAGAGCAGGCCTTTGTTCCATCGGCCGAGTTCCTCTTTGATCTTTTTGCCCAGAGAGGAATAGTTAGCTGCGACCATTGCAGGCAGGGAGGGGGAAAGTAAAATCCCCAGGTAAGGCACCGTGGAGGAGGACCATTGCAGAGGAAAGAGACGCTGGAGGTCTCGCCTGGTGTCGACAGAGAGCGACACGTCCAGTGCAGCCGACTTAGTCATATTCATTTTAAAGCCCGCCACACGGGCAAAAGCGTTCAGTTCCTGGACGCAGGCAGGGAGCGACCGCCTGGGGTCATCCAGGGTCAGCAAGACATCGTCCGCGTATAAGCTGACAGTATGCGTGTATTGCCCCATCTTCACCCCAATAGCGTCTGGGTTATCGCGAATCCTCTGTGCAAACGGCTCCATATAGAGAGCAAACAGGAGCGGCGATAGGGGGCAACCCTGTCTCGTGCCGCGCTCAATGGCAAAACTGCTGGAGCTGTGTCCATTGACACGCACTGACGCTGACGGTCTCCTATAACAATTAAAGATCATAGTGCGGAACCTCTCGCCGATCCCCAGTTTCCCAAGGACCAGCTCGAGGTATGGCCAATGAACCCTATCAAAGGCCTTCTCCGCGTCGACCGATAGTAGCATCCGCTCCCCCGGGACGCGTGAGGCCTTTTCCAGCACGTGCGTCACCCTCTTGGTATTGTCGACGTCTGCCTACCGGGTACAAAACCGGCCTGGTCCGCCTCCACCAAACCTGGTAGGTGTAGACCCAGTCTAGCCGCCAAGATCCCCGTGTAAAGCTTGAGGTCCACATTTAGGAGCGAGATGGGCCGGTACGAGCCGCACAGGGTCCGATCCTTCCCCGGTTTCGGGATAACCGACACAGTCGCCGAGAGAAGGTCCGGTGGGATGGCTCCCGGCTCGGAGAAAGAATTGAACAAGCGGGCCAGGAGAGGCGCGACTGTGGGACAGAAGGTCTTGTAAAACAAGGCCGTATAGCCATCCGGGCCCGGGGCTTTACCGTGCTTTAGTCGTGCAATCGCGGAGATGACCTCCTCCACGTGAATGTCCCTCTCCAGGTGGGCCGCCTGGGCGGGATCCAGGGCCGGGAGGGTCACGGATTCCAAATAGGCCTCAGCCTCTCCCAGTGGGGAAGGCTCCGCAGCGTACAGCGCCTCGTAAAAGGAACGAAAGGAATCCGCCACCTCCGCGTCACCGGAAACCGGGATCCCATCCATTCCCACTAGTTCTTTTACTACATTGCGTTGCTGCGCAGCCCTGAGCTTATGGGCCAGGAGCTTACCGCACCTGTCTCCGCCGGTGTAAAAGGCATGCTTCAGGCGCAGCGCTGCATACTCCGCCCGGTCTAGATCCAACGCAGAGAGCAGTTTCCGTGCCGCCTTCAGCTGCTTCCAGACACGAGGGGCCCCCGTTCGGCGGTGAACCTGTTCAAGTTCCCTAACCTGCGCCGTTAGTTCCTCCCTCTTGCGCTGGCGTTCCCTGTTTTCCGCCGAGGAAATGGAGATAAACTCCCCTCTGATGACCGCTTTCAAAGCCGCCCACTGCGTTGCCAGGGACGTGTCAGAGTTGTCATTGTGGGTCTGGTATTCCTGGATGACCTCCTCCACTCGCTTCACCACCGATTTCTTATGGAGAAGCGTGTCCCGAAGCCGCCACATCCCTCTAGAGGGGGGGGGGCCGCCGGCCAAGCAAAGACTCCGGAAACCGGGGCGTGGTCGGACAGGGACAAGACCCCGATGTCTGCCGCCGTGGCGGCCGAACAAAGCGGTCCACTCACCAAGAGGTAATCCAACCGCGAATAAGTGCGGTGCGTGTGGGAAAAGTATGAGAAGTCCCTATCGGCGGGGTGCATGGTGCGCCAGAGGTCATGCAGGTCCATCTCCGCGATCTGGTCCTGTACCGCCCTAGACAGCTCCCCCGTCTGCGGAGAGCGCTGGGCAGACCTATCCAGGGCGGAGTCGAAGACCATATTCAGGTCTCCCCCCAGGATGATATGGCGATTGGGCGAGGCAGTGACGTCCACCAACACAGATTCCAGGAAGCGATCCTGGTGGTCATTTGGGCTGTATACGGAACCAACCGTAAAGGCAACACCTCCCAGACGCATGCGATACACTAGAAGCCTCCCCTTCTGCTCAGCATGTTTATACAACACCTCCCCCCTGAAGGAGCTGGCTAGAAGAATGGCTACCCCTGCAGTCTTGGTCACAGCAGAGGAAAAGAATTGCGTGGGGAACTTGGCAGAGCGCAACCTATGGCAATCTTTAGAAAGTAAATGGGTTTCCTGCAGGAGGCAGATATCCGACCGCGACCCCTCTAGCAGGGAAAGGATCGCCCTACGCTTCACGGGGTTATTCAGACCCTTAACGTTAAGGCTCACTACTTTCAGGGGTGGCATCGCTCCCAGGGAAACAACGCGCTATGCAGCAAGCGAGGGATCAGTGGAAGGGGCTCGCAGGGCAGGGGCGCAGGGAAGGCCAGAGGCGGCTTCGCACCTGTTCGGACAGTATCGGACGGGACCCCCCAGCACCAAACCAACATTTAAATCCCCCCAGAACCAACCCATGGCAACCAGCCAAAACAAAAAACCAGAAAAAACACCCCATTGTCTCTCAGTCCAGCCCAAGTGGGCGAGTCTGCAGAAAAATAGTCAAGTGGACGTTCAGCCACACACCTCCCCCCTCACCCCCCCAACTCCCAGCCCCAGCCCAGCATCGTTAAAGTTAAGAGTCTCTCCCCCCGGAGTAAAGTTAGGCCGTTAGGGCCACGCCAGTAGATTCAGGCAAATCCCTGGCCGCTGTCCTCAAGGCCTCCGCCATATCTGCCCTGATGGTGGGGGAGTCAGGGCGACTCGCTGTCGCTGACGATTGGCGCCTCCTCGATCTCCTTCGGCCCCGCCGCTCGGGGCGCCGCCATGCGGGTGTAGCTCCTTCCTCCTCCGTAGCAGTGAGGCCCAATACTCCACAGACATCTTGTAAAGAGCGCAGCTGATGCAGCACCCCATTCCATCGAAAGATAAGACGGAAGGGGTGACCCCAGGAATAGGCTGTCTCATGCTCTCGCAGAAAGTCCGTAGCGATGCGGAAAGACCTGCGCTTCTGCAGTGTGATGGCGGACAGGTCTTGGTAGAGCGCCACAGGTCTTTCTCGGAAGGTCAGCGGCTGCTTCCTGCGGGCCTCCGTCATGATGCGCTCTTTTAGGGGCAAATCCGGCAGGAATGCCAGGATATCAGGCGGGGGTGCCGATGACTGGCGCTGGCGGCCCACCCTGTGTGCTCTGTCAATGCGGATCGGAAAATCCGCTCCTTCCTCCAAGATGTCGCGGAACAGGTCCTGTAGATAGGCCACCAGGTCCGCACCCTCATCTGCGGATGGTACGCCTCGCACCCGGATGTTATTCCGCCTGGACCTGTTCTCGAGGTCCTCCGAGTGGGCCTGGAGCTCGACACACTGCTCCCGTAGGCGGAGGACGTCTTGCTGGAGATGAACTATCTCTTCATCGCGACGTTGGGCCGCCGTTTCCACAGTGTCAACCCGCTCGCCCAGGCCTTCGACTTCCCTACGCACTTCACGGACCTCCCCGGCCACTTCGGTCTTAAGAGTTTGAAATTCCTCCTTGAGGGAGCTGAATAAGTCCTCCATGAAGGACCTCGTGACTGGTCGTTCGCCCACGGTGGCGTCCGTCGATGCCCGGGAGGCCCCCGGGGACGGCAGCGCCCTGTCGCGTAGTTGCTGGGTCCTGTTGAGCATTTCCGGCAAAGTGCGATCTCCTCGTGCTGCGCCACGTCTCCCAGTCATCTTGACCCCCGGTGAAGCTCAGGGCCAGGCGCTGTAGGCGAGCCCCGCCGCCCGTGGGCACCAGATGTGAGGTCCTCGCCGAGGACAAGGGTAGTGCGTCACAGGCGACAAAATGGCGGCCCGGGTCTGGACGAGACGACCCTCGAGCCAGCAGGGCGGCCAGCAATGTCCAAATTGGAGGCCTTCAGCCTTGTGCTCCCAGGGAGGAAAACAGATGTGTAGGCACCGGGATGAACCGAGGCACCCGTATGATAAGGGCGCGGACGAGGGTCCCCAGTATCAGCTCCACAAAGACAAGATGGCGGGAGGGCGGAACCCAAGAAGGCATCCTAGGCCAGCAAGTCTGTGGGCGACCCTCAAACAGCAATGGGTCTGGAATGTGCGAAACCAATGTCTCCCATCACCACCAGTTGATTTGCCCGGCTCAGGCACTGCTCGAACTCCGTCGTCCGGCGCCTCCAGGTGCGAGTTCGCAAGTCGTCACCCCCCGACACTCAGGGCAGGGGGGAATCGCCGACGGAGGGTCGGGGTTTGTCACCCAGCAATGGTGCTCGCCACCAGGGCACCGGCCAGGAAGCCTCCACACTTCGCGGAGTCCGTCTAGTCCGCTCCCTCGGGATCTCCCGCTTTCAGCTTTTCAGCACTCGGCCCAGCCGAGGCGCGCGGACAGCGCCGCAATATGCTCCGCCTCCAGGCTCTTCTCCTCGGGGCGACCCGGGCTCCACTCCTCGGAGCGATCGCTGAGTAGACCTTTCGGGGACTTCCCTCGGGGCTACAGAAGTCAAAGTGGTATCAAAATGTGCCCCAAGAACTCCGGCACAGTTCTCTCGCCCGCAGTGCAGCCGCGGGGGGAGAGAAGCGCAGGAATCGGGGCTCGAGCTGAGCTGGGCCAGGGGAGCTACGGGAGGAAGCGTCCGCTCACCCCGCCATCTTGGCCACGCCCCGCTACAGTTCATCTTTAAAACTCTTGAGAGATGCCACCTTTAATTACAGATAATGTCTTTCAGCACGGTGCCTTGTTCTCCTAAAACCTTGTCTCGGCAGCTTAATCACAACTAGCAATTACAACCATTGAACAGCCGTGAAAAGCGCTTGCTGAAATAACGTCACAACAGCTTTTCAAACACTGTTGCACGTAGCATCGAAATGTCATTCCATGCAGGTGGCAAGTACTTGGATAAACAACAGTCAATTATATTGCTGGTAATGAATTTTAGAGACTCTGTAGTACAGGGTGAAGCTGGAGAACATCGTAGCGCTAACAAAGTACATAGGCAGCAACTACAAGAAATGTGAAGCGCCCTGGGTGGGCTGTCCAGGTGGTGGAGGACACTGGTGGGACTCTTAAGGGCGTTCATTTCCTTGTTTTCTTTTAACTTTAAAATAGCTTAGTTTCTAGTTACTTTTGTCAATAAAGTTCAATAAGGTTCACAGAATTATGTAGGTTCTCTCACCTTCGGTTTTCTTGAGGTCAAAACACGCAAGGTTTCCTTTAAAGCGTCGCCAAAATGTTGTGAATAAAAGAGGATAAAATGTAGAGGTAGCCAGGTAATTAATCCAAGTCAGGAGTTTATTAGTTGGTTTCCATATGATAAGTATTAGGTCCCACCAGGAGCTTGATGGATGTTGCTCAGCCCTCACTCACCAACTGACATTCTCCACACACACACCAGGCACACACACATTCTATTCACTCTGACATCACGCACACCAACATTCCATGCAGACATCTCACTCATACTGGCTGAGCAACCTAAAAGGATATGAATCTAGTTACAACAACCACCCAATAGGATCAATAGGATCAAGCTTACCTTAATTCTCCCTTCTATGATTCTGTATCATTTGTCTCCTTGTGTAGCCCTAAATAAACCCACCACCCGTGCCCCTCTCCCCTAGACTCCTTCCCTCTCACCCCCACCAAATGAGCAATCAGGCTACGGACCTGAATGATTCCGCCTGTGGAAGAATGCACCCTCCGGCCGCCCCCTGCCGTAACCCCCAACACAAAATCATGAATCAAAACTTATTGCCTCAAGTAAACCTAGTAGCTGAACTACAGCCGAAGTAAACCAGGTTTGTGGCAAAGAGAGAGAAAAAAATAGGAAGCCTCCCTGCTGGCTAAAAGCACATTACATAGTACCTATTTCCATAGTCTGTAGTCTAGCCAGGGGAATCATTTACCTCCTATGACTAAGTTACCTACAATCTAGCTGTCGACCCCAGCTAATTTCTTTACGATAATCCTTGCCGCTATCACTATTGTAAGCTGCGGGTATGCCCTTTGTATATTACTTTCAGGCGGGTTGGATTTTGGAGTTAAACATCAGCCTTTAATCTGCTGGAATGGGTTAAACAGTTGCCGCATCTACCATCACCTCTCTGCTATGACATGTGCGAAGTCTGGTCTAAGAAAGAAAGAGACATCCCCATATTCCGTCCTTGCATTGGGTCGAGCATGTTCAAATATTTCATGTCGCAGCAGGAAGGTCCCAGAGTAGACCAGAATGGCCCTAGGTCTTTCCACTTTATTGAGCCGAGTTTTCCTTAACATCAAGGGGAATCTGTGGGCTCACTGGATTTCAGCCTCCCAGCCCCACTTTGATTTTGCTGGGAAGGCTCCCCTTAATAGATTAATGGTATAAGCTCTGGTATGCGAGCCTTCAGTTCCTCCGGGCACTCCTAAAACTCTTAAGTTGTTACGCCTCTGTCTATTCTCATGATCCTCAAGTTTCTAGAGGAAATCAGTCAATATTGCTCTGTGTGAGGATTCCTGTTGTTTCAAAGCATTGACTTCTGTTTCCAGGGATTCAGCCCATTCTTCCACCATCACAATCCTGCCAGCGATGTCTGAACATGTTTTATTAATCTTCTTGATAGTCCCGTGTAGATTTTTTGTGGTTAACCTGGCACGTCGGCTCGAATTCCTGGCTTCTTCCTGCACCTGCTTAATTGTCTGGAGAATCACTGCCAATGATCCTACGACAGAGTTGGGCTGTGAGGGTGTGCCCGCTGTTGCACCATTGAGTTCTATTGGAGTTCCTCCAGGTTCCTCACTGGAAAGGGCCATTTTAGTAACTGAATAATCTCAGAGTAAATTTTCCATTGAGGTCTCTTTCCTGCTGGTGTTAGAATCTTCGCCGCCTACTCCCCTTTTCCTCCTCCTCTTCTTCTTTTTCCCCCGCCCACTCTTAGCAGATGCTTTGCGTTGGGTTAAGCAGGTGGTATTTCCTAGAGCTTCACTAGAGGAGGAGTATGAGACTGGCTTATCACTGAAGGAACCAGCACGAACGCATAACGAGCCATCAGATGAGGAGAGTAACATCGCTAAACTAGACAACAAGATAATCACTCTCGTCTGCAAGTTTTAACCCAGACCCGTCCATTATCAGCGGACACGTCAATACGACAAAGTTTCAGGTGGAATAGAACGTTTACAGTTTTTATTAGATGCAGGTTCCATTTTCTGCCTACAATCTTTCATTCTAATTTTTACGCATATTAAGAGTCCTCCTTGGCCTATGCAGATAACAACTTGAGAATAGACACCTTTCAGAAAGTTACCTACGGCGGTTCTGCAGGATCAACCTAGCATCAAAATAATTTCTGACGTCCAGGTCATATAGAGACAGACGAAGAGAAAAACTTTAACATTTTAATAAAAGATGTATCACGAAAGACATTTAGGGCCCGATGTAGGTAAATCTACATTTACCACTTCATAAATACCGAATCATACCGAATCGGTATTTATGAAGTGGTAAATTAGAGGGGGGGAGATGTAGGTATTTCAGATTCGGTAAATACTGAATCTGTAAGATTCGGTATTTACCGATTCTGTAAATACCGATTCGGTATCCCCCATTGCTTCCTATGGGCCTTGAAGCCCATAGGAATCAATGGGCATTACCGAATCGGTAATTACCGATTCGGTAATTACCGATTTGTGCAAGGGTGCAGGGGGTGTCACTTTGACACCCTCCAGCACCCCAAAAAAAGGCATGTGAGCCATGTGGCACACAGACATGCCCTAAGGGCATGTCTGTCTGTCACATGGCATAGGTGTGCATGCACACATGTGCATGCACACCTGGATTCGGTATTTTAACACCCAATTGGATTGGGTGTTAAAATACCGAATCTGAAGGGCCTGTGGGACTGAAAGCAGTCCCACCTACATCCCAAATGTAAAAAATCGGTAAAATTACCGATTCGGTATTTTTGCGATTCGGTAATTTTACCGAATCGGTAAAATACCGAATCGGACAAAAAAATGTCCCCTACATCTTAGTAGGCCAAATACCGGTCGGAAACGGCCGAAATCGGCCGTTTCCGACCGGTATTTGGTACCTACATCTGGCCCTTAGTATTCTCCTATCAAGATTGATGCCAAATGAATATCAGAAATAGAGCGTATCCTCTATAAAGTTACACACCACTACTCATAATAAAGAGATTTTAAATACGTGGCTTCCTGAAGAAGGCGTCTCCACTACGCCGAAACGCGCGTTGTGAAGAACATTGTTTTCTGCCACAATTTGATATTATGTTTTACAGTATTATATTGTTTAATATCACAATGTCCCTTTGTGATTTATATATTCAGTAAAATGTATGTTTTGTCCCTAATCCTTTAGTGAGGATTTTTTAATCAATTTTTTATATAAATAAAACAATCTATTCTGATTTCCTATTTTCTCTTTTTTCATTAGTGATATCTGTTCTAGATAATATATATTAATGTTGTCTGACCTATAGTATAGTTGTTTATACACCTTTATAAACTGGAGATTACCTAGGAGTGTTTATACATTGTTATCACTGAAGGAAGACATGGATTCTTCCAGATTAGAAAGATCTGAATCGTCAGTGAGTGAGAAAAACTTCTCACCAATATCGGGAGATTTAGCCATGCACATAGAGAGCTTCTCTTTAATAAACCTGCTCCGACCTGGAGTAGTTTCAGGTTAACCCCCAGTAGCGCTGATATTTTGCATTTCCTTCTGGGCGATTATCGTAGGTTGACCTGCATGGAGGAGAGTCACTCGGCTGTGGAGTTACCAGATCAAGGTCCTGACTCTTATTGCTCTGGTATCTTCTTCTGGATGGATAACAAGTTTAAGGTGGCATCTTTTAACAAATCGTCTCCTGGCTCTGATGTTTAATGTGGCTCCAGGCTCAGAGGTGATGATTCACCCTGACGTCTAATAGGGTGTAGCGATCACCCATCAGATAATAACCCGACAAGCTCATCCACGCCGCTTTTGCATTCAAACACTCGAGTGGCGGCTGAGAAAGAGCCGTAGACACTACATTTCCCAGCAGGCAGTTGGCGAATCAGAAATAGGTCAGGGACAGCCCGTACTTAAGCACCTCCTCCTCATGAGGAAGTTGCTTGACAATCCGTTATCAGAGGAATCAAGATGGCGATGGTGCTCCCCGCCGGAATTCAGCTTGAAGAATTGCCTCGTTTTCCAGACCCTTTTTATCCTTGGTGAAGTGCCTTCGGACTCCGACCCCGATCCTGGACTCAGACGGAGTTGTGGTGTGAAGGGGCAGGTATTTACGGAAGGAGCGCCGGAGTGCTTCCTCCCATTTCATAACTTTAAAACCTTCTCAGTGCCAGCGGAGCACTCTAGAGATATGCAGGAGCGTTTCTTTCATTTGGCGCTCTGCTAGGTCCTATTCTCGACTTGGTGGTGCACGGAAGATGCGCTGGAGCACTTTCTTCCCTTCCACAATATTGGCATCATTTTCATATTGCTGCGAGCTATCAGTCCCTCCCCGTGTATTTCCCGGTTTGTAGCAAAACGGTCAAGATACCGTTATTAGATACCGGAGGGCTCTTTACTTTACAATTTAAGACTAGCCATTCACGCTGTATTTATCCAGCACAAGCTAAAAGCTTGCACAGTTCTGTGAGTTGGATGTTTGTTTTGTTTTATTTTGCATTATATTTGCTCCACAAAACCAAAGACTTGAAATACAGGGGTAAATGCTTCTAAGGCTACAGAAATGCATGATGTTCATTGTACTGTGCAATAAAGTTGGAATTTTTATATTGATGCAGTGACATTCAACAGTTGAAGATATTTATCACTGCTTTGGGTATTATGAGACTCGCTAGCTGGTCCCTAATAATATTCACGTTGTGACATCACCCTGTACAAATTACTCAGTGCTCTCTGGTCTATTCAAAAGAGATTAGCTGCAGGAACTTTGATGAGTGAGCACAGAGAATATATGCAACTGAGTGTGGGCTCCTTATACCTGTTGTGTTTTCTCCTGTCCTACAGAGGCACAATCCAGAAGGGCGCCTTCCAGACTCCTTGACCAGACAAGGGAAGGACAGTAGCACCTGCAGACCAATTTGTTATTTTCTCCCTTTCTCTTTTCCCCCGTCCATGACCTCACGCAGCAGGGTTCTCTTCCTCTGTTGCAGTACTTAATTTGTAAAAAAAGAAGTGCAGGTGCCGAAAATTTTGCCAAGGAGGCCACCGCTCACATCTTCCTCTGGTGAGCCCCACTTTCAACACTCTCACTGCCTCAGTCTCTATCTTCTAACCTTGATCAGTTGTCTGTCCCCAAAGCCTTTGCTCTAAGAGTCTATTTTCTCACCTCTCTAATTGTTTTCTATCTATCATCTTTGTCACACCCGGTATTTCTGATTTGCCCTCTATTCATTTTAGCCCTGCCGTATTTTCTCTTCACGTTTATCCATGCTCTGCTCTCTCTCCCCTTGATCTTGTCTCTTTACTATCACTCTTTAGCAGTGATTAGCTGTGTCTCCATTTGGTCATTTGTCTGCTTTTTTCCTCTGTCCTGTCCTCCACATCCTTTCAGTCTATCTTCTCTCTTCTTAATGCTCTCTTCTTCACATCGTGGCTGCTTTCTCTTTGTATCTGATTTGCTCGCCTCCTTTTCTTCTACTTTGCTCCGTTTTATCTCTCTCCTCTCTTGTTGTTTCTTCTCCTCTTTACTCTTGCTGTCTCTCATCTTTAACACTGCTGCTGCTGCCTGTGACCTCTGTTGTCAGCCTGTACATGTCCCTGCTATTTTGAACTCTGCGTTTTCCTGTTGTCATTCCTAAAGAAGCAGAAGATTACGTGTTTTACTTTCTTACCTACACCGAGTGCCATAACAAAATGTACACCAAATGAATTTTTTTTGCATATTTAATCAGTGTGGTATGACTGGGTTTATTGCGGAACAGGCGACTGCTTGAGCACAGAAGGTCATGTCACTGCTAGCGCTGCCTGTAATTAGTAGATCCAGGGATGGCGACGGCATCGACATCCACTGCTCAGCTTGCTATGACCCTGCCTGCTACAGCACAGTCATTGTCCCCAGCAGTAATGCTGCCAATGCCGGTAAGTATGGCTGAGGTGCCTGCTGGACTAACTCACGCTCAGCAGTTATCATGCTGGGGTGCAGCGCACAGATTCTACAGGTGACGCCATGGCGCACAAAAGTTGTGTTGGGCCACAGCTGCATCGAGCACATTGAGGATAGCAGCAATGCAGGGCCGCTGCTACTCTGGCTACGCAACAAGTGGAAAACTCACACTTACTTTCATTTATTCTTCCTCAAGAGCACTCACTCCCAAGTTCCAAATGCGCTCTAGCAGCTTCATTGCCTCAACTCTGTCATGATCCAGCTACCAGCTACAATGATCAAATGGGAGGTTTAGGCTCAGGTAGTGGCAGGGTGCAGCAGACTAGGGGAATAGAATGCAAGCCATAGTTTGTCAATGACTTCTTGGATTTGTGATCAGCGTGATGATATCATCACTAACGTGGTGATACACAATAATGCCTGCCTAGACAGGCGTATGCCGGCCTGCCTATGAACATTTACCAGCCAGTCACCATGCAATGTATGTTATTCTTTTTATTTTGAATTGAACAATTAATATTGAGACCACCACCTGCAGGTTCAGAAATTGTAGCCCCGGCCCTGTGAAAGAATTGCAGGTGCTGAGCACCTGAAAGCACCTGCTCAAATTAAGCACTGCTCTGTTGGGGGTTGCGTTCAGGGGAATTGGGGGAAATATCAGCTACCATCATCCCCACTAGCCACAAGGAAAAGGTTAGTGGCGTTGCTTATATTTTGTGCTACTGTCGACCTGACATAGGGTCAGTTGAAACATCTGTTTTCCTCTGTTTTAAAGCAGGATAGACATCCGACTTCTTCTTCCCGCAGTGCATCAATATTTATAACAGACTTAATGTCAGTATTCCCGCCTTTGGGGCCATGCTGTGGGCTTTACCTTCACCCGGAAATAGTGTTGATATTAATGGTTGGGACCCGATTGAAACAGCCAGTGGACCAGAATTCATAACTCGTTTTGTATTCCTAGCTCCGATAGTACCATTCTCCCAGCTATTAATTGTGATTTTGCCGCTTTCCGGCAACCCTTTGTGGTTTCTTTCCCCCTTGTCACCTTACCAGAGCCCTGCAAGGAAGAGGGGGTACTCATTGATACTGTGGATGCAGCTGTTTCCTTGGTTACGCGGCACAACATTCTCCGTCTCTTTGCCTCGTTCAACAACAACTGCAACAGGTCTCCAAAAAGCCACAATAACAGCCACAGAGTACTTCTGACGGGGCCAGTTGCTTTTTGAGGCAACCATCGGGTCTGATATTTGTTTCCAGGAATGCCCCCCAAGCCGTCTTTGTAGAAATGAAAAACGGACAGCATACTCAGGCGTCCGATGCAGTGCTTCCTTTCACCACAGGGGGATCAGAGGGTAGCGAAGTGAGCTTGTGTCCTACACCGGCGCCATCTTGCTCCAAATTAGTCAAATTCAATTATTAATGTCATTGTTGTGTAACAGGTTGCCTATTGTTCCACCTTCCTCTGCTCGAGTTTGGCTCAGCAGCAGGCTCTCGAAGTAAGTTTTAATATAACATCTTGTGTAGAGTTTTTTTGAGATTTCTGCACTCCCAGTTTTATATTGCGAACTCATTGACAAATTTTGATAATGAAGCAGTTTTCCATAGTATACTTTCTGGCAAGTACATTTGGAATGGATTTTACATTGTGAACACTGGTATAAACAGTAGGAAGGGCTTTCATTTTGTGAACTCTGTGACAAACACCATATTAAGAGGCTTTATATTGATTAACACTGAGAGGCGTTCTTGTACATATTTCTAGGTCAGGATGTACTACTGGAGGAGGTTGTGAAGATCAAAGTGCTTTTGAAGTGGTTAGCTACTGACTTTTGAACAAAGTTACCTTGGAACCATATGATGGGGCGGGCGAGAATAAAGATGTGGCCAGAAGATACACCATCTTCAGAGAGAGACTATCAAAAGAACTGCACACTTATTTCCCAAATGTCTGAGGTAGTTACTCTATAGCTGAATGTATAAACATGGGATTTCCTAATACATGTTCTTTTTTCCATAACTCTTGTCCATCACATCACAACAGGACTCTTCTGACAATACCTCAGGTAAAACAAGGGAATTTTTCTGCAACCTACCAGCTGACCTGAAATAATATCTCAGGGTCTCACTCTCATCCTCAGCTTTCCTACTAAAAGAGGGAGGTTGGTTCACTGAAATATTCCTAGGGTTTCAGAGTCCTGGGACCTATTTCAGGATAGCCCAGTAGATGTCCAGGATAACTATCAAAATATAAGGTACCCCAGAGGCTAGCTTTACAAAGGTTTCTGTCTGAGTTACTTGTAAGGATATGTTGCTTATGGCCTCTGCTCTCTCTCCTATCTCTCCAGCCTTCTCATCATATTTTCATTCTGTGAGAAGCTGGCCTGGTATATGATATACACTTACGTAAGTGGGCACCTTGCACCAGTCCAGCCAACCCTTATGGTATTTAAGAGGTCTTAGACAACCTTAGAAAGCTCTCTAATTGGTAGCTGTGGAGAGCAGATTTCAGACTTAGTCCAGAAGGAGTGTAAAGCAGCTTGTTTTATCAGAATGCAATCTTATAGTATAGATTAAGTTGAAAAAAAACCACACCAGTATTTATAAAAATATGTATGGTGGAAGAAGAGAAAGCATCTGTGGGAATCCAAACATGGATTCTTGAAGAGAAGTACCTGAAAGCAGAAGGGACAGAGTCTATGTCACACAGGGGTGACCAGGAGACTTGGTAAACGAATGCCCTCCGATGTCGGGTGCTTCAGAATAGATGATGAGGACCTTGACTCTGCAGCTGTGAGGCCCAGGCGATGCTGAGGAGGACCAGGAGCCATGCATGAGCTGTCCAACAAAGGATGTCGAGTGCTGAGGGGTTGGTGTCCGATGGGATCACCAACAAGCCTTGGCAAAGGCAAGTCATGCAGGAATCAAAGAAGAAGCAAGATCGGGAACAGCAAGGTCTAGGGGACTCACCAAAGGCATGGGAGTCAGGGTAGGCCCTGAGCAATCAGGGGAACCAAAGAGAAACAAGTGTGACCCTCAAGTGGTCCCACAGGCGGAGGCACTGGAGTTGCGAAGGGACCTCAAACAGCTCACCAAAAGCTGCAGGCCACAATGCACACGATGTGGTGCGGCTGAAAATTCTGGTAACAGGAGATGCTCGAGGATGGGGCTACTTGGAGCCGAAGATCTTCTTGCAGAGAAGCCAACAAGCCTTTGCAATTGCAAGTTGGACACCGTAACCGGGGGTTCGGTTATTGCAACTCCCATTAGGGATGCTGGCCACAAACTTGGTGAGACGGTAGAGCAGGCCTTGGGAGCTGTGGAAAACCACCACCTGTCTTGCAGAGCCCATGGAGTCCGGAGGAGCTCAGAATCTGCAGTCTGGTCGACTCAGTTGCGGTGCCTGTGAATGCAGGGGAGAGACTTCTTCACTCCAAGAGAGATTTCTTTGGTTGTCTTTAATGCTTCACAGGCCTTGGAAGGTTCCTGTATGATGCACAGGCTCAGACGATGCAGCAGACTGGAAGGAAGACGAAGTCAGGCCCAAACGAAGTCCAGAGTGCCCAGACGGTACAAGTGCAGGGATATCTGATCTGAATCTTATAACACAACGATTCTAGGGGCCTACACCCAGGTAAGCCCTTAAGTACCCTAGGCAAGGGTGGGGATGATTCTGGGGACCCTCTCATGGAAGAGTCTGGAAAGGGAGGAGGTTACTTCCATGTCCTTTGTCCAGTTTTGCACCTGAGCAGGAGCCAACGGCTCCCAGAACTGGTTTGAACTGGACTATGCATAGGGACACCAAGTGTGCCTCTCATGCAGACTTTCTGGTGCTGGCTAGCACACGCACCTGGTCCCAATACACTAAATCCTGTCTGGGAGGTGGTCACACCTCCCTGTGATAGGATACCTCCTATTCCACCTTCCTCTGCTCGAGCTTGACTCAGCAGCAGGAGGGCAAAAATATCCCATAGAACGTCTTTCCAGGCCAGAGTAACTGAATGCAGTGATTTGCCGTGCGTTGCATGACTCTTGATTTATCAATCCACACAGGGTCACGCAAAGTAACCTTGCCTGGCTTGATAAATCGCATTTTAGGGTTTGCTTCGCACATGCACCACGTTGCTTGGTGAAACCGCGAGGCAAACACTTGATAAATATGCTGCTTAGTCTATTACATTTTTTTTAAAAGGTTGTTTTGTTCAGAAGAAATGCTGAACTTACATATTTGAATGTGCTCTAATGATAATGTAGAAAAAGGCAGCTCAAAAAAATAAATTAATTGCCTAGGATCACACAATTTGAAACTCGTTTGGAGGTCAAGTACATTACAGTTAGGTCAAGAAGATTATTCAAGTTAATAGACCTTCAGGACTGGTACCATTTTTATGATTTTTCGAGGCCTGCAGGGTTGCAACTAGAGGTGCTGCAGCTGGCTCCACCAGTAATCCTTTGGCCTTGCTGCCTGTCTCGCAATACGTCACGTCACCAGGTCACAGGAGCACCCTGCCCGGGACAGCTATATGACGGCTAGTTGCAAGCTCTGACAATAAAGTGTGTGAAATGCATAACAGAAAAAACACGGTCGATAAAATGAGAGAGTACCTTGAGTTTGGTAATCACACCTGTTGTTAGCGCTTAGCGATGAGGGAGTTTATAAAGTACACTCTATGAATGTACAACAGTGTTATCACTTTATGGGGGGCTGGTAGACTGACAATAGGAAGAGTAAATGCATGTGTTGCATGAGCACTGACAATAATTGATCTACCACCCTACATAGGAGTCAGCACACGTCTAGCAGCAGCCGGCTTCGGAAAGATCTTAAACTGTGCTGGAGTGAAAATGCAGAATAGATCTTTTGCTGCTGGTCAGACACGTACAGCAGTTTTAGTCAGGCCGTAGGCAATATAGTACCTCGAAGCGACATGGTCTTCTCGGTTGTCAGAAGTGCTTGTTTGCGGAGGAGCGGTCACAGTACACGTTCTCGGGAGTAAATTTCCGTGGACACAGTAAATCACCACGAGATTCATGCATTTCTAAATAGCCTTTGACTGGAGGTGTCTAAGGCTGTCACGAGGCGCTTGAACAAGGCAGCCGCCAGCCCCACTCCCAGCCTAATACGTTCATTAAACATGCTGCGTTGAGGGGGGGGGGAGTAGGCTGGTGTAGGACCTATTCCCACACCCTTGAAGCTTTCTAGGCCGACCTGTTGGCAAAGGGACATCGGCAAATCAGTGGTGGACACAAGCCAATTGAAAGTTAGCCCGTTTTGAAGGGACTGCAAACGTATCTGTTCCTTTTAAAACAACGAGAGCATCAACACGAAGAAAAGTCTGCCATCTAGTGGCCTAAATTATACATAAAGACAACTGGGGTTCGAAATTGGAAAAACGCTCACCGACTGCCTAATATCTCAAAACAAGGTACATCATTTTTTTCCGTACAACAACCAAGAATATGGCTGCTAATATATTATTAATTGTTGGAAGTATATGGAGGATACAAAGCAAAAAGATGACATTTTAGACGTTTTAAACACCATTTATGTTAAAGTATGAATGACGTTCACTCAGGTTTTCATAATTGATGTAAGTGTGTATGACATGAAGAAAAATAAATAAAAGCGTTTTAACTTATTAACAAACGTATCACCGTTGCCTCAGCATTACCAAATTGATAGGTAAATGCATGTATCGTATTGATTAAAACAAATATCTATCTATCTATCTATCACCCTCACTCTATATATCTATCTATCGCCCTCACTCTATCTATCTATCTATCACGCTCACTCTATCTATCTATCTATCTATCTATCTATCTATCTATCTATCTATCTATCTATCTATCTATCTATCTATCTATCTATCTATCTATCTATCTATCTATCCATCTATCGCCCTCACTCTATCTATCTATCTATCTATCTATCTATCTATCTATCTATCTATCTATCTATCTATCTATCTATCTATCTATCTATCTATCTATCTATCTATCTATCTATCTAAGCATTTTGGGAAAAGTACTTGTATGCAGCTAAATTTATACCCTTCAGAGGTTTGCAGTGTCCAACATTATTACCGATGTTCTTTGCTCTTTAATGGCTGCTTTCTGCTATCCTGCTGTTCTGCAATTTTGGCTGTAATCCGAGCCAAACTGGAGTTGCCCCAAAATGAAAATATTACATCAGTCATGACATTACCTAAGATGCGGTGTCCCGGTGCTCCCTCTTCCTCCTCCATCGGCGACTACTTTATCACAACTGCGCATGCACGGGCATGCACAATTTTGATGCTGAAGTTGCGATGAAGGTGGAAGAGGGTGCCTCGGGACAACGCATCTCAGGTAAGATGTTTCACTTGCTTTTAAATTGTTTTTACACCTCTAATTTAATTGTTAATATGGCGGGAGGAGGCGGGGGCTGGTGCCAACTCCACTCCGCGCGGAGTGTGTGGGGGGTTGCTTACTTCGCATATTTTGCGAAACGCAGAGTAGGCAACATTCCGCCAATTCCATGGGCGGGGTGAAGCTCTCCGCCCACCCCTAACATATATATTACCTACTGGCGGTTGCCAGTAGGTAGTTATAGTTAGGACCTAGTTTCCATCCCAATTACTTTGGCGCCGGTTAACGAATCTTTGTGAAATTTTCAAAACTTGTGGGGCGCTCCGGTCCATTCCTATCTTGAAAGTTTCGGGGTGATGCGGCAAGCGGGGTCCGAGAAAAAATGGGGTCCCAAAACATGTTTTCTCCATGGTATTTTCCACAGGAAACTTCAGACACGGCTACAGCCTCAACTGCTGAACGGAATTACACCAAATTTGGCAAAAAGGTAGCCCTTGGTTCAGAAATAACTCTTTTTGTTAAATGGTGTAAATCCGTTCAGTAGTTGCTGAGAAAATCAAAATTAAAAGAATATCGATATATAGAGGCACGCAGGATCCGCGCACCCTGCTGATCAGGATCCCCACACCCTGCTGATCACGAGCTTCATTCTAATTGGCTGTCAAAACTCCAAGGCAGGAACTGTTGGCAGCCAAAACAAACAGTAAAATAAAGGCGCAAAACAAAAAAAAAGAGGACAGGGTTGAAACACCCTGACCTCTATAGGCCTGCTTAGGGGGTCCCACAAGAACCCCAGGTCCAAAAAAAGCATTTTTTTTTAAAACGCCGAGATGCGTGCTGGGTGTGCGGATCCAGCCACAAAAATAAAAAAAATGAAGTGCGGGCTCACGCGCTTCGTTTAAATTAAGCCCCCCGGGTGGGCCAGGTGCCTGGGGCAGAAATAAATCTGCGGGGGGCCCAATCCCCCCCACACTGCCCCGTGGACCGCCACCCCCGAGGCTTTGCACAAAGATATGCGGGGGGCACATGGCCCTCCGGAGCTCCGAGGCTTTGATTTTTTACGTGGGGGTGCATCCAAGTCCCCAGCAAGCCCTGGGGACCACCACCCTGAGCTTTTATGAATACATTTGCAGTGGGGCACAAGGCCTCTCCGCTGCCCAGGGGACCGCCACCCCAGGGCTCTTATTTTTTTAATTATTCCTGTATGGGGGAGCTGGAGCCCTCCCACATGCCCCGGGGACCGCCACCTTCCAGGGGCACTAACAGTAAAAACTTTGGGCGTCCGTTCTGGAACCCTAGCCCCCAGGGACCACCACCTCCCTGGGGCTTTTCAAATGTTGTGAGGGGGCTGCGGGCTCCCCTCCTGGAGTCGTTGATGACCCGGGGGACCGCCACCCACATAGCTGACTCCTGCAATGTCCTGGGGTGTCCACCCCATGGACACTGCTGTTTGCTATGGTAGGGAGGGAGCACGTCTCCCGCCCTACCATAGCAAACTCTACTTTTTAACAACATTTTTTTGTTGGTATTTTTTCAAAAAATTTACAAAAAAAAGAATGAATAAAGCAGGAAATAAATTAACAGCGATGGTTGCGTTGCGCAGCACAAACTGCATCCACCGACTGCTCACCGAAGCATATTAGTTAATTGCACTTCACGCAAGAAAGGCGAATTCTGGCCTAATGTCCGATGCAGGTGTTGCCGAGGACACTCCAGAGGTACGTGCCACAGCAGGTGAGGGGTTCAAAGCAGCTTGCCTAATTTCCTTCCAAGCAAAATTGAGAGGATGTATGATCCGAAGATGCTTTACATAGAAGCAGTGCCACAAGAATATTTTTTTTTACTGCCTCTTGACAGGACTCGGTCACAAATTTTCAACGTCACCTTTCTTGCGTTTACTTTCTTCTCTCCAGATGGAAAAGTGAAGAATTTCCACACAACAGATTCCGGCCTCTGTGGACGTGGTGCCTCCTGCAAAGATACTTCCTCCTGCTGTTGCTGATGTCCAGAAGCCATTTTTTTTATATTTATTGATAAACACCAACCAAAACAAGCAAAAAGGGATCTTGTAGGAAAAGAGATGTCTCTCTAAAGATGCTCCAACAAGAATGATCGAAATGGGTGGGATCCTTCAATAGTTACAGTGGGAAAAGGTATGAATAAATCAAATCTTTTTTTTTGAAGTCACATGGGATCTGCGCACCCTGCACTCACAAAGCACGCACCCGACGCGACTTCGCAAAAATATATTTAAAAATAATATTAGTTTATTACAAGTAGAAATATATTATTTTTATGAATACTATAGATAATCTCTTGCCCTAATATGTATATTTTTAATTATTTTTATGAATAATTTTAAGGAATTTTTGTATTAGGGTAATTGTTTTTAATGACAAATAAACTTTGTGATATACTTTAATGTAACTGTTATTTTCTTTGTAAGTGCTTTATGATTTGATGATGGTTTAAGAAGTGTGCTCGAAGTGAGTAGATAGGTGAAGCGTGATTGGCTTCCATACAAAACACTACTAAAGGGAAACCTTTTCTTTTACTATATATTAAAGACACCTACGTATCATTTTAGAACATAAAAAAGTTTTGCGGGAGTTGTGCACCAAGCGCCTCCCAGTACTTATATGACATCACGCGGGGCCCGCTACCGCGCAAGCATTGCGTACCATAATTCGCATCTGTTTTGAATGCGCGGGAGCAGGAGTCGCGGACTGGTCGCGTACCAGTCGCGCACACCACCTAACATTGGTCGCTCACCATACACGGATCCTTCACGACTTTTCCAAAATGGCGTGTAGGATATGCAGACCTGCTGCTGTAGGTACGCTTTGGGTACACAACTCCCCCAAAAAATCTGAAAAAAATTAAAATGATATAAAAACATTAAAATACAAAAATATAACAAAAATAAAAAATACTTCAATTTAAAATTGATGTAAAAATGTTTTTTGCAATTTTCTGAAAAATAGATAATGTTGTTTAATACATAAAATATTTGTAAATAAAAAGTTAAAAACTAATGAAGTTCAGTACAAAAAATGGGTATAACTGCTATTACACTTAAAAATTAGCAGTTAAAAAACCTTTGAAATTCACTTAAAAAACCATAAGTTTCAGTGGCGTTATAGTTAGAAATTAACATTTAAAAAACCTTTGAAATTCACTAAAAAAACATAGGTTTCAGAGACGTTATAGTTAGGAATTAGCATTTAAAAAACCTTAGAAATTCACTGAGAAAACCATAGGTTTCAGGGGTGTTATAGTTAGCTGGACATTTCACTCATACAAAACCATAGAAATTCCTCTGTTATAGTTAGTTCTGCTAACTATAACTCGCGACCGCAAAGCACTGCTGATGATGTCACATATTACATCATTCATGACATGGTCAGTGATGTCACTGATGACATCACAGATGCCATAATCCTCGTGACAATCTGATACACCTCATCACACATTAGTATAACCTTTCATCACTCACGGTAAAATACAGAGTACCATATTTGAAACCATTGACACACCAATACCAGTTACTACATACCCACTCACTGATTCCTAAGTCTACACACACAACTACCCATTTACCCACAGAATCACTTATACATGCAGTCACTGATCAATACAACACTATCAAATGCAATTATACAACTATATGAACATTGACACGTCAGTAGTCATCTTAGTCGGTTATGCAGTCATCCGACTCACTTTTGAAAAAAAACAATCACACTTACATTTACTTACCTATACAGTTATATACACAACACCTCATTTATTCCTACACATAGTAACTCATAGTTACTATGTTAAAAAATCACCATTACAATTATACACTCATTCATACAGTTACTATAACAATCACTGACTTAAATATACTGATTTATATACACCAAGTCTCACATACCATGCCTTTTCTTTTTGTACTTTGTTGGAGATGTACAAATAAAACATATATTCTCTCACCAACACACAAAAAAAGACACTCAGTCACCCAAATAACTGATTCCACATGCACTCATAAACCCATACACCTAGTCAATCAACCAACCACACATCTATCCATAGAGTTACACACCCTCATCCCAACCATACACACACCCAGTCTCCCATACAAATACTCAGCCAACTAATGAATAACTAATATAGACACTCATGTAGTTAGTGAACAACTGATGCAGGAGGGTATAGAACAAGGAAGACAATGATGCACACATTCACATAGTTTAGTTGCTAACCCATGTATTTAGCAAGATACTTTTAATTACTCACTTAAACAGACAGTTAGACAGCTAGTAAATCCTCCTTCTAGACAGTGATATATCTGCTCAAACGTTGATATAGACTGGTATATGTATAATACATATTTAAATTTCAAACTAAACCACATTTACTGGATGATGTCATCAGTGATGTCATTAGAAGAACTAACTATAACGGAGGAATTTCTATGGTTTTGTATGAGTGAAATGTCCAGCTAACTATAACACCCCTGAAACCTATGGTTTTTTCAGTGAATTTCTAAGGTTTTTTAAAAGATAATTCCAAAGTATAACCTGCCTGAAACCCAAGGTTTTTTTCAGTGATTTTGAAAGATTTATTCAATACCAATTTTAAATCTATTTATTGTTATATTTATTTCTTTGATACTGATTTACAAATTTATATTAAATATATTTATTTTTAGATATCTTATTGTTTAGATTATATTACACATTTTTATTATATATATATATTTTTTTAAATGTAATATATATATATATATTATATATTTTTTGTTTTCTTTTTTTTTCCGATTGTTTGAGCAGTCCCGCACCCAAAGCGCACCTCTCTTGAGTGCTGCACAAAACATAGCCACCGTTTTACAATTGTTCTGTAGGATGGCCATAGGGTGCGCGATAGGTGCGTATTTTCATGCGCGATTGTATGCGACCCGTGCGTAACTTCAAGCGCATACGCAACATATACGTATCACCATACATTGCGCACGTTTCCGTATGACGTCATGTACGTGTTCAACACGGTGGGTGCACGACTTCCACTACATTTTTCGATATAAAAAAAAATATATATATATATATACATATAGATATATATATATATATATAAGTATTCAATATAAATATTAGGGGGAAAAGTAATATTCTTTTAGTTTTCATAAACTTATATTACTTTTAAATGCAATTTGGAGAAATCGTGCTAGATGCGTGGTGCGTGTACGCACCCAACGCGGATCCCATGTGACCAAAAAAAAAAGAGATTTCATTGGTTTATAATACTTATTGTTCTAACTATTGAAGAACCCCACCCATTCCAATTACTCTTCGTAGACCTTCCTTAGGAGAAGACGTATCCTAAATAGAACGTCACTTTTTGTTCATTGGAAACCTGAACTTCTTTTTTGGATTAAAAAATGGCTACACCACTCCTGTGTGTTTTTCCTGTGCCAAAAATTATATCTGCTACCCCTATGCACATTGTGGTGCATTTAGAATAATTGATAAAATGAGAGAAATCAAACTGCTATGAAAAAGGTTTTTTAGAAATAAAATGCAGACTCTAATATAGCAATAAAACAGAAAATTCAATAGGCCAATATCTCTATCGATAGTTAGGAATTGCCAAAAAAAGGTCTCTATTTTTAATATTAAACAACAGAACATAAGGATCGAGATCCAATTATTTAAAAACACCTTTATTCTTGTTCAAAAATACCTTTGTTCTTGAATAATAATTGCCAAGCTGTTTTAATTCTAGGTCAGCATGTGGATACATACCTGAGAAGAATATGTACTGAATTCTCCATGACCTTCACTCCCTTTAACCAATTATGTGCACATCTGCAGACAACAGGGGGTACTAAAAGAAAGAATATCAGGTATTTCCACATAGGTGAATACTAATTTGTGTTAATAAGGTTTAAAAAAGTCTTCTGGTTTTTAAACAAGATCCTATTTGTCTTTTCAGTTTTTTATATATTTCGACAATACCCTACAGATACTAAAGATAATCAAATTGTCTTTGGGACAATCAGACCAAACGCTTCATCAAAATAAGTTGAAGTGAGTAAATAAGAAGTCCTATACCAGAAACCTACTAATACATAGAACATTACCCTCTGCTCCATCTTTTTCTGTATATCTCTTTAACCCTATCTATCTACCGCGTCCTATCTTCTATTTTTAAGATGAGGAATTTAAGGAACTGTAAAAGAAATGTATTCAAAAATAAATGAGGCCAAGAAAGGGATCACACAACATAGAGTGTTTCTAAAGAAATGTTACAAACGACTGTTTTCGATAATGTAATGAATGAGCTCAAAAAGATACTATGAAGTAAAACTGACTTGATTACTAGCATATTCAATATAAGACATGTAGTTGCATTTTGAAATGAGAAACAATCGACCCTAGATTTATACAAACAAAATTGTTATGAAGATGTATCTTCCGACCTTGCAGTAAATGCTTAGACAGTATAAAAAAATATATCATTGGTTTACAAATATTTATATCTGTATGCTATGTGTTTTTTCACCTCTTTTTGTGTAGGTTTATGTTGTACACCAGTCTTTATGTAATATACGAATGACGGTCACCTGATGAAGGCCCTTTGGCCGAAACGCGTTGTGTTCCATTCTACCGCATTGCCTTCTTCAAAATTCTCCACCGACTGAACATATCGTATAGCACGTTTTTTTGCACTTTTGTTGATATTGCTTCGTTTTTGTCAGTATATGTATTATATGTTATTGAATGTTAACTTATGCGAATTACATATGTTTTTTATAAATCAAGTGAGATAAAAATGATAAAGAATTCCCCCCAAAAAGACAAAAAAAAAAACAAATAGAAATAAAATAATCAAATAATTTTGATACATTACTGTCTCAGCGAATTATTATTATTCACTACACAGCATTTGAAATAAGGTCGATATAAGGGCGGTATAATTATCATTAGTTTGCTATATATTGTCTTTTTCCTAAATGTGTTTATGTATTCCCTACGAATAGCAAACTGAATAGAATGTAGGGGTCCCCATTTTTCCATTCAATATTTGCTCATGGCCTGTCCATGAGGGGTGTTATAGTTCGTGATATATCAGTCACATATCTATTAAGTCAGCAATGTTGTATACATGATTCTGCATTAGTAGTTAGTTGATTTGTATGATACTGACTCATTCATAATTGTTATTTGCAGTCTGTATTCATCTCTGAATCGGTCCCTTTCGGATCTACATTTTCTAACTTTTCCTTTTTTCCTACCTCAATTTTACCATTAAAAAGACTAATATAAATCATACACCTCCGTTGATAATTAAAATCATATCCATTAGATTATATAATGGCCACATTAAAAGCATATGGATATAGTGGTGATGATTTTGCCACCATGGTAGGATCGTCTACTAGCTGTGAAAACAGAAACACCATCAATGATGATCAATGCGGAGACCTAATAAAATTATTAGCTCTAAAAAAGAAAAGCAAAAGGATCGAACTTCACAGCAGGTTTATATTAGACTATCTCAAAGCTGGAGTAATCCCTCAGGGTCTCCAGATCAAAAACATCCCTGGTCTCTTTGTTCACCTAAAACATTTTCTAGAACGTTGGTCCCTCATCTCCAACAGATGTTCAAGGGACCACATGATGCTTATAGTAGAAACAGTAAAAGAAGTCCTAGAACAACTAGCAAAAGAAATGACAGAACTTGAGGACAAAATTAAAAGTTCTACAGTAATATTAGACATCAAAAAAAAGCTAGAAGATATAGAGATGGATCTTAACTCATATAGTGAGTACCTAACAAAACGAAAAATGGATAAATTACAAAAAGACTTACGGTTCTTTAGCAGAGAAAGAGTATATCCCTACCTGGCTGACAATTTTTATGGTCAATCAGATGGAACAGTTCAGGATTACATGACAAATATAGTACCTAATTCTAACAAATTTGTCACTTTTTCCAATTCCTCAGATTCAGGCAGTAATTCAAGTATGTCGCCTTATCAACCTAGAGGAGGTCGATTTAGATCCAATCAAGGCTACAGACCTTTTTTAGGGAGGCGCCAACAGAGAGGCAATTGGAGACCCAATTACCGTTCTCAATACCGCCCCCAAAATCAATATCAACAAAACCAAAAATATCAGCCCCCAGGACAATATCGACAGAATCAATCTTACCAACCTCAGGGTCAATACCAACCTCACTTCCAGGACCATCAACAGAGTGCAGACAGGTTTCTGGAAACAAGAAATGCGAGGTACTGGAGGCAATAAAAACAATCCCTATTTTCAATTTAAGTAGCCATGAAGCTAATCCCGCTACCTTTTCTGTGTTATCAAAAGGATTGTCGTTTGTTCCCCATTCTGGGTTGAACAAGTTCGAGCTATTCAATGATATGATGGAATTCTTTTGTAAAATACGATTAAAAAGTTTCTTTGCAAATAGAGAAAGTGATACTAGTGAATACAACAAATCAGGTCTGGCACCAAAATCGGTGTTCACACCGACTCTTGACCAGATAGATCCAGAAGTGGAAATTTTTGAAAAAATTGTATTCTCTAAATTAAAAAATATCACTAAATATATACCACACACCCCTTATAACATCTCTATTGAAGAACATAATGCTCTACTCGAACTCAAGGATTCTGCCCAAATAACTGTCAAAAGTTGTGACAAGGGAGGGGGGATCGCAATTCTAGACACAAATAAATACATTGAAAAAATGGAATCTATGCTTAGTGACACTAGCTTTTATACTAAAATCCTAAGGGACCCTACAACCAAGACAAAAAACAAAATCGCAAAATTAACATCTAAAGCGTTAAGTAATGGTATCATTTGCCAAAAAGAATATGACTTTATGAACATAGATAATCCAAAAATGGCCAGTATATACGGTATCCCAAAAATACATAAGAATGAACAAGACCCTCCATTCCGTCCAATTGTTACCACGATTGGAAGTGTGACTGAGCCAATATAAAAATATCTGGACGCAATTTTGCGCCCACATATTGGTAAAATATTAGGATACATCCAGGATACCAGACATGTTATCACCCAACTTGAAGGCACAGCATTCAATGCCCATAGACAGTGGATGGTAACACTGGACGTTGAAAGTTTATATTCGAACATTCCATGTAGAGGTGCCATTGAAGCAACTAAATGGTTCATTGAGTCTTTCCAGATTGATTGTAATATGCCTTTCATTTTCGATTGCCTTAAAATTATTTTGGAAAATAACGTCTTTGAATTTGGAGGAAGCCTTTATCAACAAATAAAAGGCGTTAGTATGGGCGCTTCTTGTGCCCCGACAATTGCCAATATCTATTTAGCACAGTTCGAGGAGAAACATATTTTTAATGAAATGGCCCCTTTTTTTGAATCGATATTTTACTGGTCGAGATATATCGACGACATCATCTTTATCTGGGACGATAATGAGGATGTCTTACAAGAATTTCTATTATGGCTTAATACCTGTGATTCTAATCTAAAATTCTCAGAAAAAATAAGCAACTCACAAATAGAATTTTTAGATCTAATGATCAAACAACATGAGGGACAACTGATTATGGATCTCTTCGTCAAACCTACTGCCCGAAATACACTCCTTCAATACAGTAGCTTCCATCCTACCTCACAAAAAGACAGCATTCCCTTCAGTCAGTTCCTCAGATTGAGGAGGAATTGTACAAGACTAATTGACTATGATGAGAAAGCTACTGTAATAAAGGAGAAATTCAAAGAACGTGGTTACCCTCACAGATTGATACGGGAATCGTACAAAAGAGCAAGGTACTACGATCGACAGCATCTCCTCATAAACACCAAATATAAACGAGATGCCAGTTTGGTTTTTGTAACCAGACATTCACTACTCAACAATCAAATCCGCCAAATTATATACTCTAATTGGCACATCTTGAATGTTATCAAAACAGGTACTGAAATGATTCCAAAACCCCTTTTCGCATACAAAAAAAACAAAAACATAAAAGACTTAGTAGTCAGATCAAGGATGCCAACAACTAAAAAAGACAAAAGTCAAAGAAATATAATTACCGGGGCTACGGTAATAGGAAACCATAAATGTGGAATATGCAAAATTTGCCCACAAGCAATAGAGACAAAAGAACTGAAATTCAACGGTATATCTATTGTGTTATCCTCCATGACTAATTGCAAAACTACGAACATCATTTATTTGTTAATCTGCCCCTGTAATAAGGGATATGTTGGGGAATCTTCACGTTCAGTATATACTAGAGTCACTGAACACAAATCAGCAATCCGCACCAAAAAGCTAAATGCTCCGTTGGTGGTTCATTATATTGAGAATGACCACAAACCGGAAGAAATAAAATGGGTAGTGCTGGAAAAAATTGTGGCGAAACCTGGAGTTAATACAGACAAAATCCGTCTTAAACGCGAGGTATTTTGGATATTTACATTAGATACGGTAAGACTAGGATTAAATTCTGAAATTCCTTGGCATTCCTATGAAGGCCCTTACCAGTACAAGCTGCAGAATAAAGACTACGCAATCTATCCAGATAGTTGCTATTTCAATATATGCCAGCTACCACTAAATAAACTGGATTATGTCTGCTTTTCGCTGCTACACAAAATATGGAGACAGCAAACCTAATATCACATCATATCAGTTGTCATCTGACTCTATTGATGCAAACGAAATATAATAAGGTCCTGGAAGTATTCTGTTTTCTACATTTCTGCCGTACTTCAGACAAATATAAAGCTGATGTCTTATCTTCGACACACGTTATGGTCATTTGTGTACAAGAGGTAAATACCGTACAAATTAGCACAAAACCTGTATTATTACGGAATATTTTATGTATGGTTCATTGATAACTATATATTATGTGTTCAAGAAATGTACATAAAATATATTCTAAATATAGAAATTGTGCTTTACTCGTAGTAAAAATAAGCAAGTGTATAATTATAACACTACACTAACTTGTGTCATACAATACCAATTGGTTCAGATCAACATTGAAGAGTCTAGTAAATTACGGAAGTCTTTCTTCCCTTCCTCTTAGAGTAACAAAGATGACATCAGAACAACAAACTAGTCCGTCCTTTATTACTAGTATGAACTTTACGCGCATGAAGCCGAATAGTATCGAGATAGGTATTCTGTCGACTGAATTACACGTCATCAAACCAGGCCAATCGAAAATAGGATCAGCTGAAAGTTCTTAGCGTCAATCTGTGATATGAGGTTGACCTATAAATAGTGGGCGTTTTAGAACACATTTTTGCGCCGGCACCCATTGAGGTGTAAACCAGCAGACCCCATAATACGAAGAGTCGACATCGGATTGAAGGTATGTCTCCTCGCTCGACAATAGGCAGTATACCAGAAACCTTATAAAAAATCTAAAAAATAAGAAAGAGGTTTACTAGCATTACCTTCTTCTCTCTTGTTTGCAATCTAGATTCTATATTTATGCCAGATTGACAAGAAAGGACACAACTTTTTCTACTAGACGAAAGGTGAAACGAGGACGAAAAGATAATCAAGTGAAGCAATACATCATGTCTAATTTAAGATCGGCATGTGATTTTGTTATCTGATAATATTTCAGGAAATAAAAGAAGTACACGGATCCCCCCAAATGACGATGTAAAATAGAAATCTTAAACAACAAGCATTTACAATGCAATGGTCTCGGCATCATTAAAGGTGGAGCTATTGGCATTGCTCATGACATTTCTTTTTTTTCTTTAAATCATAAATAGATGGCATTGTCATTTACATTGCCAATACACACCACTCTGCACTCAACAGCACACACCACTCTGCACTCAACAGCACACACCACTCTGCACTCAACAGCACACACCACTCTGCACCTGCACTCACTGCTCTGCACACTCACTCTGCACTCACTACTCTGCATTCCGCACTCACTACTCACTACTCACTGCTCTGCACTCACTGCTCTGCACTCACTGATCTGCACTCACTGCCCTGCACTCACTGCCCTGCACTCACTGCCCTGCACTCACTACTCTGCACTCACTACTCTGCACTCACTACTCACTACTCTGCACTCACTACTCTGCACTCACTACTCTGCACTCACTACTCTGCACTCACTACTCTGCACTCACTACTCACTACTCTGCACTCACTACTCACTACTCTGTACTCACTACTCTGCACTCACTACTCACTACTCTGCACTCACTACTCTGCACTCACTACTCACTACTCTGCACTCACTACTCTGCACTCACTACTCACTACTCTGCACTCACTACTCTGCACTCACTACTCACTACTCTGCACTCACTACTCACTACTCTGCACTCACTACTCTGCACTCACTACTCACTACTCTGCACTCACTACTCTGCACTCACTACTCACTACTCTGCACTCACTACTCTGCACTCACTACTCTGCACTCACTACTCTGCACTCACTACTCACTACTCTGCACTCACTACTCACTACTCTGCACTCACTACTCACTACTCTGCACTCACTACTCTGCACTCACTACTCTGCACTCACTACTCTGCAATCTGCACTCACTACTCTGCACTCACTACTCACTACTCTGCACTCACTACTCACTACTCTGCACTCACTACTCTGCACTCACTACTCTGCACTCACTACTCTGCACTCACTACTCACTACTCTGCACTCACTACTCTGCACTCACTACTCACTACTCTGCACTCACTACTCTGCACTCACTACTCTGCACTCACTACTCTGCACTCACCACTCGGCACTCACCACTCGGCACTCACCACTCTGCACTCACCACTCTGCACTCACTACTCTGCACTCACTACTCACTACTCTGCACTCACTACTCACTACTCTGCACTCACTACTCACTACTCACTACTCTGCACTCACTACTCACTACTCTGCACTCACTACTCACTACTCTGCACTCACTACTCACTACTCTGCACTCACTACTCACTACTCTGCACTCACTACTCACTACTCTGCACTCACTACTCTGCAATGTGCACTCACTACTCTGCACTCACTACTCTGCACTCACTACTCTGCACTCACTACTCTGCACTCACTACTCTGCACTCACTACTCACTACTCTGCACTCACTACTCACTACTTTGCACTCACTACTCACTACTCTGCACTCACTACTCACTACTCACTACTCTGCACTCACTACTCTGGATTCACTACTCTGCACTCACTACTCACTACTCTGCACTCACTACTCACTACTCTGCACTCACTACTCTGCAATCTGCACTCACTACTCACTACTCTGCACTCACTACTCACTACTCTGCACTCACTACTCACTACTCTGCACTCACTACTCACTACTCTGCACTCACTACTCTGCACTCACTACTCACTACTCTGCACTCACTACTCACTACTCTGCACTCACTACTCACTACTCGGCACTCACTACTCACTACTCTGCACTCACTACTCTGCACTCACTACTCTGCACTCACTACTCTGCACTCACTACTCTGCACTCACTACTCACTACTCTGCACTCACTACTCACTACTCTGCACTCACTACTCACTACTCTGCACTCACTACTCACTACTCACTACTCTGCACTCACTACTCACTACTCTGCACTCACTACTCTGCACTCACTACTCACTACTCTGCACTCACTACTCACTACTCTGCACTCACTACTCACTACTCTGCACTCACTACTCACTACTCAATACTCTGCACTCACTACTCACTACTCTGTACTCACTACTCTGCACTCACTACTCACTACTCTGCACTCACTACTCTGCACTCACTACTCTGCACTCACTACTCTGCACTCACTACTCTGCACTCACTACTCACTACTCTGCACTCACTACTCTGCACTCACTACTCACTACTCTGCACTCACTACTCACTACTCTGCACTCACTACTCTGCACTCACTACTCTGCACTCACTACTCACTACTCTGCACTCACTACTCACTACTCTGCACTCACTACTCACTACTCTGCACTCACTACTCTGCACTCACTACTCTGCAATGTGCACTCACTACTCTGCACTCACTACTCTGCACTCACTACTCTGCACTCACTACTCTGCACTCACTACTCACTACTCTGCACTCACTACTCTGCACTCACTACTCACTACTCTGCACTCACTACTCACTACTCTGCACTCACTACTCTGCACTCACTACTCACTACTCTGCACTCACTACTCTGCACTCACTACTCTGCACTCACTACTCTGCACTCACTACTCTGCACTCACTACTCACTACTCTGCACTCACTACTCACTACTCTGCACTCACTACTCACTACTCTGCACTCACTACTCTGGATTCACTACTCTGCACTCACTACTCTGCACTCACTACTCACTACTCTGCACTCACTACTCACTACTCTGCACTCACTACTCTGCAATCTGCACTCACTACTCTGCACTCACTACTCACTACTCTGCACTCACTACTCACTACTCTGCACTCACTACTCACTACTCTGCACTCACTACTCTGCACTCACTACTCACTACTCTGCACTCACTACTCACTACTCTGCACTCACTACTCACTACTCTGCACTCACTACTCTGCACTCACTACTCTGCACTCACTACTCTGCACTCACTACTCACTACTCTGCACTCACTACTCTGCACTCACTACTCTGCACTCACTACTCTGCACTCACTACTCTGCACTCACTACTCACTACTCTGCACTCACTACTCTGCACTCACTACTCACTTCTCTGCACTCACTACTCTGCACTCACTACTCTGCACTCACTACTCACACTCTGCACTCACTACTCTGCACTCACTACTCTGCACTCACTACTCTGCACTTACTACTCTGCACTCACTACTCTGCACTTACTACTCTGCACTCACTACTCTGCACTCACTACTCTGCACTCACACTTACACTCTGCACTCACACTCTGCACTCACACTCTGCACTCAACTCTGCACGCTGCATTCACACTCTGCACACTCACTCTGCACTCACTACTTCACACTCTGCACTCACACTCTGCTCACTCACTCTGCACTCACTACTTCACACTCTGCACTCTGCACTCACACTCTGCTCACTCACTCTGCACTCTGCGCACTCTGAACTGTGCGCACTCTGCACTCACACTATAATAATCCTTATGCAGAATTCCTCTAAAGTATAAGCAGCTTGGGTTTTTCCTATAGGCGCCAAAGAGTCAATGATAGGAAAAGAGGGCAGAGAGTGCTAACCCCATCTCCCCACCCACAGACAACCAAAAATGATCTTCTGCGTTGCTTTGTTCTAATAATATGAATAAGGAATTTAAAGTATATGTATGGGCGAGTGGAAGGTGATCTATCGTATTCAATATATTTTAACACAATTGGTGTTCATGGTTACCTTTACAAACGTGAGATGAAGATGATGCTCACTTTTTAGTTATATAAGGATATTTTGTCGAGTACATTCAAGTTCAACCCACTGGCTGTAAGCAACAAGCTGAGGATCAACGGGCGCGAAACAGCGGGGCGGGCGCGCACGAGACGCAGCGTGGGCGTGCACATCAGATGAAGATCCCCGGAGAAGACACGAGTCTGCCTGCTGCCATGACTGACCCGCTGCGAGGGAAAGAGCCCGGTGAGTGGGGTTCGAGGGGGGGCGGCAGAGAGGGAGTGGGCAGAGAGGAAGGGTGTGTGTGTGTGTGTGTGTGTGTGTGTGTGTGTGTGTGTGTGTGCGCGCGTGCGTGCGTGAGTGTGTGCTTCTGTGAGTGTGAATGTGGAGCAAGAGATGTGCACGGCTCCAGGAGGCTCAGGGTGCGCGTCCACGAGATGCAATCGGCGCTCGTTCACCGCTCTGGCTCCGTTGAGAGTGAACTTAGTGACAATAGGTCTCGAAGCCGAGACCTAAAAAGGGCAAACAAAGGACGATAGATTCACTGCCCAAAAGATTTGTTTTTCCGGCACTTGAACTAAGGTAGGAAACGAGAATCCTGTGTGTTTTTCCTGTGCCAAAAATTATATCTGCTACCCCTATGCACATTGTGGTGCATTTAGAATAATTGATAAAATGAGAGAAATCAAACGGCTATGAAAAAGGTTTTTAGAAATAAAATGCAGACTCTAATATAGCAATAAAACAGAAAATTCAATAGGTAATATCTCTATCGATAGTTAGGAATTGCCAAAAAAAGGTCTCTATTTTTAATATAAAACAACAGAACATAAGGATCGAGGTCCAATTATTTAAAAACACCTTTGTTCTTGTTCAAAAATACCTTTGTTCTTGAATAATAATTGCCAAGCTGTTTTAATTCTAGGTCAGCATGTGGTTGCATACCTGAGAAGAATATGTACTGAATTCTGTATGACCTTCACTCCCTTTAACCAATTATGTGCACATCTACAGACAACAGGGGGTACTAAAAGAAAGAATATCAGGTATTTCCACATAGGTGAATACTAATTTGTGTTAATAAGGTTTAAAAAAGTCTTCTGGTTTTTAAACAAGATCCTATTTGTCTTTTCAGTTTTTTATATATTTCGACAATACCCTACAGATACTAAAGATAATCAAATTGTCTTTGGGAAAATCAGACCAAACGCTTCATCAAAATAAGTTGAAGTGAGTAAATAAGAAGTTCTATACCAGAAACCTACTAATACATAGAACATTACCCTCTGCTCCATCTTTTTCTGTATATCTCTTTAACCCTATCTATCTACCGCGTCCTATCTTCTATTTTTAAGATGAGGAATTTAAGGAACTGTAAAAGAAATGTATTCAAAAATAAATGAGGCCAAGAAAGGGATCACACAACATAGAGTGTTTCTAAAGAAATGTTACAAACAACTGTTTTCGATAATGTAATGAATGAGTTCAAAAAGATACCATGAAGTAAAACTGACTTGATTACTAGCATATTCAATATAAGACATGTAGTTGCATTTTGAAATGAGAAACAACCGACCCTAGATTTATACAAACAAAATTGTTATGAAGATGTATCTTCCGACCTTGCAGTAAATGCTTAGACAGTATAAAAAAATATATCATTGGTTTACAAATATTTATATCTGTATTCTATGTGTTTTTTCACCTCTTTTTGTGTAGGTTTATGTTGTACACCAGTCTATATGTAATATACGAATGACGGTCACCTGATGAAGGCCCTTTGGCCGAAACGCGTTGTGTTCCATTCTACCGCATTGCCTTCTTCAAAATTTTCCACCGACTGAACATATCGTATAGCACGTTTTTTTGCACTTTTGTTGATATTGCTTTGTTTTTGTCAGTATATGTATTATATGTTATTGAATGTTAACTTATACGAATTACATATGTTTTTTATAAATCAAGTGAGATAAAAATGATAAAGAATTCCCCCAAAAAAAACAAAAAATAAACAAATAGAAATAAAATAATCAAATAATTTTGATACATTACTGTCTCAGCGAATTATTATTATTCACTACACAGCATTTGAAATAAGGTCGATACAAGGGCGGTATAATTATCATTAGTTTGCTATATATTGTCTTTTTCCTAAATGTGTTTATGTATTCCCTACGAATAGCAAACTGAATAGAATGTAGGGGTCCCAATTTTTCCATTCAATACACCACTGCAAAAATCATCTGATTCTGATGATTTTGTTACTGAACAATTTCTACCAAAACCTCACCCTCCCAAAAGATACACTCCTTCGTATGGAAATGTTTTACTTTTGACTTAGGAGTGTGGTGAAGATGGCGGCCGGCACTCTGGCCGAGTGAGCCGGTACTGGTGTTTTCTCCCCCATCCAGGAGCTGCTAACACTTATGCCTCATAGCGCGAAGTTCTGATCAAGCGTGACCAACTTGTTTCTGTCGTCGAGGATGTTCTGGCGGCTCTGTGCTTTCCGCCGCAACTTTCCGCATTGGATTTTGGTAGCGCGGTGCTTCTCTGGTGGAAGCCTGATCGCGCTTCACTGTGCTCAGCACATACAGCCGGGCCGGCCCACCCAGACCTCCATCAGCGGCAGGATGCCTCCAAAAAATCAATTGAAGAGCTTACCCCGAGCACCCCATGACCCTGGTGTAAATATAGGCTCTTTTTTGGCTCAGCCCGTGTCACAAGAGTTAGCACTGTATGCTTTGGAATCTAATCTAATATAGGCCGGTGGAAATGTCACTGGCTATAATTTATCAAACTATAATGGCCCACCGAGAGGAGACGCGTCGGGAAAGTGCCCGAGCTCGGGGGGCCTGTCGCAGGGTCCAAAACTCCCTGCGCAGACTTCTTAAGACCTCTACTGATATAGCTACTAGGGTCACGGAGGCAGAAACCCAGATTTCTTCATTGGAAGATGACTTGTTGACTCATAAAACCAAGTTGGATGAAATTCAGTCACAGAGGGTAGACATTCATGGAAAACTTGTTGATATTGAGAACCGGGCAGGGAGAAACAACGTAAGAATTTTGAGGGTTCTTGAGGGCACGGAAGGATCAGATACCCGCCAGTTTGTTGTTGACTTATTCTCAGAAGCATTCCCAGAGGTGAAGAAATGGGACTGGCGATTGGCGATTTAACGTGCCCATCGCTTCCCCTTTAAACCAAAGCAGCGCTCGGGACAAGCACTGAACAGACCTTGCGCTATTCTAATTTGCATGCATAATTTTGTAGCTAGAGAAAAGATCTATGATCTAGCCAGGCCCGACAGGCAAAGGTCTGGAAAAGGCTGTCAATTTTTTGTGAGGCCTGATTCTTGTCCAGCCACGGTAGAAGGGAGGTGGCAGCTCCGTCAACTGATTGCCTCTTTTCAGTCCAAGGGGGCACAGATTTTTCTTCTTTTTCCATCCAAACTTAAAATCATTTTGCAGGGCCAGACTAGATTTTTTGAGTCTGAAAGTCAGGCAAAAATATTTTTGGATTCATTGTAATAGATGTAATTGTTGTTGTTCACAAAGGCATTTCTTTTTTCTTTTCTCTTTAAGCTATTAGCAGGGCTATAGCTGTCATAAGGGATGAATCTTGTTCCATTCTTTTCTAATATTTTCTGAGAAATACATTTGGTCCCACGAGGGCATATCTCCGTTTCTGACTTAAATTTCATACAGTTAGCACCAACTCTTTGGTGGGGTCCCCGCTTATACCAGCTTCTCCATCACTGGAACTATGGTTCCTGCCTTGTGTGGGGGTGGTGGAGGCATGAGGTGGGGTGGGGGTGGGGTTCACACAGGGGTGGGGGGGTTTGGGGAGGGTGGCGTTGGGGCACATCAAAAAATTCACACTTGAAAAATACTTTTTTCTATATCAAGGCAATCATGGATTAAATCAGAGAATTATTATAATTGTGATGTTTTTCTTTGCAATTATTAATGGCGTTGGATAAATTTCTATTGCTTCTTGCAATGTTTGTGGTTTGAATAACAAGAAGAAACGAGTCTTATTTGCACGGATCATCCAAGCTCTGCATTTAAAGGTACTGTGTCTACAGGAAACTCACGTCCCATGGAATAATAGGGAATGTCTCAAAATCCCTGGGTTTGAGTTAGTTATCTGTTCTCATCAGTCCTCAATGATAAGAGGGGTAGCTATTCTGTTTAAGTGTGGTGTGGGCTCCTGCCTAAGAACCAGCCAAGACTCAGGGGGAAGATGGGCTATTCCGGAGCTCTTGATTAACGGCTCAGCCTTGACGGTCTGCACCGTGTACAACTCAAATCTGGATGACCCTGCAGTTAAAGATTATTTAAATCTAGAACTGGCCCTTTGGCCCCAGCCTATTTGTTTCTGTGTGGACTATAATATTAATTTATCAGCCAATTTTAACATTGTTGGAGGGCAGAACTACGTGGGTCAAAAACCTAGAGTTTATAGCGCTATGAAAGCCCTTGTGCAAGAACACCTTATGATTGACTTACGGTTCCATCACTGCAGGAATATAGACGGCTCTACATATTTTTCTGCCCCTCACAGGAAAATGGTCCGTTTGCACTACTTTTTTTGTGTCAGATCAATTGGCAGGCACCACATCAATCACTATTTCTCCTAGAATTATCTCGGATCACAACCTTCTGATTATTAATTGTATGATAATGGGTGCTGTTAAAGCTCCCAGACCGTGGACGTTTGAGAGAAAACTATTGTTAGAATCAACCTATGTAGATCATATGAAACCCTGGCTAATTGAATTTTTGAACATTAATAGAGGTTCCGCCCCTAGTAACATAGAGTGGGACTCACTCAAGGCCACAGTTCGCGGCGAGACTAAAAGCTTTTAATTTTTTCGCCAGAAGAAAATTCAAGAACAAATCAGGTGTTGGATGGACGAACTACGATGTGCAGAGGTTCAGCTGATAAACATGATTAGAGACGATGGCGATATACTTCTTAGTCAGTCGCAGGTTGCACGCATTAAGGCCTCTCTGCTTGAGTTCTTTGGTCAGGATCTTGCGGCCAAATATCTGCAGTATCGCTCAGTGACCAGTGGCCCGGTGGCAGTGGGCTGATTGGTCAATACTCGGAGAGTTTGCTAGCATCCTACACATTTCGCCCCGCTGACTGCGAGCGGAGGCGTCATTTCGCCGATTGCTTTTAAATATTGCCACTAACTTGTTTTAAAATTATGCAGGTGCTGCTGTATTCTTGCTTCCAGGGGTGAGCTGCCGGCTGGGGCTGATCGTGTTCTCGTGGGCTCCCAAGGCAGCGGGCGCCATCTTAGCTTGGGCTGAACTTTCCATCACAGCCCTGCCACTCCCCCGCCGCTCCGCCCCTATTTAGGAGCGCGCTTTCCCTCTCCCTTCGTGTCTGACTAGTGGCCCGGTGGCAGTGGGCTGATTGGTCAATACTCGGAGAGTTTGCTAGCATCCTACGCATTTCGCCCCGCTGACTGTGAGCGGAGGCGTCATTTCGCTGATTGCTTTTAAATATTGCCACTAACTTGTTTTAAAATTATGCAGGTGCTGCTGTATTCTTGCTTCCAGGGGTGAGCTGCCGGCTGGGGCTGATCGTGTTCTCGCGGGCTCCCAGCGGCAGCGGGCGCCATCTTAGCTTGGGCTGAACTTTCCATCACAGCCCTGCCACTCCCCCGCCGCTCCGCCCCTATTTAGGAGCGCGCTTTCCCTCTGCCTTCGTGTCTGACCAGTGGCCAGGTGGCAGTGGGCTGATTGGTCAATACTCGGAGAGTTTGCTAGCATCCTACGCATTTCGCCCCGCTGACTGCGAGCGGAGGCGTCATTTCGCTGATTGCTTTTAAATATTGCCACTAACTTGTTTTAAAATTATGCAGGTGCTGCTGTATTCTTGCTTCCAGGGGTGAGCTGCCGGCTGGGGCTGATCGTGTTCTCGCGGGCTCCCAGCGGCAGCGGGCGCCATCTTAGCTTGGGCTGAACTTTCCATCACAGCCCTGCCACTCCCCCGCCGCTCCGCTCCTATTTAGGAGCGCGCTTTCCCTCTCCCTTCGTGTCTGACCAGTGGCCCGGTGGCAGTGGGCTGATTGGTCAATACTCGGAGAGTTTGCTAGCATCCTACGCATTTCACCCCGCTGACTGCGAGAGGAGGCGTCATTTCGCTGATTGCTTTTAAATATTGTCAGTAACTTGTTTTAAAATGATGCAGGTGCTGCTGTATTCCTGCTTCCAGGGGTGAGCTGCCGGCTGGGGCTGATCGTGTTCTCGCGGGCTCCCAGCGGCAGCGGGCGCCATCTTAGCTTGGGCTGAACTTTCCATCACAGCCCTGCCACTCCCTGCCGCTCCGCCCCTATTTAAACAGGCAATATGAGGCAGCGCAGCGGATGAGCGCAGCGGGCGCGACGGAGGCGCGCCGGAGTTGCGCCTGAGTTAAGCCCATCTGCGCCCGTCCGCGGCCGATCGGGGCCAGGGGCACGAGATACTACTGGTTCTGTCACGTATTCACCATCTCAGTTATGCCTGCTTTGAGCCCCAGGCTCCATCGACCCCTCCACTATGACCTATCTGATACATCTCGGTCTATACACCCCCCCTCCCCACTCCCTTCCCGGGATTGCATCACATCTAGCCTCACCACCCCCCACACCTCCTTTTTCTTCCCCCTCACTTACGGTTCCTCCCGTTCCTTTATTCAGCACTTCGGCCACACTTCTAAACACCAGGTCTGCAGTCAATCACCAATACGAACTATTCGATTACATCGACTCCCAAGAACCAGATCTCTTATTTTTAACCGAGACCTGGTTCAAGACCGACTCCCTGCCCAACGTGCTTGCCGCTTTACCATCTTCATATTCCGCCATTCGAGCGGACCGCCCAGAAGGCAAGCGGGGTGGAGGAGTGGCCCTAATAGCTCGTACTGATCTTAACTTCCAAGTCCTCCCTTTCCCCCCTATCCCCGATGTTGATCACCTCGTAGCCCGTTCCACCTCCCACCAGGCTCCCCTCACTATCGTCTTAATCTATCGCCCCCCCCAACCCACTCCCTTATTTCTTCCCAATATCCAGACCCTCCTGGCTACCCTGGTTATTAACAATTCATCTGTGCTAGTTTTAGGGGACCTCAACTTTTGGCCTAACGATCCTGCCGAAAGCCTTCAATCAAAGGAGTTTACCAGCCTCATGAATAGTCTGAACTTCTCGCCGCTCATCCATAGTCCAACCCATATACATGGTCATACGCTAGACCAAATCTGGTCACTGAACATCCCATCCACATCTCCCATAATATCTCCATGCTCTTGGTCAGACCATTCCACCATCACGTTCTCCCTTGCTCTAGCGCCCCTGGTCAAACGCCCGCTTCCCAAAAACACCTGGGTTCGGAAATGGGGCAAAAGAGACATGCCTTCTCTTTGCTCAGCTCCGGCCAAAACCAGCCCTGACTTATCCGACCTCGCAGCTACCTCCCAGTTGGCCGCCATCAACAACTGGCTTACTGTGGCGGGTGATGAATTTGCTCCCTTAAGGCGGCTAACAGTCAAACGGGCTCACGCAGCCAATCGCTGGTTTACTCCCGACCTCAAAGCAAAGAAACTAGCTGCAAGGAGGGCCGAGCGAGTTTGGAGAAGAACTTACTGCCCTGCACAAAAGTCTATCTATCTGTCTGTCTTACAAATTTACAAAAATGGCATTCTTGAAGCAAAAACTGAATACTATACCAACAGGATAATGACAGCTGAATCCCAATCGAAGGAAATCTTCTCCACCGTCCATGAACTAGCATCATCCAGTAGAGCCACGGTCACTATCCCCCCTTCCCAGCCCCTCTGCGACTCGCTCAACGAGTTTTTCATTGACAAGGTTGTCAAAATTAAATGCAACATTCCCCTGCCCTCCCCCACATTTGTCAACCCCTCCCCACCCCCCACAACCCTCAAATTGACCAACATTCCACTATTAACCTATGACTCACTCCTTCCTTTGTTTCATCGGGTCAAATGAGGCTCTCCTCTGGATTTTGCCCCGGCTCGTATCCTCAAGGAAATCTACTCAACCTGCCCCACACCACCTCTGACCCTTTTAAATGACTCACTTATACATGGTACTGTCCCCAGCCCACACAAATCGGCGGTTGTTATTCCAATTCTAAAAAAATCTGACGCCGACTCATCCTCCCCTTCCAACTACCGCCCCATTTCCCTCCTGCCTTACCTTGCAAAAGTCCTGGAAACCCATGTTACCACCATTTTGAGCACCCATGTTGAGGCAAATCATTGCCTCTCCCCCTGTCAAGCCGGTTTCCGTCCCCTGCACTCTACGGAGAAAGTGGCCATCTCAGTAATGGACAAACTGCGTGAAGGTATCGACACCAACCTTCCGCAAGCCTTGATACTTCTAGACCTGTCCGCCGCTTTTGACACGGTGGACCACTCCATCCTCCTCAACCGTGTCAGGGCGGCGGGCATAGAAGGCTTGGCCTTCTCATGGCTTGAGTCTTTTCTCTCTGGGAGAGCTCAAGCGGTCCATTTGGCTGGCTTCGCCGCGGCCTCCCGCAAGGTAGAGTGTGGGGTCCCCCAGGGTTCATCACTTTCCCCCCTTTTGTTTAACCGATACATTTTCCCCCTCATTTTTATGTTACAGCAACTGGAGGTCACCGTGTTCAACTACGCGGATGACCTCCAGCTAATTTTCAACATTTCCCACTCATCTTCATCCGCCCTGAACGTCCAGACAGTAATGACGTTCATTCAAGATTGGATGAACTGCAACCACCTCAAACTTAATCCGGACAAGACCAAGCTGGTCCTGACCGGAGGTGGTTGCAGTCCATGGTCCCCCTCCTTCTGGCCCCCTTCCCTTGGTGCCCCCCCACTCCCTGTACCCAAAGTAAAAACCCCTGGGATCCTTCTTAACTCTCAACTCACTGTCCACTCACAAGTTGGATCCGTGGTTTCCTCCTGTTTTTTTTCCCTTAGAATAATCAGGAAAGTCTCCCGTTTTTTTTCTCCCTCTGCTCTAAAAATAATCGTGCTGGCCATGGTTCTGTCTCGTATAGACTATGGCAACGTAGTCTATAACGGGTCCCCTGCCTACGCGATCCACGGCTTGCAACTGGTGCAGAATCAGGCTGCCCGCCTGATCCATGGCCTGCCCAAATACCACCGGACCACCCCACTACTCAAATCACTACATTGGCTCCCTGTGAAAGAACGTGCCCTTTTCAAACTCGGTTGCCTCACCTACCAGGCGAAAATCGGGCACTGCTCCCGAATTCATCTGCTCTGCCATTAAGCCTTACCTCCCAGGCAGAGAACTTTGCTCCAGTCATTTGGCCCTCCTAACCATCCCCCGTTTTAAAAAACAGAAGGCGGGTGGAGCGAGATTTGCTGTCTTGGCTCCTGCCTTTTGGAACTCCTTCCCGGCTACTCTGCGCACCTCTCCTTCTTATCTCCAGTTTCGGAAGGATCTTAAAACCTTCCTTTTTATGCAAGCCTACTCGACTTAAACCCCTTCAGCTGCTGCCGTCCGCTGTTCACCACTAGCGCCATGAAACCGCTGGGTAAACGAGCGCTGTATAAATGTTTTTAAATTCAAATTCAAATTCAATGATATTCGAGTATGGTGAAAAATCCGGCCGTGTCCTTGCCAAACGACTGCAGCAGCAAGGCTTAGTTGACCGCATTAGTAGAATCGAGGATCCTCAGGGGGTTATCCATGATACCCCGGATGGAGTTGTGACAGTTATCTCTGAATTTTATCAGTCTCTATACACTGAGTAAGTTAGGGGCCAAACTGTTGATCTTGAGTTTAATGCCTACATAGACATGCTTAGCAAGTCGAAAATTTCAGATCATAACAATGTGGCTCTAGCCGCACCCATTATGTGGGATGACGTGGAGCTAGCCTTAAAATCTTTGGCTAGCGGTAAGGAAGCTAGTCCTGATTCCATCCCTTTGGAATTTTATAGTACATTCCGGTCTGAGATCCAGGAGGACCTTTTAAAGACTCTTAGGGAAGATCAGCTTGGTAGGATTCCAGATTCTTGGCGGTCTACAACGATTAACCTGTTAAAAAAAAAGATAAACCTGAGCTAGATCCTACCTCATTTTGTCCGATTTCACTAATTAATACGGACAGCAAAAACTTTTTAAAAATGTTGGCAGTTAGACTAGCATCGGTGATATCTCTATTAGTTTCCATCCGCCAACATGGATTTATTCCTGGAAGGGACACGGCGGATCATGTCCGCCGTGGTATAGCTCTCTTTGACTGGCTCTACTTTCACCATCATGCAGTCCTTCTATTTTCGAGATTGGCCTAGGGGCAGAGGCCAATGGGTCTCTCCTCTCAGTCTTAGAACCCAGTTACTATAAAAAAAACGAAGTTCAAGGTTATTTCAGCTATGTATTCAGCCGTGGTATAGCTCTCTTTGACTGGGCCGAAGGCACACGATCCCCGCTTGCAGCAATCCTGTTAGATGCTGAAAAGACATTGGACAGGGTTGCTTGGGGTTTCTTGTAGAAGGTTGTGCATTGGAAGGGGTTTTCCCCAAATTTTATTCATGCCCTACAATCACTGTACATAGCCCCCCAAGCAACCTTGTCAATCTCAGGGGTGGTCTCAAAGCCTTTTGATATTAGCAAGGGCACAAGGCAGGGCTGCCCCTGCTCGCCCCTCTTATTTGCCCCCTATATCGACCCTTTCATAAATAAAATAGAGCTCTCCTGTAATATTCCACCGGTTAAGATCAATGCGTTTGATTTTAAAGCTTTGGCATACGCCGACGATATCTTTGTCCTAACCAGCAATGTGTCACTCTCTTTTTCGGCCATTAAGACCTTGGCGGTAGCCTTTGGTCAACTCTCAGGTTACAAACTTAATGTTCATAAAACCCAGGTTATTCAATATTCGGCCATGGGTCCGTCTGAAGCCCCATTTTGTGCAAAGCGCTTTGTACTTGGGGATTAAAATTAACGCTGCAGTTGAGCAATTACCGGAAATTAATATTTTACCTATTATAGATACTGTGAACTCTACTCTGCGTAGGTTGGATAACCTACATCTTTCTCTATTTGGTAGGAGGAATGTATTAAAGATGCTGATCTTGCCAACATTTTCATATATCTTCAGGACCATACTTCTGGAATTTGCTCATTCTAGTCTCTCTAGGGCAGAAAGATGCTGCAATAGGTTTTTGTGGAGTTACCGTTCTCAATGCAGGGCTGCTAAATGGATGTATCTCCCACTAGGCAGGGGCGGGTGGTCAGTCCCTAATCTATTGTTGTATAGTTGGGCTGCTCTTTTGCAACACCTGGCCTTGCCACTCTTTAGCTTACGAGCTCTACTTTCACCATCATGCAGTCCTTCTATTTTCGAGATTGGCCTAGGGGCAGAGGCCAATGGGTCTCTCCTCTCAGTCTTAGAACCCAGTTACTATAAAAAAAAACGAAGTTCAAGGTTATTTCAGCTATGTATTCAGTTTGGAGGAAGGTGCGTCGGAAATGGTCAATTCCTAATATCAATTTCTATGCACCCCTGGCTGCTGCTAGGCTTTTACCATCTATTTTTCAAGATGCGGTTACAATCAGGTGGAGCTTTCATGGAATTTGTACATTGGGGGACCTAGTTTATGATGGCAACATAGCCTCTTTTTCATATATGAAAGATAAGTATGGATTGGACACTCACAAATTTTTCAAGTATTTGCAGATACGCAGGTATTTAACTCAGGCATTAGAACTTTCCAACTCTGTGTTAATCTCAGGGAGCTTACGCTCTCAAAGCTATACGGCTTTGTTTGACTTGTATTTTAATCCCGCCAAAATATCAAAATGGGGAGGTAGTGGTTTCCATGGGTGTCCAAGATGCGGTCTTACGGCAGCTAATGATATACACATGTTTTTCTCCTGTGTTAAATTAGACTTATTTTTTCAAGATGTTCAATTATTTATCAATAGTTCTCTTAAGATTCCGGTGGTACTTTCTTCGGAATTGGTAATAACGGGGTACAAATCTGACGTGTGTCTGGTTAGATCATCCTATGAGGCAGCGTTTCTGTGTATTTCAATGTCGTTAATTCGTTTGTGTATAACTTCGGAATGGATCAACCCGGTCCCATCCACATTTGTGAATTGGAAAAGCAAGGATCCTAGCCCTCCATACTCTGGAATCAGCAGTGTTCTTACCCCCTGTAAGAGGAGGCGAAAAAGGGGCTTGAAAATATGGGGACCCTTTAGGCTTCGGATGAATAATTAATTGCTTATGGTGCTCTTATTACTTGGGTTTTTCTGTACCCTCTCCTCGTTAATTTATCTAAAAAAAATCCAGAATGTATTGCTCTTATCCCCGCTTTAGGTCCCTTAATGTTAATAATAATATGTAATTATATTCTGAAATGTTTGCCTGGATCAAATTACTGGTTACTTTGTTTTCTTTCTGTATTTTCAAGCTGACCAATTATTTTATTTTATTTTTAAAAAGGAAATGTTTTACTTTTCCAGAGGGGCAAAAGAAATGTAATGCCACCAAAGTAACATGCACGATTTGCCAGGCAATACTGGCCAGAGGAGATCCTAACAAGAAATACTCCTGTGGCACTGCTAGTATGAGCAAGCACCTCCGATCCATGCATCCTGTCAACTGTGCTCAGGAAGAATGTAGAAGACTGCGCCAAAATGTACCTCCACCAATGGCAATACCAAGTACTACTGACGCATCACCTTCAACATCACCACCTGACATACGTCCCCAATTCGTGAAAGTTAGAATGCAGTGCGTGAAGAGTAATCGTTTACTTTGTTATGGGGAGCAATCAGTAGACCTAGTTTGCAGAGCAATTGATAACCATCAATGCTTGTTTTTTTTATTCCCTAAAAGTTCATGGTTTTGTTCGTCCTGTTGACTTTTTTTTCTTTTAAAAAAACCAAAAAAAAATAAAAAAGTTCTAAAAATAACAAAAATATATAAAAGTACAAAAAACAAAAAAAAGCACTTTTCAGAACTAACTACTCAGGTTAAAGAAAGAGCTAAATGTATAGGCTAATGTGTGAAAGTTTACATAAATATATACATACTGCATAATTGACTAAAGAATGCATTTGTCATATATGGTGATTCCATAACTGCAGAACTATTAGGAAGTGCTGTACCATGACACTGTAAGCTCTTTAGCTACAGCGTGCTGAGCTACTTCCGAAGAACAGAGATGCAACATATGTACATAAATATGTTGGAAGTGTGTCCTTCCCTCTGCACTGCTGCTTAAATGGCAGGCATGTGGTGAAACATGCACCCTTGCACCATGGTGCAAGAATATCTGTGTTGTGTGGAGTTTGTTTTTGTGTAGGAAGACACACCTTCCTGCACAAAAACAGTCAGTGAAGGCATTTTTCTCCTGCAATGTATGCTGTGCATTGTAGCGTATATTGTAAGAAAAAAATTAGGAGAAATGAAAACAATTCTGCGGCAGATTTACAAGCTCTCTGCTCAACCAGTACGTCACTTTTTGTGATGTACCAGCTGCGCTGGTGGCTCCTCCATATTTACAAGTAGAGAAAAAGTTACCCTGCGTGACTTTTTCTTTCCTTCTAAATATGGCCCCTTTATACACAGCTCTTTACATATATATATATATATATATTACATCATTCATGACATGGTTAGTGACATCACTGATGACATCTCATACGACATCAATTATGACATCACTGATGACAGCATCCAGTGAATGTGGTTTGGTTTGTTATTTAAATATGTATTATATATATGTATATATATATATATCCAACACTCGTGTTGCCTGCAGAATGCGGAGCCCACACGAGTACTTCAATTCCAGCAAACATCTTTATTTGAAGGACAGCAGAGGAAACAGCAAGGTGTCTCGCATTATAAACAAAGTCCAACCCGACGCGTTTCGTGACAACCACACTTCATCATGGGCTTCTGGGCTTTCAGGTAAATGCAACAACAGTTTCATCAACACCTTTTCAAATATCCTGACACCCCGCCCCACGGGGGCGTGGCCATCCGCATGGCCTCCTGGTAGTCGTAGTGTTGATGTTATTACTTCAGTGAGTCGTCGAGTCTTCCTGATTATCAAGAAAATGAGCCCCAAGTGGAGTTGCTGAGAACACTTATGTCGCTTCAGCCGCCTTCTCACTCCTTCAAACAGCTGTGTACTCGTTCCTTTAGCTACCGCGTCTTGTGGCGCTCCAGCGGGTCTTCACAGCAATGCCGCCAAACAATCCAACACTCGTGTTGCCTGCAGAATAGGGAGCCCACACAAGTACTTCAATTCCAGCAAACATCTTTTTTTGAAGGACAGCAGAGGAAACAGAAAGGTGCCTCGCATTATAAAGAAAGTCCAGCCCGACGCGTTTCGTGACAACCGCACTTCATCATGGGCTTCTGGGCTTTCAGGGAAGTGCAACAACAGTTTCATCAACACCTTTTCAAATATCCTGACACCCCGCCCCACGGGGCATGGCCATCCGCATGGCCTCCTGGTAGTCGTAGTGTTGATGTTCTTACTTCAGTGAGTTGTCGAGTCTTCCTGATTATCAAGAAAATGATCTCCAAGTGGAGTTGCTGAGGACACTTATGTCGCTTCAACCTATTCTCCACTTGGAGCTCATTTTCTTGATGATCAGGGAGACTCAACGACTTTATCTGAAAGTAAAAAAAGCCCAAACATTTAAATAAAAATAATGGGGCAACACTTATATAATGTAAACATAAGGAATGAGTGCTTATGATAAAGTAAAATAAATGTGGTCCAATGCGTGATACCAATGAATACATTTTTTTTTTGCATTTCACCCATATGATGAAAATAAATGACTCAATAAAAATATTTTGAAAACATGAACATTTTTCTTTCGAGGCTGGTTTGAAGAATTATACATTTAATAAAAGAACATAGTACTCTACGCTAAAGGAGAAAAGTCAGCACATTTATGATTCAATAGAAAATAGAATAATATTTTAAAATATCTTTACAGTCAACAAACTCGTAAGCAGAGCACATAGTTTAAGTTAAAAACACCCACTTGGGAGGAGGAGCTACGCGCGGATCCAAGATGGACGCGTGAGCACAGGGCTCCCGAGACCCTTTCCACCTCCCGCATTTATCCTGCCACATATCCTGATTTTGACGACGGGTTCTATTAGCTGATGCCCTGCTGACATGATATCTTTTTTCAGAAATTGATTTGGCCGCTGGGAACCGGACTCTCTGCATCTTGGAACTTTGTGGCCTACACAGACGAATCTCCGCGGCATCGAGTCTTCGAAGTACCCAGGTGGCAATTGAACAACAACGGTCATTGAGATCTTTCCGTCACCCCTGAGGTACTTTCGGTTTCGTTTTTGGTCATCATCCCCTGCGACTCGCTGTCTGTTGTGACTGCTGGCCTGTGCCCTGCTGCTGGCCCCGTACCTCTTCTTCTTTCGCCCTCATCCCTGACTTTACTGGTCGGTTCTGCGGAGAGCCATTCTCACCAGATCTCAAACGGCCCGACTGGGCTCGCTACCCAATATGGCGGGCAGGTCGGACAGTGAGAAGAGGGCCACCAGGGGTGCATTCTGAGAGGGTGTCGCCCAATCCAATACTATTGATCGCTTCACCCACCCGAAGGGATCCCCTGGTGGAGCGGGTAAAGTCTTGGATGAGAATGGGGATGGCTCTCCTGTAACGGAAGACTTGACATTGCGGGATGTCATGGGCGTCATTGTCAGTGTGAAGACCATGATGGGTCAGCAATATGAGACCCTGGCTTCAAAAATAGACACTGTGGCGATTGAAGTCAACCTTATCAGAACGGACCTCGCAAAGACCAACGAGCGGGTCAAGTCGCTGGACATTAAGACTGCAAGTCTCACGACAGATGTCTCTGATCTACAGGCGGAGGTTCGTAGTCTCTGATCATCAAATGACTTGTTTGCCCGTCGGCTGGATGACTTCGAAAGCCGGGCCAGGTGCAACAACGTTCGCATTATAGGTGTCCCGGAAAATTCCTCGGAGCTCTCCACGGATCTTTTGGTGGAGGACCTTGTGCTGCATCATCTCGTGCCTAAGGGACTCAGCAATTTATTTACCGTGGAACGTGCCCACAGAGTCCCGGGTGGTAGGCCTAAACTGGGCGCCGCACCAAGACCTATTATAGGCAGGATCTTTACTTTTCGGGACAGAGACGCTATCCTGCAAGCATCACGCACCAATGGACCCACTAAATTTGACAATGCGTTGATCAGTTTTTATCCAGACTTTATGCAAGCAGTGCAAAAACAACGCATGAGCTTCACTGGTGTGAAAAGGCACCTCAGAGACATGGGACTAAAGTACGCCATGCTGTTCCCGGCTCGCTTGAGGATCGAATACGAGGAGCGTGCGCTCTTCTTTGATCGCCCGGAGGTTGCCAGTGACTGGCTTAATACTTTTCCTGCACACCGTGATCGACAGGAACAAACAAAGGGAGCTGAAGGTGGCCTGGAGGAACGGGTGGAGTGAGTCACTACCGGTGTGCCACCTATATGGACTTACAGCGGGGGTTTGACTATTCCTAAGTGCATGAACTGTTGATAACCCGGGGGTGGGAGGGCTCGGGATTCTTCCTCCTCTAAGGGGTCTTTCTCTCTCTTTTTGTAGATTAGTTTAATGGGGCGACAGGCACACTGCAAGTTGGGGTGGCTTTCAGGTCTAACGCAGGGGTGCAGGGTGGGGGGGGGTGTTCTAGAGGTTTTCCTGGGGGTGGGGGGGGCTTTTTGTTTCTGTGTTTATTCCGAGGTTCTATTTCGCTGCACACTTTGACCACTGTGCCTGTTTCTTTATGGGGGGAGCACAGCTCTCGTTTCTGGAATGGGGGTAGGGGGCTGCGGGTGCTGAGTTGGAATGTTAATGGTCTGGGTGATAGGATCAAGCGGGGAATTGTTTTACAGTATCTGAAACGTCTTTCACCTGATATAGTGTTACTGCAGGAGACACATCTGATAGGGAATGCTTGCCAGGTGCTGAATAGAAGGGGATACCGTTTGGTGGCACATTCAGGATTCACTACTGGGTCTAGGGGGGCGGCCCTTACGGGTCGCTGGAAGGGGAAGACGATCTCTGTTCTTTCTGTGTACGTCCCACCAGGTTTACAGTCCGTCACGCTTTCCGATCTGGGTAGAGTGGTATTGAATTTCCCTCTGGGCATGTTGGTGGTTGGTGGGGACTTTAACTCAGTTGTGTGTGGTAGCGAGGATCGTAACCCCCCGGACTCTTTTGAGATCACAGTTATGGATGAGCAACTTCCTGGATGCGCTGGGTTTAGTGGATTGCTGGAGGCACCTGCACCCTGGGCAGGCACAATTTACCTTCTATTGGGGAGCGCATGGGAGTCTCTTGAGGCTCGATTATTTCCTGGTGCCTGCGGTGCAGATGGTCTCTGTGAGGGAAATTCAACATCTTGCCAGGGGGGGATCTCGGATCACTCTCCTCTCTGGCTTACGATTGATGTACAACTGAGGGCAGGGTTGCCCCAATTAACCCCTGGCACCTACGCAACCCGAAAACCAGGGCTGGGGTGGTCAAATGTATGGACCATTATTTTGCGGAGAATGTTGGGTCTGTGTCCTCTTCGATCTCCCTGTGGGAGGCCTATAAGACAGTTGCCCGGGCTCAAGCCCTTTCCCTGATTGCTAGCGCGAGGAAAAGTAAGAATGGTGAGATTGGAGACTGAAATCACGGCTCTGGAAGAAGAGTTGGAATCTGGGGTTACACCTGAGGGTTTGCATGTTTTGGCCCTTAAACAGGCCGATTACAGAGCGCTGGTAGCGGATGCGGCGAGGATGATGAGTCATGAGCAGCAGGAGCGCTTGTATGATGTTGGTGATAAGGCCGGGAAGTTGATTGCGTGGCTGGATAAGAGAGAAAGGTTGAATCGTGTGGTTCCTGTTGTGGAAAGAGAGGACGGTGAACGGGTTGTGGACCCAGATGAGATAGTCGCGGTGTTTGCTCAGCACTTTCGCGCCGGTCTCGGACAGGCCGGAGGAGGATTCACATTTGCTACTTAGAGATATCGCACTGCCTAGCCTTTCGGAGTCAGACAGGGAGCTTATGGAGGTGGATTTTTCTACTGATGAAATAGCACTTGCAATCCGCTCCCTTCGCTCAGGGAAGGCCTCTGGCCCGAATGGTATCCCGATAGAGCTGTACAAATTGTGTCCAGACAAGATGGCGCCTCATCTTTGCCAAATGTTTTTGGAATCACGAGATCTCGGAGTTCTTCCCCGGGATCAGAGATTGGCGTCCATTGTCGTCATTCACAAAGATCGGAAGCCTTGTGATCAATGTTCATCATATAGGCCGATCTCGCTTCTGAACGTGGAGCCAAAAATTTTGGGGAAACTTTTGGCGAATCGTTTGATTACGGTGATCAGTGATTTGATTCACCCTGATCAGTCCGGGTTCATTCCTCATCGGAATACGGCTCTCAATCTTTGCCGCCTTCATGGTGTACAGGCAAGGGCGGGGTCACTTCGTGAGCCGGCCATCTTGGTCTCTTTGGATGCCTCAATGGCCTTCGACACGATAGAATGGCCGTATTTGTGGTCAGCCCTCGCAAAATTCGGTTTCGGTCCTAATTTTATTGGCTGGGTCAAACTTCTTTATGAACAACCACTGGCCCAAGTGGTGGTCAATGGTAGGGCCTCGGAGCCTTTCATCCTAGGAAGAGGCACACGACAGGGCTGCCCGTTATCACCGCTCCTCTTTGCGCTTGCTCTTGAGCCGCTTGTCGCGTGGCTTCGGTGGGAGCCGTCGCTTAAAGGCATTAGTTGGTCCTCTGACTTTGAGGACTGTATATCATTGTACGCCGATGATATTCTGTTATACCTTACTTCCCCTCGTAAGTCACTAGGAGTGTTGTTTGACGTGTTACGCTCTTTTGGGAGGAACTCGGGTTTAGCCATCAATTGGGCTAAGTCCTGCATTTACCCGCTCACTGAAGAACTGCCCCTGTTGCCCCGTGTCTGTCCAATACCGGTATCGCGCGACGGCTTTAAATACTTGGGGATTTATAATTCCTTGGACTTAGCCATACGGTATGAGAGGAATCTGCTTCCGCCACTCCGCCGGCTTCGATCGGACGTCGCAGCGTGGTGCGGTTTGCCGCTGTCCCCGGTTGGGAGAGCGGCCCTGTTTAAGATGATGTCCCTCCCTCGATTTCTGTACACTCTCCAAAATACGCTTGACTTGGTGCCTGCTTGTTATTTCCGGGAGATCGAGGGCCTCCAGAGGAAGCTGGTGTGGGGCGGGCGAACTCGCATTACAAAGGCGAAATGGACTTTGCCCTGGTACGGCGGTGGTATAGCGTTGCCCGATATAAAACGGTACTACTGGGCATCGCAACTGAGTGCGGTCAACCACGCAATGTATGGTCCGGTTCCGAATCCGACATTTGAGATGGATAAATGGCAGCTGCCCGGGAGGAGACTATAATAGGGCGCTCTACTCTAGATCAGCGGGGAAAAATCTTACCGGTCCCACTGGGGTTGCGGTACAAGTGTGGGGCGCTGCGACTGCTGCCAAGGGATGGACAGACAGGCTGACCAGAGCCACTCCGCTTTATGCGGCGGAGCGACTGGGCTGTCTTTGGACGACGAAGGGGTTTGACAAATGGGATCTTATTGGCATTAGTAGGGTAGGAGACCTCTGGGTCAAGGATAGGATCAAAACCTTCGTGGAACTTCAACAAGAGTATAAACTGGGCGATAAAGAGCACTTCCGGTATATACAGGTTCATCATGCACTTGAATCCGTCTTCCCAGCCGGTACCGCTATCCCAGAGTCCTCTCCCCTGGAAGACAGAGTGCTTGACGGGTATGTCCCTGAGAGTGCCATCTCCCTCATTTATAAAAAGCTCATCAATGACCGCTCGGATCTTCTTGTACAGCTTCGTGGGGTCTGGACTGGTGCCGGGCTGGAGCTTGATGACGAAGATTGGTAGGCCGCGATATCATCCCCTAAGGAAGTCGCGATACCGGCGCATCTCCGGCTGGTGCAATTGAAGATTTTGCACCGCGTGTATGTCACGGGTCCATGCCTGATGCGTATGGGTTACTCTATGGATGGGTTGTGTAGGCGCGGCTGCGGTATGCTTGCTACTTTTCTTCATATTTTGTGGGAATGTCCGGACATAGTGGTGTATTGGAGATGTGTGCATGAGGTTTTGAAAGAGGTTACGGGTGTTTCGTTATTGCCTGAGGCCAGAAGGTGCCTGTTGAATGTGTGGGAGTCAAACGATTATAGCATAGCGCAGACTCAATGGGCCACCCTCGGCAACATGATAGCGAAAAGAGACATAGCCCAGCTGTGGGGGTCTCAAAGGGCACCTCTGGTTTCAACCTGGGAGGAAAACATGGATTGGTGCATGTTCAGAGAAAAAACTGTGTACATCGCCCGTGGAAGACCTAAGAAATGGGGGAGGATATGGGGTCAATGGAATTCATATCATGGAGAGATTTGCACCCCCCCTTTTGTAGAAACCAATGATATTCCTCTGTCCCCATGACCGGGCATTCCATACATCTATAGCATATTGTATTTTACTTGCTTGTTCACTCCCGACCCCTTCCTTCCCTCCTCGTGTTTCCATATCCTTTTCACATCTGCCTTTACCTGGGTCGCTCCCCCTGCTATCTGAGACAGCCAGATACAAATGTCACCTCGGAATTTTGTTGTTATGTTTGTTTTTCAAAAAATATAAAATGTGAAACCTTTCATTTATCCTCCTATCATCACAAGAACATCGTGTGGGCATATTATATCGCTGCCGAACCCCCGGGTTGTCGGCTGATGAGCTGTGTACTATTTTTGATTTCGATATTTACTGCTACTGGCCGGCCCCTGTGGTTGTAGGTCTGTATTTGTATTGCTTTTTCGAAATAAAGGTTTTAAAAAAAAAACAAAAAACACCCACTTGACAGCCAATTAGCATTCAGCGCGTGATCGGAAGGGTGCTCTTATGGTACAATGACAATCCTCGCACACTCTACAGATCCACTGCGCCCATAGATATATAAATGACTTTAAGTGTAATTTTCTCAGGAACTACTGAACAGATTTACACCATTTAAGCAAAAGGCACAAGTCTGAACTGAGGACTACCTCTTTGGCAAATTTATTGCAATTCCGTTCAGCCGTTCGGGCTGTAGCTGTGGCTAAAGGTCCTATAGGAAATTGCATGGCAAAAACGCGTTTTGGGACCCCCCATTTTTTTCGGCCCCCACTTGACTAATCACCCTGAAACTTTCAGGAGAGGAGCGGACGAGAGCTGGCCAAATGTTTTGACAATTACGCAAAGATTCATCAATCAGCGCCAAAGTTATTGGGAATAGTATGTTGCAGATTTCCTATGCATAATAGGTCCATTACCTACTGGCAACCGCCAGTAGGTATATATATATTCACTGAAAAAAACATAGGTTTCCACATGTTATAGTTAGCTTGACATTCCACTAATACAAAACCATTGAAATTCCCCTGTTATAGTTAGTTCAGCTAACTATAACTCGCGCGCCCGCAATGCACTGCTGATGACTTCACATATTACATCATTCATTACATGGTCAACGACATCACTCATGACATCACTGATGACATCTCAATTGACATCACTGATGACATCATCCAGTGAATGTGTGTTTTTCTGAAAAATTATTTTTTTATATATGTGTATCTAAAGGTCGATGGAAGAATAAATGGCTAAATAAGTGTCTAAATGGATGTTTTGTTTGTAAAATTGATTGTATAACTGACTTATTAAGTGTATCTTAGTGAATACATTTATTAGTGAGTAATGTTTAAATATGTAAATATCTGTATCAGCGTCTCACTTTGTGTATAAGTGGCTGCATATGTTGGTGAGTAGCTACATGAGTGTCTATATGGGTTATTAGTTGGTTTTTTGAGTGTCTGTATGGTTAGGTGGGGGATATTACTTAGTGCACAGACGCATAAATGACTGACTCACTGTTTTTATGTGTTTTGAAGACAGCATGTGTGCAGGAATGTATGGGTGGATGAGTGTGTGTATGGGTGTGTTAGTGAGCGAATGACTGTCTCAATAGTATCTTTGTGAGTAACTACATATGTTTTAAACTAGTATATGTGAGTATTGATGTATATAAGTGAGTATATGTGAGAGTGAGAGATTGGAAGAGTTCCTGTATAAATAAGTATGTGTTTCTATAAGTGATTGTTTAAGAGAGTAAGTATGTTTACGTTTCTGTAGAAGTAAGTGTAGTGGTGTGTGTATAGCTCTATATGCAAGTAAACAGATGTTTGATTTGCATGTGTGAGTATGTGTGTGAGTAACTCTATGGATGAGTGTCGGCGTGTAACAGCATGTATGAGTACATATGATGAGGGAGTACATGTATGAGTGACTATATAGAACTGTTGGTGAATGAGTGGATGTGTATGTAGATGTTGGAATTACTGAATAGGTTGTTGTAACTGCTATTGCTATCTCCATTTTTGTGAAAATGTTAGCTTCTATTTTTGAATGTGTGTATAAAAGGTTATTAGGGTGAGAGGAGGTCTGCCACTCTTTCACAAGGATGATGTCATCAGTGATGTCATTTGAGATATCATCAGTGATGTCATGAGTAATGTCACTGACCATGTCATGAGTGATATTATATGTGACGTCATCAGCAGTGCATTGCGGGCGCACGAGTTATAGTTAGCTAAACTAACTATAACGGGGGAATTTCAATGGTTTTGTATGAATGAAATGTCTAGCTAACTATAACATGTGTGAAACCTATGTTTTTTTCAGTGAATTTCTAAGGTTTTTGAATGCTAATTCCTAACTATAACGTGGCTGAAAGCAATGGTTTTTTCAGTGAATTTTAAAGGTTTTTTAAATGCTAATTCCTAACTATAACAGTGCTGAAACCTATGGTTTTTTCAGTGAATTTCAAAGGTTTTGTAAATGATAATTTTTAAATGTATTAATTGTTATATTTTTTTATACTGATTTACTACATTGTTTTAAAGAATTTATTTTTAGATATTTTATTTTTTAAATTACATTACATATTTTTAATATAAATTGAAAACAATATGTTTGTAAAAATAATGAAATTGTAATTTTTATTTTTTTATTTTATATATTTTTTAATTTATATATATTTTATATAGCAGGCAATGATATCCTATGGAAGGAAATTCAAGTTACTGATAAGTAAGGTTAAAATGACTTTTCAGGATCAGTACTGGGCTGAAAGATGCAGCACTGAGGTCTCTCCTGATAACAGGTGAGTAAATTGGAATTCGTAGTTCGGCTGATTTTAGAGGAATTTTTTTAAGTTCCAAAACTCCACACTTAGAAGAATTTCCAAGTGAAACCAGTCAATGTTAGCCTACGGAAGGAAATTCAAGTTACTGTAAGTATGGTTAGAATTACTTTTCAGGATCAGTAGTGGGCTGAAAGATGCAGCACTGAGGTCTCTCCTGATAAAAGGTGAGTAAATCGGAATTCGTAGTTTGGCTGATTTTAGAGGAATTTTTTACAGTTCCAAAACTCCACACTTAGAAGAACTTCCAAGTGAAACCAGTCAATGTTAGCCCATGGAAGGAAATTCAAGTTACTGGTAAGTACGGTTGGAATTACTTTTCAGGATCAGTACTGGGCTCAAAGATGCAGCACTGAGGTCTCTCCTGATAACAGGTGAGTACATCGGAATTCGTAGTTTGGCTGATTTTACTTCGGTCCAGTATATATAGAGCCACTTTCCGACACCATCCCCACCCTTCACCAATGTGCAAACATGCCCTGTGACACATTATAAGTTGGGGAAATAATCCCCTTCAATCCTGAGGGTCCCTAGGGTCCAACTAGCCCCCTAGGTACATCCAGTAAGCACACACATTCATCAACTGGAGCCAAAGTTATTCCAAATAGAATGTTGCGGATTTCCTATGGATAATAGGTCCTAACTATAACTACCTATATATATATATATACATATATATTACCTGCTGGCGGTCGCCAGTAGGTAGTTATAGTTAGGATTGTTTTCCATAGGAAATATGCAACTTTCTATTGGGAATAACTTTGGTGCCGGTTGAGGAATCTGCCTGTAATTTTCCTTAAATTTGCCTCGCTGCGCTCCGCTCCTTCCCTGAAAGTTTGGGGGGGATTCGTCAAGCGGGGGCCGAGATAAAAGGGGAGTACCAAAACGTGTTTTCCCCATGTTAATTTCCATAGGGCAGTTGGACTCACTTTTAGCCCGACCGGCTGAATGGATTTTCACAAAACTTGGCAAAATTGTAGGGACTGGTAGCCGGATGTGCCTTTGCTATGTCTCAAGATATGTGCTCCAGTGGATTTTGAGTAATTTAGGTTAAAAAAAATATATATATCTATAAGCGCGCCCCGGTACGCGCACCGGGGCGCGCTCCAACGCGCTACGCGAGTTCGCGAGCGGAAAGCAGATTGACTCTCGGGTGTCTGTCAACATTCCAAACAGTCCGGAGCGGCCGCCATCTTGTGTCTCGGTAGGATCGAGACACAAGAGATGGCAAAAACAAAGGGGGAAATGACCAAAAGGGGGCAGGGTAGACCTCCCCTGACCCCTTAGGTTTGATGTGGGGGCCATAAAAGGGGCACGCGGGGCAAAAAAAAAATTTTAGTTTTTCGATTTGCACGGGGGGAGCGCCCGGTACGCGCACCCCGGAGCGTCCCGGGGAGCGTACCATAGGGAAAAAAGAATGACAGAGTTTTTAAAAAATGTAGCATTTTTTTATAAATTGGAGGTAGTTCTAAAAAGAACAGTTTTTTCTATTCTTTTGTTGTTTTATAATTTTTTTATTTCTTTGGGGAACATTTTTTACTTTTTTTGTATTTTATGAACAATTTTATATTTTTTTGTACTTTTTATGGGGACAAACAAAAAACAGGGAATTGTAAACGGCTCAACTGGAGCAAAAAAACAAGGAAAAAATTAAGGTTTGTTTTTGCACTTGTGGTTGTCTCCAGCACGGTTAATCAGTTTAATACTTTGCTCTCCATAGCAAATTGTAGTACCGCAAAATTTACAAACTATTTTAAAATCTCCAAACTGGGGTTGGATATTTGTGACCATCTCCCTTGTTTCTGGACCCGAAGGAGTGGGTTGTTTACTTTAGGAGGTGCTGGGAGAAGATTGGGGAGGGTTTCTGGTCAGTTCTCTGACCTCTGCCGCAGCATAGTTGTTTGGGTGCCGGCGTTGCATGTGGCGAATCATAGTAGTGTTGCCAAAAGAATACTTTTTGGCAGGGTTCCCCATGGAAAGTACAGTGCCACAGATCAGACATGTAACTTTTGGAGCATTAACTTTCTTTAGGCCCCTTGGGATTTTAAAAAACTCCCAGACAATGTGCTCCTTTGGCTTATATGGGGTATTATCTTCTTCAGGCAGGAACCGCCTCTCCTCCTCCTCCTCTTCCTCCTCCACCTCTTCTTCTTCTCCACCACTGTGGTGTTCTGGTGGTCCTTGTGGTGGTGGTGGTGGTGGTTGAGATGCTCCTGCTGCTGCTGCTACGTAGCCATTTCTCAGTACAAATAGGTCTGCAAACAGGTCTTCCTCAGTCAAAGTACAAAGTGAGAATGAGGAAAAAAGGTGGGGGCTTTCATCATTCGGAAAAAAAACTGTTCTGAACCAATGAAAAGTGCTATTTTCAGGTCACATGACCAGACGGGCTTACGCTACGCGCCCCGGGGCGCTTATGTAGCGCGATCGTATGCGCTCGGGTGCACTTACGCCGTGCGTATCACGCGGACGCGGCTACGCGATACATCACAATGATGTTTTCGTTCGTGGCAATAGAGCAAACGGGACGCTCACCAGTACGCGCACCGGGGCGCGACGCAAGACTGCTCTTTCCGGTGCGCACACCGGTCCGCGCACCGGGAGCGCTCCAGGGCAACAAAAAAAAATGAAGAATATACATTAAAAAAATAGTATTACATAAATATACAATATAGGATTCATTATAAAAAATATTATATTTGATAGCAATAGAAATTTGCTAATAAAAAACCTTTGAAATTCACTGAAAAAAACATAGGTTTGAGGCACTATATATAGTTAGGAATTAGCATTTACAAAACCTATGAAATTCACAGAAAAAACCATAGGTTTCACACCAGTTATAGTTAGGAATTAGCATTTAAAAAACCTATTAAATTCTCTGAAAAAACCATAGGTTTGACACCAGTTACAGTTAGCTGGAAATTTTACTGACCATTGAAATTCCCACGTTATAGGTTAGTTGGACTCACTATAACTTGCGCACCTGCACTGCACTGCTGATGACGTCACATATTACATCACTCATGACATGAGTGAGTCCAACTAACTATAACGTGGGAATTTCAATGGTTTTATGCCAGTAAAATTTCCAGCTAACTATAACTGGTGTCAAACCTATGGTTTTTTCAGTGAATATGTATATATATATATATATATCCAACGTAGTTCTCGGCAAGAAAACAAGCCACTTGTTAACGGCGGGCAACACGGCAGGGAATGCCACTCCCACATATACCAACTTAATCCAGCTATGGACGAATAAATAAATCCACTGGAGCCATGGCCACAATTCATAAACGGACTGTTTATTCTCGACTTTCGGGCAGACCCGACGCGTTTCGCAGTTACCTCACTGCTTTGTCAAGGGGACAATATATATATATATTTACACACACATAATCATTCACTTCGATCCCCACTAACACTATCTCTCCTAATTTCATACATCATTCACTCTATCATTCATTCTACTGTTCCTTGCAATTATAGCACATAGATGGTCAAATCGGGATGTTCATCCGGGTAGTTGGTTTTAGCTACGGGTCCTGGTGTAATGAGGACAGTAACCGTATTCCAGGAGACATACGCCGACGCGCGTTTCGGTGACCGGCCAATAAGGCCGCACCTTCGTCAGGGCAAGGGGCAGTATACTTGGGCGGGCACAAAGATAAAAAACTCTGCAATATAGAAGCAAACCAAGAATCATTTTACTATTCTGTTTAACCATGTATGTATTCAAGATACCGTTCTTTTTCAAAGCAACAACAAGTTTTTGTTGTGGGGATCGAAGTGAATGATTATGTGTGTGTAAATATAGGCTGTTACTGGGTAGGACGAATTGTTGTGACATTTTTGTTCCCATATCTGTCTGTCTTATTTATGACCTACATGTATCTATGATATATCAAAAAAAATATATATTTTTCCAAAAAAAACCTTTTTAATTCTTATTATCAGAAAATAAAAATAAAAAATATATTTTCTAAATACTTGAACTGCTCAGTCTTCTTGATTTGACCATGTGATTGTTTTATGTTTTGTCAACCCCTAGGTTAATCACCCCTCCAAATATATCAGTTAGGACCCCCCAGTTAGGGCCTATATATCTTGAGGCAGGGTACTATTTTCTTCTATTTGAGGCTTTAAAAGGGCCCGCCGTGCAAAAAAAACAACAAAAAAAATTCGTGGGGTGCGCCCAGTACGCGTACCCGAAAGCGGTCTGGGGAGCGTACTATAAGGAAACAAGAATGATTGACTTTTAACTCATTGTATGTTTATCAATTGTTCGTTTTGTTGGGGTTTTTTTTGTTTTTTTTTATTTACGTAGCTACATGTAGGTACAAATGCAGAGTCTATAAATTAATAAACGCCGTCTCCTTTGTAGATATCTTGCTTGTTGTTAAAGAAGTTATTGTGGTATATGGAATTCATACCATAGTCTGTCTGGTAAGCCGAAACAACATGGAGGCAGGAGATGATAAAGAGATGTTAAATACACATTGGGGATTATATAGTGGGAGAAAGGAAGTAACTATGAACAAAGTTAGTATGTAACACCAAAAAGTTGGACAGTATATTTAAAGTCTGACTTCACGTGATAATCAATTTGCTACTAGTTTTCAATATACATATAAAAATAAATAATGTGTCAAACAATTTTTGAATTAAGAAATATAAATTTATTTTTCAGATTGTTTTTCAAAATGTAAAAGAAAATCTAAAAAATCATGATCATTTTTTTCTTCATTTTTCAGTAGAAAATCTACTGCATCTACACATTGCACAAGTTCATTGTTTATTGTATCGTCGTAGAAATCCTGGTCAACTTCTGTCTCCTTTTGTTTTTCTGTTTCTGTTTACAAGTTGTTTTCTTGTCCTTCCATTTTGAATTCTGAAAAATGAATTTTTAAAAAATATATCAGTACAGATAGGGCACTGTTGGGTTTCAGTACGGACAGGCAGTTTGGTTATTTAAACAGTGTTTTTTTCTTTGGGCAGTGTATGGTATCAAATTGGAAGTAGAAATATGAAGAAAATTATCAAATAAACTCTTAGTCAATTCTGAATTATACTAGAGAAGTCTAACTCTATCCTTAATTCAGGGCCGGCGCTAGGCATGGGCAGCGTGGGCTGCCGTTCAGGACCTCGCACTTAGCCCACCAGCATGGTGCCACGCACTGGTGATGTGTCCTTTTGTTTTCCTGGAGATCTATCACAAAGAAACGCCTGCAATTAAGGTCTATTGCAGGGGGCCCCCTCCTTGGGCCTCTCATGGATGGTGTCAGGAGGTATAGGGGAGGGAGAAGGAGACGCTCCCTCAATTGCAAGGAGACCATTCACAGACACTGTGGGGGGCCCATTGTCCAGCATTTTGGCGCACCCTCAGTTTTAACTTTTAGACCACAATCAATTCTCACACCTATGAAGGTGTGAGAAATGCGTGTGGATTAAAAGGTAAAACTGTGGGGGCGTCAAAATGCTGGACAATGGGGCCTCCACAGTGTCTGCGAATGTTCTCCTTGCAAGTGGCCACTTATGTAATTTGGAGGGGGCCTCGCGCACGTTCCCTTTTAGCCCAGGGCCTCGCAAATCCTTGGACTGGCCCTGCCATAACTAAAACAGAGAAGTCTATTTTATTCTATAAGTATTACAGAGTGATAGAATATAACTGTCTGAAAATGTTTTTCTAATTAGCTTTCAGTACAGAACATACTTCAGTTTTATAAATAATATCTTACCTTTTAAATATAACTTGAAGTTATCAGTTGATTTTTAGTTGTTCTGCACTTCACGAAGTAGTAGTCAAAATGGCTGTGTTTCTCTCTCTTTGTTTATATATATTCAGGTACATAACCAATCAAATGTCATGATATCATAGTAGAAATTGAAAGTAATATTTTAATTGGTTGTCATTTCCAACACTTCCGATATGTTTTGTGAAGTAATTTACCTCAGGGATTTTAGAGAGTTCTACATGCTAAATGGCTAAATGTTATTCCAACGAAATTTGTGAAAATGGTAGGGATTGGTATGTAGGATGAGCTACTGTGTAATTGGTGAACGTGTCTCCAGTGGTTTTTCTGTAAATTACTTTCCCACCTTTTTTGAGCGAGTGCTTGTCAGTGCGTTTCCCGGTACGCGAACTTGCAGCGTTACGGGTGTCCTCCATTTTGTGTTTCGGTAGAATTGAGATATAAGATGGAGGGTAAATAATGTTCAGAATGGGTAGATTGGGGTACTTTAGACGTATCCTGTCTCCCTAAGTTTTCTGAGGGTGGCTGAGGAGGCTCATATATGTCGAAAAAAAAAATTGATTTCTTCGCGTGGTTAGCTGCCGGTACGCGAACTGGGTAGCGTACCGGGAAGCGAATTTAAGTGAAAATAAGAGAAAAAGGGTATATTCGAAATTTTAAAAGAGTTAACTAAGTTAAGGTAGCTCTGAAAAGAGCTTTTGGGTTCTGTGTAAGTTCTAGAAACTTATAAGTAGGAACCAATACACATTCTTAAATTTAGTATGAAAACTCTGTTCCCCTCATCTGAGAAATGCACGCCATCTCCTCTGTACATATCTTGCATGTAGTAACGCAAGTTATTGTTGTAGATGCAGCCCATTCCATGGTCCCTCATGTAAGCTGAAACAGACTTATTTACATGCTTCCTCGATTTCTCAATTTGTGGACAAAATTGATTGGACCACCTCCATTTTTGTCTTTGGCATATATTGGAATATATCAAGGCAGTTTGAGGAAAAAGTGTCATCAATTGCTCAAAGGTGTCCTTTAAAAGCATTTCCAGACCTACCCCAGTCAAAGTGCACAAATCGTTTCCTCCACAGTGCACTATTATGAGGTCAGGGGTTGGCAAATGTAAAAAGGTTTTCACCAATGGTATCAATTGGTGACATTTCAATCCTCTTCGACCAATCCATTTGATTTCCACATTTTGTAAATTGAGGTGGTGTACATTTCTGTTATCAGCATACCTGTGAGCCCAGTGGATGTAGCTATGTCCAAGAATCCAGACTGAAAACATAGCTAGAGGAGTTTTTGCTGCAGTCAGATGAAGTGTGGGAATGAAATGGCAGTTGAAATAGTGATGTTTGTAATGTAAAAAACTGTGGAGTTTAAGTGCAAATGATTCATTAGCAGTGATTGGTGTATTTCCATTGCTGAAAACAGAACGTTAGGGTGCATGGATGTGTTCTTTGAAAGATGTATTTTGAATGGTTATTTAAAAATGTTGTTATGAAAGATTGCAGTGGATTAGCAGGTGTACTGAGAGTTCAGAGTTCATTTGAAACATTGTTGTGTGAACTTGTGACCATGACAGGTCTGGCAGGCGGTAGTTGCTATGGAAAAGAGGTAGAAAGGGCAGAGGGGGGAAGGGTGTTGATTTGAAAAAAGTGAGGGAAGAGTTTTTATTGGCTGACATGAGAGATATGTGTGATGAATATCAGCGTTTCGGTGCCTTTGTTGGTTCCAGCCTCTGGAGTGCATACCTTTAATTCTGCTAAAGAATAATTGGTGTGTTTCTGAGTCTGTTTTGAATTTCAAAAAGAATTTGTAAAGGTGAGTTATCGTTTATATATTTTAGATAAAGAGTAGTATGCTTTTTTGTGTAAATAAGAAATTCAGCTGTGTATTTAAAATGATGTTTTGCGTCAAGTGTTTGCATTCTGCTTTCAAAGGGGATTTTGGATTCTTTTGGAAAGGGGCGACCACTCGGTCCCCCCGAACGTATGGTGGAGTGCCTCGATCCCCCCGGGAAGCCATTTTTGGGCGGGAGGCGCGTCTCGGCTGGTATGCCCGAAGCGGCGTAGCCGGGGCGTGCTGTTTCCCGCCCTAGAGTGGGCTGGCCTAGACACCGACGTAGCCACCCCCGCCCCCGGGACGGGCAGGGGCGGGTCCACGCCCGCCCTGAAGACGGTTAAAAAGAGACGCAAGACCAGAAGACGTCCTCTTGTTCTTGTGCTCCGAAGCTGCACCTCCTCGCTACACGTGAGCTCGGGACAGAACGAAGAGCCAATTTTGAGCGTTTTGATCTTTTTCTTTGTCTTCCAGATACTTCCTCGGAGAGATGCCAAAGAAAGTCCTAAAGAAAATGTCGACCGACCAGATGGTGCGGAACCTTTGCAAGGAAGTGTCCGAGATAAAGAAACGGTTGGCGGAGCGAGACGGGGAGGAGGGTTCGGGCCCTGCGCCGGCTGGGGGTAGACCTAAGAGACCGAAAAGGGTTCCAGCCGGTGGAGACGTCCCGGTTCCCTCCGCACCGCTCGAGGCGCCGACCCCAGTCCCAATGGAGGGAAATCCAATTCCCGTTGTCGTCACCCCGTCACCCAAGGATGACATGCCCCCCGAGCTGGCGGCACAGCTAGCAGCTTGGTTGGGGGATAGTAATGATGGCGCCACGGCTGCCGAAGCACAGGCGCTGATAAAAGGGCTTCGTGAGAAGAGAGAGGCAGCTAGAGTGGCTGCGCCATTGGCGGGGATAGACAAGCCGCAAGCGGCGGAAGCTGCGTCCAGTTCAGGTAAGCGGCCATTGCCGATTGCAAGGGACGAGTCAGCACCCTCTCGTAGAGAGAGATTGGGACAACATGTGCCTTTAGCCATAAAGGAAAAGATCTGGGCAGGGGAATACGTGAATATATTTTCCTTGCTTGTTGATCATTATGATGTGGAGCATGTGAAGAGTCAGAAGGACTTAATGCATCCGAGTGTTTGGCGCGCAAAAATGGCCGCCTTTAAGGTAAATGAGAACATTGGCAATTGGGGCAATGCATGGGGTATTTTTACATCGATTTTGGGGGAACGTAGGCCCGAGTTGCTCCCTGAGTTCCCCGTTTATCAATCACGAATTATGGGTTACTCGACAACGTATCAGGGTAACCATTGGTTTTGTTACGACAATCTGTTCAGGAAAGAAAAGGAACATAACAAGAGTTTGACTTGGGATTGTTACGATTCTCTAACATGGGATAAAATGAAGGAATCGGGAATGTTAAGAATGCCATTGGCCGGGAGCAATGTTGTTGATTACTCCCGCCAAAATGTAGGGACGCCCTTTCGACCAGGGACGAGCACCGACGACCAGTCGAGGCCCGCGGGCAATACAGGGAGAAAGGGTTTCTGTTTTAATTTCAACAAGGGGAAATGTACCAGGCCTCCGGGGTCGTGTAAATTCAAACACGAATGTAGTACGTGTGGATCATCCCATCCTGAGTCATCGTGCAGAGCCAGAACGAGTGAGAATGGGGGTAAGGGAGGCGCCAAACAGGTCTAAGCTAGGCCGAGGGGCGCCTTTACCAACCCCGATTGATACCCTGGCAATGATTCCCTGGCTCAGCGACTACCCGGATCGGACTTCTGCCGGGGTGCTGCGGAACGGTTTTACACATGGTTTCCGCATCCCGGTAGGGGACTTTCTGGGTGTAGGGATGTGCAAAAATCAACTTTCCGTTTTACAACATACATCTGTAGTGCAAGAAAAAATCCAGAAAGAGGTTAGCCGGGGTCGGGTCGCCGGCCCGTTTAGTGTGCCCCCGGTACCAGATTTCGTTTGTTCTCCGTTAGGGGTAGTCCCCAAGAAGGACCCAGGTGAGTTTCGTTTGATCCATAATCTGTCTGCTCCCCATGGTCTTTCGGTGAACGACGCAATTGATCCAGAAGTTTGTTCGGTGCGATACGCATCGTTTGATGAGGCGGTAGCCATCTTGAATCGCCTGGGGCCCGGGACGCTGATGGCGAAATCAGACATCGAGTCAGCGTTCCGGTTGCTCCCGGTACACCCAGACGATCAGCGTCTGCTGGGATTCGGGTTCCAGGGGTCATTCTACATGGATAGGTGTATGCCAATGGGATGCTCTATATCATGTGCTTACTTTGAACAATTCAGTACTTTCCTACAATGGGTGTTCACTAAGAAAACGGGTTTCCGAAATGTAATGCATTACCTTGACGACTTTTTGTTCCTTGGCCCCGCCGGAAATCCCGCATGTGCACAGGCCTTAGCTGAATTCCGTGTGTTGATGGGTCATTTTGGCGTACCATTGGCACCGGGTAAAACTATGGGTCCCACGACTTGCCTCGAGTTTTTGGGGATCGAGTTGGACTCAAGGGAGGGGTGTTTCCGTTTACCAGCTAGCAAAATCTTGAAATTCAGGGCAGCCCTCCAAGTATGTTTACATGTATCCAAGGTTACACTACATCAGTTGCAACAATTAGTGGGAAAGTTGAACTTTGCCTTGAGGGTGGTCCCAATGGCTCGCCCCTTTTCCCGCTCAATTGCCCAAGCGATGGTTGGCCTGAAAGAGGGTCATCATCGCACGAGGTTATCGGCCGAGGTCCGCCAGGACATGCGGATTTGGTTAGCATTTCTGGCGGACTTCAATGGCCGAGTCGTCTGGAACAAGCCAGCCGTGTCCTCCGAAGAGCTTGGGTTATGGACAGATTCAGCAGGAAGCATAGGCTTTGGCGCCATCTTCGGTTCAAAATGGTCGGCACAAAGGTGGCCCCTATGGTGGCACGAAAAAGGGCTGACGAGTAATATTGCCTTCCTGGAACTGTTTCCCATTCTGGTGGCCCTGAAAACCTGGCCAGAAGGGTTCAGAGATCATTCTGTTGTGTTCTGGTCCGACAACATGACCGTGGTAGAATGCATCAATAGTCAGGCAGCCCGTTGTAAATTGATTTTGAGGCTGCTTAAAGAAATTGTCCTACTGTGTATGCAACTGAACGTGATATTCAGAGCAAAACATGTCCCAGGGGTGTTGAATCAGGCTGCTGATGCACTGTCTCGTTTTCACATGCAGGCTTTCTCGGGTTTCCTTCCTTCAGCGGACCCAGAGCCGGCACCCTTCCCCGAAGCTCTCTGGTCTCTCGGTGCCCCGAACTTCGTCACCTCGTGGGAGAGAGTCTAGCACCCAGGACAAGGAAGGCATATGAAGGGGCGTTTCAGGCCTATTTAGCCTTTTTAGGGGCAGAGAGAGGGGGACTTTGGGGTCAGGAAGAGTGGGTAGTACTTTTTCTGATGTCCTTACGTAGGGCTGGGAAATCGGTGGCTACGGCCCAAAGGCATCGTGCCGCCATCTCCTTTGTTGCCAGGGCCCATGGCATCCTGGACCCAACAGCGTCTTTTACAGTACAGAAAGCGCTGCGTGGGTGGCAACGTCTTGAGGGTCGCAGAGTGGACATAAGACGACCGATAGGTTTGGATAGATTGTCCCAGTTACTGGCCACACTCCCTAGCACATGCTCGTCCCCTTTCGAGACCTGTTTGTTCCGGACTGCATTTACGCTGGCGTTTCACGGGGCTATGAGAGTTAGTGAGCTAGTTGCAAGGAACAAACAGGATGTGTCGGGGGGCTTGTGCAGGGAACATGTTCGGATCAGGGGTGATGCGATGGTTGTCTCCTTTCTCAGGTCCAAGACTGACCAAGATGGGAGGGGGGACTGCACGATCATTCGCAGGATCCCCGAGTCATCCATGTGTCCGGTACAGTGCTTAGAAGATTACCTAGCACGAAGGGTGGCATCATGGGGGGGGACATTGTTGAGGCATATAGACGCCACCCCGCTGACGAGGTTTCAGTTTCAGCGGGTTCTTGCAATGGCCATTGCCGCAGCGGGCTTGGACCCGGGTGAATTTGGGACCCATTCCTTTCGTATAGGGGCTGCCACTGAAGCTACGGCCAGGGGTCTTAATGTAGAACAAGTGAAACGTGTGGGGCGTTGGTCCTCCAATTGTTATAAGAGGTACGTGCGATTGCACATGTTGTGAAGCTGTAATCATGTACTCACGCTTCTTGTCTTTTGTTTGTTTTCAGTTGCGCAAGCCTACGCGGCAGGGCGGACTGTGCAGTTGACCCAACACCAGGCCAGCGGTCACACATCACCGGCTGAGAGAAAGGAGGTGTGGGTCGTAGGCCACTCATACGTGAGACGGGCCGCAGACGTATTCAAAGCAGGTGATATGATTCACGTACCTGGGGCGGTCTCTGTATTGACCAGTTTCAGGCATTCTTTGAGGGTTTGTTAGAGCGGATGAGGTCACCGCCGTCCGTAGTCATAGTACATTTGGGGGGCAATGATTTAGTCACCACCGGTAGACGACTTCTCCTGGAGGCTATGCTTTCCACGGTAAGTTGGTTAGCAAGGAGAGTTCCGGGGTGTACAATTGCGTGGTCTCATATGATCCCACGAAAAGTGTGGCGGGGGGCTATCTCGATCCCTGCTTTGAATCATTCCGTTAAAAAATTGAATAACAAAGTGAGTAGGTTGTTCCGTTCCAAGACATTGCATTCGATCCCGCATAGTTGTATTAATGATGACAGTTTGTATTTGGGGGATGGTGTGCATTTGTCGAGGGTGGGCAATGAGTTACTCATAGGAGACTTCCTAGCTTGGTTAAAATCGTTAAAACATGACCTTTAGGTAGGAGTTTTGTGGGGGGTCCGGATAGCCGGTCAACTATCCGGACCTGTGGCGGTAAGGTCATGATCGGTGAGCACTAATTGGTAGATCCCTATGAGTGGGTGTCACCCAACACGGATGGGAGCGCTCGGGAGAGGTGGCCATTGGCCCCTCAATGGGGAGGCGGTCCCGTCTAAGGGCGGGTCGCCGGAAGTTAAGGAAAGGCGGTCAAGGCCCCTTCCTGTGTAGGAGGGGTTACAGCCCCCTCCTGGGGAATTTCCCGGGGCCAGTGTCATCTGCGACGGCAGATGCGGTAAGTTGTGTGGGGTGGGGGGAGGTCCACGATACCTTCTAGATACCACACACAAGTATTCGAACGACCTTTAAATGGCGTCGAGTCTTAAGTGCCCCCGTCAAGTCAAGGGAAATTGTTAGTAGTTGCACTTGAGGTAAGCCTCTGTGCTGTCGCCCCTCCCAAGTGGGACGGGTAAGTCTGGTTAGGGATCTTGACACCGGTTATGACCTTGCCGTTGGCCCTTAAACGTTAGGATGTACAATTTCAGTGTTTATAGAGAATGTTTTTGTAGGATGCTAGTTCGGCTAGGAGAACCTCTGTATTAGAGAATATGTTAAGGTTAGCCAAACATCGCAGTGTGATAATGAAATTGTACATAACATGAAACGTTTAATGTTTAATTTTTTGTTTTAATAAATACGGCCGCGGGAGGGTCACTCCCTCCCACATCCAAAAACTTTAAAGAACTGTTTCCGGTTTCCCTCCTTTTGGGATCGTGTTGAGAGGGGGTGGCGGGTATCTCAGCCATATGGAAAGGGGCGACCACTCGGTCCCCCCGAACGTATGGTGGAGTGCCTCGATCCCCCCGGGAAGCCATTTTTGGGCGGGAGGCGCGTCTCGGCTGGTATGCCCGAAGCGGCGTAGCCGGGGCGTGCTGTTTCCCGCCCTAGAGTGGGCTGGCCTAGACACCGACGTAGCCACCCCCGCCCCCGGGACGGGCAGGGGCGGGTCCACGCCCGCCCTGAAGACGGTTAAAAAGAGACGCAAGACCAGAAGACGTCCTCTTGTTCTTGTGCTCCGAAGCTGCACCTCCTCGCTACACGTGAGCTCGGGACAGAACGAAGAGCCAATTTTGACCCACCCACCAGCCCCTGAGGACAGCAAGTTGTTGTGCAATAAAGTGAATTTTATAAGTATGTTTTTCTGTTTTCGTTTACAGGTTGTGAAAAGTATCAGTTTGTTGTTGATCATAATAAAGTATGGTGAAGATCGTTTAGGTTGTTACGATTAAAATAACTTGATGTAGTGTTGCAATTTAAGCATGCTCTTTCGGTCGTAGCGACCAATGTTTTCATAGGTTCGAGTAAGAATTGTCGTATTTATTTTTTGGTAGGCGGTAAGGTCATGATCGGTGAGCACTAATTGGTAGATCCCTATGAGTGGGCGTCACCCAACACGGATGGGAGCGCTCGGGAGAGGTGGCCATTGGCCCCTCAATGGGGAGGCGGTCCCGTCTAAGGGCGGGTCGCCGGAAGTTAAGGAAAGGCGGTCAAGGCCCCTTCCTGTGTAGGAGGGGTTACAGCCCCCTCCTGGGGAATTTCCCGGGGCCAGTGTCATCTGCGACGGCAGATGCGGTAAGTTGTGTGGGGTGGGGGGAGGTCCACGATACCTTCTAGATACCACACACAAGTATTCGAACGACCTTTAAATGGCGTCGAGTCTTAAGTGCCCCCGTCAAGTCAAGGGAAATTGTTAGTAGTTGCACTTGAGGTAAGCCTCTGTGCTGTCGCCCCTCCCAAGTGGGACGGGTAAGTCTGGTTAGGGATCTTGACACCGGTTATGACCTTGCCGTTGGCCCTTAAACGTTAGGATGTACAATTTCAGTGTTTATAGAGAATGTTTTTGTAGGATGCTAGTTCGGCTAGGAGAACCTCTGTATTAGAGAATATGTTAAGGTTAGCCAAACATCGCAGTGTGATAATGAAATTGTACATAACATGAAACGTTTAATGTTTAATTTTTTGTTTTAATAAATACGGCCGCGGGAGGGTCACTCCCTCCCACATCCAAAAACTTTAAAGAACTGTTTCCGGTTTCCCTCCTTTTGGGATCGTGTTGAGAGGGGGTGGCGGGTATCTCAGCCATATACCAATTGTAATTGTAGATAATGTAAAGTATTAGTACTGACAAGGTGTGTATGTATATAGGAGCTGTGCATGTTAAAGGTTATTGTAAAAAAGGTGCAAGTTCCTTTAAAAAACGTTTTCATTTGTATTAGGGCATTTTAAGTCTGTTCCCCATGAATGTAGGTGTATTATTGTTTTACATAAAAGGTTTAAAAACTTTTTTTGAAATCAAATGCATGCATTCTTAGGGCCCAATGTAGGTGGTCGTTTCAGGCCATTTACCGACCGGTTATGGCCGATTTTGGCCGTTTCCGACCGGTAAATGGCCAATCGGTATGTAGGGGCCTAAATCCAAGGCCACATGTAGGTAAATGTACATTTAGAGAATCGGAAAAATTATTGGTTCGGTAAAATACTGAATCGGTAATTTTACCGATTCTGTAAATTTGCTATGTAGGGGGGACTCTTCTGAGTCTCAAAGGCCTTAACGAATCGGTATTTTAGCATGAAATCAAACTTCATGGTAAAATACCGATTCCGGTGTGCATGCACATGTGTGCATGCACACCTATGTCATGTGAAAGGCAGACCTGCCCTTAGAGCAGGTATGCCTGCCACATGGCACCTGTGCCTGTTTTGAGGGTGCCAGAGGGTGTCAAAGTGATACCCCCTGCACCCTTGTGAATTCTTTAATTACCGATTCGGTAAATACCGAATCGGTAATGCCTAATCATTCCTATGGGCTTCAAAGCCCATAGGAATGATTAATTGTTTGAGTTACATAGCCATGTTAAAAGAAAATGATGCATAAGTGTTGCACGGGCATTGTAAATACCCTTCTATGTGTGCTTAGCAATTTCAAGTCACTTCCCCCGGGTTCAAGGGCCTTGTAAATACGTCCCCATGTGTGTCTGATCATTTGAAGTCACTTTCCTAGTAGTGCAAGGCCCTTGTAAATACGCCACCATGCGTGCCTGTCAAATTTTCATTTTGATTGTTTGAGTTACATAGCCATGTTAAAAGTTATTGAAAAAAGGTGCAAGTTCCTTAAAAAAAAGTTTTCATGTGTGTTAGGGCATTTTAAGTCTGTTCCCCATGAATGTAGGTGTATTATTGTTTTACATAAAAGGTTTAAAAACTTTTTTTGAAATCAAATGCATGCACACTTAGGGCCCGATGTAGGTGGTCGTTTCAGTCCATTTACCGACCGGTTTCGGCCGATTTCGGCCGTTTCCGACCGGTAAATGGCCAATCGGTATGTAGGGGCCTAAATCCAAGGCCACATGTAGGTAAATCTACATTTACAGAATCGGTGAAATTGTTTTTGATGGTAAAATGATGTGACTCCTGCAATGCGTCGCTTTTGCGGAACAGATATATGATGCATTTGTGTTGTTAATGTTACGGTGTATATGTAAAAAATGATACATAAGTGTTGCACGGGCATTGTAGATACTCTCCTATGTGTGGTTAGCAATTTCAAGTCAATTCCCCCGGGATCAAGGGCCTTGTAAATACGTCCCCATGTGTGTCTGGTCATTTGAAGTCACTTTCCTCGTAGTGCAAGTCCCTTGTAAATACGCCCCCATGTGTGCCTGGCAAATTTTCATTTTGATTGTTTGAGTTACATAGCCATGTTAAAAGTTATTGAAAAAAGGGTGCAAGTTCCTTTAAAAAACGTTTTCATTTGTATTAGGGCATTTTAAGTCTGTTCCCCATGAATGTAGGTGTATTATTGTTTTACATTAAAGGTTTAAAAACTTTTTTTGAAATCAAATGCATGCACTCTTAGGGCCCAATGTAGGTGGTCGTTTCAGGCCATTTACCGACCGGTTACGGCCGATTTCGGCCGTTTCCGACCGGTAAATGGCCAATCGGTATGTAGGGGCCTAAATCCAAGGCCACATGTAGGTAAATGTACATTTACAGAATCGGAAAAATTATTGGTTCGGTAAAATACCGAATCGGTAATTTTACCGATTCTGTAAATTTGCTATGTAGGGGGTTCTCTTCTGAGTTCCAAAGCCTTAACGAATCGGTATTTTAGCATGAAATCAAACTTCATGGTAAAATACCGATTCCGGTGTGCATGCACATGTGTGCTTGCACACCTATGTCATGTGAAAGGCAGACCTGCCCTTAGGGCTGGTATGCCTGCCACATGGCACCTGTGTCTGTTTTGAGGGTACCAGAGGGTGTCAAAGTGAAACCCCCTCTACCCTTGTGAATTCTTTTATTTTATTCATTTTTATAGCATTGTTGAATCAAATTCTTACTGTTATTGATTTACTGTTTGGTAATAGTGGTTAATAAATTTTTTTATTATATTTCACCACAGATTATACTGCAGATTATTTGGAAATTAGACAATGCCGTCTAAGGATAGAATTCGAAAGGCTACTAAACGTCAAAGACAGCAGGTGACTAACATTTTGCAGCAGTCCTCTACATTAGCATTACCTCAACGGACGAAGAGAACACCGGGTAAGAGAACGAAATCATTCCTTAGAAACATTTGTAGAAACAAAAGTATAACTACAGAACAAGTTTTAGTCCAGAAAAAGAGAGCCAATTTAAATGGAAAGGAAAGGCCCGTCAAAAAAGTTTGTGCTAGAGCAGGAGATAACTCTGTGCATGGCAGTAGAAGGGCAAATATTTTCAGGGACATTCGTAAGCGAATGTTCCGCAACAGGGTAATTGTCAATTTGCTAAAACAATTTAAAAAAGGTCAACAGAAAGTGTCATTTTATAAGAAAAAGAAAAATGTAGAGAAAATTATTGATCAGGCTTTCGAAATTAAGCGAAAGTTATTTATTTTAGTAATTAATAGAATTAGGAAACTAAACAAGGTAATCTATGTTTTCAAATCTAATAGTAGATGGAAGAGAGAAGTTAATCGAAGTAATTTTTGTGAAGTTTTCTTAGGAAAATGGATGCATAGTTCAAATAGTGACGCATTTTTTAATGAGGAGAGTTATTTTCAGGACAATGTTTTGGTGCATGCAGTTGACAGCAGTGGTCGAGCATATGAGGTAAAAGATGGTCATCCGGTTGAAAAAGAAATACTTGTGTCTGCAGATGCAGAAGAGGCGCTAAGTGATGAGGTTTTAGGGAGACGTCCTAAGGGACCAGTGTACACCTGGAAGTGTAGTTCTATTTGCAGTGTGCGACAGGATTCCATCAATTTGCTTTGTGATTTTATACGGACATTTCATAAGAAAAGTGTAAAGCAAAAAATAAAGTTGTTGCAAGAATTAGATCCTTGCAGAGTGAGACAAGTGACAGGTTTGCGTGGTCATTCACTGGCTTGTCTTTCTAGGAGAGTATGCCAGAGTGTATCTCATCATTTCAGGATGCTAGCAGTGCATCATAATAAAGTGAGGAAATTAGTTAGAATGTTGTATTATGCTAAGAGTCCAGCAATTATGCTTAAAAAATTAAGCAGAGCTCTTTTGCATGGTTCTGAAGTAGATGTGAAGAATATTTGTCAAGAAATTGAGTTCTGTTACTTTGCTGGTAAAGAGAACAATGTTGATATTGAACCACTAGAAGAAGGTAATGTGGAAGACAGTGTACAGATTTTCAGTACAGATAAGTTTCACAAGGAAATTTCCACGTTTATGGTGAAATCAAGTGAGAGGCCTAATTTCACTTGTGTGTGCTGTCGACGGACTTATTATAAGAATCAGACTAAGTTAGTGGATATATATGCAAAAAGTGATATGGAAAACAATATTGAATGGAAGGATTTTGCCACATACTTGATGGTAGAAAATTGTTTTGATTTGGGAGCAGACCAACGTATGTGTACTTATTGCTATAACAAATTAAACCAAAACCAGATGCCTGCTAGAGCGGTTTATAATAATCTAGAATTAGATGACATTCCTTCTGAATTGAGGATTTAAATACTTATGAATCTATTTTGATTCAAAGTGTCCATCCCTTCCAGGCTATTGTACGAATGGAGCCAAAGACAGGGAAGTTGCCTCCATCAGATTTACAGAGAGGATTAAAGGGAAGGGTTGTTTATTTGCCTTTGGATTTGAAGAAAAACATTAATACAATTGGAGTAGAGAAAGTGGAAGAGGAACCTCTGGTTATCATAGTTAATGGTGTTCCGACAAAGAGTAAGAAAATCTGGCAAGATTTAGTGGATGTTAGGAAAGTCAAAAAGGCAACATTGTATTTGATGACTACAAGAATGTATGTGTTGCAGAAGAGGAAGTAAGTGAAGAAGAGGACAGCGATTTGTGTCCTGGACAAATTGAGAAAGTAGAAGCCTCTAAAAAGGAAGAAATATATGAACATTATAGTGTTCATCCTTTGCATTTCAAGGAAGTCATGGGGAATGCTATTGAGTTGTTTCAAATGAAACAAGCCAAAGGGAGTCCCATTAGTGTTTGGGAGGAAAGTTTGGAAGCTCAATGTTTTCCACAGTTATTTCCCACAGGTCGAGGAGGACGATATGATGAGCGACCTGTTCAAATTCCTGCTTCAGAATACCGGACTTTACGATTGTATACAAAAGATCCTAGGTTTCGACAATGCATTCCTTATTTATTTCATCTACTGTTTGAAAGTGATCTCTCTGGATTGTCTTATGCAGTGAACCACATCTTGAAAAGTGGTGTACAACTGCGAAATATCTCGGCAAGGGACTTTATGGATAAAGTCAATGTGCAAGACAGTATTTTGGATTCTCACCTGATTAATCTCATGGCTTGTCAGCGTGGTACTAATGAGTATTGGTACCGCCGTCATGGTGACTTAAAATGTATGCTGAGGAACTTAGGAACTCCCACATGGTTCCTCACTCTCAGCTGTGCTGAGTATGGCTGGGAAGACTTACTTGAATTTCTACGAGAGGTAAATGGAAACATTGAAAATATTGAATTCAAGACACCCGGAGAACTGTGCCCTTTGGATCCAGTGAATGTATGCAGGTACTTTAATCATAGATTTGAAGCTATGATGTCTTTCATCACGAACAAGAAAAATCCACCTCTTGGAGAGGTGTTGGATTTCTTCTGGAGAAAGGAGTATCAAGCAAGAGGTGCTCCTCATATACATATGCTGCTATGGATCAAAGATGCACCCAAATTTGGAACAGATCCGGATGACTTAGTGATGAGTTTCATAGAACAGTATGCTACATGTGCTGTTCCAAAGACAAACGAAGACAAAAGTCTAAGAGAACAAGTTTTACGGTTTCAAAGCCATCGTTGTGGAAAGTACTGTCGCAGTAAATTCAGAAACAAGGACAAGTACTACACCAAATGTCGTTTTGCATTTCCACGGTCGGTGATATCAAAAGGAAGAGTTAACAATTTGATGTCATCGCTGCGACATAATGTGACGAGGAAATCACCCAAAAACACATACAATTTGAAAAGAAACGAAGAGTCCAAGTACATCAACGACTACAACCCAGTGATTTTGTCCATGTGGAATGCTAACATGGATATACAGTTTGTGGCTGACAACTGTATGGCTGTGGCTTGGTATGTGACGTCCTACATCACCAAAAAAGAAAAGACAGAACTGAAGGATATGTGGGAGGATATTTCCCATGAAAAGAGCCTCAGTAAGAAGTTGTACAGTTTCAGTCTGAAGATGTTGTCGCATCGAGAAATCGGAGCTTACGAATGTTCTGACCGGTTATCTTCAGCAAGTCTCTATGCCAAATCTAGGAGTATCATTTGGGCGAGTCTTGGTCTTGCTGCAACGCGTAATCAAGTTCTGAAACCTGTACGGGAAATTGAGTATTTCGCGGAGAAGGAGCCAAACAGTACAGATATTTTGAAGAGCAACATGTTGGATACATATTATCCAAATAGAAGCAGTCACCTGGAGAATGCTTGTCTGTATGATGTTCTTCAAAATTACGTTTTCAAGAGGAACATCAAAGAAGATATTGATAAAGGAGTGTATGCTGTAATTGGAAGTGAGGGATGTCTGGTCAAGCAAAAAAAAGTCAATTGATAAATCATCGAAAATTGGATTGCGAATCTCCCGAAAGAAAATAGTTTTTCTATTTAGCTCTTTTGCAACTTTTCAAGCCTTGGCGTGCAGAAGAGGAACTGCTTGGGGATTTCCTCTGTTACGAAGACTCTTTCAATGCAGCCAAGGAGTCCATAGAATGTCCTGTTTTTCCAAAATATCTACAAATGTTGAATGCAGAAATTGAGCAGGAAGCAACAATTGCAGCTGAGATTGCTAGAGACAGTTCTCAGGACAGTCAGAGTTCTGTTTCATTGAGTCAGGATCCACTAGGAGAACCAGTTATTGAAAATGAAGCTGCCACTGCCATGATTGAAGTGGAAAGAGCCATGGCACATGCTCAGAAGGATGCGGTTAACTTAGAAGAATTGGAAAGACAACTTAACGTTGAGCAGAGGAAAATATATGACGAAGTTACCAACCAAATTGAGCATGGATTAAGTCATGAGAAGGAAGAGTGCTCATGTACGTCGTTGAAGCCTGTCCGACTGTACGTGAGTGGAGAAGCAGGAACTGGAAAAAGTTTCCTTATTAAAGCAATTTCATGTTATCTGCAGAAAAAGACTGAGTCATCGCTGTCTTGTGTTGTGACCGCTCCAACTGGACTGGCAGCTCATAACATTAAAGGGATTACTTTGCATCGGTTACTGATGCTGCCAGTGGAGCATGACAACAAATTACAATACAACAAGTTATCTGGAGATGCTTGTTGTGAAGTATCTAGAGTCCTGAAGAAGATGAAACTTCTTATCATTGACGAAGTAAGCATGGTTTCCAATGTCATGCTTGCTTTTGTGCATTTGAGAATGCAGGAAGTTCTTAAAACAGAGTATGATGTGTTATTCGGTGGCAAACACATCATTGTTTTTGGTGATCTTCTGCAGCTGACACCAGTGAAAGGACAACCAGTGTTTAAACTGCTTACACATGAAGATACCAAGAAGTGCCTAGGGAGCATTGGCAACGTTAACATATGGTTAAACTTCAGTTATGCTGAGCTGCGTGAAAATATGCGTCAGGCGAAGGACGAAGATTACAAGAATATTCTACAAGATATTAGAATCGGGAAAGTGACTGAGCGTGGTAAAGAAGCTTTACATGCACGCTTACTGTCAAATTTATATCCAGAAGAAGACGTTTTGCCAGAGGATATTTTTCAGAAAATTACTGTGAAGAAATCTGGAATATGTTTGATGCCAACTCTTGCAGAATGTTCCATCTTCAACAACAAAATGTTGAATTTAGAAAAACAAGACATTGTGAAACTGGAAGCTATTGACAAAATAGAGCATATGGGAGCAACAATTATTTTTTCTGAGAATTTGAAATCTAAATTGGATTCATTAGAGAAGACTATATCTAAAACTGCGGGTTTTGAAAAGACTTTGAATGTGTGCTTAAATTGCCGAATCATTTTGAGAAGGAATTTACATGTTGAAAGAGGTCTGGTAAATGGATCAATGGGTAATGTTGTTGATTTTGAGAAATACAGAAGTAGGGATGGAATTGAATTTTTAAAAATTAAATTTGATGGCATTGAGGAAGTACAGCTAATTGGTCGTTGCTCTGCTAGGTTTTTGCTTGTTAAAGACTTATATGTTCGCCGTAAGCAGTTTCCTGTTTGCTTGGCATATGCGGTGACAATTCATAAATCACAAGGTTTAAGTGTAGATACTGCTTTAGTGAATATTGGCAGTTCTGTATTCAAAGAGGGTATGGCTTATGTAGCATTGTCACAAGTCAGAACTTTATCGGGTTTGTACTTGATTGACTGTGATGTCACAAACATTTGTGCGGATCTAGATTGTGTTAAGGAATACAATAGGTTAAGAAGAGAGTATGCGCCACATTTGCCTCAATATCCTTTGATTGAGAAACGTGTGGTAGGCCGGAAACGAAGAAATATCAGTAATAGTAGGGAGGTTGTAGCAAAAAGACCAAAAGTCGATGAACCCAAAATTGTAAGCAGGAATAAAATGAATTCTGTTGAAAATGTTGTTGGTTTTAAATTTGAAAATAGTTCTGGTGTCAACTGCTATGCTAATGTAGTTGTTAATGTTCTCTTTTCACTAGAGACTTTCAAAGAACAGATTGTGATCAATTCGGAACAAAGTTTATGCTGTTTGTTGAATTCTGTGTTAGAGAAATGTAGTGCTGATAGAACCAGAGTAGAAAGTGTGTCTGAAATTCGTTTTCTGTTAGACGAATGTTCAGGTCAAACAGAATTCTCTGAAAATATTCAGCAGGATTGTCAGAAGTTTTTAATGTATATGCTTGATGTATTGCAAGATGAGGGTGTAGATGTAGATTATCTATTTGGCCTTTCTTATCAATGGCAGCATGACTGCGAGAACTGTAGGCTATCAAGTACTACTAGTGTAGACTCAGAAAGATTTATATATTTAACTTTGCCTGACAGTAAATCAGTATCCTTCAATAAGCTAGTAAAGGCAGCCGATCAAAACATGGAGTGCAGCCAATGTAAGTCTGGAATGCTGTCCACGTTAATTTTACGAAGTTATGGCCAGTATGCCATTTTAATGTTCCAACGATGTAGGCCTGATGGAACTAAATTGACAACTTTAATTAATAATTTTGTGGCTTCGCAGTTGTCAATATCAGGAAGGACTTTTATAACTACTGCAATTATATATCATAACGGTCCTTCAACTAATTCAGGACATTATACAGCTTATTTGAAATCTGGAAACGGTTGGTCATTCTGCACTGATTCTGTTTTAACTTTCAAAAAAAGATTGCCTTTCCACCTTCAAAATTCTTACCTGGTGTTCTTACAACCAAAATTTTAGGAAAGGAAGCTTGGGATTTGTTTAGAGGAATTTACAGAGGTTCTAATGGCTCCTACTCTATATGGCCTTGTGGATAATTGTAGTACAGAGCGAAAACTGTTTGTTTTTATAAGCTAAGTGAAGCAGCAGATCAAAATAAAGAGTAGAGGAAATGTAAGTCTGCAATGCTGTCCATATTTTTTATGGAAACTTATGGGTGAAATGTCATTTTACAATTTGAACTACATAAACTGGATGAAAAAAAAGTTGTTAAGTCTAATTAAAAAATTTTGGGCAACACAGTCATCGATTTCAGGAAGAACATTTGCAACTGCAGCTATTATATAATATGCTGGTCCTTTGACAACATCTGGATATTACACAGCTTATTTGAAATTTAAAAAATGGCTAGTCTTTCAGCAAACATTACTAATTGAGTACGAAGCAATGTTGCCTTTTGACTTGATTTTTGAAGTCAGAATTTAGGGTAGGTAATTGGACTATAATGATTCTAGGTGTTGCTGTAACTTAGTGTGCTGTTTTAAATTGCTTTGTATGTCTCAGTTTTCTTAAAACAATTGAGTTTATCTTTCAGAAAGTGGCGGGCAGAAAATAGTAACAGCACAACAGAGTATAAGCTGTTCATAGGATATCCTTTGATGTCATAGAAAGTAAGTTACTTTGGAGAAGTTCCTATTTCTGCTTATTTATATTATTTGGGTTTTTTAAACACAATCATTTTGATTGTGTTTTTTTTTCCCCGCTGTTATATGATGAACACCTTCAACTCACTGTTTTCAGTGAAATTTGATATTTTCTGATAACAGCAAAAATAAACCATTAAATATGTTTAATTAATTTTCTACTTTGAATTGTGATTTCTAATATGTATATGGATTGGTGTGGCTCACTGGTTAGAGGCGGCAGACCCGGAAGCAGAGGTCGGCCCGGGACCAGGGTTCGATTCCTGACGTGGCAGGGTCTTGGGCCATGGTCAGCGGACTCGATAATTCTCGCCTCGGTGCCTACTCCAACCATGGGTCCCACTCAGCAACTCCGGGCAATAGCTTGCTTAATCTCTACTAACGGCCCCATCAGCGCCAGGGATGCCTGGCTTCACCTTGGGGATGCCCAGGAGGGACCATCTCACAGGGAAAGCCAGTATGGGTTCCCCAGCGGTATACAGCGCTGGGACGCCTCTTTGCTGGGGTAGCTGTGCGCTTTACAAGTATACCACATTTAACATTCATTTTGTCTCATGCTCACACTTTTTTTACCACCTTGTATTCATTTAAATTTTTTTGTTCTTTCTTACACAGATTAAAAGTATAAAAAAGATAATTTAGTACGGTAATGACAATTATAAGGTAAGTGTTTAGTACTCTTTACGTTACATGTCTATCAGATTTAACTTTTATTAGTTCCCCTGCTTCTTTTCTTTAACCCTTAGTTTCCTGTCTTTGCTACTTCCTTCATTTCTTTTTCTTTTACTTACTTATACTACTCTTTTCACTTCTTTTATCAGTCCCTCTTTCAACAGTAACTGTGTGTTACTCCCTCTATTTGTCTTTCTTTTCACATTACTCTCTGTTTATTTACTCGTCTTTTTTAAAAAAATATTTTTTTTAGTTCGCTCCCGGTTCGCGCACCCGAACGCTAACCGGGAAGCGAATCAAAAGAAATAGAGGATGCTAGAGTGCTAAACATTCTAGCAATTTTTTTAAAAGGGAAGGTAGTTCTGAAAAGAACTTTTTTTTATTATTTTTGATGTTTTATATTTTTTTGTGTTTTTTTTGAGGAAGGGGAAACAAAAATGATTCACTTCAAAGGGCTCAACAGGAGCAACAAAAAAAAAAATTACTTTCTTGGACGTTTTGGACATTGATGATGTTCAAATGATCTATTTATTAAAGTAATACTCATCTCTCCGCATGAAATTAATTTTCCACATGCTACACATGTCAATCTCATCTGCCCAAAGTTCTTTTGGAGATTTGGGACCGTTTCCCTTGCCTCTGACTCACTTATTGCTAAGTCATTGGTGGATATTTTAGCCGGTCGGGGGTTATCCACCAAATCTCGAAGTTGTGCTTTAGAATAATTAAGAGGGTGCCAACTCTCCATGTGCCGATGCATGGTATGATTACCATAGCTATATTTTTTTTCGGTCCCTCTCGAGAGTTTTTTTTTGCAGATGAGGCAGGTAACATACCTGGCATTAACTTTCTTTTCATAAGAAGGAAAAGAAAAAAATTGCCAGATAAAATTCACTTTCACATGGGACGTTCTTGGCATTTCTTTCAGAAAGCAACTTGTCCCTTGCTCCTGTTCCTCGTCTTCCTCTTCTTCTTCTTCCTGGTCGAAGATGACCTGGCTAGTCGGTCCTCTCTTCTTTGGTGGTGGTGGAGGTGGTGGTGGAGGTTGTGGAGATCCACCAGCTGCAGCTAATACAAATGCCATGTCTTAGCAAACAAAAACATGTCTTTCTCTCATAAAAATGAAAGTCGGAGTGAGGAAAAAAGGTGGGACTTTCATCATTTGAGAAAAGAAAATGTTCTAAACCAATGAAAAGTGTTTATTTTACGTCATATGATCAAGCGTTCCATCATTAGGGGCCAGATGTAGGTAGGCATTTACCGGTCGGTAACGGCCGAATTCGGCCATTACCGACCGGTAAATGCAATTTGAGATGTAGGGCCCTGTATTTTACAGAATCGGTAAATTTACCGATCGGTAAATTTACCGATTCTGTAAAATACCGAATCGGTAGTTTTACCGATTCGGTAAAATTGATATGTAGGTGGGACTCTTCTGAGTCCCACAACCCTTACCGAATCGGTATTTTACCATCAAATATATTTGATGGTAAAATACCGATTCCGGTGTGCATGCACATGTGTGCATGCACACCTGTGCCATATGACAGGCAGACCTGCCCTTAGGGCAGGTATGCCAACCACATGGCCCCGAACCTTTTTTGGGGGTGCTAGAGGGTGTCAAAGTGACACCCCCTGCACCCTTGTCAAAATCGGTATTTACCGATTCGGTAAATACCAACCGGTAATGCCCCATTCATTCCTATGGGCTTCAAAGCCCAAAGGAATGAATGGAGCATTACCGGTCGGTATTTACCGAATCGGTAAATACAGATAATTACTGATTCGGTAATTGGAACATCTGGATGTTCCTACATACCCCCCCCTTCTTATTTACCGATTCTTAATTACCGAATCGGTAAAATTCGGTAATTAAGGATCGGTAAATAAGTTCTACCTACATCTGGCCCTAGGAAACTAAAAGTAAAATGAACCAATGAAAAGTTTTATGAACTAGTCACATGACCTGTTATGCTTACGTTCCGCGTTCCGCGCTGCGCCTCGGATCGATTCCGGGGCCACTGATGTCACTGACCATGTCCTGAATGATGTAATATGTGACATCGTCAGCAGTGGATTGCGGGTGCGCGATATATAGTTATTGCAACTAACTATATATGCGAATTTCTATGGTTTTGTGTGAGTAAATTAAGGTTTTGTAAATGCTAATCCCAAACTATATATGGTCTATAACCAATGGTTTTTTCAGTGAATATATATATATATATATTCCAAGAACTCCGTTATCTTTCCCTGCAATCCTCCAGGAACAACGAACAGGGACCCAACAGGTACTTTGCAAAATGTTATTCCGTGTACAACACAATTGCCGCCATGGCGCGTTTCGGGCACTGTGAGCCCTTGATCACATATATATATATATATCATGTGATCAAGGCTGTCTCTAGCTGAAACGCGTCATGGCGGACTGGTGCTGGGCTAAAATCTAAATAAAAGAAACATTTGCACCTTCCTGGGTCTCGCTGGTTCCTGTTTGTTCGTGTGGCCACATTTGCTGCGCTTGCCGACTTTGGGAATTCAACCTACTATATATATATATATAATATGCATATATATATATATATATATAACAACTTTAAGCACAATACCGCTATATATATATGTATAGGAAGCGATACCACAAGGAGTTAATTTGGGCGGTTTTTTCTATGTATAGAACTCCGCCTTTTATTGGTTTACAAATGCCTTAAATACCCTCTTTTTAGCTCTACTAGCGTATCATGTGATCAAGCCTCTGGCTAGAGGCGAAACGCGTCATGCAGGACTGCTTGGGTTTTACTTTTTGAAAATAAAGAACACTTAACTTTTGCACGAAGCTTTGGGTCCGACTTGTTCGTTTTCCTGAGGAATGGAGGAGTGATGCCGTGGGCATTAAACGATATCGGATTTCATACCATGCACCGTTTTCTGACTTCTACGGTGTAAGTTGGACCCCTCCCCCTTTGTTTGGCTTGGCGGCAGGAAGCAGAAACGGTTCCCTAACCCGGAACCACAACTCCACGGCTCCGGCGAGGAGCAAACCGCGTACAGCCCCTGGCGTCCATGAGAAGTGTCTACACGAAAATGGGAGTCGGAAATCGTTGATAACGGTGAGAAACCGATCACACCTGACGACAGCCCAATTCAAGGTAGGACGAACGGGAACGGCCAGTGGGGAGGAGTGCAGACTTTGTTTAGCGCGTCAGCTAACTTGGGAAACCGAGGAGAAATCGCTATTTAAAGTCGAAGTGTTCTTTAACCACAACAGCAACCCTAAACACAGCGACTTGTTTAGTCGTAAGCAGTAATGTCTGCAGATACGCTACGCAGAAGGGAGGAGGCAGCGGACAGTATGTTTGATAAGGCTCCGGCTGGAGGCACAAACATACAGGGACCATCAACGTCCGGCAGCGCCACCACCGCAACTAATCCCACACTTAAAGACACGTTCAGGAAACTAGAGAAACTAATGAAGAAAGAACAGTCTAAGTGGTGGGAAAATAAATCCTTATCCCGTTACTTGGAAGTCGGAAGGGTGCCCAGGGGGCTTAGAATTACATTGGCTCCTAGCTATGAGGCACCGGACCCGACAATGCTTACCACATGGGCTGAAACAAATTTGGAATGCTCCGCCAAATTGATGAACCTATTGGTGGAATATGCGGAAAGTGATAGATTAAAGATTCAAGCGGAAATCGACCAAATCGAAAATGAGTTAACCGACTTAGAACCCAAAGAGCTAATGAACAAACTACGCACGGAAATGTTGCAGAGGGTGAAAAAAGATGAAGAGGTAATCAAAAAAAGAAAAGCTTATAAATTTGAGCGCGACCGCCTAGATTACCAAAATGGGCAAATATTCACATACGCAAAAAAGTATGAAAATGTAAAGGCACACGCAAGGAAAACCAGACAAACTAACTCTGCACACAAAACGGTATCAGTCTCCTCTACTGATAGAAGTATTACATCAGGAAGTGAGACGGAAAACGAGGCTGCGGGATCCTCCACGGTAGGATCAGAAAAGCTCACATTAGCCCAGGAAGTCAGCTGTTTATGCCAGGATCGCCGCGATACCCTTCGACCAAGGATAGAAGGGAAAACAGTGACAAGCGGCTCCGGAACAACCAAAAAAGACGGGCCAGAAGAAAATGCCGGTACCGCAAACAACAAAAAGCAAACAGTGAAAAGTCGCTGGAACAGGTCAAAGAAAAAAGTAGTGGGGAATTAAAACAAGATAATTCCATCATTAACCTCTCAAAAATTCCATTAACGGCAAAAGATGAGATGATCCTAAGTTCGGGACTAACCTATTGTCCCCCATCTAACTTCAATTATGCCGATGTAAGAATGGACTCATATCGATTTATTCGCAAGCTTAAGTTGAGCAAGCACTTTCTATTGCAACCTAAAAAGAGAAAACAAACGGAATCACAAATGAGCCCATCTTTACTGGAAGCGGCTGATCGTTCAACGTTTGATCAAATTTGGTACCTGCAACAAGAAGGAGACACTGTTGATGATTTACCCTTGATAACATCAAGAGAGGATAGAGCAACAAGTTGTACCCCCTTCAAACCAAAGTCTATCTTTCAACCCATTTTAATTAATGACAATATTGATGTGTATCACGATCTGATAATTAAGGAGCTTAAACAGTTATATATCAAAACTAACCAACAAGGAAAAATGGCGAACAAAAAGAACCAATGTTACTACAGTCTAATTAAGAAATTAGAAACAGACAAAAATGTAATCGTCCGCCAGGCCGATAAAGGCGGAAATATTGTACTGTGGCCTAGAGACTTGTATGTAGCAGAAGCCGAGAAACAACTATGGATACCGTATGCTACAGAAAAAGCAATATGGCAATATTGAAATTATCTTGGCAGGAACAGAGCGCCAAATTGGTAGCATGGAGAAGTGCAAAACTGTTGACAGACGATGAATATAAATTCCTTAGGAAAGACCATCCAGTGATCCCATCATTTTACTTAATCCCAAAAATACATAAGGATGCCACCACACCACCGGGTCGCCCAATAATATCGGCGATAAATAGCTCAACGGAGAATATTTCCCGGTACATAGACTTCTTTCTCCAGGACTGGGTGAAAGGCCTAAATTCCTATGTACAGGACACATCTGATTTCATTAGAAAGGTGAACAATACAGTGTGGGATGAAGAATGTTTGCTCATAACACTTGATGTCACATCACTGTATACATCGATTAGACATGCAGATGGAGTGCGAGCGGTGGAATTCTATTTGAACAAACGGCCTATGAATTTCACTGCGCACAACAAAATGCTGTTATCCATGATAAGAATCTGCCTCGAACAAAACTTCTTCTTATTTAACAATCAAATATATCAGCAGGTGCGAGGAGTCGCCATGGGGTCGTGCTTCTCTCCGAGTCTGGCATGTCTCCACATGGGACTCTGGGAGGAGTGCGTGCTGGGCGGCCCCTTGCTAGACACCATGCGACAACATGTACCTCTGTACTTACGGTACATAGATGATTTGTTCTTAATTTGGCGGGGTTCGAAAACAGCAGCACAAATGTTTATTTCAGATTTAAATAAGAACGATCTAAATTTGGAATTCACTTCATGCATAAATGACAGAGCAGTTGTTTTCCTAGACACTGAAGTATATGTATCTGGTGACAGATTAGCTACTAGAATGCACAGAAAGCCAACGGCAGGTAATACAATCCTGCATGCGTCTAGTCAGCACCCCCGGCACCTGATAGACCTCATTCCCTTCGGGGAAATGCTGCGAATCAGGCGGATTTGTAGCTCAGAAACAGAATGCCACGAATTACAACTTGAAAGCAAAAAACGCTTCATGGCCCGTGGTTATTCTGGCAAAACAATTCAGCGAGCCATAAATAGATCACTTACAATATCTAGAGATGAGGCTCTCCGCAAGAAAGTTGGATCTAAGAAAGGGGTCACGGATAATACCAATCTAATTGCACCTAGAGTAATTGTCACCTTTTGTAAGCAACATAAAGAGATCAGAAGTATTTTTTACAAGAATTGGAATCTAATCACGGGGGATCCCGTCATTGGCAGGCACATAGTTAAAAAACCTGACATCACCTTCAGAAAGTCAGTTTCTATGTCGGACAGACTTGTCAAGAACTTCCTGGAAAAACCTATTTCTGATACTTGGGGAGCTTTGGGAGGCGGTTTCAAAAAATGTGCTTCATCCAAGGCATGTAAAAATGGGTGTAGTAAAACCCAGTACATATCACCGTTCTCTAGTAAGCCGTTCCAAATAAAAAAACGCATGTCCTGTAAGACTGATTTTGCCGTATATGTGTTGCAGTGCCCGTGTGAGCTCGGTTATATAGGCAGCACACGCTTGCCTGTGCACAGACGGGTATTGCAACACATCAGGGCTATAGTAGGGAAAGACCAGACCTACCCGGTGGCATGCCATTTTGAGAAGTTCACAACAGTGATCCGAAGGGCCTTCTGTATTATGCTATAGATTGCGTGCCGCCACTAAAAAGAGGAGGAGACAGGGATGCCAAGCTACGCCTTTTGGAGACAAGATACATTATCGAACTGGACAGTAAGGCCCCTAGGGGCCTGAATGCAGGGGAAGATCTGCACACTTGTCTATAATTAATAAACAACGTAGCCAACAGCCCTTTGTAAAATGGAATAATACCCCAGGACAAATACATAAACCCATAGGGTGTTCTTGAATTAAAGAATTCAACTGAATGAGTCATAACTTGTGGAATTAGCGGTAAAGTTACATCTTAAAGGTGGTGTGCGTGGTCCACCACATACAAGAAAGGAATAACATCTAATACAAGGTTCAAATGTATTCTTTCACCTCCCACTCCATGATTGTGACAATATAGCAAATGTCAGATTTTTTTTTTCAAAACATAGAAAAATACAAAATATAGAAAAAAACGAAAAAGGAAAAGAAATAATCACTTTATTATTATTTTGTTCACAGTTGTATATTATTTGCACTGGGGTCTTCTTTTTCGTGGAGTCTTTAAGAGGTTACAGTAAGGAGGCACAGAATAACCAATAATTTTGTTGACACCATTATATAAATGTGGTCTTGTGGAGTTGCTTTTCAAAAGTTAATAGGGGTTTCATTCTCTTGGATGCATATATAAATTGTATATTTATGCTCTTAGAAAATACACGATAAATTTGATATCACAGGCAAAAATGTATACAGCACGTTGCACTTTACCTGCTAGAATTTGCACACTTTGATATTTCTACAAATATGAATTACATATAGGATTTGCACTGTGGACACTATGTCTTTCATTGGAAATAGTATGTATATATCATGAATTTTAATTATTTATGAAACTGTATATATATATTTTTCTTAAATAGATGTAGTTCCTTAAGTGTGTAAATATGAGATGTATCCTTTTATGATAGTTCCAATAGAAACTTGGAGACCACTAAGAGCGTAATTTACATGAATAATTGAGGCACTACGCCTTTTATAACAACTTTAAGCACAATACCGCTATATATATATGTATAGGAAGCGATACCACAAGGAGTTAATTTGGGCGGTTTTTGCTATGTATAGAAGTCCGCCTTTTATTGGTTTACAAAAGCCTTAAATACCCTCTTTTTAGCTCTACTAGCGTATCATGTGATCAAGCCTCTGGCTAGAGGTGAAACGCGTCATGCAGGACTGCTTGGGTTTTACTTTTTGAAAATAAAGAACACTTAACTTTTGCACGAAGCTTTGGGTCCGACTTGTTCGTTTTCCTGAGGAATGGAGGAGTGATGCCGTGGGCATTAAACGATATCGGATTTCATATATATATATATATATATATATATATATATATATATATATATATGCAAAAAAGAAGGAGAGAACTCTGGGTAGTTCTCAAGTTTAGGTGGAAAGCAGCCCCTGTTAGAGCACTCTCAACTCCAGCGACACTCTAGATCTGCTCGCCTCAAATGTCTGTTTTTCTATCAAAGTTTTTAAGCATAGGATTAGCACAGTGCTATCCTCACCGAGATAGAAAATGACAAAGTATTTTGCAATTTATACAGCAAAGTCTTTAAGCATAGGACTAGTACAGTGCTGTCCTTGCCGAGCTGTAAAATTACAAAAGCCATTTATCACTCCAGGCACAATATTACAGCTTTGAATTAGTGAAATACCAACTCAAGCCAACCTGAAATGAGTAAAAGCAACCCCTGACACAGTGTTTCGCTCTAATTAGAGCTCTTCAGAGAGGTATAGCTTTGTCCAGACACAAGGGAGCACCCAGTATTAAGTCAAAACAAAACCCTTTCAGGCATAGAGTGACGCATAAATTATGCAAAAAAGAAGGAGAGATTAGGTGGAAAGCAGCCCCTGTTAGAGCACTCTCAACACCAGCGACACTCTAGATCTGCTCGCCTCAAATGTCTCTTTTTCTATCAAAGTTTTTAAGCATAGAATTAGCACAGTGCTATCCTCACCGAGATAGAAAATGACACCAGGAGTCATCCCAGGCCGAGGGGGTGGACCCAAAGATGAGGACCCCCGTCTTGTCTGAGTTCAGCTTCAGTCGGCTGTTCCTCATCCAGTCGGCTATGGCCTTCATTCCTTCATGGAGGTTGGTTTTGGCAGTGTGAGGGTCTTTGGTGAGAGAGAGGATCAGCTGGGTGTCATCAGCGTAGAAGATGATGTTCAGGTCATGCCGTCGGGCGACGTGGGCAAGTGGTGCCATGTAGACGTTGAACAGCATTGGGCTGAGGGCTGAACCTTGGGGTACACCGCAGATGATCTCTGTGGCTTTGGAGCGGGAGGGGGGAAGCGGACGCTCTGGGTTCTCCGGAGAGGAAGGAGGCGGTCCAGTCCAGGGCCTTCTCTTTGATTCCGACGTTATGGAGGCGTGTTCTCAGTGTGTGGTGGAGACTGTGTCAAAAGCGGCTGACAGGTCCAGGAGGATGAGGGCAGCGGTTCCTCTGTTGCCGAGCAGAATCCTGATGTTGTTGGTGGCGGCGATGAGGGCAGTTTTGGTGCTGTGGTTTCTGCGGAACCCGGACTGGGACGGGTCCAGGATGTTGTTCTCTTCGAGGAAGCTGGTCAGTTGTGTGTTGACAGCCGTTTCAATGACCTTTGCCAGGAACGGGAGCTGGGAGATGGGTCGGAAGTTCTTGAGGTCCTTGGGATCTGCCTTGGGTTTCTTTAGTAGGGCGTTGATCTCTGCATGCTTCCAGCTCTCCGGGAAGGTCGCCGTCTCGAAGGAGATGTTGATGGTTTTCCGTAGGTGGGGTGCAATGGTGCTGCTGGTTTTGTTGAAGATGTGGTGTGGGCAGGGGTCTTACGGGGAACCGAAGTGGACAGTGTTAATGATCTTGATGGTGTTGTCATTGTTGATGTTGGTCCAGGCGAGCAGGCGGTTTGTGCGGGTAGTGGTCGTGGGAGCGGGGGTGTCGGCGGTTGCCGAGGTGATGGTGACTGCGTCAAAGCTGTCGTGGATGTCCGTGATCTTGTGATGGAAAAACGTGGCCAGCGAGTCGCACAGGTTTTGTTACGGTGGGATGTCGTTGCTGTTGGAGCTGGGGTTGGAGAGTTCCTTCACGATGCTGAAGAGCTCTTTGCTGTTGTGTGCATTGTTGTTTATGCGGTCTCTGAAGGTGCTCCTTTTGGCGGATCTGATGAGTTTGTGGTGTCGGCAGGTGGCGTTCCTGTGGGCTGTGTAACTTTCCGGTGTTCTTTCGCGGGTCCAGTTTTTTTTCTAGTTTTCAGCAGGTTTGCTTGGAGGCCTGGAGGTCTTTGGTGAACCAGCTGGCTCTCTTGCTGGTGTGGATGTTGAGGGGTTTCTTGAGCAGGGCGAGGGTGTTGGCGCATTCGTTGATCCATTGTCTGAGGCTGCGGGCTGCGGCTTCGGGGTTGGTCAGGTCTGCGGGTGGGCTCTGGGCAAGGGTGGGGGTTAACTGGTCCTCGGTGATCTTGTCCCAGCTGTGGGTAGGCATCTGCTAGGTGCAGTGGTGTGTGGTGGGTTTCCGGAAGGTGAAGTGGATGCAGCAGTGGTCGGTCCAGTGGAGTTCAATGGTGCGGTCGAAGAAGACGTGGGTGCTTGCTGAGAAGATGGGATCAAGCGTGTGGCCGGCGGATTGGGTAGGTGTAGTGATGAGTTGTCTGAGTCAGAGGTTGCCGAGGTTGTCGATCAGGGTGGAGGAGTTGGCGTTGTTGTTGTTCTTGAGGTGGAAGTTCTGGTCCTAAGTTATCATGGTTAGCTTGTTGTCCAAAATATGCCTAGGTTCCTAGCGTGATCAATGGGTTTAGTAGTTAGTCCGAGTTTTGAGGGCCATCAGGATGCATCCCATGGGGAGCTTTTGTTTAAAAAGATCAGTACATTTGTCTTGTCCATGTTGAGCTTCAGGCAGTTGTTCTTCATCCAGTTGGCTACATCTGTTATGCAGTTGGAGAAGTTGGTCTTGGTAGTGTCTTCGGATAGGGAGAGGATGATTTGTGTGTCGTCTGCGTAGGGTATGATGTTTTGTCGGTGCTGAGCCAGAGGTGTCATATATGTGTTGAAGAGGGTGGGGTTGAGCAAGGTTCCTTGAGGTACTCTACAGATGAGATCCTTGGGCCAAGAGGTGAAGGGGAACTTTTTGCGTTCTTCCGGTGAGAAAAGAGGTGATCCATCTGAGAGCTTGCAACCATTGTCACAAAACATGGACTCAGCATAGTATCCTACATCGATGACGCACAGCTCATCCTCTCCCTCACCAAGGAACCCAACATCACAAGACATAGTTTCCGGCAAGGAATGAAGGATGTCGCATCCTGGATGAGCAGCAGCTCCCTGAATCTCAACTCGGAGAAAACGGAATCCTCGATCCACCCCCTCCTCTTCGGACAACACCTGGAGGCTCCCCGGCCTCTGCAACCCTCACCCTCCCATGGACAACGCCTGCAAGATTCTTTTCATGGGTTAAATTTCCACAAGCAGATGCACAATTAAATAAATGTCATTCTTACACTGAAGATGAAACACCAAATGAATACTATCTGTATGAGGACATTGAAATTCTGCTCACCTACCAGGAGCACATAAACTGGTTTAAAGGTGCCCTCCCCCATACAAAAGACTAAGTAACACTAGGTCCACTCTGAAAAGATAGAGCCACTTGGCCAGTCCTTGTGGCTATACGCTGCATCCAGGCATTGACACAATGCCACTTGCAGACCGATGTTCACTTCATAAAGCAATTATAAAACTTTACAGAAACCTGACACAGTTTGTGATGAGAGCACTCACATTTCAGCCAACAAGAGCTACACAAACAAGTCAAATTTAGGGTTCTACAACTAAAATGACACCAAAACACTATACGCAGTTATGGCTAAAATGCCCACTAAACGTGCGCAAATGCCATTCTGGATAGCTCAAAAAATAACACAGCTAGAGGCAGTATTTCTACACACAAACCCTCAAGAAAAACACAGAATGCTAACAATCTGCTTGCCAATGGGGATAGCTCCCCAGATAGAGGATTGCCCCACTTGGGTTACAGTTTTCACTGTCAAATATACCAGAACACATGGTATCCTTTCATTAGCAGTAATACCAGATGCATTAGGACAAATACAAACTGAACATGGAGCAGAACCTGCTCTGAACTTAGGGGTGATAATATTAGGTAATTTTGCCAAAGTATTAGCTATACTATTAACAAATATAAAAGGGGAGGCAGCAGGAGTGGCAATATGCCAAAGCCTGAGGGATTTTTCTCCTTTACAACAGGAACGTGAATTACTTGAAATTATCATAGACACCTATGCTGAATTAGGTAGAGTTCGTTTGGGAGCTAGAGCAAAAAAAACTCAACTCAGGGGTGTTCCTGAAAAAGATAACACCAAGCTAGCACCTGATTCTTCCAAGAAGAAATGGGATAATAATAACAAAAACCAAAAGTTTTGAGAAAATAGATCTCTATCTAGGAGTGGGTCTGCTCAACAGGAGCCCTCCGAAAGGAGGTACAACCTTAGGAATAGAGATAACATTAACAAAACTGACAGTTATCAGGATTCTAATAAACTTTCCTCTCGTTCCTTTCAGGGTTCACCAAGAAACTCTGAGAGGGAAGGACGGTCAGAACACAGACAAGAAGAGCGTACAAAGTCCAGAGACATGCAACGCCCTTCACACAACACTTTTAAAAAATAAGACAAGCCAACGTCAAAACCTCGATTTTAATAGAAGAATTTAGCACGTCTTAAAGTTAGACATGCCCAGAATTCTGTGGATTCCACTTCTGAACGGCAAATGGGCTCTGACGATGCTAGACAGCGAGGTAGAAGTGACAATAGCTCGCCAGAACTTGATGGAATTTCTGGTGCCAGCGGAGTTGAATGAGCATTTCATGGTGGAAACATTTGATTCCTAGTTGAAGTGTCCCACCTAGGTTACATGAGATAACACTCCAAATGGAGGAGGACAAACCCAGAAAAGTTGAAGGTCTCTTTTGGGAGAACTTGACTTTTCGCTATGGCATAATTTTAGCTGAAAAAGATTGACCGCCTGAAATTGTTATGGGTTGCCCAAGGGGAGAAAAGGTTACTTTACCGCCTTTTTCCTATCTCGCTCCAATTTACTTAAAATGCACATTCGCCCGGGAGTGGGAAGTAGACCTTTATCGTAATCATGTTGGGTGGGATTCTGAGTCAGCTCTCCATATAATCTCAGCAAAAACTACTCCAACTCCACAGAGGCAGTACCCAATAAAACAAGGAGCGCAAAAACAAGTGAGACATATCTTCCATTAACTGGAACATCAGGGTGTAATAGAACCTTGCACCTCAGCAATGAATAACCCTTTGTTTGCCGTAATGAAACCAGATGATTCATATTGTCTAGTTTTAGAGTACTGACATCTGAACACATGCACTAAAAACATTTTCAGCACCGAATGCACATAGTGCTGCATTAATGAATAACATTGTGTGGAAATAATGCAAAACAAAACCTAGATATCTCAAATGGATTCTTCTGCCAAAATATAGAGCCTGAAAGTAGGTATCTAACAGCATTCTCAGTGCTAGGTCCATCGTCAATGTTTTAGACTTCCCCAACGGTATAAGAATAGCACCGGGTTATTCAGCACTAGGATAACAGAATTACTTCAGAATTTGGACAAAGATGCATTGTCCTATGTAGATGATATTTATCGGATGATGATTTACAGGATCACTTGTGATATGATAAATTCCCTCATGGCCTCAACATCGTTTCTCAAATGACATTGTTCATGTACTTTAGAAAGAATCCCTTCAGATCACCACAGATACACTTGTTTCTTCAAAATATATTTGCTATTTTATTGATTTTTTTGGATGTATCTCAAAATTCTTTTATGTATTTTTAATTTTTAATCCATCATTCTTTTTAGTCATATAAACATTAAAATTCAACTCATATACATATTTTACGGATCAAGTATACAAAAAGATTTTTTTTATATAAAAAAGAAGAAAAACACCCTGATACCCACACACCTATCACCATACATACATTACTCCGCTGTTACAGGATCACTTGACCAGGGTGAGCACCATCATTTGGGGGTTTGCCTCTGAGGGCTACTAATTCAACATTAAAATATCAAAAATAGCCCACCTCAATCTCCTATTTTTAGGTTTAGCGCTTTCAAGTGAAGGGAAAAGCCTGGCAGCTAACTTTTTAGAAAGGTCTGTGCTACTCCAGCCTCCTCAATCTTTGAAACATTTACAATCCATTATTCGGATTTTTAAATTTTGGCAGAACAAACATTTTAGATTACGCAGAAAGAGTATAACCTTTCTACAACTTAATCAGACCTGATTTTTCAGTTAGACATTGGACACAGGAACACATAGATATCCTTTGTTCCCTACAAGCTGACATGATAGCTTCAAAACACTTGCAGACAAGCATAAACGTCTGCAACCTGGTGATCCGCTTTATAGCGGGTCAATCTGGGCACACTTACCTAACCTTCAATGAAGACAAAACTGTACCAATAGCTTACAAATCACATTTGTACACAAACACTGAATTGTGCTTTGCTTCTACAGAGAAAATTCTGACAGCATTACAGACTTCTGTAGTGAGAGAAAGAGCACTGGCTCAGGGGAAATGAATAATTGTCGTAACTCTGGTACCAGCCTCAGAGGCCGCTACTAAGGCAAGCGTTCCGAATGCTAAAGCCTTACATCCAAGATGGATGCAATGGGCTAATTCTCTCACTGCAACAGATGTTGAATACAGATGTTGAATACAGATATGACCCAGGGCTAAAATCATAAGCATTCCTGCAATGTGAACAAGAATATCCTTTACCAAATGAAATAATGCCTCTAGATCAGTATGAATATATCATTTAGACTGACGGATCTGCTCAGCCAGCCATTGGAAGCAAACTGCAATACAGCGCCACTTGTGCGATTGTAAAAGGTCATATGCGGGAAGGCAAGTTTCATCCCTCCGAAACGAAGACACAGTCTCTAGGAGACAGCAAGGCTCAGCAGGTAGAACTAAAAGCCCTATTACTGCCACTAATAAATACAGATTGAAAATTTCCTGACACTGATTGTGTGTGATTCTTTTTATTGTGTCCAGTCATACAACAAATATCTCCATTACCTGGGTCAGGATGGGTTTAAAGACTCAAAAGGTGGCACAATTAAGCATAAAATGCCATGGCAACAGGTAGCCGAGTCCAAAAATGAACTACCAAGAGCTCACGTGATACACACGCTGATTCATCAATGTGATGGCATTCACGTTGAAGGGAATTCATTGGCCGATGAAGCTGCCAAGGGTGCAGTTTGAACTGCTTCCGCAGCTGCAATCACTCATTCAAAAACAAGAAGAGACGGATAGATAATGGTAGCTGTCATTGCTTTACGCAAGAACAGCACTTCCCTACCAAAAGTATTTCCACTCAAGTACTCTTCAAATTAGCTGCAAATAACATTCTGTATGTTCAAATTCAGGAGTGGGGGATAGAGTAATACCAAACATGGATTGCAGATTAGGCTTAATTCTAGCTGCACACGAGGGTCGAGGTTCTGCACACACATGGATTACCGCAACAGTTTCTTTACTGAAAAAAGGCTATTGGTGGCCTGGTTTAACTAAACAGATGAAGAATTTTGTCTTAAATTGCGACATCTGCCAGCAGATGAAAAGTTCCATTGTAGCGCGTCCAGAGCAGACACCATTATTAATATCAGACAGACTACTCACTGTGTGTCTATATGGACAACTGCGGCCCCCTACAATCAAATGGAGCTTACAAGTATATTGTGGTGGCAGTAGATTTATGCTCCAGACTCCTATGGGTGTGGCCTCATCGCTCAGCTGATGCTCAAACTGTTATATTAGATTTACGAGTCTGTATAGGGACATATGCAGTTGGCACATTACGTTCTGACCATGGCCCTGCGTTTAGCTCAAGCGCTTACAAGGAAGCCATGGAAAGTTTGGGTGTAGCATTGCGGTACTCCTCTCCGTACCATCCAGAGGGAAATTTGGTTGTGGAGAGGAAAAAGCGGGACTTACAGCAATCTTTAACAGTAAGAGTATTAGGTTTGGGTGGTAGTTGGGTCAATCACTTATATCGGGTACAGCGAGCACTTACTAATTTGACAAGAAGTCCTCTAGGGGGAGTCACTCCTTACGAGGTTCTATTTGGGACAAGAATGTGGGTACCTGATCTCGATTATGAAAGCACAAGGGCGAATGAAAAACCATTTGACATCAATAAATGTTTGGCTGTTTTAGGATCTGAATGAATCCCGCGCACTACTAAGCAACGTGCAAGTAAAACGCATCGCCACTGGGGAAGTCAAATCAGTCACGGCAAGACTTGTCTGGAACCCAAAAGTGGTGGATATGGTCAGAGAAAATATCGAGGACAAAAATGAATTTGGGCCATCATACAGGAAGCCCGTACCAGTCCTAGCAGTCGAAGGAACAAGAACAGTACTTCCCCCGCCTCTTGCCGGAAAAAAAGAAAAGAGATTTTCTCCATTGATCTGATCAAACCACATTATATGGCCGATACTGAATAGTAGGCCCTGTGGGCTCCTAGGTAGCCGACGATATTCTCTCGCTACCATACAGGAAGTTCAGACAGAAAGACTCATATCATTTGAAGAGTCACCAATAAAAGCAACGGCCTTACATCAATGAAATGGAACTTGTTGCTCTCGAAACAGAACTTCAAACTACAAATGAAAGATAAATATCAATTCGGCCTACCACGGATGTCTACATCAATATGCCTCGACAAGAGACACCTGCCAGTTCAACACAACCTGCTGAGCTACCACAGATTGATCGAACTGCATCTGGCTACTTCGTTGATTTTAATACCTTCTCTCTTGAGCCCAGTGAACCTGAGACCAGGCCATTCCCAGTTTCCTGTAAGCAACAAATTTGAGAATTCTACACTTTTCTCATAAAGACTTACACAGTATCACCTTGGCTCCAGCTCTGGATCATAACTGGAATATTATTTTTTCTGTTCTGGATTGGTCTTGTAACTGTTTTTTGCTTACTCATAAATGGAAAATATTTGCCAGAACGCCCTGTAGTACCCAATGTGAACTAGGTCTTGATACCTCATACACATCTCATTGTGAACAAAGAGGCTTGTTTTCCGTGAACATTACAGCTGTTCCAATTCCTGATGGTATAGTTTGGGACAAGGTTGATTATGATGTATTTGACCCCACTGAACTTTTGAAAATATCTCTAAATGATATCATTACCTCCATTACATTTTCTGACGATTGGGACTTTGAAACTGTTAATAATATGTTGTCTGATTTGGAAAAATCTGCTGCATTTTCAAACAATGAAATGTTAGAGGACGCATCTGACTTTGATAGCAGTTACTGTTACCATCATTATGGTCATCATTTTTTACAGAAATCGAGTGCCCCATGTCCTATTTTCTATTTTGTTATTAAGCCGGAAGCTGCAATCATTGTGCTCTGGGTTTGTGCCTTGGCGATTCATCAACAGTATGTCCTTATTTTCTGCATAGAATCTAACGGAAAAACAGATTACGATGGCACAAAAGGAGCAAAATATACAATGCTGCATATTGAAAAACTAGAAAAGTTGCCTTTTACTGTGGCAGAGTCACCGTCCACAGATTGGTTAATTCATTTCCATATGACACTACAGGTCTGTACTTTCCAGTTTCAATATTGCCTAAAAGAACAGCAGGCGGGCAGATATGAAGTGATGGGTAGGGAATTCATCAAGGAATCTTGGGAATTGCTGTACAGATTTCAATGCAGGAACGGGGACAAGGAAGTGTTTCTTCGGGGTACCAACTGTGAGAATTCCTTAAGTGGATCTCTCATATGCCAGGATATCATGCTTTATGGGGCCTGTAATGGTTCGGTTGCTAACTTATCCTGAAAATTTGAAAGGTTCCCCAGCTGCTGTGGTTAATGTAGTGTTTAAGCTGCTTTCAAATGGGAGTTACTTGATGCTGAATGTTCAAGGTTGTTGTGGGATGCTCCCGGCATCGCATATCTTGTCACTGTAAGCTCTAGGGCTGCTTGCTGTATGCAAGTATTATTTCCACTGACCTATACAGTCAGGGAGGTGCTGTAATGGCCTTCATTGAATGTTTCCTTTATACGGTTTGATACACTGAGCCGGATGAAAGTCATGCTTTTACAGCAAACCGTGCCCTTAACCTCCGCCCGAGAAACTTATGATTGCCATGTTGCCAGGTCCTCGGCTGAGATACAGGCACTAGTACAAACAAACTTCCCTTTCCACTTCACAGAAATGGTACAGCATACATTTAGCATTTCTGATACGGCGGGTATTTTCCACCTATTTAAGACCATAGGTTCTGGACTGTTAAGCACCTTTCAGACAATCCTCGGGGTTGTTCCCAATTGTATACACCCATATTCTGAAGCATTTTGGGAGGCTTTCCGCTGATCCTGTTTCTGATAGCAGATATCCTGATTGTCACCAGGAACCGACAGATCAATGCCGTATCTTCCACGTGATTCAACACCCTACGCATACTCCGCAGGACCTTAAAATGGATCCTGCGGAATACTGAAAGACCATCACCCACCCACTCATGACCAGCAGAGTGGACTACAGCAATGCCATCTATGCCGAAATCAACATATCTCGACTCCACAAACTCCAGACCGTCCAGAACGCCGCAGCCAGACTCGTCCTCAACATCCCACGAAAAGACCACATCACACAGCACCTACAAAACCTCCACTGCCTCCCAGTCAAAAAAGAGTGACTTTCAAGCTGCTCACACATGCCTACAAAGCCCTTCACAACACCAGACCCCAATACCTCAATGAAAGAATCTCCTTCTATGCCCCAAAGGGGAACCTTCGCTCTGCTGACCTTGCCCTGGTCAAAATCCCATGCATCCGCAAAACCTGACCAGGAGGAAGATCCTTCTCCTCCATCGCGGCCAAGACTTGGAACAAACTCCTCCTCAGTATCAGGTGAACCCCCTCACTGAAAGCATTCAGGACTAGCCTTAAGACCTGGCTCTTCGGATGAGCCGGAGCTACCCGAAACCCCCTGCCCCCCAGCGCCTTGAGACCCTCACTGGTGAGTAGTGCACTTTAGAAACCCCTGATTGAGAGCAGCTCCTTGGATGCCCATGTTGTGCAGCCATGTAATGAGTGTGTGGTGTGAAAAAGTATTGAGGCTGCTAAGAGGTCTAAGAGGATCAGAGCCACAGTCTTTCCTCAGTCAAGTAGTGCTCAGATGTTGTCGGTGGCCGTGCTGAGGGCTATCTCGCTGCTGGGGTTGCTGTGGAATCTGGATTGGGACGAGTTGAGTAGTAGGTTAATTCCAGATGTGAGTAGAGTTGTTTTTTAATGGGTTTTTCTAATACCTTGGCTGGGAACAGGATCAGGAAGATCGGTTGGTAGTTGTTCAGTTCTTTGGGGTCTGCCGATGATTTCTTTAGTAGGGCATTGACTTCTGCATGTCTCCAGTCCTTCTCGGGAAGTGGCCATGGCAATTGAGGTGTTGAACAAGGTGGTGAGTATGTGGCTGATTCTGTCTTTGCCTAGGGTGATGATGTGGTAAGGGCATGGGTCAGTTGGGGCCCCTGAGTGGACCATGTTCATGATGGAGGCGGTGTCCTATGGGGCGAGCTGGCTCCATTTGGTTAGTCCGATGTTTGCGGTGGTAATAGGGTCGTTGTTTGTCTTGAAGAAGTTGATGGCCTTGGGCTGGGGTTTGAAGTTTCTGTATTTTAAAAAAAATATAAATAATGCAGGAAAGAGCCAGGTTCCTGGATGGTTCCCAAGTTTTAGCTGGAGAGCAGCTCCTTTATATGGTACACTCTACAAACTACAGACACTCTGCCTGTTTGTCTAGCAGGGATTTAGTGCATAGTAATGAAGTTGCAGAATTCTTTAAAGGAAAGGTCACAGATATTTTCGATAATTTCCCTAAAAGAACTTTTACTGCTTCAGCTTGTCCGGATAACCCCCATATATCAGTAAAGCCAACTTTGGAGGCTTTTTCCTCACTCTCTCAGGCGTCCATGGTAGAGATTATGAACACTGTTAAATCAGGATCACCTATGGACCCATGCCCCCCGCCTATTCTTAAATCAGTGTCTAACCTGATAGCCCCGGTGCTTACTAATATTTGTAACGCCATGTTCCGGACAGGTGACTACCCTACAATTTGGAAGAAAGTCATTTTGAAACCCCTCCTAAAAAAAACGACACTAAATCCAGCAGAGCTAAAAAGCTATCGACCTATTGCCTCGCTCCCCTATCCATCAAAAATGTTCGAAATGCAATGAATCTGCAACTGTCGAGCTTCATCGATAAGAATGAGCTGTTAGATGATACCCAATTTGGGTTCAGAAAGGGCCATGGGACCGAGACCGCCTTGATAAAAGCAGCAGAGGAGGTCAGGATAATCATGGACCGGGGCGGTGCAGCGGTCCTAATACTTCTAGACCTGTCTGCAGCTTTCGACACAGTCGATCATAACATCTTGATCGACTGTGTCGCTGCTATTGGCATTTAGGGCAAAGCTAAGGCTCTCTTGGCATCCTTTTTATCGGACAGAGAGCAGTCTGTGAAAATGGGGAGTTACTACTCGCCTGATTTCACCTTGCCTTGTGGAGTTCCCCAGGGCTCCTCGCTAAGTCCGACGCTTTTTAACATCTATGTGTGGGACTTGGCGAGGGTGATTAAGTCATTTGGCATTGGATTAACATCATACGCCGATGACACTCAGTTAGTCCTGGCAATCCACAAAAATGGAGCAGTAGTGGCCGCTAACTTCCAGGAGGGTATGAGAGCAATTAGTACATGGATGGACCAGAACTGTTTAAAACTAAATTCTGACAAGACGGAGGTCATGCTATTTGGTGAGCTGAGCCCGTCTTGGTCCCCAGCTCCTCCCCTACCGGTATCAAAAGTCGGAAATCTGGGAGTCCTATTTGACAATAGACTAACTTTTGTCAGCCACGCTAACGCAGTGGTCTCAGCGTCCTTTTACACCTTAAGAATGGTAAAGAAATTACTTCCTTTTCTACCCCCAAACACAGGCAAAACCTTAATGTCCACTCTGGTTTTATCAAAGGTGGATTATTGCAATGGCCTATTGTTGAATGCACAGGAGCAAGTTTTGAACAAATTACAGCTTGTGCACAACGCTGCTGCAAGGATCGTAACCGGCACACCTAAATTTTCATCCATCTCTCCCATCATTCGTCAACTACATTGGTTGCCGATCAGATGTCGCACAAAGTTTAAGGCCTTGTGCATCATATACAAAGCACTGAACAATACTGGACCAGATTTCTTTAAAAAATCTATCAGTGTCTACAAACCCAACCGATCCGTACGTTCATCGGCATTTCAACTGCTTAGCATCCCACGCACAATGAAAGCAACATGGGGAGACAAAAGCTTCGTGGTTGCTGCCTCGAAATTATGGAACGCGCTTCCTCCTCATATTAAATTCAGTTCATCTTTACTAATATTTGAAAACACCTTAAAACTTGGCTTTTTGACCAGTAAAATTAAGTAGGAACCCCTTGCAATCTCTGTGAACTCCAGCGCCGAGACACCGGAAGGTAATTGTGCGCTATAGAAATTTTATAAATAAAAATAAATAGGATTAGCACAAGCTAGAAAGGGACATAGCCTTTCACCATTTTTACAGCAAAGTCTTAGCAAGTGCTATCCAAGGAAAATTTGCACCATACAAATGTTACCATACTGAATCAAACTTTTCTCCTGGATTGTGCTATTTATATTTCATACATGCACAAATGTCTATATACTCATAACATCACTTTAACTTTTGTTTTTTCCAGTGAATTTCTAGGTTTCTTTTCTTCACATATTCAGCCAATACCTGCTCTGCCAAATGCCTGTGGCCATTTGCAGTCAGGTGTTGGCACAAGCCCACCACCTGCTGGTGGCCAACCCACCACAGCATGCCTTCTGTGGTCAACTTGCTGCTCCTGCCCCTTCTTTTACTTACCCCATGTTCTTCATCTGGATGCCCCAGCCCCCAGCTCCTGGCCTTCGACCTCAGCTTGCTGCCTCTGCTCCCCTCCTGCCTGACCTCTGTTCCCCATCTGCCTGTCCTCTGTTCCCCATCTACATGCCCTGCCCTCCTGCCTGCTCTTCGTGGTCAGCTTCCTGTCCCATAAAAGACCTCCCTCTGTTATCCGAGTGTTTGCTCCTTCCACTCTCATTTTCTATCCATGGTCCATTGTGCTGCCCCAGGCCATGTCGACCTGTTCTCCGTGGTCAATTTGCCACACCAACTCCTTGTTTTTCATGTGCATGCCCATCCCTCCTGCTTTCCTTGGTCCATTGTGCTGACCCTGCCCATAGCTGCCAAACATGTTCTCAATGTTGTGACCACCAATAAGTGATCACCCCAAATGTTTGAACTAAATATCTAGGCTATCTATCATTTAGAGTCTATTCTCCCCATCAGAAAACTACAATTTAGCAAAGTTGAACAAAATTTAATATTGCACACATAAAATACTGGGATCTTGATCAAAATGAAGGAAAAAAATGTATTTATTGCAGAATAATAAAAATGTGATACAGAGCAATAAAATGCATTAATCACCATGAATGCCCAAATCACAGAAATATAGAATAAATGCAAAATCATGAAACCCTATGTAGGCATAATCCAAGCAGAAATTCTAAGAGTCAGACTCATAAAGAGGACTGAAGGCATAAGAAGTCACCTACAAGGAATATGGCAAACAAATCCCCAAGTAACACAGAATCCCAGAGGTAATAAATTCAGTAAATTCAACATGGAATGATCATGGTTAGGGTCACATTTGACAAATCATGAATAGCAACTTAATAATGAAAAACTATATGTAGTAAGGACTCCACGCAGCAGATTAAGGGTTCACAGGTCGGTTTATTCTACACAGCCCTCAGTTCTAGACATTTCGTACTCGTACAGCATCTCTTGTCAACTGAAAAAATGAATACAGTTTAACTGTCATCTGTGGAACCTATGCAGAACAGGTGCTTAACTGGACTATTGGTGTTCATGGAACCTTATATACCTCACAACCCCCACTACGTGACTAACTGAAGCTATATCATCACAAGACATCTTCCTCTCATAATTAAAAAAAAAAACAATGACTAATACATTGTTGGCTTGAAGCACACAACACACCATAAAATAACTTGTACATAGAAAGGTTCAAAAAAACTACATACACAAATATATAAAAGTTAAAATACAATAAAACTAAGCATTGGTGATAAAATCGTCATACTTTTTTTGGTATGGTAAGGACACACCAAGATCATTCCCCAGCCTATTCCTATCGCCATTTGTTGGGCCAGCATTGTCAGGCACATCACACAACCCATCCTCGACCTCACCATTCCCTTCTCTTTGATCATTTCCAACAACATCCATGTTCATCCGCTCACGTATCTATCAATATTGGAATCATCATTTCACTCACCATTCCTCCTACACCTTGCCACTCTGCTCATGTGCACACTTTCCCATCACTTTGTTTAAACCAATTGAGAAATATTTCAAGAATTAACATGGGTTGTGAAAATCTGTGACTCCTTATGCTCTTACTCGACTCAGGCGAAGGAGAAGGGCATACCTCTCTGTAGGCTTCTTTACTAAAATTTAGAGTTTTAGCCCCACGTTTTTTACTCTTTTTTGAAACACCAAAGCCAGATGCTGCAAGTCTCCCCAGTGATGGTAATGCCTGGGCCACAGTATTCGTAAGCGTTTCTCCATTCACCTGGGTTCGTAATGTCTCTCCTATGTCCTCGCTGCCCTCTCGAGTATTGGTGCGATATTCCCCCTTCTTGCTTGGAGCTCCACCAACCTCAGGGGACCCGGAAGCGCCGGTACTACCACTGCCCCGAGCGTCCCGGAGGAGGCTCCGAATCTTATGTCCCCTTCGGAGTGCCAGTGTGGCCGTACACCACCGCAACAGACCCGGTAGTGGAAGTCCCTCTGCGTCCTGCAAGCACATAGGCGATGAAGCAACGAGGAAGCCCTGTGCAAGAGAGGAAGTCCTAAACACACCAAAAGTAAGTCTTAAGCGCAGCGCGGCGCTTTCTCATCACTCACCACTCGCCTCCGCCTCCGCAAGCCTCCTCAAGCCGGCACAAACACAGCCAAGCACCGATGAATGCCGGCTGGTATCGATTGACGCTGAAAGGAAACCCACACTCACCGCCCGAGGGAGACAGAAAAACGGCACCTCCACACCTCCGGTGAGTCAGCAATCAGCAATCAAAACACTCTGAAAAACAATGAACCGCGGCATCAAACCGAGGAGCGAGAGGACATTACGGGAAGCCCCGAACTGGAGTGCAGCGGCTGCTCAGCTAGCTGCCGCCATGTTTCCCTGCACCCCAGAGCCAGCCAAAAAGGGGACAAATAAAAGCAATACTTCTACCTTTTTGTGTGGCGAAGTCAAGGCAAAATGGGCAAATGCACGTAGATCTGCGAAGCCTGCTTTGGTTCTCAGCACAAAAGTAACACCATCATTAAGATCCTATGTTAAGGTCTTGCCACAAGTCCTAGATTTTGTAAAAGAGGGGGCTACCTGCCGAGCAGTCCCTGGGCGAGTCTCCTCCACTCCTGGTACCCCGGAAATGTCAGGGGCCTCATTAGGGGGCAATAATTTAGACATCAATAGTGGGGTCTCAAGGGTTTTAGACGCTATCTCCAACGTTATTTCTGACAAAATGTATGATATAGTGGTATCTGCTGTGGCTGTGGCTGAGGCTGAGGTTAAGGCTACCCCGGTGAAACAACAATTAACAGAAATAACGGAATCAACAGTGGCGTTGCTGGAAGATACAGCGACAGCGATAAGTAACTCTCAGATTGGGGGAGTTCCTGTAGCAGCCTCCCTGGAATCCATGTTTTCATCGTTGACATTAGATATAAAAAAAGGGATTTGAAGTATCTACAGCGAACCAGACAGAAATTAGAAGCTTTTGTGAGTCACCGGAAAGTAAAATTATTGTACTCAACGCTAAAACAGTGGCCCTGGAAGACACTGTGGCGGTTCTTTCGGTCCATCTCGGTAAGGCCGAAGCAGATATCAGTAATCTCAAAAAAGAAGATTGTGCCCTCTCTGAGAGAATGGAAGTTTTGGAAAATAACGCATGACGTAGTAATCTCCGAATTCTCAATATTCCTGAGGGGAGCGAGGGGAGCGATATTAAGCAATACGTGATCGCGCTCTTAAAGGAATCTTTGGGTCTTGTACAGTCAGTAGAAGATCTGGACGCAGATATCCAAAGAATACATAGGGACCCTTTTAGAAAGGAATCCGCAGAGATCTAAACCTAGGAAGATCCTAGTCAACTTCCATACCTATTCTCCTAAAGAAATGATTCTTAATTAAGCTCTGAAACAGAAAACCTTGAGTGCTAAAGGTTTCTGTGATAGAGAGCATCCTATCACCCGATCCGCCGAGAACTTCAAAATGGTGTCCAGTAGTCCACTCCAACTAGAAGAGGTGATCGGTCTAGACTGCGGCGCAAAGGAGGAGCAGGTGTCCGGACAGAAGCTAAAAGAGAGCCGTTGGCTCAGGTGTGGGCCACCGGGTGATTGGAGAGCCGGAGGAGGCGAGTCTGCGACGGACGGCTGCAGGAGAGAAGGCGAAGCTACACAGGACAGAGCATCGGATGACGGCAGGTGTGGACCAGGAAAGGAGAGTTCAGAGGCTGGAGACACGGAGGAGGCAAAGCGGAGCGGCGGAGCTGACCTACGGGAGGTTTCCCCAACACACACCGCGCTCGTATCCGGCTGTCCCTCCAAGCAACAGGGCACCGCGATACCCATTGCTACGGTCACCGGGGACCGTAGCCCCAGGCAAGTAACGTGGGGAGAACGCTGGAGGAGGAGGTTGGAGGGCACAGGACTGTTGGGCTTGTGGCATAAGTAAAGTGTTGCACGCTGCATGCGATACGCGCTTTCTTTTTCCTTCCCCATTCCTCCCTACCTGACCCTTCCTCCTAAAATAAAGATATCATGAGTCTCGGTGATCCCACGTTCCTGGTGACGGGTGCACGTATAGAGCTTTAAGAATATATACAGTTTGTGACTGTAGTGTTCCTCTGTTTGCCTTTTGGGAGACGTCGGTACGAGTGTTCTACGAGGAAGAGTGAACAAAGAGGGAGAGAAAGACCGAAGACTGTTCTTCCGAAACTCCAAAGACCACGCCCTTCATCCTTTGTTATCTTTTGCCAAATATTTTTTAAACTGTTTATCCAATTGACACGTGAATAAAACGCTTATTGTGCTCCTATCAATGACTGTTCTGATGCTTGCGATACAGTTACTTAAGGACAAAGTGTGAAAACGCTTACAGTGGTGTCAGAAGTGGGATCCTGTCATTTGATACAAGATGACGCAACCAGTAACTGTGCAAGATATGATAACGCAGCTGGCAGAAGGTCAGAGACATTTACAGTTAGTGTTTGAGGAACAGAATAGGAATGCCCAAAAAGAAAGAGAGTCGTTTCAAGAGGCTTTGAAAGAGCAAGCAGTGTTGTTAACAAGTAACCAAAAAGTCCAAGATACAGCCATTCTTCGACTTACAGATGCAATTTCTAGTGCCCGTGTTCACCCTACTATTCCCGGTAGTGTATTACAAAAGTTTCAAGAGGGAGAATATCCGGACTTCTTCTTTACCAATTTTGAAAGAGTTGCTACCACAGCCACTTGGCCTGCAGACAGGTGGGGGCAATATGTAGCGCCGTTATTATCTGGAGAATTGCAGGCTGCATACCAAGCGGCTAACCCAGCTGGAGTGACTCCTTATCCCGAGATAAAGAAGGCAATTCTCGAAAGATTAGGGTGTGACCAAGAGTATTATAGGGCACGCTTTCGCAAGGAAAAATGGGTTACAGGTGATAATCCCCGAGCATTGTTTTATAGGGTCAGAGACTTGAGGAACAGGTGGCTACAGCCTCATACGGCCAACATGGAAGAGGTTACGGAGCAAATTTTTCTAGAGCAATATTTGGATGCTTTACCTACTAATACTAGAGCATGGTTAAAACAACATCCTGGTCTAACATCCCAATCTGCTATCGAACTAGCCTGTGCTTACCATAGGTCTCCCGACTTCAAAGCTCCTACGGGGAGAACCCCTATTGTATTTACTAAGCCTACAACCCGAGTTTCCAATGACAGTGTAGAAAAACGCCCTTTTCCTACCCCGAAACCCAACCTAAAGCCCTTTCCAAAAATCAACTCCCCTGTGCAGGTGGGACCTCAATGTTTTAGATGTGCAGAGTGGGGACACATCTCACGAAACTGTCCATTGAACAATGACGGCTCGGAACCAATGGAAGTGGGGTGGTCACGAGGGCGAGTTTTAGTTACATGTCTATGCAGGAAGACATACAAGAAAGCTATCCGACTAAATGGGAAACCTATTGAAGCATTATTAGATACAGGATGTGACCATACAGTAGTAGTACAAGACCTGGTACCCCTGAACTCTCTATGTGAAGGAGAAACCGTGCTAGTTTTCTGTGTTCATGGAGACGTTAAGGAATATCCTTTAGCAGAAGTCTTACTGGAAATAGACGGGTATCCCCAAGTCCGGAGAGTAGGGGTAGTTCCCCGACTTCCTGAAAATATTTTGCTGGGAACAGATTTGCCTAAATTTCATGATTATTTAATGGAGGCCTCGGAGCAAGAAGCCAGAGCAGAGTGGTTACAGGAGGCTCCCTTTTCTAACGAAAACCTAGTTCAACCCAGAGCCCGAGAACATAAGTCGAAAAATGAGCAAAGAAGGGACAAAGAGAAGTATACCAGTGCCTGTCAGTCTTTTGCTTCATGTTTACTTTCTTCCCCAGAACATGGAGATACTCCTGCACGAAGCTTCCGTGCAGCTCAGAAAGATGACAGCACCCTCACGAATGCCTGGAATCAAGTGCAAGAGAATGATTCAGAGAAGGTAAGACCCTATTTCTGTATAAAACAAGGATTACTGTATCGAGTAAGTGAAGGGGCAAATGGAAGGGTAGAACAGTTGCTGGTCCCAGTAGCTTTTCGAGAACCAGCTTTACAATTAGCACACAACCAGACGGGTGGAGGTCACTATAGGCAGGAGTTAACCCTGAAATATTTGTTGGATCGGTTTTAGTGGCCGGGAGTGTATAGAGAAACTGCGAGATTTTGTACCACCTGTCCAAAGTGTCAGTTGATAAATCCCTCCAAAGACAAGAAAGTACCCTTCTGTCCTTTACCCATTATTGATGTTCCATTTCAACGTGTAGGAATGGATCTGGTAGGTCTGTTAATTCCCTCAGCCAGGGGGCATCAGTATATATTAGTACTAGTGGACTATGCAACAAGATATCCGGAGGCTATACCTCTAACAAGCATGACTACGCTAACAGTGGCTCAAGCGATGATATCCTTCTTCTCCCGAGTAGGATTTCCGTCAGAGCTTTTGACAGACCAAGGAACTCCTTTTATGGCGAAACTCATGAAGGAAGTATGTTCGCTTTTGGGGGTCCAACAGATTAGAACGGCAGTTTATCACCCACAAATTGACGGTTTAGTGGAAAGGTATAACCGAACGATTAAAACCATCCTGAAGAAACTGATAAGTGAGACAGGAAAGGATTGGGATAGGAAGTTACCCCTTGTACTCTTTGCTATGAGGACAAATGATCAAAAATCCACTGGATTTTCCCCATTCGAGTTTTTATATGGGAGAAAACCCTGTACCTTGCACGATATGGCTGCTGAGCAATGGACGGAGGAAGAGGATGAAGGGAAACCGCTGTTAGGATACATGCAGACCCTTAAAGAAACCTTAGCCACCCTATGGGATACTGTCCACCAAAACATGGACAAAGCACAAAGTAGACAAAAAGAGCAATATGACAAGAAAAGTCAGTTGAGGGAGTTGAGGGTAGGAGACAAGGTATTGATTTTACTTCCCTCCTCTGATAAGAAATTGTTGTCTACATGGCAAGGACCCTATACCATTACTCAAAAAGTTACACCCGTTTCATACAGGGTAGCAGTACCACACACTAACAAGGTGGGACAAACGTACCACATTAACTTATTAAAGAAGTGGGAGGAACCGAACACAGGATCCCAAGGGGCCGAGGTAGTCCAATCCATAAATCATGTAACCATCACACCACTAGAGTTACACGAACAGCTGGGGAGGGGCGAACAGGAGGAACGACCAACTATGGGGCCCGACTATCGGTGGAGGAAAAAAAGCAGTTAGAGCGACTGCTTGACAAATACTCTGCCCTTAGTTCAGGAAAACCGGGGAAAACGTCCCTAGTAGGCCACGATATTGTTACCCCACCGGGAAGAGTGGTGAATGTGAGACCCTATTGCATACCTGAGGCTAGGAGAGGGATGGTAGAACAGGAAATAGAAAAGATGCTACAGGCAGATATTATTGAACCTTCCAAAAGTAACTGGCGTTCCCCCATTGTTTTAGTGCCGAAACCGGATGGCAGTATCCGTTTCTGCATTGACTTTCGCCAAGTAAATGCCAATTCTAAATGTGACAATTATACAATGCCTAGAGTAGACGAGCTAATTGAAAAACTAGGAGAGGCGAGGGTGATGTCCACCATTGACTTGACCCAGGTATATTGGCAAATACCCCTGACCGAGACAGCTCAAGAGAAGACAGCCTTCTCCACACCCTCAGGGTTGTACCAATTCAAGGTAATGCCATTTGGGTTACATGGAGCACTGGCCACCTTTCAGAGACTAATGGACATTTTACTGAAAACTCATCAAAAGTATGCCGTTGCTTACCTAGATGATATTGTTGTGTATAGCCCTGATTGGAAAACCCATCTAGAACACCTACAGAATGTATTTGAGACCTTGACGCAGACAGGATTAACTATGAATCCAAAGAAGACCACTCTGGGCACCCATCAAATAAACTATTTAGGTTACACCATCAGTGAAGGAACCCTAGAACCCCAAATTGATAAACTGGAAGCTATTAAAAATATTCCCAGACCAAACACCAGGAAAGAGGTACGAGCCTTCCTAGGGTTAGTCGGGTATTATCGGAGATTCATTCCCCAACTATCTGACGTGGCCAGCCCCCTCACGGACTTGTTGAGAGGAAAACCTTCAAGAGCAAAAATCGGGTGGGGCCCAACACAAGAGAAAAGCTTTGAAACTCTAAAGACTATACTCTGCAAGGCCCCGATTTTGACTTGCCCCGACTACAAAAAGACATTTGTGTTACAAACAGACACCTCAGATAAAGGACTGGGAGCTGTATTATCACAACCAGATAATCAAGGACTACTTAAACCAGTACTGTTTCTGAGTCGCAAACTGTTTCCGAAGGAGACATGCTATGCCACCATGGGAAAAGAATGTTTGGCCATCAAGTGGGCCATGGAATCAATACAGTATTATTTGTTGGGGAGGACTTTCTTTTTAGTTACAGATCATGCTCCCCTAACGTGGTTAGCAACCAATAAGGAAACCAATGCTAAAGTACTAAGATTGTTTTTAGCCTTACAGCCTTTTTCATTTCAGACTCTACACATGGCAGGAAAGTTCCAAGGGAATGTAGATTATCTCTCCAGATTTCCGACAGCTGAATGGCCCGATCGTCCATCTCCAGAAGAGAGGCAATGTGATAGAGAGCATCCTATCACCCGATCCTCCGAGAACTTCAAGATGGTGTCCAGTGGTCCATTCTAACTAGAAGAGGTGAGCGGTCTAGACTGAGGCGCAAAGGAGGAGCAAGTGTCCGGACAGAAGCTAAAAGAGAGCCTTTGGCTCCGGTGTGGGACGCCGGGTGATTGGAGAGCCAGAGGAGGCGAGGCTGCGACAGACAGCTGCAGGAGAGAAGTCGGAGCTACGCAGGACAGAGCATCGGACGACGGCAGGTGTGGACCAGGAAAGGAGAGTTCAGAGGCTGGAGACACGGAGGAGGCAAAGCGGAGCGGCGGAGCTGACCTACGGGAGGTTTCCCCAACACACACCGCGCTCGTATCCGGCTGTCCCTCCAAGCAACAGGACACCGCGATACCCATTGCTACGGTCACCGGGGACCGTAGCCCCAGGCAAGTAACGTGGGGAGAACGGTGGAGGAGGAGGTTGGAGGGCACAGGACTGTTGGGCTTGTGGCATAAGTAAAGTGTTGCACGCTGCATGCGAAACGCGCTTTCTTTTTCCTTCCCCATTCCTCCCTACCTGACCCTTCCTCCTAAAATAAAGATATCACGAGTCTCGGTGATCCCACGTTCCTGGTGACGGGTGCACGTATAGAGCTTTAAGAATATATACAGTTTGTGACGGTAGTGTTCCTCTGTTTGCCTTTTGGGAGACGTCGGTACGAGTGTTCTACGAGGAAGATGAACAAAGAGGGAGAGAAAGACCGAAGACTGTTCTTCCGAAACTCCAAAGACCACACCCTGCATCCTTTGTTATCTGTTGCCAAGTATTTTTGAAACTGTTTATCCAATTGACGCGTGAATAAAATGCTTATTGTGCTCCTATCAATGACTGTTCTGATGCTTGCGATACAGTTACTTAAGGACAAAGTGTGAAAACGCTTACAGTTTCCCTTTTCAAATAAGATCGGACCCGTCCAGGGCAACCTTGGACAGGCAGTGGGAATTGGGGAGGAGGTTGGAGGCCTTTAGGAAGCTTGGGGCGGTTGCACAACTTAAGTTTCCAGCTGCTTTGAGAATAATGCACAATAACAAAATGTATAAGGTTAGATCTGTACAGGCAGCTGATAAACTGTTGTTAGACTTGGGTAAAGAGGAAGGTCTGTTGGGATAGACTTAGGATTTGGTTCTAGCTCTTAGATGTGCCATTTCCTCTTCTGTAAGGCACACTCTATTCCAGCAGGGTTTAAGTTTAGTTTAGTCTTTATGCTTAATTTACGCTTAGCACAGGGGTGTAATCTTAAAGATCTTCAGATAATTTCTTAGTTGATTTCCCCTGGCTCTTGTGTACTAACTATATTCACTATAGTTAGTGCTTAAGCGTAGACGTGAAATTGGCATTTATTAATTCTTAACCTTGCATGGTTTGAAAGCAAAATATGGCATCTTCTTCTTCTGCTCTTTGTTTTTTACGGAGCGAGGGATCAGCGGGAGGCCTACGGGGTGAAACTCTCTGGACTTGGTCCGGATAGTTAGGGCAAGGGTTTCCCATGGGGGGGAGGGTGGGTTAGGGCACTGGGCATGGGGGTGGGTGTTGCAAGGTAAAACATTTAAAAAAAATCCTCATTCTCTCCTTTGTAACTCTTTTTTTTATAGAGTAATCTATGGTGTAAATATGACGGTATCAGATAAGTTTAGGGGTTTCCTGAGTCAAAAGTGGGCGCGGCGTAGGGGAGGCTATTTCATTTATGAATAGTAGACAGATTCTCTCCTGGAACATCAATGGCCTGCGCACCAGAACTAGAAGGGATAAGATCCTACAATATCTTTGTGATTCTGGGGCGCAGGTCATTGTGCTCCAGGAGACGCACTTAATGGAATCAGAAATGCTTTTATTAGTTCAGAAAAATAAATGGATAGATTTTTGTGTCTCTACAACTCAGACTATGAATATCAGGGGTGTTTCGATACTTTTTAAGAAATCAACAAAGGCTCGCCTTATATCAAAGTTAGTAGACCCAGGTGGCAGATGGGTCATCGTAACGGTTAACATTTCAGGTGAGCAAATATCTATTGTTGGATATTATGGTCCGAACCATGATGACCCTTCAGTTCTTAAATCCATTTTTTCTCATTTAATATTGTTTCCAGAACCAACTGTTTTGGCTGGCGATTTTAATATAGTTTTAGACCCTATCTTGATAAGTCACCAAATAGTCGTGCCTTAATTTCTTCTAATACCAGGACCTTCTTACTAGACGCCATGAAACAATATGCTTACTCAGATATTTGGAGGCTAAGGTCAGGGCAACAGTTGGGTGTTTCATTCCGTAATTATGAATACCAGCATCAATCAAGGATTGATTTCATCTTGGTTAGTCAGGCTTTGAAGGGTGTAGTTAAGAACATCCTATACCTTCCCTCACATTTGTCTGATCATTCTGCCGTGTGGCTGGAATTGGAAGGCATTGCCCATGCTTCCCCTAGATCGTGGTCATTCGATCGCTCGCAACTCCTGGAAGATGAGGAGATCTCTTCCTTGACTAGTGAAACAGAGTGGTTCATGAAAACGAATATTGGTTCGACCTCAATAGGATGTGTATGGGACACCTATACAGCCTTTTTAAGGGCCAAATAGCCAGCAGGGCTCCCTATAGGAGGAAATAATATAGAGGGGAGGTTTCCCCTATTGAGGCCGAAATCGGAAAGTTGCAAGTAGAAATAGATCAATATACTCGCACCTCTGTCGAAATTTCGCAGGAGCTGCAAAATAAGTTGACACGACTAAAGGGACATCTGGACACTGTGTTGAATGCGCGCCTACTTTGTAGGTGGAAGCAAGCAAAATTGCTCATTTTGAGTATGGGGAAGGTGCAGGCAGGCTTCTCGCCTGGAAAGCTAAGATTGACCAAGTACGAAAAAACATCGGGTCAATCTCTCAGGGCAGTGAAATATTTACATAAGATGGGGATTTTCGGAGGGCTTTTAAACTTTTCTTCCAAGATATTTATAAAGAAGACATATGCATTGACCCTGCTGAAATTGAGGTTTGGCTAAATAAGGCCTTCTCTGACCACAGAACAACGGTGTCACCTCGACCGAGCAATCAAGCAGGAAGAGGTTAATGCAGCTATTATGAGCTGCAAAAAGGGGAAGGTGGCAGGGCCTGATGGCCTTCCCTCTGAAATTTATGGGGTTTTGGGAAAAGTAACTGTCTCTATCTTGACTGATCTTTTTATTCAGATTCTCCAGGAAGGGGTATCCCACCCAGCCTCCTGGGATAATGCATCCATAACCTTGATTCTAAAACCCGGTAAAGCTGCATCCAATTGTGGGTCCTATAGGCCGATATCTATCCTTAACGCCGATTACCAAATCTTCAACTCTGTTATGGTCAAAAGATTGGGGCTGGTTTTAGGTGACATCTTGCATCTGGATCAGAGGGGCTTTGTTAAGGGTTGACAGCTTTCTGAATTGACGTATGATTTGATCGGGGCTATTGACATCACGTCTATCGAATCTCTTCCTCTGGCTGTCTTGACACTCAACGCTACTAAGGCCTTCGACAGGGTCCATTGGGCATACCTGTCGGGGGTCTTAGGTAAGTTTATTATTGGGGAAAAGTTCTGTCAAGCTGTGAGGCTGTTATACCAGAATCCCTCTGCTTGTCTTCTGGTCAACTGAGATCTTTCTGACCCTTTTAAGATCACAAGGGGTACGCGTCAGGGCTGCCCACTCTCCCCTCTCCTGTTCGATTTGTATATTGAACCCTTTGCCCAATGGCTGAGGGATGATTTTAACATCAAGCCCTTCAGGTATCGGGATTTGGAGAGGAAGGTGGCCCTTTACGCGGATGACATCTTGATCTACCCTTCTGAGTTGCATACAGCTCTTCCCTTGGTGATTAAATTAGCCCTGGATTTTGGAGGAATCTCTGGTTATGAAATTAATGCCTTTAAAACAGAGATTATGGCCTGGAATATGGGGGAGTCCGTGACAGGGGTACAGCTTAGCTAAAAAATGAGGTACCTTGGAATTAACATCCTTCAGTATGTCGGCAAAATAGCCAAAATCCACCTTGCCGCAGTGGGGAAGGATTGTCGTAAACTTATGAGAGGAAGGTCTTCATTACCCTTGTCCATCCTTGGAAGAGTAAATTTAATAAAAAGTTCAATTTTACCCAGAATTACTTTTCTTTTCAACACTGTTCCCCTTTATTTGGGGCTGCCTCTTTACTTAAGTTACAGAGTGATATTAACTCATTTATTTGGGCTCATCATACACCTAGGATTGTCTGGAAAAACTCAGGCGGCGAAAGGAAAAGGGAGGCCTAGCGGCTCCGGATCTTCAGTTGTATGCATGGGCATTCCAACTTTCCCATTCTCGCATGCTACTGAAAATGCCCACCAACACAGGGGTGGGTTGTATGTATCGGGTTATGCTTAGTGGGGCCATGCTATCACATGAGGGTTTTTTGTTTAAATTTGGGGACTTTTCTAGTATGGCTCCTTTGTGGGATACACCCGGGGGTCAGGGGTGGCTCAAAGACAGACTGGTCTTACCCTTGAGAGAAGTGGGGGTGGAGGTCTGGGGAGATCTGTTTGTGGAAGGAGTCCTTATTTCATGGGAATCTCTCAGGGAAAGGGTTGGTTCTATCCTCTCTAGGTTTAACTACTTACAGATGGCTAGTTGGGCTCAGTCACAGATAGCCACCCATAGTAAATACCCAGTTGAAGGAGGTAGCCATCTAGAGTTCCAGCTTGTTAATAAAATCCCAGCAAAAAAGGACGTGTCTTTCTGGTACCATGCAATATTAGATGAGATAGATGGTGAATTCAAACTGGTCGATAAGCTTTGGAGTAGTTCCCTATTAGACCAGGATATTGAACATCTATGGCTAGCTAAACTCCTGTAAGACATTGTGGGATGTAGTTAAACCAGCCTGGGTCCGGAGGAATCACCTCTTCACTTTACATAGGGCCTATTATTCACCTCAGAGACTTTCAAAATGTTCAAAGGACTCGCCAGTATTATGTATGAGGTGCGGGACAATAGCATCTTCTGATCTTCACATGTTTTTTGATTACCCTGCCCTGTCTTCCTTCTGGGACTCCATAGGTAGATTATTGACAACATCGCTTGGGTGCCCCATTATAATTAATCCATCATTGGTAATATTTGGCTTATTGGAGGGTGTTATAGGCCCTGGAAAACAAATTCTTCTATGCTATCCTGTTAGCCAGGAGAGAAATCTGCAAAAAATGGAAAAAATCTGCATCACCTTCTTTTTTGAACTGCCAGTCATCAATATTGCAGGGTTCTAGATTAGATTTAATGAGATCGGGCAACCAAAATAAACAAGCCTTTTGGAATCTCCTGAAATGGGGGTAACACTGATGACGGATGTTTTTTTTTTTTCCCTGTCCGATGATTATGCTGTCCTACTATTTTTCAGCTATACCTAGAGACATTAGGTTGCGCCCTGATGTGGATGGGTTGGTTAATGCCCTGTAACGTGGCTCCCCACAGGTCTCCCTAAAAAACCTTTGAGTATCTGACAACACTGATAGGCGAAGGTTAAATCCCCTAGACGCGTATATATCCAGTCTCCTGAGGCAGTGTGTCGATATCTCTAGGGTCGAATGGAGCTAGTTGGGTGGAGAATGAGGACAAAAAAAAACCAACAACAAAAAATGGGTTGTGAAAATCTGCCCTCACCTTTCCTGACCTTTCTGTCCTTCTTCTCTCTAACTCAATCTCCACATTTGAGTTCAACAACTTTTGAACCATACTTTTTATCATAACACTTTTTACTCATAGATGATTGTTGTGCTAAAACTATTTTCTTTGTCACTTAATCTGCAGACCATTCTGCTTGTTTGGAAGAAGTCAGCCAACTTAAATCTGTGTTCATAACCGCCCTACCTTACATTAAAGAAAAGGGTCTATTTTCCATTACCGAACTGGGGGTGATCCTGTAAGCCCAAATTATTTTACCAATTTCACATTCCCAATTAAATTTATTGCACTTCGACATTTGAATACTTCCTTTGAGAACCATTTTAAATGCTCAACTAAAGCATTTCCTTTGGAATGATATTCAAAAGTGGTTTATGAGTAATGTCATTAATTTCCAGATTTTTAAAAAAATAAGCAGCCATGAATTATAGACATTATAAGTAATAACACATTTCAGCAGACCTACCTTTATAAAAATGTTATCCAAAAATGTAATGATCCTTGTACAATCAGCATTGTGAACAATCTCAAATTCTGGCCATTTTGAGAAGTGCAAATTGCTTGCAAGGGATTTTTTCTGGTGTCTATTGATTTAAAAACATTTTAGAAACAGGAAAATGATCAGGCTTGACTGGCTTAGACAATGTGATCAACTTAAATTAATTGAAAGACCTGTTTTTAATTTGATTCCACATTCATTACTTAAACAGAGGAGTAACAACTCACTATAGAAAAAGCTACACTGGGAGTAGTTTTGTGAAAAAAGTTTTATATATCAAAATTCATTTCATGGGGTCCATTTTTGTTAAATAACCAATAATCAATAATCAGCAATGTACAAGTGGATAAGACATTTATCAATTGTTCTATAAAGTCCACTTGCGTTGTAGTCCACTCTTGTTATAAGTAATCACACAACGAAACAATGTCAATGTAACCAAAAAGTAACGTTGTCTGGAACTTAATCAAATATTGAACAAGAAGAAAAGATGTGGACTGATGTGTCGACGTTTCGGCCTTATTGTCGATTAATCCTCAAGGCCATCCTCAGGACATTTCAATCTTTAATAAAGTTAGACCCCCTGAGTCTCAAAAGGGACAGTTTCATTGATCTGTGCGGTACGGAACCTTTATTCCTTCTATGTGGACCGTACCTGATATATGCAAATTGCACTATGTTTCCAGAAAGTGCTATTGTCCACTGTCGCAGTGTGAATCTGCTCTTAGTGTTCAGCTTCGTTGGTCTATTAGTCACGCTGCTTCTATTAGTTCTATGTGAACAGTACCTGTCTGTTTAGTGTGAATTCGTATTTCACTGAGGTTTTGGAAGATGATGTTATCTACTGTTCCAGCGTGAATTTCTGAAAGAGAATCCTTCTACGTGGCTCTGGCTCTATCCTTCGGCGTGGCTCTGTCTCACCGGAGTAACTCACACTGCGACAGTGGACAATAGCACTCTCTGGAAACATAGTGCAATTTGCATGAATCAGGTACGGTCCACATAGAAGGAATAAAGGTACTTAAATACTAAGCAATGTTGTTAAAACCTTCATCCTTATATAAATTGTACTTCCACTCAGTCAAATAAATACCATCTAAATGCCCACCAAACAGCAAAGCCACTCTGTCCTCATCCCGCATTAATTCATCTTCCTTTTCGATGGGCAATAGCATCCTACTAAGAAAATCAGCTACCATGTTCTTGACACCAGGCCAGTATTTAACATCATATTATTATTATTATAACCACCTAGCATTCAGAAAGCAACTTAAAACATGGATATTTGACAAGTAATCCTCCTCCCCTCCCTAAGCGCCTTGAGACCCTCTGGGTATGTAGTGCGCTATATAAATTATTTGACTTGACTTGACTATTATTATTATTATTATTATTAGGGAAATTTGTAGAGCGCCTGGTTATGCGCACCGGCATGTCCCCGCGCTATGGTAAGTAGAGTAAACAGTCCAAGCAGCCATAACAGCCGCCTACCTTCCGTATAGGTGAGTCTTAAGTTTCCTTCTGAAAGTGGGCTCTGAAGGCTCCAAACGTAGCTCCAATGGCAGGGCATTCCACTGCTTATCAGCCAGATATCTAAAAGACCTGCCCCCCATTCGAGCCTTCTTTATTTTTGGAATTTTCAGTAGCCCTGTACAAGAGGAACGCAGGTCCCGTGTAGGCTCATAACGAGTAACCAGACTCTGTAGCGGGACTGGGGCTTTGCCGCTCAGGATGCGGTGACACGTGGAAAGAGCCTTGAACGCCACCCTGCTCCTGACAGGAGGCCAGTGCAGGGCCTGGAGCGCTGCCTTTGAGGGTGATCTTCTGGGGAGCCTCAGAACTAAGCATGCAGCTGCATTTTGCAGCACCTGGAGGCGGTTGATGGCCCTTCCCGTGGCCCCCAGATACAGCAGATTGCCGTAATCTAGGCACAAATTGACGAGGGCATGCACCAGCGTCCGACGAGCTGTAATAGGCAGAAGGTCCAAGACCTTCCTCAGAGTTTTTAGAATTCCGAAGCATACCCCCACCACCCGGCCAATCTGAGGGCCAAAGGCAAGGTCGGCATCAAGCCATACCCCAAGATTCCTTGCTTCCTGGCAAGGAACAGCTGTTTCTCCCAGACAGGGTGGCCACCATGCCGACGACCAGACCGATGGCCCTCCCCCCACCACGAGTACCTCGGTCTTGCTACCGTTAAGTTTCAAACAGTTGGCGGACATCCAGGTTGCCAGCTCTTGCATGCAAACTCTGAAGCTGTCCGCCGCAAGACTTGGCAAGCGTGAGAGGGAGATGACCAACTGCGTGTCGTCGGCATATGACACAAGGCGCAGGCCATGACTTTCAACAATCGCCGCCAGCGGGGAGACATATAGATTAAACAGAGTTGGGCTCAGGGACGAGCCCTGCGGCACGCCCTGGCCCAAGCTGATCTCCCTAGAGTAACATTCTCCCTGACGGACTTGAAAGCATCTGCTTTCTATGTGAAGTCCAACCATTTCACTGACATTCTACTCCATCTGATTGATTTGCGTTGTAACCCACTGATTATTAGTATTTTGGATAGGGGTTTATAATCCGATCTTTGCAAAACATGGAAACCTTAAACGTACTAGCAAAAGTGAATCGAAGCCCAGGCACACGCTAATGTTTCACACTCAATCACTGAATATCTTTCCTCAGCTGACAACCGAGAACATGATTCAAATACAGCACCCATTCAATATATTCATCATCACATTGTGATAGGACTTCAACCAGCCCTTTATTACTTGCATTCATGGTCACAATAATTTGGCATTTAGGATCAAAACCTTTAAGAAATGGTGCCTTACAAATTTTATCCTTCAAACTTACAAACCGATCTTGATGCTTCTTAGACCAAACAAATTTCACTCTGCTTTTAAGTAATTGACGTATGTATGAAGGCTCAGCGGCGTGAGGAAGTCCACGGGTGGAGGTGTACCCCCACTGCCGCACTGTGGGATGGGCTCCAGGTGTTCAAAGTCTCCCTGATGGTCTAGTTGGGAAGCTTCCTACTTCTGATTGCTGACGCTGCGGGCAACTGGTATGGCAGATGTGGCTAGTATGCTAGACATGGGTCTCCTGCGGCTCACTATTCTCGGGGGTGGGAGGTTTTTCCTGTGCCACTCTGGGAATCTGTAGGCGACTGGGGTGGGGGTGGATTTGCACATGGCCTGGTGTTCCAGAATGAAGGAATAACGTGAAGGCATGACTAAGGATCATACTATGATGATAATTGACTCGGCGAATTGTGTTGACAAAGTATGGACCTCCCCAGTGTGCCATAATGTTTGTTAATGTCACTGTTCTAACCATATTATACTGACACCGACTGCTCCTTGCTGAATGATGTCAACACTAGGAAGTATGTTCTACACAAATGTGCCTTCAATACTGCTATCTTATAACATGTGTGCTGCACTGGAAAACTAATAAAAATTGGTTTAAAAAAAGTAATTGACGTATGGTATGTGGTATATCTTTTTAGGATAATTTCTAATGAGTATTGAATAAATTCAGTTATCCCTAAAAAGGTTCTAACTTCATGCTTTCTAGTAGGACTTGATGCTTTCCTTTTAGCTTCAACCAATTATTGCTTTTGTTTGATACCATCCCCAATAATAATATGACCAAGATATCCAACCTCTTTTTGTGCAATTTTACGTTTGCTGAATTCCACTGTCAAACCTTTCACACTTAGAGTCTCAAGGACTTGTTTAAGTCTAGCATTGTGTTAAATTCTGGCATAAACCATGACCAGGGTATCATCCTAAAAAAAACATTACACTGCCACCCCTTGAAGATGTTACTCATTGTTCTTTGGAATAATGCTGCGACGGATGCTAAACCGAAAGGTACCCTGGTAAATTGGAAACAGAAAAAAGATGTAATAAATGTTGTTCATTTCTTACCGTCTGAAAATAATGGCACCTGGTAGTAGGCTTATTTTAGAACTGAGGGTGAAAAACACACACATCCTTTGTACCCGCAAACATCTAATTTATTCAGCGTAATGGAAACTGATCCACTAAAATATTTCTACTAAGCTGAACCACTAAAATATTTCTACTAAGCTCTCTAAGATCCACGCATAACCTAACTTTTCCATCAGGATGCCTCACTACCACCAATGGAGAAACACATTCCGCTGATTCAACTTGTTCAATTATACCAGCTTCAACTAACTTTTTTAATTCCATGTGCACTTCTACCTTTATGGATATGGGTATGTGCCTGAACTTGTGAACACACGAACAGCAGAAGACTTCAAATCAATCCTGCTCTCAAAATCATTCAACTGACCCACCTTACCAGAAAAAACATCTGAGTGTTCTTTTAAAATTTCAGTACTTGGGGCCTGCATCGCTTCCCTTTGGACACGGCACTCCCACGCCCCCTCAGCTTCGGTCCTGGCTGGGTGCATACCATGCTGCTGTTGCAGTCCTAGAAATAGGCCCTCCGAGTGTGTGGGGGCCGAAGCAGAGGCTGAGGGGCCAGAAGAGAGAGGTGAGGGCCCCCCAAACACCCGCTTGTGCCTCTCCAAGGCGGAGGGTTGCTGGACTGGTGGTGTCCTCTACCTGCCTCTCTTTAGCGGTTGCAGCCTCTGGCTGGTGAAGGTTTGGCCGGTCGGGGGACCCTATAGTTGATAGATTAAGCCCTTTTCTCTGCTGCCTGACCTGGTGAACGCTGTGGTGAGCCTTTAGTGCTCCGGACTGTTGGCCTGCTGTGGAGACTTTCCTGCTTAATGATGACACGCTCTAAGGGGAGTAAGGACGCACCAGGTGTGATTCTCAAGGATAACTCTGTGGTAGCCATTTGGGGCAAGACAAGTACACCTGCCCCAATCGAGTTTGGCCCTCTGCCTGGGGGGACTCGTCACCGGTCACGCAAGCGTTTATGACTTCTTTTATGTTGGAATTAAAAATGGAAATTGCTCCATGCCCACTGAAGTGCACTCTTGCGTCAAGGAGCTGAGGAAAGAAGTGACAGATTTAGGTGACCGAGTCGATAGCTTAGAAAGGACTGTTGTCGATGCCCGCACAAAAGACCAGGAGCAGATATGGCAGCGCCTGGCTACCCTAGAAGAGCAGCTTATCGAACTGCAATTAAAGCAAGAAGACCTGGAGAACCGGAGCCGTCAGAAAAACCTCCGCATCAGGGGGGGTTCCTCTCAGAGCGGAGGGGAAGGACGCCCTTACATATGTGTCTCAGCTTCTGCATGATGTCTGGGGGGATGAGGATGCCTCACTGCCAACCCTGGATTGGGCCTATCAGGTGTTGGGCCTGCTGGAAGACCGGGAGTTCTGCCGGACATCCTTACCAGAGTCCCTTTTTTGTGGAGAAGGAAGCCATCCTCAAGGTGGCATGTGCCAAGCAGGACCTCACATATGATGGTCACCGGATCCAGACCTTTCAGGATTTGGCACCCAATACTCTGCGGCGATGGCGAGCCTTTAAACCATTCACCGACAAGTTACGGAGCCTGGACATTCCTTATCAATGGGGACACCCGTTTGTTCTCATCTTTACGTGGGAATCCAGCGCAGGGTGGTACGATCCTACAAAGAGGCAGCCCAGCTGCTTTGCCTCCCGCCCTCACCGCAGACCAGTCCAGCAAGACCTCCTGCCACAACGAGGATTCCTGCGCAGCCGGTTTGGTTCAATGTGCGCCGTCGCCGAAGGTCCCCGCCTATTGATGAGCAGGCAGCATCACAGGCCAAGCAGGACATTATTGAACATATCAGGTCCCTAGAGGGAGACGCAGTTGGACCTACGCATCAACCAAAGACTCCTTGATGGACTCTCGCATAGCCGCATTATGTTCACTTTAGGAGTCGGGGTTGTCTCCTTCCCCTGCCGAGAAGGATATTTGAGTTTCCTATCAAGTCATTGTGTTGGCCACCTGGTTGCACTGTTGGGGGGGCGGAGCTCCTGTCCTGGGTGTGTTGGTTAAGGGGTACTGCCCTCCTTTGGCTGTTCCTGTGGGAGTGACATCTCGGGGACTATCTGAACCTTGGGTGTAGGATGTCCCGATCCTGGAACAGGATTGTATGGCCCTGTTGGCCACTTTTGTTTTTTTTTCTTCTCTCTCATATTTTCGTATCTTGCTGGCTTCCTTTTCCTGTTTCATCTTGTCTCCTGGGTGTGTCGGTGGGGGCTCCTGCAGCTGCGGGGCATTGTGCTGGTGGGGATGGATGGGTTCCTCAGTATCTGTGTGTGCTTTTTGAGGAGGAGTGGGGGGCCGCTGGGCGGTCTAGCTTGGGCTCAATCATGACTGCAAATCTACCTAGTCCACTGAAAGTCTTGACGCTTAACGTCAAGGGCCTAAATTCCCCCCAACAAACAGAGGCAAACGTGGCGTTATCTTCTCCAGCATTGCCCTGACATCATATTTCTCCAAGAAATTCACGCCCTGCAAGCTGATGTGCGGTGCATGGTGCACCCTAAGTACCCCCTCCAATTTTGAGCTGTAGCAGATACCAAAACGGCGGGTGTGGCGATTCTCTGTAGGAATGGCATCAGGTGGGGGCAAACCAAACCCTTTAGGAGTGGGGATGGGCGTTTTCTTAGAGTCAGTGTAGGGATTGGGAGGCGCCTCTTTACACTGTGTAATTTATATGCACCAAACCAGATGCAGGACAGATACCTCCGGACTCTCTTGAGGGAACACGTGATGCAGGGAAATCCCTCACTGATACTGGGGAGGATTTTAATCTAGTGTGGGACCCTGGAATGGATCGCAATGAAACCTCATTTAGTGGGATGACGACCATGTCATCAGCTCTACGCACGCAGATCACGGACTTGGGTCTGTTGGACACGTGGAGATATCACTCCCCGGAGCTGAGAGATTACTCATTCTACTCCCATGTCCACCGCTCATACTACCGTATCAATTATTTATTTATCTCCCATGCACTGATACAAGACATGCTGGGGGCATCCATATCCGATATATCGCTCTCTGATCATGCCCATGTTGAGCTGCTCCAGCAGGACCCGGCCGCTTGCCCCACCTGTGATGTGCGGTGGCGCCTGCCGCCGAGTATTCTCCGGGAACTCAGCTGACGTAGAAAGCATAAGGATACATTTTTTCTTGCTTCCGTACACTTATGGAACGACTTACAGAATTCGCAGCGTACGTCGTCCGTACGTGCATGATACGCATACGGTAAATCTACTGTAAAAAAAAATAGCCTCTATCACAATTTTTTTACAATCCCGGGGACCCCATCCCCCGGGGCTCAAATATAATGTTCAGGACCGCGGGGGGAGCCCCAAAACCCCCATGATCCCATCCAGCTCCCTGCGTCCTTCAGGAGTCGGCATTGCTTTTCGTCAGAGAGAGCAACATACATGCTGCTCTCTCTGACGAAAAGCAATCTGCTTTCCTACTTGAAAGAGAGCTCTCACACTACCATACTAAACAGCAGTGTCCCAGGGATAGACACCCCGTAACTCTACAGTAGCCAGCCCTGGAAGGTGGTAGTCCCCAGGGCCATCAAAGGCTCAACAAAAGACCTTGGGGATCATTGTAAAACCCCCTAAGCAATCCTAGGGGGTCAGGAAGTCCTATAGCAAATAGCAAACCTTTCCTATCAATCTACACACTCAATCTACACACATATACAAATAAATAAAAAATCACATTTATTCCCACCAGGTCTGGCAATCTTTGTAGATATGGCTTTGTGTAAAAAAACATGGGCTGAAGCTTTGGAACACCAAACACCACCCATTCAACGCCCCTTGACAAAATGGAGCTCAAAGTGCTAAGTGCACTACAAAAAGGGAACATTTCAGGTGCAAAAAAAGTATTTTATGGAAAGTAAATACCATAACAAGCCTTTTCAATCACTTTATGCGACTTTGCTTTCAGCACAAAGACTTGATAAATCTTCCCCATGTCTGAGTAGTTGTATAATTGGCCGTGGAAGACATTGTCCCACGCCTTCGGTGTCTCAACCTGTCTCTGATCAGAGTTGGGCTGTAAATTAGGAAAGTATGTCTGTAATTCAGTGGTGTTTTATTATCTCCTCCCCTGACTGCCAGATACAAGTATGGTATTGCTATTGGGGCTTAGATGGGAGGAATGACTGGATGGAGTATTATGCAGGTTTGCTGCATCGTGGTTTTGTAGGTGTCTCAACTTTCTAGGATACAGCTCCTACATGTTTGTTTTTTAAAAGTTTTGTTAAAATCTTGGAGGGACTGGTCCCACCATTGCTTTTTTGTTGGTCTTTCCTCACTGCCTTGGCGATCTGCCTGCCCAATTTAGATGTTGGCTGGGCATTGGCGGGAAGACCACTGCTGTCCCGCCGACTCCACCAGGATTTCTGGACCACGTTGATGGCAGCAGAGGCTGACACGGCTGGCAGAGGGCCTCCAGGCAAGATTCTGGCCCAGATGATTACAATGTGCTTTCCCGCCAGGCCAACTGTAGCAGGAAGACCTCCTACTTTGAAATGGTGGAATGGAAGGAAATCAGGCAATACCTTACCTTATTCCTGCTTCCATTTTCTTCTTCCAGGTCCCTTTTTTGCTGCACCAATAACATCACAACGCCAAACTAGTCTGTTGATACTGGTATCGAAGGAAAGCCACTTACACATTTCTCCTATGTATTGCATAGGGGGTCATGCAATGGTGTGTATTTGATAGGCGAGCAGCATGCAAAAAAATACACAAAGGGATTTTGCACATTGCCTACAAATGCAGTGCATGCTAACATGACAAATATGTTGTTAGACCTAGAAATAAGTTGTACTTCCCAGTCTTCACTGCACCAGGACCTCACTCCACTGAGACACTGTCACTCGCAGACCGCCAGCACAACAGAAACATCTAAATCAGCTTGGCTCAGCTATGCGAGGGTGGGGGCAACAAAGTACTGGCAGTCAGAAGCAAAGAAAGCCGCAGTCTTCCGGCCATTGCTGCAACATTCACATACGGCAGACGCACTGCCGTCAATTTGACAGAGTACCTGGGACTGCAGGATGAAGGTAAGACCTCCAAGATATTAATCAGGCCCTAAGACTGAAATGGATGGCTGCATCCCAGGAGGCATTTTAGTATATAGCAGGCCTCACATAATTGTCTGTAGTAATAGAGGTCTACATGTATCAATAGTGGAAATAGTGATGACCTAATTGTGATTTTCTGTGAATCGCCAGTAGGTAATTTCTTTTCCTAATGTATGAAACGCCATGAGGTAGTTCGCAATGTGCAACCCACTGGGTATCACTAAAATAAAGGAAAATGGGTTGCGTTTAAAAAAGAAAAATTTGAATTTTTCTTTTCATTTTTTAAGAGCAGGCACTGCCTACTCTGAGAAAACTTTTTCACTACTATTCCCAAAGGGGAAGGGGTACCTTGGGGTCCCCTTCCCATTGGAGAATGGGTTATCACCTACTCAAAGTAGGTGGTAAAATACAAATGTTTTGAGCCCGCATTTCGGTTACAAAACATTCTTACATATTGCTGAGATTTGGAATTAGGAAGGAAACACGCCCCTTCTTAATACCAAATCGATGTGTATTCACAATTCCAAATTGCAATTCGATAACATGTTACCGAATCGCAAATTACAGTTCTACATACCCCAATACATTTTACAGGTTTCAAACGGCCTGATTCTGTGAATTGGGCAATATGTGACAAGTAAAATGCATGAAACATGTGGTCAATTAGTGGCATAACATCAAAGTGAATAAATGGATTTTGCTTCTATAGTCATGATGCAAGTAGTGTTTTTGATGGCTATGATATGGTACGGATTGATAAGTAGGTGGATATAAAACATGTCCTAGTTAAATCGGAATCTCTGCAAGCATTCCCATTTTATGCTATGCTCAAATAATCTCTTTTTCCTAAATTTTAATTTCTAATGTACTCTACTCTTCTTCCCAATGAAGTGATTTATGAGTATGAGTTTCAGGTGGAGCCACCTATGTATGTGGTTGTGGTCATCCCTTATAGTATTTATATTTTGTAGAACATGCTTTGCAGCTGTTGCCATGCATTGAAAGCAGGGCTGGTTGGATTTTGATGCTGGTGCTTGGTTATTTATTATGTTTGAGGGTGGGTGTCCCCAAGTGCATGCCATCCAGCAGTATTTCATGCATTGGTTTTAGTGTTGCAGGTGTCTACATCTTGCTTGTTTGCACCTCTTTAATTCCTGCACTTTTGCTGCGTACAATGTTAATTTATGTATTTCATAAGTGTATTTCATTTCTCTGTTTAACATTGTGATTCTGTTTGTGTTTTCAAATTTTTTGGTAGGTAGGTAATGGTTTAGATATAAATGCTACTGCATACATTTTTAGCTGAAATGCGATGATCGCTTTCACACAAATGTATTAGTCAGTGGCGGCTGTCACGGATCGGGTTGGCGTGGCGGACGGCGGGGTAGGGGAAGGGTTTAAAGAAAATAAACGTACCTCCTTAACCCGTTTCTCCTTTGTCATCTCGCCGCGTCTCTCCCGGCCGGAACTGGACGCATCCAGGCTCCCTATGCCTATCACAATGCAGCAATACAGCGTTATGATTGGTCTGAGTGCCGTGGTTCTGCACTCAGCCAGGGAGTGGGAGCCTGGGCATGCACTCTGCCCAGGCTGTAATGCAGCCTGAGTGGAGAACATGCAAAGTGCACATAACTGTTTGGCTGGCCCAAGATGGCCGGCCAAACATTCATGTACACTTACAGAGTGCCCAGCACTCCTCCCCCTGCTCTGAAAGCAGATTAGCCCGTCCTACCACACCAAGTTGCCGCAGCAGGAAAGAATAAAATGATAACAACAACAAGTTATTATCACTTTATTTTTCCTTTATTTGTACCTCTGAAAGCAGTGGGACAATGCTCCTCCGCCTTAATGGAGGAGCCGCCACTGGCATTAGCAATCATGAGTCTGTGGGTCTGGTTACCATCTTGGCGCATTACAATCTTGGCAGGGTAACTCCATGACAAATGTGACTGATATCCACATGTGTGCCTGAGTATCCCATCCATCAAGATCGTAATCAGGCCCAGAGTCTCCTATTTTGAAGAACATGGTGTAATCCCTACCACTTGGTGTAACTGCTTGTTGTATAAAGTGCTTTCCTTTCCAAATACATCGATTCTTAAGACTATGTCCAGCATGTTCAATCGGTATTCTTTATTTATTTATGTTAATGATTTTTTTTCTTCCAGTATTGGAGTTTTGGTGATTTCTCATTTGCCTGATGGGCCATTTGACACTACTAAAAAGTTACAACTAAATCAATACTAGTTATTAAATGCCAACATAAGATTACATTCATCAGAACCATGCCATTTTTATTTACCTTTAATATATTTACATCCAGATGTTTGGCACTGCTAGCCCATCTCTGTTGAACTGGATGGACTAATAATAATTGATGCATAATGATGATTGCCTTCATAGATTGCGATCAAATACACATGCGCTTTACATGTGTTTTTTCAAAACTCGTAGCATATATCCAATGCTTCAGGCGTACAGTTCAGATGTGTACTTAAGATATAAATGTTTTCGAAAGCAATTATTTAGATTATGCAAACATTTTCCCTCAAGTCTTTTTTAAGCACTAATTTCCATGAATACATTTGATTTCACTTACATATTAAGTGTATTCCTGCACGCAGGTTGAAAGAGTGAAGAGAGGGCTCGAAGCAAATGTTCTTGCTGATGCAGTTATCGTTGATACTCATTTGGTTAACACTGCATCTAAGGTAAACAATATTACCTTAGACTACTTATACTTATACTATCACTGCTGAGGGAAAGCTGCTGTACTAAGCAGGGAACAGGAGGTTTGTGATATTTGCCACACTCTGTCGAAAGATGTATGGTGATGTTGTACAAAAATGAAATTTGTCGGAATCTACACTTTTCAGTTCACAAACTTAAAAGTACTTCAAGGCATTGTGTAAACTAATGGCAAATATGCTTCTTTCAAGAATTGTCAAATAATAAATATAAAACAATTGACACAGATCTAGTAATAGCTGCCGCATACACAAACTACATCTGCATGACCATGTGTCCCACGTACTATATTATCAAGTAGTGGGGCCCAGCATGAACATCTTCTATCCTACAATAGTGCTCACATGTTGCAGGATAAGCATGGAGGGCCCATTTGGGAAATCCTGCTGATCACCTTGACATGGCCATAGTCTAGCTCGAACTGCTGAAGCTGGAGAAGAATCACCCTCGCTTAGACAGTTGCGCAGGATTTACTAACCATTCATTTACAAGGTCCTGCTGAAAGCTTGCTTTCCAAACTATGGGAATGGCTGTTGAGCCTGGTGAGGTTCCCTGATGCTTAACATTGGTTGTAGAAGTTTCTTGTGAGCTGTGACGTTGCTCAGGAAAGCAAGAACCTTGGACCTACTAGCTTGAGTTACCTGGAAGACTTCTAAGGGCCTTATTATGAATTTGGCAGATGAAAAACTCCATCAAAACATGATGGGTGTGGCGGCTCCCCCATTAGGGCGTGGGGGCGTTGCCCCACTGCTTTCTCGCAGTGCGAGAAGGCAGAAACATAAATGGAAAAAACGGCCATTTATGTTTCTGCCTTCTCGCATTGCGAGAAAGCAGAAGTGCCTCTGTGCCTGGTTGGGGGCGGGCGGGAGAGCGGGTGTGCTCGTTTGCAGGGGGGAGTGGCTTGCCCACTGTTGTGGTACTGACTGCTTGGTCGGCCTCAGGGCCGAACAAAGCAGTAATGCGTACTTCCCCTTGTTCTCTAATTAGGCTGGAAAAAATGGCCCGGCTGGGGCGCTCTCTGCTACGCCTCCCCAATCACAATACAGCCATTGCAGCGTTGTGATTGGCTTAGGTAGGGAAGGGAGACTGCCTGCTGGCTGCTTCCTGTCCCTGCAGCAGGAACGATGGACCGGCTGCACCACACCATGCCCTGGCAGGAGTGGAAAAAACAAGTGGCTGGTCAACAGACGTTGACTCAGACTTAAATGTGCACAGCCTAATTAAATGTATTGATCTGACAATTTTTTACTTCATCAACTTATTTATTTTCAATTCTTTAAACTGATATAGTCAAGGACTTTAGCATTGCATTATTTGACATATAACATTATTCATGCTTCTTTGCACATCAAAACAATACAGAATTCACTGTTTCATCAAACACAAAAATACAAATATATCACTGTAATATAGGTTAGATTGGCATTCGCCCAATGCATTTCGGGACGATAGAAGAGTCCCTTCGTCAGGGGCACCACTGTAAAAAAACATAAATATACATGAATATACAGGCACATCAGTTGATCTATTCACGAAAAAAGCTAACATGTTTAAGGCATATAGAGCTACCTTCACCATGATCACCCAGTGCGACCTAGTGTGAAAAAACTTATAACTTACACCAAATAACCAGGTTGCAGGAGTCAAACAACCAACCGGTATCTGCGAACAAAGTTTAAACCAGACAATCAGAGATAAGAAATACTGGCTTTCCTGGTCATCATCTAGTATCTAACGGAATAAACCACCAGTATGCATACCTAACGACTTGGTTCCTCGGGTGGAAGAAATGTCTCAACAAAATAATAAGTTCACCCTTCCGTGTTTCTCGGACCAATGTCGACCTACAACGAGTTGACATAAACCATTAGTAGCTAGTATTCAGATTGTAACCTGCTCGTGAACACAACGTTGTCGTTTACATACCTCGTGAAAGCTTCAAAAAAGGCTGTAGTTATAGAAGTCACACTACATCCTTAAACCACCATGCATCTCGACGAGCCTGTGAAGTAATCACAAGAACGGGGCGCTTGGTGGCGCTAAACCAAGATGGCCGCACTGCAGTGAGGCTCTCGCCAGATCGAGCCTTTGAAATATCCTTCTGACCATCCTGACCGGGAAAAACTGCCCAGACACCTCGCCATCGTGTCTGCGCCATTCCAAGGATCACAACGGTGCTAAATCCGTCGAAATCGACCTGCCGTAGGCGGAGATATTCACCAAAATCCCTGGGAATGGACTGAGGTAAAGGTCCGAGACCTGCCCGTCTGCGGGACCTGCCTGCTGGGAAACTCCGAGGCGCTGCGGCCTCAACGGAGCCGAGCCGTCACCGAAAGGAAGAGATTACTGACACTGCCGGGGAAAAGGCGCCGGTGACATTGTTAAACGAAGACCTGCATGAGAGGACGGTGAGCCCTGCTGAAAGAAGAGGACAAGCGAAAAGCGCGAAATTCAAAATCACTGGCGGGAAAGGCCTGCTGACTCCACGGACCCGGCGGCTGTAAGTAGCTGCGATTGGCGCTTCACTACACACTGCATGAACGGCTGGGACGGTGCAAGCGGAGCCCGGGACAGCGTAATTGCAGAGCGCTACATGACATTCTGCAGCGGAGGGCGAACGGACCCGCCCGATCACCAGCGGCAACCTCCCCACGGCCTGCTAATCGCCGGAAGCGACCCGCAACTATCCCCGAGGCCTGGAGGCCAAGAACTGGTGCCAGCGTGGCTGGTCACACAGTAAGTGACATTGCGCTAACGAACACACTGCGCTGCCTCGGACGCCGACAGAGCCTAACCGCTCCCACGCTGCGACCTCCCTGCCACTTCTTAATGACCTGCAGAGGACTGTAAATTTACCCCGAGGCTTAGAGGCCTACACTTGCCAGGAAGACTTGCACACCTGTGGCTCCGATAGAAGATTGGGGCAGGATGGGTTTAATGAACACAACGGACTGCCCCTCAAGCAATTAAAAGTACCTAATCTGCCCCTCGCAATACCCTCCCAGGCGACGCCTTAGCCCAATAACTCCGCCGGCCCCTAAGTACACGGACCGGGAAACACTGCTGGCGGCTCACGGAATGACTGCTTGCCTTGTGGGGGATGCCAGCCTAACACGAGGGGACGACGCTTCTCCCCCCAACTGCACACTCTAGCGTGCTTCCTCTCAAGAAGAGCACTCAAAGCCCTATCAAATAGGGAAGCTGGCGCCTGAACGTGAAGTGAAGGAAGGTGCCTTGGGACCGATATCGGTCTATACCTGCGCCACTCAAAGTCGCTTGGTGGCTTCACAGAGAGACACACTAGTCACAACTCAGTCATTGGTTAGTGGCTACATAGGGCTGTAGAATAACACATCCCTCATCACAGTTGGTCCCTACCAGATGTGACACTGATTCCCCTGGTGCTCACCTGCTGTTGTCTGGACATTGTGGACAGAGACGCTATATGAAGTACTTTGTCCTGTAACCATCCCCAGCCCAAATTGATGACATAAGGAACGCACTACTGGGCCCACTGTCTCCATTTACGTCTCGCCGCACGGGAAGATAAACTGCGCCAAGGAAGACGCCACAGACCGGAGCTACGCCCTGTGCACCACTCACGGACGTAACCTTCACCTCATCTCACGGAAGGAATACTGTTCGCAGACCCACTCTGCCCCGGCTACTCCCGGACTACTGGACAGGGAACCAGCTCACTGCGCGCTGGCTGCCGCTGCCAAGCCGGCCGCGCGAACGCCAAGACGCGACATGGGCCGAAGCGATGCCAAACAATCTAAAATACCATTTGAAGCTAAAAAGAACCCCAAGGGTACACTGGAGCCAGAGGATAGCCCTGCTGCCCGAGGTCCCCCGGATGAGGACTTGAAAACCTTGCTGATAAGCATGCAACAAAGCTTATCTAACATAGACTCCAAAATTGACACAATAAACACTCGCATGGACAGTGTTGTCACAAAACTGGGACAACATGACACCAGAATCAAAGATGCGGAGGAAAGAATCTCAGCACTAGAGGATGGCGCCGCCTCCAATAGCAAACAGGTGACCCAAATGGACAGGCTCCTAAAAATCATTGCTGAAAAGAACGAAGATTTAGAAGCGAGGTCCAGACGCAACAACATTCGCATTTTGGGCCTTGCGGAATCCACCAACACGGGGAAAATGGAGGTGTTCATCGAAAAGTTGGTCGTTGAACTATTTGGCAAAGAATCATTCTCCTCGCACCTAATAGTAGAACGGGCCCACAGATCCTTGGCCGCGCGCCCACCACCAGGGGCCCAGCCGCGCCCCATCATCGTGAGATTCCTAAATTACAGAGACCGAGACGCAGTGCTGAGAAGAGCAAGAGAGGTCGGTGCGGTGGGATATTGTAATACCACGCTCTCCTTCTTCCCTGACTTCACCCCGGCGGTACAGGAAGCCAGGAGGAAATTCTCAGGAGTGAACAAGAACAAGAGATGACTTATGCCATGTTGTATCCGGAAAAATTGAAAGTTTCCTTCCAAGGCAAGCAATATTTCTTCCAAAACGCGCAACAGGTGGAGAACTTCCTCAAACAACACAAAAAAAGAGACAACACCAGAGAAAGTGCTGAAAGACATCGCTCCAGATCCCCCTCGCCCATGAACCAGCAGGAATAACATGCGGCCATAACGTCTGCTACACCTAAGCTGAGTACTTACGAACAAGACTCCAATAATCTGGTGAGGTACACTTTAAAAAACTTTTGCATGAACCAGATTATATTACTGATTGAGCTCGATCACCCACCTCCGTCCCACGCAGAGAGACCGGGTACTTACCTGGCTCCTAGTGGGTGCAAGTAGGGAGGTGGATGGCAGGTTGGGCGCCCCTAGAACTGACCCCCGATGGGCGAGCCCCAATACCCCCCTTCTGCAAGAAGAGTAGGGGAATCTGTATTGTTACTTCTGTTTCCAAGTTGGGGAGAGGGAGGGATGGCTAGGGGTGGTTGGGTTCCATATTCCCGGCGGGCTGGGGTTGCCGGAGTGGGAGGGGAAGTGTTCCAATACGATGCATGCATGAAAGTACTAATTCTCATTTATTCCAGTTATTGGACATCCCAGGAAGGAAGTTGGGGATCATGTTACAAATCTGATGCCAAATGCTATAAAAAAATGGCTGTTGTAGACCTTTGTTTGACATATTTTCTGATGTGCACATGGGGGACGTAGCTAGACCGCAACTTGCCTTGCAGTTACAGATTGCCTCCTGGAATATACGGGGGTTAAATAACCCGAGGAAGAAGAGACAGATTCTGGGGTATCTAGACAGGCAGGGGATCTCCATTGCCATGCTGCAAGAGACACACATAATTCCAAATGGATCCCCCTCATTCGCTTCAAAATGGGCAACGAGCAGGGTGTTCTCATCTTACTCTAATTATGCTAGAGGGGTAGTAATTCTTGTACGACGGGGGACGAATTTTACTCCGACTGGAACCGAGATAGACTCCGAGGGACGTTACTGTATGATCTGGGGGAAATTACACGCACACACAATATTGTTTGCATGTTATTATGGCCCTAACACTGATGACCCGACTGCCCTTCTTACACTGTGGGGGAAAATACAGACCCTAGGGATTGCTCATGTGGTACTGGGAGGTGACTTCAACACGGCTCTAATACCCGGGTCGGACAGATCGTGTCCGCAAGCCTCTCATTACACGAATACTCAACGATCACTATTGGGAATAGTGAATGAACACCACCTGGTTGATGCGTGGCGACACCAACATCCCACCGCCAGGCAAGGCACCCACCACTCCACTTTCCACTCCACATGGGCCCGACTAGACTATATATTCTTGTCAGCAGGCCTGTCCCCATGGTTATCCAAGGCACACCACCTGGCGCGTACGTTCTCTGACCACTCACCGGTCCTAATTTCCCTGCAGATTCCCCTCAGCGTGGCCCCTTACCTGAATTGGCGACTGAACCCCGCACACCTTACAGATACGGTCTTCACGGCTGAATTAGAACAAGACATCATGGAGTTCTTCGAACGGAATGTTAATTCAGTCGCTAGTCTCACTACTGTGTGGGAGGCCTTCAAAGTGACAATAAGAGGGAGTTGTATAGCCAAGGGAGGAGGAGTTCTAAAAACACTACGAGAAGACATACGCAAGTTAGAAATCGAGCTCAGACAGCTAGAGCGAGAGATAGCTCAGGGAGACGGAAGCCACGTAGCCCAGGCCCAGCTCCGGGAAAAACTGAACGACTACTCTGAACTGGCAGATAAGGTATGCAAATTCCTGGGGAAGCCCTTCACGGCTCGATTATATGGAGAGGGAGACCGGCCAGGTAAAGCGATTGCTTCTGCAGTGAGAGCCCCTAGGTACCAAAATTATGTCTCTACTCTACTAGACAAACACGACATACCACAACGAGATCTCACAGAGCAGCTCCGAGTGCTAACCGAACACTACACCTCGCTTTACACCTCACATAGAACTGACAAACTCAACTTGCAGGAATACCTGGAAGACACTGCAATAGCCTGGTTAGGACCGTCCCAACAAAAATTCCTCCACCATGAGCTTGAACTGGATGAGATCAAGGACGCAATTATGTCCATGAAGTCCGGGAAAGCGCCAGGATCGGACGGCCTACCGATTGACTTTTATAAAACCTTCATACATGTGCTAGCACCCATACTGAAGCAGGTCTTTTATGACGCTCTAGAGGAAGGCTCACTCCCGCCTACAATGCGAGAAGCACTAATAACATCATTGCTGAAACCCGGAAAACCACCAGAACACTGCGATTCATACAGGCCTCTCTCATTGCTAAATACAGACAGCAAGATCTTAGCAAAAGTTCTCGCTACGCGTCTCAATCTCCTTATGGAGCGGCTCGTTCTCCCAGACCAGGCAGGGTTTGTCCCGAACCGCGCTACATCCCATAACTTGCGTACTCTCCAAACGATGCTGCAGGATATTAATCCTAAATGTGAAGCAGCTGCGGGATTTCTCGACGCCACAAAAGCGTTCGACTCCCTGGAATGGGATTACCTCCTTGCACTGCTCGAAAGAATGGGAGTCCCCTTTAATTTCATAGACTGGATACGGCTATGATATTGTAAACCCCAAGCTACGGTGTTGCTCAACGGGGCCCGCTCTGCTCCGTTTGAGATTCAGAGAGGCACCCGGCAGGGCTGCCCATTATCCCCAATACTTTTCGCGATCGCCATTGAGCCCCTAGCCGCTAAACTCCGACAACACCACAATCACCGCTCCCTCATTTACCCGGAACGACAACTCCTGATCGCGTTATACGCAGATGACATGACCCACTATGTGGACAAACCACAAGAAAACCTAAATACTTTGCTACGAGAGATAACCAAATTTGGTGCAATAGCGGGGATACAGATAAACTGGGCAAAATCGGCCTTGCTCCCTCTGACTGAAAAAACCGAGGAATTTCCTCTAGATTACCCCCTAGTGTGGGAATCGGAAGAAATAAAATATTTAGGAATCATAATCACAAGAAACCGGGAGACCCTTATCAGAGCCAATTACGGAACTGCACTAGACAAACTGATGGACAACGTAACCAAATGGATATACCTTCCTCTATCCATGGCAGGCCGCATTTCCCTTGTTAAAATGGTGGTCCTTCCCAAACTGTTGTACCTTTTCACTAATATTCCCTATAACCCTGGCTCATGTTTCTTTCGCGCCCTCGACTCTCAGATGTCACGACTTATCTGGGGAGGCAAGCAGGCCAGACTCAGCCTGAAGACGCTAATGCTCCCCTACCACCAAGGCGGGTTTGAAGTCCCGGACTTCCGAAAATACTACGACTGCGCCCAAGGGCATTTCGCTGCATACTGGTTCCACCCCCCCCCCCATTCATGGCCCACCTGGCGGTGGAAGATGGGTACATGAGGCCGGAACAACCTTCGGGATATCTTTATACAGCAATCAGTATGAAGGATAGGGACCCCACTACAGTAGAGTGTACTATCAGGGCTTGGAAACGTATCGCAGAACATATGGAAGTGCATTTCTTTTACTCACCTCTGATGGGACTGGCAAAAGATCCTAGAGTGAGTGTCGCCTGTGAGGAAATTGGACGCAAGTTCCTCGCAAAACTCGCTATTTACACCTGGGGAGATCTTTACCTCCAAGGTACTTTTCGCACGGTAGCACAGCTCTTTGGAGACCGATCCCCCACGATGATGGATACTTTCCTGTATGTTCGGCTCCGGCAAAACATTAAAACCATCACACCCAACTTCCCTGATGAGCCGGAAACCATGGCACCTCTGCATTCCATACTCCAGGCAGACACCCCAAAGCATGTGGTCTCTATGCTGTACAAACACGTCCAGATAGCCCCATCTCCGCCCCCCCTCAGAGCTAGACAGGATTGGGACACTGACCTGGACGATCCCATGACGGACGAGCAATGGGAGATGAGCTGCTCTCATACACACGCCGTGACAGGTAATGCCCGCCTCAGATTGGTACACTATAAATTCTTGCACCGGCTCTACTTCACGCCTGCTAAACTGCACCGACTAGGTCTCAGAGACAACGATCGATGTCTTAGATGAGGCAGGCCTGGCGCTGACTTCATACACCTAGCATGGAAATGCCGAGCAGTGGCCACGTACTGGATAGAAGTGTTCGAGGCTATATCGGAAATGATCGGAATATCCACGGACCCTTGCCCTAAAATAGCCTTACTCGGACACAGCAACCCAGCACTAAAAACACACCGAAAATTCTTTGCACTAAGCCTCCTATTGGCTAAAAGACAAGTGGCGTGCAGATGGGGTAGGGGAAGGGCGCCTAAATTTAAGGAATGGCTTAGTACTATGTCTACGTGGCAGGAGTAGATTCACAACTACGCTGACCTTTTACCTCATAATTCACGCCCCAAAGATCTATGGGGTCCCCTCACTACATATCTGCTCCAGGCACAAGATAACGACGAAACTGAAGTGGAGGACAGTGGAGAGATGCGTAGCAATAGCCGTGCCTTCGCCCCTCCCCCAGAGCTCACACCCCCGAACAACGTGGCAATATAATTCCAACACACTCCCCCTAATCTCTCCCCCCGGCTAGGAAGTGCGCGCCCCAGACCTCACATGTATAGGCACATGACACATCGCCCAGGACACCCTTGAATACAAGCCAGTAGCTACACAGGAGGAGCAGACTGCAAGGCTGTTGCCCCCCCCCCCTTTTTTTTGTTTTTCTTCGCTTTGGTGTATGGTATCACACTAGGAAACACTCAATACATCACATCCAGGACACGACACAACATCAGATTCTTTGAATGGCATCAAAAGTTATACCTTCCCTGATAATGAGTGACGTTACGAAGTGCGTGATTGTAACAGTGAGAATGCCCGGCAATATACACTGCTGCAGGACAACACACTGGCAATCCACACGGCAAGTTCCACCACGCCACATACTCTGTATGGTGGCCTCATTAGGGGAAGGAAAAGTGAATAAGATGTTATAAAGTTGATTTAAAGAAACAAAAAAACCAAAAATAAATAAAAATAGAAGGTAACCTCAAAACTTCGTTGCTTATACACTGCAATGTGATCAAGATGTTTGGATGAAAGCTTCCTATATGGCCCACGTCTAGATACATCGCGGCCGGCCCGGATGGGTTGTAGGCGACATGCTGTGTTACGGGTACACCCCCATCGAAAAAAGTATATACATCTTCACAGGGCATGTCAAGGCTGCCGGCCTACTGACGTGGGTTGTAGGCATTACAGCAGTGTAATATGTGTTATTGACCAATAAAGGTTTTTAAAAAAAAAAAAAAAAAAAAAAGTAATCACAAGAACGCCATTACACTACTGACCACAACCAAACCTAACCAAATTATCACGGAGTACTGCGCGTCCTTACCTTTACAGAAGCTCACACGACCGGAAAAACGCCACTATCACTGTTCTCCACTCCTCGTTACGAACGAGCCTGCAGCTTCCAAAGTTTGGTTTCCGCGCTTACTACTTAACCCATCAACAGCGTTCCTCATTGGCTACTGCGTAAAGACATCTGCCAATCCTATTTGATGACCTGTGACTCCTCGCCAAGTCTAACCACCTCATTCAGACAACCGCTCTCATAGGCTAAGCCTCCGTGATGTCAGCCTATCATCAGAAACTATTGTCCTCCGTTATTTTGATCAGCCACAGCGTTCTGTGCTTTATTGATACTGACAACTCGACACCAGCACACAAAACAATGTAAAACAATGTATCCTTAGTGCACAAGCGTGCAAAGTTACATCGAGAACCTTAAGTAAAATAAATAATTAAAATAAATTGTGCAAAGGTGAAATGATTTACAAAAAATAATAAATAAATAAATAGACCATGTTTGCTTATTTCATATGATTAGAACATGCACAAATATACAGTCTTTGCTTCATTGATCATTGCTATTTACAGGTAACTACTTAATTCAATATGGTCATTCAGACCTCCTGGGGTCAGAGTTCCAAGTTTTTTTATCCAAAACGTTTCTCTCTGCAACGATTTTTTATTCAAATCTATGCCTTCCCTACTCTGTACATATTCAATGATTTGGAATCTTAACTGGGCTATAGAATGTTGTTTCTCTAGCCAATGGTTTGATAAGGGAGATGTTAGTGATTTGTTACGTATCCTACTTTTGTGCTCTGAGATACGAATTTTCAATTTGCGTTCAGTCTTTCCTATGTACAACAATCCGCAAGGACACTTGATTGAATAGATAACCTGATTAGTGTTGCAATCGCCCTCATACGTTAACGTTATTAATTTACCAGAATGTGGGTGTCTGAGTTCGTTGCCTAGGATCACATTATTACAGTGTACACAGTTGGTACATCTGCGCATCCCTCTGAAATTTTTCTGCTTTATTTCTTTGTTGCTCAATAGCTCTTTCATATTTTTAGAACGAGTATAAGCAAAAAGTGGTTTGTCCTTGAAGATATGATTGAAGTCTGGCTCTTGTTCCAAAAGTTCCCATCTTTTTTTAATGATGTTCTTGATCTTTTGTGTATTGGTGGAAAATTTTGACACAAATACATTGCGCTTCTTGTCACTTTGTGGTTTCTTCATTAGTAATGTATCTCGATTCTCCTTCAATGCTTTAGTCTGTGCTTTTTCCAGTAAGGTCGATGGGTATCCTCTTTTTTTGTAATTTTCTTTGTATTTACTTATGTGTTCAATGCTTTTCTCAGGTTTAGTGACAATTCTCCTTAATCTAAGAAATTGAGAATAAGGTAGATTCCTCATTAGATTGGGAGGGTGAAAGCTCTGAAAATGCAGCATGCTGTTTTTGTGAGTCGGTTTTCGATGAAGGGTGGTGACAATTTGGTTTCCTTCGATCATTACCTTCACATCTAGATATGCGATCTCGGACTTGTTAGTGCTATGTGTTACTTGAATCCTCGGATTTCTGGTATTCAATTTCAAAATGTTATCCTTCAAGATGGTTTCTGGTCCTGACCAAATCAAAAAAATATCGTCAATGAAACGACAAAAAAATTCAAGGTTGTCGGTCCACTCATTATGTGAAAAAATATGGTCTTGTTCGAATTTTGCCATATACGTATTGGCATATACTGGGGCCCCAGTAAAGCCCATTGAGGTACCATTTAATTGCATGTAGAACTTGTCTGCCCATTTGAAGTAGCTGTTTTGCAGACAGAATTGGGTCAACTCTAATATGAATATAGGGTTTAACTCAATTTCAGGATGTTGTAATAACATCCATTCTTCTGCTTCCAATCCATCTGTATGGCCAATTGAAGTATACAACGATACTATGTCTATGGTACATAGAATGTACTCTTTCCCAGCATGAAGTTTGATTTTTGCCAGCTTAAGTAAAAAGTCTGTCGTGTCCTGAATGTAGGTGTGCCAATTTTGAATGAATGGTTGTAAAAAATAATCGATTATTTTTCCCGCTGGCTCAAATACAGAGTTGCATCCAGATACAATGGGCCTAAATGGCGGATTTTCCAATGATTTGTGCACCTTCGGTAACATGTAGAGGTTAGGTCTTTTTGGATTCCTAACCATCAAATATTTCGCCATCTTTTCTGTGATCCAGTGTGCTTCCTCAGCTTTTTCTATTAGTGCGTGGAGTATCTTCTGTATTTCACAGGTTGGATCTTGCTCCAATGGTAAATAGGTATTGGTATCATTTACATGCTCCTGTACTTTGTGATTGTACAACTCAGAGTCCATCAAAACTAGCGCTCCACCTTTGTCTGCTTTCTGAAAAGTTAATTCCGTGTTTCTGCCCAATTGAACAAGTATACTTATTTCTCTCCTGTTCAGATTTTTCTTTTGTAGGTTGTTCTTGTTGTAGTTCAATTTTTTCAGATCTTTACTTACAAGTAACTTACAAGTAACTCAAATAAATCCAGAGTCTTGTGAGATGTAGGCGCTTCAAAAGTGCTTTTAGGTCGAAATATTTCCTCTTTCTTTTCCACAGTTTCCTCCTTTTGGACAATATTGTCAAAAAAATGCCTTAATTTCAAATTCCTCATGAATTTGTAAAAAGAAATTTCATCCTCAAACAGGGAACCAGTGTATGTGGTGACAAACGTAATGCCTTTGTTCAAAATTAACTCCTCTTGTGTTGTCAAGGAATGCTTCGAGATATTGATTATGAGGGTTTCCCCTGGCTCCTTAGTCCCTTCTTCACTCTTTCCTTCTGTTTTTATGATTGAAATTTCAGTTTTTAATTCATCAATTGTTTTTGCTAGTTCCTCTATAATAAGGAGGATTAAATCCAGTGAACATTTGTTCAGAATTTGATACCACTTCTCCATAAATTGTGCATTGTTCTGTAGACGATATAACATAGGTTTTATGGATAATCTGAATCCCCTTGGGATCCGTTTGACCTTATGATACTGGATCAAAGTTGACGCGTGTAATCGTTGATTTAACTCACGTTTGGCAATGAATTCAAGTTGTTTAAGCTGATGACTAATTGATCCACTATGTGCCTGTAGATCACTCACTTCCTTTATTAAACCATAAACGTCAGCTGCTTGTTCTGCAGTGTAGGCTCTTGTTGTTGCTCTGTTATCAGTCAATGAAGCTATAGATTCAAAGGACATTCTCAGCGTTTATCTATGGGTGCTCTAGAGAAAAGGTGGGCTCAGAACACATTCTTTAGTCTGGCAGGAGTGGAGGCACGCGGTACCCGGGCCGGCAGTAAGGTACAGACAGGTACGTCTTCTTTTTATTATTTTAATTGCCCCCCCCCTGCCCCCACCCACTCCCGCGAGCATGCCGGCCGCTGCTAGGCTGCTGACTACCTGCACAAAAAACACCCCTGTTCTGCCGTCCATGTTGCAGTTAAGGCTTTACTTTGACTAAGTCAATCAAGCAGGTCTTGGTTGACTGACTAAAAGAAATTCCAAACTGTGATGATGGGTTAATTTGGGTTATTGAAGAAGAACCGAATACATTTTAGATTTTAAAAACTGCCCATATTTAGAACTGGGGCTCATCTAATTTCCCCAAACCTGCTTGCTGTTGTCATTCGTGCAATTTAAAATTGAACAGTTTTCAAGGTAATCCTGTTTTCATAGATAAGACAGCTTGTTATTTAAACATTCTGTGCATTATGATACTTAGACGATAAATGGTGAGGTCATCACAAAAGTCCATCTTCTGGTAAACTGGCCCACGCTATTGATACTCGATATACATAGGCAAGTGAAGCAGAAAAAAAGGTACATCACTGGCTTCTGTTTACATTTCCAATCTGGAGGGGGAAGTGGTGTACCGGTGCTGTTCATGTTGTGACGCACCGCACCAGTTCGCGTGTCAGCTTTGCTTGTACACATACACTTTTTGATGGCCCTCGGTGCGTGCTTTGGAGTGAATGAAAAAAGCACGAGAACAACAGACGTTGGGGACCTGTTGCATTCAGGAATAAAACAAGCACTTTCTTTGTCTGAATATTTTACAAAACGCAGAAAGCTAACCAACGGTAAGTTTTAATGCACATGAAAGAGCAACAGTCTTACGAGCACTGCGTAAATTTTGCCTGTCAGCGTCAAAAATCTGTCTCAAATTGACAACCACACATAACGAAACAAACATGAAACATCTCAGTTCGATCAATGTTGATTAATCTGTTTGTACGGGACTGAACGTCACTGGTCAAAAAACAGGCCAACGCTCCTTATAACGTAAGCGAAGTAGTGAAAGAAAAATAAAGAGAGGAGAGCCATGGAAAAGTTTTTTTCTGTTTTGGACATCTAGGGCCAGATGTAGGTAATGTCTATTTACCGATTCCTAAATACCGACTTTTACCGATTCGGTATTTAAGAATCGGTAAATAGAATGTTGGGAAAAAAACGGTAAATGTTACCGATTCTGTAATATTCGTTATTACCGATTCGGTATTTACCGAATCGGTAATAAGGAATACCTTCCCATACATTCCTATGGGCCTGGAGGCCCATAGGAATGAATGGGAAGCCATTCAATATTACCGATTCCGTAAATACCGAATTGGTAATAGGGGGAGCATATTCAAGGGTGGCAGGGTGTCACATTGACACCCTGTTGCACCCCTGAATCGTGCATGTGTGCACATGTGGCGCACCCACATAGCACTTTTAAGAAAGCAAAAGATTGTTTTTTAAAGGTATTCGGTATTTACCACCAACTTGTAGTTGGTGGTAAATAATCCTTAAACCAAAAATGCACTCACTTGAGAGCTCCCTACATAGGATTTAAGGATTCGGTAATTTACCGATTACTTAAATTAAGGAATCGGTATTTTACCAATTCCTTAAAATAACGAATCAGTAAATTACTGAATCCTTAAATCCAGCCTCCTACATCGCAAAGGACTAAATACCGGTCGGTAACGGGAAATTTACCGATTTTCGGCCGTTACCGACCGGTATTAGCCCACCTACATATGACCTCTAGTGTGAAAAATGTAAATAAAGCAGTTTATACAGTGATACGCTTTTATGGTAGATTATGCATTCCATTTGCACAACCTCTTGCCTCTGATTTGCAATGTTCCTGCAGATTGCCATCTGCTGAGGTGGCTAGGACTTAGATTTAAATGGCCCTTAATTTCTTTATCGTCCAATGGCCTTTCTCTCTTCTATCACATGATCTTTCTTGCCTTCTCCCTGTTTGTTCACCTAGCTATCACTCTTTTCATTTTCGAACTGGAATGCACTCACATGTCTCTTCTAAACTTTTCCTTGTATATTTAGGGCGATGCATTCATGACATGACCCAGCACGAGCATTTGTTTGGCGCATGACTACGGTTTCTATGGCCTTGACGGGCCTTCCAATTTTAAGTGACCTTTTCAGGGATTCTTGTAAACGGAATCCAATTGTGCTTGGTTGTGTTTCGCACTGTATAAGGGTGAGCAAGGTTCGGGTAGATTACTGGGTGTTTTCTGGTGGATTATATAGGTAGAGGCCCAGTGGATCTTTTCATAAATAATATGAAGCATTATGTGGATGGATGCATGTGCAGAAAGTCACTGCTGTCCATTCCATTCTCCTGGCGTGCATATAGGTCCATTGTTTACTTGCACGTGCCTGTGATGTTTCACAACTTCTTTGTCTATTATGTGGTTTTAGGGCATTCCACATATTTTAATACGTGTATTATTGATGTGGTGAATGCTTAGCTCACTATATCACTTGGGGCTATGTTGAGTGCTGTGCTTGGAAGGTGCTATTGGGCATGATACAAAACACCACAGTTGTGCAGATGTCACACACAGTAAAAGCACCACACACTCAATGGCAGTGGGCTATAGCAAAAAATGTGCTTGTTGTGGCAGAAGCAGGTAGTTCAGCGGGAGTACAGACAGGTTGTCGCAATACTTGCACATGGTAGCATCACAGATGCAGAAATTATGCAGTCAAAGCTCCACACTTTGGCCAAGAATGAACTTAGTGCATGTATTCAGTGCAGCAGAGGTATCAAGGAGGACCAATTGGTTGTCTGCCCTTACACCCCACTACTGTCTCCTGGGCTCGTGAAAGCTAAAGCGTCTCCTAGGATAGGGTGGCCACGATCCAAGCAGCACTCCATAAGCGGAATGAGGGCTTTAAACTGGACACGTCTAGCCACAGGAACTCAATGTAAGACCCGAAGGTGTTGTTTCATGCTAGATCTTCCAGGAATGCCAAGCAAAACTCTAGCAGCCGCATTTTGTATTGGTTGTAATTTTTTTAACTGATATCCAGGCAGGCCAATGTACAAAGCGTAATCAATGCATGACAGGATGAGGGCTCATGTCACCATCTCCTTGGCTGGTCTAGGAAGCAGCGGCAGGAACTTTCTGAGTGATTTCAGTATGCCGAAGCACATACCAGCAAGTCTCTTAATCTGTGGGGAGAAACGGAGGTCCTCGCTGAACCACACCCCCAAATTCTTCGCTGGATTGCCAATAGACTTTGGCATGGGACACTCTGTAGGCCAGATCGCCTCCCTAAAATATGGGGGGAAGGAGCGATACAGATGTATCTCCGACTTGTCCTCGTTGCACTTAAGCTGTGAGAGTGCAAGCCGTTTGAAAACGGCAGAAAGACAGTTTTTAGCTTGGTCTGGGGACAAGTCGTTTTCCTTCCAGGTAAAAAGTAGCTGAGTGTCATCAGCATAAGCTATGATCTTATCTCCCAGTTCCTCTGCTAAGTAGATCAGGGGCGTAACATAGAGATTGAAGGGGAGAGGACTCAAAGTAGAGTCCTGTGGAACGCCAGTGGTCACCCTACTGGGGGACGAGGAGAACAGTGGTAGCCATACCACCTGAGTTCTATCCTCAAGAAATGATTTAAGCCAGCCCGGGCTAAACCAGAAATGCCAATACTTGAAAGACGAGCAAGGAATTGACGGTGGGGCACTGTATCGAAGGTGGCAGAGAGATCCAACAAAATGAGGGCCGCTCTTACCATGTTCCTATAGTTACAAGCCAGAAAAAGCTGCTTTAACTGTGGCAAGCCGATCAGTCCTATGTAGATTACCAGAGTGTAGATTAAGATAATGGTACTGAAAGCACAGGCTAGGGACTAGCTAGACAAGTAATTAAACAACCATTTGTAATAGCTATTAAGAATCCAATTCAACAGTGAAGCCGATTTTTAAAAATAAACATTAAAGAAAAGTAACTTTAACATTTTCATATTTTCCTTGCTTGAAGTACCTGGAGGGTGATTCACATTAATTCTCCAGCAACTCCCAGCCTGTGCTCAGCTGGGTCAGAGGTGTGAAAGAGGTGTGAAATTCCTCCCAGGAGCACACAATAGACTGACCTGAATGGGGAGATATGACTCCTCTGTGCTCAGGAGGACGTGTAGGGAGCGGGCTGTGGGCATTCTAATGACACCACAGTGTCACATCCATCCTGAGAGGTCTTTTGAGCCACAAATGTAATACTTACACACATTTAAAAAGGCAGAGAACAGGATGCCAGGACAATTCTTGTGTATCCCTTGTCTGGTTTGTACCAGATATATGTCTCTGGGTTTGTTGTGGGTAAAGTGCCTGCTTCAAACTGGATTTTAGTGTTAGATGTTGGAGGACACAAGTAATTAACATAGTGCACTCCTCTATACCCCACAACTCTCAGATCCCAAGTTTAGTGTGTCTTGAAAATTCCCTGACACATGATATGTTGGGTCTGTTTGCAGTAATGCAAATGAAAACTACTGAAAACGTGGGTAAAATTGCTTCTGGGAACTTTTGTTCTATTGGTTAGGCAATGTGCTACCACAAGGGTTAGTTGACCACCTATGTGGCTACAGGGACACAACAAGCCACAAGATTACTTTTATCTGTACTCTCTAGCTGACCAGGAGCAATTTGACCTGGACACGTCCTTGTTGGTGGCCCCTAGATGCTGCCGTTGAGGTCTTGGGAGCCTTGGAGGGGACCCAGAGTGTCAAGACCACAAGAACTCTTACCTGTGAGTCGCTTGTAGCTGAATTTCGCAGAGACGTTATGGACCAACTTCCCAAATTCCGAGGCAACACCTAGTGATTATCAGTTGAACACCTAGGTAATTAAATAGAAAATAGGGAGGAAGGCCGGATAATGGACGCTACCTGGTTCCTGGGTTGTCGACCTGCGAGGCAACAAAGAAACTTATGTAACTAAAATCCTTAATTCCTATACTCTCCTATTTCTTGCACTTCTCTAGGAAGACCTCCGTTTAAACTTGTAGAAAAGGCCTACCTGCGACAATAAGTATCTAGGCGTCGCGTCCGTGTCGTCGTCGAGGGGTGAGGTGATGTGGACTCTTGAAGTTGAAGAGTTGAATTCAAAAAGGAGAAATCAGTTCTCTCTCCTAGGGAAAACAATTACGCATGAATAAGTTACTTCTTTCACCCTTACTTCTCTTTAACTCTCTACAACTTCCTCTTCTCTTTGTACATATCACTTACTTATACAACTCTGTAAAAAGCTCTTCACTCCTTCACCACCTAGATGGGAACAATATTTTAACAAGAAAAAACAATTTGCAATGCACAAGATTCTAACTTCTGTTCTTCAATCATTTATCACTTTGATATTCTTCTCAAAGCCTTTTTTACTTTCTTTCAGGTTGTAATTGTCCCTTTCCTGAATGGTCCAAAAGTCATTGAATATTGCCAGGTAAGTTCGAGTCTTTAAATAGTTGCTGCTTGCTTGCGTTGGGCGCCTTATTTTAAAAGTAAAGAAAGTTTCACTTAGCTTTTCCTTTTCTGCAGGGATGAGTGCTGAAGTCCGAGCATGAAGACAAGAAGACCTTCGAGAGCCTTCCGGGTTGCAGCGGTCGTCCAGGAACAGAGAGCGCTCTGGTGCGTTGTCCTCGGGAGCGTTGCGGAAGACGAAGCATCGAGAAGTCCTGGGTGTGGCTTTTTATAGCTGACCCACACCCGGGAGAAGAGGACGCCTTGCGCACCGTTTACCTGCGTGCGTGTGCGTCATCAGCGCTCAGCCCATCCTGACGGCAAACCTCTCCTGATGCTCCAAACAACAATAACAAAGTTTGCGAACGAAAATAATAGAGCTTGGAAACTAAGTTGTATCATTTAAGATATAGCCTATCACTGAATACTCGATACAGTTAAAATAATACCCAAAGTAAAGAATCATAAACAAAGTCATTGTTTTACTCATGAATACCTCAGCAAGACGTTTCTTCACACAAAGCACACACATTGCATTGTACACATACTATGGCGTGCTGGGTGCACGGGACAGGGGTGGGTTTTCTGATGGGGTAAATATCTCTTTGCTGCTGCGCAAAGGGGGCATGGCTGCTGCGCAAAGGGGGCATGGTTGGTGAATCATGACAGTACTCCCCTCTCAAGAGCCCTCCCAAAATCTGAGGTACAGGTCTAGGTTTAGCTGGATTCTGCAGATGAAAACGTTTCAAACTTTTAGGGGCATTCTGTAAATGTGATAAAGGTTCCCATGTACGTTCCTCAGGACCGTAACCTTTCCAATGAACTAGATAAAATAATTTACCTCTAATTCTTTTAGAATCCACGATCTTTTGTACCTCAAATTCAGGGACTCCATCTACCTGAATGCTTGCGGGTTTGTCCTTAAATCTGGTTCTTGGATCACAAGGCTTGATTAGTGACACATGAAATACTGAATTGAATTTGTACCGGTTTGGCAAACTTAGTCTTACACTGACTGGATTTATTATTTTTTCGATAGAAAATGGTCCGATAAACTTGGGACAGAATTTTTTGCAAGTTTTTATTTTTAAATTTTTTGTAGATAACCACACTTTATCTCCTATAGAATATTTAGGTGGTGCTTTCCTATGCAAATCTGAACTTTCCTTTTGTTTTTCTTTTGCTTGTGCCAAATGATACTGAGCCAGTTCTTGAGTGTGGGATATCTTCTTGATATGGTCTTCTAAAGACGGCATATCAGATGGAATTTGTACAGAATCTGGAATGTTTTTGGGATGGAATCCATAAGTGCTAAAGAAGGGTGAAAAAGTAGTAGAGGAATTATCCATATTATTATAGGCAAACTCTAGTATCCAAAGTATATCTGACCATTCCCTTTCCTCTTCCACTAAAGCACAACGTAAAAATTGTTCGATAGTTTGATTAGTTCTTTCCATTAACTCATCCGTTTGAGGATGATAACCAGAAGAAGTACGTATGTCCATGCCTAAAGTCTTTCCTAAGTTTTGCCAAAAATGAGATATGAACTGGGGGCCTCTGTCCGAAATGATTACAGAAGGAATGCCATGCAAACGAATAATTTCTTTTGAGAAAACATGAGTTAATTCTTTGGCTGAAGGTATTTTTTTTAATGGAATAAAATGAGCCATGCGAGTAAAATGGTCTACTACAGTTAAAATGGTGGTATAGCCTTCTTTAGTTTTAGGAAGTTCCACAATGAAATCAAGTGATAGTGTGTGCCAAGGTTGAGGTGGAATCGGGAGGGGAAGTAAAAGACCACTGGGAGCTTGATGTAGAGTTTTATTTTGTGAACAAATTTCACAGGTCTCAACGTAAGATTTAACATCGTTTAACAAAGTTGGCCACCAAAATTTTCTTTTTATCAAATGGCAAGTTTTGGTCACTCCTGGATGGGCTGACATTAAAGTGTCATGATGCAACTGCATCACCTTTTCCTGCAGCTCTTGTGTGGGCACTAACATTTGTTCATTCATGTACAACAGATTGTCTTTAGTTTGTATAAGACGATACAAATCATGCCATTCCTCCATTGTCTTTTCTTGTATCTTTTCTTTTATGTCATTCATTACATCAGATACAATTACACCTATCTTAAAACAACTTTCAGATAATACTGGCTAAATTTCTTTAAGGAGGCTTTCCTTTTCTTCAGAAATTCCTATTCGAGACAGAGCATCTGCTTTCAAATTTTCTTTTCCGGGTCGATAAGTAATTATGAAATTGTAATCATTAAAAAACAATGTCCATCTTAGTTGTCTGGCTGTTAGGGCTTTTACAGAACGCAAAAATTGCAAGTTTCTATGGTCAGTATAAATAGTCACAGGGTGCCTAGCCCCTAACAAGTAATGACGCCATTCTTCGAAAACTGCTTTTATGGCCAGCAACTCCTTGTCCGCAATGGCATAATTCTGCTCGGTTGGAGTAAGTTTTCTAGAATAAAATGCAATTGGATGCATTTGTCCAGTTTCCTTATGTCTCTGAGATAAAATACCTCCTATGGCAAGTTGAGAAGCATCTGCTTCTACTATGAAGGGTTGAGACGGATCAGGATGCATCAATACTGGTGCTGTGGTAAATTGTTTCTTAAGATTTTGAAAGGCCACTTCTGCTTCCTTATTCCATTCAAACCTAATGTTCTTTTTTAACAGCCAGGTTATTGGAGTGATCATGCGAGAAAAATTACAAATGAACCGTCTATAAAAATTAGCAAACCCAAGAAAGCTCTGAACTTGCTTTACTGAGGCGGGACTAGACCAATCTAGAACTGCTTGGATTTTCTTTGGGTCCATTTCGATTCCATTGGGGCTTAAGATATATCCTAGGAACTCTACTCGAGTGATATGGAAATTACTTTTCTCGAGTTTTATGTACAAGGAATTGTCAAGTAGTTTTCGAAGAATAGCTCTTACTTGTTTTACATGCTCTGTGGTATCTTTTGAATAGATGAGAATATCATCAATATACACTATGCAGCAAACATCCAAAAATTCCCGTAATACCTCATTTATAAAAAATTGGAATGCTGCAGGTGCATTACAGAGACCGAATGGCATAACTTGGTACTCATATAAACCAAACTTAGTACGAAAGGCTGTTTTCCATTCGTCACCACTTCTGACTCTCACCAAGTGGTAAGCACCTCGTAAATCCAATTTTGTATAAATTGTGGCATCCTTCAGCTGGTCAAGAAGAGTGGGAATCAAGGGAAGAGGATACCTGTTTTTGATGGTGACATTGTTCAAGGCTCGATAGTCGATACAGATTCGCAACTCTCCCCCCTTTTTAGGAATAAAAAAGAGGGGGGATGACACTGGAGATTTTGAATGGCGAATAAAACCGTTGGCCAAATATTCATCCAAATAATCTCTCAAATGTTCGTTTTCCTTCTCAGTGAGTGCATATATTCTGCTACAAGGTAAAGTAGCTCCAGGTACAAGATCAATTCGACAATCAAAGTCCCGATGAGGTGGTAATGTATTAGCCTTTTTTTTGTCGAATACATCACATAGATCCGCGTACTCTCTTGGAACCCCTTCCAATAACAGAATACTTTTTGAGTTGAAAGGGAAATTACTGCCTTGAACAATCTTTTCAGATTCTGAAGATAACCAACAAGAAGACCGACAAAAATCGGAATCAAATAGCACAGTCTTCTTAACCCAGTCAATTTTTGGGTTATGTTTTACCAACCAGGGTATGCCTAAGATTAAACGAAATTGGGGGGCATCAATCACATCAAAAGTGATTTTTTCTTCATGTTTATTTAAACAAGTCATTAAGAGCATTTCTGTATTGAAATGAATTAACCCAGATGATAATTCTTTACCATCCACAGCCTTCACTACTTCGGGATTTTCTTTTGATTCTGTCTTAAATTTCAAGTCTTTCAGGAAACAGGTGTCTATAAAATTTCCCCTGGCTCCTGAATCGATTAAGGCATCAATCGTCCAAACCTTACCTTTATTTATCATAGACTGTAAGGAAATTTTTATACTAAGATGATGGGATGTAATTACAGGAGTGGCGGAGGCCAAACTAGATAACATACTCGACAATCTGACCTCTTGATTAGCCGAGCTAGCTAGTTTTCCGACTGCTGAACCAGACCTACTTTCGAGCTTTTGATCTTAGGTTTAGTTGGACGAACTGGACATTCTTTAACGAAATGCCCTGATTTTCCACAGTAAAGACACTGATTTAATTTCCTTCTTTTGTCTTTTTCTTCCTTACTCAATGGTCCTTTTATAGTTCCTATCTGCATAGGTTCTCCTAAATCCACCTTAGGTGAAGAGTCTGCCTTTACACTATTGATTCTTTCTTTGAAAGTAAACACTTTATTGTGATCTGTTTTTCCTTTCTCCCCTCTTCGTTCAGATAACCGATGATTCAATTTCACTACTAAATCTATAAAATCCTCTATGTCGTCTGGAGGATCCAGAATTTGTGTGACCATGTCTATAAGCTCATCTTTTAGCCCTTTATAAAAGATTGACACTCGCTTATCCTCTGGCCAGCGTGATTCAATCACTAATTTGTTAAACTGTGATATGTAATGTAAAAGGTCTGAAGAACCCTGTTTTAAATGCAGAAGTTCATGATCAGCAGATTGAACAAAAACATGTTTGGCAAACAGTTTTCTCATGGTATTCTTAAAACGTCTAAGGTCATAAAGAATTGGGTCATTTCGCTCAACTATAGGCACAGACCATTGAGCTGCGTCACCACCTAAATAAGATAAAATAAAAGCTATCTTGGAAGAATCGTCAGGAAACGCAATTGGTTTTGCTATGAAATGTAACTGACATTGGTTCATGAAGATGGAAAACTTATTATTATCCCCGTAAAACCTTTCAGGAGGTGCTAAAGGTACAGGTACAGGTGTTACTACTTGAATTTGAGTTGGGGTAGTAGAAGAGTCAGTGCTTGAATGCAGAGTTTGAAACCCAGGTTGGAAGGTAGCTGGTTTCAAAACTGATTTCTGACTAGGGGAAAAACTCCAGGTACTGGGTCCAGATTGTATATTACGCTGGATTACCGTAATATCCCTACGAAGCGCTACATTTTCTTCCTGAATAGCAGTTAACATATTGGCAATGTCTTGCAGAGAAATCTGATCAGAAGCATCCATAACGTCTGGGCGAAATAATTGTCGTGGGCTTCGTCTTCTGTCAAGACCACAAGAACTCTTACCTGTGAGTCGCTTGTAGCTGAATTTCGCAGAGACGTTATGGACCAACTTCCCAAATTCCTAGGCAACACCTAGTGATTATCAGTTGAACACCTAGGTAATTAAATAGAAAATAGGGAGGAAGGCCGGATAATGGACGCTACCTGGTTCCTGGGTTGTCGACCTGCGAGGCAACAAAGAAACTTATGTAACTAAAATCCTTAATTCCTATACTCTCCTATTTCTTGCACTTTTCTAGGAAGACCTCCATTTAAACTTGTAGAAAAGGCCTACCTGCGACAATAAGTATCTAGGCGTCGCGTCCGTGTCGTCGTCGAGGGGTGAGGTGATGTGGACTCTTGAAGTTGAAGAGTTGAATTCAAAAAGGAGAAATCAGTTCTCTCTCCTAGGGAAAACAATTACGCATGAATAAGTTACTTCTTTCACCCTTACTTCTCTTTAACTCTCTACAACTTCCTCTTCTCTTTGTACATATCACTTACTTATACAACTCTGTAAAAAGCTCTTCACTCCTTCACCACCTAGATGGGAACAATATTTTAACAAGAAAAAACAATTTGCATTGCACAAGATTCTAACTTCTGTTCTTCAATCATTTATCACTTTGATATTCTTCTCAAAGCCTTTTTTACTTTCTTTCAGGTTGTAATTGTCCCTTTCCTGAATGGTCCAAAAGTCATTGAATATTGCCAGGTAAGTTCGAGTCTTTAAATAGTTGCTGCTTGCTTGCGTTGGGCGCCTTATTTTAAAAGTAAAGAAAGTTTCACTTAGCTTTTCCTTTTCTGCAGGGATGAGTGCTGAAGTCCGAGCATGAAGACAAGAAGACCTTCGAGAGCCTTCCGGGTTGCAGCGGTCGTCCAGTAACAGAGAGCGCTCTGGTGCGTTGTCCTCGGGAGCGTGGCGGAAGACGAAGCATCGAGAAGTCCTGGGTGTGGCTTTTTATAGCTGAGCCACACCCGGGAGAAGAGGACGCCTTGCGCACCGTTTACCTGCGTGCGTGTGCGTCAACAGCGCTCAGCCCATCCTGACGGCAAACCTCTCCTGATGCTCCAAACAACAATAACAAAGTTTGCGAACGAAAATAATAGAGCCTGGAAACTAAGTTGTATCATTTAAGATATAGCCTATCACTGAATACTCGATACAGTTAAAATAATACCCAAAGTAAAGAATCATAAACAAAGTCATTGTTTTACTCATGAATACCTCAGCAAGACGTTTCTTCACACAAAGCACACACATTGCATTGTACACATACTATGGCGTGCTGGGTGCACGGGACAGGGGTGGGTTTTCTGATGGGGTAAATATCTCTTTGCTGCTGCGCAAAGGGGGCATGGCTGCTGCGCAAAGGGGGCATGGTTGGTGAATCATGACACAGAGGAACTGCTTCGGAAATCCTGAAAAGTTAGGAATCAAAATGACTAAGGGTCTGATTTAGATATTGACGGTCTTACCATTGTCCCACCAAGGCAGCAATCCCAAGTACTCCACCAAGTTTACAGTCTTTCCCAGGCCATATTCAGATGCATACAGGCTGACTTGCCATCCACGTCGACAGATTGTTTCCCGCTGTGGTCGTGGCTCACCGCTGCTGGCGTGATGGACTCCAATGCTGGTGAACAGTACTCTGTCACCATCAGGGTGGCGGGTTCCTGCTGAGCACATATAGATTTCACAGTTGTGCTGGCAGTATCCTAGAGGCGGTTAACTGATGGAGGGAGTCAGTCTCGGTGCAGGCTCAGCAATGCACCATCAACACACACCATTGGCAAAATGGAAACACCAGCATACCACACTATAAAACACACTTCATTTTAAACCATGATCCTTTGCCATTCCACTGCACCACAACGTTTTCTAGCAGAACCTTTCCCATTTAGTGAGGTTATTTTGTTGCTTTTCCCTGTGTCTTGTCCCTTTATATTCCTTCATTTATTTCCTTGTGGTTAATTAGCTTGATTTTCATTATATTGCTTTGCACAATGCCAGACCCTAAAATCTTAATTTTACTGAGGGAGATTTGTCAGTCATGGTGGATGAAACCATGAGAGTAGAGCCACAATTGTTTTCAGGCCAAGTCCAAAATACACCCCTATCTCAGGAAAGTAAAATATGGGCCAGAATAGTTGACAGAGTGAATGCGGTAGCAAACAACCTGTGCACACAGGTGTAAATTAGGAAGAGGTGGAAAGACCTGCGGGGGAGGATGCGTTCCCTGGCCTCCAAGCATCACCTAGAGGCCCAGAGGACTGGTGGTGGATCTCCTTGGCCCCCCTTACAACAGATGCCCTGGGAAGAGAAGTTCTTGCACATCCTACATCCTGAAGGCTTGGCAGGAATTCCTAGTGGAGTGGCAAGTTACGCTTTAAAAAGTCTCACTAAACCTCAATGTCCTGTTTGTTCACAACTCAGCTGTTGCCAATGTGTTATACATCGAAACCTGAAAATATCATTTGCATCTAAGATTACAGGTATCAATCTCCAACACATGTCACATGATGGTATGGTGCCTGTGGGTGTTAGAACACAAAATAACCCATTACCTATATGTATTTCATATTGTAAGTGTCTGTCCCCTTTCAACTGCATATTTTCCACAGGTATGTTACACTGCCCATTTTTGCAAGTTTTGGGAAGTTTTCTTTGACATGACATCAACTACCATGATGCCCTGTTTCTGTTTTGTCAAATGAATATTGCTAAGCCATATTGCTCATTCTCTCTTGGCTCTTGAATGTTGTTCAGTTCTTTTCAATCAGTTGAATTGATGCCATGACTTTCACAAATCAAACTGTGTTGACCCAAAAATTGTAAGGTATATAAATGACTATGCCAAATATAAGTTGTAATTGCAATAATTGACTCTACACTGTTCACATGATGACTAATGTCAAACATCCATCAAAGCTGTGTAATTGTCTGTTTTTAAGTCAGCTAGAACTTGGAATTGTCAATTACACATTTCACGTCTCCCATGTGTTTGGTTGAATGGTTGGGAGATGTTAGGTATACTTGCTAATCTCTTCAGAAACATTTCTGGACATCTTAAAACCTGCTTACTTGAAACTGTACTGTTTGAACTTGCAAAATATTAGGGCAATATGTTCAATACCACTGAAAGCTATAATCATAGTAATCTCTACATATTTCTTTCTTCTAGGTATCTACATTGTTTATCTCAAAAGATATGGCTGTCTAATTCACACTTTTACTAATAAAAATGTTCTCAATTTCTAAATAGGTCCAACTTGCAGATCACATTGGCTGGAATCTCCACTGAAGAGACCTCCACTCGAGCCCAGGATCAAGCCTTTACTGAGGACAACACTCCTTTTAATCTGGATGATGATGAGGATCCTGGTTTAACTGGTCAGCCTGAACAGACGGCTCCAGTAAGACTCACTGGGCCCACACTGATGCCTCCCACCCCAGCTGTAACACCTCAGCTAACCAAAGCCTCTGCTTTCTGTGTCCCCACCACTGTAGCACCGATTGTGCCCCTCCGTTCCGTCTAAAGTTGAGACCATTGCCACCAGCTCAGCCAGGAACCAGTGAGATGGGGAATACTAGGTCAAGGGCACATGGTCGTGGGGGTAGGAGTTATGTGAAGAATTCTGTGGGCCAGCATAGTGAAGCTACTGGGGTCACTTTTCATCCAGCGCACCATCAACAAAGTCTTGGGAGCCTATCATCAGTCCCAAGACAAAATGAGCCAGGTACTCACTGAGCTACGGGAGATGAAGCAGTTGCAGAGGAAGCTCAATTATTAGATGGAGACTAACAACTCCAATCTGGGCTGCCTGACTGAGGTGCTGCGGGATATTTACAGCCCTATGTGCAGTGCTTTCCCAGTATCACCTACCACTTCTTGTGGTCCTACAACATCTGTTCCATCTACATCTGCCACAGCTACAGCCACAGGAAGGGGCTCCCTGCCACAGAATGAACCACCTTCAGCCACTCCAGGCCCTGCAACTGTGGATCCTCCTCCCCCGCAGGAGGGGACATCCACACAGATTATCAGGATGTGAAGATGGCAAGACCTCTACCAGCAAGAAACCCCAAACCTAATTTCCTCCAGTGTGTAACTACCCACTCACTCTGTGGTCTATTTCTTGGCACATTTACCTTTCTGATGCCAGCCATATTTCGGACACTGAACTACAAACAATTTTGGTTCTTCAACTATGGTTTAATTCACCATGAATGACTTGTTCACTGTTTGGTTTGCTTTTTCATTTTCAGCCTGTTTAATGTCTTCATATTTAGTTCAATGAATTCACAACTCAAAGACTTAGACTGGAGTTGTATATCTCAACTCTCTCAAAAAATCGAAAGGGGAGGGAAAAGCTTGAAATCATTCCAATCAGCTTCACTGAAAATGCAAAACAGAATCAAGGAGAGTGTAAGGGCATAATATCAAATTGAGGATCTCCAAATGACTTTCTTGTAGTCCCCTCAACAGTGATGTTCAGTCAGTTGCATGTTTTCAGCTGACTTACTTATGACCACCAGGAGGAGATGTCTTTCATGCCAGAGACATTCACAGGATACTTTGTAGAAAATAACGTGCTTAAAATTACCTCTTACCTCCAAAACTCTCTGATTACTTACAAAATACAAGAGGTAGTGGCACGGTTAAAGGGGTATACAGGATGTGTGTTGTGAAAAATTAGGGTGTCCCACACATCTATAAAAAGAAACACCTGGGCAACATGTTTCAGCATACTTGCGCCCTCTTGGGTCATAGGATTTCATGAGGGCAACGTGTTGATTTTCAAATTCCTCTCAAGGACAACTCAGGATATTTTCCCCGATTTTAGTAGTTGGAGAACTTTGGGACACTGTGTCCTCACCTTTCTGAGAAAGGTTGGGGCTCCATGGGTTTAGAAGCGAGTTGGATTGGTGGTGCTGCACTTTTCAGATGATGCCATTTTCAATTGAATACCTCCCAACCTTCCTCTAGGTATTTCTCAACTCTATCAATGCATTTGTTTTCTTCCATCATAACTTTACAAAGACAAAAATCAGATGATCGTGTAAACATAGATAATTTGCAAGTAGGTAATGTTTTTTTCAAGTTCGCAACCATGACTCCCAAAACAATATACAATCCAATCATCTACTACTATGTTTATTCCATTTGACCAATAATTGTCTGTCAATATTTTCACGAACATAACATTCCATACATGACACTAATACTCATTGCCAGTTTTCATATTTCCAGTTCCAGACCTTGCCAACATGGAAGAAGGGGATATATCCAAAACAATCAGATTGAATAGACAAATTATCATGGCTCTTAAGGAATCCCACATCAATAACAGCAAGAGACATGAACATGGAAGTACAACATTCTTTAGACACAGGATCATTCCGATCCACTTTTACAGTATCTCATGGAATATCAGAACCAAGTTTCAGTGGTGTGACATAAGAAGTGTGCAATACAATGATGAGACACATCAACAGCTTTATACACTTTACAGACAATGAGGATTTTGCCAATATGAAGGGAGATTAACATGATTTGTCTTCACTGCCACATGTGGTTTGAGCTAATGTTGGCAAACACATTGCCTTAGTACCAACACACGACAGAGAACAAGTCCATTGTAATATTCATATCTGCCATTCAGTCACAGTGCAATTTGCCTTGGAACAAGATTTGTACACCCAAAGTCTCTGTCTGTCTTTCCCAAGATCAACCCATGTTTCCTATGTACCTGGAAACAGCACCATATACCTCCAAATGTCACAACTCTGAAATGTCCAAATGAAGATAACATGGTGAAAGAAAGCATAACAGATCAAAACAAAAAGATTACCATTCAAACATAACATAATAATAGACACATTACAAAGTGGAGGATAAAGTTTCACAAAACAATCAGAGATTAACAATGTAACTAAAAACATTAGTCAATGTATCAAAGCTTTGAGCAACTACAACCTTTAGCATGAATTTTGCTGAACTTGTCTTTCATAAAAAATTACAACGTCATACTTCTCTCGTCATCACATCAATAGTTTGTGTAACAATTAAAGATACCTACACTCATAAGAAGAATTTGTCAAAGGCATCTTGACATAACTCAGCTTCTTCCTCTTCACCACTATCATCTTCATTTGCCATTTTTGGATCCTTACCCGGTGGCTTTTAATAGTCTCCATCCTCTGCCATGTAAGGGATGTTCCGTCGCAGGTCGATGTTGTGGAGCATGCAGCAGGCCACAGTGATTTTGCACACCTTATCGGGTGAGTAGAGGAGGGTTCCAACAGTTTTGTCCAGACAACAAAATCTTGCCTTTAGGAGCCCCAACGCCCACTCCACTGGCTGCTGTGTTCTTCCATGGGCCTCAATGAAGCAGGCTTCCCCTGGCGTTGTTGGATTCCTCCGCTGTGCCAACAACCATGGTCGGTTGGGATAAGCTGAGTCTTCTAGATGGAAGACAAAAAAAGTGCCCAAAAATGTAATTACATTTCAGAATATTCAACTAGAAATTGCCCAAACAATATTATGACAGATTGTACTGACCAACAAGCCAGGTCCTCTCAATCCTAAGTTGTTGCATTGTCAGGGGTATGGAGCTCTTTCTTAGTACAAAGGAATCATGGCAAGATGGTTGTGATGTACAAATCAGGTAAGCAGACAACTTGCATGTCGAGTCAATGGAAGTGTTTCCGTGTCAGATTTCCAATGCACTCTTACTTGCTTCTTTTATCATCTTTATTTCAACACAAAATCTCATAAAAGAAGTCACAATAACATTTCAGCACAAAACATCAAAATTCTAGGATAAAACCAAGGGAACATCTTGTCATCAAACTAATTCATCAAAAAATCATTTACAACAATTAAAAAGAAGGTCGAGTCAAGGTCCCGCTCGTCACTAAAAACCTACAGGCAGCCTGAAGCTATACAAAAATACACTATATCTCATTTTGCCACATACTGTCTTCTGGTATGCCACATGGCAGCTAAGAATTTGGTTACAGCAAAAACAATTACTGGAGATAAATCAGTTTTTAATATTCGATAGGAGTGAAAACACTGCCTAATCCCCAAGTTTTTGCAAATTGGAAGAATCCACTTCTTTCTAGATGTCTGATAGGAAGGGCAGAAGAACATTACATGGATTTCATTTTCTATTTCCGCGGTGCAGGCTGGACAATTTTTAGAAGTAGGTGGGCACCAACGGCTAGTGAGGGCTCTAATTGGCAAAGAGCCGTGTCTCCATTGGAGATACAACTTCCTAAGACAGGTAGGGCTAATGTCATCAAGGACAGTCTCCATTTTATAGTGATCTTTCGTTGCTACGAATGTGCTCGACAGTGTCCCCATTTGGGCATTCGATAAACAAGCAGACAGATTGTGATCATAATACATATTAACCAGGTCTTTACGGGTTGTGCTTCTACAAGCTTGTTCCGGGTTGATCCACAATAAAGGACAACCTAGCCTCTAAAATTCCTGCCTTATATATTTTAACCAGGGAAGTTTCCATGCATTTGGGAGATTTAGCAGCTCCAGAAGTTCTTGCCTGTAACTGGAGAGTTCCGGGTGACCCACAGTCGCCTCCAGAATGTTAGGGGCTTAAGGCCCAATTCCTCTTTTAATGATCTGAATCCCAAATCTAGCCTGAGGGGAAGCAGGGGTGTGCTGGCAGGCGGGGATACCAACTGCCTGATAAACTTGTTTTCCATGGCGGTAATCGCAGGGGTACAATTGTGGCCCCACAATTCACCTCCATAATTACTGCTCCGCGTGCCTGCATTTTGTATATTTCAAGAGGTGGGCTGATAGGTTTTATAGTGGATTTATTCAGTAATTTAAGAACCCCCCCGCCTTTTGAGAGACCTTTAATTGGGATTTGATCTGATGTTGAGCCCAGGTCATATTTTCATTAAGAGTCAGACCCAGATACTCAAACGTCTGCACCCTTTCCAGCCGAACACCACCTATAGCAGGGTTTGGGCGTGTTGTTTAGGGGGGGTTAAAAATCATGAATTTTGTTTGGGATTGTATTAATTTCAAGCCCCCCATTAATACAGAAGGTGACAAAGCCATCCAAGACACGTTGTATACCCATTGGAGTCTTAGAGAGTAGCAGGGTATCATCTGCGATCATGATCGCAGAGATTCCCGACCCAGCGAGCCTTGGGACATCTCTATTAGGGACCGCGTTCAGATGGGGGATTACTCCGTTGACATAGAGGCAAAACAGGGTTGGCGCCAAAATGCAACCCTGCCTCACCCCCCTGCCAACGGAGAAGATAGATGACAGGTTGCCTTCTCTCCCACACCTGACCCTTGCGAAATTCTCAGTATGGAGTCGTATTATGATGTCCAGGAGGGTGACTGGGATGCCTAAGTCCCCTAGAACGCTCCAAAGTTTCCATGCACTCTTACTTGCAAGATCTTGCTTTCTTACCTGTAAGGTGCTTGACTGGATTTTTGCAGAGACGCTATGAGCCAACCTCCCAGAAACCCTAGAGTATAACCAGTATTCAGGTAATTACACTATGGCTACAAAATAGAAATCAGGGAGGCGGACCGGACTCGGACGCTGCTATTTTCCTATTGTAGACCTGCCAGGCAACAAGAAGAAATTTTAAGTATGTGAAGTATAATTACAGATGTTAACTCTACAAGCCTTATCTGTTACATCTGGGAATCTGAGCAGTGTAAATGTCCTACCTGCGAATCTACAAGAATGGTCTTAGCGTCCTGGTTGTCAACGTGTGATGGATGGTGTTCTTGCAGATGAAGTCACTGTGGATGTGTCAGTATTGAAGAAGAAGTCCTTGTTGGCAATTACATCGCTGAGGTCATGAGTACAAACAAGATTGGGAAAACAATCATTGGTAAATTATACAATATACTTTTGAATAAATGAGCAATGCCACAATCAAGTTTAGTATTTCACCACACCTATGCCTACATAACTTTGGAGTGCAGGATGCACAGGAAAGGGGTGGGTTTCTTTCGGGGAATATGCAGATTTAAATCTGTACTTGTGAGGCCATATCACATGTCATGCGTTGAGACCATATTACATGTCAGGCGTGAAATCATGACAGTACCCCCCTCGCAAATTCCCCCCTAAGACTGCTGGCATAGGTTTTGGTTTATCAGGGTATTGGGATTTAAAAGCCTTAACTAATCGTGGGGCATTTTGCAGATTGGCAAGTGGTTCCCATGAGCGTTCTTCAGGACCATAACCATCCAGTCCACCAGATAATACAGTTTACTGTGAATTCTTTTTGAATCAAGTACTTTTTTAACTTCGAATTCTGGAACTCCATCAACATATATGGCAGGGGGAAGCAAGATAAGTCGCGTCTGTGGAAGAAAAGGTTTTACTAAGGAAACATGGAATACTGGATGAAAACGATACATGGGTGGTGGTGTTATTTTTACACAAACAGGGTTAATCACCTTTTCAATAACAAAGGGTCCGATTAAGCGTGGACAAAACTTTTTACAGCTCTTGATGTGTACATTTTTGGTAGCGGTTGGACTTTGGTGAAGGCTTTTGTTGCTCTGGCTAGGGACTGCGAGGACCGGCAGCCTACGTTTCCATCAGCTGTCTCCTCTTCCCGGACCACGCCCACGCCTGCAGCCTCATTACCACTCGCGGCCCCCGCTTCGCGGGGGCCGCTCGCAGCGGTTGGACTTTGGTGAAGGCTTTTGTTGCTCAGGCCATTTGGGAACGGCAGGGACTGCGAGGACCGGCAGCCTACGTTTCCATCAGCTGTCTCCTCTTCCCGGACCACGTCCACGCCTGTTCAGGTATATAGGCGGTTCCCAGACCCGCGCCGCGGGACGCGAGCGCGCGCGCGCCGGGCGAAGCCCGGGCCAAGGGCGGGCCCGTTGTAGCCCGTTCGAGCCCGGGCGAGACCAGACCGGTACCCCTCCCTTGGCTCGTCACACGCACGCCCTAGTCAGACACTGGCCGGAAGGGAAAGGACCATGTCTTCCAGAGAAACTAGGAGCAAAAGTGCTCTGGCCAGTGGAGCTCCAACCGGCACTCTGGATAATTATTTTGTTAAAGCAGGCGCCCTCCTGATCGATAAAATTACATTATTAGAACGGCGGATATCCCAGGAAATTGAGTGGGTAAGAAGATTCTCTATGGGAACTATAGCACATGAAAGGACTCCAGAGAAAGAACCTGATTATATCCCTCTTGCTTCAGGGGATACTGGGAAAATGGGACAATGGCATTGTCTGATGTAGATATTTCAATCTCTTTTAATGATCTTCCTCACCCACTAACTCCACCACAGATCCTTACACAATCTGGTACCCCCCCCCCCCTCCTGCTGCCAATATTGCTAGTCCTAACCCCAGAGATAGCCGTTTAAAACAGGGAGTTAGAGCCACCCAAAACCTAGGCGGTCGCAAGGCAAAAACCGCCAAGCTCAATCCCGCATTGGAAGCTGACTCTGTGGATTCTGGTAAATCTGAACCCAAACTGTCTGAGAAAACCACACTTACATCACAAGTAATCTCACCTCTTCGGGCAACGGAGCAGGCGAATTCCAACTCTAGCCTGACGGAAGGAGGAGTCATTACCATTGCTAATTTGACTGTTCTCCTGAAGTCTCTCCTTACCCCTCTAGAAGCCCGGCTAATTAAAATTGAGGATACCCTCTTACCCTCCTTACTGGAGATCATGAATAGGGCAATGCGGGATGGTATCTTTCCTTCGCAATGGAAGAGAGCGGTGGTCAAACCCCTCTTGAAAAAACCTACCCTAGATCCGGAGGTTTTCAAAAACTTTTGCCCCATTTCGTTGCTCCCTGCCCCTGGAAAGATGCTGGAAACTCACCTCAACCAGCATCTTGCATCCTTTCTGGAATCCTCTGGTCTCTTGGATCATTCGCAGCACGGATTTCGGAAGGCACACAGCACTGAGTCGGCCCTCACTGTGGTGCTTGATAACATCCGCATCACAGTTGATAAGGGCTCAAGTACTCTGCTGATCCTGTTAGATCTCACGGCTGCGTTTGATACCCTATCCCCCTCTGTGCTAACATCTCGACTGAATGGAGATAGGGGTGCAGGGGCCGGATTTTAACCTTTTGGCCTCCTTCCTGGACCAGAGGGAACAGAGATGAAGCTGGGGGAGTTCCTATCTCCATCCCTGCCGGTCAAGTGTGGGGTCCCACAGGGGTCGGCGTTAAGTCCGACCCTGTTTAACATCTACGTGACCCCCCTGGCCAGGCTTATCAGATCGTTCGGGATGGAGGTAGTCCCCTACGCCGCTGACACCCAGATCTTGCTGTCTCTCGCCCAGCCTGTCAGCGCTTCTGCCTCCAATTTTAGACACTGTATGGAGGCAGTTGTTCAATGGATGATTGACAACTCATTGAGGCTGAACTGTGAGAAGACGGAGATCCTCGTGTTCGGCGGGAAGGATGACATCTGGTCGACGGAATGGTGGCCCCTATCCTTGGGGACTTGCCCTATGCCTACCCTCTTAGCACGAAACTTGGGGGTCATGATCGATCCGGCCCTTGCGATGGGTAATCAAGTCAATAGGACAATCTCCACTTGTTGGGGCATCATTAAGATCCTGCGGAAGATCAAGCACTACTTGTCCGTACAAGCCCGTAGGCAAATCGTGGTTGCATTGATAGCCTCTCGGCATGATTACTGCAATGCACTATATGCAGGAATAAATAAGTGCTTGCTTCAGAGACTACAAATTGTGCAAAATGCTGCGGCCAGGTTCGTACTGGACTTGCCTAGGAGGTCATCAGCTACTGCTGCCAGGAAATCCCTGCATTGGCTTCCGATTGAAGCCAGGATTTCCTTTAAGGTCCTCTGTCTGGTATATGGGGCTATGACCAAAAAAGAGACAGGAGGAATAAAAGATCTGCTGATTCCCTATGCTCCTTCCAGAAACCTCCGTTCCTCAAAAAAGTTTCTTCTTTCAGCTCCCCGAGTGCGAAGAGCCAAGTGGGGAGGCAGAGCCTTTTCCAGTCTTGCCCCTAGTTTGTGGAATACTGTACCCTGCGACAATAAGACTTTGTCATCGATGCAATCTTTCAGAAAGGCCTTGAAGACGTGGCTGTTTGCCAAAGCTTACCCTTAGTTACCTGTATTGCCTCTTATGATCCTTTTATAGGCGCCTTGATGCCTTTCGGCAAAGTCGCGCAATATAAGTTTTTATTCAATTTAATTCAAATCAATTCAGGCTTACGACCATAGAAAAATCAACGGTCCGTTTAACAGATGCCCTTAAAGCTGATAACAAGGTCAATAGGGGTGGTGTTGAACCTAAGAATAAGAGGGTCACACTAGTTCCATCAGTGAATGAGGTTAACCAGCCCATATTGTGGAAATCCACAAAATTGATGTACATAAGCAGCGTTCATTTGTCTTTTTCCATTCCCCTTCCTGTACGCACCACGAATGTTGTGAGACGTTGACCACATCACTCCGCCAGTGAAGGCCCATGTCCACACGTACCTGACAGCCATTTTAGGCACCATGGCCTCTCTGCCCGCTCATTGAAATCCCCGGCTTCCCTCCTGCGCGCATTTGAACACCCCCCCCACTCTCAAATGACCCTCTCCCTCCGCGCACTCTGGCGGCCCTTCCCTCACATGCACAGGTCCGCATGACCCTGTCCTTGGGAGTCACGGCCTCGCCTGACCAACACCTCCTTTCCTTTCATGAATAACCCCTCTGTTGGTAAACCCTCCCTCCGCGATTGACTGTCCACACAGGTCCGAGGCCATCGCCTAAGCCGGGAGATACTGTTTACTGCCTCTTATTGTATGGAGTCACTCCTCTTCAAAGGACCCACTATTGATCCTGGCCTCCCCACCCCCTGGGATACGATCAGGCGCACACATCCAAAGAATCGGCGGAACACTCAGCTGCGCGATAACCCCCCTCCTGATGTCAGCAGGGTGAGGGCTTCTATTGTGGATATATGTGGGGTGGGATTGACACGAGGATTACGGGGATGTCTTTTCCTTGTTTCACAATGTCGTTATTGTAATAAGGAATGTTTTGTAAGGTATAAAAGGCGATGTCTCAGAGAACTTGGTAGAGCACCTCCCGAAAGACACTGTGCTTCGTGTCCGAAATGACAGGCTCTCCTCATGAGTAATAAATCCTGTTCTTGTGATTCCTGCTCCCAGCGCCCGTCTCTTTATTTGGTAACTATACAGAATGGGAACTAAGAGGCGACTTGCGCCAGCAGCCCGGGCATCGATAGTAATGTGGGCTCATTTTCTACAATATTAACTACACAATCTGACCAGTCCACAACCCACTCCCCAATTCCCAAGCCAACTGAAGGGGCGCCCAAACCAACTCTCTCAGGGCCCAACACCAAAGCTACCCAGGGAGACCCGGTCAGGACACAAAAAATCAGGCCACTGAATCTTCCCCCAGAGGCGGGACCATATGTAGGTATCCTAGCTGGCATACCAGAGCTGAAACCAGAGACCATAGAATCGTCCACCTCTCTAAAGAACAAGGTGGCCAGCTGGCTTTCCATAAATCAACCTCTCCCACGAGGAATAGTGAGCGAGGTTCTCATGGTAAGAAGAGTCCCCTGGGTTGGCAACTCGAGGAAATCAATCAAAGGGGACTGTGCCGTGATTAACTTCAGGGATCACAGGACTGTCACTTATATTTGTGGCTGGCCCTATCGTGATCTGGGCACTTCTATCCAATCCCTACCTCTTTCCTTTTTCTACCCACCCTCGAAGTATGTACTTGATGAGGAGGGATGGGAAATAGTTTCTAGGCGAGGGGATGGCTGGGGAGCACAGGAGGGAGGAGACTCGCTCCGGTACTTAAACAGGCAGCCTGCCTACTTTAACACATATAATAGGTTTAGCTGCCTGGACATGATTGACTGACATCTCCAGAAGTGGGGGCGGGTGGGCAAACAGCGAATTGGTGGGGCTGAGGGAGGAAACAATAGTCGATCTAACAGTCATGCACAGTGTATTATAGGGACAATGCCCCGTGCCAGACGGCACTATGACCAGGAAGGCCAAACCCCCAAATGGGGTTGTTGCCCATTTATGGGGAACCGGTAGGAAATCCAAGGGACACGGTCGAAATCTCAATACCACCTGTTAGTAAACTTGACACAAGGATTGCCCCAAGTTCCGCTCCCAACCCCAGACCGCCTCCGTTAAAGATACTCTCATGGAACTTGGCTGGTCTGGGAAATAAGCTTGATTGTCCAGAGTGGAGCACCTTTGTGGATAGTAAAGACATCTAACTATTCCAAGAAACCTGGGCACGGGAGGAACACTCCCGCTCAGGCTTTGCGGTATTTTCCACCCTTGCGAGGAGGGGGGGAAAGGGCGGCCTTCTGGCAGCCTTGCGATTTGGGTGGCTTCACACCTAGGTTGCAACGCCACACCTTATACCATAGTGTCGGATGACATCCAATGTGGCATCCTGGAATGGCCAAACTCCAGCAAACTGGCATTGGTAAACGTTTACTCAAGACCGGTGAACGTAACTGGAGAATCGAGTACCATCGACGAACTTTCCGCCTTCCTTAGTGATCTCCCACAGGGAATTTTATTCCTGGTAGGAGGAGACTTGAACTCACACTTCGAGCCTCTCGCAGGATTATCCGATGAGATTTCACTGGAGGAAGATGCGGTGTGTCTAGTTCCCCCAACGGCGGCCCCTCCACCTAGAGCCTGGACACCGCTAGCAGTACAGATCACTACGCTAACGCTTAATCATGGGATCAGGGTTTGTAACGGACGCATTAAGTCTGACATTCCCCCAAAATGTACATTTAACAAGGTGGGAAGGGAGTCAAGACTGGACTACATTTTTGTGCCACTGTCCTCCTGGTCGCACATTGAGGACTTCCAGGTGATACCCAGGGAGGAAAGCGATAATAACGCGCTAGAATTAGAATATTCCCTCCCTGGCACTGGTATTTCAAACGGGGGCGGGGCAGATCCCACTGATTTGGGACTGTCCCTGGCCAGTAATAGATGGAAAGTGAGGTGGGAAAAGTTAGCTGCCAACTCAGAGAAGGTCTCAGGGCTGTATGCCCGTGTCATCCCTATTTTTGAAAGGGTGAGCGCATTAATGGAGCAACCCAACACTGCTGATGGGCACACAGAACTATGGATGGCTCACGAGGACCTTATTAAGTCCATGGCAGAAGTCCTCTTCACCATGGGAAAGTCAGGGGGAGGAAGGCCACATTGTCATACTTGGTACAATGCAGCTTGCCGAAAAGCTAAATCTGACCTATTGACTGCCCTCAAGGGAGGTAAAAACAGATCTCTTATACAGGAAAGGAGAAAGGCTTACAAGCGGCTGACCACCCACGCCAAGGCAGAATAGGATTACGACAAATGGGAGAACCTCACTATCGCATTAGCTGTTAGGGATTCCCGGAAGTTTTGGCGAATAGTGAACAGATGGTGATGGTGCCTCAACTGATGCACTGCTGCCTATTGACTCACTGCTAGAGGGGGACTACTTCACAGAGGCAGAGGTACGGGTGGCCATTGCAGGGCTGGCCTCAGGAAAGGCACCTGGCCTGGATGGCCTCCCGGGTGATATCTTTAAACAAGAACCGGACATCTGGGCTCCCTATCTTCTGACAATTTTTAACGCAGTTCTAAGGGGCATGGAGCTGCCCTGTACTTGGCTGGGAGCAGAGATTGTCCCTATATTTAAGAAGGGATCGCCTCTGCTTCCAGCCAACTACAGGCCCATAAGCCTTATCGACGTGCCCCAAAAACTATTTGGCAGGCTGGTACTTGACCGCCTCCAAAATTGGATCGAGGAGTTCTCCATTCTTAGCCCCTACCAGGCAGGTTTCCGAAAGAAGATATCTACAATGGATCAGATCTTCAGACTAAATCTTCTGTTCTGGAAAACTGCAACAATCGAAGGAGGCAGCCTTTATACGGTCTTTGTAGACCTGCACGCCGCCTTCGATCTGGTTCCTAGAGCTAGACTGTTGACCGTGTTGGCGGAGATAGGCATCCCTACTGACATCCTTAACATCCTGATAAGACTGCACCATGACAACTTTGCACGGGTCAGGTGCGGTAGAAATGGGATGCTATCAGGAAGATTCCCCGTTGACAGGGGGGTGAGGCAGGGTTGTGTGCTTGCACCGACCCTGTTCTGCCTCTTTGTCAACGGGGTAATCGACCACTTGAGGGGGATAGCTGACATTGATGCTCCAAAGCTCAACGGCAACAGGGTGCCCGCTATTATGTTTGCGGGCGACACCCTGCTGTTGTCAAAATCCCCAATGGGAATTCAAAGGGTTTTGGATGGGTTTGAAACCTTTTGTGCTGAGCGGGGCCTTGAGATCAATGCCCTGAAAACGAAATATATGATTCTCAGCCCCCCTCCTTCAACACGCCCCAATCCCACCATAGGCACACTGAGACTAGAGAGGGTTCATACATTTGAGTATCTGGGGGTGACCATCAATTAAAACATGACCTGGGATACACACCGGACAAACGCTAATATTAAATTGGCCCAGCTAACGGGTGGTATCTCCAGGATGGCAAACAGATCAACCCATAAACCACTCAGCCCAGTGCTCCAAATTTACAAAATGCAGGCCCGGGGGGCAGTTACGTATGGGGGGGACTTGTGGGGGCATGCACCTGCACAAACCTGACAATCACTGAGAACAAATTCTTCAGACAGTTGGTGGCCTTGCCAGCAAGCACCCCAATCTTCCCTCTCAGACTAGATCTGGGCCTAAGATCAATCGAGGAAGAGTTGGGATTAAAACCACTAACTTTCTGGCGATGAATTTGGAGTACCCCAGAGCTCTCGAGCTATCGGATGGAGCTACAGGAGATTTTATCTCTTCCAAACATAATTAATATTCCCTGGTTAAAATATATAAAAAATATATGTGAGAGCCTAGGTAGGCCATAACTATGGTTGGACCCTGTAAATGCTTGTAGCAAGACATCGCGTAAATCTTTGCCAAAGGTCTTCTATGATTTTAAAATAACATCCCTACTACAGAATCCCCGAATGGGGTCTTTAAATCAACTATTCATCAAATCCAAAGACTCTTATCATGAGGAACTTGTTCTCGATGCAATCAGCCCTCCCTTGACAAGAAAATTATTTTTACAGTGGAGGTATGGCACACTCCCTTTTAGAGCATTCAGCAGTACTTGGCCCCACCCCCCTACCCCAGAGCATTGTCCAGCTTGTACGTACCACCAGGAACATTATTTGCATGTTTTATTTTTCTGCAAAGCTTATCAGAAACCTAGAAAGTACTGGCTGGTCCCCCTTCTTAAAAATCTGGGGTTCAGGCATTACTTGCCGGCTTACAGAATACTAAAGACGGACGTTTCACCTCCGATTGTGTTTGCGGTAGCCAAATTTATAACTGCAATGTGGTATATACGTACTCGTTGTCTGCAACTTGACATTGATTCGGTATAATTTTTAAAACTATTCCTTGTCTGCTGACATTTAATTGAAATACAGTGCATTCGATTTATGATATTTTAAATCAATTTTGTGATCCATGATATGTAAAATATTGGAACTGTCTGATTTTGATTAAGTGGATGAAAGCTGTAATGTCATTTTATCTAACTATTGTATAATGAACTTGTATTAACCAAGCGTACTTTTTTAACTATGGATGTACTCTTTTATGATCTATTTGATCAAAATAAAGAATGAAATGAAGGTAGACAACCATGTCTCCTATAGAATATGATGGTTGTACGGGATGATGTCTATCTGTAAATCTTTTTTTATTTTATTTTGCTTGTGCCAAATGATATTGTGCCTGATGCTGAATGGATACCAGTTTATGTACATAGTCATTTACAGATGGAATTGCTAAAGGAGAATTATCTGGCCCAAAACTGATTTTAGGATGAAATCCATGAGTACAGAAAAAGGGGATATCCCTGAAGGGGAATGGTCCATGTTGTTATAAGTGAATTCCATTGCCCATAATATTTCTGACCATTCTTTTTCACAGGTGGTTAACATGCAACGTAAATATTGCTCAATTGTTTGATTTGTGCATTCCATTAAACCATCTGTTTGTGGATGGTAACTAGACGAGGTCCGTACTTCGATGTTTAATGATTTTCCTAGATTTTATCCAAAAATGAGAGATGAATTGAGTACGTCTATCGGAAAGCATGACTGAGGGAATTCCGTGTAGTCTAATTATTTCTTTCATAAAGATTTGAGACATTTCAAAAGCAGTAGGTAATTTTCGTAAAGGTATGAAATGAGCCATTTTTGTGAAATGATCTAAGACAGTCAATATGGTGGTGAAACCAGTTTTAGTACGTGGCAATTCTACGATAAAGTCGAGAGACACTGTATGCCATGGTTGTGGGGGTAATGGTAAAGGTTGTAATAACCTAATCGGAGCATGATGAGTTGGTTTATTTTGTATGCATGTGGTGCCTGTTTTTACATCTTCTTGAATATCATTGAACATGGAAGGCCACCAGAACATTTGTTTAATTAATTGGTACATTTTAGTAACATCAGGGTGTACAGACAAAGGTGTGTCATGATGAGCTTGCATAATTTGATGTTTTAATTGAGATGTTGGTACAAAGATTTTTTCATTCAAGTTCACGTTTCAAAGCTTTGTTCGATTATTTAAAAACAATCATAAAAGCACAGAACAAAATTACCAATATACATACATGAACTCCACACAGTGTTAGCTAAAAACGAATTAAAACAGAGAATTGACACAGGTTCAGTTAAAAATACATCCGTTTCCTAACATATATTGACTTCAGTGAAGAAGTGTGGCTCACTGGTTAGAGGCGGCAGACCCGTAAGCAGAGGACGGCCCGGGACCAGGGTTCGATTCCCGACGCGGCAGGGTCGTGGACCAGGGTCAGCGGACTCGATAATTCTCTCGCCTCGGTGCCTACTCTAGTCAGGGACCATACTCGGCAACTCAGGGCATTAGCTTGCCTCATCTTCACAACGGCCCCCCCAGACCGCCGGGGATGCTTGGTCGCACCTTAGAGATAACCATCAGGGACCATCTCTCAGCGTGAGCCAGGATGGGTTCCCCAGCGGTCGAAGCGCAGAGATACTCCTCCGGGAGTCGATTCTAGCGCTATATAAACCCGCAATTAAATTACATTAAATTAAGTTGCCGTAAAGAAACAAATTTCAGAATCCGCTAGGGAAAAGAGCAACCTCATTGCTGATTTTACCGTTGTTACTGCCCTTTTTCCAAATAAAGGTTTCAAATAAACGACACGTAAATGCAAATAAAGATCACAAATAAGTAAAAAATGGACAGTACTCTGTTTCGTAACCACATCACAAGGGCAAGGTACAGAGGGATGGTTTTTTATAATGGGAAAGGCCACCAAATTATGTACAATATCAAGTCTTAACCTTGTAAGGACATACCGATGGGGTAATCTTGTAACTGCCATTAGATAATTCTGGAAGCCAATAGTATCTGTGTTTGAATAATAAAACTGCGGAATTGATAACAAATTGCTCGCCTCACTGCGTACTTCTGGCTTTTTTCTCAGATAAATAGACTTAATCTCTTTCTTTGAGATATCAGATAGGCTGACAGGATCTGTCAAAATATCTACATTAAATAGATTCCTGGCTAAAGATACAACATATTTAATCCAAGGGATCGAAAACCTTTTATCTAGGCGGAGGCAATCACTAATAATACCCCTTGTAAAACTCGTTTCATCCTTTTGCCATATTGCTCTCCATACCTTCAGTGGTCTTAAACTGATTAGATCTGAAAGGTAATCGACCCCAACCTCTTCGTGTGTTATCAGATTAGAAGCTGATTTTGGTAGGCATAACAATTTCTTAATAAAACAGTTTTCTTCAATTTGTAAAGCCTCATGGCTGCAATGTCCCCAGACACCAGAACCATATAGTGCAATAGGGGGACATCTATGTCGATATATATATAACATATCATAGATACGGCGGTCCCCTAGCTTAGTGGCGAATTTAAAAATTCCATGGGCACTTTTTGACATTTTTGCTTTAACATTTGTTATTTCCTGGGTCCACATTCCGTTGTTACAAAAAGTTATACCCAGAAAGGCCTCAGCTTCTTGTGTTTAGTCCCACAGGTCATAACAAAGGTTTTAGTATTATTAATCTTTAACTTTCGCCCCCTAATGAATCCCGCGAACCTGTCCATTAGTCTCTGTAGGCCACATGGAGTTCTTGATAAAAGCACCGAGTCATCGGCGTAAAGCAAGACAGGAGTGGCCTGCCCTTCCACTTGCGGGGCATAGGAATTAACCATCTTTAACTTAGCATCAATTGCATTAATAAATAATGAGAAAAGGAGGGGCGCAAGGACGCAGCCTTGTCTTATGCCTAGCTTGACCCTAAAGCTATCAGTACACTCACCGCATTGACCGTATCTTATGCGGGCTGATAGCTTGGTATATAGTCTTGCCAAAAAGAAGATAATCCCAGGAGGGGCTCCTTGTTCTAATAAAATCGGCCATAGTAGGGCGTGATCAACCAGGTCAATCGCGCTACTTAAGTCTGCAAAGCAGAGAAAGAGCGAACCTGGCTTTGCGCGAGTGTACTTCCCTATAATAAGGTCTAGGTTAATGCATTGTTCTACAGTTCCTAGGCCCTTTCGGAACCCAAACTGCGAACGTGCGAGTATTCCGTTATCATCTGCCCACTCCTCCAGCCTCGCCAACAGCACCCGGCTCATTATCTTGAGTGATGTATCAAGAAGGGAGATAGGTCGATAGTTTTTCGCATCAGACCTAACTCCCTTCTTGTATATCGGAACAATTAGGGATTCCCCCCAAGTAAGCGCAGTACTTTCCATGACTATAGCATTAAAAACTTTGGCCAAAACTGGGCCCCATAGTAAATCCATCGGCCTTATACAGGTCGATAGGAACCCCATCAGAACCGGGGGCCTTTCCTCCCTTGCTACGCCTAATAGATAGCTCTACCTCAAAAACTGTAATATCCAAGGGAATGGCAGGCCAAGATTTTCCATCCCCAGGAGACGGGTCAACCACTCCGTCCGGGTCAAAAATGCTCCTGAAATGTATCACCCAGGATTCTTTGCTAACCTGGGCGGTAAGGACAGGAGCATCATCATATCCCAGAAAAGTTTACTATTCGATGATTCCACAGCTTGAGATAAGCTGTCCCATGCTTCCTCCTGTAAGTCTTTCTTCCTACGCTTCATTTGTTCCTTATAAGAGGTCCTATTTATTTGTATTTATTTATTTATTTATGCGATTTTATATAGTGCGAACTTTACCCGAAGGTGTCAGAGCGCTTTACATAGGACCCAGTTTCAACCATAAGGACTGAAGGTTACAAGCGGAAAAACTAATTTGCAAATTTTTGACTTACATAAGAACCAGTTGAAAACATACGGACTTAGGATTACATGCGTTATAAAACAGGTACAACAGAAAAAAAAATGCAAATGTACAAGAGATAAAGTCACACAAGGAGGAGGTGCAAAAGGATAAACTCTAGGCATATACTAGTAATATCTCTATCTACTTAGGGAGGGGATACACATGGATATACTCTAAGAGTCACATAGGAATGGTAGAGAGCAAAGCGGACTCCTGCATAAACTAGTGATTAGAGTTATCTCTATATATATAGGGAAGGGGTAAAACTGGATATACTCTAAAAGTCACATAGGAATGGAAAAGAACAAAGCGGACTACTGCATGTTCAAGTGATTAGAGTTATCTCTATATACATATGGAAGGGATACACATGGATATACTCTAACAGTCTCATAGGCGACTAGTCGTTAGAGTTATCTCTATATACATAGGGAAGGGATACACATGGATATACTCTAAAAGTCACATGGGAGACTAGACATTAGAGTTATCTCTATATACATAGGAAGGGATATGACCGGATATACTCTAATGGTCACATAGGAATGGTAGAAAATACAAAGGTCTACAGCATACACTAGTGATTAGAGTTATCTCTATATACATAGGGAGGGGATATGACTGGATAAGCTCTAAGAGTCACATAGGAATGGTATATGGTGCAAGGTCTAAAGCAAATACCATTAATTAGAGTTTTTACAATAAGTCAAAGAGCAGAGTTCCATAAGTGTGGATGCAGTCACAGCACAAAGGGAGGGTGGGAGGGATGCAAGGGTATGGAGAGAAGGGGAAGCACAAAAGGGAGGTAACTTTATTTGCGAATTCGCATTTTGCGAATTCGCAAGTAAAGACTAATTTTCAATGCATTCCTATGGGCCAGGAGGCCCATCGGAATGATAGTGCAATAATTCTCAAATTGCGAATTCGCAATTAGCTAATGGCAATTTGTGGATTATTTCAAGGGTGCAGGGGTGTCTCAAAGACACCCTGCTGCACCCCTGAAATTTACATGTGTGTGCATGTGGCGCACATACATGCCCTATGGGCATGTATGTGCCTCACATGCCACCCTTACAAATGCCAAATAGGGCATTTTTAAAAGAAATCGCAAATTACCACCAACTACAAGTTGGTGGTAATTTGCGATTTCTTAACACAAAATCGCAATTTCAAAATGTTTCATACATATCATTTAAGGAATCGCAAAATTTGCGATTCCTTAAATGCTATGGCAAAATAAGGAATCGCAAATTATTGCGATTCCTTAAATTGCGATTTTTTCATACATATGAAAAAATTCAAAAAGGCCGTTTGCGAGTCGCAAAGGCCAAAATTCTGCGAATTTCGGCCTTTGCGAGTCGCAAAAGCCTTGATACATCTGGCCCTGAGATCTTGGGGGTCCACTTAGGGTTGAGCTGGCTACTGAAAGAACTAAAGAAGCTTCTGCTTGATCCTGCTCTATCAACTTTGGGCTCGAAGTAAGACGTTGGGCAGCTATTAAACCCAACGATCCAGAATCAGGGGAAGCAGTTACACCAATTGCACCCAGCGAAGAGCGCCTTCCTGACACAAACAGCCACATGCATCATTGTAGGAATTTGCGATTCCTAAATTGCGAAAATTAAGGAATCGCAATTTAGGAATCGCAAATTCCTATGCATCAAAAAATCGCAATTTTTTTTGCGATTCCCTAATTTTCCTTATTTGCGATTCCTTAATTGCGAATCGCAAATAAGGAAACGCTTTACATTGATTCCTGAATCAATGGGAAGGCATTCTCATTTTGCGAATTCGCAATTAAGGAATCGCAAAAGGAGAATGCAATTTCAAGGGTGCAGGGTGGCCCAAAGGACCCACCCTGCACCCCTGGAATGTCATGTAAGTACATTTTACTCACACACATGTCCCAAGGGCATGTGCGTGTGTAAAATGTAAGTTTCAAAAATCCATTTATTTGCATTTTTGAAACTTTTCGCAAATTACCATGAAGGTGTACTTCATGGTAATTTTTCCCTTTAAAATTGCGAATTCGCAAAAAAAAAATAATCATGCATAGAATTTAAGAAATCGCAAAATTTGCGATTTCTTAAATGCTATCGCAATTTGAGAAATCGCAAAAAATTGCGATTTCTTAAATTGCGAGAAATGGGAAATGATTGATGCATCCCAAAAAGTGATTTTGGAATCGCAAACGGCCGAATTTTGCGATTCGCAACGTTTGGATTCCAAAATCGCTTGATGCATGTGCCCATAAATCTAGAGACAAACGCTTCTCAGTCTCAGCAATTTCAATCTCTAAGATTTTCGTGGCCCGAGTGATAAATTGATCCATGGTCCCTGATGCTATCCCACCAGGGGTCGAGATGGTCACTTTCTCTCCTTCCCTGAACGTAAGACCATATCCCCAGCAGATATATACAACAGTCAACAGATAGCAATTAACACACAAATCCTGGCTAGCAAACCTAAGGGGAGTAGGCCCAGCCCGGCCTCGATCGTCCTCGGACGGCCTCAGACGGCCCGTCCTTTGCCTGGGCTTAGCCCGGCTAGTCCCGCGCGCGTCCTGCGTCGCGGGAAAATTTAGTCACCTTAGTCCTTCCTGGCGGGGGGCGTGTCCACTGGGGGAAGAGGCACCAGCTGTACAGAGTAGAGCGTGCTGGTCCTCGCAGTCCCCCGGTGATATCCCCTGTCAGCGGCAGTAATTCAGTCCACCAGCAGTGCCCGTAGAGCGGGGACAGCAACACACAGGCAGAAAACGGGACTCGCGGCCAGCAGGGACTCCACAACACCTCCTAATCAGGTATTCACAGTCCGGGAAAGAAAACCAGGATGAGCGGCACCTGTCGAGCTTGTGCCGCGAAAAGTTGATATAGCCGCCTGGCGGGGGCGTGTCCGCCGGGGGAAGAGGCACCATCTGTACAGAGTAGAGCGTGCTGGTCCTCGCAGTCCCCCGGTGATATCCCCTGTCAGCGGCAGTAATTCAGTCCACCAGCGGTGCCCATAGAGCGGGGACAGCAACACACAGGCAGAAAACGGGACTGGCGGCCAGCAGGGACTCCACAACACCTCCTAATCAGGTATTCACAGTCCGGGAAAGAAAACCAGGATGAGCGGCACCCGCCGAGCTTGTGGCGCGAAAAGTTGATATAGCGGCCTGGCGGGGGCGTGTCCGCCGGGGGAAGAGGCACCAGCTGTACAGAGTAGAGCGTGCTGGTCCTCGCAGTCCCCCGGTGATATCCCCTGTCAGCGGCAGTAATTCAGTCCACCAGCGGTGCCCGTAGAGCGGGGACAGCAACACACAGGCAGAAAACGGGACTCGCGGCCAGCAGGGACTCCACAACACCTCCTAATCAGGTATTCACAGTCCGGGAAAGAAAACCAGGATGTTCATTCATAATTAACAGATCGTCCTTCTATTGTAATAAAGGGTACATGTCTTGCCACTCCTGTTTTTGTTTTGCCTTTATTTCTTTTTTAATGTCCACGATTACGTGCGTGATAAGGCATCTGCTTTATTGTTATCCTTTCCTGGCCTATAAGCGATGATAAAATTATAATCATTGAAGAAAAAAGTCCAACATAAATGGAGGGCAGATAGAGCCTTGGCTGAACGCAATGTTTCTGAGATGGCATAAGTTTGCTCAGCAGGGGACAATTTTCTAGAATAGTATGCTATGGGATGCATCTGCCCAGTATTCCTGTGTCTTTGACACAAGATGCCTCCTATGGCACATTGCGAGGCATCTGCTTCAATTATGAATGGTTGAGATGGATCCGGATGCATAAGAATAGGAGCTGAAGTAAAATGTTCTTTTAAGTTCTGAAAGGCTTGCTCAGCTTCATTGTTCCATTCAAATTTTGTAGTTTTTACATAACAGCTGTGTAATTGGAGTGATAAGCTGTGAAAATTTAGGGATAGAGCGTCTATAAAAATTAGAAAAACCCAAAAAACTTTGGATTTGTTTTACAGATGAAGGGCTAGGCCAAGTGCAAATAGCTTGAATCTTCTTGTTATGTTATGCTATGTTATATGGGATTTGTAGCGTGCACAATTACTCATGAGTATCCTGGCGCGATATGGACTACAGACGTGCGGATGGAAAAAGATTTTAAAAGCCTGTTTGAAAAGATAAGTCTTGAGAAGTTTCTTAAAACTGCAGAAGTCCTGAATGTGGCGCAGCGAGACAGGAAGGCCATTCCATAGAATGGCTACTTTGACTGAAAGTGACTTTGGGTACATTTCCATTCCAGATGGACTAATATTATAACCCAAAAGATCAACTTTGGTGACATGAAACATGCCCTTTTCCAACTTTACATATAATGAGTATTTTAAACGCTGCTGAAGAATGGCTCTTACTTGTTTCACATGTTCTTCTGTGGTTTTTTAATATATCAGTATATAATCAATAGACACCAAGCAAGATATATCCAGAAAATCCCTTAGAACTTCATTTATAAAAAACTAGAATGCTGCCGGGGCATTACAGAGTCCAAAAGGCATCACTTGATATTCATAAAGGCCGAATTTTGTACGGAAGGCAGTCTTCCATTCATCACCCTCACAGACTCGTACTAAATGGTAAGCTCCGCGCAAATCCAGTTTGGTATAAATGGTTGCATCCTTTATTTAGTCTAATAATGTTGGTATCAATGGTAAGGGATACCGTTTTTTTATTGTCATGTTGATTGCGCGGTAATCGATACACGGGCGTAATTCCCCCCCTTTCTTCGGTATGAAAAAAAGAGGCGATCAAACCAGTGACTTGGAGTGTTTGATGAAGCCGTTAGCAAGGTATTCGTCTACATAGTTTTGTAAGTGATCATTTTCAGATTCTGTCAAAGCATAGATTCGACTGCAAGGTAACGTGGCGCCTGGGGTCAAATCAATGCGACAGTCGTAATCCCTATATGGTGTTAGGGTGTTTGTCTTTTTGGTCAAGAACATATAGGAGATCGTCATATTCTCGAGGAACTCCCTCCAATACTAACACATTCTTAGAATCCATGGGAAAATCATAACCTTAAACTAAATGTTCTAGCACTTGGTGTTGTAGGCATTCAGAAATACAATGCTCTGATTTAAACAAAACTGTCTTTTGTGACCAGTCGATAAGAGGGTTATGTAAAACTAGCCAAGGGATTCCTAAAACTAAGTGAAATTGTGTGGCATCTATTATGTTAAAGAATATATGTTTACTATGTTTTGTGGAACATGTCATGGTAAGGGTTTCGGTGTGATATTTTATGGATCCAGAGGGTAATTTTTTTCCATCTACCGCTCTTACTATTTCTGGAGTTTTCTTTGGAACACATTTTATTCCCAACTCATGCATTAATTGTGCATCAAAATAATTGGCCGTGGCTCCTGAATCAATTAAAGCATCTATGGACCAGGATCTGGTTTTATCCTCAAGTGATTGTAACAATACTCGAATGATGATATGACACTGAGGTACTATAGGAGAAGTGGAGGCCAAGTTAGACTGTTTACTCGAGAAACTGACCTCGTCGTTTGTCGAGCAGTCTACTTTTCCGACTGCTGTGAGATAGCCCGTTCATTTATCTTAACTCTTGGTTTTGTAGGCCGTCTGGGACATTCTTTTACAAAATGCCCAGCCTTTCCGCAGTATAGAAATTGATTTAACTTTCTACGTTTCTCTTTCTCTTCCTTCGTGAGAGGGCCTCTAATTGTCCCAATCTACATAGGTTCTCCCAGGTCTGTTTTGTTGACTGATTCAGATTAACTACTAAATCTTTCTTTAAATTGGAATACTTTATGATCGGTTCTTCCTTTCTCACCCCTGCGTTCAGATAAACGATGATTTAATTTTACTACGAGATCTATAAAGTCTCCACAATCTGTTGGTGGGTCTACGATTTGGGTGACCACATCTTTTAAATCATCCCTAAGACCTCGATCAAATAAAGAAACATGTTTTTCTTCAGGCTATTCCACCTCAATTACAAGTCTGTTAAATAATGAAATATAACGTAATAGATCAGAGGAACCTTGCTTAAGATTTAGTAATTCATGATCTGCTGACTGCAGGAAAACATGTTTAGCGAATACTTTTTTCATTGTGTTTTCAAAACGCCTGAGGTCATAAAGAATTGGATCATCCCGTTCAACAAGAGGCACTGAACATAAGGCCGCCTCCCCACCTAAATAGTATAGGATTAAAGCTACCTTGGATGAATCATCCGGAAACTCTGTGGTTTTTGGCTACGCAATGAAGATGGCATTGGTTCAAAAATATTGTGAATTTACTGTTATCCCCATAAAATCTCTCGGGGTGCTAATGGGACTAGGACTAGCGTTACTACTTGAATCTGCGCAGGCAGAGCTTTAGTGTCACTGCTCTGTAAGTTCTGCATATGAGGTTGAAAACTGGGTGGTTTTAATATTGGGTTTGATGCAGAGGAGAAGCTCAAAGGCTGTGCCCTTGCTGCATCAGATGCTGACATATTGGCTTGCAAAGCTGAAATAATTTTACGTAATTTTGCATTCTCTGCTTTGAGATCTGCCAAAAGATTGGTGATATGCTGCAACGAGATCTGTGGTGATTGGTCCATAGAGTCTGGGCGAAATTTGTATTCGTGGGCTTAGCCTTCTGTCAGGTTACCAATGCACTCTTAACTGCAAGATCTTGCTTTCTTGCCTGTAAGGTGCTTAACTGTATTTTCACAGAGACGCTATGAGCCAACCTTCCAGAACCCCTAGAGTATAACCAGTATTCAGGTAATTACACTATGGCTACAAAATTTAAATCAGAGAGGAGGGCCGTACTCGGACGCTGCTATTTTCCTGTTGTCGACCTGCGAGGCAAAAAGAAGTTGTTTTAAGTATGTGAAGTATAATTACAGATGTTAACTAACTCTACTAGCCCTATCTGTTACGTTTAGGAATCTGAGCAGTGTAAATGTCCTACCTGCGAATCTACAGGAATGATCTTAGCGTCCTGGTTGTCGTCGAGTGATGGATGGTGTTCTTGCAGAGAAGTCACTGTGGAGTGTCTATATTGAAGAAGATGTTGTTCTTCTCTGTTTTAGTGACAAAAAACAAGATATGAACTCTTCAATACCTTTACACAGAAACCACTTTGCATGCTATTTATAGGTTTTCCATTCGTTCTTTTGTCTAATCACTTACTTTTTATGGAGCTGCTTTTTAATTCCATCACTCGCTTCTAAATTAAAAAATAAAAGAATATGCACCAAACATAGAATCTTACTACTAAAACATTATTACTATTACAGTATGTCCTTCTTTAAATTTTCTTACACAAATTGTGCTTCATGAGTCTTTTCTGTAATAAAAAAGAGGTTCCAAAACTTGTCTTTTTACTTATGCGCGCTGTTAGATTTTGCTGTCTTGCGATGGGAGCCTTTTGTATACAAGAATCAAATAGGTACTTAGCTTTCTTTCTCTCTTTGTCTTTTCATTGAAGCTTCAGGAGCCGTGGAAACCTTTTGAATAAACGAGCAATGCCACAATCAAGTTTAGTATTTCACAACACCTTGGCCTACATAACTTTGGAGAGCTGGATGCATGGGATACAGGTGGATTTCTTTCGGGGAATATGCAAATTTTAAATCTGTACTTGTGAGGCCATCTCACATGTCATGTGTTGAGTCCATATTACATGTAAGGAGTAGAATCATGACATTCCAATAGACCTGTTCTCTGTTGTGTGGTGGCACAAGGCATTATGTGCGCCATCAATTGCACCAACCACATGTGGTAGGCGACCCAAGCTGTAAAAGTTGGCCTTCACATTGGCTTAATCCTGCTGCCGTGGAAACTGGATGAAGCTGTTGATGTGTCTCATCATTGAAGATATAACTTCTTATAGCACATCAATGAAAGGTGGCTGTGACATTCCATCAGATACTGCCTCAGTGTATTGGAAGGATCCTGTGGCCACAAAAGGAAGTACTGCCATGAGTTTGACAATTGATGTAATAGATGTGGGATTTCTGTTGTGAGGCTGAAGATCTGACTTCAGATTATGACATAAATCCAGCAAAGTTTGCCTATTCAGTCTGAACTTCTTGATTATATCCTTTTCTTCCATGCTAGTAAGGTCTGGAAATGGGTGGTACACCTGAGGCAGTCGTCTCCTCACTCTCCCAGAGTTAATATGTCTGCATTGGAAAAACATGAAAATATTTCATATTTTCCACATCAACATATCTGATAATTAATGTTAAAGTCATGTAGTTCTATAAAATAAATATGTTTTTTCCCTTTATTCTTCACAAATGATACTTATAGCCTAAAATAAAAAAATAAAAAATGTGTAAAAAGCACATTCTTTATTTTCCTCCAAAAATATTGCCAACAGAGCTGTAAACAACACCACGCAAACATTTCGGTATGGTAACACTACATAGAAATGTTTATTTAAAAAAAAAGGAATGTCTATCAAAGTTTGAATATGTAAACAAACTAGCCCCCATTTTCAGTAGTCGTGACTCACTAACCGTCACAAACACACTATTTTGTGCATCTTAAATGGCAGATGCCTGACCTCGCCAATAGGACAATTGGAATCAGACTGGCACGTCGGAGGTTCACCACGTAGTGGGTGGTAAACTCCATGACAGACACATCCATAGTCTAATGTTGGTAAAAAGGTGACATACAAAGGCCTATGGCTGTGTCCGTGTCCGCTGATGATCACATACCTCGCATACATGTATGCAGCATTTGGAAAAAGAGTTCACTTGTCTCCTAACACTGCTGCCATCAAGACTCCCCCCCACACTTTTGCTGCTGTTACTGCCCTCTGGTAGCAATGATGGAAGGTCAAAAAAGTGAGTGGGCCCAGGCCTTCTCGCCAGAGGAACTGTAGTTGCTGGCACATGAGGTTCTCTCCCTGTATAGCCAGCTCTATGGCTCACCATAGGAACAGGTACATGTCTAAAATGTATCTGTGAATCTGTCTAACTGTTTTTCTTTTACCATTAACACAAGCTACAATGTCCCTCTGTGTTCCTGAGTGAAGTGTAGTTAGTGATGTGAAGTGTCTTATGTTGGAGATTTCTAAACACTTTACAATGTTAAAAAACAACAACATTAGTATGTGTTGTGTGTTTAAAGTCCTACATTGCAATTGGTATGTATGCAGAACTATATGTATGTGTATGTTTTTCTTAAAAGTGATAAGTTGAAAACTCAGATTATAGAAATTAGAAACCACATATGCCTTACAACTGTACATACAAATGTTTTCTGTACAAACCAAATTAAAATTATGTTAGCTATACGTATCGTCACACAAATCACTCAGCCTAGATCAGGGTTCTCCAAGCAGTTAAACGGGTGGTCCCAGTAGCTCCCAGACCATTTCAGAGTATGGAAAAACCTTGAGGTAATTTATTACATGGGCACATGGTCATTTGTTAATGGAAAAGTTACTGGAAGGCTGTGTTCATGTGACATCTTGAACATAGGGCTGCAGATAATAAGGTGTGACAATAAGCAGTGCTCAGTCAGAATAATGGGCCAGGCTGGGCTGAGTCAAAGGGACAAAACAACTGAACCACTGAGGTATATCTATCACAAACATATATCCTTGTCAGGTCAAATTTTGAGGTGTGCTTAAAAACATGCCCCTCAATGCTTTTAAATGGACGACAGTTGAAAGGGAGATTTACCTAACTTCTTGAGCTAACACTTCATTTATTTTACTCCCATTTCATAGTGTGTAATGTCCAAACTGCAGACCCCTTACTCACAGTGGCCAGTATTCACTGTGCCATTTATGTCAAGCCTTCAGTAGTTCACATTCTTTTGCACTGATCGAAGTAGGTCACATCACAAAATATGTAAAAGGGCCCTGGGCTAGATTTTTTTTACATCAATACAGACAAAAAGTCACAAAACCATTGTTTTTTCTTTCATTTCTTGTATTTCATTTATTGTATCCATACATGTCAACGCCCTTCAGAAGTGGGTCATTTGGAAGGCCATCACCAGGAAGATGTGAACCCTAAGGATCTACAAGCCATGCAGCATCCGTTGCCACAAGAGGTGTGAGAATCGGCGACCCTGGACTAGGAAGTCATCCGAAGTCTAGCTCGAGCAGTGGTCCCAATGGGGGAAGGGTGAGTACCACCCTTGACTCGCCTAATAGCCTGCATTCTTGCAGTGGCCTATTTGGAATTTGATGGGCAGTTGAGGGTTCAACAGCAGCAACAAGGGGGTAAGTCCTTTTCAAGGTTTCAGGGTTTCACATGTTATTTGACATTTTTTGTTACAGCCAATATTTTTCCCATGAACATTAATGGTAACCAATGTCCAACACACAAGAAGAGTTCTTGAAGGTGTAAGTTTTGCACAATGTGTAAGGTGTCCTTTGTCTATTATTTTTTTCACAACCAAAGGACTGTTCTGAGCAGACACATGGCTGCCTAAACTCCACATATACTTCAGGTTATTTGATGTCAAGAGGGACAGTTGTACCAAACAGGCCAGTAGTCTTTATTGTGTCAGGTGTGATCCTCCTTCACATTACGGATAATGCAATGGTAGCCCTATTACATGTGATATAGCATTATACAGTGGATGTAACAAGTGTCACATTGGTAAGTTGGGATTCAACACAAACAAGAGTAACCATGTGATCCAAAATTTGGATTAAAAACACAAGGAGATGATGTTTGGAGCGTTGAGACTTTTTCAGACACTCACCCCAAGTCACAGATCTGGGTTGAATCCATCATCGTTCTTTAGCTCAATTCGCCACCTTAGTTCAGATCCAGCTATATGCAAAACAGTCTTGACCCTCTGCCTCATGGGAACAGTCCAGCCCGAACTGCCAAGCCAGGTCTTCACTGAACCGGAGACAAACATCCTGGGACCGGTTTTGGAGTAACACCCTTCATCAGCAAGGCTAGCTTGAAACCAGTGGCAAAGTGAGCAAGGGACCCACGTCTGGCAATACCTTGCCTACATAGTGCAAATAAAGCAAACACAACAAGATGATGGACGGAGCGTTGAAACCTTTTCAGACACTTAACGCCAGTCTCAGATCTGGATTGAATCCATCATTGTTCTTTAGCTCACTTCGCCACCTCAGATCAGACCCAGCTATATGCAAATCAGGCTTGACCCTGTGCCTCATGGGAACAGTCCAGCCGATAGGCCAAACCAGATCTTCCCTGAAACGGAAACAAGCATCCTCAGACCCGTTTCAGGGTGACACCCCCTCATCAGCCAGGCTAGTTTGAATCCAGTGGCAAAGTGAGCAAGGGACCCACGTCTGGCAATACCTTGCCTACATAGTGCAAATAAAGCAAACACAACGAGATGATGGACGGAGAGTTAAATCATCAGATCTGGGTTGAATCCATCATCGTTCTTTAGCTCACCTTGCCACCTCAGTTCTTACCCAGCTATATGCAAATCAGTCTTGACCCTGAGCCTCATGGGAACAGTCCAGCCCGTACTGCCAAGCCAGGTCTTCCGTGAACTGGAAACAAGCATCCTGGGCCCGGTTTCGGGGTAACACCCCTCATCAGCCAGGCTAGCTTGAATCCAGTCGGTACAAAGAACAAATGGTCCTAGACTAACGTAGCATGAATTTTAAATTTAAAGTTGTAGCATTAAATGGCGGACAAGATATATGTATATATCCAATAAGGCACATGCATTATTAAAGAAACATGGATTTAAATTACAAGACCAATAAGGTAGTGATTGAAAACACAGTTTTAATCAATCATATATGGTTATATGGTATTTTATCCAAAAAGACAAATACAATGTCATATCCACATGGTTATCATCAGAAAGGAAGTGGTATGTGAAAGATCAGTGCTCATGTGAGAGAAGATAGGAAAAGGGCGGAAAAGAAAGGCAATAATTGTTTCAAATAACTTCCGCACCCACCAGCACACCCACATGCACCACCTCCACCACCAGCACACCCAAAGACATCACACTCACATGCACCAACCCCACCACCAGCACACCCACATACATTGCACCCACTACCACACCAACATGTACCACCCCCAACACCAGCACACCTACAACACTGCACTCACCACCACATGCACCACCCCCACCAGCAGCACAACCACAGACAACGAACCCATTTCAATACTCTAATGCACCACAATATCCACATGCACCACAATCACACCCAGCACCTCCACACCACACCCATCCACACACACCTTAGAATACACACACCAAAACTCAAATGCCCACACTCAAGCAAACAACAGAAACCTAGTAAGCAAGGCAAACCCAAATGTGCATAACATATACCAGACCCACAGACACCTGCAACCTCAACAGACACATGCACATCAGACGCTGCCACTCCCTTTACCTCGCAAACCAAAGTCCCTGCAAACACCCTCCCCTGTTTCACATAGAAGATGTCCTTTGTACTCTTGCCCTAACCCCTTCCAAGCACCAACCTACCCAAGCAGAGCCAGATCTACCCTTTCCACACCCCAACCCTGCCCCTTCCACATCCCAACACGCCACTAGCAAATGCAAATCTACCCCTTCAACACTGCAACCTGTAAAAAGGTAGGAAGCAACCAATAAACAAAGATCCTTAAGTGTTGCCCGGCGGTATCGCCTCTTTAACCCACAAAATATTAATCAATGAAGAGGCAGGCGCTGGAGACTGGAAGGCTGGAAACAAGGGTTTATTCTCTCCGGAGGAGAACACATCAGTTCAGACAGCAAGTATCGTCACGAGGTGCTCTAACTGCATCTCTGTGGCCTGGCCTCTTATACACGGATTTATTACTTTATTGCATAAAACACATCTCTGTCAACCCTTTGATGTACGGAAAGACATCCTCGGAATCCCCGCTTCAGGCCCGTTCCCACACACATTTACAGTTGAAGTCCCCACCCCGGTCACAACAGATGATGATTATCGCGCAGCTGCACATTCCGCCGATTCACGGAATGCGTGAGGTTGATCGGATCTCATGGGGTGGGGGCTTTGATCAGCTCAAGGATCCTTTGATGGGGGGGGTGTTTCCTACTGTACAGGAGGAAGGGGGCAATGACAGTATCCGCAGAGCCAGGTGGCGGCTTGGGAACGAGTGAGACAAACGGGCACAAAGGAAAGAGGGGTGTTATCAAGGGATCCGGGACCATGGAAGGGATGGAGGGAAGTGTCGCGCTGGGAACAGGATGGGGTTCCGAGGCAGAGCTGCATGGAAGAGAGGTTTATGACCCAAGGCATGTGAGAGCGGGGGCTGTCAGCGTGCGGGGGATGTGTTTGTGAGGACGAAGAGCCATGCTAGGGGTCAGTGGCGCGCAGAGTGTGGGTCTGGCCAAGGCACCTAAAATGGCGGGTGTGTACGACAAAAAGTGTGGCATCGAGGGAAAAGGCAAGATGGCGCAGATAATGTTTACCAAACCGTATTAATTTTCCACAGTCCTCCCTTTAACATTCACAAGACATCTTGCTGGCCTATTTCCTATTCATGTCTACTGTGGCAGTCATAAGTAAAGAAGTAGGAACCTAGGCGAAGGAACTATGCATAAACATTACATTTAAATCTTTCATCTTAGGAGGCGAGCCCCTCGTTAGGCTCGTTGCAGGAAAGTCATAGAAATGCAATATCGGATAAAAAAAATGATTCTGTAGTGATAGCGTTGGGTACATTTCATAGATGCTTATAGTCATTCGGAATATGAACTGATAGGTTATTACGTATGTAAATTCATTTCATATTTGGTTGGAGCATAATCAATACAATGGTGGCTGGGAGAGAAATGAGACGTAGTAAAAACGATAATCAAGGGTGTCACTGTTCGAAGAGGAGGGGTGTTGCTTTTTCCAGTGTCTTATTGTTCTAGACCATTATTAGTGAGTTCTCAGCGTCCTTTGTCGTCTTCTGTTGGCACTGTTGAGCACCGGCGGTGGAGCTATGTGTTCAGCTCTATTCCGGGTCCTGCGTTGCAGGGCATGACCTTTTCCTCGTTTTTCTGGTCAAAAAGGTCCTTTGTCGCCCTGTGTCCTAACTGTTCTTTTCATGGGTACCTTAGACAGGGCACCCAAGTTTCATTTTAGTTTGCAACAAAACCCTATTCAATCGGACTGCAGTTTTTGCTCTTTTTCGAGTCGATTGTCAAAGAGTTCAGGTGGAAGAAGGGGGTGTGTGTGGGTAGTCCTTATGGTAGGTCGGGGGATAGAGGGGATGGAGCAGGGCCAGATTGGGAACAGACCAAGGGGACGGAAAATTTCAGGTAGGTGGGCCCATGACCGGGCTCAGAGGGCGGGGACTTTTCGGCACATGTTGATCATCGAGCAGGGGCATCAGGTCAGCCCTTTCCTTTCATTTTGTCGGAAACAGTGCCTCGTCCTGCGACTCCTTACTGTTGCGGTCCCGCCTTGGTCAATGTCGCAGGTGTTCCACGATCTGCAGTCAGGCCGCGTGCTCCCACATCCGGTCTCTCTCTCCTCCGACAGTGGTACCCTTAAATGAGTTTGAAAAGACAGTCTTTAGAGAACTGGCAGAGGAAGGTAATCACACAAGTCTATTTCTCTCCCAACTCCAAGCAACTGGGGAAACATCCGTTACATTGGGGTTTACAACCAACGTATAAATAATTGATGATAGGTTTGCTGGATTCCCTACAACTTTCATCGTAACTATTTCTTTGGCGTTTGTTGGTATTACATTCATTGTCGTGGTACGAGGTCTGATACCTATTCATTGCATTTGTTTATTACAGTCACATCAGTTCCTCTGGCTGAGACCCGCTTTTCTAGTACGAGTCTTGCAAAGCTATATCGCTCTTCAGGGCTTTGTATTTTACGAAAAAGTGCAACGTGCTATCACCATGGCCTGATAGATATCTTTCTGAGGAATGAACATGGGCTAAACAACTTTCCATTATATCGATGCATCCTATCTTTCAGCTAAATATTTTACTTTCAACAGGGTTTACTGCAACAATTTGTTCATTTCGATCTAATCTTTGCCTAGTTAAGTCAATGTTTCAGTCGCATAGAAAGCATTTTCTCATAGTTTCAGACATACGTGACATGTGCTCATTCACGCAACACGGGTTAGGGGTGATCACGTCCCATCATATCATACAACTATTGGCTTTTTCGTTACAAGGGTTGTTCGTGGGTGTCCATAGGTGCCACTTTGCAGCGTTAGTCCACTTCATGTATCAGACATGGCGCGGCTTCAGATCTTCATTATACCCCAGTCGTGATTCCAATGTAACCTGTAGGGGGAGGAAAAGAGGGGAAGGGAGAGGGGGACAGCATTCACGCATATCAAATGTACGGGCACGAAAGTCCTTTACTTACCACATACTCGTCTTATCTCCTCGGGATGTAATCCCTGGGGCCTTGGTTTCTGAAGCCAGGGTGGGGGCGGGCAGTGTGGTAAGGATGGCGAGCGATAAGTTGATCATGAGGGAGACGGTCCGAGTGTGGCATTATACGGTGTGTATAGGGAAACGTTAGAGATCAGAGGCGTTTAGTGCGAGGTACCTGGTTTGTAGATGTATCTAGCTATCGGGATCCTTAAATCATTTCCAATGCTGTGATGTCCTAAGGCATACCCGCTCTTCGGCCAACTCTGTTCCCTAGTACCTTCGAGTACCATACCCTTATAACATTTTTATCGTTCATACCGCTTTACTTTACCCGTTCTCAGAAGTCGAGGTCCTTCCCTATGCGTTTGTTCCTGAGCCAGTCGCACACTTGGTGGCAGCGTATCGTGCCTTAGATTCGATCATCAATCCGGGGCTGAGCAACCATTTTCTAGTAACCTTAAAAAGAGAACAAAACAGATCGCACAGAAAACCCTCCCGCTGATCCCACATTTACAAAAGTATACGATACCTGTTCATAGTTTGAAAAACCTTTATTTGCACAATTGTTCAGCATGTATATATGAGAGTGTAATCGTATTCGGCCGGACACGGCGTTGGCTGGAGCGCGGACAGTAGGGGCGGGGGCTATTTTGCAGTATTAAAAAAACATTTTAAAAGCTTTTATTAGTTATTTGCAGGAAACTAAAAACGTCTATCAATAGTTGAGGGATCAGGGAGCATTCATTTCATTATTGGGAGCATAGTCAGACTAGTTGTAATCAAATTTCCTATATGCATACCGTGGGCGTGTGTCATAAGCGACGTTATGTATCAGTTACAATAATATCATAATAAATCGTACATTGAAAACAACATTTTAACGGGATCCTTTTACATGTTCGCCAAGTGAACCCTCCCTCTTTCTCGTCAAGTGTACAAAGGATCGTATACATATTTCAGAACATCAAGTCTTATTAGCTAAAAAACACCACGAGGCGTTCGTGAGTTCCTGTTGACACCGGCGCCATTTTGGGCGAGGCCGGGTTAGTCCGGAAACAGCATCAGGGACAAAATGTCTCCGACAACCGGCGATTGGACCAGAGTCCCTTGCGGCAGTTCAAAAAGACTTGTGCTAACAGAAGGGGCAGGCAATGTGGACCATCAATCAAAAGGGGAGGGAAGCAAAATTTCCCCTACCGGGTCACGTTGAGGTTCAGCCGGAGCTTGCTCGAATTCGTTAGCCCACAGTCTTTCTGGATGGTTCAGACTGAAGCTGGCGCCGACGTGAGAGCACCACCATCTTGTGGCTACGTCGTTAGTGATCAAAGCAGTCGTTCCCCACCGGAAGCCTGTAGGGGCCGAGGGCTCCTGGGACTCTTGTAGAATCTTCAAGGTCGTGGAGATGCTGTCGGAGGTGGGGACTCGTGCCCAGGTGGGCAAGCGTCCTAGTTACATAGACTTCTTGGGGCGAAAAAAGAGACGGAACTGTGCCGTGGGAGCAGGACATTCGGCTCGGGGCGCTAGGGTGCAGCTGTGGTGCCTCCACCAGTACACTTGAGGGCCATCATATGTCTTGTGCTGCGCAAGTATGGTTGCTGGCCATTCTGTGTCCGGTGCTGCGCAAGTAGGGTGGCCGGCCATTCCATGTTCTGTGCTGCGCAAGTAGGGTCGTCGCCCGGCTGGAGGACTTCTGCGCCGGGCCGGGGCTGGGAAACCTCCACCTGGGGAGGCGAGGGGGGCTCGTTCGCGCCGCCTCCCTCTCCCAGCCCACCCTGCACCAATTTTTCAGCGGAGGTATTCGTGATGGCCGGACCAGAAGATACGAGGGAGGGGGTCATCTGCATCCGCCCCCTCCCTACTCGTGGCCTGGGCCGCGGCGGTGAAAAACCAGGAATCCTAACCGCTAGACCATATGGGAGAAGAGGATGGGACATGCGGGGCCCATGGTGCCTCCTGGACATCCCACCGGCGACCTCTGTGATCGCTGGTTGTCGGCAGGACCCCGCCCCACACGTGCTGAGTGTTTCACCTTCCGGATGGGCGTGACCGGTGACCTGTTGCATTTTGGGAACTCCCGGAAATATGTATTGTATTGCTCCTATTAGTATGGTGTTACTTTACTGGAATTAAATCTTAAATTATATGATAGAGACTTGGCTTCCTTGAATCTTTTTACTACGAGAACCTCACTGCAGTGGGGGTAGGTATTTATGCCTGGGTAATGGGGGGTGGGGTGTCCACAAGAACAGTTTTCCTGAACGGGGGGTTGTCTATGCAAGCCTGTAATTGCTTGTGTCCACAGAGTGGGGGCAGCAGAGAGTAATCAGTCCCATTTCGCTCAAAGTTTGAGTTCATTAATGGAATGTGTACTAATCTGTCCGAAACTACTCTGTGTGTTGTTTCTGTATGTTATCCGAAAGGGTGGCTGTTGTGTTCGGGAACAGTAGCGGTAGTACGGGGTTCGTCACCGGGTAACCTAGAGCTTGACTGGGTTTCCCGTCTTAGCGTTGTTCGTCCTATGAGAACTCAAACATGTCGCTGAAATCTGTCTGGCGAAATCTGTGCCATTGGGCGTAATCAAACGGGGTGGTTCTATCCGGCCTGTCCGTGTCAGTGTGATTCGTCTTTGTCTCACGCCTTTTCCCTTTCGGGCGGCCTGTTATTTCTGTCGGCCCTCTGCTCTTACCCGTGTTCAGTAGAGTCGGGCATTGGGCTTTCCAGTGTCCGGAATATTTACAAAAAGCACATTGGTTTTGCCCTAAGTCTGTTCGTCCTGTGCGTAGTGTCGGGGGATTACTTTCAGGTCGTTGTGTCTTGGGGTTGTCCTGTCGGTATACTCCTTTACACCGTTCCCTTCCTGTGTATACTCCGTGGAACCGTGTCGCCGCTATCCCTTCCTTTGGCCTACCAGATGCGGAGGTATTTGTCTGTCGCGTTTCTTTATCTACTCTGACTTCGTCTCTTTTCTTTCGTTGCATTGCTTCTTTGCGCCACATACCGAGACTGTCGAGCATGATAGGCGTCGTCTTACTGTTACAAAGGGCTATTTCTAACGTTTCTATTTTATCAAGGTCGAAGGATCCTATCAGTGGCCACTGTTTCTCTTGGTTTTCTTTGGTATACTTATGCCACAGCTTACTATAGGCTATGGTAACTAATCCATATTTTGTGAACATGTCTTTATTAGGGGTGCCTTCCAGCGGAGCTAGATGGTCCACCTCTAATAAACGGTCCGGGTTGAACCAGCTACCAATCAGTGAGGAGAAGATAGGCATGACAGGTCACTATGGGGACAAAGGTCCGTGTTACCTATCCTTCACTACCTGCAAAGACTGGACAGAATATTGCTATTCTACGTTGTTTGCAAATAGTGAATATCTCAAAAGCAAAATCTATTCTGACAATAAAACAGGGAGCTACCCTTACAATCAATCAATCAGTCAATGAGTCAATCAATCAGTGGGGAGAATAAGTAGGCCCGCAAAGGTTTGCGTTACTTACCCTTTCACCATCTGCAAAGAGGAAATCTGTTCTTTCCTGTTTGTAGATAGAGAATCTCCAGAAAACAATCCGCAAACGTTAGTTCGGGTTCAATCATTTAATCAGTGGGGGAGAAGGAAATCTCCAGAGAACAATCTTCAAACAATCAATCAGTGGGGGAGAAAGATAGGCACGATGGATTACAATGGAAACGAAAGTCTGCGTTACCTATCCTTCACTGCTTGCAAAGGGAGAGCCTATTGTTTCTCCGTTTGCAGACAGCGAATCTCCAAACGAATCAACAAAGAGTAATACTAGTATTTTCCAATCAAACAAACAATCATTTCGCAATTCGTCGTGTTTACACGACCTTACCCGGACCACATGGGCTGTTTCTCGTCTTCCGCGTCCAGCGCCCGATCGTCCTCCAATCTCCGATATTGCCACGGCACTCCTGAGGGTTCCCAGTCAGGACCGTAGATCACTCGAGAGAGGTCGATTCGGAACCAGTGAAGTTCAGATGATCGGCTGCCAGACGAGGGTCTATTGGGCAGGAGCTCTCCCGATCGTTGCAGTCGTTCACTCTGTCGTCAGGACCTCTCCCACTGGATCCACGTGTCGCTGATGGGCCCCACGTTTGGGACGCCAATTGTAAAAAGGTAGGAAGCAACCAATAAACAAAGATCCTTAAGTGTTGCCCGGCGGTATCGCCTCTTTAACCCACAAAATATTAATCAATGAAGAGGCAGGCGCTGGACACTGGAAGGCTGGAAACAAGGGTTTATTCTCTCCGGAGGAGAACACATCAGTTCAGACAGCAAGTATCGTCAGGGGGTGCTCTAACTGCATCTCTGTGGCCTGGCCTCTTATACACGGATTTATTACTTTATTGCATAAAACACATCTCTGTCAACCCTTTGATGTACGGAAAGACATCCTCGGAATCCCCACTTCAGGCCCGTTCCCACACACATTTACAGTTGAAGTCCCCACCCCGGTCACAACAGATGATGATTATCGCGCAGCTGGACATTCCGCCGATTCACGGAATGTGTGAGGTTGATCGGATCTCATGGGGTGGGGGCTTTGATCAGCTCAAGGATCCTTTGATGGGGGGGGGGGGTGTTTCCTACTGTACAGGAGGAAGGGGGCAATGACAGTATCCGCAGGGCCAGGTGGCGGCTTGGGAACGAGTGAGACAAACGGGCACAAAGGAAAGAGGGGTGTTATCAAGGGATCCGGGACCATGGAAGTGATGGAGGGAAGTGTTGCGCTGGGAACAGGATGGGGTTCCGAGGCAGAGCTGTGTGGAAGAGAGGTTTATGACCCAAGGCATGTGAGAGCGGGGGCTGTCAGCGTGCGGGGGATGTGTTTGTGAGGGCGAAGAGCCGTGCTAGGGGTCAGTGGCGCGCAGAGTGTGGGTCTGGCCAAGGCACCTAAAATGGCGGGTGTGTACGACAAAAAGTGTGGCATCGAGGGAAAAGGCAAGATGGCGCAGATAATGTTTACCAAACCGTATTAATTTTCCACAAACCCACCCCTTCCACATCCCAAACCACCCCAACAAAGCGCAAAAGCACTATTCCAAAACCACATCCCCTCCACCAAACCCAAGGGCACCTCTCCCAAACCCACTCTCCCCATTGAAAGATCTTTGAGGTGCCTCGTCTGCCAACTAGATGCCCCTACCTGAGGAGGTTCCCCTTGGCACTGAATTAGGAGGCAAACTTTAAGTCCAATGCACAAAAGTGCAGAATTTTTTACTTTATGGACTGCGATTTGGTTTAATAATTATTTTGAGGGCTTTATCTCATTTTGTGAAACAAAATCCATACTTTTGATCTTACCAAACTAGTCCTGGAATATTTTCCTTAGCAATTGTTTGATTCCTAACAATGTTACTGAGTAAAATGTGAAGTCCTTATTTTCCTTTACCATGATGGCAAACTGATTTGATTAATGTCTACTTTGTTAAGTGCATACATTGGTTAACATAGTATGTGATGGTCATTTAAATTTAGGTGCAGGGTTTCATCATAGCAATGTCCACTTGCACTAACTAATTGATGTTACAAATTGTATTGGGATGTGTTACTACAGGTGTGTTAGTTTCACCTTGACTACTGCTTAGAATGAAAAATGTTTTGCCTATTGAAATTGGATACAGTACAGGACTTGCACTAGACAAGGGTAAATGTTACACAGATGTATATGTTGAATACTTCTACTTTGTGACTGACATTGATTTTACTGTTAATTTCTAAGGTAAAGGTTACACCTTGTCGAGAGCAATTTCTACATCATGTTACATTGCACTTATCCCTATGATGTGTGTTGCATATATTTTTAATATGGGAATTTTAGAAATGTCTTTAAATATACCTGCATGGTGACTTTTTTTTTTTGGCTATCATTTCTTGTGCAAGTTTTAATGTGTTCTAAGGTAACCTGCACCAAATGTATACATACAATGTGATCATATAGGTGTGCTTCTTTAAATTTCTGAAACGTCAACATTACAGACATTTACATAGCACATTGGTAGGCTATTGCTTGTAACATATATTTATAAATGTACAAGTCCAGTGTAAAAGTTAACAGAAAGGTCTATAGGTAGCAGGTAAAAGTGGAACTTACCGTCAATTGCATCCACAATGGTGTTGATTTTGTTCGTCATCAAAAAAAAGCAGCAGGACTTGGAAGATCGTGGTGGAACAGAGAGTGTGAAAGTGAGAAAAAGTGAGTTTCTGACTTATATCCCTTCCATTCTGCCAACTCAGGTGTGGAGGTTTTACGCCACAGTCACGTCGGCAGGAAGGCACATCATGACTGACCTGGTGGGGAAACTGGCCTTCCCTCTGCTGCTTTAGCCTATCTGCCGTCCACGAGGTTGAGATATCCTGGCGGTGACGGCAGAGCTGCGGCGATCTTTAATTTATGGACCCGCTAACATCTAAATGGGGTGGGCAGAATGTCAATCCGTACGGATGACCACCGCAAAAGCCACGGCAGAACTCCTCCGCCAAGATCTGAATCAGGCCCTAAGTCAGATAGTAAAATCTGTGACTCAAATTAACCTGGGTGGTGTATTCGGCATGCACTCCATCTCTGTCAACCTAAAATCACGCCAAGGTTCTAGTCTACTGCACCCATAGACTATCATTGAGTCTTAGGGGCTGATTGGGATGGTGGTTAACACCACCGACAGCCTGTCGGTGGCAGGTTCTCTGCCATTGTGAGGCCATTTCCCGCCCGCCATATTATAATGGCGGTTCTGTGGTGGTTGGAAACTCTGACCGCCACGCATCTGATGAGCTCCTTGAGCCAGCCAGTGCTGCAGAGGCTTCCCAATCCCTAAAATGGTGGCGGTGCCTACCAGGCACCACAGTAGGGATTATGATGGTCCATCCTCGCCAGCCTTTCCATGGGGCTTCACCCGCCATTGAAAGGCTGGCGGGGATGGACATTGGGGGCCCATAGCGGGCCCCTTTCAACCCGGGTGTTTTCATTTTATGGCGAACCCGGGTGTTTTCATTTTATGGCGGGGAAGCACCATGGAAAATCTATGTCGTTTGTGGCATCTGGTGTATCTCATTTGTGGCGTTCGTGGCGTCTGCTACAAGGAGACGCCACAAACGAGATACACCAGAGGAACAATTTAATTAAAATTTTTACACGTTTTGAACTAATGAAACATGGATGTTCTAAAATGTCATTAAACAATAAAGAATTGATTAATTCAATGCATAACTTGAAGCCCTGAAGAAGTCTTGTGTGGACGAAACACGTCGGCTGCTGGATCTTGTCCTTGATTTCATTGATGTATTTTTTCATATGAAGCAAATCTTCATCATTATCATCATCATCATGAAATGCTTTATTTCGATAACTTGTGTCATAAAAGTGTTGTGCAACATTTATTCAAAAGGTAAAAAATAGAGTAAATGCAAATAATCGATTGATACCTGGTTGAACTGGAGAATGTTCTTACACAGTGCATTTAGGCATGATGTTGCACCACAAGGCATAAAAGTAGTTATCTGAAAAGCTGTACAATAACAGTTTCTACAACTTTTTTGCTAAAATCGTGCATAATTTGGATGCGGATAGTTAAAAAAGTAAAAACGTATCAGTGCAACCCAAGGGGCTTGTGTAAAGTGCCAGTGCATTTACATTATAAAAAGGCTTTCTTGAGTTGGGGTGACTTCTCAATGTGACCTAGAGTCTGAAAATTAAGGCACCCCTCGCAAGGCTTTGTGACCCAACAGCCTGACTAACAGGCGCACTTCTCCTTAGTGGCTTCAGACTTGAACCAAAATTAATTGTGCCCACTGTGATATCACTATGTCACATGCGCCGGTCTAGCCACTCACTGTAAATAGTCTGCACCTTATGCACAGTGCGCCGACTACGCTGTTTTTCCTTCACTTGCGTCGCCACCTGCACTATTTATTCACGTTTGTTGCACCAAGTTCCATGTGGTTGTCAATACATTCTATGCAGTGCTGTTCTTAACTGTATATATCCGACCTTGATATGATTGTTACCACATAAAGTTGAACAAATTATCTTTTGACATAAAAAAATGAGTAATCTCCTTCTTGCCCACCCAAGTAATGCTATGTGCATGCTATGTATAATTGTCTATTGACTTTCACCTTTCAGGACATTGTGTTCTAGTTGTACCTAAAGTATAAAGGGGCATATTAACAAGGGCCATATCTCCGTTTTTTTGGCTTTGAAAGCCAAAAAAGCGGAGATAAAAATATCGCCCAATTTACAGGAGGGTGATAACATACATTAGACCATGTTAGCACCCTTTTACCTAGATGGGGCCTTCACATCATTTTATCTGAAAGTCGGGTGCCAAGACAGTCGAAGGTACTGACTCTCTCCAGGAGGGTACTGTTCAACGTAAGGTTATTCCAAACGGATTTGTGGGGGTTAAATAACATGAGCTTTGTTTTAGAGGTGTTGATGGCTAGCCCCCAGGAATCACAAAAGGATTGATATCTGTTCATTAGTTTTAGTAACTGAGCTGGGGTCTTCAACACCAACAAGGTGTCATCTGCAAATAGGAGGGTCAGTACTTTGTCGCCCGCCAGGGTTGGAGCTTCAACTGGATCTTCTTGAAGGAAGCTCACCACCCCGTTCACGTATAAAGAGAACAGGGTGGGGGCCATGACACAGCCCTGGCGGACTACCCTGCCAACAGGAATCTGTTCCCTCAACTGGCCTTGGGTCCCCATCTCATCTGAGCATAGTTGCCCTCATGAAGGCGGACCAGTAGATTGAGGATTAGAAGAGGGATGGCCATGTCTTTAAGGATCTGCCACAGCCTATTCCTGGGTACCAGATCAAAGGCAGTCTGTAGATCAATGAATGCAAGGTAAAGAATGTCCTTGCCAAGCACCACGATTTTCCAGTATATGAGGAGTATCCTAAATACCTGGATGATTGTTCAAGGGCTGGCCCTGAAGTTAGCCTGGTTTTGTGAGAGCACGTCTTCCTCTTCTGCCCACGATTGGATTCTCTGTAGCAGCACCCTACCAAGCACCTTTTGCATTTCATCTATCAGACTGATTGGTCTGTAGCTTGAGGTGTCCTCTCTGGCGGCCTTTTAATAGATCGGGACCACCTCTGTGCCCTTCCAGGATTCTGGCACTGGGCAACCACGACTATAGCATTGATCAGTAGTCGAATATACTTTGACCAATCTCTAGGGTCAGCGAGGAATACATCTCCGGGAAGGCCGTCTGGTCCAGGAGCTTTGGCAGGGTCTATCTTTTTTATCGCTGCTTCTATTTCAGCCAAAGTGAAGGGGTCGCTAGCATTCCCTGCTGGAGGGATGTCTATGGGGTCCTCCAGACATCCGTCCTCTGCAGCGGAATATAGTTTCCCAAAGTGGTCATACCAATCTTGATTTGTAATGTGGTTGGAAAAGGTACCTAAGTCCCTGCTATTGCCTCGGCTCACTAGGGTCCAAAATTGGTCCATGTCTTTTGCAACGCTGGCATTCTTTAATTCCTGCCAGTGCGATTCATCCCACTTAATCTTTGCTTGGTGCAGGGCAGCACTATAGTCCTTTCTTGCTATCTTAACCAGGGGGGCAGTTCTTACTTCTGATTGCTAAAGCTAAGGCCTGTCTTTTCTGCCTGTATTCTTATGTACACCATGGGTGCAGGATTTTTAGAGGCGCGCCCGATGTGCTACCCTTGCTAGGCGCTCGAAAGTAAAAGCTCAACTGTTCCATGGTCCGTAAATGGATGATAGGAATGCTTCCCGGACGCCTGTATCTACAATTGCGCCCTGGAGCTCTAGTGTGTTTGTGATCAGAACTTCTCGGATGCCCGCTATTTTAGAATCTTGCAAAGAAACCTTGTGCCACTTCAAATACCTTTTGCAGTTGGAGGGAGCAATCTCAGTGATAGAGGTTGAGACCCGGATGGTCTGAGGGCAGCATGGTGCATCCCAAGAGGTCTTCATAATCATACAGAGGGGGTTGTGCTCACTGTCGGTGGTAGTCCCCACAAACATGTCGATCACTTTACCCCAGTGTCTTACGTCAATTAGGATGTAATCGATGAGTGAAGGGCAGCTAACTCTGTTGAAAGTATTTGCTCCCTGGATGTCAGAGGGAGTTCTACTGCTAGCTGCCCTTAGGCCAAACTCCATGGTAAGCGCATTGAGTTGGATTGCAAGTTGTCTCCATCTTTTAACAGAGGGTATGTTGAGTGGGGGGACAGCCCATTTTCTATTGTCTCCCTCAAGCCCCAGCATGTCCTCTGAGCTCAGAGGCTCGAAGGTACAATTAAAATCTCCTGCAACCACAGTTCTCATATGAGGCGAGCAGCTAGATAGAGCTTGTTCTAGAAATGTGAAAGTGGGCGATATATTGCCCCCCTTAGTCCCTCTGATATAAACATTAAACAAATCTAAGATACCTCCTCCCCTGGGCTACTTGATGGTGAGCTCCAATATATCGGGCTCGGGATTAGCTGCATGATGGTTCGGTGGCTCAGGGCAATATTCACCCAAATAATCAATACCCCTTAAGGGCGCCCTCTCCCCGTGATGGTAGCTATGAGCAAAAATAAACATAGCCTAGTTTATATAGTGGGACCAAACTCCAGGTCTCCTGGAAGATACAGATATGGAATCCCTCTATCAGTTCATTCCAATGGGGGAGTAGCTGTTTATTTTTTAGCCCTGCCAGTTCCATGATGTAATCTTCAGCTGGTGGGTGTTTGGGGCCAGGGCGAAGTTAAAATTCCTGCTCAATGTTTGTTGGCTGGACAGCACTATGGGATGGGGCATTGAGGTGGAATCTGGGGGCATGTAAGGTTCTACCTCATGGGTCATCTGGGCAGCGGTGGAGGGATTACTTGGGCCCTTTATCCCCAGGTTATCTATCGGTGGTTCATAATCAGCAGTGGGGGTGAGATGTAATAAGGGCTGCAGTTGGTGTTTCGGGGAGTGGTGCTTTGCTCCTTGTGTGGTTGAAATTCATAGTGTAGTCAGTTGATGTCCTTCCCATTGGGGTTGCAGCTGTACCACCCCCTGTGGTTGTTTGGAACCATCTAAACTGTATGAGTGAGGTGCCGGGGGGGCAGGTTCGGTGCTCTAATGCAAGGAGATTCCCTGCCAGATCGGCAGTGAACATGGTGAGTTCAATGCAGTCGTGGGGTTGCGCGGGAGATGAGCATCTTCGGGCCCTAATGATGTCTTCGCGTATCACTGAGCGGCAGCCCCTGACATGGCCAATCCAGTGTATGACTTTGTTTGTTAGGGAATCACCACTTTCAGGGGAATTCTTTGGGCGGAGCCTAGGGATATTAAACATAAAAATATTTGTGCCATGCGGCAGAGGGGGAGTACGTGGATAGTGACTCTGCTGTGAATGTTTCACGGGAAGGCGCATTATCGATAGTAGCCCAGAAGGTCCAGCATGGTCTATTGGGGCACGTGGGGCAGCTAGATTGCAATGATCTTTAAGAGTGTTGGCCTTTAGGTTGTGTGGGTGGTCAGTCTTCAAAGCTTGGGGGATGTAATTTATAGAAGGTATTAAGGGTAGTGGGTCACCACAACCTGGTGTGCCCCTTTCGTTGGGAGACGACCTGGTCGCCAAATGGAGTTGTTGGCCATGAGAAGATAAATGGTTTGCGTGCTGTTGTCCGAGTGGGGCCCTGGGGAGTATAGATTTGACCGGGCAGTGAGTTCTTCAATCATATGTCTCATGGTTACTATCTCTGACCTGAGGGTGCTAATAAGCTGGGGAGTGTCTTGTGGTGCAGAGGTTTGCTGTACATTACACTCTGTTTGCAGTGTGCTAGATGGCTAGGGCACTTCGCCTGTTGCGTGGTCAGGCATGACTGCCAGAGGTGTAAATCTATTTGTAAAAGGAATAGAGGGACCAGATGAACACTCGTCATTACAGGTGGAGGATTCTAGGGGGTAGAAGTCCCTCGCTTCTTGTACCGCTAGTGTGGTATTGCTATGGTCAGGAGTTCCCTTTCGAGAATGCTTGTGGAACATTGTGAGATTGGTAGCTGGGCGGGGGCTGGTGGGGTTGGGGGGATTGGCTGTCTTTGCTTGACGCTGTTGGCTCTGTAACTAAGGTACCCTCACATTTACTGATGAGGGTGTCTATTCTATCAAGCACACATTTGCTAGCTGCGTGTTTGTGAGATTTCCTTGCTTTTTTACAAATGCCCGCCCCGCTGTTACTACTACTTCCTGCCCCGTTCCCTCAATTACTTTCCTTTTGCCCATGATTTGACCTAGTTGGGATGGTTACAGCAGTTCACAGGTGGTGGTCCAAAAAATGTTTTTTGCCCAGGCAACGATTTATTATGAAGTCCAAGTTTGCAAGTTACAATGGTGGAATGATGGGTCTTAAGCTCGGGACAAAAAGTTTAAGTGAATCAGTTCTTTTACAATGTCTTTCGCTCTATACAGAATCTCCACAAGCATGGCAAAGATTTGCACAGTATCTTATCGGGTTGCCGGAAAGGCGTGAGATGAAAGGAGGGTGGCCCCGCCCTGCCTCTTCCTGGCAAGGACGGGCCCACCCTTGGCCCGGGCTTTGCCCTGGCCGGCCCGTGCGCATCCAGCGCTGTGGATGATGTTGCCGCATTTTAAAGAGCAGCCACAGCAGGCTCCTACCTCCTGGGAGCAAGGTACCCTGGGGCTTGGAGTCCCCCCCAGCAGATGATTTTGGTGACAGCAGAAGAGCAGCACATCCCGCGCTGCGGATGAGGGTGGTGGCATTTAAAGCTTGGCGGCGGCAGGCTCCTCCCTCCTGGGAGCAAAGTACCCTGGGTCTTAAAGGGCCCTAGCAGATGATGTTGGTAACAGCAGAAGAGCAGTGCATATGAAGCAAAACAATAAAGAACTATTGAAGAAAGGAAGTTGTGATAACCACACTGTTTATTTGTTTATCTGCTGCATACAGATGCACCCTGAATATTGTGTCTGTTAATGAAAAATGTACTCGCTAAACTCATGCAATCTACCCAATATATCAATAAAATGCGAGTGCTGAACCACAGTTCGCTAATTTTGTTTTGGAAGTCTTTCCGTTTGGAGTAGAGAGGTGCAGCACTCCAGGGGTCGCTGCACCAAAGAGAATATTTTACCTTCCCAAAAATATTACTGTTGGCAAGTGCGGTAGATCTGTGCCTCAACTCCTCTGATCTTTATTGCATTCTTTGATTTTAGGTATTGCCAAATGTTCTGCCTTCCAGAAGCTTTGAGCGTATTTATACGTCTATGTTTAGTAGTGAGACTGGTTATTCATTTTCAGATTTTAACCTGTCCACCACAGCTTTCAGGATCCATGGATTTGTAGCTTTGTAATTCATGTTGTGATGTTCTAATATTGTTAATCTGATTAAACGTTTTGCATAATAGAGGTGTGATTTGGACACTGACTACATTGCATAATTCTCTTGAGTACCCTTCCTTTCCCAGTGGTTTTCTTTTGTTTATGTCTTTAATCGTTTTGAAATCCCACCTATTGTCATTCCAATTTCTCAGCAAAACTGTTGTGTGCTATTAGTTTTGGGAGCGTAACATTGGACATGACATCTCATTCCTTTTCCTTTGTTTCCTCCAATTCTAAACCATGTGCCCGTTTGGGGAATGTTGATATTGGATATGTATTGTCTTCTATAGCTGGAATTCAAATAATGCCACTTTCGTATGCAGTTGTGCTGCTAATAACCCCCAGCGTTTTCCCTTGGGTCATGCTATTTAACTTTCAGGCATATCAGTGCACATTCTGCTTGCAAATTGTATAAAGTGTTGAAATTGTATTTCTTAGTGATCAATTTTTAAAGCAACCCCTTAGACGGTTTGCATTATGTTATTTTCTCCGTGAAAAAGGTTTCAAGACCACTACTTTTTATTTATTTCCTAGTTTTAAAATTGTGGATTCTTTCATCAATATCCTTAACGGAATGACTTGCCAACTTTCCACAAAGTATGTGTAGATTATACCATTGCATGTTTGTTGACTGAATGGGTCATTTATTATGTATCTTATTTTAGTTATCACTGCAGAGTCATTATTATTGGAGGTGTTCGTGCTGTATGTCCCAGAAGGACTTGTCTCCATCTTCTTTCCGTATTAACTGAAGTGATGTTTGGACTCGTGCTAGTTTCATGCGCATATAACACACATATATTCTTTCTGCCATCGGTTGCTGTTCTCCATGATTTTAACATAGAGTTATCCTATCACATAACTTTCAAGTGAATGCTTCGTGCATATTACATAGTTAGTTAGTTAATTTTTTAATTTATAGTGCGCAACAGATACCCAAAAAGGGTTTCTCGGCGCATAAGACGAACCAGGACTGAGATACAGGTAGACAGGGCAGTTTGCCTGTCGGAAAGTCGAGTTTTAATGACTTGCGAAAACTGTGTGTAATTAGTGTCATTGCGGAGTATTGTGGGTAGAGAGTTCCAGATTGAGGGACCAAGATAGGAAAAGGACTTGCCGCCCATCCGGGCTAGTTTGAATTTGGAGACAATAAACCTCCCTTGGACTGAAGATAGCGAGGAGCACAACAGGATTTAATATTGTACATGTAACTCAGTGCCTTGAATTTTATTCTGTTTTCAATTTTAAGCCAGTGCAGCTTACGTCTGTAGGTCGAGATGGAGGTTGTCTTAGGGACTGCGCACAGAAGTCTAACAGCAGCATTTTGTACCATCTGTAGCCTATGGACTACTGATTTGTTCGACCCCAGGTAAAGGATATTTCCATAATCAAGTCTAGATGTTATTAAGGCATTGACTACGGTATTTCTGGGGGATTCCGGTAGCATCCAACAGATTTTCCTTAACCATTTGAGAATGGTGAAACAGGTTGCTGCAACTTTGATTGATCCAGGTTGCATGCTAAGTGAGTCATCAATTGTGATGCCCAGATTTTTGACTTGAGAGGAAGGAGAAGGAAGATCGCCCATTTCGCTTGGCCAGTGTTGGGGATTCCATAGATCTTTTTTCTTTCCTAATACCAGATTCTCCGTTTTTTCTTCGTTAAGCTTAAGAAGATTTTGCTGCATCCAGAGAGCTATTTTGTTTAAGACGGTTTTGAGAGTTGATGGGTCATTAATTTTGTGTGAGGACAGGGAGAAGATGATTTGAGAATTGTCGGCATAGAAAAAATGGGATAGTCCTGATTTTTGCGGCTACCTCAGCCAGTGGTCTAACATAAAGATTAAATAACAAGGGGCTGAGGATAGAACCTCTTGTTTGCTGACCAGCAAAGTGTTGAGTTGATTGCCGTTTTACAACAACATGCAAGTAACTTGGTGAAGTTTGTGGCAGGAAAAGTGAAGTCGTTTTGCAAACATGAGAATATATGCAATAAATCTTGCTATAGTAGCATTATTGAGTGTCTGCATTACATAGTACTTTCATCTTTGTGGCAAGACTGATAGTGAGAAAATGGAGATCGGTAGAGGAGTCTTTCAAGATATGATATCATTAGAATTTACACCATAGTTGAAGCCCAAACAGCTGGAAAGATCACAACCTTGAGGTGACACTTGCGAGCTGTGTACAGTGAGGAGATATTGAATTGCTGAGCAAAGCTGCCAGTCAGGGTGTCACAAGGCACCAGTTGGGAATGGTGGATTTGGACTGAATCATCAATTGCTTTGTAAAGTAAGGTGGACATCTTGAAATGAACCCTCTGTTTGGGTAGTAGCTACCCTGCTTAGTGTGTGTATGTTACGGTATTAAACCATCTGCTGTGCAGGATAATGTTTGTTTTATGCGCAAAAGTAATCATGTTGTCATAGGAAGCAATATGTTGCAGTAATCAAACTTGCAGAAAATTAAAGTGTGGAGTAGAAATTTTGCTACTTGTCTAAAGCTGTCAGATCTGCTCTTAAATTCTATGTTGAGTAGCTGAAATTAAGCAGCAGTCATAGCAAAAGTGATGAATGACTCTAAGCGTATGCTGTAACTGAATATAACTAAGACTCCTAGTTTTCCGATTTTACTGATTTTTACAGATGAATGCAGACAGAAAACAATGTGTTTCCTGTCTGTATTTATTTGTTAAAGCAGAAAAATAATGAAAATTGTGCTTTTTATGGCAGACTCTCCATGCTGTCTTTCATGAATTCCAGCCGAAAACATAGCAGATAGACAGTTTGGAGAGATAAAAAAAAATAGGATGAGATTTCCTTAAATACAGGCATATGTTAACATATATTTGTGGTATAATGCTAATATGCACCTGTGGGTGTAGTGTTTTGTTATATGTGGCTGCTTAATTTGCTAAAACGTGACAGGCATCCACGTATGAGTGAACGTCTAAGAGTTAAATAAATGTGGAAATATACCATTTTACGACTCCATTTATTCTCAAAATACAAAATAAATATTGATAAATGCAAATATGAAGGCCCAAAAATAAATATGGATTAATACAGAGAGAAATGTTAAAAAAATAAATGCCATAAAACGGAGAGCCTTAAATATAACTTGTGTGTTTCTGGTGGTGGGAGACAGTGTCATGCTGTCAGGAGCGAATGTGATTGGATATGGGATAATGGTGGGGGAGTAGGATTTAAAAGGGGGAGCAAAGAACTTCATCTGTGAAGGGTTTAACATGAGAGAGTGCAGAACCATCCAGTGGCTAAGAGCTATGAGAAACATGGAAACTTTGGGTTGGCGATCGGGTGTGAATTGGGAAACAAGATTTGAATCCATCAATGTATAGATGGAAGGAGAAGAGAAAAAATGACATGATGCCACTGAGAGAAGTGTTATAGAAAGAACAGTATGGGAGCCTTGACTAATCATTGGAGAAGTGAGATGGGCGAAAAGAGTGATGTTCATTATGTAGTTGAGGGTCCAGATAGCCTAGAAGGATATAGGAGAATTCTCTGGAGGACTCAATGTTGAAAGTGTTTTTATGCATCTAAATATTTTGTCCCAGTAGTTTTGTAAAATGGGGCAATGGAAGAGCATATGAGCTAAATCCCCAACATGTAGATTACAGTTCCAACAAGTCGGGCTTTGAGAAAGATTGAGTTTAATAATCCTAGATGGCGTCCAGTATGTTCTATTAATGATCATGTATTTTGTCTGGGCTAGCAAGGTAGAGATTTTGTTTGAGAAAGGTGTTTTATGTATCCTTTTCCAATCAAAAGGTATATTTCTGGTATTTGGTTCTGATTCCCATTTCAGCTTATTGCGGGAATTGGATTTTAATTATTTCTATGAGTTCTTCAGAGGTTATTGGGCCATTAATTGAGAGTTTGTCTTGTTCTGTTAGGGTGGGCAGGATACATTCTTCCAAGTAGCTTTGGCATTTAAAGATATCCAAATCAGTGTTTTTGTCATATAATTTATGATAAAAATCTTTAAATATTTCCGCTATTTTCTTTGGGTTGGTAGGTACAGAGCTGTTCAGATCTATTAGCGCATTAAATTGTGTTTTTCGGAAGGTTGAATTTCAGATATGATGCTAGAGTTTTCCCAGATTTATTGGATTCACATAGATTGATACTTTTTTTGTTTGTTGATTCAGACCCTGCTCTGGTGAGCTCAATATGATTATATTCATATTTCTTATTCACTATTTTATTTAAAAGTAGTTCATCTCTAGAAGAGATGTGTTGTTTCTCTAAGTCTGCAATTTCTTTTTCTAAGTTCTGGAGATTACTATAAGCGCTCTTATTCATGGCCGATCTTATTTTAGGGATTGCCCCTCTAACTGTAGTTTTTAAGGTCTCCTATCATGTGAGGTTAGAGGTCAATAAAGTTTCTAATGATCTCTTAGATAAGCTGCCTATTTTTCTCCATGAAATGGTTTTGTCACTGAATTTCCAGATGGGTTGTTTTTTGTGTGGTGCCGGATCAGTAATGGATAGTGGGATGCAGGAGTGATCTGATAACACCATTGGCTGAAAATTAGTCTGGTCAATCCGATTTATGGCATTTCCAGAAATGAGAAGATAGTCAATGATTGAGTATGAATTATGGGGATGAGAATAGAAAGTGTAGCCCCTTTCTGTGAGGTTTTGTATTCTCCAGGTATCAATCAAGTTAAACTCATTACATAGATTTCTAAGTGCTTTGTGTGATTTATTTGGTCAGAAAGGGCAATGTCAGTTTCTGTCTATTGCAGGATCTAGAGGCAGATTAAAGTCACCTGCAAGAATGATTGTGGCTGAATCAGGGATTAGTTTCGGTTGTTTAAACAATTCTACCCAAAAAGAGGAATCGTCTTTGGTGGCTTATTTGGAGATAATCCAGCTTCCGTGGGTGTCAGATGAGATTTTGACCAAGTCAATGTTGGCTTTTTTTTAATGAGTGTGAGAACCCTATTTTTTAACCCATGACTGCGGAGCCAGTCACATCGGAGTATAGGTCCCTTCTAAGTGAGCTGAGTTGAGTGGCATCAATCTTAGTTTCTTGCATGAGAATGATGTCACCTTTTTGTTTGTTAAAGTAGTCAAGAATTTTCCTTCTTTTGATTCGATAGTTGATGCCTTTTACGTTTATCGATATTACCTTAATATTCTGTTGTGTTGATGACATTGTTATTAGTACTGAAACAGTCCTTACAGAAGAACCCACTAAAAGGTATTTGGTAGCCGACGGTCAGGTGTCTAGTATTTCTTATAGTCAGATTAGATTGTGTTTGAAGGTTCATCTGTGCGAGTTGTGAATTGTTTTAAATAACACCAGGAAATAAGTGCAGTTCATTTCTCTCTTAACAATGCTGGCAAAGTAAATATTAAAACTACTGTTTGCTAAAAAAAACAAAAATGAAAGCCAACAGAAAAATAAAGCCAAGGACTAAACTAGCCCCTACTCTAGTGACACCCCCTCCCTCGCACCCCCCCCAAAAAAGTGAGCAGGCATGGTGATAAGAGGAAGAAACAATCCTCCATGAAAGCCATCATTCAAGTCTAATTGTCTACAACCAACTGGTGGAGTTTAAAGCATATCATTAACATTTTGACACCTTACGACCTGCTTACATAAGGAGATATCACAATGCTACAACTATGCTAACTGTCTTGGAACAACCAGTAAAATTGATATATACCATTCTACAAGCAAGTTCCCTGTTGTATCCCCAATTCAAAGGGACCACTGCGGTTGGGATCCTTCTAAGAGCAATTAGATTTGCAAACCATGCGAGTCTAAAGAACTGCTATTTTTTTTTGTAATGAGCATTGTAAACCTGACTAGGTAAGATAATAGTCCTTGAACTTGGAACGTATCGCCCAGTTTGCTTAGCTTTTCATAATGGCCAATTTAATCAGAATGATTCATTAGGACTAAGGAGCAAGAAGGACCAGGGGCAGAGAGAACATCAGCAACCCCAGCAACATCAGCAACTTCATTAACCCCCAAAAGGAGCAAAAAGCTAAGATTACACCAGCCTGTGTGAGAAGTAGAAGCACATGACGATGCTGGTTTATCTCTTAACATGTAGCAATGGTAGACAAAAGTGAAGCCAAGAGACTATGGTCAGTTCGATACTATCAGATTCTTGTTCTAGTAGAAGTTAATGCGCGGGTATCAAATTAGGTGTGTTGAGGTTCTGAGATTTCCATAAGGGCTTCTTCTTTCTCGTCAATGAATGTCTTTAACCCGTTGACCGCAGCGCAAATTCCACCGCGTTGGGGCAATTTAATCAGTGGGCGGGGATCGGACGGCCCCTAGCCATCCTCCGCACACGCCCACTGTGACATCGGACGGCTGGGGGCCATCCGACGCATGGAACGGGTTAAAGTAATATGATCAGTGGACATGTAAGGAGTTCCTTGAACTAAGACACAATATTTAGCTGGGCCAGCAAGAGAACTGATAGTTCATGGCTTCAAGTCTTGGGCATAAGGATAGGAAGCCTTTTCTCGTTTCTACCGTAGCTTTGTAGTAGTCCTGAGATATGTTGATTTTGCTGCCCTTCCATAATATGTGGTGGGTTTTCTCATAAAGGCTAAAATCAGTTCAACGTGTTGGTATTGAAGTGGTTTACAAATGATCAGTGTTGGAGATTTCTGGTTCAATGGCTTACGAGTTGGCACTCAATGGGCTCTGTCAAATTCTAAGGGCTTACTAAATACTAGGTTTTATACTTGTGTGAACTAAATCCTCCAAGAAGGCATGATCCTGCTGAGTCTTCTTCCCCTTCAGGGACTCCAAAGATCCAGAGGTTTCCACGTCTGTTCCAGTCTTCCAATCCCAAGAGGTGTTTGCTAAGTGAGTCTGTGGTGATACTGAGTGTCTGAAGAGATTTGCTCATTTTAGTGACCGAGTCCTCCAACTGACTGATCCTAGTTTCTGCTTCCTCAATTCTAGTGTTGGTCATTCTAATGTCTTGGTGGATTGTGGAGATCTAATTTTGCATACAGTCTGTGTTTTCTTTTGTTGATTTAGCTAATTTATGTATGAACAGCTGCAAGTTTTTTTAGAATGGTCTCCATGGTGGAGTTGATGCCACGTTTATTTAATTTTTTTAAAGAAGTCTTTTTATTAAATATATGTCAGTTGCAGGGTACAATCTAGTTTCGACTGTCATTTGAAGATATAAACAGAGAAGGCAACTCTTATACAATACTGTGATCCCCTATTCCAACGGTTATTCCGGATCTTATCTCCCTTACCCCATTAACCATTGACATCCCGCCCCTATTGTCTAGTGTGTTTATATCTTTCTGAGTCCGCTAATTGATACTCCCTCTGAAGACCTTCAAACAAGATTATTGGGAGACCCCTCCATATAGCTCCCAGATGGGCTATATTTAGCAGCTTCCATTTGCTAAAGCCCTGTAAATTGCCTACCTCCTCCAACAAGTCACTGTACCATAGCGGGGTTTGTTCCTTCAACCTGCTATCGCACCTGAGGAACTTATTAGCCCTCTTCCACACTTCTAGCACTGTCTTTGTGTGTGGGGGCATACACTTCCTTGCTTTTCCCCAATACAATGTGCTTGGATACCCTCTTAACCCCATCCACAATTATTTTTGGTCGGAGAGTCAGGATTTGGCGGGTTGGATTTAACTTGCTTTAAGCTTGTTTTGGTTTTTTTCTCCGCCATGTTTGAATGAAGGGTGTATTTGTTATGAGACTTGGTAGAAGACAGTTTGTAAAACCTTTTATCCCTTTTTGATAATGAAAACAGATCCGTTGGATTCCGATGGCCTTACTGGCCAGATTTTGTTATTATGTTCGGCTAACAGTGGAGATAAAAGCCGAATTATCCTCTGTATTTTTGGTAGTGTCACGTGTCACTTTCTGGTAGTGACAAGCTATACCTCTGTGAGCTTTCTTTTTTGTGTGTTCTGCTTTGGAATGTGCTGTGTGGAATTCACAGTAATGGAGCAGGCACAAGGTGGATAGAACCACAATGGTTCAATGACTTTTCTGAGTTCATTCTTCCCACAGCAGGGCTTGAAAGATTCATTTGTTATACCTACAACAGAAGATACCTTTGTTATTTCTTTACATGTGTTACTATGCTTATTTATTCTATAGTCACCACTTTCACATATAGTGGTGTATATTCAGCAAGTGAGTTCAATGCAGGTCCTAACCAGAGAGCAACATTGCCTGGATCTCGCTCCCTTTTTATTTCATTATCAGTGCTGACTATGAGCTCGAGTTAGGGCTCTGAGAGAACTTGAGTAATTTCCATCTACCTCCGCATAACGGTAACATGTAATACTGCTGTTGGTTTGATGGGGTTATGGTTGTAACTGGGTGATGCAGCCTACTACAGCGTTTAACCATGTGCGTCTACTGCATACCAAGGCTCGATATGCATCGGTGTAGCGGATTTCATTTCGCTTGGTGCAAGGTGCAATATGTCCTCTCTGATAGCTGCTGCTCAGAATAGCAACGTAAACAAAGAGTTTGAATATATTTAGTTGATTATTGCTGATTTTCGCTGATGAAGCATGGGTGTGTGCAGGCGGTCACCCTCTAAAAATCCGGCAGTCAGGCAGAGTTTGTTATGCTGTTAGCATGTATGAGCATCACTTAAGTTTATAATGCTTGTACTCCTTTTAAATGATCAACCTTACTTGGTATAAGGCTGTGGTTACTGCAGCGGCGGAAGGAGCAACATGGGGAGATCGGAACACAGAAGGTCAGCTCTTCTAGTCCTCCGCTGTGGATCACGGGAGCGCGGGATAGTCTGGATGCATCTACGTGTTCACATATATGTTTCAGGATTGTAGAAGCAGCGAGAATGGAAAGGAACTCGATCTCTGCGTCAAGCGGTGATCCAAAATCTTACTCGGAGCCTTATAAGTGACCTGAATGCATGTTATTTCTGTTGCTTATTTGCCTTCTTGGGAGGAGGTGCAGGTGCAAGCTCAATGTTTCATTGCCTTAGTGTTTAACAAATTCTTCTGGGCCCAAGGACCATCATTCATTTGTTGAGACCAAGAACCATGTCTCACTCCAAAGGTAGCATACCAATGGGTTTTACTGGTGAATTTTTGTTTCCTTAGTGAGTTGCTGCTGTTTAAATCCGGAGCGCATCCCAGCAAGCAGCTGCCTCTGGCGGTAGTTGCCAAGTAACCTCTCAAAAGAGTATGGTCTGTTGGTGTCAATATTTAGTTACAGGGCTATGTGGGGTTCACATATCATTGCCCATCTGCACAGGAAGTGACATCATTGGATTTCTCATCATCCATCTGCACAGGAATTGACATCACTGGATTTCCCATCATCCATCTGCACAGGAAATGCCATCACTGGTTTCCTGACTACGGTACACTGCACTCCTACCTGCTCCCAGGCCCTATTAAACAGCATCTGCGCCTGTCTGCCCCATGACCATGCCCAGCGCCAGGCACCCTGGTTCTCCTCCTACCCATCACTATCCTGCTGTGTTACTCTGTGCTCTAAACCCTGGCTGCCACTTACTGCACTGCTGTCCCAAATAACCACATAACCTGGAAGGGTGGTTCACATGTGCCTCATGCAAGTTCTCATGCACTCTCCCACAGCCTACACCCAACACTCCTGCACTAACAGCACCCAGAGCCTCACTCCCTCGCACTCACACAAATCTGAGACCCACTCACATAGACCAAACACCACCCAAACAACACACCACACTCACATGCGTGCTCCTCAACACCTGCTTGGGACCTATTGCATGACCACACCCCAGACTTGATGTATCTCATGGAAAAATGGCTAAACTCAACCTCAGCACCGAATATTTCTACAGTCATCCCCGCCAACTATGAGATGGCCAGGCAAGACTGCCAGCTCAAGCTCAGAGGTGGAGTCACCATCATATTCAAAGATACCATCAGCTGAACCATCTACATGGACACCCCCACCAGCTACGTGGAACACCTCATGTTCATGATAAGCATCACATCCAACTTCTTCTTAGCAGAACCCTCATTTACAGACCACAAGGTCCCTGCACCAATTTTCCAGTGATACCATAGACTTCATTGCACCCCCCATCATCAACACCAGCACCTTCATTCTCCTTGGAGGACATAACTTTCACCCAGAAGACCGCACCTACACAAACTCTACGGCCCTCCTACAAAATCTCAGAAAACTTAGCCTCACCCAGCAAGTTACCATACCTACCCACACCGCTGGACTCAAATTGGATTTAACTTTCTCCTCAATTAGGAACATCATTGTCAACAAGCCAGCAACTATGACTTAAACAGACAATGACCATGTTAGTTTTAGCATATCCATCCTGCACTACTACAGACCTGCCACCAGCGGAATTGCCCGCCACAGCTGGAAAAGCATCTGAGAGGGGTAGTGGGCTTCTGCCCTCTCTGAGCACCAGCCCAAGAACACCATCAACTTGCTGAAAGCTGTCAAGAACCTCAACAGCTAGATCACTGCATGCACTGACACCCTGACTCCCCTCAAGCGCCACTCAACAACAAGATCCCAACCACATGGAAAGTTGGAACATAGAGGATGTCAGGCTGACGAAATGTCACTGCAAGCAACTGGAGCACAAATGGAGAAAAGTCAATACACAGCAGATAAAGACATCTTCAGATCAGCCCTAAGATGCTACCACCATCAGATACCAAACACAAAGCAGCCAGCTCTTGGAAATTGCATCAACGCCAGCAGTAAGGAAATCTTTACCATAAACAAAGATTTTAACTCACCTCCTGCCACCTCCAGCAACATCACCCCCTCACAAGACCTTTACCACAAGCTCACAGAATTCTGCAACAAACTCATCTCCATATACAGCAACTTCAACTTTCAACTAGACCCTGTCAAAGTCACAATTCAACTTCCTATCATGGCCGATGAACTAATCCTGACCTCATGACCTGACATCACCCGCATTGAAATTGCTACTACCATGCAGATCATCTACTTGGAGGCTCCATCTGACTCTTGCCCCCACCACACCTTCCCCAAAGTAGTCTTATCGATCAGGGATGCACTAACACCCATCCTCAAAGCCTCCATTGTCTCAGCCACTTTCCCAGATGCTTGGAAACATGCCACCATCATGCCCCTGTTTAAGAAACCAAAAGCTACCCCAGCTGTGCTTTTGAACTACAGATCCACCTCCTTCCTACCATACCCAGCAAAGGTCTTAAAGAAACTAATCAACAGATGCCTCATCAACCCCCACAGAAACCACCAGCTCCTCGATGCCGTGCAGTCAAGATTCAGGCCCAACCATAGTACAGAAACAGCAATTATCACTGCCACAAATGACATCTACATGATCCTTGACAGATGAGACATGGCAGCCCTCATTATCCTGACCTCTATGTAGCATTTGACACAGTCTCACACCCCAACCTGACTAGGTAAGGTAATAGTCCTTGAACTTGGAACGTATAGCCCAGTTTGCTTAGCTTTTCATAATGGCCAATTTAATCAGAATGATTCATTAGGACTAAGGAGCAAGAAGGACCAGGGGCAGAGAGAACATCAGCAACCCCAGCAACATCAGCAACTTCATTAACCCCCAAAAGGAGCAAAAAGCTAAGATTACACCAGCCTGTGTGAGAAGTAGAAGCACATGCTTCTCACATGCGCCGCCTTCCACCAGCGCCATCACCTATGCTACCAACCTCCCCCCTTCCTCATCCACGCTCCTTACTCCCAAACTCTCTCATCCATCGATTGCCATCCCTCCTGCTACGGCCGCAGAGCCCTCTCATCCATCGAACGCCATCCCTCCTGCTACGGCCGCAGAGCCCTGCACTGTCGCGTGCACACCCCGCCCCAATCAGTCCATTGCTCACCCCTTTACCCCACTCATTCACGCACCCACTGCTCTCAGCACCAATACCATCCCCAATCCAACCCTGAACATGATTATATCCACTCTCCTACAAGTCAAAGAAGATCTTCACACCATCAAAGAACTTCTTTTTGCACACCCCAGACACCCCCTACCCACCACTTCCGCACCCAACAAGTACACCACCCGCCCCTCAAACCTTTTCACTCATCGCTCCCCGCGTTGGCCCTCTATCCCTGATCGCAAGGCCACTGATCGCCCCCGGCGCACCCTAAACCCCCTTTCTGAGCGAGACTTATACACTCCACTCCATTCATATGGCCCATGTCCCACTAAACACCCACCCACCACACACCTTCCCATACCCACGATCCTCACAAATCCCCTCAGGCCCCCCACACTGAGCAACAAAAGCTCCGTCCCCAGTAACCTCAGAAAAGTCCCCCTCTCCCTAGAACACTCGTCCACTCCCCTCACCCCCAGACTAAAGTGTATCCTGCTCAACTGTAGATCGGCCCCGAGACACTCCTCCGACATCGCGGATCTCATCTTATCAATGGACCTCGATCTAGCCATCCTGACGGAAACGTGGCTAACTGAAGCCTCCACACCTATAATGGACATACTAGTCCCCCCCAACTATCACATTATTAGACTGGACAGAAATGGCAAGACGGGCGGGGGAATTGCATGCATCTATAGGAGCAACCTCGCTGTTACTAAAGGTCCCTCCCCCTCCCTCACCTCCTGCGAACTCATCTGCCTCGATATTACTAGCGAGGGCAAACCTGTATGCTCCCTACATGTCATCTACCACCCACCTGGGGATAACCTCAGCTTCTCCCAACAACTCATGGACACAATAACCACCAACGCCGGTCGACAGATCACTCAAATCTACTTGGGAGATTTCAACCTCCACTGGAACAACCAGAAAGACGCTGTGGTGAATAGCCTTAAAACTTTCCTCTACGCACTTGACCTCACCCAAATCTGCAACCGTCCGACACATGAAAAAGGCTCTATCCTCGACCTTATCATCGCCAAAGAAGACTCTACCCAGCTGGAGGCAATCCAACCCTGTGACTGGTCAGACCACCACATTATCACCTTCTTCATCAACGAAAAGGTCAAACTGAACCCGGCTCAACCTACCAAAATCAAGATCTGGAAGAGGGACATGAAGAATCTTAACCCAAACTCCTTGCCTGCCCACACAGGCAGTCTCCTGCTTCCCCCGGCGGGCGTGTCTGATGTTCATTCTCTGACCGACCTCTACCTAGACACTATGACCTCAATAATCAATGAAGCCGCCACCCTGCAACTGAAAAGAGTCTCCACCAAAAACTCGAACCCATGGTATGATGGTAGACTCAATGAAGACAGACGTGCTATGCGCATGGCAGAGCGCACATGGAGATCTGACCCCTCAGCACTGCACCTTAAAACGCTTAAGAATAAGAGAAACGCCTACTTCAGAAAAATCAAACACTCAAAATCAGTCTTCTTTAGCCAACAGCTGGACCAAGCAAACAACCGACCAAGAAAACTGTTCGAGTTAGTCAAAATCCAAACCAAAACTCAACCTCCACAACCTAACATCTCAGCAAATGATATCCCAAGCTGTGAGGACTTTTCTACTTTCTTCAAGCAAAAGACCGACAATATAAGATGTGATCTCCTCAAGGATGTAAGTCTATACTCCTGCTCCATCTGCATAACTAACACTCAACCTAAAAACAACGCTTCATGGACGTCCTTCGACACCTATTCTGAAGAATCAATTCACAAATTGCTCGGCACCTTGAAGCCCGCTAATCACCTCAGAGACCCACTACCTGCCAATGCTGTTAAAGCCCTCACCCCCCTGCTCCTCCCACTCTGGACTAAAATCATCAACGGTTCCCTTCAACAAGGACTCATCCCAGACTCCCTCAAGATAGGGCAAGTCACGCCTAAACTCAAGAAACCCACAGCTGACCCGGCCGACCTAAACAATTACCGCCCCATCACCAATATCCCCACTCTGGCCACATTGCTAGAAAAATGCGTTCAACTCCAATTGACAAAACACATTGATCAGTTTGACCTCCTCAACCCTCACCAATCAGGATTCAGAGCAAAACATAGCACAGAAACGGCTATGACACACATAATTGATGACGCCCTCCAAATCCTTGATCACAATGAGTCCTGCCTCCTCATCCTTCTTGATCTCTCCTCAGCATTCGATACGGTCAAACACGAGAATCTACTGGAGCTCTTAAATACCAGAATGGGCATATCCGGGACTGTTCTCAAATGGTTCACGTCCTTTCTACACAACCGGTCTCAGAAGTTCAAGATCAACAACGCACTGTCCTCACCTGTGCCCGTAACACTTGGCGTCCCTCAAGGTTCCTCCCTATCCCCCACATTGTTCAACCTCGTCATGGAGCCACTCACTACCCTGCTTCAAGCATCAAATGTACACTTCCATATGTACGCCGATGACACTCAACTCTACCTCAAGCTACAATCACCGGAAGACATCAAGCTTTTGAACGCCACACTAAGAAACACCCAAGCATGGCTGGCCGATAATCACCTCAAACTAAATGCGCTGAAAACTGAGTTTCTTCTGATCTCACCTCCCGCGAAAAAGGCCATCACCCAAACCTGGCTCACTCATCTAACCGCACTCAACGTCCAACCCACCATCGTGGACTCTGCGAAATCCCTTGGCATCACACTTGACTCCAATCTCAACATGCAGCAGCATATTAGCAAACCAACTAAAGGAGCCAACTTCCAAATCAACACTCTGAGAAAACTCAAACCCTTCCTACCACCCAAGGACTTCCAAACTGCTGTACAAGCCCTAGTCATTCCTCGCATAGACTATGGAATTATGGCTCTCAGCGGGCTGCCCCTAACAACAACGGCACCGCTAAGAGCCTTGCTGAACGCAGCCGCGAGACTCATCACTGGCTCAAGAAAACACTTGCATATATCCCCTGACTTAAAAGCCCTGAACTGGCTGCCTTTTGAAGCCAGAGTTCAGCTGAAAATTGCCTGTATGACACACTCTGCCGTTCACCACAAGTCACCCAACTACCTCACTAACAATCTGACTGTATCAGGAGGCTCAAGATCCAACAGAAGCACAAAAAACCTCCTCCTGAAACCTCGTAGATTCCGGAAGGAAAAAACATACAAACGCTCCTTCTCAGGAATGGCACCTAGGATCTGGAATGCACTCCCGCCAGAAACTAGGCTTATCCCCTCCACTGTTCTCTTCAAGAAAGAGGTAAAAGCCATCCTTATGGCTAAGTTTACCTGAACACTATTGTTACTGGAACATTGACATTACACGGCCCCTATATTATCGGCTACCTGAGTGTTTATCTGTGTTATACTCTTGTTTGATTGCAACTGGATCAAAGCCATTGCACGGACTCTATATTATTGGTTTCCAGTTTGTTTACTAGGGTTTATACTATGACATGATTGCTCTACTAACACCCGCTAGGGTGCTAAAATCTTATTCGATCGCCACTGGAGCAAAGACCCTGCACGGCTCCTATTTTTTGTTTCCTGATTGATATTAGTGTGTATACTCTTATGCGATTGCTACCCTACCTTGCAACCCTCTCACTACCGAATATTATAATGTCTCGAAGAGTTTGTATACCCCACCTCCTGTTTCTGTAAAGCGCTCTGATATCTGCAAGGATCTTGTTTGCGCTATATAAAACCTTAAAAATAAAATAAATAAATAAATAAACATGACGATGCTGGTTTATCTCTTAACATGTAGCAATGTTAGACAAAAGTGAAGCCAGGAGACTATGGTCAGTTCGATACTATCAGATTCTTGTTCTAGTAGAAGTTAATGCGTGGGTATCAAATTAGGTGTGTTGAGGTTCTGAGATGTCCATAAGTGCTTCTTCTTTCTCATCAATGAATTTCTTTAACCCTTTGACCGCGGCGCAAATTCCACCGCGTTGGGGCAATTTAATCAGTGGGCGGGGTTCGGACGGCCCCTAGCCGTCCTCCGCACACGCCCACTGTGACGTCGGACGGCTGGGGGCCATCCGACGCATGGAACGGGTTAAAGTAATATGATCAGTGGACATGTAAGGAGTTCCTTGAACTTAGACACAATATTTAGCTTGGCCAGCAAGAGAACTGATAGTTCATGGCTTCAAGTCTTGGGCATAAGGATAGGAAGCCTTTTCTCGTTTCCACCGTAGCTTTGCAGTAGTCCTGAGATATCTTGATTTTGCTGCCCTTCCATAATATGTGGTGTGTTTTCTCATAAAGGCTAAAATCAGTTCAACGTGTTGGTATTGAAGTGGTTTACAAATGATCAGTGTTGGATATTTCTGGTTCAATGGCTTACGAGTTGGCACTCTATGGGCCCTGTCAAATTCTAAGGGCTTACTAAATACTAGGTTTTTTTGCTTGTGTGAACTAAATCCTCCAAGAAGGTATGATCCTGCTGAGTCTTCTTCCCCTTCAGGGACTCCAAAGATCCAGAGGTTTCCACGTCTGTTCCAGTCTTCCAATTCCGAGAGGTGATTCCTAAGTGAGTCCGTGGTGTTACTGAGTGTCTGGAGAGATTTGCTCATTTTAGTGACCGAGTCCTCCAACTGACTGATCCTAGTTTCTGCTTCCTCAATTCTAGTGTTGGTCATTCTAATATCTTGGTGGAGTGGTGTGGCTCACTGGTTAGAGGCGGCAGACCCGGAAGCAGAGAACGGCCCGGGACCAGGGTTAAATTCCCGACGCAGCAGGGTCGTGGACCAGGGTCAGCGGCCTCGATAATTCTCGCCTCGGTGCCTACTCTAACCAGGGATCACACTCGGCAACTCTGGGCATTAGCTTGCCTCATCTCTACAACAGCTCCCCACATTCGCCGGGGATGCCTGGTTTCACCTTGGAGATACCCAGTAGGGACCATCTCACAGGGATAGCCAGGACGGGTTCCCCAGCGGTCTACAGCGCCACTCCGCCTCAGGGCAGCAGCGCGCTTTACAAGACACATACATTTACATTTACATTTGTGGAGATCTCATTTTGCATGTCTGTGGTTTCTTATGTTAATTTAGCTAATTATGTATGAACAGCTGCAAGTTTTTTTAGAATGGTCTCCATGGTGGAGTTGATGCCACGTTTATTTAAATTTTTTTAAAGAAGTCTTTTTTATTAAATATATGTCAGTTGCAGTGTACAGTCTAGTTTCGACTGTCATTTGAAGATATAAACAGAGAAGGCAACTCTTATACAATACTGAGATCCCCTATTCCAACGGTTATTCCGGATCTTATCTCCCTTACCCCATTAACCATTGACATCCCGCCCCTATTGTCTAGTGTGTTTACCAACCTCCCCTTCTCAGGCCCCTATAAATCTTCCATTGTTGCCATATTTTCTCCCATTTGCGTGGGCAGACCCTGCTTTCGTAAACTATCTTTTCTGCTGCACTGCACTAATCAAGATCAGCCTTCCATTGGCCCACCCTCGGGGGAAGTTCAGCTCCCCATCCCCTGCAATGTTCCTCTTGGCCACCATTGTCGCCACTAGAAGCCAAAGTCTCTGATATTTCATCCATGTCTGCTCCCCCGTTACACATAATATATGCCATCTGGAATCTATAGGGCTTTCCTGCCCCAGGACTTCTGACATTACTTGTATTACATTTCCCCAATATTGTTGTATAGCTGGGCACTCCCAAATGGTGTGGAAAAAGGGACTTGTTTGTCGCAGCCACGTAAGCATCGATCTGTGTATGTGCGCCCTATCTTGTGCATAACTATGCTTGTGAAGTATGATCTATGATGGATCCGTAGTTGTATCAACCTAAATCTCGCTCTAACTGCTACCTCTCTTGGGCTTTGTATGGCCTCTGCCCAATCATCGTCTACCAATAGGCCAATGTCAGCCTCCCAGGCCTCACACAGATTTTTCAGGGGATTAGGAGATTTACTTATGATCTTCCTATATGCGAAGGATAGTGCTTTTTCTGGGATTGGATCTAATAGGAGTCGATCCTCCAGTGGACTGTGCGGAATTTGTTCCCCTTCTCTTATGTGCCTACGAAGTGCATGTCCTAGCGGCATGTATTTATATCTTTCTGAGTCCGCTAATTGATACTCCTTCTGAAGACCTTCAAACAAGATTATTGCCAGACCCCTCCATATAGCTCCCAGATGGGCTATATTTAGCAGCTTCCATTTGCTAAAGCCCTGTAAATTGCCTACCTCCTCCAACAAGTCACTGTCCCATAACGGGGTTTGTTCCGTCAACCTGCTATTGCACCTGAGGAACTCATTAGCACTCTTCCACACTTCTAGCACTGTCTTTGTGTGTGGGGGCATACACTTCCTTGCTTTTCCCCGACACAATGTGCTTGGATACCCTCTTAACCCAACCATGTTTATTTTTAGTCAGAGAGTCAGGATTTGACGGGTTGGATTTAACTCGCTTTAAGCTTGTTTTTTTTTTTCTCTGCCATGTTTGAATGAAGGGTGTATTTGCTATGAGACTTGGTAGAAGACAGTTTGTAAATCCTTTTATCCCTTTTTGATAATGAAAACAGATCCGTTGGGTTCCGATGGCCTTACTGGCCAGATTTTGTTATTATGTTCGGCTAACAGTGGAGATAAAAGCCGAATTATCCTCTGTATTTTTGATAGTGTCACGTGTCACTTTCTGGTAGTGACAAGCTATACCTCTGTGAGCTTTCTTTTTTGTGTGTTCTGCTTTGGAATGTGCTGTGTGGAATTCACAGTAATGGAGCAGGCACAAGGTGGATAGAACCACAATGGTTCAATGACTTTTCTGAGTTCATTCTTCCCAGAGCAGGGCTTGAAAGATTCATTTGTTATACCTACAACAGAAGATACCTTTGTTATTTCTTTACATGTGTTACTATGCTTATTTATTCTATAGTCACCACTTTCACATATAGTGGTGTATATTCAGCAAGTGAGTTCAATGCAGGTCCTAACCAGAGAGCAACATTGCCTGGATCTCGCTCCCTTTTTATTTCATTATCAGTGCTGACTATGAGCTCGAGTTAGGGCTCTGAGAGAACTTGAGTAATTTCCATCTACCTCCGCATAACGGTAACATGTAATACTGCTGTTGGTTTGATGGGGTTATGGTTGTAACTGGGTGATGCAGCCTACTACAGCGTTTAACCATGTGCGTCTACTGCATACCGAGGCTCGATATGCATCGGTGTAGCGGATTTCATTTCGCTTGGTGCAAGGTGCAATATGTCCTCTCTGATAGCTGCTGCTCAGAATAGCAACGTAAACAAAGAGTTTGAATATATTTAGTTGATTATTGCTGATTTTCGCTGATGAAGCATGGGTGTGTGCAGGCGGTCACCCTCTAAAAATCCGGCAGTCAGGCAGAGTTTGTTATCCTGTTAGCATGTATGAGCATCACTTAAGTTTATAATGCTTGTACTCCTTTTAAATGATCAACCTTACTTGGTATAAGGCTGTGGTTACTGCAGCGGCGGAAGGAGCAACATGGGGAGATCGGAACACAGAAGGTCAGCTCTTCTAGTCCTCCGCTGTGGATCACGGGAGCGCGGGATAGTCTGGATGCATCTACGTGTTCACATATATGTTTCAGGATTGTAGAAGCAGCGAGAATGGAAAGGAACTCGATCTCTGCGTCAAGCGGTGATCCAAAATCTTACTCGGAGCCTTATAAGTGACCTGAATGCATGTTATTTCTGTTGCTTATTTGCCTTCTTGGGAGGAGGTGCAGGTGCAAGCTCAATGTTTCATTGCCTTAGTGTTTAACAAATTCTTCTGGGCCCAAGGACCATCATTCATTTGTTGAGACCAAGAACCATGTCTCACTCCAAAGGTAGCATACCAATGGGTTTTACTGGTGAATTTTTGTTTCCTTAGTGAGTTGCTGCTGTTTAAATCCGGAGCGCATCCCAGCAAGCAGCTGCCTCTGGCGGTAGTTGCCAAGTAACCTCTCAAAAGAGTATGGTCTGTTGGTGTCAATATTTAGTTACAGGGCTATGTGGGGTTCACATATCATTGCCCATCTGCACAGGAAGTGACATCATTGGATTTCTCATTATCCATCTGCACAGGAATTGACATCACTGGATTTCCCATCATCCATCTGCACAGGAAATGCCATCACTGGTTTCCTGACTACGGTACACTGCACTCCTACCTGCTCCCAGGCCCTATTAAACAGCATCTGCGCCTGTCTGCCCCATGACCATGCCCAGCGCCAGGCACCCTGGTTCTCCTCTTACCCATCACTATCCTGCTGTGTTACTCTGTGCTCTAAACCCTGGCTGCCACTTACTGCACTGCTGTCCCAAATAACCACATAACCTGGAAGGGTGGTTCACATGTGCCTCATGCAAGTTCTCATGCACTCTCCCACAGCCTACACCCAACACTCCTGCACTAACAGCACCCAGAGCCTCACTCCCTCACACTCACACAAATCTGAGACCCACTCACATAGACCAAACACCACCCAAACAACACACCACACTCACATGCGTGCTCCTCAACACCTGCTTGGGACCTATTGCATGCCCACACCCCAGACTTGATGTATCTCATGGAAAAATGGCTAAACTCAACCTCAGCACCGAATATTTCTACAGTCATCCCCGCCAACTATGAGATGGCCAGGCAAGACTGCCAGCTCAAGCTCAGAGGTGGAGTCACCATCATATTCAAAGATACCATCAGCTGAACCATCTACATGGACACCCCCACCAGCTACGTGGAACACCTCATGTTCATGATAAGCATCACATCCAACTTCTTCTTAGCAGAACCCTCATTTACAGACCACAAGGTCCCTGCACCAATTTTCCAGTGATACCATAGACTTCATTGCACCCCCCATCATCAACACCAGCACCTTCATTCTCCTTGGAGGACATAACTTTCACCCAGAAGACCGCACCGACACAAACTCTACGGCCCTCCTACAAAATCTCAGAAAACTTAGCCTCCCCCAGCAAGTTACCATACCTACCCACACCGCTGGACTCAAATTGGATTTAACTTTCTCCTCAATTAGGAACATCATTGTCAACAAGCCAGCAACTATGACTTAAACAGACAATGACCATGTTAGTTTTAGCATATCCATCCTGCACTACTACAGACCTGCCACCAGCGGAATTGCCCGCCACAGCTGGAAAAGCATCTGAGAGGGGTAGTGGGCTTCTGCCCTCTCTGAGCACCAGCCCAAGAACACCATCAACTTGCTGAAAGCTGTCAAGAACCTCAACAGCTAGATCACTGCATGCACTGACACCCTGACTCCCCTCAAGCGCCACTCAACAACAAGATCCCAACCACATGGAAAGTTGGAACATAGAGGATGTCAGGCTGACGAAATGTCACTGCAAGCAACTGGAGCACAAATGGAGAAAAGTCAATACACAGCAGATAAAGACATCTTCAGATCAGCCCTAAGATGCTACCACCATCAGATACCAAACACAAAGCAGCCACCTCTTGGAAATTGCATCAACGCCAGCAGTAAGGAAATCTTTACCATAAACAAAGATTTTAACTCACCTCCTGCCACCTCCAGCAACATCACCCCCTCACAAGACCTTTACCACAAGCTCACAGAATTCTGCAACAAACTCACCTCCATATACAGCAACTTCAACTTTCAACTAGACCCTGTCAAAGTCACAATTCAACTTCCTATCATGGCCGATGAACTAATCCTGACCTCATGACCTGACATCACCCGCATTGAAATTGCTACTACCATGCAGATCATCTACTTGGAGGCTCCATCTGACTCTTGCCCCCACCACACCTTCCCCAAAGTAGTCTTATCGATCAGGGATGCACTAACACCCATCCTCAAAGCCTCCATTGTCTCAGCCACTTTCCCAGATGCTTGGAAACATGCCACCATCATGCCCCTGTTTAAGAAACCAAAAGCTACCCCAGCTGTGCTTTTGAACTACAGATCCACCTCCTTCCTACCATACCCAGCAAAGGTCTTAAAGAAACTAATCAACAGATGCCTCATCAACCCCCACAGAAACCACCAGCTCCTCGATGCCGTGCAGTCAAGATTCAGGCCCAACCATAGTACAGAAACAGCAATTATCACTGCCACAAATGACATCTACATGATCCTTGACAGATGAGACATGGCAGCCCTCATTATCCTGACCTCTATGTAGCATTTGACACAGTCTCACACCCCAACCTGACTAGGTAAGGTAATAGTCCTTGAACTTGGAACGTATAGCCCAGTTTGCTTAGCTTTCCATAATGGCCAATTTAATCAGAATGATTCATTAGGACTAAGGAGCAAGAAGGACCAGGGGCAGAGACAACATCAGCAACCCCAGCAACATCAGCAACTTCATTAACCCCCAAAAGGAGCAAAAAGCTAAGATTACACCAGCCTGTGTGAGAAGTAGAAGCACATGCTTCTCACATGCGCCGCCTTCCACCAGCGCCATCACCTATGCTACCAACCTCCCCCCTTCCTCATCCACGCTCCTTACTCCCAAACTCTCTCATCCATCGAATGCCATCCCTCCTGCTACGGCCGCAGAGCCCTCTCATCCATCGAACGCCATCCCTCCTGCTACGGCCGCAGAGCCCTGCACTGTCGCGTGCACACCCCGCCCCAATCAGTCCATTGCTCACCCCTTTACCCCACTCATTCACGCACCAACTGCTCTCAGCCCCAATACCATCCCCAATCCAACCCTGAACATGATTATATCCACTCTCCTACAAGTCAAAGAAGATCTTCACACCATCAAAGAACTTCTTTTTGCACACCCCAGACACCCCCTACCCACCACTTCCGCACCCAACAAGTACACCACCCGCCCCTCAAACCTTTTCACTCATCGCTCCCCGCGTTGGCCCTCTATCCCTGATCGCAAGGCCACTGATCGCCCCCGGCGCACCCTAAACCCCCTTTCTGAGCGAGACTTATACACTCCACTCCATTCATATGGCCCATGTCCCACTAAACACCCACCCACCACACACCTTCCCATACCCACGATCCTCACAAATCCCCTCAGGCCCCCCACACTGAGCAACAAAAGCTCCGTCCCCAGTAACCTCAGAAAAGTCCCCCTCTCCCTAGAACACTCGTCCACTCCCCTCACCCCCAGACTAAAGTGTATCCTGCTCAACTGCAGATCGGCCCCGAGACACTCCTCCGACATCGCGGATCTCATCTTATCAATGGACCTCGATCTAGCCATCCTGACGGAAACGTGGCTAACTGAAGCCTCCACACCTATAATGGACATACTAGTCCCCCCCAACTATCACATTATTAGACTGGACAGAAATGGCAAGACGGGCGGGGGAATTGCATGCATCTATAGGAGCAACCTCGCTGTTACTAAAGGTCCCTCCCCCTCCCTCACCTCCTGCGAACTCATCTGCCTCGATATTACTAGCGAGGGCAAACCTGTATGCTCCCTACATGTCATCTACCACCCACCTGGGGATAACCTCAGCTTCTCCCAACAACTCATGGACACAATAACCACCAACGCCGGTCGACAGATCACTCAAATCTACTTGGGAGATTTCAACCTCCACTGGAACAACCAGAAAGACGCTGTGGTGAATAGCCTTAAAACTTTCCTCTACGCACTTGACCTCACCCAAATCTGCAACCGTCCGACACATGAAAAAGGCTCTATCCTCGACCTTATCATCGCCAAAGAAGACTCTACCCAGCTGGAGGCAATCCAACCCTGTGACTGGTCAGACCACCACATTATCACCTTCTTCATCAACGAAAAGGTCAAACTGAACCCGGCTCAACCTACCAAAATCAAGATCTGGAAGAGGGACATGAAGAATCTTAACCCAAACTCCTTGCCTGCCCACACAGGCAGTCTCCTGCTTCCCCCGGCGGGCGTGTCTGATGTTCATTCTCTGACCGACCTCTACCTAGACACTATGACCTCAATAATCAATGAAGCCGCCACCCTGCAACTGAAAAGAGTCTCCACCAAAAACTCGAACCCATGGTATGATGGTAGACTCAATGAAGACAGACGTGCTATGCGCATGGCAGAGCGCACATGGAGATCTGACCCCTCAGCACTGCACCTTAAAACGCTTAAGAATAAGAGAAACGCCTACTTCAGAAAATCAAACACTCAAAATCAGTCTTCTTTAGCCAACAGCTGGACCAAGCAAACAACCAACCAAGAAAACTGTTCGAGTTAGTCAAAATCCAAACCAAAACTCAACCTCCACAACCTAACATCTCAGCAAATGATATCCCAAGCTGTGAGGACTTTTCTACTTTCTTCAAGCAAAAGACCGACAATATAAGATGTGATCTCCTCAAGGATGTAAGTCTATACTCCTGCTCCATCTGCATAACTAACACTCAACCTAAAAACAACGCTTCATGGACGTCCTTCGACACCTATTCTGAAGAATCAATTCACAAATTGCTCGGCACCTTGAAGCCCGCTAATCACCTCACAGACCCACTACCTGCCAATGCTGTTAAAGCCCTCACCCCCCTGCTCCTCCCACTCTGGACTAAAATCATCAACGGTTCCCTTCAACAAGGACTCATCCCAGACTCCCTCAAGATAGGGCAAGTCACGCCTAAACTCAAGAAACCCACAGCTGACCCGGCCGACCTAAACAATTACCGCCCCATCACCAATATCCCCACTCTGGCCACATTGCTAGAAAAATGCGTTCAACTCCAATTGACAAAACACATTGATCAGTTTGACCTCCTCAACCCTCACCAATCAGGATTCAGAGCAAAACATAGCACAGAAACGGCTATGACACACATAATTGATGACGCCCTCCAAATCCTTGATCACAATGAGTCCTGCCTCCTCATCCTTCTTGATCTCTCCTCAGCATTCGATACGGTCAAACACGAGAATCTACTGGAGCTCTTAAATACCAGAATGGGCATATCCGGGACTGTTCTCAAATGGTTCACGTCCTTTCTACACAACCGGTCTCAGAAGTTCAAGATCAACAACGCACTGTCCTCACCTGTGCCCGTAACACTTGGCGTCCCTCAAGGTTCCTCCCTATCCCCCACATTGTTCAACCTCGTCATGGAGCCACTCACTACCCTGCTTCAAGCATCAAATGTACACTTCCATATGTACGCCGATGACACTCAACTCTACCTCAAGCTACAATCACCGGAAGACATCAAGCTTTTGAACGCCACACTAAGAAACACCCAAGCATGGCTGGCAGATAATCACCTCAAACTAAATGCGCTGAAAACTGAGTTTCTTCTGATCTCACCTCCCGCGAAAAAGGCCATCACCCAAACCTGGCTCACTTATCTAACCGCACTCAACGTCCAACCCACCATCGTGGACTCTGCGAAATCCCTTGGCATCACACTTGACTCCAATCTCAACATGCAGCAGCATATTAGCAAAGCAACTAAAGGAGCCAACTTCCAAATCAACACTCTGAGAAAACTCAAACCCTTCCTACCACCCAAGGACTTCCAAACTGCTGTACAAGCCCTAGTCATTCCTCGCATAGACTATGGAATTATGGCTCTCAGCGGGCTGCCCCTAACAACAACGGCACCGCTAAGAGCCTTGCTGAGCGCAGCCGCGAGACTCATCACTGGCTCAAGAAAACACTCGCATATATCCCCTGACTTAAAAGCCCTGAACTGGCTGCCTTTTGAAGCCAGAGTTCAGCTGAAAATTGCCTGTATGACACACTCTGCCGTTCACCACAAGTCACCCAACTACCTCACTAACAATCTGACTGTATCAGGAGGCTCAAGATCCAACAGAAGCACAAAAAACCTCCTCCTGAAACCTCGTAGATTCCGGAAGGAAAAAACATACAAACGCTCCTTCTCAGGAATGGCACCTAGGATCTGGAATGCACTCCCGCCATAAACTAGGCTTATCCCCTCCACTGTTCTCTTCAAGAAAGAGGTAAAAGCCATCCTTATGGCTAAGTTTACCTGAACACTATTGTTACTGGAACATTGACATTACACGGCCCCTATATTATCGGCTACCTGAGTGTTTATCTGTGTTATACTCTTGTTTGATTGCAACTGGATCAAAGCCATTGCACGGACTCTATATTATTGGTTTCCAGTTTGTTTACTAGGGTTTATACTATGACATGATTGCTCTACTAACACCCGCTAGGGTGCTAAAATCTTATTCGATCGCCACTGGAGCAAAGACCCTGCACGGCTCCTATTTTTTGTTCCCTGATTGATATTAGTGTGTATACTCTTATGCGATTGCTACCCTACCTTGCAACCCTCTCACTACCGAATATTATAATGTCTCGAAGAGTTTGTATACCCCACCTCCTGTTTCTGTAAAGCGCTCTGATATCTGCAAGGATCTTGTTTGCGCTATATAAAACCTTAAAAATAAAATAAATAAAAAAATAAACATGACGATGCTGGTTTATCTCTTAACATGTAGCAATGTTAGACAAAAGTGAAGCCAGGAGACTATGGTCAGTTCGATACTATCAGATTCTTGTTCTAGTAGAAGTTAATGCGTGGGTATCAAATTAGGTGTGTTGAGGTTCTGAGATGTCCATAAGTGCTTCTTCTTTCTCATCAATGAATTTCTTTAACCCTTTGACCGCGGCGCAAATTCCACCGCGTTGGGGCAATTTAATCAGTGGGCGGGGTTCGGACGGCCCCTAGCCGTCCTCCGCACACGCCCACTGTGACGTCGGACGGCTGGGGGCCATCCGACGCATGGTACGGGTTAAAGTAATATGATCAGTGGACATGTAAGGAGTTCCTTGAACTTAGACACAATATTTAGCTTGGCCAGCAAGAGAACTGATAGTTCATGGCTTCAAGTCTTGGGCATAAGGATAGGAAGCCTTTTCTCGTTTCCACCGTAGCTTTGCAGTAGTCCTGAGATATCTTGATTTTGCTGCCCTTCCATAATATGTGGTGTGTTTTCTCATAAAGGCTAAAATCAGTTCAACGTGTTGGTATTGAAGTGGTTTACAAATGATCAGTGTTGGATATTTCTGGTTCAATGGCTTACGAGTTGGCACTCTATAGGCCCTGTCAAATTCTAAGGGCATACTAAATACTAGGTTTTTTTGCTTGTGTGAACTAAATCCTCCAAGAAGGTATGATCCTGCTGAGTCTTCTTCCCCTTCAGGGACTCCAAAGATCCAGAGGTTTCCACGTCTGTTCCAGTCTTCCAATTCCGAGAGGTGATTCCTAAGTGAGTCCGTGGTGTTACTGAGTGTCTGGAGAGATTTGCTCATTTTAGTGACCGAGTCCTCCAACTGACTGATCCTAGTTTCTGCTTCCTCAATTCTAGTGTTGGTCATTCTAATATCTTGGTGGAGTGGTGTGGCTCACTGGTTAGAGGCGGCAGACCCGGAAGCAGAGAACGGCCCGGGACCAGGGTTAAATTCCCGACGCAGCAGGGTCGTGGACCAGGGTCAGCGGCCTCGATAATTCTCGCCCCGGTGCCTACTCTAACCAGGGATCACACTCGGCAACTCTGGGCATTAGCTTGCCTCATCTCTACAACAGCTCCCCACATTCGCCGGGGATGCCTGGTTTCACCTTGGAGATACCCAGTAGGGACCATCTCACAGGGATAGCCAGGACGGGTTCCCCAGCGGTCTACAGCGCCACTCCGCCTCAGGGCAGCAGCGCGCTTTACAAGACACATACATTTACATTTACATTTGTGGAGATCTCATTTTGCATGTCTGTGGTTTCTTATGTTAATTTAGCTAATTATGTATGAACAGCTGCAAGTTTTTTTAGAATGGTCTCCATGGTGGAGTTGATGCCACGTTTATTTAAATTTTTTTAAAGAAGTCTTTTTTATTAAATATATGTCAGTTGCAGTGTACAGTCTAGTTTCGACTGTCATTTGAAGATATAAACAGAGAAGGCAACTCTTATACAATACTGTGATCCCCTATTCCAACGGTTATTCCGGATCTTATCTCCCTTACCCCATTAACCATTGACATCCCGCCCCTATTGTCTAGTGTGTTTACCAACCTCCCCTTCTCAGGCCCCTATAAATCTTCCATTGTTGCCATATTTTCTCCCATTTGCGTGGGCAGACCCTGCTTTGGTAAACTATCTTTTCTGCTGCACTGCACTAATCAAGATCAGCCTTCCATTGGCCCACCCTCGGGGGAAGTTCAGCTCCCCATCCCCTGCAATGTTCCTCTTGGCCACCATTGTCGCCACTAGAAGCCAAAGTCTCTGATATTTCATCCATGTCTGCTCCCCCGTTACACATAATATATGCCATCTGGAATCTATAGGGCTTTCCTGCCCCAGGACTTCTGACATTACTTGTATTACATTTCCCCAATATTGTTGTATAGCTGGGCACTCCCAAATGGTGTGGAAAAAGGGACTTGTTTGTCGCAGCCACGTAAGCATCGATCTGTGTATGTGCGCCCTATCTTGTGCATAACTATGCTTGTGAAGTATGATCTATGATGGATCCGTAGTTGTATCAACCTAAATCTCGCTCTAACTGCTACCTCTCTTGGGCTTTGTATGGCCTCTGCCCATCATCGTCTACCAATAGGCCAATGTCAGCCTCCCAGGCCTCACACAGATTTTTCAGGGGATTAGGAGATTTATTTATGATCTTCCTATATGCGAAGGATAGTGCTTTTTCTGGGATTGGATCTAATAGGAGTCGATCCTCCAGTGGACTGTGCGGAATTTGTTCCCCTTCTCTTATGTGCCTACGAAGTGCATGTCCTAGCGGCATGTATTTATATCTTTCTGAGTCCGCTAATTGATACTCCTTCTGAAGACCTTCAAACAAGATTATTGCCAGACCCCTCCATATAGCTCCCAGATGGGCTATATTTAGCAGCTTCCATTTGCTAAAGCCCTGTAAATTGCCTACCTCCTCCAACAAGTCACTGTCCCATAACGGGGTTTGTTCCGTCAACCTGCTATTGCACCTGAGGAACTCATTAGCACTCTTCCACACTTCTAGCACTGTCTTTGTGTGTGGGGGCATACACTTCCTTGCTTTTCCCCGACACAATGTGCTTGGATACCCTCTTAACCCAACCACGTTTATTTTTAGTCAGAGAGTCAGGATTTGACGGGTTGGATTTAACTCGCTTTAAGCTTGTTTTTTTTTTTCTCTGCCATGTTTGAATGAAGGGTGTATTTGCTATGAGACTTGGTAGAAGACAGTTTGTAAATCCTTTTATCCCTTTTTGATAATGAAAACAGATCCGTTGGATTCCGATGGCCTTACTGGCCAGATTTTGTTATTATGTTTGGCTAACAGTGGAGATAAAAGCCAAATTATCCTCTGTATTTTTGGTAGTGTCACGTGTTACTTTCTGGTAGTGACAAGCTATACCTCTGTGAGCTTTGTTTTTTGTGTGTTCTGCTTTGGAATTTGCTGTGTGGAATTCACAGTAATGGAGCAGGCACAAGGTGGATAGAACCACAATGGTTCAATGACTTTTCTGACTTCTTTCTTTCCACAGCAGGGCTTGAAAGATTCATTTGTTATACCTACAACAGAAAATACCTTTGTTATTTCTTTACATGTGTTACTATGCTTATTTATTCTATAGTCACCACTTTCACATATAGTGGTGTATATTCAGCAAGTGAGTTCAATGCAGGTCCTAACCAGAGAGCAGCATTGCCTGGATCTCGCTCCCTTTTTATTTCATTATCAGTGCTGACTATGCGCTTGAGTTAGGGCTCTGAGAGAACTTGAGTAATTTCCATCTACCTCCGCACAACGGTAACATGTCACTCTGCTGTTGGTTTGATGGGGTTATGGTTGTAACTGGGTGATGCAGCCTACTACCACGTTTAACTATGTGCGTCTACTGCATACCGAGGCTCGATATGCATCGGTGTAGCAGATTTCATTTAGCTTGGTGCAAGGTGCAACATGTCCTCTCTGATAGCTGCTGCTCAGAATAGCAACGTAAGCAAAGAGTTTGAATATATTTAGTTGATTATTGCTGATTTTCGCTGATGAAGCATGGGTGTGTGCGGGCGGTCACCCTCTCAAAATCCGGCAGTCAGGCAGAGTTTGTTATGCTGTAAGCATGTATGAGCATCACTTAAGTTTATAATGCTTGTACTGCTTTTAAATGATCAACCTTACTTGGTATAAGGCTGTGGTTACTGCAGCGGCGGAAGGACCAACATGGGGAGATCGGAACACAAAAGGTCAGTGCTTCTATTCCTCCGCTGTGGATCACAGGAGTGTGGGATAGTCTGGCTGCATCTACGTGGTCACATATATGTTTCAGGATTGTAGAAGCAGCGAGAATGGAAAGGAACTCAATCTCTGCGTCAAGCGGTGACCCAAAATCTTACTTGGAGCCTTATAAGTGACCTGAATGCATGTTATTTCTGTTGCTTATTTGCCTTCTTGAGAGGAGGTGCACGCCCAAGCTCAATGTTTCATTGCCTTAGTGTATAACAAATTCTTTGGGGCCCAAGGACCATCATTCATTTGTTGAGACCAAGAACCATGTCTCACTCCAAAGGTAAACAGAACAAGGTGGCTGGACAGGGAAATTAACAAAAACAAATTTCTGTCACGTAGTCAGTATATACCACGTGACCAACGGGTAGAAATCCCAAAGTAAATTTCTTTTCTTTTAACTCCAATTGTTAAGAATTCAAAAGCACGGGCACAGACAAAACAACTGTTACAACAGTGAGTTCAGTGATGACGCTATCTACAAATATACAACTTTTACAAAGATGAATCAAGCAAGACAAATGAGCAGGACACACCAAAACAATACAAAATTCAGTGAACAACATCAATTGTCATTATATACAGTGCAAAAACAATTAGCCACAGGTTTGGTTGACAGGCAGGCACTTTATTCCATCTCTTCCGCCTGTCCCATGGTCTCACACCCTTATGGACTGGTCACATATTCGACTTACACTTGGAAGTTTTTGCACTGTATATAATGACAATTGATGTTGTTCACTGAATTTTGTATTGTTTTGGTGTGTCCTGCTCATTTGTCTTGCTTGATTCATCTTTGTAAGTGTTGTATATTTGTAAAAGTTGTATATTTGTAGATAGCGTCATCACTGAACTCACTGTTGTAACAGTTGTTTTGTCTGTGCCCGTGCTTTTGAATTCTTAACAATTGGAGTTAAAAGAAAAGAAATTTACTTTGGGATTTCTACCCGTTGGTCACGTGGTATATACTGACTACGTGACAGAAATGTGTTTTTGTTAATTTCCCTGTCCAGCCACCTTGTTCTGTTTTCCTTATTGTTGAGATCCGGGCTGGGCAGACGTTGGATCCAAAACCTTCGCTGTTCTACAGTCACTCCAAAGGTAGCATACCAATGGGGTTTACTGGTGAATTTTTGTTTCCTTAGTGAGTTGCTGCTGTTTAAATCCGGAGCGCATCCCAGCAAGCAGCTGCCTCTGGCGGTTGTTGCCAAGTAACCTCTCAAAAGAGTATGGTCTGTTGGTGTCAATATTTAGTTACAGGGCTATGTGGGGTTCACATATCATTGCCCATCTGCACAGGAAGTGACATCATTGGATTTCCCATCATCCATCTGCACAGGAATTGACATCACTGGATTTCCCATCATCCATCTGCACAGGAAGTGACATCACGGGTTTCCAGCCAACACCGTCTTTAAAAAAGAAGCCAAGCAAGAGGACTTCATTTTCCATTGCCCATCTGCACTTGAAGTGACATCACTGGATTCCCCATCATCAATTTGCACAGGAAGTGACATCATTGGATTGCTCATCATCCATCTGCACAGGAAATGCCATCACTGGTTTCCTGACTACGGTACACTGCACTCCTACCTGCTCCCAGGCCCTATTAAACAGCATCTGCGCCTGTCTGCCCCATGACCATGCCCAGCGCCAGGCACCCTGGTTCTCCTCCTACCCACCACTATCCTGCTGTGTTACTCTGTGCTCTAAACCCTGGCTGCCACTTACTGCACTGCTGTCCCAAATAACCACATAACCTGGAAGGGTGGTTCACATGTGCCTCATGCAAGTTCACATGCACTCTCCCACAGCCTACACCCAACACTCCTGCACTAACAGCACCCAGAGCCTCACTCCCTCACACTCACACAAATCTGAGACCCACTCACATAGACCACACACCACCCAAACAACACACCACACTCACATGCGTGCTCCTCAACACCTGCTTGGGATCTATTTCATGACCACACCCCAGACTTGATGTATCTCATGGAAAAATGGCTAAACTCAACCTCAGCACCGAATATTTCTACAGTCATCCCCGCCAACTTTGAGATGGCCAGGCAAGACTGCCAGCTCAAGCTCAGAGGTGGAGTCACCATCATATTCAAAGATACCATCAGCTGAACCTTCTACATGGACACCCCACCAGCTACGTGGAACACTTCATGTTCAAGATAAGCATCACATCCAACTTCTGCTTGGCAGAACCCTCATTTACAGACCACAAGGTCTGCACCAATTTTCCAGTGATACCATGGACTTCATTGTACCCCCCATCATCAACACCAGCACCTTCATTCTCCTTGGAGGACATAACTTTCACTCCGAAGACCGCACCGACACAAACTCTACGGCCCTCCTACAAAATCTCAGAAAACTTAGCCTCACCCAGCAAGTTACCATACCTACCCACACCGCTGGACTCAAATTGGCTTTGACGTTCTCCTCAATTAGGAACATCATTGTCAACATGCCAGCAACTATGACTTGAACAGACAATGACCATGTTAGTTTTAGCATATCCATCCTGCACTACTACAGACCTGCCACCAGCGGAACTGCCCGCCACAGCTGGAAAAGCATCTGAGAGGGGGAGTGGGCTCTGCCCTCTCTGAGCACCAGCCCAAGCACACCATTAACTTGCTGAAAGCCGTCAAGAATCTCAACAGCTAGATCACTGCATGCACTGACACCCTGACTCCCCTCAAGCGCCACTCAACAACAAGATTCCAACCACATGGAAAGTTGGAACATAGAGGATGTCAGGCTGACGAAATATCACTGCAAGCAATTGGAGCACAAATGGAGAAAAGTCAATACACAGCAGAAAAAGACATCTTCAGATCAGCACTAAGATGCTACCACCATCAGATACCAAACACAAAGCAGCCAGCTCTTGGAAATTACATCAACGCCAGCAGTAAGGAAATCTTTACCATAAACAAAGATTTCAACTCACCTCCTGCCACCTCCAGCAACATCACCCCCTCACAAGACCTTTACCACAAGCTCACAGAATTCTGCAACAAACTCACCTCCATATACAGCAACTTCAACTTTCAACTAGACCCTGTCAAAGTCACAATTCAACTTCCTATCATGGCCGATGAACTAATCCTGACCTCATGACCTGACATCACCCGCATTGAAATTGCTACTACCATGCAGACCATCTACTTGAAGGCTCCATCTGACTCTTGCCCCCACCACACCTTTACCAAAGTAGTCTTATCGATCAGGGATGCACTAACACCCATCCTCAAAGCCTCCATTGTCTCAGCCACTTTCCCAGATGCTTGGAAACATGCCACCATCATGCCCCTGCTTAAGAAACCAAAAGCTACCCCAGCTGTGCTTTTGAACTACAGACCCACCATACCATACCCGGCAAAGGTCTTAAAGAAACTAATCAACAGATGCCTCATCAACCCCCACAGAAACCACCAGCTCCTCGATGCCATGCAGTCAAGATTCATGCCCAACCATAGTACAGAAACAGCAATTATCACTTCTACAAATGACATCTACATGATCCTTGACAGAGGAGACATGGCAGCCATCATTATCCTGACCTCTATGTAGCATTTGACACAGTCTCACACCCCATCCTCATGAGGCACCTGCATGTGATTGACATCCAAGTTTGGGGTATATGCTGGATCTCTTCCTTCTTAACAAATAGAACACAACCTGTCAGCCTGGTACTTTACTCCTTGGAAGCCCGCAAACTCATTTGTGGAGTGCCTCAAGGTTTATCACTCAGCCCCATCCTCTTTAACTCATACAAGATCTCTCTGGCCACGTTTTCTGAGCACACAACATCACCATCATCTCCTATAGTGATGGCATGCAACTCATACTTTCCCTCTCGGACAAGACACCCAACACAAGAAACAAATTAATTTCCTGCATGATCCAAGTTAGCAACTGGGTAAAAGCCAAATTTCTCAGGCTCAACACCAACAAGACAGAAATAGTGATCTTTAGCAAGAACACCTCACCATTGGACTCCAATTGGGGCGGGCTGAACTCGGATCTCCACCCAGGACTCACACCAGGAACTTCAGAATAATCATTGACGTTAAACTGGGCATGAACACACAAATCAACACTGTTTCTGGGTCCTACTTCCACACCCTGGAGATGCTGAGGAAGATCTTCATATGGCTCCCAAGCAACACTAGAAAAACTGTCACTCACACCCTAGCCCCCAGTTGGACTGTGGGAACACCCTCTACGCTGAGATCACCAAGTAACCCACTAGAAGGCTACAAACCATTCAGAATTTAGCAGCCAGACTCAACCTCAACCTCCCACACAGAACGCACATCACACCGCACCACAGGGAACTCTACAGGTTCCAGATACACAATTGCGCTCAATTCAAACTCCTCACACACAGCTTCAAGGCACTACACACACCAGGCCCTACCTACCTGAACAGTTGCATCTCTTTCACCTAACCACCCAGACACCTCTGCTCCACAGTACTATTACTTGTACACATCACACATACACAGAACCAGATCAGGAGGTCCGGTGTTCTTTAACATTCAGAAAGAGTGGGATTGTATCCCACTGAACATCAGAGCTTCCTTTCTTCTTGAATTCTGCAAGAAGCTAAAGACCTGGCTTTTCAATTTACCAACAACGAAAGGCAGGAATAGGCACACACATCGGCTCAGCACCAGGAAACACGTGCAGGTGATAGTGCATTCGCATCCTACTTTACTATTGTAACTGCCTGCATTAATTCCACGCCAACATTGTCTCTTCAGCGTTGGTATCATCATTAACTGCTGATGCTGTTTTAGAGGCTAGTGGCAAGGCAGATCTAGCCTTGCTCATAATTGTGGTGTGTTCCGGGTCCCCACCACTCTGATTTAACCAAGTCTTATGATTTTTGCACGTGCCCATGCCTGAGCTCCCACTGCCCACCTACCGAAGTTCTGCCTTTGATCTTTAGCATGACCACACAATTGTAGCAACACTAGTTCATTCCAACTGTTTAAGAGCTACTGCCACGGAGGTAATATGCTGTATCATATCATCTTATTGTTATCTGACTGCATTGTCACCAGGCCTTTAATCCACACTGACTTTGCATCTTTGGGAAATCAGTCTTACTACACTCTTTCCCTTCCCCTTATGTGTGCCAAAAGGGCGTGGCTGCTACATTGCAGTTTATGCTGGGGGTGGGAGGGTGAGAGGAGAGCCTCTCCTTGCTCTCCCTATATTATCAGGGCAGGCTGATCACAGGATGGAGCCAATCTGTGCCTGCCATTCAATGCAGACTAAGCCATCATGCTACTGAAGCTCTCCTCAATCAGGCTCACCTGCACTCAGTTGGATAACTTCAGGTGGAGTCCCCATGCCATTACTCTCCTCATCACACAGTGCCATACCACAATCTCAGCAGTGTCACACTGCTCCAGCAAGAGCAATGCCCACTGGATCAGTCTTTCATGTTTTCCACATCCAATGTCAGTCAGATTGATTTTCCACTGCACTGCATTTTGATGTTGGTTACAGCTTGTTCAATATACAGGTGTAGCCGTTAGTTGGAGCTCTATGATAGTTTAAGATATCCTTGATAAATGTGGCTCCGGAAGCAAAACCAAAGCTAGTCTATTAGGTCATCTTGGCAGGCCCTGACCCATGCACTCCATTCTAAGTTGTATACCACATGATAAAGAGTAGCACCAAATAGCCTTTGCTCGCCTTTGTTCCAACATGCCCAAAATAGCATGCTAAGAATTTGGGCCTCATTGTGAGTACGGCAGTCCACAGGACCGCCGTACTCGCGGTGGTGGTCAGACTGGTCCCACCAATGCTGGCCCGCCCATAATATTCAGAGAGTGGCAGTTGGCCTGCCACATGACCTCCGTGTATGCCGAGGATCCACACAGTGGAAGGCGCCAGCAATATGCTGGCGGTGCCCCTGCATCACTGACATGCATATTACAGGTTGCCTGTCTACAGCCAACCATGAAAAGGGTGGTGGAGAGGCAACTAAGAAGGCCCTATAAGGACAACCTGCCGCTCCTTAGCCTGAGGGTGCATGCGGGGGGCGAGATGCTGTGCCCCTCTGGAATTGCACCCCAGTTCCGGCACAGTGTGGAATGCATGTTACACAGTGCAGGAACGTGCTGCAGGCGCTGTCACAGCAGCATCTGCAGTTAAGGCTCACATTTGAGCCTTATACAGCTGCTGACTTGAGACCACCGCAGCACCGCCCGCCCGCCATGGTTTGCAGCTGCAATCCAGCCGGTGGGCGCTTCACGGGCTTGGCGGTCCTCTTGTCAGCCCATCGGTGGCAGTCCGACAGGATGATCGTAAACTCATAATAAGGTCCTTAGTCTGGAACACAGGCCATACTATCAAGTGGTCAGCCAATGATACCTCAAGGAAACCTCTGGTGTTTTTTACCTCTGAGATTAATTCTTTATTTTACTGGTCTTGAGTTCTCTGATTAAGAAAAAGGTCAATGGTCTTTAATGCAAGTTGGTTGGTGAAAGCTGCATCCCTTAGGAACACCAGGCCATGCAACTTTAGAGATATTGGTGGTCATCTGCTCTTTAGGAATCAATAGCCTCTTTATTTAAGTTCTTCACAAACCTTAAACACATAAAAGACATTTTTAAACAGCCATCTCATTGAATAAATATCTTCCCCTATACAAGAACTATACATTTGTGGTACAAATGTGCAAGGATAGAGAACCTAGGACCATGTACTGCATACAATGTGAACAGCTAGATTTTCAGAAAGAAAAAAGAAAAGAAAAGGTAGTGGAATCCATGCCATTCACACCATGCTGGACTCCCCGCGTATCTATTTTTCTGAACTGCGTGGGTTTGGTAGGTTTCCCTTGGTGGTAGAGGAACCTGGGCTCATATTCCCAGCTACTCACATCGCCAAAATAGTAATGTTTCAGGAAACAATTTGATGTCTCCATATTTCACTTTGTGGCCTTCCAGTAGCAGGTGATAGGCCCAACCACACAATTGGGGTACTAGTCTTATCTGGAGGAAAGTGGGAACACAGAATGGTAGGAATATTGTGGCTAAACACAGATTCTGGAAGTTTTCCTCACATAAATATGAGGAAAATGTGTGATTTCAGCCAAAGTTTGAGGTTTGCAGAGCTTTCTGGGTAAGATTAGATAGTGGGATCCAGGCAATCATGCTACTATGGCCTCCCCTGGGTGTCAAGTTTTCAGAAATGTCTGGGTTTGGTAGGTTCCCCTGGGTGGTTGGCTGAGCCCGGCCCAAATTTGCAGCTACCCACTTTGCTAAAATAGGTAATCTTTTTTGTGGAAAATTTGACTTGTCATTGTGGCGTTTTGGGGCCTTTCCTGTTGCGTGAGACAGACCCAGCCACACACATGAGATGCTGTTGTTATCGACAAAAGTATGGGAAGACAGAGTAGTAAAGCATTTGCTATTATAAATTGAATTTCTCTTCATTTTTGGCTTCCAATTGTATGCCAGTGTGCAAGAAAGAACATACTCTGTGGAAAATGCCTACTAAATCACATAGCAGTTATGAGAACCCCAAATCAAGATTTGTAAAAAATAACCACTTCTTACATTTTTAAATTCACTAACCTGGACACATTTAAGAAAATGCATAGGATTCCTTTGTATCCATTTTTCATTAATTAGATGTCACCATATTAATTTGCTGCATGGTAAGTACCCAATTGAAATGGCATTATAAATGCAGCTGAGTTGTTGGCTCATGCTATGTGTTTTTGGACGCTCAACAAATATTATATATTCCTACGACCACAATCGTCTAATGCATGTAATTGTATATTAGTGTTGTACATTGTACATTGGCCATTGGAGCAAAAAATTCAGATGAAAACCTTACCATCAATTGTTTATTTGTCCTACTTATGGTTGTTCTTTTTTATTTCATAAGGTTTTTATTACATTTATAAGAGGAGTGTAGGTCCATAGTATAAAGATTTCTCATAAAGCATTATGATACATCCCATAAGATAGTTGTACAAAAAAATACAAAAGGTTGCATTACTCAGTTGTTGGGCATAGTTCTGTACATACAGCAATATAGGGCAACGAGGAAAAAAGAGGAGAAATTACAATGCGAGAAAGAAAAAAGAACAGAAAAATAGAGTCGATAATGTTAGGTATAGCAGGAAAAGAGGGAGGGAGGGGAATAGAAAAGGGAGGGAGAAGGGAAGGAAGGATATTTTATTTCTTAGAGCTATGCAAAGTAAAGGAGGTGTTTGCAAATATGTGTTAAAGGTGAAGAAAAATATTGGAAAAAGTGAAAAAGAGGTGTTATATAAGCAGAATTTTTTTTCAGGTCTGTATCCAATTTATTCCATAAAGCTATAGAGGCTTTGGAAATTGAAGATATGATTGTGAATAAAGTTGTCTGCGCTTCTGAACAGACCCAGGTCCACCATGTGTGGTGGGATACATTACTGGAATGTTTTAAATCTGCTAAAATTATTTTGTTACCAATGGATGAAACAAGATCAAGGAGTCTGAAATCACATTGTTCAGGTTCTGTGGAAGAGGTAATGTCATGTGAGCCTAGGATGACTTAGCATGATTGAGGGAACTGTTGGTAGGGAAAATCTCATTTAGTATTTATTTGATGTTATTCCATTATAATTTAAAATGTTTGAAGGTATGTAGCAAGTGGCCCAGATTACCTACATTTTCTGGAAAGTGCCAACGTTGGTCAGAGTCTGTTAGACTTAATTTGTGAAGTTTTACTAGGTCCAAAAGCACCATATAGTTTCCAGAAATTTCAATGGAAAAGCAGTAGAGACATTTTGTAGAGAAGAGCAAAGTTCCAGATTTTATCCTCACAAGGCTGTGGAACATTTTTGGGCTGACATGATTGCTCCCACTTTTCTTAGATGTGGGTATTGGCAGGGGAGTGTTGCTTGTCTAAGAGTTTGAGAATTCTATTACTACAGCTACAAATCTCTTTTTGGCTATGGCCTTTAGGAAGTTAAGACAATCTGCAGGATGTGTTTATTTAATGGGACGTAATTGGAATTGCTAACAGAGCATGTCATGTTGAAGGAGAAAGGGTCATCATGTGTTCCTAAATCTCCTATAACCAGGATTCCAATGGATTGCCAATTTTTCCCAGAATACTATACAGCCGTTGATCATTATTTTTGGGTTAAATCATATGGTGGAGAACACGGATCCTTTTAATTTATTTTTGGAATACTTTGTAAAGTGTTTTGACAGCCTTAACAGAGTCTTTGAAAATAGATTGTTTGTATGGAGCTTCTAGGGTTTTAGGATGAATATCAGTGGTGTAGCAATCAGGGGGTGGTCTGCCCTGGGCGGCATGATTTTTAGGGGCAGCGGACTCCCCCCTTACCTGTGACTGTCGTGGGGTTTGCCAGCACCACCCGACGCCCCCCACGCTGGTTGTCATAGGTAATTGCCAGCACCCTCCTCCAGCTCTTACATGCCGCCATGGGTGGAAAACGGAGGGACCGCATGGGCAGCACATGGGTTAGTTATGCTACTGATGAGTATGCTTATCATTGAGAGAGGCATAACTAGAGCGGATTCAATTTCAACTCAAGGGGGAAGCGTCATTAGTTCTGAGTTAAACCACCAACTTGTCTTGTCTGGTAAGAAAGACTGTTTGGTAATAATTGAAGTTCGATAAGCCCGGGGCACCACTGGTCTTATTCATTTTTCAATTTGTTAAATATAATCCTGGCCTTGTTGTCTTTCCAAAGATAGATTGGGACAAACCTGTTCATGGATTTTTAACAGTCGAAGATAAGCTTTAGTGGGGGCATACTCAATATAGAATTGAGTTAGGGGGCATTCCTCATTTTCTTGGTTTCTATTCATCCACACCATTTCATGTATCTGGGCCACATGTACAAACCATTTTTGTGGTTGGAAATGGCCAGGTCGGTAACTTCCAACTGCAAAAATGCTTTTACATATGTACAAAACACAAATTGTGATTCAGTAACAAGTTACTGAATCAGAATTTTGTTTGTGATTCGGTACAGTATGAATTACTGCTTTGCAACCTAATTCCGGTCACAAACAGTAATACTTTAACACCAGTTTAAAACTGCTTGTAACCCATTCACAAAGGGGAAGACGGCTCTAAGGCCCCCCTTTGAGAAGGTAAATAATAATACTTTTTATAAGCAGGCAGAGGTCCCAGAGACTTCTGTCTACTCATAAAAAACATAAACTTCAACGTCTAATATTTTGTAAACATATCCCATTTTCTTTTAAGGAAAACAGGCTGCATTAAAAAAATTGCTTTATTAAAAAGATATCACAGACATAGTTGTCTGCTGACCTTAGCAGGGAACCATCCCTGCAAAGGCTGTGATTCCTAATGGGTTTGCAAACTGCGACCTTTCTTATTGATATTTATGAGGTAAGTCGATTTGCAACCTATAAAGAATCCCTAAATGAAACTCAATGAGTTTCACACATTAGGAATACCGATTTCCTAATTCCATTCCAAGAGAATCGCAATTAGAAAATTGGTAATCCTAAAGTTTGTACATCTGGCTCCATGTTTCAAATGAAATTTTGATTATACTCAGATGGATGGATTCTAGGTGAACTTTGAAGTCTCTACCTAGGTATTTTAGGAGATTGGGTTGCCATTTGAAGTCTGATTTGGAAGCAATGGAGGGAAGGCATGTGAAGCTTAAATGAAATAGAACAGCCTTTGCACAAATAAGTGATTAGCCAGAAACCTTAGCATTAATGTTTCAAGAATTTCTGGAATAGCCACTATTGCATTTTCTGAGAAGATCAGAACATCGTCATCATATGCTGATAGATTTTGAGAACCTCAGGGGAAAGGAATCTATTAAAGGCATTAGTTCTAATGCTATGGAGAAATGGTTCTATAGATAGAAGGGGCAGCCATGTCTAGTAAGTTGTGAAAGGATGACCTTTGTTTAGAGTCAACCAATGATATTAATTTGTGCCTAGGGTTGGGAGTAAAGTACTGTGCATTTGAAGGTTGGACCAAGGTTGAATTTTTTTAAGGTTGACTGAAGAAAGGGCCACAAGACTTTGTAGAAGTCGTTTTCAGGATGAAGTGCCATGGCCATTGAAGGGCAGGAAGGAGCTTTGCCTTTTCAATGGCATGGCTGAACAATCCTCCTGTTTATTTTTAGTGTATTGGAATGCAGGTGGGGCTGTGCATAGCTCTGTCTTCCCATTCTGCTCGGATGGCCCATCCCATCAACCTCAGTCCCCCAGGTGCATGGCTTCTGGAAGGAATGCACAAATCCAACTTCCAACTACGTCTAATTGCATGACCCAGGAAAGAGGCTGTCGGCACCAAATAATTAGGATAGGAAAATTGCAACTTTCTAAAAGTGCCATTTTCAGAATTGAGACTTGAAATCCAACTTTACCATTAAAGAGGATTTCAAATTACAATTCCTTAGACAACAAACATATTTCCACCTGCTCTCAAACAAAAGTTATCACTTATTAAATGTGATAAGGAAACCCAATGTTATCCTACAGGAGAGTCAGGCCTCACAGTACTGAAAAATTAATTTGTGAGTGTTTCACTACCAGGACATATCACACTGTTTAAATACACTGCACCCTGCCATTTGGACTGTTTATGCCTACCTTAGGGGTGACATACGTATTAAAAAGTGAATTTTAAGCCTGGAAATAGGGTTATTGTGTTGAGTAAATTGTCAGTTTAAAACTGCACACAGGCTGCAATGACAGGCCTGAGACATGTTTTAAGGGGTGACTTACGTGTGTGGCACAATAAGGGATGCAGATCCACTAACGGCATTGACTTATCTAGCCCTGGGTATATGGTATTGCACTTTAAAAGTGAATTATAAGTGCCAATCAGGTGTAAACCAATCGTACTATGTTTTAGGGAGTGAGCAAAAGCACTTTAGCACTAGTATTAGAGGTAAAGGGCGCAGAGTCCTAAGGCCAACAAAAACAAATTCAACAAAACAGATGGGGAGAAGGCAAATGGTTTAGAGGAAGACTACCCTAAGGCTGACAGGTCAAATAGAGATAATTAGATCTGTTTCAGTGTAAAGAGTGGTGTCAGAGTCACCATTTTATAAGCCCACAGGGTGGATTGTACAGGAGGTAGTAGTCAGTCAAAGAGGGGCTCAGGGAAAAGGGTCACTCCTAAATTGCATTCCGATGCCCACTGTGATAAAAGAGGAGATTAATTCTTGGCTTTAGTGTGGTATAAGGGTTTGCAAGGCTCCTTTTGACCACATTAAAGCAATTTTCTTGACGGAGCTCTGTAGCTAGACAGACACCTTCCACATGCATTAACCACACCCCTTTCAATATATTTTTGTGTCAAGTATTCCTTTCCCTATGGAAACAAAAACCAGGAACAATCCGAATGATTACTTGCTGAATTTTTTATTTTATCTACTTTTCATAAATGTTTCGCTTTCCTGGTTCACCAATGGCCAAAACACCTATTTTCCGGAAAAAATGCTAAATTGGTAAAACCACAAAAAATATGAAAAATGGGCTGCCCCTTAGAAAAATGCAAAAACCGTGATGAGAAGTTGCTGATTTTAGCAAAGCAAATCTTTTGTTGACGGCATTTTAAGTTTAAAAAACAACACATTTTGCCATTAAAAAAAGATGTTTGTTATATTTTGCCTATTTTCTTGATTCCCTCCAGAAGAATCCACAAATCAAATCCTGGGAGCATATGGAATCCCCAACATTTGAGGGAAAAAATGCACTTACTCCCCTCCAGAGCGCTGCCCTCAGAGGGTGCCCTGCCAGTGTGCCACCTCTTTGTCGCACATTTTTAGTGGGCCTACTAAGGTCATGTTTGCCTTCGCGCCTGAATCCCTATATGGCGCAAACACAGAGGCAAGGTTATTCCCTCATTTGTTTGAGGCTACACCCTCATGCAAAGGAGGGAACTCCCTTTGGTGATAGCACTGGTGCTACATGTGCGCTGTGCTATTTGTATTAAAGAAGGGGCCCGCAGGCATCTGTAGCCCCTTCATTAATGCCTAAGAGTCCTGGGGCTCACAAATTGGGTGCACACTCGTGTTGCCCCCAGAGCACTTTCCGTAATGCAGCCCCTTTTGTGTAAAACAAGTTTAGAAGGCTTAATCACATACTGGCACATGCATCAAGGTAGGATTTTGTGAGTCCTTAATTGCGATAATTAAGGAATCGCAATTAAGGACTCGCAAAATCCTATGCATGTAGAAACCGCTGTAAAAATAGCAATTCCTACACATTCCTTATTTGCTACTCGCAAATTGCGAGTCGCAAATAAGGAATGGCTTCCCATTCATTCCTGTGCGCCTACAGGCCCGTAGGAATGAATGGGAAATTGCATGCGCAATTTGCGAGTACCAATAGGTCCTCGCAAATTGCGCTAGCAATTTCTGGGTGCAAGGGTGTCAAAAGGACACCCTTTTGCAGCCCTGAAATTGATCTGTGCACATATGTTGCACCCACACATGCCCTTAGAGCATGTGTGTGCGCAACATCAAACTTTGAAAAATGCACAAAAGTGCATTTTTCAAAGTTTTTGTAAATTACCAGGAAGGTCAACTTCATGGTAATTTGCGCCCCCTGTTAGCGAAATCGCTACGGGCCAGATGCATCATGCAAAGAAATAGCGATTCCTTAATTGCGATTATTAAGGAATCGCAAATAAGGACTCGCTATAGGCAATGCATGATGTGGATTGCGAAAAAACAAGGAATCGCTAAAAATCGCTAAATACTTTAGCGATTCCATGTAAAGTAATCGCAATAGTAAAATAATTCCAATCGCGCATTTTGCGATCCCGCTATTTGCGAAATCGCAAATTGCGATATCGCTATTAGCGAGTTCGCAAAAAGCGGGAGCGTGAAAAACTACAGAGTCGCATTGGGAGCAGGCTGATGACATCACAACCAGGAAGTCAATCAGCCCATGCTGCCACCTGTGCACAGTTGAACTCTGAGGCAGAAGCTGAGTGCAGGGAGTGAGAGCAGAAGCAAACAAACAGCAGGTTGCTAACTGGTGGAGACAGCCATGTCCCAAACAGCCACAGAGGAGGGAGCAGTGGCCAGGAAGCGCAAAATAAAGTTCAGTGAGGGTGAACTTGACATCCTCATTGAAGAGGTTGCAAACAACCACGAAAAGTTATTTGGCAAGCTCTCCCTTAAAGTGCCAGAGGCAGACAAGAGGAGGATCTGGACCAGGATCAGGGACAAGGTGAATGCTGTGGGGGTCACACACCGCAGCATTGATGACCTGAAGAAGCGCTGGTACGACCTGCGCAGTCGTGCAAAGGAGAAGGTTGCTGAAAGGCTGAAGGAGGCGAAGGGGACTGGAGGAGGAGGCCCAACAGTCCCAGACAACACACCCCAGGAGGACATGATTGAGGCCACTATTGATACTGAAGCAGTCGTAGGAGTGACAATCCTGGACACATCTGGGGCAGCCTGTAGCACACAAGGTAAGATGCATGACTATCAACAGCACAAAGCACATACTGATAGTGCCCAAATGTGATTTCACCTGCAAAAATTACAGCAAAAATAGTCCAGCACACATTTAACATAGGGAGCCCAATGCATCATGGGACTTGTAGTCAGTAGTACCCATGTGCCAGTTGGAATCCAACACAGTAAGCCCAAATGCTAACAATAAGCAGTACAGTGATAGATGAGAGACAGTCATAACAGAAAAGTGTCATTTTATTAAGGTTGCAGAACTATAGAAACACATGTATATAACATTGCACTGTTTCACATCACAGATGCAGCTGAAGGAAACACTGATGACAGTGATGTTGAAGAGAGCACACAGCCCAATCAAGAGACTGCGGCATCAAAACCTGTGTCACCACCATCCAAAGGAAAGGCACCAGCAAGACGCAGGGCCACAGTTGCACCACTACAGCCAATGGAGGTAGAACAGCATACATCTAGCACACCTACTACAAGCCGTGAAAGTGCCAGTCACACACCAACACCGCAGGCACATGTCCGGGCAGGATCACGACGCAGACCAAGGAGCCCTACTTTGTCACAGGAAGCAGGAAGTCACAATCAGTGGGGTGGCGTGGAGTCACAGATGGTGCGGGTTCAGCGCGTGCAAGCTAGGCACATGGGAGCAATCGACCTGCAGATGACAAAAATGAACAGTAACATCACTGCAATGGCTGACAGTGTGAGGGAGCTCACAACTGCCATAGTGGAGGCTCACAGGGAATCCAACAACGCCCTCCTGGAGGTTGCACGTGTGATGCACGAGGGACACAATTCACAGAGGAAGAGGCATCGGCAGTTTCTCGCATGCATGGAGGCTTATACCAAGTCAAACACCAAGATAAGCACTAGCGTGTCACACCTGTCACGTCGCTCTGTGGGAATGCAGATTGACATGGCCCATTGTTGTGGGGATGTGTCCAAGGCACTGGGGCAAATTACTACAGCTGTGGAAATGATGCAGGCTAGCACTGGTGTTCAGGGCGACGTTACAGGGGAAGAGGGTAGTGAGGCTTCCAGCCTGAGCAGCATCAGTGCGCCACTCAACACTGTCAGGAGGAGCAGTAGCCGTAGACAGGCACCTCCCGCAGCATCTACGAATGCAGATGCTGAAGCAGGAGAAAGACATTTGGGTGTGAGAGGGAGGAGACGGTAAAACAAATTGGAGGGGTGTTAGACCTCATGGTGACGTAACCATGTACGAGACAATCTTAGTGACTGCATGACAAGTCCTTAGTGTGTCTCCTCTGTCCATTGGTGCATGGGGTTAATGTGCTAATGGACAGCATTTCAGGTTGTATTGACACCCCATACCGCCAGCCGTGATAATAAATAGTTAACCTTGAAATGCAAATGAGTGTTGTGTGTCATTGTTACATACCTTAGAAATAATGCTGGGTGATGTCTGCACGTTTCCTCTGTCCCTCCGCTGAACTGGCAATATGTGCACGGCGTGGTTGTGCTGGGGGCTGGTTGCCCTCTGTGTCAGATTCCTCGATGGGGATGCCTCTCCTTGTTGCTATGTTGTGCAACATTGCACATGCAGCAATTATCCTGCAGCAGGTTTCCGGTTGGTACAACATAGCTCCTCCAGTTTTATGCAGGATGCGAAAGCGACTCTTGAGCAATCCAAATGTCCGTTCTATAACGTTACGTGTCCTGATGTGGGCTGCATTGTACCTCTGTTGTTGTGGACTGGCTGGGTTCAGGTAGGGAGTCAAGATGTAATGCCTCACCGCGTATGCACTGTCACCTACAGAGTAAGAGGCAAGATGTCAGAGTCACTTATGCATTGCCATGACTAATTCAGTGATGTGTATAGTATTGCACTTACCTAGCAGGTGTCCATTGCCAAAATCTCCCCTGAGCAGACGTGTGTGCAAGCCGCTATGGCGGAAGATGTATGAATCGTGAGTGCTTCCTGGGTATTGTGCGACTAGGTCGGTGATGATGTTTTCCGCATTGCACACTGCTTGAACATTGATTGAGTGATATGCTTTACGGTTGCGGAATATATACTCATTCACGGCAGGGGGACATATGGCTACGTGGGTGCAATCAATGCATCCAATCACGTGTGGGAACCTTGCTACTTGGTAGAAGTCCTGTTTTGTTTGGCTCAATTCCTGTGGGGTTGTGGGGAAGGAGATGTGGTTGTTGATGACAGTCATCATGGCGGCCAGGAAGGATTTGAAGAACCGCGAAAGGGAGCTCTGTGATACCCCTCCTGCTTCTGCCACTATGTCCTGGAAGCTACCTGAGGCAAGGAGGTGGAGGCTACATAGCACCTGGACATGAGTAGGTATAGCCTGGCTCCTATGTATTTGGCGCTGCAATAGTGGGTCCAATTCATCTATTAAGTCCAGTATCATTGCAGCATTCATCCTGTACTTATCATAAATTTGCTCAGCTGTCTGTCCTAACAATGTGATGCGCAGACGGAAGATTCTATCCTGGATTCTCCTTCTGGCCTGGCCTGCTGCAAGTATCCTTCTCCTCCTCGCAAATATGTAGAGTCCTGCCATTGTGGAAGGCCACTGGGGCCTCATGGGAGTGTTTAAATACACCTCTGATGTCAGGCAGGTGAGTTGGAATTTTTTTTTTTTTTTACCACCTGATTGTGATTCCCTGTAAACTGCTCTTGCAAAATAGCGAATAATGACAGAATCGCAATTTGCGATTTTACATGCATGGGAAAAAGCGATTTTATAGCGAAATCGCTATTTGGATATTGCGATTTCGCTATATTAATCGCAATTTATTGGTTTCTCGCTACTTGCGAGTCGCAAATGGGGTTTGGCTTTGATTCTGCGATTATATTGCGATTTCGCAATTTTGCGTTTGCGATTTCGCTTTTTCTAGCGATTTCTCTTCATGCATGCCGTTTCTTTCCTTTGCGATCGCAATTGGTAATTCGCACCAGTTGCGCTCGCATTTTTGGTTGATGCATCTGGCCCTACATTTTTTAATTTAATGCATTGCATTTAAGGAATCTCAATTTGCGATTCCTTAAATGCAATCGCAATTTAAGTAATCGCAATTTAAAGATTACTTAAATTGCGATTTTTGCATTTGGGATGATGCATCTCAAATGCAAATATACTGTTCGCAAAGGCGCAGATTCTGAGAATCTGTCAGTTTGCGACCGGTTTTTCTTTTGATGCATGTGCCCTAAACATAAAAAATGTCTGAGCACTGTGATTGGACAAGTCTCGGCAGCTTCAGGGTTAAAGGAAATATATAATAATGTACCATTAAATCATGGCTCTTACCTATCACGACGAGTGCATAAATAGTAATGTTGATGTCACATTAAGACATACCCTTTAATGAAATTTTGCATTTCTAACTTTTGCGACCAGGATAATAGGATATAATACAAGGACGTGTTCATGTTTCCAAAAGCTAAAATCACACATCACATATTCTCACATGTAGCCCATATGTGAGATACCAGTGCAACAGTTGCTAATGACCGAATGGATAAACTTCAAATTGCTGTTTTTCTTTATAAGCAGAACCACATCTTTAAAGCATTAGAAACAGATGTCAACGCATTACTTCACCGCTGATGTATGTAATAGAAATGACACACTAATTAATTTAATGCGGTATAAGCGTACTGATTATTTATCACGCCTGACAATAGAATTATAAAAACATTCAATTATAATCAGCGGTTATTCATTATTTATTGATTCTGCACCATGCCCACATTAATACAATGGATTTAATTGAACAGATGAGGGGAGCTGTTGTCTCCTGATACCTAGCTACATTTGAAAACATTCATTAAATTAACAAAAAAATTCTGTGGCGTCCAACCATGTGAAATATTTGAAACAAATGAAATATGCAATCTACACTGGATATTTGTCTGGAAATTACCCATTCTTCATGAACACCTTGAAATGTGTGTTTATTTTCTTTCTCTGTGTGAAGTTTTTTTGATAAACATTATGCCTTGACTGTCCACTTAAAGTAGAAACCACCACATTCCTCAATGGCAACCTACTAGGCCTTAAGGGACAGAAACAGGAAGGAAAGCAGTGATGCTGAAAGTAAAGGCTTAAAAAGAGGCCATTGGTTGATTCTTACTCACAGCCTCAGAATTAACACATGCCTTGAAATTATGCCAGGTTCTGAACGATGTCTACAAATAATGTTCCATGTAGCAAGCAGCCTGTCTTCTTAAGGGTATATCGAGGAGGGATGGTACCGGGCTAATAGCTTCATTTTGACACCTCTTGGAACAGGTACCCTAATATGAGATTATTTGTCTTGCCAATTGAGGCAGCCACCTGAAAAACATTATGGGGGATATTCACAAGAACCTGTCGGAGTGTGGTGTTAAGCCAAAATTGATAACACCGCTTCCTACAGTTTCAAAACGCAGGGATGTCATGTATTTACAATAATGCGGCCACCCTTGCATTTCCCCGAGCGCTGGCGCTAAATTTAGCTGCCTAGCGCCAACGCACGAATCCTTGCGCCATAGTGCAAGGGTGCCTATGTTGCAGGAAGTCTGCTGCACAATGCAGCACATATGGAAGTTGCAAAATGTCATTTTTTAAATGATTGTTTATGTGCAGGAAGGGTCACCTTCCTGCACATGAGCAATCAACAATGGCGATTTGCTTTTTCTATGTGTGCTGCATAATGCAGCACACATAGAAAAAGCAAATCGCCATTGTGCATAATGCAGCACACATAGAAACAGCTAAAAAACAAGGAGAAATTAAACATTTCTCCTCATTGCCCCTGTTTAAGACCAGGTTTTCCCTGGTCTTATTTTTGGCACTGCACTATATTTACTCCACCCTTGAAAATAGGTGGCAGCATCAAAAAGCAATGGGTGTTGCGATGGAATGCCCACAGCAACACCCATCGCCTGCCTCTTGTTGCAGCGGACTGCAGGGGCATATTTACAAGGTGACGTTAAACCATGTTAAGTGAGTTAACACCACCTAGTAAATATGGAGCAGTGCATTACACCACAGGAACATCCTTAAAAGTGACATTCATGCAGTGCAGTGCTCTTGTAAATATCCCCCTCAGCCTCCTTTGAGAACCTAAAACGTGATAGTTGCTCTCTCATGGATTAGTAAAGAGCAAGTTGCAGACAGTGCCCCGATATGAAAGAAGCACATTTGAGAGGAGAGCCTTTGCAGTCTTGTGCCCACTTTCTAAGAAGTCTTTTAATTCTTGTGGAGCCAATAACAGCAGTACTCAGCCCCATTCGAATAATAAAGTCCAGGGGAGCACCACAGAGCTCAGGAGCGGCCCATGCAGGTAAGAGCGGTGAGGCGGTGGGGCTGGGTGAGGATGCTATAAACACCCAAAATCTGTGTGTGAAAATCTGGGGAGAAATGTGTTCTGACAAAAACGTATAATTAAATGTATACTAATGAATACAAGCTATCAGGGTATCATACCCCGCATCACACAAGCCATGTTGAACTATCACTAATATTAATTTTCAATTCTCTGCCTAGATGGGTTGTAGATCTGTTGGATAGGTAATATCTGAGGCACCAGCTGCTTGATTGATCTCAGTCAGGCTTAGCACCAAGGGTTTCTTTCTTACAATCAATGTAAGTTTCAATTCAGTTGCAAACTATGTTGTGCTCAATTTAAAATCCAGAGTTCACCACATATTGTGTTTCATTTTTGACAGCACAAATTCTTCCAGGAAGAGCAAGGAAAAACTTGCGAAGCAAACCTTGAAATAAGTGTAGTAAAGAAGGCTAGTTGTAAAGATTGTTACCACATGTGTTGCCAAATGCCAAAAAGGAAACTCAGTCAGGCACAAAAGAAACCTAATATTGTCTGGAAATAGTATTTCCTCCTTTGATTTTAACCTCCCGACACTTATATCCTTAAAATTTGTAAATATGATATTTATGAAAAGTTGCGCCTCCTAAGTCTTACACTGTCCAGATGTAAAATTGTCATGTATTAAAGTTTTAAGTGTCTATAAGCAAATACATTTGATGGTTAATTGAACCATTAGACACATACCCAATATGGGCATTTGCTGTATCATTTAATCTTCAGAGGGCTATGTTAATGGGAAGCCTAAGAGTCCCCTTATAAGGACCACACAGCATGTATCTCCGTGGTGAACCAGCAAGTGAGGTTGCAGTATTGGAGTTTGAGATTGAAATGTTGCACTCCTACAAAGCAGATCAGCGCAAGCAATTTTGCCTAGAGTTTGAATGTCCCATGAGAAAGTCTGCTAGGAAGGAGGGGCTGCAAAAGACCTTGAGTTCCTGGTGGGCAGCCAGAGAGGCTGGGGAGGGAGAGAATGGAAATGTGGATCTAGATGTACAGAGCCAGCAAGGGGGTTTTAGTGCTCAGGATTTGCGAGTTGGACCATCTACTAGGAAGGCTAGCAGTGTTTCACCCAGAAATCTGTTCTCAGAGGAGCTGCAGGACAGGCGTCAGGAAAGGGAGCATGTGAGAGAGCTTGAGAGGCTCAAATTTGAGACCAAAATGCTTGAAAAGGAGCACAAAGAGCAGGAGAAATAGCAGGAGAGACCCCCTGCTACGGAATATAATAAACTGTTGTTGGCTCATGAGTTTATTTATTTATTTATTCCGAAGTTTTATATAGTGCTGGCCAGACCGGTGGGTATCGGAGCGCTTTACAACAGTTTTTCTGCAAAAGATCACAAAATACAATAATAGTAAAAAACATGGATGGAGAGCTTTAGCGGATTGTGTAACCAAGGGGCAATGAAGACTTGGAATGCCGTCCCTGAGTGGAATAGTCTTGGGCAGAGCTCCTCTTCCAAGGAGTAGTGTTATCAGCGCTTTTGCTGCTCCTGTCCCTCTGTTAGGGAACGATCTAGGAAAAGGTTTTTGAGCTGACCTTTGAATTTTGAAAAGGATGGGATTGTTCTGATGTCGGGGGAATAGAGTTCCAGAGTTAGGGTGCGGTACCCGCGAAGGACCATGCCGCAGTTTTTTGTTTGCGAGCCTTCAGCTGGATGAATAGTAGTGTGTTCGAGCTCCTGAGGGTCCTGAAATGGCCGGCTTTTTTAAGTTTGGAGGCTAGGTACTCAGGTTTGCCTGTGTGAAGGACTTTGTGAGTGACGCAGGTTGTTCTGAAACTAGCACGCATTTCAACTGGTAGCCATTTTAGTTCTCTGAGTGTGAGTGAGATGTAGTCGAATTTCTTCACTCCTGTGACCATTCTGGCTGCTGCATTGAGAGTTGGTTTGAGGGGGAGCGAGGTGAGACTTTGATGTACCTGTGATGGCTGCTATTCCGTAGTCTAATCGAGATAGCACCAGTGCTTGAGTGGCTTGTTTGAGGTCACTGGGCGGGATTAAAGGTTTTATTTTGTTCAGTAGTATCTGGTTGAGGAAGGCGCTCTTGGCTGAGTTCTTAATGTGTTTGGTCATGTCCTGGTCCGGGTCTATCGCTTTTAGCCATTCCATAATTTGGGGGTTCTCATCTTTGTTAGAGATGAGGAGTATTTCAGTTTTGTCCTGATTGAATTTTAGATGGTTACTCGAAAGCCAGTGTTGGACTATTCTGAATGTGTCATTGATTCTCTGAATATCCTCAATGGAGGTGGTTTCGAGATAGATCTGTGTGTCGTCTGCATATAGAAGGAAGGGGATGTTGGCTTTTTTGAGAAGGGTTGTGAGGGGTTCCATGTAAATGTTGAAAAGTTGCGGGAGAGCACTGAACCTTGGGAGACTCCCCTGCTGACAGGGTGTAGGTCGGAAGCAAAGTTTTTGATTTTTATTCTTTGGGTGTGGTTATGGAGGAAGAAGGAGAACCAGTGTAGGACCACCTCTTCAAGACCTGCCCTTTCTTGAAGCACCTTAATGAGCAGTTTGTGGTCGACCATGTCAAAAATTGCCGATAGGTCTAAGAGAATGAGAAGGCAGCATTTGTCCGCATCAAGTGATTTGTGAATCACATCAATGACGTTGAGGATTGCAGTTTCAGTGCTGCAGCCTTTTCTGAAACCAGATTGGTGGGAATCGAGGAGGTTGATGCTATCCAAGTGCTGAGTTAGTTGAAGGAGCACGCAGTTTTCCAGGGTTTTGGATAGGAGAGGTAAATTAGAAACTGGTCTGAAAGTATTCATGTCTTTTGTGTCTAGGTCAGGTTTTTCTTAGCAGTGGCGTGACTTTACCAACTTTAAGGCAGTCAGGAACGACTCCGGCTCTCAGGGAGCTGTTTATGATCTTGCACCAGTGTGGAGCGAGGGAGAATTTCAGCTTTTTGGTCAGTTGTGAGGGTAGAGGATCTAGAGCGTGGAAGGAGGGATTGGATGTGGTGATTAGTTTGACTATCTCTACTTTATGTATCGGGTGAAAGATTTCCAGGGCTCTTTAGGGGGCTTGGATGCGTTGTCGATTGTCTCAGGCGAGATGCTCTTGCAGGAGGGGATGATGTTGAAGTCCATTGAGAGCTCAATCTTGTTGATTTTGTACTCAAAGAAGTTGGTGAAGTTGTCGCAGAGCTCTTTGGAAGCCTGCATTGAGGAGGTAGTTGGCTTGGAGGTTTGCTGTCTGATGATGTTAAAGAGCTCCCTGGGCCTGTTTTTTGCATTGTCTAGTGCGGGGCAGAAAAACAAGGTTTTTTCATTCTGGATGTGTTTGCAATACTTCCTGCGGGCTGCTTTGAGTTGGTCCCGGAGGATAGCGGAAGGGTTGTTTCTCCAGAGTCTCTCTGTGGCTCTTAGTTTCCTCCTTTCTGAGTTGATGTTAGTGTTAAACCCTGATCTTGATGGAATATTCCTGTTTTTTTAAACTTCCGAGGGGCTATTTGATCAAGAATGGACATCATATTCGAGTTGTGGTGCAAGGTGAGTTCAGTTGTGGTGAGGAGATCAGAGGCGATGGGGAGGATCGAGCAAATCCTTTCCTCTAGGTCCGCAAAGGGGGAATCTGGGTTAGATTTCTAGACCATTTGCGGCGGGGGGGGGGGTCTTGCGAGGGGGGCTGGAAACAAACCTTTTGGTTGATGGGGAATAGGATGTTGTGGTGATCGGACTAGTCCACGGGGAGGATGTGGTCGATCGCAACTGCGTCACGATAAGCGATAATGGCATCTAAGGTTGCTCCTTTATTGTGCGCTTCTACTGAACAGAGTTGGGAAAGATTATTGTCCTGGAGGAGATCTTTTAGGGTTTGAATTAGCGGGTTGCTGGCATCATTCCACCGTAGTTTGAGGTCTCAGAAAATTAGGTTGTTTGAGTCATCGAGTGAGCAGTGAGCAATCAGGTCGGAGAGGTGTTCCCGGAATGAGGAGGTATTGCCTGGGGATGGCATAGAAGGTGGCAGAGTATTGCTCTATTGTCATTTGTCTTGAAGTTGGTGGTGAGACATTCAATGGTGCTGTAATTGAAGATGTTCACTTCCATAATGGTAATGTTGTTCTTATGTACGATTGCTATACCTCCACCCCTTTGATCTTTTCTGTCCTTGTTGATGATAGTGTAGCCTGGGGGCACCAACAGATCTAGGATTGGAGCGGAGAGCTCATTAAGCCCAGTCTCAGTGATGAACGCAATGTCAATGTCGTGGGAGAGGATGGTTTCTGCTAATTCTGTTGCATGTTTGGAGGCTGATCTGCAAATAATGAGCATGCAGTTGGTAGAGGACCCCACTTTGTTGTGTTTCTTTATGAGGGGCCCTGGGTAAGGCGATGAGAAGGGCTGGTGGTCTTGGGGAATTCAGGGGGCGGAGATCCGTTCCAAAACCGGTGATCACTTGGATCTTGGATTTAGGGGAGCCCGTGATAGGGAGTTGTAAGTTAAAGATAGCTCCGCCGCTTCTTCTCGGACTATTCAAATACATCAGCTGAGGACACCGACCCCGGTGAAGGGGTGAGTACATCACGAGCCACAAACAGACCGCAACCATTACTACCACAAGGTTTTTTATGACGAGGCCGCGGACGCGGCCAACCACCAACACGACCTATAAGAAATCGCCAAGACCAACTACAATTTGCAGGCGAGAGACAAACACGCAACAGATTCTACCAATGGGGCCCACAACAATAAACATTGGAGACAACAATTCTATCAACCCCAGCGCACCGACCTCACCTGCTCTTGATGCAAATTCAATTTTTAACCTCTCTGATCACACCCTGACCCACGATGAAACCCAATCTTATCACGTGGACTAGGCTTTGTCCCCACGGAACAAACCAACTTCTTGGAACTTCAATCAAGTCTACTGAGGTTCTTCCGACGAATGCGACTCAAACAATTCTTTATACATGAACCGGAACCTACTGAACCTGTTACACAATGGTTCCAACCAGCTTCCACCTTCAATCCCTCTTCGGCTACCATGCCCCCAGAAATCCTGGCCTTCGAACGTTTGGTCATGCAGGACATTGCAGACCTCAAAAGTCAATTCCAATACGTACCCTACAGCATCCCTCGTGTAGAGAAACAAGCATTGCTAAAGCTAAAAAACAATCCCGACATCATAATAAAACCTGCAGACTAGGGTTGTGGCATACTGGTCATAGGAATCAACAAATATGACCAGGAGATCAAACGCTAACTTAATAACTCTAACCAGTACCGTCCCCTTACCAAAGACCCTCTTCAGGAAATCAGGAAGAAGATACAATACGTCACTGCACAAGCTAAAGCCATCAACATCATATCACAAAAGGAATACAATTTCCTCAATAATTCACACCCTTAGACACCCGTATTGTACATACTTCCGAAGATCCACAAGGACATCAGCAACCCGCCAAGACGCCACATCGTCCGCTTGGCAAGTACATTGATGCCATCATCAAAGATTGTGTCCTCATTACAGACACATTCATCCAGGATACAATGGACCTGATCAACACCATTGAGGACAGACCGTTCAACATAGAGACAGACCTGATGGTTGGACTGGACACAGAATCATTATACACAAACATTCCACATCACAAAGGCCTTGGGTTGATCGAATCCCTTCTTTTAACTACACCTAGACCCACCCTCATTCCCACTGACTTCATCATTGATCTTCTATGACTCGCCCTTGAGAAAAACATTTTCCTGTACTGTGATACCTTCTATCTACAGGTCAAAGGGGTTTCCATGGGCACTTGTTTTGCCCCGAATTTTGCCATTCATTTTGTACACAATCTGGAGAAAACACTCATCCTCAACATCAACAATCCCTTCTTGAACAACATCAATCTCTGGCGTCGCTATATTGACGACATTCTTCTCCTCTGGAACGGAACAAAAGAAACTCTGAATCCCTTCATTGACTGGCTTAATCAATCCCAGAAACATCTAAAATGCAACAACGATCTCCCCGTCCTTGATGTTACCATACACGCAGAAGATGGGAAATTAGGCACAAGCCTATTTCGCAAACCAACGGAGAGAAACACCCTCCTACATTACTCTAGCTACCATCCACGAGGGTTGAGAGACGGCCTTCCCTACAGCCAATTCTTACGGATCAGAAGAAATTGTAAAGGGCGCAAAGATCATTTTCAAGAAACTAATCGCCAGAGGAGATCCCAAACGCCTTGTCTCAAGAGCTCCCAAGAGGGCTTGGTATTGCCACAGGGAACACCTCCTGACCCCCAGCCTAAAAAACCTATGAAAAGAATCCCATTTGTATCCAAGTTTAGCCCATGTAGTAATCAAGTTTCCAAAATCATAAAGAAAAACTGGACAATATTACGTCCTTTTCAACCTTTCAAGGATACACCACTCTTCTCATACCAAGGGGGAGACAATCTAGCATCACGCCTGGTACACGCCATCTCATGGCCAGAGAAATCAACTGATAAACACACCATCACTGCCTCCTGGGGCTTGCCGCCAGTGTTTGGACACTACAAATGCCAAAACTGCAATGTTTGTGACCTCACTACAAACACCAAAGAATTTAATTTCAACAACAGAACCCACAAACTGAGAAACCACACAAACTGTAGATCACAAAACGTTGTCTACGCAATCCAATGTCCTTGCAATTTGATCTATGTAGGCCAGACTACCCAGATTGTCAAGAACAGAATTATGCAGCACAAGAGCCGCATCAATTGCAAAGTCGTGACTGCCCCATTAGTCTCACACTTCTTGGAGAAGAACCATCAAGATACAGATACCAGCTGGCAAGTGATAGAACAACCCACCCTACCAACAAGAGGCGGAGACATCAAAACCCCCTAAACAGATGCGAGTGTAAATGGATAACCTTATGTGACTCAGTGAATCAGTGCCTTAACACCATAGACGAATGAAACAGTACCATTTCCATTTAACCTGACTGTGATCCTGCAGACACTTTCCACCCTACACAAATGTTTCAGACATGTCTACCATAAATGCACGATGACTCTATCTGTGCTTTCCCTAACTATACTTTTCTGCATCGTTCTCCCTCTATAGACCTTGTTTTCCACCATTCATGTTTCCCCTCCGTTCTACCATACATGCATGATGACTCTAACGATGGCTTTCCTAATTATACATGTCTGCATCTCTCTCCCTCTATATACATGCCTTCTGACTATGCATTTAGGGGCCGATTAGGATGGCGGTGAATCCGCATCCTCCGGGCCGGCGGAAGCCACCGCCGGCCTGGAGGTTGCGGAGTCAAAGCCGCGGACATTGGAAACGCCCACCACCACATTAGGATGGCGGTGGGATCAGCGGCGGATGGCAAGTCCGTCCGCCGCTGATCTGCGGTGTATGCAGGCAATTATGGTGGCGGTGTCTGTAAGACACCGCCAGCCAAATTAGGATGCAGGCTGAAACATGCTGTTCCACAGCGGCTTTTCCGCCGTGGAAAAGCATGTGGTCTTTTGTGTTTGGGGGCCCGTTGTGGGCCGCCAGGGTTTCGGGGGGTGGGGGGTGCACATGGGGGGTACCTATGGTACCCCCCCTGCATTTACATGCACGAAGCGGCAGGCACCACGTGGTGCCTGCCGCTTTGTGCATGTAAATGCAAAGCATGCATTTTTAACCTTGCGGCAAGTGCTGCTTCAAGCAGCACCCACCGCAAGGTTAAAGATACGGGATGTGACCGCCAGGGTGGCGGTCACATCCTAATTGGTATGGAGGAACCACCCCTGCGGTCGGGGCTGCCCCTGCGAACGGTCCCTCCACTTCGGGGGTGGCAGACGGACGCAGGTCCGTCCACCATCCTAATAGGCTTCCAAGTTATTCTTTTGCATTTATGTACCATGCATGCTTGTTATTGCCCGTATGTCAATATGCTTTCACACAGACATGTCCTTTGTCCCTCCCCCCCACTTGATTCACTCAAAGTTCCTTCTGTTTTTATTCCACTGAGATACAGTCCTGAGATGCCCTCGTGGGACTACACTACACTCTGTTATCCAGGCTTAATTTGTCCCTTATGCTCCGTGTACAAATTGCAATTACAGAACCAACCAAATGTTCATGACCTTTATTACTACACTGGTTAGTATCATGAATCTCCTGGCTCGTTTCCCATCCACGCTAATCAATTGTTCCTATGCTCCCTGTACAAATTGGTATTACATGCCCTTTTTCCTGTTCTTGACCTTCTTTACTACACGGTCACGCCGTCTCCAATGTCCTTAGATCCGGCTGCTAATCTACTATTGGTAGCAACACCTCATTTTGCCCTGATGTAATTCGCACAATCGTATACAGTTACCATTTGTTTTTAGATGCCTACTATCCATGGATATTTATTACCGATACGCCCACTGCCCCGTCCTTCCTCGTTATGCAGCCTATCTGGCGCTTCTGTCATGCTAGGCCGTCCCCTCCACCACACACGTGACGCGGCCAGTCCCCTCCTGGAAGTCCTTTACTTCCTGATTCCCAGTCGTTGCCTTGACTACGCACGTACCAGTTCGATCTCGGCCTTCTCCCACGATACCATTATGCCTGTTTTTCCAGCCCTTCGTAACCCCCACCCTCCACCCCTCTTTTTTATATCCATTTAGATTTATTCTCCTGACTCCGATGACTTCTTGGATCGATCACGTCATCGTTGCCCAAGGTTGAGCGGCCACGGCCTTGACGATTTCGCGTCCAGGTTAGTTCCCGCCTAGTCGCGTCCTTGCCCCGCTGTCGTACCGCCACCTCCAGTCACCCACCACCTGTTTTTCTCCCCTTGCAGGCCAGCACTGATCACCCTGATGGTGTCCTTCCCCGTAATCCCCATGGACCGCATCAATCATCCTACAGGTACTCCTTCCCTCCATATTGTACTTGGCCAGCGATTCTCCCATCCGCCCATCCCTCTCCCCGGTCTTCCCCTTGTTCCTGCCCCCCCCTTTCTGCCTTCATGCTTTTCCCCGCTGCCCGCGATGCACACGCTTCGCGCTTTCGCTACCCCCGTACCCTGTTCAGACTCTAGCTTAATTCCTGATTACTCTTATGTTAATGTTAATGTTAATGTTATTTGGCATTTATTAAGCGCTCGTACGTCCGGGGGCTTCATGGCACTGTAGGGAGGAACAAGGCGCGACCGTCAATTGGTGGAGATGAAGCAGCTCAGTGATGCGTCTGAGAGAAGAGCCAGGTCTTCAGGGAGTGTCTAAAGCTGAGGATGTTATCACTAAGTTTTAGATGAAGGGGAAGAGAGTTCCAGAAGGCAGCTGCAAGGTGGTCAAAGCAGCTGCCTCCGAGACGCTTCTTCTTATACGGAGGAACAGTCAGAAGGGATTTATGGGTAGACCGGAGGTTGCGGGAGGGGCAGTATCTTTTAAATAAGTCTCTAATGAATAGAGGACCAGTGTCATGTAAAGACTTAAAAAGGATGCACCCGGCTTTGAAGGCCACGCGTTGCTCAACCGGTAGCCAGTGAAGCTGTTTCAGGCCAGGTCTGACTGATTGCCTCCTGGGGATATTCAAAAGAAGTCTGGCTGCCTGGTTTTGAACCAGCTGGAGGCGTTTGAGCTCTCCAATTTGGAGCCCAAGGTATAGACTGTTGGAAAAGTCCAATCTGGACAAAACCAGGGAGATGACGATCTGAGTGAGGGCAGCTGAGGAGAAGAAGCAGGCATTTTTTTTTATTTTCTTCAACTGAAAAAAGCTGGAAGACACAACTGCTCCAACCTGTTTTTTCAGGGAGAGATCCTCGCTGATAAAGATGCCAAGGCTCTTAACCGAGGATGACTTGGATGGGGGGGCGCCCATGCAGGAGGGCCAGAAACTGGGATTCCAACTGAGTGTGCTCTGTCCAGGCAAGACCAGTTCGGTCTTGCCTGGGTTAAGTTTCAAATGATTGCAGCTCATCCAGCTCGGAATGTGGGACATGGTGTTTTGAAATTCTACCACAGAGTCCTTGGTGTTCAAAGGAAAGATGAGCTGCAAATCATCGGCGTAATTGAAAATGGTTACCTTAGCATTCCTGAGGGAGTATAGAAGAGGGCGTAGGTACAAATTAAAAAGCAGGGGAGATAACGAGGAGCCTTGAGGTACTCCACAGATGGTAGATATGGTAGGAGCCGTGAAGGAGCCCAATCGGACCGATTGAGTTCGGTCAGTGATGAATGAACGGATCCAGCTCAGCGCAGGGCCCCTGAGGCCTGCCTGCTCGACACGGTCGACCAAGATGTTATAGTCGACCGTGTCGAATGCAGCAGAGAGGTCCAGTAGCACCAGAGCCTGATGGATCCCTTCATCCGCGGTCCGCCTCAGAGTATTCTGCACCGAGAGAATGACCGCCTCAGTAGAATGGCAAGGGCGGAAACCAGCCTGATTAGGTGCAAGATACTCTGATTTTTCCACAAATGTGGAGATACTGTCACAAACATGAGACTCCAGAAGTTTGGCACAGTATGGCAACAGAGATATGGGTCTGTAATTGAGCGGGTCTAGCGGGTTGGCTCCTGCCTTTTTTATAAGGGGAATAAGGAGGGCTTTTTTAAAGTTATTTGGGACTTTACCCTGAGTAAGTGATCCGTTCAGCATGGAAAGTAGGCCCCCGGGGATGCTGGTACCCACTTCTTTCAGAATGTGAGGGGGGCAGATGTCATCAGGGGAACCGGATTTAACCTTAGTAAGGAGTTTGGATAGGTTGGCACTTTCGATAGGGGGATAGGAGTCCAGGGTAGCAGAGTTATAAAAGGTGTCAGCAAAAAGAAGGGGAGGCTGTGTGGTAGGAATATTTTGTTTAATGGTACAGATTTTATTGAAGAAAAAGGAGTTTAGTGAATTGCAAAGTTCCTGAGTGGGGACTGTCGGAAGGGAGGTTCTGTCACTGGTGCTGAGATCTTCCACAATATTGAACAATTCTCTAGATTTATTAGGAGCCTTGAGAATTTTTTCCGAAAAATAGTTGGTTTTGTGTTTTAAAATAAGCTTTTGGTAGTCCTTACGAGCCTTGCAATAATTAGCCCTATCTTGTTCTAAATAGGCTATTCGCCACTTTCGCTCCAATTGACGGACTTCGAGTTTAAGGGTTTTCCCTCCATGCTCTAAGCTACTCCCCCCTCCTACACCTCTGCCTCCTTTCGGCTTACAACTAGTCCGATTCTCCAGCCGTCCACAGTTGCCCACGTTGTGTCCCTACACCGTTCCTTCATTCCAGGTACCTAACGGACCCACCTATTGGCACCATATTCACCTTCTGCAAGGTTGGTTATGATTTCCCTTAGGCCCAGGGTTATTGTTTCTAACTGGCTTTCAAGAAGGGCGAGATGATGCTCCATGTTTATCGAGGGGGGGTGGGGGTGGCTTGGACAGGGACGTCCTGGGAGGGGGTGTGTATGTGAGTGTATTGCGGCCTATTGGTGATTGTGCTGTCTTTGTATGGGACCGTGGGAGGGGGACAGTGAGTCATGTTGTGATTTCCCCATTCTGTTGCCCAAGGCTGGAGTGAGGTAGCTAGAGGTCAATGATTGTAGGAGAGGGTCATTCCTGGATTTGGGATTGGGGTGATCAGGTGAAGGAGGGTGATGGTGACCCTTGGCAGGGAGTTGAAGGTCCTGATTCAAGGCGGCGGAGGTGCGGGTGGTGACACGAGGAAGGAGGGTGATAGTTCTGGCACAGGGGGGCGGGAATGGATGGTTGGCTCTCCTGGCTAGGCAGGCTGGCAGAGATGTGGGAATGGTGGATCGGCTCTCCTGGTGAGGTAGGCTAGCCGAGGGTATGGAGTAGGGCAGCAAAGGTAAGGGCGTGTGCAAGGGGGCAATTCTCAGCGAGGAGAAGAGGGAGTTGAAGGCCTCTAGATTCCCATTGTTGGATTGTATCAATACTGAGACGTTTGTGTAAATGGTCACAAAAGTGTTCCCGCTCCATTAAGTTTGAGTTAAGTTTGAAGGAGCTGGACAGCCAGGCCAAGCAGGTAGATTTTAGTTCAAATGGTGGCAGCATGCAGCCAGTGCAGTCTGGCTGGAAGTTACACATTCCAAAGGATCTGGTGCCGAATTTCAAGAAGGGAAATTACATATATGTTTGGTTTTCAGTTTATGAGGCAGCACTCCACATGAATGAGGTCCCTGGTGCCCAGTTGGGAGGGGTCTGTGGAAACACTTTGAGGTAGAGCGGAGGGATACTTGGACAGCCCAAGGGAACTTCTCAAACTTCACTTACACTACCATGAAGGAGGCTTTGTGTACCGGGTATGGGCTCCCCCCTGAGCGGTATGAGGAGAAGTGTAGGTATTTTAAGAAAACTGATTCTAATGCTTTGTTGCAATGTGTTAATCTTTTTTGCAGAGTATTGTATGGTTGGATAAAGGGCAGCCAGGCAACTGACTGTCAGGGGTTGTACAATTTGATTGCGTGGGAGCACTTGTATAGTATTTGTTTGCCAGAGTTTCCCCAGTATCTGATGGATAGCAAGCTGACTGAACCCAGGAAGCTTGCTCAGAAGGCGGACCGCTGTTTGAGTACCAAGGTCCACAAAGGGGTATGGGGGAGACTCAGCCAAGGATGGACATGGTCCCCAGCAGAGTGTGGGAGGGGCAAGGGTAAACAGAAGGCGTTCTCTAAAGGACCCCCCTCTAGATCCCAGGGTAAAGGTTTCTATCCCCTCAGTGGGAAGAAACTTTGGATCTCTATCGGGAAGCCTGCAGAGAAGAGTCCCCATAAGTGTTTTGCATGTGGTCAGGAAGGTCACTTGTGGTGGGACCACACGTGTTCCAAGAGCACGCCGGCAACCGCTGGTGCGCATTCACATGGGTTGGTTTATTTTGTGCTTGGGGAAGATTTGGTCCCAGTGGATGGGTGGGAGCCAGCTGAGATGCTCTAGTCTCACTAGGGACAGTGATATGGCCTAGGGGACCCTTGTGCCTGAACCCAGTAAGAAATACAAGTAGTGGGTCACAATCAATGGACGGAAGGGGAGGCTCTGAGAGAAACTGGAGCCAGTGTGACATCTGTCAGGTTTCAATTGGCGTTTGAGGAGCAGGTGATCCACAATGTACTTCACCCTGTAGTTGCAGCAGATAACTCTGAGCACCTGTGTAGGGTGGCACAGGTTCTTTTAGAATGGGGGTGGAGGGCCTCAGGTACCTTGGGAGGAGTTGTGAGTCCAACCAGGCCTGTTAACTGTCTGCCTGTCAGTGACCTGGAGAGTTAACCTTGTGAGAGCATGTGTAGGGGGCGCTGAAGTTCCCACAGTCCGGAAGGAGGCTGACCTTGAGGGGGATGCCCCAGAACTTACAGGGGAGCAAGTGGCCAAACTGTGAGACTTACCTGAGCTTCCCAATTGGCAGCAGGAAGGGGGTCCCACCAGGGAGGAGTTCTGCAAGTAGCAGATGGAATGCCCTACTCTTGTTGGTTTGTGGCAGCAGGCTGCCGACCAAGCAGCTGGTGATCAGTCGGATCACATTGTCTGTACTGGGAGAACGGTGTCCTGTACAGTGAGCCGAAGTTGCTGAGCTTGGGTTAGCCTGTGTGCTGGTGGTACCCCAGCTTACTGGGTTGGGCTCATGATGAACCTTTGGCAGGACATTTGGGACATGCCAAAACATGCCAAAACCTTTGACAGTATTGTCACCCACTTCTTTTGGCCCCAAATGCAAAGGTACTCTGATGCACATTGTAGGTCTTACCAAACTTGCCGGGCAAGTGGTAAGAGTGGGAGGAAAGCTTGGGCTCCTCTCCAACCTTTTCCTGTGGTGACTACCCCTTTCAAGAAGGTGATAATTACCATTATGGGCCCCCAAGACAGCCCTAGGCAACAGGCACATCCTTGTCTTGGAGGCCCATGCTACCTGGTACACAAAGCCTATCCTTTTCAGGGCAATGACTGCCCTTGTTGTGAGCCGGGCATTGGTGGGGATTTTTCTCTGTGTGGCTTTTACCCGGAGAGGTGGTATCTGAACGGGTCAACTTCATATCCAAGTATATGATGTCTCTGTGGGAGGTGTATAGTGTAATCTACAAGTTAACCATGCCTTCCCACTCCCACGGTAATGAGTTGGTTGAGAGATTCAACCAAACCTTTAAAGGCATGATTAAGGGTCTGGCAGAACCCTTGAGGTGTTTTCTCTTTGCTTGCTGGGAGGTATTGCAGAAATCCTTAGGGTTCTGCCCCTTTGAATTGCTGTATGGCCATCCTGTAAGAGGACCTCTTAGTCTGTTGAAAAAAGGCTGGGGGAAAGCCCCATGTAAACCTCCCAAGAAAGTATTTAGCTACATACTGGCCTTCAGAAACCAGACTGCTCGCTTCAGTAAACTCACTCAGGAGAACCTGAAAGCAAGGCAAACACAAGAAGATGATGGACGGAGCACTGAAACTTTTCAGGCATTCACCCCCAGTTACAGATCCAGGTTGAATCCATCATTGTTCTTTAGCTCACTTTGCCACCTCAGTTCAAACCTAGCGATATGCAAATCAGTCTTGACCCTGTGCCTCATGGGAACAGTCCAGCCCGACCTGCCAAGCCAGGTCTTCCCTGAACCGGAAACACGTATTCTGGGACTGGTTGCAGGGTAACACCCCATATAAGCCAGGCTAGCTTGAGTACAGTGGCAAAGTAAGCAAGGGACCCACGTCTGGGCATACCCTGCCAATGTAGGGCAAACAAAGCAAACACAAGGAGATGATGGATGGAGCACTGAAACTTTGTCAGACAGGCGCTGAAACTTTCTCAGACACTCACCCCAAGTCACGGATCTGGGTTGAATCCATTATTGTTCTTTAGCTGGGTGAAGTGAGCTAAAGAACAATGATGATCATGACACATCTTGGGACCGCAGCTGAAGAAATCAATGTAGTGCCTGTTTGCCACCACTGCATTGACCACCAGCACGTCCCAGATGTCAACGCATCACACCTGTGCACTATGCAATCCTGATGCAGCGCCCACAGACCAGAACCACCTCGCTCGCTACAGCAAGTGACAAAGGAAGCAGACTCTCCAGCTGACACACTGATCGAAAGCTGTCCTCCTCTGCTGAGATTCCAGCTGCAGTGTTTCTGACTCCCCTTGCAGGGTGTTGGGAAATCGAGTCCAAGACAGAGATACCAAACCTCCTTTATTATAAGGTATGAAGCTGATTAGAACCTAGAGAAACCTTTGGCAAATTCTTGGCAAAACTAAACCTATGCTAAAAACCATACTTACTTCTTCACACGTACTAGACTTAGGTTAGGTACATTGGGGTAGGCGTATTTTAGAAGCACCAGTTGAGTATTTTAGACTGTGTTATTAATGTATGGATTTTTATATGGCTTAGAAACCATGCAATGCTATTATAGTATTATTTTATATTACTGTTCACGCTGTACGCATTATACTTTGCATTCTGTCTAACGATTGTAGCAATTCACCTCTCTTGCATGAGAAAGAAGACTGTTCCATAAACCCTTTTATTGAAACATCCGTCACTCTATTTTTCTCTGCAACTCTGTAGAAACAAAGCATGCACGATTTACTGAGTAAAATAGTTATCTATTGTTTCCACGACTCTGAAGATATTTGGTACAGTTCTAGGGAAACAAAGTTGTCATGTTTATGCGGTTGTCAGAAACTAATCCCTTCTTGTGTATTCGAGAAAGTTTCTAGTGACGTCTGAGCTAGCTGGCACTCACAATTAAGTTTAGTTTATTCGATAGAGACATACTGACCTAAGTCCTATGTCATATCTATAGGGTTTATTTTTCCAATACGCAGAGCCTATTGGGAATATAGGAACTACACTACAAATGTGAATCTCAATATCACTGCTAAGAGTTTGTGGTAAGACCAAGCCACGGTCTAGAATTCCTCCCTCACGATACCTAGATGGGAATTCTAGTGTATGAGCACCAAACACCAGCAGTGGTCCCTGCTTAGGATCCTGTGAAACATACCCCTGGCAGCAATCTGACTTCTGACCTAAAGTAGGTTGGTCCTCCAGTTTCCATTTGGGTAAGGGGGTTTGCACTGGGCATGTATGATCTCCTTGGGGACCAGGAACAAAACATGCACCCTCCAAGGACACTGCAAGTTGCAATTGGCACTTACCCCCTGCACTAGCAAGATTCTAACTTCTAATCCCTTCATGAACCACTAAGGCAAAGTCTGAGCTCTGTATATACGCACACCAGAGAGAGGCCGATTAGTGTAGTCAATTGCCATACAAGATAAAAACACAGTACGACAGACTGAGAAAATATTTGAAAGGCTATTAAGTATAAGAACTCTGATATCCAAACCTAAAGGTGTGTAGTAGTAGTCTAAACATACTACGTGAGCCAAATTTACAGTTTGGGTTCTGACTGCAAAGGGGATGGGATTGGAATACAAGTCCAGAATGCACCAAGGGTTGCTCTGCGTATGAGTCAAGAAGACTGTAAAAGAAGGCCCAAGGCTCAGAGACAGGGATTCTAGAACTGCATTAGATTCAACCACTACTGGCATTCACATACTCCTGAGTACCCTCAATGAATTTTGTAGATGCCCTAATCTATAACATTGATTGTGTGGCATTGTGCTTCTAGTAGGATACAGTACTTCCTCTTGTTAAGACAAAGCACTGGTTGGACATTGATATGTTGCATGGTCTCAGCTATGCAACAATGAGGATCAAGTGCTAAATGGGTGTACTTGGTAGTCAGTATTGTAGACTACAGCAGTTACCTTCTCTGCGTGGTCTTATTCTGGACCTTATTTTTATTGATATTAAGAGTCTGTGCACTCTGACATTGCTACTGAGTGCCAGAGTGAGTGTACCCCGGTCCAAACATTGTACAGTAACATAGGGTTTTACCTAATTGATGTATGTACTCCTCCAGTTGTAAGATGAAATTATACTTGTGACGTGGAAATTCAATTCCATATGTTGAACTGCAGTGTGTATTTACACCATTCGAATATTGACCAAATTATATGGCTATATGGATGATCATTGTGCTGTATGGGGTCTAGTTTAAAAGCACTCCTGTGATGCATAGAAAGGAATAGTGCCTTTGCCATGTAGAAAAACAAAAACCTATATTAATATACTAAGTCATCCCTAACATGTTCATTGTAAGGCCACGTGGTTGGGTGCGCAATATATAAAGAGTGGCACAATAGTATGTCTTTACAGTGACTAGATATCCTTAAGTTTTCATTGTTTAGATTCAACTGGATTCTCCATGTACAGGTACATGAAGGTATAATTAAAATGTGAATTCACTTGTGAACTTTCTGGCAAAATGATTGAAAGTTATTTTTTACTCAGTTATAAAAAATCTAATGTTATGGTTAAAGTACATTTTTTTGATCATTTTAGTAAAAAAGTTATGTAATAATAAGGTATTTTGCGCTTACTGTGCCAAAAGTGGTGTAATACCAGTTTTCATCCAATTTTTACAGGTCCAGTACACATTGCTGACTGGAGTTAATAACCCTGCTCTCCAGAGAGCAATAGCCTGGCCTTCAAACCCAGTAAGGCGGGAACATTGTCAAGAACTGACCACTTATTTGTGATTAGTTGTTTTGGAGGATGCAGGAGCAGTTGGTAAAACAGAGGACAGCTGTCACACTACTTCTTTTAATTTTAAGATAACAAATGGGGCAGATGGGATCTGTTCTCCCTTATGCCAGAGCCTTCCTAGACTCTCTGCCCCTAGTCCTACAAGAAGGAAAACCAGTTATTGAACCTGACAGAAGGAGGAGTCCTCATCTAAAGAAAGAAGTGGTTTAGGGAGAATCAGATTACCTTTTGATGGAAGAAGGGGTTAGAAATTTTGGATTTAGGGCTTGTGGGGTTTTTTTACAGTAAAGCAAAGAGGAAGTGATGCAAAAAAGAGGTGAACCTAGGATGAGAAAGTAGATAAGATTAGCGTAGAAAGAAATCTCCACTCACTGACTATTGCACAGAATAATATTGGCACCTCATCACCACCTCTTCAGAAAATTGCTGGAATTCTGCTGATTTACCTAATTACTGATTACATATAGGGACTAGAACTGCTTTCCAGGGATCAGGCCGCTGACCTCCTGTTTGCCTACTCAAGAGGCACAAAAAGCCAAGTGGAACCAGCTGACCGCAGAGGACTAGACCCTGAAGGCTCCCTGGCTGGAGAAAGCCCTGGTACTTAGAAGCCTGCCCAGAAGATCTGTTTCAGTGGTTCTTAAGCTGTGGTCCGAGGACCGCTGGGATGTGTGAACACTACTCAGTGGGTCTGTGACAGTTTAGAACATTAAATAATATTAATAAATTAATAAAGTGTATATTATTAAAGAAGCAAAATATAAATTTGGAAATGTTTAAACGTTCTGTAAATGTGAATGAATGTGAAATTGCAGGTCAAAAATTAAGTTAGCATCCTTGAATTGATTCGTGGAAACAATCCAAGTGCATCAAACATGTTATAGTATGGACGATGAGTAAATATAATACAGCTCCAACATTCCCATTAATTTATTTATTTTGATTTATTTTGTTTGTTTGTGAATTAAATACACTTTTTTTTATCAATGGTGTATTTCTTTGATGAATGCTTGTTTCTTTTTTCGTGTGGATTGTTTTGTGATTCAAATAATCGAAAATACTTACTCAGGATTCCCCAACTTTCAGTAATAAATCAGTAGGGTCCCCGGATTCCAATATTGATTCTGATAGAGCGCCATGTTATTTTGAAAATTGTAGGGGTGCACCATAATCCTGAGTAGTCAGCACCCACATATTTAGAGAACCATGTTATTGTGTAACTTTAAATTGTAGTACTAGGCCGGGGATCAGTGCAATATGTAGATGTGTGCTTATATTGTTTAAAGAACTAATGTAGTGCCAGATTCAAGAATATGCCTTAAGTAATGAAGAAATTATTGTTTTGTGGTTACAATTGTTGCATGAGAATTGAACGTGCCATATTAAAGTTGCATGTGTAGGCTGCCTATAAGGAAAATGTGATGCTTTAACATGAGTTTAATGACTTGCTAATAATGAAATGTAATGTTAGGATCGACTAATGAAATGCTTATGTTGCTGTATTAGAAATGCATTTAAAAAGTGTAAAGGCCTGAGACATGAAAACCCCAGCAGAGGCCTAGTTGTCGTTTTCTTAGCACAACTAGATAAGTAAAGTGTAATATTATCCCTTGGGAAACGGCTCCTTTTCACAGTTGAATACGAAATGTAACTCAGAGCCTGTGTAAGATTGTTCCTCATGCATTTCTTTTGCAGGTTCAAGGCCATGTAGCTCGTTAGGTAGAATGAGCCATAGTTTAGAATTTAGGCTGGTAGGAGTAAGGACGAAGGGAGTCTACAGGAATGTGAAGATGCAACATTTGGCGGAGAAGGTGCCTGGGACCCAAGGACACAGCAACAGTTTTTGTAAGAATACGAATCAGTTGCCAGTTTTCGGTAGACAATTACACGACTGTGGACGTACAGTCAGACTGTGGACGTACAGTCAGTGAAGTAATTGCTTGGACGTACAGGTGATTATTTCAGTGTATGCATGGGATGTATGCATGAGGGAAAAGCAAAGTGGAAAGGATGGGAACTGCTGCGAGCGGGGGAAAAGTGACATCAGAAGGTGCCACGCTGTGATAGAGCGGTTGGTGTGAAGCTGTGCTGGGATTGGTGGATTGTCGTCAGGAAGTAAACAGGCGCTGCGAAAAGAGAAACCCTGGTTTCATCATGAAATGTTTTAAGGTTTTACGAGATTTGTTCAAAAAAGAAAAGAAATTAGAGCCCCAGGGCTGGGGGTGGGGGGGCGGAATAGGCTCCACCTGAGGACACTCCAGCTCATTACATGGTTACGAATGTGGGCTTGCACACTATACTGTGGCTTGAGAACTGGTGCAAAATGACTGACGCAAATGAGAAATAGACCTTTCCCAGATATGGAACTTTTAGATTAGAAGTGTTATACCAATTGAAATCGATGATGGCTTCTTTGCGACCTTTGCCTAGACCAACACAGTTTGAAGCGCTGAATGCGTGGATTTGGGCGGCACACAAATGAAACAAGGACAGGAGACAGGAACGAGTGAAGAGGTCAGTCAGGGCATTTCAGGATGCGAGATGGTAAGCGTTGGAAAAGAGATGGAGAGTACAGATGATTGAGGGGGATAAGTTGTATCCACTGTTGGTTAAGTCAAGGGATGCGCAGAAAAAGAAAGCGGAGGATGACGACAGTTATACCGACGATGATAGAAGGATGTTATCAGAGAGACTACCTCTGTGCAATCCGGAGTCAGAGGGGGACAGATCAGATGGAAAAGAGATGGAGAGTACAGATGATTGAGAGGGATAAGTTGTATCCACTGTTGGTTTAGTCAAGGGATGCACAGAAAAAGAAAGCTGAGGATGACGACAGTGATACCGACGATGATAGAAGGATGTTATCAGAGAGACCACCTCCGTACAATCCGTAGTCAGAGGGGGACAGATCAGCTCCAATAGAGGGAACTAAGGGACCACAAGCCCCACTGTGTTCTGAAGTAGTTGGAAAACTCTCAATGGGGGAAATTCAGAATGCAGAAAGTGTCAATTCCCAGACGTTACCGGATGCTCTTAGGGTACCGGTTACCATTGGTTCCATAGTGTCAGTGTATAATCCGGAGCAGGTGAGGAATGAAACCCATCACAGACCGGAATGGAAGGGAGTGCTGGCTTTGGAGGGAACAGTGTAGTGAATGAGTTGGTTCCATCAGTGAGGCCTGTAGAGTCGAGCACACCGTTGCCGGCTACAGCAGATTTGTCATGAGGACAGATGGATCTGAGAGGACCAAGACCGAAATCCCTGAGAGAATTGAGGTCAAATTTGAGAACATGGGAGTCGATTGAAGGGACTCTGAGTGACAGTCAAAGGGAGGACTGGGATCATAGGAGTGCCGGGAATAGAGTGGCTTTAAGGGACACATTTGAAGTAAACAGGTACAGAGAACAGGACGATGACTGCAGAGAGTCGGGTGGTACATCGAGTCGAGGCACTCTTAAGACAGCAATAAGGGCAAAGAGGTTAGATGCGATGCGATTGAAAGCAGAAGTGGACAAGATTTTTGAAGGGAACTTGCCTCTAGAGAGAGTGGAACTCTATGAGCCAGACGAGTTGTTGTTCGTGGCAAAGGATGTGACTCGCAAAGCAAGGTCGGCACATGAAAAACAAACTGAATTGGCGAACAGGTATGGGGTGGACTTGTCTAATACTAAAATGTTGCAGGGTGGTCACCTGTTACAGTATACTGACCAAGATTTGGATGAAAAGAGGGTAATTGGACTGAAGACCCACATCAGAGAACTGATTATAGGGATACGAGCATGGAATAGGCTTGATAAGTGAGAAGAAAGATGGTCCAAGAAAGAGAGTGTTAAGAGAAATGCGGCAGAGACACCGCCTCCGTGAGGGGGAGTGCAAGGAATTGGGAGTTTCCCTTTACGAGAGGTAGCTAGCGGAGGGTATATACACGTGCCCTGGAGTAGAGGAAATTTGGCGACATTCACAAATGACTTCCCAAAACTGAGAGAGAGTCCAGTTGAGTGGTACAAGCAGTTTGAGAGGTTTGTCAAGATTTCGAAGGTGTTGTGGATTGATTTGAATACATTGTTTGACATTGTGGTACCGAGTGACTTGTGGGTAGCATGTAAGGTTGCCGTTGAATGGCCCACCCTTTGAGCCGGGCAGCGATGTTGTTACTAATGGCCCATCACCCCTTGGTATGAAGAAGTATGAACAGGTGATCACGTGGTTGAAATCTAAGGTACCGCAACAGGACATTGATTGGGTAAAAATAGATCGAACAGTTCAGGAACCAAAGGAGACAGTGCATGAATACTATGAAAGGTTGTTACAAGTCTTTAAGCAGTACAGAGGGTTGTATGTAATGGATCCTGGGTATATAGAACAGGTTGAATCAAAATTTGTTCCAGGGTTGAGACCAGAGATTTGTATTATGATCCAGCAGCATTTGATTTGTAGGGAGAATAAGCTGCTGGATGAAATATTGAGGTATGCTAGACGTTGCAGTGATGAGGTTGATTCAAAGCATAAGAAACCAGGGATAAACTGATGCTGGTCCAGATGCAAGCTGCTGATAAGGGAGGCCAAGTACAGTCAGGTGGAGGTACTCTGGGAAGGAAACAGAATGGTCAGAATAAGACAAAGGGAAGTACAGACGATTCTAGGCCAAGAGTAGATCTGGCAACCCTGAAAAAGACTACTGAGTGTCATCAGTGTCATCAGATTGGACATTGGAGATGCGAGTGTCCCTTGAATTCTGCAAATCTGATACAGCAGGAAAATGAAGTAGTGCAGGTATAAGAGGCCGAGGTGACAAAGACAAAGGTGAAGTCAAAGTCGATAAAAGGGGGACTTCGGCTCCGCGAGTACAGGTTCCCCTGCCTCCGAGGATCCTGATAGGGACTCGGACTTACCAGCAGAGGCCTCTTTTTGATGACAGCGACATTTGTTATCTGGGCCCATTGGCATGATGGTGCCGGAGGGGGGAGGAAGACTGCACTTTTGGGGCAGTCTTGGAGGTAGACCAGAGGGGACCATTTGTGGAAGCTGCTGTTGATGGTCACCCTACCACCTTTTTGGTTGATACTGGTGATACCCGTTCTACTGTAAGATCCGCAGTAGTCCCCAACCTACCCCTCTCAGGACAATGCATTCAAGGTGTAGGTGTTGCGAACAAGAAAATAACAAGGTTTGAGATCAGGAGAAGAATGTGTAGATCAATGCAGGTTGTGTGAAAGGGGATGTGGATATTTGGGTCTCAAGTGATGGAAGGGCGGTGTTGCCGGATGAGTTGCCGAACCCGATGGCAAGACAGATTCATAGTATGGTACATCTGGGGGGAGATGCTATGGTGCGAGTGTTCCAACAAATGTGGTACAATCCGCGATTTCGTGCTGTGGCAGAAGCTGTGTGTCAGTGTTACATGTCAGCAAATTAACGCTGGAAAGAAAACTGTGGTCACAATGAGTCACATGGGGAGGTCCAGGGGACCTTTCAACAGGATGTAATTGGATTTCATCGAAATGCCTAGGTGTAACGGGTTGAGGTACATTTTGGTTGTGGTGTGTGTGTTTTCAAGGTGGGTGGAGGCTTACCCTACTCGTAGGTGTGATACACTCACTGTAGCAAAGCTGTTGTTGAGGGAACTTGTGCCTAGGTTTGGGATTCCGACCTCTTTGGAATCGGACAGGGGAACGCATTTCCATAGCGAAATAATGAAGATGCTCCGTACAGCATTGCAAGTTGATCAAAGACTCCATTGTAGTTATCGTCCAGAGGCTTCTGGGATAGTAGAGCAAATCAATGGGACTTTGAAAGCTCGAATGGGAAAAGCGTGTTCATGTACGTCTCTGAAGTGGCCTGATGCTTTGCCATTGGGGTTGATGAGTATGCGCAGTACCCCAGACAGGAGAACAGGTCTTTCACCTCATGAGATACTGATGGGGAGGGCTATAAGGTTACCAGCGGTTCCATCAACAGCTCTAATTAGCATCACTGATGATCTGATCCTTGATTATTCAAAGGGACTAGCTGACGTCATCCGTTCTGTGTCCCATCAGGTGCAGGCTGCTGTGGTTCCAGCTGCAAGCGATCTCTGTCATGACCTAAGTCCTGGGGACTGGGTGCTGGTTCGAGAAAGAGCGGCTTTGATGTTCATTGGAGAGGCCCATATCAAGTTATCCTAGTGACGAACACTACAGAGAAATGTGGAGGATTGGCAAACTGGGTGCATGCCTCTCACAAACATCGAGTTTCAGCACCCTTAAAAGAAACAGCTCCTCTCCCTAATGAAAATCCAGCTGAAGTCGCAGGGCCACAGGAGGGGACAAGCTAAGCCGTGAAGGCATCTTAAAAAGCTGGTTGCTCACTTGACCAAGCTGAGGAGGGTAACGACAACAACAACACTGAAACTGCCTTCGAAAGGGGAAGTTGCTTTGAAAGTGATCCAGGGTCAGACTCAGCTGAGAGAAGTTCTGAGCAGGGTGAGCAAAGAAAAAGCCAGACAAGCAGAACTGAAGAACAGTGGCCAGAGAGACAGAGGTGACTGCATTTGAGATTGGTCTCCGAGAGGGATCTTGCCCCAGTGTCTGAAGAGTCAGAGTCAGATGAAGACGGGGAAGAGCAAGCTTGTGGGGGTCTGAGGAGATCAAGATGAAAGAGAGTGCCTTGCCGAAGGTACGTGGCTCTAGAGTGGCCATATGTTGTGACTGATGCCAGGAGTGCTGAGATCAGGGAGGGTGAGGGCAGTGACAGTGATTAGTACCAGCCCTAATGTGAAGTTGGATGTGGTGTTGTTAGTACCAGGACTTGAAATTGAGGGAGTGCTGAGCATCACAGTTCCAAACCCTCCAATTCTGAGCAGAATTTGCAACTTGATCCTGAATAGACTGATTTTCCCTACCTTTGGAACTGAAATACCATCTCATGAATCTATTGTTATCCGCCTTGAACTTTTGCCGCATGTTCTAGAAGCTGTTGGAGCAAATCTTATTCTGGATTGAAAAGACTTTGTTGTAAATAAACTGGATTAAATAACCTAGGACCGAGTGGAAGAAGAAGAATTTAGGGGCTTTCCACAGAGGACGGAGCAGGGTTAAGGTTGTCTTTTGCTTGCTGTAAATAAGGAACGGAGACATAAAGGGGACTTCCAACTTTCTGAGGTGTGGTTCGAGTTGGTTCACAAACATCTGAAGAAGAAGAAAGGAGACTCTTTGAGTGTTCCTTGCTGGACTAAGATGCTGTAAAAAGTCCTGAGACCATGGAGGCTGGAAATCCAAACCGTAGAGCAAGGTGCATTGTAGGCACACTTGTAGGAGGAGTGATTCTCTTCATTATTTTAGTAGTTGTAGTTTTGTATTTAGCACCAGATGAGCAGGCAGTGGAGGTAGAGGGAACACTTCCACCTACTACTCCTAGCAAAGAAGAGGTCAAGGTAGGAAACGAAAGAGCTTTGCTAATAGAAGAGAGTCATAGGTTACATGCAGATTTGTCTGGAGGTAATTTTAAGCTTAATGCGTATACAAAGCTGTTGTATGAGTACATTGATGCGATGGATGCGAAGGATTGTAATGTGTGTATGCAGTTGCCAGCTTCAGTGGATGAGGGTATTAGATATTAGTAAGAGATATCATCATCTCCCATTGACATATGGTATTTCAAGAAGTTTGCTGCTTAGCATTTTCTATGGAGAAATTCATTTTGAGTATTTCTTTTCGAATTATGATGCAGTTCTTCCTGATGTGCCAGCTTATAAGTATTTAAAACAGTATGATTATTACAAATCAGATGATAGACTTAGGACGTATTTCATTCTGACTCCAGAGTTGGATGCAGCCTATGCTCATCGCCATAATCTGACGTGCCTGTTGTCAGATACGGAAAAAAAATGTATGTGAAGCGAGGTGAAAGTATAGCAGCTGTGGTTGGAGATATTTTTGGAGCAATGATACCAACTTTGGGAGTGATTTTGAATGATGTGAAGATTAGAAGGTTGGCGACTGTTGTGGACGAATTGTCAATGAATACAGCTAAATCATTGGTGTTGAAGGAGAGATGTTATCGATAAGGTCTATGGTTTTACAAAATCGTCTTGCTTTAGACGTCCTTCTTGCAAAAGAGGGAGGAGCCTATAAACTTTTGAATGTTCAAGAGTGCTGTACTAATATACCAGACAACAGCAAAGATCTGGATAAATATATAAGTAACATCACTGCCATTCACTATGAGATTGAGGATTTGACTGAAGAAACTGTGTGGGAAAAAGTTGGAAAAGGTTTTGGCAAAGTTGGGAGTTGGCTTGCCAACCTTAGAAAAGGGTTCCTTGGCTATGTGTTGAAACCTATTATCATAGCTGTGGCATGTGTGATTGGATTGTGGGGTTTTATAAGAGCTTACAAGTGGAACAAGTCTAGCAGATTGGAATGATCTTTGAGAGTGCAAGAGAGAAGCGAATGGAGAGACTGGAGGACAGTCAATATCAGAATCTGAAAAAACATGGAAATGCTCAGGAGAGGTAAAGTGGCAACAAGTTCTGTTTATGTCGTTTCTTTCCCCAAGGATGGTGTAGTTTGTGATGACATAGGTCATCAAAGGGGGTGGACTGATAGAGCGCCATGTTACTTTGAAAATTGTAGGGGTGCACCATAATCCCGAGTAGTCAGCCCCCACATATTTAGAGGACCATGTTATTGTGTGACTTTAAATTGTAGTGCTAGGCCTGGGATCAGTGCAATATGTAGATGTGTGCTTATATTGTTTAAAGAACTAATGTAGTGCCAGATTCGAGAATATGCCTTAAGTAATGTAGAAATTATTGTTTTGTGGTTAAAACTGTTGCATTAGAATTGAACGTGCCATATTACAGTTGCACGTGTAGGCTGCCTATAAAGAAAACGTGATGCTTTAACATGAGTTTAATGACTTGCTAATAATGAAATGTAATGTTAGGATCGACTAATGAAATGCTTATGTTGTTGTATTAGAAATGCATTTAAAAAGTGTAAAGGCCTGAGACATGAAAACGTCAGCAGAGGCCGAGCTGTGGTTTTCTTAGCACAACTAGATACGTAAAGTTGAATGTTATCCCTTGGGAAACGGCTCCTTTTCACAGTTGAATTCGAAATGTAACTCAGAGCATGTGTAAGATTGTTTCTCATGCATTTCTTTTGCAGGTGCAAGGCCATGTAGGTTTGTTAGGTAGAATGAGCCATTGTTTAGAAGTTAGGCTGGTAGGAGTAGGGACGGTGGGAGTCTACAGGAATGTGAAGATGCAACATTTGGGGGAGAAGGTGCCTGGGACCCAAGGACACAGCAACGGTTTTTGGAAGAAGACGAGTCTGTGCTGGAAAAGTACGAAGGGCTGCACCTGCCTGATGGAGGTGTGCCAGGGGTTTGCCTACTGTTTCGGGGTTTTGTATTAGGGAAAGTGCCCCGAGGGTGGAGAGTCAGTTACTATTGAAGCTAGGATTAGAGTCAGTTGGAGTCAGACTGAGTCCTGTCTAAGGCAGTCCAAATGGATATGCAGTTGGACATGGCTCTTCACTACCCACTGGAAGATTTTGACTCCCAAAAAGTATTCTAACTCAGAAGATAAAAACTTCTTGTCTCTTTACGCATCTGCTTATTGCCCAGCACAAAACTTCTTTGATCTGTGACAGTACTCTGTCTGGCACATTGAGTAACATCACTTTGACCAGGGACACAACTGTGTGTGTAAAATATGTTGGGGATGTTGTACAGCTGGTACCTGGTGTGCTGCATGGTACACAGTCAAAATATCGAGTTGTAAATATCGACCTACCATAATATCGAGTCTGAAATATCGAAGGTGCATAATATCGAAGGCAAGAATATCGTAGGACAGAATATCGACCCAAGGTAAGTAATATCGAAATACTTAATATCGATGTAAGTAATATCGAAGTAAGTAATATCGATAGCATATATATCGATGTTACTAATTTCGATGACACTAATATCGATATTTGTATTATTGTATAGTTTTTTATTATGTATGTGTTATATGTTTAATTTAAGTATTTAAAATAATTACTATTATATGTGTATAAATTTTATATAATAATAAATAATTTTATAAGTAAATTTTATGTTTTTGTACCGGAGCGGGTTGTGGGTTTATAGGGGAATAGGGTGGGAAGTAATTTAATTATGGTAAATTATTTAGTAATTAGTAGGATTAAATAATTAATTATAATTAATTGGTAATTATTTGAAAATAATAGGAAAATAATTTTAATTAATTTATTAATTGATATATATATGTTCTGTAGCGGGTTGTGGGTTTATAGGGGAATAGGGTGGGAAGTAATTTAATTATGGTAAGTTGATTAATAATTAGTAGGATTAATTAATTAATTATAATTAATTGCTAATTAATATTGATTAATTGGGAAAATAATTAATTGATTAATTGATATATATTTTCTGTAGCGGGATGTGGGTTTATAGGGGAATGGGGTGGGGAGTAAGTTAATAATAATTAATTAATTAATATATGTTTTTATAAATTTATATTTAATTTATTGGGAAATAATTAATATTAATTAGTTAATTAATTATTATTATTTTGTACATATTTAACATTATTAATTAATTGGTAATTAAATAATATTAATTAGTTACATTAATTAGAGTAATTTATTGATATATAATTTTTAATTACTGTTAATTAATTAATTGGGAAAAAATAATATTAATTATACAATTATAATAATTACAGCAAATTTGCTAATATATTTACTTTTTTTGTTATTGTTCATTAATATTTAATTGCTAATGAAATAATATTAATTAATTTTGGGTAAAGGAGTATTTTTAGTGTTTAGGGTCAGTTTTGAGTTTTTGGGTAAAGGGTTTATTTTAGGGTTTAGGGTCAGTTTTCAGTTTATGGGTAAAGGGGTATTTTTAGAGTTCAGGGTCAGTTTTCAGTTTTTGGGTAAGGGGGTATTTTTTGGTTTCAGGGTCAGTTTTCAGTTTATGGGTAAAGGGGTATTTTTAGGGTTCAGGGTCAGTTTTCAGTTTATGGGTAAAGGGGTATTTTTAGGGTTCAGGGTCAGTTTTCAGTTTTTGGGTAAGGGGGTATTTTTTGGTTCAGGGTCAGTTTTCAGTTCTTGGGTAAAGGGGTATTTTTTGTGTTCAGGGTCAGTTTTCAGTTTTTGGGTAAAGGGGTATTTTTAGGGTTCAGGGTCAGTTTTCAGTTTTTGGGTAAAGGGGTATTTTTTGGGTTCAGGGTCAGTTTTCAGTTCTTGGGTAAAGGGGTATTTTTTGGGTTCATGGTCAGTTTTCAGTTTTTGGGTAAAGGGGTATTTTTTGTTTTCTGGGTCAGTTTTCAGTTCTTGGGTAAAGGGGTATTTTTAGGGTTCTGGGTCAGTTTTCAGTTCTTGGGTAAAGGGGTATTTTTAGGGTTCAGGGTCAGTTTTCAGTTTTTGGGTAAGGGGGTATTTTTTGAGTTCAGGGTCAGTTTTCAGTTCTTGGGTAAAGGGGTATTTTTTGGGTTCAGGGTCAGTTTTCAGTTCTTGGGTAAAGGGGTATTTTTAGGGTTCAGGGTCAGTTTTCAGTTTTTGGGTAAGGGGGTATTTTTTGGGTTCAGGGTCAGTTTTCAGTTCTTGGGTAAAGGGGTATTTTTAGGTTTCAGGGTCAGTTTTCAGTTTTTGGGTAAAGGGGTATTTTTAGGGTTCAGGGTCAGTTTCAGTTCTTGGGTAAAGGGGTGTTTTTTGAGTTCAGGGTCAGTTTTCCCTACTGTTGTACTCTCTGGAGTAGGAATAGAAATTTTTAGCCTTACGCTATCCAACGTTTTATTTAATTAATTTTTAAAATATCAAATATTTATTTTATTTTTTATATTACTTACATTTTATTTATGTTACTCTTTTATGTTTGTAAATGTGTTAGTAAATTAGAATATATTTCATTAATTTATAAATTCGTAAAATAATTATTAATACTTATTGTTCAGTGTATATATATTACATATTTACTGTATATATTTAATTAATGTATTCTTAATATATGTATTATTTATTACTTTTAAATATTATTAGATACTTTTAAATATGTTTCTTTTATTTATTAGTCTTATAGACTTAATTTTACATTTCTATATTAAAAAAAAAAAACGATATTTTTAACATCGATATTTTTTACATCGATATTTTTTTTTCGATATTTTTGTACTTACCATGTTGTACATAGGATGTCGATATTTTTGCCCTCGATATTGTTGACTCGATATTCTTGTAGGTCGATATTTTTGTAGTCGAAATTCTGTCATAGATCCGTGCTGCATAGCGAGTTATACACTTCATTGAGGTTAGATGGTCTGACTTGTAATTGCATACATATGAAGTTACTTTGTGTATGCGTCATGTGTTGATGTGCGTGTCTAGGGCTGCTCAGTTGATGTATGTCCTGTGTGGAAGGAATACAGTTAAGGATGAATTGACGCAACTGATAAATAGTAATTGTGTGCTTGAACGTGTCCTTATCACGTCATTTCCTTCTCACATTGGCAATTGGAAGTTCAGCGTAGTTGGAATTGTTTGTGTGTATAGCCATATTTTGCCACGTGATTTGTCAGTGACGGTGCAGGACTCTTTGGTGAAAAACATTGCTTTATATTATCGTGCACTGTTTGGCTGTCATTATATATGGGTTGATTGTGGGTGGTGTGTGAGATGGCAGTTGCACGGCCTCTGCCTCTGTGGTGTTCTACCTTAGAGGCCTATTTTCTCCCTTGGTGGCGATTTGCGCATCGTTTTCGTCCTCCGTCTTTCCATTTAATATGCGTTCCTCTCTCTTTTTCTCATAAATGTCTGATGCAAGGCACAAGTCAGAAAAAAGAAGTGGGGGTACGCTGACATCACAGCAGGAAGTGACGTCACGAAAGGGGGCTTGCACCATCAGACTCATTGCCTCCCCTCGCTCACCCCTTAGATGCGATTGCATCAGAGAAGCCCCAGAGAGGCCAAAGTGTGAATGTGTAGCTTCCTTTTCTCCAGTTATCGAGCTCCTGGTAAAATAAGTGGGGGGACGCCGTCCACCCGCGTGGTACCCTGACTTGAGCCCTGGTCTGATGCATAAAAATAAGTACCGGGACACAAAAATGAAAGCCCGCGACCACTGGGAATGATTGCTTAGTTTTCATTACACTATATTGTATTTCTTTCTCAACTGAGTCCTCATGTCCCTCCATCTCCTCACATAAGTTGGTGCCTTTAGCAATTGTTACACTTATTGGGTAGCAAAGACGCCATTTGTTTATATCCGCATTGCAAAGGAAGGGCGTAAATTGTTAATGTTTATAATTAAGTACAGTACTGATATATTTATTGAAGGCCAAAGCACTACCGGACATGTGAGTATTGTGAGGGTGCGTGCTTGTGAAAGTAGAGAACATGCTTGCGATATGTGTATGGTTTCTCAGAGCACATTTCAGTGTCTATGTCTAAATGCCATCATAGCAGCATCATGGAAAATAGAAATCAGTTGGAAAGCAGCAACTAAAAACTCTGACACTTGTACATTTACCTTTAGAGTCTGAGACATTGTACAATGTAATTTGCGTTGAGTCCTGCACCATGTGTTTTATTAAATAAGAATACGGATAGCAAAATAAAATATGATGATCATATTAAATATGACGTGACAAAATATATGGATGTCTCCTGCATATTTAAACTACCATAGCATTGCAACGACTGTATATTTTCCACCATCGTTAGTAACATTTACAAGAGGGAAATGTGCCTTTATATCTTTCTGTAGTGGGCTGTTCTACGCTTAGGTGCTTCACTCTTGCTGGTATTAATTCTTGGAGCCTTGAGAATTTTTTTAGTCTAAGTGCTGCTTTTTCTTCATGGATAGTCACCTCTCAAGGGTGCCATTTTTACGGCGGCATTTATGGTTTTATATTGCTTTATGACACCACAACTTATACTGTCGATGCGCAAGGCTTCCTCTGGCCTTGCAAAGAGAGAACTCATTTCAACACATCTTGAGCTCTTGGGCGGTGTTAAGCCCAGGGAACATGACATTGAAGTCTTGCAATTCTTTTGATATAATCGGAATCAGAAATTAAAAAATAAAATATAATTGTTTACATCCCTAGCAGTGTGGCAAATTATAATAGGTGGAAATAACCAAAGCCACAATTTCTGAAAGCGCAAACCTGCCTGAGGTGGCTTTAACACATGCATGAATTTGAAGGACCCCATTCACGGACTGCATTTTGTAGTAAGTAATATAGTACCATAGTAGTGTTACTCACATATTAAAATACTACTCACAAACCTGCGGCTGGAGCTCTGCGCATCCACCCCTCCTATCTTTTCTGCGAAGAGATCTCTGCCACATGGGCGAAGATGTCCGTGAACATAGGTATGTATATGTTTTGTATCAAATGTGTTAGGGGCAATGGTGGGGGGAGGATAGCAAAATGGCGACTACTAAATAGGACGCCCTTAGGGAAATTTGAGGAGGAATTTAGAGAGGGACATGCTAATGCAAAAACATACCCAGAAAAGAGTGACAATTGTATTCACAAAATACTTATATTTTTATTCCAGCTCTAATATTAACAAAACGGACTCAAATGTACTGCAGCCAAACCTTGGACTATGTCAATCTCATGGCACATCATAAGTACTGCAACATACTTCCATTGAAAACAACGGTGGTACCAATTAATAATATGGAAAAATAAGAACATGATCTGAAAAAGATTTTTGAAACTTTTTAACACGTATTTGTATAGGTTTCTTGACAAATTATATTTTTAAATATATTTTAAATATGCAATAATGGCCAACAAATTGTTGTAGACTCTGCGGTTACTCAAAAGAGTCTTTATGCATTCGTTTATAGAAGTAGGTGCGAGAACATGCCCTCAAGCCATCATGCTTTGCCTATATGGAAACCCAATTCCTTTAATTTGTCGTTTTATCCAGCTTTTGCTCTTGGTGGATAATATGTTGAAATTAGTTTCATAATCTTTAAGGTTTTTCATGGAAAGGAAGTATATTGCTGTAGTGCTACTCTGAATTTGTTTTTATTACTGTCACGCATCAGTTTTTTTTGCCTAGAATGATTTGACATATTTTAGGACATTTGTAGCAGATAGTGGCTGTATTGGGCTGATTTTGGGCCCATCGAACTTAATATTTTAAAGCACCCCATAACTACTGAAGCCCTTTAACGTCATTTTGCATTAATACCTGTATTGAACTTATTTTAGGTCCATTGTACTTAAGATTCCAGAACGGAATGCAACTACTTAAGCACTTTAGCTTTACTTTGCACTAATTTTGCATAATGATAGGAAATGTTTTAGGAGCAAACTTTTACCGACTTGATGAATTTGCAAACGTCTTCTTTTCCAAATGAGATATGGCTGTAGTCAAGCACCTTATTTTTATCATGGTTTTATTTGATTGTGATCCATGTATTGTTGTGTAAAGTGTTGTAATTAATGTTTTTATTAATCAGACAATAAATCTACTTACTTTCTTATCCTCCATGGTGGCTGAGGAATAAGGAGAGGCCACCAGCTTCACTAATGAAGAGTTAAGTAATATTTGTGAGGAGGTCATCCAAATTTACCTCAGCTACATGATATTCCAGAGATATTCCAGAGACCCATCTGAGCATTGCTGTAGGGGCTCATATTTGAAGAAACATCAGAACACGCTGAAGTGCAGTGGATTTCCACATCCGAAGAGGGAAAAAATGATGCAAGCATTAGGGGATGCTGGGCCAGTATCAAGGCCTAGGACTTTTTTCCAGGATTATGGCTTAGGACAATCTCAGCCTCACCTCCCAGCCACATTTGCCACGTCCTAGAATGGCACTACTGCACAGAAGAGTCCTGTGAACAGCTTGGGTTACTCTTTACACTCAGCTGGTAGAGTCTGAGCAGCAGAGAGGTGATACAGTCAGTCAGTAACAACTTTATTCGGTTTCAAATTTTAGAAAACCATAAAAGTACATACATAAGATTTTATTACATTTGTGCAGAGAGAAAATACACTGGTTAAGTAATTAAAATGCTGTTTATTTAAAATGAACATGATCATATTGAAAAGGAAATAAAAACACCAAGGTTTACTTATAAATTATTTCTATGTCGGATGCAACATTTTAAAAATCTGGCAAAATTTAATGCTAAATAGTCCGTCTCAAGAAGTTGGAGAACCAATAAGGCAGGGCGACATTGGCATAATGCAAAGTTTTTCAAAATTGGAACAATGTAACTCTTTCTAGGCTCTAGGTAAACTTTACAGAAAAGAACCAAGTGTATAGTAGATTGAGAAGAAGCACCATCACAGGGGCAACACAGGAGCAACTGTGACCAGTCATTAACGTTAGGAACTGTAACTAGCTGAAAAATAATGTTTAGCCTAAACCTGGTTAACAAAAATCTGTCATAATTACTTAGATTCCAGGTTAGATAGGGCTGGATCAGCATGGTAGATTGAATCATAAAAGCATGCTGAACCGAGGATTTGCTGGCTTCCATTGTCAAACGGATTTCCGCTAAGCGAGTTAAGTACATATTTTTCAATGTTTTCCTAGAGATCCAAAGCATTTGTTGAGGAGTAAGGTATAGTTTCTCTAGGCCGATATCATAGAGGAACCCTTTGATATATCTAAGCCAGCCGATCTTATTATTGTTTTCTAGCTGAAGACAATCCCTTACAATACTTTGGGTGAGGGCAAGTTTATCCGAAGTACAGAGATGGTGCCATAAGAGTATGGGCTCAGCCCTTATGATGTCAGTAATATAAGGCAAGCCCAACTCTAAATGGCATCCAAATGTAGAAGAACCCTGAAGAAGGGCAAGCAAAAACCTTAGAAAACTATTTTCTATTTTTTGGAGGGTTTCTACCTGAACATCACCCCACACCCCTGCCCCGTATGTAGCAGTACTGATACATATAGCCTTATAAATATGTATCAGCTCTTCAGGCACTCTTCTTCCCAATCTCTGTGTAAATTTTACCAGGGCCGTAGTTGATTTTAAAAACTGCAATTTTCTTGCCTCAATGGCTTTTTTCCAAGTGCGCTTCTCGTCTATTTGGACTCCAAGGTACGGATAGGTGGGGGAGTGCTCTATACTGGTATTGTCAAGGTAAATTGCTTGGCCTTTACTTCTTTTATAGCCACAATTCATAATGAAGGTTTTTTTAACATTAATTTTTAGATCTAGATTTGACATGAATAAATTATATCGGGACAGTGAGCGCTGGATTTCAATAGGAGTGCGGGCAATAATCACCGCATCATCCGCATAGAGGAGAGCGGGGATCTGATGATGTTGAATTAAGGGTAGGTCCTTGGCCCCCTCCAACATGGCTTCTTCTAGGCCTTTGGTGTACAAAATGAAAAGGAAGGGGGCCAATACACAACCTTGTCTGACTCCCCTCTCAACTCTAAACGGTTCTGTCAGCTCACCACCCGTGCCAAATCTAACTCGTGCTGTGGCGTTCGAGTACATCTCCCGCAGAAATTAAACCAGCATTAGGTCAACTCCCAATTCTTCCAGAATAATCCATAGCTTCGAATGACCCACACAGTCGAACGCAGCATTAAGATCAACGTAGGCCAGATGAAGACTTCCCCCTTTTGCGTCCACGTATTTACCCTTGAGCAGGGACAGATTTAAAACCTGCTCAATGGTACCCAGGCCTTCCTTAAATCCGTACTGAATGTCGGATTTGATCTTATTTTCTTTGGACCAAGACTGTAGTCGTTCTAAAATGATATGCCCCACAGTTTTTCCAAAAGTATCCGGTAGGAAAATAGGACGATAGCAAGTTGGATAAAGACGGTCGCCCTTTTTGAAAATTGGTATCAAAATTGGTTTTGACCACGAATCCAACAGTCCAATTTTACAGGTTGCTTCTAAAACCCTAAATAGTATTGGGGCCCAGAGATCTGTGTTAAATTTATAGAAGTCAACCGGGACCCCGTCGGGGCCTGGGGCTTTTCCCCCTTTGCTGGCTCTTAGTGAGTTCTCAACTTCGTTTAAAGTAAGTTACAGAGCGAGTGGAAAAGAGGGGAGGCTATTAATGCTTGGGTTTGTCCCCGAATAGGGCAATTCAGCGGCCGTGGTATGCACAATCCCAAACATTTTAGAAAAATGAGCAATCCATGACGGTTCATCTATTGTAACCTCTATTTTATTTGAGTCACCTGGACCTGACAAAAATTGGGTATTTATCACTTTCCAAAAAGTGGCACTGTCTTTTAATCGGCAGCATTTATGTAATTCTGCCCAATCTTCCTCTTTTAGTTCCGACGTTCTTAGTCGTATAGCTTTATGATAGATTTTCCTGAATTGAGCAATCTGTTTTCTATCTCTAATCGGCGCATTAAGAGTTTTTTTTAAATTTGAACAGGCTTTGGTACAGGTAGAGTTAAACCAGCCATACTGGTTATTTTTTACTCCTTTCGATTTTATAATTAATGCTTGTTTTATGGAGTCGGTTAGTAGCAAGAAATTATCAATGATCACCTGTGGGGAAAATTGATCTGCCAAACAGGTGATTATTTCTCTCATAGGGTTCTTCACTACTTTTACTGTAACCTCTACCGGCTCAACCTTTGCCCACTTCAATGCATAGCCATTCAATCTGATCATTAGTAAGTTTTCCTCCCCATAAAGGTTACTCTGTTTGTTTCTTCCTCCTATTGTCGGGCGGAAAAGGATAACTGATATGGCGAAATGATCGCTAAATGCACAACTATGGGTGGTAAAGTTCGAAATAAGAGAAGAAGACGCCCCTGTTAAGAAAATAAAGTCTATACAGCTGGAAGCACCTTTACCGTTAAAGGTTGGTGACAGCGGAACTATAGGGGATACTAATTCATTGGCCATAGTTAGTTGAAGGCTCATAATTGTTTCATTTAAACAGGCCCCACTTTACAAGTGATTAAAATGGGTGATACTTATATCATTCTCATTTAAGAGGCCGCATGTGATATTTTCATTTTTTGGGCAAAGTGTCAAGTTAAAATCGCCCCCCCCAGATAATAATAAGGTTCTTTCCTTGGTGCTGAGTGTTAAAATCTAAAAGAAACTTACGGATTTCCTTTAGTGTAGTAATCAGCTGGAGCTGGCTTAGATTATTATAAAAGTTACCTAACACGAGGAGATCCGTTTTATTTATGTTAATTAAAATTATCTGATAATTAGTCTCTGCTTTTAGAGGAGTGATTTCCCGGACTTGAATTAAGTTTGTAATGTATACTGCTAGGCCTCCTTTTGCGCGTCCCAATGAGGATGTTATTGCGGGAGAATAATATGTTTTATAGCCACTTAGATGTATAGGTGCAACAGCCCAGGTTTCTTGTAAACATATAATTCCATAATCCGGGATAAAAGTGAGCCACTCTCCTAAGTTTGCTTTTGAGTGAAGGCCAGCGATGTTCCAAAAAATCATTTTAAGCGGGACTCCTCTCGTAACCTGTACCCCAGATGGTAGAGTCTGGTCCAGTTCAGACAGGTGGGGTCAGGGAGCATAGGCGGGTGATAGACCCCCCTGTCTAGTGGCAATAGAGATTTAAAAAGAAAGCTAGGGTGGTGAACCTCAATACTTGCTTCTTTTGGGCCTGGTATAAACCCACAGCCTTGAGTTGGTTGTCAGTCTATTTCCTCAAGGGAAGATAGCTGCTCAAATCTATTCAATGTTATTTCTGAACCGTTCCCTTCTCTTCTCAAAATTACTGGGGGTTTATAGAAAAAACCCAAGGGAAGCGCTGAGATGCTTGGTTGAAGGGATGAACGAACCTCTTTATTGTTTAAAAGAAAGCGAACCAATTGTGGGGACCTAAAATTTACAACAATACAATCATCATAAAATTCCTTTATTTCGGCAATACATGCCATAAAAGACAGACATACAGTCATAAAAACAACATATGCACGTGATTAAAAACATTAAAAACAGTGTCCATTACCACTATCGAAAATCTAAAAGACAATGATTATCCAACCGTCCATTGAGTTTGCAGTCATCAAATATTTAAATCTTCAGTAAAGTGCCTATGCATTAACAATTGCGAATACCATTCAGTGCTTTCCTGCGCTTTAGCCAGACCGCAGCCAAATATTTAGCCACGGCAAAGACAATTACAGGTGATAAGTCTGTTTTTAGTATGCGTAAGGCTTGCATGCAATGTTTGATTCGCATGTTTTTACATAAAGGGATCAACCAGTACCTTCTCGCTCTCCTATGTGCTGGACAGAAAAACATGATATGTAGTTCACTCTCAATATTACAACTGCAAGTTGGACAATTTTTTAGATTGGTTGGGCGCCAGTTTCATGTTAAAGTTCCAATTGGCAGTGTGCCATACCTCCACTGCAGATACAACTGTCTTGTGAGGGCCAGGAAGATGACATCTAGGGCGGTTTCAAAATGATAAAAATCCTTCACCTTTAAAAAAGAATCTATTAAAGTGTCATTGTGGGTACTGGATGTCGCGAGTCTTAATCTGCTTTCATAAAAAAGTTTAGACAGACTTTTTCGTGAGATTCTCGGGCAAGCAGTTTCAGGTTCATACCACATATCAGAGAGGGCCAACTTAACAAATTCATCTTTAATATAGACTAACCAGGGAATTTTCCCTATATTAGTTATATTTAAAAACTCTAACAATTCCTGTCTATAAGCAGAAATCTCTGAAGTGCTCCATAACCTCCTCCAAAACATTAGAGGCTTCAATTCCACAACCTCATCAATCGGTCTAAGACCCAAGTCCAGTCTAATGGGTAACAGGGGGGAACTAGTAGGGAGCATCAATAGTTGCCTTAAGAATTTGTTTTCTGTGACAACAATCGTCGAACAACATGCATGCCTCCAAAGCTCGCCCCCGTAAGTTACAGCCCCTTTCACTCTTGTTGCGTAAATCTCCACTGCAGGGCGGATGGGTTTTATTGCGGAGGTATTAGAGAGTTTCAGGATGCCCCCTATAAGCTGAGATTGCCTGAGGTGGGACTTTGTTTGGTGCGGGAACCATGTCATATTTTCATTGACGGTTATCCCTAGATATTCAAAAGTGTGCACTCTTTCCAGCCTTGTTGTTCCAATGGAGGGGTTGGGTCTAGTCCGTGAGGGGGGATTGAAAATCATGAATTTGGTTTTCGTTGCATTAATTTCAAAGCCCCTATCCTCACAAAATTCCACAAAGCCATCCAAAACCCTCTGTATTCCCATTGGGGATTATGAAAGCAGCAGGGTGTCGTCGGCAAACATTATCGCCGGCACCCTGCTGCCGGACAGCTTAGGTGCATTGGTGTAGTTTATCCCATTTAGGTGGGAGATTACCCCGTTGACATAGAGGCAGAACAGGGTTTGTGCTAGCACGCAGCCCTGTCTCACCCCCCCTGTCAACGGGGAATTTGTTTGAAAGATGACCGTTTCTTCCACACCTGACCCGTGCATAGTTGTTCTGGTTTAAGCGTATTAAGATATGCAACAAATGGTTTGGAAACCCCAGTTCAGCAAGAACAACCCAAAGCTTATGTCTTGGGACCAAGTCAAAAGCTGCTCGTAAATCTACGAACACAGTGTAGAGACTCTCTCCCTCAGACTTAACCGACTTCCAAAATAACATATGCAACCGGAGTATCTGGTCCATAGTAGATAGTTTGTTTCTAAACCCTGCCTGATATGGGCGCAGTATGGAATTACCCTCCATCCAGTCCTGGAGATGGTCCAGTATTAGTCTTCCGAAGATTTTTTGCGGGACATCGATCAAACTGATCGGCCTGTAGTTGGCTGGGAGCAGAGGCGATCCCTTTTTGAATATAGGGACAATCTCTGGCTCCAGCCAAGTACCTGGAACTGGCGTCCCTCTCTGGACTGCGTTGAATATGACAAGGAGATAAGGGGCCCAAATTGAAGGTTGATGTTTGAAAAGATCACCCGGGAGCTTGTCCAGCCCCGGGGCCTTCCCAATTGCCAGTTTGGCTATGGCGTTTTCGATTTCCTTTAACGTGAAGTCAAAGATATTTGGTTGGCAAGTCTGGTCTAGTGGCATCTCCCCTAAGGCTCCCTGCTGAATAGCTGGTCCCACTTCATAGAGGGTGCAAAAATGTTCCTCCCAGACACCTATATTAGCTTCCACTGCTGCAGCTGGTTCTGCTGAGCCATTATTTACGATGGACCAGAATCTTCGTGGGTCTCTAGTTGCAAGGGCGTTAGATAAGTCAGTCCACTTATCATGGTCCCATTCCTCTCTTGCATGCTTTAATACACGCTTATAATTGGCTCTCAAGGTCTGGACTATAGATCTACTAGCCTTATTTTTAATAGAGGTGATGAGTACTGTCTTGGCTCTTCTACATGCGGAGTTATACCAATTGGAACTAATACCCTTTTGCGGCCGCTTAGCCATGGTAGGGTAAAATACGTCTGACAGGGTGTGTATTAACTGTTCGTGTAGTTTTCCTGCCTTGCCTGGACTATCATGAATGGATCCATCATTTAGGGCATCACTAATTTCCTCTAGAGTGGGCAAAGCAAGAGCATAAAGCTCCGAGACTCGCTCTGGTCTTTCTAGAATTTTTGCCCACTTTATTCTTCTCCTGTCATTGATTAGGATCATTCTTGAGTCTATGTTGGAATTTGCATCCATATTCCCCTTTGCAATGCCAGGGATAGTTATTTTTAAACTTAGGGCGTTATGATCACTGTCATCCCGCGGTATGACAGAGAAATCCCTTATTGTGCCCTACGACCTAGTTTCTACAAATATGTAGGCCAGTCTGGATTCTTTGCCCTGCTTGTTGAAGGTACACTTGGGGGGTCTATCTGAGTTGACTCTGCCATTGCACGCCCTAATTGAGTGCTAAAGTGTTAGGGACATGATTTTTTAACCGCCAGTGGTGTCCAAGGCCTGGGGGGAGAGTAGTCTAAAGTGGGTATTCCCAACAAGCATCCTCCTCGAGGAGTCCTCCATCCATAAGCCCTGCCAGCGGCTCGAAGTTCCAATTTAGGTCACCCCAATCACAAACTGGGCGCCGCTGGGTATAGAACCTAAAAGAGAGGAGAGTTCTTTGACTGTATTGGACTCCATGGAAGCGCTCACTGGTCTAGAGTATACATTCACCAGTGCAAGCTTAGTGCCATTGGGCCATTCCAGGATCACACATTGCACGTCATCTGAAGATGTAGACTTAGCCGTGCAGCCTAAGTGCGAGCCCACCCAGATTAAAAGGCCCCCGAGTGGCGACCCCTCCCACCCCATCTCGCTAGTACAGAATAGGCATCATAACCAATGCGTGTCTTGTCCTCGCCGGCCCATGTTTCTTGGAAAAGACACACATTATTCCTATCTATAAACGTTCCCCATTCTGGGCACTCAATCTTATTACCAAGGCCGGCCAAATTCCATGACAGAATAGTTAAAAAGCCCTGCCTGTCAGATTCAGCATAACTCCTCCCTCCCCCATTATGATCTCCCGTAGTTAGCTCCCGGATCTCATGTGCCCCTTCGCCAGGAGCTGGGTCTCCCGTCGCTGTGTACAACAATACAATCACCCTCAATTGTTTTATGTGAGGGACCCAACCAGCCCATCCTACGAACCATGAGTATTTCATTGGTATAATCAGGATTGAAACGCTTGTATTTGGTCAGCTAGTCTACCACTTTGTTTCAGAGAAATATCCAAGATTCAATTTGTCCCTGTTTTAAGGCTGCAACCCCTGAAAGAATTAGAAAGTATGGGCAGGAGGCTGGTGGTAAATACAAATTCACTGTATTCAATCGAAGTCTAGAATTAGGTTCATTTACCCTGTGTAATAACCCTTGGCTACTTGTATTCTCCTGCCTAGAAGAGGACATTAAGGTATGAGGCAGTGCATCATGTCTTGAAGGAGTTCTCAAATGTAGTTCCCTTTGTGGTCCTAAGGTAATCTCCCGGAAGGTCTGATTTAAGCCTTCTCTTTGTGTTATAGGACAATCGCTAACGTGAATAATGGGATTTAGGTTTTCTATGGGTGTTCTAAGTGAATCTAAATCCTCCTTTAATAGGTCTAGCTTCTGCTCTATAGCGCTAAATCTTTCATTTATAAGAGAGGTTAGTTAGGTCATCATGGTCTGAGTGTGTGCTTCTACGAAACCTTTGATAAGATCTTCTATGGCTATGTTTGGATCATTTGTCGATTATGAAGGGGTATTGATAATCGGAGTGGGTGGGTGAATGATAACAGTTACCTCCGTTTGTATTTTTGCTGATTGCTTTCCTGTGAAATCTAGATCCTGTGGCTCCTTGTTATCCCTTCCCTACCTCTCTTTGTACCAGTTTGATTTGAGTTTGATTGAGACCCTTTTTTTTCCATTTTGTTTGATTCCGGGTTTTTGGGCCTGACCCTCCTGACAAATGATGTTCTGATTCTCTCTGCTGGTTCATAGTGACAGGGGGTTGTGGAGAGTGATTTGGAGTGGTAATCTGTTGTTGAATAGTAACCCTCAGGCTTAAGGGTCTGGTGCTTGCTTCCTCCCTAGATAGCGGGTACATTATGGGATCGAGGGAAAGTCAATTAATTCAAAACCCAAGTGGGGGGCCTGCCCTGACCCTACTTGGCCCTAACTGGCACAGACGGGCCCGCCCTTGGCCCGGGCTTTGCCCGGCGCACGCCCCGCTCGCGTTGCGCGTAGCGGAGGGCGTTTCCAAAGATATAGGATATGAGCGGAGGGGGAGGAGCTCAGGCGATGGCGGTTGCGGGGCACTTGATTTTGGTAGTCCGCTTTGCTCCCACTCACCCTCGGCGTGCAGCAGACCAGGTATCACTCCAACAAAGTTAATAAACCGCTGAGAAAGGTGATACGTGTAGTATGTGTATGTTAACCTAAGTTCATATTTGTTTTGAAAGTGTTGTCCAGTCATGTATCCATTATAATGTCCATGGTGTCTCTAAGAAGTGGTGTATTGTTTTAAGAATGGATTGAATTAATGTATATTTTATATATGTTTTTAAATGTTTAAATCATTTAAGAAAAATGGATCAAAGTAAGTTGTAACAATGCACATGTATTGTTACATTTGTATTTGATGTCCATATAATATTATTTACCAGTGTTTGAACACTGATATTTGTGACAATTCGATTTTGACAACATATTTGTATTTTAGTCTGACATTAGGTAACTTTAACTCACTATTCAACATGCAATGGCATATTTTGTAAGTTCTATTAAACAAAAACAATAATTTTTGTATGGCAACTAATTATTTTAATAAGCTAATTTAGATGTTAACATTTATTGTAATAACAACGTATTGGCATTTTTAACAATACAACATTTGCATGATGTACTGCTAAACAAGAGTCCATTGAAGTTAGAGTTGGTAAGGTATTCACTAATTCATCAGCTAGTGAGAATAATAATGTATAATGTAAACTAAATAGTTATGAATCAAAGGATAGCAGTACTACTTCACATTGTTAGCAATGATTCATAACTACTTAAATGTCTCTAATCGCAAAAAAATGTTCTGCTTTGAAGGTCTGATTTTTTTTGTCATGGTTGACACATTTCAAAATGTACTTAAAACTATTTTTCTGATGGCTTTGGCTTACACATCACCATGGCAGAATGCTAGTCGTGAGGCAGCGAGGAGCGGGAACCAATAACCAGCAGGGAAAGAGTGTGCTCACCAGGAGGTAAACACATTCCTTCATAATAGCCTCCAAACAGAGGCATCAAGCCCGCTCTGGTGATGGAGGAGTTGAACACCATCAGCCAGGAGGAGGTTGACTATAGGGCTCCTTCTGACCTTGAACAAGATCTTTCTTTGGTGTCAAAAGTGCAGGATGTGCAATCATCTGAACCAGCACACCCCCCCTTCCCTGTGACTCGGGTGCATCCAGCATACACCTGCTCAACCTTCTCCTCTATCTAGTCCGAGTACTTTCCTGAAACAACAGCAGCAGTCAAGGGACACTTTCACCCATGACACGCCAGAGCCCTCATGTGTTGCCCACCCCTATCCCATGATCATTACTCTTTGGCTGCTGTACTGGAGGTCCTCATACGAATAGCAGGTGCACAGTTATTGATCTCTCAGGGTGTGTGGGAGATAATTTCTGTGGTTAACACACTCTGAGAGACATTGTTGGAATGGGTAAATACAATGTCAATGAGTATCGTGATATGTGCAGGGCCCACAATGACAATACCAATAAATACAATACCAACGTATGCCATAACCTGTGTCCATATGACAATGTCAGCACTCATAAATACAATGTCAATGTATGTCATAATCTATGCCTGCACAACAGTGATGACACCGGCAGTAGCAATGTCACTGTATGCCACAATCCATGTACAGACAACAATATTGTTTTATCAGTAAAACAATGTCAACCTATGTCATGATCTAGGTATACAAAAACATGCCAATATCGGTAAAAACAATGCCAATGTATGCTATGACAACTGTACATAAGCTATTGAGAATGCCGATAAAAATGACACCAGTGACTGCCATATTAAATATTAGGAGTTCGAGTGAACTCATATCATTGCTCTCGGATTCTCCTAAGGTGACCTTCCCATCAACCCCAGAAAGAGATAAGTGGTCTGACAGGCCTTGTTACCCACACCCATGCCTATTGAATAACAGGTCAGGGGTGGGGTCTCTCTTAACCCAAATATAACCACATGCCCAAGGAACACCATGATCAATCCCACTGATAGATATTTGTACCAAAAACAGGTCTGCGGCAATTGGTCTCTATAAAACACGTTTGGCCAAAGGCTCGCATTCCCCAAAAATACCCCTAAGCTGGATGTGACATGTAGATAGAATCTCTGAGCCAATACGTGGTGATCACGCGTCCCTCAAGCCGGTCATCTGAACCCACTCTAGCTCTCCCCGAGGTCAAGAGCCAACTATGTCCTTATCAAGATGCCCAACCTTGTTTATTTATGACTGTAATGCCTTTTAAAAATTGCAGCGATTGGTTTATAATGCTTTCAAGAAATATATAAAAACAGCCAAAACTTTGTACACCAAGAGACTATCCTCGTGTGCATTCTGTCGAGCCTCTCCCGGCCGCAGTGTTTAATTGAACTAACTTGTTCATGTTTTGCCAAATGCCTCTTGTCTTTTCATTTCTTTAAGATAAATTCAGCAACAACATTAACTGATAAGCATCACAATCTAGGTTGTCCCATGACATGGCATGATGTCTCATGAGCCTCCACAACCCACCCCAATTCCTGTAGTGACGTCTCCCGGTTACTTGTTTCCCCCTCAATTCCTGGGTATCGAATCTTTTAGGGAGTGCCCAACCCTGCCATTACCAGCTATTAAACATCCACCTAGGAGGATATAAATATTGTGTTGGTAGAGAGTGAAATTGCAGCTGCACAGAAACGTTTGCCCCAAGCCAGGAACATAAATCTATCACCCTTCCTGACTGCAGGGTGTGACTTTATTCTTCATTTAAACTTACAACCTCCTTTTGCAGATTTGACATTGTTTTACACTTTTTGAACTGTGTTTTTGAACTGCATATGTTTAACAATGTTTTAATGTAACTATGCTTTTTTTCCACTATGAACATAGACTCGGCCCCATACTTTTTAGAACATGTTCTTACAATTCGCCCTCCCCTCCAAGTTTTCATTTCCTCCAGACATAATACAATGTTTATGTTCCTTTGCCCAATCTCAAGGACAATGTGTATTGTTTTGAATCATAATCACAAAATATGTATTTTTATTTATTACTATAAAAATATAGAACATTATTAATGATCTTTTAAGAATAAGTGTTTGTTGATAAAATAATAATCCAATACAGGTCAGATTATGACACATATTGTCCTGTAGATGGTGGTAGACATTTACATCCCATAGAATCATATCATCAACACTTGAAATATCAGCAAATAACTAAAAACTTACATGATTTTAGGTTAGATTTCATATTTTGTTCATTTCAAAGCTGTTCACAAGCGACTTTTTAACACACGTAGATTTGTGAATTGCGCATAAAAATATTAATTAAACTATGTGTTTGACAAAGTACCTTGTTAAAAGAGTAGAAAATAGGAAAGTTTAAGAATTTGTACTGGGAGTGTAATCTACAACAACACATATGTGATATTGGTTTTGAGCCTGGTTCTGACACTGGTTGTGAGTCTGGTTGTAATTCTGCTTGTGATAATGCTTGTTTTGATGTTGGTTGAAGTGATGACGGTTGAGATGGTAGCGATGCGCTTGAGGCGGTGGTGCTTGTGTCGGTGGTTGAGGTGATGGTGGTGAAGGTAGTGGTGATTAACGTTGTAGGTTTGTGGGGGGTGCAAGGGGATTGACATCATTGTTTTGAGTGGTGTTGGTCTTATAGTTTTTGGTGCCTCTGAACAATCCTGTACATATCTTGTCCATTAAAACTGCCACTAGCACTTGTTTATTATTTTGCCTCTAGCGGCTTTTAGGATCAAGACAAATTGGCTTGTTCTCTCTTTCCTCAAAGTATGAAGATTTTCAAGGTGTATCTGTGCATTTTTATTTATTTTTATTTTATTTAGAATATTTTACAGTGCGTGAACAAGATCCTTGCGGATATCAGAGCGCTTTACAATGAACAGAGTTGAATATACATAAAGAATAGCAAGACAATATAGCAAACAAGCATGAGATAAATAAAATAAAACACATAGAAAAAGTGGTAAAGTACCGAAGCCTGGGATCATAGTTGTTCCTAGAACCAAAGCAATGAGTCTTGGATAAAAAAGGTTCAGGACCAGGTAGAGTAGTCAGGTAAATTTTGCCATGAGAATGGCTTTTACTTCCTTTTTGAAAGATACGAAAGAAGAATTCAATCTGGTTTCAGAGGGAAGAGTATTCCAAAGCCTGGGCGCCATCCCAGAGAAGGATCGTTTATATGTTTTTTTAATTGAATCTTTGAGGTTACAGTCGAAGGTTATCTGCACCCCTAGAGGACCTTGAGCCACCAGAGATTGACACTTTCTGTGCGAGGTAAATGGGTGCCTTGTGGTGTAAGGCCTTACGTGTCATGCAAGCAATTTTTAGCTGGATTCTTGCTTCAAACAGGAGCCAATTCAAGGATTTTAGGTCAGGGTAGATTTAATTTAATTTAATTGCGGGTTTATATAGCCCTAGGAATCGACTCCCGGAGGAGTATCTCCTCGCTTCAACCACTGGGGAACCCGTCCTGGCTCACCCTGAGAGATGGTCCCTAATGGGTATCTCTAAGGTGCGACCAAGCATCCCCGGCGGTCTGGGGGGGCCGTTGTGAAGATGAGGCAAGCTAATGCCCAGAGTTGCCGAGTGTGGTCCCTGACTGGAGTAGGCACCGAGGCGAGAATTATCAAGCCCGCTGACCATGGTCCACAACCCTGCCGCGTCGGGAATCGAACCCTGGTCCCAGGCCATCCTCTGCTTACGGGTCTGCCGCCTCTAACCAGTGAGCCATACCACTCCACTCTAACCAGTGAGCCACACCACTCCACATGTTGTTGGAACTTCTTTTCGAGCCGGTGATGAGTCTTACTGCAGCGTTTATTGAGGCTCTAATGGGGCTGTAGTCGCTTTTGGGAGGCCGCATAAATAGACAATACCATAATCCACACGAGGGATAACTAGCGCTTGTACAGCCTGTTTGAAGTCGTCGACTGGCAAGAATGGCTTCAACTTCCTTAGAATGTTTAACTGGAAATTTGCTCCCTTTGTAGCATTGCTAACGTGTTTCTGCATGGAGAGATTGCTGTCCAGAGTTATTCCCAATGATTTTGCTGAGTCCACAATAGTGGATTGCACGTTGAGTGCAGTGAGATGTTGGATTAAGTTGTGCATCAGAGGGATTTTAGTGGGGGGGCTATAAGGAGGAATTCGGTCTTTAGAGCATTCAGTTTGCGATGATTTTCTGCCAACCATGATTGGGTGTTCCTGAGTGTGGAGTTAAGCTGTTTAATGTCTTCCAAGGTGTTAATCTTTAGATACAGTTGTGTATCATCAGTGTACATATGATATTGCACGTTAGACACTTGGAGAATTTCAGTGAGCGGCTCCATGAACAAGTTGAACAATATCGAGGAGAGTGAGGATCCTTGTGGGACGCCCAGCCTTACTGGAACGGGGTTCGAAAAAGTGTTGTTAATCTTGAATTGTTGTGTTCGGTTGTGCAGAAAGGAGGTGAACCAGTTTAGCACTGGTCCTGATAGACCCATCCTCAGTCTGAGCAGATCCAGCAAACTCTCATGTTTGACTGTATCAAAAGCTGAGGATAGGTTAAGCAGGATGAGTATGCATGAGCCGTTCTGGTCCAGGATTTGAAGTGCATCATCAATAATGTGATTCATGGCTGATTCCGTGCTGTGCCCTGCTCTGAAGCCAGTTTGGTGGTTGTCAAGGAGTTCAAAGCACACAATATGTTTCGTTAGTTGGTGGTGCACGCATTTTTCAAGCAGTTTGGCCAGGGTAGGGATATTGGATACAGGACGATAGTTGTTAAGATCTGTGGAGTCAGCTGTTGGTTTCTTAAGGATGGGAGAGACTTGGCCGACTTTGAGGGTATCTGGAATGGAATCTTGTTGGAGTAAACTGTTGATGATTTTGGTCCAGAGCGGAAGCAGCCATGGGGTTAGGTCTTTAACAGCGTTAGCGGGGAGCGGATCGATGAGGTGGTTGTAAGGTTTCAAGGCATGTAGAATCTTACCCAAGGCCTCTTCCGAGTAGGTGTCAAAGGATGACAAGGCGGTTTTGTTCTTTGGGACACACTTTGAAGGGTTTCGGTGTGTCGTGGTTGGTAGTGACGGAGGGGTTTGTGAATGTGGCACAGAATAAAGTAATCGGTCCTTTAAGAGATTGTTCTCGATGTTGAGGGTCTTCTGAGTAAAAAAGGCGGAGAATTGTTCACAATTGGGTTGAGATTGGGCGGTGTCTTAAAACCGTTGAGGGGCGTCCTTAGATTGAGTTTTGATTAGCTCAAATAGTGGGTGATTTCTAGCTTGGTCTAGTTGGTGTTTGAAGAAGTCTGCTTTGGTGCGCTTAATCTTCTTGTAATAGGCATTTCTCTTTTTCCTTAGTAATTTGAGGTGAATAGTCGACGGGACTGATCTCCAGTTGCGTTCAGCAACTCTAAGAGAGCGTCTGTCTTCGTTGAGTAGACTATTGTACCAAGGTTTTGAGTCTTTAGTGGAGACTCTCTTAAGTTGAAGAGGGGCTACCTCATTGATTATTGCGGTCATCGAGTTGAGGTAGTGGTTGATGAGATCATGCATGTCTGTGGTGCCAGCGGAAGGCAATAGAAGGTTGTAGCTTGAGGAAGGTTGTGTTGTTGTTGTCATTCCAGTGGAGATTGAAATCGCCAAGGAAAATTTGGTTGTTTTTCATACCGTTGTTAGTTGAAATCATATCCATGAGTTGTTTTGAAAAAATTAGATTGTCACCTGGTGGATGATAGATGATGTGCAGAGAGCAAGCTTGTTTGCCATTGCTGCAGAAGTATTCGCAAGACGTGAAGACCGGGGACGTGGCTCTATTTACAGTGATGTCACTACGGTGAATACAGGCTATACCTCCACCAATCATACCGATTCTGTCTAATCTGATGATGTCGTAGTTCGGAGGAACTAGAATGTCCATCAGTGGGTTGGAGGAATCAGTTAGCCAGGTTTCCGTTAACAGTAGTAAGTCTAGTTCTTGTGAGATGATGAGCTCAGCAATATCTGCAGCATGTCTGGAAGCAGATCTACAGTTTAGGAGTGTGCATTTGAGACGGGGAGTAACTAGGGAGCAGGAGTGGGTCTTGGGTGAGAGGGACGTTTCTAAGGTTGCTCTTGATGATCCCTCTATTGTTGTGTCTGGCCCCTCTGAGTGGGTTAGGGTGGAGAGTAGGGATGGTCGACTGAGTTGTGGCAATGCAATTAGAGGGACAGGGTTTATAGGATTGAAGAAGAGATAGTATATCACTCTCGGAGAACGGATTGACGCTTTGCTTAGGACGAGATGCCTATTGAGGAGGGGAACTGAATTCCGATTGGGTGGAATAAGTTAAGGGGTGTGAATTATGTGTTGTGATCGGTAGTTCCGGTTAGAGGCTCTTGAGGAAAAGTTACTCCAAGGTTGGTTGGCTATCAGATCCTTGAAAGATTGGAGTTCCTTTTTAATATGGAGTAGCTCCAACATTATTTCCTCAGATCTAAGGTCGGAGTCAGTTATGACTGGGGTAGGAGTCTGTGGTCTGCATGTGGATGGCTGCAAAGGTGCAGGTAAGGATAAAGTTGGATGTAATATTGTGAGAGAGGGTGGATGAGAGGGGGTTGTAGTGGTCTGAGTTGAAGGGGTGGGTGGTTGAAAGGTGGGTGGGGAGGGTGAAGTAGGGGGCGGAGGGTGATCGTCCGGTAGCGTATTCTCATCGTGGTAGTGTGAGGACACGATCCATGCCAAACTCAGACTTCGGAGGGGGTAGATGTTGAGGGGAGAATACGTGTGATGAGAATCAATATAGGGTAGCGGTGCCGAGACCGGCGGGATGTTGGAGGATGTAGGTGGCTGAGAAGATGGGGTGGCTGGCTGTATTGAGGAGTGGTGAGGTTAGATGAGGGCATGGGGAGCTCAGAAGATAGTGCGTTGTCATTAAGTTCCTGTGAAGTCAGGACATGTAGCAAGGCATGGCTTCGCATGGGGAGGCTGATACGGGGTGAGAGCTTGGGAGGGATGGCAATAAAGCGCAAGGGAGTTGAGATAAGAGAGGTGTTGGCGTTAGGGTGGGGGGTAGCTATCGTCTTGTAATGTAGGGGTTCAGTATGCGTTGATGGGACAAGTGCTGAATCGGTCACATCGGGGGACCGAATGAGTGGGATTGTTGGGGTATTGTGGATTGTGAGGTTAGAGGGGGTCACCTGGGTGAGGATAACGTAAGAGTCAGACGCCAGAGGTGGATGGGGAGGACATGACTGAAGGGGGTGGCGGGGTTGGAGGTCTAAGATGTCAGAGTGGTTGGGTGAGGAAACTCCATGTGTGATGGTGCTGGAAGGAGATTGAAGTAGAGATTGGGAACCCACATGAGGTTTTGACACTAGGTTTTTGATGGTAGGGAAGATGTTGTCCATGAGAGAAAGATTGCGGTCTGTGGCTTGGATAAGGATAAAACCGTTATTGTAAATGGTGATGCTTGCTGTCGCTTGGAAGAAGTGGGAGGGTGCAATATATAAGCTAATGCCATGCACGGTTTTCCTTGAAAAAGAGATCGAGAGAGAAGTGAAGAATGCTTTTCTCCATTGGGCTCTTCGTTTTGTACGGAGAATAAGGTCTGTGGTTGTAGTCCTGTTGTGTGTTGAAAAATAAGGATCGGCAAAGAGTGTTTCGGGCTGCCGTTTTATAAAATTATGTTTGAATCGTTTGGCTGATTTTTTTGTGAGGTCAGAGGGGTAAATGATGTTGTAGGAGTGTGTGCCTGCGGGTTCCATTATAAGGGCAGCACAATAGGAGAGATGGTAAAAGTAGATATGTGAAGAGAGTGTGAGCCTCGAGGGGGAATGTGGTATGAGGGAGGGTTGGGAAGAGGAGAGATTTGTCGTGGTAACTTTTCACAATGTTATCCAAGACACAGGTATGCTTGTCAACCACTTGGGGAAGTCCTTTAAGGTAGCCCGCAGTCTCACAGAGAGCTACCCCCATATCACTAATATCCCCTAGACACTAGACTGCTGTTGGAAGAACATATCCTTTCAGAAGGCAGGATTTGGCTATGTCAGCAAACCCCTTCCCAGATGCATCAACATCAGTTATGGCTAGCAAGTTCTTTCATGGCAAGGATTGCCATCTGGAAGGTTTTAGATAGGAGATAGATGAATAAGGAAAAGCAGTTCCTCACGAGGGGTGCCGTATGCCTTAGATGCCTGTGAGATGACAAGAAATATACCTGCATGGGAGGAATGTATGGTGGACTCGATATTTTTAACTGTAGGCTGATGGCTGGGAGGAGATAAGTGTGGTGTAGAAAGGACAAACATTCAAGGCAGTTAAGCTGGTGGCTGGGGACAGACAAACCTCAGAAGCAACCCTAAAGGAAGACTGCTGGCCAGCTACAAAGAGGTCTTCACTGGTGCTTTCTGTTTTGTGCCAGCATTGTCACCTGCCTCCTTCTCTTGCTCATCCTCTTCAACCATCTCCTGCTCCTCCTGCTCTTCTTTCTTGTCTAGTGTTAGCCTCTAAGATAGCTGCTTGGAGGAGAATTAGATTTTCACCTGTGATTGGCTACAATCCTCAACTTGTTGCTGGCACAGTATCCTGATCCAGCTCAGTGCCCCAGAACCTGCCTGCAAGAGAAAGATGAAAAAGTTGAAATACATAAAAGTAAGTTTTTTCATGGCAAGGATTGCCATCTGGGACGTTTTAGATAGGAGATAGATCAATAGGGAAAAGCAGTTCCTCACCAGGGGTGCTGTATGCCTTAGATGACTGTGAGATGAGAAGAAATATACCTGCATCGGAGGAATGCATGGTGGACTCGATATTTGTAACTGTAGGCTTAGGGCTGGGAGGAGATAAGTGTGGTGTAGAAAGGACAAACATTCATGGCAGTTAAGCTTGTGGCTGGGGACTGACAATCCTCAGAAGCAACCCTAGAGGAAGACTGCTGGCCAGCTACAAAGAGGTCTTTACTGGTGCTTTCTGTTTTGTGCCAGCATTGTCACCTGCCTCCTTCTCTTGCTCATCCTCCTCAACCATCTCCTGCTTCTCCTGCTCTTCTTTCTTGTCCATTGTTAGCCTCTAAGATAGCTGCTTGGAGGAGAATTAGATTTTCACCTGTGATTGGCTACAATCCTCAACTTGTTGCTGGCACAGTATCCTAATCCAGCTCAGTGCCCCAGAACCTGCCTTCAAGAGAAAGATGAAAAAGTTGAAATACATAAAAGTAAGTTTTGCATAAATAGTTCTACATATTAGTTTCAAAAACAATTTTGAGATAAGTAACACTTTTTATTAGTTCCGTGAGAGCCTAAAGAGGGTTGAGAGAGCGTTGGTCATCTCGTAGAAGTAGTACATATGCTTTCTTTGTGGATGGTCCTCTTGGCGTCAACTGCTGAACGTATTTTTGATTTTTTGTTTAAATATCTTTTTCAGCATTTTATTATTTATACATGACTGACAATACGTATCCATACAAAGCTTTAGATATGAACATCATAAATGCAAATGTCATGTGGAGAATAGCATTAACCGTCGCCACAGTATAAAATGATCACATTCACGCTATTCCATAATGCTGACATTTATTTACTTGAACATATACAGAAGCATCTCCATGTGCCAACGCCCACAGTCGAGCTACATTGTAGATTACCGATTAATGTCATTGCTGTCTTTTATATCCTCATAGCACAGTTTAACAAAACCATTCTAACAGAAGCTCCCGTATGTGCACCAGGTACATCCAGCGCCTGGCCATTCGGGTCGTATCGGCAAATCACTGTTTAATGGAAAAAAGGACTTAGAGAACTGCAGAACACATATATCGAGCACTGATGCGTAGCGATATAGCATATTTTCCAAAACATCTGAAACAGAACCAAAAACTTAAACATCAGAAGAACATCTGCCATCCATGAAACATATTAATGTTAATCCTGCATGACTGTATCTAAATAGTTACCCTCAGAACACTGCCACACAGTCGCACACACAATGAATAATTGTCTCGCCACACCTGTCAGGGCAGAGCAGCCATCAATGAGGAGAGCCTCCGTATCTGAGGGCGGAGGGCGCGCAGGGGGCCATCCGTAACTGACCATGAAGAGCGACAGAAACCTGTTCCGCCAATACTGAGATATATCAACTCTCCTCAGCTGAATAGTGGAGAGGAGGGCTGGTAAACTGATCGCTAGTCGGCTAACAGGGTGGCATTAATTTCTGTTTGATTGTCAGTCTGGAAGGCAGCTAGCAGTACGTCCCAGTCTTGTGCAATGCGGAACTTACGAAGCCCAGCTATCTCCTCTCTATGTAACGCTGTACTCCCCGCCTGAGCCCATACTGTGAATGAACGCCTCAAACTAAGTATTTGCGGGGGGATTGAATTTTTCCATTTCTTAGTATGAGATGTTTTGCAGTAATGAGCCCATGGTCCTAAAATTTCGAGGTAACTTTATTTTTTTGGGATCTGGCGTACAGCCCAAGAAGGCACACCTCCCAGGATAGTGGCATGTCCGTGTTTCTGCATGAAGCCAGACTTGTGACCACCTCCCTCCAGAAATGCTGAAGGAACGTACAAGTCCATAGTATGAGAAGCAGATCTGCATCCACTTGTTGACATCGCAGAGATGCGGAAGTGGTGATATGTTGAAGTACCTATTGATCATGTCAGGCGAGAGATATGCCCTTTGTGTAATGTACGTTTGGATGAGCTTGAACCTTGAGTTTCTGGGTATGTTCCTAGCGCCCTCCAATATAGCATCCCATTCCTTGTCCGTCCAAGGCCGACCTCTATCCCCCTCCCACCTGTCCCTAATTCGTGTCATTGGTCTCAGTGTGTGTGTGAGAAGTGCTTCCACCAGCCATTTGCACTACATGTGAACCTGTGCCCATCACGTGCAAGTATTGCACCAACAGGTTCGTCAGTGGCTCAGTAGCCAGATCCCCCAGGCCGTTAATAGAGCTTTCAGGAGAGAGGTGGGCGACAAAAATTGTCCCGCTGGGAGTCCATCGTCCTCAACTAGTGTCTCGAATGTTAGTAGTGCGCCGTCCCGAAACAGGTCGCCTAGTGTCTGAAGCCCTGCCGCGTGCCAGGCCATGAGAGCAGGCCCAGTGGTACCCAGCCTCCCCCGAGGTGTCCCCAGCAATGGTAGGATTGGGGCATACGAAAGGGTCGTGCGGGTGAGATATAAGCTTCTTTTATAGCATTTAAGTGCTAGTCCCAAATGTATCTGCGGTGGACATGGGAGCTTAGCGTTGGGATGGAACAAATGACAAATATGGGAATGGGACCACGGGGGATGTATGGTAGCTGTGTCTTCCAGGCACATATCATTCAACCACTTTGTCGCCCACTGGAGCTGGGCAGCTAAATAATACAATTCCATGTTGGGGACCGACAGCCCTCCCTGACCAGTGGGGCATACATTTTCCACAACACGATTCGTGGTCTACCTTTATTCCATATTAGACCCTGGGATAGTCTCTCCAGATCTCGGAATATCTTAGGAGGAACATATAGTGGAAGATTAGAAAAATATTAGAGCAGTCTGGGATGTACGATCATTTTCAACAGGATAATGCAGCTCATTACATTTAGCGGAAGCGTCTTGCAGAATTGCATTTGAGCGCGGATAGCCGTATTAGCTCTCGTTAAGTTTCCTTCCATTAAATCTTCAGGCGAGCGATATATGAATACGCCCAGATATCTGAATGTGGTAGGATACCAAGTGAGGGGTACGCCATTTAGAGTGACATCCACCTCCGTTGTGTGAGCGCTGAACGAATAGACCCCCGATTTGGCCCAATTGACCCAGAGTCCTGACTGCTCCTCAAATGAGGTAAGTATATTAGCTGAGGACGTAGGGATTACAGTGATATCTTGAAGATACAATAATAGATCATCTGCATACAAGGAAACAGCATGTAGCCCTTCTCCCAACCGTATCCCCCAATTCTCCCCGTCCCTCCGAAGTAACATCGCTAAAGATTTCATAGCTAGGGAAAACAACAGTGAAGGTAAGGGGCATCCCTGACATGTCCCCGGTCTAACGCTGATATTATCCAAGATTAACCTGCCCGTACGAATGCAGACAGAGGGCTGTTGATATAGTAAGCGAACCATACTCAAGTAGTATTCCCCCAGTTTGTATTTACCTAGCACAGACGCTAAATAAGAACACTCCAGCGAGTCAAAGGCTTTCTCCAGGTAAAGCACCAAGCAGCCCGAACGAGGCCAGGTCTGCGTGGCACACTGTTGCACTCTAAAAAATCTGTGTATGTTTAAAGCAGGAACTAAACCATTCTGATCAGGGTGCACCAGCGTTTTTACTAGTGGGAAAAGACGCCTAGCTAACAATGATGCAAATATTTTATAGTCAGTATTAAGGAGCTCCAGTGGATGATAGGCGCCCAAGAGATCAGGGTTCTTATCTTGCTTGGGGAGGGACACCAGCAGTGCCTCGTTCTGTGTAGCAGTGAGGACGGAATCCTCAAGCGTTGTTTCATACACTTTGAGCAGGTGCGGTACCAAGATGTGTGTGTATGCTTTATAGAATTCAGAAATCGTTGCATGTTTTGCATGGTCGCTGCTGTTCCTTCATCTAAATAGTCCCGTTAATACTAAAGGAAATGTGTTTTCCTTTTTCAGATCTTCTTTCTGGTCCTGATGAGAATCGGACAAAGGGTCCAATTCGAAACGCGTCGACCTTTCTTTGTTTGGCTTGTTGTAAAAAGAATTGTAGATATCTGTATTTTCTTAAAAAAACTGTTTTATATTGAGTATTCTGAAAAAACAGTCTTTCTTCTATGTTATTGTCAAGTTCAAGGGATTAAGTCACTGACCTCTTTTGCCCCCCTTGTGGTCTTTTGTGCCAAATTTTTGTTTTTTTGTTAGTTGGAAGGAGTGTAAGTGTGAGTGGAAAACGGATGTTTCATGAGTGAGGGTACTTATTTGTTTCATTTGTCCATTGTATGAAGTGCTTGTCTTACCCCCCCAAAACTCTTCTTTTGATTGTTCTTTGTACATATATTTCTTTGTACATATATATATAAAAAAAGTTTTTCATTATGGTTGTGTTGTTTCAAAAATTTTCTACAAAAAAGAAATAAATAATGATGGATAAACTTCAATATTTGACTAACAATTGATTGTTTGTTAGTTTTGAATTTAATAAGGTTTGTTTTGGAATTAGACTCAGTACTGGCACCTTTGTTGTTAATTATAGAATTCAGTCGGCAGACCATCCGGTCCGGGCGACTTCCCATTAGACAGGGAAAAGAGGCCGTCATGAAGCTCTTCCGATGGAATAGGGTCATTTAGATCTTCGCTTTGTGTGTGCATTGGATGCATTAGATTAAGTCTGTCTAGGTATGTCTGTATCTCTAAAGTTGTGGCTCTCGCGTGCGACTTATATCAATCTCCAGAGTGTGTCCCGAACGCGCCATGGATATCACATTGCATATATGCTATTGCCCCAGTCATTGTTTTTACTGACGCTATGGGCGCCGATGACTCATTCTGGCGGATGAGCCACGAGAGCAGTTTGTCTGCCTTGTCGTCCATATGGTGTGTTCTCACCGAGTGTGCAGCATAGTTAAGACAACGCAGTCGCGCATGGTCCTCCTTGAGGGAGCCCAGCTGCTCCTGAGTGCCGTCCACAACAGCCTGTTCTGCGACGGCTAGTCTCCGCTCCAGAGTGGTGAGCTCCAGATTGGGATCGGAGGCAGCTCATCCTCCCACTGTAACTCCATAGTATGCGGGTTATGATCAGAGTGTGTACGTCCCATGTAAGCAGAGTTTGAGATACACGGTAAGAGGTCGTTGGACACCATGAAGCAGTCCAGGCATACATGTAGCCTATGATCCCCTGAATAGTAGGAGTATACTCTGTCTAATGGGTGTCTATGTCGCCATACATCAGAGAAACGCCACTGCAATGGCCAGTGTCCTAATGCTTTAGCAGCGTACATGTGACAGTAACAGGCAGGGGAGGAAAAGATCTGTCCAGGGAGACTTCCAATACACAGTTATAGTCTCCACCCAGAACCATAGGGAGACCAGGCCATATGGACAATTTTCGCGACAAAAGGTCTAAGAAAGCAGCCTGCACCGTGTTAGGCGCATAAAGTGATGCCACCACTACTGGTTTCCCATGAAACACCCCTTTCACTACCACATATCTGCCCTACCCATCCACCAATGCATCCAGCGCTTTAAATGGGGTACCCGGCCTCACCCACACTAGGACCTCGCGTATGCAGAATACCCCGTCACATACAGTTGCCCTCTCCATCGCCGGTGAGGTCGTGCTACTTCTACTTGATCTAAGTGTGTCTCCTGGAGAAGCGCTATTTGTATATTATGGTGTTTCAGGTAGGAAAATATAAGATAGAGCCGTTTTGGGCTGTGAATGCCACACACATTCCACATGCCTATTTTAATGGGTGCCATGACTAGAGAATATCAAAGGCGCACATGGGTTGATTCAGCCTAGGATAGGAGGGTGTGGCAGTGTGCGTACATGGATCAGCGTGGTGAGCGCTCCTTTACGGAGTCTGACTGTGCTACAATCATACCTGCGTCGGAGAATAATGGGAGAAATAACAAAATAACAATAATGAACAATCGAAAATACCATGAGAGCAATTTTGCAACAAGCAATTGCCCAAACATAGAACACAATAGCACACAGTTAATGCCTAGGGGGGGCTGTTGTGTACAGCAACTTAAGAGGCCAAGAGATCAAAAGAAGGGTCCGATAGATGTAGCTGAAACCTGTCTCTGGCCAGACCCGTGTCTGGACAGGACCACTGCCTGCGTTGTATATATAAGATTCCCATATATATATAGTTAACAGAAAAAGAATGCAATGAAATCCATTACCCACCCCGCAATGACCCGTACATAAGCAATAGGTGCAACTATTTCAATGCGAATACAACATAATTAGCTTTTGTATACTTGCGTGTTCAAAAGAGTCCGTAGGTTGCACAGGATGGAGGAGAGGAGATAGACAGGCAGTGAGTGGACATACATGTAAGCAATATTATCAGAAGTTTGTGGAGTAACATGTGGCAGTTCACAGGAGTCTTGGGAAACAGGGAAAGCGTCCGATAGCTCCTCGTCGCTGTTCGGCCCCTGGTGATCAGAGTCGGAGTCAGAGTTCCTCTCCGGAGATCCGATGATGTTCGCCACCACCTGCACTGCCTCGAGCTGTCCACTCAGTATCAATCCTGACGTTAGACCCGATGCCTGAGGGGCCGAAGACTGTGACCGCCGCCTCCATGGTCTGCGGCGTCGCAAACTAGTCTCTGCCGGTTGATCTCTGCATCCGAAGTTTGAAGGGTTGAAAGAATCCAGCCATTCCTCCACACTCTCCGGCCTGGTGAAGAAGTGCGTCTTTCCGTTAGCCACAACTATCAGCTTTGCAGTGAACAAAAACGAATATTTAAGATCACATTGTCTCAGGCGTCGTTTCACTGCTAAATAGGAGTGACGTTGCTTCTGAACTTGGAACGTGTAATCAGGGAAGACAATGACTATGTGATTATCCACTTATATGTCTTGCAATTTTCTAGTTTCTTGGAGAATTGCATCCCTGTCTCTGTAGTTTAACAGGCGTATTAAAAACGGTCTAGGGTTGGAGCCCAGAGGTGGGGGTTTGGCAGGTACCCCATGCGATCTCTCAACCACAAAGTGTGGGGACAAGGCCTCTCCTGGCAATAGCGACCGGATCCAATCCTCCGCATAGCCTACTGCATTCCTCCCCTCCACTCCCTCCGGAAGGCCCAAGCACGTACGTTTTTGCGGCGGGTCCTTCCTTTGGCATTCTCCGCCCTGTCCTCCAGAAATTCAACTTGGTTGAGTAGGTCACGAATGTTCTTTTCTGCCGAGGACACCCGAGGAGAAACATTCGCAATTTCCCCCTCAACGGCAGTAGTACAGTCCGCAAGTTTCCGATGGTCGGCATGCAACAGTGTTAGGTCGAGTGCCACCTTGTCAATTTTACCTTCCAGAGAGGTGCAGGTTTGATTAATTGTATCTCCAAGCTTCTTAACCACCACTAGCACTGCATTCAGCTTATGCGACATAGGATCTGCCATCTCCGCCTCCATCGTTCTGTCAGACTGCGCCCAAGTCAGCGGGTGAAGGCCCGCCATGCCCCCAGTGCCCGTCTTCGTACAGCCCCCGTGCGACATGGAGCAAGTAACGGCGAGCACTATCCTGGATGTACCAGAGCTATGCGTGGAGCAGTGCCCGGGGTCCCAACCACCATTCACAGGATGTAGAGCCCAGATTCAATCCGAGAGGTCAGGTTCGCTGTACCGGTGCCAACCACAGCTACACCACTAATTGTTGAATAGAAAAGATCAGGCGGAGCCCACCCTCCCTGGGCCTGGCAGCATCATTCCAGAACATAGGGGGTGCCAGATGCAGCATAGCGTCTCTCGCCAACACACTTCAGGTCACTTCCGCAACTGCAGCTACATCAGACTTGCCCAGTGCAGTGACCAGGGATGAGGTACCTGGAACGATGACTCTCCCGAGTGGGGTGCATAGGGAAGGGCTATCTTCACCTGAGACCCTCCAGTACTCCCAGGCCTGACTCAGCGGAGAGGGCCACGATGTGCACACACAGGCAGCACCAGTCTCAGTCTGCAATGCAGAAAGGCAGCACAGTAGCTCCACAAACGTAGTGGGCAGCCATGTTTTGGAGGAGGCATCTATGGAACAATCTGGGCATAGAGATGGGGCAGCCACTGTGCAGAACGTCTCCCCAAGATTGGCATACTGCCTTGGGACATCTCATGTAGCTATCTCAGGGAGAAACAGGCCAGATCCAACCTGGTAAATCCTCCACCTCCCGGCCACACTGCAGCAGCACTCCAGCAGATGAAAGGTCCACACAGCAGAGCAGCAGGGCACAGTCACGCCTTCTCTCTGCCGCACAGTTTCCAGGGTGGGCCTAGTGGGCGTGGCCAGACCTCGGCCTCGCATAGGGTCCTGCAGCCAGCAGAGACGTCCTACACACTGGTGCCCCCAGGGCAACGGGGGCCGAATCAGGGCAAAGCAGGATCCTCAACGCCACTCCCCCAATGCCACACATGTGATCGCTGCAGCTGCGGGGGGTTCAGGGGGCAGAGCGGAGCCACATCACTGACCGGGGCCTTAGGGGCGGGCCGATCCCCGGCTCCATGTACCCGATGGCGCCTGGCATCTTGGAGCTGTCCTCGGCAGCAATTTAGGCAATATAGTCAATTCTTGTGAGGGGTGATAAATAACACCGAAGGAGGATAGGAGTCAATAAAGTTATTTATTGAGATAACAGGGCCCACAGGGAGCCAGGAGAATGCAGTGCGCAATAAGCAAGGCAATAACGAACAACCACCAGTGACAGCTGTGACGTCACATAAATAATCTCCGAGCATTCGGAGATGACGTATGTCACGCGCAGCAATGAACAGGGAAAACACATTCCTGGAATAGCAGAAGAGCAATTCACAACATCTCCCTTTTTTCCCAACAAAATGCAAAGTTTAAATAAAGAAAAGAAAACACTATCCTGTTACGTAATCGTCAAAACGTTTGGGCATTCTAACAATTGTTCCAGATTTGGATTTGGTACACACAGAATCATGCTTGTTGACATTAACGATCTCTCCCCCAGTGGGTGCATTATGCCCACTGGACAAAACAGTATCAGAATTTCTTTGGTCAGTTTCGTTCAAACTGTCTTTCCCTCTGGAGCAATTTAGCTATTCACTATTACTCCTAGTGTCAAACAGATTGTCCTCATTGCCTGAAGGACTTTGCTCCTCAGAGACATCTTCCCATTCCAGTACTCTTTCATCAAGGCCTCTCTCTCTCTCATCCTTGCCTTTCATTATAATTTTCTCTTGTCCTTTCTTTAATTTGATGACATCATCTTTGCTTCTCCAACCTTTACCCTCAATACACACTGACCCTCTAGATGCTTCACATACCCTTACCCGGTCTCTATACACAGATTCTCCCTTTGTCACTTTGCAAGGTTTTTTCACTAGGATCCAATCTCCTACTTCTATTTCCTTGTCTTTTGCTGTATTTGTCATATCCGCATACTTCTTGGCTTTTTCCTGCTTACATACAATTTTCTTTTTCAGTTTGAGTTCATTTTCGTTTGTTTCAAGAGTAGTACTATTCCCCTTGTACCAATCACCGAATTTAGTGGTAAGCATATCATTACATTTCCTTCCCCTCATCAAATAGAAGGGTGTGTTCTTAGTTGTCTCATTGGGTGTGTTGTCATACGTGTTTATTTTTTCACTAATGTACTCTTTTATGTTCTGGTTAGAAGCTATAGCTAATTGGATCCCTTCTTTAATAAACTTGTTCATCCTTTCCACCTGACCGTTACTTTTCGGGCTATACAAAGGTGTCTTCTCTTGTTTGATTCCTGCAGAGTTCAAAAACTCTGTCATTTGGGAGGATACTAGTTGAGTACCATTGTCTGATACAATAATCTTAGGTTGACCTTCCAAAGCAAACACTTTTTTCAGAAACTTTACCACCACGCTTGTAGTCACATTGTTCACAAACTTAAAGTGTACCCATTTGGAGTAGTAGTCGGTCAGTTTATTGCCAGAGTTTCCATGTCTCCATGTCTCCGTGTCCATGACTGTGAGTCAGGGCGGTTCGGACCTGGTTCCTGTTAACTGTTAACTGCTGGCAGACGCAGACGCCGAGGTGTGCTTCGTCTCTTCTGACTGCTGCGTTGTAGCGCAGTCTGCCATGGAATGAGTGCTCGGCTTTCCAGTGTCGGAGGTTTGGGCATGTTCTTCGGATACATTTCGATTTACTACTTGCCGTTGCAGTTTCCCTGACGGGCGCATGGACCTTGCAGCAATCCAATTTCCTCCGACAGCACTCAGCAGTATGTTTACCGGCATTGGAAGCTGGTGCTGAGTCTTCTCGATACTGGAGGTGAATGCCCGTGTATGGTGCAACAGAAAGGGATTGGAAGCTCAGCACCACTCTGCAATCAGGCAAATTTTGAAAAACTAGCGAAAATCTTCAAAAACCAATTAAGCTTATCTGGTGGATTCTGGTGGACTCTGGGACTTGTAGTGTCTCGAGACTTAATTTCTTATCTTAAAAAAAAAAAAAGCTTATTTGTGCCGCTCACAACTCGGATCTTGCCATACCTGTGGATCAGCTCCCGAACTCTTGTTTGCAGCGCCCTCCCTGAGGCAGAGTCGGCTGGTGGGAGTGCTACCGCATTCGGCGGGTAGATCATCTGCTCCCAGCGCGACCGCGCCCAGGTAGTAGTGCTTGGGAAGGGCGTTTCCCTGAATAGCCTAGCGGGGGCCTCTTCCCCCGGAGGCCTCGCCCACCTAATTGGCCTCACCTTATTACCTTTCGCGACACCCGCTGCGCGGGTGCCGCTCACAACTCGGATCTTGCCATACCTGTGGATCAGCTCCTGAACTCTTGTTTGCAGCGCAATCCCTGAGGCAGAGTCGGCTGGTGGGAGCGCTACCGCATTCGGCGGGTAGATCATCTGCTCCCAGCGCAACCGCGCCCAGGTAGTAGTGCTTGGGAAGGGCGTTTCCCTGAATAGCCTAGCGGGGGACTGCGAGGCCCAGAAACCACCTTGCAGCTGGAGCCTCTTCCCCCGGAGGTCTCGCCCACCTAATTGGCCTCACCTTAGTACCTTTCGCGACACCCGCTGCGCGGGTGCCGCTCACAACTCGGATCTTGCCATACCTGTGGATCAGCTCCTGAACTCTTGTTAGAGGCAGTTAGAGACTGGGCTGGGCCACCCCATTTGATTCTTCAACTACACTCTTCACTTTGAATCCATTATGGCAACCCGCGAGTTTAGAGACAGAGCAGCCAAATCTAAACTAAAAAATGGTACCTTGGACGATTTCATCACCAGGACCCATACTGCCATCGATAACGAAATAACTAAGATGCAACACAGGGTTTCATTAGAACTCGAGGCTGCTAGAAGACTGTCAGTCGAGTTAACTGCCGCCAAAAAATCCTCTCTTGGTCCTATTGCTTGGGCGAAAACACCAGAGCGCCCGCCAGGCTCCACACCCACCTTGATTGTTACAAACGCTGTCATCCATGATACACAAGCAGTTAGTATGTCTTCCCCACAGGGGAAATTTCCACAAAACCCCATTTCCTCTCCAAATTCTCACCTGGGTGCGATTGTAGAACTAAAGAAGGGAACTGAGGAGGGCTTACCCTCCAAAGTCGAACCCATCACCGTTTCACAAGAAAAAGGTGGTAGTTTACCCAAATCACAAAAGCACCCACACAATAAAAGGAAGTGTAACCCTACCTCGGCATACTCAAGAAAAAAGGCCAAAGTAGCGAAGGCGCAGCTACCAACAAAGGCACCTCCCCTTGCTATACTGCCACTACCAAAATCTTCTCCCCTGGTAACATGCCCAGAAAACACTCCCCTTCACACAATAGTCATCGAAGACAATAACGACCTTATCATAGAAAGTGACACTGCAGGAACCCCGCTATGTACCATTAAAGGGAAGGATGTTGAATTTCTCACTATTGTCTGGGAAACACAAAAAAACCTACTTTCCCCACTAGAAAAGAGATTCACACACATAGAAACACAGCTATTGGAAATAGAAAAAAGCATACTAAATCTGGCAACCATCACCATGCAGAACCCCAAACTTACATGCTCAAATGGACCCTTGCCGCCAGCAGCACCTTCCGATCCTACTATTCAAGTTGCTGTGAACCCGCGGCCCCCTCCCAAGGTCAAGTCATCAGGAACCATTAACACACTTCCGCCTGCTGCAACCTCTTCTTCTACTATTCCCACTGCTACACCCAAGGCCAAACCAACACCCAAACCCAGAACCAAGGTAGAAACCCATAATCCTCCTAGTAGGGTAATGTCAAATACCATGCAATCGGGGGCTGCATCCCTCCCGCCACCCCCCCTTTATATACCCGGCCAAAGAGCACCTGTCCCGACTGACCTTTTCAATCCGAGGCAAAATGGCCAGAATACAAATCCTCCAACATCGCAGAGAGCCAGCACCAGTTTTATAAGATCAAGGGGATTTGTGGATCTTCCCCCTGAGGTTAGCCCCTATGTTGTGGTGCTGACTGGGGTAACCGAATTGACGTACAACCAGCAGGAAAACTTTGCCTCTCTAAAGAATAAGGTGATCCACTGGTTGGACGCCAATAAACCAATACCCAACCACCTAAGGAGCAAAATCCTTATGGTACGGAGGGTACCTTGGGTAGGGACCACACAAAAGTCCATCTGCGGAGACTGTGTGATCATCTCCTTTGAGGATTCTAACACTGCTCACGCCATCTACTCATGGATCAACCATAGCTCAACTGCATCAATAATAGCAAGACCACTCACTTTTTTCTATCCACCATGTGCCCCTCCAGCTCAGGGGGAGAATTGGAGTAGGATGCAGGCGAGGAACCACACATGGGGAGTACAAAGTAACTGGTGGGTAGATACACTCGGAGGATGGAACGGGGTCCCGACTTCCAATAGATACGGATGTCTCGAGGAAGTGGACTGACTTCTACACTCAACAACCATTGTACCCCCCTCACCCACCCCAATCTGCGCCCGTAATCAGTCTACGGGCATCGCACCAACAACTAGTGTTCTAAATACACACATGGTTGGTCAATCTCTTCCATCAACACCAGCCCACATAGTGACAAATGATCCTAGAGTAGGGGCAGGTAGGGAAGTCACATGCTCACCCAAGGGCGTAACTATTGATTCCAACCTGAGGCTGGAACATAATTCCCCCATTTCACACAGCCTCAAATTAAATAGTGCCCTATTGGACGCCCCCCCCACCCAACCAGTGTGGAAAACCTGTAGCACAAGAGCGCCTCGTAATACTAGATACTAGAAGTACACCAGAGGCTCAAGGCATAATTTCCATTTTGTCCTGGAATGTGGCAGGGCTAGCCAACAAAGTAGACACCCCTGACTGGACAGACCTAGTAGAGGGCTATGATATATGTCTCTTACAAGAGACATGGGCTAGAGAACAATTCAGCCGCCAGGGATTCGCTATCTTTAACACTGAAGCGAAATGGGGAGGAAAGGGCCGACCCTCAGGCTTTCGACCTGGGTTGGGTCCCATTTGCCTTGTAGGGCCACACATCTGGAAACGAATTCCTGTGACTTCCAGTGTGTCTCCCTTGATTGGCCATGTGGAGGGAAGCTTGTATTGATTAACTTCTATTCAAGGCCAGTGGGGTTGCTGCAACATCGGGCCCAGTGGAAGATTTAGCACAGTTCCTCGATACACATAATTTCTCTTCCCCTTCAATCATAGGTGGAGATTTTAACCAGCAATATGAACCACTTCCTGACTACATGGAAGGCATATCCAGCGAGGAGGATGACCTATGGGATATTCCTACCCTGACAGATCCAGTGACCAAGGCATATTCCCCTCTTGCCATTCAGATAATGTCCCTCACTCTCAGTCACTCTCTGAGGGCGTGTAACGGCCGGACTGAGGGTGATATCCCGCCTAAAAACACCTTTAATAGGTTGGGCCACGAGTCACGGATCGACTATATAATGGTTTCAACCAGGGATTGGAGGAGGGTGAAAGACTTTAAAGTTATCACCAGATACGATAGCGATCACAATCTGCTCTCATTAAAATTCGAGATCCCTGACCGGCAATCAGATAAGGTAGACACTAATGCACCATCACAGCCCGACCTAGTGCTATCCAGCAATAGGCGTAGAATAAAATGGACCAAATTGCTGGAAAATCACAATAATATTGAGAGACTCTATGCACTAGCCGCCCCCGCCCTGGAAAAAGTAGAGTGCTGCATGAACCATTCAGCCAGCGAATCCGAGACCAAAACCACGGGTAGCTTGGGTACTCAGGCACAATTGGCTGTTCTTGGTAACATCCATTCGGAGCTATGCACTAATCTTGCAGAGGTACTGAACCCAGTTGCCAGGCCTCGCAAGCCCAAACAGAGAAGAGCGACCTGGTTCAATGCCTCTTGCAGGGAAGCAAAAACCCTATTGTTGGAATCACTTAAAGCACGAGACACTCCAAACACAATCAGGGAGAGACGAGTAGCCTATAAATCTGCCCTCCACACTGCAAAAATAGACTGGGACGAGGAGAATTGGACAGAAATAACAGCTGCCCTCGCTTGCCAAGACTCACGGACCTTTTGGCAAATTGTAAGGCACGGCTCGGCCGAACCACTTGCAGCAGTCGAGGCCTGTATAGCACCATCTGTTTGGGAGGAACATTTCAAAAACCTATACCATCCACACAGCAGTGATAGTGGAAGAAGTGAACTTGCTGGAGAGTCCCCCAAAATCAAAAATAGTCTAATTGACATGGATGGTTTCAGCATAGAAGAAGTCACCCTGGCAATTTCCTCCCTGCCTGCAGGTAAGGCGCCGGGCCTAGACAGGCTTCCAGGCGATCTTTACAAGCACGAACCTAAAGTCTGGGCTCCTTATCTTGGGGTATTATTCAATTCCATCTTGAAAGGTCTGCCAATCCCTTCCACCTGGCCAGGGGCAGAAATAGTGCCAATTTTCAAAAAGGGGTCCCCCCTCCTTCCTGCAAACTATAGGCCTATAAGCCTAATTGATGTTTCCCAGAAACTATTTTCTAAGCTCTTGTTAAATCGCTTACATGAGTGGATCAGGGACTTCAACATCCTTAGCCCTTTTCAAGCAGGCTTCAGGGAGAAGGTCTCCACAGTGGACCAGGTCTTTCGTCTCGCCCTCATACACTGGAAAACAGTACAGCTGGAGGGTGGCAGCCTCTATACTGTTTTTGTGGACCTGAGGGCAGCGTTCGACCTGGTCCCGAAGAACAAGCTGTGGGAGGTCCTTGATAAACTGGGGGTCCCCGAAGGTCTCTTGAATATGATAATCCGCCTTCACACTAGTAATTTTGCCCAGGTTAGATGCGGCGGGATGGGGGAATTGTCTGAGAAGTTCCCCGTTGGCAGGGGGGTAAGGCAGGGTTGTGTGCTTGCACCAACCCTGTTCTGCCTCTATGTCAATGGGGTAATCTCCCACTTAGCGGGTGTATCCAACTCTGACGCCCCTAAATTGGCTGCTGAGAGGGTCTCAGCCATCATGTTTGCTGACGACACACTGCTTTTATCCAAGTCGGCAAAAGGCATCCAGCGCATCCTTGATGGCTTTGTGGACTTCTGTGAGGCCCATGGATTAGAAATCAACGCCACCAAGACGAAATTCATGGTCCTCAACCCCCCACAGAAATTTCACTTCAGTCCAAGCATCGCACATATCAAGCTGGAAAGGGTAAAAACATTCGAATACCTGGGAATCGTATTAAATGATAAATTTACCTGGAGCTCTCACCTGGAGAAAGCTGCACTGAAATTGGCCCAGCATTCGGGAGGCATAATGAAGCTCTTGGCAAACAATAAATCCTCAATCAGGCCGATCGGCCCCCCATTACAGATTTACAAATCCCAGGCCAAGGGGGCTGTCATCTATGGATCTGAACTCTGGGGCCATGAAAATACATCAAAGCTGCTGAAGGTGGAAAACAAATTCATTCGTAACCTTGTTGGGCTACCACCGAGCACCCCCCTTGTCCCCCTCAGGATGGACCTAGGCTTATGCCCGCTTGATGAGGAACTGGCTCTATGCCCACTGGCCTTCTGGCGTAGAATATGGACAACTCCAGAATTGGCCAGTTACAGGGAAGGTCTCCGGGAGGTTCTCGCCACTCCAGGTGCCGGAAAAATTAAATGGCTCAATTCTGTTAAATTAGAACTGGAGGCCTTAGGTCTCTCAACTATGTGGTCTGACCCCCAGAACATGTGCCATATCCTCTCTAAAAAGGATCTAGCCAGGTCATAGCGAGAAAGCAAACTTTCCCTGATACTCAACCACCAACACCTCGGGTCCTTGACAGCTTCCTTTTTGTCCCACAAGGTGAATTACAATATGGAACCTACTCTAGATAAAATGTATCCCTCCCTACTGAGAAAATTATATCTCCAGTGGAGACATGGATCTCTCCCCATCAGAACTCTCACAACCAAATGGAGTCATGATCCAAGTAGCACCTGTCCAGCATGTAGAAATTCGGAAGAAAGTGAGCTCCACATCCTTTTTTTCTGTCCAGTTTATCATGGGATCCGTAGGCACTGGATTCTCCCCCTATGCAGGAATCTGAAGTGTCTGTCCGCATTTAGAGTCTTAAAAACTGATTTGTCAGACCATATTGTGTTCGCTATGGCCAAGTACTTGGGTGCCCTCTGGTCCATCAGAAGGAAATGCCTCAAAACATAGACTTGAGTACGGATCTGTTTTTAGTATATTTTTTTCTAGCAATGTTTTTATGAATTTTACAATTCACTGTATAAATCATTTAAATGAATTGTTTTATATAATTGTCTTTTATGGTAAACTTTTACCGAAATAAAGACTTTCTGAACTGAACTGATAATCTTAGGTTGACCTTCCAAAGCAAACACTTTTTTCAGAAACTTTACCACCACACTTGTAGTCACATTGTTCACAAACTTAAAGTGTACCCATTTGGAGTAGTAGTCGGTCAGGACAATTATGTTTTTACACTCATCTTGTAACAGACTGAAAGGCCTCGCAAAGTCTATTGCAACCTTTGACCATGGTCCGTTGGGTATTTCTACCATTTGCAAATCTCTTTTTCTGACTTTCCAGTGTTTGTCTGCTTTGAGGCACTTCTCACAATTGTCAACGTGATCCTTTACATCATTATCCAGCCCTGGCCAACAGTAATGCATTCTAACAATGTTCCTTGTGGCTGTGCTGCCACGGTAGCCCTTGTGAGCCAGTGTCACAATTTTACGTCTCAAACCCGCAGGTGGTATGAATATATCTCTTCTTTTCAGAAACCCACATTCAATGGTCAGTTCTTCTTCGATCTGTTGATAACTTCTTAATTCGTTTTGAAGATTCCTGATAGGCGGCCATTTTGTTCTGACATGTTCCATTACTTTTTTCAATACTATGTCATTTTCCAGACTTTGCATCCATTCATCCTCTGTAACTGAACACTTACACATGACTGTCACATCCACCCATGCTACTACACACTCAGTATCCTCTAGTGTGTCTTCTGATTGGTCGCACACTGGCAAACGTGACAGACAGTCAGTCCTGCAGTTCTTACTGCCTTTTATGTGTCTTATGCTGAAATTGTATTCCTGAAGCTTGGATAACAACCTTATCAGTCTGGAACTTGCTTTGCCATTTCCACGCCCCTCGCCATCCATCATGTAGACCAAGGGTTTGTGGTCAGTTATTATCGTAAACCTCTTTCCCCACAGATAATCTTTTAGTTTATGCACTGCCCAGACACATGCAAGAGTTTCGCATTCTATTGTGCTGTAGTTTCGTTCAGTTTCGTTCAGTCTTCTGGATATGAACGCAATAGTATTCTCATTGTATCCTTGTTGCTGGCAAAATACTGCGCCTATCCCTCTGGCGCTTGCATCTACCGTGATCACATTTTCCAGTTGTGGATCATAAGGCTTTAATGCTGGTGCTACTGCAATGTTCTTTTTTACATTGTTGAAAGCCTGACTTTGCTCATGAGACCACCTGTAACTCAAATTTTTTCTCAACAGTTTCCTCAGAGGCTCTACCATGTCAGCATATCCTTTTATAAATTTTGAATAGTATTCGCTGAGTCCCAGGAACAATTTTAGTGTCTCTTTATCATTGGGTTCTGGGGCATCTCTTGTTGCTCTGACCAAATCATCCTTTGGTGTGATACCTTCTGAAGTCAAAACATGTCCCAGATATTCTATCTTGTTGACCATGAACTTGCATTTTTCTTTTGAGACTATCATCCCTCTATTTTTTGTATATTCAACACTTTTTCTAGGATTTCAAGATGCTCCTTTTCCGTTCTAGAGTGTATCAGGATGTCCTCCTGAAATGCCTCTACCCCCATCACTTCGCTGAATAACATGTCCATCAGCTTTTGGAAAACTCCTGATGATGAAGCCAACCCAAAAGGCAACCGTACATATCTGTATGCCCCAAACGGCGTTCTAAAGGTGGTCAGTTTTTTGCTGTTATCTGTCAAAACCACCTGATGATAAGCCGCCTTTAAATCTATTAATGTGAAATATTTTGATCCTGAGACTGATTGTAGAATCTCCTGGATCTTTGGAAGCGGGTGGCAATTCACTAGGATTTTTTATTTAAAGACCTGAGGTCGACACACAGTCTTAAGTCTCCAGTTTTCTTCTTTTTTGAGACTACAATTGCAGATACCCATTCAAATTCATCAATTTCCTCTATGACACCTTCTTTTATTAGTTTTTCCAGTACCTGTTTTAGTTCGGTTTTTATTGACAAAGGCACCGTTCTTACTTTATGCTTCGTGGGAACTGCGCTCTCTTTTAATTTTATATCATGGCTATACCCTTTCACACATCCTATCTCATTTTTGAAAATGTCTTTGTACTTTTCCAACACATTACCTAAATCCTTGTTTTCCTCATCCATAGCTATGTTGTTTATAAAATCTTCTCTTAGCATTATAGGTTCTTTCGCACCTGGTTGCAAAATTACTCCTAGCTTTGCTAAGTCTCTCCATCCAATCAGAATCCTTCCTTTCACTGCCACGTAAATTTTGGTATTGATTATTCTCCCCCTAAAGGTAACAGTATCCCAAAAATAACCTACCATGTCTATGTCTTGTTCCCCAAAAACCTTTGGGTTGATGTCAGTTTCCTGTAATGTTACATCTTTCCATTTTTCCTCAAACAATGTGTCAGATATAGTGGTGATTGGTGATCCTGAATCAGCGGTAAATTGTAATTCAACCTCACCAATTTTAACCTCACCAATAGGTCCTTTTACCATCTATCACTTCCACATACAACACAATGCTGGCACACATTTCTTCATTAAATTCACCAATAGCATTTACTTTTACATTTCCATAAGACATTTTGGTTTTACATAAGGTAGTGTAGTGTCCTATTTTGTTACACTTAGAACATTTTTTAGTAAGGGCTGGGCACAACTTACTGTCAGCTAGGTGTTCGTGTGAACCACATCTAAAGCAATTCACATTTTTGCCTCCCACCTTCTTATTGCTCCAATTTTTCTCATGTCCTTTGTATTCACCTTTCCTTTTGTCCCGCAAATAAAATACATTAGCATTACTACTCATACTAAAAAGCTCTTTTGTGGATATCAATGACCTTTCTATCCCTTTAGCGATTTCCACAACCTCTTGTAAAGTTGATTTCTTACACGCCAGCAATCTTTCTTGCACTTTTTTTTGTACTAACATGCAATATACTCTTCAATTGTTTCTCCTTCTTCTTGCTTTCGTAAAGCAAATTTATGCCTTCCCACCATTATGTTAGGTTCCTCGTCAAATTGTTTTTCAAGTCTTTTTACCGCTTCATTGTACTCATCTAGAGGTATGAAAACACTGGGTGGGCTTTTGTACTCAGGCAAACTATCAAATACTTCTTGGCCTGCTTTTCCTAATAAGCCAAATAGAGTTTGATGTTTTCCTTTCTGCATCGTATTTTTGCCCATCAATAGATATAATGTAATTTTCAAAAGCCCTTAGCCATTTTCTCCATCTCATTACTGGCTTTCCTGGCTCATCCAGAAATAATGGTGGTACGCAAATATTATTACTCTGTGCCATTTTACTGTTCTATTCAATACTCTTATTTCCTCTGTTATTACTCAAACTTTTGTTGCTGTGAGTCTATTTCCTTTTTATACATAGGCTTATGTAATTTCACTTTTAAGTTCGTTTCCACCACCTTTACCTATGTAGTACTTTTTATAATATCATTAATGAAAATGCTTCCTTTTGTTACTCTTCTTTTTCCGTTATTTTCACACTTTCATTAACCTTTGCACGTTTCGTTATGCTTATTCCTCTTTTTTTTCCTTTCAGTTTCATAACATCAGCATCTGTCACTTTTATTTAATATTGCCCATTACGCGCTGAGATCCTTCGTGAAGATTTATTTACTGTCAAAATGGCTGCATGTTTCTTACACTGATGACGTTTCAAATCCAACAGCCAATTACAAGCTAGATTTCATCAGCGCTCTTCCCAGCATGCTTCATGTGTACCATCTGACTGGAATCTCTATCGCGCATATGCGAAGCCACCTCTGCCTGCAGGAATGCTTGTCTTCGCGCACTGCCGGTAAACTTTGACTTACTTTGCCGCCGTTTCTTCCTGTGTGCTCTTCGGTAGCAGAGACGTTTTCGTATAAGTATTACTCACTTATACTCAATTCTTCTCTCTTTTCCATACCCGTGAGCCCTCTTCGCCTTTGTCCCTCATCGCCAATTATTGTGGGGGGTGATAAATAACACCGAAGGAGGATAGCAGTCAATAAAGTTATTTATTGAGGTAACAGGGCCCACAGGGAGCCAGGAGAATGCAGTGCGCAATAAGCAAGGCAATAACGAACAATCACCAGTGACAGCTGTGACGTCACATAAATAATCTCCGAGCATTCGGAGATGATGTATGTCATGCGCAGCAATGAACAGGTCAAAACACATTCCTGGAATAGCAGAAGAGCAATCCACAACAGGGGCCCACGGCGCGAATGTCCCAGCTTCACCGAAACATCCGCCAGGGCAACCTGATCACCTCCGGAGTAACCATGGACAGCAGTGGTCCCGTCAGCTCGTGGAATAGTGAGGTAAAATGGCCAGAGAAGGGAGCTACCCCCGGTGCTCCTCGACTACACGCCTCCTCCATTGCCAACCATGAACCAGTGTTTTTGATGTTGGAGTTCGTAAGGTATCCACTGATCCAGCAGCTGGTGACAAAAGGAATTTGAAATATGAAACAAAAAAATTCTGAATCAAAGGATTACAGTGGTATGTGACACAAAATTATGTCACTGCAGATATACTAAAGAAATATAATTAATAAAGCATAACAAACTATGCATTTATATGAAAGTGACATTTGAAAGCATGTTCAAAAGATGCAGGGGGAAAAATTTGATGAAATACAGTTGTAAAGACCAAGAGTTAACACACTTACCTGATGGATAGATGGTAGAAAGCTGAATTTTGGCTGTCAGGATGTCTCTTGATGGTATGTTAATCACAATGTTGACACCAGTGGCTTTTATCTCGCAGTAGGTGATAAGGGAATAAGACATCCAACGTCACACAAGATAATGCAATGGGTATGCGTTGCATACATAATATGAGAAACACACAGATTCTTCTCCTGAATATTAACATAAAAGCTAAAGGAAATATTGTTATCCTAACATTAAAATGCAAGTCTTTGGATAAAGAAAAGTGTCAAAGGATAGCACAGTCACTAAATGAATACAATGGGAGCATTGGTGGATATAGTGACACAGGGTCGTAGGTGTACACCTGCTTTTAAAAAAGAGATAGAGAGATAGGTTTTAACCAAACACAAAAGAACAGAAGGTATATGTAGCAATCTCTACCATCCATCTGTTTTGCATAGCCAGTCCTAGTCTTGATGAAGCACTAAAACAAGAAGTAGATATTATGGCATGTGGTAGATAGGACAACAATGCAGGCCCTCATAATTGGAATAAAATAAAAAGTTCATGAACATAGTTGTATTAAAACAAGACAATATAATTTGGATTGTACAAGAAGGTGGAAGAATAAAAGGAAAGTAATATAATTAGCATTTGATTTAAACAGGTTATGCATTAGAGGCTGTGTTTGAGGCATATGGCTGTGATATCTGCATAAAAGTGTAGTTTTTAGGAAGGACAGATTTACATGAGTTATTGTAGAACAGATTTCAGTGATACAGAGGGATTGTCTTTTACCTGACATTACCTTGCGGTTGTCTGCAACAGTCAGCCTACACAGAAGGTGAGGGATCATTGTGGAAATGGAAGACTCCTTTAGAGGGTGTAATATGGAAACGTGATCCAGGGATACATTTTGCAGCCTGAATACATTTATCTTCCTTCCGTTTCTTCTTAGTGTGTCCTGTGGTGCTGGTCTCCTCGTCCTCTAATGCATTAACAGAGTCTATGAACTCCTGCCTCAAGGTTGCGTTCTGTGCTCCACTGAGGGCAAATGTGGTTTCTGGTGATTGCTGAGGGGTCACAAAGTTCAAGGGAAAAAGCAGATCCTAGGGGATCCGTGGGTAAAGTGAATGGATGTCAGGTGAATGGGTTCAGTCATCTGTTTAGTATTTATCTATTTCCCTCCACGTGGCTGTCTGCACCTAAGTGGCGGTGGTCTCCATCTCTGTGGCACAGGTTTGCATCTCAATGGTGCTGTGCTCTGCCATGGTGGTGGAGATGTCTGCTGAGTAGGCAGAATGTAAAATATGGTTATAGATGTACTTGTAGTAACTTTACAGTTGTGAATACAATGATAGGAGACTTCACCTCTTTATTGGAGCGAATAGAGACAGATAGAGACAGAGACCGTGCGGGTCATGCGTGGCCTGTGAATTCACGGAACACACCAAGACTCTTGATCTAGGATTACGTACCCCATTGGAACAACGATCCCACACAAACTGTAATACAGAATCAGTAATCTACCTCATCAAGTGCCCTTGCGAACTGTCCTATGTGGGCATGAACAGTCGCAAACTTAAGATACGAATAAGTGAACATAGAAGCATGATCAGGCGTGCCATCGCAGCCACTAGATTAACATCACATTATGTGGAAAAACAGCATAAAGACACAGACATACGATGGACAATAATTGAGAGAGTTAAAGGCATAAGCAACTTTCAGAAGAGACTCCTAGACAGAAAACAACGCTGATTATACCGATTGAAAACCCATGAGAACGGACTCAACAATGGTATACCATGGAGCCAACTTTTCCAAATGAACATTATGCAACTACAGGTCTGGCCTTCCACACCCAATAGCAGTGGGTGACCCATCCGATTGGACAGAGTTTTGAGCCTTCTCATCCTCTGGCAATACCCATAAATGCACAGCTTTATTTATTTACACCTAAGGAAATCAGCCTCCACACAATCACCCCCCTTTGAGGCAACTCTCCTCTCTCTTTTTTGTATGGGTACCAGTCACCACTCCGAACAGTTCCCATCATTGAGGGCAGCATGCTATCATATTTATGGAAAACAATAGATAGCTTGCTTTATCTTTATACATCAGTTGGAGCCCCTCAACATCCCCTTACTTACAACCTGTAATTGGGCACTGGGGGAGAACACAATTACATTTTCTTTACGTGACCACTGAGGGAGATACACTCTCACTCTCTTGCCACTTCGCTGTCTGGGCAATAATATTCACAGCTCATATTATTATTGCCCTTCACTTATTGCTGTGTAATACACTTGCGCTTCCATTTAAAAGCGAGCGCCTCACTGTCACTCGCACCAGCCCCATGTGTGGATTTCTCCCTCATGTAAACTACCAATTTGTTACTTTGAACTACAATTCCCAGGCGCAATTTACAGCAACCACGTTCTCGCAATGACGTTGCACATTACTTCCTACTCAGGTCATGGGTCGGGCGGGACCCTTCACGTCCGATCACCACGTAAACACAACATTTAAACCCGGGACCGGAGACTCTGGCAGCGCAAGCCGAGGACTGGAACCTAAATAGGTAGACCATTGGGTGACTGCTCAGTTGAAGTAAGTGTTACCATTCCGCGCTGACGCTCGGCCCTCCTTTAACTCTTTTTTACATCAGCACTGTTTTTGTTCTCCTATCTTGGGTCAACCACACCATGATCCCGAGTACATTTGGCTGACCACATTGAAATCGTTCTTCCTTCTATTTTTACACCTACTCCAGAACTACCCACATAGTTTATCCGGTCCTGTGTGATGAAGCCATCTTCCCAAAATTGGGTAAAGTATTACTGAGATGAGAGAGTGTATGCATGAGTTGTGCGTGTCCTTTTGGTTTATGATCACAGTATTTTTTTAATATTCTGAAGACTATACGCTAGTTAGAACAATTGAGACTTCTTTCACATGGTGCATGTAGTTTTTACTTGATCAGACTTTCACTCTGATAAAGCTAGTTTGCGAATAAATTTGCCACTTACACAGAAAGCCTGTCTCATATAATTCCAATATGTTTTAGTGTAGGAGTTTGATTGGCACAGTGAAGGGGTGATGCCTCCGCACTGAAGCATAAACAAGTTTGTTGGCATGCTCACCCAGGTGGTATCCACGACGCCCCAATAGGGCATAAAAAACACGACCGAGATGATGTCTGTGAAGTTTATGTTATTTGGTGTCTGTTTCTGTTTTTCTTTTTCAGATGGAGTCTGGCAGATGATATACACACACTTTTACATACCACAAGGAGCAGCTACTCTGCCCTCACCTTACTGATAGGATAGGGACTTCCCTTCCTTTCAGTTCCATCACATAGGGGTTCAACCTTGCCCTGAAGAAAGTCCAGGACCTTTATGGCCGCCTCGGACTGAAACATGTCGGCACTAGGGTCTTAGGACCATAATATTCCAATAAAAGATCAATTTTTATGTTTTTTTAATTACCCAGACAAACCCAAGAATAAAGGGAAACCAGGGATCTGTCTGAGGTATTTTATCTTTAAACACCATTGTCTTTCATTACGCAAAGAGCTCCCAACACTGTGGTTGAGCCCACCCCAACTTTTAGGGGTTGGGGTGACCCGATGATGAAGCATGACACCACCAGGGTGTGTGAGGGTAATTAAAACAAAAATAGTTTTTTCCCCCACATTCATGGTTGGGTTAGGTACAACCTTTCACTAGAGAGCTTCCCCCACACCCCCCCTACTAGCACCTCTGACCACCATGTGGTCAATTAGAGTATTTTTTGTGATTTACAAATAAGTCTAGACCTTGGTTTTGTCATATAGCTACTTCTTTTCTACATACTGTGTTAAGTTAGCATGAGTTTATTAAATGTTTGCACGCCATTTTCATTCTTGCTTCACTTTTGCACACAACACATAATTGTTGTTTTAGCTTTCAACCCAGAAGAGCTTTGTGATTTACTAGAGAAATAATATGTTATTGCTCTGATATCAGTTTTGTTCTGCACTCTGTCTGCACAGTGAGTGCTGAAGGCTACACGGATAACTTAACCCAGTGTTGTTGTAAGGTTTGATCTTCGCACCCCTATAGACATAACACACATGCTGCTGCCAAAATCTGGCTCTAGGCGAGTTTTATATTCTTGTGCTGAACGCACAAAAACACACTTGATGCGCTTCGCATGCAGAGAGCTGGTGGAAGGTGATGTGATCCTCCTGCCACTGAGATTTTAAGGTATGGGCCCGCCCTGCTAAAACCCAAATGAGACCTTCATAGATCTAAAATACTATGTTAAATAGGGAGGGTGTGAATTAGACATTGTTAATTTCTATTCATTTCAGCATATTAGTATGCTGTCACCATTCGCCTTTTATGGACTGATAACTATGCTGATAACTTTGTTGCTTATAATATGTTTGCTAGTATTATACAAGATACTGCGTTTGAGAACCTTGGTTTAGTAAATAAATATTTCAAACATGCACGTGTCCTCTTTTACTCCACGTTCTGGTTTGTGATGATTATATAACGAAAGAGTGTTCATGTGTTCCACGATTCCTGAGGTACTCTAAGTTCATGTTCTGGTCTGTCTAAGCATTGGGAGTTTGTTATGACCAATGAGACACTGTAGCCAGCTCGGTAAGGGGATTTTGGGTACTGAGGTGAGTTTTGGGCCATCCTAATTCACCGAGGTTCCAGGTCTCTATGCACAGTTCTTAAGGAGAATGGAATTCCCGCTACAGTTTAAAACTACAATTGTAAATGGTACATAACAAAAAAGCGTAAAAAAGAGTTACACCTTGGTGTAGAAATGAATATATTCCATACGAGACAATTTTGATGCAAAAAAGCTGCCCAGCATGGGAAACAAAGAGTGGAAGATATACGTTTAATGACATGGTATGAAATTCACATGAATTGCAGGACCACTAAATACTAATAGTTAGAAAAAACATGCTACCACTAGAAGGTAGCAAGAACAGAGGCCATGCAACATTTGCAATAAAATGTAGCTTGATGAAGCAAGTGAAATTCCCCTCCAATAGGTTCAGTTGGTTGAATTGTAATACAAATAATACTCCCTAACACACAAATGAAGAATTATTAGAAGTTACACAACAAATACACACTGCAATATATAGAACTACATCTTATAAGCATACTAGGAACAAGAAATGAAATAACCAAAAACTGCCCCAATTATGATAATAAAATGGCAAGGGAGAAATGTCTATGGTAATCATGGCTGTGGTCTTGCAGGGGGTAGTGACAGTTAGGTACTTTATGTGAAAAAAGCCTGGAAATTCACTGAAAAAAGGTTAAAGTGATGTTATAGTTAGGTATTGTACTGATATTCTATGTTACAATAAAAAATCTCACAGAAAAAAACAAAGGATGATTGTTGTTATAGTTAGATCATAAAACCAGTCAAATTAGAACATTTTAAACAAAAAACAAAGAAATGTACTAGTTATCGACATAGTACAGCTCTCTGACATGTTATATTGTTATTGATAACATCACTGAAGACATCTGTAATTACATCACTGTTGACAAGAATGTGCATGGCAGGGGCACGAGTTATGGTTACTTCAGTTAACTATAACTGGTGAATTTTAGTGTTTTTTTGTTTAAAACGCTGGGTTTTAACTGACATTATGACGTATTTTCTTCAGCCTTGTGTGGTGTGGGGTTGGACACAGGACGTGTTCTAAAACAGGCATATCTGACTATGTGATGTAACAGTATAAAGGATATGAATTTAAGTAAGGCAAACCTATTGACTGATTAAGGTGATAGAACCTCTTGTCCCTTTTCCCAAGCCACTTAAGGGCCCCAAGGACCCCATCTCCTGGGGTTGTGGGGTGGAGTTTGTGGAGGGAGCTTCAAAGGGCCTCAAGGACCCCATTTCCTAGGGTTGATTATTATTTTGGTTTCGGGTTGTGGAAACCACACCCTGGGCCAGGTAAGGGCCCCGGAGACCTCATCCCCGGAGGCCTATGAATTTCTCTGGGGGAGGAGCATGAAGCCCCATCCTCAAGCCATCTAGTGTCCCTCGGAACCCTAATCCCAGGGCCTGGAGTACCTGGGACGCTACGCTCTGCAGGCAGGGAACACAGGTTTGCTTTCACGTGGAACAGAGAGAAAAGCTGCTCCAGGCGGGAAGGAGCAAACCACTGCAGGCAGCTCCCAGCGCACGTCGTTATGGGACGGCTGGTGAGCTGCCGCAAAGGCCTTGGGGCTCCCCGTACAGCCCCATGGGCTCCTATTGCTGTGGGTGTCCTGGTGGGCACCAAGGCAACCACACAATTTTAAAGTGTTGTGCTACTGGTGGATGGGGTTATAAGTGCCTGATAATGGCTTGGGAATGGGGCCACACAAGTTTTTTTTGGAAAGGTAATTAAAGATTAGTGAAACCACACCAAAGTTACAAGCAAACAAAAAAGTCCAATTCCTACTGAAACCTGATCCTAACTCTCACTACCCAGTGGCAACAACCATGTCTAATTTATACATGCATATATAGTTTCCAGTAGGTAATTGTAGTTACTACCTAGTTTAAATGAATAAGACATTTTATGTTTTGCTAATAACTTTGGCGCCATTTGACGTATCGTCACGAAATGTTCAAAACTAGTTTGCCACTCACTTAAGCTGCTGTTAGGAAAGTTGTTGGTGATTCATCAAGTGGGTGATGAGCACAAAAGGGGTCCCAAAACGAGTTTTCCCCATGCTATTTCCCATGGGAATTTTGAACACGATCACAGCCTAAACCGCTGAACGGAATTAAACCAAATTTGTCAGAAAGCTAGATCTTGGACCATAAAGTGTGCTTTGTCTAATCTGGTGTAATCTGGTGTACATCCGTTTAATAGTTTTGGAGTTATTAAAGAAAAAAGATGTATGTATAGCTAGGGAAGTGGAGGATCTGCCGATCAGACAGAACTTTTGGTCGGATCTGCTTTTCTGCCACCACTTCAACCAGGAAGTGATGGCCGCCATCTTGGGACTTGGGGCAGAGTATCCCCCCCCTGTTGGGCCAGGTCCCAGAGGAAATTCAAAATATTATTATGGGGGAAGGCGGGCGCAAGTGGCCCCCTACCTTGGTCATTTTCTGCCCTAGGGATCAAATCCCCTAAGGCCCATCATATAGTGTTAAAGGAAAAGGGCTTGCCCAGCCCCTCTCCTTCAGCCGATTTAGGTTCTGGGGACCTATGCCCCGGGCCCCGGCCTTATTATAAATTTGGAGGGGGCACACAGCCCCCCTCTTGGGCTGGTTTCTGCCACAGGGACCCAATCCCACAGAGCCCAGCCATTAAAAACAATTAGGAGCAGAGTGTGTTGCCGTGTAAATCAAAGGAGAGTAACCCTTATGTGTCAAGGGAACAGGGTATGTAAAGCCAAACAAATAAAGAAAGTTCCCTTGAATTCCTAATTTCTTAATTCGGACTAAACAGTCCACTACAGAGATAATAATCATATATGTGACCCGCGAGCATTCAATTACTTCAGACTTCTATGGAACCATCAAAAAGAGCACTGACAATCTAAAATGATATGTACTACGTAGCCGGTAAGTTGTGTGTTGTCAGCAAATTAATTTTTATTATTTATAAAAACAGAACCAAATATAAAAAGCCTTTCAGTTAAAAACATACACATACATATATATTCCTTATGACAATTGTTCTTATTTGGATCAGTGTACTGTTGTTTTAAAGCACTATGTCAATCCAAAGGTACATTACTTCATAAAAGGAATTTTAGTGAACAATACATTCAAAAAGATTTTTTTTTAATGATTTTTTTAAAATCAAGTCGACGCGTTTCGGTGGATCTCTGCTGTGCGCACCACCTTCTTCAGGACAATATTTAAACAGTTCTTTTAGGTTGTCTTTTCTCAGCATAAATCATAAACCTCCTAATCAATTGAGGCACTGATTCCAGATGGTTATATAATTCCGTCCTCATGGCCGGTGAATATGTTCTTAAAAATACAAGAGGGCACCAATGTTAAAAGTGATTAGCAGATGGGTGTAAGGTTGTTACTTTCCTTACATCTGGGATCTTGCTGGGGATTCCTTCAGTCTTCTCCCTTGCAGCGTGCAGCTCTGGTGCCTCTCTGTGTATCATCTCTCATGAATTCGACCAGAATCCATGAGAGACGATACACAGAGAGGCACCAGAGCTGCACGCTGCAAGGGAGAAGACTGAAGGAATCCCCAGCAAGATCCCAGATGTAAGGAAAGTAACAACCTTACACCCATCTGCTAATCACTTTTAACATTGGTGCCCTCTTGTATTTTTAAGAACATATTCACCGACCATGAGGACGGAATTATATAACCATCTGGAATCTGCGCCTCAATTTATTAGGAGGTTTATGATTTATGCTGAGAAAAGACAACCTAAAAGAACTGTTTAAATATTGTCCTGAAGAAGGTGGTGCGCACAGCAGAGATCCACCGAAACGCGTCGACTTGATTTTAAAAAAATCATTTAAAAAAATCATTTTGAATGTATTGTTCACTAAAATTCCTTTTATGAAGTAATGTACCTTTGGATTGACATAGTGCTTTAAAACCAACAGTGCACTGATGCAAATAAGAACAATAGTCATAAGGAATATATATATGTGTATGTTTTTAACTGAAAGGCTTTTTATATTTGGTTCTGTTTTTATAAATAATAACAATTAATTTGCTGACAACACACAACTTACCGGCTACGTAGTACATATGATTTTAGATTGTAAGTGCTCTTTTTGATGGTTCCATGGAAGTCTGAAATAATTGAATGCTTGCGGGTCACATATATGATTATTATCTCTGTAGTGGACTGTTTAGTCCGAATTAAGAAATTAGGAATTCAAGGGAACTTTCTTTATTTGTTTGGCAGAGTGTGTTGCCCCCATCCCTAGCTGATTAGCCCCAAGGACCCAATTCCCCGGGACCCACACAAAGTTGAAAAAGGAGCCGGGAGCATGCAGCCCCCTTCCGAAGGCTGATTTTGGCCCCAGGTACCCCATGCACTGGGGCCCGGCCACAATTTGAAAAGGGAGGGGGTGTTTATGGCCCCCTCCCTGGGCCAATTTAGGCCCTTGGACCACATTTCCTGGGGCCCATCCATTAAAGTAAACTGGGAGGGGGGCATGGCACCCTTCCGTGTGGCCTGGATAATTTCAGTCACAGGGACCCCATCCCCAGGGCCCAGCCAAAGTTTTATTTTGGCCCTGTGGGCCCCATCCCCCAGGCATGGTTGCAATATAAAAAGTGAGTGGGCCACGTGACCCCCCCGGGTGCCCACTTCTGTGACATAGTGGATTCTCTACCTGCACTGGCGAGGGCAGGGAAACCTGTGTTTGTTCTCGCTTGGCCAGAGCAATTTCAAAGCTCCTATCCAGCGACAAACAACACGAAGTCTGCTCCCAGCTGGTGAGCATTATTAACTTCTCCCTGCTGGCAGGGACATTGCCGGCACCTGCTGGGTGCAGGGAGATGGCTGGGGCCATGGGGGCATTGAGGCTCTCCCTGCAGCCCCCACAGCCCCCACAAGAATATGGCGGGTGCTCTGGGTAGGCACCAGGGGACCAACTCTTTGTTGACCAGGCCCCAGTGAATGGGGTCCTCGGGGGCCGAATACAGTCCCATCCCCATTAAGTACTTGGCCAGGCCCCGGTGGGATGGGGTCCATGGCCTCAAAGTGGACCCTGGGAGGAAGTGCATGCCCCCTCCCTATTTAAAAGGTGGTGGGCCCTGGGACTGGGGCCTTAGGGCCAAAATCAGCCTGGGGGAAGGGGAGGCTGTGCACCCCTCTCTCGGTTTACAATATGGCCAGGCCCCAGGAGATGGATTCCCTGGGGCCAAAATCGACACAGGGAGGGGCTAAGTGCCCACCTCCCCCATACATCCAGTGGTAATCCCCTTGGGATGGGGTCCCTGTGGCCAAAATTGGCCCAGGGATGGGGGCCATGTGCACCCCTCCCCCTAAAGAAATTCACCAGGCCCAAGGAATGGGGTCCCAGGGGCCAAAATGAGCCCAGGGAGGGGAACACATGCCCCCTCCCCACAAAATGTGCCTGGCCACGTGGAATGGGGCCTGAGGCAGTCCTGGGTTGGCCACTGTTGGGGGGTTGGGCACAGGGCTGGGCCACAGCCCAGAATGTGTGGCTTACCATACCCCTGAGTACGGTTAAAGGCCATGTGTGGCATGGGGTTGACTGCATAAAGAAGGTTGGCCGCATGGGGACAGTACCAGTTATAGTTAATTTACGGTAGCTAGCGAGTTGATAATACTTTGTACGAAGGTAGTTATTTTAAGTTTTGTGCGGTGTGTAAAATATAACTTAAACATATAACTATAACTTTAGTCTTTCAACAAATGTTTGAGTAGTTTAAGTTGGTTTTCTATAGAAATAATAAATTATATTTTCTGAATTATAACGTATCCTGAACTGTTGTTTCTTTAATTAAATTTCAATGTTTTTTTAAAAGAAAAAGTGTTTCAAATTGTAGGGTGGAGTGCCATCTAGTAAAGTGTTGTCAAGTGGAATGCTGTTGGGCGGAGTGTCGTGGAGTAAAGTGTTGCAGAGTGCCTTTGAGTGGAGCAGAGTGTTGTAGAGTGGAGTGTCATAGAGCAGGATAGAGGAGAGTGGCGTAAAGTGTGGTATAGAAGAGTTGTATGACGTACAGTGGAATATTATATAGTGCAGTGCATAAAGTGGTGTAGAGTTTTGTAGAGTGGAATATAGAATGCAGCAGGGTTTGATAAAGTGAGGTAGAGTGGAATGGCATACAGTGCAGTAAAGTGGAATGGCATAGATGAGCGTAGAGTGGAGTGGCATAGAGTTGAGTAGTGGAGTAATGTGGAGTAGAGAGAAGTAGTGTGTCATAGAGTAGAGTGAAGTAAAGTGGCATGGATTGGCATAGGCAGAGTTGCTTAGAGTGTCACAGAGTGCCATAGAGTGGAGTAGAGTGTTGTAGAGTGGCACAGACTGGAGTGTTGTAGAGTAGAGTGGCATAGAGTGGAATAGTGTGTCTAGGAGTGGAGTGGCATCAAGTTGGGTGGGGTAGAGTGTCATGGTGTTGTGGCATAGAGTGTTGTGGCACAGAGTGGAGTAGCTCATCATAGAGTACACTGGAGTAGCAGAGAGTGCAGTGTCCTGCCATGGAGTGGAGTGCTGTGTTTTTGAGTGGTGTGTTTTACAGTGTCTTGGAGAGGAGGGGAGAGCAGTGGAGTGGCATCGAAGGGATTGGCCTGTCGTAGAGTTGAGTGGTGCGTCCTAGTAGTGCAATAGAGTGGGGTAGTGTGTCATAGAGTAGAGTGGGAGCAAAGTGAAATGGATTGGCATAGAGGGAGTTAAGTAGAGTGCCGTACAGAGGCACAGATCGGAGAATAGTGTTCTGGAGTGGAGTGGGGTGGAGTATCATAAAGTAGCAAGGTGGTGAGGGCCTGTGACCACTGAGGCTCTGTCACTTTGCTCCAGCTGCAGTGGAAGGAGATCTGATGCCTGGTGATGGTGCGCTGGGAGTTTGGGATGGTGAAGTATAGGATGCTGTGGTCAGTCCAGGTGAGTTCTGTGGTGTGGCTGAATTTGATTCCGTAGCTGGAGGTGAAAATGGGGTCCATTGTGTATCTGGCTTTGTGCGTGGGTTCGGTGAACAGTTGGGTGAGGCTGATGTTGTTCAGGTTCTCCAGGAGGGCACTGGAGTTGACGTCATCAAGGTGAAAGTTGAGGTTGCTGAGTAGGATATAGTTGTGAGAGTCGATTGCTGGGGGGGCGATGCTGTTGGGGATGGCATCGCAGAATGTTGCGGGTGTCTGTAGGCAAAGGGGCCTTTTATTGTGGTCTTCACGTCAGTTTGTAGTAGGAAGTTGAGGTTTTCCATGAGAGGTGTGGGGTCGTCATTGGTGATGGTACATCTGATGGTTTCCCTTGAAGATGATGGGGATACCTCCACCTTGTTTGTTGGCAGGGTCATGGTGTATCATGTTGTAGCCTTCAGGAGTGGCACTGGTGATGTTGGTGTTCCGGGAGGGGTTGAGCCACATTTTGGTAATGAAGGCAATGTCCGTGGGGATGGTGGTGATGGTATCCCAGATGAGGAATGGAGATGCAGCTGTTTCGGTGTCTGGAGTCTGGGACTAGGAGTTCCTTCGCGATCTACAGTCAGGTGGCAGGAGGGCAAGGGGTCCTGGAGCTGGATGTTGTCTAACCGGAGGTGCCTTGGCAGCACGCCCGCTGTGCGCATCTCTTGCGTGGTCGTTTGGTGGCCTCCATAAGTGGTCCTGGTAGGTGGTCCAAGTACAGGCAGCACGGGGCATCAGGCAGCGCAGGGACAGCAAGCAGTGCAGGGGCAGCAGGTAGCACAGGGACAGCAGGCATCACAGAGACAGCAGGCAGCGCAGGCACAGCAGGTAGTGTAGGTACAGGAATAGCAGGCAGCACAGGGACAGAGGCAGCAGGCAGCGCAGGGGCAGCAGGCAGTGCAGGAGCAGTAGGCAGTGCTGGGGCAGAAGGCAGAACAGGGGCAGCAGGTAACACAGGGACAAGGGCAGCAGGCAGCACAGGGGCAGCAGGCAGCGCAAGAACAGCAGGCAGTGCAGGAGCAGCAGGCAGTGCAGAGAGTAGCAGGCAGTGTATGGACAGCAGGCAGCGCAGGGGCAGCAGTTAGCACAGCGACAGCGGCAGCAGGCAGCACAGGGAAAGGGACAGCAAGCAGTGCAGGGACACCAGGCAGCAAAGGGGCAGCAAGCAGCGCAAGGACAGGGACAGCAGGCAGTGCTGGGGCAGCATGTAGTGTAGTGGCAGCAGGCAGCCAGGGGCAGCAGGAAGTGCAGGGGCAAAGGCAGTGTAGGGGCAGAGACAGGCAGAACAGGGTCAAGGGCAGAGGTACAATACCGTAAGCTAGGGGTGAGGCTAAAGAACGGTGGCCCCATCTCCTCCGCGCTCTGACAGGCACGTACAGGTCTACCCTTGACTATAAGTTGGCCCTGCCTCTAGTGCTGTTGGGGAATGCTGGTGGTCTGGTCCAGCTGGCTGGCATAGTAGGGTGGTGGGAGAGGGTCTTGAGGCGCTCTGTAGCGTTGGTGCAGGCAGACAACAAACAGGAGGGGGGACACCTCCTGCAATGAAGGGCATAAGGAGGCTTCTCCCTTACGTACAGAGTGGGCCACAGAGTGGAGTGAACTATAGTGGAGTGATGTGTTTTAGATTACTCTGGAGTGGCATAGAGTGCAGTCACGTGTTGTAGAGTAGCATCGACCCTCATGTCTTAGAGTGGCATGTCATACAGTGTGTGAGAGTGGAGGGGCCTACAGTAGAGTGGCAGAAATTGGAGTGGGATACGGTGGAGTGGCATAGAGTAGGGTAGAGTACAGTGGAGTGGCATAGAGTGCAGTGGTTTGTTGTAGATTGTAGTGTAGAGTTGTGTCATAGAGCGGTGTATTGTACAGTGTTTTAGAGTGGAGGGGCATAAAGTGGAGTAGCGTAGAGTGGAGTAGCATGGTGTTGCATTTCCTAGTGTGTCCTTTGTTATATTTATATCAGAATCAATTGTGTGTGACTCGTGAAAGCGATAAAGGGTAAGGGGCTTCCGATGAAGATTTGCTATGGTATGGGTCCGAGAAGTCTCAAAAATAGGAATGTCTAGGGAGCGTTGGTGAGCTGTAATTGAAAAATTAGAATTATCAAAATTGAAACGGCTATAATATTGGCACCACCTATTGGAGGGACATAATGGACACTGTTCATTGGACCATAAGTCACAGCATGCACTTCAAAGATCCATTGGGCTTCCACTAGAGGGGACAAATTATAAATTGATGCTATTGCTTTGTGATTATGATCAGTGACAATGGTTGCCAAGGCCTTAACATTGGAAATGGTCATTTTGTCTGTAACGCATCAGGTTTGCGGATGCTGTTCAAATAAAATGTACAAACTGCCATTTTGCTAGTGTGGCTTTTTCTTTCCTAATGGGGAGAAGTTTGATGTTTAGTGGGTTGGTTCTGCCGCAAATAACGCACCACCAGCAGGAACACCTTAATTGCCCATTTCAGAACCAATTGTGTGTGACTCGTGAAAGCGATAAAGGGTTATGGGCTGCTGCCGAAGATTTGCTACGGTATGGGTCCAAGCAGCCTTGAAAATAGGACTGTCTACGGTGCAATGGTGAGCTGTAATTGAAAACTAGGCACATAGACATATCAAAATTGTACAAGCACTAATATTGCCCATACCCACTGGAGGGAAATAATGGACACTGTTCATTGGACCATAAGTTTTAGCATGCAATTCAAAGACCCAACGGGGAGTCCACTGGGTGGACAAAACTGTAAACTGATGTAATTGCTTTGTGGTCTTGATCAGTGAAATGGTTTGCCAAGGTCTTACCTTTGAAAAAGGTATTTTCGACCGAAGCGAGTCAGGATTGCCGATGCTGTTCAAATAAAAGGTGTTTTTACAGGGTTATGCCCAAGTAAAAACTACATGGCCTGGGTCAATGATACAGTACGTTTTAACGGTTGGTCGGAGTAGTCAAAAAATTAGTACAGATCAAAGTGTGAATAAAACAACAGAACAAAGATCACCACTAATAAAAGCAAAGGTAAGTTCAAGAATGGAAATTTAATTTCCAATGTAGCACCAGCATTATATGCAAATGTGAGTCAAAGCATTAATGGGTCTCAATGCATTACTTATTGACAGTGCTCATAGGTGTAGGAAGCAAAATTGAAATTAGGGCAGTGGTAGTGAGTTGACGAGTGAGGGACAGGCTAAAGGTGTTTGTGACAAAACTACAATACACAATATATACAGTTTGACCTTTCCAGCCTATATAAGGTCAATTAGTTCCTATATATATATTGCTCATAGGTACATTTTCAATTGTTACATTTTATTCTATGAGCATGTGGGCATTTGATAGGACGGTTTCATTTGGATTTGTAGTGGCCCGCTCTGGCCACGAATATGCCCCACTGCTGACAGTGCAGTTCCGGATCTCATGAGTGAACTGAGCCCCATCAAGAACAACGTAAGCTATGCGGCCAGGCACAAGGTGAGCAAACAAGCAGTTGTGCCCGAACAAACGACCCAATTGAATTTTTAATTAGGGAAGGTGAAGTTACAGCCACATCCACTATGGAAAAAGAATAAATACTTACTGAAACTAAAAAAAACAGCGTGCCCGAGAAGAACACCACCTACTGGGCGGAATTTTGATTTTAAATCGCAAGTGTGAGGCAAATTGTGGGTAGCTGTTTTCTTCCCTCCATGGCCAGCCAATGAGAAAGAGAAAATTATTTCCAGAAACGTGTTTGGCAAAAGGCTCGAAGACACACACTTGGAAGGAATTATTTGTTTGTTTGCTGCCTGCTGAATAAATGAGGTGGAATTTAAACGATGTGTGTGGCTACTTCATCTGAGACCAGCTTTCATTTGGATTTGTAGTGGCCCGCTCTGGCCACGAAGATGCCCCACTGCTGACAGTGCAGTTCTGGGACTCATGAGTGAACTGAGCCCCATCAGGAACGACGTAACCAATTCGGCCAGGCACAAGGTGAGCAGACAAGCAGTTGTCCCCGAGCAAGCGACCCAATGGGATTTTTAATTATGGAAGGTGAAGTTACAGCCACATCCACTATGGAAAAAGAATAAATACTTACTGAAACTACAAGAACCAGCATGCCTGAGAAGCACACACCCTACTGGGCGGAACTTTGATTTTAAACCGCAAGTGCGAGGCAAAGTGTGTGTAGCTGTGTTCTTTTGCCCATGGCCAGCCAGTGAGCAAGGGAAAATTATTTCCAGCAATGCGTTGGGCAGAAGGGTCGAAGACACACGCTGGGAAGGCATTATTTGTTTATTTGCTGCCTGCTGAATAAATGAGGTGGAATTTAAATGTTGTGTGTGGCTACTTCATCTGGGAGCAGCTTTCATTTGGATTTGTAGTGGCCCGCTCTTGCCACTAAGATGCCCCACTGCTGATAGGGCAGTTCCGGGACTCATGAGTGAACTGAGCCCCATCAGGAACGACATAACCTATGCGGCGAGGCACAAGGTGAGCAGACAAGCAGTTGTGCCGGAACATGCGATGGGATGGAATTTTTAATTAGGGAAGATGAAGTTCAGCCACATCCACTATGGAAAAAGAAGAAATACTTACTGAAACTACAAGAACTAGCATGCCTGAGAAGCACACGCCCTGCTGGGCGGAACTTTGATTTTAAATCGCATGTGCGAGGCAAATTGTGTGTAGCTGTTTTTCTTCCCTCCATGGCCAGCCAGTGAGCAAGGGAAAATAGTTTCCAGAAATGCGTTTGGCAGAAGGCTCGAAGACACACGCTAGCAAGGCATTATTTGTTTGTTTCCTGCCTGCTGAATAAATGAGGTGGAATTTAAATATTGTGTGTGGCTACTTCATCTGAGACCAGCTTTCATTTGGATTTGTAGTGGCCCACTCTGGCCACGAAGATGCCTCACTGCTGACAGTGCAGTTCCGGGACTCATGAGTGAACTGAGCCCTATCAGAAAGCATCTGAGAGCAGCTTTCATTTGGATATATATATGGAAAGGCTTGGAAGGAAACCCTTTCTTTCCGTGAAGTAATGTAGCACTATGGCAAAACGAAGCCTGCAGTTTTGCAATCCAGCCTACTTAAGGACTATAAAAAGCTTCATAAAAGAACACAGAGACAATGAACTTTCAAACAAACTTTTAATGTAATGCTCACCTCAAGAACTACATGGACCAGCATACCATCGGGCAACTTTTGTGTGCCACGCCCATTGGGGGCGATGTTCTCAATAAAATAATCAGAGAGACAACACTGGTAAGGTATTCATTTTTTCTGTGTAGCATCCAAGAAGAAGAGGCGTTCTGCCTCGAAAGGCTTCGGGAATCAAGCAAGGAATCAAGAGACGAAATGGATGCAGAAAACGGCAAGCAGCCTCGAGGCTTGTAAACCGTATGGTAAAGAGCTGCATTGTGTGACCTCTGTAAAGCTCAGGGCATTTGAGATGAAGATTAAACACATGGCAGTCCTGGCCGTGGCAGAGGAGCACCATTTTTAAAGCACAAAGCACAAATGCATGGAAACCAAAAGGGGACTAGTGCCGAAGGTGCAAAATAGCACTTGCCATCTTTAAATGAGCAAATCTCGTACATAACATGTCAAAGCCACATTTATAATCAATTAGAGGTCACATGCATAAATAAACCTGACCATTAATGTGAATCAATATTAAATTGAGCTTGAGGTTAGACCAAAGTACATTAAAATCTTGCCTTGGATCGGCATATACAGCCTACTAAGCCGGCTGCAGGCAAGGTCCCTACGTTTCCACAAATGATGCAGCGTATCGGCCTATCTAATGATGTTCAGAAAGAAAAAAGAAGAATGCATCATATGAGAAATAAAGAGGGCAAAAATGTCCAAATCCTGAAAGCAATTGAAATACATAGTATAGCAAAACCCAACGTAATAATCAATTGCCCAAATTAATGGTCAATTCCATCCACTATTTAAACTATTAGGGAATTTCGTCTGCAAATCTATAATATAGTGCAACTCCAATCTCCTCAATTTGAGAACTCTGTTGCCTCCACTGATGCTTGATGGTACACAATTTATAATGAAATATTGTAACAGGTCCCTGTCACTTTTGTGTTTGATAGCAAAATGTCGTGCCACTGGATAATGCAGATCCTTTTTCATAATGGTGTGCCTATGCTCCAACACTCTCAATTTTACACTGTGTATCTTGCTCCCTACGTACCTCAGTCCACTGGGACAGATTAAACAATAAACAGCGTGTGTAGTTAGGCATGTCATAAACTTGTTGATTTTTTGTCTGTTCCTAGTCCCTTGATGTTATAAGAGAGGACCCTCTTACTGAAGGCACAAGCCTTACATCTACCACAAGGGTAGAATCCCCTCATCTCACTGAGGGTTCCCTGTTTATATGGTATAGTCTCCAGATGACTACGTACAAGGCTATCCTTTAAAGAACGTGCCTTTCTGTAAGTTATTAATGGCCAGCTGGAATATCGGCCCCAATGATGTTATCAGTTTTTAACACATGCCAATTTTTTCTCATAATGTTCCTCAGTACATTAGCATCATCTGAGTATGTGGTAAGCATCCTAAGTTTTCCATTTACATCTTTAGGTCTCTTTTGTTTAAGTAGATCTTTTCTAGATTGTGTTTTTACTTTTCTCAAGGTACTCTCTAAGAGTTCAGCATCATAACCCCTAGCCAGGAATCTATTAATGCTGCCTTTCACTGCTGAGTCAAAGTCACAATCTCTGGAGCAGTTCAGTTTCAACCTAAGGAACTCCCCATAAGGGATGCTGTTTATCAATTTCTTTGGGTGTCCGCTTGACGCATGAAGCGTGATGTTACCAGCGGTCGGCTTTCTAAACAGAGCAGTGGTAAGTTTGCCACCCCGAAGTCCAGAAAATTTGCATGCCACCTAACTGATCTCACCTGTGAATCGAAGATTAACTTCGTTGTTGTTTAAGAGTGATATGTACTCCTCTGCCTCACTGACAGTGCCTCCCCATACCACAAAAAGGTTGTCGATATATCTATACCACGATACCACTTTAGCGGTCCATTGCTCGTTCCTAGGGGACAAGGCCACCTGCTCCTCCCACCAGCCCACGAACAAGTTCGCGTAGCTGGGGCAAAGCAGGTGCCCATTGCAGACCCTGAGACCTGCCTGAACATTTCTCCCTGGAAAACAAAAATGTTATTAAACAGGCAGAATTCAATGAGTTCTAATAGCATGGTGTTATGTATTGCGAACTTCAAAGGTATTTTGTTTAGGAAATACTTCACAGCATTGAGGCCTTGTCTGTGATCAATGCAGGTATATAGACTCGTGATGTCTAGGACCATCAGGCAATATGATGGCTGCCACTCCCTCCGTAAAGAAAGCAGAGGCCAGAGGAGAAATCTTTAGAGATGCCTTTATTGCCATGAAACAAAAATCAGTAGTGGCAAATGCATTTCGGCTTTTAAATATGCCTTCTTCAGCGCCCTGCACCGATTGAACACCTTCATTACCTGTAGTTATAGTTAGAACCTAGTTTCTAGAGCAAAAGTATTTTTGATTTGCTAATAACTTTGGGGTTGTTTGACGAATCTTCCTGAAATTCTCCCAAAAGAAAGTCTATCCAGGACAGAAGAAAGAGAGAAAGAGTGAGCTACAAGGAAGAGAGAAACAGTGTGAGAGAGAAGAAGATAGAGAAAGAGAGAAAGAATGAGATACAAGGAAGAGAGAAAGGGAGAATCAGTGTGAAAGAGAGGAAGAGAGAGAGAAAGTGTGAGAGAAGAAGAGAGAAAGAGTGAGAGAGAGGAAGCCAGCTAAAGAGAGAAAGAGTGAGACAGAGAGGAAGACAACGAGAGAATCAGTGTGAGAGACAGGGAGAGAGAGAGATAAAGAGAGAAACAGTGTGAGAGAGAAGAAGAGAGATAGATAAAGAGTGAGAGAGAAGAGGAGAGAAAGAAAGAATGAGATATAGAAAAATAGAAAGTGGGAGAAAGAGAAAGGAACAGATGGAGAGGGAGTGTTGAGACTGGAAAAATCTTTGCAGCTCACCTTTGTGCCACCGGTGTGTTTCCAACCACATGCCGGGTGAAAGTCCAGACCTCAAGTTTAGTGATCTGAAAGATAAAGAGAGAAAGAGTGAGAGAGAGAAAGAGTAAGATACACGGAAGAGAGAAAGAGAAACAGTGTGAGAGAGAAAGAGTGAGAGAGAGGAAGAGAGAAAGATTGAGCTACAAGGAAGAGAAACAGTGTGAGAGAGAGGAAGACAGGGACAGAGAGAGAGTGAGATACAAGGAAGAGAGAAAGAGAGAATCAGTGTGAGAGAGGAAGAGAGAGAGAAAGAGTGAGAGATAGGAAGAGAGAGAGAGAAACAATGAGAGAGGAAGAGAGAATGAGTGAGAGAGAGGACAAGAGAGAGAGAAAGAGTGAGAGAGAGGAAGCCAGCCGAAGAGAGAAAGAGTGAGACAGAGAGGAGGCGAACGATAGAAACAGTGTTAGAGACAGGAAGAGAGTAATAAAGAGAGAAACACTGTGAGACAGAGGAAGTGAGAGAGATAAAGAGTGAGAGAGAGGAAGAGAGAAGGAAAGAATGGGACAGAGAAAAAGAGAAAATGTGAGAGAGAGAAAGGAAGAGATGGAGAGGGAGTGTTGAGACTGGAGAAAATCTTTGCAGCTCACTTTTGTGCCACCGGTGTGTCTCCAACCACGTGCCGGGAGATAGTGCAGCCCTCAAGTTTAGTGATGTGAAATATAGTATAGAATTAGTAATTGCAGAGTACATACAACTGCAAACGCGTAATTCTATTTTTCTGTAATGCGCAATAAGGGTGGTGCACCCCATCAACTCCGACTGCTTGGAGGTGTCTGTGCGCTCTTGTGCGCACAGACTGCGGCACACTATTCACTCACACCGCCCAGAGGTGACGGCCCGCTGCTGCGGAAAGAAGTCTCTCCGCTCACCTTCCGCCACCGGCGTGTGTGTAAGAGGGTCCACCACGTGCCAAAGCAATCTCCTCAGCCGTTCCGTACACGCGGTCCAGCTGAACTCACAATTCAGATTGGGTGTTAACTGTCGGATGGCCGTGCATCATCGCAGATTTTTCGCACGTTCAGCTCTGGTGGTGTTGGAGGTGCACGTTGATTCGTGATGCACAGCCTGTTAGATAAAAAGGAAGATAAGATTGTGTGTCATGTGAACTCTGACTATCTTGAGAACTACCTCTAGCTATTTCGGCTGCAATAGTTCTTTCTTGATTAATCTCTTCGTTCAACATTTGGAGATAATTTGGAAAAATTGTACATTCAATGCTATCTTTACATGCATTGAAAGAATCCTCATAGCAGTCACAATGTCCAAAAAATTCCATTTCAGTCCGCCATGGTTTGAAGAGTTGCAGAAGAGCTGAATAGAAAAGGTCTCTTTTATTTGGAGTATCACAACTTAATTTCCTGTGATTAATCAGATTTCCTTTGTCATGCTTTACCAAACATCCTTCAGATCCAATTACAGCGTATTTTCCTTAATTTATATTTTCTGTGACTTTTTTAAAAAGTATAATGTTGCAGTATTTCATATAGACATATGTTTTCCAGGTATGGACTTCTATTTGTATAGTACGTATCCAACATATTTGTTTTCAGAATATCTGTACTTTCCAGTTAATTCAGTGCCAAGTATTCAATTTCTTGCACAGATTTCAAAACTCGATGTCTTGCTGCAGCAAGACCAAGACTTATCCAGATGATCCCTCTTGACTTTAAATATAAACTTGCAGATGTCAATCAAACCGAACATTCGTTGGATCCAATTTCTTGATGTGAAAGCATCATCAAGCTGAAGCTGTACAATTATTTGCTAAGTGTGTTCTCCTGCAAAATTTCCTCCCACATTTCTTTCAATTCTGTCTTCTCAGACTTGGTAATATATGATGTGACATAGCAAGCAACAGCAGTCGGCAATACTTTCCACATCGATGACTTCCATATACAAATACGCCTCACTAATCGAAGGGAGTCTGGTGCTGTGGTCGCTGCCACGAAGTTGGAGTCACTGCCATTCAAGACTCAGGACACAGTTCCACATGTGGGATCGGCTTTTGTCGCTGTACTTGCATATGGAAATATGCCTCACTGATCGAAGGAGTCTGGTGCTGTGGTTGCTGCCATGGACTTGGGGTCACTACCATTCAGGACTCAGGACACAGTTCCACATGTGGGATCGGCTTGTGTTGAGCAGCGCTAGTGGACCACGTGTCGCCGGCTTGTGTTAAACAGGGTTAGTGGCACCAAGTGCCGCGGTTTGTGGTAAACAGGGTTAGTTGCATCATGTGGCCAAAATTCGAATTGCGAGCTCTGTTGACCTCAGTATAGGCTCCTTTTGAGTGTTCGTTTGTACGTGAAGATGAATTTAGTGATTGTACTAAAGCTATAACTGATATAAAAAAAGTTCTTGAAGCAAGAATACTAAAAGGATATCATGTAGGTTTTAGGCTTGTGATATTTATTTTCCTAGTGGACTCTGTTATTAATGAATCATGACTTAATTTTAATTGTGAGCCCTACTGACCGCAGTGTAGGAGTATCATGAAAAGATGAAATATGTATAGAATACACTGTCGAAGTGTTGTATTTTCTGAGTACAATCTTGTTGTTAGAAATTAGCATTTAAAATTTGAATTGCGAGCTCTGCTGTCCACAGTGTAGACTTTTATTGAGTGTTCGTTTGCACTTCAAGATGAATTTGGTCATTGTACTAAAGCTGTAACTGATATAAAAAAGTTCTTGAAGCAAGGATACTAAAATGATATTATGTAGGGTTTAGGACTGTGATACTTACTTGCCTACTGGACTCTGTAATGAATGAATCAAGACTTACATTTAATTGTGAGCCCGGATGACTGGAGTGTAGGCCAGAGGTAGTGGTCAGCAAGGGCCCATAGCCTCATGGCGTTGAGTTGAAGTGTACAGTTAGTGGCACCAGAAGCATTGAGTGTGTATGAGCCTGTGATGATGATTGGTGCGGACGGGGTGCACTGGAGCAATGTTTCTTGTCTACTTGACTGCGTCATCTGCAATCGTGAGTCTATCTGAATTGTGAGCCCTGCTGACAGCAGTGTCGGCCAGAGTTAGCGGTGAGCAAGGGCCCACAGCCATGTGCATAGGTTGGTGGCCCTACCGGCCTGCGGAGTTCAAGTTCGGTGGCACCACTCCTAGCCGGCCTTCCATATGCAAATACGCCTCACTAATCGAAGGGAGTTTGGTGCTGTGGTCGCTGCCATGAAGTTGGGGTCACTGCCATTCAGGACTCAGGACACAGTTCCACATGTGGGATCGGCTTGTGGTGAATAGGGTTAGTGGCATCATGTGTCGCTGGCTTGTGTTGAACAGGGTTAGTGGCACCGCGTGTCGCGGCTTGTGTTGAACAGGGTTAGTGACACCATGTGTTACGGCTTGCGTTGTACAGGGTTATTGTCCCCAAGTGTCGCCGGTCTTCTATATGGAAATACGCCTCACTGATCCAAGGAAGTCTGGTGCTGTGGTCACTGCGACAGACTTGGGGTCACTGCCATTCAGGACTCAGGACACAGTTCCACATGTGGGATCTAGTGTGCCGATGATGCGTCGTCCGGCCAGGCAGTACTGGTAACAATGTCTGTTGCCTACTGGACTGTGTCATTTGTAATTGCGAGTCGCTCTGAATTGTGAGCCTACTCACCGCAGTGGAGGCAGGAGGCAGCAGTGAGAAAGAGCCCACAGGCACATGGCATTGTCTTGAGCAATGTCTGTTGTCTACTGGACTGCGTCATCTGCAATCGCGACTCGATCTGAATTGTGAGCCCTACTCACCGTAGTATAGTTTGGAGGCAGTGGTCGGGAAGGGCCCACAGCTGCGTGTTGTTGACGTTAGCAATGTCTGTTGCCTACCGGACTGCGACATCTGCAATTGTGACTCAATCTGAATTGTTCCCCCTACTGTCCGCAGTATATATCAAAGGCTGTAGTTTGTACAGACACAAGTCCGTGGTGCTGTGCTGGAGGCCTGTGCAGCGGAAGCCAGCGATTGGCTGAGGAGGCTGGCGGTCAAGATGGCGGCCAGTGCATTGCGGGGCCGTGAGTTATAGTTAGCTGAATTAACTATAACAGGGGAATTTCTATGGTTTTGTATGAGTGAAATGTCTAACTAACCATAACATGTCTGAAACCTATGGTTTTTCCATAGAATTTCTAAGGTTTTTTAAATGCTAATTTCTAACTATAACATTCCTGAAACCTATGGTTTTTTCAGCGGAATATATATATATATATATATATGAACATGTAGGTGAATATCCATCCCTCACATTTAGGAAACCCTGATCATTACGAGACAGCTTATGTAAAAATGTAATTCCAAGCACGACCAAAATCAGTGACATAGGGGATTTTTTACATGCAACCAATGTAAAGCTTGTAAGTTCAGTTGAAGACTTAAATCTATCAAAATCTGTGATAACATGGCCCCTTTTGTAATACAGAAGCAAGTCAACTGTATTACCGAATAAGCAATATATATCTTAGGATGTCCTTTTTTAAATAGGGAGCACCATTCACACAGGTAAAAAGAGAGTCCTCGAGCATCTCAGAGGAATCAACAAGAATGATAGGATGTATCCTGTTGCTAGGCATTCTCATGAACACCACAAGAGAAATCCTAACCAAGTGAGATTTGCATTTCTTGATTGCATTCCATCCAAGCCTAGGGGTGGTAATAGAACAGCCGAACTTAGGAGACTTGAATCCAAATTAATCATCAGATTCAATGCAATGGCCCCTAATGGGCAGAATCTTGATGAAGAGATGTCTGTACATCTACGAATCGTTTTTAATATCAACTGCTGCCATCGTATCTCCCATAATTACTGCATCTTCTTTGCTGTTTTTTAGACTTTGTGTTTAGCTATATTTAATTAGTGCACTTTTTTGGTTTTAATCACATCATCTCTATTTGGCTCTTTACCAGATATCTAAACTGGGAACAATGAAAAACTTGGGTGACTGTTCTGTGCTGGATGAGTAATGAAAAAGTAACTGCACATAATTGTAATCAGGACTGAGCTGATGATACATATGCTGATTAAGGGGTCGTCCGTGAAACACTTGTTGTATTTCTGAATGTTGAACACGTTCGCCCACTTGGGCAGAAGTACTGATAAAGAATGTACTGTATAATGCACACTGTGACAATGAGTCAAGTTGGAAGATTAGCCCACTGGGGCATTACTCTGGAGCCTATACAAAAAAGTGATTAATGATAAGAGCAACTGTACGTAATTGTGATCAGGACTCTTCCGGGAAATACTCATTGTAATTTGAACGTTGTATTGCTTGCCCACTTGGGCTTAATTGTTGACAATACATATGCCTTAATAATGCATACTGTAATGAAAAACCCCATTGGAAGATTAGCCCACTAGGGCGTTATGTAGTAGCGTCTACAATATAAGTTGATCAATTGCGCGAGCGCTATCACTAAGTGCAACTTTTACGTAAGGACGCGCTAGCAAAATGCAGAGTCCCCATTTGTTACCACCAATATTTTATACACCAACACGTTTCATGATGAGTTACGGTTTTTAGATTAACTTCATGTGCATTAGAAGACGCCATTAAAGTCACGCTATACCGCGGCTTGGTCCATTACACAATTGTAAATATAGCCACATGGTTTAAGATGTTTTAATAAACCCAACACATCTATTGTCCCCTTATTGTAATAATGATGAATAGAGGCCGCGGCTCCAGTGTGTTTGTTGCCTTTGATCGAAGGAAGCACTCATTGCTGTTTGTTTTGGATATATATATATATATATATATATATATATATAGGAGGAAACACAATCCTACATGCCAGCAGCACTCACCCAGCCCATCTGATACGGAGTATTCCCCGTATGGTGAAATGCTAAGACTTCGGAGGTTATGTAGTGAACCAGATGAACTGAAGAAAGCTCAGGACTCCTGCACTCAAAGATTTTTGGAACAAGGGTACCATGAAAATACAATTAAAAAAGCAATCCAGAAGTCAATGGTCAAAGACCGTATGGAATTACTGGGTAGCAAAGATATCTCGGCTGAGACATCAAATACTCAGATGAACACAGACAGTGTAGGCAAAACATCAGCAGAACCGTTTCGAATAATAATGGGTTACTGCAATCAGCATAGAGAAGTGCGTAAAATAATAAAAAAAACTGGCCAATAGTCAGTAATGATCCCATCATAGGCCAGAACCTCCCCAAAAAGGCATCCCTAACATTCAGCAAGGCTCCTAACATGAGGCATAGAGTGGTAGTGACATGCCCTGAAATACTTGACAGCACCTCGTGGTACAAAAACAATCAAGGCTTTTTCAAGTGTAAGACCTGTAAGGCCTGTGCACATGCTGTCAATAAAAAGGTATACAAGGATGGATTTAGTGAAGGAGAACATCGTATCACTAAGGTACTAACATGTAAGACGGATTACGCCGTTTACATCCTGGAGTGCCCATGCAAACTAAAATATGTGGGGAGCACGAAGCTCCCCGTACACAGAAGAATTTTGCAACATTTAAGGGCCATAACAACACAAGATAACACCTACCCAGTAGCACGTCACTTCAAAACACACCACCAAAGTAACAACAAAGATCTAATATACTATGTAGTAGATGCCATTACAGCTAGCAGGAGGGGAGGAAATAGGGAAACGAAATTACGCAAAATGGAGACCAACTACATATTAAAGTTTAACAGCAAACAACCTGTAGGTTTGAACGTAACAGAGGACCTTTATACGTGTTTACACAAATGAAACAAACCTAAGAGAGAATGAACTGAAAAAATACATTGTCATGAAAAATGAAAAATGATAACAGCATGTAAATAGTGTATATAGATGAAATTAAAGGATATGCACCTATATTTTTTATATATATATATATATATATATATATATATATATATATATATATATATATATATATATATATATATTTTTTTAACATATTTTGTATATAATCAAATAGGATTGGTAATAGACAATGTATGAAAATATTCAAACTCTTAAGTAGAATGGTCAAATCTTAGGCGGATACGGGGAGACTATATGAAAAAATATCTGCAGTATGTTCAAACGGCTAAGTAGAAACATATATTATGTGGAATCGGTCAGTTAATGCTCATAAAATCAAACAGTATGGGTTGGAACAAGTAATGAAATATGCCTGCATGAAATGAATAGCGTAGGGTAGCTGGAAATAACAAGTAATGATGAGAAATGCACAAATTGAGAGGAGCAGAACCTAAGTACAGCTTACAAATTATAAAATGAAAATGATTCAAGAATGGAATGTGAAAAAGCTCAGTCCTATTGTGATAAAATGAAAACTTTTTTTATATGCACATAAAAGCACTTTACACGGGTTGGGGGAATAGGCCAAACTTATGGGGCAGAACTTATGACATGTAATGGAGTATCACAGTTCAAAACAGGGATTTATCCTACAATTGTGAAAAAAACAAAGATAAAAAATGTTTACAAAAAAAGATGTGAATTGGATCAGGGATTTAACCCAATATTGTTTCAAAAATGTGATGCTTACTACGTTAAGGCAATACACAATATTTGTAAAATTGTCATGTACTGCTTATCGTGAACTTTGATAATCTGCATGCACGATATGCCAGCAATGTAAAGTCTGTCTACTATGTCAATGCCAATGCAGGTGTTTTTAAATGAACCAATCACGTAATAGCACTGTGCACTTTAAATACTCAAGTGAAATGTGGTTACGCTGTCATGTGATCAAGGCTTTGTGCCGAAACGTTATGGCGACAGCTGAATAAAATCTGAACCAGCATCTTACGTTTGGTCCGTGTCTGTATCCAGCGCGATCGAGGGAAAAGCGATTGCGGGAGGAGAACGGAGGTTGGAGTATATCTATATATATATATATATATATATATATATATATATATATATATATATATATATATATATATATATGTATATATATATATATATTTTATTTCTTTTTCACAAGGAAAACCAAAGGTTAGACGGATGTTATAGTTAGTCTGACATTTCATTCGTACAAAACCAGAGAAATTCATCCGTTATATTTAGCTGAGGTGACTATAACTCGTGCCCCCGCAATGCACTGCCTATGACCTCATATATTACATCACTCATGACATGGTCACGGACATCACTGATGACATCTCAAATGACATCGCTGATGACATCAGTGGTGACATCATCCAGTGAAAAGTCTATGAGTGTTCAATATATATAAATATATAAATATATATATATATATATATATATATATATATATATATATATATATATATATATATATATATATATATATATATATATATATATATACATATATATATATATATATATATTACCTACTGGCGTGTCGCCAGTAGGTATATATAGTTAGGATTTTTTGTCTATGGAACTTTTGAAAATTCTATGTCTAATAACTTTGGCGTTTGTGGACGGAATCGGCTGAAATTTTCAGGAAAATGGCACATTTTGTTTCTGAGCCGCCCCTGAAAATTTGGGGGGGTTTCGGCAAGGGGGGGCCGAGAAAAAAGGGGGTCCCAAAACGCGTTTTCCCCATGTTAATTTCCATAGGGCGGTTGGCCTCACTTTTAGCTCGAACGGCTGAATGGATTTGCACGAAACTTGGCAAAATTGTAGGGACTGTTAGCCCGATGTGCCTTTGCTAGGTCTCAATATATGTGCTCCATTGGATTTTGAGAAATTAACGTTCAAAACAAGATATATATCTGTAACAGCGCTCCGGGCTGCGCTCCGGTCCGCTTACTTTTCGCGAAACGGAACTTTGCGATGCGAAGCTGATTGGCTCTCCGGTGTCTGTCAACATTCTAAACAGTCCGGAGCGGCCGCCATCTTAACTCTCGGTAGGATCGAGAGAGAAGAAGAGGTGAAAAACGAAGGGGTAATTTAATGAAAGGGGGCAAGGTATACCCCTCTTGACCCCCTAGGAATGTTGTTGGGGTTATTAAAGGGTCCCGTGGGGAAAATAAAAAAAACATTATTTTTCACGGTAGAAGCGCTTCCCGGGCCGCGAACTGGGCCGCAAACTGGGCCGCAAACTGGTAGCGAAACGGGAATTCGCCATTTTGTGCTTCGTTTTAATTAAATTACTAGGTATAAGGGGGTGCGGGAGACGTATCCTAATCCCTTATGTTTTCTGAGGGTGGCTGAGGAGGCTCATATATGTTGATACATGTCTTCCAGCGGCTGTGCGTGCGCCATCTTGTCTCTCGGTAGGATCGAGAGAGAAGAAGAGGTGAAAAACGAAGGGGGAATTTAATGAAAGGGGGCAAGGTATTCCCCTCTTGACCCCCTAGGAATGATGTTGGGGTTATTAAAGGGTCCCGTGGGGAAAAAAAAAATGATTTTTCACGGTAGAAGCGCTTCCCGGGCCGCAAACTGGTAGCGAAACGGGAATTTGCCATTTTGTGTTTCGTTTTAATTAAATTACTAGGTATAAGGGGGTGCGGGAGACGTATCCTGATCCCTTATGTTTTCTGAGGGTGGCTGAGGAGGCTCATATATGTTGATACATGTCTTCCAGCGGCTGTGCGTGAGCTTTTTTTTTTTTTTGCTGCGTGACATCTGTTAACGTTCGAATCGATGGAAATCAGGAAGTGTTGACCGCCAATTTGTCAGTGCGATAAAATATTTTGTTATAAATGAATCCTTATTGATAAACATTGTCTGCGCCATCTTGCCTTTTTTCCAATGCCACAATTTTGTCGTGCACGGCAGCCATTTTAGATGCCAGGCCGGTCCCAGGCTATCACCTAGCCCTGCGGATGTAGTTTATGGCCCCAGCTGTAGAGAATCCAGACATGCCAACCCTCCCGATTCAGGCGTGAGACTACTGATTTCAGTGCTAGTCTCCCGCCTCCCGATTTCTGCAAGCAAAAACCCGGGGGCATATTACCAACAACTAGCGATAATTTTTGTCTCTAACTTGTTTAGAGACAAAAATTATCGCCGCACATCGGCGATTTTTATCGCAGATAAACCTTGCTATTAGCAAGGTTTATCGCAAATGCGATAAAAAACGGCCGCAATGCATGAATATTGCTGAAAAGTCAGCGATATTCATGCATTATCGAGCAAATGCTCTTAGCCATGTTATCCACCTCCCATTGGATAACATGGCTAAGAACTGCTCAGGGCAGGTGTTAGCTTTTGGAGATATTCGCGCTTAGCGCGAATATCTCCAAAAGTTGGTAATAGGAGATAGCGATGTTAGGGACTGTTTCCAGTCGCTAACATCTTGGCACGCCCACTTTGCATGTCATTAGTGATAAATATCACTGACATGCAAAGTGGGGCCCAAGATGGTCGCTATCTCCTTTTAGCTGTCACTAACTGGTGTTAGCGACAGCTTGGTAATAGGGAGATAATTTTATCTCCGCTTTCTTGGCTTTTAAAGCCAAAAAAGCGGAGATAAACCACCTTGATAATATGCCCCACGATTCCTCGGGGGTTTCAGCTGACAAGGCTTGGTATTGTGTTACGTGGTAATTCTTCCAGGAAACGTCAGAGGGTCGATGCAGGGGTTCTAGAAGGGGTGATAAACCATTTAAGCCTCATGAACAAGCGCATGGTCTTTTAAAGATCTGTGAAGTACTCGGGGCGGCGGTGTGTGTGTGTCCTCTTTCAGGAGCGGGCGGGGGGGGGCACTGCCAGCAACTTGCCAGGCCAGGCAGTGTTCAACACTTGCATCACCCTTTCTCTGCCTGCTATTGCGCTCCATGCTTCGGAAAGGTAAGAAAAAGAACGTGCATTTGAGTTTGAAATGTCCGATCCTGTAGCAGTACACTTGCAAAGCCCACACATGACAATAACCAGATTCAAGGCCCCATTCACCCGATTTTTTAAAAATATATAGCACTCCAACAAAGTAGGATTATAAAACTTTATTAACTTTTAAATATAACGAACGGAACAAAAACTGTAAAAACATTTAAACATTTTTGACAAAAAAAAGCAACAATGGTCAGAAGCTGTCTTTTGTGCGAATAGTCCCAAGGCAGCACAACGTGCTGAGTTCTGGACGGCACCCAGGTGATGTCACCTGGGTGCCGCACTGGTTTTTGGGATCCTACAATGCAGCTCAGAAAAACAGCGTGGGGCGTCCCGGGTGGTGCGGGGGGAGGCCTCGTCAGTAGCGGTCTGTTGTGCGAATAGTCCCAACGCAGCAGAACGCGCTGAGATGTGGATGGCACCCAGGTGATGTCCAGTAAACTGCCGCACTGGTTTTGGTATCCTACAATGCTGCTCCGAAAATTGGCGTGGGGCGGCCCGGGGGGGTCGTGGGGGAGGCGGCGTGAACGGGCCTCCCCAGGTGGCGGCCATCCAGCTGAGTTGCGCCCGCTCTTGCGGCTACAGCGTCTCGCTCACCATGTTGTTGACTTCCGCCCACTCTTGCAGTGCAGCGATAGGCGGCTGCCACAGGACTCTTAAAATGGCGGACGGCTCTTCGGTTTTGGGCCTGGTCCACTAAAATGGCTCTGGGACACCTTGGAACTCGGACGCTTGCCTGCTAGGGCTTGGGCTCCATTCTCGAAAGCGTCCCCTCAGCCATGAAGATTCTACAAAAGTCTTGGGGGCCCTCGACTCCTGCAGGCTTCCGGTGGGGAGCGGCTGCCATGATTGCTCGCGGAATGACCACGACGGAGCCACGAGATGGTGGTGCTCTCATGCTGACGCCAGCTTCAGTCTGAATCATCCAGAAACAAGGTGGGGCTTTCATCGTTTGGGAAAAAAAAATGTTCTAAACCAATGAAAAGTGTTATTTTTAGGTCATATGACCAAGCCTTCCATCTTTAGGAAACCAAAAGTAAAATGAACCAATGAAAAGTTTTATAAACAAGTCACATGACCTGTTATGCGGCATAGGGCTACAAAAAGCGTAGAAAATCCGTTGGCACGTGAGGCGGCGTCAGTAGCGGACCGATGTGCGAATAGGCCGAAGGCAGCACAACGCGCCGAGATCCGGATGGCACCGAGTTAGTGTCCAGCAAGTTGCTGCACTGGTGTGGCTATCCTACAATGCTGCGCCGAAAGTCGGCGTGGGGCGCCCCATTGGCCTGTGAGGTCGCGTCAGTCAGTGGGGGCTGTGCGTCTCCCCCAAGATGGAGGCTCCTCGGCTGCAGTGGAGCGCCCCTTAGCGTTTCACTCGCCGTCCAACTGAGTTGCGTCCGCACTTGCGGCTACAGTAGGCCGAAGGCAGCACAACGCGCCGAGATCCGGATGGCACCGAGGTGGTGTCCAGCAAGTTGCCGCACTGGTGTGGCCATCCTACAATGCTGTGCCGAAAGACGGCGTGTCCAGCTGAGTTGCGGTCACTCTTGCGGTACAGTGACTCGAACACGCAGAGATCCGGATGGCACCGAGGTGGTGTCCAGCAAATTGCCGCACTGGTGTGGCCATCCTACAATGCTGCGCCAAAAGACGGCGTGTCCAGCTGAGTTCCGGTCACTTTTGCGGTACAGTGACTCGAACGCGCCGAGATCCGGATGGCACCGAGGTGGTGTCCAGCAAGTTGCCGCACTGGTGTGGCCATCCTACAATGTTGCGCCGAAAGTCGGCGTGGGGTGCCCCGTTGGCTTATGAGGTGATGTCAGTAGTGGACCGATGTGTGAATAGGTCGGAACCAGCACAAGGCGCCAAGATCCGAATGGCAAGTCCTGGATGTTGAGTGCCATAGTTGAGAGTTCTGAGCAGTGCTTGTAAGACTGTCTGAAGCTTATTTGCACCTGCTGCAGCTTCACTATTGCCCTGGTGTGGCCAAAGATCGCACATGACATAGGCGGCCGGCTCCCGAGGTCCGGCTGAACTTTTTTCCTTTTCCTTTTTGCTTCTTGTCCCACAATCCGTTTCACCTGAAGACACGACCAGGTCCCTGAATGTGTGCAGGGGGACGTTATTGATTGAATCAAAATGGCGGCTTCACACAAAGCTGACTCAAGCGTTGCTGTTGATGCTATACAGACAAAAATTGGTTTTCAGTTTGTGCATTCTTCAGGATTTTTTTTCCATCCAAGGCTGATTGAGAGTTTGTAGAAAAATGGCTTCAGATTTTCCACATACTACTCTTCAACATTCTTCCTAAATGTAACAATGTGAGACTCACTAGAAGAACGGCTGTTTATCTTTCCTTTCAAAATGCTGCCAACAATATTTTCTGAATGGAAGACACCATCTTGTAGCATGAAGGGCCGAAATGGGTTCTGGTCTGGCCGATGGTTGGTGGAGACATTTTGACTATATCTTGGACCTGCCCGGCCTCGCCCAAAATGGCGCCGGTATAAATGGGACTCGTAACTCCTTGTTGTGTACTGGTTGAACAACCTTGATATCACGAGATATGAATGCAGTTTTGATGCTCATGGCGGGCGGGGACGAGAATTGATTGAATATTTTGACATCCCTATTGATATTAAGTTCTGATGTGTTATTGATTACTGTAGTATTGAAAGTTCGAATTAACGTCACCCATGGTACTTGCCCGCAAATGTATATCTAGAAAAAAAATTTGTAAGTGGCCCTGTCGTAATTTAATTACAAAATGTACGTCCACATTTCCGCAACTGTTAGACACCTTAGTTCTTGCAACCTAATGGCCCGCTCGTTACGTTCCTCTATAATGTAAATGTCTCCTCATCATATACCATTTCAGTTTGCTCCGTGGCCGGCCCACGTGGTTATAGGCCCGTATTTGTATACTGACATTTTCACAATAAAGGTTTTTAAAACAAAACATGGTAGTAGTATTTACATTGGTAAAGTTTTTACTTTTAGTCACTGTTTTCGAATCAGTAAAAGGCAAGTGAAATAAAGCAGTCCAATTACATGACGGATAAAAGGTATAATACGCAGGAACGCAGTAAAGATAAATGGTCAAGGGCAGTTGTGTTTTCCACTCCTGCAACATAAAGTGATCGATAAGAATCTGATAATCAGGCGTATCGGCGACTAAGACAGCAGGCCGAGTCTCTTTTACTCAACGGCTCCGTCATGGAACGAAGAAACGCCCTTTTTCTCGAAAAAGGAATATATTTTACTTGCAGGACAGTTGTAAATTTTCCGGGAAAGTACATTAGCCTGGAATATTATAACATATATGTTTAAAAAAAAAAGTTCGAAATCAATAAAAAGCGTATTTTTTAGGTCATATGACCAAGCTTTTCATTATTAAAATAACAAAAGTAAAATGAACCAATAAAAAGTTTTATTAACAAGTCACATGACCTGTTATGCTTACGTTACGCGCTGCGCGCCGCACCCCGGATCACTTCCGGGTGCGCTAACGCGGCGTGTCATATAACGCATTACGCGACAACGTAGGTCAAGAATATAGTCAAAATGTCTCCACCAATCAGCGTTCGGAACACAACCCCTTTCAGCAGTCCAAAAAGTTCTGTTAAATGACAACAGAGGGGACAGGCAACAAGAACCATCAGTCAAAGAGGGGAGGGCAAGTTCTTCTCTACCGGGTCATGTTGGGGCGCTACCGGAACTGATCGAATTGGTAGTCTACAGTGTTTCTGGATGTTTCAGACTAAAGCTGGCGTCAGCATGAGAGCACTACCATCTCGTAAGTCCGTCGTGGCCATTCCACGAGCAAACATGGCAGCCGCTCCCCACCAGAAGCCTGCGGGAGTGGGGGGCCCCCAAGACTTTTGTAGAATCTTCACGGCTGAGGGGACGCTTTCGAGAATGGCACCCAAGCCCTATCAGGGAAGCGTCCGAGTTCCAAGGTGTCCCAGGGCCATTTTAGTGGACCACGCCCAAATCTGAAGAGCCGGCCGTCATTTTGAGAGTCCTGTGGCAGTCGCTTATCGTTGCATCGCAAGAGCGGGAGCAACTCAACTACATGGTGAGCGAGACGCTGTAGTCGCAAGAGCGGGCGGTAAACAGCTGAATGGCGGAAGAGGCACAGTGTAGCAAAAGCGGGCGGAATGGCAACTAAAACGGTAAAGGGGCGCCCCACTACAGCGTGTCTTCAGGTCAAACGGATTGTGGGACAAGGTCCAGAATAGAAGAGTCATCAAAAGGCAAAAAGTTCCGCCGGACCCCGGGAGCCGGCCGCCTATGTCGGGGGCGATCTCAGGCTAAACCGGTGCTATAAGACTTGGGGAGGGGGTCGGAGCCAAGCGTCTTCTCCGAGTCCGTGCCATCACACCGCCCCTCGGGGGCCTCCGTCAAGCGGTTTAGGGAGGTACCATATCACATTGTTTTCAAATGCAGTCAGGTCCACAAACGACCCTCACTTACTTTGAGAATAGTGAAGCTGCAGTAGGTGGAAATAAGCTTCAGACAGTGTTACAAGCGCTGCTCAGAACTCTGAACTATGGCACCCAACATCCAGAACTTATGCCATTTGAGAATGGCAGTGACATCGAAGCAACTCAGGGACCAAAACCATTAACGTACTTTCACGTATGAAAATCTTACTTGGGGAGGGGGCAGGAGCGAAGCGCCCCCTCCCAGTCCGCGCCACCACACCGTATGTTGAAAATCTGAAGCCATCGTTCTACAAACTCAACCAACCTTGGATGGAAAAATCTAGAAAAATGTACAAACTGAAAACCAGTTTTGGTCTGCATAGCATCAGTAGCAACGCTTGCTATCAGAGTGCATGAGTTTCATGCTCGATCGATTGAGCTAGCCGGATCGGGCAATAAAAAGTATAAAATAGTTATGTAAATAGTTATTTAATAAAATGTTTTACCCTGTTTCTTTGCTGGTGTGTTGTATATATTTTTAATATTTGCATAGGGTTTGTCGTTATTTTGGGCGGGGGGGGTGACGGAGCCGAGCTGTCTTGCAGCCCTCATGGTGTGGAGCTCAGTTCATCTCACTATTTTCGTATTTCTCATGAAGGGTTGTTCCTAATATTTCTATTTTAGCGAGGTGAAAAAGAGATCCAATTAGTGGCCTACTGATTTTGCTCGATTAATTTTATTTTTTTACACGATTTTTCACGATTTTTCACTATCTGCAAAGACTAAAGAGAGTATTGCGACTTTGTGCTTGTTTGTAAATAGAGAATGAACCAAAGAGAATCAATTGTAAAACAGTAAATGCTTGGATAACAATCAATCAAATGGAGAGACAAGCAGGCACGACGGATTACAACGGGGGTAAAGGCCTGCGTTAACTACCCTTCACTATCTGCAAAGAGAGAGTACTACTAAGAGAAAAGAGGGGAGGGGGGGGGCAGCGTTCAAAGCACATCAGCGTGCATAAACACGAAAAAGTTTTTACCTATCACATACTTGACATTTGACAGCTTTTGATATTTGCTATTAAAAAACCATTGAAATTCACAGAAAAAACCATAGGTTATAGACGATATATAGTTAGGAATTTGCATTTACAAAACCTTATTTTACTCACACAAAACCATTGAAATTCCATATATAGTTAGATGCGCTAACTATATATCGCGCACCCGCAATCCACTGCTGATGATGTCACATATTACATCATTCATGACATGGTTAGTGACATCACTGATGACATCACTGATGACATCTCAAATGACATCACTGATGAAATCACTGATAACATCTCATTTGACATTACTGATCACATCACTGATGATATCATTCATGTGATAATACGATGAACCTCTTCAGACTCTAATATAACCTTAGATACAATCAGTGTAAACAGACACTCACAGACTGTCACTCATCCATGGAGTTACTCACACACCTAATCAGTCATGCAAAGAATCAATCACACCTCCATTTCCTCAACTATACAGTTATACACACCTTACTTATTCAAACATATACTAACACATATTTTCTCTCTTATACAATCCCTGATACAAGTTCACAATGATCCATACAGCCACTCACACATTCACTGGCTCTTATGCACAGTTATTTATATATGTCAACTCTCACATGTACTATGTTTTACATATGTACTTACTTTGACATGTAGCACTGAGATATCCATTCACTCACCAATACACTCATGCACACAGTCAACCGCCCATACAGCTGTTTCCACATGCACTTTTGAAACCAATCATCTAGTGAATCAACTGCTCACACATCCATGCACAGAGTCCTACACCTCCCAACCACCCACACACACACTCAGTCTCCCATACAAATACTTGGGCAACCAATCAATAACCCATATAGTTACTCATATAGCTACTTATCAACACATGCAACAGTTTACAGAACAACAGACATAATGATGCACAAATTAAGACAGTTTAGTCACTAACCCATGCACTCAGTGAGACACATTTAAACACTCACTCATACAGTCAGTCATGCACCTACTAAATCCTTCATCCAGACACTTATACATCCACTCATTCTTCAATATGTAAGACATATTTTAACTTTACAGAAACATACAGTCACTGGATGTTCTCATCAGTGATGTCATCAGTGATGTCATTTGAGATGTCATCAGTGATGTCATCAGTGATGTCACTAACCATGTCATGAATGATGTAATATGTGACATCATCAGCAGTGGATTGCGGGTGCGCGATATATAGTTAGCGCATCTAACTATATATGGAATTTCAATGGTTTTGTGTGAGTAAAATAAGGTTTTGTAAATGCAAATTCCTAACTATATATCGTCTATAACCTATGGTTTTTTCTGTGAATATATATATATATATATATATGGAAACCAAATCCTTCCGTGTACATACGCCAACCACCACGCTGCCACACCACCAGGAACGGACCACAGCAAAGGTAGTTTATAAAATGCAGTTTATTCCATAAGTCACGACATGACGCGTTTCGGCTAGGTTACCCCAGCCTTGATCACATGACATGTCAGAAAACACCACGCCCTTAAATCTCATAACGACTGCTCTAGGTCCTCCCATTGATAATAAACAGTGAGAAAAGACATAATCAAAAAGTGCAAGTGCTCACATAATCAAATATAAAAATTATGATAGTCATTGTATCTAACAATTGGACAATTTTATAATGATAAGCTCCTATATTTAATATGGAAAAATCCAGGGCAAGTGCCCAAGTTCTGTTTTAAAGGAGAATTTTATGCAATTCATACTGCACGAAATATAATGGGAAAGAGCAGTCCTCATAATGAGTATACCCAGTGTAATAATGATGAAGCATTGCTAAATAGCCTAACTTCTATTAAAACAATTTAAAAATGGATGCGCATGCATAATAGTAATTAGAACAGAGATATAGAAACATGTTGTAGCCTGCTCACACAAATATACCATTAATCAAAATATAGGTCAAAGAATCAAACATCATCAATTTGTACAATAAGCATATATAAATGTGTAGTAAAATAGACTGATCACAGTTGAGTTGTTATTTTATATCTATCAGTTCATAAGGTATATAAAACGGATTACCCCTCCTGCTAAAACAAATTCAATAGTAAAACCAGAAAACTAGTAAAACCATTAAACAATTCAATTATATATATATATATATATATATATATATATATATATATATATATATATATATATATATATATATATATATATATATATATATATATATATATATATATATATATATATATATATATATATATGTATATATTACCTACTGGCGGTCGCCAGTAGGTATATATAGTTAGGATTTTTTCTCTATGGGATTTTTGAAAATTCTATGTCTAATAACTTTGGCGTTTGTGGACGGAATTGGCTGAAATTTTCAGGAAAATGGAACATTTTGTTTCTGAGCAGCCCCTGACAATTTGGGGGGGTTTCATCAAGGGGGGGCCGAGAAAAAAGGGGGGTCCCAAAACGCGTTTTTCCCATGTTAATTTCCATAGGGCGGTTGGCCTCACTTTTAGCTCGAACGGCTGAATGGATTTGCACGAAACTTGGCAAAATTGTAGGGACTGTTAGCCCGATGTGCCTTTGCTAGGTCTCAATATATGTGCTCCAGTGGATTTTGAGTAATTTAGGTTCAAAAAAAGATATATATCTGGGCGGAGCCTAACCACACATCTGATCTGATTGGCTGTCAGCACTTCATCCAAGAAGTGTTGGCAGCCATCTTGGGACCAATATACATGATAGCACCTCATTAAAAAGCATTGTAGTTAATAGAGGGTTTTAGGACTTTAGTTACATTATAAATCATTTGTTGATGGTACCATACTCGTTTTAGGAATTGTGGTGGGTTCTAAGGTGATTTTACCATGTGAAAAAACCTTCTGCTGTGATATCATGAATATTGTTTGAAAGAAAACTAATATCTCATGATTTTCCCACAGTGGTTTGGAAGGGGATCTATAAGCTAAACTGAAAGCATATTTTCTGTAAATGCACATTATCTTTCTCAGTCATGTGAAAATGAAGTCTGACATTCTCAGTAAAACATGTACATCCAACAAGGACAGAGACTGTCAGTTGATTCCTTTGTGTTCTACTGCAGCCTCCTAGAGTGTTCTAAAGAACAACTAGAGCGCTAACAGTCCTACTTATTACAAAGGTATGGCACACCTGAAGCCATCTTGATTGGAATAAAGTGGTAACTCTTAAAACATTTAATTTAAAAAGAAACAACATGAGGGGGTATATTTTGCCAAAGAAAGTATGATTAGTGCTGCAGAATGAAAAATTAGGGCACATTTTGAGTGACTTCTCAAATCCTTTTCTATTTCATTAAAACATTCTGACATGCAGTCTCCCAAAATGGCCACCAGAGACAAAAGAGCCCAAATGTAGCCCAAATATCACCCAGATGTAGCCCAAGTATAGCCCAATGACAGAATGTCCCAGAGTGTTCTAAAGAACAACTAGAGCGCTAACAGTCCTACTTATTACAAAGGTATGGCACACCTGAAGCCATCTTGATTGGAATAAAGTGGTAACTCTTAAAACATTTAATTTAAAAAGAAACAACATGAGGGGGTATATTTTGCCATAGAAAGTATGATTATGCTGCAGAATGAAAAATTAGGGCACATTTTGAGTGACTTCTCAAATCCTTTTCTATTTCATTAAAACATTCTGACATACAGTCTCCCAAGATGGCCACCAGAGACAAAAGAGCCTAAATGTAGCCCAATATCACCCAGATGTACCCCAAGTATAGCCCAATGACAGAATGTCCCAGAGTGTTCTAAAGAACAACTAGAGCGCTAACAGTCTTACTTATGACAAAAGTATGGCACACCAGAAGCCATCTTGATTGGAATGAAGTGGTAAGTCTGAAAACACTCAATTTAAAAAGGAACAACATGAGGGGGTTAATTTTGCCATAGAAAGTATGATTAGTGCTTCAGAAAGAAAAATTAGGGATCGTAACTTCTCAAATCCTCTTCTATTTCATTAAAAAAATTCTGACATGCAGACTGAAACATGCACTTTGAATACCAGCAGCAGACGTCCCTGGTGAGCAGTAGCTTTACTACAGTGATCTAATGTGCAACTAGAGTGCTAACATTCAGAATTTATGGCAAATGTGTGACACATCTGAATGCCTTCTTGATGGAACCAAAGTAAACAAGCATTGAAAATGCAATAGATATCGCCCTCGTTTAAGTTAAAGCCATTCGGTTTGTAATGAGGTGGCTTTTTAGCTTTGCTTTTATTAGTGTTTTTTTCAACTTTCATGTAAATAACATGCATCTGTATGCATATAAGTATATGTATGCATGCATTTATGTTTGTATTTATATAGATATACAGATGATATATGTTTATATATGTATGTATATATATATATTCACTGAAAAAACCATAGGCTATAGACCATATATAGTTAGGAATTAGCATTTACAAAACCTTGAAAATTCACTGAAAAAACCATAGGTTATAGACCATATATAGTTAGGAATTAGCATTTACAAAACCTTGAAAATTCACTGAAAAAACCATAGGTTATAGACCATATATAGTTAGGAATTCGCATTTACAAAACCTTATTTTACTCAAACAAAACCATTGAAATTCCATATATAGTTAGTTGCACTAACTATATATCGCGCACCCGCAATCCACTGCTGATGATGTCACATATTACATCATTCATGACATGGTCAGTGACATCACTGATGACATCACTGATGACATCTCAAATGACATCACTGATGACATCACTGATGACAACATCCAGTGACTGTATGTTTCTGTAAAGTTAAAATATGTTTTACATATTGAAGAATGAGTGGATGTATAAGTGTCTGGATGAAGGATTTAGTAGGTGCATGACTGACTGTATGAGTGAGTGATTAAATGTGTCTCACTGAGTGCATGGGTTAGTGACTAAACTGTCTTAATTTGTGCATCATTATGTCTGTTGTTCTGTAAACTGTTGCATGTGTTGATAAGTAGCTATATGAGTAACTATATGGGTTATTGATTGGTTGCCCAAGTATTTGTATGGGAGACTGAGTGTGTGTGTGGGTGGCTGGGAGGTGTATGACTCTGTGCATAGATGTGTGAGCAGTTGATTCACTAGATGTATGGTTTCAAAAGTGCATGTGGAAACAGCTGTATGGGCGGTTGACTGTGTGCATGAGTGTATTGGTGAGTGAATGGATATCTCAGTGCTACATGTCAAAGTAAGTACATATGTAAAACACAGTACATGTGAGAGTTGACATATATAAATAACTGTGCATAAGAGCCAGTGAATGTGTGAGTGGCTGTATGGATCATTGTGAACTTGTATCAGGGATTGTATAAGAGAGTAAATATGTGTTAGTACATGTTTGAATAAGTAAAGTTTGTATAACTGTATAGTTGAGGAAATGGAGGTGTGATTGATTCTTTGCATGACTGACTAGGTGTGTGAGTAACTCCATGGATGAGTGACAGTCTGTGAGTGTCTGTTTACACTGATTGTATCTAAGGTTATATTAGAGTCTGAAGAGGTTCATCGTATTATCGCATGAATGATATCATCAGTGATGTGATCAGTAATGTCAAATGAGATGTCATCAGTGATGTCATCAGTGATGTCATTTGAGATGTCATCAGTGATGTCATTTGAGATGTCATCAGTGATGTCATCAGTGATGTCACTGACCATGTCATGAATGATGTAATATGTGACATCATCAGCAGTGGATTGCGGGTGCGCGATATATAGTTAGTGCAACTAACTATATATGGAATTTCAATGGTTTTGTTTGAGTAAAATAAGGTTTTGTAAATGCGAATTCCTAACTATATATGGTCTATAACCTATGGTTTTTTCAGTGAATATATATATATATATATATATATATATATATATCCACACAGAAATGTTACCCATACGGAGGAGCCTAAAACAAGGTGAGTGATGCTTAAATCCATTTATTAGCTCAGAGGCTGCCAGCACGGAGTGTGAAAGCATCGCAGCAAAATGTACAGCCTTACGCGTTTCGGGCCAACGCCCTTTGTCAAAGGCTGAATCCATTAACACCTCACAGCGTAATGTCCATTAAATATTCACCGGTACTTGTCCAAGTGAGCGTGGCCATTTCGCACAGCCTTCTGGTACCTGTAGTTATGTTCCCCAAGTGAGGCGCTGTAAGATTAAAAAATACGCAAAATTAAAGCCACAGTGGGTGCTCTGACTGTTTTCAAAACCACCATGTCAGCATGTGGTAGTCTCTGGCAAGCTCCTTGTTCCTGTTCACTAGCGTACGCTGGTTAGCGTTGCCTCAGGTCCGCTACTGCAGTTGGGCTTCCTCCATGACCAGGTCGGCCGTAAAAATATCCACACAGGATGAAAAGAGCATCAATGTAGCCCCCAGCTACGCAAATTTATTTTGTGGGCTGGTGGGAGAAGCACGTGGCCTGGGCGGGTACTAATGAAAGATGGATGGAGAAAATTGCTCTGTTGACTCGCTACATTGACGATCATTTCATCCTGTGGCGAGGTTCACAGAAAGAAGCTGAAGAATACATCCAGGCTTTGAATTTCAATAAATGCAATCTTAATTTCACCAGCTGTATCAGTAAAAGGGAGGTATTCTATCTAGATCTAAGAGTATATGTGGAAGAAAACAATTTAGAAACCACCTTATTTCGAAATCCAACGGCAGGCAACACTATCCTACATGCAGGGAGTTGTCACCCAAGAAGTGTAGTTAATAACATCCCCTTGAGTGAATTCCTCAGGATGAAGCGGAATTGCTCCACCCAGAAGGAATGTGAAAATGCGATCTCACAATCCAGAAAAAGATTCCAACAACGAGGCTACTGCAAAGGCATCTTAGATCAAGCAGAAAAGAAATGTAAAACAACTGAAAGGAGTCAACTATTGATAGATAAACCTAAGACCCAAGATAAGAAAGTGAGATTAATAACTAACTTCACAGAAAAATCTTCAGAAGTATTCCAAATTCTAAAGAGAAATTGGAAGATTCTTCAATCTGATAATGTAGTTGGTAAACTCCTGTCAAAGAATCCTCTAGTAACATACAGAAAGGGAAACCCACTTAAAGACCTTCTAGTGAATAGTCATTATGTACCAAAAAAGAAAAAAGTTGCATCTATCATAGGATTTTATCCTTGCATGCAATGCAAAGCGTGCAAAAATAGTCATAAAGTCAAAGAATATGCCACACCTGGGTAAAAAAACTTCGCACTTTGGAATCCAAATATATCATTAAGTTGCAAACCAAAGCACCTAGAGGGTTAAACAATGAAGAAGAAATGTGGGTTCATATAGACTAACCACTCAGGAATCTATATACATAATGCTCTTTCTCTTTAACTTCAATGAAACTTTGAATATATCCATATTCTCTTATCTGTCCACCGTCTCCTTGAAATCCTTTTGATTACCCTCTATTACAGTCAAATCTGTTGAGCAGAATCATGATGAGATTAGAAAAGATATGCCCATTCAGGGCAGGAATATTTGATTTATTTATTTTATAATGAAATCGAAAACCACTGGCGAACCGATGATAATGAATTGAAAATATGGTACCTTTCTAAGGATCTAGCGGTAAAATAGTTGATTTCAACACATATTAGATTGCCGCATTCTGATTCAAAGATTGTTTCTCTGCACAAAAACGCTGAAAAATGATGCAATTTGTAGTGAATTAACTCAAAGTATTGAATGTATTTTATAAATTAATAATGTGATACATATTTACTGATACGGGGTAATCATGAATAAGTAACAATTTATGTTTGCAAAAGCATTAGCATTGGAAACGTTCATTTAAGTTTTTACCTTTACAAAATGGCCGCCAAACACGAAGTAATTTTCGATTCCGTTTTCTTTGTTTATCAAACACTGTGTCACTTTTTATGCACATGAATTTTTTGTAAAGCACAACTTTATTTAAACTCACTTTGTTACACTTTACGGTAACACTGACGAAGGCGGCAACGCCAAAACACGTTTGTTAACCTAAGCCGCAGCACGAAAATAAATACGGCAAATTGGACTACGTTTAACAGCTCAGAGTTCTCTCTATATTGGTCTGTTGTGGAATGGTGACCAAGTGTTGGGAATATATATATATATATATATATATATATATATATATATATATATATATATATGTTCAAACAAAGGCTCTGCATTCGAAGAGGCACTCACAGCAGGTAGGTTCCAACACCTTTATTCATGCGCCTGATGGTGAATTTTCGTCCGTAATTATTTCCCTTTCCTAACGCGTTTCAAAGCTGTCTGCTTTTTCTTCAGGGGATTGAAAGTTGCTGCAGCCATTCACGAGTCCCACTGAGTTTTTATGGCATTCCGTGTGCCTGTTAAGTACGATGAATTGTGGGACTTGTGTATAATTGATTCCCAATAGTGGTTTCCACAGCGTTATTTCAAATTAAAAAGGGTCGCAGTGATTTATCCTGACCTCACTGCGAAGGAAAGCCCCCAGTGGGCCCCGGCATGAAAATGTCATCATCATTAGTTGTGGGTTTGAGCACTGCTGCGCTATCTCGCACTTGAAAGTTCATATGCAGACAGCCCCCTTCTCCAACGGCTCCTTCCTGATTAACTGGGTGGTGCGCCTTCCACGACGAAGCTGTCGTGCTATTAATGTTCAAACAAAGGCTCTGCATTCGAAGAGGCACTCACAGCAGGTAGGTTTCAACACCTTTATTCATGCGCCTGATGGTGAATTTTCATCCGTAATTATGTTCCTTTCCCAACGCGTTTCAAAGCTGTCTGCTTTTTCTTCAGGGGATTGAAAGTTGCTGCAGCCATTCACGAGTCTCACTGAGTTTTTATGGCATTCCGTGTGCCTGTTAAGTACGATGCATTGTGGGACTTGTGTATAATTGATTCCCAATAGTGGTTTCCACAGCGTTATTTCAAATTAAAAAGGGTCGCAGTGATTTATCATGACCTCACTGCGAAGGAAAGCCCCCAGTGGGCCCCGGCATGAAAATGTCATCATCATTAGTTGTGGGTTTGAGCACTGCTGCGCTATCTCGCACTTGAAAGTTCATATGCAGACAGCCCCCTTCTCCAACGGCTCCTTCCTGATTAACTGGGTGGTGCGCCTTCCACGACGAAGCTGTCGTGCTATTAATGTTCAAACAAAGGCTCTGCATTCGAAGAGGCACTCACAGCAGGTAGGTTCCAACACCTTTATTCATGCGCCTGATGGTGAAATTTCGTCCGTAATTATTTCCCTTTCCCAACGCGTTTCAAAGCTGTCTGCTTTTTCTTCAGGGGATTGAAAGTTGCTGCAGCCATTCACGAGTCTCACTGCGTTTTTATGGCATTCCGTAATATATGAAAGCTTGCGTGTAAAAACACAAGCCACACTCGTGGGGATTCAGGTCAAAACCTTTATTCTCTCAACAGCATGCTTATATAGCTTGGAGACACAGGAAAAAGGTTCATTAATTGTCCTGATTCATCATGTACATCCTGACGCGTTTCGAAGGCTCCTGCCTTCTTCTTCAGAGGACCACGAACTGATTGCAGGAAGATGGCAGGATTCACCTTTCTTTAAATTTGATGACACGCCTCTGGATGGGCTGGGCTATTGCCGCAGTGCCTGGTGGTACTTGTATTCCTGCCCTTGATCTTTATTGCGTATTGCGTCTTTTTTTCCCGGGTCCTCAGCTGCAGTCGAAAAGCAGTTGCCTGGAATCCCCTCGCCAGCCAGGCGGCGTCGCGGTGATGGAGCAGGGGACGGATATATATCCATACTCCCAACAACCTGTATGCTTGCCGTTTGTCGACTCCTCCCAGGTCGTCGCTTGGCGGTGCTTAGCGTTTTCAGTTTCTGCTGCGAGGCTCCCTTTCCCATCAAGGCGCTAGTGCACTCTTCCATGGCGCACCATGGTGATGGGACCATTCTATGTATGAAAGCTTGTGTGTAAAAACACAAGCCACACTCGCGGGTATTCAAGTACATTTGTGGCCCCAGTGAGTCACAAAATATTTGATTCATATGAAACCATCACTTTGAACTCAATCAAAGATTGCTTCAAAAAACCCAACCCCAAATGCAGCAACTTCAACCGCAGGGAATCGAGAGCATTGAACCAAATTGCAAACAATCCTAACATTGTTTGTTGTAAAGCGGATAAAGGGGGTGCGCTTGTAGTGATGGACAGTGATTTCTATAACAAGAGTGTTACTGATCATGTCTGTGATACTGATCTGTACATGAAACTACCAAGTGATCCCACTGAAGCTTTTTCCAACATACTTAAAATCATCTTAGATAAAGCATTGACAATGGGAACCATCTCAGACAAAGATCACAAATATTTGATACAACCTCATCCTAAATGTCCCAGCATACACATGCTCCCTAAAATTCATAAAAACTTGAACCATCCACCGTTTCGTCCCATTGTTTCAACCAAGAACTCCATTCATGAACCTACAGGGAAGTTTATTGATTTATACCTTCAAGACATTGTCAAATCTATGTCAACTTACTTACGTGACACAACTGACTTTTTGAACCGGCTCCAACAAGTTACTTTGGAGCCTGATATTCTTCATACTTTGGTGACAATTGACGTATGTGCTCTGTACACATCGATCCCACATAACAGGGGCATTGAAGCTATTGAATCCTTTTTACTCAACCACCCGATCGATGATGATCTGAAAGTTCTGATACTTGAACTCATACAATTCACATTGTATCACAGTTATTTTTCTTGGAACAATGACTATTATCTACAACTCGTTGGTACATCAATGGGGAATTGCGCAGCCCCTAGCTACGTGAATCTTTTTATGCATCGCATGGAACTTGATCACATTTTGAGTAACAACAAATGGTCAAACAACATTCTGACCGTGTGGCGATATATAGATGACATTTTTCTAATTTGGATTGGTCAACCTGATGAAATTACCGAATTCCTGAAATACATTAATGGTCTAGATGACCACATTGAGTTCACTCACACTATCAGCTCTCACAGTTTACCATTCTTGGATGTTCAGGTTACTCTACACGACAATAAACTCACAACAGATCTATTTGTTAAAGCAACCGATAAAAACAATGCTCTGTTCTTTACTAGCTGTCACCCTACCTCTCTTAAAACCCATTTACCATATTCTCAGTTATTAAGAGCCAAAAGAATATGCTCTGAACCGGAAGCTTATGAACTGTCCGAACAAAAGATACTCCAACGATACAGAGATCAGAAATATCCTGAACCCACACTGCAGACAGCCAAAGATCGTGCGGCAACCAAAACTCGTTTGGACCTCTTGACTCCACACACCAAACTTACTGGTGAACAGCGACCTGTTTTTGTATCTAAATACTCTACAAGAAGCACCGTCTCAGAACATCATCCTAAAAAACTGGGATATGATTCGTTATGAACCAGATTTTCAGGGTATTTTCAACCACAGACCATTATTCGCCTACGAGAGAGCCAAAAATATCAAGAACATTTTGGAGACTGAATCCATAGATTCTTCCATTCACTACTCAGGTACTAAACCATGTTTGAACTGCAGTCATTGTCACAACATTATCACCGGTAACACCTTCAATCACCCATCATCAGGAAAAGCCATTAAACTATTAACCAACGCTACCTGTGATTCCAAGAACGTAGTGTACCTACTTAAATGTCCCTGCGGATTACCTTACGTAGGTAAAACAGAAAGAAAAATCAAAGTTCGCTTGACGGAACATAAAAGTACCATCAGAAATAAGACTACCAAAGCACCACTGGCGACTCACTTTACCACACACCATCATGATGTGAGTCAATTGAGGTTCCTTGTTTTAGAGATTGTACCTCTGAGACCAGGCATTGATAATAGAAAAAGACTTCTCCAGAGAGAAACCGTTTGGATCAAGAGCCTTGATGCTTGCCAGCCCAAAGGCCTTAATGACAGACTTGAATACAGTTGTTTCCTTTAATGATCTGTTGTCCTACTTGCTGTAAATTTATTCTATGACCATCTGTACTAGCCACTCAAGTCTTTTCACTATTCTACTTTCCATTACTTTTCTACTCTGATCTGTTTTACCCTTTCTTACTCTGTGTTACCCTTTCCAAGCACTCTACTGGATTCCTCTACCTACTCATCTTTCTTTACCTTAGGCACTGGACCATTATCTTTATCACTATTCTTGTTTACCCTCTTGTTTTGAGTACCAGGTGATCCCTATCCTCCCATTTACCCTCCTGTTAGTTGCTAGTTACCCTTCTTGTTTTGAGCAGCATGTGATCTCCATTCTCCTGCTTACCCTCTTTTTTTCTCTAGATGGTCTCATTATACCTCATTAGTATTTTTTTATAGTGAAAACACAGCTCACTTTCATTTACTGTGATGTATATTACGCTTTGATTTACTGTTGTCATTTTTTGAATTGAGTGATTTATCCATTCATGTCTCCTTAACATTGTCTTCACGTCCTTCATTGTTTTCCTCACGTTACTATGGTAACCCAGACTGTTTTTTATCATCATTTTTGACCTTTCTAAGATGGCCGCCATCATTGCCTTACATTCTAATTTTCTTTATTTATCTTGAATTCGTTCGTTTTTAATTGGCACACGTTCATACTTTATATTTCTTTTTATTATTTGGCCTTGGGAGTTTATTGTTACACACCCGATGAATTATCACGTTGCTACCTCAACACCGGCATGTTTACTAACATTCACGCTAGTCCATCGTCCATTTGTCACATCTTTATGTGTTTCCGCGTTTGCACAGAACACCGACCCACGAATGAGGCGCTTTTCGTGTTCTCTCACACCTTACATCCGGTAAGCGATTTAGCTTTATGATACCACTCTCGGCTATTTACTCGAGCACACCATTCTTAATGCGGTTGGACTTCATCACGTAATTATGTTTTTTTGGGTGCACCTCAATCGTTTATTCAATTCACGGGTGACATATTTATGATGTCTGTGTTATACTTCTTCTACAGACCTCAAGTGCTCCTTAGTTCACTGGACGTATTCTTCCGTTCTTCATTCACGAGTCTGACCATCATTACCCTCGTTTTTCACGCACTTCCCCATCTATGTACACACTAACTTTTGTAGAGCACGATTAACCTTTATGCACAGTGGTCCTGTTTTAGTTCACCGATTCGTTAGCTTCATGTTTTTTCCACCAATTCGTGCCCTCATACCCATTCCTTGACACGTGTTAAATTAACCTTCTGTGGGTGATAGGTACACACTGTGGAAGTTAGCTCCCCTTCCTGATACTGGTTTATTTATTTTCAGATTGTCAATCATCCCCTGATGAAGGGCTATGTCCCGAAATGCATAAGGATAATCTATGAATCATTGGATGTCACTGAAAATTAAATCGAATGTACTGTTTTGCCACATGGTCACTATGATGTAATATGTGACCCATCAAATAAATTCATCCCTGAATGGATTACAAATGAAAACCTTCTCACAGTTCTTTTTACCTTGATTACTTAGATTGGAACATTTGTAACAGGAGCCCACACTCCTATTGATGTGCCTTTGGAAGTAGTGCAAGTGGTTCTTGCACTCCCCCATCGTTTCGCTCAAACTGCGAGTTCCTACCGGCTGGAAGGGACTCTTTCCTTGGCACCCTAAGACACGATTACTATTCTTTCATCATTTACCTTTTTGAACATTTCAACCAGGAGTGCCGCCATCTCCCCACATCTTTTTGACCATTCTATGTATGGAAGCTCGCGTGTAAAAACACAAGCCACACTCGCGGGGATTCAGGTCAAAAGCTTTATTCTCCCAACAGCATGCTTGTATAGCTTGGAGACACAGGAAAAAGGTTCATTAATTGTCCTGATTCGTCATGTACATCCTGACGCGTTTCGAAGGCTCCTGCCTTCTTCTTCAGAGGAAGACGAACTGATTGCAGGAAGATGGCAGGATTCACCTTTCTTTAAATTTGATGACACGCCTCTGGATGGGCTGGGCTATTGCCGCAGTGCCTGGTGGTACTTGTATTCCTGCCCTTGATCTTTATCGCGTATTGCGTCTTTTTTTCCCGGGTCCTCAGCTGCGGTCGAAAAGCAGTTGCCTGGAATCCCCTCGCCAGCCAGGCTGCGTCGCGGTGATGGAGCAGGTGACGGATATATATCCATACTCCCAACAACCTGTATGCTTGCCGTTTGTCGACTCCTCCCAGGTCGTCGCTTGGCGATGCTTAGCGTTTGTAGTTTCTGTTGCGAGGCTCCCTTTCCCATCAAGGCGCTCGTGCACTCTTCCATGGCGGGTGCGGCAACAAATGGTGATGGGACTATTCTATGTATGAAAGCTCGTGTGTAAAAACACAAGCCACACTCGCGGGGATTCAGTTCAAAAGCTTTATTCTCCCAACAGCATGCTTGTATAGCTTGGAGACACAGTAAAAAGGTTCATTAATTGTCCTGATTCGTCATGTACATCCTGACGCGTTTCGAAGGCTCCTGCCTTCTTCTTCAGAGGACGACGAACTGATTGCAGGAAGATGGCAGGATTCACCTTTCTTTAAATTTAATGACACGCCTCTGGATGGGCTGGGCTATTGCCGCAGTGCCTGGTGGTACTTGTATTCCTGCCCTTGATCTTTATCGCGTATTGCGTCTTTTTTTCCCGGGTCCTCAGCTGCAGTCGAAAAGCAGTTGCCTGGAATCCCCTCGCCAGCCAGGCGGCGTCGCGGTGATGGAGCAGGGGACGGATATATATCCATACTGCCAACAACCTGTATGCTTGCCGTTTGTCGACTCCTCCCAGGTCGTCGCTTGGCGGTGCTTAGCGTTTGCAGTTTCGGCTGCGAGGCTCCCTTTCCCATCAAGGCGCTCGTGCACTCTTCCATGGCGGGTGCGGCAACGAATGGTGATGGGACCATTCTATGTATGAAAGCTCGCGTGTAAAAACACAAGCCACACTCGCGGGGATTCAGGTCAATAGCTTATATATATTTATGAGCAAGGGCACAGACGTGCCCGAAACGCGTCTGATGACAGCTTTTATCCACATGTTGTGAAAATAAATTTAGCAGCTTTAAGAACAACTTGCCTCGGAGTGTAAATAGCACCCAGCACTAATCGATTTCACAGTGACCAAGCCTTAGTGGCGAAACGCGTCGGTAGGCAGCTACCTGATTTTGTGCCTTCAATAAAAGAACACTGAAGCATCCAGAAGTAGCCTGCGTATTTCTTCTTGGAGGAGGAAGTTTGTCCAATATAATTTAGGGTGTCCGGCACCCACGCAGGCTCGCCGTAACTCCAGAGACCAGGAACAGCCGGGAATGGTGGTTTGTTTATGTTTAAAAATGTTCCAGGTTTCCCGCGAACAGACTCCGCGTCAAGAATTCTAGCAAAGTAAGCAGAAATAGTTGGCACCAAGCGGCGGAGGAAAAGTTCTTTGCTTGAACGTTGATTTGCAAACGTACCAGCGTGTTAGCGGCAAGACCCGGAAGCAAAACTCCAGTGGAAGCAGCTTCGCGGTGAGGAACGCGAAGGGCGCTCCGTCAGGAGATCGGGCACGCTTTGAACTTGTTTCGTTCGTGGTAACGGAGTGGATTGAAACAGGAACAGTACCATTCGTCTACATCTGGATGTTGAACGCGCTAGGCGTAGCGCTATAATCAAAGTTAGGCACAAAAGATGGCGGCTCGCTTTGAAGCGAAAAGAAAAGAGGTATCAGACCGTTTATTTTTTACTGACCCCACTACCGAAGGGCAACCGCAGGGGGAACATGCACTACTAAGCAATGAAGTTAAGATACAGCAGCTGTTTGACAAATTTGATAAACTACACCGTAAAGAGGTAGCTAAATGGTGGGAAGCGGAATCATTACAGAAATACCTCGATGTGCAATGAGTGCTGAGAGGCTTAAGAATCTACACTATCCCCACCTTTGAAAATCCTGACCCAGAGATGCTGGAAGAATGGTCATGAAATTCAAAGGACTGCTCAGCAACAATGATGCGAATCCTTATTAAATACGCAATTAAGGATAGAGCGAAGTTATTGGAACAGATTGATGTGGTGCTGGCTGGTCTGGCGAAATTAACTACACAGGAGAAAATTCAAGAATTCATGACTAAGCTAGAAGGGCGTCTCAAGAAGTGGAGAAGTGTGGCTCACTGGTTAGAGCAGGCAGACCCTGAAGCAGAGGTCAGACCCGGGACCAGGGTTCAATTCCCGACGCGGCAGGGTCTTGAGCTCAAATGTCCACGGACTCGATAATTCTCGCTTCGGTGCCTGACCTAATCATGGGTTCACACTCTGCAACTCTGGGCATTAAGCTTGCTTAATCTCCACAACGGCCCCCCGCGGCGGGATGCCTGGCTTTCACCTTGGGGATGCCCGTTAGGGGCTATCTCACAGGGAAAAGCCAGGACGGGTTCCCAAGGCAAGCGCCGAGATGCCTCCGGGTAGTCGAGCGCTATATAAGAACATACAAAAAAAAAAAAAAAAAGAAACTTGAAGATGACATCACAGCCAAAAAACAACGCAAATTTATTAGAGATTTCAAAGACTATCAAACGGGCAGGACTTTGACATTCCACAAAAAATATGACTATTTATTTCAAAAAGTGAATGCTAATCCAAATGAAAACACTAAAGCCAACATCACAGTGGAAGGTGACAGCACAGCCCCTGAAGAGAGTGATGCGTCAGATGGTAACCTTTATGATGCACCAGGAAGTGCAATGGGGACACCAATGCGTGGAGGGGGTAGAGGTCAGATTAATTTCCTCACGCAATTCCAAATGTTGACCAAAGCCAAGCAAAACCAACAAGGAGGGCAAGAGGACCAGGATTTTCACAGGGGCCGAGGACGAAACTTTCGAGGCAAAGCCGGAGGATACAGAGGAACCAAAAAGCAAGGAGAAGAAAGAAGAGGCGATTCCAATACACCCGCACCCATGCAGACAAGAGCAAGAAGAGGGACAAAATGACTGTAGTCAACCTCTCCAAACGTGAGTTAAATAATTTTGAAATTGACTTACTGGCTTTAGGATTGTCCTTTTGCCCTATGCGCAAAATGGACTATGTACAAACTCGCATAGATACATTTTTTTTATCCGCAAACTGAAATTTAAAAAATGGTTTCAATTCCATGCACCAAACTTTGCAACAGAATCAAGACTAAACCCTGTGGGAACTTTGATTTTATCTGATGTTGAGACCATACAAAATGTGACCGAGTTAGATGAGGCAATTGACCATCGTGACAATCCTAGTCTCAATTTGGAAAATGTGGAATTGACTATAGATAAACCATGTAAGAGTGGCTTTAAACCCAAATCAACATTTGTACCGGTAATCCACAGTGATGCTATAGATGTTTTTGAAAGGAGTGTCACAAGAGACCTGAAAAAAATACGCTATTGTACCAAAGGCTTAGCCAAGCATAACCTAACTCGTGAGCAAAATGAGGCACTCGATTCCCTCAAGAATGACGACTCTATAGTAATCCGTCAGTCGGATAAGGGAGGGAACGTTGTGGTTTGGGGGAAAACTGAATATATATCTGAAGGTCTTAAACAGTTGGAAGATATACAATGTTATCAAAAAGCGACTGTTGAAGAGCTACAAATCTCGTATGATAAATATGATGAAATGCTTTTGAATTGGCATGAAAGTGGTATTTTGGAGAAGGGGGAATATTTGGGATTAAGCTGTAGATACCCGAAAACACCTATCCTATACCTCCTACCCAAATTGCACAAAGACCCGCTAGTTCCACCAGGCAGACCCATTGTGTCCTCCATGGGGTCACAATTGGAAACAACATTGAAATATATAGACTTCTTCCTGAGACCATTTGTAATTTCCCTAACTGCATATCTTAGGGATACCATGCACTTCCTGAATTTGATCAATGACTTAGCCTGGGAACCTGACTACCTGTTGATCACTTTGGATGTGACTAGTTTATATACATCCATTAAACATGAAACTGGCATCCTGGCAATAAGAAACTTTCTGAGAGCAAGATCAATCAATACTTTAATGCACACTGAAATGTTGGTTGATATGACACACTACTGCCTGACTAACAATTTTTTCTATTTTAACGACCAACTATACAGGCAGACACAAGGGACGGCGATGGGCACCTGCTTCGCTCCCAGCTACGCGAACTTGTTCATGGGCTGGTGGGAAGAGCAGGTGTCCAGTAGCTAAGGTGACCAGGGAGAGAGGGTCATATTTTGGACCTGCTTTATTGATGATATATTTTTTTTATCTGGAAGGGAGATGAAGCGAGTGCTAGGAAATACATTTCAGACCTTAATGACAATGAATGGAACATTAAATTAACATCTCACATCAGCAAAGATAAAGTCATATTTCTAGACACGCAGGTTGAGGTTAAGAATAACAAATTAACCACCAGCCTACATAGAAAGGAGACTGCGGGCAATAGTCTCCTGTTTGCTTCCAGTGCACACCCCTACAGCCTTATTCAAAGTATCCCTTATGGGAAATTGTTAAGAGCTAACAGAAACAGTAGTAGCATGACAGAATTCGAATTGGAGAAATCAGTGATGATTGATCGTTTCAGAGAAAGAGGATACTCTGATAAAACAATCACTCAAGCAGTTGAAAGAGTCAACAAGGTAGCAAGAACTGACTTGTTAGTCCCTAAGCAGAGATCACTGAAGGAGGAGGATGAGACAGTGAGGTTCATCACCACATACTCAGGTCAAGCTTATAGGGTTCGCAAAATATTGATTAAGAACTGGCCAATCCTAACTACTGACACCTTTCTGAGTAAATATGTGAAAGAATCTCCACAGATAACTTTCAGAAAAGGGAAATCTCAGAAAGACGACTTGAGTAAAAACACAGTAACGTCCAGAAAAGAAGTAAAAAATGTGAGCCAAGGAGGTTTTGAATGCTGTATGAAATGTAAGGCCTGCAAAGGCAGTAATAATTGTACAAAAGTTAAAGTACCAAACAGTTCTAGATTGTTCACCTTCAAAGGTCTCTTTGATTGCAATACTGAATACTGTGTATATTGTCTGATCTGTCCCTGCGGGAAATTTTATATTGGAAGCACCAAACACAGGGCTAAGATCAGGATATTGGAGCACAAACGAGCAATTAGAAACAACAACGAACAATATCCTGTTGCTCGGCACTTTAAGACATATCACAATCAAAATGACAACTTATTGACGTATGTTGTGTTGGATGCAGTTAAGCAAACTATAAGAGGGGGTGATAGACTGCATCAATTGAGAACTTTGGAATCCAAATTCATCATTGATTTCGAGACACTACATCCCATAGGGATGAATTGTAGTGAAGAACTAGCAGTCCATTTATGAGAGTAGTCGTATTGCAAATAAGAACATGTCTGAATACCTCAATTTTAATGTGTAAATAATGATGTAAATTGTCATACTTCTTTTTAAAGCACACTTTTGCTATTTTTTTTTTTGCATAGGAATGTAGGAACGAGTGCAACATCTGAAGACATCATGGCAATAGTATCTGATTAAGTGTTGTCACTGAACGACAATTTATTTTAGCCCACTTGGGCGAGACCTGTTTGGTATTTTTTTTGGCGAGACATCGCAACTGACACAGTGTAAATAATTATGAATTAGCCCACTTGGGCAGGATTATAATTGTTGTATAAAACATGTATGACGTGACAATACTTCTATATTACGAACTTGTACCATTCCAAGATGGCTGAGAGAAATCTGTGAGGAGTGACCAGCAGCAGTCCTCTTTCTGTGTAAATTACTTTGTTATGTAAATAGCACCCAGCACTAATCGATTTCACCGTGACCAAGCCTTAGTGGCGAAACGCGTCGGTAGGCAGCTACCTGATTTTGTGCCTTTAATAAAAGAACACTGAAGCATCCAGAAGTAGCCTGCGTATTTCTTCTTGGAGGAGGAAGTTTGTCCAATATAATTTAGGGTGTCCGGCACCCACGCAGGCTCGCCGTAACTCTAGAGACCAGGAACAGCCGGGAATGGTGGTTTGTATATATATATATATATATATATTCAAACAAATGCCAAGCTTTAGGGGCGCACACAACACCAACTGACACCATCCGTTTTTTTTAAAGCAGGTAACTCACTTCTTTATTCAGGGTTGATAGTCTTTGACCTAAGACACTAAGGGCTGAATAATGCCAGTACATTTTTGCCATGACTCACGGACCTACTTAGGGAGAATAATTCTGTGCTTCAAACGGGACTACTATACCCAGCATGCCAAGAGGAAGAGAATCGCACTCAGCGAAGCCCGCCTGGGGCAGGATAAATTATGCATGCGCAGAGTGAAATAAATGTTTGAAGCAGTCTGCGAGTGAAAGCAAGACATTTGAAAAAGAGATGTAATTCTTGAAACGCGTCAGGTCAAAGACTATCAACTCAGAATAAAGAAGTCAGTTACCTGCTTTTAAAAAACCGGATGGTGTCAGTTGGTGTTGTGTGCGCCCCTAAAGCTTTGGCATTTGTTTGAACATTTAATACACATTTGCCTTTACCGTGGGGGGGGGGGGTACCATCCTGCAAACTAAATGGAGGCTGCTGTCAGAACCATTCTGATTTTGTATGCTGCACACCGACTGTTGGTAAATGAAAACTTGTGGACTGTTTGGGGCAACACTAAGGGCTGAATAATGCCAGTACATTGTTGCCATGACTCACGGACCTACTTAAGGTGAATAATTCTGTGCTTCAAATGGGACTACTATACCCAGCATGCCAAGAGGAAGAGAATCGCACTCAGAGAAGCCCGCCTGGGGCAGGATAAATTATGCATGCGCAGAGTGAAATAATTGTTTGAAGCAGCCTGCGAGTGAAAGCAAGACCTTTGAAAAAGAGATGCAATTCTTGAAACGCGTCAGGTCAAAGACTATCAACCCTGAATAAAGAAGTGAGTTACCTGCTTTTAAAAAAAACGGATGGTGTCAGTTGGTGTTGTGTGCGCCCCTAAAGCTTTGGCATTTGTTTGAACATTTAATACACGGTTGCCTTTACCGTGGGGGCGGCACCATCCTGCAAACTAAATGGAGGCTGCTGTCGGAACCATTCTGATTTTGTATGCAGCACACCGACTGTTGGTAAATGAAAACTTGCGGACTGTTTGGGGCAACACTAAGGGCTGAATAATGCCAGTACATTGTTGCTATGACTCACGGACCTACTTAAGGTGAATAATTCTGTGCTTCAACCGGGACTACTATACCCAGCATGCCAAGAGGAAGAGAATCGCACTCAGCGAAACCCGCCTGGGGCAGGATAAATTATGCATGTGCAGAATGAAATAATTGTTTGAAGCAGCCTGCGAGTGAAAGCAAGAAAGGTGTATTTGTGAAACAGTGGTTTATTTGTGACTGTATGGATAACTCAGTGGGTGTGTGACTGACTATATAAGTGAGTGATTAGGGGCCAGATGTAGGTAAGTATATTTTACCGATTAATAAATACCGAATTTTACCGATTCGGTATTTTTGAATCGGTAAAATAGAAGGGGGGAGATGTAGATAGAATCGGTAATTGAATTACCGATTCTGTAAGAATCGGTATTTACCGAATAGGTAAATACCGATTTGGTAATGCCCAATGATTCCTATGGGCATTGAAGCCCATAGGAATCAATGGGTATTACCGAATCAGTATTTACCGATTCGGTAAATACCGAATGTTGCAAGGGTGCAGGGGGTATCACTTTGACACCCTCTAGCACCCTGAATTCAGGCATGAGTGACATGTTGCACACAGACATGCCCTAAGGGCATGTCTGTATGTCACATGCCATAGGTGTGCATGCACACATGTGCATGCACACCTGGAATCGGTATTGGATTGGGTGGTAAAATACTGATTCGGTAAGGCCTGTGGGACTCAGAAGAGTCCCACCTACATCTCAAAATTACAGAATCGGTAGAAATACTGATTCAGTATTTTACCGATTCGGTAAATTTACCGAATCGGTAAAATAGGGCACCTACGTTTGGAATGACCATTTACCGGTCGGTAACGGCCGAAATCGGCCGTTACCGGTCGGTAAATGGCCACCTACATCTGGCCCTAGGTGTCTCAATTAATGTCTAAGTTGGTGTATGAATGTGTTAGTGGGTATGCGAATGGCTAAATGGGTGATTGATTGGTTGTCTGACTATATCTATGGTTGTCTGGGTGTCTGTGTTTGTGGGTGAGGAGGTGTGTGACTACCTGTATGGATCAGTGAGTGGATGAGTCAGTGGCTGTATTGGGTACTGTTTTGTGTGTGCACATTGTATGAGTGAGTGAGTGGCTGTATGTCTGTGTAGGTGATTGAGTGCATGTGTCAGTATGGGTGAGTAACTGAGTATGTCAAAAGGAATATATGGGAGTGATGGGGTATTTGAGTGAATGTGAGAGTGGCTATAGAGATGAGTGCATGCTTCAGTCAGTGACTGTACAGCTGAGTGTGTATGTGTCCCTATTTGTATGAGTAAGCAAGTTGGTGGGGGTGGAACTGTTTGGGTGACAAAGTGGCTGTGTGATTAACTGTATGGCTGAGTGTCTAGGTGTGTGAGTAGTTCTATGGGTGACTCACTCAGTGTGTCAGCATCTGTATGTTGGTATGAGTGGATATGTCAATATCTGTATTAGTGAGTGACTGGGTCTATGAGTGGTAGTATGTGCGCACGAGTGGATGTGTGTATAGATCAATGAATCAGTGAGAGGGTGTGTAAGTACTGGTATGACTCTGTGAACAGGCTTGTGAATGGTTAGTGTGGGAGCGGAAGTGGGTGTATAAAAGATTCTACAGTGGTGTGAGTGGGTGCGGCAGAGATGCTGTGGATGATGTCATCACTGCATTTGAGATGTCATCAGTGATGTCACTGATCATGTCATGAGTGATGTAATATATGAGGTCATAAGCAGTGCATTGTTGGTGCGCAAGTTGTAGTTACCTCAGCTAACAATAACAAATGAATTTCTCTGGTTTTGTATGAATGAAATGTCAGACTAACTATAATACCCCTCCAACTTTTGTTTGTTTCCTTGAATATCTAAGATTTTTTAAATGCTAATTTCTAATTATATCATCCCTGAAACCTGTGGTTTTTCAGTGAGTTTCTAAGGTTTTTTGAACCAGCAGTCAATTTTGCAGAGTGGTGGAAATAGGGTTCTGGGCATCTGACCAGCTCTCAGGAATTCCATTGCGTATGACTTACAGGAAGTACCAAGAGGGCTTCTTGGCCCCCAAGGTCCCTCTGGAGTAAAGTGGACTTCATCCTCCAACCAGAAGTGTACCAGGAGGCGTGACTGCAGAGTGATGGACAAAGGGGCGTGGCCTCTGAAGACCTCTTAGCAATCCTGCTGTGTGGAACTTACTGGAGGTGTTAGGAGGGGTAGTTGGCACCCAAGGATGTTCTTGGGGGCCAACTACCCCTCCTGTTACCTCCAGCAAGACCCACGCAGTGAGTTGCTGAGTTCTGATAGCAGGCCATGCCCCCTTTCTCCATCATTCTGCAAACGCACCTCCTGGCGCACTGCTGCTTGTGGGATGGAGCCCACTTTAGTCCTGAGGGCCTCAGGACACAAGGGGACCTCATCCCCCCACCTGTACTGCACCTAGAGGCACGTTTGCAGAGTGTTATAAAAAGGGGCATGGCCTTCGACTACCTCTCAGCAATCCCTCTGTGTGGGGCTTACCTAGTGGCTTAGTTGGACCCTAAGGAACCTCAACAGCAATGGGGACTTCATCCCCCAACCAAGAGCACACCAGTAGGCACGTTTGCAGAGTAGTGGAGTAAGGGGGTGGGGCCTTTGGCGAGTTGCCGGTTCCTATATATATTTTTTAATTTAGGAAAGGGGGCTCCCGCAGTGTCATAGCAAACTGCAATGTCCCGGATTGGGCAACCCAGGACATTGCTGGAGTGATCCCTGGAGGGTGGTGGTCCCAAGGGCCATGGAGGGCTCCAGGAGGGGTGCTGTGTGGCCCCACCCCCATCTTCTTTGTGGCCCCCGGGAGGTGGTGGTCCCTGGGGCTCTGCAAGGGACTCCGGCATTTGATTAATCCGTGCCCAAGGGAGGTTTTGGTCTTTGGGGCAGGGGGGGGCTCGTTCCCCCCCACGATTTATTTTTTAAGATTTCTTCGGGGAGGTGGTGGTCCCTAGGGATGCATGGAGGGGCTGCGTGGCCCCCTTCTTGTTATTAATATAGCCCTGGGGAGGTGTGGCGGTCCCCGGGGCTGGGTGGGGTGTAGGTGCCCCATTCCTTTAAAAAAAATAATAAAGCTCTGGGATGAGACGGTCACCCATTTAAATAACATAACCCCGGGGAGGCGGGGGTCCATGCGGGCCCCGCATTTATTTAGATCATTGCCTCAGGGACCTTGTCCACCTGGGGGCTTGAAGAAAATGAAGCGCTGAAGGCTGCGCTTCATTTTTCAAACAAAAATTGGAGGGATTCTCTGACCCTACGCGACTCTCGATGATTTTTTGAGACCCCGGGGTCCTAGTGGGGCCCCCTGTGCAGTCCTAAGTGGTCAGGGTGTGTTTACTGTGCCCATTTTCTTCTTTTTTCAATTGTTTTTACCTTTTTTCTTGTGCCTCAGTTCAACCGAGTCACAAGATTGGCTGCCAACACTTCCTGGTTTCAAGTGTTGGAAGCCAATGAGATCTCAGGCACAAGATCGGGAGGGTTTGCGGATGTTCCGAGGACATATTTATATATCTGGGAAATGTTTACATTTCTCAGGAACTACACAACAGATTTACACCACTTCAATAAAAGAGTGCTTTCTGGAACAATAGCTAGCTTTTTGCCAAATTTGGTGTAATTCTGTTCAGCAGTTTGGGCTGTAGCTGTGTCTAAAGTTTCCTATGGAATTGAACATAAAGAAAAAGTGTTTTGGGACTCTCGCTTGATGAATCATCCAGAAACTTTCAACACAACAGCTAAAGTGAGTGGGGGATTCGTTTAGAAACTTTCATGATGATTCGTCAAAAGGCGCCAAAGATATTGGCAAAAGAAAAAATGCTTTTTGAATAAAAAAACGGTCCTAACTATAACTACCTACTAGTGACCAACAGAATGTTATATATGAGATATCCACACTCCTGATATGCCAGCAGGACAAACAGGTACGGACCACAGCGTGTTCTGGTTTCAAAAGCAGTGCTTTATTGCGTGGTGAAGTTAAATCAGCATCACAGAAATGCAAAAACTAGTGTCCAGCCTATACACATATATACATACACACACATAGAAATACACGGAATGTAATATATATATATTACCTACTGGCGATAGCCAGTAGGTATATATAGTTAGGATTTTTTCTCTATGGAACTTTTGAAAATTCTATGTCTAATAACTTTGGCGTTTGTGGACGGAATCGGCTGAAATTTTCAGGAAAATGGCTTCCTTGTTCCTTCGGAGTGTAGCCCTGACACTCCACCCTCGTCCCGCCCCTATATATACGGCCCTTATGTGTCAGCGCAGCGGACGAGCGCAGCGGGCGCGACGTAGGCGCGCCGGAGTTGCGCCTGAGTTAAGCCCGTCTGCGCCCGTCCGCGGCCGGCCGGGGCTAGGGGCATGTTACTCTGCTCCCCCTCTTACCTACACTCGCACAGCTCTTGTCTCCGCCCACGATCCCGCCCTTCCTCCCCCCCCATCCGCCCCTAAACTGCTACTCCACAACCTGTTCACGACCAGAACTACTTTTCCGGCAATCCTTCCCTCCTTTCCCGACCAATGTACTTCCCCTCCGCACTCTTTCGTCCGGACCCCATCACCCCCTGGCCCCTTTTCCCCCCCACTGTCCTTGGTGTATCTCAACACCCGTTCTTTGGTGCGGCACCAATCAGAAATATTCCATCTTCTGGATTCAGAACAGCCAGACGTTCTGCTCTTGACCGAGACCTGGCTCACAGATGATTCGTCCCCAGACATCTTGGCAGCCATCCCCCCAGGTTACTACATTCTTCAGACCAATCGCCCTGCTGGTAAGACGGGTGGCGGGGTCGCAGCCATCATCAGACACCCCCTCAGGTTCTCCCCAGTGCCCTTTCTCAGCATTTCTTCTACAGACTGCCTCGTACTAAGACTGGAGCAGCCTGGGTGCTCGCTCATATGTGTGCTGATCTACCGCCCCCCTCAACCCATGCCTGACTTTTCTATTCAGTTCAGCAATCTGATCACCCAGCTTACCATCAGCAACTCCAACGTGCTGGTCCTAGGCGACTTTAATTACTGGCCGGCAGACACTCACGAAACTCCTGACTCACGCGCTTTCTCTGATCTTATGCTGAGTCTCAACTGCACCCAACACATACATGTACCTACGCATGTTAAAGGCCACACTTTAGATCAAGTCTGGACCACCTCTCTTGTCATTTCTGCTCCCCTCGTCTCTCCCTGTCTTTGGTCAGATCATCACCTCATTACTTTCTCCTTAGCTCTGTCCCTCCCTCCCACTGTTGCCTGCCAATCCAATTTCTTGGCACGTAATTGGAATAAAGCTGACCTCAACAAATTTACCGCTCTTCTCAGCTCCTCGTCCCCACCCATCACTGGACCCAACACTCCCACCGACCTCCAGTCCAAAACCCTCACACATTGGCTTACTAATGCGGCCGACTCTGTGGCACCTTTAAAACTCATCAAGACTAGGCGCAGACATGATGCCCAAAAGTGGTTTACCGCTGAGCTTAGCGCACTTAAACTTAGTCTTCGCCAAGCAGAGAGACACTGGCGTCGGGATTATTCCCCTGCATCTAAAGAGCTTTTTTCGCTTCGGCTGAAGGAGTACAAGAAATCAATCACTGCGGCCAAATCTTGCTACTTTTCAAGCAAAATTATGAACTCCTCCAACAAATCTAAAGATATTTTTTCCATAGTGGACGAACTATCTAACCCGGAAAGAGTTGCCCTAGCCCCCCTCCCTTCCCAATCCCTGTGCGACTCCCTTAACCAATTTTTTGTTGAGAAAATTATCAAAATTAAAACCAGCATTTCCATTTCTCCACCGGCTCCCACACCCTTTTGTGCTCCTAGTCACTCTCACACCCACACTCTCTCTCACATCCCTCTCATTTCAAAGGATAACTTCTTGTCACTCCTACATAAAGTTTCCTCTGGCTCTCCCAGCGATTGTTGCCCTCCCCCGGTCCTCCGAGAAGCTTTCACCTCTTGCCCGGACCCCCCCCTCGCTCTTTTGAACAACTCGTTGACCAGGGGGGAGGTTCCTGGTCCCTTTAAACAGGCTGAGGTGGTCGCCATTTTGAAGAAACCCTCGGCAGACCCCTCCATCATGAGCAACTATCGCCCAATCTCCCTTCTCCCCTTCCTTAGCAAAGTTCTAGAATCGCACGTCACTCAGATTCTCAGTTCCTTTGTGGAAGACTCCGGTGTCTTGGACCCCCAGCAGGCTGGATTTAGACCCGCGCACTCAACAGAAGCCGTCATTCTTTCTGTTATGGAGGAATTGCGCAGGGGAGCGGACGGAAACATCTGTCAGGCTCTGGTTCTCCTTGATCTGTCGGCCGCCTTTGACACGGTCGACCATGATATCTTGGTCGACCGTGTCAGGGAGGCTGGCATCCAGGATACCGCCCTGGACTGGGTCCGCTCCTTTCTGACTCAACGCCATCAAGCTGTCAGACTATCCCAGTTCTCTGCTTCCCAGGTCAAACTTACCTGTGGTGTCCCGCAGGGTTCTTCCCTGTCCCCCCTCATTTTTAATTTGTATCTCTCCCCACTTATCCGTGCCCTCCGGCAGTTCAATGTCACAGCGTTCAACTACGCGGATGACATACAACTTATTTTTAACATCGATTCCTCTGCTGATTCCATTTCTACCTTCCAAAACACCCTCTGCTTTATCAGCAACTGGATGAGCTCAAACCATCTGAAGCTCAACCCCGACAAGACCGAGCTGGTTCTTGTCGGGGGCCCTTCCAACCCCTGGGACTCCTCCTTCTGGCCGGTCAGCCTCGGCAGCCCACCTCGCCCCGCCAACTGTGCCAAAAGTCTGGGAGTCGTCATCAGTAGCGACCTTTCTATGACGCCCCAGATCAGCGCGGTAGTCTCCTCCAGCCATTTCCAACTGAGGAAAATTAGGAAAATCTCCCGGCTACTTACTTTTGAGGCCCTTACCCTAGCTTTGCTAGCGTTAGTAATATCGAGGCTTGACTATGCCAACGCACTTTATGTTGGCATTCCAGCCTACCAGCTTAGGCGGCTTCAGCTCATTCAGAACCAGGCTGCCCGCCTGACACACTCTCTCCCAAGAGATCAACATGTTCGCCCCCTCCTGAAGAGCCTCCATTGGCTCCCGGTGGCCGCCCTCTGCAGGTTCAAGCTGGGCTGCATCATTTTCAAAGCCCTTGCCGGTCAGGGCCCCCACTTCATCTCTTCCCTCCTTCAACCCTATGTTCCCCCTCGCACTCTCCGGTCTTCCCAACTGGCCCTGTTATCCATTCCCAGATATAAGAGGAAGAAACATGGCGGGCTTAAGTTCTCCTATCTGGCCCCCACTCTTTGGAATTCTCTCCCTCTGCCCCTCAGACTGTCCACTCCGTACCCCAAATTCAGATCTTCTCTCAAAACTTTTCTTTTTACCGAATCCTACCAATAAAACGTCCTCTGCTGCTTCTTCATCTGCTCTCTTCATTTTTGGCGCCAAGAAACCTAATGGTGTTAGCTGCGCCCTTACAAATTTCTTTAACATAACATAACATAACATTTTGTTTCTGAGCAGCCCCTGGGGGGGTTCGTCAAGGGGGGGCCGAGAAAAAAGGGGGGTCCCAAAACGCGTTTTTCCCATGTTAATTTCCATAGGGTGTTTGGCCTCACTTTTAGCTCGAACGGCTGAATGGATTTGCACGAAACTTGGCAAAATTGTAGGGACTGTTAGCCCGATGTGCCTTTGCTGGGTCTCAATATATGTGCTCCAGTGGATTTTGAGAAATTAACGTTTTAAAAAATTTATATATCTGTGACAGCGTCCCAGATAGCGCTCCAGATCGCGTACTTTTCGCGTCACGGAGCTTTGCGAAGCGATGCTGATTGGCTCTCCGGTGTCTGTCAACATTCTAAACAGTCCGGAGCGGCCGCCATCTTGTCTCTCGGTGGGATCGAGAGACAAGAAGAGGTGAAAAACGAAGGGGGAATTTAATGAAAGGGGGCAAGGTAGACCCCTCTTGACCCCCTAGGAATGATGTTGGGGTTATTAAAGGGTTCCGTGGGGAAAATAAAAAAAATTTGATTTTTCACGGTAGAAGCGGTTCTCGAACCGGGTCGCAAACTAACGGCTGAATGGATTTGCACGAAACTTGGCAAAATTATAGGGACTGTTAGTCCGATGTGCCTTTGCTGGGTCTCAATATATGTGCTCAAGTGGATTTTGAGAAATTAACGTTTTAAAAAACAGATATATCTGTGACAGCGTCCCAGATAGCGCTCCAGATCGCTTACTTTTCGCGTAACGGAGCTTTGCGTAGCGAAGCTGATTGGCTGTCCGGTGTCTGTCAACATTCTAAACAGTCCGGTGCGGCCGCCATCTTGTCTGTCGGTAGGATCGAGAGACAAGAGGAGGAGAAAAACGAAGGGGGAATTTAATGAAAGGGGGCTAGGTAGACCCCTCTTGACCCCCTAGGAATGATGTTGGGGTTATTAAAGGGTCCCGTGGGGCAAATAAAAAAAATTGATTTTTCGCGGTAGAAGCGCTTCTCGGTTCGCAAACTGGTAGCGAAACGTGAATTCGCCATTTTGTGTTTCGCTTTCATTAAATTACTAGGTATAAGGGGATACGGGAGACGTATCCTGACCCCTTTTGTTTTCTGAGGGTGGCTGAGGAGGCTCATATATGTTGATACATGTCTTCCAGCGGCTGTGCGTGAGCGTTTTTTTTTTTGCTGCGTGACGTCTGTTAACGTTCGATTCGATGGAAATCAGGAAGTGTTGACCGCCATTTTGTCACTGCGAGTAAATATTTTATTTGTTATAAATAAATCATTATTGATAAACATTGTCTGCGCCATCTTGCCTTTTTTGCAATGCCACACTTTTGTCGAGCACAGCAGCCATTTTAGATGCCTTGACCAGACCCACTGTCTGCACCCTTGCAAGCATCTCCCCCACGCACTGGTCACTCCCGCTCTCTTTCTCATGTATGGGCTAGAAACCTCCTCCCATCTGCGCTGTTCTTCTCTGAGAATCACACCCTATGCCCGCCCGACACCTGCCTTTCACCCTATTCACTACCGCACCCTCTGACACTCCTCTTCCTCTGTGTCCGATTGTCCAGGCCCGTCCCAGGCTATCACCTAGCCCTGCAGATGTAGTTTATGGCCTCAACTGTAAAGAATCACCCCTCTTCAAAGAAGTTACAGTAGATCAAGGCCCCCACCCGATGAGATCCGTCACACTACACGCGTTCCTGCAATCTGATAACCATCCTGTATTGTGATTGGAGAGGGGATTCTCACTGTGAGGGTGTGTGGGACCGAGCCTGAAGCGGAAGATTCCAGGGATGCCTTTTTGTACATCAAAGTCTTCACAATTATGTGTCACATTAAAAATATATAGCACTCACAAAAAAGTAGAAGGAAAATAACACTTTAATAATTTATAAATATATACATCGCAACAAAAACAGTAAACACCTTAAAACATTTTTTAATAAAACAGAAGCAACAATGGTCAGTAGCGGTCTGTTGTGCGAATAGTCCCAAGGCAGCATATTTACCTAGAGTGGTGCTGTGTAGGACATTCTGAATGGAAATTAACCAGAACTATAACCATCTACTTCCAATAATATAACTTTTATGCCCAAATTACGCAAAGATTTCGCTAATCTGCTAAAGGGGGGAGTCGCCATTTCTTTACAATAATCAATAATGAAAAATCAACATCAATAGGGTTGTCCGTATTCCCTATGCAGCACTATAGTGCAACATACACAGCACCTGGGGTGTCAAGAGTGAACAGGTCCTAGCTGCTTAACCAATGACTGACAAATGCTATATTAAACACTTACTATGTATAATACTTGCGTTCACAAAGGTTTTACTTTACAAAACAGAACAAAAGATGTCCCCTGTAAGTAAACCCATATTAGCTGTTTCAGTTATTGAACATCCTAAGGTTTTATGACATGGGGAACAGTAGTGATATCCTGGGCGGGTGATGGAACTGGGTTTGTTAATGGAAAAACATCTACAGAGAAAACTATTGGTAAATTATACTTCTCCGGAAATTTAAAACTCACAAATGTTTCATTTGTGTAATCGTTTTATGAACATGTACATTAAAAAACTAAAAGAAATGCCAAGAACGTCCCATGTGAAAGTGAATTTTATCTGGCAATTTTTTTCTTTTCCTTCTCATGAAAAGAAAGTTAAAGCCAGGTTCGTTACCTGCCTCATCTGCAAAAAAAAAAACTCTTGAGAGGGACCGAAAAAAAATATTGCTATGGTAATCATACCATGCATCGGCACATGGAGAGGTGGCACCCTTTTAATTATTCTAAAGCACAACTTCGATATTTGGGGGATAACCCCCGACCGGCAAAAACATCCACCAATGACTTAGCAATAAGTGAGTCAGAGGCAAGGGAAACGGTCCCAAATCTGCAAAAGAACTTTGGGCAGGTGAGATTGACTTGTGTAGCATGTGGAAAATTAATTTCATGCGGAGAGATCAGTATTACTTCAATAAATACAGTAATCAATGATGCATTAGAACTTAATATCAATTCATTTTCCGAACGTGTAATCAGTACCTGTCCCATGTCAAATCATTGTTCGAACGTATAATCAATACCCATCCCGGATCAATTCATTGTCCGAACATATAATCAGTAAAAAGTGCGACAAGTGCGACAAAATCATATCGATAATTCATTGTGAGCAAGTAACAAAAGTGTCGACAATTCTAACCTTCAATAAATACAGTAATCAATGATGCATTAGAACTTAATATCAATTCATTATCCGAATGTGTAATCAGTACAAGTTCCATGTCAATTTATTGTTCGAACGTATAATCAATACCCATCCCGGATCAATTCATTGTCCGAACATATAATCTGTCTTATCCCATATCAATTCATGTGCTAAAAACTGCATACATATCTCATGATATCAAGGCTGAGCAATCGGGGCACAATAGTTTCATTTGTACCGGCGTCATTTTGGGTGAGGTCAGGAAGGTCCAAGTATAGTCAAAATGTCTCCACCCACTCGTGGTTGGTTGGACCGGGACCTCTTTCGGCAGTCTAAAAGTTTTCGTTGAAGGGTAGTAGAGGGGACTGGCGACATGAACCATCAGTCAAAGAGGGGTGGGAGGCAAAAATCTCTCCTACCGGGTCATACTGGTGTCCCACCGGAACTGATCAAGTTGGTAGTCTTGCAGGATTTTGGTGATTTCAAGACTGAGGCCGGCGCCGGCATGAGCGCGCCGACGTCCCGCGGCTACGTCGTGGTCGTTCCGTGGGTGATCATGGCAGTCATTCCCTATCGGGGGTCGGGGACCCCCGTGGCTCTTATAGAATCTTCAAAGTTGAGGAGAACGTTTCTGGATGCAGGACTCATTTTCTAGTTGAACTCAGAAGCGCCGTTGCACCGCAACAGTGGACGAGACCCCCGCTGGGTGAGCGGAGCATCATTGCCTCGCAATAGTGGACGAGACCTTTTGTCGGGTGAGTGCAGCGTCGCTGCATCGCAAGAGTGGAGAAACCCTTTTGTTGGGTGAGTGGAGCGTCGCTGCATCGCAAGAGTGGAGGAACCCTTTTGTCGGGTGAATGCAGCGTCGCTGTATCGCAAGAGTGGAGGAACCCTTTTGTTGGGTGAGTGGAGCGTTGGGGGTGCAGCTGAGGGGCCCCCACCTGGGGGGGGGTGGGAGAGGCTCGTTCGCGCGCCGCCTCTCCCTCCCAGCGCACCCCACGCCGACACCTGGCGTTGATATCCGTGATGTCCGGACCAGGCAATAAGAGGGGGGGGGTCGGAGGCAGTTGCAAGACATCCTCCCCCCGTGGCCTGCAGGGCGCCGCTTCAGGCCCGAACGGGGAGCTCATATCAAGCCGGGGCCAGACCAGGAGATACGAGGGGGGGGGGGTCGGTGGCATATGCAACACATCCCCCCCGTTGTCGCAGTCATTATCTAAGAAAGAAGAAGAATCCCGTCGGCCTCGGCTCCTCTCCTGGCCCACCTTACGGGATGACCTCCCCGGCCGACGGCTGCCAGCAGGACTCACCCTACACGTGCCGAAGGCCTCGTCTTCCGGATGGGCGTAGCCGCGAACCTGTTGCACTTCGGGAGTTTCCGGAATGGGGGTAGGTATCTGCTGATTTGTATTTATTTCATGTTACCGTTATTGGGCGTGGCGGGCGGTGGGACAGACATGCTTGGAGCAGTGGGGGGGTGGCGGAGCCTAGCTACCTTGTGGCTGCCGTAACGTCAAGCTTGGCTTCTTTCACCATTTTCATGTTTCTTATTTCTAGAGTCAAAAACTCATCAGAGGCCTACTGATTTTGTTCGATTTCTTTCCTTTCCTTTTCAAGTGTGTTTCATGCTAAAGTTTCTGTTTAACAGGATACAGGGATTACTTCGTATTTTACATATGTCTTCTTTATTAGGGGTTCTCTCCGGTTGAGTCAGATGATGTACCTCTAATAAATGGTCCGGGTGGAAGTAGTTTCTCAATCAGTGGGGAGTGACAGATTGCAACGGGGGACAAAGGTCCGCATTACCCACCCTTCACTATCTGCAAAGGGAGACAGAATATTTCTATTCTTCTCTGTTTGTAGACAGGGAATATCTCAAACAGCAATAATCGATAAAAAAAATAGTAGGATTATAACACTTTAATAACTTATAAATATATACATCGCAACAAAAACAGTAAACACCTTAAAACATTTTTTATTAAAACAGAAGCAACAATGACAACTAACAGTAGTGATATCCTGGGCGGGTGATGGAACTGGGATTGTTAATGGAAAAAGATGTACAGAGAAAACTATTGGTGAATTATACTTCTCCGGAAATTTAAAACTCACAAATGTTTTATTTGTGTAATCGTTTCAGGTCAAACGGATTGTGGGACAATGTTCACAATGGAAGAGTCACCAAAAGGCATTTGGATCGATGTTGCAGCAGGCTGCCATGTATATAGTTATTTAATAAAACGTTTTACCCTGTTACTTTGCTGGTGTGTTGTATATATTTATAATATTTGCATAGGGTTTGTCGTTATTTTGGGTGGGGTGGGCGGCGGAGTCGAGCTGTATTGCAGCCATCATGGTATGGAGCTAAGTTCATCTCACTAGTTTCGTATTTCTCATGAGGGGTTGTTCTTAATGTTTCTATTTTAGCGAGGTCAAAAACAGATCCCATTAGTGGCCTACTGATTTTGCTCGATTCCTTTTGTTTTTTTAAACTATTTTTCACTATCTGCAAAGACTAAACAGAGTATTGCGACTCTGTGCCTGTTTGTAAATACAGAATGAACCAAAGAGAACCAATTCTAAAACAGTAAATGCTTGGATAGCAATCAATCAAATAGAGAGAGAAGCAGGCACGACGGATTACAACGGGGGCAAAGGCCTGCGTTAACTACCCTTCACTATCTGCAAAGAGAGAGTACTGCTAAGAGAAAAGAGGGGGGGGGCAGCGTTCAAAGCACATCAGCGTGCATAAACACGAAAATGTTTTTACCTATCATGTACTTGACATTTGACAGCATTTGATATTTGGTATTAAAAAACCATTGAAATTCACAGAAAAAACCATAGGTTTTAGGCCATATATAGTTAGGGATTTGCATTTACAATACCTTATTTTACTCGCATAAAACCATTGAAATTCGCATATATAGTTAGATGCGCTAACTATATATCGCGCACCCGCAATCCACTGCTGATGATGTCACATATGACATCATTCATGACATGGTCAGTGACATCACTGATGACATCACTGATGACAACTCAAATGACATCACTGATAACATCACTGATGACATCAATCATGTGATAATACGATCAACCTCTTCAGACTCTAATATAACCTTAGATACACTCAGAGTAAACAGACACTCACAGACTGTCACTCATCCATGGAGTTACTCACACACCTAGTCAGTCATGCACTGAATCAATCACACCTCCATATCCTCAACTATACAGTTATACACACCTTACTTATTCAAACATATACTAACACATATTTACTCTTTTATACAATCCCTGATACAAGTTCACAATGATCCATACAGCCACTCACACATTCACTGGCTCTTATACACAGTAATTTATATATGTGAACTTTCACATGTACTGTGTTTTACATATGTACTTACTTTGACATGTAGCACTGAGATATCCATTCACTCACCAATACATTCGTACACAGTCAACCACCCATACAGCTGTTTCCACATGCAGTTTTGAACCCATAAATCTAGTGAATAAACTGTTCACACATGTATGCACAGAGTCACACACCTCCCAGCCACCCACACACACACTCACTCTCCCATACAAATACTTGGGCAACCAATCAATAACCCATATAGTTAATCATATAGCTACTGATCAACACATGCAGCAGTTTACAGAACAGCAGATATAATGATGCACAAATTAAAACAGTTTAGTCACTAACCCATGCTCTCAGTGAGACACATTTAATCACTCTCTCATACAGTCAGTCATGCACTTACTAAATCCTTCATCCAGACACTTGTACATCCACTCATTCTTCAATATGTAAGACATATTTTAACTTTACAGAAACATACAGTCACTGGATGATGTCATCAGTGATGTCATCAGTGATGTCACTGACCATGTCATGAATGATGTAATATGTGACATCATCAGCAGTGGATTGTGGGTGCGCGATATATAGTTAGCGCATCTAACTATATATGCGAATTTCAATTTTATATGCGAGTAAAATAAGGTTTTGTAAATGCAAATCCCTAACTATATATGGCCTAAAACCTATGGTTTTTTCTGTGAATATATATATGTATATATACATATATTACATATATATATATATATATATATATATATATATATATATATATATATATATATATATATATATATATATATATATTACAACACGAACTCCCGACTCAACCGCCACCAGGACGACCAGGAATCAGGATACGGACCACACGATAGGTAGAAATAAAGTGCTTCTTTATTATCTCAATACAGACATGACGCGTTTCGTTCGGTACTCCCGGACTTGAACTATATACTCACACACACATATATGTACACAAACACACATATATACCAACACATTTCCATCGGGTACTTGCCGAACTGTAGTGTAGGTCCTATTTTCCCAATAGGCTCTGCGCATTGGACTAGCATAAACGATAGTTTAGACGTAGGACTGAGGTCGACTAGGTCTCTATTGAATATGTTAGACTTAATTTAGGTTTGCCAGCTAGCTCAGAGGTCAGAAGAAACTTTCTCGAATGAACAGGGAGGAGTGAACTTCCCTGATTAGACAAGAAGGGATTCAGCTTCTGACAACCGCATAAACATGACAACTTTGCTCCCCCAGAATAAGGAGTATATCTCCAGAGTCGTGTGAAAACAATCGATAGCTATTTCACTCAGTTAATCGTGCATACTTAGTTTCACCAGAGTGCAGAGAAATAGAGAGACGGGCGTTTTCAATCAAAGGTGTTATTTATTGAGCAGTCTTCTTTCTCATGCAAGAGAAATGAACTGCCACAATTGCAATACTTGTTATAAAGCAAAGTGCGTACAGTAAAAGGAGTATTATGAAATAATACTGTAAAAGCATTGATATGGTTTCTGAGCCATATGATACTTAAAAGGTATAAAATATATACAGTTACATACAATAATAAAAGTTTGACTAAACGTACTCAACTAGTGCTTCTAAATACGCCTACCCCGATGTACCTAACCTAAGCCTAGTACGTGGGAAGGAGTAAATGAGCTGCAGTTTAAGTTAAGTTAGTTTTTGCCAAGAATCTGACTCAAGAATTCTCTAAGGATCTAATCAGCTCCGTACCTTGGTTTTAGAATGAAGGGGGTCTTGTATCTCGCTCTCAGGACTCGATCTCCCAGTAACCCGCAAGGGTGACTGGAAACACTGGAGCTGGATTTTCTCGGCAGGAGAAAAAGACAGCGTCTTTCTCAGTGCGTCAAATGGGAGGGACGGCTTCCTTCGGCACTCGCATCAGCTGGGTTTCGGATAAGTACATAGCCGCTCTGCTCCACACCACCGTGTGTTGCTTAAGGCAAATGCTGGTTTATTCATACCTGGAAGGTGCCGTGTTTGACGTAAGGTTGGACATAAGACGTCAATAAAAGATATCACTAAGAACTGGCCGTTCTTTCAGTGCTCTCAGGAGTTATAGGACAAATCAAAACAAAAGCATGGGGAATTCCCAGGTTGCTGGAGGTTTGGTTTGTTGAAATAACTTGTTGTACTTTCTAGGAGTCTAAGGAAGTAGCCTTTCCGTATTTGGTTTGCATTGGCTATTACTAAATATGGATTTGATTCTTATGCCTTTATAAGGGTATGATTTGTTATAACCACATAAGGGCATAAATCTGGATTATTTAATTAGGGTGCAAAATATGATCACAACACCCAGTCAACGTATAATGTCCATCACTACTAAATACTAAGCAATATATAAACATATAGGTATGCATGTGTTTTCCAGCCCACCCCAAAATACATCAAATTCATTTGAAATGGTATAGATACACGGAAATGAGTGTTATACTGTACGCATTCAAGCAGTGGTATCATTCAAATAATGCAAATATAAATATCAGCTGAATGAATTGTGAAAATTACATTTATGAAATGGCTCTTAATACAGAAGAGAAGGTGGAGACCATTTCATCACATATTTATACAAGATTGTAAGTGTGCTAGAGGCTGATTCAAAATATTGTCTCTAGAGTCTCTAGGAATAGAAGCTCTGTTCTCTAAGAATAGTTCTACTTTAAGCAGAGTACCTTGGCCAAAAAAAAGGTAAATATTTTGGAATTTGGGAAAAATAATTTTTCTTTCAAAGGAAAAAATAGTTCCAAGTGTTTTCAGCAGTGTTGTTTATAAAAACTGAAGGCCGAATTCAGAGTTCAGGGAACGCTGTGTGTTCGCTATTTTAATTGTTATTCTCGTTGTTAGGAGAGAACATTACCTCAGCTAGACCGGCAAAAAATTTGTCTACAACAGTAGGTGAAAGTTGGGCCAACGCTGAAAAATCAGAAATAGTGCCTATATGTGATGCATTGCCATCAGCAATGTTCACAGAAGGTTGTACCTGTGTGGTGTTGTTTTCATCTCGTACTCCCCCGCCACCTAATCGTAATGGTGAAGTCTCAACTAATGCCTTCATCAGAATCGGTAGCTGCTGGGGACAACACGTTGCGTGAGTCGTTACCGGACAAAGCAAAGCGTCGACATCCATTGGTACTGTTGATGGTAGTGTAAGATAGACGTCCAACACGCATTCTTCTCCACATAGCAGACATCGAAGCACGGGTAAGATGCAATTTTGCCAGATCGGTCTAAATGAAAGAAACCAGGTAGTATTCAGATCCGAGGACCTTAGTGATACGGTCTCGGTATCGTATTGCTAGGATTGTTTCTTCCATCGAAGCCTGAGTTTTGTCTGTGACTTGGCTTGCCATATCGGAGCAGAAGGAACAAAAATTAAATTCCTGCTACGAGTCCCAAAATAAGAGGCAGACCACCAAAAAGAGAGTGCACAAAATTCGGGAAGATGCCCAGAACCGTTTCAAAAGGTGTTAACAGTCCTGAAAATATTGTCTTAAATACATGTGCGATGCCACTGGTATCTGACATGTTTAAAATTTGGCTCAACATTTCTAAGAAATGCACGGGGCAGTTTGTTGATAATAGGGTATGTATCTCTGCTGCTGTCCTTGCAGCCTGCAGGTCTCTTTGGACGAGGTTAAAGGCACAGTTGTCTGTAAAAGAATAGACTTCATTCTGCTTAAAGTATCAATTTGAATAGAAGAGATATTCACAGAAGGCCACAATGCCGCCTCCATGTCTGGATTGCTGTTTGGATACAATACTTGCATACAACAAATGACCCTGGAAGTAACGCTCACGAGATAGGGTTTTCCTGGCATTATGCCACAACAGCTGTGGTCACTTAATATAATGTAGCTACCGTTGGAAAGATGTCTGAAAAATGGCTCTATCTGTGTAGCCGGAGTACCGTGCAGATGACATGAAAGGTTGTTTGATGAACCTTTGCAAGATCCATGCAAGTTTATACCTTCGCATAGGAGTGTACCGCTCAGTGATGTTTTACAATTAGTACCACTAAGAAATACCTCTTTCTTGCCCCCACTCCAACATCTATGTGTAAAAGGTAAATTCCAGGTTGATTTGATGTATCCTTTACCCAACCTTTCATACAGGCCTGCTGGTATATACTTTTGGCAGTATTGAAACTGAAAAGTCGGTATCGGGTTTGTAATGGTGCCATGTATTATCCATTCAATGACTGGTCTTTCTAACATTGTCAATGGTAATCTCTCAAGTTTTTCAATGCTCAGCACCATACAGTCTGCTCCTTTCTGTGCCAACGAGATTTGTCTAAAGGTTAAAGATAGAAAATAATGACGTTATGTTGATTAGACGCCATGGCACGTGACCTGAATGGAAGTTTTGTAACGTCCAGCCTAGCTGTACAATAGAACGCAATTGGGACTGACCATGTTGTAACATTATCCTATCCTGTTCTATTATATCAATAGCAGATGATACAATGCTGTCCAGTGAATATATTCTGGAGGACAGAGTCGTTAACCCATTGTCCACTATAGAAAGTGTTTAATCCAAATTAATACGATCAATTTTGCGTATGTTTTCAGCAGTTTCAATTTGATTTAATTTCCAAGCTTCATTGTATGCTACTTATATACCGGCGTATATGAAACGTTTTTGACGCTGTTTGCGAGGCCCCAGTATGAAATCTCGCAAGTCAGCACCTTCTTTAGGTAAAGTTAAGTGTTGCTTAATTTCGGGAAGTGTGGATCTCTGTAGCCAGTCGAGGCATAGTTTTCCTACACTGTATGTTGTAACTATCCCTGGATGTTGTCTCTGGGAATATCTTGGGTCTGACCTGTTCTGTTTGAACCCCTGTATTTTGTTCAGGAATCTATCATGACAGTTATTAGTGTCTGTGGGCCAGATCAACCATTTGTTCTAGTCAGGAAGTGTTCTGTTTTGTTTTAAAATATAGGCCACGTCTGACCCCTTATCTGTAGTGGTGTTTCTATCAGGCATTGGCTTTGGTATAGACGGGTTGTTTAAATCTTTTATCTTGGCTAAACCAAGACAGGTTGTTTGCTGAATTGTGTCATTCAGGAACATTATTTGTTCTGGGATCATGCAGGCTCTGAACAATGCTTCTACACCTTGTACCTGCCATTCTTTTGTACCCCAGATGGTTTTTGTCTCAATGTTGTTTTTCCAAAAGTCAAAACCAAATGTAGACATTTTTTCATAACATTTTTCAGAATAAATCAGTTTAGTGTTTGTCAACATGTTTTTCACTCCTGTCTTATTTAACATTTTAAAATAGAATGTTTCAGGATCAGTGACATTAAACCCCGAGAAGTATGGGAGTTTCTCATAAAATGTTTTTGAGCTGCCTTTTGGCGGGGTTGGACAATGTTCCTATTGATTATAACTGAAAATATTTCTAGGATTTGCAGATTTATGCAGATAATGATGACCAAAGTGATTGAAACAGTACATTTCCTCATAATTTGACGAACTCTGTAAATAATCATGTGCTGTAAATTTTGCTGACATTTCTAAATCTGACATCATCTTATTAGTATTTTCAAAGTCCCAATCATCAGAGAAACAACTAGGTGATACAAAGTCACTTAAAGAAATCTTAAATTGGTGTGGATATTTCAAGAGCTCAACCGGGCCATACATTTCATAGTCAGTTTTGTTCCATGCTATTCCACCATGTATAGGGATAGCTGTGATGTTCACTGATGACAGTTCTCTTTTTTCGATGTGTGATGATCTGAGTGGTTTCAGGACCAAGTTGATGTTCTGGCTTGCTGTGTCCATTTTACTATATTTTCCATCAATAAATCTACCCAAACTTAAAACCAAGATGAGCCATAGAAGGAGGAAAAGTACGCCTAACACAATCCATAATTTAATCCATTGTGAGTTTAGATATGTTTCTCTGAGTTGATGAAAGAGTTCTGTGAGTTTTTCTTTGAATGTTTTTGTTGCTGGCTTGTCTCCATGTTCACTTGGATCACCGGAAAAGTCATCAAAGTTGATAAAGTAGCCAGATGCAGTTCTGTCAATTAGTGGGATTGCTTCCGGATTTCCATTGATCTTTGCATTTTCTTTTGTTACATTTGTATAGTCCGAGGCTACATCGTTGTAGACTGGTGTTTCTTGTTGAACTTTTGCAATTTGGGTTTCAAGAGGCACAGGTTCCATGGCTTTGTTGCATAGTCCTTTTTTAATTACTGCAGGTTTATCAAAAGTGATTAATCTCTCAGTTTGAACCTCTTGGATTGTAGCAAGATTTGGTCTTCTGCTATTTTTTGGGAGTCCACTGGGCCTACTACTTATAATTGACCACATGATTGTGGTTTCACCAGGTCGATTGATACAACTCGGTTCTCCTTTTTTCCAGCAGGGGGCGGTAGTACAACTGATCTTGTTCTGCTGACAGCTAAGACAGGTACTGCTTTTCTGTAAGAAGGCCCAAATTCCTTCTTCACTGCAATCTTTTCTCTGACCAGATCCCCAATCTTTGGAATCCAGACAGGTCTTGCTGGGACAGGTGGTTTTTCTTCAGTGGTAGTTGGCTTTAGCTTTTCGTTACTCAGACTTTTCCTTGTTTCATTTAAGTCCTGTAAAACAGCCAAACAATCTTTGATATCAACAGCTTTTTGTTGCACCACTGAAGTCTGACAATCCAAGTCCTGAATGATCATTCTGGTACCAAATAAAAGTTCATACGGACTGATACCTCCTAGAGAATTTCTTGGCATATTATTAAGACTACGTTGGACACTTATTAGATGTTTGACCCACCCATCACCCGAACCTAATACCCTTGCTGTTATAGATTGCTTTATGTCTTCTTTTTTTCTCTCCACTACCGCCTTTCCCTTGGGATGGAATGGACTAGAATACCGCAATGCAATGCCCATGATGGCCATGGCCTCCTTGTAATCCCGAGAGCTAAACGCTGGACCCTGGTCAGAATGTAGCATGCCGATTGCGTATGTGCCGATAAAGACTCGCAAATCTTTTATAACAGTCTGGCGACGGCTGAGCGCTGGGGCCACATCCAAATGAATCTCGTCTTAATTTTTATGGGACCGCATTTGTCCGGTCGGACGTCTGCGCATAGATAGCCTGATGCTGTCTAATAGTGGTGTCTGGGCTGGTGTCTGGTCCGGTTCACAACTGCGATCTCTGTTGCAGTCCTCACAATTCATTGCAAATTTATACATTTCTACGCTCATCCCCGGCCACCAGTATTGTGATTGTAATTCTATTAGAGATTTAAGGCTCTGTTGGTGCCTCGGACCCAATCCCATGTGTGCGTCTTGTATCAAGAAGACTCTCCGGTTCGTGTTTGGAATTACTCTATCCCCCACTCCAGGGATTTGAGCAAACGGAACGGAGTTCGCATCAATTATGTATGTATTGCGGAGTTGATAGTTTAGAGGTAACGCCGCATAATTACCTTCCATTGAGGCTTTTACAGCAAGCAGCGTTTCGCCATCTATTTGTTTTTTCGTACGCTTTTTTGTAGCTACGGAAGCCGAGTGATCAGCTGCCGCTGTGGCTCTGTCAGCCAATTAATTCCCTGCAACGTGAACGCCATCACGTTGAAGACTCTGCATATGTATCACGTGAGTCTTTTGTAGTTCTTTCTGCAAAATAACTACTTGTTCCCATAGTTTTTTTATACTTTATTGTGGCACGTGTCTCATCTTTCTAACCGTTTTTTATCCAGGTCTGCATGGAATTATTGTAAGATCGGACGCAGTAATGCGAATTGCACATTATTAGTGTTGGAATTCACAATCAGCATTTTCAAGCACCATCTTTAGAGATCTTATTTCAGCTTATTTTAGCTCGCTGAGCTGTACAGTTTCTGAGAGATTCAGTTTTAGTGACCAAAGGTTTAAATTTTCCTTCGTGCCAATGATCTTTAACAATCGCGCACGCAGCACTGTAGGCTTGTTTACCCCCAACTGCGGGTTGTGCTGAGCCGTCTGTATATATTATACAACCGTAATGTTCTAGAGGCAGAATCTCGATCGGCAGAGGACATTCATATTCATATTGTAGAAATTCTTGTGTTTTTAAATTAGGATCAAATTTGTATACTACGTCCGGTGCAGCAAGAGAATTAACCCATTGTATCCATCTCAGATGTAAAGCTTTAGCATTGGGGATGCTTGCTATTGTGACTGCTTCTAGGGCAGGTATTGGTGTAATGATTCGTTTACCTTGTGTGAGGGCTCTTTCTTTTGCTACAGCAGTTTGAACCGCAGTTAGAAATTTTTCAGTTGAACTAAATTTCATTTCAGCATGTGTGCACAAATGTGATTTGTAAGCTATTGGTACCGTTTCTCCCTCATTAGAGGTCAGGTATGTGAATCCGCATCTTCCTGGGATGACTCGGATTACAAGGTTGCGTTCATTTGCGCGTGTTGGCACTTTTGTTTTAGTTAACATATCTGTCTGTAATGATCTTAAAATTTCTGTGTGTTTTTTAGTCCAATGATTTGGTTTAAACTCAGATTTTATTAGTTTGTAGAGAGGTTTAACCCTCTCTCCATAATTTAGGATGTATGTTCTTCCAAAATTCAGGAAACCTAGGATTGATTGTATGTTTTTCAGCGTTTTTGGAGCTTGGAGTACTGCACACTTCTCTAAGAAGTTATCTGCCAGGTTTTTGCCTTCACTTGATAATTCATATCCTAAAAATAGGACAGTTAGATGGGCAATTCGTGATTTTTTAAAGTTAAATTTGTACCCTTCAGCTGCGAACCCAAGTATTATGGTGTTCACTCTTTTCGGTACACAGTCAAAATATCGAGTAGGAAATATCGACCTACCATAATATCGAGTCTGAAATATCGAAGGAGCATAATATCGAAGGCAAGAATATCGTAGGACAGAATATCGACCCAATGTAAGTAATATCGAAATACTTAATATCGATGTAAGTAATATCGAAGTTAGTAATATCGATAGCATATATATCGATGTTACTAATTTCGATGACACTAATATCGATATTTGTATTATTTTATAGTATTTTATTATGTATGTGTTATATGTTTAATTTAAGTATTTAAAATAATTACTATTATATGTGTATAAATTTTAGATAATAATATATAAATTTATAAGTAAATTTCATGTTTTAGTACCGGAGCGGGTTGTGGGTTTATAGGGGAATAGGGTGGGAAGTAATTTAATTATGGTAAGTTTATTAATAATTAGTAGGATTAATTAATTAATTATAATTATTTGCTAATTAATAATCATTAATTGGGAAAAACATTAATTGATTAATTGATATATATTTTCTGTAGCGGGATGTGGGTTTATAGGGGAATAGGGTGGGGAGTAATTTAATAATAATTAATTAATTAATATATGTTTTTAAATATTTATAATTAATTAATTGGCAAATAATTAATATTAATTCGTTAATTAATTAATATAAATGTGTACATATTTTAAATTAGTAATTAATTGGTAATTAAATAATATTAATTAGTTAATTACATTAATTAGAGTAATTTATTTATATATATAATTTTTAGTTACTGTTAATTAATTAATTGGGGAAAAATGATATTAATTATTACATTATATTAATTACAGCTAATGTGCTAATATATTTACTTTATTGTTATTGTTAATTAATAATTAATTGCTAATTAAATAATATTAATTAAGTTTGGGTAAAGGAGTATTTTTAGGGTTCAGGGTCAGTTTTGGGTTTTTGGGTAAAGGGGTATTTTTAGTGTTCAGGGTCAGTTTTGGGTTTTTGGGTAAAGGGTTTTTTTTAGGGTTCAGGGTCAGTTTTCAGTTTTTGGGTAAAGGGTTATTTTTAGGGTTCAGGGTCAGTTTTCAGTTTTTGGGTAAAGGGGTATTTTTAGGGTTCAGGGTCAGTTTTCAGTTCATGGGTAAAGGGTTTTTTTAGGGTTCAGGGTCAGTTTTCAGTTTTTGGGTAAAGGGGTATTTTTAGGGTTCAGGGTCAGTTTTCAGTTCATGGGTAAAGGGTTTTTTTTAGGGTTCAGGGTCAGTTTTCAGTTTTTGGGTAAAGGGGTATTTTTAGGGTTCAGGGTCAATTTTCAGTTTCTGGGTAAAGGGGTATTTTTAGGGTTCAGGGTCAGTTTTCAGTTCATGGGTAAAGGGTTTTTTTTAGGGTTCAGGGTCAGTTTTCAGTTCATGGGTAAAGTGGTATTTTAAGGGTTCAGGGTCAGTTTTCAGTTTTTGGGTAAAGGGGTATTTTTTGGGTTCAGGGTCAGTTTTCCCTACTGTTCCACTCTCTGGAGTAGGAATAGTAATTTTTACCCTTACGCTATCCAACGTTTTTTATAATTAATTGTTAAAATATCAAATGTTTATTTTATTTTTTATATTACTTACATTTTATTTATGTTATTGTTTTATGTTTGTAAATGTATTAGTAAATTAGAATATATTTCATTAATTTATAAATTAGTAAAATAATTATTAATACTTATTGTTCAGTACATATATATTATATATTTACTGTATATATTTAACTAATGTTTTTTTAATATATATGAATTATTTATTAATTGTAAACATTATTACATACTTTTAAATATGTATATTTTATTTATTAGTGTTATATACTTAATTTTACATTTATATATTAAAAGAAAAAAAATCGATATTTTTAACATCGATATTTTTACATCTATATTATTTTTTCGATATTTTTGTACTTACCATGTTGTAGATAGGATGTCGATATTTTTGCCCTCGATATTGTTGACTCGATATTCTTGTAGGTCGATATTTCTGAGGTCGAAATTCTATCAGTGATCCACTCTTTTCAAGTGAGTCTCCAGGTCATCGTCTGTAAGATAGATGTCATCGACATAGGATAATGCCTCATCATCATACATTTGTAGTAACTCTGTTACCCTTACTGAAAATAATCCTGGGCTGTTCTTGAATCCCTGTGGGAGACAACAAAATTGTTTTTGGGTCCCCATGCTGGAGAAAGCGGTCAAATATCTGCTTTCAGGTGCTATGTTTTGACAGAAGAAACCATTTGAAATATCTAATGTCGTTTTATATTTTTTGCGCACAATGTTATTCATTAGTGCTGCACTGTGTGAATTTTGTACTGCAAAAGTTTTACAGCAGGAGTTTAGATGTCTGTAGTACAAAACTAGACGATATGAATCGTCTGGCTTGGAGACAGGAAACAAAGGATTGTTCATTTGTGAGGTGCATGTTTCAATCACCCCCTGATATTCAAGTTGATCTAAAATTTCCTTTACTTGTTTTTTAGCTTCTTGCTTAACAGGATACTGCCTCTGTGCAGTAGGTTGATTTTTTAACTGGATTTTATGGGGAGGAGAATCCGCATCCCATCCTACATGATTTTTATATAATGCAGGGGCTTGGGCCACTGCCCATTTTCTAGCAAGTGTGTATTTTTTATGAATTGGAATGTGATTTGAGAAGGCAGGCATAATCATTTCTTCGCCATGTGGGCACTCCCTGACAAACTCTGGTGGCCAGTTCTTTTCTGCTAGAAGGATATCATAGCCTTTAGATAGATTCACCCAAAAGAGACCTTTTATTTTCCTAGTTTTATCTCCCTCTATACGTAATGTTATTGCATATAGTGTATGGGACACGTTCACTCGGGTGTCTGCAGTTTCCACTTGAATGTATTAATTTGTGTCCACTGTCTCCAGAAGATTCATCAGGATCTTGCGAGCTATGCTCACTTCTGCTGCGCTGTCTAGCATTGTCTGGACCCACTCTCCGTTTTTCAGTTGTGTCCTCAAGATTCTCGGCATGTTTTATTTTAATACTCGCTACCTTCTGTCTTGGTAATTGTAATTTTTTACTTTGATGAGCAGGTTCCATGTCTATGGACTTTACGTGCTCTTCTTTATGTTCTGACTGTCCTCTTCTTTCCGATTTCTTTGATGAAGTCTGAAAAGATCGAGAGGAACGTGTATCAATATCTTGATATCTGTCAGGTTTTCTCAAATTGCCCCTATTTCTAAGGTTGTATCTTTTTTCAGAGGGCTCCCATTGGGGAGACTTGCCCCCCCCCCCCCGTTCTGGAGATTTATCTCTTCGTTGGGGAGACCTTCCTCTGGTCTGAAACTGTTTTTCTCTGGGAGTAGTTTGTTTGTTACCCTCCCACTTCTTCTTTTGAGAATTGAAATTATTTTTAATAAAAGTTTTTTCAGGATTTTCAATTAGTTGATTTAGTCGGTAGGTTGTACCATCAATTGTTAATTGAACTAAATCCCTATATGCTCTTGTTAATTCTTTTATTTTAACTAAGAGTTCTTCACTTGACATTTCTTAAATGTCGGGATGTGGTGTGTAGCTGGCTAGAACCGGCCATGTGGCTCCTGGTCTACCTAGTGGACCGAGCCTGGTAATGTGATTTTGATGTTTTAGGGCGCCATTAAACAAGAGCAGGTGCTCTTGGTATGTTAGTGGAATTTCAACTTCCTCGAACGGAGAGTATTCCTCTGGAGATTCTGCTATTTTGTAGTAGGGGAACTGATGTGTTCTAGCATTTGCTGCTGGAAAATTTATCCAGGAATAGAATACCTCTGTCTGCCGAAATTCATGTGCCTCTACCACAAATGTGACTGTACCACCTCTTGATGATACTCCATTTTCTATAAGTTTTATAGTTATGGTTTTTCTTTTATTGACCGTGATGATTATTGCATCATGGTCGTCTTCATTAAACCCTGTAAGGTCTGCACCCGGTTGATTTGCATTTCCTGCGGCTTCACCGCTTTCGTTGTTGTCGCCGTGATTTGACATTGTTTATTGAAAGTTTCTTGCAGAGCAAGTTTTTGAGGAAACAAAGATTAGGTGCACAATATTTTGGAACACTGTATCCTTCAACGTTGACTGTACCGTAAACTAATACATAGGATTCTCATCCTACTAAGTTTCGGCGGATATTAACCTTTCACCCACTCCAGACGTCTATTGGAGTTTTTACGAGAAAAAGGGTCTGTGTGAAAAAGCACGACTGAGTTACTCTAGTATCTTGCGTTAGATTATCGCCTTACCAAATGTTGGGCGCCATGTAGTGTAGTTCCTATTTTCCCAATAGGCTCTGGGCATTGGAATAACATAAACGATAGTTTAGACGTAGGACTGAGGTCGACTAGGTCTCTATTGAACATGTTAGACTTAATTTAGGTTTGCCAGCTAGCTCAGAGGTCACAAGAAACTTTCTCGAATGAACAGGGAGGAGTGAACTTCCCTGATTACAAGAAACTTTCTCGAATGAACAGGGAGGAGTGAACTTCCCTGATTAGACAAGAAGGGATTCAGCTTCTGACAACCGCATAAACATGACAACTTTGCTCCCCCAGAATAAGGAGTATATCTCCAGAGTCGTGTGAAAACAAAAGATAGCTATTTCACTCAGTCAATCGTGCATACTTAGTTTCACCAGAGTGCAGAGAAATAGAGACACAGGCTTTTTCAATAAAAGCTGTTATTTATTGAGCAGTCTTCTTCCTCATGCAAGAGAAATGAATTGCCACAATTGCAATACTTGTTATAAAGTAAAGTGCGTACAGTAAAAGGAGTATTATGAAATAATACTGTAAAAGCATTGATATGGTTTCTGAGTCATATGATACTTAAAAGGTATAAAATATATACAGTTACATACAATGATAAAAGTTCGACTAAACGTACTCAACTGGTGCTTGAAAATACGCCTACCCCGATGTACCTAACCTAAGCCTAGTACGTGGGAAGGAGTAAATGAGCTGCAGTTTAAGTTAAGTTAGTTTTTGCCAAGAATCTGACTCAAGAATTCTCTAAGGATCTAATCAGCTCCGTACCTTGGTTTTAGAATGAAGGAGGTCTTGTATCTTGCTCTCAGGACTCGATCTCCCAGTTACCCGCAAGGGTGACTGGAAACACTGGAGCTGGATTTTCTCAGCAGGAGAAAAAGACAGCGTCTTTCTCAGTGCGTCAAATGGGAGGGACGGCTTTCTTCGGCACTCACATCAGCTGGGCTTCAGATAAGTAGGTAGCCGCTCTGCTCCACACCACTGTGTGTTGCTTAAGGCAAACGCTGGTATATTTATACCTGGAAGGTGCCGTGTTTGACATAAGGTTGGACATAAGACGTCAATAAAAGATGTCACTAAGAACTGGCAGTTCTTTCAGAGCACGCAGGAGTTCTAGGACAAATCAAAACAAAAGCATGGGGAATTCCCAGGTTGCTGGAGGTTTGGTTTGTTGAAAGAACTCGTTGTACTTTCTAGGAGTCTAAGGAAGTAGCCTTGCCGTATTTGGTTTGCATTGGCTATTACTAAATATGGATTTGATTCTTATGCCTTTATAAGGGTATGATTTGATATAACCACATAAGGGCATAAATCGGGATTATTTAATTAGGGTCCTAGATATGATCACAACAGAACTTTCTGGCTGGTGCATCCGAGCTTTGAAGGTGGACTCACGTAAACATATTTTGTAATTTCAAAGAAACAGGTACGGAGCCCTCTTGGGGTCTTATCTTTCCATTTATTTCAAGTAGACGCGTTTCGGTGAGTTTGCATTTCTCCATGCTTTTATTATCAAAATTAGATTAACATCATGTTGATTTCATTACATTTAGAAACTACATGGAGCACTAGCATCGGGGAATACAAAGCGTGGCAAAGAAGAAAGGACTAAAGCCATCTCAGTCCTCATACTTAATACTCAGCCACCATAATTGCCTGAAATATTTTGCTGTGAAAATCTAGTGAGCACGACAACTTCTGGGCAAACCCATCACAGTTAGGGCATCTAAACAAAAACAACAAGGTAATGGAAGGAATGCTTTAGTTAATCTACGCTGCTGGCAATCACTGAGAGCTGCATACTAGAACAACTAGGACAAGTGCTTTGACAGAGGCAAGGATTTCTGGGGTTCAGAGTTGTTGCCAGTGGCAGTGTCTTTGGCTAAATTAGTGCCCCTCCTGCTTTCCATTCCGCCTACAGCTGCTGGTATCAGGCCATACTGGCCGTAGCAGGCGCCAGGTGTTTTCCTGGTGGGCCGAAAGGGTGGGTGCCAGTTTTGGACCAGTAAGGGGCGTTTTTTTGTTACTGGGCGGCGGTTTTGCAACACTGCTGCAATATAGGCTCCCTGTAACAAAAGCTCAGCAGCAGTGTTCTAACACTCCCCTAACCCCCGCTCCTTTCCTGCCAATGTCGTTGCCAGGACTGGTATGTGTTCCCAGTTCGGCCCTGGCTGGTATGCCTGGTGGTAAAGCTAGCAATCCTCAACTTTTCCACAAGTCCTAATAATGGTCACTATATGTTTCACCATTTCTGCTTTTTTTCACAACAAAATTTTATTGTCTAAAGCTAAGGATATCTGAGCTAAACCCCAAACAATAAGCAGCAGTGCCATAGTCCCAATGTGTAGCCTAAAGCATGTAGTTCCCAACATTTCTGCTTCTTTTCATGTGCAGAAGGTTCTTCCTCCTTCCACTCCTGCTAGTATGATTACTGAGTCAGAAGGGTCTGTACTTTTTGGATGCTTTGCTGTCTGTAACACAACGCCGGCAACTTATACACAATGTACACCCTGAATTCGTATTGCATTTTTCCTATCAATAGCTCTTCTTTGCTGATACCAACAAATTGTGCTTTTTCTAAACTGTCCCAATCCCTGCTGTCACATATTTTCACTTCAGCTTCACACATCTAGCCCACTGGCCTGTCTACATCACAAAACAGAAACTCAAAATACCATATCCATACACATTGTGGAGTGGGTCCATATGTACGAATACATTTTGCCATTGACACAGAATGGGTAAAACCCTTTGATACATCTGGCCCTTGGTTTCTTAACGTAGAGTGCCATCTTTCCCTTTGCCTCCAAACAAAAGCAGGCTATCATACAGCTAAAAGTCATCAGGTCTTTTCCAGTCATCCAATGCATATCAATGATAGTCAGAAACACAAATATAGACTTCATTAATTGCTTAAGAGTTATGAATCAAACCAGGAAATAGGACTTTTTGTAATAATTTAATATTACAGTTATATGATTCACCCCACTATCACACCAAATATTCTTAACCTTGGCATCAGTAATCTTCAGCAATTTGAAAATAAAGAATGTAAAAGAACTGTATGCAAATGCATTGTTTTCACTCCGCTTGTTCGTCTAAAAATATTTTTCACATAGGGATTAGTTTCTCATACTCTGATATTCTACTAGGTCTCACATCATCATGGAAGATGAACACATCCACTCTGCTCCAGATAACAACAAATACTACTTTCAGAAATGCGCTTTATGTAAAGTAAATTCACTTACCAATCTCTTTATTTTTTAAGTTTGAGTTTATTTAAAAACAAACATAACAGAAATAAAGAAACAGTTAAAATGATAAAACTATACATGTTATACGATAAAAATATAAACTGATAAAAGTATTGCAGAATATTTAAGAGCAAAGAAGAAATTCAATCAAATTATACGAATAGAAATAACATTGTAAGCATAACAATACCTGAAAATGAGAAAATTATACAATATATCATTCAAAAGACAATTGGTAATCAGCCAGAGAAATGGTAAAAGGCAATGGGGGAACTCAAGGTGGTTTCTGTACTTCATCTGATCTAGTCTTAGAAGTAGTGGCCGAGGAAGCAACTAAAGATAAATAAGTGGCTAGGGCAGGGGTCTCCAAACCGGTCCTGGAGGGCCGGATCCATGACAGATTTTTAAAATAACTACATGTATCTCAATGGGGATATCCGAAAAATCTGGCATGGATCCGGCCCTCCTGGACCGGTTTAGAGACCCCTGGGTTAGGGGGAGCAAGAGGAGATGCCTTTTGATTGCCAGGGAAACATAATTAGTGTCTAGCCGATTATAGAAACAAACCTCATTCAACCAAGAGCGAAAAGTGACATTGTTAGCCTGTTTCCAATTGGAGGTGATGAGATGAAAGGCAATAGCTATCAAAAGGTCTAGGAGCTTATATTGTTGTGAAGATTGAGGCCAGAGAGGAGAAAGAGTACCCAGGAAGATGTGAGTAACGGGGAAAGGAATTTGATCTTTAAAAAATTTCTGAATTTGGGACCAAACAAGTTTCCAAAACTGGAGTAGAGGAGGGCATTCAAATAGCATATGTTTTAAATCAGCAGTAGAGCACGAGCAAGACCAACATGTAGAGGGAGTGTCTGATGAAAAAGTCGACAGAATCAATGGAGTAAATAAAATCTGATTATAAATTTAAAAAAGGGTTTGCGTGGTATTGGCGGCTCTAGAGATCTTATGAATCTTGGACCAAATCTTGTCCCAAAGAGGAACAGTCCAATCCTGAGAAAATTCTTTTCCCCAGGATATCCCAATTTTAGTTTTGGGTCTACCTAAGGAAAGTTGAAAGGATTTATAGAGAAAAGAAGCAGAGGGAGAGTGATCCAATGCAGCGGATACACTTTGAGATATAGTGGGGATATCATTAGTAATTGGTAAGGATTGAAGTTTTGAACAAGAATGGTAAAAAACAAATTATACTGTGAAGATACGGAAAATTGAGATTGGCGATCAGAGAAGGGAAGAGGTTGATTATTAGAAAGAAGTTGAGAAATCCATTGCAGGCCTTTGGAATACGAAGACTTCCAGTATATGGAACGATTAGGGATTCGGAGATGTTTATTATGCCAAATAGGCTGTAGATGAGTGGAATTGAGCCTGTAGATGAGTGGAATTGACAAAGGGATAAGAGGAGGACATAAAAGGTATAATGAGATTCTGAGAGTGGGAAATAACATGGTTGCGAAGAGAAGTCATATTAGATTTAAAGGAAAGGATTTCTCAGAACTCAAAGGGAGTAAGATATGAAGATTCTATTTTTAGCCAGAGAGGAGGATAAAAGGTAAGATCAGTAGAAATCCAAGGGGCAGCTTGTTTCAAGGTGAAAGCGCGATGATAAGTTTTAAAATCAGGGAATCGAAGTCCACCATTAGATTTATCCTTCTTCAAGGCGGGGAGAGCTATACGAGAACGTTTGCCTTTCCACAGGAATTTAAGTAGGGTAGAATCGATCCTCCTAAAATAGTAATCAGGAATATGAATAGGAATCATGGAGATAGTATATAATATAAGTGGTGATAACATCATTTTATTTGTATCAAGACGGCCCCACCAAGATAGAAAGAGAGGATTCCATTGGGTAATGGCAGCATTAAATTTTTTGGTTATATAATCAAAGTTTATTTAAGAGTGTCAGACAAGAGAGGAGCAAACTAAATTCCCAAGTATTTGATCTTAGATGGTTGCCAAGAGAAACCATAATGTTCAAAGAGATGTTTTTGGCATAAGGGATTTAAAGGTAGAATTTCACACTTGTCAACGTTAAGACGATACCCAGAAACTTTAGAGAAGGAAGAAACCTGTTGAAGGAATAAAGGAAGAGAGGATTGAGGATCAGAATAGTATAAAAGAATATTGTCAGCGTAAACTGAAAGCTTAACTTGTTGGAACCAAAATGGAAACCAGAGATATTATCGTCTTGTCTAATCTTGGTGAGAAAGGGTTCTAGAACTAAAATAAATAATAAAGGGGAACATGGACAACCTTGTCTGACACCTCTGTGCAATGAAAAATAATCTGAAACCATACCATTAACAAACATTGACGCCTGAGGACCAGAATAAAGTAAGGAGATAAAAGAAATAAATTTAGGCAGGAAATCTGCCCATTTGAGAGCACTGAACAGAAAATCCCAGCCAATCCTTTCAAATGCTTTCTCCGCATCCAAAGAGATAGCGACCAGAGGATCATTTAGTGAAGAAGCTTTACTTAGAACATTAAAAAAGACGCGTGAATTATCAGAAGAAAGTCTTCGTTTAACAAAACCTGATTGTTCAGGGCCAATTAAGTCAGGTAAAAGTGGATCCATCCTAAGAGCCAAAATATTGCAAAAATCTTATAGTCAGTATTTACCAAAGAAATAGGACGATAATTCTTGCATAAAGAATGATCTTTATCTTCTTTAGGGATTACAAATCAAGGCTTCTTGAAATGTACCATGTGAAGAACCTAAGTCAAGAAAGGATTGAAATAAAAGTAAAAGATTTAGTAAGAGAAGTGAAGTAAAAACACTTACCACTCTCTCATGCAGCATCAAGTGATGTGTGCGCCCCCACCTAATAGCCCTTCCCACTGAAAGGTCACCCTCCTAAGCCTGAATGTCCAACCCGCAATTACTTGCCTGCTTTTAGGTCTACTTATATTGTTCCTTCCTCTCCTGGGGGGGGGAAACTCCTGCCAAGCCTCCCCACTGCAATAAGCATTATTGGGAGGTGCTTGCTGACATTAAACACAAGGTCAGCCACATGCGCTTCCCGTTATACCCAGGGCCCTATTATTAGTAGATTCTGTTCATTGACCAAAGAATAAACAAAAAGAGGGCAAAAAGGCCAGAGGGTAAAAGGGATAAAAGAAGGAATACATTGTGTGAGTTGAGGTGAAGGATGTGGCTGAAAAAAATAGGGTTCAGGGCCTGAATATGCTCAGCAAAAATCAGCAGCAGCTGTGCGTCAGGGTTCTGCCATTAATTGCCTTCCACAACAACAAGAACAAGGTGATGGATGGAATGCGTGAATTAATCTCAGCCATTTCCAATTGCTTGGAGCTGCATCCCAGCTCACTGTTTTTTACCCACCATGTCATATCAGTTTGGAGCCAATGGTATACTAACCAATCTTGACTCTGCTCCAGTGGGTACAGTTCAGCCCGAACTGCCAGGTCTTCTCAGAATCAGAACACAAGCAACCTAGGATCGGTTTCACCCTGATTAGGGTTCATCAGCCAGGCACGAAGCATGGCTGCTTATTGGTGAGACATGGGCTATGCCCCAGAAGCAAAAACCAGGGGTCACTTCCCTGTCCCAGAGTGGAGAGAAGTTGAGAAGTGAGACTAGAGGATCTCTAGACTCATCCCTTTACAGGCACACATATTGTTGTCTTCCCATAAAAAAGACTTCCACTCCGTTGATTCTCTTGTTTGCGTGTTATTTATTTCATTAAGATTTTAACTGGTAGTTTCAAAACGTAGTTTCTTTTCTTTTCGGAAGTGCCGTCGCTTCCGAAGACGAGTAACAGACCCGAACACGCCAAACTCTCTCTGCAGTGTCGATTCCCTGATGAAGGGCATGATTCAAATGCCCGAAATGCATTGGACACGTTGTAATCACATTGCCTGAAGTATAAAGTGTTTGAAAATTCTAATGGAAAAGAAACTACGTTTTGAAACTACCAGTTAAAATCTTAATGAAATAAATAACACGCAAACAAGAGAATCAACGGAGTGGAAGTCTTTTTTATGAGAAGACAACAATATGTGTGCCTGTGAAGGGATGAGTCTAGAGATCCTCTAGTCTCACTTCTCAACTTATGTCCACGACGCCGTCGGACCCTCGACGTCACCTTTCGGTGCACCATTAAATTTCAACCAAAACTTAGTACTACCGGAATAAATCAGCTGTGCATCTATCCGAATCTCAACCAGAGTGGAGAGACCCAGAAATTAATCATGAAAACATAAATAGGCTGGAATGACAAGCAGGAAGATAGTGGATGTGAGAGGAAGGTATCTAGCGACGTCTGGGGAGGGGCGAACAGCCAACAGAGAAGCTGGAGTTGGGATCAAGGATTCCTCATTGGCTTGATGGGGAGATGACCAGTGGAGGAGCTAAGACCTAAGACAGCTCGGCAACTGGACCTGAGACATGGCCCAGCAACCCCTGCAAACCAGATGTTTCTCCCACCTGAAGGGAAAATGCAACCCAGGATTCTCAGCAAAGAAAAGAGGAAATCCAAAACTCCGTCCACAGCCAGGACACAGACAAAGAAGCCACCAGCGTCAGAATGTGAGTCCCTGAAAAGCAAGTCTGGGTTACATTTAGGTCAGCATGATAGCTAAACTGAAAGGTGAATATTAAAGCCAGATGTATGCTAAGGGTCACAACATTGCACTGTTGATACTCCGGAAACTGCAGGTTATTGTTGTCTAAGGATAAATGCAGAGGACTACTGGTAGCTCTCTGGTGGTTGAAGAACACTATTGGCAGGAACAATGCACTAAGTAACACACAAGAACGAAGAAGACCCACTCAGGCACATCTGCCCTGTGAGATCTGTGTTCAAAGCATTCCATTAGGTTTATACAGCTGTATGAGCGTCATCTGCTTTCTAATGTGCCATCACGGGAATGATACATTGAGTTTCAGCGCTTCATGAAAACTGCATTTTGCCTCAGATGACCTCAAAATCCCCCAAAATAAGGCATTACTTTTTCAGGCCTTTTGTTGTAGTTTGGCAATTGGCAACAATGCTCCGGCCCTCTAACCTTAGAATGTTATGCTTGTTTGCAATCAACATTTGAGCTCCACTGAGAGCTGGGCACTGGGCAAACAGCAAACTTTAATATATTTTAGTTTTAAATGACAACTTTATGTGTAAAGTTTTTAGACATTTGTAAACTGTTACAGATATTTTCATCACAACAGCTTCTGGTCCTCAGTTTAACTTTTAAGCATAGATTAAACTTCAATTCACTGTTTCCTCATACTACATTCTTTTTTATGTATTTTTATGTATTTACTGCATAGTTAAAAAGCGTTTATGAGACAGGTTAAATGTTCTTTCTATGTTTAAAATCTTTATTGGAAACCTAGACGGCGGCAGTTCCCAGATGTTTACAATTAAAATTATTTTAACAAAGCTCAGGATTCCCTCTTCATATTTTCCTAAAACTGTTTTAAAAAGCACTTACAGTGCAGCGAGTAGTTCAATGCCTTTCCCAGCCTCCCATAAGCTATGCGTGGTGGGAATACTTTATAAAACCATTAAAGATGCCGATTTGCTAAGCATTGCCGTTTACCCGGGCCTAGAGTTATGTCTTCTTAGAATGAACATACATGACCTTTTTGAGGCAGGTTGTGCATTTAATTCCCGTACTCTAGACAAATCGATACTCAAAGCCTGATCAGCAGAGGAGTACTCTGATTACTACCGTGTATTGAGGTTTCACATCCTTTTACATTAACTGAGAGGAGGAGGTTAGGAAAGATGACCACCTCCTCAAAGCAACTCTGAAGCTTAGCCACCAAATGGAAGTTTATGAAGCGGTCAAGAATAGAGCAATGGGATTCATTGGTACTTGTTAGACCTGACAGCCGAAGGGTGCTCTTACCCAACTTTTTGCTTTGCTCGTCAAGTTTTTCTTGGTATTAGGACTCTGTGCACTCAACTGCTGCTAATCAGTGCCTAGGTGCTTGTGCTTCCTACACTAAACATGATAACATTGGTTTATCCCTAACTGGCATACTTAAATTACTTATAAGTCCCTAGTAAAGTGATACCCCATGTACCCATGGCCAGCGAGAGCGTGGACAGGGGTGAGGTAGCCATGCTGGTGCTCCTCGACCTGTCCGCAGCCTTTGACAAGGTCTCCCACCCCATTCTGCTGGACAGGCTCCGTGAGCTGGGGATTTGTGATATCCCGCTAACCTGGATCACCTCCTTTTTAACGGCTCGTACGCAACAAGTTTGGTGTCGACCGTTCTGGTCCAAAGATAAAAAGCCGCTCGGGTGTGGCGTGCCACAAGGATCTGCCCTCAGTCCTCTTTTTTTTATGTTTATCTCGCACCCTTGGCAAAGGTGATAGAGACATTCGGGGTTAGAGTGGTCTCTTACGCTGACGATGCTCAGCTTATCTTTTCCTTTAGAGACCACTCACCCATTGCATTAGAAAATTTTAAAAACTGCCTGTCCAATATCGTAGCCTGGATGACCTTGAACATGCTAAAACTCAACACCGATAAAACGGAGGTGTTGTTTTTTAATCAAGCGACCCCCCTGTCACCCACTACTTGGTGGCCCGTGGAATTGAATCCCCCACCTGTCCTGGTCACAGTGGCGCGCAATCTCGGTGTCCAAATAGACAACGAACTATCCTATAAAACCCAGATCATGAAAGTTACCTCGGCCTGCTTCGGCAAACTACACATGATAAGAAAAATCTCCCCTTTCCTCCCCACTGAGTCATTAAAGACAGTGACACATGCCCTTGTCACCTCTCACTTGTACTACGCGAACAGTTTATATGCTGGTCTCCCTGCCTACCTCATCCACAGACTGCAGATCGTGCAGAATGCTGCAGCCAGGCTGATCTGTAAGGTTCCATTCCGTTATTCTATCTCACCTTACCTAAAGAAGCTCCACTGGCTCCCTATCACGGCGCGCATCAAATTCAAGGCCCTTGTACTAGCATTCAGGGCTCTGAAGGGAAAAGGCCTCAGCTACCTCAGACATAGACTGAAGTTAGTTCAATCCGCTCGGGCTCTTAGATCTAACCACCTTCGTCTTCTACTCCCCCCCAGATTCCGCCTAGCTCGTAAGGGTGGTAGAACTTTCTCGGTGGTGGTGTCTAAACTATGGAATATCTTCTAATCAAGGGTGAGGGAGGTGGATTCTGGATCCATTCACTTTCCAAAATAGCATGAATTCATCAAAGGGGAATGGATCACTTGTCCTGCTCAACCATTGGGTATACAGGAAATGAGGATGTCCCTGATGAAAAAAGGCCCTCATGCACGTGATGGGTATGGTGGTATCTGAAGCGGTATATGTTGGTTCTCCGCTTTTAGATCACGTCAGTGCATAATCATCTGGTCTGATTTCGTTTTATGCAGCCTCCACCAGGAGGTTTTTACCCATGGTTGACACAGTAGTGCATGAGGGCCTTTTTTCATCAGGGACATCCTCATTTCCTGTATACCCAATGGTTGAGCAGGACAAGTGATCCATTCCCCTTTGATGAATTTAAACTATGGAATACCCTGCCTATCAGTCTGCGCTTCATTGACTCCGAATCTCAATTCAGGAGCAAAATGAAGACATTTTTATTTTCCAGCTGCTAATTCCCTGTGTCATTCCTAGTTGCAATACTCAGCACCGGGACACCCCCGATGGGGGTAGGTACGCACTTAACAAATGTCAAAATAAAATAAATAAATAAATAAATTAAATTCTACTAGTGGGCCTGCATCACTGATTGTGCTACCCAGTTAAGTAGCCCTTAACCATGTCTCCAGCCTGCTAATGAAGAGCCTATAAGTGTGCAGTTAACAGTGTCATGTCGACCTGGCCAAATAAACCTTTTACCAGGCCCAATTTTGTAAATATAAGTCACCTCTAAGGTAGGCCCTGGACAACCTAGAATGCACGGTGCAATGTACCTACAAGGCAGGACATGTATGTACCTTTTACATCTTAAAAGCTGTGGTAGTGAAAAACACTTTGGGCCCGATGTAGGTAAATGCCATTTATCGATTTTGAAATACCGAATGCTACCGATTCGGTATTTCAAAATCGGTAAATGGGATGTAGGTCCCAACATCTGGAATCGTCACCGATTCCTTACAAATTTGGTATTTACCGATTCGGTAAATACCGAATCGGTATTTGCTATTGAATCCTATGGGCCTTTTAAGCCCATAGGATTCAATTCAAATACCGAATCGGTATTTACTGAATCGATAAATACCGATTTTGTCAAGGGTGCAGGGGGTGTCACTTTGACACCCTCTAGCACCCCCAAAACGGGCATGTGTGCAATGTGGCACACAGACATGCCCTAAGGGCACGTCTGTCTGTCACATGGCACATGTGTACATGCACAGATGTGCATGTACACAGGAATCGGTATTTTACCATGGATTTGTATTCCATGGTAAAATACCGATTCTGTAAGCCATGTGCCAAAGGTAAATTGCCTACCTACATTGCATTTTCGGTAATTTTACCGAATCGGTAAATATTACCGAATCGGTAATTATTTTACCTATTCTGTACATATTACCGAATCGGTAAATTTACCGATTCGGTAATGATACCGATTCGGTAAAATTACCGAAAATGTGCCCCTACATCTCGATAGCCCTTTACCGATCGGAAACGGCCGAAAATCGGTATTTTCGGCCGATTCCGATCGGTGAAGGGCTACCTACATCTGGCCCTTAATGTTGTTTTTTACTACTGCAAGGCCTATCTCTTCCATAGAATAACAGTGGGGCTACCGTATTACATTTTATATGTATAATTCCCAATTCTGAATACATGGACTTTTTGAGTTTGGTATCTCTGGAATCACAATTTAAACTGTAGAGTTATGGTGAAGTGGAATTTTAAATTGCAATTCTAGAAATGCCTCTTTTAGAAAGTGATTATTAGGGCCTAGCCTTATTGATTATGGGCCTAACCCTGTGTAGTTCTATCCACTGCCAGAAAGCTGGCTTTTTCCATTCTACTGCACTGCTGCTTTGCTGTGCTACCCTGCTACCTGCTGTTTCCCTGCCTGGGTGTGACAGACTGGACCTGCATCACTTGAACCCAGAGTGATTCCATGGGCTAGCTGCCTAGTTGCTCCAGCAGAACCCACGCATCTTCTGTTGAACCGGCGCATCGCCCATGTTGTGTCGATCGCCATCATTGCATCGCCATTGTTGCGTGGATCAGAACTGACGCATTGCCATTGTTACGTGGATCAGAAGCATGCAAGCTGCATGGATCGGACCCGATGTATCACCTTGGGAACCACCACTGCGCAACCCTCTTACCGGCACAAGGTCCTCCCATCCCTTTTTTTTAAGTTTCAAAAGATAAGTTTATTGAATATATTTCAAAAGAACATTAAAGTATTAAGTGTCAGAACATCAAAATACATTGCGAAAGGTATCATTGACAGCAAATAGGCAGGTAATAATACAAGAAAAGAAAATGTATGTCAGGAATAAAAGAGTAAAACAAAGGCTCAAAAATTGATAAGTATACAGCTTGAATCAAATAAAGATGATCACTAAATCAGAAAATTCATGGGTGTTGAGCAACTTCTTGGATACTTGGTACCCAAGCAAAAAACCTTTTAGTGCTATTATCCAAAAATTGTGTGATAGGAGACCATAATTGTAATTTTTTTTTGCAAGAGACATAGGTAATACAAAGGTTGTGTCAAGTATGTGGTTGTGACATACAGGATACCACCAAGCTAAATACGTGAGTTTGGAAACATATTTCCAGTTTTTTGTTATCTGCTGAAAAGCTGCAGCCAATGATTTGCAATTGTGTTTTTGTGTTCGTCAAACTAGTGGAAAGGCTACCCAGAAAAATAAATAGATAAAAATATAGATTGGTGTTTGAGAAAAGATGTTATGGAAATCTGGTTCTGTGCTTCTAAACACCAATCATCGCCTACACCAGAGGACGCAACCTCAAAAAAATCCTCACGAGACCAAGTGATCACACAGAAACTCCAACGTACAAGGGACTTTTGCCATGCTATAACTGCAGTAACTGCAACAACGCCATACCAGGGAACTTTACCAACCATCCCATGAAAGGACATAAAGTGAAACTCAAAGTCAATGCCACATGTAACTCTTCGAACGTAATTTACATGCTCAAGTGCCCCTGTGGCTCCTGCTACATAGGCCACACAGAGAGAAAGATTCAAACTCGTATCCTGGAGCACAAAAGTAATATTTGGACAAAAAATGTCAGGTCCACAGCAGCAGCACACTTTCTTGAGAAGAACCACACAGTTGCCCAATTGAAATTCTTGATTCTGGAACAGATTAAACCTACTAGACACAACAAAAACACACTCCTTAAACGTGAGAACTTTTGGATCCGCTATATGGCGACGATGCAACCGCATGGGTTGAATGATAGGATGGAATTCCTATGTTATCTATGACTTATTATTGAACTGTTGAACTTCAGCACAGCACTATCAGATATGTTTTTTCACATGTATATCTTATAACTTTTTTTACATGCATTACCTAATTCTTTATTACAATATGCGTATTTATTATTATTTATCACCATTGCAATTCGTTGGTTTCCTCCAGGTCTTGTAACTCATGTACTTAGTGTTTCGCCCGATCCTTTTTATCTTGTGACTTTAACCAACACATTCACCACTCCAAGATGGCGCCCATTACGGCGGGTTAAGTCCATCCACTGTGTTTATATCAGTTGTCACGCCGGCATAGCGTTACACTCCCTAATGGGTTCTACACATTAACTCACCAGAGAGATATCGTCTAATTACACCACGCGGAGTCGCACTACTCTATTGTAAGTACCTCGCTCCGAGGACCCCTTTAATACATTTACGAGTATGTATCGCCGAGCGTTAACCGCTCGTGTACATCTTTGTGTACTTTCAGGTTAATGGACTTGCTATGGCCACGTACCAGTGAGTTACCTACGTTGTTGAAATCACACTTGCCTAACACACGGGATCATGGTTTCTATTCCACCCGCTTCTTTGTATATCTATCCACTGCGTTCTTTGTCACTATTTTGGGGATATACGGTTTCTATTTTACCCGTTTTTCTGTAAAGCTCACCATCGCATTTTTTGTCACTACCTTTGGGATACATCTTTCGAACACCCGCCACACTAGCATGTAGTTCGTTTTGATCTTCACATTGCCGTTTTTTCACCGATTTTCAACTTACAAACGCATGAATGCCCATATATATTATAGCCTTTTTTACAATAACCGGCGTCTAGTCACCCCATGCATGACATTCACCCTGCACCTATTATTATACCATTATTCTGTGTTCAGGCTGATAGCCATGTCTTTTTTCTTCTTGTAGAGTAATCCCCTGATGAAGGGCTGAAGGATAGCCCGAAATGCATTGGGACACGCAAAACTTGATGATATATGCATTTGATGATACATGCATTGGACAATATGTTTGAGATCATTGCAACTATGAAAACAATGAGTTGATATTGAAAAAATACACAGTAAATCATTCGTGTTCAAAAAACTTTATTAAATTCATCCAAGTGAATAAGACTTGTTTAGTCTTTCCTGCAGTGCTTGGAGGAGTCTTCCCACTTGTTGGGGCAGCTTTGCAATAGACTTTGTTATTATATACCCTGTAAGGATCAGACAGATATACCTCCTCAGCACGCCACAGATCATAACACAGATCATCATTATTGAACTGAGCTGTGCAAGCCCCATTAATTCTCTTTGTCAGTCCGCATCAATCATGTCGCAAGGAGGGCGTACTGAGAAGTGACGCATCACTGCTTTCACGCACCAATGCATCACTTCTCATAAATGAGGCCCCAAGTATAGTGTGGTGATGGGTAAAGGCAAGGATTTAAAATAAGAGTGACAGTCTAGTATAGCTGTGCGTAAATCTAAAAATGTATGTAAAAATAAGGGAGGTAAGTAAAAAAGAGAGCATGCCTTTGAACAATTGAGGAAAGTGTCATTCTCAAATAATTGATGTACCCACAGAATGCCCCTATCTCTCCAGGTTTTCCATGAAACAGATTTATTCGTAATGCAGATGATATTACTATGCCATATGGTGGTATTGAGAAATGTATTCAAATCATGTGGCTCAAAATGAAAAAGATTGTTATTAACTGGGCCCCTGTTAGCGGACAAAAAGTCTGTCGGACGTGTTGGTGAATTTATGATTCCCTACGTCCTGTGCGGTCTACATGTTTCAGCCAGGCCTTAAAAACTGGCTTTCCTCAGGACCATTAAGTGAAAAAGTGCAATTAAATGATACTAAACTATAGTGTTCGTTGTTTAGAATGTGTTGCACTCCCTAAAGTGCGTCTATATGTAGAGGGGATTCCCTCTTGCTTTTACTACATATAACACATAGGACAAAGACAGACGTACAGGTAGAGTCAATTAGCATTGTGAGCTGGTAACTCCAAACATTGCCGACTGGTAAGGTGTGTGCTCGACCTATGTCGAACTAGGGTGTGAGTCAAAACAAGTAAACTCCCTTGAGTTGTGTACAGGAGAAGCTGAAAATTAGCTATAACACAGTAGAAACTAAATTACACAAGTTAAAAATATAAGCAAAATTAGGAGTACATAACAGTTTATTGAAACATTAAAATAGCATACAGTACACTTCTAAATGGTGTTAAAAAAGCAATTAAAAGCAGATTTATAATTTTGTGACCTGCACAAAAGTATAAGACAGACAAAACTAAATTGTAAAACATGGGACTTGAAAATTACAAAGCGTACATTCACAGTAAAAAGTTTCAAACAACCCTGGTGTTATAACCTCACAGTCTTATATACATCGGGGAGGAAAAACATGAATTGTACATGAACTTGCGTCGACGCGTTTCGGTGGTTGTACGTGTAATTGGGTGCCACCTTTGTCAAGACTGTTATTTTCGTTGTCTGTCAAACAGTTGGATCCTCATTGATCTCCTAAAATAGATATACATGGAATTAGTAATCTAATCTCCAATACAGGGAAACTTTGTCTATTCAAGTAATTGTACTCTGTCTATCATCTAAACAAACAATGTTATCTAGAGAAAGAAATTATACATGTCATCTATATCTTTTAGTTTCGAGATTAAATCTACATCAAAGTTCTCAACTGCCTAATTTTGCTTGATTGTAGAAGCTTGGAATAAAACAAGTTCCCCTGGTTTGGGTGTTATCTTAGCGGCTATATTATTGGGCCGAAACTAGTGTTATGCTGGATATGGCCCTACTTAGTGTGGGTAGATGGACCGAAAGAATAATAATTATCTGCCCCTCTTAGTTTCTAGAAGAGATATTACTATACTGGGGACAAAGCTTGGGGGAAAGAGATGATATAACTGGTCCCGCAGTATGAGCAGTGTCAGTTAAGTGTCTGTCATTTAGTATAACCTGTGGAAACAGATCTATTTTGGTTCTATACAGGTGATAACTATGTTATTTTATCAGACAGGATCGATGTTCTAGTGTAGAATACGCTGTTTAAATTGAAAAGGCTATTTAAACGCTATTATGGGATCAATATTAGAATACGTTATGTCTATGTCTCGTTTCTTAAAACTTATTCGCTTGACATACCTGTAGGTTACCTGTACGTGAAACTTCCTTTATATTGTAGTGGCTGTGGTTGTCGGATTGTCAAGATTATTACCATCTATATGGGGAAGCATATATATCCACTTAGTTTAAGTCTGGATTAACGTATATACTAATTCTTTTGATTCTCTATTAATCTTGCAAAAACCGTACCTGCTGGTTACTATTGTAATTCCTATCCCATAGAAGAAATAGGGACTAGTCCAAGTCCGTCCTTCAGTGGACACTTTAGTGCGACAATGCGACCGCTGTAAATAACGTGCGTTGTGCTATGCTAGGGTGTGGTCATAATCGTGACATGACTTGGTGATTTTCTCATAAGACCGAGTTGATGGTGGTGAGCTAAGACAGCGTAATTTTAGACATTGTGAGGAACAGGTAAGTGAATATATTGTATCCTCACACAGGCTAGTATCTGTCAAAGCCTCCTTGGGTCACTCAGCAGAGAAAAAGACTCTACAATGAGGTTTTTAAAGAAAACGCGGTTAACGAACAACCTGTAAGGAGAGAAAGTTGCTTACCCCGATACTGGTGATCGACTGTGTTTTACTCACGGAAGTACCGGTCTGGTTCCTCCTTGGACTTGTCGTCCTTCTGCGGTGCCCGGATTCGAATTGTGAGGGCCATCGCTCGGTTTTTAACTAGCCCGAGTTATTGGCTGCACCTGTGTGGTGGTGGAAATAGAAGTGCCTCGCCCTAAGTGCCTAGTCATTCGAGCTACTATGCGCATGTGTGCGGGGGTCAGCGGATATAGCACATGCGCGTTAAGGCTAAGGAGCAATTAGCATATCCTGCGCGTGCGCACGAGGTTGAGGTGCCGATTTTGCACTCATGGTGAAGGGCGACTAGCCCTATTATTGTTAACAACCACATGTGTGGTGTGTCGAGGGAGTATGTTAGGTTTACATGACTCCTTTATGGATTTGGTGTGCTGGGAACACTGTGATGCGAAGAAAAGGGGTAGAGGAAGGGACACCCTGCATGAGGGGTGAGCCTAGCATTGAGCCAGTATATAGCTGGTAGGTCAGGTTACACATGGAGAGAGGGAATTCCATGGTATTGAGTTTTTCAGGCCCTCAAGGTGGGTGGAAAGGCGGTATATCCAGCGTTGTTCCTTGGTAAGGAGAAATTTGTCATTCATTTCCCTTGTTTAGAACTGTTCAATCACAGTCCATGTGAAGTCATTCGGGGTGTGGTTGTGAGTCAGAAAATGGTCTGTTAATCTGCTAATGTTTTTTCCACATCTGATGGTACTCCTGTGTTCTGTCATTCTGGTTCTGACTTTCCGTGTGGTCATCCCAACATATCGAAGACCGCATCTGCAGGTTATTAGATACACTAGATTGGAGGAGTTGCACTTGGTGAACTGCCGTTGTATCCAGGTTTTTCCGGGTTCCAATGATAGGGATTTCGAGGGGGAGGTAAGTTGATAGACACTGCAGTTATTGCATGGTTGGTGGCCAGTTAATTTTGGGAGGCCCCAGGCATTGACAATGGTGTTCTGTGCTGTGTGATTCTGGGGCTTGGGTCTGGTTGATACAAGTTGGTCTTTTAGGTGCTTTGCTCTCTTGTATGTGAATCGTGGTTTTTCCCATTTCCTGGAGCCTGAGTTGATGATTCTCCAATTTTTATTGATGATACTAGACACCTGGTTTGACACAGTATTGTATGTGGTGACACATGTTAGTTGTGGTTCCTCTGGGGGTTTTACGATGGTCTCCAGGAGGGCTTCTCGGTTCTGGTTGCGTGCCCGTTTGCAGGTTTTTTGTATGATTCTGGTGGGGTATCCACCGTCCTTTAGTTTGTGGACTAGGGCTGTTGATTGTGATTCGTAGTCCTGGGTATTGCTGCAGTTGCGTCTGATGCGCAAAAATTGCCCATAGGGCAGGTTCTCCCTCAAGGGTCTCGGATGGAAACTGTCGAACCTGAAGAGGGAGTTCCTGGCTGTCGGTTTGTAGAAGGTTTTTGTGGTGAGGCCACCACCCTCAGCTTTAATAATGAGGTCCAGAAAGGGCAGTTCGTCCTGGCTGCTGGAACATGTGAAGCGTAGATAGGCGTCACAGTTATTGATCCATAGGAGGAAATTGCCGAGTGATGTTTGGTCGCCTTCCCAGATGATGAGGATGTCATCAATATAATGGCGCCATATTTTGATGTTGGTGATGTACGGGTTGGTGGGTCCATGGATATGGGTCCGTTCAAAGTGGTGGACATATAGTCCAGCCACACTGGGGGCAAAAACACTCCCCATGGAAGTCCCATTTGTCTGTAGGTAGAATGTGCCTTCATATTCAAATAAGTTCCTTTTCAGTGCTAGAGTGGCGCAGTCCATAATGAAGCTTATTGGGGTTTGGTGTTCCATATGAGTTTCCAATAGAAAGTCGTGTAGAACCTGTAAGGTGGCATCTTGGGGGAGACTAGTATATAGACTTTCAATGTCAAGTCCAACCAGAATTTGTGTTGTAGGATCAAAGCTGATGTCCTTTATGATATTGAGCAAGTGTTTCGTATCCTTAATGTATGATGGTGTCTTTTGCACCAACGGGTTAAGGAAAAAATCACAGAATCGTGAAAGTGGTTCCAGTAGGGATTGTATGCCGGATACGATGGGTCTGCCGGGTGGTGGTTTGACCCCTTTGTGCACTTTTGGCACTATGTAGAAATAGAGGGTTTTGGCATTTTTTGTGCGTAAGTAGTCTGCCTCTTGTTTCGAGATTAGCTCCACATCACAGGCATTTTGTACTAGATCGTTGATGGTATTTCTCAACTCGTCTGTAGGATCTGATCTTAGACGTTTGTAGTTGCGTGCGTCATTTAGGAGTCTACGGCACTCTTGGTCAAGTAAAAAAAGTCAAGTTAAAAAATGTATATAGCGCGCTACATACCCAGAGGGTCTCAAGGCGCTTAATCAGTTTAATCCATCAGGACAATACCCCCACCTTTGTCTGCTGGCTTGATTACCAGAGATGGCTTTTCTTGTAATCGTTTGATGGTCTCACGGTCAGCTTTATAGAGGTTGTTGAAGGTATTTTTGCGTTGTAGGAGTTCTATGTCCGAATAGACTGCCTGTTCAAAGGCAGCTATCTCCACCGGTATGCTTGTAGGTGGTGGGATGAAGTTGGATTTGAGTCTTAGGCCAGTTTCGTTTTGAATTTCATCAGTCATTTCCGTTTGCTCTTGTTGTTTTTCGAAAAAGGCCTTTAACTATAATTTCCTGAAGAACTCAGCAAGTTCCACATGTAGCTTGAAGGTGTCAAATTTGGCGGTCGGCACGAAGGAGAGGCCTTTGCTGAGGACTTCTGTTTCCTTCTTTGTAAGTGGTGTACTTGAGAGGTTGAACACCAGGGGACTGGAGGTGTCTGTGTCTGCTACTTGCTCGGTCCTGCTTGTTCTCTGGATTTGTTCCGTGTGTTGGAGCTCACAGGTTCTTCCTCTGGTGCCCAGTGCACCTGGGTTGTCGTCCTTCTCTTTCCGCGTGTCCTGCGGCCCTGTGAGAAAAAAAGGGTACCTCTGGTTCTGGTTGCCTGGATAGAACGGCATGTGTCCCGGTGCATACATCCGAGGGTATCCAAAGTATGGTGGTTGTAGGGGTCCAAATTGTGGGGGTCCGTAGTTATAGTTCTGTGGTGGTCCCTGCCAAGGTTGTTGCCAGTGTTGACCGCGGCGTCCTCTGCTCGGGGATTTGTTTGATCCTGTGCTGGAGTTGCTTGAGGCTGAGCTGTCGTCACTCGAGTTGTCAGAGTCTCTTTTGGGAGCAGTATAGCCCTCATCAGCATAGGGGTAGGTTTTTGAGTAGCTGAACCTTTTCAGATCTTTCTCAACTTTCTTGGCTTTGGTTTGGGTAAGGTATTCTTTGTATTCAGCCATTTCGCGGTTCTGGTCTTCTAATTTTTTCTTGATGCCTGTAATTGTAGTCTTGAAATGAGCTTCGGTAGCTTGGATTTCTATCATTATTGCATCCGAGAGCCGTTTGGCGGTTTTAATAATTAGGATTAGCCAGTCCCTGGTGCAGTGCCAGGCGATTTGGGCCCAGTCCTTTCTGAAGGTGACGTCTTCTAGGAATATTCGTGGGGCATTGGTGACAAGTAGGCCCGCTGGTGCAGTGTTGGTTCATAGGTTCTGTGATAGGATTACGCCATGCAGGATGGTCCGTATCCTGTTCCGTTTCTCCTCTGTCAGTGTGTCCCAGTTTCTAGTCTGCGCTATGGTGGTAGAGGTGTTGAAGTCTGCCAAAAGAGCAGGGTCAGCTAAGATTTCGATGACATCGTCCTCGGAGAAAGTGAGGCCGGTGTTTTCTGCCATTTTGGCGGTAGTTGGGTTGGACTCTCGCAGCTGTGCGCTGCCTAGTATATGCCTGATCAAAGAAGAGAGTGAGGACTGGATAAGCTAGTCCGGATCCCCGATTTATATATCATATATCAATAAGAACTAGCTAGAGGTACGAGACTCTGTTATGTATGCTTTATCTGGGAAACCATTGGGTTTGTTTAAAAAGCCCTCACCCACCAACCTAGTTGGTGGCATGCTTCATCATCGGGCCCACCACAGTGACACCTAGCGTGCCCCGGGTGTGCTTTAATGCCAGTGTTACTGCGGAGCTGGTATACTTGCTGAGTGTGATGTGTAGCGAGTGAAAAAGTGAGATTTAAAAGCTATACAGTAGGTCCCAGTACCCGAGGGTAAGATAGATACATTTTATTAACTGGGCCCCTGTTAGCGGATAAAAAGGCTGTCGGACATGTTGGTGAATTTATGATTCCCTACGTCCTGTGCGGTCTACATGTTTCAGCCAGGCCTTAAAAACTGGCTTTTCTCAGGACCATTAAGTGAAAAAGTGCAATTAAATGATACTAAACTATAGTGTTCATTGTTTAGATTGTGTCGCACTCCCTAAAGTGCGTCTATATGTAGAGGGGGATTCCCTCTTGCTTTTACTACATATCCCACAGCACAGAACACCATTGTCAATGCTTGGGGCCTCCCAAAATTCACTGGCCACCAACCATGCAATAACTGCAGTGTCTGTCACCTTACCTCCCCATCGAAATCCCTTTCATTGGAACCCGGAAAAACCTGGATACAACGGCAGTTCACCAACTGCAACTCCTCCAATCTAGTGTATCTAATAACCTGCAGATGCGGTCTCCGATATGTTGGGATGACCACAGGGAAAGTCAGAACCAGAATGACAGAACACAGGAGTACCATCAGATATGGAAAAAACATTAGCAGATTAACAGACCATTTTCTGACTCACAACCACACCCCGAATGACTTCACATGGACTGTGATTGAACAGTTCTAAACAAGGGAAATGAATGACAAATTTCTCCTTACCAAGGAACAACGCTGGATATACCGCCTTTCCACCCACCTTGAGGGCCTGAACGACTCAATACCATGGAATTCCCTCTCTCGATGAGTAGCCTGACCTACCAGCTATATACTGGCTCAATGCTAGGCTCACCCCTCGTGATGGGTGTCCCTTCATCTACCCCGTTTCTTCGCATCGCAGTGCTCCCAGCACACCAAATCCATAAAGGAGTCATGTAAACCTAACATACTCCCTCGACATACCACACATGTTGTTGTTATCAATAATAGGGCTAGTCGTCCTTCACCATGAGTGCAAAATCGGCATCTCAACCTCGTGCGCACGCGCAGGATATGCTACATGCTCTGTAGCCTTAACGCACATGCGCTATATCCGCTGCCCCCCGCACACATGCGCATAGTAGCTCGAATGACTAGGCACTTAGGGCGAGGCACTTTCTTCTATTTCCACCACCACACAGGTTCAGCCAATAACCCGGGCTAGTTAAAAACCGAGCGATGGCCCTCACAATTCGAATCCGGGCACCGCAGAAGGACGACAAGTCCAAGAAGGAACCAGACCGGTACTTCCGTGAGTAAAACACAGTCGATCACCAGTATTGGGGTAAGCAACTTTCTCTCCTTTCAGGATGTTCGTTAACCGCGCTTTCTTTAAAAACCTTATTGTAGGGTCTTTTTCTCTGCCGAGTGACCCAAGGAGGCTTTGACAGATACTAGCTTGTGTGAGGATACAATATATTCACTTACCTGTTCCTCACAATGTCTAAAATTACGCTGTCTTAGCTCACCACCACCAACTCGGTCTTATGAGAAAATCACCAAGTCATGTCACGAACATGACCACAACCTAGTCCGACATAGGTCGAGCACACACCTTACCAGTCGTAAATGTTTGAAGTTACCAGCTCACAATGCTAATTGACTCTACCTGTACGTCTGTCTTTGTCCTATGTGTTATATGTAGTAAAAGCAAGAGGGAATCCCCCTCTAGATATAGACGCACTTTAGGGAGTGCAACACATTCTAAACAACGAACACTATAGTTTAGTATCATTTAATTGCACTTTTTCACTTAATGGTCCTGAGGAAAGCCAGTTTTTAAGGCCTGACTGAAACATGTAGACCGCACAGGACAGAGGGAATCATAAATTCACCAACACGTCCGACAGCCTTTTTATCCGCTAACAGGGGCCCAGTTAATAAAATGTATCTATCTTACCCTCGGGTACTGGGACCTACTGTATAGCTTTTAAATCTCACTTTTTCACTCACTACACATCACACTCAGCAAGTATACCAGCTCCGCAGTAACACTGGCGTTGAAGCACAACCGGGGCACGCTAGGTGTCACTGTGGTGGGCCCTATGATGAAGCATGCCACCAACTAGGTTGGTGGGTGAGGGCTTTTTAAACAAACCCAATGGTTTCCCAGATAAAGCGTACATAACGGAGTCTCGCACCTTTAGCTAGTTGTTATTGATATATCACCGAAAGAAAGGAACTCTCAAGATCAATCCATAGAGGCGAATCAGGAGAAGGGTCAGACAACCATTTGGATATATGTCTTGGTAAAAATGCTTTATGATATGTGGGAAAATCAGGGAAGCAGACACCACCTTCAGATTTCGGACTCAATCATTTTAGTTAGGACATTCTCGGTTTTTTATTCAACAATAAAAAGAAAGTAAGGATGGAGTTAACTTTATGGAACCATTTTGTTGTAATACGGGAAAATTAGAGATGTGTTAAAGGATAATAGGAGTTAACATCATTTTAATGGTATTGAGTTGTCCCCACCACAAAATATATAGAGGATGTCATTTGGATGTGAGGGAGTTAAGATTTTCAATACATTTGTTGAAATTGGGAGGAATTGATGTTTTAATGGAGGAGGTGAACCATATACCAAGATATTTTATGTGAAGTGGGTTTCAAGTAGTGTAGTACTAGTAGTAGTAGTAGTAGTAGTAGTAGTAGTAGTAGTTTATTTGTTGATTAATTAAAATCGTTACAAACAAGTAAAGCAAGAAAAAAAGAAAAAAAACAAGCATATATACACAAAACTATTAACATCCTTGGAAAGATCCACCGATTATGAGTTGATAAATAAAAATTTTAACAGAATATTAAAAACCTTACATTAAAAAAATTAAAGTGCATTATGCTTACTAAGGTGCCTCGTGCTAGCAGCAAATAACATTTTAGCAGCATCTAACTAAAGTGACATATGTTAGCAGCAAATAATATAATTGCAAATATTTTGCTATTGTCCATTCGTAAACGGTAATAAAGTGCATTATGCTTACTAAAGTGCCATATGCTAGCAGAAAATACTGTTTCAGCAGCATCTAACTAAAGTGGAATGTGTTAGCAGCAGATATTATGACAGCAACAGCAATTAATGTAATACAACATATGAGCTAAAATGGCTTATAGTGACAACACATTTACAATATCAGTAGTTATCCATTAACAATTCACACCAACAAAACAAAATGCAATTTTCTTCAATACTTATCAACAGACTCCTCATATTAGTTTAAGCTACTGGTACCTTAAACCCGTATCTAGAGCAAAGTGCCTTATACATACTAAAATAAAATCCTTGCAATAAAAATTAAGTAACGTGAACATTGATTAAAACTCTAACAAGCTAGTTTAAATGACACTGGCAATGCCTTAATATAACATCCACTGTTATAGGGCAATACTAAATACCATATTTTAAAATAGGTAATACGATCTCCCTTTTCAGAAAAAAAAATAAAAAAAACATTAAAGCTTTATTGCCGAGCCAATTATTTTCCTAAATTATTTTACCACGTAATTCATTTGCTTGGACCATCAATTATATGGAGAAAAAAAATCTGCAATATTGATGAACTTAACAAAGAGATGGATAAGTTTAATGTCGTCCCCACTTAAACAGGCAATAATTGCACTCCTGCATGTTCTCACTCTCAATTTGTTAAAAATCGGTTTAAGGTTGGACTTCCGAGCATCTGCCAGAGCTGGGCATAAGGTTACAATATGCATTAAAGTTTCCACATTTAGCCCACAGAGCCTGCAGATACTTGATGACCAGTTATTCTCCCATTTTGGTGTTCCATCTTTTGACGGATATCTTCCCAACCTTAAATGCATACATTTATTCTTAATCAAAGGTCTTAAATGATATGACAGATAGGGTTGGGGCGACAACCTACCAAAAGAGTTAGTATTGTCCAAAAATGTTTTTTTCCGTAAGTCCTCCCTATCTGCTATAGTAGTTAGTAATGCAGCCGTTTGATTCACTTCTTTCTTAAAAACTATTTTACTCCTCATTTCATCTTCTAATTTTGAACATTCATAATTACATAGGCATTCTTTTAAATATAACTGCCAATTCCTCGAATATTCACCTTCTGAAATTTCGAGCCAGCACAGCTTTGCTCTGATTGGACTAATGATAATAAGGACTTTAGAAATGCAGATTGACCGTGTCAGTAATTGGTTCTTCAACCCAACTTCTAACCTTATATTGGCACGACTAATGCATTTAGGAATCTTAAAAAACGCTTTATATGTCCTAATTTCTATATCCGCTAGTACTTTCGCATCTTTTCCCCTAAAGATGATGGAGCAATAGTCCAAGGATGGAATTAACTTTGCTCTCATCACCCTCATTAGATGTTCATAATTAGGACATGATAATTTGTCTCTCAATTTTCTAAAGGCAAAGGCGATGGAAGGAACCCCTGGCTTCAAGATTGTTAAAATGCTGCCTAAATATCAATCCATCATCAAAAGTAATGCCTAGGTATTTATATGTTTTAACATTTTCAATTACCAGGCCATTGATATTCCATTCTTTTATTCTCGATTTGCCTTTTCCCATAGTCATTATTTTTGTCTTTTTTATATTAATTGTTAACCCATTTTGTGTGACATAAGAGTTAAATGAGTCGATTAACCTTTTCAACCCTATAACTGTTTGGCTCATTAAAATGGTATCATCTGCATATTGCAGATATTTAATGTCTTTACCATAAATCGAAGGCGAATGCTAATTAGCATTTTTAAAATGGGCTGGGAGATCGGCCATAAAAAGATTAAAAAGGCAAGGAGCCAAAACACAGCCTTGTTTCAATCCGACATTTATAGCCAAACGATGAGTCGTATGTTTAACGTCGCCAATTTTGATCTGTACCCAAGTGTCGGAATATAATAATATAATCATTTTGAATAGTGTTTCCGATATTCCCCAGTTCCTTAACTTCCACCAAAGAAAATTTCACCGCACAGAATCAAAAGCGGCGTTTAAGTCTATGAAGCACACATACAATCTTTGCTACCTAGTTTTAGCTCTTTCACCTAATAGTGTTAATAAAATCAAGTTATTGTGAGTTGATTCACCCTTTCTAAAACCAGTTTGAAAGTTAGGCATCAGCTCCTCTTATATGGCCCATGCCTCCAAATCATAAAGCAGGCAACTAGCAAAAATCTTTGCATCTACATCTGTTGGTGTGATTAAGCGATAATTAACCGGATTATCCTGGGGGCCACATTTGTATATTGGTTAAATGATACTTCCATGCCATGATAACGGGATAAGGTCTGATTGGAGTACCTCATTAAACAGGAGCATTAAATAGCTCTGGCCAATTCCTTAATTTAGCTTTAAATATGGCTTTCGGAATACCATTTGGACCTGGCGCTCCATTGGATCTAATCTTATTTATCGCTTTTTTTACTTTATCGAGCGACCAAGGCTCAATATCCACACTACATTGAAGATGATAAGTACAATCCTGCCTCCCTCCATTTTCTGTTTTATACCTACTGGTAGGACCATTAATATTACCCTTGTCATACAGTGGGCCTTGTGTATCAATTTTTAAATTAAAAAAGTTCACCCAACTTGCTTCATCTAGATTAGCACTGTTGCTTCTATTATTACCGTTCTTAAGGTTATTGATTATGCTCCAAAATAACAGCAGATCTTTGGATTTACAAGCATAATGTATCTTAGCCCATGTTGACTCATAATGCGCTTGGTTTGCCCTCCAAATTTCCTTCCTATAACCCTGTTTAATTCTTTAATTTTAAGAGATATATTAAAAAACGATAGCTTATTTTTATTCCTGTACAGTAATCGTATTGCTTTGTTAAGCCTTCTTTTTGAATATAGTAGGTGAGAAGAATACCACCCTGGTTTCTTAGGGTTCAATGTTATACCCCTGGACGGCTTATCCCTAGCAAATTTAGCCAGCAGTTCATCACATAAATGTGACCATAATTCAACCATGGTTTTCCCTTCGCCATAAGCAGACTGCACATCTTGTATTAAACAGGCAAGGACTCCCAAAATGCTTTCCTCCGTTTGTTCATTCCATATTAACCTTTTAAGGGTAAAAGCTGTAGGAGCTGTTTTTAGAATTCTAGTTTCTGGCAGGTAGTCAAGAGCTAAATCAAAGAGAACCACTTGAGGATTGTGGTCACTTTCAATCCTCTGTACTATCTGATAGCTTCTTACTAAATTATATCATTTTTCAGACATTATGTATAATCTATTACAGAAAGACTACCTGCTTTATTAAAAGTCGGGATATTTTCCGAGTCATGCATAATCTTTAGATTGTATTTTTTAAACTCACAATCTGTCCATTGAGCTAAACATTGTAAATCAATTGACCCTTTTTTAGGAGCAACAAAATGCATATTAAAATCACCTGAAATAATAAATACTGAGTCTAAGTGAACAAAATATAACGTTTTTACGATTCCTCATAACTGTGTGATTTGTGTGGATGTAACCTTCTTTTTGCAAATTAAATAAACATTTAAAAGAATAATAGAATGACCAGCTATTAATTTAATGCACTGCAGCCATTTTACCTGGAGATCAATTTCAAAGTGTTCTACCTTAAGGTTCATAGATAGACCACCACAAGTACAATTAGAAATGGAAAAATCTTCTTTAAAAGGATATGTAGTTAGGGGTAGGATTTCACACTTGTCATTGTTTAATCTGTAGCCCGAGACCGAGGAATATGATTGGACTTCATTTAAAAAGGCCGGCAGGGAAACATGAGGTTGAGAAAGATATAGAAGTACATTGTCTGTGTATTGATTGAGCTTACCATGTAAAGAGTTGGAAGTGAAACCCGTAATGGACTGATTTAAGCTTATTTTGGATAAGAAAGGTTTTAGGGCTAGGCTGAAAAGAAAAGGGGATAAAGGACAGCCTTGTCTCACTCCTCTGTGATGAGTTAAATAGGGGGAGGTGAGACCGTTGGCAAAAAATGCAGCTTTAGGGTTTGAGTAGAATAGGGAAATTAGGGAGATGATTTTCAGTCCAAACCCAAACCATTTTAGTGTGTGAAAAATAAAAGCCCAATATACTCTGTGAAAAGCCTTTTCAGCATCAAGGGCAATAGCACCAAGGGACTTTGAAAGATTTGGTGACTTGGAAATGATGTAAAATAAAACAATGGTTGTTGTCATTGATAGATTGCCCTTTACCAAAGCCCGTTTGATGCTTACCTAAGAGTTGACGGAGATGAGATTCCAATCGTAGAGCTAACGACTTGGAGAACATTTTGTAATCTATAATAACTAGGGAAATGGGTCAGTAATTTTTGCAATAGTGAAGATCCGTACCTTCCATTTGGATAAGACAAATCAGGGCCTCCAGAAAAGTGCCTGCAGAATTACCAGAAGCAAGAAAAGAAGAGATTAGAGCATTCAATTTAGGTAGGTTTACTTGGGCAAAATGCAAAAAGAATTCAACTGTAAAGCTGTCTGGGCCAGGGTCCTTATCTTTCATGAGTGTTTTAAGTGCATTGAATAAATCAGTCTGAGACAGGTCAGACTCCAGTAGGTCCAGAGGTAAAGATGAAGTTAGCATTTTTGGATTGAGGAGACATAAAGGGAAATGACGTCATCAGTGGGAGTGATCTCTGGTATATAGAGTTGTTCATAGAACTGAACAAATTCTTGTAAAATGTCGGCGTCTTTGTATTTAGAAGTGTTAGTGTCTGTTATTGTAGATTCTATGTGGAGTTTATTTTGTTTGGTCTTAAGATAACTGGCTAACAATTTACCAGATTTATTTTGTCCTCCGTAGAATTTGGCACTAGTCCTTAAAAGAAGTAAAGAGGCACTATCAGTCATATCTTTATTATACTGAATCTTAGCATTGATCAGATCAGTTAAACACTGTTTCGACTTGGAGGTATAATAGGTAGGGTCTAATTTTTTTCATCCTGGACAGTAGTTCTGTGTTTAAAGCCCAAGCTCTTTTCCGTTTGTTAGAGGTATATCGAATAATAAAGTCACACGCAGAGGCCTTTAAGACATCCAAGATTATATGAAAGGGTAAAGTGTCATTGCTATTTGAAAGAAAATATTTGTTAAAAAAAGAAATAATAGAAGTATTAAAGTGAGTGTCTAAAAGCAAGGAATTATTGATTTTCGGTTAAGAAATGGATCAAATACTTGATTACAATCCCTAGCGAGAATTATGTTGCTGGCATTGTTATGAGAAATCAGTCGATGAATGTGGGTCCGAAAAGGGGCGTCACCAGAAGTAGAAGCATAAACAATAAAAAGAGAGAGCGAAACACCATCATCTCTAATTTTGGAAACAACTATCTACCCTCATTATCCCTCTCTTGTGAAAGGAGGGAAGCATGCAATGATTTGTGAACTGAAGTGATAACTCCATTTCTTTTACCATCACCAGGTGGGAAAAAGACTTCACCAACCCACTTTTTCTTAAACTTTAAGGATTCAGGCTCTGTGAGATGTGTTTCTTGTAACAAAACAATTTTAGCATCCAGTTTAGATAAGTAAGATAATACCTGTTATCTCTTATTAGGGAAATTTAAGCCTTTAATATTCCATGTAATGATTTTTAAAGCCATAAATCAAGGAAGCAAAAATGAATAATAAAATGAACCAAACATAATGCAAATATCTTTAAAAGATAAATAAGATACAAGTAAATATAAATTAACCTTGAAACTCAAAAAAGCGAGGAAGGGGGAAAGAAAGAGGAAAAGGAAGCATTGTGAGTAATAAGGAACAATGCAGTAGAAAAGAGTAGACAGGGAGTAGTGTAGGCAATAGGAGTAAGATAGTATTGCAATGAAAAAGGATACAAGGAAAAGGGAAAATATAACTACAAAAAATCCCAAACAAAAGAGAGGTGGGGGGGGATGAGGCCACATGGAACAATGACACATCTAGACTTTAAGGGAAGGATGGGAAGAGCTGCAGAAACAAACGACATAAACAGCAAACTAAACGGATTAGAAGAAGATGAAATCTGTAAGGAGAGAAAAAAGATTTGCAATATTTAGAATATAGTGAAAAATCAGCAACCTGAACTAGCAATTTAAACCAAGAGAGCATCATAAAGTATAACATTGGTGATAAAACATGAAAAACATTAAAACAGAGTTATTTGGTGAGGATTATGAAGTATCCATAGTCTCTATGTTGCAGGAGTGTAGAAAACGTTTCAATCTCATGGGATCCTCATAGGTGTTAGTCTTGTTTTTGTAAGTCACCATAAAAAGACAAGGATGAAAAAGACCAAAGCGAGCGCTGATTGATCAAAGGTGTGGTCTCAGTGCCAGGAACTCCATACTGAAGTAGACTTAGCACAATCTTGTGAAAAGAACAAAGAGTTGCCTGACCAAGAAATACGTTTAATGGACCTAACAGTTGTTAATAGTTTGAGCAAATCAGTATATTCTAAGAAGTAACCTCACGCTTTCCTGTCCTGTGATCACTCCTTGTATCTGGTGGGACCATTACATAATCGAGACCTCGATCATAGTCAGGGGTCGTGTAAAGGTCCCTCCTTTGGTGGGTGGGGTCGCTCGTAAATGGAGCGCCCTTGATTCCCAAGGCTTTCTTTCCTTCCTGGCTGAGACTCGCCCCCGCCGCGTAGTGTTGCGACTGTCCACACACTGGAGGACGATTTCTCCAGTTGGGTCACCAAAGCCAGCGACCATTTTGCCCCCCTCTACTGATTCCCTCGCTCCCGGCACAGCAAGTCACATAAGTGGTTCAATACTACACTGACACTGAAAATGTAGCAACTCGAACTGCGCCAGATGGAGCGTAGGTGGAGACGTAATTATTCTTCCAACGATAGAGAGGTATACGTCGCTGCACGAAAAAAATATAAAAGTGCAATTATAGCAGCAAAATCTTCACATATTTCTGAAAGGATCCTTATTGCCCCTAACAAGTCCAAGGAGATTTTCAGAGTCATGAGTGAGCTCACGTCTGATGCCAGAACCCTTCCTTCTCAGACCCCTACCCAAGAGTCCTGCAACGCCTTAAATTGTTTTTTCAGTGAAAAAATTATCAAGATTAAGAACACTATTCCTCCCTCCTCTCCCGCCGCCATATCAGCCTCCTCCCCTGGAAACCCATTTTCACTGTCATACCTCCCTGTCCTTGACCCTGACACTCTGGCCAAACTCGCTGCCCGAGTCAAATCTGGCTCGCCCAATGACTGTTGTCCCCATTCTGTCTTCCACGACATTTGCCTTGCTTTGCCGGATTGCATTTTGCCTCTGTTAAATACCTCCCTCGAGACGGGCACGGTGCCTAACTCCTTTAAGGAGGCTGTCTTGGTGCCCCTGGTGAAAAAACCTGGAGCTGACCCGGTGGACCTTGCCAACTATCGGCTTATCTCCCTTCTACGCTATCTGTCCAAACTCTTGGAGGCACATGTCACCAGCTGCCTCTCTCAATTTATCGAGTGTTCCAACTACCTCGAACCTAATCAAGCCGGGTTTAGACCAGCCCACTCCACCGAGGCTGTGATCCTGGCAGTTATGGACTCTCTGAGGGGTAATGCCGATGGAGGGGCGCCCCAGGCGCTCGTCCTATTGGACTTGTTGGCTGCGTTCAACACGGTAGACCATAACATCCGTCTCCACCGTGTCGAGCAGGCCGGCATTCGGGGCCTGGCCTCTGCCTGGATTAAATCCTTCTTGTCGGGCAGAACCCAGGCGGTCCATTTAGGCCCTTTCATGGCCGCTAAGGAACCATCCACCTGCGGAGTGCCCCAGGGATCATCCTTGTCCCCTCTGCTTTTTAATCTTTATCTCCAACCGCTCATCCACTCTCTGAAGAGGTGGGACATTATCGTCTTCAACTATGTGGACGATTTGCAAATTATCTTCCCCCTCAATACCCCTAATGCAGCTCTCGATTGTCAAGCGGTTATGTTACACATCCAGCAATGGATGAATCATAACCAGCTCAAGCTGAACCCGGGGAAAACAGAGCTAATACTCCCGGGTAACAGCCCCATTCACTGGGGCCCACAGTTTTGGCCGGTGGAGCTTGGCTCCCCGCCTGTTCCGGCCAGGTCGGCAAAGAGTCTCTGGGTTATCATTGACACTGAGCTCTCCCTCAAGCCCCAGGTGGGTGCTGTTGTGTCATCATGTATGGTCCAGCTAAGAAAAATCAGGAAAGTCGCCCACCTCCTTACATCTGAGGCCCTGATACAAGTCCTGATTGCCGTGGTGCTCTCCTGCCTGGACTCTTCAAACTCTCTGTACCAAGGCCTACCTAAATTCCTTCTCCATAGGCTCCAAATTGTGCAGAACCAGTCGGCCAGACTGGCCTATAAAAGCCCGAAGTGGCAGTCTGCGAAAACGTTACTTCGCAAACTCCACTGGCTGCTGGTTGAACAGAGGGCTGCTTTTAAGATCGGCTGCCTGACATTTAAAGCTATGTTCGGGACCTCTCCCGCCTTCCTTAAATCCCTGATCACCCTCTACTGTCCGGCACGCAACCTACGGTCTTCTCATTGTCAGCTTTTAGTCATCCCCCCAATCAAACTCAAAAAAGTTGGCGGCCGTAGATTTGCTCACTTGGTCCCCAAACTCTAGAACCCGTTGTCCCCCCTGCCTAAATCTTCTAACTCCCTTCTTGAATTCAGAAAACTCCTGAAAACTAGTCTCTTCACACAGCCCGGTTAGACCCCCTCCCTCGTATCTCCCAGCACCCAATCAGCGCAAGGAAACCCATGGTGTCAGAGCGCTATAGAAATCTCCCTTAAGATAAGATAAGATAAGATAAGTACAAGATGATCCCTCTCAGTTTTCTCATGCTGGAAGAAGACGTGGAAGATGCGGGACCTAACTTGTGAGCATGCTGAATATTGAGAAGAGTTCCTTCTGGTAAATTGAGAATTCTTGGAAGGAAAGACTTGAAGAAAACTATAGGAACTTATCCCTCTGAACCGTCTGGCAAACCATAAATTCCTAGGTTGTTTCTTCGATTCCTATTTTCAAGATTTTCAACCATCTTTTGAAGCGACGCCACTTGAGATTGGAGGACATCCACTTTGACGGTAGACAAACTAAGAGACTGTATGTTCTGTTCGGCAGTAGTGAGTCTTTCTTCCATTCTTGACTAACTATCAGCCAGAGTTTGCAATTTAGAGTCTGTTTCCTCCATAAAAGGGTGCAGAGCTCTGATTTCCTCTAACAGAAGGCCCATAGAGACTGAGGAGGGTTGCTTAAGGGGAGCCGGGGTATCCTTTTCAGTCATTTACTAGGCGCTTTTTTTAGTACCTGAGGATGAGTTGACAGCTGAAGACAAAGCGCCGTTAGATGACGAATTAGTAGTGTCCTCCATTTGAAGCTGCGATATGGTAAAAAATGTGCACCCAAAATATATGTGAGAAGCACCAAAAGAGGACCAAAGGTAATTATATTAACTCAGCCCCAGCAAGGAAAAAAGAGGATATTGCTGTCACAAAAGAAGACACCTAATATCGCCAATGAGCTAACAAATGAAGCAGGAAGGTGAAGTAACTCCAGAGAGTGTCAGTCAAATCAGGCATCCGGGGAGTATGACCCCTGACAGAAGTGAAGTGACTGCAAAGTAGGTCTCAAATACTCCAATAAAAGTGAGGCTGAGAAAGTTATGAGGAATAAATAATGAAAGCTGATGAAAGGCTGGTAAATGAGAGCGAGGAGAGCACTATGGAGTTTGAAACAGAAAACATGTTGTCGTGCTCACTATCCAACATAGGTTTAAAAAGGAGACCACATGAGGAGTAAAACAAATGCAGAGCACATTTCCATGTAAAAGAGATAAAACAGGAGGTTACATGTTGCTCCTTGATTAAAAAGCACTATGCCTAGGAGAAAATGCCATGAGGAGCAATCGTGAAGGCAAACTCCTTTCAGCAATGCCTGAGGGGACAATATCAGCGGAGCTAAAATGGCGGATATCGCACTGATGGAGCCGCTCAAGATATCCTTCGTTGTGAAGCAAGCCTCTCAGGTCATTGCGCACTAAAATAAATACAGACAGCGCCGAGGTCTTTGCTCAATGAGGGGCCATTGCCTTCATTTTGGTGGACTTACAGTTACTTGGTAAGTTGTGAGGTCCGCAGCTCGGTCTGCCGTCCGAAGAGAGTCACAGAAACACAGCCATTTTCTGCGGGCACTATCCACTCCCCGCCTAGGTCTTCCCATCCCTGTTGACTGCAGTCTCAACACCAGCACCAAACATATGCATCACAGCTCTCCACTCATCGGACCCACCGCATCACCACTGCTGTGTGGATCAGGACAGCTGCATCGCCACCGCTGAGTGGATTGGCACCAACGCTTCCCCTTGTCTCCACCCTACATCCTCGACGCAGACGCATCTAGGATTATGGTACTTTTGTTCAGCAGGCCTCACTGGCTCACTGAATCTTGCCCACGCGTCATCTGGGTCAGCCTGAACTTTTTACTTTGCCCCGGTCAGCCGTGACCAAATATCCCAAGTAAGCGCTTAATGTTTCTAAGCTCTATTATACAGTTTATTCTTTAAACATTTAGAACTTCTGTTCTACTTCTATTTTTGTCAGTTTGGACTTATTTTATTCATTAAATAAAGCTCTATTTTTCTTACCTGGTGTGGAATCTTTTTGTGTTTTCCACTGTTTTACTGTTTGACGTGCTGCACTAATACTTTACACATGACCTCTAAAGTTTAGCCTGACTTCGCTGCGTCAAGCTACCAGAGGGTGAGCACAGATCAATTTAAGGTTTGCCTGCTTCTTACCCTGACTAGCATTGTGGTTGCTGCTTGACTAGGGCTCATTTCCCAGACAACCTACAACCTAATATCTAACAGTGCTGTCCTGGGCTGAGATAGAGGCAGAGGCAGATTTGCTACGCCTGAAAAATTGCAGAGGAATTTCTCAAGAATGAGAAGTTACATTGAAATTGAGCAAAGTGGCTGAACCTAACGCCACTGTCAAAAACTAAGAGGGTGACATAGTATGACGCACAGGGTATTCCATTGGAAACACAGCAGAGTGCCCCCTCTGCACCAAACTGATGGTCCTCTGGGAATAGTATGCCAGGCAAGCTTTCTCTGTTTTCTTGAGGTTATCCTGCTGAAACATGCTTGATGAATAAGAAGCAGTCCAGCAGCCATTGTGGACTTTTTTACTCTTGGCCCTGCAGAGTGCCTGGAAGATGTTTTTTCTTTTAAGTGTGGTTCAACCTAGGCTGAACTGAGTGAAATTTAGAAGATGTGCCACCCCAGAGTGTTGAATGCTGCAAAGAATCCTGTTGCTAGAAAGGTAGGGCTGCAGCTTCTTCTTAGGCACTTCCTGAATTTTACTGACTGGAGAAGTGCCCAGGGTATCCAAGGAATGCTGACACCTTGCTTTGTAATGGAGGCAATAGGTACAGAGTTAAGAAGAAACCTCAAATGTGTTATTCTATAAAAAAAAGGCCAGCCCCAAAATAAAAGTGAATCAAATAACTAAACAAAATGGCCCACATTTGCAAATTGAGGCAGTTTTGAACTTGTAAAGGTATGCTATATGGGTGTTTTCGAATGTATGGAAGACTGCATGCATTTGTGCCAATGTTTGTGGTAACAGCCAAAGAAACAGACCACACACTGACCTGTCACACTGCCCCTTCTTACTCTAACAGATTACCCTATATGTCAGTCTGACACTGGCTGAAGCCTTCCCCTTTGGGTAATGTTGACTTGTCAATCTTCCTGAATTAGAGAGAATTCCACTTTACTGTGCCTGCAATAGATGTTCAGGACTCTATTTCTGGCTAGCCTCAACCTACCCCTGCCAGCCTTCAAGGGGGTACGGATTCATCATCACCACCTTCATTATAAGAAAAATCCATAAAAGAGTTAACAAGTCACATAATGCAACAATCATTATACAAATACATCCAAGCTAAAATCAGCACGGCCAACTCCTCCCCAATGTTCAACCCATGTGGACTTTTGGTACGAAGATCAATGATAAATCTCGACTCTAATCTTCTCATTTGTAGCTCCCTGTCTCCTCCCTGGTCTTTCAAGGGGACTTGATCTAAACAGAAGAATTTTAGAAGATTGTGGTCACTGTTGTGCTTTAAAGCAAAGTGTCTCGCAACAGGGTAACTGGATTCATTGTGTTGGATAGCTCTTGCATGTTCCAGAATTCTTTTCTTTACTGGGTGGATTGAACTGCCTACGTAATGTAGTTTGCAGGGACATTCTAAACAATATACACAGAATGGACTTGCACATGTAAGGAATTTGTTAATTTTTCTTACTCTGCCTGTTATTGGTATTTCAAAAGAGGTTACATTTGTACTGCTCTGACAGGCTTTACAATTATGGCAAGGGAAAAACCCTGTCAAGTTCCTAAACTTCTTAAATATCTTTCGGTAAGACAAGGTCCTGGACTTACTATTTTTAAGTCATGACTGAAGTTTTGAATTAATACAGAATATGGAAATGACTCCCCCTTTCTCTTTATCTTTATCTAAAATCTCCCTTCAAAACCGATACACGTTTTTTCCATAAGATATCATATGTCTTATTAATTGTTGGATTATATTATTCTTTTGCGTGTTTTAGAATTCCTTCCTCACTATTTCTCTGTGATCTATAGAGGCTCAATTGTAAATCCTTTCAGTAGGCTAATCAAGTTTAAGGATCAAGTGGTGTGCACACCATGTTGTTGTAATCATGATGTATCACAAACCTGTGTTTTAAATTGTAAAAAGTTTTATATAATATGTGTATTTTTGTATATTTGTTTGTTGTAGCCCTGAAGAAGTCCTTCAGATGAAACGCGTTGGCTATGCTTTGTATGAAGATTTTGAATAAAAGCAAGAAAGAAAACTTTAAGTCCTACTGAATTGATTCTTTGATTATTGCTCTGACAACTATTGTCACTGTGTATTGTGTGGGGTGCTGAACCATTGTGTTGTATTGCAGAAGCGTTTTGGGCATTGCCCTTGGAAGTCTAGGGGTATATGACTTCAGGTTCTTGGCACCCACAACAAATAACTGGACCATAAAATATTGGACAAAGTGCAGTAATGTTTTGCCTTATACCCCTGTTCTAGTGTTTCTAAGTTCCGTATTCGTGGTGATCTTGGAATGGAGTCAAAATGACTATGTACAAGAGTGTCTTTTAAAGATCTGTTTCTTCTATATGTTATTTTGGGATGGGAAGACAGATCTTTGCCAATTATAACATCTGTTTTTAAGATATTCCAGTGTCTGCCCAGGATTCAATTGATCATTTGTGAGTCTCTGGAAAAGGTTGTAATGAAGAGAGGAGTTTTATCCTCATTTTCTCTTTTCCTGATCAAATCTTTCAATAAGCTGGATCTTGGGATGTAAGAGGCTTTGTCATATACTTTTTGCAGGGTTTCAGTTGAGTATCCCCTAGATTTAAACCTTCCTATTGATTCTTGTGAGGCCTCTTCAAATCCTTATCTAATGTGCAATTCATTTTTAAGCGTAACAGCTCCCTGTATGGTATACTGTTCTTCAAGGGTGCTGTATGACAGCTACTTGCTTCTAAGGTCGAGTTACCGGCAGTAGCTTTCCTGAAACAGGAGGTACAAATTTGGCCATCTTTAATGAATACTTTTAAATCCAAGAAGTCTACCTCCTGATTACTGATCATGCCACTCAAGTGTAGATTAACCGTATTTTTGTTTAGACATTGGATATATTTTTCTGCCTCGGTTTTAGAACCTTTCCAAAAGATAAACAGGTCATCAACATACCGGTACCACCCAATTACTGACAAGACCCATTTCTGGTTGTCGTCGGCCCAGGCCACCTGCTTCTCCCACCAGCCAACGAACAAGTTTGTGTAGCTGGGGGCGAAGCAGGTGCCCATCGCCGTCCCTCTCCTTTGCCTGTAATACTGTTTCTGGAACAAAAAGATGTTATTATGTAAGCAGAAATGAAAAAATTAAATCAACATGCTGTTATGTTTCATCATTTTCAAAGAGCGAGTTTTGAGGAAATACTGGGTTGCCTGTATGCCATGATTATGTGCTATACAGGTGTATAGTCCTGTTACATCCAATACTATCATCAACATGTCTGGTTCCCATGAGATATCCGAAATAATACCGATAAAATCAGAGGTGTCTCTTGTGTATGACGATAAAGTTTTAACATGTTCAATCCAAAAGAAGTCCAAGAATTGCGACATTTTTTCTGTTAAGCTGCCCTTGGAAGAAATTATGGGTCTTTCAGGTGGCAGAGTTGAATGTTTGTGGATATGTGGAAGATTATAAAATGTGGGGACAGTTGGTTGCTGACATGTCAAATATTTTAATTCATTTGTATCCAACATCCCCGTAGTATTCCCTGGTCATCAAAACGATGTTGCCGCCTTTGTCGGACGGTTTACATACAATATTGACATTGGATTTCAATTTATTAAGGGCTGTTCTTTGAGCCAGTGACAGGTTCCATTGTTTTGAATTTACACTTGAAGGTCCTTTCGTTCTTGTTTTCTGTAAGTCAATTTTGACTGCTTCTTCGAAAATGTCAATTGCATCATGTGGCATATTGGGGATGAATTTGGACGGAGGTTTACATTTTGTGACTGCTTTTGTTTGAGCTATCCCAAATTGTTCTGCTGTGTCAGCGATATCACTCATTTGCTGTTCAACGTCACTTGTTTGGCTTGCTATAGTTTGCAGCAGCTCCAAATCAACTAATTCAAGATCTATAGTTGTATCAATTTCCCCACTGTCGATATTACCACTCTGAGCATTGTTTAACTTATGGAATTTCTGTAATTTCAGTTTTCGTGTAAATAGGAACAGGTCTATTCTGGTTTGTGTATATTCAAATTTATTTGTCGGACAAAAAGTCAGTCCTTTCTTTAACACTTGCGCTTCCATTCTTGAAAGTTTACATGATGTCAAATTTATAATTGTTAAATCTTCAGTGGTATTCATCGACTGTTGCCTCTCTTGCTCCTGGTTTGCGTGGCCATTCCTCGGTTGCCTGAGGTGGAAGCCCCCTCTTCTTGTCTGCCTTGTCTTTGTCTTGCCTCTGGTGGTTTGCTTTGGTTCCTCGTTGTTGCGATTGGTCCATGAGTTGGAACTCCTCGCGAAAATGGTCTTGTGAGGTAACTGCTCCTGCTCCTCGAGTTACCGTTCCTTCATCACCTGATTGTTCAGATTCATTGATGTCTGATTCTGATGTCACGGCTTCTGGGATGGCTCTCTTAATTGCCCCACGTCTTAGTGCTTTTCTTGGGGCGTCAAATTATATATATATATATATATAATTGCTCTTGTGATGGATGCTGAAAGGCTGTACCTTTGAGAAAGTTCAAAGTTGAACAAAACGCGTCAGGAATTGCCTCGCAGAAATAAATGAATAAGGATTTTGCCTTGCTGAAATAAACAAATCAATTAACTCACCGCGGGAGTGCAGCTCGCTTCTTTCCCTGAGTGGAGAGAGTCTTTCTGATGTTATACCGGCTTGGTTCTGCCGAGAGTTTTGCACCACCAGAGAGAGCGCCATGCCTGCCCGAGAGAGAACCATCTTTGAAACTCGTGAAAACGAATAGGGTTCAGCAGCGCGCCACCGAAGACTGACTTCGGTAGGAACTCCATGCAACCTCGAAAATAGGGATGCGCAGGAGCTGCGGTGAGAAGAAATTAACTTTAATTTTACATGCATCACCCACCAGAGGGTTGAATTTTCAAAGGCATCACAAGTACCAGCATGCTTTATGAATGGAGCGACAGCTAGGGGTAAAAAAACCTATAAAAAAGTTTAGCAATTGCTGTTGTGATGGATGCTGAAAGGCTGTACCTTTGAGAAAGTTCAAAGTTGAACGAAACGCGTCAGGACTTGCCTCGCAGAAATAAATGAATAAGGATTTTGTCTTGCTGAAATAAACAAATCAATTAACTCACCGCGGGAGTGCAGCTCGCTTCTTTCCCTGAGTGGAGAGAGTCTTTCTGATGTTATACCGGCTGGGTTCTGCCGAGAGTTTTGCACCACCAGAGAGAGCGCCATGGCTGCCCGAGAGAGAACCATCTTTGAAACTCGTGAAAACGAATAGGGTTCAGCAGCGCGCCACTGAAGACTGGCTTCGGTAGGAACTCCATGCAGCCTTGAAAATAGGGATGCGCAGGAGCTGCGGTGAGAAGAAATTAACTTTAATTTTACATGCATCACCCACCGGAGGGTTGAATTTTCAAAGACACCACAAGTACCATCATGCTTTATGAATGGAGCGACCACTAGGGGTAAAAAAACCTATAAAAAAGTTTAGCAATTGCTGTTGTGATGGATGCTGAAAGGCTGTACCTTTGAGAAAGTTCAAAGTTGAACGAAACGCGTCAGGACTTGCCTCGCAGAAATAAATGAATAAGGATTTTGCCTTGCTGAAATAAACCAATCAATTAACTCACGCGGGAGTGCACATCGCTTCTTTCCCTGAGTGGAGAGAGTCTTTCTGATGTTATACCGGCTTGGTTCTGCCGAGAGTTTTGCACCACCAGAGAGAGCGCCATGGCTGCCCGAGAGAGAACCATCTTTGAAACTCGTGAAAACGAATAGGGTTCAGCAGCGCGCCACCGTAGACTGGCTTTGGTAGGAGCTCCATGCAACCTCAAAAATAGGGATGCGCAGGAGCTGCGGTGAGAAGAAATTAACTTTAATTTTACATGCATCACCCACCGGAGGGTTGAATTTTCATCATTTATTCAAATAGGAGCAGGCATTCCCAATTTTGATGGTTTTGAAGCTGTCTCTGAGGAAAGAGCATGAAGGCTCTGAAACGCGTCAGGCAGGAGAAAATGCGTCTCTTATTGCAGGGGCAGTCTTGAAGAAGATTATCACACGGCGCTTCCCGCCATGAAGAGTTCACTCCGCCCTCCTGAGATGCTGAGGGATCGTCTTTCCTGAACTCTTCAGGGATTGTGTGACGGCACAGCCAGCATGTAATTGCGGAACAGGACTTGCCATTTTGAGGCCCACTGGAGGGCTGACATTGTACCTTAAAACCGTTTCAAATGCATACAAACCTACTGGAAGATATGAATTAATAGGAAAGACACTGCAAGTCCCAGCGTACACTATTGTGAAAAGGCCCAGCGGAGGCCACGTGATGATAATGTAATATGTGACATCATCAGCAGTGGATTGCGGGAGCGCGAGTTATAGTTAATACAAGTAACTATAACGGGGGAATTTCAATGGTTTTATACGAGTGAAATGTCTAGCTGACTATAACACCCCTAAAACCTATGGTTTTTTCAGTGAATTTCTAAGGTTTTTTGTATGCTAATTCCTAACTATAACTTGTCTGAAACCTATGGTTTTTTCAGTGAATTTTTAAGGTTTTTTAAATGCTAATTCCTAACTATAACATGTCTGAGACCTATGATTTTTTTCAGTGAATATATATATATATATATATATATATATATATATATATATATATATATATATATATATATATATATATATATATATATATATATATATATATTACCTACTGGCTATCGCCAGTAGGTATATATAGTTAGGATTATTTGTCTATGGAACTTTTGAAAATTCTATGTCTAATAACTTTGGCGTTTGTGGACGGAATCGGCTGAAAATTTCAGGAAAATGGCACATTTTGTTTCTGAGCAGCCCCCGAAAATTTGGGGGGGTTTCGTCAAGGGGGGGCCGAGAAAAAAGGGGGGTCCCAAAACGCGTTTTTCCCATGTTAATTTCCATAGGGCCTTTGGCCTCACTTTTAGCTCGAACGGCTGAATGGATTTGCACAAAACTTGGCAAAATTGTAGGGACTGTTAGCCCGATGTGCCTTTGCTAGGTCTCAATATATGTGCTCCAGTGGATTTTGAGAAATTAACGTTCAAAACAAGATATATATCTGTAACAGCGCTCCGGGCTGCGCTCCGGTCCGCTTACTTTTCGCGAAACGGAACTTTGCGCGCAGAAAGCTGATTGGCTCTCCGGTGTCTGTCAACATTCTAAACAGTCCGGAGCGGCCGCCATCTTATCTCTCGGTAGGATCGAGAGAGAAGAAGAGGTGAAAAACGAAGGGGGAATTTAATGAAAGGGGGCAAGGTATACCTCTCTTGACCCCCTAGGAATGATGTTGGGGTTATTAAAGGGTCCCGTGGGGAAAATAAAAAAATATATATTTTTCACGGTAGAAGCGCTTCCCGGGCCGCGAACTGGGCCGCAAACTGGTAGCGAAACGGGAATTCGCCATTTTGTGTTTCGTTTTAATTAAATTACTAGGTATAAGGGGGTGCGGGAGACGTATCCTGACCCCTTATGTTTTCTGAGGGTGGCTGAGGAGGCTCATATATGTTGATACATGTCTTCCAGCGGCTGTGCGTGAGCTTTTTTTTTTTTTTGCTGCGTGACGTCTGTTAACGTTCGATTCGATGGAAATCAGGAAGCGTTGACCGCCATTTTGACACTGCGAGTAAATATTTTGTTATAAATGAATCCTTATTGATAAACATTGTCTGCGCCATCTTGCCTTTTTGTGAAATGCCACAATTTTGTCGTGCACGGCAGCCATTTTAGATAGCTTGACCAGACCCACTCTCTGCACGCTGTCGATTCTCAGCACGGCTCCCCACCCTCGCAAGCATCTCCCCCACGCACTGGTCACCCCCGCTCTCTCTCTCATGCATGGGCCATATACTTCTCCCCATCTGCGCTGCTCTTCCCTGAGAATCACACCCTGTGCCCGCCCGACACCTCCCTTTCACCCTATTCACTACCGCACCCTCTGACACTCCTCTTCCTCTGTGTCCGATTGTCCAGGCCGGACCCAGGCTATCACCTAGCCCTGCGGATGTAGTTTATGGCCCCAGCTGTAGAGAATCCAGACATACCAACCCTCCCGATTCAGGCGTGAGACTACTGATTTCAGTGCTAGTCTCCCGCCTCCCGATTTCTGCAAGCAAAAACCCGGGGGCATATTACCAACAACTAGCGATAATTTTTGTCTCTAACTTGTTTAGAGACAAAAATTATCGCCGCACATCGGCGATTTTTATCGCAGATAAACCTTGCTATTAGCAAGGTTTATCGCAAATGCGATAAAAAACGGCCGCAATGCATGAATATCGCTGAAAAGTCAGCGATATTCATGCATTATCGAGCAAATGCTCTGAGCCATGTTATCCACCTCCCATTGGATAACATGGCTAAGAACTGCTCAGGTCAGGTGTTAGCTTTTGGAGATATTCGCGCTTAGCGCGAATATCTCCAAAAGTTGGTAATAGGAGATAGCGATGTTAGGGACTGTTTCCAGTCGGTAACATCTTGGCACGCCCACTTTGCATGTCATTAGTGATAAATATCACTGACATGCAAAGCGGGGCCCAAGATGGTCGCTATCTCCTTTTAGCTGTCACTAACTGGTGTTAGCGACAGCTTGGTAATAGGGAGATAATTTTATCTCCGCTTTCTTGGCTTTTAAAGCCAAAAAAGCGGAGATAAACCCCTTGATAATATGCCCCACGATTCCTCGGGGGTTTCAGCTGACAGGGCTTGGTATTGTGTTACGTGGTAATTTTTCCAGGAAACGTCAGAGGGTCGATGCAGGGGTTCTAGAAGGGGTGATAAACCATTTAAGCCTCATGAACAAGCGCATGGTCTTTTAATGATCTGTGAAGTACTCGGGGCGGCGGTGTGTGTGTGTCCTCTTTCAGGAGCGGGCGGGGGGGGGGCACTGCCAGCAACTTGCCAGGCCAGGCAGTGTTCAACACTTGCATCACCCTTTCTCTGCCTGCTATTGCGCTCCATGCTTCGGAAAGGTAAGAAAAAGAACGTGCATTTGAGTTTGAAATGTCCGATCCTGTAGCAGTACACTTGCAAAGCCCACACATGACAATAACCCGATTCAAGGCCCCATTCACCCGATTTTTAAAAAATATATAGCACTCCAATAAAGTGGGATTATAAAACTTTATTAACTTTTAAATATAACGAACGGAACAAAAACTGTAACAAACATTTAAACATTTTTGACAAAAAAAGCAACAATGGTCAGAAGCTGTCTTTTGTGCGAATAGTCCCAAGGCAGCACAACGTGCTGAGTTCTGGACGGCACCCAGGTGATGTCACCTGGGTGCCGCACTGGTTTTTGGGATCCTACAATGCAGCAAAGAAAAACAGCGTGGGGCGTCCCGGGTGGTGCGGAGGAGGCCTCGTCAGTAGCGGTCTGTTGTGCGAATAGTTCCAAGGCAGCAGAACGCGCTGAGATGTTGATGGCACCCAGGTGATGTCCAGTAAACTGCTGCACTGGTTTTGGTATCCTACAATGCTGCTCCGAAAATTGGCGTGGGGCGGCCCGGGGGGGGGGGGCGTGGGGGAGGCGGCGTGAACGGGCCTCCCCAGGTGGCGGCCATCCAGCTGAGTTGCGCCCGCTCTTGCGGCTACAGCGTCTCGCTCACCATGTTGTTGATTTGCTCCCACTCTTGCAGTGCAGCGATAGGCGGCTGCCACATGACTCTTAAAATGGCGGACGGCTCTTCGGTTTTGGGCCTGGTCCACTAAAATGGCCCTGGGACACCTTGGAACTCGGACGCTTGCCTGCTAGGGCTTGGGCTCCATTCTCGAAAGCGTCCCCTCAGCCGTGAAGATTCTACAAAAGTCTTGGGGGCCCTCGACTCCTGCAGGCTTCCGGTGGGGAGCGGCTGCCATGATTGCTCGCGGAATGACCACGACGGAGCCACGAGATGGTGGTGCTCTCATGCTGACGCCAGCTTCAGTCTGAATCATTCAGAATCAAGGTGGGGCTTTCATCGTTTGGGAAAAAAAAATGTTCTAAACCAATGAAAAGTGTTATTTTTAGGTCATATGACCAAGCCTTCCATCTTTAGGAAACCAAAAGTAAAATGAACCAATGAAAAGTTTTATAAACAAGTCACATGACCTGTTATGCGGCATAGGGCTACAAAAAGCGTAGAAAATCCGTTGGCACGTGAGGCGGCGTCAGTAGCGGACCGATGTGCGAATAGGCCGAAGGCAGCACAACGCGCCGAGATCCGGATGGCACCGAGTTAGTGTCCAGCAAGTTGCTGCACTGGTGTGGCTATCCTACAATGCTGCGCCGAAAGTCGGCGTGGGGCGCCCCGTTGGCCTGTGAGGTCGCGTCAGTCAGTGGGGGCTGTGCGTCTCCCCCAAGATGGAGGCTCCTCGGCTGCAGTGCGGCGCCCCTTAGCGTTTCACTCGCCGTCCAACTGAGTTGCGTCCGCACTTGCGGCTACAGTAGGCCAAAGGCAGCACAACGCGCCGAGATCCGGATGGCACCGAGGTGGTGTCCAGCAAATTGCCGCACTGGTGTGGCCATCCTACAATGCTGCGCCGAAAGACGGCGTGTCCAGCTGAGTTGCGGTCACTCTTGCGGTACAGTGACTCGAACGCGCAGAGATCCGGATGGCACCGAGGTGGTGTCCAGCAAATTGCCGCACTGGTGTGGCCATCCTACAATGCTGCGCCGAAAGACGGCGTGTCCAGCTGAGTTGCGGTCACTCTTGCGGTACAGTGACTCGAACGCGCCGAGATCCGGATGGCACCGAGGTGGTGTCCAGCAAGTTGCCGCACTGGTGTGGCCATCCTACAATGCTGCGCCGAAAGACGGCGTGTCCAGCTGAGTTCCGGTCACTCTTGCGGTACAGTGACTCGAACGCGCCGAGATCCGGATGGCACCGAGGTGGTGTCCAGCAAGTTGCCGCACTGGTGTGGCCATCCTACAATGCTGCGCCGAAAGTCGGCGTGGAGTGCCCCGTTGGCTTATGAGGTGATGTCAATAGTGGACCGATGTGTGAATAGGTCGGAACCAGCACAAGGCGCCAAGATCCGAATGGCAAGTCCTGGATGTTCAGTGCCATAGTTGAGAGTTCTGAGCAGTGCTTGTAAGACTGTCTGAAGCTTATTTGCACCTGCTGCAGCTTCACTATTGCCCTGGTGTGGCCAAAGGTCGCACATGACATAGGCGGCCGGCTCCCGAGGTCCGACGGAACTTTTTTCCTTTTCCTTTTTGCTTCTTGTCCCACAATCCGTTTCATCTGAAGACATGACCAGGTCCCTGAATGTGTGCAGGGGGACGTTATTGATTGAATCAAAATGGCGGCTTGACACAAAGCTGACTCAAGCGTTGCTGTTGATGCTATACAGACAAAAATTGGTTTTCAGTTTGTACATTCTTCAGGATTTTTTTTTCCATCCAAGGCTGATTGAGAGTTTGTAGAAAAATGGCTTCAGATTTTCCACATACTACTCTTCAACATTCTTCCTAAATGTAACAATGTGAGACTCACTAGGAGAACGGCTGTTTATGTTTCCTTTCAAAATGCTGCCAACAATATTTTCTGAATGGAAGACACCATCTTGTAGCATAAAGGGCCGAAAGGGGTTCTGGTCTGGCCGATTGTTGGTGGAGACATTTTGACTATATCTTGGACCTGCCCAGCCTCGCCCAAAATGGCGCCGGTATAAATGGGACTCGTAACTCATTGTTGTGTACTGGTTGAACAACCTTGATATCACGAGATATGAATGCAGTTTTGATGCTCATGGCGGGCGGGGACGAGAATTGATTGAATATTTCGACATCCCTATTGATATTAAGTTCTGATGTGTTATTGATTACTGTACTATTGAAAGTTCGAATTTCAGTTTGCTCCGTGGCCGGCCCACGTGGTTATAGGCCCGTATTTGTATGCTGACATTTTCACAATAAAGGTTTTTAAAACAAAACATGGTAGTAGTATTTACATTGGTAAAGTTTTTACTTTTAGTCACTGTTTTCGAATCAGTAAAAGGCAAGTGAAATAAAGCAGTCCAATTACATGACGGATAAAAGGTATAATATGTAGGAACGCAGTAAAGATAAATGGTCAAGGGCAGTTGTGTTTTCCTCTCCTGCAACATAAAGTGATCGATAAGAATCTGATAATCAGGCGTATCGGCGACTAAGACAGCAGGCCGAGTCTCTTTTACTCAATGGCTCCATCATGGAACGAAGAAACGCCCTTTTTCTCGAAAAAGGAATATATTTTACTTGCAGGACAGTTGTAAATTTTCCGGGAAAGTACATTAGCCTGGAATATTATAACATATATGTTATAAAAAAAAAAGTTCGAAACCAATAAAAAGCGTAATTTTTAGGTCATATGACCAAGCTTTTCATCATTAAAATAACAAAAGTAAAATGAACCAATGAAAAGTTTTATTAACAAGTCACATGACCTGTTATGCTTACGTTACGCGCTGCGCGCTGTGCCCCGGATCACTTCCGGGTGCGCTAACGCGGCGTGTCATATAACGCATTACGCGACAACGTAGGTCAAGAATATAGTCAAAATGTCTCCACCAACCAGCGTTCGGAACACAACCCCTTTCAGCAGTCCAAAAAGTTCTGTTAAATGACAACAGAGGGGACAGGCAACAAGAACCATCAGTCAAAGAGGGGAGGGCAAGTTCTTCTCTACCGGGTCATGTTGGGGCGCTACCGGAACTGATCGAATTGGTAGTCTACAGTGTTTCTGGATGTTTCAGACTAAAGCTGGCGTCAGCATGAGAGCACTACCATCTCGTAGCTCCGTCGTGGCCATTCCACGAGCAGACATGGCAGCCGCTCCCCACCAGAAGCCTGCGGGAGTCGGGGGGCCCCCAAGACTTTTGTAGAATCTTCACGGCTGAGGGAACGCTTTCGAGAATGGGACCCAAGCCCTATCAGGGAAGCGTCCGAGTTCCAAGGTGTCCCAGGGCCATTTTAGTGGACCAGGCCCAAAACCGAAGAGCCGGCCGCCATTTTGAGAGTCCTGTGGCACCCGCCTATCGCTGCACCGCAAGAGCGGGAGCAACTCAACTACATGGTGAGCGAGACGCTGTAGTCGCAAGAGCGGGCGGTAAACAGCTGAATGGCGGAAGAGGCACAGTGTAGCAAAAGCGGGCGGAATGGCAACTAAAACGGTAAAGGGGCGCCCCACTACAGCGTGTCTTCAGGTCAAACGGATTGTGGGACAAAGTCCAGAATAGAAGAGTCATCAAAAGGCAAAAAGTTCCGCCGGACCCCGGGAGCCGGCCGCCTATGTCGGGGGCGATCTCAGGCTACACCAGTGCTATAAGACTTGGGGAGGGGGTCGGAGCCAAGCGTCTTCTCCGAGTCCGTCAAGCTGTTTAGGGAGGTACCATATAACATTGTTTTCAAATGCAGTCAGGTCCACAAACGACCCTCACTTACTTTGAGAATAGTGAAGCTGCAGTAGGTGGAAATAAGCTTCAGACAGTCTTACAAGCACTGCTTTTCTAAACATTTTTTGATTTTTTTGTATTTTTGCACAGTTTTATATATTTTTTTTGTTTTTGATGGAGGGGAAACAACAAAGCACAGGCTTTGAAAAAGGCTCAAACTCAGAACTCTGAACTATGGCACCCAACATCCAGGACTTGCCATCCGGATCTTGGCACCTTGTGCTGCTTCCGACCTATTCACACATCGGTCCACTACTGACATCATCTCATAAACCAACGTAATGTAAATAGTTATTTAATAAAATGTTTTACCCTGTTTCTTTGCTGGTGTGTTGTCTATATTTTTAATATTTGCATAGGGTTTGTCGTTATTTTGGGCGGGGTGGGTGACGGAGCCGAGCTGTCTTGCAGCCCTCATGGTGTGGAGCTCAGTTCATCTCACTATTTTCGTATTTCTCATGAAGGGTTGCTCCTAATATTTCTATTTTAGCGAGGTCAAAAAGAGATCCAATTAGTGGCCTACTGATTTTGCTCGATTACTTTTATTTTTTAACACGATTTTTCACGATTTTTCACTATCTGCAAAGACTAAACAGAGTATTGCGACTTTGTGCTTGTTTGTAAATAGAGAATGAACCAAAGAGAATCAATTGTAAAACAATAAATACTTGGATAATAATCAATCAAATGGAGAGACAAGCAGGCACGACGGATTACAACGGGGGTAAAGGCCTGCGTTAACTACTCTTCACTATCTGCAAAGAGAGTGTACTACTAAGAGAAAAGAGAGGGGGGGGGGGCAGCGTTCAAAGCACATCAGCGTGCATAAACACGAAAAAGTTTTTACCTATCACGTACTTGACATTTTACAGCTTTTGATATTTGCTATTAAAAAACCAATGAAATTCACTGAAAAAACCATAGGTTATAGGCCATATATAGTTAGGAATTTGCATTTACAAAACCTTGAAAATTCAATGAAAAAACCATTGGTTATAGAACATATATAGTTAGGAATTTGCATTTACAAAACCTTATTTTACTCGCATAAAACCATTGAAATTCCATATATAGTTAGATGCGCTAACTATATATCGCGCACCCGCAATCCACTGCTGATGATGTCACATATTACATCATTCATGACATGGTCAGTGACATCACTGATGACATCACTGATGACATCTCAAATGACATCACTGATGACATCACCGATGACATATCAAATGACATCACTGATGATATCATTCATGTGATAATACGATGAACCTCTTCAGACTCTAATATAACCTTAGATACAATCAGTGTAAACAGACACTCACAGACTGTCACTCATTCATGGAGTTACTCACACAACTAGTCAGTCATGCAAACAATCAATCACACCTCCATTTCCTCAACTATACAGTTATACAAACTTTACGTATTCAAACATATACTAACACATATTTTCTCTCTTATACAATCACTGATACAAGTTGTCAATGATCCATGCAACCACTGACACATTCACTAGCTCTTATACAGTTATTTATATATGTCAACTCTCACATGTACTGTGTTTTACATATGTACTTACTTTGACATGTAGCACTGAGATATCCATTCACTCACCAATACACTCATGCACACAGTCAACCACCCATACAGCTGTTTCCACATGCAATTTTGAACCCATACATCTAGTGAATCAGCTGTTCACACATCTATGCACAGAGTCACACACCTCCCAGCCACTCACACACATACTCAGTCTCCCATACAAATACTTGGGCAACCAATCAATAACCCATATAGTTACTCATATAGCTACTGATCAACACATGCAGCAGTTTACAGAACAACAGATATAATGATGCACAAATTAATACAGTTTAATCACTAACCCATGCACTCAGTGAGACACATCTAATCACTCCCTCATACAATCAGTCATGCACCTACTAAATCCTTCATTCAGACATTTATACATCCACTCATTCTTCAATATGTAAGACATATTTTAACTTTAAAGAAACATACAGTCACTGGATGTTGTCATCAGTGATGTCATTTGAGATGTCATCAGTGATGTCATCAGTGATGTCACTGACCATGTCATGAATGATGTAATATGTGACATCATCAGCAGTGGATTGCGGGTGCGCGATATATAGTTAGCGCATCTAACTATATATGGAATTTCAATGGTTTTATGCGAGTAAAATAAGGTTTTGTAAATGCAAATTCCTAACTATATATGTTCTATAACCAATGGTTTTTTCATTGAATATATATATATATATATATATATATATATATATATATATATATATATATATATATATATACGTGGAGCGAAGCGCGTCATGGAGGGCACTAGTCCCATTGATTTTTATGCTGATTTCTAAATAAAATTTCCACTGCTCACCACGAAGAATGATGTGGAGGTCGTTGATTGCATAGGGAGCGAGTACGAGGTCCTTGCCTGGCTGTTACCGTTCCAGTGATTCGGACGAACAGGACTTTTGTTTGGTATATATATATATAGCACTCGCTAAAAGGAACAGTACAGTACCATCATGTTGGCATGAGTATTTTATATACTGGGTGCATGAATGCTATTGAGCATGAAAGGCAAAAGCCCGGTACAGACTCACGGATACCCACCTGATGCATGCTGGGACCCGCGAGCTGCGGGACCAAGTCCACTTGGAAACAATTAAGGACACACCTACCTAAGAAGAAGGGGAAGTAACGCCGAAACGCGCCAGGACTATTTAAAGTGTGTCCCTTGCTGCTTTGCTCGAGACTAATAAAGTCGGCTCCCTGCTGTAAGAGGAAGTTGGGCTCTGTTGTATTTTGTGAGGAACTTAACGGCAGGATCTCCATTCCTACTTTCTAGAGCCCGCCCTGCAGGGTCATAGCCCCCGGTAAATGAAACTCTTTTTGGTAATTTTGATGGAGGGGGAGGACCCGCTTGCAACGATGCCAGCTGCACTTGGATTTCCTTGGCTATGTGGTATTCGTTGGGAGAAAGGGAGAGGAGAAGGACGTTTTCCTTTCTCCTGCAACTTCGCTGCTGGAGCGCTTAATTTTGGGAACACTGCAGCGAACGCTTAAGCACTTGGCAACATAACTGAAAAGCACTCGCTAAAAGGAACAATGCAGTACCATCATGTTGGCATGAGTATTTTATATACTGGGTGCATGAACGCTATTGAGCATGAAAGGCAAAAGCCCGGTACAGACTTACGGATACCCACCTGGTGCATGCTGGGACCCGCAGTTCAGCGAGCTGCGGGACCAAGTCCACTTGGAAACAATTAAGGACACATCCACCTAAGAAGAAGGCGGAGTAATGCTGAAACGCGTCAGGACTATTTAAAGTGTGTCCCTTGTTGCTTTGCTCGAGACTAATAAAGTCAGCTTCCTGCTGTAAGACGAAGTTGGGCTCTGTTGTATTTTGTGAGGTACTTAACGGCAGGATCTCCATTCCTGCTTTCTAGAGTCCGCCTTGCAGGGTCATAGCCCCCGGTAAATGGAACTCTTTTTGGTAATTTTGATGGAGGGGGAGGACCCTCTTGCAACGATGCCAGCCGCACTTTGATTTCCTTGGCTATGTGGTATTCGTTTGGAGAAAGGGAGAGGAGAAGGGCGTTTTCCTTTCTCCTGCAACTTTGCTGCTGGAGCGCTTAATTTTGGGAACACTGCAGCGAACGCTTAAGCACTTGGCAACATAATTGAAAAGCACTGGCTAAAAGAAACAATGCAGTACCATCATGTTGGCATGAGTATTTTATATACTGGGTGCATGAACGCTTTCGAGCGTGAAAGGCAAAAGCCCGGTACAGTCTCACGGATACCCACCTGGTGCATGCTGGGACCCGCAGTTCAGCAAGCTGCGGGACCAAGTCCACTTGGAAACAATTAAGGACACACCCACCTAAGAAGAAGGCAGAGTAAGGCCAAAACGTGTCAGGACTATTTAAAGTGTGGCCCTTGCTGCTTTGCTCGAGACTAATAAAGTCGGCTTCCTGCTGTTAGACGAAGTTGGGCTCTGTTGTATTTTGTGAGGAACTTAACGGCAGGATCTCCATTCCTGCTTTCTAGAGCCCGCCCTGCAGGGTCATAGCTCCCGGTATATGGAACTCTTTTTGGTAATTTTGATGGAGGGGGAGGACCTGCTTGCAACGATGCCAGCCGCACTTGGATTTCCTTGGCTATGTGGTATTCGTTTGGAGAAAGGGAGAGGAGATGGGTGTTTTCCTTTCTCCTGCAACTTCGCTGCTGGAGTGCTTAATTTTGGGAACACTGCAGCAAACGCTTAAGCACTTGACAACATAATTGAAAAGCACTCGCTAAAAGGAACAATGCAGTACCATCATGTTGGCATGAGTATTTAATATACTGGGTGCATGAATGCTATTGAGCATGAAAGGCAAAAGCCCGGTACAGACTCACGGATACCCACCTGGTGCATGCTGGGATTAGCAGTTCAAGCAAGCTACGGGACCAAGTCCACTTGGAAACAATTAAGGACACACCCACCTAAGAAGAAGGCGGAGTAAAGCTGAAACGCATCAGGACTATTTAAAATGTGTCCCTTGCTGCTTTGCTTGAGACTAATAAAGTTGGCTTCCTGCTGCAAGACGAAGTTGGGCTCTGTTGTATTTTGTGAGGAACTTAACAGCAGGATCTCCATTTCTGCTTACTAGAGCCCGGCCTGCAGGGTCATAGCTCCCGGTAAATGGAACTCTTTTTGGTAATTTTGATGGAGGGGGAGGACCCGCTTGCAACGATGCCAGCCGCACTTGGATTTCCTTGGCTATGTGGTATTCGTTTGGAGAAAGGGAGATGAGAAGGGCGTTTTCCTGGTTCCTGCAAGTTCGCTGCTGGAGCGCTTAATTTTGGGAACACTGCAGCGAACGCTTAAGCACTTGGCAACATAACTGAAAAGCACTCGCTAAAAGGAACACTGCAGTACCATCATGTTGGCATGTGTATTTTATATACTGGGTGCATGAACGCTATTGAGCATGAAAGGCAAAAGCCCGGTACAGACTCACGGATACCCACCTGGTACATGCTGGGACCCGTAGTTCAGCAAGCTGCGGGACCAAGTCCACTTGGAAATAATTAAGGACACACCCACCTAAGAAGAAGGCGGAGTAACGCCGAAAAGCGTCAGGACTATTTAAAGTATGTCCCATGCTGCTTTGCTCGAGACTAATAAAGTTGGCTTTCTGCTGTAAGACGAAGTTGGGCTCTGTTGTATTTTGTGAGGAACTTAACGGCAGGATCTCCATTCCTGCTTTCTAGAGCCCGCCCTGCAGGGTCATAGCCCCCGGTAAATTGAACTCTTTTTGGATATATAAGAAACGCACAAAGAAATTGGGTCCGCGTTGTCTATCTGAGTCCGTGGTTTGCTGACTGGATTCTGCAAGGATAGAGTACTGGAATATTTTGGTGTCAATTTGCTTCTTTGACACGAGCGGATAACCCCTCCTTGTTCTGGGCGTTGCGGCATTGGAAGCAGCTGGTCTCGTCTCGGCGGGACGTACTCATTTGCTCTGGTGAGGAGCGATCCGCACGGAAGCCCCTGGATACCGTGGAGAAGTTCCTGCCTGTGGTGACGGAATTGAGGTGGCCGGAGTGTTTGAATCTGAGCTACCTGAAGATATCTGGTGAGGTAGAAACATATCGGACTATTCAGTTAGGAGAGTGCTGGGTGTGGAGTGACAACTATGATTTAAAACTCCCACTGTTTAAATTTCAATCGCCCGTTATTGCATCATGGCCGCGGAGGCGTTACGTAGCCGAGAAGAGGCGGCGATCGACATCTTTGATGATTCCCCGGCTGGGGGGTCAACTGTGACGGTGCAGGAACAGAACACTGCACCTTCAGTGAATACTAGCGTGAGAGACTTATTCAGGCGCCTGGAGAAATTGATGCGTGCCGAGCAGTCCAAGTGGTGGGAGGAGAAGTCATTAACTCGCTACTTGGAAGTGGGCAGGGTTCCCAGAGGGTTGCGGATTACTCTAGCGCCTAGCTATGAGAACCCTGACCCCGCCATGCTTGGAGAATGGGCGGATGCTAATCTCGAATCATCAGCTAAGTTGATAAGAATACTGGTGAAATATGCAGCGAGTGACAGACTGAAACTACAAGCACAAATTGATGCATTACATGTAGAAATAGCTGCTATTGAAGAAACTGAAAATATCAAAAAAATGAGAGAGGATATGCTGACCAGACTGCGAAAGGATGAGGATGCGATAAAAAAGCGCAAAGCTTTTAAATTTAATAGAGATAAACTTGATTATCAAAATGGTAATGTCTTCACATTTGCCCGAAGGTACGGCGCTGCTAAAAATAAAAGCAACATTGCCACTCAGCGCAAAAAGCAAGGTACCGCAAGTGACAGCACACCCTCGCTCACTTCTACTTCTGAACAAAGTGTTGTCAGTGGAAGTGAAAACGAAGAGGAAAGCGGTCCATCTAACCAGCCAAAAGAAGGAGTTTTAATTATGTCCCGGGCAGAGGAAATGAATGTACTTTGCCAAGACTGGAGAGACAAGCTAAGACCGCGGAAGAAACCGCAGCAACAAAAAGGCGCGCAAACGCCAAGCGGGGGGCCAGGAGGCAGCGCAACAGGCAACACAAACAGAAGCAAGCCTCCGAAAAAAACAACAAAGGGCAGATAGAACCGAAAATGAATTTTGAAGAAACTGCTAACACTGTTATCAATCTTTCTGACATCGCATTAAATAAAGCTGAATGTCAGATACTTTCTCTTGGCCTTTCTTTCAATCCTGAAAGCAATTTTAATTATTCTGAAACCCGAATGGACGTGTTTCGATTTATTCGGAAATTAAAATTGCAAAAATGTCACAAAACAAAGACAAATAAGGACAGCACTAAGACTCCTCAATATTCAACCAGTCCACCTTTGATTTCTGCCGGTGATGTGAACCTATTCTTTGACTTACAGCAACTCCAGGAAGAACAAACTGAACCCACTGATGCTTTGGGGTTGGAAGGTATGGATTTTGGTTGTACTATTAAAACCCCATTTAAACCAAAATCGATTTTTCTGCCAATAATGATGCATGATAACTTAGATCGTTTTCATGAACTGGTTGCCTCGGATTTGAAGGATCTTTACAGAGTCACTAATCAATATAACACTAAAATGAATGGTAAACAAAGGTGCTACATAGAACTGATGAAAAAGTTACAGGCCAGTGAGGACCTTGTTATAAAACACTCTGACAAGGGGGGCAACATTGTTCCCTGGCCTAGACTCATGTATATGGACGAGGCATACAGCCAACTAAATGATGTTTCTTGTTACAAACGTAGTAATCTACAAATAATGAAGTCATCTTGGTTGGATTATTATGGCAAATTACTAGCTTGGAAAAGTAGTGGATTAATCAGCAATGATGAATACCTTTTTTTGCACAATGATTACCCTACTGTACCTTCGATATATTTTCTTCCCAAGGTGCATAAGAATATGGAAAAACCTCCTGGTAGGCCCATAATCTCGGGTATTGGGAGTTTAACTGAAAACACCTCCAAATACGTAGATTTTTTCTTACAAGAATGGGTGCTCACATTACCATCCTATGTTAGGGACACCTCTGATTTCTTGAGAAAAATCAGTGACAACAATTGGTCTGATGATTTGATCTTTATTACCATGGATGTTACATCCCTCTACACTTCTATCAGTCATCGGGATGGAATCAGGGCGATTGAATATTATCTTAATCGTAGACCTGCATGCTTTTCTCTCCACAATAAGATGTTGGTGGATATGGTTAAAATATGTTTGGAACATAACTATTTTACTTTTGACAACACCATTTTCCAGCAAATAAGGGGGGTAGCAATGGGGGCCTGCTTCTCCCCCAGCTACGCCTGCCTTCATATGGGCTGGTGGGAGGAGCAGGTCCTGAAAAGAGAACATGAAACCATCTTAAAAGCACATGTCCCCCTTTGGCTGAGGTAAATTGATGACCTCTTCATTTTGTGGAGAGGGTCAGAGGAAGTAGCCAGGGAATTCATTGACAGTTTGAATGACAATCTACTGAACTTGCGGTTTACTGCTCATATGAGCAAGACCTCTGTAGTCTTCTTAGATGTTGAAGTATATATTAATAATAACAGCATATGTACTAGACTACATCGCAAGCCTACTGCTGGAAACTCGGTTCTCCATGCCTCTAGCCACCATCCCCGACACTTGATCAACAGCATCCCCTATGGGGAGATGCTGCGGATCAAACGCATATGCAGTGATGAGGAGGAATGTAAACTGGCACAGATGAGTTGTAAAGAACGGTTCCTTCGAAGGGGATATAGTCCTGCGATTATAGAGAAAGCCATCCACAAAACTGAGTCTCTGAATCGTGAGAGTGCCTTATCCCCCAGAATCCCTGCCACGGCCAGTGGTGCCAGTAAAAAGGTGAGGGTCATTGTCACCTATAATAAACAACAGGCGGCCATTAGAAAAATTCTCAGAAGGCATTGGGATCTATTGCTGAAGGACCCCGTTATAGGCAATGACTTACTTAGGGACAACCCTACCCCTCAAATAACTTTTCGTAAAGCCAGATCCATGGGTAATAGCCTTGACAAACGTAATCCTGAAATCAGTCCTCCCACCAACTGGCTTTCCAAACAGAAGGGCTTTTTCAAATGTTTTCATTGTAAAGCTTGCAAGCATGCCAAAAATGTTAAGGAATACAATACTCCTTTCTTGCCCCAACCGGTTAAAATCAAACGACGCATTACATGTAAAACTGAATACGTTGTTTACGTGTTGGAATGCCCTTGGGCATTGCGTTACATTTGGCAGTACTAAGCTACCCGTGCACATGAGGATCCTCCAACACCTCCGGGCCATTAACAACAAGGACCAAACATACCCGGTAGCACGGCATTTCGAAGCCAAACATGGCAGCGATAATAATCTGCTTCAGTACTTTGCCATTGATTGTATACCTTCATCGCGCAAGGGGGGCAACAGGGACAGTGCCTTGAGAGTGTTGGAGACCAGATACATCTTGGAATTAAATTCCAAAGTTCCAAATGGTCTTAACACAACGGAGGACTTATACACATGTATATAAATCTTGCCTCACTGGCCTTGGAGTGATAGAAAGTTAGTTTGGTCAGCTTTGCATTGCTTAAGTGATTTGGGAAGTTTGTTTGGAAAAGTATACTGCTAAGGCATTGCTCATACTCTCCATTTACTTATTACACAATGCCTATACATGTCTCTCTACATATACATCTGCGCTAAACTATGTATCTAAGCATTGTCTTTTTTAAACTCACGTAACACATTGGTGGTTATTAGTTACAATCAAATATAGTACTCTTGATTGGATTTTATTTTCATTTTTTCACTGATTCACTGTTAATTTATCACGTAATTTCTCGCCTAAATATTTCAGGCAGCTGATAAAATCGATCATTAAATTCTAGGATCTTGATGCCTAATTTTGTTTAAGTGCTCGCCCACTTGGGCAGTATTAATGTAAACAGCATATTACAGACTGCGGAAGGACGCACGTATAGTGTGTGACCAGTGGTTTTGCTACATATTAGGATTATGTGGTTTGTGTTCCGTAAATGAATTGAGGAGCCATGCACTAAAAATGTCTTTATTTATTGTAAGATATATATATATTTTTTTACTGAGATGTATATATATATTTTTTTACTAATATGAAAGTGTACATTTATGAAATAATCTGTAAATATGTGTGATTTTAACTTGTACATTCCACTGGAGTTTCCATATATTCCATTTGCAGTCTGTTGTATATACATTGTGCGTTACATAGTCTGTTTTTCAGTTCTATTTTTGTAATGTCACAGCTGTTTACAATTTTGTGTTACCTTGCACTTTAAATTTGGCATTGGTCCGTGAGTAACGCGTCATGTGATCAAGGTCCAGGTCGGACCGAAACGCGTCATGGCGGCATACTGATGCAGGGCGGAAAAAACTTTAAATAAATAAGAAACGCACGAAGAAATTGGGTCCGCGTTGTCTATCTGAGTCCGTGGTTTGCTGACTGGATTCTGCAAGGATAGAGTACTGGAATATATATATATATATATATATATATATATATATATATATATATATATATATATATATATATATATATTACCTACTGGCGATAGCCAGTAGGTATATATAGTTAGGATTTTTTTCCTATGGGATTTCTGAAAATTCTATGTCAAATAACTTTGGCGTTTGAGGACAGATTTGGCTGAAATTTTCAGGAAAATGGCACATTTTGTTTCTGAGCAGGCCCTGAAAATTTGGGGGGGTTTCGTCAAGCGGGGGCCGAGAAAAAAGGGGGGTCCCAAAACGTGTTTTTAACATTGAATTTTCCATAGGGCGGTTGGACTCACTTTTAGCTCGAACGGCTGAATGGATTTCCACAAAACTTGGCAAAATTGTAGGGACTGGTAGCCTGATGTGCCTTTGCTATGTCTCAAGATATATGCTCCATTGGTTTTTACGAAAATTAACTTTGAAAAATATATATTGGGCTACATGGGCTATATATATGTTGGAGCCCAAATGTAGCCCAATGTAGCCCAATGTAGCCCAAAGATGGCCACCAGAGACAAAAAAAACCAAATGTAGCCCAAATATCAGCCAGATGTAGCCCAACTATAGCCCAGTGACAGAATGTCCCAGAGTGTTCTAAAGAACAACTAGAGCGCTAACAGTCTTACTTATGACAAAAGTATGGCACATCTGAAGTCATCTTGATTGGAATAAAGTGTTAACACTTAAAACATTTAATTTGCAAAGGAACAAAATGAGAGGTTTCATTTTGCCATAGAAATGTTATATATTACCTACTGGCGGTCGCCAGTAGGTATATATAGTTAGGATTTTTTTGAATAGGGATTTCTGAAAATTCTATGTTGAATAACTTTGGCGTTGATGGACGGAATTGGCTGAAATGTTAAGGAAAATTGCACATTTTGTTTCTGAGCGTCCCCTGAAAGTTTGGGGGGGTTTCGTCAAGCAGGGGCCGAGAAAAAAGGGGGGGTCCCAAAACGTGTTTTTAACATTGAGTTTTCCGTAGGGCGGTTGGACTCACTTTTAGCTCGAACGGCTGAATGGATTTCCACAAAACTTGACAAAATTGTAGGGACTGGTAGCCCGATGTGCCTTTGCTATGTTCAAGATATATGCTGCAGTGGTTTTTACGAAAATTAACTTTGAAAAATATATATTGGGCTACATTGGGCTATATATATGTTAGAGCCCAGATGTAGCCCAATGTAGCCCAAAGATGGCCACCAGATACAAAAAAAAAACAAATGTAGCCCAAATATCAGCCAGATGTAGCCCAACTATAGCCCAGTGACAGAATGTCCCAGAGTGTTCTAAAGAACAACTAGAGCGCTAACAGTCTTACTTATGACAAAAGTATGGCACACCTGAAGTCATCTTGATTGGAATAAAGTGTTAACACTTAAAACATTTAATTTGCAAAGGAACAAAATGAGGGGTTTCATTTTGCCATATAAATGTTATATATATATATATATATATATATATATATATATATATATATATATATATATATATATATATATATATATATTCACTGAAAAAACCATAGGTTATAGACCATATATAGTTAGGAATTAGCATTTACAAAACCTTGAAAATTCACTGAAAAAACCATAGGTTATAGACCATATATAGTTAGGAATTAGCATTTTTCAAAACCTTATTTTACTCACACAAAACCATTGAAATTCGCATATATAGTTAGTTGCACTAACTATATATCGCGCACCCGCAATCCACTGCTGATCATGTCACATATTACATCATTCATGACATGGTCAGTGACATCACTGATGACATCACTGATGACATCTCAAATGACATCACTGATGACATCTCAAATGACATCTCTGATGACATCACTGATGACATCCCAAATGACATCACTGATGACATCACTGGTGACATCTCAAATTACATCACTGATGACATCTCATTTGACATTACTGATCACATCACTGATGACATCATTCATGTGATAATACGATGAACCTCTTCAGACTCTAATATAACCTTAGATACACTCAGTGTAAACAGACACTCACAGACTGTCACTCATCCATGGAGTTACTCACACACCTAGTCAGTCATGCAAAGAATCAATCACACCTCCATTTCCTCAACTATTCAGTTATACACACCTTACTTATTCAAACATATACTAACACATATTTACTCTCTTATACAATCCCTGATACAAGTTCACAATGATCCATACAGCCACTCACACATTCACTGGCTCTTATGCACAGTTATTTATATATGTCAACTCTCACATGTACTGTGTTTTACATATGTACTTACTTTGACATGTAGCACTGAGATATCCATTCACTCTTTTTTATATCAAAAAGGGGGAGGAAGGGCAATCGATCACTTGATCAACGGACACTGTTTACCACTCAGAGTGGTGGAAGGTCCAGTAACAGCTTGTGTCCGTATCTAGTACTGAGGATACAAAAGAAGGTTGCTGAACTGTTCCTATGGAGAGCTAGGGAAGAATTAGCTGGCGTGACCAAAGGTGTTGGAGTAACACCCTGGGGCATCCATTGTGTTGGATGTAGTTGCCTCACACACCCAGAAGGGTGTCATGCTTCATCATAGGCGGTTGCTCCTCGTCGGGGAGTCGGTGCAATCCCCGACGGGCTCACCTCAAAGAGGGGCTCTTTGGCGGAGATCTTTTTATCCAACAGCCTTATGGTGAGGTGGGGGTGTGTGGGCAGGATGGTGTATTGTTGTGAATGGGATATTAAAATGTAGCAAGGGGTACCGGAATTCACTTTATTCTGGGGGTCCCCTGGCTCCAATTAAAACATGGGGCTAGCTCGCTAGGTATCAACAGGTTAGGCCGAGTGACCCTAGATGAGACTAGAAGTGGAAGTGGTCGACATGTTTCTCGCAATGGGTATAATCACCCGCGATTCATCAGGACCTTACAAAAGTGAAGAAAAGAACAACATGCTAGTGTCATGTGTGTGGTGTATGTTACCTCTGTGGATTCTCCTATGCCTATACATAGAGAAAAGATAAGGAAACAATGGTTAATACAACTTTGCAGTAAACCAAAACAAGTCACGTCATTGCCAGGGCATGTGAACGATGTGGCATGCTGGTGGTACTGTGAACTACTGAGCACAACCACTGCATGCCTTGTAAATTGAGCGTGCAACATGCAAAGTGGGGAGAACACATAACCACTGAGTCTGTGAGGAGGACTGTGGTGGGAGAGGGTGATGGCTAAAAACAATGGTTAAAAATGGTTAAAATGCAGCAGTCTAGGAGAGATGCACTGCTCATAGAGTGTCTTATAATGAGCAGACCTGCTCATTATAAGACACTCTATGAGCAGTGCATCTCTCCTAGACTGCTGCATTTTAACCATTTTTAACCATTGTTTTAGCCATCACCCTCTCCCACCACAGTCCTCCTCACAGACTCAGTGGTTATGTGTGCTCCCCACTTTGCACGTTGCACGCTCAATTTACAAGGCATGCAGTGGTTGTGCTCAGTAGTTCACAGTACCACCAGCATGCCACATCGTTCACATGCCCTGGCAATGACGTGACTTGTTTTGGTTTACTGCAAAGTTGTATTAACCATTGTTTCCTTATCTTTTCTCTATGTATAGGCATAGGAGAATCCACAGAGGTAACATACACCACACACATGACACTAGCATGTTGTTCTTTTCTTCACTTTTGTAAGGTCCTGATGAATCGCGGGTGATTATACCCATTGCGAGAAACATGTCGACCACTTCCACTTCTAGTCTCATCTAGGGTCACTCGACCTAACCTGTTGATACCTAGCGAGCTAGCCCCATGTTTTAATTGGAGCCAGGGGACCCCCAGAATAAAGTGAATTCCGGTACCCCTTGCTACATTTTAATATCCCATTCACAACAATACACCATCCTGCCCACACACCCCCACCTCACCATAAGGCTGTTGGATAAAAAGATCTCCGCCAAAGAGCCCCTCTTTGAGGTGAGCCCGTCGGGGATTGCACCGCCTCCCCGACGAGGAGCAACCACCTATGATGAAGCATGACACCCTTCTGGGTGTGTGAGGCAACTACATCCAACACAATGGATGCCCCAGGGTGTTACTCCAACACCTTTGGTCACGCCAGCTAATTCTTCCCTAGCTCTCCATAGGAACAGTTCAGCAACCTTCTTTTATATCCATTCACTCACCAATACACTCATGCACACAGTCAACCGCCCATACAGCTGTTTCCACATGCACTTTTGAACCCATACATCTAGTGAATCAACTGCTCACACATCTATGCACAGAGTCATACACCTCCCAGCCACCCACACACACACTCAACTCCCATACAAATACTTGGGCAACCAATCAATAACCCATATAGTTACTCATATAGCTACTGATCAACACATGCAGCAGTTTACAGAACAACAGACATAATGATGCACAAATTAAGACAGTTTAGTCACTAACCCATGCACTCAGTGAGACACATCTAATCACTCACTCATACAGTCAGTCATGCACCTACTAAATCCTTCATCCAGACACTTATACATCCACTCATTCTTCAATATGTAAGACATATTTTAACTTTACAGAAACATACAGTCACTGGATGTTGTCATCAGTGATGTCATCAGTGATGTCATTTGAGATGTCATCAGTGATGTCATCAGTGATGTCACTGACCATGTCATGAATGATGTAATATGTGACATGATCAGCAGTGGATTGCGGGTGCGCGATATATAGTTAGTGCAACTAACTATATATGCAAATTTCAATGGTTTTGTGTGAGTAAAATAAGGTTTTGTAAATGCTAATTCCTAACTATATATGGTCTATAACCTATGGTTTTTTCAGTGAATATATATATATATATATATATATATATATATATATATATATATAGCGTTCCGGAGACAAGATTTTTAACAGGGATGTTATTTCACCTAAGCATCATGCTGGTAATTATAAATCTTCATGACTGTGTTCCATCTGGATGTTACTATTATGAAATGTGTCAGAAAGTGGAAGCAATACTAGGGGGGTGCAGGTGCACACCTATGTTGTGAACAGTTATCTGTAAGATTCTAGGTTTAAGGTAGGTTGTTTTATGAGTATGTAAGGAAGGTGCGTGCTATTCCCTGGTTGGAAAACGACCCTAGTTTCCCATGTCAAAACATCAAAGGAGGCTGTGGGAAAACCCACAGTTTGGGGAATGCACAGCTACAAGACAAAATGTCTAAATCACAGTTTTACCGATATCAGTATACTAGTAGTGAGAAATGCTCAAGGGCGATAGGTTCATTTTTTCATCTACAATTTTTACTGGTGTTACATTATACAAATCAAATATGGAGAAGCATTGTTGACATATACAAAAAACATTGAAGTTCAATATAGACTGTCCCTGTCTATTTTCAAAACAATACTAAACAAACACAAGATTGTAATCATCTGCATTTGACTCCAATAACATGTAATCCTTAATTTCATAAGTCCCAATGCATTTCGGGTTACGAAAACCCTTCGTCAGGGGAATAGGTTTTCATAAATATGGAGATCTTCACAGTCAATGTCGCCACTGAAATCTAAAACACAACAACATGCAGTAAGATTACTGCTAAGCATGTAGGATTTGCACCCCAAATTGTGCAATGAAAGGAAAAGTGTAGGCGTGTGTCCAAAAAAATAGATGCATGCAATTACTGAGAGGTATGTGGTCTAGAATGTAAGAAGTGCGAAGGTAAAGAAGCCGAACCAGTAGAGTAAGGCTGTTGTGCCTTGCCTGTACATTCCAATATGCGCTGGCGGCAACAGGGAGTCAGTTGTTGTACCCAGTTGAGTTATGGGCAATATCTAAATGAAAATCGAGAGGAAAGGAAAAACAATACTAAATAGGAAGCACTTGCTCATGTGCTGGTCCCATGAGAAAATGAGGGATATTGTTCTGAGGCTTACCGGAAAAGAGACTGGAAGGAATTCGAGTCGTAATTCTAGTGAACACTCCAAGAGAGCGTACTGCAGCTAACCGGAGGGAAACCGGAAAATGTTCCTAAGATAGTTTCAGAAACCGGGACTCGGGGCTGTAAAAGTGAACAAGGACAGACGCGTGATTAATGTCCTCGGTGTAGTCATAAGTAACAAAAGACCGAAGTCTAAAGGAAAATAGTATTAGCGTACCCGGAAGGTGAAAGGAATGTGTCCAGAAATATTCTCACTCCGTGAACCGCGTAGTTCCTGGATATTTCCCAGAATACTATGCGCAAACTATTACATTTTTCGTTATACCACAGTTATTTTCTTTGGCAAAATCAATTTTATTTACAGAAGACGGGCACATGCATGGGCTTTCCCGGAGCCCCTTCGTACGCGAATACCTATATGGCTCACTTTGAACACCAACACATGCTCACTAACCCCACATGGATCAACAATGCAGTGTCTATCTTTCGATACATTGATGACATTCTTGTTATATGGAATGGCCAGAAACATGTACTTGAAGACTCTATAAAGACTTTAAATTCACACAATCCGAGGATTCAATTTACTTACAACATCCAAGAAAATAAGATACACTTTTTGGATATTGAAATCCGGAAGACTGCTATTGGCTTAAGCACATCAGTGTACACAAAACCCACAGATGTAAACAGTGCATTGCACTTCACAAGTGCACATTCATTCTCTCTAAAGAAACACCTACCTATTTCCCAGTTTATGCGTATAAAAAGGATCACCTCTGACAATCAACTATGCAGAGACAAGATTCAAGAACAAAAACGCAGATACCAAACAAGAGGATACCCAGTGAAAATACTTGATCAAGCCGAGGAACAAGTGGAAAAAAAACTGAGGAAGGACTTACTACAAGCCTCCGTGAAAACATTATCACGCAGAGAAGTATTTGTACTCAAACACTCCACTCAAGCTCCTCTTATAAAAACTATCATCAAAAAAAGATGGGAGATCATTGAAAACGAACCGGACTTCCGAGGTATTTTCCTAGATCCTCCATTATTTGCCCACCAAAGAGCAAGGAATATTCGGGAAATTCTGAAACCGTAAGAAGAAAAACCTACGGGAGGCTTCAAGGGAATGACAAAATGTTACAACTGCGGCCAATGCAGCAATGTAATTCAAGGAGACATTTTCATGCACCCACAAACGGGCAAAAAACTGAAACTCTACCACACATCAAATTGCAATACTGAAGAAGTAATATATGCAATCAAATGCCCATGTGGCCTTGTGTATGTAGGCAGAACTAGCAGAAAGAATAAGACACGCATCATAGAGCACAAGAGCCGTATCAGGAATAAAAACACCACATCCCCATTGGCAACACACTGGGATGAGGCGGGACACACCATACCGCAAATACGGTTCACAATCCTAGAAAGAGTTAAAAAGGTTTCGGGCACAGACATTAATACCACACTGGCTCGAAGGGAAACACATTGGATCAAAACACTTAGAACGTTGGCCCCGAATGGGCTCAACGATCATTATGAGATGTTATGTTTTGTATAACCTATTATGTATAGTTCAGTATTATACAGGATTTGCACCTGTTTCGGCTGTTAAATCACCTCCTAGGGATTTCTTGCTTGGGTACCCCTCCTCTACCTCTCAACTTTTTCTTCTCACACACACTTCTATTTTTTAGACCTCTGTAATGTTTATTTACATTCGCTTTACCCTCTAATATTCCTCTTGATCAACAACATGGGACCCTTTTCTCTTTCTTTTTCTATTTAATGATTACCTCCTTCATACTCTTCACCTACTCGAACTACATAGCACCCCAGTCCGTTTTTCCACATCGTTTTCAACATTAGGGTTATTTTCGCTAGATGCAGACCTCTTCGCCCTACAGCTAAAGCACACTCCCCCTTCGCGCATAGTATTCTGGGAAATATCCAGGAACTATGCAGTTCACAGAGTGAGAATATCTCTGGACACAGTCCTTTCACCTTCCGGGTACGCTAATACTATTTTCCTTTAGACTTCGGTCTTTTGTTACTTATGACTACACGGAGGACATTAATCACGCGTCTGTCCTTGTTCACTTTTACAGCCCCGAGTCCCGGTTTCCGAAACTATCTTAGGAACATTTTCCGGTTTCCCTCCGGTTAGCTGCAGTACGCTCTCTTGGAGTGTTCACTAGAATTACGACTCGAATTCCTTCCGGTCTCTTTTCCGGTAAGCCTCAGAACAATATCCCTCATTTTCTCATGGGACCAGCACATGAGCAAGTGCTTACTATTTAGCATTGTTTTTCCTTTCCTCTCGATTTTCATTTAGATATTGCCCATAACTCAGCTGGGTACAGCAACTGACTCCCTGTTGCGGCCAGCGCATATTGGAATGTACAGGCAAGGCACAACAGCCTTACTCTACTGCTTCGGGTTCTTTACCTTTGCACTTCTTACATTCTAGACCACATACCTCTCAGTAATTGCATGCATCTATTTTTTTGGACACACGCCTACACTTTTCCTTTCATTGCACAATTTGGGGTGCAAATCCTACATGCTTAGCAGTAATCTTACTGCATGTTGTTGTGTTTTAGATTTCAGGGGTGACATTGACTGTGAAGATCTCCATATTTATGAAAACCTATTCCCCTGACGAAGGGTTTTTGTAACCCGAAATGCATTGGGACTTATGAAACTAAGGATTACATGTTATTGGAGTCAAATGCAGATGATTACAATCTTGTGTTTGTTTAGTATTGTTTTGAAAATAGACAGGGACAGTCTATATTGAACTTCAATGTTTTTTGTATATGTCAACAATGCTTCTCCATATTTGATTTGTATAATGTAACACCAGTAAAAATTGTAGATGAAAAAATGAACCTATCGCCCTTGAGCATTTCTCACTACTAGTATACTGATATCGGTAAAACTGTGATTTAGACATTTTGTCTTGTAGCTGTGCATTCCCCAAACTGTGGGTTTTCCCACAGCCTCCTTTGATGTTTTGACATGGGAAACTAGGGTCGTTTTCCAACCAGGGAATAGCACGCACCTTCCTTACATACTTTCTGTGCCTCCAAGCACCACCACTTTGGTGGGTCCGGGTTCTGGGGATCGATTTTGGGTGCCATTTTGGATTGGGGCTTTACTCTCAGCGCCGGCCGCCATCTTTGAGCGGACTCGCGCGCGCAGGGTGACGGGAGAGCCTACTTAAGGCGGCTCCTTACGTGGCGGTGTCCCTGACCACCTACCACCTCGTTAAGCTCGCGCTGCACTAGCGCTGTTTTTTTAACAATTTTCCCTATCATTTAGCTGGGTTTGTATCTGCTTAGCGCTTACCTTGCTTTTTAATTGCACTGCCTCTTGCTTGTAGCGCGCGCCCTCAGGCCCCTCTCTGCATTTAAAAAGTGCACTTTCTGTGCCTCCAAGCACCACCACTTTGGTGTGTCCGGGTTCTGGGGATCGATTTTGGGTGCCATTTTGGATTGGGGCTTTACTCTCAGCGCCGGCCGCCATCTTTGAGCGGACTCGCGCGCGCAGGGTGATGGGAGAGCCTACTTAAAGTCGCCCCCTTCCGCGCAGCGGAACGCGCAGGAGTACGCCCTCGCTTAGCCTGAGTCGTGCCAGAGTCCTGCCCGTCTGCGCCCGTCAGCGTCTCGGAGGCGGCGAGGCGGCAGCGGACTCTGTCTAGGAGCTGGGAGGATGATACATTATACCTCTGCTACTCTTCGGTCCTTGCGTGCTACGTCTTGCCTGTGTCGCTCTGTGTTCCCCAGCCGACACAAGGGTAAACGTCGTTGCCCGGCGTGTGGCTGGTCGCCCACCGGGTCATGCTGCTGCACCCCCAGAACATCCAAAGTGCATGCGAAACATCTTTGTCTGCTGTTGAACACTAGATCGGTAGGAGGACATGCTCAGCACATCTACGATCTTCTTGTCAGGGATAATCCTCTTTGCCTGCTCCTGACCGAAACTTGGTTGGGAGAGGCGTCCAATCCGGACGTCTTTACTGCGATCCCTCCATCCTATAATATCTTCCGCCAAGACAGGGCGAAGGGCAGAGGGGGCGGAGTTGCGGTGGTGGTGAGGAAGAACATTTCCTGCTCGGTTCTTCCTGTCAACCCCATTGAGGGCTCTGAATCCTTGGGCTTTACGCTCAGACTGTCTCCAGTTCAAGCACTTAAGGGTCTGCTAGTTTACGGACCCCCTGGCCCGGTGGGTTCCTTTTGGGAGGATCTACAGACAGCTATCTCGGAGCTGGCGCTTTCTGCACAGCATTGCCTGCTGGCAGGCGATTTCAACTTTCATCTCGATGTCACGGACGATCCGATTGGGGCCAAACTGCTGGATATTACATCTCCGCTCGGCTTGACACCGTTTGTGTCAGGGCCCACACACGAGAGAGGGCATACCCTAGATCAAGTGTTCTCGTCTGTCCCAATTGTTGACATCGAAACACGGCCGGTGCTCTGGTCGGATCACAGTCTGATTGGGTTTTCCGTGTTGGAAAATGGGCGGTCTGACATCTGCGCCCCCACGGTGCCCAGAACGGCTTCGAGAGCGCTGCATAGAGTGACGCCAGATATGTTGGAGCAGGCGCTCACGGAACATCCCTGCCCCCTCTCGGAGGATCCGGAAAGAGACACTGAGGCCCTGCAGTTATGGCTGACTGAGAGGCTAGATGATCTTGCGCCAAGGGTGACCCCCCGGTCTTCGGTGATACGGCAGTCAGCTCCCTGGTTTACGGAGGCGCTGCGTCTGGCTCGCAGTCAATGTAAGGTTGCTGAGCGGGCCTGGCGCCTTCAATATGATGGGGAGGCCAAACTCGCCTATAGATCGGCGGTGAAGGCCTATCATCGTGACATTCTGGGTGCCAAGCGGGAATATCTTGCCAGGAGGATTGAGATGGCGGCGAACTCCTGTAAGGAGATCTTCACGATTGTGAAGGAGTTCACGGCCCCTTCCTCCTATTCCCCCCCGCCTGTCTCTTCGGATGCGTGGGCATGTGATCTTGCCACTTTTTTCACCGACAAGATTAAGGCTATTCAGGCCTCCTTCTCGGAGAGCGTTGTGGAGGGCTGTTGTGGCCCCGGGGCAGGACTTGGAACATCGTCCCTGCCTACGGCAGTACTGGCTGACTTTCCACCTGTCTCCAGTGATATGTCCCGGGCCCTGTTGGCCAGTCTCAAATCTGGTTCCCCGCTTGACCCCTGCCCTGCCAAATTTTTGGCCGGGATGGCGGCAGTGGTGAATCCTCTGGTCAACCCTATCCTCAATGCCTCCTTGAGAGAGGGGAGTGTCCCTCGCACCTGGAAAAGGGCGATGGTGATCCCCCTCCTGAAAAAGCCTGGTCTTGATGCCGAGGTCTTGGCCAATTATAGGCCAATTTCACTGCTCCCGGCCCTGGCTAAGATCACCGAGAAACATGTTCATGGTGTCTTGTCGAGCTTTTTAGAATCTAACAACTTGCTCCATCCGTCCCAATCCGGGTTCCGTCCGAATTTCAGTACGGAAACGGCGTTGGTGGAGGTCTCTGAGATTATCAGGGAGACCTTGGATGTGGGTGGCAAGGCCATGCTTGTCATGTTGGACCTGTCGGCGGCCTTCGACACCGTCCCTCATGAGGCGCTTCTCGCTAGGCTTCATGACATCGTCCTAAGGGGGACGGTGTTCAGATGGTTTTCATCTTTTCTGGAGGGCCGCCGCCAGACGGTCTGGGTTTCCCACAGCTCCGCCGAGATGCCGCCATTGGGAGTTGGGGTTCCACAGGGTTCTGTGTTGAGCCCGACATTGTTCAACATCTTTATGTCCCCCTTGGCGGCAGCGGTGGAGGCTTACGGAGCCCAGATCGTGTCCTATGCCGACGACACGCAACTCCTTTTCACATGTGCTAAAGACCAGCCATTTGATGGGGAGAGAATTCGGGACTGTCTGGATATGGTCTTTGGCTGGTTCCAGCGGAACAGTCTAAAGGCCAACTCCAGTAAGTCGGAGGTGTTATTCTTCGGCTGTGTCACCGATCCCGAGTGGCGGCAGTGGTGGCCGGCCGCCATGTGCCCTCCGGCACATTCTTCCTTGGTGGCCAAAAATCTTGGCGTTAAGATTGACAACAAGCTTTCTCTCAGATCACATGTTCTTGGCCTGGCTGGCACCTGTTTCGGCGTTCTGAAAATGCTCCGCAAGTTTCTTCCACTTCTTTCTGCGGAGCATAGACGGATTACGGTGCAGGCGCTTATCGGATCCAGGCTAGACTATGCCAATGCTCTTTTCCTGGGTCTTCCAGAGTACTTGGTCCAGCGTCTGCAGGTGACACAGAACTCGGCAGCGCGCGCAATCTTTGGTCTGCATAGACGCGCACGGGCATCTGGTCTTCTGCGGACGCTGCATTGGCTCCCGATCCGTAAGCGGATTATGTTCAAATCCTTGACGCTGGTGCACAAAGCTCTGTTTGGCTCAGGCGCAGGATATCTACAGAAGAGATTGGCTTTCTATCGCCCTGCCCGCTCATTGCGTTCGGAATCCCTTTTCACGGCTGTGGTTCCACGCGTGAGGAAGGCCCGGATAGGGGGGCGCTCCTTCAGCCTCAAGGCCTCCCAGCTGTGGAACTCGCTTCCACTGGAACTTCGCAGCACTCCCAATCTGCTTCAATTCAGAAGGAATTTGAAGACTTGGCTTCTTAATCTTTCTGTTTAGGTGGATTTTCTTCTTTGTTTCCTCCTGGGCTTTTGTTTTTCTTGCTATGTTGTTATACACTGTAGCTTCATGTGGAAAGCGCCGGGACACTCTTTTAGAGTAGCCGAGCGCTATATAAACACATTTTAACATAACATAACATAACATAAAACAACCTACCTTAAACCTAGAATCTTACAGATAACTGTTCACAACATAGGTGTGCACCTGCACCCCCCTAGTATTGACTTCATACTTGACCCACTCACTCGCAGGGTTGCACCCAAAAAAAACAGTAAACATGTCTTGGAAAGATATAGCAGACATTACCACCAACCAAGCCACTACAAAAGCATATACCACGGATGAAGCAGAGTCAATATACTCACTCATAAAAGAAGCACGTGATTTTGGTGCCTCCACAGGAAACATTTCACAACAACTAAAACAACTTGAATACTTATTGAAGAAAGAAATAAACCAGCGCCTCCACGCCACCACTCTAATTGAGTACCACAAAGTTAAACGAATCCCAAGAGGTCTACGAATTGCCTTAAAACCTATGCTATTCAAATTTAACAAAGACTTCATGTCACGCTGGTACGCCATACTGAACAAATGTTCTCTCGACTTGATACTTCTTATTATAGAAGAAATTTCCACTATACTTGCTGACTTGATGCAAGATATCAACAAACTTAAGGATGATCTCTCTCAAAAAATGGACACCGAGGATTGGGACAAAGTATTGGAAAATATCAACACCAATTTGGACAAACATGCGAAAGAGGTGCACGAACGAAAGATCAGGAAGTTCCGAAGGGACACCATAGACTATAAACTAGACGAGGTCTACTCATGGGCGGAAACTTACGCCCAAAAACTTTTCTTTAAAAAACCAAACACCAATTCTTCTGAGGAAAGTCTGGTACCGGATCAAGATCTAACAGTTCAACGCCCTAAACCAACTTCTACCACACCTCAGGTCATGACAACAGAAGGAGAGGCATCTACATCAAGCAAACAACAATCTTTTTTAGAGGCTGTCCCACTAACCAAGGGACCCCCAGACAAAACAACATCGCAAACAGAACCCGTACCCGAAGGGGACAAAACAAAAAAAGCCCCCGACACAGGAAGACCACAGAGGACTGTAAAGAAACCGAATCCCTAGTGATGAACATTTCCCACAGAACTCTCAATCCAGTTGAATTGAGAATATTAGATAAAGGCATCTCTTTTGTTCCCACATACTCATCGAGTGAACTAGAAACTAAGACAGCACTGTTCAAATTCATGCGCAAATTACGCCTCAGATGGTTCTTTTCAACTTTGCCCAACCTCGAAGAGCACAGCAATGAATCACGGAAATTTCGTCCCAAAAGCAAATTTATGGCTCCCATCACCCATAAATCACTTGACACCTTTGAACGTTTGGTAAAGAAAGACTTGGAAATGATTCAATACACTAAACCCTCTCACTCCAATTTGACGGAAAAAGAACATAAAATTCTGAGATCTCTACAAAAGACAAGTCGATTACTTTTCAACCAGCAGACAAGGGCGGAGCCCTAGTCGTACTAGACACGACATTTTACAACATGAGTGTGGAAACACACCTATCCGACACAGACACCTACTTGTTACTGGATAAAGACCCAACAGAAGAATTGATTGCTCTATTAACCTCTTTAGTCACAAAAGCTGTAGAGGAAGGCACAATAGACACACAAACTGGAAAATTCCTCATAAACCAGACACCCAAAGTTCCACATATATATATGCTTCCGAAGATGCATAAGGACTCCCTGAGACCACCGTTCAGGCCCATAGTGGCGGGATGCAACTCGATACATGAAGCTATCGGGTATTTTGTGGATCATCATCTACAGCCATTAGTACAAACCTGGGATACGTATATACGTGACACCACGGATTGTCTTCTGAAGTTGGAAGCAATTGAACACAAAGTCAACCAGGACACCCTACTGTGCACGATAGATGTCGTGGCTCTCTACACTTCTATAGCACACAATGAAGGCCTAGAGGCAGTGGAGTGGAGATTGCTGACCTCATCCATACCATCTGAACTTTCAATCTTTCTTCTCGAACTATTACATTTTTCGTTATACCACAGTTATTTTCTTTGGCAAAATCAATTTTATTTACAGAAGACGGGCACATCCATGGGCTTTCCCGGAGCCCCTTTGTACGCGAATACCTATATGGCTCACTTTGAACACCAACACATGCTCACTAACCCCACATGGATCAACAATGCAGTGTCTATGTTTCGATACATTGATGACATTCTTGTTATATGGAATGGCCAGAAACATGTACTTGAAGACTCTATAAAGACTTTAAATTCACACAATCCGAGGATTCAATTTACTTACAACATCCAAGAAAATAAGATACACTTTTTGGATATTGAAATCCGGAAGACTGCTATTGGCTTAAGCACATCAGGGTACACAAAACCCACAGATGTAAACAGTGCATTGCACTTCAAAAGTGCACATTCATTCTCTCTAAAGAAACACCTACCTATTTCCCAGTTTATGCTTATAAAAAGGATCACCTCTGACAATCAACTATGCAGAGACAAGATTCAAGAACAAAAACGCAGATACCAAACAAGAGGATACCCAGTGAAAATACTTGATCAAGCCGGGGAACAAGTGGAAAAAAAACTGAGGAAGGACTTACTACAAGCCTCCATGAAAACATTATCACGCAGAGAAGTATTTATACTCAAACACTCCACTCAAGCTCCTCTTATAAAAACTATCATCAAAAAAAGATGGGAGATCATTGAAAACGAACCGGACTTCCGAGGTATTTTCCTAGATCCTCCATTATTTGCCCACCAAAGAGCAAGGAATATTCGGGAAATTCTGAAACCGCAAGAAGAAAAACCTACGGGAGGCTTCAAGGGAATGACAAAATGTTACAACTGCGGCCAATGCAGCAATGTAATTCAAGGAGACATTTCCATGCACCCACAAACGGGCAAAAAACTGAAACTCTACCACACATCAAATTGCAATACTGAAGAAGTAATATATGCAATCAAATGCCCATGTGGCCTTGTGTATGTAGGCAGAACTAGCAGAAAGATTAAGACATGCATCATAGAGCACAAGAGCCGTATCAGGAATAAAAACACCACATCCCCATTGGCAACACACTGGGATGAGGCAGGACACACCATACCGCAAATACGGTTCACAATCCTAGAAAGAGTTAAAAAGGTTTCGGGCACAGACATTAATACCACACTGGCTCGAAGGGAAACACATTGGATCAAAACACTTAGAACGTTGGCCCCGAATGGGCTCAACGATCATTATGAGATGTTATGTTTTGTATAACCTATTATGTATAGTTCAGTATTATACAGGATTTGCACCTGTTTCGGCTGTTAAATCACCTCCTAGGGATTTCTTGCTTGGGTACCCCTCCTCTACCTCTCAACTTTTTCTTCTCACACACACTTCTATTTTTTAGACCTCTGTAATGTTTATTTACATTCGCTTTACCCTCTAATATTCCTCTTGATCAACAACATGGGACCCTTTTCTCTTTCTTTTTCTATTTAATGATTACCTCCTTCATACTCTTCACCTACTCGAACTACATAGCACCCCAGTCTGTTTTTCCACATCGTTTTCAACATTAGGGTTATTTTCGCTAGATGCAGACCTCTTCGCCCTACAGCTAAAGCACACTCCCCCTTCGCGCATAGTATTCTGGGAAATATCCAGGAACTACGCGGTTCACGGAGTGAGAATATCTCTGGACACAGTCCTTTCACCTTCCGGGTACGCTAATACTATTTTCCTTTAGACTTCGGTCTTTTGTTACTTATGACTACACGGAGGACATTAATCACGCGTCTGTCCTTGTTCACTTTTACAGCCCCGAGTCCCGGTTTCCGAAACTATCTTAGGAACATTTTCCGGTTTCCCTCCGGTTAGCTGCAGTACGCTCTCTTGGAGTGTTCACTAGAATTACGACTCGAATTCCTTCCGGTCTCTTTTCCGGTAAGCCTCAGAACAATATCCCTCATTTTCTCATGGGACCAGCACATGAGCAAGTGCTTACTATTTAGCATTGTTTTTCCTTTCCTCTCGATTTTCATTTAGATATTGCCCATAACTCAGCTGGGTGCAGCAACTGACTCCCTGTTGCGGCCAGCGCATATTGGAATGTACAGGCAAGGCACAACAGCCTTACTCTACTGGTTCGGGTTCTTTACCTTTGCACTTCTTACATTCTAGACCACATACCTCTCAGTAATTGCATGCATCTATTTTTTTGGACACACGCCTACACTTTTCTTTTCATTGCACAATTTGGGGTGCAAATCCTACATGCTTAGCAGTACTCTTACTGCATGTTGTTGTGTTTTAGATTTCAGTGGCGACATTGACTGTGAAGATCTCCATATTTATGAAAACCTATTCCCCTGACGAAGGGTTTTCGTAACCCGAAATGCATTGGGACTTATGAAACTAAGGATTACATGTTATTGGAGTCAAATGCAGATGATTACAATCTTGTGTTTGTTTAGTATTGTTTTGAAAATAGACAGGGACAGTCTATATTGAACTTCAATGTTTTTTGTATATGTCAACAATGCTTCTCCATATTTGATTTGTATAATGTAACACCAGTAAAAATTGTAGATGAAAAAATGAACCTATCGCCCTTGAGCATTTCTCACTACTAGTATACTGATATCGGTAAAACTGTGATTTAGACATTTTGTCTTGTAGCTGTGCATTCCCCAAACTGTGGGTTTTCCCACAGCCTCCTTTGATGAGAAAGTGGAAGCAAGCATGTTTTTTCAATGTATGCCCAAAAAAATTAACTTACAAAGACACTAGTACTCACCTGATTTTTTCTGATGCATTTTGGGAGATGTATGCTTACTCAGTCATATGACCAATGACCTTTAAAAACTGCTTGCACGTACGCACTTTGCATACTGCTTCCTCCTGTGATCAAGGCAGAGAGACGAAACATGTAGGGCTATGGGAAGCATTGTTGCTGCTGTGTCCTTAATTAAAAGGCTGCTGACTCCGGAAACGGGCCTCTGTGTTTCTGTTCACATGCAGTGATTTGGTGTGTGTTAGACCTGTCTGGCCTTTTGCGTAGTTCCTCCAATTTATTATTTATTTTGTCCCCTTTTTGCCCCTCATGCCTTTTTTTTTGTGTCCACTAGATTTTTATGGTGCTGGCCTGGGGGGATAGGTGCTCTTTTACCCTCATAGTTCTTCACCTTGGGCCTAGGCGCCTTTCCTGACAGGAATTCACCCAGGTTTACAAAATGGTGGTTTTCAACTGTCACAACTGTCACACCTGGGATCTGTCCCATAGGATAGAGTAGGGCATTCCAGAACCTTCTGGTCCCTTCTGGACCTCTGAGGGTCAGCCTATATAAGGCGGAATGCTGGTCAGCCATTTTGTCTTGCAGTGTAGGCTGGCTGGAGTTAAGGCTGGAGCATAAGGCGGGGGTAGGATCATCAGAGGGTTGACCTCCCATTGTAGGGACGCTCCTTACTGGTTCACCACCCTTCTCCCCTTATAGTTGTTGACCTGACCCTGCCTGTGGGAAATCCTGAAGATCCTGGGCACCTATTCTCTTCCGGTCCCAGAGGAAAGAGTGGGTGAGAGAGGTTGCACTGGAGTGAAGCTCCCTCCACTGCCCAGTGAGGAAAAGGGGTCCTGGTGCAGGTTAAGAGTGAGGGTTTCCTGTGTGCCTTTGTCAGTATCCACAAGAACAGAGTGAAAAGGAGGGCTTATTAAGCATCCAACTGAGCCCCCCTCCCCTGTCTGCTGTTACCTGGGGTGTTGAATCGCCTCGTCAGGGGTAGTAGGATTGACCTGGTTGGGGCTAAAACCGAGTGCCTGGCGTGGTGTCGCCGAGTGAACTGTCCGCCTGGTGAAGTCTGCCCCCATCTCCCTGTCTCCGGTGATTGAAGCGGCGAAATTGCGTGTGAAATTTCACCCTTTCGCCCCCCCGTCCCCGCACTGCACAGGCCCTGCTGACTGAACGCGTTAGTCGGCGTGCGTGGGCGGGACCAGAGGAGGAGGTTCCGCGAGGCCGAGCAGACTCCGGCCCGAGCCACTACTTCCCCACGCATGCCCGGTCGAGCCGCTTCCCTCAAGGAAGGCGGAGGTGTTACCGGAGGAGGAAGGTGGCGGAAAGCGAGCATCGGCTTGTGTCTGCTGTTGTGCCCTTCTTTCCCCGCTCGCGCTCCAACACGGAGGAGCTGGTTTGAGCGGGAGAGGAGAGTCGAGGAGCCAATAAGCCTGAGGGCCATAGTGTGGTCTGGTTCCTTTTTCTTGTCCCCCCCTGGTGACCGGAGACACAGGCCCGGCGGACTCACCACAAGAAAGTAAGGAGGAGAATGAGAGGGGGAAGTTGGCGACAGTAGGTTGACAGAAACTAGGGCAGAGGAGCAAAGCCTAGTGATTATTTAAACGAGGATCGAGCCAAACTGTGCAGTACCCTTAAAGACTTCCACAAGGGTCTTCACAGATCGATTGTTTACCACTGGGCATATAAATGTTGGTTTACTACCCGCATCGTGACAGTTCTTCAGGAGAGCAAGTACAGAAATAAGTGAAGTGAGAAGGGTTAGCCAATTCTTCCTGGTGTCAAAGGTGGGGAGGGGGTAAATGTGATAACCTCTATCAGAGGAGTCAAGTCTAGTTAAATTTAGAGGAGTGCAGACACTGCTCCCTGGAAACCAATGTAATGTGTTGTTAATGTTATGTTATGTTATGTTATTAAAAATTTGTAAAGCGCACATACGCCCGAAAGCTTCTTGGCGCTGGAAAGAGATAAAAAACATAACAAGGAGTGAGTCTACGAGAGTCTTTATTTCAAGTATGCCTGTGTGAAGAGGTGAGTCTTAAATGCCTTTCTAAAGGCAAGGAGGTCCTTGCTCTGTCTGAGGGCTAGTGGCAAAGAGTTCCATAGGGTGGCTGCTAAAAAATGGAAACTGCTGCCTCCTTGTCGTTTTTTCTTAAAGCGTGGTACCTCAAGTAGGTCTTTGTGGGCTGATCTTAGACTGCGTGAAGGAACATATCTTCCAATCAGCTGCCTGATGAATAAAGGTCCCTTGCCTTGCAATGCCTTGAAGATGATACACCCAGCTTTGAATTCGGCTCTTTGAGCCACAGGTAGCCAGTGCAGGGTCTCTAAGCCTGATTTGATCGATTCCCATTTGGGTACATTGCAGATCAGCCTGGCGGCCTGGTTCTGCAAGTACTGCAGTCTTCTGAGTTGGCCTACAGGTAGGCCAAGATAGAGACTGTTTGAGAAGTCGATGTGGGAGAGGACTAGGGCCATGACCACCTGAATTAGGGCGGAATGGGTGAGGAAGTGTGCGATTTTCCTAATTTTCCTCAATTGGAAAAATCCAGAGGAGACCACGGTTCCAATCTGGGATTTTAACGTGAGGTCTTCATTGATGGTTATCCCCAGGCTTTTTACAGTTAGAGATTTCTTTGGGGGGAGGCCCATATCAACAGGCCAGAAGTTAGGGCTCCAACTGATTTCGCTCTTACCGGGCAAGATCAGCTCAGTTTCCCCCGGGTTTAATTTGAGATGATTTGAGGACATCCAACTCTGGATTAAGGTCATGGTGGCCTGAAAATCCTCCACAGCATTTGGAGAATTAAGTACAAAGACTAGCTGCAAGTCATCTGCATAATTGTATACAGTGACTTTGTGCTTTCTCAAAGCAAAAAGAAGGGGCCGCATATACAAATTAAACAATAGGGGAGACAACGAAGAGCCTTGGGGGACCCCACAAAAGGACTTGATTTAAGCCGCTGAAAAAGAGCCTAGACGAACAGACTGAGTACGTTCAGAAATGAACGATTTCAGCCAGGCTAGAGCAGAGTCTCTAAGACCTGCCTGTTCGACACGGTTGACCAGAATAGAATAGTCAACCGTGTCGAATGCAGCGGACAAATCAAGAAGTACCAGGGCTTGATGAAGATTTTTGTCAGTAATTGGACCTCAAGGTGTTCTGGACGGCCAATATTACTGCCTCAGTAGAATTACCAGGCCGAAATCCTGCTTGGTTGGGTTGAAGATAGCCCGATTCCTCCACAAAGTTTGAGAGGCAGTTGGTAACATGAGCCTCCAACATTTTGGATAGGAAGGGCAGCAAGGATATAGGCCGGTAGTTCGTGAGGTCCAGTGGGTCAATACCAGGTTTCTTGGTGAGGGGTATCAATAAGGCCTGCTTAAAGCTACTGGGTACTATCCCTGAAGTGAGAGAGTCGTTAAGCAAGGGTATCATGCTATTGGGCATGGCTCGACCGATTTCTTTCATGATTTGGGGGGGGCAGACATCCATAGGGGAGCCTGATTTGACTCTAGACAATAATTCCAAGAAGGTTTTCAAATCAATGGGGGGAAAAGAGTGTAAAGTTAAGGGATTAAAATAGATATCATCCACAGGGGCACACGCTGGAAGTGTGGAGATGTTCTGTTTAATCAATAAAATCTTTTCACGAAAAAAGTCATTCAGGGAGTTGCATAGTGCTTGTGTAGGAACTACCGGAGGAGAGGTTCTATCATCATTACATACGTCGTTCACTATCCTGAAGATTTCTTTCGACTTATTGGTGGAGTTTAGAATTTTAGATGAGAAGTAGGCAGTCTTATGGTTGTGTAGAGTTTTTTGGTATGTCTTCCTGGCTAAGCAATATGTGGCCCTGGCTAAAGGGCAGTACTGAGAGCGCCATGTTCTTTCCTTTTGCCTCACTTCCAGTTTCAGTTTTTTGAGCTCAGGTGTGAACCATTTGTTAAGCTGGAAAGCTGAATAGTGAGATATCTTGGCAACTTTGAAGAAATTAATAATTTCTCTGTTTGAATGTAATGTATTGAACTATGCTATCTGAAGATAAATAATAGACAAGAGAGCAAAGAATATTTTTATAAAACAGCTCATATTTTTACACAAAGATTGGTGTAGAGTCATTTTTGAGTGGAATTGCTTGATGTTACTGCTGGGTGGTATGCAACCTTTACACATGTGCCTCTGTTAATATTGTCTTACCCTAGGCCAGGCTACCCTAGGTGACCTGACAACATTAGGTTCCAACAGTGTGCATCTCTGTGCCCGCTGTTGAAGGGCTGCCCTGAAGGGTCGGGGGCTCCTTGAAGAGAAGTTTCTGTTTGGACTTAAATTAGGATCATGACCCACGCACTGCCGGTTCTCCCACTGAGGTAATTCTAATGGAGCAAATATGAAGCGGCAGTGATGGAAGGGATTTGGTGGAGGTGACTCCTTGCACCGATCGTTCCGGAGACAGTACTGTTATTTCACCTAAGCATCTCACTGGTAATTAGAAATCTCAGTGACTGTGTTCCATCTGGATGTTAGTAATATGAAATGCGTCAGAAAGTGGAAGCAAGCATTTTTTTAAATCTATGCCAAAAAAATTAGAACATTCAAAGACACTAGTTCTCACCTGTTTTTTTCTGATGCATTTTGGCAGATGTATGCTTATTCAATCATATGACCAATGACCTTTTAAAAACTGCTTGCACGTATGCACTTTGCATACTGCTTCCTCCCGTGATCAAGGCATAGCACTGAAACATGTAGGGCTATGGGAAGCACTGGTGCTGCTGTGTCATTGATTAAAAGGCTGCTTATGAGGATTGAATATTATTTGAAAGACTTTCCTTTTTCTGTTCACTTCCCAAAGGAACTGTGGCTGTACTTTTGAGACATGGACAAACATTTGCTATTTATTAGTTCTCTCCATGTTGTGGAACCTGTTTTAATATTTTTTGCTCTCTTTCAGTGGACGAAGCTGGTATGTATGAGTGATGCTGAGGCCTTAATGTATTTATGCTTCTGGAGGAGGGGAAGGTGTATTGATCTTGTGCTTTATCTCTATAAGTGTATATATCGGAGACTTGGTAGCTCGATTCAGAATCAGAGATATATCTGAAGAGACGACTGCTTGGTTAATGTATAGCTCAGTTGAGTGAGTGTCGCAATCACCCTACAGAAAGAGGAAGGAACGGCAGGTAAAGTCTCTTACTACATGTCCCTGAAGCCTTTATGACTCATCCAAGGAAGAAAAAGCTGGCTGCTAATGAGGATCCGCCCCTATAAATCACCTCCTCCTCCTGAAGGAGGTGCTTGACAGTTTGCCTGTTTCCTGTGTCCACGAAGAAGGCGGATGGTACTCCCCGCTGGAGTTCCAGCCCTTCACGTGGTTGTTTTTCGTTTAATTTCCAGAGACCTGGTGAGCGAGGTGCTGCACATCCTTCCACCAGTGATTCCCGAAGTGAGCCCGGTGCGGCTCACCAGTTGCCATAGCCTTCCGACGTGAGCACGGTGCTGCTCCCCTGTTTGCTAGGGGTTCCCGACGTCTTCCTTTCTATTCTCCCGGATTCTGAGAACATCAGGTATCATCCTTTGGTCGAGGGGAAAGGCTCCAGAACACTTCTCCCTTGCACTGCGACTTTGTTTTCTCTTTTTTATGCCTGCAAGCATTGTTTTATTGCTGGCTTTCATGAGGCTTGCACCAAGAAGCACTCCACTGTGTATTTGAACAGTGGTCTGGTTCGTCTTCTGGTTCATTACACTTCCGCTGTGACGGCTAACAGCGGCCTGGTGTGTCTGCTTTTCTCCCGCTGTGAAACTAACAGCAACTGAGTGTGACAGCTTTACTGTACTCATGCTGTGGATACAAACATCGGCTGGGGGTGCCAGCTTTACTGCCCCCTCACCGTGATTTAGTGGTGGGTGCCCCACTATTTGGATATTGTACTCCAAAAGGGCATTTACGCATCTTAAGGAGAGCTTGTGACATTATTTCCTTTTAGTTCTGTTTCATGCAATTTGGAGCTCTCGTGTTCCTAACGATATCTTGAAGTAGACAGTTGTTGTTAATATTTACAGGATTGAGTCTCTTCACAAATAAAATGCATAGCTGCAGGGCCTTGAGTGAGTGTATGAATAGTTATATACCCAATATGTGTGTATGTGTGGTTCTTTCTGCACTACCTCTCACACCTTTTCTCTCTTCTATTTATATGCAGTTATCTTCAGATGTGTGTTACATGGAAGAATTCCAGAACCCTAGACCAGACTTGGGGAGACAAGGAGCCTTGCCTGCAGCATTGTTTAATATTTTATCCACTTCCCTTTTCCCCGTAGTGCTCCCTTACATAGCAGTGTTATTTCACTCTGTGGGAGTCTGCGCTCAGGGGAATAGGGAGGCTCTGCATCTAGCCGTTGTCCCTGCTGGCCGATATCTGAGGTTAGTGGCATTTCCATTCTTGAGCTGCTGATATATCCTGACATATTGTTAAGCCCCACAATTCCGTCTCATCCTGGGCATGCCATGGCTAACGCTGCACGACCCTGTGGTTCGATGAGCAGCCCACACCATTTCCTTAGATAGCAGTTATTGTAGGGAGTAGGTCCAGGAGGAACCGCAGATACGCAGGCTGGCTTTCTGGCTACCGGGTGTGCAGGAGGACTATATTGCTGTGCCACCACACTACCTGAAGTATACAAAGAATATTATCCTGTGTTTGATAAACAGAAGGCAACACAGCTACTACCACACCAAGTGTACGACTGTCGCATTGACTTAGTGCCTGGAGCCGATATTCCATGTAGTAGAGTGTATGTGCTCACCGAACCAGAGACAAACTACCTGAAAAATTATCTGGAGGAAAACCTGGCATCCAGCTTCATCAGGCCTTCTTCGTCACCTGCCTCTTCCCCTATCTTCTTCATACCTAAGAAGGATTGGGATGAACTATGGACCTGTATAGACTACAGAGCAATTAACAAAGGCACCATAAAAAAAAGCTGCCCGCTACCCCTAATTCCTGTTCTAGATTAACTCAAGGGTGCTCGGTACTTCACCAAATTAGATCTACAAGGAACCTACCATTGGTGTGGGTTAAAAGCGGGGATGAGTGGAAGACAGCATTCCGGATGAAGTTTGGGCTCTATGAATACCGAGTGATGCCCTTCGGGCTCTGCAATGCCCCAGCTGCATTCCAGTATTTCATAGACAAGGTTATTCAAGGGTTTCTGGAATCATTCTGCGGGGTCTACATAGACAACATCCTCGTCTACTCGTCCAGTCTGCAGGAACATGTGACTCATGTGAAAGCAGTTCTGGCCAGGCCTCCAACAGCATTCGTTATATGTGAAGTTGGAGAAATGTCTCTTCCTGGGATACGTAATCAACGCACTGGGATTCCAGATGGATACAAGCAAGGTAGTGGCGATTACACAGTGGAAGACTCCTCACCTCGTAAAATCGGTACAGAGCTTTCTGGGATTTGCTAATTGTTATCGGCATTTTATTAAGGACTTCTCACAGATCATACACCCCATCTCCTGTTTATTGAGAAAAAACACCCCCTTCCTTTGTGGAGAAAAGGCAGACCGGTCGTTCCGGACCCTAAAAGAGAAGTTCACACAGGCCCCCATCCTGCGGCATCCTGATTCACAACTCCCCTTCATTGTTGAAACGGATGCCTCCCAGTATGCCTTCGAGGGTGTTGACTCAACGACACCAAGAAATAGGACAGCTACACCCTGTGGCCTACTACTCCAAGAAACTCACCCCTGTGAGTTAAACTATTCCATCTCGGACAAAGAACTACAGGCCATAAAAAGTGCCTGCGAGGAATGGAGGCATTATCTCCTGGGGGCGCATCACACCATCAAAATATATACAGACCCCCGGAATCTGTTATTCCTGAAAATAGCTAAAGCACTTACTCCACGTCAGTTGAGATGGACTCTTTTCTTTTCTGGTTTTGATTCCGTTATCAAGTATTGACCAGGACCACAGAACGGGATGAGTGACGCTCTTTCCCACCTGGATGACCCAGGAGAAGGCCTACAACAAGATACCCCAGAGCCACCCTCGATACTCCCTGAAGCAGCTTTCCAAGACAGATCACTTGCACTGATTACATCGCAGGATTTCCTAGAAGAAGTTAGAATATCCTTAGCCGATGTAGATGTACAGACTTGGATCCAGGAGGACCTGAACATCGAAAGGATAGTGGGAGTTTGCTATACCACTACCACACATTATATATACCAGACACCCTTCTGCAACTACGTGTGTTGGCTTGGGCTCATGACTCTATGTTAGGAGGACACATGGGGATATTCAAAACCATTGCATGCCTTGAACGTTCCTTTTGGTGGCCTGAGTTACGAAAAGACACAGGGTTACTACGGTCACTATCTATCCCTCCTCTGCCCTGGCACACTGTATCGATGGACTTCATAGTGGAAATGCCCCCTTGTGAAGGGTACACCACCATTCTACTGGTAGTACACCATTTGATGAAAATGGGACACTTCATAATGTTACAATGGTTGCCCACCTCTTTTGAACAGGCCCTTGTTTTTCTTCAGCACGTGGTAAGGACCCACGGTATACCCAGCGTTCTCATTACAGCCCGAGGTACGCCGTTCACCTCTCGTTTCAGGAAGCCGTTGTGTGAATCCATGAACGTAGATGCCAGGCTTTTCCCCACTACCATGCGCAAACGGATTGTAAAACAGAACGTCGTAATCAGACTCTGGAGCAGTATCTATGGTGTTTTACCCTACAAAACAACACAAACTGGTACACACTTATGTGGATGGCTGAGTTCGCTTACAACAGTGCAGAACACTCTACGCTAGGATGTTCCCCATTCTTTTTGTCTTTATGGCCACCACCCAATATGCTCCCCTTTGAATGGCCTATAGAGTCCCGGCTTCCAAGCATACTTGAACATCATGCTCATCTTAGGGCAGTTTTAATAGATGCCAGACAGAATCTGACCAGAGCGCCGAAAGCACAAAAACACTTCAGACAAGAAGAAAACCTCAGAACCCGTTTATCAAGTGGGGGATAAGGTATGGTTAGCCACTAAGAACCTGCGTCTCAAGGGGATAGACAAGCTGAAACCCAAATACATTGGTCCCTATAGCATAGAGGAAGTCATCAATCCTGTGGCCATGAGGTTGTCCAAGCCCCTTTCCTAGCACACCCTGTCTTTCACGTATCCCTGCTCCAGCCATGTCTCGCTAGCATGAGGTAGCAAGAGAGGCATCTCCCTTTGGAGATAGACGGTCAGGATGAGTACAATGTACATGAACTCTTGGACTCCCGGCTGGTGAGAGGGCGAATACAGTATCTGGGGGATTGGAAAGGGTTTGGGGTTGAGGCTAGGACTTGGGAGCCTTTTCAGAACCTCCACTGCCCTGATCTAATGGAACGATTCCATACTGCACATCCAGTGAAACCAGGACGACTGCAGAGTCGGCGTTCCTCGAGAGGGGGTTCTGTCGCGATCACCCTGCAGAAAAAGGAAGTAAAGGCAGGTAAAGTCTCTCCACACACGGTTTACTATATGTCCCAGAAGCCTTTGGGGCACATCCAGGGAAGAAAGAGCCGGATTCTAAAAAGGATCCGCCCCTATAAAGCACCTCCTCCTCCTAATGGAGATGCTTGACAGTTTACCTGTTTCCTGTGTCCACGAAGAAGGCAGATGATACTCCCTGATAGAACTCACTTTTCGATACCCAATTACCCATTGATGATGTGTGAGTTATCATCATATGGCTAACTGATGAAGTTCGCATATGCGCCTATGCTGAATTATTTTACTTGCTCCTTTCATATATTCAAATACATGTGTGACTTTATAGTTCCTTAGCTTAGCCTGTGTGCCACCATTTTGTGTACCCCTCTGTGCCTGGGGGCCCTGCTCGCTCATATGCCCCTCCCGCAGGAATACAGAAATTCACTAAGACAGCAGTTTTCGTTTCTCGGCTTACTGTGGCCGAAACTAACAAGTCTCTTTATCAGTAATGTTCTCATGCCCAGAGACGCCGAAGCCTAGCTCCATGGCCTTGAGTAGAGATAATGATGTATCCCTTGCAGGTGCAGATGCCTGCTGTATGAGAGCATTGTCCACTGGTCCGAGGCTCGGTAACTTTCCACAAGGGGCGTACCCTTTTTACTGTATTGCATTATAATGTATTGCTGTGATGCAGAGAGTCAGTCCTCTCGTTCGCACTCCTAGGAGTGAGGTCGGACAGGGCCCTCTCATATGAGTGTTGTTTGGCCTAATAAAGACTTTTGTTTATTCTTCTCCACTGTCCGGCTGACTTCCTATATAGCGACTATAGGTGAGTGCGGTAAGTCACTCAGGTGGATTTGAGCCACGCTTATCAGATGGCGCCCGAATAGGGACCCCGCGATAAGGATCTTTCTCACCCGTAAGTGGGTAGCAGAAGACCGGGGACCCGCTGGTCGGCACGGTGGGCCCGGGTACCCATCTGATGCCGAGCTTGGTTCTCGCAGCGCTGCCCCACCCTGCTGATCGGGAGAGGTCCCGGTTCGGATCTTACGCCGGGGTCCAGAAGGCGGAACTCGAAGCTGTACGTGTTGGTCCTTGCAGCCGGAGGTGGAGAACGGTAGAGGTCGGTGCCGCCTACGGAAGGTGAGTGGTCCACCTGTGATTGTTTCAGGAACAGGAGTGTTCCGGGAGACTAGGGTGTCTCCAGTGGTTTGAGGAGCCGGTGCGCTCCTGGGGCTAGTGTGCTCCGGGGAACTCAGAGTACGAGTAGGTGCTCTGACAGACTTGACGAGGTTGGGGAAATATCTAGATGTATTGTTTGTAGCGATCCGACCGGGTGGTACTGTGGTGAAGGCGTGGCTCATTGCGGGCAGACTCTGGTGCTTACCCTGAACTCCTAGAGTGGTGGCTCAGTGGAGGTGAGGTCTGGGTCTCCCGTGGTAAAGTGCGCAGTGATCCATAGTGCCACACGGGTCGCGGATCTGTTCCCCACCCTCAGAACAGTCCGTGTACTGTTCGGTCTGCGGTAGAGTCCAGGTTCCCCAGGACTCGGTCGACGGGCCTTGTCCCATTTGGTAACACGTGTTTGAAGGTATTGTATACGTGTGTGTGTGGTTCCCTGATACATGTTTATATGTGTGTGTGAACGAGCTCGAGCTAGCGACAAGGTAACGCAGTCTGTGGAGAAGTGTTTCTTTCACACCGAAGTAGAGATGCCGTGTTTTAGTAAGTTACGATGTTTTGGATGTTGTTGTAGACCCTCAGATACTAGACTGGCCGAGAGCCAACCTGCCCCCCCAGAGGGCACTCCAAGCTTTGATATGTATGTCAAGCATGGACTGGTCCCGATTTTGTTTGGTACTTTGTGGCACCGGTACACTGCTGATAATGTGGATTTACAATGGCCTTTAACGGGTTCTTTCGATGAAGCTAAATTGGATTATTTGCAGGACAAATTGTTTGCTAGGCGTAGCCGTCAGAGTATGTTTGATTCTTTGCGAGTGTGGCAGAAAGAGGCCAGGAAACGCAAGTTGAGAGACGAGAAAGAGGCCTATAAAAAGTCCACCCAGACTATGGCGCAGAAGGCGAGAGAACAGGTTGGAAATGAGAATGCGCTGCGTATGGAACGCTCAGATAGGCTTTGTAGGTTGAAAGAGAATAAAAGTTATGTAGTACGTGAGGACGACCCAGATGAGATGGAAGACATTTTGAATACCCGACCCCCTCCCCAGTTGGTTGATGTTTATTGCAGAGGATGTTCTAGATTAGAGACATGAAAATAAAGGTGTAGAAATGTTTTGCCCCTCGAATGGATGTCGACACTACCTTTTGGCAAATAAATGAGGCCATAGTTAGCCAATGATGCTAAAAGGAGGGTCTGATAGAACTCACTTTTCGATACCCAATTACCCATTGATGATGTGTGAGTTAGCATCATATGGCTAACTGATGAAGTTCGCATATGCGCCTATGCTGAATTATTTTACTTGCTCCTTTCATATATTCAAATACATGTGTGACTTTATAGTTCCTTAGCTTAGCCTGTGTGCCACCATTTTGTGTACCCCTCTGTGCCTGCGGGCCCTGCTCGCTCATATGCCCCTCCCGCAGGAATACAGAAATTCACTAAGACAGCAGTTTTCGTTTCTCGGCTTACTGTGGCCGAAACTAACAAGTCTCTTTATCAGTAATGTTCTCATGCCCAGAGACGCCGAAGCCTAGCTCCATGGCCTTGAGTAGAGATAATGATGTATCCCTTGCAGGTGCAGATGCCTGCTGTATGAGAGCATTGTCCACTGGTCCGAGGCTCGGTAACTTTCCACAAGGGGCGTACCCTTTTTACTGTATTGCATTATAATGTATTGCTGTGATGCAGAGAGTCAGTCCTCTCGTTCGCACTCCTAGGAGTGAGGTCGGACAGGGCCCTCTCATATGAGTGTTGTTTGGCCTAATAAAGACTTTTGTTTATTCTTCTCCACTGTCCGGCTGACTTCCTATATAGCGACTATAGGTGAGTACGGTAAGTCACTCGGGTGGATTTGAGCCACGCTTATCATCCCCGCTGGAGTTCCAGTCCTTCCTGTGGTTGTTTTCCGTTTAATTTCAAGAGACTCAGTGAGCATGGCGCTGCTCATCCTTCCGCCAGTGATTCCCACAGTGAGCCTGACGCGGCTCACCATTTTGCCATAGACTTCTGACGTGAGCACAGTGTTGCTCCCCCGTTTGCTAAGGGTTCCCGACATCTTCCCTTCTGTTCTCCCAGATTTGGAGAACATCAGGTATCGTCCTTTGGTCAAGGGGAAAGGTGCTGGAGCAATATGGAGGCCACGCAGCGGTGAAGGGAGCGACCCTTGACCCTGTCTTCAGGTAGGTCGCCTCCCCAGCCGCCACTCGGTCCTCCTGTGCCACGGTCCTCTCGCTACCTGCTGTGAATTGACCGCCTCCCCACCGAGGTCGGCCTTTTTTTTTTTAGCTTGTGCCTGCTTATATCTTGTGCTTCCTCTGCCATTACTGTTGCCACTTTTGGTTTTGTCTCCTTTACTGGTACTTTATTCTCACTATTGTTGCCATTTTCGCTTGTGCCTTGTGCCCTTCCCCTTCCCCCCTCTTGCCTTCTGTGTCACCCCCGCTTCCCGTCGCTGCACCCTTGCGGCCCCGCCCCCCTGGTTCCCATTGGCCGCCCCACTCCCGCCTCCCAGCTGCTCCTCCCTCCCACAGTCCCTCATATGGAGGCCGCGCAGCAGACGCGCGGAGGGGGCGCGCCAAAGGCAAGCCCGTCTGCGCCCGTCCGTGCCTGGAACGAGCCCAGTGCCAGAACACCTGGCCCCCGCCGAAGCCAGGAAGCCCGACTAAGATACAACACCGTCGACCTCAATGCACTCAACACCGGACGACCACCTGCTGCCTGCTACCGAGCCACCCCGAAGGGCACCCATGGACCGTTCTCCTGCCTAGACTGCAAATTCACCTGCATCCGAAACCTCACACCACCACCCGGAACAGGCAACAACAACAACCACCTCAAGTGCATCCTGCTCAACACCCGCTCCGTCCACAAGCACACTGTCGAACTCTGGGATCTCCTTAACACAACAGCGCCAGATGTCGCCTTCCTCATGGAAACCTGGATGAACGCCTCCTCAGCCCGCAACATCACCATAGCCACCCCGGACGGATACAAGATCATCCGAAAGGATTGCATCAACCAAACTGGAGGAGGAATCGCTATCATCCACAGTAGCACCATCAGCGTCTTGACGAACACCGAAGACACCCTCACCACCGCCGAACATCTACACTTCCAGATCCGCACCGACCCCAAGACCACCCTCAGAGGAACCCTCATCTACAGACCCGCAGGCCCGCGCACACAATTCAGCGAAGCCATCGCCGACCTTATCAGCCCTCATGCCCTCGCCTCATCGGACTACATCCTCCTAGGGGACCTGAACTTCCACCTGGAGAACAACAACAACAACACCACCCTGCTAGACAACCTCACCAACCTCTGGTGAACACCCCCACCCACTACGCCGGCCACACGCTCGATTCCCATCTTCTCTGCCAGCGACCATGTTACCTTCAGTCCCTCCACCGGACTCCACTGGACCGACCACAGTTGCATCCATTTCACCTTCAAGAGGACCACATCCCACCACCACCCGCAACAGATCCCCCGCAGATGCTGGAGCAAAGTCACCACAGACCAGCTAAAAACATCACTGAGCCACAACCCGCCAATCCACACCGCGGACACCAATGACGCGCCCCACAACCTCACACAGTGGATCATGAACTGCGCCAACACCCTTGCACCACTGAAGAACCCTCCAGGCAAACCCAGCAACAGGAAAGCCACATGGTTCACTGACGACTTCAAAGAATGGAAGAAATCATGCCGAACCCTCGAGAAAACCTGGCGCCACGAACAGACGACAGACAACCTGACAGCCCTCAAAAACGCCACTCGCAAACACCACCAGCTGATCCGCACCACCAAAAAGACATTGTTCAAGCAGCAGCTGAAAAACAACATACACAACAACAAGGAACTCTTCAGCATCGTAAAAGAGGTCGCCAACAGCAACGACATCACACCATCACAAAACCTTTGCAACTCCCTCGCCACGTTCTTTCACCGCAAGATCGCTGACATACACGACAGCTTCGGCGCTCAGACCCAGACTCCGCCCTCAGCCACAGAATCAACGCCCCCGACAACCACCCTCAGCAACTGGACTCCCATCAGCACTGAAGAAGCCACCCACATTATGAACGCCATTCACTCCGGATCTCCTTCCGACCCCTGCCCTCACCACATCTTCAACAAAGTCGACTCCATCATCGCACCCTACCTTTGGAACGTCATAAACAACTCCCTCACGTCCGCCACCTTCCCAGAGAGCTGGAAGCACGCTAAGATCAACGCCATACTGAAGAAACCCTTGGCGGACCCTAAATACCTCAAGAACTTACGCCTCATCTCTCTTCTTCCCTTCCCTGCAAAAGTCATAGAGAAAACCGTCAATAAAAAGCTGACCGCTTTCCTCGAGGCAAATGGCTCCCTTGACCCATCCCAGTCCGGATTCGACAACATCAGGACCCTGCTCGAGAACTAGGAAACAACCGCTCTCATCCTCCTAGACCTTTCAGCCGCCTTTGATACAGTCTGCCATCGCACCCTGATAACCCACCTCCACAACGCTGGGATCCAAGATAATGCCCTGGACTGGATCACCTCGTTCCTCTCTGACAGAACTCAGAGAGTCCACCTTCCTCCCTTCAGATCAGCAGCCAACGAGATCATCTGCGGCGTACCCCAAGGCTCCTCGCTCAGCCCAACCCTCTTCAATATCTACATGAGCCCTCTCGCCGCAATGGCACGCAAGCACAGCCTCAACATCATCTCATACGCCGACAACACCCAGCTGATACTCTCCCTCACCAAAGACCCAGCCACGGCCAAATCCAACCTCCAGGAAGGAAGGAAAAACGTTGCGGAATGGATGAAACTCCGCCGTCTCAAACTGAACTCAGACAAGATTGAGGTCCTCATCCTCGGACCATCCCCATTGGAATGACTCCTGGTGGCCCACAGCACTGGGCACCGCACCGATACCCACGGACCACGCACACAACCTAGGATTCATCCCGGACTGATCGTTCACGATGACCAATCAAGTCAACGCCATCTCATCCTCATGCTTCAACACCCTGCGCATGCTCTGAAAGATCTTCCGATGGATCCTTATTGAAACCACAAAGACAGTCACCCAGGCCCTCGTCACCAGCCGACTGGACTACGGGAACGCCCTCTACGCAGGAACCATAGCCAAACTACAGAAAAGGCTCCAGCGCATACAGAATGCATCCGCACGACTTATCCTGGACATCCCACGCCACAGCCACATTTCTGCCCACCTGAAAGACCTGCACTGGCTGCCCGTCAGCAAAAGGATCACCTTCCGGCCCCTCACCCACGCATACAAAGCGCTCCACAACACAGGCCCCGAATACCTCAACACTGCCTCACGTTCCATACTCCGACCCGCCAGCTCCGATCCTCCAACCTTGCCCTCGCCAGCGTACCACGAATTTGCAGAACCACCTCCGGAGGAGGATCTTTCTCTTACCTGGCTGCCAAGACGTGGAACTCCCTACCCACCCACCTACGACTGACCCAGGACCATCTCACCTTCAGGAAACACCTCAAGACCTGGCTCTTCGTGCAGTAGCAGCACCCCCCCCCCTCCCTCCTGTGCCTTGAGACCCTCACGGGTGAGTAGCGCGCTTTATAAATGTATTGATTGATTGATTGATTGAATACTCCCTTGCACGCGGCTATGATTTCTCTTTTTTGTGCCTGCAAGCATTGTTTTGTTGCCTGCTTTTATGATGCTAGCACCAAGAAGCACTCCACTGTGTATTTGAACAGTGGTCTGGTGCATCTTCTGCTGTGTTACACTTCCGCTGTGACGGCTAACAGTGGCTCAGTGTGACAGCTTTACTGCACTCACGCTGTGGATACAAACAGCGGCTGGGTGTGCCATCTTTACTGCACCCTCACCGTGATTTAGTGGTGGGTGCCCCGATATTGTACTCCAAAAGAGCATTTAGACATCTTAACAAGAGCTTGTGACATTATTTCCTTTTAGTTCTGTTTCCTGCAATTTGGAGCTCTCGTGTTCCTAACAATATCTTGAAGAAGACAGCCATTGTTAATATCTACAGGACTGGTGTCTCTTCACAAATGAAATACATAGTTGCAGAGCCTTGAGTGAGTGTATGAATAGTTATATACCCAATATGTGTGTATGTGTGGTTCTTTCTGCACTATCTCTCATGCCTTTTTTCTCTTCTATTTATATGCAGTTATCTACAGAAGTGTGTTTTGTAGAAGACATCCAGAACCCTAGACCAGACTTGGGGAGACAAGGAGCCTTGCCTGCAGCATTGGTTATTTCACTCTGTGGGAGTTTGCGCTCGGGGGAATAGAGAGGCTCTGCAACTAGCCATCATTCCCGCTGGCCGATATCTGAGGTTAGTGGCATTTTCATTCTTGAGCTGCTGACATATCCTGACAGATTGTTAAGCCCCACAGTTCCGCTTCATCCTGGGCATACCATGGCTAATGCTGCATGACCCTGTGGTTCAACGGGCAGCCCACAACGTTTCCTTGGATAGCAGTTATTGTAGGGAGTGCTGTACCAAGCAAGCTGTAGGTCCAGGAGGAACCGCAGATACGCAGGCTGGCTTTCTGGCTACGGGGTGTGCAGTAGGGCTAAATTGCTGTGCCACCACACTACCTGAAGTATACAAGGAATATCAGCCCGTGTTTGATAAACAAAAGGCGATACAGCTACCACAGCATAAGTGTACGACTGTCGCATTGACTTAGTGCCTGGAGCCGATATTCCATGTAGTAGGGTGTATGCGCTCACTGAACCAGAGACACATATCCGAAGAATTATCTGGAGGAAAATCTGGCATCTGGCTTCAGCAGGCATTCTTTGTCACCTGCCTCTTCCCCTCTCTTCTTCATTCCTAAGAAGGATTGCAATGAACTATGGACCTGTATAGACTACAGAGCAATTAACAATGCCAGTTATCTTCAGAAGTGTGTTTGGTTGAAGACATTCAGAACCCTAGACCAGACTTAGGGAGACAAGGAGCCTTGCCTGCAGCATTGTTTATTATTGTACCAACTTCCCTTTTCCCCAGGGTGCTCCCTTACATAGCGGTGTTATTTCACTCTATGGGAGTTTGCGCTCGGGGAAATAGGGAGGCTCCGCAACTAGCTGTCGTCCCCGCTGGCCGATAGCTGAGGTTAGTGGCATTTTCATTCTTGAGCTGCTGACATGTCCTGAGAGATAGATTATATGAGGATAGTTATTATCTATAGAATTTGGTAACCAGCATTGATTTCTCTCTCTACAGGTATCCTATTCCCAGCTGTTCCTATCCTAATTCCCTTACCTCGCTTGATCGCCCTAATACTCTGTGTTACTTATATCAGAGGTGGGGATGTCAAAAGGTGGACATCTTTGCGCATCACCCGGATTCTGAGGAGTTCTTAGCCAAGGTTCCTGAGAACCTTACACTGAGTAACTCAACATGTTATCCACGGTTGTTACATGGGTTTCAGATATGCAGCCAGTACTATGGGGCCACACCCCCCCCTCTTGCCCCTCACGAACCGTGTCTGTCAAGTTGAACAGACACTGTTCATTTTCAGATCAGGCAGCCAGGAGTTAGACATGCGCTAAATGAGCAGGCTCCTGGCTGCCTGAGCTGAACTCTGGAAGAGGAAGTCACAGCTCCTGTGGGCATGACCTCCTCAGCTCAGCAAAGGTCCCTGAGGCCCTCCCCTCAGTGACGAGGGGTAGTGTCACTGATTGCCTCGCACCTGGGCGCTTCAGTTTTCAGCACTGAAGTGCTCAGGGTCGAGTGTGAATTATTGACAATTCATCACAGAGTGGGGTGGGGTCAGCAGTCGCACTGACCCATCCCACTCTGTGCAAAAGCAGCAGTCCCAAGCCTCCCGGGACCTCCGAGGCAGAGCTGCAGGGTAGTGTGTGTGTGTTTTTTTAATTAATATTTGGTGCATGTATGTATGAATATTTGGTAATGAGTGTTGTGAATGGATGTGTTTTTGTATGTATGTGCGCATGTGAATGCATGACTGTGAGTGTTACTGTGTGTGTTTATCTGGCTGTGTGTCCCATCCACCACCCTCCCTCCTAAACATACCGCACACCACTGCAGATATAATTTACGCTATTGCTAATATGGCATCAGTCAGGTATGGATGGTGGAGGAAATAAATGATTTGCGGATCCTGCAACAAACTTTCAGCCTCTTGATATGCTTATTGGGTTGCCACCTTTCCAAGTGAAAAATGCTGCCATTTGTTGTTTTAAGAGTCTACAGGGCCAAGAAGTGAATCAAAATTGGAACAAAATCATATGTATTCATTTGTAAGATGACTCACCTGCCCATGTTTAATTATTAGTCAAGGATCGTCAACGCAACTCTAGAACACACTTAAAAGTGCTTTCTGTTTATATTTCCTTCTTGTAGTATGTACAGATAAGGGCTAAAAAAACAGTCTTTAGGTAACTTTTCTTAGTTTTGAACCAGCTTGGATATCAAAATACCAGTTGGCCGGTAGAAAACCGGCCAGGTGACAACCCTATATGCATAAAGTTTCTTATTAGGAAATGCATTCTCCCACTGTGGCAGCAAAAGTATTTAACAAATGGAAGGAATAGGCAGAGTGGGGACACAGGGGGTACTGGATCCAGTGTAAAAAACAGAAAGCCTTGTTAGCGTGTAAACGGTTTTAACGTCCTGTGAAATGATCTAATGAGGCTGAGATATGGTGTTAACCAATGCCCCCACAGCCCACAGCAGCTCAAGTTCTGAATGTCTGTCCTGAAGCTGCATTAGCCCGGGCTGAGACACACAATGGGGGAGGGGCCTGTAAGTTAAATGCTACTGGTGAGCTCCAGCACTTATTGGGGCATCCACAAAAGTAGCACTTTAAAACATATCTCCAGGTCTTAACCTGCAGCTTTGGTGTGCAGGTGTGCAACTGACATTCTGACCTAACATTACCAACCTTTTTCCAGACCTAAACCTTCCTTTCAGTTATTATAAGCCACTCCTAAGGTAGACCCTATATGCACATAGAGCAGGGTACATGGCATCTACACATTAGAGCACATATATTTATTGTTGTTCATTCCGTGACTGTTACAAACCTCCAAAGCCATTTTTCACTGTGGCAAGGCAGGCTTTCCAATAGTGCTTGATTTCAGTTTGGGAGCGGCTCCAAAAATGGTTCAGGGACTCATTTAAATAGTCATTTAAAATCCAAATTAATGGTGGAGTTGGATTTTATATTGCTATTTTGAATATGACATATTAGAAAGCTGTGATTTTCCTGCATAAGCCATATGGGGCCTTCTGCCACTGTCTAGGGTCACCTGACTGCTGATTGCTCCTCTGTGGTGAGATGTGGAATGCTTCCAGGCAGTTGACAATGGGCTTAGGAGGTATTTTTATCCCTTGAGCAGGCTGTGCCCAGCGCCTTCCTGAGTTTTAAAGGATGCCTACCCTGGCACTGGCAGATGTAGCTTGCACCTAGGCCTACCTCCTTTTTGTCTTGCTCATCAGCTTAGCTTCAAACCCAGTGTGTGCGGGAGATAATCCAGAACTGGGTGGCTCCAGCAAGTTCTGACCAGGGAAGAAGGATTCTGCCATGTTGGATTTAGGTAGAGAAAAGCAGTTGGAGATAGTTTACAATAAAATGTACAGGCTGTAAAGGTGGGTAGAGTCCCCCCTGGAATTTTTTACCCCATTGGCTAGGGAGTGGCCTGGAGTTTCCCCCACCCACAGGCTGGTACTGGGCATAAATGTGGCATCTCCAGTACCCTACTCAGAACACTCCTAGGCATTGAATAATAAGAAGGACTCCCCTTGCTGTCTGAAGAACCTGAAGCTCAAGACCTGGCTGTTCGAGCAGTAACGGCACCCCCCCCCCTAAGCGCCTTGAGACCCTACGGGTAAGTAGTACGCTCTATAAATGTCTTGATTGATTGATTGATTGATTGAAAGTGGACTGGACAAGCTTGTCTTGAACACAGGACCCAGAAATGACTCCAAGGGTCAATTAACTGACCTGTTTGAGCTAATGGGACACAATGAGCTTCCAGAGGCCCATCCCTGGAACTTGACCAGCTGAATAGTACCGACTGGACCTGCCCTGGACCCTGCTACTGTGTTTGTTACGGTGAGTCCTAATACCCAAGTTGTGCCTCCCAGGTACTGGATTCTTGGTTGGTGTTAAAGTGTACACCTCCTGTCCCTAAACCGCAAGAAGTGAAACTTAGAAACTTTTTGCCAGATTTCTGCCTGGAGAACTGTCATAGCCCAGGATTGCAATCAAAGTCACATCCGTCAACTTCGAATAGCTGGTTGGCCTCAGATTGCTGGTCTGTCCTGCTGAAGGAGATCTGACTTCCAGAAAAGTTTCTCAGTCTGAATATAGAGGGCTTCATTGGAAGTGAATCCGAGCAGCAACTCATCGTTGTCGAGGCCTTTGGACTTCGCCCGCTTGAAGCTTTCCCACCTTCGTCAAAAACTGCACTGAGACCCTGATCACAGTAACCCACCGTCATCAAGCCCCGCTTCGGATACAGCTTGCAGCTTTCCCGCCCATAACTCGCCGATGACAACTTTTTCTCTATAAACGTTTCTAAGTCAGAAGCTAAACTTTCCATCAGGATGAACCTTTTTCCTGTATTTGCCCGGTGATCCATTGCATACGGCCTTAACTTTTGACTTTGACTCGATCTAGTGCAACCAAATAACAGCGGTTAGCTCTATGTGCATTTTGGCACTTTTGTAGTTCAAACTTTAAAAAGTCATATCTCTGGTTCCGTTTATTGGATATTTTTAGTTTTGATGTCATTGTATTCATTAAAATCCACTCTAGTTTTCTAAATTGGTATTGAATTTTTTGGGCGTTGTGTTTTCACTGTTTTTACTGTTTGAGTGCTGCATAAGTACTTCAAACATTGGGTCTGAATATGAATCTTTTATTTTTTTCCTACTCATGCGTAAACCCCTTGTTATATTCTGTATGTCTGGTGTTTCATGTTTTCAGGGTAGCTTTACATTTAGAATATTAAGTAAGGTTCTATTGCTATTTTGTCGCTGGCTGTGCGTTACAGTCCAGGCACCTCATTGACAGTTTACAGTCAGTTTCCGCATGGGTCAGAATTATGAGTCGAGTGTTATTTAATGCATCCGATAATTATTTAATGTGTTAAATACCTCAAACTTTGTTACATTTTGGCAGGTCAACCCTGACAAACTCTAATGGGAAAAAGCAAACAGTTTTTTTCCATATTAAGCACATTTTGGAGTGTTAAACACTAAAATCCACACGTTTATACCAAGAAACTCATCATAGGTGCTATTAATTGCACCCAATAAAGAACGAACTGGGTAGTATTGTTATTTACCAGGTGTGGTAAATAGCATCTATACTTGTAATCAGGCCCATTGACTCTAAATTGAGTCTGACTGCGTATGCCAAGCTACCAATGGATTAAGCACAAGTTTATTCTGTGACTGATGTTCTTCATCCTGATAATGAATTTGATTATTATTTGAGTAGGGGTTTCAATCCCCACAAACAATATTCTAATTTCTTACATTATGGAACTGTGGCACAATGTTGTGAACTGAACTGAGGAAGAGCACAAAAATGGAGGTATAGTAGGAAATCCATTGTAACCACTAGACTGCATTTTAGATATAGCTTGGAGACAGCTTTCCCTGCTGCAGAAGAGCAATTGTGGATAATAACAATTTATACAGTGGGATTCACGTAAGTGCATTGGTTACCATTGATCGGCTTTATTTTAAATCTAATTTACTTGTCTCTTATTAAATGGCTTTTCTTCTTCTTCTTGTGGATTATGTGTTTTTCCTACTGCTTACATTCACATATGTACCGTTTCCTTTTTTGCCAGTATTTCATTGCAATGAATCTGGTTTCTTGCTGTCTGCCTTGTGTTATTGCTTCATCCCTCAAATCTCTGTCCATTATTCACTCCTTGTTTCTGTGTTCCTACCGCCTTTCCCATCCACCCCAGTTTGCACACTGCTTCACCCGCCCATTCCAGTCTACTTTTTTTACTTTTATTTTTCCAGCCCCACCCAGGCTGCTCCAGTGCTCCCATGACTCCTTTGCTCTTGTGTTGACTTTATCCATCCACGCTCAAGCTGCTTCTCCATTGCTCCATCTCGCTGTATTGGTGCATTCTTTTAAAAAAATGTATCCTTTTCTTTTCTGGAGGGCCGGCCAGCTCCAATTTGCTACAGAGCTGCTCCCTTTTTAGGTCAAGCCTAGCTGCAGCAAGCATGCATTGCTCGCTCTGCGAAACTGCTGTAGTAGAGTATGGGAGAGAAGCTGTGCCCACTCTCCTCCCATATTTTTCATTGGCTTGTGTCATTGTTTTTCGTAAATGCTGCCTTCCTATTCGTTAAAAGGTTTCTTAGTCCCTCCTTGGTATGGCCCTGTCTTCATTTGTACCCTCCGTTGGTGACTGGCCCCTTTACTTTGGTTGTTTCACGGGACCTGTTATTTATTTTGTAAGCACTCTTTACTTTACTGAGTTTCTCTTACTGCAGGCCGGACATGCGCTGCTTCAGCTGAAACCGCTTGTGTTTTTTTAAGCAACACGGCCGCCCCGTAACACGGTCCCCTGCTTTCAATCACTTTAACCCAGCATTAACTTGTTTCTGTTTCAACTCCCCAAGTAAAATGAATTTAGAAATGATTAGCTAATTAAGTCATGTGAATTCTAGGTAGCACATAATTGTGTGCTAATGGGCTGAAGCTGACAATAGGACATCTGTGTTACATGTCATCTACACTAAAGCCACCTGACGGGTTGTTTTCAAAAGCCTTTTTTATTAACAACAACACTACCACCAATGCCACTCCCCCCAATTCCACCACCACCACCAATACCATCACTAATACCGCCAATACCACCATCAATACCACCACCACCAATACCACCACCACCACCAAACCACCATCAATACCACCACCACCAATACCACCACCACCACCAATACCACCACCAAACAATACTACAGCGACTAATCCAATACCACCACCAGTAATACCAGTGCCAATACCACCACTACTAATACCACCACCATCAATACCAATACCACCATGAATACCACCACCACCAATACTACCATTAATATGACCACCAATACCACCACTAATACCATCACCAGTACCACCACCAATAACACCACCACCAATACCACCACCAATATCACCACCACCAATACTATCACCAATACCACCACAACCAATACCATCACCAATACCACCACCAATACCACCACTAATACCACCACCACCAATACCACCACCACCACCATTACCACCATCACCACGAATACCATCACCACCAATAACACCACCACCAATAACACCACTGCCAATACCAATACCACCACCACCAATACCAATATCACCACCAATACCACCACCAACACTATCAATACTACCGCCACCACAAATATCACAACCACCAATACCACACCACCACCAATACCACCACCAATACCACTACCACCAATCCAATACCACCATAAATACAACCACCAATGCCACCATCACCACCAATACCACCACCACAAATACCATCACCACCAAGACCAGTAACACCACCACCAATAACCCCAGCACCAATATCAATACCACCACCAATAGCACCACCACCACCAATACCACCAATGCCACTACCACCCCTACCAATAATAATACCACCACCTCAGTGCCTCTCAATCACTAGGAATAGCAGGGGCACTGTACGAGGCCGGAGCTGCAGCTGAGACCATCCCTCCCTCCAAGCTTGCCATAACGCACAGCCCGCCCTGCACTAGGAATAAATGTAAAGTCCGGGCCCTACTACAGGTAGAATGTTTTTTTATTAGGCCAAAGATAGCAATGACAATTACGCAATGCCACACATCAAACTCAAATTACGGAGAGGGTAGAAAATAGTCCCCCCTCCAGCTCTTTTTCCTGAGCCGCGGCAGTGTAATCACAGAGCGAAAGGTGCTGGAGCGCTTTGTTAGTGTTTATAGCTCAGATCATATGTAATTCGCACTTCACAATTTGTGTCTGTGTAATATACAACACTTACACAGCTTCTTCTCTACACTATTTATCACTACTTTGAAGACATCACAGGCCGGTCTCGTCCTCTGATGTTTACAATCTAACAAGCGGTTGAGAAGGCCCTTTATTGCAATGCAATAGGTCTTGCATTTGCGAGAGTTTAAGCTATTAGTATTGTAAATAACAATGCCTTTTATTTATGCTTTAAAACCCAAAACATAAATAAAAGGCATTGTCATTTATAATTCCAATAGCTCAAACGTGTGTGAATGCGAGACCTATTGCATTGCAAATGCTTGTTTCTTTAGAATGCTTTCTCCTGGACTTTTTTTTAATTCACCCCACCAAGATTGGCATCTTCCATCTTAGACCAATAAATGAAATGTAAAAAGAAAAGAAAAAATTGCAGCATTGCCAATGCCAAAAGGCTGCCAATGCCAAAAGGCTGGGTAATGCAAAGTGCAACACTGAGAACTAAATCAGATATGTGATCTTGCAATCTTAAAAGAAATATTTGTGTTGTTCATAAAGCACGAGTTTGTGTTTCTAGGGGCTCCCAATATGTGAGATAGGGAAACTAATGCCAGAAATAAAGATTTATTTGCCTAAGGCCACAATAAGTTTGAACAAGCATGTAAGAGGGGTTTAAACCCCAGGTTTGCTGCTTCCAAAGTCAGCATTGTAACTATTGCATCACATTTCCCTTCCATAGTGGCTTGTTTGTCTGGGTGCTGCTGGTGGGCAGGATGACAACAAGGTCTTTGTGGCAGAGTCCACGCTGCTCAGAAACTGCTGTAAAGGTGCTTAGAGCCATGGTTCTTGAGTGAGACCCTTTCGGATCCCTTTTTTCCTGGAAGCTCTTTGGAGATTGTTCCTTAGGTTGAGGTCACCATGTTATTGTGGGTTCTGTGAGTGAGGAGTCGTGTGTAGCACAGCACTGAAAACTACTCTGAAGCTGAACAGAATGGGACAGTTTCTAGTGATTTTACTTATATGCAGGTGGGTTCTAAGCACTCACAATGTAAGCAGTCATGGGGACTCAGACAATGGGATATAGAGTGATATGCTCAAGCTTACACAATAATTTGTCAAGTTGGGAAGCAGGGTTTACATCCCAGGTCGTCGCCTTACAGTTGTCCTCTTAGAGACTGGACCTCATTATGCGCAGAATGATCCTACTGCACAAAAACATTTGTACAGCTATGTTAAACTTTGGTGAAAAAATGGTATTTATGGTTGAAAATATATATTTATATTCCCCAAAAAATGAATTTACATTCACAAAGCTATTTATTTGCTCATAATCTTACACTGTTGCTGCAAATGAGCGACGTGGAACATGGGGCTATAAAATACATTTCCTGCGCTTTTTTGGTGAAATCTTGAAGATGAGATTAGACTACAGACTGATGCAGACCTATAAGTGAGCACATCTGCATACAGACTGGTCACAGCGTGGCATTCTATGATAGGGAATGCTTTGGAAAGCAAGTGGAACGCCCACAAACTTTGAGAACACCTAGTTTTTTTAGATTTTCACAAACTTAGCAAGAGACATTCCCACTCTGGATATGGTTGGAGATTTACTCCTGGCAAGGACAGGAGTAAATCTTAATCCAGCATGGAGTGAATGCACACAAAACCAGCTGATGCTTAGAGGAATAGGTTTTGCAATAGGAAAAAGAATGTCTTCCGAATGGAGAAAAAAAGTTTTGCAGTGCAGTTTCACTATAGTGTCGTGGTTATGCTTGGGTAAAGCTATGCCTGTTACATTTAAGCATGTTAAAACACCTTTGTAAAAAGATCCCCAAAACTACTTCTGGGAACCTGCGACTGCTGCAGCTTTCCAGGCTTACATATAAAATGCTTAGTGAATTTCGATAACAGAAAGAAATGCACTTCAAACGTAAATTTACAACTTCTGTGAGTGTGGTCAGAGATTCTGTGGGACATATTCCCTGTGGCCCTGTGTAGTGTCTTCATCACGGGGTGCTGCCGGGCAGAACATTTTTTGAGAGGAGGGCATTGCTCAATTAAGTTACCAGCATCCTTTTACTCTGTAAATTATTAAATACAGCAAATGGTTCGCGGTCATTGTTTTGAACCACATAATAGACAGGATTTCAAATAGTCTTAGAGATGTAAGTGTTGAAAACATGTATTTACGACATTCCTTTTGAACGGGCATCACATAAGTCCTACGCAAAGTCCTTGTTTTGGACCACATAATATGCAGAATTTCTAAAATTTTAGAGATATAATTCTGCGTAGGTTATATCTTGCCGAGTAGAATACTACTAAAAAAGACACCAGCGTTTTTTTTTACTGCATTTGGTTTTTCTCGCTAAATATTGCTAAATTGGTATACACACACTCCATACAAGGCTTAAACTGTACGTACACCACGATAAATGCACACATAACTAAGTAAATAAATAATTGATGTGCACTACAGATGAGAGCACATGAGAGCAAGGAAAGCCATATCATTAAGTTAAAATTAACTCAGCAGGCTGCTGCACTGGCCCAGGATAGGATATCCAAAGAGAAGTTTCCGAAAAAGCGCCGGTTTTCAAACTTCAGTGCACTAGCTCGGAAGTTGCTTCCCACAGCAGTAAATAAACAGAAGGGCGCCTCGGCCCTTCAGAGCAGTGCGGATTCAGGGGGAGTTTGGGGGAGGGCAGGCGAGGCACAGCTGCCATCAGATTGGCAGGGCCGTCATCAGAGGGGAGCCCTGTTATCAGGAGGAGGGGGATTGGCTGCGGGGACTGCCAGTCTCCGGGGCAGGGGCCGGCTCTCGTGAGCGGTGACTGACTGCTGGCTGCTGCTCGCGCTGGTCCTGTTTCACACACACTTCTATTGCTGAGCGCTGACGGGCGGACAGCGCGCGAGAGGGTAAACAGAGGGAAGAGGATACCGAGAGAGACCGAGAGAGAGGAAGGGAGCATGGCTGTCTCAGCACCTCCGCCGGTCATCTCTGCCAGCCCCAGCGAGGGCTTGTTCAGGGCTGACCCCCTGTACTCCAGTCCGGCAGAGTCCCCCCGCCTCACCAGCAGCATGCTCAACAGTTTCATCACCAGCAGCGGCAACAACAGCAGTAGCAGCAGCAGCAGCGCCGGCAGCCTGGGCGGGGGCGCCGAGTGTAAGATGGTCGACCTGCACGGGGTGAAGGTGGCCTCCTTCCTGGTGGAGGGCCAGGAGCTCATCTGCCTGCCGCAGGTCTTCGACCTCTTCCTCAAGCACCTGGTGGGCGGGCTGCACACCGTCTACACCAAGCTGAAGCGGCTGGACATCGCGCCCGTCGTCTGCACCGTGGAGCAGGTCCGCATCCTGCGGGGGCTGGGGGCCATCCAGCCCGGGGTGAACCGCTGCAAGCTCATCACCAGGAAGGACTTCGAAACTCTTTACAACGACTGCACCAACGCCAGGTAAGACCGCCCCCTTCTGCGCCCGGCAACTTTGTGCCGGTGCCGGCTCTGCGCGCGCCTGTCAGCAGCATCCCGTGTGCAGGCGCTGCCGCCCGTCTTCTGCAGGCTGTGCCTTGCAACTTTTTTTTATTTATTATGAGCCGCAAATTAATGTGTACATTTCTACTTATTTTTGCTTCTGAAGCGTTTATTTTGTTACATTGTGTGTTTATCTTTTTTGGTCAGGTAGCAAAACATATGTTTCGTAAATTTTTGGGGAAGTCCTGTAAAGGTATATTCCTTATTAGACTCTAGGCACCATCCAGCCGTTTACAGAGGACGCACATGGTGATGATGTGTGTATTCTAGTGGTGGATTAATATTTCCAGTGCACGTGGGTATGCTTCTATCGTGCACGCTTCTTGAGCTGCGCGTGTTGGGTACTTTAATAGTGCACATTTTCAGCACAGCTGTTGCATGGCAGTGGATAGCTCAGCTGTTCATCACCCCCGCTTCATGCGGACTGGCCCAGAGGTGATTCTGGAGGGTACCAAAGACGCCAGAGGTGTGGCAGGTGACTGACCCCGCAGCAGCCCTCCCGTCATTCGAGAGATGCCAGCCTGCTGGACGTCACCTTATAGGCCAGTCGCCCTTTGCTCCTGGTCCTCGAAATCAGGATAGATCCGGATTCATGACACGGAGGAAATGATTTAATGAAGGTGACATCAGCAAACCGGCGCGTATGCCTGGAGCCTGGGGATACCCAGGGGGACAGGCTGCTCACTGCCTGCTGGGAGTGGGGAGGAATACTCTCACTGTGGGATGGTGTGGCGTGGAACCGCTCACTGCAGGTTGGGGGCAGAAGAGGAGCAGACTCTCTGTGGGCTGGTGTAGGAGGCAGCTGCTCACTGCGGGATGGTGTGGAGAGGGTCTCCCCACTAGAGGCTCGGAGGCAGCTGCTCACTGCGGGATTTATTTATTTATTTATGCGTTTTTATATAGCATGGACTTTATCCGAAGGTGTCAGAGCGCTTCGCAATAGGAACAGAACTGATACATGAGAACATTACATTGAACAAATTACAAAAGCAAACCTTACATTACATGAGGCAAAAGTGACAATCGTGAGCAAACAAAATACAAGAGGTAGCAAACGGTGCATTACAGGAGGAAAAAGTGACATGTGTGCAGGTTACAAAAGCGTACAAAGTACAAGTAGAGGTATATTACTGCAATAAATGGAGGGCACTCAAACACAGTCCACTCACTGTGGCGGATGTGGAAAGGCGACCACGTGCTGCCGGCGGGAGTAGTGAGGCAGCCTCTGACTGCAGGCTGGTAGGGACAAGATGAGGCCACTCACTGTAGGCTGGCATGAGAGGCAGCCGCTCACTGGGTGGGGGTGCACGAGCAGTGCACCCCCAGTGTTGGGCTTCTGTACCAAGGCAGCCACTCGCTGCATGCTGTTGCGGAGAGGCAGGCATTCACAGCAGGCAGGAGCAGTTAGACAGACATTCACTTTAGGATGTTGTGTAGAGGCACTCATTGAGTGCTGGTGTGTAGAGGCAGGCACTCACTGTGGACAAGGGTGAAGAAGTCACTCAGTGGGCTTTTGAAGAGAGGCACCTGCTCACTGTGAGTTGGTATGTAGAGGCAGGCAATCACTGTCGACTGGTGGTGAAACCACAACTCACTGTAGGCTGGCGGGGAGAAGCAGGCACTAACTCTTTGCTGGTGGGTAGAGGCAGCACTCACTGTGGGCTGTGTGGAGAGGCAGTCATTCTCTGTGGGATGTGTGGAGAGGTACTCACTCACTCTTGGTTGGAGGTGATATGCAGCCACTCGCTGTGATACTCAGTGGGCTGGCTGCGAAGCACTGTTTCCCATGTAAAGGATATTTTATGCGATCAATATCCGGGGAGACTTTTATAGAGCAGCATTAGAATCAACATTCCTTGTAGACACTACAGTGCTGAACATACATGGCTAGAAGCTAGATGTTTCACATACCAAAAGTTGCCCATCCTATTTAGGGACTACCAATTTTGGCAGAAAGCCGGCTGAGACTCAGGATTTTAGTGATCTCCCCCCCGACATGGTATTAGGGTATATCGGGCAGATGGGATTAGAACACACCTGTGGCCCGAAATCAGCATGAATGAGCACATTAGCCAGTCCACCTTACTAGTTCCTAAAAACATCCTGAATATGAAATATTGCACATCGGGGTCTGTACTCAGTGAGAGAAGTGCTCTTCAGTTAAGAGGCAAACCCCGGAGCCCTCGAGGCTTTCACTGACAAACGTTTCCACGCGACTTTCTCTCGGAACAGGAGAGTCTTGAGCGCAGACTCCAGAGGCTCCCACGAGGAGAAGAGAGCGCCTTTCCCCCGTGGCACCTGTCCTGCGTCGGAGTGAGCTGGCACCGGCAGCGGAGCACCAGTTTCGCGTGTAAAAGTTTGAGCGCGCTCCACGCGCACCCGACGCCCAGAAACCCTCACAGGGACTCTGCGGAGAGGAAAGCAGGGGCTCCGCTCTGCTTCCAGCACCCCTTTCTCTTACCCTCGTGCGACCCCCATAGGTAAGAGGCACGTGCCCCCAGAACTGGATCCCCCATAAAACGACAGGCTCCAACTGGTGCCCCCCTCAGAGCCGTGCCCCAGTCTCTATTCAGAGGGGTACCTTCAGCTGTACTAGACATGCGCCGCGCGCAAGGACGCCTTAGCCTGCATTAGGACACTTGTTTGTTAGTGGAGAGTTCCATGGAGCGCTACCTGTGTTTGTCAGCCACTTCATAGCGCCACAGTTGGATCGTATAAAGCACGATGAATGGAGAGGAGATTGGAAGGCTCAGGAATGCATGGGAGGTCCCAGTCTGATATGCTTCATCTCGGCCCCCTGTGAGCGTTCTTGCCTTTAGGCGCCTCTGCTGGCCCCTGCCTGTGCTTGGGTCGGTTCGAGACCGGCTACCCACAGATCCAAAGTGTGATGTTCAATGTCCCTCATCCCTAGAATTGAAGCCTCTGAACTAGTTGTGACATGGCATATTTAAAAACATATGAATCCCCTAAATACCAGCATTTATAATTTGGGATGTGGGAATCGTTTTTGCATTTTTTCGCTGATTTATTCAATGGCTCCACTACAAACACGGCTGCCTTTTTGCACGGCCAGCATTGTTTTTTTAGCCATGTGTCTGGATAGATTTTAATATCCTTCGGCGGGCTCGTTAATCTCTGTGTATGTAAATGTCTCTCTTTTTTGAGGAACAAATAATTCGTTTATTCTATCTAAATCTCTCAGATCCACAAATGCTCTTCTGTTATCTGAGGGCGCTGATCGCAGAGATCACGGTGATGGTAGATTGGTGTCTGCATTGACTTTTAAAATGTGGGGTGCTTTCCGTTTACTTTCCATTCATTTCACAACCCAACATTATTACGGCTCAGTGACTGCACTTATAATGCTCACACTAACCAAGAAAAGGGTCTCTTGGTGCAGACATCAAGCAAAAAGACCTTGACCATCAATTAAAGACACTCTAGTCATAGCAGTGCTATGATGCCAGGTACACTAGCCTTAATGCAACGTATATGTACATGTAGTTTAGGAAGGCATTTAATAATGTTCACATCTTGGGACATCTCCTTATCTTGCTATGCGGTGGTGGTGGACACACTCACACAAGATTCTTTAAGTGGGTGGTCACCTCACGCCCTGCGTACCCATACTTTACTTGTACTTCAGCGGCTTTAATAGCATATTACAAACATTTCTCCAAAGAATGAGTGATAAGCCTTGTATATTTAGCACAATACTTCCTATTCAATTGCGTAGCAGTCATACCTTTCCTGTTTAGCTCCCTTTTACATTTACTGTACTGGAGCGTCAGGACCCATCCTCCCCCCCCACCGATGCAGCAAAATGTGTTAGATAATTGTGGTCACTCACTGACTTCCGAGTGAGGACATGTGCAGGTGCCATGAGCCAGAAAACTTGTCCTCCTACTGCTCTGTTGAAAAAGTGGACAACAACCTAAGGACCTACAGTTGGGGCGGCACTGGGCAGAAAATTCTGGTTACAGTCAGATACTGTTCTGGGGGAGCCACTATTGGAAAACCAAATGCGATTCAGCGGTAAGCTAACACATTCCGACAGCAGGCTCAGTGGTGTAACGCAAAAGAAAGGTGCTTCCCTGGTCTCCCATATCTCACAAATATTAATTGGCCTTTAGCTAAATTGAGGCCCCTGATAGGTTAGGGGTTCCCTGGAGAGCTTGAAGCCCCTTGTGCTGAAGGGGATGCTGGGGTCTGCGATACGCCCGCGAGCAGCCTAAATCATCTTCCATCTTCAATGGATAACTACTTTGATTATTGTTACCATGGCTCTCGACCTTATTGGGGATTCAGCGTGATTATTTTGCACGTCAGGTGACTATTTCATCATTGCCCGGTCCCCAGATCATGCCACATCCAACAGACACCTGTTCAGTCAGAAGTAATATTTTGTAGGTAGAGTAGATTGTTATGGACTTTGTCAAAAAAGTATCTTTGTAATAGAAAGTGTCACAATACTGGCAATCTGTTAGTTGATTAACCAGTATGCATTTATTTGCACCATCCTAATTAGGACGATACACAGCAGGGTACAAGCGTGAAAACATAAAATACAAATATTATTGCATAGTTCACATAATGACAGCCTACTGGAAGAGAAAGAAAACCAAGGATCATCCTGAACACGAGTAACAAGAGTGCCTCACCATCACTGCCGCTCAAGAAAAGGCACTGTTAGAGGTTAATACACTACTCACATCGGCCCTTCAAGCCTGAACTGGTCCCTCCTGCATGCACTGCTCGAGGCACCCGCGATCTTTAGTGTAGTAACGTAGCAATGATATGATCAGTGCACGGTCAATAAGAGAAATACTAGAAGGTGCACCAAATTCCTTGATGAAGCATCAGAAATGGCCCAAATGAGAGAGGTGTGGGCCACAAAATGTTCTGTCATCCAAGATCTCAAAAACCTGGACCTGCATGTGGTCAAATTTCCTTAAACCTGCACTAATCTGTTGGTTCAGCTTTCATGAGCGTGAGAGCAGATTCTGACAAATCCACCTTGACTTTGGGAGTTGTCAAGCGCTTGAACTGGCTTCAGATGTAGGATCAGATATTTTATGGAGGGACTAGCATGTGGGTGAGCGTTGACACAGGAGTGCCAAGAGGAAATTCACTTTTCTATAGTCACCATACAAATGTACTCACTCATTCACTTGCTTGTTTGCTTACCTGCTCGCTTGTATGCTCTTTGACTCACTTGTTTGTCATATTGTTAACTCACTGACCCAATCACTCATAATAGAGTGATTTTGATCGAGATTCCCAATAGTATATCAATACTTTACTCACCCATCCGATTTAGCTCACAAACCCTCCGTATTCCCTTTTCTTTCTTTTTGCATCATCAGAAATGAAGGAATGAGAACATTTCTGCAAGGTTGGCTCGTTTAGCAATTTTATTGCTCCAAATCAATTCATATAAATAAGTTATACCCTTCGCCTGTTATTCCAGTGTTCACAATGAGCAGAAGAAATACACAAAAGCAGTTAAAGATGCACACTCTGTGTAGGCGCAGTATTTAGAGAGAAGTAAAACTGGACATGTATCCATATACACTGCCGCTGTGTTTAACAGCTACATTTGTAATCTACAATCAGACACATGATATGTATTGCTTAAGAGTTTCTTTACATCCTTCATGGCTGTTCGTGTTGTGCTGCAGTTATTTTTGTCCCGGGCAGCCCAGTCCTGTAGAAACAAGGATAGATCAGCCTGTGGTGGGAAATGGAATTCCTTACCCTGTGTGCTCACCACATTTGTCTGCTCACTGCTGGCGATCTGCGGCTCTGTTCAGACACCATGTGCCCTGGTATAGAGTATCTTGCACAGAGGTAAGGGTGCCTGTCGCCCTGTATTGATTACAGACCCTCTGAAACCGTAGACCTTCCTTTAAACTGGCTATTTATCCTGCGCTGTCCTTCAGCAGCTTAGTAGTATTAAATGCATGCTATCGTGTTTGCGGGGTGTGTTCGACAAGAAACCCAAGTCGCCACCACAACCTGTTTTTATTCCCCAGCCCGGTTTCATTTGTAGCTACGAACCAGATGACAATGCTGCAATAAAGAAGTGCTTGCGGACAATGCAACCCATCTGGAGCTTTTGAACTTCTAATAACTTCTCCGGGGCAGTGTGGGGAATAAGTCTGTTTGAAGTTAGTTTATACATTCACTTATTAGTTCAGTATAGGCGAACTCTCCTCCGCCTTCCAGGAGGTGGAGGACCTAAACAATGTACAGCCAGCAAGCTAGCCAGAGATTGAAAGCCCTTGAGCAAGCATTGTCCCACCACATGACCCCAGGCTTTCTACGCACTATTCCCCATCGTGATACGCTCCGCTGATAGTCTGAGTTGAGCAAACTATCTTTTATCAAGTTATGATAGAGATGAACTTATGAAGAATGCGTCTACTGGCGTACCATAGAGAGTAAAAATAATCAGCGGTCGCTAACCTTGAATTGTGGGTTTTATTCCTCTGTGAACTGTTGTGGTCGCCCTCGCACCCCAGTGCATACACTTATTTCCACTTCTGTGATCATATTCTCAACCCTAATTAAGCATTGAAAGGCGAGATCTCCCTTTCCCTTTGACAAACACAAGCAGAATGGCAGATTTGTTGCATCAACCACCGGCTGGCTATGTGTGATCATCATAAGAGTGCAAGGTGGTGCAAAGATCGTGTGTACTTGCTCAGTATATTTGAAGAGAATACTCTTTTATAGAAAGGTCCAGTTAATTATACAGAAAAAATAGTTTTTTTCTTTGGCTTTTAAGCAAAATTATTTTCCAATAATCCTTCGACACTCTGAAGGAGTGAAAACGGTCATAGATATTAGGAAATTCAGAAAGAGGTACAGAGTTTGTCATTATCTGTAGATGTCTTGTAGAAGCAGAAGTATGCCACATTATTTTTCTAAACAGGGTCGAATGATCATTCAAAATATACTTACATGTTTCTTACCTGCCCTGATGTTACATTGTGGAAGGACATGCCTGAAAACATTGCCTTCCCCAGGTACACTGTGAACACTGATGATGTTTAAATTCCAACAAAACTTTATAATCATCCACTGGGAAAGGCACTCTTAAGGGAAAAGAAGCTCATTCAAGTCCCTTAGCGTGCACGAAGGGCGATGGTTCGCTCGGTGAGGGTACATTGTGTACAGGATTTAATGTGGGTAATTGACATGATGTTCTCTGCCCAGAGATCAGTGGACAAGAGGCGTACATAAAAATCTGAATAACATTACATTTATTAATATTAATCCAAAGCATCTCGTGCTTTTGACAAAAGAAACCGACTGATCCTAGCAACCCACGGTCCATCCAATAAAAAATAAATTGTATTTGCTAGGTAACTTTAACTGTTCGTCAGTAGCTAAATGTGCATTTGCCAGTTGGTCAAGAAGGATGCAAATATTATAAATTTCTACTATTGATCCATGATTCTCATGTTAGAATAACAGAGCTGGCTTTACAATTAAAGCAATCTTGCATGCATGCCAGATCGCGGTGTTTGCTTGAGTGTAAAGAGTAATCCACGCTCTCCACTTGTCGCAGCAGATCGCGCTGCGCATTGTGAGGAGCAATCTGTGCTCTACCCTTGTCCCGCGCCCCCAGACCTCTTTCCCTTTGTCCATATGAGCATTCCGAGCATACCCCAGCCTGCCCACGACATTCCCAATCTCTGGTGACAAATTGATATGGAAGGCATTTAAAAGGGACCTTATCCAAACTCTTCATTTTAACAATGACTTAAATAAACTCTAGTAGGTAGCTTCAGAGCAATGGCCCTCCTCGCTTCACTGGACAATAATCTTCCTTCGTTTAACAAAGTCCAAAAAACTTTAAACTAGTTGCGTGCTATTTTAATAAATTTATAATTTGTCGGACTTAACTTTTCAGCAGTTGAGCCCATCATAAGAAATGACATTTAAAATAAATTCTTGATATGATTATCAAGGTCTTTGAGTTGAATGGTTTATAAATTTAGATTGAACAGGGTCTTTAGCCTGCATTTTTAACTTCTGTGCTGAGCTAAACAACCAACAAACCTTCTACTTGTTAATGGAACAAAGGCATTGAATTTCGCTCAAGACGTTTTCGGATTAATGACATTCTGGCTGCTTATTCAAAAGGCCTCGGCCAGCCCCGTCTCCCTTTCACCATTTCAACCTGCAGAACTCTTCGCTGTCACTTCGAATCACACATTTCTAAAAAATAAATTAAAAAATGCCCACGAAAGGACGCTTAAATACATTTGCTTTGCTAGGGAAATTGAGCATTTGCGCCCAATAAGCCTGATTGTGGCTCTGCATGCAAATTGTGTTTTGATTTATCTCTTTTGCACTTTTTTCCATTTGAATTGATCTTGCATTAATTTCTCCAAGCGGCTCTGTGAGGCTGCAGATGCTGCCCTGTGTTTAATAAATCAATGGGACAGATCTGAATGAATCACTTCAGATGGATTCTCTGCTCGGTTTGATGTCTAGATGTTATTCTTAGCTTGTTATCATGACAGATGCATTAATGTTCCCGTACACTGCCAGCAATGTCAAAGAGACGAGGGTTCTTAAAGTGGCAGCGGCCCTTTTTTTTCGCACGCTGTCGGGTGAGTGCGTTGTGGTTCAATGTTCAGCTCGAAAAAAGAAGCCCCTCTGTATGGAATCCCCTAGTGGGAATGAGATGCGAGCGAAACGCGTCTTTCAAAGTATTGTCTGTGCTGTGTTATTTTAGAGAGGATATTCTCTTCTTTTTGCTTTAAAAGACCAGAATAAAAAAAAAGTGGTGAATTTCTTTTTTTTTTCAGTACAACCATTTCTTTGCAATAAAATTTAATGGAGACAAGCCGATGAGAATGTGTATCAGCTCACGTGATCAAATATTGCTTCAAATGTCACAATCCATAGAGTACACCATGCGGTTGCAGATCAGGAAAAAGTACCTCCCTCAAAGACCAATCAAGTACTTCTTTTCTTGGGTGAAATGCAGATGTCATGGGTGTCCAACTGGAGCCCCCTGAACTCCACCTGGGTTTCATATTTCTGTTGCTAAAAGCGTGGAGGCTGGAAACTGGTATCATGTTTTAAATGTTTAGAGGTCAGGCCAGGTAGCAAGTGTATTGTGAATTCAACAGCAAAGTGGAGGAGCAAGCTGAGGTCAGGGACTTGAAGATGGGGGGTTGCGATAGGTTCGCCGTCACTCTAGGTCGCCACTATGCTGACTGACCCAGCCGAGCCGCCAACATAGACCATGCACACATTGGCAGAGTTCTGTGACGGGGTAGAGTGATATTGTGAAAATGACGGCAACATATGCACATTGCACCCAGTTCAAGAATTCAATACTCTCTCCTCAGGCTGCTAGAAGTATTCATGGGGTACGGTTACTAGTCATGAATTTCGGTTTCCAGACAGCCGGTTTCTCTGTCTACCAAAGAGGTGGCAAATGGCACAAGAAGTCCATTCTGCTAAGAATCAGAGGGCCCCTGACACCTAGAGCTTGGGAACTACCTGGATTGGGAAACTCAGATTACAATTGAATAATTTCTTTCTCTCTCTTGCAAGTATGTTTCAGTTATTTAACATAATTTTTAGATGGTAATAAAAGAACAGTTTGCATCACATCTTAAAGATTTTTAGAGTGTACCATGTTTTCATTCTTATCGACTGTTTCAATATGTAACACGTGGTTTGAGGATTAAGCATTGCATACGCTTCACAAAGATAACCAAGGCTTACATAAAGTAAATAGTCACAGTGTCACATTTACACCTGAGAATCTCCGAGATCCATTGCTCCAGAAGTTGAATGTCCAAGCTCTGCATGGTGGTGCCTCCCTTGTTTGAATTTAGTTTGGCTGGCAATGAACAGATTCTAGAAGCACAGACTAGAAGACACTACCATAAGTGCTCTGTGGATCCATAGAATTTTTTTCCAGCACCATTATTAACAGGAGCATCTCAGATGACTATTTTTATATTTCTAATAAAAAAGTTGATTTTCAAAAGAAGCTATTTGTTCAATTTGCAGTCAACCTCTACTTGCCGCAGTGAATGTAGAAAGTAAAGCGTTGCCATTGAGAGTCCAATAAACGTGGAGCACTTTATGAAAACACAACTGTAAAGACTTTCTTTCCTAAACTGTTTAATTTCTTTATTAATTTTCACTGAACGTAGAACAGCCCCTTACAAAGTGAAACTCTAAAAGTAACCTTTTAAAAAGCACTTTGCAATGTATAATGAATTTCACAGGCTGCAAACAGTAGTCATGAATCCTTAGCATTTATGTATAGTTTTCAGGAGGGGCTATATTCCTAGGATGGGTATTAAAAACTGGCTTCACATGCTTGCATCCACCTTGTGCTTCACATTTTCCCTCTCATTGGAGCTCATATTTTGCTAATTTTGCCCGATGTTAGTTTCAGGCTGGCCTTGAGATTTGTACTGGGCTTTTCGTGTAATTACTATAATTTTGTATTGCCTGTTAATTGTTTTTGTAGATGTGTAATCATGTGGCGCCTTCATTGGTACTCGGGGAGGGGTTAGCAATTGATGATCATTTTTCAAGGTTAGCAACAGGAAGGTTTCTGGTAGTTAATTTTGTTTCTAAGGGATAGGTGATGGTCGGAAGAGGCTCTATGGTTCCTGCTGATTTAAGGGCTTTTTCTCGTTCCTGCTGTATGCCCTTACCAAGCCTGTAGGATAGCCCTTGTCCGTCCTTGGACCAACATCTTTTCAAGCAGGTGGCGTGGCACCCAGTGTGTAGTAACATAGAGAACCTATGACCATCAGGGTGCATCGGTTGAGAATATTGGGTCACTGCTGATTCATGTCCTTGTAATCTTATCTGTTTCACGTCTAAATGACGTGTAAATGTGTTTTTTCCCGAAGTCTCCAAAAGTTGAATTAAAAGGTGGATGTCTCTGAGTGGGAATATGTTTTAGGAACTGTTCCATGCCATAGACTTGTATTCCACGTAGTAGCAAAGTGTATGCAACACCGGCTTCAATCGTTGCATGCAGGTTGAGTGGCAAAACATAAGTTCTAATTGATAAAACATAGTATCACACACAGTAGCACCATATGAAAGGCCCACATTGCACTAATAATGTCACCATTTAAAATTAATCACTTGTCCCCATGTACAAAATTAATTTCAGGTTCCAATGCAGCCATGTGTCTACCTGCAAATGTGAAAGTGCTTTAGTCGCAGCGCACTAAAGGGAAATTTAGACCTACCTTTAGAGTAATGGAAACCTAGTGTCCGTGGATTATGGTTAAGAACACAATCACCAGCTTCATACTGCTGAATGGAATCCTCTCACTGACTGGGTTACTGACACTTCATGTTAAAAGGCACTCTCATGCTCTATGGAGAACATTTGTCAAACATTCAACAGGACCAAGAACTATGAACATCCATTGTTCATACAGCCATTGAAATATAATGTATACATTCTATATGTATCCTTTGAATGTGTGTTAGTACAAGTGAGCATTTGCAAATCAGGACATTTAATTTTATAGTTAGCTCTCATATCTATATATTTTATTATGTTTTGCTAAGAAAGCCAGGCAAACAAGCAACGCTCTAAGTGATGAACTGCAGCAATGTCTTGGTTCCTATATTTTAGTCACTCTACAATATAGGACAAGTGTGCCAAGTATTTTTTTTCTTAGTAGTTTAAAAATCTGCTCCTGATAGTCAATTGTAAGTGGGTAAAATGTCAAGAGTGGTATTGTGCTCCAATTCATCTATTTTATTAATTTGAAAGAAGCACTGGTGGAGTCTGCAGAAATCCCCTAGACTCGTTTTGTTTGGTTCACTATAAACCAGTGCGGCTGCGTCCCTTTTGAGAGAGTCCCTGGAGCATGTCTGCCCACCAGCACTTCTCGCATCCTTCTTGTCGCATGCTCTCATTTTGGGACGCAGCACTGACTGTTGCTGCAATATATTCCCCAAGATATATATTTATAGTGGGAATAATCTTCTTTAGTTTGGGCAGATTAGTGGCGTAACAAAACTTGAGGGAGCCCCCTGCAAAGTATATAGAAGGGGCCCCCATGCTCCGGACCCAGTCAGGAGGTCTCAGGCTGGAGGCCTTTTGCCTGAGCACAGTGTCAGAGGGGACCCTCTGGAGCTCAGGGCCCCCGCACTGCGGGGACTGTGGGGGCTATTGTTACGCAACTGGTGCAGCCTATGAAGGGAACAACAGCGCAGCCACAAACGACCTATTGGGGCTGGTAGCACAGAAAAGCCAATCGCGTATTAAGGTGTATTAAAAAAGGAAGAAAGGGTAGCACTTTTCCACATAGTTAGAGTACTCTGTTCAGGTCCTGATAACACTACAGAAACAGACATGACAAACGTGAGGACACACATTCGATGGAATCACGGGGAAAGGTTCTTCACATATGAAGCAAGAGTCGGAAGCTACAAGGGGAGATACATACACAACTTTATGTATATTTTAAGGGAAGTATTAGGAATAGGTCCAATAACAAGACTCAATGTATTCTAATCATAGCTCTATGGCTTAAGCCTATATAAAATGGAATTGCGTTGTATATTTCTTAACCCTTTGGAGCCTTAATAGCAAATAATTAGTCAATACTTCTCATGGTAGGAGGTTGGTAACTACTTAACTGTATGCTTGAAAAGAAACATCTATGAAGCAATAAATAGCTCAGCACCTTCGTCGATTCCATCTAACCATAGACGCTTGTGATCCTATGGTTCCGCAAGTGTGCAGTGGTTTTGTTCCAACTCTTTCTGATTGTTTGTGCACATTGTGATGCTGTATTGCGATGGACCGCAATGAATATTCGCTTGACCTCTTGGTCACTTTTCTCATAATTGAGCTCTCTGGTACAGCATTAAATAGGGCATCTGTCCAAGCAGATTAGTGTCTAGCTCAGATCTCTTTGTCGTGCCCTAAAATGTTTTTGACAATCCTTCATTGCTTACCTTAGGAACTGATTAATCACTCCTCACTCTCTACCTGTCCCTCAGCCACTCACTGTGAAATATATGTTTTTAGCCACCAGATGTACTATAACTATACTGAGTTTAAAATTCTTGTGAGTGGGTTTAACCAGCATACTAGAAAGAACAGCATTGTATCAGTCATTTATCATAAATTGTCTGAGGGACAAGTTCAGATCAGCATATTTACTTAGTATTTCAATACCAGTTTTATTACATAGGTGACGTCGCACACACTGTATAGTAATCCACATTCTAGGTACAATAATAAAGTAACGTTCAGTTGCACAGTTTAGAAGGGTAATATGCACACTCACAGTGTATGCCTGGATAGTGGAGGGCATAGTGGTTTAATTTGATTGGTGGACTTGTTGTTCAGTGCCAGGGCTGGTGGTGATGAATGTCAATTGTAAACTTTACTCTTCGTATTTACATTTTGACATCACAGAACAGTTGTCTCTTATTCTAGAAAATCCTATACTTATATCTGCCAGGATTACATACAGCTGTTTCAAGAAAATTGATTCAATTAATTAGCACCATTGTTTAGAAATCCAAATGTTCTAGTCTCTGTTATATTATTGTCACCTGGAATTATTGCAGACGTTTTCTCTAAAAACAAATTCATTTTTTTAGTAAGCATTTAATGGAATAACCCCGTCCAAAACCCAATTGAAATACTGTTCAATTTCGTTTTTTTGGTGGTCTCTGATTTTGTGAATGCTCATTTAAAGTTCCTAATTTACAAATACTTGTGCAACCTTGCGTGTTCACCCCACATCTCTTTCCTTTGCCTTACACTTCCACTAACCATCAAGTAAAGATAAACACTTCCTAGCTATGACTTGCCACTTGCAACCTATGCTTTTATATATAATCCTTCTCAGGTGCTCCCCTATGACAAATTTCTAATCTCCTTCACAGGAACTGATGTTTAATAATGCACAGGGTTCAAACCGGGGTTATTTCACTCTTCTGTGTATCCTATCTATATTGATGATTTATAGTTACTATGTTGTGCACTCTCAGTAGCCATCTGAAAGCACTTTATGAGGCAGTGACTCCCATCGCAGTAGGTGTGATCGGGTCAACACAAATGATGGCAGGAAGCTGTAGCAGGAGGTCACTGCAGGATGTTCTTATTGCCATTCGGTCCAGTTGGCAATGTGGTGGCCAGTGTTTTTCGTGACTTCAGAGGTACACGCTTGGCAGTGAAAGCATTGCCGGGAAAGGCATTTTGTAAATCATATGTCCCTTGAAAATTGTTGGCAGATGACCATGTCTCCGACTCCACACCTTTGCTGGATTTCAAAACTAGTGCACGTGGTTGATTTCATCATATTTGAGAGAAAGGCATAGGTCAGGCTTTTGCAATGCTGCAAACCAAGATGAGTGTTAAAAGTTATCTTTTTAATTGGTGGTATAATAGGCAATCCTGCATTCTGCAGGTGTCCTGGTACCACCTCACTGCCCTGAGGCAGTATGCTTCTTATTGGGTGGCCCCTTCTTAGTGAGTGGGAACCTCCTAGGACCTTCCCGTGGAAGACTAGCCCTGGGGTCATGTGCAATGTACGATCCATGCGGGCGTACGTGATGCTGAATGCATAGACCCAGCACCACAAATGTTTACCTGTGCAGGATGTGCCATTGAATCATGAATAATACAAGAGCTATGATAACACAGTGCAAGAAGAGCTTCAAAAGGCACAACCCAGCAATGGCATGGAAAATTACATTGCAGGAAGTGACATATTTATTGTTAATGTCTTGCCTCGCGTCTGTTTACTTGTACAGTTTGATGCTCTTACCTGTAGGTGTTACCGGGCACATCACAGTCAATCCCTCTGCAGAATGTCTGTACAGGCTGACGTCTGGTAATGATGGCTAAAGCAGCAGGTGTGCCAGAGGCTGGAACTCGAGAGTGATGAGAAGTGTGAGCGAAAGATGCTTCTTACCTGTACTTCAGCTGGTCCTTCTCTATGGGCCTGATTCATAAAACAGTTTGACCACCTAAGTGAAATCAGGATGACGCAAATTGTCTTCCTGCAAAGGAGAGCTTTCAGTTAAGAGAAATAGGATCTGTGGAAACCTGCAGCCACCTCAGTACGCATAACTGTGAAAACTCCAACAGGTGGGTTGCTTTTTCCGCAGTCGTAAGTTTAATGTGCGGGTGGGAGTGTAGGAGTCCCCGGGACATCTGAGGGGTGGCCACTGAAAATCTATGGAACCATTCAAGATGCAAGTGTGTGCGTATTCACAGACCAGCCTAATGGCTGTCCCTTCCTTAAATTCACACTTCATTTATGAAAAATATTGGTGTAAGAATGAGAGAAAGTGGCTCATACATAAGACTTATTTTAATGGGGCATGAGGTCAAAGAATTCTCCCCTCGTAAAATTGTTAACTAGGCCGAAAAATATTGATTGTGAAAAAAAACTCCTACATTCACTCACCTTGTGAGTTCTTGACACTGTAGACAAGGAGTTCGATTCGGGGTCTGGAAAATAATCTTCATACATTTTAACACATTTAGCACACCCACTCGAAATTTGAGAATTCTTATTTAAAAAAATCTAGACAAATCGTAGGTGTAAGACTGTGATGTGTACGTCTGCTCTTTTTATTTTTTTTTGTAAGCCAGGTTATCATTAACAGTAAGTACTCTTGTCGGATTAAAGCTGAGAATTGTCACTTTGAAATGTGAAAAGGTTAGCAGCAAGTTAATGAAAAAATATAAGCCAGCGACATTTTTAGTAATTTCAGTCGTCTGTTTCATACTTGTAAAAACACCAACCCACTGTTTGCACTGTGCAGTGGCCAAGGCGATCTTTCACCAGGGGGGCGCATCCATCGTCATGAAGCGTTTCATAATTATAGAGTAGAAATGGCTGCAAACAAGAAAACAGTCTCTTGTTTAGAATTAGCTCGGCAGATTGGCTTTAACAACTGCTTAGCAGCTGTGCATGTGGAAATGTAGAAATTAGATTGTAGTTATGGAGAAGGGATTTTAATGGCGGCTTTTAGTGAAGGAAATATGTGCTGTCGACTCAAGTGAGAGCTTCTCCTGCGTGATGCTTCAGTAAAGATCGGTGTGAACGGAAGCCTGTCCGGGACATAAGGCACTCTGCTTCCATCACAGCTGCCCCTTCACTTTTGATCTCCAGACTGTCTTTTTTCCAACTTCAAATCAGCGCAGTTAAAATGTACTCTTTTCTGTCAGCGCATTGAAATGATGCGCTGTCATCTGTTTCTACTGATATATTGAGAAGGACTCGACCTGTAGGGGGTCAGGATTTAATGTTATGCTATGCTATATGTTATGTTTTGTTATGTTTTCCAGAAGAAGGCGCTGGTCGCCGAAACGCGCGTCGAGATATATAGATTAATTTTGCCACTTTTTATATTTGTGATTTTTGTGAGATAATTTGAATTATGATATTTATGACAATGTTTTGTTAATTGACTTATTTTAAGTTAGAATTTTTATGTAATGTGATGCATTTGTTCAAAGTTTTTATTCATATTATTTGTCTAAAGTCCTTTTCCTTTTTTAACATGTACACTATTAAATGCTAGAAACTGATCCTGTGTAGTCCCACCTCTTTATTATCTCCCAGTTTGACAATTTGCAATACCATTGTGCCTAGGTTGTTTTATTTCATTCATGTTTTGTTTTGTTACATAGATGTGTACAGGGCTTTATTGCCATTAGTATGGCACGGTGGCACTTCCTTCATGCCCTGATCTGTCAAAAAGAGGAGGCTGCTTTCTTATAATTTGAATTGGGTCACCGAGTGCATGCAGAGCTCACCCTCAAGAGCAAATCTGCTATACTGTATCCCAGTGCCTAATTTGTAAAACCATAAGCGCAGTCAAGCTATAAGTGCGCAAAAGCCAGCTCTACGCATACCAGGGATGCCAAATATCAAGGCTGCGTAGTCTTAATTCCACCTCATCCTCATGCTTGTTTAATCCACCACAAAACACTCTGTGCCCTTTTATCTTTGTTGTTCCTTCTTCCTCTTCCTCCTTCTTTCCCTCTTTTTTGTTTTTCTCTCTTTTGCTCTGGGTAAAAGTCTGATGTGGAAAAATAAGTGCTGGTCCCCAAAAATAAGTTCCTGTGACCCCCACCTGCAAGCACCCGCTCAAATTAAGCACCGCTGTGTCTGTGAGCTCACTCTTTCTGGTACATGGTGACCCACGCTTGCAGGTCAGGACTGTATGCTACCATTCTACCGTCACAATCCATGCCAATATCACTGGCTCGAAGCACCCAATAGTGGCTTTGCTGTGTTTTAGACATCCATTACACAGTGCTTAATGATGTTTACATGTCTATAACAATAATAATTATTTGAAGTGCATTAAAAATGTTCATATTGAAATTGTTTCTCAAGCAAATCTGAAAAGTGCTTTCTACTCCCATGTCATTTTTCTGCGATCATGCCGTCTCTTCCTCACTCCTGCTCCGCCTTCCTTTCTAAAATGTTTGTCAATCCCATACTCTTGTTTTATTGGCCTAAGACATAAACTTCAGGAATGAATGTTTTGTGCCTTCAAAAAATTTGCTATAGTGACAGCAAAAAGAACATCTCAGATTAACACCGCAAAGTCATCAGATTTACCACGCCCTGTGAGAGTTCCATTGCTTCTCCGCCTCCCCAACCTCCACCTGCTTGTGGCACATGGACAAAGATGGAGAGGTACTGTGCATGTAAAAGATGTGGGGTACAATGGGCCGATTTCTGGCACCTGGCTTGAGAATGAAGCCAGGGGCCGGGTTCTGGGTAGAGGTGATACAAAGACTGCAAGTTATGACCACTATTGACTTGCAATGCACCCCATATGTATGCCTGCTTTGTCACATGCCGTTTCTGAAAGGTGCCACCGGTAAATATATTAGAATTGCTTTACTGCTAGCAAAGATAAGGGTGGCGATAAGATCGGAAAGTTCAGCCCCCACTCCCAGAACATTGGATAAAGGATCTTGTTGTATATTGCAGGGAGAACTTAGAACTGTATGCAGAAGAATTGCCAGCCCCATCTCGACCCAAGGACATTTGTGAGCCACTGGTGCAATATTTATGATCTCAAGAACATGAAACGTTGTCAGAATGTGAAAATGTATAGATAGTACTGTACTTGTTTGTTTTCTCATTGCATAGATATTTGTTACTACACCTTTGATTGTACTAAGGGTAATAAGGCAGCAAAATGGATAGCCACTGGATGTTTTGTTTCAACTTGTTCTTAACATACCTGAGATGTTGATTCTGTATGCGATATGTGTATGCTGAAACTGATAAAAAAAATTGAGAGGCGCTGTCACATGCATAACACCGTTCATGAGCACAGAATTCCACGTATCCGATAGGACCTGAATCTAAAACTGTTTGCACATCTCACAGGAACATAAAGTAGCTTTTACATCCTTATTAGCACTATCATAATGTGTTGAATTTCACAATTGTAACTTTCCTTGTGATAATTAGGAAATTCCCTAGTCTGATGAATTTTCCAACATTGTAAATTTAGGGCGATAAGTGATGTAGATGGCATTAGAAATGTGAGGATGGGGCAGTGCAAAATGAAGTGCATACCTAGAAAGTAATTCACTTACAATTTGGGTACTTTCCCAGCCTAGAAATGCATGTAAAACTCTTCATATTAAAGCAGAAAATGAGTGCCTTTCCAGGGTGGCAGAGGATAGGAAAGACCTCCATGTTTTACGGCAGTGCAAAGAAAATCGTTTTGCAACATACAAATATTTTCACCATAGAGAAAACTAATTATAAATGACACTTGGAAACACACATTTCAGCATTATTTCTTCATTTCTTTTTCCATCCACTGAAAAAGTAAAACATTTCCAGTAGGCATACTCCTGGAAATCTACAACTACTGCAGATTTTCAGAAGTACTTCAGGAATTCTTTCGGAATTCTTTCTGACCCTCATAAAATAGAAAATCCACTCAGAACGCCAGAGAGCTCCAGCAGGGACAGAAGTGTCCATTTTAAAGCCCTGATTTGTGCTCCAGGCCCATAATGTACTCTGTAAAATAAATTCACCTACCTATTCGTACATTTCATCATCCATGGCTATAGGGAGGGGATTTGGATATTTCGGGGCAGATTTACAAGCCCCTTGCAGCACTTTTACGCCGCCGTTGTGTCAATTTTGTGATTCAGCTGTGGTGCAAAAGATGCGCCATGGTGCGGGGTACTTGCAACGTGACGCATCTGGGAGATGCGTCACATTGTAAAGCCCTGCACCAGAAGGAGGCGTTCCTACGCAGGGGGGCGTACAAGATTTCACTCAGTCACTTTTGGGCCCATGCTGCGTCAAAACCCAGGCGTAAGGATTGACGCAACTGTGTTGGAATAGGGCCCCCCAAGCCTTGCTGGAGCTGCGTCGCGCTTGCAACGCAACTCCAGCAATGAGCTGCTTTTACGGCACAGATGCGTCACGCATTTGTGCCGTGTTTTCCCCATGGTGCGCCGCATTGTAAATGCAGCGCATCCATGGTGGCGTAGGCATGGCGCACAATAAGTGGCGCATCCCTGCTGATATGCAGGGATGCACCACTTATTGTAAATCTGCCTCTTCGTTTTTTCTGTTGTATTTTGTGACACACTGAGGTTTTTCTTTGGGTGTGTCCCTTGTTGAGTTGAGTAGGATTATAGAATGTGGACGAGTAGAAATCCTACACTCCAGTGTCAACATTTCCATACCCTTCAAGCCTTGAACCCTTGTACTGGACTAATAAAAACTCATCATTAGAGCCTCAGGATTTCAAAATCGAAGCATATGGTTTTGTTTGTCAAATAAAAGTTATCAAGACCTAAGATGATAGGATGTCAAAACAGGCATTAGTCAATGAGCTCGAAAACTAAAAGATCCCACCAAGATTTTGCGGTCTGGGATGGCAAATTTTGAGGCGAAAAAGCCAGATTTGCAATCTCAAACTCCGAAAATTGTGGTATTTATGCAGCAGGCAGAACATGTGCTTGTCACAAAAAATACAGCTCGGTCACTACTGGAGACTCACTTTCTATGACCTGACACAGGAACAGGACGGTTCTGATTGCAGAGAGTGTGTGTCTAAATTTGAAAATTCCTCTTTCTGGCATCGAACAGCCTCTCTTCCTAATGTGCACATGGTAGCAGGGGGAAATGAAGTGACGGGTACACTTGAGAACCGGGAGTGGAAGGGCAATCGGGGTAAGTAGAGGGGGCCATGAGCATACTGAGGTTGTTGGGAGGAGGGGTGTTGACCACGGGAGAGAGGAGACATGTGAGGGGGTGACTCCTCTTTTCCTAGATAAACTGAGAGGATGTGGCGTTAGAGCCAAAGCTGCAGACTTTGGACCCACAGAACCAGGTTTGCGTCCCACCTTCAGCTCAACATGTGATTCTGGGCAAATCACTTATTTGCACTGTGACTAAAAAAACAGACATGTTTAATGTAACTGGAGCTGATGTAGTGTGCTCTAATATGTGTCGCGTTTGCGCTATATGAAGGTGCAAAAAATAAATTAAGAATAAAGGACAGCAATTCCAAGGAAATGAACAGCAGGGGGAGGTCAGGTCAGCACAGGAGGAGGGCTTGTGCATTGTTTTGAAAGACAGACGGCAGAGGATTTTAACACCCCTGCCGCCTATTAACCTGTTCCTCACCTTCCTTTTATGGTCTCAGTACAGAGCAAACCTAATAAATGGAGGATAAGCCTCAATTTATTTACAATGTCAATTTTTGTGGGCACGTTTGGCAAAATCAGGGGATTTTTGCAAAAGTGCCGATTTCACATTTTTCTGCTAATGCGAATTCGTGATGTCCTGGGGGGACTGGAAAAAGAACAAAAGGTTTATACTGGCACAGCTCCCAATCAAGACAGGCAGGATAATCTGTAACCTACATCCAGTTTACTCTTGCTGTCCCCTGGGGTGTGCAAGTTAGGAATTTTATATTGTGGGGGACATTTTCAAGTGCTTGTCCCCATATTTCTTCACAGAAAGAGGCATACTTTTCCATGAGGTGCACCTTCATATGGGCATAAGGATATTAGCAGAATGGTAAAGGAGGTGGGCATGCACCACTGCAGATCTCTCACCTATTCTTATTATTAGTTTTGCTTCCTTAGGACCTAGGTGAATCTTCTAAAATAGTATGGCCATTAATTATCATCAGAATTGTTCACATTCTTAATTCTGGCGCTTTTTAATACACCCTGTATAAAGGTGGCACAGGGAAATTGGTTGGGCTTTGCTGTTGGAAAGGCTAGGCCAAGTCAACCAGTCAGTCTATTTTGCTTGCAGTATGTTTTTTTTAAAGCTTGTCTTTTCAAATTTTCTAATGGCCGCATTTCCCCCTCTCTCGGATGAAGTTAAACAGTAAGAATATAAAAGTGATCTGTATTGGACGTAGCACCTTTTGTCAGTATTTTACTCAGTTGAGCCTCAAGATCACTGTCTGAATTGTGCATCACATTTCTCCAGGAGACTGGAGATGCAGTAGAGCCAGCTATCTGCCCTAAATCTCTCCTCTGTCAATCTCTTCATTGTGCCTGAGCAAGTCTAGAAGGACTGGATTAAGTAGATCCCATACAGAAGGCATCTGATTTCTCTTCTTGAGGATCCTAGTACTCAAGTGAGTGGGTGGACCATCTAAGGGAGCAGGATTATTAAAGTCGCAGCCATCTTGTAAGTTCTCTCACTGCCAACTCAAGCATTTGTTCCCTCCCCACCCTTTCATATTCATTCAAGCGTTTGTAATCCCCGTGGAGGGCGGTCTGTTTTTTCTTTTGCAATGGCATTGTGTTTTTCTACAGTCTAAAACTTCCTATAAGTTTTATAATGCAATTTCGATTTTCATTCCACTTTTGCTGTACAATTTACAATATTCAGCTTATTTAATACTCTATAATATTCTGTTGTCAACATGCCTCAATGTGATAGCGTAATGACCGGTTGTTAATGTTATTGCCTACCCATGGAATGTTCTTTTCGTGTTCTTGTTTTTTTTGTTTGTTTCCTGCAATGGTTTTGAGCCTTAATTAATTGTGGCATGGTTATGTTCCCATATTATAAGTATGTTAAAGTCTGATTTTGTGTTCAGTTAACATAAATGTAAGCCTCATAGATAAAATATGTTAATATTCTCTTAGAAGTATTGATGTGTTATTTTGTGCAGATTTGACCCACATGTTTGTTTATGTAAAATACCATACAAGTTCTTACATAATTTTGAGAGATTTATGTGCCAAGATGTTCATTGTATTCTTCCTATATGTGCCTTTGGGACTTACATGGTTTCAGCTAGGTCTGAGTCCTAGAAAGTAGGCAAATGTTTTTTCTGAAATGTGGTTGCTGGTGCATTCAGTCTTTCCAGCTGGAACCTCAGTACCAAACCAAGGGCACGTTTTGGCTATTTATTTATTTATTAATTGATTAGTGTGACCTCTGTTTGTGGGGGGGAGCCTCAATGCCCCACCTTTGAGTTCATACCCTCTGGTTCTCATCACGAAGAGGATTATTTCATCAGCTAATGGGGCTTTTAGGTTTTTAGATGAGCCTCCCAGGAAGCACAAACTCTCTGGTTGCAAAAGGCCTAATGTCAGCTTACCATATCTTACAGTGGACATATAGCCTACCCATTGCTTACAACTGGTTGGCATTATTATCACTCTACTTTGCTAGCATCTTATGCAGTGGGTTGCTTTGTCCATCTTGTTTCTGTTCCTCCCCTGGAGCATAGCCTCTATACTTACCTTCCAATTCTCACTCCAAGGGAACAACTTTTTTTTCTCATTTTGCTTAAACACTTTACTGTTACACCCCCAACACCTGCAGTGCTTTCTTTTCATGTGGGCTTTCACACTACACAAAAAAGCATCCACAATCTTGGATCAATAAATAAAAAATTAAAGTAAATAGTGCCTGCATCATTCTGGGGGCATGCGCATTCGTGCTGATGCATGCAAGTATCTTTGGAACAAGGCGACCGCTATTGTGCCTTTTAAAACAAAAACAAAAAATTTGACCATGCTATACAGCTTCCTTGTGCTGTGCAGCCCTACCAAATGCTAATGGCAAAGTCAACAGGTCCAAAGGTAAGACCTTTTGGCTTTGTCCATGCTTGTATAATCCTGTTGGCTGTTCTGATCAAGGAGGGAGACGGTAGCGTGTAGGCCACCTGACTAATTTTCTTTTAGATCGTAAGTACAATTATAACCTCTTGTATTTTTGGCTTCATACAGTTTTGTATTTTAGTTCCCCAACTACCTCAGGATTGCTCTATTTTCCATTACTTTGAATTTCAGTATAAAGAGGGGCAGCAATTAGCCAGTGCAGGTGTGTGTTGTTGAACCTAATCAACGTAGGTGCAAAATAAACCTCTAGCTCTCCTAAGAAGAGTCTCTCTAGGCTAACCTGCCTCCCTGGTATCTGCTTTAGGGCAACCGCATAGACCAGAGAACACCGCAGGCAGGAGTGAACTCACTTTACGTCAACCCATGGCAGGGAGGCTTCACGCATCAGAGATGCTGAGTCACAACTGACTTACTCCTACAACTGCCAACCACTTAAAAGTAACATTCTAGGGCATCCAACCTAGATAACCTCCAACACACACGAAAGACCACCACAAAGCACATACCCTAACTGCAAAGCATACATACCTGTTTTAGGATTATTCGAGTTCTGGCTCTTGGCATGCAACATTGTTTATTCAACGCTTCACTTTTGTGGTGTTCTTTTACTTCAAATTGAGGGTTGAAGTCTTTGCAAAGGATGCAAGTGGCTGGCACAAGGAGACGATCAAAACACCCCAGAGGCTGGGAGCTGAAGAACTCATGAACTAACCCTGTCTTGTCTTTTCTCTAACTCATACATAACCGTGTACATTTTCCAGCTCCTATATATCCTGAAAATTATGCATACTCACCGAGCCCAAACTAACTGACTATTTTCCTTTTCCTGAGTAAATTGAAAAGTCAACACCCTAAAAAGGATAATGTAAATGAGCATTTTAATCTTAGAGTTAATGTTCTTGTCTTTTTACCCCAATTTGACATCAAACAAATCTCCTAGTATACACGGTATAACGCCACGTGTAAAGTAAGGTCAGACATGTCCAATTACAATTGTGTCCGGTTCTCTGATCGTGTTTCTGGAAGTTGATATTTGCCTCTATGGTTAGGCTAGCTGCTATTTATGTGACAGGTTAAAAAGAAGAAAAAAAACGCCATATTGATCTGTCTCTCGGCTTAAAGTTTGAAATCTGCAACAGCCTGAAAGACAAAGGCTCCTTTTATGATTTCTCAGCTTGCAATTGATCTGCCGGTTTTATTGCATTCATTATTTATTAAAAGAATTTGCAAGCTAAACATAACGTTAAGCTAGTTTGCACACAGGGACCGCACTTAGGAAATTGAATGGAAATTGCATTAGAGATGAACATCTGTGCTATTTTCCACCCGTGTGTTTATGGGTTTGTGTAAAAGGTGTATTGGATTAGCAGTTTCAACCATTATTGCTTGCAGCAGTATGCTGGATGCAAACATTTATCTTTTTGTGCTTATGAGGCTGCTGCGCTCTTGCTTACGCTCTGCATTCTGTAGGGATCTACTTTTTAAGAATGGATTCCTTTTTATATGGAAGTGCTTTTTCTTACATAACAAAGTCTGCTCCGTGAACCAATAATGTTGCTTTCCTTCTATTTTTCCCCGTCATAAAAAATATATATAGTAGAAAAAAGTGTGATCTTTCATCTTAGCCTCCTTGTGGATTTTTTTGTGCTGACAGCCACATTTCTATCTGCTTTCAGGTCTCTGCAATAAAGAAAATAATTGTCCCTGGCTTGCAGTATAATTTAATGGTGTCAAAGTGCACTTATGCATCATGAACAATATACAAATTGGGAGGGCTGGCTCGGGTGGTTGCCGGTTTCAAAGCGGTTCCCCTATATATAATGCCACAGTTATGCTCAAATATTAACTGGTCATCTGCTAGGGCAGGTAGCAGAGCGAGCAGGATATAGAGGTCAAAATGAACAGTGGAGACTTAGAAGGACATGGCTTGTTCTTTCAGACCCGGGGCCGTGGGCGGAATCCTAAGTATCTCTGGACATAGTTTGAGTGCTCCATATTGGATTGAATGAGCAAGTCTGAGTTCCTTCAGGACCATGGAGTGGAGTGGTGTGGCTCACTGGTTAGAGGCGGCAGACCCGAGAGCAGAGGACGGCTCGGGACCAGGGTTCAATTCCTGATGCGGCAGGGTTGTGGACCCGGGTCAGCAGACTCGATAATTCTCACCTCGGTGCCTATCTAACCAGGGATCACACTTGACAACTCTGGGCATTAGCTTGCCTCATCTCCACAACGGCCCCCCACATACGCCGGGGATGCCTGGTTTCACCTTGGAGATACTCAGTAGGGACCATCTCACAGGGAAAGCCAGGACGGGTTTCCCAGCGGTCTACAGCGCGGGGATACTCCTTCTGGAGTCGATTCTAGCGCGTTAGAAACCCACAATTAATTCAGATGTATCTTCCTCCAGTGGTTTATTGAAAAAATGAAACCTAACTTAATTATTTCATACATTAAATAGCCATAGATTTTTTTTAGGTAGTCTCAATGAAATATTGCAATACTTCATGATCAGCCACAGTCCTCAGAAGCAAACATTTTTCAAAGCGGCAAATCATGCTTGTGCATACTATACACAGGTAAACATCATGTAGACAGCAAAAGCAGCACCCGTCAAATACAATGGCCTCCTAACCTGACCCTGGAACTAAATCCCTGGCCAAGTGGAATAGCACCAGATTTAAAAACTGCACCAGAACATCAATCCCTATATTTTTGTGCCTGAAGCTAGCCAATCAAAGTAAAGTTTTTATCAGAAAACAATATACCTTTGGAAGGCATAATATACTGTGGAACCTTCGGTTATATTAATGTGCTCAGTGGCATCGCCACAGATGTTGGCAGTCCTTCACTGAGAGGCTACTGAAACCTGACACAAGCCCTCTCACCCAGGAAGTTATTTTTCAGTGCATGCTTATTTCATATTTTGTAGAAAGTAGGACACAAGCACACAGACAGTCATCAGCAACACTGCTTCTGTGGTTACCTCTTATTCCTTCATTAATTAAACTGTACTGTTTATGACAGGAGCTCTTTCTCTGGGTTTGACTTGTCGGTGGCTGAATAAGTGAAAGCTTGTCTGGGCCAATGTGGTGTGAGCAGTGATCAAACTTGCAGCTCAGGTTTGATAGAATTTGCATGTCTTTGACCTGGAGAGGTCACTCATCTAGCTCTGAAATCAGCCCCAGCTGTCAATCAGGTAGAGAACCTATCCGTCGTCCCTCTAGGGCAGTCCAATATCTCTCTCATGCACAATTGTAAAATGTGCTCCAGGCATTTACTGCTGTGACCACACCAATGCTGTGCGTGAAAGTTATTTCAGAAAAATAATTAAGGGGCCACCTTCAACCATTTTATGCATTTTCTTCCAGGTGCCCATGTGTGAATTTGGCCTATGAGGGGACTCTGCTGCATGATGTCCCTGTTGAGGAAGTGACAAAACAGGAGACACAGCAATGCATGTATTCGTGGAGGCCCAGTATGGCTCTGCACATCGGTAGATTTCTATGATCAAAGTTGCTTAGTGAATGCTACCAGATCAGGGCAGTTGATCAATGCATACTCCTTGATGCCGAAGCAGGGCTCACTGACCCTGCAGCTATTTAGAGTATTCAGTCCAATGTTGTTATACTCATTCTGAGGAGGGTATTAGGAAAGGAAAAAATTATAGGTAAAATTAGACCGAATGTATTTTACCTGGCCTTTTTTTACCACTCTGGATCCTTTTGCTATGTCTGTAGGTCTAGAAACATCATGAAATGGCTATCAGATACATCTGTGAAGGTAGGTCTTCAGTTTAGCTGCATGCGGCTGGCTAGGCTGGTGCATGGCCATCAGGTGGTTACACTGCAGCAGAAATGGGGGACCTATCCACACCCCTGCAGAGGTCTGCACATCCACTACAGGTTGCCCTACTCACCAGATTTGAGATAGCAGTATTGGAATCGTGACTGGCTATTTTTGAAAAGAATTCAGTCGGATAAGATACAACCGTATTGAGTCATACTATTTCAGGCCCCCATAGCTATAACAATGTCTTGGGCAACAGACATTAGTCATTTTTAATGTAAATTGAATTAATAAACAACTGCTGCTGTGCTCATCTCTAAATTAGATAGACAGAGTCACCATATGGCAGACTGTCATTAGTGCCGGTGTTCACAATAAGTACCGGTGCCAGGCACTGGAAACCACCGGCTTAAATTAATCACAGGCAGTATAGGGAAGAGTCAATGACAACGGTGCACTTCAGATCTGTTTTTATTAAATTATAATGTGTGGGGATCACAGGCCAAATGCATTTTCTTTTTAAAGGTTCAAGGCACACTTTAAAAAACATTGGCAAAGCGAATAGGTCTTGCCTTTGGCACCTATTGGCCTTGGCAGGGGTTTTAGCATTGGGAGGATAGCAAATAGGCACAGCTACGCAGCACTTAATCGGGGCAAAATGATTTGCCCCATTCTTTTGTTTATTGTAGTGACCAATCTGAGTTGGATAAGGAATTAAAAGAAAAACTCATAGAATTTTTTTTCTTTTGAAAGTGGATGTGGTGGGGAAGCATCACAGGGGTGTGGTTGAGGGTGGAAGCAACATGGGAGATGAGGGGTGGAAGCAACTATGGGACAAGGGTTGAGGGGTAATGAAGACGTAGGGGATGAAGCAACAATGGGGTCTCAGATGTGGGGCGGAAACAAGACGGGGAAAAGGGACAGACCAACTAAGAGGACGTGTATGGGATGGAATAGAGTATCTGGACCCCTATGAACCCCCCTGAGATCACTTGGGGGGGACGGCTGTCCACAAAACAAAATGATATAAGCCCAGAATAGGCCGTTGCGAAAGTAGTCTTCTTGTAGCTATCTTCTCTACTCTTTTCTTCTCTTTCAGCTGTCCTTAATCTTCTAACTTGACAATAGAATGGGGTACAGTCTAACATGTATATCACCTACCTGTAATCATGACAACATCAGCCTAGCCTGGCTAGTACCCTGTAACATTAAAGCGAATGTACCTGTATGAAAAACTCAATGAAATACAAACAAATGGGGGGGGGGGGGGTGATAGGGAGGGTCTCTGGTCTGCCCCAGGTATCAGTGTACACAAAGATTCTAGGTGAACATATTTTGCACACAGAAAATAAAGAGACTCGTTAAAGCGGTGCTGCAGCTGCCCCTGGCTCAAGCTCATACACTCAGTGTGATTGATAGCACAGGCAGAGCACATCCTATGTACTTGAAGTTGATATCTGGTTATTGGCCATATTTTAGGGCTTTTATGGTTGATACCTCTTATGTTGTGCTTGCTTGGCTCTCGGTGAAAGTACTGGATTATTTAGTTAGTTTCTTCAGAGACTGCATTTTGTCTGACAATTAAGGTGAAAGTGATGGGATAAAGTGCACCGTTTGATGCCATTTTACAACATTTACTTGGGTGGGGCCCTGCTCCTCCTGGAGCTATTCAGGCTTTCTCATGAGCAATTTTTGGTGAATATTAATGGCACTCCACTTGCAATCTTCACCAGACGCCACTGCCAGCTACCAAAATTCAGCAGCCACCACAGTGCATGGCATACCCCTTGAAGAACATTTGCTTCTGCCACTGGCAGGTAGGTGTTCTGTGACATGTGAGTTCATCCTATTCTAGGAATGGCCACTGGGAGACATCATGAGAAGCACTGGTCTGCAAGAGATTACCACAAGTTCTACGCTGAGCCAAGAAGCTCCATGTCACAATCAGTTAAGCTTGTAGTAAAACAGCTATAATAAATCTATTCTGATGTTTACTGATGTGCAACAGTACCACGTGGCAGACCTTGGGTGGCAACAGAACCTGTGTGCAAGGTGCTCTGTCTTCATTTAAAACCTTTTGCCTCCTGGTACCTGGGGGGGCTTTGGGGAGTCTGATAGGAGTAACTAACGAATAAAATCCTCATTTCTGTGTAAGAGACACGTTCTTTATAAATAAAACAACATTAACATCAACCCACAAATGAAGTCCACAGTAAGCGAGCACATCTTTACTGATAGCGTTTTTTCAAACGAAGATCGGGCAACCCATTAAAGAAGAACCACGATTCTAACTGGGAACTCACCGTTCTTACGTGGACCCTCGTGTGCCCTTAATTTGGTCAGCGGAATCGCCACTCATCCAATAACTCTGCCATCCGATCTCAGGCAGTGAACGGAAAAGTTCTAAAAGTTAAACCAGAAAGATGCACTTAGGAGGGGGTGCTGGATACCAATATGATTTTAAAAATCTCTATAAAGCTGCCAGCGCTGGTTGCTTCATAGTGCTTTTCAGGTCATAATTGAAGAGATGGGGTAGGTGGGAGTTAGAGTTGGAGAAGAAAGAGGGACGAAATGAGAAGAAACAGGTAGGGGTGGGCATAAGTTAAATAAAACAAGAAAAAAAGCACAAGTGCTATTTAGGAGGCAGCAGGTAGGGAGAGTGGGAGGGGGAGAGAAATAGTACCTCAATCATGTGCGGAGCAGGGGACAGGCACGGATTAACTTGAATCAATCTGTGCTTGGTACCTGCTTCAAAGAAATGACGTTGTGGCTTCACTGACTAATCAAGGAAGGTGCAAAGAAGAGTGACGTGCAGCCAACAAATGGTAAAGCAAAGGCGGGCTCCAAGCCCTTTCTTTCTACAATAGTGTCTTGCAAGAGAGAGGCACGTGCTAGTGCATTCTCTCATATGCTCGACCCTATTGAAGAAATGTCTGCAAAATTGATGTCCACTTTATGTCAGTGTACACACTACTTACATAGCCGTGTATACTGGCTTGGGCTATTTTTAAAGCAATGCTTTGTCAAAGGAAAACAAAAATGCTCTTTAATACCAGTGGCGGTATCAAAATGTCCAGGGCGCAGCGCCCAACACAAACTGAAATCTGTAAACTGAATACTACTTCAGAGTGCTTTTTTAATACTGAATGGACTTCCCAGTGAAGGCTTAGATGTGCAATATATACGCCACCCTTTGGGTGGCATAACAACTGTGATTTCTGGGTCCCATGTTGGACCAGCGTGTAGAGACTCCAAAAAAAGGTGACAGCGAGGATACTAAGGCCCCAAACCCGGAAGTAACCTAACTGAAGAGGAGGATTGCCCTTGCACCAAAATATTGATTTCGTGGCGGGGGAAGGAAGGTGTGCAGTCTGGCAGGGGGGTGGAGGGGGGGACTAATTCCTTAAATTGAACATTTGTACTCGAAGACATTAGAAAAACATTTACTCAACACAAGGGGCTGCTTGAATAAATCAAAGAGTTGTGCACAAAGATGTTGGTAAACCATATTAAGTAATACAAGAACCAATTCCATAAATGGAACAATTGTGCACAAAACATTGGTAAATCAAATTGGGTAACACAAGATGCTGATTCCGTAGCTGCAACATTTCTAAACCATAGTGTGCTCAATACTTTGGTAAATCACGTTATAAAACACAAGCGACCGATGGCATAAACTGAATAACTGCACACAAAGACATTGGTGAACCATATTAAAAACCTGATTCACTAAGCATTTGCACTAGTGCAAATGGCCGTTTCTCCAGTGCAAGGTAGCAATGGTCACTGCTCTGTTGGACAGTGTGTCTGTAAATCATGTAACTATATCTTTGTTTCAAAAGGAGGTGGGGTGCTCCAAAGCGTCTGGACCTTAATACAGACGAGAAATTCAGTGGGCTCAGGGGTGGCTCTAGGCTCATGGCTGCCCTGGGCAGGGAGCGTAGGTAGGGGGCCCCGGAAGAGGGGGTCCGGGTGGGGCGGAGCGCGGAGGCCAGTGAAGAGGGGCGGTCAGGGTGTTTGGAAGTGGAACAGAGCCGGAGGCTGCCAAATCCCTGCCAGGGGCCACCACGTAAATATGTATCCATCCTCAGAGGATTATTATATTAAGGATATATATTGGCGTGGTGGCCCCTGGGGTTTGGTGGCCCTGTGCAGGTGCATAGCTTGCACATGCCTAAGGCCGCCCCTGGTGGGCTTCATCAATTTAGTTAAAAATCACTATTATTTTATAGCTGAAACCGGAGCACCAGTGCTTTAAGGTTCATGTTCCTGTTAAAAGTGCCTACAATGTATACATATAAGATGGTCACATGAGTTCATGTGAACATTTAACATTGAATTCGGTAACCTCTTTTTCAGTGTTCGCATGCATGATAACTCGAATGCTACATCACGCAGGCTGAGTCTGCTATGGTTGCAATGACTTTATGGCACTATGTAAATATGCTGGATGTGTGATTATTTATTAAGATGCACAATATACATCAATGAGGCAGACTAGTCTACTATGCAACTCAAGTTTACAGGCGATTACATTTTGCGAAATGTGTTTATTCTCCTGTGCTTATTTTCACTATTGGTTGAAGATTTGTTCGAAGAGGAACATTTCCTTGAGCTGTTTCTGTAGTCACTTGTTTCAGGATTATTCAGTGGTCTTCGAATTTCTAGAGAGGCAGACAGAGCTCACTTGCATTGCAAGGGTTTGGGAGACTGGAAACCCATTGTATTTTTAACAGGATGGATGAAGCCAACTATAGGAAAGAGGTCAGGTAACTGAATGTGTAGGAAAAGCCTATCCCATCCCTGTCTAGGTGGATCTAGATCACCTTTGAATTGTGTGGCTATCTAAGGGGTATCAGCCTGTGAGCTCGGGTCACTGCATGATCACAGAGCTCTTGTATCTTGATGGTGCTTGTTACTGAATCTGATTCCATACATATGTTACACGAAACATTGTGCAACAGCTGCCGACAGATTATAGTGGTTCATGGTATAATGCAGCGCAAACCACGTATAACTATCCTTAAACCCAACTGAAGTCGCTTCTAAAACCCTGGTAAAAGCGATCTAGCATCAGCAAGAAGATGTCCCCAACCTATCGCTGAAGACCTGTGTTAAGGTCCACAACAGTGCATTCTATATGTCCCTTTAGTGCAAGAGGATTTAAGACAGAAGTTGAACCTGAACATGTGTCACTTTGGAAATATTTAGCTGTGCTGCAGCATTACAGTGCAAGTCACATGTCAATGATTTGGGTTCATATTGCCACGTTTATATTAATAATATCGGAGAGTTTGGGGGCTGCGAAACGCTGCTCTGTCATATTATTGCAATACATACTGTGCTGCCAATTCAATATTGGAATCTGAAATGATGGCCTTATTGTATGTCAGATAACACATCAGGGTGACAGCGCAGGGAAGATAACTTGTGTAGGCAAAAGAAAGATAGCAGGGACTCAGCAAAAGGGCGGTACCAGGAGGAAGGAGAAGCTGGAGGAATACAATAAAATACGATATTTTTTTCTCCATTTCGTATTTGCAAAACATAAGTTTGATTCTATAAAGCCCTCCTCTAAGCACATGAACATTTAGTAGAACTGCCTTAACTTTGACAGATAATGGTAAATAGAGAATGAAAAATACCTATGGCCTCATTTATGAAAAGTGACGCATCGCTGCGTGAAAACAGCGATGCGTCACTTTTCATTGCACCCTCCTTGCGACACCAATGATGCGTCATATTTGCAGTATGACACATCATGTCGCAAGGAGTTATAGATACGTCAGTATTTCTGACGTGTCTGTAGGCGCAAAAGTGACGCACAGCCTCATAAATGAGGCCCCTAGTCTTTATCTGAGTGGGTGTTGTCAGAAATGTGCGAAGACCTTTTGGAGATGCAAGTATGTGAAAGGAGAAAGGGCAGAATGTGTCCCTCGTCTATAGAGCACAGGGGTGTGAAGAAGGGGTGAATGTGATATAGTGACTGCATGCAGAAAGGAAAGGTAGAATGTTGGTGTCAATGAAGAAAAGTGCTCGATAAACGCTTAATACACACAATCAATACAATATATATATATATATATATATATATATATATATATACTTAAAAAGGATATGTTCTTCAGTGAAACATCGAGAACGAAGTAAAACGTGGTGGATTGAGAGAAAGTTCCTTAAGATACAAAACATCAGGGAGACCCTGGTTGGTTTGCAATCCACGAGTATCAGTGGAAAGTAAAAATCCACTTGTCTGTAAACATAAAAGAGTACACCTGGGAAGATAAGAAACAAAGCTGAAGAAAGATGCCTGTCAAAATTTACATATGAAGCACATTTACAAACAATTCCGAATCCTCCAACAACCACCTGCTTATTTGTTCTGAAAAACATGACCAATATCCGTTAATAGAATTAGTCAATGGTCAACAGCTCACTGCTTAAGAGGACTCATGTTATATATGTTTAAGGTGTGACATCTCAGCCTCAAAACATAGGCAGTGATCACTGCGAGAGAGAGAAAATGGTTACAAAAATAAAAATTCAGTGAGAAAAAAATGTGAGTTTAAGAAGAAAATATTAAAGGTATGATATATTATGGTGTTTTATATTGTGTGGTATGATACGGTTTGCAATGACAAGTTGAAATTATGTCATGCCTTGTCAAGTCATCAAACCCTCACCATGGCATGCAATTGGTGCGTAGAGTGCGAGGCGTGCATGCGCCCTGCACCTGCAGAGAGGACTGTAGGAAGAGAATATACTGGGCATGTTGCCTATAAACACCAGGCTTCGACTGCTTTCACCAGCTGGAGTCTTTTTAGGTTTTGCAGAGGGGTGTAGGGAAGAAGAGTCCCAGTACCTAAATCACACAGCCGGTTGCACTCATCTAATAGGAATTAGGACCTGAAAGAGAGTCACCAGACAACGCATAGAGTTTTGGGATGCAGAAAAAGGTAGGACTTTGACGATAGAAAGCTTATTGGAGGATACAGTGAGGCGTGAATTAAAATAGTTTGCTGACCGGCAACGATTCTGATGGGGCAAGAGGTTTTAATAAGCTGTAGGATTGATTTTAGAAAAAATGCACAGTTAAGTAGGCTAGAAGGAAAATAATAAATGATGAAGTGCATTACATTGAAGCCTACAAAAGAGGACACTTTAAAATATCGAACATAACTAACAGAGTCAATATGACATTTAAACACTTACAAACTTATAAACACTTTACACTACATGCTTACACCGGGCTAATTCAATTGGACTTTCGGTTGGTCGAATTTATCTTGAAACCTCTGCGGGAAATGAGATTTTGATCTCTTATCTGATCACCTAGATACCTATCTCATTTGTCCCTTTTTTGGATCGGTTATTGACTGTCATTGAGTAAAAGACAAACCCACATAGATTAAATCAACCCCATAGACTGACGCAACTCTAAAGAACCACTTACAACTGTAAAAGTTTAAAGATTTATTATAAAACCAAGATCAGTTGCAAGTACAAACACCTCAATATAAGGTTCAACAGGTATACAGGTACAAGAAGGAACATGAATTCCCTAAAAAACCTCAATCTACTGAAGAAAACAATCAAAACTAATTCAAAAATCAATAAGTTGAATATCATTGACACAAGGTGGATCTGAAGCGTCATTTACAGGAAAAAAATGAAACAGGTTAAACTGTCCCTACTCTATGCTAGATGACATCCCTAGTCAACAAGTTCTCTACCTAAAAAGGTGTCAGCCGTTTGACTTCCGAAGAAGCTCAAACTCTCTTAGTCTCAGATGGAAACCTATATCGCATAGCAGTACCCTTTCTGCCTACCCATCCGCTCTCTAAGGGTCCTCAGGCCATCTGCTCTGCCTCCTCCCCGGGGTGCTGTCCCTAATACAAAATCACAGTATGGGTGGAACGCCCCTTTGAGACGCCCACCACGTACACATTTCACGTGGTCCTGCTTCTGGTTTTTTCCATAGTTTCGCTTCCTCGAATCGTCTGTTAAGTTGACCTTGCTTCCCAGGCGCCGTCTCCATCTTGCTGGTACCCACATGACATTCCGGTCGACTCCTCCGGACTCGAGCCTATCTCCTCAAACAGAGCTCTATTCATTACATTTGTGATTGGTACCCCCCTCGCACCTGGAAACAGACACTTCGAAACAGGGCCCCAAATTCCAAGCTTCCCTTATCTCACTAGGCCGTAAAACTTCGACCAGCATTGGCAATTTAATTTAACGAGACTTTTGACTCTTGGCTCGCACATGCAGATCAAAGCTATCCCCCTATCTCTCCAAGCCCACTAAATTATGTGCAGTAGTCTGCACTCTGTGAACTCTTACTTCTTCAGTTTAAAATAACATGTTAACACACCACTCTAAAATCCTACAGTACACTTCTATAAAAATATTGCTTTTAACACACATATATATAAGTAAACACATCATTGAATAATATCGAATCCATGCTACATGAAAGATACAATGGTATAATTTCGTTCTTATACAATGCCATGTGGTCTGCACGTTGCTTCATTTTACATTTCATCTCTTTCTCCGTTTAGTAAGTGCATACATGAATTCCGTTTAGCACGTCTAATGTTCCTAAGCATTTTCACACATTTCTACATTAGCCCACTATGTATACGGGCTTCTCTAATTCTAATAAACCCTCTAAAGTAAAAACAGATACATTTCTCACTCCTTAGGTTACATATGCTAACTTTACGCCACAGGCTTGTAAATATGATGCAGATATAAGTTTCATTCAAATTGCGCTCTCTCAGTTCCCCCCTTTGATGACCTCTAGGGGTCATCACTAACACCTCAATTTGAATATTTACACAGAACTGGTTGCAAGGCTCCCCCTTTTTATCATTTCTAGAGCTCTCAGACTTCTAAATTGATGATCTTGCATTGCAGCTAACCTCCTTTCTTGCTCTCTCATGGACCTTTGCAACCTTCTCGATCTATACCATTTATACAGCCTCACCAAACCCCACAATATAATTATACAAATTAATATTATGAAGATAGGCTTCAGAATATACCAAACAAGGCTCTTTCCGAGATTTGCAAACCAACCTCCAACTTTACCCATTCCATGACCTACTTTTTCCCACCCATTTATCTTTGTCAAGTCTTCGATTTCTTGATGTATCTTAGTAATATTTTGTATAACCTTCTCAAGGGGTTTGGAATTGTCTGGAATGTAAGTACAACATTCTTGGACCTTCAAAGCTTTGCAGACTCCACCCTCCTTTGCTAACAGAACATCTAAAGCAAGACGGTTCTGAAGAACCATGGCCCTAATCGATTGCATCTCTCCTTCCACTAGCATCAATGACCTTGCAGTACTGGCAGACAATCTATCTACAACTGTAGCTAATCTCCTGATCTTAACATCATTAAGTATCAAGCCTAAAAGAGGAAACATGGCTCCAAATACGTCTCCAACTACCTCAGCGTCTCCTACATCCCTTTTCCCTCTTGTCGACGTCCTTCCTTCTATTCTCTAAATCCTTTGCATGGTATATTCTGGGGAAGACAATTGCCAAATAACATGAACCATACCAATTGTCAGGCAATTTTACATAGGCATTTCTTCCACATACAAAATATACATTAGGAATCACCTGCATCCCTTTCATGAAATCTTTCGTATAATATTCTAACCGAAAGGCATGTTCACAACTAACTTCACCTACAAATACACTCTCATAATATGTTTTGCTTCTGGTCAAACATAACTTTCCTTTCTGTGTTCTATCTAAAGCTATTGGGCCATTACTACCCTTCTTTTTGTGTGCCTTTTCCTCTTCGGTCCAATCCGTTTTCCACTGTCCTGACATTTTTAATATCTTCTGCCTCCTGTAACGGTCATCAACTTGTCCAATAAACTTTTTCTCAATCTCTGATACCTTGCAAGTTAGATTATTTCGGCGTGCATATGAAGTATCTAATGTGTCCCAAGGAAGAAAGAATTTTGCTAATCTATCTTCCTTCTTGTAATAGTCCCACTTATTCATTTGCTTATAATTCGGGACTTCAGGCAGTACCGAATCATAATTTGAAAAGTAGTACTCAAACCCCTCTCGACCATAAAATATACTGAGCAATAAACTACATGTTATCCCATATGTCAATGGAAGATGATGATATCTGATGCCTTCATCAACGGAAGCCGGCAATTGCATGCAGACATAACAATCTTTGGCCTCCATGGCATCAATATACTCGTACAATAATTTGGCATATGCGTTGGTCCTGAAATTTCCCTGCGACTCATCTATGTGTAACCTACGGGCTTCATCTGCCAGTAACGCCTTTTCACGTATCACATTGCTCTCCTCTTTCTTTCCAGTAAGAGCAGGTTTCAAAGTCGTTACAGGCTTTACATCTGTTGTCTCAGTTACACTTGCATGTCCCACTATGTATGATACAGTAACTACTGTGATTATAAGAGAAATTACTACTGCTATAAGTGTGCCTATTATGCATTTAGCTTTACGGTTTGGACTGCCGGTCTCCATGTTATCAGACAACTTAGAAACTCCTTTTGAGGTCTTCACTCAGTTTACATCGATTTCTCAGTCTGTGAAGCACCTTTAACCAACAAAGTCTCTTTTTCAACAAAGTCCTATTTTTTTTTTTTCCAGCAACAGACAGCCCTAACCCTTCTCCGTCCTCTAAATGAAATCCCTAAATTTCTTCTTCTTTCCACTAGGCACTAGGTTATCTTCTTTCTTTCTGGTTTGATTACAAAGTTCTTTTAAGTATCTACAATAATTCTGGTGCCAGCAGCTCTAATGGCATATTCCAACAGTTCTAAACGAAGGATGGTTTCTTCATGTGCTGGTACTGGATGACCCAAGGTTGGAAATTCTAATCTATTCAGCACCAGGTCCTTGATCCGACTTAGGTACAGGGGAACGGGGAGTGTGAATGTCAGTAACACTTCAGTTTCGATTCCAGGTGTCAGCAGCCGTACTTCAACCGTTACAATTGGATCGAGATTGGTCACCTGCACTTCCCTCACCCTCCCGGATCTCTGTCCCCAGGACATCTGCTGCTGGGTAGGTCCACTCAGGGGTGGCGTATCTTCTGCAGGGCACACGTACCCTCCTTGATCTTCTCGGACTCTCGGAGCCTGAGTCCGTTGCACCTTCGTCTAGATCTGAGTCTTCAGAAATCGGGACAAGGGTTCTTTCTGGATTTGCTCTCGGGCTTGACCTTCTCCTTCTTTCCGGCCAGCTAGCTTCTCCACTCCTTGTCCTCCTGCTCCTTGTTCTTGCACTCGACTCTTGACCACTTACAGCTTGGTCAGGGTCTGACTCGAACTCCCAGCTGCTTTCTCCCTCTGAGGCGGCTTCAGTCTCACTGGTGTATTGACCGTCCTCAGCCTGGTCAGACACGCTCTCAGCCTCTTCTGGCACCTCTACAGCTTGACTTTTCCCCTCTATGGCTTCTCCGCTTTCAGCTGGATTTTCATCCGAGAGAGGAGCTGTTTCTTCCAGAGGTGCTGGAACTCTTCGGGTGTGTGAGGCGTGGATCCAGTTAGGCAAGCCTCCACACTTCACTGCAGTGTTCGTGACCAATATGACTTGAAAAGGTCCACGCCAGCGTACGTCTAGACAGTTTTTCCTGACGTGTTTCTTCACCAGGACCCAGTCCCCCGGACACAGGTCATGGCACAGGTCCTGAGATGATGGAACTTCTGCAGCCTGCACCTGAAGGGACACAGAATGAATGGCGTCAGATAGTCCCTTGCAATAGTCCAGGATCAAATCATCTGTGATGTTCAACAGTGCTGTAGTTGGAACGGATGGCAGTCTCATAGCCCTCCCCGTTAGCACCTCATGTGGGGAGAGACCTGTCCTTCTATCTGGTGTGCTACGTATACTCATAAGGACAAGTGGAAGTGCATCAGGCCAGCTCAAGGATGTCGATGAACAAACTTTGGCGAGTCGGGATTTAATGGTGCTGTTGATTTGTTCCACAATCCCCGAAGCTTCTGGTCGATAGCTACAGTGCAGCTTCTGGTCTATACTTAGAGCTGAACATAACATCTTCACTATTTCGCTGTTGAAATGTATTCCTCTATCTGATTCCAAAGAGGCCGGCACCCCGAACCGCGGTATCAGTTCTCTAAGCAATAGTTTTGCTACTGTAAGTGTGTCGCACCTACGTGTAGGGTAAGCCTCAACCCATCTGGAAAATATACAGACAATCACTAGGACGTATCTGAGGCGATTGCATTTGGGCATTTCAATAAAATCTAATTGCATTCTATTGAATGGCCCCCAGACCTTCCTTTGTGGCTCAATGTGACTGGTGTTTTCTTTCCTAAATTCAGTTGCTGACAGATCACACAACGCTGACATACTGCTTCTGCCGCTACTCTAAACTTCGGGTTGTACCACGTTTGTCTGAATACCCTCACCATGGCATCTCTACCTATGTGCGCTGGTCCATGCAATCTTCTTGCCATTGGACTAACGAGTTTGTTTGGTAACACTGCCCTCCCATCTGCAGAGATCCAAAAATCCATCTCACTTTTGGTACAACCAGCTGTCTCCCATGTTTTTTTCTCAAAATCAGGTGCATTATCTTGGATACACTTCAACTCATCCCAAGTGTCTACCGTTTCCAACAACATAGTTAATTCAGTCCTTTCCTGTATCCCCCCTACTTCTACCTCCGTGAGAGAATACCCCTGTTCTGCACAGTAACGTGCGACTTCATCAGCATACCTATTGCCTTGCGACACAAAGTCAGTATTTTTTGTATGCGCGGCACATTTAACAACTGCAATAGCTGCTGGACCTTGTAGTGCTTCTAACAATAATCTCACGAACTCTCCATTCCTAATAGGAGAACCTGAAGAGGTCATGTAACCTCTCTGAGACCATAACTGCCCATAGTCATGAACTACCCCGAAACCATACTGGCTATCGGTGTAAATGGTGACTCGAATTGTATTGCCTGCCAAACAGGCACGGGTCAAAGCAATGATTTCGGCTACCTGAGCGGAATGTACTCCTTCCAGGCAGGCGGCTTCCACAACTCCGGTAATGGTACAAACGGCATATGCTGCTCTCAGCTGACCAATATCGTCTCTTACACATGAACCATCAACAAAGAATATTTCATCAGGGTCGGTCAATGGCTCATCTACGATATCTGGTCTTGGTTTGGTGCTTAGTTCAGTCACATCAAGGCAGTCATGATCTGTACATACATCATCATCAACATCATTTGGAAGTGGCATTAAAGTGGCAGGATTCAAAACAGAGCATCTCTTCAGGGTCACGTTCTCGGCAGCCAAAATGACTTGCTCATAGCGAGTGAGCCTGCTATTCGTCAAATGCTGTGTCTTGGTCCTGGTCATTAACAATTCTACAGAATGCGGTACATACACCACTAACTGATGTCCCATAACTACATTTTCACACCTTTGAATGCTGACACCCGTTGCAGCAACGGATTTGAGACATCCGGGCAACGCTGCGGCTACTGGATCTAAGGTAGCCGAGAAGTATGCAACTGGTCTACGGGCATTTCCGTGTATCTGGGCCAAAACTGACAAAGCACAACCTTCCCTCTCACAACAGTAAAGTAAGAATGGTTTTTCATAATCAGGCATTCCTAAAGCCGGGGCACGACATAAATCCTCCCTCAGCTGCAGAAACGCCATCAAACAATCTTTGTCCCATGGTACCGGATCGCTCACCCCCTTGTGCGTCAGTTTTTGTAAAGGTTTTGCCTTCAGTGAAAAGTTGGCTATCCACTGCCGGCAATAACCGACCATTCCTAGAAACATCCTGACTTCTCTTTGTGTAGTGGGCGCACTCATTTTCATGATCGCCTCTATTCTGTCTGGAGACACCTTCCGTTTTCCCTTTTCAATCCTGTGGCCCAAGTACTGCACTTCTGTCAAACAATACTGCAGTTTACTTGGAGACACCTTGTGTCCGTGATTCAGTAAGGTGATGGTGTCTATTTTGCAAGCTTCCTCAGTTTCTGACGCCACAAGTAGGTCGTCTATGTACTGGACCAGAACCGAGTTCATGGGCAGTACTAGACTTTCAAGATTTTTCTTTAGCAGCTGGTTAAAGATCGATGGGCTTTCTGTATACCCCTGGGGAATACGACACCATGTTAAAACGCGATTTTCCAGCTTAAAAGCGAAAAGATATTGGCTTTCCTCATCTAAGGGGATTGAAAAGAAGGCCTGGCACAGGTCTATCACCGTGAACCATTCAGCTTGGAATGGTATCTGAAACAATATCACTGATGGATTCGGTACCACTGGACAACACGAAACAACAATATTATTAATCTTTCGAAGATCTTGCACTATTCTGTATTTCCCACTAGGCTTCTGCAAACCCATAATCGGGGAGTTACATGGGCTTCCCACGATTTCCTTCAGTATTCCCTGTTTAATCATGGATTCAATCACAGGCTTTATTCCTGCAATCGTCTCCGGTGTCAATTTGTATTGGGGTGTTCTTGGATACTCAGCATTTGGTTTTACCATGATCTTTACTGGCTCTACCCCTTTGATCAGTCCTATTTCTTCCCCAGTGAAATCCCACACCTCTGATGACACCGCACCTCTCAAGTCCCATGGAAGCTCCTCCACCGTTAAGGTAGGATATAGCTCCACGCATACCTGTGAGTTTGCAACCTTAAAATCGGCATCATCATCGTTAGTTTGCACTTCTACTCCTTGAGGTGTGCAATATATTGTACAATTTAGTTTGCATAACAGATCTCTTCCCAACAGACACACAGGACTGGAATCACAAATCACAAACTGGTGCTCATCACTGTATTTCCCTATTTTCACCGACACTGGTTCTGTCAGAGGGTTCGTCATTCTCCTATTTGCGACTCCTACCACCTGGATCGTCTCTCCCGACATTGGCAGACCTGGGACCACCGCCGATCTCAGAGTGGATCGAGTGGCCCCTGTGTCCACTAGAAAGGTCGTAGGACACCCTGCCACTTCAGCCTCCACGTATGGTCCCCTCTGGTCTACCTCTAAGGCTGTTTATATGAGAAAGAAGGGGCCCCTACAATGTGAACAGTTAGCTACTCGTAGGGAAGGTAAACTATGTAGAGAAAAGTAGTGTAGCTAAACTCTAAAGGGATTGATACTCCCTAAAATAGAATCTAAACACAATAATAGACCCTTTAGAGCAATCAAATAAATGTGTGCTGAAACGAAAATTTATACAAAAATCCTTTAGTTTATTATATATTATTTGTTTTTAGTATATTTTGTTTGTTATTTGTATCTTTTATACACAGTTCATTTACTTTTTTTGATTCATTTTTTACATTTTAAGAATTTAACTTTGTGTAATCCCTAGTTGTCAAAAAAACATTAATAAGTGAGAATAGAAAAATTTACATAAACACAATCACATATATACATTAAACCCCGTGATATACGAAAATATTCAGTTGTTGGTAAATTGATGAAGGCAATGCGGTTGAGTGGAACTAAGGCTGCCCCTAGGGTACAGTCTTCCTCTCTATTCACTCGTTGTCCCGTAAGGGGATCAACGTAGTAGCATTCCTCTCCTCCTACGAACAGTGGCAGTTGTCTATAGGTTTTTCCCCCGTTTGCAATACGAGGTAGTTGAGGGAACTGGGCTCGCGGAGTCTGAGTCCCCCCTTTGATAAACTTTCCCTTCTGTATCGTTGTTCCCTTCACCAGACTGCTCTGAACATCGTCCTCCTCCGGTTCTAATTCCCCTGTCTCGACATTATAGGGACACTCGCGTTTCCAATGTCCCACCTCGTTACACTGGTGGCACCTCGTCGTCTTTTTCAGTGTCGCGATATCTATCCTAGGTCTCTGCTTTTCCTCATCATCTTTACTTTGATTATTCTGCTTTTTCCCTAGAGTTCCCGTTCCCTGTTGCCGCTGTCCACCCTTTCCAGCTGACTGCATCTGTACCAACATCAGCTTCTCCTTAAGTTTCTTTGCTTTCGAGTCTATTTCATCGCTGCAGTACCTTGCATATCTCAGGATTTCATCTAAGGGTTTGTTTTGTCAACAAATCAAATGCTGTTGGATCATTAGGCTAATGTCAGGTCTCAAACCCAGGACGAATTTCGACACAAACTGTCCTATGTCTTTAGGATCCATCACATCCAACCCACTGTACTGTTTGAATGCTTTCAACAATCTCTCATAATACTCGTGGACAGTCTCTTTAGGTTCCTGAGTGGTTCGATCTATTTTAACCCAGTCTATGTCCTGCAACGGCACCTTCTCTTTCAACCATGCCATTACCCTCTCATACTTTTCCATGACTTTCTCTGATGGCCCATTCGTCAGTGCATCCCTATCCGGTTCAGAGATGGGCCATTCAACACTAAGCTTACATGCAGTCCACAAATCCCCTGGTACTACAATGTCAAACAGGGTGTTCAAATCGACCCACAGCACTTTAGAGATCTTCACGAACCTCTCTACCTGCTTGTACCACTCTACGGGATTTTCCCTCAGCTTAGGGAAGGAATTGGTAAATGCCGCTAAATCCCCCCTACTCCAGGGCACATGCACGTAGTTTCCATTCGCGATTTCTCGCAAAGGGAAAGCTTCCATCCGCGGTGGCCCTCCCTCTGGGGACATTCCAATTGCACTCCTTCTGACGGTCCCCCTCTTGGACCATCTTTCCTCTCATTTATCCAAATCCCTCCACGTTCTTATACCCAGGATTAGTTCCTTTATGTGTATTTTCAACCCAATCGTCCTCGGTTCATCTAGGTCCTGATCCGTGCAATTCAGCCTATGGTTACCCTGTAAGGCTTTAGTTCTTGATAAGTCTATCATATACCTGGTTGCCAACTCGGATAATCTTTCATGTACTGACCTTGCCTTCCGAGTAACATCCTTTTACATAAACAGTACCTCATCTTGCTCGTAAAGGTCAATCCTTTCCATTGGCAGTGTGCCGTCTATTATTTCATCTAGATCTGATTTTAGGCTGGTTACATCGAGTCTTTTTGCCTTTACCTCAGCTCTCAGTATCTCACTCCTAGGTGGTCCGTTCACATCCCTCTCGTCCCAACTCCGAGTCCTACGTCTAGGCACAGGTGAGCTATGAGGAGTCCTCCTTGATTCCCTTTGTTCCCACCTTTCTAAATCCCAAGCTTTTCCATCTTCCCTAGGTGTATGGTGGAACAACGTTCTATTTCCCACCACTCCATTCTGTCGCTTAGGCTCTGTCTCTCTAGATGCAAGATAGGATCCTCCGTTATGTTCTAAGTCACCGCAATTCCCTTGCTGTCTGGTGTCACTAAGTAAACGATAAGGTCCCTCACAGCCCTCCATGTTCCCGCGATCCCGTCCGTGATCACCGGACACATGTTGAGACCCTTCGTGACTCCCCATACTCCCGCGACCCCAATGTTGCACATTTTCGCCTGGTGCATGGTGAGTGCATCTGTAACTATTTCGGTACTCCTGTGTTCTTCGTTCTCCCTCACTAAGGATGGGGCGAGACACCCCCCCACACCCTGCATTCTTGTCTTCACACATTTGTCTATTGCCACCGATGGTATGGCAAGTATCTCTTCTACTTTCTTGACTCCCTCCATCCCACTCCGGACTGCTTTCGCCAGCTCCGCAGTGAGAGAGGATCCTGTTATCTTGGCCTCTCCATTCGGCTTCCGTTTCTATTGTTTTATTCTGAGTCTCTACAGCAGCGTCCCATTCTTTCAAGTACTCCCTTAACTCCTTAAAGGATTTCGGTCGTGGTCCCCTCAGATCCATCTGTCCTCTCTGACCCCCCTGCTCTATTAAGGGATCCGTTACTGTATCCAATGGAGTACTCCGACCCCTTGGTCCTAGCAACTGCCTTTGGGAATTAATCGTATTGTTCCTACTTTCCATCTCTGCTCTTTCCCTGTCCCAACGTGCCTGTTCCTCCTCCTGTGCTCTCTCCGGGTTGTAGATTGACACTACAAGGCCTATGGTAACAGGTACTTGTAGAGCGTCCGGCAGTTGATACGACCTTGCACACTCCGTTTCCGGCACCTTCTGTACCACAAACCTTCCGACTACTCTCTGTACTGGACTAGGTTGAGGTATTTCCTCGCCTTTCTTGGGTTCCCAATCTGAGATGGGGAGCGGTCTATATTCCCCCTTCCCGGCCCCGTCCCCCTGCTGTAGTTCGGGACGTTCGGCCTCTCTATTGTACGGAGGTGGTCTGTCTGATAATAACCTATCTATCAAACTATCATCCATCTCGCTCTCATCATCCTCCTCTGGAGGCTTTCTTTCTCCTGTGACTTCCATCACTGGGTACAGTTTGTCTGCCTCTATTCTCTGCACCCTCCACTTTTTAGCTTCATCATCCCATTTAGCATCCTGCACTGCTCTTACCGATCGTCTCACTCTTTCCTGGCGCCTGTTCAGGCTCCGGTCGTACGCCGCCCTGAACCATGCATTGAGGGCTTCGAACTGTGTTGGCCTGGGTAGAGGTCTCGTTGCGAGCATTACCGCTTTCAGCTGATTCAATGCTTCTAACCTAAACGTCCCGTATCTCGGGAACGTCAGTTCCTCATTTCCCTCTGTTATCTTGCTCCACTCGGAGATCCACAGTATCGTGTGTAACCCAACATTCACGGCCATATAATGAGCTGGTGTACCCTCCGGCGGGGCTTCTTCCCCAGCATACGCATTTCCCCTGTCTCTCTTAAAGATCGCCCTTAGACATTTAAAACACTTCATTTTCAAGAATCTACGATTTTCCTTAATTCTCTTCCTTATTTACTTCCCGATGGCGAACCACCGATCTCTACGCAGCTCTCGCTGATCAGCCTATCCTAGCGCGGTTCTCGCTGACCAGCCTATCCCAGCGCGGCTCTACACCAACCAGCCTATCCCAGCGCGGCTCGCTCTGACGTCACTCGTCCCCTTTGCAGCAGTTCCCCTCCTTTCTCAGCTCGTCTCCCGGTCATGCATGCGTCCCATTCATACACCGAAAAATGACTACTTCCGACCAAGCGATCACTTTTCTTGACTGTACGTCCACAGTCTAACTGTAATTGTCACCTCAACCGACGAAACGTCTTTCACAAACGTTCAGACGATCGTCTTAACTGATAGGTTGCTTACACACAGTAAACGTCCGACCAGCGTCCGTTACTCATACACTCACTCTTACGTTCCCCCTATCACGGTCCTACGGGCGATCAATGGTACCTCATGACCCCCTTCACAATGGTAGACAATTACTCTGGATGTCCGATACACCCGAACCACTCAAGCCCTTTTCTGGACTTAAGATTTTCACCGGTTGCGCGCGCTCACAACCGTCTCACAATCACGCTACAGGCATTCAACTCCGCTTGACATTACAACACAGGTACAACACAAAACACCGCAATCTGGCAACGCATGACCCTTATACTCACTCTCGACCGACTCTGCTGCTATTCTCTCTCGCACCATCAGCACCTTCTTCGGCAGGTGGCTCTTCTTCTGGTCGTCGATGACTAGGGGCTTGGGGTAATTTAGACCTAACCTAGGTTGCCTTCCTCAAGAAGCCAACCATCTTTCCATGCTACCAACTGCGGGAAATGAGATTTTGATCTCTTATCTGATCACCTAGATACCGATCTCATTTGTCCCTTTTTTGGATCGGTTATTGACTGTCATTGAGTAAAAGGCAAACCCACATAGATTAAATCAACCGCATAAACTGACGCAACTCTAAAGAACCACTTACAACTGTAAAAGTTTAAAGATTTATTATAAAACCAAGATCAGTTGCAAGTACAAACACCTCAATATAAGGTTCAACAGGTATACAGGTACAAGAAGGAACATGAATTCCCTAAAAAACCTCAATCTACTGAAGAAAACAATCAAAACTAATTCAAAAATCAATAAGTTGAATATCATTGACACAAGGTGGATCTGAAGCGTCATTTACAGGAAAAAAATGAAACAGGTTAAACTGTCCCTACTCTATGCTAGATGACATCCCTAGTCAGCAAGTTCTCTACCTAAAAAGGTGTCAGCCGTTTGACTTCCGAAGAAGCTCAAACTCTCTTAGTCTCAGATGGAAACCTATATCGCATAGCAGTACCCTTTCTGCCTACCCATCCGCTCTCTAAGGGTCCTCAGGCCATCTGCTCTGCCTCCTCCCCGGGGTGCTGTCCCTAATACAAAATCACAGTATGGGTGGAACGCCCCTTTGAGACGCCCACCACGTACACATTTCATGTGGTCCTGCTTCTGTTTTTTTCCATAGTTTCGCTTCCTCGAATCGTCTGTTAAGTTGACCTTGCTTCCCAGGCGCCGTCTCCATCTTGCTGGTACCCCCATGACATTCCGGTCGACTCCTCCGGACTCGAGCCTATCTCCTCAAACAGAGCTCTATTCATTACATTTGTGATTGGTACCCCCCTCGCACCTGGAAACAGACACTTCGAAACAGGGCCCCAAATTCCAAGCTTCCCTTATCTCACTAGGCCGTAAAACTTCGACCAGCATTGGCAATTTAATTTAACGAGACTTTTGACTCTTGGCTCGCACATGCAGATCAAAGCTATCCCCCTATCTCTCCAAGCCCACTAAATTATGTGCAGTAGTCTGCACTCTGTGAACTCTTACTTTTTCAGTTTAAAATAACATGTTAACACACCACTCTAAAATCCTACAGTACACTTCTATAAAAATATTGCTTTTAACACACATATATATAAGTAAACAAATCATTGAATAATATCGAATCCATGCTACATGAAAGATACAATGGTATAATTTCGTTCTTATACAATGCCATGTGGTCTGCACGTTGCTTCATTTTACATTTCATCTCTTTCTCCGTTTAGTAACTGCATACATGAATTCCGTTTAGCACGTCTAATGTTCCTAAGCATTTTCACACATTTCTACATTAGCCCACTATGTATACGGGCTTCTCTAATTCTAATAAACCCTCTAAAGTAAAAACAGATACATTTCTCACTCCTTAGGTTACATATGCTAACTTTACGCCACAGGCTTGTAAATATGATGCAGATATAAGTTTCATTCAAATTGCGCTCTCTCACCTTCAATGAGTCAGAGCAAAGCAATAATTACCTCCTTAATAAACGTTCCATCCTGTTCAAGAAGAACATAAAGATCTAATTTATGACCATATATTTTACAAGTAAAAATAGTTTGTGGTTTTTACCAAATTTATTATTATCATAAACCAAGCACCGACCAGTGTCATCTTAGAACAGTCATTCATTTGTTTCAGTTATAATATTTATAGTTATTGTATAGGACAAGCACCAGCTTGAAGCCACTTCAAAGAGCTTCAAGGGATTTGCGGAGAAAAAGAGGAGATGGTAACCAACTCCAGCAAGTTTGGCAAGTCCATGGGTGTTAAGGTGTCTTTGGGCCCAGGGCCGGACTGGGAACTGAAACCAGCCCTGGCAAACTGCTCGGCCAGCCCCCCTGTTGGGGCGAATGGGTGTGCGGTCGAACTGTTTGCTAGGGCCGATTTCGGACGATTTTGTTGCAGAGGGCTGATAATGCCGACCCCTGGTAACAAAAACAGCCCTCGGGGGCCCAAAACTGGGCCCCCCCCCCCCGGTGGCCCACCGAGGAAATGCTGAGTGCACGCTATGGCCAGTCCATCCCTCTTTGGGCCCCAAACAAGCTGGAACAAATCGACCCTCAGGTCATTGCAGAAACTGAAGAAGTTCCCTTCAGGTCTGAGATGAGTAAAAGACGATGTAGGTAGCTTCAAGTCTTTGAAGTTTTCCAGTTGTCTTGGGTGTGGAATAGGAGTCTGTATAGATGGTTTTGCCGAACTTCAGTCTTGAAGAGTACTACAGCGATGATGGTAATGATAAAGAGGGGCAATGGCAGAAGTGGTGGCACCTCCCAAAAGTGTTGAAGTTGGCAGGTAAAACCTTCAATGACAGAGGTGGTTGGGGGGTGAAGCTATGGTCAGAGACAACTAGGAACGCTATATTTCTCATAGTTTGTGTTTAATGAAGCAGGAAATGAATAGTAGTAAACTGAATAGAAGTGCAGTGGGGCCGGCTTGATGCAGGAGCAGAATCTCTGTCTTAAAAGTGCAGACGCAAAGTACAAAGTTGCATCCATCCTTTTTTATTTCAAAACAAGCTCAGTACAAATCTATAAAGTGAGGCTATCAAATATTGAACAGAATAAATAAATATAGACATGACTCAATAAATCGATGAAATCCTACAAGCTATATTAGATCACCTCCCCTTCCCTATGAAACTGACTTAAAAGCACAACAGCCAAGTTTAGTCATGTAGGGCCAGATATGCGACCATTGAATTTTGCAACTCGCAAATTGCGAGTCGCAAAATTCAATGTATGACAGGGTCACAGACACTGTTTTTGATTCCCAATGGTGTCGCAAATTGGATGCCTCATGAATAATAATGAAGATGTCGCAATTTGCGCCCCCTTTGGGACTCCCAGGGATGGTGGCCTGCTGGCTTCAGCAGACCACCATCCCTGGGACTGCTTTGTCAATAGAGCCGTTTTTATTTTCTAAATGCAGTCCATTCTTTTTAAAGAAAAACAGGATGCATTTAAAAAAGAAAAATGAAACTTTTCAGTTTCATGTTTTAAGGGCAGGCAGTGATCACTGCCTGCTCTTCAAAACTATTTATGCACCCATCCACAAAGGGGAAGGGGTCCCCAGGGGTCACCTTCCCGTTTGCGAATGGTTTACCACCTACATGAAGCAGGTGGTAAACTGCGAGTTTTTTGCAACCGCAAATGTGGTCACAAAACAATCATACATGGCATTTGAGCTTGCTACTAGGAAGGGACACCCATGGCACGCTCCTTTCTAATAACGAATCGCTAACCTTATTTAGCGAGCCGCTAATAGATTAGTGAATCACAAAATAGGGTTAGTACATTGTGAATCTGTTTTTTTGTGGTCGCAATTGGACCAAATGCTCCTTTGCAACCACAAAAAAAGGTCGTACATCTGGCCCATAGTACTTTCTGGGGGAGATTCATAGTACAAATCAATTTAAAACAATTTTGAAATTCATTCTTACTTTCGCCCAAGCCCTATTAAATTATTGTGCCTCAGTATTGCTATTTAGTAACACGACTTATGGTGCCACACTCTTTGCCTTTTAATGGCCCATTCTGAGAAGTTCAGGGGGAAAAGCAGATTTCCAATTTAGGGGCCGATTACGATGTCGGTCGGAAAGGCTCCCACCGGCATTCGAATTCTCTTAAACCGTTTCGGAACCTATGTTTCCGACCAAATCGGAAACCTTTCCGACCGACTGGTTACGATGTGCGGGGTGTCCGAATCAGTTCTGATCGGCACTTGGAGCCCCAGAATCGCTCGGAGCCGATTCGTATATCTCTAAGGACACCGGTTCTGACCAAGCGATTACGATAACAGAGTCTGACAGCCCGTCCTAGATGGCCTGCCCCCCACACAAAACGGCTGTTGGAAATTGACTTTAAGGGCCCATCGCAGGCCCCCCCTTTATCCTATGACACCCAGTTGTGGTCATGGGGTTCCCAAGTGACCCCCTTTAAAACAATGCACAGTTCGGTGCCTGCGACAGGGTGCAAAATTTCCAGCAACAACCCCTTTCTCAATGAAAGCCTGTGTTCTTGTTCGGAACACAGGCTCCCATTGAAGTCAATGTGAGTCCGGCCAAACCGTGTGCAGAAACATCGTAATCGGTTGGTCAGACTCGCCTAACCTGAGTTGGTCAGAACCGTTTCCGAAACTGAGTCGGTTGTAGCAATATTTAAAGTTCTCCTCATGCAATGTAGCTGCTGTTGCATATTTGGGACAATGACACTTAAATTCCATCAAAAACATTTGCTTCTAAAATTCTGTGTTACATTGCAAGACGGCATGTAGTATTAAAATAAAAGAAAACAAAGTAATAATGCTAACTCTAGAGGCCTTTTATGGAAATAGTACAACATAAAATACACTTGATTGCAATTGTTAACCTTTTACAGCAAAAAGAAGCAAATCCATTTTCTTGACCTTCTGCGTTTGGCTTTTTAAAAATTTTAATTAAGCAAATTAAAATTCAGATTTTTTAATGGGGGTCTTATAATGGGATTGAATGAAGCTATGAGCAAAGATCATTCTTAAATCAGTGATAGGAAAGTGCTTTGTAATTACTTGAAGGTATATCTCATATTCTGCTTTAATTATTCTTCCATCAGTTGCAATAACTTTCAGAATCGCACATATTGTGCATACAGTAATAACGCTAATGATGGGCTGGCTGAGATTTATATGATGTTAATAAGAAAGTCATTTGAGAAGGATTAACCAGTTTGCCTCTGTCTGCTTGCAAGCCAAATTTAGTATTAGGGTCATTGATGAGACTGTTCCTCTGGAAGGATTATTGGTAGTCTAGAACAGGTAACCTGTGTTGGACAGATTTACTACTTATGAATTATCAGTAGCATCGAATGTCACCATTTTCTTTCTAACTTTTTTTCTACAATTGAAACTTCTCAGTTTCTGAGCATCTCCATGATTTGTGTTAAACATGTCAAAGGATTGTTATTTTGGTAAAATTTTCAAATGAATGAATCTAATATTTGTCATTTTGATAAAAAATTGGTGTTTATAGAATTTGCATTGCATTTTGAGATGTAATTGGAGATATTATCAAGCTTTGATTTGTGTTCAACATTAAAGTGTAGTTTAAAATTGTGATGCAAAAAATGACGGAAGCATAGTGGTAAATACACAGTTGAGTCTCGGGTCAAAGATACAAGTTTAAAGTATCCTTCTGTAGAAACAAGGGGTCTGAGCAGTGAGAGATAACATAACTGCATGGCCAACAATGACTCCTTCAATATTTCATAATGTAATTAACGGTTTGCTGATGAGCTCACACTTAAAAAATGTGAGTGGTACTGGAAATATAGAAAGTCAAGAAATGTAACCTTGCTAGAAGATGAAATTCAAACTACCAAAGAAGACGTTTTTTCGATCCTGGAAACTAAAATATGGGCCTGAAGTGATTAACACTTTAAATGAACCTCGCTTGGAATGGTATAATTACCCTTCCCCAGCCATATGACCCCTTTGTACTTCTGGGACCTTTATGTTTAATTGCTGTTTACACGTTTCTTATTTTATGTGTCTATGAGCTCTGTTGTTCTATACTACTCCTAAAAAGTACCCTTTAGTTCGATGGAACTTACCTCTCCCCAGAGGATCTTACAAGTGCAATGCAGAGCCTAATGGCAATCGATATATGCTGCCTACAGAATATATTTATACATTATTTTTTTCATTTGACCGATGCTCTCCAAAATGGTTGGTGATTCAAACTAAATCTAAATTACGATGATATCTTATTGATTTAATGTCCGTTATCTATGACATTACTTTTGAAAACTATTTTGAAATACTTTAATTTTTTCAATGCAGACATCCACTTTCAAAACAACAGGCTTCCTTTGGTGGTGCCATTAATTATTTTCATGTTCCCATTTCTTTTTACTGTGCTGCTGGTGAGCAGAACTATTGCTGGGTAACATTGACGGCCTATTTCTCAAATAAAACAGGGTGCTCTCCTTTGAATTTGTCAGCCATGCTTACTCAGGTCTGTCTCAATAATCCGCCCTTCAAAATCACTACATAAATAGATCAGTTTGTGATGTATAAACACAAATGTATTTTGAATTTATGGACCATTATTAGCTGGGGTTGCTCAATCGCTGAGGTCTGAGAAAAATGCATCCAAGTGCATACAAATATTATCCTTAATTAAAATGCTCTGGTTTTTGGGGCTCGCCCCTCGCAGCACTGCTCGCGCAGGCGAGCCCTTTTGTCCGGGGTTTGAAAACGGACCCTGGAATCTCACACGCTCGTGTATGTGCTTTTCCTTTTAGGTTCCGCTATTGGGCTTTGCGTGCGTGTTTTTTTAAACAGAGTACGCAATAGGCCAAAGGCAGGCGCATTGCTCTGCCCATGGCCTATTGGTATCTGTTACGTGCACCAAAGCCCATATGTCTTCAATTATCGTGCCCAGACAAGGGCGCGATTATTGAAGACATATGGCTCATAGTGTCCGACCGCGCGCACTACTCGTGGGCGTGTTTTTTTTTTTGCAATATCGATCGTTTTCGCAATCACTTTCAGTGCCGCTTGTTTTACAGGCTGTAAGAAGCGACTGGGTAGCACACATTTCACTAGCAGTGATGACGCAGTTCACTACATTTTACAGAGGGCGTCACTACGCAGAAGACAGCCACAAAAGACAGTACCTGGATAGTTTTTGTTCGGTTTGATTGGGTTTTGAACAAAGGCACATTTTTTACTTGATAATATAATCTATAACAAGGCTTTCTCATTGATGGAGGCACAGCACCTTAATGCTGACCTAGTGCACGCTGCACTGCAACCGATAACACCCTAACCTCAGCGCAGACCCCAACTGCATCATCATTAGAAATTTCACAGTATGAATGTTAATAGTGATGTGTCCATATAGCGCTTGCTGTCACAATCGTGCTGCTCCTCAGTGATGAGCAGCTCCGCTTCTCACCCCGCCCCTCTAGCGGTTCGGCAGCCCCCCCATCCATCCACGTGAGGCGAGGCGCCTGGGCGGATGACGGATGAGGAGTCGTAAATAAGGAGAGCGCTTCTGCCGAGCGCGGCCCTGCACCGGGGACAGCACCCGCCCCCGTGAGGATTGTGGTTGTCTTGGTAATTCCCCAGCTGGACCATGGCGGACAGCGACGTGCTCTTTGAGGAGGTGTACGAGCTATGCGAGGTCATCAGCAAGTAAGTTGTGCGCTCCCTGTCCCCGGTCTAGACCCATACTGAAGGAATGGTGTCCACTTCACACATGAGACCCCCTCCCTAGCTTAAGGTTGCCACCCTCTTCCCTTGGGCAATGAACAACATAACTGGGCACAATCTGTGAGAGGTGACTGCTTGCATATTGCCTGACACTGAATGAATGGGTGGGTGCTGGAGTCTGTGCACCCTAGGTATGAATGAATGAATGCAGGAGGCTTATGTGTTTGGGGTGCATTAATAAGTCAGTGATCCAATTGGTTGATAATGCTGCACAAGGGGGAGGGTATCGGGTGGCGGCTATAGTCAGATGCCCTGATAGGAGTACAATTGACAGGGAGTGGTGTGTGTAGGGGCCTGGGCATGAATTAATTGGTGTCAGTGCTTTTGGGTGTGCGGGGGTCAGTGTTTCTCACTATGATTACATCTGGGCTGTTTATCATTAATAAATGTGAGCTTGGTCATGCGCTTTTTGTTGGTCTGTTCCATGTTTTGTTGTTGGAAGGTGAGGATTGTCCTTTTGTGTAAATTAGGGATGGAATATGCATGAAGTCTACACTGCTTCTGGGTACCAATGATGTGAGATGCATTTTACACTGTGCATGGACGAGACAGCTCATGTGTTCTTACGTTGATAAATGATAGTACATGGGGGTTGGGCGGGGGCTGTGAATGGGTACGAAAAGACACCAATGGGATGCGCTCCTGCTTTGTGTGATGTACGTAGGGGCAATGCCATCGGAATGAGTAGACCGCGGCGTGGTGATCTGTTAAAGGGATATGAAGGGGCAGTGTCAAGGGCATGGACATATAAAGGCGTTGTGTGTTTGTGTGTTCAGTGATCTGAATGCACTGTGCCCCTAGGTGTGAGCTGATAAGGGGCGGTGTGTCTGTTGTGACAGTGCTTCATGGAATAAGGTAGACGGAGAGCGTCTGTGCGCCTATGTTTAAGATGCTCTTCTGTGTATATGCATCTGGGCGTCTTTGCTGCCCGGGAGGTGATGCTCTTGCTCCACTAAGTTGAAGATTCGGATTCCCAGCTTCTTGTTTTATAGGGAACCAGAATTGTATTTACCGGAGCTGCGTTGCGTACCTTTTGCCCTATGCAAGACCCTGCATATTTAGTACGGAAACCTCCCATAGTGAGGTTGGTCTGTTAGTTCTCTTTTCAGCAAGAAGTAGAGATGTTTCAAGACATTTTTTTTATTTTATTAGTTTTATATAGCACGAACTAGACCCGAGACAGATGATGTTTCTCATTGAGACCGCATTAATCACAGGCGGATTTTGGATTTATTCCTTTCTTATCAAGCAAAGCCTGCTGTACCTTTTAAGATGGAAAAATACCTCCATAATAACCCACATTCTCGAAACAGTAAAGGTGAATGCCAAGAACACAACAGAGAACAGAAAGGTAATTTCACAGAAAACAACCTTTTCATAGACTAGAAGGACAAAAGGATTCCTCTTTTCAAGAAGAACTCATGCTCAGAAGTACAACTGAAGGTCCATAAACAAAGGTGAGAAATATTGAATGAAGAAGGCTGGCATGTGCGTAGAGTGTGGTGAACATGGCTCATGCCTGTTCTATATGTGCTCAGAGACAATTGAGCTAAAATCCTCCAAACATCTAAAGTTTGCTTTGATAATTAAGTTAGCTGTCCTTGCCCAGTTAATGATGCAGCAGTGTGTGTTGTGTTCTTTTCCAGTGCTTCACACAAAAACTCCAAAACTGGACACAAAAACTAGTAAAAGAAAGTCCCAGGTCTGGAAATGTGGCCTTTATACATACCTTCACCTTGTTCACCTGGAGTTTTATTAGTGAATGGCCAAGTGTGAAAAAGAGATTGGTTCAAGATGAGTGTGACAATATACAGGCCAAGGGCTTGAATACCGACATGTCTGAGTGTTAATGTTTTCTGTTTGGTCCCGCAAAGGCTGTGACCTATATGTACTAGTTGCCTGTTTAACAAGCATTTGCAATGCAATAGGTCTCGCATTATTAAAGTTTGAGCTATTGGTGTTGCATTATTTAGCAATGCCAATAGCTCAAACTTAAATAATGCAAGACCTATTGCATTGCAAATGCTTGTTTAACTTTATGCTCAACACACTTGCAACTTTTAGCCTCTTCCTTAAACTTTGTGCACCTTTTTAAATACTTGTCATGAACTATAGCACAGTATTTATTTATTATTCATCCCAAACAAAAGGCGATGATGGCCGGAGCGCTGAAACTTTTCAGACACTCACCCTCAGTCACAGATCTGGGTTAAATCCATCATCGTTCTTTAGCTCACTTTGCCACTCCAGTTCAGACACAGATATATGCAAATCAGTCTTGACCCTGTGCCCCATGGGAACAGTCCAGCCCGAACTGCCAAGCCATGTCTTCCCTCGACCGGAAACAAGCATCCTGGGACCTGTACTCAAAAGGTCAGGCCCAGTACTGTTTACATATTTAATCAAGGTTAACTCTAAGTGTAACAAAGTGGATTACGGAAAATTCATACCTTCGGATGAGGTTTCTGGATTTGATTGAATCTCACACAACTTCTTGTATAGTTTGATATACATGGTTACTCGTGTTCCCTGAGCGTTTTGGGTAGTCCTTGTGATTGATATGGCAATGTCACAGTCTTTGGCTATGGTTCTAAGGCTCTGGGTTCATAACCGGTCTAAGGTTATCTCTTCACCCGTTTTCCTGCTATGACAGTGCAGGATTCTTGACTGGGCCCAGTGAGCTCATGGTGTATGGTGTGGCCTACACTGTGCCTTGTGCCTAGTTTCTATGCACCAAGAGCCCTCCAGGTGTGGCCTTTTGAGGTGCCTACATGAATCTGGTCACATGTCATGGCTTATGGCCAAACTTTATGCTCCTTCCCTTTGCCCTGAGAGCATAGTACATGGCATTTGCATGTGCTAAGGCCCACCCACCCTTTCTTGAGTTCATGCTGTGTGCAAACTTTGGCACTTAGGATAGAGTGGTGCCTGTGTCTATGCCCTGTGCCTGCTCCCCTTGACCATAGAGCTTATATGGGCAGGGTTTTCTCTTTGATCATGCCCTGCCTCTGATCCCTCTGTATCCCAGTTTGCTACACGTTAGACTGTGCCTCGAAGGCTGGGGTCACGTGTGGAGAGGCCTTTAGCCATGTCCTGAGCGTCCTGACTACAGATGATATCGGTGTTCATGTGATGAGCATGACAACTTTAAAGGGTTTCTGCACGTATTCTATCTACACCCACCTGCTAGGAAGCACCTTTGCTGTTCTTTAAAAAATATCTGCAATACTTATTTATTTGTTATTTAAAATTTTCATTGTACGCATTTGACCACCATTATGAGGGAGTAGCATGTTTTCTTTCTTCTTTGTAGCATATGCCTGCAATAAAATATTTAAAAATGCAACTACAAGGCCAGCGTGCCACGGTCAGATCTGTTTGTTTTGCCAATGCGTCTTTCAATGTCTTGAAGCATTCATAATGCGGTGCTGGGCATTTCGTTAAGTGTGTGTAATCACCTGAGCAATGCCGCTTCACATTAGGAGTGATTAAAATGCCAGTGCATTCTTGTGTTGCTCTTTCCGACAATGATTTGCAGGATTGCAAAGATCTCTTCAGTCAATAGATTTATTATTGCAACCTACAGGGGTGTTCAACATGGGCGTAAGAGGGTCAATCGTAGCCCTGGGAGGGTCCATATTGAATTTCTAAGATAAGCACATATTATGAAAATTAGTCTGATTTTAGATTCATTGAACGTAAATGTATCTTTTATGGATGTCTTCAAAATCTGGCAGAAATCCGGCCTCATTAAACTATGCTTGACATCCTTGCAGTAGAACATATCTAATATTGAAGATTGACGCACCTCGTTGTCAGTCATTTCTGCACTTCTTGAGATGTGCAAACAAAATGTTCTACCTTAAAGTCCCTACAGTTTTTTAAGCTCTTATACTGCTGACTCTTTTGCAGATGGCAGGATTAGTGCTTGGTCTTCTCTTGAATTTAGGAAGGATGTATAAAACTGGTGCTGAATGTGTAAAGTTTATATCAGAAGAAGAGTAATAGGGTCGGTTTAGCCACCTGAGACATTGGAGGACATGGCTCAAAATGGAGAACAAAAAGTGCCCCTTTTTGACTTACTGAATGGCATACGATTTATTTACTTGTGTAATTAAATCTAGGTCTTTCCTGCTGTGTCTTTTTCCTCTGTTCCTGGTGCAGGATATCTAGGGACCCAATAGTGAAAGATTCTTTCTTGGTGGCTGCTTTTAACATTGGATTTTCTTTCATTGGGCGGTAGGCTCCAGGACATGCAGGGACGGATTCTGCTTTCTCACTTCCGTCTTGTAATATCTAACACCTACTTCATGCTGGGGGAAGACCAGTGGATTTTACAAACATACAAGGATCTAACTTGACATTGCTTTTTTCATGGTACACTCCAGTTGAAAAGATTTAGTGGGGCGAGTGCAATCCTGTAACTAGTCAATACTGCTCGGAGTATGAGTATAGTGGGATAAGAAACTCATTTAAACCATCCTACATGAGATTTGTAATGAAAATGTATGCACGCAAAACCTATTATTTCTATAGCAATCAGTGGCACTTTCTAATCATCCAAATTTTATTATTCTCATATTGCTTACAATAAGTAGTGGCATGTGCTGTACAAATGGCAGCATGTACCATATATTCCTATCTAAATAGAAGGTATAGCTTCTCTGTGCGACAGTAGCCGCGTTAAAAAAATAGATGAAAATCTGCAGATTAGCGCTCACTTTCTGTGGGGAAAAAAAGAAATCAAGAAATTGTGCAATGCATAATCCTGCTAGATGTGTTTGAGCGTAATGCCCACTCTTCATGGATATATACAATGTGTGATTCCCGTGCATTTGTAGAAAAAAATGTATTCCCACAATCAAAAATATTTATCATTAAGCCACATTGACATTCAAAGAAAAGTGACGTAGAAGGGGTTACTGTAGAATGCAAAAAAAGTTCAAACAACCGAATTATGCATAGATGTGTAAGATTCAGGGGCCATTACTGATTTGTGTTCTTTGACTTTCTCTAATTGAGCTTTAAATGCCAGGGCCGTTTTGAACTCTTTGAGAGAGGGGGTTGCTCAGATACCTGGTGGTGGGGCGTTTCGATGGAGAAGACAAATCAGGTAGAAGGACTGGGACTTGGATTGGCACAGAGTGGTTTGTGTGTAGCAAAAAGGTTAAGGTTAGTGGGTTGAGGAAATAGAGCCTCTACAAATAGAGCCCTTGTTGAACTTAACACACTCCAGGGATGTCTGTAAGCCAGTCGTGGTTTAACCTTAAGTAAGCAGCATTTCAAGGCAAGCCTTTGCAGAGCCTCGATAGGCTGTGCTGTAGCTGGGAGACCATTTCCTGTTCTATTTTTGTGGGAAATGTAGCCCTGCGTGTCATTTAGACTTTGTGACACATGTACCCTCCCAGGGCCTAATGACTTCGCTGCAGATGGGCTGTTATTTATTGCAGTCATGTAGGATAAAATTGATTGTCTTCTGAAATTAATTTTTCATTTGCCTCCAGCCTTGCTTTAATAGAGGACACAGAGTTGCCTGTTTGCAGAAATACTGTTTAATCACATTAATATCTTAGCCCCCCCAGGCCGGAGGAGATAATTGTACAAACGAACAGCAAAATCTGTATCTTTAACTTCTTTTTATGATTAAATTATGCAAATGTCTTATCTCTTAGCCTTCCAAGCACTAATCATCTAATTAGGGATGATGTGTTAAAGAAAGGGGTTTGAATCAGGAGAGGGGCAAGTTCAGAAAGCATAATGTGGGAACTGACAGAGGCCGCTTTCTGAACCCAGTGCCCAGTGAATAGATGTTTGTGCTACTGGAATTCTACAAAGGCTTACCCTGTTTGCCAGGCTTAATCTATAGGATTTTTGTTTAAGGAAAATACGCAGATCAGATGATGAGTGCAGCCTTTTACTAGAGTAAAAGAGTGGGAATGTTGTTTACCAAGTCTCCTGACATGTATTGATCCTTAGGATTAATACAACTGGATAGAGCTGCAGTTTTAGGATATATGTCATGCTAATATCACAGTTTCTAGCTGATGTATGGTAAACACAGTCTTGCAGGTTTAAGGCTGATAGAATGTGTGCATAATCTGTCGTATAACAGTAATACTTTAGGGCTTGATGTCCTTAAGTGGAAAAAAGTAATATAGATGGAAAGAGTGACAGATTTATTATCTCTCCTACACCACTTTCCTACTGTTTTCTTTTTGAGAAGTTTGGTGTGGTACTGATGTAACTGATGTTCTGTCCCAATACTAATGGGGGGATCAGAATACTTCTATTTTATTTTCATTATCCAATCACAGTTAATCATTGTACATACTTTACTAACCTCTTTCAAAGGAGCATGCAGAGATCTGACACCACCAGGAATATCCTTTCCATGATCCTTGCACTAGAAAACTCGACAGATGTAAGGACTTAAGCTGGCAAAAGCAAAATAATATTTTGGTGTCCCTCTGCCATGGATACAGGGACAGAATGTTGCGGTAACTTGGCAGCCCCCGGATGGCAGGTTTTAAAGATAACTGCATTTATCTAAATGGGGATATGCTAAAAATCTTGCATGGATCCAGCCCTCCAGGACCAATTTTGGAGAAACCCGGTCTAAAGAAAAAGTACTACTCTCGTCACAATATATCCATGCCAGGTTTTGTCACTGTCTGTTTGTGAATCCTGAGAGGTCAACTTTAAAAATAGCTCTTCTAATGGATCACTAACATTTTATAAGCCAATGTGAAGATGAGAAAAATCCAAAAGCTGCATAAAGCACAGCTGCCGTCATTATTAACAGACCTTTATCGAGTCTACTAACCTTGTTCAGTGCAGAACAGAGGAAGCTGTACTTAGCAGGATCTGAGTGCATTTTTTCATAAGATAGATCTCAGAAGACCAAGTCTCTACAGCTTTACATACTCTTAAGTCAGTCTCTTTTTTGGTTTCGAAATTGCATAACGTGCACACATCCTCGAATATAACAATGTGCCTTTTCTTATTTTCAGCAATAGTGTTGTTTTTTCACATTTCACAATGAAATAGAGCTGACATATTTGGAGAGGGATGCTATCCTGGTTCTCATTAGAGTGTTTCTGTCTCTGACTTTTGGGGCAATTGACAAGGAAAACCTAAAACGTGATGATTTATGAAAAAGAATGGGGTAATTACTGATATTACTTGAATAAGATGATTTAATTCCGACATATGCAGACGATTTGTGCTGCTACTCTGTTGTAGGACCCAAAATATGCAATATGCCTTACTCCTACTTTCCAGGATTGATCCAGTAGTACTTCAGGAGTATGACACAACACATTCCTATTTTCTCTATGATGATATTTTGGTAATTCTTTGTTGGTTCATTTGACTTAGGACTACACAGAGAGCAAAGTTCTGCATATTTTCACCGTTTAGCCAGTAATGGTATAATTTTGGGTGAAACCCACCAACTGGCTTTGTTATTAGCTGCTGGTCCTCTGAAGAGGTATGCACATTACTATATCTGTTTTTTTTTAGTATTTTTACATTGCTGCTGCCATGCAGTCCCTCATCCATATGTGACAGAAGCTTTCGCTCCTTGTTTTCTGTGTAAAATAATTGTGTATAATAAAGTATCTCTTTTGTGAGCGAGTGAAGCTTGTATGGATACTATACTACAGCTACCCTCTGTGCGTAAATGTACCTGTTCTATCTTTGGAGGGACCCTTCCCCAACTATGACTATGATTTTCCTGTTCTATGTGTTTGAGGGAAGATGTTTGGAATATGTGTAAGCAAAGCTGTCTGAAGGAACCTTTCACCTCCTGCTGGATACTTTTGCTGCATCTGCTGTTTGTGTGAAGGACACCTATGCTGCCACTGTCTGTGCTGCAATATAGATACTGCTTGTAACAACATTTGCACTGTTGCTGCCCATCCTATACATATTAGGTCGAGCCTACTTGGTAGGTCCTTTCAGTCAGTCCTCTACATCCATTGGTCTGTCATTCTGTCATTTATATGTGGATTCCACCTCCAGCAGCAGACATTAGTTAACTTCATAGTGAGAGACAATATTCTGGCCTTTCATAGTGTACATCCGCAAACAAAGTAGTTCCCTTCAGTGCCAGGGGCTGCAATGGCAATCTGGGCTTTTGTTTTAGACATTTTCTTAAATATTGGTGAGGGCCCTCGAGAAATAAGGTGCCCAGCAGTTCCTAGAGAAATAAAGTTTTGTAAAGCCCAACAAAAAACTAGTGCAGCACTGGCAAATCCAAAAAGTTGGCAGCCAACAAGCATTGACAAATCCAAAAAACTGGCAGCTAACTCCAGACCTTTGGCTTTGCCAATGCTCGTTTGATTTTAACATCTGCAATAATAAACATGTACACTCGACACACTCAGAAAGCGCTAACCTTGTTTCTCATACACTTTCATTAACCGTTTACTTTTCGAACTATGCAATTTGTTTAATTTGTTAATAGGTGAAACAAGTGCGCTGGCAGAGATGATTTTTTTTATGTCAATGACAAACCCTTTTCTACCTGATAGTGCAAAGTCTGCCTGACTGGTGCAGATGAAGCGCCCGGATGGGCTTTTCATGCCCAGAGCAAATGGGACGTCACAAACCTAGAGGCGGAGCCTTCATTTCCTTCAGATGCCGAGCGAGGGGATTTACCTCAGAGCATGTACATAAAGAATTGTGAGGCTCTTCTAGCAAGATGCAATCCCAGACCGTCTTCCTCCTGTAACTTCCTGCTCCTTTTCAGACCTCCACCTAGGAAGGCAACATTCCCAGACACACTTCTAGACACAGTTTCAAACCTGATAACAATACACTCCAACCTATGCGTTCTGGGTGACCTTAACATTTGGGTTAATAAACCCAATATGACTCATCCAAAAACTATAATCACGGTCTAGACACATTGAACCTGCATCAGATTGTCCACAATCCGACACACATCGCTGGACATATCCTAGATGTCATTTTTGCTAATACTGAACTAGTTACCTTTCAAACTATAACTCCAGTCACATGGTCAGACCACCACTTGCTTGCCTTCCAACATAAAACAACGATAAGCGACTCACCTAAAACTACCTTACATCCATCCACCTATCGGCCATGGAACAAACTCAATTTGGAACACTTGGAAACACAACTAACATCCAGTACAAATCTGGAAAGTATAAATTCTGTTCAAAATCTATATGAGTGGCTACAAACTTGGACCCGCTGAACCCTGACAACTACAGACCCATTAAAAATGGACCATTACTGGGAAAACTGATAGAAAGAGCAGCGTTCGCCCAGATGTCACAATTCATTGAAGAGAATTACATCGTTTCAGACTTCCAAACAGGATTCCGTGCGGGAAGAGGAACTGAATCTGCCCTCCTTGCCATCTGGGATGACCTAAAGAATACAGTAGACCGCAACTGGGTTGCTACGCTACTCCTCTTGGACCTCTCAGCTGCCTTTGACACGATTGACCATGACACTCCGAAACAAAGACTCTATGAAGCCGGCATAGAGGGAACTGCTTTAGACTGGATAGCGTCCTATCTTCGAAACAGAACTAATGTCACCCATACCACACCTTTCTCGTCCAATCCATACTCCACAAAAGCAGGGTTCCCTCAAGATTCTATCATCTTGCCCATGTTTTTCAACATCTACATGAAGTCATTACCAGTACTGATCAATAAATTTCACCTCAAGTGCTATAACTATACAGATGACACGCAAATACTCCTTCAACTGGAGTACAAGGCAGGGATGCACCTGATCCCCTTTATTGTTTTCTTTATATATCGATCCATTTTTAAGAATGTTATAAGACAGTCCTAGAATAGTCCCAATGAAACTCCAGCAAGATCAGTTTTGTGTTTTGGCATATGCCGATGATGTCGCAGTTGTGACACCTAATCCAGTAATGGCTATGTGTGAAATAGAACAGTTGGCAACACAATATGGCGTAGCATCTGGTTATAAGTTGAACGCTGCAAAAACTCAAATATTATGTACCAATATACATACTTTGGATGATCAAAGGGCAGTACAGGAGGTGACCTATTTGGGGGTCAGAATCCGAGTTTGCTTGAAGGCTATGGTTGAGTCTAATTGGGCCAGGTTGATAGTGGAGACCCATAAACAACTGGAGCGTTTGGAGTGCTTGCATCTGACTATGGTGGGAAGATGTAATGACCCCACCAGGGCAGAATCCCCTGCTATTTATCAAATGCTTTTGGGCAGTGAGGCAAAAAATTGCTTGTTTATTAATGTGAACTGGTGTTATTACAAGCATACCCGATTTAAGGTCTTAATAGCTGCATACAAAGTATGGTCTGTTGTAAAATAAAAATAAAAATATATGGCATAGATAAAGTATCCTGGCATACCCCAGTAACGGCCACAAATATTTTCCCAGCCGTATTTCGGGATCGGGTGTTGAGTAAATGGAGGGATAAGGAGGTAAGCATAGTGGGTGATTTATTTTCAGTTGATACTATGAAGTCTTTTGATCAGCTAAGAGATCAATATAATCTGCCACGGGCTGATTTTTTTAAATACCTACAATGGTGTGATTATTTTTTAAAAGCCCGATGGAAATCTTGGATACACTGGAAAATGATCTGGAAATTCAAAATCAGAAATGGGAGAATCGATTGGGCTGTAAGGGCATACAACTGTAGACCCCTATAGAACTGGCAGGGTTATTATTTATCTCTGCAAATCTATGTACTCAACACTTTAAGACAATTATTAATTTATATTACACACCAGCTAAAAAATTGAAATGGGGGAGTGTCAGTGGGGGTAACTGCTTTCGATGTGGGACTGCGGCAGCCGATATTCTACATATATTTTATTCATGTAGGCATCTAAATACACTTATCAGCCATATAGAGAAATTTTTAACTGAAATATTGGGTACATCTATTCATCTATCTGCTATGCAGTTCCTGCTAGGGGTTGAAAAGGGCTCAGCAGTGGATACCTATCAATACAAGCAATATACTTGATCTTTCTGACCACTGCAATTGCAAGGATATGTATAGCATCAATGTGGTTGCAACAGGACCCCCCTACGTTTGAAGTTTGGAGGGCAAGATTCCTATACATTTTTTATTTGGAACATAGTCTGTATGCGCTGAAGGGTAGACGCAAAGGGAATTTGGGGTGCCAGATCTGGGGGTCCGTTTTGACTTATATGGAGACATAGGGTGTGCGTACCTAGGAATAATGTATATTTCTTTTCTTATATCTGCAGAGCCATGTTTCTGTTATCCTTTCAATCTTTTTCTTGGTTGTGTGTAGTAATATTATGTTGTACTATTTATATATGTGCCGCTTTCTGAACTCATGGATCTCAATAAAATACATTTTAAAAAACTGGAATGCCCCAAAGACATTGGAAAATCACCGCATTTCAGCTGTCTCAGAGCAGTGGATCAGTAGATGACCTGGAGCCATCTCAAATTGAATGCTTCAAAAACTGAAATACTCATGTGTGGCGATTGGAAACATTACAACCCGCTTGCCACATGGCCTGATGAACTGGGATCACTGCCTAAAGTATCGAAGGAAGTAAGAAACATCGGAATGATCATGGACTCCAAGCTGTCGGTGAATGCCCAAGAGGATAAACTAGCAAGATCAAGCTTTGCTACTATAAAAATGCTGCGATGAATTTTCCCTCATTTGGGATTTCCACACAAGGTCCAAGCTACCATCTCCCTTGTTCTGTCCAAACTCGATTACGCCAATAGCCTCTAGCACGGATCACAACCATGAAAAGACGACAACGGATTCAGAACTCGGCTGCCAGACTACTCTTGCATATCAAACGCCGAGATCACATCTCCCCTGCCTTGAAAGCCCTGCATTGGTTACCATTTGCCAGAAGATCCACGTTAAAGCTGCTTTGCATCACCCACAAAGCAATACATGGAATGGGATCGCTCTTCATCAGGAATAAAATCACCAAACACATTCAACAAAGGAACCTCCGCTCTAAAGGAGCATCTCGCCTCAAAATCCCACCATACAGGAAAAAAACATGGGTGGCACATCCTTCTCTGTTCAAGCAGCCAAACTATGGAACTCTTTACCCCCCAACATAAGGTCCACCGACAACCACCTTATCTTCAGAAAACTACTCAAGATTTGGCTCCTCCCACATAAGCACCATAAGCAAACAGAAATTTACAGCATATCCCTCTGTAAACAAGCATTTTTTTCACTAAAGATATGTACATATCTTTGTGTATTACTTTGTATAAACATGTAAAATAATTATGTTGTTGAGAGAAAAAATAATAATAATAAATAAATAAAAATCATCTTTGGTCTACATGTACATACTTCCATTGTGCATGTATGTACCTTCCATGTACTAGGATCTGTGTGTCTGTTACTTTTCTCCTGAAAAAGCATATCCAATGCACTATCCTATTTCTCATCCTGTGCCTCTATCAATATATTTAATCTATATATACTTACCTCCTTTATGTATCTATATACTTTCAATGTAATTATGGATCTATATATTTATCACTTTCTTCTAATTTAGCATTTCCAGTTGACCATCCTATTTCTCAGCCTATACTTCGCTCAATATATCTTCTAGCCCAACCTTCTGACTCAGCTCAAACTTCTTCTACTACTCCTTCCAATGCACTACCCTATCTCTCATCCTATACATCTATCAATATATACATTACATTTACTCGCTCATTTATCCCAAACCCAATACCACTACTATGATTGCCAAAATAACCCTTTATAGACTCTCTCCTACTCTACCCATCCTTGCATTATCTGACACCTCTTTTACTATACCGATCCCCTAAAACAAACCTTTCTAAACTCTTTCCTCTGAGTCCTCCCCCTCCAAAACTCCTTTCTAATCATCCAAAAGCCTCCTCCTATTGCTAAGACCTAAAACATTTTTTTTAAAATCTTTCACTCTTTTATCCCTCCACTATTCTTTTCAATCGAAATTAACAGACTAACATGTTCACTTCTCAAATTCCATATTAAACTATACTAATATACTACCCAAATAACTGAATAACATATCCACTACTCAATTTTTTACTATACTAATTTTCAACAGTATTCTTTTAAGGCTACCAGAGTGGCGTGCTACTCGCCAGAAAAGCGATTAAACACCCATCAGGGGAAAAAAGTGCTATATGAATGCAAATCTTTCCTCCCCTTTTATCCCTCCGCTATCCTTCTCACTCCAAGTAAGTGACTAATATCTACCACTGAAATTACTTCATATTTCACCATATTAATTCACCGCTAATCCTTTGTAGGCTTCCTGAATAGCGTGCATCAACAAGCGCTATATAAATACAAACCTTTGTCCTCCTCTGTCCTTCTGCTATCATTCCAAATCCAAATAACTGACTAACCTATCCACCACTTAAAATGTACTTGCATGTTTCCCTATACTAATTCAACATTAATCCTCTATGGGTCTCGGAGTAGCGTGCTACTTGCAAAAAAAGAGCTTTGACGCTTTGTCTGGGGTAGTAAGCGCTATATAAATGCAGTTACAATACAATACAATAATAAATCCACAGTTTGAGGAGCGACGGCGTAGACACAACACCGTTTAATATATATATAAAAAAGACAGGGTTCCCACCTGAAATCCAGGTCACAAGTGAAGTGCTTCAAATAGCTACTTTACCGACTTCTGAAGCGAAAAGCCCATCAGTTTTGATTTAATTTTTATTTTTATGAAAACTAAAGTAAAGTGCTTTAATTAAAAGAGAAGACGAGTTGTATATTCAGATGATGTGATTTCCTGTAACTTATGCATGAAAAACAATATTTAATGAGAGAAATTGCTTTGTTTACATTTTGCCCAACATATTCAGTAAGCATACTCGGCACTCACACCTCTATTTATATCATTGAAAATTGCGATCTAATTATAGGCTGCAGGCAGTTAAATAATTTGAGAGGGAATGCGGAGGGAGGTCTCAGTCTGTCTTCCCTCTAACAAACTATTCTCCCAGACACTGAAATTTGATTCTGAAATTCTGACATAGCCTATGAGGAACAATGCCCAAACCAACTTACACCGGCAGGCATATATTTGCCCTAGGTAACAATGAAGCAAAGCGTGCAAATTGCCCAGAAGAATTTCTAAGCGGGTAAACTCTGGTTGTTGAGTGACTCCAAGGAAAGGTGAGTAGCGTCACCCTTTTTTATTATGCTCTTCAAACAAACATCTTCACTCTCACTCACTCCTGACTACCTCCTTCTCTCTCCCCGTGTGTGTGTGTATGTGTGTGTATATATATTTACATATATATATATATATATACTTACCAATATATAAAACACATTAGCATACTTCAAGTATTAAGGAGACAATAGCTTGAAAAATGTTTTTAAAAAACTTCAAGTCACCAAACTCAGAATCGAGCAAGTGACCCTCGTGAACAACAGCCCGTATCATTTGTCTTTGCACTATTTGCTTGCTCAATTAAAATGACAAAAAACATATTTTCCAAAATTAACAAACGGGCAAACATTATTTCCATATGGTCTGCGAGCACCTAACCACTGACGCCCATGTGGACAAAAGAAAATATCCAAAAAGATCAGATGCACATCCCATCAACAATGAAACACCATGAAGAAAAGCTGTCTTAAACAATGTCTGCGACAAAGATGGATCCTAATCATAGCCCTGTGGGCCTCTGCATGGCCAACAATAACAAACAGTACTCAGCTCTCTCCTGGCAGCTCCAAACCTTCGGGAGAAATCAGCTGGATTGTCTCCTGCTGGGGCCACCATCAACCTGTGAAATAGAAAGGCACAGTTTGACCTTTATGAATGTATAAAAACCTTGTTTAATGCAGTATTAAATGTAATTACGAACGCAGTCAACAAGAACCAGAAGGAGCAACATTATAGTAGTGGGATACAGTTCTCCATATGTAGGAGAATAAAAATACCTTCATTAGCACTGAGAGCCATCGGAGCGCAGGTATTGAGAGTGATGATATAACAGGGCTCCAATTCACTTAAATCCAGTTTTCTGTCACCACACCTAGGTGAATCCCCAAAAATTTCAAAAGATCATAGATTCCTTGTCTTATAACAGGGTATGACTTGTCATAAATGATTTGAAACACAGCATTTCACCTGTAGAGGGTATGCAATATGTTGACCACTCAGTACGATCTTCACAAGCTTTGTATTTCCAGCATGGTTAAACATCTTACATAATTGTCAAATAACATTCGAAAAGGGAAGAACCCCGTGGAAAAACACAACAAACATCAACAAAAAAACTCTGGACAAGTGGCCAAGAAGAGGAGTTAGTATGTTACCATGCCCCTATATTGAAATAAATAAAGTTTCTCTCTTGCCTAGAGGGCAAAGTCCGTCTTGCCATTGGCAAACAGGCCACAAATTGATGAAAACGTCACTCTGTTATGCACATAGCACAAAATAGTTTTTCTCCCTCCATAGGGCTGAACAAAATCATACCCTCTCCTATCTTGTAAATCACAAAAATAACCATACATGACACATGCGATTTACTTTTTAATCCTACCATGAAGGTGTACCAAACCTTTTGGAATGAAGTACACCAAAAGGCTTGTTCAAAACAGACCTATACGTGTGGAGAGTCTTTATTTGTGCAAATAGTATCGGAAAACTTAAAGAATGCAAAGCTTGACTCTATTTTCTAGGAAATGATTTGGAAAATGGTTTAAACCAATCACATAAAACGTACTTAATACTTAAAAGTTTGCAGTAATCATCTAGGAATGGCGCCTAGTAAATGGTTTATTCTTTTGTTTCTTAGTTTGAGTAAAACTGCTTTTTTTGAGGTAAAACATGGTTCTAGAGCACAGACGTGCAAACGCAAACCAAGGAGCTACTCTCACAATGACTCTTCAGATGTGCAGTCCAGAAGTATTGATGAACTTTTCTAAAATACTGCAGATTTGTGTCCCTTGATCTATCCACTATAGGGAATCCTCTTCAGTTGCCTGTGCCCTTTTAGAGTCAATGTTTTGCTATGTTATATTAGTTTATGGGGGGGTTTTATACCACATATCCACCAATTATTTTACTTCATTGCAGGTGCACATATCTTTGGTTCTGTTTTTGCCCAGAGAGGAACATCTTTGGTCTTATTAAGAGTTCTGCTGTGTTGCATGTTGGGCTACCCCTGAGGGAGTGAGTGACCATTCCAACCTTCTTGCCCTGGGTTAAGGTGATGTGTTATTAGGTATGTCTGTGCTGGTTATATCACGGTGTGGGATTGCTGGTCATTTGACACTCTGCCTAAACTATGTCAGCTGTGTCATTACCTCCATCTGTATAGGCGGAGAATGTAAAGATTATTGCACTGTTTTAAGTTACACAAAACCTCACTGTTTTGCCAGCTATGCATATCCCTACTCATCCACTTCAAAATGTACCATTCATATATTTATCACTACATTGTTATACAACCTTATCCCTAGGACACCTTCTCGTTCTTCAATTTTGTTTGCTATTTTAGCACAATTGGCATGAAACTTTATGAGATTTCAACTTCTAACAAAATTCTTTCTCAAAAAATACTCTTATATCCCCCTTCAAAAAACATATTAGTGCAGTCAAAATGGCCCATTGACGTAGACTCAAAGCTGACATCTGCATATCTCTAAACCCTTTCTAGCAGCTTAGCTAATGAGAATCTCAGTTTTAGGCAGAGGCTTTGGAATTGCTTTTTAAAAAAGTATAACATTATGTTACATGTCACTCGTACATCTGAATCCATTGGTTTAAAAACAGTAGATTGACTTTGTCTCAAGTGCATTCCTTATTTAACAAAGTACGTTGCTATTCACAAAGGTATGTTTGTATATGTAGCTATGCTCACATGTAGATCTACTTCTATATTTAGGTGCTATTCACCAATTCTGAGTTGAGCTTCATGCCTTGGTGTAGAGCTTTCTATGACTGAATTTATAAATATAACGTTTCTATTAGTAACTTTCCATTGGTTTGTGATAATCTCCACTACCTGGGACGTAGACGGGAGTTAAAGATGGACAATCTCGTCCAATAGGACAATATAATTTTATTAAAAAACAAATACAATGAATTTAATATAAATGAAGAATACAAAATAATTTAATTGAATAATATTAGCATAGGGCTATTTAAAGAAAAGGATATAGCACAACTTCTTCAAAAAGTAATACTTTTTATAATTTGTAGGCTAATTTAAATATATAAATTATTTTTTAAATACTCTCTTTAAACCTTATTTTAGAACATAATCACCCATCCTCACTTATATGTTTATCTTTAATTAATTTGTTTAAAACATTTGCTGTTCGGTTTTGCTTTAATTAAAATGAATACATTTAAGACAAAGATGTAATTTAATGTTAAGTGGTTAAGTGTATTATTAAATTGAAAAATTACATTTAGTATTAATTATATTTAAGATGTTTAACTTACAAATGCATACATTTTGTTTTAATTTATTTTATTTTAGAAAAGTACAAAAATATTGGGAATAAAATATCTTTTAACACTAATATCATCCAATAACATACAAAAATATAGTTTTTTAAATATATAGTGTAAAGTAATAAATCTTGAATATTTTAGAATAAATATATTCTTCAATTTTTTTACTTTACAAATGTACTGCTATGAAGAGCATATATAGGAATATATATACACAAACACACAAACACACACACACATATATATATATATATATATATATATATATATATATATATATATATATATATATATATATATATATATATATATATATTTAATTAAAGCTTTAACCCTTGCAGGCAGCGCAACTTTTCGTGATGTGCGGGCAATTTAAATAGTGGGTGGGATTCGGATGGCCCCAGGTCGTCCTCTGCACATGCCCACCGTGACCGTCATGAGCATGCAAGGGTTTAAAAATATTTTCAATTCAATAACAAAATATTAAATAACTTACCAAGTAAATAAAAAATAAAAAAGTTAAAAAAACACAATTACAAAAATATATATATATATTTTTTAAACCTGAAATAATATAAAGCAATAATAAAACATATTTGTAACCAATATTAGGAAAAGTATAAGTGTTTGGGAACAATAGATATACTATTTCACCTCCAGTTTATGTAACAATAGGGAAAGTGTAGGACTTCGGAGAGGTTAAATCAACTATTCCCACTCCAAACAATACAACAGTAGGGAACGTGTTGGACTTCGGAGAGGTTAAATTTATTATTTATGTTCCAGTCTAAGCAACAGTAAGGAAAGGGTTAAACTTTGGACAGGTTACATTTACTATTCCTACTCCACTCTCTGGAAAGGTAGGAAAGTGTTGGACTTCGGAGAGGTTAAATGTACCATTATCAGTCCAAACAGTGCAATAGTAGGGAAAGTGTCAGAATTTGAAGGGGTTAAACTTGCTATTCCCACTTCTGTACAAACAACATTAAGCAAAGTGTTAGACTTTGGAGTGGTTTTATTTACTATTCATACTCCTCTCAGCTCAACAGTAGAGAATTCAGAGGGGTTACATTTATTATTCCCATTCCAAATAGTGCAACAGTAGGGAAGATGTTGGATTTAGGACGGGATATATTTACTAATCCCTCTCCAGTCTTAGCAACAGTAAGGTACGTTTTCGATTTTGGGGGGCTACAATCATCATTCCCACTCCAGTCAGCATAACATTAGGGAGTTTGGAGGGGTTACATTTACCATTCCTACTCCAATCCGCATAACAGTAGGGAAAATGTGGACTTCATAGGGGTACGATTTACTATTCCCACTCCAGTCTGCGCAACAGTGGGGAAAGCGGTGGACTTTGGAGGGGTTAAATTTACTGTTTCCCCTCCTGTCTAAGCAACAGTAGGGAAAGTACTTCATTTCAAATGCATTACACATTTGAACAACCCTATTAATTTAGAAAAAATATTAAACTCTTTATATAAACATTAATTAGCATTCAATATATAGATACAGTTATAAAAAGCAAATAAATGACATAATTAATAAGAAATTAAATAATTAATTATCAATAAAAAGGGTTCTCTTATTCTTACTTAACATCCCACCCTATACCCCTACAAACCTAGCAGCCCACATCTAAAATAAAACTAAAACAAAGAAGTATAGCCCAATTTACATAATTGTTAATAAATGAAATTAACAATTCATTATTAATTGTTAATTATTACTTAATGAACTCCCCACAATATACCCCTGCAAACCCAGCAATCCACACCTAAAATATAGCAAAAATATAAATGCATTACACAATTTATACTTAATAATCAAATAACATTCAATAATAGTTAATTAATCATTACTTAAATCTCCACCCAACCTGTAGTAACCTAGCAACCCGCACCTAAAATATAACTAAATTGTATATGTATTACACAACATACATAATTAATAATTAATTCTGAATCAATATTTAACAGTTCATTAACAACTAAAGAAAAAATTCAACATCACTTAAAATTACAAATTTTATTTAACAAAATTAATAACAAACAAACAACATTTAAACAGAAAATTATTAAATGACCTAAAACACATTAAAATAATTTTAACAATATTTTTACAACTATACTTCTGAAAACGGTATTAAAAACAATGGTGTTCTTAAAAACGATTTTATTTACCTAAACAAAGATATTCTTCCTAATGATATTCTTGTATTACAATATTGTTGCATGAAAATATTTTATTATTTCCAATATTCTGTCTGCTGATATTTACAACTCAATATTTTCTGCCAACACCTTACATTGAATGCACTTTGCACTTTCTATGCTGCCTGTATGCCAACCATCCTCCTCTGATGCACTTGCCCATTTTTACACAATGATAAGAGATGAGGAAATATGTGTCTGTAGAGAAGCACGATATGGGGTATTCCACCATAAACATCTTTTATTGTTGCAAGTTTAATCAGTACTTGGGGTATATACCAGCAAGGTTCTCTTTGTTGATTTCAATACGCTTTTCAAGTGAGATTAAACTTTTATTTCAATCCAAACCTCTATTTGTGGTAAGGGATCTCACAAAATAATATATATTGGACTGTTCGAAAATGAAATGTTACACATTTCGAGAAGCAGGTAATCTCTGTTGCCTTTTTTGACTACTACTTTTATGCAGAACTGTTATGAACAGCTGGTTAAAGAGGAAATAGCTAACCTGATAATAGTCAATTAAGTAGATACTTTTGATAGACAACTTATACATTTTAAGAAGTTTCACCTGCACTGAAATGCACCTCAGATCCAAAGTGTACAAATAAAACAACTCTAGTTCGGAGTTTGCCAACAAGTGAGAGATGCATTACATACATCTGTGAAAAGCACCTTGTCACACTGCTTTGCAACTTTGCACACATTCCAAACAAATCAAGTCTAATGACAAACACAAGTTTCTTTTTGTTTCTATACTTTTAGAACATGTAAACGCCGTTATATTTTGTAATACTAAGTTTCTTAATTGATGTAGGACGCCAGACCTATTCAGAAAACACTTAGTAAACCTGGAGCTAGTGTAATCCGAGGCTTACAGCAGAGAAACATTGATGTAACCCATTTGTGACCCTTGATATTTGAGACTGCAGATCAAATGTTTTTGCTTGCAAACTGGTGCAGCGCCTCCACTTTGTAGTGATGTATTGAAGTCCAATATTAGCACAACCTCTTAAACCTGAAGGAACTCAAAGAATTAACTTGCACCCTGCCTCCCCGTCAAAGGCAGCAGTTTTCGTCTACTTCTCACTTATAAGGGCATTGGGAGGAAGAGAACAGAAGAGGCCTATGTATTACTTGGAGACTCTGTTCAAGTACTCTAAAAAGCATTACATTAAAAGGCTCGACATAGGAGTCAATATGGCTTACATACAATTCAAAAACTGTTTGAGCAGATCGGCGCATCTCTGGAGGCCTCTAGTTTTGTCCAGACAAAATTCAATAAATATGTAATAGAGGTCGAACTCGGTGCTGTAATGAAAAACAGTGCCCCCCACCCCCACATAATGGGAAGAGGGGCCCAGGGACTCCCATCTCTCACAGATATGCATTGTCCCGGGGCTGAATGTGGGGGCCCCTGGGGGGTTAGGCACACTCCCAACAGGAGCTGCTTTGTTGCAAAGTGATAAAGCACTAGTAAATATATCTCTAAGCCATGTTTCACTCCCTCTTTATAGGGTCATGGAAAAGATTTCTGTCCTCAAGAACCACCTTCGTTTAACAAAGACCTGTGCAAAGAAAACAAACATCAAACATTCTGACTGAATCTTAGGAATGAGAAGGAATAATTCATACAGTTTCAAGAACTACACACTTCCTCCGGAGAAAACACACTAAATCATGGAGAGAGAATAGTCGAAAATATTATTTTTAAATGGGGTAAATTTGATCACTGGGTTCCACAATTTCAGTGTAGCTTTAGTCAAAAAAAGAACCTGGCATCTCAAGCCGATGCTACAGCCCGTCCTAATAGTCATAATCTTTGGTTATACCACAAGCATGTGTTGGCATTCCTAAGCTGCCCTTGAGATATTTATATTCCTATTAGGGCCAGATAAGTTGAATTTGTGGCTCTAGCACAACTTACTATTGATGGATACCCACCTCCAAAACAGAGACTCCAAAGGAATTGACATGCGTGCTCGCAGCCGCAATGGCTATACTTCAAATGGGGTAGGTATAATAATGAAAATGCACCATCAGAGGGGTATTCTTGAGGGTAAGGCTGAATGTTTTGCAGCAGTCTGTACTTGTTCTCTGTCCAAATGGAAGGCTCCAAATGAAGCATCTTTCATTAGATTATATTTAAACAAACCAGTAGTTGGAAGGGTTAGACCCGATGCTGGCTCTGCGTAAATTGTTAACAATATGTCTGTTTGACAGCTGTGTTGCCAAACCCCAGATCCAAAAACCAAACTCATTCAGATTCACATTTCCCTAATCTTAATTCAGAAAGGTGACTATCTGTAAAGCATGTGTGCTAAGATGTAACGGCATTTTAGATATGTGTTCCTCCCTTTACATTTCTCTTTAAATAATGTGTTGTAGGTTGATTCTTCGTGCTTTTGTAGGGTAAAAAAAACGATCTGGATTTTCAATTCAATTGATGGATCAGTACAGTACCGAATCATACAATGAATTGAATTTGTTTTCGATTTTTAAATTATTTTATATTTCAATCTTTAATATCATTGGTAGAATGACTGATAGGAAATAGGTATTTCCTCTATAGCTGGAAGCTTGTATTGGGGATAACTACTGTTTTGCTTATGGTAAAAAGACACTGCCATGTTTTCCAGAAGTAACCACAATTTCATCCCATTGAAAGTCAGAAAATTGAACAGAAGGAGGGAGTATTTTAGTCTAAATATTTTTCTATTGGCTGTTTTGGTATGTGTCATCAGGTAGCTAGGTAACGCTGGGGAGTGTGGTGTGAATAGGGCATTTGAAAAATGGATGATACCAAAAACAAAGCAACCTTTTTTTAGAAGCACTCTTTTTCAGATGTTTTTTCTGTGCTGTCTACTCAGTGCTCCTGGGCAAACAAGCATTGGCAAAGCCAACAGGTTTGCCTTTTGTACTATTTACGTGTTCTGAACATGCATGCCATGCAAATAGGAAACCTATTGGCTAGCTAGAATTAACTATGTGATTATTACATAGGCGAGCAACAATTAATACTGCAATCATAACCTTTTCTCGAATAAGGGGAATGCCAAGATATAGAGAAACCAATAATTGTTAAGGGCGTGAATGCTTTTAAAATCGATGGAAATGAAGAACATCCTTTCATGTTCCACTATGGCCCTCAATCCAATATCCTTGATAATTCCAAATCTGCATGTAAATAGAGTTACAGGCAGAATCAGGATTACAAGTTGTGCAGGACACTCCACTTCTGAAATCCATTTCCCATTACACCAGGAAATATTTGGTGAAATGTGCAAGTGAAACCATGTCTGGAAGGAGAAAAAAACATGCCGGAATGAGGGTGCAAACACTGATTGCGACAGAGATTTTCCTAGTTCTTACTATATATTTAAACAGTTCTTAATTTCTTTATAAAATATATTAATCACTAACACGGTCCAAAATTGTGTAGATCATCATATAAAATGTCGATTTACTTCTCAAGATGAATCCCTCTGAAGGATTTGTATAATGGGCAACCCTCAAAGACATGCTGATTATTCACTTTAGATATGAATTTTTAACATTTACAAAACAAATTCAAACCGCGTTCTACTTTCCCCCAGGAGGTTTTACTGTCTCTTTATTTTCCAAAAGGAACTTACTTTTAAAAAATGAGAGCTTGACATGCACAATACGTGCACATAAAATGCCTGTAAAGGCTGATTTAAAGAAAAATATCAGAAGAAAAGTAAAATGGTTTGCAAATTGGAGTGTAACACTTTGTCAGAGCTTCTAATGTGAGCTAATAATTTATGGTTTTATTTTAATTGGTTTATTTTCTGTTTTGATACGTATTAGTAAGTACTTTACAAATATTGCAACAAACAAATAAACATACCTAAAACTTCATCAATAGTTAGCCCCTTTGCCAGAAAGATCAAAAGATTGCACACTGAAGTATATGGTTTTACTTTAGTGCAAACCTAATCAAAAGTCAGCAGAGCACTGTACAGTGCCAAAAAAAAGCATAGGTTCAACATATAATAGAAGTGCGAGCTGGGCGGTGGACAGTTGATGCATTACGGTGTAATGTTCTTTAAGAGGATGCATTGTAATGTTTTGCCCTGGGTTACCCCAGTTGAAGCTTTTGATTTCCAAAAGGTATTTAGTGATAGGAAAATGCTGTGAAATCTGCTGGTCCACTTCTCTGTAATCCAGATATTCGAAGTAGCAGATTTTGGCCTGGACCACTACAGAAGTGCCCTGCGCAGAGCCATAACGTACTTCTAGCATTTGTGCCTCAAAATAATATGAATTGTCTTTTTGTTTTTTTCAGTGTTCCAATTTTACAGGCTCACAGGTATATGTTACTTGGCACCGTAGAGCTAGAAATAATTGACTTGTAACTAGACGCTGAAGTACCTTTTAAAATGGCTCCCATTATGCAACACATGGATATTCTCCATGATGAAAGGCAGGTACTTCGTGAGAGCTGCCATGGATCAGTTCTTTCCTATTAGTACACATAGCCACCTTGAAATAATGTTTTTTTTAAGTCGTTATTAAAAGGGTGAGATAATTTGGCTGAAAAGGACATTTCCTTGTTGATGCACCCACCTGTCTACTAGGTTTACTTTATTTTTATTTTATAGGAACACATTATTATAACTTAAAGACAACTGTCTCTGTCAGCTTCAACAGATGTTTTTGGACACCTTGTGAGTCTCAAAGAATCAGGGCTTTTCTCTCCTAAATCTTCACAGTATTCCTGGCCAGCTCTGCATTGACCCATGAAGGACACAGCTTGTTAATGTGTTATGAGGCAGAGGCCAATATGATTTTCCCTTTCTGCACTGCACCTTTAGCTTTTGGGCTGCTGGCGGACTTTCTGCTGTGGCAATCCTTGGTTAAAAACAGGAAACATGCTATCCACTTCCAATAACTATTGTGAAAATGATTAATTAAGAAGGGTAACTTAAATTGCCTCATGATTTAAGTAAACAGGAAATCGAAGCCCAGGGAAACGTGATGCACTCGTTGCCAGCTAGCCAGCACAGCTGCAATACCTTGCCTGAGTAAAAAATAAATTCATTCTTTTCAGAGCTCCATTATTCCATTATATCTCTATTGCCGCTCTTTCACGACACCATGAACGATAATAACGTGAATGTGTGACTTATAATGGCTGAAAAAGATTTCAACTTCCAATCAGCGGGATGCATGTTGTGAATGTATTCAACAAAACCGAACAGCAAATTCTTGGAGGAGAATATAAAACGCTTCTGTCACCCATAAAGGTGCACCAGTACTGGGGAGGGGAGGGACAACGCTACAGGTATGCTTTTTGGTGGCACAAATTGTTGAAAAGACCCTCCGTGAACGTTTTTATAATGTAATACTGTTGACTTCTGTAATTACCCGAATGAGAGATATCTCTCAACTAGGAGGCTTCAGCAAAATAAACATCAGGGTGTGCTCAAAATTGCATGAGATTAGCCTAACATTACGCGTCGGATTAGTCGAGGCAAAATATTATAATTAATTTGTGCAAAAAAATAAATAGCACTTTCAGATTCTTGTCAATTATGCATGACAATACCCTGAATACTCAACAGATTGTACCATTATCAGCATTAGAAAATCCACAAATAAGCACCAAGCTATGTAAGAAAAAGCATTAGCTTCTCATTCAAAAATTAGAATTTGCTCAAACATATTCAATTAGACTCCAGCACATGGCACCACTGGATCATCCGCATCACAAATATATCGGCCCTTTTTTAGCATATTGTATTAAAAACTTTATGAATCACCCTTTGGACACTTTTACTGAGGTAGTGATAGATATAACTATGCCAGTTTGTGTTGGCACACTAATGTACTTCCTTGTGTAACGTGCATTGAGCATGTTGCACACTCACTATTCTTGCCACCTTTAATTCACAAGCAAAATTAAGTTGTCTGCACTTTAAACATAAGCTGTGTTATATTCAACACTGTTGGACGAACAGTTCTTGGAATGCACAGTTACATTGTCCACATATAGTCCTGGCACGACACAAAAGATGGTAATTATTTCTTAAGCATTATTGGGAGTGAGACATCATTGACCCAAAGAAATCAAAGTTTAATATATACCAAATTGACACAATGAAATAAAATTTTAATGTATGCCAAGACTTTGACAGTAATGTAATGCAAACCAATCCTGAGTTCTGTATAATTGGAGCTGTGAGGCGACATATAGCTCACTAAGGGATAGTTTGCATTTAGTGGCATTGATCTGTCCCTTTCTGGCTAACGCCTGCTGTTCAGAAGGCTGCTCTCACTTTTCTGCTGTGAAATGTTTCTGTCCTAAAACCAGAGATTTCGATTTGGAGGGAGTTTTTATGATTATGCAACTAATTTGAAAATATATTTGGCAGTACGTTTTGTGTGCAGGTGTCTACACTACATACACATGATAGTCATAAAGGAGATACCGCCTGCAGAAATAATTCTGCAATTTGTTGAGCCATCACCAACATTATATCACTAGAAAATAAGAAAAAAGGTTTTGCGAACACTATATTGAATAAACAGCCTGTGCAGCTAAACCCACTGATTTCATTGTGTTCTATGCATTCACCCTTTGGTAAACAATGTGTAGTCATAGTTTGTGCTATATCTTTGGTATTCTAAAAATAATATAAAGCTTGCCAGGATATTACCTTAGGTACAGCAAGTACCGCCGAAATGTCTACACCTGATTCATTGACATTCTATATAATTATTTCATGTGATCATTTCTATGGCATGCAAGTGTCATTTTACAGTCAGACTTCAGGACAACACTTAACTTTGCTGAAAAAAACATTTTTCAAAGGAAAACAGATTTACATTTCCAATCCAGTCACTAGATGGCAGGCAAATAAACAGTTTATGAATGTGTAAGTTATGAGCGAAAAACAAATCTGTTCTAAACACCTGAAGAAAAAAAATATTTACTTTAGTTTAATCCTTGAAGGTTTTAAATAAAGAGAATAATGTTAAATTGACACAGAATTATGACAAGAGAACTCTACAAGAATTGACAGTGTGAGATATAATGAATCCCACTACCCTTGAAGATTTGGAGGGATTGTATGATTAATATGAATGATTTACAAAGTTGGTGTATTGACAGTAGTGTTTTTTCTGAAAGTGGTTCAGTGTTCAAATGTACATTTTGTCCTCTTGTACCCAATGATGAGCTTATCAAAACTGTGAAATGGTTGTAAATAAGTCTCAAAACCTCACTAGGAACCAAATGCCTGTTTTAAAATCACTTACGGATGGTTCAAATATAGTTATCAGGCCCTAGTACGAAGGATGAAATGTTGTCATCTGGGGAATTGACCTGCATTTGGAAGAGGTGTACAAGCAGCTCAATTATGTTAAATTATCTAAATGTTTGAGATCCAATCCGGCACGACAATAACTGAACAAATCTTGAGGAACTGCATGTAAGTAGGCATTATGTCCATATTTTCTTTAACAAGGAATTACAGGATCTTAAAGTTAACATCCTTGTGACTCCCTACTTTGATCTGCTTCTGAAGGTATACAAATCCTTCGTTAAGCCACTGGAAAGACCTACAATGGACAATATAGGATGCTTGACATTAACAACTGGCTACTTATGTGAATAGATTTCTGATCTCATAGATTGAGAGTCTAGCATTGTCTGTAAGAGATGCTGTAGATGTCTGGAAGCACCTTAATGGCTCATTGTGATGTAAGAAATATTATGTAGTCACTATGGATGTCACGTCTTTTTACCTGTATAGAACATAGCCAAAGTCTTGAAGCAGTTACTTAATTTCTACAAGATAGATCAGCTTTTTATATTTCTCATAATCAATTTATTTTAGAAATGATGAAATTAATTCCCAAGAATAATGTCTTCATATTCTTCATTTCATTATTTTATTTTATTTTTTTTTTAAATGTGGAGAAGACATCAGTTCGTGGATTGGTACCTTCATGATGAGATATTGGGAAGGACCTGTGGTATGGGGTACAAATAGGAAAAGTGGCAAAACAGTGTTGTATTGTGAGTCTGTTACATAGACAACCTCCATTTCATTGGAGTAGTAGGATGTGATGATCTGAAGGAATCGGAATTGCATGAAAATTAACACAACGTAAAGTTCCTTTACACATATAGCTCTGAAAGAAAAAAGTGAGAGTCTGAGTGTAAGTGTAAAGGATAATGGATGTTTGTATAGATTACTCAAAAACAGGATCACTCTAGTCAGTTTTTTAAGCAGCAACTTTATTTAGAAACACGTAGCTTGTTGTATTAGAAATTCCTGTAGGGAATTTGCATGCATGGTTACCTTGGGTCAAATTGGATGATTTTCCAGTCAATCTACGTATTGGGAAAATTGTAAATGCATTTTCTCTTCATAGAAACAATAGTACACTCTAAACTCATCTTCTAGATGGGTGAAACCAATGTACCATTGCTTAACTTCTTGGGGAGAAAAGATAATCATAACATTTCTGAAATTATCCTTCTTTTATGTATGAAATTCCTCTTAAATACTTAGATAATTATTATTCTTTAATGATTCTAGGATAAGCATACGTATTAATAGATCTAGAAAGAAAAGGTATACACTGCAGTGCTAGTAAACCTTCACTGGAAGCATATTTCTCCCACACTGTTCTTCCCAGAATAATTTTCGACATTAGTTACTTAAGCGCCTTCCAAAAAGATGAAGGTGTGAGTGAAATGATGGCCCTTACCACACTAAAACACCTCAAATGGAAATGAAATGAGAAGGATAGAGGCAATGGGCCTTGACAAATAGCAGGTGCCTGAGTGAGCACTAGTGATTCTTTGAAGATCAGTAAAAACTCAAGCAGAAATAACTTGTAGCTGCAAACCCACTGATTGTTTCAACCCGTCAATATGCATGTGGTGCACTACAGGTAGAAGCTAGTCCTTATGCTCTTTGTGATCTCAGCTTAGTAGATAAAGATATCCAGTGGGTGTGTGTCTCTAACAGTCTTTCCTCTCAGTGTTTGCAATGCTGCTCGATCTTCTGACATACTTTCAGGCATTCTCAAAAATGCTTGATGTGGGTGGAAGGCTTCAGTTACAGTCAATGCATCACGCATCACCATACTGCCAATTGTCATTTTATTACTGTTTTCATGTTTTATCAATTTCAAACGGTAGTAGTGGCTTGCATCTTGTAGAAACTGACAAAGGACAACAGTGGCTCTCAGAAACATGGTGCAGCCCTTTCAGGCAACCTTAAACCTTCTGCTGCATTATAATAGGATCACTCATCCTCTTTAGAGTGGAAGTATTACAAACAACCTCCGAGCATTTTCCATCATGGTGCATGGCATTAGCACCATTTCAAACTAAGAGATGGTCCCCATCCTATAATTTTCCCAGCATGTTATGTGTGCAGACCATTTTAGCAGTCACATCGAACAGAACTTAGGAAGCCAAACCCAGATGTAAATGACCAGAGCAGCAATGTAACTCCCTCAAGGAACAATGCTCTCCGTCTACCCTGTCACATTCCTTGCTGTGTGGCCCCGTCAGGCCCTAGACCCATGACTGGCCATCAGAATGGTTTCACAAACAGCTTATAAAGCCCACCAAAGTTTTAAAGTTTGAGGGGAACAACCATTCAAAAGGAATCTGTTTGCAAGCGAGAATGTCTCACTGTTCTGCTTCAAAACTACTTTTCATGCAAATCCAAATGTGCAAAATATAATGAGAACAGGTCAAAAGTTTTGTGCTGACTAAGGTAGCCTGCCTCTCCGATGGCTAAAAGTCTGCCATCTGCGTTCACATGTCATCAGTAATGACACAATATGCTCGGCGCAGAAGCCTTATTCCCCTCCACGAAAACTGGGGAGCCGAGTCCTCCGCCATAAAGATGTGTTTATTGCGCCCATCAGTCTCGCGAGATGTGCCTCACAATGGGGTTTGGTGAAGCCATTACAAGGTGCCGCACGAGTTCCATTTGCCTACAGTAAATAGAATGTCAGGAGTGTCAGGGTGAAATAAATATCGGGCCGGTTAAAAGGGAGCAGGGACGGCTCAACGCGTCATTGAGAGGATTGATTTATCTGGCATGCTGTAATGACTGCAGATGTGGATCTGTTATTCTAGATGAGCAATGCATTTGATGAGCTGATAACGCAGGGCCAGAGAGGGCTGGTTTTAATTACTGACGAGGAATTTATTTGTGAAGCACGGTGATTTACCGAAGGTTTGTTCTTTTATTGACAAGTGACCTTGGGGCTTTTCTCTTTTGATGAATCAAAAAAAAAAGAAAGAAAGAGAGAGGAGCCTGATTTAAAGAAAAACGTCTCTTCAGACGCACGGAATGCATACAGTAAGGTCATTCATTGCGGATAAAGGCAGCCTTTTGTGGCTGTATCCTCGCTGAGCAAGAGAGATGCCTGTTGGCTTCTCTTCTCAATTTCATACCCCATCTGGAGCGTCATGTGCGCCACTTTAATGGATGAGGCAGGCATCATTTTCCCTGACTAGCCCTCAACATGTTTTGCTTTTCGTTGTATTTCACTGGCCCCACAGAGATACATACAGTGTTATAGTATTGTTACTGCTCGAATGGTTCATGGTTTCAAGTATGGACTTTAGTGGAATGAGGGTGAATAAGTCAGATTCGAGGTTGTTATTTGCCAAAGGTTTAGTGGTTTGGCAGGACACACAATGCAGATACCAATTTCTCCTTGTGACATATCACGTAATTTGCACCAGTGCAGGGTAATTTAGCATTTATGCCCGGTCATTTTGCACTGACTCTGGGAAATTTTGTGGACCAATCTTGAACAAACATCTGTACCGAATGCCTTGCAAGAAATTACATTAAAGCTCGTGGCTGTCGATGTAAGGGTTGCTTTGCGGTCTCGTGTAAATGTAAAATAAGAGTTCCTAGCTGGAAGCAGGCTTAGCCAGATGTGGTTGGGGAGGAGTATTGTAATGGGTGCTGTTATAAAAGGCTGTTGGTTTAACACTTATCTCTGCACTTGCCAACATTGCTGTCAGAAGCGAATCTGCACTTCAAAGCATTGTAAAATAATAAACAAATCCAAATTAATTGTATTGTTGTTCAATTCCCTTTAATAGATGGCAGACAAAGTGCATTCTCCCCCCGCCTCACTGCATGCTTTACAAGGACCCAACCCCACATCAAACTCGGGAGTCGTACTTGATTTTCTGCAGTGTGCTGCTTGTTTATTAAAAACTTTAGTTCTCTGGTCAATTACCTCATTGACCCAGCAATGTCTTTATTTATTCATACGTATTCCAATACAGTACTTAAGAATAAACTTGCACTTATAATACAGTATATACATTCACCGCCCATTCCACTGGGCCTTTTACTTGACTTCAGGGTTGCGCCAGCAGGCCACAATCCAGATCACCTGCCCCATAACGTTAACCCCCTTCTGGTCAACAGAGCCGCAGGTGAGGAAAGCGCCCACTTGGGCAACCAGCGGCCTCTGGGGTAGGGCTGAAAAGCCAAGGCCACCAGCAGGTCGGCCCCAACTCTCCCGCCAGCCCAGAGTCCATACTGATTTAGCAAACCTGTTCAGAGTTAACTGTCTCTAGACAAGAAGTTCCCGTGGTATTCTTGTCCGGAACCCCGCCACAGGACGAGGAGCTTACTGGCGGACTCGACCTCCCCCCCATGCGCTCAAGGGCTTCGGAGACGGCTCCTAGTACTGTTTCTATAAATATCTCCCTACCCGCCTCCGACAGGTGGACTCCGTCCTTTGCATATAGCTCCGGCCTTTCTGCCTGAATTAATTTATGGCGAATCGCATTGATACTCGATTTTTTCAGGATTTCCGCCACCGATTGATTCAGTCTTTTGACAGATCTGTTTATTGCCTTCATGGGTGCGCCCCGAGCCCACACGAGTCTCGGGATGACTTCCGACCACAGTATTATAGCTTCTGGGAAAATGTTTTTGATTGCTGTTAGGGTAGAGAACAAGGACTCCTTCACTCCTCTCCGCCCGCCTGGAATCATGTCGTTGCCTCCGCAGTGCAACACGAATACATCTGGCGAAGGCATGCCTTTTGCCAAAGCCGCTTTTACATCCTTCGGGACGTCCGCCAGGCGCTGCCCGCCTATCCCCACCCAATGATGGTCACAACCTCGCATCATGGTCACCCTGTCCCCGAGTGTCTTTTCGAAGTGCAACCCGGCCCTGCGAATGAAGGAGTGGCCACACCAACAGATTTGGATTCTCTTAGGGGATGTACCTAAAGTAAATATGAAGAGTAAATGTGAAGAGATACAGGCAGCCGATTCTCACAAAAGGAACACAAGCAAAGGATACGTCAGACTAATTGCGGGCGGATATACCGTTCATAACAAGATGATTTCCAGCGACCCAACCTTTTGATTACCTGTTCAGGTAGGCCTAGGCCAGCAGCTGTTGTCGCTGCTCCAATTCTAAACGAATGTGATGTAAATCCGGCCGGGTCCACACCGATCCGTGCCAAGGCCATTTGTACTACTCGAGTGAACTGAAACCTGGTAAGGGGTAACCCATTCTCATGAATCAAAAGTCTATCATCGGTTCCCTGGGGCCTGACTTGTAGAAATACCCTCAGCAATTCGACCGGACAAAAGGGGTCGCCCTCCACTCTACCCAGTTGTGACCAGATACCTCTACCCAGCGGATCCGTTTTCGATCTCCGCACCCTTAACCGCAGGACACCTTTGGACTCGATTATATCAGAGCACCTCAGACCCCCTTCCTTATCCGATTTAGACGCCGGAAGTAATTCTGAAATTCGCAACGCCCCACAAAAGGCTACGGTATAGGCCACCCGGAACAATTGTGTCTCATACTGGGAGAAACAAACGAAAGGGAGAGCTCCTAAGATTTTTATCAGTTTTTCTACTTCTATTGGCCTCCTACAATCTTTCTCCCCGGGCGCTAGGCGCTCCCAACCTCTCATTGCTCTTCTAACTCTCTGATCTTTTGTCGGATCAGGCACCCCCCGTAGACCCGCATAAAATGCTAACGCCGACAACTGCCTTTTCATGAATGCTACCGACTTCGCTTGGTCTTTCTGCTGCACGACGAAGCCTAATACGCTCTGGGGGGCAAAGATGTCCGCTACGCCCACCCCCCTCAGGTAAGCCATATACGACTCCCATGACCTCTGATACATACTCAAAGTCCTTGGAGCCAAGGATGCAGATATCAACTCGGGGGCTGTGGGGCACCAAACTTCCATAGCTCCGCTGGGAAGGCTGACATCGACGTCTCCGCCTGGGGCCAATGCTCCCGAAACTCTGTTAACTTAAAACGAGACAATGCATCAGCCGCTTTGTTTTCTACACCTGGAACATGCTTCGCAGTGAACTGGACATTATGGTTCAAGCATTGCAAAACCAATTCTTTCAACAACCTGAGTACCCAAGTACAGGTGGCCCTCTGGCTATTAATCACCATGACTACGGACATATTGTCCGACCAGAATACTATACTCTTGTTTTCCAGCAGACCTCCCCACAAGTGCAAAGCTACCACTATGGGAAAAAGTTCAAGAAAGGAAATGTTAGTAGTCAGGCCTCGCTCGATCCAGTCATCTGGCCAGCACTGCATACACCATTTTTGACCGAATATAGCTCCGAAACCAATACTGCCTGCAGCGTCGGTGAATAGCTCAAGATCCGTATTAGAAGAACAGGCTGCCCGCCATAATACCGTGCCATTGAAGTCCCTCAAAAAACTTCTCCAAATCATAAGATCCTCTCTAACTTCAGCTGAGAGCCTCACTCTGTGGTGTTTGGCCCGCAGTCCAGACATCGCCCTCGCTATACTCCTGGAGAAGGCCCTGCCCGTAGGAATAACCCGCAGAGCAAAGTTCAGCTGACCCAGAAGAACTTGTAGCTGATGTAAGGTTACCTTCCTTGCCCCCAGGCAGCCATCAATAGCGGCCCTAAAGGCATCGACCTTGAGTTTTGGCAGCCTGCACACTCCTGCTGTCGTATCGATCTCTATGCCCAGGAAGGTCAAACACGTGGTCGGGCCTTCGGTTTTTTCCGCCGCCAAAGGTACTCCGAGCGCCTCAGCCAAGCGCTGGAAGCCCAGCAGGGCCTTCCTGCACGACTGGGAACCCTCGGGACCCATGAACAGAAAATCGTCCAGGTAGTGGACTACAGCATGTGAGTTGTCCGAAACCAGAAACTGCTCGACCGCCCATTCTAGGAACCTTGCGAAAGTCTCGAAAACTGCACAGGCAATAGAACACCCCATAGGCATGCACAAATCCAGAAAATAATTACCGTCAAATGTGAAGCCCAAGAACCTGGTGTCGTCTGGGTGCACGGGCAGTAATCGAAAGGCTGATTCAATATCGGCTTTAGCCATTAGGGCTCCCTCCCCGAATGCCTGCAATTTCTCAATAGCCGTGTCAAATTTGGTATACTTCACTGAGCACAGATCCGGGTCTAACTTATCGTTCACTGAGAGCCCTGGGGGACTCGACAGATTATGGATCAGACGGAATTTACCCTCCTCTTTTTTCGGAACTAGACCCAACGGAGAGCAAACCAGATTATGGGTAGGTGGTTCTGTGAAGGGACCCCCAACCCGCCCCAATGCTACCTCCTTCATGATCTTTTCTCGAGCTACCTCCATATTCCGCAACACTGAGCTCTGATTGCGAGGTGGGACATTGGAAGGTGGGGCTGAAGACGGGATACGAAAGCCAATTGTAAAGCCATGCAGTAGGAATTGAGCCTCCCCAAGATTATCGTATTTACTGAGGAGGTGTGTCAGGACATGCCGTTTAATTGGAGTTGGAAGTTTTGTCAGGGGTCTTAGCTGGCTTTCCTTTTGGGGCACCGTGGCTGGCTTGTTCCTTAGGGTTACCGGTTTTCTTGAAACACCTAATCTCGGGATGAGAGGTACCCCCGCAGTAGGAACAGCAGTGCTTGAATTTACACGAGGCCCCCCTGGTACACTCATTTCTATTATACTGCCAGCAGGCCTGCTTTTTCTCACCGACCCCTTTGTCAGTCCGAAAGGACTGGCTCTGAGTTGAGGGTACTGGGGTAGGCGTTGAAGGGGTGGAATAAAAGACTGTATGCCACAAATTAATTTCCCGTTGGTCCCAAGCTATACCCGGGTGAACTGCCTTCATCTGCCTGAACATTTTATCGTATTTCAGCCACCCCTGGCCCGGAAACTCCGTTGCCGCTCCATGTATCAATGAAATATAGCTCATCATTTGTGGGCCTAACACAGGATACTTCTCAAGCATAACAGCGGCATATATTGCAAATCCCGTGATCCAATTCTTCATGGACCACTCTACCCATGATTTCTTCTGATTGTAATCTCCCTCTTTCCCGGCCTTGGGCTTTCCGGCCGCCACCCCCGCATTAATAAGGTCGAACACTTCTATGTATTCGCCTCTGAGTATCCTGTCCTTCATGTCTGCTGGCACATGCCAAGTTATCCCCGCGGATGGCGATAAGGTCATCGAGGAAGAACCGAACATTAGAGGACTGAACGCTAGTAATGGGGAACCAGCTGGTTGCCCCCCAAACCCTCCATGCATCTGGCCATTAGAAGGACCCGCAACATCACCCACGGCATTCGCCCTTGCGCCCTGACTTGGACACCCTAGATTAGAGAAAGCATTCATCGCCAAGGGGGACCCGTGAGCTGTGAAAGCAGGAAACATTGAGCTTACCGGGCTGCTACCTATCGCTTGACCATGCGACCCATATAACTGCATCCCTGGTAACTGAGCGACCCCCCCGGGCTGAACCCAAACTTGTGACACTCCGCTGCCCGGCTGTGCCACTACTGGCGGTAACATACCGTGCGGACCGGACCCCCCCACAGAAGTGACGGGGAACCCTCCTATCTGTGTAGGCCTGGTTGCCTCATACAGCCCATCGGCGTCATCTGGGTCGTTTTCTGCGCCTGAGTTCGAATCAATTGTCTCTGAAGCCTCCCCCTCACCTGGTGATACTGGTCGTGAATCCGTTGGCCTAGACCGCTTGCCTCTTGCCGAGCTTCTAAGTTTTTCTGGGGTCTGCTTCGCTCTTTTTCCTTTCCCCCTCTCCTCCCGAGAGTTTGCATCTGCTTTAGCCCCGTTTCTCATATTCTTTAGCACCCAATCCATGCCCTTCTCTCTTGTGAACTCCAGCAGTTCCGTAAAGGCAAGGAATTCCTCATTCTTGGCTGCGGGTTGTTTACCCTTCGGTACCTTCTTCGACGGCATCCTGCACTTAAAGAAAACAACGTTAAAACTTATCAAGAGACGCAAATGACTTTATAGGCCCACCGCGCCACGGATGGACCCGGGCCCAGGAAATCGGATGATCGAGCGCCAGCGCTCGCCCTCCCCCCGGACATGAGGATTTACCGCAGCAAACCCCCCCCCTGCCAACAATATTTAAATCCAGAAACTAAGCACGAAGGTTGTAAAAAAATTAAGGGAATCTAAGGAAACCTAGCACACACTGCAAGGCCCGCTAACCTAAACCACGAGTCGGGGTAACTCTCGCTGTATACTCCAACGCGATGCTCCCACGATGTCTTCTCTTGGAGACGTCCGACTCCTGGATGATCAGCGGACAAAGAGGGGGCCTCTAGGCTGGTCGCGGGCTTTTAAGCCTCGCGCCCTACTAACGCTTCCGGGGCGTACTTTGACCTTTGTTCCCATTGGCCCTGACGCGACGCTCACTTCCGGGTCACGCAACCGGAAGTGACCCGGCTCCGGGTCGGCCCTTTGGCTGCCACTAACGACGCCATTCCCCGATGGGGTTGGCGCCTTTCATTTGTTTCAGAAACTAATTACTTCAGGTGACACATGTTTCGCTCAGGACTTTAAGGTGAAGAGCTTTTTCAAGCATGTTGGTATCATAGTTCAAAGTTCAGTGTGGGACAATGTCAGAAAGAAGAGCATGATGGCTCACTCTGAAAATTAGTCACATTGACAATGTGGTCACATTATACCAGCAGTCATAGCCTAGATTCCACGCTGTGTCCCAATCCTGGAGCATTGAATACTCATTGGCTCAAAGGCTGATTGAAACACTGTTGTCAGGAGCAATTGATATTAAAACAAATACAAGGGAATTAAACACTCGCAAACTGTCATTTAAGTAAGCATGTTTTGAGCGTGGATTAATTGTTACCAGTGATTTGGTCTAAATGTCACTGCAAAGTTGATTGGCACAAGTGCAAAGTTACTCAGAACTAGTGCAAAGCAGCCCAGTGCCTCATGTTTCATAGTTAAATGTTTAGTCTCCAGTGGTGTTTGAAGCCAGAATGTGACTGTTTTTAAATGCTCCACATATGTTGGGTATTCATTTATCAGTGCACAAGACATTGGAGTAGCACATTTGAGACAATCTATTTAGAAACTAAGGAGTGTCATGGAAATTACATCAGGCCCCTTCTCAGGAGATACATATAGTAGCATCGCGTATATAATGGCAACCAATTTAAAGACTCAAGGTGCACCTTCGAGGGTTTCAATGCTGAGAAGAGGCTGTTTCTCTGAGATACCACTATAACATATGTATGATGGTTCCCTAATTGGCTCACTGGGCTCCAGGTTTTAAACCCCTCGAATTCCCTTTCTCTGCTCCCTCAAGCAGCATACTGAGCAGGCCTGATCCTGACAGAACCAGGCAGGGACTACCAACTACAGAAACACCATTCTCTGATTCAGCAAAGGCTCACAGCCACTCCAGCCCTGTGGTCCACTTGACCTTACCCATGAATCCAATCTTTTGTGACATTTAGAGAATGTTATCCTACCCTCCTCTTTAGGGTGGTCACTTTTTATGTTACGTTATTTTAATCTTATAAGGCGCACAGCCACCCAAGGGTTTCCAGGCGCTGCCTATAAAGAACAGAAAAGAAAAAAGGAAAATGTTCTACATATTAAACAGCCAGGTTTTTAAACACTTACGAAAATTCTCATATATAATTTCAGTCCGAAGTGACATAGGAAGGAAGTTCCACAAGGAGGGACCTAGACAGGAGAAGGACCGACCGCCCATTCGTGACAGTCTGGTGCTAGGCACCGTAAATTTAGCCTGAGTGGAAGAACGTAAAGAACGTGAAGGGAGTTAGGGGTGAACTAAGGCATGCAAGTCTTGGGGTGCCGTACCAAGTTTGATTTTAAACATATAGCTCAGGGCTTTGAATTTAATATGATTCTCAACCCTGAGCCAATGAAGATCTGGAAGAGAGCCTGAGATGGAGACTGTTTTTGGAACTTTGCAAAGTAACCTAGCCATCGCATTCTGCACCAACTGCAGTTTACGTAACACATCCTTGTTGACTCCTAGATACAGAATGTTGCCGTAGTCCAGTCTTGAGGTAACAACAGATTGGACCATGGTTTGTTGCTTGGACAAAGGCAACATCCAAAAGATTTTCCTGAGCCATTTGAGAATGGTAACTGCTTGTTGCCTCATTGATAGCTGGTGATCAATTATAACGCCTAGGTTCTGAACCTGATGATTAGGCTGGGGCAAAGCGCCCATTTCAGGCGGCCAGTGTTGAGGTCTCCACAGGTATTCATTCTTGCCCAGTATCATCACCTCTGTCTTTTCACCATTGAGTTTAAGCGAGTTGGCTTGCATCCAGCCTGCTATATTCCTCAGCTTAGACTGGAGAGAAGATGATTTTGACGCCCTTTCAGCAGATAGGGAGAAAACAATCTGGGTGTCATCAGCATAGGAAAAGAGAGACAACCCAGAATCTTCAGCAATCGTCCCCAGAGGCCGGACATAGATGTTGAATAAAAGAGGGCTAAGGATCGAACCTTGAGGAACCCCATAAGGTGAAGAATGAGTATTTGAACAGGACGTGGGAGAAAAGACTTGGAACGTGCGATCAGACAGAAAATCTTCGAGCGAGGTAAGTGCTCAGCCAGTCACTCCCAATGATTGCAAAGCTTGCACTAACACAGTATGAGAAACCATGTCAAATGCGGCACTTAAATCCTGGAGTATAGGAGCCACAGTATCCCTGGTATCAACACGGTTACGTATCATTTCTATGACTCCGAGCAGAGTAGTCTCTGTTGAAAAACGAGGTCTAAAGCCAGACTGTGAGCCGTGCAAAACATTTTGAGATTCAACAAATGACGCCAGTTGGCTATTGATGTTTTTCCAAAATTTTGGAGAAGGCCGGAAGCAAAGAAATGGTCCGGAAGTTAGACAATTGCGCGGGGTCGGCATTAGCCTTTTTTAAAAATGTGAGAACCATTGTATGCTTCCATGCAGGTGGAACCTTTGCTTCCTTTAAGGAAGCATTGAGCAACTCCATAATTAACACCAGAGAGGACTGGTTGAGTTTCTGGAGCACAGTAATGGGGATAGGGTCCCTAGGAGAACCGGATCTAAGTCTGTCCAAAATCCACCTAAAAGAGTTTTTATCCAGGGGCACCCAAGTTTCTAAATTACTAATAGTTGCAGAGGATGCACAGACCTGCGGTTCCATACTCCTAATTGACTGAGGAAGATTCTTAATTTGCTGTATATCACTGAGTGACCCTGGATCTCCCAACCCATGGAATTCTCATCACTTGAAGTGCCCCCCCCCTGATCTCTCACTTAATAATTCACACCACAAATGTTCCCTAGGAAGTCTTTAGAATGTATTCTTTATGAAATCCTATATTTCCTGCTTTTGAATTATCCCTTATGAGTGCATGTCACATGTTCGGTTATGGAGAAAACTTTTATGTACACAAGTGAGTTGGGACAAATATCAAAAAAGGTATAGGTTTTGAAGTTAGACTTTAGCTACTGCAGCATTCATGTAAACATATAAGTGGATTGAAGTATGACGTTAAGTACATGCTTGTTGGGCGAGAAGCCAAATGTCTGGCCAAACCTGTTACTTACAGGGGATAGTGGCAAAAAGAGGGATTGATTGCTTTGCAGCTCAAAGCTGGACGTGATATAGATGATATGATGTTTCACTAATTACAGAACATTTGGGACGACCCCATTTAGGGTACAATTTTATTATAGGTATATGTTTGTTGAGAACCTGATCTTAAATTTGCCTTTTTAAGGTGCACTGTAGCTTTAAAACAAAGTTGGTTAAGTGGGACGCTGATGTTCTGATGCGTTAATGTCTGTAGAACGGTGATTGGTAAACAACGGTAGGGAAGCAGTGCAAGTGCTGGTAATCACACCATGAGAAACGGCAACTTCTAGCAGTGCGGCTCTCAAAGATGCTTGTGCTGTTATTTTCCATGATTTCCCAAGAGAGGCCAAAGTGAAATAGAGCCGGAGGGAGTGTTAACCTTTGAGAATATGCCTTAATCTTTTTTGCATCATCCTTCCTGCAGCTACAGTCTCAATGTTTGCTTTATGTGACGATCATCAAACAGTCCTCCGTTCCCACACTTGTACCTGTGGAACAAGAATTAATACAGTACACAGAAACAAGGAAACGCATAAAGCATTCCGGGCTGTCGCTACATGCCGCAAGTTATGGTAGCACGCTAAACAAATACATGGGTATTGTTTGTTTTTTTGCAAAGCATTATTTTTATCCTGACGTTTAATCTAAACGAGATGATATTTTGTTCAGTTATTTGTACCAACCTTCACACTATGTTTCATTAATGCATTAGGTGTAGTGATATATTCATGAATGGCGGCTCATAGGAAGTCTGAGAATGCACTGATGGCCTCTGGTCACAGTACACCTAGATGTGTGATATGATTTTTACGAGGGATATGTACTTCAAAAGTCTCTGATTCCCCCTTGTCTTAAAGCATGATAGGTCTATTTCACCAAGATTGCCCCACCAAGGAGATTAGACTGTTTAATTAAAAGATACAAAAAACGATATGTTTAGCGTTGGTTCTGTAGACTTTCATTCACCTCAGCTGGCTTGTGTGGGCTATAAAGTAACTCAGCGGCCGGTCTCCACCACAAATATATTGCATGCCTCAGATCCTAATATAATGTTTCACAAGCTCATGTCTGAGGTAAGCTATAAAACACAACATATGTATAGGATTTCATTGATTTATTCAGAGTTTTTATATAGGGTTGTGTGTCTCCTTATGCCTCCTTATGGGTTTTTATGAGCACTAGGGCTCACATATACGAAATTTCCTAAATAGTGAATCCTAGGAAATCGCTATTTCGGAATTGCAAAATGGAATGTACTAAAATAGCGATTACTGATAGCGATTCCTACTGGATGACAATTGTTATTAGGAAATCGCTGTTTAGAACATGCAAAGTTTTTCGCTCCTATGGGCCTAAGGCCCAAAGATGCAAAAGGTTTTGCATTTCCAAACTTGTGATTTCCAAATAGGAAATCACAAATTTGGAAATGCAAAACCTTTCTTACCTATGGGCCTTAGTTCCCCCCATCAACGTACTTTAAAAATACATGGTGCTAGTATAAAGTGCTCCAATGCTCTTGAGGCAATTGCACACTCTATATGGCACTGCTAAAACAGCATTCTGAGGGCCTTTATTGAATTTACTCATGGTTATCATCGGATTGGATTCAATGGTAATAGCATTTCTTAATTGCCCATTTCGCATTTAGGAAATGCTATGTACATGCACTTAGGGAATTGCAAATAGGAAATTCTTATTTGCGATTTCCTATTTTGGAATCTCAAAATGTGGTTTCTACCGGGTAAAAATAACATTTTGCGACCAGCGTTTTTCCCTTTGTACAGACGGAAAGGTTATTTAGCATTTCTTAACGGCCCAAAATAGCGATTCGGTTTGTTAAGAGATGCTAAATAGCTTCATACATATGGGCCTAGGTAAGGTTAGGAAAACAGTACAAAAATGTAAAAAAAGGAGGGAGGTAAAGTCCGGTCAGTTAAAGGTGTACCAGCCAGAAATGAATCACTCGCTGCCGCAGCTGTGACCACGTAGGAACACTGCAGTTTAAGTTTCTATCTATTATAGTTTTGTTCTGTATCCTCCCCCCTTCCAAATGCTGGCTAGTTTCATGCCCGCATTCAAAAGGTCTCCATGTGTAAATACGGCTTGCAAAAAGATATACATCAGAATCTCAGCTGTGCACAAATAACTCTCCACAAAAATGTTGAGCAGAATGTAATTCCCAAATCCAGTCAAACTCGCGTTCCTCGCACATGAAGGCTGGAAAAATATATTTCCTAGCCTTAGTGACATTGTTGTAATGTCAATATTTTGATAGTTTGCCCATTGCAGTCCAAGTCTTCTGTCGATTTCTTTTGAAAATATGTTTTTGCAGTCTGTTTTCACCTCTAAAATACCTTGTCTCCAGTGCTTGCTGCCACCCTCTTGCATAATAATTGCCCATTGCTTACCCCATGCACAACACAAAAATCCTTACAACAAGGTTTACAAGCAAGCTGATATAAGATATGTTTGATGTCAACGTTTGCAGCTTAGGCAATGTTGCCATTAACATTTGAAATAAAAAGAGCCAATCCTTTGATTGACAAAGATCTTGCGTCAAAGATCTTACGCTGACTGTGAGTACTTTTTAATAGAGTGGAAGAACAACCTCATTTGACTGATGGTTACGTCTGTCGCTGTTGTCTCCAACACTGCCCTGCCCTCTTCATCTCTGATCTTCATGGTACATGTCTGATCTCATCAGTAAAGACAATGCCACTGAGCACGTTGTCTTGTAGTACTTCTGCAGCCCTTCGAAGTCCTTGCGTGATGCTCCCTTGGAAATTAAACGTGTTTTGCGGCAAGGACTAATTCTGCCTCATGAAACATATCTACTCGGCAGGCTGCAAAGCCAACTAAAACTTTCAAAGGAAATGATAGGACAAGGAGAGGAAAGGAGATAAAACAACATATTTCTCTTCCCAGAAAGCAGCCTGCTGCATGCTATGCTTCATGTACACGGAGATATGAAGGAATGCAAGCCTGCAGGTTTCAGATGTTTACAGAGATCAAAACACGTTTTTAAAAACATTACAGCAGTGTACATATTTCACAAATCTTATATGAAATTCGGATTCCGTCTTACAGCGTATGCCATCGTTTCTTTGTCATGTGTTAAACTGTTGAAGATAGCATGTGTGATTTTGTGCCAGCAGGAAGGTACGCAAGACTTTAAAACTGCTGATTTATTTCCGTAGGTTCAAGAGAATGTTTCGGAAATGTCGTCCCTGTTTTATGTGCCTGATTGCTGGAGAACGATGTAGAAACTTAACTTACGTGGGCTGCTTTTTTAGGTCACATGCAACTAAAGAAAGTCCTTCTGCACTGTTCTTGTTTTCTTGAAGGTTAAGACAAGTCTGATTGAGGTGCACACGTTTGCCAAAGGGAGCCAAGTGCATGTCTGATCAGATCTTTCCAACACTCCTATCTTTTTTTTCTCTCTCTCCTCCTTGGCAGGCACATCAGTACTTCCTGCTGCAGCAACTGTAGAATCAGCTGTTAAGACACCACCACCACCCCCAACATTGCAGATCAGGATTTCATTATTGCAATGTATTGTAAAATGAATATCACACACTTTATGTCCCTATGTGGGGCATAGTGCCAAATTGCCTCCACAGGCGCATAGCAAGCTACACAGTATGGGCTGTGTGGTTGAAAGGGTGTTGTCAATTACAGTGTGCCAATGTGGTATCAATCAATCAATCAATCATTGCATTTGTAAAGCGCACTACTTACCAGTGACGGTCTCAAGGCGCTGGGGGATGGGGAATGCTGCTACTGCTTGAAAAGCCAGGTCTTGAGGAGTCTTCTGAAGGTCAGCAGGTCTTGGGTCTGCCGTAGGTGGATGGGGAGGGTGTTCCAGATCTTTGTGGCCAGGTGGGAGAACGATCTGCCACCGGAGGTTGCTCTTTGGATGCGGGGGACTGTGCCGAGGGCGTTTCCGTAGTCCAACCTGCTGCTGACGAGGGCCTTGGTGACCGTTCTTCTCGTTTCGGTGGGGATCCACTTGTAGATCTTGCGGAGCATGCGTAGAGTGTTGAAGCAGGTGGAAGAGACGGGGATGACCTGCTTAGTCATGGAGAGGGTAGAGTTGAAGATGATCCCTAGGTTGCGTGCGTGGCCGGTGGGTGTTGGAGCTGTTCCCAGTGCGGTCAGTCACCAGGAGTCGTCCCAGGCCGAAAGGGTGGGTCCGAGGATGAGGACCTCCTTCTTGTCCGAGTTCAGCTTCAGTTGGCTGTTCCTCATCCATTCGGCGATGGCCTTCATTCCTTCATGGAGGTTGGTTTTGGCAGTGTAGGAGTCCTTGGTGAGGGAGAGGATCAGTTGGGTGTCATCGGCGTAGGAGATGTTGAGGTTGTGTAGTCGGGCGACGTGGGCGAGCAGTGCCATGTAGATGTTGAACAGCGTAGGGCTGAGGGATGACCCCTGGTGTACGCCGCATATGATCTTGGTGTCTTCGGAGCGGAAGGGGGGAGGTGGATGCTCTGTGTTCTGCCGCAGAAGCAGGAGGTGGTCCAGTCCAGGGCCTTCTCTTGGATCTCGGCATTGTGGAGGCGTGGTTGTAGTGTGCAGTGGCAGACTGTGTCGAAGGTGGCTGACAGGTCCAGGAGGATGAGGGCCGCTGTTTCTCCGTTGTCTAGCAGGGTTCTGATGTCATCGGTGGCGGCGATGAGGGCAGTCTCGGTGCTGTGATTGCTGCGGAACCTGGACTGGGACGGGTCTGAGATGTTGTTCTCCTTGAGGTAGTGGGTCAGTTGTTTGTTCACGGTCTTCTCGATAATCTTCACCGGGAACGGAAGCAGGGAGATGGGCCGGAAGTTCTTGAGGTCCTTGGGGTCTGCCTTGGGTTTCTTGAGTAAGGCGTTGATCTCGGCATGCTTCCAACTTTCCAGGAAGGTTGCTGTCTCGAAGGAGATGTTGATGGCTTTCTGGAGATGGGGTTCGATGGGGTTCTGGCTTTGTTGAAGATGTGTGTTGGCAAGGGTCTGACGGAGAACCGAAGTGGATGTTGTTCATGATCTTGATGGTATCATCATCGTTGATGTTGGTCCAGGAGAGCAGGCGGGTGGTGCAGGTGGTGGTCGCGGGGGCGGGTGTCTCTGTGGTGGTCGGGCGGATGTGGTGTTGAAGCTGTCGTGGATGTCTGCGAGCTTGCGATGGAAGAAGGTGGCGAGCGAGTCGCACAGGTCGTGCGAAGGTGGGATGTCGTTGGTGTTGGAGCTGGGGTTCGAGAGTTCCTTCACGATGTGGAAGAATTCTTTGCTGTTGTGTTAGTTGTTGTTTAGGCGATCTTTAAAGGAGGCCCTTTTGGCGGATTTGATGAGGTGATGGTGTCTAAGACCTTTCGCGACGTGACCCTGAGACACTCTGCTTTCCGTGGTGAATCACAAACTTCACGCGCAGGGCTGCTTCTGAGTGGTAGAATTCACATCACTGCTGAGACCACATACGCTTCGTATGAGAATCGGTTTTAAACATACAATTCCATATAAGAATAATACAGCTAGAATTTTCAGGGGGTTTATTTTACCTGCAATGAACTTTACAGTCCTGATGATGGTCTTGACGACGGCAGCAATATAAGACCGAAACATCGACAGCTACATCATCTCCTCCTCTGTTGCTTGTGCACAGGCACACAACCATCATTAATTAATTTCTTTTGGTTGTTGTTATCAATTGATTGGAGTTGATGTTTAAGTTGTGAATTGATGTGGTGAAGTCATATATACCCCTTTTCACTTCTTTGTTGCTTTTTATGTATGTCTCCCCATACTCTGAATTGCAATTTATATTTTTTTTGAATCTATATAAACATTTTTGAAGAACAGATTTTATTACTTCTCCGTGTTTCCTTTTCCTTCCATAGATTAATCTCTATTTTTGTTAATATGTGATACTTGGTAAACTGGAGTTGATATTACTGATACGACTCCCAACTGAGCTTGAATACTATAAAAACAAATCCCTTGTAGCATTTCTTTGACCTGAAATAATCATTGCCCAAGCCTACAAGGGTTTATTGGGTGTCCCCTGGTACAATCACGGTGTCTAAGGGTGGCTGTCTTGTGGGCTGCGTAGCTGTCCGGTGTTCTTTCGCGGAGCCAGATCTTCTCTAGATTTTTTCAGGTTTGCTTGGAAGCCTGGAGGACTTCAGTGAAGCAGCTGGCTTTTTTGCTGGTGTGGCTTATGGAGGGTTTCTTGAGCGGGGCGAGGGTGTTGGCGCAGTCGTCGATCCACTGTCTGAGGTTGCGTGCGGCGGTATCGGGTGAATGGGGTCGGAGGGTGGGGTCTGGGCGAGGGTGGTAATAAGTGTTATGGTATCATGTGCAGGGGATCTTTTCTTGTATTGGGGTAGGCATTTAGCATGATGGATAAAAGCCATGTGAGAAATAGCATTAATGTTAGCTACAGCTTCTGCAAAGAGGCCAGATCAGGAAGACTTCCCTAACTCCTGCTACTTTAATCAGGGCATCAACATTGTCTTTCGTGCCAGCCGGAGGCTTCGGGTTCATGGTCTGGGTCACTTCTGGGGCTGGATGGCTGGTTTGGAGGGCACTTGTTTCAGGACTAATAGCAGGGACAATGTGCTTTTAGTTTACTTAGGTGAACCTAGAACACTGTACTCACTTGTTTTGTTTTTTACTCCCACTTTTATATGATTCCCCGTGTAATAGTTTATTCTCGAATCCGGACAGAAATAGTTTCCTAGTCTTCAGTTCCTTCGATTGGTATTTGATGTCATTGACAGCAAGACGGCAAGTGATTATGGAGAAAAACTGAGTATGATGCTGAAAGGCCATTGTTTCTTGGCCTTCCAACATTATAGCTAGCTATATATACTGCAGACCATACAGAACACTGCAGCCAGACTAGTCCTCGGCATCCCTCGACACCAACACATCACCCAACACCTGAAAAACCTCCACTGGCTCCCGTCGAGAAGAGAGTACTTTCAAGATACTCAGCCCACCTACAAATGCCTCCACAACACCGGACCCCAATATCTCAATGATAGAACGTCCTTCCACGTACCCAAGAGGAATCTATGATCTGCCGACCTCGCTCTCTCTGAACCCCCGTGCATCCACAGAGCAAGAACCAGTGAAAGATCCTTCTGCTACATCGTGGCCAAGACCTGGAACGAGCTCGCGATCGACATCAGATGTGCCCCCACCCTGAACATTTTCAGGAAGACCCTCAAGACCTGGCTCTTCGAATGACCGGAGCTGCTTCCTCCCCACCCACCACTCCCACCCACTCCCTCCCCCAGGGCCTTGAGATCCTCACTGGTGAGTAGCAGGCTTAAAACTCCCTGGTTGATTTGACATTTCTGGGGTGCAGAAAAATTCTTTGTCAGATTACACATCCAGGAAAAGTAAAAAAAAACTGATGGGTTGACTTCTTGAATTAATCCCAGTAACTGGTAATTTCTAGTGGCCACTTTCCAGCTCATCATTCTTTTGCCCACAAGAGTTGCAAGGAACTTGTAAGTGTGCAAGTAAAAACATAGGTTAAGTCTGACATTATGCTTTGCCTAAGAGACAGTTGTCCTCATAAAATAATCATTTTTTAGTTTAGAAAATTATTCTTAAAATCACAAATTTAAAATTACAAAAATAGGAAAGTTCACGCTTACTCTGAAAATCTACAGCGGATAGCATTCAAAATGGTCCGCCAACTTCGGATAGTTGTGAATATGGGTTGCAAGTGTTGAGAATGAGAATGATGTCACAAAATAATCCTAAACACACTGCTCCTGGTATCGAAGGTGGCAACCAGTCTGTCTGATCTCTGCTGTTGTCCTTTTCCAATTATGAATTGGGTAGTTTTACAAAACTCTTTGAAGGGTTGCTAAGTCTGTTTTCAAGCTAAAGCCTATCCAGTTTAGGACATAGTGATCATTGATGCAGTAGCTGCACCAAAACCAGGGCACAGCGATTGAGTGGCCCACTTCACTTCAATTGTGGGTTTTACTTACAATCCTTTGTGGTAAAATGGCCCAATTTCCTCGCTTTACATTAAGACCCAGTGCACCTATACTATACTTCTGATCCTATGCCTGAAATTAACACCAGCAAAAAAGAAAATTTTTCTTTTTTAATGTGTTCCATTTGAATATGCTATCCAAGTGGCCAGGAACCACATTTCACACCGTACTTTCTAAAATGGTAACCATGTCCATATACATCTCCTTGTTTCTCCTTTGCTGCTAAGGCAATCATAAGCACAGAAAACCTGCTTTGTCTGCAAACCCTGACATTTTTGGTAAAAGTTGTGCGCTAGGGGAGGAGTTGTTGTGGTTCATCTCTGTAACAACAATCAGCCTTTGTAAGTCTTCATTCCAGGGTAATGGCTGGTGAAATTGTTCTGGGTAGTTAAAATAAAATGAAATGAATTAAAGAACATGAAGGAGATCACACAGAATGCTTTATTGCTTTTCTTTGAAGGCACAATAGCCCTGGTTTGTCTCGTTATTCATATATGGGCTGCTGATAGTTAGAAGTTACAGCCTTAAAAAGCAAGGATGTTTAATTAGAACCGTAAATCTGAAAATGTGCGAGTGCAACCCTATCTTAAACAGAACACTGAAAATGCCAGGGGACTTCCAGTTTGGAGTGCAACAGTAAACTGATTGTGCATCACACAAGAGAGAAACTAATAAAAGAATGCAAGTAAACTTTCCATTTCCCAATATTGGATTTTGGGTGATGCCAGGGCTTTGGGTGATGTTGAAGGATGACATGAACGGTGTATTAGCATGGAATAAACCACGCCCACATATAAGAATGGGATCTTGAAAGTAACCCCAGAGTTCAAAGATCTTATAATTCATTCAATGTCTTCACACACCTTGAATTCACCAGTAATCTGCTGTAATCCCATTAAATGCATTTGGGGTATTTTATTTCATATATTATCCCAGGGAAACAAAGACAACTATTACTTAGGCATCTTTGTGTTTTTTCAAATATGCGTGGAAGCAAGTGCCAAAAAACAACTGGCTATTGTTCATGAATTCCAAGTTGTCCTAGCCATAGTTGATTATATAATCATGTTAATAAGTATATTTCAACAAAAGGTGCGACATATTTGTCTCATATTTATAGATGGGAGTCAGTTGGACCACAGTGATCAAATAAAAGTTACCAGAACTTCTTTTTTATACTTTCAGTGTATAATACATGGTAGAAATTTTTTATACAAATACATTTGAGATGGGGAAATCAGGGTATCCGCATTCTACTCTGTCAAGTTAAACAGTTCTTAAACTTGTTTATCAGTATGCACTTTATTATGTTTTTACTTCTCCTAAATATCTCGCTTGATTTTGTGTAACCAGGGGATTATATAGAAAAATACTACCATCCATATCTTCCCTCTCAGTCCCTGTAACACATTACACACTGTTAAAAGAGGGCGCCTTCACATTTGTGCTTCTAGGTGATATGTTTTAAATGAAAAACTACCTTTGCCAAAATAGGATAAGGCAGCGCACAGAGCACCTGGATCTCAAGCACAGCTAAGCAGCTGAAAAAATAAAGTGTCATTTCGGGTTGGGGTCACATTTGTCAAAGAAAAACTAACAGAGGGATTTCTTTTGTCAACACAGAAGATGAGCACCATGATAAGGGCAAATTATACTCTCTGATCTACCCTTCTGTTATAGAAGTGACTGAAGATTAAAGCCTCAGTCTGGAATTTCATTACTTTCCGACATTTTTCATGCACAGCAGTGTTTGTAAAGAAAGAATGCTGCTAAGGAGGGGTCAGATTGTTTCATTAGACACAGCAGATTGTTTTTTTGAAACACAGTTTCAACTTTGTAATCTTTATAATTTTTGTACTGAAAAAATGTAAATCGACAACTCTTAACACACATTTGTCCTTGCTCGTTTTGTACAAGTATAAGCAATCTAGAATACCATTTGACAGATAAAAATATAAATGGAAGCTTGTGGACATACCAAACGTAAAATGTTCTGCATGAAAAGGGATCGCTTTATTATGGCACTCATTGATGTATTACCCCATACGTCAGGTTGCTAATAGGTGTTGGTGTCTTTGGTTCCCTCTAGGATACCACCAGGTGCTACCAACAATATAAGGGAAAGAGCAGAGCCATAAGCAAACATGATTCGTCGGTCACAGCTTTCTCCACTGGAATCTAAATTTACCAAACTTGCAGCAAAAGTCCCCATCTTTTGCACAGTTTATAGACTTTAGCTAAAGTGTTCCTCCAGCTCAAAGGGATGGAAAGGTATTACAATTGTTGCACACCTGGTGCATTGCCGTGATTGACACTTTGAAAAAGTTAGTTGCTCACCAGTCAAGTGCTGGTTGTAGACTCAAGCATTTAAATATGTGATCATTTTGTACGTTTACTGTAAACATTTTCAGCCGATTCACTGGGGAAAAGCTTTTCTCTGCAGACAGGATTTAGGAAGAACAGTGTCAATAAAATGAGCTTTCATGCAAATCATAATTTTTACTAATTGTTAGTGAATAGTGTTTAGAGAAGAACCTGCTGAATGTTTATACGTTTTGCTCTTAAGAATTCTGTGTGTTTTTATAGCACTGAGAACCCTCTTGTTTTAACTGTGTAGCTACATAATAACACCACTGGATGTATTGAATAATGTGCCTTGAATGTCATAAAACTAACATCTTAACTCAGTAACGGTGACACAGTTACAATTCATTTCAACCCTTGCTAAACTTTTTTTATGGAATATTGTACCACATTAAATATTTTAACTATCATTTTATTTTAACAATGGACGATACCCTCATTTATTCCCCCATCAGCAAAGCCTCTTCTCTGCTTCTTCCTTTTTTTCCATAGGGTAATAGTGGGTATGCCCTGAATCCCATTCTTCTCTCATTTACAAATCTTTATTCTTACTCGTTTTTGACTGTTTAGTTTCTGACACTGATAGAGATTCTTAGCTGTTCTGCCACAAAGGTTGCGGTATCTATGGGAGCAACAAGCAATCCTACAGTAGACTCTGGAATCCAGACACACCTGACAAATTTTCTCTAGCAAAGGACTGGAGTGTCTCAAGGACAGAGTAGGATATATGCAGACCACACTTGTAAGTCTCATCTGTTTGTTTTTCATGTAATCCGAGTTTTAAAGAGTTTTTAGAGTTGTTTTAATCTGCTCACTGTTATTACTTAAATACAGCAGAAGAAATTGCAGGTTTTTTGCTTTTACCTAAATGACATATGATTGAGAAATTAGCACACGTGTAAAACAAAATAATTTAGAACTCTGCCTCCAAGATGTGTATATAGCAGTTGCATAAGGAAACTTGAGGGGGGCCCTGCAAAGTACATGGAGGGGGCCCCCTTTTCCTGGCGCAACACCTATCACTTTTGCTGATGTGGTCCCATTGAGCTAGGGGGGGGGGACACTGTAGGAGGTGTTGGGCCTTAAAATAGACCACTGGTATATTGTTATCATTGCATCTAAGATTTGTAAAACAAAAAATTCTGGGCAAACATACGCTATTCTAAAAAACATGGATTTATCGAAGATATTACATTTCTGTAAATTCCAGACTTCAATTTTGGTATTTATGTATAAGTCCCTTATGTGGCAAATGATCTGGAACGCCAATATATCTTATGTTTTTCAGTGCCTTAGAATAACAAAATATATGTTTGTCAATGTGTTATGATAAAGGTGTAGCTGTTGCCGAGAGAGTAATAAAGGTTTAATTGAGAAGCCAACATTTTACTCTACTGATATACTCCTAAAATCGTAGGCCAGTGAAAATGATAATTTAATGTTATTCCAAAATAGAGGAATGGACAAGGTTAGAGACACTGCTTTTTTGATTTTGTTGGTCTGGGCATGGCACATGGAATACACCTGATGAAGCAGCACATCAGATTCCAGAGAATTCACTCCCAATGCCTTGTGTTTTTGTTGGTGCTGTGAAACGCTTTTAAGTTTATCATGTTAAGTTGCTTGTTTGTTTGAAAGATAGTGTTGTCTCTTTATCATATGGGTTATTGTGATTAGATTATTCTTTTCCGGGCCTTTATGAAGCTGCACTTCAATATTCTGAAGCTGACTTAAAAAAAACATAAAATAATCCTCCCTCAGTGGTTTCAACTGTGGGAAATAGTGCCTTGTGTCTGAGTTAACTTCGGGTTTGTGAATTGAAGAACCACATTCCAAAATCCCAGCTACGTTACTTCACAAATTTCATCTGTAATTACTTGACAGGTCTTGAGGATCATAGGACTGCCATTCAGCGGTGACACCATGATCAGCTTGGACCAGCTCTTGTATTAAGATTTTTATCTCAATAAGACAGTGCAAGGCAACTTCTACCTTTACAACACAATTAGCGGCAACAGAGAATGAGCCTAAACAGATGCCGTACTACCAGACTTATCAGGTGAAAAATGGTAGAGAAAGTGAGAAGGTATCTGTTCTTTTGGTTTTGTCCATACTTATTCAGTATTGACTTCAACCTACATCAGAGTACCCATTATCTTTTGTCATGTGGTTTAAGAATATTTAAATACTGTAGCTAGTTAGCCATCACTTACCATTCTGCATAAATAAGCAACAAGCTCAACTCTTGTTTCAAATTGAAGCTCGCCAAAATGGAGGCACATTACATAATGGGCAAACTGCAACTTTCTCTGCCCTGGGTCTAGACTGATGCCAGCTACTTCTGCCAGAGACCTAAGATTCCATATAGATCAGACTCTTCCACTGTTTACTTAGATGGGTCCTGGTGTAACCTTGTTTTTTTTCTCCTTTTCACGTCATTGAAGTCATTTTATTTCTTCATAGTTTTCCGCAACAAAGTGGAGACAGTAAGCACAACCATAGATTACAATTTGGTCTATGGGAGTATTACATAAGTATAGTCTCAACATGTACAAAATGCAATAAATTGTTCATGCATTGACCTTTCTTCTGTTGAGTTTTGACCTGTGCTGGGTACTAGTCACCAAGGGAATTCCTTTGTGTTGTGGATCAAGCAGCCTGTTCCACATCTAATCTTCCATTCAATTCATACTGTTCTAAGCCACACATTAGTTTCTCCTTGTCAAACGTGTTGGGTATTTAACAGTTCAGCAGAGCTCACAGTGGAACAGAACTCTGTAGGTCTTGGAGACCAGATACAGAACCCACTACCTACACATTCAAGTTCACAGAAAATCACCCAACTTTCTGGAAACTCATAAACTCCTGAATCCCATCCTCTTGCATTCTGGTTGAGCTTACCCCATGAAGTATTTCAAGTTAGTATGTTGAGGGGACTCTGGTGACAGGTACCGTGTTTCACACACACCAGAAATTGAAGCTTAGACAGCCTGCAGACATTTACATAAAACATACATTTTTTTCTGTTGATTTTGTATATATGCGTCTAGATTTGGAGACTACCGTTTCTAAGTTTTCACTGCTTTTTAGGTATAATCTTTGTTACAGAGGTGTTGGTTTAACCATTTTGTCAATCACAGCATGCACGCACGCTCCATTCAAATAAATTGACGAGTTTTTCAAGCTATACAATTCAGTACATATGTTGACCAAAATGGTTCAATTTCTCTGCAGTGGTTACATTTCTGATGGAGTTGAGCTGAGTAGATTCATTAATAAACAAAAAAATAAACATTATTTACTTTTTATGAGCACCAATGTGTAGTATTGATATTTTCTCACCTTATCTCTCGAGCTTCCCTACCAGCCAACATCTCTATTCCTTCTAAAAACTGCAACACATTTGAGCCTAACGTAAAATAGAGATTATTGCTTGAGCTAAAGTGTATTTTGTCTGGTAACAAGCATTGAAATATCTCTTTACTTCAGCATTGCTGCACGTGTCAATCAAAAATGGGTAGGAGTATCATGAGAGCAGATGCAGAGTGAAAAATCAAGCTTCATACTGAATAAATAGTCTGCGGAAAGGATCAGTACCTGTATTCCAAAGGCATCAACTCAGTGTTAGTACAAAAAATAACATCTACTGACTCCAGTGACTTTCTTATATTGGGGGAAACATTTCATGTAATAAGTGTTCTTTATGCTCTTCTGGCTTCTCACTGCTGATAGTGTACAGTCCTCCGTTGATATTTATTTTTTTTGACGTCTGATATTCGTCCTTAAATGTGATTGTTTCCAAAGTGATTTATTTTCCCATTTGCAAAATAGCTCAAAAAGATTTTCTTTTTTAAGATTACAAGGTTGGATGGAGATGTTCTCAGAAAAAAGGTAAGAGTACGATTTATATACAAGAATAATGTTTACTTTGATTTTTGCATGACATGCCCCCTCCATTTTATTGCTTTTCAGTTGAACACCCAGAATGGCGTGTTGTGTTGGGGGTAAAGAGTTTGTAACCAACCAGTGGTGTTGCAGGAGTCTGTGTCTTAGCAAGAGTCACTTGACAGGCTGCCTCTTACTCCAAGACACACCCACCTGAGCTGATGATACTGGCAAATTGAGTAATTTACAGTAAGAGTAATTGAGTCATGAATATTTCTTTGGATTTAAACCAGCACTATTTTTTTGTAATTTGACAAGAAAACTCAACACTGAGGTCATCACATGCATTATTGAATGAGGCAATCGTAACTTTTTTCAAAAATTGATGATGCTGTCCCTCTTTACTTAATACATACGTTAATGGTCTACCTAGTTGAATGCTGCTCTTTAACAATGACTTTTACACTTCCAAATGTGACACCACAAGAGTTGTAAAGGCAATGCTCTTTTGCCCAGTATTACTTCCTGTACTATGGTGTACCTACATTTTCATCTATCAGCGCACTGGAATATGATAATTTGCAGTAAATAATTAGTATTATAAATAGCACTACGATCTACCACTAGCAATCAAGCAAGTAGTGTAGTAAAGTTAAATGTGTTATTTGCAGGCACTTGTAACATGATGCGAGCGATACAAATTGAAGATGTGTGCATGTTGAATGTATTCACATGTTTCCATTAAGTTGCATGTGCAGTAGTTATAGACATTATTCACGTTTAGAATAGCACGGCCAGTGCCTCGAAAATAATTCCAGATAGAAAAGTTAGAATGATTCAGGTGATTAACTGCACCACTAAAGAGCTTGGTAAGGGCAGAAAATGGCCCTTGAAAGAAGGCAATCTTAACATTGCTACAAAGGCATCCTGCAGGCCCTCACAGTGGTTTAGGGCACCACTTGAACTAAGGGCTCAAACATTTGCAAAAGGCAGCACTCAAACAAAGATGAATGCACCCACAAATCCATGAGCTCTTTCTACATTAGTCAAAGTCACACGTAGAGGGTGGTTAGCAGATCATTTGTAAGCCCTTTGTGTGATTAGTAGAGAAACATTTTAAATGTGCATTGAAAGCTTGCTGTGACGCATCAATCATTCACTTGGAGTCCTTGTTGCACACAATATATTTGTTGGCCTGGGTTGCTTTACCTGTTCAGTAGCTGCACAACATGCGCCTGCTCTTTGCCATTTGAAACAGCTTATCTGATTATACAGCCGCTTGTATCCTCTCTCCTGCTTGCCACATAGCTTATCATGGGTGCACTCCAATCCAGATACCATATAGATGCTACTGGGAAGTGGCACAGTAGTGGCCATGGTCAATGTAACTGGTGCCAATACCTACATAACACACACACACAAGATGATGGACGGAATGTTGCACAATGGCAAAACATTCACCCCCAGTCACAGATCTGGGTTTAATCCATCGTTATTTTGCTCACCAAGCCACCCCAGTTCAGACATGGCCATATACAAATCAGTCTTGACCCTGTGCCTCATGGGAACAGTCCAGCCCGAACTGCCAAACCATGTCTACCCTGGACCGGAATCAAGCATCCTAGAACCGGTTTCTGGCTATCAGCCTTCATCAGCCAGGATAACTTGACTCCAGTGGCGTAGTGAGCACGGGACCCACGTCTGGACATACCTTTCCCACATAGGGTGAACAGCAAAACAAAACACACAAGATGATGGACGGAATGTTGCACAATGGCAAAACATGCACCCCTAGTCACAGATCTGGGTTTAATCCATCGTTATTTTGCTCACCAAGCCACCCCAGTTCAGACATGGCCATATGCAAATCAGTCTTGACCCTGTGCCTCTTGGGAACAGTCCAGCCCGAACTGCCAAGCCATGTCATCCCTGGACCGGAATCAAGCATCCTAGGACCGGTTTCTGGCTATCCGCCTTCATCAGCCAGGTTAGCTTGACTCCAGTGGTGTAGTGAGCACGGGACCCATGTCTGGGCATACCCTATCCACTTAGGGTGAACAGCAAAACACACAAGATGATGGACGGAATGTTGCACAATGGCAAAACATTCGCCCCCAGTCACAGATCTGGGTTTAATCCATCATTATTTTGCTCACCAAGCCACCCCAGTTCAGACATGGCCATATCCAAATCAGTCGTGAGCCTGTGCCTCATGTGAACAGTCCAGCCCGAACTGCCAAGCCATGTCATCCCTGGACCGGAATCAAGCATCCTAGGACCGGTTTCTGGCTATCCGCCTTCATCAGCCAGGTTAGCTTGACTCCAGTGGTGTAGTGAGCACGGGACCCATGTCTGGGCATACCCTATCCACTTAGGGTGAACAGCAAAACACACAAGATGATGGACGGAATGTTGCACAATGGCAAAACATTCGCCCCCAGTCACAGATCTGGGTTTAATCCATCATTATTTTGCTCACCAAGCCACCCCAGTTCAGACATGGCCATATCCAAATCAGTCGTGAGCCTGTGCCTCATGTGAACAGTCCAGCCCGAACTGCCAAGCCATGTCTTCCCTGAACCAGAATCAAGCATCCTAGGACCGGCTTCTGGCTATAAGCCTTTTGCAGCCAGAATAGCTTGACTCCAGTGGCGTAGTGAGCACGGGACCCACGTCTGGGCATACCTTTCTGTGACTGGGGGTGAATGTTTTGCCATTGTGCAACATTCCGTCCATCATCTTGTTGGTTTTGTCAATACCTACATAGTCATATCTTTATAGGTATCCTCAACAAATACCAATGCCTTCTGCAGGCTTTCAGCACTCTTAATCTTGCACCCAGACGACCCAGGAGTAACATGTGCTGAAAGTGTGGGAAAGGGCTTGGAACACCCAATATTAAGAGAAGCCTTTCTATGGAAATGATTTTCCTATGTCTGCTGATGTTGCAGTGTATGGAGGATCCACATGTCTAGGGTTACAGCATAGAAAGTTTGCAGTCATAACTTTCTCGGTGTAGGCTCCTGGCTTCTGTGAATTAGAAGTAAGAGATAATTCTCCACTGTACAAAAACATAAGTCTGCATATTGGAGATCCACGACGTTCAGTTAACTGCTCTTTTCATCCACCTTAACCCCAAACTGTGAAAATCTACAACTGTACAATATAAATATGTTAGAATAACATCTCTGCAGTGAGCTGTTAAGTACTGTTGTCCACTACAATTATAACAATAACCTTCACGGAATCAGGTCTCCACACATAATACTATTCCATGCACAACACTTCATGTTCAGTTCAGAAGCTTAGCAGTGGAAGCATACATGGATGTTATCCATTCCAAAAATAATGAGACGAAAGGTTCAGATTGTGTGCAAGAGGCGGACTCAGTTCCCACTCTAGGTTCATGTTGGTTACACTAAGTTTGTTGCCAACAACCAATTAAGCTGTACGTGGTGAGACTTAAAAATTAGGACCAGTTCTTCCTTCTATGGCAGGATTACTCCTTCTGTGGTGAAATAAAATGTAAGGCGGCATTGATTTCTTCAGTTCTTATAGCATACACGGAATATGTTAAATGTTACAAGCCTATAGACTAAAGCTGTGTGATTTTGTAGCATATCAAGTATCCCTCATTTATGCCCTTCCTTTTGGGTAATGCATTGCAGTTTTATAAACAATCTGTGTGTCGCTCAGCCATGGAAACTCATGGGAAGTCTTTTAAAAAACATGGCTGGATCATGAGCTAAAATTCTAAAAGAAGGAATAGCTGGTTCAACTCTTACCTCAAGTTGAAGAGAACATACGTGCTGCAGACATGACATCATGGAAGTCATGTTGAGGAGAAACAACCGCATGTGGATGTCCCAGAGACTTGTGAATGAAGCTTCATGATATGACTAGTGTTGGTTGGATATTAGTACTTAATATGGTAGGCCAGGTGTGATTCGGATATGAACTCACAGTCATTCACCATCTTATAGGTGTTAGGGTACATCAATAAACTAATTTAGATCCGTGCAATATAGTTTGAAGTTATATGTGTAGTGAGTAATGCCTTTCATTTGGTAGACATAAATCTGATTGGACACATTAAGGATTTAAACAAAAGCCTTAACATGTTTGTTTTTGCTGCTAAATAACATAATTTGAGCACAGAACCCTGAATCATTTACTTTACTTGCACAGTTCAAGACTCCAAAGTAGACGTGTCCAACATACGTCCAAGAGGGCTTCATTCCTTGGAGGATTTGAAGCTGATCAATGACTATGTTAATACATTCTTTTGTAATTCAGTACAGCCTGAAAATAAGGTGTGGGCCTGGCCCACAGGCCTTTCGTGGGACAGAACCGCTATAAAGCTATAACAAAATTTCCCTGTAGCGAAATGATGGCTGCCAAATATTGATAAATGTTTAAATAAAATGATAGCTAACACAACTTTCAGCCTGGTTTTTAATTAAAAAAGAAAGCGCTGAACGTTCCATTGAAAGATATTTCTAATGCTCTGTCTACAAATGTGCCAAGAATACCAAATGACTGTAACAGAATTTACATAATGAAACCTCTGCATTTGGATTGTGTTTACTTTAATAGAAATTGCTCTGTGCTTCACTCTGATTGTATCTTCACTTGGATAAAAGCGCAATCCCGATATAATAATAGCTTCCAGGGCATAATGAATGAGCATCCCTCTGTGTAATATAAATAGAAAATAGCTAATCAAAATATAAGATTTGTCTCTTCGCTTTTAATATTTTGCCGAGTGTTTTCCTTGCTGTCTTCAGTTCACTCTGTCGGGTAACTGGCTGTCCTATTAAAATCTAATAGCGGTTTTATTCTCTTTCTCTTTGATTTGTGTTTCAGCCATGCATGAATCCATATCAGATTGTTCAGTATTCCTTTTAACTAAATATTATATCAGAGACGTTCATCACAATTACAGAAGGATGAAATATATGCCCTCAAATGCCAGGAAACCTGTAGCTCAGAAGTTGCCTTTTTTGGACTTGATGGCATGCGTGTCCCGGTGACCTATGTCCTCCCCCCCCCCCATGCCAGCACAGGGGCATAATTTTATGTACTCTCTCACTGCTCTAATATTTCCACCCAGGAAGAAATATTAGCATCCACCTGTGTGGGTGCTGTTATTTCCACATTTGGGTCTAGTTGTATGTAAATAGGTTTTACCGATTCTAAAATACCGAATTTTACCGATTCGGTATTTTAGAATCGGTAAATCCTATGTAGGTAATTAATCGGTAAAAAATACCGAATCGTTAAGATTCGGTATTTACTGAATGGGAAAAAGTCAAGACATACATGTGACAGACATACATGCCCCAAGGGCATGTATGTTTGTCACATGGCACAGGTGTAAATGCACATTTATGCATTTACATAGGAATTCCTTATTAACCACCAACTAATAGTTGGTGGTAAATAACGAATTCTTAAAGCCCAGAAGCACTGTTTACAGTGCTTCCTACATCTCATTTACCGATTCGGTAAATACCGAATCGGTAAATGATGATTCGGTAAATACCGAATCAGTAAATACCGATTCGTTATTTACTGAATCGGTGAAATAGCCTCCTACTAAGGAAAAGGCTATTACCGGTCGGTAACGGACGATTTCGGCCGTTACCGACCGGTAAAAGCCTACCTATATCTGGCCCTTGGTGTCTTGCTGTCTTGCCCACCAGCCCCAAGTGCCGGATATTTTCTAGTCATGCGTCTCATGTTTAGGATTATGTTATGGGTCAACAATCTTGCTTGAGAATGTAAAAAGCTTGACTATATCTACCTGATGGCTCTGTGTTGAATATCTGAAAATCAAACGTGTATTTTTAAGTCTTAGTAAAGGGCCTACGCCGCTTGACAGGCTCATGTGATGAACAGGCAAGGTAAGTCAAAAGTAGGTTTCCTTTTTAAAATGTAGGTGCCTTCCTGTTTGATGGTGACATGACTTACTGTGAATTACGGGCAAAGTGCCTACTAATGTTATGTTATTGTGATATCCAAGAATAAATCCACCAAGATTAGGAGGATGTTGCTCAAGTAGTTTCTTTATTCTTAAAGGAAGATCTCATCCATCCATCCATCCATCTCCAAGCTTTCCCTGAGCAACTGCCACTCTCTTCACCACCCTCAACAGAAATCTTCCTTGACATGGCTCATGACATACATAGCGTTCTATCATTACACAGTTACTCAGCTACCACAGATATGTTATTGGCACTTGTTATAAAGCAGCAACTCCATCCCGAAGGAGTATCTCAACGCTTGCTACTCATGAACAGTCTGTGCAATTAGAACATTCACGTCTTCAAAAGTTTTTTGAAATTGGGAAAGTCTGGACAAAGGCGAATATGCAGTGGGAGTGGTTCCAATGAAGTGGGGCAAGGTTGGAGAAGGATCTGCCTCCGAATCTGGAAGTGCGTATGCGAGGGATCCTTAATAAAGCTTATTTGCTGAGCTGAGCAGTCTGGTAGGTTGGTAGTGGTAGAATCTGGAGTACAGATAGGTAGGTAATGAATAATTAAGTGCCTTATGGGTCAAGCAACATAGCTTGAAAATGGCACGTATTCTAATGGGCAGACCCGGCAAGTCTTTCAAAATGGGGGATGAAGAGGAGTGTGCGGGGAGGTTTCAGATCAGCTGAGCAGCTGTGTGTCATTAGCTGGCAGGAGGAAGAGGAGGAGCATTGTGCAAAGCAGGTGCACCAGGTCACACTGACCTGGTCTTTCATGGATAAAGTTTGATCAAGTTTGATGCCAAGATTCTTTTCCACCTGTTTTGCGCACAGGGTTAGACCAAATTTAGCAAGCCATCAGCCTGCCGATCAGAGCTCCTGAGCCTTATCAAACAGCACTATCTCGGTTTTCTTGCCATTTAATTGCAGGCAATTCTTAGTCATCCAATCAGCAATTTCTCTCATGCAGCTCGCAAACCTATATTTTTCCGGATTTTTCCATAAGGCAATGAGTAGTAGGGTGTCTTCTGCGTATGATTCGATTACAATTCTGCATGAATTTACAAAATGCACCTGGGGGCTAATAAATATTAAATAATGTTGGGCTCAGGGAGGAAACCTGTGGCACTCCTTTGTTGACCAACAATGTTTGAGACTTAAAGGAGCCTAGAGAGCTGGTTTTGGATCGATTCTCAAGAAAGTCCACGAGCCAGTGTAGCGCTCTGCCATATATTCCTGCCTCATGCAGTGTTCGGATTACGACTGCATTAGAGACCATCTTGAAGGCTGCAGATAGGTGCAGTAATACCGCCTGCTTGATTGGTGGGCCTGTATCTCGTGACATTCTGATGGTATCAGTAACTGCCACTAGTGCAGTCTCCGTGCTATGCATCAATCTGAAACACGATTGTGAGGGGTCCAGGATCTTGTGCTCATCTAGAAAAGTGGCAAGTTGTTTATTTATTTCGCTTTCTTGAGTTTTTCCTAGTACCAAACGTTACTAATAACATTGAGGGCAACATCAAGATATGGGCTTAAGGGCTTGAGAGAAGACAAAGACTGATTATTTGGTTGCATTTTGTGCTTTACAGTGAACAGCTCTATTCAACCTTTTTGAGGTGTGATTGTTATTTTAAGACATCTTCATAATGACTTCTCTTGTGAAATTTATAAGCCCTGTAGTCCTTCATAGCATCATCCAGTAGTGTTCTTAATTTAGTTTCCAATAAAAAAGTAGATGTGTGCCCAGAGAAGAGACAATGCACAGAAGGCAACTATTAGTCATTTGCTGCCCGCACTAAATGTTTAGATTGGGTCATCAAAGCAGAATGCTTAGAATTCTTGAACTAATTACTGTTGTTTCCCTGCCTTCTGAGGTCAATTGCAAAGCCCTAAGACAGTGAAGTGGGTGAGCGTATTTGACTGTATTGAGTTATATAAGGGGAATGAGTACTAATAGATTTGTTGTCCATGGGTGTTTGGGCATGAACAGCTGTTAATCATGCTTCCCACTTTGGCTGGAGCCCATAATTGCAGGGCAGACAATTAATAGTGGTTTACATCACATATAGAGTTAGCTACTGATAATGCCCTGTGCAGAGGGCAATAACGATTAGATAAGATTCGATCAGTAACCACGTATCTCTCATGTCTCATTAGCCGCATGCTTGCAAAAATATCAACATATCTAGAATCAACAGGTGTGAGTGACATTGAGCTAAATCTTCTGTGATTTTCATATTCCCTGTTTGATTACATTATCCTCTGGCCAGAAAAGTAGAATTTGTGCAAATCCTTTAATGTAAATCTCTAACTCTTGACTAGCTTAAAATTCCAAACTGCCACACAGGATGTCAAGCTCCTCAAGGCTTCTTATTAATGTAAAACAGATCTTTTAGCAATAACTTTAGTCAAATATCTTTAAAACAATAAAGAGATTGTAAAGACGTAAAATTAAGGTCTTACATTTATGTAATTCTAACTTCCATGAACTTCCTGTGGAGTCCTCAAAATGCAGGCATTTTCTAAAATATTTCAAGAAATGAAAATCATGCCCAAATATTTTACAGATTTACAATGCATGCTGTACTAATGTCCAGGCCTGTTTTATGGCTGGTCTAGAGACAGTGTTAGTTTCTTTGCCAGCCTCATGGAATAAACATAATAAAAAAATATACCTATATACATTTGCAAGGGAGCTTTGGATCGGCCCTTTTTCATATGTTGGACTGACTCTTTACTTCCACTCACTATAGCATGGGTACTCACAAACTTTTTCTCTGGGGCCGCAAATTATGGTCTGTGGTGTGACCGAGGGCTGCACTGATGCCAGCTGGGTAGCGGTCAGGTGATATGGGATTTGTATGGTGGGTGTAGAGGAAATGACGCATGTACATATAGTGGCTGAATTACACAGTGCGAAACCAGAAAACCTGTGCTTAATCCCAACTTCCACACTTGACTAAACTGTGTGCTCTTAGGCAATTGTTTTTTCCCACTTTGCCTCCTTCTTCTTTTCTTGTGTTTAAAGTAATAAACTATAATGTTGTCCATTTATAATAGCAGCCCAGGCCACCTAGAGGGTTCACATGACAACTGACTTGCCTCTTTATTCACTATTGGCATTGTTGTCATGGTCAGTGGAAGCATGAATGTTTGTAAATTCATGCTTGAAAAGCATAACTTAAAGATAAAAATACCTTTCAATGCAGTGATATCATCATATATACTAAGGAGAAAAGGTTCTACATGTAAATAAAATATACGCGTTTGAATTTTTAAGAGACTTTATCATATTTTTACACGTTTGCTGTAAGATGTATGTAAAAAATGAAGGTGTTTCTAAAGTTAAGAGGTGCTTGACGTCTTAGTTACTTCCCTTTTGAATGTTAGTGCTGAGTCAAGTAAACAGCAGACTATGGCTGCTGTACACCAAGGGGCTACATGGAAAAGTCAGGATGGCCACAAGTGGCCTTCGGCTGTACTTTGAGTATCACTACTACAGCAAACAGCTTAGATAGTTATATGCTCACTTGCACTGTGAGCAATGCAGTTTTTTCTAATCATTTGTGCACATACTACATCTAGTAAAATGAAGTGGGCTTCAATGCCAGGGTTGGTGAGACAACCCTTTATAGTGCCAATTTTTCTTTCATTTTTTTTCTTTTTTTTACCTTTCTTGTGTGCTTAAACGATATCTTCAGTTTACAGTAACTCAGAGCCACGATATATTTTCCTTGTGACAACAGGAATCACATTTACTGTGATGAGAATTAAAACTTAAAAGGGGTGCCATTCTTGTTCTAATTCAACCTGCTTTCTATAAAGCACTGTTATAGCAAAATGATATGTAATTGTTGATTTGTTTTTAATTGAACATTTTTATTGTAAGCATATGGCCACCACCACTAGGTGGGTACGTTTTTTTTTTTGGGGGGGGGGGGGGGGCATATTCTTGCAATACAAAATTAAAATCATTACTAATGCACCTGCCTGCCAACGCCAGCAATATTGACTTCACCAATGCTTTTTTCTTTTTATTTCATTTTTTGCCTTATGTGGAAATGATAATCGAATAGGTTATATAGCAAACATGCAGCTGGTTGTGTATTCATTAAGAGGAAAGCTCACCTAGAAATTATTTTTAAAAAGCCTCTACTTCAGTTATAGCAGGGCCTTCATGTGAGACCAGGTAAACAAACTGAGTATTAATAGCAGTTAGCCAGGTACTGTGTCTCTAAAGTATCACTTTCTCGTGGTAGGTACACATATTCTACTGGGATTGGAATACAATACTCATTTAATTTCTGTCTTTGTGAGTTGTACCCTAGATACAGATCCCTCCACCTGTCCTGTGTTTGAATCTTGCAGTATCTGTTTTAAATTCTGGAATCTGTTTTGCGCTTTCATCTATCATCCATTCCTCAAACTATTTCAGAACTCTTCTGCAGTCTGATTTTGTCTTGGTCTTTCAATTGAATCAGGACCTCTCTTTATACCTGACTTTGTTCATCAAACACATGATCAAAAGTGCTTTTTTTATTCTAATATGTTTATCTTGTGCTTTTGTCATTATGGCTCACTCCAACTATGTTTTCAACCATATTCTGCTTGTTTATTTCTATTTATTTCTGGAATGTTTTCAGCTATTCCTTCAGATCAAAGTTTTTCTGTGTCATGAAAGTTATCACTTTTTCATGTTTTAATTGCTGCATGGCCCTGATCAATGGCCAATTGCTCTCCTTCTGCTTTTAATTTATTTATTTGGCTTGAATGCACATTTCTCTGCAGATGACTCATAAACCACTACATCTTGTTCTGAATGCCTTCCTACATGTGTCACCAATGTTATCTCTGCAGAGGCAATGTGGATGTGGAACAATTTCATACGGCTCAACTTGATGACCATCCCAACACCCTCCATTTCATTTCCTCCCTCTACCACTTTTTTTTTTAACCAAAGTCCAGTCTTGTTTTTCTTCTGTAGTCAGTACAGGACAACAAGTAAGGAGCAATGGTTTAATATACTGCGGGTACTTCTATAAATAAAGCGGCTCTGAAGTAGCTGGTTCCCTTCTCAATCACTCCTTATGCTCTCCATTAGAGCCATTCCTATGGTTTTTGGAACTGCTGCTTATGCTTTTAGATTCTGTCAGGTGTTTTCCAGAGTATATTATTCAAATAATGCTAGACATTTGTGGAATGATTGTGCCATACCACAGATAAAGAAAGGAGCTTTTGCCACCCCTTTTGTTCCTTAACAAACATGTTTTGAGTTATGTTCTTGTGGTCTATAAGTTCTGATTGACAGCACAGGCTAGTGGTTGAAAAGAAACTGCAGGAGAGCACGGTGTCTATACACCTGCAACTATTCTTCTTTAAATGGCTACATGACAACAGCAGCATCCGGCATCTTGCTTGTCAATATTACTAGATAGTTATGCAGGAATATAGAAGTGCAATTTAGCAATCTGATGGAAAATGACTACACGTCATCTTTTAAAATGCGCCTAAACACAGTGTTATGCCTATGGTAGCAGTCTGTGAAACTGGAAATGCGCAACACTTTTGAGGGAACATATGGAGAAATGTACCTCGGCTCCAAGGCGCTCTCTGTAGGCTATGCTGCACTACTTGCAATATTTTTTATAGTCTCACATACACTTAATGCACTTAGGGAAACTCCTTGTACCTTCAAAGATTGTCGTTATGTTCAGGTTGCGCCCCTATAGCTGTATATTAATCCATTATCACATTTTAAGGACCACAGAAAGGTTAGCAATCAAGTTTTGTAACTTGATCGTATGGAGTTGTAAAAGACTCCATTTCCTTCAGGACAAAAAATTCAACCATTGAACTGCTATGGGAGGAGGGAATTAAGACATGGATGTCTAAAAATCCCTTATATATATTGATTACTACGGAGGCGTCTACCATTTCTACGCAGGTAATTTACATGGTGCTACATTTGCATAATTTAATAGTACTCAAGTGTACTCGATAAAAGGTTGAAAGGCTGATTAGACTCTGGCAAGTCTTGAACCAATAGTCTGCACAGCAAATGTAAGCATAATAGTATCTTGCAAATGTACAACTTTTTCCTGAACACCAAAGCATTCCCATTTTCATTTCTGGTGTTAGCCAAGGCTGTTTAATTTGAGTAAAATTATATATATAAAATGCTCAGTAATATGAGTTTTCAGCTAACCCTGTTCATTCACTGGTCTGTTGTTTTGTTATTCACATTTTTCTTCCACACACTACAGCATGAGGCAATGGGTCTGCCTTCTTTAGCCAGTGGATAAGTTGACGGTGAGTGACGGGATTCAGCTCTTTCACAAGGAAGACAGCACACAAAGTAGTGCGATACAATGCCAGAAACCCATCACTATTACCAATGTGTGCCTTTTGGGACCAAAAACTATTTTACTTCAAGCTATTATTTTTATTTTTGTGATGGCCCAGGAGTTCCCCACCAATAGTACCTTTTTATAAAACCCATAACAAAACAAGCATTGACAAAGTCAAAAAGCTGGTAGCCACCGCCAAACCAATTGATTGTTTGCCAGTGAGGCAAGGTACACAAATGAGTACCTAAATCTCTGGTTTAGAGTGCACCACACTCTTGCCTATAGGATTAGCAAGGCAATTCCAGGCACTCCCGCTTCAAACAAGTACAAGCAAGTAACTTTATTCTCCTACATAGAGACAAAGCTCAAGCCTGCGCTCAGACTGTTCTTGACAACTGGTTAATATTGAAGTAGTGAAGCTGCTCTCCATGAACATTATTAAGTTCAAAGAAGACTGTGGAGGAGGGGTGATTGATCGAGGACAAGTATGTGGTTTTGGTGGCTTACTTTTATGCTCTTTGGTTCTTTGTTTATAACATTTCAGTTTTTACAATGATTTGTTTTCGCCAAAAAGCAGGTATTTAGTGATGCATCCAATCTACTTTAGCCAGCAGGATGCAAGGAAATGTGAGAACAGTTAGTAAATGAAATGCAGCATTCGGACTCACGCATTCTGAGTGCCTAAAGGTTTAGAAAGCTCCCATGAATATTTACTTCATTCGGAGTCTTAGAAACATTAATAGCCGTACACGACCCTGGAACACAAACATGAATTTCCTAAAATATACCAAAATATATTACTTATTTTGCCAGCAGACCAGGGCAACCTATATTGAATAAGGACGGAAACAGGTTTTTACCCCTTGATTTGAGTAAAAGCTTAAAGCAGAAAAGATTACACTAATCACTGCACCTGTACATACAACATAAAACACAGTAATAATAAACTACCTCTTTATGGGTGCTATCCACAGTAAGATATTAATGGACAGATTGAAAAACTGAATAGCCTACTTTAAAACAGTGGAGTAATTTTTTGGTGTTTAAATATGTTCCCCTAGTGGTGTCACAGGACTCTAAATCCTTCCTGTTGGCTGCGATATAGATATGTGTGTCTGCCTTGTATTCGCACGCTTGACATCTCACATAGGTTACATGCTCCCTCTCTACTACTGGCCCAGAGGATGGTTGAGTGAGTTACGTGTTTGACCCTGAAAAATGCAATGACTGAAAAGTCATGATGAGTATTAATGCCAGCACTGCAAACTTAGCCATTGATCCTTCTGAGGTTGGTAAACTGTGTACCATTGAATTGGATTGTACTTATACTAGAACTTCCTAACTGCAGACGTGCTGCATGAAACACTCTATAAAAACAAGTTATTGAGATCGCACCATGTCAGAGTATGCAACCTCCATGGCTGCAGACCTGTTGTGCAAGAAATGATTGAGCTGCAGACCTTAGAGCTCTGAGTTTTGAGCTCAGAGTTATAAGTTCACATGCTTTGGCGATTGGCATGGTATGAACTTTGGTCATTCTGTTCACCATCCATAGGTTTGTATGTGGATCACTTGCCGTGTGCACGGAGGAGCAAGGACATGGGGGCCACTACTCCCAGAATAACACAGCAATTCATTCACCGTTCATCAGAATGCGGAGAGCGAGCAGAACTGACATTCTTCCCATTCAACAGGCCATTCCATGGCACTCGCACAATGCATGTCCAAGAGGATCACATCAGCCCTCATACACACTTCTGTGATTTCACGGCTGCACCGTCAGCATGCACATCACTAGATGAGCTAACAGGAGCTTTCTTACTGGAACAGGGCGCTTCTTTTCTCCTCACTCTCTTGAAAATATCCACATTTAAATTAATAATCAGTGGATAAATTATTGACTGCGTTTACGAAGACAATTTTGCAATCCCTTTTTCTCAATACCACCGACACGCTCATGCTCATTTGGAGTCCTGTGTGAATCCCGTTTTGGAAGCAAAGTGCAGGATGTTGAATGAGATCCAGAGTTTGCAACACTTTTGAAAGGGAAATTATGACCTCCATGGCTGTGCCATGGATGCGAAAGAGCCCTGCTTGGAACAGATGATTCTTACAAATTCATCACCAGGACAGCTTTCTGCTGTGATACGGTGTATGTTTTTATGCAGCACGCACATTTCAACAGCTACACTGATAGGGTTTCTATCATTAGCAGCTCTATGCAGATTTTATTAAAATGGTAGAGAATGTTATTGCACTGCAGTTCTCCAGGTATGTATCACTAGATCAAAATGATTTCAAAAACTGATAGTCAATGTTTTTAGTAATCGAAATAGGAATAAATGTGAAAGCGGGAGGACGGTGACTACATTAAGGGCTAAGCGGGTGCTTCCGCAGCACTAAGCATGCAGGCCAAATACACTTGATTCAAACGGGAGACTTACGATTTTCGAAAAAAACAAAAGTTTTCATTTTGGCTGTCCTGAAATTTCCTCTGCTTCAATAGAAGACCATGGGGCAAACACAGTACCACTGGTTTTTTTTTCATTAAAAAACTCCTCTTTCCTGTTATAAAATGTTGGCATCTACCACCAGGCAGTCTTGTATTGTGCACACATGCCTTTTGTGAGTAAATTAACACACTGCTTTGCGACACTCGAGCGCCCTCCCAGAGTTAGTTTGTAACTTGCCCCACGTGTTTAAAATGCACCTGTTTACTCTCCACGTCCTCCCAGGCTGCTCAGGCCCCATTGGTTTGAATCCGCACGGCGTGCAGTGCCCACGTCTCTGCGCCGTGCAGTCCTGAAGTCTTTCCTCTAACAGCCTGCTCCCCAGAGCTCAGGGCACTTACCGGGATGGTTAATGCGCTGCCTGCGGAAAGGCCCTCCGCCCCGCGTCAGGCCTTTGATTCCCTGAGCTGAGCCTTAAACGGGCGGTAAACGCTCGGAGCTTTGGGGATCATTGCTCAAAGAACACTCCTCGGCGTCGGCCGGGGACTCGGGATGCACGCCTCAGCGTGCGCGCGCGCGAGCGAGCACGCGGCGCCTCACCAGCGACTGATATCTCCGCGCGACTATCTGTTCTCACTGGAGCAGAGGGCGTAGGGGAAGGGAAGCAATCCAGGAGGCGCGAAATAAACACAATGGAACCCCGGGGTTAACAGGCGCGGGTCACACAGCCCGCAATTAGCAGGTGTGCCATGGTGAGCTCCGGTTCACTCTTTAGACACGGTTCTTTTTCGATGCCAGCAGCGGTGTCGGTAGTTTACACCTGCCACGTGCCTCTCTAAATGACCATGGATCGATCATACCACTACGCCTTATTTGTTGTTCGTGCCCCATTGCTGTCTCGGTAGTTCCACGTTTTACAAATACCTTTACATAGACATATTCTCTACAATTGCGTATAATTCTTCATGTATTGCACCATTTAGTTGAATCAAACTGATAAGTATGTGGCATTTTTGGATCTGGAAAGCAAATGCTAAACCTAGGGATGCACAAATTTAACACACTTTTCTCCTTAATTTCTTTTCAAATGTTCACAATATTTATAACATACTAGTGTGCTCCTCCAAAACTAAGGATCACGTCCCGTCCCACTGAATGGGCACGACTGTTGGTGTATGTTATGCCAGAAGTATTCTTCCATTAAAATAACATCGCCAAGTGATTGCCATCAGCGCCTTCTGGTCTTGATTTTGAGGATTTTGGCATAGAACGGAAGCTGGTTTGTGAGTTATAATGTATGTAGCTTTGCACAGCCAATGAGAGGGGAAGTGGTGCATCTGAGGGGAGCTGGGTTCCATCCGGGCCCTGGTATGTGCCCAATTTAAACTCCTCTGAGGTGAGGATTCATAGTTCCTCTTGAGCTGAGGGTGAATTTCTAAGGTGGCTACCCATCCTGTCTCTTAACTCTCAGGCAACACAAGTAGTGGACGTTGAACACTCCATGAAGGATGTGTCTGAAATCACACTGTGGTGTAAATGTCATTTTAATAAATTCCCTAATACAATTGCAAGGTTTGGGGAGAGTAAGAAGATGGATGTGTCCGCTGGCTGATGCGCTTGTGAAGAGTTAGGCGGGGCTGACGGATCAGTCGGTAGGTGGCAATGGGGCAGGGAGGTGTCGGCGTCTGTAATGGAGAAATGTCAGCAGGAAAGATTGCTCTATCATGGCCATGGCTTGCCAGCGCCTTATAAATCTGAGATTCTCCTTTCCCGCCTCGGAGATGAGATACTCTTTCTCCCGCCTTGCACAGTAAGTTGGACATAGCTAAGAAGGCGAAATGAAACCAGTCCCTGGGAAAGTTATCGTTCCAGTATAAATCTTATATTGCACAGATGATGCAGCTTGAGAAATACTGTGGCGCACGGAGATGTTCGTATCATAAGAGAACGCATCTGTAGATTGGTTTCTTACTTTAGGGAGATTGTTTAATATTATGAAGCAATAGGAAAGGTCTTCACTAAACTGAAGTACAGAGATGTTTCATTTAGACTCACTCTCATTGTATCTGTCTGTGCTGGAGCACGGACATACCATTTGCCAAGCAGTCTGCCCCTGCTGTTAAGGCATGTACCGTGGCAGAGCAGGTGAAAGCCCAGGCACTTGTAGCGAGGGTGGCACATTGCCCAGATAAACCTAAATAGCTGCCTCTGCACTAGAGGTGTGAACATAGTGTCACTATGCTTAGAACAACAGACAGCCTTGTAACTGCCCTGCCTGCTCAAAAGGAGCGGATCGAACAAAACCACCATGCAACAGTATGTGTAAGATATTTCTATACAGTGAACCTAGCCAAAAGGCAGTGAAGCTCTGTTTGTGGTCACTGCATAGGGTTTTATGTGAAAACCTCTGACGATGAGTTTAGGTCTCGTTTCACCCAATTTGAAGGATTTAGCTGCATCCCCAGCGTCAAAATGCTTGAAAATGTAATTCCGGATGTCGGCTGAACTGAAGGTGAGATCAATTTGCTTGACGACCAAAAGTTCAATTGACATAGAAACATACTGCAACATTACCAAACATGCAACAGCTTAGAAATGTAAGAGCTTTATTTTGATGTGTTCGATTCTTCATTACCAGTCGGGGCTTCGGTAGTTTGGGGGTAATGTGAAGGGTACTTCCTCTGGGACACCAGTCTACTGTGAGTAACATGAGGGTGAATCACACAAACATGTTCAATATAGAGGGGAGAAATTGGCATCGAAGCTACTCCAGGAAAAGAGACATGACTTGATTGTAGCTTTTGGGAGAAGGCATGACATTGACTGATAGGTCAATAATAAAACTATACTGAAGAACCGCTCAAGGAAATATGTGACGGTCATGGATATCCATAAGTACTTTAACTGTGTCATACTTACACAGAATGTGCACACCTGTAGGTATAGCTCTGAGCTACCTTTAGTCTCTTATTCTCTCCCATATTGCAGACTTACTCATGCAGAAATGACCAAGGAACCTGCCTTTTCATATTTGTGTTAATAAAAGTCTGCAAATTATGTTTCTATGAATCTGTATTTTTTTTCTATTGGAAATTATGCCTTTTGTGTACGAAAGTGCCACTTTGGTGTGTAAAAGGTTTACTAAGGGTGTCCAGCATAGGCGGAGGAGGCCCAGTTGTATGACTTTAGTATCCGCATAAGATAAAATTGCATAGAATGAATCTAAATTGAACTGATTTACATAGCTGGTGGCTATCACTAACATCTTCGTGGATCCAGCCCTCATGGACCTACATTGGACACCTCTGTCCCAAGCAACGGACCACAGTTTTCACAAATGAAAGAGCATAACTGTGCCACTGTGTGCAATGACTCCGGGAACAAACACTCCCACATAATCTTAATAAAACACGTTTGCTGGGAGTTTGCAGTAGGCAGACATGACTAGGATGCAGATTGGTTCGAACATGCGTTCATTTTGCATCTAAATAGCCCGTGCGATGAAACACTGCAGCAGGAAGGTTTCAGATACAGGATGCTGGTGACACACAGACTACAGGCTGACTATCAAGTGGATTTACGAATAAATAGAAGCAGATTTTTCTGTCAAAAATTAAGCTGCAGCATTCTTCGGTTAACATCAAAATCCAATCTAGAATAGTTTTAGCCATTTCGTTCAGGTGACATCTATATTTAAATATAATTTCCTTTCCCTGTTCTGGCATGGCTGTTAATTACTTACTCAATGTAGTTCAACGTTTAGTTAATAAATATGTCAGGCTTTCACCATGGTGTTCTTTTTGCAGAGTTGTGAATTTGCAATTAGTTTTAGATTTACAACACGGTGACAGACAGTGCTGTATAAATAGAGGTTAAACACACAATTTACATATTAATTTCATGATTCATTTATTCAATGATTTATGTGGATAAAGATTGTATTTAATCTCGTCGCTGTAGTTGTTTCAGGCATGGCGAGCAGAATGCCGATACAGGCGCAAGAAGTAATGATGTCTGCATTGAACAGCAGAAGGGGTTGGGGGTGGGAAAGAGTGGAAAACCTAATGATTCATTAGCCTTAATACATTAGGAAGACAAATGAAAAGCAATAATCCTTTTTTATTTCAAAGAGAGGACATTCATACACCTGAAAGCATTTCTAGCTCTTTGCTCTGTAAATCCCATGACTTGGCGGAACCTGCTCTCCGCGGGTGGTTCGAGAGATCAACCCAACCTGTGCAAAATGTGATAGTAAATGCAGATTTTCAACATCTGACAGTGGTGAAATGAGGACCAAAAATGGTACAGTGACAGCTTAAGTGCTCATATCCCAACAAAACCATTTCAGTATTGGTAAAGGCGTGATAGACTGGACACACCATACCAAAATTATAACATAATTAATAAAAGTGTTTTTTGGGAAGTAAGTACCTACCTTTAGGCAGCCTTGAGAAACGTCCTCATTTCCAAACCCATGCGTGTATTTCTTCACAAGACGTTGCAGTCTGATTCAAATTCTCCTTTAAGACCTGAGGATTACAGAAACTGATGGAACAACTGCAGGAAAGCTTGTTTGATGTCGGTCCAAGGTCCCCATCTGTCAGTCGCTGTGTGCATGTGAAGGTATTTCACGCATGCGCACTGACATTTTTACTCTTCACGTTTTCCAGAAGTAGGACAAGGCTTACAAACACTTCCCACAAATATTTTAGCACTGGAGCTAGAATAGTAAGTAACCCCCTTCTTGAATATTTGGAATTATTTCTATGATTCGCCGATGAGTTTCAGGGGAAGTATAGAAATACAAACAGGGTTGTGTGGAGTGAAAGGGTAAAGCAGATGGTTAGAAAAGATCTGCAGCTCACAAGTTCAAATCCCATGAAGGCTGACTCTTTTCCATCCCGCATAAACTGATAGACTGAGTAACATTACATTTGCTAATAGTAGAATCTTGTGTATATATAAGCACCTAGAAACACAAATGTGTGGCCTAAAGCACTATTTAAAAAGAAGTTATTACTGTGAGAAAAATTGAAATTTAGATGGAAAGGTAGTCAGAAATCAAATCCACCAAAGGAACAAGATTCACACAATAGAAATGAGAGCAGCGATAGGGCTTCCTTCACCACCTCACCCGCAGCACCGTCAGCTTGTCTCTTCTATCTCCGGCATCATGCAGAGAGGACGCTTCAGCACTAGCAGCATGGGTGGATCCAGGCAGATCTGGGTGGGCAGCGGGCCGGCCCTGCACTCCAGCTACAACAGCGCCTCCAGCCTCAGCAGCATGGCCATGGTCAGCAGGAGGTGCACCACCCTGGTCAGCAACGGCCGCTCCGGCGGTGCTGGCTTCGGCGGGCTGGCTTTGGCGGTGGTTTTGGGGCTGGAGGCGGGTATGGTGCTGGTTGCGGTGGTGGAGCCGGGGCGCTGGGGATCCAGGAAGTGAGCATCAACCAGAGCCTCCTGACCCCCCTGAACCTGCAAATTGACCCCGCCATCTCGACTGTGAGGAAGGAGGAACGAGAACAGATCAAAAGCCTCAACAACAAGTTTGCATCCTTCATCAACAAGGTAAGGTTCCTGGAGCAGAAAAACAAGGTGCTTGAGACCAAGTGGGAGCTGCTGCAGAACCAGAAATCAGCCAAAACCAGTTACATTGGCCCGCTTTTTGAGGCCTACATCAACAACCTTCGGCGACAACTAGATACGCCGACCAATGACAAGGGCCTCTTGGATGGGGAGTTCCGTAACATGCAAGATATGGTGGAGGATTTCAAGAGCAACTATGAAGATGAAATCAACAAGCGCACAGCAGCAGAAAATGAGTTTGTGGTGCTGAAGAAGGATGTAGATGCTGCCTACATGAACAAAGTGGAACTGGAGACCAAGGTGGATGCTCTGACTGATGAAATCAACTTCTTGAGAGCCCTCTTTGAGGCGGAGCTTGCTGAAATGCAGATACAGGTTTCAGACACTTCTGTGGTCCTCAGCATGGACAACAACTGATCCTTGGACCAGAACAGCATAATTACCGAGGTCAAGGCACAGTACGAGGATATTGCCAACAGGAGCCGGGCCGAAGCTGAGGGTCTTTACCAATCCAAGTACCAAGAGCTGCAGGAGACTGCCGGTGAGCATGGAGATGACCTTCGCTCCACCAAGAACGAGATCTCCGAGCTCAACCGCATGATCCAGAGGCTGCAGGTAGAAATCGAAAATGTCAAGAACCAGCGTGCCAAGTTGGAAGCATCAATTGCAGAAGCTGAGGAGCTGGGTGAGCTTGCGCTGAAGGATGCAAGGGAAAAGCTGGCCGAACTGGAGGCTGCTCTTCTTAAGGCCAAACAGGACATGGCTCAACAGGAGCGCGAGTACCAGGAGCTGATGAACATCAAGCTGGCCCTGGACATTGAGATTGCCACCTACAGGAAACTCTTGGAGGGAGAGGAGAGCAGATTGAATAACGATTCCATGAGCAAAGTTAGCATGTCTGTTGTAAACTCAAGCGCTGGTGGTGGTAGCGGCTACGGCAGCGGGTACGGAAGTGGCGGCGGAAGTGGCTATGGCAGGGGCTTCGGCTTGAGCTCGTCTATGGGCAGCAGTGCACCTAACTTTGGGAGCCCTGGTAACTACAGAAGCGGAGGCCTTGTTCAAACCTACGCCGTAACAACCTCATCATCCAAAAGCATCAGGAAATAAGTTTCACTCGACAAATAACCTGCTGTCCAAACCTGAAGACTCTCCGCCCCTGCCTTTCGACAGCACAGCTAGAAACCACATCACCTCCCCTGTCACCTAAATTGCCTGGCACATTGTTCTTTGACACACCAGGTCAACTTAAGCCCATGATTGGAAAGATTTTCTTCTAGTGGCTCAGACACCTTTAATACTGAGGAGTAACGTCAGGCAAGCAAGGGCTTTCACAACGAAACAGAGTTTCTTTGTGACTGATGAAAGGGGTACTGGTGCCTGCTTTGCAACACTGGCTACAGGGGTGTGCCAATTAGGCCGAAGCACGTCCATGTGTGGGTGATTGCACTGGGAAGAGATTGCTTTTGAAAACTCATTTTACAGCAGCCATTTGCTGTTGGGTTGTCATCATAGTTGTAGCTTTGCTTGCAGTGTGATGAGAAAAGCCACCTGACACCTCAAGTGCCAATGCCAACCCGCCCCACAATGCAGGCACAGCTACCTACGTGTATTAAGGAAAAGCTAGTCCCAAGGCACAGGTTGTATTAAGTGCCAGACCCCAGGGAGACTGGCCCCTACCGGACATGCATAGGGCCCTGGCCACACAGAATAACGTGATTGGTTGTTGAAGCTGTCAAAAGGCATTTCTCCTTCCTGAATCCTGCCCCAAACTGTTCAGCTCCCTGCTTTTTTCTCGTTATCTTTTGTCTCTTTTTGTCTGCCCTCCTACCCTCTATCCAGAAATCTGTAGTGTCTTTGGAAGCTCTTGTGGGTTGGAAAGCATAATAATACTTATTATGCCCCTACTTCTGTGCCCCTGAGGCTGTTTCCCTGTCTCATGTGATTTAGGACTCCGAGTGGGATACCGGTGTCTGCTCGGGGTTCCCTGATGCCCTGGTTTATCTTCAATGGCTCAGACACCTTCTGGCTTCAGAGAACCTCCAGTCTTGCCATTCACACCATTCCTGTGAGAGAAAGGCGAAGACCTGATGTGAACACATTGGTATGCAGTGGGGCAAGCGGAATGGTGCTAAATCGAATTGTCTTTTATATATGGACCAGTTGATTGGCATCACTTTAGTAATACATTTATAAATCGCAGCTACAATTTAGCTCCCAGTTACAACGAGCAACGTGCTAGTCAGCACATTGAAGACCCAGGAAGAAAGAAAATGGCTACGCATAAGATGCCACATGCCCTTTGTGCCCAAAGTGCTGGTGCAGAAAGGGCCCCTTTACAGACCTCTCTCTCGCCACAAAATTGCTGTCTTGTTTTAGCAAGTGTTAATGGTGCTGCATGCCTAATGTGGCGGGTTTCCCCTTCTCATTTTTATGTGGGGTTTTGTTTGCATAGAGGCTCTGAAATAAATGTCACCCTTTCTGTCCCAAAAAAAAAGAAAAGAAATGAGAGCAGCTCCTTAGGTGCTTAAATCAGGCTCCAGCACTAACAGAGTAAGCCCTGTTTGCAGTGTATCCATGCTATTTAATAAAAAAATCTTCTATATTTTGAAACATTTATACCATAACAGTTAAAAGCACAACATTGAAGGGAATACGTGAAGGAGGAGTTAGGAGGTTTAACTCGCTGTGTCTTTATTTCTTCTTCTTTAAAGGGTGCTCTCTGCATTACATCCCTTTACACCACTACTGCTTCCCTGTGGCTTTCTGCTTTTCCTCCTCTGGTTCCCCATTGCGCCACACTGTGTCTTTCTACTGTTTATTGGTATAGAGCTTGTCATGCTAGTGCTCTTGTCCCTTTACACGATTGTGGCATTTCTTTGGATTGTGGGACAGACAGGGGCTTAGGAGGCAGTCATAGGAACTGACATTTGCTACTCTTGTCCCAGGCCCACATATGCTGGTGCACTTCAAGTAAATAATCAAGGTGCTTCATTTGGGCACTTGATGCTCGGGGGTAGCAAAGGTGAGCAGGCAAGGCTACTCTGAGAGGTGGTTGTGGTGAAAAACTCAGATACAGCATCCCCTCTTAAACAAGACAACACACACCTGATGTCCAGTTCAAGAGACCTTCTCTGTGAAAGAATGGTATTTCTTTAGAGACAAGTAAATGAAAGCAGTTCATTTAAAAGAAACAATGTCTGAGATTGAGATACAACTTGGAACATGTTATAACAATATGTTTGCAAGGCACTAGGGATTTATAAAATGGGGCCTTATGGCAAAAGGTGTGTTATGGAAGGACAATTGTGGTGTTTATTTGCTTACAGTCAATGAAAGCAATAGAGGTGCCAGCCACTGAGAAACAATTTAGTAGGTTGGATGTAATCTGCCGCTCTCTATACCACTTTCTTGATAACCTTCTGTGCAAGAAGGTAATAGTGAGCATATTACACTCCCAAATGAATCATACAGTTTCTCACAATATAGAAACAACAATTATTAAAAAAAGGTCTAACTGCCATCTTTGTCCTGCAAGTTAATGATTAATTGTTAATTCTTTTGATGCTGAACAACTATTGTGTTCATGTACTACTGTTCCCTGGGTACATGGTGTAAAAAAACTTAGTGGGATTGAGTCCCTTTGACTGTGCTTCCCACAAAAACAAAAAACATGCAAAATACCCACACCCCAAAAAGAAACAGAGTCCCATCCAAATGCAAAAAAAGTAGTTCAGAGTTCTAAAGAAAAACTCTCAAAATGCTTGTCCTCCAAATGTACTGGGCAACTGAGAGTTCTATTTGCAAGGATTCATGTGAACTCGGTACAGTAATAGAAATTGTGAGGGAGTGGTCAGTTAGGAATGTAATTAGTTTCCCCTAATGTCAACATTATTGACTTATTATTAACGCTTCCCTTTCAACAAATTACTATTAATTGGAAAGACTTTTTGAAGATTTCATACAGAGCTTGGTGGTACACAGTATGCCATAATCATAAATTGGACACTTCTTTTGTATACCCACCTCAAATGGCTATAAAACGTGTCAATTTGTGGTCGCCTGTTATAACATTCATTAACAAGAGTGCCAAAACATGTTCTCTGCCAAAAACATTTCAGCAGGAGGTTCCCAAACCATCCTGATTTCCCTAATAGTTCCATAAGTTTCTGTCATATTTTTTAATTTGTTTTTCTTTTTTATATAATGCATATATGATTCATTTAATGTATACCACTTTTCTTTTATATTTCACCTTTTATTATCGTCCGATTCCTTTATTTCTATATAACGTGGCTGGATTATAACATTGTACATTTTATAGCATATACTCTGTATGGACACCTTGATTTTCTTCAATTAAATTATTTGAACTTTTTTAAAAAAAGGAATGTAATTAGTACAAGGTTCTTGCAGGTGGGCTGGGTGCAAGCTATAGACCCATAACAAAGTCCCCTCTGTACCAGACTTTAGGATCCCGTATCTTGTTATCAACTTTCTCTCGATTTTGAAAAGTTTGTTCAAGTAAGTGAAGTATGAGCGAGACCACTGGGCTGCATTCAATTAGGGATTTTTCTTTTGTTTGTTGTGACTGAAAAGCAGGTTCACTCTCATGGTGAAGGTAAAGATCAGTTCAGCAATAGCATTCCATGTTTCCTTTAGCAAAGCCGGTTATGAAAAAAATATGTATGTACACATTAAAGTTTTTCAACAATACTCTTTTGCAGGTATCAAAATGCACCAGAATTTTCTGAACTAGAGGAAAGTTTTATAGAATAATATTATTATCAACCATAATTGCTTGCCTAATTAATGCCAAGGAAATCAGTGGTGACTATACTCAAGCTCACCTGCTGTCATATGTGACAAACCTACAAACCACTGCAGCAATAATCAACATATAAATACTACCCACACTAGCACTCTCAAGGAAGATGGTCACCAGCTACATCAGTTCTGCACCAAACCAGACTTTATCTGAATAGCAGGTAGATGACATCTGAGAGACATAGAGTGCAAACCTTCCAGCCTCATTAAGAAATAATGAGTTATTTTGAGCAGGTGTATTCAGAATTGGAAATTCATACAAATCTATTGGCATATACTTGAGTGAACGAGAAATGTAGGCTAGTTTCATGCTTCGCAAAAATATCATTAAGAGTTTTTCATCTTCCTTCACAATATTTTGTGAAAAAACTTTAAGGGCATCATCTCGCTATCAACACATCTCAAGTAATCTTGCTACACTAACACTTTAAATGACTTGAGAAGGATGGACAGATGGAACAGATTTTATAAAAATGTGTCTGCTTTCTAAGTAAATCTAAACACAGAAGCTCTTCTGTTTAGTCAATAAAATGTAAGTCTTATAAGATGTCCTTCTGCAGGGAAATGCTCTGCCATAATGTAGACACGAGGCAGATGGTTGAAGTAGATGACAGGCTGTCCAAAAGAGAACCTGTTGCATTTGCTTATGTCTATGTGAATTTTACAATTCATAATTTCAATTTCCTTCAGTTGCAAATATTTTTGCGTCTGGAACTCATTTCAGTTTGTACCAGATGATCCTGTTCAGTTGGGGTATGCTCCTTATCAACGGAAACTTGGTCTTGAGTAAATTAGTTCCCATATGTGATTAGGCATTTATTTAGTTTAAATTGTGTGCGTTCATGATAAATTGATGTCATACTAGCAGTGAATAACTCTTCACCACTTTGATAATTCTGCACCCCTTTGATCACCAGGATGATCCTTTCGCAGCATGGCCTCCTCAGCACACTAATGCCTACCCATTGCCTCTTACTATCCGAATGCTTTATGCCTCATTTCACCACCCTAACGCACCACACTCTGAGGCACCCTGATGAGCCTCGCTCTCTTTCAGCATTCAGGTGCCTTACTAACCTTGTGTTCTCCACCACAAACCCCTTGATACACCTCCTCTGTTCTGACCCTGACAATTCTGCCAGACTCTACCTCCTGAGTACTCTGATATTTTTTGTCCCTCTTTCAGAATCCATGATGTTCCCTTATGACGAGTCTTAACCTGATACTCTCCACTAAGAATAAGCAAACAGATGTGGCCTCCCACTTTTAGGCACCATGATGATCCCACGCCTGCCTCCAGCATCTGGTGTCCCCGGAGTGCGGTAGGCATTCTCATACTCACTCCAGTCCCTTAATCACTTCCCTTTTCCCTCCCGTAGTCTAATGCCCCCACAACTAACACACTTTAATTCCTTCTCCCGCTCCACTTAATCTCTCAGCAGCTTAATATTTCATTTTCCAGTTTAGTTTCTTAATGACCCTATCCTCTTTTAGCCTCTTGATGCTCCTCAACCAACTTTACTGGCCGCGTTTCATCCCATTGAGAGCACAATCAACCAGCCCCTTCCTTATGCAGCATGATGCACTCCAAGCTGATCCCTAGAAAAATCAAAATATTCCACCACTTTTCAGCACCCTGATAATGCCTACACACCTTTAGAACGCTGACGTCACTACCCCATTATCACTCTCCATTCTACACCCAATGCCCACACTCATCCTCAGCATTTTGATGCACACTGGCCTCCCTTGAGCATTCTTATGCCTAAGCTGTCCACCTTCAGGCTTAGTGTGCTTCCACCCCACCATCATCCTACTGCTTATCATTCCCTTAAGCTGCCAATACCTTATCGCCTTTAGCACTCGGGACACCTCCTAATTCCCTTCACCGTCTTTAGACATACTCCTTTTTTCCGAAACTTGAACCCGCTCTACCACGTCCAGTACTCTGACTGACACCACCAAGCTCCTGACATCCTGAAGCCTTCCCACCCCAGTCAGCATCCTGACACACCATTATCATTTTGGCATTGTGATACACATGTCCATCTTAAGCATCCTGAAGTTCCATTCCTTCATTGCACTGATGCTTTACTACCCATGAATTACGCCCTGATGCATCCGCACCCACTATCAGCACCCACACATTCTACAGGCATTTGTCCCAGATTACCAAAGAATTCTATTAAATGTAAACCACATCATATCGGGGCCACAGTCCACCACCAAGGAGCTAGAACTTCTTGTTGGCATGCAGTGGCGTTCAGGGCCCAGAGTATTGGTGACACGCCTCCAGCCAAGCTATATTCCATTTTGTAATTTAGACCATATGAAAACAGTGATATGAGTCTCTGTGGCAAAATATGTTGGGCGGTTCTCGTTTTGCTGAGGTTTGAATACTTGCAAAGTTATATTCAGAAGACAATCAGTTCTCAATTCATACCATGTGAAGAGTTTGTAGTTCATTCCATCCTGCTGTCTTTGTAGTCTCTCTCTAATAATAATAGGTCTGCATGAGGTACTCACACCCAGGGTCGGATTGGGATCACAATTTGGCCCGGGCACTGACGGAAAAAAGTGGCCCACATTTAAGGGTTGTGGCTCACATTTAAGGGATGTGGCTCACATTTAAGGGGCGTGATCCACATTCAAGGGGCGTGCCCTTTTGTAATACCAGTCGGGAGCCCCGGCTCCCGACTGGTATTACGGTGCTTCTGTCATTGCATCCAGATATGTAAAACAAGTAACTTTACACCTACAAGCAGCCAGGACTATTGGCTTTGTCAATGGTTGTTAGTTGCATAAGAAAAATTAAACACCATTTGCACAGACAAGGAATGAAAGTAGGAGGATACTGTTCTTGTGCAGGACACAGGGCCAATGTGACAATGGCCTACATGCTGAGCAACTAAAAAAACTGCAAGGCCCCTTTCTGTCAAAATTATTCGAGCCCTCCAGCGCAGGAGCACCTGAATAGCAGCGAAGCTCCTGCTATTACTAACCTACTTCGCCCTCCCCAGACCTTCAGCTGAGGAGCACATGAACAGAGGTAAGGCCCCTGCAATTAGTAAATTAATCAGCCCTCCCCATCCCACCAGGCCTCAGGGCAATGTCCTGGCAGGGGAGCACAAAACACAGCTGAAGGGCCATCCATGTTAGCCAGGGGGAGGCTGAGGTGAAGATGGTGCGAGTTCCAAACATCACCTGGCCCCCACAGCCAGAACCATCCTTCCTCGCCTGCTATGCCCTGAATGTGAAGGGCCCTGGGTGAGGTGTTAAGAGACTAACACTGTTTCTGGGCTGCGTGGGCCCCAGGGGGCCGAGGTGAAAATGGCTCAAAGGTCTGAGCAAAAGCTGGCCCCCAGGGAGGCCGATTCTTGCAAACAATCAGCCCTCCCACCCTCAGTGTGATTTCTTGGCAGGGCAGGGGTGAAGGAGAGGCCACAGCTGATGATTCCTGTAGGGCCCCACAGCAGGCTGCTTTCATTTCTCTGTCTCCGTGCCCTCTGTGGGCAGGTTTTTTTCTCCTCTGTCCCAGTCCACTCTCTGTGGACTGGGACAGGGATGAAAAAACCGGCCCACAGAGGGCACTGAGACACCGGCCCTTCGGCCGATGCCCGAATGCCTGCACTGCCAATCCGCCCCTGATGTCACACCTCATAGGGGAGAGTGCGGAATCTGAATGATTCCGTTTGACTTGCCTAGCATACTGTACTGATTGGCTTATCCTGTAATAACACAATAAGAATGGGAAATAGATGTAAGGAATTCCGCGCACACCGCATACTAAAGATTACATGTCATAGAGCTTCAGTGCTGAGAAATGGAAACAAAACTTTTTGTTTTTTGGTTTCTACTTACCTGCTGGGGAATTGAGTAGTGCATGTGCTCTCGCACACTAAATAAGTTGATTACTGAGGTAGGCACAAAACATACTTACAGACCATTCTTAATTTGATCTTAAAATGTAGTCTAAAACCCAAAAGATCAGATGTAATTTTTGAAACATAGAAATGAGCTGGCACTGCTGTTTATCAATAATGTGTGCGCATGTTTGCGTGTGTGTGTGGTGTGTGTCGAACCCGAATCTTCCACTAAAATGCAGCAGCATAGAGAATTATTTTGTAAGGACAAAGCAGGAAAGTGGTGAAAGTCATAAAGATAATTGTGGTAAATGGATGCTGGATATGCAAAAAATTGTGAGCTAAAAGGCATGAGACTTGGTTTAGAGCAGCATATCCGTGAAGCAGGGCCACAGGCGTGATGCTGTTTTGCTGTGCTAACATCTTTCGCTGGCCACTGTATTTCTAAACGTTTCGTAAAGGTGAAACCCCTGCAGTTGTTTTTAAATCATGCCAATGTTTAACATATATTACTGGTTTGAGGTGCTTAAAATTGCATCCTTCGCACTTAATTTTCCAAAACGATTTGGCTAGCTAGTAACATTCAAATGTTACTGCGGTAGAACTCACACTGATATAGTAGCCATCATGCCTTTAAATCTTAGTAAATTCTGCCCAGTATCACTACCCCAATGTGCTTAAAATATTGGGGTTTTCCTTTAGGTTATTTGGAAAAAAATCTATAAAATAATGTTAACATTTTATAATGTTTCATTTGGGTACACATAGCCGTCAGAAGTGGAGAGAAAAGTAAAACAGGAACGCTCTTACTTATGCGCCTTGTCTGTTCGTCGGATAATCATCAGGGTGAGTGTGTGGCAGTAGACAAATATGTGGAAAAGTTGCGTTTGTATAGATTTGTTTGTGTAGTGTGCTGCTGGAAATTGTTGTTTACCTCCCAAAATACTCCATCTGCTGAATGATTGCAGAAACCCTGCCATGCATAGATGTACGCATTTTATGAATGGGGCCATTAGTGTGCACTCGGTGACCTTGTGAAATGAGCAAAAAACAAAAAAAGGGAATCTTCCATCCAAGCAAATGATTCATTAAGGCCAGTTCCCAGTGTTTACAGCCCGGATCCACCCCCGGCTGTGTGTGCTCAGCCACAGTCAGCGAGGGAGATTTAATATACATAACTAGTTTGTTTAAATCTGCCGAAACTACGGGTTAGATCCCTCCTCAAGTGCTTAAACTATAACTGTATTAGGGCGCTGACTGCAGGGAGCAGGTGTCAGGTCATATTTAAACGACATTCTCCACAAAATAAACATTCGGCTGCCCTGTCACTTGGCGAGAGAATAATCTTCTGAGAAAAATCCTATTCATTTTAAAGCGCCGGTGACATTTGTTCTTCAGGAATTATTCGCAGTTTGTCTCTGGCGCTGGAGCCTTTTATCAGCCCAGCAGTTGAAATACACTGTAAAAATGGTAATTGCGTATTTTATCAAACGCTTCCAACAAAACGGACTTCGCAAGCCGTAAATGAAGATTAAAACCATTGTTGGCAGAGACATACAAATTGGAGTGATTTATTATCCGCAGCATCAATGTGGCATTGCTTGGAAATAAAATGAAAAATAAAGAGACAAACAACAAAACAAACAGGCGAGGACAAAAAAAGGAGAACACGGAGCGCAGCCAAGCCGCGGAAGGTAAATACAGGCTTTAATTGTTTGAGCTGGAGGATCGGCGAGGGGAAGACGGGGGAGAAAACAGCGCAATAATAGGACAGCTGTTGCGAGGCTTTGTGCGCGGGAAGGAGACGGTGATAAAGAAACCGTTGAAACGCGGGAGGGCTCTGAATGTCTTCCCCGGCAGCCCTTATTAGCGGAGGAGGACTGTGCATAAGGCATGGGGCACTTTGGAATAAAGCGCTTTGCAGTGTTCGCCAGCAAGCGGCCAGTGCCCGCGAACCTCACACGGTCTGTGTTGCCTTTGAGCTCCTGCGACACTTCCAGCGCATCATGCACGCGCCCTGGAGGGCTTGTTACCTGACGCACAACGATTTTCTCTACAGCATGTAAGATGTCCGTCTGCTCCCAAGACCTGCCACAGACAAATTTTGCGGTACCCCGAGGGGACGATTCACAAAAAGATGTGGCAAGCTGCACCCTCAGGTGTTTTAGAGCACGCGCGGGTGCTTAATAGAAGGAATTCACAAGTGTTTTCAGTAGGATCGCAGGAAACTGAATACAGTTGCAACTTTCCAGGTGTACTCCTGGAAATCTTTGGTGAATTTTGTCCAGCTACTCCAGAAAGTGCTTTCTGCACGCATAATGGACCATCCATACCACTGTGCGTGGGAAAATACCGTTGTATTTGGCAATAGCACTTCCACCTCCCCCACCCCCACCCCGGGAGAAAATACCATCCTTTACATCCTTATATATTCCGTGGGTGTTCGCTTCCCATTCCCATCCAGGAAAGGCATTATTAGATAATGGTGGGATTCTATTGCACCTGAGTGAATCGATTTACAGGTGCAAGTTCACATCCTGTAACTTCCTTCAAGGTATTTGCACATGTACATTGAACCTGAAGTCACAAGTTGGGGTTGTGAATCTGACCCATGGAGCTTTGCTCTGCAGCAAATCTGGAGATGCTGGTATCATTCTTGAGATGCTCTTGTGTAAATGGTGCATTTTCTAGATGTTATCAAGTGCATCTTAAGATGCCCCCAGTACCTCCACATTTGTGTGTGTAAATATTTTGATAAATATAGTGTAGGATGACTGGTGTAATTCTGAGATGCTCTGAGCACAGTTCAACCAATAGAGACTTCATACACTCTTTTAATGAATGAGGCCCAAGATTGTTCGTTTATGGTATGCTGGCAAAACAAACCATCCCACCACAACTCCCAGCTAGTATTATCTGTTGTAGGAAAAAGCTGAAAGTCAAAATAATTAAAGAAAACAAAAAAAAAACATAAGTCCTTGAGGTTGATTTACATATAGAACACACTGTCCTTGTCTCCGCAGCAGCGCATCCTCATTGGGTGCACCTGGCACAGACTGGGTCAGTATGTCTGATTATGCAGAAGAAGAGCACTGTCCCCTGTGCTGATATGAAACTTGGCCTACAATGGGGACAGAGCAGCACCGACACACAGACTGGTGGGATGAAACCACTGGTATGCATTTTAATGCAAAGATGTTGGCTCGAGAAGAAAGAGTGAACAGGAATCGTCCTGCAGACATACACACAATTAATGTTTCTCCCTTGAGCTTGCTTACCTCTCCAGTGCTGCTGGTAATACAGCGCGGGCACAATAGCAAAGATGCTCCCTCATTTGTATTGCTATGCCTCTATACAAATGAGGGACCGCCTCCTAGAAATCATGTGAGTGCAACATGCGTGTCTATGTGATCTATATTACTGAAAGAGCTGTGGTCCCTTCTGTAATCCCAAAATGCCATGGAGGTGCAAAACACAGTTGCAAATGCCATTGCTCCCACATGGCACTTCCATAATTGCCCCCCTAGGGCCCTTTTACAATATTGTTTTATATGCATTGCAATGTACTGAAATTATACAGTATCCCATAAGCTTGTGGATGTTTATGTGCCTTTGGTTGTGCAGTGCAGACTCCCTTAGTTAAGTAAATGCATACTTAGACATCGTAGAACACCATACGTCTAGGAAGGCTGAAAGTAGGTATAGGGTCATGGGTTAATGGGGACAGAGCATAGAAGTAGTCATATTTTTTAGACCATTCAAGGTTTCCGTATTATGACTTTATAAAGATGTCCCTTTCCCACATGTATTCGGCTTATAAACTACATTCGTTTATAATCATTGCAATACAATATACATTGATTAAAGACAGTTTATGCTGTTTTAAAGTTCCAGTACAAACAACCATTAACACATGCTTTTTATAAGAAGTGACCGCTACACAAAAGTAAAAATACAGATTGAACTGTCAATTGTTGATTGGCTAGTCTGCCCTGAAAGCACAGAACTGATGCATTTTCCACTTTTAGAAAGATTGTAGACATTTTCAACCTAGTAGATTTTACAGTTTCCAATGCAGGTTGACCATATGTCAAGTAATTAAGGGCCAGTGGTGAAGGACTGGGTTCTTTTGGACCCAGCGGTGCCAGGGCACAACACCTGAAACCTTCGTGGGTAACCTGTTCCGGCGTACAAGTCACAGAGACACGGGACACTTCCTTCGGCGTCAAAGAGTCAAGGTTTATTTACTGCAGGGAACACAGAAATCACGGCAAGTACAACGCGTGCTACTTGTGGAGACTGCTTCAAATTGGTTATGTGGATCGCTCCTTTTATACAGTTTTTACCCATAGGCTAACATTAAACACAAAGGTTTACAACTCAGTTCCCACATCTAGCTCCCAGAGGGGTCGCTTTGGTCGCTTTGAAACACATAAGGTCCGGAACATAAGTGCGGAAACATTTGGCGGTTCCCAACTGTAAAAACCCATCTTCCCACCATTAGCAAATTCCAATCAGCAATCAAGTAGATCGAAACAGGAACGAAGACAGGTGCAGAGGAAGACGGAGACAGTGGGGAGATCGGAAAGGGTGTAAAAGGGGAGGTGTCGGGAAACACGAGATACAGGCATCAAAGGGACGTGCCTAATGAGATGCACGGCTGAGACAATAAGTCCGTGCGGCAAGATGAGCCTCGAGCGGCGCCACCTGCCTTACAGTAGCAACCCCCTCGTCATAAAGACACTTTCAAAGAACATGTGTCTTCCGCAAATATCTTGGGAGTCCCAGGGTCGCAAAGCGGACAGCGTCCGTTCGCTGACTACTTGAGGGCAAGAGACAAAATGGATGCCGTATCTAAGATGGAACCCGTGGGTACAGATGAAAAGCCCACGTAACAAACGAACGGTTTAAGTTAGCACAGCGAAACTGCGCACACTTACTAAACTCGTCATTTGCGGTTCATAGATACCAGACTCGACCACATTCGTACGAGTCGGAAACACCACTTACAATTGTCACGGAACCTCAGACGCTCCTTTTGCCCTCATGTAGGCAAGCACTAGTCGGAATCATATTCGATATTCATCAGACCATCAAGATGTCGTTGTAGCATAGCCTTGTCCAACCGAGTCCCCTTGGTAACAGGTGGTTGTCTCATACACGTTGTAGCACAGAGGCCACATAAGGCAGGACCACACTGCACACAAAGGCAACACGTGAACAGGAACACTACCACAACTCCGATGATCATCAGAATCTTCCAACCCCAAGTCGACATCAGGCCCCAAAACCAACCGAGTAGTGTCCAATCCCCTACATCCACGTGTATGGATTCGGAGATCTTATGCAACTTCGAGATGGCTTGATAGACAGTAGGAGCATTATCAGGTATGAAAATGCAACAGCTCGAATGGATCACTTTACATACCCCACCACGATCTGCCAAGACGACATCTAAAACCATACGGTTTTGTAACGTCATAAGTCTCTCCGCCTGAAGTTCTGTGGTGATATTACCAAGGGCACTGGCAGTAACATTAGCTGTCGATTCCACCACTCGAGTCAAATGTCTCAGGTTCCTACTATTAACCATAGGTCCCCAAAACGGGAGGAAACCCTTGAAAAAGTCTCCTGCCTCTTGACCGGCAGTATCCTCTTCGCTAATTACGCCTCGTACAACTCTAGTCTTATGGTAATCGGCATCTACAGTAAACGTCGGAGGCAACAGATTTGCAACAAAACATGAGCCCATGAAGTCCGAGGGCAACCATGTATATGCACGATCATGACAGATGAAGTACGTACCCTTGGCAGCCAGAAACACAGGGATCGGGGACATTGACAGAACGTAACTTTCAGTGCAAGCACTTACTCCAAGTGAGGCTTGCGAACCACGACCCACAAGACAAAGATTACCAGTGTGGGGTACGACCCATATTGGAGGCGAGCTTTTAAGCTGCTTTTCATTAATGAACGTACTATATTCCCCTCTATCCGGTGCCCTATAGGCTTGTACCTCTGCCTTAGGGATGAGAAAAGCATCATAGATCTCATCTTCCAAATCCTGTATTATCATCGATACCACCCACTGCCACGAGGTAGGACCCGGTTTGGGGGAACGTTCTGGAGAGGGGTGGAAACCTAGCGCGCTTCGAAGCATTGTTTGGTATGCTCGAGCTGACCCTTGGGAACTATACGGTAACACCAGATATGGAATTCCCTTACCCGTAGTATGTGGCATCAACCCACACACCCAACAATTAGTAGTGTTAACCACTAACTGATGCTGATGGAGGAGCTGGATAAAGGAATTGTTGCGGAATTCTACACGTCTAGCCTGTTCGTGTTCCGGTAAAATGTGAAAAGAATGGGGAGAAACAGTAGTAGCAGTAAGAGTAAGATTAGGGTAAGGAGTAGGAGTAGGGGTAGGAAGTAAAAAGTAAGACATAGCGTAATACACCCCACCCGCCAAGAATGCAGAAGCGGTTAAAAACAATACAAACAATTGGAATACAAAACATTTAGTACGACTAAGTTTCTGCAGTTTGACTCTATACGCCTGAGCTCCTTCCAAATCATTCAACTTCGAAAATGCCATTTCCCTATGACCGTCCGCAACGTTTCTTGACGCACTTCGTTCTGTGCAGCAATGGTCAATCCCTAGGAGTTCCTAGGAACCGACGGCCTTAACCTAGCGTCAAGACCTACTGTCCAGAAGGAAGTACGCGCGCGGCCCTACGGCCCTCAATACACAATATGTATTTATTTAGCACAATAATTCAGCTGAGGAAGGAAAAAGATACAAGGAAGAAGCTTAATATATATACAAAACAAGTTTCAACGATACGAATGTTCAAAGTTGATCAGGGGAAACGAGGATATTGCAGTTATCAATTTCAGCAAAGCAAGAAATTTTATTAGTCCTTAATGCGAGAACGCAAAGAATATCGATGTTTCCCGGGACGTGTCTGCTCGTCGAACAAAGGATCCGTTGAAGAGACAGCGTCCTGCTGATCAGTTTGTTGATTTGATCTTGAGTCTTTTGCTGACAATGTTCCAACAGTGGCTTTCTGCTGCGCTGAGTGTTCACCAACAAGCTGTGCGTCGCTAAAAGGTACAAACGCCGGCAATGTCTCTGCTTCTGTTGACGCAATGCCTTTCCTCACCCACGGGTCTGCCGGTAAAGGAATAGGGACTCGTTTGCAATGGGTAGCATGTACCCAATTCTTCCGCCCCTCAAGACGAACGGCAGTCCTCGTGGCCAGGAGCACCTGGTGAGGTCCAACAAAACGGGGGTCCAGATTCTTCTTGCGTGAGAAATTCCGGGTGACTACCCAATCACCGGGCTGGAGCTGGTGGCCTGGACCCTCCGTCTGCGTCGGCAAGGCGTCGTAAACCTGTTGATGAATTAACCTCAGTTTAGCAGTCAAGTCATGTAAGTAGTCAATCAACATCGGATACTCAAGATCAACGAATATACCTGGCCTAGGAACCCCCCACACATTCGCAGGACGGCCGAACACTATTTCATAGGGACTAAGCCCTATTCGGGAGTGTACAGTCGCCCTAGTTGACAGTAATGCTAGAGGCAAAGCGTCAGGCCACGAAAGTCCAGTCGTAGCCTGAATCTTCGCTAGCTTTAGTTTAAGGGTACCATTGTACCCTTCAACCAATCCAGCTGACTGGGGATGATTGGCGCTATGGAATTTCTGATTAATTCCAAGGCCCTTACACACATTCTTCATCACACTTCCAACAAACTCACTTCCGTTATCTGACCACACGACTCTAGGCATTCCATACCGAGGAAAGTATTCCTTCAGTAGGATTTTCGCAGTAGACAAAGCAGTATTGTCTTTGAGGGGATAGGCCTCGATCCATCGGGAGAATGCGCAAACCACAACTAAAACATATTTCAAGTTATTGCATCGCTCCATATGGATGAAGTCCAATTGAATCACCTCAAAGGGATACGAAGGAGGAGCAAAACTGCCAGGGGGAGTTGGGGTTCCTTTGCCAGGATTGTACATTATACACACCATACAATTCTTCACCAGACGTTCAGCACACTTTGTAATGCCATCATTCTTCCATACAGGCGACAACAACTTGCAAATGCCTTTCGCGCTGATATGTGCTAACCCATGTGCCATTGTCACGACGGCCAGCACATACGCATCAGGCAACATCCATCTTTTCTGATCCGACAAATCAATCCAACAACCATTCACATCCAACTTTCCCGTACTTTCTTTCCACTTCGTCTTTTCCGTATCGGTGGCCTCATTCTGAATTGCTTTCACGCTCTCTATAGTATTCTCACACATACTCGATTCTGTAGGCCACCTAACCGAACTCGTCACATACATTCGAGTGCTAAGGTTCCGGGCAGTCTCCTTAGCAATCTCATCTGCAAACGCGTTACCACGACCAACATCATCCGTTACTTTACGATGCGCACTACACTTAACAATCGCAACTTGAGCAGGCAAAGTCAATGCATCCAAAAGATCATTCACAAGCTGGCCATGCTGTATTTTCGTGCCGTGTGACGTCAAGAAACCACGCTCTCGCCACAATCGTCCAAAGCTATGCGCTACACCGAAAGCGTACTGGCTATCGGTGTACACATTCACACGTTTCCCTTTCGCTAATACACATGCTCTAGTAAGAGCAATCAGCTCTGCAGCTTGGGCAGAATTCTGATTCAATCTCGCAGTCTCAACAACAGTATTCAACGTCACAACAGCATAGGCAGTAGTCACATCTCCATTCGGCAATTTAAAACATGACCCATCCACATACAAAGTGCCGTCAGGGTCTTCCAATGGGGTGTTTTTAAGGTCCACTCGACCTTTTGTTTCCTCTTCTGTACGCAAGTAGCAGTCATGTTCTGTTACTTGATCTGACTCTGCACTAATTGGTAACAAAGTTGCCGGATTCAGGACATTACAACGTTTTATTTGAATGTGGCTTGCCAAAAGCGTCAATTCGTACCCAGACAACCTCGCACTCGTCAAGTGCTGAGTTTTCGTTCGATTCAAAAGAGTATCGACTGCATGCGGAACCATCACCGTGAGCATATTATCCATGACCAATCCTGCTGATTGTCGGATGGAGACCGCAGCTGCCGCAGTTGCTCTCAAACAACTCGGCAATGCTCTAGCTACTGGGTCTAAGGTCGAGGAAAAATATGCACATGGACGTTGCTTACCACCAAAAGGTTGCGTTAAGACACTCAACGCACAGCCTTCTCTCTCGTGAACATATAACGTGAACGGTTTACTGTAGTCAGGGGTACCTAACACAGGAGCCGAACACAATGAATCACGTAATTCAGAAAAACTTTTCTGACATTCTTCCGTCCATGGTAAAGGAGTTGAAACATCCTTGCATGTAAGAGCCACCAATGGTTTCGCTAGCAATGAAAAATTAGGAATCCATTGCCTACAGTACGACGTGATACCTAGAAAGGCACGCACATCTCTTTGGGTTGTTGGCACAGCCATTCGCGCAATCGCTGCAATTCTCTCTGGGGTCAATCTCCTTCCCTCCTTTGACAATAAGTGACCTAGATAGGTTACTTCTTGACAACAATATTGGAGTTTAGAAGGTGACACCTTGTGATTCAACTCACAGAGATGTTGCAGCAATGACACCGTAGCAATTTTGCAAATGTCCTGAGTATCAGCAGCCACCAATAAGTCGTCGACATATTGAATTAGGGCCGCACCGACCGGCAACCTAAACGCATCCAGTTGACCCTTCAAGGCTTGACTGTAAATAGACGGACTTTCACAGTAGCCCTGAGGAGCGCGTTTGAACCGGAAGCTACGTCCACCAAGAGAGAAACCGAAAAGGTCCCTGCTCTCTTCGGCGATCGGGATGCTGAAAAAGGCGTTTTTCAAATCAATCACCGAAAACCATGATGCAGTAGCTGGAATCAGAGTCAGTAGCGCCGTGATGTCAGGCACAACAGGGAATTGAGGAACCACAATTTTATTCACCTCCCGTAAATCGATAACAAAACGATAAACAGGCGGTTTGGTAGGATCAGTACGTTTAAGAATGGGCAGTACAGGGCTATTGCACACGTTTCCCCGAGTCTCCTCAATAACATTTTTCTCGATCAAGTCATAGATGATCGCTAACAAAGCTCGTTCCCCATCAAGGGAGATACGGTATTGGGGAATACGCGGCAATCGCACATTTGATTTCAACTGAACAACATAAGGGGAGATATCAAGTAGGCCCACATCATTTGGACCCGTCGCCCACAAAGACGCAGGAAGAGAATCCAATTCCGGTGGAAGCTTATCGAGGGACAAATACATGGGAGAGACTACTTTCTCCCCAAACGTAAGCTTTACACCCGCAGGAGAACAATACAAAGTTGCATACAAACGTTTAAGCAAATCCAGACCCAAAAGATTTTCGCCACAACCTGTGGTCAAAATCAGTGGAGCTTCGAGCTCACGCGGCCCAATTTTAAGGGGCAAAGGGCGTGAAACTGGATTGCTAACGGGGGCGCCAGAGAATCCAACGGATACATTTGTTAAGCCAGACAAAGGTGCGCCAGGGAGTTTCGAATGCATAATGGAACTTTTCGCTGCACCAGTGTCCAACAGAAAAGGCTCAACGACGCCCGATGTAGCAACTGCGACGTAAGGCCCTCTCTGATCAACCGGAACTGATACCACTCCCTCTCCTTGTCTTCGGCTGTCCTAGTAATTACTGTCGTCAGTTCCCTGATCGACGTAATAATCGTCTACATTGTACTGCGCAGATCGTCCTTGCGATGATCCACGTTGGTCGAAACAGTTATTAGAATTTGATGAGTTGTCAGAGCGGTCGTTCTGAGCACCACGACCTCTACCACGTGATGCATTCTGTGAACCACCACGGCCTCCTCTAGACAAATTACCACTATTACGATCATTTAAAGCAGGACAATCAAATTTAATGTGTCCCTCCTGTCTACAATAAGCACATTGATTGTACCCCAACGAAGATCTGTTGAAAGAGGAATCATTACGCGACTGCGATCGATTCGATTGCGACTGTGATCTATTCTGCTGAGACGCATTCTGATTAGAACGCGGCGGGTATGCTTGTTGTAACAACACTTTAGTTTTCAGCTCTTTTGTCTTTTTATCAGCTCGGTCATTTTCTTCTTTCTCCCTATTTTCATAATATTGTGCCGTAGCCAGAATCTGAGCTGAGGTAGAAACGGCCCATGCACTTTCTGAATTCTTTAATTTATTGCACAAATCGGGCAATAAGTTCGATACAAATTTATCCACAAACAACCTCTGTCCACCCTCAGTACCCATATCCTGTCCACTATGATCAACAAATGTTTCCTCAAACCTCGTAAAGAAGTCTGAAACACTCTCATCTTTCTTCTGCTTACAGGCTGACAACTTGTCCCAATTTACCCTCATAGCTGGCATAAGCGTTTTCATTAATGTAATGATTCGCTGGGGAAGAAGTGCAATCAACTGATCGGGTTTAGCAGCAGCCACTTGTCCAGCGTCTGCCGCTGTAATGGCAGCCCAATCACCACCTAATTCATTTGTGTGATCTTGATGACGAATCTTAGCCCATACCGGCTGCGGTACGACGTTGCCAAACAACATGTCAATATCGGCAAGATTCATTACCGTAGCATCCACAAGCTGCGATAATTCTTTGTAATACCCCGCAGGATTTTTGCGAGGATCAGGCAAAGTTTGTTTCACCTGAAGCACTTCCGATCGTTTCCATGGGAGATGTATCCATACTCTCTGGAAATGCGCTGCCACTGGCTGGGCAGCATTAGTGTTATCAGCCGGTATCCAAACCGGCGGAACTTCACGCATAGGATATTGGCCAGACTCGGCTTGTTGGCGTTCAAGATCCTCAACAAACAGTGCGTGAGGAATAGGAGCAAGGCGGTAAGACAGCAACTGCTCAATAGCTCGTCGGACATTAGTATCGACTATCAGTCCAGTTGCGAACTGAAGCCGAAGATTGGACAGGGCGGTCAGCACCTCGTCAGGCGCAACAGCCGCTATCTGATCATGCAGGAGTTTACACATTTCGTCAAACACATATCTCTGAGTCGGTATGTTGAATTGACTAAACGTTTCAAGAACGACTCGGGGTGGATTTCTTTGCGGATTGTCCATCCAACCCATCGCCATATTGTATAGCGCAGCACGTTCCCTATTACCAGGAAGCTGACTACGTCTCTGTGGTGGACCATCAGAACCAGCGGACCCAAAAACAGGTCCGAGCGACTGGAAAAAATTTGTCGCAATGGGAGAACTACGGTTACGAGTAGAGGGACAAGAGTAAGACACAGAACTAACAAGAGGAGGAGTAGAAACGTTAGCAACAACAGGAGTTAACAACACAGGAGCAGTAGCGCGAGCAGGAGTATGTGGAAGCGGAGGAGCAGTAGGAATAGAAACAGGCACAGGAGCAGGAACAGTCGGAAGAGCGGGTGCAGGTTGAGGAACGGGTGGAGGAATAACAGGTGGAAGAACAGGTACGGCAGGGACCACAGGAGCTGCGGTACCCTGTACGTACGGGGGTGGCGACTTCATAAGATAGGACATTAAAGGATCCTCAACTGCCTCTTCCTTCTTATCCGACTCCGTAGGCAAAGCAGGATAGCATTTATCTATGGTCATACGTTGTAGCCTCTCAAACACTTCCTTATCCTTATCCTCCTTATCACGCTGAAACTGCTCAGCTTTCTTCACAATGGTAGCAACATTATCTCGCTCACTACGTTTATTCTGTCTGATCTCTTTCTGTCGGGCTTCTTTGCGCCACAACCGAAAGGCATCAAACATGGCCGGCCTAGATTTGCGTTCGAACAACTTTATTTCCAAATTATCTAAGATCGACGCTTCGAAGCTACCGTGAGGTGGCCAACGAAGATCGCCGTCTTTCTTTGTATATTTTATCCAATAATCGTTAAAAGCAATCGGGCCTAGCCCATGTTTGCTATATAAGTCATAAGTAGGAGTTCCAACCGGAGGTATCGGACATGAGTCCTCCAGCAGGGAATCCGCACCACAAGGTCTACAACAACTGAACAAAGTACTGCGACCAGGCATCTTGCACACTAGCCGAGTTTCACAAACTTCAAGGGTTACGGGATTTACCAAGTCCCAGCAAGAACAAAACCCTCGGTCTTTGGCGGCTGCAGTCGTCAAACAAATACAACAACAAAGTACGCTAGCAAAGTGTCACCGACAAAAACACTCACACAGCGTGTACAACAAAGCCACTAGTGTTTACAACAAAGACACTCGCTAAAGTGTCTACAACAAAAACACTCGCTAAAGTGTTTACAACCAAGAATTCTGGGAGCGACCCACAAATACTTAACCAAAGATCAATGGCGTCCTCAGGAAGGCCCGTCAATCGTCTCGCTATACCAAGGTCTACGCCAGGCGCCAAAACAGGTCTACAGTCAGGGCAGCAGTCCGTCGCAGCCGTCAGGAGGCGGGAATCTTCGCGGGAAAAGTCTTCGGGCCACTTATTTCGACAACAGGATCGATGAAGCGGGGTGCACCTTCCCTCGGAGATTTCACACGAAGTTCCTCACGATCGTCGGGCTTGGACCGGTACCACTGATGCAGCCCCACGTTGGGCGCCAACTGAAGGACTGGGTTCTTTTGGACCCAGCGGTGCCAGGGCACAACACCTGAAACCTTCGTGGGTAACCTGTTCCGGCGTACAAGTCACAGAGACACGGGACACTTCCTTCGGCGTCAAAGAGTCAAGGTTTATTTACTGCAGGGAACACAGAAATCACGGCAAGTACAACGCGTGCTACTTGTGGAGACTGCTTCAAATTGGTTATGTGGATCGCTCCTTTTATACAGTTTTTACCCATAGGCTAACATTAAACACAAAGGTTTACAACTCAGTTCCCACATCTAGCTCCCAGAGGGGTCGCTTTGGTCGCTTTGAAACACATAAGGTCCGGAACATAAGTGCGGAAACATTTGGCGGTTCCCAACTGTAAAAACCCATCTTCCCACCATTAGCAAATTCCAATCAGCAATCAAGTAGATCGAAACAGGAACGAAGACAGGTGCAGAGGAAGACGGAGACAGTGGGGAGATCGGAAAGGGTGTAAAAGGGGAGGTGTCGGGAAACACGAGATACAGGCATCAAAGGGACGTGCCTAATGAGATGCACGGCTGAGACAATAAGTCCGTGCGGCAAGATGAGCCTCGAGCGGCGCCACCTGCCTTACAGTAGCAACCCCCTCGTCATAAAGACACTTTCAAAGAACATGTGTCTTCCGCAAATATCTTGGGAGTCCCAGGGTCGCAAAGCGGACAGCGTCCGTTCGCTGACTACTTGAGGGCAAGAGACAAAATGGATGCCGTATCTAAGATGGAACCCGTGGGTACAGATGAAAAGCCCACGTAACAAACGAACGGTTTAAGTTAGCACAGCGAAACTGCGCACACTTACTAAACTCGTCATTTGCGGTTCATAGATACCAGACTCGACCACATTCGTACGAGTCGGAAACACCACTTACAATTGTCACGGAACCTCAGAGGTAGGACACCAAATACCGGTGGGTAACAGCAGATTTCGGCCGTTACCGACTGGTATTTGTGTTTGACATGTAGGGGCCTTTAAATTTACAGAATAGGTAAATTTACCGATTCGGTAAATTTATCGATTCGGTAAAATACTGAATCGGTAAATTTACCGAATCGGTAAATCTATATGTAGGTGGCACTAAAAAGAGTGCCACAGGCCCTTAACAATTCGTTATTTACCACCAAATACTATTTGATGGTAAATAACGAATTCCTGTGTACATGCACATCTGTGCATGTACATCTGTGCCATGTGGCACACATACATGCCCTAAGGCATGTATGTGTGTCACATGGCACACAAGCCAGAATCAGGGGTGCAACAGGGTGTCAAAGTGACACCCTGTTCCCCTTGACAATTCGGTAATTTTACCGATTTGGTAATTACCGAATCGGTAAATACCGAATCCTACCGATTCGGTATTTTTACCAAAGTTTTTACCTACATCTCTTTTACCGAATCTAAAATACCGAATCGGTAAAATTCGGTATTTTAGAGTCGGTAAATGAGATTTACCTACATCTGGCCCTAAATCAGGTGACAATGATGTTCAGAGCTTTAAAGGGGACCTTGGACACGGTGGCTCATAAAATATCAAACGGTAGTCAGTTAGATGTAGGCTGCACTGAATTAAACGAGACCACAGTAAGACAACAACTTCACTCACAGAGATGGATGATGGGGAGCAGGCAGGCCTAACTATCATGTTTGCAAAGATGCCACTGTCCGCTTAATAAAGAATGTTGAGGGGAATATGACCATAGCAGGACAGCATTAAAAGCAAAAACAGACTTTAAGAGGACTGTAATTAGAATGTTCACAAAGTGTAACATTCTAATTTAGACACAAGTAAGTGGACGGGCAAACGGGATACATGTGGTCTCAAGGAAATATTGTTTACAATGCTTAACCAAGAGACTACAAATCTACAAATCATGAGACATAACCGATAATTGAACACACGCAGTACCACAAACCAGCCTCAGCGAAGCCATCAAGGAATTCATCACCCCGCTCGCTGTTGATTCGGAACACTATGTCTTCCTGAGGGACCTCAAGTTCCCCCAGGACAACTCCACTGACATCAACTCCACCAACATTATAGAAAGATTCGACAACATCATGCTCTAGCAGGTGGTCACCGACCCCTTGCACAAAGCAGGACACGCGGGACCCCATCTTGTTGTCCAGCAACAAAATCAAATATAGCCACACCTCAGAGCTCACCGGGTTGAACCACTCCTTCATACACTTCACCCTCACAGGACCTCTCCACACCACCCCCAACTGCCACAGTGCACCCTTCGATCCCCAACCCTCGGCCCTATTCTGTAGGAGCACCCACCATGCCCCCACCAACTCTTTAACCTCGGAAGAGACAAGATCAGCCACCGGCTCAACACCATCCTCCATGCCTCCATAACCACAGCCACCTTTCCCTACACATGAAACCATGTAGAGATCAGTCCCCTTCTCAAAAAACCTTCGGCAACTCCAGAACTACCGTCCCATTTACCTGCTCCCTTTCCTCGCCAAAGTCCTCGAGACGGCCAACAGTCTCCAATTTACCGAACACCTGGAGAGAAACAAGCTACCCAATCAGGCTTCAAAACCAACCACAGCACCAAGACAGCCGCAACAGACAACATCCGTACCCTATTGGACAGAGGAGAATCGGCCGCCTTTATCCTCCTGGACCTCTTCGCAGCCTTCAACACCATCTCCTAACCACACATTCACTGATTGACTACGCCAGATAGGAATCCCAAACGATGCACTCAGAGGGATGGCATCCTTTCTCACGGGACGCACCCAAAAAGTCCACCTCCCCCTTCACCTCACAACCCAAGCACACCATCTGCAGTGTACCCCAAGGATCATCCCTCAGTCCAACCCTCTTTAACATATACATGACCCCACTCGCAGACATCAGCAGATCACACAACATCAACAAAATCTCCTACACTGAAGATACATAGCTTGTCCTCTTGCTCTCAGCGGACCCCACCTTAACGAAAACCAACTTCCACACTGTATAACAACGCGGGATGAAAGACAACTGCTTGAAGCGCAACACAAACAAAAATGAAGTTCGGATCTTCAGCAGTCACACCGCTCTCTGAAATGTCTCCTGGTGGCCGTCAGAGCTCAGACCCATTGCCACATCGACAGACCAAACCGGCAACTTCGGCATCATCCTTGACAGCGAACTCTCCATGAAACACCAGATCAACATCTGTTCCTCAACCGTCCTCGACCTGCTTCCACATGCTCTGCAAAGTCTTCGGATGACTCCCCATCAGTACCAAGAAAATGGTGATGCAGGCCCTCATCACCATTTGATGACCAGACTATGGCAATGCAGTCTATTGTAGCACCACCCCGGAACACCTGCTTAACACATGCAGAGACTCCACATGCAGAGACTCCAGACGATCCAGAATGCAGCTGCCACCCTTATCCTTAACCTGCCCAAGAGGACTCACATCACCCAGCACCTGAAGGACCTCCACTGGCTCCCCACCCAGAAGAGATGCCAGTTCAAGCTTCTGACCCACGTGAACAAAGCCCTCCGCAACCAAGGACCCGCATACATTAACCACTGCCTGCACGTCCACCAATCACCAGGAGTATCTGCCCCACACACCTCGCCCTTGCACAGATAATACACATCCGCCACTGCTGTTCCAGAGGATGATCCTTCTCCCACCTTGCCGCCAAAACCTGGGATGACCTCCACCTTCACCTCTGATCCTCTTCAGAAAGGAACTCAAGACCTGGCTTTTCGACTGATACTTGCAGCACAGCACCTGGATACCCTCTAGGGTGGAAAGCCGCACTATACAAGTACTACTTGAATGAATCACTCCCTCAACCAGAAGTGATGGGCCAGCAAAAGGGCACATGTCGAATTCAGCTCATACATTGTCGTGAAGGTGCAGCAAGACTTGGATTGTGGGTTGAGCCCTTCTATTCATAAATCACTTCGGACACAGTAGTATGGAGCATTGAACTGCGAACAGCCTAAAAATGAATGGACAATATACAATTCATTTAATTCTTTGATGCCTGCTAAAAACCTATTTGTATTGCAAATATCTCTAAAACTACTCAATAAATGTACATAATCCACAATAGGCGTTGTTCTAAGTAAATATTTATTTTCATGCCAGGTTTAGTTTAACCCCTTCGGCGTTGCGGAAGGCCGCCGGCCATCCCACGTGACGGTGGCCGTCCGAATCCCGCCCCCTCGCTAATTTGCCCACACAGCGAGAGAATTAGTGCAGCGGGCAAGGGGTTCATTCAGGTACGCAGATTTTACTGTTGTGATGAGCAAATTTCAAGTGCATTTGTTGAACAGAGACAAAGTTATTATCAGCCAATAAACGCCTTTTCAATGAAAACAGAGACTTAACCTATCTAGCTATCACCAACTGTATATGTATATAAATGTACACTTACACACACACACACACACACACACAGACATATATAGAGAGAAAGCACAATGATTAATTAAGCCCCCTCATTTATAGTTGCCACCAACTTTGTGGTGAACTTACAAATAAGGACTATGCCAAAACCTTGAATTCCTACTCAGGCCTCGAAAAATCATAAAATATTATATAAATATTATCAGACCTGCTGGTCTAGTGACTTGAATAATCTACTCGACTCAAATTGTGTCATCCTAAGCAAATATTTTATTTCAGTAGGTCGGCTACCTTTTTGTTCATATGCATACAAGGCCACCTTCAAATATAAGAGTTGAGCTTGTCTGCTGTACAGAAAACTCTTTTGTTCACCTTAATAGCCTAAAATGTTGCTCCATATATAGTAAAAATGTAGCCCACATAAAGGGTAAACACGACCCCTCACGTGCCTCTTAGTTCACTAATAGCATTGTCATCAGGGAAGTGGCATGACTATTTCTCAGTTCATATTTAAAAACTCTCACTTTTAATAAATGCATTACAAACACATGATATTTTAGCACACTGCAATTTACAAACTGACATTTTCCATTGAAATGGCCTCAAACTTCCCACTTGAATGCAGTTTTGCTGGTAAAACTATATAGCGTATAAGCAATAATGTGTGGGAATCCAGTTTCAGCAAATATTTATCATTTGCACATCACCAAGTGAAGCATTTTATTTCATTTTGATCCTATTTACTGTTTTTCCACCTCACTTCAGAATGACAGAAAAAGTGCTTTCCTAGCTACTGAAATATATTTCGAAATATTTGTACAGTTAATTTACAAGCATCTCACTGTTGTATTCCCAGCACAAATGTCTGACTGTTCACATTAGAAAAGCCTCTAACTTTGCAGTCAGAGAGAGAAGAGTAAACACCAATCTCCAGGACAAAATAAGCAGCAACTTGTAAGAAGACATAAGCTGACATTTGACCTCTGTCTTTGAACACTTGGCAATGCCGACATGATAAAAACAAGATTTAAAGGAATCTTTATTGCTCATTCACTTTTTGAGTAAATAGAACAGCTGTTCTTTGGCAGCTCAAGGTCTTGGGCCAGTAGGCCATAATAATAGCTCGCCGTGATAAAATTTGATTTGCCATAGAGAGTGGGCAAGTAGATTTCTCAAAGTCTGCTACAGGTTTCATGACATGCCACAAATCTATTTTTTCCCCCAAAAATTAGTTGGGAAGTTTTTTGCAATTTAACCTTTTATCTACTTTCCCAAATATATAAAATGTGTGTATTTGTCAGAGCTGCCATCAGGTGCAGATTGAAGCATGCTGTGGCCGCTCGTACTGCCAAATGTCATGTATGCTTTGCGAGAAATGGGCAAAAGCCTGTTACACTATACCAACGGCATTCATCAAATGACTTAAGTTTGAGTTGCCAATGTGTTTAGGGAAAATTAGAAATATTTTTAATGCAGAGCCAAGTGCTTTTAGGATGATAATGGGACAATCTATCTTTATGTAAATTACATGGTTCTAAATGGAGCAATAAGGGAAAATTCATAAGATTGAAATTCCCTAGAAGCTACTATAGCCTTTTGATGTCTCGCTTATAATCAATTTTTTTTAGAATCCTTTTCTTTACAGATCCATATCTTTCAAAAACGTACTGTATGATAAAAGGTTATCCCTCAAGGCATTGCCTTCCTTTGATTCAGCATGCAAGATTAGCAAGAAGCCAGTGAGAATGCATGTCCCATAAAAAACGAATAAACTGAAAACATAAAATGTGTTTTTCTTTTTTATCCACGAGTGTCTTTCATCAGCACTTCTTCAACAGCCACCAAAGCCCTAGCGACCTTGGAGTTTGTGAAAGAAGACATCTACATTAAATTTTATTATCTTTTAACGCTGCACATGCAAAGATCAAGGAACATTAGAAGGAGAAAGGGACAGCCTGTCTGAAAGTAACAGAATGAGAGAAACAGCCTCAATACAGAGGCAGTGGCATTTCAGCCAGAGCTGCTCCTTGTAGAAACAAAATGTAATGTCCATAAGAGGCCTCACCGAATGTATTCACTCAATATCAGTTATCATAGCACAACAACATACAACTAGCAGCTAACACACTGCATGCGGATCCTTCTAATTTTCCTTATTAGACATATCGGCAGATACAGTACTGAGAATTACGCTACAATATTAAATGAACTAATCGACAAGATCACACTAGACTTTTGTCCAAGACACAGAACATTTTGGAGAAGCCTTGTCGCACAAGGTCACTTACTTCTTGGGCCATTCCATTCATTTCTACTTCCAATGTATCAATGTACGTATGAGATGTGCCTAAAATATTTTTGTAATTTTATTGTAAGGAATAGTGTGGTAAATTATTTCTAATTTATAAAAAACAAGGCTTAGAAGGAAGCCTTTTATTTTCTGTAAAAAAGTTAACTTTATTGGATGATTATTAAAAACCATCCAAAGTTAAAAATCGAATCAAACTTCACATTAGGCAGTTTATTTCCCTCTTTTGATCTCTCAACTCTAGTGGCGATCACCTGGTGTTTTGATTTGGCTGAGAACGTTCTTTAACAAAGCCAGAGCTCGTTTATAGAGCATTAGATTTGAGTTTGCCACACTCCAGGATGGTGAGACTGGTGCTCTGTTCCAGGGCATGGGGTACACGTGGGCTGAGCCATTGCTTCACTGTTGTTAGATTCGTTTTTAACTTTGTAATGGTTTTAATGAATCACACAGTAAAGTTTATTAGTACAGGGAAAAGTATATTACATATATCCTAAATTAGATCTGCTTCTAGGAAAACTAGTGATGGACTATTACTATGCTTCAGCACCTGCCTCTTGGACCGGCCCTGCAGATTAGAGACAACTTGGCTTTATGACGGATCACTGACTTAATATCGAGTACAAAAATATAGACATTAAAAAAATATCGAGTTTAAAATATCGACTACCAAAATATCGAAATCCTATATACAAACAGGTAAGTACAAAAATATTGAATCAAAAATATCGTTTAAAAATAATATAGTTAGTCAAAATATAGAATTTTTGTAAATGTCTTAAAAGTAATTTAAAATAAATTAAAAATTAAAAATAATTAACTAAAACATACTTAAAAATACTTAAATACCCTTAAAATGAGAAAATAAATAATGTAAGTAAAAAAAAATGTTTTTTAAACATAAATATATATATATATATATATTCACATGATATTAATTTAAAAAAAAATGATATTTTTACCGTGGGATAGCGTAGGGGTAAAAATTACTATTCCCACTCCAGTGAGTGCAACAGTAGGTAAAGCATTGGATAGCGTAGGGGTAAAAATTACAATTCCCACTCCAATGAGTGCAACAGTAGTGAAAGCGTTGGATAGCGTAGGGGTAAAAATTACTATTCCTAATCCAGAGAGTGCAACAGTAGGGAAAGCGTTGGATAGCGTAGGGGTAAAAATTACTATTCCCACTCCAGGGCAGTGCAACAGTAGGGAAAGCGTTGGATAGCGTAGGGGTAAAAATTACTATTCCCACTCCAGTAAGTGCAACAGTAGGGGAAGTAAATACTTCATATATTATTTTAAAAATATATATATTAACATCTATAAAAAATTAATTAAAAGTAATTACCAATTTAATACAATATAATAATTAATCAATTAAAAATACAAATAAAAATAATTATTACAATGAATTACCTATTAATACAAATTAATTACAAATTAACAATTAATTAATTAGCATTAAAAATGAATTACCAATTAATTCAAAATAAATACCAATAAATAAATTAAATTATTTAATTAATTATAATTAAATTACTTTCCACACTTTTCCCCTATAAACCCACAAACCACTACGGAAAATAAATGAGTAAAATTAACATAATTATCAATTAATCAATTAAGTAAAATCAATTGCCAATTAAAATGTAATTAGTTATCAAATAAAAATTAATTAACAATTAATTCAAAATAAATACCAATAAATACATTTAAATAATTGATTAATTATAATTAAATTACTTCCCACCCTATTACCATATAAACCCACAACCCACTACGGAAAATAAATTAGTAAAATTAACATAATTATCAATTAATCAATTAAGTAAAATTAATTGCCAAATAAAATGTAATTAATTATCAGATAAAAATTAAGTAACAATTAATTTAAAATAAATACAAATAAATACATTTAAATATTTAATTAATTATAATTAAATTACTTCCCACCCTATTCCCCTATAAACCCACAACCCGCTACAGAATTAAATTACGCAAAAATTAAATAACATAAAATTCATTACTTAAAATAAAAGATAACATAAATATACACTTTTCACACATATACTAACATACAAAACACTATAAAAAAGTTTGATATTATTAAAAATTTGATAATTTTAATAACCTATATTATATACTTCCATATTTTGACTTTCTATATTTATAAAATTCGATATTACATTACTTACCTTAAAAACGATATTTTTGATGACTATATACTGTCCATTCGATATTTTGTCCATTCGATATTTTGTCCATTCAATATTTTGAAGTCCATATTTTGTCTGTTTACCCTTTCTGACATTGTCTGTCATCTCCATCTAGTGTGCACATACCTTCAAGAAAAATATATGATTACGCGCTGCAGCAATCCTATTTTTTTGTTTAAAAAAGTGTCTGGTCTTCTGCTTTCCCCTGCATTTCGTTCCTCCACCATCCCTCACTCCACCAATGAACATCTTAATTCTGAGTAAATGTGAACAAGCAGAAGCGTGACCATTCCTGGTAGCAGGTATCAGCCGTGAACTATTCCTAGTAAATAAGCATTAAGCAATCCAACGAGACCTTTACGTTTTTTGCAGTGGCACCAAACACACAAGACAGCATAGCAGGGTGACCAGAATTTTAAAGCCAAATAATTGGATATTTCCCAAAAATAGAAGAAGAACTACAATTGTACTTCCACACAGCGCACAGAATGACAGTGCTCCTTAGCAGAGAAATACAGAAGAGGCAGTAAGAATGTACATAAAATGCTACTTTTAAAGCCAGTAGCATGCCTGTTAATTAAATTGACTTCTTATAACAGCAGCAAACTATCCCTGCGTTGCTAAACTTAAAAAGATACCTCCCAGCTTTTTCAACTGACCCTCTCTAAAAACCTGGACATGAGCTTAATTTCTTGAAATTTTCCGGGACAGCTCGTGAAAAACCGGGACTGTTCGGTCAAATCCGGGTCGCCTGGTCACCCAAAGCATAGTCCATTCCCATTCCACAGGGGGTCTGTCTCTTGGAGGGGGAGGGGGGTTCCTTGTGTAAATCATGATTCTCTTGAATAATTTGTATGCAACTGTAATTTATTGTGAGTCGCTCACGGAAAAGCTACCGAAATAAATAAACTCGAGTACCAAATGTTGTTGAGTTACTTGTGTTAAAGGTTGCAGAGCCACTCCCTAGGAAAAGCTGAGCAAGATATAAACGCAAGTGCAAAATGCGTGAGAATTAACGGTGTGAAAGGGTTTCAAGGTAACTCATAAAAAAAGGCTAAGCATGATTTGCACTCGCATGCAACATGCTGACGAGTTTCCTGCAACCAACTAAAGAAAACTGCTTGATAATTTATAACTACAATAGGCCGTGCACGGGCAATACAACTTTGCGTAGCCTAACTTAGAAGTGACAGGCAAGACTGAAAGAAAGTGCTAAATATATCCTAGTGATAAATAATGGAGGTATCATTAGGGATGTGTATTTGGTTAGAGGTGAAAGTGGTGTGAAGCGTCGAGAAGCTTAGGAATCATATGGGCTCAGAGATATGGATGAATGAAGGAGGCGAGTAGGTGTAATATAAAGGACAGACCTGCAAATGATGTGAGAGATAAAATGTTGGGTAGAAGGGACCAAAACGAACATTTCGAAAACTGCAAAAAAAGTAAAGGAACAATCCAATCAACTGTAAAAAAACAAAATCTTCGGAAAGCGTTATGTTTGTGTAGTTCCTGTGTTATATGGGGGAACATCCTTTACAACGCAACTTTTACCACGCAGTGCCTTTACGACGCAACTTTTACAACGCAAACCATTACAACGCATTGCGCTGGGGGACGCTCTAGGATAGGGAAAAGGTTTAATGTACTTTCCAACACCTTCCCTACTATCCATGGGGACTGGAGTTGGAATAGTAAATTAAACTATTTACTATCCAGCGCCCCAAAGCACTATGCGTTGTAAAGGCATGCGTTGTAATAACCGCGCTGTAAAGGCATGCGTGGTAAAAGCATGCGTTGTAACATCATACATCCGTTGTATGAGGACATTGAACTGTTTATAAATTGCTAGTAAATGTTTGCATAGAGTCTGGAAGGCATGCTGACTATGGCTGTCTGTGAGGTAGTGCCTAGTGACAGAGTGTAGTTGTAGAATGTTCAATGTGTGGGTGCCCTGTGGAGGAGGTAAACCATTTCACATTCTTCATTATTTTGTTATTGCTGAGAGTATAGGGGGCTTAGAGTATAAGGACTTTATCTTACTGCCTTAGGCACCAAGGATATGGACTGTCACATGCTCTGGGCAATTTTGTGGTCACTATTTGAAGATGTGACTGTTTTTTGAGATTGAAGAAATAATCTAGAACTGTGGTCTACAACTGGTAGCTTGGGGGCTACTGGTAGCTCATAAACTGTAATTAACCCTTTCCCTGCTGCCGTCGGCCAATGGCCGACGGCAACACTACCTCCCCAGTGCTGCCGTCGGCCATTGGCCGACGGCACTCCACCCGTGCACGAAAACGCCCGCACCGCGGCGGAATTACCTCCGCGGTTAACGGGTTAAGTAGCTTTTGGACCAGGAGCCTAGAATAGTACATGATTTAAAAAATGTATATCTTAGGGCCTGATTATGACTATGGTGGTCTGATGGATAACCGTAGGATCGGTAGTGGTGCGGGCACCTCCACACTGGCGGTCTGACCGCCCTATAACAAGTTGAGAAGTCGGACCACCATAGGATCATTGCTACCCCCAGGGATCCGAGATCCCTGTCAGTCTTGCAGCAAACTGAGGTCCACAGTAACCTGGCGATGCCACTGCAGCACCACCAAGCACATTACGAGTTTTCATACCACCACAGTTTTCATGGCAATGAGGAAACTTTGGGGGCCCTACAGGGCCATGGGGATGTATCCAGGGGGGCACATGGTTTGCCCCCTGTCTGCTTGCTCAATTCCTGCACGGCATGGACTTTACAGCGACTTTACCTTCAGATTGCCATTTTTATTAAACTTTATTAAAAATGGCAAACTGAAGGTAAAGTTGCTCGACATTAAGACTGCTAGTCTAATAGATGATGTGGCGTAGCTGCAGCAAGAGGTACGTGCCCTTAAGACATCTCGGGAGGCCACGGACCGGAAGCTTGATGATTATGAGGGGGGAGCCAGGCGCAATAATGTATGCATCCTTGGGGTGCCCGAGAGATCGGAGGGACAGACGCCAGATCGGTTTGTAGAGGACATTGTCCTCAACCATCTCAAGCCGAAGGGACTAAGCAACTTTTCCACTATTGAAAGGGCTCACAGAGTGCCGGGGGGGAGACCTAAACCTGGAGCGCCCCCTCATCCCATGATCCACAGAGGGCATAATTTTCGGGACCGAGATGCCATCCCGCAGGCCGCGTGAACTGGGACCCCACTGCGATATGAAAACGCGACGCTCTCCTTCTTTCAGGATTTCACTCAGACAGTACAGAAATTAAGGCAAAGTTTCCTCTCAGTGAAAAAGAAACGTAGGGAAAAGGGATTGCAATATGGAATGGTGTATCTGGCTCGGCTGCGTGTGGAACTTGAGGGGAAGGCCTGGTTCTTCGACAATGCGGAAGTGGCATCAGACTGGCTCGACAGTCAGCTCGCGGTTGGGGCCGAGGAAAGCAGACTTAGAGGGGAGGAAAAAAGACTCGAACAGTAAAGCTGGAGTCTGACGATTTATTAGCTCTGTTGGGGAGACTTAAATGCAGGGGCGAATCTACAGCTGTTTCTTGTCAATCAGGATGGGTTTAATTATGGCTGTAAATGAATCCAGAGCACATGAAGGTATTTCGGAGGTGGGGGGAGGGGTGGGGCATTGTTTTTCTCCTTGTTATTACCTTTAGTTACTTAATCAGCGGGGCATTGGGCGACAGGCACACTGCGAGTTGGGGATGGGCATTTGCCATATGCAGGGGTGCAGGGAGGGGGGTTGGACCGGGAGGGGGGACATGGTTCGGAGTTGAGATCCTATTGTACGTAACAATATTTGCATTGCTTGAATATTTTGGATTCTCTTTTTTTTCATGCATCAGGTGGCATTGTTGTAGTTAGAAGGTATTTGTTTCGGGTGAATGTCGTATGTTAGCCAGGAATCCAGTGTGAAGGTGCTGAGCTGGAATGTGCATGGCCTGGGGGATAGGATCAAGAGAGGGATGGTGAATCAGCTTCTGGGGAGGCACTCTCCGGACATAGTATTATTGCAAGAGACACATCTCATTGGCAATCGCTGCATGGCCCACCGTAAAGGGGGGTATAAATTAATGGCACATGCTGGGTTTACCCCGGGCTCTAGGGGAATTGGCATTTTGATGAAAAACTCCTTTACCTTGGCGTTTCATGCCACGTGGTCCGACCAGAGGGGGCGATATATTGGTATCTCTGGACAGTGGAAGGGGAGGACGGTTACTTTCTTGTCAATATACGTACTGCTTGGCCTCCAATCCAACACTTTCAGGGACCTAGCTGCTGTCTTTCTCACCCTGCCCCTGGGCCTTCTGGTATTAGGGGGTGACTTCAATGCAGTACTTGGCGGGGAGGTTGACAAACACCTGGCGCAGACACTCAGACCATCGCAGAGATGGCTCCCGGACTTTCTTGAAACGGTGGGGCTTGTGGATAGCTGGCGAGTACGTAACCCTACACAGATCCACTTCACACACATATCCGCCACGCACCATAGTATGTCTAGACTAGATTGCATTTTGATACCGGCGGTTATGGCGGATACGGTTAAGAAGGCAAGCTACCTTGGAAGGGGGGGGATCTGATCACTCCCCAATGTGGTTGCATGTGGAGTTGGGCAGCTGGCGGCGGGGAGAGTTGCCCCTATTAGTGCGTGGAAAGACGTGGCTTGGCAGTTCGGGCTGGACTGTTCCCATGAGGCACAGGGTCAAGACTGATTTGCATATGGCCATGTCTGAACTGGGGTGGCTTGTTGAGAAAAATAACGGTGGATTAAACCCAGATCTGTGACTGGGGGTGAATGTTTTGCCATTGTGCAACATTCCTTTATCATCCTGTGTGTTTTGCTGTTCACCCCTTGTGGGAAGAGTATGCCCAGACGTGGGTCCCTTGTTCACTAAGCCACTGGAGTCAAGCTATCCTGGCTGAAGACGGCTGATAGCCAGAAACCAGTCCTAGGATGCTTAATCCCGGTCCAGGAAAAACATGGCTTGGCAGTTCGGGCTGGACTGTTCCCATGAGGCACAGGGTCAAGACTGATTTGCATATGGCCATGTCTGAAATGGGGTGGCTTGGTGAGCAAAATAACGATGGATTAAACCCAGATCTGTTACTGGGGGTGAATGTTTTGCCATTGTGCAACATTCCATCCATCATCTTGTGTGTTTTGCTGTTCACCCCTTGTGGGAAGGGTATGCCCAGACGTGGGTCCCTTGCTCACTAAGCCACTGGAGTCAAGCTATCCTGGCTGAAGACGGCTGATAGCCAGAAACCGGTCCTAGGATGCTTGATTCTGGTCCAGGAAAGACATGGCTTGGCAGTTCGGGCTGGACTGTTCTCATGAGGCACAGGGTCAAGACTGATTTGCATGTGGCCATGTCTGAACTGGGGTGGCTTAGTGAGCAAAATAAAGATGGATTAAACCCAGATCTGTGACTGGGGGTGAATGTTTTGCCAGTGTGCAACATTCTGTCCATCATCTTATGTGTTTTGCTGTTCACCCCTTAAGGAGAGGGTATGCCCAGACGTGGGTCCCTTGCTCACTAAGCCACTGGAGTCAAGCTATCCTGGCTGAAGACTGCTGATAGCAAGAAACCAGTCCTAGGATGCTTGATTCCGGTCCAGGAAAGACATGGCTTGGCAGTTCGTGCTGGACTGTTCCGATGAGGCACAGGGTCAAGACAGATTTGCATATGGCCATGTCTGTACTGGGGTGGCTTGGTGAGCAAAATAACGGTGGATTAAACCCAGATCTGTGACTGGGGGTGAATGTTTTGCCATTGTGGAACATTCCGTCCATCATCTTGTGTGTTTTATTTAAAAGACCCCACCACCAACAAAGAGGTAGTCGTGATGTCTGAACGTTATTTCCAAGAAAATGTTGGCACCGTCGACTCAGTGCAGTCTTTGTGGGAAGCATATAAGACAGTGATACGGGGGGAGGTACTGTCCTTAGTGGCGGGGGAAAAAAGGAAACATCAAGCAGAGGTTGATAATGTGGAAGCGGATGTGATAAGGTTTGGAAGAGAAGGTGGCTGGATCCTCCACCCTGGAGGATCTGCACCTTTTAAAGATACGACAGGATGAGTTTAAAGCCTGGTCAGAGATAGGACGACTGCACAGAACAATGTTATCCAAAGTTGAATATATGAACACGGTGATAAGGCCGGTAAATTGATTGCGTGGCTTGAGCATGAAGAATGGGCATCGAGGTTGGTACCGGAGTTGCAAGGTGTGGACTACCGAATGGTCACTGACCCGCAAGCTGTGATGGATGAGTTCTCTGGTTACTATAGAGGGGTGTACACTGCAGCCGGTGGTTATACGGAGACAGAGAACAGTGCAATGATTAAGGATATTAACATGCCAGAGTTGTCCGAGGAAGATAGGGGGTATTTGGACTCCCCTTTCACAGACGATGAGGTTATGCAGGCGATTAGAGGGATAAAATCTGGGAAGGCAACTGGCCCCAATGGAATACCAATAACATTGTACAAATTAAATGCTCATAAGCTCGCCCCATACATACGTGCTATGTTCATAGAAAGTAGGAAGGTCGGGCGACTCCCATATGACCAACGGGTGGCAAATATTGTTGTTATCCATAAGGCTGGCAAACCTAAGACAATTTGTTCCTAATACAGGCCCATTTCACTGCTTAACGCCGAGCCTAAAACCTTGACAAAGTTACTCACCATTAGATTGGTTAAGATGATCACAACTTTGGTACACCCCGACCCTCAATTTGTAGAGGTTGCATGGAATCCTGGGTGGCTCCCCGAAGATACACGAGCCGGCGGTCCTGGTGTCCCTGGATGCAACCATGGCGTTCAATAGGGTTGAGTGGTCTTATTTGTTTGTGTTATTGGCTAAGCTGGGTTTTGGACCAGAGTTTATTGGTTGGGTACGACTATTGTACGCTTGTCCCTTGGCCAGAGTCGGTCGACTTTCCTCTTGGGAGGGGCTTGAGACAGGGGTGCCCTCTGTTGCCGCTTCTTTTTGCGCTTGCATTGGAGCCTCTGGCGGCATGGATCAGGTGGGATCGGTCAATACATGGCTTGCGATGGACACCGGATTGGAAGGATACAATTTCATTATATGCCAATGGTATCCTGCTTTATCTTACCAACCCTAGGGCTTCTTTGATTGGTTTTCTGGATATACTAGCCATATTCGGAAGGTATTCCGGATTTGCCATAAATTGGTCAAAATCGGTGCTCTTCGTCCTCACCGGCAGGCCACCGGTAATCCCGCAGTCATGCCCCATGCAGGTTGAGCCAGTAGGGTCTAAATACCTGGGTATCTATGTAACACCTGACCCGAAGTTGCGCTCTGTCAATAATTTGGATCCTCCCTTGACTCGTCTCAAAACGGATGTGGAATGCTGGAAGGCTCTTCCGCTATCCCTACTGGGTAGAGCAGTGTTGTTTAAGATGATGGCACTTCCCTGATTCTTGTATGTACTCCAGAATGCGATAGACCCAGTGCTGGTATCCTATTTCAAAAACATAGAGGCTCTTCAGAGGAGACTTCTCTGGGAGGGCAGACCCCGTATAGCGTTTTCTAAGCTCACTCTCCCATTGTATGATGGTGGCATCGGACTCCCTAATCTGTAAAAATACTTCTGGGCATTGCAGATGGCAGCAGTGAACCATGTTGTGTATGGACCCCCAGGTGACCTGGGATATGCCATGGATCGTGGGCAGTCACCAGGTGGGGATATCACTAGGCCGCTCTATGCCAGGCCTAGGCGATTCTCGCTGTCGGGTCCTACGGCACATGCTGTCCATGCGTGACACGCGGCCAATAGATATCTTGCTCGGGAAGGGAAATTAACCTTTGTCACCCCCCTATGGAGTTCTGAGAGACTTGGGAGCTTGTGGAAATCCAAGGAATTCGATAAGTGGGATCTCATTGGGATCACGCAGATCAAGGATGTGTGGGGAGGGACCAAAATGCATGCATTCGATTCGCTCAAACAACAATATAGCCTGTAAGATAGTGAATATTACCGATACCTTCAGGTTAGACGTGCACTCCTCACTCACATACCGAGGGACACTACACTTCCTGAAGCCTCTCCTCTCCGAAGATCGAGTGTTAGATGGCACCTCCATGAAAAAGCAATCTCTTTAATATACAAAAAGCTTATTAATAATATGGAGGACCCACTAGGACTTATCAGAACACAGTGGAGTGCAGATGGCATAGAGTTAGACAACGAAGACTGGACGGAAGCGATCTCCTCCCCGAAGGTTGTGGCGATTCAGGTGAGACTTAGACTGGTGCAAGATCGTATATTACAGGACCTAGATTGGTGTGTATGGGATGGACGGGAAGTGGAGAGTGCCGAAGGCGTTGTGGAGAGCTCAGCACCTTTATGTATATTCTGTGGCACTGTGCGGATATACAGGAATATTGGACGAAGGTCCACGATGAGATGGGGGAGGCATTGAGGAAGGAGATACGACCGGAAGCTCGAAGATGTATACTGAATGTGTGGGATGCCACGGATTTAAATGTACATCGAAAACAATGGGTGACACTGGCTTGCATGATAGCGAAATGAAATATTGCTCAGTTATGGGGAGCCAGCCAACCACCCGGGTTTCCAAATGGGTGGAAGACTTGGATTGGTGTATGTTCAGGGAGAAGTCATTGTATGTTGCTAGGGGTTGTCCTGAGAAATGGGGTAAGGTCCAGGGAGCCTGGAATAGCCACCGCAGTGAGATTTGTGCCCCCCTGGCGCGGCATGTAGAGGCAGAAGTACCGGAATCCCTGTGATCCTATATGTTTTACATTGTTTTAATTATTCTGTACTAGCAATAATTTAACTTGTTAAGTGGGGAAACTGTGAATTCACCTGATGTCTATTGTTTTTTCTTTTGTTAATTTGTTAATAAAAAGAATTTTTAAAAAAATGGCAATTGTGATAATCTTCTCCGAGGTGGTAACTATTGCTACAGTTATTTATATGTGGTACTTCAGGATGAATACCATTGGTCAGAAGTAGCTCCCATAGAAAAGGTTTGAGACACTTGATCTAGAGAGAGCACCTTGTACTGATATTAATACTATTCAGAATTTGATGAAACTCATGTGTATTTTACCTCCACGATTGACGTTGCTATATGCTGCTTCATGTTGATTAAAACTAAGTGCTTGATGTAGGGTTTGGTAGATCAGTACTCCATTACACATTTGACAGATATCGCAAGCATTATATCCTAATGCTAGGGCCTGATATAGAGGTTATTGGACCGATATTCTGTTACAAACGTGACAGATATCGCATTTGCCTTATTACAAGTGCATTCTATTGTAATGCACATGAAATATGGCGTACGTGATGACCGTTATGTTAGTGATGGAGCATCTGCCTGCCAAACTCCTGAGCATTCCCTAAAACTGAAGGTAAGAAAACCAACAGTTTGGACAGAAATCTATATCAAATACTTTCGGGAGTGCCTGTCGCACGATATCGCATCAATTAGTTACATCTGCCACTGTTCCTGTCTACTGATTTGCTTTTCAGTGGCGTGGGCCAGAAACAAATTTAGATACTGGCAGTTAGTCTTAAAAAGAGATCGTTTCCAATATAGTGATTATGCTCCACTTTAAAATAAACATCATCTGGATCCTTAGCTACCCATTAATCAGGGCATCTACCTGATCACTAGGACAGGCCCCACACCTGCATTGAAACAGATGACACAGTGACACTGGGGCAGGACATGAAATTGATATCACTCCTCTGCCGGAAACAGGAAACGTATCAGGGGAGCATGGTAGACATAACAACTTGTGACAGGCAATACCTGCTCAACAAGTTATGGAATATGCTGTCTGCACTATGGATTTATTTTGTGAATACAGCCTTGCATTACTTAATGTTCTGTATACAGCCAATAAGAAATGACTTCCTTTAAGGTTTCTGGGTATACTAAAATTGTTGCAAATTGAGTGCACGTTTACTGCCACCATCCAATGGCTAGTGTACCGTACCCAGCTAGGAATCACAGTTGATTCTTTGCTTGGGACTTTCTTTAATGTCTTTTAGGAAATTTAGAGCACTGAAGTCAGGATCTAATACCAAAGGGCACTCCCAATTTCTTTTTCTCCTCCTTTGATATAATTCCCCATTGCTTCCTCCTAAACACTTATTCACCCACTTCCTACCTGTTACTGTCTCCCCTGGACACTGCTACCGGGCCTTTTTATCCTAGTCCCATCCTTGCTTCTCTGTCCAGGGACTACAGCTGCTCCTTCTCATTTTCCCCAACCATGTTCCCTCTCATCCTTGGTATGAAACACACCGGTAGCCAAAGAAAGCCCAAAAAAGGGCACTTTTTGCTAGAAGAGGATATATAAGTGAACCTTCACAACACAATCACAGACTAATTTGCATTTAGCAGAGAATTGATAATTTTGTGGACGACCTCATGACTCCGCTCCAATGGAAGGTGAGGATATGACATCTAAGAACTATCCCATAACATTATCAAACAGCCATGCACTTGCACACACATTTAATGAGAGCTCAAAACACATACTTCCTTCTTGTGAGCACCCTACTCTGGTACTATATTTAACATTGTGATTCAGCTCAGTAACACAGGTCTCACAGAAGGCTACCGGGTGGATACTGTTTATAGAGCCACTCTGATTACCTGCCCCTCCACTTGCAGATGTCTGCCAAAATGCCCACAACTGCATTACATAGCCAAGTAATTAACGAATGCAGTGTTATACAGTTGGCGCGCAACATAACAAAAGTTGCTTTTGTTGGAAAATAGTCACAATCTGAATCTGACCACACAACATTTTTATGTATGTTCCAATGTTGCTGCTATTATAAAAAAAATGTAAATTATGTAACCGTCACCAGTGCATTCTTGCCTGTTTCAAAGTCACTTTGAAACAACTTAATATCAATATGTGTCAATCACTGAAGTAAAGATCATGACTTTTATAGTGACTATGTAGTGTGGCAAGCCGTGGGGTAACACTAAACTTCTCAAATGAGTGTTTTTATGTCTCACCTACCAGACAGCATAAGCTGTCTGCTTGTGAAAGATCTATTGTGAACTTACCAAGAACATACAGTGGTCTTAAAGCCACGCATTGGTTACCATTGGTACCTTATAGTCACTCTTCTTTGCTTGTTTCCTATTTGATGGCTTTCCTTATCCCGTCTTATCCATTTTGTATTTGTCCCTCGCCTGGAGCAGAGCCTCTTTACCATCATTTTTCTGGGCTGACTTGCCTCCTTCCACTGCTCACTTTTCGGGAAGTCCTTTTCTAAAATTTTTGTTTAAGTACTCCATGTTAGTGCATGTGTTTTCCAGCTCTCTGTCCTATGGGCTTCTTTTCAAAACCACCTGCCCGCACTCCCCATCTTGCTCTTTTCCTCGTATGCCTCCCTCACTCGCTTGCACCCTGCTCCCTGTGTTACATGTTGCTCTCGCTCTCTCAGCAATGTGGTTCCCCTGCCCTTTTGCTCTGTTCTGCTCTCTTCCTTGTTTGCTTCTCCCACTAGAAATCAGCCTGTCTCCTGTGTTGCTCTCTCTTTGTGCGCTTCCTTTCTGCAAACTAAACCACCCCCCAGGGACCGTGTTGCTTTCTCATGTATGTGCTTCCCCCATGAAAACATCTCTGCCCCACCACCCTCGCTATGCTCTCTCATTTGTTTGCGTCCTCTGCTCCATGCTCTGTGTTGCTCCTCCCCTTGTGTGTTTCTCCCCTGAAACCCTAATATCCCTTGTGATGTGTGCTGCTCTATTCCTTTGTATGCTTCCACACACTCTGATGCTTCTTGTTACGCTTGGGTGGTCCCCCATCACCAGGAAAGCACCCCTTCCTCCACGTTGCTCACTCCCTTGTGTGCTGCCTCCCTGCAATCCACCCATCCAGGGCTTTAAGTGGGATGAAAAAACTGGGGGGTCTGTCACAGGGGCGTGGCCAATATAATATGATACAACAAGTAACACCATACCTACAACAAGTCAGGACTATTGGCTTTGTCAATGGTTGTTAGTTGCATAAGCAACAATGGCTTCTATATAATGAAAAAGCTTCCACTTAAAACCCTGGTGACGCCACAACAATATTGCTGCTCCTGTGTTTTAAAAAGAGAAGTGAAATCCAGAGAGAAAATTACTCTCTTTAAAGAATTTCCCTTCCCCCACAACGCTCACCTGGCATGACGTCATGCCGGCAAATCAATGTGCCTGCTATCACTGCAGTCCGGAAAAAACAGGCCACATGTGCCAGGGCACAAAACAGCGCCCGATAGAGACCCGTTTCAAGGACCCCTTAAAAAAACTGCCGGTGCTCAGCACCGGTGAGACCCGGCCCACTTCAAGCCCTGCACCCATCACCCTCTGATATCCCTACAGTCTGTGATGTTCGCTCCATCGTGTGCTCCCTCTCAGTAAATACTCTTTGACCCTGCACTCTGTGTTGTTTGCTAGTTTGTGCGCTTCACAAGGAAACCCCTTCAGCCCCCTTGTTCTTGTACCCAACCCCCTGCCCCTTCACCCCCTCCCCCTCCGAAACAACAATGGAGAAGCTAATAGTTCTAAAAGGTGAAACCTATAGGCTTTGCCATGCTTGCTGTTAGTTGATTCCAGCGGTTCTAGGCAGACAACATTTCGTGAATTAAGTTCATATGCTGCCATGAAGATTTTAAAATATCTTTTCATATTACCATTCTGGTGAAAACCCAATTTACCCATGGGAAGTACATGCAAGTTAATTTTCTTTTAATACAAAAATACTTCATACTTACGATTTATAAAAACATATTTGCACCTCTTTAGGAAACAACAATTTAGATTTTTGGTGATATCTTTGTGCAGTACATATCTATTGTAAGAGGCCCTTATGAGCATTGATTTTGTTAACAGTATTTGTGCGTGGCTCTAAAGCATCCGAGGTCTAATGATATAATAACATGAGATTTAAACATAAGAACGAGGACGCTGGTGTTGGGGTGACATTTGTAGGTTTTTAGGCTAGAGCAAATGTACATTTTGTAAACATAAAAAAGAGCCCCAGGCTAAAATTAAAAGAGGCATGACAGGTGTCAACAACATATTTCCAAGCAGCACTGCTGCTGCACTAAATGTCTGGTATATAAAAACCTGATAAGTTCAAATGTAAACGTGTATACAGTGGCATTTCAAGGTATTTTCCTGCATCTCTGGGGGTATGTAATCAATACAAATGGTTTATAACTCTGGATGTTTGTGCGAGATTGGAACTCCTTTTATGATCAATTCCGAGGTAAGTATCCAACGCTGGTTTTACAGTTCTTTCTTGGGGGTGATTATTTTGCTGCGCCCCGCGCTTTGGGCTTCAAGGTTGCCATTACTCGCGCACTTGCAGGAGTCCCTGTAGAAAGATAAATATATATTGACTGAGGCTGCAGCTTGTGCTCTTTTCATGGCTGAAGGTCAACAGCCCCTCCGAGGTGCTGCCCAACCTTCAGATGCCTCCAGGTTAGGTCACTCTGCATTATTAGAGGGGACAGGCAGCGCGTGGTTCTCTTCCTGTGTATCTTTTCACTAGGGAAGGGGTAGAAATAATAAAATGAGGGTGATTCTAAATATTTGTGTATTTATTCACACAAGTGTACCGTGGACACTGGTCTTTGATTGTAAACCTCCTACCTTTTCGGCAAGGTGCCTTCTAGATATCTGCACTATAAGGCGCTGCACCCCATTAGCCCTTTGCAAAAGGGAATAAGATAAACAAGCACTGTCAAAGCCAATGGATCTCAATTGTGAAATTTGAGAGCTGAGCTATATGCCTTCGGGTTTACTAGCAAGTATGTGCATATGGGGACGACCATCTTGGAATGCTCTTAAACTTAATGTCTCAATATGATTGACAGCTGTTTTCGAACGTAATTTTGTTTTAAGTATGCATGGGAGCACTACAAGAAAGGAACAGGTGGCCCGGTAAAGGTGTGCACCTGCTGAGCCCTCAAAGAAATAAATTAAAACATATATGTAAATGTGTGGCTGGAGTAGGGGACAAGGGATTCGTGGGAATATGAGCGTCCTGGTTTTTAGTGTGCAGCTGTGCTAATGTCACACAAGCAATTGTAAAAAAAATGCATTTATTAAAAAAATACAATGAATGTAGGTGGGGGTGCGCCCACAAAGGGCTAAAAGACAAGTGGAAAATAGTTTCCCTATGTCAGCAGTGGAAGGATACAACTTATCCTACCACAACAACTGTAGATAAGAAAAGTATGGAAAGCCATTCCGTCTGAAGTGTCACTCTGGGATAAACTGTTCAGCCATCCGTTCATAAGTGAAGGGTTGACTGAAAGGGCACTTTCTGTATAATTGCACTGTAGACAATAAGCATTCAGTAACAGACAACTAGAGTTCTCTCTAGGTGAGACCTAGCCAGGAGTGCTGGGCTGCCGGGCCCTTCCTCCTCCAGAGGGGTGCTGACCTCATGTATGCAAGGACCTGACAGACCATATCACCTGGTTTTAGCACAATATAAATTAAAATAGAAATACAGGCTGCAAAAATATTGAAGTATCAACCTGCTTGGTTTTGCACTTTTCTACACCAATGTTTTGGTCTCTTGGGGCCTTTTGGAGGTCATTTTGGTCTCTGTGAGTACTGACTTTTTCAATGCCCTGTTTTCCGTGTTACAATGCCAAATTAGTTCTACCTTTATTGCCAGATTTTACCCTCCGCTACTATTGCAGCATTCCTTGTTTTCTTACATGGTTTGGAGAACTTTCTTCATATGATACACAATTTTAACTTAGGCTTTCTCTGTTTCTGTCAAATCTCTCGTGAAGAATGTTATTTGTCCCCACCTTGAGCAATGAGTGGTCTATTGCCCCAGATGTGTGGGGCCTTCCAGAATGCCAAGGCGCAGATGAGGGTATTGTTGTATCTAATTGAGCCTATTCGCAGGGTCACAGGAGGCATGCCAGAACAGGGTTGCTGTGTTTCGGCCTTGACTCTAGAATAGAACTGCACTAAATGGACCTCTAGGCTCAGTCTCATTTGAACCTGAAAGGCCAGGGTAAACTTCTTTCTGACCAGGAGGGGTTTCTCCATTGAGCAACTCCCCCAAGAATAAATCTGTTGTATACTTTATCCTTAGACTTTCATTGCCTAATGAAGATTATGCAGCCACCCCCTTCTGTCACGAAAGCAGCCTTCTGGGCTCCAGCAGCCAGATTCATCAAAGGAAATTCGGCTCGCAAAGGGCCAGATTCTGAGAATCTGGCCCTTTGCGAGCGCTATTTTTGCATTTGGGATTCATCATCCCAAAAGCAAAAATAGCAATTATAGAAATTGCTACATTGCGAACCATTTAAAAATTGCGATTTCGCAATCTGGGGCTGCTATTTTCCGCGAAGTCTAACTACGTGGTAAATAGCGAAAACTTAGAAAAATGCACTTTAGTGCATTTTTCTAAGTTGTATGTTACACACACACATGTCCTTTGGACATGTGTGCGCGCAACACCAGTGTACATTACCATTTCAGGGGTGCTACAGTGTGTCCTTTGGACACCCTGGCATCCTTGAAATCGCTTCCTTATTTGCGATTCGCTATTTGCTAATCGCAAATAAGGAATGACTCCCCATTCATTCCTATGGTACTTTAGACCCATAGGAATGAATGGAGAGTCATTCCTTATTTGCGATTAGCAATTAGTGAATCACAAATAAGGAAGCTGTAGGAATCGCAATAAATATTGCGATTTCTACATGAATCCCGTTTTGCGAGTCTTTAATAGCGATTCCTTAATAATCGCTATTAAGGACTCGCAAAACATGACAATGATGAATCTGGGGGATGGTTCCTATAAAATCTACACTTCATATGAGTTTTACTTCTTCCTCCCTATCGAGGTTGTTTTCCTTTTCCGGTAGGGTATGGGGGCCCCTCATCAGGAAAGATCACACCATGGGTATATTTTATTCTAAACCAACAAGGGCTTCTAACTTTTTACCAGTTTTCAACTAAAAGATTAAGCTGTGGGAATAAGTTCTGCCCTTAGAATATGTCTGTCAGTGCTATATTTTGCACCAATGAAGATTAACTAGACAAGTTAAAAAATATGTGTTTTCTCCATCAATAAGAAATAAATGAAACAGTCAGAGGGTGGGCATCATTTGCAAGTCCAGGATTCTCTTCCGCTTCCTTGTCGCTCTTATGTTCAGAAGAATAGCAGGAGACGCATACCCAAGGTTTGCTTTGTGTGTGTTCTGGTCAGGCAATTTAAAGAGACTTCTATCAACCAGGAGATGGGAAGGTTCTCTCCTACTCCGATAGGTAATCGACCAAAACACTATCTCCTAGCTCATAGCTTGCTATCTTCCATTAAACAACTGTTTGCAGTAGTTCAACATTCACTAAGTCATTCTGTCTCAGAAAAGGATTTTTTAACACAGGGCAGTGGCCTGTTGCTTTGCCTCACCCTTCCAAATCTGAATATTGCAGCTTCGTCCTGAGAGCTGGAAAACGTACAACTGAAAAATGATTCTCCTCCAGGTAGTGCACACTTTTAGAAAGTGGATGACCAAGATCTTAGTCAGGCTGAAGAAGGGATGCTCGGTATGATACATGTGTATGAGTTGTCTGGATTGTTTGGATGCACTTGGACTGAAGATAACTTGTCTACCTCTCATCCTTGAGCGCCTTAATTAAATGAAGCCAGAAAACCATGTACGGTCATTACAAAAGTAGTGACACAAATCGCTGAACCTTTAGAAGAACACTGCCCTGATTCCCCCAACAAACTTCGGGCCAAGACTTGAATCTGTTTTTGTTTTGACAAAAAAGAGTCTTTTGAGATCACAAACTTACGAGGTGTGAATTTTGTTAGACCAAAGACCATCATTTTCGTATTTTAATCATGACCTCAGCAGCGAGAGTATGTGACCTGTGCATGCACTGTGCTCATACACATTATACTCTGGAGATTTAAGGGTGAGTGTTTTTAGAAAGAAGACATTCAATAACGCTGACGCTTGATACTCTTTTCACAAGACCTTTCAAAGGGGACCGTTGGAGAGAAACGATGGAGGCATAGAGGGCATGCATCTTAAAACTGAAACGCGTCCATGCTTCTGTTAAGCACTGGGCATGATTATGCTCATTGAATAATAGATGCCAGCACAGCAGGAGCAGAGAAATTCCATATGTTTCTCTATCTCGGATGCTTCTAACTGGCAAGTCTTCAGTCAGAGTGTCTCTATAATCAGTCACACTCCTGGTTCACTGTAAGCACAACACTCCATTGTTGCTCTTGTGGTACCCACAAGCTGCCAGCTGGTGACAGTGTCAATACCCATAGTAAGGAAATGACTGCCATTGGTCAAGAGGCGGCAAAGGCACGGGAAGCAGAGCCATGATCAAACGTCCTCCATGGAATGAGTGTGGCTACGCATTTGTGGTAGAAGCTTTGGGTGCAGCCATGGACAATAGTGATGTTAGTAACATGACTGAGTGAGAAGGACAGGCATGCAGGAAGGCTTTCATATACATAAAAGATTTCCCTTTTTAGGGACCCGCCATTAAAAACCGCAAACAGAAACTCAATTCAGAGTGAAAGCACACAGTCCATTTTTTCCAACGTGAGTTGACTGTACGCGCCCTCATCCATGGAGATGAGGGTGATACAGTGGCGTAGCATGGAGGGAGGGGCCAGAGGGTTGGTTGCCCCGGGCGCAAAATATTTAGGTTCATTCGTAGTGGTGCAAAATAAAAATAAAAAAGTGGAAGGATGCTTGCCTGTGGCAACCCATGCTACCCGCTGGGGTGATATACTTACCATGCATGGTTATCTTCATGTAGCCGGGCATATAAGTGGCTAGTTAACATTAACTAGCTATCCAATTGTTTCACTTAATCTCACAAAACTTTTATTTTCAAATAAATTGTGTTTTTTTAAAGAGTAAACGCACACAAAAACATACTAATGTTGCTTGCATTTACTATAAGCAGCTAAATGTACACACATAGCACCCAGCGGAATGGTGGAGTGCCTTACTTGGACATGGCCGGACACCGCTGAGGGGATCAAACACAGTTCAGGCCACTAACATTGTGAGCTTTACTTTCCAGAGAATCTGGGGGATCAGGCAGAAGAGGGATCGGAACGTGCACGCGTGCCCAACAAAACAAACGAAAAATAATAACTTTTTCTTATTCTCCTACAGCTTTCCAATCTTAAACATTCCCATGAAACGTTCCCAACATAGACGTCAAATACGCTGTGAAAGCAAAGCCTAAAGCAGAGAAAGCAAACTAGGGTGCAGTGGAAAGTGACACAAAGAGATGGGGATTTTCGGAGCCTGGGAGCGAACCCTGAGCCTGAACACTGCACACCCACCGCAGCTGCCTCAGGGCTACCTGCCCCACGTACAGGCCTCAGGGCTACCTGCCCCACGTACAGACCTCAGGGCTACCTGCCCCACGTACAGACCTCAGGGCTACCTGCCCCACGTACAGACCTCAGGGCTACCTGCCCCACGTACAGACCTCAGGGCTACCTGCCCCACGTACAGACCTCAGGGCTACCTGCCCCACGTACAGACCTCAGGGCTACCTGCCCCACATACAGACCTCAGGGCTACCTGCACCCACGTACAGACCTCAGGGCTACCTACCCCACGTACAAACCGCAGGGCTACCTGCTCCACGTACAGACCTCAGGGCTACCTGCCCCACGTACAAACCGCAGGGCTACCTGCCCCACGTGCAGACCTCAGGGCTACCTGCCCCACGTACAGAACTCAGGGCTACCTGCCCCACGTGCAGACCTCAGGGCTACCTGCCCCACGTACAAACCTCCGGGCTACCTGCCCCACGTACAGACCTCAGGGCTGCCTGCCCCACATACAAACCTCAGGGCTACCTGCACCACTTACAGACCTCAGGGCTACCTGCCCCACGACAAACCTCAGGGCTACCTGCACCACGTACAGACCTCAGGGCTACCTGCCCCACGTACAGACCTCAGGGCTACCTGCCCCATGTACAGACCTCAGGGCTACCTGCCCCACGTGCAGACCTCAGGGCTACCTGCCCCACGTGCAGACCTCAGGGCTACCTGCCCCACGTACAGACCTCAGGGCTACCTGCCCCACGTACAGACCTCAGGGCTACCTGCCCCACGTACAGACCTCAGGGCTACCTGCCCCACGTACAGAACTCAGGGCTACCTGCCCCACGTACAGACCTCAGGGCTACCTGCCCCACATACAAACCTCAGGGCTACCTGCCCCACGTACAGACCTCAGGGCTACCTGCCCCACTTACAGACCTCAGAGGTACCTGCCCCACTTAAAAAGCATCCACAGTCTGGGAAGGAACCTTCATTTCATGTGAAGTGTTAGTGCCTGCAGTCTCCTGCGATAGGAGAGCTGTAAAGCCACATGAGAAAGCAGCAGCCAGGACAATGTCATTTCATGCAAATGATACTCATGATAATTAATAACAATTATGATAGTGATCATAATGAGTTTTAGTTAGTGCCCTATATCTTCATAGGGCCCCAGAACACCCATCAAGGTGCGCTCCGTACTTCTGCTTACCTAGTTGTAAAGCTGCACTGACTCTCTGAAGGAAGTCAGACCGACTGGAGCAGAAGCTTAGAGAGAGAGAGTAAAATCTGACATTTATTTCAGTTCCTACAGGACCGCCTAAGAGCTCATAAAAGCAAACCCCATTGCATAAGCCTCTTTGGTATCAGCCTACATCTCCCGTATGGGAGTACTTTGGAGCTGCATGAAGAACAGCTCATATAGGTAAGAGAAACACAAGCCTATTAACCAGTTGGTGAGTCCAAGTGCAAAAACGCCCCAGCAATGCAACGAACATTTGCATCGGGTGCTTTGGTGGTAGTTCTGCCTGATTTAATGAAAATGAAGAATAACGAGTACAAATGGTTTATGCACCCTTTTAGCATGTGCAAATACATTTTGCAGTCAGTTTTGAATTACTGCCAGTGCGAAAGCAGGCACACATGCTATGTACAGCCATTATGGTGAAGGGTTTAAATGCCTTTATCAGTTGTGGAAAATCTAACTACTCATTGATCGGAATGGACTGAGATCAACCCTAGAAAGATTTTAGCAACCGAAGCAGCTCATGTCAGATGTGGCAACACACTGAGGTCCCGCGAAGCACTTTAAGGGCCTCATTCCTAAAGACAGAGCTGACCAAGTTTTATAAACATATATATATAATTATAGCAAAATGCCCGGGCCATGCGTGACGAAAATGGTTGATCTTGTGACATTTCCTCATGGCAGGACACATCTCTGCATCCTCATCATCACGAAATGCAACTGTTTGTTGATAAGATCAGCGCATTGCTCCAACCTTAGCAAGCAAGCGAAGATTTCATTGTGCTGAATGGTGTCATTCTTTCAGTCGAACTACTTTATTTCTCGACATAAGTGCTTTGTAATGATGAATGCTTTAGACTAGTACCAGGGTTTACAGTGGCTGTGACATTTCGAGACAACTTTCTTTAACCCTGCCCATTCCATAGCCGTCGTTTCTTCCTCGGAGAAGTCTTCCATCTATTGCCTTAAACAAGTGATAGGTTCTCTCGTGCAGATTTACTGATAGATAGTAGGAAGGGTAAGAGTTTGATTCCGAGGTAAAGTTGAGGCATATTTGTCATACTGCCCATCTGGAGCCATATTGCAGAACAGGCCCCAGGGGCGCAACAGGCATGTGTGCCCGATTTGCACACCCCGGGGAACATTGGAATTACAGAAGGGCCCGCAGACGCTTGTACGACCCCTTCTGAAAGAGCTGGTGCCCATATAGTGCAGATGCTTTCTCAAGAGGGTATTCCCTCATTTGCATGGGGCCACACCCTGCACCTACGCTGCATTATAGATGCGAGCACAGAATCAACGAAGCTGTCCGGAGGCTCAATGACAGTACATCACCCAAAAGGTAGTGCACTGTCAGTGTGCCCCATGATGGCAGCGCTCTGAAGGGGCTAAAGGGGGTCCTATGGCCCCTCAGACATCCCCTGGCAGGCGGGTGCAGTCACTCAGTATACCTGCCTTATGGGGATCTCAAATCCCTCTTTAAACTGCAGGCAGGTTGCCGCCTGCACAGAGAAACACAGAGCAGCTTTTAAACAGCTGCGCCATATTTCTCTTGAATGAGCTGACGCAGGGCGGTACATGTTCACAGCTGCCCTGAGCGAGTGGTGTAAGGAAACTTAAGGGGGGACCCTCTACAAAGTACATGGAGAGGGCCCACACGCTCTGCACAGTGCCTGAGGTGGCCCTCTGGAGCCCCAATGCACTGCAGAGAGCTCCAGGGCAGTTGTTACACCACTGCCCTTAGGGCAGCGCATTCAACATGATAGGGTGCACTTTTCCTGTTTGCACCCGGCACACCTGCTTAAAGGCGTGCCGCGGAGCAAACAGGAAAAGTGTATCCAATCTATATTAGGGTCCCAGGTGTCACATTTTTAACAACGTCACTTCAATGTGCTGACAGCATTTTCCTTCTTTCCTTTCTTCTTTGCTCCTCCTTCCTTTCTATTGCTTGTCGTTCCTCCTTTTCTTCCTTCCTTTCATACTTTCATCCTTCCTAGCTTTCTTTCTTTCTTTCGTTTTTCTTTCTCTTTTTCTTTCTCTTTTTCTTTCTTTCTTTCTTTCTTTCTTTCTTTCTTTCTTTCTTTCTTTCTTTCTTTCTTTCTTTCTTCTCTTACTTGCTACGCTGTTTCACTTTTTCCTTCCTTCATTCCTGCCATCCTTTCTTCTCTTAGCTCTTCTTTTCTTCCTTGATTTCTTTCTTCCTACCCTTCACATTTCAATTGCCCATTTTATTTTTTCCTTCATCCTTCGTTCATTTGGAACAATTTGCTTTTATTGTTTGACAAATCCCCCCCTCACCGTCAATATATCTACACTTCTTCGCTTCCCTTTTTTCTTTCATTCCTCCTTTATTTCTTTATTAACTTTACTTTTATTTCAATATTTTGCGCGTATTAGTATTCAGCAACCTGCTCCAATTACCCTTCCATCTATTTATAATAATAGTGATTATTTCTCTATAGTTTGACTGTTTGAAAAAGTGAATGCTACATAAGTTTAAGTAGCTGCCAACATTTCCCTCGATGATATTATAAAGGAACCATTTTCTCATAGTTTCGCAAGGGAGAATACACCTACGTCCAAAAAGATAGTCTAAAGAAAAGGCTTACTTTTCACGCATATTACAACTGTGTGAAATTCCGTTCATATTTACTCTACCGAATATGTCTGACTGATATTCTACGCTATTCAATTTATTTAAATCTGCTCTTAAGCAGAAATGTGACGAAATTTGAGAAAAAAGACTTTCATTCAGCGGGTGTCTCCCTCCTCAACCAATAAACAATGGATCCTGAAAAAGTGGCAAAAAAGCGACATGCTTCAAGTTAACAAAGAACATCTTAAAATGTCTTTAATCAATCAAAGTTGTCATTTGGCACAAAGGCTAGGTCAATAAAAAAATGCTGCTTGGCACAATTGTCATTCTTTTGCTGGTACCGAGTCTACATTGCTGGATACTAGAAAACATTGTGTATTTAAGCTGTCTTGTCTTTTACTGGAAATCTGGGAAATTATTCAGAAAAATAAAGAATCTGCCCTGTGGTCAATGATAGTCTTAGCTACTTGTCAATCCAAAGCAGAAGTTTGTTGAGACATTTAATTACAAGATAATGTAGTCATCAACATGTCGCACTGGAAACTGACAGCTCAGCTTGGACCCAAAACGCACAGCTCCCTCCCCTGAGGTCAGGGGTGTTCATAGGTTAACTTAGTAATGACAAGTCCTTTATTATCGCATTATTGCATCGAAAAAATTGCAATTATACTAATAAATTAATAACAGTAATAAAATGACAGTCATAATTGCAGAAAGCACATGTTGTCAACTGCGTTTTTTTGTTACACGGTTGGAATTTTTATTATATCGGCATAACACAATGTGGCTTTGACACTAAAACAGAAACAGCCTTTGCTGTGAATATTTTATATGAAGTAGGATAAAGACAACATTTTGATGTGCTTTAAGTTTGTGACAACCAGTAACTCTTCTATTCTGTAGTATATATATATATATATATATATATATATATATATATATATATATATATATATATATATATATATATATATATATATATATATATATAGTTATATATATATATATATATATATAGTTATATATGTAGAGCTGTTCCATTGGAAAAGCGTTGTTGGTATTGGTATAGCTTTTGCCCTCTTTGATGAATCTCAACATACTTTCCAAAAATGTGCTCCTTTTGGTAGTTTGATTCAGAAAGGGGGTGGTGATGAACAGAGTGTCTGAATTAAGCAGACCACTCTTACCGAGTCCAAAGATCAGGGCTTGATCCATCACCGTTATTTATCTCACTGCACCATCCCAGCTCAGAACCTGGCTATATGCAAATCAGTCTGTCCCTGGCCCAGTGCATCATGGGAACAGGGCAGACTAAACTACCAAGCCAATTCTTCACCAGAAAGGAGACAAGCTACCGGGGACCGGTTTCTGGCATTTCAGCCGTCTTCGGCCCGGCTTGCTTGAATCCTGATGGTGCAGTGAGAAAGCAAACCGGGCCAAAGACGGCTGTAATGCCAGAAACCGGTCCCCGGGAGCTTGTTTCCTTCCCAGTGTAAGAATTGGCTTTTGTAGTTTGGTTTGCCCTGTTCCCATCATGCACTGGGACAGGAACAGACTAATTTGCATACAGCCAGGTTCTGAAACTGGGATGGTGCAGTGAGCTAAAAAACGGTGTTGGATCTAGCCCTGATCTCTTGACAGGGTGAGAGCTTTCTGCTTAATTCAGAGACTCTGTCCCTCACCACCCCTTGTTGTAAATATTTTTGTCCACCCTAAGCGTGGAAGGGTATTCTCAGATGTGAGACCCTTGCTCATTGCACCATCAGGATTCAAGCAAACCGGGCCGAAGACGGCTGTAATGCCAGAAACCGGTCCCCGGGAGCTTGTTTCCTTCCCAGTGTAAGAATTGGCTTTTGTAGTTTGGTTTGCCCTGTTCCCATCATGCACTGGGACAGGAACTGACTAATTTGCATACAGCCAGGTTCTGAAACTGGGATGGTGCAGTGAGCTAAAAAACGGTGTTGGATCTAGCCCTGATCTCTTGACTGGGTGAGAGCTTTCTGCTTAATTCAGAGACTCTGTCCTTCACCACCCCTTGTTGTAAATATTTTTGTCCACCCTAAGCGTGGAAGGGTATTCTCAGATGTGAGACCCTTGCTCATTGCACCATCAGGATTCAAGCAAACCGGGCCGAAGACGGCTGTAATGCCAGAAACCGGTCCCCGGGAGCTTGTTTCCTTCCCAGTGTAAGAATTGGCTTTTGTAGTTTGGTTTGCCCTGTTCCCATCATGCACTGGGACAGGAACTGACTAATTTGCATACAGCCAGGTTCTGAAACTGGGATGGTGCAGTGAGCTAAAAAACGGTGTTGGATCTAGCCCTGATCTCTTGACTGGGTGAGAGCTTTCTGCTTAATTCAGAGACTCTGTCCCTCACCACCCCTTGTTGTAAATAAATCCTTTTGGTAGTTTGTGCACTGAAAGTTTCACGGTGATCTGTCAAGCGGGGCCAAGGAAAAAGGTGCCTCTCAAAAAGCAAAATCCCTATGCATTTTTCATAGATTTCATTTGACAAGGCTACAGCAAATACTGCTGAACAAAATTGCACCTAATTTGGCAGGAAGCTAGGTCTTGGTACACAGATTATGCCTTCTATGATTTGATGTAAGTCTGTTCAGTAGTTTTTGAGAAATTAAAGTTAAAAGAAATCTAGCTATCTGGACTGTTACATTTGTGAGAGGCTTGAAAGACTCTAGCAGGAGGGCCAATTTAAAATGGAGCATTCTGATTGGCTCAGGGAGCTTTTTTTCCCCTTGGACCAATCCACACCCGCAGGAGTCAGACTCCCGCAGGAACAAGAACTCTGATTGGCTGGCATCAACATCACAAAAAAAATTCTGCCAGTCATAACAGGACTTGGGGACTTAGTCCCCCATCCTGACCTTGTAAAAAAAAGATATATGGGACAGGGTAGGAATACCCTGCCACCCTAACCTCTTTGGGGGGGACCCAGAGGGACCCCCTCCCCTATCCAGGGCCAAAAACAATAATCAGCAAAAATTGCTGCAATCCCACGGGACTCTCAGGTATAGGAAAATAAAAAATGGCAGCCAGCATCGCATTTATTACTTATAGACCCTGAAGTGTCCACCATGGAGCCGTATTCAGTAAGGGGAGGGGGTTGCATGGCCTCCAACCCCGAGCCTTCAGAAGCCCCGGGACCCAATTCCCTAAAGACAATTTCTTTAATAAAGGGACGGGAATGCACCCCCCTCCCCGAGCCTTTAAAAGGCCCTGGGGACACCATCTCCCTTTTAATAAAAAAGGCCCTGAGGGCTAGGGTCCCAGGGCCCAAAGAGACTTGGGGAGGGGGACTGCACCACCCCGCTCCCCATTTTTGTATGTCTTGGCTACGGGGTGGCCTCCCGAGGACCTACAGTGGCTTGGGGAGGGGGCCACAGGGCCTAATAAGCTTTAGTGAGGGGGCCCCTTGGCCCCGCTCCTCTTGAAAATGTGTGGGGCTCTGGGGGAAGTGGTACCTAGGGCCAAATGATGTTCGAGGAGGGGGACCAGCCCCCCTGTAAATACATAGGGCTTTTGGGTGGGGTCCCCAGGGCTTGGAGAGGTCCCAGTTGGATCCCCACCTTCTGTGGGAGCTGGCACTGCTCTTGCATGCAGGTTCCTGCATGCGAAAGCAATCTTTCATCTCTTTTCCTGTCCACATGTCTGCGGGCAGGGAAAGAGATGAAATCTCCACTTCCAAAAAGCTGTAGTACTTTGACAGCTCCCGCTTGTTTGAAGAGGGGTGTTTGCTCTTGTTTGCCAGGAGCTGCCAGCTCCTGCCAAGCAAAAGCAAACAGCTTTGTCCTGGGGGTGGGCACCCCGAGACATAGGTGGAGTCGGCCCTGGGGTGGCAGTCTCCAGGGCCATTGATGAATCCAGGAGGACCTACCCTCTTTCTGTTTTCACGGCCCGGCCCTGGGAAGGTGGTAGTCCCAGGGGCCGTATATGGTCCAGGAATGAGGTTGCACAGCCCTCTCTTGCATGCTTTTTTATTAGCTGGGCCCAGGATGGTAGTGGTTCCCAGGTCCTGGGGGTCCGCGTGGTCCCGCTATTTATTACTACAAAGCCCCGGGGAGGTGGTGGTGGTCCCTGGGGTTCTAAAGATCTCATGGAGGGGGGTACATGCTGCATGCCTCCTTTAATATTTTAACAAAAGCCCCGGGTAGGTGGTGGTCCCCGGGGCAAAAGAGCCCATGGATGGGGTTCAACGTGGCCTCCCTTCACTTTGTAAATATAGCTCTGGGGAGGTGGTGGTCCCCGTGTGTCAAAGAGCCTCAGGAGGTGGGCCCCGTACGCCCCCCTCTTTTTATTAACAAATGCCCTCGGGACCTGGCCATCCAGAGTCGCAGATCCGCCACAATTTTTGGAAAACATTTTATTAAAAAGGACCAGAGCTAAGGGGTCAGGGTATTCCTACCCTGGCCCCTTTTTAATGTTTTTTCTGGGGCTCGGCTGAAGCCGAGTCACAAGACTTCCTAGCTGAAGTGTTGGCAGCCAATCATATCTCAGCACGAGATCAGGCGGGCTTACAGAGCCTTCTCATACCTAGATATCCAAATTTAGATTTGTTTATATAACTCAAAAACTACTGAACGGAATTTAAGCTAAATACCAAAAAGCCTTCTTTCTGGACCATGAGCTAACTTTCTGCCACATTTAATGTAACAACGTCCAGCAGTTCGGGCTGTAGTCGCGTTCAAAATCCCTATGGGAATTAAAATTAGAAACTCAATTTTTTTTCTACCTCTCACTTTTTTTCAGCCCCTGCTTGACGGATCACCCAGAAACTTTCCATGCACAATTAGAATCACTGGGGCACTTTTTTAAAAAACATTTCATGAAAATTCGTCAAACGTGCCAAAGATATAGGCAAGTCAAAAAACGATTTTCTTATGTAAAACATGGTCCTAACTATAATTACCTACTGACTACTGCCAGTAGGTTTTGTATATATATGTGTATATATATATATATATATATATCGTGGTGCACAGACATAATATCGAGTCCAAAATATCGTTTGGACATAATATCGAGTAAATAATATAGACTGGACAAAATATCGACTGGACAGAATATCGACTACAAAAATATCGTTTTTAAGGTAAGTGAAGTAATATCGACTGTATAAAATATAGATAGCAAAAATATCGATTTTTTAATATTATATAATATTTTTTAGTGTATTTTTATGTAATAATATGTGTGATAAGTGTGTATTTATGTTATAAATAATTTTATTAAATGATTTTTGTTTTTATAATTATTGCGTAATGTAATTCTGTATCGGGTTGTGGGTTTATAGGGGAATAGGGTGGGAAGTAATTTATTTATAATTAATTAAATATGTAAATTTATTAATTGATATTAATTTGTAATTAATTGTTAATTAATTCATATGTGTCAATTAATGTAATAGTAATTGCAAAATAATTATTAATAATTGATTAATTGATAAATATGCAAATTTTACTAATTTAATGCAGTAGCGGGTTGTGGGATCATAGGGGAATAGGGTGGGAAGTAATTTAATTAAAAATAATTAAATATGTAAATATATGTATTGATAGTAATTAGTAATTAATTCTTAATTAATTAATATGTGTTAATTAATTTAATATTAATAGTTAATTAATTTATATTAATTGATTAATTGGTTATTATGTGATTTTTACTAATTTAATTTCTGTAGCGGGTTGTGAGTTTATGGGGGCATAGGGTGGAAAGTAATATATTAATACTTAATTAAATAATAAAATAAAATACACGTTATTTATTTGGAAATAATAGTGAAATAATATTTAATTATGAAAAAAATAATTGTTCATGTTTAATTAATTTGTATTAATAGGTGAATAATTAAAAGAATTATTGTTAATTAGTAAATGTCAATTATTATTTATTCTATTACATAAAATGTATATTTGATTTTTAATAATTATTATTAGATATTTCTTGTTAGATTTTTGATTTATATATGAAAGATTTACTTTCCCTAATGTTGTATTCTCTGGAGTGTGAATTGTAATTTTTACAACTACGCTTTCCAACGCTTTCCTTACTGTTGCACCCACTGGAGTTGGAATAGTAATTTTAACCCCTACGCTATCCGTCGCTTTCCCTACTGTTGCACCCACTGGAGTGGGAATAGTAATTTTAACCCCTACGCTATCCAACGCTTTCCCTAATGTTGCACCCACTGGAGTGGGAATAGTAATTTTAACCCCTACGCTATCCAACACTTTCCCTACTGTTGCACTCTTTGGAGTGGGAATAGTAATTTTAACCCCTACGCTATCCAACGCTTTCCCTACTGTTGCACCCACTGGAGTGGGAATAGTAATTTTAACCCCTACGCTATCCAACGCTTTCCCTACTTTTGCACCCACTGGAGTGGGAATAGTAATTTTAACCCCTTCGCTATCCAACGCTTTCCCTATTGTTGCACCCACTGGAGTGGGAATAGTAATTGTAACCCCTACGCTATCCAACGCTTTCCCTACTGTTGCACTCTTTGGAGTGGGAATAGTAATTTTAACCCCTACGCTATCCAACGCTTTCCCTACTGTTGCACCCACTGGAGTGGGAATAGTAATTTTAACCCCTACGCTATCCAACGCTTTCCCTACTTTTGCACCCACTGGAGTGGGAATAGTAATTTTAACCCCTACGCTATCCAACGCGCTTTCCCTACTGTAGCACCCACTGGAGTGGGAATAGTAATTTTAACCCCTACGCTATCCAACCCTTTCCCAACTGTTGCACCCACTGGAGTGGGAATAGTAATTTTTACCCCTACGCTATCCAGCGCTTTCCCTACTGTTGCACCCACTGGAGTGGGAATAGTAAATTTTACCCCTACGCTATCCAACGCTTTAGCTATTGTAGAATTCACAACAGTTGTTACAATAATTGTTAACTATTTTGCTATGCTACGGTAAAATTATTATATATGTTTATTTAATATAAAAAAATTATATAAATATATATGTCTTATTTTTTTAGATTTATTTTTATTTTAAAATAAATAATTATTAATATAACATTATTTTAATAATTTAAAGTAAGTTTAGACTAAACATATTTATTACTACATTAGTATTAACTTAATTTAAAGACATTTAAAAAAAACAATATTTTTACAGTCTATATTTTAGTAACTCGATATTTTAGAGTCGATATTTTTGTACTTACCTGTTTAAAGATAGCCAGTCGATATTTTGTCCATCGATATTTTGACAACGATATTTTGTCAACTCGATATTTGTGAGGTCGATATTATTTCAGTGATCCATATATCGTTACTGAGTGCTCGGTTTGTCAAGACAGACTGGATTTCTGTGCACCTCATTCCCTCCGCCGCTTTTTACTTTCTATCTCTATATCTTGCTCTTGTAGGTTCTTTTTCATCTCCGCATTTTACCTCTGCCCATGCAAGCCAGGTCTAGTGGTATACTCGACTAATTCGTCCACTGTTGTGTCCTGTGTTTGACCTCATGGTCACAGGTTCAAATCACAGCGGGCCCACTCAGCCTTTCACCCTGCTGAGGTCGATAAAATGAGTACCATTGAGCTGGGCAAAAATAATCAACTGTTATTCAGCGCTATGATGTCTTTCTGGTGAACGTGAACTTTACAAATACCCATGTTATGTTTTCCTTCTTTCTCCCCATCTTTCTTTCTCCTTTTCCTGTCTTTCTCTCTTGCTCTGCATCAAAATCTCATGATGAAAAATAGGTCTTGGTTCCAGGAAATATGTGCCATTACAAACCGCTTGTAACCACGGACACTAATTAAAAACTGCATTAAGCGCATTCCTGGTTTTATGATTAGAATTTCTCCATAGACTCTAATGTCTTGAGGACAGTGCTCATGCAAATTTTGGAAGAGTTCGCTATTACGTGAGGAAGTGAACACGTTTCACTAATGAACCCACTTAAATTTAAATGTCGATGACGCTGTGCACCCGTCTTCATATTGCTTCGAATCAAATTTGATTTGGCATGATGCTGAATAATTGAGCAAACAGTTTTACGCTATATGTTTAGGTTTTTATACAGCATAGGCACACCAGAAGACCTAGATCAAAAAGAATGTCAGCAGTCCAGTCGAGAAACTATCATGCTTGGTTAATGGCCTTTCTATTGGTTTCTGTCAACAGATGAAGAATTTTCCTTATAGTCCGTAGAGCCGAAAGCAGCTTCCTCGCTTGTCATGCATGTTCACAGGACGCTAAAGTTGACCCGGGATGTTATGAAATAACAAGTGACCATATATAGAAAATCTTCCATCCCCCTGTTATTTCACTGACACATGTTTAAATAGTTCTGACTTCTCTTCTAAACTAGTCTGCGGGACATGGAAAGTTATGGATCCAAATGGGCCATTATTAATAAGGAATGACTATCCACCACTTAGATCAACATTCCTATATGGTCCATAGTACCAATGTGGTAATCTTGCACCCGGAATTACACAGAATGTAGGTATCAGTAATTTGAGGGTATGGGAATGCTGAAAAATTTTCCATTTTCCCCTATTGGTGCCCTAAAATTGTGGGATGATTGTAGTATTTAGAGTTACTTTACCCAATTCCTGGGCAATCCCCCATTATTCACCCGTTTCCCACCTGGACATGTTACCATCTTGAACTATAGGAATGAGTTATAAGCACACTGGTTTCAATCCTGTTACCATCAGCTGAATAGTGACTACCCCAACGTTGGATGGTGGGTCTTACGGGCAACACTCACTGTCTCATCACTATAGAATAGTTCCTGCTTTGTGGGTTCACACTGTCAATATCTGCGAGTCCACAACTAATGTAAACAAAAAGAAAACAGAGCAATGAATCTGAGATACTCAACTAGCATACTATTTGAACACGTACAGTGCCTAGAAGGTACCCACAGAAATGAAGAAGGGGAGGGCGGTGGAGGAGGGACCTCCTTATTTGGAAAAAAAGCAGAAAACACAAGTGTCAAGTCCTGTCGGCCTCGCGGAGACCCAATTTTGCAATTTTCGTGTTTTGAAATGAAGCCGGTGACCAGTTTGAAACAGCATTCTGTGAAAGATAAGGACGAGAACTAAAGGCTGTTTTAGGAAGAAAATGCAATTTCAAAGCAGATAAAAGAGATAAGACTCCTTCAGTTGCATTCAGTCTGCGATGATGAAATGATCTGTGGTTGCAAATTCATACCACTCTATGCATCTTTCTTCCTCCCTCCCCAATAGTGTATTTACATATCAATGTATAGCTAGCTGTACATAAAACTCAGCCGTATTCGGGTGAGACATTTCGGCCCGCGGGTCTCCTTCAGAGACAATATTTTTTTTCACTCAGGGTTTCAGGCGTCCTTCTTCTAAGTCCTTACAATCCATTTATAAATATTGTCTAAACTCTTCCAAAATAATTAACGAAATGGGAGCAGGATGCAAGGACTGCTTGTACTACATGGCTGAGGGCCCAATTGCAAGAAGTACATCTGATCTGTCAATTAGATCAATTATTACATTTGATGTTCTAATGTAAAATTCACCAAAATAGCGTCTTCGCAGGTTTTAGCGACTCTTCACATGGCCCTCCACAAGCGTGTTTGCCAGCGATGTTTTGCTGTAGCCAAAGTGGCTAGTGCCTCACAGCAGGCAGTCGCAGACCAGTGAGACATGGATCCACCAGCCCATAACGAGATATTCATCACCACTCCTTTTTCTGTTCCCTTGTGATAAACTTCCCATGAGAACAATCTGGGGTATCCTTGCCTGCATTCTTCCCAACCTTTTGTTTGCAGTTCCTTTTCTCTGTTCTCTCACATATGTCTTCCACCTTTGCGCCACTCTTTTTGAATCATAAACACTGTTTTTCATGCACGTATCAGTCCCTTGGAGCAATCGGTAGCAGAATCCCAAAAGACTCAATGATGTATCAGCTTGAGAGATCCACAGCAATCATTGGCTGTTAAGTTTCTTCTGTCCTGGCAGCTTCTATTTTATTCCATCTATGTAAAATTCCATGTGAGATTGCTTTACCGCATCATCTTTTGTGTATGGACATGAAAACTAGTATATTTCATGTACTATACTGGACGTGTCATATGCCAGGAGCTCAGGTAGGAAGTCAGCTTTAGAAAGAATATTTAAAAATAATTCTTAGTTTTGATCACAACAATTATGCATTCCAATATGTCTCATCTTAGTTTTTTTTCAATTTCAATGGTTTTGTTCTCTCTTTTCGGAATTACAGAAATAAACTGTTGCTAAGAGGGAGTGCTGCAGAAGTCTTATCCCTGTGTATCCGAGTGAATAAACAGAAACAGTAGTAATTTAGGGCCGAATGTACAACCCTTTTTTGCGGCCGCAAAAGGGAGAACCTCACGTTTGCGGACGCAAAAAAGGGTAATAGCATGTACAAATGCTATTTTGCGGGTCACTGACTCGCAAAATAGCATTTGCGACTCTCGCTATTAGGAAGGGGCGTCCCTTCCGAATAGCGAATGACCCCTTCCCCTTTGTGAGTATTTTGGAAAATATTGTTTAAGAGCAGGCAGTGGTCCCAGAGAACACTGCCTGCCCTTAAAAAAATAAAACTGAAAAGTTTCATTTTTCTTTTTTAAATGCATCCCGTTGAAAAAATATATACATCCGTTAAAAAAAAAATGCTTTATTAAAAAAGCAGTCCCAGACATGGTGGTCTGTTGAGCCCAGCAGGCCACCATCCCTGGGAGGGCTAGCATTCCCAATGGGCTCCAAATTGCGAGAGACTCATTAATATTAATGCGACCCTATTGGGAATCGCTCAAAACAGTGTAAACACACTGTTGTACATTTCATTTAGCACCTCACAATTTGCGACTCGCAATGTGTCGCAAATTGTGAGGCGCTAAATGAAAGGGTCGTACATCTGGCCCTTAGTCCATACTACTGATATCCAAAATACCAACACTAGGTCAGGAAGGTCAAGCAAAGTGTGTGGGTGAGCCAGCACTGACAGACCTTTCACAATGAGTTCACGAAGAACTATGGGCTGAATTTTGACTTTGGCAGATGGTTGTATGTCCATCAGAGTGACAGAGTAAAATATGCTATCGCCCTGATGTATATGCTGTCCACCAAATTTAGAGCTGGCAACCAGTTTGGGAGCAAAATGGTAAATGTACACACCTCAAAATGTACAACAATCAGTCCTCCAACAGTTTGTTGGACAGATATGGTGCTAAACCTCAGTTTCATGAGACAGCGGGTCCTCATGTTAAGGCACCTCTCCAAATATCAAATCAGCAGAATAATATCAATAATTTTGTAATGGGGTCCACTCAATAACTGAGTTCTAGATCCGTGAAAAGTTAAAGGGTTTTAATTACAAAAGTTGTAATTAAGCAGAACAGAGTCAATCAATGCCATAAAGGCTCTCAGATACAAAGTTATATGCCAATGTCAGAAAAATATCCTAAGTTCCACTGGGCAGAAAAATCAGGAAATAATCTAGCAGCATCCCTAGAGAATAGAAACATCTTCTGACTCACCCCCAAAATCAAGGGTTTTCTTATGCGCATTTCTTACATATTACATCAACAGTTCTGAAGGGTAATCATGGTGTGAGCAAATGTGTAATTTCTTCAGCAAATCAGAGCACATTGAAAATAAACATCATATTGGCTTAGCACCTAAGCACTAATCAATTTTATTGATAACTCTTCAGCATCTTCTTTGCTAATGTCATCTGGAGATGTTTGACCATAATATGAAACATTGACAATGAGACTTTCTTTAAGTAAATAGGTCCAGTGTAGAAACGGAAGATGTAATTGCAAGCAGGGCCACTGGAAATATGTGATTGTGTGACTGGCGTGTTTTTCACATTACTATTGATTCGCTGTATTTGTCACATAATCCATCATCTGCTGCATAATCTGCAGATTTTAACAAAAAAATAGTTCTACCTCAAATGGTTCAAAAGTTACTAAAAACAGAGCAACACGTGTTGCTGCACAGTGGAAGCTCCTTGCAAAGGTTGGCTAGTGATCTTTCTATTGTTTATTTATATAAGTGGGTGTTAAACTCGTGCTAATGAGGTACAACCAATGCCCAAGCAGTGTTAACAAGTGAAAAAATGTCAAAATAATGAAGTAATTCTATGATCAAATGTGCCGCATTACGGTGCATCATTTGTCTTTTCTTGACATATAATTTACTCAACCCTGCCACATAATTTTGACCTCCCCTGCCACATAATTCCAGTGGCCCTGATTACAAGTAACGATTTTATACCTGTACCATGGAAAGTTCTTGTAGACAAAACAATGCTGCAATGAAAATAAACTAATATGACCTCAGCTTGACAGTGTGCTGTTGAGCCGTTGAGGAGCAGCACGGGTGAATGACAGAATTGGCTTCCAACTTGTTCAAGATGGTGTCTGCACAGAAATGTGGCATACCTAAAGCACATTATTGAAAACACTTCTATACATCATAGGTAATTAGTTTAAAAAGCAAGTAAGTTAAATCCGTCTCTAGATGTATAAATTGTGTGTTAAAATGCACAGTACACATTGTTAATTATTCACAAAACAATACAATTTTAAAACACAACCGCGCAAACATTTCTTAACATAGGCAGGAACTACCTTCATGGCGGTTCTTGTCAATGTTGTAAAAGTTTGATGGACTCCTCCGTCAAACATGACGAGTGTTCCTCAAACTTTCACTAAGATTTAACATTTTCAAAAACAGGCTCTCAAACTGGGAGTTTGTTAATGAAAAATATGAAACTACTGGCCCCTACACCATGAGAATTGTATTCCATGGTGTGTGGGACATTTTATTTAGCTTTTTTACTTTCGCTCACCTGGCTGGTTTTACCTGTCTGTAATGGACAACAAAAAAGAACACATAACGCTGCCCACTCTAAATTGGGTGGACGGTGTTATGTGCTAATTTTGGACGGCCTGTACTCCATAGGGCTGTCGGAGAATGCCGGCAGCAAAGGCGAAGAAGTCTCCATTGTCAATATACTTAAGGTTCATCCGCCTCTAAATAGGGTGGACGGACTTTGAGTAAGGAGGAGGGTAATCTCTCACCGTTGCGACATAGTACTCTCTCCAATGAACTCTAAATCAGCTACTAAGACGTGCATGCATTTAAACAGTGAATTCCACTTTATATTGTTTGCTGCTGTTGAGGGCTGGGTGCTCACTAATAATTCGGATTCGGGTCTTCTGCTGTCAGAGGTAAAGGAGACTGCATCTGGAAGCCACAATGTCAGTTTGCAATGGAAAATGTGGCGGTCAAGTGCCCTCAAGAAACTGCCACCTTCTACAGAGGAAATAGCAAAAGGCTTAAAAAACTCTTTGCTGGATGACTACTTAATAGATATGAAGAAGCTAGGAATCAGTCATCCAACAGTAAAATTCTACTGGAGTGAAGAGACAGGATAAGCAGTTGGAGAAAGCGAGGAAACTAGCAAAGGAACGTGACTTTGTTGTGATGCACCTTCCAACCAGACTGAAGCCCTTATATAGTAAAGGAGCAGGAAAAGGAAATGGTATCAAGCACCACATGACAGGAAATAGAATGGATTGACAAAATCATTTAGGAAACGAGGAAAAAACAGCTATGATGGAACTGGTGAAGAAAAGAGAACGAAAATTGGAAAAAAACTAACTTTAAAAGGTCGCTGCAAACCCTTAGGTGGGTGTATACCCTTTTTGTGTTGGAGGAGTAGGGAGCAGAGCCAGGAACTCTGGATGTGGAGAAAAGGCAGCATCGGATAAGCGAACCTTACAGCCAAGAGCTGCTGGTATTTGTGTCTTTTGTGAACCCTGGGAACCACAGGATAATACAAGATACCACAGTGCTCTGGCATCCAATCCAGTTAGCAAAGATGCAGCACATTCAACAGATACATACCTTGAGATCCACAGTAAAACACAGAATTGACGTTTCTGACATCACTCAGGAGTATGATCTGGAACTTATTCTCACTCAAACATGGTTCAGTGACACATCACAAAACATCATGGATCTTCTCTTCCTGCTCAGGTACTCAATCATATGTCTCAACTGTGAAGACCGACTGGGGACTGGCTTGTGGTAATACACAAAAATGTTGTTAATTGCAGAAAGAAGGATATAGTCTCATCCAATGCATAATTTTTAAAATTAAAACAGAACATACCTCCTCCATCAGACTTAAAATTATATCACCCTCATGGGAACAATCTGACCATAAATGAAGAAAGAATGGAGCACATGACCACCCAGCTGATTCTTTTGGATTCCAAACATCTCTCTAGGGGACTCCAGCCTCCAGTAGGTTGCCTTAAATCAATGCAAAGTAAACCTTTTCTCATCATTCTTCTCGGATACCGCCTTTATTCAACACTAAGCCTATGCACATCCAAGGGACCGCACAACCTCTTAATTGCTAAAGGAGAACTTAACTAGTAACTCCATTCCTGATGATTGGGCCGACCACTACATGATTCGTTACATAGTGTTCTTTAACACGGCACTACCAGTAGACGTATTAAAAAGGAGCTTACTTGGTTTAAGGACACCACAATTCTTGTTCTCAATGCCCTCACGGCACAGGCTTAACTCTCACTGAGATCAATACTTCAGTAATCTAAGTAAGTATGTGGTCTAGACAGTTCAGCTGCTCTGAAAAGTGAACTGAGAAGGCCAAGACATTCTGTTCTCTTTTTACCAAAGATTTATTTAAAGAGAGAAAATCCTTAAGGGCATTAGAAACCAAATGGAAGTACTCCCCACCCCTTCTTGTTTGGAAACCTTCAGGGCAGGAGGAGAACATTACAAGGGAAATATCTTCAAGGCTAAGGCAACCCATTTCAAATGCTTGATTAATACTGCTTACAGCTGCCCAAAATAGCTCTTTAATACAGCCAAAACTGCCAATAATCTTTACCTACCCTCCGGTTAGAGAAGCCCTTGGCTAAATCTGGAGAGTTCATCGAATTCTTAGAGAAAGCCACCTCCATGGGATTATTTCTTTTTCACCTTCCAGACCCTGGGAAGGACCATTATTTCACATGTAAAAGGCTAGAACAAATGGACGAGATTTAATGCCCTTTGAAAACACAATCTATTAAAAAGTATAGCTAATATTAATTCCCTTTATTCACTTTCATTTCCCAGTTCTGGCTATATTTAGAAACACATGACACAATGTCTTCAGGCTCTTTAGACCAACCTAAGTAACCCATCTCTCGTACACGGAAAGGTACCTGACTGCCTAAAAATTGATCAGGCTGCCCCTCTAATTGAGAGGACGCAAGGGAGCTCAACAATTCTCGCCCTTTCTCAGGTCTGCCATTTCTCTGAAAGGTAACTTAACATTGTGTGGTTAACAAGTTGTTTGATGATTTCAGTCAGTATTCAGACATAGCTGCTTTATAGAAATTGTACTTCTTCAGATTGTCGATGATGTACTCTGAATATTTGATTTCAGCAAATTCATATCTGTTGGTCCTTCCTGATTTTTAAACAATTCGGAGAGTGAATAATTTCACACTCATCAATATTCTTAAAGCATGGGTGGACATTGAAAACATAGTCAATAACTCATTCAACCCATTATTTTTTAGCCATATGGGCTCAACAAAATTAGGAATGTCTTTTCCAGATCTCTCGTGTTGCACAATGGTCCATATTAGCCCCTACTGTCTTCAGTCTCTATAAAAACTAACACAGTGTCCTAGCCAAAAAAGCTAGAATTCTATATCATCATTAGTCATATGATACACCCGTGTATCTGAATATTCCCTCAGCAGGGGATGTTCACTGTCTAGCAAAGACTCTACAAAAAGTGCAAGATTGGATGACTTCATACCTCCTGAAACTCAGTCTCAACAAAACTAACTATCTTTTCATATGCCCCATCCCAACCGACAATCCCCCACCCTCCAAATAGAACATACCCAGTATATTCTTGACTTTACCCCTGTTGTGTGCTGGATTGCAAATCCCCCATCGTAGACCACTCCAAGTCTCCTAGATGAATGTGTTACAAAACATTTAGTCTACAAATTTAAATCACTATTATGGCCAAAACATCATGTTTTCTTTCAGCTTAGACGATTGTGGGGGAATCAGCCTGTTCATGCCTGACAGGACCTAACAACCTTCATTCAATATCTTGCACTCTCACAGATTGTCTATGGAAATAATTTTCCGACAGGCCTCCTTAAACCCCATCTCGCTATCTAAAGGCAGTCCTTCGCAGAGCAGGAACTTTGGTCCTAGAACAACCAGCCTTTAAGGATAAATGTGTAATGGCAGAGGCCTTTTCCAATCTGGAACTCTTTTCCTCTCAGTTTTCCTACCACTGTTTCTCCCCTTGTACTTTTCTCTTTTACAGTATCCCTCAACTTACAACAGTTCTCCCCATGTCTCCCCTCGTCTCTTTCACTAGTCCTCAATTGGTGATTCTAGTTTGAGCCTCATTCTCAGGTTGTCCATAGGTGAATTTATTTTTATCAGTTTGTTGTTTATATGTAATTAATTGTACCTTATTCTGTGCCTTCTCTTTCTCCTCTGTCTGTTGTTTGCTTGCTGTGACCTTCAATTTGACACTGTAAAACGCTGTAATGCCTTCGGTCCATATTTGTGCTATATAAAGATGCAAAAATAAACTGCACTTACACTATCGGAATAAGTGAAAGGTTGAAGCAGTGCAACAACTCCTAGTTTTCAACAAAAGGCGGAAGGCGCACTTGTTAAGAAATTACACAGATGATGCTTTTAGTCCCAAAAAGTTTTTCTTCTTTATTTAGGTAATTTTACCAAGTAAAACACACAGCCAACGCGTTTCGTTACTCGTCGTAACTTCGTCAGGGCTGAAAACAATCACAACGAAATACAAATTACATATAATAACTGTACAGACAAAAAAATGACATGAAAAGGGTATAAATACAGTGCAGGATGGAAAACACCACAAAGACATGGTCAAAACAGTATTACAATCAAAAAAACATATCACAATACTTGCTCACAAACTCACGAGATGACAATGAATAAATACAATGCTAGCACAATACACATATATATTTATCTACACATCAAATTGATAAAAACATATTTACATGCCATGCGTGAGGAAGTATAATGAGGCAGGTATGATAAGAAGGAAAGATAGGTAAGGGAGAAGAAAGACATCATGAAATACAAACTCATAATGTCGACTGAAATGGAATGGAAAATAGAGAGAGGATATGTATATTTCTTCGGGAGCAATTATAAGGAAACATGGATTACCAATAGAGACGAAGGGGGCAAAAGGAGATCATGATCTCATAATTAGAAAAAATGGAAGAAACTAATAAATGTGATGCATAATTCAAACGTATGCTCAACGAATGACAGGTTTATATTAGGAGCCCATCCTAAAGATGGTAGCCCAGTATAAGGAACCACTCACCATGTGCTCTGCTGTATGAAGTAAACCAGAGAGCCAATTATCGTAAAACGCGGGCGTGGATAGGGATTACCAATTCCACGGCTTTGGAAAATACTGTAAACAAAAAATTCATAAACAATGAAAATGTATTAAAGACTAAATTGTATCTTCCTATCTACATTAAGCCTATCTCATGATTAGAAAAGGCGGAAAGGTTCTTAGGATTTGTAACATTAGAATTCATCAATATATGTCTTGAACCATCCTAAGAACATGGGTCATTATAAAGGCCACTCACCATGTACTCTGCTGCTAAAATTAAACCTGAGAGCTGATACTAGTAAACCTGGTCATGGCAAAGAGTTACCAAGTCCACAACTTTTAGACAGCACTACAAACAAAAATCAAGAAATAGGCATGCATTAGGGCCCATAGTATATCAACTAGGTTAACCTGATATGAAAGAAAAGTGGTACAGCCTAAGCATGGGCGAATTTTGCGAATCTCGCGTTCGCGAATTTTGCGGATTTGCGAACTCGCAATCCGCAAAATCCGCGAATTCTCGCGAATTTGCGGATTTTTTTTTTGTGTTTGCGCGGGTTTCTGCCAGTTCGCGAGGGTTTTGTACAATGTCGCAAATTGCGAACTTACCTGTCGGGTCGCAAGTTTCGCGAACTTGTTGTTTCTACGTGTCCAGCCTGTTTGGGACACTCTTCTTCATCACTGCCACTCTCTGTCACCACTGCCACTCTTTGACTACTCATGCCACCCTCTGGCCCACCCATGCCACCCTCTGTTTCATCACAGCACCCTCTGGTTGTCCAGTCAATGTACATTATTGTGGCAACGCAAGCACACCTTCCCTGCCTCAAGTGACCTGAATTAATTTGGGGCTGATTAATGTGTCACAGAATATTTTTTTAGCTGGCACCTGCTTCCTTAGTGCTTCCTGATTAGTGATCTTTTGCACTTGCTAAGTGCTTTCATTGTTGCAAAATTAGTTACAACACCTGCCCTGCCCCAACTGACAATAATGAATAAGGGGCTGATTAATGGATTTGAACTTCCAGCCTGGCTCCTGCTTGTCTCCCTTAGCTGTAATTCAGGACCTTTGTGGCATATGTGTAACTATTCTGAGGTTCAGAGCAGGGTCACATAATAGTTGCAACTGGCAACTGAACTCTGGAGGGGCCCCTCAGGAAGCACTACAGGAAATGGCTACTAATGATGAGCCTGAACTTTTGAACCTGGTAAGTAGTTTCAGTTTTGCTAAGATCGTATTTCTGCAATTTTGCACTTATTCGCGGGGCGCGAAGTTGTACTGGGAAGCCGCGAACTCACGCGAACAGTGCGAACAGTGCGAGCAAAATCCGCTGCTCGCGGATTTGCGGATTTTGCGGGAGATTCGCGAATCTCGCGGATTGCGAATTTACCGAAAATCTGCAAAATCCGCGAGCGAAACGGATTTTCCGCCCATGCTTAGTACAGCCTCGACGTGAAACAGAGGTATCCCTAAACATATAACAGAGCCACATGGTAGTCATAATTCACATCTAGACAGGAAAAGTAACTAGTTGGTCAGACAGGTTGTCTCCACATCTTGCCTCAGCAATAAATTACTGACACAAGAGGAACAAATTGCTCTCTATTAGATATCATCAGGCACAACCTATTCAGATCGTATGCGGTGTCTGTAGACGGAATCCCAACCCCGTTTACACATTACCACCAATTATAGCGTGTTCTCACCTTGTCACTAAAGAATCCACATATGTCAGAGGAATGGAGACCAGACGATACTTTAGTGGTATCCTATGAGGTCATGAACGCTGTGAAATATAGACATCCGGCTATTATATAGACAATGATGCAATAAGCACTTACAATAGTTACGAAAAAGAGGGGAAGGGGGAAGAGAGGGATCCCGAATCAGACCATGCACATGCAAAAATAAACTGCTCTTACACTATCGGAATGAGTGAAAGGTTGAAGCAGTGCAACAACTCCTAATTTAAATTATAATTGAAAATAAAATCTTCATTTACAACACAATGTTCATATCCTATTCTCTGCTTTGAAAAGTGAGAAATGAATTGAACTTTAACCTGCAGCTCTCCACACAAGCAAAGAAGCACTTTCTCACCAGGCTCGCCAATGAGCCACAATACATAAGCTTTGGGATTGACCATAAAGTATGTCAGATACGTCCTTCCTATTCTGTGTTGATTCAGCCTTCTTTGACACCAGGGATTAGCTGTGAGTGAAAAGTTCTAGTGAAACACACGAAATCTGCTCTGCTCACCGAACATATGTACCATAGTTTTACAAATGTGTTCTTCTGAGTGGATTTTCATTAATTTCATAACATTTTGCAATAGTGGCTGAGTTTTTCCCTTACCCTCATGCAAATTGATGAACCACCACAAACTGGTAAAATTTCACAGAAGTGGATACATTTGAAAAAAAGTTACTATTGCAATTTTTTTTGCTACCAAAAAAAAAAATATGCCCAATCCTACCAGGGGTGCCAATTTGTGGAATTTGCATCAGCAGATTTGTTGGTGCTTTGCCCTTTGGATTGCGACTGCTAACTCGCCTCACATAGGCCACAGAGAACTGAGTGACTATCCCTGCTGTCATGGGGAGGAGGGGCAATGGGTGGGGGAGCTGTAACTGCAAAGGAGTTTGCTGATCGAGGCCAAGTAGTGTGTTTGGCCACATTCACCCCGTTACTGGGAATCGAGTCACACATGGATCTTGCAGGGTAACCTACCTCTTGTCTGGTAACATGCTCATGACCTGCTTTGTAGATCCTTCCTTTCAAACCAGCTTTTACTGGCAAGTGTAGGTACCCTACTGGATTGGGACTTAAAGCAATACAGTGACAATTAAAGTAATGGGTAAAACTCTTGCGTTTCGCAGTTATGAGGTAGAGCAGCCCCTTGCGTTGCCGTGTTCTTTCTCACAGGTCACTTTTTCCTCCTGGGTCCAAGTCGTACATCAATAATTTAATTATTTACTTCATTATTATTTGCAGTCATGCTGGAATGATATGTAACATGTTGTAATTATTTAAAACACGTGATATGCCAATCATTCCCCCGCCTTTACTCCTAGTGCCTCATTGTTAGTGCCCTGGTAAAATGGTGAGGAAATACTGGATGGATGGATGGATGACGTTACAACGCATACTTTTACCACGCATGCCTTTACAACGCGGTTTTTGCATTGCAAACCTTTACAACGCATAGCGTTTTGAGGTGCTGGATAGTGAATAGTTTAATTTACTACTCCAACTCCAGTCCCCGTGGACACTAGGGAAGGTGTTGGATAGTAAATTAAACATATTCCCTATCCTAGAGCGCCCCCAGCGCAATGCGTTGTAATGGTTTTGTTGTAAATACCGCGTTGTAAAGGCACTGCGTTGTAAAAGTTTCGTTGTAAAGGTTGTACACCTACTGGATAGGTGCGAGTTCCATTAGTTGGAATAAAAGTCACTTACACCGCATTTTCCCTGTTACCATGTTCAAACTTCCACATTTTGCATTTTACCCGGTTACCAGATGAAATGTGTGCGCAAGTTACCGCGGCCATAGTCTTGCAGATGTGAAGATTTCACAGGTGCGCATAGGTTACAGATGTGCAGAGTTCACAGGCGCTCATAGGTTACAGATGTGCAGCGTTCACAGGCGCTCATAGGTAAGCAGTGTTTTTTCTGGGCTGAAGTCAATAGGCTCTCACTTGCCTTGGCTTGAAGAGTTTGGCTTCCTGCGTCCTACTGTGCTTCAATGACAACACTCTCAGTCCATAATGGAGTATGAAATTATCATTGTCTTCGTTGTGAAAAGTCGATTTTCCTTCCTAGGTGATTAACAAAGGCAGCATGAAGATGTACACATCAGCAGAAAGAGATGCCCAGAACAGAGCCCTCGCAGGATGAAAAACGACCTTTGTTGTTGAAGAGCCGGGGCTGCCCCCTTCCCATCCTTCTATTAGCTTTCTAATTGTGCTGAAATGTGTAGTTTGTTTCCATTTGGGAAAGAAAATTGGAGGATTGTGCTTACACTTCGCTTTCGAGGCGCTCACCTTTAATTTCTGAACTGCAATTACATCTAAACATTTCTCCTGCCCCCCAACTTCCCTTTTCGTGTTTCATGATAGCAATTAGGACGGGCTGGGCGCAGAGGTCGCCATTTTATCCATCTCTATTACTCAGACTGATGGAGCTATTAAAATGAAGGCAAACTGCAATCCTTTACGGCCTGCCCGCCTCGCCGCTGCTCTTTGCCCCGGAGAAGAGCGGCGTGAGAAGATCAGAGTGTTATTGAAAACTGCAGGACAAATATTGAGAAACTTTCCAGGCTGCGCGCGAGTAATAGCCCATTTCCACCGAGAGCCGGGCCCTTGTTGGAGGCCTTGCTGGTCTCGCAGGGCTCGACGCTGATTGGTCGGCCGGAGGAGCACGAGGCCAAGTATATTCTGCGTATGATAAATGCGCCAGTAATTAGCAAGATCATTAACATGGACACCGTGTACCTTGGTATTCACAAAGAAGCCTTTAAGCCGAGCGGCTAGCCTCGCCTGGCCACGGCGGAGAGCAACAAAATGAATTATATCCAGCTGAATAAGCCTTTCAGACCCTCTGAGGAGGTGGCTTGTCTGTTGTTGGCCAGTGGGGGCTGGAGAGTGCAATAATTACTTAACAGCGTGTAAACAATGTGAGATCTGGAGTGCATTCTGTTTTATCCCCTTTTGTTTTCCCTTTTTTTCCATTTTCCAGCGCCGAGATTCGAGTTGTGATGGCTCCATGGGGACAGGCAGTGGAGAAATTTGATTAAATGGATGCCCAGGGTCACGACCCTGTCTAAACATGCTGCAGCTCTCAGCATTAATCAAAGAATGTAAAAAATCTCTGACCTTGCTGCACCGCGAGCGCCGGCGAGCTCCTGGGCGGTGAGTGGAGAGGGGTCTCCGTGTTGGTGTGTGTCGGCCGCTGTGGAGGAGAGCTGATGAAACGAGCAGCCGACGAGGACATTAGCGATGCTGTTCGATCACTTCACGGGCCCCTGACGTGACGATAGCCTTTCAGAGGCCGGGCCTCGTGGCGGGCATGGCATGCAGGAACGTATTAGGAGACAACACTCGTTTAGGACAGGCAGACTGACAGCCGGGACAGTGGGCTCTTAATGCAATCTGCGTATCACCACGACAGCATATGCTAGCTATCAGTGAAATCAGATTTTGTTTTAATTACAAAAAAATAAATTATCAAATTATTGTAGCAAAATGAAAAATGGTTTACAATTTGATCTGCGGAACGGGTACTCGAGGACAAATTATTTTTAGAACCAACTCAATCCATGATCATTGAATGATCGACTATTTTTGTGGCGCTATTTTCTCTCCCCAGAGACTTTTAGGCAAAACTCATGACAGTGAGTTGGAGGGTTATACACCTGCATATGTCTGAATCTCTTTTATGTATGAGTTTAGGTTCGAATGAGTAGGTTTGAATGGTGATGTGTAATTTGATGATGGTTTTTGTGGAATTATGTATTTATTTACTTTTTGATTTGTGCTATTATATTGATTTAAAAATTGCATTTGTGTTTACCTAGTTTATATATAATGTACATATGAAACAATCCAAATGCTAACTCATGATTTCAGGGAATAAATGAAATGTGACTATTGCACATCCTATGTATTTGTGATCATATATTTATCTAGGCAACTACCATTTGCGTTTAATTCTTGTCTAAATGAATGCTTAGACAGTGATTCATTTGTTTCTTTAAATGTTTTGTATAATGATAAAACAATCCCCCCAAACTTTTTTGTACAAAGAAAAATTGAATAAAAATATATATTTGTTGTAATCAATTGTGTTGCACAAACTTGTTATTGGGGTTGTAGTATTTCTGGCCCGTATTTCCCCATAGATGCAGCAACGTGTAGAATTGACGACCTGAAAAAGACTTTACTTCAATTTGATCCGTTCAGTAGGTAAAACAACATTTAAAAATCTGTCATCTTTCTTTCACGCGACAAACTTTCCTAGTAATATGCTAGAGCCAGATACCAAGGGCTTTGCTATTCTTGAATGGATGGAGGGGTGAAAGGTCAAGGAAGCATTTCAATGATCAATGCACTTAGCATCCCCTGTGGCGAATGAGACCCAACATTTGATCTATTTCTGAATCTCACTCCTTTGTACTGTAGGCATGTGCATATAATGTTTTTTTTCTGGAGTATAGCAGTATAAGTAAGGAATATGGCCCAGGTGATAGATAACTGCTCGGCCTGTCCCTGCAGTAGGACCACGGCAGCAGAGAGAGACGAGGAGATGTCTTCGCCCCTGTATACTTTGACAACTGAAACAGTAAAGACTGCTGCATTGACTCGTCCTCTCAAAACCGTGTTTTCTAACAAAGGACAGTGGACACGAATAGCTGACATGACATGTTTCAGACACCAGCTGCTGCTCTTGACACTTTCACATTTTCCACATGTGTGCAGCACGTGCTCCAGGACTTGGCTGTCAGCCTTTTTCCACTGGTCTATGGAGTCACAGCAACAACCAAGTGCTATCACTAACTAGGCCACAGGCTGGCTGGTCTGCAATGGAGCATTGGCATCCCTGACCCTCCAGGTAGAAATGGATGATCAGTCCAGGCTAGGTCCAGAAGAGAGGGTGGTGTAGCGTACAACACCGTTATTAAAGATGCACTAAGGTGTAAGTGTCCAGTCAGATCTGTGAGTTTCTATAAAGATGCACTTAAATATTGTGCCAGTGGGAAAATGTGCGTACAATAAAAACAAAACCACTCAAACCTCAATAAGCAAAAAAATGGTATTGGCGCGATGACACAGTATATAACAAGGGTCCTTGGATAGCAACACTATGTACCGGTCACATTACCTAAATAAACAGGAACACTAGAACATTCCTGAAAATAAGTGGCCAACAAGAAGACAGCTGCTGTTACTCGAAATGGTTAGATGGGGGTACACAGTGTGTGTGAACTTATAACGTTTGTGGTCGTTATCTGATTGGGAATAGAGGATTGCAACACTCCTGCAGAAAGTGGGTTACTGTGGTATGAGTTTGCAAACTGTACTAATTTCAGTCTCTGGTTATAAACATCAAGAACAGGCTGAAACAGAAAGCATGGCACCAGTAAGAATGACATTGAAATGAGAAGTGTCTAAGTATTTATGATAAAGTATTGGGTAAGATAAATCTGTATCCTGGTTTAGGGTCAAATAGTGCTAGTTCAATTAAACCAGCTATCTCGCAACATAGGCTCTTAGTCACCCTGAATCACTTCAAGCCCAGCAAGGACCCCATCATTAATAAAGGAGGGAACAGAACACAGCCTGGTCAATAAAAAACAATGATTTGGGTCTTCGGGTCCCAAAATATGCACATTGGACCACTCAGGCTCTTCATGATCTGGCTCGCGTGCTAGTCAACTGGATGTACACAAACCAAGGTCAAAGAATAGTAATAAAATGTGGGGCAGAGAGAGTGTATGAGTGCCAGGCAGAGTCATCACTCAACTGACCTACTCTAGTAACAGTACATTCGCCCTACATTGGTCTTTGGTGCAAGCTGGAGGGGCTTCTAAGTGAAGCATCTGGGCCTCTGGTCCCCTTGACCGGTTGGCGACTTTCATGAAGGAAAAGCCATCAACAACAGCAGGGCAGAGCTTCAGCAGGGCCTTCAGGCATGTCCCAAGCCAAAAGGAAATAGGAAGAGTTCGGCTCATCATTCTGAAGCATCAGCAACAGGGTCCATACAGTTCTGGCTTTGAAAATGTGTTCAACAAAGGGAGTACATATATGTATATATGGAATTTCTATAGCTTAGACTTAAAAGGCAACAGGGGCAGAAGTGCCAGCGCCAGGAAACTCATGGGGTCAGCGCGCTCTACAAATTCCATTTAATAATAATAATAATAATAATAATAATAATAATAATAATAATAATAATATTTCGACATATTTGCAGTTAGACATCAGTCTGGTTCTCTGCATCCTTTACAGTTTACAGTTCTAACCTACCAGTGTGAAGCATTTTCATTTTTCTGAGGAGTTCCTGGGAAGGACACGTTTGCAAACATATTCACAAATCAAAATCATTAATCGCCCCGCATATTTCTCCAACCACTGGACTTAAATTAGATTTAGATGTGGAGCCAGAAGTCATTACCCGGTGCTGCTGCTCTTAAACCTAAAATGCTGACACTAGTCAGAGCCTGTGCAGAGGTGGGACATCAAGGAGTGGTCATATCAATGAAAGATGTCCCTGAAGAGCACCAGATTTGCTGTTTGAGTGGTCCATCTGAATCTGGAACACCGCAAACTGTTTTCAAACAACATAGGCCGAGAGTAACTTGCAGGGACAAAGGAGAACATTGCAGAACGGTACAACTGCGTAGGTGGTTGGGGTTCTTGGAGTTCTTTTTAAAAAAAAATATTTTTATATGAACATCGCTCAGTATACAGTGAATAGAAGAAGTAAACAAAGATGATCGTCTGACATACATATCAGTTAAAAACATACAGCAACAAAGGCAAAGCATGAGTACACCTTTGGAATTATTTTACGGCCAATAGTATTTCGAGCATACAGCAAACATACCATCTCAACAGAAGTGCCCCCCCCCCCCCCCCCCCTTCGGCACCACCCTTACCATTGAATATCCAAGAAATATACACCCATTTCCCCACATCTCCCACTTCTTTGGGCAGCCCCTGCTCTGGTAGACCACACCGGTGCAATATTGCTTTTGGCCACCCGGCTGCAACTACCAACCAGATTTTCTGGTATTTTGGCTAGGACGTTGCTCCCGTTATAGTCAGGAGGAGACATTTTGCGTCCAGGGGAATCTCTAGAGATAGGACCTGGGACATTTTCCTGTTTACCGATCCCCAATAGTATTGTATTATTGGGCACCCCCGAGGATATAGAAGATGCCACCCAATAGAATTTACGTATGTCAGTGGCTGTCCGTCATAGACCCCCCTCTGTGGAACATGCACAACACATTGCACAAGCTGCCTTCATTCCATAGGAGGGGGTGGACTTCATGGTGCATTTTCTGGAAGAACTCCGGAGGGATCTTAAAGGGTGTGTTTTGAAGCACATGGAGTATACAGGAAAGGGAGGGTCATCATTTCATATATAGCTACTCTGCCCATTAAGGATAGCAGTAAAGTCCTCCAGGGCACCACGTTCCTACAGAGTCTGTTGAGCTGCGGGAATAAAATCCTAGCAGGAATTCTTGTGGATCACTGGTAACATAGAGCCCAAGATATTTGAAACCGTCTGGCACCACGGGTGCCATGCAATAGGAAGGGGGCCTGGGGATACCACCCATCAGTGAGCAGATGCCCAATAAATTCCCAATAAATGCGAATGCCCAAGTGTCTCCCAATTTGCGATTCACAATTAAGGAATATGTAGGATTCGCAAAATTTATTGCAAATCCTACATACATAGCATTTTGCGATTCTCAAATAGCGATTTTCAAAAAATCGCTATTTGAGAATCGCAAAATAACTTTTTGATACATATGGCCCATAAACATTAATGCTGATGATTGCACTACTGCACAACAATTAAAGTATTAGCATCTCAATTGATTTCCATACTAGTAATAGAGTAAAATCAGTGAGAAACAAATGAAGGTCCGTATATAGCAGCTTGCGACAGTGAGAACAGCATTTCACTGTTCTCTGAGATTCCTAATGTTAAAGATAAGTGCTGTAGATATTAACACTGTTATTAAGAGATCCTTTACTTAGTCCAAAGAGACATTGACTCTCTTATATTTTGGAGACGTTTGACAGCCTGTAATACAAAAAGCTTCAATACCATGGCTAAAATACCATCAATGGTTTTATAATTGGGGTGATAATGAATAAAAACAATAAATAATATAAACACCAGATGCACTCATTCGCTTAGCCTCCCATTAGCTACCAATAAGAGTTTGGCTAATTTAATTATATAACATAATGCATTTATGGCCTGAGTTAATTGTGCATCTTTGGGATTGAGTGTATTGGCAAATTATTAGTTGAGGACATTTAGAGAGAACAGTTGTTCGGATCCTGAAATACAGTGTGCTGATAGATGTAGGCTTATGATTAGTTAAGAGTGTTATTCTAGGGAAAACAGATAAACCCAGTTATGGCGTGCCATACACAATGTACATCACTGCCCCCGCCATGCTCAGTACACCCCTTAGCTATTAACATGTAAGAAAAGATGATGCCCACAAAGAGCAAAGCATGACAGGGGGCATGAGTTATGGTGTGCTTTATGTGTTGCATACCACAAGTGATGAATTTTAGTGATTTTTCAGTTTTATGCTTGTTGAACCATAACTGACCTTTAACTGTGTTTTTTCAGTGAACACATACATACATACATCGCCGAAGGCTCGCCCAAGGTAAGCCCGTCTGCGCCCGTCCGCGCCAGGATCGGGCCCAGGGCCCTTCCTCCTGGTCCGACATACACCCATGCCATGGTCCCCCAGTGCGCTACTCTTCCTCTCAGCTAAGGGAACTTAACACTCATGTAGCCTCCCAGCAGTGTAGGCCGCTGCCCCTTGTAACCTGCCTCTCTCCTGCTTCTGTACCATGCCCCTTTTGCACGTTCAAACTCCCGACCCCCCTCCCGGCTACCTACGGTGCCGCTCCTACCCCCAGGCCCCCTTACCGTGCCGCGTTGATTAACGCAAGATCCCTTCCCACACATAATCTGGAAATCACGGAGCTTATCACATCCCAAGAGCTTGATATCCTCTTTAACACAGAAACCTGGGGCGATGGCGCCTCCGGTACGGAGTTTTGTGCAGCCACCCCGGGATGGTTTCTGTGTGATAAGGCACGACAGACCCTCAGGCAAAGGGGGCAGGCTTGCGATTATTCATAAGGCCCTTTATCACACAAAAATTGAGCCCATTAGTGGCCCTGAATGTGAGGCCATTACCTATTCCATCGCCCTCAATAATAACCAAGTGTTTAAAGGCACTCTCCTATATCGCCCTCCGGGCCCCCGTAAATGTTTCCTCTCATCCTTGGATGAACTTTCAGAATGTTCAGTGGGACCCTCGGACTACACTATACTAGGAGACTTAAATTTTCACCTAGAAGTTTCTAGTGACAAGGACACCGTCCAGTTTACTACTGATTTACAAGCAGTTTGTTTACATCAGCTAGTCTCAGGTCCCACTCATCTAGCAGGCCACACTCTAGATGGGCTGTTCACCAATAATCCAGATATCAAGCTGCTTACGGATTTACCACGCCGCAGTCATTTTCACTATGAAAGCCCGCAACCCTAATCCACCCCAATTTAGAGCCCACTCCCCTAGGAGCACTCGATCATGGAAAAACTTAGATACCTCATGTCTTTCCCAGACCCTCACTACCTCTCTTTATGAAACCTCCGCCAATCCCAGCTTAGCATCTGACATGTACCAGGATTGGATCCTGGACGCTGTCAATATGGTAGCTCCGATCAAAGCCATTTTTCCCAACCGCATTACTGCATCTGCGCAATGGTTCTCGGAGGACCTCAGACTCCAGAGGCAGTACTGTAGGAATCTCGAGCGACACTGGCGCGAACAGTGTAACCCACAGGATAGACAAACCTACCAAGACGCTTTAGCTTTGTATATGCGCTCTATTGTTTTGCATAAGAGCTCCTATTTTCAATCCCAAATTGAGTCGGCCCAGAACTCCGCAAAAAAGCTGTTCCAAGTTGTCAACACTCTTGCTAACCCCGAACGTCCTACTATTGAGGCTTCCCAAGATCTCTGCAACTCTGTAGCTACATCCTTCGCCACCAAGGTCACGAACATTTACTCAGCCTTCGCAGCCCAGAACCACCCGGAGGGTCTCAACTTCTACCCTTCGCCTGAACCTCCCCGACCTACCTTCTCTAACTTCCTTACAGTTTCGGCAGAACAGATCAGCAAACTTATCATCTCCATTAGGTCAGGTTCTCCTTTAGATCGGTGCCCTCCCTCCATACTTAAGCTCATACCTGAGGTTATCACGCCTCCCCTCACGGATATCTGTAACTCCATCTTTTCAACCGGTTCATACCCAGACATTTGGAAGAAGTCAGTAATTAAACTACTGTTAAAAAAACCCTCCCTTGACCCCTCCGATTCTTCGAACTACAGACCCATAGCTCGTCCCCCCTTTCCTTCCAAAATATTTGAAACTCTTATGAACCAGCAGCTCTCTGAGTTCATCAATCAACATCACCTTTTAGATGACACCCAATTTGGGTTTATGAAGGGCCATGGGACTGAATCTGCCCTAATAAAAGCCTCAGAAGAGATCAGGGCAATTTTAGACCAAGGGGGTGAGGGGGGGGGGGGCGGTCCTCATTCTGTTGGATCTATCCGCTGCCTTTGACACGGTCGATCATTCCATTCTGACCGACCGTGTCACAACCTTGGGAATCAACCAGCGGGCAAAGGACTTGCTCACCTCGTTGATGGCTATCCGCTCGCAATCAGTGAAGTTGGGCACGTACTACTCACCCACCTTCACTCTGCCGTGTGGGGTGCCCCAGGGATCCTCGCGGAGTCCGACACTATTCAATATATATGTGTCGGACTTAGCGAGGGTCATTAAGGAACATGGGCTCAGCCTAACCACCTACGCAGACGACACCCAGCTGGTGGTAGCGGTGCATAAGGATGGTTTAGCTGTTGCATCAAGGTTCCAGGAGGGAATGTTGGCCATCGGCTCCTGGATGTCGAACAATTGCTTAAAACTTAACTCCGACAAGACCGAGGTCATGACCTTTGGTAATCTGTCTCTGAGATGGTCCTCCATCTGGTGGCCAAGCGAAATCGGTCCCCCACCAGTCCCAGTGACTAAGTTCAGAAACCTCGGGGTCATGTTCGATGATATATTGTCATTTAAACACCGTAGTTTCAGCCTCCTTCCACATGTTAAGGAAAATCAAGAAGCAACTCCCTTACCTTCCTGCATCGGCAGGAAAAACTCTGATCACCACTCTCATTTCTTCAAAGATAGACTAAGGTAATGCCCTTTTTCTCAATGCACAAGAACAGGTCCTCAATAAACTTCAGTCAATCCAGAATGCGTCAGCCAGAGTTCTGCATGGCATCCCCAAACGCCACTCCACCACGGCGGCCATACGACAATTGCATTGGCTATGGGTCAGAAGCCACATCAAATTCAAGGCGCTCTGTATTGCCTACAAGGCAATCCACAACGTAGGACTACGGTTCCTGAAGAACGCTTTCCACATCTACGTTCCTAATAGATCCTTACGTTCATCCGCCTCCCTTCTCCTCTCTGTCCCGCGCACCAGAACTTCCACTTGGGGAGACAGACGCTTCCTAGTAGCCACTCCCAAACTATGGAACTCACTTCCTATGACCCTTAGATCCAACCCCACCCTGACCAGCTTCCGCAAATTGCTCAAGACTTGGTTATTCGATCAATGATTCTCCTAGCGTGCACTGTCCCTGTAGAATCACATGCGCCGAGACACCTCAGGGTATTTGCGCGCAATACAAATCATTAAAACATAAACATAAACATATGTGTGTGTGTGTGTATATATATGTATATATATATATATCTTACCCGGTGGCAGTCTCCACTGGGTAGATCTAGTTTGCCAATGTTTCCATAAAAAATGAATTTTTTTGCATTGGTAATAGGTATGGAACTATTTGACGAATCTTCATAAAACTTTTCTAGAAAGTGTTCTTTTTGCCTGGTTTGTGCTTGGAAAATTTTGGGGTGATCCGTCTAGCGGAGGCCTGGGGAATAGAGGAGGCCCTGAAAAGCAAAATTCTCATGCTTTATCCATTGACTTTGTTGTAAAGTGATACTGCAAAATTTGCTGAACAGAACAACACCATATTTGGTCAAGAAAGCGTGCCTTTTGTAATTTGATGTTGATCTGTTTAGTACTTTTCCTTGCTAGAGACCCTTGAAACCAATAAAAAAAATTGAGTATTCGGATTGGCCCAGGACATATTTTTTCAAGAAACTATTTGACTCTAGGGTAGGCAAAGGGATGAGGGGTCTTTTATATATAACTATAGGGGGTGTCGCTGGAGCCAAATTCACAAAAAAGGGGAGGGGTGCTCATGACCCCCCTTTCCAAGCTTCATTATTGCCCCGTGGAACTCACCCCCAGGACAAAATTTTAAAATAAGGGAAGGGGACGTGCCCCCTAGGGCCATTACTGAAAAATAGGGGAGGGGGTGCATGCCCCCCCCCGAGTCGTAAAAGGCCTTAAAATCCCCAGGACTGGCTAATATATTGTGGAAAGAATAAAGTAGTCCGCTGCCCACAAGAGCACGGACAGGGAATGCAAGTCTGATCCCACCCAGAGGGAGCTTTAAAAAATGCTCCTGCCACATGGGAGCAGACTTTTGTTTCCCTGGTCATCGTCTTGTGAGCAGGGAATCTCAGACTCATGCCCTAAGGTAACTATAACTTGTGCTCCCGCCATGCACAGCATTCTTATCAATAATTTTACACCATTTTTGCAGTGATTTTATCAATTATGTTATGGAACATGTCATGAGTGATGTATATGTGTGGTAATTAGAAGGGCAGGTAGAGAGCTTGAATTATAATTAGTTGAGTTAACTCTACACTATAACTGCTGAATTTCTATGGTTTTGTGTGTGTAAAATGTGAGCCTATAACCTTTGTTTTTTTAGTGAGTTTCTAAAGTTTATTTAAATTCTATTTCCAAAATATAGCGTCTTTGCAATCTTTGTTCTTTTGTGTGAATTTCTATGCTTTTTTAAAACCTATTTCACAATTATAATGTTACCTTTGTTTTTTCAGTGAATTTCTAGGCTTTGTTAACGTAAAGTAATATTTAATCACAATACATGCATCTAACTACTACCACGCATGGTGGGGAGTTTGACGCAGGGCCTAACCAGTGGCAAACCCACTGCATACAGCCAACCCTGCACCCACCCCGAAAGGCAGCCCATTCGCGAGCCCCCTCTCTGGGCTGCCTTTGAAACAAGCACCCTCCAGTGAGGCACTGGGGACCCTTCTCCCAAGGTCCAGCCACATATTTCACAGGAAGGGCGTATGAGGCTCCCCTCCCCTGGTCAATTTCTGCCCCAGGGACCCCATCCCCTGGGTCTTGGTACGATTTTTAATGGGAAGGGGGCACGCAGCCCACCACCGCAGTCTGATTTTGACCCCCGGACCCTATCCTCCGAGGGTTGGCGCCATTTTTTAAAAAGAGAGTGTTCCTAGGCTATTTTTGGCCCCAGGGACTTTATCCCTCGAGGCCCACCAGTGTATTTATGGGGTTGGGTGCCACGCAGACCCCCTCCCTCCGCAGGCTAATGTCAGCCCCAAAAACCCGATCTCCCAGAGCCTGGCCATATTGTTAAAAGGGAGGGGGCACTCAGCCCCCCTGCCTGGGCTGATTTGGGCCCCGGGTACCCCATCCTCCAGGGCCATGCACATTTTTAAATGGAGATGGGGGCACACAGCCACCCTCCCCGGCCTGACATTTGCCATTTGGACCGCATCAGTCTCAGACAATTACAAACCGGGAGGGATACTGCACCCTCATAGGCTTGGCCATGGGGTCCCCAGGGCCAAAATCAGCCCAGGGTTGTGGACCTTGTGTGCCGCCCTCCTCCATAAAAATATTAATAAATCCCCCTAGAGGCTGGCCACCCAGGGGGTAATAAATTGCCACTAATCCTCTGCGAATTCCTGGAAAAGTACAACAAAATTGGTTCTTTGGGACCCCCAAGACCAGGCCTAGGGAGTCAGGGTAATCCTACCCTGCCTGTTTTAAAAAAAATCTTTATTCTTGGGACTCAGGCTAAGTCCTGAGACCCAAGGTCACTGCCAACACTTCCTGGTTGAAGTGATGGCACCCAATCAGCCCTCAGTATGAGATCTGTTTGATCCACCAACCCTCTGCATCTCTATATATACATAAATATTTTTTTTTTATTATTACTTAAAAACTACTGAACAGATTTTCACCAAATGAGAAAAAGAGATATTTCTGGACCAAGATCTAGCTTTTCCCCAAAGTTGGTGTGATTCCATGCAGCGGTTCGGGCTGTGGTTGTGTCTAAAATCCCATTTTGGGATCCCCCTTTTTCTTGGCCCCCGCTTGATGAACCTCAACACTTTCTAGACAGCAGCTGAAGTGAGTGGCAAAATAGTTTTGAAAGGTTTGTGAAGATTCATTAAATGGCGCCAAAGTTATCGGCAAAGCAAAAAATGCATTTTCTATGGAAACTAGGTGCAAACTATAACTACCACTGGTGTGTGGGTGTAAGATATATATTTGTTAAACAAAGTGAGTGGACAGAAAAATGTGAAATACCACTCTTCAGAAAAATGCGTAAATACCACTTGTCACTTTGAGTATGTGACTTTTGGCACCACTGGAAAAGAAGGAAGGCACAAACTCAAAGTGACAAGTAGTAATTATGCATTTATCTGAAGAGTAGTATTTTGGATTTGTCTGTCCGCTCACTTTGTTTATCAAATAAATATCTTAAACCCATACTGGCAGAACTCCACAGACATCCCTTGCCAGCCTGCACTATTAAATCAAATCCAGCTGCATCATGTACAAAGTCATCACGATCGGCACCTTTGTCTATTTGGGTGACAACCTCACCACCGAAGGTTGCTATCTGCACACCCCCAGCGAGAAAATCATCAGACTGGAGACAAATAAATAAAAGAAAAAAAAACAAGGCAACAGACCTTCTCCATTTATGCACTGGAATAACATTTCTACATGCACCAGAACTGCCAGAACTATGTTTCAATTTAAGAAAGTGCTATAGACACACCTCTTTAACACCATGCGCGCGCGGCTTTTCCCGCTGTGCGCGGAGTTTTTTAAAAACCCGCGGTTCATGACGAGCTGAGCTCGTCATGAGCGTACGACAGGCGTAACTCATGACGAGCTGAGCTCGTCATGAGCGTCGAAGGGGTTAAAAACACTACATCATGACTAACAGTCCGTCTCCACTCTCAGAACACAGATTCCCCTCCAATCACAGATTGACCATATCTTTTTCTTAGATCCTGTACAGCGATCTACTGCCTTTTGGCTAGGATCGCACTGTGCAAATGCCACATACATAGTTAAGGGGCAGGATTCACGTCCATCCAAACGTTTTCTTGGCAATAAGTGAACCAGATAATAGCATGGAGATAAACAACAGGGTTGATTTCGTAGAGTAAAATATCAAATGATTATGCACCCGGGACTTGATGCACTACATCAAAAAACAAAATAAATACATAAATACACAGATAAACATTAATGCAGTTTTTGAAAGTTTGTAGGGTTTGTTCTGCAGGAACATAAGATCAAATAATAGTTGGTCCCAGAGATCCTGCAGAAGAAAGAATCCCGGTACTTCTGAGAGAAAGTCCAAACAGTGAACAAAAGACAGTTGCCATGAATGAATCACCAAATATCATGTGCTGTTCAAGTGACATCATGCACCACAAACTCCATCTCATCAGAAGTTGGCTCCTTATCCCACCCTATCAGTCTCATCCTTTTAGCTGCTTGGGGATTGATTGGGGAATGAGAAAGAATAGAAACTATTGAATGTAGTAACCAGTGCTCATAGAGTCACATTTATTTCCGGTTTCTGCGGCTGCCTTTTGGATCCTTGTGACCAGGAGAAGCCAAGACAGTGCCAGCCACGTGTAGGGCAAGTGGGACAGTAATGTCTACCCCCTTCAGCATTTTGGAGGTAAACAAACACTTGGGGGACATTTACACTATGGAATTGAGCCCATGGATGCTTTTGTGAATTCAAGCACTTTGCTGCACCTTTGGAGGGGTGGGAGGTGGTCCTTGTTCTATAAATAGCTCCAATTCATGGTGAATGGATACATTACCAGTTTGTCCTCGGCCTTGAGGAAGTGAAACATGTATATTTGGTGTGAATGGCACCTCAAGACTTTTCACTGCAAGGCTTTATTGATGTGACAGGTCTTATCACTCTGCCTACACAGGAAGCCAAACGGAGGTCATGACCTTCATTTGAAACTACTTCAATAACTTTATTGGGTGGAACGTGGGACTTGCTTACTGATTAATTTATTACAGCAGCGTTTGTATGCGTTCCTATTAAAATGAATGAGTCGTGCAGTTGATATGGGTGTGCAGCAAGTTACTGCCCGTGGGCTTTTGTTTCAGAACACAGAGGTGTGTGCATGCTTGCATGGCTGAAGACTGACATACCGTTACTGGGGGGTATGTTGTGTTTCAAATGATTGAATGCCTTTCATCCCCTCCACGAGACAATGCTCCAGTAAATATTGTAATTATATTTCTTGCATAGCACAATGGGCCAGCTCGGCTCAATTCACCAGACAGCACTAATAGGCAGTGCTGGATTTATGAGAGAGCTCTGTTTACCCAAGAATGCAGAAATTTCCCTTTCCAAATGGATGGCCTTATCTTTATTATTTCAGTGGGTTTTAGTTTACGATTCTGCGGTGAGCAGTGCTTTTTCCCGAATTACTCAATACATGAGCAGGGAAAATGAACGCCTCGGGCGCCTGATCTGCATTTTCTGCACTTGGTGGGTGTAGGTATCCTGGACGTCTGGCTGAACAGTGTGACACAAGAGGGCAAAATGGTCCACCGAAACAGAACCTGATGGGCCGCCATTGATACTATAGCATAAAAAAGAAAGGTTTGGGAAAAAATCTGTGGATCGACATTATAGGCTTAGAACAGATGTGTTTGGGCCTCAAAAGTAAGGCTTGCTGAATCTCTTCCACCGACAGGGTTAGGTCCAGTGCTTCCGTAATGCGAGGTAAGGACACCCAGTGGTGGTGCAAGGTAATTTAAAAGGTTCAAACAATCCATATATTTTGAGATGAGGAGCGCGCCAGCAGGCAATTTTTTATGATGACTGGAGTAGTGAAAATGTGAAAATTCTTGCAGGGTTTTGGTCTATGATTTGACTTCTGTGTGTATTTGTCTTTTCTTGAACAGTATACCCTTCTTGAACAGTATACCTTTCTTGAACAGTATACCCTTCCTGAACAGTATACCCTTCCTGAACAGTATACCCTTCCTGAACAGTATACCCGTCCTGAACAGTATACCCTTGAACAGTATATCCTGATCGTTTCTTAAAAGACACTGGACAGAGAACAGACAAAGTAGAATGCGGAAGACACACAGACCTGGTTCATAGCTGGAATGGGTGTCATTTATTTATTTAAGGTTTTCATAGCGCAGACCATATCTTTAATGACGTGTTTTACACGAGTACACTATATGCTAAAACAGTGATTGAGTACCGTAATATCAGCAGCCAGATACAGCATCATTTCTGGACAGTTGTGCCAGTTAAAATCTCTCCATGGGTGTTATGATTGAAAAAGACGAACTTGCACACAATTCAGTTGGACCTCACTAGAAAGCAGCGACCTTTTTATTGTGCACAGAAGAATCACCAGGACGGTGCACAATCAGCAGCGACACTTTAAAGGGCAAAATGCCACTGGCACCATCTACGGTAGTTGGGGCTGCAATGTATTCCCTATGTTGCTGCTAGCAACTCAGTTGTACTGTTGTGCAACCTCTGTGAATGGACCACTTATGGCTTCTGATTGGTCAAAAATAAGCATAGCTTCAGGTTTTAATTCCTTCAGCAGCCAAGTCTTTGTGCTCATTATCAAAAATGCTTCGTCCTTCAAAAATGATTCGTCCTCCTGGAAAATGGAGTAATAATGTATGGTGGTTAAGTGTCAGTTGAAAAGAAATCTTGTAATCTTTGTAAGGTTATTGGCAGGTGGGGAAGTCAGAGGACATGAAATCACCTCTGCCAATATGACTTGGTAAAAATCACCAGTGTAAAATGCATGACCAGGTGGCGATCCAATCAGGATGATGAAACCACAACACTCGGAAATATGTAGGATCACAACAAAAATATTCACACATTAGCATGGATGTTACTTTATTTTATCAAACAACTGAAGCAGTATGTATGACATTCACCTCAATTTAAACAAACACTAATGACTTATGCGAAGTTAGAAAGTTACTCAAAGATGTGTTCCTGAAGTAGTCGGAAGGTAGCACATTTATCTAGCTACATAAGGACCATAAATACTTATATAAATTAATCGAAGTAGCCAATAAAATAGCAGAATGGTGCAAGAAGGGTAAAAAAAAGTGTTCTCACTACTTGGCAATCATCATGTAAGCACAAGCATTCGCACCATAATGCATTTCACAACAACTGGGCGAGCGGCACTCTGGTATGCCGATACTCCAACAGACAAGAATTGTATGCAGTCCTATGCAGGGGTGGCTCCTCTGTTAGGGAGGAGCAGTGTCTCTCCACTGCTTTCTCGCTGTTCGAGACGCAGAAACATAAAATGGTAAAACAACCATTTTATGTTTCTGCTTCTTGCACTGCGAGAAAGCAGAAAGGTTTGGTTGGGGGCGGGCGGGTGGGCGGATCTGCTGGAGGGCAGGGGAGGATTGGCTTGCCCAATGCTGCGGGCCTTGACTGTTTGGTCTGCCCTCTGGGGCTGACCAAATCAGTCATGAGCACTCTCCCTTTTCTCCATGTAAGCTGCATGCAGCCTAAATGCAGAAAATGGCCTCCCCATAGGCGCCTGGCTGGGCGCTGTTCCCACCAATCACAAGGCTCCCATTGCAGCGTTGTAATTGGCTTAGGGAAAGGGAGGGAGGCTTCCTGTTCCATCGGACCCGGCCAGGAACTGTGATGGCGCGGGACCCGGGAAGGTACGTTTTAATATTTATTTTTTTATTAAATGTCCCCGCATGACGCTCCCCCATCTGCCCAACCCCCCCGCCCGCGAGTCATATGCCCATGTCACTGTTTATTATGGAGCACCCAAAGCAAAAAATGAAGGCAACGGAAACGCAAATAGCAGAGGTAGTAGCTCAGTCAGTCAGTACAACTACGAAGAATGTTTTTGGAGTTTCCCAGCCGATGAAATCGTGCTACAACTACTGGATATGAGTGTGCTAAGGATACACTCTATAATAAGGGTTGGCAAGGAATGAATGCTAGACTGACACTCAAGTGTATGGTCTGTTATTTAGCAATGGGATGCCTCTTTGGGTTTGGGAGGGAACAGGTAACAAGTATTGGCTAAGCCATTAGGTATGGTGTTTACTGCCTAAATGTGGTTTCACAATGTTTGTATTGTTTGTGAATGCTTTTGCAAATTTGCACAAGGAAGTTTCTTTTTTTTTTTTTTTGTAAAATTTTTATTTTGCATACAGAGAAAAAATTAACAAGCAACAAAAGAAATCACAGTGGGCGCATGAAAGTTCCCACACAGTGGGAAGGCTGAAAAGGAAGATGAGGCAGGGTAGTAAAGCAAAACGTCTTCAGTGCTGGTAATGTCGGCAGTCCCGCAGCAATCCCCCGACAAGGGGTAGCTCAAATAGTGCAGCCAGCAACTAGTCCAGAGTTTCTCCAGCGATCAAGTATGCCTCATCTCAGCGAAGTAACTGTCCCAAAGCAACTCCCAACCCTCCCCCCAAGAACAAACCCCCCCCCCCCGTGACGGCGCCGCTCGCAAATCTCATTCATACACCAAGCACACTCTAGAGTTGAAACAAGTGCAAATTCCTAAGTGACGCTGGGCAAACAGCCGAGGGCAAGCCAGCAGAAAGAAAGGACACCAAGGGGCCCCATACGTGCTTGAAGTTTTTATATTTGCCAATAAATATATCCGCCGTTCTCTCGAGACTCAGAAGTCTCCACAGTCTGGAGTGCCAAAGGGAAACCGCCGGGGCCTCCTTACGTTTCCAGGCCGAGGCCAGCGTGAGCTTGGCCGCACCGAGACACAGCCATAAGATCTTTTTGTCAGCTCGCGATTGGTGTTCCAGGCCGGGATCCCTCAACCCCAGCAAAACGAATTCGGGGGAGTCGTCGATAGGGTACTGCAAAATGTCTTTAATATGCGATAAGATCTCGGCCCAGAAGGGCTTAATGATTGGGCAATCCCACCAAATGTGGCGGAAATCCCCCAAAAGGCCACAACCCCTCCAACACCTGTCCGTGGCCGCCGGGAAAATGCGATGAAGTCGGGCCGGAACCATGTACCATTGCGTTAGGGTTTTGTAATGGGCTTCCCTCAAGAGTACGGAGTGGTTAAACTGCGTCATGTCCTTCCAGATCGCCGACCATTCTCCGTCAGTGATATCCCTCCCCACCATCTCCTCCCACTGCTCCATGTAACGCGGTCTAGGGGAAAGGGCCGAGCGGAGCAGCAGCTGATATAAAAAGGAGATAGCCCCCTTCATGGCCGAGGTCTTCAGGAGAAAGGCCTCGAAGTCGGATAAAGGTCTCGTCGCTGCTTCCCGCACCGTGGGTGCAGTGGCCCAGTGTAGCAGTTGTAAATGCCGATACCTTTCCCCCGGCGGCACCTGATAGTCCCGCATGCAGTTCTCGAACGTCAAGGGGTCGGGGCCATGAAACAAGTGAAGTAATGCCCGGCATCCCCCCTCCCTCCAGACGTCAAAGGGGCCCTCGGTGAGTGCCGGGGAAAATTCTGGATTAAAATGCAAGGGAGTGAATGGGGATGGGAAGGTCGTCCACCTCTCGTCACTGGCTAGTGTGTCCCACACTTTCAGTGTGGTCCCCGTGGGGGTACTAATGTATGCGTTTATCGGACGGTCGCGCTTCGGCTTCCACGCTAGGTCCCAGATGGACCGGCCTGCCACACTCCGGTCCATGTGCAGCCAGTGTTTGTCAGAGAACTGCTGCGACCACTCCACCATAACTCTAAGTTGGGCCGCCTTGTAGTAGAGGTGGAAGTCCGGAAGGCCTACCCCTCCGTCATTCCGCAGGCGCCGCAGAAGTGTAAATGAGAGCCGCGCCCGACCACCTTGCCAGATAAATTTCAACATCATCGATTTGAGTTGGCTAAAGAAGGCAGAGGGCAGTGGAATAGGCAAGGCCTGGAACAAGTATAGATATTTGGGGAGAAGGACCATTTTGACAGCATGTACCCGTCCCAGCCAGGACAGGAATTTAGGCTTCCATTTCTCCAGCTCCACGCGTGATCTGGCCATGAGGGGCGGGAAGTTGGCCGCAAAGAGACCGCCCACCGTCGGGGTGAGGTGTATCCCGAGATATAGCAGGGAGCCCGAGGCCCAGGCCAACGGCGTCGTCGCCTTCACCCGTGCCACCTCGGCCTGAGACAGGGTCAGGTTCAGGACATGCGATTTGCCGTAATTGACCTTGAAGCCGGCCACCGCCTCAAATTCCAGCAATATATCACGAACACACGGAAGGGAGTCAGCGGGGTCGGCCAACGACAAGAGGACATCATCCGCAAACAGGGTGATCTTGTGCTGTTCCCCAGTGAACGGGATGCCCTTCACCCCCTCATGCTCCCGGACTGCCAGTGCCAGAGGTTCAATGCTGAGTGCAAACAGCAAGGGCGAGAGGGGACAACCCTGCCTAGTGCCCCGCGAGTGTCGGAAGAAGGCCGACAAGTGGCCGTTCACCGCCACCCGTGAACGCGGGCTGCAGAAGTTAGCTCTTACCATCGCGATGAAACGATCGGAAAACCCGAATGCCCGCAACGTGTGGACGAGAAAGCCCCAGTCCACGCGGTCGAAAGCCTTCTCCGCGTCCAGCCCCACCAAGACCGCCGGGATGCGGAACCTATCCGCCTTCTCTATCAGGTGGATGACCCTCCGGGTATTATCATGCGTTTGGCGGCCTTTGATGAAGCCCGACTGGTCCGCATGTATAATCAACGGCAGCAGGTCCTGCAGGCGGCTCGCTAATATAGCCGAGTAGAGCTTGGCATCGATGTTGAGTAAGGCTATAGGGCGGTATGAGGCACACCGCTCCGGGTCCTTCCCCGGCTTCGGCAGGACCGTGATCACTGCTTCCGCCAGGGTCCCAGAATTCACCCCAGGTCCAGCCATGTCGTTGAAGAGGGCGACCAGGAAGTCGCACACCTCCGTTGCATAGGTCTGGTAAAAGACAGCGGTGTACCCGTCGGGGCCGGGGGCTTTGTGTAGTTTCAGATTTTTAATAGCCGCGAGAACCTCCTCCCTTGTGATCGGAGCCTCAAGTAGATCATTCCAGGCCCCTGGCACCTGCGGAAGCGATAAGCGCTGCAAAAAAGCACGTTGATCAGCAGCGTCCAACTCTTCCCCCGCGTACAACGCCGCGTAGAAGCGGCCAAAGACATCAGCCTTCGCCCCGTCATCGTGCTGGAGCACTCCAGCCATGTCTCTAATCCCACCTACGTATTCCCGCTCCCTCCTGTCCTTCAATTGCCGGGCAAGGTGTCTACCAGTCTTGTTGCCCCCAGAGTAGGAGAGCCGGCCCAGCCGCAACAGTGTGAGTTCAGCCCTATTCGTGTAGTGAGACTTCAACTTGCCACGTACTGCCGTCAGGGGACGTAGGGTCACCCTCGATGGATTAGCTTTGTGTTCCCTCTCAAGCGCGAGTACCTCTGCCTCCAGCGCTTCCCTCTCCTTCCTACGTAAGGCGTTCAATTGGGAGTTGAGGCCCAGGCATGTCCCCCTGATCGTCGCCTTAAAGGCGTCCCAGGTGGTCATGAGGGACGTGTCCGAGGGAGGATTGCCATCAAAAAAGTCCCGGATGGCCTGACGCAAGGCCTGATGGGATACATCGTCGCGGACCAACGAGGCCGGGAAGTACCATTTCCGGTTCGCGGTGTCCGGCGGCGACCACCGAAGCGTGAGCACTAGAAGACTGTGGTCCGAAACAGAAATCGGGAGAATGGCGGCATCTAAGATGTTCCCTCTAAGGGACTGGCTGAGGAAGACGTAGTCCAGGCGGGAGTAGGAGTGGTGCACATGGGAAAAGAACGTGTAGTCCCTCCCAGCAGGGTGAAAAAACCTCCAGCCATCCACCAGGCCCATCTCTTCCACCCCCCTCTGTGTACTCCCCGAGAAAACCCCGGTATCCGCCCTCCGACCCCCAGAGCTGTCCATCTCCCCATCCCAAACCAAGTTATAATCACCCAGCATGAATACAAGTCCTTCCGCAAAGTCCCCCACCTTCTCCAGTAGCTCCTGCAAGTACTTATTTTGGCCAGAATTAGGCAAGTAGAGCACCACAAACGTACACAACCTGCCCTGAATGTGCCCCTTGACCATCAACCACCGTCCTTCTCTATCAGTGCGGACTCCCACAGGTTGAAAATGCAACGCTGCCTTAAACATTAACGCCACCCCCCGATGCTTCGTGACAGCTGAGGACCTGTACACAATAGGGTACGCCCTGTGTCGGAGCCGCATTTCATCCTTTCGAGCTAAATGGGTTTCCTGAAGCCCCACCACATCGAGGTGATGGTCTACAAGGTATTTCAGGACCTTCTGTCTCTTCTGAGGGGAATTCAAGCCCTTGACATTCCAAGTGCCTATACTAATCGGCATAATAAACACCTCCCAAAGAACTTGCTATCAGAAGTACAAAATGGCGCCCAGCCCACCTTCCACCCCTCCCCCCCACCACGTGCTCCCAAACGCTCCAAGAGCAGTCGCAGTCTCAGCCCCTCTACAGCATGGCGCGCATTCCACCACTCATCCTCTACATTCATCCCAAAAGGCCTGCCGTCACGGCCCCCCCTCCCCAACCGTCCCCCAACCTGAGCCCCCCCGAACCAACACAGAACATTATACAAAAGTGGAAAAAAAAGTGCATAAACCATACTCAACAGGATCAGTAGGCCGAAGTCCGTAGGAAGCCCCCAATCGAGCGACAGGCCCGAGGAATGTAGCCACTATTCCCCTTGGCCGTAATCAAGGGCGTCTCCACCAGAGTACTTGCACACCCTTGATCAGAAGGCCCGAGCCTTCCCGGCGCCAATCCGCCGTGTTGGGGCTCACGCCGCCCCAGAGCTGAGCTGTGAAGCAGCCAACGTGGCCGAGGCCACCGAAGCGACCGCTGCTCCTCGTTCCTGCAGGCTGGTAGAGAGGTCCGGGCGCTGTCTCGCAGGGGATCCGGCGGGAGAGCGCCCCACCCTGTGCCAATAGTTCGATCGGCGGCGCCGCCGAGATGGGGAGGCCGCAGTGGCCTGCGATGATGGAACATCCGCCAGTCCCAGGAGCTCTTTAGCCGCCTGAAGTGTACGTACGTGGGCCAGGCGGTTCTGCCATCTGAAAATTATTCTGAAAGGGTGCCCCCAAGAGTAGGCAATCCCCCTCTCTTTCAGGAATGCTGTGATAGGACGGAAGTCCCTTCGTTTCTGTAAAGTAGAGGCCGCTAAGTCCTGGAACAGCTGGGGACTATGGCCACGGAATTGCAATGAGTCGATGGACCTGGCCTTCCGTAGTATTCTCTCCTTGAGTTGGAAATCGTGGACGCACACCAGTATGTCGGGGGGAGGACCCCCCCTCGCCGCGGCAGGCCCACCCGGTGCACTCTGTCCATCCGTATCTCCGTCGTGTCCTCCTCATCTAGGACCTGGAGGAACAGCTCCTGCACGTAACCCCGGAGGTCTCCCGCCTCACCGTCCCAGGGCACCGCCCGTATACGGATGTTGTTCCTACGGGAGCGGTTTTCAAGGTCTTCCGTATGCAGTTGGAGGTCCAAATTCTGCTCGGTGAGGCGGATAATGTCTTGCTGGAGCATGTGAACATCCGTGGCGACGCTCAAGTCCCTGTCCTTCAGGGTCGCCACCCTCTCGCCTATGCCGTCCACATCCCTCCGCACCTCCCGCAGGTCGGAGGCGAGCTGCGACCTGAGTTCCGATATGTCCTCCTTGATGGAGGCAAACAGCTCCGACATGAAGGCCTTCGTCACCGGAGCGTCTTCATCAGATTGCCTTGATGACCCACTTGCTCCAGGGGAGGCCGGTTGTTGGGAGGCCTTGTCCTTTCCCTGGTTTCGTTTGCGCTGCACTGTGGACATGACGCCCCGCGTCGACTCCACGTGGCCGAGGAGGCAGCGGGGGCTGCAGGCGGGCCAAGCTCTCGGTTCCTTCCTTCACCAGTCGTTTCCGGGCACCTCGCCCCAGGCACTCGATTGTGAGCGTCTCTTTTATCCCAGGCGGGAGCTCCAGGGGTCCAGCGACCCGGCGCCTCGATCCTCCAATCCTCCGCCACCAATGAGCGGTAGATTCACTCCCGTGCCCCGTTGTCGTCCGGCTCCGTGCGGCAAGCAGGCCCTAGGCTCGGATAGTTCAAGCAGGCCACAGGCGCCACCCACGTGGGGAACCAGTCGACGGCGTTAGCAGTGGGCCACTGGTTGTGCAATGGCGCTACTTGGCCAGGGATCCTCTCACAGGTGCGGCGGGGTATGAGCCGGGTCTCGCCGATAGAGCCTCCCTCGACCAACTCCGGTCCGCTCAGCCGTCCGTTTGCTCCAGCGCCTGCAGGCGGATCTAAGGCCCCGCCCCTCGACCACGCCGGGCCGCGATGGTTGGAAAGCCCGGGGTCTCACAGGCCGCAGGCTGCGAACGTCCTCGCAGGCGCTCTGGGGGTCACACCGCTCCGGGGACCCCGCCAACGTCCGCCGCTCTGCTAGGCGAACGTCTCAGCCGCCGTAGGGGCTCGTGGGTACCCCCAAAGTCGTGCTATTAGTTGCTATGTTGGATCAGCGCCGGAGCGGCACGAAAAGGCGTCCTACTCCGCCGCCATCTTGGCCACGCCCCAGGAAGTTTCTTTTTGTGTTTAATTGCACATAGTGCAAGAACAGAATTCCATCAGTCACAGAGAAGTTAGCCAGTGATGGCTCCTCCGCTATGGCGGAGGTTCGTCGCCCCGCTGCTTTCAAGCGATGCGAGAAGAGGAAACATAAGTTGATAATAACTTTCAATTATTATCATTTTATGTTTCCTGCCTCTTTGTGAGTGGGCAGTGGGTGGGGCTGCTCTGCTCTCTTAGCAGGGCAGGGGAGGAGTGGCTTGCCCACTCCTAAGTATGCAATAACTGTTTGGTTGGCCCTCTGGGGCCACCCAAACTAGTCATGCGCACTTCCCCATTCTCCATGCAGGCTAATTTACAGCCTGCGTGGAGAACAAGCGCAGGCCCCCATTCCCTGGTTGAGCGTCAAACCAGGACGCTCAAAGCCAATCACAATGCTGGATTGTAGCTATGTAATTGGTCAGTGGGGCCTTGCTGTGCTTCCTGTTTTTCCAGGAGAGCAGGAGCAAGGATGCGTGACCCGGTATGCGGCGGGAAGGTACATTAATTTTTTTAAATGTATTTATTATGCACATCCTCACACGACCCCCTTCCCCCCACATCCCCCGGTGTCCCCACTCTCCTGTGCTCGCTCCTGCTCCCACCTTGCAACCCGCAAGCCATGCCGGCTGCCACTGAGGTTAGCCAGTGGCTAAAGTGGGCTGACCCCTTGCCTCTTGTAGGATGCTGTGGTGGGAGGAACACAAATATGAATGGCACAGCAACACACTAATGAAAGCAGAGAGCTGACTGAAAGCCCCTATTAGTAAGCATACAATATATAAATGAATTAAACTCGGAAGGTCTTGAATAACAGCACACCTAGAAATTAAATAACATGCACAGCAAACAAACCTGTGTATCACGCGGCTGAGGATGTGGCTGCAGTGAGCCGGTATAACTGTCCTGAGAAATCCATTGGCCAACCTAATCTGCGTGAACTTGCAGTGGATGAAATATCACAACAACCAAATGTGCTTCAGTATTCTAGGGTGAAAGGTTTGAACACTGGGTGGCATTGGGCACATATAGTCGGGAGTTAGCACCCGGTTGTGTAGGCGAGGATTTCTTATCAATGCTGTTCAGGGTGGCCTGCTGTTTTGTGTTTGGCTGCTAAGCATAATTGCTCACAGTTGGCCAACTTCCTCCAACTAGCACAGTGACCATTCTATAAGTGTTCATAAAATCTCTGAATATGTGAATTATTGAGCCGGGCATCCGACAAAGCCCTTTTTTGCACTTGTCGCTCATTGTGTTGTTCTATGATGCGTGACTTAAGGGACTCAAACGAGAGGTGCACTCTATGGTGGATTTACATTGTTTTGGAACATTTGTTGGGTTGGAAAAGTTGATTGTGTGTCCTGCGCTGGCTGTTGTGCCATCGTCCACTGCCTGTAGGGGCACAGATAGTTTGTACTGCGACGAGGGTTCATTCAGCCATCGGTTCCCAGACACACTATTCTGTAGAACGGTTTCGGGGTAGTTCCTTTGAGACGTGAGTTTTGTGATTTGAAAATATTTCAAAAAGGTTTATTGTCAAAGACCATTATTGAAAGTACAGGACAATGCACTCGACTACTGAGCATACTAAATGCTCGCTTTTACCTACAAATCCTACATATAGTTAGCTAACACAATTTAAAAACAGTTTAAACTTTTTTGCAAAGCTAGGATAGTGTTAAACAATTTCTCTTGAATTGCTAGAAAAAACTTTCTCTTCTAGCAGAAGTGCATATTCAACCTCTTTTTGATAAAAGAATAAAGAAATGCATATGTAAATATTTATATATTTAAATACAAAATAACTACCAGTGAGCTCTGTATATAAATATATAAATGCTTTATGAATTACCATTGGGCACGCATATGTTAACCATAAAAAGTGCTTATAGTGGCAACACATATACACTGTAATGTCTAGCCTTTGTACTTGCTGCACACTGTTATAGAGTTTTTTTGTTTTGGCAACTCTTAATTTAAAAGCTAATTTTTGCCGAATATTTGAATTATTCCACCACAAAAAAACACAAATTTAAAGGTATTTATTCTGTTGATAATGTTACATTAACTGGGAAATGTTATAGATATGACTGTGGTGTATTTAATTCAAATGCAGGTGTTTCATGTCCACAAAGTCTCTGAGAATAGGTCATCTATATAAACCAGTTCTGCCTTGGTATAGGTTCATGTTTCTCTCCCTGCCTCAGTGTGCTTTCTGACTGCCATGAGATAAAGCTTTCAGCAGGAGAGTGATCTGGAAATGGGGAGATCGTTGATGCAAAAGAGTGGACACGATTAAAGGTTGTATGTTTGAATGCACAGAAATATTATCATTTGCAAATATCGTGCCCTAAATATCATTTAGAAAATGAATGTCTCATTGATGTAGATTTACTATTATTAACTCCAAAAGGCAAATATGTTTGTAAACAGTACTTAGGAATAGGTATTTATGTCAAGCGATGTTTTGTCTAGGATATTTGGCACTATTCCTGATTAAGCTACCCCTTTTGGGTACCATTCACTTGAGTGTAACACAGAGCTTAACAAATATTAACGTATAATTCACATATTATGTGAAACGCAATCTAGCACACTATTTTTGAGTTATGGGTAGGTTTGGATTTTTGGGTGGCATGGGTATTTTAAGGATTTAGGGTGGGTATAGATTTTTGGGTGGCAAGGGTATTTTAAGGATTTAGGGTGGGTATGGGTTTCTGGGTGGCAAGGGTCATTTTTTGGGTTTAGGTGGGGTAGGATTCTTTGGGTGGCAAGGGTATTTTTAGGGTTTAGGGTGGGTGTGGGTTTTTGGGTGGCAAGGGTAATTTTAGGTTTTAGGGCGGGCATGGGATTTTGGGTGGGAAGGGACATTTTAGGATTTAAGGGGGTAAGGTTTTTTGGGTGGCAAGGGTATTTTCATGGTGGTTATGGGTATTTGCATGGTACTGGTATTTTTAGGGTTTAGTGTGGGTATTGATTTTTGGGTGGCAATGGTAATTTTGGGGTTTAGGGTGGGTATGGGCATTTGGGTAGCAAGGGTATTTTTGGGGTGGGTATGGGTTTTTGGAAGGCAAGAGTAATTTTGGGTAAAGAGTAGGTATTGGTTTTTAGGATTGTAAGGACATTTTTAGGGTTTAGGGTGGGTATGGATTTTTGGGTGGAAAGGGAATTTTTAGGGTGGGTAAAGGTTTTTGGGTGTAAAGGGAATTTTTAAGGTTTGGGGTGGGTGTATGTTTATGGGTGGAAAGGGAATTTATAACATTAAGAGTAAGTATAGGGTGTGTGTGTGTATGTGTATATGTATGTATATATATATATATATATATATATATATATATATGTATATATATATATAGTGTTAATACTTACCAATATTAATTTTACAACGCATATGTCTTTAGCATGCATGCCTTTACCACGAAATGCAAGTATTTTACAGGTACATACAAACCCATCACACACACACACACACACACATATATATATATATATCTATATGCAAATGCTCCCAAGAGTAAAGGCACCACACATGGCGTGTTATTTTTCATTCTTTATTGCAAGACTGCGGGGCAAACAGACTTCGTGGTAACTGCTTAGTGATGTGCCAATTTCTCCAAGCGTGTTTCGGGCATTCTTCGCCCTTGGTCTCTGGATCGCCAAAGAGGAGGTACGTCAGCAATAGTTTACATCGCACTCGCTATGGTTCTTATATGTCCCGCCCTCATGGAGCATTGTGGTTTCTGAAGTTCATAAAGTCAAAGTTGAATCCTTAATGGATGCCACAAAAGTCTCCATAATTCAAAATTAATGCCACAGTGGGTAATGTCAACTCACGAGGCTGATGCTCCGCTTACTTTCAGTCACTGCAACAGAACATGCCGCTCACTCTGCCCCTCGAAATTCAAGGCGCTAGACCCGCATTGTCAGCAGCGGGTGCCTTCCCGATCAGAGCAGGCCACAACATATCCATATGCAAACGCTTCCAAGAGTGTTTATACTTACCTGTAAAACAGATACATTATTGGGCATAGTCGTTGTAAAAAATAGTTGTTAAAACGTTCGTGGTTTTGACTAAGTAGTTGTTAAGGCATCATTGTTAAGACTGTAGTTGTTCCATCATACAACGCTCCTGCACAGATGCTGAATGGTCTGCAATGTTTGCACAAACTTCAAAGAACCCCAATCTGTAGCTTCCCGCCTGTGGATATGCAGCAGCGCTTAGAGACCCTGCCAGGGTGATTTATTGCGTGTAATATGTAATAATAAACTAACATAACAGTGGGTTTTATATAGAATTGTATCTGTCCGCATTAGCTACGCATAATCTATACCCATTGCATGCATATTATTAGTTTTATCCACATTGTGTTAGGTTCATGCTTATACATGTCTGTGGTGGTGTGTGTGACCGTACTCTTTCTCTCCATTACAGTAAAGCTGGTGTCTGTGATCTGCCATATCCTATTGACTTGTGTGCTCGTGCTAGGTTTGCCTAATTACTTATCGTTCGATCTCAATCTACCCAATGAAAAAGTTGGAAATCTTTCATTAAGCTTTACTTCTATTGTTGGTGACTCACTATGGACTCCCGAAGTGATACCTGAATTCTGTCATAGAAGTTTATTTCCTTGAATATTCCAATTATTTTAATTTGCACTTGTGAAATTACCACAAAAAGTAAAATTATACATAAATGTAACCCAAATGTGATTTATAGCACGTTTACGTCCACAAACACATTTTTCCAGTGGAGAAATCCTTTCTGAAACCCCTGTATTTAATCAGAGATAGGAGGTAACAGAAAGGGGTATGTATGCCCACACTTTACTACACCAATAAATACACCGACTTCTGTTTTGTGACCTGGATACACTTAAATGACATTCAATGGACCTTCAAGCGATTTGTGAACACCCACAATTTTCTGCTACTTTTGAAAACCACTGCACCTGTCTGTCTGTCTACCTATCTATCTATCTGTCTGTGTGTCTGTCTGTCTGTCTGTCTATCTATCTATCTATCTATCTATCTATCTATCTATCTATCTATCTATCTATCTATCTATCTATCTACGTTTTTATGTGTCTGTCTGTATTTTTGTCTCTTAGCATCCACACACAGTCACACACAAATGTAATGTGCATTATGTCTTTCATCAGTTATTAGGTTAACGTCAGATGTTTGCCTCCTTTTTAATTAGACACACATAATCCATTCGTCCAGTTTGTGAAGTTCACAAGTTGATTACCTCCCTCCTTCCCTTGTCCTCCCTGCCTCCGTCCAGACAATGAAAACAAAGATACAGTAGAACTCATTTTCTCATTATTGATTTCACGCACCAGCTGCTGGCTCTTTCTGCTTGTTCATTTATATAACCCTCTGGGCAACTTTTTAAAAGTACTTTTCTTTGACCATCTGCTAAATGCAATTGGTTTAATAATTAAAGACTTACCATCCCTTTCCAAGTAAACATAAACGCCACATTGTAGCAAAGAAATACCCATTTCTTTGTTGTGTAGAACACAGAGGGTGCATTTGTGACAAAGGTGTGATGTGGTTCACTCGCTGTGATGGATAAACCTGCACGTTGCCGTCTCTAATATCTTATATACTTGACACCGTCAAAAGAAATGTAATGTAACAAATAACTAAAAACATGCTGTGAAACGTTAACTTTATAGAAAATTGGCCTTTTTTCTGGGGTGAATTGAACATAGTTTTGCATTTTCTTCTCCATATTTTTATTATATTTTCTTCTCCATATTTTTGCATTTTATTTTGCTCGCTACCGAATCTATACTGAATTACTTCTTCGAACAGAATGCTATCAAGTGTCTTGATGTCCTAGCCTAAAAATATCGACCTGGGGACCTGCGGCTCTGATACACAGTAACGATGTAGAAATAAGTCGCACACATTGGATGTTCTCAGATGGGATACTGCTCGTTTTTACGAATATTCATCATTTCATCGAAGCACATATATTCTTGCAGACAGATTTTAAATAATAAGGTATCCGTCATTCAAAATAGCTTAAACATCTATAAGTGCACCACATCAAAACTGTCTTTCAAAGCACTCCTTTCACTTCTAGTAAACAATAGGATCAAAATCAAAAACCGCGTGGGGCCAAAGGCATTATTGACATCACACTAAGCAGTGATATTTCAAGAGGCAAAAAACACAAGATTCAAAACCTGGCTGCGCAAGGCCCCAGCCTTTCCAATCTCCTGAACCCAAACTTGACATCTGACCCCAATCACGTGTTCAGGAAACGTGTAAAAAATCAAATATGTAGACTCGGTTTCACCTGAAGTCTGTACAGAAGAGGGTTCTTGGTCCTGAATGTGGTTCTCAATGCCCTCCAACTTCCCCTACGTTCACTAATCGCTGATTCACTGATCTGTGTTTCTTGTCATACTTGTGAGCGCTCCAAAACAACCACAAAACCCTAACTAAATAAATATTTGAGTTAAAGCGGGTCCACTAATTTTGATATAGTATAAAAGAAATGTGGCATATAGAACTGCAAGTATACAAAGTTTTTACCAGCAGAACATACATATTCCTTCATTTGTAGCCTCTAAACAAATGCCACTATGGGTACTACCGCACTTTAGGCACGTAAAATACTCAAAGTCAAAAAGTTTGCTTTATTCGGTTAAAAATGTTAAAACCATCAAAGCACATACAATTTTTCATTTCACGGTTAATCAAATCTCCATGTCACAATTAACACAACTAAATATATTACAATACAAAAAAGGGCTTTACAATTATCAAACACATATACAAGCTAAAAAGTTTGTCACCCAGTTTGTTAATTATATAAAATTCCAAAATTCATCTGGTAATTGTCACTAATAGAAACTTTCTACTATACTCCAGACTAAAACACACAAAGGCAGAGAAAGGTGATTAGGGTAGCAGTATTTTCTTACGACATCTCACAGCCCCTATAATGTAAAATACTTGTTAAACTACAGACACGATGAGGGTACTCTGATTGTGTGCACAATGGGATATTCCACAGATTATTTGTACAATTCTTATCCTGGTATTTCCTGATGCTCTACTTGTAGCAGCCCACCGTGTAAGCTACTAAAACATCAAATGAACATTAACCAAGGAGCATCAAATGTGAAAATAATATTTAAGCAATTGTTTATGCTATTAATCAAGAATCAAGAATCAAGAATCAACTTTACAGAAAAGGGACAGCTACCAATTCCATTTTAAGAGCTGATAGCACGCACCCAGCATCAGTTATTAATGGCATACCATTTGGAGAAATGGTAAGGATCAGGAGACACTGTAGTACAGACAACAGTTTCCAGGAGGAATTGAACAAACTACATAGTAGACTTAGAACCAGGGGTTACCAAAAAAGGACTCTGGATAAAGCTTTAGGTAAAGCTTCTCAGATTCAAAGAGATTAAAATACCCCTTTACCCGTGATATTGACATGTTATGGGCAGGGATGGTGGCAGTCAGCACAAACCCCTCCTTGGATGAGTACTGAGTGACAGCACATAACCTGCCCTGCTTCGGATGGCCTGCCCTTACCATAAGTAACACGTTGCTACCTTTTAGGGCAGGTAACCAGCTTAACTGTACATTTATGATTAGTGTGATTTCAGCTCTCCCGGTGTGACTGTTTACCTGAGTTTGTGACGCGGTGGCGCCGCGCGTCCTTCTGCGCAGGTCACACATCTCCATGTATTTGCTTATTAGGATGGAGCGCATCGTGCGTGTTTGCTTCTGTGCAGCCGTGACTTGCCTATTTGTTTAGAGCATATTCCCATCGTTCACGTCCTCCATCCTGAAAACAAGGACTTGTCCTCGGCAGCGGCAGGCTCCGGTCCCTGCTGATCACTGATGCACATTTGCTCAAGTGAGTTCTGTAATCGCCCTCCGAAATGATGTCAAGTTCAAAAGAGAACTGAGTGAACCGAAGGGCGAGACTAGAGCAATCCCAAGCTATAGACACAGACAAAGATGTGGTTAACGAGGGCAAAGAACAATACGGGGTTCTCTTTTTTGCATCACTATACCTTACACATTCAAACAGGAAGTTCAAAGTCCAGGAAATTGAGCTCTAATATAACAATATTTTTGCTCTCGTTATGATGCCTCGTAGCGCACTTCTGCTGTAAACCACGGCAGGGGCAGCTCTAGGCTCATGGTGGCCCTGGGCAGGGAGTGTAGGTAGGGGGCCCTGGAAGAGGGGGTCTGGGCGGGGCGGAGTGCGGAAGCCAGGGAAGAGGGGGGGTCAGGGTGTTTGGAAGTGGAACAGAGCCGGAGGCCGCCAAATTCCTGCCAGGGGCCGTCACGCAAATATGTATCCATCCTCAGAGGATTATTAAATTAAGGAAATATATTGGTGTTGTGGCCCCTGGGGTTTGGTGGCCCTGTGCAGGTGCACAGCTTGCACATGCCTAAGGCCGCCCCTGACCACAGGTGTTACAATTAGCCGAATTAATGTTACTCAATTTATCAGCCAATACCCTAAAAGATAGACGTAACCCTCAATCATAACTTCTGTTATACACTAAATATGGTGGCCATTGAAAGCGTTCTCTCCCAGATACACATTTTTCATCAACGAATAATGCCATGGATGTAACGTGAAGCTACTGAGACACAACTTCCCTGCTCCGATAACCTTTACATACATTAATTGTTTTGCTCACCTTACTGAACTTGACTGCAATCTGAATAGATAGTACACAGACCGCCAGACCAAAAGCATTCCAGCACCTTTTTACCCACCGACCCAACCAAAGAGCACATCATGTTAATTGCTGTAAGCTGACTCGATGAACTCAACCCATCCCTCTGGTCTTGTGTTTTTACCAACCTTATTATCAAACATATTTGAATATTAAACACATATCACCATGTTTTTTCTACTCCCTGTCAATGTGCAGACGAACAAGGAAATGTGATGTTTATTAGAAGTTAATTCATTATCGCTCTTAAGAACGCCCTTGAGACCTTTCTTGAAAAGTTTTGTATCACTAACATGCTACTAAATATATCAGGGCATACTTTTCGTTTTACTGGCCTTTCTACACTGTGTTTCTCTCTATAATTAGTTTGAAGCAGACAGTCACATTTTGTCTAATACATTTTCTTTTACATTTGAAGTAGGCAATCAGATATATAATAAAAATGGACACTATTAAATGCTTACTGGTTAATTTTTCAGAATCTGTTTACACTATGTGTTCACCGCTACTGCCCGTTTCTTACATGGGTTTCAGGGGTAATACTATCCATGAGACACTGATAAAGAACAGAATCTGCATCTGAATCATGCCATGTTGGTATGGTGGTTTATTGATGCAGACTCTTGTAAATTATGCAGAGTAACAAGATGGAATATTTTTCCAGCAATCAAGAAATAAATAGCAGAGGTGATTCACTAGATCAAAGCTTCCAGAATGTTTTTGCTTTTCCCCACTCGCCTCTTTTTGATATGGGAGCCTGTGTATACGTTCGGTAAACAGGCTCCCATAGAGTTCAATGGGAGTGGGAGTCCGAACGAACCGAGTCCATCACCATACGGGTGCATTTGAATCTGTCGCTCGGACTCACGGCGCAATTCGCTAAAAAAGCCATCAGGGTCCAAGTCGTACGGAGGGCATCCTAGCGAGATTGTAATAGGCCCTAGTGCCTCTTCATGGGGCCGCTGAAAATATGTGTGTGTATCCCTTAAGCAGTTTCTGACTCAGAATTCCACCTGCCTGTCTACCGTTGTTACACTGGTGCCACAGTCCAAAGCTACTTATCAGAACATTGTTGTACCTTGGAGTTCACTGACTTTCACATGTTCCAAAACTACATTAATATAATGTGTGCTGATTTAAAGAACTAATTACCAATCCTATTGATTTTGCGGCTTTCCTCTACAGGATCCCATTGATGACACCAATTATGAGGTTGTAAGGTGGGATCGTAAGCTACTACCAACATAAAGATAGGGCCTAAACAGAGTAGCTATTGTAGGGTTACCAGTTAGGTCCTGATGAATGTTTGCATTCATCAGTTTATCAGAAGGATTGAAACATATTGACCAATCAGGAGTAAGAGTGAGGTATCCTAATAGTGCCCACATCCTCATGCTCCATCTTTGCTTTTAATCTTGTGCTGGGTAGCATTTTATATATCACTTCAATAAACATGATACCATTTTAACACCATGAATTCTGTAACCTAGTTATCCAAATCCATACAAAACCATATAAAAGAAGTCCAAAAACTCACATGGAGCCTGCTGAGCACCATGATAGGTGATCACGATACAGCAATCCTGATGATTAAGCCTGCCCCTAATAGTGTGTGAGGGCTGTTCCTTTTTCCATACTAATGGTTCTATCACCTGGAAGAGCAAGCCCAACAGGAGTTAATATATAAGTCATCAGAGGACACAATAATGTCAAGTAATTATACCAGAGGACTTCAATCTGAGGTGCACACCCCCTGGGGGCCCATTGCAGTATTTTTAGGGAGAAGCAAACGTTTCAGCAAGTACTTGTAAATAAAGATGACATGGAAGCGCAACTTTGTTTATTCGTGGTGTTTCCAGATAGGCTTCATTTACAAGAAGCACTTGAATTGTGAAACAAAAGTATGGAAACATTGCTCTTGTGTGCCATGGGGACAAGTTAAAGAAGTGGCTAAAGAGAACAGAATATTCTGTGACTATTTTGTTGTGTTTTCACCTTGGGTATCTGCACATAAAACAATGCACACACCTTAAATAAAACATAAATCCAAGGGTAACGAATCAGAAGGAAATACACAATACTACGAGTATAAGATAGGCTGCTGCAAAATGATTTCGTATTTTGCAAAAAAAAAGTGCTATAAAAATATTTATGCAACTTGTTTAGTGTTTAAGATATAACAGGTGCTTTCAAATTATATATTTTAGTAAAATATTATCAGACTGTACTTAGTTCAACATTTTTGTTAATGTTCATTGAAAGGATTTCAGAGCTCTGCTTACTTTTTTTCTCAGACCAATGGCATTGGAGTGCTTTAAATGAGCATCCGATTGCATTGCACAAGGACAGATTAAAAAAAAAAAATTATATTTAGGCACAGGGAGATTTAGTGGCTTGCCCACTATCTACATATGTTGAGCTGACACTGGGACTCAAACCTGGATTCCCAGTACCAAAGTTGGCTACTCTAACTGTTAGGCCACATCTCCTACCTTACATCATCTCTCAAACATAATAAATCTTTGTTGCCATGAAGCTTCGAGTGACTTCATCAATGAAAGCCTATACCGGCTCCCAATCACTCTTTCAATTTGGTGATTAACCAATTGCACAAAGGTATATTTCTTTCAAATAGCAGGCACCCTGTGTGAAGTTCCTTTTCCTCTTAAGTGCTCTGTCCCTCCCTTGACTTCATAGCGTACGGCTGGGGGTATCATTGGTGTTTCAGGCGCAGTGGCATTAGGACCCAGGAGAGTTAGAGGCCAACTAAACCATAATTATGGCTGCTATACTGCCTTCCTTAATTGCTTGCATTAGGGGACAGTACATCTTTGCTGTACCAGTGCTGTTTTGGACCTCGGAGTATTTGCCCAAGGGAGGGGAAATTTGAAAGCGAGGAAACATCTTAGTTTGGGTCTCATAGACGGGGGTAGGGAGATTGGCACAATGTTGGCCCATGTTTTTGACAAAGGGCAGGGGAAAAAGCCTGCTTTGCAAGGCAGTAGCTATTATTAGAGAAGCAGGTGCAGTGGCACGTGGGGAAGAGAGTGGGGGGCTTACTGCATCATGGTCATGACTGTCTTACTACACACCGACACAATGGGGGCTCGCTTTCTTTGGTAGCAGTAGGGCCAAGGGCGCATTTACTGCAAAGAGGGTGGGCAAAATATGAGAGCTCATTTGTTCTGAAAAGAACAGGGAGCCTGTTTCAAAATTGGAGTGACGGCCCGGTACGGCAGAGAAGTATTAAAAATGGCAGAGAAGACAATCTGCCACTCAGGACCGCAGCAATCATTAGTGCAACAGGTGCCGTTGCACTGAGGTTCCGGCGCGTGAGGATCCTACAGGAGGCTAGTTATGGAGAGTAGTGTTGTTGGTCAGTTTCTGTTTTTGTTTGCTGCAATTACTCTTTTATATGTCTCACATTTAGTGTGCATTATGAGTTATATAAAAGGTACCCCTAAAATGCCCTTATAAGCCCATTCCCTGATCTTAGTCCTGTCACTCCAGCTCCCCCTACCCTTGCCATAAAGTTTGGGAAGAGGCCCCAACTTCAAACCATTTTTGCTGAGGGGATTCAGAGCAAAAACATTTGAAGAACTCTGTCTTATTATCATATTAGTCTGAGTTTAACACCCATCAGAGACTGATAGTTCGATAGTGTGTACTATTCAGAACTACATGGCCCAATTCTGTAGCTCTCCTCTTTTTCCATGTCATGTTAGCAAAAGCAGTGTATTTTTTCCCATCATTTAACCCTCTTTCGATCTATCTCAATTGTACCAGGTAGAAAAGCCCATCTGTAAGAATAATGGTTACTGTCCTAGCATTTCTGGTACGAATTGTAAATTTCTCACATTCACTCTGGTGCTTTAGTTTATAAGTGTGACAGCTATCGGCGACCCGCCTACTCATACGGTGCCACTAAGGGTCATGTGATATCAACTCTCTTCACACGATCACCTGGTGAGGAGCTGATATCACACAGTGGCAGGGAAGACGAGCTGGAGACCACTGCACGGAGAGGGTTTCCATCGCTTGTCTTTGGAGGCATGGAACAGTCAATGTCCATTGATGGGTGTAAAGACACCGTAGGACATCGACGTCAACCTCAGCAAGGGTTTTAATTCTTTTGGGAGGGGGGAGGTTGGTGGGTGGAGGGGACAGAAGAGTCTCTAAGGTAGTGCTCGACACAAGGCACCTCACTGTCCTCACATGCTGAAATTTCAATTATTGTATGCGTGTTCTACATAAAGATAAGGTGCTACATTGTGTACTGCTCCCCTGTCACAACGACCCTCCTATCACTATGATCCTGTCAGGGAGTAAAAGAAAGCATTTACAGCCTGGATATGGAAAGCACGTTAGCAGATACAATAGGTGTGCAGCTAACGCATGCAGACAAGTGAAAGTCAAACCTATTATTTTTGGAAAATCTTGTTAGTAGGTGATTCCTAGCAGAACAAGTCGCCTGGTTTTGTATCAGGACTTTGACTTCAGCTCCCTTCTAACCTGCCCTGAATTTCGAGCTCATCCACCTGGCTGTAAATGGAAGAAGTTAGGAACAGGCATCCTGTAGCACAACTGTTTCCTTAATTGAGTGAACCTTACAGCAATCAGTAAAACCTCATTTGTATACACAGATTTATACAAATGCACACCTGAAAATCCAGAAATTACAATCACATGCTAAAAGATTGTCGGTGTTAGAATGACGACTATCAGGCTCCTTCTACCCTTGCACTTCCCACCCCTTACTACACTCTCAGGCCAGAATATACCACCTATAATAACCATAGATTCACTTCTAGCAGTTTTAAAATAAGTCCCTGAGACTTTTTTACATATGCTTTGGCTTCCACCACTAGTGACAGGGCCTTCGCGTTTGCTAGAAATTGCAACTATCTGTCGTAAATTGCAATGTGGCACAGAATAGTTACAGCGACGGATTATATATGCCTTAGTGAAAACATCTAGGCCACTTCTACTGAATGAATGACTGAATGTAAATACAAAATATAGTCATATAGACACCACCACGCAGTTACGAGATATAACTGGCACTTCTCCACACAGTTTTAGTAGGCACACAGGCCCTCAGCTGGATCGGGCAGAAGCCATTTGCAACCGGTTTCCGGTTCCGCTAGGTGCACGCGAGCACGCACGCGCGTGACCTCTGCGGGACCCCCGTGCCACGCTGAAGCGGCCATAGAGACGGAAGGACCCGGCACATTCCTCGAAGGAAGTATATGGAGAATGCAAGGTTCATCCTGAGTAAACACCGGCGTGAGCTACAGCACAACCACAGAGCTTTTAAATTGTTTAAAAAGCTTCCAAGAAATAACCAATTGGTTTGCTCACTCCAGGGAGCAGTGGCATCCTGGCGAGTACAGAGAGACGAGCTTCAGACGGCACATATTTCCGAAATGATAATATACCGTTTCCTTGGACGCGGTCCAGCGCCCGTGCTTGCGCGCGCCAGAAATATTTGGAGTCGCATGCAGCAACTGTTTTGTGTGGGACCCTTGAAAAACAAATATCATGTAAACAAACTGGAATCAGATGAAAGAAGAATAAAGAGATGCAGCACTAATCACTCAGAAAGCGAGGAACAGCTTGGCTTTTCTGCGGTCCATCTGGCTAATGCGGCAATATTTTGCAAAACCTTTTACACTGGCCCTGCCTTTCATTTATGAACAGAAGGAAGAATCCGCTTTGCATATTTTTGCATACCCCCCATGAAAGGTGTGCTGCGCACAGAATGATGTTTTGGCAGGTGTGGATAGAAAGAGCCCAGGCAGATCAGTGAGTTCTAAGAAAGCTCAGCGGGCTAAAACACCCACTGCAGACATCTGCCTGTAACCTGAAGGTGATAGCTTCACATTCTAGGAGGACCAAAACAGCCGTTCATCCTTCCGACGCCCACCGATTTGGGTAATTCAACCGTTAGTTCGATTAGACCATTGTACGAATTATTAACCTGATACGCATGCACCCTCAATGGCATGGTTTCAAGATTGTTAAACGAGACGTGTATTGTTTCACGTGCTAGTTTTCTTCTTAACGTTTCTAGTCACATCTTTTTTGTGATAGTCAATTAGAAATTCTATATCTGTGCAATTTCTTAGGAGATGACATGCTTGCAGAGTTCGTGCAGGAAGACAGGCAGACGGTCTCTTAGTTCTATGGCGGGAGGTGTCTCTGAAACAGTGTATTTTTGGGGAGCAAACAAACAGCTCCTGGATTACTGTTTTCTCCCTGGTTACTGGCACGTTGTCAGTCTGGCAGGTTGGCAAATTGTGGATTGTCCTGGCTGCCTGAATGGGAGATACCGAGGCCATGCCCAACTTGATGTGCCCCAGTCTCTCCTGCCCAGGCAGGAAGCGAGGGAGGAACATGGAGGCTGCTTATTCCAAACACCCGGGAACCCTGGGTGCGCAACACTGGTCAATTGTGACTAGATAGAGTGGTATCTCCCCCATGGATGCTACTGCACCCAGCTTGGTGAACTTAAAACATGGGTAGTTCATAATGAGACTTTGGCATGACGTCACTTCTCCAGAAGTGGGAGTGTTATCCCACACCAACTGTTTGTGTCTTCGGTGCTCCTCAGTAGCTGAGACCCTAGACACTGGTCCAGAGTGGAAACTAAAAGAAGTGTTTGTGGCATGTAGAATCTTATTTACTGTTTCTCCTGTCCCCACCTTCCTGATGTCCAAGACCAGGAGTAGTAAGTGCAGTGCAAGGGGTAGCAAAGAACGAACTCCTGGCAGCCAGTGTTGTCATTGGCTACCCCCTAATCAATGTCTGCAGGATTTACATATGAAATCATTCCCTGCCATGGGTCTGTGTGTAATGCTACGTTTTGTGGTGACATCTCTCCATTATTCTTTCTAATGCGCATTAGAGTCGATTTTTTTAAACATTTGTTTAAGTCACCGCACCGCATAAAGATGGTTGCATCCCTTGATACTGTGCATGAAAGAAAAACTGAATTGTCCATGTCCCTGGAATATTCCTAGTTTTTTTCTCAGTTAACAGGGTATTGTTCTATATTTTAAATCTGGAAATGCTATTTATTAAGTGCATTTATTGTATCACAGTTTCAGGTGTGCCTTGAGGTCATTGCATTAGAGCACACACGACAACAACATCAATCACCACATGACAGATGTATCAGTGTTGTCAACAGGGGCATAATGAATGTACATCTAGAGGGAGAGCGTTCTGACAGAAATATTTTAGTTGTTTTGTGTAGTAGCATAGGAGGGGATGTTTCTTCCATTATTTACCTTAGTGCTAAGTGGCAATGCTATGTGCTTGCGCTTTTTCCTCCGCACCATTGAATTATTAGATCCTAAATACGATGCAGAAATCAATGATTTGCTGGTATCAAAGCGCAGGATATAACTGCACCGCAACACAGGGCTATACATTTTACTCTCATGGTTCTGCTTAATTCATCAGAAGTGCATAATAAAAGTGTAAATTTATACTGTATGGTAACTATAAACTAACATTTTTTAAAGAGTGTGTGTGTGTACCAGTACATCTTTCTAGTTAGTTATTACTAAAAATGAAGAAAAAAAACCATCAACTTACATGGATTGTACCATTATCAGGATAGACCATATTTTTCTAGATTTCACAAGTACAGAGGTGCCTCCTCAGACAAAGGAGTAATTAGGAGGGCGAGGACGTGCCTGCTGGGGCACCCCCAAGACCGCGGTCCTGGTGCAGCACCCCCCCTAATTCTAGCACTACCTCAAAGTTGAACTAAAAAAGGGGAGCGGGTGGTGAGGTGGATCATAAATGAGAATGTGGAAAAGGAGCAAACAATTGTACAAGTTCTGACCAGCAGCCTGCCACCCGCCAAATTGCATTGCTAACTGCCGTAATGACTCCTGGAATGCAGGCTAAGAAATTGATACTACCTATGTGTAAGCAGGGCCGGACTGGGAACCAAAACCAGCCCTAGACAACACACCATTAGGGCATGCTTTGGGATAAAGAGGACCTAAGAATCAACAGACAAGGGAATAAGACTATGACTTCAAAAAACATTTACACCGGTACAACCTGAAAACAATAAACACCAGAGGGGCCCACTACTGCTCCTAAGAATCCCTTTATTCGAAGCTACACTCCAAGAATCAAGACACACATGAGGCTAGCAAATGGATAGGTAGATAACCTAAGAGCAGTTGCAAAACTTGATATCTAACCACAACCACCTCTACTTTGAAAGCTACTGATTAACAACCAACGAGACAGATGACAACTGAAGCAGATGGCCTAATGTGATTGCAAATTTCATAAGCCCCAAACCACAGGTGTAGTCAAGAGTCATAGGGGAAAGACTACAAGCCAGAATAAAAGCTCATGGAAGGACCAACAAACATCTAAATCATAGCAATGCCAAATACCTCATCACAAATATCTGGACCTTGTAGAATGGGAAAATGAGATAACAGCTAAATGAGTCCAACACCCAACTGCCCCCCATGGGAAATTACTCTGCACGTTTAAATCAGGTTGGTCAACGCCCATTTAGCAAAGCAACACTTCTTTATTTCCCACAACCTACACAAGAATATGGATGCTTTCACCTTGATCTCACAGACTCGTTCATAGAGATATTTTGGTCTCCAACAGGGAAGAGGTGACCCCACAAGGTTAAAGTAAAGCCTGGAACAACAAGGAGATAGTGGGGCATAGCATTGGCATTTACCAGGGATTTAACAGGTATCATTCAGATCAATCAAATGCATAAGCATAACATGCAAAGCAGATGCCAATATGCCCTTTGTGATGACAGTTTATGTATTGAACCAAAGTATGATAAATACTTTTTATGTAACATAATTGAACTGACACTGCATTTACAGATATCGGCACAGAGAATATTGAAATACTGGGTAGACTTTACTCTGTGAACGGATACCCCAGGAACAAAACTGGGGCGCAAGATGATGGAGAAAATGAAGGTGATGAGATTTAACCGATTGGTGTACAGCCCTACAGAGAAAACAAACAGCACCTACCCTTCACCTTATTATCACACATGAGATTGGAAATTACGGTTTTACAGTTATGCCCTCAATATGGGCAGACGACTCCAGTTACTTTACTTCTAGTACTAAGAGTTGCATGTCCATGCAGCAAATGTGTCCTCAACCAATTAAGCATTTATAACAAGACCTATCGCGAGTTAGAGGGTCTTAAACAACCTTTACAGCCCAAAGCAGAAGGGTTATATTGCTATTAGAATATCCCACCCACTGAGGGGCAAATGTTCTAAAATAAACAGGGAAAAACGAAAAGATAAGCATTGGAATATTGGTCAGGAGGTCTCTGTCAGCCGTTATTGGCCCTGAGCTTCTACATTTATTAAGCATGTTCTAATCAGGCAATATTATCTTAGGGGGAGGTCACTGCCAGGTAATTATTGACTAGTGTGCAGTCAGTAAACTGAGACACAGAGAAGAATCCTACTCCAACCATAGCCAATAAATACTTGGGCGTGACTTATATATTGAATTATAGCTGTGAAACCGTTAATAATTAAGATGTTTTTCACCGAAGGGGTTCTGAGTGACATTAAATAGATAGCAAGAGAGAAGATCAATTTGTCTGAAGTAATTCAGAAGCCCGAGGTGAACATTTTCTATGACACTTAATACTACCCTAATTTTAAAAAAAGTAACACTTTAATAGATATCAAAGTTTTTTTTAATAGTTCGTTTGAATATACTTTAGTAGACATTTAAGAGGTGCAGGAAACCCTATACAGACATATCTGAAAATTAAAAATAATAGATTTGTGCTCCAACAGCATGAGAACCTTCAAATAAGTTGCTATTTGAATATTTCTTCTTAGGTCTTCTCACTTTATCTTATCAATTAGTTGCCACTACATGCAACCATGTTCACAGGCTTCAAACTATTACTCATTGTGAAATAAATATAAGGATAAGGAAGCAATAAAACACATTTAAAAATAAATATTTGTCTATAAAAATCTTCTGCACAAACGACCACAATCAAGGTAAATTCATTAAAACCTATTTTAAAATAAGTAACATTATAAACCAGACCGAAAAACTGGGCTATTGTTTTAAAACATAGTAAAAACTGTCATATAATATACCATTACAGACACATAACAATTTACATATGTAATATTACAAATGAAAGGTAGTGCATTGGGGAATTATTTTATTCCAGGAACATGTTGTAGCATATATAAGAAAGATTTTAATGTACATATTCATCCTTGTGCATAGATAAGTGAAATATTTTAAAGCTTTCTCGTCAAGCAGCATTTCTCCTGCTCTGGGCGCACTCTGTGAGCTAGGTGAACATACTAGTTCTTTATTAGAACTCTATGATGTTCATAGGCAGTTGTTATGGGAAGACGACCTGGTGATATGTGGGTTGAAATTGTAAGGAATCTTGTCTCAAATGCTAGCTATGAACCTATTACGTAGAAAGTGATTAAGTAACAGCGAATCAAAAGACAACATTTTTGGGAGTGTACCTATGTCCGATTTACAATATTAATAGTCAACTTCGTAGAGTAATTAATACCCATTTCCAAATCACACACAACTCATTCTGAAGAAATCCACCAGACATAAAGACATCAGGGATTGCATACAAAGCCTTTATAGTACCATATCCAAGATTCTAAAGAAAACTGCTCACTCTTCTCAAAAGAAAAGACACAAAAAGATTGATCATAAGTGAGACAAATAGTGATATATCGGGAAGATGGCCTCCATGACTTAATGGAGGTAATCGGGCATGAATATGGCAAGGCCCACACAAAATGCAGATAAGCTTTCACATAATATATTTAGGAGAGGATGAATAGAGCAGTGAAGAGGATAACAAAGGCATACTTGCCAACTTATCAAAGAGCCATCCAAGCCAAATATGTATTCTCTTCTGAGAATTACCTATCCCTCAATCACAAATAACACCTATGTCCATCTACGTAACAGTGTGAAAGCCTTTCATTCTTGAATTCATGTATCAAAAATGCTTGATAGCATAGAAGACCTAAGAAATTAGAGTGTAGTTCATCTATTCCCCATTCACTCCTTTCTGGTCTAATTTTTCTCTGCTGCTAAACGCTTGGACATAGAGAAAGTGAGGAAGCTGGCAGCCATTATCAAAGTCTGGAACCTACCAGTGAAACCTTGCTTCATGAACTAAGGATGCCATTTAAAAACTAGGACCTGGTATCAGAGTCTTCAGTAATGCATCCCTAAGCAGAATGATGGTACCTGACTAATTGAAGGAGATATCATCACCCCACCCTGAGGAAAACAACAGCTGACCTGGAAGTGCTACACAATGGGCGTCCACTTTAACACATCCCTTTTGCCCCAGCACAATCATGGAAAACAACTTCAGAAACTGGTGGAGCAATATATACTACCCCACTCTTGCTATTGAGTGGTCATATCCTTGAAAGATACACAAACCATGATTGATGACCTCAAGGAGGACCTTATTAAAAATTCATCTGACCACATTGATCTTGTTAGACCTGTCCGCAGCAGGCACTAAGGAATACCATTGCATTCCACTAAAACTAGTTCTCTTGGTCTTTCATTGAATATAGTTATTCCACCACTACTGGCTAAGGGAAAACTTTTTTATTCCTTAATGGCACCAACACGGAAAGACTGCTATTGGGCAGTAAACAGAGCCTGCAGCCCTGTAAATATACGCACAGGATAAGGCATCCTTAAGTAAATTTTATTTATACTTCAATTTATCCACCTATTTAATTTGATTTGTTAGTACAGGAGCAAACAGCTGTCCTTGTTATGCAAGAATCTTCCATTACTCCAAATGGAACAGAACCTGGAGAGTATCAGACCACCTCTTGTGTCCAGGTCCTGAGCTGTCAGTAGTGCACCAGGTGTAGTGGCACCGGGGCCCAGAGATCTGAGTAGTACAGTGAACTCTAAGTATTGTTGTATTTTACTACCAAACTAAAGATAAAGTAAACTTGACTCCTTTGCTGTCTGTTGTGAGTCAGTGTGCGGCTTAACCCTGATGCCAATTTGTGCAGGGATATTATCACCAACTGTCTTATTTTGGACAAGGGCCGTACAATTCCTTGACTAGATTACATTTCCAAAATGTTATGCACTATGGAATTGTCTACCCTGTTTACTGCCCCTTTAAGTATCAAAAAGGATGACTAATCAAAGGTTAAGTATCACTGTACAGAGCTCTGCGAACCGCAGAGATTGCATAATGAATTAAGTAAGCACCTTGTGAGGGGATATTACAGGTTTTTAACGCCTGTTGAACCTGTACTGTACCTGCCCCTTGATATTTCACACTGGGAGTGGTCTCTCCTCTTCCGTGTCAGGGCAAGAATGGATTGCTGGTGTTAGAAGTTTGGTCTCTACTTGGCAGAGAATTGTAACCTGTCCAAGTAGGGACCACTATCCAAGTCAGGGTAAGCTAGAAACACGCTTTAAATTAACATGTGCTCACTCTCTGGTACCTTGGCACAGAGCAGACAGGCTTAACTTAAGCAGTAATATATAAAGTATTTGTGTTATTCACACACAAACACACAGAGTAACACAATGAATATACTACAAGAAGACTCCGCAGAGGCTTACAAAAATAGAGAATATTTCTCTGAGTAAAACAAGACCAAAATTGCAAAAGTCCAATAAGTAGAAGTCAAAGTATGAATTTTTAAAGAATAAACCAAAAATAGTGCTTAGAAGTCACAAGCAGTCAAAAAGGTTACTTGAGGTCATGAGAGACCAGTACAAATCCAAAGTTCAGGACGACCGTGATGGAGAACAGGCCGGCTACAGGACCCAAACAGGTTCCGATGAAGAAATACCTTGACTGGAGCAAGTCTCGACTTTGAGAACCCAGTGCATCATCATTGAGCCATGCAAAGGAGGTCCCGCATAGTCATCGAGATTTGTTGAAATGAATGCAATGCAGCATTGTGAAGCTGCGCAGAACGTAGCTGTCGAGACACGAAGACTGGGGTTCCACTGCTGTCAAACAGCCTCTGTGTTGGGGTCGAAGGGCGATGCAGCTGAATTTCTCATGCAGTTGGGCAATGCGGTAGGTTTTGCAGAAATCAGCTGCAGAACCCACTTCTCAGCCCAGGACTGGAGGGGGCACCTCAAGCGAGGACAGGACTTACAGATGGCAGAGTCCAGCAGCACCAGCAGGATTGCAGGACGTTTTTTGCGTCCCTGAGACTTCAGAAAACAGGAGGCAAGCCAGCAAGCCCTTGGAGTCACTCTAGATTCAAGTGAGATAGGTCCAGTCCTTGCCCTCAGCAGGGCAGAGAACAGCAGGCAGCAGGACAGGTCGGCAAAGCAGAGAAGCAGTTCCTCTGAAATGTCGGTCTAAGAAAAGCGGCAATACTTACAGCACAGCAGTCTTTACTCCAGCAGAGTTCTACTCAGGTCCAATAGTGTACTGCTTTGGTAGGGTCAGAGCCCCAGTACTTATACCCAAACTTACCTTTGATATAGGGGGGGGGGGCTTTAAAGGAGCTCTCTGAAGTGCTCAAAGATCCCTTTCATCCCAATCCTGTCTGCCAGGCTAACTCTGGGGTGGGGTGGAGGTGGGGAGTGAATCAGTGCTTTATGTGCATACAGGACACTACTTGTTGATGTGTAAGTGTCATCCCCTCCCATTCCTCCCTGCCCAGGAAGACCTATCAGAATGAATGCAGACAAGCTTAACCTTCCTGTGTTTGTGGCTGTTTAGAAGGAATGCAATAAGTGTAGCTGTTACCTTTTCCAGATGTATATTGAAGATAGCCTGCAGACACACAAGAACAAAGCTTGCAGCAGAGAAATGTCCACTTTTTAAAAGTGGCATTTCTAAAATGGTAATGTCAAATCCAACTTTACCACCAGAGAGGATTTATCATTTCCATTCCAAAGATATCAAACATGATTTAGCCACTCCGTGCTAATCAGGAACTATAGCCAGCCGCGGCCCCTGAGGTGGCGTAGTGGGCAAAAGAACGATGGATTTAACCCAGATCTTTTGACTGGGGGAGAATGTTTGCATTGTCAGCATGAAACCGGTCCCAGAATGCTTGTTTCCGGTCTAGGGAGGACCTGGCCTGGCAATTCGGTCTGGACTGTTCCCATGGGGCACAGGGTCAAGACTGATTTGCATATGGCTGGGTCCAAACAGGGGTGGCGTAGTGGGCAAAAGAACAATGGGTTTAACACAGATCTTTTGACAGGGGGAGAATGTTTGCATTGTCAGCATTCCGTCCATCATTTGTTTGCTGTAACACAAACCTATATGACGCCATACTACTCCATGTCTTTTATTGCCTAGGGATATATATAAATGAATATGTTTTGAACTTTTTTGCTTTTAACTGAGTGAATGCAATTTTCTAATATGTTACGCTGTAAAATAGTGGGCCAGAGAACTCAGGGGAGGGGGAAGTTTCATTGTTTTTTTTGTTTTAGTGCTGTAACGTATAGATAACTAGATAACAATGAGTTTTCTTACATCCGGATATTTACATACACAAGTGACTCTGTAACTTCTTTTTTCTTCTTCTTAGACAACAAGGCACTCTATCACTCAGAGTTAATATGTACGAGTCTCCATTTTGTAGCAACAATTTTGGCTGTAACACTTGTGTTCATGATTGTAACATCTTTATTCTTTTTGTCATTTGTGTTGAACATGAGTCATATGTGCTATGACGATTGTAAAAAAACTCAATAAAATTATGTTTTAAAAAAATACGCACCATGCATACGGTGTCATGGAATAGAGCCTTGGGATACTAACTGGTCAGTCTCCATTGCAAATAAAAATACTGTTCAGCCACTGTAAATACCATTTAAAAGTAAAGATGAAAAACCTAGCTCCTTTGAAAGTCACACTCATCTTGTGGCCTGCTCTCATTAACCTCACTTGTAGCTTGTTACTACTTCTTGAACACAGCACTAGTTTATTTCAGATGTATGCTTCATCCCTGAAGTGACCAAAAGATGGTGTGTTATAAAAGATCCTAATAAATAAATCTTCATGATCAGGGCTTTTCTAAAATAAAAAGTGCTGCTGCCCAAAGCGCTGCTAATTCACTTGCGGCCGGTGCTATAAAATGTCAGCGTGCCGAATACCAAAGCCCAGAAACCACTTCAGGCGTCTTTAATCCTCTGGCAGGCACTCCCTGCCCCATTATCTTACTCTTGCAGATTTCTACTTTCTCACTTGGTGACAGAATTTCTGTCTTTCTCTTCTATGTGTTTTTCCCTCTCTTGCGAAATGCTTAATAAGAATAAAATAAGTACAGGTACCTAAAATAAAAACCGGTGGCCCCCACCGGCACCCACCGGCTCAAATTAAGCATTGATGATGCTATCCCAGAAGTTACCACAAATGTCTGATTATGGTGTCTGGTCTGATCTATGTATGTGTGTTTTAGAATGTAATCCAGCATTCAGGGACACTGTAAGGATTTTCCCTCCAAATACCGACAATTTGATGCACCTATCAGGTTCTCTGATAATAGGACTGTATTTGAAACTTATGAGGGCCCACCTGGCACCTCTTGCTTGTGGTGGCACAGGACAGCCACTTAAAATCGTTTTGCTCTATGACTTGACTTGTCCTTTATATTACATACATACATATTCACATACGCATATATACACTCACTCAATTGATATAACAATGCAAGGATCGCATTGAGTAACATTAAACAGGAAGCAGAAACAGCAGGCGAAAGAAGATTTTGGCTGCTGACTAAAGCAGTAATGACAGTAGTAGTTAACACGTGGCAATGCATCGCTATAATTGTGAATCTTATTAATTGTCTAGAATAACATACACACATTGTCAGAGAGATCGGTCAGATACAAAATGGAATGTGCACAGACACATGGCATTTAATCATAAAACAGGAGACCTCAGTGCTGTAATTACAGCAGGAAGAACATTCAGACTAATAGATGACAATGAACATAATTAGGTCCTGTACAAAAGGGATTGAGGGACTGGCTTAGCAATAGAAAGGATAATTTCCGCATAAGTGACAAGCATAATGTGCCAGCCATAAACTCAGACACTCGGGAGTCACGAGATTTCATTCTACGGGACAAAGCCCATCTCGGGAGGCACAGGGATTTGCTGCACTTTGCCAAATTGAGTAGCAATAGCAATCTGGATTCCGCTAGACGAAAGTAGGAGAGCTCGGATAAATCGATGGCAATGCCTGGCCTGAGCTCCTCGGTGCTCCTTCCAGGAGCAGATGCTGTGCCACTGCCCACTGCATGGCTCATCACCCGCCGTGACTCGGCTCCAAGTTGATTACAAACTAGGGGGTGTCTCTCTATCAGACATGCTCCAGCATTTATCTTCTGGTGGTGGATTGTGCCTATTGTTTATGCACATACCCAGTAGTGATGCAAACTAAACTCTCTGCCAACACAATGAAATCTCTATTTTGCATGTTCTCATTAAGAAGAAACGTTGGATTACAAAGCCTGTGCTTACTGCTCCTATAAAATACTCTGTGGTCTGTGCTGTTTTAAGAATTTACGGGTTTGACTGAACATCTGTGTCTCTGTCAGGATTTGAATGAACTGTGGAGTTAAATTTGCCACAGTTCAGCAGAAGAAGTCATGGTGTTACTAAATTGCAGAAAATGTGTATTATTTCGAAATCACAGAAATATGTATGAAATCGAGGCACCTGCTCAGAGCCTCCCAGCATGAGCGCTGTGTACCTTGGTACATGGAGCACAGCCACTTTGCAGGAATGGGAGGGTTTTGCATATTGAACAGAGGTAATATATGCTCAATGTTCTGTGTCCAGAACAGCTGGGCATCTCGATTCATGTTGCTGGATGTACTTTTGTGTCTTCTGGGGATTACTTGACGACGTGAGCAAAGCTAGTTCCGCAATTAATGTTATTTACTCTTTTGCAATGATATTTGGAGGTGCCTGTATCAAATCCGAAGACCTGTTGTGTAAGAGGCACGAGGGGCTGGCGGGAATTAAAATAAGTCTATACTGTGAATGCCGCTGTCATCAAGTAAGAAAGAAAAAAATTGAAGATTTATTTGTAGGAAGGGAATTTAGTGACGTGTGTGCCTTATTTTCTGTTTTCTGTGAATTACTCATTGGGGTGAATGTTTTAGTCAAGCAGTAAATCGGTATAAATTTGCTAAGCACATGCTAGGACACCATTTCAGCCTATTCTATAGACTCACTGGATGTCTAGCCTCCAAGGTACTCGCTCTAACCGCGTTGAGGCGAAAGAGAAGATGGAGGTGTTAGTACTCCACATCCAGCTTCCACAACACCCACACCGAGGTATTTACAAATCTAGGTAGCCAGAGGCTCTTTAGAGGGTTCTTTGCAGTGGAGCCTTAATCACACAAGAGGTCTTGTTACAAGCAAGGAACAAAAAGCACACAACAAAACAACCAGTTATAAAATAAAGAGCACAAACTCCACAACGAAGCTACCAAAAATAGACTGTATTAATAGACACAAGTAAAATAGTTAATAAGAAGAAATATCACCAAAGAATTATAACAATAGAATAATTTGGCTTTCAGCTTAGGATTTTATACTAAAGGTTTGCTTTAAGGGCCCATGCCAGAGGAACATGTTGAAGAAGTTTTCTCAGTGAGGCTGGATGAGTTTAGCAGGTCAACTAGGGTTGTCGGAGACTGGGCCATCCAACAGCAGAGGCTGCACTCAGTTGGAACAACTACTTTCACACCACGATTTTCTTGAAGGAAACAAATCTTTCAAGTAGGTTCTATGAGGATGTTAAAGTCCCTTGGATTATTGTCTGAAGAGCAAGGTGTAGCAAATTGTAGTTAATCTGCATTTACTTATCTTGTTAAAAGGTATTTTTTGTTTCTGGTGATTTAGTTGCCCTGAAACACTATTAACTAGTCTTAGCCAGCCCAGGAAACCGTGTCCACCGACGATTAACCCCTTCCATGCTGATGACGAACCCCAGCCGTCATGCACTACGGTGCTCGTGTGCTGATGACGGCTGGGGTTCGTCATGGCCCGCCCCTGTTCTTTTGTTTACCGCACAGCGGAGGAAACGGGCTAGCAGGGAAGGGGTTAAAAGTCAACAGAATTATATCAAAGAACATCTTCCTGAACTACATTTGTACTGGGTCTAAAAGATGTCTGCCCCAACTTGTTTTCTTGAACTTTCCTGGTTGAATTCCTGTAACAACTGTGCAGAAAGTGCCAATTACCTATGGTAAAAGATCGTCTGACAGACCAGATGTTTTGGGGCATTAAACCCGTAATGTCCTCATGATGAGGAGAGCTGGTGTACCACTTGTCTCCAACAATTCTCTGTCACAACCAGGTAATTGGTGTCTCTTATTCTGAACATTTCTGTTATTTCCAAAATAAGTTGTGTAACAAGAAAGTTATATTCTGCCAAAACGAACTGTGTACCCAATTTAATTTTAAGGTGTATGCACACAGCAAACGATTATAACATTAGTAATAGATACATTCTCCAGCCCTAAATCCGGAGTCTCTCTATAGCCTAGTAGGCTAAGCGTGAGTAGCAGAGATACTATATTGTGGTTATTTATTTTATTGTAAATATTTTGCTATAGCGCTGACTCACTTCCAAGGCGCACCAGAGACCATTCCAGAGAATATTTGAATTGCATTAGAAGCGCTTGGAATCAGGGTGCAGCTGACAATGGCTAACAAGGAGCCCTGAATTGCAGAGACCAGAATGTTCACCGGCAAAGGACGTTGTGTAGAAACATGTAGGTAGACTGGTGCTAGACAGCCAAATAGACTGCTGGGTGTTTTCATGACCTTTATTTACTTCACACAATCACTGCTATGTATATGATATTATAGATACTTACAATTTCACTTATATGAAGTGACATCTTTTACCCAGAAATACATGATGTTTGGTCAAGTGTGTAGATTGGGATTTGGAACCTGGTCTCCGGGACCAAGGGATACCAATTTAGCCAATAAATCACAATGCTCTTTCCCATCATGCCTATCGTGTGGCAAGGACAACCTTACACTCCAGCCACCTGAAGTGACTTTTCTTCATAGTGCACAAAGCAAGCACCGGTGTTGACAATTAATTGCCAGTGCTGAGTATCGGAAACCACCCGACAAATTACGCACTGGACCTTCTTGGCTCCAAGGCTTGTCTGCTATCTCAAGACAGGCCGGAATTCACACACAGGGTTTGACGGGTTGATAGGTTTGCTACAGCCCTTAGTTTGTAAATATCTTGGGAACCTGTTTTTTTATTTCTGAAGGAGAAGAACACATCCTCTCATAAAAATATATACTTTTTACTATAACTAATATTTAGGTTGTATCTCTGTGCCAGCCCATCACACAGCCAGTGCTCAGTCTATTTTATGGTTTAGTAGCAGGGGTAATTCATGTTGTCACAAATATAGTTTAAGTTATTTGAAATGTTCTTCTCCAAAACCAACATTCAAGCTGAATAAGCCACATTAACTTAAAAATCAATGCATCCACGATAAGGGTTTCACATGCCAAACACTTCATTGAGACAAGTCTTGCTAATAATATTACTGTGAGCGATTGCATAAAATCATTTAAGCTAAAAGGGGGTTATTCCTCATTGCGAGTTTGAATACCGCTTCTTTTGTCTGCCTGCATTACTTTAAAATTAACACTGCAGAGGTTTGTGTATTAGGGAAAATACCATGAAAAAGAGGGTGTGGTCCAGCAGAGCTATAAAAATCATTAAATAAATGATTACGCATCTATTGGTGTATGTATATCACAACCATGGATTGTTAAAGGTTGAAAGAGGAGGCTGACTGTAGCAAACAGTTGCCATCTGTCCACTCGCCTGATTATATGTCCAACAGATATTCCTGAAGCTTTCCATACATGCCAAACGTGCGTTAATAGATCAACCTTATAGATCACTTCTCTTATAGCACACCTCTGAGTTGCTAGATACATGTGCACAACTAGTAGTCATGGAAATACTAGCGAAAGTGCAACCCATACAGCATAGATTTCAAAACCATGACGCAAATGTGTCCATTGAAATAAAGAGGGTCTTTCAGAGATACAATAAAGAGGCTAGTAAAGATGCAGCAAAGCAGTGTCTCTGGTTAAATACATGGGGAATTGTATAGGGAAAATAAGAGACTGGAGATGCAACATGGAAACTCCTGTAACTACACAAGAACCCATCACCAACCTATCCTCAAACAGCAGTGAAAAACGCCTTCCTCTAACGCTTGCCTCTCCGTCGCTCTTCTTATCACACACATCCTTCCACAGCCATCTCAGATAGCAAAAAGACCTCCCACATTTCCCCTAATTGGGTAAGGAATTTCTTAAAACTGCCTCTGTCAGGAATTAATCTAACCATACTTTAACATCCTTCAATTTACCAATTAATACTGCCGGCAACCACCCAATTCCACCAAATGCCAATTGTACATAAGATTGCTCTTGAATGTGCATGAACTGCGATGACCATACTCTCTAGGCTAAATGGGAGTGTGTTGTTCTATATAACTGAATATATCCTCACAAAGAATGAAATGAAATACTGTACGATTCGATTCAATAAACTTTATTTCGATTCATAAAATAGAATCATAAAAGTATACACAGTTTAACAGAAAACATTACACAAAATTATTAAAAAGACCATACAATAACATTTACATCCGTAATTACATATTATATGACCAAAATGGGTATACAATTCATTTAATATAAAAAGATCGCGTATATAAACAAATTGGCGTAAAGTGCTTGTGCATTCCATTTAGATACCAATTTATAGAATAATCTGTTACGTGTATACCAAATAGTCACAAAAGATTTACATTGATGCTATTAAATAACGATTTCTAATAGTAAGCGCCAATCTAATAAAGCTAAGTACAGCACTACATATAACTGGGGTTGATAAGGACAATAGATACTCATAACCCTCTTTATAATAACAGGATCCAAGATTTAACAAAACAGGCTTAATCAACCGATTTCTAGGGTCTTTATACAAGGTACAAAAAAGAAGAAGGTGCACAGTACTTTGTGAAACCTTATTGTTACAAGGGCAAGGAGGTAGCCTCCCACACCACCCTCCTTGCTTCGGAAAAGCAAAAAGAAAGTGCAGTGTGCTAAGACGGAACCTTGTTAAATAAAAGCGCCATTGAGAATGCATGATATACGATAGGTAGAACTTTTGCTTCAGTTTACCTCCACTATTTAATGCCAGCTCAGTATTTCGTAACATGCCCAACCTAGTACGATAGGCATTTTTAATTGTCTACTTAGCATCCTATCCAACAGATTCGGGGTTTTGGTATATATGCACAGAATGTATGACAACTGAACTACAAACAGCAAGACCACTCTAATTCTTATGCATGATGATATTACTGTTCTTGTTGACTCTTCCATCGCTTTATTAGCAAGTTAATTCACCCCTTAAGGTTAGGTCTCTCCTTTCCAATTGGTAATAGTGTTCATTGTTCCACTACTTGAAATAAGCCCTGATTGCTAGCAGCTTCTGTCCCACCTCTTTGCTTCCTTTCTGTGCCAAGATAACTGAATAGGTAGGTAACAACGCGTGGCTTCCATAGTTTATTATAGCTGGCCCACTTCTTATCCGAGCCCAGGCTGGAGTTCAGACTTTTTATGCCACACTGGTAGCAGAATGAACTGTGGAGAATTCTGGCTCAGGGTGGAGTTGCTGCTATCATCCTCTTTTGCCTCTCTTCAGTCTTTAACCGGGTGTGATTCTACAACGGTGGATAGACTAGTTGTGGCAGGGAGCGGGCTGCCGTCTTGTTTCAGTTGTGTTTAACAGGCTGCAGTCAAATGGGTTCCATGTCTCTTTTCAGATCCACAGCCAACCCAATGCTGTGTGGAGCCTAATAGGCATCCTTGTTAAGCCACCATTGCTCTACATTGTACAACTGGCTGACCAGATTAAAGAATTTGAACTGTTCTGTAAGTGTTATGCTGATGACACACAGATATTTCTGAGACTGGATAGTAAAGGCTATGCTGCAAATATCAGCTTCTTTTCAGGGCTCAAGGCTGTCAAAGAAGGGACGTTGGAAAATTGTCTAGATGGAAACTCAGATAAAATAGAGGTAATGGTGTTGAGGCTCAACCTCCCACTGGGTCCCAGGCTGGTCAATTTCCTGCTCCAGTACAGTCTGTCAAAACCTAGGGGTTGTGTTCTATGTGGCACTCTCATGACACACTCATATCAAGAAAGTCACAACCGTCTTCTACGTTTGAAGATCTCAAAGAAAATTCTCCCCGCCCTTCCTAAAACAGCCCATTACCCCATCATAAAAGCCATGTTGCAGACACTTGTTGGTTACTCAAACACTCTCTATCTCCTGAAATACTCAATTTACCGACTTCAGTTGGTACAGAACAGTGCTGCTTACCTGCTGCTGGGCCTTCCACATCACACCTTGATTACAGATCACCTTTGGACTTAGAACTGGTTCTCTACCCAGAAGTGAATTCTTTTTTTTAAAATCCTCTGAGTCTGTTTTAAAGCTTCTTGTGATCATCTCCTTTTTGTCACTGTGTTATCTTCCTAGACCACTGCGATCTTTCTTTCTTTCTCAGGCTTCTTCCTACATATTCCTTAGATTTATAAAATCCTGTCGAAGTGGTAGGCCATTTGATTGTCTAGTAGCAAAAGTGGTGCTTAATTTTTAATAAAATAAGTGCCAGGGCCCTTCTCGCTGTCAAGACAGAACCAACACAACTACTAACCACTCCACTCCTAAAACTGTGACAGTACAGACTATGCAAGGCTACCCAAAGCTATAATAATGGCATGAGCGGCAGGTATTATTCATTTTTAATTCATATTGATTTACTAAACTCTGTTGCTGTGCTCATCGCAAAGTTAAACAGACAGCCCCACCATATTTTGGCATCGATGTTGACAGTTAAGTGCGGGACCTGAGCACCTGAAACCACCAGCTCAAATTAAGCATGTGCCAAAGCTTGGATTTGCTACCTTTTCAAATCAGCTGCTAGACCGACTTACTTAAATATAGTATATAACTCAAAACTTGGATGTATATGATGTGGGTTGAGTAGTCTGTTCGGAGCATCAGGATGCCTCTTTGTCACTCACGCACTCTACAAAACCGTTAAATAAATAAATACTAACAGTGTGAAGCACCCTATCCACTCATGAAATTAACATCACATATAGAATCTGCACACTAGTGCAATAATGGGAGAATAATATCTCAAACTGCACGGCGCAGAGGGAAAATCGAATGATTATTGCAACCTTCACTGAATCTGCTAGAGTAGCAGTAGGTATCTAAACTCTTGAACCATATCATGAACCACTGCTCTTCCTATGGACACAGTCAATGAACTGAGTGATGTAAATAACTGCATGCAATGGAAACAGCTTGAAAAGAAAAACACAGGAAGAAATGACAAAAACGTAACTTTGTGACACTGGATCAGAAGAGATGTGGGGTGCAGGATGAAAGATGGCGGCCTCTCTTCTAACCCTGCTGGAGGGCTGTGCTCGGCAGCGCACACCAACTCCTGAAATGAGATGCTGCAGCATTTGGAAAGGGCAATTAGATTGACCTTCGTGCCCCTAGGTATAGGCTCTTTGGGTAGGCAAAAATCAGAAATCTATATGACGTTTAAAGCACAAAGGTTAAAAGGACTGAAGCCAAGCAGAAGACATTCAAACTGTAGAAAATGTGCGCGTTTTTACTGCAGGTCGGATGAGTGGAGTAAAGCAGCAGGACTGGCCAGTGGGGAGAGAGTGATGCAGGCGGACATCTGATCGGCGGCAGGGGTCAGCGCCGTCCTCCTTCGCCATTCAGGCCCAATAATGAGTCCTTTCGCCTCTTGGTGTGAAGGAGAAATAATCAGCATTTCACGCGGCTTCCCAAATCGAGGCGACACTCTGTTTCCTTGTGGAGTGATGCAGAAACGTGTTGCTGGGCCTCCCCCAGCTTTCACTGGGGGGTTGGCTGTCTGACGCTCTCCGGAGCGGGGCTGCTGCTGGGTATTGACAGAAGAACAGGGATGAGAAGAGGTCGAATACCAGAAACATCACTGATCACAGATCATGTATTTTGGGGCAGGTGTATCAAGGTATGTGGCTGATGTAAAGTTGGCTCCACTTGAAAAGTGCCTTTGTATTTTTAGATTTGTTATGGACACAATGTGCCTGATTTAGAATGTGGCGGCTGAGTGCTCCATCACTAACATGACGGATATCCGGTCCACCTTATTACAAGTGCATTATGTTTCAAGATGTAATGAACTGGGAACGAGCATTGGAATGTAAGCCGGTATGAATGTATTGTAATTAGATTTATATGGGGCATCAAACCCCAGATGAGGCACTGAGGCAAGTTATCTGTTAGCTTAACACTGCGGGGAGTGCTTGCCTGGAAGAGTGTTAAATTTAGTGTGGCCGATGTGGGAAGTGTTTTAGTGTTTTAGTGTGGTGCATGAGTGACCAGAGTGATGTTCGCTATATTAAGTCGCTGATTATAGGGGCGTGGTATTTCTGGAAGAGGCGAAACAGAACACATCCAATTTACATTAATCCATTGCCGTGCCTGTTTGAGTGGGTCTTCACCTGCGAGTGGCACTAGCAGTCATGGCATGCACTGGATACAGATAGTCACTGAAGGATGGGGCATAAATTATGCCACATATTGCAGGCCTCACAGCCCCTGTGGAGCAGGGGAGCCCCCAACCTCGCATGGGGCCGTAACCCCTCAAGTGGCTCCATTCAGCCAAGGTCAATCAATATCTGTGAGATATGGGAGACTCCGGGGCCCCTCATCACATTTTTCATATTGGCCTCATCATTTTGTGTTACCCCACTGATTGAAGGTGCTCTATATATATGTCCTTTGGAGCAACAAGTGAGTGGTCTCTATCCATGTGCTAAATACAGTCAGCCATAGTAAACGATCTGAGTCCAGTCAGGAGTGGTGGAGAGTACCCAACATTATTCAGCTAGCAAATATTTGGGGCCAGGCCTTTCTTGGGATGTAATGCTATGTGGTTGCCTCCAAATAGTCAAAGATTTCTGTCTACCAAATACGTCCCTAGAAAACAGTGCACAACACTATTCATTCCAGATCAAGAATCGCAATGAGTGGTGGTTTGTACAGCGACTTGAAGTCTGTAGATGCTCTTGCGTGTCTTTGACAGTCCATGCAGGCCCATCTCCTTATATGTATGATCTTTGCCAGTGTGCACCTTCCTACACTGCTCTTCTCAGCACCTGCTTGCTGGTGGTAGGTGAACATATTTTGTACTTTACAAACGTGTTATTTGCCCTAGATGAGGTAGTCCTGAACACACAATCAGCTTTAGTACAACCTGACTTTCATCTTATTTCACAAGCACAAGGTGAGTGGAGGACTTCATGGAGTGGGCAGGGTGCAGCACCTCTAGACACACCCCCTGAGCTTTCCATTGAACTTGAAGGAGCTATCTAAGGTGTTAGACCCCAAACATTAGGCAACATATCAGTCTCGCCTCAGTGTGGCTGTGAGTGGTAGTTCAGTCCTTGTCTCACTGTCTCTGAAGCCCCTCCACTCATTTCACCACAAGGAGGTGAACATGCAGTGTTAGTGTTTAAGAGCCTGACCTTTACCTGTGCAGTTCTTACTGCTCATTATTCTTTCAGATTTAGAGGTGGGCAGTAGGCATGCCTACCGCCAGCTATGGCAATGCCAGGTTTGAAAGGCACACGTGTATTTATCATTCTCAACCACAGGTACAATGGCGGCCAGTGGCATAATGCAACGTGATTGGGGCCCCTGCAGAATGTGAAGGGAGGCCTCTGAGCGCCTCATGTGTCACAGAACCTCCCTGAAGTCGTGTTGACTGGATGGGGCTCCCCCTGAAGACACAGGAGGCCTCTGTACCGTTGGGCACCCCTACGCCTCAGGGGCCTGCGATACACCCACGATGGTGACCCAGCAAACCCCAACTGGTATCCCTGCCTATTCACCATCTCTCTTGTCTCTTGCATCATCCTCTCCATAACATCTCTGATATTTCTTCTCACAATCTCCTGTTCTCCCTTCTCTTCATATAACATTGTCCTATGCTTTTAAACAGACACAAACACACAGAAATACGCACGTGCAGACTGCACAGACACAAAAAAAATGGATGTAGAGAGTATGAGATACAGCCAACCAAAATCCCACACAAGGCAGAAATAGACACCTGCACATATACTAACAAGCAAAACCGTCTCTGCGTGTAGTCACACTAACATACACATCGACATGACATACACTGGAACAGGCAAATATGGGAAAAGCCACCACTCAGAAATGCCACTGAACACTACCCAGATTCCGGTCACTGAGCCAGTGGCAGAGATGTATCATGCAGCTACAAAACACAGATAAACCCACACAGAGAAACCCACAGACGCACATACCACCATGCATACTGTCTTCAAATTCAAAATGCACAATGGTCTTTGCAGATGTATATTAAAGTCCTCATTACAAGATGGCCCTGACATAAGGGATACTTCGGATATCTTGATATTATGAGTTATCCCCACAGACCCATTTAGAATGTGGAATAACATTCAGATTTTCATTTTACCGGACCAATTTAAGCATATTTTCTTCGAATGATGGGCCATATGCTAGTTATAAAGCCAACCGCTTTTCGAAGGTGACTATGTAGTCACAATTGCTCCAACACTTGGAATTTCTGTTTCGGTCAAAATTGGGAGCCTGTGTCTGGAACAGGATTTCAGTCGACTTGTAATGCTGTTCCACCAAGATTTATCAATGTTTTAATGAAAATGTTTTAACATGTATCTAATTTGTATTGTGATGGTTTTTATTAACTAATAACAATAAACAATAATCAATCAATCAATCTACTTGTAATTTAGTGCCTGGCGGGCACACTTCAGACTGCCACAGGCACTGAAGTGGCTATATGTGTCCCTCTCCGAAGGCTTTCTCTTCCAAGCCTGTTAGAAATGTACACCACATACTTGTTAAACACACTGGTAAAAGAAATTTCATTGTGGGTAGACTTCAAATACATAGCACTACACATACATAGTCTTATTTACATGCAAAATGCAAAAAATTAATAAAGAAACATTCTCCATAACTTTAAGGTTAGAAAAGATGCTGACGTTAAAAGATTTGTCACTGATCGGGGGAGTGACTTCTAAGCCTTAACACTCAAACTATGGAGCCTTGTTCTGGGGGAAGTAAGAGGGGGCGAAGAAGGTCAACTCCCCCACTATGTCTACCAGGCCACTTGATGAACTTAATTATGAGAGACATCCCCAGCATCTGCAAGGAAGGAAAGGATGCTGGAAAAAGTTAAGCTGGGTGCTCGAAATGTGCAGAAGTGCTGCCTCGGTCACCAATCGGCATATGATTTTATGCACAAAATATGTTGGTGTTTCTTGCACCGGCAAATTGTGCACTCGTTTAATCCCGTGAAGGGGCACGACGTGCACCACTGCACAATTTGCAACACCCCTAGGTGTTATTAACATATGGCACATGCACTATATTTAACTTCGATTTCCTTCAATGTTCAGTGCTTCAGTTCATTCACACGCGCTGTACTTCTCGGTGAGATGGTTTAACAGAACTGTGATGGATTGAGGAACTCCCATGAATGTTTAGTTTATAATCTGTTGGCACAGTGTAAAAATGCAACGGAACTTCCTTCCTGAGGCAAAGGTAGGTGCCTGCCTGTACGGCCTGACTGTATGATAACTCCCTGATAGCATCTGTGCGAATGAGGAAACTACCACCAAGAAAAATTTCAGTTTAAAATGATTTGACCAACTCAGAATAAATGATGTCTTTCGGAAAAAGCAGTGTGATGCAGCCGGAGTTTGTGCGCACTCGCCTGTTCACCAGACACCTGACACTCCGAACCATAAGCCAGCATTCAGGGCTCTTTGTTGTCAATGCACATCTGAGAACATTGTTGCGCCCATTGAAGTTGTGTCAAATGGATCTGGGCACATTGTTTGCAAAAAGGGATCAGCTGTCAAAGACGTTCCACAGACGCACCTTGCTAAGATGTGTAGGTAGTGTTTCTGCGGGCATCGAGAGCATATTCTGTTACAAAGGACACTTGAAAGGCAGGCCCTAACTCCATTGATGTGGTTGCTGTCGCCTCCGCGCTCATCACTTTTGGAGCCATTTCCCAGAATATTTAAGCTAAAACTGAGTTATATATTTTTATGTAGAGTGAAATATGACATATGCAGGATACGGTGCTGCCTCTGGCATTTGCTAAACTATCCTTTTCAAAAGTAGCCAAAATGTTGCAGAGTATTTTATTATTATGGCCATCTGATCCCTACTGCAGACTTTGGAACACTGAACAAAACCCATTCTACTTTTTCAAAGGCCTTTCTTCAAGTCTTATCAATAATGAAGGGTGATTGATATAACGCGTTGTTGTTGAAACAAAACCTTTGCAGCCACGTTGCATCATCTGCCTTTGATACGTTCAGTCACAGACTTTAGCTGGAGTAAGTCTCTGTGGGATTATGTCGTTTTGTGGCAGCTGCCGGCGGGTGCGATTTGCCGTATGTAATGGATCCAGTTATCGGCTCAGCAGCGCAGAGGCAGAGCGGTACACTCCCTCCAACAGGGCAGTCACAATGCTTGAAATAGTTAGATCACATCATCGCATTGGATTCACTGGGGACTACAATCAAGCGTTTATTGTACATTTCTGAAGGAGAGGGTGCCTTTTCTGGGATTACTGTGTGTTATGGCATCTGCCATCAATCCTGAGTGTCTTCATTATTGCCGAGATTTACAGAAGTGGCTTCTAAAAGAATCAGGAAGCCCTCTGCCCGCCAGGCACCCACTTGATAGGCAGATTTGCTAGTCCAATGGTAAAAGAAGTTTACGATGAATACTGGCATACCTGCCAACTCACACGGTGCCACCATGCGACATACGATATCGACTCTAATCACAGGAGATGACATCACACGGTGGCAGGGAAAATGAGCTGAAACCACTTTAAATAGTCGTGTTCCAGCTCGTTTCCCGAGGCTTTGAACTGCCAATGTCCATTAACCCTTTCACTGCAGCGGTTATTTTGCCGCTGTGCTAAGGGGCGGGGGGGGGCGTGGCGCTCCCGCGCTGGTGACGGTACCGCTCCGTGACGCCCCTCGGGTGAGCTGTGCTTGTGACGGAACGGTTCCGTCACGGCACCGCCCGCTCATTAGAACGCACAGCCCACCCGAGGGGCATGACGGAATGGTTCCTTCACCAGCGTGGGAGGGGTTAAGGGGTGTGAAAACACCCCAGGACATCGGCACCCGCCTCAGCAAGCTTTTGTTTTAGGGGGGCAGGCTAGGGAGGGGGAGGTTCAAAAGTGTATCTTAGGTACTTCTCGGCACGAGGCCCCACCCCCTCACATGGTGAGATTTTTGTTCCAGTTGGCAGGTATGTGGAGGTATCAAAAAGACTTTTAATGCGCTTGCAAATCACATACAGAATGCTGTAAGTGAACTCGAATACTTTGACACACCAGTTTACAGGTATGTCCTCAGTTGCTCTCAGAGAGCAGGTGTCTCAGCCTTCTAGCCCGGAGAGCACAAGCTCTACAGAATATGGCCTCCAGACTGTCAAAGGACCACTCAAAGCAAAATCATCGCTTCAATGCACCAAAATGTGGAATTATGTCATCCCTGATGTTCCACACGGGAAAGATGAGTCCTCAACCAAGTTCATTCTTAGGAGCAAAAGAAATCTGCCTTCTGTGCGCAGAAATGTTCCTTTGGTAATGTTCTGGTTCTAACTCTCAATGGAAATATGTCATCTTGTGGAGTGGTTAAAAGCAATAATCTACAAACTAATTAGCGAACCGTAGTATCTCCAGAAGAGCCACCTTGTCAGAAACATCTCTCAGGTTTTCTGAGGTCACAGTACTCTTCCAGGCTAGGGTGGCCACCTCACTCCGTTCCGTTAGGGAGCGTTTCCATTCCTGAGCCTCTCACTTATATTCAAAAATTCCTATGAGGCTTGGTTAATTTATTTAGTGAGAGGAAACCAATACTACAACTCCTTGCAGGCTGTAGGTTGACACATAAAAGCGGAGGACTGGTTACCCATCTGTGATATTGAGATTGGTTGACATCAAAATAATTAAACATTTACCACGGTCTTGGATGATCTTTCTCTGCTTTGTAGTGTAACACACAAAAATATGTGTTTTAGTCAAGACTCTTGTGCTTGTTATTACTGTTCGTGGGAAGAAATCTGTGTGTTCAGAGGATATGTGTGAAATCTGTACCCAAATTCGCTGCCAGCACTAAATCCCGCAGATGCTCGGAAGGAGAAAGCTCTGTAATTGTATCATAAGTATTTTGTTAATGAGAAGGAAACATAAGTATTTAAGCAAACAGAACTCCATTTGAACTGCTGCTAAACATTTGCGCAGATAAAACAAATGCTGGTTATCTGAGAATGTATTTATAGGGGAAGGTTCATGTGATCTGAGACCCCCCAGGCCTGCCCTGCCTTAGACCTCAGCAGTTAATCCCAACTGCAGTGGAGCCCGCCTGACAGCCACATATCTTTGTCCTCAGACATAATCCAAACGCATATTTGTCTAAAAGGGAAACAATTAAATTCCAACCATTCGGAGGAAAAAAAGCTTTTTAAAGAAAACACTCCAAAGAGCCGAAGCATCATGTGTGAGAAAACATGTTATAAATCAGAAACATGAGTCCATACGTAAAGTAAGAACAAATGGAAAGATAGACATTTCACTTCACAGCCTTATTGATCTATTGAAAAAATTGTAGAAGCATAATCCACTGTGACTTTTTATGTGGAAAATTATATACCACATATGCCTTGCTCTGCAACTCCTACAGCGCTTCTGGCAATTGCTTTGATACTCAAAGCTCCTAAACGTTGAATCCTTTGAAGGGCATCTTACCACAGGTGCTGAATATTTTCATGCAAACCTTGATGAATGGTCTGAGGTAAGTGCACAACAAACTAAATTAAATTAATATTTGTGAAAGTCCTTAATATTTTGTTGCCCATTGTAGCCCAACATGCCCATCAGAGTGCCCAGCATTTATATGACAAAAAATTGTATGAGGTGATCAGCTGATACCTGGGAAAGTGAGTTCTAGGCATCTGGTGGACCTATACACGGGCATCATCACACAAATTTGGCGTTGCTTGCCTGGAAAATCTGAAGACGTCCATTTGTGTCCTAATAACGTGCAACAGTTCGACTCTAATCCCCACATTTCTTTATTGCTGCTGATCACAAGAGCAACTTTTATAACAAATCAATAAATAAGTAAATACAGACACACATTGTTCAGCAAAGTGTCTAGACCAGGAGCGGCCCTTGCTAGTAAGAGTTGTGGGATGAGGTGGCAGGGACTCGATAGACGAGGACAAGGGGAAATTATTTATTTATTTAATTTTCCCTCTTCGTCTGTTGAGTCACCCCCACCTGCCCTACCACACTTACCAACACAGGCCTCTCCTTGTCTAGACCTTTAGTGAAATTACATAGAAACGTAACCAGTACTTACAACAAAAATTGGTAAATCCCGGGCATTTTGGTAGGCACTTTGAAGGATGTGCTAGACATTTTGATGGCTATATGGAAGCATTACTTTGGGCAATGTTTCTTCTACACATAATACTCACAATATAGGTCTAGCTGCAATGGGGGAAGCTATGGAGCAGCACTGAGGAAATATTTTTACAAAGAGGACAGAACCCAATTCAAAGCAGAAATTTGAAGATACAGGGCACAAGGGTATAAGAACGAAAGTCAAACAAGCATTAAATCGGTGACCATAGAGAAACTGGGCACCAATATAAGACAGGAAAATTGGTTGACTGGATTTATATGATGGTCATTCCAAAAGTTTGTGATTGTCTGGAAAGTGCATGTGGCAAGTTGTGTTTCAGCTTTTAGATGCAAACAAAGCAAACTGAAATCACTCTTTCAACGTCATACTTGATTGATTTTTCTAGAAGGCAAACACAAACCAGATGTATGTGTTGGGTAGATTGACCAGATATATGATTTCATGAATTTGCAAGTAACGCTTTGCTTTTTTGAAAATATTCCACTGGTGCAAGGTGGAGTGTCTGTGTAGGTGTAATGCATTTACCGTTATTGTCATGGCTCTTTGTGCCATATGACCTTAGGGGAGAGGATGTAGCCTTACAGCTAGAGCAGTTGACCTCGAAGCTGGGGAACTGGGTTCGAGTCTCGGCAACCTTGATCAACATCCTGTGATTCTGGGCAAATCACTTAAGCTCCCCGTGCCTAACAAAAATGAATGTGTCCTTCTGTATTGAAACTGGTGCTCATGTAAAGCACTCTGATATCCGATTTCTCAGGTCTAGTTCGCGCTATGTAAAACTTTGCAAAATAAAATAAATAAGAAAATTACCTTGACAGATGTAGCGTGTGTTCTGTCTTGCTTCACACCTTAACACTAATGCTCATGCCCAGACCACACATCCATCTGCTCACTCTTAAGCAACTCAACACTCTTGGTTGACACCGAGTAGACTATATTTAGGTGCAGGCTACGCAAGGTACATGCAGACTAACTCACCCTGGCACTCAGATGTAGTAGGCACTGTCTAGCAAATAATCATCCAATGATTATCCTGCACAGGTCACTCAGGTTGAAGGTTTATCTGTGACCATGACCATAGAACCAGGCTAGTGTGATGAAGCACTTTCTTCCAACTATTCTGAAGAGAGAGAGGAGTTGGCCTAACGGTTAGGGCAGTCGACCTCAAATCCGGGGAACCGGGTTTGAGTCTTGGCAAGAACACACATTTTCCTGTGATTCTGGGCAAATCACTTAATCTCCCTGTGTCTAACAAAAATGAATGTGTCCTCATGTAACGTAACTGGTGCTCTGATACCCGATACCTTCAGGTCAAGTTTGCACTATGTAAAACTCTGTAAAAAGATGAGCATCACACAGAGAAGAGCCTAAGAAAGAGAGATCACTACAGTTTACAATGGATTTAAAGTATCAACTATTTTCGTTAATATTTTATGAGTAAGTATCACAGTTTTCTGGCGATTTTGGATGAATAATGGACTCTATCACATCCATCTACTACCGTTCCTCCACTGGCGTCGCAAATGTTACAACAACTAAGAAAACTGAAAACCCTGAGCATCCTACTGGTTCCCAGCCTTAGCCTGACCTTACAAACCAATACAACTGTCTGCGTTATTTTACTTTCTATTATATGAATGAAGCCTGCTGACCAAAAGTCCCTCAATGTATATATATGATGTCTGAATGTTGGGGAAAAACAGCAGTCTGGTGAAGCAGCTAAAGCTATTTCGAAATCTGTACATAAAAATGTAGACGTGCGATCTGTAGGTATGAGCAAATCATTCTTCAAGTGAGTATTTTTGGGAATCTGCAATGGTTTCCTGGCAGTGCTCCTGAATGTCTTTATGTATTCCAAAAATGTCAGAAGTTTACGCCAAACAAAGGCGTGACCAAACAGTTGTACCTGGCAAACTCTTTGACTAGAAGGTTTGTGTTGTTGAAATCTAGGCTTTTCTTGCCTGGCAAAAATGTTTTCTCCATAGCAGTGATATTTAAATAAACATTTCTATTTGTGAATATATTGACATATTGTAATACTGAAAGAGACTTGTAAAAGCCGAAGATTCTCAGGAAGACTTCTGGAATTCTTTCAGAATTCCAAAAAAATATGGAAATGTACTCAAAGAGTAGAAGTAGATCTGCATAGTTAGTTCTGAATCAGGCTCTTAGTAGGACACTTGGGTGTGGCAAGACATAAGGGAATAGGGAGAAAGGGTAGACTTTTTTCTGCTGCATCTTTCACTTAAGCTTTTTACAATGTTCAGCCCTGTTCTTTCACTGGAGGAGCGTTTACTAGTCCACACCAGTGAGTTGCAACTAAAAGAGGCAGAAATTATTTTTTACCGCTCGGATTTTTGGGGGGTTTTTGCAGTTTTATATAGCGCAAACTCGACCCGAATGTATTGGAGCACTTCAAATGAGCATCAGTTACGTTACACAACGTCACATTAATTTTTGTAGGGGCGGGGAGATTAAGTGATTTGCCCAGAATCACAGGATGTTGAGCCGATGCTCGAACCTGGTTCCATAGCTCTAAAGTTGGCAGCTCTGGCCGTTGCACCGCAAAGAGAGCTTTTCAGGGATGCAGCTGGAAAACTGTATTATGAATATTTGTGTAATGATAATGTTCTCGTGTATAGTTGAACATCTCTGGAAGTCCCATGATACATTTATTCACCATTTCCCTAGGATTACCACCATTCATGTCTACTTTGACCTTGTAAATTTGCTCTCCGATGGAAATGTAATGCAGAGTGACTCGGATAATGTTGTTTACACAGACTTTAAGTGGAGTGACATTATAGTCAAGCAAGTGTCACATCATCCTAAGTGAAGGAAGGCTTAATCACCATAATCCCGTGAATACTAACGTTCTTTGGGCATGCGTAGCATAATAATGCACTGTTCTGCATTTTAAATTTAATAATTGTAAGGTGCCTCTTACTGACTCCACAGTTTATTTTCCCTGATGAAAGCAAATATGTTACAGAGCCAACTCCTAGCCATCTGAAATGCTACTGATCCCTGCCGGGATATAGAATTCCCTCGAAGTATGCAGATTTTGAATAAATTAAATTCTGCTCTTAAAACTTGTAATTAAATGATGGACTGGAATGCCACCCTGAGTGACTGCCCTTTGTTAGACTATTTTCAAGCATTCCTCTCATCACCTTTTGAGTGTTTGAATTATCAGCCGAAGTGGCCGAGGGTATGCCTACATGAAGGTCATGTGGTCACTGTGCCACTGGGTCTAAGCGGCGTCCAACTGAAGAGCACCAAATAGGTTGAATCCGGTCATAAGTTCAAATTTAGAGAGTACCTGGCATACCAGTTTGGACTGTACTGTATCAGTTGTGGCAATACCAAGGCTGGTTTCCATATGGCTCAGTCTAATTTGAGGTACCAAGGTGGACAAAAAAACGAGTGATTGGAATGCTATTCGCATGATTGTCAGTGGTTAAACTACTTGTAAGTATACCTCCCATTACCTTGTATGTGTTAGATTTCATAATAGCACATCAACACATATTCTTGAATGAAATGTTTGTCAGGCAGAAACTGACACATTTGTAGGTAAATAGACAAATACATAGGACATAAGGACTGATTCTAGGTTTGACCAGTATTGGTCACTGTATAACGCTGAAAGACTTAGTTAGAGTTGCAGGCACTGCACCAAATCTACATATGGGGCCCTCTTGTGTGAACTCCCATTTGTTCCAAAACCAAAAAGGTTGCACTGGATGCAACATTTCACCCAGTAGCGTAACAAATGCCCCCGCAGTCCCTGAGCTTCAGGGGGCCCCCTCAGCACAGTACCCTGGCCCTGAGAGTTACTCAGTGAGTATGGAAGGGAGCGTCTCCATGTACTTTGCAGGGGGGGCCCCCTCAAATCTCGTTATGCCAGTGATATCAGCTGGAGCCAGCAGCAGTCAGATATTCGGCCTACTCACTATGTGTGTCAGCTGCCACTCACCTCCATTAAAACACTTAGACCAGTGCATTTGTCTCAGTCCCTCTGTCCTTTGGCAGCGGTTCAGATGGTACTTTTGAAGGCTTACAATAAATCCTGCTGGTTCCCACCCAGCAGCGTGGGCCCCTGCAAGATCTTTGGAAACTCTTCCGCTTCTCCCATCAACAAGGAAAGAAATGTGGTCACAGTTATCTGACCACTTGTTGTGTGGTGTATAAAGTGCATTTGTCCCAATTTGGGCAGGACTGTCAGCACATTTTAATGAATATCCATTGCACCAGCAGCCTGGGATGACTCATCTTTGATCGAGACTCTTGCTTTTTCAAATGAGTAAGCACCTAGTGGGCAAATGTGCATATTGCTCAACATTTCTGTAGGCAAGGTCCACAGTTTTAGTGGGAGACTGCCTTTTTTTTGCAATGCTTGACAGTATTTGACCTGCCAGCCGTATATTGTATTTATTGCATGGACTCTGTTGGGTTTCACTCTTCTACCAGGCATGCTGGAGTAACAGTAATAGTGCAATGGGTTATTCGTTCTTTCGTTGAAGGCCGTGTTGAGGGGCAGATCACGATTTAAAATCTTGACATAGTGTACTCAGCCTTCTGTCCGCACAAAGGTCGTATATGTGTACCATGAAGTCCATTCAGCCTTCTGTCCGCCCAAAGGCCCTATATGTGTACCATGAACTGGCAAACAGGAACATCTGTTGTACCAGGCGGGTGAAGAAGGGGAGGCTGGCGGGTGAGCACGAGCATTTCCACCTAGGGCAGGTGGCACCCTCCAAAGGCTGGTGTGTTGAGATGTGGGACTATGCTGGTGCTATTTTGCACACAACACATTTGGTATTTCAGAATGAGTTAGAAGTGCCCTCCGTAGCCTGCTCGGTCTGCCCCTCAATACACCAGAGATTCTCCTCTTCGTGCACTGATGCCGAGAGGATAGCGTATCAGCCTCAAGGAGGAAAACAGAGAGCCTGACTTTGTTGTTTAACTACAGCTCACTATCTAACTCAATACCTGCCAAAAGGGTGGTTGATCAGTTTCTGTATCATACTACATCATAATTAATCCAACTCAGTATTTCATATTTGTAACTGGATTAAAAAGAGCAAGGAAAGTCTTCCACATAGAACAGTTATTTAGCAAACCCAGCATGGTAACTGTGTAACTTTTATTTTAAGGCACTTTGACCTTTTTTCATGGCCTATCTGTATGCTCAGTTCTTATTCAGGTGTCTTGATTCATGATTTTAAGTGTCCCCAATACCACCCATTAGTCATAACCTGGAGTGTCTAATTGGCAGCGGGGTGTGATTTAGCACAGATTTTGGAGACACTCATTTGAAGGAAGCACATCTATTTCTTCTGATACTGAATGACACTTCTATTTCGAACAACATAGTTTTGCAGACAAATGACCCAGACGGGATTGCTTTTAAAGCCCCTACCAAATTGAATTCCAGACAAAGGGTGGCAGTTTAGTCAATAGTTTATCTTTAACGCCTACCATTTCTAGACCCTATCCATGTACAGATGCTTATTCATGTCACTGGGAGCCTGAATCTATCACAATTACAAACATGACAGATTTCTTGGAAAATTGGATCTATTCCAAAGAAGAATCTTACTAGCAGTAGGTCCTGTTGGAAGTCAGATATGTCAGTGGTGACGTGTCCTCTGTCCCAAAGAGTGAGATGGTGTGCCACATGGCTGAGGCAGTCAAGTTATAAAAGTTTGAGTTATGGAATATATTTGCGGATTCATTTCCCGAGGGTGAAACGTATATTTTGCTTCAATATCCTTACAACCCTTCTTACGTAGATGGCAATCTGGCAGTGTGGGCTCTTAAACGACCCGTTATTTTGCTTGTGAGGGGAGTAGCGAATGATTGCAGTGGACATTGTAGTTGCAAGGAAAAGAGAATGTCAAATCTATTTTTTTATAAATCCATACTATTAATTATTCTGTAAACTATGGCATTTCAAGATTCATAGAACCAGATGGAGGAGACAGAGTTTGTTGTTGTCAGGCACAGGCACATTTCGCAGTGGGACACAATGCATCTCTTACACACCAAGGGGAATAAATGAGCACAGATTTGTAACATGTGGACCCCAATAATTCAATAAAGCTCAATTTTCGCCTCATTTCTATCTCTAAATGTATCTCTAAAACAACAATTTCACATAACCGCTGGAGTTCCAGTCTGATTTTGAAATGATTGACACATATGTGCATGTATATGTGTATATATATATATATAGAGAGAGAGAGAGAGGTGTGTGTGTGTATATATATATATATATATATATATATATATATATTCCAAAAGCTTGGCGAAGTTCATGCCTGCGCCTCTTAGTTTGTGGCGGGCCTCGACGGGGTTTCGCCTCGCCCCGTTAAATCCAAAATTTCAGGTCAGCTTAGTTCACCCAACGCATTTCGCAGCCTTCGCCGCTTTCTCGTGAGAAAGCGGCGAAGGCTGCGAAACACGTTGGGTGTTGTTGTTGCCGAATAAAAGCACTTGAACTAAGCTGACCTGGGCCTCGACTCTCTGTCAACGATCAAAGACGGTAAATTTTGGATATATATATATATATATATATATATATACACATATATAGAGAGAGAGAGAGAGAGAGAGCGCTATAATTTTAACATGTGGTTTGGGTTCAGGTACCTATCTTACAACTATTTTTGCTGTTCCTCGCTAGCGGGCTGTACCTCGCCCATGCTTATGGTTAAGTAGGAATAGCAGTACTCAGGGTAGCAGTTTATACTAAATATATTTCTTTATTTAAAGCAAATCAGCATGAAGGCGTTAAAAAGTGCGTTTTTTAACTTGTTTCCGTCTTGATCACAGCATGTGTGTTTCTACTACACTTTCCTTTATCCTTTTTAGCCCTAAGTATATACCATTCTTTATACAGAGCAATCTATTTTGGGATAGGCGGTTTATGCTCCAGGTACATTAAAATAAGAAAAAGAAAAATGCTTTTACACCATACAGAAAACCATCATGCCCTTATTTTTTATATGTTTTTGTTTATTTAACCATGCATTCATGTGGTTATAAATTATATCATAGATGGGCAATGTGATGCTCCTCCCATAACTTCCTGTCTCTACCTTGGACCACACCACTATGAACCTATAAAGAAACTCAGCATGGGGTGGGCCCACGCATTTGGTGCCACTATTTCTCACCCCTATATCCCTCTAGAAGGGTTGACACATCGGGGTGAGTAATTAGGGAAGTGTCCTCCTCTGGAGCTGCCCTTAAGACCCTTGTTATAAGAAATGCGAGAAAAACGAGAAGCTGATAACAGTGGGTAAAGTATTTAATTACCATGTGCATATTAGTGCATCATTGCAAGTTTGCCCACTCACAATGAGGAATAACCACGAGGACTTGTTTCAACAATTAAAACGTGCCTGAGACAAAAACACTCCAGGGTGCAGGTTTTGCACAGCATCCTCGAGTCCTGATTCGGTTCAACTCTCCGACCCAGTCGTGTTCTCTTGGAAAACGTGCACGTGGGGCCCTGGACAGCTGCCCCGGCTCCAGCAGAGGCCCGGCCATCTGCCTCGCTGCGCGCTTTCAAAGCTTGGGAGATGTGGCCCCAAAACCTCATTCAATCCGTTACCTTTTTATGGAGCTTTCAAAGGCAGGTTTACTTATCGCCAAATGTATTTACTTCTACGCTTTCTACTGTATTTATTGTTTTATTTTCTTCATTTTAGCTTAGTACTAAATAGTATATCTCCGTGGTGGACACAGCGCCCTACACCGTTGATAGACATTATGCAACTGTATTGGGGAAACTATCATGATGTGCCCCATTTAATTAAGCTGATTGCCGTTGACTATTAGACGGTAAAAGGGGCGTACGTCCTCAGACAGTTACAAACATATAAGTTTTACCTGCACAGATTTAATTTACATCCAACCAGTAAAGTAACTTGGCGACTTAAAGCGCTCACTACTGACATCGGATGTGATCTACAAGTCACGAATCACATGTTGGCACGGCCAACTCAGCTTTTCAAAACTCAAACGGAGTGCCATTAAATAGGTAGTAGAAAATCTAGTTAATGTAGCGCTCAGAAACTGAATATTGCGGCGTGAAGCGCTACGTAAAAGCAAATTGTAATCGACAGCTCAGCACAGAGCACAACCAAAATATCTGAAATCCCCTTTGCCCTCAAAACCCTTTGAGGTGGAAGCCGCTCAGACATCAGCGGTGGCTGCTGGAGCTATGGAAAGGCGCGCGCGAGGCACTCGGTCCCCGCGCGCCTCAGATAAGGCAGCGCCCTCCCCGGTGCTGTTCAGCATGTGTTCCTGATCAGCGCCTGGCCGGGCTCAGATTACTTTTCACTGCTGCAAGCTGGCCGCATCTCGCTTTGAAAGCAGGGTACTGGCGCTTTAACCTTGACACCGCGGCGCGCGGGGCTCGCGCTGGAGAGGCACCGAGCTGGTGCCGCCGCGCGAGCAGCACCTGTGCGCGCAGGCTGTTGGACTGGATCCGGGGCCCCAGGAGTGCGCCGGCTGCAGCTGCCAGGGCTGAGGAGCAGTTGGAAGCGCTTCATCGCGCCCTCTCGCGGGATCTCCCGAGACGCACTAAAGGGTTTTCACTTTCTCTGGATGTATAATTTCCGCTGATTACTGGGAGTTCTGGGAAAGAGCCCTTTTGTACGACTGGTGACGGGGAGGAGCGGCCTCGGGGAGTGGGCTGTCAAGCAGTCTCTTTTGTGACTGCGCTAGTGCAAATATTAGCCAGGGATTACAGCCTTGCTCTCTCCCTGTCCCCGGGGCCACGATGTATTAACACATACAGCTGTGTAGATGATTTCTCCTAAAAATGCGTGGCTCTTGCCTCTTGAAATAACACCTGTTATGCCACTAAAACGGGACAATCTGTATATGCTAAAATTTACCTTGCTTACTTTCGCTTCATGCTCGCTTTAAACGCATTATTTTTTTATGTATGTTTGTACCAGGCTTCTTCTAGGACGTTATGAAAGGCATAATTCGTAATAGAGGAATAACCATCTCACAGTACCTCTTAAATGTATTTAGCTTCCATAGTTGGGACAGCACAAAAAATCATTTTTTGTCAAGAGATCTTCTGGTATTGCGTGTTTAATTAATTTAAACTTCAAATGACACATCGCTAGCTTGCCTTCAGCCTACACATAGCACAAGTAACATGCCACTCAGCTGCCGGGCGCTCCAGTGTTGAATACCACCCTTCGAAGTAGAAATAGAGTAGAAATACGTATCTATGAGCGTGACTTTCATCATTTTATTTTGTTGCCATCAGCACTAAGCATGCTGGGATTTGTAGGCCCATCCTTGTAATAGGGTACCTGAAAATGCACGTGCCAGCATCTTTAATTATTTCACTGAAAAGTCAGCACTGACTTTTTACTGACAGCCAATTGATACAGGCCCATTGCATAGCTACCAAGTGGCCCTAATTATGTGTGTCACCTGCATTCTGGGATTCCCGTTTTAATTAAAAAAAGAAGGTCGTTTGAAAAATCCCATCATGGACATTAATGTTGATTTAAAAAAAAATGACTGGCTGAAAGTGCGACACATGATACAGGAACACTTGAGAGCAGTGGGGCAATGGATAGCTATGCATACACACTCAAAACATAGAGGCACAGCTATCAACAGTGCAGCAGGTGCAATGGCACCTCAGCACAGGAGTGTGAAAGGTCCTGTGCACTCCAGGTGCCAAGTTTCCCAGGTCCATGCATGAATAGTTCGGTCAGTCCTGTTTTTTCTTATAATCAAAGGACTTGCAGTCATGGATTTATATTGGGTTAAATTAGACCACAAGTCCCACAATTCTAAGAACATAAATGGGACCAGAAACCAGGACTACAAGTCCCAGAATTCAAAGAAAAAACTGTGAGTGGCCTAACTTGTCACCGATGGATCTGGGATGCTTGGCAGCCATGTCAGGGTCATATTTGTTTCTTACATGAACTAGGTAGGGCACATGGCACCATTGCTACACCACTGCCCAAAACTGCTTGAGAGTCCCTCTAATTAAGGCAAAAACAATTATTGATGGACAAAATGCAGAACAATGTCTTACATTCACCCCAGTACAGAGATCTGGGCCTAAATCCATTGTTTTTTTGCTCATCATGCCATTCTAGTTTGGACCCAGCCATATGCAAATCCGTTTTGACCCTGCCCCCAATGGGAACAGTCCAGCCCGAACTGCCAGGTCAGGTCCTCCCTGGATTGGAAACAAGCATCGTAGGACCGGTTTCGGGCTTTCAGCCCTCATCAGCCAGGATAGCTTGACTCCAGTGGCATGGAGAGCACGGGACCCACGTCTGGGCATACCCATCCCAGTGGGTGTAGTGGGCAAAAGAACAATGAATTTAACCCATATCTTTTGACTGGGGGAGAATGTTTGCGTTGTCAATATTACGTCCATTACTTGTTTGCTGTAACACTTTTCGCCCTAAGTGGGATGGGTATGCCCATATGTGAGTCCCTTACTCACTATGCCACTGGATTCAAGCTAGCCTGGCTGAAGAAGGGTGACATACCGTGAAACCGGTCCCAGGATGCTTGTTTCTGGTCCAGGGAAGACCTGGTCTGGCATTTCGGTCTGGACTGTTCCCATGGGGCACAGGGTCAAGACTGATTAGCATATGGCTGGGTCGAAACTGGGTTGGCATAGTGGGCAAAAGAACGATGGATTTAACCCAGGTCTTTTGACTGGGGGAGAATGTTTGCATTGTCAGCATTTCGTCCATCATTTGTTTGCTGTAACACCTCTAATTAAGACAACAGAAGTGGAGGCTGCAAATAGTGAGACACAAAACCAAGCATGAATAACTTGCCGGTCTTCCTTGTGTGCTTAATGGCGGGGAAAACATTTAGGGACACAGAAGGGCGATCTGCATTTGAAAGGCTCTGCTTCCCATACAGATGTCGCAGAACTGGCGCAGACCGTGACATTCCCTGCAACTGGAAAAGTAATTAGTGAAGTTAAGTTGCAAATGCTGTAAACAACTGAAGTTGTTATTCATTCTGTACTGCGCCTGGAACGTGGGAGGACATGTAAAATGATAAATTAGGCATGGACTGCTTTAATCTGTAAACTGAACATGTTACCAAACGGCCTGCATTTGTAATTAGTATTTACGGCCACAGGAGAGTGCCTCCTTTAAAACAGTGACAGGAAATTGATCAGTTTAGGTCTCTATGGCAACCCGAGGGCCTCCGTGTCTTCTGCAGGGTGCGTGCAGCCGATGGCTTCATGCACATGTTTGGAAACATATTTATGAACTGGAAAGATAAACTGCTCAATAATGCAAACGAGGCAGGCGAGCATAAATTCCAAACTGGTAGCCTTCGGTGGAAAGCTCCAATACCTGATAACAGCCCTGAGTGTACTCCGGTTGCTATGGTGTTCCCTCTGCAAAGCAAATATATGAAAAGAACACCTTTACAATTAGCCTAAAATGCAAATTGCCTCAGGCCAGTGTGAGGCTGTCACACTTGTAATAATAGACAATAATTGATGATTTATGGGACGGCGCCATGGCAACCAAAGTTTCCCAGCACCCCTTGGTTACTTTTATGAAAGAGACCCGTGAGCTTCTGTGGAAAAAAGTTTCTGGCAAAACAAATAGGGTTTTCTGTTCACCCATTACCACTTGTTCTGTGGTGCAGAAAATCCCACCGAGATTACAACATCATCTAAAAAACAGCGAGCACTCCTCGACAGAAAACACAGACCTTTCCTGCACATAACCCTTTTTGCATAAGTGTGTAATTTCTCTCTCAGCCTGGATTAGAAAAAGCTCTGTTGCTAAAACATGGCCTCTCTTTGCATTTCACAGGCTCGGCTCCTCCATTTCAGGATAATAAAAAACTAATCTTTTATCCACTTGACATTGACAGCATGAATTACCCTCTCTGCATTGTGTGGACAGTGTGAAAATGAAGGTTATACAAATGCATTTTAAAGGATTATTTTCTTTGAGTAGCAGTATTTCAGGCCACGCTGACAGCTGATTAACTCTTTCCCAAGATTTAATGATACACTTAAGGCCTCTCGCTCGCACTCTTACTTCTCTTTCTTGGCTTTGTTACATTTTCTTAAGGCTCTGTCTATTTGTGAATGCTTATGCCCACATACATGTATTCCAAGATGTATGTGTACATAAATATCCATGAATTAGAAATTCTGTGTTTAATCTGAAGGTTAGAACTAAAATATTTATGAAAGATTTATTCTTGCTTGTATTGATGTTATAGCAAAACTTAAAGTTGTGTCATTAATGTTTTTAATAACATGTTAGTAAAAGACTAACTCTTTCGATGCTGATGACGGAACCGCTCCGTCATCAGCTGCGGTGGCGCTGTGCTGATGACGGAGCGGTTCCGTCATGGCCCGCTCGCCACGCCTTCGCTGGGCATTCAATTGAGTGGGCGGGGCCATGACGGAACCACTCCGTCATGAGCACAGCCCAACCGCGGCTGGTGACGGAGCGGTTCGTCACCAGCATGCACCCGCCCCGCCCCCTTAGCGTTGCGGCGGAATAGCCGCCGCAGCGATGTGGCTAATAACCATGATCTGATGGACTTGGAGCCCTTTCGATGGGGATATATGTAAGAAGAGTGGGAAGCAGGGACGCATCTTTAAGTTGTATTCATCAGACTATTGTGGCCAATAATCGTTCTGCTTTAAGAAACCATTTTATGAAAGCAGCTATTATTTGTGGGGATTCCCCTTTCATGGCGAATAGTAAAGCATGCTGACATGATCTAATACTATACACATTAAAAAATCTTTTCAATAAAATGTTTCTTTCTATTAGTGAGATCGGGTAGATTGATAAAATATGAGTCAAACTTTCTTCATGTAGTAAATAAAGTCTGCACTTTGTATTCAGAGGTTGCGGTTGCCATTTGGGGATGTATTCTAGTGTTTGACATAGACCAAAACATAACTGCAGTATCTTATTTTTATAAAATGATCCAAGTAATGTTGTGAGGTATTTCTGGGGGTGCGGCTCCTTGTAAGTATCAATCGTTTATCCATGCATGCCTTCTTTTTCTGAACTTTTCTTTATCTTCAAGCTTCCTTGTTTGCTTAATAATTACTTTTTTTAAATAGTCATGTCCCATAGCTCTTTAGCTCTCAGCGTCGTTAATGCTACGTTGAGGGTTCAGGCCCAGTTGTTCGAATTTTGGTGCATTTTGTTTTGAATTTCATTCCATATCAAAACTCATAATGTGTTTCCATCTGAGGATCTTACTAATGACATGTATTTGATCAATGCACCTGTTTGTGCTAAATTTTGGCTTATTATCCTGAATTCTAATCAAACCTGAGAGAGGGATGCATTCTGGGATAGCTGAAATAAAAGTCTAAAGACCATATTCTGTGCTGAATTGAGGAAAGGCCCAAATTTACCCTGGAAATATATGACTTTAATGGCAATGTACTAAAATACACATGGTTATGTGATCCTCCAGATTCCATAGTGTCTTCTGCTAGCAAGAATTCGTGGGAAAATACAAGTCAGGAATCTCGTCACTTTTTGAAAATTAGTATTGCATGTTCTTACATCTTCCATAAAACAGGTGATCTTGGTATTGCTTAGTGTCCATGTTACAAATGTTACATTATTTTTTACTACAACTGGGCTTGTTGAGCCACCGAGTATTAAAATCCTGACACATTTTCAAAATGACGAGTACACAAACAAATAATCTCCACTGAAATCCACTATACAGAGATAATCTTCACACAGAGCACCTGTGCAAACATTTTCTGAACTCAGGGCAAAAAGACATGTTAGCATTGAGGCTTCAATTTCCGTAGCAACTAAACATTTTTAAAGCTATTTGTTGCAATCAAGCATCCTCATGTGGTCTTCTGTGTTGGTATTATAAGTAAGGCTCCCTGTTTTCCTTTTTTTTACAGATTTTTACAGATAAATTCAGACAGAAAAGAACGTGTTTTTGTGACTGCATTTATTTTTAAAAGTGGATACACACAGAAAATTGTGCTCCTTTTAAGTGACTCTCCGTGCTGTCTCTGATGAATTATAGGCCAGCAGCTGAGCATATGCACAGCATGCGAAATTAAAAAACAGAATGAAATGTATTTAAAGAATGGCATATGTCATCATACAGTAATGGTATAATGCTAGTATTTACCAGTGGATGTATTGTTATGTAATATTTGATAGCTTAAATAGCTAAAACACTACAGACATCAATGTATGAGTGTGCATCTATCAGTTAAATAAATATGTAAATGTAGTTTTTCAAGTTCATGTACACTCAAAACATCAAATAAATATGGATAAATACAGAAAAATGGGCCAAAAATAAATATGGATAAATACAGAGAGAAATTTTAAAAAAATCTGCACAAGTGTGCCTTTAAGCTAATAGATTTTGTGCATGACTGGTGTCAGTAAAGTCATTGGCAAGCGAAGGTAGGTACAACACACAGTTTTAGGAGCTCTTGCTAAATCCATGTACTGCTCAAATAGAGAATTCCACAGCCGTAAATTGGTGTAAAAAACGAAAACCTTTGGTCACCTCAAATAGCGTGACCTAAGTAGCAGGGCAGGTCACAGATAAAATGTGTTAGGTGCAAAATGTTACAGCCCAACCAAACAATAGCATAGTGAATAATTGATATTGACTGGAACGAGCTCTGAGCTTGAGAAGTAACCTCGTGAAACTGGTCGACAAGATTGATGTAGCTGATGGTTGTGCTGAAGTTTTCGATATTTTGACTTAGTCACTAGTTTGAATTAAATACAAGTAGTGGGATGTATTAGCTGGAGTGGGAATCAGTTCACATATTTTATAATATCACATTTTGCCATCAAACAGACTAAATTCTTCTCTGTTGAATAATCAGCTTCTGCTCGATTAGATTTTTGCCATTGTTTTAGAGAAGAAGAAAGCAATTCATCGCATAAATTATCATCATAAAACATTAGTCTAATTTTAGTCACTAAAGAGAGTTGGTATATATTTAAAGAGCCTTATTAATAAAATCTTTTAATAGATCATCTTTATTGCAAATCATAAGCAAATTCAGATTAATCTTGTTAGAAATGGATCTCTGGTTGACTGTGGTTTGCTAACTGTCCAAGCAGGGACCCTCACTCTAGTCAGGGTAAGTAAGTTACACCCTCAGAATAACCTGTGCTCCCCACCTTGGAAGCTTAGCAAGAGCAGCCTGATTTATCCTAGAGGAAATGTGAAAAGTATATACACACACACTCACAGTAACACAGTGAAAATACCGGAAAAGCACTCGTCACCAGTTTAGAAAAATAGCCAATATTTACCTGAGAAAAATGAGACCAAGATGACAAAAATCCAACATACAAAATTTAAGTTACGAATTCTCAAGAATTACATGAATTATATTGCTTAGAAAGCCAATAGCTCAAACTGGGACGAGAACGATGTGCTTGAATCTGAAAGTCAGGGCTGATCACAGTGGAATGTGGGCCGGCTATTGAGTTGTACAGACCCCAGTTACAGTACCTTGAAAATGGTAACAAAACAAACATGTTGCGAGGTGCCGGGGAGGTGAAGCTTCCCTGGGGCTAAAGCAGTGTTGGTTCTTAACTGTCAGTGCAAGTCGTTTGCCTGTTGGTGCTTGGGACGTTGCGAGGCACCGCGGAGATGATGCTGGTGGTGGTGCGGGTTCGATGAATTGCTGAGAATCAAGCCATGCAGCGTTGATTTCGCAATGGCAGTGTCACTCCACGGGGCCACTGGTGTGGCGGCGAATCAGAGTCAGGCACCACGGACATCGGTTGCGTAGTGCTCGGGACTCCCTCTGTGGTGGCTCTTCGGAGGTGCTACGATGTCGGGTCCTGCGTTGCAAATCATGGCCATAGTGTTGTGCAAGGACCAAGGCTCTGGTGCAGGCAGTGGCGAGGTGGCAAAAAGCGGACCCGGCTTTGGAGTCACACTCAAAATTGATGCGCTGGTTTCCTTTTGCTAATCACAGGAAACTCACTCCCAAGTGCCCGGGTCCTGGATCTGACAGCACTCTGCAAAGTAGGGCTCTCAGCAAGAAAGCTCAGGTGTTGCAGGTGAAGTCTTTGATGGCGCTTAGACATCCAACAAGAGGCAAGCACAACTCAAGCCCTTGGAGAAACATTGAAAGCAGGATGTAAAGTGCAAAGTCCAGTCCTCTCACTTTCAAAACAGAAGCAACAAGCAGCAGACCAGCACAACAAAGCAACCCGCAAAGTGATCGTCCTTCCTATCAGCAACACAGCTCTTCTTCTTGGCAGAATCTCCTCAATCCAGAAGTGTTTTAAGTACTTGGTGTCAGAGGTTCAGTACTTATACCCATTTCAGCCTTTGAAGTAGTAAACTTCAAAGAAAGGTTGTTGTAGTGCACAGGACCTTGCCCTTCCTTGCCCTGGCTCCTGACACACTACGGCTGGGTAGAGACTGCATTTTGAGGGGATGGGCACAGCCCTACTCAGGTGCCAGTGTCAACTCCTCCCACCACTCTAGCTCAGGAAGACCCATCAAATCTCTCGCTGGATAGCGGAAAAGTTCCTGACCCCTGGAAGCACGCGATCATCAGCCCATTGCTGAAAATAACCTTATTTAGATTGCACTAAGGCTGATAGTTAGAAACCTTTGTCCCTGCTTCCAGATGTTGCGAGAAACTGATCAATAGACAACTGACTGCTTTTCTGGAGGCCCGCAATCTGCTTCATCATATGCAGACTGGCTTTAGACATGGCTGTAGCACTGAAATGGCCTTGCTATTAACCATGGAAGATCTCAGGAAAACCCTGGACCAAGGGGGGGTCAGCGGCACTCAATCTTCTTTGATTTGAGCGCAGCTTTCGACACTGTGTCCCAGCTTGATCTCCGATACAGATTGGAGGCGCTCGGGAGAACATGAAAGCACTTAAATGGTTGACCTCTTTCCTTGAAAATATACACTTTTCCAGGTCATGGAAGGCCCATATCTGTCAGAAGTTCAGCATCTTAAGTTTTAAAGAAGTGTCGTATTAATAGTTTTGAGGCCTAGTAAAAGTAAACAGGACAGCTTACAGTCATATGCATTCTAAGTACATTACTTTCATCAAAACTTGTACATTATTTCTGCACGTTTCATAATTATTTTCTTGCTAATTTTAAAATCCGTTTTTACATAGTCAAAGACTATATCTGAAGAAAGCCCCTCAACGTTGGCTTGGTTCCATTGGAGACCCTGACAAATTGTTTTTGTGACAAAAGAAAAACTACTTGTTTGGCTAGCCCTTGTGTGGCTATCCACCCGGGTAACATCTCAGCCAAATGGATGCACTGGTTTCATCATAGTCTTCTGACGCCCACAGTAATTTAGTATTTGTCCTGCAAATCAGGCAAATGTCACACAATATTTTATGAGGCAAAATGTAGTTCTGGAAGCAGTTTTAAAAACAGTGCAGGTATTCTTCCATTTTCCCAGCAGCACACTAATTAAATGGAATGCTCTCAAGTAATTGACAGAGGTCACTCTTCCTGGTTCTTCTCCACCGACCAGTCCTCAGAGACTCCGAAGGCAAGTTTCCCAAAAAGATTGGCCAGTGCTCCAAGAAGCATTGACCAAAATAGCTTTGAGACCCATGTCAGGAAACTGACTCGTCCCATTCTTGCAATCAAGTCCTGGGTAACAACTATTCAGGCAGTGGTAGGAACTGTTCTTTCAACCTTCTCTAGTATACAGGGAGATAATCTTCCCAGCACAAATAGATACTGAAATCTTCTTCTTCCTTCTTCTCCTAAGCAGGTGTTAAATTGAAAACTGCAATGCCATCGGTAAAACCCTTAAGGGATCCAACACTCTATACTCTTACTTTTACTACTGCAAGATGTCATTGTTTTGTTGGTAGTGTACCTAGCACCCCCACATTCCATACAACAATCCTTGAGGTAAAAGCTCAATAATGTCTGTAAACAGCCTTGTGACAAGCACATTCCAGCACTCTCTGGTCTTACTATTCCAGGCTGTGCCACAGACACATGCAAGTAGGGAGTCTAAAGGGGTATCTTTCTCGAAAGGGGCAAGCAGTCACAGGGAAATGTATTGTTCGGGCAGCAAGACTAGGTCATCTCACCGCCTCAGCTTCAGCTGTCAGGTGTCTTCCCATTAAATGTCTCAGTTAGAAAATAACTCAGGTGTTGACATTCAGCTCCATGAAAAGGTGCAAAATTCACAAGTCCCAAGTGGCAAGCTCATTAGTTCACTCAAAGTGACCCAGCAGTGAATTCTGTGTACCCAAGTAACGGTCCTACAATGGAGAGTTCTTATCATATTACATGTTTAGTGCTTTCTGGTCAATATACAACTGGGATTTAATTTCGATATTAGTTGCAACCAGATTTTCTGACTTAATTAATAGGATGCAGTGTTACTGTCTTATTTGCATGACATTCATTTTGAGTTGCAGTGATAATTATTTATGCTCCATTACCCTGTAACTGATTCATATTCAACAGGGAGGGTTGCCTGCCCATTTACTTTTACTGTTTTCTAACTGTTGCCTTACACTGAACTATTTATTGTTATTTTTTATAGTTCTCCAGTAATAGCTTGATGTGGCGAAAAGCAACTAAGCCACTCACTCTGTTGTGGGACAGCACTGGGAGAACAGTTCTTAACTATCTTAGCAGACTACATGTAACTTTGGCCCGTTTGGCAGGTTTAATCAACAGCAGACGCTGTTATTCCACAGGTCCAAAATGATAAAATATGGAGAAACCTAATTTGCAGATGCAATGTCCTGCAAATTAATTCACAAATATATTGGGTGTGCGCACAGAATGTGATACATGCGCACAAAATGTATTGCCCACATGGAGTTCTGCCATGCTCCAATGTGTAGTTGGTATGGGGTCAAGGAAATCGGAATACAGAGAAGCTCGTTTTTCATTGTCAGAGGCAGGGCATAAAGTAGGCTGGGTCCTGCCGGTGCTCAGCAAATTGAAAGCGCTCTGGATAACGGGAAAAGCTCTTGAATGGTTTACCTGTTTGCTTGAAAATAGACCCTTTTAGGTCAGGCAAGGCCCATATCCGTCAGGAGTTCAGCAGCTTGGGTTCCTTAGCGGGCTCTCAATTTTTGCTCAACTCTGCTGCAGCACCACTGCTCAAAGCCTTTGAGCTTTGAGACTTGTTTTAGTTCTTCCAGTCTTATCATTTCAGAACTGAAGCACTTTCAAAAGTATATACAACTAGGCCATAGTTGTAGCTAATTTATATTATGCAACTAACCACTGGCAAAGCTAATAGTCCTGGCTTGTTGTAGGCATAATGTTAGGTGTTGTTTTATATATCTGGATGCAATGACAGAAACAGCAAAATACCAGTCGGGCGGCACACTATACTAAGCACATATTTTTAGAGAATGTGTTTTTAAGCCATGCCCATAACTACATCGGCCACGCCCCGCTGAGAGACCCCCTGTTTTTTTCATCCCACTGAAAGCCCTGGTCAGAGGGATGCACCTGGATCTTCGGGATACCTCAGCTTCGCTATCTCAGAGTGAAATCTGACTTGTCGCAACACTCGGCGAGCATGTAGTCAAGTGTCAACAGGGACATACTTCTCTGCCTGCATTGTACTCCATGAAGAACAGGATGTGAGCATTAATGGTGTTCAGGGAGCTACACCTACCTCTCAATTACGATTAGAAATTATGTTGTGCAAATTTCTCTGATTATGTCATTTCAGGCCATTCTACGGACATGCTATCCTTGGACTATGTGTGTGGGGAGTATTTGCACTTTCTGCTTTTGACCAGATGTGGAATACTTGCCCTTTCTGCTTTTGCACCAGGAAGCAGAACATTTGCTCTTTCAAATGGGCCCTCCTCCTGTGTAATTAGATCTATTTTACAAATTGGGACATTTGTGCATAATATCACATGATGCCAATTCAGCATTCTACTATCAATTACCTGGTCAACATTTTTACATATTTAATCAACCTTTGCAAAGGGGAAGGAAAATTCTGTAAACCTGTGACTCAGATGTTACGCAGATTTTACTAATGCTGACGTAAATGGTGACCCTATCTTACTGTTTATTTTGATGTCCTTGATAAAAACACATTTGCTTACAGTGATTCTGTTGCAACGTTCCCTTCAAGACGTATTTTAGGCAGAAGAACCTCCCTAAGCACAGAACCTCCAGAGGTACAAACAACCAGAGGTACAGAACCTCCAGTGGTATAAACCCCCAGAGGTACAGAACCTTCAGTAGATAGTACAGGAATTCTGATCGAAGCAGATCTTCAGACCAGAACCAACGCAGCGACACAAAATAACGCGCTCAGTCAGTAATCGAAACAGGTAAGCAGTATGTAAGATGAAGAAGGTCCCCAAAGGCAGTTTGAGTACATGATCATTACTTAAACCCTGACTGCAAATAAACACAGCCGAGGAGGCAGGCCCGGGGAGCGGTGATGTATGAACTGTGTCACTGTTGTCGGCGATAACCTCCGGCTTGACGCCCTTATCTAGAATCCTTGAGAGGTACATCGGATTGCTATTGTCATTTTATTAAGTGAACAGTAAGTGGAACTAGCTTTTTATGAAGCGAAAGACAAGCTTTTTATTTTTTTATCTGTCTACTCTTTATTTCGAGGTCTCTGATACTCAGGGTGTTCCATGAATAGCAACTCTTGCCAATGACGAGACGTGTGCCCGGCAATGCGTCTCAACTCAGATCCCAGTAAACAGATGGGCTGGGCAATGGTGGCAGGTGCGGCTGATAACATAGTTATATTCGGATTTATACTGTTCATGGGATGATTGACAATCCAGAGATGTTATGAACCAGGAAATAAGGCTGACTGAGACTGAGCATTTATTTAAGAGCAGCGCCCGTGTCTCTGCGAATTTGCTTGTCATGGATATCTTCATCTTGCTCTAGGATGGAGTTTTGGATAAATAAGGTACCTTACCAATCATTTACCAACAGCCTTTAGAATAGGCTACGCCAATGTTTTGCCGGTTGAGAGGTGTAGAAACCACTTGGAAACCCATCATCTCAGTGTTAGGCTGGCCAGTCTCTACCATTTGTGTTGGAAAGCGACGGGGTAGGTTTAGGTCATGTACACCCTTACTTCATCAAAGAAATCTGCCCACAATCTCCCTCGTATGGAATAGCACCTGAGCCAGTGCGGTGGTGGGACATCGGGTGTTAATGGCAGAGGATTTGATGGCCGATGTGAGCATGTATTACTCACTGGTGTGATGTGAGGTCATTTGCTGATTTTAGTTTCCCTAACCCCCAACTTTTTGTTCTCTGCTATCTCTTAGTCAGTGGATGAGCGCAGATAAGGCAGGCGAGTGATTGTGATGTTTTTGAGTCAGCAGTGGTGGTGCGTGGGACTACCAAAGTGCCAGTAGAACAGGACATTACTTGTGGGATACTTCTTATGATCAGGGCAGGCTGATGCTGAGTACAGCCATTCACAGAGTAAGGTGTGACTGTGCCAGGGGGAGGCACTTCAAGCTTTTTGGCTTTTCAAGATCACTGACTACTCATCAGGATATCTACATTACATAGGCTGCCTGTGTGTGTGTGTTGTTCCTGCATCTTTGGAGTATCAGGCACTGGAGTGTTTTAGTTTAGTGCTTTTACACACCTTAACATAGCATTATCGAACAAGAATGCAGACAATGCTGTGCTGTGTGTCATTATTGTTGGGAAGATGGCTTATTGTGTTCAACACCCTATACTGACAAATTGCATGTTCAAAAGGTCATGAATTTTAATTGTGGCAACACTTTCATGTTTCTGAGGTGTGTAAATTGAGTGTCGTAATTTTCCAAATAGTATTGTTTGTTATTTACAGTTCTTAGAAACTGCAAAAGTATAATATTTAGTGCTATGTAAATAACAAGAAATTATTCATATTATCAGCCTTGACTCCTTGGAGCTTGGTTTAATTCTTACCAACGAATCCACAAAAGTGATGGGTGGAATGCTTGAATTAGTCTCAACCAGTGGTGCTTTTTTGGGGCCTCATCCCAGTCCATCATTTATTCATCTGTCATGCCACCTCAGACAGGACTCAGCCATATCCAAATCAGTCTTGGTCCTGCTCTAATAAAAACAGTCAAGCCCAGACTGCCATGCTGGGTCTCATCTGACCCAGAACAGAAGAAACCTCAGACCAGCTTTGGCCTATTTGGGACTTGTGGGGTGGGTGCAGCTTGATTTCAGTGGTGCAGTGAGTATCAGACCCAGGCCTGAGCATGCCCATCGGACTTCATCTAAAAAATTAACGGTCTGATGAAACAATTGAAAGAGGAGTGTTTAGTGGCAGCGGGCATGATTCCTCCACACAATTGCCAAGAACTATGTGACCACTAGAACTGGGTGACTTTGGGTCTTGTTTGGAATTTGGTGGATGAGATGCTCAGTCAACATGTGATAGATATCTCGGCTACCTAATTGCTGGTGCCATAGGCTACAATGCACTTGTAATATGGCAGACAGGACATAAGTCATGTTTGTGATGGAGTACCCTATACACCAAACTCTATATAAGTCCTCTTCCTCTAGACTAAGACCAACAGGGATACTTAAGCCCACCCTTCTAATGACATTTGCTTGCCTGTTCCGGGAACCCATCCCTGGACAGACTGACATTCAGGAGGTTACAGATGGTCCAGAAATGGAGGGGATTGCTGCCCAGCTGGCAGAATCTCAGCTAACTGGTGTGCAGCTACGTGTCAGTGGCGGCCTACACAATATATGGGGATACTTTCTGAGGCACCCGAAACAATAACCGTTTTGGGAAAGTAGGCCTGAAGCCTGGGACCCTGCTGCCCCACTGCTAGATTATGTATCTGGAAGCCAGCAATATCAGCAGAAGCCTTCAGCATCCATGTGACGGAGTTCTCCTAATCCAAGAGGTCCCTGGCTATACCTAAGGGCTTAAGTTCCCTGGAGAACTCTTAGGGTCTGATTCCTAAAGGTTTTGCTGTCAGTTACTCTAATCGTACTCCTGCAGTCTCAGAGTAAGCTCGGAGTACCTTTGGCTCTTTGCTGAAATTCATACAGCAGCTCGGAGCACCTCACGAGTAAGTCGCACTCCCTCAGACGCTCTTCGCGAAGTGCGAACTCTGGGTGCATTGCTGACCTCAGTGGACACGTTCTAGATAACATTATTTAACACTGCTTCTTTTTAAACGAGGGATATGTTTGTTTACGCTTGAAAACCTTTTAATTGTGTCTCCACGTTGCTTTACTTGTGGTTTATTTTTCTTATCACTTGACCCCTTTTACTAAACCAGGTATGGACCTTTAAACCCATTTAATGTTTAAATAAATTTGTATTTGACCGGTGTGTTACATACAACCCTCACACATTTTGCCTTAACACTACTTTGCTGGCGAGACTAGGCTACAAAAGCTGAGCCAAAGTATTTATTAATAAAACCAGTCTGTGGAATCCTTTGGGGGGTGTTATAACCCCTTTCTCGCATATCCTTCCCTTTGTGGGGAAGTTCTATTGTTTTTTTTCTTATTGTTTTTTTGTGTATTTCTCTACTAATACACTGAGCAAAAGAAACAGGAATATATCATATTCGTATTATATACTAAGTTACATTCTTATTAAAACGTTCCCTGATGAATTAAAACAACTCCTCTGAATCTCACAGTGTCCTCACTGAAAGGCCAAGAAATAATTCCTATAAGTTACTCACAACTATGAATCGTTTTCCCTTAAGAAAATAGGTATTTGCATTTGTAGTTGACTTGTCTGTAGATACAAAATGAAATCGAATAGCCTTGATGTCTTATGACATGCCACGAAAACTCTGTACAGTTTTTAATAGATTGAGAACCAAAAAATGAAGTAAATACCAGGTCTGGCTTTAGGGTGGTGTGACTGGAGCCGCCGAACCTGGCGCTGACCTCAGTGGTGGGGGGGGGGGGGGGGGGGGAGCGGTGTTCTTAGAGGTTGGGGGGAATGGATGGGGTTATACAATCTGTAGAATTTCAGTAACTGACATTAGTTTAACTTGCACAGCTGTGATGCCCTGTTTTTGACACGTATATTATATCAATGTTGATGTCTGAAATCTCCATCTGAAATCTATGCCAGTGCAAGTTATGCTTATGCCAGTTATATATAACTAGCTAATTTAAGTGTTTTTTGTTATTTAAATGGTAAGGCTTTTTGGGGTGATCCGTGAAGTGAGGGCTGAGAAAAAGGGGCTTAAAAAGTGTGTTGCCCCATATTAATTACCATAGGACCATTAGATATGCCTGCAGCCTGAACTGCTGGATGGAATTACACCAAATTTGGCAAAAAGCTTGCTTTTGGTCCACAGATTGTGCGGTTTGGTATTTGGTGTAAATCTGTTCAATAGTTATTGAGAAATGTATGAAAATTCAGTTAGTGATATCTGTGTCCCCGATGACTTTGTGAAAAATAATGAGCTCGTGCAGGGAAATGCAGAGCTCTGATTGGCTGCAAACACATCAACTAGGAAGTGTTGGCAGTCATCTTGGGACTCAGCTTCAGCCGAGTCCCACTATGAAAGGTAACAAAAAAAAATAGGGGGCAGGGTAGGAATACCCCAACCCCATACAGTTGGTCCTGGGCTCCCAGAAGAACCCTGGCCGGCCCCAAATTTGTTTTTACAGAAATACCGCAAAATTGCAATATTTGCAGTATTTAAACATCTGTGGGCTCACCCGCTTGTTTTTAATTAACTCTTGGGTGGGCATACCAGTGAATTAGGAGTGGGGCGCATGCCCCCCCCGCCCCTCCCCCGCCAGGGCTCATGAAAGCCACAGGGACCGCTACTTCCCTGGGGCATTGGTTTGCATGTAAGCCAGGAATACCTACCCGGCACCCCGTGGCCCTGGGACCACCACCTCCCTGGGTAAAATGGTTATTAAGTAATGCGGGGGCTCAGTGCAGGCCCCTTCAGCCCCAGGGACTGCCACCTACCCGGGGCTAAACTGCAGATTTTACTGGCTTTGTACGAGTGAAATCTGAGCCTAACTATAATATCCCTGTAACCTTTGTTTTTTCCTGTGAATTTGTGAAGTTTTTTAAATTCTACTTCCTAACTTTAATGTCCCTGTAAACTTTATTTTTTTCAAAACATATATATATATATATATATATATATATATATATATATATATATATATATATATATTCTTGCTCTGCTTCAGAATTTATCTCTTCTAAAGAACTGCACTCGTGGGACCAAAGGTTTTGCGGTGCTCACACCAGAGGTTTATTCACAATTATTGACAAACGCGTTTCAGCATACGCCTTCCTCAGTGTCAATTGCATTGTGGAAACTGACCCGGGATATAGCGGTAAACAATCATAGACATGGTTGACGGACTTCACTGTTTGTGGGTCGCGCCATCTTTGAACATGTAAATACACTTCACAGTAGGTGCATATTACCCCAGTTGGAAACAAAACAAATACAGCCGTGTATCGGCATGGTTCCCCGTATTTATACATCCGGGGAAGATGTCCATTTGAGTTTCCAGAGTCCATCAAGCCATGTATTGGCAAGACCCGTTTTTGGCCAGCTTCAGTGCAAGATATATACAGTGTCCCAGCTTCCCATCACCATTCTAAGGATCAAAAATCCCAATCCTTACAAACATTTCTATATAGTTAAACTTTATACGAACTCATTCTTGGATCTACAGGGTTTGATATTGTCTCTTTCATTCTTTTATTTTATTTTCCCAGATGTACTGCCAGTTCTTCCCCATGGTTCAATCCTCTTGGTGCCTTGGTCATGAGGTCAATTATGTACCTCGATTCCAGGCGTCTCAATGTTTTTAATCTGTCGCCTCCTCTTGGGTTTTCAGGTACAAAGTCTAAACCGAAGTATTGTAATTTAGTTCTGTCTCGCTGGTGCACCATATCAAAATGTCTTGCAACGGGGTATGCTGGGTCGGCTTTCTCTATTGCCCTTTGGTGTTCGAGTACCCTGATCTTGAGTTGGTGGATCGTGCTTCCTATATATCTTAGCCCACATGGGCAGATAAGGCAATACACTGCATAGTTGGTACTGCAGGTTAGGAATTTCTTGATGGATTTGGAGATTCCTGCCTCTGGGATGTCATATTTGCGCACCCTCTTACATCCCGTGCAGGCCTTGCATTTCCCGCAGGGGAAGAATCCACCCAGCTCCGCAATTTTGCCAGTTCTTGATGTTGCCTTTTTGAAGTGGCTTCTCACCAGAGAGTCTTTCAGTGACCTCGCTTTTCGATACGTGATCAAGGGCTTAGTTGGAATGTCCTCTTTCAGTATGGGGTCCGTTCCCAGAATGTGCCAGTTTTTTTGCAGGATTTTTCTGAATCCCACGGAGTTGCTGGTATATGGCGTAATTAGGCGAAATTTTCCTTCATTCTTGGATTGTTTCTTGGGGACATTAGGCTTTAGGAGTTCTTCCCTTTTAATCTTTCTTACTTTTTTCAAAGTTTTTTCAAGAGACACTGGATCATACCCTCTTCTGCTGAACCTTTCTATGCAGCCAGCTGCGGCTGTCTCAAAGTCCTGCTCCCTGCTGCTGTTTCTTTTCATCCTTAGCAGTTCTCCATACGGGATGCTTTGTATCAGCCTTTTTGGGTGGTTGCTGTCGGCTCGCAGAATGGAATTGCCTGCCGTCGGCTTACGGTACAGTGATGTTTGTAACCTGTTGTTGTCTACTACTACCCTCAGGTCCAGGTACTCAGTTGTTGTTGCACTTATTGTACCTGAGAAGTGTAGGTTACAGTTGTTGTCATTCAACATTTTGATGTACTGTTGTGCCCCCTCCATCGTCCCTTGCCACACGATGAAGAGGTCATCAATGTACCTAAGCCATTTTATCACTCTTTGTGTTCCCTGTTCCTCAGTCTGAAGGACCATGGGCACCCGCTCCTCCCACCAGCCAACGAACAAGTTCGCGTAGCTGGGGGCAAAGCAGGTGCCCATCGCGGTCCCAGAGACCTGTGTGTAGAGTTGGTCATTAAACAGAAAAATGTTGCTTGTGAGACAGAACTCTGTAAATTCCAGCAGCATACGATTATGAAGAGCGAATCTGGCAGGCCTTTTGTTTAGGAAGTGCTCCACTGCTGTCACGCCTAAGTCATGTCTGATGTTAGTGTAAAGACTAGTTATGTCTAACACAACCATCAGATAAGTGGAGTCCCATGTTATATCAGATATTTTTGTTAAAAAATCCTTGGTATCTTTTACATGTGATTTAAGCTGCGTCACCAGGGGGAATAGGAAACTGTCTATGAACTTAGACATATTTTCTGTTAGTCCATTTATTGATGACACTATTGGCCTCCCTGGGGGCTCCCTTGCGTCTTTGTGGAGTTTGGGTAAGTGGTAGAAAGTTGGAATGGTGGGGTTGTTGCTTCTCAAATACATGTTCTCTTCACTCCCCAGCATGGATTTCTTGTACCATTTGTTAACCAGTTCATCATACCTTCTTATACCCTCTTTATATTGTTTGTCATCTGTTTTTTGATAATACTGTGTGTCCGATAATTGTCTCAATGCCTCTTTTTGGTAGTATTCCCTTGTTAGTAATACAACATTCCCCCCTTTGTCCGAGGGCTTTATTATTGTGTTTTCATCCTTTTCCAGGTTGCGTAAAGCTTCTCTTTCCTGTGGGGTAATGTTGTCTTTGGTGTGTGATGTTTCTCGTTTTCCTCTTAGAGACACCAGATCATTCAGAACCGTTTCGGAAAATGCATCTATTGCATCCCACGGCATTACTGGACAAAATGTGGACATTGGTTTAAAGTCACTTTCCTCTCTCTCCTGTTCAATTTCATTGTCTGCAGCTCTCATGATCATAGAATTCTCCTGTGATGGTTGTGTCTCTCTTTCAAGTCTTAGGTTTTCCAAGTTCTCTATCCCTCTTAGGTCTTCACAGGATAGGATGTCAGTAGCAGTTAGTCTTTTCCGCACGCTTTTAGATCCTTTAGTGTTTATTCTCAGTTGGTGATATTTATGTAACTTGAGTTTCCTTATAAAGGCATGTAGGTCAATCCTCATCTGTGTGTATTCGCTTTTGTTGTTGGGGCAGAAGCTTAAGCCCCTACTCAGCAAATTCTGTTCAACTTCAGTTAACCGTCTCTCCGACAGGTTAACCACAGTGAGGTCGTCTCCGTGGGTGGTATTTATCTCTTGTTGGGCTTTCTCCTGCTCCTCCATCTTTGGGCCCTTCCTCTTCCTCCCTCCTCCTGCTCTTCTCGTTCTTCTCCTGCCTCGTTTTCCGGAGGCTTGTTCTTGCCGCCTCGTAGCCATGACTGGCGGATTACTGTACATTCGTCGTGAAAAGGAGGAAGGGAAGGTGTCCGTCCTCCTCTTTGTTTCCCGGCTGTAGGTCTTCTTCTCTGTTCGTCTACCGTCTCGCTATCGGTAACCTCTGATTCCGATGTATTAAGTGGGGAGGCTTTACCTTGTGCTCTCTTTCGGTCAACTTCCTTTCTTGGTGCGTCGTACTTCTTGGCATACGTTAAAATTCTGCCGGACAGGTAGTCATTTTCGTCCCTTATATATTTCTCCTGTTTACGATTTTTTATCTTTTCCTCGTATTTGTTCAGGCGGGCCTTAAGTTGGTCCTTGAGAGTCACTAGTCTCTCAGGTTTTTCCTCCTTTAGCAGTTCCTGTTCTAGTGACTCTATCTCGGCCAGAGTTTTTTCGCGGTCACTCCACGCGTATTTCACTAGTATTGCCAGGGTTCCTTCGCAGTAGTGTGCGGTATGTTCAGCCCAGTCTGTTAGGAGTTGGGGATCCGGATTCTCGTAGGAGGGGATGGTATACACTCTTAAGCCCCTTGGTACTCTCTTATCGTCGATGTAGCTTTGGAGGCTGGTAGCCTCCCACCACTTACGGATTTCCCTCTCGTGTAGTCTTTCAAGTTTCACCAAGAGTTCGTTAAGTTTCGTTTTTGGTGGCTGGGGCGCTGCGCTTGCACTGGAGCTTGCTGTTAGAGCCTCCTGTTTTTTAAACATTCCCCTCGCTGCATCCCTGCGCGTGTCTTCACAATACATATCCTGTCATGGATTTACGCTGATAGCTTTGTGAAAAGGTGTGAGCACCCGTTTGGTCAACCACTGTCGCCCTGCTGCCACTGCGCCCTTGCTCGTGTAGATCCGGGCTCGCGCTCTCACCGTGAGGTATGCAGATTCCGTCTCGTCCTCTCCAGTTCGACTGCTTCCTCCGGGTTGCTGGTTAGCGGTTGCGCGATTGGGTTTCTGCAGCGGTGCCCGTCTTCAAATTACGCTCCCTGTCCCACTGGAAATCAAGGCACTCGTGGGCGGGTGCAGTTTGCGGTAATGGGTACCCGCAATAACACTCTTGCTCTGCTTCAGAATTTATCTCTTCTAAAGAACTGCACTCGTGGGACCAAAGGTTTTGCGGTGCTCACACCAGAGGTTTATTCACAATTATTGACAAACGCGTTTCAGCATACGCCTTCCTCAGTGTCAATTGCATTGTGGAAACTGACCCGGGATATAGCGGTAAACAATCATAGACATGGTTGACGGACTTCACTGTTTGTGGGTCGCGCCATCTTTGAACATGTAAATACACTTCACAGTAGGTGCATATTACCCCAGTTGGAAACAAAACAAATTGCACCCGCCCACGAGTGCCTTGATTTCCAGTGGGACAGGGAGCGTAATTTGAAGACGGGCACCGCTGCAGAAACCCAAAGCTATCAGCGTAAATCCATGACAGGATATGTATTGTGAAGACACGCGCAGGGATGCAGCGAGGGGAATGTTTAAAAAACAGGAGGCTCTAACAGCAAGCTCCAGTGCAAGCGCAGCGCCCCAGCCACCAAAAACGAAACTTAACGAACTCTTGGTGAAACTTGAAAGACTACACGAGAGGGAAATCCGTAAGTGGTGGGAGGCTACCAGCCTCCAAAGCTACATCGACGATAAGAGAGTACCAAGGGGCTTAAGAGTGTATACCATCCCCTCCTACGAGAATCCGGATCCCCAACTCCTAACAGACTGGGCTGAACATACCGCACACTACTGCGAAGGAACCCTGGCAATACTAGTGAAATACGCGTGGAGTGACCGCGAAAAAACTCTGGCCGAGATAGAGTCACTAGAACAGGAACTGCTAAAGGAGGAAAAACCTGAGAGACTAGTGACTCTCAAGGACCAACTTAAGGCCCGCCTGAACAAATACGAGGAAAAGATAAAAAATCGTAAACAGGAGAAATATATAAGGGACGAAAATGACTACCTGTCCGGCAGAATTTTAACGTATGCCAAGAAGTACGACGCACCAAGAAAGGAAGTTGACCGAAAGAGAGCACAAGGTAAAGCCTCCCCACTTAATACATCGGAATCAGAGGTTACCGATAGCGAGACGGTAGACGAACAGAGAAGAAGACCTACAGCCGGGAAACAAAGAGGAGGACGGACACCTTCCCTTCCTCCTTTTCACGACGAATGTACAGTAATCCGCCAGTCATGGCTACGAGGCGGCAAGAACAAGCCTCCGGAAAACGAGGCAGGAGAAGAACGAGAAGAGCAGGAGGAGGGAGGAAGAGGAAGGGCCCAAAGATGGAGGAGCAGGAGAAAGCCCAACAAGAGATAAATACCACCCACGGAGACGACCTCACTGTGGTTAACCTGTCGGAGAGACGGTTAACTGAAGTTGAACAGAATTTGCTGAGTAGGGGCTTAAGCTTCTGCCCCAACAACAAAAGCGAATACACACAGATGAGGATTGACCTACATGCCTTTATAAGGAAACTCAAGTTACATAAATATCACCAACTGAGAATAAACACTAAAGGATCTAAAAGCGTGCGGAAAAGACTAACTGCTACTGACATCCTATCCTGTGAAGACCTAAGAGGGATAGAGAACTTGGAAAACCTAAGACTTGAAAGAGAGACACAACCATCACAGGAGAATTCTATGATCATGAGAGCTGCAGACAATGAAATTGAACAGGAGAGAGAGGAAAGTGACTTTAAACCAATGTCCACATTTTGTCCAGTAATGCCGTGGGATGCAATAGATGCATTTTCCGAAACGGTTCTGAATGATCTGGTGTCTCTAAGAGGAAAACGAGAAACATCACACACCAAAGACAACATTACCCCACAGGAAAGAGAAGCTTTACGCAACCTGGAAAAGGATGAAAACACAATAATAAAGCCCTCGGACAAAGGGGGGAATGTTGTATTACTAACAAGGGAATACTACCAAAAAGAGGCATTGAGACAATTATCGGACACACAGTATTATCAAAAAACAGATGACAAACAATATAAAGAGGGTATAAGAAGGTATGATGAACTGGTTAACAAATGGTACAAGAAATCCATGCTGGGGAGTGAAGAGAACATGTATTTGAGAAGCAACAACCCCACCATTCCAACTTTCTACCACTTACCCAAACTCCACAAAGACGCAAGGGAGCCCCCAGGGAGGCCAATAGTGTCATCAATAAATGGACTAACAGAAAATATGTCTAAGTTCATAGACAGTTTCCTATTCCCCCTGGTGACGCAGCTTAAATCACATGTAAAAGATACCAAGGATTTTTTAACAAAAATATCTGATATAACATGGGACTCCACTTATCTGATGGTTGTGTTAGACATAACTAGTCTTTACACTAACATCAGACATGACTTAGGCGTGACAGCAGTGGAGCACTTCCTAAACAAAAGGCCTGCCAGATTCGCTCTTCATAATCGTATGCTGCTGGAATTTACAGAGTTCTGTCTCACAAGCAACATTTTTCTGTTTAATGACCAACTCTACACACAGGTCTCTGGGACCGCGATGGGCACCTGCTTTGCCCCCAGCTACGCGAACTTGTTCGTTGGCTGGTGGGAGGAGCGGGTGCCCATGGTCCTTCAGACTGAGGAACAGGGAACACAAAGAGTGATAAAATGGCTTAGGTACATTGATGACCTCTTCATCGTGTGGCAAGGGACGATGGAGGGGGCACAACAGTACATCAAAATGTTGAATGACAACAACTGTAACCTACACTTCTCAGGTACAATAAGTGCAACAACAACTGAGTACCTGGACCTGAGGGTAGTAGTAGACAACAACAGGTTACAAACATCACTGTACCGTAAGCCGACGGCAGGCAATTCCATTCTGCGAGCCGACAGCAACCACCCAAAAAGGCTGATACAAAGCATCCCGTATGGAGAACTGCTAAGGATGAAAAGAAACAGCAGCAGGGAGCAGGACTTTGAGACAGCCGCAGCTGGCTGCATAGAAAGGTTCAGCAGAAGAGGGTATGATCCAGTGTCTCTTGAAAAAACTTTGAAAAAAGTAAGAAAGATTAAAAGGGAAGAACTCCTAAAGCCTAATGTCCCCAAGAAACAATCCAAGAATGAAGGAAAATTTCGCCTAATTACGCCATATACCAGCAACTCCGTGGGATTCAGAAAAATCCTGCAAAAAAACTGGCACATTCTGGGAACGGACCCCATACTGAAAGAGGACATTCCAACTAAGCCCTTGATCACGTATCGAAAAGCGAGGTCACTGAAAGACTCTCTGGTGAGAAGCCACTTCAAAAAGGCAACATCAAGAACTGGCAAAATTGCGGAGCTGGGTGGATTCTTCCCCTGCGGGAAATGCAAGGCCTGCACGGGATGTAAGAGGGTGCGCAAATATGACATCCCAGAGGCAGGAATCTCCAAATCCATCAAGAAATTCCTAACCTGCAGTACCAACTATGCAGTGTATTGCCTTATCTGCCCATGTGGGCTAAGATATATAGGAAGCACGATCCACCAACTCAAGATCAGGGTACTCGAACACCAAAGGGCAATAGAGAAAGCCGACCCAGCATACCCCGTTGCAAGACATTTTGATATGGTGCACCAGCGAGACAGAACTAAATTACAATACTTCGGTTTAGACTTTGTACCTGAAAACCCAAGAGGAGGCGACAGATTAAAAACATTGAGACGCCTGGAATCGAGGTACATAATTGACCTCATGACCAAGGCACCAAGAGGATTGAACCATGGGGAAGAACTGGCAGTACATCTGGGAAAATAAAATAAAAGAATGAAAGAGACAATATCAAACCCTGTAGATCCAAGAATGAGTTCGTATAAAGTTTAACTATATAGAAATGTTTGTAAGGATTGGGATTTTTGATCCTTAGAATGGTGATGGGAAGCTGGGACACTGTATATATCTTGCACTGAAGCTGGCCAAAAACGGGTCTTGCCAATACATGGCTTGATGGACTCTGGAAACTCAAATGGACATCTTCCCCGGATGTATAAATACGGGGAACCATGCCGATACACGGCTGTATTTGTTTTGTTTCCAACTGGGGTAATATGCACCTACTGTGAAGTGTATTTACATGTTCAAAGATGGCGCGACCCACAAACAGTGAAGTCCGTCAACCATGTCTATGATTGTTTACCGCTATATCCCGGGTCAGTTTCCACAATGCAATTGACACTGAGGAAGGCGTATGCTGAAACGCGTTTGTCAATAATTGTGAATAAACCTCTGGTGTGAGCACCGCAAAACCTTTGGTCCCACGAGTGCAGTTCTTTAGAAGAGATAAATTCTGAAGCAGAGCAAGAGTGTTATTGCGGGTACCCATTACCGCAAACTGCACCCGCCCACGAGTGCCTTGATTTCCAGTGGGACAGGGAGCGTAATATATATATATATATATATATATATATATATATATATATATATATATATATTCATATAATATTATAATATGCATAAGCTTACATGATCTCATGCATCAGGTCCAGAGATACCTGTGCTCACTTAAACAGTGTCTGCCTTGGTCCAACAAGGTATTCCACTTGCTTTCCTGTTCACCAGGGCCCTGTGTTTTTTCATTTTATCCAACTCATTATAGTTAGTTCCATCCTTTAATATTAGCAGGATTGACAGGGCATTGGTTTTGCGTGAATTAAACAAGGTTAAATAGAGAGATCACACACATTCCGACGTACATATGCAGTGATGTGTGCTGTGTATTTTGTGAGCAGACGAATCCTTCCAGTAAATCATTTCAGGATCTGAAGTCTTCCACTATAGATACAATGGCATAGTCAACCCCCTATGTACCACGTGATTATTACTAGACGCTGAGCACTGTGTGTCACATTATACACCATTCTTCCACTGGAACAGTGATTTAGGCAGTGCATGGCACTGATGTGAACCGCCATGTTCCTGTGTCTCAGATCAATGACAAGCCAGTAAGAGATAGAGTCTTTTGTCACTGTATGCACTTAATGCCAGCCCCAAGCATGTATTTAGTGTTGAAAGCATTGGGAGTGCTGGAGTCAGTGCAATTCTTCAGGACATGACATTGCAACTAATATGCCTGTGCTTAATAGCCCCATTTGCTATTAGTAGTGATGATTATCAATGCCTCTTTCTGATGGGCTTTGCTGTTGCAAAGTGGCATTGATAAATGGCAACATGCCTTTGAGCCGCTAATAGATGATCCATCCGGCCTTAAGTGTTCTTCTGGAATGCAAAATATTTATGAATGCAAGCAGCTCATGCAGGGCATCATGGTCATTGCCTCCCACGTGGCTGAACCTCAGCAGCTGTGCTGAGTGCACTGTTTTACATTAGTGGCACCTTTGATACATTGAATTTAATCTTATTCATTCATTGATTTATTTTTATGTAGTGCTATGATGCAGACCTTCAAATACATTCAAGTGTAAACAGTAGCGGTCGGTGGTCGGAGTGGTGCCGGCCGGTGATGTGGGGCGGGGGAGGGGCAGGGTGGGTTGTAGTAAACTACGGAATACGGACAAATACAGGTAAGTAAAAATATAAATAAATAAAACGAATTCCCTCATTATAGACTTTTATAGCAACATTTTTGACAATACATGCTGGGCAATACATGCATGCAGGAAATAGTACCACTCGTGATTGGTCACTTATAGTAATAGGCTTTGAAGAGTAGCTTCAGAGAATGATTCTAGCTTTTTTTTAAGTGCTATAAAGCACTAGCTCAACCTACAGATGTTGGAGCACTTTACATTACCCCCAGTTGCATTACACAAAGTCTCATTTGGTTTTTTAAAAAGAAGAGATTCCGTGATTTGCCCAGAATCACAAGATGTTGTCCCGATGAAGAGAAACCTAGTTTCCCAATTCTAAAGTTGGCTGCTCTGGCCGTTACGTCACATCCTCTCCTCATGTCTTTAGATATGAATCCAACTTGCCATTAGTCTTCTAGTCATGGTGCTTGAGGGAGAGTTTGGTTGGATCATACATTACTGTGAAGATGAGCCATGCTTGTCATTGGTCTCTTCTAGTGACAATACCTGACAGATAGATCCATTCGATCACACATGCCTGTAGAGGAGAGACAAATAGGTGTTGCTTGATGGATAGATTTACCAGCTCACAAATGCCTGTAGGGGACAAACCTTCTTGCCATAATTTTTTACTTACATTGCTTCACAAATAGCTCCACTGGATCATACATACCTGTAGAGAAGAGTCCCGCTCGTTATTGGTCTGTTCTAGTGACAATGCTTGACGGTAGCTCCATTGGATCATACATGATTTCACCTCGATAGTAGTCTCTTCCAGTGACATTGCTTGATGATTGCTCCATTTAATCACACATGCCTGTAGAGTAGAGTCCTGCTTGTCATTGGTCTTTTCTGGTGACAATGGTTGATGGATGGATCAAATCGATCACCCATGCCTTTAGAGGAGAGACCTGCTTGTCATTGATCTTTTCTGGTGACACTCCATGACAGATTGCTCTATTCAGTCATACATGCATGTAAAGACTGAGTTCCTCTCAACACTGTTCTCTTCTAATGATATTGCTTGATGAATAGATCCATTCTTTCACACATGCTTGTTCAGAAGAGTACAACCCATCCTTGTTTTTTTCTAGTGACAGGACTTTACTGATAGCTGCAGTTGATCATGCATGCCTGTAGAGAAGAGACTTGCTTGTTATTGGGCACTTCTGGTGCCAATGCATAATGGATAGATCCAATTGATCAAACATGCCTGGAGAGGACAGACCCTTTTGGTGTGGTTTTATTACTGACAGGGCTTGATGGATAGCTTCACTGGATCATACATGCCTCTAAAGATGAGTCCCACTCACCACTGGTCTCATCTATTGACAGCGCTTGAAGGTAGCTCCATTCGATCATACATGCTTCTACCCCCACCACCAGAAGCAACTTCCACAGATGCATGACAAACGCCGCCGATTGGATAAAGAACAACTGCCTGCAGCTGAATACAGACATGACAGAAGTACTGATATTTGGCAACAGCAGCAACACATGGAACGACTCCTGGTGGCCATCAGACCTAGGACCCACACCCAATCCCTCCGACCATACCAGAAACCTCAGAATCATCATTGACAACAAGCTCACCATGAAATGACAGATCAACGCTGCCTACTCTGCTTGCTTTCTCACTCTGCGCATGCTACGTAAGATCTTCAAGTGGATACCCATACACATACGACGTACTGTGACACAGGCCCTCATCACCAGCCGACTGGACTATGGCAACGCCCTCTATGTAGGAATTGCTGCACACCAGTCAGTCTCATCAATGGCCTTCCTCGATGAACCTACATCACACCACACCTCAGGGAACTCCGCAGGCTCCTTGTACAGAAGATATGCCAGTTCAAACTGCTAACCCGTGCACACTGGCTCTACACAACCATTTACCCTCATACATTAACCATCACCTGTACTTCCACCAGCCATCGAAAACTACGCTCCACCACCTTTCTTTCACTTGCTCTTTCTCCCCGCATGTACCAAAGCAGAAGTAGAGGTTGCTCCTTCTCCCACATAACAACAAAGACCTGGAACAGCCTCCCCTGGCACCTGCTGACCATCACCTCACTTCCGGAATGCCAAATGGCCCTCAAGACCAGACTGTTCGAATAAGCATCAGGGACCTGCAAGTGCCTGGATACCCTATTGGGTGATTAGCCGTGCTTCATAAATCCTGATTAATTGATTGATAGAAAAGGATCCCCCTTCTCAATGGTCTCTACTAGTGATATTGCTTGTTGGATAGCTCCATTCAATCAAATATGCCTATTTAGAAGAGTCCCACTCATCATTCATTTCTTCCAGTGATATTGCTTGACGGATAGATTAATTCTGCAATAGATGTAGAGATAAATCCAGCTGATCATTGGTCTCTTCTAGTGACTCTGCTAGACGGGCAGCTACATTTGATCATACATGCCTGTAGAGAAATGTTCCGATCATTAATTGTCTCTTCTATTGACAGTGCTTGCTGTAGCACCGCTGGATCATACATGCCTGTAAGGATGAGTCCTTCTCATTATTGGTGTCGTATAGTGATATTGCTTGATTCATAGCTCCAATCGATCACACACGTCTGTTGAGAAAAGCACCACTCATCATTGTTTTCTGGTGGCAATGCTTCATTGCTTTACGTATGGCTCCATTCTGTCATTCATGCCAGGAGAGATGAACACCAGTTGCCTTTGGTTTCTTCTACTGAGAATGCTTAAAGGTAGGCCCATTCGATCATACAAGCCTGTGGAGATCATACAAGCCTGTGGACACTCATCATTGGTGTCTTCCAGTAATATTGCTTAATGGTTAGCTCCATTCAATTACACACGCCTATTGTAAATGTGTGTGTCTTGTAAAGCACACTGCTACCCGGAGGCGTCCTGGCGCTATAGACCGCTGGGGAACCCGTCCTGGCTTTCCCTGTGAGATGTTCCCTCCTGGCTATCTTCAAGGTGAAACCAGGCATCCCGGCGTTTGTGGGGGGCCGTTGTGGAGATGAGGCAAGCTAATGCCCAGAGTTGCCGAGTGTGATCCCTGGTTAGAGCAGGCACCGAGGCGAAAATTATCGAGTCCGCTGACCCTGGTTCACGACCCTGCCGCGTCTGGGATTGAACCCTGGTCCCGGGCCGTCCTCTGCTTCCGGGTCTGCCGCCTCTAACCAGTGAGCCACACCACTCCACTCCACACTCCACACTATTGACATTCTTGTTAGAAGAGTCCCATCGTCATTGGTTTCTTCTAGTTTGACACATAGTTCCACTGGATCATACAAGCCTGTAGAGAAGAACCGCCACTTCTCGTTGGCCTCTTTTAGCAACATTGCTTGAAGTACAGCTCTAGTGGATGATGCTTTCAGTAGAGATGTGTCCCACTCAGCATTATTCTCTTCTAGGAACAATGCTAGCAGGATAGTGCTTTCGCCTATGAAAACCCTCCAGCACCCAGTGGCCCCAGAGTCAGCTCTCCTTCCTGCGGCTTGTACCACTGCTGTTCCCTTCCTGCTGCACTGCTCTGGGTCCATTGCTGAGGGAGATTGAGAGCAATGGAAGTCAATTAGGCCATTACTCTTACATTTATAGAAATTACAAATTACTTATCAATGCTGGATAATACATTAGGAAGGCTATTAATGGGAGTTCGTGGAAAAGGACAGTTTCCACTTTAACCCTGCACTGTGGGAGGCATGCTGAAAACAGAGCAGTTTTGCCTGAAAAGAAGAGCTTCTCGGTAAGTGCCAGTAAAAAGGTGTGTGTTATTTCTCACTCTAGATACTGCCAGAAGGCGTAATGGTGCTTTAGAGCTGGTATTACATCAAAGAAAAGGCGTAATGCATCTTTAAAAGCTAAACTTCATCTTCTTTACTTTTATCAAATTCTCAATAAATTTTTCATGACAGTTTATTTAACAAAGTGTCAGTGAAGCTGCAGAGATGATTGATGTGGCCCGGCCGGATCAACATGAAATGTTTGTGAATGTCAGCAAAATGGAGCCATACAGAAGCAGCAAGTTTGCCGTTGTTCTAATCGAGCAAAACAAACAGCAACACGTTGGACGTACTCTTTGCTCTATTTGATGCATTTACGCATTTATGGTCGAACTATTAAAGGATTTCCTCTTGAAGGTAACATCTTCCCGAGGGTCACATTTGCTCTAGCCTGGCCCTCGGTGCCATTTCAGAGAGCAAACATTTTTCTTAGCACCTCTTAAATCACAGGCTAGATTTCCAATCCTTACAATAGGTATAATGGTTTCAATAAGCACTAATTGAATATCGAGCCAACACATTACAGATCAAACAAGACAGTGGAACAGCCACAAATATAGACACATTGAAGCAGTCTTCTTATGTGTGCTCATATGTGTCTATGCCATTATAATCTCAAGCTTAAACTGACAAAGAAATAACTAGGTAGGGCCATACTGTATCCCATTAGCAGCCATGTCTGTGCAATATATTTTTAGAATAAACATAGCTATGTTCAGTTTCATACCATAGTTTTGCACAATCGAAGAGGGAAAATAGCAAAACTGCATAGACGTTGTTCTATTATGTTGCAGCAGAACCTTTTTTTCTCTTTCAATTCTGGACCGAAAAATGATTTTCCAACTTTGTCACTTTACTCATATTCTATACTTCACACGCATAGGCATTGGTCCTCCGATGGACCTTGCTTCGTCGCAGTGAGCGGTGAGAAATCAGAGTTCGAACTGTTGACCACCTAATGAGGACCGATATTTAGTAGCCAACTTACAAATTAGTGATCACATTTATATACACTACTTCAGAACTATGCTACAGACATAGAATATTGTAATTAAAAGATCAAATCTCGTAAAGAAGTTCAATCTAACAAGAATCATGCATACCAGAAGCTCTTTTGTGGCTATTAAAGAACAAGAGCAAAATAACTTGATGTTCTGAAAATGATCTATTACTCTATCATGCATTACAAATCAGAAAATTAAAAGGTCTGTTTCCATGGAAAGAGCATTAGGAAACATACAATAAAAGACTCAGACAAATGTTAGATCAGTTTATTATTATATTAAAGTTCCAAATCAATGCACAAAAGTAACATTTAAAGCAGTTCAGTCATGACTCTTACAGCACACAGTATAAAACCACACATATAGTCAAAGTAAATCTATTGTGGTATATAAGAATCCATGAAGAGATTAGAGTTTCCTACTACCTGTAAAGGTGAGAGGATATTTCAGAAGAGTTCTTTTAGCATGGAAAAAGGGATCAGATTTGAGTCCAATAAGGAAATGTCCTTTGGCATGGGCAAGGAGAATGGAGCTATAATCAGGAAAGTTCAATTCTGGTCTCTCACCAGACAGCTCTAAATAGTCCAGCAGGCAAGTCCACCAGCAAAAGGAAAAAGGCAAGGCGCATGAAAAGTCCAATGCTATGGTGGGTAGGTAAGAAACTGAGAGAGAGATTCCAATAATAATCCCCCCTCCTTGGGAGGCCCCTTTTATACCCCAGAAAGTTCATTTAGGACATCAATTGTCACCACATGATGGTCAGATCATCATAGACCATTCGTCTTCTCATCAGGTACAAAATTGATACTCCAACATATTTTCCCATGTTGCTCATGAGAAAAGACTTGCCTTTCCTGCCTCGTAGGATAGTTGACAAAGGGCCTATTTACTTTGTTGCTTCCTATGTATTAGGTCGAAGGGTCAAGTTCCCATCTATTCACTCACAATGAAGTACTGAAAAAGTGTCTATTTATTTTAGAATGTTGCGTAAAAAAGAACAGCTAAAGCAACATTTGAGGAAACGTAAAAAATAAATTCATAATCAAGTTGAAGAATAATGAAACGAATCAAGCATATCATATAAAGAAATAATTGTAACATGTGTCAGTGATTATTGCATAGAAATATCCCACTCCAAATATGGCTACCACGATTTTAAAAGCACAGGCATGTAAACTATTTTAAAAAATCATTATAATAAAATCATTTTAGGAAATCTAACACTCTAATAAGGTAAAGCATTTATACTGAAAAGTTTAGTCATATAAAATGGAGCATGAATACATAGCCTCTCTATGTGCTTTCATTAGCAAATAAAACATTGGTGCTAAGTCTCATCATTAATATTTGCACACGTATATGGAATACTCATTTTTTTATGGATATTCTGCTTCATATTAATAATTTGTGTTATTTTGTATCATAGAAAGCTTTCTCACCAATAATCTTTCATAACAACCTTGTTAAAATATGAAGTATTCAGTAACCACCAAACTGCAAACGGTCCAAAACTGCACGGCCCTACTACTGTTGGGAATACCAAATTGCATCACAGCCAAATCTGCCCTTCGCTTAGTTCACTGGCTGCCAGTGAAAGAAAGAGTTAGCTTTAAAGCCCTCTGTGTCGTCCACAAGTTCCTGCAGGGGAATGGCCTCCATTAATGTCGACTGTGATCCGCCCCTACAAAGCGAATAGGAAACTTCGTTGAAGTCCCTGGAATTAAGAGGGCCAGAAGCGGTAGCCGTCTTTTCTCCCTCAACGCAGCCAAACTCTGGAATGTACTGCCGCTACATCTCCGCAGGGAACACAGCCACCTTGTCTTCTGAAAACAACTGAAAACACTTTGTTTCCCTAAATCTACCGGTCTCTGATTACTAGTCATGCTCAGCGCTGGGAGGCCTCTGGGTAGCCATGCGCTATATAAATGTAAATGTACAGGAATTTATATAGCGCAAATCACCGAGCGGTTTCTAAGCGCTTGCTTAGGGAACCCGTCCTGGTATTCCCCTGTGAGATAACCCCGGCAAGGTATCTGCAAGGTGAAAGCCAGGCATCCCGCCGCGAGGGGCCGTTGTGGAGATTAAGCAAGCTATTGCTCAGAGTCGCAGAGTGTGAACCTGTGAATCGAGTAGGCACCGGAGCGAGAATTGTCGAGTCCATGGACATTTTAGGACTCAAGACCCCGACGAGCCAGGAATTGAACCCTGGTCCCGGGCTGACCTCTGTTTCCAGGTCTGCCTCCTCTAACCAGTGAGCCACACTTCTCCTATACAAGTGTCCTTTTCATTTCATTTTCATTCAAGAAGCATGTTATATTCTTTATTTGCAAAAAACTTTTTTGTACAAATCCAAGCATACATTTATCGTGCTGGTACTTAAATTTTTCTCAATTTGTGTTTTTTTCTAAACTTGTGCAAAATGCACCTTAGAGTTTCATTGTCAAAATCGCTCCATGTAAAGAATGATTAGCTTTTACGCTGCATCACTTACATGAGATTATGTATCATAAATCTACGAGTTGCCATCGCTGAGTGCTGAGGGTGCACAGCATAAGAAGGTGAGACACACAGTCTTCATAAGATGCGTCCTAGGAAAGAAAACAAAAGGGATTGGATGTAATTCCCTTCAAGTGGAGTCCTAATTGTGTGAAATGATGTAAAGGTGAATTTAAAATGTCAGTCTTGGGCATCTGAATGCTATGTTATCCACATTGGCTGACCTATGTTAGATCTATCGGAATAACTATAATATGACCTTAAAAAGTGGGCAAAGCTCTATCTATTTCAATGGTTGGTTGACTGCATATCCTGTAAAGGTTCGTAAGCCTTGCGCTGGATTCGAAATTTATTTTGTGCACTTATATCCATCTTAGGTGTATAGAAAAGTCCTTTGCAAACAGCAGATCCTGAGCCACGAGATTGGCTCTGCAGACTTTTACACAGGCTGTTGAAGCTTACTACCAAAGAAATAATTGTGGGCCGGAATGTGGTTGTGTCAGCAGCAGAGCTTTGGCTATTTGTAATGTAGAAATTACTATCAAACTCATACCTTTGTGGAAATTCATATGTCTTCCAAAGTGTTTATTCATACCACACTGGATGTATTCATATCTATTCATAACTATATACATTTTTGCTGTGCGCATTCCAGTAGAGTGTCCCCAGAAGGGGTGTGTGCAGGGAAATTGACAACTTGTGTATATTTCTTTGCCTTCTTCTAGAGGTTTTTGTACAATCTCAAAAAGTAGCAAATATCCTCAAATTGTTGGAGTACACCGAAAATGAGGATACTTCTGACTCAATAGTACAATGATTGTGAATGGACCTCAGTGTCATTATTGGGGTAGCCTGCTGTTTTAAGACATAACTCACTCTCTAAGTTCTCAGATATTCTTTGAGGTCATATCCAAGTCCTGATGCACAGGACACTGCCAAACAGACAGTAGGACATTCATAACTGGAGGTTTATACCTCCATTTTGGATACATTTCTGACTGGACTGGAATTCATAAAGAATACTCTTGGAAAACTGTACTGACATTGATTACTACACAAACTCACTTGAGCAAACATTTATGCATGCGTAAATTAAATTAAAAAATACCTTTTCCTTTTCAAATAGTATTTTTATATTTGTAGAATTAGAAAAGATTTTCCGAGTTGTGAAAACGCTTCTCCTACAACTCAACCAACGCTATGTAGGGGGGTGCTGATTCCCCCATACCAGGAGAGGAGGCAAACATACTTGCTAAGGCCGTTGATAAGAGTACATTTCAGACGGTCTAGAGGGTGGGGAATTGGTTGCTCTAAGCCTGTGAATGCCCACATACTCAGATGTTTGAGGGTCTCCAACTATTTAGGCAGGTGTCCTCCCACCCCCTGGGATGTATGTCGTTACTACGCATGCTTTTACAACACCTGCCTTTACCACGCAACTTTTACAACGCAAGTCGTCACAACGACTTGCGTTGGGGGGCGCTGGATAGGGAATAGTTTAATTTACTATTCCAACTCCATTCCCCATGGATAGTAGGGAAGGTTTTGGATAGTAAATTAAACCATTCCCTATCCTATAGCGCCCCCCAGCGCAAGTCGTTGCAACGACTTGCGTTGTAAAAGTTGCGTGGTAAAGGTAGTGCGTGGTAAAAGTTGAGTTGTAAACGCTGTCCTAACCCCCACCCGGACCCCCCCCCCCCCCCCCGGGAATGGCTATAACATGTATCAATATCTAAAGTAACTTAGTCATGTTATTGCACACATGCATGAGAAAAGTCTTTCTTAGGTCAGGCATCAGCCAAGCGATTTTATTTTAAATAAAACAATTTATACTACACATACCTACTTGCAGGTGTTCTCATCCAGCCTTCTTCATCCATTGGTCTGCTGTAGTGTCATTCACATTTTGCATCTTCCCACCTCAGCATACAGTATGGGGTACATGGTCAGTCCACTTCAGTCATTGACTTACCTACCTGCGAGTGACCACATTCTGCTCTTGCACAATGTGCACTTCCACACAATTAGTAGTCCCCTTCAGTGCTGAGGACAGCTGGTGAAATGTGTGCTTTACAATAATAATATATATTTTGGCTCCAGACAATGCTTATTTTGCTTAGGCAAGAAACTTGCAGCTCCCCTCACGCTGCTACTGAGCAGCTCGTTAGTCGTGTGTCTTCATACAAATCTTTTTTTTTTTATTATTTAAACAAGCATTGCCAATGGCAAAACGTCAGCAGCCAACCCCAGACCTACTGGAATTGCTAGGACTTGGCATTTTGTTTCTGCCATGGTTTACTTGTACTTCTAAAAAGAAACATTCTAAAGTGAAGCAGGTTTAAGACTTGATAGTCTGGTTTTACCTTTGAAAGCCCACATACACATATGTTCTTGGTACTGTACTGAATTAGGAATAATACATTCCAAAGTGCACGTACGCGCACCACACAACCTCCCTTCAGACCTTTATGGAGGTATTTCACCACAGAAACAAGTCACACGGAACACATGTATTACTTTTTCCTGTAAAGCAAGGTTTCAGTGTCCATTTTAAAAGCCCTCTTTCTGAAATATTGAGTTTGACTTTGAAGCTTACAATTCTGGCATCTATGTCTGTATGTCTCTTAAGGGTTGGCCCACATATACCACACAATTGGTTTCCAGAAAATGGGTGTTGTTCGGCTGCATCAGTAACGCACCTGAATTTTTCAAAAAGTATTCATATGATGTGAATGTATACAACATTGTGAATGTATTAATCTGAAAATGATTTGTCTAGACTAAACCCTAAATTGAGTAATAAAATGACATTCGCATACAACCTCACATGGGTGCAAATGCCTGAATTTTATTCATTCACAATAGTTCCCCCAGGAGTACTGTTGGAAGCCTGTCACATTGACAAGTTACTTGGACAACTCCTGATCTTTTTGTTTGTATTTCTACCTGTAATCATGTGGGATTTCCATAGGAGCATTTGTACATAATGTACAGTTGTGCATTTGAGTGTATCCACGCTTCTGCAAAGGCACATTTTTTTTCTCATATTCTTTTTTTGTATTGCAGTAGAAACACTGTCTCCATTACATTTCTAACAATTTGAGGGTGGGCCCTTTTCCATTCTCAACCTCGAATCAAATTTACTACTGCTCTGTGCAGGAGTAAAAGCTTGCAGTTTCCAGGGAGAGAATGTATTTGTCAATTCCCATGAGAGTTTTCTGGTGATAGCAAATTTTTCAACCACGCCTCCCTGGAATCCCTCTCCCACCTCCAGAATGGGATTTATAAGTGTGTAACATTACAGCATTTTGGGGTAATATTGCACCTGGGTAAATCCCTCTACGAATGCACATTCAGTTTCTGTGTGTAGCAAAATTGGTTTTACGCTTGCAAACCAAGCCATTTGCTCATTTGTGCCACTCGCAGTGCTTAATTTGTGCCAGTGGTTTCTGGTGCCCAGCACCGACACCTATTTGTCAACACCGGCACTATGGCAGTCAGCAACATGGCGGCGTTGTTAGCCTAATTTAGAGATGAGCTCAACAACAGCTGTTTATTAATTCATTACACATTAAAAATGGCTAATAGCTGTAGCCCAGACCATTCTTTTGGCTTTGGGGACCTGGAATAGTGCTAATTGTCACCCTTGTAGGGGTGTGATGGTTAGTAGTTGTTGGTTATGTCACTGGCAGTGCTCGTACAGGCAATGATTGGTGCAAGCTGCAGTGGCCTCTTGAGGAGGGCCCTGGCACGTATTTATTTACAAATTAAGCACTGGCCACACATGAAAATACCATCAGATTATGAGAGTTTTCTAAATCACTTAATTAAGCCGTTGAACCAGAACACTGATGCCTAGTTAGTTAATGTGCAGGTTATAGCTGGCTGGTTCCTGACTGAGAAGAGCAGGAGTTCTTGCTGACCTTTCCAGTACACAGAAGTAATCTTGACAATCAAATGAACAGTCCTTGAATAAACAGCACGGCTATTGAGCACTCTCGATGCAACATCAAACATTCATTGTTTTCCTATCCCATTTCTTGTTTTTGTGGCAGATTTATTAAAGCTAATATAAAGATATTGCCTTTCTGCATGTGTATTGTATGCAGGCATAAATCAACTTAGCTACTGCGCACTCTGTTATTGGAGGATGCAGGCTTGCCGCGTGCTTTGCTCGGCTTCGAAGCCCGCTCACTTCCCTACTGAGTTACGTAGTCTCATCACAAAGGGATGTTAGGCTTTGTTGCCGCCTCATCGGGTATGAGCTCCTTAACGTAGACAAGCCAAAGCCGATAGGTCCATCAACGTCAATTCACCAAAATGCCAGGGGTAGAGGAGGTGACATCAAATTTCTTTTCCTTTGTACTCTCACACACGAATGCATGCTTACCAGGGCACAAGCCCTAAAAAAAGAATTGGGGGGACGCTGTCACCGGAAGTGACGTCACAACAGGAAGTGATGTCACGAAAGGTGGCTTGCACCATCTGGCTCATTGCCTCCCCTCGCTCACCCCTTAGATGCGATTGCATCTGAGAAGTCAGCGCGTGAGCAGCGTGCTGTGAGGTCTGATCTTGTCCCAGAGAGGCCAAAGAGTGAAGTTCAGCGGTATGGCAGGGGGGACGGCGTCCACCCTGTAAAATAAAGTGGGGGGACGCCGTCCACCCGCGTGGTACCCTGACTCGAGCCCTGATGCTTACACATACACACACATTCACATGTGCCCACGCTCTCTCTAACTTACACGCGCTCTCAACCATAAGCATGCACAAAATATTTGAAAGCATTTTTTAATTACCTTAGGCCAGTCATAGTCCAGCTAATTCTAATACATTCTTTATTACTGTGATAGTAAATATTATTCACTATTACTGTAATAAAAGAATTGACAGAAAACGAAGAAAGTGGAGCTGCAACCGACGTCCATAAGGATGAGCTGCCCTTGTATTCTTGGCACTGATGTTGCCACTTCTGAGGCCAGGGCTTACACAGACTGTGCCCGGAGTAGCAAAGGGCAAGGCAGGTTTCACAACTGCGACCCCTGGAGATCCCTAAATGACGTCCGTAAATAGGTCGCACCTTTTTTTGACTAACTGGCTTTGCCAATTCTTTTTACAGATTCTGAGCAACAACGAAAACTAAAGGCACAATAGTGCAAGTACGTGCTTACATGCCATGTTGCTGCTGGTGGCTTCGTCATTCCATAGGTGCTCGTATGAATGATAATGTATGTGTGTACATGTGCTACTAACCATGCCCTCACCCATGGAATGACATGGATGCCATTATGGTGGACACCACACGAAGCAGTGAATTAAAAAATACATTTGCAGCTGCATGAATGCACTTTTATAGAAGTGGAGCATCCTGGCAGCAAATGTCAGCTGCTGAGCCCTCTAAACTAATTAAAAACATTTTGCTTTAAGGACCCGGAGGGGTGGCGGAACAACGGAGGAATGGGTGGTGGGAAGCAATGGCAAATGGGTTGGGGGAGCAACAGATGAGCTTGAAGCCGGGGAGGTGAATGAATTAAAAAAATGTAAAAGCTTGAAAAAAGCTTGGAAGGAGGAAACAATGGACACGGTATGAGGGAGGAGGGAGTAACATAGAAAGAATATAGTGGTGTCCAACTACAGAAAACAAGAACATGAAAAACAGTACATGATGGAGAGAGCATTTGGAAGGAAGGGGGAACAACAAGGAGTGCACATAGGTAGGCTCTTCGAAATAGGAGACCAACTCACAAGAGAGAGAGCAAGAAAACACATGCACTCTCATAGAATGCTTAAAGAAAAAGGAAAATAGTAGTATCCTAAATGTGAAAAGTGGAAGATACAGTCAGCTCATCAAAAGAACGGTAACAAAACTATGCTCCAGGGGAGGGACAAACACAGGAAGTAAGGCAAACCAGTGAATAAGAAGCATGCAAATGAAAGTGACAATAAAATCAACCAATGGTTATCATTGGGAAGAGTTTAAGCTCTCTGTAAGTTTTTGGTTTGGTCCACAAGAGGTCTTTAATAAAAAGCTGCCTGTATGCGAGTCTTAAAAAAAGAGGTAGGCTTCGGGCAAGTTTGGAAGAATCTTCATGATGCATGCTTACCAATCTGTTGCTACTTCCAGAAATCCATCCAATAAGTTTCATCAAAGAGTATCATTGGCAGATATTTTTTGAGAGTATGGGTGGTAAACAAATGGCAGCAACTCATTGATAGTGGAGTGGATGCTCAGTTTGCATCCCAGCAATGGGTGATAGAGGGGTGGCTCCGCCCATCCAAAGGTAGATCTACAGCCTTTTACACTGGCCTCGTCTGAGCCAGACGTGTTCTCGCTATAAACAGTTGTATTTAACTGTTCCACAATCGATGTCTTTCTTGAAGGTTGTGGGATAATCTCCTTAACAGCAATTCTGTCTACAATTCGCCATAAGACGTTAGGACTTCTCTCTGGGTGCCCCAAATGGATCCTCAAAAACTCCATGGTTCTCCAATAGTACCAGTAACTCCGCGGGTGTGGTGTTATTGGGATTATGCGTGGAGTGTTGAGATTCCACTGAAAAATTATGAATTACTATGGGATTCAGTAATACCTTGCCTGAATCAACTTGTATTTCCTCTGGAGTTTCACACCGCAGTTTCAGCTGCTTTCAGCAGCCAGCGCCTACAAATGAAACTTTAAAACGTATAAATCCAATGGGGTCATTAACACCTACCACCATCCTCGAGAGCCACTCATAATGAAAGCCTTAGCAGCATTATAGTATCTGTGCTAAATACCCTGGCAGCTCCCTAGAATGACTGTGAAATTGATTATCCTTTGCTGCTCGCCTCTACTCTAGCTTTTTAAGTGGGTATTTGGTGCCACAGTCAAGTGGCATGATCAACTTACATTTTTGGGGAGTTGCTCTCTTCACCCTCTTTATGTATTAGAAAGAAGTTATCCTTTCTGTCAAGAGAATCAAAAATAATCTCAACATTTTTATGGCTGGCACCACATAAAGAAAAAGTCTTCTAGAATATTACATTTAAAATCGCAATTTCAATTGGTATAGAGGTTCTGGAACATTACTCCTTTAAATGTATAACTCTATTATTTATATATTTGCATTTAAAACAATATTCACCTGGTTCAGGTAAGGAAGAGCTATAAAACTATTTAACTAAATACATTTTCAAGTGTCTTTTCCAGTTGTCCCTAACTATATACATGTTACTGTTATGGTTACTGTATATACAAACTATTAGCGCCTATTGTCTTTTATGGTAATTTCATTTTAATAACAAATGTTGCTATGACCAATTTAGTGTTAAGCAGTATATCGACCACAGAAGCATGAAGGGATGAGCAGCTTTTTCTACATTAAAATTTATGACACATAGGTCATAAACAGCTGTCATCATCCAGCACTTAATGCACTGAGCCATCTTGCTTGCTTTAAATGTTCAAAGCTGTATTTTGTACTCAGTTCCTTGAAAAATAGACTACAAAATATTTTAGTTCAGTGGTAGACACATAAAGTGACACTGAGTACAAATGCACCAGCAGTGAGAACGTGAAAGAGATATAAACGCTCCATTAAGAAACATCAGAAATGGATAATGTACTAAGACCAACTGGGATACAAGTTTTAATTAAGAAATGAACTAATAAGAGGTCTTGTCTTGGGATGGCTAGGCTGTTATAATGTGAGTTATACAGGTCTACAGAAGAATTTGTCCAAAAGATTGTAAAATCAAGCAGACCAAATGTGCCCACACACAGGTAAATTTGAGAAAAGTACTCTAAAAGCAGTGGCAGCTGGCATGGATTGGAGGTGGGAGGGCAGAGGGCGGAGGGTGGGGAAGGTGGTAAACAGGGCTCGAGTCGGGGTACCACGCGGGTGGACGGCGTGCCCCCACTTATTTTAATGGGAGCTCGATAACTATGAACTGCAACTGAGTGCAAGCCACCTTTCGTGACGTCACTTCCTGTTGTGACGTCAGCGTCCCCCCACTTCTTTTTTAGGACTTGTGCCCTGGTGGTAAAGTAAAAAAACAATTTAACTTACCATACCTCTTTGCAGCTCCTGGTCGTCCCTTGTCGTCCTCCCTCTGCTCCGCAGGAACCAGGAAGCATGCCCAGTCTCCCCTGACCAATCACAACACTGCAGTACAGCGTTTTGATTGGTAAGCACCCAAGTGGCTGGACAAACCTACATGCAAATGTGTGTTTTGGTTAACCTGAGACGGCTGGCCAAACACCCATGCGTACTTGGGAAGTGCCCAATCCCTCCCATGCACCGGCCCTGCATTTACAAGCTGGCTCAGAGCCGGCAAACGATAAATAAAACGATGCTAGAGCATCTTTTTATGTTTCGTTTGCTGGCTCTGCGCCAGGCTGTGGTCGACGCTCATCCGCCAATGCGGAGAAGCCGCCACTGTGTTTATTGTTGACTGTTGTGTGCTGACCCATTTTATTTAATATTTTAGTGTTTTAAAATTACCTCAAGATAACAATATTTGCTAAATAGAACTGCTTAAAAAGTCATGAGATACATAAATTGGTGCTGCTGGCACCACCAGAGCACCTGTATAGTTTCTTGCGATGCCACCCATGCTGGCAGGTCATGGAATTAGCTCATGCTGATTTGCTGCTCATAACGCCCGACTTTCTAATAATGACGTTATTACCAGGGCTCGAGTCTGGGTACCACGCGGGTGGACGGCGTCCCCCCACTTATTATACCAGGAGCTCGATTACTGGAGCAAATGGAGCCACACATTCACTCTTTGGCCTCTCTGGGGCGAGATCGGAGCTTATTCAGAACGCTGCTCAAGCGCTGGCTTCTCTGATGCAACCGCATCTAATAGGTGAGCGAGGGGAGGCAATGAGTCTGATGGTGCAAGCCACCTTTCGTGATGTCACTTCCTGTCGTGACATCAGCATCCCCCCACTTCTTATTTTAGGACTTGTGCCCTGGTTATTACACTCCATATCTCAGCGCTGTTCCTGACCTGTGAGCCTTAAGGTCCTCGCTCGGAGAAAGTAAAGTCCTGCTCCTGGATTAAGCGACAACATTCTAACAAGTGTGTGAATCTTGTCCCCTCTGCGCTCTCGTTCGCCGCCAATGCAGCAACTTCAGCCCTTGGGTGGTTTTTTTTTAATCACTAACGCGTAGAAATAGATTTTAGATTAACTTTGAAAATGATACATAATTAATAACCAGTAAATTAAGTAACCATTAGAGGCAATTACAGCAATACATTTTCATTTCCTAAACACTATTTATTCATTGAGTGGATTTTGCACTTGTGTTCCGAACTGGGGGTTGGGGGAAGGGGAGGGGCGATGCAAGGAGTGAATAGGATGGGGGAGGGGCTAACAAAGACTGTTCCCGCCCCCTTCACCGCACAGACTTGCGGCGCAGGAAGCAGCCAATTAAACATGGGAGATTCCAACGTTAATGTGGTTCTTTATAAATCAAATCCTTTGTGACTTAGCTGCATTTTTTCACAAACATGAAAGAAATGTCACCCTTCCGATACAGACGAGTGAGTTCTAAGTTTAGAAGCGATGTTAAACATTAATTACAATTAACTAGTGATTGAATGCAGTGGGGCTGGTCTGGTGAGGCCCCTGGAATGCGAAGCACCATGGCCGGAGCAGTCGTGTTGGTGCAATCATTTGCGCGGGAAGGAGAGGGAAGCAGGAGGGCCCCGCTCATCCTTTGTTATTAGTTGGGAACAACCTCGAAGTCAATATTTCATTGCTAAACACGTTTGGAGCATTGATTGTAAGCAAGAATTGACTAGAGGCACGAGTAGAACACAGACAAACTAACTAGCATTGCACTGCAGCATTTATATAGTGCTTCCAACCCTTGTCATAGCAGCAAAGCGCTTTGACAGTGATTGGTTAACTCGTGCAAATAGAAGCTTTTCTACTTTTCTAATGTGGAAGCCAGGGCTAACTTTAAACCAGATTTGGGTTAATCTGTTGCTTGTTCTACGAGCAGCAAACATGGACCAAGACACATTTCTTCCCATTTTTGTCAGGAGCAAAACATTTTCTAATAAGGCTCTGACTTTTTTTTCTTCAGAAGTTAATAGAATGACATAAAGTTGACTCAGTGTAATGTTGAGTCAATGTAAATACAGGAAAGATGCTTCTATTTGCATTTAATTTCTACCAGTTTACTCAGCGGCAGCCGCTGTTTACTGGGGGTGACGGTCCGGGGGGGATGGGCAGGGCTGTAAATGAAAAAAAAACCACCAAAAAAACCACTTACCTTCAGGCCAGGCACCCAACCAGCAGCCGCCTCTCGCTCCGCTCGCCGCCGCCTCTAGCTCCTGTAAGCAGGATCAGGAAGCTCCTAGGCTCCGGACTCCCCTAGTTAATCACAATGCTGCAATGCAGTGCTGTGATTGGTCTGAGCACCGTGGATCAGCGCTCAGGCAGGGAATGAGAACCTGGGACATGTTCTGCACCTAGGCTGTAATGCAGCCTGGATGCCGAACATGCAAAGTGCGCATGGCGGTTTGGCCAGCCTGAGAGGGCTGGTCAAATCATCACTGCGCACCTGGGAGTGGGCAAACCACTCCTCCCCTGCCCTGGCAGTCCAGCCCGCCTTGACCGCACCAGGAAAGAAAAACTAAAATTATAATAACACTAGTTATTATCATGTTGGTTTTCTTTAACTGCTCACAGAGTAGTGGGGCTGTGGAGGAGCCGCCACTGAGTTACTTCTCACCTGTGCTCGGCTGGAGAAGTTGGAATCACTTGAGGGCTACTATAGCTAATTAGATCAAGCCTACTAGACATGTGCCTGCCCCTCCCGTGCATCATTGTCTTATTTCTTGGGCACTCCAATTGCTCACTTATAGGCAGCGACTTTTTTTCTTTTGACTTAAGTACTCCACAAGAGTGCATGCTTTTTCTCAGTAGTCTTCCTTATGTACTTCTCTTGACCCCCCCCCCCCCCCAGTGTGTTGTGCTCTTTGACTGTGCGCTTCTCCCTGAGTCCTTTCTCTCTCTCTCTTCTTGTTTACTCCCATGTGTTCCACATTGCTCTCTGGCTCATTGCTTTTCATATCCACCCCCACCCATCATGTTGCTTCCTCCCCACCCCTAGTTGCTTTCCCCTACTGAAGTACTCCGAGTTACTTCCCCCACCCATGCCCTCCTTTTTTTTCTCTCGCCCACCTCTTCCATCCCTCTGCCACCCCACTGCCGCGTTGCTCCCTCCCACCTAAGCACTTCATGTTACTCACCCCTCACCAGCAGTTTAATCCCAAAATATAGCTTTCATCATTTTGTAGGTGGACGCATGTGTAGTGCGCATGCCTAGAAAATTAAACCACTGCTGCATCATAGCACTTTTTTTGTTAAATGCATTGCCTTTAGCTATGCTGTGCAACATCGGAATGATGTAAAGCTTGGCTAAAAAAGCATTGGCAAATCAAAAAGATGCCAAAGGTGAGACCTACTGGCTTTACCAGTGCTTGTGTTTCATTCCACAGATCTGTCATTTTTGTACACATCACGTGATGACTTATCATCCAAGATATCAAAAGTCTAGGTGCACTGCTGTATTTTTATCCATTTCTACTCTTCATGGTACACAATTCCACTATTTGAACAGTACAAGGAACTTTATGCGTTGGAGAAAAGGGCATAGCACAGTCTGCGTCTAATATAGACACGAAGCTCAGCCGCTAACTAAAATATTCATCTTCATCTGACAGTTTTTGCTGTAAAGAATCCATCATGCTCTGGTGACACTTTTTGGTGTCTGTGCTGGGGGCTTTGTGCATGTGAAAGGAAGAGCAGACATATGGAATGGCCTTCTCCAAGGCACCGGTGGGTACAGTTGGTGTGTCTCAGTGCGCCTGTTGGCACTGTTGGCAGCTCAGCTCCCTGGGAAAGGCATTGCTTTCAAACATGAGTAATTGATGAATTGTATGTAATATGCAAATTTGAATGCATAAATCTCCTGAATGACAGCTTAATTTATGTGAGCCTTTAAGAATGTGGGATTAGATTTTAATTAAATATCTTCAAAGGCACCCTGACTTGTTAAGTTTTTTTGGCTGCTGTCTTTGTGTATATGTGTGTGTGTGTGAGAGAGAGAGGGGGGAAGGCAGAGATTGTGAGGGAGAGAAAAGGTGTGGAGGTAGGAATGATTTTGCACTCATAATTAAGACATTGTATGCATAATTGTCGCCCTTAGCAATGATGTAAGAAATGGTGTATTGAAGAATGCTTATTTTGCGACTGGAGACCGTATTTCAGATTCCATATTGCATAAAAAGAGTCTCTCGCCATATATGAGAGTGTACTTATTTTAAAAACACAGTTGAAGGAATATAAGCTCATCGTTTTATACACGCAAGGGTTGTGCTGGGCTATGTAAGTCTGTCAGAGAGCTGTCTATGTGACGGAATAGCCAAGTATAGGATCTTGACTCTTGAGAAAAGTTCTACCCCACTACATTTCCTTTTCAGTTCGTTTCCATCCCTTGAACAATTGAATGGACTCCTGTTTGTGTTTTTTTGATCATTTAGAGATCTAATAAAAAATATAGTTATTTTTGCATCTTGTTGAAATCATGGTTTATCTCAATTACCAGATGCCAATCTCGTTTTCTGTAAATACTCCTCCTATTACATATATTTTCATGAGTTTATAAGATACATTATCCCCTTGCCTGATCAATCTTGACCCACAATCTAGGTTTTGCAGCCAAAGAAAGGGCTGCACTTAGAGCTTTTTTACAAATATTTTCATTTCAACACAAGCCTCTCTTGCAAAATTATCAAAATTAATTTTCAAGATATGCTGTTAGAATTCATGACATACATTTCAGACATGACTGTGAATATAAAGTAACAGAGATGTTACTGTCTCATTAAGTGCATACATTAATTAACACTTACCTCTAAGCTCTGTCATATATCTAGTACTAATATATACATTTACAGATGAGATGTGTTCAGTGTTAGCTTTCAAAGTTCTCAAAGTGACCCCATGCAGTCCATGTCTTATCATGAACATCCATAGGCATGTGTGATGGATAATTCCATCATGAGTAGTGGCATGAGCCTGAAACCTATTTAAAGTAACTACAATGTAATTTTCAGAGTATTTGGGTCCATAGGGCGCAATACAAATGAAGTAACCATCCACTTGCCTGCTTATATTGTGTACCTGCTAGATATGACAATGTTGCATACTCAAAATCTGCAAACAATACATGGTGAACTTTTCATCATCAGAAGCCATAGAATGAGGCTCACAATAGCTGCCATTGTGCATTTAATCTCCAGAGACAGTGCTTCCAAAGCCAGCCTCCACTTCCTGGTCTTCTCTACTTATGCATGGAGAATAGGAGGCGTGCAAGAGCCAGTTTAATTCAGCAGATTCCTCCCTTAAACAGACATTGGTAAACTGACTTTGATGGTGTGAACACCACACATTTATATCAAGTTGACTTGCATCAATTAGTGTTATGGAGTATTTGTTTGTTTCAGCATGGACAGGAGAACCCATTAGTCTTCTATGTAGGTAGAGGTCAAAAGTCTAAGCTTAGAATGGTGAAGTGGCTTGTCAAAAGCTGGAGATGGTCATGAAGATAATATATCTGGCTTTATGGGGGTTCTTTTCCTTTTCTTGCTAGAATTGGGATAGGAATTTTCTGTGACTGACCTACATAGATGGCCCAGTGCATCTCAACTAAAGGTCTCAGTTGGGCCCAGTGGTGGCTACTCCGCTAAGGCAGAGGAGCGTTGCCCCAATGCTTCGTAGCAGTGTAAATAAAGGAAAAACAAATTAATAACTCAATGTTATTATCATTTAATTTTTTTCTGCTGCTGCAGCTTTCCGGGCGTGGTGCGGCGTGGCTGCTCTGCTGGCAGAGGAGCAGGGGGAGGAGTGGTAGGCACTCTGTAAGTGCGCATGAATGTTTGGCCGGACGTCTTGGGCCAGCCAAACATTCATGCTCACTTTGAATGATCTCCACCCAGGCTGCATTACAGCCTGGGGGAGAACATGCCCAGGCCCCATTCCCCGCCTGAGTGGCGAACCACGGCACTCAGACCAATGGCAATGCTGCATTGCAGCATTGTGATTGGCTTAGGGCAGCCTGGGTGCTTTCTGTTCCGGCCGGAGTGAAGGAACGAGGAGGAGACACGCGGAGAGGAGGTAAGTAAAATCTTCTTTTTATTTGCCCCTTTTGCTGCCCGCACCGCCAACCCCAATCCTTGCCAGCCACCACTTTTTGGGCCATCTGTGAATGCTCACTGCTAAAAACAATTGAAATGGAGCATTTTCATGTAAATTACATCTGTGGGAAGTGCTCAACCCAGCATGCCTGGTCTGCGCTCCTTAGGTATCCTTGCATCTCTCGCATCATTTTAACTAAGCTCTCCTTTCTGCACCCATTGGCAATGAAATAACAATGTGATTCAAATCCCATACATGACCTACAGTTAGCAAAATCACCCAGTCACTGTTATGATTGGAAATTGCCTTGGCTTGCTGTTGCTTATGGGAAATACTGGCTAAAATGAAAACAGAAGAACAATGTACCCTACCATTGCACACCAAGTCGCTCAAATGTTTACCACTGCGCAGTTTTGACATTGCTTTGCTTATTCGCTCATTGTATGCAGATTGCATCCCTAATATTGTTTTTGGTTTATTAAATAGGCTGCATTTGCCTAAGAAAAACCATCCTTTTGATTAGGATTGCTAAGTGTACAATCCAACAGTTGCTGTTCGTTTTACTGTTCGTGAATGTAGGCTGTGTTAATGGATTCTTGCTGCTTTTTATGTCTTTTTCAGTGCTTACAGACTTGGCACTTCTCTCAGTAGATGCGTTAGGCAGTAAATGTGTCCTGTCGATCCTGAAAGCACCAGGGACCCAGACATTGTTTAGTTAACCTGCTGGTGCCTGAATACCCCTTTTGGTATGAACTGGCGACATAAAAAGTTCTCTTTTGAACAATGGTGAGTGGTGGTGTGCCCCTCTCTTTAGCTATTGATATGCCTTTTGCCACCTGCTGAGCTGGTGCTATTCACAAAGTCGTGGCGGCTGATTAGCACTTTGATTCCAATGAATTTATGCCCCACAGTGAAAAGAAAGGAGCACAGCTCCAAAGATTGTAAATTGTATTTGTCTATTGATGCCAGTCCACACACACCATTTTACAGTTCCCTGGTAAGCCATGTCGCACATAAGCCTCTTTCCTCTATACAGTGGCCCACTGCATTTCTGGCCAATGTGTGCTATATAAAAACGAATAAATACATTTGATCTACCAGCCAGAGGCAATTTTACAACATGTAACCCTTTATCAGATTCAGGAGGGAGGGAGCTCCTTGGAATAAGGTGCTCAAACCTTATTTGAAGGAGAGCACAGGGTCTGAGGGTGCCACCGGCGCACAGCAATTCTTTAAGTAGGAAAACTATTGCAGATGGTATAGGTGATGCATGGCTAGCTACTAATGGTGTACTCCCACTCCAGATCCCCCTGCTAATTTTAAATCAAGTGAATCAGAACTTTTGCGACATCCTAATACACCGCCCGCTTATCTCAGCAGCTCTAATAAAGGCATATGTGCTGGATCCCGTCTCCTGGGAGGCACTGCAGCTGTAAATGGGTATAATGAGTCTAGGGACCCCTTACATGAGGCTAGAAACGAGCTCAGTGGGCGGCTTCCAGCTCACCACATGATCCAGGTGGTAGACCGCATCTTTAGCATGTGCCATGTGAAAAGTGGTGATTCCATGTGTCACACCTTCTCATCGTGTGAATTAGCACCTCTGATAGATGTGTACATACATTGCACAGAAGTTGACATGGTGCTGCTCCACTCACAGGTTGTCTTTCACTCGAATTCTTTACTTTGGGAGCATCTGAATCAAAAATAATCCACAGGATCCAGACATAACATGTATTTGTAAAGAGCACGTTCACCCAGAAGAGTATTTTGGTACTGAATAATTATGGTTACCCAGCGGTACTCATTTATCGACCTCAGAAGGATGAAAGGTTCAGTGCACCCACCTGGATTTTAATCTGTGACCATGAGGTCAAACACAGGCCCCTACAGTGGATGCATTAGTCCACTAAGCCACCAGACAGGTGTCAGCCGCTTCAGGCACCGTTTGAAAATATGGCACGCATTTCAGTTTTGTTTTCAGTTGTTCTGGCAGTACTTTGCAGGCCTCGCTTCTCAGCATTGTTAAACATTAGTGAGGTACAGGCAGCAGGAGAGCTGTCATTGTGAAGGCACACAGCATGCTGCAGAACAATTGCAGGCAATAAAGAATAGTGCTCCCAGGTTCCCAATTAAATTGATGAGTTCACATATATACAGATAGAGAAGAAGTGATTGAGTGTTTGTTTTGATTTCAAAATACAGAAAATAATTTAAACATACACACTCGTGGGATTGGGAGACTTCGTCCGCATCAGACTGGTTAAGGTAGATCCTCAGGGAGAGGATGTGGCATAACGGCTAGGGCGGCAGACTTTGAAGCTGGGGAACCAGGTTAGAGTCTTGCAGGAGGCTCAAGCATCCTGTGATTCTGGGCTAATCTCTTCATCTCCCAGTGCCTACCAAAAATGAATGTGTCCGTCTGGACCGGAACTGGAGCTCATGTAAAGCGCTCTGATACCTTCGGGTCAAGTTCGCGCTATATAAAAAAAAACGACAAAAAAAATAAAATAGTCATGTTTCCTAGCATGCCAAATGTGTGATCCCAAAAATAAAATGTACTGGTGCTGAAAGATTTTACACACGGCTTGTGTCAACATTTGCACTAAGTGACTGTCACAAAGTGTAACTGCAAAACTTCCCCGCACCAATAACAATTTGCCCAAAACCAGTGCAAAGGAATATTGAGTGTAGATGTTAAAGCTATCTCTTGTCCATCTTCGTTTTATGACATTATTTTTTATAATATGAAGTAAAACTGAACCTGGCCTTACTTTCTTGATAGCGAGCACCGAATGTATTCTTGAAGATAATGGAAAAATACAACATGCTTTCCATTTCAGTATTTATAACAGCAAACAAAATATTGCACACATGGTATTGCATTCATTCATCTTTCTTGAAAAAACTTGAAAGTGAATGTGGAAAATTGTTATCTTTTCTGTATTCTCACCTCCCGAAAATAACCTGATACCATGGAAGCACAGATGGAAATGTGTCATATTTAAAGTAGACCAACAATTGAAAATCGGGACTGTGACATTGTTGGAAACAAAGTCAGGAAGCAACATTGTGTACTTTGTCTAGCAAAACATAGACAAGGTTCTTGGAAAACTGTCTTGTAATTATTTTGCAAGGTGCATTCTTACTGTGCTGCGAGGTTGCATCTTGTAAGATGCTGCTACTGTGTACTGTTCGAGGTCAAAGATCAAGTGCAGTTTTGTTACACAGGTAAGAAAAGTTTGAACTGTTGTATGAGGAAAGCTGTGAGCTGGTCACAAAATGCCCCCATTTTGCTAGAATCTTGTGCTTTGGCCGTGTCTTGGAGCCATGCGGAATATCCATTTCTTTCTGGCATGAGTAGAACTATTAATATTGTCAGGCCGCTTGGACCTAGCATGGTCTAGGGTGTGCCGTAATTTAGACAATACTCGATGTAATTAGCAAAACGGAAGCACCTGAACTTGTAAAGGAAGAAACTAGACAATAAAGAATTCAACTTATGTCAAAAAAGCACAGCAATTCTGTCGTCCCCTGGGAAATGCAGTCACTAAACAGACCCAGTTTATGGACATAAACAAACAACTATGCTGCTGGTATCTTTTAAGGTCACCATTATGGCTTGTTTAATGTAAGCTGGTGTATGTGTGTTTTGCAGTAAATGTGCACCAAACAATTCATGATTTGAAAGAATGATGTACATGTTAGTTTATATTGTACCTGTGTTAGACTACCATACAGAAGAAGAATCCTTCCCAGATTACACCTCTTCTGCAGTGTTTTGGTCCGCATGTGTAAGGTGTTGGAGCAGGAATCAGTTTTTATTTGAAAGAATCTTGGTTTACCATCACCGGGGCTAATGCCCACTCTATACCTGTTGTTTAGGCAAATTGATCTTTTCTGTTGTTTTAGAGAAGATCAGGAGCTGTACATCACATACGTTCAAATCACAATCACTAATCTATTTTCAGTCAATAAAGAGTTTGGTATGAGTTAAAGGGTTTTTATTAATCAAATCTTTTAGCAAATCATCTTTATGAGATCACAAGATACATTCATCACTTTTAGTCATTAGAATCATACTAGAAGTCAATTATCAATCAATCAGCAATAAATCACAATAAAAATGCATTGCGTATGTTCATTAAAGGAAAGAATCCTTATTCTAAGAATCAGGAAAAAAGGTGTCAGTCAGAACCCACAAAGAGTTCTAGTTCGAGAGGGAGTGAGAGAAAAGCATGAAGCTTCAGCATTAAAGTCAGCTCAATAGTTAAAAAATAATTCAAAACAGAACTTCCCATGAAGAGAGGTTCAAGAAACTCAGTAGCATCTCAAAGCAACGTGGACTGGGGAGAGATGTGGAAAATTGAGAAGTCTGGTCTGGAAAAATTGTCTGGGTTTGCTCTAGGAACACTCACTATTATAGACTACACATTCTGAAGCTTTTGCAACATGTTGTTCCTTCCATCTCCAGTCAGCCAATCAGCTTTAGATGATCTTATGGGAACAGGATCACTCCTCGTCTTCTCACAGGAATACAATCATCCACAGACAGCATTGTTGAGTTTGCAACTATGTTGTATCAATTCTAAGTTTCATCAAAGGTCATTCTCCCATTCAGGTCTACTTTCCCTGGTATGAACTACATTTCTAACCTACTAAGATATCAAGTTTATTCGTTTGTTTAACAATGGTCTATGTAGAAGCTGAAACATTAATATAACAAAAAGAAAAACATTTAGCACATCAACCATTCATTCTCTTTAAAAATGCTGTATCTTCACATATTAACTCTTCATTACCCAATTAAAGCACTAATGCCTAATCCTTTGTGAACAGTGATCTTTGTGTAAGTAGAAACATTCTGTGGAAATATATAAAAACATTTATGCAACTATTATTTATTGATATTTTATGCACATTAAGGTCCCAATTACGGTGAGGGTCAGAAAGCCTCCGACCGCAGTTTGGAGGATTTCCAAGCCTCATCGCGGTTTCAGTTTTGACCGCCACAGGGATTCACACAAACTCCCATTTATCTATGGGAGCTTGTGCTATGGCCTGTTTTCGGCTACCGTACAAGCTCCCATAGGGAAATGGGAGTTTGTGACTACACCATGTGCAGTCGCATTGCAATTAGGTATGCAGAACTGCCGACCAATGGTCGGGCGGTTCCCATACCGGAACGGTCCGCCCGATATCGTTAGAAGGCCCTAAGTGTTTCTGGTCAATTCAGCTTGTCAACTACAATTTTTGCATTTAAACACATTCATTTTCATTAAAGCCTACACGTTATTACTGCACTCTTACTATGAACTAAATTACTTTCTCAATATTTTTAAAACACGCTTATGATTCCCCCTCTGATAGTTAACTAACCATCACACTTCACAAATTAATCTTTAGGGTTCATTCTCATCCTCAGCTGAGTCTTTTCTCTTTCTTTTCAAACTTTCTTATTGCTTTGCCTTCTTATATTCTTGATTGATGCAATCCCTCTTCTGCCACGTTTCTGCCTACATGTGCAAGGTATCCTCATACATTTTGGTTCTTTAGTCTTACATATTGAAATTTGTTCGTATTGGGCATGAATATAATTTCTTTCACTCCTATCACTGCCTTATGGGTTCTTTGAGTCTTTCTTCTGCTTGGTCTGTCTTTATTTTTTTGCTGCAATCTCTGTTTGACTACATCTTTTTTGTTCCTTTTATTCATTTCATTACTTCTGTGGGTATCATTCTTGAGATCATTTACATGCACACTACCTCCTTGTCCTTTTTAGACCATACAGCCTTTGCTTTTACCAATATTCTACCTCATCATCGTTATGTGAACCCTAAATCAAGGTGTTCCAAGTTTCCAATTTGAGCAAAAAGAAAGTGGCTGAAAGCTGTGGCTTTCAAACTTATGTCACCGCACCTTAAACCTTCAGAATTGCTTTGGAAACAAGAGCACCGGACAAAACAAGGGTGGGTTTCTTTCAGACCTGGAAGGAGCTCCACTCCTTTACGGTTCTGTATTTAAATGTATCAGGACAAGTAACCAGAGAGGGCACTATCCCACAAGTGTGTCCTTGAAACATCAGACCTGATTCTTCAGGTCAGTAAGATTCACCTATTTTATTCATCTGCCACTGGCAAGCAAGATCAGAGCTTATACTCTGAATTCAATTCTCCCAACATCAGAACCCGGTATACAGCCTCGCCACACCTTAATTGCCTTGACTTTGATTCATTGGAAGGCACCGTTGTAGGGACCCTTCACATTTGCACACTAGAAGGCCTCAGTATAACTGTCCATCATTGGTTTCTTTCTGATTGAAAGGATCTTAAAGGAGCTGAACTACTTGTCTAGGTTCTGTCTTCCCTTCATCTCCTTCTACCAAACAACCAATCAACTTTCTTAGGAAGAGGAAAACTCAACATATGCACTCACTCATGAGGGAGGATGAAATGAGAATCCTCTAGAAACATTACATTCTATATTGCCCTTCAGCACACTTCTACCATAATCCACTAATCAATAGTTTGATCCAATACTCAAAATAAGAGTCTCCATGATCAATCTTAATTCTTCTTAGTCTTTATTGCACTTGCCCATACTAAGGTAAAAAGTAGTTGGCAACAAGAGTTTCATTCCTCCAGCATGAATCCAAATATTCCAACATCTGTTAGAAAATACGTGCTCAGTTGCCCTTGGACCATTACTGGCTCATGGCTTCGAGTAGTTGGCTTCATTACTGGTATTGATTGCAGAATATCTTGGATCTGAGATTTTGGGATATTAATAACCCATTTTTCCTAACCATTATAGAAACTATCTGTATCATTGATCTTAGTATTTCCAATACATACTGTATCCTGTTGAGTGTGCAATAAAATGAAAGTGACCCCAGGTGACCACTCTGCTTGCCCCTGACCTTAGCCCCCTCCCCGGTTCTATACCTACCTCTATGATTTTCCCCAGCAAAATGTATGTTTTCCACAGGGTACCCTTTTTCCTAAAACCATTTGAAAAAACTTCTTTAGAAGAGAAAAGCACGAGATGGCTCCCAAAATTCTCCAGAATGTAATGTTTCAAAATATCTGTAGCACTATAGATGCATCACACAACCTTACAAACTGCATAGGAGCCCTTCTTTCCTGAGCGTGCTATATCGTTCCATGAAACAATAGCATGTGCTATACACTATGGACTGTTCAATGCTGGTATTTGAGGGGACACAGTCCATAAATGGAAAAGTTGTATTAATAGGTTACAGGGTATTCTTTGACGTCCTCTATTTTTTATTGTCAACAAGAGAACTTCATTTAGAAATTATACTTAAACTATCTTATACTGTCCAGATAGAAAAAAAAACATCTTATAGGTACATAACCACACATATATAAGCATTCTTGATATAATGATACAATTAAGAGAGAAAAATTATGATTATAATTTTAAGACTGGCATCTAATTACTGCTTACGGGAGGCACCCATTCAACTTACATATTACACACTCCACCATTCTAGTCTTTTAATCTTATGTATCTAGTGCCAAGTAACCCAAATAGTCTTTAATTTCACCAAAGAGCGAGTTCTCCTTGCCCTAGCTAGGGCTTTCTTTTTTTCATAAGTTTCCCTTACTAATGCCCACCATTCGCCTATAGAGGGGGATTTAGGAGAGACACAAACCCTAGCGATAGTAAATCGGGCAGCAACTAGTAAAATTGAGATATGCAGCGTTTGTCCCTGGCTCTCTTCTTTGTATCCTAACATAATCTCAGTGACTGTAGTGGGAGGATCTATCCCTACTTTTTGCCTCATCATCTGACCTACCTTTTGCCAGAAAGTTTCTAGCTCTGGGCAAGTAACAAACTTTTGTACTATGCTTGCAGCAACATCCCACATTTAGGACATATCTTCTGGTCTCCTCCTTGATCCCTCTGGGCCCAGCTTGCAGTCTTCTCTGGCGTATAGTAAAGCATACAAATTGTACGAAATTGCTGTAGTCTCAGACTAACAGAATGAATGGAATCGTCTATAGTTCCGAGTGCTTGATTAACAAGTGTAGGCGTAACATTAATCGCCAAAGCCTTGCTCCATTGTGCAGCAAGCCTTTCACAGCCATTCGGTCTAAAATTGCTTAGACATTGATACATAATGCCAATTGCTCATTTCGTCTTCTCCGCATTCAAGCAAACCTATATCATTGTGGATTCTATAGCTGGCTAAAGTGAACTAGGATTCCAATGTTCCATTTGCCATCAATGACTTTAGGTCTCAGAGAAAAACAAGGGTTCTTGTTTCAGTGCCAAGCCTGCATAGGGAATAATAGCAACACAGTCCTCCTCAGCATACATTTTATGCCTGCACAGTATTTACATTTTTGTTTAAGACATGCAGTGGACAACAGGCGCTACTTTTCTTAGTCCTTTGCTTGGTCATATTCTTCCATAGCAATGTGTCTTAGCAACTGTTATTGCGCAGTTGAGTACCAAATTAATAAGTATGTTTTGTAGGGTCAAACTGAGGGCCAAGTTTACATGTTGGTAATAAGTATAAGCATACTCCATTTCAACGGCAATGGATTATGCTTACCACCAACATAATAGTCCACCCACCAAATTTAGACGCGGGTGGACCTTTAGTTTAATCATGGCGGGGACTACTCTGTTTCTGCCGTGATTAAACCCCTCTGACGACCTATGATGTTTGTTTTTTGCAATGCTTTAGGAAATGACCGCCTGCTTGGCTGTAATTTCTAAATCTGCCATGCGCAGAAACGTGCCATCCCTCAGATTTTATATCTGGGCCTGAGACTAAAAAAAGCAGAGAATGACCAACTCCTTTATCAGTGCGGAACTTTGATTATAAAACATGTGCCTCCTATTTGTATTGTCAGCGGAATATAGGCTGTAAGGGTACAATGGGCGCTGTGGCCGGAAAACAGGCACATCCTTACTTTATTCCCCATAAGGCCTCCCAGCCTAAGCTGTACTGCGGAGGAACAACAGCAGGAAAATATGCCATTTCCAAAAAATAAGATGGGCTCACCCTAAGCATGGGCGAATTTTGCGAATCTCGCGTTCGCGAATTTTGCGGATTTGCGAACTCGCAATCCGCAAAATCCGCGAATTCTCGCGAATTTGCGGATTTTTTTTTTTGTGTTCGCACGGGTTTCTGCCAGTTCGCGAGGGTTTTGTACAATTTCGCAAATGCGAACTTACCTGTCGGGTCGCAAGTTTTGCGAACTTGTTGTTTCTACGTGTCCAGCCTGTTTGGGACACTCTTCTTCGTCACTGCCACTCTCTGTCACCACTGCCACTCTCTGACTACTCATACCACCCTCTGGCCCACCCATGCCACCCTCTGTTTCATCACAGCACCCTCTGGTTGTCCAGTCAGTGTACATTATTGTGGCAAAGCAAAGCACACCTTCCCTGCCTCAAGTGACCTGAATTAATTTGGGGCTGATTAATGTGTCACAGAATATTTTTTTAGCTGGCACCTGCTTCCTTAGTGTTTCCTGATTAGTGATCTTTTGCACTTGCTAAGTGCTTTCATTGTTGCAAAATTAGTTACAACACCTGCCCTGCCCCAACTGACAATAATGAATTAGGGGCTGATTAATGGATTTGAACTTCCAGCCTGGCTCCTGCTTGTCTCCCTTAGCTGTAATTCAGGACCTTTGTGGCATATGTGTAACTATTCTGAGGTTCAGAGCAGGGTCACATAATAGTTGCAACTGGCAACTGAACTCTGGAGGGGCCCCTCAGGAAGCACTACAGGAAATGGCTACTAATGATGAGCCTGAACTTTTGAACCTGGTAAGTAGTTTCAGTTTTGCTAAGATCGTATTTCTGCAATTTAGCGCTTATTCGCGGGGCGCGAAGTTGTACTGGGAAGCTGCGAACTCACGCGAACAGTGCGAGCAAGCCATAAAATCCGCTGCTCGCGGATTTGCGGATTTTGCGGGAGATTCGCGAATCTCGCGGATTGCGAATTTACCGAAAATCCGCAAAATCCGCGAGCGAAACGGATTTTCCGCCCATGCTTAGCTCACCCAGGTCTTCTTCTTTTGAAAGCTACATAGAATCAGGCCCTTGCACTAGATAACAGTTATCAGGCATGCAAGATGGTGTTAAGGGCCACGAAGATCGCGGAGGCCCATGTTAACACCACTCTTACTAGTGTCCTTAACATCAACAACACTCTGAATGACACTCAGCATGGCTTCCGTGCTGGCCATAGCACAGAGACCGCGCTCCTGGCTATGATAGAGCACCTTCGGGACTCCCTTGACCGTGGTCAAACAGCGGCACTCATCCTATTAGACCTGAGTGCCGCGTTTGACACTGTGTCCCATCAGATCCTGCTTCGCCGGCTTGAAGAAGCTGGGGTTACTGACATGGCCCTTGCCTGGTTTCGTTCCTTTTTAACCGGCAGGTCTTTTCGAGTGTCAACTCCACCTTTCCTTTCAAAGGCGCACTCTATTGGACAGGGGGTTCCACAGGGCTCTGCCCTGAGCCCCACCCTGTTCAATCTTTATGTTCAGCCGTTGGCCGCTGTCGCCAAAGCGTGGGACCTTAACATCGTGTCCTACGCGGACGATACGCAGCTAGCCGTTGCCTTATCGGATGGAAACGAAAGGGACCCTCTCAAATTCAGCTCAGGCCTGGCGGCTGTAGCAGAATGGCTCACGGCCAACTGTCTACAGCTCAATGCCTCTAAGACGGAGGTACTACTGGTGGGGAAAAATCCAGAACGATGGGGAGATCACTGGTGGCCCTCCAACTTGGGAGTGACTCCTAAACCGAAACTTGAAGTTAAAAACTTGGGAGTCTGGATAGACCCTTCCCTTAGTTTCATTACCCAAACTAAAAAGGTGGCCGCCGTATGTTTCGGTATCCTACGGAGCTTAAGAACCATTCTGAAATTTTTTGACTCTGATACCAGACAACTTATCGTTCAGTCAATGATATTGTCTAGATTGGACTATGCGTCCTCTTTGCTCCTTGGGACTAATAAAGCAGAAACGGCTCGCCTCCAACGCGTCCAGAACGCAGCTGCAAGAGCTGTAGTAGGCCTGCCCCGCTTTAGTTCTACCTCCAACACTATTCGTAAGCTACATTGGCTCCCAGTAGCCCAACGAATACAATTTAAAGCGCTATGCATCTCCTTTAAAATCTTAAAACATCCTAATCCTAGAATGTTAAAACCCCTCTTAAGGATGTATGTGCCTACGCGAGCCCTTCGCTCAGCCAACCAGAATCTGGTTGAAATCCCCCGTTTCAATCGTGCTAGAGCTGGGGGACGCTCTTTCCGTTATCTGGCAGCCAAGCTTTGGAATGCCCTCCCTTTCAACTTGCGAGAAATTAATGATCTGTACCAATTTAGGAAGGCCATCAAAACTTTTTTGTTTCCTTAAAAATTCCGATTTTCTGTGTCTGTTGTGTTTTGTTTAGGATCAGCGCCGGGACGCCCCTTTGCTGGAGCAGCTGCGCGCTCTATAAAACCCATAACATAACATAAACCCATAACATAAGATTCCATCAGGCTCTGCTCCTCTAGACTAGAAGATGGGAACTTGTCCTGTCTTGGATGCAGGATCCTGCCAGTTTTACATTTGTTAATGTTAATGTTAATATAAATTTATAAAGCGCACGCACGCCCAGGGGCTTCATGGCGCTATAGAAGAGACACAGCACACCGGTTGGAGACAGAGATGGGACAGCTCAGCAATACGCCTGGGAAAAGAGTAAGGTCTTAAGGGAGCGTCTGAAACTCAGGATGTTGTCGCTCAGTTTTAATTGAAGAGGAAGGGAGTTCCAGAAGGTGGCTGCAAGATGGTCAAAGCAGCAACCTCCAAGACGCTTCCTCTTATAAGATGGAATGGTCAGAAGGGATTTATGAGCGGAACGAAGATTACGGGAAGGGTTATATCTGTTGAAAAGATCTCTGATAAACTGAGGGCCAGAATCATGCAAGGATTTAAATAGAATGCACCCAGTTTTGAAAGCAACTCGCTGCTCAATGGGCAGCCAATGTAGCTGTTTCAGCCCTGATCTGACAGACTGCCTTTTAGATAGGTTCAGAATAAGTCTTGCTGCCTGGTTTTGAACCAACTGGAGACGTTTTAACTCTCCAGCTGGAAGCCCAAAGTAGAGGCTATTGGAAAAGTCTAGTCTGGACAGGACCAGAGAAATGACAATCTGAGTAAGGGCAGCCGAGGAGAAAAAGCAGGCAATTTTCTTAATTTTCTTCAGTTGAAAGAAGCAGGATGACACAACTGCACCTACCTGTCTCTTCAGGGAGAGATCCTCGCTAATGAGGATCCTCAAGCTCTTGACTGAAGATGACTTGGACGGAGGGACTCCCATGCTAGATGGCCAGAAGCTAGGGTTCCAGCTAAGTGCACTCTGCCCAGGCAAGACCAATTCCTTCTTGCCAGGGTTAAGTTTCAGATGATTGCAGCTCATCCAACTCAGAATGTGAGACATGGTGTTTTGAAAATCTTCCACTGAGTCCTTGGTGTTTAGAGGAAAGATGAGCTGCAAATCATCTGCATAGTTGAAGATGGTAACATTCGCATCCCTGAGGGAGTACAGAAGAGGGCGCAGGTATAAATTAAAAAGCAAAGGTGATAATGACGAGCCCTGAGGTACTCCACAGGTGGTAGGTATAGTGGGAGCTGTAAAAGAACCCAATCTAACAGATTGAGTGCGACCAGTGATAAAAGAGCGAATCCAGCTCAGTGCAGGGCCCCTAAGACCTGCTTGCTCGACACGGTTGACCAAGATGTCATAGTCAACCGTGTCGAACGCCGCCGAAAGGTCCAATAGTACCAGAGCCTGGTGGATCCCCCTATCAGCATTCCGCCTCAGGGTGTTCTGCACCGCGAGGATGACCGCCTCGGTAGAGTGACAAGGGCGGAAACCCGCCTGAGTGGGTGCAAGATACTCTGATTCTTCAACAAATTTGGAGATACTATCACAGACGTGAGCCTCCAGAAGTTTGGCACAGTAAGGCAGCAGTGATATAGGCCTGTAATTAAGAGGGTCCAACGGGTCAGCTCCGACTTTTTTTAGCAGGGGAATGAGGAGAGCTTTTTTAAAGTTGTCAGGGACTTTACCCAGTGAGAGGGATCTGTTCAGCATGGAGAGCATGCCCTCAGGGATAGTCGTTCCCACCTCCCTCAGAATGTGTGGGGGGCAGATATCGTCAGGTGATCCTGATTTAACCCTGGCGAAGAGTTTGGATAAGATGGTGCCGTCGATGAGGGGAAAAGATTCCAGGATAGAAGGGTTGTAGTAGGTGTCAGACAGAGGGGAGGGGGACGGAGAGATGAGGATACTTTGTTTTATAGTGCAGATTTTATTAAGGAAAAAAGAATTCAAGGAGTTGCAGAGGTCCTGGGTAGGGGCCACAGGTTGAGAAGTCCTGTCACTGCCACTGAGACTTTCCACGATGTGAAACAATTCTTTTGATTTGTTGTGGGAGTTAAGAATTTTAGCCGAGAAATAATCAGTTTTGTGTTTATGGATAGTTTTCTGATAATCCTTTCGGGCCCTGCAGTAATTGGCTTTGTCTAATTCAGAGTATGCTGTTCGGCACTTCCGCTCCTTTTGACGAACTTCGAGTTTTAAGGCTTTGAGGTGGGGTGTAAACCACCTGTGAGCGTCATTGGGGCAGGAGCGGGTAAAATTAGAGCAAGGAGCATGCACATCGGCTGCCTGAAGTAGCCAGTTGGAAAAGGCTTCTTCAGTCCCGTCAATATCCTGATCTAATGGAGGGAGGGATAAAGTAAGAGTATCAATAAAAGCGGAAATATCAACGTTTTTCCATACTCTGACCTTCCCTCCTTTCAAAGAAGGCTGTGTTTGATTTTTTACAATGGTGATAGTAAAATGTATCAGAAAATGATCCGACCAGATGCAAGGGGTGATGGAATTAATAGCCAGAGGAGTGTTCTGTGACCAAATTTGATCAAGGCTGTGCCCTTTTTCATGGGTGGGTAGGTGTATTTGTTGGGTCAGATTCATATCTAATAGGGACTCTTTCAACGCAGCGGCCTGAGCATCCAGCTCAGTGGAGTTCAGCCAGAGATTGAAATCGCCCAGCAGCACGATTTTTTTGTAATTAATTATTAAAGGAGCTAGATGTTCTGCTAAGGATGCTGCAAAGGTGGGCATATTTTGAGGGGGACGGTAAATAAGGATCATAAGTAGTGATCCGCTGTTGGTGTCCATTTTGAAGGTCATATTCTCAGATCCTATAAGATCAAAAGACGGTAAAAGAGAGAATTTGTGTGTATTGTGTATAATTGCTGCAACACCCCCACCCCTTTTGTCGGCAGGTCTGTTAACATTAAGAATATAATAGTCAGAAGGAACTGCTGCCAAAATATGAGGTAAGGAGTCTGCATTGAGCCAAGTCTCTGTGAGGAGTAAAAGGTTGGGTTGCTCGGCCTGAAGCAGGAGAAATATGTCCATGTGATGTTTGACCATGGATCTAGTATTTAAATAGTAGCATTTAAGAGTCGTCTCTGGATCAGGTACGGGAGGAGGAGGATTGAGGTGCGTGGGTTTATTAGCCGCGTATTTAGGGTTCAGAATGCTATCAGTGGCAGCGCGCTTGAATACGTACGCAGGTAGGGCTGGCCCCGGGCTGTCTGGAGGTCTAAGTTGCAGCAAGTCCAGGGAGGAATAGGAGTAGGTTTGACCAGGGGTTCTGGCCCCAGGCCCCGGACGGGCGCAAACGGGCTTTCCTTAGGCGCTCCCGCTGCGCTCGTCCGCTGCACTTCCGTTGGCAGCACATTATGTAGGGGAGAGGCGTGTGTGGCCTACAGGGGGCGTGGCCTCAGTCCTCGCCGGCTTTGGCGTTTTCAGAGGAAATAGGTGGTCTGCGAGCGAGCGATAGATCCGCTACTCGCTGTGCTCTGTGAGAGTGCCCTGGCGCTTTGCTAGTGTGTGATAGGTGAGTAAGATCAGCAATTCAAACAGAAACAATTTTAAGAAATAAACAGTTTCCTGGTAGAGTACCGGCTGTGGTCTGCATTCAGAGCAAAATGGATTGCCATAACCCAACCATGGAATTTCCATATCCTATGTCACCAGTCACCTACAGGGGGGTATTGGTTCAAACATTCATGCTAGAGCTCATTTTGGTCTCTGTCCAACCTACCTGGATGCAGATAATGCCCTTTGGCCTGACCTATGTCACTAAGGGTGCTTTTCCGGTGGCTCTCTTGTGGTGTGTAGTTTTCCTCATGTGGTTGGTGCTGCAAAGACCACCTGTACCAGACATTATCAGACAACCCTAAAGCACCCTCCATTTAACCCTTCAGCATGTCACATTTTCTATTGACAAACTGGCTCCCGCAAACAATTAGATCTCATTGTGTTTGCTACATTCTCATCCAGTTTCCTCCCTCGTCAAACTTCAGACAGTGAAAGGGAAGAGGAGGGAGAAAGGTTAGGATGATTGCGAAAGCCTTTTTTGTTAGCACCTTGTCTTTTCTGCCAGTTGAACATTTATAATTATCTTCCTATGAAAGAAACATATGATTTTATGAGTATGCTTGCCAAAAGGCCCAAGGTGAAAACCTTCTGTATTTAATGTGTAAATTATAATGTGCACAGTTGTGAAAAGGAAATTTTGTGAAATGTTAACATCTCTGCAAGAAACTAAGTGCAGCTGTCAGGGAGTTTGCACTCTTGAGGACTAGCGTGAATTAAAAACGGCTCATAATATGCTACTTTTGAAGGGTAAATGAGTAGTTTACGTTCAGCACAATTACCAACTTTCTGGAGACTGCACGATAAAGGATAACAATAGCCCTACAGCAAGAATTTGCAGAATAGACAAAGCCGATTCCTGCTTGCTTTTGCTTCCGTGTCTGTTATTGTGTTCTTTTTACGTTGCCATCGTGTAATGCAATTTTAAAAGCAAACTATTTTTTTACTCAGTAACTCCCCTCTCAATTGAAGAATGACAACCTTATGGGCCTTAAATATATTGTGAATTAATAGAAAACACAATTCTCAAGTGCGTAAACATGTACATGTCTACAAAGAATGACAGTAATGTCATGGAACTACTATCAAGATAAAAAAAGGCTAAAACATAACGTTTAGAGACGCAGTCTGCTAGCCTCTTATCAGGAAACTCTGCACCGCTGGGTTTCACTAGGGATTTAATTGAGCTCAGGTAAGTACAACCAACAGACCAAGAGGCACAGAGAAACTCACACAGAATGCCCCTCAAGTTTCATATGGCAACTCTCCAAATTGGAATTGGGACCGTCACTTGTGACTGCACAAGGAATGCACCCTCTAATGTGCTGCTCTACACACCTATCTAAACCAGGCCACCAAAAATATTTTCAGCATTTTGCACTTCATAGCATGTCCTTTATGGGCCAAATCTAAAGGTCTGGCGCACAAGAATCATCACTCCTGAGGATTCCCTTGACAAGTGAAAGTGCTTCTGCCACACCGCGGAAAGCGCCCAACATCCTTAGCACATGACCCATCAGCCCAGGCACATTCAGACATCTTCCCATCCTCGCCTCCACTGAAAAGAAAATCCACACTGTGGGGGTTCACAAGAGATTTAATGGAGATCACTAAGTACAACCAACAGTCCACGTCCCCGACAATGGTTTTCTTTTTCCAGGCTTCATGTGGCAGCCTTCCAAATTGGAATACCCACACACATGCACTCAGGAAGAGAACCCCAAAACCTCTTTAAAGCCGCTAACAGCATGCTCAATGCAAAATAGAAGACCATTTTTTCTACAAATTGTAAGAGGTAAATAACCTCCACCTGGCTGTATTTCTGTGGTATGTGGTGACCATGAACCTTCAGTCAAAAAGTTGTAATTTCAAACTTAAAAAAAAAAAAGTTGTAATTTCCAAAATGCACTGCAAAATAAACTGTTATAACTCCTAGTAAAGAGGTGTTTCAATCATTCTAGTGCAGCAACAAAAGGGTCCCCTGCTCGTGAGTCGTGAACACTGTGGTTCATAACTGAAATAGAAGCTGTATATCTGACTGGTATATAGGCTTGCTGCGCCCCCTCATTGGGGATAGCCCCAATCACAAGTCATCCTAATCTAAACCACAAAATGTATTATGTTGAGAGTATAAATTTCATGTAGGCCATATAAACTTAAAATTTTAATTTTCAAATTTTGAGTCCAAAAATATTGTCAACGAAAAAACGTTGATTTTTTTGTATATAAATATAAAACAACCAAGTGCCACACTTCATTTTTTTTTGTCCTCATACATGCCATCAATAAGAGAACGCTCTAGTTGGAATATCTCTAATTCCCTCCTTCAGGCCATTATTTAGAGGCCGCCCTGATGGAAGACCCGAAGAGGGAATAGAGTCTTCCCAGAGACACGGCTGTATCCTTATCCCACTCCCGTTCACAACACCCGAAAGGGCTACCTGTTATTAGGGAGGACCGGACCAACAAGCCTTAGCATAATCATTGGACTGATCTTACTTCTCTCTCCAAGTCTCCAAAGCTGACCAGATCTTATTAAGACTGGAATTATCACAGGCTATGTCTGATTGACTAACCATGACAATGTTTTTAAGGAAAACCGCACAAATAGGTGGGACCTCAAGCTTCCAAGATCTACAAATTTCTCTCCTAGCGATCGTTACTACATATAATACAAACTTTGAGGCTGGATCGTTCAAACCATAATTTGCCAGGAGACCAAAAAAGATTAACCTTGCACTTACTTCAATCTGCATGCCCAATACTTCTTCAAGGAAACTACATACCTCCAATCAGAAGGGGTCGATCTTCGGGCAGTCCTTGAATATATGCAAGTCATCCACGGCCGGAAACTTACATCTGGGACAGTGATAGATTGTTGCGGACATCTTGGACAGTTTACCTGGAGTCCAGTACACCCTATAAGTGGAGTACATATGATTTCTCCTAAGGTTAGCTGGTTTAACCACACCCTGTAACATAGAAAAAGAGTTACACCAGAGTTTACGCAGGTCATCTCCATTTTCGGTGAAAACATTACCCCAGCGTCTCGCCAACTCTGAGTCTAAACAGACCCGTTTCTATGAACGGCCCATACCAAAAAGACACCTCAGGTTTCCATGATCCTATTCTAGCAATAGAGTAAATAGTTGTACTAGAGTCTTCATTACTCCATGATTGTGATGACCACCATGTGGATAGCTGATAAAACTTGAATTTTGCCAGAGTCCCCCTAGTAACACGGGACATTAAGTCCCAGCTAATGAGATGTAAATCCACCTGGAGGTTTCCCCATACTCTAATGCCAGCAGATCTAAGCGGTTGTGATAATTGGTCCTGAAGACAATCCGGGGTACCTGGAGAGTCCCAGATTGAGGCATGGGGCGCATAATATGGTATTCGTAATGATTTCCTGATGTATTCCCAATTTCTTAGTGCAGCCGATAAAACCTTAAGTCTCAATCAATCAATCAAACAATTTATATAGCGTGCTACTCACCCGGGAGGGTCTCAAGGCGCTGGGAGGGAGGGGTCCGTTACTGCTCGAAAAGCCAGGTCTTAAGTTGCTTCCTGAACAGGAGATGGTCGTGGGTCATCCTTAAGTGGGAGGGGAGGGAGTTCCATGTCTTGGCCGCCAGGTAGGAGAAGGATCTTCCTCCAGCGGTGGCTCTGCGAATGTGTGGTACTGTGGCGAGGGCGAGGTTGGTCGATCGTAGCTGGCGAGTGGGCGCGTAGAAACTGAGGCGGTTGTTGAGGTACTTGGGACCCCGGTCGTGGAGATCCTTGTGTGCGTGGGTGAGGAGTCTAACTTTCTTGTAGAACTTGGGATCCCCAAATTTATAGAGAAATAATTCCTGTCCCGCGCAATGTCGTGCAATAGCGCCCGAAAAAAATGACCCATAGAGGAAGAATCAATATTATTAGATAGCATTCTACATTTTTTGAAGTGAAGAGCATGGCAATAAGAAAGCAAATCAGGTAGACCTAATCCCCCCAGTTTCAGCCCTCTCCTTAGCTTTTTCCAAGCTATCCTCGGGGTCTTAGTGGCCAAGATAAATGACCCAATTTTGCCTTAAAGGGTAGCAAGATCTCTAGCATTAAAAGAAAATGGAATTGAGTTAAACAAAAAAGTTATCTTAGGTAAAATTTTAATTTTTATGAGGTTCACCCTTCCATATGTGGAGAAGTGTGGCTCAATGGTTAGAGCGGCGGACCCTGATGCAGAGGTCTGGCCCAGGACCAGGGTTCAATTCCCGCCTTGGCGGCTCTTGGACTCAATCTCCCGGACCTGATAATTCTCACCTCGGTGCCTAGTCTAATCATGTGTCCCACTCTGTGACTCTGGGCAATAGCTTGCTTAATCTCCACAACGGCCCCAGCAGCGCTTGGATGCCTGGCTTCACCTTGAGGGTGCCCAGGAGTGGACATTTCACAGGGAAAAGCCAGGAAGGGTTCAACAGCGGTATGAGTGCAGCGCTGGGACGCCCCGGCGCTGGGGCAGCCGTGTGCTTTACAAGTACAACACATTTACATTTACATATATGTTTAATGGGAGATTCGCCTAGCGCGCTAATAGGGAACCCACCTCCTTCGATACCTTATCCCAACTGATCCTAGATGTATCATTCAGCTGCTATGCTAGATGGATCCCTAGGTATCTCATCCGACCTTTTGCTCCTGGTATTACATCAGTACAATTCCAGCTCATTATTTCAGTTTTTTCCTTATTAATTTTATAGCTGGAGACCTTACCAAATTCACCCGCTAACTTATATAGTGTAGGTATAGCTGTTACGTGATCGGAAGTATACATTAAAAGGTCGTCTGCATAAAGGGCAACCTTAAGATCTAGATCGTCAATCTTAAAAGGCGAAATTGAGGGTTCGTCTCTAAGGGAACAAACAAAAGGTTTACCTGGGAGCCCCTGAGGCCACCCTAACGAAACTCCAGCGGACACAGAATGCGGCGGCACGCATGCTTACTAACACCCCTTCCAGAACGTCCGCCAAGCCGGCCCTCAAAGCCCTGCACTGGCTCCCTGTGCGCCAAAGGGTGCAATTCAAAGCGATGTGCACGACACACAAGCTGTTCAACGGATCTGGTCCGGCGATTCTCAGCAAAATGATTACCCCCTACACAGCAACCAGATCCCTACGATCCCAGAATGAGAACCTAGCTAGCACCCCCAGATTCAAAAGAACCCGTACAGGAGGACGACAATTTTCCGTTCAAGCAGCTAAGGGCTGGAACGCTCTTCCCCGCTCCCTCAGACTTGAACCCAACTACCTGGTATTCCGCAAGAAACTAAAGACTCATCTGTTCCCTAAATAAAATCCCCCTGTCGCTCGCCCCTCCCTCTCTTCCCCCTCAACAGGATCACAAATCATATAGCGCGGGGATGCCCTTGGGTCACCAGGCGCTTTAGAAATCGTTATTAAATTAAAATTAAAATTAAATATATACATTAAACAATAAAGGGGACAGGGGACAACCCTGCCTGATGCTTCTTGAAATATCGAACCATTCTGATAGGGTACCAATAACTAAAACCTTTGCACGTGGGCTTGAATACAAAGATTTAATGGCATCAATAAAATTCAATGGGAAACCAAATCTACGCATCGTCTCCCAGAGATAATTCCAATTGACTTGATCGAATGCCTTAGCGGCATCGATTGCAACAAGTGTTAATGGTAACCCTTTCTCCATTGCAACATCATTGAGTTCATTGAGCTGCCTTCCGGGTATAAACCCCCTCTGATCCTTGTGAATAATAGTTTTAATAATTTTTGCCATCCTAGTAGCCAAAATACCTGAAAAAATCTTGAGATCTGAATTGAGTAATGAAATGGGCCTATAGGCCTCGATTTTTGGGGGGTCCTTATCTGGCTTAAGGATCAAGGATACTGTTGCCTCTGACCATGAGGGGGGGATAGGCTCATTATCTAAAAATATTCTTTTAAAGAGAGTTTTTAAAACCGGTGCAACCCTATCCAATAGGTTCAAATATATCTCTACCGGGAGCCCGTCTGGGCCCGCTGCTTTACCTCTACACATCTTTTTAAGCTGCTCTCTGATCTCCCCCTCTAAAATACTAGTGGCTAGATATATCCTGTCACCCTCAGACAAATGGGGAAGGTCTCTCTTATTCAACCATGTTTTTACAGCTTCAGGATTATAATCTATTTCTTCCTTATATAGGTCGTACATAAAAAATCTAGCCTCCCCGTGATCTCATTTTCTTCCTGCCGTAGTAATCCCGACCTTCTTTGGACCAAATTCTTTATGTTTTTCTGGACTCGGTCCGCCCTAGATTTCCAGGCAAGAAGGGAACCACATCTTTCACCATATGAGAAATGCTGCAGCTTACTGGCATCCCATCTGTCCTTTACGATTTTATCTAATCTAGCTTTGAGACCAGCTTGCAGGGAGACCAGATCCTTCTCTAGCTGTGGTATAAGGCTTCTAGATATAAGAACTGCCTGTTGCAGTTCCTTCTCCTTTTCCTTAATTCTCCTAGAGCTATCTACATCCGCTTCCATAGCTGATCTGCTTTTAATGATCATCAAGGAGCTCAGGAGTCTCCTCACATAGGCCTTGAAGGTCTCCCTAACTATGTGTTCGCTGGTGGTGGCGATATTAAGTCGGAAAAACTCTTCAATTTTTCCATCAAGCTCTATTCTCACCCTTTCATCTAATAATAAAGTCCTATCCAAAGTCCATCTCCTTAGACACCCATCTGATTTAAAGTTAAGTTTAATCTCTACTGCAGAATGATCTGATATTGACGCAGGAGTGTAGGCTATGAAGTGGACTTAAGGTCTGAAAGTAGGCTCGGATCATCTAAAAAATAGTTGATTCTTGAGTATTACCTATATTTTTTGCTATAAAAGGAATACTCCCTAGCTTTCCCTTTATCCACTCTCCATATATCTAATAACCTAAACTCCTTTACCAAAACATTAAGTGTAGAGAAAGTTCTAGATGGGGCCTTATATTTTGCTTTAGATTTATGGTCAAGATCTGTATCAAATACTAAATTAAAATCCCCGCCCAGTATCAGTGGACCTGAAGTTTCTAACAAATTGGTCTGAAGCTTTAAGAGAGGACCCGGATTATCCTCATTTGGCCCATAGTATACAGCACAAACTATCGATATACCATTAATGGAAAAAGTTGCAGTTAGCCTCCTCCCGGACGGATCAGTACTCCATTTCTACACCTTAATCCCTCAGTTGCGTCTTATAATCATTGCCACCCCTCTTGAACAAACCCTCTGATTTGAGGACATCACCTCTTGAACCCAACTGAACTTATTAAAACCCTGAGTGCATTCTTGGGCTTCCAGGTGGGTTTCCTGCAGTAAATAAATGTGAGGCTCATTTTCCTTCAAAAACTCACACACCCGGGATAACTTTCTAGGATTTCTAAGACCGTTAACATTCCAGGAGAGGAACTTAATCTCCTGTTTTCCACTCATATCGGATCTCAAATTTCAGTAGGGACTATCCAACTTGAGCCATTAAACATTACCTTTATTTGTATGAGGACAATTTTCCAATTTATCTTCCCCTCCCTCCCACCCCACAACCTCCCCCCACCCACCCTTGAGGAACCCACCTTCCATCTTTGGCACAAAAGCACCAGATGGGGCCCTCCATTGAACGAACGACGTCTCATTGTTCTATAATACTCTTCATCAACAGATTTATCTCACCCCTCGCCTCACCTCGATTGATTACCCAGTGCCGTAAGCATAACATGGTTATTTAACATGGTGATCTTACAGGATTAAGGCATTCACAGAATACCTGCTCTTCCCCATTCCCCCTTGTTTTTCTTGTTTTTCTTCCTTTTTTCCTTTTTCTCTTTCTTTTTTCCTTCCCTTTCTTCCCTGTTTTTCTCCCTTCTTTACTTCTTTCACCCTTGAAAATAAAAACCATCAGGGGCCAGCAGAATGAGTTTATCACAATCTACCCCCTAATCTGGAGCAGTAAAGCATCCACATCTTCTGGAGCACTAAAGTTGTACATCTTATTGATCCACATTACTTTTTCGTAATGCAGGAAACTTCATTTCGACCTGTGCCCCCAGACTGCTAAGCTCTGGCATTCTGGACCCCAGCTCCCACTGCCGCGGCACTGTTCTATTGCCTATATCTGAGCGAATCTGGTATGTCCCCATCTCATGGTGTGATGTTACCCCCTTCAGGGACCTCCCCAGAATCAGCTCTTTTACAGCGTAGGTCTGAAAATTAACTAGGATTCTCCTAGGTGCTTTCCTGTCTCGGTGGGGTTTAAACGGATCCCTGTGAACTCTCTGGATCTCAGCTTCCAGATCAATATCTTCTCGATCTTTCAGAACACCCTACCTTAACAGCTTACACACGAAGGCCTTAATATCCCCCTTCTCCACTCCCTCTGGGATTTTAAGAATCCTCAAATTATTTTTGCAAGCCTGCATCTCTAACCGTTCCATGTCCAGTTGTAAAGCTCGATTCTGGGATTTCAGAGCCTCAATATCATTCGTGTTCTCCTGAACTGAGACTGAGAGAGTCTTGACCTCAAGTTCCAGTAAACCTGTGCGGGCACAGATATCATCGAGCTTGGACTTTAATACCTCGCATTTGTCTTGTATCCCCTTCTGGTTTGCCTCCGAGATTGCACATTTAGAGAGCAGGTCACCCCTCAAGGCCTGAAGAAAGGGTCCCAATCGGACCTTATCACTCAATCCCCCCTCTCCATCTCCATCTCCAACTCCATCAGAGGACATTGCTTCAGGGTCTTCATGTGCTAACTCCAGCATATCTGGGGGACCAGCAGAAAGAAGTTGTGAAGTTATTTGAGTTGATTGGCTGGATAAATGAGTTGGAGCGGAGGGGGTAATGGTAGTGGTAGTGGTAGTGGCAGCAGCCCCTGATGTCGACTCATCTTGCTGGCTCGATAGACTAATAGAACCGATAGGACTCTGCGAGTCTATGTTAGTTACCACTTCCTGTGCCTCCTACAGTTCAACCAAGGGGGAAAAACAATTCTTGAGAGGAATTTGAGAGGGTAGAGCTGTACCTGCGACGGCCTCTGGATCTGAATCTTGTAGCCTCACAGCCTGCTCCATAATTTTAATTAGGATTTAAGGGAGGGAGTAGACCTTACAGATACCGCCCGGGACTTTGGATTTCACAACGCCTCCAGGCTTAGTACTCTTCTTTTTGCGGGAGGTCGTAGGTATGACTTTTTTCAAGCTCTCTAAGGAATCCAGGGTGTCCCTAATTGTAAACCCCACCTGAGTCTGAGACCGGAGCTGGTATCTATTCTTTCCTGTAGCCCCCCCAACAACAAGTTCCTCTTTCCTTCTCTCCTTCCTTTTCCCCTTTATAATGGAAGGGCCCCCGGGTATATCACCGGCACAGTCACAAGCGCAACCACTTCCCCCACCTTATTCCGGATCAGGTCAGCTTTATCAGCTTTGTCGGCTTCAGTGACTGGTTTTACAAGTAATTCAGGGGAGAGTGCCGGATTTAAAAGGACCTGAGCCTACACTCCCACTGATCCTGTCCCAATATCCTGCCTACCCCGCGATTATTTGAGGGACACTGTGTTTCCAAGGTGCACAAAGGTACCTGCCTGGTACTCACTCTGCCTGATCCGTTAAATCCATTAAATCCAAATCGAAGCCGTGTGGTTGCAGCCCAAATCTGTGCCCTCAGCCTCGCACGGCTGCCCCAGAGACTTGCTCGGCTGCTCCTGAATCTGCCGCGAGACTCTGTTACAGCCTCTAGCTCCGCCTCAGCTTCTCAGGCCATCCACACCTTCCGGCCCTAGCGCCGACCTCCAGCTCCCGAAGACCGCTCCGCTCCGTTCCTCAGAAGAACACCAAAAGAAGAAAACAAAGGCGACATCAAGTCAAGGATCTCCCCAAGAACTATTGATAGTATCACATCCTTACCAGGTGAGATTACCGCATTCGGAGGAATTATATGCCATATTTATGTCGAGACGCTGCACTGTTCCTGGAGCTTCCCGCGACTGGCGGCAGCCAGCTGCCATGTTCCTCCACTGGTCGCTGCCACACTCCATTTCAATGCATTTCACGCATCTCAGTGCCCTTCATCAGGGAAAAGAAGCAGAAAATGAAAAATGAACAATTTTCAAGGACACCCTCAAAACAAGCTAAATGAATATAAATAACAACTGACATGTTATAATCTCTAAATGATATGTTATCAAACTCTCACCATAAAATAAAAAAGAATGGTAGCAAACAAAGGCAGTCTAACACACTGCTCATATGAGTGCTACAATGTCACCAAAAACATATAACATAAGGTCATGCTATACCTGACCAAAAATTAAATAACTAACACCCCACTGTTCAACTATAGTAGAACATTAGTACTAAAAGGCCCTTCGTGCTGTAAAAATGCCTGAAAGAAAAAACGCGAACCACCTACAAATCCGATTGTAAAATGGTAGATGCTTATGCGTGTATAACTAATTACCACCATTGAGTTAACCACCTGGCATGTGCTGCCACAAATAGATCAAAAGCAGAGACGAAAGATGCACAGAAACAAGTGTGTGACCCCTGAATAGTGAAAGGAGCTCACCTATGTTATCGCCATAACCAATATGATACAGTAAACAAACTGCATCTCGGTAGACGCCATCCAACATCAAAGAGAACTCTTATTGCACTGCTCCTTTTACGTCATTTCTATACAATACAAATAAGAGCTCTAACCCCTGTGACCCATATGGTGCCATATTTGAATGGGGGTTGAAACTGATACTTATAATAACGAGCACAATAGAAAAACTGTGGGGAAATCTCAGAGAAAAACTCAGGGAGGAAAATAAACATGAAAATAAACATTAAAAAATTGAGTAACCCATAAAACATGTAACAATGCAAATCTAATCCCTAACGACCACAGGAAACAACATAATGAAAACAAATAAAGGACAAGTTAAAGGAAACAAAAACAGGATGTAAAAAGTTAAAAAATGATCGTGCATTGACAAAATGTCAATTCAAAATAGAGGTTGAAGATTGCTTTAGTACACATCATTAATATCTTCCCAAATGACAATGATTATTACATTCACAAATGCGCTGAGTAAAACAGTTCTTCTGGCTATGTAGGATGATCATAAAAAGCATGTTATTTCAAGTCTGTTATTTAGACCAAATGGTTGAAAAGTATTCAACCTTTTTATCCAATACATTTCTCTCTGCAGCAGTCTTTTTTATTGTCAACGCCCTTGAACATTTCCACCACTTCCACAATCTGAAATGTGTTATGTTGTGTTTAAATTCTAACCAACGCACGACTGCACTTGAGGATTTTAAATGGAGGCGAATGTTACTTTTATGTTCAGTTAGTCTCACTTTGATTTTACGAGTTTTCTTATCTATATATAATCAGCCTCAAGGGCAATTCAAATAATAAATGCATTTACTGGTATTACAATTCGACAAATGTTTTAAAGAGATTTTCTGCCCACTATAGGGATTAGTCAACGTCTTCCCAGCGATTACATTGTTACAGTGGGTGCAAATAACCAAATGTACCAAAAATTGCCTATCTCTATTGACTTAATGTATTTAGGTTTCTTGACCGTTGGTAAGCAAACAAAGGCCTTTCCAAAAAAAGATCTCCAAAGTCCTTTTCACTCTGTAAAATGTTCCACCTTTTAGAGATTAATTCTTGATTTGTCTGGAACTAGTAGCATACTCAGAAACCAATGTGAATCTTGTTTATGGTAGTTTTGGGTGTTGTTCTAACAATCATTCTCTACTTTTAGTTTGTAATTGGGTTATCAAATCTTTGATCACTGTTTCAGGGTAGCCCAATCTGGAAAACTGCTCAACATATTCTTGCAAAGAATGTGCTAGAAAACTTTGTTCTACTGTTATTCCTTTGATTCTTATAAACTAAGAATAAGGTAAAAGTTTTTTTGAGCAGTGGGATGAAAACTGGAATACAACAAAAAGCTATTATTCCTGTCAGTTCTTTTTCAGAACAATGACCATCCTGCTTGTATATTTCAAGTCTGGAATAGTGATCTTGTCTTTATCTAGAGTGTGAGAAAATGTAATGCAAGGATTTCTGTTATTCAGTTGAACAATGTTCTCCTGTAAGCTTTGATAGGACCCATACCATAAAACAAAGATATCAGCTATGTACCTCAAGCACATTCTCTTTGTTTCCAGGTATCAATGTTGTAAATAAAGTCTGATTCTAATTTAGCCATAAAGGTGTTAGCGTAGCTGGGAGCCCCAGTAAATCCCATTGATATGCTACTTTGTTGAAGAAAGAAATTGCTTTTCCATTTAAAGTAGCTGTGGCACAGACAGAAGTGTAAAAGCTCAATCACTGACACTGTGTTTGCTTGTAAATCCCCATGTCTTAACAGAACCCATCAGTGGCATCAATTCTATCCTCATGGGAAATTGATGTCTAAATAGGATTAATGGCTTGGGGGCATAACCAAATCCCTTGTTCTCCGCTACTGTCGAAGTCTGAAAATTTGTTGAGGAAGGAAGTTATATCTTTCACATATGATTCGTAGCCTGTGCAACAGGTTGAAGGAAGTGATCAAGGTATTTCCCTAAGGGTTCATGAATAGAGCCATATGCCACTACAATCGATCTGGTAGGGGAGTCAAGCGGATTCTTGTGGTAGCATGTACAATTTTGGCTTTTTGGAAAAAAGGTAGACAAAAAACACTTGACAATGAACCTTATGCATATCTGTTTGCTCCATAAATTGTACCACAACATTGGCCACAATTTCATCATCAATTGCACCTAGTGAAGTTAACATACTTTTCACCTATCTATACTCTCCACCTACCATTTTTGGAAATATTGTCTTTCTACACATCCTTGTACGTGCCCAATATATGAGACAAAAGAGAAAAGAATGTATGTTAGATTCTGCAGTCATACATTTGCAAAACAATCAACATTCCTGCAAATTTTCTTAGGGCTATCTCCTGCTTTATGTGTATCACTAGTCTACATTCCATCTAACTACTATGCTTCCTACTGATTTTTTGTGTGCAATATGGCCTCTCTTTTTATTGCTTGACTGTAGACTGCTAAGCAGGCATCAGCCACTTGTGTCTGATGAAATGGTATGCCTTTCTTCTCCTGTTGAGACCCCTGATTGATACTTTGAGGAACGTCTGGCTGCTTGCCTGGGTTTTAGGCTCTTAACAATCCTCTTAAGCTACCTGTTTGTCTAAACAGTCAGCAGGGACATACACAAAAGCACATGCAGCAGTCTGCTAGAGGAGGAAAGGTGAGTGTGAGTTTGCAACCCTACTGTATCCTAGTGAATATCTGTGCTATCAAATGGCTGTTTGAAGATATGGATCCACCCTCTCTCTTGTGCTCTGTGGGTTATTCTGTAATTATAACTTTAGAAGATGCTGAAACGCCTTTAGAGAGGATTGGGTTGATTTGGATGGTGGTGGGTGGAGTTGGTAGGCAGGAGAGAGCTTCTTAGCCCTTGTGATGTCTTCCTTCTTGGAGTTTTGGCTGTAAGGGATTCGGATGAGATGTTGGTGATAGTAAGCATGCTCCCACAATTATAACACATTGTTTTAAAATTAGGGTTATACTGTATGGTAACATTTTAAAAACTGGATTAAACCCACCTAACCTATCTTTTTAGTATGGATCAGACTAATATTGAAGTGAATTACACTTACTCAGAGACAGGTGGCAAAATTTGTCAGAAGCAGTACTGAGAACATAGCACTGGTTATATTACTAATAATCTCCTTTAGGCCACTGCAGTAGGTTATAACATTGCCTGGATCCTTTGCACCAGTGTAACACTAGCAAAAAGTGGGTGTTCCTCCCTGAATGTTTGTGTGATGGGCACCGACCTCTTGCATATGCCTTGATTCAGGGGAGAAAGCTCTTGACAACAGAGGTATATGGTGTGTGCTTTGCTAATGATTGAACTTTTTCAAAACTCAATAGTAATGTAAAATAGATGCATACTTTACAAATGTTTTTAAGAACATTGTTGAGTGATAGCCTTCAGATCAGTTGCAGCCGGCATGACTCGAGGGCAGGGGGTCGCGTGGGGAGGCGGTCACGCGGAGGGGAGGTTAATTTTAATTTTAAAAAAAATAACTTATCTGAGCCGGCTCGATCTGATCCTGCATTGTGTCTGCTTTTCTGCTTCTCGCAGGAAGCAGGCACCCTCCCTCCCCTCCGCCAATCTCAACGCTGCAATGGCAGCGTTGTGATTGGTGGGGACGGTGCCCAGCCATGCGCCTATAGGGAGAATGCAGCCTACATGGAGAAAATGGCTGCATGCAGCCTATATGGAGAAAATGTCAGAGTGCGCATAACTGGTTTGGTTGGCCCCAGAGGGCCGTCCAAACATTCAGGGCCCGTAACATTGGGCTAGCTACTCCTCCCCTGCCCTGTTGCAGGACCGCCCACCCCCCCACCCCCAACCAAACCCTTCTGCTTCTCGCACTGCGAGAAAGCCATAGGGCGATGCTCCTCCGCCCACATGGAGGAGCCGCCCCGGCTTCAGATTTGACAATAACAAGAAATAAGATTGAAGGTGTAGAATAAAATTGTTAATGCCCTTCTTGTAAGTCCCACTTCCATGCTCTGTATAGGAAGAGCTTTTTGTCCTTCTCTAAAGCTGCTGTCACATGAGTATCCTACTGGAAAAGGGATACAGCAAGAAAACCTCCTAAAAGTACAGGAAAGAGTTGGGGTGAGAAATAACCTTCTCCCAGGTTGTGTTGGTTTACATGAAGCTATTTGTAGCAATCCAAGTAGATTAAGAACATCTGATTTCGTTTTATGTTGAAATGTGAATCCAAAAAATAGGCAAAAAAAACAACATATCTATTACAGCAGCGACAGTAGGCGGCTAGAATGCTAAAATAAGGATAGGGAGCTGGATGGGGAGGACGAAACAAGTAAACTAGAAGGGTAAGTAAAGTATGAGGCCTTAAAGGCGAGTGAACAAGGTGATGGAGATACAATGATCGACTGGAGGATGAGACAATTGGCGAGTACTGCAGATGGGAGAGTCGGGTACCAGAAAATAAATGGAGGGTGAGACCGGAAGATTGAGATTGAATGACAGCTATGGTAGAATGCCTCTTTTAATTTTGGACATGTGTACATTGTACATTATAATTATAAACTGAGAGTTCATTGAGGATCATCCGAAATCTGACCTTCTGTCCTGAGGACTCATCCACTGTGTGGGAGTGCTGCACATCTGTAATGCTTTACAGCCTTAATATGTACGGCTCGGGTGCAATATTCTCTATATCAATAAGCATGACCGATGTAAAATACTTAGCTGTCGTAGGGGATGCCCTGTCAAAAGGCGCCCCTTAGGTGTCATGCTTTCAGTAACACACCAACGAGCAGCACGCCATGGCACATAACCCAGTGACGACGTTCAATGCAGCAAAAAGGAACATCCGAAAATAATTACCTGGTTTTTAATACCGGTGCTGGAAGGCATTAAATAGTTCCTTTCATTTTATACTTAATAGCTGATGCACGTCAGTTGCCTTTAACATGCATAAAAGTGACGGAAGATAAAACTAATTTAATAAAAAGAGTTTTTTTGCACGTTTAATAGCCTTTTTTTACTGGATGCCACGCTGAGCATGAAGCAAGGCAGGAAATCAATAACCACATGAAAGTATGAGGAAATGTGTGCTTATATTGTAGGTCATTGACAATTAGATGATTTTTTTCAAGGATAAAATGCGCATGTCACAGAGGGAGACTGAGTTGACAAGACCTGGCAGTACTGATGAATACTGCAGGCGCTGCCGCCTCTTCCTGTTTACAAACACCAGCCCAATGGCGAAGATGTGTTTCTCTCCGATTTCTCAGTAAACTCTAGTTCTCTCGAGTTTATAGTTCTTTCTGCTGTGGAAACTTCGGTTTGTTCTTCATGTCGCGGGCTTAATGGGTTGCACCAGCGTGTTCCCAGCTGCTTCCACCAGCAGTGTCCTCAGAGGGACCACTTATCTGAATATATTTCAGTTGCAGATTACAGCAGGCCCTGCCCAAAGGGTGGCATCGAAGTGGGCAAGGGGTCATCTTGCTATAGGCGCAACTAAGGAAAGTGGGATAAGCAACATTTTTCACTCTCAAGCTGAGCATTTGTGAGAGAAGGCTTCAGTGGGCTTTGTTTGGCACTGCTGAAGAGAGTGTCTCACATATCATCTGTCAGATAACCTAAACATCGCTGTTTGGTGCCCTTAAAACCAAGTGCAATGCAAAAGAAAAGTCTGCTTTTTTATTGCCTGGGCCTGGTCTTTTTACATTGTCAGTTACAAACAATGCATGCACTTGCAAAAACACAAACGCAGAATCACATGTACGCCCTTCAAGAAGAGAGGCCTGAAGTTATTAGTCCTTCCATGGACTCCGAGAGTATTTCAGAACTAGTGAAGCTAGCCTCCGTGCTCCAACAACACTAGACATGCCAGGGTCTCCATTGTGCACTACAGTAAATCAGTGGCAGCTACCGCTTAAAAATTATGGTGTGTCGCGATGGCACCAAACTCACCATATATGATGCTGCACTTCTCAACAGCGTTCCACGAGCAGGAATTCCTGTTCAGTGGAATGCGAAACCAACCAATCCTGGAGCTGCTCTCATCAGTGTGAGAGCAGCTCCAGGATTGGTGGGAGCAGGCAAATCCAGCACTCATTTTGAAGCTGCGGCTTATGCTAGCAATCTCCTGGCTGTTTCACAGCCGTGGGATTGCTGGGTCTGCAGTGCGGATGTCGGGCTGGCCGTAGGTAGCCAGCTGGCCAACCCAAAATGCGCACTGATTGGGGAAGCAGTAATCCTGCAATAGCATGATTCAGCCCCGCCCCCTACCTCATGTTCACGCTGTACACAGTGCGAGCTGGTGGCAAAATAAAATGTCATTTTATTTTTGTGTTTTACTCTGCTGCGCTCGCAGCAGGTGGGGCGACGCTCCTCCCCTCTCATTGAGTAGCTGGCTCTGCAGTAAATGAAGCACCAAAAGAAAAGTTTCGATCAGCTCTGCTGGGTAAAAAGAGGGGCCTTCAAGTCATGGAAAGTATTCGCCTTCTTTGTTGGCACGGCTACAGCTGGGCGCAAGATAAGTTCGAGAGATGTATGGGTGCAGGGAAAGAGTGATATAGGGATATTCTGCTAAATATACTTGCAGTTAAATGATAGAATGTCCAGACAAACATAAGAATGTCCAGACAAAGATAAGCAAAAATAAACTATTGCAATATAAAAATTATATTTCTATAAAACATGGTCATAGAGCAGACACATAGTAGCATGGAGTGCTTTAGTTGCTTCTGACGGAAAATCTCTAGTGGTAAGAAGAAGCCAGCAAGTAAAAGCCGTAAATGCTTTAATATGTACTATTGCTTAATGCACAGGGATTTGCTATTCATACTGCAGTATATATGACTAGACTGGCAAAATGATATGGTATGAACATGAACTGTACAGATTTGAGCACATGCAAAGAATCTGCAGGGTGCATTAATAGGACCTGCGTATCTCTATGGGCCGTATCTGCCCTCCATATTTGCAATGGCAATGTTCTTCATGCCATTTTAGGGGTAGAAAACTGTGAGTGGTGGAAGCCCTTCATTCAGAGGTGACCTTTGGATGGATACCTCCCTGGGCAAAACTGAATTTAGCGCCCCCTTCCACCCACCCAACGTCGGTGTGGTGGGAAAATGGGAGGGTGGTAAGGGTGAGGGGAATAAGAAAAAGTAGGGCATGAGAGGAAAAACAGACAAAATGTGGACACGGATTCCAGTGTTTAACACACTTTATTTGCAGCCAGGTAAGTAGGAGACTGCTGCAGGCAGCTCATGCGCCCCTCTGAAGGTTGGCGCCCTGGACGTGGACCCATCTGGCCCACTCAGAAAGGTGTGTTATTAAACAGAATATAACTCAATGGCACACATGCTTCTTCGAATTGAATATACTAGGTATGTCTACAGCGTATATAACGGGTTCTGAAAGGCCTGCCATGTGCACTATGTATTAACTGTCTACCTTCTTAGGCTGGCACAACTGCATTGTGCTTTTGAAAGCAAAGAGCAGCAGAAGTAACTTTTTTAAGACCCAGAACTATTTGCCATTGCCCAATTGCTCATCAGTGTCCCCTTGTGTGTTTGTGTTAATGCCAAACTGTATTCAGTGCGTCTAGGTTACCTGTGCACCTATCTGGTGTATGTCTCAAGATATCGTTATGTGCAGGTTTAACCTCCTGCTAATAAAGCATGCCCTTCAGTGTCTCTCTTGTAGTGTCTTTTTGGGGGACTTTATTAACTGGAGTACGAATTCCTGTTTATAGTGCTGCTCTCATTTAACCCCTTGCATGCTGCCGCGATTCTGCGCCTGTGCTGCACATTCCGATCGCTGGTGCGGTCATGACGGCCGGGAGCCGTCATCAGCACACGAGCACTGTGTGCCATGATGACTCCTAGCCTTCATCAGCATGCAAGGGGTTAAACTTTGTGCAATACGTCTAAGACCTTTATCCTGCACAAATCCCTGCCTATGTAAACACTATTTGTCAGACGTTAGCCCTCCGTGTCCTAGACTTAACTCAACCATTAACAATCTTAGATGATGGTTTCAGGGCAAGCGATATGGAACCAGTATGGGTTCAGTAATGATACAACATCACCAGGGAGCGAATGGGGCGCTTCCACCACACCACCGGGAACTGGTTAGATTTTATCTAGTCGTTTTTGCACTTCACTCATGATGTGGCGCCATTGACTTTGATACATAGTGCACACATTCTGGTACATTTGCCTTAGAAATCACATATAGTACTGTAGACTGTGCTAATATAAGCCCCAACCTAACCTTTCCATACAATAAATACTTCCTACAGTGGTTAATTATATCTGCCTAAACTACATGTAATTATAGAAAACACATATAGCAATGCTAATGCACCCTTGAAATGCGAATATTTTCTGCGGCACAGATACTAATAGAAACATGCCAGGTCAATTATTCAATTCAAATGAAGATGGCTCCCATAAGACCACTGGCGCTGCGCACCCTGGAGCACCAAACGTATCTACAACCTACCACCGACAGCAGCGCGTACCAAACATGTACCCAGACAAATAAAACTGCTAGCCTCAGGCCCATTGCTTGCTGTGCCGTGGCACAATTGGAGTTGAAAAGATACTGTGCATGATTTAGATATTAAATATAAAGTTCTGTAAGGCGTATGCAAAAGATCTAATGTATTCACAATTCGAAAATGTCTTAAAATGAGGTTGACTGTTTCTCTTGAATTCGATGCCATATTAGATAAACATTAAGAAAAATAGGTTCCTAATTCTTCAAATACGTTGAAAGAGTACATGCAAAAATAAACGTCCTGTAGCGTGTAAACTTTTACAGTCATTTTTTGATTGAAAAATGTTTTATGGAAGTTCCTCTTGCGATTTCGACCGCAGCAATACACAGCAGCACTTGTATTAGCACTCAAAACATCGCAATCATGATTAAAATTAGGAAAATAATGCAACCGGCAACTTTGTGTTTTGGATTGGCCGAATTAAGCGCACGATGTTCATAAAGTGCATGGTGGGCGATTGGAACACAACGATACATAAAGATGTCAACGATGGGTGTTTTACCACCTTTTATTTGTTTCTGGCAGGGGGTTAGCTGGCGTTCCATTCGGCACATCCATCATACTGGTCACCGTGGTTTAGTCAGAAGTGTCCAGCTCTTTTTGTCTGTTGGTGAAGACGTCCCCTGCAGGAGGCTCCTCCGTTCCGCGGCGAGTTTCCACTGCGCATGGCGGCCTAGTGCGCGCGCTCCGCGGGCGCCATTGTCTGCGCGTCACCGTGGATACGGGCCCCGGTGATCCGCTCCAACGGCTCACGTGTGAATCATGTTAATTGTCCATTTTACATGGCTGCCTTTGATCTGGTTCGTAATATAATGGCGTGTAATAGAAGCGGGACACGTGATCCGTGTTAGCTGTGAGAGGAGACAGTCGGGTTACTCCGAGGTCAAAGTTTCTTTCTGTTCTTAAACACTGGAAGGTCGCGCAGAGTTTAACTACCCTTGGCATCTTTAAAATGCTGCAGTAAATGCCAGCCCTTGGAGAGATTAGGTTTATAATGTGGTGCAACCTTAGGCCGTTTTCGTAATAATGGAGAGAGAATATTTGTGATGCTAGGTGTGATAAAATGTAGAGCTCTAATATTTGAAAAATCACCCCCCCCCAAAAAAAATGCACCTCTTCTCCTAAACGTTTCTGTTGTGCCTAATGAAGGAGAACAGTTGACCATGAGCAGAGGGATTATGTTTTAGATTTCCTGCTAAGCATTGTTCCACTTTTGTTATGAACTTTTCATTGGCCACATTAGTAAACAATGCTTATTAGCTGTGCTTATATTTTGCATATCTTGAGGGTTGCCTGTAAGTAGTTGCTCACATAGAGCATATTCACGATATGGTGGGCAAAACATAAGCATGTCTGAACATTAGGGCCCTGATTACCAGTGCCCCAGAGGGGTGATGTTATTCCTTCAGTTTCGGAATTTTCAGGTGCAATAAACTGCACTTCTTCCGACTTTTTGGGCACTAACGTGGATTTGTTTTAATGCACCAAATCCAAATCACTGTAAATACTGTGCTCTTTCTACCTGTTAATTTCTTGCAGGTTCAACCTGAAATTTAACGAAAGGTGCATACTTTGTCACACCTGATACATACGAGGTGCATTACAATCTGCATAACTTCGAGTGCCCACTACTGTGCATAAAGAGAGATGCGCCGGTGCCAGAGAACACCAGCCCAATCACAGGCAGGGCCACTAACGAGCCTTGTTTTACACAAGTAAATTTACTAAAGGCATACTGTTTTAGCCAGTCTCACTCTTACGGTTGACTGTTGTAGTGACTTCAGAAGCGGCTTATGTGCAGGGGTATTGGCAGGGAGGGGAAGTGGGTGGGACAGGACAAAAACAGAAAAAAAAGAAAGCTAAAAAAAGGTACCTGACTCAGGCACGCCAAACTTCTTCTCAGAGACCTCGCTACAGCACAGGCTCCCCTGCGGCCAATCCTGATGCTGCTCTCATGTTTGAAAGAAGCATCAGGATTGGCTTGAGCACTGTGAATTTGGGCTCCCAGAGAGACTAGGAGCCAGTGCTTAGTTGTCTCAGGTTGAAGACAGCTCAGGGCACATGTCGGTTTCTCAGGCCGGCCAAACCAACATGTACACTTATAGCAGTGCCCACCGCTCCCTCTCCTGGCTGCCCCCGCGATGGCCCTGCCCCAAAGACTCGGACTTGAAAAAGAAAATGATGATAAACCTGTTTTTTAATCATTTTCTTTTTCACGTTTTAAGGCTGGCAGGGGGGCACGCTCGTCCGCCATACCAGAGGAACCACCACTGAGTGCTTTTTTAAATGGGAAGAGAGATCTGTGCACTGAATCCCAATTAATTCAAAACATTGTCAATCACTCAAAAATGCTTGACTTAATCTGCTATATCTTCCACCTTCAAAAGTCTGCATTCTGAAAACTTCAACAGACCACCTGTCCCCCACACAGTTTCTCCATTGCTGGATCTCAATTCAGATTTTTAGGAAACTCGGAACCTGCAAAAACCTACTTTGATTTCACACAAGTCTAAAATAGTAACATATCAAGGTTACACGGTCCCTTAAAAAGCAAAGGAAATTAGGTCCCATTCTCCTCAATTGGGTAGTTAAAAAAGTCATAATTAAGATGCTCCTCAACCTCTGGCCTCAGTGTCACTGCACCACCTGCACTGCCTGCACAAGATGCACTATAGACTTGTGTTCAAACCCTGATTTTCTAATTCTTTGCAAAAAAGAAATAGATATAATCATAAATGTACATGCATGGGTAGGCTTACTCTTAGATTTAGACTTGCACTTAAGACTAGAGTAGATTTGAGGCTAAGGGCCTAATTTAGGGTTTGGTGGATTAGATACTCTGCCTCCAATTTGATGAATGTCCTGTCCACTGTATCACAAGTATATTATAGCCTATGGCATTTGTAATACAGCAGACAGGATATCCATCTAGTATTGACGGAGTATCACAGCCGCTAACTTTAATTAAGGCCTTAGAATTTGTGTTATGGCTAAGATTTCGGTTTAGGATACATTTTTGGTTAGAATTAAGGTTACAATAATGTTTAGACATGTTTCATATGGGATTAGCACACGGTCAAATTTGAGCTTTTAGGTTTAAGTTTAGTATATTTTTTCTTTTACCTAGCTTATTCGAGTTATATACTTATTTAAAATTACTATGCAGATCACTTACACCAAAATAGGTAGTAGGGTATTTTATATATAATTCAAGTTACACATCTTTGACAAAACGAATAAAATAACCATAGAACAAGAGGGAGAACAATAAACAGCTTGGCACAAATTGGATTGCATCTGAGGAAGAACGTTATTAAACAGAGTACATGTATTCAGAGGAATAACATTATTGTCAGAAGAGGCAGAAGAGATTAATTTGCAGGTGCTTCCTGCAGTTGAGAAGAGAGGGCTCTGTTCTTGTGATGTGAAGTAAAGAGTTCCAGACCGTAGTTGCAAAACGTATGAAGGATTCTATCTGAGCAACAGATCTTCTACATTTTGGTTGTATGGAGTTACTTTTTCTATGGCATCTTGGTCCCCCAGAGATAGGAAGAAACTTAAACAGGTTAGGAGAATTGCTACAGTGGATCACTTTCTAATCAAGATAACACAAATTGAAGGTGATCCCAATATTTATAGTAAGCCAATGCGGATTAGGTAGGATTGGGATCATGTGTTCAAATTTCCTCAAGAAGGTAATTAGTCTGGCTGGTGAAGAGAGTAATATTTTTAGCAGAGCAAGGGCTGATTGGGAGGCCCCTGACAGGATAGTATTCAGGATGTTTAGTCTAGAGACAACCAGAGTATAATCTGCAATTCCCAAGTAGTTAGTAGACATAAATTGTTTGAACTTTATTGAGGGAATGAAGGTAGACATTTGTAGATTTTGCCACCATGTATGTATCACGAGTTTAAGGTGGCTCCAGATGTAAAGCTAAGAGATGTTACTCTAGGGAAACCAACAGAAGCCATCTGATACCACTTCCTATGAATTCAGTATCAATTTAGTGGTATTTTGAATAGTGGCAATTTCAGTAGTGGTAATGTTGATGAAGGTGATTTTATGAAGTGGTTTCACAATGTAGTTATCTTGAGTGTAGTGATGCATACTCTTCCTTCTTTCATCTGCTTTCCCTTCAGCATGCTTTGTGTTCTGTCTATTTAGCAAATGACTTCTCCATCATTCTCTGCCATTCCTTTCCTCTCTTGCCATACCCAAGTCTTTTATTCTTTGTTTCTCTCAGTTTGCCTGCGACCCAGTATTTTTCCATTCTCCTTTTCGTTTTTCACTCTTTCAACTTCTCCTGTTTCCATCTTCACTCTCTATGCCACTGTCTCCTCCTCTCATCCACCTTCTCGCCTCATACTTCCTTCTCTTCTTCTCTCTTTCTGTCCTTCTCCTTTCGTTCAATTATGTGTACATTAATGTGTCAACAGCAATTTTCTGCTGTTTATCATAATTTTCTATTCAAACATTAAGATGAAATGCGCTCTAAAAAGTAATGTTTGGGAGCAGATTAAATGGATTCCTCCTATAGTCTCTAATCACATTGATTTTACTGGTGTGAGTGCAGTTTTTGATTTACATTTTGACCTCCTGAAAAAAACAAATTTGCTCTGGATTACCAATGCAAAAAAAACCCACATTTTTCACAGTGTGGTTGGTTCACATAATGGTTCAACTGTTGGTGCAAAACTGCATTTAAAGTAATTTAATCTATGGAAGCATATCTCTGGTGGGTTAATCAACCCGTTCAACATACAAATAACACATCACCCATAACCGTATGTCTCTTAAAAGCTAAACTAGAAATATTTTTATCAGGTATGTGTATCAACAAATTAAAAAAAGAAAATCACACCTCAATTATTTTTTAAATGATTCTGGGAGAACTGTCGTCCCTGGCTTTAAAAGAATATGTCACAGAGCATATTGTTGTTTCTTGATATTGCAGTAGGCGACACTCCCTTTTGGTGCCTGGCTACGCTGCCATGTCGACAGAGTTTGTGGGTTGTTGGTGGAGATCCACTTCACTTTCAGCAATCTGAAGTGGGATTGAAATGCATTTCTACTTGGTTTGTTCCGCGGCCTCCAGAGGATAGTATACTATTTCAGTGCTGACTAGAAGCCCGGAAGAATGAAAGGCGAAACATCAGGATAAATTATGCTAAACGGCTGACTAAACCCCAGAGGAAATTATAGTTCCCTAGTACAGTTTTCCTCCATTAATCTTTCAAAAGGAGCATCTAAAGTTGATAGAGCTGCAGCAGCAAGTCCCAGGTACTCGCCCGATACGGGTATTGACATTGCGCAAGCGATATCAGTCAAGAAAACCATTGTGGGCATATAGGAAAGATCAGCGGGGACACATGGCAAGTGGTGGCACAGTCAACTAGATTAGCTGAAAAGGTTACATTAAATATAAAAGGCAATTCAGTGTTCCTTTTTGCAGTGTACAAGGAAACTTGCCATTACGTTGAAACTTAGAAAAATAATTTGCAGCAAGCAATTACTATGCAATTATAGGGTAATTACATGGATATTTGTGCCCTGGAAAATAGTGTGTTACTAAAATCAGTTCCTCAATCAATATTGAGCAGAAAAGGATGCTGAAATCACAGACCTTTCAACCTATGCTGATTAAATTGTCATCACAATAACAGTTTCCTAGTAAAGTTGCTTCATGTTTGTTCTCCTTGATTAATATGTAAATTCCCGGCTGATTCTGGTGAAACAATGCGTTTAAGTGCTCGCCGCTATTACCCATCTGTAGTGATCTTATACAAATTGTCCAGCGGCTTTTGAAGCAATTTCTCCGGTTTAGTTTATGTTAGCGGCCCTGTCTACTAATTTAGTCTTGTGATGTAACTGTAGAGCTTTCCTGACGAAGTGACTCTGTAAGTCCTTTGTGTTTAGCTGAAGAGGGCACACTAATTTGCATGGCGGTTAATATACGGAATAAATACATTTCAGATTCAGTCTGCCTTTTCCCAGGTCTCATAGCAGAACAAAAGTGCTATGAAGAGTTAATTGCTGAGTTGAAAGACATTTGTGTTACTTAAAACAGTCAAAGCATCTCAGTATTTGCAATTCTAGACCAAGTGAGTAGCACAATGATCAAGAGAGACACTTAAATGAAGAGATTATTTTTTGAGGCAAATTAGAAATTAGCGTAATAAGGTTCAAGTCTCATGCCTACTGGGAGAGAGTTGCACTTTGTGTCAACCTGTGTAAATACTGTACTCCTGCACTGAAATGTAAGGTATACTCAGGGTCTGTGGATCTATTGCATAAGAGAATGTCACCAGTGCAATATACATTAGATGCATAAGAGAATCATATCTCTGCATTCAGATTATCAAATAATTGAATTGCACTCAAATATTGGTAAATGTCGACAAACATGAATTTTGTAAATATTTCCATGTCTGTTTTTTGGAAACACTCAGCTATTTCTCAGCTTGTCCTTGTAAGGAGTAGGGCTCTATGGCCATGGGGTTTTATTCACGCTATGGTTTACAATCTCATTTTGTCTGCAAAATACTCCCAATCTCTATACCTTTATCAAGACACTCGTACGTCCAGTTGAGTGTTTGGCAGAAAAACATTCGAAATTAATTAATACTTCTAAGAAAAGTGAAATGTAAGAAATGTGGTTGGCATGACTCTGGAGTTGGTGTAAGATCTTATGTTTTCCCAGGTGAATTACATTTCTCTGCCACTTCCTTTCATCACCACTTTCTTGGAACTGATTCTGTGCAAAGGAGTAAGGTTTAGCAACTAGGATAACGTGGCACACTCATTAAATGGCAAACTCACAGTGTGCAGAAACTAAACGTCATCAGTATCTACCATTCTCCACATGATGCAAAGATACTCTTACTTTATATATCCAGTGAATAGTTCACTTTTTCTCAATTTATTTTGTTGAAGTTTGTGTTTAGTTGTTAATTGAAAAAGCATGTTATGTATAATCTTTGTTTCATGTGATTTTTAGAGAAGTGTATGCAACCATTTTTACTTTTAGAGCAATAATCAGCAATTTTCAATAGGTTCAACTGTAAAATATTTCTAAAAACTGCAACAGATAATCATTTTTTAGTAGTTTTGGAATTCATTTTTTGTGAACTGTGCTTGGGACCTAGCCCAACGCAATTACAAAAGCCCTTTAGCCACTGTTATTTTTTTTACACTTTTCCGGTCATACTGGCTGATACACATAGTGATTTTGTAGGTATGTTTGTGCTGTCAGCATTGAACTGACTCTCTTAAATGTTCTATAGCTTAATTCAGTATACTAACCATACCTGTTTTCATTGTTTCCTATTCCATTGTTGTCTGAAAGCTGAAGGAATTCTTCTTGATCAGACAGGGTGGCTTTTGTTTTAGCTGACTCCTGCTTGCACGCAGGAAACACAGTAGTCCAATTATCACACACTGTATCTGCTCATGATACGCTATAATTTAGACACCTTACAAAATTCATCATTTATCTTCTGCTCATCCCCAGGGTTTGCAATGTGTATTAACTCTATATTTTGGCTTACATGTAGACCTAGTATTGCTGAACTCTTTTTCGTTATAAAAAATAACAAAAAAATGAATGCATATCCATTGCAAGCATGGTTAGGTTACAAAAAACCATATACTCGATTGAAAAACATTTTTGAATGTTCAGCCTCCATTGAAACCATGTAAAGAGAGTATGAAGTCAAAAGGTGTTCCTACAAATGCTGTCGCCCTCAGTGCAGAGATCCATCCTCATGCCACTGAACATACGCCTCCTAAGTTCTTCGTTCTGGCAAGTGAAAAATGACTATGAAATTGTGCCTTCCTTCCAATACTGTTCTATAGCTAATGGATTGAGCATTCAAGACTCACTTGGGTATGGCACCTGTGAAGAGATTTTCACGATTATCCTTGAAATTCCACTTGTTAGCTCCCATTATTCATGGTACATAATAATTCCTGTTATTCCCATGCTCCGGGAATATAGTTAGTGGGAATCCTGGTAACTGCAGGGTTGGGAAAATAATGTGAATTACGATTTTTTGGGTGAATAATATGGGAAAATTGGACTTACTTTGTTAATTTCTGCATGTTTTCTCCAGTATTCCTCCAGCAGACCTGTGCTGCTTGAAGCAGGTAAAAAAACTCCACTGAAACACTAAGGAACTGTAGTGTTCCCGTAAAGCTGATATTTCTCAGTGGGGCAGTAACTGCTGGTACCAGCCCCATTGGAATTAACCGGCCATTTATAATAAGGGGCATAGAGTTTTTTAAAATGTGGTTGAGAATCTCCAGCCATTACTAGTAATATTTCACTTATCAATTTCAAATTGTTGGCATTGTCAAAAAGTCTGCTCTATTCACTCTTGCTATAGTACAGCATCACCATAGGCATTTGCTCTTGGAAGGTCTCACATTTTAATAATGAAATAATTTGTAATTCTGTATACTATTCTTACCCTGATGTGGGATTAAGCCTCAATCATTTTTTTAAAGCCAGCCATGTATTAATTGTGCGCCTCACATTTCAAGATCACTTATTCTAGAAGCATACTCCTGATGAAATATGCTTCTCTATGCAACTTTATTTGTACCCCAGAGGTATTTTAGTCCCACTGTAATATCTCTTTGGTCTCCGCCCGAAAGCCTGGTAAAGACTGTCGGTGAATGCTGATGCTTTTTTAAGGATTTTAACAATGGGTGTACAGGAGGTTAAATCTGAGGAGAACCCTCCCAAACTCTACAAACCATTCACTTTCATGAACTTTCCAACTACACTGTTGCTCTGTTTGGAGGCCAGGCAATTTATAAATACAATAGCCCCAGCATCACTGCCCCTGTTTCTAGGAAACTTGTAATTATACAGAGGTATTTTCCTCCTTGTTTAGTTGGCTCCCAATACCATTTCGCCACAGTTGGACCCATGACAAATTCTTCATAACTTACTTACGAGGCACCTTTGTTGGATAATGTTGTTGAGTTTGAAGAAGTCCAAGGAGACCTGATCCATCAATTTCTTTAACTCGGATTGATAGTATAAAGAAACAGATTTGTGTGTCAGACCGCCAACTGTTTTACCCATGCTGCAGTAAATCCACCACCTTTCTTTCTAAAGCATTTACCTAATTTTGCTGAAACTGATCCAGCGCCAATAAATGTTACTGGGGAGTTAATCCAAGCATGCTTTATTTTCTCAAAGCTGTGCTCCGTCAGAACTAAGGTTAGGCTTGCTGTCTATGGTCTGCTTCTACTTTATTGGAGTGGATCTCAACCTGGTGTTTGCAATCCGTCAATAGCACTCCAGTTACCAACAAACAGTTAAATGAAGCTCGCTCCTCCAGTTCTACTGTATGTTGTGTCATTTAACTTAGTTTATAATAAACTGAGCCATTCTAGTTCCATCCTGACTGCCGGTAAACCACTGGAAAGCGATTAATAGCTTTTCATTTATACTTATGTCACCTATTCTCTTGGCAAGGTTTGCGCTCTAAAAATACTGTACAAATACATTTATATAAGGAAACACTTCTTTGTTTTCATTTCAGAAATTACTATTTTTCCCTGCTCCATCATTATCTTAAAATCCACTTGTGCACTTTACCATCAGTAAGATGTGCGTTTCACTTTAACAAAACGTACACAATTAAAGTAAAAAAAATGCATGCATATAATCATACATATGACCTTTAAATAATGCATCATCTTGTCTGACTGCGCTGTTTTCTGCTGTATCTGATTGCCTTTCGTGGAACACAGTGCTATCTTCCTCTTGTTGGTACTATTTTTACCTCTCAAAATATTGGCATGGAAAGACATCAAGTGAGAGTGTCCCTTAATGTTTGCCAAGTTTGTTTTCCATTCGTGAGCACTAGCTGTACATCAGCCCAAATAGATATTTTTTTGTTAATATCAATCCAAATGATTTTAATATAAATTCAAATTATGTGTGCATTTCAATATGCATGTGCCCAGGTATGTAAATGTACAACCAATGACATTGTTTCATACTCATGTGAAGATATAGTTCTAACACTATAGGATTTATAAAACTTTGACTGTATAAATGCTTTTAAGATATTTCATATCGAAATAAAGCTTTGTTGACTTGACTTGACTTGAACAATTTGACTTAATCTCATTCCCCCACATACCTGGCAAGAAAGACATAAGATATGTTTCTATTTGTTTCTATTTGATTAAATGTGCTGTAATACAGATTGACATGTGCATTGTTGTTACTTGCTGCAAATATGGCACACAAATGGGCCAATAGTATGCCATTGCTGTGCATGAACTTGTCCAGGGTTCTAAACAGTTCCATTGGCCATCAGACTGTGAATAGGTTTGTGGAGATTTGATGTCAGTAGGGTAAGGAAATGGGGCTGTCTCGGACTCAGTGCCTTGTGCTAAGCGCCAGTAAACGGTCTGGTGTGGCATATGTTGTCACTGTTGGGTGAGCGAGAAGTTCTTTACCCATGGGAATCTGACCAATCACACTAAATGACACATCTCATCTCCTCCTGATCACCAGATGCTCAAAGAAAAGTAGATATCTTAAGAAAACGTGCTTCAAAAATAGAGTGCAAACGTATTTTTGTTTCTGTATTTCCTATAAGGAGTTATACCTATCGGTGTAAATTGTAGTTTGAGGCATTTCTCTCAGAATTTGCAAAAGCGTACTGGACATTAGGATAGGAGCCCATTTCTGTTGGCTTTTCACTCACTAAATTGTTGTCCTTCAGAAGATGTACAGACAGATTTTGAACCTGCTTCTATCAGAAAGTTATTTTATGTTCGAATCCTTATTATTAAGCCACACATTACCTAAATTACAGGCAAAATATCCATTGATTAACACACAACCTGCAATGGCAGTCTCAAAGTAAATGCACAACATTTTAGGTTTCCAATTCTTTAATAAGATGCTCCATAAAAAGAACATCATCTACTCAGATCACCGATACGGGTGAATGGTGGGTGGGCGGGTAAACTAAGAGGTGCAAAAACTTCAAGACTGCCTATATATGTGCCCTCCAGTTCTAACAAGCGATAGAACATCTCTTTATTCAAAGGTCTGCATAGCACCAATATACTTCAGGGATTTTAAATGGGAACCATTTTTGGACTGAACTCCTAGCCAGGGGGTCTTTTATGGTGTTGGATTTTTGACTTTTAAACAGTTTTGATACTTCCAAATGCTTTACACATTTTCACTAAGTCAAGCCCATCTGATCTGTTCCATAGCTGCCAGGGGTTGAGATCAACTTGAGTTTATGAAACCTTTGCCTGGACCTAGCAGGTTAGTGACTGCATTCATTGTGGTGGACCATCCAGCCCAATTAATAATACAGCAACATGTGATTGTGCAGCCTGAGGATTTGTAAAACATTGCCCTCTCTTTGTCTTGTACCTGTAGCTTTTGCGGGTCCAGTTGGCATCATCTTCTTTATGAAAGTCTGCAGCATAGCAGTATCATAAAGCTGTGGTCCGGGGAAGATGTACTATCGGAGGCCCTCAAACCTGGAGAACCTGTTCTTTACTACCTTCTTCATTAGCATTCCTTCATGATCAGTGTCAGATAGCTTTGTCAACACAGTGCCTAAATCCTTATTTCTCGCCAATGGGTCTTTGGTAGACAGCCACGTAACTTTCAGCACGGTAACTCCAGGCAGCATATCGCCATCCATTGCTACCATTTTAGAGAAATGTTGCACCTCCTTCTTCGAATAACCATTTTCATTCACGTTTGATGGCCCCAAAATACACATTGTATTTGCCTTTAGCAGTTGATTTATTTGAAACTCTTCCATAGAATGACAATCTCAAATGCCTTCCATGCCTTTAGGATCTTGAGCACTTGATACATTTGGGGCTGGCACCTTGACGCAAAGAAGCTACGTTTCTCCGTTTCCACGTGCTGCATATCTTCTTTGAGTGTTGTGGTTACAAACCACTTCATAAAAAAGGCGTTAAATGTTATGGCTTGGAGCCAACATCATGTTTTCATTGGCACTGCTCTTACAAATGCTGTTCCTTCACACTATGTTTCCACCCCACAAAAGCCTGCTGGGGTCCTCTTGTGTTACCGGCCTCCCTCGAGGGCACAAGATTGCCCTTCTATTAAACAGGAGCCACTGCTGAATCGTGCCACACTTTCAGCTGCTGAAGCAAAGTCATCACATCATCGCCACCATATTGGATACCACAGGCATGCAAAGCTTTGATTATTTGCAGGTCTATGACATGGTCCAGAATGCAGAGAAACACCATGAGAAGCATTGATGCCTCCAGATGCTCTACATCGCCAATAGCAAAACTAGGGTGGACACAAAAACAACTCAGAGATTCCCTCCACGGAATTCCGTGGAGTTACATGAAAACTCTGTGAGATTCCACGGAGTTCCCCAAACGGGCGGAATTAGGCATGTAGCGCTGCTCACACTGATATTTAGCGCCAGGAGCTAATTCCGCCCTGACAAATCAAAGTGAATGGTGCCACGCAGATCGCCAGAGAGCGATGCTTCATAAGTTGATTTTGCTGCTGCTAAATTAGATTTACTACTCAAGCTGCAGCTTTCTGACCACGACCATTCATGTTCTCCCATATTCGGGAAATCTTGCCAGGCATCCTCCTAGTGATTGAAAATCATGCTACGGGTCGTCAAATCTCGCTTGTGCTCGTCAACTTACTGTTGGCGAGTCGCATGCTAGAAAAAACTTCACCACGCAGTGGTTGGAAAAAATTTGTCCGGAACCTCTTGTTACATGCGTAACATAAAATGGACAAAACTCTGCCAACTCCGCGGCAAGCAAAATTTATTGTCCACCCCTAAGCAAGACTTGGTTCCACCTTTCAGTGGTATTTCACCAGCCTACGGTCAGGGTCGTGAAGGAGCTCCCACAGAGCATAGCTATCTTGGAGGCCAGCAGGCTTTGTCCTCCCACCCAAGAAAATGGTTTTAAATGTACTTTATAAATTGTGATACATTTTCCATCACCTAGCAATTTTTTCTATACAAATAAAACAGAATTACATGAACGTATTGCATTAAATAGTTAATGATCAATGTGGATTGGTTTATCATGGCTATTTCTTCCTAGGTTAAAGAGTAGCTATGATCCTGGCAGACAGTAACATTTCATTGCTATGAGGGAATTGCTCATTAAACATTCTAAAGGTAGTGAAATTCCTGTATTTTGCATTAGACAAATTCCATGAATGTTTACCTAGTGGGCTACAGGTTGAAGCACAATACATATTGTGGGAACAGTGAATTTTTGGCTGAGAGATATTTTCTCTTCAAACCAGTCTGCTGCCTGTATCTTATACTTCTTGAAGGTATGCCTTTGTGTCCAATTGTCACATAAGATACTATCCAAAGAAATGTCACAAAAACACTGAATTTCACATAATGTTCCTGAAAGTTAGACATAATTCAGAAAAAAACATCTTTTTGTCCACCCCTGGTAGAAAGAGATTGCGCTTTCAGGCAATATTACATAGGGGAACATAACGTGCTCTTTTCAGCGAATGATGGTCAATAGGGCAATAATGTATTGTGTTATAACAATTATATAATGCCTCATACCCCTGGCGAGATCCGTAGCAGTGCATTAAACAAACATCACTTTTTGGGGTACATTTATCCCCCCAGTATCGCCTCTATACAGTCCTTTAGCATCGCTGCCATTGTAAAAAAAAAAAACAAGGAACGGATGCAAATATCTTTCCATCTGAAATATGAAGGCGCAGTGCGAAATCTTATTTGCGTGTGTATACACTAGGTTTATGCTAAACAACAGAAAACTGGCAAATTGCATGATGAATGGAAAGTGGATGGGCTTATCTGGGCCTAAGATAGCTAGATGGTGTCATCATTTAAAAAGCGAGTTCCGGCGCATTGATGGAGAGTTTTGCCTCCGCGAAGCTGATAGGCTGAGGGATAGGTTACATTTCTTTGTAAGTTGGAAGCCGTTTCTACAAGCCGCGCGGCCGGGCCCCATTCATTGCCGGTGCCTGGTTATTTAATACAATGCCTCGCAGCATCGTGTCAGACAGGTGCTCCATTATTCAGCAGCGCCGGCTGCATTACCACCGCTGGAACACTGGAATATTTCCACATATATTGCAAAGCGGTACTTTTATTTATTATTTGACCCATGAAAAGGTTGATTTTAATATTCTGCGCCGTATAAATCTGTTCCTTCCGAAAGAGTGGGGCAAGAAATATGCTCGGTCCTCGCGCTCCGTAACAGAGGCTTAGAAGCGCATAAAAAGCCATCTGCAGTTTCATAAAAAAATGACACGTTTACTTTCAAAAGTAAACCTACATGTTTATTTCTTCATGTTACCTTTGGCTAGAGTTATCCTCAATGATATTTGCACTGTATTGCTTGCTGACAAAAATTAGATAAAACCATCAAAAGTGCATTAAATGTTGCCATTGTCTGTGTGGATAGTCTGTACTATTGTTTGTTTCAGCTATTTTATTGGGGCTGTCCCAAACTAAATCATTCGAATATTGTAGAGTCATGAAATAACTCCTCCCTTCCCAGTCTGGCACCAAATTACATATTGAGCACACGTTCCTGGTCTGTGCCACAGCACACTCTTCAATAGGGCAGTGCTTAATTTGAGCCAGTGGTTTCCAGTGCTCAGCCCCGGCACTTAATTGTCAGCTCCTGCACTTATCACATTCTGCACATGGTGGCACTGTTAGTTGAATTTAGAGGTAAGGACAACAGATGTTTATCAATTCAATACGCAATAAAAATGAGTAATATCCACCACCAACAGGGCCGGACTGGGAACCTAAAACAGCCCTGGCAAAAAATTATTAATTCAACCCCCATTTTGCAACGAGTGAGTGACCCCAACACTTTCCTCAGTATGATTTTTCCAGGATAATTTTGGAAAAATCAAACTGAAAGGTTTCAATTATATACGCTAGTTTTGCTGGTTGTTCAGAAGGGGATTTAATTAACTATTCAAGTACGTAAGAGTTTAGCACAGTAGCGCTATTCTACAGTTTGTAATCATGCATGCACCTGTGCAAGAATAATCAGGCTTTTAAAGGAGCTTGAGAATCTTAGAGAGACCGCCGGGATCCGATCGCGTAACGTGCGTCACAACTCCTGGGTGCGCAACCGGCCTCCAAGTGTCAAAACCGGCCTCCTGGAGCTCAGCCTCCCGGGGGATTGCCCGCTTGCCCGGCTGGCCAGTCTGGCCCTGACCACCAAGGACGTTTTTGTAGCTTTGGGGTCCTGGAATCGTCACACTTTTAAGTGTGATGATTAGTGGTGTGTTAGTGCTGTCATTGGCCAACGGTGGCGCAGGCTGCAGTGGCCTCCTGACGGGTGCCCTGGCATTCATTTTTTTTAAAAACAAATTTTGTACTGGTGTGCCCGGCACAGACGAGGACAGTGCCCCCGATTACGTATAAAGAAACATCCCCCTAGAGCAGCGGCGGAATTGCCGCTGCAGCGAAGGGGTTAAAAGACAGATCTGTACATGCAAACACTAGCCGGTATTTAAATGCAGAGTTTGTCAGTTCTTAACCCCTTCGCTGCAGGGGTAATTCCCCCACGGTGCGGGAGGGGGCAGGGGGGTTAGCGCGGCGCCGCGGTGCTTGTGACGAGACCAGCTCGTCATGAGTCACGGTGGAGCTGTGCTCATGACGAGCTGGTCTCGTCATGACCCCCCCACTGATGAATTCGCCCACCTAGACGGGGAATTAATTGCGCGTGTGCGGAGCGGCGCCGTTATGATGAGACCAGCTCGTCATGAGCACAGCTCCACCGTGACTCATGACGAGCTGGTCTCATCATGAGCACTGAAGGGGTTGGTGACCCTCTGTTAGTGGGTGCGGTGAGTGACTGTATACTCAGGCGATGAGTGCCTGGGAGGGACTCTGGGACCTCTTACCTTCCACCAAGGGGTGCTTTAAGGAGGGCACTCACAGTGTGAAACCTCAAAATGTGATGAATAATCAGTGCTTCCCAAAAGCTTTTTGGCCTTGTGCTTGTGCCTACAATACACAGCAGCCACAGGGGCAAAGGCTTTCCTTCCTTTGCTTGAGGCTGCACCGCCATGTAAATAAGGGACACCCCCAGAGATCTAGGTATTTGACATTTTTTACAAGTGCGATCCATATTACAGGAGAAATGGTACATGAGTCTGTAGGCACTTCTGTAATACCAAAGTGCATCAGCGGTATGAAAAGCGAATGCTAACATCTGTTGTGCTCCCGCAGGGCACTTTGTGTAATACAACTCCTGGGAGGAGATGTGATCTAAGGGAAAACTATTGACTTCGACTATAAGAACCTACCCTTGGCATCTGACCAAAAACTGTATGGTTCTGGGCAAATCAAGTTATTTCCTTGTGCCTCCCTCTGAATGTGTGCAATATTGTAAGTATTAGTATTATTAAAAGATCTTTAAATTTGGAGTAGCTGTCTCAATAACATGTACTCCTGGGATTCCGTCACATGCTAGTTCCCGTAACCTGCTTTCTGTCTACCCTAAATACAAAATCCAGTTTTGTGTACAGTGCTTCATGCTCGAGATACTCCTGCTGCAGTGAAAATGTTTCTGCGAAGGTCTCCAGGGCATCTTGGGTCTATGTTTTACCCATCGCAAATGGTTAAAATAAGCTGGTCTCATCATGAGCACTGAAGGGGTTGGTGACCCTCTGTTAGTGGGTGCGGTGAGTGACTCTATACTCAGGTGAGGAGTGCCTGGGAGGGACTCTGGGACCTCTTACCTTCCACCAAATGGATCAATAAAAGCTCTACAAAGTCCCTATATAGTTAGTTTCTTTCGACAAAGCTGGTTAGTTAAAACTTGATCTGCACAGTCCATCCAAGTATCTACAATCAGCAGGGAGCACAGAGCCCCAGTTTGGATCTTAGTGGGAGGAGAATACTTGGTATTCTCTCCAAAGTCTGAGTGCACTACGTGAAGGGGACAGATGAAGGGGACAGCTGAAGGTGGCCTACCTCCAGCTGCTGCTGGTGGTGGTGTCCCACTTCTTTCTGTGGCCTGCTTTTTTACCACCAACCTCAGAAATGCTGGCTTTGATGAATGGCTCAGAATTAGAGGCTGGCGGTAGCTCAAAACTCGTTCGCTCCTTTGTCAACCCCTGAAAAATGTACGATGCTAACTGCCTCCAGGTGGAATCCGCCTTGCAGAAGAGCTGCCACCAGGTAGATATCTCAGCAGCACAATTCGCCCCAGAGAGACGCATATCTGTGGTGAAACCTTTGACACTGCTGCAGTATGCAGTGCATAGAGGGAGTAGCAGGCACCCCTAGTCTGAATGTGCTGAGAGGTGATCTCAGGACTGTAAGTGGGCCAGGCTCTACTTGGTTTCAGACGTAGCAGTAATTAAAAACTGACTATGAAGCAGGCCCCTTTCTGGCTGTAATTTCATGTCCTTAACTTTACAGGCAAAACCACTGACTACATTTTCAGAAGTGACTGTAACCACCCTTAAGATGATCAGTAACTCCTGTTTACATTCTGCATGTTTTGCTTCATCTTGTATTTCCTGCTATTATTTGTTTTTTTCCAGATGTAGTGTTTCTGCAGTCATTTCTTTCAAGCAGGGCTTTTAGTGGGATGAAAAAACTGGGGGGTCTCTCAAAAGGGACTGGCCAGTGTAATCAGGGGCGTGGCTTTAAAACACTTCCGCTAAAAATCTGTGTTTAGTATAGTGTGCCGCCCAACTTGTATTTTGCTGTTTCTGTCATTGCATCCAGATATGTGATACAACAAGTAGCATCATACCTACAACAAGTAAGTACTATTGACTTTGTCGGTGGTTATTAGTTGCATAAGATCAATAAGCTGCAACTATGGCTTATTACATATAATATTGAAAAAGCTTCCAATTAAAACCCTGGATACCCTACCACAATGTTGCTTCTCTTAAGTTTCAAAAACAGAAGGGAAATCCAGAAAGAAAATGACTCTTTAAAGGATTTATCTTCCCCCACAATGCTCTTCTGGCATGACGTCATGCCGTAACTTCTCCACTAGTGAGAAGTGAGCAGTGTGGGCAGCGCACATCGATGTGCTAGCTGGCTCGAAACGGGTCTCTATCGGGCTGTTTGTGCCCTGGCACTTTTATCCGAACTGCAGTGACAGCAAACTGCTGTCACTTCAGTCCGTTTAAAAAACGGAGCGCCTGTGCCAGGGCTCAAAACAGAGCCCGATAGAGACCCGTTTCGAGGCCCCCTTTAAAAAACTGCCAGTGCTCAGACCCCTTGAGACCCGGCCCACTTAAAGCCCTGCTTTCAATTAACATGACTCTTGCGTAGTGCATACTGTGCACTGAGTCATGTTTATGTTCAGGTTGTGGTGGGTGTTTATGGTGGTGCATGGTGGGGCTCAGGGTGAGTTTCTCTCAGTGCCTGCCAGTGGAGCATGAAGGTGCTCAGACTGCATACCACATCCAATCCTTTCCCCTTTGCTGAGTGCACAGAGAGATGGTCACCCATGTTCTAATAGTAATTATGGGAAAGTGTGGAAAGGAGGTTCACAGCTAATGAAAAATGCACAGCACTATAGGAAAAGAAGAGGCAGCGCTTACAGGCGAGTGGGGGAGTTGTGTGTGTTGGGAGTAGTGAAGTGGAGGAGATGAAAGAGAGAACATGCAGAAGGAGAGAGCAAAAAGACGTGCAGGCGAGGAAAGAGATGAGGTGTGAGATATGCAGATGGGGGATTTCAGAATTACATCGGGAGAAAAAGGGTGCAAGTGTCTAAAGAGGCAGAGACAGCAAAGGAAAGCAGCACGAGGGGGCATATTGCACTCCAGAGCACACTAGGCCTTCCACAGACCTTATTAATATTATATTCTCTGCCTCATATTCTCAAAATCGAGCATTTTGAATTACAATCAGTCACACCAAAATGCTTTCTACTCATTTATTTGATACTACTAACAAGAATATGGAAACCCATTAGGCCTGGTTTGTTTAAAGCATGTGTATGTTGTTGAATAATACCTTAATGCAATAACCAAAAATTCAAATAAGGTTTAGGTGTCACGCTGCGCGATGCACAGGATTTTAGTTTACGTGGTTTAAGCCACGCCCACATGTACATAGGCCAGGTATCTTGAAGGATTCCTAGTTGTGCATCTGTAGGTGGGGGTCATTTTAGAGACCCCCATCTTTTACATCCCACTTAATGATCTGCTGCTCTCTCTGAGCCCCTACAAACCTCTAAACCCGAATGCTGAGCAGCTCACAGCAGAACCACATAGTGTGGTGTGGAGGGGCCCTAAAACCAGCAAGAATTGATGTTGGGCTCATGACTGGGTGCCAGCCCAGAAAATGGCTGGCGTGGGTGTGGGGTGTGTGTGTCAAGAATATAAAAGTGTTTTGCATTCAGAAATGCACGAGGAAAGAGTTCAAATTGAATATGAAATAATTGACCAGGATTTATATTTCCAGCCAAATAACAGGTGCACTAAAATCTCATATTGCATCCATGGTGGCATCACTCTAGGCAAACAATTCTGTCCCACTTGTAAGTTAGCTTGGAAAAACGTTGAATAACGAGAGGTAGCATTAATACCACCAGCTATTTCTGCATCTCCCCTTAACACTTAATTGTTGACGTAGACATTTATTTTAAAGATTATTGGAAGACGCACAGTGTTATCATCAATCTCCTGCTATTATCTAGGAAAGTTGAAATGAGGCAGTGAACACTCATCTCTCTGCATGTTTCGAAGGGGGGGAACGTTTGTCCTTTGCGCTTTACTCTCAGGCTACATCATTTACGAGCCTCTCTAACCCGTGCAAAACATGCCATCTGATGTCAGGAACCCACAGGCGTTATTTCCCGCGTCTGCGCATGCGTTATTGGGGGGGGGGAGGGGGGAGAGGGTCACGATAATGCTGCGCTGAGGCCGTTTTTGATGCTGTATTATATGTTATTAAAAATTTGCGCTTCGATCTAGACTTAGAAAATACTTTGAATATAAAAGATTATTGTTCTAGGAAAAGCGTGATTTTAATTTTCTGCCTTGCTCCCCCACAGCTCCCGGCCGGGAAGGCCTCCGAAACGCTCCCTGGGAGTGGCGATGCAAGAGAACGCGCGGCTCCTGCCCCACGGAGTTCCCGGCCTCTTATCACCCGGGCTTATCTCCCCGACAGGTAATAACATCAGCCGCGTCTCTTCATAGCGAACAGTGGTGGAAATAAACCAATATTGATCGAGGCGCCCTGTCCTTCAGGCCTTTTCATGCGTCACCAGAGGTTATTCCATTGACTTTCTTTGAGTTATTCAGGAAAACTGTGCTGGCTTAAATGCAGTGGCAGCAAGAATGCCACCGCCATTTGCTGCCCGGAAGTTGCATGCATACTTTGGTCACTTAGGATGAATACAAAATGTCATCATTATGCAGCATACCCTTAATATTTGTAATCACTGTTAAAATGTTACTGTTTACTTTCGAACCAGTCAAGGTTGGAACGACTTCACAGAGATTTGTGGCCTTTTTATTTTGAAACTTACAAAACGCTGAAGCTCCCCCCTGAAGCAGATACCTGGTCCCTCTAACTCAAGGGTCTCCAATGGAGGTTCAGCAGTGCCGAATCCAAGCCAGGTTTTCAGGAAAACCGCCGAACTTTAAATTGATTCCACTGAATTTCATTGCATGCTAATCTATTTTATCTGGCTATCCCGAAAATATGGCAGGGACTCTGCCTTCCTGGACCTTTGTTGGACACATCCGTTTAAATAAAAGGAGAGCCCAGCGTCGGGGGTGTTTGTCCTTTTCGCTTCTGCACTGCACATTTGCCAGATAAAAGGTTGATGCGCAAGGAAAGAAGGGCAAGAAATAGATCTAAAGTCAGGAGGGCGATTTTAAGGCAGAACTCCTACAGCCATGTTAAGCTGCCAGGGTTATCAAGTGACTCTGTCTGATTGACAGATGACAGATTTAATAGCAAGTGCTCCTTAAATGTTAATCTTGGGAGAGAGGATACCCGGATGGGGATTTACAAATTTTGAAATGGTGAACAGTTGAGGTGACACTTGAGGTTGTTTTTCTAGCCTAGCAGGGGTCATCCTGCAGTCTTGATTTGGAAAAATAAAGAAGAAAAAAGTGATAGAAATAGGCTTGGCATAGACTGTAGCTGGTGAGTGATGCGAACTCATCGGCAATACTAAGGAATGCCAGTTGGTGTGCATTTTGTTCATAAACCCTAAGCATGCAAGGTCCCATTCATCAATGTGTCCCACATCTTAGGGTTAGCAGCAGCAACATAGGTATCCCAGGAGATGGTGAGCCTGGGGCCGATGGGGATGTGGTAAGCAGCCACAATTGATGGTTTGTCACAAACACTTAGAATTACTTTTCACACCAATTTGCACACTTTTGTTTAGAATGTGACACTGACACATGCACCAACACATTACCACTGAGTGTGGTGGAAGGCTTTTCTCCAGATGTTCTCTAAAGTGTTTTGCAAAAGGGGAAAGGAGAATAGGTAACATTTACAAAGGCTCAACCCCTGCACATCTCGGTTATACTTGTCCCTGTAGATTGCCTGCATTTCCGACAATCCACAGACGTCTTTCTAGGGAATAATTACACCGAAAATCTTCATCTTCCATACATTTCCCAGCCTAGTTCTTAGAATCCTGCAAATCCCCCAAAAATCGGACGTCTCTGTACATTGAGGCAGAAATTTACCATGCACAGAATTTCTCAGTTTTCCATAAATCATTTTTCTTGGCGAATAGGCTGGTTTAGACTGAGAATGTAGGTCAGCGCATTAGGATACCGGTTTAGACTTGTCTAACTTCAGGGCCACCAGCTTACATCACAGTAAAGTAGACTCATCATTTCAACTTTCTAAAGGTTTGTTGAGTGAGTGGGTACCTTTTGGGATTGACTAATAATAACTGCCAAATAATAAAACTATTTCTTATACTTTTAATTAAACATGCATCTAAATTAATACAGTATGCTAATTATTAGTAATCGAAAAAGGACTATCAAGAGCTGGGAACAAAAAACGAATTAGTGAGTGTGAATTGGTTCTCCCTAAATACAGTATAAACATCAATTTTACATGGTCCAAAGGGGAAACATCCTTTAAAATGAAGGCAGAACCACAGTGTTCCTTTACAATGCGGTCAGTACAACAAACGTGTAGTTATGACACATTCCTTACCACACAAGTCTTTACAACGACTTGCTTTAGGTGACACGTTGTTGGACAGGTGTTGCATTTTAAGTTCAACACCTTCCCTACTGTTACGCAGACTGAAGTTGGAAAAGTAAATGATATTATTCCAAAGTCCAGCACCCCCTTGAGGAAAGTCGTTGTAACGACTTGCATGCTAAAGGAACACATGGTAATAATGCGTTCTTTGTATTGCCTGCAGTGTAAAGGCATGCATGGTAAACGCATGCAGGGTACTGTCATACAATCGGTCCAAAGGGTTCTCCAGCAGATACCACATTTTACATATGCTGCATTCAGCTAATTATTTCAGCTTTCAACAAAGGTGGAAATTTAACATAAAAAGTGAACAGCAGGGTGAAAGGGGAGCAAGGTAGGTTTCTGCGAGAGGGAGGCTGTATGGTCAAAGTAGGGAACACATGGGGTAAGGGGGGAAGGTTTGAGGCGAGGAGTGAATCCTGTTTAATTATTTTTTAAATGTATTATCTCGGATTGAAACTGATTGCCCTTTAAATGTCTTCCATCTCAGCAGCAGCATACGAGAAACATATGATTTGTAAGAGAGTATTAAGAACACGTGTAAAATAAAAATGGATGCTGAAATTGAAAAAAAAATTATATCAGAATTGTACAAATGTTTGTAAAAAGAAGTGAGACTATTTAGCAGTGAAGTATACAAGTAGCAGATTTCAGTTCAATCACTTCGACCTCCAGCTTCCAGCAGTTCTTTCTTCCAAAGAATGCTAATGGTCTGCTGTAAAAATCATCAAATGTTCACGGGGGCTGGAAACAGCTGCATCCGATGTAATGTCCATGGAAGTCATCAATTTAGATTTTCCTTTGCCAGTGGACTCCCTTCAGCAAATCCACCAGCTGCAGTGCAGGAAAGACAGTGTTGTGTGGATCTGGTGAAATGTACTTCTCTTACACTTTACTGTTTGTGAATTCACCAACTAACACATTCATGCATTCATGCATTACACACTGGAATACAAATTCAGTACTACTGCATAGTAAATCCATACACCAAAGTTTGTGCAGGACACGCATGGTAGGTTTTAGGTTAAAAACAAGCCTGGATGGTGCAGTTCTGCTCACTGAAACATAGGTCATTTTAACATGTCTTCTTCTTGCCTTCCCAGGGCATCCTCCCCCTCACCCCAGATCTACACTCCACAACATGTTTAGAGTCAGTTTTCATCATTTGTGAGGGACTATTCAAAACACTTGAATGAAGGATAACTTGATGTGATGGTGACAAATAATGAACCACATCTTTTTATGGGAGCCAGGACATCCCAAGCGTCTCACATGAGCTTGTCAAAATATATTTTCCTTGTGACGAAAACAATAGCAAAATAAATATGCCTATGATTATTTTCTGTAAAAATTCTGCAGTTTTGAGTAGATACAAACTAGGTACTTTACAAACATTATAACGTTCCCTTGCGTACCCGTCCTGCATTCCATATTAAGAAAAAGTCTCAAATTAAGATTGTTCTTGGGTGAAACTATTTTCTGCTGCACCCGAGGCTTGAAAGGCTGAGTTGCTTCTTCTACCTTTACTTTCAAAATGTGCCAACATTAATCAAATTCATCAATTATTAGACAAAAATGTAAGCGAACGCTATTCTAAGAAGCAAAACATGACAAACAATTGTCGCGATATAGATGACTAAATCCGTGATTAAAATAAATAATTCCTTGAGGGTTTTCAGTTAAAATAATATTTTAAAAGTTTTATTGCTTGAACAATCGCTACAGTCTTTAAAGTTCTATAATGTTGAGCTGATATCAGTTTGAAACAAAGAAAACGAAAATCGTTTCAACATCCCGGGGACATCACGCCTGCACTAAATGTAAAAAACACAGGACAAAATGCTATTAGTTAACAAGGCATTTTAAAGTGCAAGATTTGTTCAGCAACTTCAGATGCTGTTTTATCCTTACTGTGAATTTAATTTTCCATTTACATGTGCAAGCTAGGTATCTACAGTTGATGCCAAGTCTCATGATTGGTCTGTGGAACAGTTAATGTTTCCACCACCTTGTCATAGCACTTAGAAGAATTACACATGCATACCTTTACCAACTGCATAAAGCAGTCAAATTGTTAACATAACTGTTACCTCTGTTTAGAGGTTTTCATTATATATTAAGACGAGTAAAGTTAGTAGTCACAACAAAATCGACGAGAAAATATTAAATCTATGTTCACAATAGTGCACTCTAGTTCTTTGTGACTTTTTTCAGCATCATAATAAAACTACAATTATGGAAAAATAGTGACTAATTTTCAGGATAGTAGATATTTAAAAATTTATGTACTGAGAATAGGAGTTTATATTCATGAAAAGGTAATCAAAGACCTTATTGCAAACATTAATTTATAAAAGCTAAGTCCTTATTGCAATTGTTTATAATACATCGCATTTTTAGGAAACTTTGTGGTTTCAAAACTCTTTTTAGATCGAGCTTACTAGACAGCGCATTCACTGTCTTTTGTGACGCATATTGTGTCATACAGAGAACATACAAGGGTTTAGAGACCGCCCATTGCTTACTATTGGTAGACTTTCCTAGTCACTCTCATTTGTCTGCCTCCTATTGGTGCCACAGCTTGTCAATCTAGTGTTTGTCCTTCCCATGAAGCATCACTGCTTTACCAATGCTTTGGCTGTCTGGCATCTCTGCTTATATTGCTTGCTTTTTAAAACACAATTTTTTTCTTTTTTTTGTGAGGTTATTCCACAAGAGTACGTTCCTTTTTGAACAGTCTGCCTCCAGTCGCAGCTGGCATGACTCGCGGGTGGGTATGCGGGGTGTTGCGCGGGGAGGGGTTCGCGCGGGGGAGGTTTAATTTAAAATAAAAAAATAAAGTTAACTTACCTTCGCGGCCGGGTTCCACGTTTTCTTGGCGCCAGTCGTGCTCGGCACCTGCTCCTGCTCTCCTGCCTCTGGCAGGAACAGGAAGCAGGCAGCCTTCCTCCCCTCTCCTAAGCCAATCACAATGCTGCAATGACAGCGTTGTGATTGGTCGGGGTGCCAACCAGCCAGGCACCTATGAGGAGGCCATTTTCTCCATGTAGGCTACATGCAACCTACATGGAGAAAAGGCAGAGTGCGCATGACTGGTTTGGTCGACCCCAGAGGGCCGACCAAACAGTCAGGGCTCTCAGCAGAGGGCAAGCCACTCCTCCCCTGCCCTAAGGCAGCCCATCCATCCAGCTGCCCCAACCAAACACTTCTGCTTTCTCGTGGTGCGAGAAGCAGAAACATAAAATGGTAGTTTGACCATTTTATGTTTCTGCTTCACGCACTGCGAGAAATCAGTAGGGCGATGCTCCTCCGCCCGAGCGGAGGAGCCACCCATATCTCCCTCAAGCGCTAATCTCCCCCTTTACTCCATGCTCCTCTGTTGCTCGATTGCTTCTCGCCCACACCCACTCTTTTGACCTCGCCTGTGTTGCCCTCTATATCAGCCCGCTGTGTGTTGCTTTTCTGTTCTCCACTCACCCCCATGTTTCTCTGCGGTTTCCCACCCACCCCATTTTGCTCAGCCTATTCCCAACCGTCCTCCCCATGCTGCTTTGCCGTCATCCCCATCATCTCTCCCTGTGTTGTTTTGCCGCTCCCCCATCTGCAACTTGAAAAAATACAAAACTCTTTTGTCTATTTTATTTTCCTTTTAGTTACTGATTCAACTTAGAATGGCAACTAGAAAGAATTTGAAAAAAGTATCTGCATAATTTTGTAGGCGCATGCATGTGTTGTGCGAGCACCAACAAAATGACGCAGGTGAGCACATCAAGACCTTTTTTTACAACTTTCACCATACTGCAAAAACCATTGGCAAAGCCAATCGGTTACAAAGACAAGACCTATTTGCTTTGCCAGTGTTTGTTACTGCATTCCAGTCAATTGATGACTTATTTTCATGCACGCTTCAAGTAAGTGTGTGCGAAATTCCCAACGTTCACGCTTCTTTCAGCTTTGTGAGTTTTAAAAAAAAAAACCCTAGCTATATGCATTTGACGAAGTTAACAAAGTTTAAATAAATTAAATTATTGGTGAAAGAAAGAATAATTAACTTGCATACATTGGAGAATTGTAAATGCTTAAAATACACTAAATATGTTCGTATTCTGGTGGAAATCACCACAAAACTACTTGCTACAACAGAATTCTTCAGTAAATGTGGTTTTGCTGCAAATGTCACTCACAGGTAAAAATTATGCAAGATTGACCAACTTAATTTTCAGTAAGATGTGCATAAAACGTTTTGGGATTTTTTGTTTGTAATTTCATGAAAGCGAGGGTTTTGTAATTGTTTGGGTAAGTCATTTTCAGGAAAAATAAGGTCTAGAGGCAAACATTTTTTAAGAGAAGTGTTAGTGAAGGCCTTTCTCCCTATCCACTGGAAACAAGGAAGAAATAGTCTCAGAATGTACTCGATTTTGGCAGTAAAGAAGGAAAAAATCATTGAACAAATTAAAAATAAAGTTGAGGGCCAGCAAATACTTCTGCAAATGAAGTTGAAAGAAGAATAAGGTGGGATTCTGAGGGGAGAGACACTTTACGGAACATCTCATAGAGAAGAACGATACTTGGGGAGAGCTGTGGATAAGAAACTGTGATGATATAAAAAACAGGGAATACAAAGGTATTTATTGTGCAGTCGGTTATTTTATTAATTTAAGCCATGCTTTATCTGGCAGCCATCCAAGTGCTTGTCACAAAAGAACAAAAAAGTATGAGTACATGAAAGAATTCATTTATAGTTACAACTTCAATTTCACTTGCAATAACTATTCCAAGTGTCTCTTATTTATTGGTTGATTGCTGGTAGAGCTGCTGTGCACTTTGCAAACTCCACATAGTACAGAGTGGGTTGCTCTTCAAAAAGAGATAATTTGAATGTGGGTGGTCTGAAAGGCTAGCAGGCAATGTTTTGTTAAGTCCACCTTACATTTTATTGTGCATTTGATAGGAAGCATAGGCAACAATTTCTAGGACAGGAGTGATTCGGCATCTTTACATTACTGGAGATAATGCTCTGTCTGTATTATCTGTAATATTGTCAGGACCATCTTCAGAACAAAGATATATAGGTTGAGAGTGATGTTAGTGGTTGTCTACTGTTGTGATGTAAACAACAATTTGTTCAGAGTACTGAAACAAATATGGACCGGTGTTATTGGATTTAGTGACATCTGTCCCAGAGATTTTCACACATACTTTGTGGCACAAACATTTAGTTTATTATATAACTTGATTTAGTTAATGGTATTACGCTGTTCATAGTGCATACATAGTGGTTAGGTGAGATTTACATACATTGTGCCATTACTACATTGTAGTACAAAAGGGGGTGGTGATGGACGGAGCATTTGAACCAATCAAACACTCACACCCAGTCAACAGATCTGGGTTTAATCCATCACCGTTCTTTAGCCCACTCTGCCACCCCAGACATGGCCATATGCAAATCAGTCTGACCCTGTGCCTCATGGGAAAAGTCCAGCCCGAACTGCCAAGCTATGCCTTCCCTGGACCGGAAACAAGCTACATAGGACCGGTTTCTGGCATTACAGCCGTCTTCAGCCAGGCTTGCTTGAATCCAGTGGCAAAGTGAGCAAGGGACTCACGTCTGAGCATACCCTGCCAACTTATGGCGAACAAAGAGGTACAAAAGGGGGTGGTGATGGACGGAGCATCTGAAACAATCAAACACTCACACCCAGTCAATAGATCTGGGTTTAATCCATCACCGTTCTTTAGCCAACTGTGCCACCCCAGTTCAGACATGGCCATATGCAAATCAGTCTGACCCTGTGCCTCATGGGAACAGTCCAGCCCGAACTGCTACTACATTGTAGGCATTGGGAGCTGCTCTTTATTGTGTGACACCTGACATTTTCTTTGATGTACACTGTGGAAGGTCTGCTTTCATGTTTTCATGCCGTCTGTTTCACAGTACCCTAAGTCAGGGACTGCAAGTTCCTTCCCCTCATATACCTGCGTCACAACTACTCAACTATCTTGACTGTACCTTTACATATTGGGGATTGACTTTCAATGAGTCTATGTAATCCTCCTGGCCCATTTCCCAAGCCCACTTAAAGGGCTACTTTTTATCTACTAAACTACCATTGTTAGTTTTTTAATGTAATTTTAGATCCAGTCATCTTCGGGATACTAGCATACTCTTTCTATACACATATTATATTGTTCTGTGCTCATTCTCGGTTTAAAATCTTAGCAACGAGTGGACATATTGGAATGTAATAAACTTATTAGAAAATCAATGTCTTCTGACAACATATCAGTCTTGTCCAAAGAGACACAAATAATTGGGTGTTAACACTGTATAAACACTGGAGAGCATTTCTCCTACTGGGACTCACAATAGAGACATACAATATAAGACCCTAAAGCAGTGATACTGTAACATGCAGGCAATTTATAGGAATGGTAAATTTCTATTCCCCAATTGTTGGCCAGTCATGAACACATGGGTTTCAGCAGTGCCAGACTGGCCATAGCAGGCATTGGGCATTTTCCCGGTGGGCTGGAATGGTCGTGGGGGGGAGGTTTTCGAACAGTGGGCTTCGGTTTTGTTACTGGGGGCAAGTTTTGCAGCATTTCTGAAATATCGACCCTCTGTAACAAAAGCGGCAACAGGGCTAAAGCGGTGGGCATCAATGCTAAAGCGGCAACATCGCTTCTCACTAGCTCCCCCTTCCCACACCCCCATCCCTGGGGCTGGTCCAGCTGTATTGCCAGGGCTTGTTTGTGTTCCCAGTCCGGCCCTGGGTGGGAGATAGTAGCAGATGAAGCCACGAACATGGAGTTTGAAGAAAGGAACTTAGAAACAATGGGGGGAATTAAGCTTTTACTGCTACTAACTATACTGGGAAACCGCAGAGTAAGAAGAGGAGGACTGAAATAAGGATGGAGATGATTAAGACAAAGGATATGGCGAGTAGGAAAAGAGGGATGTTTGGGGGTTCCTGTGAAAAGGTAAAAATGTTAAAAAAAATTGAAAAGCAGAAAGATGTGATCCCAAATAATAAAAGGCAGGTAGAAAATATAGTTAACTGAAATTAATTTCTCTGTTTCGATTTATCAGCTGGATGATTGCAATTCATTTAAATATTTTTTTAGGATTTGAATTCACCAAATCTGGTCTGTTTGGTCAAGCAGGGATTTCCGAATAGCACTGTCAAACTCTTTGGTGTTAACTTGTATGTCCTCTAAAAGTAGATACTTTGCTTGACTCAATAAACAGTGACGAACACATTCATTGTAACAATCTGGATGATTTTGTAGGGTCACATCAGACCTCTTCCAGTTCATCAAAGAGATCATATAATCCTGTTCAAACAATCATTTATCTAGTAGCTTCAGTTCAAAAGGGCAGACACACCACACACACACACATCAAGGAACCTGTCCTGGCCATATCATGGAAATACCATTAGGGGTCATATTTCATGCTTTACAGAAGTAGGATCGGCTGACAACCCAAGACATTTGGCACAAGGGATTGACTGACTTACCAGACTGGTCCACCATCATTGGATGCAAGATCACACTACATTGATAACGAGGATGCGAGCTATGCTTTGAAAAACTATAAATAAATAAACATTAATTGAAATTCAAATATTCATGTGTATGCACTTAACTTATGTTTATTAATAAAATAAAATCACCCTTACCAATGCTAATCATAATATTGGTGGAAGGATCTCTGCCATGTCACACACAAGCAATGAAAATACATCACATGTTTTCTATTTGCTTGAATAATACAAGTCCTGTCTCCGTCCTTCAGTGCAAACAAATGCGGGGACCGCTTAGAGAACTGCAACTTTTCTTTGCCTTCTGGGAAAATGAAGGACTAAAATTATTGCTATTTCTGACAATCTTGCAGTGAATTACTTTGATATATAACGGTAATAAATTAAAATGATTAAGTTAACGAGTTGTACAAGTGTTGCCAAACTCCAGTAGTCCAGCTTTAGTGCTGCTCCACACTGGCAGTTCCAGCTCCCCCCTGTGGTGAATGGATCCCTGCTACCTACACACTGTCACTGTGATAAATGAGGCATCCAACGGTGCCCGGCTCTCCATATGCTCTGTCCCCAAACCAACCTAGAATAAAAATCTTCCACACAAATCACGTCTTTTGTGCTAAAAAGCCAAGCGGGTTAGACTACAGTAAGAAGCAGGTGTTTGCGATTGATGACAGACCTCCCCTTCCCACCTCCCGCGTGCACAAATTGGCTTACAGATGTTAAAAGTAAAGTAAGACTTACATCTAAATTAGATTGACTCTTTCACTTGCTTCAAACTTTTATACATAAACATTCTTCAAATTATGGGCAGAAATGAATTAAAAGTCATGGATTTCAAATCGTTACGAATTTGAAATTGATAACATAACATTGAACAGGACCAGTACTGCCACTGGTTTTTGATCTCGTTCAGCACAAGTTGTACAATTGACATTAAAGCGTATGACTGTATACTAGATACTTATGTCATGTGCCTAGGAATGCTCATGTGTGATATAACTTCTACTTTCAAAATACATTTCCATTTTATAAGGAATGTGGAAGAGTCCAGAAGATAACAGGAGGAACTATTCAGTGCTTAATTTGTAATAGAATGAGTGCCAGTAGCTCTGCTCAGAAGCCCGAGACTGGTGCAATAAAACATTGGCACAACTAATACCAAGGCTGCATAGCCTTAAAACCACCTGATGCCTCATTAATCAACAGACATTCCCTTCCCCTTTATGTCCCTCTTGCAGGTTGCTGCTTTCTCCCTTTGCGTTGTTTTTCCATCTTTCTCTTCCTCTGTCTTTCTCCTTTGTGTGTTTTTCACTCGGTCCCGAAAAATGAGTGCCGGCGGCCTCCTCGCAACCACCGGCTCAAATTAAGCACTGGAAATATTGTAAAAGACCCACCTTTTCAAGTAGTCTCACTGGGCCATCGCTTTGGCTAGACTCACACCTGCTCATCACCAAATACCCCCCCCGGATCACTGTGCACTCTACAAATCTGCATAATATAACTACATAACATAATATTGAAATAGTAACTGTAAGTTAAGGAATATATGGAAGACCGAAATATATAAAGGATTAAGAAAGATGAACATGAATAGAAGAATGTGAAAGCCAGCCAGAGGAAGTGAACTTCTGATGACCACTAAAAGAGTAGGGAGGTGTAATGTCATGTTTTGGCCAGCATGGAGGTCATGAACAAGACTGAAGGATGAGGTGTGTTTGCACCTAGATTCTGAAAAAAAATGGACTGGGGCCAAAATAATGTTTACATTCTACATAACAGACATCAGCGAAGGAGACAGAATGTCTACCTTTCTGTAGCAGATGCTGTTAGTATAGGTACGGTTTGTATGCTTTGTTGATGTTGGATTTTAAATCTAGAGATTACTTGAAGGAGATGGCGAGAAATCTGCTAGCAAGAGAAAGTGTTGTATGCAAAAAGAGAGAGAATATATTTTAAACAAAAAGAAGAGGGGAAAGAGGAGGCAAGGATTACGTTTACAGTCTTGACACATGAGCAGGGTTTCTGATCTAGGTATGACCAGATAGGAGTGATGTGAATTAGCTGAGAAATGTCAATCAAATGCCCATACAGGAAGGCATTTTAGAAATCAGTGTGTTCACTTGGTCAGTAGGTCTGAATGTCATTGATAAAACCAAATGGGTGAGCAGACATTAGCCTCCAATATTAAGCATGCAGAGGATCTTGGCAACAAACTTCAAAGTGTCTGTTTTGTGGCTGTACCAGAGCTGTAATCTATATTAGTATGAGTGGAGGAGGTTGTGAGCTGCAATGTGCTTAAGCAGTTGGAAGGCAACAGATTGTTCAGTTAGCCTCTCATACCATACATGATATGTAATTGACTGTTAATTATTAGATTTATGGCTAACAAGGGATGGTTTCTTTAGTATGAGGCGGGCTTGTACAGCTCTATGTCAGAAGGTAAAAGTCCATAGACAGAGAATGGTTGATGATTCAAGAGTAGCTTGTACAATGTTCCGGGTTTGTATGAATAATAGAGAATGGCTAGCTGTCATCACAAGTTGCTGGGATCATGCTCACTAGCTCAGTGAGTAAAATCAGAAGAGGAAATCTCTGAGAAAGAGAAGGAAGCATGGAGCAATTGAGGTTATTTACTTGGTGCTCCAGGCATCCTGGAACCCCTTAAGGGTCCTGCAAGTAAACAGACTCAAGTAACACTATGAGCGGTCTAAAAGCACCATGCTCATGGTAACCGATAATGGTGAGGAGGAGTAGAGTGAATCCCTCCTAAACCTCCTGTCATACAAGGAGTATGTAGGTCAGGGGAGGGAGTAATCCTCTCTCCCACTGTGACAGAAGGTCAACAGAGGGAATGGAGCCAGTTGTTGGGGGAGTTTGTCTCTTTATTCTCACTAACCTCAGGGCTCACAAATTGGTGTTACCATAATATTGTCACAGGGGACGTAGTATGCCTTTCAAAAACAAGATTTACAGGCTACCTCATAAAGGCTGAGGTGTCCAAGATGTTTGAGCTGGGTGTGATTATAGTCCTCCTGTAATCCCTAGTCCAGCCTAGTGGTATTGATAACAAAGATTGTCCCCCAGGTAATACCCCAGAACTGCAGGTCTGTGTGTGCTGCAGGGGCCTTCATTCAGCCACCAAGACTGATTCACACCAAATATCCAGAGCTGATGATCTCATTGACGGGCTAGGGGTTACCAGGTGCTTTATTTGACCGATGGTGCAATGGAGAGATCGGCATTCTCTACTTTCAGGGACTTTTCCAGAATGCTGCTTCCATCATCCAAAGGTTAGACAACAGGTTTCTGACTGGGTTGGAGGAATTCAATGCCCCCTACTTAAATACATTGTAGTCTTCAGCTCCAGCTAGGAAGAACACCATATTCCACTAAATTAAGTGCTTCAGGCCTTTCACCAGGCAGGCCTCACTATCAAGGTCTGTAAGTGCTAGATAAGGCAGGGGTTGTTGTACAAGGGGGCCACCAAATTAGCAGCTAACATGTAGAGCCTCTCCAACCCAAGATTCAATCCGTCCTGGCTTGGCAGCCCCCCCAAGACTTATACTCAAGTGAGAGCATGTCTGAGCCGCACTGGGTATTACGTAGGGTTTGTGAAGGGATGTGGAACTCCCTAGTGCCTGAACTGATTTCCAGAAACAACCAAGGAATGTGAACTGTGAGATCTGTCTCTGAAGTCACTTTACACTCTGAAGGAGACCATGTGCTAGGCGCCCGTCTTCAAGGTATCTGACTTCAGCAAGGAATTTGTTGCGCAAACAGTATTCATAGCAGGGCATTGGGCAGTTCTCTCTCAGCTTAATGAAGAGGGCCTAAACCAACTTGTAGTGTACACCAGCCGACGGCTTATATCATGCTGCTGGCCCTTGTTAAAGTGAGTCCAGACCCTCCAGGGGCTGTTCCTGAGGTCCTGGAATCCTAGGTTGTGCCTGGCTCTACCTCTCCTATCACGTACGAATACCTGAGACTTAGAAACTTTTTTAACTTCAAAACCTTTGCTGGACTGGGACATAAATGACAAACCAATCTGACTTAGTTGCATTGCCGCTTAATTGAACATTCAGGTTTCTCCAAACTCAGATCTTCTCTGCTGCAGCAAATATGATTCAGTGAGACCTCTTGGGGAAGGTATTCAGCCTTGTGGAGCCCTCCCTCCTATAGCCTGCACCCAGGCCTTGATTAACAATTCTGAGCTCTGAAAAACTGACTAAGTTTCCTGGTGAGAAATTGGTATTTTGCAGGAAAGCTCCGAATGAAAGAAATTTCAAAGACTTCACCAGGACAGCAACCAATGGCTATCTGACCCCATGGAGCCTTCTTAAAGGACAGCCTTCTGTCCTGCCTTGCTGACAAAGTTGGAGTTTCTTTTTTTTTAGCTAACTCCCTAGGTAAAATCTCCAACTGGGTTGAACCCGGACTCTCTGTCTGACTTACGTTCCATCGTGGTCATCCTCAAATCAGAAATCAGGGTTAGGTCCCGGTCTACCACGCTCAGTTAACAGTGGTTAGCAATGAACACGTTTTGGTGCTACTTTTATTTTAATCTTTAAAAATTCATAACTTTCTTCCACTTATTGGATTTTTGTCATTTTGGGTGTCATTTTACTGCACTCTCTTTTTCTATCTTGTTTTGGGATTTTAATTGTGTCATCTTTTGACTCTATTACTGTTTTGGTATTGCATACTTGCTTTCCACATTACCCTAAATTAAGCCTCTCTCCTCTGTCCCACAGCTACCAGGGGAATGAGTAATATAGTGACATTGAGGGTAAATCCTGATATGGTTTGTGATTATTGCTTGACTAGTATTCCAATCTCTCTCTCTCTGACACACACACACACCTACTTACCTACCCATCTGTATGTTATAGTTAGGTCGCAGTTTCCATAGAAAGAGAGTTTTTTGTTTCACTAACTGATGCTGTTTGACAAATCTTCATGAAACTTAAAGAAAAGTTAATTCACTTCAGCTACTTCCTGGAAAGTCTTGTGCTGTTCCCTCGAGTAAGGGCTAAGATAATGGGGGGGGGGGGGGGGGGGGGGGAGGGGTGGAGGGGAAGGGGGGAGGGGGGATCCAGAACTCTGATTTCCAATGTGAATTCTGAATTCTCTTTAGATATTTTGGAAAGCAAAAACGGCTGAATGGAATTGACATCACTTTCTTCTTATCCGAAAGGTCAATCTGGAATAACAGTGGAGGCCAAACTAAATTCGAAACTTGCTAAAATAATTTACTAAAAAGGCTCCCACTTGTCTTTTTTCCGTTAGATGTATTCAGTGAATATAGGTAAAGTTACTTGGCAATGTAGTCAGCATAAATAATATAACACAGAAAATCAGTTGCGTGCTCATGGCACATACATTCTTAAAAGGAACAATGCTCAATTCAGTTTAAGAAGACGTCAAACAAATAACCAGGTCATTTAGAATAAGTAGCAAGGGCCCTGCATGAGAAATTAACATTGTGTGCTTATACATTGTATATTTGTTACTAATTTAAGTAAAACAGACAATGCAAATTGTGCCAAGTAATTTAAAGTTAGAGCTTTTAGTCAAAAGTGCTCCACATAAAAACAGTCAAATGAAAATGAATTAATGAATATGAGCAAATAGAAAACAATTTCTCTACACTAACAAAAAATCTACAACTGAAAAAAGTGCAGCACAAACCAGCAGGGCTTTGAGGAAAAAGAAGCGAAAATGTTCTTAACAAAAAACGTTTCTTTTTAATGATTTGTACATGACCTGTTATACAGAAAATTATTGTGACATTTTAGAATACATGACATTCATTGGCAGCGGGTTTAGGAAACCTAAATGTTCCATCCAATAAAACACATTTTTCTTGCATTCTGTCCGGACAAATGTATTAGACAAATACAGTTAAACTATGCATTTCTACACAAACATTCCTTATTAATGAAATCTTTTCACCTGAAGCATTATTTCAACTTTATACATTCCATTAGTTCATGTTATTGCACATAATTTCTTCCTTCGTCTAACATGGAAATTTAAACTTCATGTAATAGACAATGAAGAATTTCACTCCCGCCAATCAGCTTTGGCGTACCAGCCTCGGAAAACTACATATTGTTACCTAAGAAAAAGGTACACAGACGAGCAAGATCATCATTCGGAAATTAATTCACATTATTTTTCTGTTTTATAGAGAGAGAAACTTGTGCAAATTTTTTGTCATGCATGTTTTACATTTCTGCAGCTAGCAAAACAAAAATAATGTTAAGTACATTTTTAACTTAGTAATTAGCATTCTCAGAATTATGCCAAATTTGGTATTTGCGTTATGTACATAATTTTTGTTCTTTGTAGTTTATTAATCTGTTGTTATTTTTATTTTGTAAATCGCCTGTTGATAGTACCATACTCGATTTAGGGTTTGCGGTGTCTCCAAAGGTGAATTTGCATTGTGAAATTTGCTCATGCTCTGCTCAGATTTGATTAACCATGCTTGAAAGAAAATGTTTTCTCTCATGCTTTCACATAGAGGTTAGGGAAGGTGATCGAGAAGCGAAAATGAGGGCACATTTTCTATAACTTCACACTATCCTCCTCAGGCATGTGAGACCAAAGTCTAATATCTGAGTAAAACATGTACTTCCAATGGCAACCTGTAGATTGATTTCCCATTGTTCTACTACAACTTCCTATTATGTTCTATTCAACGACAAGAGTGCTAACATTCGGTATTCATGGCAAACCTGTGTCACAAATGAAGCCACATTGACAGACTCAGACCTGTAAAACCTAAAGCATTTCCTTTAGAAATTAACAAAGTGTACTCAAGAAAGCTAAATATGAGTCCTAAATGCCTTTCCCATCCATGTCAGTAAAACTTTCTGACAAGCAGTCTGCAACGTACTTTTAACACCAGCAAGAGCCTGTCAGTTATTGCGCCTATGTTCTAATTCAGCTTCCCATAGTGTTATTAATGAACAACTAGAGTGCTAACATTCTCTATTTATGACAAAAGCATATCACACCTAAAGCCATTGTGATGGGATCAAAGCTATAAATACTAAATCATTTCCTTTAGAAACAAAGAAAATAGGGGGAGTCTTTTTGTTATAGAAATTATGGTTAGGACCCTAGAAAGCTAAAAAGAGATACATTTTCTATGAATATTTAAATGTCCTCCTCATCTGTTTGAGTAAAACATTCTGATATGCAGTACGAAATGTACTTCCAACAGCAGCAGTAGTCTATTGGCTAACTGCCTAATAATTAACTGCACTTTTCCACAATGTTCTAATGAGCATTTAGAAATGCTTAGGACCTCACATATTACATCACTCATGACACGTTAAATTATATAATTGAGAACATCGCTTATGACATTTCAAATGGCATAATTGATGGCAACACCGATACCATCATACAATCATTGTGACACTGTCCTATAGGGTTTGTGGACCTGAAGTAATTCAACATGCTGCACTTGTGACAATTTTCTATTCACCTTAGCAGGATTACCCTCCTAAATACTTCACATGACCCGCAATTTTGAGACAAGAAGTTGACAGACATACATTTCCCCTTATAAAGACATTTTCTGTCAGGCGCAATGGACCCAACACATAACTATTCCATCACTTTAACCCTTGGTTGTGTGCGAGTGTGTGTCTGTGTATGCACCATGGCAGTGAAAACAAATGTAGTTGTTATGCAGTACTAATCAATAGATGTTCAGACATTTATTACTTATGTACTAAGGTCACATTCCATATTATTAGCACAGCACATTAAAATTGATGTGAGAAAACACTGTTTACTTCCTCTTATATATCATGTTACATTGACATTACACAGGGAAATTACTCTCCTAGCAATCTGGAGACCTCTTCAGTGTGGTTCTCATTTACTGCATCAATGTAACCCCTTGGATCAATATTTTGGTCATATTCCTCTTTTAGAATTAAATGCACATAAAAATGCCATGTTATAAATACAGATGTGCAGACCACAATATGCTATGTATTACCAAGTGGTTGCAAAATAAATTTCAAGATCCTCAAACTCACAAAGAAAATTATAAAATACATTTTAAAAGTGATATTTTTTAAAGAAAAAAATGTCAGGAATGCTGCCAGCCCTACTTGGTCAGGGGAATACAGTGTACAGTGGGGTTGTCTGTCTGAAAGGGCTAGTTACAGGGCCTTGCCATGCTAGGCCCACATGCTTACATTCCTGTTCAGAACTATGCTATTCAAATTAAATATAGCATGCACTGTAGCCAGAGCCACCACATTGTCAATTTTGTTCTGGAAAAATTAGATCCAGTTTCAACCAATGCCCTTTTCATTACTTTTCACTATGGCAGACATATATCCAAGAAAACCAAATGCTCATGTTGCAGCATAAGCGTGCTAATATTTTTATTATGAGATGACTCTCCTTTACTACTCTAACCATACCGCGCCCTTTATGATTAGACAATATACAGAACTTCCATTTACCACAGATGCAATGATCCTCTGATGAATCTTTCTCTGCTGATAGGAGGGGTGAATATTGGGGTAATCAAACACCACATTAGCTATCCAATGAGGACCATTAATAAACAGCCAACTCACAAATTTGAGATCAGATTTAGCATTCCTAAAACCATATTGTAGAAATAAAGGATAGCAGCAGGAAGACCCAACCTCCTGAAGAAGTTGAGTTGAGTGAGGGATATGCAGACCAAAAGCTCTGCATTAGCAACACAAAACAAAAGAATTAACACCTGCAATAGATTAAGTCATTAGTAAGCAGCACAGTGTGAATGTAAGAGCCAATAGGACTCAATAATAGACTGAGACAAATATTTGGTTATTGAATTAACCACATGGCTGCTGGGCGTTTTCCCCCCCTGTGCTGGAAAATGCCATTTTAGTGGCACTATGACGAGCTGAGCTCGTCATCAGCACACAACACCCGTGGGTGATGACGAGCTCAGCTCGTCATCAGCATCGAAAGGGTTAAAGATTCAAAGTTCATTACCACAAGCAATTTCTTGAGAAGTTCAGTTAAAAATATCACAGCTTGTATAACAATGCCAAGCCATTAAGCTGGCTTTTTTGGATCATTATAATCAGAATTAGTTTACAGAGTTACAGAGTCCCATCACCATGAAGGTAGAAGGATAGTTTGTTGTCTAACAGCTCAAGTCCTTTGAAGATGGGGAAAAAGGTTCAAATGTAAAGTCCATTAATGTTGTATCTATTAGCATAAACAAGGAAATATGAAAAAAATTGAAATGGTTCAGCAAAGAAGGTTCAGTCCATCAGCTACTGACTGTAGTATCAACAAAGCAGTCCAAAAGTAAGAAAAAAAGTTCATCAAAAGTCGGTCAGCATGGCATCCTCTCGCATGGGAAAAAAGAAAGTACAGCATTGGCCGTCCTTTGGGGTTTCTTCTTTTAAAATGTCCCTAGCAATTTCTAATGATGCGACATCACACCGCCATCGGAAGACTGTTGTATGATCAAACTCACATGATGTCTAGAACACTTGCAATAGTAAGATAGTTTCCCATGCTGGTCATGAGAAACATAAGACTGAGAGTCCAAATAGGCCTAGTATTGGTAAAATAAGATACAAAAGATATCATCTTATAGCAATAGCTGTAATTCTGTTCCCACAGGAATATTTCACTGTGAACATTGAAGAAAAATTCAGGAATGTTGGGGTGTACTCATGTACAGGACAAATAAAACAACATTTCACTAGTGGAAAAAGAACCATTGCATTAAGTTAGGGGAAAGGTCAGCACTAGAAAAACGTATTTAGAAAAGGCCTTTAAGTTAGCATCACCCATTTCCATGGAATGAGCTCTAAACCAACATCAAATGTAATGTAATTAAAGCAATTCAAATAAAGAATATATAGAATTTCAGAGATCATTATTACATGAAAATAGCTAACGTTAGAAATACCCTTCTACCACAAATTTTCTCAACATTTATATAAGTGTATTGTTTTCAAAATTCAAATCACGAAATTCGTTTTACATTTTTCATAAATTAAAAAAGGTCTAGTAATACCATGTGAAATTTAAAGATCGTATCATGTTTCTACGCAAATTTGCACTGACTTTTCTAAATGGTCATTATCAACAGAAAGCATTTAAAACCCTAGGCCACTGTAATTGCATCAGTAAACTTTAATAAACAACTTTTTCACTAGAACTCTTATTGGTGCAACTCGATTATATGTATTAGTATTGCCCTGTATGCATGTTTTATTCATCTTATTTTAAAGCATGCTTTTACGGTGCTTCTACTACACTTTGCACACATTAGCCACGGTGACACATGAAAAGTGTACTTTCAGCTCTATGTGTCTTCAATTAGTTCATGTGTTCTATTTTGTGACTTTTATTTTTATTAATTGTGTGACATCACCAACATGAAAGCTGGTAACCATGGCAAATTAAGGTAGTAGATGTATGTTGTTATTCTAAGGTTTTTTTTAAGGATGACACTTCAGAGAGAAACAACAATTCAACAATTGTAATTCCTAAACGTTTTGCAGAGGTGATGCTGCATGTCATGGAGTTAGCTACTTCAAATGATGCCAGGACCTGTACTACAGAGAAGGAGTACTGTCCGTGTATGCACTACGGTGCACCTATATAGAGGTGCGCCGGACACAAAAAGGTACAAAGCCATCTATTACAGTTAATGCACTCTTCTCAGGGCAGCTGTGAACCTCACCTGCCCTGGAGACAGGGCATTCACTGAAATATAGAGCAGCAGCATGCAAGCCTCTCCCTGACAGTGAGTGAATTTACTTGCCTACAGAGGGGTGTCTGGGGGAATCCATGGGACCACCTTCCGCCCTTCCAGAGGACTGCCATCAGGGGGGCACAGGGACAGTAGCACCTTTGTGTGCTGCACTGCTTCTTATGGGCATGTTTGCCTCTGCACCTACTTCCATAATATGGCACAGGCGCAGAGGTAAAATCATTCCCTTTGCAAATGAAGGACCGCCTTCTGAAGATAGTGCTGGCACTACATCTGCATCAGCGCTATGCGTATTACAGAAGGAACTACAAAAGCATCTGCGGCCTCTTCTTTATATCCAACAATGCTCCTGGGGCTCAAAATGGAGACACACATCCCTGATGCGCCCCAGGGGCAATATGTGTAATGTAGCCCTGGTGATATGGACTATCCTAAGCACACATCATAAATGATTTAGAAAAGAAAACATATTATTTAAGTTGAATACCCATTGAAAATCACTGGGTAGTGAGATCCATTTATGGAAAGTGACATTATTTGCGGACATATTATTGTCCAATAGGTAATAAAACGCAGACTCTTATGATAATTGCTGCTACACCATGATCAATTCAGTGTTCAAATGTTAAATTACTGCAGTTATTTGCTTTCCTCTCTGATTACCTATAATTAAGCATGGGCGGAAAATCCGTTTCGCTCGCGGATTTTGCGGATTTTCGGTAAATTCGCAATCCGCGAGATTTGCGAATCTCCCGCAAAATCCGCAAATCCGCGAGCAGCGGATTTTGCTCGCACTGTTCGCGTGAGTTCGCGGCTTCCCAGTACAACTTCGCGCCCCGCGAATAAGTGCAAAATTGCAGAAATACGATCTTAGCAAAACTGAAACTACTTACCAGGTTCAAAAGTTCAGGCTCATCATTAGTAGCCATTTCCTGTAGTGCTTCCTGAGGGGCCCCTCCAGAGTTCAGTTGCCAGTTGCAACTATTATGTGACCCTGCTCTGTACCTCAGAATAGTTACACATATGCCACAAAGATCCTGAATTACAGCTAAGGGAGACAAGCAGGAGCCAGGCTGGAAGTTCAAATCCATTAATCAGTTCCTAATTCATTATTGTCAGTTGGGGCAGGGCAGGTGTTGTAACTAATTTTGCAACAATGAAAGCACTTAGCAAGTGCAAAAGATCACTAATCAGGAAGCACTAAGGAAGCAGGTGCCAGCTAAAAAAATATTCTGTGACACATTAATCAGCCCCAAATTAATTCAGGTCACTTGAGGCAGGGAAGGTGTGCTTGCGTTGCCACAATAATGTACACTGACTGGACAACCAGAGGGTGCTGTGATGAAACAGAGGGTGGCATGGGTGGGCCAGAGGGTGGCATGAGTAGTCAGAGAGTGGCAGTGGTGACAGAGAGTGGCAGTGATGAAGAAGAGTGTCCCAAACAGGCTGGACACGTAGAAACAACAAGTTCGCGAAACTTGCGACCCGACAGGTAAGTTCGCAATTTGCGACATTTTACAAAACCCTCGCGAACTGGCAGAAACCCGCGCAAACACACAAAAAAAATCCGCAAATTCGCGAGAATTCGCGGATTTTGCGGATTGCGAGTTCGCAAATCCGCAAAATTCGCGAACGCGAGATTCGCAAAATTCGCCCATGGTTACCTATAATAGCCCAACATGTGGTTTTTTATTTGCAATATTATTCAGATTAATTTCATTCAATTTCAGCCAAATTAGAGGTCATATATGCATTTTACTTCAATATACTAAAACGCCCTGGGAGATATGGACAGGTAAAACGTAAAATCAAAGTCACCCCTTCCTCAATTCAACAAATGCATAAAATCAAATACACCTGTCAAATTTGTTGCCTTGATGCACGAGTCCTATTGGTGAGAAATTGTAAGAGCTTGATTTTATAAATTTAAACCACCTATTAGCACCTAGACCTATTGACCAATGATAGTTACATTCAAGAATTCACAAGTGCCAAGGCACATGTCAGTACATTTCTGGAGAAATTGCAGCATCCATCGTGGCTGGGGGTTACACCATTCCCTGAATTATTGTTGTCACAATCTCCAGACATTATTCATCGTAAGCAAGAAGTTTATGGAAAAGGATTATATTTTTAAACTCAAATCTAGGGAGATCCCTAGAGCTCATAGTGATTTATTTGAACATCAAGCAGAGACCTAACGAAGATGCAGAGAGATCAGAGTGGCTTTCTTTACTAAGTTAGCTTTTGCTGTCCCTCACCTGGTACAAATGACAGCCATGAGCTAAAATCCCTGTAGGACAATTGAATGACAAGCTCATGGATGAAACCGCAAAGTGGCCATAAAGTTAACCACTCAGTTAACTATTTAGTTGTCAGTAATTGTTTTCTATCTAAATATACATATCAAAGCACACTTAGAATTTTGGATGTGTCTGTTGTAGTTACCGTATCCCTTGTTGAGAGTAATTTGATCAACGAAAAACATTAACCATTTTCCCGAAGTTGTTGGATATCTAATTAAGATTTTTTGATCGCATTCTTGAAGGTGTAAAGTATACATTATATCAAAACAGCAATCCCATGGCCTTGATTTTAGATAAATGTTCAGAGAAATAACTAAACTTGGCAACTGAAAAATGCAAATATATATTTTGTCTAGCCAGTCTGTTAAAGAAACAGAATTGCTTTACCATTGTGATATACCTAGGCATGCTTAAATATACGTTAGTCTTAGTTAACATATGTGCACCTCAGTGATGAGTGAGTATATTTTTGCTGCATGCACATCCTGATACAGGAAGGCACTGAAGGACCTAGTTGGCCGAGCAAGAGCTGTGCTTCCTTTTCTAGGTTGCCCTTCCATGAGCATTAAGGCAGTGGGTTTGCAGTCACTGCTTTAGCATTCATTGGATCCCAAGGTTGGACTGGGACAAACAATAGGCCTAAGGAATCAAAATGTGTCCCCTGTTAGCGACCAAGCTAGCTAAACTGTGGGCCACATTTGCAAATCAGGCCAGTTTTGAACTTGTAAAGACACACTGTATGAATAATTTTCCAGGTATTTATTTGTGTTTGCTACAGGCAATGTTTGTGGTAATATCAGGGCAAATCAACAATAAAAACTGGTCCACAAGACCATAAACAGGCCCAGAAACTGCTAACAAAAAACGGCTTACATACAGATCTATGAGACCAGCCCATTGGGCACTGCCTGGTTGCCCCATAGGCTTGTCCGAGCCTGTTGGCCCTTCATAACGTGGAGAAACAGGAGATGACTCACGTCAGTAGCTCTCTCCATCTACCCTCCCTTGCAATCCATGAAATAACTAATTTCCTTGCAGTGCTGCTAGAAGACCTGTGCAGAGCACAGTAAAATTGTTTCTTTCTAGTACTAAACAAACAAACTCTGCCCTCCCACACTCTTGCCCTGCATGAGCATTGACGTTGGAGTGCCTACAGTGTAGCAGACATTTGTGCTGCAACCCCGCCCCCACACACCAGAGATTGTGCATCCAGCTTGAACAAAACTCAACCAGGTCAACAATTGCATAAGGAAGAGATCTCTCTGATACTCACAGATATGTGGTAGTCCTTTCTTCATAAGGAATGACTGCTGATCTGCATCTGCTCAGCTTTTTCCACTGTCCTGGGAAAGTCCTTTCTGCATAAGGGATGCACTAGATTTGCATCTGCCAGGCCTCTTCTCCTCCCAAGGCTCATTCCTTTCTGCATAAAGGATCTTTACGGATCTGCATCAGCAGGGATATTTTCCCTGTCAGCCCTTTCTGCTTAAGGGATCCATCAGATATGCATCTGCTTATCCTTCTCCCCTGTCCTGGATCAGTCCTCTCCGCATAAGAGATGCACCAGATCTGCAGGTACTAGCCTTTTTTCCTTGACCCGGGTCAGCCTTTTCTGCATAAGGAATCCATGCTAATCTACATCCTCAAAGCTTTTTCCCGTCAAGCCTTTCTGCATGGGAAAATCATCAGATATACATATGCTGGCTTTTCCCCCTGCTGTGGATCAGTCCTGTCTGCATAAGGGATGCAGGCACATCTGCATTCGCTGGGCTTCTTCCCCTGTCCAGGGTGAACATGTTGCATGGGAAAAGACTAGCGTGCACAGTTCTTTTACACAATTTGACCTCTCACTATGTGCAGATTGCATCAGTAGCCTTGTTAATCAGGGCAAATGTTTGAGGACGCACATTTCCATTTTCTCAGCAGTCGCATTATGACAAAATTAGACATGGTAGGAAACCAGTCACTGGAATACATCTTTGAATGACCGTTATGCTGCACTATACTTCCATATTCTCCAATCATAATAATGCTTTTATTATCTTGTAGCCCTTCCTGACCCTCGTTTTGAGTACTTTCTGGGTGGGTCTGTGATCTATAAAATTATAAAAATTAATAAATGTATAAAAATAAATAATTAAATGAATCTCTATCATAGGGGAGTAGGATGCTGGGGAATGTGGCGTTCTTATTTCATGCCACGGTGAACAATGTTAAGGTGTCAACATCAGTATGGGCAACTGCATTTAGTCGCATGACCAAAATATGTTGGTTGGAACAGGTCCCTTTCCATAACACCGTTGTCGTTGCATTGAGTCTGTGCTCGACATCTGAAAAAATATTCATGACATCAGCTTGGCCTGGAGGATTTTAGTTTAGTTTATTGATTCAGCTGTATTTGTGGATTAGCAGGGATTCACATTTTACTTCTTTGAGGTAATTCCTTTTGCAGTCACATTACGGAGCTTCACACTCTGTCGCTTCTGCTTTTTTTTAGAGTATTGTTCAGCCGTGATTGTTTCAGCTTTGACAGTATTATTATTATTGTGGCAAGAAATGACCATGCTATGTATCTCTTTCTGTCTTAATTAATTTTACTTTAGCATGATTGCATTAGTCAAGCTTGTTTAATGCTCTTTCTGTTGTTAATAATCCTGTTACTGTGCTCATCTCAAGCAGGGTGAGACGTGTTTTTTTATTTTTAATTCTTCTATTTTTTCCTGTGTAACTCCTTCGTATCCTTCCAACGAAAAAATCTTTCGAAATGTTTTTCGGAATGAACGTGCAGGGCAAATGACAGACCTAGGGAGCCCAGGACAAACAGAGCCCTCCTGCTATCTGAAATAGTGCAAAGATTTTTGGTATTCCTCGATAAACTTTGCCATTGGCGCACTCTGAGGCTTTCATGAAAATGTATTTTTCTTCGAATTTTGAGCCCCTCAGTGCTGCTGCCTCAGCTCATTTTAGTCAGGGCCTGACTGGCCGTAACAGGCGTCGGGCTTTTCTTCAGGAGGCTGGAAGGGCAGGGTCCAGTTTTGCAGCAGTGGGGGCCAGTTTTGTTACTGGATGCAATATTGGCCCCCAGTAACAAAAGCAGCAGTACTTCACCCTTGCAACCCTTCCCCACCCGGTGGGGAGGTAATGGGGGGGAGTGGCTGGTCCAACAAAATTGCCAGGGCTGCTTTGGGTTCCCAGTCTGGCCCAGATCTTAGCAAAGACCAATACGCCTCAGTCCCCATACATTCACTTCTTACTTATGCAAATATATAACCCAACCACATGTAACCAAAAGAGATTCATGGAGAAGACTGTCCAATGGTATTGGGCCCTGTAGCCTTAATATGAACAAGAGCGCACAATATTCGGAAAATACAGAGTGATCACAAAAGTACTCCAACCATGACCTACTTCACTCACAAATATCTGTGTTGCTGGAAAAGGCACAGTTTCAAGTGGACACAATTGCTCAGTGATTTAAAAGGTCGATGATGACGTCCATGAAGTTCTGGCCGTGAGTTTGATTCCAGACAAGGCCAAACTACTTTTCCATTCTTCTAGAATTGATAAAATCACTGCCATCAAGTTTTCATTTTTAAGCACACAAACGTGGTTTGAAATTATGTAAAAATACATTTGTAATTATGCTCTGCGGATCAATATGTATTTCTCTCTCCAATCATCAAATGTCTTACATACTCTTTAAGCTGCGTGGCTCTTCTTTGTATCTCCTTGCTGTATCTCGCTGGCTTGGTAAATCACATATACAATTACTAAGGTTGTGTCCCTGGTCTCATACACTGCTCACCTGAGGCCACTATTTTTATATACTGGCATATAAGATCGCAAGACAACATATTAATGCACTAAAACACTTTATGTCCCTGTGCATTCTGAATGGGTAGAGCTAAGTAAAAGACTCTACTTACATGAATAAAGCATAGTAGTAGAAGATTACTGTAAGACATTGAGGTAATAGTTGAGGGGGGTGGAAGGCTCATCCAGATAATACCCACAGTCCTTATCAGGGTGAACCACAAAAGTCACTAATTAAACCTGTGCTTAACCCTACAGTAGCTTTTCACAAAAGCAGTCAGGCTTAACTTAGAGGAAATGTGTAATGCATTTATGCAGCAATCAAACATAATAATGAGAAAACACAACACAAGAAAGATCCCAAACCAATTTAGAAAAATAGAGTCAGTTTTAATAAATTAAATGATCTTTCAACGTTCTAGGTGAAAATAGCACCCAAAAGCACAAAGCACCACTCATAGGTATTTGGTCATGCTGGGCCGGGTCAAAGTTACAAGTTCAGGCCGATCGCAATGGAGCGTGGGGGGTCGGATACAGGGCCCAGGTTTATTCCAATGAAAAGTACCTACTCAGTCCCAGTCCAAGGGGGAGTCTCCTCTGCAGCTTTGCACTGGCGGGGGACCACAAGGAGTTAATGGTCAGCGCAATTAGCCGGTCGCCGCTGGAGCTTTGTGTTGGCAGTTGACGTGCCCAGTTACTATTTGGCACAAAGGCCAGGATGTTGCTGGTAATTCGCGTTGGTTGGAGATGTGGCGGATGCTTCTGATGCGGGCAGTTGTAGCTGTTGCAAAGAGCAGGTTATCACTAGAGCCTCGTGCTGGCAGGCATTGCAGATGGCATTTCTTGCATAGAAGATCTGCGTGCAGTAGCGAAGAGCTGAAAACATCTGTATTTTCACCAGGAGTTCTGTTTTGAGGCAGGAGCAGTACACTCTGATGCCTTTCAAGGGTCCAGAGTGTAAGGGCACCTTTTAGGGATCAGGACTCACTCCAGCAGAAGCCAGCAGCTGGACTCAGGCAAGTCCAGTTTGTGCTGGTCAGCTGAGAAGTTACACGGAAGGCCTCTAGATGCTTGTTGTGTCACTGAAGCTCAAACAGGAGGTGAGCCTGAAGTCACTTCTGGGGATCCTGGGTTCAAGGCAAGCAGCCCCAGTCTTCCTTTTTGAGACAGCAGGGTAGCCCTTCTCAATCTACCACATGCCCATGAGTGTTCTGATGAGAGGTTCTGAAGGTGCCGCATTTATAGCTAATGCCAACATTTGTGTGGAGGCAATCCCTAGCCTACTCTCAAACTGTTTCTGGTCAGTTTACCCCCTTGCCCTGGGTTTGGCTCCAAACTGTCTAGGGAGATAAAGGCAAGGGTAGAACTGGTGTTAGGTTACTTTGTGTGTGCTGCAGATAGGGTCCTTTGAAGTGTAATCAGGGCATGGCACAACAGCCATCCTGTCAAGGAGAACCACTCCATCGACACCCAGTCCCCTTTTGTCCCCATGTCTGGAAGGAAAACACCAGGCCCGGACTGACCGTTGAGGGCACCGGGCAATTCCCCGGTGGGCCGCATGGTTGGGGGCCGGTTTTGGGCCCCTGGGGCCGTTTTTGTTACAGGGCCGTTATGCTGCAAAAACGGCCCTGTAACAAAAACGATCGAAAACCGGCTCTGTCACAGAGCGCGGTCGCACCTCTCCCCCCTCCCCTCTCCTCCCAGAGGGGGGAGGGGGGCCGGCCGAGCACTTTGCCAGGGCCGGTTCCTGTTCCCAGTCCGGCCCTGGAAAACACAATACACCACAGGAGAGCATAAAAATGGCAACTTTCTAAAAGTATTCAAGAAATAGAATGGATGGAATACTTGAATTGATCTCAGCAACTGGTATTTACTTGAGGCTGCATCCCAATCCATCATTATTGTGCACACCATGCCACCTCAGTTTGGATCCCACTATATACAAATCACTCTTGACCCTGCTTCAACAGTCCCGCCCAAACTGCCAAGCCAGGTCCTCCATGAATCAGAATACAAGCAACCCAGGCCTGGTTTTGCCCACGTTTTGGGCTTATCAGACGGGTACAGCTTGGTTCCAGTGACACAGTGTGACCCAGTGTGCACGGGACCCATGTCTGGGTATACCCGTCCCACTTAGGGCAACATAAAAAAGTGTTCAAAAAGGTCATCAATGGAATACTTAAATTAACTCAATCACTGGTAATTCTTTGGGCCGCATCCCAATTTATTGTTATTTTCCACACCATACCACCTCAGTTTGCTTGTGTTCTAGTTGGGGACAGTGCTTAATTTGTAAAAAAAAAAGATGTGTAGGTGCTGAAAATTTTGCCAAGGAGGCCACCGCTCACGTATCCCTCCGGTGAGCCCCACTTTCAACACTCTCACTACCTCAGTCTCTATCTTCTAACCTTGATCTGTTGTCTGCCCCCTAAGTCTTTGCTCTAAGAGTCTATCCTCTCACCTCTCTAATTGTTTTCTATCATCTTTGTCACACCCTGTATTTCTGATTTGCCCTCTATTTATTTTAGCCCTGCCCTTTTTTCTCTTCACTTTCATCCATGCTCTGCTCTCTCTCCCCTCGATCTTGGTTCTTTAATATCACTCTCTAGAAGTGATTAGCTGTGTCTCCATTTTATCATTTGTCTTTTTTTCCCTCTGTCCTGTCCTCCACATCCTTTCATTCTATCTTTTCTCTTCTTAATGCTTTCTTCTTCACATCATGGCTGCTTTCTCTTTGTATCTTGTTGTTTCTTCTCCTCTTTGCTCTTGCTGTCTCTCATCTCTAACACTACTGCTGCCTGTGACTCTGCCGTCAGCCTGTACATGTTCCTGCTATTTTGAACTCAGCGTTTTCCTGTTGTCATTCCTAAGGAAGCAGAAGATGACGTGTTTCACTTTCTTACCTACACCGAGTGCAAAAACAAAATGTACACCAAATGAAAATGCTTTTTGCATATATTAATCAGTGTAGTATGACTGGGTTTATTGCGGAACAGGCAGCTGCTTGAGCACAGCAGGTCATGCCACTGCTAGAGCTGCCTGTAATTATTAATCCAGGGATGGCCACGGCATAGACATCCACTGCTCAGCTTGCTCTGACCCCGCCTGCTACAGCACAGGCATTGTCCCCAGCAGTAATGCTGCCAATGCCGGTAAGTATGGCTGTGGTGCCTACTCACGCTCAGTAATTACCATGCTGGGGTGCAGCGCACAGATTCTACAGGTGACGCCATGGCGCACAAAAGTTGTGTTTGGCAACAGCTGCATCGAGCACATTGATGATAGCAGCAATGCAGGGTTGCCGGATATGCTACTCTGGCTACGCAACAAGTGGAAAGTCCACACTTACTTTCAATTCTTCTTCTTCAGGAGCCCTCACTCCCAAGTTCCAAATGCGCTCTTGCAGCTTCCTTGCCTCAACTCCGTCAAGCCATTAAAAGTAATGGGGTGACCCTGTAACCCTCAGAACCTGGGTAAGGGATATAAACAACAAAATTGGTTCGGTTGGGGACACAATTAAATTGAAAGATGTATTGAATACATATAAGGGAGCAAACCCCACGTGAGTAATTTGTCAATAAACACAACAAACAACAAACACTGACCACAATGGAAGAAAAGGTAAATCTTTAGTTTTTGCCTTTTGACGGATTCATTTAAAAAAATGCATTTAGCAAGCTGTCTAAAACAAAACAAAACATGGACTGGGAATACATTAAGTGAGTGAGTCATGACTGGTGACTGAGTGTTAAACTGGTTAAACAGATACAAACTTAATCATACAATTACACAAGACAGTACATTCAAAATATCCACTGTACATCACAATAGTCTCTGGAGGATAAATTATTTGTTTGGTTCCCTTGGACTCTGTACAACCGTATATGTATACAGAACGTCGACGTTTCGACCCTAGGTAGAATGCGCTGATTTATGTGCATCAAGAGCGGGTCTTCATCAGGACTGGAATGTGGTAGGACAGCCTCAATGGTAGTGCCATGCCTTGTCATAAACACACATGTGCAAGAATTTAAATACTATACACTCTGCCCTCCGAGCCTATAGGGCCTATGTTAGGTGTGAATTATAAGTATATAGGCCTGACGAAAGGTTTATTTTGCCAGGTCGATGTGGCAGTTTAAAACTGCACTAAAGGCTGCAGTGGAAGACCAGAGACATGTGTTACAGGTTTCGTCAGTAGGTGGCACAATGAGTCCTGCAGCCCACTAGTGCCATTTAAATCACATAACCACAGGCCTTGGGTACATGTAGTACTATATGCTAGGAACGTACAAGTAAATTAAATGTACAAGTCAGGTGTAGGCCAATTTTACCATTTTCAGGGGAGCATAAGCACTTTACCACTGGTTACCTGTAGTAAAGTGCACAGAGTTCTCAAAGGCAACAAAAACAGGTTCATCAAAGGAAGGCCAACATCTGGAGTGACCATACAGAGAGCCTGGTCCAGCAATTACTAACCCTTCAAGCCCAAGGGTTGTGTCACTGAAAGGTTTGTTACCTTAAAAACCAGTCCGAATTACTTTTAGTAATTGTCAACAGAGGAGTAAGGGTTACAGAACTATAGAAGGGTTTCTAGCTCCATAGGTGTGGCTGAACAAACGCCGACTAACTAGAATTCATTTAAAGGTAGGAGGTTCTGGGAGGGCGGGGTCTATGCCGGCTTTTCAGTTTTACCATCAAACGTGCAAATGAGTTCTCGTTAGTGTTATTGTATGTAAATGCGTACTATGTGGATGTATTGAAAATTTGTCTGGGATCCAGCCATCTGCAAACTATATTGGACAACTCTACTTTAAGAGCAGCTGCCACCTGAGGGTTCGGTACAACTGGTAATCAAACAGGTATTGGAGAGAAAAATTATGAAATATATGTCATATAGGTCACAAACTATGCCTCCTAACCATGCCACTGTAATCCTGAGTGCTCCAGTGACATCCCAGGTGCCTAATTCACAATTGTTTGTCAATAATAAAAGGTCAACCAAGCTCATATTTTCTAAAACATGAATTTGTGCATTTCCCCATATTTTTATGCGCACCTTCATATCTGCATGTGTGAAGCATGGTTGCTTACACACAGATAAGCCATGTGTAAAATTAGAGCCTGTGGGCCTGGCTTGTTGCATGACAGCAGAAATCAGCACATCCCTCTTTCAGGGAGGGATGCACCAGAAAAGCTGTCACCCAGATTATCTTTGCCTGCACTGACCTAGCCTCTTGCATGACAAGAGCTGACGCAATGAGAAAATGTCCCCCCTTGCATTGTTGGCATCCGAACAGCAATGTTCATGAGGTTTCATGCCTTCCTCCCTTTCCCATAAATTACACTTATGACTAGTTTCCCTGTGAGAGATGCTTAAAGCCTCTCCAAGGAAATGTGCTCCCTGAAACATGCAAGTGAAGGTCCAGGGTTCCCCTGAGGTCCCTTTCCCTCCGCCCACTTGGTTCTTGGGAGCCAATGACTATAAAAGTAGCAAGTGAATGCCCACTGCTTTAGGGGCAGTGGAGTAGATGTGCTAGAACACACTGCATCTCACTTGCTCTGCCAGGCTTGCCCTCCTCAGGCTTTCAGTAGGGCTGGACATGCGTAATTTGCTGTAGGGTAATTTGGCAAAATTACATGGAATTACGTACAGCATGTAACCAAACATCTAGCACTATTTTCTTAGCACAAAATGCACCCTTTAAGAAAATAGTGCTAATTGCAACAGCAGATGAATAGCAGCAGACATTTACGCACGTGACGTTTATTGTTCCTGCTCTACTGTGGTAGGCTTTCCATGATATTATAGGATCACAAGATATCCAGGACTTGATTTTCAGGAGCCACAACTCCCCAGCATATGCTACAACCTGCCCTGCAAATATTAATTCTGTTCCAGCAGTGTAAGTAGCTATCGTCTGAAAAAACACAGCGTCTGTCTCAGCACTGAGAAGAGCCAAGACACAATGATTTGGTTTTGCCGTTAAGAGCTCTGAATTTGTCTCATACCTGTTGTCCTAATCCTAAGTATTTCCTGTCTATTCAAGAACGCAACGAGAAAATCTGGACAGGATGAGTTACTGATGTATGGGATTGGGAGACTTGAGAGCTGTGTTTCCAAGGAAAGGATGAGTGATATCACTACAGGAGAAGGGTTGTGGATAGTGGTTGCTCTGAGAAGGTCGGGAGTAAAGGCAAATAGAACTCAATATCTCCCCAAACTCACCATAAACCTACAGCCCTATCAAGACTTAACTAGGATTCCCCAAGGTCAGCAAACATGTTCCATGTCAAACTGAATCCTGTGTGTATTGCAAGCAAGATAACAATGTGTATTTGTAAAGTGCACCCAAAAAAGGGTGTCTTGGCACTGAATAGCAGATGTGTATTGCTACCCACCTCAATGGTACTCTTTTTATCAACCTCAGAAGGAGAAAGGCTGAGTCGACCCACTAGGATTTGAACCAGTGGCCATGAGGTCAAACACAGGCCCGTAGAGTCGACACATCAGGCCAGTAAGCCACCAGAGCCAGCTGCTCAAGAAGAGAAGAGAACGCAAGCCTTGTTTAAGTGATACTGAATCCTTTAGCGACTAGAGAGGTAGAGCTTGGTATGCTGGGGTTTCCTCTTTGGCACCTCGATTGTTTTTACTCATAACCAAGAAAGAACAAGAAGCACAACTGCAGCTTTTGCAGGATTTCTTACAGAGTGCAGGACAATAAAGTATGAGACAACGAAGACTTCCCCACTCAGACACCCAATGTAAGAGGCCTGTAATTTGAAATGTGGATGCTAATTCGAATACTAGCCCCATTGAGAATTGCTGTGTATTTGAATTTGCCACGGACCTGCCATGTTTTCCCTGGAAAGCTCAGCTGTGGCAAACAACTGAAGTCCCTGAAGGAAACTGGAGGGGAAAGTGAGGAATTACTGGGAGCATTGGACTCGGATTTACTGAATCCCCTGGTAATTCCTCAGTACATAGGAGAATCGATAATTCTGCAACCCCAGAGTTAATGGCATCCCTGATATTGGAATCTCCAGGGGTGCAAAAGTGCCACAACCAGCACCCAGGCACTATTAATGAGGCCGTAACTAATATTGCCCTACTGTAAAGTACCTTGAAAGAACATCAAACACAGTGTAGAGTGAGGATAACAGAAAAACTCGTAAGGCATTTCTTTCTGAGTGATTCAGTAATATTGTCTGCCCAAAGAGGAGAGCCTACCATGAATGCCACTGCCAAACATATAGCTTCCACTATCACTAATTCTACTGCTGCCAAAGACTCTGCATTTGATAATGTAGAATATTGATCATGACTATGATAGAAATATATAAGAAAACAAGAAGGAGATTGTTGTAATCTAAATAATCCAGTAGTCCATGTGTATATTAGGAAATTGATTTATTAAGAAGATAAGGTCAAGAGCTGTAATGAAGAGCCCCACCCGGAGCAGCCTTCCTGCTGCCCAGCCCGGATCACCCACATAATATAGAATGACAAAATATAGACTTACCAAAATATAGTCACCAAAATATAGAATGCCAAAATATCGAATTCCTATCTACAAACAGGTAAGTACAAAAATATCGAATCCAAAATATAGTCTGTAAAAAATATAGTCAGTCAAAATATCGAATTTTTTTAAATGTCTTAAAAGTAATTTAAAATTAATGAAATAATAAATATAATTAACTAAAACATACTTAAAAATACTCAAATAACCTTAAAATTAAGATATAATTAATTTAAGCTATTAATAAAAAATATTTTACCGTAGGATAGCAGGAGGGTAACATTTAATATTACCACTCCAGTGAGTGCAACAGTAGGGAAAGCATTGGATAGCGTAGGGGTAAAAAATACTATTCCCACTCCAGTCAGTGCAACAGTAGGGAAAGCGTTGGATAGCGTAAGGGTAAACAATACTATTCCCACTCCAGAGAGTGCAACAGTAGGGAAGGCGTTGGATAGCATAGGGGTAAAAATTACTATTCCCACTCCAGAGAGTGCAACAGTAGGGAAAGTGTTGGATAGCATAAGGGTAAAAATTACTATTCCCACTCCAGAGAGTGCAACAGTAGGGAAAGCGTTGGATAGCGGGAGGGTAAAAATTACTATTCCAACTCCAGAGCGTGCAACAGTAGGGAAATCGTTGGATAGCGTAGGGGTAAGAATTACTATTCCCACTCCAGAGAGTGCAACAGTAGGGACAGCGTTGGATATTGGAAGGGTATAAATTACTATTTCCACTCCAGAGAGTACAACAGTAGGGAAAGCATTGGATAGCGTAGGGGTAAAAATTACTATTCCCACTCCAGAGAGTGCAACAGTAGGAAAAGCGTTGGATAGCGTAGGGGTAAAAAATACTATTCCCACTCCAGAGAGTGCAACAGTAGGGAAAGCGTTGGCTAGCGGGAGTGTGAAAATTACTGTTCCCACTCCAGATAGTGCAACAGTAGGGAAAGCTTTGGATAGCATAGAGGTAAAAATTACTATTCCCACTCCAGAGAGTGCACCAGTAGGGAAAGCGTTGGATAGCGTAGGGGTAAAAAATACTATTCCCACTCCAGAGAGTGCAACAGTAGGGAAAGCATTGGATAGCGGGAGGGTGAAAATTACTATTCCCACTCCAGTGAGTTTACAGTAGGGAAAGTAATGATTTAATATATTATTAAAAATAAATTAAATATCAATACCAATAAAACATTAATTGAAATTAATAACCAATTTAATATTATGTAATAATTAATTAGAAATACAACTACATATTAGTTATTAAAAATTAATAACCTATTCATAATTATTCAACAACGAATTAATTTTAAATAACAAAAACTAATTAAAAATACAAATTAATACCAATTAAAAATTAACAGTAAATTAATTATCAATACACAAAAAGTATTTTTAATATGTAATTAATTACAATTACATTACTTCCCACCCTATTCCCCTATAAACCCACATCCCTCTACAGAAAATACATTAATACAATTATCATAATTATCAAATATTTAATTAATACAAAATAATTACCAATTAATAAAAATTAATTGCCAATTAATAGAAATTAATTACCAATTAAAAATTAATTAACAATAAATTTAAAATCAATACGAATAAATGGAATTTTTTTTTACTTTATTACAATTAAATTACTTCCCACCCTATTCCCCTATAAACCCACAACCCGCTACAGAAAATAAATTTAGAAAGTTAACATAATTAACAATTAATCAATTAATACAAATTAATTGGCAATTAATAAAAATTAATTACCAATTACAAAATAACAATAAATTCAAAATGAATACCAATAAATAAATAAAAATATTTAATTAATTACAATTAAATTACTTCCCACCCTATTCCCCTATAAACCCACAACCCGCTACAGAAAATAAATTTAGAAAGTTAACATAATTAACAATTAATCAATTAATACAAATTAATTGGCAATTAATAAAAATTAATTACCAATTACAAAATAACAATAAATTCAAAATGAATACCAATAAATAAATAAAAATATTTAATTAATTACAATTAAATTACTTCCCACCCTATTCCCCTATAAACCCACAACCCGCTACAGAATTAAATTACGCAAAAATTAAATACCATAAAATTCATTACTTAAAATACATTAAACATACATTACAAAAATAATATACACTTTTCACACATATACTAACATACAAAACACTTTTAAAAAATTGATATTATTAAAAAATCGATATATTTAATGCCTATATTGTATATTTCGATATTTTGACTTCTATATTTTGAAAATCGATATTACTTACCTTAAATTCGATATTTTTAACCACTATATTGTGTCCATTCGATATTTTGTCCATTCTATATTTTTACTTCGATATTATGTCCATTCTATATTTTGGAATAGATATTATGACTGTTTACCGCCCAGCCCACACTCCAACTGACTCTCTCAGACATCTAACATTCCATGCACCACAATGCACCAGCATTCCACTCCACACTCACACTGGCTGAGGAGCAGGTATAACAGAGATATATGGAATATTTGAATTGATCTCAGTAACTGGTATTTACTGTGCTGCTCAAGATGGGGTGAAACAAATTCAAACCAGGCTAGGTCTTGTGCCAACAAGAACAGTGTTGCCTGAAGTGCCAGACCGCATTCCCTCGAGTGGGACCGAAAGCACCCATAGTCTGGTAACTCTCTTGTTGGGCCTTATCAGTGAGGTGCAACCTCTTCCAACAATAAAAAAAGTTATGGGCTTAATGCATGATTTAATTTCAGACATTGGTAATAACTCTGGCTGCATTCCAGTCCATTGTTTTTAGTTCACTGCACCGTTCCAGACAAGGACATCAGCACTGCTCGTATTCATATAGTAACAGCTCAGTCTGAACTGCCAGACTATGCCCCCTCCGAATGGAAAACTGTTCCATTTTAAAAATACAAGAATTGGGGTTCACATGGAAACCACAGCAATGAGAAACCTTAAGTACGACCACAGACCTAATTTCTAACAAGGATGATGATGAAAGATGAGCAATGGAAATGGGTATTTGACTCTGATACAGATTATCTCAGTTGGCTCTTTTATTCCATTGGACGAAGAAATATTTGATTCTATCCCGCATCCTACTTAAGCTACCCAAGTGATGCATTCTAGTAGCACATAATGTTCTTCTCTCAAGATGGATGAACATAGTGACCCTCATCACAGCTCATTACCAGCGATTTTCAATGCATATCATTCTTTTTAGAGTGAAAAAGCAGTGAACGCAGTCTGCATTTCCAAGGACTCCTAAATATGATCCCCCGTCAACAACACAATTTTGATTTAACAATAGCCCATTTTTTTTCAGAAACTTTTTATAAAAATGTGTTTTTATTTGGATCAGATTTAAACATAAACATAGAGAATGGGCGTATTGTAGAGGGCGTGCATTTTATATCATATTGCATAACACATATGATCTGTAATTGAGCCTATATCTTACAAAGCATAAACCAAATCCTTTATTATATATGGTATAAAGCTAGTGTGAGTCAGGTGACGCAGTGAGAGATCATAGCTTAGAGTGGCACTTTAGGAGGATTGGGTGGGTTTACAATGATTCAAGGGGGTGTTCTAATGACACGTGTACGCACTGTTAAAGAGTTATTACAGTCTGGAAAGAGAGAAGAAAGAGTTGAGAGAAAGAAGATATAGAAGATGGAAGTGGTGATTTAAAGGGAGTGGAGGAGGGAAGAAAGGGTATGGGATGGAATAAAGGCCTAGTTGGCCATCCATTCGAGGAGGGGTATGTTCAGAGGATTGACAACGGTGGCCATTTTGATATGAGCCAAACTAATCCGTCAGAAATATATTTCTGTTTAAAAAAACTATTTTGCATGTGTCAAAAACTCACGTTCTGTAGTTTGGGGTGACCCCGGTTGGGTGAAGGCACCAGAGTAAATGTGTGCCGTAAACCTTCAACGTGCAGGTTATGAATGCAGACCTTCTAATGAAACAAGATCATGTTGAAATTAAACTTCAGGTTTGGAAATGTGTTCCATGTCAAACTGAAGGTGCTCGCTTTCACAGAAGACAGCTTCCTCTAATAACAAGTCATAAAAGGAGAACTGGTGTGGTGGTGCTGCCGAGTTCGATTTCCTGATGAGCAATACCAGCAATAAAACATGTTTTCAGGAAAGACTGCGAGAATAAATCATATTTTGTCAAGAGAGGATGCACTTGTTAAATTGAACCTTCAAGTGCTTGTGTGAACAAAATTCCCAAAAGAAAACAGTTTCGTACTGCTGTATCCCTATGTAGACCTGTGCCATAGCCTGCTCTGCAATGAACAGGTTGAACATTTTAATTGGGATCGTCTTTCTGTAATAAATGGATTGATATTGGTCACAATCTTTGGTACAGTGGCTCTCACCTGTTATTTGTGACTCGCTGACTTTGCGACTAGTAAATGCTCTATTGGGGCTAGTGATTCAATCTTTCATTTATCGAAGGACACAGCAACACATGAACGTAAAACTACATACGACCAATCAAAGGATAAAGACACAGAATTGATGGATGGAATGCAGAACAAATCAAAACATTCACCCCCAGTCAAGAGATCTGGGTTAAATCCATCATTCTTTTGCTCACCATGCCACCCCAGTTTAGACTTGACCATATGCAAATCAGCCTTGACCCTGCGCCTCATCGGAACAGTCCAGACCGAACTGCCAAGCCAGGTCCTCCCTGGACCAGAAACAAGCATTCTAGGACCGGTTTCGGGGTTTCACCACTCTTCAGCCAGGATAGCTTGATTTCAGAGGCACAGTGAGCCCAGGACCCACGTCTGGGCATACCTGGCGCACTTACGGCGAGAAAGCAAAAGACACACAATTGATGGACGGAATACAGAATAAATCAAAACATTCACCCCCAGTCAAGAGATCTGGGTTAAATCCATCATTGTTTTGCTCACCATGCCACCCCAGTTTAGACGTGACCCTATGCAAATCAGTCTTGACCCTGTGCCTCAAGGGAACAGTCCAGCCTGAACTGCCAAGCCAGGTCCTCCCTGGACAGTAAACAAGCATCCTAGGACCCCTCTTCAGCCAGGATAGCTTGATTCCACAGGCACAGCCATTGATTTATCATAGGATTTCACGAGTTTGACATTTTATGTGTCAAATGAAGCAGTGGAAATGTCTCATACGACCAAACCGCATTCTCTGTAAGATCCAGCGTGTTATCTATTCTAGACTACAGATTGTCTCCTTTCCTCAAACTAAGCTTAAAGGGAAGCACTTGGGAGGGGGGGGGGGGTTAGGGAGGATGCGAGGGAGGGGGAGTTTGCCATTGGCTATGAAGTCATTTCCTGCTCAAGAAGCTCGACTTTACCTGCCATTCTCCTCCAGAGCTGCAGTTGTTAGCAAGATCAGCTCGAGGAGAGCTGCATCGGCTCTCTCCATTTGTGTCTGCAGAATACGCCACACTACCCCAGCTGAGCATCTCTGCAGCAGTGGCAGGATGTAGGACTTGGCCAGTTCTGGTTGTAATTGACATGTGGCCAGAGCCATGATCCAGGTCTCTGCCAGTGTCTGACTTGACAAACAGCGCAAGCTTGATATGTCGCACGAGCGCAAGCAATAAACTTAGACAAGCAGTTCCATGTACATGTCTCAGAGCAATGCAATAGCTGAGGGATCGGATTCTGTGCCATATGTGCGGCCAGTGTGTCATGGGCCCTAGCTGATGTTCGAATATGAAAATAGAGCAATAATCGGGATTCAGTGGGTCCCTTCTGCCTCTGGACCCTGGTGGCACTGCACTTGTTGCATCAGTGGCAGCCACGCTTCTGATATTGAGCAGGGTCTCACATGGGAACAATTCTCATAACAGTTGTGGACATATTTCATGGTATTCACCAGTTTTATTTTGCATGTGGTCTTCTTTACGTATTTACCCACAGGAATTTTATAGGGTCAACTTAAATTTGTTGGTTTTAAATGTTATTCTCAAAAGTATATTTACTTCATCCAAAGGAAGAACAATTTTATGGCCTCTGAAGGTTTTGTGGACAGTTTATTGGAGGTATAAACCATGTCTTACCTGTGGGAACATTAGAGCATGAAGTCGGCACATACAGACCTTAATCTGAAGGGGATTTAAATGTTTTTAAATCCTTACTGAAGTGCAGCATTGAGGGGCCAGCCTGATGTTTTGAGGGTTGCCCCTCTCGATCTTGGCGGAGTAGCTTGAGAAGGGCTGCCTAGCATTCTTTTAATTTTGCTCTTATTGATTTCAAGCTTGGCATTGCTGCATTGTCTTGTGTTGTGTGGACTTTGAGGACGCTGTTATGTTTGTGCCTGGTTGCTACTGCCTTGTCAACTATATGGCAGATGTTGAAGGCATGTCGGACTTGAGGGGTGATCTGGACTGGCACCTCAAGGCAGTGCTTAATTTATTTTTAAAAAGTGCCAGGGCCCTCCTCAGGAGGCCACTGCAGCTTGCCCCTCCCATTGCTCCTGCCAGCCCAGCCCTGCCAGTAACAGTACCAGCACAACTACTAACCATCACACTCCTACAAGAGTGACATTTCAGACTATTCCAGGCCCCTAAAGCTATGAGAATGGCTTGGGCAGCAGATATTACTTCTTTTAAATGTTTATTTAATTAATAAACAACTGTTTATCTCCTTTTTAATTTAGACCAACATCGCCACCATGTGGCAGACTGTCATAAGTACTGGTGTTGGCAATTAAGTGCCGGTGCCAAGCACCGGAGACCACCAGCTCAAATTAATCACTGCCTCAAGGTCAGAGTTATGTACTCATACTTCAGCCCTTTGAAGAGATGAGTAGCAGCCTAAAAGATGTTCTACAGCGGAGTCAGGAGGCAGGCAGGGCATTGATGGAAGTGGACCAGTATTCATTGTATTGCATTTTAACATATATGCCTAGCGCTTACTTCTCCTAAAAGTTAATGGCCGTTCTGAAGCTCGGGTCTGAAAGGAAAAGTCTTTGAAGAAGACAGGTGTGACATCAGTTTGTAAGACCATAAATACATGACTTGAGGGTGACTTTCTGATTTGTCTGTGTGTGTGGGGGAAAGGGGGCTTTTTCATGTCTTTATTTGTATGAATTATTTGAAACATACACTTTTTGCAAATCACAATGAGGAAAAATGACTACGGAGCCAACTAATAATCAGACCTCCCCCCCCCTCCGCCCCCCCCCCCTCCGCCGACCCCTCCCTCCCGTGGAGTTGTTTCTGAAGGCACAGGCCTGTGTTCCAGAAGACCTGGTCACCTGTTCTTTTTATGAGCAGACAAGCCTCGTGAAGTCAAACTGTCCTGCGAACTGGATGTCTGTTGTGATAACGCTTGCCATGCAGAACATGTTGAAAGAGATTAGATTGATAACGCTCACTGCTGTTTGTTTTTAGCTCTGTTTCCCAAGTGAAAGTATAGGAATGTCCATCGATTTACTGGTGTCATTGTGGCTCCATCTTAAATAAATATGTAGATATTTTCCGAGTATTTTAACAAGGAGATTAAAGATTACCCAGCACTGAATGGCACCGCCTGTGCCTGTTGTTTGTGCAGTGACAGGAAGTCTTGCTTCGGGAGAAATGTTTCCTTGTAACAGCAGCGAAAATTACTCATGCTCTCTGTCTACAACTAGACTTAAAGTTAACTATAAACCTAATGTTCAATGGTATTAAAATTCCATGGCAGGCTGAAGCACTGCGCAGTGGGCTATGTGTGACAGCAGAATGCCAGTAGAGATTACACAGGAAACATCTGTGAACAGTGTGACACCTGCCGGAGAGGTTATGACCTTTGAACCCAAAGGCCCTTCTTGCACAAAGACTGGACAGTTTAGACATCTTCAGTAATACAGAAAAGGCTAGCACTAAACTTCTCATTCCATGGTTATGAACGGTGAAATGCACAATATACTATCTCACCCTGGCACAACAGACATGCAGACCTTCTTACAGAAACACACACATCACACGCAGCTAAGCACACGTGTGTGTGCAAAAACACACACATACACACACGCACACACACACACACACACACACGGTCATTTTGAATTAATTTGGACAAGGTGTGCACATATATTGAAATAAAAATGTTGCAGGTGTAAACAAACACATTTATTTAAATATGTGTTGGTTTCGAAGTGACCTTGAATTTGCACTTCTGTTTAGAAAGTACGTGGTTCTCGATCCATGAGTCAGTAGCAAAGAACACATCACATCAAACCAACATTTACTTACCACAGATAAAAAAAAACCTCTGCAGAGTCTGCTTAAGAGTTCACTTCTAGGTGAAAACCAGACTTTCCTCTAGTTTAACACTGAACTGTTATTAATATTTTTTTCTAGAATTGTTGCACATTGCCAAAGCAAGTAATGATTGTAGAGTGTCCCAGCGTTGTAAAAATACATTTTTTTTAGCACAACCCTTATGAGCACTTAGCAGCTCGTTCGTGTGTAACTAGTTGTGATAGCTGCCAAAATATCTAGTGTACAATTTAGGTTATCAGTTCCTGCAACTTGTACAAGAGCTTCTGAATGAGTATCTGCTTGAAATAGTTTTTCAAGATAATACAAAAATAAATACATTTGCCTTTGAAAAACAACTTTTATACATGAAACGAAATACTGCACATTGACATTACATATAGGGCATTTAAGAAGTGCAGTTTTCATAATCCCTCTGCTGGATTTTATCAATCAGAAACGTGTTGTGACTAAATTGTCAATTAGTTGCTTGATAAATATGTGTTGATGAATGTGAAACACTCCTCCATGTGCACGCAATAAAAACACAGGGACCAGCAAAGCGGTAACAACCATTTCTGAATTAGCAATTTGGTGGCAGCAGTATTCTATCACACTGCCATCCTTAAATTATTCCTGCTGTCCTTGTGAACATTTAAACTTAACTCTTGTTTACTTGTCGTGCAGAGAATTAATTGCATACATATTGTAAATAATGCTTGCCCAAATCTTGGACTCTTCTACTTCTGAATTGATACTTAACTTTGTTTGCGTCTCACTATTCAAATCAACATATATCCTTTAAGTAACGAGTACAATTATAAAAGTTCTTAAGTACCACTTGTTGCTGTTCATAGAACTGTGGTTAGAGGGTCATTAGACTCTTCAATTAACACAGTTATAAGCATGATGAACCATCCTGGTTGATTTCTTAAATTCTGCTCTTGTGCATTCAGGACATTTTGTGGATTTGTTATGTAGCAACCCAGCTCTTCCTGTGGAAGTAGAAATGGAGAATGCATAAAGCATTCAAACCTTCTCTTCTTGTGGTGATGGACTCACAAAGGTCAGGGCACAAGGTCATGGTCCAGAAACGCATCCCCTAAAAACAATCTTTATTGCTTTCAACAGATGTGAAACAGCCCACCCAAACCTCCCCTTCAAACCAAGGAAGATTCACAGACACGGCATTGCAAATGCAAACAGGCCACTGGTAGCGTAGGATCATATACTATACCATCAACTATGTCATATGGATTCAGCATATCTAACAGTTTCGAGACATCACTCGATCAAGCTATTTATCAGCAGGGTGCGCATCCTGCAGAAAGTCATTCCAATCTAGAGCATGTAAGGTCTGGAAAGCATTCAGTATTGTGATGGTTCAGGATGTAGCCATTGCTGGTATAACTGACCACAAGGGATGTGACATCTTACATTCTGCTGCTAAAATACTTGGTAGGCCCTGGGGAACACCATACGACTACCTCTAGGTTTTTGACTAACAGGCTCTGATCTTGGTCTTTGCAAGCACACTTAAAGATTATGATTTTTAGATGGTTCTAAGAAGGGGTAAGCAAAGGATTTTTTCTTGCAACATTTGCAAGCTTTTATGGCAAAAGTCATAGCTTCATTGAGGTTGCAAAGTTGTATATTTTGCCCCATTCTGAGAATTGTGCCTTACACAAAACAAGCCAAACTTGCAGAGAAAAATTTAGCAAACATTTGCTAATGTGGAAAGACAAAATATAAAAAAGGTATAGAGAACCATTGTACCTACATTTGCCACTATTCATAAAAAAGGACTGTGACAGATGAACTTGAAGATGAAGTCCACATGAATTTGCCATCTTGAGCTGGATTAGATGATCTTGCATGTGCAGAATTTTTTTTTAGTAAAAATATGATTAAATCGCCAACCTTTGCAAACTTTGTGAAGTGCAAGAATCTGGAGCCCTGCAAAATTGCACCAGAAAAAATAATATCTTTTCCCCCCTCCCTGTGAGCAGGTCACAAGAAAGGTAGGGAAACTGCAAGCAGGTTGGCTGGAAGAAGGGTGGTAGAATTTATATTTTGTGTAAGCTTGGGCTACTAAAGATACAGGGTCTTATTACAAGTCTGGTGGTACTGGGACTGCCAGACACGCAAGGGCATGGCAGTGGTGTTCTTCCGACCGCACTATTACGACCAGGGTAGTCAGGCCACCCTGGGACCACAGCAACCACCAGGGATTGGACTTCCGAGATTTCTGGCAGTGACACAGCAGCCTTGAGGCTGCAGTAGGCTTGGTGGGGCCACTGCTGCCCCGCCAGTCATATTACGAGCTTCCTCACCTTCACACTTTTCATGGCGGTGCGACCGCCATGAAGAGTGTGGTGGTGAGGAAACAAAGGGGGCCGCAGAGGGCCCCCTTGTTCCTCTGAGCCATGGGATGCATTCATGGAGGCACCTGTCGTGCCCCCCTGTGTGCATGCACCTGCACTCATGGAGTGCAGCAGTCCATGCCATGTGGGTACTGATTTTGACATTCCCAGGTGCCTATTTCATAGGCACCGCCATGGGAATGCCAAAGAACACCCTGCCAGACAGGAGAAAACGCCTAATCTGCAGATGGTTCAAACATTTTGTTTGGCATGTGCAGGAGAAGGGCGGTCCTGCTCTTTCACCGCCTAACTTATAATAAGGCTCAGAATGACGATCTGGTTCTAAATTCTCAACATGCTCCATCATCATCTTTCAAATATAAGGCATGTACTGGCATACGCTCTATTTTGTCAAAATGGTTAAGGAAGTAACCTGGTCATATTTAATGTGGTTGACTCACCTTTAGGGACATCCAAGCAACCACCCTAGTACTTTAAAAAAAAAAGGGAAAAGGAAAGTTCCCTACCAAAACATGAGAGATTTGAATACTGACCTGGCAAATAAGGTGTCTAAAATATCAGCTACCAAAGTAGGGTGGCGGCAAGTAATCTCAGCCAGGCTGCAAATCCATGATTCTGTCCGATGTCTGCAACGTGAGGTCCCCTCAGTCAGGGCCAGGGCTGGCGCTAGGCATGGGCAGTGTGGGTAGCTGCCCAGGGCCTCGCACTCTGCCTGCCAGGATGGGGCCCCCACACAATGGCAATTAACACCCCACCAGTCCTCGTGCATGTACCCCTGCCGTTCAGAGTAAGAGAAATGCGTCTCTTCAAAATTGGGCTCATGGGAGGGGGCCCCCCTCCCGGGGTCTCTAAGGGATGGTGTGGGAAGGCCTGCTCAGGCTGCCTATTCAGAGACTCGGCAGGGCGCCCATTGTCGGCACTTTAGCCCACACAGGTTTAACTCAGCCCCCAAGCAATTCTCACACCTTCAGTCCGAAATAGGCTGTACAAAGAGGTGCTTGGGGTGGCAGAGAGGAGGAGCTGTGGCCCAGGTGGAGTCTGCGCAAAGCAGCTTCCCGAGATCAGAAGGTATCACCTAGGTAAATTTCAGGGGCCTCGCACATTGCCTTTTGCCCAGGGCCCCGAAAATGCTCGGACCGGCCCTGGTCAGGGCCAATTATTAATGTTGCTGTTCTTCAGCTCAGGGTTTTAGCTATGGTGAGTGCAGCAGGCGCAGTGGCATTGGGTCCTTTGGGACCAAGGGACCCCGTGCACCACATTGAAGCATCCTTCTTACTGCTCAATGGGGGTAAAGAGGGTCCGCCACGCACACTTGATGCGCCCGCTCTCTTAAATAGCATTACCTCGACGGCCGAGTGGGGCGCGCGCATAGAATAACTATCCATTTAGGCCCAGAGGCTTCCCTTTCATTGTGTGCACATTAGGACGAACAAGTATTTACAGAAGAAACTAATTCCCACAGTATCATTAACGGCCCAATAATTCTGCGCACATATGCAGAAGCAGCTCTTCGCCCTGCTCGCTGCGCGCGCGCTGCTCAGCAGAGTGCAATTGACTTGGCCCCGGCCGTCGCCGAGCAGGTGACTTGATTACACTGAAATCAGGCAGAAAATGTCCTCTTCTGGCCACTCGAGTGAATCACTCAAATTATCGAGTGGCAAAACTAATTCTATGCCTTGGGCCATCAGAGCTGCCACTTCCGATAAGTCAAGCCTTCACTTAGAGAGAAATGGTTTTTTATTTTATCTCTTTCATTTATTATGCTTATTTCAGCAAATCCTGTTAGAGGACGTGAATGAGCGGGATGGGTGTGTTTTTTTTTTTAACATAAACACTTCTCACGCAGTGCGGCTAGACAATTTGGGTTCACTGGTTATTAGGCATCCTCGGGCGAGTTAACAGGCCGTTATTGCGATTCAAAATGAGGCGGTTTTTGAATGTTTAGCACAAAATGTCAACTGATCTTTAGAAATCTTTCGTTGCTATCAGTATTTGTGGTTAGGTCAGTGTTTTCATGGGCAGTCTGTTCTTTATTTTCATAACCAGATTAGATATGTTTGACGAATCTGCATGACATATACGCAAAGAAACTAAATATGGTTTGGGTTTGGCATGCCCATGTTTGTGTGGTCCCGTTGAAGGGTGCCAGGGTGAGAGGAATACAGAGAGTATTAAAAAAAGGTGGCTTTCCCATTTGAATTCCCTTGGAATGTTTGCTCTCCACTACATTAAAAAAATGCTTCATATAAATCCACCAAAGTGGGCGGGAAACTAGACCATTAAGGAAGTATCTTAGCTTAGGCCGGTCTCGACCGTTAGTCAAGGGACTGTCTATGAACCAGCAGCGGCTCCTTCGCCAAGGGGGAGGAGCGTCGCCCCACTGAGAAGGTCAAAAAGGTAAAAATAAAATAAGACATTGTTATTATCAGTTTATTTTTACGTCCTTGCTCGGCTGGGATGGGGCTGCTCTGCCAGGGTCGGACTGAGAACCAAAACCGGCCCTGGCAAAGAGCTCGGCCGGCCCCCTGGGAGTGCGACCGAGCTCTTTGTCGGGCCGGTTTTCGGCCGATTTTGTTACAGGGACGGTTTTGCAGCTATGCTGCAAAACCGGCCCTGTAACAAAAAAACGGCCCCCTTGGCCCAAAACCGGCCCCCACCCTTGCGGCGCACCGGGGGATTGCCCAGTGCCCGCAACGGCCAGTCCGGGCCTGTGCTCTGCTCACACAGCGTGGCAGGGGAGGAGTGGTTTGCCCACTCCTAGTGACCATGACATTTTGGATGGCCCTCTGGGACCGTTCAAACCATCATGTTCACTTTGTATGTTCTCCTTGCAGGCTGCATAACAGCCTGCATAGAGAACATGCCCAGCCTCCCATTCTCTGGCTGAGCGCCGATCCACGGCACTCAGACCAATCACAACGCTGCATTGCAGAATTGTGATTAGCTATTGGGAGGCTGGGAGCCGGGTGCTTCCTGCCCTGCGGGCGAAGAGGACCGAGAGGATGAGGAGGCGGCGACAGCAGTGGCCGCAGTAGAGAGGTAAGTGCATGTTATTTATTGTTTTCACTCCCCCCCCCCCCGCCCCTGTGACCCACACTCCACCCCTGGTAAATACCAGCCACCACTGCTATGAACCCACGTACAAGTATAGTTAGCAGACCCAAATTAAAAAAATAACACTCCCTATTTGTCTTTTTCTTGTCGTCCACTTTGGTCCTTTGAAAGCCAAGTTTCCCTTGCAGCTGCCATTACAGGGTGTGGGACACTGTCCCTTCCTCCTGAAATACATGAAAGATCACATAGCACTACTGCAGCCAAACAGCCCTAAAATAGTTTTTGTAACAACCCTAAATAATTTGCGACATTTTAATTAGAGCACATCACATACACTTCACAGTGTATCTGTTTGCATGATAAAAATATTCTGATATGTGATATGTAATCTAATAAATTTAAATGTTCCAGTTCCGGAGGCACACCAGCAAGTAAACAGTACTCAGTAAACCCATTTCACTTCTGCTCCTGGCACTGCCTTTGTGATCTCTAAGGCTAGGGATCGCCATGCAGCTATCTCTGGTGACCCTTAAACGACATTCATGGTTCAATCCATAGACTTAAAATAAAGTCCACAAGCTATCGACACATGAGTACTGCTTAAAATGTAAAAACTAAATTATGTACTCATAGAAATCATGGTTTAAGAATGAGTGTAGAAAGAGCTTCAACTCATTGGTTAAAGTTTTACTAGAAGTAGAGACAATTTAGAGTAAAAAAAAACACAAATGTTTCAAGAATTTATGGAGATCATCTGTAAGCACTACCTATGACGTACACAAGCATACATAAAGCAGGGAAATCGAAGTAAGTAATTTAATGTTAATGCATTTAATACAAATGTGTACATAAATTAAATGACATTTTTTTTGTCCGTTGCAAATGACCCTTTCTGCAATGTAACCCCCAAATCTTTTGTTTTCCGCCTTCCCTTTTTGCCTAGTTGACTTTTGTTGGCTTTAGGACTCTGATCACTTTACCACTTCTAACCAGTGTTAAAGTGCATGTGCTCTCTGCTGAAAACATTGGCTTATCCACAATTAGCATATTTAATTTACACATGAGTTCCTAATAAAGTCCATCAAATGTGCCTAGAGCCTGTAAATTAAATGCTACTAGTGGGTGCTCAGCACTGATTGTGACACCCGCACAAGTAGCCCTTTTTAAAATGTCACATGCCAGCCTGTGCAGAACCTGTGTTTGCAGTTCAAACTGCCATGTCGACCTGGCAAGTTAAATCTCTTGCCAGGCCCAAACATTCCTTTTTGGTAAATATAGTTGACCCCTAAGGTAGGCACTGGAAAACTGAAGAGCAGGGTTCAGTACTTTAAAAAGTAGGACATTTACTTTTAAGTTTTACATGTCGTTTTTTCACTATTGAAAGTCCTCCCATAGGATAACATTGGGATTACCTTATTGCGTTTTATATGTGTATTTCCCAAATGGGAAGATACAACTAATACAAGTTTGGTGTGTCTGGAATCACAATTTTAAAACGCAACTGATGGTGAAGTTGTTTTGTGAATTACAATGCTGAAAATCCACTTTTAGAAAGATGGAATGCTCTTTACTTAGTAATTTGGTGCCTGCTGCCTGTCTCTGCTCATATGTCTGGGATGGATGACAGATGGGCTTTGTGTATTCCTCCTAGACAGCCAAACACAATGGAAGCCTAGGAGTGACCTGCTGGGCCATCCTGGCAGGATGGGAGGGAGGAGTTGGGCACAGCCTCACTTACACCTGAATAGCCTGTGTCCTGTCCACACACGAAGGGCTGCATAACCCCCTGTAGTGAGTCTGGAGGGAGGGTAGGAAGGACAGGGACTCTGTGCACTTCAAAGGCATGCATTTGAAGTCTCTCCCACTTCAAAGGCATAACTGGGTATAAGTACTGGCCTCTGACACCACCTTTTCAGTACACCTCTAGACCTGTGGATACTCTGCCAAGAAGGAGGACTGCTGTGCTGCTGAAAGGACTGCCACTCTGAAGAAGCTGCTGCCATGCTGTGCTGACCTGTTGCCTGCTGCTTGCTTGCCTGGAGAGGAAGAACTGAACTTTTAGCCCATCTTGAACCCAGTACCCCAGAGGGACTCAAAGAGCTCCCGATCTGAGCCTCAGGGACAAAACACGCTCTCCACAGCTCCTCGGCCCTTGGAAGTGGTATTTAAGCTCTTAAAGTCAAGCTTTTGGGCTGTTTGCGAACAGACCCGTTCGCTAAAGAACATCGCCACACACATAGAGAATACGAGCAAACTGCAGCAAGTCCATCTCTTTGCACAGCAAACATCATCCGATGGTGTGAATAACTACAGCTAGGCTCCAGTCTGTTCGTCCATGATGCCCAGATGGCTCTTTGCGCCCCACCAACGATTGCCAGCGTCTCTCTCCTTCCTCCGAGCTAACCCACCCCCCACAAATGGGACTCTTGGGGCAAAACTTGAGAAGGTAAAACTTCAGTGGGGCTAATTTGGGACTGTATCCGACCTGCACTGCATCGCAGTTAACCTGAACGTTTGGATTTGACCCAATTAAGTGTGACCAGTTATCCCAGGTCGGCGCTTTATCCTTTTAAGCACTAAGTTAGTTTATTCTTTCAAAATTCATAACTCCGGTTCTGCTTCTTGTATTTTTGCTGCTTTGGCCTTTTTTATTTATAAAATCAAGTTCTATTTTTCTAAGCTGGTGTCGAATCTTTTTGTGTTGTGTTTTCACTGTTTTACTGTTGAAGTGTTTCAAAAATACTTTTGTACATTGTCTCTAAAATTAAGCCTGGCTGCTCTGTGCCAAGCTACCAGAGTGGTTGTGTTGTGTCTTACCATGACTAGGATTGTGGTTACTGCTTGATCAGGGCTCACACCCCAGTCAACCACAAACCCAATTATTTAATATTAAGCATGAGTTGTAAGAGAATATACTTGAATAAACCAACTGAAACTATGCACATACATGCATGCATATTATAGTGTACTTTAGTTTCCCAAACCTTGTAACTTTGTGAATAGGACCCATACCATCCTTGTATTCCGGTCAACCTACGTCGTCTTCGCTTTGGAATGACCTTGAACCCTCTCCTCAAGGTCATTCCAAAGCGAAGACCACATAGGTTGACCGGAATACGAGGATGGTGACATCGGTGAGAATGGTACTGAGGAACAAAAACCAGGGAGCCCCCACGAAGACCAACAAAACATTCCGCTGAGTGTGCTCCCTACTAGTGATCTGCCTACTCGCAGCCAGTCCCATTGATACAGCCTTCGGCCAAATCCTCAACCGAGCCAACGGCTCAAAGATGATGGTATCTTAGTGACAGCCATGTAAGGACAGGAAGAAGTGTCAAGGAACATTTCATGGTTCAAGGAAGTTATCCTTTCATGGCTGTCACTAAGGTACCATCACTGGTAGTGATTTTCCATATCCCAGGCTTATAGGGTGTACTGAATTTCCACCCAGTTCTGCGGTCTTTGATGATGACTGAATCGCCAGGTCAAAGTGATCTTGTTCTTGCTCGGTGCCGTAGACTGGCTTGAGTGTTGTGCTGCCTACTGCATGTTTGTGTACCCTGTGCATCATGAGGCGGCAGTGCCCACACTGGGCACATGGGGATGAAGTCCCTCCTTGCACCGTTGAACATCAGGGCCCAAGGGATTTGTTGAATCGTGCAGTGTGAAGTGCTCCGATATTCTCTGAGAAATTAGTATAGGTGTCGCTCAAGATCAGCTTGTTCAATTGTGGCAATTCGAAATGCTTTTTTTAAAGTGTGCATGAACCTTTCCATGCTTCCGAGGGCTTGCAGCCAATGCGGGGTGATACAACAGAGGCGGATTCCTCTCTGTCTGAAGAATTCAGCTAACTTCCGCCGTGGAATGGAGGCTCGTTGTCACTTCTAATCTCTGTCAGGAGACCGAAGACTTCAAACATATTCTCGAGAACAGGAGCAACATAGACAAATGTCAGGGGGGGGGGATTACTTCTACGACAGGATATTTGGAGTAAGCATCCACTAGGACAAGAATGGTCTTTCCGTCAGGGAAACTTCCGAAATCCATGCTCAGGTTGGACCAGGGATCAGTGCACATCTCTTTGGTGATCCCTGTTGCAGACCTCTTAGGCGCCCTGATTACCTGGCATGCTCGGCACCTTCGCACCCTTCTTCAGCCATTTCTTCTAGGCCAGGGCACCACACCTTCTCTCGCATCCTTGATTTCATCTTCGTGACTCCTTGGTGTCCTCCGTGTGCCAGTTGCACGACATGTCATCTCAGGGTCTTTGGGATTATGATGCGGGACCCTCGCAATAGGATCCCATCCTGGGTGGTGCTGAATTTGTCTTGTACCCTCCACATCTTTATCAGACTCTCTTTATCTTTAGGCGCTGAATCGTTGGCATCCTAGAGGAAGTCTCTCCATGTGCCACTCCGTATGGCATTGCGCACTCGTGTGATGATGGGGTCCAGTTTGGCTTTTTCTTTGATGTCCTCCAGGCTTAAGACTCAGGGGCAAGCGGCACTCACGATCATTCAGATGAGGTCTTCCATTTTGTCAGGGCTGTCCTGTTTTTCAGCGGGTGCAGGGTGGTGAGACAGAAAGTCAGCAGGGTTTTTTCAATCCTGGTCTTTAGACTATCTCCATCTGATAATGTTGCAATTGGATGGCCCCCCTCTCAAGTCATAAAGGTGGTTGGGGAGCTGACCCTCTGAAGAGTGGGACTAAGGGCTAGTGGTCGGTTATGACCTTAAAGGGCTGTCCGCTCAGGTACAGGTGACAGAGCCTGTAAGCCCACTTAATCGACAGAGCTTCTTGTTCAATTTGTGCATACCGTTCCTTGGTTGGCATCCGCGCTTTATTCGCGAATGTTAGTGCTGCCCATCACCCTGGTTCTTGTTTCTAAGCAATCACGGCTCCTAGCCCTTCTGGGCTGGTGTCTAGCAACAGTTTGGTGTGTTTTTCCAGGTTGAAGTACACAAGTGTGGTGTTGTTGAGGAGGACATCTTTGATCTTTTGAAACGCTTTCTCCTCTCGGTGACTCCAGGTCCATTTTTGTTCAGTTTTCATGAGGGCCCCGAGTGGCTCAACCAGCGTTGCAAGGTCAGGGATGAACCTCCCGCAATACGTAGCCATCCTGAGGAAACTTCTGACTTCCAGGGGTGTGAGGGGCACGGGTGCTCACTTGATTGCCTGCGACTTGTGGGTGTCCACTTGGATGCCGTCCTGGTTCAATCAATCAATCAATCAATCAGGTGGATTAAAGCACGCTACTGACCCATGAGGGTCTCAAGGCACTGTGGGAGGTTTAGCTTGGGTACAGCCGATGAACCAGGTCTAGAGGCTCCTCCCGAAGGTGTGCAAAGTGGGGGAGCATATAATGCTGACAGGGAGCTCGTTCCAGGCTTTGGCTGCGATCTAGGAGAAGCCTCTCTCACCCGCTCCGGTTCTGTGGATGTGCGGGGTTTCTGCTAGGGCGAGGCTGGCTGAGCGGAGCTTCCTTTTGGGTACGTGGAGAAGACCCTTATGTTGAGGTATTTGAGTCCACTGTTCTGGATGGATTTGTAGGCGAGGGTGAGTAGCTTTAATGTTACCTTCTTCTCGACTAGGAGCCAGTGGAGGTCTCGCAGGTGTTGGGTGATGTGCTCATGCCGTGGGATGCCGAGGGCAAGTCTGGCTACGGCGTTCTGAATGGTCTAGAGTTTACATAGCAGGGATTTGTTGATTTCAGCATAGAGGACTTTTCTGTAGTCCAGTATGCTAGCTATGAGTGTGTGGCTGATGGTCCTTTGGCCTCCGGGGGATCCACTTAAAGGTCTTGCGGAGGATGCTGAGGGTGTAGAAGGAGGTGGAGACGATGGCGGGATCTGTCGGGTCATGGTGAGGGAGGAGTCGAGTATGATGCAGAGGTTTTGGGTGTGGTCTGGGGGTGGTGGGGGGGGGTTGCCAAGGGCGGAGGGCCACCAGGAATTCTCACGTGAAGGGTCCAAGGGGTAGGACTTCTGTCTTCTCCAAGTTGAGTTTCAGACAGCTGCTGCTCATCCAACCTGCGTCGTCTTAAATTGCTTCATGGAAGCTGAGTCTGGTAGTTTTGGGGTCCTTAATGAGGGACAGGATGAGCTGGGTGCCGTTGAAGTAGGATACAATGCAGAGTCCATGCTGTCTGACAGTGGCAGCAAGGGGGGGCATGTAGATGTTGAAGAGCGCGGGACTGAGAGAAGATCCTTGTGGTAGTCTGCAGTTGATCTCTGTGGGTTCGGAGAAAATAGGCAGGAGTCTGATCCTTTGGGTTCTGATGACGTGGAAGGAGCAGAGCCAGTCGAGGGCGGCTCCCTGTATTCCGGTGTCATTGACTCTGGCAGCGAGGGTGCTGTGGGAGACAATGTCTAAGGCTACGGGGAGGTTGGGTAGGATGAGGGCTTTGGCATCGCCTTGGTTGAGGAGCGTGTGGATGTCATCAGTGGCGGCGAGGAGGGCGGTCTCGGTGCTGTGGTTGCTGTGGTTGATGTGGAATCCGGATTGGGGAGGTCGAGGACGGAGTTCTCTTCAATGAAGTTAGTCAGCTGGGCGATGGTGATCTCCTCAGTGACTTTGGCTGCTAAGGGAAGGAGAGAGATGGGTCGGTAGTTCTTCAGGTCTGTCAGGTCTGCGGAGGGTTTCTTGAGGAGGGGCTTGACTTCTGCACGTTTCCAGTCATCTGGGAAAGTGCTGGATTCGAAAGTGGCAATGATGGTGTGCTGTAGCTAAGGCGCAATGGTGGCAGCGGCTCTGTGAAAGATGTGCGGAGGGCAGGGGTCCATGGGGACTCCTGAGTGGGTTGTATATTTGGTGGTGACCGGGGTCCAGGCGGTGATGGTGAGCCTGCTGTCATTTCTGGAGGGAAGGGTGGTTTCTAGAGTATGTTGGCTGAAGTTGTCGTAGAGGGCTTTGATTTTCAGGTGGAAGTAGGAGCCCAGCTTGTTTCAGAGGTCTTGGGAGGGAGTGACGTCTGTGGCTTTGCAGTGGGGCTTGGTGAATTGCTGGATGGTTTTGAAGAGTTCCTTTGAGTTGCTGGAGTTGGTGAAGATTTTGTTCTGAATAAAGGTCTACTTTGTGGATATTATGCATTGGTGGTAGTCTGTCATGGCATTCTTGTAGGTGGTCAGGTCTTCTGTGGTTTTGCTGTTTCTCCAATGTTTTTCGAGACATATGCAGGAGCGTCTGGCATCTTGGAGATCGGTGGTGAACCAGGTGGCCTTCAGGGGGCATTGTCTGTCCGTGGTGCAGAGAGGTGCGAGCTTGTCTACGCAGTTGGTGATCCAGTGGTGTAGTTCCTTGGCTGCAGAGTTTGGCGTTGGTTCATGTGGGGTGCTATTCAATGACCTTGCTCAAGGGTGTGTCCTGCCTTGTAGGTAGGGGTGGTGACAAGCTGTTTCAGTATGATGTTGGTGAGGTTGTCCAGGAGGAAGGTGGAGTTGGGGTCGCTGAGGTTGTCGAGGTGAAAGTTCATGTCCATGTAGTCCATGGAGGCGATGGCGTGGGGTGCGACGAGGTCAGCAATAGTATTGGTGAATGAAGCGCTGGGTCCACGGGGTCTGTAGGCGAGGGTGCCGCAAAGAGTGGTTCTAGGGTTGGTCTGGATCTGGATGTAAAGGTGTTTGGTGGTGGCGGAGGGGTTGCTCGTGGTGGAGAGTTGGAGGGAGCTCTTGTGGGTGAAGGCGAGTTCTCCTCCTGGCCAGTTGGGGTGGTCCTTCCTCTGCATCTTGTAGCCGCCTGGAATGGCGGTGGCGATGTCGGGGCGGAGGAATCGTTGGTTCAGGTTTCCATGAAGAAGGCGACATCTGGTGAGAGGGTGTCGAGGAGGTCCGAGATCTCTACGGCAATCCTCTGCAGGGAGCGCACGTTGAGGAGGATGTACTTCAGGGCTTCAGTGGTGTTGGCGTCCGGTGTGGGGGCGGTGGCTGTAATGGTGCAGAGGGTGGTAAAGGGGTTTGCAGCAGTGGCGGCAGGAGAACTGGCCATAGGTGGTATTCGGTGTGGACAGCTGGCAGTTGTTGTTCCTTCCGAGGTTGAGTGCGAGGAGGGCAGTTGAGTCACAGCAGTGGGTGGCCGCAGAACAGGGTCCCTGGCGCCTGTCATGGTCGGGGTCAGGTGTAGAAATGCTTGCCTTTGGCGCACGCGCTGCCCTCGGCCACGCAGTGGCCGCCATTAAATAGGGAGGGGGTAGGGAAGTGCAGCTGGGAGATGGGAGCGGGAACCAACCGAGGGTAGGGGTCGCGGGGGCAGCAGCAGTGGGAAAGGGAAAACGGGCAGAAAATAGCAGGACAATCAGAGAGAAAGGCAACAACAAAAAACTAAAAATACAGAGGCAAAAGACAGGAAAACAGGCACAATAATAAAGACAGAAAAATAAAGCAAAAAACTGAAAAACAGACACAATACAACACAGACAGTAGTGGAACCAGCAGAAGAGTAAGGCTCTCCCACTGGACCACTGGGGATGAGGGGCAGGCAGGAAGCTGTGGGTGGAGGAGGGCCTCAAACACCTACCTGAACAAAGCAGTGCACGGAGTAACTGCACTTAACAGCAGAGCTTTAGGGGAGAGCGCAGGTCTCTGACCAGGAGAAGACGTACTTGAAGAATTCAATAGAAGGCTAAAAGAAGGAACAATTGTCACAATGTAATGTCACCCCATGTTCATTCAGGCTGCAGGGCATTTGTATTGGCGCAGCCCCAAGTGAGTGCTGAAGGTGGCAATATAGCGGCTTTCTTCTGCTAGTGGCAGCTGGTGATTGAGGTCCAGCTTTGAGAACCACAGAGACATTAACATTTGCTATGATATTGTCCATGGTGGGTGTGATGTGCTGCTCCCACTTGATAGCATGGTTAGGGAGTCGCATGTCGATACATAGATGGATTTTCCCTGGTTGTCTGCAATCGCCATAAGGGAGACCCACTGGGATAGCCCCAACACCTTTTCAGTTACGCCCTGCTGTTCTAGCTTCTCGAGTTCTCTCTCAACCAGCGGCCAGAGCTGGAATGGGATACAACTATGTCTGAGCTCCATGGGTGTGACCGTAGGATCAATGTGAAGTCTTATCAGGGAGCACTTTAGGTGGCCTCATCCTTTGAATAGCTCTGTAAACTGGTCCAGCAGATCCTAGATTTGCTGTTACCTGTACACTTTTGGCAAAGGAACCCAGGCCAAGGTCTTCTGCTGTGTGTCAGCCTCCTGGTCAATGACGTTAATCATCGCCATGACTTCTTGATCATCGGACAGCATGGGTACGAACATCCGCTCTCTGAGTGGTAGCGGGGAGTGGCTTCTGTAGGTGAATATCTTGGTTCGAGACGGTGTCAGTTGGGGCTTGGGCTGTAGGTGGTTGTACTGTTGGATCCCCATTACATTGACTGAGGCCCCGGTGTCAATGATGGCTTTCACTTCCGATTCCAGCTACTCGGACGATACATGTTGGTTGCAGTCTCCTGCAACGCTTCAGCTCCCGAGTGAAGGAAATGAGAAAAGTCTCTTCCTCATCTTCATCTTGGGAGGAGTCGTCAAGATGGCAGGATGGCTTCCCTGCCCTCCGGGATTCACCTTGGTGCACCAAGCTTATGAGGGATAGTTGGCACACTTCCTTCATTAGCAATCTGTTGTCTTTGCCTCCTTTGCCTCCAATCTTCTTCCTGCAGACTTGTGCAAAATGGTTTGGGATTCTGCAGTTAGAGCACTCATTGATTGGGTGTTCTTCTCTGCCACAGTACCCACACTTTGTATTGGGTGTCAGTAATTTCCTTCCCCTGTCAATGTCATTCCTGCCCTTCATCCGGACAGCATCGGCACGCTCTATTTTGATGTTTGCTGGTCTGTCTGGGGCTCATGTGAAGGCCTAGTCTATTTCGGTGGCTCTTGCAGCAGACTGGTTGTGTGTTCGCACCAGGATCAGAATGTCTTTGAGGCTGATGGTGGGTTGCGTAGAATTAGGCCTCTCATCATTTTGTCTCTGTATTCTTGGATAACCTGCACCCGGATTTCCTTGGGTTGGTCATCTGCTGTGCAGGTTCTGGCTAGTTCGCTTAGTAGGGCATAGAAAGTGTTGATGGATTCTCCCTTGCATTACCGGGCTTGGCGTAGTTTGAATCTATCGAAATCCGGGTTTAGCTGCGGGTCGATGTGGGCATTGAGTGACCTCTCCGCTGCAGCGTACTCTGTGACAGGACTGATGTTTGGCAGGTGCTTGCATAATTTGTATATTTTTTCTGCGACATAGTGGAGGAAGTAGTGATCTTCTGGTGGCCCGTCATTCTCTCTCGTAGTGACAAAGTAATTTTCCAGTCGCTCAATCCAAATTTTCCATATTGGAGAGATGATTGCTCGGTCATCTAGCTTGCTGAATGGTGGTAGCACTCATGTGAGGGCTTGTTGTTGAGGCTGGGCTCGGGCCTCGTCTGCCATGTTGGCTCAAACATGGGACTTCACTGAATGTCTGTGGTCTGACTTTACCCTTCTATCTTTGTTTCCTTTTGTCTTGCTTTCTTGTATGTTTATGTTTTATTTATTTATAAAGGTTTTCCTTACAGGTGCCTCTCTTTTGCCCCTTTGTCCTCTGGTGGTGCTTTTCGGGTCTGGTGCATTAGCTTGGGCTGACCTGTGGCTGTCTTGGTCTTCCTCTGTGGTCCTTTCCTTTCTTTTAGTGCCTTGACTTGTTGTGGTTTCAATGTTATTATAATTTTTTTCTTGTTTTCTTGCAACCTCTCTGTCTTGTGGAGAGCCTTTGGGGCTTGGGACTGCAGCCTGAACGGTCTTGCGGCTTTCAATAGACTAAACCGCTTTTCTCCGCGGGCCGAGAGCCGTCAGAGATGTGCAAGTTGTTGCGAGTGGGCGGGGCTTGTCTTTTCATTCTACTCACTGCGTTTGGCTCATCAGGCCCAGTGGGCGAGATCAGCAGCAGCCAGTGCAGAGCTCCATGTTCTCCTGGTGACTTCGGTCCACAGCCGACGCTGTGCCCTTCGTACTTGCGGTGACGCTGGTCTGCAATTTAGGCGTGCATCCTTCTGCTCACAGGTGGTCCTCCTTCACGCGGGCGATGTGTGCAGCGCTCCACCATCTTGTCAGTGCGTGGGGCACGATCCACCCTTGTTGCCAATGTCTTGGTGTGTGTGTGCATTTTCTGGTGCCACAGGTCTGCGGCATGTTGCAAATGACCGTCACAGAGACTGGAGTGCACTTGTGTCAGAGGCAGCCCTCAAGCGGTCTAATCCCCTTTTTATCAGTAGCCCTCTGGCCATGCCAGGCAAGAGGATGACATGCTTATTCATCTGCTACTTCTACCTAGCAGCAAGACCGCTGACCTGCTACAATAACCATGAAAAGTTTTACAGCTGAAACCTGATAGGTTGGTCATTTAAATTGGATGAAAAGTGAGGGACGAGGAAGGTTCTCAGCATAAGTTAAGGGTAAGGGTCAGTTGAAAAATATGTTGAATGTCACGACAAGAGGTGGAGAACTTGCTAAAATGATGTTAGATTTATACAACAACCATAAGTTTCAATTCTAAGAAAATCCACACAAAACATAGTCAACGATTTGCCAAAGCGTGTAAAACAATTATATAATTCTCCACATGGAAGGTCAGAAAGAAAGTCATATGGTTTTATTGAATAAATACACAGGTTGGCATCCCCAGTGATGTAAACAATATATATCATGTCCATAATTAGTGTAATAGGGTTTATATTCTCCCTTGTGAGAGGTGAAGATTCATACTTTACAAAAAAAACTGCAAAACGTCGGTAAGTTGAGGACCTTAAGATGGACTTCAATGACATCATTTAGAAGTGATAGAATTACAGTAAGAAGAAGCGTATAAAAATAAGTTATTATCCCGAACCTAAGCATCTATGACAATTTAGTTTGTGGTATACTGAGGACTTGAAGGTCACATTACAATTTTAACAAGATGTACCAGAGACAAAGCTATTCTTTGAAGAACTTAAGTTAGTACAAAGATTAGACGACATTTGGACAACATTTGCACAACAAAGTACAACACGATTCCTGGAATTAAACCAAATGTGGGTTTGCAAAAGGCATCTCATTGGAGGAATGAGCAACAATATCACAGCATGAGAAGAACACCAGGAATGCTTAGCTAAGATACTCTACTTTCAATCCATAGTTTGAGTCTGGTCACGTGCATTTTCCCTTCCCCTTTTATTTGAAATACGTTGTGATGTCTTCTCATGTGAACAAATAACATACCATCAAATAATCCATTTGATCAGTGGGTCCCAAACTTTTGACTCCCGAGGTCCCCCATTGACTCACCACAGGAAGCCGGAGACCCCCAACAGTTTGTATGATTTAAATTTCAAACATTAAAAAAGTAATAAAAAAAAATAAACACATTTGCACACAAAAGAAATACTCAAATTACTAAGGGTTTTAGTATTCTATATTGAAAGAGGTTGTAAAAACAGAAAATGTTAATGGGAAGGTTGGTGCTGCATCTCCGTGAATAACTTTTAAATGGTTAGTTTTATTTCACAGTACAAAGCTCCTGCCAGGAAACCCAAAGTAGCCCTGGCAAATGTTTTCAGACCAGTCCCCATACAGTGCACACCAAGTGTAGTGAGTGAGCCTGACCACTACAAAGGGGGCTTTGGGAGGCTCTCCCCACAAGAAAATTTAGGATACAAAGGTGCATTCTACAACACATTTATCATTATATATTGAATTGTATTAGCTTTAAAGAATAGTAAATGATGACCTTACTATGCACCAGGATACAACAATCATTGTTGGGGTTCTTCAATGAGTCCTTTATTATCACCCTCCAACAATGCCGCTGATCTCTCCATAGCGAATCTGTCACATGTATTTCATTTGTTTTATAGCGTCTCTCATAGCATTGTAGGATGTCAGAGCACTTTACATCACAAACATATAGAGACAATGAATCATACGTGTAAATCAGTGTAGAGAAAATGTTACATAAGGCTAAAGGGACTACAAGGTGTAGGATTCACATGTCTTTAATACCGGTAGGCATTTTTAAAGAGTGTTTGGTCTGGAAAAGCACAAACTCAGGATTCAGAACATAACACAGTGGTTAGCATTGACTAACAATCAAAATAAACCCCTTTAGCAGCATCAGGATAATGGAAGACTGGGAAAAAACACAAGTTACTAACTTGTACCACGCAGTGTATAAGCAGCTCCTTGATGAGTTTATAGGTCACTGTGCTAGATTATGATTGTCTCTTAAGAGCTGCAGAGTAACAAAAGCATCTCTGTGACAAAAGCAGTAACCCTCTGACCTAGGCACATAAAATACTGTTTTTTAAAATGCATGGCACACGTTCTTTGCAGCAGGCATATTAACCCTCTGCGCTACATTAGATGAGTCAAACCTGCCACTGGACAATACTCATCTCTCTCCAGCAGGTACATTAATCACTGCTGTTATCTTGACACTTTTATTGTTGCTCCAAAACTGCTAATTCTACAAGGAACTTTGCAGTGCTTTTAAAACTGCTGCTTGAGGACCCCCTGGGAATGTGTCAAGATCCCCTGGGGGTCCACAGACCCCAGTTTGGCAAACACTGCATTAGATTAAAGGCATCAAGAAATTGGGACTGAAATTTCCTGGGATGTGGCTGCTCAGCTTAATAAAAGAGAAACCATAGACGCCAGTCAGAGTCCTTAATTATCACAAACACTTGAGAGAAAAGGTCCTGCAAGAGGCTTCATGAAGAGACCTGGTCCAGGATACTAGACGCAACAGTGATTAAAGTAGTGGACAGGTGTTTATTTTCAGCAAAAAGATAAATGAAAAGCTTTCCTGTGTCAACATGTGCTGGGACAATCCTTCATCAATGGACAGCTTGTCGGTGGGGAACTGAGCAACACTTAACTGGATTGCTTTCTCTTTGCTTCCTCTGTCTATAGAGTGCCCATTGATCGAACTGGTAGTACTAGGATTGAGCACCTCATAAACTAAATGTTCCTTTAGCCGTGGGTGAATTGTTTCATTTCCATAACTGGCCCTTTTAGCCTATATGACCCTGACTTGAATAAATGTTTGGCTGAGGGTGATTTGTTTCTTGTTGTCTTTTTATGTTTGATTCAGCTTCCCTTCTCTTAGCCATCACCACAAAAGAGCACATGTACCAAAACACCATTAATTAAAAAAAACCTTTTTCTGGTTAACCCTTTCCCCCTCACTTTAGTCAATAAGCCTGCAGGGACAGTGCAGCCAAGCCACATGCTCGACATATCTAATATTTCACAAGGGTTTTCACTGATGCACAAAAACTACCTGGCAAATCTAATTTACTTCACCCTGTTTTATTGTATGACAGGGAATGGAATAAACAGGGTCGGGTCAGTATTTCGACTCCCACCTATTTAACAACATTTGTAATTTTGCACCAGTATAATAAAAGTAGAAATCATTCTCCACTTTTGTGGAGCAAAGTAATCACATATTTACTAAACATTTTAAATGGAAAAAGGCAAAGCCGTTTGTACAATGTAGTAAATGGGGTTACCGGTTCAGGGGGGTTTAAACACTACTCATGCAGCAACTGCATTCTCGGTCAGGGTGAAACACAAGTAAACCCCAAATTAAATTGTGCTTAACCGTCTGGTAGCTTGGCACAAAAGCAGTCAAGCTTAAGTTAGAGGCAGTATGTAAAGTATTTATTCCAAACTTCAAATAGTCATGAAGTGAGATTACAACACAAGAAGAATCCAACACCAATTTAGAAAATTACAGTAACATTTAATAAATTGAGATAAAAATGACAGTAATCTAGCCAGTAGAACTGGAGATATACAGTTTCAAAGTTTTAAGTAAAAACAGTGCTTAGAAACGCAAAGCGTCAACTGTGGTTATCTGGTCACACCTGATCAGACCAAAGGCACAAGTTCAGGCTGACGGCAATGAAGTGTAGGACAGGGACTGGGACCTAGTTAGGCCCTGTGAACAAAGTACTTTGATACCTGGTTTGCAGAGCGCTGCTAAATCCTGCGTGTAAGATGCATCACCCAGGACTGGTTCTGAGAAACACCATTTTTACATGCTCATCATATTAAGTGGCCTTATCTCCCTAAACACAGTGACATTTGACACACATTCGTTTGCGTGCACATACAGGATAACATTCTTCGAACTCAGTTTTACTTACAATACCACTTTGTAGGCACTCTATCAGAACACCTTGAACATTCTGTACAAGGGCTAAATTCGGCACGCAAGATGTTGTTATTTGTTTTTGACCGCTTGGTGACAGAGCTATCACAATAGAATAAACAATTGTGGGGGGACTGGGGCTTCAGAATGGTAACATGGAGGATGTTATTATATATATGTGACATTAAGCCTTTGTTTAGACAGAGGAGCATTTCACTATACTGAGAGGTTGGTCCATGCTGGAATTCCAACTCAGCTGATTCCTGATATTTCATGCAAAGAGTACTGTCTAAATCTGTACCAAGATTGGCAGCTTGCTGACACTAGCCCAGGTATTGGGTAAGTAGACCAACGGACAGGGATTTGGAAGATTCACTCACCCTAGACATGATGGATTAGGATGTGCTAGGTAGGAGTACTTGTATGCAGGTATATATTCTCTGTAATAAGCAAAATGGTTTGAACTGTTTCTCTATTTTACCATTCTCCTAATGCTAATCACATTATTCTGTTTTATTCTGTTTATTATGCAGCACTCATATTTTATTCAAGAATCTCAATGCTTCAATACATATTGAAAAGCATGTTTTGTACTTCTTGTATATTTCTTTGGGTATGCATAAGTAACTAAGCAAAAGAGGAAACCAAAATGCAGGAAAAAAGGGAACATTATCAGAGCAAGTGCAAGGCTAGATATTATGGGAGAAATTGTGTTAAGAATGTGAGGTGGAGAGTTGGAGATGCGGTTTTGGTGAAGAGACAAGGGTTTGTTAAGAAAGGCCGATCCAAACTTTTTGGACCTTTCAAAATAAAGGAGATAAGGAAGAATGTTGTTGTAGTGAAATCTGGAGGTGTGTGGAGTATGCCCTGTCTAGTCAGGATGGGAGCTACTTTAAGTGATGAGAGAGATGTGAGGTTGAGTATTCTCAACTCGGCACCCACGTCTCCATTGAAGGATGCCCGGGCAAAAAAGGAGTATAATGAGACCAGTATGGTGAAAAGACCACATGGTGAGTGGGAGTGTATGAGGAATTTCCATGCTCCAGTCATTAGTTAATGTTTTGTTGACTAATTTGTGCATAGGCATGGTGTGCATTATGGTTCTGTTAGGTAATGGTGTACTATTATGTTCATTAGTTATTGCATAGATATTCTGATCTTAACATTCTGTTAATAAGCATTGTGTTTTCCATTTTATTATTTTGCATTGTGTTTTTCCTATTTGTTGTGTACATTTTTGGGGAGGGAGATGTGATATGATTAGGTCACATGAGGTACTGGCCAATCCAGGGCGAGGCCACTGCGATGGTGGAGTCTAGAATTATGTTGCATTAGCATGTTGAATTCTGGCCTCAAACAGTACAGTGGAGCTGGTCCCTGTGCTGATGGTTGTGTGGTCCTTCTGTTCCAGACCTGCTTGAAAACAAAATGTTTAAATGCACCAGAGGATCCTGTGTTCCTTTCTGCAGCACACCACAACACAAACTCGACATTCCTACCTGCTCCCAATTGAAAGTCATCACTTATTAGATGTAATAAGTTACCCTGAAGTTCTCCTATGGGAGAGGTAGCCTCACAGTAGTGAAAAACAAATATAGGGGGTTTCCCTTACAAGACATGTAAAACTTAAAAGTACATGTCTGACCTTTTAAACACACTGCACCCTGGCCTATGGGCTGTTTAGGATCTACCTGAGGGGTGACATGTATGTATTAAAAAGGGAAGTTTGGGACTGGCAAGATGTATATCTTGCCAGGTTCAAATGGCAGTTTAAAACTGCATACTTAGGCTGTAATGGCAGGCCTGTGACATGTTTAAAGGGCTACTTAAGTGGATGGCAAAATAAGTGCTGCTGGCCCACTAGTAGCATTTAATTTACAGGCTTTGGCTACACGGAGTACCACTTTACTCTGGATTTATAAGCAAATTAAATATGCCAATTGGGGTTAGGCTAGTTTTTCCACGTTTGAAGGAGAGAGCACAAGAACTTTAGTACAGGTTAGCAGTGGTAAAGCGTGCAGAACCTAAGGCCAGCAAAAACAGGAGGATTGAAGGCAAAAAGTTGGTGGAAAACCATGCCGAGAATGTCAGGTCCTACACACAATTTCTTATGTAACATAGAACATTGTTACTTTGGTCTGCTTTTGCCTTGGTTATAATTTCTTAGTAATACAAACTAGAGCAAAGTATGTTTTATCATTCGTTATCTTTTTTATTTGAATGGTTTAGGCTTGCCCTCTACAAAATACATAAATATAATTGCAGCACCAAATCAGTGCAAATGGATTGGTTCAGAGTTTGCCTCATTGCAAGCTTTACATTAGGAGAGTTTCTGAGTTCGTTTAACATGCTAATTGATCCTTACGTTTCCGTGAGCTGTAAGGCTGCTCCCTTATTCCATGCAACATGGCAATGGCAGGAGTTTGGGGTTGTGGCAGGCAGATAATTCAAGCTATAACCACCCATACTCACAGTAATTGAATGCCCTTCGAGTTTTTTACTCCAGTCTAATCTGCACTCAGGTGACTAATTATTTACATATAATGCAGATTGAAGTATAAAGCAAAAGAACGTAGGCATGTAAACAAGTTTTTTCTTTGTTTACGTTTAGAGAAAAGTGTTTCCTTGTTGGGGAATCACTTTCTTCTACCTCTGAAGATTTTTAGGGTTGGAGTACCTTTCGGACTCCCATCCCTAACAATAAATGTACTCCTTTCCCTTATGATAGTAACTCTCCAGCCCCTTTGAGGTAGGAATATACATGTTATGTTATGTTACATTACTTTACGTTATGTATTTTTTTTAAAGTTCACTTTCATCAGCATGGGTATCTTGGAGCTGAGCAGGTGTGTGTGCCTAGAGCTACCTATGATAGGTTGGTTAATTTAAAACCCAGGTCTTCAGCTTCTTGCAGAATCCGAGACGCGAGGAGGAGAATCTAATATAGAGTGCCAGGTCGTTCCACACTTTAGGTGAGATGTAAGACAACAACCATCCTCTTGATCTGGCTCTATTTATGCGTGGGGTATGTCTGAGTAGGACTCCTGTGCAGTGAAATGTCTAGATGGTGAGTAGAAAGAGATGCAACTGTTCAGGTATGTGGGGCCTGAGTTGTGTAGTGCTTTGAATGTGTATGTGAGGAGTTTGAATTGAACACGTTTGTGTATCGGGAGCCAGTAGAGCTCTCTGAGGTGTGATGTGAGTTCTGTGTGTGATGGTAAGGATGAAACTGACTGCTTATTTCTGGATTGTTTATAGTCTTCTAGTGAGTTGCCTGGTGATCCCAGCATAAAGGGTAATCTTATAGTCCAACTTGCTGGTGACTAGAGCTTAAGTGACAGTTTACCTACATTTACTTGGGAGTCATTTGGCGAGCTTCCTCAGTATCTTCAGGGCTGGAAACACGATGCAGTGATGACGTTGACTTGTGCGGTCTTTTCCAGTTTGCTGTCAATGATTTATTCCATGGTTTCTAGCCTGGGTGCTGGGTGTAGGTGTGGGTACAGGTTCAGCTGGTCACCCATTGGAGTCCATGTTGAGATTTTTTGCCAAAGATCACTACATCTATCTTGTTGGTGTTGAGCTTGGGTCAGTTGGCTGTCATCCAGATAGTGAATTTGCTCATGTATTGGGAGATTTGTCCGTGAGGAAGAATATGTGTATGAGTACCTTCAAACTCTTTGTTTATGGATCTCAACATCTTGCAAGTGCCCCCATCTAAACTGTCTACAACCTCACCCCTGTGAGCACACTTCTTCACAGACTATTCTGTGTAAGGAATCTAGAACATGGATTTGTACTTGGAAATTAAAGTTAGTCCAGTGTATTTAAGAATTCAACTGCTTTGATTATTTTCCTTGGATGCTTCCTTGGTATTTTAGGTCTTTTAATGATTCTGTCCACAATATATCTACTGGAATACGGGTACATGTAGTTACTGCCTTTTATGTGAAGACTAGTTTGAGCCATTCCAGAGTCTTACTCTGCCTATTCTTTTCACACAACGCCTTCCTCTTGAACCATATCACCTCTAAATTATGGTCACCTTCTGTAATGTTTAGATATCATTGTAGAATTTAAATGGTTCTGTCATTTTCCCTCCTTCCCATTTCTCAGTTCTTCCCTTATTCTCTCAAACGATTGTTCTATCTCTCTTTATTAGTTTATTATGCAGCATTACTACCATCTTAGTAAATCCTCCCATGATTGTATCTGATCTACTTAAATACTTTGGGGGATGTGTGCTTCCCCCAATACTGAACACAGTTCTATACATAAGACCATGCCAATGTATTTTACAGTGGTTAAACCACTTTCAATTTTATGGTGGGCACTTCAGCGCTCTAGTGACTCTTCCCTGCTCAGCCTGGCTAATACATTTAAACGCATTGATTTTAATAACACGCCACAGGTTGTAATAAAGAATGTCCACATCAATGGCGAGATTATCAGTGTCTTTTGTGCATTGGGGGCAGGCTGATTATTCCTAAACAGAGACCATCATTCTAGATCTGGAGATAATCCAGTGTCCTGTGAGGAAGTTGTAAACTGGCCACAGATGGATAGGGACAGCACATCCATGACAGGGCTGAACTATGATCTTGACTTTTTACACAGTAGTGAGGGTACTGTTCCTTAAGGGCTTGCATCGGCAGTCTTTGAAGATGGCCTGTATGCAGCCCGAAGAAAATACGATACCCACAAAGATGCATCTCAATAAGAACAGGAACAACAACGTTTGAAAACTTCAGTAGAGTTCATCTGGTACCTGTAAAAGTCTCCAACTAATAACAACAAGACTAATAGAGACAAAACTCCACTTAATGAAACCATCTCAGGCAATGAAAATTAAGGTGGACTTAATCAATGAAAAAATATCCTGCCAGATGGTATACAACAATAGAGCATCATGACAGAACGGTTTTAGTTTAGTTGTTAAAGTAAATGCAATCAACAATTATGAACATGAAAACCAATAAATGGGAGCTGGGAAGACCATCACACTCATCTAAGGGGTGAAGGTGGTGGGCATGAATTTAGTTTTTCCTCTTCAGCTTACAAATGATGTTGGCCATTCTTTCCCTGCCCTACATCCCAAATAGTACTCCAAAAGCATAGCACCAGTCTTACTCTAACACAAATATCAAGAGAAAGGAACCCAATTGCATGAAACTTTACTAAGATGTCTCCATTTTTAAAAATTAATTTTATTAGGTATTTTGCAAACATTTACATGTCTTCAACAGTACATAAAATGTACCTGTTACATGAACAGTCAACACTTTGCAGATCTCAGTTCAACGTTAGGGCAAATTCAAAATTGTGATTGGGAAAATTAGAATTAATCAAATTCTGATCTTGCAAAGCAAATTCTCAAACGTGAAAATTCTGCCTTCATGGTAGCTGTTCTGCACTCATACATTTAGTATTGGGGACGGTTTAGTGCATATGTCTGTGTGAGCCAACAAGCAACACCTACACACCCATAAATTGGTGGGTATTCACATAACCGCTGAGGTGGACACCCATTCTTGAAATGCATCATCATTTGCTCATGTCAAGGGAAGAAGTAAATGGATCTACAAGGCGGAAGTGTGTAAGGAACATCCCTATATTTAAAGGGAACATAGGGAAAGGGGTTCCTGTACTTGGAAACGTTTTTTTTTCCAGCAGAAAAACAAATAAAGGATACGTATGAAAATGCATATTTAACACATGCATACATTGCCTTCTGGATATCTTCGGGAACAACTATTTATACAAATCGACATTTTTGTGTGAAAATTTCTGAATCAGCCTTTACAAAGCCAGTTTATCATTGGTCAATAAAAACTGGTAAAAACTGGTATTTAAAATGTACAATGAACATTTAAATGCAAAGGTTCCTTAGATTGAAATCGGTAGAAAAAAAGGATAAGGAGCCGCAGAGGAGAGTTTCAGTCTGCTGTAACAAAGAAACCTCCAAGTACCCAGGTGTGTTTTCAAAACCCAAAACGATTACCATTGTCTAGAATGCAGAGGGTCTGAAATGCCATATATTAAAGATGAGTTAATCTGCCGGATTTCGCATTCAGCAAGAAATGACGCGTGGCTATGTGTTTTATGCATGAAGCACGCTCCTTCCAACAAGCTCCACGCGTCGCCACAATGGGCAGAAATGGAAGACGTGTCCCACATTAAACAATGTATTGATGTTTCCCTATGGGCTTCCGCAGCTAAACACTTGTTAATCCCAGAGCGCTGACAAGCGAGGGCTACAGAATTGGGCCAAGCACGGCTACAAATAGCTGGTGCACATGAAACAGTAATCATTGCTTCCCAGTCTATTATTAGATTAACTTCATAGGGATAGCTTTTCTTCTCCTGTGAGCTGAGGCATAAATGACATGTTTTACCCTCCAATAAATCTCGCGGCAGAGTGACGCTGACATGGTGCTTATGCTTCTCGGTCCCATGACAGATTATTTTTGATAGCTGCAGAAGTTTACAGCAGCTTGAAATCATAAGACTTTAAAGGCTTCGTTGCAATTGCACAGCACACCTGACTCTCATGACACAGTTTTGCTGTCTGTGGCCAATGATGTATATGCTCTGCGTGGAAGGCATTGACGCGCTGATTCAGATGGCTTGTCGCCTTGCCACGTGCTTAAGATCTTGGCGGCAGTCTCTGCAGTGTATTGCCTTTACCTGTGCAATGTACCTCTTGCCTTTTTCTGTAGTACTTTTAGTGCAAGGCTTGTCAACATTTCACCTGCAAATTCAGCACCAATCATATCCTTCATCCTTGTCCTGTGCCAAGTACTCATATCCACAGTAGCTGGACGACCTGGCCACAAGCAAGGCCCTTTGGCGACTCTGCACATCGCACAAATATTTGAGGTGTGCTTGGCTTGTTATTTCGGATTGGCATCCAAGTATGGCCAGGGACATTACTATAACCAGAGTTTGCTAGACATGGCCTTCAGGACCTGGAGCTGAGGGAGTTGGAATGCATCACAGACTTTGCCTACTCCTTCTGCCTAGAGAGATACCACTGAGCTTTGGGACACACTTAGTGGGCTAGTGACTCCCACAGTCTGCCGCACACTGCTGAATGCCGTGTCCAGTGGAGTCTGAGGCCAGGTAGAGTGGGGTTGGTTTGCATGAAGGTGCACAATGCCTAGAACCTACTGGGGAGACTGTTCTGGCACTCCCGGCCTGCTCAGGGGGCAGAGTAAGGGGGAACAAGGCAAAGCCGAAGGGCATGCCCTGCACAGCCCGAGGGCTCTTTGAGTAGGATAAGCAGAGGCGGAGCATGAACAATTCAAAGGTTAATGAAAAGCTGTGTTCTGTGCTAACAGCCTTCTGAGCATGACCACTTTCTACGTCGTGTAGTATCTGGGCTCAGCAGGAGTAGGCGCGGGCAGGGTCTGTATGGTCATACTAGTAGAAGAGGCCCTAGGCATGGCTGGAGGTGAATGCCCAGCTGTCTCTAGAGCAGAGGCACAGGGCATAGCCTTGTACCTAGAGATACGTTGGCACCGCCTTTGGCTGTGCCCAGAAAGGTTAAAGCAAGACCCACAGTCTGAGCCCACTATTCACAGCCGCCAGGTATCAGGCAGGTCTGATGGGGAGGGGGCAACATATATCATTGCACAAGCAAAGAAGTTCCTTAACCCCTTCCACACGAGGCTAATTCCCCCGCGGTGCGGAGGAGAGTGGGGGGCAAGCGCGACGCCACCGTGCTCGTGACGAGCCCAGCTCGTCATGCTGCACAGTGGAGCTGTGCTCATGATGAGCTGAGCTCGTCACGACTCCGTCCACTCCCGTGGAACGTCCGCACAGGAGGGGAATTAGCCCCGCGTGGGCATCCCGCGGCAGTTATGACGAGCAGAGCTCGTCATGAGCACAGCTCCACTGTGCCTCATGACGGGCTGAGCTCGTCATAAGCGCCGAAGGGGTTAAATCATGTTTGCTAAAGGGATGTTGACTGAGAAGATCACACAGTAACATGTTTAAAACAACCATAAAGTAATTTCAAAATCTTCACTTGGAGGGACATAATGGTTCTGATTTAAAACTTAAAGTGAGCATTGATATTATCCAGTTATGTTTGGCTATAAGACAATAATGTACCTCCTTTCCACTGTGCATGAACTCACACGCGGCAACACAGATGACAAAAAAACGACATCAATGTTATTCTTGGGGACTTCGCACATGACGGCAGCCACAGTGAGCAGCTATATGTACTCTTAGCGATTGCCTAGAAAGGGAAGTCCAATGAAACCGATTTCCTCATAGAGGGTTCATTGACAACCTGCAGTACTACTTTCTGACGCTGGGAAATGCTTGCTCGAAGTAATAGATATCCTCACAGACAAGAACTGTGGTTGTAGGTACTTCTGTCAGAAACTACCTATCCTCACTATATCACTGCCTGTCACTCACAAGATGGCCTTACAGAGGCTATGTAGGGAAGAAGTGTTTATTGTATTCACCATAAATGTAATATTCACATCACGACTGTCAGCAATTAAATGTCCTCACAAAGACAATATACTGGTGCAGTTTCACTCTTTGCTGACATTAAATGGACGTGTAAGTCTGTAATTCTGTTGCAAACAGAGAAATCCTCATAGGGTTACAGATGACGTCATCTATGATGACATATGGAAGGTCAAGAGCAGTCCATTGAACAGTTATGGATATGTAGCTTACAATAGAATGATAATATATATTAAAGTTATTTAAATTTTTGATGCCAAGTATGAAATCTTTCAAAATAATTTTTGAGACAGTTCATAGTATGTGATCTTGCCAGTGTCCATTTAACACTTTTTTAATTGACTTTAAAACATGTGTCTACCCATTGATGCAACCTTTACCATAACTGATATTTCCTCTTTATCTTAGAAGTAATATTGCCAAAGCCATTATTGGGTGTTTAATTAATTTCAGATATATTGAATATGACATTGCAGAGTGCAAACAATGCAATGACCCAATGTGTATTTGTGTTAACAAAGTAAGATCCAATCACGACTGCTTTATATAAAGCTGAAAACATTTTCAGTGTCTCTCCAGTAGACATCTCAAGCAGTGATGTTGCTTTGTTATATACAAAAACTATTATATCAATACCATTATCATGAAAACAAATGTTGTCAATTTAAAAACTTGTAGCCAACAGAATCTAAAAATAGAACTTTAGTACAAACTCGAGTTAACAAATCATTCATTTTGTAGGCAACCCACTGCATTGATATAAATCCCTAGATGTGATCCACATTAGTGGAACAGAAATATCATTCAGTGTAAGTACTGTGTGAACGTTTCACAGTGCTTTCTAAGATTGAACCAGTAAAGTGATTTGCTTATTTGCACCCGGTTCAAAGCACAAGAACGCCTTAGAATGGTATGAATACTGGGTGAGATGTACATAGCATTCTTGTGGTCCAAAAGTCTCTGATTCAGAGTTGGGCCTGCAAAAATGTTTTTAAAGTTGACTTAACTCATTTTGTGATTCGCTAACTGGTTACTGAATTGCAAAATTAGTTTAGGAGGTCATAACAAATAGCTTTTTGGAAATTGTATGTTTAGGGCTTTTATTCCAAATAGTGTTTCATTGTGGTATGTATCATTGTTTTCAGATGAAAGCCTGTGGCAAAACATTGAAATTTACTGGCTCCCGACATGGGGTAGTAAGCCATTCGTGAAAGGGCAAGGGTTCACTTGGAGCTCCTTCCCCTCGGTGAATGTTATGAAAAAAATGTTGGGGAGTTGGCAGTGGACCAATGGACCACTGTCTACCCGCAAACAAACATTTAACAAGTTCTTTTTTTAAACATAGCCCTGTTGCCGTTTTTTAAACACGGCCCAGTTTCGTTCATATGTATGCATGTATTTGTTTTTTCTATAGTGCAGACTTAGCAAAAAGACAGTGAAATGTTTCCCTTAATGATGTGTTAATTTTTATTTTAATCTATTAGAGACATAGTGGTCTGCTGGCTCCACCAGTCAATCATCCCTGTGATGGCCACCAATCGTAGCGAACCACAATTTGCAACCTACCAAATATTGACGAGGTTGGTCGGATTGTGACCCTCTACATTTTGGAATACTTCACTGGTCGACATCTTTAACCAGTATTTTGTGACCATTGGTTCATAAATCTGGCCTATTGTTCTCCAACCCATCCTCCTATAGGGCTTCCTACTGTTATTGATTAATCTTGGGCAGGGCCACAGGATATGTTGAACAGTTTCTTCACCTTACCCTCATAATCTGAATATTTATTCTGATTGCTCTTTCTTAGCTAAGGGGAGAATAGCATTAGCTGTCTCGGTCCTATGTTCAGAAATCCCATACTTGTTGTAGCTGCTAAAGACCCTATCAAGCATCTTACAGGTTTTATATCTATGTATGTTTCAGGAACATCAAATAAAGACACATTTGCTAACGTATTTAGCTCTGCTGTTCAAGCCTAGCAGCTACGTTTCCTTTTCAAGTAAATGGTAATCCAGTCTTGAAACTAACATCATTATCATCAAGAATGTTAATATCCAGTAATTTCATCATATGGTACAGAGCCACACGTATGGGGCCATCAATGGCTATAATTGCTTCCAGAGTAGATCTGCGAAAGTATCAGATCTTGCATTATTAGTTCTCCAAAATATAGATGCCATTTTATAAGGTTAAAAGCAACTCTACCAAACTCAAAGCTTAATAATGCCTGCAAGTTTTATTTCTTTTTATTTCATTAAATGTCTTAAACCATTACATATTAGCAATTCCAAACTTATACAGTGGTGGCTGGTAACATTTGAAAATGGAGAGGCATAAAAGTTGTTGATGAATGAGATTAAGTGGGGAAAGAGACCAAGTCCAACTACCAATGAAGGAGGGACAGGGGGCTCTTCTCCCGGAAAAATATTTGAAAAATAGAGGATAAAATGGTGCATTTTGCAGCAAAGGTTTTATGTGGAATTTAGTTAAAAAGCAATGTATTTAAAAGCCAGTCTGAAGGGGCACTCCTGAAATATTTACAAACCTGAAAGGGTATTGATAGGGCAGTTGTAATTAGAAAACACCATCACCATTGCAAGGATAGTACAAGTACTTCATGAAGCGAAACCAATAATGAAAGCTCACAACTCTGCTCTAAGGTACACAAACTAAAGCAGACACCACTTTTTAGGCCTGCCATTAACCAAGACTGAATTTTACAAAAATTATATGCATGATATACTCACTCATAGGGGTTTTCTGCCATCCCCTTCATTCATTTTGTTATTCACCATTTTCTTCAAACCCCACGCCCTCCCCCCCCACCCCCTCACCCCCACAGCATAGGGCAGTGGATTCACACATTTACGTATTGGGAAACCTCAGTGTGAGTTACGTCATTCTGCCCTTTCACAAAGAGCACATCAACTCACAAATTTGTTTCTTTCAGTGCCACTAACCACTATGGAAATAGAACCTTTTGAGACCACAAAATGATTTTTGATTTTAGCTACTTTTTTCAGACCTGCGAGAGCCCAGAAGCTTCCCCAACAAAACAAAACACATGGCAAACACAACAAGCACTGGCAAAGCCAAAAGGTTGACATACACTGCCAGACCTATTGGCTTTGCCAGTTATTGTTATTATTTGATAGCAAGCAATGTTGGCAAAAATATGAAATGCAATTAGCTCAGCTGGCTGTTTGTTACTGCAGTCACCCAATAGTTGCTTATTTTTCCTTGAAAAATCCATTTGTACTATAAGGCAGCAGGTCTAAAGAAGCACTCATGCAGGTCGTATCCATACCTTATCAATTGACTGAAAGGTGGGATACACTACTATTTTGAATAATATGTCAATCCAGCACTAAATCTAGTATGTATGTCTCCAGAAATATAAAAGTGTGTATGTTAATTTCTTAAATGGGCCTTTTCCAAGAATGCACTACAGAAGGGCGGCAGTCAAATTGTAAGGTCTTGGAAAACACAGTCACACAGAGCAAGAGAGGAATGTTATTTGTCAGATTAACTACAACTAACATTAGAAACAGTGACGCTTCGGTAGCGTGCAATATTTATTCGAATGCGTAAGTCGTATAGCTATTGAAGTCAGAGTGTGCAAATTCTTGCACCCGAAGACCACAATTTCGTTTTTTTAAGCATGCTTCCTACCTATAGTGCAGCCTATAAGTGCTACAAGTACCGATAATGTGACTTTCATCAGTACTCCACCAACCACATTGTCATTTTGTTAGTGTTAAATTAAAGACTCACCAAAGATATAGGCAAACTGTTCAGCTTAGTTAACAGTGATGACAGTGAGATTTGCCTCGCCGTGATAAATCCATATCTAATTTTGAACATATTGTCACAAACTGAAATAAAATGTTGGTATATTTTTAATTAGAACATTGGAATGTTGGGAGCTCCATTGCAGACAATGGAGTGCTCCCTGATTCTACGGGCCGGTAAAGGCCCGCAGAGCAACATTCCAATGTTCTACAAAGGCTTCTCGAAGTTCGTGGGGATTTATATCCCCTCGAGCTTCAAGAACCCTTTGTTCAATTTGTTAGAACATTCTGCCCTCTAGTGGCAGAATGTTATAATAGCCTTATAGCCCTTCGTAGCAGGGCTATACGGCTATTAAAGTCCCGCTGTTTCGTTAAAGTCCCTCGCCTTCGGCTGGGGCCTTTAGCGATTCAGCGGGCCTTTAATAGCCGGTATAGCCCGCTACGGCGGGCTATAAGGCTATAATATTGTTGAAAGATTCCAGTTTAGCAAGTTGATTAATCAACACAGAGTGACCTACAAAATACACGCGGCAAGGCGTGACAAATAAAACCTGGAAGTTCTCAATAGGTAATTAAGTAAAAGTACGTAATAGAACTGCTGCCCACAACTCCAGGAAACACATGGAAGATAAAAGACAGGTGTTACAGAATTACACAAACCAGTGCTTGCCCCATTTTAGAGTTCAAATTATTGCAGCCTCTGAAGTTCTTTCAATTCCATTGGATGAAAAAGACAGATCTGACCCATAGAGAGTTACTGCCTGGTGGTTTTCAGGACTCTGCAAATTACACATCCTCTATGCTTATAAAGGGTGGGTGGAACTCACAGAGTTTCACTCTGGTGAATTCTGCAGAGTTTTATAAAAACTCTGCGAGATTCCGGAGTTCAGCAAGCGGGCGTAATTGGGCAAGTCACACTGCTTGTGCTGATTGTTAGCACTGTGAATTTGTTCTGAGCGATAAAAATCAGCACAAACGTCACCACACAGCATGACGGAGGGCACTGCTTCTTACTGCCGCTCAAGTAAATTTTGTACTCGAGCAGAAGCTTTCTCAGCGTGAACGGTTGCAACCTGCCTTGACTGCCCGTATTGAGAAATCTCGCCGGAAGGCGTTCTAGTGCCCAAAATTCGCACTAGGGGATGCAAATCCTTGCTTGTACTCTCCAACTTAACATTGGCGAGCAGTGTGAGAGTAAAAACTCTGCCATATGGCGGTTGGTTACATTTTGCCAGAACTCCGCGTTCCAAGCAGAATGCAGAGTGTTAAAAACTCTGCACACTCCACCGACGAAGCAGAATTTTCGACCTCCTCTAATTATAAGGATAATCTTAGCTCTGCCACTTTGACACGTTGTGTGATCCTGTATCTTTGTTCTCTTATTTCTAGGCACTGGAAGTCCGTACAACACCAATAAACCAAATGAATTAGGTGCTATTTAACCACAGAGACATTTACAATACCTCTTCTTCTCCCTGATCCCATCTATTGCATAGTCTCTTTTTCACTCTATCTGTCATGTGCACTCTTTTTTATGATCTATTATGCCTTTGTGCAGTACATACTCTTGTCTCTACTTTTTCTGCACTTCTTGAATAAACTGTACAGCGCCCATATGAGTGGTCTCCAGGGACAGGTCAAGCTATAATAAAACCATATAGCACCTGTCAGGACATCTCTGTGAGGTCACGGCTGCACATCAATATTGCCCCTAAAACTCTGTACTCCTCATATACGTACCCAAAAAAATTAACCTTGATATTGTCTTTTTACACTGTAATGTATAATTATATGTTATCTCATGATGGCACTTCATGTCTAAAAAAACACCCCGTTTGCTTCAGCTTTATACTATGTGTGCGCGTGCTTCCTGCACATGAGGGACTTTATCTAATCATTAATCATCCTGTTCCTGTAGGTAATAAACTTATTTCCTAGAGAAATGGCCTGGGTGCTGATTAGATAAAGCCCCTCGCGTGGTTGAATGTACGGCAGAGAAAAAAAATCTGCATCTGTGTTCATAAACACAAATGTATTGTAGCCCACTTCTCTGGCTAGAACATGGTAGCAATAAAAAACGAACATTAAGATTGCTGAATGTCTCAAGGGGCCTGGCTTGCACCCACTCTCTTAGTGCCCAGAAACAAGCAGGCTGCTCTATCACCGGCACTACTCTCACCTTCATACCCCGCACACAGCATGGTCAGTTGTAATGCGCAAAGGCGTTGAGCATACTGCCAGACAGACTGTCAATGATGCATGGCTAATCACTGTATAGTTTCAAAATAAAGGGGCACAGTCATTGCCAATATTCTGTAGCTATCCTGCCCTTGCGCTTCCTCGTCTGACAACCCCAAGAACCAATCCAGGAGATGCTCTAATACTGTTTATGACAGTTATCACCTTGACAGCGGTGCCAGGATTGGTGGGGACATGCATATGCAATGCTCCATAGGAGACTGGGAGGGTGAGGCTGTGTTCCCTTGGCTCCCTAATATAGCGTGGGTTCGTGAGGCTTCAAGTGTGCATGTCAGGTTGGGCACAGCACGACACCTGTCCAACATGACATACACGCTACACCTGATGTCATGACTATGGCCTTTACTGTCACTGCAAGTGTAGTGGTCAGGCCCCTCTAGGATGGGAGGAGGCGGTGAGACTCTAATTTCTGAGTTGATTGCACAGAACAATCAGCTTATTGCCAATCCACACAATACATATTAAGGATTTTCAAGCCTGAAACCATGTTTGAACTTCATAATCTACTGTTGCCAAATCCCACTGAAGCGAAGAGCTATTCACAAATAACTATATAAATTAACTGGCTTAAAGTTCTCCCTATTTGTCTCCAAATGTTCCTGTGCCCCTTCATACCATCTTACACCCCTAGATGCTACTATGACTCCTTCACATTGTCGTTTTAATGGTCTGAGTGAAACATTGCTACTACAGGTAGAAACCCTATGCAGTAAGTAACAGCGATATGCAGCAGACCAGCTTGGTCTTACAGACACACGTAGTAGCACCTCGGGTGCAGTGGGACATCTACTGATCACACTGGCTCTTTCCACAGGGCCAAGTAACACAGGGTTCAGGAGGTGTTCATAAGTGTGACCAGTGTGGGAGAGGTAGTTCTTCAGCCCTTAGGAAGGCAGAAGTAAAGTTATTTTTGCTACTATGCAGTCACGGTGATAGAGACCACAACCACAGCCATCCCTATAATGTAACAATACCATGTGCCCCAAAAAAAGTCAAGTTCAGCAGTGCTCACCAAAATGACTAAAACAACTGGTCATTGTTAACTGTACTTTAACAAAGATTGACTTGTAGTATTAGAGTCATAATCAGTCACTTGAAGTCAATTGTGCTTTGCTTTCTAAGAAGAGCTTCATCTTATGCATTTATCCACTCAACACACATTAAACTTTATGAGTATGCAATGCATTAGTAGGCATCACATCACTATGTAATGCGATTAAGTAGAGTCGTGAAGCATCTCATGAAGCTGCGTCACCCGGGGTTAAACCTACTCTTAGCTCTTAATATGTTGTCTTATACCCCAAAGGTGGCCAGGATTATGAGTCCTCTGCTTGCACTCTACATTCAGCTTCCTAACATGTGGTATATATTGCATCTGCACCTGTAGTGTAACGCTTTCCTTATGCGCTAATGGAATTGCTAATACCGCTGCTGCTTTGTGAGGACTTCAAAGAAATGTCGAAATGCATTCAGCCTGAAAGTATTCTATTATTTGTAACTTTGAGCTTTGTGTAATCTAAATGTAATAACAAATGAGGGTAGAGACATAAAATCCATTGCCTTATGTGAGAGGAATTCCACATAGCTCAAGTATGCTTCAAGAACCTGTAAACATTTTTACTAAACAAAAGTGCAAATCATTCTCGGAACCGTAAATTAAAGTACCTGCCTTCAGTTGGAACGCAGGGTACCATGGGCTCTAAACTTTCTTTATAACAGCAGTGCTTTATAGATCATAGTTCACACCATACAAATTCAAAATGTGCTGAATGGAACTCTATAGTAAAAGAGTAATTTACCAAACTATTATTTTTGTTTTTAGTATTTTAACTTTATTATTCCTAAAATTATATTTATATTAAAAAAGCTATAACATTGTGCTGACTGCCTGCAAATTGAGCTTGAACGCATTCAAAAACCCAATTTTCTTTTACTGGAACGATACAAAAACATCTTCATAATTTGAAACTCAAATTAATTGAACGCATTCACATTAAATGATTTTATGTTTTGTTTGCATTTGAAAGTAATTTTTAAAATTTTCAATAAGAAAGAAAGCCCACCGGATGGTAGGACATTTTGGGAAGATCAGCACAGCAATTCTGATTTGACAGCAAAAATTAAAGTATGATCTTGGTCGGCAATAAAAAAATATTGTTATGACTGTATAATAGACAATTTGCTGCATGTATTTAGACATTGGAAAAGTTTATCGTCCAGTCCTGTTTAGCTGTTTGCCTACATTGAAAAGAGTGCCTAGTCCTTTACTTTTGGACTGTAGACATCTCTTGCACGTAGCTTGACCCGCATTCTTTAAAAGTTGCTTTATGTGTAGTCAGTACAGTAGGCACGTGTAAGTCACTGGAATCTTACTCAGTTCGTATAATTTTTTCTTTTGGCTCTGATCCTAAGATCTTAAGCCCTGTCAACCTTTATCTGGTGAAAGCTACTATGTGAATAAGGTTTGCCTTCACTATGTAGGACTTTATGAATTTATGATAAAATATCACAAATTACTGTTTTTTCATTTTGCAGCAATGACGACTGTGAACACTACAATTGAGCATGTGTGAGCCAAGGAGAATTTTACAAAACTTTTCTGAAACAGCATTTGTTTGAAAACAAAATTCAATATATTTTTTTATACTGTAAAACAGTTGGCTGGTAGCCACTAAGAGTTTGGTAAGAAATCGATATAAAAGTGCCATGGAACACTAAGAAATTGTGATGAGTTCTTGATGAGTTTTCATCGAAAGACATATGGACTATATTTTGTGTCATTAAGCTATAAATTCAAATTCAGCCTATATTGTGGGGGATCCTACTCCTCATCCTTGCCAGAGCGATGCATCATTCTCTGGCTAAAATGTAACCACCTTCTTTAAGGAACGTCTTGTCCCTGTACATAGCATCTTCAGTGCGAGTGTCTGAATCACAACAGGTCTTCCACAGATTCATGTCTGAACACAGCTGATCACAATATCTATCGCATCATCTGCCGAATGCATTTGGATACACTGATACACATTTAGACATTTTTCAGGATATTTTCTTGGGCTGTAGCCAGTTGTAAAACAAGATAGCTTCAAACCTCTACTTTGCATGCATTTTGGGGTCAGATGGCTGTAATCCAGCATGAGCCTTGACCTGACCCCCTGAATGACCTGAGAGTTTTTTTCATGAGTAATGTTTTCTTGTTTATTTAGAGTACTGATGACAGAGGATATAGGTTTAAACTCTGCATTTAAATAGCAGTATCCCATTTGATTGTCCAGAATGTCTGCAGATATCTTCAAATTTAAATGCATTTTAACTTTTGACAGGACCAATCATCCACGCCACTAGAGAATCTAGACTCAAGCAGAACCCACATAGAACTGGTAAATGAAATGATAGTCTGTGAGATCGGTGATGATTTGGCCTTTCAGATGTGGTTCAGATTTCTTTAAGTGATCCATTTAGGGATTACAATCAAACCATTATAATGTGTTGCTCACCCATTACGCGACGACTACTTAAATGCCATATTTTGTCATAGATGTTTGCCACCAAAGATGTGGTATTAAATTGTTGCCTTTAAAGTATATATCTAAATAGCATTTTGTAGGCAATTTGATTTATACATGGCACACATTATGCTTCCCCACACCTCTTTGGCCATAGGTACTCTGAACACACTTCATTAGCCATGAAATCGGCAAACTGGCTTCAGTGTGTTTAGTTTATCCCCACATAGCTTTAATGGAGTGTACTACTGACTGACATTCTCTTTAAACTGGTTTGTCCTCACTCAGTAACCAATCAAAGTCACAAAGTCAGCCCCTAAAGCAGCTAACTCACTGCATTCTGTTTTGTTTCTTGGTCATGTTAGAATTAGAGATGAAATACCTGTATTTTGTAATAGGGCACATCTTGTTTCACTCAAACACATTATTGAAGAATAACCACTATACAGTAGCTCTCTTTTGGTGGACGGATACAACATATTGCCACAGTGTGGGTGTGTTACAGCATTTATGTATAGTGATACCTCTGTGTGCTCAGCATGTAGAGTTTTTGACCTAGGTGTGACTGCATTCAGGAGAAGTGTGTGTGTGTGTTTTCAGACCTTTTAGTAGGGTGAATTGTGCATGTCTAAATATGTGAGTACATGAAACATTTGTGTCTGAGTATCTGTGCGTAGCGGTGTTCTGTGAGCATGTTATCTTGAGAGAGTTCATTTCTGTATATGGAGATATCTGTGTTTACATGCATTTTGGGAGATGTGTGTAGGGAGTTGAGTGTATGAGAAGGTTTTGGGCAAATTAGCATATCTGTGTGTTTGCCAGTATGGCAGTCTGTCTGTGTTTACATTGTTGTGTAAGCCGAATGGGCAACACCCTCCAGATTCCAGGTGTACAAATGAAACCCCAGAATATGCATCCCCCTTAGGTGTGACTTTCCCATCCCACTCGAGAGATCAGCTTAGCGTGATCCCCCAAACGCAATTGTAAAAATGTCAGAACTCGGACCTGACAAGCATAGGACCAAACATACATAGCTTCACGCTGTTTCATGCACAAATAAAGATCCCCTTGAAAAAGAAAGAGACTGGTGTGTGTAGTATCACTTCTGCGAGGATGGCATCTGTTTTTGTATGTCTGTATCGCTGTGTGTGAGTGTCTTTGATTTGCTTGTTTCTGGTTAGACACATTTGAGTACTTGACATAAAAGGATAGATCTGTGTATTTCGTATGGAGAAACAGACATTCAGTGTGCACGCACCCCCCCCCCCCCCACACACAAACACACAGTGTCACTGGTACACTGGTAATCTTTCTTTTAATTGGATAGGTTGATTGATAATAAGTGTGCATATTCGAGTATGGAGATAGGTTTCAGTGTTCATCTTGATCATGCACATGCTAAAACCACCACACGCCGAGATGGACATACACCCAGAAACCATTCTGTTTATGCAGATTGGGTTTATATGTGCTTGTTGATCTTCACATAGAAGAAGTGATCCTTGTGTAATAACACACACAAACACACATACCACCCCATGCGCATCCTCGTTGTATCCTTGAAAATTGATATCTTTAACCGCATTCTTATGAGTGCGTAAGGTGGGGGATGTGTGGATTTCTAACTTGGGCATATATAGCCACATGTGCTTTGAATTGAGTTAAACAAGTGTGATATTTGAGTCCAACGCACCCAGCCCTGTCTTAACCAGCAACATTTCTGCATCCTTCTCTAAGAGCATTGGGATTGCAGTAAACCAAGTGGTATACCAGGCATCAGTAATTTCTCAGCTAATTAACAGTATCCTCAATAATTACACTGCCTCTATCCCTGGGTAAGTCAGATGGCTCCTTGGTGACTGCAGCAGTTCCCACCATAAGCATGGCAAGTAAATAGCATGGAATGTGACAAAAATATACAGATTTTTTCATGGCTTCTTTGATTGACTACAATTAACATCTTAGCTTATTTCCAAAGCCAGGCTTGTTTGGGAAACACATTTTATTTTGCCAAATGTTATGGTCTATCTCTCAGAGTCAACTGAACATCATGTTAGGAACATGCCTTTTAAAATTCCCTTTACAGAGACAAAAACCTCAATGATTGAGCATATAGGGCGTTGGTGAGATAATATACTCTAGAAAACGCCTGTAGAACTGTACAGAATATTCTAGGGAATGCTGCATCATGGAAACACAACCTCAGTTTGCGCTGTATATTTAAATATGTACATACATTTAAATGCATACAGTGCTTGAGATGATATGGTCAAGGTAGCCGACAAAATTCGGAAGAAACCATGCAGCCTTTAGAATGAGCCCTGTTCACCTGAGCAGAGCCCCAGAACAGAAAACAATGCGGCAGAGGTGGTCTCCAGTACCAGATAGAGCACTTCAGAGGAGGCCTCCAGATCCAGCCATATCACAGCAAAGAGACCTTTATAATCATGACCACAGTCATCAGATGAGGTGGCACAACAATCCAGATGAATGATACAAAACTGGTCACAACTCTCCAGATGTAGCCCCTAGAATGGAACTGAGATCTGAAATTACCAGCGATGTCCATCTTTTATAGATGTAACACAACCTCCCATTTACATTGGTTATGTCTTTCCCTCTGCCCCTCAATACTCATCTTGGCCTTTTCTGAGCCTCGTTAAAAATATATCATTGAACTATTTCAATGTGAGCCCAAGAGAGAACTTCAAAATATTCAATGATGGAGCTTTCCATTGTTGTGACCTCTACCAAGGCTGCCAGCTCACACAGTGCCACCATGTGTCACATGATATTGGTACTCTTCACCCGGTCACCGTGTGAAGTGCTTATATCACACAGTGAGCACTAGGCGAGCTGGAAACCGCGTACACAGATTATTCTTCTAGGTCACCTATGAGGCTTGGGGAAACTAATCTCTAATGACTTAGTTTTAAAAACTGGCAAACATAGGACGCAGCGTACTTTGGGAGGAAAGTAGTGGTTGCATGCGGCAGTGGTACACAAAGTTGCACCCCCATTCCAAGGGGCCATTCCCCTTCCAGTGTATAGCTTCTCAGACATTGATGGTGTTTAAGTCCAACCCCTTTTACAGACCATGCCCTCTCTAAGACCCAATCTCCTTACTCACATGGTGAAAATCTGTTCCGGGACGGTAGGCCTGTTGCACTGTAGTTGTACTCTGTATGTAAGAGAAGTTTGCACTGAAGCTGCCTATGCTGTAACTGTAAATGAGAGAATCATGCAATGCTGAAATATAGTGACTCTCTCTGCAGCTGCCCATATGGTACCCATTTTATGAGACTTTTTGATACTTCAGAAAATGCTTTCTCTAGACAAAGGCCAGCACCATTGAGTGTGTAAATGTTTGTTTACAGGTACACCGAAAACAGTGCTTAATTTGAGCCAGTGGTTTCCGGTGCTCGGCACCAGCACCTAATTGGCAGCACTGGCACTTATGACAGTGTGCCACATGGTGGGGCTGTTTGTCGGATTTAGAGTGAACACAACAACAGTTGTTTACTTATTTAATAAATGTTAAAAATGACTAATACCTGTCACCAATGCTAATTTTATAGCTTTGGGGGCATGGAATAGTCTGAATTGTCACACTTGTAGGAATTTGATGGTTAGTAGTAGCTGGTTTGGTCATTGGTAGAGCTAGCAGGGGCAATGGGTGGTGTAGGCTGCAGTGGCCTCCCAATGAGGGCCCTGGCACTTCATTTTTTACAAAGTAATCACTGATCAATATATATTTGCATGTTTAGAAGACGCCATAAACACATGATTGAAATGTTTAAAAAGCAGAAAACAACTGAGAAAGATTAAAAAATGTGTTACCTGCGCAAGCATAACTGCTGTAAAATACTCTTCAGAGAAAGATGTCCCTGCCTTTGGATATGGTTTGTGTTGTAGCGTATCAGCTAAATTCATGTGTGGCTTTTAAGCACACAAAAGTACATTGGAAGAATCTTATTTTACGAGACTTGGGTAACTCTTTTTCACCTAGATGAACATCTGCAAGCAGCGAGGTGAGTGGAAAACAGCAACTGTGGGCAAAGTGGGAGCTAAGTAAATGTTCTGCAGCCATTTGTTATGATAGATGAGTTGATTCCTTCCTCACATTTTTCTTTTACGACCTAAAGTGATCCCTCTGGTGTTACCTTAATCCCACCTGCTTGCCTAAGAACTGGAAAGTGTAATATATTTAAAGCAAGCAGCTTGAAACTCTCCTCTCGTGCCTTTCCTAATGCGACGTGGGGACTCTTGGGGACGTGTCCATTCAGACACACTTGCATGCGCATATACACATGCAAGTACAAACTTAAAACAAGCACTGGCAAATCTAGATAGGTGTGGCATACACTTTGAGTCCTACAGAAATTCTTCCTTTCTTTTTTTAAAACGCCAAAACAGTCTGCTGCTGTGGAAATAAAATAAATAGAAAACACATTGCTTCCTATACGTAGTGGTTCTGTGAAATACATGATTTAATGTACGATGATTCAATGTTCCTTTCAGATGTAAAATAGCCCCCTGTGCATGGTATGCAAGTACTACGTATGAGCAAATTGATACATCAAATAGCCAATAGAATAAGGTGAGAGGGATATACTCGTCTGGGAGGAGCCAACGCCCAAGCTCTATACAATTTGTATACAGAGAGCTGAGCTGTTCTAACCAGACGTAAAAAGTATATTCTTCTACTTCACACCCTGAATGATCCTATGATTTGCTACAATCCGAATCCCTTCAGACTGTGAGTAAAGCAGGTCTGAAACATCATATTTCTTCTGTCACCTCCCCTGCCGTCCTCCCCCCCCCCCAAAGAAGACTGAAAAAGAGCAATTCAATACTCTATTGACACAGCTTTCTCTTTCGTATCAGCTATAAACGTTGGGATTACCTGACTGATTGTTTTCTCTAAAAAGCCATAATGTAATCTCAAACCTAATACTCTAACAACTGTGCACTAATTAAAACTGCAATTATATTTTTGCTCAAACAAAACGACTTAATAAACATTATCACAAACTGTTTACCCTTCCCAAAAAAACAATTTATGCTCACTAATACAATTTCCCATTAAAACTGCTGCCAGGTAAATTAAAAACTCTTGAAATAGTAAGTAAGTGGGAAATTAATTCAACAGTTTAATCTAGAGCTAATAACAGTTGCAAGCTCAGAAAAAGATTGCTACAGCGGGGAGTTAATTAACAGCTTATTCCCTATTTGATAAAAGTAATCCACTCTAATTCCAGTGTAATTTTACCTCAATGTAATATAAAACCACAAGCTGCTTCTGGTGCTGGTAATTATTAGCTTTGTCCTGTGGCCACATTGACAATGAAAGTCAGCAGTGTCTTAATAATAAGAGGGAGCTGTTGTGCTAAATGGCCACATTTAAGACTGCAATATGAAATCCTCAAACAGCGGCAGTGGAGCGTGACGCCATGCGGGCGATGGTAGCAGATGAACTTTGTGAAGTATGCTTCTAGCTATTGGGGGTGCTGCTTTTCAGGGGCAGGTGCGCCACCCATGGAGCAGGCCTCTTCTGTGTGGGTAGCTGTGCCAAGTTGCGGGGCAGCCTGAGACGTAGGTCATGCAAAAAAGGCCGCTCGTTGTGATGGCAACGTCTGGGAAGCTAACAGGGATATGAAAGCCACTCCACGCATCCTCCTTCAATATGCAAATGAAGATTTCACAATATGGCCTGTGTCAATTCCATATCATGAGCTTCAACTACCGGCTTCTCTCCTGGAAAGCAGGCAGACGTATCCGCGTGTATAAACTGTGTTGAACGGGTGGGATCCACTTTTGGTCATCCACAACAAATTTCCTAAAATAGCAGTTATTCTTCTTGATAGCTGGAAAACGTTTCACATATCTTAGGGGGGTGGTCTGATCTGAAGGATCTACTTCATGCTTTGATCTGCTAGGGCTGCTATTTGTAGTTGTTATATAGATTCGCCTGTCAGTTTTCCCATGTGCCTCTGTGATGGTATCATGGCAGATGATAACCTCCTTTTGTTTATCCCCCCTCTAAGTGCTTTCACCTCTTCCTTTCCCTTGTCTCTGAATATAGAGCGCATCAATTAGTCTTTTGCCTTTGTTTGCCGCTGCTTCTTATACCGACACTTGCCATCTTGGGAATCATCACATTATAGATAAGTGGGCGCGCAGCGATCACAGGCAGCATCAAAGAGCCTCTGAGTAATTTAAAGAAGCATGTTGCCCGATGTACTACATAAAAAGTGACTCTGCAAGTAACTAATGTATGGAATTATCCTACTCCATTAGATGTTAACAAGGGTTAAGTGTTTTTTTTTTATTTCTCCTGCTATCTCCTACAAGATTTGTTTGCGTCATGAATCTATTTCAATTGACTCCTTGTGGGCCTTTAATGGATTTCTTCGATGTTAATGTCTGCTGGGAGGTGCTCCTTCGGAGAGCATAAGCAAACAACCACAGTGAGATCATTAATGGACCGCTTTACTTCCAATGCCAGGGGAGAGCAGGAGCTTTTCAGAGACATAAGATTACAGCAATGTATTAACACACACCTTATCTTTGAACAAAAAAACACATTGCTTGAATTTAGGAGTGAATTAAAGGTGAATGTTGTTAATGGAGACAAAATGGCTGAAATATACTGTTATTACTTGCATTTAGACTTTTCGGCTGGGGGGGTCCAGCCTCGGACACTGTTTAATCAACTAACCACCGTGCTGCCATTAAAAAAAAAGCAGCAGCAATATGCAACTCAAAGCTAAACCCACAGCATATGGAGCAGTCCTGAACGAAATGGATATTACTTGATCACTGTGGGTGTTATACTTGGAAATATTACACTTCGAAATGAACACTTCTCCCAAAAAAATCTTAATATTTGTACAAGTAAACTTGTAAAGTAAATCCAAACAAAACATTTTATGAAAAAAACAAGAGTAACTGCTAAGATAACCTATGTGGTTAAGATCAGACTGCAGAAAGGAGAACCCCGACACAAAAGAAATGGAGAGAGAAGACACGAAAGAAATGGAGATAGTATAGTCGCGTTCAGACTCAGAGCCTGTAAGAAAAACAAATGAAAAACGGAGAAAACATGAAGGACAAGCAAGAACAGTTTAAATAAATGTAACCGTACAGACAGAGAAGACACAAAATAAAACTGAGAAGGAAAAGAGAACAGCTAATGAAAAGTCAAAAGGAAAGAGAAGATCTACGACAGGTGCCTGCTTCAATGCCCCCCCCCAAAAAAATATGCAATGATTTTGAGAAAAGAAAAATAACCTTATAAAGAGGAAAACGAACTAAAAATGCTAAGCAATACATGAGAAGTAATACAATTTAAAACATTTAAAAAGCTGAATCAATGGCAACCTGGAAATGCAAAGCTTTGTCCTTTCTTCATGGCACCAAACATGAACCTGTGTGTGTTTCTGCCTCTTTGCTATTATCTGTGAGGTTACTAATAAAATTCCACAGTGGGGAAACAACCATTGACAAGGTTTGATTGTGAACCAAAAGCAGTCCGAAAACAGTGTTTAACAACATCCCTTTTTTGGGTTGAGCCTGTGACAGCAAATGGGCTGCATGTGCTCTCGCCTGTGAGGCATTTTGTTTTCGATAAATGGTTTGGAGCCCGCCTATTTCTTACCATTCATTGGCTCAATTGTCACTCTTCATTGCTACCTCCTAATTCGCCAGTGCATGCAAAGTCACTTCCTTTAATTTCTGTGGTGTTGCAGGGATTCTGCCCAAAACAGAACGATGCGTAGGATCATGGGACCTTAGTGCATAGGGACTGAGTCATCCTACCACGTTAGTGCTCAGGAGCCTGGGACCGAATAGCGATAGGGTCTCACTTGCTCTTCTACTCACTCACAGAGAAACAAGTGATTAGACACCCCAGAACACAACAGTTCCAGATCTCCCAGGGATCACGGTAGCAAGACACACCCTTTTGCTCACTCTCTTGTACTTGTCCACCACAAGGTCTTACAGAGACACAAACAAGTTTAAAATATTTATTTTAACTAACGTACTCTACGATGCAGTATACGTACCAAAACAAGCAGAAAAATGAATAATACAAGTATGGTCAGTATAGCAGATAGTTATTGTGAAAAAACAGTATAGCCTAACCTCCCTCCCCTCGCATAGAAATAGCATTATTAGATATTAGAAGATCTCTGGGCTTTGTCTGCAGACCCATACCTTAGCCAATAGAGGGTAGATCTAAATCATATTGCTGTCTTGCTCTTCTCCCTGGAAAGGTCCCTCTCCAAGTGTGTGCTACCTATTTATGTTTTCCTATCAGACCAAAGTACGTTGTCCCAAACAACAGCTGCATCAAGATGTTTTGTCTAGGTGCTAAGGTCTGGCCAGAACAAAATAACAAGGGGCATTGTTATTCGACCTTGCCCGCAATGTTCAGAAACAATCCCAGGAACCTGAGGACGGTGAACACAGCAATGGGTTCTCGTGTGAGAACAGCAATAGAGACAATTGCAAAAATAAAATCTTATTATAACGTGCGCAAAGCAGCGGGCAATCTGAAGCATGCTCATGCTAACTTAGAGAAGAGCTCAGACGTGGGTCCAAGGCACTCCACACCACTGGAGTCAAGCTATCCGGGCTGATGAGAGGTGTTACCTCGAAACCGGTCCGGTCCTCGGATGCTTGATTCCGTTCTGGGAAGGACATGGCTTTTGTAGTTCGGACTGGACTGTTCCCATGGGGCACAGGGTCAGAGCTGATTTGCATATCGCCATTGTCTAACCCAGGGTGGTGTGGAGTGCAAAAAACGATGGATTTGGGCCCAGATCTTTGGACTGGGGTGAATGTGTGACATTGATCCACATTCGGTCCATCACCTGTTTTGTTTGCAATTGCCGCCCTAAGTGCGCTGGGGATGCCCAGACGTGGGTCCCAGGCACTCCACACCACTGGAGTCAAGCTAGCCGGGCTGATGAGAGGTGTTACCTCGAAACCGGTCCGGTCCTCGGATGCTTGATTCCGTTCTGGGAAGGACATGGCTTTTGTAGTTCAGACTGGACTGTTCCCATGGGGCACAGGGTCAGAGCTGATTTGCATATCGCCATTGTCTAACCCAGGGTGGTGTGGAGTGCAAAAAAACGATGGATTTGGGCCCAGATCTTTGGACTGGGGTGAATGTGTGACATTGATCCACATTCGGTCCATCACCTGTTTTGTTTGCAATTGCCGCCCTAAGTGCGCTGGGGATGCCCAGACGTGGGTCCCAGGCACTCCACACCACTGGAGTCAAGCTAGCCGGGCTGATGAGAGGTGTTACCTCGAAACCGGTCCGGTCCTCGGATGCTTGATTCCGTTCTGGGAAGGACATGGCTTTTGTAGTTCAGACTGGACTGTTCCCATGGGGCACAGGGTCAGAGCTGATTTGCATATCGCCATTGTCTAACCCAGGGTGGTGTGGAGTGCAAAAAAACGATGGATTTGGGCCCAGATCTTTGGACTGGGGTGAATGTGTGACATTGATCCACATTCGGTCCATCACCTGTTTTGTTTGCAACTTAGAGAAGACAGCATTGTCCCCCTGGGCCATGTAACAGTGGAGAATGGACCAAGCACAGATTGATGCAACGTAATTCTACCCCATGAGCATATTTATCATGCACTAGCGGCTGCTCGCTATTTAGTTTGTGCTGTGATTTGTCCTTCCCCCTTTCACTCTCCATTGATTGTGGTGGTTCTTTCCCCTCCTGCCGATCTCTTCTTCGTGTTGCTGCCCCATATGATGCTCCTTCAATCCTCCCACACACCTCACTCTTGTGGCTTGCCCTCTTTTAAACATATTTCACAGCAACGGAGGCTGCTGTGCAACATGGTTTTTAAAAAAGTGCTATGCTGCAAAAAGTGCTGGCTGCATTAGAGCACTTTTATTTACTGGACTTTAACCCACGTATCACAGCTGTGCAACATGTCTAAAAAATGACAAAACATTAGGGAAATCTACAGTAAAAACCAGATCAGCAGACCATAAAACAGGTCAATAAACAGACAAAAAAACTGCCCACAAAAAAACGGCCCACATACTGACATTCCAGGCGCGCCCATCAAACACTGCCAGATAGCCCAGTCCGACCATGCATTCCTTGTAATTTCCAATTGGCTAGTAACAATGTCGAATCGTGAATTACATTAGACTCACGATGGATGCCTTAGTGCCAAGTACCAATCTTGATGGTGATAAAGTTTAAAAAATATATATAACTTATGAAGCAACACTTCGGGACTGATCGAGAGAAAGGTAGAATTTTTCTTAATCAATGCAAAAGTTGGGCATTTAAAAATATTGATAACAAATCACAACTACAGCTGGAGTGATTAATGGTGTATTGTAATTTATGCTGTTTGATAACTTGTAATACATTAATAGATTAATAAAAACACGGCACTTGTGAGAAATTATTGTCAACATTTGTGAATACAGTTAATATTTAAGTCATACGCAATGTTTATAAAAAATATTCCCCAAAAGAAAAAGGGAATGTCCATACAGTTTTCAATACAAAAACTAAGACCACAATCTTACTATAAGGTAAAATAAAGTCATATCACCATAAAAAGAGTGTCTACAAGCAGGAAAGCACATCTAAATGTGAGACGAAACTCATGACTCGTACACAGATGGCAACGTTTTGTTTGTAATGCCATGGAGCAAATGTTCTGCAAAGGTTGTCCTGACCGTTGCGTATTTTGCCCTCATGCTCTTTTGTGATAAACAAAATTGTCCAAGCTCTTACAGTTTTCATAAACTGCTAATTATAGTATCCCAACAAATGAAAAAATTGGTACATTTGTTGGGAGCGAACATCAATAAGGCAAAAAAGTCACATAGTTATTTTAAGTACATATGTTCCTGTATAGTTTTTAAAGTACATGTTTTAAACACAATTTATTTTCTAGGTATGTCCATTAATCCACTCTGATTTGGTTGTGGTAGGACAATTCTGATGTATGGTGTATATGCAATTAGCATAGAATTAATTGTAATCATAAAATGTCAGACAAACTACAAATGTACTTTTTTAAGACTGCTTATTGTTTTAGTATTATTTTATTACAGTGACACACTGTGATGTATTAGTTTGTAGTGAAAGCATATGAAGTGTATAGGACTATTCTTTATGGATGTCAAGTTAAGCAAAAACAAATCCTATTATAGATGGTCCATGACACAAAAAGGGTCAGCAGAATATGAGACATTACTGATAACAATCACAGTATATTACATAATTTGTGGTTTTATTGTCAGATTGAAAAAGTAAAAAGTGGAGCCGTAGCACTTGTTAAAAGTAGGCCAGGGCTTAATTTCAATTACCCTCGCGCAATCAAAGTAATTTTGGTAAATACAGTGATACTCTTGATGTTGAATTACTGATAATTACACAATTACTCTCTTTTGCGTAATCAAGAGTAATTTGGGGGGAAAAATTCTACCCCAAGAGCATATTTAGCAAGTACGACTTGTGTTCTGTTACACTTAGCACTATTTCTTAGGGTAAAATGCATTTTTGCATTCATTTTGGGGCCAGGGGGCATTTTTGCATTAACAAATAGAGCTAAACAGAGAATTACTATTTTCACGTAATTTTAGCATAATCTCTCTGAATTCTTAGGTAATTCCTCATGATCACACTACACGAAATTACGTGAGTTACACCTACCCCAAGTTAAAGGTGATTTAGCCAAATGTATGCTAATGTTGGAGCCAGGTGCTGAAATCAAGCAATTAATTTATTTTTGGTACCTGCAAAAATCACTAGTTTTTAATAAGCACCTAAAGAATTAGTAAGTCAGCAGTGGTGCTGGAACCATTTTTGGAGAGGAGGTGCTGACATCAATTTTACAACATTGAACTCAGAGGGCTTGTGAAAAACCTAAGCACCACACAAAGCATCACACAAAGAACAGGTGTACAAATGAGCTACACCCATTTGGCAAGAGAGTCGTAAGTGTGCTGGTGGTGTATTTTGGACAACACTGTCACAAATACATTGCTAAAGGATGGAGTGTCAGCTTGCTGAAATTCACTGACAGCAAATTCTCCATTGAAATGGCTACTAAATTTGCAAGAGCATACAGTTTTACTGATAAAACTAAATAGAGCACAAAAGTTAATGTATGGATGTCGGGGTTTTAGAGAGTGTTTGTCATTTGCCTGTCACTAAGTAATGTGTCTTGATTAGTATTGATCCTATTAAAATCATTATTTCAACACATTCAGAATTATTTTAAAAAGTGCTTCTTTCTGCTTTACAAACTACTAAGATATGTTTTAAATATTTGTACAGTTCATTTATAGTTATTTACATTTTGTTGTGTGTTTACAAAATGACGACTTGCAACCTTTCCTTTCATACCACCAAGACTGTCACATAGTTGGTTTTACAACATTCTCTCACTTTATAGTCCGAGAAAGGAAAGGAAACACCAATTTCCATTTTAAAAGAAATAGCAGGAATTTGTCAGATGAGGAAGCCTGACAGTTGACTGGTGTTTGAAGCACACCAAATGTGACAAGATAAATGCAAAATTTACTGGATCTTTATTGCTCTTTCACATTCAGAACTCCAGCATGGTTATTTTGAGAGTGCTGCAGCACCCCCCACACCCCTGCTTCCAGTACCTATGAAAGTAAGGAGGATAAAATCAAAGTCACTGGTTACGTGACTGCTTATATGATGATGTCTTATCCTCACCTTCATGAAAGCTCTATCTGAGGATGCTCACTCATTGCTATCACTATTCACAATTGTTCCCTCACTAAAGGGATCTTCCCAGAAGTTCTCAAGGCAGGCCAGATCCTCGCACTCCTACAGAAGTTTACATTAGACCCTTATAATCTCGCCAACTACTGGCCCATCACTACCCTACATTTCATTAGCAAGATCATTGAAAAAGCAGTCTACGTTCAACTCCATCATCACATTAGAGAAAACCATCTCATGCACGACTACCGGTCTGGCTTTAAATCAGGCTGCAGCATGGAGACCACTGCCTTAAACATCATAGACCATGCCCTCTAGATCACTGTTGCCAAGGACTCCAGCCTCCCGATATTGCTTGACTTCTCAGTTGCCTTGGGCCCAGGCAGCTTGAGGAGTCTTGAATGTGATTACTTAGCGAAGGGCTTCACTGAATCACCTCCTTGCTTTCCAACCCACATCAGTTTGTTCACACTGATACCTCCAGGTCCCAAATGATCCCTATCACCTGCAGAGTCTCCCAAGATTTCATACTGTCCCCTGTCATCTTCAACCTCTTAATGGAGCCACCACGTGCATTGCTCACTGATACTGGCATTAAGACTCACCAATATGTTGATAATACACAGCCTATTTTGCTTTAGACATCCAATGCGTCAACACTGCCTGCACTCATTCCAGGTCTGGTTCTCCATCACTTACCTGCACCTCAATCCAACCAAGACAGAATTCCTGTTATTGGCCACAAACAAGAAACAGTCCAAATCTGCCTCAGTAATAAGAACCATGATATGTTCAACGAATACCAAATAACTGGGATTGACCTTGGACACCAACCTCTCCCTCTAGTCCATTGCCCAAAAACGAAAGACGTCCTGGTACCAGTTCTCTTTTCTAAAGAAAGACAAACTGTCAAAGTGACTTCAGAGCTGCTGTTCAAGCCTCTTACTCTTGCTTCTGAATGGTGGTAACGCTTTTTTCTATGGCCTCTCACACCCCACACTGGCACCCTGTTAAGAGCATCGTACATGCCATAGCTCATCTCATCCAAGATTTGGAAGAAGTCTGATCACATCACCTCGATTCTGGTAGAACACCATTGGCTCCCCTTGCTTGACACATCATCTTCAAAACCAGTTGCGTCATTTATACAGCCATCATGACCACCCTTGCTTATCTTGCACTGAAGCTCACCATCTCTGGTGGTCATCGGCATGCATGCAGCCAGAACACCACCAGACTGCAGTCTATGAAGAGTTAAAAAAAATTCAAATACAAGGCAGCAGGCTTTTACATCTAGGCGCCCAGGCTGGAACAATATCCTCGTATCCATCAGGACCACCCCAAGAGTTGAACATGCACCTTTTTTTAAAGAACACTACATAACAATGAACTAACCATCTACAACCCACCTACCTTTACTGTCTATCATGACTCTATGCTTGAGTACTCCACTGTTTATTGGATAAGTTGTGCTATTGAAATACTACATAAATACATACATTATACAAAACATTGCAATATTTAAAAAGAGGCAATTCACATGATTTTCCATCAAGTGATTGATTGATTGATTGAGTGCGTTTTTTATAATACACCCTCCTACCCAAAGTAGTCCTGTACCATAGGGATCAGCAAGGAACAGAGAGGTCTGTTGGATTAACAGATGTTTATGTAAAAGCATAATCTACTTTAACGTATTATAAGTGGTGTGAATGGAACACAGGAACTGATTCCGTAAAGTGTCTTGTTTGATGATGAATGCAGAGCCACCCAAATGTGTACAATGGTATTAAGGTACGATCAGTGGGCCACTGATTAAGAGTTTAGAGATGGTCATGAATGTAGTCCTGAGATCGAGGAGACCAGGCTGATGGAACACTTTCTCCACTCTACAGGGGGCGTACAAGTTGATTCTTTTTTCTGTCCATGCAGTTTTTCTACTTGGCATTTAATCAATGAGCTGCAGAATAGAAGAAATAGAATAGAATAGAAGAAAGTGCACTGCCGTGTTCTGAAATATTTGCAGGCAGTGGGCGAGTTGCTTCAGTGTATTTACGTACAAAGCTTTGCCTTAATCTACTGTGGATGAGATGGACACCAAACTGACTAGTCTTTTTCCTTGTGAATTCAGAAAGGAATTTCCCCAGGGTCTTCAAGAGCAGAAAACATGTGGAAGCCACCTTGTTTACTTGAGGATTAAGCCACATTAGTTACCGAAATGAACACCTACATTTCTGACTTCATTGACAGGATGGGTCGAGGGGCAAAGAAATGTTCCAAAAAGAATTCCTCCTGTGTTTTGTTGGCAGGACCACCAAGAACTAGAATCCTCTTTTTTTATTACAGTTGAGTTTGAGATTATCATGTAGCATAGACTAGGGGACAGTGGTCATGCACAGGAAAGTTAAAGATGTTGTTCGCCGTTGCTTGGTTGAGTCGAATTAGAGTGGTTTCTAATAAGAATTTGCGTATTATTGGCATAAAAGAAAGACCCAATCAAAGAATTTAGTTGTTTAATTTGTTCATATAATTTTTCTTTTGGCAGTGCTGCAACACCACTCTATCTCTCTCTCTCACAAAGTGCTAATTTATCATCAGTAGGACGTGAAGAAACAAAGGGGTGCATTACAGCCAAAGGCACATTACCAAGCAGAAAAAAATACAAAGGCGAATTTCAAAAGCTTTCAAATCAACATCTTAACAAACATAGGACCTTGATTTAAAAGCTTTACACATTAGTCAGCCTGATTAATGGCTCATAGAGTGGGCCTTCTTTGGCCAGGAAATACTGCTTCCAGCCATCTGTGAGGGGTGAGAAGAAATCTTGCATCTTCCATTACAAACATTGCTGTTCAATGCACTGACCATGTATATTTACCTCCTTCTTTGTTCTTCATTAAATGTTGGACTAGATATGTGATTGGTGTGTGAGCAGTGTGCGACCCCACCCCCAATTATAGATATGTGATTGCTTGTTTTATTTGGAGCCAATCGCATATGCCCAAATCTATCAAAATATAACTATAAAAAATATTTGCCATGTTACAAAAATAATATAGCTTTAATACATAGAGGGGAAGAGAGCAGGCAAAAGAGTACAGTGAGTACATTTATGTCCAAAATATATTTTTATGGTTACAACAAAGCAATGTTTTTTTATTTATTTATTTTTAAAATTTATAAAGCGCAGCTTATACCCGTGGGTGTCTTGGCGCTATAACTTTACTGAAGATCCCAGATTGGACATATATCTACCATAAAAGGTGTTGTCCTAAGCAGTTTACTGGTCAAATAACCAGGTTTTTATCAATTTCCTAAATTGCAGTAGCGATGGTGCCAATTTTATTTCCTTTGGAAGCGTGTTCCACAGTTTGGCAGCAGCGTTGGTAAAGCTTCTGTCGCCCCATGTCACCGTCCTAGTGCGTGAACGTTTTCCGTTCTCGCTGGCAAAGATGGACAAGGAATAGTGAGTGGCAAGAGAGGATCAACTTCAAGAAACAATTTGTGAATGGAAAGCAGTGTCAATTTTCTTGGCACTTCCAGACAGGGAAATTCATCTAAAGAGCCTTATAAGCAACATGTTTCCCATGGGTAACTGGAGGTACAAGCTGTCCTGCAGTAGGAAACGTGTTCATGTCTTGATCTCCCCAAGACAGAAAGAACATTGGTGATATGATAGGAGTTTTTATAAGTAGTACATGACAGTGTAATGGTTATAAAGTGTAGAAGACTCGGTGAGCGACTATATCTACCCTTGTGTGAGAACCGGGAACAAGATATCAATTAAGACTAGTTCTGGACAATCTGTAGGCCTGTAAGACACTCTGAGTAGGAAACCTGGTGGATGAGTGATGTCCAAAGAAGTGTGGAATGGCCAGATCCACAGCAGATGCTCAGGACTTTCACATGCGATAAATATGCATACACTGAATCTAAATGCAACAAATGTACGAAGTTAGTGGTTATAAATCTGGCCCTTTGAGCCGTTTGATGGACACACCTGTGGTCAATCCAATGGCTCATTGGAAAAGGGAGTTAAAAAGCACACCCTCAGTTGCTCACTCACTAAATTTGACACTAAGTGAATTTCAAGGTTCAGGAATATAACCAGTGAGTGGTGTCAATGGTCCGTTTATTATTACCTGCACATGAGTATTTATGTAGATTCCTCACACCTGTAAGCCTACTCAAGTAAGTAGCAGAGGTAGGCTACTGAAGCCTTATTCTGATTCTTTTCATTTGCACAGGTCAAATATTGATAAGCAAGAACATTTTAATTTAGATATGATTATGTGCAATTAGTATTTTGGAGGACACAGTGAAGATGCCCTTGGTTTGAATTTTGGTAAAGTATATTCCCAAAGAGACCTAAACTACATCTGCAATGTGTTAACCACATCCGTGCGCAGGAATTTCAGCACTGTGCTGAACATTCCTTAACTGGGTGTGGTCGTGACGGAACCATTCCGTCATCAGCACAGCTCAACCGTGACTGATGACGGAATGGTTTCGTCACCCGCATCGAAAAGGTTAATGTATTACAAATTATTTTCAGACAAATTGGTTTGTGCCACGTTTTTTGTGCCTTTGGTGTAGTGCTAGTTTGTGGCCCTTACCAATGGTAATGCTACCCCATATACTGCCTCAAGCAGAAATTAATCATTTTGACTCTCATAGGATTATAGGGCACATCTTTAAGGCATCCATTGCACAGTATACCTTAGCACATATGGCCATATGCTTCAACAGTTTTGCCTGTGTGACTACAACAGCGTGCTGCTTCAATTATTATAACTTTTTCCAGAATTAAACTCCGTATGCTGGCCTTGACCAGGGGGTACTTGAGAGCCTCAATGGTAATGTTTGGTACTGTTTACAATTAGTCCCTTAGATGCAGTTGACTGGCATATATATAAGGGATAATGTGCCCACTGTAGTAAATTATTAGGCTATTGGAAGTCACAGAGGAGTTCCATTGTCATATAGAGGAACAACGCCAAAGGCTGAGTTCCCTTATAAGGTTTTGGAATTCCGAGGTGACTTACAGTATCCTTACCAAATACCACAGGGGGGACTTTATCCCATATAATACATGGTCAAACCATCACCTTTCCATCAAACCACCTAAAACATTGATGCATAGATCTTTAATATGAGTGAGCATGTTCGCAAACATGAAGTATAAAAATAAAACCTGTAGTGCAAAACTAAACACATTGAAAACCTGTTAGTTATTTGTTGCAAACAGATATTAGAAACAGTGCAATAAAAGTCAGTTTAAAAGAAAAAAGGTGCACTAGCTCCGAATGTGTAGAAAAATGCAGAAACATTTCAGCTTTTCTGCCTTTCTCTATCTAATGAGTGCCAAAATATACATGTTCACTCTACTTGTCATTCATTGTAAGCTAAAAGAAATGCAGCGGAAGACAGACAAGCAAAATTCTGCTTTCCTTGCTGTGACCCCACCTGCCTTTCACTGTGTCTGCTGACTCTGGCAGCAGGCATTGTGACATCAGAACTCGACTGTAATAACTTATAATAGTTCTGACATGTTTTTACCACACAAGTCCCTGATTATAAAGAATTTAGAGACTGGCATTTATACAGGGATTATAGAATCTCATGTATTATATATATATGAAGTAGATTTTCTATCATGGCATATTTGGCTGCAAGAAATGGTAGGAAGAACAACATGCAAAGCCTGCTAAACTGCAATGAAGTCAATCGAAGTTAATATATTTATGACTCCACAAAGTTGGTCAAGATATGGATTTTTCGTTCCTTTTTACTACTTGCACATCGAAAAGTGGTCTAAAAACACCTTAAGCCTGCTGATGCTGCAGTGTACAGAGAGAGGAACACCGACTGTAGTTCAAGTTTCCTTTTCGTTGTAATGAATCCTGACGTGTCAGAGGTCACTGGGAATCTTTTGCTTCAATTCGATTTGGCGAACTAGAAAAGACAGAACCAGAAGACGGTAATTAGTCATCTGTGAGTGGCCGTAATTGGAAGTTATGAGAGAGCCCACGGAATCCCAGGCATGTGCGGTCCCTAATCATGTGTCTGCTTGAACTAAATAAAACCCGCCCTGGCATTTGATTGTACAGTTATCAAGACCTCCGTTGGGACTTCCTTACCCTGCAAATGTTATTACTGCTTCGGTTTGCGCTGTCATTTTATTTCATTACCTGCAATATAAAATCCGGCGCATTATCGGTTGTTTGGGAAAAGGAAAATAAAGGGTCCTCTCATCGACTTTCGCTCTCCACCGAGAAAGAGGCACTTTTCTAAAGCTGCACTTCATTTGATGGACACATGCCAGGATCTGGCGATGAAATCCTCGCTAAAATAAAACATCACAAAATCATAAATGTGATTAAAATGTGACACTCATATCGATTCAAAAATATCACATGATATGAATATTGTGGCAAAATATTGCCATAAAAAAATAATCGAACAGTATATCAAGGGTAGGTATATCGTTTTTCAGTATATAACCACTTTTTTAAGAATACTGTTGTATTCAATATTGTTTGCATTAATATATTTGCAATAATATGTTATTAAATTATATTTGTATATGAATTTTAGGTGTTAGTATACATATAGTTTTTATTGTTTTTATTGCATTTTCCAAATAAAACAAAACAGAAACAAAGCATGAATACACAATACAAAAAAAATACACATTGCATAGCAATCCACATTGGCTCTGTAGGGCAAGCGTAGAACAGAGTGACTATCTCGGTCAAATTTAAATATAGGTGCGAACGGACTAGGGGCAAAGAGAAGTCAGAGGCAGTAGTACAGTTCACATGATTACACCTATTTGGAACAAACAGGACATTGGTCAAGGCTCTGCCCCGGGTCCTTCGGACGATGGAGTACCGCCCTCCTCCTCTTCCCCACGTCCAGACTATAATATTTAATCCTTGGGGTCAAAATTTTCTGGAACTTTTCAGGACAGCCCCTGGCCATATATGTCACCCATTCTGCAACCATGTACAAGTCGAGACTTGCCCTCCATTCGTTAACGGTAGGTATTTGTGGAGCCCCCCAGTATTTAGCTATATCCCGTTTGGCTACCACCAACCCCAAGCTGCTAAAACAAGTTTGCACCTTGGGATGTCTACCTCTGTTGGAATTCCCAAAAGGAGAAAGCGTGGCTCCAGTTCTATTTGGACTCCCAAAATATGATTGAGCTCCCCCACAATCGATCCCCAATAGGCCGGTATCTCAGTGCACCCCAGAGGGTATGTGTAAATGTCCCAGGCTCAGTGTGACATAGAAGACACTCCGGGCTCTCTGCTTTTCCTATTGTATGTAATTTGGCTCTATCAAAATATATGCGATGTAGTATTTTGTATTGGATGAGACGTAACCTTAGTTTAATTGCCACTTTACATGGAAGCATGAGGGCAGCCTTCCAATCAATATCCTCCAACTCACCATTGACCGTTTCCCATTTTGCACAGAGTGGGCCCAGTCTGTCGGGCATGTTATTAAGTAATGTTTTGTAGGTAAAAGAAATAGCTTTAGCTGGGATTTCCTCTTGGAGTAGACGACCTTCTAGTGGGACATATTCCGGTAACATTGTAACATCCAACCCCCCCGCCACCCAAGCATGTTGCAAACGAAGGTACACGTATGTCTGAAAGGGAGGGGGAAGTGTTGGGAAAGAGGCCAACATACCATGTTCAAGGACATCACCAATTTTAGTGTTCCCTATTAGGTCCTATTGCCTAAAGCCACTCAATTTTCCAATCTCTTTCAGCCTAGTCCCCTCCCACAGTGGGATTTCCGTGGTGCATTTTTGGTCCCACTTCATTTGTCGCTCTGCACTCTTTCATGCCTCCAACATTCTATGGGGCGCCTGGAGCAACCTACTACACCCTTTACCCCCAAATAGATAGTGAAGATGGGAACGGTATCTAAACTGCAGCCTTTCGAACCTATATGTCGGATGAGCCCCAACTGCATGGATCCATCATTAGTGGCAATAAGGAGAGCCCCTCTATAATAGGACTGAACGTCTGGCAGAGCCAAACTTCCATTATGGGGATTCCGCTGCAGTTTTGGAAGTGCAATGCGTGGATGGACCTCATCCCTGAAGAGTAAGCGTAGCTCTCTATCAATGCTCTTAAATATCAGATCTGGAATCTTAATGGAAGTATTTTGCAGTATATAGAGCAACTGTAGGAGTGTTACCATTTTAAACATGGCAGCCATGCCCATAATGGTTAAGGGAAGCTTCCGCCATCTCCTAACATCTTCCCGAAAGTTGGAGAAGACCCGCCGAATATTCCAAACAAACTGGTGTTTGCATTCAAAGTAATGTAAAGACCAAGGTAAGTAAATCAGTCTGTGGACCAGTGGCAGCAGCTAGGGAAAGTCAGAGTCTCCACTATCCCCCCACTGGGTGTAGGGTGGACTTGGACCACTTAATCCTATATCCCCCATGGTATCCATAGTTTTCAACTATTCGCAGGATTTGAGGGAGCTTCTCCGTCGGATCTGTCACATACAGCAGAACATAATCTGCATATAACAATATGCATTTCTCCGCTATCTGCTGGGAGTCATCTACGAAGCCACCCTTCTCTGAGGAAGCCCTAACAACACAGGCCAGGGGTTCCAAAATAAGTGCAAACAATAAAGGAGAGAGTGGGCAATCCTGCCAGGTCCCCCGTTGAATCGTCCAGGTCTCAGAAAGAGCACCATTGACCCTAATCCTGGCCTCAGGCACATTGTATAACAAAGCCACCCATTCCTTGAATCCGGGGCTGAAGCCAAACTTCTCTAAAGCTTGTCTCATGAAGGGCCAATGGAGGGTATCAAACGCCTATTCCGCGTCCAGGGAGAGCAGCAGATGAGCCTCCTCTAGGTCCCTGACCACATCCATCCAATTGGCTACTCGTCGTAGGTTGTATTGTGTGGCATATTTCGGCGTGAAACCCGTCTGATCTTCATGTATCAGGGAAGCAATAACGGAGACAAGGCGCATCGCCAGAACAGTGGCCAGGATCTTAGTTTCAATATTTAAAAGTGAAATGGTTCGATATGACCCACAATCATCTGGGGGTTTCCCTTCTTTAGGAATCAACACCACGTTCGCTAGCCGAAGATCTGCCGGGAGTATCCCTTCCTCTTTAGAGGCCTGAACCATATTAAGCAGGTGTGGAGCCAGCAGGGAGGTATATGCTTTAAAAAAATTCCCCTTGAAGGCCATTAGGACCCGGGATTTTGCCTGCCTTCAGTCGAACAATGACCTCCATGACCTCTGCCAGAGTGATATCCTCATCAAGCTTGTCTCACTCCTCGGGGGCCAAACAGGGGAGCTCAACCTTCTCAAGGTATTAGGCTTTTAGTGTCTCAGAGGCTTGCGTCTGGGCTGCCTATAGCTTTGAGTAGTATTGAGCAAATGCCTCCACAATGTCCTGGTACGCTGTATACATACTGCCCTGTTCTATGATAGATGAGACTCACCTTGACTCATGCTCCTTCCTGGCCGACTACGCTAATAATTTACCCGCTCGGTCTCCAGTCTCATACAGTCCATGTTGTACTACGAGTTGATGCACCCGAGTCTCTTTAGTAACGAGCGCTTGATATTATCATTTAGTAATATCTATCTGATGGAGGGTATGTTCGCTCAGGGGAGGGTTCCTCCCTTAAAGTTCCAGCAGCCTGCGTTTTAGCACCAGTGTCTCTTGAAGTTCCTGTCTTTTTCGATCCTCTGGTGAATCCCGCATGTGCCAAGCTAATGTATTGTCCCCTGCCCAGGAAAGTGCTGTGTGGCCCCATGAGGTGAGTTTCCTGTAATAGTATGATGTCCGGTTTAAGCCTTTTAATATAGTTCGAAACTAACCCCCTTTTGATTTTACTGCCTAGTCCATTAACGTTCCACGTCAGCACTGAGTACCCATCGCTAGCCGTCGTGAAAGGTAAATTAAAGCTTCCCGCCATCTAAGCCCCCCCACCACCGCCCGTGAAATGCCAGTTCGCTTCAATGTCAGTATTCAGTACTTTTTTTTTGCAGAGTTTTATATAGCGCGAACTTGACCCGGATCGGGTATCAGAGCACTCTACATAGCACCAGTTAAGTTACATGAGGACACACATTCATTTTTGTTAGGCACAGGGAGATTAAGTGATTTGCCCAGAATCACAGGAGGTTTAGCGTCATTACCGAGACTCGATCCCAGTTCCCCAGGTCCGAGGTCAAACGCTCTAGCCGTTAAGGCTAACTAACACCCCCACTACCCTGAACACGTAGTCCAGAACAGTTAGCAGCGTCCATTTTTCCCCCTCCCACACTCTGCAGGTACCCCCACCACCCCCAAACCCGTCAACATGACAACACTAGTGCAGGTAAACCACCCAGAGGTCTGTAGCCCACCCCTCCTCCCCCACACACTCAACTACATAGCACTACAAGAAAGAAAACCCACTGTATACTTCTCTTCCTCTCAGCAAAGGTTCCGAATGTCCTCTATGCCTCGGGATAATACAGGGTCTCTGGGAGGGCGTCTGGCCCCACCACATCATTCCTCCTCGCCATTCTTTGGATGCTGCAACGAGCAAGAATCCCCATTCAAGAGACCCGAGCCCGAGGCCTTCAACTGCTGAATATTCTTTAGAAAAGGGTGTGTATCTTGCAAAATCTGGGAGTTGTGTTTCTCCGATTGATCAGTCTCCATGGCTACTAGACCTCTGAGAAGTTCGTCCTAGTTCAATATAGTAGCTTTTTGGTCCCTGGGCCTTAGGGATCTCCCTGGCGTAGTCCTGATGGAAGTTCGGCGCTTCAGCATTCGTCTCCGTCTCTTCACTTGAGGTCGCTCCCAGCCAGGGCTGGGTTGCTTGGTAGCGGACAGGAGAGCAGGGGAAGGCGTCCCACGTCATATTTGAGGCCGTTCCTCAAACCAGGACCACGCTTCCTCTGGTTTCTGGAAGAACTGCATGGTACCCTGGAAGATAACACCAAGTTTGGCCGGGAATAGCAACATACACTGGATCCCAAGGGCAAGAAACTTCACTTTTATGGGGTCAAAGGTGCGCCGCTGTTTTTGAACTCCTCGCGAATAATCTGGGAACACCATCACTCTTGTGTTCTCGTATTTGATCTCACCCTTCTTCCGTAGCTCCCGGAGTATTAGATCTCTGTCCTGAAAATTCAAGAATCGAGCTATCAGCGGCCGAGGGAGGGCCCCTGGCTGTGGTCTAACCCAGGCATCCTATGCACCCTTTCTAAGACAAAGCATGGGGAGAATTGTGCCTCAGGAAGGGCATCCTTAAGAAAAGTTAAGACAAAAGGTCCCGGGTCTGATCACTCTTTCCGGAAAACCAATAAATCACAGGTTGTTTCTGTGGGCCCTTTTTATACAGCATCATCAACCCTCCAGATCATGTCCTTCACTGCCACCTAAAGATCAGTTACGTCTTTACGTGTGGTCTGCAAGGTGTCCTCGAGCTCCGAGACACGTTGTTCACCTTTGGGCGTCTCTCCGAAACCATGCCTGGGTCTTGGCGCAGAAAGGGGAGCTCTGGCTGCACCTCCGCCAACTTGCCCTTCAGGCTTTCTCGAGAAGCGAGCATCGCCTGCAGGATTTCATCCGTGTCTGGACGGGCACAGAAAGAACTTTCGTAAAGCTGTCCAGCTTCCCCTGTTTGACTGTCCTTATCTTTTGCCATTGTGGCTGAGCTATATGCAGTCAGACGCCTCCAGTTTCCCATAAATTAGGCTCCCGGGTAGGTGAAGGGGGGTCCCAGCCCCACATCACACAGACGTCGGGACCACAGTGTTGTAATAAGCCCCAGCCAGGTCTACCTCATGCCCGGCACAGCGAGTGACCCAACGTAGTGGGGGGGGAGACAGCACCTCTCAAGCTGTAGACCCCCAGAAAAGTAGACCGCAGTCCTCGGTGCCTCCCTGTCCCACACAGATTGTCCAAAAGATCAGGACTCAGCAACCCACTCGTGGCACCTTCCAAAGAACACAGATGTCTCTGGGCGTGAAGGCGAAATTGCGGTGACGGGTGTACCCCCGCGAGTCACGCCACCATAGGGCAGGCTGTCCTCCACCCTGGAACTCCAATGTTGGAAGGCTGCCAGCTTCGCCTCTCTCACCTTCTGCCAAGATCCTCGTAGAGGGTGGAACCACAGGGGCAGACAGCCAAGTATGCCGGGTATCGGTTCCTCTGGTGTATATCTAGTGGGCTATGGGGATGCTCAAGCCCCTATCATTCAGCAGAACCCGAGGCAGAGGACACAGGGGGCTGCATGCTCACCATCAACGGCTCCCCTCTGCCGGCACCTGTAGGCTTCATGGACGACTGGAGAAGGTTCAAAGGTCCCCCAGGCACCGATGCAGGAAGTCTTCCGCTCCAGGCCCCCCCACTCTACAGGCCCAGAGAAGGATCCCACAAGTCAGCCGCTGGCCCCCGGGTGTACTGCTGTTCGAAAGGAGCAGGCGGCACACAGTGACACTGTCTCCCACCGCAGCCGAGTGGTGTGCACTCAATCAATATTGCCACAGCAGCACCGCCGATCAATATTGAGGGCCTCAGACTTTTGCACCGCACGCATTCATATATATCTAAGGATGCATGTGTGTATATACTCTATCGACTCTGTGAGCGGACTTGAAAATGGTTCGCCAACAGCAACACGGAACAAACAGACACTTCTAAACAACACCGCCTAATGGAGGGCAGATAAACTACTGCTGCCAATAAAACTACAGGATCCAGCATGCCTCGAAAACCACGTAATGACCATTGAAGGTCTTGACCACTGGGGGTCAATAAAAGGAACTTGGGCAATCACCTGTGGATTGGCAGCAGCAATGGTGTAAGGGGTGGCCTTTGAAGAAGTCCAATGGTGGACGAAACGCGTCAGGAAATTCCCCCGTTAAGTGAATAAATTACCTGTTTGACAACCCGTTGGTGTGCGACTCCGTTTCCTGCGTTGGTGGGAGTTTGGTGTCAATATTTGGCGGCGTGGTTCTGCCGCGGGAGGACGCACAGTCAGCAAGCGCGCCAGAGGCTTTCCCGACCTGAACCACCTCTTCCTGGTCGTGACGCACGAGAGGGAAAGCGGTTGCCACCGATGACCGGCATCGGTATGACTCTGTGAGCGGACTTGAAAATGGTTCGCCAACAGCAACACGGAACAAACAGACACTTCTAAACAACACCGCCTAATGGAGGGCAGATAAACTACTGCTGCCAATAAAACTACAGGATCCAGCATGCCTCGAAAACCACGTAATGACCATTGAAGGTCTTGACCACTGGGGGTCAATAAAAGGAACTTGGGCAATCACCTGTGGATTGGCAGCAGCAATGGTGTAAGGGGTGGCCTTTGAAGAAGTCCAATGGTGGACGAAACGCGTCAGGAAATTCCCCCTTTAAGTGAATAAATTACCTGTTTGACAACCCGTTGGTGTGCGACTCCGTTTCCTGCGTTGGTGGGAGTTTGGTGTCAATATTTGGCGGCGTGGTTCTGCCGCGGGAGGACGCACAGTCAGCAAGCGCGCCAGAGGCTTTCCCGACCTGAACCACCTCTTCCTGGTCGTGACGCACGAGAGGGAAAGCGGTTGCCACCGATGACCGGCATCGGTATGACTCTGTGAGCGGACTTGAAAATGGTTCGCCAACAGCAACACGGAACAAACAGACACTTCTAAACAACACCGCCTAATGGAGGGCAGATAAACTACTGCTGCCAATAAAACTACAGGATCCAGCATGCCTCGAAAACCACGTAATGACCATTGAAGGTCTTGACCACTGGGGGTCAATAAAAGGAACTTGGGCAATCACCTGTGGATTGGCAGCAGCAATGGTGTAAGGGGTGGCCTTTGAAGAAGTCCAATGGTGGACGAAACGCGTCAGGAAATTCCCCCGTTAAGTGAATAAATTACCTGTTTGACAACCCGTTGGTGTGCGACTCCGTTTCCTGCGTTGGTGGGAGTTTGGTGTCAATATATATATATATATATATATATATATATATATATATATATATTTTATTTTTTTTCTCTTTTTTTCTCTTTGATTTCGTTAAAGTGCTGACATCATACGTAAGGGACACAAAAGACTTCCTGTTAAAAATAGACAACTTGTTGTGGAATGAGGATATGGTAATGATGACACTTGACATTTCAAGCCTCTATACAAGCATTGACCATCTCCAAGGGGTAGAAGCTGTAAGATGGTTCCTAGAGACTCGGCCCATGAACCTAGCTGAACATAATAAGATGATACTGGAATTTGTTAAATTTTGCCTAGGAAATAATATATTTCTGTTCCAGGACCAATTATTTAAATAGATATGTGGCACTACCACGGGCAACTGCTTCGCCCCCAGCTACGCAAATCTTTTCGCAGGCTGGTGGGAGGAGCAGGTAGCCTGGGCAGAGGGCAATGCGGAATGGACACAGAGAGTCATATCTTGGAACAGATACATAGACAATTTATTTATCGTCTATAAAGGCACACAAGAGTCTGCCAGGGCATATATTGAGGTACTTAACAACAATAACCTCAATCTCAAGTTCACAGGCGAAGTTAGCACAGGAACAGTGAATTTTTTTTAGATTTGAAGGTGTTCGCTGCTGAGGGAAGACTGTGCACGGCGCTGCACAGGAAGCCCACTGCAGGGTATTCTGTGCTACACGCAGCTAGTTGCCATCCCTGAAAAACAATATCAAGTATCCCGTATGACGAATTTTTGAGGATAAAGAGAAATTGCACACGCCATTGTGACTATGAAACAGTTGCAGCAGAAACCAGCAAGAGGTTTGAAGCAAGGGGCTATGGTAAGACAGCGCTCATAGAGGCTAAACTCAAAGCTGATAGCAAGCCGAGAAGAGATCTGATTTCTGGGGGGGCTGCCAATGTAGCAAGAGCGAAAAAGAAGGATGTGGAAACCAACAGACTGAGAATGATTATGGATTATTCAGGTGACGCCCTAGAAATTAGGCAGATGTTTGCAAAGATCTGACCCAATTATTGGAAAGGATCTTCAGAAGGCGCCCCTTGTTACTTTTAGGAGAGCAAGATCTCTACGAAGTAGCCTAATTCAGAGCCATTGTGAGAAAGATGATAAAATGTCGCTGTTTGCGAAATTGGCAGGGATTTTACCATGTCTGAAGCGCAAAGCTTGCAAAAATAGCAAAAAGGTTTAGGAATACAGTGTAACAGGTACGAAAGAACCAAAGAAAATCAAGAGTCTAATGAATTGTAACACAAGCTACACGGTGTACTGTCTGGTATGTCTGTGTGGCTTGCGCTACATTGGAAGCACATTACACACCACTAAGATCAGGATCTTGGAACATCCCAGGGCCATAAAGAACAGGGACCCCACCTATCCGGTGGCGAGGCATTTTGAGACAGAGATCAGTTATGTTTCTTCTGCATGGATCAGGTGTCCGTGGATGTAAGAGGAGGGAACAGGCTATTACAGCTACGTTGATTAGAATCACGGCACATAATTGACAACCAGACAAAGAGACCAGGGGGTCTTAATAGTGGAGAAGAATTGGCCGTGCATCTGTAATTTTGCTCGGAGTTATGTGTGAATCTTGTGAACTTTGAACATATCCAAAGTTTGGGTGTGCCCATCCAGGGCGTAATTATTCTTTTCACTCTTTATATCTTTTATTTTTTGTATTATATTAATGTTGTTTTCTATTTGCCTATCCAAGGATAAAATTCAGCAATATTGCAATGTAAATAAACAACAGAATAGAAAAATTGCCCACTTAAAAATGGTGGACTACCTGAATAAAGGTAAACAGGATGTCCTTTGCTTATGTTAATGAATGTTGGATATTTAAATCTGCCGTATGGCGGCGCCAGCCACTATTGATGAAGGCGGCAGCCAAAACGCGTTTAGTGGTATACTGTTGAGCCCAATAAAAGTTTGGGTCACGTTCCTGTGAGTGCTGGTGCATTAATTTGTACTGTGACGCTGTGGTCTCAAAGACCAGCGTGGTGTCCGACATCTTGCATATAAAGCACCCGGTCGTGAGTGAAAGGAGTCTGACAGAAATTGAGCATATAAATATATATATAAAATTAAATACGTATAAATAAATATATATGTGCACATGTGCATGTATATATATATACATATAAAACAATATATAAAAGCAAATATATGTATACGTGTGAACAAGACACACTTTGGTGTCAAAACGCGTAATGTTGATTGAGAAATAAAGAACTTTGAGCATCTCTACTACCGAGTGCGCGTGTTGCTTCTAAGCACACTGTGGATTATTTTTATATATATATATATATATATATATATATATATATATATATATATATATATATATATATACATATATATATATATCTATCTATCTGTATATATATATATATATATATTCACCACAGAAATGTAAGTATTTTACAGGAAAATATAAACCCTTTATATATACATAAAAAGGGTTTATACTTACTTGCAAAATTACATTTTCTTGTAAAACATTTACTATACATATTCCTTTACCATTCATGCTTTTACAATGAAATTCAGTTGAAAGGAATTTTTGGTAAAGGCATAATCGTTGTAAAATTCTGGGTGGTAAAGGTAATGTGTGGTAGTGATACCTGGGTTGTAATGGCCGTGTTGTAAAAGCATGCATGCTTTTGGCATGAATGGTTTCGTCATACTTTCGATTTACTTATAGTTCAATATTCATTAAAGGGCAATGTTCCTACCTTGTTTTTTGTGATATGTTCCACAATACTTTTGTAGTGTACTTAAAAAGTATGTAAACTGAATACTTTTATAGATAATATTTTTGGTACAATATTTCTGTAATTCGATATTGTTGTTCTCGATATTTTGTCTTGTAACTTTGACCCAACAGTCTTAGATAAAGGATTTCACTGCAAACAGCAGAACAGTACTGCCGGCAGCAAAACAGAACACAAGTCTGCTCTCAGCAGGCGGGAGATTTTTAAAATCTTCCACTGGCTGGGAGCAGACTTCCATGTTTGCTCCCGTTTGACGGGAGATTTAAAATGCTTCATTCAGATGGGAGCAAAGATATGTTTCCCTGCCCGCGTTGATGTTGGCAGAAACACTACTGTGACCCGGGGTTGGCTCCCCAAGACACAGTAACTGAGCTGGCCAAAGGGGAGAGGGCCCCCAGGGCCTTTAGAGGCTCATCGAGAGGCCTTCCTGTTAATAACAGCGATGCCTTGGGGGATGGGGTCCCCGGGGCTTTTTTAAGGCTCGGGAAGGCACAACCTCCCTCCCCTTATATTTGCATTTTGGCACCAGTGTTGGGGTCCCAGGTGTCTAGTTAGGCTTCAGAAGGGGGACCGCATGCCCCCTCCCTTTTTTTTCTCCTCGGCCCTTGGGGAAGGAGTCTCTGGGGCCTCTCAGAGGTTCGGGGAAGGAGACCATGTGTCCTCTTCCCCAAAATAAAATGAAGTGTCACCCCCTCCCCCCCTCGGTGTTACCTGTGTAACACACAGTGCCGGTGTCGCTGTGTAGTTACAGTTATGCCAGAATTTCCATAGGAAATGCGGATCATTGTTTTGCCAATAACTTTTCTGTTTAGATACATGCAAGGTGAGGGAAGGACTTGATCTGTTTTTCAGTCCTTAGATCATCCTTTCTTTTGAAAGCCATGTACTGACAGATCTTGTTCATGCCACGGCTTTATTCCATCTGTGATAAGTCACATAATTTGTGAAGCTTTTGTTCTCAAGTGCCTGATGTCCTCTGCTGCTAAAGCTGCCATGACTACAGATAAGAACTACTATTTATTGAAAAATAAACACACAACATTGTGAGTAATCAATGTTCTAGCCCATTCTGGTGGAGTTTCGACATGCTCAAGCACATTCTTGAAAATCTATTTATTGCAAATGAAAGAAAGCCTTGGTAAATAAGTGAACATCCAATCATCTTAGAGCTTGGTAGATAAGTAGAAATTGCTTTATAGCAGCCCCACTTCTAGCAAAGGACGTATTTCAGTAGGACTGTCGGCAGTTTCTCAAGTCATTGCTGCTGGCTGAAAACAGAGGGTGGAGCAGTAGGGATGTCAGGCCAGTGTCAGAACACAATGTTCGAGGGTTTCATGCACTAATGCAAAGAGCTTATGAATAGGAACATTACTGAAGATTACTAAAAGTTAAAGCACAGAATAGAATAGGTCATCCTCTGATAATAAAGCACAGTTCTCAAATGACTATGGCAGCACATTTATTTTGCCAAGGTTTTTCAAATGTAAAACTCAACATTTAAATGAAGTTAATGAGATGCCTTCACCTGGAAGGGTCTGAAGTGTTTTGAGCAGCTTTCAATAGCAGAAATTAATTCTTGCCAGGTGTGGTTAGTTCAGCTTTGCATCACTGCACTTGTAGTTTTTTGCCTTTCCTTTCTAAATGCAATACATCTCAGAACGAAGAGAAACATCAGAACTGGATGAAGTCCTGGATTCTGGCATGGGGCACCTTGAGATCTCTGCAGTAGTAGATGAGAACTTGCCACATGTAGGGAATGGTACAGATCCATTGACACATTCAGACATTCTGCAGCTGAGGACACTTCTCTAAGATGAACCAGAGGTTTGTGGGTCCACCCGTCTCTGTCCGAGCCTAGGCGACCGAACCAGAATTCCTCCATGTCTATGGGTTCATCCGTTTTCCTGGTGCCCCTCCTCAGATCCTTGCACTGTAATCAGTCTAGCCAGGGACCAGTAGACGTAGCATTTGGGCACGCCAAGCACTTACATCAGATTGGCAGTGGAGTTATATGGTATGGTTTAGAATATTTGTTATTAGCTCTAGGTGCACCTCTGCCCTCTGATCTCCATTATGTATTCCATTCTCTGAGGGTTTTTGAGAGCAAAGTGCACTTTTGCGTGTATGTCTTTTGCTGTAACTATGTCAATTTGGCAGAGGATGTGAGACAGCCGTTCTGATTGATGAAAGGTATAAGAGAGATGAAATCATCGTGGCATTTAAGTACTTCGGTGAAGGTAAGGTGAGGACGTGTTCTTGTTTTGTATTCGAGACGGAATACATTAGGACGTCTAACAATTTCCCACTTAGGAGCTAAAAGGGACAAGAGGAGGCATCCAAAATGTATCCAAATACTGCTGAATTGCAGGAATTGTCATTTTGGCGAGTATATACCTCTTGTAAATTTGCCTTGCTTGATCGTTTTTTGAGAATACTTGTCAACCGATGTCCAGGTATTTTTTATTTTCTAGTTTTGCTTATCTCTTAATGTTTGATGACCAGTTGTAAAGAAAAAGATGTCAAAATAAACAAATATTTCCAAAATCTACCACTAAAAGCAACACCATGCTGGGAGATTAAAGGGCTCCTGGGCGTTGCATGTGCCCTTCCTATGCCAAAGGGGTGTTTTCAAAGAACATCTCAGCAACAGCAGTTCTCTCTTCCCACCACTCAGACTCCACACAAGTGCTCACTGGCCACCCACACCGGTGTTTATTCAATGTGTATTCAAAATGTGTTGTACCTTCTAGGTATTGCTTGCACTATGCCAAGTGTGCCATGCTTAAGGACAACGGAAGCTTGTGCCGCTGTTGCACAGGGTTTTCTGTGTGCTAGGAAAATGTGCCCTGCGAGGGCTGTCTGTTACTGGAGCTTCTTAAAACCTTATAATACAAAAACCGAAATGATTGTCTAACAAATGCTTGTTTTAACATGTACTTTTGCCATGTACTTTTGCCAAGGTTGCTCTCTAGCTGGAACCTTTTACATTGGCTTTAGCATAAGTGAAACATGTGAAGTTTAGAAGCAAGTTGTATCTAAATATTTGAAAACAAACACAAATTATTATGCATTGAACTGATTTAAAATCAAATATTCTTCGTAAAGGCAGCTGTCTATGTTTTATTACAAAATGTTAATTCCACGTGGTTTCCTTTTATTGTAAACGCTGCTTGAATCTCAAGTTTAAGATGGCCATTTCTAGCAGTGCACAAGCAAGCGTATCTGTGCCCTTCCTTACCACCTTGCAGAGGCTCATGCTGCCACCTTTCAGTACCTCCATTGCCTGCCCCCAGCCCTAAGACTGCATTGCAGTGGGCGCTTCAAGCGGCCCTCACAATGATTCACTGAGGTATTGTCTGACAGTGGTAGTTTACATAGCACAAGGTAACATCCGCGGTGTCTTTGTGCCAGATGGTAAGCTCCCAGGATGCCTCTTGTGCATTTTAATAGATACACATATGAATCAATAATTCAGTGTTTATGGCATAAATCAGTCACATGGCCTGTTCCAACAGATGGACCAGGTACTTCTGATTTGCAACTAGACATAATCCTTAAAAATATATGCAATTGCAATTCTAAATGCAGCTATTGTTTCACATATTATATTCAAAGTTATTATAATTTGCAGGAGTGACTAATGCAAGGTTTATTGAACTAAAATTCACAGGCCTTCTGGTCAAAGGAATCTCATCTCTTTAATTGATGCACATTGTGAGCTTCGACAATCGCCTCATCGTGATTCATACTAAGAACTAGTTGTTTGGGGATATGAAAAAGGAAGTGACTGTTAGAGTGCAAAGTACACATCATGTGTACGAGGAAATAGAATCTGAATACATCCCCTTCGTACAACCGCCTTGCGGAGGTTATATTTGTTGATATGTGTTTCTATATTAATTAAATGTTAAGTGAGCATGGGGGCAGGTTGAGTGTGCTGTATTATGTTGCAACACAATCACACAGGCCAGTACCACGAAGGCCTTTACCACATCTGTAATACCACACATTGACCTTTAACAACACGTGGCATTAAATCAAGAACCTGTACCACATATTTTTTTCACTATCTATCTATCTATCTATCTATCTATCTATCTATCTATCTATCTATCTATCTATCTATCTATCTATCTATCTATCTATCTATCTATCTATCTATCTATCTATCTATCTATCTATCTATCTATCTATCTATCTATCTACCAATCTATCTATCTACCAATCTATCTATCTATCTATCTATCTATCTATCTATCTATCTATCTATCTATCTATCTATCTATCTATCTATCTATCTATCTATCTATCTATCTATCTATCTATCTATCTATCTATCTATCTATCTATCTATCTATCTATCTATCTATCTATCTACCTATCTATCTATCTATCTATCTATCTATCTATCTATCTATCTATCTATCTATCTATCTATCTATCTATCTATCCACATACATATACATGTATATATATTTATTTTGTTTTCCTCCTAAACTCCCATTTTCTTTTCCCTCCCCAAACAATAAAGATGCACTGCTCCCTTTACCTCTACTCGCCCCATAAATCTAAAATCACCCTTACCTCCCTTTACCTCTACCTGTACCTAAACCACTTATAATATAAACGTATGTTATTTAGAAAAACACTCACCTGCCTGGTGAAGACTGTGTTGTAAAGTTCCTGCATTGATAAAGACAGCATTGTAAAGGCTATCGTCTATTCAGACCATCCCAAAAATAGTTAAATATACTGTTACTATTTTGTAGGGCTGGGCCTTTCACCTAAAGGCGTCTGCATGTAAACAATATGTGTATACTATCACAATGGTAGCAGTGAGAAAAAAGTGACACACATCCCCACAATAAGTTGTACAAGGCAGTAGAACAAGCGAAATGGCAGTAGAGCAATCTAATACGTTTCAAGCAAATGTTGTTGCATAAAACACCTTTGTATATGGGTATGGTAAGACCAAAAAACTGACCAAATTGAAATGATGGGTTGGAGCACACTGGAAAAAGTCACAGAGTAAGGATCAGTCAATGTTCATGGTAGTTTGTGGTTAAACCAGCAGAGGTCTTATAGTTCCGTGGTGAATAAATACAATTCCAAAAGCAGCGAGTAGCAGTGATAAACAGCCTGGTAGTGACAAGACAACCAACACTTACCGTCCACCATTGACTTTGTCAAGGATAGCTCCTGAAGACTCAGGATATGGCTGTGTTGCAGGTACTACAGGTAAAGGTTTTTAACAGTGCTAGTCGATGTCTGGCAAATAGTAAATTACTTCAAAAAGCAAATCTAATTGTCTACATCTCTACTAGAACTTTGTTGCATGCTGTAGTCCTCGCATATATGGAAGCTGTTGCTAGTTGGTATACATTAAGGGGCCTATTACGATGGAGGATTTTCCGCATCCTCCGGGCCGGCGGAAGCCACCGCCGGCCCGGAGGATGCGGAAAATCCTCTGCGGACCCACCAAAGACCCACCGCCACATTAGGATGGCTGGTGGGTCCTGGTTTCCGTCCGCAGCTTTTGCGCCGCGGTTGGCTTACAACCACGGCGGAAAAGCTCTAATATGGTGACGGTGTCTCTCAGACACCGTCAGCCAGATTAGGATGGGCTGGGAAACATGCTTTTCCGCTGCGGCTTTTCCGCCGTGGAAAAGCATGTGTAACTTCACTGCGGGGGCCCGTTGCGGGCCCCCTAGGTGAAGGGGGGTGGGGGGTGCACATGGGGGGTACCTATGGTACCCCCCTGCATTTGTATGCAGAAAGCGGCAGGCACCGCGCAGTGCCTGCCACTTTCTACATACAAATGCAATGCGTGCATTTTTAACATTGCTGCGGGTGCAGCTTGAAGCTGCACCAGCCGCAATGTTAAAAATTGAGGATGTGACCGCCAGGGTGGCGGTCACATCCTAATTGCACAGGAAGTAACTTCGTAGCCCATGCAGAGGTTCCCTCCTACTCTATGGTGGCGGACATCATAATCGGCCCCTAAATGTGTACACACATTAGTCAATGTTAAGCTGGCACCCTATCAGACTAAAGTGTCTTCAAGTTATTTCCTGCCTTAAAATGGCCTCATATGCATGCATATTTAAAGTATACCAACTAACTGATAAATTGTATATGTTGATTATATCAATAAATAAAATATTTGGTCCAATTACATACTTAACTTGTATTCTATTCAATTTCTTTAACATAGATTGTTGACATTTAAATACTTCTACAAAATGTGAAAAACGTACAATTTTAATCTCCAGCCAGAAGAGTTCTACTCTTTCAGTGTATTCTTTAGGTAGCTATCTTAGAATATAACCCTGTGGCGAGTAGGTTACAAACAGCTCTGTACAGTAACTTTCTTAAACCACTGTTATACATGCAGATATTCCACTAAGGGCCTGATTATGAGTTAAGGCGTTATTTATCACCCCTGTTAAATAATATCACGAGGTACATTATTTATCAGGTGCGAGAAATAACACTAAATTAGAGTTCACATGGAATAACATGTGGATTTTGGTGTTTAATGCACCAAAATCCGCATGATACAGTAAATACTGTATGTGTTCTCCTGTTGAATTTCAGCAGGTTTAATCTGCCGAAATGTAATGAATGTTGAGTTATTTGATGCATCTGATAATCTTCGGCTGCGTTACATACATTCAAACTCGTAATTCTGACCTATGTGTAAACAGGAGTTTAGGCATGGGCCTGAATATTATGAGGAAGGCGTTGCAGCGCTTACAGCGCTTACAATGAGTAGCACGCTACTTCGGAACCCAAGGTTAGTGGTTAGTCCAGTGTTTGTTATTGTGATAAGTAATGTGCTCTCAAAAGAAATTGCATCCATTTACTCCAGTTACTTTGCTATGTATCAATACCAGGTAAGTATAATAATTAGTGAGGGGCTATGTGGTTTCAGATGAATGGTTGGTGGGATAGATAGGTTTAAAGCGATTAGTTAACGTTAGATTACAGGGATAGGGATTTAAAGAGGAGTGGTTGGGATCTACCCAAGAGTATATTGCTTTGAAAAATGTGTATAATAACTGTTTTTAAATATATAGATATTTGTTAGTTCCGCGTAACAAATTTACATATTACTATATAAATAAATAGATATTTTATCATATATCTATCTACAATTGCTTCACTATTGAATTACAAAAAAAAGAATAAAAACAAATAAACATTGAATACAGCAACACTTTAAAATCTAAGTTTATTAAATATAAGTTAAATCTACTTATATTGCCTTCTTTACACATATATACCTTCTATGGACTTATGTATCTTTATATTTATTACAATGCTTCTAATTCTAAAACTACCATAAATGTTTTGCATACGTTTCAATTAAAAGAACGTACTCCAAAACTCAACCGGTACAGTACCTCTCAAAATACTTAGTCTCTTACCAGTCTTGCAATGTCTTCTCTCGCACCATGAATCTTCAAATGATTGTGCCAAGTAAAGCCATATAGTGGTACCCAAGCAGCCTTTAGATTTCCTGAATAACCTATCTCCCACAGTTTCTCTTCTCAGCTTTACGGTACAAGAAATATTTCAGTTGCCTGAGCCTTTCCGCCTCAGGCAACTACAGTTCAGTGATAACAGTTCAATAATGGTCGTTTTTTTTAACTGAAAGTAGAGAAACTGTGTTTGCGCCACAAACATGTATGGGAACATTGTTCCGAATAGATCCTATCCAATTCAAACTCTGTTCTGGAACCTCTGTTCTTTCAGTCCATAGCAGAGAAATTGAAACATCTGAGCCTCAAAAGAGGCCTGGTCAAATATAACATCATCCCAATATGACTAGTATCTTTCTTCCACCCGCCTGCCTACTTTTGCTATACATTTGTTGACAAAGTAGCTAATGGGAGCAGTATATGCTTGTGATTTTCACATACCTGTGAAAACCACAAAGTGCTCATTTACAATTTTTTTTAATGGATGATCAAATTTACAAACATATTGCAATGATTCACACATAGATGCAGAGACCTATAATGCTTACCCACGTCATGAATGGTCATTGAATAGTAGGTGGTTTGCTAGCAGGGACAAAAGGTATTGAGTTGAAGAGGTGAACCCTGTTCATCTATCAAAGAGGCATGTAAAACTAAGTTGGGTTTAGCATGTTGGTTAAATGAGTAGAACATTCACAGATGCAGTAATCTGAGCACTAAAAAGTCAGATTCTGGTACAAGTAAAACTCAGCCTTCATTCTTCTGTGATCAATAAATTGAGTAGCTCAAAATTGTGTAATAGTTACATCTGTTATTTACAGTGCTTAGAAATTACAATAATGCAATTTCACACACTATATAAAAAAATACAAATTAATATTAAGCTGAGCCTTAATAGCCATTTTTATGCTACCCATTTGATGCTAGAGAAATATTCTAGAAGAGGCAACATATTTACAAATATACACACATAAGCCAGAATGTGGGCATTAGTGGGCAGGAAAGGATTATCTGATCAAAAACATCTGAATCACTGTTTGAAGTTCAAGGTAGACTTTGAGATCCACAATTGAATCAAAGACAGACATAACTGAAGAATGTTCATATTTAGGTTTATGTGTTGATGAATCCTTCTATTGGTACCTATATTAAAAGAGCATGTTTTATCATATTCCATAAATTCTCAAAAACACCTAGTTAAAGCAAGTAATTCGTTAAAACGGTGATTGTAAATGTGCAATTAAGTATGAAAGGACAATTACTTCTCTGCAAAGACCGTGTATATGTTTTGGCTCAAGGAGTGAGTCAATTGTTTTACATTTTTATTGAGGATACGACTATGCAAAATACTACATTGCCCACAATGTTGTGCCTCTTACTGCTTGTATGTGTAATAGTTTAGCCACATGCAGTAGAGGGTACTTTATGTTCCTGGGATTAATGCTGATGTTATTTGAAGCATTTTAAGAGTTCATTTAAATATTATGGAGTGAATGCCTCATCATAAATTAGCAATACTCCTACCCTGCATGCCTGGGGTTTCCATGCTTCATTTAGAGGTGTGGGAACTGCTCTGTTTCTGATGACAGAGTTCTGCCGTCACAGCCAAATGACCCTGAAGTGCATGGACCAAAGGATTATCCAGTCAGTACATTAGAAGCCCTGCTCTGTTTTGGAGGGCCTTTGATGTTAGGTGTGGTGGACCTGTGCAGAAAAAATGAGGAATACCTCCATTGAATGGGAAGCACACTGTTGTACATCAAGACCTTTGCGTTTTTCTGCTGTCTAAATAAAACTAAATTTTAAACGTTTGTTTCTGTGCAATGAAAAGAATCGCTAGCCACCAAGACATGGATAGTGACCGGCATTTCCTTTTTGACAAAGTTACTCCCACCAATAGATGGGAGCAGTTATGCCAGAACAATTCCTGCTAACAGGACAGAGATTTCTAATTATGGAGGGCAGTTCTCTGTCAGGCATGTGCAGGCAAAATCCTCTGACATAGAGGCGGTTTGGCAGGCTGCCCTCCAGGGCCTAAATGAGCTCTTACTCCCAATGCAAGTGCGGCAGGCTTAACTGTGTGCTTCTACTTTGAATCCCTCCTTTAGCACTATCAATTTTAAACGCAGAGCTCCTCTCCATGATCAAATAGATAAAAAAGATTTTGGAAACCTTGAGAAAATTGTATTTTTAATATTATCCTACTTTGCGATCAATATGACAATAAACTGTATGAGGTAGCAGAGTTTTATCCTGTATCTTACAGCTCCTAGGGACATTACAGTCATGCAGTTGAGATGCTGTGATAGACTACAATGCTGTAAATTTAAACTCGAAAAGCTTGTAAAGCACATAGTAATGCTGAGGAGATGTCTAACACTAGCAGCGCAGACTGAGTGGATCAGAAGGCCGCAATTCCAAGAAAGAATTTAAGTACAGAACAGACAATTCAAAAACATAATGTAAGTTTGCAAAATTACCTAAGTTTAAGAAAAAGGAAACTCTCACATTTCTGGTACCAAATAATAAAATGAGTGACAATCAACCTTGAAACAATTACATTTAGGAATGTACAAAACAGCAAGAGAAGCAGAACATAGGGCTTAAACCAGTAGATATTCTTTCAGCTTAGTTTGAAGAAGACTTTGACCATGACCTCAGTGGACCTGGAAGCCTGTCCAGCAGGCCCATTTCTCAAAATTCTGGGTGAGTTAATTTTCCCACGAGCTCTACACTTTTCTCATTACATACTTCTCGGGGATTTTAACATCCATTTGGATTGTGGGGAAGTAGGTGCCACCCAAGAATTTCTTGACTCTTTGAGTCTTGCCCAGCTCCAACAATGTGTTATCTCTCCCACACATCAGGTTGGTCACCTTCTTGATCCTACCTGTTCTAACTTCCCTATCTCAGTTAAGGATCCTCTTCCTGTGCCCTGGTCTGATAATTTTTTTATCTACTTTTCATGGCAAACCCATTGTAAATACATATCAGATCCTCCCTGTTGGAGGCCCCTAGAGAAAACCCCCGGCAAAATAGACCCTTTAGATTTCAGTCTTGCTCTGGTTGAGTCATGCCCAGCTGTCTCCAATGACCTGACTGTAAGGCTTGACAGTTTTACCAACTGGATCCCCCAGGTGGCAGAGAAATCACCTCACGATACCTGTCTTAGGCGCACCAGGGAGTCCCCTTCTAATCCTTGGTTATCAACCGCTCTTAAAATCCAGAAACAACTGTGTAAAAAACTCTAACGGATGTGGAGACAGGAGTATTGTCCGATTATTAAGACGGCACTTAGGCTCAAAAGGCCTATTATACATCGATAACTCAAGCTAAAAGTCTTCACTATTTATAGCGCATTGCCCTTTCCAGGAAAAATGCTAAAGAAATCTTTTACATTGTTCAAAGTTTCCTCTCTCCTAGAGCAGAGGCTATTATTCATCACGCCTTGTCTGCTTGGTGTGAAGAACTCTCTAGCTTTTTCATCGACAAAATCTGAGTTCCCCAAGTTAATTTCGACGTGGGCAATAGGCCTTCAGTTGTGAGCTCCCCTAACCGGCTGTCTCTGGCTTCACCACCCACTTTGGTTGCCTTCTCAGCCATTGCTCAGCCAGACTCTCTGGTGGCCCTCAAGTCCCTTAAATCTGGCTCACCAGCAGACCTATGTCTAAGTAGACTGCTGTCTTTGGCCGCAGAGATGATCAATCTTGTGTTAAATCAGCTGATCAATCTCTCTCTTACCACAGCTACTGTACCTGCTATGTGGAAACATGCCAAAATTGTCCCATTGCTGAAAAAACCTACTCTTGACACCACCCTCCCCTCCAGCTATCACCCTATCTCCCTCCTTCCTGCCGTGGCAAAAGTATGTGAAAAATTGGTTAACCGGCAACTGTCAGAGTATGTTGAACTGAAAGTACAAACTAGAGCATAATGTTCTAGACAGGATGTGCATTACCTGGTACACTCCTACACGAGTGTATATTAACAATTCATCAAAAATTTGTTAGACACTTTTCACAAAAGAAAAACAATATTGTTTGCTGATTAACAACATATCCGTAAACCGTGAGTATCCAATAAAATAAATGAACCATCAACCAAATCCATCTTGTTGATGTGCTTCTTTTTATTCGCACGTATGGTGTAAATCCAAATCAAGAATGAATTTCAACAGTCCGTTTAATCAGATCATAAACAATGAAGTGTGGGTTGTTCTTCAATCCCAATGCATTTCGTGTGTAACCAGCCCTCTTCTTCAGAGGATATCTACAAACAAATATATCACATTTATATCACAAAAATAAATGAACATTGTTGTCTAGTTGAAACATAAACTAACATTAAACGACAGACTAATGTTATCCGGGAAGGTTCGAAAATATGCGCAAGCTGTGGTTAGTATCTTTGAGAGTATGTTGAACGGCACGGCCTGGTTCACCTGGCACAATCTGGCTTTAGAGCCTCTTACAGCACTGATTCGGCTCTGGTGGAAGTTACTGAATCTACCCCGGAAACTTTGGACTCAGGTGGTCCTGAATTTGTTATACCTATCAGCGGCGTTCGACACTGTGCCACACGCGCTGCTCCCGGACCGTCTCCTGGAAATTGGAGTTTCAGGGTGTACTTGGAGATGACTGAAATCCTTTCTTGAGGGCAGAATGCAACAAATTTGGATCCCCCTTTCTCTTCCTCCCCCCAGACTTTGACCACGGGAGTGCCACATGGGTCCACTTTGAACCCTCTTCTCTTTAACATCCATGTCACTCCCCTGATACAAATGACTGAGGAGCTTGGCACCAAGATCATCACTTATTCTGATGACACACAGCTCCTCTTCACATGGAAGAAAAAATACTCTTCCACTTCCCCAGCTAAATCTCGTCTGTCAGCAGTCTTTTGCTGGCTGTTCGCTGCCCAGTTAAAATGCAACAAAGAAAAAACTGAGATCCTTCTTTTTGGAAATTTCCCTCCTCAGTTTTGGAAATCGTTCTGGCCAGATGATTCGCCTTTGCCGACCTCGGAAGGCCATCCCACAAAAGATTTAGGACTCTGGTATGACGAGAAGTTGAACTTCTCTACTCAGATCAAGAAGCTTACTGGTCGATGCTTTGACAATTTTGTAATCCTTAAAAAAGTGTCTCCCTTTTCTCCCAGGTCAGTAAGGGAAACTGTAATCTGTGTGCTGGTATCCTTGCTCCTTGATTATGCCAATGCCTTGTATGTAGGTCTGCCCCTCTATAGTCTGAGCAAACTACAGGTGGTTCAGAATGCCGCGGCCAGAACTCTTCTTAATATCCCCTTAAAGGCCTGTACGAGACAACTCTTGTGTGATCTGTACTAGCTGCTTATGTTAGAGAGGCTTAAGTTCAAATCCCTGGTTCTGGCACATTCAGCTCTCTAGGGACACGGCCCTGCTTCCCTGAAAAAGTGCTTCAGGTTTGATATTCCTACCAGGCAGCTGCACTCTGCTAGGCAGCTTCTCACCTATGTCCCGGGATTTCGCCTTAAGAGAGTGGGGGGGATTTCTCTGGCTTTCAGGGCAGCTTCGGCCTGTTACCTTCTTCCTCTTGACCTCCGCAGCAGTCCAGATCCCAAGCTTTTCAGGAAAAGGCTCAAGACCTTTCTTTTCATCTAGCTGTCTTCTCCTCACGTACCTTTCCGTCCGCCAGGCTTGCGGCAGGATACTCTTCGAGTAGCTGCGTGCGTTACAAATTCCAAATACAAATACAAAATACAAATACAAAATTCCTATTGATCAACCTTTGAAATGGTTATCTTTAGACATGTGACTGTATCCAGTTGTCAAATGTGCATTGTGCTATTTACTTTCGTTAACAATTGGAGAGTAAATCAATTTCCTAGCGACACCAAAGTAATACTGCTAAGGTGTTAACTGTGGGAAATTACCCTGAATTGTTTTGACAGTATGAATATATTACTTCAGTAAACATGTGCATTGTTTGTGTTTCATGGCTATGTGCATTTTCAGCTGAAAGTAGGCCGATTTGAGCGAATGAAATATGTGAGTATTTAGCGTTTAATGACTGCATCGTTCTGGGAAGAATTACTGCCTACCTTAAGTATGTGGCTTTCCATTCACTGATTGCAGTGCATGTCTTGCCAAGTTTAAATTAACACTGATTGACACTGCAAATGTTAAAATATGCCTGCTTTCCATCAACGATACCATTATAAGCTTTGTTGTCTCCTTCAGTCTAAAATAATCCTTAAACTATAAACAAAATAAAGTTACTTGCAGTTGCAATTACTGTAGAATTTCTCTTCCATTGTTTGTTGTGGGGACCTGTATTTTATAGTTCCAAAAGTTTATGTGTATTATTGATTACTTATGAAGGGTATTTATGCTTTGGTTACATTAGTTTTCACAGATTAACATTAATGTTATTCGAAGCACTTTGGGGAGTCATGTAACGTGTAGCACAGTGTAAACTCTGCAGTAAATCAGTGGGCTCTCATTTGCCACTCCCACAGTCCCCCTTCTTCATTTAGAGGCAGGGAACCACTACATTTCCAAAGTCCTAGCCTCATTTGGTCCTGACATCAAAACCCTGTTGTGCGGCAGCCTATGCGTGACCGGAATGCCAGGTCAGTAGTTTGGAAAGCTTGCTCACTGCAGTTCGAGAGGCATTTAGTAGGAGACCGATCCTGGCCAATTGGGCCTGTGCAAGGCAACTTCTGACCAATGATTGTCCAACCTTCCTATGAAGCAGCCTAGGAGGGGTTATTGCACTGTTCCCCGACATGGGTTGAAGAGAGTAGGTTCCATGTCAGGTTTCCATGAATACCACTGACTGCAGTGTGGATAAGTTCCATTCAGATATATTGCATGCTAAGTATGCTTAAGGGAATGCCTTAAATACACGACATGGATTTGACTGTCATGGAGCTACACATGAAACCATGGTTTATGGTAATGACTTAAATTTGAAATTCGACTTGGAAAGTCAGTGATGACAGCTCAGTCTTAGGCACATTAGTGAATGCCATTGACACTGGTGAGTTTTCAGTTATTTACTTGGGAGAGCATCCTTATTCGGTATCATATAAAATACCATATATATTTAGAACTTTGCTTTGATAGTGCACATGACTCATTTTGTTACTTATAAAATTGAATTTGAGCTCCATAGGGTCAATGTGGTGGCAGCACACTGAGGAAAGGTACTCCCTGGCAGAGAGGCTGTTTTTGAACAGGGGGGAACATTTGAAATTGGAACTGCCTTTGGACAGCCTTGCTTTATTTCTTAGAGTATAGCCAAAAAGAGTGAAATGCTTTTCAAGAATGACACTAGAATGTGTTGCTACACTATCATAATTATCATGCACTGTCATTGGCTACTGAGTCAGAACCCTTGGCTATTAACAAAGATTTGAAATATAAATTGCTGTAAACATACCTACAAGGCCCATAATATACCACAGGTTTAGAAAGAGATAAATGGCTAATTCAGCCATTTGATGGTGTGATGATATGCCCGCCCTATTCTCTTGTTTTTGGAAACTGAAAAGCTGATAGGTCATTCATCTTGGAATGATCCATCAGCCTATCCTGTACATTGACTGTAGTGAAGGAGCAGCTCACTCAGAACTTACTTTGTGAATGGAAAGCATCAATTTGCAATGCACCAAAGTGAATTGTGATTGATAAAGAGCATTACCAATCATGGTGCAGGCATTACCAGCACTTGTGACTGGCATGTGAAAGAAGGTGGCCACAAGGCCTTCTTTACTGCTTGGAGTATGCATACACTCTTTACAGCATTTGTATGGTTACAAAGCATGGAATGGTTAGTGCCTGCCAGGTGTACTCTGCCAACACTCTTTGGGACGCAGTGGCCCTACAAACTGCTGTATGTGTTCCCTGATGTAGCGTTCCCAATGTGCCTCTGTGTATGGCGCTATGGCTGAGCCAGGGCACAATGCAGGCCCTATAAGGATATAAACGTTAGTTTTCATAAGGAGTAGCAATCTCATTCCTCCATCTTTAATATTCATAGGACCGTAGGTTGCATCTTTTTGTGAAACACCCCTTTCAGTACAAGGGCCTAGAGCATCTCTCGCACCACAAAGGGAAAGATTGGTCGCAGTGCAAAACACATATTTTGCTGCAACAAGGACTTGATGAGAATCGGACCCTAAACTGAAATGGAGTGTGCAAAAACAGCACTCTTCAAACGTCACAGCTACCAGGTTGTTTACGGAATTATGGTTCTGGAATTATATGTCCATAGGGACATGTGTGTTGAGAAGATGTTTTCAAGGCAGCTTGGAGTAGAAAAAGGTACTCACCCCTTAAATCATAAGACAACTACAACCACTGTTCAAGTATACAAATAAATATACATTACAGATTGCTTTTGCATAAAGATCTCTCATGGAAATGTTGATCACACCGAATATAGTAAACATTTATACTGTGGTTATGATAAGCTAAAGTGTTCTTGTGGAATGTAACATTCACCAAAGTATTGGTGGTGAAGCACTATGATAAACCTTTCCCTTCATACACTAGCAGTAATAATTTATAGAGGATTGAACGTGGTACTAGAGTTTTCATGATTTCCCATTAAAAGGTGATACTCAGTACTTCTTATAGTGTAAAAAGATGTTCTAGTGTTTTACAGCAAACCCCGACAATGATAAGTCCCAGGGTTTGGCTTCCCTGTCTGTGGCACAGACACCGGGATTTGATAGGGGGATCACAGGGACTGGCATCACTGATACGGACAAGGTGTCTCTTGCAGTAATGTTGATGAAAAAGAGGTGGGGGTGGTGTTATGTGTTTTGATTTGTGCACAATGCACAGTGATTTTGGGCCTGTGCCAAACGTTGTGTCCACTTAAAAGCAGTAACGTGTGTAAAACGTGATTTGCAAGTTACTCAATACTACACTGTGATTCACAGACTCAAGATTGGTGAATATGTTGATTGTAAAGTCAACTCACAGCGGAGCGAAAATGGCTATAATGGTATATTTATTCGACCATTGTGAACTTAGGGTTAGTGGTGAGACAGAGGGGGCCTTCCTGCAGAGGTGCATGAGTGCACCTATCTCGTGAAGGTAGTTTTTAGCCCTGGAAAGACATTCAAATTCAATCCTGTGAAAAGGAAACAGACTCGTATTCATTGGAGGTATAGAGAAGTGGTTTCCCTATATGCATTCTCTGGTGAGAAAAAATATATTCATGCCCTTTCCCCTACCACCTTTGTTTTGCGAATCGAAGTGCCCGTGGCAAATCTACAACTAGTTTTCCAGGAGTAGTCTCGCTACTCTAAGTATAATCCATTGAACTAAGACATCTACCCTAACTATAGGGGGTAAATCCCAAGGGCTCTTCAGTCTGTTTGTGCATTGGGAGTAACTAGTGTGCAAAAGTACTCATTTTATTGATCAGAATTATGCAGTCTATAGCCAGCGGGTCTAATGGGCAGGCACAGGGCCTCTAACCTTTCTTTTTCATGCAAGGGTTGGTGTGAGCTTGGATTCACATTCCCTGAGTAAGATCCACCCACAACTAGGGATGTTATTTCTAAGAGCAGAACTTAAATGAGAACCTCATCTTAGTTTTCAACAGCAATTTGTTCTCAGGTCAGAAATATTGCCAACATGTTTGCACAGAATTATTTGCACAAAGTCACGTTCCCATGCGAGGAAATGTTGCCTGAGGTTTTCCAAGAAGGTAAGGCAATAACTTTTAAATTGTCCTCATTTTCATTTTTGTGAAATCAGAAAAGTATTTCTTTTCATGAGATTCGTGTTAATCTCCTTTGATATTAAAAATCTCACAGATCTAGATTAGGGATTTGTCTTTACGAAGCCAATCTGTGGACTTCTCAATCAAATTTATTTTGTTAATTCATTACTAGCTACATAGTGTTCTGCCTTGCACGTGTTTTCACCACAAAGGCGTGAAATACCTTTGTCAGAACATACCTGCTAGTTGTAGTCTTACTGATAACTGTTACCAGTGTGAATCTTTTGCTCAGGCTGGGACTGTCTTTTTCTTTTTAACTGATTTTATTGGATTTTCGTAAACATTCAGTACAGTTGTTGCAATAGCCATGTATATTAGAAAATGGTACTTGTATGTCAGAAATGAATAAGGTATAAATAACTAGGCACATGCAATAACAGACAATCCCCCTTCCCCTTCCCCCCAAGAGTCAGTACATTTCCACATAGTTGCAAAGGCATAACAGTATCCATGTGCACTAAAGCACAGGACGGGGCAGTGCCTAAAGATTCCTCACATCAAATGGTAACATCTCACAGGCACTACAAGACATCTGATAACGATAAGAGGGTACTTCATATCTCAGTGTGGTTTCAATCTTAGTGACCTTGCAGGTGAACCCATAGGTATGTCAGCCTCTGGAATGGTACAACTATCCATCAGGGTTTCCCATGCTCTGGCTGTGTCTACTGTACCTTTCCCTTGTCTGGTTTCTCTCAGGAGTAATCTCCCTTCACAACTCGCCCACTTCTTTATCTCCTTCCTCCATGTAAGTGATCGAGGGTGGTGACTTCCAAATTTTGGTAATCTCATGTTTGGCCAGGACAAATGCCAAGTCTTGACACTTGCTTGGAGCTTTCTCAGTCTGGGACTGTCTTGTTGTTAACTCTCAAGTTCCTAGAATCTCAGTGTCTAGTAGCAATGGCACTCAAGCTTCTCTAGCCAAGAGAAAAAGCATGTTCTACCTACTCAAGAGTTATTGAGATGTTGCCTTTGTATGATCCACCATAAAGACAGTAAGAATGTAATGTTGCACCAGCCACAGGTTCTGTAGAGGGCTTTGTGATTTGGTGCATTGCCCAAAAACCTAAATCCTGTTTCCGTGTCTGAGACAAGCGTATCATATTCCTCCTGAGGAGATTGTCACTTTGCTAAAACCCCTCTTTAGTTGCTCCTCACAAACCTGTTGTTGCTCCAACAAAAGACTCAAGTGGGAGTTCCTTCCACATTGATCTGGGGATTTATTATCCTGCGTTGACCATCGTCAAAATCTGCTTCTACTGTGACCATTTTGTCATCTGACAGGCTGGCTGACACAAGGTATTTAGACTGCCTTTTGACATTGCCTGAGATCTACCCCTTTTTGAAGGAACTTTGCTGTTTAAATCTGTTTCAGGCCCGGACTGGCCATAGCGGGCACCAGGCAATCCCCCGGTGTGCCGCACGGGTGGGGGCCGGTTGGGCCCCTGGGGGCCGTTTTTGTTACAGGGCCGTTTTTGCAGCATAGCTGCAAAATCAGCCCTGTACCAAAATCGACCGAAACCGGCTCCGGCAAGGAGCTCGGTGGCACCTTCACCCCCCTCCCCCCCCCCCCCCCCTGCCCCCCTGCCGAGCACTTTGCCAGGGCCGGTTGTGGTTCCTAGTCCGGCCCTGATCTGTTTTATGATAAAAGATCTCTAACAATGTCTTCTCCTAGCATGGCTCAATGGTATCACTTGTAGACTTTATGTCTACAAGTGAAAAGCACTTTGGATATCTTACGCAGCTGTAACCATCCGAGTAACCCACACTTTGTAATTCCTCCTATGTCCAAAATAAACATTCTTACTAATTCCAGCCTCCAGAGCCACTCGATCTGGTCTACTCCAAACACAGCAAAACCCTTTACCCATGTAGACCCACTTCTTAAAAGTCATATACATTAATGAGTTACTATTGTGAATCTGTATGTTTTAGGATCCAAAATACTGCTAGGTGGTTGGCTACATTTGTACCTGGACAGCTCCTTTCTTCATCTCTGAGTTTCTTTTTTTTAAATACCACTTTATATGGTCTTTCAGTTCTTTACTTTTTTGCATGTAATGTCTTTTATGTCCCAGCCGTAGATAAATCTTAAAGCTCTGCCAAAGTCACCAAAAGTAGACCCAAAAAATGTTAGGCTAGTTTTTTCTCTACATGGGTAGATTTGGGTCTTGTAGACATTTGCTTAGGGTGCCCTCATTCTAGGCTTCTGTTACTGTCTTTCTATTTACTTCACACGCAGGACAATTATAGAATCTGTTTCGCAATTTTCATTTCTGAATGTGGAAGCTTAGATGGTGCCCTATAAACCTAAATGTTCCCACTCTTTTTCTTGGAACATCTGAAACGCAGCTATTTTCGTTTCTAATTTAGGTTTTAAAAGCTTATGGGTTGCAGGTACTTATACTTTGATATTGATTTATACTAAGATTTATACTAAGATATTTTGAATATTCAAGTTTTAATCACAATTTTTTACAACTACTGTTTAGTTGTGTTATTATCCTTAAATTCACTGTGTTGTTTTTTGTTGTTTTTGTTGCCCCTTAGAATACCTCCTCCAATCCTGTTTCTTCGGACTGGCGCTTCCCCAGCTCCAAACAAGCACCCCACCATCTATTAGCAATCAAGACATTAGGTGCGGGCTTGAGGCAACAGGAGGCCAGAGATCAGCATCAGGCATCATGCGTGGTAGGCAGGCTTTTTCTCCCATTTTATCAATACCTTCTCCTTTACAATGACCCTGAAGGATAGGGTAAAGTGGTTGTCTCTTTTGTGATGCATTACAGACTCCCTCTGTTTCTAAACACTGGCATATGTAAGCATCAGACGTTCCACAGGTGGGGTACTTGACAGGTTCTTCTGGAGAGTGCCTGAACACCCTCAGCCCAATGAAATAAGTGATCTCTGTTCATGATTTCTGCATGCAGTGCTAGCCTTACCACCAAAACTGTGTGCTGCATATATACAATGTGCTTGTACCTCCAGTGTGCAATACATCACAGTAACTACAACCAAATACTAAATGTAATATCAAAATACCTTAAATTAAATGTGCCATAAAGCTTGCTTCCTATTGCTAGATTGCATGCCTTAACCTTGATCTGCAGAAGAGCTTTGGTTGCCAGTGACCAATCTGAATAACCTTGCCTCACTTCTGTACATAATCATGATTAGACATTCAAGTGTATGCTTGTCAAACCAAGGAGAGTCATCTAGGGTCATTCATTTAGAGATCGGTAAAAGTACTTCAGCCAAAAACGAATGGATGCTCTATTCACCCACAACTTTAAACTCGTGTCTCAATTTTAGGTTCGCGATGCAGGTTTTCCTCACTGTGGAGGTCCAGCCGGCTCCGTTGTTGGAAAAACCTTCACTGCTGCACATCTTTTGATGGACACTGTGTCAGAAAGCTCATGTTATTTAGGTTGATGGTTCTGATGCCATGTTCACTGACATTTTTCTAGTAATAATAATAATGATCCTTACTTATAAAGGGCAAACATATCAGCCCTGAGGGTTTCAAGACACCAGTGGCCATCGGGGAGATTAAGTGCACCATTGACCAGTGTCACATGATGCTGAGATGTCACGGCTCCGGGAATTGAACCGTGATCCCTGCGTGCCATAGTCAGCTACTCTGGCCGCTGCGCCACAGCACTCACACGCCCCAGTGAGACCACCATGCTTAGTATTGCTTTAATGGGCAAGAAACATGCTTCTACAAAGCTCCCACCATCTCAAGGACATTAATTTCTTCTGTTAAAAAAACATTTTGGGGTTTATCTTCTGAAAATAGAAAATTGCCGGCCATCCATGATTCTTCTTTTTTAATTTTTTTAAGTCAAAGCAATTCCTGCCATAGAGCTGCTTATGGGGGAGGCTCAAATATGCTGGCTGGACTGGTGGAGGCAGTGACTCTGCGGCCATACCTTTTTGGTGGCCATCACACCAGGATCTAACTGACACTCAACATCATCTATATAGGTTTTCCTGTATATTTCTCAAAGATTGACTTGCTTTTTCCTGCAAGAGCTTCAGGATCATCCTCATGATTTTGTTACTTGTTTTAAGTTTGTTTCAAAAAGCAATACTAACATAACAATGACTGGAAACACAGAATTCTGTTTTGTGGGATGACTCCGGATCTACAGAAACCACTGATTATACCAAAGTCTTTTTTTGGTTTACTTATATGTGCTTGAGTAAAAGGATGCCAAGTCCTCGCCCACTTCATGCTTCATGATGGGGCGTGAACCTCGCCCCATGCAGTGCACATGGCTTGGGGGGACCCTGCATATCCTGCAACCGCGATTACAGCCATTTATTGGTGCAATTCACCCCTGAGTGAAATAAAAAACTAATGGCATGGGTACCCAGTTATCCACTGGGAAGGCCCCCAGTTCCTACTTCAATGTTTCAAAAGAAAGATTCAGACTAGTGTCGGAGCCTACGTTAATGTTACCAGCTGCGGTCCGTGCGGGTACAGTGGTGGGGTGGAGGGGCCGGGTAAGGGGGCATTTCGAGGGGCAATGCAGAGGGAAAATTAAATAAATAAATAATGTTCCCTCTGCATCGTACCTGGAAATCCCCCCTTACCCGGCGCCCCACCGCCCCACTGCTGTTATCTGCACGGACCGCGGCTTAATGTTACTCAAAAGGGCAATTTGTAAGTCAATGGCAGACGTCTGTCAAAGATGCCCAAGAATTACACACATTTTCCCCTGTGTAAGGCTCGCTTGTTCAGTATACTTTCCCCGATATAAGAGTTATAACTCTTGCTGGGAGGCTAACACCAATGAGCCTCCAGAATGCGTTATGCAAAAGAACGCCACAAGGTCTTCCGCATAATGTATTTGATAAACAGAGACTGTGATGTGACACTACCATGCAGCAAAATACTTTACATAAAGAAACATGACCCAATTTCCAGTGTCGCTTCCTGGTGGGCAGAGATTGAGAGAAATGATTTACCAGACATAGTCAGTCAGAGTCACTGGCTGTATTTATAAACTCCTTTCATATGGATATGCCTCATGGCATCCATGTGTGTTATTGGCAATCGTTCCTGATTGAACAGGGGTATTTTATTCTCCTGAGCAACTTGACTGTAACACAACACCATAAGCCTTTCCCTGCAAATGAACTGACAAACGTTTCCAGTCAGCAAGCCATGCCAGATTTTGCCTATAAGAATATTCCAAAGTGATTGAAATCTTAATGTTAGACTCTTTCCTGTGATGTTTGATAAATGTCATGACACAAAACAACCACAAAGAACATGTTCGCTAGGAGAAATGCAAAATGTAGGCTATTTTAACATGTGACGTGCATGTTTGTGTAATGTTGTATTTCAACGCACAACCTTACTCCTTTAGCTGGTGATTTACCTGTAGCCACCCAGCAATGTGACATGTGGAAGCACTGTCCCATGAACTCTCCTTCTCAAACTAGGCTCTGTTGTGTCATGTTATGTTTTGTTATGTTATGCATATTTGTAGAGCACACTGTCACCCAAGTGGGTATACTGGTGCTGAGCCGTTGCAAGTCTAGCCACATCTAGGACATAGAGGGATTATTAAAAAATCCAGGTCTTTAGCTTCTTTCAGAATTCAATAATTCGAGAAGTGAGGTGGGGGCTCCTATGTGAAGCAGCAGATCATTCCACACTATAGGATAGATGTAGGAGAAGGGTCAACTGCCGGATCTGATTTTCCGTATGACCGGGATAGGTGCATCAAGGAGTCCAGACGAACGGGGTTTTTTGGATGGTTTGCGAAAGCAGGTGGAATTGTTGAGGCATGCTGGGCTAGTGTTATGTATTGCCTTGAAAGGGTGAGGAGTTCGAATTGTGCCCGTTTGTGATTTGGGAGCCAGTGGGCTAATTCTGGTTTGCTTTGTTGTGAGAACAGCATGGGAGGTTGAGGGTGATTCTGTCTGCTGAGTTCTGAGTGGTCTGCAACCTTCTGGTGAGTTTGTTGTTTATCCCGGCATAGAGGGTGTTTCCATAGTGAATGCTTGTGATCAGGGTGTGCTGGACGGATTTCTGGGTGCTGATTGGGAGTCATTTGAAAATCCTCCCCAGCATTATAGGTAACGGAAAGCACTTTTGCATAAGTAGACAGCATGTAGGAACTTAAATAATAGAACTGCTTCGACTGCAAATGTGTTTCGGGAATTTCATCAATTTTTCTTGGATTGTGTTGAACTATCTGCATTTTTACTTGTGGTTTTCTGATACAGAAGTGCTATAATAACCAGGTGATGGGGCCTTATGCCATAAGTAAGAGACTAGACCCACCTCTTCTGTGGATAATCAACTCCCCAACCGAGGAACAGCTGTTGTCTTCCTGAGGAACTTCATCACTCCACACGCGCTCCCCTCCAAAGAGTACATCCTTCTGGGAGACCTCAACTTTCACCTTGAAAAGAACAACGACCGCAACACCACCACCCTCCTGGACAACCTCGCCAACTTCGGACTTAAACAACTGGTCACCTCCCCCACCCACATCGCAGGTCACACACTCGACCCCATCTTCACCTCTAGCAATCATGTCTCCTTCAGCCACACTACGGATCTCCTCTGGACTGACCACGGCTGCGTTCACTTCACCTACAACAAGCCGAAACCCACCAACCACCTCCAAACAACTCTGCAAAGAAACTGGAACAAAATCACCATCGACCAGATCTCCTCATCGCTCCTTCTAAACACCCCAGCCCACTCTTCTAACCCAGACCAAGCCGCCGCCAACTTCACCCTATGGTTATCCAACACCGCCGACACCTTAGCACCACTGAAAAATCGTCAAAGCAAACCTGGCAGCAAGAAGGCCTCATGGTTCAACGATGATCTTAAGAAGTCCAAGAAACTCTGCCGCTCCCTCGAAAAGGCCTGGAAAAAAGACCCAACCACTAGCACCAAGGACGCCTTCAAAAACGCCACCCGCACACACCACCAACTAATCCGAAAGGCCAAGAAAACAGCACTCAAGGATCGACTTGACAACAACGCCCACAACAGCAAGGAACTTTTCAACATCGTCAAGGAATTTACCAATCCCTCGGCCAACTCCAACGACATCACCCCCTCTCAAGCCCTCTGCGACTCCCTAGCCTCATTCTTCCACAACAAAATTGCAGACATCCACAACAGCTTCGACAACCAACCCGGAGACCAACCCACCCAACCATATGCTGAACATTCTCCCCCCTTGAACACCCTTAACGACTGGAACCCAATCTCCACTAAGGACACCATCCGCCTGATGAACTCCATCCACTCAGGATCCCCCACAGACCCATGTCCTCACCACATCTTCAACAAAGCAGACTCCGTCATAGCACCGAACCTCCGAGACGTCATCAACTGCTCCTTCAACTCCGCCACCTTCCCGGAAAGCTGGAAACACGCTGAACTCACCGCCCTCCTGAAAAAACCCACAGCGGACCCCACCGAACTCAAAAATTACCGCCCCATTTCGCTCCTTCCATTCCCGGCCAAAGTAATCGAGAAAGCTGTCAACAACCAGCTCGCCGCTTTCCTCGAAGCCAACAAATCCCTCGACTCCTCACAATCTGGCTTCCGAGCAAAACACAGCACTGAGACCGCCCTCATCGCAGCAACAGACGACATTCGAACTCTACTGGACAATGGAGACACAGTCGCCCTCATCCTCCTAGACCTCTCTGCAGCCTTCGACACAGTCTGCCACAGCACCCTTCTACAACGCCTCAGAAACATCGGAATACAAGGAAAAGCACTTGAATGGATCACCTCGTTCCTCACCGGAAGAACCCAGAGAGTCCGCCTTCCACCATTCAAGTCCGAGGCCACTGAAGTCATCTGTGGCGTACCACAAGGATCCTCACTCAGTCCCACCCTCTTCAACGTATACATGAGCCCCCTCGCGGCCATCGCCCGCCAACACAACCTCAACATCATCTCTTACGCGGATGACACTCAACTGATCCTTTCTCTCACCAAGGACCCCAACACCGCCAAAACTAACCTACACGAAGGAATGAAAGAAGTTGCCGAATGGATGAAACACAGCCGTCTGAAACTGAACTCAGATAAAACAGAAGTCCTCATCTTAGGTACATCCCCCTCTGCATGGGACGACTCCTGGTGGCCGGAAGCCCTTGGAAAAGCACCCATCCCGACAGACCACGCACGGAACCTAGGCGTTATCCTGGATTCTGCACTTTCAATGAACAGACAAGTCAGCGCCGTATCCTCATCCTGCTTCAACATTCTCCGCATGCTCAAAAAAACTTTTCGCTGGATCCCCACCGAAACGAGAAAAACAGTCACCCATGCTCTGGTCACGAGCCGACTGGACTACGGAAACACCCTCTACGCAGGTACTACCGCTAAACTCCAGAAGAAACTCCAACGAATCCAAAACGCCTCAGCCAGGATCATATTAGACATCCCGCGCAACGAACACATCTCTGGTCACCTGAAAGACCTCCACTGGCTACCCGTCAATAAGAAGATCACTTTCCAACTGCTAACCCACGCACACAAATCACTCTACGACATCGGACCAGAATGCCTCAACTCACGACTGTCCTTCTACACCCCCTCCCGCCAACTACGTTCTTCCAGCCAAGCCCTCGCCACTGTACCTCGCATCAACAAGACCACCATGGGAGGCAGATCCTTCTCATACCTGGCTGCTAAAACATGGAACTCACTCCCCACTTACCTTCGCCTTACCCAGAACCACCTATCATTCAGAAAGCAACTTAAAACGTGGATATTTGACAAGTAATCCTCCTCCCCTCCCTAAGCGCCTTGAGACCCTCTGGGTATGTAGTGCGCTATATAAATTCTTTGACTTGACTTGACTTGACTTGACTAGATTTAGTGCTAGCTGTAGAATCTTTCAGCCTGTCCTCTTCATTTATTGGTCTTTTGTTGTCATTCACATTTTCTTCCACCCACTATAATAACAGAAGGGGATAATAGGTCAGTGCCCTTCAACTATCGGCTTTCATTTCAGTGAGCAATGACATTCAGCTCTTTCACAAACTACACATCCAAATACAAAGTAGTTCTATTCATTGCCAGATACTACTGCAACAATTTGTGTATTTTTGAGTCAAAAAAGAATTTAGATTTTAGTCAAAATGTTCTTTTTTTAAACTAGTGAGATCTGACAGCTTCACCAACAATAAAGTTTTATAAAAATCATGATAATACAAAACAAGCATTTACAAAGGCATAGGCTTGCAGACAAAGCAGACCTACTGGCGTTGCCATTGCTTGCTTCCACAATGGATCTTCATTTTAAGAGGCAAATACCTTTATGCAGCAAAGCGTTGATGAAATTAGCAAATGCACAGCTGTAACCACACAATTGTCTAAAACAATAAATCCTATTTGAACATTCGGTTAATGGTTGTAGTGTTGTACACTTACCAACTTTCAGGCCAACAGAACAGCCCTTGGCTCAATTGTTTTTTTATTAATAAAGGAGGTCAATGAATCCAGTGGTGCTAGTATGAGTATTACCATTTCTTTTGGTTGAATCTTTAATTGACCCTGATTCAAATTGCAAAAAGCATTCAGAAATCTTCACCTGCATGTCTCCGAACAAGCAAGTGTGCAGATTTTCAAACTGTTGGATTCCCAAAGGTTTTCCACAGTATTGTTAGAAATGTGTGACAGTCACAATTTTACAAATGTTCTCTTGGAAATCTTATGTGGATTCACTTTTACATTCATGTGGAGATATTTTTCATGTGCAATTGAACATAGTTCACAGTGCCAAATAGGGACATGCAATGACCTTTTTGCCGTGTCACTTTTTCCTTTATTTTTTTTTCTCTGTAGAAAAAAATATCTTCATGTAAAAACCCCTTGAGTGACAACCCCAGCAATCTTGGTGATTTTTCACACCCTTTCCCACTCTACAAAAGCCTGCCCTTGACAGGAGTAAATATCGGAATAGGTCAGAAAAAAGTTTGTGAATATCCATATATGATGTTTCCACATTTTCTAGGGAATTCTTACCTGAAACATCCAGCGAGTGAAAAATAATTTACTTATGCTCAATATTACACCACTGAGCTGTAATATCTCACATAGGTAAATAGTTTACTGGTGCAAGCTCTCTCTTTTAGATATATTGTATTCGTAAATCGATCCATTTACATGCATATTTTTGACTTGAACAAGCAAATTGCCCTGAGAATCATGTCCTATTTGTCAGTATTTGTAATTTAAGTTGCCGCATACTGTCACTGTATTGTCCTATTCATCCCCATTCACCTTCAGGACTGATCTATATAACCATTAAGCCACTTGTTACTATTTTATGGCCCTGATTATGAGTATTGTTAGGATTTATTGCACATGATAAATAATGATACCATGGGATACGTTAGTTATTGACTGCGATAAATACCACCTATTACGAGTTGTTGGGGGTTAACATGCATATTTTTGTTGTAAAGTACAAAAATCTGCATTGTACGGACATTACCGTATGGTTTTCCCCCTTTAAATTTCAGCAGGTTTGACCTAATTATCGAGTGCGTTAAATACCTACCAACTCATAATTCCAACCCGTGTATAATCCATGCTTTACGCATGGTTCACAATTAACACCTTGGCTGCTAGGGGTTTTCCCGCTGTGCGCTGCTTCTTGTCATATCCCATTGTTCATGACAAAGCCAGCTCGTCATAAGCGCAGGGCAGGTAACACTCATGACGAGCTGGCTTTGTCATCAGCGCTGAAGGGGTTAACCACTCAACTCATAATCAGGCCCGTAGTCTTTCTGTTATGCTATGACATTGCTGTGGTGCACGTCTGCTATCAGCATGACCTCATCACAAAATATGTTATCCATGATTATGAGATTTTTATTGGAGTCCGGAGTCTGAGTCATCCTGTGATGGTATGTTTTATGTAGGGGTGGATGATAAATTCCATTCCACCTGCAGAGTTTGCAGAGTTTTGGATACTCTGCGTTACACATGTAACGCGGAGTTCCAGCCAAATTTCGCCAACTGCCTTGTGGCATAGCTTTTTCTCGCACACCGCTCGACAATGATAAGGTGGCGGGCACGAGTGAGAATTGGCATCATCTAGTGTTATTTTTGGGCACTTGGGCGATAGCGACCATTCACGTTGAGAAAACTGCACTTGAACAAAAAGTCTACTTGAGCAGCAGCAAAACCAACTCGGAGAGAAGCCCCCTCTGACACGCTGGGTGTTGCTATTCATGCTGATTTTTTCAATGCGGAACAAGCTCCTCATGCTAAAAATCAGCACAAGTAAGATGACTTGCTGATTTCTGCCCGCTCACAGAACTCTGCGGAATCTCAGGGAGTTTTTCATGTAAATCCGCAGAATTCAGCATAGTGAAACTCTGTGAGTTCCGCCCACCCCTAGTTTTATGTACAGTGTACAGTCTGGATCTCAGACTAGAGAGTGTAACTTGCATTGTGTGAGAGAAGAAGCTGTATTCAAAAGAACAATGATAATCTTTGTTAATGCTTGCTGACTAAATGCCAGTGTCTTATTTATTGGGATGTGAATGAATGAATGTAAATTTGCTAGTGAAAAATGTTGGCCAGACAGCTTTTCCCGTTCTTTATGCAGTCATTAGATATGTGACAGGGAGGTAGGTGACATGCTCTGAGTGAGAGTGGTGTTGCAGTCTGTGTGACCTAGGTGTTCTATGTTGCATCCACTTTGGATATTCTGACTATGGAGTAGTTTGCATGTGTGCAGGGCACAAATCAAGGGTAGATGTGGGTAGACGGCTTCTAGCCACTTTTTTCAAAGGTGGACGCTGTCTACCCTGCCAAGAGGTTGGGCCCCACAGAAATAGGCTAAGCTTGTCCCTGTGTCATTTTTAGACACCGCAGTACATTCAGCAGCACCTGCAGGTTGTCTGCTTTTGTTAAGAGCAGCACCGTTCAGGCAGGGAGGAGGCCTATCAGAGTTCAACTGGACCCATAACAAGGGCAGACGTTAGTGTGTTGGTCTGTCCCTATACTTACACAAATGACAATTTTGTTTTATTTATTTTATAGTGCTGTAGCGCTACTCATCCAATTTCAGATTACATCACACATACATATTATACATTGACAATAATCATATGCGCAGGGCCGGCTCTAGGCTCATGGTGGCCCTGGGCAGGGAGCGTAGGTAGGGGGCCCGGAAGTGGGGGTCCAGGTGGGGCGGAGCGCGCAGGCCAGTAAAGAGGTGAGGGGGTCAGTGAGTTTAGAAGTGGAACAGAGCCGGAGGCCGCCAAATCCCTGCCAGGGGCTACCACCCAAATATGTATCCATCCTCAGAGGATTAATATATTAAGGATATATATTGGCATGGTGGCCCCTGGGGTTTGGTGGCCCTGTGCAGGTGCACAGCTTGCACATGCCTAGAGCCGGCCCTGATATGCGTGCAAATCAATGTACAGGACTAGTTACATAAGAAAGTGAGGGGTGCAAGATGAAATAGCCACGTGTCCTTCATAGCGCAATGTGCTATAATAGACGGTTTACAATTTATGAACTGCAACTAACAGATCTGTGTTAAAAGTAGTAACCCACTTACCTATTTGCATAACATAAAAATGTGTCATCTGCATGTTACATAATGTCCTTTGCAGGCAACATATTAACACGCTGTGCTACTTTGATTGAAAACTGGGACTAGAAAAAACACAGATCTCTCTAGCAATACCTTAACCTCCAGAATTATTTTGCCAATATTATTATTCCGAGATTTACTGGGCACACAAAGATTTCTGCAGCAGGTGTCTTAAACCCATAAGATATTTTAAGATGTAGACTTTGCAAGCGGAACAGATTTATGACCATGTTTCTCCTTTTTCCCCAATGTTGTCGTTGCAGGGTTTTAAAAAATAAATGTCCAAGTTGATGCCCAGATTTTGCATCAGGGTTGCTTCACCTTTTTGGCACAACCACAGCGCAAAATCTCATATTAAATATTGTAATGCACTCAATTGTACCCATGATAGACCTGCTGTACATATTTGTGAGGTCTTAAGATCTGAATTCACTTCTTGTGATATCACTTCCTGTGAGCTCATGGATTGTAATGCCACAAGCGATTGTGTGCTGTGATTTCACGCACTGTGATGTTTTGGGTCTTGATGTCATTTGAATACTGCCAAATTGGTTAGACCCCCACCACTTCTTTTTTTAGGACTTGTGCCCTGTGTGTGCGCGTGTACGTATATATTACTCTTTTGAAAAAAAAGACCTCCTGTTTCAGCGGACATCTTTTATTTATGTTTAATCTTGAACCACTAGAATTAAAGAACACTCCTACGGAATCCTGCGTGTGAACTATTTTAATTTGCAGCAGCAAATGTAAAGTCCCTCATCTGACCTTTGACACATTTAGGTTGAGCAAAACTGTTCAAACCTCTAGAACTAGTCATGATATCACCTCAAACGAAAGTTCTGCGAAAGCTAAACAATGCCAAATGGATTTTCTTGACATGAAAAGCCAAATGTATTTCATCTCTTTCATCTTCGCCTTCCCATTTCCTCAGAGTACGACCTTGGTCAAACATCTATTAAAGTTAGCTTTTGATCTCAAGCCACTATTTCTGAAAAGAAAGTCAATCTGTAAAATGGCCGCCGACTGACAATCCCACGATTGTTTGGTAATGTTGCCGCCGCCTGTGAGTCAATAGGATTCCCTGCTCTTTGTGATCGAACACTGCTTATAATGGGACAATCATTTTTGTGTCACAGACCACAATCAAAGGAAGCATTCTTCAGAGGCTGCTAAGTGGAAAAAAATCCCTCAGGTCACTGGAAACTTGTTAACTGGTCAATCTGATGCCCTTTTTTTCCTTTGATGGAAATTACTCATAATTTGATAACAGGTAACATGGTCATTTGTAATGCAATTTTCTTTTCAAGAAGAAAAGTCGAGTAGTTATTAAGGCGACCGAGGACGGATTAATTTCAAGCTCAAGAAGAAGAGGGTGGTCTAGAAGAAAAAATTGAAACAATTCCTGAAGTAGTATCAGGTGTAACATTTGAACAGAATGCAGCCTCTGTTGGAATTGTGGCCGAGGTGATCATTACAACAACTTCCTCCTGTCGGTAGGAATAAATATCAATAATTCCTGGGGTGTAGTAGCTTTTATGCAACGCTTTGCTATAACATAGTTCAGTAACCTCGATTCTGAGAGCGTCACCACAAACCATTTGATTGGCGCTATGGCAGGGCATTATTGGTGGATAAAAGTAGTGCTTACTGCAAGCATTTTACCACCCTATAATGAAAGCAGATTTTAGGTGGAAATGATAGACCATATGTGTACCTCATTAAGCAGGTAGACTGCAAAAGAGGTACAGCAATGCTACAGCACAACACAATATTACACACCACAATTGCAGTAATACAGCACGTCAATGCAAGACAAGATAACAACAGAACAGTGCAAAACAAACAAAGAACAAATGAACAACACAGCAATAAAATCCAACACAAAAAATGCAACACAATTTTGTTGTGTTGTTATTTAACACTGTGTCGTTATTGTGTTGAGCTCTGTAATTGCTTTCTACAAATGGTACTACATTTCCAGGAATAACCTCAGCTTTCCCTTACATTTCCAGTGACAAACAATTATTTATTACTGTCATAGCTGGTGACATGCCACTTCTCCAACTCAACAACTTTTTAAAGACCAGTCGGCACAAAATTGTGGCTGAAACCATGCTTTACAATAATGCGCTTTCAGGGCTCACATTATGTGATCCATTCTAGATACTCTAAAACACAGTGGAAGGATGTACCTCCAAATACTTGTGTTATGCTAAGGGGGTCATTAGGATGGTGGGCGGACTTTGCCCGCCCGCCATCCTCCTGGGGATTTGGACCGCCCGCCAAAGCCCAACAGCCCATCGTAATATGGCTGGCGGTGTCTAATAGACACCGCCACCATATAAAACCTTTTCCGCCCCGGCCGCAAGGGGACCGGGGTGGAAAAGCGGCGGACGGTGTTTCCGTCCGCCGCGGTCCCCCCGCCATAGTAATATGGTGGGGGAAATGGGTGGCGGGCGGGCAAGGATTTCTGGCAGATCGCCACCGCCCACATGGCGGTGGTGATCCCTAGATCCAACCACATTCCAGAGCTCTCTTCTCCCGTCATCAAAACCCTCGAAATTGTACACTGGTTGCAGTGATTGCCAATCTCCATTCTCCATTTTTTAGGACCAGCCTGGGCAGCACATGCACTGGTCAGTGAAGCATGCTGTATTGGTGTATGCACTTGAAGCCCCACCCACTCTCTGCCCATATTTGTCATTGGCTTGTGTCATTGCCCTTCGTAAATGCTGGCTTTTGATTTGTTAATAGGCTTGTTAGTCCCTCCTTAGTACCGCCTTGTCTTCATTTGTAACCTACCATGAGGACTGTCCCTTTTACTTTGGTTGTTACATGGTACCTCTTTTTTACTCTGTAAGCACTACTTTTTTTTATGAGTTTTTCCTACTGCAGGCACAAAATGCTTTCCTGCTACATTCAGCCCACCATGCACGGTTTCATGGGGAGCTTTTACAGAAAAAGCATTTTTTTGTCAACTTGATATGCAAATGCTTTTTTGGGTAAAAGCACCCATAAGCGCATTCACTTTAATAGCCGCAGCGGACCTTTTTTTGAGATAAGGCTTTTCTAAAGAAAGCGGCATGGCCTTTATTAATGTGACACCCAGCATGGGGAGCTTGTAAACAACAGGCATGTGCAATGAAATAGGTATCACATTTAATAAACCTTTACCTATTGGTAGGGTAAATGACAATGCCTTTCATTATTACAGGTTTTTTAACACATAAATAAAATGCAGTTTTTTTTAATACATAAATAAAAGGGATTGTCATTTACAATGTCAATAGCTCCAAATCTCGTAGTTACGAGACCTATTGCATTGCAAATGCTTGTTATATGATTGTTACAGACGCATTGCCACGTTTCTTCCGCTTTCTGATTTCCTTTGCTACTGCATCCACCATTCCAGGGCCACTGTTGCTCAGTATCAATGAAGAGTATTCAGCGACCCTTGTAAATCAGAATATTGCTAACAAAAACATCATCTCAAATAAATATTTTGCATAGATGTTATTTACAAAAATATCACCCCATTGGGGTTGATTTTCTCCTATTAACTACAGCTTGGTAATATTTTTGTTAAAGATATTTTAGAACACAATATTTTTGTCAGAGGATATTTAAGCCACTACCCAGTAGTATCAGTTAAACCGAGGCCCTTCCTTTAGTAAGTTTACTTGTGTATATATAACACCAGAGCGCATTTCAACATTGAGCTGCATTTCAGGAATGGATTACAACTTCACAAGTCAAACAGCAGAGAGGTGATTTTACTAGGAGCCACTCTGCAATGTCTGAGTTGAGAGGTGTCTGTATGTTCTGGGCTAGCTGAGGCCTTTTCTGATAATCTGGGAGTCACTCATGCTTTTTCACCCAGATTACTCAGAAATATCCCATGGCTATCTCACAAGTCCCGCCACTGGGATTCACTGCTACTATTAAGAGCATTGTATCACTACATCATTGGTAATAACAGAATTGTCTCCTTGAAATGTATTGTAACCAGTACTTAATTTGAGCCAGTGGTTTCCGGTGCACAGCACAGGCACTTAAGTGGCAACCCCAGCATTTTTGACAATCTGCCACATGGTGGCATTGTGTGTCTAATTCAGAGATGAGCACCACAACAGTTTATTAATTCCATATTCATTAAAAGTGACAAATACCTGCTGCTTATGCCATTCTTATAGCTTTGGAGGTCTTGAATGGTCTCAATTGTTGGACTTGTGGGAAAGTGATGGTTTGTAGTTTTGTTGGTACTGCCATTCTCAATGCTGGCTGTGGCAATGTGTGAGTACGCTACAGTGACATCTTGACACAGGCGGCCCTGGCACTTATTTTTAAGCAGTGAAGCCTAAACTAACATGGTTTTTTATTAATTGATACTTTCTGTTTTCTGAAATGGACTTGGTTCTAAAACAAAATGTAAATTAAAATTAACTGGTAAATGGGGCCTGTTTTTGGTCAATTTAGGTACTTTGAACCTACAAATACTGTTCAACTGTCGTCTAAAGAGGGTACAGCTTCATTGAGACTACGGTTGCAGAACATCCTAAGACCTGTACGGTTTCACTTACCTGTGTCTGCACACTGTTTGGATTCAATGTCCCTTGTCAGATTATTTGAACCACCAATTGACTTGTGTAGTTCTTACTTAGTGGAGATGGCACTGGTTGGTGGACACCAGCAGGAACATTGTGGGGGCTAAGACCTATTTTTCAGCATCAGACTTTGGCACAAATCAGGATAGAGAAAGACAGAAAATGGAGAAACAAGGAGCCATGGTAAGATAGCACGACAGTGAGAATGGTTTAAAGTAGGAATCAAAAAGAACCTGCAAGAATGGGATAAAGGGACGAGAAGTTCTCTATGGCAGAAGAAAAAGGCTTGAGGTGGGATTAAGACTACGCCGCCTTGGTATTTGGTATCCTTGTCTTTTGGCAATGCCAGTGGTGAACCTCTAATAAAAACTTTGGGCCAACAAATGAAGCACTGTCGTTATCCGAGAGAAGATTTCTTTCAAAATTGTGGACGAGGTAACTGAGCAGCCACTAAAGTCCACATCACAGTGAGCTACTTCTATTGGCCCATATGACCACTCATTGAAAAATGTATGCTATCATTTTGATGCCCACTCGAGTACATATATCCATTCCGCATTACCACAGATCAATTAATGATGAATCATGTAGGAATCATACAACAGACTTAACATTGTAAAAAAAATCAATAATGGGTCAAGAATAGCCCGAGTGTTACATCACCAGTGGATTTAGGGACAACGAGGAAGAAGGAGGAAATTGCAAAGGCCTTCAACTGTAAAACGTCTAAAACATCTCTATCACAAATCGGAAAGCATATTCGGAATCTGGGCAACCTGTGAACATTCTAACTTCTTCCAAAGGGAAAGAAAGTTGTTTTTAGCGTTTAGAGGATAAAAAATGAGTGTCAAGATTTGCTGTGAAATTTTAATTAAATGCAAACTGCATTGTATAATGCAGCAGTGATGAAAGTACTTCCAAAAGTGTCAGGTAATCATTATGTGTTATTAGCATCCTGGATGGAATAGAAAGCTGACATTGGCTCAGCCTATCACAATGCTGGCATTATCCATTAGCATGCATTCTAAGTTCAGTGATTGACTGAGGACATTTCTAGGTGAGGTTCTGAGAGAGTCTGAAGCTGGGACATGAAGCTGAATGGAGCAGTTTAGATGCACGTCAAGACTGTGGCCCTCATTACAGTCTTCTTTATAATTGCGAATTGGGTGGAAATAGGTATTTCCGCCTGCATCCGAATTACAAGTTCTGCATTTAAAAATGCACTGCCATTCTTCTTTCCCTTTACAGTCTTGAGCATGTTGCTGATATTCGTGCATGGATAAAGGCCCTGTAAGAAGGAAAAGCCGGGAAACATCTGTGAGGGTCATTGTGAGGGTCATTGAGAGGGGCCAAACTGGAAGGTCAAAACTAGGACTTTCCAGGGAATTTGGCCCATAGAAAATTCTGATTCCTATAATGTCGGTTCTCCCAAAAAACCGAAATCTGAGATGATTTTTCCAACAGTCTCCTATTGGGAGCTTCTTCGTGTGTGAGATTACCAGGTGTGTAAGAGCTGTTATGTGGCCTTTTTCCAATGGGCACTTAACAGTAGCTAACGCCCTCTGCAGAGGGCATTAATGCTTAATTGTCAAACTGACAATTCCAACAGACTATTTACCTGTCCAGTAATTAAATGAGCTCGAAGAACCTAAAAACTTTTTCTTGAAAAACTAGAAATTCCAGCATAGATAGATCAATAAATAGCACAGATTTAAAAAAAAATATTTAATGTTCTGTCATCATTACAGTCTATCACAGTCTTGGGGGCGTATTTGGAGTTTGGTCAATGCCAGATATACAGCCTGATTCATGTACGGGCCGTTTTGCGAGGCTCAAATAGCGAATCATAAGGAATCGCTATTTGAGACTCGCAAAACGGCATTCATGTAGGAATTGCTACTTAAATAGCGATTCCTACATGTTCTTTATTTGCGAGTAGCAATTTGCTACTCGCAAATACTCCCCATTCATTCCTATGGGCCAAGAGGCCCATTGGAATGAATGGGGATTTGCGAGTAGCAATTTGCTACTCGCAACTGAGATAGCGATTTTAAGGGTGACAGGGGTGTCCAAAGGACGCCCTGTAGCACCCCTAAAATGCACTTTTGGACAGGTGTTGCGCACACACATGTCCAAAGGACATGTGTGTGTGCTACATGCAACTTTGAAAAATGCTTTTAAAAGCATTTTTCGGAGTTTTTGCTATTTACCGACAGGTCTGACCTGTCGGTAAATAGCGGCCCCAAAAGTCCAAAATCGCTATTTTGTTGTGTGTCATGAATAGCATTTAAGGAATCTCTATTAGAGATTCCTTAAATGCCATTCCACGCAAATATGCGAATTCTTAAATAGCGATTTTTGCATTTGGTATCATGAATACCAAATGCAAAAATTGCGCTCGCAAAGGGCCAGATTCTGAGAATCTGGCCCTTTGCGAGTGCAATTTAGCTACATGAATCAGGCTGATACTGTCTACCCTACTTAGAGCGCATTGAGACCCTTTGAACTCTAAATAAAGTGTAAGGACATCCTCTGTTTTTGGTGGATGTCCCAGTTCATCAAATTCTAAATGAGGCGCTTTGTCTTGTGCAATAAGTAGAGGTCTATTGCAAAATGTATTATGCTTTAATTAACTTTATAATGCTGTAAATTTTATCTGCAACAAAGTGCTGTTTTTAATGGGCAGCAGTGCTTTCAAACGTTACAGCCAATATAGTCCAGAAGACATTTGATCTAGTCACTGTCCAAAGGCTGATAGAAAAGTGAAAGAGTTCTGAAACACATGGAGGAGGAATGTAAAAGCAATAACTGATTCTGGCATACCAGTTGGTTCCTAGTGTACCCTAATGTCCTCTCATCTGGCAGACTGAGTCGCAGTAGAGGCCACATGATGCCATCTGGATGTCCTGGGGAATGGTGGCTGGGGAGGGTTTTCCAGGCTGCTTTCGCACCCGAAGGAATGTCCGTGGGATGTGTAACCTCCAGGAAGATTCCATCAGAATCAAATCCATTTGGTTTGGGTGCGAATCAATATTCATTTGGTAGTTGGGTATTCTTGTCACTTTGTGCTCATTGATTTGCGGAATATTTTGCAGATTTTTTTATTCCTGAGGTCAAATTCACTGAGTTGGTTTTCATTGCACCCAGGGTCGGTCATAAGCTGGGGCAAAGGTCAGCCACATCATAGTGGACTTGAATCATTGTAGTATTCTATTAGGCACCTTTGCCCTATTCGTTAGAATACTCAAAATCTGCTGAGTTTTATTGTATCCCGAGGAATTTTGAAGATGCACATTTCTCCACTGTGGCCATGCGGCAAATAATGTTCTTATAGGCATTTTCACATAGCAATCTAAAAAATTAATGTGAAAAGAATTTGCGTGGGTGCATTTGGCAACCTCAACAGTAATAGCGTAGAGTCGTAAGACATATGTCAGTGTTTGCTAAAAATTGCCATGTTTCATGTATGAAGACCACTAACTTTTCAAACTTGTATGAGAAACCTTTAAATCATATGCTCCTGATCTGGAAAAATATGAATAATAACTAGCTCGTGATGTGACTAAAAGCTAACAGCTCGTGCCCCTGAGCTGCTTGCTACATGTCTGGAAAAAGCATCCATTATAATCTTCCTAACACTGGGAGTAACCAGTGTTTACACATGACTGTGCGCCATACATGGATGGAACTGATTGCTCAAACTGGCACGACAAACTGGTTAAGATGCACGCCTGTACACTAGAATAACATGAATAACCCTATCACCATTTGTGATTGGTGACTACACTTTGGGTCTGGTGCCTGATCCACATAGGGCCTCCACACTCCGTGCGAGTTCTCTGTGATGAGAAATCTCATTGCAGATGTTCCGCCCAGAGTGTGGAGACTCCTCCCACGACTGTGAGGCTTCCGCTCGAGTGTCGAGACTCACTCAAGACGGTGCAGCTTCTGCCATGAGTACAGAGGCCATTTGTGAATCAGGCCCTAGGTATTCATGCGTAGTGTGCTACTCCTGACGAAGGCATATCCGCACCTCATGACGGGTAGTAAGCTCTATCTAAACGTCAGTACAGTACAATAGATGCTATGTGTATGATACTGAACTTTTTGCGTTCTTCTTGCACTGTGCTTCTGGGACACTTCGAAGACAACAATATGGTATGAAATACTGAAAACAAAACATTCTAATGATGATGTTTATTTTCTTCTCGCACAATACCCTAGGAGCAAACACCAGGTCCTGTTGTAAGACAGTCCACAGATGCCACTGTCCTCACTGTGAAAAGGCAGAGCCAGGCACTTTAACCTGAAACTGTGCTGTCACCATAATCTGAAACTGAGGCTCAAGTGAAGGTCAGAATCATGAATTCATCCCCAGCTCTAGTAATGCCTTTAGGATCTAAGATTACTGTCAAGCGGATCCCATGCCGTAGTTTTAAAAATAGTAGAACATCGCATGAAAATTATACATTCTCATGAGAAAGAACAAAACAGGAACAGGGGAAAATACAAAAGTGCCATTTCTTTGTCCACATCAGGAGTTAGATGACATGCATTGCATCAATGCTGAGCAATTTTGTGCTGGCTTAGGAAGAATTCTGCACTGGTATATGCACTAAAGAATGAGTGCAAAATAAAATGTTATCAGTGCAAGAGCTTCACTAACACTAATAGGATATTAAAATTCACACTGGTTTGTCAGTCCAAATGTAATGGCAAAGTTTTCCGTTCACCAAGGAGTGCAAAGTGTGTTGTCCACCCTATTGGCATTTACCTATTCAAGTAGCAGCTGCCGTGAAAAAAAATGTGGTGGGGGGTAGTGCAGGGGGACAAAACTAACAAAAAAATGGAAAAGCACTTACCTGCTGGCTTTCGCCTCAGTCCTCTTCTGCTCCTCTTTATTCCTGGGCAGCTCCCAGACACCCTACACCAATCCAGATGCTGCTCTCATGCTAGTAATACCATGAACGAGAGCAGCACCATGATTGGTCTGAACAGCCTGGTTTGCCGCTCTGTCAGGGCCTGTGCCTGTCTCCACCAGGCTGTGTCTGTCACCACCCGGCTCTATATATATATATATATATATATATATATATATATATATATATATATATATATATATATATAGCACTGATTAAATTAAATTTTCTCTACTCTTAATAATTTGTCTTATAAACAGATGTATTTAAACATATATTTGAAAATCTTTTTTTCAATCTATATATGAACCTCAAAAATATATCCTCAAACAGCCTTGCTGCCCAACCCATCCCCATTGTTTTAATCTTATTTATTTAGTCTTTGCACAGTTGAAACACATTAGTTTGCACAGCACAAATCATTTTTTTTGCACAGGGTTTAAAGTTTTAACAACTTTGGCTAATTGCTAACGGAATCAGAGATCGTAGGGTGGTCACTGTTAGGTTCAACGAAGCCATCACTCCATTCATTACCAGTACTTATTTAAGGATACTGTTATGCATTGAAGCATGGGTTTAGGTATTAAAACCAAGATTTTGATCAGCTAACAAACATGATTCATTTTAAATGGTATTTATTTAATGATGTATTTATATTTATATTTATATTTATATTTATATTTATATTTATATTTATATTTATATTTATATTTATGTATTTATATATTTATATATTTATGTGTTTATATATTTATACATCCATTCATATAGTCTGCTGTTTTGACAAAATGCATTCATGTGTATATTTAATTTTGATTATGGACTGTATCAACAACGATGAACATAGTAGGCTAATAATGTTGATGTCACCCGCCTTTGGTAGATCATGTGAATGTGGCTACCAACTTCATGTATTACTATATTCCGTTACTCTTTTTAAATTGCACTGGTCACTTTAAGAAAGCAATCACATGGTATAAAATTCAAAAAAAGAAAAAAGTGTAATGTGAAACTGTCATGGCTAACAGCGCGTAATGTGATCAAGTCCCCCGTGAGGGACGAAACACATCATGGCTGTTGCTTCATTTTGGGAATTTAAATAAAAGATAGCAACTGACAAAATTTGGTGGCGCTCTGTCTTTGTGCCTTCGAGCAACAGCCGAACGAGAAGGAGTATATATATATATATATATATCAAAATCCACAATCCTGAGGCGCCGAGGAAACCAAACGGACACAGCCAGGTACAGACCACAAACCAAGGATTTAGAAGAAATAGTGTGCTTTTATTCCATCAATGGGGATGGCGGCATGACGCGTTTCGTCCGGGAAACCCGGACTTGATCACATGACAAGACCCAGAGACATTAGTGGTTATATACTGATTTACAAACGGAACTCCTCCCACATTATAGATAGACATGGAAGAAATATCAATCACATTCTAAAAAGCAACTTTAAAAATTAAAGTGTAATAAAATTCAATGCATAAATGCATATAACTGCAACAACACGTTATTAATCTAGTAAACAACTACACTAAGTTCATCGTATAGAGGGCAAGTGCCCAAATAGTTTGCTACAAAATTTAAAGTGCATTTAATGACTGAATAAAAAATAGAATCCATGCTCATAGAGTCCGTTATTTTTACAGTATATTGATCTAAAAACCACTACTGAATTCAAAAGTGTAAGAAAAAAAGTGCAAAGTGCTAAATCACAATGTTTAAGGAACAAACATGATATAACAAGGAAAACCCTGGAGCAGAAAACTTGTGTTGATAAAGTGCAAAGTGGCAAAAAAGTGCAAAAGTCGGCAATGCATAAATTATATTGATTAAGGGGAGATACAGACGGTTAATCTCAATATCAATAGCAGCATAAATAGTAGGAAACCAAATCTCATAATGACACAGTTGGATAATATATACAAGTCGTATTTTTACAAAATTGATTAAATAGTCAGAGCAAATCTTAGTAAACCATCCTCAACATGAATAAATAGATTAAAACCATAAATAGTAAAAAATCCATTATAAGAAATCATGCATATGACAAATTTACAAAAAGTTTTTCAGGTCTTCTCCCATGTTTAGGCCATTAGGGATCTTGCTATTAAGCCTCAGAATATATTGGCTTTCTAATTGCCTGAGCCTTTTCTCTCTGTCACCACCCCTTTTGTTTGGGGGAACTGAATCAATAACAAAATATTGCAGGTCGTTGAGATTATTATTGTGTACCAGCTTGAAATGCCGTGCCACTGGATAATTGGAGTCAGAATTTACAATACCTGTAATTTCGTGCTACCTACATAATGCAAGTCGCACGTACATTTTAAAACATAGACCGCATGGTCCGTTTTACAAGTATATATGTTCTTAATAGGAATTACAGCATTAGTGAGACTCTCAACAAAATCGCTGGTGTTCACACCGAATTTACAGGCCCGGCATGAACTACATTTTCGAAAGCCTGCTTTGCTTTGTTAGAATACCAGTTAGGTTTGACAATGGTTTCAGGGCTAGTTTTAACCAGAGCATCCCTCATAGAGGGTGCTCTTCCAAAAGTAATGTTAGGCATATCTTCTAACATAGGGCCCACCACAATATCTGTTTTTAAGATGGGCCAATTAGATTTAATAATTTGCCTCATCTTTTTATGTTGGTTATTAAAAGTGGTGATTAGGCGAATAGAAGTTTTCTCTGATACAGAAACTTCCTCCTCAGGAATGGCTAAAGGAGGCTCTTCTATCATGGCCAATGATGTAGTTGATAAAGCCCTTTTCAGAGAGTTAGTGAGGTTAAAAATATTATAACCTCTACGCAAAAATCTTTGGTAAGACCCGTTTAGGCAATTCATGAGATCAATTTCATTGTTGCATATGCGCCTGATTCTTAAAAACTCCCCATAGGGGATGCTTTTAATAAGATGGTGTGGGTGGTTGCTCTGCGCATGTAAAATTGAATTTCCAGCCGTGGTTTTTCTATACATTCTAGTCATGATCTCATTATTCTTTATGTACACCTCTACATCTAAAAAGTTGACTTTTACATTGCTGATGTTGGCGCAGAATTCTAGGTTCAAAGAGTTGTTATTGATATTACTAACAAACTCTTCTGCTGATGTTTTACACCCCTGCCAAATTATAAAAACATCATCAATGAAACGCCACATTTTAACAATGCCAATTTCATCCTCATCCAAACAACTGCGGATCCCACCCAGGACGTGCCTCTCCCACCAGCCCACGTGTAAACACGCGTAGCTGGGGGAGAAGCACGCACCCATGGCAACACCACGCAGTTGTTGGTAGATCTCATTATTAAAAAGAAAATATATATATATATGTGTGTATATATATATATATATATATATATATATATATATATATATATATATATATATATATATATATATATGTATGTATATATGTATGTATATATATATATATATATATATATATATATATATATATATATATATATATATATATATATATATATATATATATATATATATATATATATATATATATATATAATCCAAACTCCTGAAGTTGAATATATATATATTTTCTCCCACATGAAGGCTCTAATCAAGATCAATTACCCAAGAGAGGTGGTACGTATGCCAGCAGAGCACCTGGCTGGTAAATTCCACAAATATCCCCACAAAAACGTAATCATGTACTCTCAAGACACAGCTGGCCTGGTTGTAATGTTCTGGAACATTTATTCCGCTTCTTCGCTACACGTTTCGGCTGACAACAGGTTGCTTTATGGTTATTGCTTCTCTTTAAGGAGCCATACTCTTGTCCTGTGTGCCACAGGCCTCCTAGTTACATATTCTTTTGAGGATTCATTGGAACCTTAGGAGAAGAGGCACAGATACATGGTGATATCAACATACCAAGCAGCAATAACCATAAAGCAATCAATGCTTAAATCTATGTAACACACCTTCAGTGAGGGTTCCATGAGATTATTGAATATGATGCAGTAGATTGCCATTGAGCAATGTGTTGTGTGAGTGAGCTACTATGATTCTGCTGTGAGTATGTGTTTTGGTAATTGTGTGATTGTTGCGCCTGAGTACCACCAATATTTATAATCATTTGTGAATATGTTTCTGTATTTATTGCAGTATTTATCAAATGTTTCTTAAATGTATTGTTGGTATTTTGATACATGAAAATGGGTTAAATAAATTTGAAATACATGCCCTACTTTCATGGCCTTATCTTTATTAGCTGTTTAGGGTCTTCTTGTCTTCCCCTTATGCACACGTTTTTTTGGTCTGGGGACAGGAATTTGTAGGTCCTCCGTTCTTTATCCTTGACGAATAGCGTGTCTTTAGATTATTTGCAGGCAGTGGGTTTTGTTCCTTTGATATTTGTAGTTTTCCCCTGTGCCCCTGCCTAAGTATCAGTTCAACGGCCCCCTTCTGTGTCATTGCTCAAACTTTTCATGGCCCCCACGTTGCTTGAACGAATGGCTATAGTACTTGAGAAAGTTATATGAATGGCCTTGACAGCAAGAGGTTGCATGCTCATTTTACCTTTGGGGAAGCTAGGGTCATGTGGCATAAAGGAGGAGCTTAGAGCGCTTTGTTCATTGCCAGCCTAAAATAAAATAGACAAGTGCAAGCAGCTAGAGCTCCAGGTCCAAGGCCTTATGGTTCTACCTTAAAGTCTCAGCTTTTGTAGGAGCTGTCTGGTATTTGATAGTTTGTCTTATTTCCAGAGTGTAGAGTGCCCAATCTCAATTCTACTTATTTAGGATTATTATGTACTGATATGTTTCCCAGGCAGGAAAAAATGGCAGCTAATGATAACAGACTGTGCGGCTCTCTTGGAACTTGACTGAAGGGCTATCTTTGTGGAATAAATATCACCAGTGGTAAATGACAGTGTTAAGAGTGTTCAGTACAATGGGTAGAATTGCATTATTGACCTTAGTGGATCGAACAGGAGGTAATTACTGCCAGAGCTAAAATTGCTGGTTTAGAGACCTGTCATTTTCTGTATTTCTGCCCTTAGGACTGGAATATTTTTTAACATTGATATTAAATGTTTTCCTGCGTCAGGGTATCCTCTTGTTCTCACCAGCAGTAAGTCATTCCAGCTCTTTCTTTGTCAGTGAGGTTATAAGTAGTACTATCAGTAGGATGCGGCATGTATTAATATCATAGGTGCTTCCATAGCATTACATGAGGGTGCGGCCTTGCTGGTGGTTTATTTCAATGGGATTTGATGCGGTTTGGCGCTCTGTATGATATTTACTATGTAGCTGCTTCACTCTGGCCATGCACGAATGCCCGGCAGTAGTGCTGCCCTTGTCAAATCCAGCGTGCTGGCAAGAGTGCCTTTCTGGTAAGTGCCATTTTGAATTGCCTGGGGCCCTCGCAGGCTGCACCATGTATGTACAAGATACCAGACATATTCGAAGAGAGTGTGTTCCACCAGTATGGAAGTCATTTTGAGTACGCCTACTAAAAAAATGACAGAAGAAAAATTGTTCTCAACTGCCCTAAATTGTGAGTGGCTCATCTGTGAGTCCAATGTTTCCTGGGCTGTGCTTGGCGTTCTGCGTAGTGCTTGCCAATCCCACACAGTGACCTATAAGCAAAGTTTCACTTGGCTGCAACTACCTCACCTTCCTAGAACCAACTCAACTTGCTGCTTCTAGTCATCCATCTGCTCCTCCGGCTTTAGCGACCCAACGGCTCCTGATTGACATCTCATAACTGAAGAAGACACCACGACGTGTCGAAACGCGTTGACTGACAGACCACAGCCTCATTAACATTAGATAGGATAAACATCAATGTTTCCTTTTCTGTTTTTATCTTACATGTTTTATTTATAAATAATATCTGTTTTACTGTATTAATTCATCATGTATACAAAACTCATTTGTGAAACTAATCTTTTTTAATTAAAACTAATTATTTTTTGATATCAAATTAATTGTTGTGTTATAGTTTGACTGTTTTTTGGTATATTATTATGTTTTGACATAGCTAGTGTTTTACTCACAAGACAGCCTGGGTTGATTTCTTCAAATTGACATCTCATAACAACCATCTTTGTATTACCCCAGATTACCTTTGCATTCTCTCTGGTAACCTTTGAGGTCTTTTGATCTTGTTCTGCAATTTTACTTTACAGTGTAGATTTAATATGATCATTGAATCCTATTTATAGCAGGCATATATCTAGCACATTTTAGTTATCTGTTTAATGACGTTCTGGCATATAGTAGCCTCATGAATACTGTTACCTTGAAACATTGTAGCAAAACTGAATTTAACTGCATAATAAATGCAAACTGTTGCAAAGTCATCATGTGCCATGTGCATCCCCTAACTTTTTGCTGTCTGGTACTAGTGGTAACTGACTGACTGACCCTGGGCTCTGCCTAACCAGGCCCAGGGCCAGTGCTTTGCTGAAAGACACACATTTAGATTACAGTGAAAACCCCTTCATACACTACAGTACACTATGGTATGGTGTACCCATGTGATTGGCATGACCTACCCTATGGCGCCCTAGTACATATTAGGGCAGGGGGATTGAAACTACCTCTCAGTCCCTAGTATAAATAGGACATGGCAGTTTAGAGGCTAGCAGACCTTTCTGCACTTGCATGTGTGCACTGCTGAAGCCTGAGGTATTTTTAAAAGTGGTTCTTTGTGGCAGGACTGCCTTTAAAAAGTAAATTGTGCCCAAACTCGACGTTTGTGTTTGGGGCACTTAACAATGGATAACCTACAATGTTATTGCATATTAGGAACCCCCCGGGTCTCCCCTACGTGTCCCAGGGGTGGGGGGGGGGGTCAGGTATTTATAACGTAGACCCTTATAAATTGAGTTTTATGTGCCCTGGGTTAAGTAAATTTTCACATTTCACTCCCCACATTGTGATAAAGTGCTTCCCAAATTCGACTTTAATGCTAGGAGCATTGTGGAGAGAGGATCTGCAATATTTTAACAGATTCAGAGCCCCTAAAGTCTCCCCGAGTTGTCCCATGGGGTGGGGGTCCTGTAGATATAAGCAAAGTACTATAAAATATGTTTTTATAAGCCCTAGTGCTGGCAAAATGGCCCAAGTCATTTTTCCCATTGCTAATCCCATGCCACATGGCAAGAAGATATTAAATAATAACTACTGATAGGAGAATGATAGAACTTCCATTCAAAGACTTCCCAGAATGGTAGTGATGAATCTAACAATATCATGTGGTTGAATTTCTCCTAAAATGTACAAACAAGAAGTTATAAGACTTTCTTGTTTGTAAGTCCAGATTCAGCCTTCCAGTGGTCTGTCCTGATTGGTCAGAGTTAAGTGGATTAGCCAGACTGCCTTGAAGAGGTGATAAAGAGCCCTCTGGGGTTAACCCGCTCTGCTGGGAGGGCTGTGTGCTGCTACACAGGAATGCCAGAACAGGGGGAAGAGTCGTAGACCATGGTCTTCAAAGAGAAGAGGACGGCCTCAGTGTCATTTAGAACTTCACTCTTTTGACTCAAAGCGAGAGCTAGGCTTATGGAAGGAATGCACAGATGCAGGGAGAGAGGCTATGGAAAGTAGCCATCCTAGGGGTATGTTTAGCCAGCTCTTACCTACCAGCTGGAAAAACAGCCATTATGACTTTGGAGGATTTGGTGCTCCCTGGGACAAAATAATGCCACACTCTACAGGATGTGGTCATATACTTGGGGTGTTGCCCTGCTCCAATTGGTCAGCAGTGACCTCCTGCTTGACCCAGAGAACTTGGAATAAGTATCTGAGTGGGGCAAAGTCTCTCAGATCTGCTGCTTGAAACATAAGAAAGGAAGATGTTGCCACGCTGGGAAGTTGGGGTGCAAAATTCTAAGGCCTGCCCTCTGAAGACTGCACCAGCTGAAACTACAGCCCTGTGGATTACCTTGCTGTAAAGGAACTAAAGAGTGGACTGCCTGCAAGCTACAGGTTAACAGAGCTCACCTGGAACATCACCACCAAGTATCCTCAACCTGGCGAACGACCAGTGGATTTGTAAGGGTTTTGTCCAAGTGGATTGTGGAAACTGAAGTCCTCAATTTTCAAGGACCATCTTGGAGCTTCCAGAACCTTGGAGTGAGTTTTAGACACTTTGGGACCCCTTGAGGAACTTCCGGAAGAACTTTCAGAAGTTTGGAGAACTTTGGAGCAACTTTGAAAAAAAGCTCCATAGGGGACAGACTCAACCTGGCCAGCCAAGCCGCCTGCCTTCTCACGTGAGCCATCCAAGCCATCCTGGTTCGTCCCGCTAAAAGCTCTGTAGGTCCGACTTCCAAAGTTTGACCGGGAGTAGAAGAAATCCGAGGCCGGCGAACCCTCACCCAATCCGGCCTGGTGAAGAGCATCGAGGGATCCCGCGAGAAAAAGCTCCAGAAAAGCTTCTAAGTCTGAAGGTAAAAACTGTGACCGGGACCTACCGTGAGTGGTAGCCGCTCAGGGCTCCATCGCGGTTGGCCTGAAACTTTGACTTTGAGCCGGTCTATCGTGACAAGATGTCCCAATAGGGTGCTATACGTTTCTAAGTGCTATAAAGTGATAAATATTTAAAAATCCATATCTCCTGTTCCCTACATTGGATTTTTGTCGTTTGGGTGTAATTTTAAAGATCAAAATATTTCCTATTTTTATAAATTGGTATTTGATTTTCATTATGTGTTGTGTCTTAATTGTTTACTCAATTGGTGTTTTTAAATGCTTTACATACCTGTATTTAAAGTTAAGCCTGTCTGCTCGCAGCCACATTACCAAGGGTTGAGCATGGGAATAATTTCTTCGACCTATTCTGAGCCCTATACTGTGTTTGTGGCTTTGTTGCCAGTGGCAGACCTACATTTGCCCCTACCTATAATCCACTTTCCAACACAAACGTTTCAGGAAAAATGGGACACTGGAACAGTGGAATTTTCTGTCTTCTTTTAACCATGTCCAATCAAAGCTAACCATACAATATTGTGAGACTCACTTTTCATGTATTTCAAGTTCTTCAAGTGTAAACTTCAGTTATTGCTTAGTTTTGGATCTGAGCAGTACATTGGCCATTAACATTCAAAAAGAGCTCTAACGCTAAACCCTATTTTAGCAGGAGCTGAGCCACCGACAATGGTTCTGTGACAGCATCCAAAAATAACGTCATTAAAGTGTAGCCAAGTTTTATAAAGATTTGAAGGACTCAAACCATTACCATGTGTGTGGAATTCCTGTGGGCGTTTATACATCTTTGATGATGCTGTACAAGGCGTTAAATATGCCTCGAGAAAGAGTTGCGAGGCCAAAACGATGGCGTGGGCTTTATGCAAATTTGATGATCCTTTAATGAGGCTTGTACGCATGAAATGTATTTAAGGGATAGTTAGATTACCCTTACATACTTCATAGACCATTGGACAGTTGATAACATATATATTACATGCATGTATCTCTTGTGAGGCACTGGGAAGAGTCACACCACAAGATGTTTCATCAATCTTACATTAGCAAATCACGCATGACCTGGGACGTTTGGGGTCACAAGGTTTGACACTTTGAGACCCAGATGTGGGGCCAGTGGATTAAAGTAGTCCAGCTGGGCTCAGCCTCCTCTTCCACTGTCTGCTATGAATGTTACTCACTGCAGAGGGTTGAACATTATTAATTGCAACGTGTGGACTGTTAATTTAATGAAATGCTTTGTTTCAATGCGGAGCTGCGGTGCAATGCTACGAATTGCCATTTCATTTAATTAATTGCAGGCCCCATAATTTGATTACCGACGGCTCATTTTTGTTAATTTACTTGTTCACAATTTAGACAGAAAAGCTTTCAAAGTAATATGAAAGGGGGTAGACAAAGAGGCAGCCAATTAAGAAAGCAGAAAATATAATTATCTAATGTTTGGATTGAACAACTCTGTTGGAACACAAGGCGTCATCCTTCTGGCACACTGTCCCGAAGAACACTTACAAGTGTCAAGAGTTATTTTCAGACTCAATACCTAAATGTAACATTAACTTTTGAAGTGGTTTGCAATAGTATTTCCAAAAGATGAAAATAAGTACAGAATGTGTGATAGTTCGCAACTGAACAATTTAATTAACTCTCTCGTTATAGGAGAAAGTGTGCACTACACTGAATCCCACCGGTGTGTGTCTTGCAGGTTTCATTTTGTCTTTGACAACAGATTCCTATTGAACACCAGCTCTTTGTGCTCACAGTGTATTCTTAGAAATGGACTATTCAGGACATCCTCTGATTGACGTCCTGGAGCCGAGGCCGTGTTGGCATCGCGCTGCCCCACACTTGGCACCAGCTCATTTTCTCTTCATCTCATCACATGTCATTTATTAGCCTTCGTGTAAGTGTATCGGGGCACTTGTCCTTCAGCACTGATAAGGCCAGTGGAATGCCCCTGTGCTGTAAGGGCATCACGACAGGCAGCGTAAGAGTGGACGTAATACGCAATGAAAATGTACGCTACGTAAATTAGTAGACGCAAGCAAGCTCTACTGTTTGAACAAAAAGAGGCTTGAAAAGTACACCCAAATTCTCTCTTTTTGGGATTCCTGCAGGTTTGACAGCAGCTGCCATGGCTGAGGCAATGAAGCTCCAGAAAATGAAGCTGATGGCAATGAACAGCCTCCATGGGAGCGGGAGCCAGAACGGAACCGAATCCGAGAACGAGGAGCTCAATTCGAATGCAGGTAAAATATCAGAACCTAAAGTTTTTGCTGCTTCATATAAGCACATCTGTACACCATCCAATTTTAGGACATCCTCATTCCTCATCCCTCACTCCTTATTCCTCACTCCTCATTTCTCACTCATCCCTCACTCCTCATTTCCCACTCCTTATTCATTACTCCTAATTTCTCACTCCTTATCCCTTACTCCTCATTTCTCACTCCTTATCCCTCACTCCTCATTTCTCACTCCTAACCCCTCATCCTTAACTTCCATTCTCTCATTCCTCAAATGTTGCTCCTCACCCATCAGTTCGCACTTCTCATCCCTTATGGATGACGAGTAAGGAATCCAGGCTATAGCTGCTACTTTTCATTTTTACCTCCAAAACGAAGTTTAATGGACGGGCATGATTGGTAGTGAGTGTCAAGAACTAGACACTGAAGGTCTCTCAAGTTTCCTTCATGATTGCATGAAAGAAGGGGGAGTTCTCTCAGTAACTGCAGTGCCACCCTGCAGAAATATACATGTGATATGTGTCAAGTGTCTCCTTAAGATGGTATCCTATAGGCGGAAAATCCTACAATGGAAAAAAAACCTTGGCAATCTTGGTGATTCTTGTTTGCAGATGATGGAAGATAAAAAAGGTTGATAAGCAAGACAGCAACACCACCCTGAATGAGCATGGAGAAAGAGCCAGACCGTAGTACTTCGGAACAAGAAATAACCCACCAAAAAATAAATTGAAAACCAGGGACAAAAAGACTTCTAAGAGGGTGATGAAGTGAACAAACATAGAAGAGCGTAAACAATTCCAAGCATCCATCTCATTGCAGAAACTCCTTTATGTGGCCGAAGCAGGACATGGCATCCCTGGAAAAGCGACTGGCACCAGTGCGGACTGGAAATTTCAAACAACAAACATTAGGAGCATGGCCACCTTGGAAAGTCATAGATTTAAAGCTAGCCAGTCCTCCTTCTTCCAGGAATTGCTGTCCTGCTGGCATGAGAACAAGAATTCCTTGTTTGACATCCTTTGTTTTCTTAATGGTCTTGCTCAGCACCTTCCACTCTCCAGCCCAGCACTTCTCATGTCTGGCAAACAGCCCTCCCACCAACCAGAGGTGCCTACAAAGATCTCTGTACTGGGGTGAATGTATGACATTGTTCTGCATTCTGTCCATCAACTGTTATTTTTGCATTTGTCACCCCGAATGGGATGGGTATGCTCAGACGTGAGTCCCATGCTCGCCACACCACTGAAGTCAAGCTATCCTGGCTGAAGACGGCTGATAGCCAGAAACCGGTCCTAGGATGCTTGATTCCGGTCCAGGAAAGACGTGGCTTGGCAGTTCGGGCTGGAATGTTCCCATGAGGCACAGGGTCAAGGCTGATTTGCATATGGCCATGTCTGAACTGGGGTGGTGTGGAGTGCAAAAAAACGAAGGATTTAGGCCCAGATCTCTGTACTGGGGTGAATGTATGACATTATTCTGCATTATGTCCATCAAATGTTATTTTTGTATTTGTCACCCCGAGTTGGATGGGTATGCTCATAAGTGAGTCCCATGCTCTCCAAACCACTGGAATCAAGTTATCCTGACTGAAGACGGCTGATAGCCAGAAACCGGTCCTAGGATGCTTGATTCCGGTCCAGGAAAGACATGGCTTGGCAGTTCAGCCCGAAATACCTAGCCACGTCTTCCCTGGACAGGAAACAAGCATCCTGGGATCGGTTTTGGGTTCATAACCCTCATCAGCCAGGCTAACTTGAATCCAGTGGCAAAGTGAGCAAGCGACCCACGTCTGGGCATACCCTGCCAACTTAGGGCGAACAAAGTGAAACCAAAGGGGATGATGGACGGAGCGCTTGAGCAAATCAAACACTCATCCCCAGTCAACTGATCTGGGTTTAATCCATCATCATTCTTTAGCTCTCTCCACCACCCCAGTTCAGACATGGCCATATGCAAATCAGTCTGACCCTGTGCCTCATGGGAACAGACCAGCCCTAACTGCCAAGCCACGTCTTCTCTGGACCGGAAACAAGCATCCTGGGACCGGTTTCGGGTTCATAACCCTCATAAGCCAGGCTATCTTGAATCCAGTGGCAAAGTGAGCAAGGGACCCACGTCTGGACATACCCTGCCAACTTAGGGCGAACAGAGCGATACCAAAGGGGATGATGGACAGAGCGCTTGAGCAAATCAAACACTCACCCCCAGTCAACTGATCTGGGTTTAATCCATCATCATTCTTTAGCTCACTCCACCACCCTAGTTCAGACATGGCCATACGCAAATCAGTCTGACCCTGTGCCTCATGGGAACAGTCTAGCCCGAACTGACAAGCCACGTCTTCCCTGGACTGGAAACAAGCATCCTAGGACCGATTTAGGGTTCATAACCCTTATCAGCCAGGCTATCTTGAATCCAGTGGCAAGTGAGCAAGGGACCCACCTCTGGACATACCCTGCCAACTTAGGGCGAACAAATAGATACCAAAGGGGATGATGGACGGAGCACTTGAGCAAATCAAACACTCACCCCCAGTCAACTGATCTGGGTTTAATCCATCATCATTCTTTAGCTCACTCCACCACCCCAGTTCAGACATGGCCATATGCAACTCAGTCTGACCCTATGCCACATGGGAACAGTCCAGCCCGAACTGCCTAGCCACGTCTTCCCTGGACAGGAAAAAAGCATCCTGGGACCGGTTTTGGGTTCACAACCCTCATCAGCCAGGCTATCTTGAATCCAGTGGCAAAGTGAGCAAGGGACCCACGTCTGGGCATACCCTGCCAACTTCGGGCGAACAAAGCGATACCAAAGGGGATGATGGACGGAGCGCTTGAGCAAATCAAACACTCATCCCCAGTCAACTGATCTGGGTTTAATCCATCATCATTCTTTAGCTCTCTCCACCACCCCAGTTCAGACATGGCCATATGTAAATCAGTCTGACCCTGTGCCTCATGGGAACAGACCAGCCCTAACTGCCAAGCCACGTCTTCTCTGGACCGGAAACAAGTATCCTGGGACCGGTTTCGGGTTCATAACCCTCATCAGCCAGGCTATCTTGAATCCAGTGGCAAAGTGAGCAAGGGACCCACGTCTGGACATACCCTGCCAACTTAGGGCGAACAGAGCGATACCAAAGGGGATAATGGACGGAGTGCTTGAGCAAATCAAACACTCAACCCCAGTAAACTGATATTGGTTTAATCCATCATTATTCTTTAGCTCACTCCACCACCCCAGTTTTGACATGGCCATATGCAAATCAGTCTGACCCTATGCCTCATGGGAACAGTCCAACCCGAACTGCCTAGCCACGTCTTCCCTGGACAGGAAAAAAGCATCCTGGGACCGGTTTTGGGTTCACAACCCTCATCAGCCAGGCTATCTTGAATCCAGTGGCAAAGTGAGCAAGGAACCCACCTCTGGACAAACCCTGTCAACTCAGGGCGAACAAAGCGATACCGAAGGGGATCACCCTGAGTGGGACGGGTATGCTCAGACGTGAGTCCCGTGCTCTCCATGCCACTGGAATCAAGCTATCCTGGCTGATGAGGGCTGAAAGCCCGAAACCTGTCCTAGGATGCTTAAAATCTTGCATTGTTTGAGGTCCTGCACATGGAGGTGTGAGAATGTTGCAAACCCACATTTACGAATGTGTAGTGACTCCTAGGCCCTAGCATCAGACGAAAAGCAGGGACATCTTAAGGTTGTGGGGGCCCTGTTCAGAACAGGTTTGAATTTATGAGTTCAGTTTCACCTATTTCATGCCCACTTTGGCCAGGTCACTGACAGGCACACTCGTCCAAATTCAAAATGTGTTTACATCTAATATTCAGGGATAGTGACATGTGTCTTCAATATTGTATCTCAGAAGCAGCTCACCGACGTTCCTGTAAATAATCACTGTAACACTCTCCCATTAATTGCAGCATCAGCTTGTGCCATGTACAAATCCAAATTGCATACAAGTGTAATAACTATTATTATTATTATTATTATTATAGTATGGAATAAAAACTTGTATTACAGTATGACTATAGCAATAATAAAAGCAATGCTAACTGTTATTGTTATGCTGTTCACAGATTTGATTTGCGCATGAGTTTTCCTCTCTGCTCCCTTTTGTGTCTAATGCCCGGCGCGCTGGCTCTGCAGGGCGTGTGATCTTGGGTAGATCTGCCAATCTCTCGGCCAGTCTCTCTGTGATCCTGAGCCGCCTGCATGCACGCTGCATGCATGCTGGAGAAAGCACAGAGGGCTTTTATGTGCTCTACTCACCCCTCACAGCCAGCAGACAGCTGTCAAGAAGCTGTTTATATCTTTACTAATGCATCTCAGTAGTGAAGCGCCAAGATGCAATCTATATTAACAGAAAGAGCCCGTTTTCACACAGAAAAACTGTATCCGTGTTTCACTAAAAGGGCATCCGAGTAGCAGTTTGTTGAGTCCAGAGCTTAATATACAAGCACTGGCATAGCCAATAGGTCTTGCCTTTGGGACCTTATAAGTGTTTAGTTATCCAGCACAATATCCTTGGTACAACAGCATCAACTGTTGCATGGCTAAACACTTATAAGGTCCCAAAGGCGAGGCCTATTGAAAATGCAATAGGTCTCGACTTTTATTAAGTTAAAGCCATTTGCTTTGCTATACAATAGCATTAGCAAAGGAAATGCCTTTAACTTAATTAAAGGCGAGATCTATTGCATTTTCAATGCTTGTTTATTTTCCCGGACTTCCTCTGGACTGGAACTGAGTGCACTGCGCTTGGGAGGCTTTTATGCCCGTGCATGCAACATGTGAGGGGAACCCTGTGCCTTCTGTAGCCTGGTGACCAGATCTGGATACTGTGAACGCACGAACTGCCGGTGAGTGTGGTGGAGGCACAGGGATGGACGGCGACAGTGAAGCCGAAATTCTACCACTGGGTATAATATTTCTGCAGTTGGACTGGCAGCACCAGGGCAGCTTGGAGCCCCAGCGTTAACAAGCTGTGGTGGAAATTATGATCTTTTTGTGTCTGTTTGGAGCCCCAAGTGGCAGCAGGTGAGTGGAACTTTCCTAAAAGTGAAATTAATGTTAATATTTTGTTGAATTAGATCATTTATGGGGTTCTGTCGCCAGGACTATGGGCCAAGTATAGTACCCATTTTTTTTTTAATACTGTTTTTCAACTCCACTGTTCCGCAGCTTAATCCATTGCTGCCTCGCTTTGGCGCGCGCTGCTGCCACAGGTCCACGCACTAGACATCCTTTGGTACTGGTGAACTGGAACTTTAATGCTTAAAACTGCAAGTCCCAGAATGCAACCTGCGTGAGCTATTCACACCTCATGTGGGGCGTCTCGGTATCTCTGGCAATGTAATTTCGGCTTTAAAAAGCAACAAACAACTTTCAACGTAGCCTAAGTAAAACTCTCTTCACTGCATCTATTTATATTTGCATTTTATTTTTATCCACATAGCTTCACAATTTTGGGTACAAAGAAGCTGCAATTAATGGCGCCACCGCACCGCTGGGGCTACTCTGTCAGGACCTGAGATTCGCGTCCCTAAAGTTGTCGGTTTTATTTCCAACTTTTCAGCATCATTGCTGTGAAAGGGTTTTCCAGCATAATTCCAATTTCCACTCACCGTAAAACAAATTCTGAACCATGTTGGATTCGATGCATGTTTGTTTGTGGTGGGCGTGCCTCTGCACTACATACGTGCCCAAGGCAGTGAGTTATTTATCTGCGCGCACTACAAAAGTCTCCGAGCACACGCTCGGGTGCATAGGACAAGTGTGGGCATGGTGGCGTGGCGGGTCAGGTGGCAGAGTATAAGAGGGTGTATGCAGTCTTGCTGTGAGGTGTCTGGTGGGGCTGGGATCCTTGGAGTTGATGGAGTGCCTAGAGAGGCAAGGCAGCCCATGGAGCAAGTTCTTGCAGGCATTTCTGTAGGCCAGTGATGTTCAAACCTTTTAATGCTGTGCCCCCTTATAACCCTCCCCAACATTAAGAAAACACAAATCATTGGGGGAGGGGGGCAGAATTTTTCACAGTTATTCTATGAAATTTACATTTTTTTAAATATGTCTAAACTTATTTAAGCATTACAGTTATAATAAACCTTTAAAAAACGCAATCAAATACATGATTGCCAAACATACTATTCTGGTCAGCTAGGCTGTACTAACGTGTTAGAGTATCCAGTGTGATTATTAGAAATGGGGCTGGGAGGGTTTAAGAATGTTTGGAGTTCCTTCCCTGTTGGCACATACTCAAAGCCAGACAAAGGATGTTAGCGATGGGCCATAATAATAGTAATAATAAACCACATTTGTAAAGCGCGAACAATCACCCGTAAGTGTCTCTAGGCGCTGGGGGCCGGCGGGAAGATTAAGCAAGCTATTGCTCAGAGTCACATGGTGCTGGGCTAATCTGCCACCGGTGCCGGGGATCGAACCGTGATTTCCAGAGTCCAGCGTCAGTCGCCCTGGCCGCGGCGCCACACCTCTCCATCACCTTTCCGCATAACATTACTGCTGATCATTTGCTTTCAACTTAAAACAAAGCACCGTTATCAGCATAATGCTTCTTTAAACTAGAATCTGGAGTCCCCCTGGGATCATGTAAGGCCCACTGCTAGCCCCAAACCCATTTTGAAGACCTCTGCTCTAGGTTAAGATCCAGGAGAAGGAAGGAGGGTTCTGTGGTTTCCCCAAAGGACCGCATAGAAGACCTGGTCTTGATGTGACGGACCTTGATATGAAGTTTGTGAACTAATGCTATGAGGTGGTCATTTCTCCCAGACAAGTGGGCTTTCAGGGTGGAGCAATTTTTTTGTTCATGGTCTGAGCCGCGGTCTGCTTAAGCTGTAAGGAAAGATCCCATCCTAGAGGTTGGAGGTGAGACGGTGGTGGTCAGATGTAAGGCCTGTTCTCTGTAATCCAAATTATTTAGAGGTTACTGTGCACCATCTGTATTGGGCACTGCTGTTTTCCACTGTAGTCCCAGCGCTCCCGATACTACAGTACCCCACAATTGTTTCATCAAACCTCTTCTTATAATGAACTAACACATGAGAACAAGACTGTGGTCCTGGAACAGGGAGACCACAATGTCTGATTGCAAATATATCCTTTCTTTGAATGAAGTTGTCCAACAAGCATATATTATCAGTGATTGCCTAGTCTTAAATAGGAGTCGGCTCAACAGATATACCCTTGATGGACAAGGCATTTGAAAGCTGGCATCAAGCAGAAATGCATGTACCTTTGCCCTTTGAAGTTGAGTTTAAATAACCAGAGAGCCTCCGTTTGCTGCCTCTACGATGCCGATGTGAACAAAATAAAGCGCCTTGAGGTGATAGGGAATGTCCGTTCTAATATTCACGTACATTGTTCTATATATCACTGGCATGAGGCGTTGATGTACACTGCGATCAATTGGAGAAATGAATCGAGATATAGACAGGATTCAGGAAGTGCCTGGCTTGCTTGTTAATACAATGTGGGGCAGGCGTGGTATTGAACCATCTGTCCATGACGCATGCACTGCCCACAGTGCTTGATGGCGCAAGGCACGCCACAAGTCTAGGTATCAAATCCTGTACATCTAGCAATACAACAACGATTATTATACAGCCCTGTCCCCCTGAACATTGGAAAACAAGCATTGGCATAGCAATAGGTCTCGCATTTTCGAAACTTTAACATATTAGCATTGTAAATGACAATGTCTTTTATTTTTGCATGTTTTTTAAACAAATAAATAAAAGATATTGCCATTTACAATGCCAATAGCTCAAAATCTTGCAAGTACGAAACCTATTGCATTGCAAATGCCTGTGTGCCCTTCCTCTTAGCAAAAGGACCAGTACCATTTACAACACCGATAACTCACACTAGTACAAATGCAGTGTGATAGATTTTGCAGTTACAAAAAAGTTAGTTTTTGCCTTTTTGCATTAGAGCATTCTCTTTGTTTTTTAAAAAGGAAAACATTAAAAAGCAATGTCATTTACAATGCCAATAGCTCAAAATAATGTCAATGCGAGAACTATTGCATTGTAGCTGCTTGTTCTTGTATTTTGGCACATACCAAATACAATAGCTTTCTGTTGGAGTCCTATTTAACAACTTGTGTACAAGTCATCCAGCTTTAAATTCTGGCCTCTTAATAATAGGAGGCACCATACAGTGTCTAAAAAGTTTCCTTAAATGAGCTTAGCCACATGGGTTTAAATTCTTTTTAACTTGCCAAGATCCTTAAAAAAGTCCTATGTAGACACTGTGGAAATGGAAAGGATTGAAATGACATTCTCTAAGATTAGGGTAATGCTGGTACCTATAGATTGCATCAAGATAATTTATTTTAATTGTGAGGCAGAACTGGTAGGGCAAACAATTCGCCACTGCATGTATCTGTGTACTGAATGCTAACCTATCAATATTGGATTTCTGCAGTGAGACCGGGTCCATCTACAGATGCAGGGAAAGGGAATGGAAATTAACATAATTTATGCCCATCTCCATTTTGGTCACTGAGGAACACTAGAATGTAGAAACATGTGGACCAGAATCTGACAAAGATTAAAAAATGTATATATATATATATATATATATATATATATATATATATATATGGTGAAACCAAATGCCCTTAGCATTGAGAAGGCACACGCCGTGCTCCGCTATCCAGCCTGTATGTGCTGCTTGCACGTCTGATCCCCAGCATTCAATTAACCTTGCCGACGCGTTTCAGGGCTCACTGGCCCCTTCTTCCTGGGCTTAGAAAACAAACTCGGAGCCTGCACTTCGTTATGAGTTGCTTTATTCCACAGTAACCCTGCCTTTCATAGTCACGTGGTTAAAGAATCATCGGGGTATTGTGGGGCATGTAGTTTGCCTTGCAGGTTCGAGTCTGCACTTCAAATTTAAAGTTCATCCTTACTCTAAGTGAGTTGCAGGGACAGGTAGTGCAAACCCATCATGCACCGGAACATGGCACTGTATGAGTTCGGAAAAGTTCCGAGCTGCAGCTTCGTGCAGCCGATGGTGAGCGTATCCTTCAGCTGCCGATGGTGCTCTTCTCCACGGCCGGGCCGCCGTGCAAATATGGTGAAACCAAATGCCCTTAGCATTGAGAAGGCACACGCCGTGCTCCGCTATCCAGCCTGTATGTGCTGCTTGCACGTCTGATCCCCAGCATTCAATTAACCTTGCCGACGCGTTTCAGGGCTCACTGGCCCCTTCTTCCTGGGCTTAGAAAACAAACTCGGAGCCTGCACTTCGTTATGAGTTGCTTTATTCCACAGCTCGGAACTTTTCCGAACTCATACAGTGCCATGTTCCGGTGCATGATGGGTTTGCACTACCTGTCCCTGCAACTCACTTAGAGTAAGGATGAACTTTAAATTTGAAGTGCAGACTCGAACCTGCAAGGCAAACTACATGCCCCACAATACCCCGATGATTCTTTAACCACGTGACTATGAAAGGCGGGGTTACTGTGGAATAAAGCAACTCATAACGAAGTGCAGGCTCCGAGTTTGTTTTCTAAGCCCAGGAAGAAGGGGCCAGTGAGCCCTGAAACGCGTCGGCAAGGTTAATTGAATGCTGGGGATCAGACGTGCAAGCAGCACATACAGGCTGGATAGCGGAGCACGGCGTGTGCCTTCTCAATGCTAAGGGCATTTGGTTTCACCATATATATATATATATATATATATATATATATATATATATATATATATATATGCGAATTAGCTCCCTGCCATTTCGCCATGCGCAGCCACAACAGCACACCACGCTAGCACAGAGGGAGACGGACCAACCAGGTACAGCAAGATGGATTCTTTATTCACAGGATAACAGCTACGCGTTTCGGGCTGACTTGCCCTTGATCATATATTTTTATTTGACAAGCAAGTCATGGAGATTAACATTTCCAAGTACAGAAACAGCAATATAAAATAAATCGAGTTCAATTTAGTGCAAGTTCATATTAAGAAAAGACACAAACAAAAGTAAAAGAAGTAATTCCTAGTCAGGACAAATCACTAATAATTAATAACATCGAAGATTAAAATATAATGATGATTAATGATGATTAATGATGATTATCTACCATATTCCTGATCTATCATGACATACAGGATTCAAAGTCTGACTCCATCACCCAAGACACCAGTGATAAAAGTGTACCAGCAGTGCTAAAATGTAAGAGAAGGAGCAACATGGAGTGAAAAAATATTCTACCAGGGCAAAATGAGCTGCTGCCATTATCTAATATTCTACCTCCATGTTTAATTCATTTTTGAGGTGAAAGGTATTTGAGACACGATTGGGGTAGATTTTAACTATGGAACTTGGTTAGAAAGAGAAATTAACTTGGAAAAAAGATACTTTGGCGATTGCCAGACAGTTTGCTCCCAGAAAGGGCAGCTTTTCACTTTCCATTAAAGTTCTAGATGCTCTATACTCCCTTTTCGCCACTTGCCCCAGAGCTAAAGGAAACTGAACCAGCTCCACCTTCTGGATAGTGCTGAATTGGAACCCGTGTAGCCTCACTGCCAGTGTCTGTGCTATATACAAGGAAATTCACACCTTGCTCCCAGGTTCTGCTGCTGATAAACTATTCATTGCTGACAGCCTTGGGGACAGTCACAGCCAGTCTCTAGTAACTATGAAGATTCAGAAAGCAAACTAGACTTTCTATGCTTCCATTTTCACTTGCAAATCAAAAAAGGAAATGGGTTAGAAGCACAATGAGTTTAACACCTACGAATCAGCAGTTGCCACAGACCAAACCGCTATGTAGATACACAAATAAGTAAATGAGTAAATATTGTTGATACAAGCACCACAGCACCATAAGCAAATGGTTCAGGACCGGTGATAGACAAAGTGATTTCCATGAGTATCGCTCACTGGGGCATTAGGCCATATATGTGTAGAACCAAGCCTATCTTCTCTCAGAGGCAATGTGATAAGGTTAGTGTATGAACAAAGCTGTGGGTATAAATACCTTTCAATCCACAGTCATATCATACAATATAAGCATTTTATCCTTACACAGGACCAATTCGAATTGCTTAAGGGTAAGATAAGCTGTGATCATCATCAGATAGGCTTGACAAAAAATGCACTGATGAAGGAGCTCCCAGGGTAAACTAAAAAGGAAAAGGTTATAGAAAAAAACAATTGAGGTATAACAATGCCTGGAAAACAAATGAAAACATTACATTAGTTGAACAATCAGTGGAAGAGATGCAATAGAACACTTTGGAGTGCAAGCTGCCAAGAAGCAATGCATGATTTTCATCAGGGAAAACTAAAGTGTTACACCCTACCAACTCTTGGAAACGCTTTTAGTTCAGCTTGCTTATTGTTTTCTATGGGAACAACAAACCAGTGCTCAGACTGATGCAAACACGATCCAAATGAGTTCTTCCATCACACTAGTAATTTTCTACAGATCATCAAGGTTGATCACAATGAATGAATCAACATTGAAATAAAATGGAACATGCAGATTGATCAACACTCTTGAACAAATTCACAATGTGAAATGGTACACAGTGGAACACACAATGCTATTAAAATGTAAAACCCACCTGAGTACAATCTTCCTCATCTTAGAATACTGTGTTGATGCATCATAGCAGTTAGCACCAAATCAATATCATTTGTATAACGGCTGACCTCCTCTAACACTGGCTCACAGAGAGGCCTTAAATGACTGTTTCTGTCCCTCACCAGCAGCTTAATATCACTGTAGATTTTATATGGCCTCAAATGCCTCTTTAACACCTGGTGAGCAAAAAATGATGGTATAATTTCAACTAAGTGTGTCATTGATAGCTTTGTGTGTGCAGGATTTTCACCAAAAATAGACAGATGTCTCATCCACTCTATTTAGAAAGCTTACATGGTTACACATTGTAAAGTTAGATTTCTATCTGGTTTGGGCAGATATCCAACATTCACCAAACTCTAAATAACCCCTATGTCTCCTCTGCAAGATTAAGCTTCACCCTTATGCTTTACGTTTGCCATATGGTGCATGCTCTTATCCTGTCCTATACAAATCAATTCAAGTTTATTGTATGATTACTTAAAACCATTACAAATTACATAAAACAGATAATATAAAATGGAAAAAGTTCGCAATATTAGGGGAAATAAGAGCCTTAAAGGGATTGTTCCTGTTCAGAGGGGTATGTAACTAACAGTGTCTAAAATTTTGTGCATGAATAAAACACAGTATCTTACTGTAAAAGATACAATGCCAGTTTTTTTAAACCATAAAGACAGTTCATGTCAGTGTATATAGGTATCTTGGCTATACAGTGCAAAGTAGTTTCTAAAGTCTGACTGATTCATGCCATTGTGAACAGAGGTACCATCCCAAAAATATGCAATTTATGCCATTTCTCTCTAGGAGATTCCTCGGGTGCTTGATGTACAGACTGAATAGCCCTTGTGCAAGGATACAATCTGTAAGAACCTGTGCATGGCAAGTAGTGGTTAGGATTTTAAGATGTGCAGGAGGATATATTGCAATATGTTTGCCATAAAAGTCGAGAAACAGCTAAGGATGATGTCACTGTAAGACACTCTTATTTTCTCTACTGTAGAAGGCAAATAAAGCAGATAAAGGAACCAATAAAGCACTATAATTCATATGTACTGAAACACAGCTTCTATAAAAGCAGGCATGCGAAAATACCCCTTACTGAATTGGCAAATATTCAGAAATAAAGTACAATACATTAAAATCTAGATTTTAGCACCAATAAAGGCCCACCCATAAATGACCTGGAACCTGTTACAAAGATATCAATAGTTTCTAAACGAAAATTTGATTGCTTTAGTTCCGATTTACTAGATGACAGGACTTCCTTCAAAGTCACAGGTTTTTTTCTTCACAGCTGTCCTTAACAGTGTCTGTAGCATCAGTAAACATCAGCTTATTGAAATTCGGCATTCACAGAGCGTTATAAATTCTTGAACAATAGAAAATATTATAGCAATTTTTTCTGGTGGTGAATTCTGAGAACCTCTTTTGGTCTCTACCATTCTTCCGCAAATCAGTTCTGTAGAAAAATTGCCACATTTATACATTAAGAGATGGTCACATTCTTATTTGATTGAATAACTGGCCATACAACTATTTATTTTAATTTATTTATTTATTTAAAAAATTTATAAAGCGCAGCATATACCCGTGGGTGTCTTGGCGCTGTGTCTTGCTGTGACAACAGCAAGAAGCCATACTTTTTGAAGGTGACTATAAAAAACCTGCTTGAACTAGTCCTTCTATTTATGATTATTCCTCTTCAATTCCTCCTCATAAGGAATATCCTATACTTATTTAAATTTACCTATACTAAGCTATACTTAGTTAAAGAGCTTCTGAGAGTGTGGTAACTTTATGAACAATTATTGCACAATGTAGCTGTAGGTTTGCAACACCAAGTTAGTGATTATTGTGGGAGCTTTGTTTAAAGGTCCTTCCATTACAGTGCCACATAATGAACTGTGGAGCTAACTAGGTCAGCTCCGCCTTATTACCAAAGAGAGTCTAAAGTAAACTGTGAAGTTTAAAATGATGCTTTTGTAGTACAAGCTCTTCCAACCTTACCTCATGGTTCCAGGACAGCCAGACATTCTAAGGGATCACAGTTGCTTCTTATGGCGGTGATCCTGGCGGATGACACCACAGGTGTATTGAATGTGCCCTTACATATGTTTTGGATCAAACCTGCACACTACCAAAAAGACCTTATTTGCCCCTTGAAAATATTACCTCCTTTCCATGAAAGGCAACAAACACAGAGAATGAGAACAGCATTGTATGGAGAACTTAGAATTGTGACTATGAACTAATGCTATCGGAATCATTCTCGAGCACACTGCATTGCATCTGGAAAGAACACCTGAGCCTGACGTCTTGCAAAACTTTTGTGCTCTTAAACAATTGCTGTTGCTTTTGAGATGCACTTATGTTTTATTACAGTTCGTGTAATGGATAAGGGTTTCAAAGTGCATGAATTTATATTTTTACTGTCTTTTCTAATGAACTTACGTCATTTTCAATAAAATATTGTTTTACCATTACCTGAGCACATCAACTTAGGAATAGCTGTAGTGTATCAGGAATGCAAGCAGATTTCTCAATTAGTGGTGAGGCTGTTTCAATTCCTGTGGCTTGGTGGGGAGGGTGTGGGGCTTTCTCTCGAAGCTACCCCTAGCAGGAAAGCAGCACATTCTGCATGCAAAATGAAGACCCTATCCTATGCCGGACTGTTGCAACCTCCTTGTTCCATACATTGATATGCCTGCACACATTGGCCACGCCTTGGCCTTCTATTCAAGGATTATGACCCCATGTATAGCATCTCATGGGTTGATGGAAGTTAGGAAATATTTAAAGGCCCATTACAGACTGCCACCTTACACGCATTTTCTTCACAGGTGAGCCAATGATTTAGAAGTAGTCCTTTTCTGCTGGGTGTACAATTTTGAAAGTATGTTTTTTTACATTCTGTAGCACGATGACACCTGCAAGTCTTCAGCAAATGAGGAGCCATTCCTTTTTTAGGTCTCGGCTAGCGTGGCTGCGCACATGCGCAGTCACGCCAGCGAGACTTAATGACTCTGAGTAGCGAGGGTAAACCCCGCCCCTCTTCTCCATTGGCTGGCCTCCTAAACGGCGGCCAGCCCTTGGAGAAGAGTTCTCAGTTAAGTCATTCTCTCTCTCTAAGCCCCGTCTTTATCGGATTAGAAGGCGTGTTTTTTAGGTTTGTTCTACCCTCTTCTCCATTGGCTGAAATTGTAAACAACAAGTCAAAAACACGCCTGTTGTTTACATTCCAACCAATGGAGAAGAGAGGAGAAAGAAAAACACGCCCCCAGTCTGAAAAGGATGGGGCTTAGTTCCTTTGTGTTTACCTCATCCTCGTCGCCTCCTCTCCCCCCACCCCTCTTCTCACCTCTCTCCTCCTCTCCTTTCTCCTGGGCTCTCCCATCCCGACCGCTGCGCTCCCTGGCTGCTGCTGCTGCTGGGCTCTGTGTGTGCCCGCCTTCCGCCGGCTCCTCTTGCCCCCTTCCCTGGCCGATACAGAGAAGGTTCCCCCCGCTGCCCTCGGTTGTATCGATGCGCTCCCTGGCTGCTGCTGCTACTGGGCTCTGTGTGTGCCCGCCTTCCGCCGACTCCTCCTCCCCCTTCCCTGGCCAAGACAGAGAAGACTTCCCCCGTTGCCCTCGGTTGTATCCCCTGCTCCTTGCCCCACGCGGAGGGTGCGGCAGGCAGACTGCTCACGGAGCCTCGCGAAATGTGGCAATGGGAGGCGCGCAGGCCCTTCCGCTGCCGGCAGCAGCAGCAGCATGAGGATAAGCAGCGCCAGCCCAGCCACCGCTGCCAGCCCAGCCCGAGCCGCCTGCCCACCACCCAGGCTCTGAAGCGGAGTCCCGCGCTGCCACTATGGTGATTCTTCTCGAGCGGGAGAGCAGCGGGGCCACCTCCGGGGCATAGCCATGCTCCCCCAAACACTCAGCAGGCAGCGGCAGTGGGCTCTGGGCATACAAAGGACCTCCACGCGCTCGGAGGGGGTTGATTGGCAGCTGAGGTTACTTAAACATGCATGAATGTGAAGCCCCAAGTGTGACTTGGCTAACTGTAAACATTACCCAATAGTGTCAGCATATCAGACCCAAAACAATGTCCCAGTAAACAGTTTTTTTTATTGCACCCCCCCTTGCACCCCTCTAAAAATTAATTTGTATTAGCACATTGGAAAGCTGGGAGCTTATTTGAAACCTAGGTTTGCGGCCGAGCTACTGCGACGCGGCGTTCGCCCTAGAGCAGATCTCCAAGGTGCGTCCTCGGTGCCAGGGCAAAGCTTCGGGCCAGAAAGCGCCCCTCTGGCTGTGAGCAAAGTTCCAGGGACTGCTCTTCCGACTGGGCTGCTACATTCAGAGGAACTGCGACAAATTCCTGGCAGTGGGTCTGCTCATCTTTGGCGCTTTCGCCATCGGATTACGGGCCGCCAACCTGGAGACCAATGTGGAGGAGCTCTGGGTGGAAGGTAAGATGTGACCCTTGTTTTTCTAGCCACTCTCCTCCCGACATAGCCGTGCTCCTTCCTAACACTCAGAAGGCAGCTGCAGTGGGCTCCGGGCCTACAAAGGACCTCCACGTGCTCGAAGGGGGTTGATTGGCAGCTGAGGTTACTTAAACACGCATGAACGTGAAGCCCCAAGTGTGACTTGGCTAACTGTAGACATTACCCAATAGTGTCAGCCTCCCAGAGCCAAAACAATGTCCCGGTAAACGTTTTTTTTATTGCCCCCCCTTAAACCCCTCTAAAAATGAATTTGTATTAGCACATTGGAAAGCTAGGAGCTTATTTTAAACCTTGGTCTGGAAGAGGATGACTGACTGTAGGCAGAAGCCATGGGCTGTAGTAATCTTGCTCTTTTCAATGTAAAACCTTGTGCTCACGGTGGGTGGCGTGTTCTTGTAACTTTGCTGACACTGGCTATACGTGTCCTTTAAGCTTTCTCACTCATTACAGGACTTGGCCTGTGGCTTGAGCCTATAACTCGGACAGAATGCATTTGACATTGGTTTTGTTGTTGACTGTGAGCTACGCTATATAGTTGTGTGTGTGCCTCTGTGTGTGTGTGTGGCTCTCTGTATGTATATGTGTGGGTGCAAATGCAATAGGTGTCGCATTTGTGAGAGATTAAGCTATTGGCATTGTAAATGACAATGCCATTTAGTTATCTGTTTTCAAAACCAACACTTAAATAAAAATGTTGTCATTTACAATGCCAATAACTCTAACTTTTGCAATGGCTAGACCGTTGCATATAAATGCTTGTTTCTCTTTTTTTTGTATTTCTTTTTAAAAACAGCTTTAGGAACCTTCCTGGCCCAGGCGACGGTGAGGCACGTGGATCCATTAGTAGCGCAAGGAGAGAGGTCCAAGCCTAGATAAATAATGCAGAGCACACCTTGAATTTTGTGGCCGACAAATCAACCAAGTGGTTAATGGCTGAAAGAATATAAACTAATTGTTGAAACAAATTAGTTTTTAACGTTAGTCGAGGAAAACCAATGAGGGCGCTGGAGGTGAGAAGAAAGCCCAGTGCAGTCACATCCACAACATCTTTGATTTGGGCTTGTGTTTAACAGCCTCCATAATCGCTGCAACATGACTCTGCATCTCGATTGCAGCATGAATAACACCCTGCTCGCGTTTCATTTAGCTCCAAATGAGAAATTCGGTGTTTTATTGTTTTAGGAAATTAGTCTGTGTACTATTGCTCTCCCAGCTTTATAATTCATCACCAAAGGTTATAGCTGCAGAGACTTTGTGGGAAATTGATGCCTGAATGACTATAATTGTGGCTGTCAAATCAGAAATATAGTCGTACACCGGTGGTGGTTTCACCACTTAATACTGTAGCCGAGTTTATTGTTCCTTGTTTCCTTGGTGGGAAATGCAAACACTGTGGCCCACGCAGCAGATTGTGAAGAGTTATGTTCAGTGAGGAATTAATTCGATTTTTAAGAACGCGGTGGCAAACAAAGCTAGTTGTCCCTTAACTGCTCAGTAGCACACGGCAAAAAGAGCATATAAAAGCTCGGACCATAATCTGGGCTGTTTTCTCCAGGTCTACTAGATTTAGATAAACTGTATTCCACCAGAATATCAATGACAAATTATTGAGGGGTCAAAACTGAATGTAGGTATACTGTATTTGGCCTCACGTACATGTACCTTGACAATATATGTATCTTTTAATTTAGATAGATGTGGATTTAAGAATAATAAATCTTTACTTACCTATATGAATTTAGATTGGCAAAATGTTCGTCCTCGATATGGGGGCCTCAGTGTTTTGGACTCATAATATTGTTGTCCTCTGTATTCTGACATACCGTCAGGTGAACAAAGCATACATACCAGATTCAAACATGTCATTGTTATATATATTATTTGGGTGATGACCTGGAAGGTGCGTTACATTGATAGGCCAGTGCTATAGAACCTTGACCCAAAGTCCATGTGTGTAACAGCTGTAGGTTACTTCTTAAATTTTTGTTTTAAAGCACACCTGCTTAGACAAAAAGGGAGGAAAGTGTCTTAAAATTACATACAAATTGACTCAATTCCCATGAAAAAGATACAAATTAGGGGTGTGGAAAATTTGCATACTTTGCTTTAATATGTGCAATTTAGGGAAAGTTACACATAATTGCGTGAATTTTAGAGTGAAATGCCTGATCACATCAGTTTTCGATACAAGGACACATTTCACACAAACAAAATAGCATGAAAACACAATTTCAATGAACAACAATTCATTGTGTTAAGGGGGACAGTATCCTAGATTCCTTAATACTCTCTGATTGTTCATGTTCTTCCAGCCATTGATACAATTTCATAAACTTTGGCATAATTATGCAACTTGATATAATGTCTCAATTTGAGGAATTTTGCCTAACAAGCGTAACCGGAAATTCCCGAAATTAGACAATTTACACTAGGGTGATTTAAATTTCTTCTGGGCCCAATAAAAATCAAGCATTATGCCACTCATGTTAAATGTTAATGTTGTTTTGCATGATAACGTTTTAGGGACATTAAAATCCAATGTTATTGTTGCTCTTTTCGGCCACGCACTTTCTCATTTAAGATCGAGTAAAAGGTGTTATATTGCTGCTACTGAATATACAACATGTCTCTGCACATTCATGACAAATGATTAGCGTAGACTAGGATACAATTTTGATTACCATATGTGGAACATCTATAGACCTCTATAAAGTTCCAAGAAAAAGTCTAGGTAGGAGATTTCTACATTTTGTAGGAAAGCAATCATGATTCACTTTCAGTTCTGTAACAACTGCTGTGTCTGAACTATTTTTTCAGACTGCACATTTGTGAACCAGGCAAATGGACTGAACAAGAAGAAAGATATTTTTCCAAGCTGTTCATACAATTTCATTTGCTAAGGCTCTTGCGTGTGAATGTGAGAACAGAGGGTTGTTCACAAAAGTAAACTTACAACTGAACAAATTACACTTGTAAATTTACTCTCATACTTTGCAGTGAATTCACTATTTATGGCTATTCACCATTTACGAGGAAATGTTTACTACAAAGTGTAGACTTACTTGTCTCTACCGCCCTAATTCCTGGGGTGGAACTTCATTTACAAGTGTAAAGTTACTAATAGTACATTTACACATTTATTTTGCGATCTTTAACCATCATGGCAGAGATCTCCCCATGGTAAAATATAGGAAACAGTGAAAAAGTTTACTAAAATGAAAAACATTGTTACAATATATTATGATAGATAGCCATGCAAATTAATTTGATATATTCTTTTATTATTTATTTATTAACATAATTTTGAATTAACCATGTACTTACTTTAAATATATTACATTTAATTAAATGTTTTTAAAGATTTATTTAAAAACATCAATACAAAGTAAAATGTTTTGTTTTAATTGTATTGCTAATGAATGTGTTATATTTGGAATTAATTTAACTTGATTTCATTATTTAAAAAAATAAATAAATAAAGATACATTTGTTTTTTAAATGAGGGTATTACAATAGTTTAAAATAAAATATTAATTATGTATTATTTATCTATAATTTTTGAACATTCAATTACATTTACATGTCTTTTTAGGAAGTCACATAATTTCCTACGAGGTTTTATTGGACCGCTGTGCCTGCCAATTCATGATCAGTAGGCTCTGTCCCATAAGTAGTGCTAGCTTCTAAAAACACACCCTTACCATATGGCTCTCTCTCCTAGGAAGCATGCCCAACGCAGTAGCTTCCCATGATTTAAGAGTTGTGAGCTCTGTGACGGTAGCTAATGCAGTATGTACAGAATGCCAAAATTGAGGTAATCTTGGACATGACCAAAGAATGTGTTGTAAGTCAGCCAAATAAGCAAGGCATCTAGGGCAGGTGAGGTTGGCCATTGGGAGAATATGATTTAAACAGGATAGTGTGAGGTAAGCCCTATGAAGTATCATATATTATATATTTTTTTAATGTGCTTTTCTAGGGATTCAAATGCCCATGTCCATGCCGCATCGTGCAAGGGACTCCCCAGATCTACCTCCCATTCCTGCCAGAGTTGAGTTAGTGGTACCCCAGTAAGTTCCATAATCACTTTGTAAAAACACTTGATACAATGCTGTCCTTCTCCCATGATATGTAGTGTATGTATTAATATATGGGTTGGTGGTTCTGCTTCAGTCACACTCCATAGTAACCTGATGACTTGCAGTAATTGTCTGTGTAGAGTAAACTCATTCTGTGGAATGTTGTAATCCTGGCAGATCTTCTCAAACTGGCCTCCTGAAACAAATGTCCTACCCTGTCAATGGAGTACTCATGCCAGGTTACTAACTGCTCATGTGTAAACATCCCCTAGGGACCAGGTAGCCCCTGGAGCGGTTTGGCCGGGGAATAGGGAAGTGTATGTTTTGTGAGCTGGAGCACTTTTGCCAAACACCTCCCAAATATCACTATGGATTGGTCGAAATCTAACGTTTTATATTAGTTCATGTCCAGTTTAGCATTTTTGTATCATTGAAAGACTCTCATCTTTAATTATTGACTTTCCTAATGTTAGGTCCGAGTAAAGAAGGAAAAATGCATTCAGAAGTCTTTATAACTTAATATATACAGCTATGAAAACCTAGTGCTCTAACTTGCCTTTTAAATATGATTGTTCGTTTTGAGGCCTACCCGTTATGTCTACATGTTAATTGAATTATTTTTTTATTTATTAAAAATACTCTAGCACATCCATAATTTTGACCTACAATGTGCCTTGCCACATATGTGTCCACTAGTTATTCCAGGATAGTCAGCGAGCTAGAATTTGCTCTTCAACATGCGTGCAGCGATTGGACAATTCACCGTCACATGTCAGTCAACAGTTCAACACTATGTCCTTAGGAACATGTGCAACTTGTGCAGCTCTTTGTAAATTTGGATGTAATGGCATAAAAGAGTGAGATACATAAAAAATTACAACTTCAACAACAAACCAGCGTAACATTAGTTAAAAAAAACGCAACAACACAACACCACAGTAGATAATACTACACAACACAATGTAACAACACTGCAACATAACACAGCAATGCCGTACTGTAGCAATATATCACAATAACACGATGGCAACACTGTACAACACAAAACCACAGAACAAAATAGTAAAACAACACAATTACAAGACAATACCAAAACACAACAGAACTGAACAATGCTAAAACACAACATAGTCTCAAAATGCAAACAAAACAACACAAGAAAATATGTCACCACAACCCAGTATCACAAACAACATAATACAACAGTATCATAACAATACAACAAAACACAACAATACAATAAGAATACAACACAACCAAAAAAATGATTGCCACTCCCACAACAAAAAACACACAAAAACCACACCTGCACAATAACACAATGAACACAGAATAACAGTTACAATTTAACAGCACAACACAAAACAAATACAAACTACTAAAACAGAACAAACATTTCTACTAACCAAGTACAATACCACATCAACATAACAAACACTAAATATAACAGCAGAAAACAAAAGACATATCGCAATACTTAAATACAAGAGCATAATACACTAGCAACTTTATGAACTACCCATCTACCTTCACTGCCCATTTACTTACAAGAGGTTCACATTTAATATTCTATAATCCATACAAATCATAGTGTTAGCATTTTATCATGAAAAAGTTATGTTATGGGGGTTCACATTTGAAATAAGTTATGCATTGTGCTGACAGATAGTGTACATCTATCGACCTCTTGATAGGTCATAGTGCTTATATAGCCCTAGTCCTGCAGGCGTGGGATCATTAAACACTGTGATTGTCCCTAGGTCCACAGACGTACATCACCAGTCTTTTTGGCCTATGCATGTGATTCTGATTATTCATTTATCCTACAGACTATTAAGTAAAATAGAGCTTGATATTTTATTAAAATCCATGATTTTTTTTTCATTTATCATGCACACGGTCATACACACACACTCAGGGGTCTATTCATTAACTGCTTTTATAGTACGTTTAGTAGTACCACAAAAGTACTATGAACGTTCCTCAAAAAGCTATTTACTAACCTATGTGCAGATGTTTATACCTATATCTTTCCACTTTTTTCTGTGAAGAGGTCTCAGCCCTGACTGCAGACATCTCTGCACACATACTCCAAGGTTTTAGTAATAAATGTGAGAGAGATGAAGGGGTGGCTGTAAAATTAGGAATGTTTACTACTAAATGAAAGGGGTTTTTGGAGGGTTAAAGAAGGGTGAGGTAGGGGATTAGAGAGCACCCACCCATAAATGAGTAAGCACATTCCTATTCACAAACTGTGCTTCTAAAGTTACTACAGCCAAAAAGGACCCTAAACACTTTGTAAACGTACTCCTGTGCAGACCTGAAGCATCTCACATGGCTAACGATTGGCTTGACAACAATCACCCATAGAAAACAATGAAGGCAGGATCTTGAAATAACACCCCATAGGCAATAATGTTAAAATGAATTCATGGTACCCCATCACAAATGTGACACATATGCTGTCTGCCTTATTGGAAATGCATTATATCCTGTGTACTTGATACAAGGTGTACAGGATATCGGGCACTTTTATGATGGAGACAAACTCTTATTCAGGCTCTATGCTTTGATATGAAATGCTAAATTTTGCCTCATGTTTACCAGTTCTGTTGAACCCCTGTCTTAGTTCTTCTGTGGCTGCAGTTTTCTAATTTGTGAACTAAATACTCACCATTACCATTTCCAAGACACTTGCATAATCATTTCTTTCCAGTAGTCAATAGCATTTTTTTTGCATTGCCTATAAAACAACTAGTCTGTGAAGGTCCTCGCCAAACACACCATGCCCCAGTGGTAGTATTTAGCACCTCAAAATGCAAACATCAGTTTTTCAACCACCAGTGAGAGACAAGGAGGGGCCAAAGGCTTCTTGCGCGCCTGGCAAAGTGTCCTTTGACCACAATTTTCGGCCTCCTCACCAAATAGGACACACTTTGATGCTTTAAGGGGTACACTGGTGCCCCCTTTGCTGGAGGGCCGGTAGGTGTTTGCCCAGTATTGCCTCACTACAGCTCAGAGATGGGTAGGAGGTATGACTTGCACATGAGCGTAAATTGGATTTTAGTCATAGTTTTCTGCAACGTGGCAAATGTTCTTCTGCCCATGGCTGCCAGGGGCTGTGTTCAGAGGGAGGAAACAGTACAGTCTGAAGTACATGTGCATTGTTGGCATAAAATCAAACTGACCATCTTCTCTAACATTCATTCTGTCCCATGTGAATACTTCCTGCTGCCATGGCACAATTAAAGTGGTGTCATCATGCATAATTCCACCGAGTACAGTACCTGCTCTTGCAATACACCGTACTAAGATGAAAGCATTTGATTTCCTTTTGTAAACCCTCGGAGTTCACATGCATCATTTAGTAAGTACTTTTTTGGAGGGTGCAAGGTTAAAGGGGGGAGGGGTCTCCAGAGGCACACTAAATGGTGCTTAGCGACTCAATGGCATTTTCCAGGTAAGAATCCAAGAGATGTAAACTGGTTGTGTTTTACCAGATGTTGCCTGACAAAAAACAAATAGTAACAGAGGGGAAAAAAGAATAGCATTTGGCTGAAGAGTAAATCGGCAATATGGGTTCCTGTGCAGAAAGCAAGGGCGCGTGCGTGTGTTTTTGTAGTACCTGCCACGCGGCCTTATCACACAGCGAAAGCAAACATCTTTCACAATCTGTTTAAGAAAAAGCACAAATACATCACTCAGAGGAATATTTAAGGAACCATCGGGAGGGAAGAAACTCATTGGTTTAATGGAACGCTGTCAAGGAGAATCAGCATCACACACGACACAGGGGCAGAATTGATACTTATGCACTGACATGTTAAAAGAAAACCCCATGCATTATTTAGAAAACCCAGAAATCTGTCAGCTGTGTGATTGCCGACTTAGCAGAAGCTAGAGGATGCTGGTGGAGTTGAAAAGGAGCGCGTAGGCACAGATCCATATTGTAACCTTTCATGTTCGACACCCACCATGAATACCCAGCTATTACACGGTCAGCATTTTTCACTTCTCCTCTTTTAACATTTCAAGTGCTTCAGATGTCAAAACGTGTAGGCCCTTTTATTTCAGGAAAGCAGGAAGCCAAGGCTGTTATTTTATTGTAAGAGTAAAGATGACAAGAACAGAGAAGAGAATACTTTTCATCTCCCTGAGTGCCGTGAAAGTCCCTGAGAGTCAATGTTTTTGACTATAAAGCATGCCAACCTCCTCTTGTACCACACATACTGATGTGCTGTAAACTGCAGTACAGTGCTTGTGCTTCCTGGCAAGCCAGCACCACACACCACATTTGCAGAACAGCGGAGGGCAAAATCTGTGCCCGGAGACTGCCAAAGGGCGGACTCTGAGCCGGGTGGGTCATCAGAAGCTTGTTGTTGGTGGTAACCTGTGTAGTGCTTCTTGTTAACACCAACTTACACTATGTCCTATATTATTTGTTGCTGCCAGTGATATTTGAGTAATGAAATATTTATTTCCAGCCAACAAACAGGTCATTAGAAAAAGAAAATATATATCATAATTCATAAAGAAATACACTCAATAATATTTTCAACAAAAGGTGAAACGTATTTTACTTTCGATTTTAGAAACATTTAAGGCATATTTCACAGTCAATAACATTGGAAAACATAAACCGACAGAGGAAATACCAAGGGCAAGCAAAAAAACATAAAAGTGATCATAAAAACTAAAGTTGTTTTTACTAAATACCTCAAAAGAAACCTGGATGTTTACAATAATGCAACTTAGAGATGCTTGAGTGGAGTTATGTACTTTGGAAAAAAGTTAACAAATTCCCCGGAGACAATAGGCTAAAACTGCCCTAAGGGCGTTGCACTGGCTCCCCATCTGGGCCAGAATCCAGTTTAAATCGTTGTGTCTGGCTCATAGAGCCATGTGGAAAACCGGTCCAGCCATCTCACGGTCCCTTATCACGACCTATCAACCCTTAAGAAACCTCCGGTCCAGATCAACCTTTCTGGCTACCACCAGGAAAGTCCGCCGGGCCAAGTGAGATGGCCGCTCCTTTTCCCTGAACGTCTCAAATCTATGGAATTCCCTGCCCCCCCTCTGCGCAGCGAACCTAACATGCTGGCTTTCTGCAAACTTCTCAAGACCCACCTTTTCCACAATGTCCCCTAATCATTCTGCCATCCTCAAGCAATCCATAAGCGCTATGAGGCCTTAGGGTAGAATGCGCTATACAAATATCATTTCATTCATTCATTCATTCATTAGGAATGCCCAGTTCAGCACAATACGTGTTCAGGTATTTAGGAAATGGATGCAAGACCAGTGGGCTAGCAAAAGATCTCAAGTATCAAATTTGAAAAGTCTCGACTATTTTAAGTGAAATCCGTCTGGCCAAAGACAATCTAGGGTAAAATACACACCATCCTCCAGTTTCGAAGAACATTTCGCTAAAGGGAACAATAAATGTTCAAAGAAATGTCTGCTATATAAATGGTATTTGGATTAACTGCAGTCAAATATAATACTAGTCTTAATGCAGGTTTAATCTGTGGAAACTGGGAATCCAGCCTTTAATTTTACTGAGTAAAAGTTAAAGTATTAACATTGACGGTCTTCTGCAAGAATTGCACATTTTAATGCCCTGCCAGTGTCTAAGAATAAGTTGTACTGGTGATGAAATTCTTGCAGAGCAAATTGACTTTGAGTGAACTTTACATGTTTATTTTTAGAAAAGCCAAGCAGGTGGTTTTGACTTCCTTCACACAGTATCATGAGGCTGTTATGTTACACACATTTGTTTTTTGGGGGTGTTTAGACTGGATAACAGAACTCAAAATATAGTGGGACAAAATTTCATGTCAAGAATATCGATGACAAAAATAATATGAAGGTAAGTTTCTATAGGCAAGTAAAGTTCACTTTATATAACTCCACATATATGTTCCTTGACCATATATATCTTCAAGGTATGTAGATGTGGAGTTAAGAATAGTACATGTAAACTTGTCTATTTGCATATACCTTTTTGATATTTTGGTCCTCAAAAATTTTGACACACTGATAATTTGGGGTACAATATTCTGTCAGTGATCATCTTTTAACTATCTTTAAACTCTGAAAATCAGTTTAGAATTGAAGCTGTCTACAAAAGCCTATTATGTGAAAGGGGGTTCCATTCATGATAAGGACCAGGGATTAAACGGAGAGATCGTTTTTATGGAAAGTGAAATAATATGGCTTGCATCCTGAGCCTCCATCTTTGGGTACTGGCTATTTAGCTTAGGAAGAAAACATTGCATGGGAAAGCTGGCTATCATATATATGCATATATGTATGTATATACATAGTATTTCTGTAGCACAAGCATAGCCTAAAGGCTGTGGAGTGCTGTATGTGGTCAAAGACAATCATAAAGTCAATGAGTAATTTCGGAAGCTGGGTCGTGGACGGTTAATGCACTATAATGTAGTGATCTTTACAGAGGTGGATTTTAACTTTTTACTAAATTGAAGCAGCGTAAGCAGTGGTCCTGTTGTATACAGGGATATCGTTCGAGATCCTCGGATGGAAAAGACCTGCTGTTTTCTTTTACTTTTTTTTATGCTTAGTATTCAGTCTGCTGGTGTCTTGACCCCAGGTGTGCTGCAAACTCCCAGAAATTGGGAGCCTGTGTGCAAGATAAGCAGTGGTGCTGCGCATGTCTTTGTAAATGCTTCAACTGGTTTTGAAGATGGTGCTGTGTGGCGGGGAATCAATTGAGTTCCATCATGACTAGGTTGATGTAATCATATTTCTTCAAGTCCTTAATGAGCTGTGCTTCAGCATATAGGATGTCCCCAAGGTATGCCTTTGGAGGATACCCCTAGGGTATGCCTTGGGAGCCCATAGAGTATGGGATTACCACCATCCAGATACAAGAGTACGAGTGCTTGAACAGCAGTTCTAAAGTTGCTTTTTTGAAGAAATAGTTTGAAGTTCTTTCAAGAGAGAGCTGTTACCAGGCAATGTGTTGCTTGAGGGAGAGATGAGTCCAGGGGGAATCCAAGTGACGTGGCAATTTTTTAAGCTGGGGTTCGAAGCCCCAAAGGTTCATGTCTTTGAGCCTGGTTTGTATTGTATCCAGTATGTTGTGCTTGGCAAATAACAGGAATTCTATCTTGGTTTGGTTGAGCTTCAGGTAGGCACTGGATATACAGGTCTAGATGATGTGAAAGTAGTGTTTGTAGAGGGTACTGCAACCTTCCTTTGTCTTAAAATTCTAAGAACAGGAGATGCCTGCATTAAAAGAAATTACTACAGAAAAAGGGAATTCAAGCAGACTTCAAGCACCACACAGAGATAGGCAGAGGTCTGGTCCACAATCCCATGCTCTATCGGTCAGCCATCATGATGACACTTGGGACACTGCTTCTCTACTGAGGCCATTAGTATTTTCAACGAGGGCTTGGTGTGGCAGTGTAATCAGTCAGGTCACACTTCCTGATATGTCAGCATGTGTTTGTTCACCTCTGCTGGCAATGTCGTTCTGCTTATAGAAGCATAAAGTAGAGATGTGCCTGCATAGGTGTAAAGTGCAAGTGTGGTTCGAAATAATTTGGAGACACACATGAAGACCAGCAATTTCAAAGGGAGGTGGGCACAGTAGGCCATGTCTGCAGCCAATCAAGTCTCACTTCCCAGTCTGACAGCACATACCTCCATCAATGTTTATTCAATTATCCAGCACGGCATGCTCTTCCCCATAAGCACAGAGTGTAGATACGCCTGGACAGGATCTAAGTGCTAGTAATTTTGTCAAACAATGTGTAGCGACACAAGTACTTCAACAATTTCAAAGGCGGATGGGCCTAGAGCCAATCAGGACACCCTTCTTCGTCCAACAGTGCAGGTGTTTATTCACCCTGTTTACAGTGTTCCTTTTATTCCCTGCATGCTCATCCTTCTAGACATAAAATGCAACCATGACTGGAGGTTCAAAGTAAAAGTTTATTTAAAAGTAGCAAATAGTTTTTTTGTGTTTTGATTTTGAATATGCACTATATAGAATGTGTGTGAAAAACTACGAGGTTTACTTTTTCATCCTGATGGGGTTAAAAACCAAGGGCTTCATTTGCGGCTATTAGGTGTAGGGAAGCACAACAAGACACCATGCTGCACTACCCTATGCCAAAGTGAAAGGGCAGAAATGTACCGTATTCAAGTAATATGGTGCATTTGTGTCCGTTCTACCTGCGCTGTTGTCATTTTGGCAGCCTAGCGCCAATGTAGGCACCCCTGCATTATGGTGCAGGGATGCCTCCGTTGCACGCAAGATTGTTTTTGTCTTGGAAGGGGCACCATTCTGCACAAAAACAATCCTACAAGGCATTTTCCACTTTCTATATGTGATACAGAATGCTGCACACATGAAAAGAGGAAAACACTTGGAGATATTAACATATTACTCCTCCTTACGCCTAACCTCAGGAGGCATACAGATTGGACATTTCCCCAGGTTTACATCACTTTCCATGGTTGTTGTGCTGGAAAATCCACCGCAACGCCCATGGAATGCCTCCTGGGCACAGAGTAAGGGGACACAGCGATTTCGCCTTACTCATGTTATATGGGGTCACTCAAAGCCTTAACCCCTTCGCTGCAGGGTGTTTCCCCCCCGCTGTGCAGGGGGCCGAGCACAGCGCCCCCATGCTGGTGACGAGCTGAGCTCGTCATGAGGCACAGCGGAGCTGCCCTCATGACTAGCTGAGCTCGTCACGGCCGCACCCGTTTTTAGAACATTCAGCACAGCGGGGAAATTAGTCCCGCGTGCGAACGTTCCAACGGCCGTGACGAGCTCAGCTCGTCATGAGTACAGCTCAACTGTACTCCATGACGAGCTCAGCTCGTCACCAGCATGGATGAGGTTAAATCTATATGTGAGCCCTTTGTCATGCATGTACCACTATACATGGTGCAAAAATGACACTGGGCTCTCATAAATAAACCCCTGAATGTATTTTGAGTGTTAATATTTTTTTGACAGTTTGGGTACCAGAATCAGCTGACTATAACAAATACATTACAGCATTTGTTTAGTAATGGCTTACAGAAATGATGAAGTTGGATTTCACCACCATTTCTACGTTGTTTTGCAACATTATGCAAGTTACCTAATATCGAGCCAAATAAACTCTCAGAACAGTGAACAAATATTAGCAAATCATGATAATCAATTGTATTGAAGGAAACGTGTCAGCACCTGGAAACACAGAAATACACTAAATAATGCAGCGCACTGACACAAAAATAAGGAGTAAGGCCGAGATGTATCAAGCCGTTTGCGGATCGATATATTTGCATGTTTCGGCATGCATCAAAAATTCGCAAATTAAGGAATCGCAAAAATATGCGATTCCTTATTTTGCCATACCATTTAAGGAATCACAATTTTGCGATTCCTTAAATGCTATGTATGTAGCATTTTTCAATTGTGAATTTTGGTTAAGAAATCGCAAATTAACACCAACTTGTAGTTGATGTTAATTTGTGAATTCTTTTAAAAATGCACAATTTGGCATTTTTGAAGGTGGCATGTGACGCACACACATGCCCATAGGGCATGTATGTGCGCCATATGCACACACATGTACATTTCAGGGGTGCAGCAGGGTGTCCTTGAGACACCCCTGCACCCTTGAAATTATTCTCAATTTGCGATTAGCAAATTGCGAATCGCAAATTGAGATTAATTTCACAATCATTCCTATGGGCCTCCTGGCCCATAGGAATGAATGGGAAATGATTCCTTAATTGTGAATTCGCAAATTGCGAATTCGCAAATAAGGAAGATTAAGAAATCGCTAAAAAATAGCGATTTTTTACATACATCCCATTTTGCGATTTCTAAATAGCGATTCCTTGAAAATCGCTATTTAGAAATCTCAAAATGGAATCTTGATACATCTGCCCCTTAATTAAGTCTTGCAACATGCAAAAACTATGAAGGATGCCAAATAATGCATTAACTTGAAACGTAAAGGATTGTAACAGTGAATAAGTATTTATTGCATGAGCTCTGATTGTTTGACACAAGCAATAATAACAAATATTGTGTTTAGTTGCAAACGATCCTGCTTGTGTTAGGAAGTCTTCCTGTAGGGAGCAAACACGAAGAAGGACCACCTTTTTTTATAACGAAACAAAAGGGTAAGTTCATTCTCAGTGCTGTACTTCATTCTGAAAGCTAAGCGTCCATCTTGGAATTCTGCGGACAACTTAAAGAATATCGTATGGAAGTTTTAGAAATAATAGCAATAATGGATTTTTGGAGAAAAAATAAAGTAGAATAATTGTTGTGTCAAAAAATTATTTGTACGACACACATCTTTATGAAGTTGTGTTGTCTGCCTACCTGAGCAAAAGGTTGCTGTCCGAATTATAGCCCACGGTTTTCAGAACATGTAAGGGTCATTTGTTTCAAGTCAGGGAGCTGTGATAGTGACAGCAAGCACTAAAATATACTGTTCTCAACTGTCTTTCAGGGATGCGGCTTCCAACTGAAAAAAGTTGTGGAACATCCCGAAGAATATATATTTGTAAAAACCTTTATTTATGCATTTGTCATATTACAATACAACATAAAGTGCACGGTAACAGGTTCCATTATCACATTAAAGAAATGCAGGTGCATAGCCATCCTTGCAACTCAGTGAAGCAGTCTTTTCAGCTGTCAAGACATATTGCTAAATATATAAGCAGTATGGATCCAACAATCACACTGCACAGTCTCAGCTCTCTTACACAAGTCGAGGTTTCCTTTCCCCTTTAGTCCATGCCCCCCTGGTCTGCGTCCGTACCCACAGTATTGTATCCATTAAAGGAGTCCAACGTCACTCCCAGTGGCCCCCAAATCCTCAGCAACATTGGCATCCGTACGCGAGAGTTTCATATGCGGTTGCTCAGCAATTCCCCATTCCAACACATCTTATGCCCATAAGACCGTGCTCGGTTCTCTTGAACTCATCCATCCCATCACTATCCTCCGCTTTGCGAGTAATAATGCCAATTGAAGGAGTTTATATAAAATCCTGGCACCCTTGGTCCGTTTGATACCCCCCCCCCCCTAGCTGACAGACATCAAGGGTCATAGGGATAACAATACCCACTGCCGCAGGACGTGGGGCACCACCACCTCCCAGAATCTCTAGACCTCCATACAGTGCCAAGCAAGTTGTAGAAACGTGGTCCCCTTATCGCTGCAACGTGTAGAACAACCCTCTTATTAGGGTCAATACAATTGAGCCTAGCTGTTGTCATGTGGTGTTAGTAGTTAAAATGGAGTCATTAAAATGTAAGGAGTTAATATGGAGTAATTTAAACCGATTGTTGCAAGACAGTTTTTTACTAGAATGCGCACATGATTTCAATCTGAATCTTTCATAAGCCCCATGAAGGATATTAAAATTGAAGTCAGAGTTGTGTCCTTTTCTAATGCTACCTCATTTATTTTTTAAGGGAGTTTTATATATTGGGAACTAAACCCGAAGGTATCAGAGTGGTTTACATGAGCACCAGTTGAGTTACAGATGGAAACATTCAATGTTTTGTTATGCACGGGGAGATTAAGTGATTTGCCCAGAATCACAGGATGTTGAGCTTCCGTGCCAAGACTCAAACCCAGTTCCCCAGCTTTAAGGTCGATTGCCCTAGCCAATAGGCATACCACTTGCCCTGCTGTTTACCCTTGGACATTCTTTAGATCAGTTCCAGGAGGTGTGTTCTTGAATTATTAAGACTCAAAACTGAAATATGAAAAATAGAATGCAGCTTTACTCTGGAGTGGCCTTTGTACTACATGATAGAAAAATTGCATATGATAGCGCTGTTATTAGGAAATACAAAATTATAGTGCAGATAATTGCAGCCCTATTAATAGATTATGTTCACAGTAAAAACATAAAGGTTTTCAATCCTACACAAATTTCAATAGCATGATTCGGAGTTTTCATGCATTACGCTTAAGCTCCCTCACTTATCGAAGTACTTATGGAAATATGTGCTTGGCACAGGTTGTAGCTGACACTGCGAAATAAGCTGATAAGATAATATTTTGGAATCTGGAGTGTGTGACCACCTCCTCCAGAAATCTGCCCGCCTGAGGGGGGTGGGAGGGGCTGCCCAAAAATAAGCACATGCGTGAGAATGGAGACAAAGCAAGGGATTGTGAATGGAAAGACTTACACAGAAGGGAGGTAAGGAGAAGAAGAGAGAAGGAAGGGAGCAACTTGCAGTCAATGGAGAGTGGAATGAGTTTGAATAAGGCTGGAGGCCGTACTGTAGGAATAGGGTGCCCTTTGTGGTGCAATCCCTCATTCTGCCACCTCGCGCAATGACTAGGGTTTCAATGAGTCAGATTCCTGCCACTTTGACTGCCCATGAATTGAGTAGTCAAGTCAGTCAAGTCAAGAGATTTATATAGCGCGCTACATACCCATAGGGTCTCAAGGCGCTAGAGGGAGGGTGGGGAGTTACTTGTCGAATATCCAAATTGCCTCTCCTCCGTAACCTCTTTATAGCGCCACTGACATAACAAGATGTCAGGGGACCGCCCACAAAATGTAATGAGGGGTTCCTGTGCATACTGCATTGCATGGATATAAAATCCTAGGCTTGGCATGGGCCCAACAGGCTCCCCACCTCTGTGCTACTGAAGGAACACAGGTTATATGCCTGAATGTGGCCCCAAATCACACTCAGAAGCCAACTTCAGCAAACCACCTATTTTTGTAGTGTCCACTAAAGTCAACTCTTGACAGTCAGCCAGGGCATTTCAAGGTCACGCAAAGAACTTGTTGAGTACCCACAGAATGGGGGCCCTGGCACAACACTGGCGGCAAGGGCCCATATACAAGAGTACAAGACAATAATTAATGTGCACAGAACAGATTGTGCTGACAAGGCCCTCGCTGTTAAACAGGACTGTAGTTCCACCTCCTTGTGCACAGTACAGCACGACAGAACCGCCCTGAAGAATGTCACAGTTTCAGAGGCTGCAAAAGAAGAGCCTTATCCATGCTGAGAGGTCTTACGAAATAAAGGGAACAAGACCCAAAGAGAGACCATAAAACAAAATGCATAATGTGCACTTTCCAGGTCACTGGCAGCACAGAAATCCCAGCTCTGATCTGCGTGGAATAAAGAGCTTTCCCATGTCTCTCACCTTTCCGAAGCTTTACAAATTTATGGTCCTTGAGTGCAGAGGTCTGAGTCTTCAAAGCTGGAAAAACAGAGGTGCAGCCTGGCCTAATCTTCATTTCCATCCCTATCTCCTTACAGCAGCACTAATGGAAATGTATTTTGTTTAATGACTCTGAAACCCTGTTTGTAATTAGATGTGGGAATTGGTCTTACTTTGTAACAGATGATACTGGAATAATAATATGAGAGATGCTAGGCTGAGACCACTATCCTTCTCAATCTATATCATTTTTCATTTTATTGGCATGAAATGTGTGCAAGCAACAAAGAAGAAGATTAAAATATGCAGTGAAATAACGCCTAATGAAAACATCCAATCACAGATTTTAGTGTTGCTCTAACTGTGGTATGAGGGGAGCCAAATGTGCCTGCTTTTTTATTATTAATTTTAATAAACAGATTTGTTTTGCTGTGTTGTCTTGCCAGTGACTGGGTCTGTGGTTGCTATTAGAAAAGTTGAACACTTTAATCAAGAGACAAGGCACATGTAATTTAAATATGTATAATATTTCATAAGGGCTATTCAAAGTAATTACCTGCACTGCTTTGGAGCAGCCAGGGAAGTGATTAAGAAGTGGGCAGAACATTTTAGCTCGGTCAAAAGTGAGTTTTCTAATTCCTCGAGGATATTTCTCATTTTTAGTTATGCATCTGTAATAATTCATGTTTGACATATAATTAACTTTCATTTTAATTCGTGAGGTATGTGGGTAGCCTTTTAAAGATGTAGGTTTAGATGGGCAAACAACGGAATAGTTAGAAATGAAAGGGCATGTATTTCATTGGATAATGCTTCATCAAACGCAATTCCAGACAAGCAGGTTACCTAGATAACCCACTTTGTAAACCTGATATCAGGGAGCGCATTACCAACATGAACTACAGAAAGGCAACTGAAATTACAAGACCTCTCAACACGTGTTTGCATCTGGGGAGATCTTAAAGTCATTAGCAGCATACTCACGACAGTGAGAAAATCTAATTGACTTGGCACTGCCCACCATGTTACTGTATATATGTTTAATTCTTTAGGAGTGCCCGTTTCCGACGCAGAGAAGACCCCCTCAGTATCATTTAAAATTACTGGACATGAAACCTATACAGTTAAACAGATGATTAGCAGTAAATTAGAAATAGGTTATACCTTTTTCTCTATGCAGTGACTTAAAATAAAGCTTCTCAGTTTTCAATGTGGTTTACAGTCAGGGCCTTTAAAATTATGTGATTCTGCAGACGCAGCTTTTAATTTGCATAATTTTGGATTAGCTGTATTTGCTACATAATCCATCATCTGCTGCATAACCTGCAGATTTTAACAACAAAAATTGCTCCTAGCTCAAATGGATCACAATTTACTAAAATGTGGTGGTGTGTTTACGCACAGTGAAGCCCCTTCGCAAAGGTTAACTGGTCATCTTTCAGTTGCTTATTTTTGCATTTGGTTGTTAAACGTACTAATGAGTTAAAACCTTTACACTAGTATCAGACAGTCTTACGATGGGTCTAAATGACAGAATAATGAAGTATTACTGTCACAAATGTGCCGTTTTATGTTGCATAATTTGTTTTATTCTTGCTGCATAATTTAGTCAACCGGGCCACATATGTTATGTGCTCCCCTGATGCATAATTCCAGTGGCCCTGCTTACAGTACACTCTGTGGTTGTTCAGTAATGGATAACTGCACCTACAGAATACAAGAAATTCAGTAACAGCATTTCTATAAGGTGAGGTAATGCCAAACTGATGCAAAAGGACTAAAAAGGTGTATTTTTTAAGTTCAATGTGAACTGGGGGAGCTCTAGGCAAGTTTCCACTTCACGTCCAGTTCTAAAAATCCTTGCACCATTCTTAAGTATCATCTGTCTTTAGAAGTCATAGAGAAGGACAGTAAATATTGGAAAAGTCGCAAAATGTAGAAAACTAGCCAGTTAGAGCGTAAGTGGCCATAGGAAGCATACTCCCAGGCCTGACTACATGGCTGCTGCTATTTAAAGAAGTTAAGGGATAGGTAACTTTTAAGATTTGTGTGGAAAACTCCAAGAAATACGGCCCAAATATTAGCTCAGATTGGCTCAAGCCTATGGGCATGGAGAAATGTGATCTTAGCAAAGAGGCTGGATATTGTCTACTGTATATTGCATGATGGATGTTCAGTGCGTTGCTGTTTATTTTTTGTACAGCCTCATGGAGCATTAAAGTTTCATCGGAGAAACAAAAACAGAGGAAAGTAACAAGGTTAGTGAGTGACTGGGGGCGTTAAGTCAATTGTTGTTGGGTAAGAATTTTTTGGACAGGGAAGATCCTTAGAATCCATTGTTACTGATTGAAGACAATACAAGTATCCTTGGTTGGACCGGTCTATAGTGCAATCAGGTAATGCCCGATGGGCTGTTATAACAGGTCAGTGTTTGGGCCATCTTTTTGGCTATTTGTGGGCCTGTTTTATGGTCTGCTGGGTCATTGTTTTTATTGTTGATTTCCCTGGTTTTGAAACAAACATTGCCTGCAGCAAGCTCAAATCGAGTTTTCCATAACTCGCAAAACACTTGTACAGTGTGTCTTCACAAGTTCAAAACAGCCCTAATATGCAAACATGAGTCACTTTTATAGCTATCTAGTTCACTATTTTTGGCCCTCTCTTACTTTGGTGCCTGGATCTATTTTCTGTCCCAGTCTGGCCTTGCAAGTATGTACCAACTTCCTGTGCGCCAACTCTACCATTCAGAGTCTTTTGCAGCGTCTCTGAGGTACAGTAGCAGCAGTTAAACCCCTTCATGCCAGAATTATGCATCGAGGATGCAGATGCCAGATTTGTTGTATGTGTTAGATTAACACATCTATGAGGGGAATCCACAAAAAATCGAACTGCATTATGCTGAAAATTACATGTTGTTGCTTATGCTTGGGAACCTACTTGCTTTTAATGACAGCGCAGAATGTGCAGTGTATCAATGATTGTGGCAAGACTGGCACGTTTAATGCAATATGCTGCAGGATAGCAGCAATGTTCAAAATCAGTTAAGAATAAGTAGGTTAATGTCATGGACACACAGACATCTTAATTCAAAATTAAGTGGTCTTATGGAATAGTCCAGTGGCTCTTAACCTGGGGTCTATGGAACCCTGGAGGGCTAAGACACCTACTCAGGGAGTCCGCGACTGTTTGGAAAATGAAATAATATTAGCAGATTATTAACACACACATAGATAGATAGATAGATAGATAGATAGATAGATAGATAGATAGATAGATAGATAGATAGATAGATAGATAGATAAATAGATATAAAAGCAACATTGAAAAAATTAAAACACAATTTAGTATGAAGGTATTTAAATTGGGAGGCTAAAGTTGGTTTCCTTAGCTTGACTCGTGGAGCAGCGCAAGTACAACAAATGGAACCTAGTATAGATAGATGGCGTCATTTGAACCACTGGTATGCAAATATAAAAGGAGAGCATGCTTTGGGAAGAAAAAATACAAAATGATATGTTAGACTCTAGCATATTTCTTTGTCTCTAAGAAATAGAACAGCATTTTGAAAATCTCCACATTAAAATATATTTTTTTGATTTTTGCAGTTTATTGTTTGTGAATCAATTGAAATATTTATTAATTTGTGTATTTGAAGTATTGTTCTTTCTGTATGCTAATCTATGGTTTTGTTGTAAAAAATAGCTGAGGCAGGGGTTCCTGGTTTCCAGTCGTGGTTCAGTGGGGGGTCCACAGAAGTCAAATCAGTAAAAACCGCTGGTTTAGTCAATTCAGGGGCTGATTTCAACTGAGATGGGAGATTTTGACTGACATGAAGAATGCCTTGGATGAAAGAGGATCAAGACCAAAAGAAGTTATATATTTGGCTTCCAAAGCGTCCACTGATAAGTAGTGTTTTAAACCAATAGATTACACACCTCTCATGAATATTCAGTTTGAGAAGATTGAACATTTGACTGTTTAGCTGCATTCTGACTGGATTTTGGGACCCCTGCTGTATGCCATCAGAAAATGCATTAAGTTTAACATTAGCGATTAAATGCAGCCTTTTCGTATTAAGTTCAGCATAATTTAATTTTGAGAGAATTAGCCCTAGAAAGAACAGAAGCTACTTAGCAAACGACTCACTAATAGGTGGGCCACTAAAATCAAGTTCTTTTTACTGAAATGTCTCACAGGCTTACGTAATTGTTTATTATGTCGTTTTAGTCAGACAGAAATAGGTTTGTTTCCATCAGTAAACACGTCAACATTTCTGGGGAAGCGAAAGGAACGTCAAAAAATTATTTTATGAACTCTCACACAAACAAATATGAAAGATCCACTACCTTTGGAAAGTCAGACTTTCCTGAGCTACACAGCATTGGTGTCTGTTTATTAATGCTACAGAGGTGGCTCTTCAGACTCTTAGTTTTGTGTCTGGTGTCATTTTTCGTTGCAGTTTTGCAGCTCAGGGCACTAACAATAGGTAGTGGAATCACCCAACTTAATGATACTCGTAGCTCGCTTAGAAAGATGAAAATCTAAGTTTGCTGCGAAGAGATACGAACCTGTGATTTTCGAATTGCCCATAGAATTCTACAGTGTGGGCATTAACCTACTGATCCGTCTAATTAGCTTTATGTGCTGGAAAGGCTTTAAAGCTGGTAAAATAACTCTCTAGGTTAAGGCACCTACTTCAGAGATCTGCATGCATCCAGGAAGTCTCAGCATCCAATACTATTAATATTGCTTGGGTGACTAATGGCAGTACAGAAAGTAGGGTGTAGGTGGAGGGGCGCTATGGACAGGAAAAGGCTGGCAGAGAAAGATGGGAAGAGTGCAGACAAGAGAAGGTTGTACAGGGTGGCATGGGGGAGGAGAACGTTTTCAGAAGGGACCTGTCACGAACAGGAGAGAGGGGTGCAGTGGGGCAAAAACTGGAAAGGGCAGACATGAAAGTACAGCGTAGGAAGGAAGTGGAGAGAGTAGGAGGGCACAGCCAATGCAAAGTAGGAGGGCACAGCCAATGCAAAGAGACAGTTTAGGGTGAGGCAAGCATATAGAGTGGTGCCAGTGGGGTGGAGTCAGAAGGGCTGAAGGCACTAGGAGGTGAAAAGGGCCCCTACCAGAGGACATATAAGAGAGGGTGAAGCACCACTAGACTGTGGGCACAAGCAGTGGAACGTAGGCAAAAACAGGGGTGTTAACAGACTGCAAGAAGCCTACAAATCAACAAATACCTCACCAAATACCTTCCCGACCAACAACTCCTATATAGCACTCAGTCTCAGACCCACCCATAGCACAGAAACTGCCCTCATCGCTGTTACAGTTGACGTCTGCATGACTCTGGACAGAGAAGACACAGCAGCCCTCATCCTCATGGACCTCTCCGCAGCATTTGACACAGTCTCCCACCTCATCCTCATCCAATACCTATATGACATCAGAGTCCAAGGATACGCGCTCCAATGGATCTGCTCCTTCCTGACTAGAAGGACACAGTCAGTCAGCCTGGCATTGCGCACCTAGGACGTCTGCAACCTCATCTGTTGAGTTCTGCAAGTATCAGTGCTTAATTTGAGCCAGTTGTTCCCGGTGCTCGGCACCGGCTCTAGTGAAAGGCCACCACATGGTGGCCCTATCAGTTTAATTTTGAGATGAACACAACATCTGTGTTTATTAAGTCAATTCCCATTGCAAAGAGTAATACCAGCCTCTCCCACCATTACTATAACTTTGTGAGGCCTGAAATAGTCTGAATTGTGACAATTGTAGGAGTGCAATGGTTTGCTGTTATGTTGGTGCTGTCATTGTCAGCACTGACAGGTGCAATGCATGCTCCAGGCTGCAGTTGCCTTCCGAGAAGGGCCCTGGCACTACATGTTTTACAAATTAAGCACTGGCAAGTATCCTTCCTGAGCCCAACTCTCTTTAACGCATGCATGAACCCTCTAACTAGCATCATCCGCTCTCACAATACCAACACCCTCTCCTACACCTACAACATGCAACTCATTGTCTCTCTCATGGACAAGACGCCCAGCATCCTGATCAAGTCCAATGCCTGCATGACTGAAATCTCCCATCAGATGAAAAACATTTGTCTAAACCTGAACACCAACAAGACCGAAATTGTGATCTTTTGCAAGAGCACATCAACGTAGGACTCCTCCAGGTGGCCAGCAGAGCTAGGACCAACACCAACCCCCACCATCCCCACCACCCACAACAGCATCCTTGAGTTAATCATTGACAGCAAACTCAAGGTGGCCGCCTAAGTCAGTGCCATCAACGCTTCATGCTTCCATACCCTGAAGATGCTGAGGAAGATTTTCAATTGGCTTCCAACCAGCACCTGGAAAACCATCACACATGCCCTGGTCACTAGCAAGTTTACCAAGGAAACCACCCTCTATGGCCGGAATCAACAAAAACCTCACCAGAAGACAGCAGATCATTCAGAACTCAGCAGCCTGAATCACTCTCAACCTCCCATATCACACTCCATCACGCCACACCTGAAGGAGCTCCACTGGCTCCCCATTCACAAACAAGCACAAATCTAACTCCTCACCCACACTTTCAAAGCACTACATAACGCTGGCTTTAGCAATCGCACCTGCTTTCACAAACGTTCTAGACACCTACACTCATCCAGACTCCTACTTTACTAAATGACACACAATCCGAAAACCAGTCAAGCTTCTAAAACGTGGAATGACCTGCTGCTGCACAAAGGAGCTTCCTCCTCATTTCATTTCTTGATTCCGCAAGAAGCTGAAGTTGTGGCTTTTCAAGTAGTCCGAGTAGGCTTTAGGTGTGCCTAAGTTCTTACCTGCTCTGCACCTGGATAAGCTCCTGGGTGATAGCGCACTCTACAAATCTGCATAACATAACACATGATAAAGATAGAGGGAAATATAAAGAAAACTATCCTAGCCATGCACAGCCTCTGGCACATGCTAACCATTCCACCATCCACCCCACACCTTCCCCTCCCATGTGCCCTCATCACAAACACTTTGTAACTATTTGATGTATTCCTCTTATCACTAACGTCTGAGGAGGATGTCCCAAAGAGTTTGGAACTAAGGGCAATGAAGATGCATAGTCTGATCTGCAGCATAACTATGAGCAGGTTCTGTGGCACCTGGACCAAAAGTGCAATGGGCCTATTGGACCCCAGATTATACCTGTTTTCTATTACAAAACCAGGGGATGGGACCCATTTTCTCTGGTTACATTACCTATGGCCACCCACTGAGTCTCACCTTGTTTTGTCAATCATGCATATGAAAGAGCTCAGTCGATCCACCTGCACTATTGGTGTGTCTGCTTGAGTGGTCCATCTCAGTGTAGGTGTCATGGTAAAAAGGATGTGCATTCAATGGTGCTGGGGTACTGGATTGTCCTGGAGATGCTTTGATTTTCCCTAGTGATTGGTGATGGCTGGTTACAATAGGCCCCTTGTACCATTAAAATGTAAACATTTTGAAGCACACGCATTCCAGGTCAAATCAAAGTATGGTACAATTAAGAAAAATAAAAGCAATGATAAAGACTTTGTTTCTTCTTTGATGTTTTTTACCACTTCTGCTCCCTTTAGCCAATGCGTTTCATCGTTTGGGGTAACAACTCTACAACTTCTTCAGGGCTTAAGGCAGAGGTCTTCAATCTGTGGGGCGCGACCCCCAGGGGGGTCGTGGAGTCCTGGGAAGGGGGTCGCAGAACAGATTCTGTCAGTTTGCCTTAGTGGCCTCGGGCTGATTGAGGGTGCTCACGGAGGCCTAATTCACACCGAGGGGTGAAAAACATCAAAGCCTCATTAACAAGTAAAAGGTCTTTTAAAGACCTGTGAAGTACTTGGTGTGGCTTTGTGTGTGTCCAGTGAAGCTGTTTCAACCGAGCTCACATATACGAGGGGAGGGGAAGGGTGGGGTGGCTGGGGGAGGAGGCTGTAGCCCTTTGAGTTCAATGGGCGTTGCACGCCTGAAGCTGTGGGTCCTGCCAGTAAAGCACGGTGAAAGGTCCTCATTGGTTCAAGTCCCAAGAGCCCTCATACCTGGTGCCTGTGCAGGAGAAATGCGCCTGAGAGTCTGTTCTTCATGGTGAGATGTTGTTACAGCCTGTCTGCCACCCCCCCAACCCCCGCCCCCAACAGGGAGGCACAGAGATGCCCTCCCATGAGAGAGGAAGAAGAAGGAAGAAGACACAGAGAGATACTGACCCCCCACCCCCATGAGAGAGGCACAGAAAAGGTAGGTGAATGAATGATGGATGGATGGATGAAAGGGTGGATGGATGAAGGGTGAATGTTTGGATGAAAGGGTGGATGGCTGTATGGATGGACAGATGGAAGGATGAAATGGTGGACGGATGAAGGATGGATGGATGTAAGGAGGAAAGGGTGGATGGATGAAGGATGGATGGATGGATGTGTGAAAAGGTGGGTGGATGAATGATGAGTGGATGGATGGATGGATGGATGGATGGTTGAAGGATGCATGTATGGATAGAAGGATGAAAGGGTAGATGGATGAAGATTAGATGTATGGATGGATAAAAGGTTGCATGTATGAAGGATGGATGGAAGGATGTGTGAAAAGGTGGGTGGATGAATGATGAGTGGATGGATGGATGAAAGGGTGGATGGATGAAGGATGGATGGATGAAAGGGTGGATGAATGAAATATGTATGTATGGAGGGATTGATGAAAGGGTAGATGGATGAAGAATGGATGTATGGATAGATAAAAGGTTGCATGGATGAATGATGGATGGATGGATGTGTGAAAAGGTGGGTGGATGAATGATGGGTGGATGGATGGATAGATGAAAGGGTGGGTGGATGAAGGATGGCTGTATGGATGGAAGGATGAAAGGGTGGATGGATGAAGGATTGATGTATGGATGGAAGGATGAAAGGGTGAAAGGGTGAAGGATAGATGGATGGAAGGAAGAGAGGGTGGATTGATGAAGGGTGGATGTATGAATGGAAGGATGAAAGGGTGGATGGATGGATGTGTGAAAGCGTGGGTGGACGAATGATGGATGGATGGATGTAATGAGGCCTAACAGGAGCATTTATGGTTGTCGATAGTGTTGATGATGAGGAGTACCAGTTTCTAGAAACTTTTGTCGGAAGGGGGTCCTTACGCCTAAAAAGGTTTTACAAGGGGGTCTCGGCATCAAAAAGTTTGAAGACCTCTGGCTTAAGGTATTAGATGTTTTCAAGATCAAGATCTACTGACACGAGTCCAAATCAAGAGAACTTATGTCCAATATATATTATCCAGGAGTATATTTATATTTGTCCAGTAAAGATTAATAGTTGCCAATTTCGCATCACATTATGTAAAATAATCCCTGGGAGAAATTAAACTTCCGGTTGTGAGGATCAGGTCCCTGAAGTACGGGGAAAACCTAAAGTTAATAGTGACCGTACCCAAATAAACCCTTGGGAGAAAGTAAACTCCCGATAGTGAGGATCAGGTCCCTGAAGTACGGGGAAACCTGAGATCTGTGGTGACTTTGCCTGATTACAGCACCTGTTCCTTAATTGTACCATACTTTGACTTGACCTGGAATGCGTGTTCTTCAAAAATTGTAAATTGTTTCATTTAATCGTGGATTGATGTTTGGGGAAGTAGGGTGTATCTCCCCCCTTTTTGATACTACTAGTGTTGGTTAGAAGAATATTGACTGTTGTGATCTTTATATTAGCGCCTGTTACCCTCTACAACCAATTCAGTAAACCCTTGTACCATTAATTTGAACTTAATTGTGCGGTTTGTCATTAAGTCCAAACCTGAAATATGCTGGTACTCAAATTATTGCTCGCTTGTCAACATTGCGTGATGAACACAGACATGTGAAGGTATTTAGATTTTAATGCAAAAACATTTCTTCTCAAAAACTCCACTGTGCTAAAAATATTTGCCTGTAGAATTTTGTGACATATTAATCCATCAGCAGAAAGAGTGTTGAATAATATGCTCAGGCAGTAGTTGACCTAATTTTGTGCACAGTATTTTTGCTTTTCCCAAGTTTGGGGTCGCAGTTACCACCAGCTAAATTTGAATTTTAGAGTTCAATAGGTTTTTATTTCATTTGCGAGACAAGTCAAGGAAAGTACACATAAGCACAGGAAAGTTACCCCGTTTCCCTACCCTGTCCAACCCCTGAGAGTACCTCAAGTAAGATAATAGGGTTGTAAAGGCTGATCTGTATAAAGTAAATGTAATAAATGGTTGAAAGGATACACCAAGTCCCTGAGGGAATCTACAAACTTATCAAAGACCTTGGGCAGGAGAGTGAACAGCATAATTTGTGAAGAAATCCAGAAACATACCACATTGATCTATAAATTCCTCTTCCCTGTCAGCTATGTCTAAGTAGATCTTCTTCCAGCACTGTTCGCCTCAACCTACATTACCAGTCCATCCCCACCTGAATTTGTGACTGTTTCCACTTGCTTAGAAGTGGCTGTGTGGCCACCAGCAGTAGGTCACTTACACCCAGTGTCTTTCTTTAGCACCCATCTCAGAACAATGTCCAGTGCCGATGATTGGACCCTGAACCTCAGAAACTGGGATATATAATCTAGGATCCCCTCCCAGAAGCTACAGATCATGGAGTAAAACCACATATTATATGACAGGGAGCCTCTTTCACCTCAGTTTCTCCTGCACCTATTTGGGCATGTTCTGTCTAAGTTGCGGTATGGCTGCAGTGTTCAGAAATGTCAGGCTGACTTCCACCTCATTGTTACTAGTGAGCCCCTTATGTGAATGTTGTGTGCCCATTCATCTTCGATGAGACACTTCAATCCATTTCCCATGAATATTGGAAACTCCTTTTAGGTGAGGTTTCCATTGTGGATACTGTCTGTTAAAGCCTTGATATCAATTGTTTGCCTGTGTCAATCTTTTGTAGAAGATATTTGAATGGGGTAAGTTCCCAGAAGTGCCAGTCCTAAAAGAACTGTGCATGGCCCAATGTCATAGTTTTGTGTAATGAAACCATTTTCTCCCCATATTAAAATCTTGATTTATTTGCTTGAATAGTTAGTAGAAGAAGTAGCCCATCATTTTACCTCTATATATTTTCCGTGTTGAAGAGACTCCCTATCTAGCCCAGGCTGGAAGTCTGAATTCCTGAAGGCAACAGTGAAAGGTAATAGTTGGCTAGTTAAACCCTTCTTGATGTTGATGGCAAACCACACACTCAGCATGGCTCACTGAACTTCAGACCCTATGGCAGTTGTTGCTCTGTACCTTTTCCTTACCCATGGAATATCCCACATTGCTTATCCTGCTAACTTAAGGTCAATGAAACACCACTGTTTTTCTAGGACCGCTCTCACATTCTTTCACATACACCTTAGTTCAGCATCTCTTTAATTGGTGACAAAATCAGGAATCCCCATCCCCGCTGATTCGGGAAGTGATGGCTTTGGCTCTGTCCCGTTCATATTTTATTTACTTCCCCTATAAAGTCGGAGCATGTTTTCTGTATTTTAGTTAAAATCTAACGGAGTGCATATGTTGGCGATTTTGACTGATGCTAATAATCGTATCCATGCGAGATGTATTTTAAATAAGTCCCTCTTTTTTAGTCTAGCAGAGGCTGGAGATTTGCTATGAGAAGTGTAGGGGTAAAAATTACTATTCTAACTCCAGGGGGTGCAACAGTAGGGTAAGTGTTGGATAGTGTAGGGGTAAAAATTACTATTCTAACTCCAGGGGGTGCAACAGTAGGGTAAGTGTTGGATAGTGTGAGGGTACTATGTGTTGTAATGCTATGCGTTGTAATGGTATGCGTTGTAATGACTGCGTTGTAATGACATGCGTTGTAGTGGTATGCGTTGTAGTGTCATGCGTTATAATGGTTGCGTTGTAATGGCATGCGTTGTAATGGATGTTGCGTTGTAAAAGTTTCGTTGTAATGGTAGTGCATTGTAAAAGTTGCGTTGTAAAGGTTGTTTCCTCTCCCAGGATACCACCTGAATAAAGGATACTTTGTGGTTTATCCTAAGGGTTTTTTAACTTTGATAGTGGATCCAAGATTTTTATCCAGAAAAAATGAATAATTTCTAAGACCTTCCTCAGGCCAGCCCCCTGCTGAGGTTAAGTCCGCCCTGGTAGTACCATCTTACCAGAATGGGATGAGGTGGCAAATGATGAAGCTTGTCACATTACATGAGTGAGCCTACCACGTCCAATTCTTGGAATTGCCCTCTTTCTGGGAGTTAGAGTATTACTAGGTAACTAAAAATAATTTTGTGTGTATATGCATGTGAATAACCAGTTTCAAGCAAAAACTGTGTCACACCAATTTTTGTGTTGAGATTCTATGAGTAATGGCAGGCGTGACCCCATCTGTGCCCTTTTTCTCTATTTTCGTTTGTTAGAGTTTAACCTAAGCCAGAGTTGGACACTCCTGTAAAGTGATTTATCGAGCCACATCTTTCATTTCTGCCACCATTTCTTTGATTCTCTCCTCTTCCAATCTCCTCGCCATTTGGAGTTAGGAGCCTTGTTACAATTCCTGTTTTCACGGCCATACCATATGCAACTTTGTTTTCATGTAGTATGTGACTAACTGTATTTGCGTCATTTAAAACCAGAAAGTCTTTTATGTCTATATATTTTTTCTTTATTTATAATTACTTATAATTTTGCTAATGCCTTGTGACTAGCAACGTGACCTACATGTGTTTTGGTCAATCTTTTTTCCATCCTTTGACACTGCCTGCTTCCTGGAATAGGCTGTTGTCTACATACTATGGGACGAGGATTCAAGTCTGATCTCTCGACAACAACATTTCTATTAAGGCACCACAGTCTGATTCTGTCTTCTTAATTGTAGCTCTCTAACACTATTTAATTTAATTAGGGACTGGATATGTCTCACATTAACATGTCTCTTAAATCCATGTTGAATGCTATAAAAAAGTAATTAATTTGATGATATCCATTTAACTGGTTTTAGCTCATTAACCTTGACACCAACAGTTCCAAAGAGGCAACCTGTTCTCCAACAGGGACTGCGAGGCGGAGACTGTCAGATGCATCGTAGCCTCTGACCATAATGTCAGACTTTCAATTGTTTCGTAGATTGAGCGCATCCTTTTTTGAAACTTCTTTTTTTGGGTGGGTCCCAAATTACCACCTCAAGAGACCCAGTATCACCACTCAGCATCTAGTTAGCGCTAGGTCAGGACTGTTTACTCATGCATACAGCAACTCAAGGTCGTACGCAGTTCTTTAGTTTTGTCTTTTGTACAGGTTTAAGAATGAAACAGTAGTATATCTGTGCGGACTTTTGATTGCATCACTATAGGCACATGTGAACTGAATTTGAAAGGCCCAAAACATACTTTATTAAGCTCTACTAGAAAATTCATACTTTATTTTATTTGGGTTTATTTGTATTTAATATAAAGCTTAGCGCCATGAAACCTTGGTCGAAGTGCGCTTTACAAATAGGTTATAACATAACATAACATAACATAACATAACAAAGCTGGGTTTAAACTAAGCATCAACAAAGTACCCCCAAAACAAGCGTTTTCCTAGCACCAGGAGCATACCTAACATCAGACGTTGTAATGTGGAAGGGATACAATTAAAAGATTTACAGAGATCAGGATAAACTAAGGGTGGGGGACAGTAGATAGGATAGCAGTATAATACAGTACAATGTATATATCTACATTTTTTTCCCGGTTTGTTGAAAGTGAAATGATATTTATAGGAATCTACACATAATTGGTTAGATACCTGTGCAATAGCAGACCAACAGCTCATAAGATGAATTAAAACACATGCTATTAAAACAACATTTCATGTCGCATTAAACTCCGGTCTGCAATAGCTATCTCAGAAGCATTTTGAAAACTGCGCGCCCTTCCAAAAGTGCTACAGGCAGAAAACACAATTTTGCCTATCAAATTTGGAGGAATTTGGAAGATTTTTCAACTTTGAAAAAGTTTGCTGGTGGGAAATTTGTCTTGTAAAAAATATTTTCGTGAAAGAATTCTTCCACTTAAAAAGTTGCTTTTGTTTTACGAAATTTAAACATATCTTAATTTCAGCATCGCTTTCATCACACAAAGGAAGGTTTGCAAAATCTTAGCAAAAGACAAGAATTTTTGTGTAAGAAACTTTTTTGAACTTTGTGCTCCCGTACCTGATAGGATAATTGAAAGTGTACTATACAATGCATCCACCACAAAAGACATTAGTTGAGACGTAGCATTAGTCTGCATCAGAAATGAAAATTGATTTAACACACTTTGAAAATTTTACATAGCACTAAAGAGGTTTAATTAGGAAAATCAAGTGCCTTCCCTGAAATGACAGAGTTGCAAGATAGGCAATCCTATCAACAGACATTTCTTCAATCGAAGGTCATTATGCAAAGCGATAGGTTATGGAAGCCATTTTGAATGCTGTGACATCCGACCATGAACACCTCATTGATGTTAATCTAATACAACTTCACAGTGTCTGCAGGCAACTTCCATTGTCCCCTTTGGCAGCATCAGTAAGTGGAGGCTACTAGTACCTCTCTAGCTTTGCCTTTGGCATTATGAATGCTATCGAAGTGAAGGAGAGGTGTGTGCTGTTTGTGTTTAGCCCTTTGGGGTGAAGGAGACATAGGCACTGCCTGGCAGCTAATCCATGAGACCGACAGAAAGGCTACTGAGCCTTGCAAGTACTGTGCGATGACTTTAAGTCATTTCCTTCAAGGTTTTTCTGTTTCTTGTGTCATTAAGAGTGTTGGTGGTGCGTAAATGTAAATGTAAATTGATACTTGTATAGCGCACTACTCACCCACAAGGGTCTCAAGGCACTTGTACAAATACCGCTGTGGAACCCATCCTGGCTTTCCCTGTGAGGCACCCACTCCTGGGCACCCCCAAGGTGGAGGCCAGGCATCCTTAGCGTTGTGGGGGCCGTTGTGAAGATTAAGCAATCTATTGCCCAGAGTTGCAGAGTGGGACTCCATGAATGGAATAGGCACCAAGGCGAGAATTATCAGGCCCGTGGAATTTTTGAGCCCAAGACCCGCCGAGGCGGGGAATTGAACCCTGGTCCCGGGCTAAACCTCTGCATCAGGGTCTGCTGCTCTAATCATTGAGCCACACGGTGCGTGGGTTGCACCTTTGCCATTTGATCTTTGGCTGGCAGGAGGACAGGCACAAACCCAGCAGGATGAGAATAGAAACAGTTTTTCTGTAACTTTGGCTGCCTCCAGCGTCCTCGTTGCAATTTCCCATGAAGAAGGGTGCAACTTCAGTCATAGAGGTGCTGGTGGGTGATGCAGAGTGAGGTGTGAGTGGATTGCATGGCAGTATATTACTTGATGCGGGCAGGAGTGTGAAAAGTAGAATGCTGCAGAAGGTGGAATTGGATGGCAGGGCACAAGTACATTTTTGTAGCGTGGATTATTAGGGTGTGAGGATAAGGTAGTACTCTATATTCTATGTAATGTTTTTCTACCCCATGATGCCTTTCACCTACTTTTCCATTGCTTATCTATATTGGACACTCGTTGTTGTATGGGAAAGCTATGCAGGAAGGGGGCAATATATAACATAGCATTTTCTCTCTCACACATTGTCAATGATGGCACCTGTAACCCCTCGTTAAAAACATTATAGTTTTGGAGAATTACGCGAGCGCAATTCCATATGTGTTACAAAGCATGATACAATTAATGCACTTCGTTGGAACACCACTCTGACCTTACTCTCCTGTAGGTGACATCTGCATGACCATACATTTTTTTTTTAAAAGAAAACCTATAGCTTGGAATAGCCTGTTTCTAAGCACTTTCAATCTTAACAGTTGAAGAAATGAAAGCACAGGGGGAAAAGAGATAAGTTCATGGTCACACGATTATGGTCAAGTGGCGAAAAAGGGACAAGGACCCAGGCCTCTTGACAACACTCTTAGTAACAGAGCAAGAAGAGCACTCATGCCCCATCCTCTTTAAAGTTACACAATTACATTTTGTCAAGGTTTCTAGGACTTCCTTCAGCTGTGTCAGCTTATCAAGTTGTGAAATCATATAGCCTTAAGCTGAAGCTTTCCCACTGAAATATCCTATTTTCAGGTCACTCACAGTTCAAATTCTATGGTGTCAGATGGAGGGACCAGCCTTCACACACCACTGTCCCTAGAGCTATTTGATCTTGTTGAATGACCACTACTAGCTTTGTTATGAATAACTGACTTTACACCATTTCTACACTAACCTGGCCTGTTATTGATATATTGGGCTGTAGAATACGCCATCTCATTTGGGATTGGAAGGAAGAGGCAGTACCTGGCTCCTGCCCCCCTCCAAAAGCCTGGGTAACCCCAGTGACTACCACCGCCTGGCTCCAAATACTTTGGTAGGTAAAACTGGAAATTTCTGAGAAAAATGTTGCAAGGAGCTACCCCAGCATCCCCAATGTGATGGTACACAAGCCAAATAAGTCTGTCTGATCTGTCTGATGGTAGACCAGATCTAGCTGTTGACAGAGCTTGCCCAAGTCAGATCCCTACCTCTGTGCCGCCATTGACGTTCAGATCATAGAATGCAGTGTACGCTCCGCCCCCTAGCATGGCATCCATGAGGCAGAGCTGGGGTATAATGGAAGCACTGCTCCTAAATTGAGGCCTGAGCGTGCAGGTTTGCAGAGAACCTTTGTTCAGGGGAAAAATACATCATGTTTGCTTATCCTTAGATCTCATATAGGCGTCGATATGATAAGTAAACACAACATATAGAAATGGGCAAAATGCGCCTAAAAATGGGGAAAAAACGCACCTGAGAAAGATTCTTAAAGCGCTGTGAATGTTGCTGTGCACTCTCAGACAGCACACTGTCTCTCTCTACTTACATTGCACCATGAACAGGAAATGATGCAGGCTGTCAATGAGCTGATGCAGCCAGTGAGTTGCCTTTCATGCCATGTTTGCTTCACAACTAACATTTTCTTTGCTAGGAGCAGGAGGCTGATGGATCCCTGTCTGGCGGGGAGCTGAGAAGGAACGCTTTGATGTCCACTGCCCCCGCACTCTGAAACCTCATTTGGGCGCCAAGCATGCATGGCTGCCCTAACTTAACCAAACATGACACCTCGGAGGTGCTTATTATGACCTGAATTGATGTTTTGGTGCCTCTCATCCGGCTTGATGGAATTTCGCTAGAATTGGCCCATAATTTAACAGTTCGTGGTCTTTAGGTGCGAGCGAAATTATGAATGTCAGGCACTTGCCCACTTTATGGCCCTTGGAGTTCTCAATCACAGATCGTGTGACAGGCAATAAAATGGGGGTCTGATTGCAGGAAATAAAAGGGAGAGGCGATGAGGGGTTCTATTAGTAAGGATCGCCATGGGAGGACATGCATAGCAAAAGTTAAAAAAAAAAAATTAAAAAAAAATAAAAGGAAAGCCAGCAGTTCCTGAAGTTTCCAGGCAGCGCGGGCTGCACGGAGGGTGTGCTTGTCACTCGGCTCCGTCTGCACGTACCTTTCTGAAGAAAGGCCATGGGAGCTGGCCGGGAACACAGCTGTACCGGCAGCTCGACTAATTGCCTCTCCATCCTCAGCCTCATTTATCTTCATTTCTTCCCAATTATTCCAAATTATCAATAGTCTCTGTTGCATCGGAGTCTTAATCCCCTCATTCAGGCGGCATTAGGCAGTGGCAGATGAATTCTTGAAGGGGGTCAGGGTAAACAGCCATGACATGCCTGCTCTGGCAGATGGCACTGATCGGAAGTAATGCGACAAAACATTTGGAGTTTGTCGCCGGACGCTGGAGTGAGGATGCGAGCCTTTCAGGTGCTTTTTGGATGCGCATTCTTAGAGCGTGTCTAGAATTCCGGCATGTTGGGGAGAGGGTGTGGTGTAACGGCTCGACTGCCGACTTTGGAGCTGGGAAACCAAGGTTCGAGCCTCGGTGTCGACGCCACATCCTGTGATTCTGGGCAAATCACTTAATCTTCCCGTTCCTACAAAAAATGGAAGTGTCCTTGTGAAACGTAACTGGTGTTCATGTCTTCTGAACGTATCAAACTCGTCCTGATAATGTTGTGAACATTGGGTGTTCACTTCCGGATCTCAGATAGAGCTGTAGGAAGTGGTGCTCAGTCTAAAGGGAATAATTGTGGTACTTCAAATATTACATGGAATGGAATGAAATATATGACATATGATGGATCTTATAATATAGCTACCTTATGTTATAATAGTATTGCAGGTCACCGAGGAGACCCCTCGCCAAATAGAGTAATGAGACCAAATACTGAATTACTCTAAATGGGCAGGGAATTCCGAGATGATTTGCAATAATGTACATTTTAAGAATACTTCATCACAACATCTTCTTTCCCTAAAACCATCCTCTGTTCGTTGGTCCCTTAATTTTGCGTATTAAAAAAGTCGTCTGGGTACAGGTACTGTATATAAAATGTGGAATGTGCACCATGAAAAGAACAACACTAATAAACAGGTTTGAATTTCTTGCAAATACATATTCTTACATCAATTTATGCATTTCAGTACCATAGCTAACTTTTGCTTTAGAATTTGTGAGTAGCATCCAGATAGATCGCTGCTTTTCTTTGTTTGACTCCAGCAGTGTATTAAAAATGTAATCATCAACAGGCAATGCCTGGGTTTTCATGATGGTATTTTTAAAAGAATGGGGCCTGGAAAACTATTCTTGCCTTGATTTGCTACAATGGATATTAATTGTTATGCTCACATAACTGTTTCCAACAGTATACACCTGTAACAAAGCACTTCAGTAGATGAGCCATTCTATTTTCTTATTGAATGTGACTATTGATTTCAAACAAGACTATAAGAAGAAATTTAAAGACAGGTTTTCAGACATGGATTTCAGGTTTCCATGTATTATATGTGTAATACCAAGCAAAAGCAACCAAATATTGTAAAACAGATAATGTCATAATACTTGAATAGCACCTTACATCTCTGTCCGAACATTTTCAACTTTTCTAGTTCCCCTAAATCTGGCTTTACAGTCACCCGAATTATGTAATTCTGAGTGAATTATTTTGTGTTTATTTACCAAAAATTGTAAACATATGTAACGCAAACATTTTGAAAAAACAAGTTTACAGTGTGCTGGCTAGTATTCCACCAATTACATGATCACACAACTCATTACACCTTGGTTTATTACAACCGTGTCTCTTGCAGAGCCCACAAACCAATTTGTCTATAGTACAATACTTTGCCACAGATACTCCAGCTACATAAAAAATGTTTTCTTTAAAGCATACTGCTGCTTCTGGAAGAAAGGTGTTTATTGCACCAAGTAAATTAAAGAAGCAACATTGTTAAAATCTTTCCGAAAAGAAAATCGCCACTCGTTTCCCTGTTGATTGGTTACAGGCAACTGTGTCAAATGTAACCAATTCAATTGGTTTACCCTCATTTCTAAACGTTTTTGTATAAAAAAGTACACCATGCTCCACCCAAGCCATTCTTGATGTGCTACAGCTTGAGCCCGCCTTCTTCTCACATTCATGTGTTGATATTGTGAATATGGTGTGCTCCATGCTCTGTCTGCCTATTGCAGCTGCTGCCAAGCTGCCGTGGCTAAATATTTACTTTTCCACAGAAACAAGGAAGAAGCCTGGAAAGCATATGTTATACTGTTTTGCTTTGCATATTTAAAAAAAATGTAGGCGTGGGCAGCACCAGCCTATTTGATAGTGAAAAAAACAAAGAGGCATAATTTGCATTGTTTCTTTGTCTTTTGACCTCAGTCTACATCAGATTTAAACAATGTTGTGGATTTCTACACTGTTCTCATGTTACAGTATAAAAAGGTGTACACTTTTAATTCTTCACCCATCCGTGCTGTATATAAAACCCTTGCCTTGTGTTCAATCACAGGAGATTAATACTATCATAATTTAAATAGCCCAGACTATAGCATAAGGGGCAGTAGCTGTGAGCAGTATGTACAACTGACTTTTAGTCTGTCAAAAACTGTGAAACCATTTACTGACCAATGATTAATGTTACTACTTCAGGAAGATAGTTCAGAGGGTCAGTGAAGAGGCTGCTATATCAAGTTCTCTGTAGTTTTGCTCCTTAGTTCAAAGTCAGTCAATTAATCAAACAACCAATCAATCAATCAATCAATCAGCATATGTATAGCACAGCATTATCACCCCTAGGGGTATCTGGGTGCCGTGAGTGTGACATCTCTGTCTTGAGTTTCTTTCTGCAGTCCGCCAGGGAGGGTGCTGTTCGATGATGGAGGGGCAGGTTGTTCCAGGTCTTGGTGGTGATGTAGGAGAAGGAGTGGCCTCCGCTGTGGCTGCGACAGATGCAGGTGGTTTGCACTCGGTCTATTGAGGAGGAGCGCAGGTATCGTGTGGGTAGGTGGCAGTTCCGTTGGTGGTTGATGTAGGCTGGTCCTTGATCATGTAGAGCTTTGTGGGCATGCATGAGGATCTTGAACTGGCATCTCTTCTGGATGGGGAGCCAGTGGGGATTTCTGAGATGGGGTGATGTGGGTCCATTTGGGGAGGTTCAGGGTGAGTCAGACTGCAGCATTCTGTATGGTCTGGAGTCTTCTGAGTAGCTTGGTGGATATGCCGGTGTACAGAGTGTTGCCTTAGTAGAGGAGGCTGGTGACAAAAGCCTGGGTAATGGTCTTTCTCGTGTTGACTGGGATCCATCTGAAGATTCTGCGGAGAGTGCAAATGCTTCGGAAGTAGGAGGAGGCTACAGCGTTGACTTGTTTCATGGTCAGTTCGCTGTCAAAGATGATGCCTAGATTGCAGGCATGGTCTGTTGGCATCTGTGTTGGTCTGAGTTCTGCTGGCCACCAGCTGTGGTCCCATACGGAGGTGTTCTTCCCAAAGACCAGTACTTCTGTGTTGTTAGAGTTTAGTTTAAGGCATTTGTCTCTCATCCAGTTGGCAACATTGGTCATGGTGTCGCAAAAGTTAGTTCTGATTGTGGAGGGGTCTTCAGTGAGCGAAAGTATAAGTTGAGTGTCATCTGTGTATGAAATTATGCTGAGGCCGTGGGATCTGACAATGTCTGCGAGGGTGGTCATGTAGGTGTTAAACAAGGTGGTGCCGAGGGATGATCCTTAGGGTTCGCCACATATGTTGTCCTTGCGTTCGGAGGTGAAGGGCGGCAGCCCGGGTGCTCTTTGTGCATCCTGTACGGAAGGAAATGATCCACTTTAAGTGTTTTGCTATATATTGATGTTGTAGAGTCTGTTGATGGGGTGTGGTGGGATACAGTGTCAAATGCAACGGAGAGGTCAAGTAGGATCAGGGCCACAGTTTCTTCGTGGTTGAGGAGTGTTCTGATGTCGTCTGTGGCAGCAATCAGCGTGGTCTCAGTGCTGTGGTTGGCATGGAATCCTGATTGAGAGGAGTCAAGTAGGAGGTTGTGCTCTAGGTATTCGGTGAGATGTAGGTTGATGACCTTTTTGAGTACTTTGGCATCGTAGAGGAGCAGGGAGATCGGCCAATAATGTTTGAGTTTGCTGGAGTCAGCAGAGGATTTCTTTAGGAGGGCTCTGCCCTCTCTGTGTTTCCATCAGTCCATGAAGGCTCCTGTGGTAATGGAGTTGTTGATGATGCTGATGAGTTCTGCGCTGATTGGATTTGATCCGAGGTTGAGAAGATGCTGGGGCAGGGGTCGGTGGGTGCCCCGGAGAGGATGGATGACATGGTGGCCATGGTGGTCTCGGGTCCGGACTGGCTACCGGGCAGTTTGGAATGTTGCTGAGCTGGAGGCTGATTTTGTTCATGGAGACCTGCGTGTGCTAAACGAAATTTGTTTTGCTTTAATTATTTCGAAGCACACACAGGTCTCCATGAACGAAATCAGCCCCCACCATAGTCAAATCAGCTCCCATCTCGGCATCATTCCAAACTGCCCCCTAGTCAGTCCGGCCCTGGGTGGTCTGAGTGGTGACAGAGACCTAGTGATGATCATTCTACTGGTGCATGCAGGAAGGTTGGGGCTGTCAACTTTGAAAGCGGTGGATTGGGAGTCTAAGTTGTTGCGTATAGTGACAAGCTTGCTGTGGAAGCAGTCCGAGAGGGGGTTGCAGAGTTCTTGGGAGGGGTGGATTGTCAATGCAACAAATACAGCTAGATAATATTAGCACTTAATATATTTCTATATGTGTTTAAAATTCATAAAAAAAGAAATGTATTGCTTTCAACTGGTCTATTTGTAAAATTAGGAGGGATGTTTTTGGCACTGCTGTGTTTCACATTCACAGAATATTCTATTATGTCATTCTCTATGACCACTGCTGGTTCACATTTTGCTTGTGGTTAATGTTGAAAGTATAGGAGAATCTCAAAATGCCTGGTAAACAACATGCCTTACAAATTACTGACAGGTGTGTTTCCCCATAAACCTGTGACCCTTCTTCAATCAGAAACACACTGAACCATTGTCTACCCATCTGGCAGCTATGCGCGCCACATCAACAACAGGAGGTGCATTTCTAGTAGCAAAATAACACATCACTTCTTGACTTTACCCATTCGTGCAGCACTAACAGTGAGCCACACCAGGCAATCCAGATTGTTCCTTTGTTTGATGATGTCTGCTTGGGTTTTGAGACCTATTGTGATATTGTTCACTGGCTGGACCCTTTAAACAGTGGGTCGATCCAGTGAACGAGTGTGGGCAGCTCTCCTGCGCCTAGTGCTGCTGGGGCGCTGTATTCAATCAGCTGCTTTGTGTTTCAGGCGACTGCCATAATGTTGCACCAGTGACCTCAAATAGGGATACGAAGACTTTCTTTATTAGTTCGTACAACATTTCTAAGCACTTTCTGCTTATTTCTAAATGCTTTCTACTCAGCGGTGGATGTGCACAAAACAGTATGGGACTGTGGTCCTGATTGTAATCTTAGGAATAAAAGTAGTTAAAAAGAACATAATATTCTGAGGCCTATGTGTTTAAGTAGAGGATCATTAAATAGAATCCTGTTTGGTTCACTCGAGAAAGTGACATGTGCTTATAGGTCTATAAGGTCACATTCTGTAACACAAAGCACTATGAATATTTAAATCATTAGTTGAAAGCATTTATTACACACAGTATACTATAGGAAGCCGAAGTTCAAAACATTTATTATATATAGTATAAGGAGGCTGTAGCAATATACAATAAGCTTCAGGATAAATGTTTGGGTGGAAATTGCTGGGTCTCGGTGTTACAATTGTCAGGGCCCATTTGTGTTGTGGCACATTCCTCGCGAAAGGCTTCACCCAAGAGCCATTGTAAGGGTAAGTATAGAGGAAAAGTGGAGGACTGTGCCCTCACGTTTTGTCAGAAGTGATCCGAAAATGAAATACAGAAGTTCTTTGAAAGTTTTAAGTGCGTAGTTTTTATTTCATGTTACATCTGTGGATAAAGAACAGCTGACACGTGTTTCGCCCTGCTGGCCTATAGGCCGTGGGCCTTTTCAAGGCAAGGGTCTGGTGTTGGCGTAGGTCAAGATCATGATTCTGTTAGAAAGCCGATATCTCGTCTTTGCGGTCCTGGAACAAAAAAATCATGATCTTGACCTACGCCAACACCAGACCCTTGCCTTGAAAAAGCCCACAGCCTATAGGCCACCAAGGCGAAACACATGTCGGCTGTTCTTTATTCACAGATGTAACATGAAATAAAAACTATGCACATAAAACTTTCAAAGAATGTCTGTATTTCATTTTCGGATCACTTCTGACAAAACGTGAGGGCACAATCCTCCACTTTTCCTCTATACAATAAGCTTCAGAAAAAAGATTCAGAGTCAAATTTGCTATTATTTCACACAAAGCAATGTAGCAAACTAAGTTGCTACACAAAAAAGAATGAAAGGGAAAGAGTAGGACTGCGCAAGATCTACTCAGATACAGCTGTGTATTTCTCTACCCCAGTCCTGACCACTTTAGGTTTCCTAGTGTCGTACACACACCATTGCACTCACTACATTCCATGCTAAGTTAACGATTAAGCTCAATACTAAGTTCAGAAGTGTAGGGAAGTTGAAAAGTTCTTGTGTGTAACCCTTACTTACACAAAAATATCATAGATATAGGGACACTATGGTATGATATTATTTACATATTTAGTAATGTAATTACTGTACATCTGAACTTTATCAGTGCTTCCAAATTAAAACATTTGCTTACAATGTAGCAACACGAGATCTTGTTCCTCTCTGAAATGCCCACAACTAGTCCATGGGAACAGACTTGCTTACAAGTACTATTATGCAAAAATGCAATAACTGTGTAAAATAACATTGTTAGTAAAGTCATTTATCAGAATGAATTAACATTTAATGAAAGGAAATTAGGAGCCCTGAGTCTAAGACACCAGCTGGAAACAGGGCCGTACTGGGCTTAGCGGTCACCAGGAGTTTTCCCGGTGGGCTGAAAGGTTGGGGGCCAGTTATGAAGTGGCAGGGGCTGTTTTTTGTTACTAGGGGCCAGTTTTGCAGCAGTGGTTCAATATTGGCCCCCTGTAACATAAGCAGCTTCAGTGTTTTCCAACAGCACAGTCCCCCTCCCATCCCCGGCCAGTCCGAGTTAATTGCCAGGGCTGATTTCTATTCTCAGTCTGGCTGTGGCTGGAAAGATAACGCCATTAGAGCCTGGAAGCACAGAAGCATACGCTTGTAGGGAACAAATGGCAAATATGCCAACAAGATACTGATAGATAAACCATTCCTGCAGTTGTAAATTAAACTTGTGAAAGCAATAAGGTAGATTTTGGGTTGAAAGGCCTAAATTCTTATTATTACTGGTTGGGGTGGGGGTGAAACCCTACCCAAACAGCAACCACAATCTCTAGCAGGTCAAAACCCAAGTAAATCCCAAATTAACCTGTGCATACCACTCTGGTATCTTGGCACAAAAGCAGTCCAGCTTAACGTAAAGGCAACATGTGTTAAGTATTTTTATGCAAGACACATCAAACAGCAATAAAGTGAAAACAAAACACAAGAAAAATCCCACAGCAATTTTGAAAAATAGAGTAAAATGTAATAAATCAGTTGAGACTAAAACAACAAAAATTGAATCAGTAGAACTAGAGATATGCAATATTAAATATTTATGTGAAAAAAGTGCCTTAAAACACAATGCGCCAACTGTGGTTTTCTGGTAGCGCCATACCGGGACAAAGTCACAAGTTCAGGTCAATCATATTGGAGCATGGGCCGGATACATGGACCAAGTTAGGGATGTATGACGTTACAACGCATACTTTTACTCCGCATACCATTACAACGCGGTATTCGCAACGCATACCATTACAACGCATAGCGCTTTGGGGTGCTGGATAGTGGTAAGTATAATTTACTATTCTAACTCCAGTCCCCGTGGACCCTAGGGAAGGTGTTGGATAGTAAATTAAACTTACCTCTTATCCTAGAGCGCCCCCAGCGCAATGCGTTGTAATGGTATGCGTTGTAATGCCTGCGTTGTAGTGGTAGTGCGTTGTAAAAAATGCGTTGTAACAGGTGCATACCCCAAGTTAGGCCCACCGAACAAAGTACATTGCATTTTGGTTGAGAAGTGTTGCAAGAGTCCAGAATTGGAGTGGCACTACTTGGGTGGGTATGACTCACAGCAGATAGAGTCCAGGTGCTGGGTTCAAAATGATTGAAGCCTTTTCTGTCCCTGAGGCTTTGATCAGGAGGTCAACCAACTAACCCTTAGAGTCACTATGGTGGTCATGGGTTCAAGATGCAGGCCCGGTCCTTTTCACTCAAGCAGCAGGACAGCGGGGCAAAAGAGCAGCAGTTCTTCTTGCAGAGCAACAGCACAGCAGTCCTTCTGAGTCCAGTTGAAGAGTTGGATCTGAGGGTCCAATATTTATACCTGGTGCCAAGTTTGAAGTAGGAGAAGGTTCTGGAGGTTTTCAACCCCAGAAGTGAATAGAATTTCCCGCATCTTTGCCCTGGCCCCAGCTTGTCTGGGTACACAAAAGACTAGGGTCAAATCCTTTGTGACTGTGTTCAGGCAGAAGCACTGTGTAGTGGGTGACAGCTCCTCGCCCGTCAAATCAGAAATGGCCCATCCTGCCAACACCTATTCCCCATTAGTCTCACTATCTGAGAGCTGTACACAAAGGCCAACTGCCAGCTACACCTAGTCCTGTGATCCAGGATACAGGCACCAAATTGTTAGCACAAGACCAGAAAATGCCAACATTCTAAAAGTGGCATTTTCAGAATTGAGATTTAAAATCCACCTTTATCATTAAAGAGGGTTTTAAATTACAATTTGTAGACACCAAAGTTTAAATTCCTACTTGCGTCCAATTGAAAATTAGCACTTATTAAATGTAATTAGGTAGCCTAATGGTATCCAGTAGGAGAAGTAGACCTTGCATTAATGAAAAATGAATTTAAGAGTTTTTCACTACCAAGACGTGTAAAACTTAAAGGTTTATGTCAAACTTGTTAAATACACTGCACCCTGCCCTACAGGCTGTTGAGAGCCTAGCCTAGGGGTGACATATGTATTAAAGAAGAAGGTTTAGGCCTGGCAAAAGGTTAATTTTGCTACGCTGAATTGGTAGTTTAAAACTGCACTTAAGGGGTGCAATGGCAGGCATGAGACATTTTTTAAATGATACTTAAGTGGGTGGCTCAACTAGTGCTGCAGGCCCACTAGTAGCATTTCATTTACAAGCCCTTTACTAGGGACCTACAAGTAAATGAGATGTGCCAATTGGGTGTAAACCAATTTTATAAGGTTTGAAGGAGAGAGCACAAGCACTTTAGCAATGTTTAGCGGTGGTAAAGTGGGCAGAGTCCTAAAGCCAGAAAAAATGAAGTTAGCAAAATCATGAGGATTAAAGGCAAAAAGTTGAGGTCAAATCACGCTAAGGATGTCAGGTCCAACAGCTATGGTCTTCAGTTGTAGAGTAAACCAACCTGAAGCTGTTTGAAGTACTGCATTGGCTGCCTGTAGCCCTGTTGCTTGTTAGTCAATCAGGCTGGCAGTCAGCTCAGGTTGTATCATCACTGGCTGCCATTTTATTGCACTTAAATTGACCTACTACCTTGTTCAATAATCCTCCAATATAATTTTAATCCAACAAAAAAATCATGTTGTGCCTCCTATTTTATTTGATCTGGGTATGTCATCCATTCATATAAGCTTTTATGAGTTTGGGTTATTTGATTGGTTATGGGATATCAGTGCTATCTATGTATATTGCAGAACTTGCATTTCTCACAACCCATGAGGCATGGTACCAGAAAATATGTTCCCCAAAGAGTTAGTAATAGAAACTCTACATCCTTTTTTATTTTTTATTTGCCAATATGTCAGATTGGAGCAAGTAATTGATATCACAATCAAGATTTTTCATATATCCAAAAACAGAAAAAATCATTCATATAAATTAGCAATATAATATTCATATTTCATATTAAATGCCTAAGAGCTGACAACGATCAGTGCATAAATACATATAAAATCATGGAATCACTAATATCATCAACCAGAGAGAAGCCAGCCAAAACTAATACCAAATTAAAGGTCATTACATTCAGCATTCCTATAATCAGTTGTAGCTCCCCAAACCTTTAAACCAAGCCACCTTCTGCGTGGTTCTTTAGGTGAATATAAACTATGCTTTGAACTAAAAAAAGCGAAAAATCTGGCTTTTCATATTTCAAAAGAAGGTGGATCTTTTTGCAGCCACGATGAAGTGATACACAGCTGGGCCACGTCGGTTGCCATAAATATAAGGAAATCCATTTGCAGTGTAACTGGTCCAGTCATTGTGCTGCCTGTGACACCTACTAGCATAGCCTTGGGAGAAAGCAGTATTTCCTTTCCCATCACCAAAGTTAAAAAGACCTCTCTCCATGAAAAAAACGGATTCAGCTTAGTGCATGCAAAGAACACGTGGAGACTATCAGCTAAATCTGCCCAGCACCGAAAACACTTGCCATCATTTGCGCACCCCCACTTCAGTATTTTTGCGGATATATGATATAGGTTCAAGGTAGTTTTATAGTGCTGGGCCCTAAGACTTGAGGAGATCATCATTTTCTCAGCAATCTCAAAAGACTCCTGTAAAAACCCATCTTCCTGCCCAATATATTGTTCTATTTCCTATCTTGGACACTCCAGATCACCCCCCTACATTTCCAGAAGACCCCTATAAAGAAACTCTACATCCAATGGGCCAATTATGTTTAAATTATATTGACACATCAGGTGCTATTCTGACATATACCACTCTTAAAGGTGGAATTATAGTAGCTCTCTCCTTACATCTTAGCCTCCTGTTAGCTCCTAATGCATCTAACCGCCTGCCTACCAAAATACATGATGTAGCAAAAGAGCTCCATGGACATCAGTTAGGTGTCTCCTCAGGTAGAACTTGTCATTATTTTCTTGGTTTTTGGTAAGCCTGGAACTTCTATCACTAACTGGTGTCTCAAGGAGGATGTAGGCCATGGCAGAACCAGAAGGGAACAGGGCTGTAAGAACTGTTTTTACTTCCATTAGTTTAAACTGATTGTCCTTTGCTTAAACCTTGAGCTGGTTTGTTTGGAACTAGGAGTCAACACCAGGAGGTGCTTTTTGCTGAAAAGCAAAGCAAAAGTCTTTAAAATACAAAGTGTTTTCTCCTTGTGCATCAGGGATATTTTCCTTCCTGGGTCCACCTTGTTTAACATGGTGGACCCAGGAAGATACAGCAGTGATCAAAATAGTGTGGGGGATCCATCCCTATACCCTATAGCTCAGATTTGAAGAGGGCCAAGGCAAGCATTTTTGATGGCAGAGGGTTTTTAATAAAGTAAACCTTTTTTGTAATCCAACTTTTTTTCTTAAAGCAAGCCAGGCTGCATTTAAAAATAAGATGACTTTTTTAAAGGTTATTTTTGAGTTTGCAGTGGTCTCTTGGACCGCGTCCTACTCCCAAGAAAACGTATTTTTACATTCAATGGGAGAAAGGGGTCCCTAAGAGATCCCTTCTCTTTTGTAATTGCGTGAACAACCCGACTTTGGGTTGGTAACTTTTCAATAATTTATTAATCTTTTCATTGATACATATGGATAGGAATCGCTATTTGGAAGGAATGTCAATAACTTTCCCCTCACAAATAACAATTATTTGTCCATTTTTAGTATAATTTTAGGAGTCTGTAAGAAGGTTCGAACTGCTAAAATGGGTTTAGTACATTGCTAAAAGCAGTTTCTCAGTTGCAAACTTCAAACCGGAGTAGTTGCGACCAAAAAACTGTTTTACACATGGGATCCCCTAATTGCCAATTCTGGGTTTTAATTCTCCTTCACGGCCAATTGTTTCCACAAGTAAGTCTTGCATTCTTGTGCGTATTATCCTTTCTGCCAAATCTTTATACCCTAGAAATGTTTTCCTGTAATGAACCACCCAATCAGAAAGATCATTTGTTTTATATATAACTTTATTTTTCCCACTAAAGCAACTGATTCGTAGAAAACATGATTAGGAATTAGGAAAGCCCTTTCCAGTTTGGAATTTGCATTCAACCTGTCCCCAGCTGTGATTGACAAGATAGGCATCATCACATAATATGAACCTTGCACAAAAAGGCTCGAAATGGGCCAGTTAACCCAGCACAGTTCGTATTCTTGTCAAATGCAGAGGTAGAAAAATTGCATTGGTGTTTTTTGTATAGAACCATACCTCTTTGTGTGAGGCTTCATGCAAATGAGAACTTTGCAGGCTTTTTTGTTGCTGCATCAAATGTGCCAACAGCATTTTCACTGTCTCAGTTTAGGCTTGTAAGAGGTGATTATAAAATAGGGACCGCCCAGCTACCTCTTTGTTGTGGGCCAGGTGTCCTGGGGGAATTACCGAGCCAGGGGATGTAGTCAAATACACTTCAATAAGATTTTATATAAGCCTCTTTTAGCCACTGGTATACGTTTCCATCCCTCAGATTTGAATCCAACCTGGATCCCCATCATCACTGTCCTTGCTCTTTTTATATCCTTCTAGTAGATCATTTTAAAATTTTGATTGCCCCAGTGATACTTTTTTGGGAAACCAGGGATATCAGCAGTGTCTCCCTTGCCTCAACCTCCAATGAAGGAAAGCAGCTAGAAAGCACTGGTCTGGAATTTCAAACAAATTATAAGCATCCAATGCATAAGACTTGAAGAATGTGCTTGCAGAAAGTCTTGGGTGATGATCCTAGCTCTCACAAGCAGTTTGGTGTTGTGTCCTTCTCAAGGTAGCACGGAGCGTCAACGACAAGGACACCAGCGAGATCATGAAGACCATCCACTCCGGCTCACCGCTAGACCCATGCCCCCACCAAATCTTCAACAAAGCCAGCGCATCCATCGCACCCCATCTCAGCAAGGCCATCAACATCTCCTTCGAGACAGCAACCTTTCCGGAAAGCTGGAAACACGTCGAGATCAACGCCTTACTCAAGAAACCAAAGGCGGACCCCAAGGAACTCAAAAACTTCTGGCCCATCTCCCTGCTCCCATTTCTGGCTAAGGTCACCGAGAAAATCGTCAACAAACAGCTGACCCGCTACCTCGAAGACAACAACATCCTGGACCCATCCCAGTCCGATTTCTGCAGCAACCACAGCACCGAAACCGCCCTCATCGCTGCCACAGATGACATCAGGACTCTACTAGACAACGGAGAAACAGCAGCCTCATCCTCCTGGACCTGTCCGCTGCCTTCGACACGGTCTGCTACTGCAACCTACGCACACGCCTACACAACACCGGAATCCAAGGAAAGGCCCTGGACTGGACCACATCCTTCCTCTCCAGCAGAATTCAGAGCGTCTGGCTCACCCCCCCCCCCCTCCACTCCAATGCCACCGAGATCATCTGCAGCGTACCGCAGGGCTCGTCCCTCAGCCCGACGCTGTTCAATATCTACATGGCACCCCTCGCCCACATCACCCGTCAACACGACCTCAACATCATCTCCTACGCGACGACACCCAGCTGATCATCTCCCTCACCAAAGACCCCCACACAGCCAAAACCAACCTCCATGAAGGAATGTAGGCTGTCGCCGACTGGATGAGGAACAGCCGACTAAAACTGAACTCGGACAAGACGGAGGTCCTCATCCTTGGTTCCATTTCTTTGGCCTAGGACGACTCCTGGTGGCCGACCACACTGAGAACTGCTCCGACACCCACAGACCACGCACATAACCTAGGAGTCATCCTCGACTCCACCCTCATCATGACTAAGCAGGTCAACACCGTCTCCTCCTCCTGCTTCAACATTCTCCGAATGTTACGTAGGATCTTCAAGTGGATCCCCACTGGAACAAGAAGAACAGTCACCTAGGGAGAAGTGTGGCTCACGGTGTAGAGCAGGCAGACCCGGAAGCTGAGGTCAGACCCGGGACCAGGGTTCAATTCCAGACGCGGCAGGGTCTTGAGCTCAAATGTCCACGGACTCGATAATTCTCGCTCCGGTGCCTGCTCTTATCATGGGTTCTCACTCTGCAACTCTGGGCATTAAGCTTGCTTAATCTCCACAACGGCCCCCTGCGGCGGGATGCCTGGCTTTCACCTTGGGGATGCCCTGTAGGGGCTATCTCACAGGGGAAAGCCAGGACGGGTTCCCAAGGCAAGCGCCGGGAAACCTCCGGGTAGCTGTACGCTCAATAAATGCAATAATAATAATAATAATAATAGGGCCTTCTCGCCAGCAGGCTGGACTACTCTACGCAGGAGCATCGGCCAAGCTCCTGAGACGGCTGCAACGCATCCAGAACACCTCAGCACGTCTGATACTCAACATCCCCCGCCGCAGTCACATCATTCCCCATCTGGGAGACCTACGCTGGCTCCCAGTCAACAAGAGGATAACCTTCAAGCTCCTCATCCACACACACAAAGCCCTCCACAACACCGGCCCAGCGTACCAACCTCGCCTTCACCCCTGTCCCCCGCATCTGAAGAACGACAGCTGGAGGCAGATCCTTTTCCCACCTCGCCGCCAAGACCTTGAACACCCTCCCAACCAACCTACGGCAGACCCAAGACCTACTGGCCTTCAGAAGACTACTCAAGACCTAGCTCTTCGATCAGTAGCACCCCCCCCCCCCCCCTCACGGGTATGTAGCATGCTCTACAAGTGTCCTGATTGTTGATTGAGCACTCTTTATTTCAAAATAAGTAATATGTTGATTTTGTACCAAACTTTAAGAATGCAGAGCAAATGAAAATAGAAAAGAAGAATTGGCAAAGGCAATAGTTTACACCTACTCAAAAGCTATTGGTTTTGCCAATGTATTTTAGCCATGTCGTATAGCAGCACAGCTGCTGTGTAGCATTGCAAAAAGTTATTAAAAGAAGTGCTATGTTTCGACCAGTAATGGTTGCATCAAAGCGTCTTTTTTGCTTATGGTGGGTGGAGTGGGAAACACCGACAATGGGAGGGAGGATTGGAAAGAACGGGCAACAGCGACAATGAGTGGGAGGATGGGAGGGAAATAGCAACATGACAAAAAGCACTATGAGCTCGCCAGCTCTGCCCATTTCAAACCAATTTGTTTTCTTGTAGTGGGTGGCAAAACAGACAAAGGGAAGGTGTAGGGTTATGGGGAAAAAGCAACACTGATAATGGTAGGAGGAAGGGAGAAAAAGCAACATGTACAACGGGTGCCAGGGGTGAAAGGGGAAGAACCAACATGGACAACAGGCGTCGGAAGGGAAGAAGCAACATGGAGGGTGGGAGGGTAAAGAAGCAACACAAAAAGAGGAGTGGGAATGGAAGAAGCAATAAAGACAACAGTTTGGTGGAAGGGAAAAGTAATATGAGCAAGGACGACAGGGGGAGAAGAAAAAATAAGAAAAATACTAACCCAAATACAGCACAGTTAGCGGAAGGTCAGCAGTTAAACTGAAGCAATCAGTACTTAGTTCCTGCTCCAGCCAAAAGAAGAGTAAGTAAAGCCAGCACATGCTGGCCAATTAGAAGTAAGCAATGGACTGGCTTCAAGCCCCTTCTTGTATACAATACTTCTCACAAGTGAGAGCACATGCAGCACATTCACTGTTGCAGGCAAGACCGACTTAGATACTAACATCTATTTACTAAGACAGCTGCAAAATTAATTGATAGGAGAACCTGCATTTTACTGCTTAAATCTTTCGCAAAACTGACCAATATCCAAAATCTGTCCCCATACAGATAGAATAATTCAGCACACACCGAGGATGAGGAACAATGTCACATTTAACATTCTGCAGCCTCACAATTGTCCTGATTCATAGGACAATTACCTGGAGTAAAAATGATCTCTGAAATATGTGACAAGAAGACAAAAAAGGTCAGATTTTTGTGAGATTTCCTTGTGAAAAACGCAAACTAAGGAAATGTTTTACAGCTGTATTGCCTGACATCCCTAATCCTCTTACCAAGCACAGGTGGACTGTAGTTTTATTAGAGTTCTGCAGCATGGCCGCTGTCCGTTGTTTCCATCACTAAGGCCTGGCTGGTAATGAGATTTGACAGCAGAACCATAGCCTATAATTGATTTCAGGACACAGTTCTGATGTCATTTTCTTGAGATAAAATGATTCAAGCTCAAATTTTTTTTTCATGGCAGATGTAATAGCTCTGTCTGTAAGGGTTTCCTCTTCCTCTTCGGATTCTGCGCTCTTTTCCTCCAGGGTAATGGTAAACTTTGCTGAAGATCGTCAGTGTTCAGCCTACAGTAAGCAGAGATATCCTTGCTTGGGGGAATTCCCTGGGTGGCCATTTTCAACTTATCAAATGTTGACCTTTTTCTATTCCTTATAATCATCTCCAATGTGACTAGTACTCATGATGTCTTCATATAACAAAACAAAACATCTTTATTTCCCAGGGCACTTGCATTTCAAAATTTCTTTTATACGACAAAAATATATATCATGTACTTTAAGAATATAGATCTGTAAAATATTTGTAAAGTAGTAAAAGGTATCATTAACCTACTACCAATAATTGTGCTGCTCAAAACAGGATTGCACAAAAAATAGTTATACTATATATAGATACTCGGAATATTCGGTATGTTCTGTGCACAAATTCCACCAGACATTACCCGGGAAAGTTGTGCTGGGGAGAACTTTTAAACAATTGGTATTCCGATTTCGGTGTAAATTCCCTGCTTATACTAGGAATCCTGAAAAACTCAGCCAATGGTGTTAAAAGAAAATTACATACAGTTATTGTGAAATATCGCATGAAATCAAATGTGAGGGTTCATTTTTCAACAGAGATCATTTCCCACTGTCTCTTTCATAAAGAAAAAGAAAGAATGTTCTCGTTCACTGGGGCGGAGGGCACATTCTTCATAGACTGTCGTTTCTTTAAGAAATGGAAACACATTTATGGAAATCCAAATAATGGTGAGATTTTATGGCAAACACATTTACAATATCCACAGACATAGGCATCAGTGCTTTCAAGACAATTTATTTTATTTCCAACCTTTTGTCGTTAACTTGTCCTGTTTCTGCCCTACTCTATTTCCTACATTTTTTAAATATTCTATATTTCTCCGTATACACAGCAGTGATTGATGTGGTTCGAACAGAAGGCCTGAACCTTTTATTTATGCCACACTATCTATACTTGAAAGCCCTTTCCTCTGAGGTCAGCCTCTTTGCCTTCATGCTGTCTCTGTACTTGAAGGTGCCAGCTTGATTAAAGCTATGTTCAGGGGGTGGCTAGCTAGACCTCGTTTCATGTGTGTCAGGTGGGTGAAAGCCCCCGTGGGAGACATCAGCACCTTAAAGAAAATATCTATTTAATCTAAGTCATGTAAAAAGGGTTCAGGAATGAAGGGTCCATTTGGAGGTTACATCTAAGTTCCCACATAAGTGTCACGAAATTTGTTTTTGAAATAGCAGGAAGATGAGATAACACCTTAGTTAAACATTGGGCGAAATCACAGATATGCCTGAAATATAGCCAACCCCAAATGAGAACTAAGATCGAAGTATAACCAGCATTGACAGGAACAATAGTTGTGTTTTTTTATATCAACAACATTTGTGTGAAACTCAACTATCATTAACGAAATAGGTACAGCATGGGAAGCAGAAGAGCAAGTTTCACAAACAGAATGTTACAGCATAGGCATTCTAGGCATGAGTAGCAGTTGCTTCCCTACATGATCCCAAAACAGGTACAGCATGCGACACTGGTGTGGTTGCTTTCCTCATATCATATATGCACGTCCCCACAAACAGATATCTACAGGTACCTGAGGGCGTGTGTGCATAACTCTTTTAGTAAGATTTGAGAGGTGGGGTGAGTTTCAGATTTTCCAACAATATAATGTTAAAATACATTATGCTACAAGCAGGACGCATGAGTGGGGCTTAAGGGACAGTGGAATGGGAGAGGAATGTGGATTGGTAGGGGTACGAGTAAGAAAAATTCCAATATTTTGTAAAATAACCAGCATATTTTAAGACTTTCGAAACCGAGAGATGGAGAAAGTGTATATGAGTTTTTGCCTGTGAATATGTAAAAAGTCCTGGTGAAAGGTGACAGACACTGGACTAAACCCAACTGAAAGCACCTGTACCCAACTATTTCCCAGCAAATACTTTTATTGAGGAGTGTAACACCCGAAACACCCCCGCAACCCCAAAGCAACGCCCCTGTTGACTGCAGGATGAGCACAAACGTCTCTAACACATAGCAGACGTTAGTCAAAGCCAACAGCAGTTCAAGCTTTCAAACTGTTAGCAATCGCTAAGAAAACAAACTGTTCATTTGTAGGCATCTTGTTATGAAAATGCAATGCATTTTGGTAAAGTACCTTGGCTGTTTTTCATGAAATCTTTCATCTTGAATATATGATACATAAACTTAAAATACATAATTTTGACAACAGATGAGGAAGGCTAAGTCCATACAGCTGACACTACATTCTTGCATGTACAATGCTGGAAGAGTGTTGCGCAATAGCAATTTGACTGGCAGAAAACTATGAAGGATAGAAATTGAGATGCATGAAACAACTTTTCGAAAAAAAAAGTCAAATGAGTCATAGGAGTTACTGTCAACATTAACAGAGATGGCATTGATTTTGTTAACTCTTGCTATGATTTTTGGAATAATAAAAATATAGCCCCCAAACTAGATCTAAAGTTTACCAAAAAAGCAATGGATGCTATGCTTGAATTAATTTCAGCCACTGGTAATTCACCGGGCTGCCTCCCCGATTGTTATTAGTTGTTATAGTCCATTGTTATTTTGCACTCCATGCCACCTCCGTTTGGGCCCAGCCAAATGCAAATCAGTCTTGACCCCGCTCCACTGGGAACAGTCCAGCCTGAACTGCGAGGCCAAGTAATCCCTGAACCAGAATCATAGCAGCCAAGGAATGGTTTCACCCTAGTTAGGGTTCATCAGCCCGGTATAACTTGGTTCCAGTGACACAGTGCGCACTGGACCCACGTCTGGGCATACCCGTTCCACTTAGGGTGACACACTAAAGTATACAAAAAAGTGGTGGATGGTATGCTTGAAATAATATCAGTCATTGGTAATTATTCGGGCTGTATCCCAACCTATTGTAATTTTGGACAGCATGCCTAATCTTCAATTCACCTCAGACCTCTTTAGTTCAATAAAAGGCACCTGTCCCTTTATCCCACTTTTGCAGGTTTCTCGGTTCTCCTTTTGTGACGTCTTTCAGTCTTTCTCTTCTTCCTTCTTTCCCATTTCTCTATTTTTCTTCTCTTGCCCTCAAGAAATATGTGAAGAGCAAAGTCCCCAAAGTGCTGGTTCCCAAAACATGAGTGCTAGTAGACCCCACTGACAACTAATGGCTCCAATCAAGCCTTGTCCAAGGTACCAAAGCAGTTGGATGGCTTGGCATAAACCAAAGTCAAAACAATGTACCCGATCAATGTAGATCATTTTGTGTGTTCACCAGCAACATAACTTCCTCATATAGATTATTTGTTATTTACAGATCCTAAAAACAGCAGAAGTGCATAAAAACAAGCTAGTCTATATCATGTGTTCACAAAATCAGAACTATGTTTTCAAACCACTTGAGTTTCAATTTGATCCCGTCCACTTATTTGTGATTTGTGATCTGGCAGCTGGTAAAGTTGTGTCTCAACTCTACGGATGGAGGTTTCAACACAGGTATTTATTGTAGATAGATTGCATAGTCAACACATAATATTTCAGAAGTTTCCACTAGTTTCTTTAGTAGTTGAATATATATACTCCAAGAAACTTTGAGACAATCTAGAGCCCTGAAAATGCCTTCAGTTGGATATAAAGTTAATTAGAATGGAGGTTTGACTTTGCCTACTCCCTGTAAGTCAAGAATGATTAAATCCAGTGGAGTGTTTGTTTGTGGATACCAGTCAGCTGCAACTTTTGCAAGCAAGAATCAGTGATGAATGGAATCAAATTCGTAGAGAGGGCCAACAACATAAAGGCAGCTAATGCCAGATTATTGCCCTTTTTAAAGGGGGTCTATCATTAACACCATATTCAGTTTGGCGCTATGTTGTCCAGCATGGATGTAGAGGTAATCTAGACCATTTTGTAAACTACATCACATAGATAAAATTATCATTATTTAATGTTCCAGTGTTCTCAATGACGGATGCTGGTGTCATATCATTGATCGGATGTATGACGTTACATCGCATACATTTACATTGCACACCGTTACAACGCAATTTTTACAACGCACATTCCTTTACAACAAATGCCTTTACAACGCATGACATTACATAGCAGATGCTATTACAACGCATGCCATTACAACGTAAGTATAGGTAAGTATATTATTTTATAAAAAATGTAATTAATAAATATTTAATTAATTTTATAAACTAAATTATTTATTAATTAATTTATTTGTAAATATATATAAATAAAATGTAATTAATAAATATTTAATACATTTTTTAAAGAACCATTATTAATAAATAACTATTATTAATAAATAATAAAATTATTAAAATATTTTTTTTAGTTTATTTAAATTATTTATTACAAAACTGAACCCTAAAAATACCCCAGTTCCCCCAAACCCTAAAAATACCCCTGTACCCCAAAACCCAAACCAAGCCCTGAACCCTACAAATACCCCTGTACCCCAAAACCCAAACCCAGCCCTGAACCCTAAAAATACCCCTGTACCCCTGTACCCCAAAACCCAAACCCAGCCCTGGACCCTAAAAATACCCCTGTACCCCATAACCCAAACCCAGCCCTGAACCGTAAAAATACCCCTGTACCCCAAAACCCAAACCCAACCCTGATCCCTAAAAATACCCCTGTACCCCAAAACCCAAACCCAGCCCTGAACCCTAAAAATACCCCTGTACCCCAAAACCCAAACCCAGCCCTGAACCCTAAAAATACCCCTGTACCCCAAAACCCATACCCAGCCCTGAACCCTAAAAATACCCCTATACCCCAAAACCCAAACCCAGTCTCGAACCCTAAACATACCCCTGTACCCCATAACCCAAACCCAGCCCTGAACCCTAAAAATACCTCTGTACCCCATAACCCAAACTATATATTTTAAAAAACTTAAATTAATTTATTTAATTTATTTTTAATTTTTTTAATTAATAACAAACTGCAATTAAAAAAATGTTTAAATAATATGATATACTTACCAATACTTACGTTGTAATGGCATGCGTTGTAATAGCATCTGCTATGTAATGTCATGCGTTGTAAAGGCATTCGTTGTAAAGGATCCTGCGTTGTAATGGTGTGCGTTGAAACAGTATGCGTTGTAAAAGTTGCGTTGAAACGGTTGTATACCCATTGATCTTGTATAGACTGGTGAGCCCTGTGACTGGAGACCCAACTCTTCCATCTTTATCTCAATTTAGCATAGACACTGTAAATATGGATTGCATTGCAAAGTTCTTCAGAATGTGCACAAAGGATTTAATTGCAGAGGGTTGCAGAATGAATTTAAAATTGGAGAGAACATGCTTATGACATGAGGCTTCTTTACAGTCCTTGGTTGATGTTGATGAGTATATATCTCACTCCCATTGTAACAGGATTGTTTTCTTTTGTTAGTAGAGCACAGTTGCATGCTGAGACATGCTCGGATTACCTTTATTTATGTTTTAGTTCTGAAAAACTATAGGTAAACCACTTGTTTCAACATTTCTTCGTTGTAACTTTTGAAATGGAAGAGGCAGACTGTTGTCCAGGTTGATAAAGACTGTCCCTGGTTTTTGTATGTAAGCTAAAAAATATATTAGGACAACAAGGTATAGGGGCCGTCGTATGAATGAATGAATGACTGAATGAATGAATGAATGAATGAATGAATGAATGAATGAATGAATGAATTAAAGTTTATTTATAATGCGCGAACTTAGCCCGAAGGGTATCAAGGCGCAGACTAAAACACAAGGTATATAAAAATACAGAACAGAAAATAAATTTAATAACAGCACAGTTGTCTTTGAAAGATTCTGCCCCACACACAGCACAGGCAGAGCCCAACCAGCTAGAGTACAAGTCTCAAATACACCTACACACAAACTCCCACTTCCACCGGTCACTGACATTCGGGGATCAGTGTGTGGTAGAGCTGTGAGGGGGTCCAGCATGGATGGACCATGGATTGTAGCAAGAGGAACGCATCCCTATGCTCCTTAACCTTTTGGCTGACTTAGATTGGGATAAGCAAGGGCACACAAATAGGAAAAGGAGTCTGTGGTAATAGGGAACATTGGTGGGGGGCACTGTACAACTTGGAGGTGGCTAGAAAGACAAGAGAAAATGAGTGAAGTGTGTCCTATTTAATGTGCTTCAAGGCAAGCAAACTATACCAGAGGAAAGCATTAAAATCACGGCTGCCTATTCTTCACCAAAGCCAACTTCTGCTACCAATGTCTACAAGGGTGCGGGGCTATGCCAGTCTGCATGCAAGCAGATCAGTGCACCAGGATTACACGAATATATGACTTTACCACGAATACAAATACTCCGCATGGCATTACCACGCGAATTTTACTTCGCAAGTGGCTGTACCACACAGCTTTTTAGAACGCAAGTTCTAAACTCGCATTTCAAAAACGTTACGTTCACTAGCTCTTACTTCCATTCTCCATCGAAATATGCGTTAAAACACGTCTACCAAAACTAAAAAAGGACTTCAATTATGACGTACTCGCCACGTCTTCGGTGCGGCTCTTTTCTTTTTTTTTTTAATGACACTTTAGTGCGTTTTTTATTGTATGTAGCCTGCTCGTTTTTTTTTTTTTATGGGGGGGAGACCCCCCCAACCCCCCAAGGCCACGCAGAACTTACATGCTGGACGACCAAAAGGAATACCACTTGCGTGGTAAAGACGGTCGTTGAAGGCTCCCTCGTTGAAGAGACGTTTGCGGGGTAAGTGGATCGTTGAAAACGTCATGCGTGGAAAAGACTTTGTTGTAAATTATGTTTCCCGATTACACCAAAGCTGTCTGCAACGGGATGCCCTGCTTTGGAAGTGCTCATTGTGTCCAAAGACAAAAAATGACGAGTGCAGTACTTTTCTACTCTTGGGCTGTAATACCATTTCAATGTTTTTACCCCGTGGCAGTAGAGAGCATTTACACTAAACTGAATAAACGTTATATAAGACAGCAAATTGTTTTGACCAGATAAGATGCCTATGTTCGTTAGCCAACGAAGATTGTGTGCTGTTAGGTACAAATCACGAAAATGCAATTTTAACCTAAATCACCGTTGCGATTAAAATGGTGTTTTTGATATTGTAGTAAAACTGCTCAGGATTTCTCAGGCACGAGCTGCTGTGTTAAAGGGGCCTCTAACAATCACCAACAGTAGGCGTTCTAGAATGCAGCTGTGTTGGATGATGTCAGCTGGGGTTCTGACGTGCGCTGGCCCTTTTAAAGCAAGAGGCGGTGGCCTTGCTAATTAGCCACCACCTCTTTCATCGGCGCTTTTCTGAGCCGCACATTGTGCCGCGTGGCCGACAGTACCACTAAGGAATGTGGACGCTTATTGACATGCCTTCCTGTGATTCTAAGTGTTCCCATGTACGTCCTGACAAAGTTATAAATATCAACTTCGCAGAGAACGTGCCCCGGTGCGCAGATTGACTCCGCATATGTTGTTGCCTTACATGTGATTTAATTCCCTTTGCAGCCAAACTAATCTTAGAAACTCAATAACAGTGATGCGCGCGCGGGCTTTTGCCTCGGTGCCACGAGGAGTGCTGAGGGAATACTTACTGCGCGCAGCGTTTTAATTTAGGAGGGGCTGGTCTGGGACTTGTTGTTTAGGTTTTACATTTGCTTAGTTGAACACGTCAGGCTAAATCCTGGACTGATATGTGAGTTGTGTAAAGGAATGCCTTTGGTAAGCTGCTGGCGAATCATGCATTTTAATTTCAGACTATATTTTAAATGAAGCCTTTCTAGCAAATCCTGTAAGCCAGCCGCGCGCGCAGAGCTCTGATAAACATTTGCTGCACCTGTCGTCGCCATATATTTCCATCTCTGCTGTCAGAGAGCATATGGACAATAAACAGCTCTGTCAGATTGTGGCAGAGCATAACACAACAGGACAGGGGAGTCACCTTGGCATAATTTAAGTGCCTGATTAATATGCTTAAAATTAAAGTATGTGCTCATAGATACAGAACTGCTTTCATGTTTTTGGAAAAATAATCCTGCCGCCAAGAATTGCTGAACATAGCAGCCTCTTGATGGAGTCATGAGTTTGACACCTGGCCATACCCACGTTCTTACTATAGCAGAATGTAAAGACAATCAGCGAAGTCTGCACGTCCAAAGATTATACTTTTTGAAAAGTAGTATTTGTGGGCAGGGTAGGATTCTATGTTGTTTTGGGGCAATGAAGAAAGCAAGGAATCCCGGACAATAACGTTCCTTCAACACGTATTGTATTATAATTGCATTTATATAGTGCTTACTAACCCTGACAAGGCGTCGAAGCACTTTTTCGGCGAGTAATTGTGAGACACAAGGAAACTGGTGAGCAATACACCAGCACATTTAGATACACATAGACACATTGTTCATACATAATATATAAATAGTGTTTAACTCTGTAGCTGTTGTGTTAAAGTTCAAGTTCAAGTTTAGCATTTGCATAGCGCACTACTCACCCAGAGGGTCTCAAGGCGCTGTCGTGTAAGAAGATACATGTAAGGGATTGAGGATGACACATGAGCAGTGGTTAATAGATTTATTGAATTTCCAGCACAAAAATAGGCCTAGGTGAACTACTGCACTCCTGTTATCTCACATAATTTTGGACATTTTGCGTTATGCAACATTTTCAAATTTATGCAATTGCACCATAATGTGTAATTTATAATCCCTTTGTCTGAAAGTTCTATCAAGGGAGCACATGAACAATGGGGACATTGTTACAACTCTTTTTAGTGTAAAATGCACTCATTACCCAGACCGCTAGAAGAAACACCAAACCATCCCTACACAAGAGTTTTGTCTGACCAGGGGCACAATTGGGCTCCTACTAGAAAAATACAACTAGATTTTGGATATAAACAGCAATCAGTGTTTTCATACCGATATAGAGATAAACACAAACAGAGCCCCATTACCAGATGTTTGGAGAGGAAATACAGCACTAGATTTACTGATTACAGATGGCACCCTCCACCCCCCTCAATTTCAGTGCATCACAAGTTGTTCCTGCAAATGAAAGTAACCAGTGAGAGCAGAGGTTTTGCCTGAGTCTGTGGACTTTACCACTCAACTGCTCAAGGCTGGTGTAACCCTGAGCGGGAGACTTAGGTAGGCTGCTCTTGAGGGATTGGGGCAGAGGGTGGTAGGCTTCAGGGCAAACTCGGTTTGGCTGGGGAGTGTTACTTGCTTCCTCCCTACTGTAGGAGAGGAATGGGTGGGCACCGGCCAGAGCCTTAACACCCCGCCTCTGTACCTGTAAAATGGGGTCCAATGTTTCTGCACCTTGTGCTCCCAGTTGCGGGACCACAGGCACCTTAGTATAACCTAGCATGATGTCCCCCCCAGGGATACCACTCCTGGCGACTTGTAACGAAAGCCACGAAGATCCACCGAACAGACTCTTTTCTCTTATTACCTTGACAAAGTCCAAATAATTAGATATACCCTGCCTCACAATCTTTCACAGTACCCAGTGTCCATGCTCACCTACACTCCCTTGCCACTTTCCTCAAATAAGTGTTAGAAGTTTTGTGTATTTTGTCTTTACCTTTTTTGGAGCATCATTTTTTCTACATTCACCTACCTCACTATTTATCCACCCTTAACACAAACATGTAGGCAGGTTACTCCCTTCCAACACTTCAGGAGTGGCATTTAGTACAATATGAAACAACCTGGCCCCGCCTCCACAGATTCCATGCTCCAATCACTTTCATTTCATGGGCCATCTGTACACGTTCTGTAATGTTTCTAATAAACCACTCTTCAGGACTAGTCATTTTATCATGGCACAGCTCAATATATTTGTAGACTACACGTCCCGACTGCAAGTACCCCGTGCATCGTAGTAAAACTTAGCTGCACAACATTGTCAGTTAGCATGGGTGAAGAATATCTCTTCCTTCAAAAAACCTCTGCCATAAACTTGATCACACTTCTTCTGGAAATATTTACCTTTGTTTTAATCTTCAACCATATTCCATGGTGATCAATTAAGATGCAGCACATCGGGGACCAGTTCTTACCGATCTGAAATAAGGCCTAATTGGTGAAATATTTTATCCATTTCGGCACTCCCTTGCTCCAATGGGGGGCTACAAAGTGTCAAATATGTTGTCATTCAGGCGCATATTTACAAGGAAATAGTACAATGCAGAGCTGTGGTAAATTGCGCAGCACTCTGCCATATTCTAAATTCAGGCATGTGCCGTATTTACAACGACACAGCGCACCCCTGCACTTTCCGGAGGGCTAGCGCCAAAAATATCTGGGTAGCGCCAACAAAGACACCCTGGCGTCGTAGTGCAAGGGTGCCTGCGCCGCAGGGATTGATTGTTTATGTGCAAGAAGGTATCCCTTCCTTCACATAAACAATCAATAATGGCGATTTGCTACTTCTATCGGTACTATATTCTGCAGCACACACAAAAGTAGCAAATAGCCATTATTTAATGGACGTTTATGTGTAGGAAGGGGCACCTTCCTGCACATAAACAATCATTGATGGCGGTTTGCTCTTTCTATGTGTACTGCAGAATGCAGCACACATAGAAAAAGCAAAAACGAGGAGAATTAACGCCTTAACCGCGGCGGTTTTTCCGCCGCGGTGCAGGCGTTCTATTAGGTGGGCAGGGCTCCGTCGGCCGTTGGCCGACGGCAGCACTAGCGAGGTAGCAGGGCCGGCCTTAGGCATGTGCAACCTGTGCACCTGCACAGGGCCGCCAAACCCCAGGGGATCAAAGTGTTTGGAAGTGGAACAGAGCCGGAGGCCGTCAAATCCCTGCCACTGGGGCTGCCACGCCAATATATATCCTTAATATAATAATCCTCTGAGGATGGATACATATTTGCGTGGCAGCCCCAATGGCAGGGATTTGACGGCCTCCGGCTCTGTTCCACTTCCAAACACTTTGATCCCATTCCTGACCTCTGGGGGGCTCTGCCCCGCCCAGACCCCCTCTTCCAGGGCCCCCTACCTACACTCCCTGCCCAGGGCCGCCATGAGCCTAGAGCCGCCCCCGGAGGTAGTGCTCCAACGGGAGCACCAAGGGGTTAAAAGTGCCTGTGTGAAAGTATATCACATTTACAAAGTGCCATTAAGCCACAAAAAGTGGATTAGCACCACTTTGTAAATGTGGTGCAGTGCATTGAGCCAATAGAACATTGGTTGAAAGTGATGTTCAGGTGGCACAATCTCCCCTTGTAAATATGCCCCTGAGTTTTTTTTGTTTGTTTCGGGTATCACAAATCTTCTCTATGGAATTTGCTTTCTTTATCCCTTCCTTCTAAAGGCAATTTTCCAAGATTCTGTAAGGCAGGGAAGCACACTCATTCAGGCAGACTTTCGTAGTGATAACATGGGCTTCTGTGACTTCCGAATACCGTTGTCATGCCTTACTAGTTATAAAATCCTAGCTATTGTGAATGAAATCATAAGAAGTGGGAGCATTGTATACAATAGCATCAGTTGTAGACAGCCATAATGATTGACCAAAATCATTGAAGAATGCGCCGGTGATGTAGAATTGTCAAATATATTGTTACAGATTTCCTGTAGTTGCTCCCTGTTAAAGGATTCTTAGGTTATAGGTTATCAGGTGAACTTACAAAAGAACAATGCTCTTCATGATTTTGTTGCAAACATAACGATCGAAAAGACCTAAGAACAATAATCTATAAACCACAGCAATGAAGGCAGGTAAACTACCTTTCCTGTGCACTTGCAAATCAATCCTATTGTGTAAATTACAAATTAGAACCCACCATGGGCTGATTTGATTGAATACAGAAATTCTATATCTATTGCTGTACATCAAGTTTACGTTTCAGACTAATGGTTGTTTAAGTTGAGGGGGCATGGCCTGATAGGCCAAGATGGCTGTCGCTCTTTGTTAGAACTCCCACCGGCCACACCGCAGCCGTCTTGATCTTGTTGCTGGCAGGCCCGGTACGACGGCCAGAGCCGGCCAGCAGTGATCCCCGAGTCTGCGGGGAGACCGTCACTGCCGAAGAGCTGACACAGCATGATCGTGGCATGGGAGCCGCAAGAGCTAAAATGTTAGCTGCCTCAAGCGGTGGACAGAGGGATGAGTTTTGGGGGCCATGGATTGTGTGGTGGGGGCCCGCGGGGGTCGAGGCCTTCCCCCTTTTCCATTTGTCAGAGGTATGCCAGGCTGCGAAGGTGAGGACTGGCTAGAAGAGAGCTGGGAACTGGGAAGCCGGCCCCCGTTTGCTTTCCTTTGGTGCGGTGTGTGCTTTCCTTGGAGCAGGGGCGTATTCAGGGAAAAAGTGGGCCCACACTCCTGCCATCACTGGGGGAACTGCGAGTGGTATGGATGGTTGTAAAGGAGCAATCCCTCATGCCTCTGTTCGGGGCCACACCCTTTGCTCCATCCGAGTCAGTGATATGGGACCAGAATAGACCCACCGAAGCCCTCGTGGGAATCCAGAACCCGCGAGGCCAAGTGCTGGCACAAACATTTATGAGGGGATGTTGGAGGAGGACCCAACTATGGGTATGATGAAGACTTAATTTCCTCAAGGAGCCCCCAATGCCCCCTCTTTCCTTCCCCCCTCTCTATTACTTTCCTCCACACAGAGCACTGTTAAAAGACGGGTGACTGTCGTGGAACAAGGGGGCGAGGGTCTGGAGGCCTGCACTGGGCAGGCCGTAGGGGGATAACACTGATGCATGCAGGCTGCCCACCTGGGTCTGGTAGTGCAAGTGGGCTGTGGAATGGAACCTTTCTCTGGGCCCTGGAGGAGTAAAGTGAATTGTGGGGTTCAGCTGTCACTCTGGGCCTTGTTGAGGCCCCACATATTGGATTGTCAAGCAACCAAGGGCAGCCGAGGTGTGAAGAGGTGGGTCTGGAGGCCAAATTCTGTCAGTACCAATGCATCCTTTTAATATGGTGGGATGGGCCAGACCTTGTGGGAGGGAACTGTTGAACTTTTGTCTTTGTTATGTTTGCGTTGGGGGGTGGGAGACATATGCTTGAAGGGGAAGTGTGGGGTAGCGGTGGTGAGGGAAAGGGGGTTGTTGGTCTTGTTGTTTTCCTTTTTGGTTGATTGCTTTCTGAGTGTAGACAAGCTAGGTTCTACAAGCACACTACAGGTTTACATCGTCCTTGCCCAGGATGGGCTGTCCCAAATGTGACAAAAGCCTCAATGGGGACATTTAGGCTACAATACCTCCTTCCATCTGTTGTGGCCCCCTACACACTGATGACGTGGAACATCAACAGCCCGCGACGGTATCAAATGAGGAGCAGTATTTTGCTATGCGAAACGGCATGGCCTGTGGTCCTACTCTTGCAGAAAACTCTCCTGCTGGGCAATACTTGCCCCTTCCTGGCCCATTATGGGTTTGAGAGGGTCTTTCAAGCAGAGCCCCACCAGGGAATCTAGGGGCATAGCGGTGCTCCTTCACAAACCATTCCCATTGGTGGTTTCCAAGGTTGATCTAGACCCCCTGGGCGGTATGTGATCGTGACAGGTACTTTCCAGGAACGCCTCTACTATTTCATCAGTGTTCATGTTCCATCCACCCTACTCCACAAGACTATGGAGGAGTTGCGATTACAGATTCTTCAACTTCCTCATGATCTGACCTTTATTGGTGGGGATTTCATTGATATTATGATCTCTGGGGAAGACTTTTTGATATGGGGTGCAGCCAGGGGCAGGGAGAGCAGGAGACTATGTAGTTGGTCAGAGGGCATGGGTTGGTACGATGCTTGGAGGGGCATGGGTCTAAACCCACCGATCCACAGTTCATAGGCCCTTATCCTGTATTGACCTCCTCCTCCACCTGTCAGTTGGCTTGCTCAGTAACTCTGGCTCACATATTCTTCCCAAAGGGATTTCAGGCATCCTCTAATTATTCTTTCATTTGACAGGCAACCAAGTAAACCCCTCCTCATGTGGAGGCTTAACTCCTGGTTTTTGGAACATCAGGATTTTCTGGACTTCATGGCCCAGGAGGTGGAGGGGTGCTATAGGGGCACTGTGAACCTGTCAGGGGTCCTTTGAATGGCTAGTAAAGCTCACAGAGTTGGAAGACGACATCCTCAGGTTGGAACGTCAAGGTTACACGTGTATGACGTATGCGGAATTTCACCACTTAACTCTGCAGCAGAAGTCGCTTCAACAACTGCCACTTGAGGAGGCATGCAAATGTTGGAAGGCCTCATCACAAAGAGTCTATGAGTGGGGCGATAATCGTGCAAACTCCTGTACTGGTTTGTGATGAGGGACATGGCTTCCAGGGTGGTTACATTGATTCAGTGCAGAGGGGTGATAGTTGCTGAAACTGCAGGGGAGATAAATGGGACTTTAGCAACATACTACGAGACCGTATATATATGCCAGTAAGGAGCGGCCCCACAGAGAGACATTGCGTCCCCTGATGTTCGTTATTTCAAAGACCAAACTTCTGGCAAGTGATAGGACTAACTTAGATCATCTGTTGAAGCTGGAAGAGACCATGCTGACCCTCTGAGACATGAATGCCGGGAAACCCCCGGGCCCAGTTGGTTTTCCTAAGGAATACTATAAATGTTTTCACACCCATGTAATGTCCTGCCTCCTCAGACTCTATCAGTAGCGTAACAAACGTTTATGGGGCCCCCCTGCATTGTATATGGAGGGGCCCAGGCTCCAGATTTTTATCTGGAGCACTCAGACCTGGGTACTGTGCTGAGGGGGCCCCTGAAGCTGGGGCCCCCCTCAACGCAGGGGATGCAGGGCTCAGTGTTACGCCCCTGGACTGTATCAATAGGCAGTGTATAAGGCACAGTTCCACCCTAAGCTTGACTTAGCAATCATAGTTGTTTGCCCTAAATCAGGGCACCCGGTGAGCATGTTATCCCTCACTGTCACTCATCTCCTCGGAGGTGAAAATTTTCATGAAAATATTGAAGAACCGCCTGCTTGCGATCGCCCCTGGCTGGTGCATCCTGAACAATGTGGGCTTATGCCTCGGTGGAGAACCCAGCTCTGTCTTCGCAGGATCTATATGGCACTGGCAAGCCTATCCCAACTAGGGAACTCCCTACAGCCCTTCTCCTGTTAGATTTTGAGAAGGCTTTGACTCACTGAGCTGGATCTTCCTGGAGGGTGTCCTGATCAAGTTTGGTCTGGGTCTTCGAATTCGCGCTTTTGTGTGGGTATTCTAGTCTAGCAGCAAAGCTCAGGTGCGGGTTAACAGTATGCTGTCTGCCCCATTTTCGATTGCTCGGGGTACCCAGGGTTATTCAGGCTGGTGATTTAGAAACTGCAGCCTGGATTTGCTGTGATGCCCAGGTGTGGGGCTTCAAATGGTGGGTGATGATGGAGGACCGTATAGCCCTTTATGAGGATGATCTGCTTCTTTACATCTGGTGCTTGTTGACCATAATAAAGGCTCCCTGTTTTCAGTTTTTACTTATTTTTACAGATAAATACAGACAGAAAACAATGTTTTCTGTCTGCATTTATTTTTAACCCTTTCCATGCGGCCGCAATTCCCCTGGTGTGCTGTAAACAACACGAACAGGGGCGGGCCATGACGAACTCCAGCCGTCATCAGCACACGAGCACGGTAGTGCATGACGGCTGGGGTTCGTCATCAGCATGGAAGGGGTTAAAAGTGGATAAATGCAGAAAAATGTGATTCTTTTAAGTGACTCTCTGTGCTGTATTTCATGATATATAGGCCAGCAGCTGAGCAGATGGACAGCATGGGAAATAAAAAAACAGGATGAATCTTCTTTAAATAACGGCATGTGTCAACATACATTTTTGGTTTAAAGCTAGTATTTATCAGTCAATGTATTGTTATGTAATATTTGGCAGCTTACATGCTAAAACACGACAGACATCAAAGCATGAGTGCGCGTCAGCCAGTTAAATAGATATGGAAATGTACAGTTTTACAATTTCATTTATACGCAAAACACAAAAGAAATATGAATAAATACAGGTAAAATGGCCCAAAAATAAATATGGATAAATACAGACGGAAACAGCCAAAAAATAAATACCATAAAACCAGGAGCCCTGATCATAATCCATAGAGTGCTGCAGATTCTTGGTCTGTACAGCGATGCCTTAGGCTTGCAATTCACTGGATTAAATTGTTATGTTTTTTCCCTGGAAGGGACCGCCGATTGGAAAGACTGTCCTGTGAGGCCTGCAAGCTTCCGGGACCTGAACATGTATATAGCCTTAGAACCCGGTCTCACCTGGAGTTTGAATGTCAGTCCTTTGTTGTCTCACCTAGCGTCGACCTCAACAGGTGGGCGAAACTGCTACCTAATATCTTGTGTCACACCACGTTGTTTAAAATGATTGGCCTCCCTCGCCTGCTCTACGTCATACAGAAGTACACCCTATGACGGCCGGAACCCTGGTGGTGCCAAGTTAAGGCCAAGCTCTGGCCCTTCTTGTGCCGTGATTGACCCCTTCGTATAGCATACAGTATATGTACTCAATCTGCATGATATGGGGGACTAGGTATGGCAGACGTATACCTTTACTATTGGGCAGCTAAGCTGTTGGTGGTCAACGAATAGATGAACAGGGGATGTAGGGTCCCGGTGTTTCAGTTGGAGGTGGCCAGGTTGGGCTTGGGTAGGATTGAGGGGTTGTTGCATGACGTCTCTATTCTGTCTTCCCTCCCTGAGTCCAGTAGGGTGAATCTAGAGACGTGGTGTATGGCTATGTGGTGGATGGGTGGGACCGAAAGATTCCACAGATGGCTCCTCTATGGGTAAAAAGATTGCTGAATCAGATGATGTAGTCTCCAGAGAGGGTGATGTCAAGCATGCCAGACTCCTCAAATCATACCAGTCGCTGAAGGAATACTAATACATTTCTAGATTTCTAGATTTTTTTTTAGATATCTGCAATTGTGCCACACTCTGCAACAACATTGTGGCTCCTTGGGGAAAATCCCGGAAGGTAGACCCCTGGAGCTCTAGATTGATTGTAGAGAAAGGGATCTCTCCAATCTACTGAGCACTATAGTATACTACTCCTGATTTGTTTGCACCCTTCAGGACCTAGTGGGAACAGTGGGTGGGGTCCCTAGAAGGCTCCAAATGGAGAGACGTTCGTATGGCGCCCAGAACGCAAGTCATATCCTCCAGGCTTCAACTCATATTGCTTAACTACTTGCACATGACCTACAAAACTCATGAGCGTCTTTGGAGTGCAGGCTTACTACACTCACCAGCGTGCAGGTGCTGCTGTGAAACCCCAGCCCGCTTTTATCATATGGTATGGGGATGTCCAGTGATTGCGAGTTTCTGGGTTAGGATTATTGAGTTTCTCACCAGGGTAGTGGGGACACACATTGGCATCTCACCATTATCCATTCTGTTGGGAATTCTGGAGTGAGTATATGACAGTGGGAGAGACAAAACCCTAGTGGGGATCGTAAAAGAACTTGCAAAAAGCGATATTGCCAAAGGGTGGCAACTGTCTTGCCCACCTCTGTTAGCACCATGGAAACAGGCCGATGGACTGCTGTGCAACACAGGAGCAGAACATACACCAGGCCATGGGTTGCCCCCAAAAACATGCAAGTGTGTGGGGTAAATGGTTAGACTACAGAGGAATGTCATAATGGGTGTGTGCAGGGGAATACGAAGATGTTTGTTATACGCCCTGATATTACTGCATTGAAGTACAGATAGACATGTTTTGTGTTGGTGTATTCCTTAAAACTAATAAAATTCAATTTATATAAAAAATGGTTGTCAAAGTTGCAACAAAGTATTTTGTACTATTTCCTTCAAACTTAATAAATAAATGCAAAGTCCAGTTTCAACAAAACGCATGAAAGTGTCTGCTTTGATTGCTTTGCAGGTGGAAGCGAATCATCGTGGGATAAAGATAAAATGCAGTCTCCTATAAACACAGGCTCACAACATGGCATTAGCCACGTCACGCTGTCGGGCCAGCAGAGCCTTGGAAATGCACATCCACTCAGCCCACTCCAGCAAAACCACTTGCTAACTAACCGTGCGTATATCATCAAATCTTATGACAATGACAGTCAAGTTTCTAGAGTACAGCCGAGCAATTCCAAGTAGTTTTTAGAGGTCGAATTTCTGAAAATATCAAGATTCCAACTGGGGTTATTGGTAATGCTGTGACGAATGGATGATTAAGTGCGAATTCTTGGCCCTAAGTACCATATTTCATCCTTGAGTTGCAACTTGAAAGTACTTAAGCAATTTAAATATCATTTTCTGTTGTATTTGAGTCAAAAGTGAAATGCACGCAGTAAAAATGGAATAACATCGAGACAATATGATTTGTATTTCATTCATGCACACATAATTTGACATTGATTTATAAATGCTTGTTTTGTTTAATTAGTTATGGCCTTATGTTCTTATATATTAAAAATGTGCTTGCAATAGATTGTGTGAGGAGTTCAACAGTCATTGTTGCCCTGTTTTTTCATTTTATTTTCAATATTTTTTTTAATGTACTACCCATAACAATGAAGAAAGGATGAATTAAACAAAACAACCGAGCCAACTGCTCCCCTTTCCTGGCTACTTTGTATACTGTCCAATCAGGTCCCTAGTAGCTCTTTCAAGGGTTGGAACAGCAAAACCTTTGCAGCTTGAAAAGCAGGGGTGTAATGGGCATTGGATCAAGAATACCGTGTCTTTTTTATACAAGTCAGTGATTATATGCTATTGGTCCTGTTGTAAATAGAAAGCTGAAAGAGTATATGTTTTTACGAGATAACTAAAAATCGCGATTTACTAGTGACCTTTCACAAATATAATATTTGTCGCCATTTCATCTGTCACAGGGTAAAGCTCACCAGATATCATGGATCGGCTGGACTATTTCATGTGGTATACACAGGCCTATATAAGAAACTTATTGTCAGGCTGCAGAATGTATAAATTCTGGATCAAACTCACCCTTAATGCACTGCACTGGTGGCCTGTTGAGGGATCATATGTAAAGTCTATCTAGCATACCAGAAGCACCCTGGACCATCATTTCTGGATACCTGAAAAAGCGGAAACACGTAATGGGCCAACTAGGGGCCTCTGTTCAACCAATGTGATGACAACCAGCAACTGAAAGGTCAAAAGGTTGCTATATGGGTAAAGAACCATGATAGCAAAACCTATAGCTAAGGAACATTTGTTCGCCTTTCATAGTCAATCAACGTGTTGACATCTTAGAAAAGTATTGAAAGCATAAATATTTAATCAATTATATGACAGCTCCTAGACCTCAGAAACAGCAACATCAAATGCTTGATAGCCATGTTGTTGTCGGAACATAGCCGTGACGGTAAGCCTTTGACTGCTGCCCACCTTAGTCTGCCTGGTCTGTTCCTTACAGGATAGGTCAAAGAGCTGAAATGAAGGCATAGTGTAATAGTCAAGGTTTTTTCTCATAACCCTTTTTCTATGGTTATGGAAGGAAACCTTTTCATAATTTTGGGTTCCCTTGTCCTAATATTTGCAACACAAAGCCCCCGTAATGAGTGCCCCCTTATCAGATGGAATAATGATCACACCAGATAAAATCCGACATTGAGGTGTTGAGAATTTATTGGGTGTGATAGTTCTCACAGATAATACATTATTTGGGAATAGCATGCAGATTTTCGTTCTTTCCATACAAAACCCTAATTTCTGAAAATTTCCGGGGCAAATTACAGCAGTTCCTTGTTAGCCACAAACTCATGATTCCAGTATGTGCGGTAACAGGAGTCACTGCTATACCATAATTTAACAGGCCATTCATAATGAGGACCAAAATGTGTTGGATCTTCTCTTATAGTCAAGATATATTCTCACAAGATTAACCCATTCAATGGGATCATTCATTACGCAATTCTGTGAATGAATGGTTTGCTTATACACACGTCTTATTTTTGGGGGAATGATAGCTGTTCTTGAACAACTTCATGTGGTATGCTATAAAAAGCTTCAGAGGGCGCAGAATATGCTGCTGAAGACATCAGCAATACATTGTGACTGAATCTGACCAAAGAAGTTTTCACAAGATGTCTACTTTATACATCCATCTTAGAAGCTTTTCTAGAATTTTTAGTGTATACTTTGTTTTCCTACTTACCCTAAGATATATTGGGTGAGGGGGTGTGCACTCCAATCCTTTCTTTGTGCTGTGAAGCTCCCAAATAATTTAACCCTTACTTCTGGAAGGAGAGGTAAACCCGAACCAGCTCAACAGAACTTATCTTCCACGGGCTCCATATGTTGCGGGGATACAAACTCTATTTTTATTCATACACACAATTACATATATTTATGTATTTGGTTATTTAATAGGGAGTGTAATAATGCTCTACATGTAGTCTTTTCGGGTTTCTCAGAGAGTTTGATGCAAGAAAAATACAGCTTGCTGAATAGGATGAGAGGTTGTCCACCAAATACCTGGGGTCTGTAACAGTGTCCAAACCTCTTTGCATGTGACCCTTCTTTAGTATTGTGTTTAATTTCGAGAACCCTCCAAATAGTTTGGTTTTGAAAGGGTTTGTGAATTGCATGTAGTTGTGTTCAGAGTGCAAGTGTGGGTTAATAATATTTCAGAGTCTAGGACCGTGTATGCATTGTGATCACCTCTGTGTTTCAACTCATGTTAGGAGGTCAGATGCAAAGAAGGATTCTTGTTGAGATGGAGTGAGGTGCCAGTTCCTGCAGATCTGCCAGGCTTTTGGCCCTGTGTGCTTTGTAGAGATGCACATGCCTTACATTTAATTCTGGCATCTATTATCAGCCAAAGGAGAGCTGCAAGAGCTAGCATCATATGCTCTTGTTTTCAAGGTTAAGGCAAGCTCTGGCTGCCTAGTTCTTGAGTATTTGGAGCTTGCCCATGGGTTTTTAAGAAGACCGAAGAAGACAATCTTTTAGACATCATTGAATACCAAGATCAATTCTGTTGTCAGCTTCAGTGTGTACCAGTATACAGAAGGTCGAGTATTTTCCTGTTCTCTTCCTGTGTCACTGAGTTGGCTTGTGGAACAATGGTGAGGCTATTGTCTAAGAGACCACAGGTTCATAAAGAAGATGGTGCTAAAGCTTGATGGCCAGTCAGGAGTTAGTAGATTGCGCTAAAAGTCTCTGACCATTAGAACTTCAATCTTAGGACTGTTCATGTACCGTTAGCGCTCTTTCATCCAGTGGCTGACATGGCCCAAGCATAATGTAATGTGGTAAGGCACCCTGGAGAGTTATTCACTTCAAGGTCAATTTGGGGATCATCAACATTCATTTGGAAGTTAATCCGGGCCTATTCAAGAAGTGTGATTTTGAGTCTATGTGAAGATAGATATTTGTAGATACAGAAATCACAAGAGGGACGATCCTTGTGGTCCAAAAGAAGACATTGAGCCTGTGGATGATTCCCATGATCTGATGCTGATATTTTGAGTGTGGCTTCTGAGAAATTATGGATCAATTTCCAGGTGTGAGCTGATATGCCTGCCGGGTGTTAAACTTTTTCTTTCATGCTTGCATTATGGACTGTGTCATTGGCAAGAGAAATGACAAGGAGCATGAGAGCAGTCTAGTTGTTTTTTCTACCCTTCTGTCTTGGATATGTTCATTGGATGTTTCCAGATTATATCACCATTGCCCCTGCTTCTTTGCATTTCATGTATGTCATCATATACATGACAAGCAGATCAGAGATTAATCAAAGAAGCAACTTCTAAAGCCCACGGACAATAGCTGTACGGTTTGAGTTTGAAATGGTGCTCATACACAGCTGAATGCTCTTTTAACCCCTTCGCTGCTCATGACGAGCTCAGCTTGTGATGCAGTACACTGGTCGTGTGCTTATGACGAGCTGAGCTCGTCATGAATCATGGAATATAACAATTTCCAGCACAGGAGAGGAATCAGCTTAGCAGTCATGTAGTTAAGACCATTCTAAGGTGGTGTATATACTGATGACAATTAGGCATTAACCAAATAAAATATACATAGATAGCTAGTAAATACAGATACTGTGAAACACTAAGAAACTAAAATACAAAGAGTAAAAAGATGACCCGTTGCAGATCTCCATCCTGTCATGGAAGTACAACATAAGAATGATTTGGACTATTTTTGGAAGGCCCTATATATTTATTATAATATGGGGATTTTTCCAGATATGAGATCTAGGTTGTAAGCCTGGACCACCAAATTTGATGAATTGTGCTCTCTTAATAATTAAAGTGAAAGAAGGAAGAAGAGATTGAAGTGATAAAGTAATGGTGGAAGAAAGAGGAGAGTGTAGAATAGTTGATGTGTATATGAAAATCTAGGCAGAAAATTAGAAAATGTTTAAAACTTTAGCAAAGGAAAGATGAAGAGAAAAAAGTAGAAAGAAAATTCCTGTATATGAACATTAAATTCTGGAGAACCCAATGCTACATGGAGGCCTCCTGAAGCCTTATCATATCCTATGGCCAATTTCCAATTACCTTTTTTTACACGAGCCCCACCCATTTAAATATAGGCAATCACTGTCTAGCTATTGAAGCACACAACCCCTATCCCACACGGACAGATGCGCCACCGTACACCCTGGCTATGAATATTATTAGAACTAATACAAACCCTTCAAAAAATCATGGTGGGAATGAACCTGATTTCAGTGGACTTGAAACCATGAACTTGGGGGGCAATGGAGAGTTTGATAAAGTGTGTCCCAAGGGGAGGAGGGTGGGTGAGCGTGGGGCTTTGCCTCATGCCACAATCACAGACTGATTTAACAAAAATTGGCAAGTGTACTCGTTACAATGCACATATTACATATAATATAAGCAACAGCAAAAACTGCTAGACGTCTTCACAGTGCAGAGAAACATGGGATGATAAAGTTTGATGGCACCAGGGATCCTGCATCAGGACCCAATGAGGAGGCTCAGGCAGGTGATGGCAGACCACGACTGGTGATGTGCATATGCATGTGACTCAGAGACAAGGTTGGGATTAAGAAACATTGAACGCAAGGCTCTTTATTTAACTTTTGGTGACTAATGCATTGTAACTCACGTTTTGGAAAATCAGAACTTGCACAGTTCAGTCTTTCATACCATTGCGTATAAAAATCTAAAAGCTTTTCTTGGTCTTTGGCAGCAATGGCTTCCAGTGAGTTATTGGTGGCTGGCAGCAAGTAGCTCAGATAAGATGTGGGATTAAATGGTGGCCAGATGGCCTCAGCACAGGCAGTGCCACCATGTGGCTTGCTGAATTAAAATGCATCACTGCCGCTTTCTAAAGTAAGTGCAGGAGCAGAGAAATAAGTCAAGTGCCAATGCAGTTCACCTACAAGCAATAGCATAAATGAGTACTGGTCCCCTCAAGTGTCAATGGTGTCCACCGGCAACCACTGGCACAAATTAAGTACTAATTAGTAAGGGACGGAGGCACTCTTATTCGAAAAACAAGAAAGCCCCATTTATTGTTCTGTACAGTGTCATTATTGTGCTGTAACCCACCATGTGCCATATACTGTGACTGCCATGAGACTCAGGGTTGACCAGTTCATCTACGACAGTAATGTATGTATTGTATTGCAGCCTTTACATAAGGCTTCCTAAAGCTGGTGCGGTTGTGATTGAAGAAGTAAAGTCAGGGGTGTAACACTGGCTCCAGAAGCATCTGCAGCATGGGGGCCTCCAACCCTCCTGGGGCCCCGACACCTTTCGGAGGGGCCCCGACACCTTTCGGAGGGGCCCCATTCTGCCCGTGACCATTGAATATCTGTGGGATATGGGAGACTCAGGGGCCCCTCTTCACATTCTGCAAGGGAGTTCCATCATTTTACCTTACGCCACTGAGTGCAGCACTAAACACTGTAGTGTTGCTGCATTGGGTAGTGTGTCTGTACTACTGCAGCTCTAAGCTAAGATCAGTATCTCAAGATTTCCACATTTCTCTTTCCCCAGGATCTAGCTGCTTGTGCAGCAGGCAGCTATCTGTACATTGCAGTGCAGAAGGGCACATCTTTTGGAAAACAGAGTTCTCAGAATGCTCCAAAATTGGCTCGTGCTTTGCTGTTCTCAGAATAGCTTCTTTCAGACAGGCAGTTGACTCATTGGCAACCTTGGAAATTGATCACAGTTAGACATGCGGCAATAAATTATGCTAAATACATCTGTCAGATTCAAATAGTAATTAGTGGCCTACAAGGCGGGATGCTCTTTTATTTATGTTACCGAATGATCAAAAACCTGACCCTCGTTTAAGTCCTCACCTGTTTCAAATCTGAATATGCTCTTGAGCCACCCAGGCATGTTTTGAAGTCCTCACCTGCGATGAGCAGGCAATGTCTCTTATGTAATCTTCCAGCATTCCTATTGTAGGAAAGAATCTTTAAGCTATTCTCTGCAGGCATTTAGTTGCCATGGCTAACAACAACACGTAAGAAATAAAATGCAGTAACTGTACCAAGTGCTTGACATAATGTACAGCCGCTAAACTAAGTTTTTATTTTAATATAATGCTGTAATTCATTTGTGCACACAGTGCCACTTTTTGGCATAGTTTAAGCTGGCTGTGGCGGATTCTAGAAAATCAATTAGGCTTTATGCCTAAGATTTCCGCACATGTATTAATTTATTTGATTCCTCGGTGACCACTACAACCTTTTTATGTTTCTCTTTTTGTAAGCGAAGAACTTGGAGCCATGCGTTCCACTATGATTTGACGACCTAACAGGTTACAATCAGCCAAACTAAGTTGTTTCACTTGCGTTTCAAATGGGCAAAGTGCAGCACCATTGACTTAGTGGTGTCTTTGCATATTGTAGTAGACCTCTACAGCCTGATTCATTAAAGGTAATTGCGCTCGCAAAGGGCCAGATTCTGAGAATCTGGCCCTTTGCGAGTGCAATTTTTGCATTTAGGATTCATCATCCCAAATGCAAAACTCGGTAATAGCGAATTCGCAAATTTGCGAGGAATTACATTTAAGGAATCTCTATTTGAGATTCCTTAAATGCAATTCATCATTCATTTTCAAATTGCGAAATCGCAATTTCGGGCCGCTATTTATCGCGAGGTCAAACCTCGTGGTAAATAGCGAAAACTCAGAAAAATGCTTTTAAAAGCATTTTTCTGAGTTGCATGTTGCACACACAAATGTCCTTTGGACATGTGTGTGCGCAACCCTTGTTTATATTAGCATTTATGGGGTGCTACAGGGTGTCCTCTGGACACCCCTGGCACCCTTTAAATCGCTATCTTATTTGCGATTAGCTAATTGCTAATCGCAAATAAGGAATACTCCCCATTCATTCCTAAGAGCCTTTTGGCTCATAGGAATGAATGGGGAGTTATTCCTTATTTGCAATTAGCAATTTGCTAATCGCAAATAAGGAATCTGTAGGAATCGCAAAAAATGTTGCTATTCCTACATGAATCCCGTTTTGCGAGTCTGAAATAGCGATTCCTTATGATTCGCTATTTCAGACTCGCAAAATCTCCCAATGATGAATCAGGCTGCTAGTGCTTTAAATGGAAATATAGAGCACGCCTTTTCTCCCAAGAAGATGCCAGTACTCTCCCATTCAGTGTATTGCAGCAGTGCTGAGAAGTGCAGGCACTATCCCTTTCAAATTAAAGAAGTGCATCTTCTGTGTACTGGATAATACCTGCCTATTTAAAGCACTGATTTGACCTCAGCTCCGCTATGACCCCACATGTTTTCTAGAATGGCATGTAATGTGGTAGTCTTTCAAGTCAAGTTGTAGGATCAACGGTTTACCTTTGCCAATCATTGAACCACTCATGTTCTTTCCCCAAAACTTATATATAATATGTTTTCCTGTACCAAGTGCTTGAACTCTGAGGTTGTTGTGTTATGGGGGTGCAAGAGCAGAAAAGTAGGTTGGGTTCTATACTCTCTTGTTTACCCAAAAATTGTATAGTGCACGTCACCCTTTACCAGATGTCTGAATCCTGTCTAATCTCAACCTCAGCAGATTCACGGCAGGCTGTCTTCCGGGAGTAGAACATCCAACATTGGCAACTTATTTGAAGTTGTGCACGAGGCTTCGCATCAGGCTCAGGGGGCCACAAAGTCAGGAAGCTCTCCTCTCGACTCTAGAACCCAACCTACTTTGCTGCTCTTGCATCCCCACAACACAACAACCCCAGTGTTTAAGCATCTGGTTAAGGGTGAGGTGCTCTATATACTTTTTGGGCAAAGAACAAGAGGGTACAGAACCCAACCTACTTTGCTGCTCTTGCACCCCCACAACACAACAAACCCAGTATTTAAGATTAAACAAGTGGGTACTACACCACTCAACAATTTGAAACTGGAACCTTTATAGTCTTCTGCTATCTTATTTTCTCCCACACTGTGAGACATTATTATCTGAAGAAAAACCTAACCCTGATGAAGTCTGCATGGACGAAACACATTGGCTGGGCTGAAATGCAAATGTAAAAAGACTTCCATAAAATAGATTTGAAATTTACGTGCAAAATGCCTGAGGAATATCAATGGATGTTATTTGTTTCTGTGTCCTATTTGTTCCGGATTAAGCTTTATAGATTGAGTCATTGTATGCTCCTTATCACTGGTGTTCATCGGTGTTTGGATTTCTTGTGACTTTGAAGCAGCGGGGTCACGAAAAGTAGAGCATAGAGACATTAGGTAACAACTACAATTATACACTAGTGCAATATCTACTGGCCCACACTGCTAGTACTTATATTTTGTTTGTGCAAAGAAACATGTACTGTGTTTACCTCATCAAGGTACAATTTCATATGTTTGTTATTTCTAAGTAGCTTAAGAAGTGGTTTTATGGGATGATTCATTCTAGTTGGCTGGTGTATACACCAGGAGATCTCTTTCATTCTTATCACATATTGTTTTTCCAGTCATGAATGGCATAACAACATCCAGGAGAGATTCCACAAGATCTGTCCTAGTTTGGGAGCTGTCTTATCTATATCGCATGCCACAATACTATTGTACACAGCCCTACAAACTTTCCCCTATGGGCACGTCCATAATCACACTCAATATAAAAGGGTAGCCAGCATGCCAACTTGAATATATACGACCTATTTAGCTAAGAGTAAACTTGCATATTACAGTTAGAGAGTAGAAGACTTTAAGCTTCTACTCAAAACTTGGCCTCATATGCAGTCAGTGTGAGAGCTGTGGCTTCCTCACCCACCTAGGCGTTGAGCCTTGTAACCGTGGACTATCAGTGCTATTGCCTCCGCCAGGGAGAGAAGAAAACGAGATATGCAAGTGACATTACACTTTTCAAGTCCATCAACACCAAATTTATATATGTTCGTGGTATAAGGGTATTACAATATCATAGTTCCACATTTAGAAAGAACAAGGATAAGGTCCTGATGTGAACAAATAAAGGCATCAAAAGAAACCTAAAGTCTAACCTTATTAGTGTCTGGGAGAACTACTGCTTCACACAAAAAGGATAAACTGACATATTTTGCTTTCCTAGGAACATCTATGACTACTTCATGGGGTTTACTACGTTGCTAAAATGCAAAGGATACACCTCTTCTAAAGGTCAATAATTCCAAATTGTTTCCACATGAGATGTATTGTGTTGCTCTCATACAAATAAGAAACACTTTTAAGTATTGTGACCTTTCAGCCTCAAATGTCCACACCTTTGTATACTCTACCAAGTCAAACACCGTCCTCTGTTAATAAACAAATCGAAGAGGGTTGTTTCTTGATTATTTTCTAATTTCCCAATTGGTCACCAGTAGACGGAGACTACAGGCCTCCTCTGTTCTATAGTCCTCAGCCTCCCTATAAATCAATCTCGGAAATCTGATATCTTGCATTCTATATACCAGTCTTGCAATCATGTGATTAGGCCTCTAGGTCATTGAACAATTATAGTCTCCTTTTGTTTGAAAATAGTGATTAATTCTGCATTGAATGCCAGCTTGGCAATTGTGATGGACAAAGTGAGGCCACCTGGGTATACAGGACAATCAAGGGCCTCTGGTGACTCATGTCTCAATATCCTTTGATGCCACTCGGTACTTACCAAGAAGGCCCGGGAGTGTCTCCATCCTCAACCATCTAAAGTGATTGGGAGCCAGTCCTGTAAAAATTATACATGCAAGTGTGGAGCTCAGAGTCAAAACTGTATCGTGTTTTGCACTGTGACTTTGTGTCTGTCTAAACTCAAGTAAAAAAATGAAACATAACTGAGTCCATTAATATTTGCTCATTGGAAACAATTCCAGGGTCCCAAGAGATCTACCTGGAATGCATCTGGGGATTAAGACCTGCCTTGAAAACTTGGTACAGTTTAGACCACCAACCTCCTATGCAAAATGTGCCTGAAATGCTGCAGAAAGTAGAAAAAGATCTAATTATTGGTCTATCAGCATTTTTTCCTCATCAGTACATTTGAAACCCTTATGGAAATTACAGTGAGCATTGCTGGTAATTGTCTGATGGAACGGATGCATACTGACTAGCAGGCAGATAAGACTGTCCATCCGTGCCATCATCACTTTCTCCACATCTAGGTTTCAGTGTTATTGGTGTCTACTGCAGATGTGTCCGAAGCAGCAACATTAATCAACTTTCAACATCACATTATTTTTAAACTTTTAAAGTTTTGTGAAGGGAGGTGCATGAAATGTGTCTAAACATAGTGGGGTACTGGAAACTGGTTCACCCTGCCTTGAAGGCCACAGGAGGCAGTGGACATGTCGGTGCCTCTTAATACTACCCATTATCAGATGCTCAACACGGGCACGTGACATGCCTCACCTTCACCGCTAAGATTAGCCCCTGCAAGGTTAGCCCTCGCCATTTAGGTGCCTATGGGTGAGTTATGCCTCACTACATTACCCTGGAGCTGCAGGCCTCCTATGTTCCCATCTGCTTCCCTCCTGTCCCCTACTCTTACCCCATCACACTCACTGTAATATCTTTTGGCCAGCTGCTGTTATCTAGGTGCAGTCTGCCCAACATCAAGAAGCAGGACCTCTTGTAGCAGGAAAGCAGAGTCTGCAGGTGAGAAAACACTGTATTAGCGAAGTCATACAAAGCCCTAATACCTCGCCTGGCTTTGTTGAAAAAAAGTTTCCCAATTCCCCATAATTATTTGGCAACATTTTTACTTTCCCCTATCCCTGGTCTACAGGTTTTTATTGATATATTTTAAACCATAAGTCTTTCTTTAGATTTTTCCCGCTAGACTGGTTCATTGATCAATGTATTTCCAACCAGTTCACTTTTATTTCGACCAGGACCACCACTTGAAGTGAGCTTATCTCACAAGAGGTGCTACTCTATAAAAAAAAAAAGCTCTGACACAACGTTGTGTAACTTTGATGGTTCTCTTTTGCTATAGACAAAATAATTCAAATATGTTTCTTAGACCTCGTTTTTTGGGGTAAAATGTTACGAATGTGTTTTAATGATAAAAAAACCCAGGGCAAACAGAAATAAAATAAACAATCCACATTTAAACAAATAATTGATTACAAAGCCATGCACAAAATAAGATGAGGAGAAAGAGCTCATTACAAAGTGACACAAATTCATAGAATTACAAATAATGTGACAGAAATATTTGCAGCCTCATAGGAATAACCCATTCTGACAACTGAAATGTTACGCGTGCGTGAAAGGGCACAATCTTTGCTCCTAACTATATATTCGACTTCAGAGTTAGACCCCTGCCTTTACATCTAAACGCAGGTGCTTATAGGCCTTCTGTTTTTGATATAAGATGGGTATTTCATCTGGAAATATCGCACACAGACGTCTTTTGAACATCATTCACGATGGTTTAAACCTCTGAGTTGTACATGAACGTGTTTTAAGAGCAGCATTTGTAAAGACAAACTACTTTTTTAACATTCACACCATTTCTTTTAGGGTTAGATTTGCCATTCATGATGATGCCCCACCCCCTCCTTCCTGTCAGCCTACCTCCTGCGTCAGTTGCCATGGCAATGAACCAGATGAACCACCTCAACACCATAGCTAACATGGCTGCCGCGGCTCAGATGCACAGTCCCCTATCCAGAGTGGGGGCCTCTGTGATCAAGGTAAGCGCCACGAGACGCTCTTTTGAAAACACTGTCCGTTTCCATGCAGTTCGTGCTCACGCCCGGGCATTTCATGTGAAGAAAGGCGGGATTCCATTGTAAACATGCTTTCGTTTCATCCACAGTTTCATTTGTATTCCATGCATTCAAGGAAAAGAAGCTCCATTTAACAGTTATCTTCAGCGTTTGGCATAACGTAGACATTAAACCCAATTAGTCGTTACACTTTTCATTAAACAGGTCTAATTACGATGATAAGATTGTGGTGCATGTGATCAGTGTGCAAATATATATTTTCATTGTGATGCAGTTAAATGAAATGAATTTGTTTTTGTTCTTTCTCGGTGCTTTGAAGCACAAAATCGACAATTTTTTTTTAGCTTTGTCTGTTGCTCAAGCGAGCCTGCAAATCTGTCTAATTAATTACTGAAAATATAGTGAAAACAACGGCCAGGGTTATTCTAGATAAGATTATGTTGCTAAGTAGTTTGATGACCTGCTTTGCCTCACACATCTCCAGATTTCGCAAATCAGCTTTTCAAATACTTTCCTCTGTCTTTGATTTATACTGGCCAAGGCTGTTTTATCGCGCACTTGAATGATGTCACTGTTCATTTTTATTTCTCCTTTGCCATTTAGCGGTAGGCTGCCCTACCGATATATGCGTGATCAGCAAAGTTAACATTTAGAGCCTCAGCATGAAATGTCATAACTATGAAATTTTGATTTCGACTGACAGGGGCCCTGTAAATGAAAAAGAGCTTCCATTACCGTAGACCCAAGAATACCTTTCTTGTCAGCCATCAAATAGGAGATTTTATGTTGAACACTGAAAAGCCCAGGAACCCCAAAGTTGGTGGCAATTATCTAACTGTGAGGAGAGAACAGTGGCAAAAAAATGCAAAAGGCTGGAACATTAAAGATACAGCTGAAAGCTAATAAAAGACAGTTAAAATGAGCAGTGTAAAGTGATGCTCTGTACATAATGGAGAGTTTACTTTGAAGTAAGTTCTTTGATATCAGTGAATATGGGAAAACAATAGATGATGGGTGAAACCATTGAAGTAACTCATCCACTGTTAGTTTTTTAGGCCACATTCCAGTCCATCATTTTTTTGCTTGCAGTCCCTCTACATACAGTGGCCAACCATAGGCAATCAATTTTCAGCCGCAATAGCTATGTCTCCTGTGTATGGAAACAGAAAGAACCCTAAATATATTTTGACTGTTTAGGGGCTCGTCAGTGAGGTGCACCTTGTCATTGGATACTGTAAGCCCCAGGACCAGTGTCTAAGCTTATATATCTTAATTAGGCTGCCTTATTCAGAAACACAAAAGAGCAAGGATGGACTGGTTCAAATAATTTCAACCACTGATAAATACTCCATGTACATCCAGTCGATCACTTTTCCCCTCTCTCTGCCACTACAGAATTCTTCTACAGAATGTCCCTCCCATACAAGATCAGTCTACAAGTCTAGGCTGAGCTGCTAGGCCAGGCCTCATTCAAATGAGAGCAGAAAGAACTTCAGATGTGTTTCGGCCTCATTGTTGTTGTGCAGCTTATGCCTCAGGGCACAGGGACCTACGGAATGCATGTTTGGTCATACTGGGCACACACGAGAAGTCTCACTGGGGAGTCAGGGGATAAGGAGCACTGACCTGCTTGTGCTTATTAGTGAACCACAGAGATGCCTAGATATACATTTGTTGTCTTGGTGGGGTTTAAGCCTTGATGATGCATACATAGGACGGGTGTGCTTGGATCTTAATGCAGTGATAATGAGCATGAGGAAGGGACAGTTTTTTGTACTTTAAAAGGGTGACATTTGCCTATTGCCCAGAATATATCGTACTGATGCAGATGTGTACTATACAAATACCAGCAACAGGGCCCTATGGAAGAGGTTCAACAATTCAGCATTGCACTTATGCCAGTTTGGACCTACGGACCCTAGTATGGTTCTCGGCAGTCCCACATTACATTTTAAGTCAAGCTGTAGTATATCTCTTACCTGTCCCCTCTTCTTGCTCAGAGTTAGGTAGTAATGGCTTCTGCCGTCATATCACATGGTGGGCAAAAGTAAAAGAAGTTAGTAAACAATGGAGGACATCACACAGATTATGGAGGACATCACAAAGATTAAGGAAACTGCAGGATATTATACTTTTAACTACGTGGGATCTAAACTGGCTAACATGCCAAATATCTTCAGAGCTTAATGTTTCAGCTCTTCCGCCACGACCATTGAATTTGCGGTAGAGTCCCTTTGTTGATTTATTTCACTAAAACTTGAAGTAAAGCCTAGGTAGATGAGCTTACATGGTTTGATAATAGTTTTTGTACATGTTTGGTTTATTTCTCTCTTGTTTTACGTTGTGTCTTAATGCTGATTTCCCCAAGTGGAAGATTGCAGATCCCTTTAAAGACAAGTGCAATTGCAACCCTATCCCCACCCAGACCCCACCCTGCAGCATGAGCAAGCACCCACAACAAGCAATGTGGTGCAACAACACCTCCATTATTCTAGGAGTGAGCTCAGGACTTTACTTGCCTCTACCAGGGATTTTGACTTGTATTGGAGTTTTTCAAGTACAGGCACTGGAGGTGCATTCTTCTCAGTGCTTTGTAATGCACAGTGTTATTCTGGAGAAGTGTTTGAATTCACATTTTCCTGCATTTTTAAGCTTTGTCCCACTTGTTCCCCTCATGCCGCGAGCAGATAGCTACAAGAAGTGTTGCACTTGCACAAATTCGCATTTTTAGAGAAGATGCGCTGTTACCTAGACCCTAATCTCAATGTTACTTTTGTCAAGAACGACGGGTGAGGTATATGATAGTGCCTGCAGGGATTCTCTTTGGGGAGTTCATACTGGGAAGTGGCTTCAGCGAATGTGTTTAGAACATCTGAAAGGTTTGAGAAAGTCACTTTCGTTTCAGTCACACAAGAGATTAAGCAGGAAACTCCTGGAACTGTTTCCCAATGGAGTCAATGATGTTTATTTTTTATGTAGACGATGGATAACATATGCATATTATAAAGAAGTCAACTAACAATTAAAAAGAGCAAAGATAGGTATTCATTTAATGGGAACCAATCTTCTCCCACTTGTAAAAAAGCAGATAATGAAGTTTTGCTTGAAAGTATTTGGTGTACCTTACATCAATGAATGCGGATTCACGCATCTAGCCAATGTTTATCTTTTCACTGTTGGACTTTTGATTGTAATATATTTTCGGAGTGGATTAAAGTTCATTCCTTTTCTATGTCTATTACTTGGCCTCCATGCACACGTCTTATCCCCTCGTTTGTGGATATTCTAATGCCATTTATATGAGATGGGTCCATCGAGGTCCTAAGCCATATTCAACCCTAGGAAGGTAGAAAGTATCAGGAACTGGTTCTTGTGTTCTTCTTTCAGCATTTCTCCATAGACCCCTACACCAACAACTCAGCTTTCTTTGAGGATGACATTCCTAGTTGAAAATAGAAATTGAAACATGATTTACTTCTATCCATAATTATTGTGGTGCATGATGTCATTGCATTTCTCAAAATTCTCAATGTTGAGGAGCCAAGATGGCGGCGGAGACGGACGTGTAGTCGCCCGGCTCCCCAACCCTGTGATTCCTGCGCCACTATCCTGACCTTAATCCTGCCACGGAGCGGTCGCAGGAGGACGAGAGAAACACGCTGATCCCGGGGGTGTTTCCCCGGTGTCCCCACCTGCCCGCTAGCTGAAGAAATCGCGGTGCTGCTGCGATCGCCATTACCGAGCCCTGAGACCGGACCCAGTGTTGCTTTGTTCTGCCGGGGACGGCGGACCCCCTGGGATCGACGGTGGAGCAGCTTTGATATCCCTCTCCCGCCGGCCTGGCGGTTGTGCTGGCGTCTGCTTTGACCCCCCTCTATTGAACGGTGAGCCTCGACCGATTGTGGGTCTGAATTGGCGTCCCTCCTCGGTGCGGCGCCGGGGTGAGTCGCGCTTCTCCTCTCCTGTCCGGACGGACCTGGCTGCCTTGGATTGCCCTGCGCGTCTCCCTCTTGGAGCCCGCACGAGGGGGGCTCCTGTGTGTCGTTACCTGTCGGTGGCTGACCCGCGTCCCGCTGGGGCCGCATTTGCGCTGTCCGTGTATGCTGGCCGGGGGGACCGGAGAACTCCTCGGGATGCTTAGCATGGCGGCTGCTCCCCCTACAGAACTGGCGGACGGCATCTTGGCTCCTGACTGGCCTGCCCCACACAGTCTCCATGAAAAAGTGGATTGTCTCGATGACCCCAGGACTGTGGAGACGGTAGAACGCCAGCCTGTTTTCACCAATGCCTCTGTTTTTGCCGCGATCTCCGCCTTGAGGGAGGACTGGCGCAAATGTTCCCAAGCGCTTGGGGCAAAATTGGATGGAGTCGCTACTGGATTGGGGAATGTTCTGAATGTCGGTTCTTCCTGCTGCACCGAGCGCCCCCCCCCCTGCATGGACGACGCTACATTGATTCCGCTGAATTGTACAATGGAGCAGCTTCCACATAGTGCTTACTCCAGCGGACCGTCGTTAGCCTCGCCTGTGGAGGCTACATTGTTTCCCATCCTGCCACGGTCCCCGCACTCGGATACTGTGTTGCTGTGTGTGTGCAAGGTTCGGCTGGCACGGCAACTGTCTACGTTGATTGTAATTGACACGCACGGTGCACCCTCACTGAGTTATTTTTTGCTACTACAGTCTGACATTGGGACGGTTTGTTTCTGGTATGCCATCAATGTGTGGGATGGGAGAGGTCCATTTTGTGCTTGGGGAACTTTGTTTTATCGATGGCGGCCATCTTACCCCTTTGTCCATGCGGGGGCGGGACTACCTCCGATGCCATGCTCAGGGGGACGATTGAGATCCGGCCAGGGTTAGGGAGGTCCTCTCTGGTGTATTGTGACTGAGGGCGGAGTGGGGACCCGGGTTGGGACGCCTCCTCGGCGCGCGCCATTGCGCTGTGTGATTTACTCTCCTTATTTTTATAGTCTATGACGATCCTGTTTTCTTCGTGATGTGAAGGGTGGGGGGTATTTCATGGACGGGGGTCACGGGAGTCTCTGTGCTTGGCCCTCACCGGATATTTTGTTGTTGACTGTGACAAATCCTAGCGTATGGTGGGGGCGGGCATGATCTGTTGTATGCTTCACTGAAGGGGTGGTCGCTCATGTGTTGCCCGGTAACTTGGCCGTGAATACTCCTGTTCCCCCCCCCCTCTTTATTGACTGTACTTTTGCTGTTTTGATTGCCCCACACGGCGTAGGGTTACGTGGACTGGGGGGCCCGGGTGACTCGATTTTGGGTGGGCTCCTCCCCGCCTTCCTTTTCTTTTAGGGAGTGGTAGAAGGGTTTACTCTTTCTTCCTCCCTATATTTCAAGTGTGAACTTCCTTTTTCTTTTTCTTTTCACCTTCTTTCTCTTCCTTTCCTTTCTTGATCTATATTTCGGGTTCTTTAATGGGCGACAGACACACTGCCGGGGGGGGTAGGCCGTAGCCTCCGCATTGATGTAGGGTGGGGGGGTATTTTTAGGTTTTCTCCTTTCGTTTCTATGGGCCTTATTTTTTCTAATTTTCTGCGCTTTTCTTACCTTGTTTCTGTTTTGGGTCCGCGATAGGGGTTAGCAGGGAGTGGGTGGCGCTGTGGGTGGGGCGTAAAAACTGATTGCAGTTCTTGTTGTTCCTTTACGCCGCCACATTGCTCGAGGGTTTGAATTTCATTGTTGTCCATTTGCTGATGCTGCCCGCTCATGTTGTGCAATTGATGTACGGACTCAAATCTCCTGCGTTCCTACTCTTCACTGACTGTACTTTTACCGCAAAAACTTTTATAAAACTAACCTTCACTGCTCCTTTTCCTCGGCGACATAATCTCATTCTGTGTCATGTTCATTGATAGTAGCTGAATCACCTGATGACGCTGGGGAATAATATTGCTTGCACTTGTGCTTCAAATGTATCGTGGCCGGCCTGACGGTTGTGGGCCCGTATTTGTATTGCTTATGCACAATAAAGGTTTACAAAAATTAAAAAAAAAAAAAAAAAAAAAAAATTCTCAATGTTTTCATTTGCTCGATGATTTAGCAGAAGATAATGTATACCCGAGAATATATGACGCTACAACGCAAACATTTACAATGTGATTTTTACATCGCAACTACCATTACATCGAATGATTTTACAACGCATGCCATTATAACACATTTTTTAAACTACCATTACAACACATTCCATTACAACGCATACCAGTACTACGCATACCATTACAATGCATAATACTTTTAGGGCAACAGTAGGGTAAGTATTGGATAGTGTAGGGGTAAAAATTACTATTCCAACTCCAGTGAGCGCAACAGTAGGGAAAGTGTTGGATAGCATAGGGTCAAAAATTACTATTCCCACCTATCCCAAAACCCATAACCACCCTAAAACTAAAAAAATATCCCTTACTTACCTTATAATGGTATGCGCTGTAATGGTATGCATTGTAACAGCAAGCGTTGTAGTGGTATGCGTTGTAATGTTATGGTATATGCTGTTTTGTAACACGCACAATTACTACCGGAGTATCCTGGCGCGGTATACCGCTGGGGAACCCGTCCTAGCTTTCCCTGTGGGATGGTCCCTACTGGGAGTCCCCAAGGTGGAGCCAGGCATCCCCAGCGTTGATGGGGCCGTTGTGGAGATTAGGCAAGCTAATGCCCAGACTTGCCCCCCCTGGTTAGAGTAGGGACCAAGGCGAGAATTATCGAGTCCGCTGACCCTGGTCCACGACCCTGCCGCGACGGGAATTGAACCCTGGTCCCGGGTTGACTCCTGCTTCTGGGTCTGCCGCCTCTAACCAGTGAGCCACACCACTCCACAAAGGCATGCATTGTAATGGCATGTGATGTAAGGCAGTTGTGTTGTAAAAGTTGCGTTGTAAAAGCAGTGCAATGTAATGGCTGGGTTGTAATGGATGTTTCCCATACCCAATAGATTGTGCTTCTTTGCTAAACAGTGAATTTTGTCTTTCAAAGTCATCTGCCCTTGTTAATGCATTAAAAAAAACACAAAGCATTGCGTGAGGCGCTTTTAGAACTATTTTTGTAAAATCCTGCGTACTTTCCTCCATCTTTAGTCAATTTTTAGCAGTTCTTTAAGTGGGATTAAAAAAGGTAAGGGTCTCTAAAAGGGTTGTGGCCAAATAGGCATAAATATAAATCCTTTTCTGGTGGCACAGCCTATGCAATTAAGGGCATGTCTCAAACCGTATATACACTTCACAACTTCACACAGCATCCTGCCTCACCACCATTTGTGTGTGTCTCAGTGACATTTCTTTTATTGCATCTGACATATAACACAATAACGGACATGTTCCTAAAACAAATCAGACATATTGGCTTCTTCCAATGCTTGTTAGTTGTATCAAATACATGAGTACCCATGATTTTGTTGTGAATAATTAGAATTGAAAATATTTCAATTCTGAAAACATGAGACTGCTAATTAAATATTATTAAGGACTGTGAAGGGGTAGTTGCCTTCAGATCGTATAATACACTCCCATTCACAACACTTTCTTCTGCAGTCTCTCACTCTGTTAGACAAGCATTCCCTTTTATTCCCAACAGCTTTGTGAAATACTCAATCTGCAAATCTCACACTGTCCCACAATTGGCACATGGGCGACTATAGTTCTGTGACCTCTGCAGAGAGATCAAGGATTTGACATGCATGTAGTCTGCACATATTTATGACCTACTGAAAGTCACTCTGTGAAACTCTCTCTGCCTTCTTCTTCAACTTTAGAGCTCTCAATTGTGTGCGGTCATAAGCACCTTCCAACAACCTAAATTTACTCAGGGCACCTAAGAACTCAGTTCGAAGTATGCACTACGCAAGAGTCACATGTTGCATGAAAAATGCTATAGAAACTTAAAAAATGCCAATACTCTTAAGGAATGCATGATGAAGTAAACCTTGAAAAGTAAACAAGGATTGCTTCTCTGAGGTAGGATAGCTTGAGGGTTTTTTAAAGTAACTAAGTTTTGCTAATAAAGTTACAGACCTGAATATAGAGAGCAAATGGGATCAGTTTTAAAGTCAGTTTTTGATCTGACAGGACCCCTCCCACCTAAAGCCACGATGGCTTATTTGAAAGAGTGAAATTATTAATTAGCTACTTACGATTTTTCTGTTTGGAAGATTTCCTGCTTTTGCACCACTGAAACGTGGAGATGAATATTGTGGACTTATTTCTCTCCTCACATTATTGGACTGAAATAAGGTTTGCAGATTCATTCAACACTTTTTTATTTTTATTGAGCAGAGGCAGAGATCACTTACATATGAAAAATATACCATACTAATATTATACAAAATACCAATTGATATTACTGAGATCATGTAAAAATAGACGAAAGATCACATAGTTTAGAACAATCAATCTAGTAGAAACAGTAATGCTGAAATGTATTGAAGCAACCAATAAAGTTACTTCATGCTGATTTAAGTCTCCTCCTCCAAGGTTGCTTTGTTCATACAATGATGTAAAACAATTCTATAGTACAGCTATACCAGTAGCCATCAATAAGTGCTATTGTGTCACGTTAAACCCCCAACACGTTTACAAATACTTCATCCCTTCAGCAGTTACCACAAAGTGGATATTTTAGTCGTACTAACGGAAATCAGTACAAAAAAGCAAACTGCTCAGGCCATCTAGCTCCTTCATACCCCTTTTGTGAGCAGAGAAGCATACTTACCCCCTTAGGGGTGCAGCTCTAAACCAATAAACAAAAAAAAACAAATAACAAACCTTACATAGTTACAAGAATTGAAGAACCCCTATATCTACAGGTAACCCTCATGGAGCCACCTGTAGCACTGCTACTGAGTTGGGGCTTAAGTTGGGGCGTAACTCTTCTAGTACATCCATAAACTACAATGAGGCATTCAATCTTTTTACCCCCCCAACATCTCTCACATACACTGTGCTCAAACTTTTTCCTCCTAAGCATGTTATTAGACCACTCTTTGTATACTGGAACCCTACCTGGTTTCTATTTCTGTAAAATCAATTAGCAATCAATTAAAGAGTGAATCAATATTAACACCTGTCCCCGCTTGCCAAAAACGAACCCCTGATTAAGGTATTAAATGCTGTTTTTAAAGTCGAAGATTGTACGGAAAAGCTTTAAGATCCCTTACTCTCTGTGTACACTCCTACTAATGCCACTGGAAAGCTGCCTCCGATCTTTTGGGACCAGGTGACTTCAGTCTGGAGAAGGAAGGGGATTACCCGACTCGGCGATATGTATCAGGTCGATGGGAAATTATACTTATTTGCGGAGTTGGCAGTAAAATACCATCTACCCTCAACCCAATTTTTTAAATACCTGCAAGTAAGGGACTTCTTGGGAAAATATCCTATCTGTACCACTGTCTAAAATTGTAGAAATTATTAGACGACAGGGAACCATCGGGGTAATTTATAAAACACTGCTAGAGGGTAGAACTGATGATTTAGATAAGTATAACATTAAATGGAGAACCTGGTTGGGGAACCCGGAAATTTATTGGAGAAATCCATTGACTTGGCTGGGAGGATCTTTATGGCAGCTAATTTAAAAAGTCAACATTATACAATGTTAGTCAACCTGTATCACACCCCTGTTAAGATGATGAAGTGGGAGGGTCATCATGATGGGAAATGTTTTCTCTGTGGAACAGACAGCGCAGACATCTTGCACGTGTTTTTTGCGTGTACTGCATTGGACTCTCTGATAGAATCTATAGAGAGCTTTTTGTCAGAAATTACGGGGGTTCCTGTCAAAATTTCTCAATCTATGATGTTGCTTAAAAAAGGGGACAACCTCCCCCAGGGGAAGCTATTGTATAAGTATCGTTATTTAATTTTTATGGCTGCGGCGGTCACTCGGTTAGCAATTGCTTCACTACATCAAGAGGCCCCTTCTTTCGAGTTGTGGCGTGCCATGTTTTTTAATGTTTACAATATGGAATACAGTCTATATACTGTCAAAGGATATAGAAAAAGGAAATTAGGGTTATTGATTTGTGGGGCTGTGCGGGGTTATATGGCAGGTTAATGAACTTTTATTATGTGTAACTCAGTTTGTATTTCATGCGATTTTGATGTCAGGGGCCATTAGTCAGGACCTGGGTTTATTATAATCAATGATGGATGGTTTGATGTACGTTTTCAGTTATGTATTATGCATTTCGCTGCTATGGATCTCTAATAAAACAATATAAAAAAAATAATAAAAAAACATATGTACAAGAATTGAAGATCCCCTATATCTACAGGTAACCCTCATGGAGGCACCAGTAGCATTGATAGTGAGTTGGAGCTTAACTCTTCTAGTACATCCATAAACTGCCATGAGGCATTCAATCTTTTTACCCACCCAAACATCTCTCACAAACGCTGTGTTCAAACTCTTTCATCCTAAGCATTTTATTAGACCACTCTTGGTATACTGGAACACTAGCTGGTGTCTATTTCTGTAAAATCAATTAGCAATCAATTAAAGAGTCAATCGATATTAACACCTGTCCCCCTTACCAAAACCAAATCCCTGATTTTTACTAATAAGCTCAAATAGTGACACACCTGTCCCAAGGTCCATATTTGTCTGGAGGCCAAGACTTAGAGCAGCAAAGACCTTTTCCCAAAACTGTTCCAGCATCTAGCAAGTGACAAAAATATGTAGCCAACCCCCATCACTTGTTGCCGACAGCGAAAGCTATGATCCTCCACCCTAAATACATACTGTGGAAGGCCGCAGGAGTGTAATAAGCCATCCATCGAGATAGGAAGGACATTCTCTTCAAATGTGATGCCCATAGAGCCTTATGACCTAATAACAAAATGGACCTCCAATCCACCTCTGAACGAGTGCATTGTGTTAAAAGGCTAATTTTTTCCAAACACCTTTCTACCTGATGCCTGCCCCCCTTGATAATGGAGTAATCAATATCAATTTCATATTCTCTTGGCGTTTGACCCTAAAAGTGGCCATATGACGAGATGGGGATTTAAACTAGATTCTAGCAGTGTTTTTTCAAAAAGAGGGCGATCTGCTGGAACCCCAGAAGGAACAATTTGCAGCGATTGCCACCCTGAGCCTGCAATTCTAGCCAAGGAATACACTTAACCCTCAGCAAGAAATGGCCCAATTCTTTAAAGCCATTAGCATTCCAAAATCTGACTTTGTGATGTTATCCAGCCAGCGTATTTACACTCCTGTAATGTAAGATACTCAAAGCCTACTGGAATATGTTTAAATAGATAAAGCGATTGAAGTCGGGCAATTCTCTCTTGTTTCACATTGTATCTTGTTTTCTAAGGGAATTTAGCTGTTTTAATAAAAACTGTCAGCTGGGAATCAGCTTCTTGGATCGTTTTGTCTATAAAAAAAGATTGACTGTCCTCTTCCCGTCTGTTGATCTTGCTGGTGCATCGAAAAACGCTGCTTCATAATATGTCTGTACATGGGGTCATGCTAAGCCCCGACTAGTATCTAATTGGAGTACATAGAGTTTTACCCTAGAAGCCTTCATGTTTTACATAAAGTGTCTAGAAAGTGCTTCCAACTTGGTAAAATAGCTCTTCTTGACCTTTGTAGGGACATTTGAAAAAAAAATACAGCAGAGGTAGAATAGGCATTTTTATAGGAGCTACTCTACCCACTAATGTAAGGGGAATGAGTCCCCATCTATATAATAATTTCTTTTATCTTCTTGAGCATTACCACATAGCTCAATTGAAAGAGCTGCGAGTAGTTATTTGTTCTGAAGATTCCCAGATATAGATTCAGCTTTTGCAAGCAGACCTGCTGCTGCAAACGAAGAGGGAGATCACTAGTTAAGGAATAAAAAAGAAACAATTCAGTTTTATTTTGATAGATTTTATACCCCCACCCCACAATCCTTTTAAATTGCTTAAGCTTGTTTAGCACCTTTTGGATGATCTGCTTCTCTAGCCTGAAATATATGATAATATAATCCGCAAACATTTTAAACTTAGACATCCATATAACGGGGGCATTCATACCCTCATTCGCCGGAATCCTAGCTTCCAGAGGCTCTATGAAAAAAGTAAATACAATTGGGGATAAAGGACACCCCTGACGCACTCTCCTATTTATATCTGCTACCCCTGCAAAATTAGAATTCACAAAGATCTTTGCTGGTGCCCGTTGATACAGATTCCGCAGCATTAAAATGAATAGGGCAGGAAAGCCAAACCTCACCAGGCCATAAAAAAGCTCATCCCAGTTAACCAGGTCAAATGCTTTCTCTGCATCAACCATTATTACAGCTGCATGAGTCTGGTTAACAGTAAAGTAGTCCCACATATACATAATTCATATTACTAAGCAATTTGAGATCTTCTGCAGTAGCTCCCAAGCCTCTGTTAAATTCGTGAACATCTGAAACTGCTCTTTAACCAAAACCTTTAACCATGATTGTTGCATAATTGTAGCTTGAGCCTCCTTTGCCTTAAACAGATATAACATTTTAGCAAAGTCTTAGTGACGACGAGCTGCTGAGACATACATATTTGAAAATATACAACAATGAGATATTTCTGGTGCTAAAAACTGTTTTTCTCAATGGCCTTGGCTACTATACGCTCTTTAATACCATAGTTAGCAAAGTTCACCAAGATAGTATCCATGGCAATTCCAAATTTGGGAAAGGTTGTGCTGAGACCCGATGTGCTTGTGTGATAGTCAAGTCACTTAAATGATCCAGCAGGACATGAGTCTTTATGACAGAATCCGCCCATTGAAGGACCTGAGGCCCCTCACAAACCTCCTGGACCCCAACTATCCATAAGTTAGAGTGCCAGGAGGGGTTTTCTTACGTGAAGTTACTGTGACACATTATGCCCCATCAGTAACACACAACTTATGGGTTTTTTAACCTGGTAAGGGAACTCTTTTAGCTCAACTCACTTTGGTATCCCTTAGCTAGTTTTAAACACTCATTCACTCATGCACTTGTGTTCATAGAACCCTCTATCTCACACCCTCACTCAACAAAGGGCAGTACCAAAAAAAGATCTTCGCCAAAGCGACCCTCAGGGGACCCATAGGGTATTGCAGCGCCGGCCCGACGAGGAGCAACTGCCCGATGATGAAGCATGACATCCTTTGGGGTGTGTGAGGACATCAAGAGACAAGACGCTTGCCTCTTACCTACAGGGTTTAAACTTAGGACCCCATTCTGTTTACTCCTGTTTCCTCTCCCTTTTCTTTTTTTGGGTGACTACTGCATCCTACCCTGGAACAGCTACCCCTGTTTGATTTGAGGGTTTTCTTAACCTTAATTTTTAGATTCCAGTAAAGGTTTTTGCTTTCTAAACTGATTGACTTCTTCCTGCTTCCTCTAATTGTGATATTCTAGATTCAGCTTCCTGCAGCCTTTCTGGAACCTGTCATAGATTTTGGAAAGTCTCTGATGCAAGGCAGTGATTTCAGCTACCTGAGAGGCCTTGAGATCTCTGATTGCTTCAAAAATGATATTGAGCATCTTTTAATATAATATTGTGCAGTAACCACTGCATCCTCCTGTTTGTTCTGTTGCAGTGCCCCCTGGGCCACTACTCGGATGCTTTTGACAGGGGTAGCTGAAAGATAGTTATACATAATACATTTACATATGTTTTAAAATCAGTCTCCTCCTTTTTTCACTGGTGCAAAAATCAATCTGTAATAAGGGCTGGAGCAAAATCTATTTTCGCCATTTAGTACTTCACCAGCCGCAAAAATTGTGTAAACTTTTATGGATTTTCTTCTACCTCAGTAAAATAGTTTTTGAACATTGAGCTTTGGTAGCAGCCCTTCTCCGTGTTTGGCAGATGTATTTCTTGGTTTGTATGCTTTCTGTATGTGAAAACTCAGATCCATGCACTTTCTCTGCGAATATTTATATAGTTTGTTTTTCATTATCTCAGCTCCACATTGAATTATCCCCAGGAGAGCAGTATACCCACACGCAAACATTAAGTGGTGATCTAAGTGTTGCTCTTCATGAGAAATGCAGCCATTACTATGGTAAATTAAGCTTTACAAGGTCAAGCTAAAACCAAACAAATATTTATCTAGGTAATAGATGGTTGAAAGATATTATCTGGACCACTACTTTGTAAATGAAAAATGCACGCAGTGCATTTATTTTTTTCTTGGCCATTTGTACCACTGACATTTTATTTCCAGGAAGAAAGACAGCTGTGCAGTTTTCTGTCTTGCAGGGGATGCTGACAGAACACTTTGAAAGCTAAACAAATAATAGAATCTCTCTAGGAAGAGAGTGCGAAACGTGTACTTAGTTTCCAGTGTTTCTTGCACAGTGCTGCTGTGTTTGCTAGGTGCTGCCTTTCATTTCATGAGCCAGGTAGACTGACCTCCAGGCCAGCCGGGCCTTCCCACCGTGGAACAGAGAGCAAGAAGAGGGCGGCAATTAAGAATGAAATATCAAGACACATGTATGAATAAAATATCTAGCTTTCATACAGATTTCCAAAATTATACTTTAACGAAATGCCAATAAATCCTTTAGGAACTCATTAAAAGATTAACATTTGGAAGAGCAATCACTGTTAATGGAGGCCTAGAAGGAAACAACAAAGAGATGTAAGTTGTGCGGCTTCCTGAACCCACAACACAAGACGTCATAGTCAAAACTCTAATGTTAAAAATAAATAGCTCTTTTGCAGTCCATCGGAGCAGATCACTCAGGGTGCAGTTCTGGAATTGACTGATCTCTTAATGTGTGATATTACTTGAATGTAATATCACCAATGGACACCAGTAACTCTTGAGGTGAAATCAAGGATGTCTCTCCTAAGTAGAGTAGAGGACTGATCTGCCGCTCTAAATTTATGTCATAACTAAAACTAACAATGTTGAAGTTTGTAATCACAGTGGGGCATATACCACCCTTATGCTGTAGATTTGTGGGTATTTTCACGTGAAGTACCAGCAATCACAGGCCATTTATTTTTCTTATTGCATTTTCCATGCAATTCATTTGGAGTTAAGTGAAAGGAGTGTTGCATGTTTGTATTTCTGCCACTGTGGTATTGTGTGTGGCCTCCACAATTACTACTAAAAGAATATGACAATAAGCTGTAAGTTTCTACCAATTATCTAAAAAGCAGGTTTCTCCACAGAGCATCTCTTACCACCTATTCTTCCCTTCAGTAGAGATATGAAAAGCAGATGAAAAGCATCACCTGCTACAGGAAGTTTAGTTCCTCTTAATGGTTTTCTCTAATATTTAGCTTTACTTGCCACACCAACTCCATTTTCCAAACATAAATGATACTACAAAAAGCTTCACAGTGACCATATTCAATACACCACGTGTCACTGACTATCAATGGCCATATACTGTTTTGTTAAATAAAGAACATGATTTATCTCACCATTGTATCCCACATTTAAAAAATAAAAAATAATGACAACTTTCTTCCATCTCTATCTACTTATTCAACTCAGCATGATAGGATTGTGCAGTGAGGAAGGTGTTGTGCTTGTATCTCACAGTGGAGAAACCAAGATTGACACTGTCCATCTTCATCAAGCAACCTCTTGATAAGTTCTGTAGTTAGCCCGAAACTGGTCCCAGATTGCTTGTTTCCGGTCCAGGGAAGACATTGCTTGGGAGTTCGTGCTGGACAATTCCCATGAGGCACAGGGTCAAGACTGATTTGCATATAGCTGTGTCTGAACTGGGGTGGCGAAGCAAACTAAAGAACGATGATGAATTAAACCCAGATCTGTGACTGGGGGTGAGTGTCTGAAAAGTTTCAGCGCTCTGTCCATCATCTCCTTGTGTTTCTGTTGCCATTTCCTTGACATTAATTGAAACATTTTATAGACAATTTATTTGGTTCACGCCATCGTTATGCAGAAACAAATTACATATCTTCTAACTACTGATGCATTTGAAATAATTCTATTGCAGTAGTGTATCCAATGTTGTAAGAATGGTAAGATTGGAGATCTGTATTTATCACTTATTTCTTATGTTTAACATAGATGTTACAAAATAGAAACTATACTTGTAGCACTAGAGTTTTCTGAGAAGGTTAAATGTTCTTTGTCTCTCATGATCATTCGCTGTAAAGAGGTATGCACCTGTTATGACTTATATTTTTCTAAACATGACACATTATATCAATCTGGTGCCTGTTAGGTTACAATAAAGATGGTTGTTGGTCTCAGCTGTTTTTACTTTTTAAACTAAGCCTAGGTAGAACAGTGTTGCTGCCTAAAAACTAGTTTTCACACAGTCTTTGTGCAGATTTAATATATGCAGAAAGATACTAGCCACCAAAGCATTCATAGGAGTAAAAGTGACTGGGGTCTGCTATGTGAGAAATACATTGAACCTGGTACTGATCTCTATTGCTCCGATCATTGTAGTTTTAGAATGCCTCTAAATACATTTTGCATTTCTTTGGAATGTTAGGACTTAGCTTACATGTTTCAGATAATTTTGTGAACCAAGTTCTGTCATTCATCTTTGCTTCCTACTACGTGTCTCTCTTTCTGTCCATCTGGCATGTAATAACATTTCACAGGAATCTCACTATGTATAATTTCTTATTTTAATACTGTTGAATCCGTCTCACATTTATATTACATATATACAGCCTTGCAGTCTATTTCTTAACAAGTACCTTATCAAACCTCTTCACTATTTTTAGTGTTCCTATTATGAGAACATCAGAGCTGTAGTACAGCATGAATGTTTACTTTAACATCTGACAACTTACATACTTTTATATATTTATTCTTCATTTTGAGCGTTTGAGTTATTCTGGTTTTACAGTTACTTAATCTCTCAATTAATGTTTTCATTGTAGGAGTCTAATGTTGGGCCCAAAGCAAACATCTTAGCAACACTCTGATATTTTCCATTACTTTAGCTCGTGCCAAATTGTTTACCAAAGCCATCATATATCTTTCCCATATGCTTCCACGAAGGGCAGCACATAAATGCAGTCCTTTTATAGGGGTCACCCCTTTCTCCATACTGTGTGGCACTTTGTATAAGACCTTAACTTTTTTTCTAGTTTACTGTAACTATTTTTCAACATTTCTTAGGATAGAAGGATGATTCACACTTGTTTGGGTTCAGAGTCATGAACTGCAGATCACAGTAGATGTCTGCACTGATTGCTTAACTCACTTGCTGGCAGCTTTCACACCTGCAACCAGATTAGTCATTCTTTCAACAGAGTCAACAATGAGCTACTGTTTTGACTTTTCTGTCTGACTGTCTTACATGTTATGCAATGCTAGTTGAAGCTATTGCCCTATTGTGAGTTTGGGTGGTTCATGTTTCAAATTGAATTTGTTAACTATCTTGTAATTCACTTGCTTTTCCTTACAACAGTGCAATTTACTAATGAACGGAATGCAATCCATTGGGAGATATGCAGATTTCCATTTGTCATATTGTTGAATAATATGAGAAAAGGGAGTAGATGTTGGATACAACTCCAACAGCTCCAACGGTATATATGTTTTTATGTTACCTAGTTAATCCTGTGGCATGTGATTTTATCATAATTATAACATATCTGTGTACTAAATAACTGGTAAAACGTATATCTCATGTTTAAGATGCAGTGCAGATGCTCAAAGAATTTGATAAAATACCAAAAAAACGACTCCTAGTCACATTAAATAAAGGTGCACTGTGTACTAAAATGCCTCAAATTGAAGCTCTGAAGACAGATGATAGCGCTATAACAATGGGATGTTATTATCATGACTCTATATCTATATGCTCAAAAAAATGTGCGCTATATAGTGACCACTCACTCAAAGAACTATTTTAAAGACAATCAAAATTTGTATTTTCAAAAACAGCGTATAACATTCACTCTGAGGTAGCCATTCACTTTATGGATCAGTTTGCAGCTAAATATATGGACCATATAGTCCACACAATGTAAATCTACCAATATATCACTATATCAATTATATTTTATTGCATGGAGAGGAACATTCACAATGTATCAGGCGGTTGGGTTATGGGTCAGCAGCCTGCACCTGATTTTGAAATTTGCTGGTATCAGCAAAGATGAAGAGGGTCCCACAAATCATCTGTGCAGAAAGTGTGTATTGGAGCACCACAGCACTCTTGCCGCTACAATTCTACATATACATGGGCCCCAAACCCATATTCCTGGACAATACATAATCCAGTTTCAAATTATGATGACATTAATATACACATTCTAGGTTACATACAATATCAAATTGTCTCCATCATGTTTACACTGGATGCAAGAATGTTTAGTCTGTATTAATGTAGCAAAAACAGAGATCATTGTAGTTGGTTGAACAGACAAGAACGCCATCCCCTTTGTTTGGCCACAGAAATAGTAAAATCAACAGCTTCCAGCCATGAAAGGAAAGAAGGGGGTAAACTTGAGAATTCTGTTTGACAGGGATTTCTTTTGCAACCAAAATAAATGTTGTGATCAAGGGCATAAACCTGTAATCCTGCTCTAAAAGAAACTGCCTTTACTCTATTGAAATCATATGATGATATTGATGAGATCCTTGCATATGGCAAGGCTGAACTACTGTAATGTAGAATATACAGGACTTTGAAAAGAGCTACATTGACTGCTGGGAAAGAGAGGATAACATTTGAATTCTATGTGACATACATAAAGCATACTAACAAAAAAGGGTAGGGTATATGCAAAAAGTCAACAAAAACATTTTCACATTTGACTTCAAAACTTTAAAATATCTCTAGTTATCTGAAGTTTGTTTTACCATGGTGAAATTGTTTCACAAAATATGCTAGCTTTCACTTTAGGCAAAAATTGTTATAACTTTACAGTAATTATTACTTACACTGATTCATATATAATTTTTATTTCAAAGATTAAAATGTAAATATGCAACATATTACACCTTGTTGCATTTCTACATTTGCCTTATGAGTCATGAGTTTGGCTTGATTTGGAGTTTCCCTGATGGGATACTCCTATATATGTGTGATGGAAAATTGCATATGTCAAAATCCCTTTCAGTATCCCAATTTCTCCATCATTCATTTAACATCTAGACATAACAAAGGACATTGGGAAATGGTTTTGGGTATGTGTTACCAATGTGTACAAATTCCTATCTGTGTTTCAACTAAAATTGCACACCTATCACAATTATTTGTATAAAAACAGACTGGCTTCCACACAAATTTGTGAAGCAGTACGACCTCATGCAAATCTGTCACTTTTAACATGTATGAAACAGTATTTCTGATGTAAAACACAATTGGGATTTGTTTTGAATCCATTTTAGTTTCAAAGAGAGAGTTTTATTTAAATGTAAGAAAGTGTCAGATATAATACATACAATAATCATCAAACGGTATTATACAATTATTGTTTCCCAGCATGAACAATTAAGAGATAAACCAGAAAAACAAAGCTAACGGTCATTGCATTGAATAAACAAGGAAAATGTGATAAGTATTATATAAAATTAATAAAAGGAACATTAGAGGAGCTACGAAGGTTTGAGTACTTCTTGTTGTGAAGGTTTCAATGAGGAGATCTTTTTGGCGCAATTGTCAAAGAATGTTGTAACCGGTGACCAAAGTTGAAGCCTTTTTATAGCTATGGATGTGGGTGAAGTAAAGAACGTGTCTAACCTATGGTTGTGACAAACATCATACCACCATGCCTTCAATAAGATTGCTTTCCAATTTCTTGTTATTTGTTGAAAAGCAACTGCCATTAATAAATCAATTATTTTAAAATTAGTTACAATATCATCCGAAACCTGTAAAAGGCTACCTAAGAAAATGTTTGTCACAGAAAACGGAGCATGTGTGCCAAAAATGTAATTAATTTGAGACCAGATCTGTTTCCAGAAGTTAAAGAGAACAGCATATTTAACAAATCTGCGTCTGGATGAGTACATGACCAGCAGGTATCTGGTGTATTAGGAAATCTTTTATGTAAACTCTGTGGAGTTAACAGGAGTCTATTATACACATAAAATGATGTTTGCGTTAAACTGTCCGATCTTGAAGATTTACCTACTTTAATCCATATATTATTCCATATAGTGAAAGGCCAAATCATGTTAAAATCTTTTTCCCACATCACTTCAACATAGATTTCTGTCTTGGTTTGACTATGGATTGTAAAAAAGTAATAAAGTTGACACCTTGGGTTGAGTATGTAGGAGATTGGATAAATCCGTATATATGGGAGTAGTAGGAGTGGTATAAGTTTTGTTCCATAATTGTATGTAAACATTGAGTACAGCTTGACGAAGAACCTGAAATTTGGATATGAACGAGGAAGGTAAAGCGTATAGCTGCTTAAGCAAAGAGAATGGAAGAAAATCATTATTTGTAAATAACTGATGGATCCATATTAGGCCACGTTGTCTCCATGTTTTCCAGTAAAAGGGTTTGTTGCGTATCAGTAGAGTTTTGTTATGCCATATGGGCGTGGTGAAAAAGGAATCCAGAGTATTATAAACTAAGGGAAAAAGAGGAGTCAATAACTTTGAGGTACATTTAAATAAAGGGGTGGTTAGTGTTTGGGGTTTGCGAGAAAAAGAGAGGTATTTTTTAAATGAAAATGGAGAGAGGAGCGAAAGTTCAACTGATGTCCAAAGGGGACAGTCCTCCTTAGGACAACGTAACAAGTATGAAGCTTGTCGTAATAAAAAAGCTTTGTGATAAGCAAAAATATTTGGATGATTGACTCCCTCTTCAGTTTTAGGACGTGATAATTTAGAGATAGACATATGTGATTTCTTCTTATTACATAAAAAGGAAGATAGCACCAGTAAAGATAGAGAGGATGCCATTTATTGGTGAGTTCTGTAAGTTTTTGAATGCAATTATTCATGCAAAGTGTAACTGTACCTTTTATTGTCGGTGTGAAATTTAAACCCAAGTATTTAATAGAGGATGATTTTCAAGTAAAATTAGTTACAGTGAAATCCGCTTTAAAGGTATATTTAGTCAAAGGTAAAATTTCACATTTATCGTTGTTTAGTTTGTAACCTGATATAAATGAAAAAGAACGGACTTCTTCCAAAAAGGCAGGGATCGACTCACTAGCATTAGAAATGAAGAGCAAGATATCGTCAGCATAAGCTGCAAGTCTGGCGTTAGTTGTAGAAGTCTGGAATCCTTTTATTTGTGTGTTTTGACGAATTCTTGAGAGGAAGGGTTCAAGGGCTAAATTAAAGAGGAAGGGGGATAAGGGACAACCCTAACGCACCCCTCTGCCAAGGTCAAAGAATGGTGAGATTAACCCATTAGCACACACAGCAGCACGGGGGATTAGAATATAATAATAAAATTAGAGAAATAAAATTTGGGCAAAAACCAAACCACTTAAGAGTGTAAAATAAATAGCGCCATTCAACTCTATTGAATGCTTTTTCTGCATCTAGTGCTATAGCTGCAAGGGGGTGGTTCAAATGTGGATCCTTAGATAAAATATCGAAAAAAAGTCTAGTGTTGTCTTTTATGACTCGTCCCTTCACAAAACCTGATTGTTCCTTGCCTAACATTTTTGGAAGGTAAAGGTCTAAGCAAAGGGCTAATGCTTTGGAGAAAATCTTATAGTCTTTATTAACAAGCGAAATGGGTCTGAAGTTTTTACAATACTTCAGATCCTTTCCCTCCTTAAGTATCAAACATATATGAGCATCTGAAAAGGTACCCCCGGACTTACCCAACAACTGAAAAGATTTGATTAAAAGATGTAACTTAGGCAATAATAAACTGGAGAAATGGAGAAAGAACTCAACAGTGTTTTTTTCAAGTGTTTAAGTGCATCGAAGAACTCTTGTTGCGTTATCTTAGTTTCCAATACTGACAAATCATCAGGAAGCTGTTGGGGTTTGTGTATGGATGAAAAGAAATGTGAAAGCATTTGATCTGTGGGGTCTGTTTCAGAAGAGTACACATTTTTGTAGAATAAAGCAAACTCGTTTAAGATCTCCATATCTTTAAACTTTAAAATAGATTTATCATCAAAAATAGAATCAATATTCACTTTGTTCTGTTTGGTTTTCAAGTAATTAATCAAAAGCTTTCCTGCCCTGTTTCTACCACCATAGAACTTTGCATTAGAAGTATAGCGAGGCATTATCTGTTGATTCCTTATTAAACTGCAACTTAGCTTTTATAAGGGCATTAAGAACATCTTTGGAATTGGATGTGTAAAAAGAATGCTCCAGTCTCTTAATGTCTTGAAACAAAGAACGTGTATGATTACGTGCAATATTACGTTTGTTACATAAGTTATAATAAAGTCCCTTGCAGAGGCTTTAAAGGCATCCCAAATAACAGAAGGAGGTAAGTAATCAGTCTGATTTAGGATAAAATATTTGTTAAAAAAGGTTTTAAATGAGGAAGAAAATTCAGGATCTAGAAGTAGATAGTTATTAAACCTCCATCTTCTGGGGGCAGTGGTTTTGGGTAAAATGTCCAAATCAATTGAAATAGGAGCGTGATCTGAGAGTAATATAGGGCCAATATCCGCACTTGTAATTGTTTGCGAGAGGTTATGTGACACAAAAAAATAATCAAGCCGTGACTGAGAGTGATGCACCGGGGAATAAAAAGTATATTCCCTCGTAGTTGGATTACATAATCTCCATGCATCCAAAAGTTTATGTTGTACTATCGTGTGAGTAAAACATTTATGTGTTTTGTTAGGAATAAATGACACTTTAGAGTTCTGATCTATAAATGGATAAAAAATCTGATTATAGTCACCTGCCAAAATAAAGTTGTCCTCCATATGAAGAGTATTTTGTTTGGCTACTGAGAGCCAAAAAGAGGCGTCACCCCCACTAGGGGCATAGACAATGAAAAAAGAGACTGGGACATCCTTCAGCAACAGTTTAACATTAAGCCAACGGCCTTCTATGTCAGATTCCTGTGAAATGAATTTAAAATGAAGGGATTTGCGACACAACATCATAACTCCTTTACGCTTACCATCAACACTGGAATAAAATCATTCTCCCTCCTACCCAACCTGTCTTTAAGTTCAGTGACTCCACAGATGAGATAATACTCTTTGTCGTTTAATAGGAGAATTGAGCCCTCTAACATTCCATGAAATTAACTTTAACGGCATAATGAGCTAGGAGGAGCAAAAAGTAACAAAATCAAACGATAATATACCAGAAAAGTCAGACCATAGGGAGAAGCATGAGGAAAATGATGTGATGAAGCAAAAAAGGAAACCGAGTAAAGTATACTAAGAGTGAGAAAATTAACGACACTCAGAAAAGGGGTAAGGAAAGTATAAAGAAAGGAAACAAGGTAGAGGATAAGAAATAAAATTAGGACAGAGATGTAGGAAAACAACATACCTACACGAGGAGAGACCGGGCAGACACAGGGGATGGAACCACATGGAATGGACGATACATCCAGGGTCAGCTAAACGGAAAACCAGGAAGACATCATGAGATTAGGGTAATGGATCTGTGGAGACGAAACATAACAGACGTCAAGTGAATGTTATAAAAATGAACATGAACATTAATCACTAAGAATAACATTAAACAAACTGCGAACAGTGAGTAATAGTAAATGGAACAAGGACAAGGAAAAACAGTTCATAAACTATTAAATGTTATAATGAGGAGAGCAAAATCCAAACAGTGGAATCAACAATGTTAAGCATGGGAAGAAGCAGAAGGATGAGATAAATCCATAGCAGACGGTTTGCAGGAATTGATGAAGCTTTGTAAATGCAGAGGATCTTCATACGTGGTCGTTCTGTTATTGTAGGGGACTTTAAAGAGGCAAGGGTGAAAAAGGCCATATCTGGCCCCAATTGAGCGAAGTTCAGTTCGCATATTTAGAAAAGCTTTGCATCGGTTAGCAGTCGCTGTAGCATAGTCTTGCGCGAAGAACAGAGATGAACAAGACCATGTGAGTCTCGGAGAAGCTCTGGCCGCTGAGAGAACCTGTCAGCAGATCCGTGTATTCTAGGAAAAATAAAATTACTCCTCTTGGTCTTAGCGAAGACGAAGCACTAGATGGAGCACGACCTAGTCGAGGCGCTCCTTGAATGTTAAGTATTGTTCCTTCTGGCATGTGAAGTAATTTATGGAGGAAAGATTTGAAAAAAGCAAGAGAGTTATTCCCTTCAAGGCCCTCCTCCAGACCATAAATACGTAAGTTATTTCGCCTGTTTCGATTTCCAAGTCCTCAACCTTTTTTTGAAGCATAGAAACTTGAGATTGCAATTGAGAAACATTGGCACAAGTCTCTGTTAAGGAGGAAACATTTTGTTCAACTGATGAGACCCTTGTTTCAAGTTGAGACCAATTGTCTATTAAAACTGACATGAAGGGTCTAAGAGCTCTGATTTCCTCCAGTAATAATTCCATTGACACTGGTGAAGTACATTTTGGCGGGGATGGAGGGTCTTTCTTGAGACGCTTGGTGTTGGATTTCCCTGGAGTTATAGGAGAGGATTCCATTGTTAGATCCAAGCTTTGAGAAGATGCCAGAGAATCTTCTAATCTGGAGAACTCAGAAAAAATCGAGGAGTTCTTTACAAAAATGTTCTTAGGTTTAGATAGTGGAGAATGTGTTGATTTTATTCGGGCCATAAATCACATTTAGCACACTCCTCTTTAATGCGAACGTACTAAGGGTCAGATGCGATGAAATAGAATACGTGCCAAAATAGATGGGTTCATGAAGAGAAGACTCAATACCTTGAAATATGGAAGGAACGTTGATATCAAAGGTAAGAAGACGTATTTTAATGAGGATAACACTCATCAACCAAAGTACGTGCCCTCTTTAAAGCAATGCTATGGGAAAAATACAGAGGCGCATTGCAGTGAGCCATCTGTGTTGCAGAGATGATGATACTGCACTGGTATTTCCCATATAGGATGGGAAACGGTTGCTGAAATGTAGCACAGGGTGACAGAACCTCAATTTGCAGGAGAATAATTCCTCAGCTCAGAATATGCCAAATGCAAAAAGGTACAAATATCTCCAAAGTATTGCAAGTCAGGGGGATGCCATGAGGAGCTGCTGGTTATGAGCACAAAATGGCCGCTGTATAAAGTACTGTAAAGAAGCTGAGTCCGGGATTATGTAATATTGTAGGAGGAGATTTATACAAAATCCATTGAGTATATTAATTGTATAGAATGTATATAACTTTGGGGATACATATGGGTATAAAATTAAAATAACTTTTCTTTATAAAAATGAAATAAGTCTTTAGAAATAAACAAGCGATTAATGAACTGACACAAGTATTGAGTGTTCTTACATGTGGATAAAACTTTATTGAAAAAAACAGCAGCATCAGCAACTGGTTTGGTTTCTTGTTATTAGGTGCTCAGCCTTGCTGCGGATGAGCCCGACCCTTTAGTGATATTTGTGATAAAGTAATAGTCGGCACAGTGAAAAAACTGCATCTTTCTGGCAACTTTATGAGGAAGCACGCTTGAAATTCCTTTAAAGGAGCTGAATTGGGGATTACTTGGCAATGCGCCTCATGAAATTCGTCAAATCTCTCTTAAAAAGCGTTCAGAACATTATTCCTAACATGCTGATAAAGTAATAGTTGGCACCGTAAAAAAACGGCATCTTTCCAGCAACTTTATGAGGAAACGCTCTTGAAATTCAAAATGGCGGCCGCACCGATATGCGCCGTGAAAAAACTCACTGCGGTGAATTAAACAATGTGACGTCCATAAAAGTAATTTCCAAGGGTCGCCAGTAGTGCCTTGAAGCTTCAAGTGACCAGATACGCCTTCATCAGAACTAAAGTCTGCTGCGGAGCACCAAGTCCTCCAGCCGAGCCACGGAGCTTCACCCGAGCACGTCCATTAAGGTCGGGTGCCAAGCCACGCTGCCTTGTTTTGAATCCATAATGTAGTCATTAATTCTGATGTGACTACTCATTTTGGCTCACATGCTCACTCTTGTTTGTGTAGAATCCCAATTTACCAATGCATCATTTGGTTTATCCACTGTATCATAAGTGCATATTATGCTATGTCACATGTAATAGGGTTATCATTACATCATCCACAATAGTGAAGGATCATCACACTTGACACAATAAAGACTATTGAAGTGTTAGCTCAAGCAGTCAGATAACTCTCCATTTCAATTGTCGCCAATGTAAAATCATTGAGGTGATTCTGACTGAGCACTGCTCATAGTCAGGCCCTGCTATCTGCAAGCTGATGCTGGCTGATGATCATGATGTCAAATGAACATAGCCTCCCCTTAACTTTTATATGAAAAAAAGGACGTTGTGCCCATCTAATACCTGACCTCAAGGCTGTGTGCTACTTTGAAGGGGCCAGGGAGCTACTGGCTGCCTTCAGTCAACTGTTTGAGTGATTAGTGTGATGATACAAATAGATAACATCCTATTTATTTGATTTGTATAGAAAACACATATATGTACAGTTGTAGAGACTAGATAATGTGTTTTCTAATTCAGATGATGTGACACTATTACATTTCACATCATTCCAACAATACATAGATATATCCCTACTTACACACAAATATAATCTAGGGCTTTAAACACATAACACATATTAATGTTGTTGTTTTTTAACACTGTGAAGTGTTCACTAATCCCCAATATCATTGTCCTATGTAAAGAACAAAATCTATGACACTTCACATCTATCACTACACTACACTCAGTAACTTAAAGGGACATTGTAGCCTGTGTTAATGTACAAAAACCAGTTAGACAGATTCACATATACATTTCAAGCATGTACCTCTTCCTCTGGTGAGCCATAGAGTTGACCATACAGGGAGAGGGGATCCTGTGCCGGTAACTCCAGTTCCTCTGGCAAGAAGGCAGTGGTCCTCTCACCTATTCAACCCTGCATCGTTGCTCCCAGAGGTCACAAACAGAAGCAAAAGTGGAGGAAGTCTTGATGGTAGCATTGTTAGGAGGCAAGTGAGCTTTTTTCAAACCGCCACATACATGTACATAATGTATGCGATCTTCAGGGTAGACAGACACACCCATTGGCCTTCATCCATTGCTGTAACACACGTTACCCTATTGCTGTGTTTGTTGTGGAGTTGATCACCAAACTTTCGCCGCAGACATCTGATTACAAATGCCCTTTGGATGAGGACAGGCGCCCGCCATTTTAGAAGCTCAAATAGTGTGTTTGTGACTGTTAAGTATTGGCCACCACTCAGAATGGGGCCTAATATGTTTAAATATTCAAACTTTGAAGGACACTCATGTTTAAAAAAAACAAAAAACATTTATTTGTAGTGCGTTACTGTGGTTAACAATTCTTCCAATGCAGACGATTGAACCCTAGGAGAGTGAGCAGATGGCAGGGCCATATGTACAGGCTATTTACATACCTTGCCACTATGGATGAACAGGATATTATCAAAAGGTTCAGATTGAATAGGAAAACTATACTGGATTTATGTCATCAGCTGGAGCCAGATCTTCTGCCTCACAACAGAAATCCCACATCGATTACATCAACTGTCATACTCATGGCAGTACTTCTTTTGATGACCACAGGATAATTTCAATACACCGTGCCTGATTCACAAATGTAAACTTAGACCAAAAGTCTAATTTAGACCTGAAGTCTAAGTCTAGACCTAAATTCTAATTTTACTACTACTAAAGTTAGACTTTTGGTCTAAGTTTAGATCAAAAGTCTAACTTTAGTAGTAGTAAAGTTAGAATTTAGGTCTAAACTTAGACTTCAGGTCTGAATTAGACTTTTTGGTCTAAGTTTACATTTGTGAATCAGGCCCACTGTGTCTATATCTGGTGGACTTTCACAACTGACTTTCACAACCAACTTTCAGTGGTGTGCTACAAGAAGTTCTTTCGTCAATAATGAGACACATCAACAGCTTTATCCAGCTTCCACGACATGAGGCGTTTGTGAATGTGACGGGCAGTTTCTATGGTTTGGGTCGCCTACAACATGTGGTTGGAGCAATTGATGGCACATATATTGCTTTAGTGCCACTACAAACCAGGAAACACGTCTACCAGAATCGCAAGTATCTGTGCATTTCCCGGATCAACCCATGATTCCTTTGTACTACAGAACAGCAGCATACCCCTGCAAATGTCACAACTTGGATGTCAGAGGGCCTGGATTGTTGGTAAGTGCAATCTGACTTAATATTGTTTGATTAATTTCAAGATGAATCTTTTGAAATGGTGTTACACATCTTGGCTCTTCTCTTTTTTCATTTAGGAGACTCTGCTTATCCTAACCGACCATGGTTGTTGGCATCGCTGAGGATCCTGCTATGCCAGGGGAAGTCTGCTTCAATGAGGCCCATGGAAGAACATGGAGGCCAGTGGAGCGTGCTTTTGGGCTCCGAAAGTCTAGATTTCGTTGTCTGACAAGACTGGTGAAGCTGTCCTCTTCTCGCCTGATAAGGTGTGCCAAATCACCTTGGCCTGCTGCATACTGCACAACATAGCCCTGCGATGCAACGTCCTTTTCATAGCAGATGCTGGAAACCTTGAAGAACCTCAGCTTGAGGATCCTGAAATGCCAAATAAAGATGATATTGGGGAGAAGGAAGGAGTTGACTTACGTTGGGATGTCATTGACAACTTCTTCACATGTCTCTAAGTATCTCTTTATATATTATCACATTAACTGCTAAACCAACTATTGATGTAATGAGGAAAAAAGTATGTTCTGGACATGTTTTAGGAAGGGCAAGTTCAGGGAAATAAATCGAGGCCACAGGTCTTTGTTGGGCAAAGTTTTGACACATTTATTTTTGTGTTCATTTGTACCTTTTATCTCTGACTGTATTTTGGAAAATGTGTTTTCAAAAAGATGATTTTGTAATGTGTATATTTTATCATGTTTCATGACTTTTTGTTGTAATCTGTTTTGATATCTTCACCATGTCATCTTCATTTGGACATTTCAAAGTTGTGACATTAGCAGTTGAATGGCGCTGTTTCAAAATAAAAAGGGACCATGGGTTATTCCTGTTGAAAACACACACACAACCACACCTTGTGTGTACATGCCTGTTACTGTAACAACTTGCACAGTGATTAAATGAAAGTTTTTAAGATTGCATTTGACTTGTTTTCTGTGGAATGTTGGCACCAAGCCAATATTTGCTGCTTAATTTGCTCTAACCACATGTGGTAGTCAACCAAAACCATAGTCATCCCCTTCACAATGGCCAAATGCAAATGTTGTGTTAAGTGTATGAATATGTTGCTGTGTCTCATTGTAGAAAGAACTTCTTGTAGCACATTACCCCCAGATACTGCAACAGTGTATTGGACTGATCCTATGGCCACAAAATTGAGTATTGTTGTGTTAAGTGTATGAATATGTTGCTGTGTCTCATTGTAGAAAGAACATCTTGTAGCACATTACCCCCAGATACTGCAACAGTGTATTGGACTGATCCTATGGCCACAAAATTGAGTATTGCCCGGATTTAGGACTATTGGTGTTATTGTTATGCAATTCCTATTGTGAGGGAGGATCTGTCTCCTGCTGATGACTTAATTCAATAATATTTTGCCCATTAAATATGATTCTTTTAATGATATCCCCTTCTTCCATGCTGGCAAGGTGTGGAACTGGAAACATAAACATGGCACTGGGTATTTGTGTTATGTAAGGTTTGTTATGTTTAATAAAAATTGACATAACACTCTGTTTTACATTCTATGGAATACTATTTGTTGATTGATTTTTTGGTATTCGTATTTTGTTGTCATGGTAGAAATTAGTGAGAAACATGACCTACTTAATAATAATAATAATAATAATAATCTTTATTCGGTTTTTTAGCATTTGCAAAACCATAAAAGATAGTATTCACACATTCACAGTAAAATTACAATTGAATATACGTTAAAAAAATTAAAGAAATGCCTAAGATTTACGTGAGATATAAAATAAACTTTTAGTTTACAGATTGTTTCTGTGTCTCATAATGCACTTTAGGAAATTCAACACATGGTACATAGTGGATTCAGAGTCCAAAGATTGAAGTGCCAGCATAGCTGGGCGACATTGTCTATAACCCCATTTTTTTAGTAAAGGGATAAGCCATATTTTTCGATGGGTGTGGAAGAACCTGCAAAACAGTATTGTGTGCATGGTGGACTGTTGAGAAAGATCATCGCATGGGCACAGGTCCATCTGAGTTTTCCAGTTATTTTTTTCCGGAAATGTCACTAATCTGAAAAAAAGGTTCATTCTGAACCTTGTTAGGAGCATCTTTTCATATGCGGTGATCTCTAATGTCAAATAAAGCTGGATTTTTGGAGACTGCTGTATCAGAATTGCGTGCATGGTAGATTTTTTCGAGATCAGCGAAGACAGTGTCAGAGATTCCAAATGGCTCAATGCAGTCTGTTTCAGTTCTTTTTTGGATATGTCTTTTAGGTGTTCTGGTTTATAATAATATTGTTCTAGGCCCAGGTCGGAAAAGAAGTGTCTTACATAGGAGAGCCACGCTATTTTGTGGGCGTGGTCCAACTCCATAATGTCCTGTAAGATGCCTTTGGTCAGACTATTTTTTTCCGACAGCCAGACTCGCCTCCAAAGTAAGAGAGGTTGAATTTTAATTAGATCCTCAATATATGAGATTCCCAGTTCTATGTGTGAGGCATAGGTGGAGGTGCCTCGTGGAGTTGATAGAAGGAATCTTATGAAGATATTTTCCTCTTTTTGAATGGAGCCAGTGGGTATGTGTCCCCAGATCCCTGCACCGTATAGTGCGATGGATTGGCATTTCGCAGCGTAAATCTGTAGCAGTTCTACTTGGGGTCTTTTTCCAAGTTTGTTTGAGAATTTCATCAACGCCATAATTGCTCTTTTAAATAGATGTCTCCTGGCCTCAACCGCCGCTTTCCAGTTTAGGGCGTCATCAATCATAACCCCTAAATAGGGATATTGTGAGGTCTTTTCTATTTTTTGTTCTTTCAAAAAGATGGACTTAGGTGCTTTTCTTGGTCCACCGACCACCATGACAAAAGTTTTTTTGCCGGGTTTGTATCACCGACCAAGATTATGTGCTCGGTCGCTTTCGTATTTTCGGTGTGCTCTGGGTGTTTCCTAGCTTTCCTTTTCTTTATGGCACCCTCCCTCTTCCCTCTCATTTGTCTTATTTCCTCAGGGGTTGGGTCAGGGAAGATGTCAGGGGTTTTCTCTAACTCGCTCTCTGTAAAAGTTACAGATAGTTGGGAGGCTGAAAGGTCTACGTTGTTTGGAAGACTGAGTCTATTTGCGGTCGCCGAGATTTGGTTTGGCGCTGACTGTACTTCTGGGGTTCTTGCAGTTGCTAGTAGCCCCATTGAGGAGCGGCGTGCGATTGCAAGTTCTGTTGAAACTCTCCCCTCCATTAGACTTATACTCTGGTCGATGAATGAATATGCTTTAGCTAGAAAGTCATCCATTGGACCTAATAATTTTTCTCCTATCCCGTTCTTTTTGGGTTTTTTCTGCTTGCTAGATCTCGTATTCATTTTTCAGTGATAAGTTGTTAAGAGATCTTTCTGAGCTGTCTGTCGGGATTATTGTAGAGGTCGGAGAGATGATAGATACCTGTATCGGGACGACCAGGATGTAGTGCTTAGGGGTATGGGCCGGACCGGACTCTCACGTTCTCGAACGGCCTCAAACGGCCGCTCTTTGCCCGGTCTTCGCCCCGGCCTGCGTCCCGCGTGCGTCCCGCGTTGCGGTATGAGCCCCTCTTTTTTTATGCTAGAAGGCTGGGGGCGTGGCCGCCGGGGGAAGAGGCACCAGCTGTGAAGAGCTAGGGCTGCTGGTCCTCGCAGTCCCCCGGTAGGCTTGCCGCTCTGATTGACCTCCGCTGTACTCGACCTGGGAGCGAGGTTGGCTTTCCACCGGCTGTGGACGCTCACACCAGGGAGAACGGGGTCGGGCAGGTGATGAGCGGCACCCGCGAAGCGGGTGTCGCGAAAGGTCAGCGTTTTGTGCAGGCAGCAAAGTATCCTCACGAAGAGAGTCAAAGTATGGCCAGGAACACACCACTCTGTGTGCACAGCTTAGCGCTGATAAAGCCGAAGGCTGGGGGCGTGGCCGCCGGGGGAAGAGGCACCAGCTGTGAAGAGCTAGGGCTGCTGGTCCTCGCAGTCCCCCGGTAGGCTTGCCGCTCTGATTGACCTCCGCTGTACTCGACCTGGGAGCGAGGTTGGCTTTCCACCGGCTGTGGACGCTCACATCAGGGAGAACGGGGTCGGGCAGGTGATGAGCGGCACCCGCGAAGCGGGTGTCGCGAAAGGTCAGCGTTTTGTGCAGGCAGCAAAGTATCCTCACGAAGAGAGTCAAAGTATGGCCAGGAACACACCACTCTGAGAGTAATATAGGGCCAATATCCGCACTTGTAATTGTTTGCGAGAGGTTATGTGACACAAAAAAATAATCAAGCCGTGACTGAGAGTGATGCACCGGGGAATAAAAAGTATATTCCCTCGTAGTTGGATTACATAATCTCCATGCATCCAAAAGTTTATGTTGTACTATCGTGTGAGTAAAACATTTATGTGTTTTGTTAGGAATAAATGACACTTTAGAGTTCTGATCTATAAATGGATAAAAAATCTGATTATAGTCACCTGCCAAAATAAAGTTGTCCTCCATATGAAGAGTATTTTGTTTGGCTACTGAGAGCCAAAAAGAGGCGTCACCCCCACTAGGGGCATAGACAATGAAAAAAGAGACTGGGACATCCTTCAGCAACAGTTTAACATTAAGCCAACGGCCTTCTATGTCAGATTCCTGTGAAATGAATTTAAAATGAAGGGATTTGCGACACAACATCATAACTCCTTTACGCTTACCATCAACACTGGAATAAAATCATTCTCCCTCCTACCCAACCTGTCTTTAAGTTCAGTGACTCCACAGATGAGATAATACTCTTTGTCGTTTAATAGGAGAATTGAGCCCTCTAACATTCCATGAAATTAACTTTAACGGCATAATGAGCTAGGAGGAGCAAAAAGTAACAAAATCAAACGATAATATACCAGAAAAGTCAGACCATAGGGAGAAGCATGAGGAAAATGATGTGATGAAGCAAAAAAGGAAACCGAGTAAAGTATACTAAGAGTGAGAAAATTAACGACACTCAGAAAAGGGGTAAGGAAAGTATAAAGAAAGGAAACAAGGTAGAGGATAAGAAATAAAATTAGGACAGAGATGTAGGAAAACAACATACCTACACGAGGAGAGACCGGGCAGACACAGGGGATGGAACCACATGGAATGGACGATACATCCAGGGTCAGCTAAACGGAAAACCAGGAAGACATCATGAGATTAGGGTAATGGATCTGTGGAGACGAAACATAACAGACGTCAAGTGAATGTTATAAAAATGAACATGAACATTAATCACTAAGAATAACATTAAACAAACTGCGAACAGTGAGTAATAGTAAATGGAACAAGGACAAGGAAAAACAGTTCATAAACTATTAAATGTTATAATGAGGAGAGCAAAATCCAAACAGTGGAATCAACAATGTTAAGCATGGGAAGAAGCAGAAGGATGAGATAAATCCATAGCAGACGGTTTGCAGGAATTGATGAAGCTTTGTAAATGCAGAGGATCTTCATACGTGGTCGTTCTGTTATTGTAGGGGACTTTAAAGAGGCAAGGGTGAAAAAGGCCATATCTGGCCCCAATTGAGCGAAGTTCAGTTCGCATATTTAGAAAAGCTTTGCATCGGTTAGCAGTCGCTGTAGCATAGTCTTGCGCGAAGAACAGAGATGAACAAGACCATGTGAGTCTCGGAGAAGCTCTGGCCGCTGAGAGAACCTGTCAGCAGATCCGTGTATTCTAGGAAAAATAAAATTACTCCTCTTGGTCTTAGCGAAGACGAAGCACTAGATGGAGCACGACCTAGTCGAGGCGCTCCTTGAATGTTAAGTATTGTTCCTTCTGGCATGTGAAGTAATTTATGGAGGAAAGATTTGAAAAAAGCAAGAGAGTTATTCCCTTCAAGGCCCTCCTCCAGACCATAAATACGTAAGTTATTTCGCCTGTTTCGATTTCCAAGTCCTCAACCTTTTTTTGAAGCATAGAAACTTGAGATTGCAATTGAGAAACATTGGCACAAGTCTCTGTTAAGGAGGAAACATTTTGTTCAACTGATGAGACCCTTGTTTCAAGTTGAGACCAATTGTCTATTAAAACTGACATGAAGGGTCTAAGAGCTCTGATTTCCTCCAGTAATAATTCCATTGACACTGGTGAAGTACATTTTGGCGGGGATGGAGGGTCTTTCTTGAGACGCTTGGTGTTGGATTTCCCTGGAGTTATAGGAGAGGATTCCATTGTTAGATCCAAGCTTTGAGAAGATGCCAGAGAATCTTCTAATCTGGAGAACTCAGAAAAAATCGAGGAGTTCTTTACAAAAATGTTCTTAGGTTTAGATAGTGGAGAATGTGTTGATTTTATTCGGGCCATAAATCACATTTAGCACACTCCTCTTTAATGCGAACGTACTAAGGGTCAGATGCGATGAAATAGAATACGTGCCAAAATAGATGGGTTCATGAAGAGAAGACTCAATACCTTGAAATATGGAAGGAACGTTGATATCAAAGGTAAGAAGACGTATTTTAATGAGGATAACACTCATCAACCAAAGTACGTGCCCTCTTTAAAGCAATGCTATGGGAAAAATACAGAGGCGCATTGCAGTGAGCCATCTGTGTTGCAGAGATGATGATACTGCACTGGTATTTCCCATATAGGATGGGAAACGGTTGCTGAAATGTAGCACAGGGTGACAGAACCTCAATTTGCAGGAGAATAATTCCTCAGCTCAGAATATGCCAAATGCAAAAAGGTACAAATATCTCCAAAGTATTGCAAGTCAGGGGGATGCCATGAGGAGCTGCTGGTTATGAGCACAAAATGGCCGCTGTATAAAGTACTGTAAAGAAGCTGAGTCCGGGATTATGTAATATTGTAGGAGGAGATTTATACAAAATCCATTGAGTATATTAATTGTATAGAATGTATATAACTTTGGGGATACATATGGGTATAAAATTAAAATAACTTTTCTTTATAAAAATGAAATAAGTCTTTAGAAATAAACAAGCGATTAATGAACTGACACAAGTATTGAGTGTTCTTACATGTGGATAAAACTTTATTGAAAAAAACAGCAGCATCAGCAACTGGTTTGGTTTCTTGTTATTAGGTGCTCAGCCTTGCTGCGGATGAGCCCGACCCTTTAGTGATATTTGTGATAAAGTAATAGTCGGCACAGTGAAAAAACTGCATCTTTCCGGCAACTTTATGAGGAAGCACGCTTGAAATTCCTTTAAAGGAGCTGAATTGGGGATTACTTGGCAATGCGCCTCATGAAATTCGTCAAATCTCTCTTAAAAAGCGTTCAGAACATTATTCCTAACATGCTGATAAAGTAATAGTTGGCACCGTAAAAAAACGGCATCTTTCCAGCAACTTTATGAGGAAACGCTCTTGAAATTCAAAATGGCGGCCGCACCGATATGCGCCGTGAAAAAACTCACTGCGGTGAATTAAACAATGTGACGTCCATAAAAGTAATTTCCAAGGGTCGCCAGTAGTGCCTTGAAGCTTCAAGTGACCAGATACGCCTTAATCAGAACTAAAGTCTGCTGCGGAGCACCAAGTCCTCCAGCCGAGCCACGGAGCTTCACCCGAGCACGTCCATTAAGGTCGGGTGCCAAGCCACGCTGCCTTGTTTTGAATCCATAATGTAGTCATTAATTCTGATGTGACTACTCATTTTGGCTCACATGCTCACTCTTGTTTGTGTAGAATCCCAATTTACCAATGCATCATTTGGTTTATCCACTGTATCATAAGTGCATATTATGCTATGTCACATGTAATAGGGTTATCATTACATCATCCACAATAGTGAAGGATCATCACACTTGACACAATAAAGACTATTGAAGTGTTAGCTCAAGCAGTCAGATAACTCTCCATTTCAATTGTCGCCAATGTAAAATCATTGAGGTGATTCTGACTGAGCACTGCTCATAGTCAGGCCCTGCTATCTGCAAGCTGATGCTGGCTGATGATCATGATGTCAAATGAACATAGCCTCCCCTTAACTTTTATATGAAAAAAAGGACGTTGTGCCCATCTAATACCTGACCTCAAGGCTGTGTGCTACTTTGAAGGGGCCAGGGAGCTACTGGCTGCCTTCAGTCAACTGTTTGAGTGATTAGTGTGATGATACAAATAGATAACATCCTATTTATTTGATTTGTATAGAAAACACATATATGTACAGTTGTAGAGACTAGATAATGTGTTTTCTAATTCAGATGATGTGACACTATTACATTTCACATCATTCCAACAATACATAGATATATCCCTACTTACACACAAATATAATCTAGGGCTTTAAACACATAACACATATTAATGTTGTTGTTTTTTAACACTGTGAAGTGTTCACTAATCCCCAATATCATTGTCCTATGTAAAGAACAAAATCTATGACACTTCACATCTATCACTACACTACACTCAGTAACTTAAAGGGACATTGTAGCCTGTGTTAATGTACAAAAACCAGTTAGACAGATTCACATATACATTTCAAGCATGTACCTCTTCCTCTGGTGAGCCATAGAGTTGACCATACAGGGAGAGGGGATCCTGTGCCGGTAACTCCAGTTCCTCTGGCAAGAAGGCAGTGGTCCTCTCACCTATTCAACCCTGCATCGTTGCTCCCAGAGGTCACAAACAGAAGCAAAAGTGGAGGAAGTCTTGATGGTAGCATTGTTAGGAGGCAAGTGAGCTTTTTTCAAACCGCCACATACATGTACATAATGTATGCGATCTTCAGGGTAGACAGACACACCCATTGGCCTTCATCCATTGCTGTAACACACGTTACCCTATTGCTGTGTTTGTTGTGGAGTTGATCACCAAACTTTCGCCGCAGACATCTGATTACAAATGCCCTTTGGATGAGGACAGGCGCCCGCCATTTTAGAAGCTCAAATAGTGTGTTTGTGACTGTTAAGTATTGGCCACCACTCAGAATGGGGCCTAATATGTTTAAATATTCAAACTTTGAAGGACACTCATGTTTAAAAAAAACAAAAAACATTTATTTGTAGTGCGTTACTGTGGTTAACAATTCTTCCAATGCAGACGATTGAACCCTAGGAGAGTGAGCAGATGGCAGGGCCATATGTACAGGCTATTTACATACCTTGCCACTATGGATGAACAGGATATTATCAAAAGGTTCAGATTGAATAGGAAAACTATACTGGATTTATGTCATCAGCTGGAGCCAGATCTTCTGCCTCACAACAGAAATCCCACATCGATTACATCAACTGTCATACTCATGGCAGTACTTCTTTTGATGACCACAGGATAATTTCAATACACCGTGCCTGATTCACAAATGTAAACTTAGACCAAAAGTCTAATTTAGACCTGAAGTCTAAGTCTAGACCTAAATTCTAATTTTACTACTACTAAAGTTAGACTTTTGGTCTAAGTTTAGATCAAAAGTCTAACTTTAGTAGTAGTAAAGTTAGAATTTAGGTCTAAACTTAGACTTCAGGTCTGAATTAGACTTTTTGGTCTAAGTTTACATTTGTGAATCAGGCCCACTGTGTCTATATCTGGTGGACTTTCACAACTGACTTTCACAACCAACTTTCAGTGGTGTGCTACAAGAAGTTCTTTCGTCAATAATGAGACACATCAACAGCTTTATCCAGCTTCCACGACATGAGGCGTTTGTGAATGTGACGGGCAGTTTCTATGGTTTGGGTCGCCTACAACATGTGGTTGGAGCAATTGATGGCACATATATTGCTTTAGTGCCACTACAAACCAGGAAACACGTCTACCAGAATCGCAAGTATCTGTGCATTTCCCGGATCAACCCATGATTCCTTTGTACTACAGAACAGCAGCATACCCCTGCAAATGTCACAACTTGGATGTCAGAGGGCCTGGATTGTTGGTAAGTGCAATCTGACTTAATATTGTTTGATTAATTTCAAGATGAATCTTTTGAAATGGTGTTACACATCTTGGCTCTTCTGTTTTTTCATTTAGGAGACTCTGCTTATCCTAACCGACCATGGTTGTTGGCATCGCTGAGGATCCTGCTATGCCAGGGGAAGTCTGCTTCAATGAGGCCCATGGAAGAACATGGAGGCCAGTGGAGCGTGCTTTTGGGCTCCGAAAGTCTAGATTTCGTTGTCTGACAAGACTGGTGAAGCTGTCCTCTTCTCGCCTGATAAGGTGTGCCAAATCACCTTGGCCTGCTGCATACTGCACAACATAGCCCTGCGATGCAACGTCCTTTTCATAGCAGATGCTGGAAACCTTGAAGAACCTCAGCTTGAGGATCCTGAAATGCCAAATAAAGATGATATTGGGGAGAAGGAAGGAGTTGACTTACGTTGGGATGTCATTGACAACTTCTTCACATGTCTCTAAGTATCTCTTTATATATTATCACATTAACTGCTAAACCAACTATTGATGTAATGAGGAAAAAAGTATGTTCTGGACATGTTTTAGGAAGGGCAAGTTCAGGGAAATAAATCGAGGCCACAGGTCTTTGTTGGGCAAAGTTTTGACACATTTATTTTTGTGTTCATTTGTACCTTTTATCTCTGACTGTATTTTGGAAAATGTGTTTTCAAAAAGATGATTTTGTAATGTGTATATTTTATCATGTTTCATGACTTTTTGTTGTAATCTGTTTTGATATCTTCACCATGTCATCTTCATTTGGACATTTCAAAGTTGTGACATTAGCAGTTGAATGGCGCTGTTTCAAAATAAAAAGGGACCATGGGTTATTCCTGTTGAAAACACACACACAACCACACCTTGTGTGTACATGCCTGTTACTGTAACAACTTGCACAGTGATTAAATGAAAGTTTTTAAGATTGCATTTGACTTGTTTTCTGTGGAATGTTGGCACCAAGCCAATATTTGCTGCTTAATTTGCTCTAACCACATGTGGTAGTCAACCAAAACCATAGTCATCCCCTTCACAATGGCCAAATGCAAATGTTGTGTTAAGTGTATGAATATGTTGCTGTGTCTCATTGTAGAAAGAACTTCTTGTAGCACATTACCCCCAGATACTGCAACAGTGTATTGGACTGATCCTATGGCCACAAAATTGAGTATTGTTGTGTTAAGTGTATGAATATGTTGCTGTGTCTCATTGTAGAAAGAACATCTTGTAGCACATTACCCCCAGATACTGCAACAGTGTATTGGACTGATCCTATGGCCACAAAATTGAGTATTGCCCGGATTTAGGACTATTGGTGTTATTGTTATGCAATTCCTATTGTGAGGGAGGATCTGTCTCCTGCTGATGACTTAATTCAATAATATTTTGCCCATTAAATATGTTTCTTTTAATGATATCCCCTTCTTCCATGCTGGCAAGGTGTGGAACTGGAAACATAAACATGGCACTGGGTATTTGTGTTATGTAAGGTTTGTTATGTTTAATAAAAATTGACATAACACTCTGTTTTACATTCTATGGAATACTATTTGTTGATTGATTTTTTGGTATTCGTATTTTGTTGTCATGGTAGAAATTAGTGAGAAACATGACCTACTTAATAATAATAATAATAATAATAATCTTTATTCGGTTTTTTAGCATTTGCAAAACCATAAAAGATAGTATTCACACATTCACAGTAAAATTACAATTGAATATACGTTAAAAAAATTAAAGAAATGCCTAAGATTTACGTGAGATATAAAATAAACTTTTAGTTTACAGATTGTTTCTGTGTCTCATAATGCACTTTAGGAAATTCAACACATGGTACATAGTGGATTCAGAGTCCAAAGATTGAAGTGCCAGCATAGCTGGGCGACATTGTCTATAACCCCATTTTTTTAGTAAAGGGATAAGCCATATTTTTCGATGGGTGTGGAAGAACCTGCAAAACAGTATTGTGTGCATGGTGGACTGTTGAGAAAGATCATCGCATGGGCACAGGTCCATCTGAGTTTTCCAGTTATTTTTTTCCGGAAATGTCACTAATCTGAAAAAAAGGTTCATTCTGAACCTTGTTAGGAGCATCTTTTCATATGCGGTGATCTCTAATGTCAAATAAAGCTGGATTTTTGGAGACTGCTGTATCAGAATTGCGTGCATGGTAGATTTTTTCGAGATCAGCGAAGACAGTGTCAGAGATTCCAAATGGCTCAATGCAGTCTGTTTCAGTTCTTTTTTGGATATGTCTTTTAGGTGTTCTGGTTTATAATAATATTGTTCTAGGCCCAGGTCGGAAAAGAAGTGTCTTACATAGGAGAGCCACGCTATTTTGTGGGCGTGGTCCAACTCCATAATGTCCTGTAAGATGCCTTTGGTCAGACTATTTTTTTCCGACAGCCAGACTCGCCTCCAAAGTAAGAGAGGTTGAATTTTAATTAGATCCTCAATATATGAGATTCCCAGTTCTATGTGTGAGGCATAGGTGGAGGTGCCTCGTGGAGTTGATAGAAGGAATCTTATGAAGATATTTTCCTCTTTTTGAATGGAGCCAGTGGGTATGTGTCCCCAGATCCCTGCACCGTATAGTGCGATGGATTGGCATTTCGCAGCGTAAATCTGTAGCAGTTCTACTTGGGGTCTTTTTCCAAGTTTGTTTGAGAATTTCATCAACGCCATAATTGCTCTTTTAAATAGATGTCTCCTGGCCTCAACCGCCGCTTTCCAGTTTAGGGCGTCATCAATCATAACCCCTAAATAGGGATATTGTGAGGTCTTTTCTATTTTTTGTTCTTTCAAAAAGATGGACTTAGGTGCTTTTCTTGGTCCACCGACCACCATGACAAAAGTTTTTTTGCCGGGTTTGTATCACCGACCAAGACTATGTGCTCGGTCGCTTTCGTATTTTCGGTGTGCTCTGGGTGTTTCCTAGCTTTCCTTTTCTTTATGGCACCCTCCCTCTTCCCTCTCATTTGTCTTATTTCCTCAGGGGTTGGGTCAGGGAAGATGTCAGGGGTTTTCTCTAACTCGCTCTCTGTAAAAGTTACAGATAGTTGGGAGGCTGAAAGGTCTACGTTGTTTGGAAGACTGAGTCTATTTGCGGTCGCCGAGATTTGGTTTGGCGCTGACTGTACTTCTGGGGTTCTTGCAGTTGCTAGTAGCCCCATTGAGGAGCGGCGTGCGATTGCAAGTTCTGTTGAAACTCTCCCCTCCATTAGACTTATACTCTGGTCGATGAATGAATATGCTTTAGCTAGAAAGTCATCCATTGGACCTAATAATTTTTCTCCTATCCCGTTCTTTTTGGGTTTTTTCTGCTTGCTAGATCTCGTATTCATTTTTCAGTGATAAGTTGTTAAGAGATCTTTCTGAGCTGTCTGTCGGGATTATTGTAGAGGTCGGAGAGATGATAGATACCTGTATCGGGACGACCAGGATGTAGTGCTTAGGGGTATGGGCCGGACCGGACTCTCACGTTCTCGAACGGCCTCAAACGGCCGCTCTTTGCCCGGTCTTCGCCCCGGCCTGCGTCCCGCGTGCGTCCCGCGTTGCGGTATGAGCCCCTCTTTTTTTATGCTAGAAGGCTGGGGGCGTGGCCGCCGGGGGAAGAGGCACCAGCTGTGAAGAGCTAGGGCTGCTGGTCCTCGCAGTCCCCCGGTAGGCTTGCCGCTCTGATTGACCTCCGCTGTACTCGACCTGGGAGCGAGGTTGGCTTTCCACCGGCTGTGGACGCTCACACCAGGGAGAACGGGGTCGGGCAGGTGATGAGCGGCACCCGCGAAGCGGGTGTCGCGAAAGGTCAGCGTTTTGTGCAGGCAGCAAAGTATCCTCACGAAGAGAGTCAAAGTATGGCCAGGAACACACCACTCTGTGTGCACAGCTTAGCGCTGATAAAGCCGAAGGCTGGGGGCGTGGCCGCCGGGGGAAGAGGCACCAGCTGTGAAGAGCTAGGGCTGCTGGTCCTCGCAGTCCCCCGGTAGGCTTGCCGCTCTGATTGACCTCCGCTGTACTCGACCTGGGAGCGAGGTTGGCTTTCCACCGGCTGTGGACGCTCACATCAGGGAGAACGGGGTCGGGCAGGTGATGAGCGGCACCCGCGAAGCGGGTGTCGCGAAAGGTCAGCGTTTTGTGCAGGCAGCAAAGTATCCTCACGAAGAGAGTCAAAGTATGGCCAGGAACACACCACTCTGTGTGCGCAGCTTAGCGCTGATAAAGCCGAAGGCTGGGGGCGTGGCCGCCGGGGGAAGAGGCACCAGCTGTGAAGAGCTAGGGCTGCTGGTCCTCGCAGTCCCCCGGTAGGCTTGCCGCTCTGATTGACCTCCGCTGTACTCGACCTGGGAGCGAGGTTGGCTTTCCACCGGCTGTGGACGCTCACACCAGGGAGAACGGGGTCGGGCAGGTGATGAGCGGCACCCGCGAAGCGGGTGTCGCGAAAGGTCAGCGTTTTGTGCAGGCATCAAAGTATCCTCACGAAGAGAGTCAAAGTATGGACAGGAACACACCCTACTTGCAATTTATTTATGAATAAACAATCCTTTGATTGTTTACATTTTGAAATGTATGATGGGAGGCAAAACATCTGAATGAATACAGAAAATAACTACAATACAAGTCTTGGACATTATTTTTTGTTTGCTTTTCTTAAATAAAGGCAAGTAAAGTAAAAGCGGATATAAAGCAAAAAACAAACAAAATAAGAAAAATAAGAAAAAGTCAGTCATGGTGAATGAAACCATAATTGTTGAGTCTAAATTGTTTGAAGTCCAATGCCCAAAATGCAACTGTCCTCAAAAAAGTAAATGTGACCTGAAAGTTGTCTACAGAGTGAATAGTAGTTGCACACTGGAGGAAATTAAGTCTGGCGTCTGCTGGTGGTGGTGGGGGTCTTGCATCCTCTCCTGGTGGTCCAGATGAATGTGTGCTCCTACAAAGGGCTGGTGGATCCACAGTTGTAGCGACTGAGGTGGGTGCAGGTATTGCCTCTTGTGACATGGCCTCCTTTTCTGTTGCTGAGGCAGATGTAGTTGGGTCAGAAAAAGAGGAAAATAGAGCAGAAAAAGCCCTCCACATATGGGTGTAAATATCCTGCAGCACCCCAGTCAGGAAGCCCAAATTGGAGTTCAGATTCTCCATCTGAACAGTGTGCTTCCTCTGCAACTGTGGAGAAGTGTGGCTCACTGGTTAGAAGCGGCAGACCCTGAAGCAGAGGTCGGCCCGGGACCAGGGTTCAATTCCCGACGTGGCAGGGTCTTGGGTCAATGTCCGCGGACTCGATAATTCTCGCCTAGGTGCCTACGCTAACCATGGGTCCCACTCTGCAACTCTGGGCAATAGCTTGCTTAATCTCCACAACGGCCCCATCAGTGCCGGGGATGCCTGGTTTCACCTTGGGGGTGCCCTCTCTCAGGGAAATCCAGGACGGGTTCCCCAGTGGTATACAGCGCCAGGATGCCCTGAGTGATGGGGTAACAGTGCGCTTTACAAGTATACATACATTTTTTTCCAAACTGCTTCATGTCCTGGAGCTCTGAAAGGACCTGGCCCATCATGTCTTGGGACTGATATAGGGCACCCAAGACTTGGTTTATGGTGGCATGGGTGATAGTGACCCCAGTGACCTCACAATGCTAGCCCACAGGATTCCTCCCACAGCTCCTATCCCTACTAACCTATGGTCTTGAGGCAGTGTGCCCAGTCCCACTGGGTCCTGGTTGAACCACATGTGGTGTTTTCTCACCACCAGCCAGGAAGTGAGGGGCACAAGATGGTTGTTAAGTTGCATTGGAAACAGGAAGTGCAGGTGTCCGTCTGCTGAGGTATTGTAACAGCTGAGTTGGAGGCAGAGGAAGACTCACTGGAGCTATCCTTATTTTCAGCAGTGGAATTCTCCCTGGAGTCTTGATCCTGTGCTGGAGTGGGATTATCCTGAGATACAGATGTTTGGCCATGTGCTTTGGCTGTTGGACCTATAATAAATGTAACAAAAATACTATTTTGTAAAATGTGTGGATAACCCATTCAATGAGTTTTAAGCAAATATAATGTAGCAACCTAAACAGAAAAGTAATTGAATATTATGATTAGACCTCTCAGTGGCAATGTATTTATTTACACAAACAGTTTATATTTCATATACTGAAGTACTTCAAATAAACAGGTAAGAAGATGTCCTGAAATGAATAAAAGATAAATTAGTAAGTGTACATGAAATATACCAACCATTCAATACAACACAGTAGTGAGGACAAATGTGAAATTTACCATTGTAAGCCCTAGCCGGCTAAAAAAACATACATTTACACAACTTTGAGAGATGTTTAGCATTAGTCATCATATAAACAGTGCAAAGTTCAGTTTTCACATATCCCACTTTTATTCAGCATACAATTTTACATACCTTCAATTTTTATGGTCAACATCCTTTGATTTGTGAAACTAATGGTATCAATTCAATTACCTGACAAGAAAAGGACAACATACAAAAGTGAACACAACCAATTTATAAAAGAGAGCATTAAATAGAGATTGACAAATAAATGACACTTTTTATTATGGGGGAAGATATTGTAGGAAATGGAGAATGAGCAAATATTATTATCAGAATACTGAAACAAGGCTTCATGGTAGTTGTAGTTATTTCAATGAAAAATTCATAACACTTGCAAAATTGTGACTTGAACATATCTTGCTAAAATCTGCCGTAGAAAGAGAACATACATTTACTATGTGAAACACATGCTGTTATTTGGAGTATAAACACTTACAAGTACCATAACATCTAGTGAAATGTGATGGTTGAATCATTTCATCTGAACATGTCATCCTAAATACAACTCAATACATTCAAATAAACGAGCCAAAAAAGATGCTTATTATATATTTAGGTTTATATATAAAATAAAGGATGCTGACCACATTAGCAACAGCTAACTTCAAAGCAACCAGGACATTTAAGTTTAGTCACACATTGAAAAGTCTAAATTACAGTCTCCATTTCACCAGGGATTCCTGTTAAGCTTTCAGGATGTAGGATCTGCAAGACATTCTCCAGACCAGGACATGAATTTATAAAGGGGGCCTGGGAGAACCACCACCAGTATTCGGAGCTGCTAAGTGATGCTTGGAGGCCAGGAAATGCACTCTCCCCCACAGGCTTTTCTATCTCTTCCCTATTTCCTCCTATGTGTGCAGGTTGTTTGCTACAGCATTCACTCTGTCGAATATTCTGGACCATATCTCTTGTCTGAGATATTGGTGTATTTTCGCTCTCCTCTTATGATTTCATCCACCATGACTAATAGTTCTCCCTCAGTGAAATGTGGATTTTATGCCCTGGCATTATCCAAATAAATATGATGAAATCAAATTAATTAACCACATGGAAATAAATAAAAAAAGAAAAAGAGACAAGAAACAGGGAAAAAGCAGCAAAATAACATGGCTTAAGTGACCAAATTTCGCCATTCAAATTTCATGGTGCTGTGGAATGGCAAAGGATCATGGTCTGAAATATGGTGTGGTTTATAGTGTGGTATGCAGGTGCAAACAATTAACCAAAACACGTCGAAATGTGTGATGCCAGCATCCAGCCTACAGTAACATGAATATTCCGATGTTGACCCTATCCCGGGACAAATCCACTTCATTGGCAACCTGCCACTAAAAGATCACCGCAAAAAACACAGTTGATGGACAGAATGTAGAACAATGTCATACATTCACCCCAGTACAAGGATCTGGGCCTAAATCCATCGTTTTTTTGCACTCCACACCACCCTGGGTTAGACACTGGCTATATGCAAATCAGCTCTGACCCTGTGCCTCATGGGAACAGTCCAGTCCGAACTACCAAGCCATGTCTTTCCCAGACGGGCTGATGAGAGGTGTTACCTCGAAACCGGTCCGGTCCTCGGATGCTTGATTCCGGTCTGGGAAAGATATGGCTGTGTAGTTCGGACTGGACTGCTCCCATGGGGCACAGGTTCAGAGCTGATTTGCATAAAGCCATTATCTAACCCAGGGTGGTGTGGAGTGCAAAAAACGATGGATTTAGGCCCAGATCCTTTTACTGGGGTGAATGTAAGACATTGATCTACATTCTGTCCATCAAATTGTTTTTTGTAATTTTCTCCCTGAGTGTACTGGGGTAGCTCAGACGTGGGTCCCAGAGCCTCCACACCACTGGAGTCAAGCTAGCCGGGCTGATGAGAGGTGTTACCTCGAAACCGGTCCGGTCCTCTGATGCTTGATTCCGGTCTGGGAAAGATATGGCTGTGTAGTTCGGACTGGACTGTTCCCATGGGGCACAGGGTCAGAGCTGATTTGCATAAAGCCATTATCTAACCCAGGGTGGTGTGGAGTGCAAAAAACGATGGATTTAGGCCCAGATCCTTGTACTGGGGTGAATGTAAGACATTGATCTACATTCTGTCCATCAAATTGTTTTTTGTAATTTTCTCCCTGAGTGTACTGGGGTAGCTCAGACGTGGGTCCCAGAGCCTCCACACCACTGGAGTCAAGATAGCCGGGCTGATGAGAGGTGTTACCTCGAAACCGGTCCGGTCCTCGGATGCTTGATTCCGGTTTGGGAAAGATATGGCTGTGTAGTTTGGACTGGACTGTTCCCATGGGGCACAGGGTCAGAGCTGATTTGCATAAAGCCATTATCTAACCCAGGGTGGTGTGGAGTGCAAAAAACGATGGATTTATCCTTGTACTGGGGTGAATGTAAGACATTGATCTACATTCTGTCCATCAAATTGTTTTTTGTAATTTTCTCACTAAAAGATCACCAGCACGACTGTAAAATCTAAATTAGCTTGGCGCAATCCTGCCACCCTGATGGTGGTGAAGCACTAGTAGCCAGGTTTGGAGTCCACCGCGTCTGAGCCATGTATTCGGCGGTAAACACTCTGTCGACGCGGAAGAAGAGTCAGCCAGTATTCATCTAAATAGGGTGGACAGACTGCTGTCAACTTGATAGAGTTCTTGGGACCGCCACCACAGTGGGATGGTGGTAGTACCGCCAAGTTCTAACATTTAAAAACAGGAGGGAAGAACATGGAGTGAAAAAAATTTTACTACATATAGATTCACATTCAAGATATAAAGGATATCTTGCTGCATATCTTTAAAATAGTTAAATGAGCATATTGCATTGTGGGGTTATCCCCAATCACTGGGGGTTCACTGTGTAAAATGAAAGGAAGGAAGAACATGCAATAGCCTTTGTAAGTAACTTTAATAAAGACAAGAACAAAGATTGGTTTTAATAAAGTCAAAGAATTAGTCAAAACCCGTCTCAGAATAATTATAAAAATAGAATCTTTTTATTGCTGTATGTAGTTAAAAGGAATCATAATGCAACAGCAATAGCCTCATAATATGAAGGTTAAAGTGAATCAATACAAATAATACAACATGGTTGTTACAATAACTCTGCAAAAATGTGTCTGCATAGGTGATAGAGTATCACTTTGATTATATTTTATACTTATCAGGTCTAACACCATTCATAAATCCTACAGACTTGGACATGTAATAGGAAGCCTTGGTGAATGCCATTTCTTGATTCATTTTAATGGCTGAAACATGTCAACCCAATTTTAAGACATGAAGGGCATGTACACTTGTTTTTAGAGAATTCTAATATTGAATTGGTTCTCTATTAAAGCAAAAAACGTAGTAAGAATTAGGTACGATATTGGTCTTGTATATGATCCTTTCTGTTCTGCACATGCCAGGCATCTCTTTTCTTGTTTAACACGTTAGCGTCATCCTGGTGTTTAGCATGAAATCATTGAAGAGTAGATGACGGTTGGCAACAGTGCACTATGTAGGCTTAGTGTAAAAAGTTACAGTTATTAAAGGCAATTTAATTTGTTGTCCTCAAGGTTAGGTAAAGTTGGATACACTTGTTTATGTTTGCTACAATGACAACATTTCATATATAAAATCAATGTGACTTGCCATCAGTGGCGGCTCCTCGAGGGAGTGCTGCGACGCGGTGAGGTGGGGGGGGGGGAGGGGAGGGGCAGGGTGGGGGGTAGTACACTCCAGAATGCGGCCAAATGGAGTTGTGTATATAGATAATTAAATAAATAAAACTAATTATATTGTGCGCTACAACGCCAATTTGATGTTGCATTGCTCGCAATGTAATTTGTTTTATTTATTTATCTATGTACACAACTCTGCTTGGACGCATTACGGAGTTTACCACCCCCCCACCCTGCCACTCCCCCACCCCGCCCACCGGCCAGCAGCACTCCCTCGAGGAGCCGCCACTGCTTGCCATGCTATTTACCCTTGAGCCCTATTAAACCTCTGGGGTAGAAGCTGCTAAGTGCAGCTTAGAGTAGTTAAAACACAGGTAGAGCAGTGGATTAGTACATGTGGAAAGTCTGAATAAGGGTATTTGTCTAGGCTTGTGTCCTGAATGGGATTTAGAGACAAGGATGCCAAAGTGTCACTGACTTCTATCTTGTCTTGTATAAGTGAGTGCCCCTGCCTGGGCTGTAGGATCAGAGAGGAGTTTTTTGTTGCACACTCCCAGTTTGCCACTATATTGCCTTAGTGCAAACCTCCTAAAACAAATGCAGATGGAAAACAGTAAGACATGAAGGAAGTGGAGGCCAAATGTATTATGGTAAACTGGCCTCAACCGCAAACACTCTCCATATTATTGGTAAATAAATAATAACAATACCACTGGGGCAGAGTATTATTTTGTATCTGAATTTCTTGTTCCAACCTGCCTTTATGAGTTTATCATTTTTCAGTTCCTTTGCACCAGAGTGGTGCTGGCATATAAATGTGCACACAAAATGTGTTCACGCAGAAGTTAATTGGATCCATAGGTTAGAAAAATCAAGCACCATTGAGTCCACATCTTCACCTATGTCTGATATATTAACTCAGTATTCAAATAGCCAAGATGAGGTATGATTACTGAAACACTAAAACCATGGGTGGAACCAAAATATGTAAATAGAATTGTGAGGATGAAGAGAGGATATGACACCTACTGACTAAGACATTTAAAAAAGAAAAAATAAGGCAAGCTGCATTTGCCGTCTATGTAGCCAGGATCTGCAACACCCTCCCCACATCCACCTGCCCTGCTACAGTTTAGGACAGAGTTGAGGATGCATCTCTTTAAAGAACACTACATGACAAAGCTGTTAGAAAACCCAACTACCTCTCCTGCTGGCATTTGACCCAGTGCAAGTCTTTTTTGACTTGAGGCTACGTTTGCACTATATAAATACTACATACATACAAACATACATACTGAGAATTCGTACTATCTCATGCTCATTGTCTCCATTAGTTAGGAATTTCAAAGAGAGGCATCTCCCCTCACAGCAAAAGGCTTCAACCTGCCATACCACCTGCTACGCCAACAGTATGTTCTTACCTATGGAGTTGCCTAAGCAATAATTTTTATTTGTGGAAGTTATGCCTCCGGAAAAGATATCTTAGTAGCTCTGCACACATCAAAGTGTTATCCTTTACTAATTCGCTGCACATCTGTGTCCTAGCAGTATTGTAGTTATTTTAGAGCAGAGAAAAATAAAGTATATGGACAGTGGAAGGGCAGTAAAAATCATAAATGACAAATAAAATGGAGGCATGAAGACATAAACATTGTTAAGGATTTGCAATTTTCCTATTTAAATGCCCTCATTGATTTGTGGCAAATACTGTTAACCCTGTGTTTGGTAAATGGTGAGGACATTATCACTTGTGTTCTCATTTGTAATAAAACAGATTAACTTGCTGTGAAATTTTAACTAGGCTGAGACACAACAGTAGCTACCTAATGAACCAAGACACATTGCTGTTAAGTAGCTAAATAGATGCATACTGATTACGGTGCTGAAAAATGGGTCTGTTTTCTTGCAAAGAAGGAAATGTTCATTGAGCTATTTGTTATGTTTCAATAGTATGTTATATTTCAACATTAACACTTAGAAGTGGACCATTTGTAAGTTGATTGCGCGGCTTGGGGAGATTACTTTTATCCTGGTGTGCTGCCCAAGCTGCCGACAGAGCGCGGCAGGCAGCGCTCACTGGGGACACTGAAGCCATTTTAAGTATCCAAGTGTTGTTTAGAGTACACGCCACAAACAAAAAACAGCAACAAAAAACATTTATCTCAGAATTAATGGACACAAGCTGCCAGCATTAATTGACTGTGTTCTTTAAAGCACCAGGATTTAATATTCCCTTCCAAATCCCCACCTACGTTGTATCTTAGGTACTCTCTTTATTGTTTCGAGTTGTCGCGAACCACAGCATTTTTTGCATATCTTTAAAATTCCAAACACTAAAATGTAAATATTTCCATCAGGCCTTTTTTTTAGTCCCTCTGCACTTAAAGCACATTCTGATAATTAGCTAAGAAGATTGATAATAGTGAGCTCGGTGAAAGTATCCAATTGAAGAACACGACTGGGGAGCCGGTGGGCATCATCAACACGAGATAAAAAACAACAACAAATGCCTCTTATTTTGCACTAATGCAAGCCGAGTGTTTGTATAGCAATTTAGCTGCCAATTGAGTCCTGTTATAATTGAAACTGCTGACATTTAATTTGAAGCAATTCCCGAAATAGCAAACAATTTACCTCACCCGCAGAGAAAGTTGGTGATAAGAGGAAGGTATATTTCAACATATTTTGGCTTACCACGAAGTAATGTGCCCATAGAAACATCTGAGTTTTCCACATCATTGCACAATGCATGCATCCACTTCTTTTGAGACTTTTCACAAAAATAGTGTTGACCTTTGATTATGTCTGTGATATGTCTGCAGTGGGGAGGAGGGGGCATAAGTCAGGGGGTGCAGGAGTGGTATAGAGTATCACTGAATTAACATTGGTGGACATTTAATAACTGGGGTTTCTAGAGTATGAATGTGATGAATTAATATTTAACTAGAGGAGGCAAAACCTGTACTAATAAACCTGGTAATGCTTTAGCTTTATCCCCAAGGCCTAAACCTGCGGTACGACCATTTTCTTCGACTTCTAATGCAGCCCAATCAATCTTTGTGTCTCCCACCTCCCATTCTTTCTCCTTTAATTTCTCGTAAATGCCAGCAGGCAACAGTACTTTTAACATTTTCATAATATCTGTATATGTGTAATCGCCCATGAGTAACATATCTTTAATCTCTCGGTGAAAACCTGCAGGGTCTTTATCATGACTGGGCACTATTTTCTTCATTTCCAATAATTCCATTTTAGTGATGGGTGTGTATATGAATACACGTTCTAGTGTGTTATCGTCTTTTCTGACCGGATGTACTTCCCGTAAGGGATTCTGTCTGTCAAAGTAAAACATTTTTCTTTCTGAGGGTGGTGGAGCTGAAATAAACTGTGGTTTCAGGAAAGCACTATATTTGTGTCTATGTTCTAGAATTTCTTTAATTAAATCAGTACCTAGGCCTCTCCATCTATTCGAGAGTAGTTCTACTAATATATCCGGTAAGGGACATGGATCAGAGTGTTGGCTTTTGAAGAACGTAATGAGATGCTGAATCATGTATACACCAGCTAATTTCTGTTCATCAGGGGAAAGGTTCAAAAACGTCTGTGCTACTGTATCATCATTATATGTACTAGAATTGTTAGCCCATTGTACTGCGGACCGGGCTAGTTCTTGTTCATCCATGGAATTGAGTACATGGTACCCCATTCGATCTTGAAGTATTTTATCAGTAGCCTGAAACATATGTTCCGGAGAACTTGGATTTGATATAGCAGAGAGAAAAAGTCTTTTGCTTTCTGGACGTATTGTTTTCTTAAGGTATCTTCCCTTACCTACATATGCTATCAACTCTTTGTCTGACTGTTGCGAGGTTTCTGCTAGATCCTCTATATTATCCTCCTCTTGCGAGGAAGTTGGGTCGTCTAATTCAAATTGTTCTTCAGGTGCTCGCTGGGCATGTATTTCTATTATTTCTTTACGGATCTTTATAACCATACGATGGACACTGTTCTCCTTATCATGTTTACCCTCCGACATATTCTGGCTCCATCTAATTAGTCTATTCATCTCACTTTGCGGAAAACCTGCCTGATCTTGTTCTCTTATTAAACAATTAACCAAAAATCGCATTATTAAACCTTTAGTCTCAACTTTCTGACGTGACATGGCTTCAGCAACAGACTCCGGTCCTTCTCCTGTTCTAATAAAATAATACAATTTGTCTAGATGTTCTGGCATTCCTGGTAGTAGTATCAAATAATCTGTAACGCGTCTCAAACGTAGGGACGCTAACAACATGGGTCCTGACGTACCAGGCACTGGGTCATATCTGCAGTCTGTAAGTTCTCTTCTGAGTTGTTCGGCCGGTGCGCCTTTCGGTGTCCGAGCCTTTGCTAGATCTCTCATTGTCACTCGGTGTATCTGTGGGGGTGTTTGATAACCTCCTGTAGCACCTCCTGAAGCAGAGTCTTGAGCATAACCTGGCTGTAGGGTCGGTACCTGTTGTAGCTGGGTTGGGTCCTGGACCACGCCAGTCCCAAAAGGATTTAATGGATGCAGTTGTTGAATACCGGGGGGAACAACGGGAACGGGTGCGGGTAGCGGACCTGGAGGGATCTGCTGTTGCGGACCTGGGGGCAAGGGCTGATGATCATGGGGTAGGAGGCCGTCAGCGGGTACAGGTGGTGCGGGTACAGTAGTATATGTAGGAGCTACATCGTCTAAATAGGAAGAAATAAAAATGTCTGCTGCGGTCTTGTGACGTAATTTAGTCGGAACCAATGGAGGGGGCAGATCTTTTGGTATTTCCGGAGTGGCCTTAGGTAAACCCTCGGCCATAAGAGGATACATACCATTCACAAGAGTGTTTCGTTGTCGGTCTACTTGTTCTGCTTTAACTCGTATTCCTTCTTCAACTAGTACGTTTTCTCGGGCTTTATCTGAATCTTCTCTATGCTTTTCTGCTTTCCTGAATTCTTTCTCTGTACGTCTATGCGATTCTTTACGCCACAATTCTATGGCATCTTTCTGAGATTGTCTGGCCTTCTTTTTCCATAGCGCTTCTTCTACTCTCATGATGCAGTCTGCATCCCATGTCCCTGTAACGGGCCATCTATATTTCTCGTCTAGGTTCTTAGTATCATCGGCCCATAAATCTAGATATAATATGGCATCTAAGCCGTGTTTATGATACATAAAATTTCCGGGAGTGTCCCTAGGTGGGACAGGAATCGCTTCCTCTAGTATCCCTTTCCTAGTTCCTAACTGTCTTAACTTTGAAAACAATGGCATCTTGATTTTTGGCACTTGACACTTACTCGAACTGGAACACAATTTTACACAGAAACACAGTAATGTATATCAAACAGTCACTCATACCACGACATTAATCACATAGAAACATTTCGAACACATATTTGCTATGCTTGAATTCTATAACGAAAACAAAATCGAACCGTTGAAGACACGAATTACTTGATATACTGCTAAACAGTACAGATACACTGCTAAAACAGTGCAGACCGGGTCTGTGTACCCAAACCCGTCTTGACCGGATACATAGTAATGCACCCGTCTAGATGCGTCCCCAGCAACGGTACTCACCGGGAAGCACGGAACGGAAGGCCTCGGAAAACTCGTCTGGACTGGACCGGACTGGACTCGACTCGACTCGTGACGTCACAGGCACGTCGGAACAGGTGGGCCTCTAGACACCTCGGACCTTGCTCTCTCGGCTGGGCTCTGGTCGGGATCCTCCGCACTCCTCACCGCCTCGTCTGGATGCTGATCGCAGTCTCCGTCACCTCCGTAGGCCTGAGGGAGATACAGGAAATCCTGCGGGTACGCGTAATTGTCCGTCACGGCTGTGGCAGGGGGCGAAACCTGCGACGCACCTACCGGCGCGTGGGGTGGGGAGGGGTCCCTATTCGGGCGCCAAATTAATGTGGTAAATAAATATTTACCGTCGGAATTTCTATGCAGTAAAGTTCAATAAAATAACTCAATCGGAAATGAGAGGCAGAATCCGTGGTATCTGAGTTTATAAGGGTTTTATTCCATAAAATGGAATGGTTCGAACCAGGGTATCATGTTCCTTTCACCATTAAGGATCAGGAAGGGATAGACAATACTTTATTAACAGAGTACAATATATATAGTAAATGCATATAATGGTGATGGATACAGAAGGCGTAGCAGCTGAGAAAAACGAGATAAGAACACATGTGCGTAACAGAAAGGCGTGCACGAGGGCGTACACAGAGGTGTGTGCTAGAAACGTCACATGAAAGTGTCACAAGTGGGTGGATACATAGAGGAATCCTGCAGTGTCAGCAGAAATCTGTAGCAAGGATGCGCGTGCAGCAGCATGACGTGTGACTGACGTGAGGCTGGAGGGTGCAGGGGACTTGACATTTAGCACTAGAGGAAAGAGACAGAAGTCTGGCATGTCAGATCGACTCGTTCCTAAATCATATCTGATATCTTGTGTTTGGGGAACTATATTATCTAGAAGGAAAGGTCTCTTGGGCAGAGGCTACTCTATACTGACTATTAATGCGTGCATATGTGACTACGTGTCTGCGTGTAATGCGAGGGGCCATGGGCCTACCATGGTAACGTGAGCAATGAATTACTTGCATGGAGACAGAGAGGCCGGGCCCTTTGCTCTGCAGCCGGGGAATTGTTTATCTATTCTGCTAGACTGGAATGTGTTTTCGAGGAGCTGAGCTCGGCTATACTGATAACTTGAAGGCAAAATACTGTCTTTTGGCAGGCAAGCAGGCCGAGCCGGGCACCGCTCGCCACGCAGGGAGTAGGACAGAGGTCAGGGATGTATCCCACGTTGCAGCTTTCAGGAGGCAGAGAGCAGAAAGGGCTCGATGGCAGAAATCAGGGCCTAGCTCTGCAGGGCTAGGAAAACGTGAAAGTGCACCATGAAAAGACATTGGCAAGGCATACTTAGGAACTGAATTATCGATCCATTCATGGTGGATCTGAAAGAGGACATGTTAACGTTGGACGCAAATGTATTTGCGTCTTCATAACTGGTCGAGGAGGGAAGTTACATGCACTTTAAGCTCGTACATGGAGACGGTGGGGTTCACGTTAGGGGACACAATTGACCAAAAATTCATATTACCTCAGGAGATTAACTGTATTGAATGATGGTGCATGCCATATCACCTAAGAGGTGTTTAAATGACGGGATTTATAGTATAACTCATGAAATCCACCATTCTCAGCTCTCACAAAGCAAATTAGTATCACCAGAAGGTCTGAAAAGTAACATTCTGTAAGATGACATGCACCAGAACACATTCTCTGTTTGTACATTCTTCGAATGGGGGTTCTCTCAATACCATGGGGCATTGCCCACATGGATGAAGGGCTCTCTACATACTTCCATTACAAAACCTTTTCTGGATGCACAGTTACTCTTAGGCCAAGTGTAGAATGAAGACCACCTAGATAACAGGTCTACATCTTGTCCTTTCCAGTGTTCATGAACTTTGGAAGGCAAAATATAAATTACCATATCCCCTATATCTGACCTGCAATGGAGTGGCAGTCCTAGCATGACCTAATGTGGGTGCAGGGAACCTGGTAAAGATGGCAGCTGCATGTCTCGGGTCACAGATCTTGACCCCATTTACTAAGAGCTGTTACCACCTACCATTGAATGGGTAGTCAAGGTACCATATGAATGGTTGAAGCACATGCAATGGGTCATAAACTGCAACGGGATGATTTGTAGCTTTTGTTTCAGAAGTAACAGGCAGAGACCGATCTCTTCACTCCATGCTTGCTACATCGATTTTACGGCGACATTCGACTGGATCCCTCGAGACCTACTTTGGGAGAACCTCAACAGAATTGGGACCCCCCCAAAAATAATGAGAGCCAACCAACTCCTTTGTACCAAAATTTAGCTATGCTTTAAGCTTTGAGATGGCACCAAGCTTTCGTAGAAAATCCATACTACACTTGGCCTGAAACATGGGTACATTCTTGCCCTTTTGTTGTTTAACATCTATATTTGAAGGCTATCCATTGAATTGCATCTCATAAATGCTCATCCTTCAAATGTAGGGGCCGCCCCTTCTGCACATCTTATATGCTGAAAACTTGCTCTTAATGAGCATGAATCCTGTAGGGCTGCAACAGCTTTTAGATGCTCTACTTTGTTTTACAAAGCGGCATAAACTTGAAATCAATCATGACAAAGCAAATGCTGTGAAATTCAGATACAAACTAAACACATCTGGATCATGGATTGTCAATGGGTTCCAGCTATCCATTGAGTCAAAAGACCTACCTTAGGATGGTATTTGATTCAAGAGGCACTTTCATCCCACACATGGACACAATGACATCTAAAGCCACCTCCCTGGTTTAAGGATTTCGTTCACTTCCAAGATCATTGCAAGTTCCCATTTTAGGGTCACTACAGATAGCAATGGTGGCATAGTTGCTCCTGGCCATCTCGTACTGCTGAAAAATAACAACAGGAAAGGTGGCAAGGTTATTAGATCTGCTAATTAGAAAAGCCTATTGGATCATCTACAGGTTTCCAAATCACACATCGGAGGCACAACAGCACCTAGACCTTGGCTTAACAAAACATTAATTGCCCAGTAAATGCTCCTTTCTAAAAATGTGCCATAGGTTTAGACTGGCAAAGAACAACACTGGCTTGAAATAAACAAGCAGAACTCAAAATTAATATTCAGATGCTTCATATATGATGCTCTGCTGCCGTTGCAAGTCCCTGACTTATGGATCACCCAGGCATCAACCAGCGAATTAAAAAAAATACTCAACAGAACCACCAGATTCCTTCACATGCAAGAAGACCAAGTGACTTGGCAAAGCGGGCTTATACCTGGCAAGTCATTAACACCTACAAGTTTTTCAAACCTCACCCTATTTTGACCTCGGATTCCAATTCCATGTCAAGCTCAAACTCATGTACCATTGTTAAGGAATCCAATCGACTTTGGACTAACTACCCACTTGGTTAAAATCTGCCAAGAATGCAGAATGCAGACTCTGTGGTGCGGAAAAAGAGACCCCAACACTCGTTCTCTGCATTTGCCCAGCGGTGTTACCCAGATGTAGAAGGATTCTGCTTGGTGCCTTCAATCAAGCCGCAATTCTATCATGCAGGCTAGCCCTCATAGCTGCACTACATCTGGAACACACACGCCTAGGCATCCGGGTGATAAAGTTTCGAGAAATATTCAAAGCAAGAACAAAGGCCATCTTGGGAAAAGGAAAAAAAGATTGTACTATGTGGCACGGGCACACTGTTGATCACTGGTCTTTATTAAAAACAATGCCACTTTAGCAATCCTTGCACAGCAGCGGCTACAACCCCACCAACCTGAGGGTGCCTGAGAAGGAACGGACCCACTTTTAGAATGATTCAAAGCTGATCCATGGAAACTTACACCGAACTAGCAGCGTTTTCCGTGGGCTCTACTACCCATTTCTCCGGTTGGACTCCCGCAACTGTAATTCACTTAGCCTGGTTCATTTGACCTGCCCTCTTCTTCCTCCTGATTTATGGCTATCCTCCATTTACCCGTGTGCGCCTGTGTGGCCCGTCCGCCCGCCACATCATATATTTTTAAAGTCTTTTATAAAAGAGTTATGTTGTGGAGCCAGGGCAATGGTGAATACACATATCTCACTACCATCTTAAAATGCCTTGCCATTATATCGGATTACTTAGAAAACCTATTTCTTGATTTGACCAAGCCCTCAAGGGTAGATTGGGTTTCCCCTTACATTCAATACTTTAATATTGTAGCCAAAATATTGAGGACAAAAGTATTGACAGGTAGATGCCGATGGAGGTATAGATTTACTTTACTTAACTCCACATCTGTGTACCGTGGTACATAGATGTGAAGTAAGGCCTAGAAAATGTATACATACATATCTGTTGATATGTTAGTCTTATATATTATGGCTACTATACTAAGGTAGCACGATATTCCATACTTGCTATCCCATACCTGCACCTAACTTTATGCCTAGCATGGAATGGCGATACCCCTGGCAATTGGTGGTTGCACCACTGGCCATCATATTTTTGTTGGCAAAAACACAGTGGGCCGGATGTACGACCGTTTTTTGGGAAATTGGGCAGTTTGCGATGGCAAAAAATGGTGGTATGTACAAGCGCTATTTTGCAAGTCAGTGACTCACAAAATAGCCTTTGCGAGTCACTATTAGGTGCCAAGGGCATCCCTTCCTAATAGCGAGTCAAAATAGTAAGTACCATTGTTTTGCAACCGCCTTAGTGGTAACACAAAAAAAGCAGTTTACCACCTACTTTAAGTAGGTGTTAAGCCACTCGCAAATGGTAAGGAGTCCCAGGGGACACCTTCCCCTTTGTGAATGTATGCGAAAATATTTTTTAGGAGCAGGCAGTGATTCCACAGACCACTGCTTACTCTTAATAAATCAAACAGAAACATTTCATTTTTCTTTTTTAAAGTGCATCCCATTTTCCTTTAAGGAAAATGGGCTGCATAAAAAAAACTGCTTTATTTAAAGACTAATCACAGACATGCTCATCTGCTGACCCCAGCAGGCCACCATCCCTGGGAGTGCTAGCCATTCCAAATGAGATGTGCCTCATTATTAATAATGAGGCAGTTAATTTGTGACCCCATTTGGAATTGCACACAGTATCTCAGACATTGTTGTACATTCCATTTTGCGGTTCGCAAATTGCGAGTCACAAAACGTTTCAATTTGCGACTCGCAAAATGGAAGGATTTTACATCTGGCCCAGTATGTGTTGCCTCCTGCAATGCATTGCATGAACCCGCTTGTGAGTTTGCTGTTGCATTTACATATAATTACATTATAATGTCAGCATCTCTTGCAATAACTTCATGGCAGTATCTCAGGCATATTATAATTATGCTTTTTATTTTATGGCTAAACCCCCTGGCATTTGGTAACTTCACCACTGGTACATAGTGGCACCATCCTTGGAATATCATATCTATCTTACTTGATATGATGACAGCACACACTTGGTGAGCTACAGAAGCATACCTTAGGATGTGTGCATTTCTTGTTAATGATAGTGGTGCGTATGGTATGCAAAGATAGATCTTTAGCATATAACAATAGTACCCCTGGTACATAAGGGTAGTACAGTAATATTTTGTACAGTTACGAGGCATATTCAGTACCTTCAGTACCCTAGCTTATGTTGGAAATAACTTGCTTAATATACATTTGGTAACTAAAACAGCCTGTCACCTGCATCATTGGTAATTTGTAAATTTCAGCTGTAACTTTTCACCTCGTTTTCTTATTTATTTAACACGTGTTGCGGGATGTTTTAGCCTCTTCAGTGATATTACTTACTTTGTCATCTGTCAGATGCTGTGTGAAGTCACTTCCTGGTATGTCACTACATGCACTATCATTATTACTCAACTCAGGATATGCGACTTTTCTACCTCTCTGTTTTTTATTACATTAGGCCACTGCTTCCATTCCATTCCTTATGCACAATTTGTGACAAAGGCCACATGTTTTTAGAATGAATGAATCACATTCAGTAGCCCCTTCGTCCTAGAATCATGTTGCCTTTTCTAAACCCAGGTTCACCACAATGGGGACCACATCCTTGTCTCTTAGGTAGACGATAGGTCTTGATGAACTTCAACTTGGCCCCATCATTTTCTCTAATTGGACCAAAGACCTGTCTCCCACTTCAAAGAATCATTTCAATTATCTGCTATCTACGCTACCATGGATCATGTATTTATGTGAGTTCAACATAGGCATCACTTCTTTCATGCTTTCAGATATGTTTCTAATATTGTTTACACCTTAAAAGTCGGTTTTGTTGTAAGGGTGAATGATTTTCAGCTTCATCCCCACTTGAGAATGTGTGAATGTGGAACTTCATCTGCTTTATTGCAGGCCCCCTTCACTCATGTTTACTGCAAGGAATGGAAGTGGGTTACTTGTGTGAAGTAAGGGTTCATAAGCAAATGTATGCACTAGAGCCTGGGGTTTCCACTTCACCTATAGTAGTCTTAATCAATTAAGAGTTTTATAAGATTTGTAATTCGTCTACTTTATTTAAAAATATTAGGTTTCCTAGCTAATTAAATACCCAGATGACCCACAATGCAAAACATTATGGACAGATTAGGGAAAGCGTAGTGAATCTGCCTTAAAACATACGGGTAAAGATGATGTTTATGATGAACTGCTAAGAAAAATGTATAGTTAGACAGTGGCGGCTGAATAGATCTCTTAAGAAAGAGCTAATATTAAGAAAAACAAATAATATTGTCAATTTGCATTAAAATAATAGTCCAGTGCTAAAATATCGGTTATCAGTTATGCATGTGTGGCATTTCTTACCCTTAAGTTCTTCTGTTCATTTTTTTAAAAGAACAGTGGTCCTGTTAGCGTCATTACAACCATGTTGTTCATGAACCAGCTTCTGGAATGGGAGTGGAATGTCTGTGATATGATTACTTTTGATGTGCTCATGGATAGCGTTTTCGTTGTTAAAATCTTTGTTGAGCATGTCAAATGATTTATGCACAAACTAATATTTTATATATGTCAAGTAAAAGCAATCTTTTTTCTCCGTTTTGCTAAGGTATAAAAATGTATTTGTAAAATTTCAGAAAATAAAATTTTTCTAAATTCTGTGTAACAGGGACAGCAAAATAATAGTGCAAAACTGCTTCACTCAATTTTATCCATTTGTGCAAAGTGTCTGAAAATGGCACCAGGAAGTTCAGGGTTGCAGGAGTAGGAATAGAAATGTTATTGTGACAAATTTCCTGTACTCATTTTAGAGTTTGCCTACAGAAAGCTTTTGCTGTCTATAGTGAGCACTCTTCTGAGCAATACATTGCCACTACATATTATGCACGGTTACGCTGGTCCATTGTCTTTACATTAAGGCTCTGGTGATATGTGAAAGCAGTTCTTTAGTGCAAATACAATGGCTCTGATATGTTTGCAGTTGAAGCTGCATTCCAGTCTCGGAAGAGGCGACACACCTGAGACTCACATCCCTGATAGCTCCACATGACCAGCCACCACCCATTAAAGGCAGCTTTTCCCCGGTAACTTTATACAGTGCTCTGAACACTGTGCAAGTCAGATCAGTGGACTTTGTCAATGCTTGTTGGACAAAGCTCCTAAATTGCTAAGGCCCAGTTTGTGTTTCTGCCACTCAGCAGCACGAGGTGCAGTGAGAGCAAATTATGGGCCAGGAGTACTACATTTCATCAGGTGAGTTCATTTGCCATTGTTTGTTATTTTAATAACACAACTTGCCTGAGGTAAAGCTTTAATGCAACCTATAAAGATTGTGTCTTATACCAATTCTTTTTCAAACTCGAGGATACATTTTTATGAAACTCCGGGCCCTTTACATTGTAACAATATGGGTAAAACAAGGCTGAACTAGAAAAGGAATGCCTGACCTCTTCCAAATTACTCTCCTTTTAAATTCATGATTAACTTCCAGTCAATGATTACTTGTTATGCTTTTGAAACACACGTTATTAAACTGTCCTTTGCTTTGATTGGTTCTCTTTTTACAAACAGTTTGCCTGCTGGGTTTCCTGGTTAGTAAACGAGATAGGGATTCAGATAATGCAATTTGCATACTGTGATTTTTTTATGGAAAGCTTCCAGTTTTATATTTTAGTGATGCTCAGTGATTAAATCTCTCTATTGGCTGTATCGGTATGTACTTGCATTTTAAAAATAATTCCCTATTCTCTTTATAAATGTGCACTTGCAGTAAATAGTTTAGTTATACTTAGGCCAAAGTTGGATTTGATGCAGTGTGAAATGATTTTGGCGAAACCATTATTTAATGCTTTCCCTATTCACTCCCGGCCACATGCATCAATGTTCCCGTTTGCGAATTCTTAATTGCGAAAATTAAGGAATCGCAATTAAGAATTTGCAAATGGCTATGCATTAAGAAATCGCAATTATTTTTGCGATTTCTTAATTTTCCTTAATTGCGATTCACAATTTGCAAATCGCAATTAAGGAATGCCTTTCCATTGATTCCTATGGGCCTAGAGGCCCATAGGAATGAATTTGAAGGTATTCTCATTTTGCGATTCGCAATTAAGGAATCGCAAAATGAGAATGCAATTTCAAGGGTGCAGTGGGGGTCCAAAGGACCCCCCCTGCACCCCTGAAATGTACCTTTAAGTACTTTTTTCACACACACATGCCATGCCCTAAGGGCATGTGTGTGTGTAAAATGAAACTTTCAAAAATGCACTTTTGTGCATTTTTGAAAGTTTTTGCAAATTACCATGAAGGTTAACTTCATGGTAATTTACCACTTCCTATTTGCGATTTCGCAATTTAAAAAAAATCATGTATTGCATTTAAGAAATTGCAAAATTGCGATTTCTTAAATGCAATCGCAATTTAAGAAATCGCAAATAAATTGTGATTTCTTAAATTGCGAAAAAAGCAAAAACCTTAATGCATCCCAAAAAAGGGATTTGCATTCGCAAACGGCCGAATTTTGCGATTCGCACCGTTTGCGAATGCAAAAACCCTTGATGCATGTGCCCATCCATGTCTTCTCTATTGAGACAACAGCTGTGCTAGTTCCCATGCATTCTGACGCTACTTTTTGGGGTTCTGGCACTTGACTGCATAAAGTGGATACCCACTATGGCCTAGATTTATCAAGGGCCAGTGTTGCATCACGTAAGGCAACACAGGATAACCAATCACTTAAGTCAGATTAACTATGCTACACAGAGGCACCTTGCATGGCTCGGCGTGACTTAGTCAATTCCTGAGTAGTGCAAAGCAGCGCAAGTTGCTGCCTTGCTTTTTACTCTACATTTGGAAGGTGTTCCATGGGTGGAACGTGGGTGTTCTAATGGTTCTTATGGTTTTTGGTACATTCCTAGATTTACTAAGACTAGTAATCCTGCGAATGCGTCAAAATGCTACGCCTTCACAGGGGAGGCGTAACGAGGAGAAATATATTAATTTCTCCTTGTTACTTTCTCTTTCCAAATGTGCTGCATTTTGCAGCACATATTGAAAGGGGAAAATGCCTATGGGGATTAATTTTGTGCAGGAAGGTGTCCCTTCTTGGGACGAGTCTGGTAGCTCAGTGGACTAATGTGTCCACTGTAGGGGCCTGTGTTCGACCTCATGGTCACAGGTTCAAATTCCTCCGGGTCCACTCAGCCTTTCATCCATCTGAGATCGATAAAATGAGTACCATTGAGTTGGGTAACAACAAACATCTGTTATTCAGCGCCAAGATACCTGTAGTGGTGAACGTGCGCTTACAAATACACATGTTATGTTATGTTCTTGCACAAAAATAATCATGGCTGTATTCCAGGCCCTCGCCCCATGACACCAGTTCTGAGAGAAAGCAGGATGCTCCATATGTTCACAATTATGCAGCATTCCTGCTCTTTCCATTGGTGCAGCACAAGGTAGCAAGTTGTCTTGCTGCATTGCATTGCACAACAAGTTGATATATTTGGGCCTATGCTGCTTTGTCTGTAGATCATCTACAAGATGGTGACACCTTCCAATCAGTATTGACATGAGTTTGATGGTATAGGTGACCTAGAAGCAAAGGCTTATTTAGCCTTGATCAACACATATCCACAGGCAAAATTCTCTTTAGCTCTACTTGAAAATGTGTGAATATTCATGAGTCTGAGATACCATGATACATCCAAGGCCCAGATTTTGGGATAACATTACACATGTGCTTGACTGGAATATAACATGGAATGTATGCTATTATTTGACGCATGAAACTTGAAATGTTAGCAGGGAGCCGGCTAGCAAGATAGATGATTAGTGCTTCAAGATAGAGAGTCTAGGAGCCTGTTGTGCCACCCAGATCTCTCCGAGACCAAAAGGCGGTGCTGTTTAGCCATGTGGATGGAGGGCAGATCAATAGTCCCCAAAAGACTAAAAACCAGAACATAGATCTGCGAGAGTACGAAAATGAGTACCACTGCCACTGATTTCACAATAGAGAGTAATGTTATAGAAGTCAGATAATGAGAGGCAGAGAAACTGGCGCTCTGCTGTGTTAGAGGATTGATGCGATATGATGGAGTCGTTTGCTTTCCCTGTCGTTATGGAACCTCTACTGTCTTTATCGGATGTTTTACTTGTAAAATAGTTCGATCACAGCTTACACACTGCTGAGGCCGAAGAACTGATTGGCCGTTGAAGTGCTTTGTAGGTAAAGTGGAGAAGTGTGGCTCACTGATTAGAAGCGGCAGACCCTGAAGCAGAGGTCAGGCCTAGGACCAGGGTTCAATTCCCGACGTTGCAGGATTTTGGGCTCAGTGTCCGCGGACTTGATAATTCTCGCCTCGGTGCCTACTCTAATCATGGGTCCCACTCTGCAACTCTGGGCAATAGCTTGCTTAATCTCCACAACGGCCCCAATAGCGCTGGGATGCCTGGCTTCATCTTGGGGGTGCCCAGGAGTGGGCACTTCACAGGGAAAGCCAGGATGGGTTCCACAGCAGTATGCGTAGAAGCGCTTTGAGACCCCCCTGGGGGTGATATGTGCGCTATACAAATACAAAATTATTATTATTATAAAGAAAGCAAAAAATATATGGTTTGAATGACACAAATTTTGTCATTCATGCAACATTTTATTATATTTGCTATAGCAAAACACTAAAAGGTTTCAGAATTTAAAGAATAATAAAAACAAGAAATATTTAAACAGAATTATTTAATGTTACATATAAAGGTTCAGTCTAACACATTTAGCCGCAGTATTTACAATTCACCAAGCCAAGTGGAAGTCTGTCATCCTTGTTATAAGAAAAGTTGATCAAATCTGGTCCAATCACTTATAATCGATAAATATGATTTTCAGAGCAATCTTTCCAGTATTCTACATAACCGCAATAATGGCTTCATTAATGGCTCTCTTCTTCTGGGCACCGGATTACAGAACAGTGCCTACAGACATTAGCTCTGTTGAGCACTCCCATTGGATGTTCCCATGTTAGACCCAGACACCAATTAGCAAAGCAAAGCAAAATGTGTTGTCTAAATTGCCTACAGAGGGAGAAAGTGATTTTCAACAGGGGGCTGCAGTCTGTGACCCCAAGGTAGTGCACAGTTGGTATGTACTGTAGGGGCCTTTTCCAGCTTGCCTACAACTGTAATATGGTCGGGTGCATTTGCATAAAGAGTCACTAATTTTCATGGAGCCACGCCCCATTTAATTGAGGGAACACCTATTTTACATTGCATGATGTAAAACGTGTATCTGTCCAATGGATATCACAGATACTAGATTCTGCAGTCCCTTCTGTAATATAAAGGTGCCATAGGAGAATTGAAATTAGACCGAAGCATCCATTCTGCTGTATTACAGAATGGCAATATGGCCTCCGGTGTCTCTAGGTGCTCCTATTTCCTAATTGTATTCTTACATTCTTCCCACTAAATTACAGACCAAGATGAAAAAGATGTATATACTATTGAATACTCAGGACCTAGATCCGAACTTGGATCTGAAATTGCCTTATTGATCAAAGGACCTTCAGAGTGAGGCAACACCATTCTGTACGCTAGCTGCCCACAGGAGCGTGATTCTCAACCCATGCGTCAGACTGGCTCAATAGTACAAAGGGGCAAAAAAATATCAGCCATCGATATCTATAATGGTATTTTAGAGGTGTTGTTAAATGGGTCTCAAAAAGTATAATGATGTTCTAGTGGTTTTGTTAAATGGGTACCTTTGCATGTGTTGCAACAATCACCAAGCTCAATTTATGTTCCAGGTTTATGAATACAGGTGGACAGGTGGCTGAGTGGTCTGCACATGTTGGGGATATATTATTAAATCTCCTGGAAGCATTGGATGCAGTAGGCCATTAAACATTGTTAGATTGCTGAATGAGTATGATTTCTATTGGGGCTTTGGTTAGGCAGAGTCAATGTTTCTTAACTAAAACACAAAAGAGAGAAAAACACATTTTAAGTTTATTCATGTTTTTTACATTTTCAAAATGTACAACTTCAAAACAGTATATTATAGTTGTCATTTCCCATTAACAAAAATGTGTAATTAGAGCCACACTACATTTTCCCCAACTACAGTAGTGAGCCTCCTTCCAATCGCCCCCATCTCACCTCAGCCAACCTCTCTCTTTCTCTCTCTCTCTCTATGAGACCATCTAGTTTATATTTGAGAACTTTTTCCAACAATGTGGAGGGCCTGTAGTCTTTTAACAATTGCTATATTAGCAATATTTGGCCAAGTACACCACCAGAGGCCCGCAAAGTTTGAGAGATTTCTAATCCTTCTTCTTTGTTATTCTTTTCTTACATTATTTTCTATCTCTGGGTACCATATCTTTGGCCACTAAGTCTCCTTAGTAGTAAATGCTATTTTACCCCATTTTCTCATAGTGATATGAGCTTGCATTTTCTAGAGTATAGGTGATGGATTTGTTCTGATAGGATGTTCAACAATACCACCTCTGACAATGTTCCTAACTGCCGCCCGTGACCTCCATGACTATTTTTAAGATGCTGTCCAAAAAAGTTTCAGCCTTAGGGCAGATCCATAATACGTGTTTTATATATGCTATGCTTCCAAAGCTCCTTTTTTATGCAATTAGACATTTTGGATTGATCATATAAAGTTATGCTCTTGTCAAATGCAACTTATTTGCTATTTTGTAGATGGTTTCATTAGCTCATGTGTGGCTAGCAAATTAGGTGTTTCACTAAAAAAGTGTCCTTTTATTACTCTGTGTGTAATTGTATATGTAAGTCTTTCTCCATAGCCAGTTGGAACCATGCCATGGATGCCTGTATCCAGTATTATGTAGAGTTTTGCTATTGCATGAGTGGATGTGCGCTAAACTTTTCCTTTCTAGTTAAAGCCCTAGTCACTGTGGATCCCACTTAAGGTTGGAGTACCCAGTGCCAGACCTGAGTATATCTAAATTGCTCTTTTTCTGATAATTTAATTTCATGTTTGGTATCTTTCAATTCTCCTTTGTAAAATATATCTCCTAGCCTGAAGTAGCCCTACATCTACACTCAAAAGACCTCTCTCTTTATTGCTGCAATAAAATCCGAGTCCTGCTACAGTGGTGCGAAGGGTGATAAATACGTTGATATCTTGGCACGTTTCCCCAATTTGCCCCATGTCTTCACGCTCATGCTGAGGAGTAGAGATCTTATGGAAACTCTACCGTCCAGAGCCACTGTGGTAGGGCACTCATACAATGCTCTAGGAAGTACTGTCATTGTAATTCCTGCAGTTAGGCCCATTGATGACACCACGGGCAAGTGTCAATTCTGAAGTAAAGCTTTTGTCTACAAAGTGATGTAAACTTTTTTTAGCATGGTTGTCTCTAAGGCGCTTGCTTTGTCTTTGGTCAACTATTGAATGTGTGACGCAGAGCTAATTAAATGGGGTTATGCATTGAGAACATTTCATCAAGTGATACCAAAAGACCTGCCGATTTCATAGAGTTAATGCTGGAGCCGGCCAACCTCTTAAAGAGATCTAATTTCCAGAAAAGGCTTTCAGTTGAAGCCCATTATCCCTTGGGCTGTTAATGATAATCTCTCACCCAAGAAATCTTTTGGCTATCACAATCAAAATTATTTCATTTCCTGTAGGTTGGTTACTCGGTATTTAGAGTGCATGGAGCCCTATGTGTTAGGTATTAAATTCCCTGCTTTATAGCTTCAAAAGAAGTAGTATTATTGGCTCCAAGATACATACTGATACTACTTCCATTAAATAATTCTGTCATCGGTGCATATGTTCAATTTGGGGAAGAAATCTAACCATATGTTTTCTTGTTTTTTTAATTTTCAGGAAAGAATTCATGACAGTCCTTCTCCGACTCCATCTATGGAAGACAATCAGAGGCCGGGAAGCCATGGCTCTTCTCATCAGAGTAGTAGTGTATCCAGTTCTCCCTCCCAACTCGACAACATACAGGACAGAATTGGTTGGTACTTTTTCCTTCACTACCTTGGAAACCTGTATATCATTTAGGAAGGTACGCTTATCATTTGATAGGAATAGGAATGCATGGAAGGTTTGAATCTGATGGCCTGATTTAGAGTGTGATAGACACAGTACTCTGTCACAAAAGCAACTGAGTACCCTGCACACCAAACTGTCTGTCCACTCTCTTCATTTAGAGGCAGGCATAGTGTAAAGTTTCCTTTAGAGGAACCCCTGTTTGCTCCATCGACAGAAAACATACTATTATGGCCCCATAGAGTACGGCCATCAGATTAGGGGCAGACAGAGTAATTGTCTGCTCTATTTACAGCATACAGTGTGTTGTTTTTTTCTGTCCCTCATAGCCAGGAAAACTTTGAAAGTGTGGGACAGCTAAAAAAATAACAATCCCTAGACAATGTGAGAAAGATCATTACTTTTTGGGTTTTCAGAAACAAATTCCCGCTCTGGGAATACGTTTCTGAAAAACAATTTTTTTTAAGATCTGGCATATGGTAGTCTGTCAGGCTGATGGAGTGATTGTCCTTTGTCACCCTGATGAACTGTACTCTGTTCGCCAAAGTCGAAATTGGCCCCTAAGACATACAATTTCTCAGTCAATGCTTAACAAATTTAGGGTCTGTATTAGAGTTTGGTGGACAGGTTACTCCATCACAAACATAGCTGGCATACTATCTACCTTATTACAAACGCATTGTATCCTATGACATTTGTAATAAGGTGGATGGGGAATCTGTTAATTTAATATCGGTCTGTCAAATTCTAAATCAGGTCCTTAATTATTAGCAGTGCTCTGTATAAATGATAAAACCTAGACACTGCTGAAAACAACCTTTCAATACATTTTGATTATACTGTGGTATACATATATAATATACATTATTTAATTTAAATAAAAGGAAATGGCTCTATGTAATGTTTCATGGTTCTAGATGACAATTATCCCTTATGTGCACAAGCATGTGTTGCGAAAGCTCCATCCTTTTGATGTCCGTAGTCTTCCAGCAGATCTACATGCAGCAATATATTAAGAACAGGTTCACCAGAAGGAATCATGTGGTACTTGGAGTTTAAGCACATACCCTCCAGTACAATATTTTGTTTGGTTTAGTGTAAAGGAGCCTTTTATGCAAACCCCAGTTTTGTGCCAATGATCACATTTACAGAACCAGATATATAAAAAATAGAAATATTTAACTGGATTGCAAGGAAGAGATTTTAGGGTGGGCTCTTGCTACTGAAATCTTTTGTAACATCACATTACTTTTATAAATGAAGTTCTCTTTATACACAGTGCTATCAATTATGCAGTCAGTTGACATTTCTGATTAAAGTCTTGTGCGTGAGCTTTGTGAGGCTATGCTGTTTGAAAAAGAGCCTCTTTTTACGTGCTTAATTTGTGTCGGTCATTTCAGGTGCTTGGCACAGGCACTCATTTTTGGGGCCCAGAGCAATTTTTGTATGTCTTGCACTGTAATGTGAGTCCTATTGTTCCCTATTGAGTGGGCTTACAACCGACCCACAGAATACTATTAGATATTTTTTTGTTACTCTCAATTGCAAACTTTTGATTGCTTAGGTTCCGTAGGCTACCCTTCCTTTCTTGTGTTAGTACCTCCTCATAGCATGGAGCAAGTACACGTTTTTTTCTTAGTCTTTGTTTTTACTCACCTTTTTGCTATGCCCTTTATTTTAATAAGCGTTTTAGTATTATTCCTGGATGGAATAATACGACTTATGTTGCTACATCTACACCCAGGCTCTTCATTTCTTTTTCACATACTTTCCAGCTATGTCAAATGCTTTTTTTTAAAATTTAGACATGCACAAATTACTTTATTAGACTAAGAATTTAAAAAAAAAATCTTTTTCGTAATTCAATTCCTGGATGGTCAATCTGCTTTCTTCTTTTAACACAGGCATACTATACACACAAGAAGATTGCCGATGCGGGTATTTGCATCTCTTTTAACACCATAAAAAATTATTTCTAAAAAGTGACCCAGTTCCAAAGCCTGCAGCACTGGCCGTAAGGCCAGCCAGGTCCTCAGACCTGCACCACTCTCCATATACCTCATCTCGTCCATGCGTTTCTCCCCCTCCCTCCATGTTTTTTTAAAAAACCTGCTGTGATCTGTTTTTTTTTCATTAGCAACTTCAATAGGTTCCTAAACAGTGACCTGTTGACTTTGCCAATCCTTGTTAACTGTAATACCCGTAGGCATGATCCCGTCCATTTAGGGCTTGACCTGCCCTCTGTGCCCTACTAAACCACTTCACCATGGATTTTATTTTTTAACTATTTTCAATTCTAGACATGCTCATGTTAAGCAACACAGGGACACATTTTGGCACATGCAGGTTTCCCGATCATGCTGTAAACAACAAAGGCAGTGTGATAAGCAAGACATTTTGCGAGTTCATTTTGCCTAAGAGCGCCCCTCCCCTTTGTTGGTGATAAAATGTAGTAACAAATTCAGATTGTTCTTAATGTCCTGTGACATGTTCAGACAAACATAGCATTTGGAGACAGCAACACTTAGCTTGCTAGGGTTATCTGATAGAGACTTCTAGCTACAGATTCCTTACCTTTCAATTTCCCAGGCATCAGGGTAAGGAGTCTGCAGTTAGATAGAGTCCCTACCAGATAATGCAGTACCGAAGGTAGGTAACTTGTTCTTCTAGCTCTTTTTTTGCCAGTCATAAAAAGTAACAAAAAGTTCCAAAGTGCAATCTATGGTTAGCAATGCATCATAACGTGACATGCGTTGTCACACATGATGTGGAGACCTTTGGCAGATACCCTGCAGATATACCTTTTGGTTCTGTGTGTTCAAAGCAGCAGCGGTGGTTGGTGGGAGAGATGGCCAGAGAACCGAAGCCAACACACTGCCCTGGGGATCCACAGGATTAACATAGCTCCATACTCTTGTTCTGTTTGCTAACAGTGCATGGTAGCCATGATCCCGCATCTGACTGTCGATCATCCATTTCAATGCCTTACTGCATGAGCAGGTTCATACCAGTCAAGTTTTCTCTACACATTTGTGAGGGTATCCTATTTGTATGTTTGAAGTCTCCTTACATGTGATGTGGTGTTTGTCCCATGTGTGGCTATTTGTTGAATTGTTTATTAAAGTGCTGGCATATGGCAGGAGCTCCTTGGTAGCACAGTTGTTGATTAGTGAAGTAGTTTGAGAAAAACGCTAGTCCTACTTTAATGATGTGCTTGTGTTTGCTTATGTACCGCACCATGGTTGCCAAGTTCTCAGGTCCATGTGTGAGGTGCAGCTCTAATCCCCATCTTTTCCACTGAATTCAGTGACTTGTAGATGCATTTTCATAGTGGATTAAAGTAAACATGACTACAAGACCGAGAATTCAAAGAAAAGCCTGGAGCCGAGCTGCATGGCATGCATGGCTGGTAAACTTGGAAGGGCTGCCTGTTTTCCAATCATTTTCCTCCACTTTTTGTTGGGATTCAGTTTGCAGCCTAGCCTTCCCCCTTTTGCAACTTCCTGCACCAATTTCATTTAAAAACCATTGGCGAAGCCAGTGAGTCACAAGGGTGAGACCTATTGGCTTTGCTAATTCTTGTTATCAGACTTTGCATAAGAGCAATAGAAAAAAGGAAGACAAGGAAGGAAAAGGAGGATGAGAAATTCTGTGAATTTGGGTGTTTGCGAACGCATTAGTGCTTGATACATATGGCCCTTAGTCCGTTAGTTTTGTAGGGTCTTAGAGAGAGAAATCTCCAACGCTGCAAATAAAGTACCTTTCTGTATTTAGAATGAGAAACAAATTTAAACTGTTTTTTTCAGAAAGTGACAAAGTTCCTTTTTGATGTGGGATTAAGGAACTTTTTCCTCTTGGTATATCTGACTATATCTTCATCAGGTTTGGCTTGAAATTGCACCTTGATCCAAGTATACTGTGACCTTTGACTTCAATTTGTTGCTTTATTTTTCTGGAAAATATCTTTATTGTTTTTTCATTAAACAATAACAAAACACAACTACTGTCCCACTGTGTCATTCAGTGTCATCTTCAAGGAGTTTGTTTTATATGTACTACCTTCATACATAGTATATACTTTTGGTTAAATACATCTATAACATTCCAATTGTGTTTCTCCGGTATCTCAAGCCTTCAGTGTAGAGTTTAGAGTCTTTGTTCATCGCATCCCTACCTTCCAGTATGTTTGTTGTATAGGTATCTGTTCTGTTCCTTCTATGGTGCGTCTATTTTGTGTCATCCTTGCTGTATTTTTCTTGGTTCTTTTTCTACTTAAATCTTTAACAATTCATATCTGCAATTCAACTTATTTGATGTTTATCATTTTGGTGTCATTGTATTTATATCCTTTTTCTCTCTGTTTGAAAATTGAAGTGGGGCTTTTATTGTGTTGGATCTGTGACTTTTTAACTATTGTGGAACTTCTAAAGGCTTTACACATTTTCTTCAAGTTAAGCCTGTCTGCTTCATGCCATAACAACCTGGGGTTGAACTAAGGTTTAATTTATTGAAACTTTTAGTTCGACTTAACAGGTTAGTAACAATATTATTATTACTTGAGGTAGGCTTTCATCCGCCTCACTTAATAATTCAAATTTCTACATACAGTGATTGCTAAATTATTCTCAAGCACAGTATCCATGTTTGTGCATTTCGGCTATCACTACAAATTATTTCTTTACAGTGTTTTTGCCTATTAGCTCATATTGATTATGCTAGTTTGAACGTTGTTTAGATAGCATACAGAACAAAGAATCACTGTTATTTTCCTGAGTCTAACATACAGAATGTGATAAACAGATAGCATCATTCACCAGCGGTTCACAATGTGCCAAGAAATCGGTGGTGCTTGCATAATGGCCCAGTGCATGTTAGACACACATGATATGGAATCATCGCACGATAATAAATAAATGTGGCTATCGCAATAGAAACAGTACTAATTAATATTTTGTCTGAAGGCAATGTTATTAGGTGCAAAGGTATGTGCATCCTCAAAGTCCAAACTAGGTCCCACAGGCCACCATATTTGATTTAGTCATGGTGGGGGTTTGTATGACATTCATCAGGGCAGATGATAGGCATTCTATGTCTGGTATAGTAAATAATGATAAAAATAATGAAATATTTAGTCACTAAACTACGGGTGTGATCTATGGGCCTAAATTAGCGTTTGGCAGGTTGGTTACTCTGATAGAAACGTGATGGAGATCACACCCACTAGGTCCTATGAAACTTGTAATAATGATGAGTCCTGTGGAACTTGTAATAATGTGAACGGGATAGATGTCAAGTTTGTGACATAGTAACGCAGCCACAAAACTCTAAATCAGACCCTATATATGGTGATGTACATACCATGGTATGTATGAGATGGCATGTGAAAGCAATATCAGCGAAAGACAGGAAGAGTGCTTTTTAAATAAAGTCTCTATTCCAAGTTATAAAGATCAAAATCTCAAACTTACAAGATTTATCCTGTTACTCTTGCTGTCTTTTTCCCCATCTTTTGCTATCTCTATATCACTGGTTTTAACTGTTAAATGTTGAATTTTGTGATCTTTCGTTCCACCTGGGGGCAGCTAGTCAGTTTTCTAATTGGTGCAAAGAAATTAGTTATGCATAGCTGGATAATTTGAAAGGGAGCCCTTCCTTCTTCTTTTTCAACCCGGTTTGAAATGGGGGTTTTGCAGCATCGCTGCCTACTCTGCTTTTTGACAAGTACAGAAGGTCACCTGGTTGAGGCAAGCAGAAGATGTAGATGCCATCTATCTGCTGATGAAATACTCACAGCTCTTTTTTTTATTCCGTATCAGAGCCTGTGTTGCATCATATCTCTTCGCATCTAAACAAGGTCACTGCAATGTTTCAACCTAGTGTATTCATATTATGCAATCTAATGCGTTTATCAAAGAGAAATACTATTTTAAACAATGCTGTCTCCGTGTATTTGATAAAAGACAGGAATAGAAAAAATAGAACAGAGGTAACAAGGGGAAAGAAAAGGGGAAATGAAAGAGATTTGGAGAAAGGAACAGCCACTCTGATGTTCATGCCCTCTCAACCAGGCTTGAACTATATTTTTATTTGTAGAGACAATGAATTCTCATTAACACCAACTTCACTGGCACAGGCATATAGTACATTAAAGAAAGTTTGGATTTGTTTTACATGCAGAAATACTCAGAGATCAGCTGGCCTTAAATTAAGCATATTCATGCTACAGATTTCTTCCATTTGATCTGCTCATTTAGCCCATTGCTGATGATGTTAAAAATAAAATTCACTGGTTCTTCCAAAACGATAGGGTTCATTCCTTCCTGCTTGGAGGTGGGTTTATATCCCTTGTGAATGAAACACTATAATCATCACACAAGCAGACATTTAAATGTAGTGTTCATCAGTGGGTTTTTATTGTATGTTATCTTTTGTATTTGAACAATGTTGGTTAATCTTGGTGCTTACTTTCCTCATTACCATCTCCAAATGTATCAATTCATAGCCACATTTGTAGCACATAGTTGTGATGTTCCAGTTCAATGTATTATAGGAAAACAAAGTTCTCCTCTTAATGCAAGCACATGGCACACAGTTACTGCATGGGCTATTTTCTCTTCTTTCATGGGTGACGAGTACTACATTTGATTACTCTGGGTCCAGAAATTACTTTAACAGCTATTCAAATATATAGAGGCTTTGTTTAAATGTGTTTTTTGCACCTGGACACATTTGGCTTGTATATCAGTATAATGTTGCCAGTCACTTTCGTTAACTGATTGCTTATTGTGGAAACATTGTTGCCGATACCGTTCTGTTGCATGTCTTTTGTTTTCTTTTGGATATCGGTTAGAGGTCTAGATTGATGTGACATGCTCGTTTGAATGCTTTGTTGGTGACTTTTTTGGGGAACCTCTCTCCATTAATGTCTTCTTCATGGACTTTAGATTAATTCAATATTCACTGTATTCAGTGCAGTTCCTTTTCGGACAAATAATTGCCCAACATTTAGGATTCTGGCATACATAGTACAATACTCTTTACCAGAGTATGTACAAATCCATTTTTCAATTGCAACCCCTATGAGTGGTATTGTAGTTTTGAACATATTAAAGCCCTTTGCGATTTGGAAAAGCCTTTCTCGATTGTAAAAGAGGTTTAACAACTCATTCCGCATAGCACTTCTGTGGAGAGGTGTGGCTCAATGGTTAGAGCGGCAGACCCTGATGCAGAGGTCTAGCCCGGGACCAGGGTTCAATTCCCCGCTTTGGCGGGTCTTGGGCTCAAAAATTCCACGGACCTGATAATTCTCACCTCGGTGCCTATTCTAATCATAGAGTCCCACTCTGCAACTCAGGGCAATATTTTGCTTAATCTCCACAACGGCCCCCACAATGCTAAGGATGCCTGGCCTTCACCCTGGGGGTGCCCTGGAGTGGACGCCTCACAGGGAAACTTTGTATCCTCTTCTTGTTACTAGCCTCACAGGGAAAGCCAGTACGGGTTCCACAGCGGTATTCGTACAAGCGCCTTGAGACCCTTGCGGGTGAGTAGTGCGCTATACAAGTATCAATTTACATTTTTTTTTACATTTACAGTTAAGAGAGAGGGAAAGGTTTGCCCTTTCCTGTTTGCGATTTGCAATGAGATCGATCAATGGTGTATAACCGCAATTGTGTTTGGAAAGTATTGAAAAGTTACCCACCTCTCAAAGGCATTTCTAACAGGTTTGCAAAGGGAAAGCTACCTGCCCACTTGGACAGCTTTCCATTTGAGAATTGTGTTGCATGGCCTCAGGGAGTATCAGTAAATGGTCAATAGGACCACTGAATGTCCCCCTCGCCCCCCTCCGCTGTCTTCCTAAAAAGGAAACACCTTTTTTATGCCACACCTGCCCTTTTAGAAACAAGGTCTGCTTCAAAAAAGTTTCCCATTTAGGAATACAAACACAGGGATGCAGGTCTAAAGTCCCTTATAGGCTGCCATCCCTGCCTCGGTAGCTGATTCCTTATTTTGGCCTCCCTAAACAATATTCATTAGGCAGGTCATTCCCTGACCCCTACAAATGGGCATTATGTGATACAACCTTTAAGAACAGGTTGCATTGCAAAATTACAGGCCAGTAGCAACAGTCAGTGTGCAATTTGCATTAACTATGTGTGACCTTTAAGGCCATTAATCTCCTAGCGTTTCTATACTTAAAAGGGCGCGGAAAGGACTACCCAAAAAGTCATGGTTTGTGGATATTCACAAGCTTTCCTGACAAGCCCGACCCTGAAACACCTCCTTACAATTTGAGCCAGATGTACTCATGTTATAATGCACATGAGTAAAAGGATTTACAAACGCAATATCCTCTTTGCAATTGTAAGTTGAGCCGTTCACACTTAAACTTACACTCAAAAAGGGCTTAGTGAATTGATCCACATTGTTTAATTAGAGAAAAACATTGTTGATAAAAACATAAATCTGTATTTCCGAATAGTTTTTTCTTGAAATAATGTCATCCATATTTCTCAGTATAGATACAGATATTAAAATGTAATACTGTTGTCAAACCATTTCTTCTGATATAGTTATAATAAGATGATAACAATAATAAAAGAGGTACTTGTGGAACGTTTCTGACCAAAGAACCTTTTTGCTAGTTTGCATGAGCTTGCTAAGGTGCCTTTTTCACGTATTTTGTAATTATGCGAGCATGCCAAAATATTGTCAGAGAAGAAATATTCCTGACACCTTTTGAAATATTTCACCTTCATGCTCTGTTTTTGTACGTTATTTTACCAGCTATGCCATTTAGCTGCGATCTCTTATTCATAGCTATGCTGCCTAACATCAGAGATGGCGAACTCACTGACCAAGACACTGGGACCAGTTTAAAAAAGATACAGAAGGAGAAAGGTAAGACCCTTCAGTGCAAGTGTATTACAGGCTAGGGGCCGATTCAGGTCTGCTGACACGTGATGCCATGATGAGCCCTTTTAAAAAATCTTGACATTGTGGGTGATATACTATTTGTTCAATAACATGTCTGTATATCGTCTAAAAACTCCATGTCAACATAGCTTTTTCACATTTATCAATATTACGTGAATGCTGCATGCAAAAGTATTATATTTAATCACTATGGAAAAATCAGAAGTGCCACTCCCCAAACTGGTCTGCCATTGTTGACTTTTTGATTTGCCTCTTAATTAGATATTGTGCCCTAAATATGATTAAAATTCAAATCAGCCTAATTGTTCTCTCACTTTTTCATCACTCACTTGATAACTAAACTGAAAGGTTCTGGTTGAGCACAAGGTCACATGCCACATGTTTAGTGGCTGATGGACTTATTTAGAGGCCGACAGGATACTCCATCGAAATGTGGCCGACGTCTCGTCTGTCATATTACAATTGTATTATTGCCTATGGCACTTGCAATATCGCAGGCGGGATATCTATCACATTTTGGACGGAGCATTCAGTCTTCCAATCTCCAAATAAAGATTTGACTGCCATAGAAATAATTTGGGTTACCATATTGCGGCATTACATGACGGCTAATGAATACCTTTTGGTTGGGATCATTCTTGCTGCTGGTCGCTGAATGATGTGTAGTATCAGTTTTGTGATTCAATATCTGAGTTTGCGGAATCTCCTGAAGCCATCCTTTTTATGGAGTTTGTTTCCTTTTATAGCACTACTCCTCTGAAATCTGTCTCAGTTTTGCTTCTCAAGGTTTTTTTTTACCCATCCAAATCTCTGAGTGAAGTAAGCAATTTATCAGTATACCTGGAGTTTATTCTCTATGTTTCTACTGCATTTTGTAGTGCACAAAATACAACATTTGCCACTGCTAATCTGCATTGTGCATTTTTTGAGTCTGTGCTTTGTTGAAAGCCAGCAGTGTCTTGCTCTCTATATCCTTCTAAAGGATAGATTAGCTGCCAGGGTCTTCTTAGTGCATTGCTTTCTAATTCAGTTTTAAGACTTTTTGCATATGCTTTGTCTTGGCATTGAGAATCCTTGAAACAACTCTGGTGACATGCGCACATTGAAAAAGAGTGAATAAAAATGGGTTCTCTTTAAATATCTGTTGCATGATTAAGTGCAGGAAGAACATGAAGTGAAAAACAATGGTTCTCACTGCCCAGCCTGTCTGGGTGTGACCAACCCTGCATGATCTGGGCATGGCCTGACTCCAAAGGTAGGAAGAATCAGTGGTGACAATAATTGCAACAGTGGGGTGGGGGGTGGGAGGGGGTTGTACAGGGTTCCCCTCCTAGTGTTCGGTTTTTATGAGGATAGAGCACTTATATGCTGGGCTCAGATTTCTGGTTGTGCAAAAGAATGGAGTAGAGACATGGTATGCCATCTGCACCAAAAACATCCTGCAATAATTGCAATGAAAATATCATAAACAACATAAACAAAATGTAATATTTTCAGTTATCACTAAATTCTGAATCAACACATAGGGGTCTATTAGGATGGCGGGCGGATTACCACCGCCCGTATGGCGGTGGCGATCCGCCCGCCATGGCCATGTCCGTCCGCCCGCTTAACATTTCCCCCCCGCCATATCACGATGGCGGTGGAGACCCAGGCGGGCAGAAAGACGTCCGCCAGTTTTTCGCCGGTAGGCAATCCACCCAATTGCCTACCGGGCAGAAAAGACCTGTAATATGGTGGCGGAGCCTTCCAGGCACCGCCATCCATATTACGAGGATGGCAGTCTCATGTCTTTCCGTGGAGGAGACTCTGCCATGGAGAGGCATGCGGAGAATGCCTTTGGGGGCCCGTTGCGGGCACCCAGGTGGTTGGGGGTGTGGGTGACTGCACTTGGGGGTACCCATGGTACCCCTGACATTTGCATGCACAACGTGTCAGGCACCATGCAGTGCCTGTCACGTTGTGCATGCAAATGCACAACATGCCCTTTTAACATTGCGGCGAGTGCTGAATACAGCACCGCCCACCACAATGTTAAATATACAGGATGTGGCTGCCATGGTGGCGGTCGCATCCTAATAGGCACAGCGGGACTGCCGCACCACCGGCGAACGGTCCCAGCACCGCTAAGTTGGCGGGAGGACTGGAGTCCGCCTGCCATCCTAATAGAACCCTAAGTTTCAAACAGATGTACTATTAAAGCCATTGGAACCACAAAACATAAACAAACACTTCTATTATAACTAGCCTTAGAAGAATAGTGAGTGGTTCATGCACAGACATAATCAGTAACAATACACAGTGTCACCGCAGGGGCTAATGAATTTAATCCTACCACTAACTGCACTCCAGCTCAGCAGCCAAGGTGTGTCAGTGCACATTGACAGACCTTGGCAACGGAGAGTGTGTTGTAGGCAGCGGAGCAAGACTGTAGTCCTTGAAACCTCAGCAGTGACGGAGGTAGAGAAATACTGCCAAGCAATTGCTGATGATTGTATAACTGCCTGTGCCTGCCCCAGTCTATTGATCGATGGGAGTGAGCATGCTTGGGGTAGAGATGGAAAACTTGTATCAATTTGCAACATTCAAAGAAGGGGCATGTGTAGCACAGCACTCTTAAAGGCATCGACTCTCTAACTAGTTTTTTTAGAAGCATCAACAACAGTTGGTAGTTTTTAAAGCCTGAGGACACCTTCCAGTGTGAGTGGTATCACCCCATTAATGAGAAGGTAAAGAGTTCCGTCTGCACTCTACCTCTGAAAAAAGAAGGCAACCAAAATAGTCTAACAAACTCTGGGTGATAGCACTGGTTGTAGGCCAGTTTGCATGTCAGGATACACAGCAGCACAGGATGAGTGTGGGAAACTTGTGTTGTTTGGTTTTTCTACTTACAGTGAGTGCAATGGCAGTCATCCCACTGCAGCGCCATCTATGTCCAGTACTCCGAAGGCACAACATATGCACCTGGATCTGCAACATGAAGTAGATTTCCATGTCAACAACTGAGCATGCTAAAAGCAGTACTTGTACCCTCTTCCTTAATGCCCACAGAGTGAGAGCCACTGCTGCATTAACTATTTATCTACTTTTCTTTAATGTGATCTTCATGGGTGGAAGGGTGTCCATAGAGAATGTAGGCTTCCTTGTTCAATGATGCCATTTTCCACCTTCGTGAGTTCCCTGTGCCTGAGATGTTTTGATTTGCTCTTGTGATGTTGGGACCACCTGAAATCGGTATCCAGTCAGCACTGACTACCAATTTACATTTTCCTGCATCATGCGTTCTTATAGCTAGACCTACCTTGGATCAGTTTCTCTCACGTAGTCATACTATGAGCCCATGAGTTGCCCTGACATACAACTAGATATCATCCTCTTGTAGGTGACTACTGTGATTTCACTGGAGCAAAGGCTGTCCTTCTACAACATTTAGGCTGAACTCCATGCTTATACTGATCTTGTTTGCAATAAGGAGAAAGAATTGGCCCCTGCCAACACCCTTCCCTGACTTGCAAGCAAGACCAGTGTCAACCTGGATGAAAGGGCCCTTGAGCTCAAATGGAAATATTGACAGATGTGGGAAAGGTGTAGGAAAAAGGAGCTGAAACGGGTGGTGGAGGTCTTTCTCTTACTAGGTAATCCCACCTACAGGACCTACAGCTGCCATTTATAAGTGGTTCACCCTCAAACATCATAAACATAAAATGAACATAAATAAAAATGTAAATATTAGGTGTCATGCTTTTTCATGGTGGAGTTAAAGCATTGCAAATATGGAACTAAATCACAATGTTTTGAATACATTAAGATTACAGTCATATTGTTTCTGAGAGTCTGAATGATTTAATAAACCCTTATGTGATATAGCCAAATGAGCATCTTTACCAATTACCTTTTCCGTTCTGTTTCAATTTTTTGTTTTCTTAGTAGAAGAGTAAACTCGCACCTCTGTGGAAGTGTGAAAATGAAGCTCATTATATCTTGCTCCAGTTGTGGAGTGTGAGCCACAAAAATTCACTGTGGCTAAAGCTCATGCTATGAATTTGATCCAGCATTTTGGGACTACCCTCTTACCACTAGGCCTGTAATGGAACTTTTATTTTCCACCTTAGAGGTGATGAGAGTTAATATTACATCAATGAATTTCAATTAACAGTGCAATCCATTTGGCTACACAATAAGGACCATCAATCAGTAACTATAGTTAAGAAGGTTTATTACAAATTAGCAATCAAGTTAATATACACGATTCTCAGCACCATACCATAGAGGTACAGAATAACAACTGGGAAGCCCAACTTCCTAAAGAAGTTTAGGCAAACCAGTATGAAGCAAACAAGGAGTTCAGTCACAGCAAAACCAAAGATTAACAAAATAATGTGATGCTCAGAGAAGAGTCTCCGATGTTCTCGTCTCCCCTAGAGTAAATTCCAAGCTAAAAGGATGGCTCTAACGTGTAATGGATTGAAAAAATCAGGAAATTCCATAAAGCAAAATAGAACTAGGCAAGAAAATAAGTAGGAAGGTGTCAGCATTTCAGGAGTCTTCCTGAGTCAGGGAAGTAAGTGTCAGCCTGAGTCACACTCGGCAATCAATCAAAGGAAGCTTAGAGGTCTAACCCTCTCAATGTCCGAAGGAAAAGTGCTCTAAGCATTTTGGGGAAAGTATGGTTGCACTCTACGCAGGCGTCACCCAGACAATCCTCAGGAAACTGCAGAACATTCAGAATGGTGCAGCCAGACTGGTCCTCAACATCCCCCACCTCAGCCACATCTCCCAACCATGTGAGATCCTTTGGCTCCCAGTCAACAAAAGAGTCACATTCAAGCTCCGCACATGAGACTGCATAGCCCTCCAAGACACCAGACCAGCATGCCTGAAACGCCACCATTCATTCCAAGTACCCACACAACACCTCCGCTCTGCCAAAGTGGCTCTTGCCTCCGTTCCTCAGATCTGCAAGACCAGTTGAAGAATCTTTTCCTACCTCAAGTCTTCTTATAGGGCTATCTCTCTATCACTTGTACAGTAATGTATCGACTCTTAAACTGACAATGCTTGCGAATACCTGCAAAAAATGTCATGTTAGCAGACAATGGAAAACAATATTTTTTGCTGCACGTTATTCAGGCATTCTAAAGACAACTTAAAGTATTAACTGAATGGTGCACATTTAATATGTGTGTGCTCATTTAAACACAAATGAATATTAATGGTCAGTACATTAGAGTTATATTACATAGGACCAGCCACGTTCCGTGCAGGTAACAGCGGTGGGGCCTGGTTGGTTGGTGGTTTTGAGGGACGATGATGATGGAAAATTAAATAAATCCCCCCAAATTCGGTCCACCGATGTTACCTGGACGGATCGTGGCTGCAAGGAACATACAGTAAAACCTTAAATCTATATGCATCAGTATATCAAGAGCTACATTTTAATGCAATATATGTGAAACATTAGTGTACAATTACATAAACGTTTGTTGATTCTAAAGTAATCACATTCTACATATGAGGATGGTTTCTATTCAGTCATCTAAACAGTAAATGTAACTTAATGTATTAGGGTACGGACACATTATGACAGTCAAATTCGTTTCTACAGTGAGTGCATGTCTACTAAATAAGGAGGGTTTATTCATCAAGGCTTCAGAGAATATATCAATTGGGATGGTTAAGGTACTATTCCTACAGTGACTGCACATTAAAAATAATGTCAAGTGCAACACGTTTTTTAATATTGTTAGACCACGTGAGAAACATGTGCTAAATCTACATTCATTTTATGCATTTGCTATAAATTTGTGATGTATTTGTGACCCGTAAAGGATGGGCACATTAAGAGAACTGTTATCTCTGGTAAAAATGAGATTTTTAGAATTTTGTATCAGCAGTTTTTGTCTGAAGATCTTTTTAAATACCTCTGTTGCCCTATGATTGCTCATGTGGGCCTCTTTGGCTAATCCTTAAGTAAAATGACACCAATAAGGTCAGAATAATTGCATTTATCAAACACTTTACCCATCTGCCAGGTTTATATATAGGGGACATGTCAGCTTGTTCAGAAAAACACATACTCAAGATTTTATCCAAAAATAAAACTACATTAGCCTGTTTATACGCTTCCCACTAGTCCAGCGTGCTATAAACAGTAAAAACGGAACGCAGGCTGGGTTGCTCTCATTAATCAGGAAATAGAAATCCGTTGAAAGCCTTGCATGTTTTCATCAGGATACACCTCTGCATTGATTTCCCCGCCACAGCAAAAACTACTTAAAACATGCTCTCGAGATATATGGCTCAACCTTTATGAAGTATGACAAGTAAGCAGTTTATACAACTGTGGCAAACATATGTGCTCACATCTGGCTTTCGAAATAACATCATAGTTTAAAAATGATTTATAGCCGTGCACACCATAAAATGCCATCGCTGCTACAAGGTAGAGCTGTTTAGCTACTGAAGATATGTTTGACTGTTAGAAAAACTCTGGGCGAAGTGCCGCCCTTCGTGGGGCTGCCTGTGTGAAAAGTGCATGGCACAAACATGTTGTTCAGTGACTGAGGGCGGGCACCACGGCGCTAACGGTGTGTTAAAAACTGATATGTAGCAGTACTAACCGTGCAAATGTAACCTATCAGATAACATCGCACGATAACATACCAGAACATGACCTAATGTAACATGTTACGACATAACTTAATGTGACAACATAATTGTAATCTTTCACTTCACGGTAACAAAAATTGCACTTCTCCACAATACAGCACTTTGCACACTTTAAAATCAAAATCTGCCACATTTAATCAAGAACTTACTCAAGGTGTAGACGTTATTTTCAGCCACAGACTTTGGTTAACATTTCTTTTATTATTACAACTGCATGATAACAATAATTATAATAACAAGAATAAAAATGCATATAATAATAAGTAAAAACAGAATAACGTAGTTAACAGCAACCACAACAGATAAACAACTAGTTAATGATAATGAGGATGATAGTGATGATGGTCGATGGTGAGAACAGCGAGAACAACCAGAAGAAGAAATATTTTACTTACAATATTTTTCGATGCTCGGTTAAGGACTTGTAAGAAAGAGAGGCACTCAGATCTCTATAGTGTTTGTTTAGCTGGTGGTCTGTAAAAAGATAATAATCAACAATTGAAAAACATTTAAATTGAGACATTTCTCGATATCAAATATAAAAAATTAGGCTATCTGAAATGTATTCACAGTGGCGAAAACAGCACACTTTAGAGTTAGTTGCTAGGGCGCATTGCTTATCAATCCCTATTGGTTAGGAGTGCTTTGAAAACTATCCATAATTCTGTTGACATGGATGATGTATGTCCGACGACGTATGTATGACATTTGAAATAGTCTTCACCACATTATACCGAATATCAGTGTATCCTTCAAAGTCACAAAGGAACCAGAACAATTGAAAATACCAAGAAATATTTAGCAGTAACTTAAAACAAGCACTGGCGTTGCCAATAGGTTTCGCATTTGGAAAGTTGGAGCTATTGGTTTTGTAAATGACATTTTATATTTATATATTGTTATTGACAATGCCAATAACGATATATAAATATAAAATGTCATTTACAAAACCAATAGCTCCAACTTTCCAAATGTGAAACCTATTGGCAACGCCAGTGCTTGTTCTTTTTGCTCCTCCTTTTGTCCCTGCTTGTCCTCGTGCAGGGTCTGAGAGAGCCCTAGGACACCCCCAGCAATAAAACCCTATGTCAAAACGTCCAGATTTCGGGAACTGGACTCCAGAGCACCAGAACGCTTGCGAAAGAATAAAGATAGAGGGTCTGCCCTTCAACCGAGTTCTAAAGTTTTCCAGCCCATGCAGGAGTAGCTCATTCAGTGCTTGGCATACAGGCAAGTAGTCCTGATTTTAGAAAGGGGCAAACTGTACTGCAATTCCCGGAATGCAAAGTAAAACCTTTGCATGGGAGAGCTTTCATTCACAGACATGGGAAAACAGATAGCTCTGCTCAAGAGCTGCGGAAGACTGGTGAGGCTAGGAGCAAGTAGCCTCTCCATTCACAAACAAGCCACCGTTGCTGAACTTGCCCACCCTAAAAGTAATTTAACCAGATGATTGGGGTGAATAAATGACCATGTCATCAGAACATCACTTTCCTATTCCTGGGCTTTGCTTTTTTTATATCATTGATATCAGGTATATTCGTCAATTTCCCCAATTAAAATGAGCCAAGGCTACACTGATAAGTTAAAACAAGCAAAGGCAATAGGTCTCGCTTATGCGAGAGCTAATCCCTATGTATTCATTGTTTTAGTCATTTTGCACTGCAGCATGTCTGAAGTAAAAAAAAAAAACATTTATGACACCAGCGCTGATTATCCTACCGCTTTTCTTTTACTTTCATTGACTACAATAACACTTAAAAAAAACAACTTTCATTGCATAAGAGCACAGGTGAAACACATTAAAGCGAACTTCAATTCGTAAGTCCTTTGTATGGTTGCAAAGCAATGATTGCAAAAATATTAACGAAAGGGTCAACTGACCGCTCGAGCAGATCTATCGATACAATCTGCACACAAATATAACCTGGAATCAAAGTAATGTGGATAAATTACCTATCCAGGCGTGCGAATTCGACTTTCATGTGCACGACCAGAACAAACAACACCGGCTCCCTTCTAAAAGACAGGACTGCACTGCTCTGCAGCCCGTTTCAAACACTGATTAAACCCACTTGTTCAGGTGCGTGGAGGCGGGGTTACCGCTCTCAGCGGTCGGGTCACTTGCTACAGAGGCAGGTTATTTTAGCTTCCTAGAAAGAACTGATGACCCACTGCACGGGGATAGAGATGTTTACTGCTTAATCAACACTTCAAAGAAAAGCACCGAAGTAAGAGGACAGCAGGCTGCATAGATATCAAAACCCTCATGTGCCTCCGTTCCCTTTAAATTGCATCCTGGTACCTGTAGTCCTCTATTGAAATAATTAGCAACTCAAGACTGAAACTAGCCGAATATGAGCTACTACCGACCGACACATGACTCTGAGCGCCTATCTGAGAAATTAGAAGTCAAAAGTATTGTCAGCAAAATGCATTAAAGGGAAGGAAAATAAGTTACTAAAGTAAACTGCATTTATTGGTTCGGTTTTGCCAAAACAACACGGAGTTCAGTGGGCGGGGAGGCCAAAGGAAAATGAAGTATCAGGTAAAGTTCCGAATCCCTCACACTAGCATCAGTGTTCCCTGCTCCTAGCGTTTATGGGAGAGAGAGGCAGACCGTGTTGCCGTACTTCCCTAATGAAAGCCAAGAAAAGTGTATCTGGCGTAACCAATGAGGGGGGTCGTTTTAGCCAGGCACAGTCCCTACAGAAGAAGGGCGTGGGCTGGGGTGAGACTCAAGCTCAGCAAAATTATTAAACACAAAAACCTGGAACTTTGCAAACTTCAAAGAGCACAAAAACAAGTCAGGTCCCGGGCCGTGCTGTCATTGGCTGACGTCACGGGGGTGTCCCGGGCCGGCAGCCAATCACAGCGCGGCCCGGGAATGACGTCACGGGGGTGTCCCGGGCCGGCAGCCAATCGCAGCGCGGCCCGGGACAAATGGGCGGGGCTTAAAAAAAGCACCAGGAACGCCCCCGAATCGCGTTTTCGAGAGAAAGCGCGATTGACAGCCTCTGTCTCCCAATGGCTAGTCTCCATTTATGGAGCTAACCAATTGGAAACAGAGGCTGTCCTAACCTCACTATTAATAACAACAGATTTCGATCTGGGAGGGGCTTCGCCCCTCGCCAGGTTACGAAACCTAAAAATTGATAGACCTTCTCAGTGTGCTGTAGAAGCTTAAGTAGTTGCACATACAGTTTTTCTAACCATAATAATTATATTAGCAAACTAATAACGAGTATGGATTCTGATTAATCATTGCCAGAAAGAATTAGATTGTGTGTTGAAAAAATACAAAAACAGGAGCATAACGCGTGAATGAGAAATAGGGAACCAGTTGAAGTGGGAATCCTGTCTCTGGAGAATTTCCTTTTTAACATTCACACATGCTTATAGATGGAAACAAGTACAGTACAAGGGAAAATCAACAGGGTTTCAAGCTTTTAATGGTGTACATTAATGAAAAACAGCTTTGAAGCAACTAACAAACTAGGTTCTTATTCATCATTCCTATATCCCTATTGACTGTATCTTTTCATCTCCTCTATATGACAGATTTCCTAACTCCTCCCTTGAACCAGTAAGTTCATTGGATTGCTGGTGTTCTGCAGTCAGCTCCTGCGCAGAACAGTAAGCATGTACTAGAAAACATATATATGTGTGTGTGTGTCTGTATATATATGTAGGGGGTGGAGCTCTCCGACCAATGAGGGAGCCGGAGGAGACTAATAAAGGTGGAGTTGGAATGACGCTACGTGTGTGGAGGCATCTGACGAGGCAAAGGGTCGCCGAAATGCATAATGCCCAAGTGTCCATATTAAAGGCTCCTCACAGGATTCCTCCATGTGGCCTCTTACTTCCTGGCATCAGGGGGTGTTTTTTGGATATTTTACACGCAAGCCAGTAGCGTGTCAAAGAGGCCCCGTTCCGCTTTGAGGCCGGAGCATTGCTGGCAAAGCTGTTGACTCGACCAAGGTATTGGTAGCTCCGGCCCGCCTCTGACTGCAGAAGCTGGGACAGGGCTGTTGCCAGGGGGCAGCTCAACACTGTGCGAGGAGCCGGGAATCATTGTATCCCAACTCGCGGCCCGCCCGGTGTACGCAGGAGGGGCTGGAACATCAGTGGGGGCCTGAGGGAGCCAGAGGACACGATTCCCACACAGGGCCAGCCAACGTTACATAAATCAGGGCACCCACATTTAAAACGCTGGGGACCATGGGGGTAGCCTCAAGGCTCCCACAGTTCCTTCCTGCTCCTCTCCTCCTGTGGGAGCTGGCATTGCTTTCAGATCCAGGGAGTTGCTAACATGCAGCTCCCTGGATCCCAAAACAATGTGTCTGTTTCCCTGCTCACTTCACAGAGGGCAGGGAAACAAACATGTTCTCTGCGTTCAGCAAGCAAGAGCATGTTGTGCTCTTGCTTGCTGAAAGCAGAGCACTTGTTTGCTATGGTTTGGTGGGAGCGGTGCTCTCGCCAAGCCATAGCAATCTGAAACCTTCCAGGAGTGGGCACTCTGTGACACTGCTGGAGCCGATGCTGGGGAGTGGCGGTCCTCAGGGCCATGTAGGGCTCCTTTGATAAGTAATCCCCCGGGAGGTGATGGTCCCGTGTGGGGGGCCACAGACCCCCACGCATTATAACTTATTTTAGCCACACTGTGGTGGCAGTCCCGGAGGCTGTGGATTGTTTTTTAAAATTAATTAATATTTGTGCCCCGGGGAGCAGGTGGTCCCTGTGGCAGAGGGAGGGACAAGCCGCTCCCCGTATTTGTATACAACAATGCCCCGGGGAGGTGGAGGTCACCAGGGTAGCGGTACAGCCGTGCAGCTTCCCCACATATTCTAACTGCTCTGGGAAAGTGGAGGTCCCCCGGCTGCAGGGAAGACACAGAACATATCCTGCATTTTAAAAAATGAATTCATGTATGAGTCACGGAGAGGTGGCGGTCCGCGGGGCTTAACAAAAGCCTAGGAGGGGGCCCATAAGTCCCTCTTCTTCATTAACTTCATGCCCCCAGGATTTGGGCCTAATGGGGGCTTTAGCAAAAAGACACACAGGAGCACATGCGTCGTTTTTTCGGTTTTTTAAAAATTGCTGCTGATTCGTGGATTCACCCGTGAATCCGTGGCAAAAAAAAAGCTTTCAAACCATGTCGGGATCCCTTTTGGACCCCCTCCAAAACTGGGGGGGTCAGGGTATTCCTATCCTGCCCCCTTTTCTTTATACATTTTTTTCCTGGGACTCTAGTCCGAGTCCCTGTCGTGCAGTTCCTAGGAGTCCCCGAGTACCTACACATTTTGGATGCCCTAAACTGAGGGCTTGGTGTCCCAACCACTTCCGGACACCCCTACAGGATATGTCAGCTGTTAGACCAGTTAGCTCTACAGTGGCACTACCACCCCTCTGTATTCTACAGTGGTGATGGTAGTCTCTGGCTGCCACTGAACATGACAACCCTGAATCCTCAGGTATCGTGGATAACAGTACAGTACTTTTCGCTCACACACTCGTGCCTGCTTACTCTCAGAAATACACAGGATGGCGATTAAGAAGTTTCAATAAGTATTTATTAGTCCCGCAACAGCCTTGTATAAAACATATGTGCTGCGACAATTAGGAGACAGAAACATATGAAAGAGATTGCTAGTATCAATATCGTAAATAGTAGATACAATTCGACAATAGTGCTAATAAGATGAGCTGAAACAGTTGAGATAAAAACAGTACCACTTGCATATTCCTAAAATGCAAAGGATCCCATCTCTGCGTCGAGGTTGACAGCCCACAAGGGATGTCATACCACTGTGTGTCGAAGATTCGCCATGCCGGACCATAGGCTCAGCTTGGAAGAAATTCTCCTCTAATTTGGAGGGGGTGTGAGCGTCTTTTATACTAAAGTGGACACTCAAGTGTTTTTTCTATAATCAATATGTTTTGAAAACAACCATGGATGTTTTGGAAACAATCATAAATGTTTTGAAAACAATCACCGATTCTTTTCTAAACCCGTGGGATCATGCACAGCTGACTGTTGGCCAAGGATGAAAAAAAAGTGGTGATCATTATACAGAATAAATCTGCAGTGCTTGAGGACATGTTTATGTTTGTCAGGCACAGGGTTTCAGTTAGAAGACTAAGAGCCTGGTGTTGAAGAGACAGGAGCAGGCTATTAGGTAAAAGGTCACCTGTTTAGAATCGTTATAGTCATATGGATGGGATAATGTATGTAGAATGGGATATACATCGATGAGACCATCCTAAAAGACATGACACCCACTCCTCATCAAAAGGTCAACAAAGTCATCTAGGTAATTGTAAAGCTACTGTTATTAAAAAAGGAATAACAATCACTTATAATAAAACATGCTAAAAAGCATTTTTAAAAGCCTGAAAAAATGGCCGTAAAAGAAAATAATTTTTCCCCTAAAGAAGCGTTCAAATGGTCCTCTAAACGTGTACGTATTGTGATTATTGCACTGAGCACCTTGAGAGCCACAAAGCTCAGTGAGAGCCGAGAAGAGAGAACAAATAAAATAAAGTTACATTCAACCTTCAATTTGGTAAATGTTTAGAAAGTTGCCAAACAGTTCCCCGTGCAGGAGAGGCCAAATTGTTTGTGAATCCTGTGCTGAAGACTGAACATCGATGAACATTGTATCCGCAGGTGGCATCCCCTCAAGAACTTCCAGTATCAAATCCAATGAGCTAAGATGGACATCACTTGCTCCCACAGCAGCTCCCGGGGACATACGCAATTGACACTTTACATTCTGACCAGGGTCCTACCTTAAGCTCTCAGGCTTACAAGGAAGCCATGGAAGGTATGGGCGTGACCTTGCAGTACTCCTCCCCCTACCATCCCAAAGGTAATTCGGTGGTGGAGAGGGAAAACCGGACCTAAAGCAATCCTTAAAAGCAAGGGTATTTGGTGTGGGCTGTAGTTAGGTCAATCACCTATATGAGGTCAGGAAGGCACTGAATAATATGTCATGAAAATCTTTGGGAGGATGTACCACCTATGAGATCCTGTTTGGGACAAGAATGTGTGTACCTGACCTTGATTGTGCCAACACAGTGGCGGAAGTAAAACCATTTGAATTGAATGATCGATTGGCTGTTTTACAGGAACTCAATGAATTCTGGGCATTACAAAGCACTGTCCAAGTAAAATGCACCGCCACTGGGAAAGTGAAACCAGTTCCGGCAAGACCTGTCTAGGTTCCAAAAGTTGGATAACCTGGTCAGAAAAAAAATTGTGGACAATAAGGAGTTTGGGCCATCCTAAAGAACACCTGTACCTGTCCTGCAGTTCAAGGAACAAGAACAGTACTTCTTCCGCCTCTTGCCGGCCAAAAAGAAAAAAGATTTGTCTCCATTGATCTGATGAAACCACACTATGTGGCCGACTCTCAACAGCAACCTCGTGGAGCCCTGAGTAGCCATAGATCTTCTCTCGCTACTATACAGGCGATTCAGATGGAAAGACTAATAAGTGTTCCAGCCTTATTGAAAGCCTTGAGAAGCAGGGTGAATTTTTAGCAGGCCCCATTGGTTGGTGCTCTCCATTTGCAGGGTCTGAAAGTCGTTCCATATCTAGACAACTAGCTCTTGGTGGTCGATTTGGTGCAGGAAGCCTTGGTTGGATTGGATCTGATGATGAAAATCAAGTTACTTACATTTGGCCCAAAGGGAAACTGTTTATGAAAATCAGAAAGCCTTTTACTCATTTGTAATGTGAGCCGTATTCACAAGGAATTATAGACCACAAGCAGGCACTTGCACCCATTGAGGGAAGCTCAGAATCAAATATTAAAGTTTCGCACGACACAAGGATGAATAGCATTGCAGCAGTGTGACTGTGACTCGATTAAGACAATTTGCCATGAAAGACTTACAAGAGACATTCAGTTGCCATCACCTTTGGGACCAAATATAATAATTAGTGGCCCATTCAAAATTACCAAAAACAAACATCAGTATGAGACGACCAGCGATGGCAAGCTACTACCATACACAGTTCCCCCTTGGGCCCCCCTGTAAGTAACTTGACTTCCATCACTTTAGTGATGCACACTTTTGTGGTGTGGGGTGTGTAGTGGTTTCGCCAGGTAGGCTTATCAATATGCCCTGAGCTACATGATGGCCCTTATTCCAAGGCCCCAATATTAAGTATCTTTCTGTGTTCCTTTCACCAGGTGTCCCACATATGACATGGTGCTGATGAGACCCCATATCCTATAGGGGGTTGAAATGTCATTGACAATCTCAAATAAACTGCATATACCAACCCTTTAACTGGAATGGTTGTTTTGAAACACTGTGGGGCCGATTACGATGTTGGTCTGAAAGCCTCTGACCATCTGTCAGAGCTTGACGCCCGACCTCCTAGGTTTCAGACCGACCACCGTTTCAGGATGATGGCAGTCGGAGTGAAACCTACGCAGGGATTCTGATGCACTTTCGACAGGTTGGAAGCCACCATAATCCCCTAATAAAGGCTGAACCAGGCTCGGCTCCCCCGTCGGGATTATGATGGCTCTTTTTAACAGGCGTTTCATGTCGGCCGTTCCAACATGGAATTGCTGTCAGAAAGTGTATTTGGGGTCCCCTAGCAAGTCCCCCTTCCCCTCTGGAAACCGGTATGGTGCCCGGGAGGCACCTACGGTGCCGCCCTAAACTTCCCTGCACTGTGTTGCAGGCACCGCATGGTCGCATCCAAATCCAGCATTTGGAACCGCTGACCTATGGTCGGTCGGTGCCAGACTGCAATGGTGTGTAAGTCAAATTGAGGACCCCAGCATGCCATCATCCATGAGATGGCTGCAATTCCTAATCCGTCGCAAACTGTGACTGTTAGACCTGAAATCTTTTGGCGTGATTACCCCTATCTTTTTGCCTCGGCCTCCTGTATTTTTGATGCTGTGCTGGATTCGTTTTTGCTGGTTTAGATGCTTTGGACGCTCTGCCACTGCTGATCAGTGCCAGAGTGTAAGTGCTCCCTATGTAAATTGTTATCATGATTGGATATCCATGTTTGGCATATTTGTATCACCACGAAGTCCCTAGTAAAGTGCACAGGGTGTGCCAGGGCCGGTGATGACGAATGCTACTAGTGGGCCTGCAGCACTGATTGTGCCACCCACAGGAGTAGCCCTAAAATGGTGTCTCGGGCCTGCCACTGCAGCGCCTACGGGCAGTTTAGAACTGCCATGTCCTCCTGGTCGGCGTCCCCGCTGACCAGGCCGAACCCTTCCCTTTTCGTGCACATCAGTCACCCCTATGGAAGGCCCAAGGTACCCCCCTGGGCAGGGTGCCGTGTATGTGAAAGGTAGAGCATGTACTAGTGCAGGTGACATGCTCTGGTAGTGAATTACAGCCATTTTCGTTTTCACTATTGTAAGGCTATCTTGCTCCATAGGTTAACATGGGGGATGCCGGCTACCGTGGTTACGGCATTTCTTCCCATAGGAGGAAGATGGGACATAAGTATTTAGTATCCCTGAACTCAGAATTTAATAACGCATCTTTTAGGAAAGGTGGTTTTTAGATCCTGTGTTTGAGGACCGCACTTTTAGAAAGTTGCTGTTCTCTTGTCTGACCCTTCCGCGTGCCTGGAAAGGTTTGTGTATTGACTGTCTGGTTTGTGAGTGACAGGGGCTGGGGAATCCCCCCAGAGGCTGGATGAGTCAGCACTAGGCTGAGTGGAGCGATTGCTACCTGAGCGGTGGGAGGAGTTAGCACCTGGGCTGAATAGGGCTGTGCCTGCCTACCACAATGCTGGCTCCACCTCCTGCTGGGCGGCGGAGGACTCTGCCCCTCACTCTGAAAGGAAGATGCAGCCAGCACGTCAAGGTGCTCAGGATCCACCCAGAACTGGTTCAGACCGGGCTCAGGGCCCACATGCACTGAGAGAACAAAGACTTTAGGGGTATAAGTACAGGACCCCTGACAACAGAAAATTAGATCATCCTGGAAATCAAGAAGGAACCTCTGCCAAGGAGAAAGCTGTCGTGAGGAAGGAAGACTGTCCTGCTGTTGCTCTGCTGGACTGACCTGCTGTTGCTTTGCTACCAAGGAGAGGGGAAGGACTTTGCTGTGAGCTGTGTCCCCTGTCTTGTAAGGAATCTCCAAGGGCCTGAGAAGAGCTGGCTCCCTGTTTCCGAAGTCCCAGGAACAAAAGGACTTCACCCCCCAGTCTCCCCGAACTCTGCTGAGAGAGTTCTGTCCTTCGTAGAGTGCTTGATCCAGTTGTGGGGCCTCTAGAAGTTGAACCTGAGCTGGGAAGCTTGAGACTAAGCTGAGAAACTTGTGAAGCTGAAAAGTGTCGCATCGCTCGCTGGCGGAGCGCAACCCCGACAGTGCGAGAAGTTTCCCGCCGCTACGAGGGTCGAGATCGGCGCAGCACCTGACATCGCTGCCGAGACCGTCGCACCCTTCGGTTGCGAGACGCACCAGGCCGGTGCAGGGGAATCGAACATCGCTGCGAGTGTCGTCGCAGAGCCTGTCGCTGGGTGAGATCACCGCACCGCTCGCTTGCGGACCGCATCACGTCGCTGCGAACATCGTCGCAGAAAACATCACATCGAGGAGCTGCGAGAGAGAGGGTCACCGCTGGACTGCGCATCGTCGCCCCGGAGATCATCGCAGCCCCTACGAGATCATCGCATCGTGCCTTTGCGAGAACAGACTTCCCACGGAACCTACGCACCGGAATCTACGCAAGCTGCCTTCCTCCCCTTACAGACCGGATTCGTCGCCGCACGCCCGCTGCTGCAGCGGGGCTGTCGCATCGCCTTCCCAGGGTCTCAGGAGTAGCGCATCGCTTGTTTCCACCGCACCAGCTTCCTGCTTGTGGAACTTTGTTGCATCTAAAAGGTACTGTGAGTCAACGTGACGCAACTGTGAACTTTTCACGCATCTGTGGATCATTTGATCGTAACTTAAAGAACTTTGATTACAACCTGAAGAACTCATTTGAAACCGTAACCTTGCATTGTGTATGTTGGATTTCTGCCGTTTTTGGTCTTGTGTAGTTTAGAATAAATATCTTTATTTTCCTAAACTGGTGTAGAATCAATTTGTGGTGTTTTCACTGTGTTACTGTGAGTGTTGGTACAAATACTTAACGCATTGCCTCTGATTAGCCTAGACTGCTCAGGCCAAGCTACCTTGAGGGCGAGCAGGGGTTATCTGAGAGGGTTATCTCCTTGTCCTGACTAGAAGCAAGGGTCCCTATTTGGACAGTGGTACCTACCTCTGCCAACTAGAGACCCCCAGTTCTAACAGTGACCAACCTCATTAATATTCATGAGGTTGGTTGATTTGCAACCCACTAGGAATCCGTATTTAAAACCTGCACGTTATTGCACATTAGGAAATTGCAACCCTACATTTTGTACACATGACCTTCAAAAAAAGGGCAAATGCATCTATCTTCGTTCGAGTCTTCCCTTTGAATGCTCTTATGAACTATGGAGACATTATTTCTGGTAGGAACAGAAATGAACCTCTGCATGGACTTTGAAATTCAAACGTATTTCACATATAAAATACATGCAAAATCAATTGTGCAATGGGCAAGTGTGGAGATTAATGGTCACATGTATGACTGACGCATTTTGTGACTTCCTAATTGCGACTTTTGCAACTCTCAATTAGGAAGTCGCAAAATGTGATGTACTAATGTGTCTCATACACATTTTTGCGATTCCCAATGGGGAACCAATAGACCGACCTGATCAATATTCACGTGGTAGGTCGCAATTTGTGACCAATTGGGAATCGCTAAAAGCACAGGGATGGTCTGTGTTTACTTTTAAATAACACAACTGGTGTTTTTTCAAAATGCAGCCGGTTTTCCTTAAAGGAAAATGGGATGTATTTTAAAAAGAAAAAAAAACTCTTCTGTTTTATTTTTTAAGAGTAGGCAGTGGTCTGCTCTTGAAAAACTTTTCCGGTGCTAATTACAAAGGGGAAGGGGTCCCCTAAGAACCCCTTCCTGTTTGCGACTGGCTTACTACCTACTTAAAGTAGGCGATAAACTGTGATTGTTTTGCGACTGCATTCCGGTCGCAAAACAATCATACATCCTCTGCGATTTGCTATTAGGAAGGGATGCCCTTGGCATGCCCTTTCCTAATACCGACTCGACAACCCTATTTTGCGAGTCGGTAGTAGGTTACCGACTCACAAAATAGGGATAGGCATTTTCGCAGCCGCAAATGGCCCGATTCTCCCTTAGCGACCGCTAACAACGTTCGTACTCGTGATCCTTACAGTTTTTGCCAAGCAATGTGCATTCCTCTACAGAGCTGTTAGCTTGTTTTTACAGCTGATTTAAGATACCGCGCTTTCTTTGTAAACAAATTATTCTGAAAGATAATTTAAGAGAGTTCGATTCCTTTCTTTACATTTGCTTAGAAGACCCACCACATTCAGCTTTCAAAAAAAGCAGATTACTTATGAACGAAACTCTTCTCCCACATCTTTCAAGCAATCATTAAATCCTTCCACAATATTGATGCCCCCTAAGAGCTGCCTTTCTCCTACAGTTCTGAAGTGCTTTTTTTTGCATCGTTCTTTCGTTTAGTATTTTAAACTTGCGGAGCATCTGTTTTGGCTGATTCAGGGCTTTCCTTTCTTTAATGAACAGGAATCAGTCAGTGGAGGTTGGCCATTCATTGTGGCGAGGGGGGGAGGTAATTAGCTGGAGAGAGATCACCGACTTGGCCCCGGGACACTCCCCCTTTCTTTACTTTTGTGCACGAGGCTCTTTCATGCCATGCCAGTGCCTCCTCATCTACAATGTCATTCAAGCAGAATTCATCTCTGCTTCAGCTCAGTCGCTGTGGAGCCTCAGCATATGCCTTCCACTTCCCACGAGGCCATCCACTGACTTTATTCTTCAAAAAAGTGCCCATAAAGTGCAGGGAACTCGAAGTGGAGAGGCGGGTGGCAGATGGAAGCGCAAACTCACATTTTAATCTGCTGCGCCCGGCATCATGTGGAATGAGCAAAGAAGGGGCGGGGGTGTGTGTAACCTTTAGGGACCTGAGCTGGATTCCGACTTACCGCGAGAAGTGATGTGAGAGCGCCGAGATTTCAATCAGCTGCGACGCAAATAGGCTGCTAAAAGCAGGAGAACCCTGGCGCCTATGACCGGGTGAGTCTGAAAATCTCACCGCCTGATGAATATTAAAGAATTCATTTTGGTCATACTGTCCTAAATTAGGATATGCTTCATGTGAATTGGAATGCAGGAAAGGGAAGAAATTCGAATTTGGTGCATCCTTTTGTGATACGACTGAGTGTTAAATTAGCAATTTTAAAATCCGTTGTAAAAACATTTTTTATCACGTGTATGGTTATGAGCCATATCAAGAAGTTGTTTATCTTTGCTAACGTTTACTATTAAATCCCAGAATGTGACACCTTGAATGCCGTGGATGAAATTGTTTTTTTTAATTTTGTAAGTGAGGATTAGTGTTAATGACTAGGCAGATTCAATTATTTTACGTGCAGCCAGCAATATTTTTATATTCAAAGTCTAACATATCTACCAGGGTCATTGGTTAGGCCCACGGCTGCGAGGAAAGGAGATTGGGTTATGAGACCATAGAATATTTTTCTAAACTTTGATCCAGAAGTAACTGGACTGTTGATTTTTATCATTCTTTGTTTCATGTAAAATACTGTGTTGAGCATTTGTAATTTAATGTGTATGTCGTCCCTGCACATACTGTGCCATCTCTGCAGTATTTTATAAACTAATAATGTAAATATTCAAACCTATCAGAATTTGCAAACATGCTTTTTTCAGTCATCCTGACATTTTCACTGTTGATGAAACTAAATCTGTAAAAATGCATTTAGCTCAATGTTTGGATTAGTTGTTCTTTACATCCTTTCTGTCACTCACTCAAATCTTCCATAATCTACCTATGCACAGCCATGTTTAGCGGTGCACGGCAGATGAACTACATTCCTCTGGCACCAGATGCCTAAAAATACCTCCTCTTGACCTGATGCCCAGGGCCAGAGGAGATTCCAATCATTACCTTTTTGCCTACACCTGAATATTTATTCTGTCTTTTTGGGGCAGACTGGCCTTATATCTACATGTCGAATTTTCCAGAGGAAAGGCATTTTTTGCTTTCTTAATAACTTTAGCTCCAGTCAACGAATCGGCATTAAACGTTCCCAAAAAATGGGTTGGCATGAAGAGAGTGAACTTTAGAGATATCTGCACCATTAATTTGTGAGGGATCTGTGGCCCTGGATCTGGCCCTGTATCTGCAGAGCTCCTTGGTTCCAAAATTACAAAATAATACTTGGACCTCATTACCCAGGGGGAGCTTTTCCCCCAGCTGACATTTCAATAGCATGCTTCCAAAGATGGACCAGTGCAAGGTTCGCTGATTGAACCAGAACCATGGTACCGGATCCAGAGCTGCAATTCTGGCGATGGTCTTTACATTTTGCATGCGTCTACAACACCAAATAATGAAGCTGGCTCTAGGACTGCAGTACCTATTTTGAAACCGTGTATCCAAAAAAATTTAAAAGATGGCCACCGCAGGATGCTTGCAGGGCCTGGCCAGAAGCCAACAGCCTTACACAGCTGACACTGGCCACCCATGGAGGTCAGGAGACAATCTTTGGCCAATGTCCTGCCCTGGAGACAATGTTTCTGCACGTCCAAATGCTGTGAGCAGTGGGGTTTGGCTGCCTGCAGTATGATGGATGCAGGGCAACGTTGAAAACCAGGCCCTGTGACCAGTTACTGCTATGGGATGGTCAGAGGGCCTGGCCACTGTGCACAACTGAAGACCATGTGCAGCGAGGGTTGGCTGCTTGCACAGGGTTGGGCCCAAGGAACTCTTGGATATTGTAAATGCTAAAAAAGACACACAAAAATAGGCCAATTCCTGCTGTGCATGGTTGAACGTGTGCACAGAAGGGTGTTCACCACCTGCACTGTGATGTGAGCTGGGTCTGGCTGGAGGCTAGGCCCTGTGAAGAAATGTGCTGGCTGCCTGCTGAGGGATGGCCAACCGGCTCTGTGCATGGACAAAGGTGTGCACAGTGTGGGTCCACTCCCATTGAAGGGATAGGTGAAGAGCCTTGTCTCAGCTAGGCCCAGTGACCAACCCCTGCTTCTCATGGCTGAAGGACTTGTGGACTGGGCGTTGGCCTCCCATGGTCGTTTGGCCGCAGCACCTGGTCAGGGGCGAAGCCCTGCAGCCAACTCTTATCTGCACATCCAACCAAGGGCCATGCACAGTGAGACATGACTGGAAGCCAGGCTTTATGACTAAACCCAACTGTGGGATGGGCATTGGGCCTCGCCAGAGGCGAGGCCTTTCAGACATTTACCACTGTTCTTGACATTTTCAAATGTTCATGTTAAAATCGGACTTCACCATTAGAGGATTTTTTATTAAGATTTTTTAGAAAACAAACATGAAATGCTTACCTATTCCAAATCAAACGTTTGCACTTAATTAAATGGAATAAGGCAACCCAATGTTATCATATGTGTGAGGTAGGCCTTGCAGTAGTGAAAAAACAATTTAAGAGATTTTCACTACCAGAAAATGTAAAACTTAAAAGTACATGTCCAACTTTTTAACCCCTTACATGCTGCTGACGGAACGGTTCCGTCATGCACTACGGGTGAGCTGTGCGGATGACGGAACCGTTCCGTCATGACTCCGCCCGCGCAAGGCGGAGTCAGCATGGGCGGGGAAAACCGCCCGCACGGAAGGGGTTAAATGTACTGCACATTGTACTCTGGGCTGTTTAGGGCCTACCATAGGCATGATGTATATATATTAGAAAGGAAGGTTTTGGCTTGATGACAGGCTTACCTTGCCAGGTCAAAATGGCAATTTAAAACTGCCAAAACAGTCTGCAGTTGTGGATTGAGACATGTTTAAAGGGCTACTTAAGTGGGTGGCACAATAACTGCTGATGGCCCACTATGAGCATTTAATTTACAAGCCCTGGGTAAATGTAGTACCCTTTTAATAGGGACTTACAAGTAAATTAAATGCGCACATTGGGTGCAAACTAAGTTTACCATGCTTAAAGGGGAGATCACAAGCACTGAGCACTGGTTAGCAGTGGTAAAGTGTGCAGAGTTCTAAATGACAACAAAAACCGGTTCAGAAAATAGGAGAGAGAAGGCAAAGTGTTTGGGGATGGCCCTGCAGAAAGGGCCAAGCCCATCACTTGGGGTTCCCAGAATCAAGTGTGGGTGCGCGGACCCAAAGTCGATGATAAGGAAAAAAGCACTCTCCTCCAATGACGTTTCTTCATTTTTTTTAAAGTTGAGCCCAGGAACTGTTCTTAAACCCATATACCTGTTTCAAGACTTAGCAGGCTAGATATTAGAGACATTTTAACTCTTTCAGGCCCACCGGCTCCTTTTGTAACAAAAGTATCACAAAAACTCTGAAAGCATTTCCACCAAACAATGAAAAGCATGCTTTGAGTAAAGTTGCACATGTAAGATATATTTGATGTAAACCCATTCATTGTTTTTTTTTCTGTAGGAGTGAGAAAAATTTCCTTTGGCAGCTAAAATGTGAAAACTAATTTTTGGGACTTAGTACACTTTTTTCTCCTGCACGAAAATTCCAGAGTTTTGCTTGCCAAGCATTAGCTGCCTATGCTAAACAAGTGCCAAATTTTGTGCAGATCAGTCAATAGCCAACACAGTTATGAAGGTATGAAAAAATACCTTTTCAGTGGAAAGTGTGGCTGACCATAAGAACAAAGAGGCTACTGCCGTAGCACGCACACACTCACACAAAACGCACACACATTGACAAATGAGATGTTGTGTGTTCTGCTTCATTCAGAGAGTGCTCTTAGTGGAAGTTAGAGTTGTCATCCAAATTCACTTTGATAACTTTAGTTTGGTCAAAGACCATAAAAGTGCAATAAAATATGTACAAGCACAATAATAAAACATAAATATTCAGAATTAAAAAATTATTAAACTTTGGTTATCAAAGGAATGATAAAGCATAAAAGCAGTAGTCCATTATTTATATGGATAAATACAGTTCTTCTCCGCCACATGCCAAGTAAAAACCGGGAGACGGCAAAAACAATGAGAGGGGCAGTGTCATAAGTTAGCACTCTGCAAGCGTGTACACAGTGTCTGAAGCCCAAATGTTTGCATAATGGGATAATCCAGTCATCCAACTGTCTACACAGCCAACCAATCCAGTTTCTTACAGACTTAATTTTCTTTCTGTCCATCCATATCTCTTTATTTTCTGTCTGTGTGTCTGTGCGACCTGCACAATGTATTGCTAATCCTTTAATTATATTTCACCCAATCTAATATAAAACGTTTGGAAATGAATTAATCTGCTCACCAGGGCTCTTATTACACATAGAGCTCACTTTGCCTGTTTGTGCAATGGTTTAGCTTTCAGTAGGTGCCCCATGTGCAAACAAGTAAAGTGTGCCCTGTTACAGAGAAGGCGCTGCTGTCATGACAGCCGCAAACGCGTGCTGCCCTGGGGCAGTGCATTCAAGTGAAATATGAAATGGCTGTTACTAAGCCACTTTGTGTTTCACTGTGCAAGAGGCAACCCATCTGCACTTTAGAGAGGGTTTTGAGATCCCTTTGCAGTTGAGTGTAGTGTGAGACTGCACCCACCGGCAAAGGGGTGTCTGGGGGAGTCCAAGGGGACGCAGAAGGCTGCCATCAGGGGGCACATTGAATGTGCGCTACCTTTTTGTGGTGCACATTCAGCTTTGGCTGCCCGCGCATGCGCATTTTCGAGAAATGCGCATGCGCTGGCGGCCGCGCATGCGCATTGGTTATCAAGACGGCGGCGTGAACGAGCAGAGGGAGCCCCAGCGGATAAGGTAAGTGCCTTTTATTTATTTTAATTTGCGCATATAGTAAAATTAGCTATGTTCGGGAGGGCGGGAGGGAGGCGGGTGGCAGGGAACTTCGCTACGCCCAAGGAGTGGGCATAGTGTTGCCTGCTATGCCTACTTTGCAAAGGGCGAAGTAGGCAACACTACGCCCACTTTGTGGGCGTAGCGAAGTCCTTCGCCCAGGGTTACTTATTGTTACCAGTTGTCTGTGTATCTCGTGTCTTCATCGTTTTATCCTTCTTTCTGCATCTGTTTTTCTTTCACAGTCCTTTTACCTCTGCTATTTCCAGTAAACCTGATTTGTAAAATAATAGAAGTATATGCAATTATCATTGTAAGATATATCGACATATTATGTGACTCACATGAAAGTGACATGTTGGTGATGCACAGTTCAGGAACTGGATCCGGCTTTGCCTACAAATCAGCTTGCTGATGAGGCTGCAAAAGTTATATTTCCACGGCCTATACAGCATGAATTTATTAGCTCATTGAAATTGATTTTGGATGCCTTTCATTTGCCATTGGGCTCGAGTCAGAAGCAAATGGATGATATGTCACGTTTCGCTCACTCCCAGTTTTCGCGATATCGTTTTTCAGTGGTCAAAGTTGTTCACTGTATTTTAGTAATAAGGCTTACAGTGCGATGTTTGCGGTCCACATTTTCTGCCTCTTGCATTTTGTTAGGAAGCTCAGCAAACCTTCATTATAGTACTTTTATGTCCATCAAAGATATGCAAAAGAAACAGAGATGCACCCACAGGACTGCAATGTTGTACCTTTTTATTTGTTTGGGAGGAATGGCAGAAAACTAATATCTCTGCTGGAGTATTAAAGTGTTCCAATAGTTACCTCTGGGTGGATAATGTGAAGTCAGCAGTATCACTGCTCTGGTCTTTGGTTAAAGTCTCACAAAACTAGATTGTTGTTTGATTGACAACCTTGTCATAGAGTGAATGAAGACTGACAGTGTAATATTGAAAATGCAGCATCTACAGAATTTGAAGTCCAAGTTTTCTCATGACACTGCTTCTTTTGTGAAAAGCAGTTTTTACTTCTATTTTCAAATGAGTCAATAAAACAAAGAGATTTGCCTTAAGTCAATCAGCTAACAAAAAGACCTCCAGAATCTGACAAATGTGTCTGACTTGTTTGCTTTATTAAACCCGCTGCTGCAAATTGCTTAAATTCTTACTTTTGTCAAATTTGCTTCAGTTATGCATCGCACTTCCAACTATCTGTAAACAGGGCTCACATATTAATGTTCACCATGCACTGAATCATAATATTCTGAACCATTGGCATGGAGCTCAATCACAATATGGAGGTGTTATATCACTCTGCAAGTATCTAGCGCTTAGGATATCGACACCCACTATATCATCAAGGTAAGTATTTAGAAATAAGTGTAGAATTACTATCATAACTCACAATATATGTACCTTGATGAAATATATATTATTAAGGTATTTATATGTAGAGGTAATAATTGTTTACCATGCAACAACATCATTGGCAGGACATCGACTTATACTATATCACCAAGGTGGGAATAAATAGATAAAAGTAGATTTGCCATTGTTAACTCTACGTATACATATATACAAAAGGAAGGAATATGTATTCCTACCTTGATGAGATAGTGTTAGTTGATATCCTGAAAATGTTGTTGTTGCATGATAATAAATTGTTACTCAATGTTCTCACATGCATTCATAGACACATGTGCTGGTCCATTCATATTACTCAATTGGAAAAAAAGGTGCCAAACTCAGTGAGTATAGGATGTTCTCATTCTTGCAAAAAAGAAACAAATAAATGTAAAGATTCTTGATATATTTTGAAATGCCCTCTGCTTATGAGTGATAAGATTTCACACTAGAGTAGATTTTGTTTATACTTTTGAAGAACTCATTTGAATTTTTGACTTTCTCACTAATCCCACGAATCACTTCATTGTGTAAACTCAGTAAATTGGTCACATATTGGTTTATTGTTGTCATTAAACCGATTTCTTTTGTTCATAAATAATAATTATCCAGAAACTGATGTTAAGAAGACACACACTTTTGTGTTGTTGGTGTGATTGATAGACCTTAATATGCGACCCCATATGATATGAAGCAGCTCAATTGTATGCTGAAGAAGAAAATTAAACACAACTGAGCCCTGTGACATGCAAAGGGTATCAGTAAAAACAAGTCAAGCACAGAGATATTTCTGATGACACTATGTCTAAGGCTGTACAACATAATATTAATACAAAAATAACTGTATATAGTCAAAAAGCTTACCACTGCCTTCCCTTTTCCTTGAGAGAAGTATTCCTTTTCATGCCAAGAGTATAATCAGCCTCGCTTATCAGGATGATTTCAGTCATTTATAAACAGGGAAACTTAGGTTGAAGTCTAACAAGCGGATTTATGAGGAAGGAGTCTACTGTAGCCTTATAGGCCACCATAACTCGCTATACTGGTCATTAAAGGCCTGCTCCAACATTAAAGGCCTGAGGGAAAGGCGAGGGCCTATAACAAGGAAGCCGAACTTTAATGCCTGTATAGCCCAACTATGGAGGGCTATTAGCCTATTAGAACATTCTGCCACTAGAGGCCAGAATGTTCTAACAAATCGAACAAAGGCCTCACAGTCCTTGAGACCTCTGTTAACAGCAACAGCTGTGAAGGACCAAATTAGAATGTTGGAGCTCCGGGCTTCTACCAACCATTAGACACCCTGAGCCCTCCATTGTTTTCAATAGAGCTCGCAACATTCCAATGACCTGAAGGACAGTGGTCTATTCAAAATAAATGTATTTAACGTTGGCTTCACATTATTTCTTTTGCTGTCCAGTTGGTCTCTGGCTTATGGAAGGCAGCAATGTCTAGATCAACAGCATCTTAGATCTTAGGATCAAAACACTCACAAGATAGGTGGAATAGTAGTCTTGTGCCCACATTGTTCAAGTTGGTTTTCATCCACTGTGCTCCTGTTTCAACTTCAACACTTGGTGGTTCTGGACAAATGTCTTTGCCTTCCTGAGCCACAATTTTTCATACATGGACACAAATTACAAATATACATTATGGAAATAACTAACAATACCCATACTTGTTTCTTGCTCTGTCCCAGCTACAGTTTTTCACAATTCTACTCATCACATCCTTATTTTTATAAGACGGTCTCAAATGTATCTTACGCACCATACTATTCTATGTACTCCATGTCATGTTCCTTGATTATGTGTTCATGCTATATTAACTACCTACAGTCAAATAATATGGACCCAGAGCACGTTTGGTTCAAGGTATCCTACCAGTAATTCTCTAGATAAAATAATGTCAAATAATATAAATATGATAGAAAACAAGGGCTACCCTTAAAGAATGCCCGACTGAAGAAAAAGGGCTGTTCAAGACTTAATGATAGTAAACTTTTGCCAGAGACTGTTTGTGCCATGCATCTCTATTGGGTAAGACAACAGATTTTGGCCTCACTTCTCATTACATAACCAAAGTATTCTACAAAGAGCCATGGCTGCAATGTTATTATCGGTGCTGTTGTTTCATAAACAAGTTGGCTCGAGTCAACAAGGAATGAATCTAGATACTGTCAAATGGCGGGCACAGGCAGTCAAAGCTTTGTGGGGGCAGTGATGTCCGGGTCTCTACTGGGGAACTTGAAGGATGTCATACTTCAGAATCATAGCATCCCTATTCCTTCGTCACTGTGGAATGGACCTGCAATATGGAGGCTGCAGGGGTTTATTTTGCACCCATTGTAATTTCATGGGACCTTGTCACACCCTTTTGCCACTTTTTTATCTTACTCACTGCTATTGTATTGAATCACTGGTAATGGATATATGGTTTTTGAAGGACGTTTTCATATATAAAAGCTCTACATCTTAGAGGGTCTCCCCATTAGCGTTCTATAAACGACATGTGTTACAGGTACTCAGTATTTACAGAGAGTTTGAGGAAAATACATTTCAGAGAATGAAAATGTCAATAGTTTTCCAAATTAATAGCTGGAGCATAAAAAAGAGATTTTTTTTCATTCGATTTTTTATTGGAATATTTACCTTTAAAACGAGCTTCTTGCCTCTTCTTTTGGAAAAAGGAATGTTAATTTACTGTTTTCTTTCATCTGCAGAAATAATTACTTTTCCTTTTTCTCCTCAATGGTCTGTTCTGGTCATTAATTTTTCTGTAAAATTAAGTTTGAAAGGTGAGTTTAATGTTCTGATAGACTGCAGCGCACATTTGGCTGTTAAACTCAACCTACTTAAGGCAGAACTAATGTTTAACACTCACAGCCATTTGAAGTAGTTCACTGCCCAGTTTAATGGCCCTGCCAAGGGCAATGCTCACATTACTTGCCATTTTTGAGGTTTTGTTGTTCCAGCAGCAGGGAGAATTTATGATATTTCTAAAAATGTAGGTTTAGCGCCGGAGCACATCTCACTTTTCCAATAACAGCTGTGTGCTGCAATCTTTCAGAAGTGCTAGGCAGAAGCAGCCGTGCCAACAAATCCTCAATTCTCATGGGAAGGAGACTTGACAGGGCTCGGGTTTTGCGTGTGTGTTTTTTTTTTACTTAGACCGATCAGTTTTCCGTGCTTTAAAGACAGACTATATTATCTATAGACAACTCTGTATGATAAAGTACTGTTGTAGTGCTGTACATACATGAACGTTTTTTATCTTAACATTTTCTTTAGAATAGTAATCTTTTTTTAGCACATTTTTAGAAAATTAGAAAACCAAAAGCTATTCTCGATGGAGCTCTCATTTGCATACAATATGTTGGAAGTCAGTGGTGAAGCATCAGAAATGCTTATGTCAACCATATAGATTTAACTTTGCATTATAGCCAAAGGTCACTGCCTACAACCACTTGCTCTGGAGGGATCCTTGGAGTGCATGCAATGAGAGTTCAACATGCAGTGGTGTTTTTGAGGGGACAACAATAAATACAAGATAAACCACTTCATTCTTAAATACTCTTTTAAGCAGTTTCAGTGACAGAAGAGCGCTGTAGCAAGAACATATAGGTGCCTCCAACCTTTTCTGTACTGAGAGCTACTTATATTCAATGAAACGCATTGAGAGCTACTAATATTATTACTGTTGTATAATTGAATTTTCTTTATATGTATAATAATTCAACCTAAGAAAAACTATCTAATTTAATAAGCTGAGCTGCACACAGGTGAGCTACTCCAAGGTAGCTGGAGAGCTACAGCAGCTCACAAGCTACTGGTTGGAAACCCTAAACCAAAATACGAGTGAAAGCCTCAGAGAAAGAGTACAGAGAATGCTAGTTTTTCAGATGTATTCGGTCTGATCAGACCAGTTTCTCAACTCCCCAATAACATTAAAAGAACTAATGCTGTAGCTAAGGCTGTAACTAGCCGGCTATATGAGGACAAGTGTACAGATGTTCTCGGCAAAGAATAGGGGACCTGCAATCGGGAAGATTGGTGACCGATACCAAGGATCGAAGGAGATTTAAATTCACTGTACTTTTGAAACCGTGGGGAGTGATTGACACTTAGAGAATACTGGATTAGAAGATATTGGATGACTATGAGTACACGGCGTTGGATATTACATATACGGTTATAGATCGTGGAGACTTTCTATGGAGGAGCAGAGGATTTTTGTTGAGACCTTTTAGGACAGCCCTGATTAAGTCATTGTGCCTTACATAGCACGACGAAACACATGTTGGCTGCGGTTTGGATGTCAACATTGGAACAATAAAGATTAACTGGAATACAAGGATTTTGTCGATTGGATCAATACTAGGGACCGGAATGTACTTCCTGCTTTGTGACATTTGAAAGACTGTTTTGGATTTGAGGATACCTTATCTATATGGTTTAGAGGGCTCAGGGAGAACTTTGATGTCTTGCAAACAGGGTTATGCAAGGGATTTCTCTAGTTTAAATGTTAGTGATAGCTCTTCTCCACACATATGTGTCGCAAGGCTATGAAGCACCAGTTCCTGTACTACAGTGTCTTTCTGTGTACTTAGGTTGTAGCATAAGGGAGACCTGGCTGAGACCATTGCGTCTTCCATGGATGATGTTTGTGTTTGTTCGTCGTTCAGTGGATTTTTTTTGACTTGACACCACTAGTCGCCTGCTGGTGTGAGCATTCCTGTGCTGAGGGACTGTTAGCGCCTTCTGCAACCTTTGCTTTACTCTATCATATCTCTGTGTGCTAGTGTTCGGTCTGTGTCTTCGTGTAGAGCTTGTGTTTCTTTTCTGATCTGTGCCCTGTTTGCCATAATTTTTATTAGATTTACGGTGCCCCTTATACTTTTTTAGTTTTTGTTGGTTTTGCCATGCCAGTTCTTTCCCCGACTATAATTAAGGCCACGCGGGAAATCCTGCAAACGTCATCTTTCCCCCAAAGAATTGTACACCTGAAAAGGATGTCTTACTTTGTGCTTTAACATCAGCATGTACATTTTCGACATTTCTCTTAATTCAGACATCTAAGTCCCACGAAGAATCTCGGGCTTACACAAGCATGTTGTATCATTTATAGTTTGTTCCTGTCGTTTTTAGTTTATAAAAGCCGTTTTGCAAAATAATGAGGGGTTCACTGTGGTGCTGCTCATTAGGGACTTCAGTCCCAATCATAAATCGCAGCAGTCCCTCCTTTCTGACAACAGTACAAGGTGTAAGGCGTGTTGGAAGCAAATAACAAATTTACCCACAGACAAAAAACAGTGGATTGTGGTCACCTGGGCGCCGGCCAGTGGTGATAGCAGTCTGCAAAGTTTTAACAACTCGAGTCTTTCCGGCCATGACTCGGGCCGCTGATTAAAACTTTTTAAAGGTAAAATGCCAGACATGAAGTGACGGAGTCTGTGAATCCAGCTCCATTGTGTCTGCAGCCTAGATGCACATGTTTCCATCAACATAGACTTTTATAACTACTGCTTCTTTTATGACACTTCTCAGATCAGAGAAATTGACTTCAGTGAAAACTTGCCCCATTATATTAAAGCAAGACATGCGTAATTGTGAATTTTTATTTGCAAAGAGTACTTGATGAATTATGAAACAGCACACTTGGAAACAGGAAAATAGTGCCATTGCACACCACATAAAGCAATGAACATGGAGGGAGTGAAAATCATAGCCTTTCATGACAGTAGAAAGAATAGTGGAAAGTGGCTACTCGTTAATGGACTAAAAAGCGAGCATGTGCACATGTAGTGACAACAGCACAATGGAGGCAGGGGAGAAAGATGCTCCTTGCCTGCATTGCAGCCCCCGTGCACTACACGTCTCGTTAAAGTATTGAGTGTGGAGTACAAAATTAACCGCATCGCTGCTGCGGTTATTTTTGCGCTGTGCGGCTGTTTTCGAATAACCGCGTTACATGACGAGCTCAGCTCGTCATCCGCACACGTCACCCGTGGCTGATGACGAGCTGAGCTCGTCATCAGCATCAAAGGGGTTAAGTTTCTAACATTAAATTGAGATGGAGGAATTTAATGAAATGCATTAACGTGTATACTACCTGTACATTAAGTGCTGGTAACGTGTGATGTAGGTGAAGGAGTGGGAGCCATCCTACATCAACGGGCCTTGGGTCATCCAAGCCAGTTAACATGACAGCAGCAGGTGAGGCTCCATGCTTTTATTTGCCCAGAACACCGTCCACAGAAAGTGGTCGCCACTCTTTTATGTGCGTCTTGCCCTCCTGAACGCAGGCCCAATTTGTGAATCAAAGCTTTCAGCCAAAAGAAACGCAGCCGCATATGTCAATGGACATTTTGCTGCTTGAAATTGTGCAGCTATATTTAATTGGGCCTGTAATGACTATAAAAAATGGCTTTATGATAATTATTTGGAACTCTTTGTTGTAACAGTGAAGGGATCCATACCCATAGTTCTCTAATCACTGATCACGTGCCACTAGTCTGTCCACTATCACTCAACTAGGGGTGGGCGGAACTCGTGGCGTTTCACTCTGTGGAATTCTGTGGTTACATGAAAATTCTGCGAGATTACGTGGAGTTCCATGAATGGGGGGAATTGGGCATGTTGCGCTCCTCGTTCCGATTTTTTGCGCCAGGAGCTCGTTCCATGCTGAAAAATCCGTGTGAATGAAAAATCAGCGTGAATGGCACCACACGCATCCCAGAGGGCGCTGCCTCTAGAGGTGATTTAGCTGCCGCTCAAGTAGATTTTCTACTCTAGTGGCTGCTTTCTGACCGCAAACAGTCGCAACCACATCTGTTCGGGAAATCTCGCTGGGTGGTCTCCTAGTGACTGAAAATCGCTCTAAGGGATGCCAAATCTCACTCACTAACTTGCCGTTGGAGAGCCACATGCGAGGAAAAACTCTGCCACGTGGTGGTTGGCGGAACTTGACCGGACCTCCATGTTACATGCATAAAACGGAGTGGCCAAAACTCCGCCAAGTCGGCCACAGGAGCGGAATGTATTGGGCATCCCTACACTCAGCCACATTGTCTTTTTAGAATAGTGCTCATTCATCCCAAGTCATGTGACATTAATGATATCGCCCACTCATCGCCAGAGACATCAATATCTATTAATATCCTATTTCTGACATCAGTGGCCAAACCTTTTAATTTCTAAGCTAACATAACACAAATGAAATTAAAACATGATATGATCCCAGACATAAATTGCAGGTAATATTCATATCATGAGTAATTTAATGTGTAATAATGTTTTTGAGTTGAATTCTGTGAACACTGAAATGAATGCATGACGGACAGACAGATGTTTGAGTGTTTTCCATAAACAAAGTAAATAAGCACTTATAAACGTAATCAGTACACAGGAAAGGAGGTTCATGTTAGTTTCTACCCCCCTTTAAATATCTGGAAGAACTACGTCAAAAATAAGCTTTGCTTTGCACAATATGTTCGCTTTGGCTTGGGCGTATTTCAAACATTCCCAACTTCTGCTGTGTTTCCCCGTCTAAATATTTCACGATAAAAGCTCATTTTTCAGCTGTAAAGAAGGCGCTTTCACTGTATTTTAAATACAAAGCTCTACTTCTTTTAAATGGCTTAAGCAGGTGCTGTGGGAAGAGCTGCTTTTATAAGACTCTTCAGATGTTTACAGCAAAACATATTTTCCCAGTGATTGAATTTTTCAAAGTCCTAAAATACCGTGGAGAAATATGTTTCCCACCAGTTTTATGGCTCCCTCGGTGCAGTTGGTCCAAGCTCTGTATCTGCCTGGACACCAGAGCATGATTACTGAAAGATATCTGTTCTTGCCAGTGTACACGACTCTGCAAGCTTTAAGGGGCCGGGCTGCATCGCCAAGGGGATGCCAGCGTCCTAAGAGCGATACTTTTTTAAGGGCACTATTTCATTAAAGTACACCAGAGCAATTTGTTCCTGACTGTTATGCTCCCGTATTTTATAAAGGCTATTTTACATCTATGTAGGAGATTACTGCCGTTATTTTCCCCGCTGCTTGGTTTTAATGGATGGCAGGGGACCTAATATTTATTAAGTCTAAGCAGGGGAGGACATAATACCAGTATTGTCCTTTATAACCTGCTTTATACAGTTGTAAAATAAGCCTTAATAAAATTGGAATAATTACTCTGGGGCATAGGACTCCGTTTCTTTTCTGCTAAAGAGCGCTTCCAAGGGATGGAGTTATGTAGCATCTAATAAACAGGTCTAGGCACCAGCAGGCAACTAGCTCATGAATACAGCTTCAAAGCACTTACACAGTGCTATCGGAATACCTGCTCTGCTAATGTCATTTGATCAAATAAAGGTGGGAGGAAGGTGCTTCTGGATGCATGTGCTGAGGCCACAAGTATTTCCTAGTTATGCATCTTTTGGGATTGCATTGGCGCGCGAAGATGGGAAAACGACTTTGCTGCATTTAAATACATTAATTAGCAGTGCCGCATTATCGTGGAATGTTTTCTGCTTTAAAGATGCCAGCGCGCAAAGTTCTTATTATTCTGACCAGGCTGTCACTTGCACATACCTCGCAGGAGCCAATTGGAGAAGTAATGGAATGGAATATATATTTGATCTGAGAAATGCAAATATTTATGCGCCGACGTCTCGGTCTAATCAAGAGTGATGTCTTGCTGATCGCCTCGTGTCCGGATCTCTCAACTTCCCTTAATAAGAAGCGCCCAAGGTGACATGGCTGGTTATTCAGAAGATGGAGCTGTGTACCAAAATGGCTTCCGCGTATGTGTAGCCAGGCCTAGTTGTTTTGGAAGAAAGACCCGTTTGACACACCCAACAATGTAAACTTGAATGAATCTAAGCAAAATTGGGTGTCGCCTACAAAACGTAACTTGCACGGGTGATTGAAGGAAGTTTCTTTTTCGGGCTGCTATTACTGTTCTAGTGCACTAAGTCCGCTAGCACTTTGCATCTGTCTTTAATGGTGTGGCTAGCGTTGAGATTGGAGCAATGGATTATATTGTAACGTATGTATTGAATGGATTTTGGTCCTATGAAGAATGAACTATATATCACTCACAGATCTAAGAAGGTGCATTGGAGGCATGTGTTCTTGCTTCTACAAATAAGACGGGGAGCCGCTACAGTAGACTCTGAACTCCTGTCAGAGGGGTGCCAGCGTCATAGCATTGCATTTCTTTGGTGGCAGCAGGGTCCCACCAATCACAAATCAGAAGAATCTAGAGGTCTAGTATGTGTTTTGAAAGCACAAGTGAGTTGAGTTGACTTTCATTGTACTCAGTGTAGTCATTTGTACCCACGCGTCCCTTAGCTGCACTCTAACACATTGGAGAGGCTAACATTGCTGCAACCCTAGAGAGGAACCAGATGCAGCACTGAACAGGTGGATTTGCTCATAAAGTGGTCGAGGGCTTTATTTTTCCATTAACATGCATAGGCATTGCAAGGGTGAAATTACCTCAAATGCAAGCAAGGGAATTGTTTTTGTTGTAAAATAAAAAGCACAAATTAGAGTGAAGTTGGCACTTAATTCTACTGGGCACCAGTAGCACCGCACTGTCCTTTGTTACTGTTGTGTTCTTTGTTTGTGTGTACCAGGCAGCTTGTGGTCTTCAACAGACTCCTTACAAGTTATGTAATCTGGTGGGTGTGGCTGGTTATGGTTAGTAAAGTTTGTGACGCTGTGCGTTCAGTGAATGTTTGCATGCTGAAGAATAAAGACGTAAAACCAGAGCTCTGTGTGTGACATGGTCTGTTACATGATCCCAGGCTTGGGAGAATGCTACAACTGGCAATGAGCTAGGAATGCATGGCCCAAGTATACCATACTGCTCTCCCTGAGAGTTTGCTGTGGTCCAGAAAACCACTTGTGAGTGCCACGTGCACCCCAAAGAACAGTCTACAGTTGGCGGATGTGGAGTCAAGCCAAAGCACAACTCCAGTTTTTGTGTTGCCCTCGAAGAAGACAAAGGCCATATGGAACAGCACAGGCCGTAAACCTGCCAGAACGCTGCTGGTAAGGCCAAAAGGAAAGATACTGTGCCCAGCATAACACAGAGCCAGCACCGATATAAAGCAGAAACACTGAATCCAGTGACAACCAGGCATGAAGAAGTGTTAAAGGCAGTGACAGCCAAGTGCAGGAAAGTGCTAAAAGCAAAGACGACCAGGAACAGAGAAACAATAAAGGCACAAACAACCAGATACAACCAGATACAGAAAGTACTGTACTGTGCTCACTGGAGCGATTGGCAAAAGCACCACCGACCTCCCATTGAGACTTGGCTGTGGGCCCGTCTGGTCAAAGTGGCACGTGGCATCAACGGCAGCCCAAGAATAAGCACTGAGGTTGTGCTTGCGAAGCTGTTGGTCCCTGCAGAAGCGTCCACAGAGGCGGCTGGTGGTACTCAGCACAACTAAAAAAGTCTTCAAGCTTTGAAGCTCTCAAATGGCTGCTGAAAAGAGAGCCAAATATGGTGCTGCGGCTTTCCTGAAACCACCACCTCCATTTGTTATCACCAAACTGCAGAATATTGACACCAGATGAACTGCCTGGATCAAAATGTTTAATGACTATATAGATGCTATAGAAGAAGTAGATGACAAAAAGATCATCTTGCAGACGTGAGTAAAAGAAGTGATAAAGAAGATATCATAAGCTGATAAAAGTATCCTACCATCAATTAAAAGAAGACTTTGAAAGCTAAATTCAATCCAATGCTGAATGCCGATTATGAAAGGTACATCTTCAACCGAGCAAGACAGCAATCTGGTGAGACAATGGTTGAGTTTCTTGAGAGACTTGATATGCTCAAAAAGCACTGCAAGTTTAGTGAATTCAACAATAAAAAAACATGCATCTTAGAGTTATTGATGGTTGCTTCTACAATTCATTCTGATGATGCATGCTGCAAGTAATGCTCAGTTTGGAAAAAATGCTCATGGATGCACAAGCGGAGGAACATGCTGATTGGCGGGCTGCTGATATGGAAGTTAGAACAATCCAAAATGAATCACCATTGAGTATGAAAAGAAAGCAGAAACACAAGGCGGAGGCCCACAGAGTGATGTGTCATAAGTAAAAGAAATTGTGTTACCACAGTGGATTCTCCTTTCCACATGAAGATAAATGTGACGCCATCAGACGAGTATGCAAAGGCTGTGGGAAAGAAAACCATTTCATACCTCTTTGTAATGCGAAAGAGAAACTAAGTTTGTCACAGAGAGATGAGAAGATGGATGCCAGAAAGTTCCAGAAGCACTCTAGCTACTCCCATAAGGCCAAACTGCCACATCGACTAAGGCAAATGGAAACGAAACAAAGCTAATTGTTATAAAATGTATCTTCTAAACATTCATTAAAATTATCATCGAGTGACAGTGAGGAAGATGAATCTGCGATGATATCTATCACAGATGGACGTGCATATGTAGGATTGGCCGCTTGCAAAGAGGAACACAAATCTAAAAAGAATCACCACACGAATCAACAAAGTTAATTTGGACATTATCCTACATCATGCTCATGGTCAATGGTTTCCCTAAAGCTTTTATTATAGACAGTGGTGCGTCGCTAAACATCATGCTGGCAGAAAGGTACAAGAAACTATCTTTGATACCATGCCTCACACAGTCAAGAACAAATGTGCACACCTTAGCAGCTTCTATTCCCTTGCAGAGTCAAGGATCTTTTGTAGCGACCACGCGGCACAAGAAAACAATAGTACAAGCACCAATTCATGTCCTCCAAGGTATGTCGTTGAGTGCATACTTCTTATGTTTCAATACTGCTTCTGACATGGGACTGATCTCTTAACTACAACTTCTGAATAGTGAGTCAATTCCCAATATTGTTTATTGGACTTAGGAAACTTAAGACAATGAAGTGCAGCTTCACAATAATGAAGATATTTGCCCTGTGGTGTAGCAACACCGTCAAATTACTTTTCACTTACAGGAAGTCGTTGAGAAAGAACTAGAAACACTGCTAAAGCATGACATCACCGAGCACTCTACTGGACCTACGATGTGGGTTTCATCCATTGCGTTGATGCCAAAAAAGGACAGTGGAGACTCAGTGCGCATTTGTGTTGATATACGAGAGGCCAAAAAAGCAGTCGAAAGAGAAAAAGACATCCAGGTCCAAACATTGCAGACATGATCATGCAGCTGAATGGCTCCAACATTTTCTCCTGCCTTGATTTGACCAAAGGCTACTTACAACTTGAACTGGATGAAAACTGTAGGTACAATACTACTTTTCCAAATCATGTTGACCTGTTCAGATATAAAAGACTCAGTTTTGGTGTGTCGTCAGCTGCAGATATCTTTCAAGATGTCATTCATTGAATAATTCAGTCTGTCACACATGCATTTACAGTGTTGATATATTGGTGTTTGGGGGCTGCACGAAAGGAAAATGCTATAACACTCACATAAGTATGCCATCTGCTTGCTGATTCAGGTCTCACACTAAATGCAGAGAAGTGTGAGTTTCACAAAAACAGACTTAAATTCTTTGTGCATATTTTTTCTGACAAGAGAATGACTACTGACCCTGAATAGGTTTTGTTGATGTTTTTTTTATAGTTTTATATAGCGCAAACTAGACCAGAGACCTCTGGTATCAGAGCCCTATACATGCGCACCAGTTACGTTACAGATGGACACATTCATTTTTGTTAGGCATGGGAGATTAAGTGATTTGCCCAGAATCACAGGATGTTGAGCGTCATCTTCGAAAATACATACCTGTGTCAGTTTTTTACATGAGAACTCATTTCTTGTTAAACAAAGGTGACAACAACACAAAAACATCTTTAACAGCAGCAGCTCATGTTCTGTTGTTCTCATGTGTTCTAAGTTAATTTTTACTGTGAATGGAACATCTAGTGTAAGATTTTGCAACAAAGGGCACGTAATTATGCATTCAATCCAATATTATGCATTAAATCCACTATTATGCCAGGGTGTAATGGCATAATATTGGGACTTTGCACAACAAGTATAATGCAAAATTCACAAAATTAGGTAAAATGCACCAGGCAATTTAAATTTCACCCAGTTCTACCTTATATATATTTAGTGGCATAGTAATTAAAACTCGTTTTCCCTTTATTATTGGTTTCTCAAATTTGGGACGGGTGGACTAAAGGAAGCACGTATTAACAATTGAAGTTTGCCAAACTGAATGCCGTTTTTATCACTTCAACCCGTTTTCACTCCAGGGAGAAGCGAAACAGTTAATACACCAGAGAGGCAAAAGCTTCATGTATTAGATGACCATTAATCTCTCACTGGATTCACTGCATGAAATGTTGCATTGTCGGAAGTGTCCATATCTCTTCAAATTGGGTTAGCTTGGTTTGTTTTGGATGTGGTTATTTACATCCTGGGCTTATGGGCCAGTTTGGTAGCCCATGAAGTATTCATTGCCTTTCTTTAGGACCATCTAGGATACTGCTATAATCTAATTAACACTTATAATGTCGAAGAATTCAAGAAGGATCCCACGTTTAAACAGCTTCTGCCCAGTTTCACTATTGCAAAGTCATGAAACCGTTTGGTGTAAGTGCGCTACATAAATGATTTTGTTAACATAACTTAACATCCATTACCTGCCTTACATATTTAGAGTGGTTCAAAAGGTGTTTCTCTAAACTTCTAGTGATGTGATTACTGAGCAACAAGCATTTTCATTATGCAACACGAATTGTGGATGATATTGTATGCTGTCTCTCGTTCATGGGAACAAGATCTGTGATGGTCGCAAGTAGAATATTGAAAACTGATACTTCAAACCTAGTTGTAATTGGAGTAGCAAAGTTTTTGAGCTGGGCATGGGTTCTTGACAATAAAAAAGGGGGGGCATAGCAGCCATGAATGATCTAAGTCGTGGCCATTGGAAGTATGGGCTGGTGTTGGCAAATATTACAGGATTGGAGAGTCCACACCCTAGTCCTTTTATTCTTAGATATGTATTGAGTCTATTGCTTATTTACATATTTAATTCTTTTTTAGTAATTTTTGTAAATGTACATTTATATGTATTTATTTATTGATCGAATTTAGTATTAGGTTCTAGAATTTTGAACACGGTGTATTTTATCTTGTATGGAATTTGTATTAATTTGTTAGACACTGTCTTTTATGATGAAGAATCTCAATAAAGACTTAATGACAGACTGACTGACTGTATGCTGTCTCCCTACCGAAGGACAGTAAAGACAAGAAGACACACACTAACACTCTGGTGCCAAAGTTAGCTCAGGTTATAAGAATCTGTTCTCGGTCAAGGTTAAAAAAATATGCAACTTGCCCCTCAACAAACTGTGGCTGCATTTTCCTGGCCTACTCTTCCAGATTCACAATTGAGAACAAGAAAACAAGTGACAAGTGCCACCGCTATGCAAACATTTCACAGTAGGTCATCATACTCTAGTGTTGCGAGGAAAGGGGACCTCATGTAGTCAGAATTCCCCCCTTGTAATCCTTAGAAATGCACCAACTTGGATCAGACTGATAGGGCATGTTCATTCCAATACATTGAATTTCATTTCTACCAGTTTGAGGAGTAATTCAGAGAACATGATGTTTTGTGGTGCAGTGGAGAGTGATATTCTTGTTTGGGCTAAACACCTCATGGCTCAGTAGGGAGGTTTCCTATAATCACTGTACTGTGTTTGTGGCTCAATTTAAAAAATATTTGAAATTGCACTTGCAGCGCATTCCCCACACTGTTATACTGCTCTGCTAATAATGCAGCAACCTTTCCTCCCCTTTGTTTCTGTTTAGTTTAAGAGCGGCTGATACCATAGGCTCAAGACCTGGAGATTAAGCTAGTTATATACTTTTTCTTGACGTCTTGCGCATGTTATGTCTTGAATGTTATGTTTGATTGCAACAATGCCTATATCCGCTGAGTAGCAGCCCATCAACCAACAATATGCATGTTTTTTGTTATGAGGGCGTTTACTGTCAAATTACCTTTATGATGGTCAGAATACAACATGGCGGTGAATAGTTCAAGAGAGCTCATATGGGCAGGGCAACTCTCTTACCAACCCTTCCGTTTTAGATTCCCTCCAGCTTGTGAGGGTAAGCAAATTGTGGGTTTCCCTTGGAAAAGGAGGTAAGAGAGTCTTACTGCTTCTTGAGGAAGGCGAAAACTAGATTCAGACTCGAGACGAGGAAGCTGGGAGATGGAGCTGGATAGCGGGGGTCCTGAGCCCTATAGCCCTACAGGGCTAAAGTTCAAAAATTGTTCTTAGTTATGATATCAGATTTATTTCTTGGAATGCAGCAGGTGTATTTACTGATAATAATAAACCGTTATTGTTAAAAGGATTGGAAGTTGATATAGTGTGTATTCAAGATATTTGGAGTGTAATTATTTGGCTAACAGAAGGCTATTTTGTGTTGCCCAGCATTTCCCGTCAATAGGGGTCATGCAAAAGGAGTGACTTGTCGTTTAAGTGATCACTTCTTTGATATAGCCTCAGCACTTGTTGGACGCTGTATTTGTCAATGCTGTGATGTCACTTATCTGCTGTAACTGAGCTGTAAATAAGACTATAATCCTGCTTTTCTTAATTGAAAATGTTGTATGTAGAACACATACAACTTTATTAAAAAATTCAAACAAACAAATGGTCCTCTCTATGAGAAGTGGCAATAGATCCATCGGTATTGACAGAGATATCAGGCCCTTGTCTTGCCACTTCTGAATATCAAGTATGGTTTGACTAGAATGATCTCAGGGTGATGATTAGTGTAGAAACATAACCGCAGTGGATGTACTAACTCATTTAACTAATTGATTAAATTCTAAATGGCTCTACTCTCAATTGAATGAACTTGTGCTCCTTCTGTCATTCTTTCGTAGCAGAGTGTTCATTCATAAAGTGTGATTGATCTAGTGGGTCCCGTAGCATGACCAATCTCTGTGCAACCTTGCCAGACTGCGTCCCGACTCAGGTGGTCATGCTGTAGGCCATCCCATTACCACGGGCTGTCCTAGTGTGTGCTTATCTGTTAGAGTGGAAACCTGCCATTGGTTTGGCTCTTTTGGCTGGTTGTGACGCCAAAGGTCTGCAAATAAGCTTTACTACCTCCTTTAATGTGCCCAGACCCTCTCTATAACCCACTGGACTGGGCTACCCTTCCACAAGCTACTTGCAGGGTGGATGGCGTGCTATTAGTATCTCCAGAGCGACTGTCCGGAGTTCATCACTTTAGCTGTTGGTGTTTAGATAATTGGGAATGGCCTAGAGATTCCTTATTCACTTGAATCAAGGTAAGTTTTCCTTGCCATGAATTACTCATACCCATTTGACACCAGGTGGGAACTGCAGTTCCACGTGAATTAGTGCAGTAATGAACAGCTAGACTATTATTGATGGATTGTATTTTGACATTTTAAAATCAAGATTTCAGCTGGCATGGTAGGAAAAGAATTTCAGCACCAATCGGAAGTGTTATGAATTTTGTTAAAAAATAGTATAGAAAATCTCTTCAAACTTAAGAACACATTCCACACACTAAATACACCTTAAAGATGTTTCCATTCATCTCCTGTATGATTGAAACATTAATGTTTGCATACTTTTCAATATAATTGACTTGCTGCTCCTGTGAAAGTGAATTTGAGAAATCTTTACATGACATTAAGTAGCTACATGAGAAATATTTATAAATCTCCACTGCTCCATTCTGAGGAAAGAAAGTGAATCAGCATCAAAAAGTCAATGTCTGGTCAGAGCAAGGGAGGAAGTTGTGATTCATTTCCGCTCCCCAAACTAAAGAGCACCTAAAAGGTCCTTTTCGCTGTGTTCAATCAGCATAAAATAAATTGCTTTTTATTTCCCGTAAGTGGAAGAGCAAGAAACACAATGAAACCATATAAAAATTGCACGGGGTCTGCTTTTACGGTTTTACTGAATGCTATTTTTGTAGCATTTAGGTCATCCAGGAAAATGGAGCCATAACGACATTATAGTACTTTTATAGCAAGTGTTTTCATGGCTAGTACTAACAATGAAAAATACTGCTATGACATTAAGTAATATATAGTAATTCATATTAAAATTGAATAAAAAGGATGATTTAGAAGAAGATTCAGGAATTACTCAGTGACTCCCCATTCGTTGTCATTGACCCTCTGTCTTCAGATTGTAACTTAGAGAAAGAACTTTTGGACTTTAAATCTAGCAGCTCAACCAGAAGGTTGTGTATATATATACCTCTAAGGACTGGCTAGTTATGAGCAATCCTTCTCTCCCTGGTGAAGGCTATTGATTATCACTTGAAGTAAGGCACACACAAACGAGCTAGAAGGACTGAATGGTAGATAGGATGAAAAAAACTGAAGGGCAGACAAGGAAAAATCTGGATAAAGAACTTTTTAAACCTATCATGTTAGTACTGTGTTAATTTAATATTACCACAATGGTTTTACACTTCAAGCGCCATACTCCACGTGGTTGCATCATCTCCATGAATTATAGGCGTCCATTCATTACTAATGTTGAAATATTAAAAAAAATGTAAAAAAGTTTCTTGTGACATGAAAACAAATAAAGGCATATTCTGTTTGTAAAATGCAATGTTGTGGTTCTGTTTATAGACCATTCTAAAAATTATTCATTAGGTGACTCATTGCACCAGGGGCCATATTATGAAAGTGCCTCTGGGTGCAAGGGGCGTTTGTGCCCGCATTGCACGCCCCCGGGGCACTTTGGTATTACAGAAGGGGCCGCAGACGCTTGTTCAGCCGCTTCTGTAATATCAATACTTCATTTATCTGCATATCCTCAGCTTGGCTTCCATTACTGGGCAGCCATAATAGTTGCTTCTTCTTGCTAACCCCAACTTAAGTCCTTCCTCACAAGGAGAACCAGGCAGCTCAGCTGTGAGGGGAGAATAAACGAAGAGTGTATAACCAGGAGCATAACATATATATCATACGTCATGCATATTCTGATTTAATTAAGAACAGGACTGTCAATGTCAAACATACAGGCGTTATCTGGTCTACTTGCGGTTCATTTTCACACACAAATGCACATGCCAGGCATCGTCCACACTCATGACACCGTCACACACAGCTGACATACCTGCACACCTTCACAGGGAGAAACACATGGTTCTTGCAGACATACGTGCACCTGTATACTCACCGGCATGGTGCCAGATTGTCCTTCTTGCCACTCTGGTATATTCCTAGCAGGCTGCCGGACAAGTGCTGTTTTCTAAGAAGAATGGGTTGCCCTAACAACGCCCGCCACGCTCCTCTACTAGCTGCAGCCCCCCCCCCCCCGGCCCCGCAGCATGAGGCTGATATGACCGCTTTTGCCAAGTTGGTTCTTATCCTGCATTGACCTCCACAGTCCTGTAAGTTATACATATAAAGACATAGAAAAATAGATCATAAGCATAGTGCCTAGCCTCACTGACCTGCCTAAGATGTGAAGATCGAAGCCTCCAAATCTTTTGAAGAGAACACCAATTTCTCGAGGTAACCAGCAACCCTTCTAGATTGTATTGTACAACTTGCAGGAACGGATACAATCCTTCTGTTATTTTAAAGTTCTCAATAATACCATTAGCGGGTGAATGAGAACTGGAACTTTAAGTGGGTATTCTGTGTTTGTGGATCGGGCATATATTTATCTTAACTACAGAGAATTACCTAAATGCATTTGACTTTCAGCTAGGTTGGCTAAGGATTTCTTCTGTGCTTTGTATTCCAGGTCTACACTATGCCTAATAATACTATTGCCTTGTATTATTTTCCTAGGGTACACAACAAATTAGCCATATTGTAGCAGAAATACTTACTATAGAATTGTGAAACAGGGTAGCAATGTTCTTTCTTCTCAAGCACAACATGTCGCTTCATTCATTTTACAATCTATATAACATTTCCAGTAATACAGACAAGTGAAAAACGTCCAAATTAGCTTACGAAAACCTACCACCTACCAATCATCCCACTGAGCATAAGCTGGGCTTCAACCAAACTGCTTGCCCAGCTGTACAATGTGTTGGTTTCACGACCCGTTTCAAACACCTTCCTTCCATTCCTTTAAACTTGTGGGGTTGAGGGGGTGGGGATTGTGTTTTTTAACTGTTTAGCTCTGGCATCGTATTTATCATCAAGACAATGTTTCTAATGTACACCTTTCAATGGAATGCTACAGGAAAGCCTCTGTATTTTCAGTTGAATTGATTCTATCCAGGCATTGTAGCATTCCAAGATAAACATATTGATATGCATATATGTGGTATTTTTCCAGTTCAAACCTAGCCAAAAGGCAGCAAAGTGCTGTACAGGGTTAAAGGCACAGCCTTATTTATATGAAGCCTTTTATTGAATCATGATGCAATATTTTTCAAAGAGGTGTGTCTTCATCTCTTCCCGAAATTGGAGTGGGGTTAGGGCAGTCCTGCTCCATATGGGGATACCGTCGGTGCAGGCTTCCCATTCATTTTTTTAGTGGACATTTCCCCTGAGAGCTGAAGGCTTGCAACAATGGTTTTTAGGACATGACCTGGCTGCTTGCACCTCTGTTGCGTTCTCCAGCTACCTCTGTACTTACAGCAGGCTCAGGAGAGGGGATCTTCAAAAGAGAAGAAGAGACAGATGAGATAGTGAGGAGGAAGGCAGCAGGTCTGGTTTGAACATTTTCGCCCGGGCTGATTTTGGTTCCCAGTCCAGCCCTGGATGTAGGTGCATGGCGAGTCAGCTAGATAGGCAGGAGCGCTAGTCGTGATAGCTTTGTGGATAGTGCAGCTGGTTTTGAAGATGTTGTGGACTAGTAAGGGGAGCCATTGGAGTTTAATCAGGGTGGAGGTGATGTGGTTATATTTCTTCATGCCCTAATAATGTGTGTGCAGCATGTTGGATCCCTTTAACACCTTCAGCGCGGCGCGAATTTTCGCGCTGTGCTGAACGTTCTATTGAGCGGGCGGGGCTATGATGGAAAGGTTCCGTCATAAGCACAGCCCAACCGGCGCTCATGACGGAACCGCTCCGTCATGAGCACCGAAGGGGTTAAGAAGGGACTTTTAGGAGGCTGGTAGGCATGAAGCAGGGCCACACCTAGTTGCGATAGTATGAGGTTTAATGAACAAGATGTTTTTAACATTCCACCTCTTTTGCATCAACGGATCCTAATTCTCTTTATTACAAAAACTTTATTGTTGGTCACTGTTAGAAATGGGGGTCTCTAGTTGCCAGTGGCTTGCACCCTGTCCAAGTAGGGACCCTTCCTTCAAATCAGGATAAGGGTATTACACACCTAGATAACCCCTGCCCACCTCCTTGGTAGCTTGTGACGAGCAGATAGGCTTATCTCAGAGGCAATGTGTAAAGCATCTGTACATAACACACACAGTAACACAGTGAAAACACTACAAATAAGCACTAACACCAGTTTAGAAATATAAAGTATCTTTATTTAAACTTAACAAGACCAAAACGCCAAAAATATGACATACACTTATCAATATATCTCTTTTAAAACATTTTAGCAACTCTATCCATAGAAAACTATGGATGCAGTTTTTTTTACAAAGTACCTTAGGAAGCGTCAATATTCACCAAACAAAGTAGCCGCATCTTAGCATAAAAACTTTAATTAGACTGTATCAAAATATGACACTATTTACTAGACTGCAATGTTTAAGTACAATATAAGGTATGTGGCTTTTATCTATGGCTATGCTTTGCATGTGGTGCATAACGTTATGTTAACTGAAGCCTGATTCACGAGAGCAAGTGCAACTATAGATAGGTAGTGACCATAAGAGCGCACCATTAATGCAGACGCCCATGGATCACACCATGTGAAGTGTCCTGTGGGTAGTATGAATATTGCTAAAAATATGTGAAAGTATGACGTAGAACCCACAAATGGTAATTGAAATACAAGAAATGCTGTTGAACTTATAAAGCAAAGGCGCCCTCCCCAGTAGTAGAATAAGACTCATGGGGACTTTGTGAATAATTGAAAATGAAGTTACAGATAATACTGGCTACCTGCATACAAGAGAAACTTGACATATAGGAATTCACAACCATATCTTTCCTCAAACCACCATGATTATTGTTTCCTGCCCTGTGAAGTGCCTTTTAACTACAAAGGTGCTAAGTGAACTCCTGACTGCACCGTGCAGGGGAACAGATCCTGCGATGAATCTCTTAATAATTAGTCATTTTTCCATACTACATGACGTAGGCAGGTTCTTTGTAAGCAGTATATGATAACAATGTATAGGACTCAGTAACAGGGAGCTGTATTGACTTCACGAGAGTAACATGGAGAGTCAAACATGAGCTGAGACTTGAACACACAAACAATGGCATTTGAGAAGACTGTCCTTTGCGCAGCAAATTCCTCGTCACCGCCAATCAAAAGCTTGGGATGGGCGTGATTGACATGAGAGTAAAGGCTTTATCATTCTGTGACTGTGTCACTTTGGATAGATGTCTGATGTATATGTAGGCTGTGGGTCATTTGATTGCAGAAATGCACTAGGATCCTGAAGTGGTAAAGTGCATTAGGCTGCAGAACCACACAAACCTAATCTCTGCTCTAGCACACCATCCATAAAAATGCACACTAGCCCCTAAAATGAACCATCCATAAAAATGCACACTAGTTCCTAAAATGAACCATCCATAAAAATGCACAATAGCCCCTACAATGAACCATCCATAAAAATGCACACTAGTTCCTAAAATGAACCATCCATAACAATGCACAATAGCCCCTAAAATGAACCATCCATAAAAATGCACAATAGCCCCTAAAATGTAATGTAATGTAATGTAAAATAGCATTTGTACCGCGCTGCATTCACTCCAGGGAGCATCAAGGCGCCAGATACTGATTCAGTGATGAAGGAAGCAGGTAGGGAGTGGATGGAACTCACCCAACGGTTACACTAGTGCTCTAACGTGGGAGTCCTGAAGCTTGAAAATCCAGGTTTTCAGTCCCTTTCTGAAATCTTTTTCCTTGTCTAGGGCACGGAGGTCGGGAGGGAGAGTGTTCCACGCTTTAGCTCCGAGTACTGGAAGGGATTTGCCACCTCTCGTGCTGAGCTTGAACCTAGGAACTGACAGGAGATTAGAGCTAGATGAACGGAGATTGCGAGAGGGATGGTATCTGGCGAATCTCTGCTGTAGGTATTTTGGTCCCAAAGCATGGGTGGCTCTAAAGGTGATAATCAGTATTTTAAAGAGGACTCTCTTATTAATTGGGAGCCAATGTAGAGTATTTAGTGCAGATGATGCAGAAGATTTCTTCGGCCATTTAAGGACTAACCTAGCTGCGGCATTCTGCACCATTTGAAGTTTATGTGTGGTGGTTTTTGTAGTACCTGCATATAGACTATTACAATAGTCTATCCGCGATGTCACCAGAGCGACTGTTACCGTCTTCCTAGCCTCAAAAGGAAGGAGGTCGAAAAACTTCCTAAGTCCTTTAATAATGGCAAAGCAGTTACCTGCCACTTTCAAGGCTTGCTGCTTGAAAGAGAGATTGCTGTCAAATGTAATCCCTAGGTTTCGTGCCGATTGGGTAGTGTTCGGTGGGATTTCTGCCTTTTCTGGCCACCAGGTTTTGGGCGTGAAGTTGTTATTTGGGCCCATTGGCACGATTTCTGTCTTGCCTGTGTTGCATTTTAGATGATTGGCTTTCATCCAATCAAAGGTTGCCGTGAGGCAGCTTTTAAGTTTTTCTTCCCATTCCTGTGTGTCTTTGTCCAAAACCAATATCAATTGAGTATCGTCGGCATAGGCGACTACATCAATTCCAAATGACGATATTAGTTTAATTAGAGGGGCGGTGTAGACATTAAACAGCGTTGGGCTGAGGCTTGAGCCCTGTGGTACGCCCATCTTTATCAATTTTTCCTTGGAGCGAAATTCTCCGAGAGTAACTACTTGTCTCCTGTCACTCAGGAAGTTTTTGATCCATTCCAACACTGTGCCAGAAATGCCAGAGGTTTCAAGTCTGTTAATCAGAATGGCGTGTGACACAGTGTCGAAGGCCGCCGACACTGTGTCACACGCATGAACCATCCATAAAAATGCACACTAGTTCCTAAAATGAACCATCCATAAAAATGAACACTAGTTCCTAAAATGAACCATCCATAAAAATGCACACTAGCCCCTAAAATGAACCATCCATAAAAATGCACACTAGCCCCTAAAATGAACCATCCATAAAAATGCATACTAGCCCCTAAAATGAACCATCCATAAAAATGCACACTAGCCCCTAAAATGAACCATCCATAAAAATGCACACTAGCACCTAAAATGAACCATCCATAAAAATGCACACTAGTTCCTAAAATGAACCATCCATAAAAATGCACAATAGCCCCTACAATGAACCATCCATAAAAATGCACACTAGTTCCTAAAATGAACCATCCATAAAAATGCACAATAGCCCCTACAATGAACCATCCATAAAAATGCACACTAGTTCCTAAAATGAACCATCCATAACAATGCACAATAGCCCCTAAAATGAACCATCCATAAAAATGCACAATAGCCCCTACAATGAACCATCCATAAAAATGCACACTAGTTCCTAAAATGAACCATCCATAAAAATGCACACTAGCCCCTAAAATGAACCATCCATAAAAATGCACACTAGCCCCTAAAATGAACCATCCATAAAAATGCACACTAGCTCCTAAAATTAATCATCCATAAAAATGCACACTAGCTCCTAAAATGGACCATCCTTAAAACTGCACAATAGCCCCTAAAATGAACCATCCATAACAATGCACACTAGCTCCTAAAATGAACCATCCATAAAACTGCACAATAGCCCCTAAAATTAATCATCCATAAAAATGCACACTAGCCCCTAAAATGAACCATCCATAAAAATGCATTTTAGCCCCTAAAATTAATCATACATAAAAAGGCACACTAGCCCCTAAAATGAACCATCCTTGTAATGCACACTAGCCCCTAAAATGAACCATCCTTGTAATGCATACTAGCCCCTAAAATGAAGCATCCTTGTAATGCATACTGGCCCTAAAATGATCCATCCTTGTAATGCATACTAGCCCCTAAAATGAACCATCCTTCTAATGCATACTAGCCCCTAAAATGAACCATCCATGTATGCCTTGTAATGCATACTAGCCCCTAAAATGAACAATCCTTGTAATGCATACTAGCCCCTAAAATGAACCATCCATAAAAAAGCACACTAGTCCCTAAAGTGAACCATCCAAAACAATGCACACTAGCTCCTAAAATGAACCATCCATAAAAATGCACACTAGCTCCTAAAATGTATCATTTATAAAAAGGCACACTAGCCCCTAAAATGAACCATCCATGTAATGCATACTAGCCCCTAAAATGAACCATCCATAAAAATGAACACTAGCCCCTAAAATGAACCATCCATAAACATCCACACTAGCCCCTAAAATGAACCATCCATAAAAATGCACACTAGCCCCTAAAATGAATGTACTGCGCTTGCAGTTTTCTTGATCCGCATTCTGCTCTGTAATCTACAACCCAACCCAACCCTTCTTCAGCCAAACGGTTACATTCCTACAGCATACATGTGTCATAGAAATCACCCAGATAATACAAACACAGGTACTCCTTTCATTTACTCACAAGGATGTTGTTTTTCTTTTGATTGATATGTAGACAGACTATTTCCGGTCATTTGCCCCTTGCTGTCTTTATCATTGTTGTGATGAAACCTTTTGTGTCACTTGAAGTGCAGTTTTCATTGTTTCAGCTAAAGATGTCAGAGCTTTGAATAGGAAACTGACGCGCAGCCTCTCCCTTTACAATGCAGAAGGGGGTACCTGCCCCATCCATCCTGAATATGGGCTCCCGGTGCTGTGTCCGTGTTTAATTGCTTTACCAATTAGCATTTCTCGTGCTTGGCTGATGAATGCCTTCCTGAGAGTGCACTTAACACAGAGCGGGCGAAGTGTAGGCCCTGCTCAGAACCCCAGACCTATTACAAGATTGAAATAGATTTCTAATACATTTATCATTCATCTCTGCGGTGCCTGATTCCAATCAGAAAGAGAGTGATGAATGTCTTGACAGTTCCACCCATAGCCACTAAACCCTCATACGCCTCGACCAGGCTCCCGCCATTACAGGCCTCAAACATGCAGTGTGACCTTGGTCTGGAAGACATGTTTGGTTAGCGCAATAACTTAATCATAAGAAGCCATAAGTAGAATCCTTCTTCTTTACTGCCCTTTTTCTGCGACTCGGAAATTTATTGCTTGTGGGACAGCTCGGATATGAACAATGGGCCAAATAGAGTCCAGGGTTATCTCATCTGTGCGAAAACTGCTGCTGAAAATCGATGTGACCTCTGCTACACTGTCGTCCCAATTCCCACCCTGCGTGTCCTATTTGTCTTTCGGTGCAGGCCGAGATCTGTGCGCTGTCTCCCAGCCTCTCTCTCGGGCCAGATTATCAAAATGAATCATTGCCTGCACGCCTCTTATATTTCTATTTATTTTCCTTGTGGTGACTGTTTCCGATGAAATATGGCTCTTTTTTGCATTTGATCCTCGCTCCTGCAAGCTGCACCTAATTTAGCTGTATCTATCTTTTTAAAGAAGAGTAATGCCCCTTTGAACCTCCAATTTACCGAATAGCCGCCCCGCAAAACATGCACCAGGCTACTTGTCACCAGAGTCAATATACCTTTTCTTGTCAGAGGAATCTGACTTCCATCAGGAAATCGGATTTCTGGGTGTGTTGTATATTCCTACAGTGAATTTCACATCTCTGATTCACTGCTATAAATACCGTGCCATATATATAGTAACTGCCAATTGGTAGATTCGAAGACTCTTGTAATATTTCAAATAACATCATTAAATAAAATGTCAAAGCCAATAGGCGTGGGCTTGTGTTTAAAGCTAAAAGCTCATGTATGTTGAGCCCCAGGAGGAGCCCTGTCCCACCGGTTGATCTCACCTTGTATCACATCTTCAATCATAAAAGAGGCTGGTGCAAGGACAAAGTGAACCATAGAACACCGCTTTATCCTGAAGACATGCTTAGCGAGGCATCCATACAGCACCTTCCTTCAGGAAAATAGCTCTGTGCAGTGACAGTATAACCCAAGCGGCTTATATCTATCTAGGAGAGATGCTTCCTACATGAGTAGGTCCAACCATGCACCATCACCTTATACTGGCATGGGGCTCAATGGAGGTGACATCCTTCTATTGCAGTGTGAGTGACACACATCATGTCTTCCTGGTCGTCCAACACATCCTACTGTTTGCATCTTTCTTGAGTGCAAAATAATCCCTGATAGGCACTAATATGTTCCTTGTATTTGACCTCTCCTAAGAAGGAAAGTGCTTAATTTGTAAAAAAAAACACCCACTACTTGTGCCAGCGCTGCTAATGACAGTACCTGTGTGTAAGGGTGACAATTCAAAATATTTGAAGCCCCCAAAACCAAAAGAATGGCTTGGGAGGCAGATATTAGTTGTTTTTATTGTATATTGAATTAATAAATAACTGGTGTTCTGCTCATCTCTAAAGAATACAAACAGCGCCACCATGTGGCAGCTGCCATAACTGTTGGTGTTGACAATTAAGTGATGGTGCCGAACACCGGAAACCACCGGCTCAAATTAAGCACTGCTGTGGGTGCTTTTGTGATCTTTTCTTTTGAATATGCTTTTGTAGTATGACTGGGCAGTTCCAATTATTTAGTTAAGTTTGTTATTGAATTTGGCATGCTTGAGCCTTTGCAGGAAAATTAGACTATAGCAACAAATGGACTTGGAAATAATTGCAAAGTATAAAGGGCATACACAGCAAGTGCAAACTATTTTTGGCGTCACCGTTTTTGGCAAAAAGAATAATCAAGATACAATCAAACTACTTCACAGCTCGGGCAACTAAAACATAAAAGAGGGAACATTGGAACAGCGTGTTCATGCCCCAGCTGGTATCAAATTATAGGCAACCATCCTTTTACCCAGCTCTTCGTCTTGGCATACCTAGAATATCTGAATGGGTAAACAAGCAACAACATCCAGAAAGTTAGAAACGGAAAATAAAGAGACGCCTGGGACACATTACTGCCATCTCAGAATAATGATATGATAAATGACGTAGAGAGCATGGAAAACATTCAGAAAAATGTGGACTATAGGAGCATTCAGACGAGCAACGAGAGAAGAAAAGAAAACAGTGATAATAGGGCTCATAAAATGCATTTTGGACAGCACAGTTAAAGAAAGAAACCCTAAGGATCACAGTCAATGACAGGCTTAACTATCACTACCACTGGCGCCTTGTTTCTCACTTCCCACCGGGCCAGTTACAGGCTTTTGGGACACTCCGGGCTCATGGGTGATGACGAGATCTGATCTAAGAGGGTCGGCAGTAGTCAACCCCAACAATCGGGTCAAAGCTTCCTCCAGTGCTACTCAAATGTCATGCATGCAGTAGGTGCTGGTGTGTGCAGCCCTCCTCCCCGCTCCACTGCTGGGATCACTGTACCATGATCACCCCGGCTGGCTAAGGGACAGTTGCAGAAGACCTGTATCCAGATGGCAGGATTCGGGCATGCTGCTTTTAAAAACATAAAGCAAACTATAGAAAATATGGTGGCAAAATTAGATGGACCGCCAGTGATATTGGCGGTTTAGCGTCAATAATATATTAGTGGTATGACTCCCCACTTGGAGAAAAGCAATGGTCAAACTTAAAAGCCAAAATGAGAGATTTGGATGAACTATCGTATTAGGAGTGAGGTTTGGCTCCAGACTTTTGAGTGATCAATGCTGTGTCCTCCTGCTGTCATCCTCTGCCTTCCAGACTTACTCCTGCTCTAGATGACCACGTCACACTGCTGTAGCCTCTGTGACCTGCCAACATCAGCTAGGGATCTACTCCTTGGTGAGCCTCTGTAGGCTGATACATCATCTCTTCTGCTCTTAGCCTTGGTCTGAGCGGTGGGTGAAGTGAACTCACCATGCTGCTACTCCTCTCTTCTACCAGTTCTTTCAGCCTCAGCAGGCTCATCATGGCTGCCCTTTGTATTTTCCAGAAGAGTAGGGTTGGGTCAAGCTGCGCTCCAGTCTGTGCACTCCTTGACCTCCTTCAGCTAGATCCTCTTTCAGTTGAAGCGATTGCACTGCCGTGGAGCTGCTGATGGACCTGTATTGAAGACCCAGGTATCACCTTTCATAGCATTTTTTGTATCTCAATGCATTCTTTTCCAAACTATCTAAACTTTTCAGGCTTTTCAAAGGAAAGTAACTTAATAACGTTGATGTATATTTATTGCCATGTTGTGCAATTTAACATCTGATGTATTTTTTGCATTATTTTGGACCATTCAGAGAAGTGAAGCAATTCCCCTTTGCAACCAGATGTTTATGTCTAATGCTTATTATTTGTGCCCCAAATATATTTGCTTCGAGCTTCTAGGATATGTTTCTGTAGGGGTCCAAACATTGGAGGATCTCATAAGGGATGTAGATCTTTCCATCTCTTATATGGAATGCCCTCCCATAGTCTTTTCACCCAGTCCTGGATAGAAATGCTCCTTATAAAATATCTACAAACATAGGAAATCCAGGGATAGATCATAATCTCCACGCTATGCACTGCTGCCACCTCCAGCCTTTGCCAAGAGGACAGTCATGGGAATTTGTCCTAAGAAGAGAATATCATCCAAGTACACCAGTATAAAAGACAAAGAAATTAAACCAAAACTCATACATTCCTAAGAAGACCCTCCAATCCCAGAATCCCCGGTGAAGGACAAACCAGAAACTTTGTCTTACTTGAAGCTACTCCAAATTGAAGTTGCAGGCACCTACAAAGATCTCACGGACCTGACTATAAGATATCAAACGCCCAATCCAGAATTAGTTTGGTTAAGGACTACAACAATGTACAATCCAAATGCCTTCAGGGATTGGAGAGTTCTCTATTTAGCCGTAAACATGAGTTGACCAATCTTGAAGACCGAAAAATCCAAAGCAATCTATGAATCTTAGGCCTTGCAGAAGGTGTGGAAAACATGGCCTCATCACCGATTGACTTTTTAGTGTCAAGGATTCTGGACACTCTGCAAATTAAATTTACCCAAGGATTTTGAAACTGAAAGGGCCTATAGTGTCCCTATGTACATCTCCCAAAAATGCATCAGCCCCACAACCAATGATCTTTAAGTCTCTGCACTACTAACTTTCTCAATTCATTCTTGCGTACAGGAGGTGAGTCAAAGCAATGATCTGACAGGGACACACAATATCAATATCCCAGGATTACGCAAGAGAGACTATTTCAAGAGAGACTATTTTACGGAGGAAAAGCTACCTGGCTTTCCTGAATAGGCTTACAGATATGGCTATTTAACACTAATTTGCTAGCCCATCAAAGTTGAAAATTATGTCTCTTAGAGACTTTTCTGGGTGGCCCTCTGTATGGGGTCCTGCGGCTTCCCACTGCTGTACATTTATGCTGTTTCCTTTTTTGTCTTGTCTTGTCCTTATTTTTCCCCCTTCAGATCCACCGACATGCTTTGTCGTGCAATACATATTTATAATTGGTTGCTGGCCATTTATAGGCACTTCCCAACCAAGCATATACTTTGGCCTCATAGATAGTACCAATGGTGCCTCTGTAGATAATTTCCCTTAAGACAAAAGGGCTGAATGCCCCCTGTCAAGAGGAACAAAAGATCAGACTTTAATATAATGATCCGAAAGTCAATGTGGTATTTCTGCAGGAAACTAAAATTGGTTATAGAGAAGCATTATCCTTTAGGAAAGGATGAGTGGCAGACATCGCCTGCTCTGAAGCTTGTAAAAAAGAAATGAGGTACTCAATTTAATCTCTAGAATATCGAGTCTATCTCTTATTGTAACAGAACATGATGCTGAGGGTAGGTGGTTACTTACAACACTCAAAACCGGAGAAAAAAATCTTTGCAGAATGAACAAATATGCCGGTAACTGGTGCTCTCTAAAAAAAAAAATATCAATTATCAACTATTCTGGGAACTCACAAATATTTTTTGGGAGGGATTTCAATCTCCAAATGGATGTTATACCGGACCATGACTCCTCCTTTAAATAGAGACCCCTAAAAGCACATAAAAAACTGATGAATCTATGCACCCCTCATGGTCTCTCGGATGTCTGGAGAATACATAACCCTAAAGGTACTAATTTCACATTTTTCTCCACTCCCCACTCCAGCTATTTCTGAATTGACTACTTATTGGTAGACACGTCCGTGCTGCAGGCTACCACGGATGCTATCATCCACCCTATAATAATTATCAGATAATGCAGCTGTATACATAATGCACCCACCACTGTGAAGAAATCAATTTGGCAAATGAACTCCATGATGCTAGACAAAGAATCAAATGTGCGAGAATATGGAGAAAGAAATTGATCTATTTTTTTTCAGAAAAGACAAACTCAGTCACTTCCCCAATAACCCTCTGGGATGCATTTAAATGTTCCATTAGAGGACAAACCATGAAACACATGGCCACAAAAAACAAAGTCCCTACATAGATTAGCTACCACTATCAAGATGAAGAAAATCACTTTTAGACACTCCAGAGACACTCACCCTTTTAATGAAATTAAACAACTGAAATACAACTACAATAAAATAATCAGTAAAGAAGCATATCTGTCCATATATGCACAAAAAAACAAGAAGTTGCTCACATTGCTCACATCAAAGCCCCAGATGGTTCACAAAAAATTACAATCAAGATATTCTGGAGATTTTTAAAGATTTCTACGCTGCCTACCATCTGCTACAGCTAGATTTGTAAAAAAAAACTGTTTTACATTCCTAAATAGTCTGTTAAGATTTCAGGCCTCACCCTCCCTAAAATTAAATAAACCCCTAGAGAGAGGCGAAATATACTATTATATATTGTTCTGGTAAAGCACCAGGGCCTTATGTTTTTCACTTATTCTTTAAAATAAATGTATAAATTCCATCATGAAACCATTGGAGGATGCCCTTAATCACTTTGTGAAGCAGGGTAAGGTCTCAGGAACCACAGCGGAAGCCACAATTGTAGTGATTCCCAAAGAAGGTAAAGATCGCACTGAACCCAAAAACTACCGGCCTATCTTCCTATTAAACATGGAGGCCAATCTCCCTATTAAAGATCTACTCAAAGATTCACTCTACAAGATTGGAACCACTCATCCCCAAAGCTAATGCATAACTCACAAGTGGGGCTTGTCAAATGAAGATTAGCCAGCGACAATATGCACACTTTTGGCCATTGTAGAAAGGACCCAACTTTGCTTACACCTGATGGCTGCAGTAGTCATTGATGCAGAAAAGGCCTTCAATATAGTCTCATCGCCCTTCCTGGAATTTGTACTCTTGACACATAATTTGGGTGTTTCACTCATGAAAATGACTATGGCATTATAGGCCGGGTTCTGTGGCAATAATCACAATTAATGGAGCATTTTTCTACTCTCTTTAATTGGCACCAAGGTACACGGCAAGCCTGCCCTCTATCACCACAGCTTTTCCTGTTATCCATTGGCCCATTAATACAAATACTGAACAGTTCACCAGAAATTAAATGTTTTCATTTTGGTACAAGCTCACATAAAACTATAACATACACAGATAATATCCTTAGATTCTCCGATGAAATTCAGGAAGCCATACCAACGATCACTAACATAATCCACCAATTCTCCTTGGTATCTGCTTTTAGTTTAAACCGAGACAAAACTGAGGTTCTACCCTTTAACCCACATTGTCTACCCGTCCTCCTTGGGAACTCAAGGCTTAAATGGCAGCCCAATTTCATCAAATATTCAGGCATATGATTACTGACAATTTATCTTATTCATTACAACATAATGAAGCCCAAACTATAGCTAAACTTAACACTCTTCTATCGTCCTGGACCCCGAAGCTAATATCATGGTGGGGTAGGATAGAAACTCTTAAATTGGTGAATATACCTTTGATAAACTTTGTTACATTCATACTTCCTATGCGTCTTATACCTGCCTTTTTTTAACACCACAGACAAATTAACCTCAGCTTTTCTATGGAATGGCATAAGAGGCAGGATTGCCTACAGAACACTCTGACTAGATTTTGCACAAAACGGTTGCAAATTACCAAACTGGGGTACTGCCAAACTGCCTTTTTGGAAGCCCAGGGTGCTCACTGGCTGCAAGAAAATCTCAACTACTCATCCTCAATGGCTAGATATAGAGTGTGCAATTTGTGAACCATATCATATCTTCTCCATTATGATAATGTCCGGTTACACTGTACCACACTCCCAACAAATATTTATAGACACAACCAAAACAGAAAATACTGGATTAACACATGCCAAATTCGATTACTAGGAATTCATTTCATTATGGAATTGCCCAAAGATTAAAGCAGAAGAGGTCACTAACCTTGGCCCAATATGGGCCTTCAAATGCATATGTCTTAGCAGAGATCAGTGTAAAAGATAATACCAGACCTCATCCATATGCAGAACATCAATCAAAATTCCATTTGGATATTGGAATATATTATTCTGAAAATTAAAGTGTCTAAATTAGGCCCAATTGACCACCATGACATTATCTACCTTCTGGTATTATGGTACTCCACCAGGCATGTTGCATCCTAAATATGTAAGTTGTTAACCAGTTCTGTGCCAACGTTCTCAAAATCTATTCAACTAAAATGGGCTAAACAGTTGGAGACCTTACACGTAAGCTCACCTCCATTAGAAAGCTAGATTACAATCTTTGACACAGCACTACAAAATAAAAGAAATTCCCTCACTTGCTCAATCTAAGGTTTTTACTATGTATTTTCTACACTGGACTCTTTTCAAATTGCACAAGCTAAAGATACGTGATAATAATGTCTGTTGGAATTGCAATTCGTCTCTTCGTACATCAGACATATGTTCTTTAGCTGCGCCCACATTAGCTCATATTGGGCAATCATTGTAGACCCATTAGCTAATATATTCAGGACAACAGTTACCTTAAACTTACTGATGGTTGTCTTAGGCCCATGGTACTCAACTCTTTCACACTAACTTAATACATGCAATCTTGCACTTCTCAACCTTTTCTTAGTAATTGCTACAAAGGTTATTCTTGCTGATTGGAAATCATTTAAACACACATCTCATCATACTTGGTAGGCATGGATCAAATTTATAAGAAGTGCACACAGCTCCCAAGAGACTTTACCAGGAAATTCAAGGATCTCACAAAAAATGTGGCAGACATTAGATGACTTTGTCAGCCTTCAATGACATGACAAATGTGACACATACATATTGAATAACCAAACTCAAACCTGATTCAACACCAGCTGGATTTCCTAACTTTTCAGCTATATTTCTCTTTTCTGTTAACATCCTGGATCACAGGAAAGTGTTTCAACTAAGTTCTATATACAACTTGCAACTGAAGATATTTATGGAAGTATCTTTAGGTCGTTTTGTTACCCAAATGTTGCACTTACTAGACCATCTTTAACCTTTTGGTGTGCAAAGTTTAACAGGTCTTTTATTCAATCAGCCCAATAAAGGCATAAGGATCCCCTTGTTTGTAAAGTGCATCCACACAGAATATAAACAAAGTCTATCCATTTGTGACTGCTTGTAGCAAGAAAACCTCAAGAAAGACTTTCTGAAGGTATAAAATAGTGATTTGTATGAATAGGAAAGAACAGTGGTGGGGAACATCCCCAGCAATGTGACCTAAAATGAAACATTCTTCTTAGTCATCTGAACACCAGACAGCATTCTTACAGAACTAAAGAATGGATTAATGGATTAATAGAGAAACTTGGAGACAGAGAGCTCACTTGGTTGCTGCTGGGTTTGAGATTTCCGTCATGACTTCAAACAAATTAGTTGTAAAGGGGCAGCTGAAATTCCAGGAGCCTAGTCCCGACAGCTCGACGACTTCGGAGGGCTGGAAGAGGTCCCCCGCTACACGGCGGAGGAGGGCACTGGACATCGAATGCTGTCTTATGTAAATCGCTTTGATAACCTAATTGGTTCAAGATCCTGAAATGTGCAACGTAACTGATTCTATGTAAACTGCTGTGATAACATGTAACGGAACTGGTGCTATGTAAAGCGCTCTGATAACCTAATCGGTTCAAGTTCGCGCTATAGAAAACTCTAAAAATAAATAAAATAAATAAATAAATAAAAACACAAACAGAGAATGTAAGCATGAAGATCTGGACTGAGGAAACCCGACTACATAGCTTCAAAGTTTCTAAGAAGAATTCCATAACAGTGTCTCATTCTTAAGGTAGTGACACATTAGGGTCAGCATGAAGGTGAACACTAGGCTTTGGTAGACAATTGATGGCAATAGTTGATGGCTTTCACCTGTTTTACTTTCTAGTATTTTAATTCCTCAGGGCGTTTTATTAGATCATATTAACTCATTTAATCATCCCTCGACAGCCTGGCAAAATTTGCACTGCCATCCTTAACATTGAACAGCGTATTCGAAATATAAGGTTCTTTACGGGCTATCGAGCATTGGAATGTGGAGTTGCACTAAAATGAGAACCTATCTTTTCCACTGTAAAAAGAAATGAAAGGAAAATATGAACACTTGCACATCACATGCTTACTTAGAGGTCCAACTAACCATAAGACAATGCTCACGGAACTCGCGCATCCAAGTTCTCGTTCTAATATTTGACTGAAAATAACAACATTGTGCGATTAAAAAAATCAAGAAAACAATGGTGGATAGTCTCCATGTAATAATAACAGTAACTTGTTTTTTAGTCAAGTATAGGTGTCTCGATGACTTGATATGTAGTATTGCCGTTCACTGAAGGATTAGATTGGTTGTTGGCTATATCCCAGAAGACATATTAAGTAATATTGATCATATTGGACTTTCAACAGTGTAATGCACACAGCTGTGAAGATTCCACAGTCCAAAAGTGCTGTGTCAGTGATTTAGGGGCTAGCACATGTAGCCCAAGTCAGGAAATCTGAGTAAAGCACAAAAAAGAGCGCAAAGAAGCTGACAGACCAGGACAAGGGTCTCATGAGACATCATGTCTAGCCAAATCTGTCAACATTGTTCCAGCATTCTCACTCACTTACCCAATTCATTGCCCTACACAAGCTAAAACTTCAGATGCTTGATTATGGCACAGAGACTGGTTATCTTTCAAGAGAGAAAGCAGGTGACACAACTAGCGTAACAAACTTTCAGAAGCCTGGGTACCACGAGATGAAGGAGAACATTTAATCTCGCTAAGCAAACAAAACAGGGAACCTGCTACTCAGATGTGCTGAGGACAGTCTATGGAGCATCCATAAAACCCTGGATTCGAGGCATAAATCCTTGATGAATCCAAAGCATACACAATGTGTATTCCTTAGATGAAAGGCGTCGTCATTTACTATTCACAGGGGATATGTCATTTTGGTGACCAATTCGTAAATTTTTCTCCACACATAGATGTAACTTCAATGGCGTTAACAATAAGCCCCCACAGCCCCTGCGGTGCGAGGGTAGGGGGGGAGACCGAGCTCTAAGGGGCCCCCTCTGGCACTGTGCACAGGCGGGCCTGGGAGCTCCTAAACTTTGTAGGGGACCCCCGTCAAGTTTAGTTACTGCACTTTGTAACTTAAATGGTAACTGCTCATGTAAAATCTATATCCTGAGTCCCAAAGCCAGAGACTGAGGTTTTTCATGTTGATAAAAATGTTACTCGCGACTGCAAGATTCACCAAGTTTCATGACTATTTTGCAGCTGTGAATGTAAATGCAACCACAAATCTTACATTGACGATATAACATTTGCATTCACTGTCATCTTATGTCTGTGAATTTCTTACAGAACAGATCCCCCAACTTCTAGGGTCCAGTACACAGGTGTTTGCCAAAAAATGTAAAAATATCATAAACTGCCGTACACTTCACCTCTGGGTTTGTGGATAAGTAACAATCTATAATATTCTGTTAATAATAGAGTGACGTGTCTGCATCAGAGATATATGACCTTCCTTTAAAGCCACAAGCACTGTTTGTATGTGCACCTCCACACCTCAATTGCCCTTTTAATTAAAGTGTATAACACAACTTGCATGTCCATTTTCCCTTTTTAAGATCCATTTGCTTTTGTACCAATGATTTGTCATTTTCTGCTACCCCATGCTAAATGCAAATTAGCTCTGTTAATTGTATTTTAATTACATTTCAGGACTATCTACATAATTGAGCATACAGGATTATTTTTCTATGAGTTAATCTTCTAGCTTTGGTAGATTTACAACAATGTGACACACGTGATAATGTTGATGTTGTGCTACAGTTGATGTCTCGTAGGAAGACATCTCAAATGAGCATTGTTTTCAGAAAGTTAGTCACCTTTGTACGATGCGTTTAAGTACAATTGGGATTGGAAGGTTTACTGTCTGACGACCCTTTCCGCTTTGTTTTTACAGAAGAGATACAAATTGCCATTCCAATAATGAAACCAAACTTAGACAAAGTGCAGCTGGCTGGGCAGGCCTTGCCTCCAGGATTCCCAGCTCCCTTCCTGTTTGCCGATGGACTTTCGTCGGTAGAAACACTCCTCACCAACATTCAGGTAAACATCCTTTGCATTCACGCGTCATATCCGTTCATGTCACGAGTGGTTGCTTGCACCTACAAATACTCAGCTACTGTATGTCTGTGCCCTTTGAACTGACAGCAAAATCTCAGCTGATGCGCGGAATGTGGGTAACACATTTGGTAGTTTAAGAGGTTAAGCAGAAGCTTTGGTTTAATTTGATATCAAGAGCTTTGAACTTTTATTAGACTTGGATTACACATTGATCAATTAGTGAAGGTGTGTGCGGTACTCCTGTTTCCAGAGGTACCAGAATTGCAAACTTTGCTGTCATAATCTCACCTCCCTATTAAATTTTTTCATGTGAACAATGCCAATATTTACCAGTGGAATGTGCATTATGATTACAAGTACTTGCAGATTTAGTGTGGTAAACACCAAGGTCCTCATATTATAATCCAGTTATCAGCTGATATGGTAACCTTTAATAATTCCTGCTTCTTCAGCACTGCTCACATGTTCTCTGATTAGCACTAAGACGCCCACGGGCATATGCGCGCTTTATAAAACTACAAATCAAATCAAATCAATCAATCAAATCAACTCGGAAAAAGAGCCTGAACATATCTCACACCACTGTACCAGTATTTACCAGTTCTGGAAAATACCCCTTGTCCCTCTGCCACACTTGTAATCGTTATCAAAAATGGGGTGACCCAAAGTGGTCCTGGACCTGGGTACAAGTCGTTATAAAAAACAGTGGTCCTAGACCTTAATTTTAGATAGGCTAAAACAAACCTTCAATCATGATTTACGTCTTTGGAGCTTCAACATTAATTGCTCACATAATACAAACATTTAGGCCAGTCGTGCAACAACCAAGACGAAAAAGTTTGGAAACCAAAGAGTTTTTTAATTTCCACAGTATTTCAGCAGTAAATTTTAAATTAATTTACTTATAGACACATGTGGTACACATAGGAGGTTACTCCTAGGAACGTGCAAGAAAGTAGTGCTCAAGTGATGAAAGGGTGAGTAGAAGAAGCAAAGGTTGGTGTTTTAAAATGGACTGGTCATCGGATCTCAGTCACGTTTTTATCTTGACCACATTTAATATTCAAACAACATTGTTTCTCATACTTAACACAATACAAATTCTGATGTGGCACGTTTTCACAAGGGGGGAGTTCGTGGTCCAAGTATAGTATTGAGGGGCTTTGACGTTTCGACCCGATTTAATGCTCTGGGGTAAGTGGGGCCTCAGCTTGTGGGTCTTCTTCAGGACGGGAGGGCAACCTTAATACCGGGGTCGTGTCAAGCTCATATGCCGTGCGTAAATCAGGGTAGAATCTGTAACCAATACGCAATGCAATGTTTGAAAATGCTTCGGAAGTTTCTTCCTCTGCTGTCCTTGCAGCATAAAAAAATCATTGTGCAGTCTCTGATCGGCTCGCGTTTAGACTACCCTAATGCCCTGTATAACGGGCTGCCTAAATACCTGTTGGCCCGACTGCAGATTGTGCAGAATTCGGCCGCAAGAGCCATTTTTGGTCTCCCGCGCAGGGCGAAAGCCTCGGAACTTCTAAGGAGACTGCATTGGCTGCCCATTGCCAAAAGAATCACCTTTTAGGTACTGACTCTAGCTTTCAAGGCCCTCCATTCAATTGGCCCAAAGTATATGGAGAAGCGTTTGGCCTTTTATGTCCCGAGGAGGTCGCTTCGATCGGCCTTGTTGGCCAAGGCCGTCGTCCCCCGGATTAAAATTGCCCGGATCGGAGGGCGTTCTTTCCGATACCTGGTCCCGCGTTGCTGGAATGAGCTACCTGTTTCCTTAAGAAAGTTGAACAGTCTCCTTACTTTTAGAAAGGAGCTGAAAACCTGGCTCTTCGCAGCTTGATTTCTCCTGGCGGAACCTTCGTGAGCTGCTGTGTTGTGTTTCTTTTCCGCATCTCTCTTTGCCAAAGCGCCGGGACGCCCCTTGGGGTAGCCGTGCACTATAAAAGAGACTTAAACATAACATAACATAACATAACATAACATGCAAGGTGTTGTCAAATTTACTCCTGAGGTTCCTAAGAATCATCAAGGGCCTCGCATCAGTAGGTAATCAGGGATGGCGGTGTCCTCATCCCAGTTGGAAGGGTGGTATCCTGCTGGATGGATCCCAAGACGTAAATCATGATTGAAGGTTTGTTTTAGTCTATCTAAAATTAGGGTCTAGGACCACTGTTTTTCATTACACACTTGTAATCGGGCCTGAGGGAGAAACCCATGGAACAGTAGATATTTTTTTTTCAAAAGTCAGAAATGTCAAAACATTTTATGATGTAATCAGCATACCACCTTCACCTGCAATACTGTCCAGGTGTGCTCAGCATCAGCTCATGTTTCATGCCTCATCCCACTTTGTAAACTTGTGGGCGAAGACAACTACTTGAATTTAAATTAGAAATGTGAGCGCAGTATGGACTTTGAGGAACATTCTATCACTGCAGTAAGCACGTGCAAACGTTTGCACAAGAAGACACTATCATAAATGACTGCGAATCAGGGGCTGTTAGGTTTGGTAAACTCCATACTACACGTACAAAACCTTGTAATACCATTTCCTTTTGAGAAGGAAGGACACCATTGTTGTGCAGCCAATTTCAAAGAAATCTTTCTTGCAGGGTCTCCTGAAAGTGGCAGTGGACAACACAAGAGTCCAGGACAAACAGATACAGCAAGAAAAAAAAGAGTTAAAGATGGAGCTGTGTAGGGAAAGGGAAATGAGAGAAACCTTGGAAAGGCAACTTACTGCAGAGCTCCAAAGCAGAGGTGAGTGTGGACTGCAAAATGAGAAGCATCAAGTATTAAACCTCTTTGCACAGCTGATATGGATGAATCATTCCCTGTGGGAGCCTTGTTCCCCTGTCTTAGAGGATAGACGGAATAAGCACATTTACATTGACTGTTGTAAGTTATTGCATCGAGGGCTTAGTATGCTTACATACAGTTATTATGAATCTATCTTAGTAAAATAACCCAAAGTCAGGGTTGGACTGGCTTATAGGGCAATCAGAGAGTGCCTGGTGGGCTGGTCTGACAGATCCGTGTGTAGGCTGCTTGTTTAGCAGTTGGTGGAACTGTTTTATGGCCAGGTGGGCCAGGGATTACTGTTGATGTCGTGGATAGTAGCTCAAATATTGTCTGTAGCAAACACAAATGTATGCGATCTCCCATAACCCAAACACCCATACATTGTGGCTTTACAAGTTCAACACTGGCTGGCTGGCAAATGTGGGCCACTTTATTAGCTACTAGATTCGCTAACGGGGCCACTTTTATTTTGGTCCCTGGGCCTATTTTTTGTCACAGTCTGTCCCTGTCCACAATTGTGCTTTTCTAGGTCGCATCACTTCACCTATGTGCAGTGCTGTTTTTGTAGAATGTATCCCACTGCAGGCCCTGTAGTGTAGATACAGGCAGTCCTCGACTGCACACTTCTTTTATATATGTGAAATGGTGTGCCTTCATTACGGTTTAAGCAGCAGTTAAGATTCATTTGTTGCCAGGCACATTTTGAGACACAGAACTTGCAGGTTTGTAGATACTGACAAGTCAGGTGGGTTGTCTAAGTGATATGAACAGGCCACTTTTGTAGTATTGTTTCGAAGAAATGAGAAACCTACTCAACAAAAGTCAATTGGCACAGAGGTCAACATCTATCTGTTGTTTATTGACATTGCTTCATTTCATGTCTGTGCTGCAAGGGTAAATGTGATAAGAGGACAAGGAGTGATTGGCATGGCAAGCGTAGAAGAGTTTGTGGAAGTATGTGTGTATGTGGTATTTGCATGGAGGGAAGCCTGCCAAAACACGGCAGAGCACTGTACAGGTTCAATGGGAAAGGCATAGTAGACAAAAGGAAAAAGGGACTATTATTGCATAGTGACATACTATACTGTTCTAAATTAGAACAGGGTTGTGGCAGTACCACTGGAGATAGGATGATCTCCCAGATCCAGGCTTTATGGATGGAGATGACCTCTACACTGCTTTACCTTCAATCTGATGGCCTCTTTGCTGGGGGTGTGATATGTCCTGAGAGCCACCAGAGATGGTGATCTGGTCAGCCAGATGGGTGGGGTGCTGGCTTTGTAAATGATGCAGTTGGTCTTGAAGAAATTGTGAGGTAGAAAGTAGTGCCATTGGAGATCCATCAAGATGGGTGTGACGTGCTCATATTCTTTCAGGCCATGAATATGACATGCTTTGGCTTATAGGATACCCTTTAGGCGAGTTAGTGTTCAGTCTAAGAGACAACGGTGCAGAGCCACCATGCAGATGTGAAAATGATGGAGGTCTTACATAGCTGTTCTTGAGTCACTTTCTGTAATTAATGATGACACTTTCTTTATCAGTGAATGCTGGTACCAGACTGCCTTTTTTTCTTGGCAGTGTATTCCTAAAGTGTGAAGATTATGTCCAAGGTGAATCCAAGTGATGCTGCATTGGGTGACAGTTTGGGTTTGAAGCTGTCAAGGTTAGGATCTTTGATCCAGGTTTGGACTAGTTGCTGCTTGTTGTTCTTAGCAAATACCAGCTGCTCTGTGTTGATGGGGTTGAGCATCAGGTAGATTTTGGACACTTTGATCTGGATACGCTATAGACAGTGTATGTGGTGCTGTATATCTAGAGCAGAGGTGTTTGATATCTGATATCCCCCACTGCTCCACTATCTTGGAGCCACTGCGTAACCAACCCTGTAATAAAAGGAAAATGCCATAGACTGTGATGTCCGGATTGGCTTTGTGATGGATATATTAAGACTTAGGTAGAAGGGGTGGCTCCACACTGATCTAAATAAGATCCTTAGTGTGAACGAAGCAGAATACTGTCCATACTGATAATCAGAAAAGGGGTTACAGGTTGTGTGTTCAAATGAAGTGTAAATTGGTGCAGATATTTTTTACTCTTTTTTTGGGTGAGTAGTTCGATTGAAGTAATTATTAGAATCATCTCATGCACTCCTCCTGAGATTTAGTCGAACCCTTTCACTTACCATGTGTATAGGCTTTTAGAGTGAGTCTGTTGGGAGCTGAATTAGCGACAGTGACGGTGACAACATTTCAGTAAAATGTGCACTCCTTTTATTTCTGATTGAGTTGGATTGCAGGTGTAAACTAGAGGTTAAATGGTCCTGCTGCAAAGAAATTAGTCAAACTGAGCATGAGGTTGTTTTCTAAATAGTGGCAAATAGAACTTTCATTCAGATTGTGTATGCAGAAAAATATAATCCCATGTAAAATTTCAGAACTATCTACTGAAAATAATTTTCTTAGTTCTGAAACAAAAGGCCTCTCCATTTATTTATCCAGGGCATGGAATGACATCCCAATATACACCAGTACCACCAACACCTGCTTAATATATGAAAGATCTGAAGACACACCTCTTCAAAGAGCATTGCATCATGATAACGTAATAGTCTGCTTACACTCTCACTCTGTACAGCATTCTGCTGCCTCTTCTCTATGTATACACAACACAAATATTACATAAATATATAGAAATATGTACACAAACTGGTACTATGAAATAGATGTAGGGCAACACATATGTAAATGTAAATGTAAATGTAATGGCCCATTTATACCGCGCTAACAATCGCTCCAAGGAGTATCTCGGTGCCAATGAGAGGTCAACCTGATGTTAAAGTTGCCTTACTGCTTAAGGAGACCAGGACCGGAGTCACACTAGTGCTCTGGCGGTTATATCTGGAAGATTGTAAATCCAGGTTTTTAATTGTTTGCGGAATTCAGATTCCTTGTCCAGTGCTCTTAAAGTGGGGGGAGGGCATTCCATGCTTTTGCACCTAGTACCGCTAGGGATTTACCCCCACAGGTTTTAAGTCTAAACCCTGGAACGGTCAGTAGGTTGGCATTTGAGGACCGTAGTGCTCGAGTTGGGCAATATCTTACAAATTTTTTCCTTAGGTATAGAGGGCCTGAATTGTGTACAGCGCGAAAAGTGATTATCAGCACTTTGTACAGGACCCTTTTTGTTATGGGCAGCCAGTGTAGTACATTAAGGGCTTTGGTTGCTGAGGATTTCCTTGGCCATTTCAAAGCCAGCCTTGCTGCCGCATGCTGTACCATCTGGAGTTTATGGGTGACCGCCTTATTGGTACCGGCATACAAGCTGTTGCAATAGTCAATGCGAGATGTAACTAATGCAATTGTGACTGTTTTCGTTGCTTCGAGGGGCAGCAAGTCAAAGAACTTCCTGAGCAATTTTATCACCCCAAAGCAAGTGCCTGCCACTTTTGACGCCTGATGTTTAAAGGGTAAGTCGGCGTCGAATTGTACACCAAGGTTACGGGCCGAGGAGGTAGTGTGGGGTGGTATTTCTGCCTTCTCAGGCCACCACAGTCTGGGGATAAATTCGTTTTTTGGGCCTATAACCATGATCTCGGTATTGCCTGTGTTGCATTTTAGATGGTTTTTCCGCATCCACTCAAAGGTGGCCGTTAAGCAAAATTTGAGTTTTTCCTCCCAGACCTGGTTATCTTTGTCCATTACCAGGATCAGTTGAGTATCGTCGGCATATGCTATTACCTCTATGCCGAAGGACGATATCAACTTTATCAGGGGTGCGGTGTAGACATTGAATAATGTCGGACTCAGGCTGGAACCTTGGGGTACTCCCGTCGACAGTGATTTCTTACTGGAACGGAATTCCCCCAAGGTCACCACTTGTCGCCTGTCACTAAGAAAATTCTTTATCCACTCCAAGGCAATGCCTTTAATGCCAGATGTTATTAGCCGGTCTATTAAGATAGTATGTGAGACCGTGTCGAAGGCCGCCGACAGCTCTAATAATATCAGGACGGCCTTCTTGCCTTGATCTAAGGCTGAGCGGATAGTTTCAGTAGTGAACAGGAGAGCTGATTCGGTGGAGTGTTGAGTCCTAAAGCCAGCTTGGTTGGGGTGCCATGCTTCACTATCTTCCAGAAAGCGTGTCAGCTGTTTATTTACTGTCGACTCAGTGATTTTACACAGTGCCGGGAGCAGTGAGATTGGACGTAAATTTGACAGTGTGGTGGGGTCAGGAAGTTGGTTTTTTTGTAAAGGTTTTACTGCTGCCAGTTTCCACTCTGGGGGGACGTTGGCAGTAGACAGTGAGTTGTTGACGATGTCATTTATGTCTGGGCTAACAATATCAGCAATGAGATGCAGGAGTCCTATAGGACATGGATCAAATGGTAATCCTGACTTAGTTGCCAGAATGGCACGTTTTGTCTCCTCCAGACTAATTGTACGAAAGGCTGTGAGCTGGGTGGCTTCCTGCCTTGTGTTTTTGTCCTCATGCCTTGGACCGATAATAGGAGCCTCAAAATCTTTTGTCAGACCCAGAACCTTTTCGTCAAAAAAGTCTGCGATAGAATCACAAAGCATTTGTGAGGGTGGGATGTCCTGCATTAAACATTTGGGTTTACTAAAATCCTTCACAATTTTAAAAATCGCTTTCTGTTTACTATTGGCTGTTACTATGGCTGACGTGAAATACTTTGTTTTAGCCTGTTTACCCTTTGAATGCCATACCCTAGAGGTAGGGCATGCACCAGATCCGGAGTGCACCAAGGTTTGAGCCAAGTCTCTGTAATAAAGAGACAGTCTAGGTTGTCGTCGATTAAGAGGTCCTGTATATGCTGGGCATGTTTTGGCAGAGATCTAGCATTGATTAAGCCAGCCTTTAGGGTATGGGTAGGAGTAGTAGATGTGGTGAGGGCGGATACCTGGGACCACAAGAATGTACATATGCAAACAATGAAATGCACAAACTAATAAAATATATAAAAAAACTTAGAAATGTGACATGATTGTAGTTGTTCTTGGCTAAAATATTATGGGACTGAAAATCCTTATCTGTGAATATCCTTTGCCATGGGTGTGGAGCCTCTTGTGGATACTTCCATTCTCCTCTCTATTTTTCATCTAAATGTAGCCATTCCTGGATCTTCCCATGGACCACTATATATTTTTCTGTTGCTATGTTGATGTCACACATGTATGCCTCAGATATACTTGAAATGTGCAGCTGTTGTGACTTAAATTAGTGACACAATAAGTATGTAAAAGAGTGATGATGGAATGCTTGAGTTAATCTCAGCCACTGGTAATCACTCGGGCTGCATCCCAATCCATCGTTTTTTTGTTCACCATGCCACCTCAGTTTGTACCCAGCTATCTACAAATCAGCCTTGGCCCTGCTCCAATAGTAACTGTGCAGCTCGAACTGCCAAGCCAGGTCTCCCCTGAACCTGAACACAAGCAGTCCAGGATCAGCTTCGCCCTTGTTATGTTAAGCATATCTAAGGCTGAGTTTCGATTATTGGGCCTAGATATTGCCCCAGTGTGCAACTGTGCACTTTTACTCCTTCTATTTTGTTTGGTGTGTACATACTTAGAAAACATATACTAAGAAATTATGACATCTTATTGAATGCTTCCTTAAGTTTTTATTCCCCATAAAAGGGAAAATCTTCATAATACCAGCTCAGGTTCCTCCACCCTAGTCTGTTATATATTCCTTCCACACAGACCTGTGAGTATAATACTGCTCTAGCAGATAATGGACACAGCTTGCCCCCTAATCCTAGGAGTTGCAAACATTATCATGTTTGTGAGTTCTTCTGATCAGTTCACTAGTTGGCATTTAACTCTAGGTACATTTAAAGTTCTGTAGCTATTTGATCAAAACCAATCAGCTCTATTTTATTTTGATTGGTAACCCATTTTACAGTGCTCTAAAATATTTGTTCTCTGAACTGCTTATGTCTCTGAACTGCTTATGTCTCTGATGACTGCTAAATACTCTGCAACACTGTGAAACAGTTGACTTGGTATTAACATGGACTTAAGATAAACCAAAGAATAGGCATAATATAGTGGTGAAAGAATCAACCAGAAGGTTGCCCAGTTCTTACCCCCATATATATCAGCTATCAGCTACGGAATATGTTTCCTCTCTCCTGTCCACAACTATATACTTGATATGGTCTGAACTAATAGTTACAAGTATGAGGATTTGAATTTACGCTGGTTCCATCTCCAGATCTGTTCCTGAGAACATAAAAAATCTTGCTCTTGATCGGATGGTGTGAAAGTCAAATTAATCTTTTTGTACTCTGGCAGTCTAAGGTCTGCTGTCATGTCTGAATATAAAAATGAAATAAATGCTTCCATGCAGCTCTTACGGCTTCCCAGAATAGCTGATAATAGAGATACTTCTCTTACAATTTAAGGAAGTGTCTGTTTCAATCTGAAAATATCATTAAAAAGCACTAATATGAGTCTCTCTGCTTATGACAGTGTGCATAACATTAGCAGAGATTAGCAGTTTTTTATGAATTAAAATATAAGTGTGGCATTGGTTGTAAAACCATAGCATATTAAGCGGTAGTTATAGAAATGTTCACGTTGAAATAATTGGAGGGAGGGATAAGAGTGGTTTTAAACATGCTATGTATTATTTTTTCCATTGTACACATATATATATATATATATATATATATATATATATATATATATATATATATATATATATATATATATATATATATATATATATATATATATATATATATATATTCAGTCACCTCCTGGAAATCTTCTCGCAAAGAAAGAACCAGAGTCGAAGCCCCAATAGTGTGCAGAAGGGTTTATTCAGGCACAAGGAATATTACCCTACGCGTTTCAAAGTCAGCCGACTTCTTGCTCACGGGTCCAGGTCTGTTCCATTGCCATTCCTTTTAAAGTGATACAAACACATATTTTGCGTGCATGTGATCCATCAACATAAACAAAATACTAACGGCGTTACAATGTTGCTCTGTGTTAACCAAGTGGTTGATAAATAAATACAGGGTTGCAGTTATTGACACAGTGTTGTCACATGTTGAAACCACATGTTTTATGCATCATGTTAAATTAAATAGTCCGTATTTTAGTCCAATGACATTGCTGTTATTTGTCCCCAAAATTTAAGGAAAATTAAGAGTCACAAAATATTGCCCAAGTGGGCATGATGCTGTTTGTAGAGACGATCGTTCCTAAGTTATATTTTTATATATATATATATCTTTCTTTACCCAGAAAGTGTGCTTTTTGTGATGTGTTGAAAATCTATTCAGTTTTGTTGAGAGAAATGAAGCTTCAAATGTACAGATATCTAGCGATGTGGTACTATGGAGGGAGTACCAGGGGAGTACAGAGGGAAAAAAAACGACAAATGAAGCATTCTGATTGGCTCGTCCAGTGGGACAAACCTTGTGTCCAACATTTTAGAACTCGAGCCCTGTTTCCTGAAAATTAAAAATAAAATAACATAATGGGAGGCAGAGTAGGGGTACCCTAACCCTCCTGCCCTTGTGGGGGACACTAGAGGACTCCCCCTCCCCCAGGTAAAATGCAGAATTTCTTTTCTCGGATTGTCACAGACTTGTTGTGATACTCAGTGCGGCCTCTCCACTAATATGCATGAGTACTACAGAATTACCATAATATTTACACAAGATTACCATTCGACCTGAAAAAAAAGACAAAAAAAGTTGAGTATGTGTCCGCTGGTGTTGTGCAACTGTGGGGAGTTAACCAGCAATGGAAGATTGGCTGCCTTTGCGGAGGTGGTTAGGTACAGGGATTTGCCAATCCCATACCACACACGGCTTAAGGCCGTGCGCAGTAGGGATGTCACCTCTGCGAGGTTGAGCACTCAACCCCATGCTGAGCACAGTCATTGGCTGAAGGGCATGCGTTGAGTGGGTTTGAATTCCAGCACAGAGTTGGACATAGGAGCTGGTCACAGACCAGGTTGTGCACCCAACCCCCTACCGATAATGGCAGTGCTCTGGAGGAGGTTGGGATAGTTAAGTATGTTAATCAAATCTTGCTTCATGTTAAAAAGAAAGTAGGTATTCACTGAGAAAACTGAGATTACAGACGTTATAGTTAGGCATGGTGCTATGTTACTTTACATTTAAAAAAAGCTTTGGAGTTGGAGTAATGTTATAATTAAGTGGCAATCCATGAAAAAAATATATTTTACATTTTTAAAAAAAGATTAAAATTTACCAATTCTAGCTAACACTCCTAGTTTTCTATTTATACTGATTTTTACATATTAATACAGACATAAAATAGTGTGTTTCTTGTTTGCATTTGTTTTTAAAAGCAGAAAAATTCAGATAATTGAGCTTCTTTTGAGCAATTCTCTAAGTTATCATTCATGAATTCCAGGCCAGTAGCTTGCAGATTCACAGCATAGGGAGTCTAAAAATAGGATGACATTTCTTTATATGGGATGAGATTTCCTTAAATAACTCCTTATCTCAACATTTGTTTGTGTTAAAATGCCTATATTTTCATTTGGTTGTTTTATTTTATTTTATTTGGCTTTTTAATGTACTAAAACCAGAAAGGCAGTAAAATATGTGTGCACATTTATCAGTTTAATAATCATGGAAATATACAAGCTGCATCCTCATTTGTTCAAACACTCAAAATAAATATGGATAAATACTGATAAGAAGGACAAAAAATAAATATGGATCAATACAGACGGAAATGTTCAAAAACATAAATACCATAACACCAGGAGTCAAAATGCCAGCTAACTGAAGTAACTATAACTTGTAAAGTTGCCATGACTGCTTATCTCACGTACTACTTCACTTATGACATATTCAATGACACTTGCAACATCTGAATGACATCATTAAAGACACCACTGTGCATCAAAAGAGTGCAACTCATATTTACTTCAGTTAGCTATAGCTGGGGAATGTCCGTTTTTTCAAATTTAAAATGGAATTTTTGACATTTTCGCCTAACTATAACATCTCTTTACCCTTTGTTTTTTTCAGTGAATATATAACCTAGATGATATTTTATCTTCTGGAAATATATTTCAAATTGCAAAATAATTGTTACTATTTTAATTTTGCTTTGGATACTCCGTATTAAAAGGGAGGTACCCCCCCCCCATTTCACCATCCCGAGCGTCTGCTGATGTCGTTTAAAAATATGGGGTTCTCTTTTGGAATATTGATTAGGGATAACTGATTTACCAGAATATCTTATCCAAAATATCTGGGAGCTAAATATAGTAAACCTATACTTACCTACATATACTTACCTGTTGATATTTTGGTTCTCAAAATGTTGGCAAATATATTCTGGTACTTATTTTTTCTCTACTTATATTTCATACCACCACGTAACAGGATATTCTTAGCCTCATATCTGATGACCATCCCATTCTGTGAGGAAAGAGTGTGGACCTTTAATGGTTTCCCAAACTACAATTTCATTAAATGTTCCATTATGTTTGAATTTAGTAGATAGCACAGTCTCAACACAAAGTGATACACCAGTATTTTTTGTACCTAGAGGGCATATTTTGATCACACATCATCACAATGGCTCACATTGCAGAATCCTGCATCCAAGAAAAACAAACCTTTTCAATAATTCAGCCTTTTTAATGGTTGTAATATGAATGGTGCCTAATGTATCAGTCCCGTTCCTGACCCATCTTCCATACGCATTTGATAATTATGACACGTGGCTTCCTTGACTTATGCAATGGCTATGCTTATGGTTAATTACCCATGTGAGTGTATGAAATACACAAAGACTGGTAAATTACGTTTATTTTTTGCAACCCTACTTGCATATCACAGACCTGCCAACTCACAGGGTGCCACAGGGTGACATGTGATATCGGCCCCTTTACAAAATCACAGGTGAGGGCAGATATCACAGGGTGGTAGGAAAAACGAGATTAAAACCACTGTAAACAGTGAATTTTCAGCTCGGTTTTCATAGGCTGAGAATTGTTGACATCCATTAAGAGGCGTCAAAACACCCTAGGAAATCAGCACCCGCCTCAGCAAGGTTTTTTTTTCTTTTTCTTTGGAGGAGAGGATTCGAGGCGGGAGTAGGACAAAAGTGCCTTTAAAGCACTTCTCAGCACGAGGCCCTGCCCTCTCCTCACACAGTGAATATTTTGTTTGATTTGGCAGGTCTGGTACCACTCTAGTTGTCCTTCATTGTAGCTGCACTTGTATTGCGCTTCTTACCCCCTACAAGGTGCTGAAGCTGAAGTGCATTTGTGGACACATGGAAGTGCTGTGGATGGGAGCGTGTGCATCTATCACGTGGGTGATTTGGCGATGCTGCGTGTGAGCACGAACGATGTGCGGTTATGGTGCTTTTAGATCTGATGCTTACCTGCCAACTCACAATGTGCCACCGTGTGACACACGATATCGGCTCCCATCACAAGGTCTCCAGGTGAGGAGCAGCTATCACATGGTGGTAGGAAAAATGAGCTGAAAATCACTGTAAATAGTGGTTTTCCAGGTCTTTTTATGAGGCTTTCAACTGTTGACATCCATTAAGGGGTGTGAAAACACCCCAAGCCATCAGCACCAACCAGCCTTATTTTTTTGGGAGGAGGAGACTTAGGGGCGGGGTGAGATTCAGAAGTGACTTGTAGGTACTTCTCGACACAAGGGGCCGCCTCTCTCCTCACACAGTGAGATTGTTCTTCAAGTTGACAGGTATGCTGATGTAAAAAACCTGGGAGGGATAGGATGCTTAAGCACTAGCGCCGAGGCACAGATGGGTTGGGAATGTGGCCTAAATGGCAGAGTTTTCATGTAATTGCTCAAACCGTGTCGGTCAGTCCTAACATTTCCTCTGTATGTGAAAAGACCTGAGTGCAAGCACTGTTTGGGGAATTTCAAAAGTACTTCTAACAGTGTGGTATTTGTTCTTAAGTAGTTCATTATTTACTTTTTCCCAGTGCCGACTACTCTGCGTAGTATCAAATAACAGAGCTCAGTTTTTGTTTACAAGGACCAATGTTAATAATGTGATATCGCAATACCGTACAACCAAAAATTCATTGGTTGGCCTTCAAGACTTACACTATTTGTCATCTTCTACATTACAATTTCGATTGCAAGTTATATAAGGATATCTCAAAGAAATATGTTTCACCTAATTGTGTCTGTCCTAACAAGTCAGCAGATTGTTATTTTTGTTACAGAGTTCACAGAGGTAGGGTGAATGAGTTAGTGAATGCATGCATTAACTACAGTGGATCTCATGAATTCTGCAGATGCTTATCCTTGGCACTACTAGTTCCTGGCTAGATAAACGCGTTTTAGTTGCTGTCAAAAATATGGGTGCTACAAGACGTTTTTAGAGGCCAACTGAGGCACCATCATAAATTACAAAACAGGATGGGTGGGTTTCTTGATTTGATCTCCGCCATTAGTAATTACTCTGGGGCACATTCTAACCCATCATTTGCTAATTATCCTACTCTATGAAGGAAGCCATAATATGTAATCCTTCTGGGCTACAGCCCAAAGGAGGCAATCCAACCTGAACTGCCAGGTCATATTACCTCAGTACAGAACAACAAGCACGACACATGTTTGACTGTGGTTATGACACATGGCATGGGAAATTCAGGACCCTCTTTCATGTATACACAGCTCACATCAGCAACACATTGAGAAAAACAAAAATTAATTGCTTGAATTAATGTCAGCCATTTGTAATTACTGTGGGTAATACTAAATTTTATTCTGTTATTTGTTTGCCCACCTTACCACTGCAGACAGAGGGCAGACTGGTGCGAATCAGTACTAAGGCCTTATCATGACTACGGCAGTCCATCTGGCCACCTTAGCGACGGTGGCGGTGTGGGCACCACCGCACCGGCGGTCCGTCCTCCCCATTATGACTTGGGTGGTCGGACAGCATTGCCACCACGGCAACCCCCAGGGATCAGATGTTGTGATGGTCTTGAGGCTGCAGTGTGCTTGGCGGGGCCGCTGCAGCCTACCAAGCCTATTACAAGTATCCTCTCTGCCACGGTTTATATTGCAGTGAGCCCGTCATGAAAAGTGAGGCCTCTGTACCAGGGGAGGCATGCAGACAGGCACATGATGTGCCCCCCTTCCTGCATTCACCCCCAGTTCTTGCAGGGCATGGACTTGAGAGTCCATGCTCTGCTGGCACTGGTGTTCCCTTTGTGGTGCCTGTTATGGCTCTCCTATGAGTCTTTAAACAGGCACCGCTGTGGACCTGGTGATGCTGGACCGCCTAACCTGGGTTCTGGTAGGAATCCGGAGGGTGGTCTAATTATGTCTTTGACAGTGCAGGAGCGGGCCACTGGTGCGAAGCCCCGCACCGCCAAAGTCATTATGAGGCCCTTTGTTTTATGCCAATAAGAACAGTATAGCGAAAACTTCCATGCCACACCACCTCTAAATCGGAGCGCCAGGGACCCCGGACTAGTTTCAGACTTTAGGCTCATCTGCAAAATGAAGCTTGTGGCGACCTTCTGTGATATGCGGTTTGTGTTAATATCGTTCCATGGTAATGACTGTGGGCCAGATTTCAGTGCATAATTGTTTGCTTACTGTGGCCAACAGAGAGGGGACAACCATATACAATTCAGTCTTCCATACACCTGATAAAGGCCAACCTAAATCGTGTATGAGAACACAAGCAATCCCAGACATGTTGGATCAGTGTAGTACAGCCTAGCATAGCTAGCCATGGCCACTAGAACTACATCTGTACATACCCACCCTAATTTGAGCTACTCAGTAAGAAGAATACATATGTATTTCTAATAAGGTGATCTTTATCACTGCACATTTGATGGAGGTGACAAATAATATAATCCTTCGATTACTTTCTTTCCAACTATTTGGACAAATCTTTTCTTTTCAATACAACTTTGAATAGCTGCAAAGTCGGGATATCTTAACACAGTGTATTTGTATTCCAGCAACAATTCAGAAACGCTTGAAGAAAGAGAAAAAGGCAAAGAGAAAGCTACAGGAAGCCCTGGAATTTGAATCTAAGAGGCGAGAGCAAGTGGAACAGGCACTGAAACAGGCAACATCAGGGGACGGGCTCAGGATGCTGAATGGTAAGAAATTACTGAACCTCAGAGGTTTCTTTTTTTTATTTTGTCAAGAAAGCATTTTCCTTACTAGAAGACAAATTCTATATTTTCTATATCCATCTGACAGTGGCGGCTGGTGGAATTTGAAACTAGTGGGGCGTAAGAGCAATTAATGAACTTTGGTGCACATGTGAGCAAGCTGGAATTCTTTTTAGGAAAGCTTCACCCCCAGAGAACCTTTTTTTGAAAAGTGGTGTAGAAAGGTAGTTATGTTTCCCTCCCCTCCAGCTGACGAGTCTAGCCCTCCAGATGTTCTGCTTTTTGCCCTTTGGGAGTAAGGCTTTCTTTCTTTCCAGCCTTCTGCCCCTCCAGCTGTGCAGTTTTGGCCTTTTTGTCCATTCATTCGCTCCCTCCTTTGACCTCCAAACGTGCTGTTGTCTTTCCCCGCCACTGTGCTGCCTGGCCCTTCCAGATGTGCTGTCTCCCTTCTTCCCAGGTATTCTGCTTTCTTCCCCTCCAGGTATACTCTCTGCCCTCAAGGCGGTGAGTGCGTGTGGTCTATCTCTTCCGCATTGCTGCGGTTTGAACCTCGAGTGAAATCTGCTCTCTTTACCTCCAACTGTGTTGCTTTCTGCCCAAACCAAAGCGATGGAAATGAAGTTCTGGGAGTTCAACGCTCGCTGCTGACATCTGCGTTGCTATGTCGTTCCCCAGATTGCAATCAGACATGGCCACCTTAGCGGGATCGGTAAATTTAGTATTTAGCTCGGCAGTAGTAGAACCTGATACTTAGAAGTGATGCGCAAAGCGCTAAAACAATGCACCATCTGACAGTGCAGAAAATGAGCTGTCAATAAAATGCAGCAGGAAAAAGGAGTGCTAAAGGCAGGAGAGAGATGCAAGTTAGTGCTGGAATGGGAGTGGAAAGAAATGAAAGAGAGCAAGACGAGAGGAAAATCCTGGAAATTAAGAAAAAGCATGAATATGTTGGCACAGGAGAGTCAGGGAAAACAGAGGAAGGGAACAAGACCACAAATTCAGCAGGAACTGGAGAGAAGTAAAGAAAGAAACTGGAGCACAGGAAAGAAAAGGGAGCAAGGGGGTAGAAGACTCGCCAAAAACGAAAAACAGAAAAGGAGTACAAATCTGAAGCCCTTCCCCCATCTTTCTGATTATGCGTTGCCGCTAGGAGCAAGGTAGACAAAGGGAGCCCTGGCACATCTGAACATATTGAGCAGCAGTACTCTGAGCAGCACTCTAGGTGAGAAGACAGCCTGTGCATCATGTTATCAGCAGCTCAATAGAATACCCAGCAGCAGCATTAATCCTATTCAGGAGGTGACCTGCTACATAGCGCCTTCAATTCAAAAGAAAGTCTATTTCCTGCATCATAACCTTTGATGGGTTATTGTGCACGATCTACTGAATTTATTTCTCCTGGAATAAGAATGTAGACGGCGGTCGTGGCCAGCAATACCGGCGGGTGGGGGGGTGGAAATGGGGTTGTCGTGCCGCGGAGGGGATGGGCGGGAGGCGGGAGGACTTTAATGGAAAAAATATAGAAAATAAAAGTAAAACTTACCGTCCCGAGACTCCCGACTCTCCTCCCCAACCAAGAACTTCTGCTTTCTCGCCGTGTGAGCAGGCAGAAACACATTGGTAGTTATTACCATTTATGTTTCTGCCTTCTCGCCCGGCGAGAAAGCAGGGGGGTGGCACCCAAACGCCTCTGTAGAGGAGCCGCCACTGCCATCTGATCTTAAAAGATTTCATCTGCTGCGCAGTTACATACATTTATTTGACACTGAATCAATGACATAACTCTCACATCATTAAAAACGTCCAGTTAAACATCTGAAGATTAGACAAAAGTAGCACATGCTATTACTACAAGTGAAAGGCTCACTGACATGAACAGCCAACACAGCTGTTAGCATCGAAGAACTTACCAAAATTTAGAGGAGAGCCTCTGTTTTGTCCCGTGCTGCTTCAGCATTTGGTGAAACAGCTCGGTTTGTTTTATTGCACTATAAAAGCAGCACTTACCAATATAAAAGACACCTTCTTAAAAAACTAAGGGAAGCTTTTCAGAGGAAATGCAGGTCAAACAGGAAAACTTGAAACAAGGGTTCTAATGTGCAAAGCAGTGATTCTACGGTCCCAAAGATCAAACTTCAGCCTTTGTAACTGCAAAATGGCTTTGTTAAGTGTACACATCCTAAACTGAGAAAAGAAGAGATGATGGATGGTATGATGAACAAATCAAACATTAACCCCCATTCACAGATCTGGGTTAAATCCACCATTTTGTTGCATGCCATGCCATTTCAGTTTGGACCCAGCCATATGCAAATCAATCTTGACCCTGCTCCCCATGGGAACAGTCCAGCCCAAACTGCCAAGCCAGTTCCCCATGGACTAGAAACAGGCATGCCGAGGCCAGTTTCTGGGTATCACCTCATATCTGCCAAGCTCATATGAATCTGGTGGCATAGCGAGCACAGGACTCTTCTGTGGCTATACCCTTCCCACTTAGGACAACAAAAGCAAAAATAACAGATAATGGACGGAATGCTGAACAAATCAAACATTCACCCTTAGTCATAGATATGGGTTAAATGCATCGTTTTTAGCTGACCATGCCATTCCAGTTTGGACCCACCTTTATGCAAATCAGTCTTGACCCTGCTCCTCCATGGGAACAGTCCAGTGTGAACTGTCAAGGCAGGTCCTCTGTGGAGCAGAAACAAGCATCTTGGGACTGGTTTCGGGGAATCGCCCCATATCAGCCAGGCTTGCTTGAATCCAGTGGCATAATGATCACAGGACCGACAACTGGGCATTCCCTTCCCACTTAGGGCAACAAATACAAACATAACAGATGATGGATGGAATGCCGAACAAAGCAAACATTCACTCCCAGTCACAGCTCTGGGTTTAATATATCATTTTTTTGCTCGCCAAGCCATTCCAGTTTGGACCAAGCCATATGCAAATAAGTCTTGACCCTTCTCCCCATGGCAACAGTCCAGCCTGAACTGCCAAGGCAATTCTTACCTGGACCAGAAGCAAGCATCCTGGGACGGGTTTTGGGGTATCACCCCTCATCAGCCAGGCTAGCTTGAATCCGGATGCCTAGTGAGTACAGCACCCATGTCTGGGCATACCCTTCCCACTTAAACCTTGGACTGTGGGTGAATGTTTGACAATGTTCAGCATTCCATCCACCATCTTTTTGTGTTGCTATAGTCACCCTAATTGGGAATGATATGCCCCGATGTGGGTCGCTTGCTCACTATGCCACTGGTTTCAAGCTAACCTGCCTGATGAGGGGTCATACCCCTAAACCGGTCCCAGGATGCTTGTTTTCCAGTCCAGGAAGGACCTGGCAGCTCGGGCAGGTCTGTTCCCATGGGAAAGCAGAGTCAATACTGATTTGCATATGGCTGGGTTAAAACTGGGGTGGCATGGTGAGCAAGAGCAAAACAATGATGGATTTAACCCAGACCTGTGACTTGGATGAATGTTTGACAATGTTCAGCATTCCATACATCATCTTTTCGTGTTCCTAAATTGGGATTTGATAACACATTACCAAATTTGGGTTACAAAACACACTATAGAATCGATATTTGGAACAGGTGTGTAAAGGGTGCCCCTTCGAAATATCCGCAGCTGAATCTATCCTTAGAGGGATACCAATGAACATCACTGGACAAATTCCATGCGTGTATGTGGGATGTTACACAATGGCTAAAAAATAACTATTTGCAATTCAACGGGGATAAGACTGAGATCTTATGCTGTGCAGCTGGAACAATTCCCCTTATACTGCCAACGGTGGCTACTCCTCCTCCTCTATTACTGTCCAAAGCAGTGCGTAATCTGAGGGTTAGCTTTGATTGCGAGCTAAGTCTGGAGTCCCAAGTGAACAAAATTGTTGGGAGCTGTTTCTTTCTGATGAGAATACTCCGGAAGATTCTTCCATTGTTACCTTCACAGGCGAGAACACTGGTAGTTAGAAGCATAATCTTGAACCGCCTGGATTATTGTAATGCCTTGCTGCTGGAGTGCCCTAAATACCTGATTGAGAAATTACAGAGAATCTTGACGATGGCAGCCAAGCTAGCCGTAATGAGACCACTTTGTATGTCTGCCTCTCAGGTGCTCCCTGAACTCTACTGGCTTCCGGTTCTGCAGAGGATACAGTTTAAAGCGCTCTTCATAGTTTTTTTAAATCTTTGCATGACCTTGGGCCTATACCCTTGCAGGATAGATTCGAATGGTACACTCCCTCGTGAAACCTCCGCTCCTCATCAGCCGCGCTGGTAAAAGTGTCTAGATTTAAAGGAGTTAAATCAGGAGGAAGGGCCTTTAGTATTGCAGCAGCCAGCACTGGCCTGGAATAAACTTCCAACTGAACTCAGGCAGATGGAGAACTTGCTGCAGTTCAGGAAGAAGTTGAAGACATAGCTCTATCCTACAGCATAAGTTTCTGATCTTCTCACTCTCATCTATCCCTCTTTCCTCCACTACTTCTAGTTCGACAGAACTCATGTATCTAAGCGCCTGGATACCCGTAGGGTCACAGTGCACTTTATAAATCCTTATTACAATTACAATATAGTCACAAAGCGTTGTTTTATCACCAAATCTGAATTCTAGTAACAATCTACAAATGGGAAGGGGTCCCTAAGCGATCCCTTCCCCATTGTGAATGTCAACAAAAGACTTTTGCCTACTCCTAAAATAAATCGGAAAATAATCAGTTTTCTTTTTTTAAACACATCTCATTTTCCTTTTAAGAAAACAGGCTAAATGTAAAAAAATAAAAATGCTTTGTTTATTTTAAATCAACCCAGCAGGACACCATGCCTGTGACTCTAAGCCATGGGTACTCACAAACTTTATCTTGGGGGTCAAATTAAATTTACAGTGTGGTTTGTGTCCGAGGGCCGCACCGGTGGGGGCGGGGTCAGTGTGGGAGGGGGCATGGCTAGAGCAACAAAAGAATCTGTGACCATGAGGTTGAACACAGGTCCCTGCAGTGGACGCCTTCGTCCACCGAGCCACCAGACCTGGCATACACACATCTCTCTCTCTCTCTCTCTCCCTCTCTCTCCCTCTCTCTCCTTCTCTCGCCGTCTCTCAACCTCTCTCCCTCCCTCTCTCCCTCTCTCCGTCTCTCCCTCCATCTCTCCCTATTTTTCCCTCTGTCTCACTCAGACTGTCTCACTCCCTCTCACTCCCTCTCTCGCCCTCCGTCTCCCTGACTCCCTCTGCCTCACTCACTCTGACTGTCTCACTCCCTCTCTCTCTCTCTGTCTCCCTCTCTCTCTCTCTCTCCCTCCCTCGCTGTCTCCCTCTCTCTCTCTCTCTCTCTCTCTCTCTCTCTCTCTCTCTCTCTCTCTCTCTCTCTCTCTCTCTGTCTCCCTCTCTCTCCTTCCCTCTCCCTCTGTCTCCCTCTCTCTCCCTCCCTCTCCCTCTGTCTCCCTCTCTCTCCTTCCCTCCCTCACTCTGTCACCCTCCTCACTCTGTCGCCCTACCCCTCCCTCCTCCCTTCTCCCTCCCTCTGTCTGTCACCCTCCTCCCTGTCACCCTGTCTGTCACCCTCCTCCCTCCTTCCTCCCTCTGTCTGTCACCCTCCTTGCTCTGTCTGTCACCCTCCTCCTCCCTCTGTCTGTCACCCTCCTCCCTCTATCTTCCCTCCCTCTGTCACCCTTCTCCCTCCCTCCTCCCTCTGTCTGTCACCCTCCTCCCTCCCTCCTCCCTCCCTCTGTCTGTCACCCTCTGTCTCCCTCCCCCTTTCTCTGTCTCCCTCCCTCTTTCTTTCTCTGTCTCACTCCCTCTCCCTTTCTCTGTCTCCTTCCCTCTCCCTCTTTTTGTCTCCCTCTGTCTGTCTCCCTCTGTCTCCCTCCCTCTCTTTGTCTCTCTCTGCCTGTATCCTTCTCTTTGTCTCCTTCTCTTTGTCTCCCTTCCTCCCTCTCCCTCCTCTCTCTGCCCCCCTCCTCCCTCTGTCTGTCGCCCTCTCTCTGTTTCCATCTGTCTGTCTCCCTCTGTCACCCTCTCCCTCCCTCTGTCTTTCTCCCTCCCTCTGTATGTCTCCCTCCATCTGTCTGTCTCCCTCTGTCTGTCTCCGTCTGTCTTCCTCCCTCTGTCTCTCTCCCTCCCTCTGTCTGTCTCCGTTTGTCTCCCTCCCTCTGTCTGTCTCTGTCTGTCTCCCTCCCTCTGTCTCCCTCCCTTACCCTTTCTCTGTCTCCCTTTCTCTGTCTCCATATCCCTGTGTCCCTTTCCCTCCCTCCCTCGCTCTCCCTCTGTCTGCCTCCCTTTCCCTCTCTCCTTTCCTTCCCTCCCTCGCTCTTCCTCTGTCGGCCTCCCTTTCCCTCCATCCTTTCCCTCCCCCGCTCTCCCTCTGTCTGCCTCCCTTTCCCTCCCTCCCTCGTTCTCCCTCTGTCTGCCTCCCTTTCCCTCCCTCCTTTCCTTCCCTCCCTCGATCTCCCTCTGTCTGCCTCCCTTTCCCTCTCTCCTTTCCCTCCCTCCCTCGCTCGCCCTCTGTCTGCCTCCCTTTCCCTCCCTCGCTCTCCCTCCCTCTCCCTCACTCTCCCTCCCTCTCCCTCCCTTTGTCTCCCTCCCTCTCCCTTTCCCTCCCTCGCTCTCCCTCTGTCTGCCTCCCTTTCCCTCTCTCCCTCCCTCCCTCGCTCTCCCTCCCCTCTCTTTCCCTCCCTCCCTGTCTCCCTCTCTCCACCTCCCTCCCTCGCTCTCCCTCTGTCTGCCTCCCTTTCCCTCTCTCCCTCCCTCCCTTGCTCTCCCTCCCTCCCTCGCTCTCCCTCCCCTCTCTTTCCCTCCCTCCCTGTCTCCCTCCCTCCACCTCCCTCCCTCGCTCTCCCTCTGTCTGCCTCCCTTTCCTGCTCTCCCTTTGTCTGCCTCCTTTTCCCTCCCTCCCTCGCTCTCCCTTGGTCTCCCTCCCTTTCCCTCCCTCTCCCCTGCTCTCCCTCTATCTGCCTCCCTTTCCCTCCCTTCCTCCCTCTCCCTCGCTCTCCCTCCCTCTCCCTCGCTCTCTCTCCCTTTCCTTTCCTCTCTCCCTCCCTCTCCCTCCCTCCCTAGCTCTCCCTCTGTCTGCCTCCCTTTCCCTCCCTCGCTCTCCCTCCCTTTCCCCCCTCGCTCTCCCTCTGTCTGCCTCCCTTTCCCTCCCTCCCTCGCTCTCCCTCCCTTTCCCTCTCTCCCTCGCTCTCCCTCTGTCTGCCTCCCTTTCCGTCCCTCCCTTGCTCTCCCTGGCTCTCCCTCCCTTTCCCTCCCTCCCTCGCTCTCCCTCCCTTTCACTCCCTCCCTCTCCCTCCCTTTCAAACCCTCCCTCGCTCTCCCTCTGTCTCTTTCTGTCTCCCTCCCTTTCCCTCCCTCCCTCTGTCACCCTCTTCATCTCACCCTGCCTGTGTGTGCCCGGGCTGAGACAGCTTCTGGGCACACACACACCCGCACCCGAGCACTTCACAGGTCTTTAAAAGACCATTTGTATGTTAATGATACTTTTGTATTTCACCTCTTAGCGCCCCTACAGCTCCACTCTGACTATCACTGGCATGCCCAGGCCCCCAGAGAGCAGCAGAGTCTCGGCGCTCAGTGTTTGCAGACACTCTTTAAATTATTATTTTTTTAAATACGGGTAAAATGTCTGCAATGTCAGCGGGCCGCCCAGGAAGGTTTGCCGCGCCGCTGGCGGCCCGCGGGCCATACTATGAGTACCCGTGCTCTAAGCAATGACAGTGAGGCTCAATTTATGACCTACCTCCTGCATGTTAATGAGCATGGTTGAATTGCAACCCTCTACCAATGTATTCGGTAGGAGTCGGTGTGCAGATTGCACACACTTCTATTGAATCCATTTTAGTAGATTCCTAATAAGAAATTGCTAATTAATTGATGTGATTCATAATTTCTTAATAGGGATCTTTATACATCATTCCCTAAATGTTTTATGGAGGATTTGTTGTTAAATTGTGTGGTTCACAAAGCCATACACTTCAATGTGTTGCCCTATTGTGTTCCTTTCCTACCCAAAGATAATTAATTGCCTTTACATAACATACTTTTCCAGATCCTACACTGGGTCGCGATTGTTTGAGGATCCAATCTAAAGGTGCCTTATTGGTATACTAAAAGTTTGTTTTACATATTTTTGGTAACTGGACTCTAATAAGCTCTGGATTTACTGGATATCTTAAGAGGCCCTGGCTTTTATTTCTAGTATTTCCTAGTGTGTGTCACCCAAGCAGTCACCCTCGTAAAAGGAATTTTCAAGCATCTGCTGTCCTTTTGCAGCTCATTGAAATTCCAAAGTAACAATTGTCTTACAAGGTAAAAGATGCTTCAGAAATAGTAACAATTAGCATCGCTGTTACATGTACTATCTATGAATAATAAACTATTTCAATTCGGCTACAAGACACTGTGTCACTAAATTATTTACATATTTCTGTTCATGCTACAATTGTATCTGTTTTAAATGTATGTTCTTCAAAAACATCTTTGAATCAGCAGAAAATAAAACTTTTATCACTGAATTTGCAACTCAAATTTATGTTTTATTCATTTTCTGTCATCCCGGCCCCTTAAGAAACAAGGTAAAACTTAATTGGGCAACCTATGTTATAAAATCCTAGTTCATGGAAAAACAAATTCTGGACCTCTGGTCTTCCTGAAAATGGCAATCATGGTTTGTGTTTTCAGGCCCCATCTAAATGTAACACACTGGTAGGCTCTCTCAAGTTAACATCTGCAAGGGCTTCATTTCCCTGTGTGCAAGTGATTGATAGTACTGTACATGGAATTTGCAATGGTAATTTTATTGACAAGCTAATATGGCAGAGTGGATCAATGAATGGCCGCCTGGGAGCATGAGAAATAGGTTAGAACAGATTCTCTGCGTCACGTGCGATATGTGTTCTTGATATGTATAAACAATCTCCTTCTGACCAATATCTTGGTATTTACCTAAATTACTCCCATTTATATAGTTAGATGTTTTTTTAAATTGTGTGACTTTACCATTGTTTACCTACACCTTAGATTTTTTCTGACCTCATTACATAAAAAAAATATTTTCAGGCATTTTGTTTGTAAGCAGCTTGAGTCAGGCTTGCAACATTGAAACATACTAATTTTCATTATCGTGTCTTTCAGATGCTGGAATCCCAGAGATGGAAACAGAACACAATGGGAATCAGCTTGACAGTGCAGCAATGCAAGGTACAGTCAACTACTGCACGTTTCAAAAGGCCTGTGACTTCCCTGCTAGTTTGGGAGCCTTCATCCCTGCGGTGACACCAAAGGAAAGCACAATCTAGGTTACATTCTTCAGACGTCAGTATATGGTCCTCGGGTTAGTGAAAAGAACTATATACAAGGAGGGCGTGAGGGCAACAGTTGTCTCGAGGGAGGGTCAGTGGGTGTCTGTGAAGCCTAGTTATGCAAGAGTTCCTCTGTTTCCCTTTTTATGGAGAACCAACCTAGGGCGGGGGGGGGGGGGGGGAGGAGATACCTTAATTCATCATTGCTGCACTGAAGACACACAACTAGATAACATTTTCTTACATTCCTTTACCTGAGGCTAGACTTCTATATAACTGTGGCAGAGCGTGAATACGGTTTTATTTGAACTTTTATTGGGACTCTATTAAATCCAACCTAGTAGAGCAACCGTGTCCAAACGACGGATTATCCAAACATTCTACTGGAAGAAAAGTTTCCAAAATAGCAAGTGGTTTGCATTGCGTTTTCAATTTACTATGACAATTAATATTATTACAAATCTTTTTATGAATCATGTAGGTGAGGAAAAACGTATTCTATGTGCTTCTTGTGATAATTGTACAAAACGTACTAAGCAATGTTCTGCACGGCATATAGGCCTGCTAGAAAGGTATATGCTAAATAAGTGCCTATCCTTTTAAACCTTTGACTGTACCTTAGAAAATTACGCCGTAAATACTTGCATCATGGAAATAATGCTATTATGACAAATAAGGTCAAAAAAGGATGCCCACTTCTTTAAGTTGCACGTTTTTTACACATACAAAGAATTTTGTAGATCTTTTGACTAACCTATATCACAATAGAGCTCCTGGAATGTGCCAACAAATATTACAGTGTATGGAGTGTTAATATTTGTTATTTATGTATGTTTATTCGATATGGCAGCTTGGAAATCTCAACCCCTGTTATTCCATGTACCTAAAGCGGGGATAGTAAATATATTTTTCAGTGACAGTTCTATAGCTCCGAACGCATTACACCTTGAAGTACCAGCAAGTCTGGTAGTTATTACTTGGGTGTATCTCGAGTGTAATATAAGGGAGCTTACATTATCAGTGTTATGCACTGGATGTTAGGCCTTTAGTTACCTGCAATAATGTATAGCTGCTGTCAGTGCCATCATAATTCATTTCCCTATTGCAGGAACTCTTCACAGGTAAGGACAGCATGCAGATCTGCAAAAGTGTCAGGAGCAACAGAAACTCGGCTTATATATATGTACGAAGGGAAAGAAGGGCCGTGCACACTGGGATCACCAGTGAGGAGGATGTCTATGCCTGTAAGGTCAGATGTAAGAGGAAATACCTGCACTTCACAGAATCTAGCCCAAGGGACTCGCAGGTATTCCACATAAAATGAGGTACCTGCCTTTAGCAGCAGGACCTGCTAGAAACAATCTCCAAAGGGGAACCAATCAGTGAGCAATTTTAGATTGTAGCTTCCCTTCTGGTTTCCCCCCTTAATTTTCATAGACATGGATAGGCTCAGTATTGACTCTTCTTTACTATGAAACCATCTTCAGCCTTTCCTCTCAGCTCCAAGGCATATTACCATCTACCTTGAACAAAGAGGAGTGTGTTGTGTGTGTGGTGTACAAGAGTAAATTAAGGGTATAATACCTCCAACTTAATATGAAACACATTGCAAATCTGCTTGAGTTCAAAGGCCTAATGATGACATGTGCTCTGTGGCCATATGCTTCTGTATGTTCACAGAACTGTACAGTAATTTCTGATAAACTTATGGCATACACTTGTGGGTTCTTTTGTGCCATGGATCTTTGCAGCAGGTTTGAACAACCTCCGTTACCTTTTCCTCCCTGTCTTAAACAAATACTTCAGACCAAAGGGATGCAATATATTTTTTTTACGTTGGTAGATATGTATTTTTCATACAATACAGAATGGCCTACCTCACTGCTTAGGGGGGTACAGGTTGTTAAAGGCCATGGGTTATAGGCCTGAACTTTCCTGTGAAGCCCTATAACAAGGGAAAGGGCCTTTAATAACCAGTATAGCCTGAAGTAGATTGGCTACAGAGTTATTAGAACATTCCACTCAGTGAGGGTAGAACGATGGGGATGTCACTGGTTATGTCGCTGAGTGTATTTTCACTTGACCAGTAATTGTAAAGAAAAAGACCCAAGACATTTAAAGTTGAGTTTGCCAAAACATTACCCAAAGTGTCTTCAAATAACTCAAACATAGAGGACAAAACACGGTTGGAGTCCAAGGTTCAAGGTTGTGGAACAACCTGATCCCAAGCACGAGAGCTGAACCTATCTGTAGGCAGGGCCGACTTAACAGCATTATAGGCCCCCGGGCAAAGCTGTGCACTGGGCCCAGCCAACACAACCACTCACAGGAATAAAAATGTTTAACAGAGAATTTGTGTTAAATTCTGGTCTGCATGGGGCCCCTATGCTCATGGGCCTCCGAGGAACTGCCCAGCGTGCCCGTGTGTTAAGATGGCACTGTCTGCAGGCTCGTATTTGGTTACATATATTTAACCTGCTTGTGTTGGGGCTAAAGATGAAGAATATCAGATTGGGACTTCACTTCACTGAATGGACTCTAACTTCTTTTCCATCGCGTGCCCACTACCTGCAGGGCTTCATGAAATGATTGAATATATCAATGAATAAACCTTGGCCAAGGCAATGTGAGTACTGCCGGAATGTATAGACGCCAAGCTCCCTAGAGACCAACATATCTCAATGTCTACCCGTGCACGATGCCACACTCAGTCACTGGTGAGGTCTTTTACTGAAAACGGAAGACAATTTGAATAAGAAGAAACCTAAATAAATAGCTCTGATGGTCATGCTTGGAAGCTTCTGTCTAGTCCGTCTTTTCTCGTGATTGCTTCAGGATAAACAGGAAGTCAGCGACCATTCGGGCTTTGTATTGATGCAGAATACAATAGATGCTTCTGTGTTAATTTTGTTTGTATAGCGACTTAACCCGTTTACTGCGGCCCCGATTTTCCCGTAGTGCGGCACTTCCGCAAAACGGGCGGGGCCGCGTCAGCCATTGGCCGACGGCAGCAAGGAAGGGGTTAAACAACATCCTCTCAAATATCCTTCTCTTTGATATACAGCAAAGCACGTTGGGTTGAAAACTAACACCTAGCGCTCAGTGTATGGGATTGTAAATAGAAGATGCAAGATTTCATCCATGTGAAAGCTACAGATGGGGCAGGCTCGCCAGTGTTTTAGTATGCATAGTCCCTAGTATGTCCACAGCATCAGCACGCATACCCTTGCAATTATTTATACTAACGCTTTGCGTAAGTTATCGATATAATGATACATCTGTATACACATGTATGTTTATGTATGTGCGCGCTGTGCATTCTAAATGCCTCTTCATTCCTCACCCCGAGGTGTCGTTAAGACATCCAACCGTGAGGTTGAGAAGTGAAAGTTATTGACCTGCCAGAACCTCTGTAATAAGCAGAAAGTGCAGTGATCTGACTGTAAATGCAAAATGTATTTCCACTTATAATGGGCGACCTCTTTGAACCCCTCTCTTGACTTTGCTTTATTTCACCTCTCATTAGTTGACAGGTCAACACTTTCAGAAACAAATAGCATTTCTCCAGTCGGCTAATTAGATATCCTTGGTGCTTCATCTGTTTAGAGGTTTATTAGTAATTTGCAGAATTTTTAAAGTGGTACTGCTCTGCAACCAACCATACAGGAATAAACTACTCCTGCTTTCTGCCCGCCGTCTGCAGTCATCGTTGTTGCATAGGTGCCGAAGGATTACATTCATAAAGCACAGTTTAACATTTTCGATTCCAAAGGCCTGATACATAAGGTTTTTTTTCTGTAAGTAAGCCAGAACAATTCACAAATGTTTCAAACTCTGCATGCAAACGTGTATCCTGGCTTAAAAGGGGAAGTGCAGCGTTTTTGTTTACTCTTGTGACTTTTCTGTAAAGTGTACATGCAGTTGACTTATTCAATGTCAAGCAGGTGTACACCCACAGAGTCATACATTTGTGGGTCTTCTCAACTATTTGATATACCTTTGACACAATTAATTGTCCTTCTAAGTTAAATCTGAATGACCCTAGCACAGTGGGTAGAGAAAATCTGACAACACATAATGTTGTGTCAATCTTGGCAACATACACCATAACAATCCAAAATGGTCACCCACCACACTTGCCTTTGCCAATACTTGTATAGTTAAAGCCAATATTGGTCATCAACAAGCATTGGCAAAGCAAGACTAATTGATGTTACCAATGCGTGTTGGTAGAGTGAGGTCAAACAAGCAAGGTACTCTCTCGAATACTGGTGTGTGGGAAAACATTAATTGGTGTTAACTCACAGATAACACACAATAACTTTTTTTCCAGTCCGTGCTTACATATTTTTATATAGAAATAGGGTTATTACTCTTAACTTCACTCACTTCATACAAATTGTTTTAATAACCCAAACAATTTTGTCAACTCAGTTCCAACTACATAACATACAGGAAACATTCTAAACAGCATTCTATGTTAGAGGTATTTATGAGCGCTAGCATAGGTAGAAGCAGGGTCATGCATTGTATGGTTGGTAGAGGAACCTTAGGTATTCCAGTTCAGTGGTATTACTCAGTTTGGTACACACAGAGGCATTAAGAATGAGCACCGAATTCTCTTAGCTCCAGAAATGACACTCACAGTTCTTAAGCCAAGACAGTGGTTAAGTGCATTGTCATTTATTGTCGACCATGGTTGCCGGATTGAGAGTTCCAATATACTTGAAATGTCATGGTCAGTGAGAGCTACACTTACAAAATGCTAATTTCTGATGTAATTGAAATCTTGCGGAAAAACGACCCAGAATAAATCAAATAGCACATAGCACAAATCAAATTCTATCTCCGTGCTGAAAGGAACCAAAGAACAACAAACTATGGAGAAAACATATATGACAAAAGTAAATATATACATATATATAATAGGGCCCTACTCCAACACACAGTTCATGGTTCATTTGTATTGGCATAACTAAAGACCAATCCTTATCATGTATTAGAGCATTATCCTAATAGAATAACAAATATATGTTTGTGAGTAGGCTTACACATAATACATGACCAACCAAAGAGGTCTGATAACACTTATAATTCGTGTAATTCTTTCATAGGACAAAGAAAAGAACAATCAGTCGTTAAACCATTTATAGTTTGCATATTCCCCAAAAACGATATATTAAAGTATTGTCTCTCTTAATCAGAGAAGCATCATTATTGAATATTCAACACATAATTTTAACACGTTATTAATTCATAAATGTGATATATTATTCACACAATTAGCTTCATTCCATAATTAAAATAAAAGGAAAAGAAAGAAGGATGGGAACCTTCACTTATTGCTTACAAAATCACGTTTACTCCTATTGATAAATCATCACTATTCCTCTTGCTCGAACATACAGTTAGAAATCTAGTTCAATAATGTGCTTATTTAAGGTTTGGATATCGCTTAGTGAAAACAAGTGGGAGAAAGTCTTCACTCATCCAGTTTGCCAGTCTGGATAATCTAGGAGGTCCGAATAAATATCCTTGTTCATTGCTCTATGTTTAGGAGGCTATCTATGGCAAAGACCAAAAACACACAGTTTGAATTCTCAAAAACAGCAAAGCCAAGGGAGAACAAAGCAGGAGTGCCCAGTGCAGACAACAAACTAACCTTAATAGCAAAGCTACATGCATAGATGCTTCAAAAATCTGCACCATATTGGAAGGTGCGGATGGACAACTGAAAAAGGTGAACCAAGTTTAATAAACCAAAGTAAGATCAAACCAATGAGTAACATAATGAAGGCACAACATGGCACAGACAAAGAAACGCAAAAATGAGATGAAAACCTTACCAATGGGAATTAAATCAAGACAAAAGATCATGTCTGTCCTCTCAAAACACGTGCCTTATTGAAATATGCAGCGCACTATAAGGAAGGGCTTGCTGATCCAGCAAGCATTGTAGAATACAAAAAAGTCAGAACATAGAAAACAGAATCTAAAGTCTTAACACATACCAGTAAATGGTATACAAGAGGGGTATTCAGAACTTTTCACCACACCCTAGATTGATCCTGTAGAATTCAAGTTCTTATATCCTAGGTAATTTTGTTCACTATATCTAAGACCACATTAGCATTATACGCTGTAGATCACGTTCTTAACTTGGCAAAATGAATATTACAGAATATTACTTTCCATGTTATTTATTGAAAACCTCTTAAAATTCCTCACAATCCTCACAATGACCACATTACAAATGTCCCTTGGATTTTGGCCCCACTGCTCTGTGATCGCAGTTTTGGGGGGGCTCAGTATAAGGCTTCACTAATTTATCCCAGATAGTTGGGGATCTTTTGAATGCAAACAAAGGTGCTGTGATCAGATAATCTTTTCAGTTCAAAAGATGCCAAAGTATTTTAGGACATGCCTCAAATCATTGCTCATATTGCCAAAGGTAAGTGTTAAAATATAATTTGAGAAATTGGCCTTAGCTTTTTTAATGAATGTAGCATCCCTGTCATTTTACCAGGCTTGTTTTACAGTGCAGTATACAAGTTGCTTGGAGTAACCTCATGACATCAAAGCTGTGACAAAATGCCTGCTTCTTTGAAGTAATGGACACTTTTAATACAATTTCATTATAGTCTGAGAAATTGGGAGAATGGCAGATTTCCTCTGTAGTTACAAGGACGAGTGGTGCTGTAATATATATCTATGCATTAGTGTTAGTCGCTTTTTTTAAAAGTCTAGTGTAGTGTGCCGTCTTCCACAGCGATAGATAAATAAAGTAAACTAACATTTATATGTCATAGTTCAAGGTAGATTTTACATTTTCACACCTAGATTTCAAGAGTTTATGAAACATCAAAAATCTCTCCAAGGTCCCCCCTCCAAATCTTCAAAACATCATCCATTTAACACATCCAGAATTTTATACAACTAAGAAATGGGTTGGTCTCATGGTACACGATCTCATCCTCAAAATGGGCTACGTACAAAATAACTACATACAGGGTACGAGTTTCGCCTATGGCAGTTCCCTACATTTGTCAGTAAAAACTATTCACAACCAGAAATATAGGCCATAAGAGCAATACATGCACTTTCGGCTGTGAATGACCCTATGTGGTCTAGGTCTATTCTGTAAGGTATGTTCAATTAGCTGTTATTTTTGTAGTTGTGAGAATTTTGTGTACAATCTTTTGATATCAAGCGTTATTAGGAAGTCAGATTCAATAATTCATTCTAAGCCTTCTATCTTTTGAATTGTCATGTCAATGGCCCTCAAATATGATCTTTTGTTTGCTATAAAAGGTGTTAAGAAAAGGTCACCATGCTTAGAAAGAGGTTCCAATACAGATTGGCAACCCACCATGACCTGGAGAGTGTGTTTCAGTTTGTATGTTTTTTTGCCATGGTGCATCCTATAATCGGGACTATTCAAAAAATTAAATTAATTCTAGTTAATCCAACACTCACTTAAAGCAAAATAAGTAAGCTCACATATCTCCTTCGGGATTCGCGGAGTTGGATCATGTGTTGAAGGGTGGTTGTACTACTTATTGGACAGTTGGTAATTGATTTCAGCCTCATAGTCACATCTGTTCTCGATCAAAATTCCACTCCCATTGTCAGCGGATTATATAACTAGGTGGCTGTTGCTTGCCAGTGTTGTTTAGTTTGGGATAGTTGATAAATTCAATATTACATACTTGTTATGCTTAAAAAGCAAGTAAGCCTGTGTCAAATAACATTTTCAAGTTGGCTAATCTTACTCACTTGGTGGCTGTAAGGAAAGAAACAGGAGAGGAATCATGAATCTGTTACATTTTACTTTCTGTGGAAACAGTGCTCAGGTAATATTTTTTGGCCTGTCTGAAGAATGCATAGCTGACAGAGGTTTAATAGAGCAAAGACATTGTCTGCCTAAGCAGAGCTCTTCTGAGGTCTCTTGGCTGGCATATAAATACACTTTTTACGGTAATATAAAGAAAAGGTATTACCTGGAAATTGTTATTGGATTTTTCACAAACTAACATGACTCTAGATATCTCCCACAACCAATGCATAAAACAAAGGCAGTTAATCTTTGTGCGTACCAAAGCGCAGCGCGACACCAGGATCACATTTTATAGCATTGCCATGTTCTTCTATCACATAAAACATATTCCCGTCTTCTATAAACAATGGACCAGAAGCCAAAGCTCAAAAAATATGCAGCAGCAGGGGAGAAAGTAAACATAAAGTTTGAATCCTCACTAAATTTCTCTATACTGGCTCATCTCTTGATACCGCTGTCAAAAGAATGCCCCTCTGGCCTTCACTGACGTGACCGACCCTGGAAGTAGCATGTTGGCATCAGGCGCGGCCGGCACTGGTTACAGCGGTGGGGGGGGGGAGTGGACAGACAACGGGATAGGGAAAGTAAAATGAAAATGGTTTCATAATTATTTTTCTTTTTCTTTCCCTATCCTGCCGTCTGTCGACTTCCCATGCACCCGCCCTGCCCCGCCTCACCGCTGTTACCTGTGCCCGCCGCTCCTGGTGGGCATGGAAGGCTAAATGAAATACAAGGGGATAGCTTCATGAACTCCAGTTGGTGTACAACGGTATTTTCCAGTTACACCCATTGCAAGCCAGTGAACAAACGCTAGAGGCCAGGTCAACACATGCAGGGAGTAGGGTGATTGCAGGAAATGAATGTCACGTGAACATGGTAATTTAGACCCATAAGTAAATACAAAAACTGGCTTTAGCAACGCTAGTGCCTGTTTTAGTACAAACTGCATTATCACTAGAGCCTGTGGTAGTACTTGCTTACATAAGAAGCTGAAAGCAAAGTGCTCTCACGTAAGTGCTACTGTAGCTTTTGTAACTTCCAATGCAAAGCGGTGCACCCAAGGATATTAAATATCCTAGGGACTGCGACTAATATTGACATTTCGTTCAAGCGGTTGATACTGACATACAATATTACCGGCCCCTTATGCTGTGAGAAGAAGTGGATGGATTGCATTAGCTGCACACCGTAGACAAATAATTTTGGGTCACATTATTTCTAATAAATACAACGGTTTTTTGAAGTAGCAAAGGCCATGGGTCATTGACCTTCTGAGTGGGTTCCTTCTGCTTTGTTCTCGTTCTGCTTGAAGATTTCACTGTTGTGTTTGTGAAACTGCAGACACCTTTGTAAGCCAGTTTAACATGCGGGCATTTTTGACTCTGAAAATAGACTTATATTTGCCTCCTTATTTTTCCTGTACCATCACTTAACTATGGGCATACATCGGGTGATGAATTTTAGTACACTTGCGTCAGTGATTTTGTTATGCCAGTGGCCGTCTTGCAGAGTATTCCAAAGTGAATAGCGGCTTCTCTGCCCTAAAACAAATCATACACAAGTCCTACACTTGTAACAAAACCTTGTCAGGAAATAAAAGAGTCGTAGGATTCCCCCTGAAGGTTAACCGCTTCACTTCAGCTGAAATTCCTCCGCTGTGCTGGAGAATTCCACGCATGCGCAGTTCGGACGGCCCCCCGGCCCTCCTCCGCACACGCCCACCGTGATGTCAGAGAGCCACACGGAAGCGGTTAAATGTTCCACATTGAAGCCTAGGGTCGAATTGGGATTTGATTTACAAATCTGTACTGCATTGACAAACATGTACCCATGGACATAGTTATTGAGTGTCACACTGGAGAAGGTGGAGAAGTGTGGCTCAATGATTACAGCGGCGGACCCTGATGCAGAGGTCTAGCCCGGGACCAGGGTTCAATTCCCCGCCTCAGTGAGTCTTGGGCTCAAAATTCCACGGACCTGATAATTCTCGCCTCGGTGCCTATTCCAATCATGGAGTCCCACTCTGCAACTCTGGGCAATAGCTTGCTTAATCTCCACAACGGCCCCCACAACGCTAAAGATGCCTGGCCTCCACCTTGGGGGTGCCCAGGAGTGGATGCCTCACAGGGAAAGCCAGGATGGGTTCCACAGCGGTATTCGTACAAGCCCCTTGAGACCCTTGTGGGTGAGTAGTGCGCTATACAAGTATCAATTTTTTACCACTTTCATAAAGAGGCTGAAGAGTCATACATAGAGTGCAGAGTACCCTTCTCTGATGAACAAGAAGCCAGTCTAAACAAATAAGTGCCAAGGAGATGTGATATGTCCATCCAAGCAACAGAGTGTGCCGGGTCACTGAGTTCTGTAGACAGGGGAGTGTTTGCAGAAGGTAATCAGGAAGCCCAAGCTAGACACTATGGGGCCTGTTTATGCAATTATACCGCACCTCAGCAAGTCACTTTGCTGCGCTGCGTTTCAGGGAAAGGGCGGGAATGCACAGTATTTATTACAATATGGTGCCTTCCTGTCCTTTTCCCTGCGCTGGCGCACAACGGGCCGCCTAACACCAACTCAGGTGCCCTTGCACGATGGTGCAAGGGTACCTGCGTTGCATGCAGGGTCGTTTTTGAGCAGATAGGGGTCCCTTTCTTCACAAAAACAATCCTGAGAGGCACATTCCTCTTCCAATGTGTGCTGCAGAATGTAACACACACAGAAAGAGGAAGTAGCGAGGAGAAATAAAGATATTTCTCCTCGTTTTGCCTCCCTTGAGAAAGCATATCTTTTTTTTGCACATTCCCAGGTCTACCTGCAAAGGTAAATCTAGGAGTGTGTTGAAATCCCAGGGAGATGCGTGGGAACACCCATGCAACTCCCATGGAACGTCTTCCAAGGGCATACTAACCTAACGCAGTGATTTGCGCCGTGTTGCATTACTCCTGGTTTATCAAGACACGCAGGGCCACGCAAAGTGGCCTTGCGTCGATTGATAACTCACATTGTAGGCTTTGCATCACGCATGCACCACGTTGTGTGGGGCAAACATGACGCAAACCCTTAATAAATATGAACCTATCATTTTACTCATAATGTAAAATGAAAGTTGGCATTTATATGAATATAAGAGCGTTCCTGCGTTACAACTGTATGCACACTTGTTTTGCAAATTGTTGAACCCATTAGTACTTGCTTATTGGTTAATGTCATAAATAAAATAAATCCTAAGAATATATTTGCTTTATTTGATGCCAACTAACTGGCTTGGTGGCAGTTTTCTGTATGTGAAATCTGATGTAAAGGCGACTTTGAACTCTGTCTTAGTTTAGGGATCGTCCTGTGAATGATGACACACATCATCTCAGAACCCAAGCAGACGTCAGCACACAAACTAACATTCTAGAATACGTTGTGTTAGTAAGTGTTGGAGATGCAGGACCTGGAACTGACTTTCTATACTAAACGTTCCTTTGAGGTGATCTGTACTAGAACCAAGTCCGTTTTCTATTTTTCCAGCATATTTCTTGGTTCATTTGCTCTTTGTCCCATAGTTTGGAGGTGGGTATGAAAAGTGACCTTTGCTCTGTTTTTTTTAACTCCCCCATCTGTTAGCAGCTTCGCAGGCTGCATCACATGGAAGAGCAGCAACTCAGGCGCCTGCTAAGTGAATCTCAAAGCTATTGCAAAATTCATCTTCAGTCACAGAAAAGCTCAAACATCAGAGCCCCCCTCTCTTACTGTGTCAATAGCTCTGCTGGATAGAGATCTATCATATACAAAGAGCCCCTGTTGAGATATTCAATTAGATTTATGACCAGAAAGTCCAATTTTAAAAGAGTATTTTCAAAGTAGGTCTTTGAAATGATTTTGCAAGCCTACTCCGCATGGTAATTATCCACATACATTCTCCTTTATTGTGTCAGTTGCACTAACACAAGCAAAATTGATTCCCTGTGTCTGAAGCATGTGCACCATCTTACTGACATATTTGCATTATTTTGTCTTTGGGAAAAGAGATCTATTTCTTGTGCAATTTATCTCTAAACCCTATGGACTGACCTTCATGTCTAAATGCGTTGCATGTTTCTGTATTGTATGTACATTCAAGTAATATGCAGGAGGCTTCAAAGAAACTATACTGCATGGACACCTATGGCCTGGGTATAACATATTGTCACGATGGGATAGAAAGCCCCTTTTTGCGTATTTGACATAAGCTTAATACGATGCTTGTGTGCAAAGTGTTTTTTGTCAGATGCATTTGCCCCTGCACAAGATCTGTGTTTATGGTATGTCAGGGAGGTGTGGATCTGTCTGCATCTCTCTCTCATGGAAGGATGCATGCAGATCTGCACGTGTTGCTCCTTCTCTTGGCATGATGTTGACCTAGTCAAGAACTTCGACTGGGAAGGGCACAATGTAAGCAGCGAACGAACATGTGAGCCGCCACTCATTTAATGTGCCCTTTATGTATGTATGTGGTGCTGGTATGGAGCACTGCACATCAGCGTTCAGGCAAAGCTTGAGCTCATGTTTACACTGTTATATTTCTTCTCCTAACTTAGAGCCCTCAAAACAGAATCCTGGACTTCCACCACGCGGTTCCTGGAAGCACGTCAACAGTAAGCGGGCACTCACTGTGTCATGCATGGAGAGCTCACTAGGAGGTGTGCGGCACTTGCACTGCTGGTCCAGACTTAGGCTACACAGGACGCGGACCTGCAGGCCGCACCTGTACAGTTTCGCTTTCTTGAACTGGGCCTTACAATATTTTGATGCAAACTTAACATTGAAGTGCGGGAAAGGTTCATGCATGCACTGAGCAGGGACTAGGATCGCAAACCAGCCCTGGCAATTACGTCAACAGGTCCGGGAGGGGGCTTTGGGGGGGGTAGTTGGCGGTAACACTGCTGCTGTGATTTTCTTACAAGGAGACGATTATCAAGCACTGCTGCCAAAACAGCCCCCATTAACAAAAAAACGCCCCCACTGGTCGTAAACGTGCCTTACCCTTCCGGCCCACCAGGGAAACACCCGGTGCCCGCTACAGCCACCCCGGCCCTGAGTAGACTGCACCTTTGTAATACATTTGTTGTGCTGGCAATATCATTCAGAGAGTTGATGCTCACTGCTGACATCTTCTGTGATCCGCCGGCCACAACTGTGACTCGTGGCAAGGCGAAAGCAATCTTCCATCCCTGTAAGATCAGTGGAGTACCAGTAAAATTGGGCACTTGTAACACCTCTTTTGGTTGGTGCTCAGATATGGCAGAAGTGTTGTGTTAAATGCTACATAAATGAGTTAGCATAACTTGTAAAATAAGTAACTGCTTTAAAATAAATACTGGGATCTTTTGGTCTGAAATTGTAAAAAAATCGAACCTTTATCTTTTTGAATGACCTTCGATGCAGGGAGCTCGAGAGAGCCTAGTTTTTCAGCCGTGCTTGCGACTACATACCTACTTCACCACGGAAAGTGACGGAAGAGGTCTCACAACAGGACAGACTCTGTTTGCTGCTTTCCTGTCATTACATTATTTTGCAAATGTTTTCTTTGGGGTGCTGTGAAGTGACAATGGTGTAATTAATGCTGTACAAAACTCCTAAATAAATAGATAAACAAAGATTCCTATTCCAAACAAATCCATTGCCGATTGTTACCAGATACTAGATATTCCTATAAATTATTATCTGTAGAGAGGATGCCAGTTTTTGCTTTAATAGGAATTGTTTGCTGCAGTAGAGGTAAAACTTTATTCGATTTTTCAAGAAAATTACAAATGTATACACAATAAAAAGCTGTACATGCAAGCAAAGTGTAATAAACTCTAAAACACAACCACTTCAATTTACAATAGGCAAGTTAATAACAGAAGGGGAATAACGATAAAACTCTAAAAAACATAAAAATCACATTGAAAGTCCAGGCTGAGGACGGGGCAGTATGAGCACAGGTATCAACTTTAAAAACAGATATTCAATGCCCCTGCAGAAACCAAGGTAAAAAATGAGTCGTATAGAAAGAAATAGTAGGAGACTTTAACAATTGGAGAAACAGAAAGGCTGGTCTCACTTGACTAAAGTTCAAAGGCAAGAGTAGCGGACGGATATACTTGTGACAAAGATTATTAAATCTTGGGCCTGTCATGACAATCTGAAAGGTATCAGGAATGGAAACATCATCACAAGAAAATGCCTGTAAGTCCACAACTTTAGACCAAGTACCTTTAGGCAACAGCAATTGGGTATACAAAAGGTTTCGGACCTTTGGGGCCTTCTGCGGGCAGAGGGGGCTGGTGATCACTCTTGACAAGAACAAATGTATGGTATTCAACCCCTGCCCAATGCCCCTTTTGAATCTCGCCCTCAACCGCGAAAGTTTGGAAAATGTTTGAGTGTTTGGCTACCTTGGAGTCACTCTTTCAAAACATTGTCTGGACATTTCACATCCAGGAGCATAGACTGAACTTGAGCAATATTGTGGGGGCATCCTAAGGTCCCACCATACTTCCATCTATCGCCCAACCGCCCCAGCTCTTGAGATCATTATACGGTGGAGAACTGTTGGGCCATTTAGATGATAGGTCTCCTGAGTTAATGGAGAACTGGTTCATGAGAACTTTAAATACCCTCCCAGCAAGCACCCCCCTTTGCCCACTATGGTTAGATTATTGGCTAAGGTGTGTTAATGACATATTGGGCTTGAAACCACTGTTTTATTGGCAGAGAAGGTGGCTAGCTCCTGAGCTCATACCCTTCCCCTAAGACTCTAGAGAAGGTAATGGGATAGTCGGGGGCTAGTAAGATCCCCAGGCTTAGTGTGATCAGGGATCATCTGAGGCAGATCAGGCTAGAGAATCTCTAGTCTAGACCAGTAGATGTTGTATTAGTCTCGAAACAGACATTGAAAGGTGCCACATAGACCAACTTACTGTAAGCCCATCACTGTTTCTTTTTTGGAGTTCAAAATCAACTATTTTCCTAAACCATTTTTGGGTGAGGTGGAGCTCCCTTTGTACATCAAATTTCGCCTAGGGACTTTACTCTTTCATGCATTGCCACTTCATGGTAGCGTAAAAACTCTGATTCTATAAAAACCTGTCTATTTTGTTGGAAAGTGGTAGAAGTGGCTGAACATGTAGTCTTATTCTGTCCAGCCTATCATTTGTATAGTAAGGAGTGGATGTTGCCAGTCTGTCCTATCCAGGGTTTTAGGAACTACAAGACTGCTTTTAGAATACTTAGAAGCGACACCAGGCAGTGTATTGTCTATGCTATTTCAAGATACTTAATGTACATGTGGAGGTTAAGGCAGAAAAAGGTGTTCATTTGATGAACTATGCTTTCTCCTCATTGAATATTTTAATATTCTCATGTACATTTTATCTCGGTCCTTTTTGTTATAAAGTATTTTGCTGGATTTTTATATGTACTGTAAATTTTAACTAAGATATTATTTTTATATCACCTTATGGATTTTAGGCATGCTCTTTTAAGGCTGTTGGGCCTTAAATATTCTCATGTACATTTTATCTCGGTCCTTTTTGTTATAAAGTATTTATCTGGATTTTTATATGTACTGTAAATTTTAACTAAGATATTATTTTTATATCACCTTATGGATTTTAGGCATGTTCTTTTAAGGCTGTTGGGCCAACATAAAGATTCTTTGACTTGACTTGATAAAATAGATTAAAACTAAAATAGGTTAACAACCTGTGAGGAAAGTTGGACATCTCCAGCATCAGAATGGGTTCCATCCCAGGGGCAGGTTTAACCATAATATAATGGCACATGGAGTGCTTGTGAAGAGCAACATCCTCTCGCTCCGCTACCACCCTGGTGAGAAAGGCCTGCTTTATCCAAGAAATGTCTCCCCTCACAATGCGCTCCGGTTCAACAAAAAGTTCAGGGGTTAAGATTTGTCTGATATATGAAAGTCAAGGAAATCGGGACATACAATCCAAAGCCAAACAGTCTAAAAAAATTAGCCTGTTAAGATTCACATTTTCCTTTAGCCAAATAGACAGCCAAAGAAGCAAGGGGCATAGCCCGATTGGGTCAGAAATATACCTCAGTCATACTTCCTGGTGACCCATCTCAAAAGTTGTAATCTGGGGAACTCTGAGAAGGCCTTTCAGAAAAGAGTTCTCAATGACCTGTATTTGGGAAGATGACACAAATATCACATCCGTAGCAAGCCACTGTAATACACTTAGCATGTGCACTTTAAACATGGTCTCCACTTGTGTGACCTATGCGCTTTGGCAGTACTAACCCCATTAATTTCTCATTTGAATCTAATGGTGTTTTTCTTGATCAAGGGTTTGCAGGTATAATTGGAATCCATTACGAAAAATGCTCAACCCTAGAGATGGACTGACCGCTTATCTAAAAGCTATTAGATCTAGCGTTTCTAGGGCCCACCACCATTACATGGGACTTATCGTAATTGGTGGTGAGGTTAAGTCCATCCATAAAGATTACAAAAAGGTCTAGAAGACGCAGTAGACCCTTGGCCATGCATGACGTTAGAACAGCGTCATCTGCATATAACAGAACTGGCCGATTGCGACCGCCCATGCTCGGTATATCCACCCCTTGATCCATTAAATCCAGTTCCAGGCCATTAATATAGAGAGTAAAGAGGAAAGGGGCCAGGATGCACCCTTGGCGCACCCCTCTCGTTAGATAGAAGGACTGGGTGTATTCCTTATTTGCCCCATATATTACAGAAGCAGTTCGGTCCTCATGAAGACTGAACTAGAAGGAGATCAAAACTAGTTCAACATGCATGAACCTAAGCACGGCCCAGAGCTTAGCTATGTTAACTTTATCAAAGGCCAAACTTAGGTCCACAACGACCTTGTGAACCACCCATTTCTTTCGCAATAGACATCTACAGGTTCAGGGTCTGGTCAATGGTGCCCCTCACTGCCTTGAACCCAAATTGAGCTTCGAAGAATACATTCTAGTCTTTAGCCCAGGTGGTGGGCGATCCAGCAGAACCCTCCCTAACACCTTAACCTCACTGGTCACCAGGGAAATGAGACTGGAGCCGGTGGGGACAGCCCTATTACCCTTCTTGACCATCACAACAATAATCGATTACTTCCAGCTAGGAGGAAGCGACCTAGTAATGACTGCGTTAAGATGCTGGGCCAGTAAAGAGGCCCAGAGATCGACCTCAGCTTTAAATAGGTCCCTCAGAATACCATCTGGGCCCTGGTCCCTGCGGTCTGGGAAAGACATAATAGCTTTCCTAACTTCCTCTTCTCTCACTGGAAACACAGACCAGTTACCTCCCAATCTTCAAACTTCAAGACCTCATCAGACTCAAGGTAGCAAATTGCCCCAAAGTAATCTTACCAAGCCTGGGGGTCATAGTTAGGGCTGTCACGCTGACTTGGTCTGGGGATTAAAGGGTATGGTTCACTAACCTCCAAAACTCTGCACTATCCCGTAGAGCACAAGCCCTCAACAACTTATCCCGTAGCTCCCTCTTTAGGGTCTTCTTTCTCTCTGATTGCGCCAGGCTATAACTGGTCCTGGCCCTCCTCACTTCCTCCCGACTGCGAGGCTGCCTGTGCAAAGAAGCCATAAGTGCTCTGTGGGCCAGAGAGCAGGACTTAAAAACCATCCAGAGGCCACTGCCATAGGCACGGCATTAGGGAGAGTGAGAGCTGTCTTAATACACCCTGCAATAATAGAGAAGGCCTTTAAGATTTCAGAGGCAGAGGTCCCTTCATTCAAACAAATACAAAAATCTGAGAGACAAGAGGATAGGCGTGAGCGATTAACATCAGCCGGAACCACTTTTGCCCATTTGAGTCTTCTCCCCTGTGCTATAGTTGTAACCGGCTCCTGAATTAAGCCATCGGGCCCACCTAGAGTCTGCGACCACTTACAAGTAGCCAGGAGAGGGTTGTGGTCGCTCTGGGCATGCCAGACTACCTTGAAGTCGATTAAGGAGGCAAGAAGGCATTTAGAGACAAAGATCAGTTAGTGTAAGAGACACTGGCCCAGTTGGGCAACGCTTTGCTGTCTGACACACATCTATCCTTTACATCTGGCTGCTGACAGCAAGGGTGGTGCATGCACCGAAACACCTGCCGAACCCCACAACTCACCGGTGGGGGCAAGCGAAGACAGCGCACTAACCGCTGTGGCAACCAGTCTCCATTTCACATAAAATAAACAGACTGGGTGTCATTAAGTGCACCTTCAGATCAATGATTTTTGCAAATGACATTCAAGTACCATTGAAGAAGTGCATTTTTGCTGATAAAAGCAAATTAAATTAGCACAACTTACAAGTGTGCTGATAAAAAATAAACTGAACAGCAGCACCATTAGCCAGCAACGTAATATTTTCTCTTTACGGCTTTCTGCCATTTAGTTATTATCCTATTGGAAATCTAATTATAATCCTTTTACTCCCTAGTCAAACTTCACAGTTTTTGCAAGCTTAGCACTGACAAGTGATTTCATTACATTTGATTGCCCGCGCCCAGATTGACTTAACTTCACTCGGAGACCTAAAAGCCCTCTCAGTTTCTCAGATTCCCTGTTTGCACATTACAGCTACAGCTCCTTTAATTAATTAGCACGAGCTGCCGTAACATGAACTGCTGAACAGAAAATAACATGGTTTTATGATCGCAGCGAGACTTCTCCCTTTGCATGTTTATACCTTAGTTAACTTTTCTATTATTTCATTGCGCGGGGCGGTGCTGCTGCCGGGGCCGCTTTCAGGCCTGCCTGTCCTGCAGGGCCCGGCGAGGGATGCAGCTGGAACCGCGCCAGGCACTGAAAAGAGGACGTGCTAAAAGTACGCGGGTCCTAAATTTCAGTAAATGATTTGACAACAGCATGGGTGAGTCGACTTTAAGGTAATAAAGAAAAGCCTTCTAGGAGATAACACTATAAAGCACAAGGCCAAGGTGACACGCCGGCTCTGCGCTGCTTTGCTTGGAGGCCATGAGCGGCTTCTGTGCAATGGAAGGCTGTTAGCGGTGAGTGATGTTTGCGCGTTTTATGTTTGTCGCTGGTATAAAAGGGTCAACTATTGATGGTGTCACCTGGGGTTGACTCACGCAGGAAGCAGGTGGAACCCCAAGGGTTTTTGACCATTCCTTCAGAGCGGTGCTCAAAACAGTCGTGAAAGTCTAGTAGCAAAGGTACTCGAGCTAACATCATTCTCAACCCCTCTGACTGTAGAACTTTTATCTTCCCATATGTTTTACTGGCATTAGTAAGCTGTCTTCAAATGAAAGTAGTACTCAACATTGAAAACAGTTTATAATGAATCAAATCAGTTGCTGCGGAATGACATTCATAATAACATTTTACATTATATTTTTGTGCAGCTACTGTATTCAAATTATATGTTAAGTCCAGCACCTATTATCCTTTTCTGTTATGGTGAAAATCCTTATTTTTCCATTAAATCACAGTACATGGTTCCATTTTCTTTCTGAATGAAATTTCCATTAATTATTCCCCCAACCCATAAATATTCTTCTTTATGGAACAGATTCACACAAAACCATCTAACACGTGTTTAGTGATAATGCATCGCTTTTTGACAGGCACTATGGGTGAAATCTTTTTGGCAGGTGAATGACATTTCCTTATTTCCAAGAATTAATTCTTATAGAAATACAAATAAGTAAAGCAAAAGCAGCAATCATATTCTACAAAAAATGAAATATTTTCTGAAAAACACAAATCATTAGATTGATAATTCATATGTGGAGTCGTATCTGAAACGAAGACAGGAGAATGTTGAATGCTGTAGGTTTAGTCGGGTGAGCTTATTGGGAAGAGGTCAGAATGCTAATGGCAAACGAAATGACCCATGACAAGGTGCATGGACTGGTGTGACCTGCACACTTATTTGTGAATAGTTTTATAAAACGTTCACCCTCACTTTGTAACCCAATCGAGGAGATAAAAGGGTCCTTTTTGCAAAGGTGCTTGTCAAGGGTCATAGCTCGGTCCTCCTTCCTCTATGCATCCCGTTTGCCTCTGTAATCACCTTGTTTCGTTTTTTTACACTAGTAATGCACAAACACTCTTTTCTCTCTTTTTAATTACTCCCCCACAGCCAAATCACCTCTGCGTTTTCCTTCCAGAGTTGAAATCTGATACGCTGAAATTATGTTTTTCCGGCTGCTAGCTTTGTTCATCAACCATTCGCTATTTCTTTTCCTCCTTGCTTCCCTTCTCCCACTTCTTTCAGCAGCCTAGTATTTGGGCTTAATTTAATTTGTACTTTTTATGGCTACATCTTCACAATTATTCCGTACTTTTGTGGCTGTATGGAGGGCTCTTTGTTTGAATTTAATGGTAATACTGTTCTTTGAAAGAACAAATACATTTCATGTACTTTCGTATCTACAACACCTAAAACTGAACAAGCTCAGTTATAGAACCCTACATGACCCCACAAAGCACGCACTTAGTGCACAACTGTGATTTGCATACATACTTCAAGCTGGAGCACTCTCTATATAACGCTATGCTGCAGATATGCAGTGATTTTAGAATGGTCAGTGTTTGCAAGTTTTATTCCAGCCTTGACTGCTTGCTCCCTTGCCTTGTGGAAATATTCACTTATGTTCCCAAAGATGTCTCATAACAATATCTGTTTCAGTGGCATGCTGTTACCGTATTTTCCCTTTTCTAGCGCTGTCTGTCACAGAGTACACAGTATTTATATATGATGTTCACATGATCTACCCATACTACATTGCGGGCGCTGTATTGGGAGTCACCACCAGGGGCGTAGCTTCAGTGGAGGAGTTACCCCCCTTCCTAGTAAATTAATATAGGCTTTTAGTAGGCTTTGAGATGTCAGTCGGATTTCACCAGTGATGTTTACATTCACACATATTTTGTTACACACACTCTGAAAGTCCTTACAATATTAGTTATTTTACAAAATATTGTGTTTTCTGTCTTAGCACTCCTACCAATCCACAGTCCTCTCCCTTTCCATTGCCCTTCGGCCCCTCTCATGCACCCGGCTTGTCGTATAATATATTCAATCAATATATTTCAGCCTGATTGTCAGAAAATCTGAAACTCACCCCCGTCTTACTCATCAAACTACGACCCTGGTCACCACATTGCAGGGACTACATAAAGAATCGCTACATCCCAGAAATATTTTAGTATATTTACATTAGGAGTCACAACATCACATCCGACATTACATCACAGGTATCTATAGGTAGGCACTAATATTTAAAATTCAAATAAAAAACATTTTTTATTCTATATTTGTATAATATTTATATTCTTATCACTAACATACCACAATACAAAATGCAGCACCAAAGCTTTCCTGAGCCATTGATCGAGTCTGGTGTCAAAGATGTTTAGGGGAAATACTAAGATGGTGAGAGAGGAGGTCTATCCAGTATACAAGGAAGCCATACATACCACAGTTCAGAATACATGTCCTCAGAGGATCTGGACTTCAAAGAGCAATCATGTCCAGGGGTCACCAGTAAAGGGCACAGAGAGGACACCGACTGCACCTAAGTGGTCCAAACCTTCAGAGGAGATTACCTCTGGGTTCGACCTCAACAGATGTCTCAATTACTGCGAAAACATCAGCAGTGAGCTAGCTAGCCTTCCAGCCCTGAGCCAGCGCCAAAAATGCTTCAACACTTGGCCTCAAAAACCAGTCTTGCCTCCTGAAAAGTTTCCACATCAGCCTATCAAGCCTTAACACTGAGAGCCCTCTTGGCATCAAGATCCTGAGACACCCTCCTAGGCACTAAGGTCGATCCCAAAGCCAGCTTCTAAACTGGCCTCAAGGCCACCCTCAACAACTAGTCAGCCTACAATGTCAAGAAAACAACCAGGACAACCTGATGTTAGAAAATATCTACATTGATTATGTCACTGGAGACAAACTTTCACGTGTCTCACAGCAGACACAAGCACTACTCATCAACCCAACAAGAGAAACCTCTTGTTCGAAGAAGACAAATCTAGGAAGCTCAGCTCATTCCCTACACCATAAAGGCACAGGCCTGTACATCCGTGTGTATTGCCATTTTAGTGGGCATGTAATCCAGTATCAATCAGTATTACAAGGAAGAAATGGAACTGATGGTGCAACCCCTACCAGAAGCCAAACAGAAAAGAGGTAAAGGATCTGATGCAAAAGAGAAGAATCATCTACAGTGCCAATATACGATTATTCTAGATGCAGCAGATACCGCATCCAGGGAAACACACACTTCATTCTGCTCTGAAGACATGCCAGGCTCTAGATAGCAGGCTTTTTCCCTGAAGCTCAAACGCTTCAGTTAAAGTCCCCTTTTTGGAGAGGACTTGATTTTACCACACGTAGACAGGATGTTGGAGAAAATCAAAATAGATACCGACCCAGCCAATACTATGGGGGTACTCCAAACACAAACCAACAGGTCTGGTTTTCTGTGCCTATGGTTGTGTGGAAGAGCAAGAGCTGCAGATACACCACAGCACCTTACTTTTCAGCAGCCACTGTACTCTATGTATTGGTAAAATTCCAAGCCCACACAACACCTGTTGGGGGAACAATACTGGTATATCTTTCCCAGTGGGAAAACATAACAAGTGGGCCTAGTCCATCAACACCCACGGGTACTATTGACATTTCATACTACACAACCAACATGGTACCTCACTGACATAGGATAAGTCCGGAATATAAAAGGCAGCAACAAGAGAAGGTGAAAGCATTGCTCTAATATATGGCATCAAAACCTGTCCCCCCACAGCAGAGAGCAAAAGGAGTATATTCACTATAATTCCTAAATCCAAAAAAGGATGAAACACTCAGGCCAATACTCTACCTCAAAAGGCTAAATCACTAATTTGTATCAGATCTCTTCAAAATTACAGCTTTACAAGACGTCATTCTGCTGTTTGCATTGGGGATTACATGGTGACCCCTGAGCTCAAGGATGTATATTTTCACAATGTCATCCACATAGCACACCACCACTATCTCCAGTTTGTAGTAAATGGACAGCACTATCAGTTTCATGTACTAACTTTGGGGATTCCCTACAGGTATTTTTCAAATATCTGTCAGTGCTGTGCACATTGCAGTGTCATTCATGTATTTTCATATCTGGATGACTGACTGATAAACAAGAATGATGGATTTAACCCAGATCTCTTGACTGGGGGTGAATGTTTTGATTTGTTCTGCATCCCGTCCAGCAATTGTGTGTCTTTTGCTTGACTGATAAACAGCAGCAGCCTACAAAGACTTTACAGTAAATGTCAAAAGTCACACCTCTCGCCCAAGAAATGCAACCGTTCTTGGTAGGCGTACTGAACGGAGTGACAGGCAACATCTTCCCCAACAGTGAGAGAGTCGTGGCATTGTATTGCCTCCTTCACTAGTGGTTGCAACTTCTGACTGCAAAGAAGGATCATGAAACTGCTGGAAGGATGCCATCTTGCATTGTGATAGTTCCAAATGCTCCTACAAAAGTTTCACAAGTGACTGGTCAGTGAGAGGATCTAGAACCCAGAGTTCAGCACACACTAAAATGATGAAATAACAACACCTTGTTTCTGGGCGGGGCATTCTCTTCCTTCAGCTACGGACACTTTCAGTACTGGGAGGGGAGCACATTTAGACCCCCTGACCACTCGAGGCCATTTGTCTCCCCACCAACAACTGCAAATCAGTCTCTTACAGCTGAAGGTAGAACAACTAGCACTACCAGCATTTGACACTGTGATTCATATAAAGACAGTGCTCGTTCGTACAGATAACATGATCATGAACACCATGTAGTGCATTCAAAAGCAGGGGTGCATGCTCTTGCCCCACCTGGCTATCTCATCGCATTCAATATGGTGATGGGTCATTCGTCATCAAGTCTTCCTCCTCGCAGAAAACATCCCAGGAGCAGATAATAACTTTGCAGACCTGCTAAGCTAGACCCTTTGACTATCACATGGATGGGAGATGAACCCCAAGTACTTCATCATTACTTTCAGAGATTGAAAACTTCCACAGTTAATCTCTTCGCCACTGCAGGAATTGCAAAATGTCCAAGCTTCTCCTCCAGGACCCCAAGCCCACAGTCCACAGGCTATGCTCTATAGATGAACTTCTTTTTTTCCCACTACGGCTGATTCATAATATAGTGAGAAAAATTAAGCAGTCACATATGAAGCGCATTCTAATCGCTGCCACTTGGGCTAGGCATCCTTGGTACTCCGTGCTGCTAGGCATGCCAGTTCATCCACAGGAAATATTCTTTCAGACCTTCTGATGCAGAATCTGGGTCAAGTATGACAACTAAACCGCAGGCCACTGAATCTTGAGATTGAACTTCTAAAGTCTTAGAGTTTGAGAACCTTCAACTTCTAAAAGAGTTTATGTCTGTGCCCATCCACCACATGCACCCTGCTGTACACACTCTCCGCTGCACACAGCCTTTGGCTTGCTCCCCTGTGCCTTTTAATTTCTTTCTTCTTCTCTGTGCCTCACAGCTTCGCATATTTTCTAGCTGTCTTCTTATACCTTTGTGATTATTTTTTGGGGAGGGAAATGGAGGATAAATTCACTATTTAAAATGGCAGCTCATGCAGTAGCATCTTGTCTCACGACTCAAGTTGGTTCCTGCATTTATTCCTGGTGTGATGCTCAAGTTTTCCAGGGCCCCCTCTTACTTTGTTCTGGAGTTGGACTCCAGTCATCCCACTACAAGGAATCGATCAGTAAAGTGCATTCGCCCATTGATTGGAGTGTGGTCACCTTTGATTACTGCCAAAGATCTGACTTACTTGTTAATAGAAGGCTTGACTCCAAAGACCCTGATTTGACGCACAGGGTCCATTCTGGTGGGTTCAGATTAACTTGGCACAGATAGCCCATTACAATTCTGAAAATTAATGGTTTCTGTCTTAATTATAAACACCTATTTAGACAAAATGTTGACCTGTTAGTACAACCACATTCAGTTAAATTCCATCACTTAATGTGGCATTGTTGGTAGAATGATAGTTTTAAACACCCAGGACTTACCTGCTGTCACGTTAAATTTTAAGCCGTGAGATCTCAGTCAAATAATTGTGTCGGGGCTTTTGAGACATTTTAGAAGCTATCTCTGCTTCGTATCAACATAATGGATGACATTACAGTGATAGCTCTATACCGCTCCCGAGATTTGAAAGCCAAAAAAGCTTGTTCAGCTAGTCAGTTTCTAAGAACCCACTGAAGTCATACATAATTAAACAGCTTTTTTTATTGCAGCACACAGGTACTTAAACAATAGTTACCAGACACAGCCTGTTTACAGCTATTATTTTGATGCCAATCCATCTACTTCTAATCTGGATGCCTCACATATGACTTTATAGCCAGGTACTAAAATAGGCTGAATATTGTTTTTGTTCAATGTGGTAAAGACACTATTCACGAAAATCTTTGGCAGGAGTCTGCCCCAGTCATTAGTATCTATCTATCTATCTATCTATCTATCTATCTATCTATCTATCTATCTATCTATCTATCTATCTATCTATCTATCTATCTATCTATCTATCTATCTATCTATCTATCTATCTATCTATCTATCTATCTATCTATCTATCTATCTATCTATCTATCTATCCATTCGTCTGTCTGTCTACCCACCCATCTATTTACCCCCTTCCCCCCGTTTCTGGCTCTACATGGCTCTGTGGCTTTTTTTCTATGACTCTCTCACACTTTCTCTCTCTATCACGCACCAGACCCCCTCCCAGACCCACACATTTCCTTCACCCAGCCATCTTTCCACAACATCGTTCAGAAATCTTTAGCATGATATTCGTGTATTTGCTAGGATAAGTGGCACAGATGTGAATCTGTTTTTTATGGGATGTCAGAGTGGCCAGCAGCCAAGGTTCTAAGGCCATTTGGCATTCATGGTCGCCCAACTAAAAAAATTGCAACTGTTTGCTAATGTTTGATAACATTTAATTAAAGAACAAGATAAACAGGCCAAATCCAGCACATGTCATTATCATTTGACCCAAAACCATATGACCCTTGTAAAAGTTGTCAGGAATCAGGTTCTTTTCCAAATTTTGCCTGAATATATATTGCTTGTGGCAGCACCCTGGAGGGGTGACATTTACTCAGAATATCTTCAGTCAAATTATATTCTGAACTGCTCTTTGAGGTAAAAATCGATATCTGGATATTTTTCATTTGGCTGTGCTTAGATGCCTTTCACGTGGACAGGGAGGTGGTAAAATGACTCAGTGAGTCAAATACCCCCTGTGGAGTTCTGTGTTTAACCCACCAGTTATTGAACGAATGGTAGAGCAGGCTCAGCCTTTCTTCCTCCAGACCCCGATGAAATGAGTAACACAGCCTTTATATTGTCCTAGCACCAATGGACCCTTCCGTTTTTGGGTGTGCTACTTAAATTGTGACGAGTATTGAAACGTCAGTTGCTCAGAATATGTTCATAGTTATGATCTGAAAATACCACGTATTCCCTAATGAGACCTGTGATAGGAAAAGTACTTATGAAGGGACTCTGCAGAATATGAAATCCTTTTCGGATGTGCATTCACCTTAATTATAAAACCTAGAGGCAACAAAATCAAAAGACCATAGCGAATAAATAATTATTTAGCATCGTTGCTGCGCCCACGATTTTGATAACATCCTTTTCCAAAACATGTTTTTAAAAAAAGTTATTAAAAAAACACCTTTTGCACTAGCATTTGTTTTCATTTGTAAGTATTATCTTGAAGAAATAGAAATGTTTTCATAAATGTCGACATTCCCTGAGCATCTCTTTATTTAGGTACCTGTTTTTCGTGTTATGTTGGTTTCTATTTATAATTTTATTTCTATTCACATATATTGTGTTTATGTGTGTTTTTTCTGTGTTAACTTTATTTATTCGTGGGTAGACAGTCCCCTTGACACCGTTTTTTAAAAATATGTTTTATGTGTTTCGGTTTAAATGCACGCCTCGAACCTTTGCATTTGTTCCACTTTAATCATTCATTTACCATTCCACAATATTGACATTGTTTTCAGCTATAAAATGTACTTCAGTAAATGTTAATAAATGTTACATTTCAACCTCTTTTACCAAATTACAAGCAAATATTTTAAATTTAAATTTCGTGTTATTATATTTAATGGTTAATTTAGCCTAAGATGCTATGGCAAAATTATGTTATTGTTTAATATGTTTTTGAAAAGTAATTTTTTGCAAAAAATGTCGAAGTTAGCACATGCTGCCCATTTGCCATGTGGCCCTCGTGGATGGTTAAGTTAATCGCCTAGAATTGATTATATTTGGAAAGCTGCAGTACACAAGGTGACTCCCTCATTCACTGGAGCATGCGGTGCGAGGGAGTTGTTGGCGCAGTGCTCAGAAAGCTGGTAGGAAAGAAAGAACCTGGATGCAGTTCTGCTCAACTTGCGCTGCAATGGACACGTCACACGTCTTCAGGATGGTGTCCTTGGACCAAGTCCTGCCATACAGAAAAAGATCACGGGTCCTATTCACAAAGGAATATTCAGACATACACTTAAGTTTATGACCGAATTTCCTTTTGTAATTCTATATTACCTATGGCCCTTATTACGATGGTGGTCGGTCGTACCGCCGACCGCCATCCTTTCAGGCAGGTGACCGTCCTTAATGTGTCAGCGGTCCCACCTGTCTGATTAGGACCCTGCAGGCGGTCATAAAATGCTTTTTTCTACTGTGGCTGGTGCTTCAGCCCAACAAAAGGGCCGCAGCACAAGCCGCAGTAGGAAAAGGCACTTTGTGCCCATTCATGCACAGTGTGGCAGGCACCATGTGGTGCTTGGCACACGATGCATGGATGTGTGGGGAGGACACTACATTTGCCCCCCAGGCCACTTGGCAGTGGCCACCTTGGGCCCTGCTTGTGGCCCCCAAAGTCTGTTTCCATCTGCTTATTCATGGCAGTGGGACCGCCATGAACAGGCAGTCTGAAAGGAATATCCTAAGTCCTACGGCGGTTCCCATTCCATTGTAGGGTTAGGAACTCGACCACCATCCAATGGGATCTTTGATCCTGTTGGAGGTGGTGGTCCAACCCCTGATCTCTTCGGTCCGACCAGTTGCATTGTAATGCAGCGGTCAGACCCATGCCCTCAATGGTGGAATGCCACTGACAGCCTGTCGGTGATGGTCCACCCGCCATCGCAATGAGGGCCTTTGTGTTGGCTCTTCAATCAGTGCCAAGCAGCAACTTCAGAGCTCTACCAGTACTATCTCTTGTACCATTAAGCATCAATGTATCAATATTTGTGCACCAGTCCTTTCACACTGCATGATGTAAATGTAGCAAGATAGGAGTGAAATAAGTCAACACACGAATGACTGCTAGCCAGAGGATGTCAATATATGTTTCTTTTTATTTCTTTATTTTTGGATTATGTAGATTACAAAGTACCAGTTTTGTACCTTTGACTATCAGATTACATAGCTGATTTATCGATTATGCTAATGACCTTTAGATTGCACTTGCACCATCAAACTTTCTGTTGAAGGAATTTCTTTTTGCTTTATATCGTAGCCATTCATAGCCATAGCAACGTTTCAGGGTCTGTGTGTAAAAAAGCCTTTGCAAGTTATGTGCTCAATTTGCATCTAACTGGATGTTGTAAAGTAGGCATCTGGTACACTAAAGTATGGTGTGAAATATTTTTAGATATTCAGAATTTTATTCAGAACGTGCAAAAAATACTAAAATAACATAAATAGTGCAAAAAGCTTATAGTTGGGTATTAAGGGCCTCATTTATGGGGAACTGGTGTAGGGCAGGGCAGCGCCCCAAGTCTTCTTGCTGCGCTGCCCTAAACTAATGTGAAAAGGCAGGAATGCACTGTAGTTATGAAATATGGTTCATTTCTGTTCTTTCCCCCTTTGCTGGTGAATAATTTGCTGCCTAGTGCCAACGCAGGCACCCTTGAACCATGGTGCAAGGGTGTCTGTGTTGCATGCAGGATTGTTTTTGTGCAGGAAGGTGCACCCTCCTGCAAAAAAAACAATCCAGAGAGCCATTTTCCTCTTTCTATGCATGTTGCATAATGCAGCACACATAGAAAGAGGAAGGAATGAGGAGAAATAAAAATATTTCACCTTGTTATGCTTACTCTGGGAGGCGTAAGGTTTTGCGCTGCCCTAGGTTTACATGATTAAGAGCCATATGTATCATCAACCTATTTTGCATTTCCTAAATAGCGAATTTCAAGGAATCGCTATTTAGGAAATGCAAAATGGTATGTATGAACAAAATCGCTTTTTATTTGCGATTCCTTAAGCTTCCTTATTTGCGAATTCGCATTTTGCGAATTCGCAATTAAGGAATAATTTCCAATGCATTCCTATGGGCCAGGAGGCCCATAGGAATGAATGTAAAATAATTCTCAAATTGCGAATTCGCAATTTGCTAATCGCAATTTGAGAATTATTGCAAGGGTGCAGGGGCGTCTCAAAGACACCCTGCCGCACCCCTGAAAAGAACATGTGTGTGCATATGGCGCACATAGATGCCCTATGGTCATGTGTGTGCATCATATGCATCCTTTAAAAATGCCAATTTGTGCATTTCTGGAAGAATTCGCAAGTTACCATCAACTGAAAGTTGGTGGTAATTTGCGAATTCTTAAACAAAATTTGCAAGCTAAAATTGCTACATACATAGCATTTAAGGAATCGCAAATTTGCGATTCCCTAAATGCTATGGAAAAATAAGGAATCGCACAAGTTTGCAATTCCTTATTTTGGGAATGTTTCATACATTCCAAAACGTGCAAAACAGCCGGCCTTTGCGATTCAAAAACGGCTTGATACATATGGCCCTATGTAAAACAGGGGAAGTGTCAAAATCCATTAGGTGTTGTGTAGGAAAACCGACCTCAAAGCCCATGGAAGGCCTCCCTGGTGCAGAATAAGGCAACACAATGACTCGCGCAGTTTTGTCTCACTCCACAACTATGAGGCGTGGCCTCATAGATGTGGTTGAGAGGTTTGCGCCGCTGGAGTATCAGAAAAAGTGATGCTCTGGCGGTGCAAGCCTCTCATAAATAAGCCCCTTAGTTACCAGAGAGCCAGAGATAAGAAGCAAAGGGTCTTTGTAGAACAGAGACATGCAGTTTTATTTACTCACCCTCTTAGCATTTCAGCAAGGAGTAAAGACTTATTTTGTGGGCTGTAACCGACACAAAAAACAGAATCTGATGAAGATAAAACCCACAGCTTGAGCGAGAGCTGTGTTCATAAACAGATTTTTAAGTTGCAAAGAAATTGAGCAGCACACTGCGCGGAAAAAAAGACTTCTAAATGTCTTGCTTATTAAGCCAGTCATGCATTTCACCGTAGGTTGTAAAGCAGTACAACGCACACAAGGGGCTCATAAGCATATTTTAGTGTTATGGAATATCATTTATACTGTTTTTATATAGTCAGTATTACCTCCAGAGAATGAGATTAGGCTTTACACTAAATCTACAGTTTTGTTCACCTTTGTGTAATATCATTTTTAATGGAATGAAACTCACATAAATGAATATTTGATTAAGGGATAAACCTAATAAAAAAATGTTTTTATTGCGCTGGGCTTTCATACAAATCTTGATTCCGCAGCACTAAAACATGCTGTAAAGCTGGTCTTTTGGCTGTTGTGAGGGGAGCGGTGGTGAGAAAGCGTTTTCTAGAACTATGGCATTTCAGCGTGTGCGTGTTCACCAATGTAGGTATCCGCTTTGTTTAGTAACCAACTGCGGACTACAGTTCAATGGGTGAATATATAGATAGGTTCACAAAAACATTTATGAGTGCAGGAAGCAGTAGTCCAGTGGCATAAGGCAAAATGATAGGGCCCTTTTGCAGAATGTGGAGAGGGGGGCCTTAGTCTCTCATATCTCACAGATATTCATTGGCCTTGGGCAGAATTGGGCCCCTATGAAACCCCTGAAGGTTTGAAGGCCTCCTGCGCTGCAGGGGTTGCAGGGACCTGTGTTACCACCCGAGCAGAGCCACAATAATAGTCTTTTATACAACCTTTCATGCTTTTGTGAATCGGCTATGAAATGTCCAACTCCCTATTAATAAAAGCACAAAGAAGGCACAGTCCTTTTTATTTGTATTACTTATTTATCAATGTTCTCTGAATATCCCCATTTTAGATGTTTTGAGAACAATTCACAAAGGCATCCTAGAGTACCGGAAAAAGTACCAAAGGAGTATTTTGTTTGTAGGCTAGAGTGCCTTTGTGAATAGGCACCAAAATGTAGTTCATGGTCTGAGGTAGCTTCAGAGGAAGAATAAAATGTGCACCGGTTGTCCTCTGCACAAACCACTCCTCTTCTGCGAACAAGGATACACTGTAATGTCACAGAGAAGACCTTCTTAGAAAGAATGAATGACGTGTTATTTCAGCATCTGTGTGCCAAACCCTATTGATCACAATCCTAATAGTTATTATCTAGACCATAGCACAGGGTGGCACAAGGCGGCTACACATCATCAACATAGAAAGCCACAAGGCACATTAAAAACTTGAATCCTGCTAATTGATATGGTTTTACCATGGTCTGTATGATTGTCAAGGCTTACAACAGTATTCCCAAAGATCTTTGAATGAATTGGTGTGGCACACTCATGTAGTACTTCTAGCTTACTCTTGACATACTCCTCAAATCCAGGAGTAAGCTTGGAAGGCTACACAAGTTAGACACTGTAACAATCTTTGTGAATTGTGCCCCTACATACCCTGCCACACTTATGGCAGCCAAAAGCGGTACAAAAGGGGGTGGTGATGGACGGAGCATCTGAATCAATCAAACACCCCAGTTCAGACATGGCTATATGCAAATCAGTCTGACCCTGTGCCTCATGGGAACCGCTTTTGGCTGCCGTGAGTGTGGCGGGGTATGCTCAGACGTGAGTCCCTTGCTCGCTTTGCCACTGGATTCAAGCAGGCCGGGCTGAAGACGGCTGGAATGCCAGAAACCGGTCCTCTGAAGCTTGTTTCCGGTCCAGGGAAGACATGGCTTGGCAGTTCGGGCTGGACTGTTCCCATGAGGCACAGGGTCAGACTGATTTGCATATAGCCATGTCTGAACTGGGGTGGCAGAGTGGGCTAAAGAATGGGGATGGATTAAACCCAGATCTTTTGACTAGGTGTGAGTGTTGGATTGATTCAGATGCTCTGTCCGTCGCCACCCCCTTTGTACCGCCAATGATAGTAACAACACAACTACTAACCATCACACTCCCTGTGGCCACTGCATTCTTCTTACCATTCACAGACCTCACACTATACAAATATTTTTCTGCATGTAAGTGTACATGGATAAATGAGCGTGATGTGTCCTTGCAGCTTTGAAGATGCTTTGCATTGTAGTATTAAATAGCAGAGGTTTTGGGCACAGCAAAGGTTAGTCAAAGAAAGGGTTATGATATAGTAGGCGAAGTTTGACTGTTGTGTTTCATTTTTGCTTACCCAGCTAAAATTTACGATAAAATAAATGTATTATGAATCATTTAGGCGAAACCTATTGCATTTGCCAATGCTTGTTGTTTTTCTATTTATAGTGCTCTTTAATCTTTCCCCTTTCACCTTCCTCCTACTCCTCTCAAATGTTCAATACGTAGACATCGAGAGAGAACGAATGGGTGGAGTCACCAAATTTGGTTTCCCTCAGGGTGCCCTCTGAGGAAAGGTCAGCTTTGGTAACACATGTAGTGGTCTGTCAATGTAATTTATGTGACAGAAAAATTGCCTGCAACAACGACCATGCTTACATTCTCTTCTGACGTTCAAATCTATGCCAGATTAGTGACGTCTCCCTCTTCAACTGTACATTTTCATAGACTCCGGGCAGCTGTATATCAAGCCATTCCCTCTGGAATTAAGATTCACGACTTGGGGTTGGCTGTGCCACATGTCAATCACTGTCTACGACTGACGTGAGAGGCTTGCCTTTTCAGTGATGCTGCGAGCGTGAATCCTTTCCATTTCCACGCGCTTTCCCCTCTGTATCAACAGGCCCAACTCAGCTGCAATCTAAGAAATGCCATTGTTTTGAACACAATGGCGCCTGCTTCCTCAAATCCCAGACCTTTAATCTGACCGATCTCTCCTAATGTAAATGAGCTAATTAGATCAAAATGTGCTCCGGTCCCCGAAAGCCGCTCTCGATGATTCCACGCGAGGTTCCCAGGCCCCCTAACATTCCACTGGAAATGGTTTGTTCCTTGCTCTTCGTGATCTCTATTCTTGTTTACATCCAGAAAACACATTAGATCACCCCTGTTTGGAGCACAAGTACAAATGCTCTTTAAAACACAAACCACCAAGTTGCTTAATTAGCTGTTTCCTGTTCCTAATGAAGTGTGCATGCCTGCGCTCGGATTAACATGCAGCCACTGCTCTCCACTGTTTATTGTTCCAGATGTTTTGGTTTTATCTTAGAGTTTACTTTGACAGCTACTGCTAAATGATAAATCACTCATATTACAGCTGAAATGCATTTTGAAATTGAAATGTGGCAAACCTTGAGATTGCTGCAAGGATCGGTGTCATTTAGCAGGTCAATACCGCTGCTTTCCTTGAAATCTCCAGTATTGGCATATGTAAAGCAGTGCAGGGATAGATGTCAACATTATATGCAATTCAGCTCGGGATTATCATTTTGCTATCATCCTCAAAATCCACAGCAGCCGATTTAACTCTTACATGTATCACATGTGAGGCTGTGATAGCCAGACAGACACAGGTTATATGCAGAAAGGTTTTAAATGTCCTTGTTAACATCAGCACTTTTTTTTTTAGTATATATGAGCTAATGTCTGTTATATTTTCTTTACAAATGAAGAAAGCAATTTACTGCTGATCAAAAAGCAGTGTTGATTAAAAATAATATTATTAAGACCGTGTTACAGCTTAAAAGAAAACAATGAAGTGTATTGGTCAGACCTTTGTGCTGTGGGGATAAGAATGCCCCCCTGGATTGTAGATGGATGTTAATCCTGCAAAGAGTTACCCAACTGCAAGTACATCTTGTAACCTGACTTTCTTTTAGCCCATCACCCATAAATCCTTCATGAGCACCGAGGCCTCAGCAATAAGCTGACCATGAGACCCTTAGCATGGCTCACATATCAAGTGGGGAAAGCGAGAAGTGTACATGTAGCTGAAACACACCTACTGCCCGTGCCACTGGGGCAGGTAAAGTGAGCGGTGGTGGCAGCATATCATATTTAGGGTTGGGCAGAACTCATGAGGTTTCACTTCACGGAATTCCATTGAGTTACATAAAAAACTCAAGGAGATGCTGCAGAGTTCTGCCAACGGGTGGAAAATTGGCATGTCATGTTGCTTGCCAACTAGCCACTAGCGCTACTCGAGTGGCAGCAAATCTACTTGAGAAGCTGCCCTCTGACCACGACTGCTTGTGCCTGCCCGCATTAGAAAATGGCACTAGAGGACACCAAATCACACTCGCATTTCTGGGGCCTTGTGAGAAAAAAACATCACCACACGGCGATTGGTGGAAGTTGCCTGGAACGCCATGTTACAACGTAACACAGAGTTGTCACATTCTGCCAAATGTGGGCATAATGAAACATTCCACCCACCCCTATTATATTTGAATTAATAGTGCTAAGATGAGCCTTTTTCTTTTTCCATGAAAGAGAGCAATTCCTATTAAAATGCACATGTAGAGATCAATGGGCATATCATGTCCAGAACTTGCCCTGACTTCCCTGCGGGTATGTCGAGTGCATGTTGCGAGTAGAATGCCTGCTAGCAAGAAGCTATGTTTGTGAGTTATTGTATGCTGCATCTAGTGCAATCCAATTTGGATTCCTTGTGTTCCCTTCCTCAGGGAGTTTCGTTTATAAGTTCGATATGGGAAATTTCCACGAGGAGCAGGGACAGTGCTGAGGTCCGTAATGCAGGCTTATAGAGTGGCTACAAAAATTGGGTTGAAATGCTACCAAGAGCGATTGCCTGCACTTTAAATATTTGCTGTAATGCTCTAAGTTTCAAGTGTATATAGAGATGGTGTTCGTCCTGTGTAGACTGTGCTTCCAGATTCAAGCATCAACAATCCCATAGCACCTAGCAGGGATGGGCCATTGGGCCAGGTTGGTGATGCTCAGGGCCGAACTGCCTACCGGGCGTTTTGGTGTGCCGCTGAGCTGGGGGCTGATTTCGTTGATGGGGACCGGCATGTGCTGAAAAACATTTGTTTTGCTTTGTTTATTTTGAAACACACGCAGGTCCTCATCAACTAAAACAGCCCCCACTGCAGTGAAATTAGCCCCCAGCTCGGCAGCACACCAAAACACCCGGTAGCCAGTCCAGCCCTTGTGATGCTCCGCCACAAATACCATGGAGGTACGAATGAAAGGTGTTTCTCCAAATATATATATATGCTTGGTGGCGTGATCATTGACAGAGTCAGGGTGACCTTATCAGAAGGTGCAGTCTCTGACTCCATCCCTTGCTCATGGAACTGCCCTAGGACCATTGAACCCTTCTGCTACACAGAGTAAGGAACCCCAAAATCACAAATTGCTTTGGGCAGATGCTTTGCCCTTAGCAATGAGGCTGTGCCCAGGCTCGCAAATGTGCCTGCACAACCCAATGTTTCAACACCGACTATTAGCTATTGGAAGGATTTTCTGTGCTTTCCACAACACTAAAGTTCTTGTCCATTTGGATAAGTATTATTATATTCTTTGGTTTTCCGTGGCTCCAAACACGTCTTTTTGATGCACTTCAAGTCTCTTTAATACAGAATCAAAACGCACATTAGATTAATGGATATGATGTATGAAACAGACAATCCTGTGGATCAAAACCTAATCCAAAGTCTCAACGGGGAGGAAGTTGCTCAGGAAGGAGGAACAACGTTCAACAGTGATGAGCAGGGAAGCCTCAATCCTGAGAGAAGACCATGGGTGAGATTCACACATTTTGCTGGGACTTACTCTCCTAGATTTTAATGTCAGTAGTTATGAAGTCATATAGTACTCCTGACTTTCTCCTGAATGCCAGGATTAAGACAAGGAGTACCTTGTCTTATTACTGTAATATAGAAGTAAGACATGATTGCTATAAAATTGAATCACAATTTTGTTTGTTTTTATAGCTTCAGCCTAACTGGTAATGATGTGGCTATGAGTAGGTGTGACTTACTCTTGCAGTGCCATTGGCTTATTGTTTAATTCCAGGAATAAGTCAAGAATACATTACATTTACTCCAAGCATACTCCTGGAATTCAGAAGTATTACAAGAATGATTCACAGCAAAATCTTTGTATATCCTGCCCTCGGATGGTACCTTATATCAGCAATCAGTGTTTGACTTTAATGTTTGAAACCTCCGTTGAAAAGCGGAGTTTTTAGTTGTTATTGAAAGAGCAGCCTGTGTGCTCAGCTCTTTCCTTGGAATGAAAGTGTTCCAGAGCCTCGGACTCTACATTCCGAGCCGAGGATAACACGCACTAAAGCGGTCCGTCCTTCTAAAAGAACTTTCTAGAAAGGAAGTGAAGCGCTGCAAATCAAGGAATCCATTCGGAAGGCAGGCATCTGGGACCTGTGCGCACAGAATTCTTCCGCACCATGGATACAAGAAATCATTTGCTAACGAAGGACATCAATCTTTTAGCATTGATAAATAAGTAATACACAAAATAAGTCAATCATCATTGATTTAAAATCCAATGAGCTGCGCTTTGTTTTCCAAGTTCATCCATCTGTGCGCGGAGGCTCGCGCAGAGGAGGCTTGCGCGCATGAACAATCTTCTAGATGAGTTTTGTAACGGGGACCCGGTGCCCGGGTTTGGCGGGCGCTCCTGGAAGGGCTCTTCCGCAGCTGCTGGGTACCATTAGCGCGTGCTGCTCTCGCTAGCAGCGCTGCATTGGAAGCTCGGCCAGCTGACGGGCTGGCATGAATGCATAGAAGCTTTGCTCTCCTTCTGCCTTCCCTGGTTTTGAGCTACAGCGCTTTGAGCTTGGGCGTGCGTCATTGGGGGGTCGCAGCTGCAACCCCTGGCTTGCTCTTTGCTACCCCTACCACTGCCTGTGCGACCCCTGGCCTCATAGGTGGTACATTCCGCGCCAGGAACACAGGGGCAGCTGGGACACCACTCTCTTTATTTTCTGTCAATTTCGTAGCACACTAATAGTGAATGAATAAAATACATTATTCACTAATGGTGTAATAAAAATGGAGTACAATAAGCTGGAATTTGCCCTTCCATGGCAGCTGAGGTAAGTAAAAAAAAATGCCTTTAAATGTATGTTGTGTGCGTGCTTATGGGTGAGAGCATGTTTATGTGGGAGAGAGTGTATGTGTGAGAGTGTGTATATGTGGGAATGTGTGTGTATGTGTAAGTATATGTGTGAGAGTGAAAGTGGAGGTCACAGGGCGTGTGATGTCACTTCCGCTACCCCTGACATTCAGGTGAATTGACGTCCATGGCTTTTAGATTGAATTAAATACAACCCAGTGTACTGGTTTTACATATGTCATAGAAGTGTGACATTCGCATTTAGATCAGCTACAATTGAGAGTATATAACACCTATTTGTGCGATAAATACATGGTTGAATATTTGCTTCCTGCGCGTTGTTGAACATGCGCGTCAGAGTGTGGGAACGCTACATCCAGTCTGTTTTGGGGCTCTGGGAGTGTCAATGGCCATTTTATCACTAGTGTAGCTCTGTCACGTACTGGCACTCAACAAGGGCACACAAACAAAAACAAACGTACGCACAAAAACCAAGCCGCTGGCATGGCACAGCATGAAGTGTGCATCTTTCCTCTGTAAAGAGGAGTCAATTCTTTTGTATTATTTAATGATTTGGAGACTGAGTGCTGAACAGTTTGATAGTACAGGTAGTGGTAGAGCAACCTCATAGCTCTACAAGGCAAACCATTTCTTATAATTGATACTGAGCTAGGAATTGGGTCCCTAACTACCAATTCTTATTTTTTAATGCATGCTTGTTAGTCCAGTAGGGAAGTTGTATGTCAGAAAATTAACAGCAAAAATATTGCCGAACAAAAATATTTTGGCCTAAATACAATTTACTAAAATATCTCTCAATTGAGTGTGAATTTTCTAATAGTAACTCCAATGTGGTGATATTTTTATTAACTACACTATATGTTTGCCAGGTGATATTTAGACCATATATTCTGGTACTATTCTGATAGGGCAAGGTAAGTTTATGTACATATGTGTTTAAGAACTGTAGTGTTCTGAGCCATAGAAACTGATCATATCAATGATTGTAACTGGTGTCAAGATGCTTAGATGCTTCAGTCCTTTCTTGATTTTGATGTCTTGGGAAGAAGACCTGAATTGGAAGCAAGTGGTACTACGTAGGACAGAGGGAAAGTGGGAACAAAGGATTTAAACTGAACAGACCCAGGAAGCCTGGGACAAGGCTCAAGTGTCGTTCATGGGGGAGTGGGGAGCAGGCAAGTAGGGGAGAATCTCCTTGTGTGGGAGTAGATAAATGTGTCGAGAGAAGGGGTCTTAGGGCAGCTATGTGTGCTTCAAATGAGGAGAGTGTGCTCTCTTACATCTCATCAGTGGGAGAGGTTTTTGCACTGCTGGCATCTTCCCCTTCAGCAGTGGGATGTTGTTGTTGTTTTGCCCCTCATCACAAACACAGACACATAGTCAGCCCCTTGCTCATGAATGGATGCTTTTGCTATGCCGGCAGAGGTTTCTTACATCGGCATAGCAATAAAATACTAAGGGAAATATTTAAATTATCCTAGGCGGTGTTAAGCCAGTTAACATTCTTTAATGAACCACTTAGCGTGAAAGGGACATGCAATGAGTGTGGTGGTGGGCATTCCGTCGCAACACCCATTGCTTTTTGATGGTGCCCCTATTTACAAGGGTGGCGTAAATATGGGGCAGCACCAAAATTAAGACCAAAAAAAAACCGAATTTTAACATGGCGTCTTTACTGTTTCTATGTGTGCTGCATTGTGCAGCACACATAGAAACAGCAAATCACCACGAATGATTGTTTATGTGCAGGAAGGTGTCCCTTCCTACACATAAACAATCATTAAAAAAATGACTATTTGCAACTTCTATGTGTGCTGCACAATGCTGAACACATGGAAATTGCAAATCACCATTGGTGATTGTTTTCTGTGCAGGAAGGGGGACCTTCCTGCATGTAAACAATCTTTCACTCAACGCAGGCACCCTTGCACTATGGTGCAAGGGTGCCTGCTTTGGCGCTAGGCAGCTGAATTTAGTGCCAGTGCTAGGGTAAAGGCAGGGGAGCTCTGTATCACTGTAAATACGGTGCATCCCTGCATTTTCAGAATGGCGGAGCGCGGCGTTAGCAACTTTGGCTTTACGCCACGCTCTGCCATTCTCTTGTAAACATGCCCCTTCATTTTCCAAGTTGACGTGCCATAGTCCATTCGTTAAAACAACAGCACAACAATATACTTCAAGATAAACACAAACTACTTTGTGTTCATTCTGCTGAGGCAGAAACTGCATAAGACCCTGTTATAGATGCACAAATTGTCAAGTGTTGGCTTTTTGTTTCTGATGCATCATTTTACAGAGCTGTCCCGCTGAATGCAGGCGTAAAATTTGCAAACATGTTTCATTGCAACTAGCTAGTTGAATGCGTACACCTCGTGTGATTGTGTATGTTGCATTTTGCGTATGGTGTCATATGCACATGCTCGTGACCAGTCACCTAGGCGCCCTTTTCGGAAGATTCTCTTCAAAAAGTAAGAAAAAATGGCCCAATACGAAACAAATGGAAAATGAATGAAGATTCCTAAAGCCATGTTGAAGATTCATTGACTTTTCGTATGTCAAGGATCCATCTTGCTAATTGCGCAGTAACGTTATTTATAAGGAAGCCATTTAAAAGCTACAATCAGTCCTCGCGTTTATATTCAAGTTACATCTCTGCTGCATCAAATGACAGCATATTTATTCATGGCTCTGCCCTTTCCCACCATTGGTAATTAAAAGAGATATTGTTTTTAGCATGTTGTCTGGCAGGGCAGGGGCCCGTGGCCTCTGACAGTGGAGGTGGAAGGCGTTCAGGTGGTAAATGATTAAATGTCTGCCATTTGCATATGCGCGCCACTTCCCATATCTGCACCCTGAGTAATATAGACACCGTGGCTGGAGGGGCGGTGGTGCTTTTCATGAGCAAACACTGCATTATCCGTCGTTTGCTGCCGACGAGCCGTGGCCTCTTTTTCCATTATGTAGACCGATTACCAGACACATTTTAATGTATCAAAGTAAAGCACAAAGTCCTTCATGGGTCATCTGTACCTGTTATTTGAGGAGTACACGTTAGTGAGTTCTACCTCAGTACATGCACCACCTCAGGTTAATGTTCAAAGAAAGGTACATCCAGTGTAGTCTTTCCGCCTCTCTTCCTTTGAAATACCTTCCAAAAGGTACCATCTTTAAGAGACTCTCTTGTTGCTATCGTTGAGATGTTAAGCGTATGCATAAAAACAGCGCTTAATCTGTAAAATAAAAAATAAAAAAAATAAAACACTTAAGTATCAGGGCTCTCGTCAAGAGGCCATTGCAGCCTGCACCACACATTGCCCCTGCCAGCGCTGCCAATGATAGTACCAACACAACCACTAACCATCACACTCCTACAAGTGTGAGGCTTTGGAGTATGTCAGGCCCCCAAAGCTATAAGAATGGCATGGGCAGCAGGTAATAGTCATTTTAATGTATATCGACTTAATAATTCACTGTTGTTCTTGTTATTTCTAAATTAGCCAGTCAGTGCAATTTTGTGGCAGACTGTCACACGGGCCGGTATTGACAATTAAGTGCGGTGCACAGCACCGGAAACCACCGGCTCAAATCAAGCCCTGCATGGGAAGTTGTTGCTCTTTCCTACTGTGCATGCTCATAGGCTACCCACAGTGATCTACAGGTCACGGGTTTGAACGTCCAGCAGGGTCACTCGGCCTTCCATCCTCCCAAACTCTGTCGAACCACTAACCTGGAGTTAGTAAATACTTTTAGTTACAGTGCTTAGAAACAGCAGACGTTCGTAGGAAGTGCTATATGGATATAGATTAATATTAGAATTACATCTTCCATAAAACATCATTTTGCATGCTCACGATGTGTTTTGAACCTTGAAAGAAAATAAGGGGCAATGTGACATTGTGTTAGAACACAAAATCCGTTTCTGCTCAGGCTGGTCCTGTTTCATTAGCTGTTTGTTAAGAATGCTTTTGCTTCGGGAGGATGGAAGGTGTGTGTGTGATCACCGAGATGCACACGCCTTTCAGGAGACATGACGCCTTTGCACAAAGGATTCAACCGATAGGAGCCTCCCACTGCCCGGCCAATATTGTGACACACATGCCGACGACAAATATACAAAATGCAATGCATATACGATAATTGTGTTTCTAGAACAACGTTAGAGAAGAAGTACAGTTTGACGCTTAAGTAGGTTAGTGGGAACACTCGTGTAACACACCTCAAAAAACACATTATTCTGCGTGTAAAATTCAGTCAAAGATGTACCTGCGCGACTCGGAGTTGTTACAGTGGAAGCAAAGGTGGCCACACCCCGTGTCTTCTGCTTCTGCAGCGGTGCAGTGGAACCTCTCTGGAGGCTGCAGAGGTTGAACACATAATAGGGAAATCACTGTGACCAGGGCACAAGTCCTAAAAAAAGAAGTGGGGGGACTCTCCAAAGTAGGCGTGGTCACAGGAAGTGACATCACGACAGGAAGTGACATCACGACAGGAAGTGACATCAACATTCTAAAGAAACAAGCATTTGCAATGCAATAGGTCTTGCATTTGCAAGAGTTTAAGCTATTAGTATTGTAAATAACAATGCCTTTTATTTATGTTTTAAAACCCAAAACATAAATAAAAGGCATTGGCATTTATAATTCCAAAAGCTCAAACTTGCGTGAATGCGTGCCCTATTGCATTGCAAATGCTTGTTTCTTTAGAATGCTTTCTCCTGGACTTCCAAGATTGGCGTCTTCCATCTTAGAACAATAAATGAAATGTAAAAAGAAAAGAAAAAATAGCTGCCACATCTTTACACGTAAGTGCTCTTGTGTTTTTGTTGCTAGTGTTGCATATCAGCAAACAATCATATTTTTTCTTTTTGCCGATGCAGAAAAGCATTAGCAAAAAGTATTGCCAGTGCCAAAAGGCTGGGTGATGCAAAGTGTAACACTTAGAACTGAATCAGATATGTGAGCTTGCAATCTTAAAATAAATATCTGTGTTGTTCATAAAGCACGAGTTCGTGTTTCTAGGGGCTCCCAATATGTGAGATAGGGAAACTAATGCCAGAAATAAAGATTTATTTGCCAAAGGCCACAATAAGTTTGGACAAGCATGGAAGAGGGGTTTAAACCCCAGGTTTGCTGCTTCCAAAGTCAGCATTTTAACCATTGCATCACATTTCCCTTCCATAGTGGCTTGTTTGTCTGGGTGCTGCTGGTGGGCAGGATGACAAAAAGGTCTTTGTGTGGCAGAGTCTACACTGCTCGGAAACTGCTTGTAAAGGTGCTAAGAGGCATGGTTCTTGAATGAGATCCTTTCGGATCCCTTTTTTCTTGGAAGCTCTTTGGAGATTGTCCCTTAGGGTGAGGTCACCATGTTATTGTGGGTTCTGCGAGTGAGGAGTCTTGTGTAGCACAGCACTGAAAACTACTCTGAAGCTGAACAGAATGGGACAGTTTCTAGTGATTTTACTTATATGCAGGTGGGTTCTAAGCACTCACAATGTTAGCAGTCATGGGGACTCAGACAATGGGATAGAGAGTGATATGCTCAAGCTTACACAATAATTTGTTAAGTTGGGAAGCTGGGTTGACATCCCAGGCCGTCGCCTTACAGTTGTCCTATTAGAGACTGGACCTCATTATGCGCAGAGGGATCCTACTGCACAAAAACATTTGTACAGCTATGTTAAACTTTGGTGAAAAAATTGGTATTTATGGTTGAAAATATAGATTTATATTAACCAAAAAATGAACTTACATTCACAAAGCTATTTATTTGCTCATAATCTTACACTGTTACTGCAAATGAGCGACGTGGAACATGGGGCTATAAAATACATTTCCTGCGCTTTTTTGGTGAAATCTTGAAGATGAGATTAGACTACAGACTGATGCAGACCTATAAGTGAGCACATCTGCATACAGACTGGTCACAGCGTAGCATTCTATGATAGGGAATGCTTTGGTAAGCAGGTGGAATGCCCACAAACTTTGAACACCCAGTTTTTTTGGATGTTCACAAACTTAGCAAGAGACATTCCCACTCTGGATATGGTTGGAGATTTACTCCTGGCAAGGACAGGAGTAAATCTTAATCCAGCATGGAGTGAATGCACACAAAACCAGCTGATGCTTAGAGGAATAAGTTTTGCAATTTCTTCCAAATGGAGAAAAAAAGTTTTGCAATGCAGTTTCACTATAGTGTCCTGGTTATGAGTGGGTAAAGCTATGCCTGTTACATTTAAGCATGTTAAAACACCTTTGTAAAAAGATCCCCAAAACTACTTCTGGGAACCTGCGACTGCTGCCGCTTTCCAGGTCTACATATAAAATGCTAAGTGAATTTCGATAACAGAAAGAAATGCACTTCACACGTAAATTTTCAACTTCTGTGAGTGTGGTCAGAGATTCTGTGGAACATCTTCCCTGTGGCCCTGTGTGGTGTGTTCATCACGGGGTGCTGCTGGGGCAGAGAATTTTTTGAGAGGAGGGCATTGCTCAATAAAGTTACCAGCATCCTTTTACTCTGTAAATTATTAAATACAGCAAATGGTTCGCAGTCATTGTTTTGAACCACATATTAGGCAGGATTTCAAATAGTCATATAGTCAAAGAGTCAAATAGTCAAACATGTATTTACGACATTCCTTCTGAACGGGCATCAAATAAGTCGTACGCAAAGTCCTTGTTTTGGACCACATAATGTGCAGAATTTCTAAAATGTTAGAGATATAATTCTGCGTAGGTTATATCTTGCCGAATAGAATACTACTAAAAAAGACACCAGCGTTTTTTACTGCATTGGTTTTTGTCGCTAAATATTGCTCAGTAAAAGACTTAAACTGCACGTACACCACGATAAATACACACAAAACTAAGTAAATAAATAATTTATGTGCAGTACAGATTAGAGCGCATGATAGCAAGGAAAGGCGTATCATTAAGCTAAAATTAACTCAGCAGGCTGCTGCACTGGCCCAGGATAGGATATCGAAAGAGAAGTTTCCGAAAAAGCGCCGTTTTTCAAACTTCAGTGCACTAGCTCGAAAGTTGCTTCCCACCACAGCAGTAAATAAACAGAAGGGAGCCTCGGCCCTTCAGAGCAGTGCGGATTCAGTGTGGGTGATGGGGGTCACCGTGGCGTGATGGCCGTGTGAGGACAATCGCAGCAGAGTCAAGGGGGTCACTCGCTCCGAAAAAGCAAAGGAGCTAATTGCAGGAAAGCACGAAAATGCTTTGTTTAATTTGTGCGCGCCGCGCTCCCATTTTGTAATGGTATGATGGACGCGGTTTTGATTTAGCAGGGTGGACGGCGTCCACCCTGAAAAACCCTCAGATATAAGTGGGGGGATGCCGTCCACCCGCGTGGTACCCCGACTCGTGACTGTTGCCTATTTTCTTAAAAAAACGCTTAAAAACACGAATACAACTAAATTAAAAACTGCATGCTGATTTTCTCTATTGTTTATCTTTCTCTTTCAGAAAACAGAACGTACATCAAACCAGCTATTATGTACTAGAAGAACGCCTCCTTATGTAACGAGAAATGGCGGCCAGATGCTGGGAGACTGCTGTCTGAGAAAGAAGTCCCTTCCAGTCTCGGATGCTTTCATTTCCACGTAAAGAGGGCGCGTGCGTAGCATGACACTTGAAGGACAATTCCAACCAACTGTTGCTGGATCGGAAACTGCCGGACTGTCGTCCCGAAGTTCTTTTGAAACTTTTCTGACACGCCTCCGCCACCGGACCAGGCCTGCCACCACTGTCGGTTTTTTAAGTTCCCTGAAGTCGTAACATTTTTAAGCACATTCAGAAATGATCACTCAAAGATGTACCGTTTGCTTTTGTCTTTACGCTGGAAATCTCTGTATATGTGTGGCCTAGTCCTGTGGCCCTGAAAGGCCCGACGGGCCTGGTGTTCCTCCCCTAAGACTGAAATTTCAAAGCCCACTCGTCACTGAAACTGTTCTGGACGGAGCGGTTTCATCTGTGTTTATAAACTCAGCTTTGTTTACTGAAGCGGATATTCAATATATATTGCGTTTTGAAACGAAATGTGTGTACATTTTTTAAGACAATGCTGTAAAAACGTGTCCTTTCATTAGATGACCAATTCAAGAGGGTGAGCTCAATCCTAGCAGCTGAGATAGTAAGAGGGTTATTATTGATGCTTTTTTTATGCTCAGAGTTCAGCTTGGCTTTTGGTCTTTTAAAATGGAGGCAATGAATATGCAGTAGAGTGTTAGACCATGGAAACTTTTAAGTATGGTTTCTCTGTTGTACCATATTAAGTTAAAGTACACTTTCTTTGTTAAAATGTTCTTGCTAAGATGCAGTATTAAAAATCTTTTTGTTTGACTTTGGAAATCCTTTAACATTTATTTTAATTTGCATCACTGACCTCATCATCGCTTTTGGTTGCCTACAAATGTAATAAGCATGTTGATGTTTCCATATCCAACTTAAGATCAGATAAGTATACATTTAAAATGTAGGTGTCTCTTCTAGTTCTCTACTCTGTGGCCCATTCTGCTCAGAGCAATGTGCCCTTGCCCCTACATATCCCGCAAAAGCCCCAATACTTTAGAGATTGACCTGTGGAGAACTTGAATGTGCCATTCTTGATCACTTCATATGATCCCGGGCTGCTGGTGATCCGGTTCAGGAAGGACCTAACTTGGTAGTCCAGGCTGGAGTGTTCCGATTGGAGCATGGTCAAGACTCAATTGCAAACGGTTAGGTCCAAACTGAGGGGACATGGTGGTTGCAAATCGATGGATTGGGATGTGGCCCCAAGCAATTACCAGTGGCTGAGTTGGATTCCAGCATTTCATCCATCACGTTGTTTTTGATGCCATCCTTCATAAATTGATGACACTGTATCTGTTTCGTTTTTCTCTTCACTGTGGACCGGTTTCAGATGTATCACTTGACTTACACCTAGAACCATTTGTAACAGTTGCATTTATACCATACTGATGATTCACAAAACTATTGCATCTAAGTTGTGCATGATAAACATATGTACAGTATGCAGACATTTAGCAGCAGTGCAGAATCAAAGGGGTGGCTAGGGAAATACAATGAAATTGAAGTGTTATGCAAGCAAATGATGGACGGAATGCTGAAAAAAATACATTCACTCCCAGTTAAGAGATCTGGGTTAAATCCATTGTTCTTTTGCTCACCATACTAACCCAGTTTAGACTCAGCCATATGCAAATCAGTCTTGACCTTGTGCCTCATGGGAACAGTCCAGACCGAACTGCCAAGCCAGGACCTCCCTGGACCGGAAAGGAGCATCCTGGGACCGGTTTCTGGGTATTACCCTTCATCAACCAGGCTAGCTTGAATCCAGTGGCACAGTGAGCTAATGCCCAGCGTCTGGGTATACCCATCCCACTTAGAGTGAAAAGTGATACACAAACATTGATGGACGGAATGCCGATTAATCATACATTCACCCCCAGTCAAGAGATTTGGGTTAAAGCAATTGCTCTTTTGGCCACTATGCTACCCCAGTTTAGACCCAGCCATATGCTTGAAGTGGACATCTGCAGTGATTTACATACATTTTAAAACAGATCTCCTTCTCTTATCATTTAATCTAACGTACACCGAAATGATTGCGATCGACAATAAAGCCATCCAATGGTATGCAATGGGCAGTCTCTAAGCCCACAGTAACATTTGGGATGGTCCAGTCGAGGCTTTCACATAGAGACAACTAAAATCTGTCTGGTAAGTGAGACTTAAAAGGGATATAAAAAGAATAATTATACCCATATATCACAAACCTTGTAAACTATACACTCTTGCCTCCACATGGGTAAGATTAGGATAACAGGCTTCAGCAACATGCGAGCCGTGCATGTGCACATCGCACACTATCGGGATCAGACTTCAAAGGAAGCTGCTCCCCCGCCCCGCCACGCTATGCCGCTCCCCCGCCCCCACCACGCAATGCCGAGAGCTTGTTGTAGAACATATGGCTTACTTTCCATTAGCATTGGCTTTGGTCCCCAGCCCCACTCTGTCTCTCATTGTAGAGCCCCCCTCCCCCCGCGGCCCCCCAGTTCACTACACTCACTATTTTCCCCAGCTCTCTCGCTTTTCATTCTCTCCTCTCTCTTCGGATCCATCCCTCCTCCTTCTCACATCGCCATATTCATTTTTACCCTACCCCTTTACTTCATTTCTCCCCCTTCCTCTCTCCCACCCCTTCCCGCTCCATTTCTCTCCGTGGGACACCCCCACCCCTGTCCCCGCTCCTTTCCTTTCCCCTTAGCCCCTGACGCACTCCTTCCACTCCCCTCCCCTCTCCTCGCCCCGCCTCCTCCCCACCACTCGCTGCTCCAGCACATCTTTTTCAAATCTTCGAGCTCTGCCACTGCTGGAGCCAAACGGGCGCCTGTTTTCGGAACCTGAAAAGGAATTTTACCTTTTTCCCGGATACAATGTACTTTTTTTTTCTTTTTAAAATAAAAAATAACAATGTGTCTTAAACTCGAGAACCTTTCCAGGCTCCTCTTTTAGGAGATGTCCAAATGTTCGCCGGTGGAATGTTTCCTCAAGCTACTTTCACAAAAAAAAATATATTTTATTCTCAAAGCACATTTTACAAACGCTGAGCAGACTTTCTCAAAAAACAACCGCAATGTCCGACAATAATTCATTAATGCTGTTTTTCTATTGCATCTGTATTGTTCTTTGAGGCAACTTCAGTGCGCTTTGTACGGTACATAAATTAGGCAAGAATTAACAATGTGTGCACAAATTAGGGAAGAATTAACAGCGTGGGCACAAACTAGGCAAGAATTAACAGCGTGTGCCGCTATATTTTTCTGTTTGTCAAATAAATTTACACGAAACGTAGAAAGCAAACTAAACAGTGAGATGCTCTCTTTAGGAGTCTTGCTTTAGCACTTCTCTCTCTGCCTTTCTCTCTCCATCCTGTTTGTTTTTCTTTCTGCTAATCTATCTTTCTCTCACTCGTTGTTCCCACTTTCGTATTTCTTTTTCCTTTCTCTTTTCCTGCTATCATTCGTTCTCACCCTTCCTCGGTCTTATTCTGGCTCTCTCATGATCCTTTTCTCTCTCACTTTTCCTCTCCTTTGTTCTTCCTCTTTTTCTTTGCATTTTCCTTTTTCTCTCAATATTTCCATCCTTTGTTATTTTTCCTTTTCTTTCTCCGTCTCACTCCCTCCTTATCCCTTTCTCTCTCACTCTCTCTTTATGCCAGTCTCATGTCGAGGAAGTTTGCAGGAATGATTTGGCCATTTATGCTGCACATCTTCGGATTCGGGGGGAGGGTGTAAATCTACATTGTACTAGAACATCCCTAGGCCATTCTCTCTCTGATCCTCTTGTTTCTAAGTATTACATACTCTGACGTTACTATAATTCTGTATGCTTTCTCCCTGACTTGAGAACGTCAACATTTTTTCTTAAAACCTGCCTGCAAAATTAACCTTGCTCCGTGCTTGATTCCATACGAAGCCGCCTCCTATATTCTAGATTTCAATGTCACCTCAGGGTAATGGTGTCCTCTGGGTGCTCTTCCAGTTTCTGAAGAGCAAAAACGAATTTGATAGGTATTTGCCATCCTTATTTTGTAGCTATATACCCCTTTGTGTGCTCAGATTGAAGAACCGGGTTTTAGAACCCAGCAGAGCCAGGGATAACGCCCGATGTCTTCGGATTCCCCTGCCTTGGCAAACAGAGACACGGGACACTTCTTGATGACGTCAAAGACCAAATTTATTGGCTGCAACCAGGAACAGAGGTCTACGAAGCACAACACGGGTGGTTCGCTAGAGACTGCACAAATTCATGGAGCGGAGCATCGTCTTTTATGCCAAAAATCACATTCCTGGCTTGCATCAATTACATACAAACTGACCAATAGAAGAACGACATTTCAAACATATCGCATGACGACAATCCCACTTTCCGTTGTCCAGCCCACCAGACATGACCAAGCAAATTCCAATATTCCTGTTCGATCAGGCCGGACAAACCCATCATAAAGACCTCAACCCAAATCAATAATTAAGCCATAAAGGAAGGAACAGAAGCAGATGAGAAGCAAGATAGAAGGGTGTGTGCATGTACCATAAACTCAGCAATGTCCTGCTCTTTGATCTCTATCTGACCAGCTGATTAACAAGGAACTGGCTCAACGAGGTCAGCCTCGGGCAAGGGAGTCAGTTCGGCCAGGTCACACAGAAGTCAGTTAAGGTGTACGTGTCCCAAAGACTCGTTCGGCCATAGTCTTCGGCCTATGTGAGGGCAACCACACAAAATGGCTGCCACACACAAAATGGAACCCGAGGGTTGAAGCGAAATCCCTGAATACGTAGTGTTGTCATTGATCGGTTATGACAAAAACACTCGTACATACCGCACTCGTCATTTGCTTTCCGCTGACACCAAAATCGTCTATATCCGACGACCTTCATTGAACAGGTTCAGAATCTCCGAACCACAGACCCTCAGAGTCACAGAACCACAGACCCTCCTTTTGCCCTTACATAGGCAATAAACCCAAACCCATGTCAGTCTGAATCCAGGTCTATATTCATCAGATCATCAAGATGTTGCTGTAGCATCATCCTAGTACATAGTAACTCTCTCTGGACTAGTCTCCTCACACACAAAGTATCACAGAGGCCACATATAGTAGGAGCACACTGTACACAGAGACAGAACAGGAAATGGATAGCTAAGATCATCCCAACGACCATCAGAATCTTCCATCCCCACGTGGATGTCAATCCCCAAAACCATCCCATCAACGACCAATCTCCCTTGTCTATATGTACAGACTTAGAGATCTTATGTAGCTTGGAAATGGCCTGGAAGACTGTCGGAGCGTTGTCTGGAATGAAAACGCAGCAGCTCGATTGAATCAGTTTACACTCCCCACCTCATCTGCAAGTATGACACCAAGCGCAACTCTGTTCTGAAGTGTCATAAGTGGATCCAACTAGAGCTCAGCAGTCAAGTTACTAAGGGCACTGGCAGTTTCGACTATGGTGGACTCAACCACTCTCGTCAACTGGCGAATGTTCCTGCTGTTAGCCATAGGTCCCCAGAACGGCAGAAAACCCTTAAAGAAATCTCCCAACTCTTGTCCTACGGTATCTTCCTTACTGCAGACACCTCTAGCAACTCTCGTCTTATGGTAATCTGCCGCAGCTGTAAAAGTGGGAGGCAACAGGAAAGAAACAAAACATGTGCCCGAAAAGTCAGGGGGCAACCATGTGTACGCTTTATCGTAACAGATGAAATAAGTACCCTTAGCTGCTAAAAACGCTGGGGAAGTCTGAGACGCAAATACATAAGTCTCAGTACAGACACTCTTCCCTAACTGAGCTCTTGGATTCTTGCCATTACCTTGCAGACAATAATGACCCTGATGGGGCACTATCAAAATCGGTGGAGAACTTTTCGCTCGCTAGTTAACACTCAGACTAACTCCATATCCAGTAACGTTCCAACCAATGTATGCTTGTGTCTCATCTCTCGGGATGGTCTCATAGGAACTAATTCCTCTAATCATATCGACTATACCCTTGATCAGAGCACTAGTCTTCGGACTATCTTTCACGAAACGTTGGGGATAGACTCCATGAGCATAAATGAACATCGTTCTATATGCCCAAATAAATCCATTATAGCTGAAAGGCAAAACCAAGTACGGAATACCTTTATCGGTAGTATGGGGCATAAGGCCACAAACCCAACAATTAGTCGTGTTCATTACTAGCTGGTGTTGGTGCAGGAGCTGAACAAAGGAATTATTAGCAAATTCCAGTCGTCTAACGATTTCATGTTCGGGCAGAGGGTGAAACGAATGAGTAGAAACAGTAGGAGGAGGTATAGGTTGCATAGTGGGCATGAACGTCACTCGAAAAGAGAATGTCACATATCCAATTAAAAACATCATTAAGCTAAGCAACATAAACAAACACAATATTAAAAATCTTTTTCGGCTCATCAATTTACAGATTTTGCTCTTAAAGCTTATTCTTTCAACAGGTCTCTCCATCTCAAAAAACTCCATCCTTTCTAATTGCTGCTCGCGGTGGTAGGGTGTTCTATGCTAAGGAATGCTTCTGTCAGTCTAGGGCAACTCCCTTAGACCAACCAGAACCGTCGACCTAACGTCTTTGGCTTACACTCCAAAGACTTGGCAACCGCAACCCTACAACTGAACCCGGATGGCGGTTCGAAAAACAAAAATCAAAGTAGTTCCTCGGAGGAGAGTTAACCTTCAAAAATCAGAAAAAGAAAGAAATTCACTTTATTAGTCCAGCGACTCTCGGTCGCAAATTATAACGCTCTTTGCCAGGCAATGTCTGGAAAAGTAAATCAGGTTCAACAGTGTTCAAACGATTCAACGGGGGCACAGCTTCTTCAAGAAGATCATCACTTTCTTGCTCAGTGTTCGTTCCAATCAAACGGGCATCGCTGAATGGCAGAAAACGAGGCACGGTCTCAGTTTCAGAATCAGGAAGTCCTTTCTGGACCCACTGGTCGTACGGCAGAGGCAAAGGGGTCCTCTTACAATGTACACCGTGGATCCAGTTCTTTTTACCGTGCACTCAAACTGCAGAACGGGTAGATAACAACACCAGATATGGTCCGGTCCAGCGGGGCTGCTCGTTCTTGCTCCGCTGAAAATTTTTCACGAGCACCCACGTGCCAGGTTCAATGGCGTGTCCTGGATCTTCAGAAGCCTGTGGTAACGAATCGTGAACCTGTTGATGCAAAACACGCAATTTAGCCGTCAATTCATACAAGTAGTCAAGCAACACAGGATGTTCTATTTCGCTAAACTTTGTCGGCCTCGGCACTCCCCAAATATTTGCCGGGCGACCAAACACAACCTCATACGGACTCAAATCCATTTGTGAATGCACAGTCATTCTAGTGGACAAAAGGGCTAGAGGCAAGGCATCTGGCCATTGTAAACCGGAGCGCGCTTGAATTTTGGCTAACTTCAGTTTGAGAGTGCCATTATAGCACTCGACTAGACCAGCTGATTGGGGGTGATTTGCAGCGTGGAACTTCTGCCGAATACCTAACCCATCACATACTCTCTTCATCACTTGACCCACAAATTCACTCCCATTGTCACTCCAGATCATTCTCGGCAAACCATACCTAGGGAAAAACTCCTTAATAAGGGCTTTCGCTGTGGACAAGGCAGTGTTGTCCTTCAAAGGGTAGGCTTCCACCCATCTAGAAAAAGAGCAAACAACCACTAACACATACTTCAGGTTGTTGCACCTCTCCATGTGGATGAAATCTAGCTGCAAAGCCTCAAACGGATACGTTGGAGGAGCAAAACGACCAGCCGGAGTTGGAATGCCCTTACCAGGATTGTACATCAAACACACCATACAATTCTTAACCAGATTCTCTGCACACTTAGGAATTCCAGCATTCTGCCAAACCGGAGCCAACAACTTGCAAATCCCTTTCACGCTAATATGAGCCAATCCATGAGCCATTGTAACCACGGGAAGCACATACGCATCGGGTAACAACCGTCTTTGATGCTCTGACAAATCAATCCAACAACCATTCGAACCCAATTTACCCTTGCTCTCTCTCCATTCATTCAACTCTTTCTCAGTAGCTTCAGCTTGGATGGATTTCACACTCTCAACCGTATCTTCACACATACTTCCATCTCGAACCCATCTCGCCGGACCCGCAACATACATTCGACTCATCACATCTCTCGCAGTTTCTTTCGCGACTTCATCTGCAAACGCATTACCACGACCAACATCATCCGTAACTTTCTTATGCACACTACATTTCACAATCGCTATTCGCAACGGCAAAGTAAGTGATTCAAGGAGTTCATTCACCAACTGACCATGCTGGATTTTTGTTCCATGCGAAGTCAGGAACCCACGCTCTCTCCACAAACGTCCAAAACTATGAGCCACACCAAATGCATACTGGCTATCGGTGTACACAGTCACTCTCTTTCCTTTGGCCAACACACACGCTCTCGTTAATGCAATCAACTCTGCTGCTTGAGCTGAATTATGTCGGATACGTGCAGCTTCAACAATCGTATGCAAAGTCGTAACAGCATATGCCGCAGTCGTATCACCATTCGGAAGCTTGAAGCACGAACCATCAACCCATAAGGTACCATCACATTCTGAAAGAGGAGTATTCCTAAGGTCTATCCTCCCTTTCGTTTCTTCCTCAGTCCTAAGGAAACAATCATGCTGTTCGGTAACGCCTATCTCAGTTGAAATCGGCAACAACGTAGCTGGATTCTACGTGTTGCATCTCTTTATATGCACATGACTCGCTAACAAGGTCAATTTGTAACCCGACAACCGAGCACTAGTTAAGTGCTGTGTCTTGGTACTATTCAAGAAGGTATCCACTGCATGTGGAACCATCACAATCAGTGTATTGTCCATCACCAAACCAGCAGACTGTCGAATCGAAACAGCCGCTGCCGCTGTAGCTCTCAGACAACTCGGCAATGCTCTAGCTACCGGATCCAAAGTCGACGAAAAATAAGCACATGGACGCTGCTTATCGCCAAATTGTTGAGTCAAAACTGATAATGCAGATCCCTCTCTCGTGGACATACAATGTGAAAGGCTTACTGTAGTCGGGAGTACCCAACACAGGAGCCGAACACAACGCATCGCGTAATTCTGAAAAACTCTTCTGACATTCGTCAGTCCAAGGAATAGGATTAGGAGTATCCTTAACAGTAAGAGCTATCAAAGGCTTCGTAAGCAACGAAAAATTAGAGATCCACGGTCTACAGTACGACGTAATACCTAAGAAAGCACAAACTTCTCTCTGTGTCGCAGGCACACTCATTTTCGCAATAGCTTGAATTATTTCTGGGGTCAGTGTCCTTCCCTTCTTCGATAAGAGGTGACCTAAGTAGGTAACTTCTTGTCGACAATATTGCAACTTTGAAAGAGAAACCTTATGATGGAAATCAGACAAGTGACTTAACAACGACAAGGTAGCCTCTCTACAAATCTCTTCATTATCAGCAGCAACTAACAGATCGTCAACATACTGAATAAGAGCAGCACCATCAGGTAAAACCAACAAATCAAGTTGCGTCTTCAAAGCCTGACTATAGATCGATGGGCTCTCACAATAACCTTGATGAGCTTGCTTAAACCGGAAACCTCGGCCTCCTAAAGAGAACCAAAGATATCTCTACTTTCCACGGCAATCGGGATGCTGAAAAAAACATTCTTCAAGTCAATCACCGAAAACCACGTGGCTGTAGCCGGGATCAAAGTCAGTAAAGCGGTGATATCAGGTACAACAGGAAATTGCGGAACAACAATCTTATTTACCTCGCGAAGATCGATCACAAACCTATATGCAGGAGGCTGTGAAGAATCAGTACTTTTCAGAACAGTCAAAACCGGACTATTGCACACATTATCTCTCTTTTCCTCAATCACACGTTTCTCAATCAGATCATAGATGATCGCCAAAAGTGCTCTTACACCATCACTGGAGATGCGATATTGCGGAATGCGTGGTAATCTAGCATTCGCTTTCAACGTCACAACATATGGCGGAATCTCTAGAAGACCCACATCGTTCGGACCAGTAGCCCAAAGAGAATCAGGGAGAGAAGACAATTCAGGTGGAAGTCGATCTTTAGATAAGTACATCGGAGAGATCACACTCTTACCCAATGTAAGGTGTACTTCTGACGGAGAACAATATAGCGTCGCATACAATCTCTTCAACAAGTCCAATCCCAACAAGTTCTCACCACAACCAGTCATCAGAATGAGGGGTGCTTCGAATTCACGAGGTCCAACAGAAATAGACAACGGACTAGAACTCGGATTCGTAACCGGGCGCCAGAAAAACCTACTGAAACATTCTTTAAGCCAGACAAAGGTGCGCCAGGGAGTTTAGAGTGCATAATAGAACTCTTCGCAGCACCAGTATCCAACAGAAAAGGCTCAGACACACCTGATGCAACCACTTCAACATAGGGTCCACTCTGATCTACTGGAACTGAAACAACTCCCTCTCTTTGTCTATGGCTGTCCTAGCAATCATTACCATCCACATCCTCACCTTCAACATAGTAATCGTCCACATAGTACTGTGCCATCCTACCAGACGCACCATTCTGCTGATCAAAGCTATTCATAGAGTTCTGTGGAGGCAAAGGACGCGCATTCTGACCACGACCTCTACCTCTAGGAGCTTGTTGAACACCTCGACCTCTCACACCAGAAGCACCATTCGTGCGCTTTAACAGAACCGGACAACTACTCTTGAAATGACCCACTTCTTTGCAATACGCACACTGGTTAGGGCCTACGGGAAAACGCTGTTGAGAAGACTCGAACCTCTGCGAGTTTCTCTGATATTGCTGAGGTTCTGATAATCGCGCTGATTATTACGGGCGGATAAGCTTGCTGTAGAAGAACTTTAGTCTTCAATTCATTAGTCTTCTTATCCGCTTTCTCTATCTCATCCTTGTTCCTATTCTCATAGTACTGGGCAGTAGCCAAAATCTGCGCTGACGTAGAAACAGCCCAAGCACTCTCAGAATCCTTCAACTTAGTACACAATTCTGGAAGCAAATTATGCACAAACTTGTCAACGAACAACCGTTGACCACCCTCTGTACTCATGTCCTGACCACTGTGGTCTACAAATGTCTCTTCAAATCTAGTGAAAAAGTTGGACACAGTCTCGTCTTTCTTCTGCTTGCAGGCAGACAACTTGTCCCAATTAACACGCAACGCAGGCATTAAAGTCTTCATATAATCAATAATCCTACCAGGGAGTTCAGCAATTATATCTTCAGGCTTAGCACCACCTACTTGTCTATCATCTGCAGCTCTAAGATTATTCCATGTATCACCTAATTCCTGCGCATGATCCGTATGGCGAATCTTTCCCCAAATAGGCTGTGGAACAACATTCCCAAACAACATATCTATATCAGCCAGATTCATAATACATGAATCCGCAGTTTGAGATAGCTCCTTATAGTACCCTGCTGGATTTTTACGCGGATCAGGCAAAGTCTGCTTAAGAGCTAAAACTTCAGCACGTTTCCATGGATCAAGTACCCAAACTCGCTGAAAGTGTGGCGGAATCGCTGGGTTAGCAGCTGCATCACCAGGTCTCCAAACTGGGGGAACCTCACGCATCGGATACTGACGCGCCTTTCTCCTAATTGAAGAATCAGGCTCGAACAATCGCTGAGAAGGAAATTCATTCCTAAACGACAATAACGTCGCAACTGCTTTCTCAACCTCGAGATCCACAACAGTCCCTTTCGCAAACTCAGAACGTATAGGGTGCAACTCAGGCGGAGTTTGTCCTACCTCACCATCTTCCCATTGTTCGCGAAGGAAAGAACACATCATATCGAAAACATATCTTTGTTTCGGTGCTTCCTATTGATGGAAAACATCCATAACACCCTCAAGATCATAGTGCGAAGGATACGTAACCCATTTACGTGCCAAGTGATCTAACACAGTCCGTTAATTAGGATCCGGCAATTTGCTACGCAATTGCTTACGCTCGACAACGGGAGATATACCCAAAGAACCCAACAAAGGAGAAAAGAGACCAGCAACAGCATCGGTCATTCTCTGTCGAGCAGAAGGAGAAGTTGACAAAAGAACAGGAGACGGAGCAGAATGAGAGGAAACCAAAGTCGGAACAGTAACAGAAGGAGTAAACGAAACAGGCGTAGGAGTAGCAGATGAAGGAGGTAGCAAAGGCGGCGGCCCTAGAGAAGGCTGCACCAAAAGAATAGGTGCCAACGGAAGAGGAGCTGGCTGTTGAGGAATCACAGGTGGCAAAGCAACCGGAGGTTGCACAACTACAACTCGGGGCGGTGCCGTAGCATTCTGCACATAAGGGGGTGGCGAACTCAAGAGATGCGACATTAAAGGATCTTTCACAAGATCTTTCTTCTCATCTTGTTGTTGAGGTGGCAAAGCTGGGTAGCACTTATCTACCACTAGGTTACGCTGCCTAAGCATCTGTTCGCTTTCTGTTCTTCTTCATTATCCCTAAACTGTATAGCAGCTTGCACCATTGACATACCTCGTTCTCGTTTATTTTTCTTCGCTAACTTAATTTCTTTCTGTTTGGCTTCCTTTCGCCATAAGTGGAAAGAGTCAAACATTGCCGGCCGGGCTTTCTTCTTGAACAGTTTAACTTTGAGATTGTCTAAAATCTCTGTTTCAAAGCTACCATAACGGGGCCACTGTAAGACACAGTCTTTCCTAGTATATTTAACCCATATTTCATTATACGCAATGGGGCCCACTCCATGTTTTACGTAGAGCTTATAGGCCGGAGTTCCAATCGGAGGAACCGGACACGAATCGTCCAATCGGGAATCCCTAGTACAACCACAACCAAATATCTTTCCAAGTCTGCTAAGACCAGGCATCTTCGCTCACTATCCAAGCTTCAAACTTCAAGGGAAATCTCAAAATGATAGTCTTGTGAATACACGAGTCCCTCGGCTTTGGGGCCTGCAGGTACCAAATCAAAGCGATCCCGAAGGATACCAAACAAAACTAAGGACTGGGAGACGCCCCACTCATACTTAACTGAAATGTCGATGGCGTAACCAGAAGACCCGTCTATTGTCTCGCTCTAAAAATTATCTAATGGCTCCAAGACAGGGCGACAGTCAGGGCAGCAGTCCTTCGTAGTCGTCGGAAAGCGGGGAACCTCGCAGCAAAGACTTTCGGACCACGACGACATACAGGGGTCGATGAAGTGGCAGGCCTTCCTCCAGAATTTCCACACGAAGCTCCTCACGATCTTCAGGTTTGGACCGGTACCGCTGAAGTCGCCCCACGTTGGGCGCCCACTGAAGAACCGGGTTTTAGAACCCAGCGGCGCCAGGGATAACGCCCGATGTCTTTGGATTCCCTTGCCTGGGCAAACAGAGACACGGGACACTTCTTGATGACGTCAAAGATCAAATTTATTGGCTGCAACCAGGAACAGAGGTCTACGAAGCACAACACGGGTGGTTCGCTAGAGACTGCACAAATTCATGGAGCGGAGCATCGTCTTTCATGCCAAAAATCACATTCCTGGCTAGCATCATTTACAAACAAACTGACCAATAGAAGAACAACATTTCAAACATATCGCATGACGACAATCCCACTTTCCGTTGTCCAGCCCACCAGAAATGACCAAGCAAATTCCAACATTCCTGTTCGATCAGGCCGGACAAACCCATCAAAAAGACCTCAACCCAAATCAATAATTAAGCCATAAAGGAAGGAACAGAAGCAGATGAGAAGCAAGATAGAAGGGTGTGTGCATGTACCATAAACTCAGCAATGTCCTGCTCTTTGATCTCTATCTGACCAGCTCCTTACCAAGGAACTGGCTCAACGAGGTCAGCCTCGGACAAGGGAGTCAGTTCGGCCAGGTCACACAGAAGTCAGTTAAGGTGTACGTGTGCCAAAGACTCGTTCGGCCATAGTCATCAGCCTATGTGAGGGCAACCAAACAAAATGGCTGCCGCACACAAAATGGAACCCAAGGGGTTCAAGCGAAATCCCTGAATATGTTGTGTTCTCATTGATTGGTTATGACAAAAACACTCGTACATACCGCACTCGTCATTTGCGGTCCACTGACATCAAAATCGTCTATATCCGACGACCTTCATTGAACGGGTTCAGAATCTCCGAACCACAGACCCTCAGAGTCACAGAACCACAAGAGGCACCAACGAGGCATGCCTTGGCTACCTCATACCTCTCTCCCTAATACAATGAATGGATGCCATTGTATCTTGTTCTGGTTCACCAGCAGATCCATACCCTCTTCAGATTTTCAAATTGGATTTCCATCTTATTGGATTTCCACATTGAAAGCTCTTGAACCACTCTATCGAATTGGCGAGGGTTCCACCTTCTTAGCAACAGGCTCATGAACAGCCTTTATTAATACAAAAAGAAATAAACCTTGACACTATAGTATCGGTCAATTACAGGCCTATGTCTCTTTTTTGTTTCCTACTAAGATCTTGGAGAAAGCCATTGGTAGCCAATTGTCTGGCTTCTTGGAAGACTCCCATTTTTAGGACAAATCTCAATCGATTTTTAGGTGACACTATAGCACGGAGAGGACACTTTTAGCAGTCTATCTATCTATCTATCTATCTATCTATCTATCTATCTATCTATCTATCTATCTATCTATCTATCTATCTATCTATCTATCTATCTATCTATCTATCTATCTATCTATCTATCTATCTATCTATCTTTCTATTTATCTATCTATCTATCTATCTATCTATCTATCTATCTATCTATCTATCTATCTATCTATCCATCTATCTATCTATCACCCTCACTCTATCTATCTATCTATCTATCTATCTATCTATCTATCTATCTATCTATCTATCTATCTATCTATCTATCTATCTATCTATCTATCTATCTATCTATCTATCTATCTATCTATCTATCTATCTATCTACCTACCTACCTACCTATCTATCTATCTATCTATCTATCTATCTATCTATCTATCTATCTATCTATCTATCTATCTATCTATCTATCTATCTATCTATCTATCTATCTATCTATCTATCTATCTATCTATATATCTATCTATCTATCTATCTATCTATCTATCTATCTATCTATCTATCGCCCTCTCTCTATCTATCGCCCTCTCTATATCTATCTATCGCCCTCTCTATATCTATCTATCGCCCTCTCTATATCTATCTATCACCCTCTCTATATCTATCTATCGCCCTCCCTCTATCTATCACACTCACTCTATCTATTGCATAACCACAACATCACTGAGCACCACCACAGCATCACTCAGGGGCACCAATACATCACTATGCGCTACCACAGCACACTGAACGCCACAGCATTACTCGTCGCCACAACAACATCACTCAGCGCCACCACAGCATCAGTCTGTGCAGCCATTCAACAACTGGTTCAAATATGTTCTCTCAATGTTTCTAGCCTAATTACAAATGTCACAAAAAGATGTTAATATTTCACTTCTGTTCTTGGAAATACACTGAACATAATCTTCACAAAAATGATTTGCAAAATTTTAAGCTATTGCTATTATAAATTACAACAACTTTTATTTAAGTATTAATTATAAAAAAAATCCATTGTTATTTGTAATGTCAATACATCTTAGTCACATAAATACAACACATATTGTATTACAAATGCTATAGGTGTCACATTTGCGAAAGTTAAAACTATTGTCATTGTAAATGACTACGCTATTGATTTCGCTATTTTCAAAACCAACACATAAATAAAAACGTTGTCATATACAATACTAATAGCTCAAACTTTCCTAATGCGAGACCTATTGCATTGCAAATGCTTGTTGCTACTGCAATGGAAGTCTTTTAATGACCCATGAATGTGAAAACTGCAGGATTAAAGCTATTCATCTTGAACACCACTAGGGAGTGCACAAGCAAGTTAAATGAGTGAGCTGATATGGCATCTGTGGTCGACACCCAGCCTGCTCCTGCTACCTGCTGCGGTTACCATTAGTTGTTCTGTTATTTCTGATGCTTCTGCCATCCTTTGCCTTTGTCTGCCTTTTGTCTTGCACCCATTCTGTGTTATCTGCACCCTTCAATTTCTAATTAAATGAGTGCTACTTGGCCTGGCCTGGACCATATCTATAAGTGGTTCTTAGTTATCTGACTTTGTTCCCAAATTTACTTGCAGTTTTCCAAAGGGAACTCTTCACAGGTTCTCGTCAGGATATAATAGATCCTTTTGCTTAGAAAAGGAAGTTCAAGTTCAAGTTCATGTTCAGAAATTTGTATAGCGCACTACTCACCCAGAGGGTCTCAAGGCGCTTGGGGGGGTGCTTTATTTATCAAATCTCCAAGTTTTTAGTTGCTTTCTAAAGTGGAGGTGGTTCTGTGTAAGGCGGAGGTGGGTGGGGAGGGAATTCCAAGTTTTGGCCGCTAAGTAGGAGAAGGATCTTCCCCCCATGGTGGATCTATGGATATGCGGAATAGTGGCGAGGGCTTGATTGGACGATCGAAGTTGGCAGGTGGGGGTGTAGAAGGACAGTCGCGCGTTGAGGCATTCTGGTCCTAGGTCGTATAGGGCTTTGTGTGCGTGGGTGAGGAGACGGAACGTTATTCTCTTGTTGACGGGGAGCCAGTGGTGGTCTTTCAGGTGACCGGAAATGTGAGCTTGACGAGGGATGTCCAGTATGAGTCTGGCTTAGGCGTTTTGGATGCGTTGGAGTTTTTTCTGTTGTTTGGCTGTGGATCCGCCGTAAAGGGTATTTCCGTAATCCAGTCGGCTTGTGACCAGTGCGTGGGTGACTGTCTTTCTTGTTTCGGTGGGGATCCAACGGAAGATTTTTTTGAGCATGCGTAGGATGTTGAAGCATGATGATGAGACGGCGTTGACTTGTCTGGTCATCGAGAGGGAGGAGTCCAGGATGAAGCCCAGGTTACGTGCGTGATCCGTAGGTATGGGTGCTGTTCCCGGAGGCCACCATGAGTCGTCCCAGGCAGAGGGGGAAGACCCTAAGATGAGGACTTCCGTTTTGTCCGAGTTTAGTTTTAAACGGCTGTTCTTCATCCACTCAGCTACTTCTTTCATTCCTTCGTGTAAGTTGGTTTTGGCGGTGTTTGGGTCTTTGGTGAGGGAGAGGATCAGCTGGGTGTCGTCTGCGTAGGAGATGATGTTTGGTTGTGTTGGCGCGCGATGGATGCGAGGGGACTCATGTATGCGTTGAAGAGGGTGGGACTGAGTGATGATCCTTGTGGTACGCCGCAGATGACTTCGGTGGCCTCTAATCTAAAAGGGGGGAGGCTGACTCTCTGGGTTCTTCCGGCGAGGAACGAGATGATCCAGTCCAATGCTTTTCCTTGTATTCTGACATTGCTGAGGCGTTGTATAAGGGTGTTATGACAGACTGTGTCGAAGGCGGCGGAGAGGTCAAGTAGGATGAGGGCAGCTGTTTCTCCGTTGTCCAGTAGCGTTCGAATGTCGTCTGTAGCTGCGATGAGGGCGGTTTCGGTGCTGTGTTTGGCTCGGAAGCCGGATTGTGAGGGGTCGAGGGATTTGTTGGATTCAAGGAAGGCGGCGAGCTGATTGTTGACGGCTTTCTCAATGACTATGGCAGGGAATGGGAGGAGCGAGATGGGGCGGTAGTTCTTAAGTTCAGAGGGGTCTGCTGTGGGTTTCTTCAGAAGAGTTCGGCATGTTTCCAGCATTCCGGGAAGGTGGCGGAGTTGAAGGAACAGTTGACGACGTCGCGGAGATGGGGTGCGATGATGGAGTCTGCTTTGTTGAAAATGTGGTGGGGATATGGGTCGGTTGGTGATCCTGAGTGGATGGAGTTCATTAGGCGGATGGTGTCTTCAGTGGTGATTGAGTTCCAGGCGCAAAGGTTGTTAGAGTGCTGTTTTGGTTCAGAGGTGGGTGGAGTGGACTGGTCTTCGGACTGGTTTTCAAAGCTGTTATGTATGTCGGCGATTTTGTTGTGGAAGAATGAGGATAGAGAGTTGCAGAGGTCTTGGGAGGGAGGGATGTCGTTGGTGGTGGTGGTGGTGGTGGGGTTGGTAAATTCTTTGACAATGTTGAATAGTTCCTTGCTGTTTTGGGCGTTGTTGTCAAGTCGATCTTTGAATGCAGATTTCTTGGTGGATCGGATCAGTTGGTGGTGTTTGCGAGTGGCGTTCTTGAAGGTGGACAGGTTGTCAGTGGTTGGGTTTTTTCTCCAGGCTTTCTCGAGGGTGCGACAGGACTTCTTGGATTTCTTAAGGTCATCGTTGAACCAGGGGGCTTTTTTGCTACCTTGTTTGATTTGATGGTTTTTCAAGGGTGCTAGTTCGTCGGCGCTGAGGGTGATCCCTTGTGTGAGGTTGGTGGCTGCTTGGTTTGGGTCCGATGATTTGGCAGGGGGGTTTTGGTGAAGCGATGTGAAGAGTTGGGCGGTGGTAATTTTGTTCCAATTTCTTCTGGGAATAGGTTGTGGGGTTTGTGGGTCGTGGTCTTTTTGTAGTTGAAGTGAACGCAGCTGTGGTCCGTCCAGTGGAGAGCTGTGGTGTGATCAAAGGAGATGTGTTTGCTGGAGGTGAAGGTTGGGTCGAGCGTGTGCCCAGCAGAGTGGGTGGGGGTGTCAACAAGTTGTTTAAGTCTGAGATTGGCCAGGTTGTCCAGAAGGGTGGTGGTGTTGTTGTCGTTTTTCTTTTCCAGGTGGAAGTTGAGGTCTTCCAGTAGAATGTAGTCCTCTGACGGGAGGGCATGTGGGCTGATGAAGTCAGCGATGTCTTCGTTGAATTGTGTGCGGGGTCTGGTGGTCTGTAGATGAGGGTGCCTCGGAGTGTGGTCTTGGGGTCGGTGTGGATCTGGAAGTAAAGGTGTTCGGCGGTAGTGAGGTTATCGTCGGAACTGGTCGTGATGCAGATGGTGTTCTTATGGACGATGGCTATGCCTCCTCCTGTTTGGTTGATGCGGTCCTTTCAAATGATCTTGTAGCCGTCCGGGATGGCGATGGCGATGTCAGGGGCTGAAGAGGCATTCATCCAGGTTTCTGTAAGGAAGGCGACGTCCGGCAATGTGGTGTCTAGTAGGTTACAGAGTTCAATGAAGTGTCTGTGGACCGAGCGGGTGTTGAGCAGGATGCAATTTAGGTGGTTGTTGTAGGAGCTCTGTTTGGAGTTAGAGGATTTGGCGAGGGTCCTGATGCAGGTGAAATACGCTGTTATTTTCTATGCTTGTTCTACCCAAACTTATTTGTGATACGTTCTGTAATTTGATCTATTTGGCTAATCTGAATAAAAAGAGCAAAAATACAGAATATTCTCTTAAAGAGAAAATAAAGTTTTGAAACTTTCCCAAACCTCTCTTTATAGGCTGAACATGAAATCGACTTAGGAAGGCGTGGAAATTCCAGGCTCTCTAAGTAAGTTTTAAGGTAAAGTTACTTGTGGCACTTTTTATACAATTTCTGCACTCGGAAATCTAGTAGTATAGGACAGGTTTAACACCCTGAATGTAGCTATAAAGTAATATCCAGAAATAATTAATAAAGTTCCGATTACTGAATCCAATGTCCAAAACTTGAAGATCCGGCAAAGCGGTACTTGAAGGTGGTTGCGGTTTGACTGTGTGAGTATTAATAGGGTAAATGCTTTGTAGTGGTGATTGTGTTATTTCCCTGGTTTGAATGAGTGTTGATTAGAATGAGTGAGTGAGGGAAAAAATAGTTGACAAGTGGTTGAAAAGGTGCTCTAAGGTTTCAGACTTCTTGTAGTTCAAAGATGCTGGGATAAAATAATAATTGGGAACTTGTTTGCAGATTTTTTGAGGTGATGTGATTTAGTAATATAGGGTTAATACGTTGTTGTAATTGATTAATATTGGTCAGTGTTAGTTGAACCTACTTGCACAAAAAGGAGAAACTGCATTGATTTTGTTGAGTTCACGCAGGTCGAGATTTCACTGGTGATTGCTGAAGAGATTCTTGAATGAATGAGAAGCTTTATTTGTTTATTACAGCAAACAAAGTGTTTTAAAAGTCAATACATTTAATTGTGTAAGTACGAAGAAAATGTTAAGAGCGGGTGAGCCGCTGCGAGGGATGAGGTTCTACGTCACAGTGTTTTGCAATGGGATTGGTCGGTTGGTATGCTTTCACACTGGGATTGGTTGGTGACCTAGCAGTGTTGCGCTGGGATTGCATACAGAAAAGTGAATCTCAAATTTGGATTTGTTATTAGGAGACTGTGTAAATAACAACTGGAATGTAATTGGTTCACAGAAAATGGATGCATACGGGAAAAAAATCATAACATTCAGTCAGTGGCAGCTGGTGGAATTTGAAACTAGTGGGGCATAAGAGCAACGCCCGCTGCTACCATCTGCTTTGCTCTGTAGTTCCCCAGATTGCATTCAGACAAGGCCACCTTAGCGGGATCAGTAAAATTGGGTATGTTAGCTCGGGCAGTAGTAGAACCTGATACTTAGAACTTTTAGAAACCACAGCAGTGACGCTCAAAGCGCTAAAACAATGCGCCATCTGACAGTGCGGCTTAAGCACTCCAACTTCTGAATCAAGCCCACATACAACATCTACAGTCTAAATAAACTACACAATTAGTAATATTGTGTTTGTTGATTTGTGCAGTTGCAATTTTGATGCACTTTCTATCTCGTGCAATGTGGTTAAGAGAGAGACCCTCAAGTGAGTTTAGGCAACAGGCCTAGCCATTAACAGCGCAGACAGGCATTAACTGATGGGGAAGTGGCTGGGACGCCCTATTGTCTGAGTAAGAGCTACCTTGGGGTATCTCTGCTTGTACTGCTAATCAAATAAGAGGCCTTGTTTGCAATCTCTTTAGGTTATCTGCTTCTACTAATAATCCAATAGGAAGGCCTATTGGCAATTTATGGCCAGACAAAATGCACTAATACACCTTTAATCACACAGGGAACAATTGTAAACCCTTATCCGATAAAGGAAGCTATCCTGTCTCTCCTCATGATAGAAAGCCGCCTTGCGCAAGTTATGTATCTGCCTGCTCTCTATTTTTTTCACAAATAGATCTGTGGCAGCGGCATCATCTCGCCGTGAAAAGTGCACTGGTGTAAACATATCTCACTTGCGCCCAGTTTCCTGTGTCTGTTTACTGTCTTGGGCTAGCAATAGCATGACAAGATGCCAGTGCATTCAAGGAAAGATTGGTGAGGGCCTTTGATTGCACTGCCATTCGCTACATAACTCGCCTTCTGCAGCAACCCCGTAGTTTTAGTAGTCTAGTTATGGCATGCTAGTGTCTGCAGAAGCTTTGTGTTCGTTATTGTGATACAACCACTTCACAGGTCACAGTTGAGGTCGACAAGTGTAATTACCACCACCTTTTTATTTTACACACGCAAGCCTTTCATGAGCTAGTGTACTGACCGTTTTTGTCACTAACCCCTGATGAGTTTGTGTTAATGTATTAGTCAACCAAATGAGGTTGGGCCAACACATTCATTTAGCTGCTCCTCCTAAGCATCCATTAGATGAAATGGATAACACCATACCAGGAGCCTCTTTTAAAATGGTGGTAAAATCTTGACATTTGAATCACATTCAACAGATGTAGTCAATATCTGGTGATGGTTTAGAGCACCCTGGGCACACATGTTGATCCTTTGTTTGTTCTGGAGGATGTGGTGTGCTCTCTAGTTGTGGTGCAGAGTTTGTTTCGTCAAGTTTAGCCAGGAGAAACAGAACAGATTTGATTGACCTCATTACTGCTTGGGGCTTTTGATGTTCATTACTACCTGGGGCCATTGAAGTTAATGCACCATTGATTCTCTTTCCTGCCTGGAGCCTTTGAATTCTTTACTTCCTAGTGCCACTGATGTTCACCATTTCATGAAACCACTGAAGTTTATCAATGCCTGTGGCCATTGAGGGTTGCTTGGAGCCTGTCTCTCCGTGCATCTGTGTGTGTGTGCGTGTTTATCTGAATGTCTGTAGGCATTGGTACATGTGAGTATATTTACCTGTCTGCTCAAGTGCATGAATGTGTTGTTTATGTCAATTTGTCTGTGTAAATTGTATTTCTAAGTGCAGGTGCAACTTCACTGGCGTTGTGAGTGCTAACGTTTAGTTGCATTTGTTGCTCGAAAGCCAATCAGAAAGCCAAGTTGAGCCTTTCTATTGCAGGCTCTTAGGATTTCAATACTGCATCCTCTCAGAACTTTACAGAACTCAAGCTCACAACAAAGAAACAAACCAGTTTAAAGTGCAAGCAAAATTCAGGATGCACAGGATTCAAAACTTCAATTAGCAGTCTAACTGACATGAGGGCGACTTAAAATGAAACCAGAAAAAAACAGATTATGTTGCTTTTCTTATATGGTTTTTCATGAACTGCATTGGTGCGAGAGGCCTTTTTTGTTGCAAATCTAGCAGTGATTGAATTGGTTTCTTTTAATTATGCGTTCCATGTACTCTGCAGGCATTATGCTTGCCTCGGTCGTGTTTGCAGTTTTCTGATAAAGTCAGGATTGAATGTTAGAACGGGATTTGGTGAGCCATTCTGAGGTCGTGTCTCGCCAATAGTATCCAGCATCTTTTAGATCACATTTTATCACCTGAACTGTATGCATCATGATTGGTAAGTAAGTACGCTTGTTACATCAGAAGTCCTGAACCTTGCAAAAGTCACTACTAGAGTTACAATATGATACATTAACTCTAATGTTGCAAACTTTATGGACAAAGATTACTTGTAACAGTACTAAATTTACAACATTTTACGCCATACAAATGCACTAGTAAGCTCCATCACTGTAGCACAGCCTCATTTAAGGTATCAAATAAAAAATCAGAGTACTTCAGAAATGGGTAATGTGCTAGCAGTCGCGGCCGGCATTACGTGCGGGTGGAAATGGGGTCGTCATGCACGAAGGGGATGAGGGGGGGTGGAGGCGGGAGGGGTTTAATGAAAGAAAAATATCAAACTTACCGTCCTGCGCCACCTCAGCTTCTAGGCGGATCCCGTCCGGGCTCCCACTCCTGCCATCCTGCGATTTTCAATTCCTGCCGCCTCCCTCCCCCCCTCCCCTCCACCAATCACAACGCTGCAAAGGCAGCGTTGTGATTGGTGAGGCCGTGCCCCACCAGGGTCATTTTCTCTATATATGCTGCAGCATACATAGAGAACAGGGAGAGTGGGCGGTGTTGCTCGAGGGCAGGGAGAGTGGCTTGCCCACTGTTATTCATACTGACTGTTTGGGCGGCCTCAGGCTGACCAAACAGTCAGTATGAACAACTGTGGGCAAGCCACTCCCCCCTGCCCTCGAGTAGGACCGCCCACCCCCAACCAGGAACTTCTGCTTTCTTGCCGTGCGAGGAGGCAGAAACAAATGGTAGTTATTACCATTTATGTTTCTGCTTTCTCGCATGGCGAGAAAGCAGGGGGGCGGCACCCAAACGCCCCTTTAGAGGAGCCGCTACTGCATTCAGTTAATCTTGTTATTTCAGATTCAAACTCTCATCATGAAATGTTTTAAAGATTTAAAAAATTTGGTGAGAGGGGATGTTACTATTCCAGTACACAAAGGGGAAAGGCGCCTCCTGAAGGCACGTCTGCATACATTATGACTACCGACATGGGTTAAATACATTTGCTTGGCTTTGTCAATGGAGCAGGATTACTGAGAAAGAGGGTGCTTTGAATTTTCCTATATACGGGACATTTAACACTAGGATTCATGATTATTTGAAGGCAAAATTGTATGAAATGAAACCACCAGCTAGGCACCTTCAGTATGAAGCATTTAATGCATGGGAGAGAGCTGCCAGGGAATCGGAGAAGGACAAATTCCATAGGAAGACTAATAGGGCAGTGAAGAATTACGTGAATGCCCGATGGGCTGAAGAACAGTATAGATGGAGAAAGGCCATCATAGAAGAGACTATGAATATGAATGAATGAATATAAAATGTATAAAGCGCTAACTTAGCCCAAGGGCGTCAAGGCGCTAACAGCAGAGCAATATGCAAGCAGGAGAAGACACACTCAGACAAACATCTAAGGGAACAACCAGGTTTTTCGAACCTTTTGAAAAAGAGTGTGTGATCATTGTCCCAAAATTTCCTCAGGGAGGGAATTCGACAATTTGGGTGCAGCAATTGAAAAGGCTCTGCCGCCCCATCTCACCCTTTTAAACCTGGAAACAGTAAGGAGATGTTTGCGTGCTGACCTGAGTTTCCTAGTGGGAGCATAGTTTTGAAATAAAGCTTTAATGCCAGCAGGAACCAGGCCATAGTAATAATTGTGAGTGAGGCAGAGGTTTTTGAACATAATTCTGCGGTCCATAGGGAGCCAATGCAAAGAAAGAAGAGAAGCTGAAACTGAGTGGTGTTTAGGCAAGTCCATCACCAGCCTGGCAGCGGCGTTCTGCACTAGCTGCAGGCGCTGCAACTGTCCCTTGTTAATGCCCAAATAAAGGGCATCACAATAGTCTAATCTGGACAATATTAGCACAAGAACAACTTGTTTGTGTGAGGCAAATGAAAGAAACTGCGAGATCTTCCTTATGAGCCTGATTAGCCCAAAACAGGTAGCCACCGTCCTGCTAATCTGCAGATTTATAGAAAGGGAATTGTCCACCAAAACTCCCAAGTTTTTTCCATGGGAGACAGGACCTGGGCAAGTGCCCAGATAGTCAGGCCACCACTCCCCGGACCAAATGTCTAACTTGTCCCCAAAAATAAGAACCTCCGTCTTCTCTCCATTTAATTTCAGATAGTTTTGTACCATCCATGACGAGACTGCTTGCATGCAATTTTTAAAATTGCGAGCAGAGTCACTGATGTTATGAGTGATGGACACCATTATTTGTGTGTCATCTGCATACGCCAACACATCCAACCCAAAAGAGTTTACCACCTTTGCCAGCGGGGCAACATAGATATTTAATAATGTAAGGTGCAGGGAAGAGCCCTGAGGCACTCTGCGTAATAAGGGAGTTGGATCTGAATAGAAATTTCCCAATTTCACTGTTGGAGTCCGCTCACTAAGGAAAGAGTCAAGAAGCCCTAAAGCCCCCAATACCTATTTCCTGAGACGCTCCACAAGTCTCAGTGGGGATAAGTTATCAAAAGCTGCGGTAAGATCAAGTAAAATTAGTAAGGTGGTATGACCTGCATCCCACTGTGCACGAATGTTGTCAAAAACTGCAGTGAGCTCAGTTTCTGTGCTATGACAGCTTCTGAACCCGTGTTGAGAACCATCAAGGATTTGATGGTCCCTCAAACAGGCACTCAGGTGGGAATTCAGTGAAGAATTACGAAGGGACTATATATCCAGTCCTTAATTCAGAGACTACTAAGAAGGGAAAGGGCAAAGATTCCATTATGAAAGAAGGGGATGAGTCAGATAGTGATTCAGGAGATGAAATATTGGAACAAATGTTGACTTTGAGAACCCCACCACATGTGACCCCAGCAGAACAAAGTGGATCAGGCGCTAGTACTAGTTCAATAGCGCCAACTGCTTCTGTACAACAAGGTGCACCCCAAATAGAACAACCCCTGCAATTATTAAAGATAACCACACCAGTAGTAGCTCAACCACAAGCTGCTGCTCCAACTTCTACAGCTGAAGTGACCAGTGTAGCACCAGTACCTGTTGTTAATTCCCCACCTGTAACTCGGGTGGTAGCAAGTGCTCCTCTGCTTATAGATACGAGACCAGAGACTCAATTAGTTGCCAGAGGAGTATCTCCTTTAGGATTTGTCCAAGCTTCCCAGAAGTCACATATAGTTGCCTGGAATCGCCACTAAAGGTGCAGGCACTCATAAATGAAGGGATGGTAGTATTTACAGCCCCAATATCATCAGAAGAAATAGTTGCAACTGAGGAGCGATATAGACCAGCCTTGTTTGATGAAACAGCAGGAGCTATCAAGGCAGAGAATGTGGGGACACCTGGGAGATTTAAGGCTGGAAAAGAAAATTCCATGAATGTCTCACCACTAAAAGTTGAATTGGAAGAAATAATAAGGGGATGTTTGGAATTTGAGCAAAAAAGAAAGAATTAATGTAACTGTGCAAGGAAGTTGCAAGAAGAGCAGCTTTAACTCATGAAAAATAAACTGAACTAGGTCAGAAATATGAGAATGTTATTACAAAAAATGTTCATCTACACAAACGCTATGGGGTACAATTGGATGACCCAGCATTTAAAAATACGAGGATTACAAGACTGCAATTGCATATTATAGAATTGGTCTAGTGCATTTACAGTTCGGGTGAGATTGAAAAATTAGAACTCAAATGGGAAAAGGATCATAAGAAGGTAAAGAGGTAAGCAAGATGAAGATAGCGAGAGAGAGGTGACAGTTTATTTACTTAGAGAATATCAGGAGGAATGTATGTATATTTTCCTTGGTGTCCTCTTGATTTGGTAGCATTCACAAACAATTCTCCTAAATTGAGAGACAACCCGGGGCAGTGGTATGCACAAGTGGAAAGGTTCATAAAGATTTCAAAGGTACTATGGACTGATTTGAATATGTTTTTTGACATTGTAGTTCCAGCTGATTGATGGGCTGAATGTAAAACTGTGTTCAGTGGCCCAGAGACAAACCAGCAAGAGTAGCTGGGACAAATGTACTGTCTCCTACAGTGATGGAGAAGTATGAAGCAGTTATTATTTTTTTGAAGGGCAGAGTGCCTCCGAAAGATATGGATTGGCTCAAACTTAAAAGAACTACTAAGGAGCCAAAGGAGACTGTACATGAGTATTAGGAGGAATTGTTGCAGGTATTCCACAGCATAGTGGACGTGAATATCCTGCCGAAAAGGATATGGGGATTTTTGTGTCCCAATTTGTATTGGCATTGAAGCCAGAGATCTGTTTGCACATAGCTCAAAGTGAGATCCTTTGGCAAAATAAATCCCTTGATTAAATCCTGAGATATGCCAAATACTGTACTGAAGAGTTAGACATGCGGCAGAAAAAGATAAATTAAAAATGTATGTTGGCATCGACGAAATTTGCTCAGAAAGGTTTTCAGAACCCTTCTTTTATAGGGAAGCAAGGAAACATGTAGGGAGTTGTGATGCTTCAGTCCGGTTTCCAAGGGAATCAATGAGGAATGCAAATGTCACAGCAAAGAGGTAGAGGTGTTACTGTGGTCATAGAATCTGGATAAGATACCGCTTGTATGAAAAAGATTACAGCGTGTCGTATCTGTCATAGAATTGGACACTGGAAGAGGGAATGTCAGTATAATCCTGAAAATACTGGAGGAAATGTGTAAGTACCCCAAGGCAAATGCCAACGCAGGAACGGGTACCAATGATTCCAATAGCGCTTCAACAAATGGGGATTCCTAGATTTATTTAAACTAAATGACAAAAATGAATATGAAAACATTTAAGAATTTCATGCCACCATTTCATAATCCAAACCAGAAAACCATGCAACAATTCCAGTTATTTGCAGGAATACAGCCAGTGATAGATGACATGTTACAAAAAGGAATCTTGAAAGAGTTAATTGGAAGTCTATGTAACTCTCCAATTATGGGTTTACAGAAACCCTATGGTAAGTATAGGATAGTTCAAGATTTTAGAAACATAAAGGAAATTCTAGTGCCCTGTTGTCCCATGGTACCAAATCCAGCTACCATACTGTTCCGAATCCCATGTACTGCAGAATGGTTTACTGTAATTGACCTATGTCAGGCGTTATTCTCAGTGTCATTGCATGAAGAAAGCCAATTTCTATTTTCTTTTGTCTACCAGCAGAAGGTATTAACATGGTGTTGTGTCCCACAAGGGTATACAGAGGGTCCCCCTATCTTCATCCAGGTTCTAAAAAGAAATTTAGAGACCCTGAAAAAGCTAAACTAATCCACTCTTATTCAATATATAGACAATTTGCTTGTGGCGTCACAAAATCAGGAAGCACGTAAAAATGACACCACCGCACACTTGAACTCCCTAGCTGAAAATGGACACAAAGTGTCTCTGGAGAAAGTGCAGTATTGTCAAAAAGAAGTTCAGTATCTGGGACACATCATTCTGAAGGGAGCTAGCAAAGTGTCACCAGAAAGAGTGGAAGCAATCTTGTAGATGAGTCCACCAGGAACTCAGAAAGAAATGTGAGTGCTTTTGGGAATCATTGGCTACTGTGGACTGTGGATACCAAACGTTTCCTTGGTGACGAAGCCTCTACTGAGGCTGTCACACAGAGATGTAAACACAAAGAGATGATGGACGGAGCGATGAAACTTTTCAGACACTCAGACCCAGTCAAGGATCTGGGTTGAATCCATCATCGTTCTTTAGCTCACTTCACCACCTCGTTCAAATCCAGCTATATCAGGGGTCTCCAACAGGTCGATCGCGAGCTACCAGTAGCTCGCCGACCCTCTGGGAGTAGCTCGCGCTGCTCTGTAATTATAAACACGTATTTTAAGCATTTTATTTTTTAGCCCTTCGTTGTCTTTTTCGAGTTATAAGCCATTGCCCGCCCTCACACTAACCAGCTGCTCTGATTAGCTGAAATGAGCTTAGCTGGGGCGGGGCGGGTCAATAAACAAGACGTTCTTCCTGCTGTCACACGCCGCCTGCATTTTCAAGGCAAGCTCCGCACTTCATATTTGCAATCTCATCCTCCTGGGAAGCTGCGCAGGACTGGTAAGTGTGCCCCTGGCCTGGATTTATAGCAGAGTTGTTAATTCCGGCTAAATGCATTGTAAGTACTTTGATTTTAACATCGGTTGCCACTGGGCTTTATATCGGACTTCAGTAACAAAGCGCAGTGGCAGCCGATGTTAAAATCAAAGCTCCTTGCAGGCACAGAGTTGCTACCGCGGTCGCAGCAGATGTAAAAATCCAAAGTCCTTGCCTGCTCGAACTGCTTTCACTGACTACAGCACGCTTTAAATTTGCTTTGCGTGGTAGTCAGTGAAAGCTGCTCAGTGAATGCAAGGAACTCTGATTTTTACGTCTGCTGCCTCCGTGCTTTTCTTCTGCCTTCGATAATAAAGTGTGGTGGCAGCCAACCTTAAAATCCAAGTTCTGCGCAGGCACTGAGCTGCTACCACGGTGGAGGCCAATGTTAAAATCAAAAGACCTTGTCTGCCCTGAAGTGCTTTCACCGACTTCAACACGCTTTATATTTGCCTTCGTGTTGAAGTCAGTGAAAGTGGCTTAGTGCATGCAAGGCCCTTTGATTTAACATCGGGTGCCGCCGTGCTTTATATCTGCCTTTGGTAATAAAGTACAGTGGCAGACTCGTCTAGGGCATTAAAAGTACTCTAAGTAAAAGTATTTTCTAAAAACAAATGGAAAGACGGAGAAGTGTATTATGAACTGGTAGTACGCTATGCTGTGGGATAATGTCTGTAAAAAGATTGTTGTAGCAGTGCTGCTATATTGAACATGGCTGCTTGTGCAGCAATAAGTGGCATGGGTGTGGCCCGCGCAAAGAATGTAGGGGGAGTTTACTCTGCAATGTAAAAAATGAAAGCACAAAAAACTATTCAAATATGGTAGTACGCTACAATATTTGGCAATACTGCGGTAAAAGGGGATTATAGCAGGAGTGCAGCTAGGGGTATGGTGGCTGCTTGTGCAGTAACAGAACATGTAGTATGTTTATTCATTGTATTGTTTGGCAAGGTTAAAGCATGTACAGCAATTGTGTATAGCCACGCTGTACTTTGGACAGCACCTGCACAGAACATCGGCTGGCTTGAACCTGTTATTGATCTGACTATGAAGCTTTCCGTTTATTTTCTGAAAATGTACTTTGCAGAGTTAAAGCATGTGTTTCTGACCCGAGTGAAGTGCTTTATAATGAAAGTAAGGTTGCAGCCTTTCCAAATATCGGCCATTTATTGTTCCAATAGCTTAACATATTAATATAACGTGTATTTGTAAAGCGCACGTTCATCCAGAGGTCTCTTGGTGCTGAATAACAGATGTTCATTGTTACCCAATTCAATGGTACTCATGCAAAGGCCCGGACATGAATGAAAATCATATGTATTGATTTGCAACATAACTTTTCTCTCTTTGTTTTAGTTTTTGTCATAATGAAGAAGGGGGAAGCCTTCTGTTGCAGCATGTTTATAGTGCTTACTTATGTGTGGCACTGAAGCACTCATTCACAGAGTTAGCAAGCTATGGCATGTGTCGGGTGGGTGGTTCAAAGTGTTTTTTTTGGTTTTTGACCCTATGTGGTAAGTGTTTCCTTGTCTTGCCTGATGAACACCAAGGTGCAGTTATCGTTATCATGTTATGGAAAGCAGTGTGTAGCATTGTGGTGAATGAGGTGTGTGACAGATATACAGTTTTGTTATGAATTTCAGTTTGCTGACAGCTTTTAACTGCTCTATAGGTCTATTTTGTTCAAATCATAGTATGGGCCACAAAGAAATTAGCCTTAAATACAATGAAACAGGGCGTGGGAGGTGTCTCCGAAAAAATGCGCGAGTTGCTTGGCCTTAAGTAGCTCACGGCTATTTTCACTGATCAGAAGTAGCTCTCACTACAGAAAAGGTTGGAGACCCCTGAGCTATATGCAAATCAGTCTGACCCTGTGCCTCATGGGAACAGTCCAGCCCAAACTGCCAAGCCATGTCTTCCCTAGACCGTAACACGCATCCTGCGACAGGTTTTGTGGTACCATCCCTCATCAGGCAGGCTGAGCTCCTGTTAAGCTGTTTTTGGCTCCAAAGACATCCGGAGGACTTAGACAGACCTGCCAAGTCAATCCAGTGAAGAGCCATTGCAGCTGGGTCAAAGATTCAGGTTACTCCTGCATACAGCAGCAAAACCATTTCAGCAGCATACCACAGCCAAGTGGAGCCCTATCAGCTACAATTTACAGCCTTGACCCACTAGAGGAATCTAATTTCCAAAAAAGTGACTGAGTCTGAATGTAGAAATCTCTACTGGGCAAAGCCATCAAAGGACTATACCCAGTGAGTGCCCTTCCTTGGACATGAATTTTGAATTTCTCATGCGCTGAGCTTTCTTGCCAAAAGTCAAAAGCTTCACCAGGACCTCGTCTGACACCCATGTGGCCTCGTGAAGACCTTCTCGGCCACAGCCTGCTGCCTTGCCCTGCAGAGGATTTTTTTATTCAATTTCCAAGACTAAGTCAGAAGGTTAAACTTCCAACCAGGTGAACCTAATTTCTGTAGCTTCATCGCAGTCAACCTTAAATCACACCAAGGGCTAGGTCAAGAGCAACCAGGTGACCACATTTGTCACTCAATGCTTTTTGGTGCTACTTTTAAACTTAAACTTTGAAAATTCATCTCCCAGTTCCCCATTATTTTGTGGTTTTAGTGTCATCTTGTTCTTTAAATTATTATCAGTTTTTATAAAGTGGAGTGGGATTCATATTGTGCTGTGTTTTTGACTTTTAAACTGTTTGTTATTTCTAATTGCTTTATACATTGTCTTAATTTAAGCCTGTTCTGCTCTGTGCCATAGCTGCCAGGGGTTAGGGTCAGGGTTAAATGTCTGAACCTTTCTTGGACCTAACAATAATAGTGACATTATTGCTTGCGGTGGACTGGCATCCACCCTACCTAATAATCCACTTTGTCACACTTAACACTTGAGGCTTTAGTGTTATTCATACAGTTTTGCATTTCAGTCTCATTTCAAACACAACACAAGAAAAATCACAAACCAATGTAGTAAAATAGAGTACATATTGAAAAACTGACCTGACACCAAAATGATAAAAATCCAATCAAATACACATTTTTAAATAAACACAGAGCCAAAAAAGCAATAAGCAACAACCGCAATCAACTAGTCGTCGAAGACCTGGACCTAGGCACCATTGGAGGCCTACCTCAATGAAGTTCAAACTGGCTAAATATACCAGGTTTGACTTGGTCAGAAGGTTTAGCTTTGGACTTAGTCTATGAAGTGGAAGTTCAAAATCTTCAGCGGGGCAAAGCAGCAGGCTGCGAACAAGAAGGGCTCCATGAGGTCGGATAGCCCCAGGAAAGCTCTGTGTTGGGAGAAAGTTGAATTTTGCTTCCAACGAAGGTCCTTCACCTTCCAGATAATCCTGGTGCCTTCGCCCACTGAAGAAATCTATGTTTGCAATTGGAGCTCAAATTCTTCCAGCGCGAGAGCCTGTAGCTGCAGAGGGCTCCAAAAGACAGATACCTTCTTCACTGTATTGGTTTTGCTGCTGTGGAAAACTGCTGAGTGAGGGAAACCTCAATTTCTCTCCGTCGGATTGGCTTGGTTGGTTTGTCCAGGTTCTCCGGAAGTCTCTTGAGCCAAAAGGTTTCTAAGTCCTATGTTTCTCGGAATGTTAAGAGAAGTACATATTCAAACAGCAAAGGGTATCAGGACATCAGGAACAGTACTTGGGGGTAAGCATGAGCGGAAAATCCGTTCCCCTTGCGGATTTCGTGGATTTTCGGTAAATTCGCAATCCGCGAGATTCGCGAATTTCCCGCAAAATCCACGAACGAAAATCCGCGAATGGCAGGGATTGGGTCAAAAGTTCAAGCTGACTTTTGTAACTCTTTTAGAATGGCGCCGGCAAGCTGCCAGAGCCATTCTAAAATAGTTACAAAAGTCAGCTTCAACAGGAAGCTCTAATAGATAAAGTAAAGCAGGTGCTGCTCAAATTCAGTTACACAATCATTAATCACCCCAAACTTGGGGTGATTAATGATTGTGTAACTTAATTTGACCTTCAACTGGAGAACCTGCTTTACTTTATCTATTAGTGCTTCCTGTTGAAGCTATATCTAGCTATTTTAGAATGGCGCTGGCAGCTTGCGGGCGCCATTCTAAATGGGGCTGAGGGCAGAAGGCCACAAAAGTGGGACAGAGGGCAGAAGGGGACAAAAAATGAGTGGAGCAGAGGGCAGATGGGCATAAAAAACGAGAGGGTGGCAGTGGTTAAGCAGGCAAAAAAAAACCCCCGCGAAATTGCAAAGCGCCTCGCGAACACCCGCGAACACGCAAAGCGCCTCGCGAACACGCAATAATAAAAAAATCCGCAAATTCGCGCGAATTCGCGAACTTTGCGGTTTGCCAATTCGCAAATCTGCAAGTTCGTGAATTGCCAATTCGCAAAATTTGCCCATGCTTACTTGGGGGTCAAGACCAATGTTCCCTCCAATTTTAATCCTCTGTGTGCGGCAGTGGAGGGTCTCTGTGCGCTGCAACCATGGCTATGTGCGCCAGGAACCAAACCACGAGTATCTGCGGCACCAAATAGCACTCAAAACGTTAACTTTAAAAAGTGAAAAGATGGTGCATTTTCACGAATACAGAGCCACAATAAGGGCAGTTTGCAAATGTATTGTATTGCCTGTATTTTCATTGTTGTGTCTCTGACTGCTGTTGTATGTCTTCCCCGCTGCCTGTACATGGTCCGTGCCCCTTTTTCTACCCTCTGTTCCCCTCACTGTCCCCATGCTCTCTCTGCCCGGTCTTTCCTTCTGTACCCCTCGCTGCCCGTGTCTCTGCCCAGTTTTCCCTTCTGTTCCCCTCGCTGCCACCGTGCCTCCCTGCCCGTTCTGCCTTCTGTTCTTAGCTGCCCCTATATTTCTGTATTTTGCCTCTGTGCCATTATTTTTTTGTGCCCGTCTGCCCTCTCTGCCACTCGTGTTTGTGCCCCTATTGCCTTCAGTTCCACTCATATTTCCTTCGTTTTTTGTGCTCTTCTGCCCTCTGTTCCACTCGTTTTTTTTGCCTTTCTGCCCTCTGTTCCACTTCGTTTTTTATGCCCTTCTGCCCTCTGTTCCACTCGTTTTCTGTGCCTTTCTGCCCTCTGTGCCACTATGTTTTCCCCTCGTTTTTTGTGCCCTTCTGCCCTCTGTCCACTCGTTTGTTGTGCCTTTCTGCCTTCTGTTCCACTTTGTTCTCTCCTCGTTTTTTGTGCCCTTCTGCCCTGTTCCACTCGTTTTTGTGTGCCTTTTAGCCCTCTGTTCCACTGCTTTCCCCTCGTTTTTTTGTGCCCTTCTGCTCTCTGTTCCACTCGTTTATTGTGCCTTTAACCCCCCTGTTCCACTCATTTTTTGTACCTTTCTGTCCTGTGTTCCACTCGTTGTTCTGCCCCTTTTGCCTTCTGTTCCTCTAATTTTTCCCTAATTTTTTGTGCTCCTCTGCCCTCGGTTCCACTCGTTTTTTTGCGCCTTTTAGCCCTCGGTTCCACTGTTTTCCCCTCATTTTTTTGTGCCCTTCTGCTCTCTGTTCCACTCGTTTTTTGTGCCTTTCTGCCCTCTGATCCACTTCATTTCCCCTCTGCCCGACTCATTTTTTGTGCCATTCTGCTCTCTGTCCTACTCAGTTTTTTGTGTCTTTCTGCCCTCTGTCGTACTCGTTTTTTGTGCCATTCTGCCCTCTGTCCTACTCGTTTTTTGTGCCCTCTGTCCTACTTGTTTTTTGTGCCTTTCTGCCCTCTGTCCTACTCGTTTTTTGTGCCATTCTGCCCTCTGTCCTACTCGTTTTTTGTGCCTTTCTGCCCTCTCTGCCAATTTTGTGCCTCTTTTGCCTTCGGTTCCGCTCATTTCCCCAGCCGCTGTGGCCTTTTGTTTAAGTATTGCTGTTAATCGGAGCCCGTGAAGGGTCTCTGATTAACAGCAATACTTAAACAAAAGGTCACAGTCTGCCCAGCGCTTTAATAACAAAAGCCCTGCCTCGCGCTTCCACATAGCCCAAGCGCCGAAAGCGCCACAAGCCCCGCCAGCCCCCCGCCTCCTTACCTGCACTCCTCACGCCCGCTCCGCCGCCACTGCCATGAAAAGTGCCTCATGTTCGTGCTGCTCGCCTCTTTAAAGCGGCCGGCTGCGCGACTCTCTCTAGCGATGTCCTGTGTGCGCGCTCCACGCGAGGTGGTGCGCGCTGATATCAGAAGAGGTGCGCGCGTTGGCGTGTTCTAGAGGGAACAGTGGTCAAGACCCCTTCCAGTAGAGCCGCCAGAGAGGTCCAGTGGAGGTTCAGTTGAAATTGGTCTGTTGTGAAGTTGCAGGAAAGGCCTATTGTAGCTTGTTGTATCTCTGTAGCTTCAAGAGGAGGCTAGCCATATGTCTACCTAAGTGAGAGAGCAGGTCCAGTCATTCAGTGCTCTTTTCAGGTAACAGAAAGCAGGTTGAGCCTGTGGGCGAGGGTGGCTCCTGGCTCTTCCCTAATCAACATGGTAAAAAAAAAGTGTTCCCTGATGCAAAGAATCTAACTGTTACCCTCTGTTAGACTTGGCTTTTTCAGTGGGTGCACCCCCAGTCTTTTTGTTTTTTAGCCTTCTGTTTTTGACCTTGTCGCTGTTGGTTTTAGGACTCTCGGTACTGTACCACTGCTATGCAATGCTAAAGTGTATATGATTCCCATGTAAATTGTGTTTATGGATTGGTGTTTCCATAATTGGCTTCTTCGATTTATTACTAAGTCCCTAGTATTGTGCACTGTGAGTGCCCAGGGCCTGTAGATCAAATGCTACCAGTGGGCCTGCAGCACTGATTGTGCCACCCCCACAAGTAGCTTTTCAAAGGTGTCTCAGACCTGCCACTGCGGTGTCTGTGCGCAGTTTTTACTGCCATGTCCACCTGGCAAGTGCACCCACTTCCATTCCCTTTTCTTAATCTAAGTCACCCCTAAGGTAGGCCCATGGTGTACCCAAGGGCAGGGTGCAGTGCACCCCTTCCCTTCCCTTTTCTTACATCTAAGTCACCCGTAAGGTAAGTCCAAGGTATCCCCAAGGGCAGGGTGCAGGGTATTTAAAAGGTAGGACATGTAGTGGTGTAGTTTTGCTTGTCCTAATAGTGAAATACTGTGTATTTTGTTTTCACTGTTGAAAGGCTATCTTTCCCATAGGTTAACATGGTAGTTGCTTGGTAACACTTTACCAAGGTAGCTTGCCAATGGAAGCTGATAGTAAAATGGAGTTTAGTATGCCTGAACTGAGGATTTAAAAATACATCTTTTAGTAAAGATGATTTTTAGGTTGAGCCTAGCGCAGCGGGCATGCGCTGCAACAAGGAGATGACCTTTAGAAATTGTTCTGCTCTTTTCCACACACTCATACATGTGGCGGCACCCACCTTGCAGGAGCGAGCAGCGGCGCACAGGGGCTATCTGTTTGTAATTAGCCTAGCCTCGCGCGCTTGCTCTTCATCTGCCTGTCTCACTCTCGCTCTACCTTGTCAACTTGTTTTGTTGAGTATTTAACATATTTTGACCGGGATCCCTTTCGGTCTGCTCCTCACCCGTTCGCAAATAGACTGTCAGCTGGTCTGACTACTTCTAGTCCTGTGTCTGATCTGTTTTGATTGGACTGCCATCTTCACATCTACCCTATTCATGTCGACTGCCCAGGAGTTGGGTCTGCTCTTTGAGCAATTGGTCTCAACTGCACGACAGACAGTCACCAGCAAACCACAATGTAGACAGACTGCCCGAGAGTCTGACATCTGGTTGTCTGATCTCAGCCTCAGCACTCTTTCCCTTGCGTTGCCTAAAACATGTCAATTACGCAGGCAGGACCGTACATTACCATGGTTCAGGGGAAGGCAGCGGTGTAAACAAAAGACCGACCCTTTCACATTTGGGTGGCCAGGGGTCAGAGGTCAGCACCGCTGTCCGTCACAGTGGACGGAAAGTGTGGGCATGTTTCACGCTGTCAGAGGAAGATAACCGCGGACAAGCCGAAAGTAGCCGTGAAGGTGGGAGGTCACGGGAGGACCAGCTTGAGCTATGCATCTTAAGTGGACGAGCCCAATTCCTGTAAGTGCAACCGCGAGTTAGAGTGCGGCGCCCTCAATACTCACCATCATGTGGGAAACCGTCACCTAGCGGCTACAGGACATGTCTTCAGAAACCAGGGGGGTCACAAGGGGACACAGACGTCCATCCTTGAAGCCCACGTGTTTGGTGCTGCGCTGATTGATCTTTACATGCCGGCCCTTGAGCGATCCCTTGCCAGGCCCCCAAAACATCTTTTACTGCCCAGCTCCCATAGCCTTGTGCCCAGACTTCCTCCTTTGCTCTGGTTGTAACCCTCACACATCTGTATTTGAAAACAAAAGGAACACATCTATACTATTCACATCGAGTGTTCTTAACTTCCAAGCACATGAAAGATCCTGAGACGTTTATATTCATCGCGCGTGTATGGCATCAAAACAAAAATAGTGGGTAAGAAAACAAAAATGTCATTACACTCAACACAAGTAGAAGCTCATTGAGTTCTTAGGGTCCATGGCATCAAGATCACGGTCAGGAGTAAGAGTACAGAGATATCCCGGGTTTAAACAGGCCTTAAGAAAGTCCTTAATAAATGAGGCAGGGGGTACTTCATTCAGTCTAGTATTTTACAAAGTTGCCTTTCATGCCATCTGCCTCCACCTTTCATCCTCCAGTCCTTCACTGAGTCCCAGATATGCCCACTATAAAATTTCCCCATCACTGTATGTCTGCTGTCCCTCCCCTGTAGACTCTTAACCATCTCTCTCTGGGGGGCAATGTTAAGAATACTTCATAAAAAACAAGTAGAAAATAAGACTGAATCCTCTATTATTCTGGACAGATGATATTAAAAAAAAATATTACCATGATATTTTTATAATGCAATTGGTGGTCAAGCTCTACCATCACGCCCTAAAATTAAAAACACCCCATGGAAATTAGATATTTATAATATTCAATTATGAATAATATTAGCACAACACCTGCTATTACTTCTACTAGTATTAATAAAATAAAAGCAGTTTCTATATATCATTAATAATAATAATAATAATAATAATAATAATAATAATAATAATAATAATAATAATAATAATAATAATAATAATAATAATAATGAATATTATTGTTATTATTAGTCATAATAATACTGTTGTTATTATTCTATAATGATTATAACACCAACCCCAATATGAACATTATTATTAGTACTAGGTTTAGGAGTAGTACTAGTAGCTTTAGTAGTGTTTGTAATATTATTATTTGTATTATTTTCATTATTAGGAGTATATTTTAGGGTACAGAATCATACACTCTCGGTTGCACACAAAGAACCATTGATGCCACAGTGTGGTGCTCAGGAGCATGTCTAAGAGGCTATGTTGAGTGAAGTTGTCCTTGACATATTACCAGGTCTCCTGTCTCCACCTGCCTCACATTTCCCCAAGTTAGATAATGAAATTATTTGTCATTGACTGACCTTAACACAGAGCAATCGTTTTACTGCAGTAAATGCCCACCTCTTATGTCATCGCTGGCTACATTAAATAAATCACCGGTGAGAATTCATATTAAATAATGTAGTCTATAACGTAAATAGGGTCAGAGTCACATCCTTTCTTACATTCTTGAGTTTCTTGTAAGGGTTGAAAAATACATTGAAGTTTCTAAATTCCACAGTTGTGATTTACAGACTCAAGATAAGTGGAAACTTAGGATCATATCCAGTACACTTTGACAGTATCTTCCTCCGTCATAAACTTAGAGATAAGAGTGACAAAGAGGGGGTATCAGTGGTGATGGCCATGCTAACAGCATGGACTTCCAGAAATTTGCAGGTTTGTCGGTATTCATGAACATTTTGATTTCTACTGAAGGGAAACATTATAAAGTTACTCCCACAAAAATATTGCCCCTGTGTCTCATTAGTGAGACTTGGAAAGCAACATTCTCAAATTTAATAAAGGTATAGGAAAGGGTATTCTTAGGAGTGAAACATCTCCATTTCAATCAAAAGGGGATAATATATATTCATATTTGCACTTCCCAGGCATACTGTTAGATCTTTTCTCCACAGTGGGCTATTGATTCATGGAGGGGGAGGTGGAGTACTCCTGGTAATGTACAACTGTTATACATGTCACCGGTGTGACATTTTTAGGTTTCACCTGAGGCAATGCAAGTGCTGTCACTTGCCAGTCCTTTTCTTTAGTTACTGGGGACTTAAAGCCGACCTACTGTTCACCATTGGTTGGCTTCATCACTCCCATTTGCTTGCATTTCTTTGGTCGGTTCATGTTGGCTTCACTTCCCCTTCTTGTGTTTGGCCCTCAACTGGAGCATAGCTCAACTACTGCTTCCTTGCCCCTTGTCATTCTACTGCTCGATCTTTTGGCGCTACCTCCTTTTGCTGTGGAAGCACTCCATAAGGGTTCATGTGTTCCAACTGTCTGTCGTGTTGCTTGCCCCTCCCTCTTTTCTCCTGCTGTCTCCGGTATTGGCTCCACCCCCACCCGCCATGACAAAAAAAGCACAGACTGCAAGTCTCCTCTACAGAGAACAAACCTTGCAGTAGAAGGATAGGCACCTCTTTGACCTCAGTGGAGGAACTTGCCATTCAATGCAATAGCTGGAAGTTAAATAGAAAATGGATGAGGCTGCCAATAGGCCTACCCGCTTACTTCGTAACCAACCTCCAAAGGTAATACTTTCTACTGAGAAGAAAAGGCAAGAATGAATACGCTAACCTGTGTATTGTTAATAATGATTCTGAGCATGCAGGCAAAAACAAACAAGCATTGACAAAGTCAATTGTCTTACCTATTAGCCGTAGGAAAGCACCCGTTGATTTTACCAATAATCTTTTTGTACTTTCAGCCATGCTGTACCGCAGCAACACTGCTGTATGACACGACTTCAAAACTTTGATAATGCCAGTAGCTCCAATGGGTGAGACCTATTGGCTTTGTCAATGTTTTTTTTACACTGACAAACTGCCAAAGTGCTCATCATGCAACAACAAAGTATCTAAAAACACCTTTGGGTATTCTTCAAAATTGCTGCAAACAAGTGAGCGGAATGTCAGTTGGATAGAGTCTCCGCCTTAGCAGTAGAACAGTGGCATTCCTTTGATATAAACAGCAGACTTCCAATATTTCACGTATTTGGTAAAAGATAACTCTCATCAGATATTAACTGTGGAGTTCTGTACCCATCTGGCAGACGATGGTCTGGCTTTTGAGCTTTTAACTTTCATAAGAGGTAGAGAAAATAGATGTCCTGCCCTGCTGTTTCGCTACCTTACCGTGTCGATTTTACATACTCAAAGGTCTGCGTTTGTGGACCAGGCAGCTGGCAATCTGGTGAGGGCCTACAGTTACCCCCTGGGGCCCAAGATCATTTGAGCACTGAACAAAAGGGCAATGCCATGATGGTGACAGGTGGGGCCTGTATCTGGCCGATTGGTGGGTTTGCCACTAGCATTTGCCGTCTTGGTTTATACATTGTAAATTTGCATGCTTTCCAACAACTGGAAATGCATGGATGGTGCCCACTAGCTTCCACAGACCAGCAGGGTCACCCGGGCATCGGGCAGGGACACCAAAAGGGGCATTAAAGTCATGGGTTCTCTTGAGCCCAACATGCCTCCTGGTTGCTGTACCCCTATCAGCCATCAACGCCCCCTGATGCTCTTGTTCTCAAACTTCGTCACCCCTCTGTCCTGCCCCAAGGCTAATGAAGGATGGGAGCGCTTATGCCTAGCTTGTTCTCTTTTTAATGTTTTTTTTCCAGTTTCTATTTTCCTTAGTTCTGTTTTCCTGCTTGTCGTATTTGTTGCTGGGATTGAGTCATGTTTGGCCACAAAGTTGTTAGACACCACACCTTGGGATGATGAACAAATCCAGATACATTTTGGATACATTTGGCATTAAACTGTATCTCATGTCGGGTCAGTGGTACTATGGTCTGTAGAGAAGGGTCAGGGACGCGTGCTGTAGCTGTTGTCCTTGTTACTCCAGAATATTCTATTGCACTACCTTGGGATCGCTGAGAATTGGTGCTCAGGGGGGTTCCTTTTAGGGCTGGTTCTTGCATGGTGGTTTGAGGGCTCAGTGTACTTGTTGGCTCTGGCTCCTTTTCTAGGGGAATTTGCCTTGTAAAGATTATTTCTGGTGGACCCAGTGGTTTTCCCAACTCAATCTGCTATTACTGTAAACGCAGAGGAGTGGTCAACTATGACTCCAACTATGTTGGTTAGGGAATTCTGATGTTTAGCAGTGTTTACCTCTATCAGTTGAAAAGTAACTTAATGTGCAATGTAAACAAATTGTGAAATATACTAATCGGGTTAATGAATTGTGTAATAAATGCGAGCTAAGAATTGTTTTCTCAAAAGCAAAAGTATCCCTTAGTTTAATAGGGGGTGGCCCATAATTCAGTCATTTGGGTTGTCACATCCTGCCTTACCTGGGACTCAGTTTGGTCCCTACCTGTGAGCTTTTTTATTTTTGTGCGCTACCACCAACTTTAGATATCTGTGTCACGCTCTTTGATCAGTCTGCAGTCAGCTGCTGTAAGGTCTACCTGGATGCTGCTCAGGAGTAAAGATAAGGTTTAATATCAGCCACCTGTAGAGTGAAATGACAGCTTTCACCATAGTGCCAGCTGCACGTATGGGTGAGGTGATAAGAGAAATCTCTACTATTGTGACCAATAACTAAGCCGAAATAGAAGTCTGATACAGGAACCATGCCAAATATGCATTCACAACGCGACTTGTTGTGGGCAACACATATCTGTGTCAAGGGGTGTAGCTCTAAATGGTGCAGCAAGAACAGTGGCATTCGGGCCAAGGGATGGAAACAGACCCTCTGCATACCAGTTACCAATGTATTTTATTACACAACTCGTAGCAAGGAGCATGATTTTCCATCAATACTCCCTCAATGTGCTTCCTCCCCTTGCCGTCCATGTTGCTCTTTACCTTGTGTGCTTCTCCCCAACCACCGCCCAAGTTGCTGTTCTGAGCTGTGTTTCCCTTGATTCCGACAACCGGCTTCCTTTTTGTTTTCTTACCCGACTCTCCTCCATTTCTGCTCCGCCCAATAGTCGTTTCTTATATTGTATCTTTTTGGAGGGTCCGGCAGCAAATTGCTGGTGGCCCCTCCACTTAATATAAAAGGCTTATGTGTTACTTCAAATTTATTATTTACTGATCAATCTCGGATCTTTAAAAAAACATCCCACTTGCACATTCTTGCATAATGATGCTTGTGAGCATACGCCATCATGCATGGGTGCACCTACAAAATGAAGCACCTTCTAGTAGCAGCCGCGTCATCAAACCTGTGAGGCATTGGTAAAACCAAGTGATCCCAAAGGCGAGACCTATTGGCTTTGTCAATGCTTGTTATATATCCCACTTTTAGAAAGTGGGTTTAGAGTGACAGGAGCAGGGGATGTGCATTCACACTGGAATGACATAAGGGGGGTCGAGGGTGTTCTGCCTTCTGTATGTGACTCATAGCCAGGCTGAATAGACCTCGCTGCATTTAGAGTAGTGGGAGGATTTGTGGCTTGCACGTGAATGGACTTTGGCTGCCTCTCACAAAGCTGCTTTCACCTCCTGTGGTGAACCTGGCCGGAGCCAGGCTTAACTGGTTGAGGTGTGCCAGAGGAACTTTCTTTGTACCAACTTCAAATGAAAATGTGGTATAAATATTGGGGCCTATCGATTTTTGATCACTGCTGGACTAAGGAACTTGCCAGGTAGATGAGCTGAAAGAGCTGTGAGGAGTGATTACCACTTCACTAGTTGCTTTTTGGGGTTTGCGTGCAGTTGCTGCTTCTGTCTTGGGCAGGAAAACGACTGGACTGTTTTTACTGCATTCTAAGTATCTACAAGGGCTTGATGAAGAGCTTGCCTCCTGTTGGAAGTCTTAGGGAAATTAAATACTTCATCTTCTACTGGGTACCGGCTTTTGAATCTGGAGTTTTCAGCTGCCACAGAGGAAAATGGTAACCAGATGTCGCCAATAACAATACTGCTGGCTCTGTGACTCGAAGGCACCACTGCACTTCGCACCACAACCCTGGTCTCACCAATGACGCCATTCAACGCCATCACTGAGATGCTGTTTGCACTGTCACTTGTGAGCACCGCACTTGTACCACCTCACTTCATACGTCACCCTGGTATCCCCAACGATGCCACAACACTGTCACCAACACCACTGCCTGCACTTTGACCTATGGACACCACTCATGGAAAACACAGAGCACCGTCCCGCTTCGCACCGCAGCCCTGGTCTCACCAACGAGACCGCTCCAAGCTGACATCAACGCCAATGCCTGCACCATTGATTGGGGGCACTGCTTGTAGGTTACATGATGCACTGCCCCATAAAACACCGCAGCCTTGGCCCACCGACACCAGTGCCATTTACCCCTGATCGTCAACTGACGCAGCTGCTTGCACCCGGACCTGTCTGCACCACAGGACACATTGACCCATCTCACACCACAGCCTTGGGTCTACCAACGATAGCGCTTTAGCAAAGTCGATGCCCCTGCTTGCACTGTGACCTGTCAGCACTGCAATGAGCACTGCCCCACTTCGCACTGCAGCCGTGGTCCCACCAATGCCGCTGAATGGACCTCACCAAGTCGAGGCCTGCACCACAACCTGAGGGCAATGCACATTGCACCGCTCCACTTCACACCTCATCCCCAACGCCTGCCTATGCCGGCACTCCTGATGTCAAACTCACGGAGTTTGACGTGCAACGCTTGTGACTTCAGGGGCCCAACGACTCCTGCACCAACTTCTGGAACTGACGCTGGCCGACACCGCTCCTCCAGAGCTCACCGCAAGGTCCTATGCCCTGCATCTCCAAAGGTACTGTTTTATGGGTCTCTTCGACACTGTTTCCACCCCCTGATACCGCGACCATCCGGAACTGTTGCATTTGGTTGATCATGACACCATGATAACCCCGGGCGGAGCTATCGACTTCAAGGAACTTTATATAAAGTCTATGTTTGCTTTTTTGTATTTTGATCACTGTTAATTCAAATGTTATCCTTTTGGTCGTGTTTTACACAGATTAGTATTAGATAGTTTACTTAAATGAGTGTGGCATCAATTTGTAGTGTTTTCACTGTATTACTGCTGTTTATGTGCAAATGCTTTACACGCTGCCTCTGAGATAAATCTGACTGCTCGTGCCAAGCTACCACAGAGGGGGGAGCAGGGGTTATTTTAGATGTTTAATCCCTTATCCTGACTAGAGTGGTGGATTCTGCCTGGCTTAGGTACGTCCCGTAGCCAACCCGAAAACCCATTTCTAACACCTTCTCTGCCTGAATCCAAGATGGTGAAACCCTTCTTCTCTTATGCAGACCTGTGTGACCACCCCAGAGATGTGTCCAGGGAATTAAAAAACCCTCCACTGCAGTTACCTTAAACCATTTCTGGGGGCAGCTCCTTCACCGCTGTGATCGGATCCTGCCTGACTGGGGGAACAAAGAAAGGGTCTGTGTAGGTGTAATTTGACATCTGCCTCTGATAGGGGAGGCCCCTTTAAAGATTATTAGATTCCTTGGCACCGTCCAAATGGCCATCCCACCAGAGGAAACAAAAGACCTTCCCACTTGCGGACAATGTCATATCGCATTCAGAGTTAAGCAAACAGAGGGTTGCTGTTGGAGGCTAGTGCAAATTAGCCCCCGAAAGATTTACCCAGGAGAAAAGGTGACTTTTGAAATTTACCTTTTCCTTAATATTCATTAAAAATCAAACTTCACCAGTGAATTGCGTTTTTAATAAATATTACAAAGATCCCAAAAATGAAATGTCTAGGTGTTTCCTAGAAAGAAATCTCATTATTACATGTTATATTACATCCTACTGCTTTCTTATGGAACAGCCAGCCTTGCTATAATGAATGCAGCCTTTGTAACATTACATTACTACATCTCATACCTTTAAATCCCATTCACCCTACCTTATGAGCAGTAAGGCTTACTTAGGGGTGAATTCTTAATATTTAAATGCAAGGTTTAAACCTGTCAAGCAGGGTTTATTTTGACAGGTAGAATTGCTGGTTAAAAGGTGGTTTAGTAGGGCTACACTGGTAGACCTGCAGCTATCGTTTTGCAATGCCTCTGTAATAAATGGCACAATTGGTGCTGCAGTCCACTGGTGACATTTAACTTACAGGCCCTCCGTACATTTTGTACCATATACCTCAGACTTATAGGTAACTTAAATATGCTATTTAGGAGTTTACCAATGTCATCATGTGCAAAGGAGGAGCACAGGCACCACTGGTTAGCGAGGGTAAGAATGACAGAGTTCTACAGCCACAAAAAAAATGTTAAGGCACAAAATCTGGGGTACACCACGTAAAAGATGGTAATTTCTTACACTGTGCCTAATTTTGGAGTTCTTAGTCTCCTTGTTAGTTAGTACTTGAGGTTTCGGTTGTATTCATACAGCATTATGTTTATATCACAAAAGTTCCAAAGTTTAAAAAAGTGCCATCTTCTGCCTTCCCTTTGCTGACTAACAGGTGAGTGTGTTTGAGAACATGGCAGAGATATTGTCAGGCTCTACTTGCAAACCTTCACCATTTTCCATCTTAGTCCAGACACATTAGTCAAGGAGTTATCAGAAAAAGAGGGGTAATGGGTCCCGGACCCCAGACGGCTTGTAGTAATAGAGCTGATAATTTTGAGGTTTACTTATTCTCTGCAATGGGAGACCCCTTCCCCTTTGTGAATAAATAGTTTAGTGAAGTGCCGGAACAAGTAGAGGTCGTCACTCTTTTTGGGGGAAAATTCCAATGTATTTCTTGAAAGATCTATTTCATATCTGACTCTTTTCTGTTACCAGAGTCAAATATAGCAAGCATAGGTCATGTGGCAATACAGAGATGGAACAGCCAACATGTGTTTCGATCCCTTGAGCGGCCAGCAGCCCATGGGGCTTCTTCAGGGCTTTATAATATACGAGGGTATAGCCGAGCACAGTAAATAAAATAAAGTAGCATTAACAAAGAAAGCAAAAGTAGTACAGTTTCCATCATTGTACGCACCCGTGAAGGTGTAGTTTGAGTAGAGAGTATGAGCAAGGATATAAGAAGGTATTTGGGGAAAGAAACCATAAAAGTCACTTTTCCCATGTTCAAAGTGACACAAAAGTGGCGCAAGGGGCTTGTAAATGTGCCCTAAAGTTGTTTGAACACCTCCTTGAGGGCCAAGCCGCTATAACCCTAAAATCTTGGGATACAGCGACTGGCTTTGACCCAACAGAAACAGGGCCCGCAGTCAATCACATTCCTCCATACCGGTCAGGGCATCAACTCTGTTATTTAGGGTCAATCTGTGGTCAATTCCAAAATGCCTGCCCATCAATGGTTGGGGTTTCACTAGGGGGATACATTGATGAGTGAGTTCAGATCTTGTTCGGGCATCTCCTAAACGATGCTCTCCATATGCTAATACTGCTTGGCGGCCTATAAAAAAAGCCCAAGGGTAGTATTCTGATTACAGAACTCACTAGAGGGGAGAGACTGTAATCTCTTGAAAAAATACGACCTGCAGTATGGGGGATGTCAAAGTTAATAATAATACAATCACCAGTCCCTTGTTTGCATGAATTCCCGATCCAATTACCCCTATGTGCCATGATTATATTGTTGGATATATTCGCACCGACTGTAGTGTTCTGTGCGAACCAGTGGCTTATTTTATTTAATAGCTGCCCATAATTTTCACTTTTCCCTTGAGGAAGGGCAGGAACATACCCCAAAATTGCTACGTAGGGAGTGGATTCAGGAGGGAGATCAATAGTAGGAAGACTGGTTGACTGGAGAGGCTTCACATCTGGACTCTTGTCCTTTTGCCACGCATGAGGTCCTATTCTGATAGATGTGGTCTGTCTAGAGTCTGAGGTTTTGTTTTTTACTGGCTTGTGACTTTCTAAACGGCTCTTTTTTGGTGACCTGCTATTAGATATTGAACCCTCAGCACCGGCTCCCCCATCTCTGTCCAACCCCGCTATAGCTCTTTCAGTGGTAACTTGAGTATTGGTCTTTGTTAGGTTTGCTGTTGCATTATCCTGAGGAATATTTGCCACCAACTTTTCTACGTTAGACAGCCTGTCTTCGATCAGACCTATTTTTGAAATATAGGTTCAATAAGGGTAGTCAACATGGTTTCTAATCTCCCCCATTCTCCCCCAGTAGTCTCCCTCTTGACAACCATCAGATGGTATCCCTGTCCTAGCATGATTCTGGGCAGTTGAATTTACATTGTTAACATCGCCCAAAATAGGAGCTTCTACCCTGCTGCTCCCCGGACTACCCTTCATGGATTTCTTTGTCTGTCTAGCCCCCCGGTTTTTCTTAGTTACAACTGGGGGTTTGGTAGGGCGGGTGGGCTTTGCTTTTTCTTTTTGTGCTCTTGTTCTCGATTTATGTTGAACTGTGCTTGATTCCTGCTCTAAAATTATAGCGGGGACTGTATTGTTCAGCGGTGTTCTATCAGCGATTGGTGATTGACTACGCTGTTCTAGTGGCATCTCCTGATTAGGGGCAAATGAGACATCAGGAATATCAGGGGTGAGGGAAAGCCTACCGTGTAAGGTAGGGGGCTCCAAAGATAACCTACGCTCTGTTAACAAAATTTCATTGTTAAGGAAAGATTCAGACCTGGTTAAAAAGGCATCTAAAGTTCCATCTACTCCTTTCCTCAAAGTAGCTTTCCTCCTACTCATTTTGTAACTGAAATTTTTTAAGACAAATGAAAAGCACAGAATCTACACTCTGGACTAATGCAAATTAGCGACCAACAAGTAAAATATCTAATACACTGTTAGAATATATGTGTGACAACACATGAAGATAATAGAAAAAGAAAACTCCCTAAGTATAAAAACAAAACATCTTTTCCCAAGATTAATATGACCACCATACTGGAGTGTGCATGAACTCATTCACTCCTTCACTTGATAGGTGATTTGTGGACGGTCCTGAAAGAGTTCCTACATAAAAAGTACCTGCACAAGGATCCACTTCAGGACAGAAGAAAAGGGGGTGGCCCAGCCCAGCCTCTGCCTGGTTCGGACGAGTGCAGACGGGCCCGCCCTTGGCCCGGGCACACCTGCGTGCGTCCTGCTCTGCGGGAGCCCTAGCCCCCTTTTGTGCGCCTCGTGGCGCTCATGGTGCGGTGCGAGGCGTGCGCGCCGCACAGAATGCTGGGCGCTGTAGTCTTTGGGCAAGCGGGCGGGCAACAATGGAGATTCTCAAGCGCCTCACTGCAGCCTGCTGATACACGGCTCTGCGGCAAAGACCAGGGTAGATATCCTGGCGGGTCAGAAGCAGGAAGGAAACGATCCCGGAAACAGCAGCCGGTAAATTCAAGTTGGGCTCCCGACTCAAAAAAGGATTTTAGCAACCCTTTATGAATTACAAATAAAAAATGCCAAGAAAATCCCCCTTATCCCCCATACTTGGGAGCCGCAATAAAATGTTTGACGTGAAATGTATCAGTGCCTTACAACTTTGCGGTGTTGATTAATTCAGAGGGGTTGCATCTCATTTCCAAAGCGGAGCTGTCTTGCTGAATAGTGTCATAGCCTTTCAGGACATCTAAATTTGGAATCAAGGTTCGGACGTATCCTGAGAATTTGTGTATTCTCCTAGCCCTGGCAAAGTTTATCCCTCTGTGAGGATAATTATGACATAGGTGATGGTGGTGTCCATTTTTCTAAGACCAATTTACTTCAGACAGGGATTGGGAGACATGAAGGAGATGAGATGGCTGGAGTGATTCAAAGCGGGTAAAATAAGAGTGGTATGAATAATTCTTCAGATTGGTGAATTCAATAGCTCCAACAACTTCTCAGATAATTCTACTTCACACATTGCTTCTCTGTGATAATTCTATACTATTTAGGGCCTGATTCTGATGCGTTTAGGAAAGCATTCCCAACTAGGGCCCGATTACAATGCGGTTAGGAAGGCCTCCTAACGGCATTTGCTCCTTCCGAATCGGATCACGAACGTGTCTTCCCGACCAAGGGGCCAGTAACGATGCGTTTAGGAACATAGGCTCTCATTGAAGTCAATGGGAGTCCAACTATATCATATCTGGAAGCATCCGGATGCATCGTACTCGGTCGGTCGGACTCTCCCGATCCTAGTAAGTCGGAAACCATTTCCAAACCGATTCGATCGGGAAGCTTTCCAGACCACATCAGAATCAGGCCCTAAGAGGTTGAAACTTCAATCATGTTAACGTAAGCGAGGTTTAGCATACAGAGTCATTAGAAGAACCCTCTTTTATACAATTTGCTGAAGCGTTTAAGAACCACGGGGCTGATATCTGGCAGGGACTAGCTTCATCTCTGGCCATTTCTAGATACATCGTGAGAATGTGCAAAATTGAGTTTCAGGTTATATTTAACTCCAAACAAACTATGAACAAATGAGAAGTAGAAAAGAGCAGTAGAGACAATTGCAGCGAAGCTCTACAAATAGGCTCCTCTTTCCTGTTTACTGTTGTGCACTAGTCTGTAAGTCCGACATTTTCTAAACTTCTCCCAGTGCTGTGTTGCATCAAAGTGAGTTGTGTTGGATATCATTTTTTGACAAGCACTATATATTTACTGTGTGTCACACATCAGTGCAAAGCTCTGTGTCATAGCGCAAGGTATTGTAATGCAGATGCCATTGCATAACGCAAATTGTACTTAGGTGGTGCAACTTATTGTTACATCACGCAAAGTGTCCTTGCGCTAGTTTCACTTAAAAAAACAAGCAAATGCAATGCATTATTTATGGATTTGAAAGGCAATTTATGGAGGAATACAGCAGACAAAGTAAATGCAATGGCACCCACACAGCACTGTGGAGGAACGCAAGAAGAGGTGGCATAATCACAACTGCAGGTCAACAAGAATTCTGAGGGCTCCAAAGACACCCGGTGGAGGTCCACAAACCCAGGAGACCTTGGTGGCAATAGAGAAGTAGGTAGCAGGAGTAATAGGACGGTGGATGGCATTGGGGGCGCTGGCACTGACGCTCTAGAACACTCAACGACATTTTAAGGTAAATTGATTAAAAAAACACACATGTGCATCTGATATATTCATATCTCTTCGTTTTACTAATTATATGTTACATTTGTAATATGTGTTTTAAATATGGTGAATTATTTGTGTCTATAACTCTTGTTATATTAATCTTAGTAATTTATGTAGTGATTGTTATGCTTAAAGCTCTCATTATAATAATCTTGGTATTTTATGTAGTGATATTTCACTATTTGCTTCCTAATCCTGGCTGAAAAACATGATATAAATCCTAAAAATAAATTAAAAGTATGCTTGTGTGTCATGCTAATTGACGTTGTAAATACTATAATCAAATCAAATGTGTCTTTTTCAGACTTAACATTCTATTTTTAATGAATCAAACATTGTACTACAATGTCACTAATCTTATTTTACTTATAATAGTTTAATAATAGTTTTCTTGCTAATCATTTGTAGTTAGATAGTATGTATAATAATCATAAGTTTGTTTCCTTTCTATGCATTGTTTTAGCCCTGATACCGAATTTAGTAATATTGATATTAATGTCTATGAATACAGGATGCATTTGAGCATACTTGTAATTGTCACAGGCATGCTTATGAATTTAGATTAGTGTGGCAAGTGAAACATTTTAATGAAATATGTGTACCTATTAAAGATAAGCATCCACCTATGACTCATTGTGCCAATGTAAATTAACAGTTGTTTTATGTATATCTATGTTTATTGCATTTTTATACACCTATAGTGTATTGTTTACTTTACTCTGACAATACGGTGAGGTATAAATACTAAAGAATATATATTTATGTGTAGTATACATACCAGGAAGTAGGCCTAAAAAAGCACAATGTTGTTGTTTTGGTTGTAAGGGGAAAGTCTAAAACAACACTTTTTTAGTAAGTTATGTTGGTGTTTCACTCTATCATAGTGAAAATGCACTTTAGGCTGCCATGTGGCAATAAAACACTTGCATCATAGTTATATGATTGGTGTGTTAGGTTAAGCCTAGGCTGCTTCAGGAAGACTAATTTTACAGTCAAAATACTTTGCTTAATCAGTTTCCCCTTTTTGTATGCATGTACTGCAATGAAGCACACATTCAGATGATTTTTTGCCAGTCTTGTAGAGGTGTAAATGCATTGCAGAAATCTATATATACAAATGTTTTTCTATACTGCATTTTTATGCTCACATGGGTTGTATTCATTGAGGGCACTTGTACCAACTATTGCATGTTCCATTTATGTGCATCTTAATGTATACTTACTTGGTGTACTTTCAAAATGCAAATCTGGTTTTCAAAATCTGAGTACGTTTCTAGATAATGTTTTAGGCAGAGGTCTAAATCTTTGTCCACAAACAATTTTAAAATGTGTACAAAAATGCCACCATGGGCAACTTTGTTACCAAAGTAGAACTGTTAATCAAAGACTCCAGTAACTAATACACTGTGGCTTGTTTGAGTCACAAAAGTGATCCAAATCTATAAGAAAACAATGAGAAATGTGAGTCCCTTGTACAATTTTATTAGATGCAAAAATATATACACTATTACAGTATACTGATAATAATTCTCTATTTATGCTGATGGATGGACACACGATGGATACACTTAATATTTCAAGTTATGTTACTAAAAACTATAAATACATAGAGAAACCTGCATGATATTTATAATTGAAATTAATCTTAGTAAATCAACATTACATTACAGCATTCTGTAATCTGTTTAACACTGACAAATCTTGTTATATCAGTAGTTTTACATTTAGAGATTTTCCTTGTCTTTCTTTAAATTTATGTAGATCTTGACATTTCTCCCAATGATCTCCCGATCAAGACTGACAGCTTCGAGACATTCAAGACCACCTTAGTCTCCTTAAATGAAGAAATGTTTAATGATTTCATTTGTGTTTTGGTCAATTCTCTACTCATTTTGGAGAGGAATGACAATGTTAGAGTGTTTTCTATATGTCATAAATGCTCTTGTTCACAACCAAGAATAGAACATAATGCTTCTGTGGATGAGGAAAATCTGGGACTAACATTTTAAAGGCAAAGCCACAGGACACAGCAACAGCATGATGAGGAAGTGTGCAAGGGGGTGGAGGTATTCACTGACAAGATGGAAGGAGTTCCAAGGTGCCAAAGACCCAATAAGAAGTCTCATACCATTAAAGGCACATATTGTGGGTTCATGGAATTGATGATTCACTTGCAGACATTGCATAAGTAGTTAGAGAAAAAAACAGATCAAGAATTAGCATTCAACGTGGATACAATAAACCTAAAGTTAAAGGATATTAAGGCAGCAATTAATCCCAATAAGGACTACAACGTACGATGTACTCTTTCCGTAACATAATGAGTATTCTCAATTAAAACATTGTTGCTGTATTAACAAATCAATAGACTCAGCAAGCAGCTTGATGAGGTATAAAAGGCTGAAGATTTAGATATAGCTATTTTGCTCCACATTGTCACTAAATCGACATCAGTTTCTTAGTTTATTCCTAAATCTTTTACTTGTCATCATATCATTTTTTCACATTCCAACTGCATTCTTTTGGTGGTGTGTTGGACCTGACCAATATTTGAAGGACCCGCACAGCTCTCTGCCTATTTCTGTTGGCATTAGGACTATACATACCTGTAGGAATGTGCACATGTTATTCAGTGTGTTTCCCTAGCAACGGTCATTAAACTGAAGGTTTCTTCCACTTACCTGTTGTGGTGTGGTCACTTCAATACCTTTTGCTGCAAATCTGAATTTGTGACTTTCCCCCGGAGTAGTGTGACAAGAGACCAGGAGTGTTGCTCTAAGCTTTTTGGCCCTATTTTCACTGAAAATCATTAAAATGTAATAAATTTGCTATATTTTTCTAATTTGGATTGGAATTTTTCTTTTATTGTGTTTTCAATTTGTTACTGGTTGAAGTGCTGCATACATACTCTACACATTGCCTCTAAGTTAAGCCTGACTATCTTTGTTACGAGCTACCAGAGGGGTAAGCAGAGATTAATTTTGGGGCTTTGTATTTTACCCTAACAAGGACTGTAGTTGTTCCGTGAGTGGGACTTCCACCCCCTCAACTGATAACCACATTTCTTACAGGGTCATTTAGAGGTTGGCAGAGTGAGAAAACCACAGTAAATCCCCTGGTCTCCAGCCTCGCCAAACTTGAGATTGTCCCATTCTGTTTAGATGTGGAGAATTGCTTAGTTTGCAGTAGCAGTGCCTCAATTACCTATTCTAGGTTCTTGAAGTAGTTGTCAGTTCCTCACAAGTTATGGAGGTCACAGTGGAGCTTACCTTTCAACCATCACTTATTTTCTCCACCAAGAACTGTCTTAGGAGGACCATCTGCTGACCTGACAGGCCAGTGAAATTTGAAATGTATTTATTTATGTTCAAATAATTAAAACCATTTTATACATTTGCCTTAAAAGAGAAAAAAGTATGCAGTAAAAAAATGTAGTATAAAAACACATAGGGCCATGTGAATGAAGCTTTGGTTTTGCGATTCTCAAATAGCAAATTTTAGAGAATCGCTATTTGAGAATCGCAAAACACTATGGGCCATATGTATGAACACATTTTCCCATAGACACAGAATGGGTAAAACCCTTTGATACATGTGGCCCTAAGTATGTAGGATTTGCAAATAATTTTGTGAATCCTACATAATCCTTAATTGTGAATCGCGAATTGCAATTCGCAATTAAGGAATACCTCACCATTCATTCCTATGGGAAGACATTCTCAATTTGGGATTCTCAATTAGAGAATCGCAAATTGAGAATGCAATTTCAAGGGTGCCAGGGTGTCAAAAGGACACCCTTTTGTACCCCTGAAATGTACATGTGTGCACATGTGACACACATACATGCCCTAAGAGCATGTATGTGCGCCACATGGCACTTTGAAAAATTAAAAAAGTGCATTTTTCAAAGAAATCGCAAATTACCACCAACTTGAAGTTGGTGGTAATTTGCGATTCCTTAAGGCCAAATTGCACTTTTTCTGTGCTACTTACATTGCATTTAAATGCAATCTCAAAATGAGGAATCACAAATTTTGCAATTCCTTTTTTGCGAGGCAGTTTTTCTTTCATACATACCACTGAGCCAAAGTGTGATCGCAAACATTGAAATTCTGCGAATTTCGACGTTTGCAATCACAATTTGGAATGATACATATGGCCCTTAAAATGTTGCTTTTTTTTAAAGAAAAGGTTTCCTTTATCAGGATCAGTTAATCAAGACTTATAACTTCTTCTCCAGTAGTCTAGTTGGTCTTGGCCATGTTCCGCTCCATAGACTGTGCTGCATGCAGTGCAGCTCAGATTATATGGATGAATATCCCTAACCATGCAAGAGACTGGAGTATTAATAGAACAGCACATGTCCGATGGCTCCCTGCAGTGTCTGGAGCTGTTGCCTCGGCAGGAATTGTTCCAAACCTGAGGAGACTGTGAATACTTGAAGTATGGCTGGGCTTTCCCCTAAATTTAGGAAGCATCCAGAGCTGGGAAAGGTGGCCTGTTTTGGGGACTTTCAATGTCTCTTTCAAATGAGGCTTGAATAACTTGCACATTTACTTCCTTTTTCCACATTGGCAGGGAAATGTTCGTATTGGTCAAGTTTGTTGTTTAAATTTTCAGGACGCTGATGGCTTGGAGTAACTATAAGCACCATGGAGAGCCCTCATCTCCAAATATTGTTCGGAGTTTGGCTTTCAGTGATGGAGCTGGGGCATGCAGGGTTCTGATGTAGGCAGTAGAGGTCTGGGCTTGCCAGTCCCAGCTCCAGCCTCAATCCTGGCCCTCCTTTCATGCTGAGGATATGTAAACGTTTTTTTGTATGCCATTCTTTGAAAGTTTGTGAGGCACGAGCTGAGTTTTTCTGTGAAGGCTAAGTGACTGTAGTTTTAGACGGGTACTAGCTTGGCTCATAAAACCTTTAGTATTGGCTCATCCGTTCAGTTGTGTAGCTGATGATTTATACGTTTCAAGCTGTAAATGACCCCGACTCGCTTTGTTCTGAAATGTTTGAGGTGGGCCCCTGGGTTTGCCCCTTCATTGAACCAGACGCCCAAGTAATTATAGCTTGTGCAGGTGGATATTTGCTGTTCACCTATTTACCATTGTGCAGATTTCTGGCGGGGAGGTTTGCCAAACACCATTAATTTAGTCTTCGCCTGATTCACCTGGAGTTTGTTCTCTGAGTTGTAATTCTTGAGGGCATTTAGGGCTCTCTGTAGGCTAGTTTGACTATGGTCCATGATGACGATATCATCTGCATTTTGCAGGATCTGCAGGCGAGATCTCCCCAGTATAGACATGATTAGACTTGTGCCTTCCAGAAATTTGGGCAGATCATCAGTGTAAAGGTTAAAAACTAGCAGGCCAGCACACAGCCGTGTTTGAAGCCGTTGTTAGATAGAATTTTTGCCATTGCTGTCGGACAACTAGCTTTTATCCTGACCCATGTGCCCTGATACAGGGACATTACGGCTTTGAGAAGCTGGGGAGAGATGCCCTAGGAATTTAGTGTGTGCCATTATGTACCCCGGTCGACTCTGTCAAATGCTGCACTGTAGTCCACAAAACAGCAGAATAGTAGTGGTTGCTTAGCCCGTGTGGCTCGTCTGCACAGGTAGGCCAGTGCTAGAAAGTTATCAGTGGTTGAGTAGTCTGGTCTGAATCCTTACAGGGAGAAAGGGAGAATGCTGCTTTAGGCTGCCCAGACTTCCAGTTCACCCAGTAGAGTGCAAGTGTAGGCTTTGTCTTTGAGTTCCAATGAGGCTTTCAGACGATAGTTGGCTATGTTTGTGCGATCTCCCTTTTTTTGTATATTGGATGGAGAATTGATCCTTGTCATGTCGGTGGGATTGTGGCTGTGTAGAAGGCATGACTGGAAAGCGGCATGAGGACCTGTGCCCAATAGGTTTGGGCGGATTTAAACACTGCTGCTAGAATCCTGTTGGGTCCTAGTGCTCCATTGTTTCTCATTTGTTTGATGGTTAGGTCGAGGACCGTCGCACTGCGTAGCGGGCGGAGTCCGAAGATTTTATGTTTTTTAGTTAGGGGGGCTTGAACCCGCCCCTCTTCTACATTGGCTGGCTTCCTAAACGGAGGCCAGCCATTAGAGCCATTGGAGGAGAGGGGCGTCACTCTGTTGAAGCCCCGTCTTTTTCGGATTCGGGGGGTGTTTTTTGCGTTCTTTTGCCCTGTGATGTCATCCGTCACTCATCCATCACTCAGAACGCAAAAAACAAAAACGCAAAAAACACGCCCCCGAATCCAAAAATGGCGGGGCTTTTCTTATGCCATTTAGCCCCGACCTCCGCCGCAAGAATTCGCACCGTAGATGTCATGTGGAATCCCGGCCATCAGTCTTTTCGAAGAAATTCTCCCATGGGCGCATTTCTAAAATGTTTCCCAACCTCGGGCGCACAGAGGCTGCCGGCTCACAAGGCCCCCTTCCCTCTGCCTGCAGACCTCCTCCATCCCAGTCCTGTGTGATGGAAGGGCACCGCAGAGACAGAAGGATAGTGTGTGATTGTGTGGACCCTGCCTCTGGGGGATCACGACGGCACTCCGGGGAGACATCTGCACGCATTTCTGCCTCCCTCCCTCTCCCTCTGCCTGGCCTTGCAAGCCCTCCTGCCCAACCTCGTGCTGCGGGAGATGCTATGCTGGACCCTGGCAGCCAGAGCCCTCCTCGACACGCTACATGTAAGGACTGCCTGTGACCTCAGCCATCCTCACGTATGATTTGAAAATACAACATAGACAGAATCCTCCACTTTGCACCCAGGACCTCACGTACACGTATCACCATGGAGATCCTGCTGGGAGAGAGAGAGCTTAAGTTGGTGCTCAATTATGCTGTTTCTGTATAATATTTATGGATATGGTGTCACGGAGTGACAGCTCAGGCCATCAATCGGCAATGCAGTGCTTAAAAAAATTATAAAACGCTGAAAGCTTGTAAACATCTTTAAATCAGCAGTGAGTGAGTGCTGGGACCCCCGACGGGTAGGACGTGGCAAGCGCCTCCACCCACCCCTCCCCTTTCAGAGCTTTCCTATTGTGAAGCGCTCTGACACCTTCGGGTAAAGTCAGCGCTATATATAAACGCATAAATAAATAATAATAAATAATTAAAAGGGATTAAAGCGAATTGGCGCAGGGCGTGTGTGAGGGACGATTGTGGTGGTCCGGTGTTGCAACACAGAGGCACCAATATTGAAATGCATTTGGAAGTGCCCGGGACAGTGTGTTTACTTCATTCCGAAGACAGGGGGAGTTTTTTGCCTACGAAAATAATGCATGCCTATAAGCAGGACCACTGACATGACATATTTCATCTTGCAATGAAGCTCTGGAATGTGATTTAATTAACAGTGTCCTTTCTACCTTCCTGAGTAAAATAGATTGCATAGAGCGTATATAGTAACCATTTCACCTGTGCATACACACATTTTGTTATTTAAGGTTTAGTGCTTTTACTTTGTACGCCCTTGTTATATTCTTGGCGCTTTCAGTCCCAAGGCATAAGACTTCATAAAGTGTGTACATCATTCTTCTAAAGTCTGCATGTGATATTGACACACATGCTGCTTCGAGGACACTCCTTATTACTTAAACATGATTTTACATCAGTAGTGAACATTTTCCAAAGAAGGAGTAACTTGTCCCTCTCTGTTTAAATGCCATTTAAATATAAGGGTCCGTATTTACAAACAGTTCTTAAATCTACACACATAAACGTCATCTCTGCACCTAATTGAAAAGGCTCAACTTTTGTCAGTCGCATACGTTCCCAGTGGTGCACTTGGAAAGCGTGCTACTGGCACTGCCATGTTACATCTGCCATTTCTCCCACAGTGAAGTACTACACAGCATATAGCCCTGCGTTGGAGAATGCCGACTCATAGCAAATACAGTTTTTTACACTTCATTTTTTTTCTTCATGGGGAAATCACCCCCCTCCCCTCAACCATGTAGAAAGAACCCTTTCACCCCACAAAATTTGCGATTGTTCTGTTTCTCTTCCCACCATGGCACGGAAGTTACTCCAGCCCTTTTCTGGAGTAAAACTTAAACCGTTTGCAGGATGGAAAAAGGTCGTAGAGGAGTTTGGGGATGCCAATGAACTCACAAGGTTGTAAGTGCTTACAACCTCTCAAGGCAAGCTGTGCTTTGGTACTCCTTTCCACCACCTGCACAAAGCTTTCTACTGCAAAGATGAACGTTTTGCAGCTTACAGTTAGGCAGTAGTAAAGTCATTTACACCTGCCAGGTATCCTGTACATTCCTGACGGTGTAAAGGGGCCTCTTCTTGGCCGTAAACGTAGGTTTATGAGCATGGTGCTGTGAATCGTGCCCATGAAGTGTTTATTAATTGCTGATGACAAAAGCATTCCGTAGTCCATCAAACAGGAATCTAAACACCATCTGGGAACAAATCTTAATTCTTTAATCAGTAAATTCATATATCTACAGTTGAAAGGTGACAGGTAATGTTTTGAAAGTGGCACGAGCTGCATCGCCAGCATTCCCTTGGCTGTGCTTGCTCTCCTTTGTGTGTGTGGCTCTGGGTGTGTGTGTGGCTCTGGTTGTGTGTGTGGCTCTGGGTGTGTGTGTAGCTCTGGTTGTGTGTGTGGCTCTGGGTGTGGGGGGGGGCTCTGGGTGTATGTGGGGGGCTCTGGGTGTATGTGGGGGGCTCTGTGTGTGTGGGGGGGCTCTGTGTGTGTATGGGGCTCTCCTCTGTGTGTGTGACTTTCTGTGTGTATGGCTCTGTGTCCGCGAATACTCTCTACTACTCTCTAATGCTCTCCTATTGCCATTGTAAATGACAATACCATTTATTTATGTTTAAAAAAAATGAAAAAAAAGTCATGAACAATGCCAATAGCTCTACCTTTAATAATGCCAAGACGATTGCATTGTAATGCTTATTTTAATTATTGAGGCCTCTGAGATGCGGAAAAACAGTGCATCAAGGAGGTTTGGGGGTAGTGTGGGGCTCAATGTTCTTTTTTTCACCCGTCACTGAGGAGTAGAGCTGCTTAGTGTAACTGGCCCATACGCTGTCTGCTACTCCATTCTCCTTTGACTGGCTGTGGTTGCTAAGTTGATTGATGTGCTTCCAGAACTCGGCGTGATTATCCTCTTTAAGAAGGGTGAACATTTTTAACTCTTCAGCTTCTATCTGCTTGGTTCAATGCAGCCAGACTCTTTTCGTGTGCTCCGCTTGGAGGGCTGTGAAATCTTAGCCGTGGTTTGTTGTGCTGTCACTCCGTCTTTCCTTTAGGGCCTTTCAGATACTCTGCTTGCGTGTAAACATCTGCTTGGCTTCTTTAAAATTTTGCTCCCTCTGTGTAGAGGTAGCAGGGGCACCCTTCAGCGCCAGTTGTACGTTGATTAGGAGATCGACCCAATTTTCTAGGAGGGCTCCAGGGCCCAGGACAGAGGCTAGTTGCTCTTTTGTTGTTATCCAGGCAGTCAGTTTAAAGGGGCAGTATTTGCGGACCATTTTATTCTATGGAGGACTTTATGGCATTCGACTCCTGTTGATTCTCCAATTGGTGTGAGTTGAAATGCTGCTTTAGTGGAGAGTTTGAGAATCACTCAAAGGGGTCTGTTATGACTATTGTCCCAGTCATTGCCATCGTAGTGCCAGGGATTGGTTAACAACAAACCGCTACTGAAAAATTATTGTATGTTGAGATGTTCCTAAAGGTGGTAAGGGGGAGCCATGATGGATCTTGGGTGTGTTTGATATTGTGAGTGGAATGTAAGCAGTGATTGTCCAGGAGGGATTGCAGCTGGCCGACCTCGATTGGTGGGCTATGGTATTTTAATGGCATGCCATGTGATCTGTTATCATAATCCAATTCTAGTATTTGACAAGTAGGTCTCCAATGATGTTAGCAAGGTTTCTAGGGCCTGATTTTTGGGGTGCAGTGATGGGTTGACGTAGCAATTGATTAGAAGTAGTAAAAGTGACAGATTTTTAATTTTTGGGTTGCTGATAAGTAGAGCTTGAATCTCAGATGAGGTAGTGGTAATTACTGTGGCTTCTACACTTGAGGCACGTTTGATAAATGTGAAGAGGTCCCCTGATGGTCGCCCAAAAGGTTTGTGCCTGGTAGCCGTGATCTGTAGTTCGAAATACCCAGTTAGAATTGTTGCATCCATTGCCCAAGCCTCCTGCAGACAGATGATGTTGTTGTTGTGGAGGTATTCAAGAACTGAGTTTGCCATGATGCGTTTATGGGTGCCTGCCATGTGACAGGAAGTGATGGTTAGATGTGTATTTAAGCCAGACGTCCAGGTCTGAGACCCGGAGGGGCTAGGGCTAGGCGGTTTCAAAGTGTTGTCAGAAGGCAGTAGGCCCGAGAGGGCATGGTGTCCAGCCTGGCTGTATGTGCCGAATTTCCCAGAAAGTACAGTCCTTTAATGAAAGGAGCATGTGATTCTCAGATCATCATCATATTGGAACTTGTCAGTGTGGTAAAGTCCCAAGCAAGTGCTGTCTAAGCCTTTTAGGATGGAACAGGTCCCCGGATTTCGGACGTTGATTGTTATAACATGGGGGTATTTCTCTTGAGGGGACAATGCCCCAGTCCACCAGTTGGTTAGCTTCATGTTGCATTGTTGTCTGAATGGACTGCTGGAACAGGCCCACCAGGCTTGATTTGCCGTGGGTGTACCCTGGCAGACACTGAAACTTGATCCCGGTGAAAAATATTGTGGTGGCCTTTGATGTGATATCTTGGTATGAGGGTCACTTCATAAATGCATTGTTCTGTTGTTGGGGGGCTGTTGCTCTGCAGGATAGTGGCAAGGGCATATCCCTAGGGGTCTGCTGAGCCCGAGGCTTTTAGGTAAGGTTTGTGTATTAGGATGCCGTGAGGTGCTTCAATTGGCAGGAGGCTCGAGCTTTGGGAACCCCAGTTAAATGTCTCACCATTGTTAGTGCAGGATTCTGCTGTTGGAGAAGCCTTCGTACTGGCATCCGTCTTATCCCTTCTTTTTGATGTGGACAATGCGGTCATGGTGACAGGTCTTGTCATTGCATCCACGTCATCGCTAAGGCTGATCTGTGTAACTTGGATGGAGACAACCATCTTCCCCTTGCTTAAACAAGGGACTGAAGGGGGATTGGGTCCTTGGCTTGTCCTTGATCCCGCATCTTCAATTGCTCACTCAGCTGACATTGAGTTGGTGGAGTCAGAGTTTTTGGCTACTGAGGCCGTAAGTTTATTGCCAACGGGCTTTGTGGCAAAGATTGGCTATAGCTTGGCGGGGCCAGAGGCTACTGGGGTTGTGTGGTTCCGGGTAAAAAGAGACAACGCACTATTATTAGCTTCAGCTCTTTTTTGTAGCTTTTGAAGTTGACTTTGCCTTCCTCGAGAGCGTGCCTTACAGCTGCTTGGGGCTCGATGTAAGTTCAGACCCGCCCTTTGCCGGGGAACGGCGAAGAGTCCTGGGACAGGCCTCTGTGGGTCTAGTAGAGATAGAGTTCTAGGGTGCTGTTGGGACTCGTGGTTTGATGTTGTTAGAGTACTTATTAGTGGATCAGTGGTGAGCCTAAGGGGAAGGCTAACTGAGATTACAGTGGCTGGTACCTGGCAGCTTAAAGATGAAACCTGTCTGACTGGGGAGCGCCCACTAGTGCTTCTATTTGTGTCAGCCAGGACTGTTAAAACTGCTGGTAGGGTGGCCCACTGATCAATGATGGCTGCACATGAACATGAGCACTGATTTTGCGCAATGTGAAGTGTGTTCTCGATGTGATCCATTTTGTTGTTGAAGTTCGCTGCGTGCAGGGCTATGGATTGGAGAAGTTCTATCTGAAGTTCCATTTTGGAGGATTGCCATAATAAGGCTTTGGTCATTATGTATTATGCAGCACTGGATTTTGGAGATTGAGGATATATCATTGTGTAGGAGTTAAGGATATTTAGGGAGCCGGGGTGGAGCTGGTTGGTTTTGTTGGATGTTTCTCAAAGCTGCAGAGTGAGCAGCCAGTGTTTGTTCAATTTTGGTTTCTAGGTTGCCTAGAACGGATATTGATAGGTTCTATAGTTTATGTTTGGGGGGTTTTAAGGGGGTCTGGAGCTGTGACCTGTGTCGTAGTCTGAAAAGGGAATATTTGTGGTTGTGACTACTAGTGCCTTTCCTGGGGCCCTCATTGCATTCTGAGATATTTCTGTGGTGGGTAGTTTCAGTCCCCAAGGAGGCTGGAGTCTTAAAGTCTTTAGAGACATTGTTTAACCGAGGAATGGATGGGCTGGATATGGTGGTTCCCCCCCTTTCTAGGGCAATAGTGGGATCTACGTTTCACCGCTGTAGGGCTCTGGCCCTGTGGAGTGTGCTTGCCAAAGGATTGCTGGTGAGAGGGGCTCCCTCTTTTCTGGTTGAGTCACTTGTGGGTGGTTTTGCCTGTGCTGTAGATAGAATGCCTTTAAAGGCGTGGGGAGCAAGAAGTTAGTAATAAGGCCTGCTGTTGGAACCTTGGGAGTGATCTTCGAGGGTGAGGAAGCCTGGATCTGGGCTACACTCCAGATGCTCAAGGCAGTCTTGATTAGTTCTTATCGGGGTAGGCCTATGCCTTTTTTTCTTTCAGTGGCTAAATTTGACAGAGTGACCGGGTTCCTTTTCTCATCTTGCATTTAGGGTTGAAGTTGCCTGTGCGAGTTGTGGTGGCGGGAAAGGGCTTTCTGACTAAAAGTAGGCTGTGATCTGTGGCCAATGACCTGTTGGCCCGATGGAGATCTACCCAGGAAGAGAGATGCGTTGGGTCTGTGGATCTAAATGGGGGAGGTTTGCTCATTTGGCCACTCCTCCTGGAACTAGCCTGGTCCTATCCCTCAGGCTCTAGAGTGATCAGTGTGTGGTAAGTGGCAGCCGCTTGATTTCCTTGCCCTCACTTGGGGGTAGCCTGTGAAATGACCGGCCTCTTGGGTGATCACCGGGGCTGCGGTCTACAGAGATTGCCAGCCTGTTATCAAGCTGATATCTCTTGCCTATTACCATCAGCCTGTGGGTCCCGGGGAGGTGAGGAGGCGGGAAATACTATCCTTGGAAAGCATCTTGTTATTATGGGAGGGTTGCTGCTATCGGGACAGGAGGGTGGCTTCAGTGTGGATGTGCAGGCATGGCTGCCAGGATAGCCCTCAAGCTGCACCCGATTCTAGTCGGGCCACTTCTGTGGAGCCTGGGGCACTCTCCTAGCACCACCTACACTTGCTCCTTTAGCCCTTTAGTGTGAGGTAGGGAGCGGGCAGCCAGACGGCCAGCTGCAAGAGGTTTTCTGAGGTTTCATCTGCTGCCCCGGGTCCTGGTTGTGTGCTCCACAATGCTGAGTTCCCCGCCTGCGCTGCACTTTTCTCACTGTATTCTCCGCTGCCGTTGGTTATGTTAGTGCCAGTGGACAGGTGACTCTCGCCTGTTCCAGTTGCCCGCTTGCTCTCTCTCTATTGCTCCCCACTCTGCCAGAGTTTTTTGTCGGGGTTGCTGCTACAGGCCCACTCCTGAGGTCTGCATGATGTGAGGTTACAGTACTTCCAGTGCCACTCCGGGCACTCCTGCAAGTCACACTTAGATATAATGGGGTCACCTCTGCAAGTTGCCTGGGGCTCATTCTCCACAGCAGCCGACTACAGCTGCCACACTCGCTCACCATTAGAAGAGCATTAGAAGACCTCACGGCCACCGGGAGAGCCCTCCTTTACACAGCTTTGAATCCTGGCTCGGCTGCAGTGACGTGTGATGTCAGGCATCAGGTGTCAAGCATCAAAAGTCCCAGTGTTGATCTGTGTGCCATCCTCTGGGCTCTACATGAGCCACTGTCTGTTGTCCACAAAGTACTAAATTGTCAAATCCAGCTGTTCAAATATATCAAACTGATTTTGAATAGGCTGTTTTGCACCTATAGCCTTATTGGTTGTTTTACGTCTGGAATTATAAAACACAAAACTCATATTTTTTGTGCCACCTTAATTGTTGAATTTTGCCCTTCTTGATTCCAATAATGCGTAGCTGCTCCTTTTCTTGCTGTTTTCTACACTTGGTGATATATATTGAATTGTTATCTAAATATGTGGACTTGTAGTGGTTCCCTGTCTCTTGACTTGCACTCTAAAATATGGCTTCGAAATAAACTCTATTAGTGGTAGCAGGATGTATTTACACTTTTACCAACAATTTACTGTAGTGATAGTGCTCTTCGTCTTGAAACCCTTATGATTATTTGTAGGACCTGCACATGACTAATACACTCAAGACTCAAAGTCTCAGGACCATGGGGAACAGATTTACTAACACTTTGAGGTGGATTTGTATAACAAAAGTGATGCAAACTGGCGCAACATGTAGAATTGGGATTTGCACTACTTTGCGCTACTTTGCATCTCGAGTGCGTGACATATGTGCCCATTGGTTTTGATGCAAGCCTTAAAAATGATAGAAACGGTTTTTCAACGAAAAATAATGGCTCTTCAAAGCAGGTATTAAAAAGAGGAATATTTGTATTTCTCCAAATGTTTCCAACAATACATGGGTGCTGTACTGTACAGCATACATTGAATGAGTGAAAAGTTTAACTATCGCAAAGCATAGAACTTTGCACTGGAAGGCTATATTAGCAGTACAGAACCTATGCTACATATTACACACACACCCTACAGTGCAAGGAGGTGTGCATGGTACAAGGATGTCTCGAAAAGTGCCGGTGTAGGGGAAGAGAGATACCACAACCTGTTTTAGTAGATTTGTCCTGGTTCTGCTCTCTCCCTTTTACGCAAAGCAGTGTAGGAACCTTAGTTGCGTGAATTGGTAGTAAATGTACTACAAAGGCTTGAAATACAAAGTCCAATTAATAATTCACCAGAATGTCATTAGAGAATTTAGGGGCATATGTACAAAAATATTTTGTGATTGGAAATGACTAAATTAACAGAAATGGGCTGTTTCTGACTGAAAAGATGCTTTTTCATTTGTACAGAGCGCAAATTACGATTCACAGTGGGTAATGAGACTTCAGGGGGCCCCCATGCACGGTACATGGAGGGCTCCCCTCTGGACTCAATCAGGAGCTCTCAGGCCAGGGTGCAATGCGAGACCCCTGGAGCTTTGAGGCCCCTCGTACTGCGGGGGCTACTGGTGCCTATGTCATGCCACTGGCAAATCAGTAAAATGTTACGGAATCTTAAATTTGTGTTTAGAAATTTGGTATTTGAAAGGGACGTGTTTAGGGCGTCCTGTCAAAATACAGAATTGCTTTGCCATGTATGAATATTTTGCAACCGAATTACGTTAGGAAATCATTCATTTTTTAACGACACAACAAAGGTGGTGGTAACCATTCGAAAATGTGAATGTGAATGTTGAAACAAGCATTTTTTAAGAGCAGGTAGTGGTCCAAGGGACCACTGCCTAGTCTTGAAAAATGAAACTTGAAAGTTTCATTTTATTTTTTGAAATTGCATATAATTTTCCTCTAAGGATAACTGGCTGCATTTTTTTTTAAAGACTGCTTTATTAAAAAGCAATCACAGATATGTGATGGCAGCAAATCCTAAAGGGTCGCAAATTTTGACCTATCTCATTATTATTCATGAGGTTGGTCTACTGCTTCCACATTAGGAATTGCTATTACTAACTTGCACATTTTTCGTACATTTGGAATTGCGATTTCCTAATTGCGATTTGCACAGAGTCACAATTAGGAACTCTCAATCCCTAAATTCTGTACATATGGCCCTAAGATGTGATTTGCCCACAGTAGAATTATGGAATTGTGATGGCCAGTTTTAATGTTCCTTATTACTCGTAATTTATAGTGTGCTATAATATTTAAGTGTGTTTATTTTAAGTCATTTCTTGGAGTCTTCATTATTCATCACTAAAAAATGAAAAACCTACACAAACACCATATTCCGGAGAACGATGGTACCTGTCCCACCTAACACTATTAGAATCATATAACGACTGCGTACCATTCTGAGAACCTTAAAAAAATTCATTAGTATAAACATAAGCAGCAATTTAAAAAATAGAAAAGCTGCTCTAATCTTCTGTCTGCAATTCACATTGCATGCTTGCTAAGGAATTCATTGATTTGTAATGTTTTACTCCCGGAACAGATATAAATGTTAGAGGTTTTGGCAAATGGAGTTTATGCCACTGCTGAGCTTTGCAGAAGGGATTTGTAGTTGCGCTGTTTCATCTGTATTCAACTAAATATCAACAAACTAAATCAAATGATTTTATTTCTGAAACAAATCCAACAAACCATTTTAAAACACATAACTATTGCAGAAAGTTAATATAGCAGTGTGTAAATTGAAAACATTATCCAACTGAAGTTCATAATTAAAGACTCTATATAACAGTGTGTAAACATAAACTTGCGAAATTCAGGTTGATGGAACATTTAATAGTGAACATATTTCTGAAGAAATAAATACGCAGTCGCTTCATGAGGCATTTATGAGTAAAGGAAGTAATACTACAGGAGTGCTCTTACATGACTCTTAGTACTCCAAAATGTCTTTTAATTGAGCTCTTTCTCTCTTAAATATGATGTAAATTCACCACATAACACTTGGGGGCATATTCACAAGGAGCTATCACCGAATTACCGGCACTTTTGCGCAGCCAAAGTCGTGATAAATTTACCCCACCATTCACAAGCAGGTGCTAACAGCCCACAGCACCAGTTTTCCCACGATAGCAGCCGCATAAAACATCACCACAGAGGACCCCCGGAAATATCGCTAATGAGATGAAGAGTAGGCGTTCCCGTGCCAAAACCCACGACAACACCACACCTCAACATTCACAATGACCAAACAGAAACACGAAAAAAACCACAAAACACTCAATAACCCGCTTTAGCAGCAGGAAATTTACACCTGCTCTGTCCTGGTGTAAAGTCGGACCACAGTCTGTACCACAAAAGGGAGCACAGCCCACAGCCACACCTGAAGACAAACAGATGCCATGCAGCAACTAAACATGCAGCACGGACACCCAAGAGGGCCACAACACCCACCAACACCACACCCAGGCCCACAACACCCTCCCACCCCCCCACCCCCGGGCCCACCCCCAACCCCGGAACAAGAAACTGCACACCAACACACGAATCACAAAACAAATATGTTGCCTGAGGTTGCACAAGCAGGAAAATCAACATACATGCGTCGCCAGAAAATGGAGAATCAGTCATACAGCAATGCAATCACCAACACAAAACACCATACAAACAAAAGACAAACAACCATTCGGATGAGTCCTAGTGGGTCCACACTGGACAATCCATAGGACATAGCCTGGACGACGAAATACAACAGAAGAAGGTGTGCCTTACGCCCAACAAAGGGAAGAGAGGGAGAGAGCGAGGGACATAGAAGGAGTGAGAATGCACAAGCAGTGCAAGGCCTTGCAGGGCACCTGGCACCATATGCCAACATGTTTGTGTGTATCGCCATCCGTACACCATGAGCCCAAGGCCATGTCCCAATCACAGCCACAAAGCCACATCACATTTCCAAACCGCAAGTAGTAGTCAAACAAACCTCAGAGATGAAATCTCCATTGTTCAAATGCAGAAGGCAGGGGGACATCTGCACCTCTGACCTTGGTCCTGAACATGCCTGGAACACCCTGAGAGGGATGCCATGGCAGATGTTGATGACTCCCACACCACGCATTGTGGGGACAATCCACACCCCACACTAAGAAGACTGCCTGAGGTACCCCCGCATGGGATGGCCTTGACTGTCACGGAAACAGCAACCCATTCTGCCCAACATTGCACACACAATCAAATTATTGCTCCGAGCTGTGGCATATCCTCCACACAATTGTTGCAGCACAGAAGAGTGCCGTTTCCATGAGACGCACTAAAGCAATGGCAGGCCATAGAGGGCACATGCACAACCCTGGTCACGTTGAATAGTACTGTGCACGCATGCTGCATTCACTGGGCGCAGTGCCAGTGGCAGTGCTGCGGATCAATTACCGGCTCAGCTTCAGCATTGCGCCACCTGCGTCCATCCCTGGTTCCATTGCCGAACATGCACATTTGAGTGTCCCATGGATGTCTGCCTATCCAACACAACAGTAGCTGAACTGGATTATTACTTGTGTCTACGCCCCCTGTTGGTCATGAATAGGAGTGTAACCAAGACAGCCGTGTATGTTTTGGCAGTTGTGCATGGGAGATTGCACAATTCCTTGTGTGCAGTGACCCCATAGAGGCGCTACCCTATTGGGCTGTCTTGCGGATTGGTGAAGCGGCGTGGGCTGAGCACACCTGCCTGGACCAGTTAATCGATTGGCTCACCCTGGTTTTCCTTGAACACGACAACAATGTACTATTGGAACACATTGCATATGAAGCAGCGCGGGCATTCATGGACGAGTAACTACGTTCCTGCAGTCACAACTGATTGCTACCCACAACACAGGTCCCAACAACATGTTGCATCATAGGTATGGCTCACATTTCCCAACACAACAGAGGACACGACTGCCATCATCCGAACTCTGGATGCATGTGCATGAACAACGCGTGTGTACACAGGTCCATGGTCGTAGCAACACAACTTTGTTTGGCAACGTTGCCAATTCAGACACACTACTCGGGGAACAGCTCACACACAGCATTGTGGCATGACATGTGAACCTGTTGTAGTCTTTCACCTGAGCACTGTCAGCAGAGCAGACAATAGGCGCACTCCGGTGGCAAAGCACCATGCAGATCCCATTGGCAGTGAGTCGAGCCCCCTCAAACAGGGCAATGGGCAGACGCCAAACAAAACCTGACTCATCAAGCAAAGCAAGGTGGCCTGGGAGCGTTGCCATCTGTGATGATTGTCATCCGTTGTTGCAACAACAATGTATGAACCTCAACTTGTACCCATGCTGCGTGTAAGTGTCTTAAGCATGTCCCTGTGTGCTGTGGCCATTGCCTTGTCCGTACTGACACGCACATGCCAATGAAGTCTATGTCAACCAACTGGTGTCTAACTGTGAGGTGTGTTGATTGGATTGTCCACTTGTGTGCCACAATGAGCATCTTCCCTACACAGGGAGGGACTGACTGACACATGTGCAATGGTGAGTGTCCCTTTTGCAAGTTCAACCTCTGTGAGTTAGACATGGTTTTGGGATAGATGCTGGCCGACATGTGCACATTAGTGACTACAGCAATGTGAGTATGGTGTGCAACCTCTGACCATGTGGAGCAATATCATTCATCATAACAGAATGAGTACACACAGACGTGAGTAAGTGGGCATGTGACGTGCTGTTCAGCTGTCACATGTGATGAAGGCCACCACACCTGGCCTGATACCGATTGGGTCAGTCCTACGCACAGCGCCCTATTCAACACATGGACCTGTGCCTGGTTTTGGGGATTGTGAGATTATTGTTGATGTGCAAAGGGGACACAGCAAGTACTCACCTTCACAGTCAACCAATTTGCCATTTATTTTAGGGATACGCATGCGCATAGATGTAAGTTACCATGGCGCACCTTCATGTGCAATCATTGTCCCAACATCCAGCAATATATCCATACATGAGGGAACATAGTAATGACACATCTGTGTGATTTGAATGTTTTATTCACATTCAGGTGAGTGACGGAGATGGTGCTGTACATGGCCGTCCAAGCCCACATCACATGGAAGCCCAGTGGTGGGCCAAACACAGTCCTTTGGGGATTGAGAAGTGATTAGGAAGTGGGACAGTACAGTACGCTACAAGATTGCTGTGTAAGTGGCCAGCCATGATGAAATGCCAGTCCGTGTCGGGGTCCAGGTGCATGTCGCAGAGTGTTCCAGGGGTCAGTATGAGGTGTTTCCAAGGGCATGATTCATATGTTATAACCAGGCATATAGAAGTGATGGATGCTACTGCCTCCTTCCTCACTAAGTAATTCCCATCCCCTTCTTACTCCCCTGATACAGGTTCTGTGTCCGATGTGTCCGGGGTGTGTGGCGGGGTGATGGCTGCATCACTGTGTGCCACTGACACAACAGACTGTGAAAGTGATGGTGCAGCATCACTGTGTGCCATGGACATGTCAGGGCTCGAAGCTGAGTGTGTCGATGTTCCTTCTGCAGTCACCTGGGACCGGCTCAGTGGCAGCAATGGCAAGATGAAGTACTGCAGGGCATTGAGGTTTCCAGTTACTACTCTCTGGTGTCCAGCCATGGCAGACAGACTTCCAGGGTCTCCAATGACCTCCGCATCTGTGCCAACTCTGTACTCTGGTCGCTGGTGCCTGTCAGACCACACAGTTCTTGTATTAGATTAATTGCCCCAGCAAGGTCAGCCAAGGTCCGTGGTGGAGCATGATGCGTAAAGGGGGTGTCTGATAGGGACTGTACGTGGTCCCTGATGGGACTCAGACACCCATGTATGGGATCGAGTTTGGCTGCCACGAGTTCGGAACCCACCCGCAGCTGGTCAGCCAACTCCACCTGACAACACCACATACGTTGTTGGAACTCTATGAATTGGCCGGGGATGCTGGGAGACAGCTGTGGTGATGTGTGTTTCCTGCTGTGTGGTCTGTGCAGATGGTGAGGTCACCTTGGGGCTGTTGGCCTGCCCTGCTTCTGGGGATGGGGTGCGGAGGCTATCTACAATCCATTGGAGGGTGTCGGTGCAGATGACCAGGGGGTCCTCTTCACCGTCACTGAAGATATGTCTGGTGTGCTCTGCTGGAGGTGTTGTTTGTCCCTCTGCAGTGTGAAAGGGGAGATGCAGATTAACAGAGTTGCACATGTATGCTGGAAATTTGCAGATGTTTAAGTTCAGACTGCATGCCAATGTACATTGCGACTGTTTTGGTGTAGCTGGCTATTTGATGGCTGTCAGTGTGTTTTTTGACTACATTACGGATATGTGGTAGTACTCATGCATTTTCATCACACAGTGTCAGGCTATGCCTGATATGAGTAGACAGTGACTACGCACGTGCTAGACCTGTTGTGAGTCATGTCCTATGGTGCTGGTGTTGCTCTTTGTACCTCATTGCCTTCATTGCTGATGTTCTGAGATTGCTATGTATGTGCTGCATTGTGGGGGAGTTGCCCCTGCAGCTCTGACTTCGTGTAGCCTTCTCCCTTTGAGGTGGAGTGCCTTTGAATTGTGTGCTTTTCAGGGCCTGTTTTGTTTTTGACTTGGGTCATATGTGCTCTCAGACAGATTTTGTGACCTGGTGCATTCTTCGTCTGCTGCATGTATTGTACAACATGGGTTGTGTGTGAACGTGGATATGTCGGAGTGTGACCTGCTCCTTTACGGATGTGATCCGCACTGGGCTACCTCTGAGGAAATATAAATTTTATGGTCAAGAAATGTTCCCTAACGTGTACCCCACCGTCTCCATGTACGAGCTTAAAGTGCATGTAACTTCCCTTCTGTGTCAGCTATGAAGACGCAAATACATTTGCGTTCAACGTTAACATGTCCTCTTTCAAATCCACCCTGAATGGGTCGGATATTCCGTTCCTAAGTATGCCTTGCCACCGTCTTTGTATGGTGCACTTTCACGTATTTCTGGCTCTGTGCGAGCTAGGCCCTGTTTTCTGTCATCGAGCCTCTTTTCAAAGTCATCTCTGCCTCCTGAAACTGCAACGTGGGATGCCCCCCCTTGAACTCTGTCCTACTCCCTGCGAGGCGAGCGGAGCCTGGCTCGGCCTGCTTGCCTGCCAAAGACAGTATTTTACCTTCACGTTATCAGCATAGCCAAGCTCAGCTTCCCGAAACCACATTCCAGTCCAGCAGAATAGATAAACAACCCCTTAGCTGCAGAGTAAAGGGCCCGGCCTTTCTGTCTCCATGCAAGTAATTCATAGCTCCCGTTACCATGGTAGACCCATGGCCCCCTCGCTTTACACTCAGACACGTAGGCACATATGCACGCATTCATAGTCAGTATAGGATAGCCTCTGCCCAAGAGACCTTTCCTTCTAGATAATATGGTTCCAAAACATCAGATATCAGATATGATATAGGAACGAGTTGATCTGACATGCCAGACTTCTGTCTCTTTCCTCTAGTGTAAATGTCAAGTCCCCTGCACCCTCCAGCTTCACGTCAATCCCACGTCATGCAGCTGCGCGCGCATCCAGACATCAGATTTCCGCTGACATTGCAAGATTTCTGCTACGTACCCACCCACTTGTGACACTTTTTTGTGACGTCTCTAGCACACACCCCTGTGTTCACGCCTAGTTCACGCCTCCTGATTACGTATTGCTAACACGTGTGTGCTCTTATCTTGTTTCTCTCAGCTGTTACGCCTTCTGTATTGATTTCCATTATGTGCATTAAGTATAAAAGTTATGCATTGTCAATAAAGTACGCTCTATCCCTTCCTGAACCCCAGTGGTGTCAGGAATCCGATATCCGGTTCAAGAACCATTCCTTTTTAAGGAATAAAACCCCTAAGAACTCTAACACCACGGACTCTGCGTCTTTCTTTCCGATTGAGTTATTTTTTAAGTACTTACCTGCATAGAAATTAGGACGGTAATTAAATATTTACCACAATAATCTGGCGCCCGAACAGGGACCCCTCCCCCACCCCACGCGCCGGTTGGTGCGTTGCAACCTTTGCCCCCTGCCATAGTCAAGACGGACAACTACGCGTACCCGCAGGATTTCCTGTATCTCCCTCAGACCTACGGAGGTGACGGAGACTGCGATCAGCACCCAGACGAGGTGGTGAGGAGTGCGGAGGATCCCGACCAGAGCCTAGCCGAAAGAAGCAAGGTCCGAGGTGTCAAGAGGCCCACCAGTTCCGAAGTATTCACGTATCGAGTCGAGTCGAGTCCAGTCCGGTCCAGTCCAGTCGAGTTTTTCCGAGGCCTTCTGTTTCCGTACTTCCCGGTGAGTACCGTTGCTGGGGACGCATCTAGACGGGTGCATTATTATGTATCCGGTAAAGACGGGTTTGGGTACACAAACACGGTCTGCGCTGTTTTAGACAGTGTATCTGTACTGTTTAGCAGTACATCAGGTATTCAAGTTCTTGCACTGTTCTTGACAGTGTATCTGTACTGTTTAGCAGTACATCTAGTATCAAGGGTAGTCCATATGTGTTCAAAATGTTTCATGTGATTAATGTCGTGGTATGAGTGACTGTTTGATGTACATTACTGTGTTTTTGTATAACTAGCTGTGTTCAGAGTAAGTAACAAGTATCGAGTGTCCAGTATCAAGTAACAAGATGCCATTTTTCAACAAATTAAGACAGATAGGAACTAGGAAAGGGATATTAGAGGAAGAAATTCCTGTCCCCCCTAGGGACACTCCTGGAAATTTTATGTACCATAAGCATGGCCTAGATGCCATATTGTATCTAGATTTATGGGCCGATTATACCAAGCACCTAGAAGAGAGACACAGGTGGCCTGCTACAGGAACATGGGATGCCGAGTGCATCATGAGAGTAGAGGAAGCGCTATGGAAAAAGAAAGCCAGACAATCCCAGAAAGATGCCATAGAATTGTGGCGTAAAGAATCGCATAAACGTACAGAAAAAGCACTCCGAAAAGCAGAAAAACATAGAGAAGAGTCAGATGAGGTCCGAGAAAACGAATTAGTTATTGAAGGTATCCGAGTAAAAGCGGAACAAGTAGACCGCATGCGAAACACTCTTACAAACGGCATGTATTTAGTGGCCGAGGGTTTGCCTAAGGCCACTCCAGAAATACCGAAAGATCTGCCGCCACCATTGGTTCCAACTAAAGTAAGTCACAGGACCACCAAAGACATATTCCTTACTTCCTATCTAGACGACGTAGCTCCCGCTTACACCAATTCACGTACCAACGTACCGCCTACTGACGGTGACGGAGGTGGCAACCCACTCCCAGACAATGCCCAGCCCGTACCGCAACAGAGTTCACCCGTTCAACATCCTGTTCCACCTGTTCCTCCACCACTTCCTACACCTAAGATTAATACACTGAATCCGTTCGGGCCTGATCCTGGTAAAAGACAAGTTCAGTTACACACACAGACTCCACAGACAAGTCATGCTCAAGCCTCCGCCTCAGGAGGTGCGACAGGAGGTTACCAGACCCCGCCACAAACACACAGATTAAATCTTAGGGACATATTAAAGCAACGTACACCCCGAACACCAAGTTACGACATGCTTAAGGAACCCCTTCTAATTTGCAGATACGATCCAGTACCCGGTAAAGACGATAGAATGTTGTTAGCATCTCTACGCTTACGAAAAGTTACCGATTACTTAGTGTTATTCCCCGGAATGACTGAACACCTAGATAGAATATATCATTTTATCCAGACTGGGGAAGATCCTGAAAGTATTAAAGAGGCCCTGGCTCACCAGAAAGCTGACACTCAAGGTTGTATATTACGTTTCTTCATAAATTGTTTAATAAGAGAACGAGACAGGCCTGGAGTAGACAAGGACGAGATGGATGCACTAAACAAGTGGGGTCAGAATATAGCCGATGGAAACCATGATAAACAGAGTTCTATAGCAAATATGTACAAAAGAATCAGAACAGCAGTAATAGAAATACACGAAAAGGAACAAGAAAAGGAAAGAGATAGCGACAGGAATAACTCCTCCTCCGAGGACGAACCAGAGGAACAAGAAGCGGCTAAAGAATTGATAGCGTATGTAGGAAAGGGAAATTACCTAAAGAAAGGCATTCGTCCAGAAAGCAAGAGAGCTTTTCTCTCTGGCATCTCAAAAACGAGTTCTCCTGAATATCTGTTCCAGGTTACCGATAAAATTCTTCAAGAACGAATGGGATACCATGTACTCAATTCTATGGATGAACAAGAACTAGCCCGGTCAGCCGTACTATGGGCTGACAATTCTAGCACATATAATGATGATACAGTAGCACAGACATTTTTGAACCTTTCCCCAGACGAGCAGAAATTAGCTGGTATGTATATGATTCAACATCTCATCACGTTATACAGACATCAACATTCTGATCCAGGTCCCTTACCTGATACATTAGAAGCACTACTTATGAATAGATGGAGAGGCCTAAGTACCAGGTTAATTCAAATAATTCTAGAACAACGGCACAGATATAACGCTTTCTTAGGCCCACAATATGTTCCAGCTCCGCCCCCAGAAAGAAAAATGTTTCATTTTGACATGCAGAATCCTTTACGAGAAGTACACCCAGTTATGAATAATGATAATACCCTACGACGTGTGTTTGTGTACACACCTTTAACAAAGTTGGAATTGTTAGAAATGAAGAAACTAGTACCCTGTCACGATAAAGACCCTGCAGGTTTTCACCGAGAACTTAAGGACATGTTACTCATGGGAGATTACACGTATACGGATATTATGAAATTGTTAAAAGTACTGCTGCCCACGGGCATTTACGAGAAACTCAAGGAAAAAGAATGGGAGGTGGGAGATAAAAAGATTATTTGGACTGAAATAGAAGACGAGGAAAAAGGTCGTACTCCAGGGCTAGGCCTTGGGGACAAAGCTAAAGCATTACCAGGTTTAATAGTACAGGTTTTGCCAAGATTACTGACAACTAAAAAGGAAGACTGGGACGCGATCTCAGCCTGTAAACAGAAACACGATGAAGATACTAGTGACTTCTATTCAAGATTCGAGAAATGTTTCATTATAAATAGTGGCCTGAAACCAGGTAGCGAGTCATACCCGCACCTTTTTGTAACGAAACTAGTCGAGAATTCCCTGACACAAGTTAAGAACCGTGTATATAAAGTCGAAAGTACATGGCAAGCAAATACGCCATCCCAGATGTTACAAATGTTACAATATCACCAGAACAGAATTAGAGAAGAACAGGATCACGAACAGAGACGTATGAAAGACACGAAAATGAAAATGTTAGTGGCCCAGTCGGTTCCAGCCGACGGTCAGAAAAAGGGTGTGACCCAGACAAGTAATTCAGCAGCTCCTGTTAAAGGGACATGCAACTATTGCAAACAACCAGGTCACTACGTAAACGAATGTCCAGTCCTGAAACACAATATATCAACAGGTAAAACTAAAGAAAGACCACGTCAGCCTAGACAAGATCAAGTCCAGCAACAGACTTCACAGAATATACAGCCTATGCATGCTCCACCACATACAGTACAGACCGTAGCGGTATCACAGCCACAGCCCATTGCCGCGACGCAGCAAGTTTCACAACAGATGTACCAGTATGCCCAATCTGATTATCCCGATTATCAGCGATACACATGAAACAGCCTAGAGAGGGAGGTTGGCTTGCCTCTTATTGAGATTCCTGTAGATCAAGAGGGTCCTTATGTACATAGTCAAGTATTGGGAAAAGACAGAAAGTTTTTAATTGACACAGGGGCAAGCCGCACAACGATCAGTCATGATGAAGTTCCAGGGGCACCCCTCTCAGGCTCACAGAATGTTTCCATTGGTTTTTCAGGACAGCCTATTGTGAATGAAGTATCAGAACCCGTTTCCCTAGCAGTAGGTCCATTATCACGTGTTACAGACCTGTTACTCACGAAGTCATGTCCAGAAAACTTGCTAGGTATCAAGACACTGAAGGCTCTAGGAGCAGTGATATGTTGTTCTCCGGAGGGAGTTAGACTTTTTCTACGTGACTTTAAGGGTCACTATGTATTACGAGAGTTTGATGTCAGATTGAAAAATGTACCGAAACACCTGTGGGCACAAGGCCCAACCGATTTAGGTTGTATGCACATTACACCATACCGTGTTACACTCAAACCAGGAGTTGTTTTACCCCGAATCAGACAATACAAGTTACCGCCCGATGCTGTAGTGGCTTTACTGGAAATCATTGAAGAGCTCATTGTCCAAGGAGTGGTCGTAGAAACCGACTCCAATATCTGTAATTCCCCTATCATTCCGATTCTTAAACATACTGATCCCAATGCACCGCCAGTATATCGGCTGGTGATTGATTTACGAGAACTGAATAAATGCATTGTACCACAGTATCCTGTGGTTCCCGACATCTCATCATTACTGACTGCTATTGATTCAGAAGCGACGTTCTTTACTGTAATTGACCTCAAGAACGCCTTCTTCAGTGTACCCATTGATCCAGAGAGCCAATATCTCTTCGGATTCAGTTTAAATGGCCGAAGCTTCAAATTTTCACGCGCACCTCAAGGATTCACAGAAAGCCCCAGCATCTATAGCCAAGCACTGAAAAGACAACTTGACTGCATCCAAATGCCAGTTAACACTGCCTTACTCCAGTACGTCGATGATCTGCTGATCACCGCACGAAGTGAACCCGAATGTGAACAAGCATCACTGACAGTTTTACATTTTCTGGCCGACAAGGGACACAAGGTGTCTCCTTCGAAGCTGCAATTCTGTGTTCAGCAAGTGGTGTACCTTGGGCACTTGCTGTCCAAGTGGGGAAGACAGCTCACACCTGATCGAGTTCAGTTAATTGCACAGTTACCACAACCCAAGACACAAAAGGAAGTGCGGGCCTTTATAGGCCTCACCTCATACTGCAGACAATGGATTCCTCAGTATGCATTTCTAGCTAAACCACTGATACAGTTGACAACACAGGAGGCAGCGACTTCGACTGCCCTCCCTTGGACTCAGGAACATACACAGGCTTTTGAGGAATTAAAGAAAGCTTTATGCCAAGCACCAGTTCTAGCGACACCATGTTACAGCAAACCTTTTACACTTTTTGTTACAGAACGTGATGGTACAGCGTTGTCTGTCCTCACACAAGATCAAGCAGGTTCGCATAAGCCTTGCGCTTATTTTTCAAGTACATTAGATCCAGTGGCCCAGGCTCTGCCTGCGTGCTTAAAATCAGTTGCAGCGACAGCCCTAGCAATCAGACAAAGCGACTCAATAGTATTAGGACATCCACTGACAGTACAAGTTCCACATTCTGTAGAAGTCCTTCTAAACCGAACACAGACTCAACACCTGACTATAGCACGACTGACAGGTTATGAATTGACACTATTCCAGCCACACATAGAAATCAGACGCTGTAACATTCTAAATCCTGCCACATTGTTACCCTCGGTTATGACAGATTCAGCCCCGCATGATTGTATAGAGATCATTAATGCAGTAACAAAGCCCCGACGAGACTTAACAGATGTTGCACTGACCAATCCAGACCTGACACTTTATGTGGACGGTTCATGTATGAGAACAAGCACAGGAGAATTAGTGGCCGCATATGCAGTGACCACCGAAACTGAAGTCAAAGAAACACACCGTATTGATACACTGTCTGCTCAAGCAGCAGAGCTTATCGCTCTGACCCGAGCCTGTATACTAGCCAAGAACAGAAATGTTAACATATACACAGATTCACGTTATGCTTTCGGAGTCGTACACGACTTCGGAGTGTTATGGCAAGAACGAGGTTTCTTGACCTCTCACGGTGCCAAGATCCAACACGGTCCCCTCATTCAAGCACTGTTAGAAGCAATACATCTGCCTTCAGGCATATCCATTATGAAGTGTAAAGCACATACTAAGGTTACAGACTCTATCTCCCAGGGTAACGACCTGGCAGACCAAACAGCAAAACATACCGCATTGACTCACACCCAGACAACTGATGTGACAAAGACAATAGTACCGACACATTGTATGACAGTTAGGGATCCCACATTAGATGTAATCGATATTCAGACACATGCTACTCCAGATGAAATCAAGAAATGGACTGAACTAGGAGGGATCCAGACAGATCAGGGATGGGTGACCAAGGGGAAAGCCACATGGTTTCTCCCCGACTCTATGGTTCAAGTCATAATAAATACAGCACATAGCCCAGCCCACCTGGGAGAAAAAGCTATGTTAGACAGTTTACAGAATCTCTGGTTTAACAAACATTTACGAGCAGCAGCAAAACAGAAAGTGCGTACTTGCATGATCTGTTGTCAGTTCAATCCAGGTAAAAGCGTCCCTGTAGAGCAAGGTGGATTTCATCCTCCCGATCACCCTTTTGAAGTCCTCCAGATGGATTATATCCAGATGGAACGTTGTCGAGAATTCAAATACGTCCTCGTAGTTGTTTGTGCACTTTCCCGTTGGACCGAAGCATATCCAGTCCCAGATTACACTGCCCCGACCACTGCCAAGCAGCTGGTTCGAGAATTCTTCCCACGGTACGGCTTGCCTCGTATCGTGTACTCAGATAACGGACAGCCATTCTCATCCGAGCTCATGAAGCAGGTTTCACTCCTGCTAGGATATCAGTGGAAATTCCATTGCGTCCGACATCCCGAGGCAGCTGGCCTTGTAGAGAGGCACAACCAGACACTGAAAACCCGTCTTGCTAAAATATGTAAAGAGAAAGGGGTCGACTGGATAGTCGCCCTGCCAGTTGCACTATTCTATATGAGAATGGTTCCACATTCGAGATCAGGGCTATCCCCGTATGAAGTGGTCTTTGGTCGGCCACCAAATATGTGGGGGACGCCCATGCCTAAGAAAATAACCGATGTTGACTGTAATATGCTGACAGATTACCTTGCCTCCTTGATGTCTGCACTCCAATCATGTCGTTCACAGGTTGCCGCAGCCTTTCCCGACAACACTGATGTGAAGCCACACGATGTCCGTCCCGGAGATACTGTCCTGATACGCAATTTCGACAGGAGGAGTCCGCTGGAGCCCCGTTGGCAGGAGCCGAAGCTCGTCCTTCTGACCACGAGGACTGCAATCAAGGTTGAGGGCCGCAAGGGGTGGATCCATACGAGTCATATTAAAAAATGTAATGAACTATTGCCAGAGACTGACTCTTCCACCCCCTCAAAGGACTGCCCAGATTCTAGTGACTCTAAGCTTCCCATGGTAGAGAAAACTCGGCAAGAAGAGTATAAATTAAAATTGCGGTCTAGCAAGTCAGACAGTTTAATTGTTTAAGTCCTCCCCTAGGTGAATCGGTTAAATAGTTTCTGACATGTATCCCCTAGACCCCAATAGAGAGAGAGATAGAGAGAAACAGATCAAGAAGCAATGATATTGCAAATCTCTCAAAAGTTACTGTATTGTTACCTTATGGATTATGTTTTCGTTAAGTCTTACGATTATTGTCACAAGTATAATTTTGCATATCTATTTTCCTATTGCTACACGTGCACATTCTTCTTCTAATAACACTGCCGAGCATTCTTTTAGTGAGTTACCCCCTCACGAGTTGTCTTACCGACTTGCGCTGCGCAACAATACATTCATTAGTATGTTACATCACTCTCATCAGACCAGCAACGCTACCAATTGTTGGATATGTGGCCGACTCCCTCCCTACCAGAAATACAGGGAAATTCTGCCCCTCTTCCCGTACCCGTTCACACACAATGGTTCATGTGGCGCCTGGTTTAGTTTGATTAATTCCTTAGATTCAAATTCTGTAGTTTACCAGGGTAACTGGGTATGGGGAAACCTGAATACAGTTTTGCATAGAGTGTGTTATCCTGACAAAGAGGGACTCCCCAAAAGGACAGGGACTGATTTAGAAAATGAAGTATATGGACTAGGAAAGTTTACACTTAATCTCATGATTCTAAATGTTGAATCCGAAACCGAGCCAGACTTGCCCACGATGTCAGTACTACCAGTCAAAGGTGAATTATGTGTCAGAAAGAATGGTTCCATACACCTGGGTCATAGTAAATGTACTACTGTGGTCGAATTTAGTGATAAGGGCAAGTCCACGTTCAAAGCTACACGTCATTCCTATTTCATTTGTGGTCAGACAGCATATATACGTTTGCCTCTAGATTGGGATGGGACCTGTTACATTGGATTCTTACTGCCACCTGTTTTCCTAGCTCCACCTGATTATCATAGAAATTCCCGTCTAGTTCATAGACCCAAAAGAGATCTCCCGATTGTCGACTATACTGAGACAGCATGGGAACAGGACACAGATTTCAATAAAGGTTTCTTTCCCTATTTAGGAGCTATCTTTAATAGTAAGTCTATCCGTCACTTGACCAGAACTCTTGAAGCAGTAGTAAAAGAGACTACTTCCGCCTCAGGTAACTTGACTGAGGAACAGTCTGCTATGAGACTTGTCGTTCTTCAAAATCGTCTTGTTATTGACGTCATACTAGCCGATCGAGGAGGAGCCTGTAAGGTCCTCGGGTCAGCTTGCTGTGTTTTCATTCCAGATAATGCTCCGTCCGTATATAAGGCTATTACACGTCTCCATAAGATAGCTAGTCAGATACATCAGAATCCAGGCACTTGGACTTGGTCCGGTTGGCTCTGGACTACTATTTCAGCTTGGGGATGGAAAATACTGTCACTCCTTGGAACAATACTACTTATAGTATTCAGTTGCTGTCTATGTTTACAATGTGGGCCAGCGATTTGCGGCTTGTGCGCCACATCCTGCATTCCCCATTCAAGTCAACGTTCTAAATCCCATATGAAAAAGGATGAGCAGATGATGCTAACTACACAAATAAATGGATTAATGAAGATTGATATATCATGAAGGGTCCGTAGGGAACAAGGAGGGAATGAGGAAATATAAATTTTATGGTCAAGAAATGTTCCCTAACGTGTACCCCACCGTCTCCATGTACGAGCTTAAAGTGCATGTAACTTCCCTTCTGTGTCAGCTATGAAGACGCAAATACATTTGCGTTCAACGTTAACATGTCCTCTTTCAGATCCACCCTGAATGGGTCGGATATTCCGTTCCTAAGTATGCCTTGCCACCGTCTTTGTATGTTGCACTTTCACGTATTTCTGGCTCTGTGCGAGCTAGGCCCTGTTTTCTGTCATCGAGCCTCTTTTCAAAGTCATCTCTGCCTCCTGAAACTGCAACGTGGGATGCCCCCCCGTGAACTCTGTCCTACTCCCTGCGAGGCGAGCGGAGCCTGGCTCGGCCTGCTTGCCTGCCAAAGACAGTATTTTACCTTCACGTTATCAGCATAGCCAAGCTCAGCTTCCCGAAACCACATTCCAGTCCAGCAGAATAGATAAACAACCCCTTAGCTGCAGAGTAAAGGGCCCGGCCTTTCTGTCTCCATGCAAGTAATTCATAGCTCCCGTTACCATGGTAGGCCCATGGCCCCCTCGCTTTACACTCAGACACGTAGGCACATATGCACGCATTCATAGTCAGTATAGGATAGCCTCTGCCCAAGAGACCTTTCCTTCTAGATAATATGGTTCCAAAACATCAGATATCAGATATGATATAGGAACGAGTTGATCTGACATGCCAGACTTCTGTCTCTTTCCTCTAGTGTAAATGTCAAGTCCCCTGCACCCTCCAGCTTCACGTCAATCCCACGTCATGCCGCTGCGCGCGCATCCAGACATCAGATTTCCGCTGACATTGCAAGATTTCTGCTACGTACCCACCCACTTGTGACACTTTTTTGTGACGTCTCTAGCACACACCCCTGTGTTCACGCCTAGTTCACGCCTCCTGATTACGTATTGCTAACACGTGTGTGCTCTTATCTTGTTTCTCTCAGCTGTTACGCCTTCTGTATTGATTTCCATTATGTGCATTAAGTATAAAAGTTATGCATTGTCAATAAAGTACGCTCTATCCCTTCCTGAACCCCAGTGGTGTCAGGAATCCGATATCCGGTTCAAGAACCATTCCTTTTTAAGGAATAAAACCCCTAAGAACTCTAACACCACGGACTCTGCGTCTTTCTTTCCGATTGAGTTATTTTTTAAGTACTTACCTGCATAGAAATTAGGACGGTAATTACATATTTACCACACCTCCATGTCGATTCGTGGCCCATCTCATGTTTTTGGGCTCCTGCAATGCTATGGGGCATGCAGCGTTACTTGCATAGTCTGTGTGGGTCACAGAGCAGCTGCTTTGCTGGGTTTATCACATGTGCATGGGTCTGTTGTGTTATTGGTGATCTGGAGGGGACCCCTTTGTGCACATTGTGGATGGGGGTCAACTTGGCGTTTCTATGTGTGCTGCGATGTGCCACGGCTCTCAGTTACATGATCCAGGGTCATTGTGGGTGTGCAGTGTGCTACACATAATTGTGCATGTGTGCCATTGTGCCCATCTCCCCCAGCCCTCCGTCCCTGGTCGTTACTCACCATGTTGCTGTTGGGTCAGGTCGTAACGTGCTGTGCACTAGGTGCTGTATCCAGGCCCCCAATTCCTGCCACCGTCTCCACATTGCTGAAAGTGGCCACTATTTACTCCAGCTCATCAGTCAACTCCTGTGTCGCAGGACTCCCACCTCCAGTTGCCCTTGCTACCTTCCTGTTGGCAGAGAGTTTCTCCTTGGTTTGACTGTGCACTTCATGCCAGCGCCTCTTGACCTTCTCCAGTGACCTCCTCGCAACTCAGACTTCATTGACGTTATTGATGATGGCCTGCCATATTTTCGTTTGGGTTTCCTGTGCCGCAGTGGAGGTGGTGGACAGTTTTTGGTAGTGTCCTATGACCTCCATGACGATGGTCCAGTCTTCTTGTGGACTGAACCCAGTCTTCCTCCTTCTCTTGTCCTTGCCCTTCCCTGAACATGGGGTCAAATGGTTCCATGCTGGTCCTCTGTGGGGCTTGTGGGGTTCGACTTGTCCTCTACACTCGGTCCGGGTGCGGCCATGGTGCTACACAGTTTGAAATGTTCCTTTTTTTTTCTTTTAAAGTGCATTTTCCTGCCAGACGCATGGGGTTTGCAGGCCTGTGGCTGGTTGTCTCAGATTTTTGTACCACGATTGGCCTCATCGCATGTTTTTTTGCTTTCGCGTTTTGCATTTTTGCAGCATGGTGTTGATTTTCTTGCTGATTTTTGACGCGTTCTCTGATGACTATCGCATTCTTCCACATTGTTGTGAATGCCTCGTTGACACAGGGTTATTTTCCCGCGATGGACTGCGATGTTTAAAGTTTTGTTACGCTATTCTTGCATTAGCTATCACACATTCTTGTGAATATACCCTAAGTCTACAAAATAAAAAGATTTGCCAAATGACATAACCTTCAATGAAAGGCCTTTGAATAATATGCCTACTTATGTTCCTTGGAGCCACATGAAAATTGCTTTAATAAGATAAGAAGTGACATGTTTGTGATTTGAATTGTGAATAGTGATCAATAATGCAACCAAACAGTCTGCACTCATTTTATTTGTGTTTTTAAAAGATATATTTGTTCATTGCCAGTCACTCCATCACAGGAACTGTTATTGCACAATTGTGGGAGTTTGTTCTGTGCCACCTTAATGGCTAGAAGCTCCCTTAATCAGAAACAGAGCTATTGCTTTAAACTGCTGAGGCTAGTTATTATGACTTAGAAGACTTCCAGAACAAAGAAGGTTCTGACCATATCAACAGGAAATGTGTGGTGGAACTCTAGCTCACTAGAGCTATGTGAAAGCCCTGAAGAAGAAGTACAGGGGACCCAATTCCTTTTTTCAAGAGGTAATCAAGAAACTGTGACTATTAAAGCTTGCCCAAAAGAATGGTTGTTCAATGAAAGAGATTTGGTAAAGCTTCTAGAACATATACAGCATTGGTGCCAAGGGTACCCACCAGAAATTCATAAGGGGAGAACATTTTTGACCGTTTCCATAGAGACAGGGGTTCTCTCATTTAGCAGTTAAGTCTTTGCTATATACAGCTGGCAGTTTTCTGTCCTGAATACCATCAAAGAACACTACTCTTAAAATTGGCACAAAAATTAAACATAGGTCTGCAAAAATTCAATGGCAATCACAACTAACACTCAGAACTTAGCATTAATGGAAGATTCATACATTCAAAATAGCTTTATTTGATTATTAAAAACAACAATAAAAGCATCAAGTACAAAAATAAAAACAACGTTAGAGTTCTACATCATTGTTATGTTGCTTTACTTTAGTATGTCTTTAAGACTTGTGCTGTTATTCTTGTTAGAATGCACATGATGCTAGTTTAGAATGGTTGTCAGTGCATCATTCGTATGTGAGGGTCAGTTAGACTGGAGTAGTCCTTGGATTCAGCTGCTCCCTGGCATTCACCTGTATTTGGTATTTGTACTTGCTTCAAATAAAGCTATTCTCTTAACTATGGACTACGGAGCATCATTACAATTGGCGACAATGGAAACCGGATTCGGACCCATATAGTTTTGGTCAAGCGTTTATTTTTATTGTTTTTCGTGATTTTTGTTGAAATAATTTTGTGATTATTGTGCTGTGCGGTGGAAAGAAGGAGAAGTGTTATCTGAACATCAGCACCTCAGTACGAAGGTCAACTGGGACTCGCTCGTTCAAGATTGACATACCTCTCGGTAAGGTAACTGTATTGCTGGCACTGTGTGTCCGTTGGGTCTTCGGTCGGCTGCATCTTTCGAGCAGTGGTGGAGATTCGGCACGGGCTGTGCGCAAGCAGTTGCGCGAGGAACGGAAGTCTCCTTCAGAACACCGGAAATCTCTGATCCAGTGATTATTGGACGTAGTTACGCAAGGTCACGCAACGTGACCTTACGCGGCGGCCATTTTGAATCTACTTCAAGGAATTTCACCGGAGCAATGCGTACTTGAGGAGAAGCTTTTCGGAAACATTAAGTATTATTTTAATTTTACGTTTAAAAAAAAAGTGGATTTGGTTCATCGTTAGATAAGAGAAACGGAGAATATTTTTATGGAGTTTAAGGAATATGAATCATTTTGTTTGGTTTGAAATAATACAGGTGAGATGGTCGGGGAGGAGTAATTAATATACCATCATAAGCTTTTGGAAAACGGAATAATATTTACATATTGGACATAGAAAATAATATTATGCACAAGGGAGAAACAAGTGGAAATACGAGAGGAGAGATGGCACAACAAAATTTTACAATAAATGCTCCAGGACCATTTTGGGCTACAGGTACCAAGCCAGGTATTAAATGGATTGAATGGAAAGAATACTTCGTAAACTATATAGAAGCGATTGAGGAAGGAAAAAAGATGAAACCAGAACAAAAGAAAATAATTTTATTACATTCATTATGCCCAATTGGTTTAAAAACTCATTCACGTATGAGCAAAATCGAGGATTCAAATTTGGATATTTTTGAGAATTGCATTAAGGATATGGACAGATATTTTGGGCCCAAAGTGTGTATTGGTGTGACAAGACATAAATTCTTCCAAAGGAAGCAGACAAAGCAAGAAACAGTAGATGATTGGGTGGACGACTTGAAGAAGTTATCTATTGACTGCAATTTCAGGGATTTGCACGATGAATTGATAAGAGACCAATTGGTTATGCATAATAATAATTCTACCTTACAGGATGGTCTGTGGGTAAATGGTGATGCGCCATTAGATTATGTGTTAGCAATTATGAAGAAGGCAGAGATGTCAGGTAGATGTTCCTCAGTGGTAAAAGAAACAGAGCTAGATAAAAGCATAGGGGCAGTTTGTAAGATACAAACCACAAGTAAGTCGCAGACCAGATTTCAGAAAAATTCACAGGGGAAATGGATGGGTCAGCCTACAAGATACCAAAATAATGATACAAAAAAGGAGGAAAGAAGATGCTATCACTGTGATAGTAAAGAGCACATGGTTTTCAGTAGGAATTGTCCTGCCTTGAGAAAGAAATGTGCGATATGTGGGATGATAGGACACTTTAGTAAGATGTGTCGCAAAAGAAGAAATGTAAAGTATATTTGGGATGAGGAGGAAGATGAACAGGATGAAGAAGGAATCAAATGTGTTAAGAATGTGAGAGGCAATTACGTAATTAATATATCTGAAGAGTCATTACGGGGCAAACCCTTATGTAATATTTACTTGGGTGGTGTTGTAGTGGAAGTGTATGCAGACTCAGGATCTCCCTACACTATAGTCAATGAGGAGGTTTGGAAGAAGAGTTTTGTAGGAAAAATTGGAAATCAATTGAATACATCTGATGTTAACCCTGTTGGTTATACAGGTGAAAGAATTGAGATGCTGGGTTATAGGTGGCTTACCTTCTTATTCAAAGGAAGAAGTACAAGAGGTAAATTATATGTGTCTAAGGTGGGACCATCGGTATTGGGGTGGTTTGATCAGAAAAATTTAAACATCATCTTAGACCCTAATAGCAAGGAAAAAGTGTTGGTTATGGATGATCAGAGTAAGTTGAGGGATGTTTTGTACAAAGAGTTTCCAGGAGTGTTTGGTGTAGTTTTAGGGAAATTGCAAGGTTTCGAACATAAAATACAACTTAAAGCTAGTGCAGAACCTAAAGTACACAAAGTAAGACCCATTCCTCTGTTAATTAGGGAAGAAGTGAAAAAGTTATTGCGGGGACTACTAGAGAAGGGGATCATAGAAGAAGTAGAGACTTCAGAATGGATTAGTCCTATTGTTGTTGCACGGAAACCAAATGGCAAGATCCGTCTATGCATAGACTTACGCCATTTAAATAATATTATAATTGTGGAAACATTTCCGTTACCTAGGATAAATGAGATGGTGTCTTCGTTAAAGGGTGCTACATGGTTCTCAACTATAGACCTTTCTGCTGCATTCCACCAGGTAGAGTTAGAACCAGAGTCTAGGGGGCTCATGCATCAAACTCCCGTTTTGCGTTTCCAAATTTGCGAATTTTACCGAATCGCAAATATGGATTCGCAAAAAGGGATGCATCATGGAAAGTGCAAAATATTTCCGATTCGGTAAAATTCGCATTTTTTACCGACTCGCAAATATTTTGGGACTTCAAAATTGCGAATTCGCAATTCCCATTGATTCCTATGGGCCAAAAGGCCCATAGGAATCAATTGAAATTGCGAATGGCACTTAGAAAATTTCATGGGTGCAGGGGGGGGTCCAAAGGACCCCCCCCTGCACCCCCGAAATGTAATTCGAAATGGATGTTTCACACACACATGTCCTAAGGACATGTGTGTCTGTAACATGACATCGTTTAAAATGTAAATTAGTACATTTTAAACATTTTTCGCAATTTACCACGAGGTTCCACCTCGTGGTAATTTGCACTTCCAAACCTTGTTCTCGCAAATTCATTTCTGAATGATGCATTGCATTGAAGGAATCGCAAATTTGCGATTCCTTAAATGCATTCGCATTCTGGAAAGTCGCAAAATCAGCGATTTCCATTCAGAAATGATGATGCATCTGAAAAAGCACTTTTGCATTCGCAAACGGCCGATTTTAAGGAATCGCACCGTTTGCGAATGCAAAAGTGCTTGATGCATGTGGGCCTTAGAGTCTTACAGCTTTCATAACGCCGTTCGGTTGCTATCAGTTTAGACGTATGCCGTTTGGGCTGGCGTCAGCTGCGGCTGTTTTTCAGCGGCTGATGTATAGGTTATTAGGAAATATGGATATGATCTCATTTTTCCAGGATGACATTTTAATTGCTGCGAAGAACCAGGTGGAGCATGATTGTAAGTTGAGACAAGTTTTAAAGGTGTTGGAGGAGGCTGGGTTAACGGTTGAGCTGTCGAAATGTAAGTTTAGTCAAAGGAGTGCATCATATTTAGGTCACATCATTAGTGAGGAAGGGGTCAGACCGAAACCAGAATTGATTGTAAATATTGTAAATTCAGGGGCACCTAGTACTAAAGAAGTAGTAAGAGCGTTTCTTGGAATGGCTGACTATTGTGCGAAGTTTGTGAGCAATTTTGCATCTAAGACATTTAATATAAGGAACTTACTCAAAAAAGAACGTGAAGCTTGATTGGACAAAAAGTTGTCAAGAAGAATTTGAACATATCAAAGAAGATTTACAGAACGTCAATGCACTGGCAAGTTTTGATCCTAATGTGGAGTGTTTATGACAACGGATGCTAGTGATAAGGGCCTGGGGGCAGTGTTGTCCCAAAAGGGTATGAATGGGAAAGAAAAGATAATTTTATTTGCTTCTAGAGCACTTTCCCCTGCGGAAGTGAGGTACCCAATCATTGAGAGAGAAGCATTGGCGTGTGCATGGGTGTTGGAACACTTCAGAGCTTTTGTATGGGGCAAGCCTGTAGTCATTCGCACAGATCACCGACCATTGGTTAAAATTTTGTCTTCTGATGGAATTTCTGGGGCTTCGGCAAGAATGGCTAGGTTGTCCATGCGCATGAAAGAATATATATATAAAATGGTTTACTTACCAGGAAGAGACAATCTCATTGCAGACTGTTTATCTAGGTTGCCCACCCCACTTGAGGAGTGTGTGGATGACCCATGGGGTAATTGTAGTGTGGCTTTGGTGCATGATTCAGGGGCACCTGCTATTAGCAATCAGGAGTGGTTGGTGGAACAAGAGAAAGATGTGGAACTTAAAAAGATTCTAGAATATATCTGTAAGGGGTGGTCTAAGAAATGTTTCATTGAGGATAGTTGTAAAGCCTTTTAGGAGGTTCGAATGGAGTTGTCTCTTGAGAAAAACATACTTTTCAGGGGTGATAGAGTTATTCCCCCTTCCTCTTTAAGACAAAAGATTTTGGAGTTGTGTCATGAAGGACATTTTGGGATTGGAAGGAACAAAGTAATAGTCAGAAACATGTTTTGGTGGCCAGGGGTTGATAGAGATACGGAAAAGTTTGTCAGAAACTGTGAAGTGTGTAGTTCTGCAGATAAAACTCTCAGGACTTAGAAACCAAGCATGAGTGAAGAATTAATCCCAGATCTTCCATGGGATACCATTGCTGTGGAGATTATTGGGCCAATTGGTGAGATGAAAGAATTTGGATTAGTAGCTATAGATCTATTTACAAAATGGCCTATTGTAAGATTTGTAGATAAAGCAGACACTCTTACTGTTTTAAATTTTTTAGATAAGATTTTTATTATGGAAGGTTTACCTATTTGTATTCTAACAGACAATGGAGTGCAAGTTTCGTCACACATGGCTAAGAATTATTTTCAAAAGTGTGGTGTTAAGCATAAAACTACTGCCTTATACAATCCAAGTGGAAACGGCACAGTAGAAAGATTTAATAGGGTGATCAAAGGTGTAATTCAGGCAGCTGTTAACAAAGGAATGGATTGGAAAGTTCAGGTACAAAAAGCGGTGTGGTCTTACAGAACAACATCGCAAGCTAGTACAGGTCTGTCTCCGTTTGTTATGATGAGAGGCAGATTACCAAGAAGCAAAATTAACCCAGGTTGGTTAGTAAAAGGGAAGGTCACACAATGGTCTTCTGCTAAGGTCAAGAATGATCTGGATCTGCTCCATGCTAAAAGTAAAGAGTTTTATGATAATCATTATGGCACAAAGGATATGAAAATTGAAGTTGGAGATTGGGTGCGTGTCTGGAAACCTTTAAAAGTACCAAAGGGGGAAAGTTGTTTTGATCCACCCAAACAAATAATTGAAGTCTTGAGGAATGCTGTAAGGTTGAGTGATGGGAAAGTACGGAATATGAAGAGTATTGCTATTAATCCAAAACAGGACGATGTTGTGTGTGCTGAAGGAGGAAATAGCCAAGATGATTATGAATGGATCGAAGATCATTCTGAGAATAGTTGTTTACAATCTCAATTGGCTGATATTGAAAGGAACAATAATGGGGTTGTTGATGACTCTTCTATTGTCAATCGGTCTTTTTGTGAAGGGGGAGGAAGGGTTGCCTGTGGGGATGTTCACATGGACTCTAACAGTGACAATTGTGATTCCATTGTCGTGGAGAGGGGACATGGGAAAAGAGCAAGTGTTTTACCTTCATGGCTTAAGGACTATGTTACGAAATGAGTTATAATCGTTGTTGGGATTATTTTGTTTATTTTATTATTTGTTTTTTTTTATCTTTGTATTCATTGGTTATTTCATTCCAGTCCTCTTCTTGTTAAGGAGGGGGGATGTGTTATGTTGCTTTACTTTAGTATGTCTTTAAGACTCGTGCTGTTATTTTTGTTAGGATGCACATGATGCTAGTTTAGAATGGTTGTCAGTGCATCATTCAGGTTCAGTTCATCATTCAGGTTCAGTTACAATGGAGCAGTCCTTGGATTCAGCTGCTCCCTGGCACTCACCTGTATTTGGTATTTGTACTTGCTTCAAATAAAGCTATTCTCTTAACTATGGACTACGGAGCATCATTACAATCAAAAAAATAAAAAGCACTAAAAAGTGGCTCATTCAAAAATTCACTCGAATCCACATATACACAGCCACTTTTAGGGAACTTCCAACGCTACAGCACACAAATAAATTCTATAATATACATAGAAAATACTAAGCTGGTTTGTACTGCTTAAATCCATGTCATTTATTAACCGATTTACTGCTCAAAAGTTTATAATGAGAGCAAAAGAAGGCAACACGCTCAATCATTTGCACAGGTCTCATCGCAGGGACAAATGAGGATAGAAGCTGCATTCTATTGCTCAAGCGAAAACAAAGGTGGGTTCCTATAAACCCGAACCAGAATTGTATCAAATAGGCCTTTCCCAGAAATGTTTAATTAATCGAGGCCTAATACGGTTCGAAGCTTAGAGTGGTTTCAATGATAACGTAGCCCTGCAATATTGGTTCCCCCATTTCCTTCTGTTCCCTGGATGATGCACAATATGACAGGTATAACTTTTTGACCCCAGCAAAATCCGCCTTTGTTAACTGGTGAGGCGAAGTAAGCAAATCGTGCCAACCGATCGTTTTGGCAGAAGTCTCGAGATACTTGAACCAAGGAATCAAATAACTTTTCTTGCAGGCCAAACAATCCAAAATAATGGACCTGTTAAAGCAGGTAAATTTGTTTGACCATCCGGAAGCCATAGTAACAGAGGTGCAGCTTTAATTAAATGCAGCACATAGGATAAGCCCAAATTCCTCCTTCAGAAAGAAATGAGGGGTCGATTTGTAGGTGGGGCACATCCGGGTACCCCCATACCTCAGCCCCGTATATTAAGAAAGGGAGGGTAAATTTCCCTGGGGGGCTGAATTGGCTTGTTACATACTCTTCTAACGAAATCAAAAAGCACCCCCACGGATCTATATGTCTTGCAAGCCGATCTGGTAGTCCTTGAGTCAAAAATAATTCCCAATTATGAGAAATAATTAACCTTCTCAATAGGTTGCCCCGAAATTCAGGTAATACCTGTTTTGCTATTTTTATGACCACAAACCATGAAGTTAGTTTCCTGTCTACTAAAGCACTCGGTGCAATAGGTTACGAGAAAGCAAGACGGCACTGTATGCATAAAGCAAAGCAGACACAAAAACAGAATTAATCTTTGGCAATTCTTTTCTAGAGCTTTGCTAAGAAGTATTTAATTTATTAGCGTACAATAAAATATATTGGGAGGAAGGACACAGCTTTGTCGAACACCCCACTCCAGCAGAAAAGATTCTGAGCATTCTGCGGTGGGACAAAACCGTACAGAGGCACCAACACCATAGTGAAGACACTCAGAAAGTCAACCAGATCTTGATCTAAACCTAATGCTCCAAAGTTTGATCTGGCTAAACTGTTGTATTCCTATATGATGTCACTTCTAGAGGTATGGCTTGTCATGTAGAATGCATGTGTGAGACAGATCATTCTGCCGTTAGACCTAGCTGGTGAAACTACTGCCTGCCTCCTGTGGATGTCTAAGTTGTCTTCCTTCTTGAATAAAACTACTTGCTACTATCCCATGTGCGGATTCCTCACTACATAATTCTTGGCGACGATCCGGAAACTTGAACTACAAGCAAGAAGGATTTTTCGACAACGTTCACATGCTGTTTCTGCACAAAGTATCGAGACAGCCTTTCAACGCATGAAGCAGTGATATATATTCTTCGACTCTGAAGAACCAAAGAACCACGTTTTGAAATCTACAATCGTGAGTTCACTCCGACGTTATTTTTTAAGGGAAACGTTCTTTTTCCTACATTTTGCGTTCATTACCGTTGGACGCTGCATTCTTCAAATTCCTGCAGAACCCTCCGCTCGCTGCCCTGTGCACCCGCAGCGCCTTGACAACGCTGAGAAATCTCCATTCCACAGCCGTGTCTTCCTCGTCTGTGACGGCGCTTCCCTTCCTACGCCTTGGCAACGCAGAGAAGCCTCCATTTCACAGCTGAGTCTTCTGCGTCTGTGACAATTCTTCGCTTCGCTTCCTGACCACCGCTGCATCATGGGTACTACCCTTTCACCTTGACGCTATGACGTCAGACGTCAACAACGTGCCGCCATTTTGTTTGTTTTCTTCGTGATCCACAAGAAAGCAGTTTTTTCACGAAGTATTTCTTCTACTCATTATAACTTCGTTATTTCTCTTATTTTTTCCAGCGGATTTATTGTTTGCCATTCTACTACCATTTACCAACTAATAGAAAGGTACTGAAATTAATTAATTAATTTATTTATTTATTTATTTAAAAAAAGAAAAGAAATAGTATGTCTAACATTGCTGCTCCACCTCACTTCCTGCAAACCGCTGGTGAGCCAAACATTGAATGGGATTTATGGTACCCAATGTTTTTAGCTTATGTTGACGTCCTGGAAAAGGATGGGTGCTCAGCCAAATGCAAGTTAGCTCTTCTTAGGCATTGTCTTGGTGGAGCAGGTATTAAGGAATTTGACAATCTTCCACCCATTGATGATGCTGGAGATATTGACGTTTTTGAAATAGCTTCTAGACAGATGAAAATTCGTTTTGGTAGAAAAATAAACACTGTAATGGAACGTTTCAAGTTTTATTCCCGCGTCCAGAAACAAGATGAATCAATTGAAGATTATGTTTCTGCCTTACGATCTTTAGCTTGTTCGTGTGCTTTTGAAACCATTTCTTACGAACAAGTTCTCAGAGATCAGATAATGATGCGTACAAAGAGTAAGAAAATTCAAGAAAGACTTTGGTTGGGTACAGAATCTTCTTTGAGCGCCGTCATCAATATTGCGAAAGGAATTGAACAATCAGAATTGTTTGTTTCTGAGATTAGAGGTCAAATACCGAAGTCTCAGGTTCCTGAGACTGAAGTCTCCTTAGTAAAGAGTCAAACTACTTCTTTTAATTCTAATAGAGTACCTTCTAAAAAAGACTATGACAAGAAATTTTCAGAAAATAAGAATGTTGTTGATAATAAGTTTTCTTATAGGAAAAATGTTTCTTGTTATAGATGTGGCAGTTCCAATCATTTGGGGAACTACAGGGGATGTCCAGCTTGGGATAGAGTATGTGTCAAATGTAAAAGGAAAGGTCATTTTGCTAATGTTTGTCGCTCTTCCCAAAGGGTTAACTATATTTCTTAAGAAGAAGAAGTTCTACACAGTTTTAATTGCATTTTATCTGTAGACGATTCAGAACAAAAAGAATTTCCCTCCTACACTATTTTAATTGATAACCAACCTATTCTTTTAATGATGGATTCATGCTCATGGTACTCCATTATTGGTCGAAATTTGTTTAATAGTTTTTGGGGTGACAGGAAATTGTTAACTCCTGACATTTCTCCCGGTGGTTATACTGGGCAGAAAATAAACATGGAAGGTTTCTTTTGGGCTGACATTCAGGTAGCAGATAGATATACCAAAGGGAAAGTATATGTGGCCACTAAAGGTGTAGCTATTCTAGGATGGCCACATCAACGATTGCTTGGAATTAAACTTGACCCTAATGCCGATCCTCCAGTTTATTTAGGTGATCCTTGTGTTTTGAGTGTATGTGATTTGGGAGATAATACTCTGTTTGTAGAGAACACAAAAAAAAATCCTGATGTTTTTAAGGACACTTTAGGGACATTTGCAGATTTTAAACATAGGATCATTCTTAATGACAATGCTATTCCAGTCAGGCACAGGGTCAGGAATGTTCCGTTAGCTTATCGTGAGAAACTTAAGGATATTCTGGGAGATCTTGTAGCTAAACAAATCATAGAACCAATTGAATCCTCTCCTTGGGTTTCTCCCATTGTTTTATCACTTAAAAGTTCTGGCGAGCTCCGGCTCTGTGTGGATCTCCGCAGTTTTAATAAAGAGATTTGGGTTGATAAACATCCTCTCCCTAATATCCACAAATTAATTTCCTCACTTACTGGTGCCACTGTTTTTTCCACGATTGATTTAGCGAGTGCCTACCACCAGGTTGAGCTACATGAGGAATCAAAGAGATTGACAGCTTTTGTGACTCCAGAGGGCATGTTTCAATACTTAAGAATGCCTTTTGGACTCGCCAGTGCTGCGTCTGTTTTCCAACGCCTGATGAAGGAAGTTCTTTTTGACTGCAAAGGAGCCATTGCATTCCAAGACGATATCCTAATTTTTGGGGAAGATTTTAAGGAACATGATCACAATTTACACTGTGTGTTGTCTAATGTTCAAAAGAAAGGGCTTACTTTAAAATTCAATAAGTGCAAGTGTAGACAACCTAAAGTTGAATATCTAGGACACGAAATTTCTAAAGATGGCATAAAACCAAAACTTAATCATGTCAAGAGTATTACTGATGCTCCCATTCCTTCCTCCAAAGAACAATTGTTGTCCTTTTTAGGACTCACTGAATTTTATGGTAAATTTGTTAAAGACTACTCTATCATTGTGCACCCTTTGCGGTCTTTGTTAAAGAAACAGGCAAAATGTATTTGGGGTAATGAACAACAAGTTTCCTTTGACACTTTAAAGAGTAAAATTATCAATGCTCCCTTTCTTAAACCTTTTTCTGTTCATAAGGAATGTAACGTTTGCGTCGATGCGAGTAATGTAGGCCTAGGTGCCGTTTTGATGCAAAAAGATGGTTTGGGAGAAAATGTAGTGTCTTACGCATCCAGGACATTACGGGATGCTGAGTTTAATTATTCCACAATAGAGAAAGAGCTTCTCGCTTGCACTTGGGCGACTCAGCATTTTCGTCAATTTCTTTGGGGGACGAAATTTACTTTGAGGACAGATCATAAACCTCTTGTCAACATGTTGTCAGCTGGTGGTGGTAGAACTCTCACTGCTCGCCTTGCACGTCTTGCTGCTAAGTTGCAGGAATACCGTTGTGAAGTTGTCTATGTTCCTGGACGTTTTAATGTACACGCGGACTGCATGTCACGTTTTCCCATTAATGATGGTTCGAACAAGGATCATTGTGACGAGTGCGATGTGGCTTTTACTTTATGTGATGTTAACTTAATTGCTGGAAAAGATCAGGAAAATTCCATTACTGAAAACGTTTGGTCAAAAGCTATGCTTCACGATGATGTTCTTGGGAAAGTTAAGGTTTTCTTGAGAGTTGGTTGGCCTGAAGAGAGGAAATTAAGTGGTGACTTAGCTTCCTTCTTTAAGGTTAAAGATGAATTGACGGTAATTGATGATATGGTCTATAGAGACGATAAAATTGTTCCTCCTTATGATGTTCCAGAGTCAATTTGTAGCTTGGCTCATGAGGGCCATATGGGTATGTCCACTACTAAAAGGAGGATCAGAGAATTCTACTGGTGGCCTAGTATGGATGCTATGGTTGACAGGTGGGTTAGGAACTGTTCCCCATGTTCTTTAAGTGACAAATCTGTGAAACCCATTTCTACAGGGATTTCTCCTGTTGAGTTTGCTCTTGGACCTTGGAGAAAATTGGGGATCGACATTGTAGGTCCTTTCAACTATCAGTCAGGGAAAGATATGTTTGCTGTGGTACTTGTGGACTATTTTTCAAAGTGGCCCGAATTGAAAATTGTAGAAAAGGTTAACTCTGAAACTGTTGTTGAATTCTTAAATGAAGTCTTCTGTAGAGAGGGTTTACCAGAAGAAATTGTTTCCGACAATGGGCCGCAATTTGTAAGTGAAACTTTTGTTGCATTTTTGAAAGATAGTGGTATCCATCATAAAAGAGTTTCGAATTATTCTCCACAATCCAATGGTCAAGTGGAACGTTTTAACAGAGTAATTAAGGAGTCTTGCCAATTAGCTTTGCGGAGTAGTTTGAAGTGGAAAAAAGCTTTACAGGCTACCTTGTTCACTTATCGTATGTCTCCCAACTCTGTTACCGGCTTGTCTCCTTTTGAGATGCTACGCTGTAGAAAGCCAGGCTCTAAAGTTTTTCCTTGGTGGTTAAAGGCAAGAGACTCTGAGTACCTGGAGTTAGACATGAAGAATATTAGAGACCGTGTTGGTAAATACCAAGAAAAAATGTTCAAGGGTTCTCCCCAAAGGCCAGTCTCCTCTAAAATATCTGTTGGTGACTTTGTGAGGGTGAAATTTGGTGGTATTATTCCTAAAGGTGTTTCCAGGTGGTCTTCTCCAGTGAAAGTCACTGAGGTCTTTAGCAAGGCCGTTAGAGTGGAGGGTGGCAAAATTTGGAATTTTAGGCGCATCTCAATTTGCAGATCCAATATTTTAGAAAAAAAAAATGTTTGTCTGGATGTCAAATCTCCAGAAAGTTTTTCTGTTCCTGATGCTGATTCGGGTTTTCCCGGTTCCCATGAAGTTTTTGACAATTTGGGTTCATCTCATGTGCTTGTTCCTCAAATTTGCTCTAACAATTCTTCTTTACTGGTTGCTTCCTCTAATGTTCACAATGTTTCTCCTAATGAAAATTTTCAAGATTGTAACCAACAACCTGTTTGTTTACGCAGTAGTTCTCGTGTGAAACACATTCCTGCAAAATTTAGAGACTATGTTTGCTCTTAGTGTTTTTATTTATTTTTTTTTCTTCTTTTTCTTCCTCTTCCTTTTAGGGTTTTATAGTTTTGTTTTTTTGATTGTTTTTTTTGTTTTTTTATAGGGGGGAGGTGTGTTGTATTCCTATATGATGTCACTTCTAGAATTATGGCTTGTCATGTAGAATGCATGTATGAGACAGATCATTCTGCCGTTAGACCTAGCTGGTGAAACTACTGCCTGCCTCCTGTGGATGTCTAAGTTGTCTTCCTTCTTGAATAAAACTACTTGCTACTATCCAACGTGTGGATTCCTCACTACATAAACGCTGTCAGAGGCACCACTCAAATACATGAAGGAAAGATATAGGTCCTCATTTATGAGGTTGTGCGTCACTTTTACGCCGCTGGTGCGTCACTTTTTGTGACGCACCAGTGGCGTAAAAAATGTGCCTTGTTGTGCCATATTTACAAAGTGACGCATCTGGGTAGATGCATCACTTTGTAAACCCCTGCCCCACATTATACCGGCGCCAGGTATAATGTATGCAAGGGGGGCGTATTGACGCAAGAAAGGGTCATAGAAGCGACGCAGTGAAATCTTTGAGATTTCACTGCGCCATTTCTTGGCCGCTAATGCCTCAAAATCTTACGCCTGCCTCATGGCAGGCGTAAAACTGACGCAGGCACTAACAACATGGGACTTGCCCATGTGAAAGTACACATTGCTGGAGTTGCGTCACTTTTGTGACACACTCCAGCAATGCGTCACTTTTGCGCCTACAGATACGTCAGAAATACTGATGTATCTGTAACTCCTTGCGAAGAGAGAGTTCTCCCGGATATTTTGAGGCCCAGAGGAGGGAGACAAACCAAGCAAAAAGGAGACAAGACCTCTAGAGGGACCTATATTTCTTTTAACATTGAATAAATCCAATTAATTAGTAAAAAAGATGCCAAAAGGAGATACTTGAAATATTATTCAAACATGAAAATTTTTTATTAGACTATTTTTCAATAGGATCAACTGTTACCAGAGGGCATTTTGAATGATAGAATTTTCACTAAATGCATGTAAAAATGTTGATTTACACAGTGACAATGTAATGAATATATTTATATATAAGAGTCTCTAAAAAATCTTTTTAAAAAATGACAAAATAGTCTAATAAAACTTTTTCATGTTTGAATAATATTTCAAGTATCTCCTTTTGGCATCTTTTTTACTAATTAATTGGATTTATTCAATGTTAAAAGAAATATAGGTCCCTCTAGAGGTCTTGTCTCCTTTTTGTCTGTAACTCTTTGCGACATGATGCATCATACTGTAAATATGATGCATCGTTAGTGTCGCAGGGAGAGCGTAGTGATAAGTGACGCATCGCTGTTTTCACGCAGCGCTGCGTCACTTTTCATAAATGAGGCCCATAGTGCCCCCCATTTTACTGTTGTGTATTTACGGATAGCCAAAAATAAATTACGCATTGTTCTACAGTGCCAAGTCCTTCTCTGAAGCCTTACTGGACAGGAGAGATAACATTATTCTGTGTGGCCTAAATGTCGATCCTGCTTAGGACAATGCATCCTAGTATTTTAATTGTACAATGTAAAAGTGAAATTGATCTATACACGTTTTTAAATATGGGAACAATGACAGCAGTATGTCACTACTTGGGAACCCTACTTGTACAGGTGTGGTAATGATAGGTGCCCACGCTCTGGGTCCCACTTGTGAAGGTCCATAGGAACACCATTAGGTCCAGAGGTCCAGGGGCTTTCTGTAAGGGACTGGCTCTAATCACCTGAATCACCTTATCAAATGCAAACCTGATTTTTAGGGGGGGGGGCGTAGGAAGGAAATTAGGAGGGTCATTATTAGGGGCAGACATAAATGAATAGATGGACCAAAAATGCACAGCCCACTGACTGGCATTGGTTTTAGTCTCTAGGCCATCAGTCTGACTTTCCAACAGATGTGGCTGTTTAGTAATTGCTCAAAAATCCTTAGTATCTTTTTCTAAAGTTGCCTCAACCAAGCCGTCCCATGAATCATGTTTTGCTATGATTTACTAGATTTATTTGTAGTTTTATACATAGCCGCTGCTCGCAATTAATGCAACATGCCTGAGATTGCTGTTTAAGGCCTCCCGAAACCGGTATTGGCCACTCTGCAATCCTTGGTGAACCGCCCGTGTCTAGATTTTTTATGAGATCGTACTAAACACAAAATACCATTTTTAATTTTATCATGGAATAGTATAAAAGTCTCTATAATGAAATCACTTGGCTGATGCACAGAAAAAAATTAATCATAAATCAAAGAAAAACTGGATTGCACCACGTTGGTCAACAAGGAAGAGATATCTACACTAAGCCATCTAAGCATAAGACCCCCATTTGTCGCAGTCCGGTTGGATAAGCTACTTGTTGGGACAGGTTTAGGAGTGATCGGAAGGAAGAAAGCTAGTTCACTAGGAATATAGAAGCTGATTGCACTAACTCAACTTTAAGGGGGAAACAAAAACATAATTGATTACTGTGCCTCTTCCCTGTCTAATAAAGGTGGGGGCTGGCGATTAGTATCACTAAATAATTCTATGGCGTTACCTAAACCAAATTAATCAAATGCATATTGAGTTGTTCGCCCCCATAATCAGCATTAGTAGTCAAAGGGCCCACATGGGATGCATAAAAAGGTGAAAGCAAGGTAGTGCTAGTGCCATATAGCTCAAGAGAGGACCTATCCCGTAGACACTGTGCGACAGACATTGCAAACCTTGTCAGTTGAAAAAACAGTGGTATCAAAATTAATAGGAAATGATGTTTTTATATTTTATAAAGACTCTATTGATCAGAGTTATATTAAATATATGATATTAAACATTCTGAGAATATAATTTACAAAGAGCAGTGCACGTGAACATAAAGCCTGAATCTCTTTAAAGTTTCTTATAGTCCTTTATTATCATGTTAGATTATGCATTTGTTTTAAAAAGAAGCAGCCAACGTGTTTCGTTCCATTTGGAAAACTGCCAGGTGAACGTCTTCACGGCTGCAGACAAAGTAACACAAAACATATATAAGGCACAAAAAAAACTATAACAATTTGACATACAACCTATTACAATTAATATACACATAAACACAACTTATTACAACAAATTATACATAAATAATCTTAAACATAAAATATTTTCACAAATACCGACCACATGCATATATACTTCTTTCAGGATCTCTTGTATATAATACATTTCACATTAGAATATGGGGGACATCAAGAAAAATATTTTTCAACCCATATTTACATCCACTTTCTTAGAAACTACACACATAGTTATCGACTCACTGTTTGACTTTAAAAAGTACAATTTGAAGCCCAATAACAGTTATATACGGTAAACATGCAAAAGCTAAGCTATTATCCATAGGGGAGCATAAACAGTGGATTTGAAGTAGATATTGCTGCAAAAACAAAAAATATACAGAGGCACAAATAGAAACCAAGAGAGGTGAAAAAGAAGAGATAGCTAAAGGACATCCTCACCTTTGGGAACAAGTTTATTTATAGCTGTAATAGTGGCTTTCCTTCCATATTGGGAAATGAAATATTTGTCCTTTTTAAATTTTACCAGTATGGCTTCGAAAGAATCAAAATCTAAAAACAAATAACATAACGCTATAATATAAGATGCATTTCATAAGTATCAAAAGCAAACAATATTTAAAACCTCAGTAGGTAGAGAAGACCCAAAATAAGCTTCTCATAAAAAATTCACGGTGCACCTAAAAATAGGCGTACCATAAAATATTGTCCATTTAGCCTGCCATTAAAGTTGAAGCAACCACAAGTGTATCGGAGAGATGGTACCCCCAGTCCGTATTAGAACGCGTCCAGTATGCACCGCCTAAGGTAAACAAACAAATTTATATCCAAATTATGTACAACTACTCCAACTAGATTTTAACCAAAGACACATTCCAGGCATATATAGATGGTTTATTATATGACAATGAACAACAGAATTATGTTTTAACTAAGAATATAGTGTAAAATAGAACATCATATCAAGAGAAAGTTAAGCGGAAAGAAAAGAAAAGAGAAGAACAAAAAGAGAAAAAGGAATGAAAAATGGGAAATAAATCAAAAGTTAGAAATTTTAGGAAGTAAATGAGAGGTGAAGCATATGTATATAATAAATATGGAGCATTCGATAGAAAAACAACAATCATTAAGAATCATGTTATAAAGTATATGCATATACATAAATGTACATATATATATATATATATACTATCTAAATGAATAGATGAAGTTGTGTTTGTATAAGTGTGTAGCTAAGTAAATATGTAAGTATGATCCATTGTTTGCATAAGTGAGTTGGATGACTTCATATGTGAATAGGATGTGTGCTGGTGTGTAATGTCGATATAGGTGTATAAGTATTTTTGATAGTGTTCTATTGTTCATTGACAGCATGTATGAGTGAATCTACAGGTAAGTGATTAGATGTGTGTATACATCTATGAATCACTGAGTGTGTTTTTAGATACTTGTATTACTATGACAATGGATTCAAATATGATACTCTGTATTTTACAAAGAGTGATGAAAAATGTTACTAGTGTATGAAAAGGTGTATGTGATTGTCACGTGGATGATGTCATCAGTGATGTCATTTGAGATGTCATCAGTGATGTCACTGACCATGTCATGAATGATGTAATATGTGACATCATCATCAGTGGATTGCGGGTGCGCGAAATATAGTTAGTACAACTAACTATATAGGAGCAATTTCAATGGTTTTGTATGAGTGAAATGTCCAGCTAACTATAACACCCCTAAAACTTATAGTTTTTTGAGTGAATTTTAAAGGTTTTTTAAATGCTAATTCCTAACTATATAAGGCCTGAAACCTATGATTTATTCAGTGAATTTCAAAGGTTTTTTAAATGCTAACTCCTAACTATATAAGGCCTGAAACCTATCGTTTTTTCACTGAATTTGCAAGGTTTTTTTAAATGCTAATTCCTAACTATATAAGGCCTGAAACCTATGGTTTTTTCAGTGAATTTCAAAGGTTTTTTTAATGCTACTTCCTAACTATATAAGACCTGAAAGCCCACCAGGAATCTCCAGTATGCACCAGGGGACTGCATTGCAGAGAGGTGTAATGAAGCCACGTCCCTTTTTACACCTCTCTGCAACGCAGCCCCTGGGCGTGTTTGCAGAGGGTGAACTAATTCACCTTGCATACAGGGGGTCCCTGGGGGCTAACTAGCCCACCTTGAACCTGCAGTATGCGCCAGGGGGCTGCATTGCAGAGAGGTGTAATGAGGCCACACCCTTTTTTACACCTCTCTGCAACGCATCCCCCGTGCATGTTTGAAGAGGGGGAACTAATTCCCCTTGCATACTGGGGGTCCCTGGGGCCCACCAGGAGCCTCCAGTATGCGCCAGGGGGCTGTGTTGCTTTGCCCCGGAGGGTGGCGGTCCCCTGGGGCAGTGTGGGGGGGGGATTGGGCGCCCCCCACACTTCTTTATCACTATGCCCCCACGATTTGGTCTCCATGGGGGTAATTTTTAAAAAAAACATACCGGGTTTAAAAAAAAAAAATTGGCCTTGGGGGTCTTTGTGGGACCACCTCAACAGGCCTAGGGTGTCAGGGTGTTTCTACCCTGCCCCCTTTTTGTGTTATACACGTTTATTTTTCTGCTTTCTTGTGCCTCAGTCTAATGAGCACAAGATGGCTGCCAACACTTCCTGGTTTGGAGTGTTGACAGCCAATAAGCATGCAGCTTTCTCGGAAAGGTACGCGCACCGTCCGCGTACCGTACGAATATGTACGCAGACCCGTGCGTGCACGGTACGCGCACCCACGAGATTTTTTTTTTGTTTGCCTTGGGGGTCCTAGTGGGACCCCCTGAGCAGCCCTAGGGGGTTAGGGTGCTTCTACCCTGCCCCCTTTTTGAGTTCTACACATTTGTTTTTCTGCTTTCTTCTGCCTCAGTCTACAGAGGCATAAGATGGCTGCCAACAATTTCTGTTTTGAAGTGTTGACAGACATTGGCAGCCAATCAGCATGCAGCTCGCGCATGTGAAGGTCCGCGCACGTCCGCGCACGTATATATAAATATATATATATTATAGTTAGCTGGACATTTTACTCATACAAAAGCAAGCGTTATAGTTAGTTGTACTCACTATAACTTGCGCGCCCGCAATCCACTGCTGATGATGTCACATATTACATCATTCATGACATGGTCAGTGACATCACTGATGACATCACTGATGACATCATCCAGTGAATGTGGTTTGCTTTGATATTTAAATATGTATTATAAATACACTACTTTGCATTGAAGAATGAGTGGATATATACATATAAATGTGTGGATGGTGGTTTAGTAACAGTGTCATTGATTGTTTCCTTGACTAATTTGTAGAGTCTCACTATATATAATGTGTAGTTACTAAACTGTGTGAAAGTCTTTATTGCTTGTTAAAGACTAATAAGGGGCTCATTAGGATTGCGTTTTTTCTGCATCCTCGGGGCCGGCGGAAGCCAACGCCGGCCCAGAGGATGCGGAAAAACCGCAGCGGACTGACCAAAGACCCACCGCCACATTAGGATGGCTGGTGGGTCCTGGTTTCTGTCCGCAGCTTTTCCGCCGCGGTTGGCTTACAACCGCGGCGGAAAAGCTCTAATCTGGTGATGGTGTCTCTCAGACACCGTCAGGCAGATTAGGATGGGATGTAAAACATGCTTTTCCGTGGCGGCTTTCCGCCGTGAAAAGCATGTGTAACTTCACTGCGGGGGCCCGTTGTTGGCCCCCTAGGTGAAGGGGGGGTGGGGGGTGCACATAGGGGGTACCTATGGTACCCCCCTGCATTTGTATGCAGAAAGCGGCAGGCCCCGCAAGGTGCCTGCCTCTTTCTGCATGCAAATGCAATGACTGCATTTTTAACATTGCCGCGGGTGCAGCTTGAAGCCGCACCCGCTGCAATGTTAAAAATAGAGGATGTGACCGCCAGGGTGGCGGTCACATCCTAATCGCACAGGAGGGGACTCCGCAGCCCATGCGGACGTCCCCTCCTCCTCAGTGATCGCGGACAGACGCAAGTCCGTCCGCGATCATAATCGGCCCCATATATTTGTTATTGGTTTCCTAACTGAGTATTTATATGGGTAAATGAATCTCTATGTGGTTTGGTGGGGGGGGTGTGATTGCCAAACAATGTGTGAATAGTTCATTCAGTAGGTACATGAGGTTAACATGTTCACAAGTCCGTCCGCGATCATAATCGGCCCCATATATTTGTTATTGGTTTCCTAACTGAGTATTTATATGGGTAAATGAATCTCTATGTGGTTTGGTGGGGGGTGTGTGATTGCCAACAAATGTGTGAATAGTTCATTCAGTAGGTATATGAGGTTAAGACTACATGTTATAACAGTTGTTTCAGTGAGTGTATATGTTTATGGGTGTGGTGGTGAAGAAATACCAGAGTGATTGTATGAGTCACTATGTGGATAACTGTATACTTGTAATAGTGATTTTATAACACACTAAGTGTGAGTTACTATCTATATAAATAGATGAAGTGGTGTTTGTATAAGTGTGTAGGTGAGTAAATGTAAGTATAATCAATTTTTTGCATAAGTCAGAAGGAAGTCTTCATAAGTGAATACAATGTGTGCTGGTGTGTAATGTTGAAATAGGCGTATAAGTATATTTGATAGTGCTCTGTTGATTATTCACTGCTTATAACACTGAATCTATAGGTAAGTGATTAGATGTGTGTATAGTTCTATGAATACCTGAGTGGGTGTTTAGAAATTTCTATTGGTGTGTCAATGGTTTCAAATATGGCACTTTCTATTTTACAGTTAGTGATGAAAGATTATACTAGTGTGTGATGAGGTGTGTTTGATTGTCACATGGATGATGTCCTCAGTGATGTCATCAGTGATGTCATTTGAGATGTCAACAGTGATGCCATCTGTGATGTCACTGACCAGGTCATGAATGATGCACTTTTTGTGACGTTCCGGTGGCGCAGAAGACTGAGTGATATTTATCAGGCCACTTTTTGTGGCGTAATCCTGCCTGATAAATATCAGTCCCTTTAAGGCAGTGTCCTGCGTTAAAGGGGTATGCAATGGGTGTTGCTGGGGGCGTTCCCAGCAGCATCCATGGTCTTGAGTAATTTATAGCATCCTCAAAGTCAGTCTTTCAAAAATTCCAAAGTATAGGACATGATAATCCAAATGTTTCTCAAGAAAAGTCATAAACCGTGTCCGTGGGTCATATCTGCCCAAACACCGATATTCTGAACGATGGAAAATTACTTTTCTTGAGAAACATTTGGATTTGGATTATCATGTCCTATACTTTGGAATTTTTGAAAGACTGACTTTGAGGATGCTATAAATTACTCAAGTCTGCTCGAATTGTGTGGGTAAAATTGATACCTAGTCACTTTGAATAAGAATGTACTTACGTCTCGTCTAACATTTGGAAGAAATATCTAGTTATGTGACAACAGGATACCGACATAACTTGAAGGAAATAAGAACGCCCTGAAGAAGTTCTGTTGTACAGTGTAGGAAGGTACATCCTGACTATGGTTGCCCCCAACTTTTTGCCCTGTGTTTTAGCTGGTTTTGGACATAGTCGACCTGGGACCCTGCCAATCAGGACCCCAGGCCTACTGCTCTCTCTTTAAAATGGATTCCATGTACCCTAGGTACATTTCCAATTGGTACTGGGCCACCTTATCAGACCCTGTAACTCAGGGCATAGGTGTACCCAGGGCTGCCAGGGGCTGCAGCATGTATTATGCCACCCCTGGCTGGCCTCCTAAATTTGACACAACTGGCTGCATGACAGCTGGGGCAAAGTCGTGTAATCACCCTTTGCTGTAGGTGTAGTATACCTATACCTAACCCTAAAATGGACACACAGATTCCTATCAGTCACTCCTATGGCAGGCCTTGACAATCCTGAAGGCAGAGTGCTTGGAATCGTGTGAGATGGTGCTCTGGCATGAGCTGAGCCTGTCTGCAGCTTGCGGAACCAAGTCCTAATAGCTGTTCCATGATATCGCATACCATATACTCTTAAGTGCATTATAATCCTCGCGGTTAAATGCTAACTTTGGTATTGCTTTATCAAAACATGTCGAGTAAGGTGTCATACGAATTGGAATACTAACCCCTCGCCAATTCTGGCGACGGGGTTAGCATTCCACCCTTCTAGAGGGACACGACATGTATGTAACTGTGAACCCCGGTTAAAGTTAACTGAAGCCTCAGCTCCACAAAATGGATGCTGCCACCACAGACACGAGTCTGACCCCCTGCAGCTGGGAGTCCTTCCAGCGAGGGGAGCCTGGACAAAGGGTTTCCTGTCAGGGGCGGTGCTAGCACCGTCCCAGACATGGTTTTGTGTATCCTGGGTAGGCAGGGCTTTACAGGAAGGTGACTGCTGAGTGGCACCCCGGTGCTCACTACGCATAGGCCGGTCTGAACCAGTTCCAGGGGCACACCAGCCCCTGGCCTGGGGAAGTCCGGCATGGCTGAGGGGTGTAACCACCCCCCACCTAGTCCCACCCATAGGCAGGACCTAGTCACCGGGTCAGCCCCCTTTTTTAGTATAAAGATGGGAGCGGGCCCCCTGTTAAAATTAGATCATCTTTGGAATCAAGATACCACTTTCTTCGAAAGGACTTCACGATTTCTTCTTCAAGATTCTCCCTTGTGGCTAAGGAGTAGTCACCCTGCATCCGCAGGCACCATCCTAAAGAACACTGCGGTCTGCTGCAAGTCCTTCATCACGAATCCGACGACCCAGCTCGACGAGACCCGGCTTCCCTGGCACCTCTGACCTCTACTCACCTCTACAGCCCAGCTGAGAACCGTGAGTGCGACGAGACCTCAAGGGACCGACGATCGCCAAGACTGCACGACATCTTTACTGCAAGCCCACCGTGTCCTCCACTGGTGAGTGCTTTGGGGTCCGAGAAGCCCCGACCCTGCGCAGCTCCAGCACCCAAGATCAGCCCCCCTGCATCTCCACGATCTGCGTGGGGCCCTTCTGCTGTTTGCTGTGCACCGCGTTGTTTGGCTACTAGCCGGCTGGCTTGTGGCCCTCTGAACGACGCCCAACGACTTCACGACTGCTGGTCTGGTTGCTCCAGGCTGGCCTTTGCTTCCTTCTTCAAGAGAGGCACCCCGGACCCTCCTGGTCCACTCCAGACGCCATTTTAGGTCCACCGCGTGGGCTTGAATTTGCCAAGGCTTTGTTGCCCAATCCTGGGTCCAGCGACGCCGACAGCTTCTATCTTCGTGGGACAGCTCGATCCTCCATCCTGGTCGCCGACAACGCCTCCTGGTCCGTGAGATCTTCGAGTCAAGCGTCACCCACTCACCTAGTCGAGGTGGCTACCATCCGGTGCCCTCCTGGTGCCCACTGACTACTGGCTAGTAGTCTCGAACTTGGTCCCCTCTGCTTTCAGGTGTCATCTATCTTCAAGATCCAGGCTTGGATCCGACTGAACTTTCTTCACTGGTCACCGGCCAGCATCTTTTCTTCCGGCTCCTGGTCCGTCTACGAGGATTCCCGACGTCTTTTCAGACCTATGCAGCTGCAGCCCCTGGGCTAGGTAACTTCGGCATTTCGGTGCCCCAGCATAGCCTCACTATCCAAGGGTCAGAATCTACTTTCGTTTTCTCCCTACCAGGTCGGGTTCGCCCGAGAACACTAACTTTCTAATTCCTAGCTACCATAGACTTTTGTCCCGCATCTCGCGTGAGAGTGCACACACTGCACCCGAGTCCCCTAGGCCTCCTAGACATAATCTAACGATTCCCTAGTCAAGTCCTAGCGATTCCAAAAGCTATTAGTACTATACTTACCTGCTAGGAATTTCGCATTCCACTTTCAGAGTATATGGTTTTCCGTGCCCCTCGGGCATTTGTATATACTGTGCTAACTTAAGTATTTTTGTAAGAGTTTTGGTTTGTGCTTAGTACCCTGTCCTCATAAAGAGTACAGGGCTGTTGTGATCTTTAAATAAATAACTGTTTATTTTCATAACACTTGTGTGGTGTCCTTTCACTTGGTACTCAAGGGGTATATGTGTGGTAAACAGCTGGCTTAACGCGCCCTCTCGAGTCTTTAGCCTTAGACTGCTCGTATCCACGCTACTAGGATAGCTGGTCTATAAGGTTGACTTACAACCAATCATCAATAAGGGTTGCTGGACTGATACATAGTGTTCACTAGAATAGTGAGCACTGCATATCAGGCCACCTTCTCACATTGGTGAGCAGCGGTTGGGATTTGAGCTTGCTGTTGTTTTACCACACGTATCCTAAGAATATCTTGTTGAAAGATCACATAAGTACTGTTAGGTACATATAACTAAAGCTTAGAATACTCTGAGTTCTACTGAACCAGCTGTTGTAGCTCCTCAAGGCTTAGCACACCTTGGCTGCAACTCTTAGCAAGGGATCAGTAGGTAACACATAGTGTAGGTAGGTGCATCACTTACACCACACTAGAAGCAGTATGTCGGCCACAGGAGGAAACACTGAGTCTCCCCTTGTGTCAGTTGACCCTCCACAGGTCATCCCTTCAAAATATACTGCTCTTAGCTTCCATGAGATGAGACAAGTGTGTACTCTCAGGAAACTAAAACAGGGGTCTAACCCCACCACTTCCTTTCTGATTGGTCTCTTAGAGGCTTATGATGCCAGTAGGGCTGGTAACCCAGACCCTTCTAATCCAGATGGAAGTTTGCCCTCCTTACAGGGTCCCTTTGATATCCATCCCCTCCTTGAGGCAGATGTTGCTGAGGATGAGGATGAGTTATCAGGGGATGAGGCAGATAAGGGACAGGTAGAAGTCAGCAGACTAAGCAGGTCCAACTTAAGCAGACATGAGCTTGGTACTGGGGAACTCCTGGGCCCACTCTCAGGTCAGCTTAACATTGGGAATGGACGAGTTAGGTCTCTATCAAGAGGCTCTAGCAGATCCTTTCGAACCAATGGCTCTCTCAACTCTTCTCACAGAGGAATGTCTTCCCCTAAGAGGAGAGTGTATGAAGCTGAAGAAAGGGCAGTCAAACTGAGGATTGAAAGGGAAGAACTTGCCCTGGCCAAAGAGAGACTTGCCCTTGCTAGAGAGCAAGAATTATGTGGGCTAGTTCCCACTGGTGGCAGCAATAAACCTAGCAATAGGGAAAGGAGTTTTGATACAAAGCACCTGAATAAGATAGTGCCCCCCTTTAAAGAAGGGGATGACATCCACAAATGGATTACTGCTTTGGAGAGAGCCTGCACTGTGCAGGGTGTTCCCCAAAGTAAGTGGGCAGCTATCTTGTGGCTCTCCTTTGATGGTAAAGGTAGAGATAAGCTCCTCACCACAAGGGTGGAGGATGCTAACAATTACCAAGTCTTGAAAAATGTACTGGTTGATGGGTTTGGTTTAACCACTGAACAATACAGGATGCTGTTCAGAGACACCCAGAAAACTCAGTCTCAAGATTGGACTGACTTTGTTGATTGTGCCACTAAGGCTTTTGAAGGCTGGCTACTGGGTAGTAAGGTTACTGATTTTAAAGGATTGTATAATCTAATTATGAGGGAGCAAATCTTAAATAATTGTCAGAACCAGTTATTACATCAGCACCTGGTAGACTCTGAGTTGACCTCTCCACAGGAATTGGGTAAGAGGGCAGACAAATGGGTCAGAACCAGGGTTAGGCCTAAAAACCAGGGTGGTGACCAGAAAAAGGAATCAACCAAGCCTCAAGAGAAGGGTGGGGATAAATCCACAGAGAAGACTTCCCTAGGGCCCCAAAACTCCAACAAGGGTGGTGGGTCCCAGAACACTCCTTCAGAACAGAAGAAACCTTATTGCCATACCTGTAAACAGGTGGGCCATTACAAAAGTGATGCCAGTTGCCCTAAAAATGGTAATAAGGGAAATACACCCCCAGGTAATACTCCTAAACCTCCTGTTACCACTAGTGGTAATCCCCCAGGTGGTGGGAGTGCCCCCAAGAATGTGGTGGGCATTACTTTGGGCAATCAGGAGGACTATGGCCTAGCCAGGTTCCCTGACCACACTCTTGTCTGTGAGACTGGCATGGGGTTTGCCAACTTCACTACTGGACCCCACATTTTGGGAAAGTATAGACAAGAAGTTTTAGTGAATGGTCGGAAAGTTGAGGCATTCAGAGACACAGGGGCCAGCCTCACCATGGTGAGTGACCATCTGGTCCCCTCTGCTCAACTGACCCCTGGTTTTACTTATCAGGTGACAGACATTCATGGAGTGAAGAGAAGGCATCCCATGGCAGTAGTCAAGCTCAGTTGGGGTAATGTCACAGGGCCCATGAGAGTGGCAGTGACAGATAACCTACCTGTAGATTGCTTACTGGGGAATGACCTGGAACTCTCAGCATGGGCTGAGGTGGAACAAGAAACTCATTCCAGAATGATAGGCCTATCCAGACAGGTTAGTGGGGCAGTAATAGCTACAGCCCCAGTCCAAGCACCATTCCTCCCTGAAAAGGTTGGAAGGGCAGTGGTAGCCACTGCCCAGGCTCAGACAGAATTTCCAGAACAGGATAGGAGGGCTGTGACAGTCACAGCCCAAACACAAACTGAGTGCCCTCCTGAAAAGGTTGGCAAGGTTGAAATGGTCTCAGCCTCTACTCAGACAGATAGTGAGGTTGTGAAGCCTGAAACAATGGATCACTCCACTCAAACAGAGAGCATTGAGGAGGAAGAAGAGTCTTCCCCCTCCCAGACACTAGGTGAGAGCCAGCCTCCTCAGGGAACTGACTCTACCCCTGTTGAAGGAACTGCCCCAGAGGTAGTCAGGCCTAGCCTGGCAGAGCCCCTGATGGTAGTGGACCCTTCCCAGGTGGGACCCAGTCTGGAGCAGGTAAACTGCACCTCTCTACCCTGCCTTAGTCAGCCCAGGGCTGAAGAGGTCAGGGAGGCCAGTGGTGGACCCCAAAGGGCCCCCTGTCCAAAAGAACCCCTTAATCAGCAGATTAGGATCACTGAAGCTGGTAAACCTAGCCAAGTGAAAATAGAACAGACTCCTGAGGGATCCCCCTTAAAAGTAGTTAGGGAACTCCCACAGCTGGACACTGTTGGGCACAGCCAAACATGGGGCCTAAAAACCCCAGACCTGACCTGTCCCTCCAGTAAGCCAAACAGAGGGACTCAGCCTCCAGCTTTAGGTAGCCAGAGGCTGACCCTGAGAGCTCAGTGCATCTCAGCTAAAGAAAGAAAGGCACATATGATGGATGGTGATTGGAGGAAGTTGAGCCCAAAGGTAGAGGAGCCTCACTTCAGTACTCCATCCCAGCATCAGCCTTTTGCTTTCCCAAGACACACCAGAAACAGAGATTCCCTATGGTGGAGACCCTCAGATACCCTTAGGGTGAGGGGTTGCCTAGTGGACCATGACACAGGGGGAAACCAAGCCAGAGCTGGTCCTTCCTTATATGGCCACTTAGGTAATAGAGGCTTACCTGGGCAAGGATAGCCTTATCTCCTTTCGTTTGGGGGGGGGTTGTGTAGGAAGGTACATCCTGACTATGGTTGCCCCCAACTTTTTGCCCTGTGTTTTAGCTGGTTTTGGACATAGTCGACCTGGGACCCTGCCAATCAGGACCCCAGGCCTACTGCTCTCTCTTTAAAATGGATTCCATGTACCCTAGGTACATTTCCAATTGGTACTGGGCCACCTTATCAGACCCTGTAACTCAGGGCATAGGTGTACCCAGGGCTGCCAGGGGCTGCAGCATGTATTATGCCACCCCTGGCTGGCCTCCTAAATTTGACACAACTGGCTGCATGACAGCTGGGGCAAAGTCGTGTAATCACCCTTTGCTGTAGGTGTAGTATACCTATACCTAACCCTAAAATGGACACACAGATTCCTATCAGTCACTCCTATGGCAGGCCTTGACAATCCTGAAGGCAGAGTGCTTGGAATCGTGTGAGATGGTGCTCTGGCATGAGCTGAGCCTGTCTGCAGCTTGCGGAACCAAGTCCTAATAGCTGTTCCATGATATCGCATACCATATACTCTTAAGTGCATTATAATCCTCGCGGTTAAATGCTAACTTTGGTATTGCTTTATCAAAACATGTCGAGTAAGGTGTCATACGAATTGGAATACTAACCCCTCGCCAATTCTGGCGACGGGGTTAGCATTCCACCCTTCTAGAGGGACACGACATGTATGTAACTGTGAACCCCGGTTAAAGTTAACTGAAGCCTCAGCTCCACAAAATGGATGCTGCCACCACAGACACGAGTCTGACCCCCTGCAGCTGGGAGTCCTTCCAGCGAGGGGAGCCTGGACAAAGGGTTTCCTGTCAGGGGCGGTGCTAGCACCGTCCCAGACATGGTTTTGTGTATCCTGGGTAGGCAGGGCTTTACAGGAAGGTGACTGCTGAGTGGCACCCCGGTGCTCACTACGCATAGGCCGGTCTGAACCAGTTCCAGGGGCACACCAGCCCCTGGCCTGGGGAAGTCCGGCATGGCTGAGGGGTGTAACCACCCCCCACCTAGTCCCACCCATAGGCAGGACCTAGTCACCGGGTCAGCCCCCTTTTTTAGTATAAAGATGGGAGCGGGCCCCCTGTTAAAATTAGATCATCTTTGGAATCAAGATACCACTTTCTTCGAAAGGACTTCACGATTTCTTCTTCAAGATTCTCCCTTGTGGCTAAGGAGTAGTCACCCTGCATCCGCAGGCACCATCCTAAAGAACACTGCGGTCTGCTGCAAGTCCTTCATCACGAATCCGACGACCCAGCTCGACGAGACCCGGCTTCCCTGGCACCTCTGACCTCTACTCACCTCTACAGCCCAGCTGAGAACCGTGAGTGCGACGAGACCTCAAGGGACCGACGATCGCCAAGACTGCACGACATCTTTACTGCAAGCCCACCGTGTCCTCCACTGGTGAGTGCTTTGGGGTCCGAGAAGCCCCGACCCTGCGCAGCTCCAGCACCCAAGATCAGCCCCCCTGCATCTCCACGATCTGCGTGGGGCCCTTCTGCTGTTTGCTGTGCACCGCGTTGTTTGGCTACTAGCCGGCTGGCTTGTGGCCCTCTGAACGACGCCCAACGACTTCACGACTGCTGGTCTGGTTGCTCCAGGCTGGCCTTTGCTTCCTTCTTCAAGAGAGGCACCCCGGACCCTCCTGGTCCACTCCAGACGCCATTTTAGGTCCACCGCGTGGGCTTGAATTTGCCAAGGCTTTGTTGCCCAATCCTGGGTCCAGCGACGCCGACAGCTTCTATCTTCGTGGGACAGCTCGATCCTCCATCCTGGTCGCCGACAACGCCTCCTGGTCCGTGAGATCTTCGAGTCAAGCGTCACCCACTCACCTAGTCGAGGTGGCTACCATCCGGTGCCCTCCTGGTGCCCACTGACTACTGGCTAGTAGTCTCGAACTTGGTCCCCTCTGCTTTCAGGTGTCATCTATCTTCAAGATCCAGGCTTGGATCCGACTGAACTTTCTTCACTGGTCACCGGCCAGCATCTTTTCTTCCGGCTCCTGGTCCGTCTACGAGGATTCCCGACGTCTTTTCAGACCTATGCAGCTGCAGCCCCTGGGCTAGGTAACTTCGGCATTTCGGTGCCCCAGCATAGCCTCACTATCCAAGGGTCAGAATCTACTTTCGTTTTCTCCCTACCAGGTCGGGTTCGCCCGAGAACACTAACTTTCTAATTCCTAGCTACCATAGACTTTTGTCCCGCATCTCGCGTGAGAGTGCACACACTGCACCCGAGTCCCCTAGGCCTCCTAGACATAATCTAACGATTCCCTAGTCAAGTCCTAGCGATTCCAAAAGCTATTAGTACTATACTTACCTGCTAGGAATTTCGCATTCCACTTTCAGAGTATATGGTTTTCCGTGCCCCTCGGGCATTTGTATATACTGTGCTAACTTAAGTATTTTTGTAAGAGTTTTGGTTTGTGCTTAGTACCCTGTCCTCATAAAGAGTACAGGGCTGTTGTGATCTTTAAATAAATAACTGTTTATTTTCATAACACTTGTGTGGTGTCCTTTCACTTGGTACTCAAGGGGTATATGTGTGGTAAACAGCTGGCTTAACGCGCCCTCTCGAGTCTTTAGCCTTAGACTGCTCGTATCCACGCTACTAGGATAGCTGGTCTATAAGGTTGACTTACAACCAATCATCAATAAGGGTTGCTGGACTGATACATAGTGTTCACTAGAATAGTGAGCACTGCATATCAGGCCACCTTCTCACCGAAACGCGTCGGCTGGCTGTGGTACATAAACTTAAGGAAAATAAAAGCATTTGAATATACACCAAGATTCAGCGCTTCAATAGGGACTCTAAGTGATATGATTTGATTGAACTTGTTGTGCAAGTGGTGCTGTGCCAAACTTTTGAATATTCTCCACTACTCTCTACTACTCACTCTCTACTACTCCACTACTCTCTAATACTCACTCTCTACTACTCCTTCTCTACTACTCTAGTACTCTCTACTACTCTCTCTCTACTACTCACTCCCTACTACTCACTATCTACTACTCTCTACTACACACTCTCTACTACTCTCTACTCTCTACTACTCACTCTCTACTACTCTCTCTCTACTGCTCACTCTTTACCACTCACTCTCTACTACACTCTCTACTTCTTACTTTCTACTTCTCACCCTCTACTACTCTCTACTACTCACTCTCTACTACTCTCTCTACTACTCTCTACTACTCACTCTCTACTACTCTCTACTACTTACTCTCTACTACTCTCTACTACTCACTCTCTACTACTCTCTCGCTACTACTCTCTACTACTCACTCTCTACTACTCACTCTACTACTCACTCTCTACTACTCTCTACTACTCACTCTCTACTACTCTCTACTACTCACTCTCTACTACTCTCTCTCTTACTCTCTACTACTCACTCTACTACACACTCTCTACTACTCTCTACTATTCTCTCTCTCTGCTACTCACTCTCTACAAGTCACTCTCTACTACTCTCTACTACTCACTCTCTACTACTCACTCTCTGCTACTCTCTACTACTCACTCTTTACTACTCTCTACTACTCACTCTCTACTGCTCTCTACTACTCACTCACTACTTACTCTCTACTATTCTCTACTACTCACTCTCTACTACTCACTCTCTACTACTCACTCTACTACTCTCTACTACTCACTCTCTGCTACTCTCTCTACTGCTCTCTACTCCTCTCTACTACTCACTCTCTACTCTCTATTACTCACTCTCTACTCTCCACCTCTCTACCTCTCTCTACTAGTCTCTACCTCTCTACCTCTCTACCTCTACCTCTCTTCCTCTCTCTACACGCACACATATACGCATATATATATGAATATATATGCATATGCATTTATATATATGTATGTGTATATATATACATACATATATAAACATTTATAATCTGCATATCTATATAAATACAAATATAAATACATTCATACATATACATATATGCATAAATATGCATGTTATTTACATGAAAGTTTGAAAAATACTAATAAAAGCAAAGCTAAAAAGCCACCTCATTACAAACAGAAGGGCTTTAACTTAAACGACGGCGAGATCAATTGCATTTTCAATGCTTGTTTACTTTGGTTCCATCAAAAAGGTATTCAGATGTGTCACACATTTGCCATAAATTCTGAATGTTGCTCATTAGATCACTGTAGTAAAGCTATTGCTCACCAGGGAAGTTTGCTGCTGGTATTAAAAGTGCATGTTTCAGTCTGCATGTCAGAATTTTTTTCTTTCTGAAGCAGTAATCATAATTTCTATGGCAAAATGAACCCCCTCATGTTGTTCCTTTTTAAATTAAATGTTTTCAGACTTACCACTTCATTCCAATCAAGATGGCTTCTGGTGTGCCATACTTTTGTCATAAGTAAGACTGTTAGCGCTCTAGTTGTTCTTTAGAACACTCTGGGACATTCTGTCCTTGGGCTATACTTGGCTACATCTGGGTGATATTTGGGCTACATTTGGGCTCTTTTGTCTCTGGTGGCCATCTTGGGAGACTGCATGTCAGAATATTTTAGTGAAAGAGAAGAGGATTTGAGAAGTCACTCAAAATGTTCTCTAATTTTTCTTTCTGCAGCACTAATCATACTTTCTATGACAAAATGAACCCCCTCATTTTGTTCCTTTTTAAATTAAATGTTTTCAGACCCACTTCATTCCAATCAAGATGGCTTCTGGTGTGCCATACTTTTGTCATAAGTAAGACTGTTAGCGCTATAGTTGTTCTTTAATACACTCTGGGACATTCTGTCATTGGGCTATACTTGGGCTACATCTGGGTGATATTTGGGCTCGTCTGTCTCTGGTGGCCATTTTGGGAGACTGCATGTCAGAATTTTTTAATGAAATAGAAGAGGATTTGAGAAGTCACTCAAAATGTGCCCTAGTTTTTCTTTCTGCAGCACTAATCATACTTTCTATGGCAAAATATACCCCCTCATTTTGTTCCTTTTTAAATTAAATGTTTTAAGAGTTACCACTTTATTCCAATCAAGATGGCTTCAGGTGTGCCATACCTTTGTAATAAGTAGGACTGTTAGCGCTCCATTTGTTCTTTAGAACACTCTAGGAGGCTGCAGTAGAACACAAAGGAATCAACTGACAGTCTCTGTCCTTGTTGGATGTACATGTTTTACTGAGAATGTCAGACTTCATTCTCACATGACTGAGAAAGATAATGTGAATTTACAGAAAATATGCTTTCAGTTTAGCTTAAAGATCCCCTTCCAAACCACTGTGGGAAAAGCATTAGATAATAGTTTTCTTTCAAACATGATTCATGATATCCCAAGGCTTTTTCACATGGTAAAATCACCTTAGAACACACCACAATTCCTAAAATGAGTATGGTACCATCAACAAATGATTTATAATGTAATTAAAGTCTTAAAACCTTCTATTAACTGCAATGCTTTTTAATGAGGTGCTATCATGTGCGCGTACCCCGCGATTTAAAAGGTCTAGGGGGTCAGGGTGCTTCTACCCTGCTCACTTTGCGTGTTTTGCACCTTTGTTTTTCTGCTTTCCTGTGCCTCAGTCTACCGAGGCACAAGATGGCTGCCAACACTTTCTGGTTTGGAGTGTTGACAGACATTGGCAGCCAATCAGCATGCAGCTAGTGCTCGGAACGGTACAGAGTACAATAAGCTTACAGTAAGCTGCTATAGATATTTATATTTTTTCTCTTTTGATTTTCTCAGGAACTACTGGAGGGATTTATACTATTTAAACAAAAGGCACTTCTGCGTACCAGTCCCTACAATTTTGCCAAGTTTTGTGTAATTCCGTTCAGCGGTTCGGACTGTAGCAGTGTCTAAACGTCCTATGGAAATTAACATGGGGAAAACACATTTTGGAACCCCCCTTTTTTCTCAGCCCCCGCTTGACGAATCCCCCCAAAACTTCCAGGGAAGGAGCAGAACTGAGCTGGCCAAAATTTTTGAAAATTGCACGCAAATTCCTCAATCTACACCAAAGTTATTCCAAACAGAATGTTGCGGATTTCCTATGGAAACTAGGTCCTAATGATATATACCTAATACCGATGTAATATATATATATATATATAAATGTGATCAAGGCCTCTTGAAGGACGAAACCCATCATGGCGGGTATGCAAAGTTTTCAATAAACTCACTGCGCACTTACAACTGGGTCTGTTTTCGTCTGTTCCTGAGTCCTGTGATCTGGGATTTCTGGGAATGCTGTGGCAAAGTTTCCGGCATATATATAAATGTACATATATAAATGTATGTATATATATATGAATGTTTTATATATATAAATATATATTCTTTTTAAATATGTCCTTATTGACGTACATACAAGAGCAATAGTCATTACAAAACATATAAATAGGACCATATCAGAGTACATCCCCGATTCTTCTCGAATTTCACTGTCAATGCGCAAATGATTAGATACAAACAATGGCTGCATGTAATCAAGAAACCATATCCCGGTGTCAATCTGTTTGTACCTTTACCCTTTTCTCAGTGGGTTTCATGTTATTCAAAATTGTACATTCCAGCATAGTCCAACACTTTTAATAGCAGTATAATGTGGTATGGTTCTCTACTGCTCTATGCATATGTTAACAATTGGCAGTTGTAGTTGTAGTTTCAAGAAAATGGCTGAAACAATAGACCTATTGGTTGTGCAAAAACAAACTGCGTAAAGAGAACAAAATCCAAGAAACAATGTCATCCAGAGGTCTGCATTTTGAGAAATTGTATTAGGACCCACTCTAATTAGGGTGGCTTCAATGTGCCGGGGGGACGTGGGAAGGAAGAAATGAGGACACCATGGTGAGTATTCCTTCCACTCAAATAGCTGTCTTATTAGATAACTGTTTCACTTCAGGGGGATTCTGCGTGTTTTCATCTTGTTGTGTCCCATCTTTATTATCTCTAGTAGCACCATCCCCTCTGCTATCCCAGGCTCCTAGCCCCTCTGCCAAGAGGCCTGCCAATGGGCGACGCCGTACCCTTCGTGCAGCATCTCTAATCAGGGCCCTCCCTTCAGCTGTGGCCCATTAGTCAATATCCCGTTCCCAGTCTGCCACTGTTGGACCTGCCCTAGCCATCCACTTCAGTGCTATACGTTGCCTTGTCAAAACCAAGGCCATGTGAACAAACCTAGTACCAACCTTGCGTGCCTTGGGTCTAGGGAACAAACCTAGGGGGCAAACCTCTGCGGAACAGTAGAGTGAACATGCTATTACTCCAATGTTGTGGCCAATACAGCATTCCAGAAGTCATGGTACTTCGAGCAGCTCCACGTCATGTGCAAACCCTGCTGCTGGCTCTCCACACCTAGGAAAAGTCCACACATCACCTCCATACATAACCTGCTGTCGGTGTGAGGTCAAGTAAGTCATGTGTAGGTAGTTACATTGTACGAACTTAAATTTAGTAATCCTAGAAATCCACTTTGTCTGTGTCTGCAACTCACTGCGGAGCTATGATTCCCACCTTTCCCAAGTTTCAACCAATGGTTTTGTGATCATCTTGAGTTGTGCTTTAAAAAGCCACTTCCCAAGATGGCATGCAGCACTCACGGTCACCAATGCCTGAAGGACATTATGGGTTTCTGGCTCTTGTCTGCTCCCTGGCCATAATTCCCCAAACATTCTCAACATAGCACGATAGTTCAAAAACTGGCTGGGGGGCAAGTCATACTGTGATAGGAAATCATCCAGTGGGATAAATCACCCAGTTGGAAACAATCACATACCGTAATGATGCCGCCTGTCATCCATTACGCTAGTTGGTGTCTTGAATGTGAGGAGAGGCGATCCCCATGTGGCAGCCCTATCAGTGGTAGATCCAGAGCATAGAAAGGGGTCCTGGAGGTTCACCATAGGTATCTCCACCAGCATTACAGTGCCACTCTTAACAGTACTCCTGGAATTGCAAATTACTACTTTTGGATTGAGGATTTTCACCATCAAAAGCCCTTGGTTTTCAATCAACCCAATAGGACCTCATTTTTCAAGACCCTTATCATCTAACGACTTTGCCCACCACTGAAGCTGCATGGCCAAATATTATAACTCAAAATCTGGGGGTGCCCAAGCCACCATCCTCCGGGGCTGTCCAAAAATACTGTCAGGGAGACTCTATAATGCCCTCCATCCCAAATGAGGTCTCAACGTAGGGAATCTAAGTTTCAGAACCAAGTGCATGGTATTCACAAATAAATATAAGAGCCTGAAGTGCATAATCATCTTGGATAATGTGATGCATGCCATCACTGGTAATTTTAGAGCTTACCAGAATTGTACACAAGTCTTGAGTGATCATGTCACTGGTCCCAAATTACCTTCCTGAAGATCATCCAAGGCATGGAACACCTGGATGCTCAAATATCTGAAGGACTGAGATGACCATGTGAGCCCCATTGGCAGATCGGCTAGCTGTGGCATCCCTGGTTTCACAGGAAAACGATGAGTCTTGTTTACTCAAAAGGCACACTAGTACCGAAAACTCATTTAATAAATTCAAGGCAGGTCCACTACCAGGTGGGTATCAACTCGGTATAATAATAAGTCAGCAGCACCTAAGGATATAATATGTTCTTTGCCCTCCAAGATCAGTCCATGACCTGCACCCCTCTGTTGGAAAAACTCTGCCAGTTGCACAATGGCCAAAGCAAACAAAAGCAGGGGTAATGGACACCCCTGCCTAATTCCACGATGTACCCCATATGAAGACAAGATGACACAACCTGTCCAAACCCTCCCTTTAGGGTTAGTGTATAAAAGATGCACCCGTCTAAGCGATCCATTTCCTAATCCCATCTGCTTCATAACCGCATGCAGAAATTCCTATCTTTTAGAATTAGAGGCCTTCTCCAGGTCAAGTGACATTACTAAAGCATCTGGGTAGAGGCCAATATCCTGGTGGTGGATGATAGGATACAATCAGCGGAGGTTCCCGGAGGTGGACTTATTTGGAATAAATCCATTTCGGTCTTCATGTATGAGTCCGGGCAGTAACGGAAGTAATATATATATATATATATATATATATATATATATATATATATATATATAATATATATATATATATATATATATATATATATATATATATATATATATATATATATATATATATATATATATATATATATATATATATATATATATATATATATATATTCAATTGATCAAAGATATATATGATCATTCACATCTTAAATACAGTACATAATCAATAAAACAGTAAAAGGTGCACCATTATAAAAAATATTTAAAAAAATGTGTACAATATAGTAAAACAGGCTTCTAAATCTTTCATAGTCAATATACCTGCATCTAAAGAAATACCACTAAGCATGACTGAAGTTACATTAGTGACACTACGACACATAAGTAAATTTGCCCATTTTTAACCTTTTCCACCATGCAAGCATTAAAAACCTCGAGACAGCAAATACTAACCAGCTTGTAGTATCTGATTTAAATATGCGCATGGCTTCCAATGGACAATTAAAAGATAAAGTGCGACATTCAGGGGCCAGGCAGATTTTCCTAAATTCAGCGTAAAAGGAACAATAGAAGAAAAAGTGCTTGATGGTTTCAGGGAGGATATGGCATAGATGACACAATGGATTGACAGACAAGTTTCCCCATGAGCTCTTCATTGCATTTAAAGGAAGGGTTCCATATCTGAACTGAACATACAAAGCTCGTGCCTGGGGTGGTTCAATATCATCCAGAAACCCTTCAAAAGAAAATACTAATTTAATATTTAAAAACCCCGTAGTCAAAGTGCCATGTGCAAACCTGTCAACACTTTCTGAGATCATTAATTCCCAAAACCTTTTTTTAACTAGAGGGATCGTAAGTTTAGTCATGGACCCTGGGTCCTCCCAGAGTTGTGCCATCCCAATTTTTGTAAACCAGACCTTGATCTTACTAAACCACTTAATGCGGCCTGTTTATTGTGCAAGGCAATTTGCTCTACCATTGCCTCCCTCAGGGGCACCTGTATTTTACTTATCCACACCCTTATCCAAAATCAAATTGACCTCAGAATGGCATAATGGTCTATAGGTTTTAGGCCAAGATCTAGTCGAAGTGGCAAGAGTGGTGTAATATCATGGCTAGAATTTTAATGAGAATCTTAAAATCCACATTTAGCATAGAAAGGGGGTACAACTCAGAGGTATGTGCAGCTGATAATTTTGTCTTCGGAAGGAGGACCACAAGTGCGTCTTTGGATGAAGCTGGCAAGGACCCCACATACAACGACTCCGCATCCAACGCTTCTAATCTAAGGCCAGGTGCAAATGTAGAATAAAAGTCTGCTGGAAAATCCATCCAGGCCAGGGGTTTTTCCAGCATCGATCTCTTTGATGTTGGATAGAATTTCTTGTACCGTCCCTGGCACCCCCAGTTTCTCCATAAGGTCGGATCAAGCGTCCACAATGGTAATGGTGCCAGGAATGCAATCAAGCTCTCCAGCAAAAGTGCTTCCAAGTGTTTGTAAAGGGTTTCGCAGTAGGGACAGAAGGTTGTGTTAATGGCCCTCAGTGAGTAAAGTCTGAGTTATGGGTGGGCCCTTAGTCTCAGTACATACCAACCATGCCAAGAGCTTGCCCTATCTGCCCTCCCTCCTCATGAACTCCTGCAAGGGGATCACTGAGAGAATATCGACAACAGAAATGTCAACCTACAAAAATATAGTGAAAAAAATATAGTTGTCAAAAATATTGAACTCCTATCTTCATAATGGGAAGTACAAAAATATCGAAAAAAATATTGTTAAAAAATTGTTACAAAAATTCGTTTTTTTAATGTTAAAAAAATAATGTAAAATAAATTAAATAATACATATAATTAAAAAAAACGTTTTTTATTGAAATTTTTATCAGCAGGCAGAGAAAAATACAGAGAAAAAAGCAACTAGTCCAGGCAGTCAAAATACATTAACCAATTGAAATCCATATACACACACATCTTAAAAATAATAACATCCAGAAAATATAGCAAGAGAAAATTCATATCCAATTAGCAATAGGTGCCCACAGTTTCAAACCAAGCATTTTCTTTCCCTTGCCCTTAGACTTGTAAACCGCAGTCTCAAGACGGTATATGGACAGTAGTCTAGATTGCTAATTAATAAACTTTGATGGCTCTGCATCCAGCCACTGAGTCCTTATACAGAGTCGGAGTATATAAAACATAGTTAGAATAAGTCGAACATTTTTACAATTATAAGTAATAAATATAATGTAAAAATAAATTAAACATACATATATATAAAATATAATATATATAATAATAATAAATTGTTGGAAACAAAATTAAAATTATAATTACACACACATATATATATATATATATATATATATATATATATATATATATATATATATATATATATATATATATATATATAAACACGAAGTTGTAGCTGTTCCAGAGTCTCTGTGTCGGCGGGCTCACGGCAGGGGCAGCCACCCCCACAAATCAAACACGTCCAAACCAGCGTATTCCCTCCTTGAATCTCGGAAAGGAACCACACAGGAGCCGTGGCCTCTATCAAAGTGCAGGTTTATTTCAGACACAACGTCCTACGCGTTTCGGAGTGAGTCTACTCCTACATCACGGGCCCGTGATGAAGGAGTAAACAAACATTGAAAATGCAATAGATCTCGCCCTTGTTTAAGTTAAAGCCATTCTGTTTGTAATGAGGTGGCTTTTTAGCTTTGCTTTTATTAGTGTTTTTTAAACTTTCATGTAAATAACATGCATCTGTATGCATAGATGTATATGTATGCATGCATTTATATTTGTATTTATATAGATATACAGATTATATATGCTTATATATGTATATATATATATATATATATATATATATATATAATACATACACATACATATATAAATGCATTGGAAACTTACACATACTTACCTTCTTAAACAATCACTTATAGAAACACATACTTATTTAAACAAGAACTCTTTCAATCTCTCACTCTCATATATACTCACTTATATACATCAATACTCACATATACTAGATTAAAACATATGTAGTTACTGATAAAGACACTAGTGAGACAGTCATTCACTCACTAACACACACATATACACACTAATCCACCGATACAGTCCTGCACATATGCTGTCTTCAAAACACATACAAACAGTGAGTCAGTCATTGATGCATCTATGTGCTAAGTAACACCCCCACCAAACCATACAGACACTCATACTGATACTAAGAAAAACATCTAATAACCCATATACACACACATGTTGCTACTCACCAACCCATGCAGCCACTTATACACAAAGTGAAACACTGATACAAACATTTAAATATTTAAACAATACTCGCTAATATATGTATACACTTAATAAGCCAGTTAACCAATCAATTAAAAAAAAACATCCATTAAGACACTTATTTAAACATTTATTCTTCCATCGACCTTTACATATACATATATAACACATATTAATTTTTCCGAAAGACACACATTCACTGGATGGTGTCATCAGTGATGTCATGAGTGATGTCACTGACCATGTCATGAGTGATGTAATATGTGATGTCATCAGCAGTGCATTGCAGGCGCGCAAGTTATAGTGAGTCCAACTAACTATAACATGGGAATTTCAATGGTTTTATATCAGTAAAATTTCCAGCTAACTATAACTGGCGTCAAACCTATGGTTTTTTCAGTGAATAAATATATATATATATATATATATATATATATAGATATATATATATATATATATATATACACCTGTAACATAAAAATAAATATATATATATAATAAATTAAAATAATAAAATATTTTTTATCTTTTTAAAATACATTTTACACTACATTAACTGCAACAGTAGGGAAAATGATTTATAGCGGAGGGGATTAAATTACTATTCCCACTAAAGAGAGTGCAACAGTAGGCAAAGTGTTGGATAGCGAAGGGGAAAAAATTACTTTTCCTACTCCAGAGAATGCAATAGTAGGGAAAGTGTTGGATAGCGGAGGGGAATAATTTACTATTCCCACTCCAGGAGGTGCAACAGTAGGGAAAGTGTTGGATAGTGTAAGGGTACAAATTACTATTCCCAATCCACAGATAGCAACTGTAGGTAAAGTGTTGGATAGCTTAGGAGTAAAAATGACTATTCCCACTCCAGAGAGTGCATCAGTAGGGAAAGTGTTGGATAGCGGAGGGGATCAAATTACTATTCCCACTCCAGCGAGTGCAACATTAAGGTAAGTGTTGAATAGCGAAGGGGTAAAAATTACTATTCCTACTCCAGCGAGTGCAACAGTAGGGAAAGTGTTGGATAGCGTAGGGGTGAAACTTACTACTTCCACTCCAGGGAGTTCAACAGTAGGGATAGTGTTGGATATCTGAGGGGATACCATTACAATTTCCACTCCAGCGAGTGCAACAGTAGGGAAAGGGTTGGATAGCGGAGGGGTTAAAATTACTATTCCAACTCCAGCAAGTGCAACATTAAGGAAAGTGTCGGATAGCAAAGGGGATAAAATTACTATTCCCACTCCAGAGAGTGCAACAGTAGGGAAAGTGTTAGATAGTGGAGGGGTAAAACTTACTATTCCCACTCCTGCATGTGAAACAGTTCGGAAAGTGTTGGATTTCAGAGAGGAATAATTTACTATTCCCACTCCAGCAAGGGCTACAGTAGGGAAAGTGTTGGCTAGCGGAGGGTTATAAATTACTATTCCCACTCCAAAAAATTAATTAACATTAATTAACAAACAATTAATTAATAAAAAAATAATTTACCTCCCACCATATTCCCCTATAAATTATACCACCAATATTGTAAAACATAGCACAATTAACATAATTAATGAACAGTTAATTACATAATTATTAACAATTAACCAGCAATTTGAAAACCTATAGTAATATATTAATTCACACATTTAACACAATAAAAAAACTAAAAATAATTATATAATTAAAATATTTATATTAAAATTCAAATACTTCCCAGCTTACTCCCCCTTCAACCCACAACCCACTGTTAAAAACAATGACACAATTAACATAAATAATATTTAATTAATTCTTATTAATAACCAATTCATAAATAATTATTATTACAAAAATTTCACAATTAACAAAATAAACAGTAAATACATAAATAATATTTAATAAAAATATGAATGAATCAATTAATTATAATGAAATTACTTTCCACCCTACTCCCCTAAAAACCCACAACACAGTCCTAAAAAATGACACAATTAACATAATTAACAATTAACAATTATTAATAACAAATTTGTAATCAATTAATTACCACAATTAACAATATAACATATTAAATACATAAATATTAAGTAATGGGAAATAATAATTAATTAACTATAATTAAATTATTTACCACTCTTCTCCCCTATAAATCCACAACCCACTCCTAGAAATTCGACACAATTAACATATTTACACATTAATTATTAAGAATTAACATCAAATTAATAACAATTAATGATAAATTAATTACCACAATTAACAATATACAATATTAAATACATAACTATTAATTAATAAAAGATATCAATCAATTAATTATAATTAAATTACTTCCCACCCTATTCCCCTATAAACCCACAACACGCTACGGAACTAAAACGCAAAATGAAAGTAAAAAAAATGAAAAACTCCCACAAATTAAACACCTATTAAAAAACAAATACAATACACAAAAAATAAAACACATACATTTAAATTACACACTAAAATACATAACACTAACTAAAACAACAATATTTTCGGAGTAACAATATTTTAGCAAATGATAGTAATGACTTCGATAATTCTTAGAAATGATATTACTTACCTTAAACTCCATATTCTTGACAACGATATTCTGACAGTCAATATTTTTGTATCACAATATTTTGCTCTCAATATAAGTGCAAGTTGACATTAACAACTCAATATTATGTCTGTTTACCCTTGCAAGGTAATCATGTATGTCAAGGCATCGAAGACGTTCTAATACAGCATTATATCAACACTTCACTTCTGTGAATTGTGCTTGAGTGAACCCAACCTATTACCCGATCATGCAAGTTGCCTTCCAGAGTAGAAAGTTTTCTATTGAGTTCCTTTCTAACCCTAACAGTCTGCCCCATAAAATGGCCCCTCACCAACACTTTAAAAACATCCCATTCACAAGCAAGTCAGTAGCTGTGCTCTGACTGAATTGGATGTATTCAGAGATGGCCACCTGTAGATAATCCTTAAAGCATGTATCTTCAAGAAAGGATGAGTTAAGGTGCCATGTGGGAATCACTGTGGGTTCGGCAATGGGGCAAAATGTCATTAGCAGTGGGCTAAAATCTGATAGTATGCGCCCTAGAAACTCAGTATGAGTCACATGCGGGCTAAGACAGGTTGAGCAAAAAAACATATCTTGGCATGTGTGCCGTCTATTAACGTGTGAATATTAAGAATAGTCTCGTATTTGCACTTGTTGCACCTTCCAAATATCCTTCAAACACCACTGCCTCATCCAGTCCCAAAAACCCTGCAAAGTTTTGGATGCCGGTGCCTCATGCAGAGGAGGTGTGGGCATATCCAGGTGAAGATCCGCAACATAATTGAAATCACCCCCTAAAAGGAGAACCTCGACTAAAACAGAGGAAAAGGGCATGGGCAAGGACCAAAGTAAAGGGACCTGGTTCAGGTTTGGGGTATATATATTTCCTAGTGTGAACTCCCTGCCCAGTAGCCTGCCCTTTACCAAAACATGCAAAAAGAACAATTGATGTACAGAATGCAGAACAATGTCATACATGCTCTCCACACTACTGGAGTCAAGCTATCCTGGCTGAAGACGGCTAATAGCCAGAAACCAGTCCTAGGATGCTTGACTCCGGTCCAGGAAAGACATGGCTTGGCAGTTCGGGCTGGACTGTTCCCATGAGGTACAGGGTCGAGGCTGATTTGCATATGGCCATGTCTGAACTGGGGTAGTGTGGAGTGCAAAAAAACGATGGATTTTGGCCCAGATCTCTGTACTGGGGTGAATGTATGACATTGTTCTGCATTCTGTCCGTCAATTGTTGTTTTTGGCTTTACCAAAACATAGCAGCCCTCTGGATCAATGATAGAGTGAGTGTCCTCAAAAGGGGTTCTTGTCCAAATCCACTGAAAAGTCACACGCTAATAAGCAGAGTAAGAGGTTGCATTGAGTTGGCCATGCTACCTATGTCGTACAGCTTCCTCTGCGGTAAGGTGGGTCTCCTGCAACATTACAATTTGAGCTCCTCTGCGACACAAATATTGTTAAATACTGTGCCATTTTTAGGCAGACCGTATCCCCTTACATTCAAGGACAATACATGTATGTTGCCATGAAGGTGTCTTGTGGGTGACATCTATACAAGAATTCCTTCCTTGCCACTCCCTGGCTTCCCTGTGTACCCACCAGCAATATCAATGCCATCCATAACCCCCAGGACCAAATAAAAACTTCCCAACTACAAACTCCAGCTCCCTAGAGGAAGACCAGCAATGCTGGCCATCCAAACCTGTGAAGAAAACAACATTGTTGAAGGAATGCCACCTTCTAGTTTCTAGTTAGGACAATCCGAGTGGGGGCAGTCAAGGTAACACAGAAAACCCAAGTATGCACTGGCCCATCTCAAAAAGTAAGGAGAGGTACCCTCCGGAGATCAGGTCCAACAGGCCAATCCTGGGGCACCCCCACAGCACCCATCACACACACACCCTCCCCAGGCCACATCCAGCCAAATCAATGCAAATCATATAATGACTCTATACTTCTGGGGTCGGACCATTATTCATATTCCCAGACCATAGGCAATAAAAGCAAGTAGGCAAGACACCAAATTATATCAACTATAGACTGTGAAGTTATAACTGGGAGCCCTATGTCTCACAGGGCTGAGCTCCCCGAGTCAGATGTCACTGAGCAATGATCAGAGGAGGTATCAATGTTTGCCACCTTTTCTTGCAAAGACATTATTTCAGCTACAGCCAGCAGTGCCACCTTGCAGTCATGTTCTGTTTGTGAGGAGGAAGGCACCCACAAAGCTGACCCCCTGGTGGGACACCTAAGTATTCTCTTGGTTCTCCACCTAGGGGTCTGGATTTCCCCTTGGTGCCCCCAAGTGGCACACCAGCTTTGAATGATTCCACCCAGGTCCACACTTTGGAGCCGATTAGGATCACTGACGTAAACGTGTTCCGTCCGCCAAGGAAGCGGCCAAGTTACTCCAGACCGCACCGCGGATAAACCTCCGTAGCAATTAGGATACAAATGGGATGAAAGTACGACCGCAGCGGACGGACCTCAGCAACCACCGTCCGCCGCGAACGGAGTACACCTGAGACTGCCGCAAGCGGACGGAACCGATGAAACATCGCCCGCCGCGGACGCACATAACCATGGGAACAGCCACATCTACCGCTATACCTGCGGAGGCTCCGTGTCCGCGATTAGGATAACGCCGCCTGTACCCCGGTACGCACCTCAATCCACGGGCGCAGCGGAAACAATGCAACGAGAAACGGTGCATCTCAGCGGAAGGCCAACACGAACAACATCTCTACCGTCAAACCAATGACAAAAAGTGTGACGGAAGTTAATAGCAAACACAAAAAACAGGACTACCACCCACCTGAAACACCAACACCAATCACAAGCCACAATGACACCCCCCAAGTACCTACTAATGTACACTAGTCAACACACGCACCTAGCACCTGACTGCCAACAACCATTGGGACACGACCACGACACAGACTATGAAATGTCTCCCACCCACTACCACAATCCTTTGCATCACAGCATAGCTGCTAGCAAGAGGCCCAAGACGACCGACAGCACACACCAATTGAACACATACACCCCCACCCAAACACACCCACCACACAAACACCCACCACACCATTCCTACACACCACACACCTGCACCTCCCAACTCACTCAACCCACACCCTGAGCACCACACACCATGGCACCCAAGAAAAAACCAAAATTCACGGAGACCGAGTTGAAGGTAATGGTGGATAAAATCATCCGTGTTGAACCCCACATATTTGGGGGCACTAGTCCAGCAGACCACCGTGGCTCACAAAAATCACATGTGGGACAGGATCGTAAGTAGAGTGAATTTCGCCAGAAGAATGGGCCGCCACACTCAGGGTCACTCCCCCCCTCCGGCCTCCGACCCAGTCACTGCGAATAGTCAGTTCAACTCCTGGCTCACCCACTCACTGAACGATCTTCTCCCTAGAACTACCACCTTAAAACAAGTCAAAAGAGTGAACCCGGCTCCCTGGTACTCTCCTGATCTTAACCTCTTACGTAAGGAGTGCAAAAGAACAGAGCGCTCATGGAGAAAGGATAAATTTATAGGTAAAAAAGTCGCCTTCCGCACCTTCTTAAAAAACTACAAACTACGCAATACCAAAAGCACATTCTTTGATGAAAGTATAAAAAACTCATCCTGCTCCGCCAGGGAAACCTTTATCATTTTAAAAGAATTACTCAAAGTGCCAGATCCGCGACCAGAGAAACCTCCAGACTCCAACACCTCGGAAGAGAAATGCCTCCATTTGGCTAACTTCTTTGACGAGAAAATCCCAAAAATTCTCGCCTCCCTACCTCCTGTCGACCTCAGTCTCATTGATGAGGGCTGCACTAATTCGGGCCCAACTACCACCCACCTAAACTCTCTCGGCCCAGTAACATTTGAAGAGGTTCTAACTACTCTAGCGACAATCAAAAGCTGCTCCCCTAGCGACCCGGTGCCCTTACGCATTCTAAAAAAAGTGGCCCCTACGATCGCCCCTCCTCTAACTGACCTCATCAATTCATCACTGCTCCAGGGAAAAATCCCCCCCAGCTGGAAAGCGGCCGTTGTCAAGGCACTCCTTAAAAAACCTTCACTTGACCCCGTGGACATGGCCAACTATAGGCCAATCTCCCTCCTCCCCGGAATCAGTAAAATCACTGAAAAGCTAGTCAGCAAAAAGCTCTCGCAGTTTCTAGAGTCTAACAACTTGCTCAGAAGCTTGCAAACCGGGTTCCGCCCAGGTCAGGGCACGGACATCGCCCTGCTTGCAGCAGTGGAGGAGGCCAGAGTCATTTTGGACGCAGGAAGATCAGTGGCAGTGATCCTCCTGGACCTCAGTGCGGCCTTCGACACTGTTAACCACCGGGTCTTAATCCAGCGACTCAAAAACATCGGTGTGGTTGGCACTGCCCTGGCCTGGTTCGCATCATTCTTAGACCATTGCTCCTTCCAGGTCTGGGAGAACGACACCCGCTCCCCCGCAACCCCCCTCCAATGTGGAGTGCCCCAGGGCTCGTCATTAAGCCCGACATTATTTAATGTCTACATGTCCCCATTGGAGGAGGTGGTCATCCCGTTCGGAGTGAAAATCATCAGCTACACGGATGACACTCAATTAGTGGTGTCTCTATCTCATCCCAACCAGGAACCATCTAACCTCCATAGCTGCCTCTCAGAAATTCAGGGATGGATGAATAGTTGAAACTCAACGGATCAAAGACAGATATCCTACTCCTTGGCCAAAAGGGGCTTTCCTTTCCCCCTAACATCTGCCCCCCCTGTTTGGGTGAACCTCCAGTCCCCAAGACTGAGATCAAGAGCCTGGGAATCTGCCTAGAAAAAGACCTGTCCTTCAAGACCCAAGCCAAAAAAATCGCTGGGACTTGCTTCGGGCTCCTTAAATCTATCAGGAAAATTCTGCCCCTGCTCCCTCCTGTCTCCCAGAAATTGCTCATCCAAGGCCTCATCCTTTCAAGGACGGACTTTAGCAATGCCATCTATCTGGGTGCCCCGAAGCAACCCTCAACAAACTGCAAAGGATCCAGAACGCCGCGGCCCGGATTCTTACCAACACTCCGGCCAGATTCTCGGCCGAACCAGCTCCGAAGTATCTTCACTGGCTCCCAGTGAGAGAGCGAGTCAAATTTATGGCCCTCTGCCTGCCCCATAAACTCCTGCAGGATAAAGGCCCCCCCATCCTCAAAAAATTCATCAGGCCCTACAAAGCCACAAGATCCCTTCGCTCTGACCACAAACACCTTATCATTACTTTCAGAGTGAAGAGGGCACGCACTGGCGGACAGCGTTTTTCTGTGAATGCAGCCCGCCTGTGGAATGCCCTCCCCCGTACTCTAAGGATGGAACCAGATTACCTCCGGTTCAGAAAACTTCTGAAAACTCACCTGTTCCCCTGATCTCCTTCCTTACGTCACCCTCTTGACTGTCCTGATCTTAGCGCTCGGATGCCTTCGGGTTACTACTCGCTTTACAAAACCCTAATAATAATAATAATGCATCAGGGACAGTGCCAAGGACAAAGCACGAGATACAGAGGCGGTGGCATGACCTGAAAACCAGGGTCAAAGGGATCCGTGCCAAAAAACATCTACAAGCACAGCACACTGGCGGCGGCACATCCCCGGAGCCCATACCCTACACTGTTTGGGAGGAAAAGGTGCTGGGCATACTGCACCCAGAGAGCCTGGAAGGAATTGAGGAAGGAGAAGAGGCTGGTAAGTACAAACCAAGCACCACGAGCACAACAACATGGTCTGCCTCACACAACTCAGAAGACACATCTCCCAGGCCCCAACCCCTGCATGTGGTCCACATACTCACCAAAATGCAAACGACTCCCAACAGGCCCCCATGTCCACAGGGAGGGTGGTGGTGGTGGGTGGGGTGTGTGAGAGGTCAGTACTACAATTCCCAACAGGCCCCCATGTCCACAGCGAGGGTGGTGGTGGTGGGTGGGGTGTGTGACCGGTCACTACTACAACTCCCAACAGGCCCCCATGTCCACCGGGAGGGTGGTGGTGGTGGTGTGTGTTGAGAGGTTGGTGGGGTGTGTGAGCGGTCACTACTACAACTCCCAACAGGCCCCCATGTCCACAGGGAGGGTGGTGGTGGTGGGTGGGGTGTGTTAGAGGTCATTACTACAACTCCCAACAGGCCCCCATGTCCACAGGGAGGGCGGTGGTGGTGGGTGGGGTGTGTGAGAGGTCACCACTACAACTCCCAACAGGCCCCCATGTCCTCGGGAGGGTGGTGGTGGTGGTGTGTGTCGAGAGGTTGGTGGGGTGTGTGAGAGGTCACCACTACAACTCTCAACAGGCCCCCATGTCCACAGGGAGGGCGGTGGTGGTGGGTGGGGTGTGTGACAGGTCACTACTACAACTCCCAACAGGCCCCCATGTCCACAGGGAGGGTGGTGGTGGTGGGTGGGATGTGTGAGAGGTCACTACTAGAACTCCCAACAGGCCCCCATGTCCACTGGGAGGGTGGTGGTGGTGGTGTGTGTCGAGAGGTGGGTGGGGTGTGTGAGAGGTCACTACTACAACTCCCAACAGGCCCCCATGTCCACAGGGAGGGTTGTGGTGGTGGGTGGGGTGTGTGAGAGGTCACCACTACAACTCCCAACAGGCCCCCATGTCCACAGGGAGGGTGGTGGTGGTGGGTGGGGTGTGTGAGAGGTCACTACTACAACTCCCAACAGGCCCCCATGTCCACAGGGAGGGCGTTAGTGGTGGTGTGTGTCGAGAGGTTGGTGGGGTGTGTGAGAGGTCACTACTAGAACTCCCAACAGGCCCCCATGTCCACCGGGAGGGTGGTGGTGGTGGTGTGTGTCGAGAGGTGGGTGGGGTGTGTGCGACAGGACACTGAAATGTTATTAATTTGAAATAAACATGTAATGTCCACAGTACTGATCAGCACAATCTTGTCCCTCTGGTGAAACCAGCAACCTGCCGCAAGACTCGCCTCACACACATCCAGGACTCTCTGGGGACGATGCCACAGCCAGCTCCGGTGTGAAGGATGGAGCGGGCCCAAGCTCACTGCCAGGGCCATCTGGCTCACAGGAAATCCCTGCCTCCACAACCGTCGCCTGTGTAACTCCTGCAACACCGGCCACAGTGAGTTGCAGAGCCACCACCACCACCTCCACCACCACCAGTGCCACCACTCCTGCCTGTGCCACCCTGCCTAACCCACCGCACGACGCAGGGCCATCAACATCCCAGCCAAGCAGGGAGAGTGGGCGTGAAAGGAGAGAGCCGAGGCCACAACAGCCATGCAGGATTCCACACACCGTCGAGCTGGGGAAGGACACCCACCCCATCCTGTCGCGGAGTCACTGGAAGCCCTAGCCAGAGTCCAGGCTTCCTACGAGCGTGGCCTGGAACAGGCAGATCGTGCCCACCAGGACTCGGTTGACAACACAAACATGTTGCGGTCCATTGACAGCCGCCTTGGCCAAATAGTGGACATCATGAGCCAGCAGACAACACTGTGGAGGGAATGGTTAACCCGCAACACCCCCACGCCCCCTCAACCAAGTGTCCAGACGCCACGGGCAGCAACACCACCGCCACCGCCACCTGTGCCCCTGGCGACGGATGTGGCCCCTGAGCAACACCAGGGCCAGTCATTGGCCCTTTTACAAACACGCACTCATGGGTGACCAATTGCTGCCGACGTATGCCACTGACATGGGCTCAGGGCCCTATATATGTGTGATTTCCAAAAGCACACATTTAACGCTGTGAACCAGTGCTCCCTGTGACCATCACCTCGACCTCCTGCTGCTGAGCTGACCACCGACTGCTGCCTGTGACCATCACCTCGACCTCCTGCTGCTGAGCTGACCACTGACTGCTGCCTGTGACCATCACCTCAACCTCCTGCTGCTGAGCTGACCACCGACTGCTGCCTGTGACCATCACCTCAACCTCCTGCTGCTGAGCTGACCACCGACTGCTGCCTGTGACCATCACCTCGACCTCCTGCTGCTGAGCTGACCACTGACTGCTGCCTGTGACCATCACCTCGACCTCCTGCTGCTGAGCTGACCACCGACTGCTGCTGTAGTGCCACAGTCCAGGACCTTGCCATGCAGAGAGTGCGAGAGATCCGGTCTCGTCCCTTCACCGCCGCGGAACTAGATGCTCTCATGGGCGGTGTGCTCAGCCACTACGAACAGCTGTACGGTGCACCCGGACAGGTGGTAAGTGCAGTGGCGTACATGTTGTTGGTCCTGAGGTGGTCAGTGGCTCCTGTCTTCTGTCGGGCTGCCGGTGTGCTGTGGGACCTTAACATGTGTTGTGCAGGGCATGGCTGGATGTAGAAAAGTCTATCTACGTAGTATGTGCATGTCATACTGTCCACTAACGTTATCCTCTTGTCTCCCATCATGGTAGGTGAAGCTGCACTTTCGCAAGGCCGTGTGGAGGAGCATAGCACATGAGGTACGGGCAGTGGGGGTGTGCAATAGACGACACACACACTGCCACAAACGCTGGGACAACATTTCCAGGCTGAGCAAGAATGTAGCAGAGATGACACTGGGGATGATTCCAAGAAGGCCACGTCTGGCCCGACGCTCCATGACCCCTCTCATGCACCGTATCATTGCTGTGACGCATCCTGACCTGTCCGACCGGCTGAGTGTGGATCAACAGCAGACTAGCTGTAAGCATACTGCCTGTGTATGTTACTTGGGAGTGCAATGCATGTATTGGTGCTCAGACAGAGTAGTGGCATCCGTGGTGCGTATGTGTAGCAGCAATGCCAATGTTTGTGCCATTGGCGAAGTGTAATTTGACATCCAGGTCCGGCATGTTGACACGCCACTTGCTTAGTAGTTGAGTGTTGAAGCACATGCCGTGGAGGTCTGTGGCCCCATGGAAAGACATGTGTGCATATCTACATGCTCCTGCTCTGTCCGCATGCTGTATATGTTTCACGGACACCACCGGTAATTTCATGTGAGGATGACTGGTAGGGGTGGGCCGTGTGCAGGATGGTGGCTAGGTGTGTTTTGTCAGCAATGGAATGAGGGATTACCTGTCCTTCTGTACGTGAGTGTGCCCATGACTTACACCTCTTTTCTGTGCATTTCAGCTTTGGCAGAGGGAACTCAGCCACAGGCGGCGGAGATAAGTGGTGGCAATGTATCTGGATCTGACTTCACGCACATGCAGACTGACATAGAAGAGGGCAGCCCCCGAGAGGGGGACAGGACCGTCCCTGAGGACTCGCTTGTCGAGACACCATCGTCCTCATCTTCCGACAGTGTCGGTGAGTCAGCACTGTTGTCACAGACTGGGAGTGGGCAATCAACACCTTCGGTCGGGACACAGCACACAGGGCCCACACTGCCGCCACCTGTACCAAGTACTGCTCGTGCACGCAGAAGTAGGGGGAGCAGAGTGGCCTTCGGGGCAGGCACCGCTGCCCCTGCCCCGGTGACCCAAAATGCACTTTGTGCTGAGGCTGTTGATCTGCTGCGACAGCTGTGTGTGGGTCTGACCAATATGATCAATGCTTTCCAAGACCACAATAGGAAGTTGGGGCAGGTGGTGGCATTCATGGAAGGGATGCATGGCGATGTTGCTGGTCTACACAGGACAGTTCAGTCATTGGCAAGCAGTGTGTCGTCTGCCATTGTACAATTGCATGGACAGGGTGCTACTTCTGTTCCCACATCTACACCACTGGATGTGTCAGGGGGGAGTGAATATTCTGACCAGGACTCTAATACAGGTTATTGCACTAGAAGCAGCCACAGACATCACGTCAGGGCACGGAGGGCAGAGACACCATCCCCTAGGTCAGCAAAATCTGTTCACAAAGACAACGTCAGATACACTGGAGTTCACACACAGGATCCACAAGTGGTGTTGGGGGAAATGCCTTCACATGCTACACAGGCATTCCACACGAAAGGTACTCCCAAGGTAAGTGATACTCGCAAGTCCATGGACACTCCCTTGGACAAGGACAGTCCAAAGACGAAGACACCTCTAAAGAGCAAGGACACTCCCAAGGACAGGGACACTACTAAGGAAGGGGCCACTCCCAAGGGCAGGGACAAGGACTGTCCAAAGACAAATGCACATCAAAAGAGCAGGGACACTCCCAAGGACAGGGACACTACTAAGGAAGGGGACACTCCCAAGGACAGGGACAAGGACTGTCCAAAGACAAAGGAACATCAAAAGAGCAGGGACACTCCCAAGGACAGGGACACTACTAAGGAAGGGGCCACTCCCAAGGGCAGGGACAAGGACTGTCCAAAGACAAAGGCACATCAAAAGAGCAGGGACACTCCCAAGGACAGGGACAGTTCTACGGAAGGGGCCACTACCAAGGGCAGGGACAAGGACTGTCCAAAGACAAAGGCACCTCTAAAGAGCAGGGACACTCCCAAGGGCAGGGACAAGGACAGTCCAAAGACAAAGGCACATCAAAAGAGCAGGGACACTCCCAAGAACAGGGACACTACTAAGGAAGGGACCACTCCCAAAGGCAGTTACACACACAGGGAGAAGGTGTCTTCTGGAGACAGGTACACCACAGACGACAAGTCTGCTGCCAGGAACAGGGCACTGTCCAGGGAACAGGGAAAGTCCAGAGACAACACTCCTCCTATGGACAAGGCACATCCAAAAGACAAGGCTTCTCACATAGACACTGGCGCAATCAAGGACAGGCATACATCACCCCAGGCTGCACTGAGCCTGATGTTGTTGAAGGAACGGAAAACAGATGTCTCCGCGGCGGAGTACCCCCATACCTCCACTCCCATCCTGGCCCGTCAGAAGCTGAGGAAGGAGTCACCTGTTGTTGCATCCCCCATTACACATGATGCTGAGTCCAGGCGGCAGGCACACAGCAAACGACAAGCAGGGTCCAGCACGTCCCCAGAGTGCAGAGTCCCAGCAGCAGGTGCTCCACCTTTGGTGGGTGATGTTTCATTGGAGTCCGCACCACTTGCCAGTCCTGTCATGTCCAGGGTGCCCTCACATATCCCAAAGAAACGTAGAGACACACCATTGACACCTGACCACACCGATGTGGCTCAAGTACAGCTATCCCCGGCTCCCAGAGCCACCCTGCCACCTGGCCCATACAGCCCTGTGGCTCCTTAATCCGGTGTTCTCAGTGGCGCATCAGAGGTTCACTCTCACTTGTCAGATAGTGGCACTGTGTTTGTTGTCTGCTGTCATGCATCATGTTGTGGCACTGTCTCAGTTGTGACCTCTCCTGTTTCTGGTGCTGGCAGTCTGTCTGGGTCTATGGCTCATGTGTCAGTCACTAGAGCTGTGGCTGTGTGTCACACTCCTGGTTCTGGTGCTGGCAGTCTGTCTGGGTCTATGGCTCATGTGTCAGTCACGAGAGCTGTGGCTGTGTCGCACACTCCTATGTCTGGTGCTGGCAGTCTGTCTGGGTCTATGGCTCATGTGTCAGTCACTAGAGCTGTGGCTGTGTCGCACACTCCTATGTCTGGTGCTGGCAGTCTGTCTGGGTCTATGGTTCATGTGTCAGTCACTAGAGCTGTGGCTGTGTCGCACACTCCTATGTCTGGTGCTGGCAGTGTGTCTGGGTCTATGGCTCATGTATCAGTCACTATATCTGCGGCTGTGTGTCACACTCCTGGTTCTGGTGCTGGCAGTGTGTCTGGGTCTGTGGCTCATGTGTCAGTCACTACGGCTGTGGCTGTGTCTCACACTCCAGTTTCTGGTGCTACCAGTGTCTCAGGGGCAGGTACTTCAGGCAGTCCAAGTACTCCGTGATGTGCGGTGCATTTCCCTTCACTCACATCTATTTGGAGTTGGAGTGTATATTGTCCATGTAAAAGACTTTGGCATTGTCCTTGTCCTTGTGTGGGGTACCTTGCACCACGTACTTGTGCTGCCTCTGATGTACCAGTTGGATGCAATGGACTGTTGATGCACTTGGCCCCTCTCATGTGCTGCCTCTGATGTACCTGTTCGATGCCATGGACTGTTGATGCACTTAGCCCCTCTCATGTGCTGCCTCTGATGTACCTGTTCAGTGCAATGGACTGTTGATGAACTTGGCCCCTCTCATGTGCTGCCTCTGATGTACCTGTTCGATGCCATGGACTGTTGATGCACTTAGCCCCTCTCATGTTCTGCCTCTGATGTCCCTGCTCTGTTGGCCACAATGCCCTGTTGCTGTTCTGATACTGCAGTCTGCCCTCATGTGCTGCCTCTGATGTACCTGCTCTGTTGGCCACAATGCCCTGTTGCTGTTCTGATACTGCAGTCTGCCCTCATGTGCTGCCTCTGATGTACCTGCTCTGTTGGCCACAATGCCCTGTTGCTCTTCTAATACTGCAGTCTGCCCTCATGTGCTGCCTCTGATGTACCTGCTCTGTTGGCCACAATGCCCTGTTGCTGTTCTGATACTGCAGTCTGCCCTCATGTGCTGCCTTTGATGTACCTGTTCGATGCCATGGACTGTTGATGCACTTAGCTCCTCTCATGTGCTGCCTCTGATGTGCCTGCTCGATGCCATGGACTGTTGATGCACTTAGCCCCTCTCATGTTCTGCCTCTGATGTCCCTGCTCTGTTGGCCACAATGCCCTGTTGCTGTTCTGATACTGCAGTCTGCCCTCATGTGCTGCCTCTGATGTACCTGCTCTGTTGGCCACAATGCCCTGTTGCTGTTCTGATAATGCTGTCTGCCCTCATGTGCTGCCTCTGATGTACCTGCTCTGTTGGCCACAATGCCATGTTGCTGTTCTGATACTGCAGTCTGCCCTCATGTCCTGCCTCTGATGTACCTGTTTGATGCCATAGACTGTTGATGCACTTAGCCCTTCTCATGTGCTGCCTCTGATGTACCTGTTCAGTGCAATGGACTGTTGATGCACTTAGCCCCTCTCATGTGCTGCCTCTGATATACCTGTTCGATGCCATGGACTGTTGATGCACTTAGCCCCTCTCATGTGCTGCCTCCGATGTACCTGTTCAGTGCAATGGACTGTTGATGCACTTGACCCCTCTCATGTGCTGCCTTTGATGTACCTGTTCGATGCCATGGACTGTTGATGCACTTAGCCCCTCTCATGTTCTGCCTCTGATGTCCCTGCTCTGTTGGCCACAATGCCCTGTTGCTGTTCTGATACTGCTGTCTGCCCTCATGTGCTGCCTCTGATGTACCTGCTCTGTTGGCCACAATGCCCTGTTGCTGTTCTGATACTGCAGTCTGCCCTCATGTGCTGCCTCTGATGTACCTGCTCTGTTGGCCACAATGCCCTGTTGCTCTTCTAATACTGCAGTCCGCCCTTATGTGCTGCCTCTGATGTACCTGCTCTGTTGGCCACAATGCCCTGTTGCTGTTCTGATACTGCAGTCTGCCCTCATGTGCTGCCTTTGATGTACCTGTTCGATGCCATGGACTGTTGATGCACTTAGCTCCTCTCATGTGCTGCCTCTGATGTGCCTGCTCGATGCCATGGACTGTTGATGCACTTAGCCCCTCTCATGTTCTGCCTCTGATGTCCCTGCTCTGTTGGCCACAATGCCCTGTTGCTGTTCTGATACTGCAGTCTGCCCTCATGTGCTGCCTCTGATGTACCTGCTCTGTTGGCCACAATGCCCTGTTGCTGTTCTGATAATGCTGTCCGCCCTCATGTGCTGCCTCTGATGTACCTGCTCTGTTGGCCACAATGCCCTGTTGCTGTTCTGATACTGCAGTCTGCCCTCATGTCCTGCCTCTGATGTACCTGTTTGATGCCATGGACTGTTGATGCACTTAGCCCTTCTCATGTGCTGCCTCTGATGTACCTGTTCAGTGCAATGGACTGTTGATGCACTTAGCCCCTCTCATGTGCTGCCTCTGATATACCTGTTCGATGCCATGGACTGTTGATGCACTTAGCCCCTCTCATGTGCTGCCTCTGATGTACCTGTTCAGTGCAATGGACTGTTGATGCACTTGACCCCTCTCATGTGCTGCCTTTGATGTACCTGTTCGATGCCATGGACTGTTGATGCACTTAGCCCCTCTCATGTTCTGCCTCTGATGTCCCTGCTCTGTTGGCCACAATGCCCTGTTGCTGTTCTGATACTGCTGTCTGCCCTCATGTGCTGCCTCTGATGTACCTGCTCTGTTGGCCACAATGCCCTGTTGCTGTTCTGATACTGCAGTCTGCCCTCATGTGCTGCCTCTGATGTACCTGCTCTGTTGGCCACAATGCCCTGCTGCTGTTCTGATACTGCAGTCCGCCCTTATGTGCTGCCTCTGATGTACCTGCTCTGTTGGCCATAATGCCCTGTTGCTGTTCTGACACTGCAGTCTTCCCTCATGTGCTGCCTCTGATGTACCTGTTCGATGCCATGGACTGTTGATGCACTTAGCCCCTCTCATGTTCTGCCTCTGATGTCCCTGCTCTGTTGGCCACAATGCCCTGTTGCTGTTCTGATACTTCAGTCTGCCCTCATGTGCTGCCTCTGATGTACCTGCTCTGTTGGCCACAATGCCCTGTTGCTGTTCTGATAATGCTGTCTGCCCTCATGTGCTGCCTCTGATGTACCTGCTCTGTTGGCCACAATGCCCTGTTGCTATTCTGATACTGCAGTCTGCCCTCATGTGCTGCCTCTGATGTACCTGCTCTGTTGGCCACAATGCCCTCTTGCTGTTCTGATAATGCTGTCTGCCCTCATGTGCTGCCTCTGATGTACCTGCTCTGTTGGCCAAAATGCCCTGTTGCTGTTCTGATACTGCAGTCTGCCCTCATGTGCTGCCTCTGATGTACCTGCTCTGTTGGCCACAATGCCCTGTTGCTGTTCTGATACTGCTGTCTGCCCTCATGTTCTGCCTCTAATGTCCCTGCTCTGGTGCCCACAATGCCCATGCTCAAGCATACACTGTGATTATACACCTATTATGTGTAATAAAGCAAGTCAATCATGTGTCGTGGTTTGTCATAGCCATTCCTGCTTGTGTACTCCAGTTGTGTATTTGTGTTTGCTTCAAATCAGTGGTTTCTGAAACATGACACTCCCCCTCCCAATGTCACGACCCTGGCAGGTACTCCCCTCCAGACAGCGAATGGTTTGTAGCGTACCTTCGTCGTTGTCGATAGTGGGCCAAGACTTGCGCATGGTGGCTCAAAAGAGTATCGGGTAAGCATGTAGTGCTGAGTCCATGACAGCGAGCAGCTTGTGGTGGGTATCTCTGCTATGTATGGTATCTTCGCTGTGGGGAATCCGCCGTGTTCAGGCAGGTTGTTTTCCCGCAGCGGTTTTATGTGCATTTTCCGCCATCTTGATTTGGGGGACGGTGTAGACGTCAGTCCGTACGGCGGAGTCTCTGGATTGGTTACGTCCGCCGCGTGGTCGGGTGTAGTTGGGCGGCGGTGCGTGCTCTTCCGTCGCGGACGGAATTTTGACACTCTTTCCTATCCTGATATGGCGGACGGAGTGACCGCGGCAGGCGGACACAGAAACGGCTTTTTCCGCATACTCCATGGCTGCGGTCGCACTTCCGTCCGCCATCATAATGTGCCCCCTTATCTGGAGTGTCACAGAAATATGTCTTGCCATCTAGTATTATTCTAAGTTGAGCAGGAAACATCACTGAATACTGTATGCCCTCTTCACGGAAATCTTTCTTGGCCTCCCCAAAGGACGCACACTGTAGCTGCACATTGGCAGTAAAGTATTGGAACACTAGTACCATACTACTATTAACTGTAAATGGACCTTTGGTGCAAGCTCTTTGTAAAATGTCTAGATCTCTATAGTGGAGTAGTCTCGCTACCACTGGCCTGGGTGGTTTTCCTGGTGCTAAAGGGCACACTGGAACTGGATAGGCTCTTTCTAGGGCAAAGAATTTTGTGAGGCGGTGAAGTGTAATTGTTGTAGTAAGACAATTTTCCAGAAAGAAGGCCAAGTCTGTTGACTCAACCCCCTCAGGAAGTCCAACCACTTGAATGTTGTTGTGGCAATTCTCACCCTCCTCATCTTCAGCTCTATGTCCTAGTGTGAGTACCCCGGCAGTGAGCTCTTCTACATTGCGGTCTGTTGTTTGTTACTTGGGGGAGGAGTTCTTCCATGGACTGCTCAACAGTCTTGATGCGGTCCACTAGTTTATGGTTTTCTGTCTGTAGTAATCCCAACCCTACCAAAACTGCACCAATGTTCTATTGGAGTGTGGCCTTAATGTTTGCAAAATGTGAATGTGGGCAGTAATCAGATGCAGCACAGGAAGTTTTCTGTAGATAGTGGCAATCCCGCAGGGCCAGGCCACACCACTCAGCTTCTCTGCTGGTCTCTTTCAGCAGGCAACGGGCCCATAAGCCATGCCCAGGTCTTTAGCAGAGTTCGGCTGTCTCCATCAATAGCACGTCACCAGGACAATGTTTGTGTACATCACACCCACCACAAGGAAGCACATATCTTCACCCCCACCATGGAGCCACTCGGCTCAGATATCCAAGGGCAGACACCACGCCCAGGCATAGCATGGTCCACAAGCACTGCACTTTCCTTAAAGGGGCATGGAGGCTTGTCCAGCAAGCCCAGGCTCCACCGTGCTCACAGCAATAAGAACAGGCACCGGGCCGGGATCCAAATCCCACTCTTGCCTCCTAAATTACATTGTTCTGGGGGAAGGGGAGTCACAGGCCACGCTTTGCCTCCGCTGACTGTGAGACAGAAGCTGGGTTGCTGCCCTCTTCACCTGTAGCTCGGGTTCTGTATCTCCGGACCCGCCAGATGGCCCAATGATGCAAGGTACCAGTTCGCAGAGTAGCAGGGACATCAGATTGACTGATGTGTTCTAAGGAGGAGCTTTCAGAGCTTAATGTTGATTGGTTGTGAACTATTGAAAGTAGAAGTGTTGCCTGCCATTTACTTCCCCTCCGCGGAGTAAGAGGGACATCTGATTGGCTAACGTGTTCCAAGGAGGACTTTCCCAAGCTTAATGTTGATTGGCAGCAAACCATTGAAAGTAGAAGTGTTGTCAGCGATCCTTCCCCCTCCGCAGAGTATTAGGGACATATCATTGGGTAACGGGTTACAAGCAGGACCTTGCCAAGCTTAATGTTCATTAAGCTTGTGAAGCATTAAAAGTAGAATTGTTGACAGCCATTCCCTCCCCTTCTGCAGAACATCATGGACATTTTATTGACTAAAGTGTTCCAAGTACAAGTTTGCTCGTTATTGGGTAGGAACTGTTCACTGTTGTCAGCCATTTTGTGATGCACTTCAAAGGAGTACGGGAAAACAAAGTAGTAGAGGGGAGTATAGGAACACCGTTAACTCTGTACAGTGGTCACAAAGTGGTGGACAGGGACTGTGAAGGTACATTTTTTTAATATATTTTAAGGGCCATTTATATCATTTATGTGGGGCTTACAAATCATGTCGGAAAAATAACAGTGTGTTGCCGTCTTCTTTTTATTAAGTCAGCGGTGGGATACTTCACATGAGCAGTATTTACTTATAATGTGGTGGTTACTTTTCTGACGGGGGTGCTACATCTTTGGCGCTAATATGATATGGAGGAGGGGGTTGAAAAAGAAAGTGCACTGTTGCGGTCTTCATTTAAATAAGGTACTGAGCAACCTGCTCCTCGGGAGCAATGTTTACTTATAATGTCTAGTTATAGTGCGGTGCTTACTTCTGTCAGGGCTAGTGCTACAAAATAGTATGTGTGGTTGCGCTGCAAAAAATTAAGTCTAGGTTTGAAACAGTTTTTATTAGGCAATCACAAATATACTTTCTTAAGAAAGTGTAGCTGTATATATCAGAGGGGTGACAAATAAAAACACAAGTAATAAAAAATCACTTAGCGTGGCCACACTCTCCTTTTTTTTGTCGCCTGTAGTTTGTAAAAGTGTTGCCCCATATTCTTGTTAATATAAGAGGGCATCAGTTACTTTTAGATAAAGTAGAAAAGAAGTGCTACAAGAAACACTCCCGTACTACATCATCTCAGGTCAGATGAACAATAACAAGTAAAAAACTGTTAAACATAAATGATATCATATTACCTATAAATGTACGCATCATCAAAACATTAAATAAAGCACTATGTGTACAGTTTTTTTTTAATAGACTACTATTTTATAAAATATCAGCAGTGTTACAAACTGTGAGGTAGTAAGTTATGAACGGAAATAACTGTAGTAAATGTATGTCGCAGAGATAGATCGCCAACTCCTCTGAAGTACTATAAGTTCACAGTATTAAAATATACACAGTGACTTTATAGTATTCCACAGGAGAAGAAAATAAGGAGGACAACAAAAAACCCAACATTTTTACAGTCTCTATTCTGTAGAAGTCGGGAAAGTTTTGTCGTAGTGCTTAGAGGTCGCTCACTGAGCTAGTAACAGATCGTGTACTCCATTAATAATATATAGAAAAGTAGTAATATATGCATACAATACTATTCCTACATAGTGCGTAGGGAGAACCAGAATAGGAACCACAACAAAGAAAAAGAGAAATATGAAAATATAAATTAATAAATGTAGGGTTTATCAAAGGCATTTAGTACAAAAGTATCTATGTATATAATCTTTCGTAAAACTGCAATTTCGAAAAATATTCTCACTGTAAAAATAAGGTGAGTAAGCTGTACTTGAGATGATTTACTCCTGGCGGCGACAAATCTCCAATTCCTCGTGTGTGAAAATATGATACTCTATTACAATATAGAGAGTTTCAGAGATGTCACACAAAAAAACAGAAAAGGAAAATAAAGTCATTAACACAAAACAAGATCAATAAAGAAATACTTTTCAGCTGTGATTATGTTGAAAGCTTTTTTTACGCAACTTTGAGATCTTTCTTCTTCACGCCGACGGCTCATAATCATCATAATGACTGTGAATCTTATAATATACAGATCAACAATATATGATCAAAGGGGGGAAACAGAGTAAGAAGGAGAAGCTGTTGACGGGACACTAACACCTCTGAAGTTCGCTATGCTCTGATTATTACAATGTACATAGTGACAGTATATAACCTCAAAGGAGCCAGAAAGGGAACAGTGTTTCCTCTATTCAGGGTGTTTCTCAATACCACCTGGTGACGTTACATAGAAATGGGAAAAACATCCAATAAAATTTTTTTCGTAATACAAATCTTTAAATATTCACAAATAGCTATGTATTATACATATCTACTATGCCATAATCAAACAACTTACAACTCCGTAATATGTTTTGTTATCACAAAAGAAGAATCCACCTCTAGAAAGGGGAACCTGCATCACAGAATGGACACGCGAAAATAACTTGCAAAAGGAAACTAATCGAACAACGGGTTTGGTTTATATACTTTTTAGTTATTGAGTAGTCTATGGAAGGAAGAGGTGCCTGCGCCCATTTAGATGTCACGTTTTACAGTTCACACGTGCTCCCGGGATTGTTTCACTTGTGCACGTGTTGGGAAAAGTTGCAAAATGTGAAGCGGTAAAGGTTTCACTTTCGATCCTCAGTATAAGTTCCTTAATATGTACATAGGTTGGAAAGCTTAAAAACTGTTACCCGGCAAACCGTGTCATTTCCTTTCTTGTGACTAAAAACATCTATTAATTGCTGTAATTCTAAACAGAAGATTTAAAAAAAATATAATTTAGAATAAAAGATAAAAAAGTATGTGCTAATATTTCTCCTCACTATGGGGGTCATTAGGATGGCGGACGGACCTGCGTCCGTCCGCCACCCCGAGGTAGAGGGACCGTCCACATGGGCAGCGGCAGTCCCTCCATGCAAATTAGGATGTGACCGCCACCCTGGCGGTCACATCACGTACTTTTAACCTTGCGGCGGGTACTGCTTGAAGCAGCACCCGCCGCAAGGTTAAAAATGCATGTATTGCATTTATATGCACAAAGCGGTAGGCACCGCGCGGTGCCTGCCGCTTTGTGCATGTAAATGCTGGGTGGTACCATAGGTACCCCCCATGTGCATCCCCCACACCCGACACCCTGGGGGCCCGCAACGAGCCCCCAAACACCAAAGACCACATGCTTTTCCACGACGGAAAACCCGCTGTGGAAAAGCATGTTTCCGCATGCATCCTAATATGGCTGGCGGTGTCTGATAGACACCGCCACCATATTAGAGCTTTTCTGCCGTAGAACCGCGGCGGAAAAGCTGCGGACGGTCTTCCCGACCCCCCTGCCATCCTAATCTGGTGGGGGTATTTTCAATCACCGCAGGCATGGAGGATGCGGATTTACCGCAATCCTAATCAGACCCATACTTTTTAAAGTAAAAGATACCAGCATTTGTAAAGCATACATGTACCCCCGGAAAGGTGTGCCGGCGCTCAGGGGCATTGGGAAGATTAAGCAAGGTGTTGCCCACAGTGACGCAGTGGCGGGCTAACGTGCCTCTGGAGCCGGGAATCGAACTGTGAACAGTGTTGTTCGAAGTCAGGTATCATAGCTGCTGTGTCACACTTTTTCCACACTTATATGTTAATTACTTCTAATTAAGTTTTAAACATTATTAAATTATAACTAAGAACAGCCTACTATTACAGTTACTTTTTCACTACAAAAAGTAAGCACGTCTTTTTAAAATGTACTTAAAAACAATATAGGTTTCAGCGACACTGTAGTTAGAAATTTGCATTTATATAACCTTTGAAATTCACTGAAAAAAGCATAGGTTTTACAGACATTATAGTTAGAAATTAGCATTTAAAAAACCTTCGAAATTCACTGAAAAAACCATAGGTTTCAGGGACGTTATAGTTAGCTGGACATTCATAAAAATGCCACCTTTATAGTTAGTTCAGCTAACTATAACTCGCGCCCCCGCAATGCACTGCTCATGACGTCACATATTACATCATTCATGGCATGGTCAGTGACAACACTGATGACATCTCAAATGACATCACTGATGACATCACGGATGACATCATCCACATGAAAATCTGATGCACCTCCTCACACTCTAATATAAGCTTTGATACACCCACTGTAAAATACAGACTACCATTTTCGAAACCATCGAAACACCAATACCAGTTACTACATACGCACTCACTGATTCCTAGGTCTACATACACATACACATCCACTCATTCACGCATATATTAACTTATACATGCAGTCTCTCATGAATACAACACTATCATATGCACTCATACACCTATTGAGACACTCACACACTGCCACTCATCTATGAAGTTATTCACACACCTAGTCAGTTATGTAAAGAATTAATCACATTCCCATTTACTCACCTATACAGTTATACACACGCCCCCTCACTAATTCATACAGATAGTAACGCATTCTTACTCTTTTATATAATCACTGATACAAGTACACACTCATCCATACAGCCACTCTCACAATCACTCACTCTCACATATAGTTATTTATATACACCATTATCACTCACATATACTGCCTTTTAGATATGTAGTTACTTGCACAAATAACACTGAGACATCCATTCTCTCACCAACACACCCATACACACACTCACCCACACATAGAGCTCTTTCCACATGCACTTTTGAACCCATACACCCAATCAACTAGTCACATATCTATGCACAGTCACACACCTCCAACCCACCCACACACACACTCACTCAGACACCCATACAAATTCTAAGGCAAACAATAAATAACCAATATAGACATGCATGTAGCTACTGACCAACCCATGTACCAGCTTACACAACAACAGACAGACTGATACAGACATTCACACAGTTTAATCGCTAACCCATATATTCAGTAAGACATTTTTAATCAGTCCTTTATACAATCAGTCACACACCTCCTAAATCCAGACACTTATACACCTACTCATTCTTCAATACTTCTTGGCATATATATAAAACATATTTAAACTTTAAACTTTACAGAAAGACATAGTCACTGGATGATGTCATCAGTGATGTCATTTGAGATGTCATGAGTGATGTCATCAGTGATGTCACTGACCATGCCATGAATGATGTACTATGTGATGCCATGAGCAGTGTATTGCGGCGGCGCGATAATCCAGTACGGCGCCGGCTTTTCTGGAGGCTGCAAATACGGACACAAACCCAAATTTGGTGCAAAAGGTGATTTATTCAGCTATGGTGTTCCCAGTTCATCACAACGCGTTTCGCTCTTCACAGAGCGCTTGATCACATGACACAGTTAATCAAAAGACATTGGCTTAAATACAATCCACACATAATACCCAAGCCTACAAATGGCATAGAAATAGACGAATTGAAACTTTAAAAACTACACAGGCTCATTTGTAATACCATCGAGTTTGCTAAAGTGCTGTAGGTTCTGCAATATTTATTTTTAAGAAAAGCAGAACGAAAGATTGAATTTCAAAATGTGAATGTAAAAACCATTGTCATAAGTAAATAGTGATAGTGATTTTTTAAAACAACAAACTGCAAGTGCTCTAAAATAAAGTCAAGGTTATCCAATATCGTAAATATTTGTAGTGCAGTATTCTTGTTCGTTATGTTTTACATTTTTTCGTTTTTATAATTTATGGTCAAATACGGATTCAGAATGGAAACAATATGGAGCCCCATATGTTGTTTATGTCCAATCAAATGTACGTATTTGCATAAAGGAGAGCATAAAGTGCTTGTGCGAGTTAGGATTTTCGTATTTCTGTTGAGGAATATATTGCCAACAGTAAAATGGGTGTTGCAAAACAAAAGGAGATAATATCAGTAAAATACATTATTCATCCATAGTGCTAACCGTATTTACATAAGCAATATGCCAAAAAACGCATGTTCTAAAAGTCAGACATCATTATTATTATTCAATTTACAAAAATTCAGCAATCAATACCCAGTAATTGGTAGACATACATATATTCATAGGATTCATAAATACGCCTATAAAAACCTTAAAATGGTTGTTAAAATGGCTAAAAGAATGAATTCATATAGTATATCTAAAATCCTTGTATAAATTGATTGCTAAAATCATAAATAACATAGAACAATTAATGTGCATTCTATATAAACAAACATATTAGACAAGTAAAACATACTTAATAATTTACAAATCCCATAGAAAAAATTGCACAAAATTGCGTGACAAGGAGAGGGCCATCATATTTCCTTATTAGAGACAGGTATAGAGATCCTCAGTGGTGTTGAGGCCTGAGGGATGCTTTATATTAAGTTCAATTATATACTGTGTTTCGAGGCGGCGTAGATTGTCCTCTCTGTTGCCACCTCTTCTACTAGCCTGTACACAGTCTATAACAAAATATTTGAGATCACTGCTCCTGGAGTTGTGTTTTGCTTTAAAGTGTCTAGCTACAGGGTATGTGTTATCCTGATTTCCTATTTCCCGTAGATGCTGTAGGATTCTTTTGTGTACTAGGAGCTTCGTGCTCCCCACATACAGCAGGTTGCATGGACAAATTAACACGTAGACGGCATATTCCGTCTTACATGTTAATAATTTAGTGGTCTTGTGTTCCCTGCAGTCAAACGGTGAATAGCAACTCTTCTTGTTAGTAGCTTGTTGGCAGGCTTTGCATACCTTGCAGTTGAAAAATCCTGCATGTGTTTGATACCAAACAGAAGCTTCAAGGACCTCAGGACTGGTTTTTACCAATTCATCTTTCATGGACTGCCCTCTGCTATATGTTATGCTAGGCCTCTTAGGGAGATCCTTCCCTATCACTGGATCACTAAGTATTAATGGCCAGTTTTTGCTGATGATTTTTTTCTATCTCCTTGTGTTGGGCACTGTACTGTACAATAAATCTGAATTCAGGGTTTTTTTTGGCAATGTCATCAGAATTTGGTAATGGTTGTGAATTACCGGCCAAAAGTAGGGATCTATCTTTTTGATTGGATTTAACAATCGCTGCGTCTATGATTTTAGGGGAATAGTTCCTTTTTAAAAATCTTAATTTACTATCCCTCTGTGCGTCCTTCAAATCCGTCAGTCTACTGTGTATTCTTTTCAGGCGTAGCATCTCGCTATACGGGATGCTGTTGATTAGGTGTTTGGTTTGTGAACTACTGGCATGTAGGGTAAAATTTCCCGCTGTGGTCTTGCGGTGTAGTCTGGTTTCTATTCTACCCTGTTCAATGAAAACCTCAGTGTCCAGAAAAGTAATGGATGTCTTGCTCAAGGTGGCTGTGAATTGAAGATTTAAAGTATTTCTATTGAGGTCTGACACAAAAGTTTCAGCCGATGTCCTATCCCCCCTCCAAATCACAAATAGGTCATCAATAAAACGTAACCAGGTTACTACCTGTGATTGCATGGTTTCTGAGTGTTGAACCAGGAGGACCAGTTCCTCCCACCAGCCCATGTGTAAACACGCATAGCTGGGGGAGAAACTGGCCCCCATGGCAAGACCCTGCAACTGCCTGTACATTAGATTATTGAACATAAAAATATTGTTGTCCAGGCATATTTTTACCATCTCTAGCAACATTACTCTATGGTCAGGCATATCTAGTAATGACCTTCTCAGATAAAAGTCAAGAGCATTAAGACCATCCGAATGTACAATGCTGGTATACAGCGAACAGACATCAAGTGCAATCAGTATGTAGTAATCTTGCCATTCAATGTTTTTGATTTTATTAACCCCTCCGCTGCTTCGGGAATTCTGCCGCAGCACTAAGGGGGCGGGGGGGCCGAGCGGCGCTCACATGCTCGTGACGGAGCCGCTCCGTCACGAGCCGCGGTTGAGCTGTGCTCATGACGGAGCGGTTGCGTCATGGCCCCGCCCGATCAATGGAACGTCCAGCGCAGGCGGGGGAATTCGCGCCGCGCAGGTGCGCTGAGCGGGCCATGATGGAACCGCTCCATCATGAGCACAGCTCAACCGAGGCTCATGATGGAGCGGCTCCGGCATGAGCATAGAAGGGGTTAAGAAAGTCACTAGTATCACTGACATTCGATGGAAGATCTTTGACCTCTCCCTGCAGGAAGAAGTCGACATATTGGGACATGTGTTCCAAACAGCTGTTCCTAGCTCAAATGATAGGACGTCCAGGGGGATTTATAGAGTTCTTGTGCAGCTTTGGTAGGAAATACATTGTCGGTACAACCGGATAATCATTTCTGAGGAATTTGTGCTCTTGATTAGTGATGAGGCCCTTAGATTTCCATTTGGATAATTTTTTATTACAGTTTGTGTACATGGTCTTAAGTTCTGTGCCTGAAAATCTTATATAACAGGTTCTATCGTTCAGTTGTAAAAGGGCTTCCTTCATATATATGTCTCTGTGAATCAGCACAATATTACCTCCTTTATCCGATGCTCGAATAATTACATTGCGATTTTTCTGTAATTTGGAAATGAGGGCTCTATAGTCTGCTATTTCCTTGTTGTACTTATGTCTACCCCTGTGAATTTTCATGTTTAGATCCTTTAATTGGTTGGTAACTTGTTAGTGGAATAAGTCTATTGAGTCTTTAAGCATGACTGGAGTATAAGTAGACTTAGCTCTGAAACTCGTGAAAGGTTTTTTCTGCTGATTCGCAAGGGCGTTGCTAGGTTCATCATTCATTTCAGGTTGGGTAACAATCATGCCACTTTCATGTGGTGCATTTGATCCCCACATTTCCGTCAGTTCTTCCATTAATGCTTCTGTCGCTTGAGAGTTTTGGCTGGCATTGATGTCTCTATTGTCTGGCAGCGATGTTTGATCGTTTTCAAATTTGTTCGTTATGAAATATTTTTTAAGTTTCAATTTTCTTGTGCTCTTGTAGACATCCAATCGTGTATTAACATAGTTGAAATCCCTTCTTGGACAGTAGGTTAGGCCCAGGCTGAGTATTTCCTTCTCCTTTTGGTTCAGTTCTATTCCTGCGAGGTTAACAACTGTTTTTTCAAGATCCATGGGGGTTGTTGATTCTTGTTCCATCCCCCTTTCTTTTTGTTTTTGTTTTTCCAACTTGCCCCTGCGTTTGTTTGCTTTCCTCCGCTCTCTTCGTTTGCAGTTTTTTGAGCGGCGTGGTGCTGTTGCCTTGTCCGAGGGCGCAAGGTTTGTCTTCTGTCCTCGCAAAAAAGGGCTAGCTCTTCATCAAGTGTATTTTTCGGACCTGCTGCCCTTGCCTGTTCATCTTTTTCCTGATCACTGTCGAGGTTAGAACTGTCTTCCGACACAGATGATCCAGTTGTAGCATTTTCAACTCTCGAGGTTACTGTTTTAGTAATTCCTTGTTTACCTGCTTGCCTATTTTTCCTTAGAACCTCATATTTTGTGGAGAAGGTAAAAATCTGTCCTGTTTCATAGTCCGTTTTGTCCCTGAAAAATTTATATGTTTTACGATTTTTTATTACATCTTCTTCTTTTTTAAGTCTTATGCACATTTCCTTTCTAAGTTTGCTTGCTTCATCCACATCATTTAGAGCTTAGATTTCATCGTTAATTTTGTTGATTTCTTCCAATAGTTCAGCTCTATCCAACTCTGCATGCTTAACTAAAATTACCATGAGCCTTTTAGAATTGTCTAAGTTGCAGTCAGCCCATTCGCGCATTAACGTGGGATTCGGTTTGTCGTAAGTAGGCGCCAGTAAAATACGGAGCCCACGAGGGACCCGATTTACATCTAAATACATTTTTAATGATCGAGCCTCCCACCATTTACTTTGCTCTGCGCGGCTTTTTTTCTCCAATAGTTTAAATTTTTCTTTGATTGTATTTTTAGGTTTGTTTGTTTTATTCGTCGCACCACTCTCCTTTAGCGGTTCCGATTTCTTTTCGTCAAACATTAAAAGTGCTGCACTCTCTCTTTCTTGAACTGTGTCAGATGGGCTGAACTAACTATAACAGTGGCATTTCTATGGTGAATATATATATATGAATAATGACGAAATCGACAAACTGCGGGAAGAAGCCGCATCCACCATGTTCAGCGGGACTGTCAACCGCTTAGACAAATCACCGTCACGTAATGACATGAATACCACACAACAAAGGAACTTGCAACAGCTATTTAAAGAACTTGAAAAACTCCGCAAGTCGGAATGCACTAAGTGGTGGGAGCACAAATCCCTGAGTAAATATGAAGAGGTGGGCCGAGTCCCTCGTGGGCTGCGCATTTTATTAGCGCCCAGTTTCGACAAACCCGACCCGGTCCTGCTACAGGAGTGGGGGGAGAGCAACCTGGCGGCATCGATGAACTTGGTGTGTATCTTAATCAAGTACGCCGCAAGTGACCGCCTGAAACTCTTAGAACTAATAAAAGCTCTAGAATCGGAAATAAACGCCCACCCAGACCAACAAGAAGTCCAGAAACTGACAGATAAAATGACTGAGCGCCTTCGGAAACACGAAGAGAAAATAAAGGAGCGAAAGGCCTCTAAATTTGCACGGGACGCAGATGATTACAGCCAAGGTCGCATCTTTACATTCTCCAGGAAGTATAATAATGCTAAGCGACAAGCCTATTCCAATAAGAAATCTGGGGAAAGTTCCGGTAATAAAGGCTTATCTGTCTCCACTCAGCAAACCAGCTCTGGCAATGTAGCTACCTCCATATCCAACGATGAGAGCAATGATTCCACACCACTACAAAGCGATTACAGTAGTGATGCATCATCTAGGGGCTCCTCCACAACAGATTTAAACTTACAAGGACTTGCGAGATTGAACTTACAGCAAGAACTGGATTTTGTGGTGGAGGAGAGACTCCAGACTCTGCGCTCATGGCAGCCCAATCAGCAAGCAGACAAAGGCGAAACCAACGCCGGAAGGCAAGAAAACGCAAGTGGAAGCAACGCCGGAGGGCAGCCACAGAAAAAGAAAAAGAAAACCTGGGGGAAACGGCGATAGCGGATAACACCATCGTAAATCTATCCAACATCGTCTTGAACAAAGCAGAAGAGCAACTACTCTCCCTAGGCCTCAATTTCTCGCCTATACAAAGTTTCAATTATGCGATGACAAGAGTGGACTTATTTTGTTTTATACGCAAATTGAAACTAAAAAAACATTATGCTTTGAAACCCACTAAAACCTCTGACGTATCCGACATCGCCAATCCTGCATACAACTCAGATGGCACCGCTCCACTAAGCGCAGCAGACACTCACACTTTCTTGGACGCATACGAACTAACCACCAACCTTGACCCAGTGGAAACTGATTCTGATATAGCTACGCAAAACCGTCTACGCAGAATTTCCATGGAACAAATACGGGCGGGCCTGAGTCCATTCCGCAGCAAGTCCAAGTTTATACCTATGATGCCAAGAGACGCCGTGGATACATTCCATGACTGCGTTGTTAATGACATAAAAAAGCTGTATGTAAGATCTAATAACAAGTTTCGTAAAAAAGAAATACACAGGAGAAAAGCATTTGACGCACTAATGAAAAAGTTAAGCAAGAACCATGAAATTGTCGTCAAAAAATCAGACAAGGGAGGCAACTTGGTGATCTGGCCTAAAGCAGACTATATCTTGGAAGCCAAACGTCAACTAGATGATTCCAGCTGCTACGAGAAAAGCTCACAAAAGGACTACGAAAATGCCAAAATGAAACTGCACAAAATGCTAGGCCAGTGGAAGCGAGAGGGCCTTATCTCTTTTGAAGAGTATAAATTTATGTGCATCGATCACCCTATACTGCCCTCCCTGTATCTCATACCAAAAATCCATAAGGCTGTCACACCTGTGCCCGGGAGACCCATTGTGTCCGCCATTGGAAGTGTAGGAGAAAAGGTGGGAGAATACATCGACTATTTTCTCCAGGAACTACCTAGTTTTGTGAAGGACACCAGTGACTTTATTAAGAAAATTGAGAACATCACATGGAATACAGACATGTGGCTCATTTCCCTCGATGTGGAAGCGCTGTATACCAGCATAAATCACAAGCAAGGACTTTCGGCTGTACAACACTTTTTATCCAAGCGCCCCATTGAGTTATACGAACATAATAAGGTCATCATTAATTTAATTGCCTGGTGTCTCCACCACAATTTCTTTTCCTTTGGCAAAGACATATTCAGACAGCTTCGGGGTGTGGCGATGGGGGCCTGCTTCTCTCCTAGCTATGCGTGTTTACACGTAGGCTGGTGGGAGGAGCGGGTCCTCATGACACGCCACAAAGCCTGGATGGATACACATGTCATCAGTTTTTTACGTTACATTGACGACATTTTCATAGCATGGCAGGGCACTAAGGCGGAAGCTATTGAATTTATAGATGACATCAACCAAAACAATCTCAATCTTAATTTTACCGCCCATGTGGAAAAACAACGAATTCAATTTCTTGATGTGGAAGTGTATATAGAAAACAATAAGGTAAACACCACCTTACACAGAAAAAAGACAGCGGGTAATGCCACATTACACTGTACCAGTATGCACCCTAGACATACCATCTCAGGCATTCCTTACGGAGAAATGTTAAGGCTTAAAAGAATATGCAGCTCCAATTCTGATTTTGAATCATGCTTAAAAGACCTCAAATCCCGTCTTAAAGCTAGGGGATATTCGGAAGCACTGCTAGAAAAAGCCTACCAAAAATCTTTATCTCGTACTAGAGAAAGCCTGTTCCCTGAAAACAACACTGATACTGAGAATACCACCACCAGCAGGCCTCCAGATATAGGCCCTCGTATGGTCACTACTTTCAGCAGAGAAGAAAAGAAAATCAGGGCCATCCTAAACAAAAATTGGCCAATAGTTTTAAGTGACCATATCCTCAATCCAGTGTTACCTCCTACTCCTTTAGTGTCTTTTAGGAGAGCTAAGACCATGGGTAGCTACTTAGATACTGCTGCTCCTGAACTAAAAACCAAAGCAGCGTGGCTACGACCATCTAGAGGATTTTATAAATGCTCCAGCTGTCGGGCATGCAAATTTGGCATGTCCACTACCCACTACACTACCCCATTCAGTTCTGAAGACAAACCTATACTACTCCTGCAAAACTGACTATGCAGTGTACGTTTTGGTATGTACCTGCGGACTTCGGTACGTGGGGAATACCAAACTCCAGGTACACATGCGCATATTACAACACCTACGAGCCATACTCCATAACGATCCGGCCTACCCGGTCGCAAGGCATTTTAACCATACTCACAAAAGAGATCTATCTTGCCTTTCTTATTTTGTAATTGGCTCTGTACCTCTGTCCAGGAAAGGTGGCAATAGAGAGCTACTACTTAGGAAGTTGGAATCGAGGTTTATACTAGAATTGGATACCCGTTGGCCCAACGGGCTTAACAACATTGAAGAAATGCACCACTTTTTAGAATGATAATCCATCCCACGCATTTCACTTCCAGTCCATAAGTACATCCCTGTAAGCTCTCAGACATCTCAAGTTAGGTTCCCTATTTGTGATGTCCCAATATATGTGTGCCCATTTCTTACTCAGTCATTTATACTTTTGTCCTTCAGATCACTAGTTCTACATAAGTTAGGTTCCCTATTTATGTACCAATCAATTTGAATTTATTTTCCCTGCCATGTCGCACCATTTTAGTATTCTAACTCTGTATCCTGATATTGGTGTGTTGATTCTTGCACTGTGTATAGTACTTTATATTACTGCTTTTTGCACATTTGCACAATCCAACCCTGTATTCATGACTATTTGATCTGTCTAAATTGATTGTAGATATTGTTATATTTATAAGAATTTTTGATACCTGCTTTTTAACACAATTTTAACACTTTTTTCTACACTTTTGATACTTCTTTTACCTTCCACGACATCGATTGCCTTTATGTATTTATGACCTATTTTAATTCAGGGCTCTGAATTCAGTTATATTTGCTGTTTAGGCTTCCGTTGTTCTGGTGGTATTCGTGGCTTGACATGTACTTCCATAGATGTTGATCATCTTTCGTCGCAATCACTATTTATGCACTTTTCTGTCACATATGCACTTTATTATGGTCTATTTGCTGCTAAGATTACATTGCTATATTTTGCACACTTATACTATGGTTCTGACGTTTTTGCACTGATTAGATCTCTATTCCTACATCAGTAACATTTTTTGTACATACAAGGTGTTATGTATGCAAACACAATAATGAACAATTCTGTACCAATGTGGATTTAACCAGTCATCTAGTGCAATTCATTAACGCTGTTAAATAATTCAGGATTTAACCTGACATCTGCCCCCTTGCTTTAAGTGTGCTTAGAAAGAATTCCAATGCAGCAATAGTCTTTCTTCACTTATATTCATCACGTGATATGGGAGGTTACCACCAGGGGGTGGTAACTTACACAGGTGACATGCATTTAAAAATGGCTTGTGATTGTTTTATTCTTGCATCGCAGCGTGAGCAAGGGCATCCATGCTCGAAACGCGTCGCTGACAAATGGCTGTGTGAACTGCAATAAATAAACACTATTTGCCTGCCAGATTGGTGGTTCGTCTTTTCCTTCCTGTGGTTGGCGTGGAGGCTGTGACCGCATACGCAGAGCTGGAGAGAGGGAATCCTGTGCTCTCATATATATATATATATATATATATATATATATACATATATATATATATATATATATATATATATATATATATATATATATATATATATATATATATATATATATATATATATATATATATATATATATATATATATATATATATATATATATATATATATATATATATATATATATATATATATATATATATATATATATATATATATATATATATATATATATATATATATATATATATATATATCCCAGCAAGAGTTTTTGGCGCTAAGCTGTGTTGGCCCCTTACAGCGGCGGGCTTTGGACAGGATCGCCAGTCCCTAAATACTCCAACCTTTCGTCCACGCTTCGAAGAACGACGTCCAAGCCACAAATGTATTTCAAACTGGATTTATTTCACAGCCCACTCGACGCGTTTCGGGAATAGCCTTCCCTTTGTCACGAGTACATTAGTCTGTTACATCCATTCTTTTAAAGTAAATCACATGACTTAATTGCATGATAAACATAGCCAACAGACTACCAACAAATCATATGTCTGGAGCTATATACTGCGCCTTGTTTTCAGAATACTGTGCTCTAGTATGCATAAATCATAATACAAATCTTAAATGCATTTTATCAATGATTATTATTCATGTTATGAGCTGGATGAAAGTTTGTCACGAAGCACTTTCAAACATTTCATTTTACGCCTGTTAGCCCCATAAGACGCTCATAATTCATGCCGTAGGACACTCGATTTTGTTACAGCATGAAATGCAAAACAATAATAAAGTTTAGTTCACTGTTTAATTACATTTGTTTTGATTAAACATCCGCTTTTAAAAAAATTATATCTCTCTGTTCGCCCCAGTCAAATAGGAGCTGCGAACCCTCAGTCACGCCTTCACTGTCTATTGCTGTGCGCTCGCGCTGTTGCTTGAGCTAACGCTCCAATTCATTCACAGCGTCGCTTTTACCTCTCAGTATAGTTGCTTGACAGTAGCGTTAGGGGTTTAAAGCTCAGGCTAAATTAAAGCGGATTGTGCTTCACAATAAGCATACTTAGATTTGGGATTCAGCCCCAGTGGGCATAAGCGCTCCTGTTAAAGTTCATTAATAAATCATACTTGAATCTTGACTCTTGCGTGAGAGTAATCAATCACAGTGAGTTGCCAGCTTTCTCTTCGCATCATGAAACATACTGTCACACATAATCTGGATATGGTGCCTTTTCAAACTCTCCCACATTGTTTGGTACCTGTGGCAAAATAACAAAATAGTGTTAAAGTAAATTTAAAGATGTCACGTCTTTCATACCTTCATATTAAAATACCAGAAGAATTGATAGCAGTTTAGCAGAACTTTGCACATACTTTCTTTAACCCAGATGCACACCTAAACCCTCATCGCAGTTGTGTCCCTGGGGTTGCAACAGTTGGTATTTGATTATAAATCTCGACTCAAGACGTCTGAGTTCCTGCAGTCGATTGCCGCCTCTTTCTCTTATCGGAACCTGGTCTAGTGCCACATAAGAAAGGAGGCTGTTGTTGCTGTTATGGTGGGACATAAAGTGTCTAGCCATCGGGTACTGTTTATCCTGATTTTTTATGGCTCTTAGATGCTGTAAGATTCTATCTTTGACTGGTTTTATAGTGCTGCCCACATAAAATTTGTTGCACGGGCATTTTAACGCGTACACCACATGATCTGTGTGACAGTTCAAATGTTTAGTGATTTTAAAAGGCTCACACACTTCAGATAATCTGACTTCTTTTGTATTGTGGCTGAATTTGCACGCTTTGCACCTTCCACATACATAGAATCCCACAACTGGATTAGATCTCTTTTTGTTTACAATCAATGTTTGACAAACTCTGTCTTTGAGACAGATAGGTTTCCTGTACGTGATCTGGGGATGGTCTCTAATGCTGAGTGAGATATCCTTATCAGTCTTAAGGGTACTCCAATATTTATTCAGTGCTTTATTATTGTTTTGCATTTCATGCTGTAACAAAATCGAGTGTCCTACGGCATGAATTATGAGCGTCTTATGGGGCTAACAGGCGTAAAATGAAATGTTTGAAAGTGCTTCGTGACAAACTTTCGTCCAGCTCATAACATGAATAATAATCATTGATAAAATGCATTTAAGATTTGTATTATGATTTATGCATACTAGAGCACAGTATTCTGAAAACAAGGCGCAGTATATAGCTCCAGACATATGATTTGTTGGTAGTCTGTTGGCTATGTTTATCATGCAATTAAGTCATGTGATTTACTTTAAAAGAATGGATGTAACAGACTAATGTACTCGTGACAAAGGGGAGGCTATTCCCGAAACGTGTCGAGTGGGCTGTGAAATAAATCCAGTTTGAAATACATTTGTGGCTTGGACGTCGTTCTTCGAAGCGTGGACGAAAGGTTGGAATATATATATATATATATATATATAAGCTCCCAAAGTTCTTTCCGAAATGCGGTAATTTCTGCCGCCAAGAAAGACGAATGCACTCACGAGGGGGAGGTTTCCAGTGTTTTTATTCGAAACCTTCAAGCACCAGCAAGACGTGTTTTGGCACTTAGCCTTTTTCCATTGCACCACATAACGCATTGCGGCCATTTTTAAACATGATACACGCTGACAACATCATCGATGTTACATTGACATGAAAGAGGGACTAAATATATCACCAAAGTCCCGCCATCTTAGAACATGTAATTCACACTAAACATACAAACTCAATTAAAGTCGATGTTTACCATTGTATACATTTCATTACATCATTGTATTTCACGATGGAATCAATGTTTCTCAATACGATTATATAGCCCTGGATGGGCATGTTGCTAAAATACATTGCAGCCGCAAAAAATTCATCTAAATCTTGCCCCTAGATGGGCTAATAAGTCAAACGTCAATTGACCGTACATGCTAGCGTGTAAAGTTTTAAAAAAATAACAATTTTGTAAATTCATCAGAAACAGAAACAACCTATCAATTCATTGGAGTATATACTTTTAGCAGATTAATTTTACTATTTACAAATTTCAGAAAGTGAAAGAACAGTAGAAAAATAGTTTTAGCCCAAGTGTGAAGCTAATTCTTCATGGTTATTTAAACCCAGTGGACTCTTGGTTTGCAGATCAATAATGTAACGAGATTCTAAACGTCTTAACTTTTGTAAGCGATCTCCCCCCCTTGGATGTATGGGTATGTGGTCCAGACAATAATAGGCCAATAGGTCCCTACTGTGCCCATGAAAGTTGTTAAAATGTCTGGCACCAGGGTACGCTTCATCAACATTATTAATCGCACGCGTATGTTCCAATATGCAGAGTTTTACTGGATTTATCGTACTGCCGATATATTGCATCCCACAAGGGCATATTAAACAGTAGATTACATATGGGGTCGAGCAGGTTATGAATTTGTTGATTTTTCAGGGTTTACGAATGCCTTGAATTTTGTAACTCAAAGTTCGTTTGCTCATTTTGCAGGCTTTGCACCTACCACAAGGATAAAAACCCTTCAATGGTTGTAATGTCTTGGGTTTAGTAATTTCTGTGGCATGATGACTGTGTACCAAATGATCTTTTAAAGATCTCGCTTTACGAAAAGTGATTTGCGGATTGGTTGGCAAATCATCTTTTATGCTGGTATCAGGTAATAGGATACTCCAATGTTTTTTCAAGATCCTTTTCAAATCGCCTGCATGATCAGAGAAAGTGGTTATTAGTCTAAAACTCTTATTCTCTGAGATTATTTTTGGTTTAGTTTTTAAGAGCTCTGCACGTTTTAGGTATTAACTCTATTTAAGGCTTGTTGCAGAGCCCCTTCACTATATCCACGGGCCCTAAAGCGCTCCATACTGCATATGGCTGACTTCTGGAATTCTTTAGTGTCCGATTTGTTTCTTTTGAGTCTTAATAACTCACCATATGGAATGTTATTATTAAGTTTTTTAGGATGGTTGCTGGTGGCAAATAGTGTAGAGTTACCTGCTGTTGTTTTTCGAAACAATTTAGTTTGTAATTGCCCCTCTTGGATGTAAACAGTTAAGTCCAAATAGTTCACACTCAATTCGCTAATTTCTCCACTAAACCTCAAATTCACCTCATTGTCATTTAGCATTTCCACATAGATTTCAGCTTCTTCAATTGATCCCTTAAAATTAATAAAAAGATCATCTATGTAACGATGCCATGTTATGACCCTCCTGAACCAACTGTCATTGGCGTCCACCTAGGCCACCCGCTCCTCCCACCAGCCCACAAATAAATTCGCGAAACTGCGGGAGGAGCAAGAACCCATGGCCACCCTTAACAGTTGTCTGTATAATTGGCCATTAAATGTAAAAATGTTGTTCTGGAGACTAAACGTCAGGAACTCCATTAGCATTTTATTGTGTTCATAGAACCTTACCGGTCTAGTTTCCAGAAAACTTTGCCAGCTTTTAAAACCAATGTCATGGGCTATACTGGTGTATAGACTTGTGATGTCTAATACCATCATACAAAAGCCATCCTGCCATTTGATGTTATGCAAACAGTTCAGAAAATGTGTGGTGTCCTTGAGGTAGGATTTCAGAGAAATGACAAATGGAGACAGAAAGGAATCAATATACACAGAAAGATGTTCAGTGAGTCCCCCTTGAGAAGCCACAATGGGTCTCCCCGGTGGAAAGTTTTTCTCTTTATGCACCTTAGGCAGGTGGTAAAACGTAGGTGTTACTGGATTCAGACATTTTAAATACAAAAATTCATCCGCATTCAACATGTCAATTTTGTACCATTTATTTATCATTTCATGAAAATCCATGATACTCTGTTGGTACTCTTGATTAGTGATCTTGGCGTAACAAGAAACATCACTTAGTTGACATGAAGCTTCCAACTCATAATATTCTTTAGTCATTAACACAATGTTCCCCCCCTTATCTGAGGGTTTGCACACTAGGGAGGAATCATTGCATAATTTCTTCAAAGCTAGTTGTTGAGTCATGGAAAAGTTTTTAGGTTTACTTTTGTATTGTGTATCGTGTCTTAATCGTAAGAGATCTTTAATAACTGCGTCCGCAAAAGTGTCGATAGCATCAATATTTGAGGGCGGTATGAATCCTGATATCGGTTTGAAAGTACTCAACCCTCCTTTTTGTTGAATTTCCATTTCTGCCAACAGTTGTGTGGATCTGAGTTCAATGTCACTGCCTTCATTCACTTCCATTCTTAGTTCTTCCATAGTTTTTATACCGCCCAGGTCTTTACATGAGAAAAATTCATGGTATTACTCTCACATTCTGGTATGGGTTTTGCTGCAATAGATTTTGGTTTTAGTTTGAAAAAAGTTTTGTAACTTAAGCTTTCTTGTAAATTTGAAAAGATCAATCCTTGTTTGAGTGAATTGAGTGAATTCAAAACTTTTTTGAGGACAAAATGAAAGACATAATTTCAAAATTGATTCTTCTTTTTGGGTTAATGTTTTTGTTGTTAAGTTGATAATAGTCAAATTGTCTATTTCCATCAATTTCTCTGTTGTAGGTCTTTTTGCTGTGAGTCATGGGGGGTGATCATACGACGTTTATTGCCCCAGCCCCCCCTCTTCGTTTTCCTCTTGCTGCTCTTGTTTCTGGTGGATTTCCCCTGCCACCCTCCAGTTGCTGCTTCCTCATGAGTTTGAACTCCTCGTGAAAATGAGACGGGTCACCCATAACATCATCTGAGGAGTCTTCATCCGCTGTAACTGAGGATTCAGAAGTTTCTGGTACCACCGCCGGTGATCCTGCCTGTTTCTTTCTGAGTTCATTCCCTGTATTTTCATATTTTTTAGCGAATGTTAGGACCCTTGCTAGGCTATAGTCACGTTTGTCTCTGTCAAATTTTTCTTCCTTTCGTTGTTTTATTTTTTGTTCATATTTTTCTAATCGTTTTTTCATCGATTCTCTTTTTGTTTTCAAGGTCTCCTGATCTTGTTCTTTAGGTAAATCATCTTCCAAGTCTTTGATCAAGGCTAAAGCCTTTTCTCGGTCGCTCCACGCAAAACGTACCAAAATTACTAACATCCCTTTGCAAGACTCCACTCTGTGCTCCGCCCATGCATCTAACAATTGCGGATCTGGGTTTTCATAAGCCGGGATAGTATATATCCTGAGCCCCCTTGGTATGCGATTGACCTCGATGTAATTCTGTAGGGAGACCGCCTCCCACCATTTCCTTATCTTGCGTTCATACAGGCGCTCTAGTGTGGTCAATCTAGCATTTAGGGTAGTTGTACTTCCGCTACTCTTGTTAGTGTCAGTATGTTTGATACCATTCAGTTGTTTCTTTTTAAACATTCCCAGTGCCGCCTCCTTGCGCTGCGTTTCGCAAAACATGATACTCACACTATCGCAAAGACGATAGTTATTTCAAGTTCGTGCTTATCCCCTCCGCTCTGTGGAAATTGCTGTAAGTGTCAAAGGAAGTATAGTTGTGCCACTGACACCTTACCGGTTATTCAAATGCCGTAGATGTTTTCAATGATGCAAAAACACAATTTTAGACATTCCCGGTTTTCGGCGTTGTCAGTGAGCGCACACACCCCCAATCCATGTTGTTTAGGCAAATCCACGTTGCAGCCAGCAAACAATATACACTGCTCCAAATGACCACAGCTGGTTGCATTCACGAGCGGGTGCTGTCAAAACGGGGGTGTGCCTGTTTTAGAATACAAGCTCCCAAAGTTCTTTCTGAAATGCAGTAATTTCAGCCGCCAAGAAAGACGAAAGCACTCATGAGCACTTTAATTGAGTTTGTATGTTTAGTGTAAATTACGTGTTCTAAGATGGCGGGACTTTGGTGATATATTTAGTCCCTCTTTCATGTCAGTGTAACATCGATGACGTTGTCAGCGTGTATCATGTTTAAAAATGGCCGCGATGCGTTATGTGGTGCAATGGAAAAAGGCTAAGTGCCGAAACGTGTCTTGCTGGTGCTTGAAGGTTTCGAATAAAAACACTGGAAACCTCCCCTTCGTGAGTGCTTTCGTCTGTCTTGGTGGCTGAAATTACCACATTTCGGAAAGAACTTTGGGAGCTTGTATTCTATAACGGGCACACCCCCGTTTTGACAGCACCCGCTCGTGAGTGCAAATGGCTGGTGGTCATTTGGAGCAGTGGATATATATATATATATATAGATATATTTCTCACCAGTAGATAGTTATAAATTGAACCATGTTTCCATAGGAAAATAATATAATAATATTAGTTCATTTGTAGAGTGCCTGGCTACCCCAAAAGGTTTGTCCCCGCGCTAGAAGCATGTCAGCAAGAGTGATGGAGACTGCTGGGCTCAAGTTAGTGTTTGTAAAGCCAGGTTTTCAATCCTTTGTGAAAGGCTGATTCAGATTTCTCTGCGTGTAGTCAGAAAGGAAGCGTGTTCAAATTCTTGGCCGCTAGGTAGCCAAAGGATTGAGCGCCCATCCTAGCTTTCCTTATCCTGGGGATCTTAAGTAGGTGTGCTCCTGTCGGTCTGAGCTGGCGGCTCGGAATGTGGGGGGTGATAACATCGTGCAGATAGCTGGGGCCTTTCCCCTATAGGCTCTTATGACAGAAAAACATGCCTTTGAACAGAGTTATTTTCTCGATAGGCAGCCAATGGAGGGATTCGGGATCTTTTGTCATTGAAGCATGACTTGGTAGATTAAACAGAAGGCATGCTGCAGCCTTTTAAATACATTGAGGGCGAGTCATTCACTTTTTTGGTTAACCCAGATATAGAACATTCCCGTAATCGAGTTGCAAGGTCACCAGAGTGTGGACTAAGGTTTTCCTTGCTGATACAGGAAGGTTTTTTGTATTATCTTCAGAGTGCTACAGCATCTCCCTGCCACCTTTCTGGTATGGGACTCAAACGAGAGTTTAGGATCGAGCCACACTCCAAGGTTTTTTACCTCGATTTTGGGCTCAGGGATAGGGCCCAGAATTTGGGGCCACCAGGATGTATCCCAGATGGAGGGGGATTTCCCGACAATCATGACCTCTGTCTTGCTACCATTTAACTTAAGGCAGTTATTCGACATGCAGGAGGCCAGATCATTGAGACAGGAAGAAAACCGTAGTGCTGACTCGCCGGCTTCTTGTGCCAACGTCAGCACAAGCTGTGTGTTGTCAGCATACAACACCATGGAGATCTTGTTGCCCTTGTTGCGCTTTTTGACTTGCTTATATCTTTCGCACCGTTTCACTAATTTTTCTGAAATTCTTTTTTTAAAGTGCCTTGGTGATTCTAGTTTTGCATGGAAAGTTTTGGGATGATCCATCAAGCAGGGGCTCAGAAGAAGGGGTGATAAAAAAATATGCATTTCCCATGTTAATTTCGATAGACTCTTTAGACACACCTGCATCTCGAACCACTGGACAGAATTACACTGAATTCAGCAGAAAGGTAGATTTTGGTTCACAGATTATGTTTTTTTATTATCTGGAGTAAATCCATTCAGTAGTTTGGGAGAAATTAAAGAAAATCCAAATTTGGATATCTAGGGTCGCAAAGCCTCCATGAATAATGACAAGCTTGTGCAGAGATCTGCTCATCTCTGATTGACTATTGAAACACAAAAAAGAAAATGGCGCAGGGTAGGAATACCCTAACCCCTAGTCTTGGTCCTGGGGTCCCAGAGGGCAAAAAAGCATTTTTTTTATTGAAAGCAATATTAGCAAATATTGCTGTGAACTAAAAAACAAACACACACGGGCGGTGTCCCACGCTTGTTTTTAATGTAGCCCCCGGGTGGGCCAGGTCCCGGGAGCGTGCAGATATTTATAAAACATGGAGGGGGTCAACAGGGCCCACCTCCAAGGGAATATTTGTGCCCCATGTACCACTACCCCCGGGCTTATGCAAATTATAATTGGGGTGCCTCGTAGACACCCCAAGGACCTGGGGACCAGCACCTCCCTGGGGCTACATTAAATATTAAAAAGGGGGTCCATGCATACCCCAGCCCCAGGGACCTCATCCTCCCGGGGGCCAAATACTGTTTTTGAAATGAAGGAGGGGAGCCATGCAGTCCCACTCCAGTGTCATATATGGACCTAGGGGCCACCACCTCCCTGGGGCTGGACCATGCACAACAAAGGAGGGGGGCTGCATCGGCCCCGCTCCTGAAGCCAATAATGCACCTGGGGACCGCCCCATCCCCTGGGACCAGCTCCTTTAATGTCCGGGGGGGGGTCCCACACTTGACTCCTTGCGATCTACTCTGGAGCACAGACATCTCCCGAGGCTCAGGCACAGGTTTTGTTTTGTATTTTCCGAATCCACGAGGAGCGGTTCCATGCCCTCATATTAAGTAATGTGCACACCTTTGGACAGGTGATAGCACACTCTCTGTTACTAGGAGCCTATGGGCCCCCTCCTTTTTCCTTGACTCAGTCTCACAATCTATGGTGGCTATCTGGTACCCCTTCCCACTTCCGCCACATGTCCCAGTCCTGATGAAGACCCCATAGTAAGGTGGAACTCAATCTATGCTATTCGGGGATCAAAGTTCGACTTTTTGTACTTTCACCTACCCAGGAACAACAGATTATTGTTTTTGTGTTTTATCATATGGGTTAGGCCTACAACTGCTGTTCATGTGGCTTAATAATATGCCTCTGTGATGTCAACAATTTATTTTGTGACCACATTGAACCTTTGAAATTGTCCACTCACCTCTAATCCTCACAAAACCACTTACCTACCCCACTTCTTCCCTTTTTCTTCATGCACATTGTGTATATGTAATGTATTGTAATGTCCCGAAGGTCTCAGAGCGCTAGCAGATCCACAAGACAGAAACAGTGAGCAGGTGGCTAGAAAAGCCAGGTTTTAAGGTTCTTATGGAATCTCAGGTGGTTGGGTTCTGTCTTGATAAAAAGGGGCAGGGTGTTCCACGCTTCAGGGGCTGTTTTACTGAAGGCTCTGTCTCCATTTCTGACAGTGCGAACTTTAGGTACAGTTAGAAGGAGCTTGCTAGAAGATCTGAGGGTTCTGGCCAGGCTATGTAATTTAAGCTTTTTTTCCAGATATACCGGTCCTTGTCCGTGGATGGTTTTCTGGACTAAGCAGCATACTTTGAATTTTATGTGTTTCTTTATAGGGAGCCAGTGCAAGGTCTTGAGGTAGGGCAGTGATGGGGTACGTGGAGGGAGGTTAAGCACCAGTCTGGCAGCGGTGTTTTGTAGTACCTGAAGTTTTGCCAGAAGATTTTCATTAATAGAGGACAGCAGGGCATTCCCGTAATCTATTCGGCTGATGACGAGACCTTGGACTAAGGGCATGCGTGATGGAAGGGGAATCCATTTGAACATTTTCTTCAAACTGCGCATTAGTCCAAAGCTTGTGTGCACCACTTTGTTGACATGTTCAGTCATGGACAACCTGTTGTCAACTGTTACCCCCAAATTCCTAACTGAGGATTTGGGAGAGGGGCAGGGTCCTAGTGTTGGTGGCCACAATTCATCTGACCAAAGCTTGTCGGCTTTTCCGAAGAGCACAATCTCCGTTTTGCTAGCATTCAGCATTAAAAAGTTGTTGGTCATCCAATCGTGAATTGCAATCATGCACTTTTGGAACCTCAATTTGGTTTCATCAGGATCTTGGCCGACGGTGATCAGTAACTGAGTGTCGTCGGCGTATGATACGGTTCCAAATCCGTGAGCTCTAATCACCTTCGCCAAGGGGATACATATAGATTAAAGAGCGTAGGGCTCAATATTGACCCCTGGGGTACACCTTTGTCGTTTTCCTGGTAGCTAGAGGAGTACATTCATGCTTGAACCTTTGAGCGCCTCTTTGTCAGGTATCTTTTGATCCAAAGTAGCGCGGGGTCCTCGACACCAATCTCTGCAAGACGCTCTAAGAGAATGTGATGCGAGATGGTGTCGAAGGCCGCCGACAGATCAAGCAGGACCTGTATGGCAGACTGTGCTGTATCCAGAGTCATCCTGACATTATCTACTATTTCAAGCAGGGCTGTCTCGGTACTGTGGGATGCTCTGAAACCCGATTGAGAGGGATCTTGGAATTTGTTAGTCTCCAAATATGTGCCAAGTTGTTTATTTATCAGAGATTCCATGACCTTTCCAAATATGGGCAGGAAGGAAATGGCCAGATAGTTGGAGAGTTGTTTAGGGTTGGCCAAGGTTTTTTTAAAGATTGGCCTAATTGTGGCCTCCTTCTTGTGCAAGGGGACAGAAGCATGAGATAAGGAGAGATTAAGGGTCTTTGTGCGATCAGAGATCAGAGAGGGAGAAATTTTTGCTAGGTCTGAGAGGAAGCTGGGTCCCCAGGGGATCCTGACTTAATTTTGCGCAAGGTGGATTCTACTTCTCTTTCAGAAAAAGGAAGGAATTCTTTGAGGCCAGTATGTGAGTGTTCGGAATCTTTATTCTCTTTAATGAGCAGGTGTGTAGTCTGAATAGGGGGAGTCGGCTTGGGAAAGACTTTATGGATATCATTGATTTTTTCGTGAAAGTAAGATGATACAGAATTGACCCAATCTTGTGATTCAAAGAGAGGAAGCTGGCAGGCTGGGGGGTTTGTAAATTCTTTAACTATTTTATATAGCTCTCGCTGCGAGTTGGCTGCCTGAGTTATCCTGTTGCCTAGATATACTTTTTTGCTGTAGCAATTTCTTTCATTTAGGATCTGTGCGTTGTTTTATATTGTTGTCTGTCAGTTTGGGCTTTGGTTTGACGCCATTTCCTTTCTGCTTGCCTGACAGAGAGTTTTATCTTTTCCAGGTTCGGAGTAAGCTATGGGTAGATTTTAGTGGGATGTCTAGATTCTTTTAATGGCGCAAATATATCTAAGGCCGAGGAGATCACAAGTTCAAGATCAACAGCAGCTTTGTTTGGATCAGTAGACTTAGTGATGAGAGGGGAGGTGAAATGGGTGGTGAAGGAGTCAAGATTGATCTTGTTCCATGGTCTACTCAGTTTTGCTTGTTTACTGATTTGAGGCTTTAAGGGGATGCCTGCAATATGAAATTTAATGACCTGGTGATCAGACCAAAGGACTGGAAGTATTTGACTGATTACTACCTTAGGAAAGTTTGAACATGGTAGGTCTAATGAGTGACCAGCAATGTGAGTAGGGCCTGTAGTTAAAATGCTTAGTCCTAAGGAGTTAATACTGGTAATCAGGTCGCTGGTATGGGGGTCAAGGATTAGTTCTGCATTATAGTTGAAATCCCCTAATATGAGAAAGTTACCAGAGGCCAGAGAGTGTGGTGCTATAGCTTCCATGAGTTTATTTACAAAATGGGTTTTTGCACCTGGGGGTCTGTATATAAGGGCAACCTTCCATTACTCCTTATTACCAGATGTTATGGTGGTGATGCACATTTCGCCCCAATTTTCTAATAGGGAATCAATGATATGGAGTTTAATATAAGATTTGTAGATAATTGCGGTGCCCCCTCCTCTTTTACCGGGATGGTCGAGTCTGTGAATCTTATAGTCGTGGGGTAAGGCTATAAGGATATCAGGTGTGGAGGACTCTTGAAGCCAGGTTTCTGTGACAAAAAGCAAGTCTGGCTTTTCAGTGTCAAGTAATGACCATATTTCAAGGGAGTGTTTAGAGAGGGACCGGGCATTACAGTGCAAACAAACTAGGTTTGTCTGGGGAAGAGGGCCAGGTTCGATGTTGTTATGTTTAACGCTACTGGGGGCTTTCACACTACCACACGTCCGGTTGTTAGGCTGAGGGAGTAGGAGGTCATCCTGTTTGGAGCGAGAGGCTGCACTTAAGGATTGAAGCTCCTGACTGGTATATCGAATTATGGCCATCAGCAGTCGAAAAGGGTACCTGGCGCCCGGCGACGAACAGGCGCAGACGGGCTTGCCATCGGTGCGCCGTCGTGCGCCACTGCGCGCGTCTGCTCGGTGCACTTGCTAATGATCAGGAAGTGGGCGGGACCGCAGCTGTGATGCAGTGGGTGTAGAGCCCTAACCCTATGTTGCAGGAAGTGAGTGAATCCTGGTAAAGATGGTGTTTGACCCCTCCGCATAATTGGCACATGCCGTGACGGACCAGGGGGACAACAGAAGTACAGGTAAATGCGAGCTCAATTTTAAAACAAAGTGCGAGATATAACACGGTTAAAAACACTGGCAGTAGGCTGCCTGACCCGGTAACTGCTATCGCAGAGGATGTTTTGTTTCTGCAGTATGCCTCCGCTCGGTGCACTTGCTAATGATCAGGAAGTGGGCGGGACCGGAGCTGTGATGCAGTGGGTGTAGAGCGATAACCCTATGTTGCAGGAAGTGAGTGAATCCTGGTAAAGATGGTGTTTGGCCCCTCCGCACAATCGGCACACGCCGTGATGGACCAGGGGGTCACCAGAAGTACAGGTAAATGCGAGCGCGATTTTAAACCAAAGTGCGAGATACAACGTGGTTAAAAACACTGGCAGTAGGCTGCCTGACCAGGTTACTGCTATCGTGGAGGATGTTTTGTTTCTGCCCAATGAAGTGCTTTTGCATATATGTGCTTTGGTGAGGATGTGAATAAAAACATCTCTCACTTACTAAGTGTGTAATTACTTTCGTCTGGAATATTTTTAACAATGATTTGCGTTTTCTGAAATGTACTTATTGGGGCCATTTCCCCTGTAACTTGTTTAACTGGCATAAACAGTGAGAAGCAGCCAAATGCGTATGCACTAAGAAATGAAAATATTAACACAGTGGAAGGCTTCTTACTCCCTCAAGGCCCTGAATGGGAGAAAATTGAGTGTAAGCAGAGTGGCAGGAAAACAAGGGGCCTGAATATATGAAATACCAACACTGATTCTACCACGCTGCCCACACCTTCTTCATCCACAGTAAAAATATCAGTTTGCTTCTGCTTTACCAAATAGAAAAGCGAAACGAGTTAAGATAACCCACTCATTAAGTTCCTTCTTTAAAGTACAAGCTAAGGCACAGGCAAATGGGCCCAACAAAACCTATCTCCCCTCCTGCCAGTGAATTAAATAAGCCCACTGAGGGAAGAGTACAACTAGTATGAAGTCCAGTAAACAAGGAGTTAAAGTCACAATGTGCCTGCATCAAGACCATTAACAGATATAAGCTGTTGGGTGACAGTGACATCAACTCTACAGAGGGGGGTCCCAAGGACAGCCACCACTTGGTTACAACGGACAACCCTAGGACAAATGAAGGTAGTCTGAAGCAGCCTGGCTTGTCAGAGATGTTAGATACCTTAACCACCAAGATTGGAAGTAAGTTAGCTATATTTGAGCGAAACCAAATCAAATTTCAAGAGGCCTGTGATACACTAGAAGCAAAATGTCTTCTATTACTGACGAAAAAACAGGGGATTTTTACCTAAGCCTCTACGAATGAGTTCAAACACTGAATGTTCTTCGGATAAACACAACTTTATTTGTTTACCCAGACAGTCGATTTTGTCCTTGATTTATATCAATTAATCTTATCTTTTGTACACAGAAAAAGAAGAATACCATCAACCTCACATATAGCCATATGTGAAATACATTACAAATGTATAAATATTTACAAAAAGTGAATAAAACACAAAAATATGTGAAAAACGTTTAAATCACAAAGTGCTCATGATTATACCAAAACATGGACAATGAATTAACCTTCAAATTTGAAAAAAACACTTCATTCATCAGTAATAAGGCTCAAGGGTGAGCGCTTTTTGCATATGACCCCTGGCCATTTAAACTGACCAAATCAGGAAAGTAGAACAATTCAAATACATCAATCGTTTCAAATTCAAATATCAAATACACAATGAATGTCAAAAATAGAAAGACGACGCGTTTCAAATCCTGTTTGCTGATTCACAGGATTCTCATCAGGGCAGTATAATTCTAGTCCATGGACACTTGTGTGGGAATTATCCACAGTTGCATTAATTTCAAGGACGAAGATGTTCTATGCTGTGAGCCCGCGCTTAAAATGTCTTAGTCCGGCGGCGGGGCTGCCTTTGACCGGGTTGTGCTTGTCGTGGTCAGAGTTATTTGCCTCGAGTGTTTCAATGACTGCCTGTTCTCATTTCCAACTGCCCTCGCCTTCAACTATAAACACCAAACTATAAGGTGTTTATAGTTGAAGGCGAGGGCAGTTGGAAATGAGAACAGGCAGTCATTGAAACACTCGAGGCAAATAACTCTGACCACGACAAGCACAACCCGGTCAAAGGCAGCCCCGCCGCTGGACTAAGACATTTTAAGCGCGGGCTCACAGCATAGAACATCTTCGTCCTTGAAATTAATGCAACTGTGGATAATGTGATTAAATAGATTCTGATCCCTCCCAGAAGGACGGCCTTCTGGGAGATGTAGTTCTTTTTGCTGTATTTAATTCCCTAAGGTAGGCGCGCAACTAGTCATGGCCTGACAGAATGTTAATGGGCTCAGAATAGCTAGAAGAAGGAACAGAATCCTGCAATATCTAAAACAAGTCGACTATGATATAATAATTTTGCAAAAGACCCATTTAATGCAAGACTAATGGAAGGCCATCCTGGCTCAACAGAAGTGGATTGTAGAGTCAATCCACACCAACCAATCATGTTATACTAAGGGAGTGGTTTTACTTATTGAAAGATCTATCAAATACATTTTAGGGGAGTGCAAGGTAGATGACAGGGACGTTGGATTATTGCAAATATTAAAATATAGACTATATGGTATGCCTAGGCAAGATAATATGGGTCAAACATTGATGATGTTGCCCCCCCTGAAATCCCTATTTTATCAGCTTTTGGAGGTTAAAGCCCCTATAATTCTGGGAAGTGATTTTAATGTGTTACTGAACCCTAATCTTGATAAATCTACCAAAGAGGAGTTGATCAGTTCTCCAAAAATGGGAAGGTTTATCAAGACAATGATGGAAGATCTGGGATTAACAGATATATGGAGAGTCAAAACCAAGGGGGTAGTGGAAATCAAAATGTTACTTTCCACAATAGAAGGCATGGTCATGCTTCCAGTTTTGGTTGATACTAGTTTGGTTAATAGCGTTAAGAAGGTAGAGCATATCCCCGAGCACCTATCGGACCTTTCAGCAGTTCTCTAAGAGTTACAACCAGATGAGGGGTCTGCCCTTAGTAGGTGGACATTTGATTAAACCCTATTATTAGATCCAGCAATAATAGCTCAGTTGAACAGAGATATGATGGTATTTTTTTAAGTAAATAGCTCCTCAGCGCCAACACATATAATATGGGACACTTACAAAGCCTATGTAAGGGATAGAGTAATTAGCCTTGCAGCAAAAAACATAAGGAGACCAGATATAAGATAAAAGATCTGGAAGGTGACATCTTAAGGGCTTTGAGTGAGAGAGTCAACAGGAAGAGCAGGATCAGGCTAAGAAAGATAATAAAATAAAAATTGCAAGACAGGCCTTAGCAGACTACTTAGATGGTATATTAAGGAAAAAGTGGGAGGCCAGCAACTTAGCCCATTATGAATATGGGGAAGGATGCGGGAAGCTTCTTGCTTGGAAGTCACAAACTTATTGCACGAGAAATATAAATTAAGAAATAGTATCTAAAGATTCTGGGGCGGGGGCTGCACAGAGAACATAAAAATAGAACAGGCATTCAAGGATTTCTTTCAAGAGTTATATACCGATGACCTTTCAGACTCTGAGACACAGTTAAAAGACTATCTTAATGGTGTAGCGCTTCCTTTGCTCAGTGATGATCTAGCACAGTCACTTAATCAGAAAATTACTCTAGAGGAGGTTAAGGTGGCAGTTAAAAAAACTAAAAAGAGGCAGCGCTGCCGGGCTGGACGGTATTCCCAATAATTTCTATCCTCTCCTGTGCGTCGGACTGCCCCCGGCCATCTGATGTGACGGTGGTCGTGTGCCGAGGATGGCCGGGGTCCATCTGAATCATGCATGAGTGGAATTCCTCCGCACCGTGGGGGATTTCCGGCGGCAGCGAAGAGGTTATAAATCTCTCCTCAATTAAATCATTCCCATTTTGGCTAAGCTGATGGGCAGAATATTTTCAGAGGATCTGCCCAGCCTGTAGTCTTGTATGAAGCAACTGTTAGCTTAATCCTGAAACCATATAAAGACCCTAAGAATTGTGAGTCTTACAGACCAATTTCATTGCTAAATTGCGACTTTAAAATTCATGCGCAAATTCTAGCAAAGTGGTTGGAGCAAGTAATTGGTACCCTGCTTCAGGTTGAAAAGAGGGCTTTATTAAAGGACATCAGTTGCATGATTTAACACATGATTTGATAGGCGCAATCGATCGGGCTGCACTAGACAATTTACCTTTATCTGTTCTTATATTTGACGTTGCAAAGGTATTTGATGGAGTAAGCTGGTCTTTCTTACTTCACACTATCCATATATTTTGTTTGGGTGAGAGGTTAGCTAAAGCTATCAGCGCCATATATAGGAGGCCTACTGTGAGGATTTTAGTTAATGGGACCCTCAGTAAGTCAATTAAGATAGAACAAAGGACAAGACGGGGTGCCCCTCTTGTCCCCTCTGCTTTTTGATTTATATATTGAACCTTTAGCATGCAAAATTAGGGCAAATCAAAATATCTTGCCATTTGGTTGGATGATATGGTGAAGAAAAGTGGCACTAAACGCTGACGATTTGATGGTCTTTACAAGGGACTTTGCTGGTACCTTTCCTGTGCTAGAGCAAATTTTAGTTGATTTTGAGGATTCTGTTTATCAAGTCAACCCACAAAAAAACAAGATCAAATCATGGAAAACTCAATTAAATAATCCCCTGATAAAACAAGAGATAAGATATCTTGGGATTCAGGTTACTCTGCACCTTACCAAGATGGCCCAGGCCAATTTCTACAAAACAATTAGGGAGATTAGAGCTTGGTTAAGGTCTTCGTGGTATCTGCCGCTCTCAATGATAGGCTGATTTAATTTAGGGAAAATGTCTATTTTATCAAAAACTCACCTCATCATTTAATTTTAAAGCTATAAAAACTTTGCAAGGAGAAATGACAAGTTTTATTTGGTCCTGTAAGGGAGTGAGGATCGCCAGGAAGGCATTGCAGGGCCTGATTTTCATTCATATTGTTGGGCCTTCCAGCTAAAAAATATTCGATCTCTCTTGTTTAACCTGGCTTGTTTTTCTCCTTGTTTTTAAGCAATGACAAAAAACTAACCTTTTGGTGGTGATATCTTTCTTTTTAAATTTGGTCACCCAAATGTTTATAAGAAAGGTAAACTAAAGATATTAAGAGTGGCAAGTGAGCTCTGGTACCAGATCAATAGAATTTTGAAGATACCCTATTACTGTATCGGTGCACCAATTTGGAATTCCCCAGGGACTCCTAATTGCCTGCAGGATAATCTGGCTGGTCCATTGATGGATGCAGGAATAAATAAAAGGGGGCAATTACTGCAGGATAACAAAATAGTCATTTGAGAGACCTTAAACACTATCACAAATCAAAGTTTATCTAAGTGTAAGTTTTACACAATTTTCTAGCTGAGCACCCGGCTCAGGTAAAGAAGGGAAAGGAAACGATGAATGGGAAATTAAACTGCAGAGGCCCCTTCATCAACATACAGAAGTTTCCTAGAGGTACTGGATGCTGCTAAAGGGGGAAGATTTGGCGTCAGCAACTCCGCAGGAGACCTGGAAGAAAGACCTGCTGACAATAGATGTAACATATCTATGGCAAATATCGATGCTCAGTTTATGGTTGGTTGTTAAAGCGGAACCTCTCAGATTAAATCAAATTTTTAAGGTTCACAGAGCTTATTGGACGCCAAAAAGATTATCAAAACTTGGAGGCGAAGGAATCAAAGCTTGCCTAAAGTATTCCACGGGGAATGCAAACAATGTGCATATTTTCTGGCAGTGTCCTCAAATCCAGGTCTTCTGGCAGGATGTTGGTAATGCCTTGCTTTGGCTATTTTTGGGATCTTGCCAGGTAAGGGGTCGCAATTTAAACTTATAAAACAGCATGCACAATTGTTTTTTGTCTTAATATTATGGGCAAGAAGGGAAATCTGCTTGATATCGGTATCCCCTTTATCACCAATCTATCTGGATTGGGTCAGGTCTGTAAGTAGAGTAACCAGCCTAGATTGTAGCTGTCTTTTAAAAAAAAAAGAGCGGGAATATGGGTGGGTTGGGAAGAGTGGGTAAATAATATTCATTAGATAATATCTATTAAAGGTCCAATGATTACAAAATAAGTAAGACCGCAGCAGGGAGGAGGAGAAATTCTCAGGTTGATAATAATCTTTTGTGCGCCTCATTCACTTGAGGCTGGCTTTTTGGGAATTTCAGAGATGGTTGAAATCCCCCAAGCCCTTCTTTCATTGCCTTTGAGTCCATATCTCTCAAAGAAAAATTACTCATTTATGAATGAGGACTAAGCGAAAAAAATAGATACTTATGCAGCCACTCCCAGATCTACATAGACACTCACTCACCCACTCACACACCCATAAGACACCCATTCACACATTCACTCTCAAAGGTTGCAGGTTACAGCTAGGAAATAAAATATTAAAAAACTTGGAAATTCACTGAAAAAATCAAAGTTTACAGGGACAGTATATTTAGGAAATAGAATTTTAAAAAACTTAGAAATCCACTGAAAGAAATCAGATTCTTGTTAGGCTCATATTTTACTCATACAAAACCAGTGAAATTCAGCAGTTATAGTTATCTGAGCTAACTATAACTTTTCCCTGCAATGCACTGCTTAGGACCTCACATATTACATAACTCATGATGTGGTCAGTGACATCACTGATGACATCTCAAAGGACCCCCCTCCCATGTTTAAAAAACAACAACTTTGAATAAAATAAAAAGGGCAGGCCCAGGGGCATGGGCTCCTCAGGTTCAAAACTGACCCTGGAAAGTGGGGCCACATGGCCCCCTTCCTATATTAAATATTTTTTAAAAAGCCACCTCCGGGGGAATGGGGTCCCTGGGGCCATAATCAGCCTGGGGAGTGGTGCCACATGGCCCCTCTCCCTATTCTAAAAATGCCTTGCCCCTAGGGATGGGATCTCCTGGGCTGAAATCAGACTGAAATCCCTAAACAAGAAAAAAAGAATAAAAGCTCCCGGCAACTTGCCTGAGGCTAAGTCCCCTTTCTCCACTACTCTGCAAAAGCGCCTCCTGGCGCAATGCTGGTTGCGGGATAAAGTCCCCTTGGTTGCTGAGGGTCCTTGGGGGCCAGCAAAACCTTCTGGTACCTTCAGTAAGTCCCACAAGGATGGATTGCAGAGAGGTATTTGGAGGCCACACCCCCTTTCTCAGCGACTCCTCAAATGTGCCTCCTGACATGCTGCTTGTTCGGGATGTAACTGTGATGAGTGAGAGGTACCCCCATAGAACCTTTCGTACACCCACTCCCACACAACCATTCACAAACCCATTCACAGACCCATGCCAGTACTTACACACCCACCACTATTTTATAGATCTACACACACATCATCTCACTCACCCATACAGCCACTCATACACCCACTCACTCACTCACTAATACATCCACTGACACATCCACTCATACACCCATACAGCCACTCACATACTGAGTCAGTCACCTATAGAGCTACTCACACACCTACCCACTCCCTCGTTTTGTCAATCACATGGCCACTTACTCACCCATACCGTTACACATACCCCCACTTATTTACTCATACAGATAGTAACACATACTCACTCACCTATACAGTCACTGACACAAGCACACTCTCACTCATACAGCCACCCCCACATTCACTCACTCATATACCCCCTAACTCACCTGTACTACCTTTCACATACCCAGTTACTCACCAATATACCACTGACACATCTACTCACCCACACAGGCATACACACACTCAGTCACCCATCCAGCCACCACACACACACTCACTACCCCATTCAGCCATTGACTTACCCACTCACTCATCCATACAGGCAGTCACACACCACCTCCCCCACAGACACCCAGACACCCATATAGGTACACAGACAACCAATCAATTACCCATAAAGCCACTCAAGTATCCACTCACGCATCCATACAGCCACTTAGACACTAACTGACAGACTGATACCAACATTCACACAGCCAGTCACTCACCCATCCATTCACTGAGACACCTAATCACTCACTTATACAGTCAGTCACGCACCCACTGATTCACCAATACAACGTGGTATATATATTTAACACTCAAAAACTTTTTGAAAATGTCACAGTAACAAGATGATGTCATCAGTGATGTAATCAGTAATGCCATTTGAGATGTAATTAGTGACGTCACTAACCATGTCACAAGTGTAGTGCATTGCAGTGCATTGCTGTGGAGTGAGCTATAGTTAGCTCAGCTAACTACAACTGCTGAATTCCACTGGTTTTGTATGTGTGAAACCTTAGCCTAACTATAACTTTCCTGTAACCTTTAGTTTTTTCAGTGAATTTCTAAGATTTTTTACTCCATTTCCTAACTATAATGTCCCTGTCACCTTTGTTTTTTCCAAACCGCTATGCAACCTCTCATATGCCCACCCACACACCCACACAACCACCAATTTTGGCCCCAGGTACCCCATCCCCCAGCCTCTTGAACGTTTTTTAAACAATAATAATAAAGGAGCACATGACCCCCCTACTGGGCCAATTTCAGTCCCGGGGACCCCATCCCCCTGAACCCGGCCTCTATGTGTGTGCCCTGGTCCCATCCAGGGTACTCACTTGTCACTGATGGGGATCACGGGGGAGCCTCAAGGGCCTGCAGTCCCTGCTGGCTCCCCTCATCCTCCAGAAGCTGACATTGATTTTGGACAGAGGGAGCTGGTAACATGCAACTCCCTATGCCAAAAGCAAATCTGTTCCACTTTCAGCAAGCGAGAGCAGTTCAATGCTCTCACTTGCTGAAAGCAGAGCAGCATTTGCTAAGTCTTGGCAGGAGTGGTAAAGCGCCCAGCAAGCTATAGAAAACAGCTATGTCCCAGAGGTAAACACCTTGGAACATAGCAGGTGCTATGTATGGCTCCAGGAGAGGGCCATGCACCTCCCCTCCTTTGTTATGTTTTGGGCCTGCCCCAGGGAGATTATGGTCCCCAGGGCCTGGAGGGGTCTCTGAACCATCCCCAGCACATAAAACTCTTTTTGGCCCTATGGAGGGCCAAAATGAGTTATATGTTAAATGAGTTATATTCGGCTCGGGGATCAAAGAGGCTCCACTGATTTATATTTCACATATGGCCTGAGGAGGTGATGGTCCCGGGGCTTGGGGGAGTCCGAGAGGTCCCCCTCATTAACATGAGTGAGTCCCGGGGAGGTGGTGGTCCCTGGGGCACAATAGACCCAAGGAGATAAGGGCCCATGCACTCCCCCTCCTTTATTTTGACATGCCCTTAGGACCTGGCCCACCCAGGGGCCCATAATTAATGAAGTGCAGGAGAAAATTCTTTGTTTAAAAAAAAATATTCAGAGTGATTTGCAGTGGATCCAGCACAACTGCCTCCACAGTCAAAAAATAAATACAAGATTTGTTGGCCCTGCATGGTCGCTGTAGGAACCCCCTCCCCCCCCCCGCGAAGAGTTGTAGGGGGTTAGGAGGTTTCTATCCTGCCCCCTTTTCTTTTTTTAACATTTTTTTATGTGACACGGCTCAATCGAGTCACAAGACGGCTGCCAAAACTTACTGGTTTGAGAACTATCCTTTCTGTGGTAAAACACTATATGCCCATGAAATGTGGTTCGCTTCATTTTCCACCCTGAAAAAACATTAACTCCAACCTTGTGTTTTGGATCCAGCATGAGATCTCGGGTCGGGTCACGGATCCCCAATTTTAAAGCTGAAAAACCTTTAAATATTTAAATAACTCTGCAACTACCATTTAACAAAAAGGTCACTTTCTGGACCAACAGCTACCTTTCTGCCGAATTTGGTATCCGCTTGATGGATCACCCATTGTCATTGGCATATGAAAAAACACTCTTCCTATGAAAACTATATTACAACTATAACTACCTACTGGTGACCACCAGTAGGTAATATAGATAGATAGATAGATAGATAGATAGATAGATAGATAGATAGATAGATAGATAGATAGATAGATAGATAGATAGATAGATGGATAGATAGATAGATAGATAGATAGATAGATAGATAGATAGATAGATAGATAGATAGATAGATAGATAGATAGATAGATAGATAGATAGATAGATAGATAGATAGATAGATAGATAGATAGATAGATAGATAGATAGACTTGGTAATGAATTATAAATTGTACATAATCACTGAATTATTACAGACTTTCACGGAGGTTGGCACCTCATCAATCAAAGGTTGAAGTAAAGCATACAAAATAGCAGAGGTTTTTAGATGAACTGCAACCGGAGACCATAGAGCCTCTCCTTTCATACCAAGTGAGAGAGGTGCAATATGAGCTCTATCAAGTCTATGGCTATAACATATTCCATCTCACCAAGCTTTAAACTAAGGAGGAGATTTACTAAAAAGTCATGCAACGCAGCACAGCCCCCCGCGAGGCTGCGCAGTGTTGCGTGACAGGGAGTGAGCAGGAGAGTGCCATATCTTCAAAGATATGGCTATCTCCTCCATTTTCCCTTGTGCCGGCGCTGATTACAGTTGCTGGGCGCCATGCATAAACCTTAGCGCTACAGCGCTAATGTGTGTGCATGAGTCTAGCATAGGTTTTGTACAGGAAGGGTACCCGTCCTGTACGAAATACCATGCTAGACACAAGGGAAAACTTTTCTCACATTGTATGGACACTGCTCATTGCAGCACACATGCAAAGTCGGAAAAGGAAGGAGAAATGAAAGCATTTCTCCTTCCTTGCGCCTAGTTGAAAAGGGCACAGTTTTCTCACAATAAACCCAATCTACTGTTTTTAGTAAATTGGGTTTAGCATGAGAAACCTTGGGTGGTTGTATGGGAATGCCCATGCACCACCCTTGGTACCCTTGGTGGAAAGTAATGGAATGCATTACTTTTACCCTATTTCGAGCGCTGGAAAGTAAATTAAAAAAAAAAAAGATTTTGCGTTGTTTTGTGTCACTTTTGTGATGCAAACACAGCGCAAAAGCTTGGTAAATCTCCCCCTAAATGTTTGTTTTAGTTTATCCAGGTTTTGATAATTGTATTGCAACTACTAACATAATGTCAATTATTTTAACACCCAAGGGGCATAAGGATGGTGCTCTGTGTCTCAATAGTCATCTGGAGATGTTGAGAGAATAGACTGCTTGGAAAGCCTGGATATCTAAAATTAACAATAACAGAGTCACCCAGACACAGCTTCGCTGAAGGGGCAATCCAATCAACTCTCTCCACACAAAAAGACTATTGTCACATTAAAAGCTATGCGCTTCTTAAGCAAATGGCTACACTTCTTTTTAAGTTGCAAGGTTGTCTCAGCTGTGATACCGGCTAGCTATGGCAGGTTAATCACAACCACAACAAACGGTCAGCTTTCAGGGGGAGATTCACATGGGAGGACCAAAATGAGCCTGATATTTGATCCAGTGACACGGGCAGCTATGAGAGTAGGTTGCCCTGACTCACAAGATTGTATAGTTAAAACAAAGGTTGGAGGACGGTCGGCCAATAAGCTTGAAGAAGTTGTTTGGAAATAGGCAGATAATGAGAGAGTAGCAAATGTGTATTTGCAGGGCACAATGACCGGCATACCTAAGGGTGGCTGAGCAGCTAATGGCAAGGAACAAGTTGAGGTGCTTGATGGTTGATAGGTTTTGGAAAGTTTCGAAATGTTCGTTTCCAGGAATTCCATTTTCTTAACCAAAGGTGTAAAACATTAATTACGGACAGTTTTAAACTTATCAATTGAAAGATCCCAGTTGCTGTCTCATAAGCTGCCTATGGTTCAAGGGTTGCAACCGACGATGGAACAGGATTGCTGAGGGAGGAGGCTTCTGGAGGAGGGGAAGCACACTAAACCTTCTTTTGCATTTGGCTGCTGTATGCGTAAAATCTGCAGGCCCTTCAGCAGAAATCCTATTCTCACAGATAGAGTCTACATCTGCCCCATTAACCCCTGGACCAGACTGCTCATTTGAATACATACCGAGAGAGGTAACAGAGAAAGATGAGTTTCTGTATCCAGTGAAAAGGTTTTCTCTTCCAGATCGATTTCTGTACTGGTAACTCCGACGGCACAGGCTAAAAACTGTCTAAGGTTGAATTGTGCAGCTCCATTCCACCCTTGGAACTGGGGCTGTACGCTTCCCTATACCTCAGCTCTCACCATACCCCAGAATCAGAGGTCCGTATTTACTTATAAACAAAGGTATGTCTGGAGGCACAGGATCGGTTAGGCCAAGTGTAAATTGTGTAGGGCCACCCAATTATGACAGCCACCAAAAGGTAAAATAAAAGCAACAATTTAAACAGTACCTTAAAGGTGCATGAAGTCTGTGGTCAAAAACCAAGAGGGGTGGCCCAGGACACAGGTGGGCCTGCTCTTGACTCAGTCTTTACCCTGGCAAGTGCCCGGTGTTAGACTTGACATCTTTTGCTGTGTTTCCCCTGTCTTTTTACTTTCTGACTGCCTGGTTTTGCCTCTGTTTTTGCTGGTTTAGTGTCTCTGCGCACTTTCTCATTGCTATTCATTGTTAAAGTGCAAGTGCTCCTGTCGTAAATTGTGTTATGGATAGGTGCTTCCATGATTGGCATATTGGATTTACTGGTAAGTCCCTAGTAAAGTGCACTGAGAGTGTCAGGGCCTGTAAATCCAATGCTACTAATGGGCTCGCAGCACGGGTTGTGCCACCCACAGAAGTAGCCGGTAAAAAGGTAACTCAGACCTGCCACCACAGAGTCTGCGCTCAGTTTGTAACTGCCATGTCGACCTGGCAAGTGCACCCACTTACCAGGCCCTAAACCTTCCCTTTTCTATATGTTACTCACCCCTAAGGTAGGCTCAAGGTACACCTGTGGGCAGTGTGTAGTGTATGTGAAAGGTAGGAAATGCTCTGATGTGTGTGGCATGTCATGATAGTGAATTACTGTTAATTCCGTTTTTCACTATTGCAAGGCTACCTGCTCCCATTAGACAGAGTAGAGAGTTTGTTCATAACATCTTAAAAATATAACAGGCCCTGGGAACTAGGTAGAGAAATACAATTTAGTACGCCTGAACTCAGAATCTAAAGATGCATCTTTTAGTAAGGGTGATATTTACATTCTGTGGTTGAAAATACTACTTTTAGAAAGTAGGTATTTTCTTGCTCAGCCAACCAGTAGGACTTTGCTGGGTTTGTGGATTGACTAACTGGGTTCTGGATGACAGGGGCTGGAGAGGGGCAGTGGCTCCAGATAGTCTAGGTGGGTCAGGGAAGCGCTGTATAGACCTGGGCTGCATTTATAGTAGGGGGAAGAGATTTCCTTTCACCTGAATGGGCCTGGTCTGCCTCTCACAATGCTGTCTCCACCTCCTGCCAGGAAGTTGCACCAGAGAGGGCAGAACTGGTTCTGGCTGGGCACAGACACTCTGTCCCAGAGAGGACAAAGGACTTTGGGCTATAAAAAGTGGGGCCCAAACCCCTGAACTTTAGAACTCCTTTGGACCAAGAGATGGCTAAGACGACGCCACTGCTTGCACCGTGACCTGCCAGCACCGCGACGAGCACCACATCACTTCGCACCGTGACCCTGGTCTCACCGACGTCGCCATCTGATGCCACCATCGAGCAGCTACTCAATCTGCGACCTGAGGGCATTGCATGCTGCTCTGCTGCACTTTGCACCGCAGCACTCCAGCACTCCTGACTTCAACCGCAAGAAGTTCGAGCTGCAACACGTGTGACTTCAAGGGCCAGACGACTCCTGCACCGACCTCAGGAACCGACGCCTGCAGATGATGGACTTTCGGAAGCTCAAGGAGAGGCTGCCGATGTACTGCATTTCTACAGTTACTGTTTTGCAGGACTTCCCTAAACCGTAGCTGGCCCATGATGCCTCGGTCAGCCAGAACTGTTTGGATTCTTTTGTTCAAGATGCGTGATAGCCCCGGAAGGCGCTATCGACTTAACAGAACTGTCTTTCAAGGTTATTTTGAATAAAACGAATTCCGTTGCGCGCACTGCATCACATTTGGTGATGCAGTGCACTCAACAAAATTCGTTTTATTTATTTATATGTTTACTTACCTGTTAAACTCCGTAGTCCATACATTACTACCCCCCACCCTTCCTCTCCCCCTCCCCACGTCACCACCCGGCCGGTACTCCCACTACCGGCCACGGCTGGTGTAAATGTAAGACTTTTACAAATTTTCAAGTTCACAACAGTTCGAATGGACAGTTGTATTGGTCCCAAATGCTAAATTGTGTTTAGAGTACAACTCCACAATCGGAAAGGCAGCCTGTTGTGCAAATGTACGATTGATCTTTTCTTTTTTCTCCACTCAGAAAACATATTTCTCATATACCCACACCAAGTCTGGGGAGGTTTGTTTCGTTTCCCACTTTGGACAAGAATTTCCTCCAATCCATTGCTGGAGTAAACATTCAACCACTTCCAAAGTAGGAAAGGACTGGAGAATAATTTGTGGATGCTCACAAACTAAGAATGCAAAACATGCCTTGAACTGCCCATGCACGTCCCTTGTGTGGGGTTTACTGCATAAATGTATTACGTTTTTGTAAATATTTGAAAGGTGTAAATCAAGCCACTTTCTGTCATAAATGAACATTTGCAGCTATTAATAGCATTTAAAAATGAGGTAATGTACAAGTAATTTTTTTTACAATTGTAAATTCATATTTTTTGAAGTTTTTTAACAAGTAGAAATATGTATATCCAAGCTTGTCTCATCTACGGATGTCTGTCCACATTAATAAAGCTCATGTTAGAGCGAGAGGCTTTGATGGATGTTTATTTTAGCACCATAAATGTAAATCGCTGTTGGACAGCTAACATTATTTAATCATTATTTGATTGGTTTCTTTTTAATAAAGATATGCTATTTTTGCAATGCCTTTGTCTGGACTGTAGTTTCTCATCTGACAAAAGACATGCGTTGTTCTTGTTTCTGCTTGTATTCGGTGCTTAATTTTGGCTTGTGTTTGCCTGTGCCCAGTGTTGCCACTTAATTCTTAACATTTTTATGACAATCGACGACATGGTGATGTGGGCTGAATATTCTGAGCAGAGCACATCACTTTAGCAAAGCAATATACACAAAAAATAGTAATAGATTGCATCCACAGGTCATTGGTATTGGCATTTCGAAGCATTGGCAGTGGGCAGTGGATGGTGCAAACTGCAGTTGCATGCTTGCCAACATGAGGGCCCTGGCACTTTGTTTAGTTTATAAATTAAGCACTGCTGTATCTACTTGCTCCTCTTGCAGGATTCATCTTTGAGATTGGCCAGGCCACAAGCCACCCGGCTTGCTAAGGGAGCGTCAGTGGTAACACAGATGCACATTTGGTTCACCTCTAGTTGTCAATAACTGAATATAGTTGCTGCTGGATCTTGATCATAGTAAAGGAATCCTGGGGCATATTACCAAGAGGGGCGATAGGCAATTATTGCCGGATTAGCGGCCGTTTTCGGCCGCTAAGCGGCAATAATTCTATCGCTCTATTAGCAAGCTGTCGCTAACGGATGTTAGCGACAGCTTTTAGGCGATAGCGAGCGGTTTGGGGCCCGCTTTGCATGTCAGCGATATTTATCGCTAATGACATACGTGCAAACTGGGCGTACCCAACCTGTTAGCGACTGAAAGCAGTCGCTAACGTCGCTATCGCCTATTAGCAAGGCGGCCTTGCGAGGGAAATATTCCCGCTATCGCCAAAACTAAAGCCTGCTCAGACCAGTTCTTAGCCATGTTATCCAATGGGAGGTGGCTAACATGGCTAAGAGCATTTCGTCGCTAATGCGTTAATATCGCTGTATTCTCAGCGATATTCACGCTATCGCCGGAAAAATTATCGCTTTGGCGATAAACGTTGCTAATAGCAAGTTATCTCAGCGATAATTTCCGGCGATGCTTAGCAATAAAAAAATCGTTGCAAAGCCTAGTTAGCGATAAATATCGCTACTCATTGGTAATATGCCCCCTTGATCATAGTGAAGGAATTTAGATCATAGTAAAGGAAAGCCTTGACTTTTATTTTCTCCATTACCAGGCAGTTGATGTCTAGGGTCACACCATAAGTAAGCTCTCTGATTGCAGAGTTGTGTTTTCAAGTAGTTGTTGATAGTACCAACTACTTGGTGCCACAAAAGAAAATTGAAAGGAAACATACTACCCAAGTAAAACAGGTACTAGAGTCTACCAAGAAAACATGGGGGTGGGTGTGTAACATATTAAAATAGCAACACAGCAAAGGTGCCCTCGTGGAGTAGACATGAATGACATGCTGCAGTTTCTATTCAGCATTTTCAAGATCATTTGAATTCAGTGTCATTCTCTGCTGTCTAATTACATCCAGAATACACTGAAGGACAAAAAAGCTTTGAAGAATTTAAAGAAGGAAACAGCCAAGCTTTCTCTTGTCACCAGCTTAAATTAGTCATGTTCAGCAATTACTTTGACACGGCTGATTGCACTACATTTTCCATTCTCCATCTTTTATATTTGCAAGGGGAACTTAGAATTCATTTTTAATTTTTGATTTGCTAAAAGCATAGGCAAACTAACAAAAGATTCTTGAATAAATTGCATCCTGTATTCTTCAGCAAAAAAAATAAATTGATGGGGATGTACACGAATAATGGTTTTCACATAAAATTAGCAACTCAGAACCCGCTGGAAGGGTCTTGCTTACTTAAATGGAGAAAAAGAACACTATCTCTATAGCTGTTCTCAAGTTACACCTTGTAAGAAATTGGGTTGTGTTTGTTAACTGGGGTATGAGCCCTAGTCAAGCAGTAACCACAATCCTTGTCAGGGTGAAGCACAAGCCAACCCTAAACAACCCTGTAGCTTGGCAAGGAGCAGGCTTAATTTAGAGGCAGTGTGTAAAGTATTTGTGCAACACTTCAAACAGTAATAAAGGGAAAACACGACACAAAAAGGATCTTACACAAAGTTAGAAATAAAGAGCTTTTTAAAATAAATACAACAAGACTAAAACAAAAAATATCCAATCAGTAGACTAGGAGATATGCAATTTTAAAGATTTTAGTGAAAATGGCCACAAAAACCACAAAGCACCAACTGTGAATATCTAGGCGCACCAGACTGGGACAAAGTCACAAGTTCAGGGCGACCGCAATGGGGCGCAGGCTGGCTACAGGGACCCAGTTAGGCCTGCTGAACAGACTACCTTAAATACTAGTTTGCGGACCATTGAGGGGATCCGCGTAAAAGATGTGAAGTGCAGCCGAAGTGCTACATCGGTTCCGATATGCGGCGAGGCTGTGAAATAAGTGCCTGTGTCATCATCGAGGATCCCATTGATGGTGGTTGCGATGTGAACTTGGGCGGCGAGGATGTGGCAGGCAGTCTAGGAGATGCGTTGTTTCTGAGGAGCTGCAAGAGTGCGATGCAAAGTCTGGTGCTGTTGTTGAGGCCGCTGTCAGCGAGTGATGCGAAAGCTTGCACTGAGGATGTGCTATGCTGTGGCAATTCTGATGAAGCTGCAGGGGCAATGTGGGTCGTTGCAATGGGTGCAGTCCACGCAGCAACAGCGAAGCATCGGTTCTGCTCAGGATTGCGCCGCACAGCCGAGGAGAAGCGTCAGTTCTGATAGATTGCCAGAGGCTAGCAGAGCACTTAAGCCCCCCTCCAAAGATCCAGGACTGGGGTGACACCACTTGGCAGGGCAGACTCACAGATGGGCAGGTGTAGATGCAAGTTTGTTGGAAGCCTATTGTGTTGCTGAGACTTCAGATAAGGAGGCCAGCTAACTAGCCCTTGGAGTCACTCTCAATTCTGGGTTCAAGAGGTGCAGGTCCAGTCTTTCTCACCCGGCAAGAGGGCAGCAGGCAGTAGTTTAGCACAGCAGGGCAGCAGTCTTTTAGAGCAGCATTCCAGCAGAGTAGTGGTCCTTTCTGTAGCACTGCAGTCCTTCTTCCTGCCAGAGTATCCACAGGTCCAGGAGTGTACTGAAGAATTGGAGTCTCTGCGGTCCAGTATTTATACCAAATTGTGCGTTTGAAGTGGGGGAAAGGATTTTAAAAGCATACCTTTTAAGTGCACATGTGTCCGGCCTTCCTGGCCCTAGATCCAGACTAACTACATGGGGTAGGCAGGGACAAAGCCTATTCAAATGTAAGTGGCGCTGAGCCCAGTTCCACCCTCCCATCCTGCCAGTGATGGCCCATCCAGTCACACCTACGCTCCCCAGTGTGTGTTACTGTCTAGGTGGCAAGAATACATAAAGCCTAACACTCAACTGCACTCACTCATGTGACCCAGAGACAGGCACCAAATGGCTAAGGCAAGAAAATAACTTTATAGAAGTGGTATTTCCGTAATTGTAAATTGACATTTGACTTCACCTTAAGTTTGGATTTTTCATTACAATTCCAGAGACACTAAACATGAACTGCTTACCTTCTTTCCATCTGAAAATTACATTTATTAAATGTATTAAGCTAACTTCGATTTTATCCTATGGGAGAGGTATACCTTGTAGTAGTAAAAAAATGAATTTAAGAGTTTTTCAATACCAGGACATGCAAAACTTTAAAGTACATATCCTCGGGGCTGTCCGGGGCCTACTCACAGTGAGGTTAAAAAGAAAGCTTTTGTCCTGTAAAAAGGTTTACTTTGCAGACAAAATGACTACAATGGCAGTCCTGAGACATGTTTTTTTAAAAACACAATTTTATTAGCATTTCCTTAATGCAATATTTTAAAAACAATTGCAACAATAGCAGCCATCTCCAACATCTCAGGTAATGTAGGCGGTACAAACAGGAATAAAAAAAGAAAACATTACATGAATATGCCTTAAGCTGCCAACAGAACAGGGTACAGATCAGAACATGGAATTAGTTCATGTAGCATTCTCGGAAAAACAAAAGGTCCCTTTGTGGTCCCCATCAATCCCCATCAATGTCATTGGCTCCCTCTCCATCAGGGTAAGAGCGTGTGCTAGTGTCCTCGGGTTGCTCAAAGTCGTTCAACAAGTATGCCCATGTCCCCAAATCATCCTTGGCTCTGTCGTCACGCCTACAAATGTATCTCTACAGCCACCACCCATTCCACCAATAGCAGCTCCTGGAGGGAGTGCTGCAGGGCGGTGGGGGGAGGGCGGGGAGGAGCAGGGTGGCAGGTAGTAAACTCATGTCAGACTGTAGTAATGTAAAAGAATTTCATTGTGTGTGCTGAAATGCCAAATGGCAATGCAGTGCGCACAATGAAATTTGTTTTCTGTATTTATTTATATTACTCCGGTCGGCCGCGAGCCGGAGTTTACTACTTCCCACCCTGCCCCTCCCCCTCCCCACCACCCCGCAGCACTCCCTCCAAAGAGCCACTACTGCATTCCACCACATCCACTCCCCATCGATCCCCAACAGGACCCGAGAGGCTCATCCAAGTGATTGCCACCCGCCTTTTGGCTAGAAGCAATACCAAATGCAAAAATGTAATGCCATTTTCTGGCCTCATCAGTAACAAATGTCACCCAGCAGATGCACCGTTAGTGTTTCATCTACGGCCATCCGCACCACAGGTCTCACTCGCACCAGAAAACTCAGCCAAAAAGCATTCTCTACTGGACATTCCCAGGCTAAATGCAGGAAAGTGGCCATTGGTGGAGAAGCGTGGCTCAGTGGTTAGAGGCGGCAGACCCGGAAGCTGAGATCGACCGTGGACCAGGGTTCGATTCCCCGCCTCGGCGGGTGTCGGGCTCAAAATTCCACGGCCTCGACAATTCTCGCTCTGGTGCCTACTCAACTCACGGGGTCACACTCTGCGACTCTGGGCAATAGCTTGCTTAATCTCCACTACGGCCCCTCGCGGCGGGATGCCTGGCTTTCACCTTGTGGACACCCTGCCGTGGTTTCTCACAGGGGAATACCAGGACGGGTTCCCTAAGCAAGCGCCGGGACGCTTACGGGCAGCTGTGCGCTTTACAAGTCCAGCACATTTACAATTTACATTGGTGCCTGACATCAAGGACAGTCAACCCGTCTACTAGGCATCGCCATAACAAAGGTGTGATGTAAAAATTTTAAGTGAATGAGCTTGAGTCGAGTGTTACTTCAGACTGACTACACCAATGCACACGATCTTGTCCACTGAGTGGGAACCGAGATCTCCATCTCACGCCGCTCGGGCAGGAAACAGCACACACAGACAATCTGCTGTCATAGCCCTGTACAAGATGGAGTTCAAGTGCCACCCCCCAATTCTAAAAGGCCTCAATGTCAAAGAAGAGTCAAGAGCCTCCGGAAAAGTGGGCCAGATATCCTTAACAATAGGTGCAACGCTGGATTATTGCAGAAACTGTCCAGGCCGCAAGTGAAAAGTCTCCAAAGCTGCCTCAAATGTAAGAAAAGTGTAATTGGACAACAGGTCCCCAAGCATTTCGCAGCTGCTTGTCCTCCAGGTCGAGACATCAACAGAGTCTGAGAGTATCTGAAAGACCAGCAGGTCCCAAAAAGTGAACTCCTAGTAAACGGTGCCCTCCCCAGTACCACCCAAACAGTTTGTTCCCAAAATGAGGCAGTGTGCCTAATAAGGAACAGGCAAAACTGAAGAGGATCATGGACAGAGTGTTGAACAATGCAAGCACTCACACAGTCCATCATCCCCTTTGGTTTTGCTTTGTTCACCCTAAGTAGGCAGGGTATGCCCAGACGTGGGTCCCTAGCTCACTTTGCCATTGGATTCAAGCTAGTCTGGCTGATGACGGCTGATTAGCCAGAAACTGGTCCCAGGATGCTTGTGTCCGGTCCAGGGAAGACATGGCTTGGCAGTTCGGGCTGGACTGTTCCCATGAGGCACAGGGTCAGACTGAATGGCATATGGCCATGTCTGAACTGGGGTGGCGGAGTGAGCTAAAGAATGATGAAGGAATAAACCCAGATCAGTTGACTGGGGATGAGTGCTTGCAATTTTCAACACTCCGGCCATCATCCTCTTTGGTTTTAATAAGGAAAGGGATCAGTATGTCATCCTGATCCCCAGACAACAGGAGCCAGGGGAGGGGAGAGCCTCTTGAACCATCTGCTAAGAGTGGCATCTCCCAGTTACCCCCTCCAGCTGCCAGTGGGTAGCATGTCGGTCCTGGGAAGCCAAATAGTATTGCTCAAGATTAGGGAACGCCAAACCACCTTCCTCCATTGGGTGAAACAAGAAATCCCTGGCGACTCTACTCCGCCCCCCCACCCATATAAAAGAGGTCAACTGTGAATGCAGTCTCCGAAACATCACTCAGAGTAAAACATAAAACGAGTGCTGCATAGTGTACAAACATCTCAGAAAGAACACCATATTTGACATGGCCACCCAGCCCATAAGTGTGAGAGAGAGAGCATATTCTAAAACCTCACAGAAGACTGAAAGCCCACTGTAACCCTCCCAATATTGTATCGCAAGTGCAGCTGTGATGTATGAGCCACTACCATACTGATGTATCAAAATGTATCTACCTCTCACCTGAGGGGAATGGACGGAGAGAAGCTGGGTGCTGAGCAACCAGCAATACCCAATGGAAACACCAGGGACTTCTTGTGGTTGATATTAAGCCCGGATAGGTTCCCAAAGGCAGTCGAATGTGGCAGCAACACTGTGGGCAGAAAGATAAAATAGCAAATCGTTGGCATACAGCGTTACCCAATGCGTCATGTCTCCAACCCAGATTTCCCATTTCAGCATAAACTGTCTGATCTGTTCGGCCAGTAGCTCCAATACTATAGCTAAGAGCAAGGTTACAGGGGAGAGCCTTGGCCTGTACCCCCACCCACCTTCCAAGCCACTGAATACAGCCTGCCAGCATATGCTCTGATGGTAGGGCATGTATAGAGGATGTGTACCCAAGTGCAAGATCCTGTCCCAAACCCCCTCACTTTCAAGACATGAATGAGGCAGCTCCAATCAATGGTGTCAAAGAGTATGGCTGTATCAGTGGAGACCCTCCGCCAGCTCCTCTTCCCAGACATCCACCTCATTAAGCATGTGCATCAACTACTGTAAGTTACAGCTAACACCACGCAAGGGTATGAAACCACATCAGATGTGGAACGACTGCACTAAGGCACAAAGTGTACGCTTTACAAAATATTTTAGTGTCAGTAGTGAGCGACTGATATGCAGAGGGTTTTGACGTGTCAGACCCCAGTTTTAGCATCATGGAAATACAACCTTCTTGCATAGAGGGAGGAAAGATCCCTGTGATCCCCACCTCCTCGTAGACCTGTTGGAGATACTGAGAAAGGATGTGGGCAAACGCCTGTTAGAGCTCATTGGGGAAGCCGTTGCTGCCCGGGCCCTTCTCCCCCAGGAGCAGCTGTTTGGCCATCTGAATCTCCTCAAGGGAGATGGGAGCTTGCGATTCTGCAGCTGCCATCTCACCCAGCTGAGGAAGCGACAAGGAAGCCATAAAAGCAGTAACTCGTACAGCGTCATGGGACCAGGATTATGGTATAACTGTTCCAGATGTGAGTTGAAGGCAGGCACTATGCCCTCCTGAGTATAAACATCTAGGCCCTGAGCAGATCGCAAGTGAAAAACAGAGGGGTCTAATGGTCTCCTGGCTAAGAACCCATACAAGAAGCTGGCCTGACCTTTCACCCTTCAGATGTAACAATTAATAGTAAGAATTAAGCGAATATTTCCACAGTCAGTCCCATTCCACAGTAACCTGTCGAAGCACCCCCCTCTGTCCCCACCAGTGGCATACTTTGAATCCACGCCAACTCGTATTCCCTTACCAGGAGCTCAGTGTGCAGGTTGCTCCGCACCACACTGAAGAGGCCTAGACAACAGCCCCGGATCACTGTCTTCATTACCTCCCACTTGTTAGACCGGGAGTCATTGTCCAGTTAACCCTAAAAAATTCTGTTAGGGCACCTGCCCCACCCTCGGCATCCTGCATGATCTCTGGGGCTAATCTGCAAGTCAATGATGACCGAGAGGAAGCTCCCCAGCGCATTTCACAGTAAATGGGGTCATGATCAGACATGTAGCGAGTCAAGTGTGACACTGCAAGGAGGCTAGGGCTCAGCGAAGCAGGTATCAGGATATGGTCATGGCGACTGCAGGTGCTGTGTGTTGTGGAACAGCAGGTATATTCCCTCGAGGTGGGGCGAAGTGCCATCCAAATATCCCATAGACCCAGTTGTTCTGTGACCTCCCGAAGGGTGGCAGTTATTCATGGTTTGGTATGAAGCCAAGGGGGGTACCAATAACAATTCATCCTAGGAAAATTATAATGCCATTCTTTGTGTTAGTAGTGGTCCATCGTATCCATAAAGGCTGGGTACGTGCTTCCCTTCTGTTCATCAAAGCGTATCTGTGCATACAGTGATGTGAAAACTCTAAGTATCTTTGGTGCAAATTCTAAAGTCATGCTATTTTGTGATTTAGTGGGACATTTTTGGTTACTATAAGGAAAGATACTTTTTCATGTCTTTAATGCATCCAACATCATAAAGGATCCACGTGTGAGTTATCCACTCACAGGATAAAGTATATACTGAAACACTTCATGGCACGCAACACAAAAACTATATTTATCTCCTAAAGTATCTTTGTGAGGGGGGATATGTAGGCAAAACCAGGCACAAAGTGAAACTTATATACTCAGAACATAAGAGCAATGCTAGAGTCCAGGATTAAAAAACAAAAGTTAAAATCAACTGGGAAGAGCATAATTACAACATTAATCAAATTAAATTCAAGATATTAGATAAAGTCAATGTACTAAGAGGAAGTGGTGACATAGCCTGAATACAGTTTAGCCAATGGGATTGAATGACAGAATGGACATAAATTATTTCCCCGGAAAGATCAAATAGTATGACTTCGGGAGACACAAATTTCATTGAATATTTTATGAAATAGAATCTTAAGAAGCAATGTTGGCTTGTGGTTCAGGATTTAGAGGTGTTAGGTGGGCAGCTGATGTGACGTTAGGTTGATCCTCCCTTGTTGCCAGGTACCCTGTTTGTACTGGTCCTGTGTGGCCGGGCTGCAGGTTTGAAGACTTGTGTGTTCCCCCCCCTTGCCGGTAGGGGTGAAAAGGGGGACTCCCAAGCCAACCCCATGGTAATGCTTTTTCAATCAGGGAAGCTGAATTGCAGAGGGGAAATCTTGAATGGAGTTCGCGCGCAAGGGGGCCACCACCATTGCACTTGGTGTACCGAATGTTTTTGGGGCACCCGGTGCTAAATAATTTGTAGATGACCTGATTCTGGGTCAAGTTTTTGTAAGTTGAGCCAAGCTTTTGTCTCTGTCTGTGAGTGCCTGCAGCACTTCCTCCACCACACCTGGGGGTGGGCCCCCTGCCACCAGGTGGGCAGGAGGGACGCGGCGGGAGGAAATGTGGGCATATGGGAGGCTGCCTCAATCACATGCTGACAAGCATGGGGACCTCCCCCTCCCATCCCTGTGCCGCCGGGTTCAGAAATGGGGGCATGTTTACCTTGCAGGGTGACCAGATGACCGTACTGCCTGCCCAGTCACTGGGAGGTAAGCAGCCCCGGAAAGGAGCCTCCCGAGCATCGGCCTCAGGGAGCATGGATGCCCCTGTCATTGTTGGACTGCAGTGTGATTGGGTCCTGCGTCTGGTTGTCCCGGGCCATCTGGCAGGGCTAACTCCAACTTTTGTCCTCCCCCCATGGCTTCGTGGGGGGCTTAATAGTTGAGGAAAATGGACTTCCCAGTCAGGCCTGTGGGAAGAAAATGTGGCCTAGGCTTAACCCTACTTGGCTCCCTGGGCTCCAAGAAGGTGGGAGGCACCCACCCAAGTTAGCACTTGAGCCAATAGTATGGCAGTGACAGGACCTAGGGCAGGGTCGCTGCAGGCCTGGGTAGGACTTTATTGCTCCTGTTCTGAGTTTGAGGTAAAGAGCAGAGACCAGCCTGTATAAAGGCCCAGCCCCCCGCCGGGCTGCTGAGCTGGAACACAAGCCCAGGAGAGTTCTGAGAAGTCCTCAGCAGACGCCTGGGCCCGATCTCAAATGGCATCGACTGGCAATGTCCTGCGCCACCCAGGTGATACCGTAGGCAGGCCCGGAGCAAGGCTTAGAGTTCTCCTAAGAGCAAGCAGGGCCTGACAAAGGAAAATCGGCAGGCCCAGGAAGCCCTCTCCCCCTGCTCCAGCAGGGAGGGAGGCAGTGTTCGCTGCCTCTGTCAAGGCTCCGGCAGGGCCGAGGCTCCTTGTGCTGGGAAACAGCCTTTCCAACGAAGGCTAAACAAAGAGAGGCTTTTACAACAAAGACTGAATGACAATGTGTTTACAACAAAGGGTTTTACAACAATATTTTTAACAATGAGTTTGCATTTACCATGGATGCCTGCCCTTTACAACAAATTTCGTTGTAAATGCATTAAGGGTGAAGGTCTAAAAGTAGTAAAAAATATGACATTTAAGTGAGTATTATTGGTAAGTATTAGATATTATATATATATATATATATATATATATATATATATATATATATATATATATATATATATATATATATATATAACTTTGGCGCCGGTTGAGGAATTTGCGTGTAATTTTCCAAAATTTTGGCCAGCTCCGCTCCGCTCCTTCCCTGAAAGTTTCGCGGGGATTCGTGAAGTGGGGGCTGAGAAAAATGGGGGGTCCCAAAACGTGTTTTCCCCATGTTAATTTCCATAGGACGGTCTGACGAGTCTACTGCCCGAACCGCTGAACGGAATAACGCCAAACTTTGCAAAATTGTAGGGACTGGTATGCAGATGTGCCTTTGCTATGTTTGGTGAAAATTGCTCCAGTGGCTTTTATGAAAATTAACTTCAAAAACACATATATATCTGGGCGGAGCCTAACCACACATCTGATCTGATTGGCTGTCAGCACTTCATCCAAGAAGTGTTGGCAGCCATCTTGGGACCAATATACATGATAGCACCTCATTAAAAAGCATTGTAGTTAATAGATGTTTTTAGTACTTTAGTTACATTATAAATCATTAGTTGATGGTACCATACTCATTTTAGGAATTGTGGTGTGTTCTAAGGTGATTTTACCATGTGAAAAAGCCTTCTGCTGTGATATCATGAATCATGTTTGAAAGAAAACTATTATCTCATGCTTTTCCCACAGTGGTTTGGAAGGGGATCTATAAGCTAAACTGAAAGCATATTTTCTGTAAATTCACATTATCTTTCTCAGTCATGTGAGAATGAAGTCTGACATTCTCAGTAAAACATGTACATCCAACAAGGACAGAGACTGTCAGTTGATTCCTTTGTGTTCTACTGCAGCCTCCTAGAGTGTTCTAAAGAACAACTAGAGCGCTAACAGTCCTACTTATTACAAAGGTTTAGCACACCTGAAGCCATCTTGATTGGAATAAAGTGGTAACTCTTAAAACATTTAATTTAAAAAGGAACAAAATGAGGGGTATATTTTGCCATAGAAAGTATTATTAGTGCTGCGGAAAGAAAAATTAGGGCACATTTTGAGTGACTTCTCAAATCCTCTTCTATTTCATTATAAAATTCTGACATGCAGTCTCCCAAGATGGCCACCAGAGACAAAAGAGCCCAAATGTAGCCCAAATATCACCCAGATGTAGCTCAAGTATAACCCAATGACAGAATGTCCCAGAGTGTTCTAAAGAACAACTAGAGCGCTAACAGTCCTACTTATTACATAGGTATGGCACACCTGAAGCCATCTTTATTGGAATAAAGTGGTAACTCTTAAAACATTTAATTTAAAAAGGAACAACATGAGGGGATATATTTTGCCATAGAAAGTATGATTAGTGCTGCAGAAAGAAAAATCAGGGCACATTTTGAGTGACTTCTCAAATCCTCTTCAATTTTATTAAAAAATTCTCACATGCAGTCTCCCAAGATGGCCACCAGAGACAAACGAGCCTAAATGTAGCCCAAATATCACCCAGATGTAGCCCAAGTATAGCCCAATGACAGAATGTCCCAGAGTGTTCTGAAGAACAACTAGAGCGCTAACAGTCTTACTTATGACAAAAGTGTGGCACACCAGAAGCCATCTTGATTGGAATGCAGTGGTAAGTCTGAAAACATTTAATTTAAAAAGGAACAAAATGAGGGGGTTCATTTTGCCATAGAAAGTATGATTAGTGCTTCAGAAAGAAAAATTAGGGCACATTTTGAGTGACTTCTCAAATCCTCTTCTATTTCATTAAAAAAATTCCGACATGCAGACTGAAACATGCACTTTGAATACCAGCAGCAGACTTCCCTGGTGAGCAGTAGCTTTACTACAGTGATCTAATGAGCAACTTGAGTGCTAACATTCAGAATTTACGGCAAATGTGTGACACATCTGAATGCCTTCTTGATGGAACCAAAGTAAACAAGCACTGAAAATGCAATAGATCTCGCCCTCGTTTAAGTTAAAGCCATTCTGTTTGTAATGAGGTGGCTTTTTAGCTTTGCTTTTATTAGTGTTTTTTAAACTTTCATGTAAATGACATGCATATGTATGCATATATGTATATGTATGCATGCATTTATATTTGTATTTATATAGATATACAGATTATATATGTTTTAATATGTATGTATATATATATATATATTCACTGAAAAAACCATGGGTTTCACACCAGTTATAGTTAGCTGGAAGTTTTACTGACATAAAACCATTGAAATTTCCACGATATAATTAGTTGGACTCACTATAACTTGCGCGCCTGCAAAGAACTGCTGATGACATCACATATTACATCACTCATGACATGGTCAGTGACCCCTGTGCCAGGAGTGTACTGGTCTGTAGAACAGTAAAGGTTTTGGATCCAACGTCTGCCCAGCCTGGATCTCAACAACAGGGAAAACAGAACAGGTTGACTGGACAGGAAAAAATTAAACAAAACAAATTTCCGCCACGTAGTCAATATGTACCACGTGAACACCGGGCAAGAATCCCAAACCAAATTTATTTTCTTTTTTTAACTCAAGTTATTAACGATTCAAGTACACGTGGACAAACAAAACGACTGTTACGACAGTGGATTCATGATAACAATATCTACAAATATACAAATTTTACAAATATACAACACTTATACAGATGAATCAAGCAACATCATTGAGCAAGACACACAAAACACAATACAAAATTCAGTGAACAATATAAATTGTGATAATATACAGTGCAAAAGACTTTAGAATTTACAGTAAATATGTGACCGCTGGGGGTCGCGTAACTAGTTAGCATGGAGGAGTCTCGTTCGTTATCGGAATTAACCAGACAAATCGCTCCACCAACTAAGAACGGCCATGCACCACCACCCACAGAATCGAGAAAGAGCTATCAATCTGTCAATCCTTTCTCCATGTCGTAACAGTCGTTTTGTTTGTCCACGTGTACTTGAATCGTTAATAACTTGAGTTAAAAAAAGAAAATAAATTTGGTTTGGGATTCTTGCCCGGTGTTCACGTGGTACATATTGACTACGTGGCGGAAATTTGTTTTGTTTAATTTTTTCCTGTCCAGTCAACCTGTTCTGTTTTCCCAGGAGTGTACTGGTGGTGCCTAAGGAGGCGACTCGGCACCACAACGATTTACATCGGGGCCTGAGGTGGGGAGCCCTGGTGGGAGCTGCGATTAACGGAGGCCCGGCTTCAAGGCCTGGGACTGGTAACGCGCTGAGAAGGTGTCCGTTGCCCGACGGAAAAAGTAACGTGGAGGTTCCGGGGGTGTGCCGGAAGAGAGCCGAAGTGTCAAGCAGGCCCAGTTGGGCGGCTGGGACGATTTTGGCTGCCGGACCGGGTCTGGAGGCCCACAGAAGAGAAAGACTGCAGAGGCCCACCAGGGCCAGACTGGACGGAACAAGATAAATTGAGGCCTCGGCTTATGGCTTAAACGACAGAAAGGTACGAACACGTGTGCCAGAGCAGGGGCGCAATCTTCTGCAGCTTTGACCTTCAGGGTGGCAAGGGGTGCTCATAGACGACTGGTGATAGCTAGAGACCGGGGGTGAAGTACCGGCTGGCGCCTCTGAGAGAGCAACCTTTGGCAACCCTGTTGCGCCCGGGTTCTGTGGGCCATGAGATAGGAGGAGTGGTCGTCCGTGATGGATCCCTGGGCCTGAATGCGCGGCTGAGGCTATGACTGGATGGTCCTCTGACCGGGGAGTCTGAATGGAGTGGGCCTTATAGAAGCGACCGGACCTGTGGACTGGGCTGATAGTGCTGAGCAGAAGTGACTCTGGGGCATACATTGGGATTAGGTACCTTGCATGATGCGGCTGATGAAGGTAGTAATGAGGGGCGCTTCAGGCTGGAGGTGATTAGCCCTAAGGGCTTCCTACATTTCCATGGCACTGGCGCAGTGGGACATTACTATCTCCTACGGGGCTGAGGTGATGGCTGCGCATGTACTGCAGGATTGATTTTGAAGTGGGGCGCTGTGCCTCCTGAGACTTCCCCAACTGACCTCGGACAGGTTTGTGTTACGGGGGCTGAAGCTGGGGCACGACGGGCGTTCTAGGCCCGGACTGAACTGTCGAAGAGAGGTGCTGAAAGTTCCAGCCCGAAAAAAAAGTTTTGCAATCGAGTGACACGAACAGAGTGCGGCAGTGATAGCTGGGTGGCGGCTCCAGCAGCGATACGCACAAACTTAGTCACTCCCTCCAACGATTTGCAGCCTGTCTTGTGGGCTGACCCGGGTCCTCACCCAGTGGGTCACCTATCAACGCAAAATCATGGCGACAGGCGGGAAGGGTCCTAAGGCCAATGCCCAAAAGCAGCTAGCCAAATTTGCGTCGTCCAAAGCGGGAGAAAAGGTGATTCGCCGCAGTTGTAAAAAGACGGAGGGGCGGCTGCCTCTAAACAAGGACCAGAGCCAACCTTACACGATGTCATGGCGGATATTAATGGGGTGCGTACCTCATTGGACTCTGTCACGGTGGAGGTCTCTCTAATCAGAGCGGACTGCAGGAAGATGGATGAGAAAGTCAAAAAGCTCAAGATAGTCAGCACCACCCTGCAGACGGACTTCCGAACTGCAAACACAGATGCTCGAAATGCAGAAGAGGCAGGAGAGGATGTCACACAGCTTGATGATTAAGAAGGCCAGGCCTTCCGCAATAACATCCGTATCTTAGGGGTTCCGGAGAGAACGGAGGGGCCGGCAGTGGACTTATATGTAGAATAACTCATCACGAAGCACCTAAAGATAGGACTCTGTCTAGCTATTTCGCCATTGAAAGAGCCCATAGAATACCAGGAGGTAGACCAAAACCCAGGAGCACCCCTGAGGCCCTTTATTGCTCGAGCGTTCAATTATCTGGATAAGGACATTATCTTGCAGACTGCAAGATCCAATCTCCAGCTAAAGATAGACAACTATGAGGTGGCTTTCTTTCCTGATTTAACGACCAAGGTTCAGGCACAACGTCGCAGTTTTCAGGCGGTGAAGAGGGAACTGCGAGACAGGGAGGTGAAGTACGCAATGCTCTTTCCTGCAAGGCTGAGGGTGGAGTCGGATGGCAAATCTTGGTTTTTTGACTCACCAGGGGCAGTCTGGGACTGGATGGAAGGCTGGAGCACGGTGGGAAGTCAAAGAAGAGACCGTTGTGGTAGACCTAGCCAGGTATCCATGTGGGTGAGCAGTCTAAATATCGGGAAAAAAAATGGACACTACACTAATATTGATGTCACAATATCGAAGGGACAAAGTATCGATGTTATGAATATCGATGTAAAGAATATCGACCCTACGGTAAGTAATATATTGATATCAAATATATCCATGTTACTAATATCGATATTTAAAATATTGTTATGTATTTCATTATGTATTTAATATGTATGTGTTCTATGTGGTTTGTTAAGTTTTCTACTAGTTTTAAAAATATATGTATAACATTTTTATATGTTAATAATGGTATTTTAAGTCATTTTTGCTTTTTAGTACCGTAACGGGTTGTGGGTTTATAGGGGAATAGGGTGAGAAGTAATTTAATTATACTACATTAATTATTAATTTTTGGGAATGATAAATTAATTTTAATTAATTTTTGCTTTTAAGTTCTGTAGCGGGTTGTGGGTTTATAGGGGAATAGGGTGGGAAGTAATTTAATTGTAATTAAGTAATAATTTATTTTAAATAATTGTTATTGGTAATTACATAATTGTTAATTAATTAATAATTGTTAATTATTTGTTATTAATTGGTAATTAATTTATTAATTTGTATTAATTGATTAATTGATAATATTGTTAAGTGTATTATTTTATTATTCAAGTGTGTTGTGTGTTTATAGAGTAACATTTTTTGAAGTCATTGAAATGTAATTAAATAATTCATAATTTTTGGGGGTATTGAGAATAAATTTATTGGACATTAATTATCAATTGGTAATTATTATAATTTATACTTTTCTGATTATGAAAATTAATTTATTGGTGCTTCATCATTAATTGGTAATCAAATATCATTAAATATTATTTATTCATAAATGTAATCAATATATTAATAAGTAATTATTATTTGGTGATTACTGTTTAATCATTATTATGTTTTGTTATTAAAAATATTTTATTTATCAGTATTTATTATTTGGTAATTAATATTTTTTAATTCTTATTTATTGGTATTTATTATAATTTATTGTTAATTAATTTTTCAGTGTTAATCATGTTTTTAATAATTATTTATTGCTATTTGTAAATAGTTTAGAGTTATTAATTAATTCATTCATTAATTAATTTAAAACGTTATTTTATTTATAAGTGTAACTTTTAACTTCTACGCTATCCAACAATTTTCCTACTGTTGCACTCTCTGGAGTTGGAATAGTAATTTTTACCCTCCCGCTATCCAATGCTTTTCCTACTGTTGCACTCTCTGGAGTGGAAATAATAATTTATACCCCTACGCTATCCAACACTTTCCCTACTGTGGCACTCTCTGGAATGGGAATAGTAATTTTAATCTCTACTCTATCCAACACTTTCCTCACTGTTGCACTCTCTGGAGTGGGAATAGTAATTTTTACCCCTGCGCTATCCAGCGCTTTCCCTACTGTGGCACTTCTTGGAGTGGGAATAGTAATTTTAAACCCTATGCTATCCAACATTATCTTTGGAATGGAATATCAGTTGTATTCCCTCTGCTATATAATATGTTTTGTATTATTTTAGTTGATGTAGTAAATAATTAATTTTGAAATATTGAAAAATACTTTTTTTTTAAAAAATGTGTTATACATAATTATTAAATTTGTATTTATGTTATTGTTTTATGTGTGTAGATGTATTTGTAATTTATAATATTTGTAATAATTTATAAGTTATTAAAATAATTATTAAGACTGAATTTTAAGTGTTTATATAATATTTAGTATTTGTATATGTTTAATAATGTTTCATTAAAGTTTATATATTACTTATTAATTGTAAACATTATGAAATATTTTTTATTATGTTTACTCTATTTATAAGTATTATTTTGTTTATTTTTACATATTTTTTTAACTAAAAAAACGATATTTTTAATAATGATATTTTTTCTCTCGATATTTTTGTACTTACCACGTTGTAGATATGATGTCGATATTCTTGATATCGATATTTTTGCTTATATATTTTTATAGGTCGTTTTTTTGACCTTTGATATTTTGTCAGTGATCCATCCGTGTGGAAGCCGCAAACGATGGCTCAGCAGAGGAAGAAGGTCAGATGAAGGAGCAGGACTGATAAACCTTGGCTACAATGATGGCCAACTGTAAGCGCAAGTATTGGCGGAAAGGGAGAGGGGTGATATACCCATCAAGGTGAGACTTACAAAAAGGGGGCCCGATACACTGGTGAAGACTGATGGATTTAAATGATGTGATCTAAACGGGACTAATAACAATACAAATCGTGGATGGCTAAAATACAAGTTACTACTACCCCCTGCTACCCTTTGAGGCTAGGCAGATTGTGATTCAAGGCCTGATTCAATCTCGCCTAGATTTTGGCAATGCTCTGTATTTAGGAGCCCCAGAATTCACCTTGCGTAAACTACAGATAATTCAAAACTGCGCAGCGCGCACACTTCTGCAGCTACCCCGCAGGTTCTCAGCCAAGCCTGGGCTGAAAAGCCTACATTGGCTTCCTGTTAGGGAGAGAATTAATTTTAAATCTTTGTGTAATGCCTCTCTGGCGGCAGTAGCTGAGTTGTTTGGTGCCCAGATCGTATCCTACGCTGATGACACCCAGCTCCTTTTCACCTGCACTAAGGGCTCTGACTTTGATGGTATGCGGATCAGAGACTGTCTGGGAGCGGTGTTTGACTGGTTTAAACAGCACAGTCTGAAATGTAATTCCGATAAATCGGAATTGCTTTTCTTTGGCTGCTCTCCTGACCCGAGATGGAAGGCCTGGTGGCCTCCAGACATGTACACTCTGGCAGATGCCTCTTCCAAGGCGAAGAATCTTGGCTTCCAGATCGATGATGGCCTTTCCTTTGGGCCTCAGATTTGCGAGCTCACAGGGAAATGCTTTGGCATTTTAAAAATGATAAGGAAATTCCTTCCGATCCTGTCCCTGGAGCATAGAATGACCACAGTACAGGCTTTGATAGGCTCCCGCCTAGATTACGCGAACGTGCTCTATCTGGGATTGCCAAAATTTCTTCTTGCGCGCCTTCAGCTAGTGCAGAACTCATTTTTGGCCTTCATCGAAGAGTGAGTGCATCGGAGCTGCTTAAAATGCTTCACTGGCTCCCTGTCGCAAGACGGATTAGTTTTAAGGCGCTGACTCTCGCCTTAAAGGCGCTTCATCTTGCAGGGGCTAGAGACATCAGGAGGCGCCTTGCCTTTTATCTGCCCTCCAGAACTTTGAGATCGGCGTCCTTGGACATGGCTTCTGTTCCCCCATCAGACGGGCTAGAATTGGAGGCCGCTCTTTTAGATACTTGGCACCACGATGCTGAAACTCCTTGCCCGTCTCCCTTAGGAAAATAAGCAATCTACTGGTTTTCAGGAAGGAACTGAAGACATGGCTTTTTGCCCAGGAATTTTTCTGCCGCCCTGCATCTGCCCTGGATTTTCTCTTCTTCGGGTCTTTGCCAAAGCGCTGGGGCACTCCATGGAGTAGCCGTGCGCTATAGAAGAGCTGAAAAAACATAACATAACATAACATGCCCACCAGGCCTTCTGGGAAACCGGCCCAGTGATCAATCACTCTCTAATTACCCCATATCATCCCAGCAAACAATTGCGCTCATCTCATGCTTTTCTAGCCATAGTTCCCAAGATCAGGAGATCAAGAGCAGGAGGCCGCTCGTTCTCCTTTAACGTGGCCAAAATGTGGAATGCCCTTCCCCTTTATCTGAGATCTAATTTTGATCTGCCCTCCTTTCGTAAACAATTAAAAATGTTCCTGTTTAATAAATAGAGCTCTCCCTCGGCCCATTGGCGTCTGTAGGCAGCACCTCGGTCTCAGCGCTTGGACGCCTCAGGGCAGCTATTTGCGCTTTATAAAATCCATTTTCATTTCATTTCATTTCAATTGTGATGTGTGCAAATGGGGATGAGAGTTGTACACCCTGTGCTTTTTCAGTATTTCAGGGGGGAGAGAGCCACTCTGCCATATTTGGGAGTAGGTAGTTCTTAATCCACGGGCAGGGGGACAGGGAGGGTGGTGGGTGTTGAGGGGTGGGGGGTAGGGAGGTGTTTGAAGGTTCATTGTTTTATTGGTATGCTGGGTGGGTCAAGAATCCTCGTTTGTAAAGTGGCCATGATGCAGTTTGGACGATAACTGTTGGATAGAATGTTAAAAAAATTCTCCCCGACCGCTCTGATCCGTGTATTTGCTAGATGTACTGTGATTGGCGATGGGGGGGGATAGAGATCGGATACTTTCTGTACTAACTTGGAATGTCAACGGGATGGGGATAAGATCAAGAGAGGGATAGTGCAACAGTATTTGAAGTGGCACTCTCTTGACGTGGTTTTGCTGCAAGAGACGCCCCTGGTGGGACAGAAGAATAAGGCCCTCACTAGATGGGGGTATAAACTCCTGGTCCATGCAGATTACACCACGGGATCAAGGGGGACGGCAATCCTTGTAAAGCGGATTACACCTCTCATAGTTTATAGGACATGGGCAGATCCGGGCGGAAGGTTCACAGGAGTGGGGGCCCATTGGGATGGTAGGGTTGTCAACATAATTTCAGTTTATCTACCGCCCGCCTGGGTAAGATAGCTTTGAAAGATCTAGGAGGTAGGCAGACGGGACTCCAGGAAGGCACATTAATTATGGGAGGGGACTACAATATGACACCAGATGACACAGTCGATCGCCATCCACCGAGGTCAAAAGCAAAATCCACTGTCTTAATGGCCGAATTCATGAAGGCACTGGGTTTGGCGGATGTAGGTCGAGCGCTCCAGCCCACGGACAAGCTATTCACTTTTTTGTCTAATATGCACCAAAGCTTATCGCGTATCGATTATTTCCTTACACACCTGTCATCAGTGAGGAATTTTGTCAAGTCCTGAGTTTTACCGAGTGGCATATCTGACCACTCACCGTTCTTGGTGGAATAGACACACTGGGAAAGGCAGGCACGTACCACAATTGTTCTTAATATATGGCTAATACACATACCAGACATTAGAGTGGAACTCTGCACACAAACAGAAAACTACTTCACCGTAAATGTGGGCTCGGTTGACTCCGCTCAGACAGTTTGGGGGCGTACAAGGTAGTTCTGAAAGGACAGGCTTTATCTTTGAAGACGGGGTACATCGCTAGGAAATGCAAGCTTCTGGTACTGGCGGAAACTGACCTTCTTGACTTAGAGCGGGAACATGCACAGAATCCCTCGCCTGACACCGCCCATATACTTTTACTGAAGCAAGATGAATATCAGATAAAAACCAGGGAACACATGATGGCTAAGCATCGCCACACCCTGCATAGAATATATTCTCCACAACTGCCCACACAGAGTTCCCGTTCGTATTTTAAAGCGGTGGAGGGCGAGGTCCGCATGTTGCTGTGGAATGGGAAAACTGAAGAAATTGACCAAGGCTGGTATGATGGAGGCATTGAGCTTCCCGAACTGCAACTTTATTACTGGGTGGCGCAGTTGATAACTGTCAATCATTGGATGTATCATTCCCCGGATGACTCTGCATATGCTCTTGACCCCTACCAAACTGATTGATCTGGCTACTTGGAAGCCTTATACACAAGTGATAGGAAAAATGGGGGGAAATTCTTTGCACCCACCTTGCACACATTAGAGATTTGGAGCACAGTGAATTTTTGTTTGGGCTGGGCGGGCATCCTCACAAAGGTAGCACCGCTTTGGTATACACAGAAACTGGGCATGCTGTGCTATCAGCCCGGGTTGACAAGTGAGACCTCATAGGTATCTCGGCAGTAAAGGACCTGGTCAGAAAGGGTGCTATATTTACATTCAAGGACCTCCAGAAACAGTACCACCTGGCTCAGGGAGAAACATATAGACACTTGCAAATTAGGCATGCAATTATGGCGGCTTTTCCATCCCTTACAGACGTACTGTAATCTTCACCACTTGAGGATAGGCTATTAGACGGGCCCTTAAGTTTGAAAGCAATATCTCTCACATATAAGAAATTATGCAATAACCTCCCGGATGCCTTTCCAAGACTCAGGGAGCGTTGGCAGAGAGACTCAGGACTGATTAGCGATGAGGACTGGCAGGAGGCCCTCATGTCCCCTCGGGAGGTGGCTATCACACTTAAATCCAGGTTGATCCAACTCAGGATACTCCACAATCATATATGACAGGACAGACCTTAGCGAAAATAGGTACCAGACCTGATGACCTCTGCCTGCGGGGATGTGGTCAACAGGCCACATTTTACCACACTCTTTGGAGCTGCCCAAATATACGGTTCCTCTGGGAAGGGGCTTCGGAGCACATGCAGACAGCCTTATGCAAGGAGATAGTGTTAACGCCACAACTGGGATTGTTGAATATTTGGGAGGGAACTGAGCTCACAGAAGTAGAAAAGCAATTCACAATGCTAGGGTACACAATGGTTAAGCGGGAGATAGCGAGAGGGTGGGGAGGAGTAAACACACCACACGTCACCATGTGGGCGAAGGAGCTTGACAGATGCATGCTGGCGGAAACAGAAGTCTTCCTAGCTAGGGGTGCCCCAAAAAATGGGACCGGAAATGGTCACACTGGAATAAGTATCGATGTGATCCTGTTGTGTCCCCAATGGTGAAATTGGAAATGCGTAGACATACGAAGGTGAAGATATTACGTAAAATGTAATCCTGTCTAGTGGCTGTCCAGATACTGTATTTGTTCAAGTCGAAAAAGTATCATCCAATTTTGTATGTATGGTTACGATGTTAACCAATAAACACATTTAAATAAAACAGTGGTAAAGAAGGAGGCAAGAGGGTTGTAGAAAGAGGCAAGAGATGTGCAGAAAGAACAAAGAGACGTGCAGGAAAAGAGAAGAAGGGTGCAGAAAGAGTTAGGAGAGGTGCACAAAGAGGCAAGAGGGTACAGAAAGAGGCAGGGGGTGCAGAAAGAAGAAAGAGAACTGCAGAAAGAAGCCGCTGAGGTGCTGAAAGAGGCACAAAGGGTACAGAAAGAGACATTAGAGGTGCACAGGGAAGCAACACAGGTACAGAAAGAGGCAAAAGTGGTGCAGAAAGAGGGAAGAGAGGTATACAAAGAGGCAAGAGGGTTGTACAAAGAGGGAAGAGGGGTGCAGAAAGAGCCAAGAGGGGTGCAGAAAGAAGAAAGTGACGTACATAAAGAGGCAAGAGGGGTACAGAAAGAAGCAAGAGAAGTATAGAAACAGGCAAGAGAAGTGTAGAAAGAACCAAGAGAATTGCTGAAAGAAGCAAAAGAGGTATAGAAAGAAGCAAGAGAAGTAAAAAAGAGGCAAGTGGGATGCAGAAAGAGGCAAGAGAGGTGCAGAAAAAGGGAAGTACAGAAAGAGACAACAGGGGTGCAGAAAGAAGCAAGAAAGGTTATGTTATTTTATGTTATGTTAATATAACTTTTAAAGCACATGAATACCCGCAGGTGTCTTGGAGCTGAACCTGACCATAAGCCCTGGGGGAATGTGAGGGGAAATAAATTAATTAAAAAATAACCAGGTTTACGGTCTTTTCTAAAAGAGGCAAGAGAGTTTGCAGCTCTCATGTCCACAGGGAGCATATTCCATAGTTTGGCCGTGCCATGGCCTATACTTCGACCTCCCCAGCCCGAGGTTCAAATCCTTGGTACCAATATCAATCTGGCATTGGTGGACCTTAGCTGTCTGCCAGGGTGGTACCAGGAGATAAAACCTTTCAGAAATACTGGTCCTATATTATTCAAGGCCTTATAGGCTAGGCAAAGTGCCTTGAACCTAATATGTTGTGCCACTGGCAGCCAATGAAGTTTCTGAATGTCTTCAGCAACTGATTTATACTTTGCTAAGTTCAATAAAAGCCTTTCAGCTGTGTTTTGCACCATCTGAAGTTTTTTCAGATGTTGTTTCTGTATCTCAAGATGGAGGTTGTTACAATAGTCTAATTTAGATAGCACTAATGTAGTTACAACTGTCCTCCTGGAATCAGGGGGATGGAGGGCAGGACATTCTTCAGTTTCCTTATCAGGGAAAAAGTGGCCAAAACTGTGGCATTGGTTAGTTGGGAGAAGGTGAGTTTACTATCAATAAGGACCCCAAGGTTCTTTGCCTTTTCTACCGGTTTTGGTAACTCTCTGATTTCAGCTGGCCACCATAGTCCACCATAGTCCATCCCATCTTGGTTGGAGATTACCAAAGATCACCACCTTGGTTTTGTCAGAATTCAATTTAAGGCAATGCCTTCCCATCCAGCTACTGAGTTCCCTCATGCAGTTTTGAAACTGCATTGCAGGTGATGCTTGATTTTTATGAGCCGCAATCATGAACTGAGTGTCATCGGTGTATGATGTTGAATTGAAACTGAAGTGTTTAAAGGAGCCAGTTCCGACACATAAATGTTAAATAAGGATGGGCTCAGCAACGAACCCTGAGGGACCCCACGGGAGCACGTAAGGAGTCGATTTGAACTAGTCCTGGGTCACAGTCTGTCTTCAGTTCTTCAAGAAAGGTGATATTAAAGACAGAGCCTGATCCTTAATCCCTACTTTTTACAGACTCTGTAGCAGTGTGTCATGATGGACGGTATCGAAGGCCGCTGACAGATCAAGGCAGATCAGTACAGCCACACCTCCTTTATCCATCACTGCTCTAATCTCCTCAGTGGCCTTGATCAGTGCCATCTCCGTACTATGCCCTGGGCGGAAACCAAACTGGGAGGGATCAAGTAGTTCATTTTCTTGAATGAATTGTGTTAGCTGGTTATTCATGATTTTCTCCACTGTTTTTGCTGGATAAGGCAGCCTAGCAATCTGACGGTAATTACTAGTTATTGATGTGTCCAGATTTGCTTTCTTTATTAATGGAACAATAGCTGCATCTTTCCAAATGGCAGGGAAAATGCCTGAGGAGAACATATTGTTAAATATTTTAGTCAATATGGGGCTCACCTCCCTTGCAACGCTTCTCAAAACTGCAGGAGGGCAGGGGTCTAATGGAGATCCAGTTTTGATTTCCTGGATTCGGTTTTCTACAAGCTCCCTAGATACCTGTGAGAAATTCAGAAAAGCATTCACTCCGGTCTCAGTGCTTGGAGAGTCCATGGTAGGTTTGTTGGAAGTGGCAGTTTTAAAGATGTTATATATGCCAATATCTTTGTTCCTAAACGCATTGGCAATATTGCCACAGAGAAGTTGGTCTGCTCCCTGTGGTTTTTTGCTGGGTGCTTCTGTGAGCTTCTCTACCACCCCAAATAGTTCTTTGGCTGAGTTTTTAGCTTTCTCAATATGTCGGGTGAAAAACGTCTCTTTTTCAGTAATCAGTAGGGATTTGTAGTTAGCTAATGCATGTTTGTAATGTGGAATTCACTGATGCAGGAGCTTACGTTGGAATACAGCAGAAGCGATTGGAGTTTGCCTCAGCTGGATGCCTTTGCTCTTGCACCAGTGGGTCCATTTATGGCACTTAAATAAAGACACTTTTTATATAACTTTTAAACTCCATCGCTTTATTACACACAGACACTTTCTTAGACACACCTGATTTCACCATTTGTCTTCTGTGGCATTGCAACATTCTGCATTATATTCTTCACGGTTATTTCTTTATTCCTGCTTGCTAAAACACTGCATTCAATTTTTCAGACCAGTAGGGGTGAGTAGTTCGCTTCCCACTCCCTGTATAGTATAAACACTTACTAACACTACTTACACAGGTATGCTACAGCGGCCAGTATCCTACAGCACCCCCAGCACATCACTTTACAGCAATCAGCTCACGGCTTAGGCTCACGGTTTCATCTCCGAGTCTTCAGACCGGTACCAGTGAGTAGTTTGCTTCCCACTCCCGCTATACTTTAAACGCATACTAACACCACCTGCACAGCTATGCTACAGTGGCTAGTATGCTACAGTGCCCAGAGCACATCAGTTTACAGCACTCAGCTCACGGTTTAGGCACATGCTTTCATGCCCGAGTGTACCAGCACCTCACCTCAACACTATCTCACTGAGGGCAAAACAGCACTTTCACACCGGTATGGGTAAATACTTCGCTTCGACCAGTATGCTACAGCGCCCAGAGCACATCAGTTTACAGTACTCAGCTCACAGTTTAGGCAAACGCTGACAACCCCTAGTGTACCAGCACCTCACCTGAACACCATCTCACTCTTGGCAAAACAGCACTTTCACACCGGTAGGTGTAAATACTTCGCTTCGGCCAGTATGCTACAGTGCCCAGAGCACATCACTGGTATCATTTGAGATGTCATCAGTGATGTCATCAGTGATGTCACTGACCATGTCATGAATGATGTAATGTGTTACATCATCAGCAGTGGATTGCGGGCGCGCAAGTTATAGTTAGTACAACTAACTATAACAGAGGACTTTCAATGGTTTTGTACGAGTGAAATAGCCAGCTAACTATAACACCCCTAAAACCTATATTTTTTTCAGGGAATTTCTAAGGTTTTTTGCATGCTAATTCCTAACTATAACATGTCTGAAACCTATGTTTTTTTCAGTGAATATATATATATATATATATATATATATATATATATATATATATATATATATATATATATATATATATATATATATATATATATATATATATATATATTCACTGAAAAAACCATAGGTTATAGACCATATATAGTTAGGGATTAGCATTTACAAAACCTTATTTTACTCGCATAAAACCATTGAAATTCGCATATATAGTTAGTTGCGCTAACTATAAATCGCGCACCCGCAATCCACTGCTGATGATGTCACATATTACATCATTCATGACATGGTCAGTGACATCACTGATGACATCACTGATGACATCTCAAATGACATCACTGATGACATCACAGATGACATCTCAAATGACATCACTGATGACATCACTGATGACATCTCATTTGACATTACTGATCACATCACTGATGACATCATTCATGTGATTATACGATGAACCTCTTCAGACTCTGATATAACCTTAGATACACTCAGTGTAAACAGACACTCACAGACTGTCACTCATCCATGGAGTTACTCACACACCTAGTCAGTCATGCAAAGAATCAATCACACATCTTACTTATTCAAACATATACTAACACATATTTACTCCCTTATACAATCCCTGATACAAGTTCACAATGATCCATACAGCCACTCACACATTCACTGGCTCTTATGCACAGTTATTTATATATGTCAACTCTCACATGTACTGTGTTTTACATATGTACTTACTTTGACATGTAGCACTGAGATATCCATTCACTCACCAATACACTCATGCACACAGTCAACCGCCCATACAGCTGTTTCCACATGCACTTTTGAACCCATACATCTAGTGAATCAACTGCTCACACATCTATGCACAGAGTCATACACCTCCCAGCCACCCCCACACACACTCAGTCTCCCATACAAATACTTGGGCAACCAATCAATAACCCATATAGTTACTCATATAGCTACTGATCAACACATGCAGCAGTTTACAGAACAACAGACATAATGATACACAAATTAAGACAGTTTAGTCACTAACCCATGCACTCAGTGAGACACATTTAATCACTCACTTATACAGTCAGTCATGCACCTACTAAATCCTTCATCCAGACACTTATACATCCACTCATTCTTCAATATGTAATACATATTTTAACTTTACAGAAACATACAGTCACTGGATGTTGTCATCAGTGATGTCATCAGTGATGTCATTTGAGATGTCATCAGTGATGTCATCAGTGATGTCACTGACCATGTCATGAATGATGTAATATGTGACATCATCAGCAGTGGATTGCAGGTGCGCGATATATAGTTAGCGCAACTAACTATATATGCGAATTTCAATGGTTTTATGCGAGTAAAATAAGGTTTTGTAAATGCTAATCCCTAACTATATATGGTCTATAACCTATGGTTTTTTCAGTGAATTTTCAAGGTTTTGTAAATGCTAATCCCTAACTATATATGGGCTAAAACCTGTGTTTTTTTCATTGAATTTCAATGGTTTTTTAATAGCAAATATCAAAAGCTGTCAAATGTCAAGTGCGTGATAGGTAAAAACATTTTCGTATTTATGCACCCTGATGTGCTTTGAACGCTGCCCCCCCCCTCTTTTCTCTTAGAAGTACTCTCTCTTTGCAGATAGTGAAGGGTAGTTAACGCAGGCCTTTGCCCCCATTGTAATCCGTCGTGCCTGCTTGTCTCTCCATTTGATTGATTGTTATCCAAGCATTTACTATTTTAGAATTTATTCTCTTTGGTTCATTCTCTATTTACTAACAAGCACAAAGCCGCAATACTCTGTTTAGTCTTTGCAGATAGTGAAAAATCGTGTAAAAAAAAAAAATAAATAATCGAGCAAAATCAGTAGGCCACTAATGGGATCTCTTTTTGACCTCGCTAAAATAGAAACATTAGGAACAACCCTTCATGAGAAATACGAAACTAGTGAGATGAACTGAGCTCCACACCATGATGGCTGCAAGACAGCTCGGCTCCGCCACCCACCCCACCCAAAATAACGATAAACTCTATGCAAATATTATAAATATATACAACACACCAGCAAAGTAACAGGGTAAAACATTTTATTAAATAACTATTTACATAACTATTTTATACTTTTTGTTGCCTGATCCGGCTAGCTCAATCGATCGAGCATGAAACTCATGCACTCTGATAGCAAGCGTTGCTGCTGATGCTATGCAAACAAAAACTGGTTTTCAGTTTGTACATTCTTCAAGATTTTTCATCCAAGGCTGGTTGAGAGTTTGTAGAACGATGGCTTCAGATTTTCAACATACGGTGTGGTGGCGCGGACTGGGAGGGTGCGCTTGACTTCTGCCCCCTCCCCAAGTCGTGTTGCCCTGGCGTGGCCTAAGATCGCCCCCGACATAGGCGGCCGGCTCCCGGGGTCCGGCGGAACTTTTTGCCTTTTGATGACTCTTCCATTCTGGACCTTATCCCACAATCCGTTTGACCTGAAGACACGCTGTAGTGGGGCGCCCCTTTACCGTTTCAGTTGCCATTCCGCCCGCTTTTGCTACACTGTGCCTCTTCCGCCATTCAGCTGTTTACCGCCCGCTCTTGCGACTACAGCGTCTCGCTCACCATGTAGTTGAGTTGCTCCCGCTCTTGCGATGCAGCTATAGGCGGCTGCCACAGGACTCTCAAAATGGCGGCCGCCTCTTCAGATTTGGGCGTGGTCCACTAAAATGGCCATGGGACACCTTGGAACTCGGACGCTTGTCTGCTAGGGCTTGGGCCCCATTCTCGAAAGCGTCCACTGAGCCTTGAAGATTCTACAAAAGTCTTGGGGGCCCCGACTCCCGCAGGCTTCTGGTGGGGAGCGGCTGCCATGATTGCTCGTGGAATGGCCACGACTGAGATACGAGATGGTGGTGCTCTCATGCTAACGCCAGCTTCAGTCTGAAACATCCAGAAACACTGTAGACTACCAATTCGATCAGTTCCGGTAGCACCCCAACGTGACCCGGTAGGGAAGAACTTGCCCTCCCCTCTTTGACTGATGGTTCTTGTTGCCTGTCCCTTCTGTTGTCATTTAACAGAACTTTTTAGACTGCTGAAAGGGGTTGTGTTCCGACCGCTGGTTGGTGGAGACATTTTGACTATATTCTCGACCTACGTTGTCGCGTAATGCGTTATATGACACGCCGCGTTAGCGCACCCGGAAGTACTCCGTTGCGTGAAGCGCAGCTTCCCGGAAGGGATCCGGGGCGCGGCGCGCAGCGCGTAACGTAAGCATAACAGGTCATGTGACTTGTTAATAAAACTTTTCATTGGTCATTTTACTTTTGTTATTCTAATGATGAAAGGCTTGGTCATATGACCTAAAAATTACGCTTTTTATTGCTTTCGAACATTATTTTTTCTTAAACATATATGTTATAATGTTCCAGGCTAATGTATTTTCCCGGAAAATTTACAACTGTCCTGCAAGTAAAATATATTCCTTTTTCTAGAAAAAGGGCGTTTCTTCGTCCCATGACGGAGCCGTTGAGCAAAAGATGCTCGGCCTGCTGTCTTAGTCGCCGATACGCCTGAATATCAGATTCTTATCGATCACTTTATGTTGCAGGAGTAAAAAACACAACAGCCCTTGACCATTTATCTTTACTGCGCTCCTGCATATTATACCTTTTATCCGTCATGTAATTGGACTGCTTTATTTCACTTGCCTTTTACTGATTCGAAAACAGTGACTAAAATTAAAAACTTTACCAATGTAAATACTACTACCATGTTTTGTTTTAAAAACCTTTATTGTGAAAATGTCAGTATACAAATACGGGCCTATAACCACGTGGGCCGGCCACGGAGCAAACTGGAATCGTATATGATGAGGAGACATTTACACTGTAGAGGAACGCAACGAGCGGGCCATTAGGTTGCAAGAACTAAGGTGTCTAACAGTTGCGGAATCGGTGGACGTACATTTTGTAATTAAAATACGACAGGGCCACTTACAATAAAATTATCTAGATATACATTTGTGGGCAAGTACCATGGGTGACGTTAATTCGAACTTTCAATAGTACAGTAATCAATAACACATCAGAACTTAATATCAATAGGGATGTCGAAATATTCAATCAATTCTCGTTCCCGCCCGCCATGTGCTTCAAAACTGCATACGTATCTCGTGATATCAAGGTTGTGCAACCAGTACACAACAAGGAGTTACGAGTCCCATTTATACCGGCGCCATTTTGGGCGAGGCCGGGCAGGTCCAGGATATAGTCAAAATGTCTCCACCAACCAGCGGTCGGACCAGAACCCCTTTCGGCAGTCAAAGAAGGTTCAGTTTAATGACAACAGAAGAGATAGGCAACAAGAACCAACAGTCAAAAGAGGGGAGGGCAAGATCTAAAGCCATTGTTCTACAAACTCTCAAGCAGACTTGGATGGAAAAATCCTGAAGAATGTACAAACTGAAAACCATTTTTTGTCTGTATAGCATCACCAGCAACGCTTGAGTCAGCTTTGTGTGAAGCCGCCATTTTGATTCAATCAATAGCGTCCCCCTGCACACATTCAGGGACCTGGTCGTGTCTAAAGGTCAAACGGATTGTGGGACAAGATGCAGAAAGGAAAAGGAAAAAAGTTCCGCCGGACCATGGGAGCCGGCCGCCTATGTCATGGGCGATCTTTGGCCACACCAGGGCAATAGTGAAGCTGCAGCAGGTGCAAATAAGCTTCAGACAGTGTTACAAGCGCTGCTCAGAACTCTCAACTATGACACCACCTCCGTGCCATCCGGATCTTGGCGCCTTGTGCTGGTTCCGACCTATTCACACATCGGTCCGCTACTGACACCACCTCATAGGCCAACGGGACACCCCACGCCGACTTTCGGCGCAGCATTGTAGGATGGCCACACCAGTGCGGCAACTTGCTAGACACCACCTCGGTGCCATCCAGATCTCGGCGCGTTGTGCTTCCTTCGGCCTACTGTAGCCGCAAGTGCGGACGCAACTCAGCTGGATAGCGAGTGAAACACCAAGGGGCGCCCCACTGCAGCCGAGGAGCCTCCATCTTGGGGGCGACGCACAGCATTACATTGCTTTCTCAAACAGCCCCCACTGACTGACGTGACCTCACAGGCCAACGGGGCGCCCCACACCGACTTTCGGCGCAGCATTGTAGGATGGCCACACCAGTGCGGCAACTTGCTGGACACCACCTCGGTGCCATCCGGATCTTGGCGCGTTGTGCTGCCTTCGGCCTATTCGCACATCGGTCCGCTACTGACGCCGCCTCACGTGCCAACGGATTTTCTACGCTTTTTATAGCAGCGCGTAACGTAAGCATAACAGGTCATGTGACTTCTTTATAAAACTTTTCATTGGTTCATTTTACTTTTGGTTTCCTAATGATGGAAGGCTTGATCATATGACCTAAAAATAACACTTTTCATTGGATTAAAAATTTTTTTTTCCCCAAACGATGAAAGCCCCACCTTGTTTCTAGATGTGTCAGACTGAAGCTGGCGTCAGCCTGAGAGCACCACCATCTCGTGGCTCCGTCGTGGTCATTCCGCGAGCAATCATGGCAGCCGCTCCCCACCGGAAGCCTGCAGGAGTCGGGAGCCCCCAAGACTTTTGTAAAATCTTCAAGGCTCAGGGGACGTCCGAGTTCCAAGGTGTCCCAGGGCCATTTTAGTGGACCAGGCCCAAATCCAAAGAGCCGTCCGCCATTTTAAGAGTCCTGTGGCAGCCGCCTATCGCTGCACCGCAAGAGTGGGCGCAACTGAACTACATGGTGAGCGAGACGCTGTAGCCGCAAGAGCGGGCGATAAACAGCTGAATGGAGGATGAGGCACAGTGTAGCAAAAGCGGGCGGAATGGCAACTGAAACGGTAAAGGGGCGCCCCAGTACAGCAGACGAGCCTCCACCTGGGGAGGCCCGTTCATGCCGACTCCCCCCCCCCGGGGCGCCCCACGCCGTTTTTCGGAGCAGCATTGTAGGATGCCAAAACCAGTGCGACAACTTACTGGACATCACCTGGGTGCCATCCACATCTCAGCGCGTTCTGCTGCCTTGGGACTATTCGCACAACAGACCGCTACTGACGAGGCCTCCCCGCGCACCCCCCGGGACGCCCCACGCCGTTTTTCGGAGCTGCATTGTAGGATACCAAAAACCAGTGCTGCACCCAGGTAACATCACCTGGGTGCCGTCCAGAACTCAGCACGTGGTGCTGCCTTGGGACTATTCGCACAAAACACAGCTACTGACCATTGTTGCTTCTTTTTTCAAAAAAATGTTTAAATGTATTTACTGTTTTTGTTGCGTTCTATATATTTATAAGGTATTAAAGTGTTATAATCCTACTACTTTGTTGGAGTGCTATATATTTTTAATGTGACACATAATTGTAAAAACTTTGATGTACAAAGAGGCATCCCTGGAATCTTCCGCTTCAGTCTCGGTCCCACACACCCTCACAGTGAGAATCCCCTCCCCAAGCACAATACAGGATGGTTATCAGATAGTAGGAACGCGTGTGGTGTGACGGATCTCATCGGGTGGGGGCCTTGATCTACTGTAACTCCTTTGAAGAGGGGTGATTCTCTACAGCTGGGGCCATAAACTACATCTGCAGGGCTAGGTGATAGCCTGGGACCGGCCTGGACAATCGGACACAGAGGAAGAGGAGTGTCAGAGGGTGCGGTAGTGAATAGGGTGAAAGGGTGGTGTCGGGCGGGCACAGGGTGTGATTCTCAGGGAAGAGCAGCGCACATGGGAGGAGGTTTCTGGCCCATGCATGAGAGAGAGAGCGGGGGTGACCAGTGCGTGGGGGAGATGCTTGCGAGGGTGGAGAGCCATGCTGAGGATCGGCGGCGTGCAGAGAGTGGGTCTGGTCAAGGCATCTAAAATGGCTGCCGTGCTCAACAAAAGTGTGGCATTGCAAAAAAGACAAGATGGCGCAGACAATGTTTATCAATAAGGATTAATTTATAACAATTATTTTTAACAAAATATTTACTCGCAGTGACAAAATGGCGGTCAACAGTTCCTGATTTCCATCGAATCGAACGTTAACAGACGTCAAGCAGCAAAAAAAAAAAACGCTCACGCACAGCCGCTGGAAGACATGTATCAACATATATGAGCCTCCTCAGCCACCCTCAGAAAACAAAAGGGGTCAGGATACGTCTCCCGTACCCCCTTATACCTAGTAATTTTATTAAATCGAAACACAAAATGGCGAATTCACGTTTCGCTACCAGTTTGCGACCCGGTTCGCGAACCGAGAAGCGCTTCTACCGCGAAAAATCTATTTTTTTTATTTGCCCCACGGGACCCTTTAATAACCCCAACATCATTCCTAGGGGGTCAAGAGGGGTCTACCTAGCCCCCTTTCATTAAATTCCCCCTTCGTTTTTCTCCTCCTCTTGTCTCTCGATCCTACCGACAGACAAGATGGCGGCCGCACCGGACTGTTTAGAATGTTGACAGACACCGAAGAGCCAATCAGCTTCACTACGCAAAGCTCCGTTACGCGAAAAGTTCGCGATCTGGAGCGCTATCTGGGACGCTGTCACAGAAATATCTGTTTTTTAAACGTTAATTTCTCAAAATCCACTGGAGCACATATATTGAGACCCAGCAAAGGCACATCGGGCTAACAGTCCCTATAATTTTGCCAAGTTTCGTGCAAATCCCTTCAGCCGTTAGTTTGCGACCTGGTTCGCGAACTGAGAAGCGCTTCTACCGTGAAAAATCAAATTTTTTTTATTTTCCCCACGGGACCCTTTAATAACCCCAACATCATTCCTAGGGGGTCAAGAGGGGTCTACCTTGCCCCCTTTCATTAAATTCCCCCTTCGTTTTTCACCTCTTCTTGTCTCTCGATCCTACCGAGAGACAAGATGGCGGCCGCACCGGACTGTTTAGAATGTTGACAGACACCGGAGAGCCAATCAGCATCGCTTCGCAAAGCTCCGTGACACGAAAAGTACGCGATCTGGAGCGCTATCTGGGACGCTGTCACAGATATATAAATTTTTTAAAACGTTAATTTCTCAAAATCCACTGGAGCACATATATTGAGACCCAGCAAAGGCACATCGGGCTAACAGTCCCTACAATTTTGCCAAGTTTCGTGCAAATCCATTCAGCCGTTCGAGCTAAAAGTGAGGCCAAACGCCCTATGGAAATTAACATGGGAAAAACGTGTTTTGGGACCCCCCTTTTTTCTCGGCCCCCCCTTGACGAAACACCCCCAAATTTTCAAGGGCTGCTCAGAAACAAAATGTGCCATTTTCCTGAAAATTTCAGCCAATTCCGTGCACAAACGCCAAAGTTATTAGACATAGAATTTTCAAAAGTTCCATAGAGAAATAATCCTAACTATATATACCTACTGGCTATCGCCAGTAGGTTATATATATATATATATATATATATATATATTACCTACTGGCGGTCGCCAGTAGGTAGTTATAGTTAGGATTTTTTTCAATGTTAAATCTCAAAATTCTATTTGGAATAACTTTTGCGCCGGTTGACGAATCTGCCTGAAAATTTCCTGAAAATGGCCTCGCGGCGTTCCGGTCCTTCCCTGAAAGTTTGGGGGGGATTTGTCAAGCGGGGCCGAGATAAAAGGGGGGTCCCAAAACGCGTTTTCCCCATGTTAATTTCCATAGGGCGGTCGATTTCACTTTTAGCCCGAACGGCTGAATGGATTTCCACCAAACTTGGCAAAATTGAAGGGACTGGTAGCCCGATGTGCCTTTGCTATGTCTCAAGATATGTGCTCCAGTGGATTTTGAGTAATTTAGGTTCAAAAAAATATATATATCTATAGCAGCGCACCGGTGCGCGCACCGGGGAGCGCTCCAGGCGCGCCACGCGAGGTGCGCATGGAAAGCTGATTGGCTCTCGGGTGTCTGTAAACATTCGAAACAGTCCAGAGCGGTCGCCATCTTGTGTCTCGGTAAAATCGAGACATAAGAGGTGGCTAAAACAAAGTGGGAACTGACCATAAGGCGTCAGGGATAGACCCCTTTGACCCCCTAGGTTTGATGTGGGGGCTATAAAAGGGCCCCGCGGGGCATTTAAAATATTTTTTTTTTTTCGTTTTGCGCGGGGGAAGCGCACGGTGCGCGCACCGGGGAGCGGCCCTGGGAGCGCACTATGATGAAAAAAGGTGACAGAGTGTTTAAAAAATGAAGTTTTGATTTAGAAATTGGAGGTAGTTCTAAAAAGAACTTTTTTTTTTCTTCTTTTTGTTGTTTTATATTTTTTTTGTGTTTTTTGAACTTTTTGTACTTTTTTTGGCTTTTCAAAACAGTTTTATATATTTTTTTGTATTTTTTGGGGGGAGAAACAAAAAAAGGGAATTGAAACTGGCTCAACTGGAGCAAAAAAACAAAAAACCCAAAAAATTACTTCTTTTTGGGGCACTTGTGATTATCACCTGCAAGGACGATGAGTTTCACACTTTGTTCCCCATAGGAGATAAGTTTGCCACAAGCTTTGCAAGTAATTTTAAAATCAGCAAACCTCGGCTGAATGCAAGGCATCACCTCAGATGTTTCTGGTTGCGAGGAAGTGGGTTGGTTTCTTTGGGAGGGGGTCCTTGATGAATGGGGGAGGTTACTGGCCAGTTCCCGGAACTCTGCACGAGAGTAGTTGTTTGGATGCTTTCTTGTCATGTGCCGAATCATGGTATAGTTACCAAAAGAATATTTCTTATTTGGGTTGCCCCGTGAAAGTTCATCATTGCAGATGAGGCAAGTGACTTTGGGCGCATTCACCTTTTTTTTCCCCTCTGGAATTGAAAAAAACTCCCAAATGAAGTGTGGTTTGGGTTTATAAGGTGTGTTTTCTTCAGGCAGCCATCTTCTTCTCCCCTCCTCCTCTTCCTCTTCCTCTTCCTCCTCCTGTTCTTGACCACCAACATAATTTGGAGCTGGTCCTCTTGGTGGTTGTGGTGGTGGTGGTGGGGCAGATGCACCAGCTGATGCTACTAATGAAGCCATTTTATAGTACAAAATATTACTCAAAGAGCAAAAAAGTAGACAGAGCAACAAACAGGTCTTCCTCAGTCAAAGGACAAAGTCAGAATAAGGAAAAAAGGTGGGGTCTTTCATCATTTAGAAAAAAAAACTGTCCTGAACCAATGAGAAGTGTTATTTTCAGGTCACAAGACCAGGGGCTTCATCATTATGAAACCAAAACTGTTATGAACCAATGAAAAGTGTTATTTTCTGCTCACATGACCCGACGCGCTTACGCTACGCGCCCGGGGCGCGCCCGGGTCGCGCAGCGTAAGCGCGTCGGAAGTTTACGTTGTGCGATCGTATTCGCTCGAGTACTTCCGGGTGCGCTTACGCCGTGCGTATCACGCGGTCGCGGCTACGCGATACGTCACGATCATGTTTTCGTTTGCGATATTGGCGCTCACGGGACGCTCCCCGGAGCGCGCCCCGGGGCGCTTTGTAAAAATACGCTTTTCGGGGCGCTCCCCGGGGCGCGCTCCGGGAGCGCTCCCCAAAATAATTTTTAAAAAAAAAATTGGGATAATTGTAGGGACAGGTAGCCCTATTCTGAGGTGGTTTGTAAAAAACATTAACTTTAGAAAAATATGTATTGTGCTACATTGGGCTTAATATATGTTAGAGCCAAAATGTAGCCCAAATGTAGCCCAAAGTAGCCCAATGTAGCCCAAAGATGGCCACCAGAGATCAAAAATTGAAAATGTAGCCCAAAATTCAACTAGATGTAGCCCAACTGTAGCCCAATGAGAGAATGTACCAGAGTGTTAAAAAGAACAACTAGAGTGCTAACAGTCTTATTTATAAAGTGAAACTTATAGTTAGGAATTAGCATTAAAAAAACCTTTGAAATTCACTGAAAAAACCATAGGTTTCACACCAGTTATAGTTAGGAATTAGCATTTAAAAAACCTATTAAATTCACTGAAAAAACCATAGGTTTCACACCAGTTATAGTTAGCTGGAAATTTTACTGATATAAAACCATTGAAATTCCCACGTTATAGTTAGTCGGACTCACTATAACTTGCGCGTGCAATGCACTGCTGATGACATCACATATTACATCACTCATGACATGGTCAGTGACATCACTCATGACATCACTGATGACACCATCCTTGTGACACAGTCACAGACCTCCTCTCAGTGTAAAGTAACCCTTGAGACACATATTCAAAAATAGAAACTGAAATTTTTAAAAAATGGACATACCTATATCAGTTACAACAAGCAATTCTGTACTTCCACTATCTATATACACATCCACTCATTCACCAACAGTTCTATATAGTCACTCATACATATACTCACTCATCATATGAAGAGATACACCTATACATCCTGTTACACACCGACATTCATCCAAAAGTTACTCACACACATATTCACACGTGCAAATAAACTATTGAACAACCATTTATTTGAATATAGAGTTATACACACACTTCCACCTTACTTTTATTGAAAATTACACATATTTATTCTCTTAAACAATCACTTATAGAAACACATACTTATTTAAACAGGAAATCTTACAATCTCTTACTCTCACATATACTCACTTATATACATCAATATTCATATATACTAGATTAAAACATATGTAGTTACTGATAAAGACACTAGTGAGACAGTCATTCACTCACTAACAAACACATATAGACACTCATCCACCCATACAGTCCTGTACATATGCTGTCTTCAAAACACATACAAACAAAGAGTCAGTCACTCATGCATCTATGTGCTAAGTAATACCCCCACCAAACCATATAGACACTCATACTGATACTAATAAAAATATCAAATAACCCATATACATACGCATGTAGCTACTTATCAACACATGTAGTCACTTATACACAAAGTGAAACACTAATATATGTATTTAAATATTTAAACATAACTCACTAATATTTATTTTTCAGAAAGACACATATTCACTGGATGGTGTCATCAGTGATGTCATGAGTGATGTCACTGACCATGTCATGAGTGATGTAATATGTGATGTCATCAGCAGTGCATTGCACGCGCAAGTTATAGTGAGTCCGACTAACTATAACGTGGGAATTTCAATGATTTTATATCAGTAAAATTTCCAGCTAACTATAACTGGTGTGAAACCTATGGTTTTTTCAGTGAATTTAATAGGTTTTTTAAATGCTAATTCCTAACTATAACTGGTGTGAAACCTATGGTTTTTTCAGTGAATATATATATATTTGTCACACACTCCTAGAAATCGGTTCTAGGATACAAACGGCCAGCACTCCAGTGTCAGTGTTCTTAATTCATTTTATTTCCAAACCCCCCAGCACCCTCGACAGACGCGTTTCGCACAGGGCTTCGTCAGTGTCATCTGTGTACAAACTTACTCGCCATATTTAAACCATCCGCCCTTTTAGCAGTCATAGACATCGAAAATGGTGTTACACAGATATTCTTGGCGGCCATCTTATAGTATATACATATATACATAGATATTTACATGGTTTACGCTTGGCGATTAATAAAAAAGTGCTCAATGCAAGTGAATTGTGGGGAAGTTTGACATTTGACAAAAATAAATGTTTTGTAGAGACTGTCACCTATATACATTAATTAAACAATTTAGTGCTAAGAGCAGTGTTCAAAAAAACTTTATCAGCGCTGTTCATGAGGGGGTGTATCCCCTAAGTTGTTCTATTTGCATTATGCAGACTGTGTTGTCTCATGTGGTATGTTGTGAAACTCACAGTGTCTGATTTTTTAACATCTTTGCGGTTTTGAAGGGGTGTATCCCCAAACTCAAATATAACTCAGCAAAGTACCTATTATCTACACCATTTACAAATATACAGTGTACCAATGGTATTGGCCTATGTCAGCACAATATACATATTTACATTGTATTTACATGTATTTCGCAGGAATATATACTGCCATTTAACTTCTGGGTTTTTACCTTCGTATCATAATCACTAGCAATTGTTCCACAATTAGGCCTGGCCTGATGTTCTTCTATCTGCATAGCAATCCTTTCACTGCTCTTATTACTCAGTATGTCAGGGAAATACAATTATTTACAAGCCTAAACGTGTAGTGTTCACATATTTACAAAGAGTACTTCTATGTTTTAGTTGCAGATTTATCCTCTTCTTACCGACCCCAGGTTATTCTATAAATGCACCCACATTTCAGCATCATTATTTAGCCCCCATGGTGTCATGGTTTTAAGGTCTAAAATATAGCGGGATTCCAGTATCCTTAGGGATTTCTCTCTGTCCCCTCCTCGTTCTTTCTTTGGGACCTGGTCTATGCAATAGTATGATAGTAAATCCCTATTGCTGTTGTGATGTTCGGCAAAATGACGGGCTATTGGATAGGTCTTGTCTCTGTTTACAATAGCCCTCATATGCTCTAAAATTCTCATTTTTGCCGGTTTTATGGTGCTCCCTATGTAACGTTTGTTACAAGGGCAGACCAAGCAGTAGACTGTAAAGTCTGAATTACAGTTAAGATGTTTAGTGATTTTTCTGCTTGATCCTACTTCACCTGTTCTGCAAGGGTACTCTTTGATTTTTTTGCTGAACTTACACGCTTTGCACTGTAAGCAAGGGAAAAAGCCAACTATCTTGGTCTTCGTTTGGTTGGCTTTATTAGGGGAATAGTGGCTATGAACTAGATGGTCCGACAGAGACTGGCACCTCCTATATGTTATCATAGGTCTATCTGATAATACTTTCTTCAAGATGGTGTCTGTTCTTAGAATGTGCCAGTTTCTTTTGAATGCTTGGACCAGTGCACCAGATTGATTATTAAATGTTGTAATCATTCTGACCTGCTCGTTATCTTTTTTCGACTCTTTCGCAATCAGAAGGTCCCTTCTGTCGACAGTATCTGCCTTTATTTGGGCTTGTTCTAAGATGTTTTTTGAATAGCCTCTTGCCTGGAATCTGTCACTCGCCTCTTCCTGCGCTTTCTTAAAGTCCTCAGATCCAGAGCAATTGCGTTTGAGTCTCAAGTACTCACCATATGGTACATTTTTTACTAGACTTCTAGGGTGGTGGCTGGCAGCGTGTAATACTGCATTGCCAGCCGTCGGTTTTCTATAAAGTCTAGTGTGGAGCTGGTCATTAGCCACAAAAACCTCTAAGTCCAGATAGCAAACGGACTCGTTGCTTATCGTACTGGTGAACTTAAGATTTAGTTCATTGACATTTAGAGCACAGACATACTCCTCAGCCGAGGCCCTGTCTCCCCTCCAGATGACAAACAGGTCATCAATATACCTGGTCCACATTAATATATGTTCATTCCATCTTTCATTCCTCCCACCCCATGCCTCGTGCTTCTCCCACCAGCCCACGAAGAGATTCGCGTAACTTGGGGAGAAGCACGAACCCATTGAGGTCCCTCTGATTTGCTTATAAATTTGGCCTGCAAAAAGAAAGTAGTTATGGAACAAACAGAATCGATTCATGCTAAGAATCATCTCACTATGGGCTTGGAATTTCGGATGTTTCTGTTCCAAAAACCATTTTGTAGCATAGATTCCCTGTTCATGGTCTATGCACGTGTACAAGTTCATAACATCCATAGTGATAAGTAGCAAGTCTTTGTCCCAGGAAATGCTATCCATGATGCGGAGAAAGTCCTGTGTGTCCCTAACATATGAGGGCAGGTCTTTGACAATGGGTGCTAGAAAAATGTCAATGAATCGTGACGTGTTCTCTAGGAGACTCCCGATTGCCGAAACAATCGGTCTCCCTGGTGGTCTTTTGGCATTCTTATGAATCTTGGGTAAATGATAAAAGCTGGGCTGCATCGGGGAGTCGCATTGTAGGAAGGCGAGTTCATCCTGGCTGATCATGCCCTCTTCCCTCCAATGTTTGAGTAGATTCTCAAAAAAAAAAAAAAAAATATATATATATATATATATATATATATATATATATATATTACCTACTGGCGATAGCCAGTAGGTATATATAGTTAGGATTTTTTTCCTATGGGATTTTTGAAAATTCTATGTCGAATAACTTTGGCTTATGAGGACAGAATTGGCTGAAATTTTCAGGAAAATGGAACATTTTGTTTCTGAGCAGCCCCTGAAAATTTGGGCGGGTTTCGTCAAGGGGGGGCCGAGAAAAAAGGGGGGTCCCAAAACGTGTTTTTCCCATGCAATTTTCCATAGGGCGGTTGGCCTCACTTTTAGCCTGAACGGCTGAATGGATTTACACCAAACTTGGCAAAATTGTAGGGACTGGTAGCCCGATGTGCCTTTGCTATGTCTCAAGATATAGGCTCCAGTGGTTTTTACGAAAATTAACTTTGAAAAATATATATTGGGCTACATTGGGCTATATATATGTTGGAGCCCAAATGTAGCCCAATGTAGCCCAATGTAGCCCAATGTAGCCCAAAGATGGCCACCAGAGACAAAAAAAACCAAATGTAGCCCAAATATCAGCCAGATGTAGCCCAACTATAGCCCAATGACAGATTGTCCCAGAGTGTTCTAAAGAACAACTAGAGTGCTAACAGTCCTACTTATTACAAAGGTATGGCACACCTGAAGCCATCTTGATTGGAATAAAGTGGTAACTCTTAAAACATTTAATTTAAAAAGGAACAAAATGAGGGGGTTCATTTTGCCATAGAAAGTATGATTAGCGAATATATGACGAAATCCCGCATACCATCAGTCTGCAAAAAAAATCCTGCATGTACTATCAGGCCGCAAATTAAAATAACGAAAACTTTTAGAACGAATATGCCTTTAGCATACACTAAACAACTAAACTACCCTAAACCCTAAAACACTACCCCCAGCATGACCCTACACTACACAAACAGTACAACACTACCCTAAACCCTAAAACACTACCCCCAGCATGAACCTACACTACACAAACACTACAACACTACCCTAAACCCTAAAACACTACCCCCAGCATGACCCTACACTACACAAACACTACAACACTACCCTATACCCTAAACCCTAAAACACTACCCCCAGCATGACCCTACACTACACAAACACTACAACACTACCCTAAACCCTAAAACACTACCCCCAGCATGACCCTACACTACACAAACACTACAACACTACCCTAAACCCTAAAACACTACCCCCAGCATGACCCTACACTACGCAAACACTACAACACTACCCAAAACCCTAAAACACTACACCCCAGCATGACCCTACACTACGCAAACACTACAACACTACCCTAAACCCTAAAACACTACCCCCAGCATGACCCTACACTACACAAACACTACAACACAACCCTAAACCCTAAAACACTACCCCCAGCATGACCCTACACTACGCAAACACTACAACACAACCCTAAACCCTAAAACACTACCCCCAGCATGACCCTACACTACGCAAACACTACAACACTACCCTAAACCCTAAAACACTACCCCCAGCATGACCCTACACTACGCACACACTACAACACTACCCTAAACCCTAAAACACTACCCCCAGCATGACCCTACACTACGCACACACTACAACACTACCCTAAACCCTAAAACACTACCCCCAGCATGACCCTACACTACGCAAACACTACAACACTACCCTAAACCCTAAAACACTACCCCCAGCATGACCCTACACTACACAAACACTACAACACTACCCTAAACCCTAAAACACTACCCCCAGCATGACCCTACACTACGCAAACACTACAACACTACCCTAAACCCTAAAACACTACCCCCAGCCTGACCCTACACTACGCAAACACTACAACACTACCCTAAACCCTAAAACACTACCCCCAGCCTGACCCTACACTACGCAAACACTACAACACTACCCTAAACCCTAAAACACTACCCTCAGCATGACCCTACACTACGCAAACACTACAACACTACCCAAAACCCTAAAACACTACCCCCAGCATGACCCTACACTACGCAAACACTACAACACTACCCAAAACCCTAAAACACTACCCCCAGCATGACCCTACACTACGCAAACACTACAACACTACCCTAAATCCTAAAACACTACCCCCAGCATGACCCTACACTACGCAAACACTACAACACTACCCAAAACCCTAAAACACTACACCCCAGCATGACCCTACACTACGCAAACACTACAACACTACCCTAAACCCTAAAACACTACCCCCAGCATGACCTTACACTACGCAAACACTACAACACTACCCAAAACCCTAAAACACTACACCCCAGCATGACCCTACACTACGCAAACACTACAACACTACCCTAAACCCTAAAACACTACCCCCAGCATGACCCTACACTACGCAAACACTACAACACTACCCTAAACCCTAAAACACTACCCCCAGCATGACCCTACACTACGCAAACACTACAACACTACCCTAAACCCTAAAACACTACCCCCAGCATGACCCTACACTACGCAAACACTACAACACTACCCTAAACCCTAAAACACTACCCTCAGCATGACCCTACACTACGCAAACACTACAACACTACCCAAAACCCTAAAACACTACCCCCAGCATGACCCTACACTACGCAAACACTACAACACTACCCAAAACCCTAAAACACTACCCCCCAGCATGACCCTACACTACGCAAACACTACAACACTACCCAAAACCCTAAAACACTACCCCCAGCATGACCCTACACTACGCCAACACTACAACACTACCCAAAACCCTAAAACACTACCCCCAGCATGACCCTACACTACGCAAACACTACAACACTACCCTAAACCCTAAAACACTAGCCCCAGCATGACCCTACACTACGCAAACACTACAACACTACCCAAAACCCTAAAACACTACACCCCAGCATGACCCTACACTACGCAAACACTACAACACTACCCTGAACCCTAAAACACTACCCCCAGCATGACCCTACACTACGCAAACACTACAACACTACCCAAAACCCTAAAACACTACCCCCAGCATGACCCTACACTACGCAAACACTACAACACTACCCTAAACCCTAAAATTCTACACCCCAGCATGACCCTACACTACGCAAACACTACAACACTACCCAAAACCCTAAAACACTACCCCCAGCATGACCCTACACTACGCAAACACTACAACACTATCCTAAACCCTAAAACACTACGCCCAGCATGACCCTACACTAAACAACCACCACAACTCTACACTACACTAACACAACACTACACTACACAACACTACACTACACTACACAATCACTAACCCACGAAAAAATTAACACAAACCCACTTACCTCTCTCGTCATCGTGGTTTTCACAACGCAAATGCATTTACCATACATGCCTTTAAAACGTAATTCTTTGTAAAGGCATGCGCGATAAATGCACATGCGTTTTGAAAAAATGCGGGATAATGGTATGCGAGCTCAATGACCTTGCGGGATAATGGTATGCGGACTGAAAGTCTGCGGGATAAAAAATGTGGGAAAATGGCTGCAAACCATGATTAGCAGCAGACTTCCCTGGTGAGCACTAGCTTTACTACAGTGATCTAATGAGCAACTAGAGTGCTAACATTCAGAATTTATGGCAAATGTGTGACACATCTGAATGCCTTCTTGATAGAACCAAAGTAAACAAGCATTGAAAATGCAATAGATCTCGCCCTCATTTAAGTTAAAGCCAACTTTCATGTAAATAACATGCATATGTATGCATATATGTATATGTATGCATGCATTTATATTTATATAGATATGCAGATTACATATGTTTATATATGTATATTACCTACTGGCGATAGCCAGTGGGTTTATATAGTTAGGATTTTTTCTCTATGGGATTTCTGAAAATTCTATGTCTAATAACTTTGGCGTTTGTGGACGGAATTGGCTGAAATTTTCAGGAAAATGGCACATTTTTTTTCTGAGCAGCCCCGGAAAATTTGGTGGGGTTTCGTCAAGGGGGGGCCGAGAACAAAGGGGGGTCCCAAAACGCGTTTTTCCCATTCATTTTTCCATAGGGCGGTTGGACTCAATTTTAGCTCGAACGGCTGAATAGATTTACATGAAACTTGGCAAAATTGTAGATATGGTTTGCCGGACGTGCCTTTGCTATGTCTCAATATATGTGCTCCAGTGGATTTTGAGAAATTAACGTTTAAAAAAAAATATATATCTGTGACAGCGCTCCGGTTAGCGCCCCGGTTCGCGTACCTGACGCGTAACGGAACTTCGCGAAGCGAATCTGATTGGCTCTCCGGTGTCTGTCAACATTCTAAACAAACCGGAGCAGCCGCCATCTTGTCTCTCGGTACGATCGAGAGACAAGATGTGGTGAAAAACGAAGGGGGAAATGAAGGAAAGGGGGCAAGGTAGACCACTCCTGACCCCCTAGGATTGATGAGGGGGATATTAAAGTGCCCCGCGGGGCAAACAATTTTGCGATTTTACGCCGTAGAGGCGCGTCCCGGTACGCGAACCGGGCAGCTCACCGGGCAGCTAACCGGGCAGCTAACCGGCAGCGTAGCTGTCAACATTGTAAACAGTCCGGAGCGGCCGCCATCTTGTCTCTCGGTAGGTCCGAGAGACAAGATGTGGTGAAAAAAGAAGGGGGAAATGAAGGAAAGGGGGCAAGGTAAACCCCTCCTGACCCCCTTGGATTGATGAGGGGGATATTAAAGTCCCCCGTGATTTTTCGCAGTAGAGGCGCTTCCCGGTACGCGAACCGGGCAGCTAACCAGCAGCGTAACGGGAGTCCGCCATCTTGTGTTTTTGGAGCGTCCGGTTCGCGTACCGGGTAGCATCCCGGTAAGCGTAACAAGGGGAAAACCAAGAGAAACAGTAACAAAAAAATTAAGGAAATAGATTTCCAGCAAACTTGGCAAAATTGTAGGGACTGTTTGTTTGATGTGCCTTTGCAAGGCCTCAAGATATGTGCACGTGTGGATTTTGTCTAATTAAGGTTAAAAAAAATATATATATCTGTAAGCGTGCTCCGGCACGCTTACGTTACGGGTTTTGTTTGCGCTGCAGAACCGATACGTCACGGTTATGCGACGCGTCATGAGGCGTCTCACGTGGCTACGTGATACGTCACGTAATAAAGAATATATTTTACAGCTATAGATATTAGCTTTTAAAAAACCAATGAAATTCACTGAAAAAACCATAGGTTATAGACCATATATAGTTAGGAATTTGCATTTACAAAACCTTGAAAATTCACTGAAAAAACCATAGGTTAGAGACCATATATAGTTAGCTGGACATTTTATTGACATAAAACCAATGAAATTCCATATATAGTTAGTTGCACTAACTATATATCGCGCACCCGCAATCCACTGCTGATGATGTCACATATTACATCATTCATGACATGGTCAGTGACATCACTGATGACATCACTGATGACATCTCAAATGACATCACTGATGACATCACTGATGACATCTCAAATGACATCAGTGATGACATCATGACACACCAATACCAGTTACTACATACGCACTCACTGATTCCTACGTCTACACACACATTCACTCATTCACCCATACAATCACTCATACATACAGTCACTCATTATTACAACACTATCATATGCACTCATACACCTATGCAGACACTCACACACTGCCACTCATCCATGGAGTTACTCACACACCTAGTCAGTCCTGTAAAGAATCAATCACACTTCCATTTCCTCATCTATACAGTTAAACACAGAACACCATACTTCAGTGACATCACTGATGACATCACTGATGACATCTCAAATGACATCACTGATGACATCTCAAATGACATCACTGATGACATCATGACACACCAATACCAGTTACTACATACGCACTCACTGATTCCTACGTCTACACACACATTCACTCATTCACCCATACAATCACTCATACATACAGTCACTCATTATTACAACACTATCATATGCACTCATACACCTAGTCAGTCCTGTGAAGAATCAATCACACTTCGATTTCCTCATCTATACAGTTAAACACAGAACACCATACTTTTCACACATATACTAACACATACTTACTCTCTTATACAATCACTGATACAAGTACACATTGATATGCACAGAGTCACACACCTCCCAGCCAGCCACACACACACTCAGTCTTCCATACATCCACTCATTCTTCAATATGTAAAACATATTTAAACTTTACAAAAACACACAGACACTAGATGATGTCATCAGTGATGTCATTTGAGATGTCATCAGTGATGTCATCAGTGATGTCATTTGAGATGTCATCAGTGATGTCATCAGTGATGTCACTGACCATGTCATGAATGATGTAATATGTGACATCATCAGCAGTGGATTGCGGGTGCGCGATATATAGTTAGTGCAACTAACTATATATGGAATTTCATTGGTTTTATGTCAATAAAATGTCCAGCTAACTATATATGGTCTCTAACCTATGGTTTTTTCAGTGAATATATATATATATATATATATATATATATATATATATATATATATATATATATATATATATATATATATATATATATATACACACATACACACACACACACACTAATTAGGTGATAGGGGTGGAAGACCCACTCAAATTATAAACACAATCCCTGCCAGGGTGAACTACGAAAGTCACTAAATTAACCTGTTCCTAACAATCTGGTAGCCTGTCTCAAAAGCAGCCAGACTTAACTTAGAGGCAATATGCAAAGCACTTATACAGCACACGAACAGTAATACATAAAAAATACAGCACAAGAAAAATCCCAGTTTAGATAAATAGAGTCAAATTTAATAAATAAAATGACACCAATCATAATCCAATCAGTAGAACTGGAGATATTAGTTTTTTAAAGTTTTAGGTGGAAATAGAGCCAAAAATCGAAAACCGTCACTCGTGGTTATCTGGTTGTGTTGGAAATCGTTACAACAAAAGGTACCCAGGAGTCAAAAGCATATTTTTCTCATAGACAACCAGTTACACGACACACAGAAAGATTGTGGATTGAAAACATTTGAACATATAAACCATTTAAACACACATACGTGCAACACACAATCAGGGTGAGAATTTTCCCATCATGTTGTTCATTGCCCATCATATGCAGGTATCTTTGGGCAGCATCTCTACCCATGTAGACAGCTGTAATGTGATGTTGTGTACTGGGGACATGGTGTGTTTAAGCTAAAAAAAAATTGAATACATCTAAGTTGAACGTTAGTGCAGTGCGAGGTGAATGGTGCTGTATTGACGAGCTTTGCTAGCTGTTACACCTGACAACCTTGGCATGGTATTCCTCCGAACGTTTTGCCTTCACACCCTTGCTCTGCTGAATTCGTATTTTTGGGCATTCGGATTCTGTGCACTTTTTCCCTGAGGCACACTGAGGGGAACCTAACAACAGCCCTGCCCTTTCTTTTATAGACAGTTTGGAGACAGTACAAGGGGAAGGGCAAAAGCTAACCAGAACTAGTTTCGCGGGCAGGCCAGGGAATTACCCCACACAAGGACTGGCACCATGTTTAAAAGTGGGACCTTCAGAACCTCTTATAGAACACTCCTGGATCTGAGGAAGATTCGGAAGAACAACTTCTCTGCTCTCTGAAGAAGAGGGACTGCCTCAATATCTGAAGAAGGAACTACAGGAACACAATACATTGCCAGAGGCTCCCTGTAACTGCCTTGTTGGCCAGCACTAACTCGACCTGCCTGAGCCCTGCTGCGTACCAGGAATGTATAAATCACAGTATTTGATCAAATCAAAGATGAATCAATATTTGATTAAGGAGCAACAATGATCAGTCTGCTATATGTAACTCAAAGACTATGTTATCTTTGAAAGAAACCTTACACCACGGTTAAAGAAAATATATTCCTGTTTAATTTTTCTGTATTCATGTTTTTACAATATTTTTTGTAATATTTTTTGTGAATAAAAACACACACATTATTACGGACAATGTAACGTATTTGAAATAAGAATTGCCAGTGACCACAATTTCCAGAACTGTTTATATGCAATTTGGGGATACACTACGATAGAGATGACCCCATTGCACCTTCGGAGTCATTTATTATTGCTGATTTTTGATTCCGGACAATATGGGTTCGATTGCACAAAAAACACTCCCTTTTCCTAATAATTTATCTGGTGCAATGTTGCTTTCCTATAGGTGAAACAAGCCCGTCTCTTTTGGTAAATCATGGCGATATAATATTAACAGCCACGAGACTGTGTTTAAGAACGATAATGTCTGCTATAACGAGCACATCCTAAAACGCGATCGGTAACTACAAATCCCAGTTACCCTTGCGTGCTCCTGTCCGCCATCAGAAATAGCCGCTTCCTCTTCTGTTCGGTGCCCCCCCAGTATAGCCCAGAGGGACGCCAGGAGACACCGACGGAGAGGTAAGCGGGCGGAGCAGCCTGTCTTTCTCGATCACCGCTGCATACATGGGCGGCTCCTTTCGCGGTCTTTCACTGCTTGTGAGCCTTTGGGATATCGTAGGTGTCGCTTAATCAAGCCGACCACGGCTTTTCCAGTATCTGCTTTGTTAAATGCTTTGAGGCAAGCGGGGCGAGTAGATTGCCGTTCAAGTTTACCGCCGCGTGCGAGACATGTTGCGCACTGGCGGCACCGATGTCCTCCGGTTTGTAGCTTTGGGGGACATCGTACATGCTGTTTATCTTACCGAGAGGGGCATTCTTGCAACCCCCCTTTAAATATGCCTCATAAAACAATTTGCGAACATATGGAAAATACGAGGAGCCATAAGTATCATAAATAAGAGAGATAGATCTGTAATCCCTTTATTTTAAAGGAATGGGACTAAACATATGGGTCGTTTTCGTTACCAACTGGGCCACAAACGATAAGAGGCTCTGGAGCTCATAAAACTCGTAAATCAGCATTGTAGCAGGCAGACATATACAGTTCTTTTATGAAACTAGGAATTTTGGCATTTCTTTGGCTTTGTATTGTAACGAACAGTACTGAGGTCATAATGTATGTAGTGAGACAGATGTATACCTAGACATCACATCTGTTTTTTAACCTTGTTTTGGGACAACCAGAGGAATGTTTTCACAATCGTGTGTTTTGCAAAACAGAGCGGTGCTCCTTATTTACCTGAGCTGCAGCCAGGTGAGGTGAGGCGCCATCCCCACAGAAATTGGGTGAGTGATATCATGTTATTCCAATTGCTAAAAACATGAACACAAGAATATCATTACTATAGAGTGTATTCTTTGACAAATATGTTTGTTTTTCTCATTTTCTTTCCGTGTTTGCATGACTACTTTAGATTGTGGAGGAGAATCTACACCTGACAAACAGGTGATATAACCCCCTTTTTATCATTTTTCACATAATTGTACAGCAGTAGAAACATCTAGGTCCTGATGAATGCATAGGATCAATTCCTTATATGCAGAAACATGTCGACCACTCGCTGAGCAGATATTATGTTAAATCTGCTTTTTTTTCACTTCTCACTATGGTTTTAAGCTTAGGGAGCTGAGAGAAAATATTAAAAATAACTACTCTACTCAGTTTCACCTAATTTTATTCACTTCACTTATTTCACTTGCGCTGCTTTTTTCAGTTGTAACATTATACCAACACCATACTGACACCACCTAGCGAAATAACTATTGTTGAGTCTTCTTACTCGCACAGTCCTTCCCTCACAACTTGTGTGACTGTGTGCATACTAACTCCTGGGTAAGGAGAACCCAAATGATGTAATAGTGGTGGTACAGAGAGACAACTGATGGGAAAATTCTCACCCTGATTGTGTGTTGCACGTATGTGTGTTTAAATGGTTTATATGTTCAACTGTTTTCAATCCACAATCTTTCTTTGTGTCGTGTAACTGGTTGTCTAGGAGAAAAATATGCTTTTGACTCCTGGGTACCTTTTGTTGTAACTAGTTCTTCTGTCAGGGGCATGTATCCGGTACAGAGTCATTAAAGTAGCCCTTGGACCCTCCTTTAAATAGTGTGTGTTCCTGTGTTGGAAATCACCAGTTTAAGCCACCCACAATGGAGTGCCTGTTAGAGGCAGGGATCAGATTAGCCCTGCTGGAGAGTTACCTTGTCAATGTCCATGCAAAGTGTTCAATATTCTTAGGTGTGACCATGAGGAGGAGACTGTTGATTCAAAGAGCAGGTAGTGCACTGCTGACGGTCTTCGCTGTAACATGAACAGCAGGCCCTTGCTGGAAATTTGCAGGGGTCACTGTCAGCACAAAGTGAAGGCATCGCCTTGCTGGTCATCAAAGATAGTTTCTGTGGGTGTTAAAAGCATCTCCCACTAGAGCCTTGTGTTGGCAATTTTCACAGGTGGTTGGTTCTCGGCACAACAAGGTTACTTTGCAGGCCCAAGATGCATAAAACTTCTGTATTTTCATAATTTCTACAGGAAGAGTTCACCCAGATGCCCCCCAAGAGACCAGGACCTGTGAGGCACCGATTGGGGATCAGAGCTCATTCCTGGTACGCAGCAGGGCTCAGGCAGGTCGAGTTAGCGCTGGTCAACAAGGCAGTTACAGGGAGCCTCTGGCATTGTATTGTGTTCCTGTAGTTCTTTCTTCAGATATTGAGGCAGTCCCTCTTCTTCAGAGAGCAGAGAAGTTGTTCTTCCGAATCTTTCTCCGATCCAGGAGTGTTCTATAAGAGGTTCTGAAGGTCCCACTTTTAAACATGGTGCCAGTCCTTGTGTGGGGTAATTCCCTGGCCTGCCCGCTAAACTAGTTCTGGTTAGCTTTTCCCCTTCCCCTTGTACTGTCTCCAAACTGTCTATAAAAGAAAGGGCAGGGCTGTTGTTAGGTTCCTCTCAGTGTGCCTCAGGGAAAAAGTGCACAGAAACCGAATGCCCAAAAATACGAATTCATCAGAGCAAGGGTGTGAAGGCAAAACGTTCAGAGGAATACCATGCCAAGGTTGTCAGATGTAACAGCTAGCAAAGCTCGTCAATACAGCACCATTCACCTCGCACTGCACTAACGTTCAACTTAGATGTATTCAATTTTTTTTTAGCTTAAACACACCATGCCCCCAGTACACAACATCACATTACAGCTGTCTACATGGTTAGAGATGCTGCCCAAAGATGCCTGCATATGATAGGCAATGAACAACATTATGGGAATGTGTGTTAAATACTTGAGACTTCTTTTGTTTCCATTAGCCAGGCAGCTTACCATCAGCAGATGCTGAAAAGCACTAGTGCATTGCATATCAGAGTCCTCCTACTTAATGCTTTGACTATACAATGGTGTTAAATCAATTTTAAGAAACAAGTTCTGGCATTATGGATGCCATGGGCCAGCCAGAGTTACATGTAACACTAGCAAATGAAACACTAACAGACAATAAGGTCATGTGATTTAGAATAAAAAAACTCACCAGGGCGGCAGCTTGCTTTCTTATCTGGGTCCCTAAACTCTGGAACACGCTGCCAGAGTTGCGGAGAAGCTGTCAATCTATGACCACCTTCCTTAACCCCTTCGATGCGTGTGACAAGGTCAGCTCGTCATGGGCGTTACCTGCGCTGTGCGTGTGACAAGTTGACCTTGTCACGTAACGCGGGATTTTTAAAATCGCAGCGCTCAGCGGGAAAACCGCTAGCGCGCATGCGGTTAAAAGTCTTAAAACATGACTGTTTTGACTCTTGTGGTTTTTTCTGGCTAGTGACCTACCTCTGTCTAGCGCTGGGAAACCCTGTTGGGTAGCTATGAGCTAAATAAAACCTAATGTTAATAATAATAACAAATTGTGCATTTCGAAATTCCCAAAATATTGCTTTCTTTATTACCCATAGCCTTATTTTTCATGATATGAGGTTCGCTGACACCTGATGACCTTCGAAAGGGTCACGTGGGTCACGTGGTCAGCACGTCTCTGCTCAGTGCTCGTGCCAGCCCTGGACTTGAAGCTCGTCTCCTCGCAATGCTGTTCAGAGGAATCTTCCTATGCATACCTTTGAGCAATGCGCAATATAAAAAAATCCGATACAATTAAAATCTAAAAAACGCAGCGACTTGCAATCATTATTCCATACGGAAAAATTAATTGTAAATAACTGGAAGTCAATTAAGGCAAAAAGGTTCTGCCGGGTAGTGCAAATCTTTTATGGCTTTATTTCAGTTAACTGCCTCATTAATGATTTATGGATGTGTGTACAGCTGTGGGAAGCATAGCATTATTTAATACACTTGGAGAATAATTACATGTGAAAAGAACTGCTCGGCTCAGGGGAAGAACTCAAACATTACTTACTGCCTTAACTTCAAACATGTTAATCGGCAAATCCTTTTGAAATACCCTGCGATTTGTTTTCACTTTGCTGGAGAAAATAACTTGGCAATTCTTTAAACTTGTATTATTATTCCAACTGGAGTGTTTATGCATGTTTAACTTTCTGTGAAATACCGCTATTAAGGGGCACACACCCCATGAATATTGCATTTGCCTGGGGAGTGGTGAGGTGCAGGTGTGGTTTAGTGGGGCAGGAAGTAGAAGAAATGATCAAACTGAGGTTGCTGCACCATCTTGGCAAAGTGAAGTTAGAATGAAAAAAACTTACAGGAAAATTGAAAAACTGCAACTATTTAACTGCTTAAAGTAAATTGCCAGCAAATAGATTTGAACACATTCCCTGTTGGTGTTCATTGTGTCTTATGAATTATCCTGATGTTTTACTAAAGTACCTCATGAATAATATGGTTAAAAAAAGTAATACACCTTTATGACCTCATTAAAGCGCATCTCATAATTCATCAAAATATCTAATTACTCATGCAAGGGGTTTGCACTATTCTTGTGTACACGCGCTTTCCATTTGTAAAGACTTTTTATTTATCTGGAAATGTATTGAGGATCTAACTCAAAATCAAGGATCGGTAGTAGAGCAGCACAACGCCTCTTCCACCTCCCAAAGGCATCAAAGGAGGTGGCATTACATGAATCTTGAGCCAAATGATATCACAGGAAGTGAAGGCACATAACCTTTGATTGTGGTGACAGCAACAATGAAAGTGGGTAAAAATAGGAAAGTAAGCACAAATTAAACCATTTCTAAATCTCTGTGAAACACCTAGGGCCTCATTCATGAAAAGTGGCGTGAAAACAGCAATGCGTCACTTTTCACTGCGCCCTCCTTGCAACACCAATGATGCATCATATTTACAGTATAACGCATCATGGCGCAAGGAGTTACAGATACGTCAGTATTTCTGACGTATCTGTATGGCGCAAAAGTGACGCATTGCTGGAGTGTGTCACAAAAGTGACGCAACTCCAGCAATGTTTCCTTTCACATGGGGCAAGCCCCATGTGAAAGGGCCTGCGTCAGTCTTACGCCTGCTGTAAGGCAGGCGTAAGAAATTGACGCACTTGTGTCCTAGAAGTGGCATAGTGAAATCTTATAGATTTCACTGCGTCACTTCTAGGACCCTTTCTTGCGTCAGAACGCCCCCCCTGCATACATTATACCAGGCGTGGGTATAATGTGGCGCAGGGGTTTACAAAGTGACGCATCTACCTAGATGCGTCACTTTGTAAATATGGTGCAACAAGGCACATTTTTTACGCTGCTGGTGCGTCACAAAAAGTGACGCACCGGCGGCGTAAAAGTGACGCACGGCCTCATAAATGAGGCCCCTAGAATTTCCCAACTCTAATGGAATTGACCTAAAATTCAATAAAAATGTATTAAACATATAATGCAAGGATCATTCTGTCCAGATGTAGAGGGTCATTTAGGGGTATATTTACAAGGGTTTATCGCCACCAGAACATCACATTTTATGACGTTCTGGTAGTGAAAACCCCTTCGCCTTATTTATCAGGAGGCTTAAAGCCAGTTAACATGGCTTAATGCCACCTTGTAAAGAAGGCCCCTTTTCACACAGCACTTAGCATGAAAGGGGTGGGCAATGGTTGTTGCGGTGGGCGTTCTGCCGCAACACCCACTGCTTTTGACGCTGCCTCCTATTTACAAGGGTGGCGTAAATATGGGGCAGCGCCAAATATAAGACAAGGGAAAACCATGGTCTTAGCTTGGTGAAATGAGGAAAAATTATTAATTTCTCCTCATTTTTGCTGTCTCTATGTGTGATGTGTTATGCAGCACACATAGAAACAGCAAATCACCATTATTGATTGTTCGTGTGCAGTAAGGTTTCCCTTCCTGCACATTAACAAACATTTAAAAACAACATCACAAAATGTAATCACTCTCTAGAACTAAGGGAAGCACATTTGAAAACACTGATGGACTGGTACCTATACCCCACCAAACTCAAACGCATCTTCCCGATCACGTCAGACAGGTGCTGGAGGGGATGTGGTTTGCTCGGGGATTTTCAGCACATCTGGTGGGATTGTCCCACCATAAGACCATTTTGGGAGGAAATCCTAGCGCAAATTATGACCATACTGGGCTTCCACATACCGGCTACTCTGGAGGGGGTCCTTTTGGGCATCCGTGATCCTTCCCTTAAACATCAAACCAAAGCAGATAAATCTATCATGTGGACATGCATAGGAGCTGCAAAGGTAACGATCGCAGCCGCCGGGAAGAGAAAGTCAGCACTCACTCATTCACTTTGGCACTCGTGCCTTTGGAAATTACTGTGTCTTGAGAGAATGGCGGATATCTTCTGCGATGATTATCAAAGCTTTCAACATGAGTGGGGTCCACTGGTTGTTTTCCTCACACAGGGTTTACCATTAGCATTAAGTCCACCTTCGCTCAGAGACATGCATCTCTTCAAATTTTCAGTTCAAAAGAAGTTTATTGATATAAATGAGATAGAAAATGCAAGTTACAATATTAACACTTGATGAGAAAAACATACAGACAGTGAAATAATCTCCATAGTTAGAGCTGCCGCCACTTACAAAGTTGCTGGGAGGGGGGGGGTCGTTTTTTCCTTTGTGTTTTTTCTTTTTGGGGGGGGGGGGGTCCTTTCTTTTTCCTATATTTGAGTTCCTAGTGGGGGACCTTCCCGGTTGGAAGGATAGGGCAACAAACCTGCCGCAAAAGAAAGGCAGGTTATTTGTTCGCTTCCCCACAATGGGGGTTTTCTAGGCCTGAACAATACTGGACACTGTACTGGACATTATAGAGTTCCCATACAGGAAGGCTTGGATATGTTTGCATAAGCGAGTTCAACCTCACTACTTTTCATGTTACAATACTTTATACTGCTGATCTTGAAACTCTTTTTGCTGTAATGTACGAAGTGAGTGCCCAACAGAAATGCTAATAAACATACGTTTCACAAAAAAAATGCATTACACATAGAAGATACAAATCTTCATAATTGATTGTTTACGTAAAGGCAGGGACACCTTCCTGTACATGAACAATCATTCCCTGCAACACAGACACCCTTGCACCATAATGCAAGGGTGCACTATGGTGCAAGGGTATCTGCGCTAGCACGAAGAAAGGCCAGGGTGCGCGCATTCTTGTGAATACCCCACATTTTTAAACTAGCAATTTTGGAGCTACACCTCCCTCCTCCTGTTTATTGTACATATGCCCCTTAGAATCAGACAAAGTGACACAACTGTCATGAACTTGCGGGTTGTTTGTCAAATTCATATTGCCTGATCATTTAGAGAATGGTTAGCTGCAAGGATTCCAAATGAATAACCTATAAAACCTTTGACCAGTGTCCTAACTGCCAATTGATGTAGGTTGAATATTCCAACATACAAATTTTCATGTCAATATTAATTCTGTGTGCAATGGTGGTCCTTGGCATGAACATTATACTAATGTCTGAAGTGTGCAGTGGCAATCTCCGTGTATGTCATGGAAATTTGTTTTTCAATTTCTGAAACAACTCGCTGCTTTGAAGGGCTTGTTTCTAAAATACAAAAACACATGCCGAGTGCGCAACCATAACAAGTCAGATGGACTGTTCCCAATAGAGCAGGGTCAAAACTGATTTGCATATAGCTTGGCCAAACTGGGATGTCATCGTGGGCGAAAAACAATGGATTGGCATGCAGTCCGATCGATAGCCAGTGGCTGAGATTAATTCAAGCATTCCATCCTTCACCTTGTTGATGTTGCATTTGATGCCCTAAGTTCGATGGGTATGCCCAAATGTGGGTCCCAGGTTCACTTTGCCACTAGAATCAAGTTATTCCTGGTGGATGAGCATTATCAGGGCAAAACCGGTCTTAAGTTGCTTGTATTGTGGTTCAGGGAGGAGCTGGTGGTGCTGTTCGGGCTGCACTGTTTCCTATCAAGCAGGGTCAAGACATATTTGCATAGGGGCTGGATCTAACATGAGGTGGCATGGTGGGGGGAAAAATGATAGACTGGGATGCGACATGAGTGAGTGCCTTATTTCTGTTGGAAGAACTTAAATCTGACAATATCAACACAAACCGTTGGAGCACAATAAGTGCCTAGAATAGTTGTTACATTATCAATCACATTCTATTCTCCAGATGCCTTGTTTTCATGATATTTGCTTAAACACTGTATGTCCTTCTGGACCTAAGGAACGGAGAATGATCTTCTTATTCTCTAGTAACACGTTTAAAACCTATGGTGGCAATCTAGTTGAGAAAATGTTCCTTCTATTACTGCCAGCACACAGCTGGCTCCACAGATACCAGGAAGGGAACTTGAGAGGGACCTAAGGAGAACTTCAATGTGGCTCAAGTGGTGGAGAGTGGACACGCTCTTTGTCCAGGCTTCACCAACAAGTGTCTGATTAGTTCCAAGTACATTCACCACCACTCCACCAAGAAGTAACTAAAGATCCAGGACACACTATATTATCCTCATTGGTCCACATATGAATCGTAAATACACAGCGAATAATTGTGCTAATCGATAAATATTCCAGGTAGGTTGTATGAAGCACAAGCAGCCAATATGGAATATGGTAGCACTTAAGCACCAGAAGGTTTGGTAGAATTAGATATAAGTACCTCTGATGTTCTTCAATTGCTCCTCATGTTGAGTGTGAAGGAATACCAACTCTTTTGTGTCGCATTTTAAAGACACAATGTGTGTACATAACAGTATATTAGTGGTTCATTCAGTTGGCTGGTATATAGGAGTAAACCAATATGGGCGTTGCATAAATCACACCAGGTCAGGTGTGGGACCGTTGCAGTGTGCATGGCGGTGAAGAGAAATAGGTCACATGTACACATGGTTCTTTCTTGGTATGCATGTTGCATGTATTCAAACCTTACTCTCACAGCCGTCTGGACGAAGAGCGCAAGCATAACGTCTATTAACCTAATAAATCAACTAAACTTACTCACTTGTGCCAGCCCGTTCAAGCAGACCAACAAATATGGGCTGTCAATTATGCAATAGAAGGACTGTATATACTTGCCGAGCATGTTATTTTCAGCCTTCAACTGATTCGCTATTCATCAATTAAAATGATAACCATGGAGTGTAGTACTTTAATTGAAACTGTGAAAATAGGTTAGAATAAGAATTAATTCACCAACACTACATCTTATTATATGGGCTTCCAAATAATGAAATTCTTTGCAATCTCTGTCTCATTCTAACTTTTGATTTGTACTGGTACAAACAGATCCTTTCAGCAGGCACATTAGGCAGTGAGGTATCTCAATGCCAGATTAAATGGACGTTCTTCTCTGGATAACGAGCACAAATAGATAGAACTATTTTTCTTTATCTTAACCTCACTCACCATCCATACTCTCCCCATCTCGCTTATTCCCCCTACTTCTTCCATTCTTTGGAATGTTTCTTATCTTATCTTATCTTAAGCAGAATGTATAAAGCGCACTGACACCATAAGTTTCCTGGCGCTGGGAGAGTACAGAGGTTGCAGCGAGGCAGGCTAACCATTGGTGGAGAAGAGCCAGGTTTTTAAGGTCTTTCTGAAGCTAAGCAGGGAGCCGCAAGTCTTGATGGACAGAGGGAGGGGATTCCATAGTTTTGGTGCCAGATGGGCTAATCTGCGTCCACCAAGTTTTTTTTGTTTGACGGTGGGGATGGCCAACAAGTGAAGGTGAGCCGACCGGAGTTTGTGAACCAGGAGGTGCTTAACGATGAGGGCTTTCAAGAAGTCTGGGCTGTTGCCATGAAGGTCTTTAAAGATTAGACAGCCGGTCTTAAAGGCTGCCCTTTGTTCGATTGGCCACCAGTACAATTTGTGCAGCAAGGGCCTTGCTGATTGCCACTTCGGGGTTTTGTGGATAAGTCTTGCTGCCTGATTTTGCACGATTTGGAGGCATGTACCAGCGCTGCGTGCAACAGTTTATTTCCTTTCAATTTATATTTTGAAACAGCTTATATTAAAAAAGTTATCAAAGCTGCCCCACCACGAGCTTCATTGAACTTCCCCAAACTGTTCGGATCTTCCCTGAAATTCCCCTTGAGATTCATGAAATTCTGGTCTGATGTAGGCAACAAGAAAGGATCCATACAGCTCGCAAACGTTTGCACTTCTTAGTCAAGGTTTATGACTATGTGCCCCAATCAATTCTTTATTTTTATGAATTTCGACCATTAAACTACATATAAAACCAACAACGCAGTTCACTAAATATGTACAGAGCCAACACAAAGCGCAAAGTGCAGAGAGAAAGTTATAATACATGTGGAGATTTCCATAACTAGCATGACATCAAAGGTGGTTGCTATCAAGTGGCCACGCACAGCATATGCCTATCAACTGAAACCTCGTCATATTATTTTGGGTACAAATCCCTTGAAATTGCACATTAAAACCAACTGCTTTCTTTTTTCCCTTTATCTCTTCCCATCTACAAAACTATTGCAAAAATAAATTGCAATTTCCATAATCACATTGGGGCATATTTATTATTGTCATTGTGTTGCCCTCGCGTCATGTAAAAGAGTGCAAGGACGACACAGCAACAAAGCCAGATTTATCAAGCCATGCAATGCCACCTTGAGGGGCCCTGCACGGCGCTGTAGATTTAGAGTAACACAATCCAGCGCACATCTCTTTTTTGCTTTACTCAGCCTGGGGAAGCGTTCCTTGGGGGGACCCAGGGAGAGCTAGGCGCGAGCCGGTCTCTTCCTGGGCGTGTTCGCGCGAGAGTCAGGGCAACAGGTGGGGACTGATTAGGGGAGGAGATATAAGGGAGTCAGGCTGGCGGTTGGGAACTGCGTGGCGGGAAGCTAGGGAAGGGAGGTTTTGTTTTGCGGCGCACGTGTGTTTACCTTTCTCTGGCTCCATGGAGGAAGCAGCGAAGGTGCGGAGGGCCGTTCAGACTCTCTGCGCGGCTGGGCGAAAGGACCTGCTGCGGCCTGGTGTGCCGGCGGAGGCGTGGGTCAGAATGGCCCGCCCCCCTCGCAAGGCTGCGGAGGGTGTGTCCAGGGCGGTGACGGCGTGTTTGTCCCCAGGCCCGGCGGAGGAGGAAGACGGCGAGGCGGCCATGCCGGCGGACGGGTCTATGCCGGTTCCGCCCCCCGCAGCTGTGGAGCCCCCGCCGGGTGTCCCGGGCGCCCTCCAGCAGGTATGTGTTTTACCAATATTCAGTGCTGGTATACGTGGGGCGCCCGGGGGGAGGCGGGGGCGTTCTGTGGGCCGGCAGGCTCAGCGCTCAGGCGGTCTTGCCCCGGGGAAGTCTGGGAAGCCACAGGCGGGTCCCAAAGCAAAGCGGGGGCGGAGCCTGGAATTGAAAGGGCATGCACGCCCCTCTTTCCCTGCTGCAGAGCAGGTGGACACACCAGCTTCAGTGTCTGCCTTGTCGGAGGGGGTTTCCCCGTACTTATGGATCAATGGGCAATGTTTCCTGCTCTCCCCTGCCACGCCGGTGCCTGGCCCTCCCCCCCCTCACACTTTTGGCCCCACACTACTGGGATGTGCAGATGTTGGGCCACCTACTGGCGCGCCGCCTGCCTATTCCCCCACTGGGGCTCCCACCCAGGCTTCTGTTTTGAATCCAGAGGGTGCTGTACCCTGCATGCTGCCCCCCCCGTCCACCAAGTCTGCCGCCCCCGGTGCGACTGGCCCACACACTGCCTCTCCCACGCCCTTGGCCCCTGGGGGGTTGGGTTTGGTTCACAGGGGGGCGCCCCTGGTTTCTGGGCAAGCTCTGTTCCCGGTCCCACGGGGACGGCCAGGTGTCCTTCAGGGCGGACCTGCGACTGGGTCGGGTGGTGTCAATGGTCTGGCGTCGGTGGTTCGGCCATCGGGGGGTGATTGCGATTCCGCTCTAAGGGAGGGTGGTTTTGCGAATTCTTCCTTGTCTGGCTTGAGCGGCCGCAGTTTTCAAGCTGCGCCTCCGGCTGGGCGGCTGTTGGCTGTTTCTACGGGCCCGGGAACTGTCCCCACGGCTGTTTCCAGTGGTGGGCTTACAGGGGAGTTATCTGGAGCGGATATCTCTTCTGCAGCTTTGAGTGCACACAGCTTTCAGAACATTGACTGGCAGTTTTATGATGGGGGTATTGGTGATGGGGCTATGCCAAGTGGCAGTACGCAAGTTGCATTTTCTGACGAAGCTTTCTATGGGAATTTTCATGATGATGATTTGGAAGAAGGGGAATTGAGAGACAAAGATGTTGGGCTTTTGGCAGCACGGGCCCAGAGGGGCGGGTTGGGGCAACCCACTGTTTCTCGTGTTTTGCAGGAGTCTCGTGCGGACCATGCAGCAGTACGAGGGGCAGTGAGGTCTGGACTTTCTCAAGGGGATCGTGTGGCTGTTCAACCACAGTCGGAGCAGTTGCCAAGAGGTAAGGATGGGTGGTGGTCCGTGTGGCAACCCAGGGAGAGTCTCCCTGCTAAGAGTACAAGATCAATTGGTACGGGTGATGGGGTTGTTGGTGAGCGAGTCGCTCTGGCACCGAGGCTTGAGCGGCCGGTGATTTCGAATGTTTCTAGTGTGCAATTTTCAGGGGAAGTTTCTACAGCAGGGACTGGGGGGCTGCTGCCACACCTGTTACGGAGGATAGTATCCTACCTAAAAAACTACCGTATTCTGGGGTGGGGATGCCTTTGGGGTCCCATTTGTCTGAAAAAACAAAGAATCACATATGGTCTGGTGCATTTGTGGATGTTTTTCGGCTTCTACATAGAGATGTCCAAGCTAAAGAAGGGTCGAAGGAGGAGGAATTAGAATTGGCTCGGAGGCCTCGTGTTCCGAAGTCGATAGAGAATTGGACTTCGGCCTTTCTTATTTATGCCAGCGTTTATTGCCAACGTCATCCGGGCAAGGCGATAGACATGTTTAAATATGCCGATGTCATCCGCAAAGCTCACAGCTATTTTGGAGGCTTTGCCTGGTTGTCGTATGATGAAGAATTCAGGGCACGTATGAGTGTTTTTCCTGAGCGTTCATGGGGTGAGGTTGATTCCGAATTGTGGCTACAGTGGATGGCATCGGCTCACCCGCCCGCTACGACCCACACGGCTAGCGGGCAACCAGTGTATTATCGGCCCTTTCCAGCTCGCCCCGCTCTGTCTGGGGCGGGGGTGTGGGGCAGAGGTCAATCATCCTCCTTTGGCACGTGCTGGCATTTTAACAGGGGTTCCTGTAACCGACCAGCTTGCAGGTATAAGCATGAGTGTTCGCAGTGTGGGGGACGGCATGCGCTCACCCAGTGTTTTCCCGGACAGCGCTTTGGTGATCAAGGACGGGGTTCAGGGGGCAGGGGACAGCCTCAGCACGCTGTTTACAAGGGGTCCTACTCCTATTAAGCAGGATGTTCTGGATCTCTGGTTGGTGGATTATCCTGATTTTGAGGCTGCTAAGATTTTGTCTTGGGGTTTCAGAATTGGGTTTCGGATTGGGTATCAGGGACCCAGGGTGGGTAGGTGGTCTGACAATCTGAAGTCTGCGAAAGAGAGTCCTCATGTTGTGCGGAAGAAGCTAGATGCCGAGCTTGCAGCGGGTCGGATTGCTGGTCCTTTCCTGAATTGCCCTCTCCCTGACTCGATCGTCTCGCCTCTGGGTGTGGTACCTAAAAAGGCGGAGGGGGAGTTTCGCCTTATCAATCACCTGTCATGGCCCGAGGGTGCATCCATTAACGATTTTATTGATCCAGCTGACTCAACTGTCAATTATGCTTCAGTGGACGATGCCTTGCGGCTCGTTCGCACGGCTGGTGTTGGGGCTTTGCTGGCGAAAAGTGACATTCAGTCGGCTTTCCGGCTCTTGCCCATCCATCCTTGGGATTTCAGTCTTCTGGGCGTGCATTTTGATGGTAGTTTCTACGTTGATAAGGTGTTGCCCATGGGCTGTTCAGTGTCATGCTCCCTCTTTGAGACATTCAGTACATTTCTGCAGTGGCGCTTCACTTTTGTCAGTGGCCACGTCCTGGTCTGCCATTACCTTGATGATTTTCTTTTCATTGGTGAGGGTCACTCTGGGCAGTGTCAGTCGGCTTTGACAATCTTTCAGGCTCTGGCGGAGGAATTGGGCGTTCCTTTGGCGCCGGATAAGACCGAAGGTCCCTGTACATCCCTGACTTTCTTAGGGATTGAAATTGATACCATGTCTATGATGGCGAGATTGCCTGCGGCTAAAGTGCGGGAAATGTCTGCATTCATCCACCTGGTGTTGGGGGAGCGGAAAGTGGTTTTGAGGACCGTCCAGAAGCTTTTGGGGTACCTCAATTTTGCTTGCCGGGTTGTTCGGGCGGGCAGGACGTTCTGTAGACGTCTGGGTCTTTCAATGTCCGGCGCTAGCCTTCCCCATCATCGGGTGCGCATTACCACCGCTGTACGTACCGATTTGACTGTCTGGCTCCGTTTCCTGCAGGATTTCAATGGCGTGTCCTTGTTTTTTGCGGATGAGGACATGGTGTGGCAAGTGCAGTTGTTCACGGATGCTGCGGGAGCTCACGGATTCGGTATATTTTGGGAAGGTCGTTGGTGCGCGGCCGGCTGGCCGGTGCACTGGAAGGAGCAGGGTCGCAGCATAGCGTTTCTGGAGCTCTTCCCGCTGCTGGTTGCTTTGTATCTCTGGGGGGAGGAGTTTCAGAATCGCTCCGTCTTGTTCCATGTGGACAATATGGCAGTAGTCCACCTGGTCAATCACCAAAAGGCTCGTGACTTGCGTGTTTTGCGGCTCCTGCGCGCATTCATGCTGCGGTGTCTGCAATTAAATATTGTCTTTAAAGCACGGCATGTTCCTGGAACTTCTAATTGCATCGCTGACTCTTTGTCTTGCTTTCAGTGGTCCGAATTCCGCAAATTGGCTCCTGGGGCGGACCTGGAACCAACGGCGATCCAACAGTACGTATGGGACCTGGGGGATTGAGGGTACACCATTTGGTCGAAAATTCAGTGGCTGACTCCACAAGGCGGGGTTATGTGAAGGCCTGGCATGAGTTTCTGCAGTTTGGTAAGGATTTGGCGGGGCCAATCAGGGCCGGGTTATCCGATGAACAATTCCTCTTGCAGTTTGTTTTACATTTAGCGGATAAGGGCCTCTCGCCCACAACCATTTCTGGCAAGTTGGCTGGGGTTTCTTTTTATGGGCAGCTTTGGTGGGGGAGGGATCCTGTTGGGGGGGTGTTGGTTCGTAAAGTGTTGAAGGGTTTGACCAGGCTTCGGGCTGGTGGTCAGCAGCTCCGGCAGCCGGTGACTTTTGATTTGCTCCAGTTGCTTTTACCGGAATTAGAGGTGTGTTGCCATGATGCTTTTGAATGTGCCAAATTTCGTTTGTGTTTTGTCTGGTTATTCTTTGGGGCATTTCGGGCCTCAGAGTTGTTGGGGTTGCGGGGTAGGGTGGGTATGACCAGCAATGAGGTGGTGTTGGACATGACAGAGTGCGGCTGTGGCTGCGGACGTCCAAAACCGATCAGATGGGGAGGGGTAAGTGGGTGTTCCTGGGCAGGAGTGGTGTATCTGCATGTTGCCCGGTGGGAGAATGGGAAGTTTTTGTGTCCTCCCAACATTTTTTCCAGGGGCCCATTTTTTGTCATGCTGATGGTAGCCCTATAGTTGCACCTCAATTGTTGGCTGTATTACGCAAGGTTTTGTTGCGCCTGGGGAGGGATCCTGTTCAATTTGGTACCCATTCATTCAGGATTGGGGCGGGGACGGAGGCCGCTAGGTTGGGGTGGGATTGGTCACAAATTCGTCGCATTGGACGTTGGCGCTCCAAGTGTTGTGAAAAATATGTGAGAAAATAGTACATTTTTTGCTTGTCTAACATTTCTTTTTCTCCTAGGTCCTTGGCCCTCAGTCGCCGGATCCAAACGGAGGGTGTGGATCCTGGGGCACTCTTTTGTTAAACGGGCAGCTTTAGCCGCTGCCAGTCAGCTTTGTGGGAGATCACTTGGTTTAAACAGCATGACGCATGAAGTCTCCTGGCATGGAACGGGGGGCATGCGCTGGGGTGGTCTTTTTCCCGCCTTGGCTGCTTTGGTTTCACAGTGTATGGGGGGCCCTCCGGATCTCCTGGTGCTGCATTTGGGCGAGAATGACTTAGTTTCACTCTCCGGTTTGACTTTGTTGAAATTAATGAAACAAGACCTGGAAATCATCAAGACCACATGGGTGAGCACCATGCTGATATGGACTGAGTTTGTGCCTCGATTGCAATGGCGTGGGGCGAGGAGTCATTCCGCCCTGGAAAAGGCTCGACGGAAAGTTAATAGAACAATGCGACTTTTTTGTCACCATTTAGGTATCTACAGTTTGGATCATTACCATTTAAAAGTCTCTGAACAGCATTTATTCTGTGAAGACGGTGTACATCTGTCTTCATTGGGCATTTCTTTTTACCTTCTGGAGCTCAGGGATTTGATTAGCAAAGTTCTTCAGGTGCAGCTGTGGTGTGCTCCTTCCTTTCCATTTTTAGGTGGGGCAGGAAAACGCTAAAGGTTTTCCTGGGTGGCGGGTTTTGCTAGTGGGGTGGGCAGCCTGGAACGGGTTAGCCATCCTGAAGGGTAGCTCGTTGGGTAGTACTAGGGGTAGTAGGCAAGAGTTAGTTCGGGCTTTTGGGATTTAGGTTTTGTAGGCTCACTGTAGAGTTGAATTATGGTAAATAAATAAATAATGAATGTGTTCACGAAATTTATGATGCACCTGTCTTAAAATAAAGTGGCCTTTCTTGCTCCTAAAGAGGTGTGGACAGTGATTTCTTGCGCGAGTGGGGAGCATGGGTGTCCCACCCATCGATTTTGGTGCATTGCCAGATTTACCATTAGTTGGCGACCTGCGAATGCGTCAAAATGCTACACCTCCTCGCGTGAGATGTAACGAGGAGAAATATCTTTATTTCTCCTAATTTTTTCCTCTTTCTTTCTGTGCTGCATTCCGGCACACATAGAAAGAGGAACAATGCCTCAGAGGTTCGTTCTTGTGCAGGAAGGCGTCCCTTACTGCACAAAAACAATCCTACTTACAACGCAGGCATGCTTGCACCATGGTGTGAGTGTGCCTGCATTGACATGTGTATTCCTGCCCTTTCATGGCGTTGCGCTGCGTGAAAGTTTGAGAAACGTGCCTCATAGTATCCTAAAAGTCTACATGCTGCATAAGCCAGACATTAAATTGTCTTCTCTGTAGGACCTTCACAAGGCACCAAACAATTCTGCTTACTTCTGCAACTTCAGAGTTACGTTCTGCTTAACTTATGCCGCACACTTCAAGCCTTGTGTAAATATTTGGCCACTGCACACACAATTAATTCATTATTTTCAGCTTTTTTAATCCTGAGCCCTGCTTCAAAATTCCACACGCTGAGCTTCCTACAAATGGGTGCCAACCAGGATCTACTAATGGTAGCATGAGCTGGACAAAAGAACTTAGGGGCATATTTACAATTACTGGCGCATCCCTGCAAATTAGCAGGGATGCGCCAGTAATTGTGCGCGGCAGCTCCGCCACCCATGATGCGCCGCATTTACAATGCGGCGCACCATGGGGCAAAAATGGCACAGATGCATCACGCATCTGTGCCATAAAGGCGGTGCATTGCTGGAGTTGCGTCGCAAGTGCGACGCAGCTCAAGCAGTGCTATGGGGGGCCTATTCTAACAATGCTGCATCAAGCCTTACGCCTGCTTCAAGCAGGCGCACGGTTTTGACGCAGCATTGACCTAAAGGTGACTGAGTGAAATCTTGTAGATTTCACTCAGCAACTTTTAGGAGGCGTTCCTGCGCAGTGCACAATGTTCATCGAGAAATGTATCTGTCAAACTTCCCGCTCAGGACTAAATGTAATATCTTTCATTACTGTCGACCAATACTTTGCGTTCAATTGATTGATCACTCCCTTCTTTATGGATTTTGGATTGTTCCACAACTCACTCATATCTAAAATGTTGGGCAATGTTTTATATGATTGAACCAAGGTAATTTGCCTCCTGTGTCTAAGTCTTTTATTTCAATAAATGCCTTTTTGTACTTGTCTGGTGCCTTGCTTTAGCATAGCCTTATCCAGTACAAGGATTTAAGTTTTGCAATGTGGACGATGTGTTTTAAAAACCAGATCCATCAGTAACATGGATGCATTCTGTGGAACTTGTGAAAGATCTCATGTAACTATTTTCAGCTATTTACAGTTCTAACAAGTTATCAAAACCCCATACCTCGGAACCATAAATTGCAGCACTTAACACTTTGTCTCGACAACAGTCAGTAAAATTAGGGTTTTAAAGGTCTCAGTACTGTACCTGCTCTGTGCTGTAAAATAGTCTGGCTTTTGGCAATCTTTTCTACTATGTCATTGAGTACCCCGCCCCCCCCCCTCCCCCCCCCCAAACCCATTTACTCCCCCAAGAGGGGTTCCCCACAGATCCATCTTTCCTTTAAGGTCCTATGGGGGTTAAAGGCCAGGAATTACCTTTTATCCACGTTAATTTAGAGTCTTTGTGAATCACAAAAGCATGATAATTTATTGAGCAAGATTTGCAAACCACCTGGGGTTTTAAATATTATTCAAGTATCATCCATTGATAGGAGAGCAGGAAATTTCTGCCCCTCTAGTTTAGGGGATTCACTATTATAATTCCATAGTTGTTTAATCACCCTGTTAATATAAAGAGTGAACAATGTAGGGACTAAAACAAATCAGCTGGTAATCACCTTTTCTAATAACGCCAGCCAGGTTTCAGCAAAATTTACAGAAGAGCTAACTGCCATCTCTGGTGGATGGCTATCAAAATCTGCAGTTGGACTCCACCAAATCCGAAATCCTCCTGGTAGGCGGGGATTCCCATCTTTCGGGTAACCAGTGGTGGTCTCCTGCTCTTGGTGTACCTCCCCTGCCCAAACCTATGGTTGAGAACTTGGAAGTATGGGTGGGCAATGATCTCTCCTTCGAGGCTCATGCCAAATCAGTGGCAGGTACATGTTTCAGACTGCTGCATGGTCTGAAACCAATCCTAGGTCTTTTCGATTCTCATACTCGGCAGTTGATCATCCAGGCTACCATTATGGCTTGATTGGGTTATCGTAATGTGCTACTTTTGGGATCCAACAAATCTGTGATCTGAAGGCTCCAAGGTGGCCAGAATGCTGCTGCCTACGCCATGTTTGGCACCCACCCTCACCTGGCGCTCAGCAGATCTGCATCTGGCCCGAGTACCACGGATACAGAGAGCCAGAGCGGGTGGCTGCTCATTCAAGACTTTGGCACCTGACCTTGGGAACTCCTTACCTCTTTCTATCTGCCGCACCCCTGATCACTGGTCTTTTAGGAGAATGGTGAAGATCTGGCTTTTCTCCAATCATTAAAATTCCCTCTGGCCCCTCACTATATTTGACAGTTAGAGCTGGGACATCCCATTGCTGGGGCAGCCATGCGCTTTACAAATATTATAACATAACATATTATCCAAAACAGACCATAACTTTGACCTTGTAACCAGATCAAAGGTGACCCTGAGGTCTACGAAAAATATGCTCAAATGCTCACGCTTTAGCCAAATGATCTTCCAAACTAGTTAAAAAAATGGAAGACTGGGGGCATATTTAGAAAAAAATGTAGTAGTGCAGAGCTGGGCAGAGTTTGGCAGCCCTGCGCTCCGTCATTTTCAAAACGCAGGCATGCACTACATTCACAAGAATACGATGCACCACTGTGTTTCCCCTAGCACCGGCATGAAATGAGCTGCCTAGTGCCAGAGCAGGCACCCTGCAACCATGTTGTCAGGGTGCCTGTGAAGTAGGGATGATTGTTTATGTGCAGGAGAGGACACCTTCCTGCACATAAACAATCAATAATGGCATTTGCACCTTCTGTTTGCTGCAGCACACATGGAAAGAGGAAAAAACAAGGAGAAATTAATAATTTTTCCTCTTATCACCATTCTAACACCTGGTATGCCATCATGTTAGTTTTTGCCGCTGCCTCAGCCCTGTAAATCTGGTGCAGAGTCAAAAAGCAATAGGTGTTGCTGTGGAACACTCACAGCAACACCCATTTCACATCCCTTTGCCACACAAGACTGCGGCGGAGAAGGGGCATATTTACAAGGTGGCGTTAAACCATGCAAAGTGGCTTAGCGTCACCATGTAAATATGGAAAATGGTGCTGCGCCACCGAAGCATGATGTTCCGATGGCGATGAGATGTAGAACTCCTCTACCATAGAAATCACTCTGCTGCCCTGAGCAAAGGGGTGCCAAAATTCTTTATTATATTTACTTTTTAGAATAGTGGCCAGGTTCCTCCATTTTGTCTCCTCCCAGTAGATTAGATTAGATTAAAGTTTATAAGCGCTTGGTTACTCCCAACGGAGTGTCCCTACGCTAAGACTTCCCAGTCCTTAACAGCAAAACCACATCCAAAAAAACCCCTGGTCCTAACAGAGAAGCCCTATCCGAAAACAGCAGAGATTTACACCAGTCCCCGGTGGATGACTGAAAGAACCATCTCTTAACTTTTCTGTAGAACAGCACTTCCGAGGGCTGCATCCTCAGCTCCAATGACAGTTTATTCCATGCTTTAGCTGATAGAAATCTAAAGGATCTGCCTCCCAAATGTGACTTTTGAATTTTTGGCACTACCATCTTAGTGGTGCCCCAGGACCTACGATTCTGGATAGGTCCGTAAGGGGTAAGTGAGGGCGCAGGTAACAAGGTCCTTTCTCATTGAGAATCCTATGGCAGAAACATAGAGCTTTAAAAGTAACTCTGGCCTACACTGGTAGCCAATGCAGCTCCCTCAGGGCCGCTCCCACCGGGGAACACCTCAGGATGTTCAATATCATCCGGACAGCTGCATTTTGGACTTTCTGCAGCATATTCAGATTGCTTTTTATGATCCCTAAATAGAGGATGTTGCAGGAATCCAAAAAAGATGTGACCCGGCCTGCACAATGTTCTTTTTGGCATCTAGAGGTAGAAGAGCTAGGATATTTCGACCAATTCTCAAAAGCCAAAGCACGTGCCCACCAGAGCTGATATCTGTTCTGTAAAAGATAAGTTGTTGTCAAACCAGACTCTCAAATTTGTAATCTTCGGTTTGGGAATCGGGGTTGGTCCCCATGGGACCAGATGGAAGGCTGTTTACCAATTACCATAATATCAGTTTTACCTGCATTTCATTGAAAGCAGCTGAACCTCATCCAATTTGCCAAATAACTTAGACAGGCTTTAAATTTAGGCGCCCCCTCTATATCCTTTTTCTCCAATGTGATATCAGCGGAGTGTCATCGGCATATGACGCCAGCTTCACCCCATGTTTCAATACAATATCTGCAGGTGGGCTCATATACATATTAAATAATGTTGGACCGAGGGCAGAACCCTGTGGCACCCCTTGGGATAGAAGGCATATCTCAGACTTAAAGGGGTATTGTACAACCTGGAAGGATCTATTCTGTAGGAAGTGTTTGATCCATTCCCAAATGCTGCCTTTAATACCGGCCTCCCACAGATGCTCCAAAAGAAGGCCATGGGAGACTGTATCAAACACCGCATTTAAATCCAACAAGATCAATGCTGCCATCCTTCTTTCATCAGCTGCTATTTTTAGCACGTCAGAAGCAGTAAGGAAGATTTGGTGCTGTATAAAGCCCTAAATCCAGATTAAGTTTTATGAAGTACCTGGTATTCGTCCATGAACTTAAGTACTGAACTGTACTGAAGTAGTGTGGCTCACTGGTTAGAGGCGGCAGACCCGAGAGCAGAGGACGGCCCGGGACCAGGGTTCGATTCCCGGCGCGGCAGGTTTCTGGACCAGGGTCAGCGGACTCGATAATTCTCTCGCCTCGGTGCCCACTCTGATCAGCGATCACACTCGGCAACTCTGGGCATTAGCTTGCCTCATCTTCACTAACGGCCCCACCAGACCGCCGGGGATGCCTGGTCTCACCCTGGAGATACCCATTAAGGGACCATCTCTCAGGGAAGCCAGGAAGGGTTTCGCAGCGGTCGAAGCGCCTTGGGACCCTACGGGTAAGTAGTGCGCTATATAAATGCCAATACATTTACATTTACATGAACTTAGTCAATTGGGTTTTTAAAAATATCTCAGCAATTTTCACAAAGAATGGGAGCAATGATACTGGTCTCAGATTTTCTGGAAGCGCAGGATCTAAGGATGTTTTTTTAAATAACGACATCACGATTGCGTGTTTCCAGGTTTGTGAAACCTGACCTTAGCTGAAGGATAGATTCAGCAAGTTTATGAGCACCAGTTCAATAGCTTCCTTCCCTCGCAATAGCATATTTGGAGGGATAATATCAATGAGAGATCCCGATTTGACTACTGACATAAATTGAAGTAAGTCTTTTTCAACAGGTGGATGAAAAATAAAGCTTCCCTCATAAAATGTTTCACTTTTAGGTAGAGCAAAGATATAGTTCCTTCTGGTTTCAGGGAAGGTAGCACATATCTTCTCTACTTTTTCCAAGAAAATGCTAGTTAATTTATTACAGTAGTCCATGGATGCTGGCAATATTGCTGTAGCATGCTCTAAGGAAGTAAATTGTTTAACAAAGATGTTTTAGGGGTGTTTTCAGCAGATTCAATTGTATCAGTGTAGAAGTCCCTACGTGTTCTCCCAATTTGTTTGTGATAATGTTTAAGCTCTTCTAGATATTTCAACCTGTTCATAGTCTGATAATTCACCCCCCAAAGGCGTAACGACATTTACATTCTTTTTTAAGCAATGCTAATTCCTCTGAGAACCATTCTGCTGAAGGTTTTAAGCAGACACTCTTTCAGGGTTTCAGAGGTGTTAAGGAGTCCACTGCCTTCTTAATCCAAGAGGAGACTTGTTTGTCCGCTATCTAGGTGGGGGCCACTAATTACGGCATGCTCAAAGACTGTTTAGCCCTAAAGGAATCAGGGATACGTCGGGACCATTTACGAGTCAATACGGACTCTGACCTCTGTCTCAATTTACTAGAGACCTTCCTAGGATTCTCGATCTTAAATGGAAGAATTGAATGGTCAGACCACACCATAGGCACAGGTGGCAAAGCTTTCAACTGAGCACTATTAGGAAAGATATTATCTAATATATGGCCCCTGATATGCGTAGAAATGTGGACTAACTGTTCTAGACCAAAGGCTTGTAGTCCCATTGTCAACTCACAAATTTCTTGATTTTCCTTATTATCAAAATGTAAATTCAGGTCCCCTTGAATTACAAAACTTGGGTAGCGGATGGCATAAGGGGGCACTATTTCAGCCAACTCATTAATAAATGTTCTTGACGGGTCTGGGGTCTATAAATAAGGAGACCCGCAACTGACCAATCGCTGTTTAGAGACATAGTAAAGAGCGCTGCTTCGGAACCTAGCATTGACAGTTTAGTCATTGTTACCTGGTATTCTTTTTCAAAAATCAGCGCTAAACCCACACCCCTCTGCTTGTGTCTATCTACTCTCTAACTAGCATATCCTTCTGGTAGTGCTTCTAAAATGTCCGGTGCTGATTGTCCATGCAGTCAAGTTTCAACTAAAAACATCCCAACTGGCTTTTCATTCATTAATAACTCACAAATTTCATGGCTGTGTTTACTTAAAGACCTGCAATTTAATGACAGGCAAAGTAAGGAGTCATTGACAGGCTTCAAGGCCCCCTCACTCTTCCCTCCCTATGTAGCTACAGTAAATGAATAATTGCATTTCCCACATCTATTCATTCCTGAACCTACTATGATGGAGTGTAAACATTCTTTGTCGGCTGTCTTCCTCAAAGCCAAGATCCCCGCCGATGAATAGCACACTATTCCCCTTGATGAACAATCAAGGGTCCTGGCTACTAGCGCCGTCCATGTACGGACGGGCGCAGACGGACTTGCCCTTGGAGTGCCCGCTGCACACCCGCCTTTGCATGTCTTTAGATAATGTGGAGGCTGAGATAACTGGACCGCCCTTACGGCACTGCACACACTACAAGGGCCTGAAATGACGTTGCAACACCCTCCGCTCAAACGGCACAAGCCACGGCGGAATGGGCCGGAGAAACTTCAGGCTGACTAGAATCACCGGTAAATGCAGTGCTTCACATATCTAAATAGTAAGTGATCCAACATAAGTAAAAATGTTTAAAACGATTACATAAGCTTCCAAGAGACCCCCTTCAGCTAAACTACTTAGCTGAACAAAGCAAATGTCAGCATATAAATTCCCTTAAAAACAAAGAAGTAATATCCTTAAGTTAAAAAAAACCAACATGCGACAGCAATAGACCGCTCTTACTCTTCATTTGCACATACTTGTATTCTTTTCTTACGCCCACTATTTAATCTCTATTACCATCCTTAACATCTATAGGTTGTTTTGTCTTTTTCTTCCTACAAAAAGTATTATACCATAGGCCTTCTCTCTCTGTACACTTCTCAGACAACACTATCTGGGAGAATTGGTCTTTGAGGGAGTCAACCATGGGATGATGTATGGTTGATATGGGGATCAAATTAACAGGCGTATTAGAGTAAGGTTCTAATATGTCTGCTGCATTTGTATATATAGTAGCATATCTGCAAGGCAATCAATATTAATGGCCATCTCATGTTCCTTCTATTATTGGAGTGGAATGCTTGGGCAGATACAGAGGCACACACTCAATCATCTAGAAAAGGCATGTTTAGTAAGGTGAGAAAGGGAGTATTATGGTCCATATGACTCCTCATATCACCCATATTCGCCCAAAGACATAAGTCTAGCAATAAGTAATCATTGTTACTTGTAGAGTTGGCCCTTTAAAAGTATACTTTGTATTACGATCAGAAGAAGAGCGGCTATTACATGCCCGCAACTCATATGCAAGAGAAGGAGAAGCTAAGTGTGATGATACCAAGGATATCTTCTTTAAAAAGGGTATTCAAAACATTGATGGATGGAATGCTCGAATTAATCTCAGACACTGGCAATTAATTGGGCCGCATCCCAGTCCATCTTTATTTTGCACACCATACCACCTCAGTTTGGACCCACCTATTTGGACATGAGTCTTGACCCTGCTCAACTAGGAACAGCCCAGACCGAGCTACCAAACTGGAATAGCATTGTGAGCAAAAAAACAATGGATTTAGGCCCAGATCTCTGTACTGAGCATGAATGTTTGACATTGTTCAGCATTCTATCTGTCAATTGTTCATTTTGCATTTGTCACCCCAAGTGGGACGGTTATGCTGAGAATGGAGTTAAGCTAGCCTAGCTGATGAGGGTGCGATGCCCCAAAACCAATCCCAGGATGCTTGTTTCTTGTCTAGGAGGACCTGGCCTGGCAGTTCAGGCTGGACTGTTTCCACAAGGAGCATGGTCAAGACTGTTTGCATATGGCTTGGTCCAAACTGGAATGATATGGTGAGTAAAACAAACAATGTATTTAGGCCCAAATGTCTGTACTGGGTATAAATGTTTGCCTTTGTTCAGCATTCCATTCATAAATTGGTCTTTTTGTATTCTTTAAAAAGGGGGCACATAACCTTGGTAAGTCCAATTCCATACTATCTTTTTTCATTATGCCATAGAGTATCTTTTGGGGTTCTAAGGTTATATTTAAATCACCCATGAATAACAAGGGATAGCTGGCAGTGATCAGATTCAAATAATCATCTAACATTTGGATGATTTTGGACTCATTATTCTCCTTAGAACTTTTATTTGGGATATGAAGGACCTTCAAGATAGGCATACTATCAGAGGAAATAAGAAGCCCTAAAATATCAGGGGATCTTATATCAAGTAATTTAATTTAATCTTTATGTCTAAAGGCACTTTAATCCAAATGGTAAACCATGTGACAGATGACCTGATGGGGATGGTACTGCTTCCACACTGAAATACCCCAATCTGTCTAGTGGTGAAACTGCTAATGTTTCCTGAAAGAGGCGTATGTGAAATGGATCAATAAAGTTGCCCCAACACGGATCCACAAACTAAGGGCCTTATATGATAACAGGTGGTTGGACTGCTGCCCGCTATCACGTTGGTCAGGAGACCGACTGACAAACAGACTGCAGTACGACCACTCAATTATAATGCGCCCATCGAGCTGGCGGTCGGAAAAGTGCTCTTATACATGGTGGCTTGGGCTCTGACCCCGGAAAAATGTGCAGCATAAGCCGCAGTGTAAAAGAGCACTTTGCAGTGGTCCACGGGGGCTGGGCCCCTGTTTGGAATTCCCAAAGTCCATTTCCAACAGCATTTTCACGGCAGTGGGACCACATGAAAAAGCTGTAGGAAAGGAACATCGAAATCCCAACGGCGGTGCCTGTCTCGGCACCACCGTCATTAGGTATTATGATTCCAACCGCCATCCCATCGGGATCAGTAGATCCTGTCAGAGGGTGCAGTCTGTCCCCCATTCGCCAAGGGTCTGACCGCCGGCATCATAATGCGACTGTCAGACAGAATGGCTGATGGTTGGGTGGACCGCCACCGATGTCTGTCCGTGTCGGTCCGTACAACATCTTAATTAAGCCCCAAAATCTCAATCCCGGCACATTCCAAGATAATCATTTAATTGCCTTCAGATTCAATGTTGGCGCATTTACATTAGCGGACTTGAATTCTGTGCAACCCTATGCCCTTTGTCTAACATCCTAGGTCCACTGAGATTAACCTCCACACTTCCAGACTCCATGCCCACCCTTCCAACAGGAAGAGGCTCATCTACAAAGGAGTTGGGGGATAAGGGACCATTAGTCCGTAGCTGGGAAATGTTAAATCAATCTGTTTCTCGCAGATTTGAACTTTAAAGGCTAAAAATACATCACAACACTAATGGGCATATTTATAAGTCCCTAGCGCTACTGGATCATCTTTTTTTTTTACGGTCCAGTGGCGCTGTGTGCTGGCCCTTATTTACAAGGCTGCGCAAAGCCACTTTACATGGCTTTACACTGCCTTGAAAATATGGCCCTCTTTCGCGCAATATTCTGCGTTAAACCGGCATGTCATGAGTGTTGCTGTGGGAGTTCCCACGCAACACCCAAGGCTTTTTGAAACTGCCCCAGATATATAAGGATTGAGAAATCTGAGGCAGCGCCAAAAACTAATGCCTTTCAAGGGGAGGCATTAAAGTGAGGAAACAAGGAGAAATACTTTTACTTCTCCTTGTTCTTTGCCATTAATGATTGTTTTTGTGCAGGAAGGTGCCCCTTCCTTCACAAACATAAACATCCCTGCAGCATAGGAACCCTTGCACCATGGTGCCCCTAATGAATCTCAGTGTGTACCCTCTGATGTATTTAGTAAAACAACATTCAATTGATAAAGTTGAGTTCAGTGCAGTTAAGCACTGCCTACCTGATCATCAGACCAGTAATGCCGTTGTATGCGTCCTTCTTTGCTGTGGCAAAATCACCTGATGGCTCAAAGGAAGCTGGTGGTGTCTTTTGTCAAAGGCTTATCAACGGGAGCCTTCTTGTCTGGGCCTTGCAGGAAACTATGTCCAATCAGCAGCTGCGCAGAATACACCGAGACTGGAAGGCCCCTGAAGAGTCCTGAGACCGCAGTTCTTTACCCCCTGCAGAGACCATCAGTTCCCAGCGAGTCACTGGCACCATCTGTAAAAGCACAAAAGTTTGTGAATAGGGATAAGAAGGGCACATACAAGGTTTCAAAAGGAAATGGCTTTATTGCCAATAAGCTGCAGCTGAGACAATTTGCAGGACTGCAAAGTGATCTGGTTTTACAGTGAGGAAATCAGTCTTTATATATGTTTTCACAGACCCCTGACACATTATTCATTAACTACTACATTGTGGCGTGACCATCTCAGCCACGTGTACATTACAACATCATGGTGCATTTCAGAAATATGTCTAGGTTCACACTTTACATTATTCCGGACGGATCTGACCACTGGTAATCTTTACACCACTACCTCCTGACCCACAGCCTTGGTCGGTTATCTTTGAAATGTCAATGTGCACTGTTTGATCTTATCAGCAGAGGCCCGTGTTTTCTGCTTTCCCCATACAAATGACGCACTTGCTATCTGTGCTGAGCAAACACTTTACCCTTTCGCTTAACCGGGCAAGGGCAGAGCAAACTTGGCAAGTCCTAGGTCAGCGAACCCTTTCTAGGAATTGGCTCGCTGAACTGGCTCTATACACAGGTGAAAGCTAGTGAATCATTAAACAAGTTGGAGTTACAGCATAATGGACACGTACATGTTCACTTGCCATTCTTTCTGGTTTCAGCTGAATTTCAGACAACTTAATTTTAACCATTTGTGCAGCATGGAGCTACCTTCCATTATGAGTGGCTTATATCATTTACAGGCAGATGTCAGACATAAATTAATATAAACTACGGTTCATTTTAATGTATTCATTCAAGAGGGCCTACTAATTTTTCATCTTTTACAAAACCCTCCCTAATCCCTCCTACCCCAATTTCTTTTGACAATGTGATCATATGGGTAATTCTTGGGGAAACATGCTCACCAGTTAAAAGATTTGATCTCAATACAGCAAATTACCTTATTCTTCAAATAATTCACCTCTTCTTTTTTTTACCTAGTAGGACGTTTTGGGATATTTATCATATACAATGTATCACTGCTTTTTGCAGGTAAGCAACAGTTATGTACTAATGCACTCAATGGAGTAGTATTATCAGGGTTCACGAGTTGTTTATCGTTTCTTGGGGCATTAGCTAGGGTATCCTTTCCAATGCTTTTACTACTTAATCAGTGAAATAACTGCATCATGGGCAAATATTCCTTGTTTGGCCAGCTCAGGTCTTTGAACACATCAGTAACACCGAAAACCCCATCATTACCTACCCCTACAGCGATTGATCCTGGTGGTGGCTAGACCTATGGGTACAGGTGAAAGTTTTAACTTCTTGGCAAGATCTAGAACGGCATGGGAACCAGCCCCACCCTTCTTACCTGATGTGATATGAGTTTGTAAACTGTCCACCTTAGCGGCATGATCCGCACCAAAGTTATCAATTGCATAATGTCCACCTGAGAGCATTTAAAGTGTTTAAAACCTCCTTTTTGCAATTAGCAGTGTTGTTGATGCATTCTGAATTTTTTCCAGAGGGCACTGTTTCCCTGCAGTTTTTGTCATCATGAGGTCTACTACTGGGTAGACTACTGGCAAAAGACTCAGGTATCCAAGTGGTTCGAATCTAATTGTAACAATCCACCATGGGGACACTTTCTGTATAGACAGGTGCTGGCACTTCCAAAGGTGGGCCTAAGGTCTTGCCAGCAGGTTGGTCATTGCCCTGGAAACGTTCTATAGAGTTAGAAACTTGTTTAATGACAGCTTCCTTGGGCTGCCTAATGGACTCCATAAGTAGCCTTGAGACCCTCCGGGTGAGTAGCGCGCTTTATACATTTCTTGATTGATTGATTGATAGGACATACGTTTGCTTGTGGCCAGCATGCTTGGGATTCTCAAAGAAAGCCAGAACCCTATGGTTTGAGAAACTATTGCCTGTTGCAGAATTTAAGATAGATTCCACCTCTTCTATCAGATCATCAAAGGCTTTCATTGTACTGTTGGCCATATCATAGCCCACTGTTTATTTTGGCTTACCCGCCCCACAAGGGCTGTCCGCCACTTTCCTTTTGCCCATTGAGCACTTGAATTGTTAATTTAATAGACTGTTAGTTTATTCAACCCAACCAATTGTTCACAACAACAGGGAATAATATGAATTCGAGTAGCCTCAGTTCCTTTAGTATGAATGAAACAGCCAGCTTCAGGAGGCCATATCACACTCTATGCCAGGATTAAATAATGTTGGCATTATCAAGTACCTAAAATGCTTGTCAAAACATTGGATCAAGGGAGGTGTCCAAGCCCAGCCTCCTCCGGATGAAGATGAGCAAAGACAGACCAGTCCTTGGCCTGGGCTTCACCTGGGTGTGCTCAATGCAGCGAGGCGGCTGATGCGCTTAATAGCACATGGTGGGTGTGGGTCCTCCTCTTTGCCCCACCTGCAGCAAACAAGGTCAGGAATGCTGGGATTTGGAGTCCCCAGCAACGTGATTTCTCTCCCTATATATCACCCTCTTTACAAACAGCCTGCACAAACCTAGTCTGAATCAGAAAAGAAGACTAGGTTTCTCAGAGACAGACATTATAGAATACAAGGGGGGTACTTATAATTCTGAAAATATTCTGAAACTCCGTGTCTGAAAGGCTTTCTATCTTTACTCTCATCAAACATTTTCTATCATTAATCTCATGGTGCAGGATGGCCACTCAGGCCCTGCTCCACAGACACCAAGCTACCATTCAGCTTTTCCAATACACTGTCCCTCGAGGTCACTTTCATTTGCACTGGACTGGAATGAAATTCCCTTACAACAGGTATGAGAAGGGACTCCCCCTTAAAGAGCTCACTCCCTGTTGCAGCCTCATTACCACAGAGGAGTATCTCATACAATTTGGGAAGTAAACATGATTCTTCTCCTTGAGTAGTACAGTGGGGCATTTCACGCACACCTCCCAGTTGGAACCAAGAACCTGCTTTGGGCTGGCACTGGTGCTGACCAATAGGTATGCAATGGGGCTTTCTCTCTCCCAGCAATGCATGTTTTACAGTTCTGGTCAAAATAGCTGTTTTGTGCCACCACATGTTGTACACGAGTCCAGTATCATCTATCCGAGGGCTCTTGCAGAGCTGTCCACCTCTGTCAGGCCAGACTCAAACTGCTCTGACCTTCACATGCTGCCCGTGGCACAAGACAATCACCATGTCTTGCAGAATTACTGGTTTTGTAGGACAAGCTCCAGAGCAACAGTGGGGTGATGCTAGCTTCCTAAAGGGTGTTGGCAGTCCCATGTGGGAGCTTCCATCAGAGTTGAGGTGTTAAGAAGAAAAAGAAAAATAACTTGTGAAAAACAAGTGGCTAGATATCCTATAGAATATATGGGAGGAGCATTACATTTGATAATCTTCTTGCATGGCAATCCAAGCAAAATTATCCAGGTGAAAGATCCTGAGACAAGACTAGCAGTCACCGAGCCAGAAGAGGCAACCATTCTTTCTGTTAGTTTTTATCATTGTCTGCATAAAATGTATTATTTCCCAACAAAGAACAGCTACAAGAATGTTTAGTAGCATACCTCTTCCTGGTGTATGAATGGCCCAAATTGCAATACATCATAAAACACTGGAAACCATTCTCTTCTGAGAAGTATGCTCTTAGTTTTGATGTTTCTTCTCCTGTCTTTGTCCTTCTTTTTGTTTGTGGCGGTTGTTCGTATTCCCTCAGCACCATGATGCCTCTGGTGACTAAATGCTTTAGAAATAAATAAATACATAAATAAATATATAAATAATTTAGCACATTGTCAAACTGGATACAGTTAGGCAAAGTAGAAAGGGCCGTTAAGAAGCTACTGGCTGGCAAAACCCAAGGGCCAAATGATGGTGAGAATGAACTACACATATCTTGACCCAAACTTGATCAGGTTATTCAACATCATGGTTTATGAATGTCCATTATCTTTCTATGAAAGTCTGTGGACAATGCAAATCCTATTGCCTCATTTTGCTCCTAATTGCTGATTATATGTCATATATGAACAATTCCTGCAAACTATTTTATTGTGGCTGTCAGGTGTGTGGTGAGAGGTGATCAAACCAGGTTTACTCTACAGCATATTTTTCTTTTCGCTCAAATTCTTTTTCTGGTTGTGGCCCTTTTGTATATGAAGTATGCAAAGAATAAGGGGCTGAGTGCTTCACTTGATAGTGAAAACCCTTTTAATCTGACTGATGAACTTGGAGTTTTTGTAGTCAACTCTCAGATAGATTGGTGCACCCAGCTACCTCACCAGATCAATAGCACACGTCTATCCCAGGGTTAGGTAAGATCAGGGAATGATAGATTTCTGGGCGAAATCATATTCATGACACTGGGTCCTAATTTACTCCCTCATTTTAATTGAAGCAAATTATCCATCTGGTATTGAGTACAGAGCTGTCATCCTGGTAAACTTGTAATCATAATACATTGATGATGGTGCCTTATACCTGGCTTCCATTTCACCTAACATTCAGTAAATTTGTTACTTGATTTCCAAATGTACTACACTGTCCAGTGATAAAATCAATTGGCAACAAAACAAGGCTCTGTTGGTGATCAGAGATGGCCTGATCATTCTTCCTAGTGATACTATTGTTTTCTTAAACAATGCCCCCCAAGCGATGTATTTAATATGAATTACTAACATAATTTATGAGCTTTATGGTTTGACTTTATACCTCCTTCCCCTGTTTTGGATGATGTAAAGAAACAATTTAAGGCCAGTAACTGTCTTCTGTTTATATTAGTTTAGAAGATAAATGTTATTAGGATGACTATTGCACCCCATTATTTGTTTTTCTCTCTAGGAGTCCTATTTCTTTGCTAAAATTTTCCTTAATGTATTGAATTCTGGTGCATTTAGGTTTGGCCCTGTCACCAGGTAGGTCGCCCCCCTAGACACGGCGTGGTCCTCCCCGTGCTGTGTGCTGAGACCACCATTGGCTCTGCTTTTCGTTTCCTTGTGGCCGTATTCCGCTGTTTTTCCCCTCGTTCCCCTTGCCTTCTGTTTTCTGGTATTTTAGGTCTGTATTGTTTCATTTCCAGGTGCCTGCATTTCCACCGTTTTCTCCCCTCTTCCCCTTGCCTTCTGTATTCTTATTTTGTTTCCCCTCACTCCCCCTGTGCCTGCTGTGCCCTCCCCGCCTCGCCCTCTGCTCCCGCCGCTGCTCCCTGCGGCCCCGCCCCCCGCCGTTCCCATTCGCCACCCCGCTGCCGCCTCCCAGCGGCTCCTCCCTCCCTCAGCCCCTCATATGGAGGCCGCACGGAGGTAAAGGGAGCGACCCTTGACCCTGTCACCAGGTAGGTCGCCCCCTAGCCACCGCGTGGTCCTACCCGTGCTGTGTGCTGCGACCATCGTTGGCTCTGCTTTTCATTTCCTTGTGCCTGTATACCGCCGTTTTTCCCCTCATTCCCCTTGCCTTCTGTTTTTTTGGTATTTTAGGTCTGTATTGTTTCGTTTCCTTGTGCCTGCATTTCCACTGTTTTCTCCCCGCGTTCTGTATTCTTATTTTGTTTCCCCTCGCTCCCCCTTTGCCTGCTGTGCCCTCCCCGCCCTCTGCTCCCGCCGCTGCTCCCTGCGGCCCCGCCCCCCCGCCGTTCCCACCCCGCTCCTGCCTCCCAGCTGCTCCTCCCTCCCTCAGCCCCTCATATGGAGGGCGAACGGCGAATGTGCAGCGGGCGCGCCGAATGTGCGCCGAAGGCGCGCCAAAGGCAAGCCCGTTTGCGCCCGTCCGCGCCGGGCCCGAGCCCAGCGCCAGAACCCCTGGCCCCCGATGACGCCAGCCACCACGACGGACTTGCGCCGCCGCAACCCTCCACGCACTCAAACCTGAGCGGAACCCTGCCTGCTACCGAGCCACCCCTAAACGCACCCACGGACCCTTTACCTGCCAAGCCTGCAAGTTTGTCTGCCTCCGGACCTGCACCGCATCCAAAAGGCCAGACACCAGCAACAACCACCTCAAGTGCATCCTGCTCAACACCCGCTCTGTCCACAAACACTCCGTTGGACTCTGGAACCTCCTCGACACAACATCACCAGACGTCGCCTTCCTCACAGAAACCTGGATGAACACCTCCTCAGCGCCCAACATCGCCATAGCCATCCAGAACGGATACAAAATCACCCGGAGGGACCGCGTCAACCAGACGGGAGGAGGCATCGCCATCATCCACAGGAACACCATCCGCATCACAACCAACTCCGACGACACCTTTACCGCCGCTGAGCACCTTCACTTCCAGATACACACCGACCCCAAGACCACCCTCAGAGGCACCCTCATCTACAGACCCCCAGGACCACGCACACAATTCAGCGAAGACATCGCAGACTTCATCAGCCTGCACGCCCTCCCCTCCGCTGACTACATCCTCCTAGGGGACCTCAACTTCCACTAGGAGAACAACAAGGACTGCAACACCACCGCCCTGATGGATAACCGCGCCAACCTCGGACTCAAGCAACTGGTGGACACCCCCATCCACTACTCCGGCCACACGCTTGACCGGGTCTTCTCCTCCAGCAAGCACATCTCCTTCAGCCACTCCACTGAACTTCATTGGACGGATCACAGCTGCGTCCACTTCAGCTTCAAAAGAACCACGACTCACCACCACCCGCAACAGGTTCCTCGCAGAAGCTGGAGCAAGATCACCGCCGACCAGCTCACCACCTCTCTCAGCCAGAACCCTCCCGCCAGCGCAACGGACCCCAACGAAGCAGCCCGCACCTTCACACAGTGGCTCACCAACTGCGCCGACAACCTCACACAACTGAAGAACCCTCCCAGCAGACCCGGCAGCAAGAAAGCCTCCTGGTTCACCGACGAACTCAAAACATCCAAGAAAAACTGCTGCACCCTTGAAAAATCCTGGCGCCACGACCAGACCACAGAAAACATGACTGCCCTCAAGAACACCACGCGCAAACACCACCAGCTGATCCGCACCACCAAAAGGACAATATTCAAAGAACGACTAAACAACAACCCCCACAACAGCAAGGAACTCTTCAGCATCGTCAAAGAGTTCTCCAACCCCAACGCCGGAATCAACGACATCACACCCTCGCAAGACCTCTGCGACTCACTCGCCACCTTCTTCCACCGCAAGATCGCCGACATATACAACAGCTTCTGCGCACAGACCCCGAACCCAACCACCGAACCAACGCCCCCCACCACTACCCTCTACAACTGGACCCCGGTCAGCACCGAAGATACCACCCGCACGATGAACACCATCCACTCCGGATCTCCAACCGACCCCTGCCCCCACCACGTCTTCAACAAGGCCAAATCCATCATCGCATCCCAACTCCGGGACATCATCAACCTCTCCATCACCGCCACCTTCCTGGAGAGCTGGAAACATGCAGAGCTCAGCGCCCTCCTGAAGAAACCAACAGCGGACCCCATCGACCTCAAGAACTTTCGCCCCATCTCGCTCCTCCCTTTTCCTGCCAAAGTCATCGAGAAGACCGTCAACAAACAGCTTGCCGCCTTCCTTGAGACAAACGGATCCCTCGACCCCAAACAGTCCAGCTTCCAAGCCAACCACAGCACCGAGAACGCCCTCATTGCAGCCACCGACGACATCAGGTCCCTGCTCGACAACGGGGAAACAGCGGCCCTCATCCTCCTGGACTTCTCTGCAGCGTTCAACACTGTCTGCCACCGCACCCTAGTACAGCGCCTCAGCAACATCGGAATCCAAGAGAAGGCACTGGAGTGGATCATCTCGTTCCTCGCCGGAACAACCCAGAGAGTCCGCCTCCCCCTGTTCAGATCCAAGGCCACCGAAGTCATCTGCCGAGTACCACAAGGATCCTCACTCAGCCCCACCCTCTTCAACATCTACATGAGCCCCCTCACAGCCATCGCACGCCAACACAACCTTAACATCATCTCCTACGCCGACGACACCCAACTGATCCTCTCCCTTACCAACGACCCCGCCACCGCCAGAACCAGCCTACACGAAGGAATGAAAGATGTTGCAGAGTGGATGAAGAACAGCCGCATGAAACTGAACTCAGACAAGATGGAAGTCCTCATCCTGGGATCATCACCTTCCGCCTGGGACGACTCCTGGTGGCCCCCTGCCCTGGGCACCTCCCCCAAGCCAACGGACCATGCACAAAACCTGGGCTTCATCCTGGACTCCGCCCTCTTGATGACCAGACAAGTCAACGCCGTATTGTCATTGTGCTTCAACACCCTGCGCATGCTCCGTAAGACCTTTCAATGGATCCCCACCGAAACCAGGAAGACAGTCACCCAGGCACTCATCACTAGCCGACTGGACTACGGGAACACCCTCTACGCGGGAACCACCGCCAAACTACAGAAAAGACTCCAGCGCATACAGAACGCCTCCGCACGACTCATCCTGGACATCCCACGCCGCTGCCACATCTCTGCCCACCTGAGAGACCTGCACTGGCTCCCCATCAACAAGAGGATCACGTTCAGACTCCTCACCCACGCACACAAGGCTCTCCACGAATTGGGACTGAAGTACCTCAACAGCCGCCTCACTTTCTACACACCCACCCGCCAGCTACGATCGGCCAGCCGCGCCCTCGCCACCGTGCCACGCATTCGCAGAGCCACCGCTGGGGGAAGATCCTTCTCCTACCTGGCGGCCAAGACATGGAACTCCCTCCCCACCCACCTACCAGGACCACCTCTCCTTCAGGAAACAACTCAAGACCTGGCTTTTCTAGCAGTAACGGTCCCCTCCCCCCCCAGCGACTTGAGACCCCTCCGGGTGAGTAGCGCGCTATACAAATTTTGCTGATTTGATTTGATTTGTGTGGGTTGGAAAGAGAAGTTGGGCGAGCCATAAAAAGCTAAGATGTGCTCATAAACAAGATGGGTGGGTGCTACCCTACTTGAGAAGCTTGCATTGTGGCTACCTGTGAGTTCTTGAAGCAGCCAATAGAATCTGTATTCTTCAAGTGAAGGCCGGCTACTATGGTCTGATAGAATTGTTGTTAAATTGTAGAAACATTCCTTTAAAAAAAAAAAGAATACTGATTCTATGTGACTGTTAACCTGTTGATAATTTCTGGCTGAATGGCCCACCGGCTCACTTCCTAATATGGCATGAAATAACACCATTATAGGCTAATGGCATGCTTCTAACTGAGCTGTCCGACAGGAGTTCACTATGGTAAAGTGAGGCTATACCAAACTAATTCTTTTTACGTCCTTTTCTACCTGGTGTTGCTGGTGCGCTGACTAAAAAACGCCTGAGGACTTCGTCAGCACCTTCTTTGGCTCCCTGGACCCGTGGACCTGTGTTAATGTTAATGTTAATGTTATCGGATTTCTAGAGCGCATAGCTGCCCGTAAGCGTCCCAGCGTTGAACAAGTACTGATGGAAAGAGAGGGAGAGAAGCTCATGGGAACAGCTATGTTTTCAAGGATTTTCGAAATGCCAGAAGATTAGGTTGGGCACGGAGGTCAGGAGAGAGGGAATTCCACATCTTGGACGCATTGTAGGAAAAGCGCCGGCCTCCTGATCGTGCTCGAAAGATCTTGGGTAGTTTAGTAAGGTTGACATTGGATGATCGAAGGGGTCTGGAGGTGGTATAGGGAGTGACCAGATTTCTGAGTATGGAGGGGGCTTTCCCATTCAGAATTTTGTGTGTGAGGCAGAGTGACTTGAACTGCACTCTTTCCGTGATGGGTAGCCAGTGCAGAGCTCGCAAGGCTGGTTTGGCTGAGCAGCGGTTCCTGGTGTTGAACTACTTGAAGTTTGGTAGTGACTTTTAGAGGTGCACCCAGGTAGAGTGCATTGCCGTAGTCCAACCTTGACAAGATGAGACCCTGTATCAAAAGTTTCCTTGATTGGAAGGGGAGTAGAGGTAGGATTTTTTGGGTGGATCGCAGGAGACCAAAGCAGACTCCAGCAGTTTTTCTTGCTTGGGTTTGCATGGTGAGGTTTTTGTCCAGCCATAGACCGAGGCTTTTAATCTCGGGCTTAGGGGTTGGAGGTTTACCCATGCAAGGGGGCCAAAGGGAGTCTGTGAGGAGGTGAGCTTGATTCCCCATCACCATGATCTCCGTCTTGTTGCCATTGAGCTTTAGGTGGGATCTGTCCATCCATATGACGATGTCAGTCAGGCAGGAATAGAGGTCTATATTGGGATTTTTTTGCTGGGTGAGGGAAACCACCAGCTACGTATCGTCTGCGTATGTTAGGAGTTTTATCCCGTGTGGGGTGACTATCTGTTCCAGGGGGGACATATATACGTTGAAGAGTGTAGGGCTCAGAGAAGAGCCCTGGGGCACTCCACAACGCACAGGGGTCTCTTTGGATGAATAGCTGTCCTCTATGACCTGGAATGATCGGTCTTGCAGAAATGATTTCAGCCAGGATAAGGCGAGGCCTGAAATCCCAAGATCGCTAAGTCGCTGGGCCAGGATCTGATGGTTGACCGTGTCGAAGGCCGCACTTAGGTCCAGGAGGATCACTGCCACTGATCCTCCTGTGCCCAAGATCTTCCTGGCCTCCTCGACCACCGTCAGCATCGTGGTTTCAGTGCCCTGACCCGGTCGGAAACCTGTTTGTGAGGATTTGAGTAGTTTGTTGGTCTCGAGATAGTTAGATAGCTGAGAGTTTATGAATTTTTCTGTTATCTTGCTGGTGCATGGCATGAGGGAGATTGGCCTAAAGTTGGAAAGGTTAAGGGGGTCCAAATTTGTTTTTTTCAGTAGAGCCCTAACCTTCACCTTCTTCCAGCTAGGGGGAACCGTTCCCTTGGTCAAAGAGGCATTGATTACGTTTACCAGTGGTTCGAGAATAGTCGGTGTTACCAGTTTTAAAATTTTTACTGGGGCTGGGTCTGACGGTGAGCCACTTTTGAGTGACTGGAGAATCGGCGCCAGAGTGTCGGGGCTTATGAGGGTAAATGAGTCAAGTCTCGAGTTAGGCGCTTTGGTCTGTTCTGCCAATGCCGGAGGATGAGTCATATTGGAAAGGGGGGGAAGTTTTTGTAAGATATTTTGGATTTTTTGGTCAAAAAAAGCGGCCAGTTTGTCACATTGGTTATCTGAGGGCTCGACAGATCCTGACGGTTCTGGTGTTTTTAGAAGTTGTTTAACGATTTGGAAAGTCTCCCTTGATGAGCAGGATACCGAGCTAATTTTCTCTTGGAAAAAGGCGGTTTGTGCATTTTTCAAGGCTTTTTTGTACGCAAGAATCGACAGTCTGTAGTCTTTTTTGCGCTCCGGGTCGAAGTCTTTCCGCCATACTCTCTCAGCTTTTTTACAGAGTTTTTTTGGGTGGCGGGTCTCCTGTGTAAACCATGGGGCCGGGATTTTTTTACGGGAGGTGAGGTGGTTTTTTTTTGGGAGGACCGTGTTAAGGGAGTTTTCGATCCAAGAGGTGAACTTTTTGTCTGCTCTTATAGGGTCTAATTCGTGGATAGGTTTGCGGAGTTCTAAGGCTTGTTTCCATTTATCGATGTCTAGTTTGGCCCAGGGACGCGTGGGAGCGACAGAGGGCTTGTTGGGGGGAGAGATGTTAGGTACTTCCCATCTGAAAGGGATGAATAGGTGGTCCGACCATGGCAGAAGGATCGGGGCATTGGTTTTAAGATCATCAATGTTGCATATGATAGGGTCAAGTAGATGCCCGAGCCTGTGCGTAGGTTGGTTATTCTGGAGTTGAAGCTGAAGAGTTCGTCATTGTCCTTATCAAAACGAATGTTAAGGTCCTCTAGGATTATCATGTTAGACGACGTGCTCGAGAAAGCACTTGAAAATTCTAGTCGGGAGCTGCAAAATTGGCCCAAGGGCCCTGATGGGCGGTAAATGAGGACTCCTGAGAGGGAGTTGCAAGGGGACAATTGGATGTTGAAATGAACGTTTTCACAGTTCAGTAGAGGGCTGTCGTGAAAGCGACATGTGAATTGGTTGTTATAAATAATCGTGATACCTCCTCCCTTACCCTTCGCTCGGTCTAGATGTTGCAGTAGGAAGCCCTGAGGTAGGGCCTGGACAATGTCGAAGTCCGATTCTGGTCTGAGCCACGTTTCTGTGAGAAACAGGATCTCAAGTTTCTCCTCTTCTACTAGCATATGTATTTCTTGGGTGTGTTTGGGTAAGGATCGACAATTTAACAAACCCATTTTAATGATTGTCGGTGGGAGTTGGTTCTTCAGAGCTTGAGTGAATTTGAAAGGACAGTTAGGACTTTGAGTGCACTGGTTCTCACCTGTAAGGGTGTTGATACAGGAAGGCTGTAGGGGCTGGTTCAGTAGGAGCAGGGAGTCCCTGGAATATGACAGACTTGCATGGTTGGAAAGGTCCAGGGTTGCTGGCCCTGGGCTCGTCCTGGCGCGGACGGGCGCAGACGGGCTTGCCTTATGTGCGCCTTAGGTGCGCTGCCGGCGTGCCCGCTGCGCTCGTCCGCTGTGCTTCCTCCAGATGCACATATTTATTGGTGGAGAGGGAGCTCGGGGGGGGGGGCGTAGCCTCGAGGGGGCGTGGCCTAGGTGCACGCCGGCGATGGCGCCCGAGGATGTTTGTTGTGGCCCAAAATCTGCTCTCAGCGTTAGGATCCGCTGTGCAGCGTTTTAGCCAAAGGAGGGTTGTCAATTCAACAAGTGCTCAGAATAAAGTAAGTTTTACATGAAGAAGTAATCAATAGGTGACACTCGAAATTTTAAAAATTAGTTCTGCACCCGGCTTCCGCCTCAGGAGTACTGTTTTCCAAAAAGCGCTAGCAATCAGAGCCTTTTGTACTGGTGCGGGGGGCGTGGCCTCGAGGGGGCGTGGCCTAGGTGCACGCCCGCGATGGCGTCCGAGGATGTTTGTTGTGGCCCAAAATCTGCTCTCAGCGTTAGGATCCTCTGTGCAGCGTTTTAGCCAAAGGAGGGTTGTCAATTCAACAAGTGCTCAGAATAAAAGTAAGTTTTACATGAAGAAATAATCAATAGGTGACACTCAAAATTTTAAAAATTAGTTCTGCTCCCGGCTTCCGCCTCAGGAGTACTGTTTTCCAAAAAGCGCTAGCAATCAGAGCCTTTTGTACTGGTGCGGGGGGGCGTGGCCTCGAGGGGGCGTGGCCTAGGTGCACGCCGGCGATGGCGTCCGAGGATGTTTGTTGTGGCCCAAAATCTGCTCTCAGCGTTAGGATCCTCTGTGCAGCGTTTTAGCCAAAGGAGGGTTGTCAATTCAACAAGTGCTCAGAATAAAAGTAAGTTTTACATGAAGAAATAATCAATAGGTGACACTCAAAATTTTTAAAATTAGTTCTGCTCCCGGCTTCCGCCTCAGGAGTACTGTTTTCCAAAAAGCGCTAGCAATCAGAGCCTTTTGTACTGGTGCGGGGGCGTGGCCTCGAGGGGGCGTGGCCTAGGTGCACGCCGGCGATGGCGTCCGAGGATGTTTGTTGTGGCCCGAAATCTGCTCTCAGCGTTAGGATCCGCTGTGCAGCGTTTTTGCCAAAGGAGGGTTGTCAATTCAACAAGAGCTCAGAATAAAGTAAGTTTTACATGAACAAAATAATCAATAGGTGACACTCGAAATTTTAAAAATTAGTTCTGCTCCCGGCTTCCGCCTCAGAAGTACTGTTTTCCAAAAAGCGCTAGCAATCAGAGCCTTTTGTACTGGTGCGGGGGGGGGTGGCCTTGAGGGGGCGTGGCCTAGGTGCACGCCGGCGATGGCGTCCGAGGATGTTTGTTCTGGCCCAAAATCTTCTCTCAGCGTTAAGATCCGCTGTGCAACGTTTTTGCCAAAGGAGGGTTGTCAATTCAACAAGTGCTCAGAATAAAGTAAGTTTTACATGAACAAAATAATCAATAGGTGACACTCGAAATTTTAAAAATTAGTTCTGCTCCCGGCTTCCGCCTCAGGAGTACTGTTTACTGTGGGCTCTGTTTCCGCCCCCACTCATCGCCGCACCCGCTTCGCGGGTGCCGCTTCATTTTGCTTCATCTTGCTGGGAGGTGGCGTTTCTGGTGAGGCGGCTGGGCTAACTGTACTGCCACAGGTGGAGGAACATCGCGCTGCAGGGACTCACTCTCCCAGGAGCCCCTGCACGGCTGTGGTCACCTGGCCTGCGCACCCTGTGAGCCCCGACCCCGGACTGCCATACTCCCTATTTATTAGGCCCTGCTCCACGCTCAGCGGGATGCGGGACGCGAGCGGGACGCGTCGGGAGAAGCCCGGGACAAGGGCGGGCCCTCTGAGGCCCTCAGAGGTCGAGGAGGCCGGGCCCGGTGTATCCCCCTAACATTGCCACCCACGTCCTTTTCAAGGTACGTCATTACCGCACTCCACTTCCTATTTTGGACTATCTGTTGGACATCTACATACTTGGCCTATTATATGAGGGAAATCAGGTGGACTTGTGATTAACACTGCACGGCATTCTGCTTCCTGTATCTTCCCATTTCCCAGAGTCGCAGTTACTGTTGTTAATCCACTTAAGTGACTATAACCATATTATATATTGCATTGTATCTGAGCTTTATACTGCGCCGAGATTGGTACAGTGTTTGTTCCAATTGCTCACTTTCTGTTACTTTTTTTTTTTGCAATAGCCCCCCTTTAGGGAATACGTTTGCCATCATTGTCGTTTCGTGGGGAAAGTGGGAGGGTTTAAGCCCATTACAATAGCATCCGCTTTTACTGGGTTTGAGTTACACTCTCCTTGGGACAACACATACACTTCTAACCCAATACTATGTCTACTAGGGGCAGTAGAAGTAAAACAGCAGCCGGGGGGGGCTCCAGTGATAGGTCCAATAGATAATTTTATAATAAGGGCCAACGATGCGATAGATCAAGGCATCTTACTTCTGGAGCGTAGGGTTTCGCAAGATTTAGCCCTCGCTAAACGATCTTCCCTCAGATGCATTGCTTCGGCAAGAACACCAGTTAATGCTAGAAATGTCCATGCGGGATCCACAATTGATACCCGTGCTGATATTCATAGCATACCAAACGAGGTTAATTTATCAGCATCAAATCCCCTAATCGACTCAGATCCAGAATCTAGCATGGAACTGGAAAGGACTCCGGAACTGCTCATTAATCTTACACCAGAAGTAGCAGTGGAAGATAGCACAAGGCAGTTAAGAGGCAGACGTGAGGGTGCAATTTGGAAACAAACTAAACACACAACACAGCCTAGCATGCCTAAGGTTAGAAAACTTACCATGCAAAAGTGAAAGCCTAGGAAGGGCACTAACTTACACCCAAACATAGAGGGAACAAATGTACCCATAGAGATAGTAAGCGAAGAGTCTCAAGGGATTCCGTTGGCTACAGGGGACAAACTCGACATAAATGCTGCAAATGATCAACTGCTGGAAAGAATGGGCGACCTTCTCAGTATCTATCTGTCCCCAATAGAATCCAGACTTGTACGAATTGAAAAGCAGCTAGTTGAATTAAGTGCCTCCATTAAAAACACCTCTAGCGCTGGGGCGCAAACTAGTGTGGGATCTAAGACAAGTTCCTCTAAATCCACATGCCCCAAACCTAAGAATCCTTCAGCCCCAATCCTAACTACTAAGCCCAAACTTCCACAAATTCCCTGTAAAGGAACCGCCGCAAACCAACTGGCACCAAACATCATTGTCAATCAAAATGCTAACCCACATACGATCAAGGTAGCCACACAGTCAGGGAAGGGGCAAAATACTGCCCAGAGTAAGGGGATTCTATCTAATCTAACGGATAATTCTGTTTCAAATCCCCAAAGGGCTCAGCTAGTCCAAAATGTGGCATCTAATACAAGGCAGATACCGCCACGGATTAGCCTGCTGCCTGAATGCGGGGCGTATGTGTTGGTCCTGGTCAATGTTCCGAAACTTAGGAACAACCAGGATGAAACCCCTACATCCCTTAAGAACAAGACCTTACATTGGTTAATTGCTAATTGCAATTTCCCAATGGAAGGGGCAAGGGAGATTATTCATACCCAGAGAGTGGGATGGGTAGGCCCACTGAGGAAAAAGTTCGAGGGGGATTGCATAACTGTAAATTTTAAGAACCCCCAATGGGCCGAAAAAACTTTGGCCAGTAAACCCCCACCGTCTACATGGGAATTTAACACCACCCTTCTCCCACTGGGTTATTTTTATAGACATCTGATCTCCCCAAAGTTGAACATGGCGAATAACCCTGCTGCGCCCTCCCACGACCCACACTTTTTTACTAAATTTGTCTTCATTTCTTCACCAGAATCAACAATCTAATCACCTGAATGGCCCAGCCCAGTGGCACCACGCCCTAATTCAACCATATCCAACACACCATCTTTACCCTCCCACAATGCCCCAGTACGATCATAGAGATGACCATTGCTGGAATCTCATGTGGAACTATGCGATTTCTATAATATCCCCACTTACAACGGATTTAATGCATTATCTGGGCTAGATTATAATGATTGACTGAACTATGACCAGAGGGCAGGGGATAACATGTGAACAATAAATATAGGAGAAACATTAAAAGAAAAAAAAACTAGCAACAGGGAATGTATTCACGGTATCTACTCTTGGAACACACACCATACCTACTTCGGGTCCATACCCCCTAGTCGAAATCGATAAATCACCAATAGTCCCCATTAAATCTATCCCATTGGACAATTTACAGGCTCAAACGACCCTATTTCATTCCAAACCAACTGACTCCAAGCTATATCTCACATTTTGGAACATAGCAGGCTTATTTGCAAAACACACCAATAATAACTTGTTAAACCAATTAAACCTGAGCAATATAGTCTGCTTCCAGGAAACCTGGGCTAGTAAGCCGATACATATACCTGGATATAAGACATACTTCTCTGAAGCGAAGAGATCAACCTCCGGTAGAAGTAAGGGTGGTCTAATTACGTACATCGCAAATACTCGGGAATGTGAGGCTATCTCCCCCCTGAAGTTAGAAGAGAATTATCAACTAATAATATTGCAAAGAAGTAGACAAGTGGTCTACGTAATAGTAAACTTCTATAACAACCTGAACTCAAATGATTTAACTAACCTAATAAGCGAGATTTCCCTTTTTTTGCTAGACCTCCGGACAAAGTACATAAAGAAATCACTCACATTAATTTGGGGTGGAGACTTCAATCTGCACTTATGCAGAAATAACAACACTAATAACTGTGGGATCAACGACGATGATGAAAATATTATAACACATTTTTTACATACAACAGAAGGTGACAAAATGAATGAGATCATGATGGAGTTAGAGTTGGGTTTTGCAAACGAGTTAAAGATTTTGCCAGTCACATTTGTCCCAACATTTAATGGCAGGGGCCAAGAAAGCTTGATAGACTATGTCATGGTGTCTACATGTAAAGCGTCAAACATTGAAACCTTTGAAGTGATAAAAAATCCACTTAGTGACCACTTCCCCATTACTATTGCTTTATCTGAACCAAAACTTTTTGATGACCAAGAAAAAATGAATTTATTAGACCAGCAGGAGTTAGAAATAGACCGCTTAAATGGCTTCACATTAAAATGGGGAAAAATTGACCAGGGACTAACTACTATAAAAATAGTTAGACAAAGCCAACAAGCTATAGTAAAATGTCTCGATTCTCTGACATCTTCAAAACAGGTTCAGCCCCACCCTCTTCAACATCTACATGAGCCCCCTCACAGCCATCGCACGCCAACACAACCTTAACATCATCTCCTACGCCGACGACACCCAACTGATCCTCTCCCTCACCAACGACCCCGCCACCGCCAGAACCAGCCTACACGAAGGAATGAAAGATGTTGCAGAGTGGATGAAGAACAGCCGCATGAAACTGAACTCAGACAAGATGGAAGTCCTCATCCTGGGATCATCACCTTCCGCCTGGGACGACTCCTGGTGGCCCCCTGCCCTGGGCACCTCCCCCAAGCCAACGGACCATGCACAAAACCTGGGCTTCATCCTGGACTCCGCCCTCTTGATGACCAGACAAGTCAACGCCGTATTGTCATTGTGCTTCAACACCCTGCGCATGCTCCGTAAGACCTTTCAATGGATCCCCACCGAAACCAGGAAGACAGTCACCCAGGCACTCATCACTAGCCGACTGGACTACGGGAACACCCTCTACGCGGGAACCACCGCCAAACTACAGAAAAGACTCCAGCGCATACAGAACGCCTCCGCACGACTCATCCTGGACATCCCACGCCGCTGCCACATCTCTGCCCACCTGAGAGACCTGCACTGGCTCCCCATCAACAAGAGGATCACGTTCAGACTCCTCACCCACGCACACAAGGCTCTCCACGAATTGGGACTGAAGTACCTCAACAGCCGCCTCACTTTCTACACACCCACCCGCCAGCTACGATCGGCCAGCCTCGCCCTCGCCACCGTGCCACGCATTCGCAGAGCCACCGCTGGGGGAAGATCCTTCTCCTACCTGGCGGCCAAGACATGGAACTCCCTCCCCACCCACCTACCAGGACCACCTCTCCTTCAGGAAACAACTCAAGACCTGGCTTTTCTAGCAGTAACGGTCCCCTCCCCCCCAGCGACTTGAGACCCCTCCGGGTGAGTAGCGCGCTATACAAATTTTGCTGATTTGATTTGATTTGTGTGGGTTGGAAAGAGAAGTTGGGCGAGCCATAAAAAGCTAAGATGTGCTCATAAACAAGATGGGTGGGTGCTACCCTACTTGAGAAGCTTGCATTGTGGCTACCTGTGAGTTCTTGAAGCAGCCAATAGAATCTGTATTCTTCAAGTGAAGGCCGGCTACTATGGTCTGATAGAATTGTTGTTAAATTGTAGAAACATTCCTTTAAAAAAAAAAAGAATACTGATTCTATGTGACTGTTAACCTGTTGATAATTTCTGGCTGAATGGCCCACCGGCTCACTTCCTAATATGGCATGAAATAACACCATTATAGGCTAATGGCATGCTTCTAACTGAGCTGTCCGACAGGAGTTCACTATGGTAAAGTGAGGCTATACCAAACTAATTCTTTTTACGTCCTTTTCTACCTGGTGTTGCTGGTGCGCTGACTAAAAAACGCCTGAGGACTTCGTCAGCACCTTCTTTGGCTCCCTGGACCCGTGGACCTGTGTTAATGTTAATGTTAATGTTATCGGATTTCTAGAGCGCATAGCTGCCCGTAAGCGTCCCAGCGTTGAACAAGTACTGATGGAAAGAGAGGGAGAGAAGCTCATGGGAACAGCTATGTTTTCAAGGATTTTCGAAATGCCAGAAGATTAGGTTGGGCACGGAGGTCAGGAGAGAGGGAATTCCACATCTTGGACGCATTGTAGGAAAAGCGCCGGCCTCCTGATCGTGCTCGAAAGATCTTGGGTAGTTTAGTAAGGTTGACATTGGATGATCGAAGGGGTCTGGAGGTGGTATAGGGAGTGACCAGATTTCTGAGTATGGAGGGGGCTTTCCCATTCAGAATTTTGTGTGTGAGGCAGAGTGACTTGAACTGCACTCTTTCCGTGATGGGTAGCCAGTGCAGAGCTCGCAAGGCTGGTTTGGCTGAGCAGCGGTTCCTGGTGTTGAACTACTTGAAGTTTGGTAGTGACTTTTAGAGGTGCACCCAGGTAGAGTGCATTGCCGTAGTCCAACCTTGACAAGATGAGACCCTGTATCAAAAGTTTCCTTGATTGGAAGGGGAGTAGAGGTAGGATTTTTTGGGTGGATCGCAGGAGACCAAAGCAGACTCCAGCAGTTTTTCTTGCTTGGGTTTGCATGGTGAGGTTTTTGTCCAGCCATAGACCGAGGCTTTTAATCTCGGGCTTAGGGGTTGGAGGTTTACCCATGCAAGGGGGCCAAAGGGAGTCTGTGAGGAGGTGGGCTTGATTCCCCATCACCATGATCTCCGTCTTGTTGCCATTGAGCTTTAGGTGGGATCTGTCCATCCATATGACGATGTCTGTCAGGCAGGAATAGAGGTCTATATTGGGATTTTTTTGCTGGGTGAGGGAAACCACCAGCTACGTATCGTCTGCGTATGTTAGGAGTTTTATCCCGTGTGGGGTGACTATCTGTTCCAGGGGGGACATATATACGTTGAAGAGTGTAGGGCTCAGAGAAGAGCCCTGGGGCACTCCACAACGCACAGGGGTCTCTTTGGATGAATAGCTGTCCTCTATGACCTGGAATGATCGGTCTTGCAGAAATGATTTCAGCCAGGATAAGGCGAGGCCTGAAATCCCAAGATCGCTAAGTCGCTGGGCCAGGATCTGATGGTTGACCGTGTCGAAGGCCGCACTTAGGTCCAGGAGGATCACTGCCACTGATCCTCCTGTGCCCAAGATCTTCCTGGCCTCCTCGACCACCGTCAGCATCGTGGTTTCAGTGCCCTGACCCGGTCGGAAACCTGTTTGTGAGGATTTGAGTAGTTTGTTGGTCTCGAGATAGTTAGATAGCTGAGAGTTTATGAATTTTTCTGTTATCTTGCTGGTGCATGGCATGAGGGAGATTGGCCTAAAGTTGGAAAGGTTAAGGGGGTCCAAATTTGTTTTTTTCAGTAGAGCCCTAACCTTCACCTTCTTCCAGCTAGGGGGAACCGTTCCCTTGGTCAAAGAGGCATTGATTACGTTTACCAGTGGTTCGAGAATAGTCGGTGTTACCAGTTTTAAAATTTTTACTGGGGCTGGGTCTGACGGTGAGCCACTTTTGAGTGACTGGAGAATCGGCGCCAGAGTGTCGGGGCTTATGAGGGTAAATGAGTCAAGTCTCGAGTTAGGCGCTTTGGTCTGTTCTGCCAATGCCGGAGGATGAGTCATATTGGAAAGGGGGGGAAGTTTTTGTAAGATATTTTGGATTTTTTGGTCAAAAAAAGCGGCCAGTTTGTCACATTGGTTATCTGAGGGCTCGACAGATCCTGACGGTTCTGGTGTTTTTAGAAGTTGTTTAACGATTTGGAAAGTCTCCCTTGATGAGCAGGATACCGAGCTAATTTTCTCTTGGAAAAAGGCGGTTTGTGCATTTTTCAAGGCTTTTTTGTACGCAAGAATCGACAGTCTGTAGTCTTTTTTGCGCTCCGGGTCGAAGTCTTTCCGCCATACTCTCTCAGCTTTTTTACAGAGTTTTTTTGGGTGGCGGGTCTCCTGTGTAAACCATGGGGCCGGGATTTTTTTACGGGAGGTGAGGTGGGTTTTTTTTGGGAGGACCGTGTTAAGGGAGTTTTCGATCCAAGAGGTGAACTTTTTGTCTGCTCTTATAGGGTCTAATTCGTGGATAGGTTTGCGGAGTTCTAAGGCTTGTTTCCATTTATCGATGTCTAGTTTGGCCCAGGGACGCGTGGGAGCGACAGAGGGCTTGTTGGGGGGAGAGATGTTAGGTACTTCCCATCTGAAAGGGATGAATAGGTGGTCCGACCATGGCAGAAGGATCGGGGCATTGGTTTTAAGATCATCAATGTTGCATATGATAGGGTCAAGTAGATGCCCGAGCCTGTGCGTAGGTTGGTTATTCTGGAGTTGAAGCTGAAGAGTTCGTCATTGTCCTTATCAAAACGAATGTTAAGGTCCTCTAGGATTATCATGTTAGACGACGTGCTCGAGAAAGCACTTGAAAATTCTAGTCGGGAGCTGCAAAATTGGCCCAAGGGCCCTGATGGGCGGTAAATGAGGACTCCTGAGAGGGAGTTGCAAGGGGACAATTGGATGTTGAAATGAACGTTTTCACAGTTCAGTAGAGGGCTGTCGTGAAAGCGACATGTGAATTGGTTGTTATAAATAATCGTGATACCTCCTCCCTTACCCTTCGCTCGGTCTAGATGTTGCAGTAGGAAGCCCTGAGGTAGGGCCTGGACAATGTCGAAGTCCGATTCTGGTCTGAGCCACGTTTCTGTGAGAAACAGGATCTCAAGTTTCTCCTCTTCTACTAGCATATGTATTTCTTGGGTGTGTTTGGGTAAGGATCGACAATTTAACAAACCCATTTTAATGATTGTCGGTGGGAGTTGGTTCTTCAGAGCTTGGGTGAATTTGAAAGGACAGTTAGGACATTGAGTGCACTGGTTCTCACCTGTAAGGGTGTTGATACAGGAAGGCTGTAGGGGCTGGTTCAGTAGGAGCAGGGAGTCCCTGGAATATGACAGACTTGCATGGTTGGAAAGGTCCAGGGTTGCTGGCCCTGGGCTCGTCCTGGCGCGGACGGGCGCAGACGGGCTTGCCTTATGTGCGCCTTAGGTGCGCTGCCGGCGTGCCCGCTGCGCTCGTCCGCTGTGCTTCCTCCAGATGCACATATTTATTGGTGGAGAGGGAGCTCGGGGGGGGGGCGTAGCCTCGAGGGGGCGTGGCCTAGGTGCACGCCGGCGATGGCGCCCGAGGATGTTTGTTGTGGCCCAAAATCTGCTCTCAGCGTTAGGATCCGCTGTGCAGCGTTTTAGCCAAAGGAGGGTTGTCAATTCAACAAGTGCTCAGAATAAAGTAAGTTTTACATGAAGAAGTAATCAATAGGTGACACTCGAAATTTTAAAAATTAGTTCTGCACCCGGCTTCCGCCTCAGGAGTACTGTTTTCCAAAAAGCGCTAGCAATCAGAGCCTTTTGTACTGGTGCGGGGGGCGTGGCCTCGAGGGGGCGTGGCCTAGGTGCACGCCCGCGATGGCGTCCGAGGATGTTTGTTGTGGCCCAAAATCTGCTCTCAGCGTTAGGATCCTCTGTGCAGCGTTTTAGCCAAAGGAGGGTTGTCAATTCAACAAGTGCTCAGAATAAAAGTAAGTTTTACATGAAGAAATAATCAATAGGTGACACTCAAAATTTTAAAAATTAGTTCTGCTCCCGGCTTCCGCCTCAGGAGTACTGTTTTCCAAAAAGCGCTAGCAATCAGAGCCTTTTGTACTGGTGCGGGGGGGCGTGGCCTCGAGGGGGCGTGGCCTAGGTGCACGCCGGCGATGGCGTCCGAGGATGTTTGTTGTGGCCCAAAATCTGCTCTCAGCGTTAGGATCCTCTGTGCAGCGTTTTAGCCAAAGGAGGGTTGTCAATTCAACAAGTGCTCAGAATAAAAGTAAGTTTTACATGAAGAAATAATCAATAGGTGACACTCAAAATTTTTAAAATTAGTTCTGCTCCCGGCTTCCGCCTCAGGAGTACTGTTTTCCAAAAAGCGCTAGCAATCAGAGCCTTTTGTACTGGTGCGGGGGCGTGGCCTCGAGGGGGCGTGGCCTAGGTGCACGCCGGCGATGGCGTCCGAGGATGTTTGTTGTGGCCCGAAATCTGCTCTCAGCGTTAGGATCCGCTGTGCAGCGTTTTTGCCAAAGGAGGGTTGTCAATTCAACAAGAGCTCAGAATAAAGTAAGTTTTACATGAACAAAATAATCAATAGGTGACACTCGAAATTTTAAAAATTAGTTCTGCTCCCGGCTTCCGCCTCAGAAGTACTGTTTTCCAAAAAGCGCTAGCAATCAGAGCCTTTTGTACTGGTGCGGGGGGGGGGGGTGGCCTTGAGGGGGCGTGGCCTAGGTGCACGCCGGCGATGGCGTCCGAGGATGTTTGTTCTGGCCCAAAATCTTCTCTCAGCGTTAAGATCCGCTGTGCAACGTTTTTGCCAAAGGAGGGTTGTCAATTCAACAAGTGCTCAGAATAAAGTAAGTTTTACATGAACAAAATAATCAATAGGTGACACTCGAAATTTTAAAAATTAGTTCTGCTCCCGGCTTCCGCCTCAGGAGTACTGTTTACTGTGGGCTCTGTTTCCGCCCCCACTCATCGCCGCACCCGCTTCGCGGGTGCCGCTTCATTTTGCTTCATCTTGCTGGGAGGTGGCGTTTCTGGTGAGGCGGCTGGGCTAACTGTACTGCCACAGGTGGAGGAACATCGCGCTGCAGGGACTCACTCTCCCAGGAGCCCCTGCACGGCTGTGGTCACCTGGCCTGCGCACCCTGTGAGCCCCGACCCCGGACTGCCATACTCCCTATTTATTAGGCCCTGCTCCACGCTCAGCGGGATGCGGGACGCGAGCGGGACGCGTCGGGAGAAGCCCGGGACAAGGGCGGGCCCTCTGAGGCCCTCAGAGGTCGAGGAGGCCGGGCCCGGTGTATCCCCCTAACATTGCCACCCACGTCCTTTTCAAGGTACGTCATTACCGCACTCCACTTCCTATTTTGGACTATCTGTTGGACATCTACATACTTGGCCTATTATATGAGGGAAATCAGGTGGACTTGTGATTAACACTGCACGGCATTCTGCTTCCTGTATCTTCCCATTTCCCAGAGTCGCAGTTACTGTTGTTAATCCACTTAAGTGACTATAACCATATTATATATTGCATTGTATCTGAGCTTTATACTGCGCCGAGATTGGTACAGTGTTTGTTCCAATTGCTCACTTTCTGTTACTTTTTTTTTTGCAATAGCCCCCCTTTAGGGAATACGTTTGCCATCATTGTCGTTTCGTGGGGAAAGTGGGAGGGTTTAAGCCCATTACAATAGCATCCGCTTTTACTGGGTTTGAGTTACACTCTCCTTGGGACAACACATACACTTCTAACCCAATACTATGTCTACTAGGGGCAGTAGAAGTAAAACAGCAGCCGGGGGGGGCTCCAGTGATAGGTCCAATAGATAATTTTATAATAAGGGCCAACGATGCGATAGATCAAGGCATCTTACTTCTGGAGCGTAGGGTTTCGCAAGATTTAGCCCTCGCTAAACGATCTTCCCTCAGATGCATTGCTTCGGCAAGAACACCAGTTAATGCTAGAAATGTCCATGCGGGATCCACAATTGATACCCGTGCTGATATTCATAGCATACCAAACGAGGTTAATTTATCAGCATCAAATCCCCTAATCGACTCAGATCCAGAATCTAGCATGGAACTGGAAAGGACTCCGGAACTGCTCATTAATCTTACACCAGAAGTAGCAGTGGAAGATAGCACAAGGCAGTTAAGAGGCAGACGTGAGGGTGCAATTTGGAAACAAACTAAACACACAACACAGCCTAGCATGCCTAAGGTTAGAAAACTTACCATGCAAAAGTGAAAGCCTAGGAAGGGCACTAACTTACACCCAAACATAGAGGGAACAAATGTACCCATAGAGATAGTAAGCGAAGAGTCTCAAGGGATTCCGTTGGCTACAGGGGACAAACTCGACATAAATGCTGCAAATGATCAACTGCTGGAAAGAATGGGCGACCTTCTTAGTATCTATCTGTCCCCAATAGAATCCAGACTTGTACGAATTGAAAAGCAGCTAGTTGAATTAAGTGCCTCCATTAAAAACACCTCTAGCGCTGGGGCGCAAACTAGTGTGGGATCTAAGACAAGTTCCTCTAAATCCACATGCCCCAAACCTAAGAATCCTTCAGCCCCAATCCTAACTACTAAGCCCAAACTTCCACAAATTCCCTGTAAAGGAACCGCCGCAAACCAACTGGCACCAAACATCATTGTCAATCAAAATGCTAACCCACATACGATCAAGGTAGCCACACAGTCAGGGAAGGGGCAAAATACTGCCCAGAGTAAGGGGATTCTATCTAATCTAACGGATAATTCTGTTTCAAATCCCCAAAGGGCTCAGCTAGTCCAAAATGTGGCATCTAATACAAGGCAGATACCGCCACGGATTAGCCTGCTGCCTGAATGCGGGGCGTATGTGTTGGTCCTGGTCAATGTTCCGAAACTTAGGAACAACCAGGATGAAACCCCTACATCCCTTAAGAACAAGACCTTACATTGGTTAATTGCTAATTGCAATTTCCCAATGGAAGGGGCAAGGGAGATTATTCATACCCAGAGAGTGGGATGGGTAGGCCCACTGAGGAAAAAGTTCGAGGGGGATTGCATAACTGTAAATTTTAAGAACCCCCAATGGGCCGAAAAAACTTTGGCCAGTAAACCCCCACCGTCTACATGGGAATTTAACACCACCCTTCTCCCACTGGGTTATTTTTATAGACATCTGATCTCCCCAAAGTTGAACATGGCGAATAACCCTGCTGCGCCCTCCCACGACCCACACTTTTTTACTAAATTTGTCTTCATTTCTTCACCAGAATCAACAATCTAATCACCTGAATGGCCCAGCCCAGTGGCACCACGCCCTAATTCAACCATATCCAACACACCATCTTTACCCTCCCACAATGCCCCAGTACGATCATAGAGATGACCATTGCTGGAATCTCATGTGGAACTATGCGATTTCTATAATATCCCCACTTACAACGGATTTAATGCATTATCTGGGCTAGATTATAATGATTGACTGAACTATGACCAGAGGGCAGGGGATAACATGTGAACAATAAATATAGGAGAAACATTAAAAGAAAAAAAAACTAGCAACAGGGAATGTATTCACGGTATCTACTCTTGGAACACACACCATACCTACTTCGGGTCCATACCCCCTAGTCGAAATCGATAAATCACCAATAGTCCCCATTAAATCTATCCCATTGGACAATTTACAGGCTCAAACGACCCTATTTCATTCCAAACCAACTGACTCCAAGCTATATCTCACATTTTGGAACATAGCAGGCTTATTTGCAAAACACACCAATAATAACTTGTTAAACCAATTAAACCTGAGCAATATAGTCTGCTTCCAGGAAACCTGGGCTAGTAAGCCGATACATATACCTGGATATAAGACATACTTCTCTGAAGCGAAGAGATCAACCTCCGGTAGAAGTAAGGGTGGTCTAATTACGTACATCGCAAATACTCGGGAATGTGAGGCTATCTCCCCCCTGAAGTTGGAAGAGAATTATCAACTAATAATATTGCAAAGAAGTAGACAAGTGGTCTACGTAATAGTAAACTTCTATAACAACCTGAACTCAAATGATTTAACTAACCTAATAAGCGAGATTTCCCTTTTTTTGCTAGACCTCCGGACAAAGTACATAAAGAAATCACTCACATTAATTTGGGGTGGAGACTTCAATCTGCACTTATGCAGAAATAACAACACTAATAACTGTGGGATCAACGACGATGATGAAAATATTATAACACATTTTTTACATACAACAGAAGGTGACAAAATGAATGAGATCATGATGGAGTTAGAGTTGGGTTTTGCAAACGAGTTAAAGATTTTGCCAGTCACATTTGTCCCAACATTTAATGGCAGGGGCCAAGAAAGCTTGATAGACTATGTCATGGTGTCTACATGTAAAGCGTCAAACATTGAAACCTTTGAAGTGATAAAAAATCCACTTAGTGACCACTTCCCCATTACTATTGCTTTATCTGAACCAAAACTTTTTGATGACCAAGAAAAAATGGATTTATTAGACCAGCAGGAGTTAGAAATAGACCGCTTAAATGGCTTCACATTAAAATGGGGAAAAATTGACCAGGGACTAACTACTATAAAAATAGTTAGACAAAGCCAACAAGCTATAGTAAAATGTCTCGATTCTCTGACATCTTCAAAACAGGTTCTGGCTAGTTATGATATTATTTCAGAAAATATAAGGAAAGGACTTACTTGAACACAGAAACAAAATAGACATAAAAAAGGGCTGGTTTAGCCCAGCATGCACTAAAGCTTACTCACAGTTAAAGGAGGCACTGACTAGAGAGAAGAGAGACAGAGGGGAGGTTGTCAGATTAAGAAAAGCATATACGTCAGCCTTAAAAACAAGGAAGAAGGAATTAAAAGCTGACCTATGGAATCAACTGTGCAAAAGTACCGAATTAAAGGATAGCGCAGCCTTCTGGCAAATAGTTAGATCCCCTTTTTTGTCAGCAAGGGCAGATTCACCATCCCTAGACGTCGCAATTGATGCCAGGGAATGGGTGAATCATTTTTCTTTAGTCTTTAGTAATGAGAATGTGCAGGGAATTGAACTTGTAGATCCCCTGCTCCAGGTCAACTACCCCATAGCTTTACAATTCTCGCATGACAAAGTAGTAAAAGCAATAAAAGACTCGAAATCAGGTAAAGCACCGGGACCAGATGGGGTCCCAGTGGACCTCTTCAAATATAATCTAGATCTGTGGTCCCCAATACTGACAAATGTCCAAAATGCCACTAAAGAGGATGGTTTAATGGAATCATGGTCAACGTCGATACTGGTCCCTATATTTAAAAAAGGGGTGGCATTAGACAGAACTACAACCTATTCATATCTGGGGATTGTAATTGATGAATAAGAGGAGAGAAGCAATTAATGCAAGAAAACTGGCATTTTTAAGGGCAACCACAGCACTAAAATCGTTTGCACAAAAATTGGGTAAGAGACCACCAGCGGAATTGCTGAAGATCTATAACCCGAAATGTGTGCCATATATGGTGCAGGGGTTTGGGGAACTGTAAACACAGACGAACTGCAGAAAATTGAAAATTCCTTCCTAAGATATTTACTTGCAGTCCCGAAGAGCTCCACCACATACGGGTGCCATCTCGAGCTGGGTTAGATTATATATCTGACACTATAAAAACTCAACCATTTATGTTATGGCGACGCATTTAGGTAACGGAGAAATGCCATCTAACAAGATCAATTGTACAGGACATTATGAAACTTGATAACACGGGGAAGATAAAATGGTTGGCATATGTTAAGGCTTTTCTGAAAGATCTAGGCCACGAAAAATTCTTCTCTGAACCGTCAACAATAGCAGAAATCTCAAAAGTCAGACTTGAAGAAAACCTGTCTGTCACATCTGGAGCAGCTGCGTTTGCTAAAAGAGATAGGGAAACCTTCAGTCCAGCAGGGTCTTTTAGTTCAGACTGTTTTTTCTATTGAACCATACCTGTTATATAGATTAAATCAGTATGAAAAATCGTTGTTGACCCGTTTCAGATTCAATGCGTTTCATCGAATTGTATCTTTCCCCTCTCATAATGACTGGTCATCAAACTCGTCGCCCTGCCCCTGTGATTCTGTTTCGGCACAATCCACCATGCATGTAATCTTTTTTGTAAGTTTTATAGTATACCACATAGACGATGGATAGTGCCTTTACTGAGAATTTCAGGGATGCGCCAATGTCGTCCAGCTTATCTGACGCTTCAGTATCTTGAAGATGAAAGTGTAGCAAAAACAAATATCTACTTCAAATCCTAGGGTGCTGATTGATCCGAACTGGAAGAGATAGTATACCAAGAACACACGTAGATAAAAAATTAATACTGAAATGGCATATTATGTTCTGGTAATTTATGTATGAATTGCGAATTATATGTAAATGGTGTTTTTAATTGTATAGTAAAATGACAAACAGATTTTAACCAATTTAAAAAAAAAAGAAATTGTATAAATAATGTATTTTGTGAACTTTTATGGTATTTCTACAAATATGAAAAACCGAATAAAGTTGGTTTTGATTTGATTTGATACGTGCAATAAAAAGTCTAAGGTTTTCCTAGAGGTAGAAACTCAAGTTGCTCTTTCTTGCTATGTTTTTTACTAAACTTGCTGCTGCATAATTGGATGTTCTAGGCATAAACACATTTTATGATAGTACACAACAGATCCTTTAATGTGTATTCTAGTGTGGAGCAGGTCTTTGAGGAGATCCATGATGAAAATACTAAATGGAGAGACGGTGGGATAACCTTAGTGAGGGAAAACCTTTTTAGCTATGCTTCAGAATGTATACATTTCGCCAGTGTTGTGATAGCTGCAGATCACTATTTTTGGCCACTTTACATTGAAACATATTGATGGACTATCCAAAATGGAAATAGTTTTGGTGTCTGTAAGGGTCCATCAGTGTCAGCCCCCCGAACACTCTAAGCCCCCAAACACCAGTCTCAGCTCCCAAACACCACTGGGCAGGAGCTATGTGTAATTCCCCCATGCCCCAAAAATGCAGAAAATCTCAGGCCCACAAACATCACTAAAATCTTAATGGTCATGTGTCAAATCTCAGTCCCCACAAGCACCATGGTGACATTTTGGTTTTATGAGGGGGACCATGGCTTATGCTTGTTTATTCTGTGGCGTCTGCCGGGGTTTGTTGTAGCTATTCTACCATTGTTTACGGAGGAGTCTTCTTGGCTACCAGCTTTGGCGTGGAACTACTATGCCATGCCGGGCCAGCGGTCTCCTGCTTCGCTTTGAGTAGCCAATAATAAGGCAGCTTCCCTTTGACCTCCACAACCCAGACGCACTTTCTTACTTATCCCGAGTTCACACATCTCGATTCACAGCAATTCTGGGCCTCCATCTCTCTAAAAGAAAAGAAAGGCAAGACAAGAGTTTACAACAAGTATTTGCACTGCAATAGATCCCGCATTTACGCGAGTTTGAGCTATTGGCATTGTAAATGACAATGCTTTTTATTCATGTTTTGCTTTTTAAAACATAAATAAAAGGCATTGCCATTTATAATGCCAATAGCTTAAACTTGCGTAAATGTGAGACCTATTGCATTGCAAATGCTTGTTTTGTTTCAGCCACAATATAAATAACATGACTGACACTACAAAAGATTAATATTTGTGGCAGTTTATAGAAACAAACAAAATAATTCCAGACGTTCAAGCGTGTTTGTATTCTCTGAAGTTATTTGTAGGTGGAATTTTATGTTGTTTTATAGTCAGTGTCTCTGGAATTATGCGGCAGGTGAGGATCAAATTATTTAGTACAGTTGACTACATTATGTGGCTGGAAAAGGCAAATCATATGGCATAATTGGTCATAGTTTATGATAGCATTACTCAATAATTTTGTCATTTTGACAGATTTTAACGCTGTCTGGGCAAGGGTTTAATGTCATTAGTACCAGTATAAAACACAAATATATCAATAAGAAGAGCCACTGGAATTATGCAATTAAGCAGCTACTTTCACATAATAAGGGATATTCCACATTTCCCACATAATACATCATCTGTTGCATAATCTGCAGAATTTAATGGAAAAAATGTGTTTGTTGATCAAAAAAATCCAAAGTTAATGAAAATGTGGAGACGTGGCTTAGTTTGCATTGGAGGTCCCTTTGCAAAAGTTAACCGGTCACCTTTTGATTGCTTTTCTTTGTACTTGTTTATTAAAGTGGCACTAATAGGGTGAAATCTTTGCGCAGACAGTATTGCCATGAGTAAAATTGCAATATAATGGAGTAATGCGCATTTCTCACGAGAAAATGCGCATGCGCGGCCGCCCGCGCATGCGCATTAGTAAAGAAGACGGAAGACGGAAGATAGCGAGCCCCGGGGACGCGGCGGGCAGCGGCGGGCAAGGTAAGTGCGTTTTAATTATTTGACTCCTTTAATTGAAAGTATTTAGGGAGGGCGGGAGGGAGGCGGGTGGCGGCCAGCTACGCTCCGTCTGCGGAGCGTGCGTAGTGCCGCCTGGCTACACCCGCTCCGCAAAATGCGGAGTAGGCGGCACTACGCACACTCCGTGCACGGAGCGTAGTTGGCCGCCCACCCCTAATTATTAAGTCCAAACATGCGTCAAACTCGGCACCTTCAAAGTATAAATATGCCTTGATTTGCTTAAACAAAAACATGGTGGTTTGGAGCAGATCGACTATCTACTTGCCCGACGCCCTGCAGCAGCAAGTGCCAAAGGAAGCCGACCTTCCAGCAGACGCACTCCGAGACTCTGTCATTTCTCCTGCCGAGAAATCCAGCTCCAGTGTTTCCGGGCTACCCTTGCGGGTATCTGGGAAATCGAGTCCCGAGAACGAGATACAAGACCTCCTTCATTCTAGAACAAAGGTACGGAGCTGATTAGACCTCTTAGAGAATTATTGGAATCAGATTCCTGGCAGAGAACTCCTAGACTTAAAACTCCTCCTCTTATACTCCCTCCCTCTTACCAGACAGGCTAGGTACACCGGGGCAGGCGTATTCTAGAAGCACCAGTTGAGTATTTTAGTCATCCTTTTATCACTGTATGTATTTTATGTATTTTATATATATATGCACTTTATGGCTTAGAAACCATATCATGCTTTTACAGTACTACTTTATAATACTCTTCGTGTTATATGCATTGTACTTCATAGTAAGCTTTACTATTGTAGCAGTTCATTTTCAAGGCTTGAGAAAGAAGACTGTTCAATAAATACCTTTTTATTGAAAACGCCCGTCTCTCTATTTCTCTTGCACCTCTGGTGAAACTAAGCATGCACGATTGAATGAGTGAAATAGTTATCTATTGTTTCCGCGACTCTAGAGATTTGATTTCTTATTCTTGGGAAACAAAGTTGTCATGTTTTATGTGGTTATCAGAAACTAATCCCTTCTTGTTTATTCGAGAAAGTTTCTAGTGACTTCTGAGCTACTGGCACTCACAATTAAGTCTAATATAGCTGGTAGAGACCTAGTAGACCTCAGTCCTATGTCTAAGCTACAGGATATATTATTCCACTGCGCAGAGCCTATTGGGAATATAGGAACTACACTACAATCTGGCCTTCAAAAAGACTGCGTTAGTAGCTGAAAGGGAGCACCTGGTTCCCAAAATACACGTTTTTAAAAAAAATTCAAATAATTTTTATTGAGTTTTATAAAAAAAACAAATAAGTGAAAAAAAAGTAATTACAATAATAGTCATCATTATAATAACGACAATAATAACACAGTCAATAATATTAAAAATAATAATAATAGTATAAGGAAAATAATAGTGATAATAATACTAAATACTCAAGGTCCAAGAGATGTCTTTACGGCAGGTCTCACCCACATTCGTCTAACAGGTTATCAAGCAAGAAACAAATATTTCACAGAGTATTGGCAGTGGTACGTTACAGGAGAGGCGTACAGAAGGCATACCTGGTTGAGGCAAAAATTAAGGTGTTCTCGGGTGGATCATAGGATGAGTTGGAGGCGTCAAGGGATCTCCACTGTTTCTTGTGGGATTTACACCAGGGGGAAGTATGCAGGGATTCGTTGGATAACTTTACATGCTAGAGTGAGCATAAGGTCCAGTAGGCAGCGATTATGCAAGTCCTTGATCCTAGGATATAGTATTCCTAGTAGGATATAGGAAAAGTCCCTAGGAGGGAGGATGTGAAAGGTCTTGTTTATGTATTTGTAGATCTTATCCCAGTATGATTGTAGATTCAGGCAGTAAAAGAGCATATGGGCGAAGCTACATATGTGGGCCCTACAGGCTTTAAGTTTAAAAATTCTTTCGGGTGTCCAATATGTCCTGTTTATTAACATTAGTTTTGTCTGCGATAGTATGGGTGATATTTTGTTTGTGAATGGTGTAACATGAATTGTGTCCCACTCAAATGGGATGTTACAGGAATTAACTTCGGATACCCATTTTACCTCACACTTCTTGTGCAGTTTGTGAGGTTTGGGGAAAGAAGTTTGTTTATCTGAGAGACAATGTTTTCGACTTTCACTAGTTGGGTCATCTTGGGGATTAAAGAGAGGTCGCAGGGCTTGATGGAGGGCAGCGATAGAACGCGCTTTAGTTTTAAGAACTTGTAAAAGTCTAGTGGGGTAAGGTCATGGCGGTTCTGGAGGTCTGAGAAAGGTAAAGGTAGTTCGTTTGTGTAGAGATCTTTGACTAGATTTATTCGATTTTTAGACCAGTGTTCCCAATACAGTGACCTCCCATCTATCATTAGGTTCGGGTTATGCCATAAGTAAGTCAACTTGGACTTATTGACTCTGGTTTTGGAGAGCCTGTCTAGGCGCAACAGGGCCCATTTAGTGTTGAGGATAATGTACTTTGAATGGCGAAGGGTGGAAACGTCCATTGTTAAGAGTTTAGTCAGAGGTATACCATTTGAGAGTGTCCTTTCTATGTTCAACTAGACCGGAGTGTAGTCTGTCTAGGGGGTTAGCCAATTGGAACCTTGTTTACATAAATATGCTGTTTGATAGTTCCTGAAGTTAGGGAGGCTCATAACACCTTTATCTTTGGGGAGCTGTAGCTTATTCAGTGATATCCTGAAGTGTTTGCCTTGCCACAGGAATGTGTTAAAAACGTATAGATTTTATTCAAGGAGCAAGCTGGCTAAGTAATTGAGAAGGGGGTGATCATCATTTTTAAAGTCTCAGCCCTACCCTATCATGACAAAAAATGTAGGAGACCAGCCGTCAAGCAGAGTAGAGATTTTCTTATGGAGGGAGTTTTCATTAGTTTCTAAGGTGGTGATAAGATCTCTTTCAAAATCCAGTCCTAGGTACTTAAAGCATTTGGGTTGCCACAGCAGCCCGGAGTCACCAAGGATTTCTTTGCTGCCATGGTTGTTCAAAAGTTTTACTTCGGTCTTATCTTTATTAAATTTGTACCCGGAAACCTTTGCAAAATCTCCTATTGAGGACATTAGTGCCGGTATGGCCCAGTCAGCACATTCAGAGACCACCAAAACGTCATCAGCGTAGGCTGTGATTTTGACCATGCAGTCATCAAAGCGGACCCCTGTGATCCGGTCGTTGTTTCTAACGTGGTAGAGAAAGGGTTATATTGCAAGTAAAAATAGAGAGGGAAAGAGAAGGCAGCCCTGTCTAGTTCCCTGTTCAAGTTTGAAGGGGGACGATACGCAACCACCCGCTCTAACTCTAGCCGAGGGGTTGTGGTATAATTCCATGACCATATGCATGAAGGTCTTCCCCACGTTGAATTTGCCAAAGGCCGCTTCTAAATAGGTCCAATCTACTTTATCGAAGGCCTTTTCCACGTCTAAGGTGATAGCAACTGTTGGTGAGTCCGTAAGTTTGACGTTCTCCAAAATATGAAATAGAATACAAGTATTGTCACTGGAAAGTCTGTTCTTTAGAAAGCCAACTTGTGAGGGGTGGATGAGTTTGGGTAGAAATTTTAGGAGTCGTTTGGCAAGGATCATAGCATATATTTTGCAATCTAGATTAATTAGAGAAATTGGTCTGTAATTTCGGGGAATTGTTGGATCTTTCCCTTCTTTAGGAATCACCGCTATGATGGCTTCTGCCGGGGTACCGTTAACTTGGCCAGAATTGCAGAATTCCTGGAATACATTTAATAGAGGGAGTGTTAGGACTGATGAAAAGCATTTGTAAAACTTTGCATTAAACCCATCTGGGCCGGGGGCTTTCCCAAGTTTTAGGGCCTTGATTGCAATATCTATTTCATGGGGAGTGAACGGACTGTTGAGCACCGCCTGCTCCTGGTCTGAAAGTGCTGGAAACGTGCATTTGTGAAAGTACTCTTGTGTCTTAGAGCCATCAAGTTCCCGGTTCCTGCTGCATAGGGTGTTATGAAAATCTTTGAAGGTGTCTGCAATTTTGTCTGGGTCAGGGTGCACTAGCCCTGTCTGGTCTGTAATATTCTGAATTGTATTTTTCTGCAATTTAAATTTTAGGTACGAAGCAAGGCTCTTTCCTGCCCTATTAGATTCACATAAGTTAGTGTTTTTTTGTTTGTTTAACTATACACAGCTCTGTCACTAACTATCTTATTGCATTCATATTTCTTTTGCAACATTTCATTTAGTAGTGAGGTATCCCTAGAGATTATCGGCCAGATTCATCAAGCTTAATTGTGCTCGCAGAGGGCCAGACTCTGAGAATCTGGCCCTTTGCGAGTGCAATTTTTGCATTTGGGATTCATCATCCCAAATGCAAAATTTGCTAATAAAGAATTCGCACATTTGCGAGGAATTGCATTTAAGGAATCTCTATTTGAGATTTCTTAAATGCAATTCATGAACTATTTTAAAATTGCGAAATCGCAATTTTGGGCCGCTATTTAAGGCAAGGTCAAACCTCGTGGTAAATAGCGAAAACTTAGAAAAATGCATTTAAATGCAGTTTTCTAAGTTGCATGTTACACACACACACATGTCCTTTGGACATGTGTGTGCGCAACACCAATGTAGATTGCATTTCAGGGGTGCTACAGGGTGTCCTTTGGACACCCCTGGCACCCTTGAAATCGCATCCTTATTTGCGATTAGCAATTAGCTAATCACAAATAAGGAATGTGTAGGAATCGCAATTTATTTAGCGATTCCTACATGAATCCCGTTTTGCAAGTCCTTAATAGCGATTCCTTAATAATCGCTATTAAGGACTCGCAAAACGAGACTATGATGAATCTAGCTGTATGTGTTTACCTTCAAGTACGGCTATTTCTTGTTCTAGTTTTTCAAGTCTGCTGTTGTATTCCCTATTCATTGCCGTTCTGATTTTAATGATTTCTCCCCTGACTGTGCACTTAAGAGCTTCCCAGCATGCAAGGTGCGAGGTTTCTCCATCTTTGTTGTTCTTAAGATAATCCATTATTATTGCGCCTTCAATAGTCTGTTTGTGGGCCTCTCTTTCTAATACCTCATTGTTAAACCTCCAGATATTTTGTTTTTTGATAGAATTCAGTTCAGACAGAGACAATGTGATGCAAGAGTGATCTGAGATTACTCTCAGTTCAATTGAGGTTTCTTCAATTCTGGAGATGGCGTTTCCGGAGAGAAGGAGATAATCAATGCGCGAGCAGGTGTCTAAGTTTTCACTGAGATTCTGAAAACTCTTGCCATGGCGGTAGCTGATCCGAGCACATCACGCCACGTCCATCGAAGTGGGGTGATGATGTGTTGTGGCACGCAGTGCAGATCTCTTCTGGGAGTAGGCAGAGAAGTCTGACAGTAGCTGCGAGCTGTAAACAACTGTAAATTAAATGTAAATAAATACATAAAACAGTGCCCACTTAGAATGACGTACTGTTTACGGGGCACAAGGGGTTTCGCTATCTGATTCAGATGGACCACCAACTCTTAGTAGTTTCTAGAGGGCGTCTCCAGAACAGCCTCCTCCACTCCGGGTTCCACCTTTACCTTAACCATGGCGCAAAGAAGGGGTTGCAAAGAGCAAGGAACAACAACAACAGATAGAAATAATCACCACTGCTCAGAATACCAAGTTACATACCGGAAAAACAACTCAAGCTCACTTCCGGGTTGTGACTACCCACAGACCAGCTATACAGAAAAACACACTCTATATTATTTAGAAAAAACGCCAATGCTACCAACCTACTAACAAAACTGAGTTGCAGAATACAACAAAAAAACTGCATACCTAACAAGGGGGGAGATTAGCATTGAAGTCTCGCAGGCGCACATGGCAGCGAGCATGGGCAGCGCTCGTGAAAACTTCTCAAAATAAAAGAAGCAGCAACAGGCGGAAAACAGCGCGTGGGTAGAAAGCTACAATTTAAAAATTGTAGTCCCAAAAAAGCATACGAAAACTGTAGTCAGACGGTGCTGCTTCCGGAAGTGACGCATCGGATCAACAGGGGCACCTATGTGAAGAAACGTTGGCGAACATAATACAAAGGAAACTGCAAGCTGTATAAGGTACTGAATTACAGGCACAATGCTTTAACCGCATGCGCGCTACGGGTTTTCCCACTGTGCGCTGAAATTTGAAAATCACGCGGTTTGTGACAAAGCCAGCTCGTCATCCGCGTAGCGCAGGTAACGCCCATGACGAGCTGGCTTTGTCATCCGCAGCGAAGGGGTTAAGAGACAAATGTTTGTATATCATTTGTTTTAGATATGTATATATATATAATAGTTTACAGTAAAAAATCTCCTAACTTCAAGTATGTTTCCCTATGGTGTAAAATGACACAGCAGTGAGAATTATCCCTACCACTATACCAGCCACAGGAGAGATGATCTAACACATGATATAAAAAACAATTGGTGCAGAAATAACTCACAGGTACATATTGGGAAAGGGTTGTGGGGGTGGAGAACGACACAAAGATAGAAGATCACGGAAAACCCAGGCCCTAATCAGAGTCCTTTTTTCGTCAGGTTCCCCGGAGCTCCCTCAAGGCACTACCTATCACAAGATCCTCTTCCTCAATCCCGATCTATCTTTCAAGGTCTGATACAATCTTCATCAAGAGCAGTGGTCGAAGTGGGGAAAAAAAGTAGGGGAACTGTGGGTGGAGAATCAGGGGGCGGGAATAACCGAAGATTGAATCAGTGGGCGGAGTCAGGGGTGTGGCTAGAAATAGCAAAACATACCAATTTTTAGTACGTTTAGCATTTCACTGACCCGTTGCAGCTTATAACGTTATTTAATTAAAATAATGGATATGTTTATTTGAGGTTTAATTCAGGAAAAAGCAAACACTCATAGGGAATACAGGTTTATGTAAAGCATGTGAAATATAAGCAGGAACAACTTGTTAACTTAATGCTTTTACGCTCATTGTTCAGAAATCCATGATTATTTTTTGTCTCAAACATTGAGGTCATGAATGCAGGGCTCCTCCTATACAAATGTGTTAAGCAGGGCTCAGAAGAGAAAGGGACTCTTCAGGAGAATCTAGACTCACGGAAACCCACAAAGGCTCCTTCATATTCATGTCAGCCAGCTAGCTGCTCAATCATAATATAGCCAAAAGAACAACTGGTGGGCAGAATGCAGAGCAATATCATAAATTCACCCCAGTGCAGAGAGCTGGGCCTAAATCCATTGTTTATTTGCTCGCCATTCCAGTTTGGACCCAGCCTTATGTCACCTTCTCTGCCCCGTCACCTCTCCTGCCCCATCACCTCTCCTGCCCCATCACTTCTCCTGCCCAGTCACCTCTCCTGCACCATCACTTCTCCTGCCCCGTCACCTCTCCTGCCCTAGTACCTCTCCTTTCCTGTCGCCTCTTCTGTCCGGTCACTGCTCCTGCCCAGCTCACTTTACTCTGTGTACAACATTGACAAAGGTGTCAAGCAGTGCTGGCTGGTAAAGTTTGAAAGTGGTGGGGTGTAAAATGAAGACACCAATTATCAATTAGTGAGCAAACATAAGTAGGCATAAGCTAAAGAGGAAGGGAGGCATGGTATATTGTTGACTGGGCAGGATAAGCCTGGTACCAATAGTGTAGCGTAAAATGAACAGTGTTATTAAACAAAAGAGAAAAAGTTAAAAAAGCTTGGTGCTGGGTACTTTTATGATACGTCTTATGGGTCTACCAGCACAATACTCTTGACAGGTCAAAACGTGTCATTGCTAACTCTTTCAAATTATTCACAAAGAAACATTATTTTGCACTTCATGTGTTTAACGCAGTTCTCGCTCTTTTGCTCTGCAAAGCGATGAGAAGAAAGTCTTTCAAATCACGTCTTTTGAAAACACACACACAGCCATTTAACATTTCAGCCAGGGCAATGCCAAATACTTTAAACTCACCAGGGCCTGCATATGTTGACTTTCAGCCAAGCACAAAAAGACAGTAAAAAGGTTTGCATGGCGTTCTGCAGTCATACAGACAATTCCAACCCTTCTCTTATAATGGTGTACAGATTCCTCGCTGCACTCCTGGCTCTTCTAATGCATCTCCGCAGGTTGCTAAAGGAAACAGCAGGCTGCGCCCACCACGCGGTGGCACTTCACCAGTGCATCTGTTTCTAAGTTTTGAAACCCATTTCACTGGTGAAATTAAATCCGGACTAGAATAAATGTTAGCGTACAGCAGCACCATGAAGTGAGAGAAGGAAAACAGACATAGTGGCTGATGTGTAGTCACTATGGTAACACGTAATTAAATTCGCACATGTGAGCCCCCTACTAAAAGTATGTGCCAGGAGTTGCTGATACAATTGTGCCACAGCATCCTGTCTGCAAGATATCGACGGAGCTCACTTGGGGAGGCTGATCAGTGCTGAGGAAGTTGTTCTGCAATCACTTTCGGATAAAGTCCGCGCTACATAAAAATGCATTAAATAAAAAAAAAAGATCGTGAAGATAACAAGCCACGCATTCACACTTATCTGTAGAACAGTAACAGCGCCAGGGGCTAGATTCCGGGGTTGAGTTTGCCGCCTCCATCCACTAACCACACACACACTCACAACTCGTCACAAGATAGCCACTGGTGTCAAGTTCCCCACAGTACCCTGCTTGGGGAAAGCTCATCTCTAATCATCAACTCTAATCTCAGGGCCACTTGATATGCTAAAGGCAGAGGGCGGCGCATTGTCATTCGAAAGAGGTAATCAGCCTCAATCGGAATGACAATGGGCCTCCTCGGTCTGTTTGAGTTCAGGGAGGGACTGCTGCAGCCTCTGGAGTTCACAGAGAAGTTCAAGCAGCCCCTGGAAGCGAATGAAAAAAGTTTTAAAGTTGGACTATTCTTGCCGTCCCGGGACTCTTTTTTGAAAGCAAGAAGTAGGGGATCGGACTGAACAATTTTTTAGAAGTAGGGGCACGCCGTGCCCCCCGATCCCACCCCCCACTTCTACCACTGATCAAGAGTGCTGGGGCAGGAGGAGGTGGGTCCATAGCCTCTCTGTGAGGCATTGGTGTGGGCTTTCAGCTAAGAGTTTGAGCCGTCTGACAGTGCCATGCTTTTACATTTTTCGAATTTATTGTTCAGGAATATCTAGACTTGTCCTCTCAAACAGAGGTTCTGGAATTACCAATGTGCTTTAAACTGTATGGTTTAGCTCCAACAAGATAATATTTCTGTATGAGAAGCAGGGCAATACATATAGGAAGAGGAACAAAGGCCGTTATTGAGCATTGCAGTCATCCAAGAAGGATACTTTAAAGTTTCCTTCCACTCTAGGGCAGGCAGGACACCCACCTAAGCAAGGCAGTGCACATCCACACATCTGGGCTGACTTTGCCAAGTGTTGCAGTGCAGTGGCTGTACGCACACTCCAAGATAGGGAGGTCTGTATGGAGTGCTAGGACCCCCAGGTAGGACCTCTGGGAGCAAGATGTCCTTGTGGTGCCCTTCCAGACCCATATGTGATACCCCAGGCTCATCCTAGTTATCAGGAGGGTCCTGAAAGCTGCCTGACTGGACATTCATGCTCATCTGGTGTAGCTCCTGGGTTAACTGACTGATTTTAATTTCATGTTGGGCCTGTTGGACTTCAAATTTGATATTACTTTGGAGCTTTCAAAAATGTTTTGGACACATTCTTTCAAATTCTTCATTTTTCCCTTTGGACAATGTTCAAAGGCTTTTTCACATATGTTCCAGACGTGTTATTTTAATGTTACCTAACCTTCAAAGTGCACTCTCCCTCTCTAGACTCAGGAGTTATTTTGGTACTTTCTCCCCAAATATCATTGACAAGTTATTCCTTTTTTCATAATTAAAGTAAGAACACTGCACAAAGGACATTTATTTAAATAGTTCTATAGTGTTAAAAATGCTGCATTTCTGTCACTTCTGGTTTCTGCTGTATGAAAAAAACATTGCATCTGTTGTAATGAGATAACTCGTGGGTCAGCATACTGAGTCCAGTAGTGGTTTGCACTGGCTGTGTTTGCATTAATACAGTCAATATGATTAGACTTGTGTGCAGATGATGCTGGTTTTTGGACAGATAAGTTAGTCTTGGTATAGGTCATGCTAGGAGTGTGAAACAGTATATTAAGGGTGATGAGCAATTTGAGCTTGCCAATCACTGTGTCTCACACCCTTTATCAATGACGCTCTTGCTTGAACAGTTGCTCTTTTTGAAGTTGTCTGAAAAGTAAATAGTTAGGCTCCACTGTATCGGATACGCTGACAACTTTCCAGGACCTGGTCACTGCATTTCTGGGCATCTGGTAGATTCCAGGACCAGTTTTCTGGATGCTTTAACACTTACTTATGCTAATATGGATATTTTTACAACCTTTGAAAAGTGGTTACTCTATCCTCGTCTTACACTACCATCATTTTTTAAGCATACTCTCCCCAGTGTGTCTTCCTGTCTAATGGAAATCATTTTCCAGAGGAAATGTTTCCTGATTCCCCGAAAGCAAGCAGAATACTACCACTTTTATGAAACCCATCTCAGATCATGATGATCTGACAATATTGCACTCTTCCTGCTCTTCTATTTTTTGGGTATGTTTTTTTCCAATGGTCTGATGCACTTCGACTACAGAGCACAGGCACGGCACAGCTCGGGGTTCCGATCGGAGCTTGAGCTTGAGCCTGAGCGGGATTAACCACTGCCACAAATATCACTTCTGGCTCGCTCGCCTGTCTGCCCATTAGCCCACCAGTCTCCCCCAGTCTCTCCCCAGCCGTAAAACCGCCACCGCTATTCTGCGCGGCTCCCGCGGCTCCAGAGACCTGCACTGGAGGCGGCAGCGGGAATGGGAGCGGGAGATAAACGGCGAGGAGCTCTGGGTACTCAGATTGTGTGAGCAAGAGTGGGGGCATAAGACCGCTATCAAACGAAAACGGAGCTGAGCCCAAAGGAGAGCAGTGAGAGGCTTAGAGGCTTAGAGTGCAGGGGCAGCTGTAAGCAGCTTTGCTTGCTCTATGCTGCCAAACTTTTCCCACTAAACCTCGCTAAACCCCCACCAAACCACAACCTCAAACTATAAGCTCCAACCTTTACTTGTTGTCCAGCTTGGAGAGCCTGGGGAGCTCTGGCTGGAGTGAAAGAGAAAGTGGGGAGAGAGAAAAATCCTACTAAAAGCGTATCTGGGACAGCTGAGACTGAGGGTGAAGAGAACACTGTGGCGACTACTGTGATAATCACTGATTGGCGATTGGCAATTCAGTGAATTCGACGCTGTGAGGTGAACAGACAACAAGTACTTACAGGCTCTGCTGCGCTGAGCAGCCCATGACAACGCCATTAGGGGATGGCCAACACAGTTTAAAATAGGACTACTAGAAGTGCAGCAAATCCCGCGAACCCTCAGATGAAGGGGAAGTTTGTGAATACCCTGGACTCTTTCTTGGTAAGAGCGACAAATATCTTGAAGAATGAGATAGCGATGACTGAGCGCCGTCTTTCAGCGGAATTTTTATCCCAGAAAAGATCTCCGTTAGGAGTGCTTGTAAATAACACTGGTGCAGATGGCCATGAGATTATCGAAGTGGCCTCGGAAGCAGTAGTAGCGGTGGCCCTGGAAGATGCGACATCGCAAATTCCGGAACTAGTAGCATCCAGCGAGACCATACAGAAGACAATCACAAGGGCTCAAACCAGGAAAGAATACGAGGACAGCAAACAGAACATGGGTGCAAAAAGAAAGCGCGGAGGTGGTCCGCAAAGGGCTAATGCAGCAAAGGTTTCGAAACTAAACAAGAGCAAAAGTATGTGTGATGTAGAGGGAGATGTTGGAGGGGGGGAGTAGCCATGGTGCGATAAATATTTCAAACAGTGTAAATCCAGCTACAAATCTTGGTCTTGACAAAGCAACATGGCTTGGATTTGAAACCCTGGTTTCCTAATTGTTAAATCCTATTATAGAACGGCTGACCCAAATGGAGCAAAATATCAGTGGTATCGGGGTGCACGCATTGGAAATACATGATACAATGGAGAGTCTAAGGAGAAACATACAGATGCAGGATTCCTCCCCCTCGGTCCCAGAAGTGAGGCAACCAATTCTAGATTAAGTAGATTAAGAGGGTCTAACCTAGACTCAAATATCCTTGAAGTCCCGAATGAAAGAACCCCAGGGGACCAGCTAGACAAGGACCTAGGCAATAGTAATAATAGAGCCGCCAATATTCTGGGAATGTGTGAGGCCTTGATGAAAGCGGGCCAATGTGAGGATGCTCTATGGAGGCATACAGGTTTGGCTAAGGGGCGGGAGGTGAGGATGGACCAAAATGTACATCTCCCACCAGCAGCTGCATCTCTGGTCCTAGTGCTGGGAAATGTTCGTCAGGTAAGGAGGGATCAAGCTGAATCCACCCCACAGTTGATATTGAAAGCCCTTCATTGGCTAAATCAAACCTCAAGTAAAACAGGAGCTTCGGGAGGGATGGGAGCAAATCAAATCTTGATGGCAAGAAGGGTTTCATGGGTGGGGCTCACAAGTAAGCACTGGGAGGGGGATTGTTTGGTTGTGAATTTTAGCAGTAGGCACGTAGCAGGTTCTATTTTAACACATTTAGGCCAGATGTCCCCAAGTATCTCCAATATTGTTCCTCTACCTCTGGGTTATTTTTATAGGCCGCCCAGAACACAGAGAATGCAGCCACAGATTCTGAATACTGCTGAACAAGGTATGAACCTGCACCGGGGAGATACTACTAGGGGCATATCAGATATGAACCAGCAGAACAGTTTTGCACCTCTATCTGACCTAGAGGAATGTGATTGACTTCAAGCCAAGGTATGTTGAAGGTAAACTAGAGGGCCAGGCACTCCTAAATGATAACAATTTTAATGATATCTCGTCTCAACACCCACTGTGACCGAGTGCACAGAGGGACAATCTAAAAATTGCCTCATGGAATGCTGCAGGATTATTACTTAAGTTGAGTAACAATGGGTGGCTGAAGGAGTGGCAGGATCACCAGGTAGTGTGCTTTCAAGAAACTTGGGCTACGGACTTGGTTTTTGTAAATGGCTAAAGATCCTTTCAAAACAAAGCAATTCCATCTTCCTTAGGGATGGCAAAAGGGGGCTTATTAACTTTAATCCAGAATGACCTGGAGGTCACTGTGACAATGTGGAGCAATCATAACCCAAACTTTCATTTATTATTGTTGGAAATACTGCAAGAAGGGATACGGCTGCTAGTCAACTACTAAAATAATAGATTAGGACCACTGATGCATCAGTTGGTGGGGAGGTTGAGAAAGAGATCACTGCAATACTGCATAAGACCAAAAAGGTTATCAACAACATAATATGGCAGGGGGATTTTAATATACACCCTGTAAAAATAAGGTACTTTCTACATGTGGCGGATGCAAGGGGTAACCCAACCCATCATTTTGTACATGACTAGTATGGGGAAAGATTAAACCAGGCGGTCACAGAGTTAAACATGGAGATGGTATGTCAGGATATTGAAGGAACTGTAATTATCACGAAAACATTTAGGAGTAACGGATTGGAGACAATGCTTGATTATATCCTGTTAACCCCTTTGTTAAGTCGTAGGGTGTGTAAGGTCAGCTATGCTTTCAACATCTGTAGCGACCATCCCATAGTTCCATTAGAGCTGAACTCGGTCCGCAAAGTGAGACAGCATATTAGAAATGCTGGTAACCCTGCAGCAGTAAGAAGAAACCCGGGTCCAGTTAAAATGGGGGAAGATAAATAAATACAAGGTTACCGTGGTAGTAGGTTATATTCTTTCTTCTATGTTTATCTTAGTTTGCACATATTGTTAGGTCATTTAGAATATGTTTATGTCACTCTTAGAATTGTATGATGTAACTTTAGAATTATAGGGTTTTGGCTACTTGGGGTGGTTAAACGGTTGGATTAAGAAGAGTTGGGATGTTTGCCTTTCTGCTCCGCTGGGTCTATAGTTTATGTACTTAATAAACTATACTTGAACATCAACTTCGACTGCAGCCCATCTTTATATTGGCGATGAGGATGGGATACAGTCGAAGTTGATTTTCAAGTATAGTTTCGACTGCAGCCCATCTTTATAGTTACCCAGGAGATAGTCTCCAATTCACAGGATGAAATGAATACGTGCTTGAACTCGGAAGCGATACCTTCCGATGTAGTTCAGGCTTTTAGTGGAATTTTGGGAATCATCAAAAGAGCATTGTCACTAAGGGCAAAAAATAGCGCCAAAGATGAAAAGAAAGGGTGGTTTGATGCTGTCTGTATAAAGGCAATGGTTACTCTCCATAGAGAGTTTAAGGTCAAACCTAGAAACCCGGCCCATATAAACAGTCTGTGCACTTCTTATAAAGAAGCTAGGAAAACCAGAGAAAGGGAGATCAGGCATGAATTATGGGCAGACCTAGACAGAGCTGTCCAACTTGGGAATAGTTCTGAGTTTTGGAGACTGATAAATGCCCCTTATTTTAAAACTGAAGTTGACCCGTCCCTAGATACAAATGTGGGAGAGGATGATTGGGTCTGCCACTTTGAAAAACTTTTTTGTGGCACAAATATTCAACAGGGTCATGAAAGGACATAAATGGAGACTCAAAACAAACCCCAAACATTTTCCTACAGTGAGGTCAAGAAGGGGCTGGAGGACTATAATTTGGGGAAATCCCCCGGTCCTGACGGCGTCTCAATAGATATCGTCTGAGAAAATGTAGATCTATGGACTCCGTTATTGACAAATGTTATAAATATCATTACATGGGTAGGTCCCCTCCCATCATGGTCTTCAAGAGTGATTGTCCCAATCCACAAAAAGGGAGATAGGTCGAATCCAACAAATTGACCCATCTCCCTGTTGGACACAACCTCAAAGTTAATGAGCCGTATTCTATTGTCAAGGTTAGAGAATTGGGGAAGGGGCAACAACATTCTTATCCAAGCCCAATACGGATTCCAGCACGGGAAGGGTACGATAGATCAAGCCCTAAATTTAGCCTTCATGACAGATAAGTATACTAGTATAAAGGAAGGAAAATTATATATGGTGGTCATGGACCTGAGCGCAGCTTTTAACAGCACAGTCCATGACAAACTTTGGAGTATAATGCAGTCGATGGGGGTGGACCTGGCTATATTGAACTTCATAAGGCAGCTATATGTCAATGCAACAGCTACAGTGCGCTACACAAAAAATGGAGACTGCACGCGCCCTTTTAAAATTGGTAGGGGGTGCGGCAGGGATGTGTGTTGGCTTCTTTTCTCTTCTCTTAGTACAATAATGGGGTAGAGCAAGCACTTTTAGCGGTTACTGATGATGTCCCCAGATTTGGAAATTGTAGCAGTCCCACACTGACGTATGCAGATGATGCTGCATTGATCTCTTGGACGCGGTTGGGACTACAGAGATTGATTACGGGATATGTCTCTTTCATGGGCGCCCTCCAGATGAGAGTAAATCACACAAAGTTCCTTGTAAATGTGGCAGGGGCGGGAAAAAGAGATAAAACCCCAAGTTTTCATGCAGAGGGGAATAACATTGAAGTGGTAGAATCCTTCCCGTACCTGAGTATCCTCTTTGATAAAGACCTCTCTTGGAAAAAACTAGCAGAAGGCAGAAAGCGGGTCATGGAGTGGGGCATCACCACACTGAAATCCTTTGCTAAAATGTTTAAATCCGTAGTAGGTCTCCCCTCATCCGTTGCAAATTGTATACTACACATGGAGCTAGATATTCCTTACATCGCTGGCCAGATTAGAGTGGCTCCATTACTTTTGTGGCACTCAGTATGGAGGAGGGAATCTGTACCGCACATGCAGCTAATAATTAAGAGTTGCCTAGACATGGACCTCTGGAAGAGATCGCGGTGGTTGAGTTATGTGGAGCACACTTGCAAAGAAATTGGGCTCCCAGAACTTTTTAATGATCGGCAAGCATGAACGTGGTTATCCAAACAGAAGGTAATCAATGGGTTTTCCCGAATGGCGGAATATAACAGTACAGATACATTTTGTTAAGGTTTAGAACTAACCTGATAGTGTGCATGCTAGGCTATCCGGAAAATTGTTTTAGCATTAATGATTTGAGTGTTTGCCGGTGTGACAATGTATCAACTCAATCTGAGATACATCTAGGGGGTCATTAGGATTGCGGTTTTTCCGCATCCTCGGGGCCGGCGGAAGCCACCGCCGGCCCCGAGGATGCGGAAAAACCGCAGCGGACTGACCAAGGACCCACCGCCACATTAGGATGGCTGGTGGGTCCTGGTTTCCGTCCGCAGCTTTTCCACCGCGGTCGGCTTACAACCGCGGCGGAAAAGCTTTAATATGGTGACGGTGTCTTCCAGACACCGTCCACCATATTAGGATGGGCAGTACAATATGCTTTTCCGCGGCGGGTTTTCCGCCGTGGAGAAGCATACGGAACTTCACTGCGGGGGCCCGTTGCGGGCCCCCTAGGTGAAGGGGGTGGGGGGTGCACATGGGGGGTACCTATGGTACCCCCCTGCATTTGCGTGCACAAAGCAGCAGGCACCGCGCGGTGCCTGCCGCTTTGTGCACGCAAATGCATTGCATGCTTTTTTAACATTGCGGCTGGTGCAGCTTCAAGCTGCACCCGCCGCAATGTTAAAGATTGAGGATGTGACCGCCACCCTGGCGGTCACATCCTAATCTGCACGGAGGGACCTCCGCAGCCCCTGCGGACGGTCCCTCCTACTCTATGGTGGCGGACGGACTCAGGTACGTCCGCCATCATAATCGGCTCCCTAGTCCTTTTCTGTACACTATATAAAAAGGAAAGGAAAGCCTACCTGATGCGATTTTAAATAAGACGAGGTTTACACAATGTTGGGTGGCCTTATACTTTTTAAAATCTTTATCAGACCCGTTTGTCTATTTTTCAATGGCCTCTTTCTTAAGGGATTGTTTAAAGAAGAGAAAGTGGAGAGGTACGAGTTCTGTGAGATGCATTCTGAATAGTAATTGATCTTGTGTCTTTTCCCTTTTTTTATGTGTTAATGTGATATGATTGGATTTTAATGATGGTATTTTGTGAAACTGTGATGTGTATGTATTTATTCTTTTATGATCATTTTAAATTTTGATCGAATAAAGACTTTTGATGATGATTATGAGTCGCATCTCTAAGTACATGTTTATGTTGTTATCAATCCAGTTTCCTTCCTGAACACTGAGATGAGCTCTTCTGAAGATTGTGGACGATGTTGTGCTTCCTCCACATGGTGGGGATATCTGTGTGCTTGTCTATCTTGATCTTTCTGTGGCCTATGAAATAGTCTGCAATGGAGCTCAATTGGGTTAATGGCACCCTTCTTGACACAACAATTTTAACCAGGGTCTCCTAGGGTACGACCATAGTTTACCTTTTTGGACATGGAGTTGTTGGGATAGTCAGTGGCAGCATCTATGGATATTCCACCAGTTCAGGGTTAGTGGTACACACCCAACTCCTCACTTTTCATGGATTAAGGTGTTCAACAGGGAACCCCTAAAAAGTAATTTTTTGAGAAAATAAAAAGGCACAATCCTAAAATCCATAAATCTATTACTGTTTTGTGAACAACTACTAAATTGCAGACTTGGTCTATGGAGAACTTTGGTCTAACCTCTGATTTGACCATTGCCTGAAAAGATGGGTGCTTGTGGGTAAATCAGATGACCACCTTGTGCTTCAAATTACAGAAATGTTTAATGGTTAAACAATTCTGCATTGCTGCCAAAATGACATGTTGCTATCATTTATCCAGCCTAAAGTGAACTTCACATGTTATTCTGCTGATTTACTGCACAGTACATTTGAGATGTTTCCTCTAGAATTAAAAACACTGATTTATAACGTGCTCTTCTGTTTTTTAAATGCGAGGTCTGCTGTGCATGAATCACCTCACAAAAAAATAGATTTTTTTTTACATCAGGAAATATACCAAATTGTAAAGGATGGTGGTACAGATATATACGGTAACTGCATTTCCTCCCTTGAAAGCAGTTATTTTTCTGTAAGATTTTCAAAAGACATTAACCTTTGAACTGGCTGATGTGAAACTGCTGATAACCCTGTGAACCTGAGAGCTTGCACCATTTTTTCATCATGCAATTTAGGGAGAAATTATAACAACAGCTGACATTTCTCTAAATAATTACTACTTTTTATGTAAGGCATACTTACTTTTAATAGTTTCTGCTGCCTCTGTTATTATCTGCTCCACCCGGTATTAGGCTAATTAACATGTTGCAGGGAGGAATCAAGTAATTGCTTTTGGGGCTTATTAAGAGAAACATAAGCAGTGAGTAGGTGAAAGGAGAATATCTCCTTTTCATGCAGTTTGTCATGCTCGACAAAGAGTTTAGCGTGCTAATCACTTAAATATGTTTTATTGTAGGAGCAGGGTGGTCATAGAATCATAAGCATTTATGTACCTTTATGGGCTGAGTTGAAAAATACTTAACCGTCTTTATGTTTATCTGCACAGTGCTTTTGATTAGCAACCCCAGTCTATTTTTCAAGACACTTGTAAAGAATCCGACTGCTTCTGTATGGTGACTAGAGAAGTAATAATCTTGATGTGACCCACTAGAGACCGCCTTCGCTGTTTTGCTAAGGGGATCAAGGCTCGAGTATGGTAGCTATACCTGAGCACCAAAGAGGTGACGTAAGAAATGCAACAAAACAAAACACAGTTGAAGAAATAAAGAACTTAAGAGGGCCACACGAAATTGTATGAAAACAGAAACACTGCATATATAAAATGCTACAAAAGAGTGTATAATGGAGAACACTAGCGCTCTGACGGATAGAGAATATTTCAACCATATTGATTACTAATGTGTTAAATATAAAACAATTGTATGAAGGCAACAATACCAGTATTATGCAATTAAACATCCACTATGCAGCATAAAACACCAAAGATGTTCAAAAGAGGACCTTAGTGCCATTATCGGCAACTTCCCTTACCCACAGGCTGAGCACAAGACAACTTTTGTTCTGGGAAAATATTTATTTATTTAGCGATTTATAGAGCGCCTGGTGACCCGGAGGCATCCCCGCGCTGTAAAACTTGTGGAGACCGGGGGGGGGGGGGGGGGGGGAGGGGGGTTGCAGAGGTGCTATTTGGGGAAAAGAAGAGTTTTCAATTTTTTACGGAAGAGCAGGTGGCAGGGTTCCAGCCGCAGGCTGCGGGGGAGTGAGTTCCATCCTGAGGACGCTTTTACTGCGAAGCGTCGACCGCCGGTGCGTACCTTCCTAAATCTAGGGACAATGGCCAAGCGTTCGTTATCTGAGCGCAGGAGTCTGGGGGCCTTGTAGGGGGTGACCATGTCTTTCAGGATAGAAGGGCCTAGACCGTTGAGGAGTTTGTGGGCAGTACACAGAGCCTTAAATTCTATCCTCTGACGTACTGGAAGCCAGTGTAGGGCCTTGAGCGCTGGTCTGGCAGAGGCTCTGGAGGGGAGACTCATAAGGATCCGGGCAGCCGCATTTTGAGTGCGCTGAAGTTTTGCCAGGGTAGATTCAGGGGCTCCGAGGTAGACGGTGTTGCTATAGTCTAGCCGGGCCAGGATCAGACCTTGAACCAGGAGTTTCCTTGATAAGGGAGGAAGTAGTGGAAGGATCTTGCGGATGGATCGCATGAGTCCGAAACAGGTTCCTGCTGTTTTGGCTGCCTGGGTCTTCATCGACAGCTCAGGTTCCAGCCAGACTCCCAATCTCTTGATTTCTTTTTTCGGGATGGGCACCTCGCCGAAAACGTCTGGCCAGACCGATGGGGGGATGGTGGTCCATTTCTTACCCATGAGCATGACTTCGGTTTTCGATCCGTTGAGCTTTAGTGATGACTCGCACATCCAGTGGTGGATATCCTGGAGGCAGTTCAACAGATTGTCTGGGTGGTTGTCAAGGTGTGAGAGTGAGACGACCAGTTGCGTGTCGTCCGCGTAGCTCACTATCTTTATCCCGAATGGGGCGACGACATCCTCAAGAGGGGCCATGTATGCATTAAACAAGGTGGGGCTTAGCGAAGACCCCTGGGGGACTCTGCTAGAAAGGGGGAGAGGGGCTGAGTGGGAGTTGCCGTCCCATACCTGGAATGAGCGGCCTGATAGAAAAGATTCTATCCATGCGAGCGCGGTGCCCGCGATTCCTGCCCCGGCCAACCGGTGCAGTAGGACACGGTGGTTCACCGTATCATAGGCTGCACTGAGGTCCAGGAGGATCTGCAGGTTTATTCCATACAAAAGTATGCAATATGGTGGGTTATCTTACAGGCGATCCAAGGGCGGGCAGCTGTACCAACCTATGCTGCCCCCGCCTACCTGATGAGCCAGCACTGTGGGACACCCAGACAGTGCTACACCTTTGGCGATCCTCTTCTGGATCACATGACACATTGGTCTCTTATTACTCACGCCCTTTTCGGGGCAGAGCGTAGCAGGGCAAACCCCTGGTTGGGCAGGCTCCCAACCGCCCGAAGGACTAACAGGGCGCTATCGCAGTTTTCCAGGAACCAGCCCTGAGGCTCCTGGTCTTTGGCTCTGGCACCCCTACTGTGCTGTGCAGAGGTACCCTTACTGTACCCGTCTGCTTCCAGATCGCCCTGTAACTCCGCCTGCAACAAAAAAGAAAACATTACTACGTTCTACATACATTGCCTGCCAACCCCACGCCGGGTAAGCGCTAGGGTGGGAGACGGTGTGTCTGGCGCAAAGAGGACGCCAGAGAGGTGGTAGGAGGTATAAGTACACTCCCCGACCTCTGTGCACCGGAAGAGACGTGCCTAGCGCACCAAGGTGAAGGACTCCTTCCCGAGTCCAACATTTAGCCAGTGGCGTTTGTGACCAAATGGCACTAAAGGGCCGCCAATTTAGAATGGCCCCCTGCGGGGGCAGTGCACAGCCGCATTCCTTCGACTGATCTCTGAGGGAGGTGTGACTGGGCTAAATTCTTTTAACTTGGTGGATAAAAAGTTTTATGAAACATCACAAGTTGCCTAAGGTCCATTACAGATCATAAGAGTAAACAGTGAGTAGAGGTCTTTCAATTAGGTCATGTAGTGTCGCAATATTGTATTTTGACATTATATTCCTCTACTGCCGTTGCCACAATCATATAAGTATTTTGCACAACACCAGCCAGTACAGTTCCGCAGATGTTTTCTGAACTGGTTTACAGTAGATTTCTTTGAGTGAGGGTGATTATGATGCATGTCATGTGACAAAGAACAGTCCATTTGGAAGGGGATACATTAATATTATTTGTTATGTTGGCCATTGACGCCTGTAGGATGGTTTAAAAGACATGGACACACTTCTATGCTAGAAGTTAGATTTTCTGTGCAACCATCGACACATGGGGCCATTTCATCAAGAACGGCGATAACTTTATCTCCGTTTTAGCGGCAAGAAACTGCTGCTAAAGCGCCAATAAGGGGCTTGATAATATGCCCTACAGAATTCCAATAGAAGCCCAGATCCTGGTGTGAAGGACATCAAACCTGGGCTTCTATTAGAATTATATAGGGCATATTATCAAGCCTCTTATCGCTGCTTTAGCAGCAGTTTCCTGCCGCTAAAGCGGTGACAATGATATCTCCCGGTCTTGATAATATGGCCCATGTTTTGTTGATACAGTTATATCTCTGTGTTAATGCTACATGCTTTTCGCTACTGGTAGATGGTGTTTGTAAATCTTCAGGGATGGAGCCATCAAAACAGTCTTTTTTGGGAAAGCTGTAGGGTGAGCTTTGCAAGAAGAATCCCAAATGCTTCCATATACTTCACTGTTAACAAGGGCTGAGTGAGCAGTAGGGTTTCGCTATTCTAGGGCATCTCCACTCTAGGCACCAAAAGAAAGGCTCCAACGCAATCTGCAGCCCACAACCACGTTTAATATTACTTTTATGTAGACTTGAGCATGCTTAGGTGAGTATGTGCCCTTGCTGCATACCGCCAAATAAGGGACTGTCTGCACTTCACTGCAGGAGGAAACAGCACAGGTCAAGTGGGCAGATATAAAAAAGAAGTGGGGGTGAGTTGGCCAGGTTTGGGGGTAAGTCCGCTACCATCCCAAAAAAACAAAAGGAAAAAAAAGGGGGAAGTGGTGGAGCGTCCCTCCCTAAACAAAACTATAATAAAAAGGTGGGCCATGGGTACAGGAACAGTTCCTTAAATGGCCTGCCCCTATTGTGATGCAACTCTTCATGGAACAAGGAAAAACTGTTCTGGAGAAGGGCAGTTTGTCTAAAAATAGCACAAAGAGCAGTAAATCAGAAGGAGCAGTCTTGCACTGCTCAAATAGCAGTAGGGGAATGCTCCTCCGCCTTAGCGGGGGAGCCGCTACTTGGTAGGAGACAAGTCAGTGAAGTGGCATTCTCACCAAATGAGAATTGCTGACAGAAAGTGTGTGCCGGGGAGTTTCTTGTGGTGAAGTGTTGCAGAAGTCTTGGGTGGATATTCAGAAGATATTGTTTAAAAATCCCACATCAAATCCTTTCTGGAACAGATGAACTATAAAGATAGGACCACTCTTGAGCCTCTGATCATACACTTGCCACTTAAGGTGTTACATCAAACACTTGATGAACAGTTGATGGGAGGAATTAATGCTTGCAACAAGTCTAACCACTAGCATTCACTTGGGGTAGCATTCCAAACCAGACGTGGGCCTGCACTCATTGTGCCACAGGAATGAAGATATACCTGACTGATGAAAGCCAATGAGGGTGAAACCAGTCCTCGGGTGCTTGTTTCGGGTTCAGGGAAGACGTAGCCTGGCAGTTCGGGCTGAACTGTTCTTACTGGAGCAGGATCAACTCTGATTTACATATGACTGTGTCCAAACTGTGGTCGCCTGGTGGTTAAAAATGATGGAGTGTGATGAAGCCAGAGTAATCAGCACTAGATGAGATAAATTAAAGCATTCAGTGAAATTATTTGTTTTTTATGTCTCTGGATCTTAGCTTTTAAATTGATGGGTAGAAAAAGAAGTGCTCTGCCCAGTTCCTACTCCCCAACGATAACTACCACCTCCTATCTCCTCCTATTCCACCCTGGCATGTGCCAAATCGCTCCTACAATTTCGTCCGACATTTTTCTTGGCATACCTTTTCTTAAACTGCCATTTCCTTTACCTTCCATTAACCATATAACCCAACCTGTCCATAGCCAAACCTAATCCTACTGTAGTTTTAAATGACTGTTAACTTAATTTAGTGGCTTTATTTTGGACATTTCATTTTTGCATTTTCTGTAGTGTTCAGATCAAAGATTCATTTTTTAAAATCAGAATGTTTTACTTTGCTTCGTTGAGATTCCACTTAGGAGCAGGAAAGAAATATCCTTTTGATCAAAAATATCACAGCCTCGTGGAAAGAAATGAGATTTTCACATTTCTGGCTTCAAAACTTATTTTTTTATTTTTTTATTTTATTCACACAGTGCTTACACACTTCAGTTAATATATATTAACATGCTTCTTCATTGGCCCAAAAAGTAACCTTCTGAATCAGCAAAAACATACAAGTTAAGATAAATTCAATTTTTTTTTTTTGCAATTCCAATTCTTTTGTATCACTAAACATTCCACATGACACTAAATTTCCTACCTAAATAGTAGTAGAAGCTACACGCTTCATAGTGTTACCCATTAGGTTCCTGGTCTCATCCCGAAAAAAGCATGGGTTGACATTGGCCAAATGGCCTTGTTTTTTTTACATCAAACACACAAAAGGAAATGGGATGAATGGTTGTAATTTATCTAACCACTGCCAATTGCTCGGAGTAGCATCTCAACCCATTGTTTTTTTGCTAACCATGCTACCTCAATTTGGAACCAGCCATATACAAATTAGCCATGGCACTGCTCCTCAGGGGAACAGTCCAACCCAAACTGCCAGGCCAGGTCGACACTGAACTGGGTACAAGCAACGTAGGGAAGTTTACGCCCTGACAAGGGTTCATCAGCCAGGTATAGCTTGGTTCCAGTGGCGCAATGCTTCCTGCAAAAACCAGATCCACAGCTGCAAGGCTGGTTCTGCAGTTTAACAAAGGACAAGCATGCAAACTGGCATTTCATTCTAAAGGTCTCTTTTTTCTAAATAATACAGTGAAAAGCTGAAAGGAGATATGGAAGGCAACATGCTTATTTTGTAAGGACTAAAAATAGAATTTCTCTGCCTTTTTTCTGTACATTTTGAGCCTCTACAGTGTTTCAACCTGACTTATATTAGACTGAATCTAATATCATTTTGCATCAAATTACTCACTGCTGTGCTCAATTTCACATTCAAAGTCACTTTTTTTCTCCTTCTTCTTCACATGAAAAGAGAGACACCGCAGGGTTCATGTGCTTTGGAAGAAGAAAGAGGATGTGGCTATGTATTATAAGAAATAAAGTACCCTCTGACATGCATTTATTACAATATTACTAATACTTGTCTTGAAATGAAATGAAAATAGGATTTATATAGAGCAAGCACATGTTTAAAAAGAGCTCCTAGGTGCTGTTGTATGAAAGCTTACATAAAAAGCCAATTTTCAAGATTTTAAAGAAAGAGGAACTGATATGCCATTGAATGTAGAGCCAACAACCAGCTTTTCCATAGTCTAGCACCCAGAAATGCAGCAGAGCTACCACTCCATCTGATCCATCAAAATCTGAGTAGTTGTAAAATATGAGCTTTTGCTGACCTTAACGGTCTTGAGGGAATGTTAAAAGAGAAGATATTCTACAGACCAGTTGGACCAGCTTTATGAACAGCTCCGTGAATATGAGGTAGCATTTAAACATTCTAATTGAATATGTTTAGAAACTGGGAGCTAATGAAGATCCTTCACTCTGAGAAAAACTGAGGAATGCTTGGGAATGTTAAGTAACAGCCTGGCTGAATATTTCTGGATAGTCTGCAGACTTTTCTAGAGTGTATAGAGGCCCCTAGATATGGGGCATTTGAATAATCCTGCCTAAAGTTGACCAACGCCTGGACCACAGTTTTCCTAGCTAAAAAAGGTCAAAAAATCAAAAGGGTTTTTAGTACACCAATGCATGAGGCAATGCCGGACTGAATCTACAGCTATGAAGATATAGAGAATCAAATTTGACTCCCAAGTTATATACGGATTTAAATGGACATGGAGGGGCGCCCAACTCTCTTGGCCACTAATAATTAGTACAATATTGAGAATTTGAGCTCAGAATGAGTAATTCTTCTTTTGAAAATGTTTTTTTTTATTGAGCGGCATCAAAGATCAATTGCAAGATAATAAAAAGCATATCATGACAATAAAACAATAGCAGTACGATTCATAGACAGCCAATCCTTTACAAGACAAAACACTTCTATAGTACATTCTATTCTACAATAAAGTGCCCTTGTGCCATTAAAAGACATATCACTTTTATATATACATTATGTTTTGCTTGCCCTAATAGATCTCCACCTCCTCAGTCCTTTGTTGATACAGTGGTAGGACAAATTATATGGTGCAATTGAAATAGCAGACATCAAAAAGAAAGTGCCATTGTGCCGTGTTGAAACCCTTTCGGAACCTCCCCAGTCCCTTGTTGATACAGTGGCTAGGCATATTATACAGTACAATTGAAATAGCAGCCATCAAAAGGAAAGTGCCATTGGCCTTCTTAAAACCTTTTCCCAACAATGTAATAACCTCGTTCCCCATCGAGAACCTGAAATGAATACATTTTATACTTGCACTTGTTCTACATCGGGGGCCGTCTTTTCTATTGCATTCATAAATTGCCATGAGGCATTAAATCTCTTTACACTCTCGACCCATCTTGCATACCCCGCTTTAAATGCCTTTGTCCTAATCATTTTATTATACTACTCTTGGTAAGTAGGAGCCCTAGAAGTTTTCCATAATTATCTCTGGCCGTGCTTAGTGATAATTTTATTATCGCAGGCTTTCTCTGGAGTTTATTTATTTATTTGGTGTCGAAGTGGAACACCGCAGACTAAACGAGCCGCCGCATTTTGTACGGTCTGAAGTTTGCGGAGCAAGCCTGATGAAAGACCCATGTATAAGCCATTCGCATAGGCTAGATGAGAAGTTATCAGCGCATGGACCACAATTTTTCGGGTTGCATTGGGCTGATAGTTAATACATTTCCTGATGATTTTAATTTTGGCAAAGCAGGCAGAAGCCACTGTTTGAACCTGTGTGGAAAGGGACAGATTTTTGTCCCATCTGACGCCCAAATTCTTAACCGAGTACTTGGGAGCAGACGCAATGCCAAGTTCATCAGGCCACCACAGATTAGAAGAGAAGGGAGAGGGCTGGTTAAAAAATAAGATCTGGGTATTATCTGCAATGAGCTTTGGGAAATTGCGGTCCATCCAGACCCCAATGTTCTTGAGACACTCTTTTAATGGATCAAAGGTGGCGGCAGATACAGCTTCAAAGGTGAACAGAAGCTGGGTGTAATCAGCATATGATATAATTTTGATCCCAGATGTAGATGATCAATTCAGCCAACGGGGTTAAGTAAACTTGAAAAAGAAGCGGTCTCAGGGCAGAGCCCTGCGGCACACCCCATTTAAGTGGTTTAACGGGAGAAATTGACAAGTGGGTCCGGACCTGTTGTTTGCAGTTAGATAGAAAAGATGATATCCAGTTAAACACTGAACCCTGCACTCCAATGGTCTTTAGATGATTCAAAAGGATGGGATTGGTGACGGTGTCAAATGCTGCAGACAAATCTACCAGCACTAACACCGCCTTAGAACCTCCATCTACCGCCCAGCGTATTGAGTCCGCCATTTCAATTATTGCTGATTGAGTACTATAACCGGCACGAAAACCGGATTGAGAATCATGGAGGAGGCCATTATTCTCAATTAAACCGGCGAGTTGCTGATAAACCAATTTCTCTAAGGTTCTTTGCAGGAGCCGGTAAAAGCGAAATAGGTCTATAGTTGAAAGGGGATTCTGGGGCTGCATTGACTTTTTTTAGAATGGGCAAGAGAAAGGCGTGTTTCCACGCAGCTGGGTAAATGCCCAGTCTAAACGAGAGGTTCCAGATGGAATTTAAGTGGGGATTGGGGAATTCCGCAAGGACGTTATATTGTTTGGCTGGCCAAGGGTCACTCAGGGAACGGATTTGCACTTCTACAATTCGAGGATTGAGGCTTCCTCTGAGATATCAACAAACTCTGAGAGCACAGTACTTGGGGCTTGCATCAGATAGTGGTCCTCTGAGGACTGGGATACTTCATAAGGCTCAGGGAAGGAGGCGTAGATCAATGCGTTTTTGTACTCAAAGAACTCAGAGAGTTTATTGCATAGGATCTTTGAAGGCGGGTGGGTGTGAGTAAGTGCTAGTGGGTCGGTAAAAGACTTAACAATTTTGAAAATCTCCCTGGAAGACTTTTTAGCATTTTCAATTCTGTCGGCTAGAAAATCTCTTTTATTTTCAATAAGGAGTCTGCGGTCTTCTTTAAGAGCCGAACGATAACCTAAGTCTCCAGCTATGGCGTTAACCTTGCTGATACGACATTGGGTCTCATTAGAGATGCAAAGGGAGGCATTGAGAAAAAGGGTGCTAACATGCGATTATGCATGTTAGCACCCTCTTGTAAATCGGGTGATAATTTTATCTGTGCTTTTTTGGCTTTTCAAGCCAAAAAAGCAGAGATAAAGCCCTTGTAAATATGCTCTCTAGTTTTTTAAAACCACTAGAATTTCAGAATCTTAGTTGAGTATAAGGAATTCTCAGGCCAGCAAACTTGCACTCCTGTAAATTAAGACACTCATTGCCCAATGAAATGTGCTTGGAGTGATAAAGTGCTTGAAGTCGGGCGCCAAGCTCCTGTGCAACCTTGTATCTTGTTTCCTTTGGAAATTTAGCTGTCTTAATAAAAACTGGGAGCTGGGATCCAGCGTCATTGATGATTTTGTCTATGAAAAAGGATTAACCATTATCTTTCCATTAATGGATCTTACTAATGCATCTAAAAAACAATACTTCGTAATATGTCTGCACATGAGGTAATACCACCCCAACCTGCCTGATATCAAGTTGGTGTGTAGAGAGTTTTACCATAGAAAACTTCTTATTCCGTACAAAACGACTAAAAAGTGTCTCCAGCTCTGAAAAATGGCTCTTATTAACTTTTATATGAACAATTGCAAAAAGAAATAACAACAAAGGTAGGATAGACATTTTATTAAGGGCTACCCAACTTACAAAAGGGGAAGGAGTGCCCATCTATCTAACTGTTCCTTAATCTTCTTCATCATAGCTGCATAATTTAATTGATAAAGCTGGGAGTACCTGTTTGTTATAAAAATCCCAGATAGCGATCGGGTCTTGAGAGCAGGCCTGCTACTGACGAGAGAGAAAGAGATTACTAACTACAGTGCCTAAATGAAGTAAATCAGTTTTAATCTGATTATTTTTATATCCTCCAATCATTTTAAATTGCTCAAACTCATCTATCAACTTTTGGACAATATGCTTCTCTGACCTAAGATATAAAATGATATCATCTGCAAAAATTTTAATTTGGCCATTTCTGATACGGGCCGCCAATCCGTTCATTCTCCTGCATCCAGGCTGCCAGGGGCTGGGGAAGGGTAAGGTAAAAAGAATTGTCGACAGAGGACACCCCTGACGGGTTTCCCTGTTTTATACAAACTACTCCTGCAAGATTAGAATTTACAAACACCTTCACTTGTGTGCCATGAGCACACCAAAGCAAGAGGCAGTGACGGACTGAATCTGCAGCTATAAAGATATAGAGAATCAAATTTGACTCCCAAGTTGCATACAGATTCAAATCTACATGGATGTCTGCAATGCTCCTGGCACCAGTCATTTGTACAATATTGATAATTCAGGCAGACAATTAATAATTCCTTCTTGTTGAAATTTAATTTTAGAATGTGTTGAGACATCCATATGGCAACTGATCTAATCTGCCCATTATCCAAAATCAGTGTAATATTCAATTAAGTGTCGTCTGCATAGGACAACACTTCAAGACCATAACATTTTTATGAGTTTAGATGAAGGGCGTTGGACTCAATGCTTAGCCCAGTGCCTCCCACTATCAGTTGGAACAATAATGGAAGAGTTTGGGGTAAGCCTGACAGCTTGTCGTTCTTTAAAAAAAACTGAAAGCCAATCTAAGGAGGCGGCTTTGACATCAGTTACACCCAAGCAATGAATACAAATATTTTGCAAATTGGTGTTGAAGGCCGTAAAAAGATCTAGTTATAAAAGGGCCATCGTGCCAGTATTATCCAGTATATGTTTCAGGCTTTCCGTCAACATGAGCAATTATGATTCTGTGTAATAAGCTGTCCTGAAATGACGTGTGCTATGCAAAAGATTATTAGCGTGTACAGATTGGATAAGAAAAAAATTGATGTGAGATTCTAGCATTTTAGTTAAGGCTGGTAATAAAGAGATAGGCCTACAATCAGCTGGAATTAACAGATCAGAAATGGGAGTTACTACATCCAATTGCCTACCTGCCTTTACATTTATATTCCCAAACTATAGATTCAACCACAAAAATGCAAAAGAACAACACATTCTCCACCCAGCAACACCAGCCTCACAAATGTGCACATCATCAAACACATGCTACAAGTAAGTAAACCTAATTTAATCTGTCCTATCCCCAACCCCCTAATCAGTAAAAATGAAGCAGACCCCAAAGCATTCCCACCTTATTAAAAATATGTTTACCTAAATAATAAATAAACACTTTCTCACTAACAGGCAGACAAGATCCACCTGACTCGTTTCTCAACTGAATTAGAAGAAACCAAAAAGAATAAACTGTGTTTTAAAAGAACAACAAATATATAAGTATAACATGTTATAAATAACAAAGCATTTTAAATGTCAATACTAAATAGAATAAAATGTTTAACATAAAGTAATAAATATATACGTCTACCATTTTCAGATAGAATGGCACAAAGCACCATATATATAATTTTACAGAAGGGCAATAATTGATATCGCACATGGGATACACGTACAGCAAGGAAAGGACAAGAACCAAAAATGTTAACTGGAGATGTACTAATTGTTACGCTAATCCTTACTATAGGAGGTCCTCAACTAAAGATGATATTGTTGTTAGAGAACACAACTTCCCCCCAAATGTAACACAGATAGAAGTAAGTCATAATCTTCAAGATCTCAGAAAAGGGAGCACTAGTACTCAGGAAGTCATAGGCAATATATTGAAATAATATACTGCTTAAAGTTCCTGAGCTCACTAGAGGCCTACTGCCTGGAATCCCCAATCTAAAAAGATGCACAAGAAAAGTCACAAGCTAATACCTTTTTGTACCCATCAAATTTTCAAAGACATTAACATTTCAGACCACCTAGCCATTACACATAATGAAGAACCTTTTCTACTGCATGAAAGTAAAAATCAATGCGCAGTGTAGATGATTAATGGTATCTTCCATTCACCATTTACACAAATATATACCACACTTGAAGAATTTTAAAAGAGTAACATACCCCTAATTTATGCTTGTAAGAAATTGGGTTACTGGTTGAGGGGTGTGAAACCCTACTCAAGCAGAAATCACAATCTTTGTCAGGGTGAAGCCACAAGCAAGCCGCAAATTAACCTGTGCTCAACACTCTGGTAGCTTGGCACAGAGCAGACAGGCTTAACTCAAAGGCAATGTGTAAAACATTTGTGCAACACTTCAAACAGTAAAACTCTGAAAACACACCACAAAAGAATCCCATACCAGATTACAAAAATAGAGTAATTTTTGATAAATAAAATAAGACAAAACCAACTAAAAACAATCAGTAGGACTCAAGATATGTAGGTTTAAAGATTTCAGTGGGGGGCGTGGCCAAGATGGCGGCTGGATAGGCCCCAAGATCGTGTCGCTCCGGCCTCACCGCACTTTTAGCCTTGTATTTCTGCCCATCTCGACCTTCCCTCTTCTGGGGAGACCTGGGCTGCATTGTGCAAAGGCAGAGGGACAACAGTAAATTGATGTGGCTGCGGCTCTATGCCGCCGGGACAGTAGATGAGGAGGTGGTGACGGGGTGAGCCCTGACTGCTGCGGAGCAGCGAGGTCCTCGGGTGCCTGAAGCACACAAGGAAGATGTACTGGCCACGGCAGGAGTGGGACAGGAGCAGGGGTAACCACGCTATGATATAGAATGTAATATGATGGCTTTCTTTCAAATTTATTCTCTGATGTATTAATGCCATGACTGCATTTTTGATTGTAAATCTCCGTCAATAAAAATAAAAAATAAAATAAATAAAAAAGGTAACCACGCTACCTCCGTAGCCTTTATGACTAACCTTGCGCAGATGTGGTGTGCGCACCGAAGAAGCCCAGCTCTATGAGGAGATGCGGAGGGGGAACGATCCCCACCATCTTGCTGCCTGCATCTGTGCCCCTGGGCCCAGCGCTGCGAGGAATCGGGCACCCCAGCTGAGGTGGTGGGCTGGATTGGGTGGTGCTCTGCCCACCCCGGAGGTCCCAGGCAAGGACTGCCCAGGCGATCTTGTGGATGCTCCTTGGGTGCGCCGGAGCTGACCGGGTGAGTGACTGTCACTGTGGTAGCCACTGTGGGCAATGATTTAAGATACTGTGCCACCACAGACTGTGAGGCCCCTTCTCCTGACCTGCAGCTACAGCCCCCCCGGACAAGGTGGCAGAATGCATGGTGACCTTAGAGGAACATGACACCAGCAGAGACGAGGAGATCAACATGATGCAGCAAGAATTGAATCATCTCCAGGAGCAGCACATAGACTTACAGGCACATACCGAGGACCTTGAGAATCACTCTCAGCAAAACCACTTAAAGATCAGTGGAGTTCCTGGGCGGCGACAACCCTACAGAAATTCAGATGGATCCGGTGCATCAGGTGGGATTGCCGAAGCGGAGCAAGGCCCCACCACCGGACATTCTTGTGTGTGTGCCCAATTTTCAGCTGAAGGAAAAGATAGTCAGCAAAGCACCAGAAATCCAACCCATTCACTTACAAGGCCATACTCCTACTAGCAATGTCCACCCTGGTCAAGAGAAGAGAATTCCGAGTCATCACCACCCACCTCCAAGAGCATGGATTCTCATACTCTTGGAGTCACCCCTTTCGATTCATCTTTAAGTACCAAGGTAGACTGAGGCAACTTTCCTCCCTGAAGGAAACTAAAGAGGTGCTTGGGCTGACAGATGCCTCAGCAACAAAGCATTCCGATGGGCCTCGTGAAACCTTCTTGCAGAAACCCTCACGTTGGCAACTGGTTGGGAGGTCATCTTTCAAGCTTAAGCCAGACTCAGCAATGATTGCCAGAGAAAGGGAGGGGGTGATTATCTCCCTGTCCCAGTCACCAGACCACCCAATATCCCCCTGAAATACTATCTCAGCAACTTCCACGGTGGAACACTCGAGGCTGAACTGGGGGGACCCATGATACGGCGCAAACCCGATGATTAATACTATCGTGCCGATTGGTGGAAAAGTAAAGCTAAGACTTAACAGTCTACCGATATACCATATCCCCTTTGGGTTTCCCGTTGAAGAAAAACTTTTGTCACTCTATGTGCTCTCTGTTTTGGGGTCTGGGGGGGTTCAATCTGTTTTGAGTGTGATTGTTTTTCTTTTTTATGTTATCCGCACCAGTCATTAGGGTCCCTTCCATTGGTTCACTGTCCTTGCAGCAGACCCTGTATGGATGAGAGGGGGAAGGGAGAGAGAACCCCACTTCACACTGCACATTTATCCCAATCCCACAATATGGGTAGAGCTCTAAAGGTGATAAGCCTCAATGTAAGAGGGCTGAATAACCCGGTTAAAAGGTCAGCAATCCTTTCCCTGCCTATTACAGGAGACGCATCTCCTCTCGAGGGACACTATACGCATGCGAAGATGGTGCCTCACAACAATTTTGGTCCTCAGGCCCAGCCAAGAAAAATGGGGTGGCAATTCTGATTAGGGCTCATTTCCAGTGTAAGGTAGTGGCTACATTAGCTGACCATTAAGAGGTCGGTCCAAGCAGGAGCCTTCTCCTCTTTCGGGAAAGAGTTGGCTTGCAGATAACAACCTCCTGGATGTGTGGCGCATTCACCACCCTGGAGAGACAGATTATACTTATTACTCAGTGGGTTCTACCACTGGATTGCCGAGAGTGCTGTTTCCTTCGTGTCCTCTCTTCCCTGATTGCAGAGCAACGCCTCGCGGCCCCCGCTGCGCGGGAGCCGCTCGCAGGATAAAGACTTTGCTGCTAAACCTGTCCCTGGGCCTTGGCAAGTGCATAGGAGCACCAACGCGACCTCAGCGAGCTTACATCTGGACCCAAAGGCTTGAGGCGGGACTGCGAGGACCAGCGTGCAGCGCGGCGCTGATCGGCCGCAGCTGGTCCTCTTCCCGCCCCTCCACCCGTCAAAACCATCGCGGTGTGTGAGCAGCCCGGGTTCTACCACTGGATTGCAGAGAGTGCTGTTTCCTTCGTGTCCTCTCTTCCCTGATTGCAGAGCAACGCCTCGTGGCCCCCGCTGCGCGGGGGCCGCTCGCAGGATAAAGACTTTGCAGCTAAACCTGTCCCTGGGCCTTCGCAAGTGCATAGGAGCACCAACGCGACCTCAGCGAGCTTACATCTGGACCCAAAGGCTTGAGGCGGGACTGCGAGGACCAGCGTGCAGCGCGGCGCTGATCGGCCGCAGATGGTCCTCTTCCCGCCCCTCCACCCGTCAAAACCATCGCGGTGTGTGAGCAGCCCGGGTTCTACCACTGGATTGCCGAGAGTGCTGTTTCCTTCGTGTCCTCTCTTCCCTGATTGCAGAGCAACGCCTCGCAGCCCCCGCTGCGCGGGCGTCGCTCGCAGGATAAAGACTTTGCTGCTAAACCTGTCCCTGGGCCTTCGCAAGTGCATAGGAGCACCAACGCGACCTCAGCGAGCTTACATCTGGACCCAAAGGCTTGAGGCGGGACTGCGAGGACCAGCGTGCAGCGCGGCGCTGATCGGCCGCAGCTGGTCCTCTTCCCGCCCCCTCCACCTGACCTTCCTAGATAATCGGTGGCAGTAACGCGCACGCGGGACGCGCGCGGGGCTAAGGCCGGGGCGAAGACCGGGCAAAGAGCGGGCCGTTTGAGGCCGTTCGAGGACGGCAGAGGACGGCCCTGGCCCAGTCCCCCAGCATTTTTCCTCTTAATCAAACGTAAGGAAGGCAGCCCAGTGACACTCACTTTACTTTTCAATATAGTGTGGCCAGCCACAGGATTCACCATCTATCTCCCGTGAGGCCCACTTCGAAGCTCCTGATTCACATCACACATGACCACCATGCGTCCCAGAACTAGAAGCAACACAAAAAAAGCCACGGCCGTGGCACAAGTGACCGGCCCCATAGATCACTTCATCTCCCGGGTCAACGAAACCATTGATAAGAGCATCATCCTGCTGGAAAAAAGAGTCTCCTTGGACCTTATGCATGCCAAACGCTCTTCTCTGGGTTCCCTTGCAACTGTAAGCTCCCCTGCTCACCAGGCCGTTAACAATCGTTCCTTACCCTTACCCGTAACTACTCTCCCCATGCTGACTGTCCTGAATGCAGTAGACTTATCCGTGACTCAATCAGACTCCGACTTGTCATATGTTGATCTCGAAGCTACCCCAGATCTAGAAGCATGCCAATCACCAGACAAACCAGAGCAGAGTGTAGCTAGTCATTCCATTATACCTGACACAGAAATGACTCTAGAACCGATAGAAGCAGGGAGAGACACCTCCACTTCCACCAAGGCTCTGCCCAACACTAAGGAAAAACCTAAAGCAAAAGTCAGGAATCATAACTTGATTTCACCTACCCCTAACTCTGCGTCAGGCATACCCTGCTGGGTGCAAAACATGGTAATAGACCTTAAATCAGATTTCGAAGCCACAATAGCGGCACAAATCAAACCTTTAATATCAAAGCTAGACAGACTCACGTCACTAATTAATTCGAAATGTGGTAGCAAGATAAGCGGGAACGGCCTCTCAAAAACGCACGGGGCAAAAGAAACACTTCCCAAAAAAACACCTTGCACCAAACATGCAACAGGCACATCGATCAAGCCTATTACCCCACTAGCTAGCAAGGCATCAGCCATACAGCTTCTAACCCAAAAAGGGAATAAATCAGGTGCTCCCCCAGTCACCCCTATTACCGCAGGTCCTGCTTCAGCAACTCAAGCAGCCCTGAAAGCTCCTAAAGGTCCAACCAATACAGATAACCATCAAGTTAAAGGCAATAATGGGAACATTACTACTCCAGCAGTGCCTCCCTCCTTAGAGAAACCCCAAGAACCTAAGACAAAGCAGTCTCGCCCTAAAATAATCAATTTGCCGCCGGAAGCTTCTCCCTTCGTGGTGGTCTTAACAGCTGTACCTCCACTGAAGGAGGGTGTAAGAGAAACTTTCGCAGAACTAAGGAATAAATGTGCCCAGTGGCTCCAACTGCATAAACCCTTACCTCCCCACATCAGGGGTGAGATCTTTTCTGTACGTAGAGGAGACTGGGTGGGCAGGAACATGAAGACCATAGTGGGTGACGTTATTACCATCAAATTTAGGGAGATAGGGGCAGCAAACTATATCTGCAACACACCCAGCAGCGGACCTGCCACACAAATAAACCCTCTTCCCTTGTCCTACTTCCAACCTACCCCCTCACGACAAAATTTTCCCTGCTCTACTTTTCCAGCAAATAGAGGGTTTATACCCCCCCCAGAATACATTATGTGCCAATGGCAGCAGCCTCCACATACTCCGCGATTCCCACAAATACCACAACATACAACATATCAGTGGCAACAACCCCCTCAACCTTATCATCACTTTTCTCAACAGTGGCAGCAACCTCCTCAACCCACACAACATATCATTCACCAGTGGCAGCAACCGTCGCAAGGACAGCCCCCCTCTTTCAACCCACTAGGTTCCAACTACAGAGGCAGAGAAAGGGATGAATGGAGAGGACTAGAACAGTGGAGAAATTACAGTGATCCCCCACGTTGGGACGGCTGGAATGGACTTCCCCTAGCAAATAAGTATAGTGCCCTAGAGTGCGTCGACTGACCCCCACAGCCAGAAGAACAGTCTTTAAATAGCACACACTCACTGGTATCTCCGGACTCTCCTCTAGCCCCTCCAGACCCAGAGATTCCTAATGAATCACAAACAGTTAAAACCTCTAAGAACAATCCAACAACCCTAAGCCTGATCTCCTGGAATGTTGCAGGGTTAAGGACAAAAGTGGAGGATGGGACAATCATGTACCATGTGCACAGTCACCAAATAATCTGCTTACAGGAGACGTGGTCACAACAAGAACAGCATCTACAGGGGTACAAGACATATTTCTCCCCCGCGTCGTCGGGACAGAAGGGTAGACCAAAGGGAGGACTAAACATCTACTTAGCCAATACTATTCAAAACATCAAAACAAAGGTCATCGAACTAGACCCTAATTTCCAGATCCTTGGTCTCTCCCTACCGAAAAAAGAGTTTGTAGTCGTTATTAACTTCTACAACAATCTGGACGAACCAGAGTTTCAGAAAGTCCTGACTCACCTCCACAAAAAACTAACTACCCTTAGAACAAAACAAGGAGAAAGAGGTACGGTATCTATCATATGGGTAGGCGACTTTAACCTCCACGTTTGTACCCAACCAAAGCAAAAATGTCCTGGCATGGTGACAGAGGAAGGTCTTTCTCTTATCCATTTCTCGCACAACAACATGGGCAGATTAATGAATGATCTCCTATCAGATATGGACCTCCAAGTAGCAAATACTTTGGATTATGGACCCAACTTATTAGCACCGACCTACATAGGAAGAGGCTACAGTACTACGGTTGACTTCATAATAATATCAGCAACCTTACAATCAAGAGTAAAAAACTTCGAAGTCAAACCGAACTCCCAAAGCGATCACGCAATACTAAAAATAGAAGTGACAACGAACCACCAACAACGCCCTCCTATGATAATAGCCAACGCACTGACCCAGGAAAATATAAGTATGGACAAACTAAATGGGTACTCAATAAAGTGGGGGAAGATAAACCCAGAGGAACTTACTAAAGAGCTGATAAAGTCAGTTTACCCCCAAATTAAAAATTGCCTGGATATATCAACGGAAGACGAGGAACTTCTTAACAACTTCGCCCAAATTATGGACAAATTAAAGGTTCTACTTACAGCTAAACACAAAGCTGGACCACCCCGAACAAAAGGCTGGTTTAACCAAGAGTGCACCAAGGCTCATACAAAACTTAAACTAGCTCTAAACAAAGACGAAAGGGATCCTCGCAATATAGCCATCCTAAGAAGCGAATACCACAAAATCAGGAAAAAGAGAAAAGAGGAACTTAAACAAGCACTTTGGAACGAACTCCATACCAGTGCACAGGACAAAAACACCCAAGCCTTCTGGAGAATTATAAGAACTCCTTTTCTGGTTGATGACATGCTCCCAAAAATTGAAGTCGCAATAGACGCAGCAGAATGGGTTTCCCACTTCACCAAAATCTTTCAAAAATCATCTTCTGACCAAGAAACAGAAGAGGAAAAAGAAACATCCCCAACATACCCTATAGATATAAACTTTGAACTTTCTGAGATCCTTCTGGCACTGAATTCAACCAAAAAAGGAAAAGCTCCAGGCCCAGACGGAGTCCCGGCTGACTTCTTCAAATACAAAACAGATCTTTGGGCACCGATCATAACAAGGGTGTGCACCGCAACGGCAAAAAAAGGCATCTTGGAGTCATGGACAAGGTCCATTATGGTACCGATATTCAAGAAAGGTAACCGTCAGGACCCTGCTTGCTACCGCCCAATTTCTTTGTTGGATTCACTGGGGAAGATGGCAGGCAGAGTGATCCTAGAAAGACTTCAGGACTGGGTGGAGGAGAGAGGCATACTATCTGACCTACAATTCGGTTTTAGAGAAGGACTAGGAACCGTGGAACAAGCCCTAAATCTTTCGGTCATTTTTGGAAAATATGTGCAAGCCAAAAAAGAGAAACTTTACATGATCTACGTGGACTTGTCCGCGGCTTTTGACTGTGTCTCTCATACTAAACTATGGTCCCTTTTAGCCCAAATGGGGGTAGATCAACCACTACTGAACTTTTTAAGGGAACTCTATTCCAATCCTTCTGCAAGAGTTCGATTTGGCACAAAGGGGGAACTGACAGCGTCATTTAGAGTGGAGCGTGGGGTCAGACAAGGATGTGTCCTGGCGCCTTTCCTTTTCTCCCTCTACACTAACAACTTGGAGGTAGAGCTTTTGAAGGGTGCCCGGGATCTCCCGCAGGCCAAACATCGCCCGATCCCCGCTCTGCTCTATGCGGATGACGCCGTCCTCCTGGCACGAACCCCTTGCGAACTCCAAAAATCCCTCAACAGATATTCTCAATTTATGAGAACCCTAGACCTTCACATTAATGTGAAAAAGACTTTCGTGATGACGGCTGGGGTCAGGAGAAAACATCAAAAAACCATTACACTTGGCACCCAAAAAATAGACTCCACTACCGAATACTGTTACCTGGGAGTCACAATAGATAACAAACTCTCCTGGAAAAAGGCAGTGGAAGCCAGGAAACACTGTTTTAAAAGAGCACTAGCAGCATTGGTGACGTTCACACAAAAACTGGGAAAACGACTGCCCATGGAACTGCTGACTATATATAGAGCCAAATGCCAATCGACAGCTCTATATGGCGCAGGACTATGGGGTCATACGGATGTCACTTGCCTGCAAATTGCAGAAAATAACTTTTTTAGATTTCTCCTATCAGCCCCAAAGCGAGCTTCGATTTATGCCTGCCACACGGAATTAGGCGTTCCACATATTGAAGATCTTGCGAAAATACAACCGCTACTCCTATGGCGTCGCATTTGGGCTTCAGAAAAAAATGACCTCACAAAGAAGATACTGGCAGATGCAATGTCCCTGGACCATGCTCTAAACATTAAATGGCTAGCATATATCCGGAACTTCTTCATCGACCTTGGAGTAGAACAATACTACTCAAATCCTGAAAAAATTGGAGAACTAACAAAAAATAACCTAAAAACAAGAGCCTTGGAACATCTGGAAAACCTGAGATTACAATCAGAAGTAGGGAAACAGTCCGTTCAACATGCAATAACGGTCCAATCCACCTTTTTAATTCAACCCTACTTAACTCTCAACATCGGTACTTTTGATCGCTACCTACTGATAAGATTCAGACTAAACATATTCCACAAGCTGGTAGCTTTTCCAACCCCAAACGTCTGGGATCCAAACCCACCTCTTTGTCCTTGTGACGGAAGATCAACACAAACCACCCTCCATACCGTCTTGTTCTGTAAATTCTATCAGGAACATCGCAAACTCTGGTTATTGACTCTCCTAAAAACTTGGGGTCTTAGACAATGTCGACCAGCTATGCTGAGCCTGCAGCTTTTGGACACAGAAGCCACATGCTACCATGTTCTTAACTTTTTGAAATGTATATACAGACACAGGAAAAATCTCTAAAAACGGCATTGTATAAATTACTCAATTTTATAACTTCCTTGTTATTTGTAACTACTTTTTACTACAAATTTTACTATGCACTGCTTTTATGGATTTCAAATTTCTGAAAAATCCGAATAAAGTTTATTATTATTATTATTATTACTCAGTGGCCCATAAGTTGTACGCCCGGCTGGATCACTTTCTTGCCTCTAAGACACTGAGGCACAGTTTAGCGTACTCTGGCATAGAGCCTGGATCTCTCTCTGACCATGCTTTAATCTTTGTTAACATTCGCGCAAATCAGGGCCAAATAAACCCCCCCAGGTGGCACTTGAGGGAAAGCCTGTAACAGTCCCCAGCGACTGTGGCTACGAAAAAAACCAAGCTGGTAGAATATCTGCAGATCTATGATGTGGGCGCAGCGTCCCTGGCGGCTGTCTGGGAGGCACTGAAGCTGGTGATAAGAGATTAATTTATTGCAACCTCTGCAGCAGAAAATGAGGCCCGCCGAGATAGGCGGCAAGAGCTAGAAGGAGAAGTGAGGGAGATGGAAGGAATACACAAGTGAACGGGAGCCCCGAGGGTCTGGCATGGGTTGGAGAAAAAGAGGTTGCTATTGAAACAGCTAGATATCGATAGAGTAGAATACTCACTCCTCCGTCTGCGAGATACATTTTATCTCAGTAGTGACAAATGCAGTAAACTACTGGCGCAGAGGCTTCAGGCTAAAACAGCGGCATCATCAATAGCGGCGATTAAACATCCCAGGGAGGAGGAGGTCACTGCTGACTCACAAATAGTGGAAGTTTTTCAATCCTTCTATCATACCCTCTATACAGGGCAAGATCCCCCGGTGTTAGACCCTAGCTCCTACTTGGAGAACTGTGCACCCTCCACCCTGCCGAAGGCTACAGCAGAGCAATTAGACTAACCAATATGAATTGAAGAAGTCATCTCTGCAATCTCACGCCTAAAAGTAGGGAAGGCGGTGTGCCCTGATGGCTTCTCTGCATTGTTTTGCAAGGCTTTTTGTCCAGCGATAGCACCCTTTTTGACTAAACTCTTCAATTCTTTTCTGGAGACGGGCTCAGTGACAGATTACATGTCAGAAGCGGCCATCCCAGTCATCCTAAAGCCATCCAAAGATCCCACTGAGCGTGCGTCATACAGACCCATATTATTACTAAACATTATGCAAAAATATTCACCAGTATCCTGGCAGCCCGTCTAAATCCATTGATTGCAGGTCTGATCGACCCTGACCATTCCGGTTTTATCCATACCAGACAAGGGGAGGATAACACCAAACTCCTCTTCCACCTTATGGACAGTGTTCAGAGGACACGCAAGCAGGCTCTGTTCTTATTGATAGATTCCGAGAAGGCATTTGACAGGGTCAGCTGGGTCTATCTATTTGACACTTTGCGGTACTTTGGGTTTGGCAAAAAATGTATTGGGTGGATTAACTGCATATACCACAAGTTAGGGCCTTTATCGTGTGAATGGATCTACCTCCACCACATAACCTATCACCTGGGGGACAAGGCAGGGATGCCCTCTGTCCCCATTTTATTTGCTCTGTGTATGAAGCCTTTTGCAGGGACGAACCTCAGATAGAGGGAATCAAGTTTGGGAAGGACATTCATAAGGTCAGCTAATATGCTGATGATGTCATCCTATCACTTACCAAGCCCCTGACCTCCCTACCAGCACTAATCACTGAACTAAATAGATTTGGAGACGCTGCATGATTTAAAGTTAACTTTAATAAATCACAAATACTAAATCTATCGATCCCAACTGCGTTAGGAGAAAGCATCCAGAATCAGTTTCCTTTTCAATGAATGTAACAAGATATCTCATACCTGGGAATTTTGTTAGCCCCAACTATTGCAAGAACTGTTACCCTAAATTACACAACCCTCCTTGACCAAACCACAAAAGCTCTAGACAGCTAGACCCGACTTCGGCTAGCATGGTTTGGTAGAATTGCTGCTGTTAAATGACGAACCTGCTTCGCATTCTCCACATTTTTCAAATGATTCCCATGGCGTCACCACCAAAAGCACTGGGCTAATTGCAGATGCTAATTAATACATTTGTGTGGGGAGGGAAAAAGCCACGTATAGCGCTGACCCAGATGACGCTGCCGAGGAGTAAGGGAGGAGAAAGGCTTCCTATGAACACTCGATATTTTTTAGGCATTGTGCCTTTGGTACATTGTCGAATGGAACCGACCCCTGTCTGAAAAACACTGGAACTTCATGTTCATGGACCAATCTGTTGCAGGGGTAAACATATGGCGGGAGATCTGGCTCCCTTGCAAGCAGAGGGCATGGGGTCCATATTCTTCCCCACCTTTCCATCACAAATGACCCCTATTGTGGAAAACCCGGAGTTTTCCCAAGGTCAAGACTCAGCAGTATTCCAAAGATGGAGGTAGACGGGCTGCAAAAGGTTTGGCTCCCTGTTTGAAATTAAAGGTTTGATCCCATTCGATCAGTTGAGCCGGGATTATGATCTCTGCCCATCTGACGAGTTCCCCTACCAACAACTGAAACACTGGGTGCCGTTACACCCCTGCCATGAAGGGACATATCGTCCCCTTTTGACATTTGAGAAGTGGTTACATGCCCCAAAGTCTTACTAATTCTTCACCTGCTGCCATAAGGCGCAACCTAACTTACTACACATCCGCGGCCATGAGAAGGCAAGCAGGTACACTCCCTATTACTTTAATCCTAGGGGGGGAGGGAGATGACTTGTGTGGATTGGGGGGTAGGGGTGGGGGCAAGGGTTGTTTATTAATATTTTGTCTTTTCTATTCTCGGTCATTTGAATCAGTACAGATAAAATAGGATCTAATACAGATCATGCTGCCAGCCTCCAGGTTGTAGGCGTATAGCTGTGTAAGTACAAGTGAAGCAAGCGCTGCCAGCCTTTGGATGCAGGCGGAAAATTGTGTTCCTTGATTCTGACTCTTTTGATAAAAAGATTGGTTCCATAAAGATTTCAGTGAAAATAGTGCCAAAAAGCAGAAGGCCAACTGTGTTGTGCTGGACCAATACAAACTCACAAGTTCAGTCAGTCAGTCCGACTGTGATGCAGTGTGGGTCAGCTACAGGGACTCAATTAGGACCTCTAAATAAGAGTGCCCAGAAGTGGTGAACAAAATATCCATCCCAAACCCCCATCACTTGGGCTTTTTAGTCAGTTCTTTGACGTATTGTTAGACAGGTCGTTCTCATTCTTTTAAATATTATAATAATGTATTCTCTCATTGTCACATCCCCATCACGAGCACTGCCTGGAGCACTTTTATTCACCATTTTCTCTTTGGAGCAACCATTGAAATTGGAATGTTTGATTAAATTCTTTAACATAATTCCTTCTCCAAACCAAGATTATTTGGTCATTGCTTAATTTAATAATTATTGGGTGCCTTATTAGTTGTTTGCCTTTCTCTGTAAAGCATATAGGTCAGTTGGACCTCTTTTGGTACATACCATAATTGGCCCAGGTCCAGCTGTATACTGGGTAATAAACTGTCACTGCACCGGCACACTCAACAAAGGTCGACATGTGTTCACATCTCATAATCAGGAATAGTGATGTGTGCATTAAATTGTGTCACTCAACGGCACCTCCTCATCAATATCAGGCTATTTATCTTTGTGACACCCTCACATTGCTCGCATGCTAGGTCCTGTTGTGATATCAAAGATAGATCTGTATGGATGTGTCATACATTTGAAACACACCTTCTCTGCTAAATCTCTCATTAAAAGGTAATGTCAGATATTGGGATTTCAACTAATCAGTGTGAGAAAAATTCAAAGGGCACAATGTAAAGAGTCTCTGCAGTTTAGGTTTGACTCTACCAGGGGGACCAAGTAGAAAGCTGGGGTCCTGGGCCATAGTTTACTTGCCACAGTTTACTTTGCAAATGCTTCAAACCCTCTATGGACACAGGACCTGTGGCTTGAAGTATATCAGGGACAACCACTAGCATAACTAAGTGCCTTGCATATGTGGGTGATGTGTAACTGCAAGTCATGAAAGCAAACACAGCAAAAACAGTATTTGTCTCACATTAATATAAAGTGGGTGTAGGGTACACACAAAAATGGACATGTCAATTAAAATTCCTAATAAGGTATGACAATTTAACACCCTTCATATATGGATGGACAAATAACTAGCTTGAGCACATTAAACACATATCCATCCTACATCATAAAGAGAAGGGCAAGCTAAATGATGTTGACATTGGCCAAGCCAAGCTGAAATACTTACCAGATAAAATGCCAGCCTATGTAAAGTCAGCCCCAATTGAATCCATTCACCTATATCCATCCATTGAACATTTCCCTTTGTCCTGTGTAACTTCAGCACTGGTTCCAAGGTCAGATCATACTAACCATTTCAAATGGATCAGCAATCAGGGATGAAACAAACACAAACGTAGTTACAAATCAAAAAGTATCCAATAACATCAAATAGTTAGAAAAATAATGGCAAGACCAATGTGTTCTAAACAAAGCAAATGTTTTATTTTGCAAAAACATTTAGATGTAGTAAACCAAAGGCCAATGGCCAGTACATTTTCACATAGTGTGGTAGCAGCACACTGTTGTAAACCTGCCCTTCATGACACTACCAGGGAACCTCACACACATTGGCATCCATTGAACATGGCAGGCTGCTCAAAGATGTTACATGGGATAGGGACATTTGAGTTTGAGAGGGATGTCCTTGATTTTGAAAGGAGGGGCTTTAAAGAGGAAGAGGTTGACTGATATTTGCGGGGAGGTTGGGAGTCAGAATGGATGGACCGAAATTTTGAAGGGGAACTTTGGAAGGGGTGGATAGGTCTAGACTAGGGGTAGTTTTGAAGGTGGAAGTGGTGGGTTTGGGTGTTGCAGGGGTTAGAACCTTTGTGGAAAGGGTGATAGGTGGGCTACAGGGGCAGGCAGCCTAGTAAAAGGTTGGATTCTAAGTGGAGACCTTGGGAAGGGGTTTGGGAGTGAATGGGGTCTTGGAGGTAGTGTCTAATGTATTTAGGACTTTTGCAAGGTGCAGATGAACGTGTGTTAGGTGTATGTGCTGCAGGTATGGGTGTGTCTTCTTTCTCAGGTGTCTTTTGGGTGCATGAGTGTTTCTGTCTGTTTCTTGGGTGTGTGTATAGTGTGAGTGATATATCTGTGGATGTTGGTGCATGATTGTTTCTGTCTGAGTTTCGTAGGTGTGTATAGTGAGAGTGACGTGTCTGTTGATGTTGGTGCAGTTGAGGTGCAGGGTGTGTGAGTTGTGACTGCTGATGTGATGGTGTTTGTAGTGGAGCGTGTGGGTATGAAGGTGTCTGTGCTGGGTGAGGAGGTGGTGATGGGGGTGTGGTGTGTGCATGCGTGTGTGCTGTCTCTTGTGCTGTACAGAAATGTAATGGGGGAGTGGTGTGAGTATGTGGCTGTGCAGTTGTCAGTTGTGGGTGTGGTATCTGTGCTTTTGGATGCGTGTAATTGTTTTTGTGGGGGGTGCTTGTGGGTGTGTGTGCTGCTTGGGTCTGTATGGGTGGGTGCATGGCAATGTGTGCGTGTGCTTTGGACAGGTTTGGTAATAGGGTTTCTGGATGGGTACGGGCCAGGGGGAGAAACACAAGATTGGTGAAGATGGGAGGCTGCTGTGAGTGAGGAGACCACATCCTCAATAGATCTCTGTAAGACAGACATGGCACTGTGAATGCCTTTCAAGTAGGCCACCATAGGCTGCAGATGGGTGCCTTTGCCCCTGGAAGGCATTCAGGAGTGCAGTCTGGCCCACTGAGAGGTGCCTCAGGAGGTCAATAGCCTCCTCACTCAACTCAGTGTGGAGGACAGGGGCAGTGGCTAAGGTGCAGTGAGCCAAAGAGATGGTTCCCCTCTTAGGGGAGTGGGCGCCCAGCCAACTGTTTGAGGAAGAACAGGGAGGGTTGCCTCTGTATCTGAAGAACTCAAGCTCCGGGTCACTCGGTTCCTCTGTGTCCTAACTGTAAAATCCAGACCCACTGTGACGTTGTCCCCTTCTCCTTTGATTGCCCTGGATGAATCTGAAATTACATGTAAAATTGGTTTATTGCAACTGTGTTTCCACTCCTGACAATTACATGCAACAGAAAACATTTATTAAGTGCATATTTGACACAAACTTCACGGTTCACTGTGTAGGATTCAACATTAGCATAAGCACATACATGCATGCATGCTACGAAACCTGAAAACAGTTGGTCCCAGTTATGTCATAAACCCAGGACGCTCCAAATGAATTGATTAACGTGTCTACACTTCATCCTTATGTCCATACTTGTAGAGATGATCACTTTGTATACTTTGACATTTGTAGTATACTATAGTAAAATGATGTTACCAAATAGGATGACTACAAAATATACAAATTCACAATGTTCACACAAAGCCCAGATTTCACCAAATGTCCACTTTCCTTACAATGCATAATGATGTCATGAAGGTCAAGTTAAAGACAAATGTATCATAAATATGTGCTGTATCAGAAATAGGCCTGGGTGGTAAATTCCGTTCCGTTCGCTGAATTTGGATAATTTTGAGTTCCGCGGAGAACACGGAATTGCCAATAATTCCACGCTCCGCGGCTTCACAGAATTTTTTGCGTCTTCAAAATTCATTTCCGCAAGATATTTCCCCCCCGAGCACGTAAACAGCGTTCGCAAACAGGAAAAAAGCATTGTGAATGGGCAGAACAAGCAATTCTGCGTATTTGTGGAACTTTTGTGTGCTTGCAGAGTTTTTTTACCCTTTCGCAGAGCTTTGCGTAGCGCAACTACGCAAATTCCACCCACCCCTAATCAGAAATCATGTCAAATGCAAATGCTTATTGTACACTGATGACTCTTTTGACTTGAAACCTCATCTTATATTCACTTCCGAAAAAGTCTAATGAAAGCTGTACTGAACTAGTTTAGCTACGTATCACATGTAGCATAGGAAAGTAGCCTTGAGACATAGGGGGCCAAAGTTTTGGGAGATAGATACTCCAAATGCACTTAGCATAAACCTTCTTATAGCCATAAGAACATCCGCGATCCTGTCTGGAACAGGTGATAACACCATTCATAGATTGCATTTCTACTGGCCAATACACCTTTGAAGGTTGTTCTGTGTCAGTGAATATCTATTACATGAAGATGTCGGATCTCTATAGTCCTACTGAGATGGAACATCACAGCCCTATTTGGTTTAGCAAACACAATTTGCCTTGTAAGGATGAGTGTAGACACACTCATTTTATCTCTACATTTCTACATTTTACTCCCTGATGCATGTCACCAGTCAGTGAATGAATCTTGAAACACTATTGCAGATGAACTAACAGGGAAATGTACAGTAGGCAACTTGTAGGCACGAATGCTAATGGAACCAGTGTTGTTTGCACACATGCTCCTGTTAAATCCCAACTTACCAATGCGAAGTGTTGTGCAGTCACTGCATAAAGAGTGCACTATATGTGATGTCACATGTGATTGGGCCACCATCACATGTGAGACAGTAGTTAGGGAACATCTCTCCTTACACAAGGAAGACAAGTGACCTGTTTGGTACAATTGTCACCCAGAAACTCAAAGAACATGAGATGATTTATCAGTTCACTCAGCCATGTGTCTGCTCAAGACAGTAAATTGGTAGTGGACTGGACTCTGCTGTGTTCCTGGTCATAAAGACAATAGGCACTGCACATCAGCATGCACCTTCTACCAGACCTACACAAGCAGTAACTCTTCTTGTGCGTTGCAGATGGGCCACCATCAATATTGATGGGGAAATGCTGACCTGTAACACACAAAGTAGGGAATGTAACATGTATGAATCTGGCCAGATCTCCTCCCTGGTAGCTGCTGTTGGGCCTTCAACCACCTATCAAGCTCTGTGTAGGCCACCACCAGCATGCGTGCCAGGGTTCAGTCCATGCCCCATCCACGTTGGGAGCACATCCTCAGCTGGAACTCTGTGATCCTCAGGTCCTTCCACTTCTTCCTGCAATGAACGCTGAGTCTGCGATGGGGGCGTGGCTAGGCACGCAACGTGAATGGCCGCCTTGGGGTAGAGCTCCGCTCCGAGCTCCCCTTCCCGGTGTAATTATCCGGAAAATAAGACCTTTGACCAGCCGAGTGGCGACGGCGCGGCAGTGGGACACCACCCTCCGACACCCTGCCGACTTTGAAGGTGATCGGCGCTTCCACGCCGCACCGAGCATTCCGCGGCGCCGGAGCCGCCCACGTCGCATCCAGCACCGGCGGGAGACCAGGCCAGACCGGGGCTTCACCACGCGCCTACTCACAGTGCCTGCGCACACCGCTGGGGGAGACGAACGGCGCCCAGGACACGACCCGGCTCGTCCGGGACTACCACCCACAGCAAACCACCAGCAGAGCTGTGAAGCCCCCGGGCGTCGACACGTGACGGACCGGAGCCGGCTAGGAGAACAAAGGCCCGGGGCGGAGAGGCACAACGATCTCAGCACTTCACCGTCACCCTCCACGAGAGCCTGAAAACCAGCTCCAGCCTCAGAAGGTCAGTCGTGTACGCGCTGCTCGCAGTGGGTGGTGTACAAGGACAACCATAGCGGCGGTACCAGACGGCCTTCAAGACGCCATTACTGGGCGGACCCGAGGGCCTACGCAGGGTGCCAGAACGCCCGCTACACGGCGGAGAGTGGCAGGGGCACACAGACGCCTGCATCCCGGAGCACATAGCGAACCCGAGGCCCGCGACGCCACGTGGAAGGTGTGGACATCTGCGCAATCCATACTCACGCCAACAACGCAACTGGTGGCCACGCACTGACATATTGCTACACGCACCCAAACTCTCGGCAACCCAGCCGGCACCGGACCGCACAGAGCAACACCGCGCCCACCTGGTCTCCAACCCCTACTCGTTCGCAGGCCACGGCGACCTAGTGACCACCATATCCAGTTCTCCCGGCACAGGCCGCGTAGCTGAGGCGGAGGCGAACCACAACGACAGATGTCTACTGGGCCCAGAACCCGAACTGGAACCGCGGCCAGTGGCTCCAACTCAAAGGGCAAGATGGATAAGTCCGGGAAAGGCCCCGACCCCGACCAAACAACGACAAAACTAGACACCATGCTGGCGGCCATGGAGAGATTGGAGGAATCCATACAATTGACCCGCACGTCCCTGGCTCCGAAAATTGATAGAGTGGTCATCGACCTGACGCACCTGAGAGCGGACCATAAAAAATTGTCGGAACGCACCACGACTCTGGAGAGTGACATGCAGGTGCTCAAACCTCAGGCGGACCAGTCACACAAGCAGATACAGGATTTATTGAACAGAGTGGAATTCCTCGAAGACAGGGCCGAGGACGCGGAAGGTAGGGCACGAAGAAATAACGTGCGTCTAGTCGGGGTCCCGGAGAAATGGGAGGGGAGGACCCCAGAGGAACACATGGAACGGTGGCTGAAAGACTTACTACCGGAGGGGTCACTATCCCCCATTTTGTGATAGAACGAGCCCATAGAGTTCCTACCAAACCCCTGGCGACGGGATCCAACCCCAGACTCATGCTGCTCCGCATATTGAATTACAGTGACAGAGACTCAATTTTACGAGAAACACGCAAACTTCACGAGATCCGTATTGAAAATGCGACAGTGATGTTCTTCCCGGACTACACAGTACAAGTACAGTGGCAACGGCATTCATTTCTGGAGGTGAAAAAGCGCCTAAGGCAACTGGGGCTGCAATATTCCCTATTATTCCCTGCGAAATTGCGAGTAGTGGTGGGAGAACGCACTCACTTCTTCACAGAGCCTACAGACATGGAAGCCTGGCTAGACAGCGGAGTGGACACAGACCCTAAAGCGAACACGGGTCCCGCACCCCGGAGGCGATCTGGGAGTAACAGAAGAAGGCGGAGACCCCGCCAACGGACGCGGACCGACGCCCATGACATGGCAAAAACTCCCCCCCAGGCGGACGCTGCGCGGGAGGAGAAGCAAGACGCCCTCCGCCTGGTCATGGAACTCAGCAGATCCCCCACACAAAGCGAGGCAGCGAGCGGCAGCATGCAGGAACTCCCCAGTGACGATGAAGCCATTTATGGACTGCCGGACTCTCAAGCATCGGGGAACAGACCGGACGTCACTCCACAAACAGCGGACTATATCGGCTAACTACAACAAGAACCAACACTTCTTAGAGACATTGCCAAAGGAGGCCACGCTGGACCAGACCTGATGTCATACACGGGCCAGTGCGTGAAACAGCAGCCGACGCCCTTGGACCTCATAGCCGGGTGGGTGGCCAACCCGCAATGAATACACCCCCTCCCTGGCGGACGAGTGGCCCAGGGGGACATTGGAACCTTGCGCCCGGCTGATACACTGCTCCTAAGACACTACGCCTTCGTACAGATGGCACGAGACACGTAAAGTATGATGTTTCCTATGTGTACTACTGGGGTCCCCTGCTTGCAGGGGCGGCACAGACTGGCACGCCACTCCCGGGATTGAGGCGATCCCTCACACAAAGATACTATTGACTCACTACTATTGACACTGTGCACATAGCACATCCACCCCCTAAATTTAGACTTTGTTGCTCTCCTAGAGAGTATGGACGGGAGCACGTTTCGCATCCGACCTTTTGGTATTTCGAAGGTTCATACTGTTCAATGGCTACATGTTCCGTTAGCCATATTCCTCCCCCCTTCCCCGCTCTTACTGAAGTGGTCTATACTTATATGTTTCTGCACGATTGTGGGTGACGCCTACCGAATAGCGAACATTGGGTGCATGGGGAGGAGTGGAAGGATCTGGGCGGTGGGGATTGCTACAAAATGTGATGTCTGCCGTTAGGATGTGCACGTGGAACGTGAGAGGTATACACACACCGACACGCCGCTATCAGATTTACTCCTACCTAAAACGACACCACATTCAAATCGCCCTTCTCCAAGAGACACACCTCAACAATACGGAAGTACCCACACTGAGACGTAGATGGCGCGGACAACTGCATGCCACAGGTTTCTCGTCCTATGCTAAAGGCACGCTAGTGTGGGTTAGACCGGGCGTTCCTTGGACGACGTTAGACACACACATAGATCCCGAGGGGAGGTACGTCGCGATCCACGGTAGGCTCGACGGTAACCCACTGGTTCTGGTCTCAGTGTACACACCCAATACTGGACTAGCAGACTTTCTCGCACAACTGTCAAACACACTGGCCCCCTGGCATGGAGTCCCCTGGGTTCTGGGCGGAGACTACAATAGCACACTGGACACTGCCCTGGATTGCTCACACCCTCCACCCCCCACCTCACAGGCTCAACACACCGCAAACGCGCTCCAAGCATGGTCCACGCAATGGGATATACACGACGCATGGCGCAGCCGCAACCCAAACACTAGACACTACTCATATTACTCGGGGGCTCACACCCTACACGTGCGACTAGATAGGTTTATGGTATCTAGCGAGCTCCTGCCACACATCACTGACACTTGTTACATGGGCCACACGCACTCCGATCACAATCCACACACCCTAGACCTTTCATGGGAACAACCGCGACCCCCGATACCCACATGGAGGCTACAGCCTGATCTACTGCTAGACGGCCCGTTCCAGAGCTCCATAGCTACACAAACAGCGCAATATTTTGAGGACAACACAGGCACGGCATCGACACCACAAATAGAATGGGATGCGTTTAAGGTGGTCCTCAGGGGGCACTGTCTGGGCACCCAGGCTCACTCCCGGCGCCAGTTGGAAACAGACCTCCGGCGCTTGGAGTCAACTCTGCAGCAAGCGGAACAGATGGTGACCACTGACGACAGCACTAACTTACTGGAAGCACGTGCGGAGCACAATAGATTGATAGATCGGTTGAAACACATCAATTACACGGCCCACTCAGCACGTACACACCACGTTGGGGATAAACCTGGCAAGTTGTAAACCTGGCTGATACAACGTGAGGAGTGCACGACGCCCGTGACAGCGATTCGCCCGGCCAACGGCCCGGCGGTATACACCCAGGCGCAAATACACGAGGCCTTTGTGGCGCACTACAGTGCGCTGTATGAGTCCCGGCTACTAGCCACACATTCGTCCATCGAAACATACCTAGATGAAATTGTGCTGCCTGTCATAACAGACGACCAACGTGACGACCTTGGAGCCCCCTTGGAGGCAGATGAGCTACGAGAGGCCATATTCGCTCTTTCGAATGGTAAAGCCCCCGGCCCAGATGGGTTACCGGCGGAATACTATAAAGCCTGCTCCGATATACTCATCCCTGAACTACTCAGGGTGTATTCGGTGGCGCTAGAAGACTCAGCTCTGCCCAAGTCAATGAATGAGGCGACGCTGGTATCTCTCCTCAAACCGGACCGAGATGGCATGCTCCTTGGGTCATGTAGACCATTGGCACTGCTGAACACAGATTACAAGATCTTGGCGTCGACCCTGGCCAGACGCCTGGCAGCCTTGGTGCCTGCCTTGGTGCACGCTGACCAAAATGGCTTTGTGCCCACTAGGTGCACCTCCCATAACATACGCAGGCTGTTCCGTGTCCAGACCTACGCAGTACAGGAATGGTCGCGCTCGGGTTGCCTGGTTCTAGACCTAGAGAAGGCATTCGACTCAGTCGAATGGCCTTACTTGTTATCAGTGTTGCGCAAATTCGAATTAGGAGACGACTTCATTGAACTAGTCGGACTACTATACAACCATCCGGATGTACGAGTCCGCACCGGCAAACTGATGTCTGACTCCATCAGGGTCCGTCGCGGCACCAGACAGGGCTGCCCGCTGTCTCCACTGCTGTTTTCACTGGCGATAGAACCCCTAGACGAGATGTTTCATGCCAGGGGCACACATTGGGGCATTCCACTGGCGGACGGCGTACACAAGTGTTGCTATATGCGGACGACTTACTTTTGCATGTCAAAGACCTCTCCTGCATACCGCCGGAACTGTCAGAAATCTTCCAGTCTTTCGAGTCCATATCAGGCCTTAAGGTCAACTGGGCCAAGTCAGGGGCGTATGCATTTGATCCGGACACCCCTGACACAGAGATCGTGAACCACGGCGAACGGCTACCATGGCACCACACCACGTTCAAGTACCTAGGCATATACGTATACAGAACACCCCCGGACATCCTAGATGGTAACCTCACACGCGCCATAACATCCATAAGATCCCAGATCTCCTTCTGGAAGACACTCCCACTCAATGTGCCGAGCAGAGTGACATTGACAAAAATGATCGTCTTGCCCAGACTTCTATACTATTTTGCTAACATCCGAATATATGTCCGGGTCCGCACCTTCAAAGAGTTGGAAACCATGGTCAGGGACCTGATATGGAATACTGGCAAGCCCAGGGTAGCCCTGAGGAAACTCTACGCCCCAGTCAGCGACGGGGGCCTTGCAGTGCCGAATCTAGAGCTCTATTATTTGGCAGCGCAATTGCAGTGGGTGACGGCCTGGCTAGCGGGCAGAAACCTGGAAGACACAGCCACGGCCACTGGTATGCTGTCACATGCCCAGATAAACTCCCTCTTCCACCACCTGGCACCCACAAGGAGAGCGACTCAACGACATACCGCCATAGCTGTCACATGCTACGCCAGGAGCCTGAAAATCACTAAACACACTAAACCATACGCCCCCGCGTTACCACTCCTGGGCACACCCACAACATCGTCTGTTGTCACAGAAGCAGCACTAGAACACTAGACACGCACAGGGGTGGACACCATGGCGGACCTATATGCGGATGGAGCCCTGATACCTTTTGTGACGCTGGCCGACGACACTGGTCTCCCAGCGGGGCAGTTTTTACAACACGCCTCCATATCATGGCATACACGCAAAGGTGGGGGACCATAGCAGAGGAACCACCCACGCACCAACTGATACAACACCTGCACGTTATGGGGAACGGTGCACATGTGGTACACTTGCTGACTCAAGCACTGCTGTCGCACACGCAACATACCTTACAGCCACTACGAGACAAATGGGCGGCTGACAGGGGGAAGGATTGGACGGATGGGGAGTGGATGATGATGTTAACGGGCCCAAAGAACATCCCACGAAATGCGCGATTTAAGCTGATCCAGTTCTACATACTGCACCGTGCGTATCTATCGCCAGATAAAATTAATCTATACTTCCCGGGTGCCACAGCTGGTTGCCCACGATGTGCACTGGAGGGCGCGGAACTACTACATATGCTGTGGCAATGCCCACAACTCCAGACATATTGGCAGACACTACTACCAACACTGGAACGCTGCACCGACATGCAAGTACCAAACACATGGGAAGCGTGCATACTGGGCATATACAAACGAACCAAGCACAATAAAGTCCCCTCTCGCTTCTGGGATCTAGGCCTCATTACGGCCAAACGACTGATCACAAAACACTGGAAACGACCCACCCCCCCTGATGACACATTGGCGCGCCTCCCTAGACAACTGGGCAAAAGCAGAAAGCATCACCCTACACAATGAAGAAACTGCGCGACTGCGGAAGTTCCCGATCGCGGCATTATGGGACGAAATGCTGGGCTCTTTACATAAGGATAACCAAGTAGGGCCTGCCGCGACAGAGACCACAGACCGTGACCCTGGCACCCCTGATAGGGACTCGCATATCCAACCACAGGACACCGCTGCAACACCCACTGACGATGCCCCACCATGACCGTCACGGAGCTGCCCCACCTGACATCCCGAACGTGCACCGCACCCGCTGCCCTGGGCCTTCGGCCCTCCCTGACACCGAGAGATAGCTCGCAGACACCACCCTAAGGCATCCATGGCCTCGTAATGTAACAACAGATCCCAGAGATGGACCACACACACCACGTCCACGCGTTAGATGACCACACCCCCATCTTCAGTCCCCTTTTAGGTTTAGTTCCTATCCCATGTTATCCACTTTTTCTTGATATCATCTTGCTTAATGCACTGAAACGACAGGAACATTTATATTGCATTATTGTTGAACTGTATGCAACACTGTACCATTGTAAATTGTGATACGTCCCGCGACTATGACAGACATCCTCGAGATGTGACCGAATGCATGATGTAACAATTGAGTTGCCTTTTATTCTGTGAACTCAATAAATGATATATTAAAAAAAAAAAAGTGAACGCTGAGTCTGCGATATAGACCCCCAGAGTCCGCACTTTCTGGGCGATGGCTTTTCAAATGGATTGCTTTTGATGGGCATTGACATATACGGATACAATAGATGAATACATAGATTATTACTGCAAGTTTTTCGATATGTATTTGGTTGACACACATTTTATTTACATTTAGCACAATCCTAAATCAATAGTCAACACACTACATGTGTAGTCTGAGCATGCCGACCACTACTAATACATGAATGCACACTTTTGGAGTCATCAGCTGACTATCCTCCAACCTGGTCATGTCTTACATTGACTAAGCAAGCCCACTAACATCATGTAGCCCAGGGCCACCTTATATGTAATGTGATCTGAGCTACTATGTAACACCAGTTGGATACGTGGAATGGCCGTTCACGCCACTTCAATTTTCAGCACAGCTACTTCCACAGTATTTTACTCATTGTTAAATAGCCTGATTACGCAGTGTTGAAATCTAGCCCCTGGCGAAGGGCATTTTCCCCGAAATGCATTGGGCATATTTGAAATGCAACCATGTCACAAAATGAAAAATACCATTATAAATGAATAACAAATGATATCACCATAAACAATTCAAGAACTCAATAAAGTTTATTGAGAAAAAGATTACTAAGAAGTGATTAATTCTATTACTTCCCTCATGTTGTGAGGACAGCTCTTTTGGACTCCTATGTAACACAACACACCACTGTGACCTTCTGAAGGGTAAACTACTTTTGTATGATTGTACAGACACCTTCACAGCCAAGTCCATTGATCTGATGCATACGGTCCATATAGCCTGTTATCATAGTATAGACAACATACTAACACTTAGGACACAAAGAAAGGGCTGGCATGTGTGCCACTGAGAGCCTCCACTCTGGGGATGTGTGAACATGTGGACTACTTAATATGATATCATGCTACGTCTGATTGATTTTGTGTGGTATGTACTGCCATATGTGGCAATGTTACAGGGATGACATCAACATACCATTGTCTTTATTGTTCGTTTGTTTTAATGTAATAAAGCTGGTAATTCAACATATCAAATTCTCCTCAAAAGTAACCAGCTATCTGCACTGTTATTGTGTCAAATGTGCAAAACGCCTGTACAGTACAAGCTTGCCTTATGGAAAAGTGACAACAGACCTGTGAGACTAAGGGACCCGTCATGAGTAAATCACACACATTGACAATGTGAGTCAATGGAAAGAAGTATCAGGTCAGGGGAGTTAACTCAGTCCCCATTCCAAATGTATTCCTTGTAAAAGCAATCAGGACTAATATTGGTTCAGAAAACACATTTTGGGAATATCCTAGGATCTGCAGGTTTACAGGGAGATTACCCTATGCATCTATTGTATTGCCACAGTAACTCTGCCCCATCCTGGGCCATGGCTCTAAATGTGCACAACTTTGTCAGGCATTTCTCTCTGCAGCCTGAGCTTACTGATCCCATATGAACATCACTTGTCACCCACTTCAATACATTTTTAAAAATAATCTTTTTATTAGCAGAGTAGATAAGAACGTTACATCATGATCGACATAATCATACATCTCGTAATCCGGTACGTTCACATATCCATAGCAAGGATCACAAAAATAGTTTGACATTTTTTCGTTTTGTTGCTATACATCCGAATTATGTACAGTCTGAACTCCCCCCTCCCCTACCCACCCTCTCCCCGCACTCAGATAACCACATTTAATATGTATTTTACATGGCTACAATTAGCACGACTGAAACACAGTTCTCTACCCACCACGTGGCATTTGGGGACCATGTACAGTATGATAATTCTATTAGCTTTTATCTGTGCACCTAGGTCCGTTGTTCCCAACGGGGTATGTAAAGGTGTCAACCATAGGGGGGGTTGTATTACTGCCTGGCGTATCACTCTATATCTTAAGTAGCGGACGACTCTGATCGTCCCCACCTGCCTCGAAAGCCCCAAGCATAGTATTCCAATCAAGGTATGTTAAGTTCTTCCTGAGTCCCCTGCGCTCCTCGCGCTGTAGTGTCTCCCCCTCTGCTTTCCCCCAGCGCAGTACCTCTGCTCTCCACACCTCTGGATTTGGTGGTCTGGCCGACTTCCAGCGCATTGTGATTGTGCATTTCGCAAGTAGCAGGGCTAGATCTGTAAATCGGGTGGACACACTTTTTTTACGCTCCGTCGGTCCAAGCCCTAGTACTGAATAAGCCAAAGTGGCATATGGCTTGGAAGGGGCCAGTTTAATCAGGGTCTCGTGTACCGTAGTCCAGTAGTAACCTAGTTTCGGGCAATCCCATAACATATGTACCAGTCGCGCATTTGCCGCACTGCAGCGGGGGCAACTATCAGGTGTGCTGGGAAACATTGCGTGCAGGCGTTGTGGTGTTAGGTACGCCCTGTGTAAGACCATGAGTTGGATGAATTTGAATTTCGGGTTCCTTGACACTTTTTTGGGAAATTTGAGTATACACTCCCATTCCTTATCCCTGAACAGCCTCTCCGCATCTTCCTCCCATTTGGTTCTCAGCGGCTGCAGCGAAACCGCCCTTCCCGCTCTTATACTACTTGTGAGCCATTTCGTTAGGTGGCTGCAAGTTCCCATGTGGTACTGCATCGTCAGCAGCGGGTTCGTGGGAGGCTCCTCCCCAGTCTGCGTCCATGTCCTAGTTATGTATCTCCGCACCCGTGCATGCAGAAGGAATGTGCCTCCCGGGGTATGGTGAGTTTCCCGAAAGTCCTCAAAGGACATAACTTGGCCCTCTGCAAATAGATCCCCCATTTGTGTGACCCCCGCTTCATGCCACGTACTGAGTGTTAGGTTTGATAGCAATCCCGTCCCCAGTGGGATTCCCAGCAGTGGTATCGTGGGGGCATATGAGGACGCAGTGGACGTGTATTTCACCGCCTTTCTCCAATAGGTAATCGCGAGTCGAAGTAGGGGAGGCGTGTGTCCGGGAACCTCCGACCCTGGTAGTAACAGGGTGTGGACGATCTCCTTTGACCAGTCCGCCTCTGACATGCCAATTTCATGTAGATTGCGGCCTGCCAGCCAGTAGGCCAGCCATTGCAGTTGGCAGGTATAGTTGTATGCCCGAAAGTCCGGCACCCCCATTCCGGCTGCAGTTGTGGTAAGTTGCAATTTGGACAAGCTAATGCGTCTCCGTCCCAACCCCCATATCAGCTCCGTAAATATTGTGTTTAATTTCTGGAAAATAGCAGCTGGGATCACGAACGGCAGTCCCGTAAAGTAGTAAAGCAGACGAGGCAGAACTACCATCTTGGAGATGGCTATCCTGCCCGCCACCGACAGTGGTAGGGCATTATAAAATTTAACCTGCGATTTCAGTGTTGCAGTCGCCCTACCCAAGTTACCTTCAATCATATCCCCGGCTCCTCTGTATACTTGTATCCCTAGGTATCGGAATGTTGTCTCCGCGACCTGGAAGGTGTGTGGTGTGAACGGCAGTGGGTCATTTGCTCCCGTAGCGCCAAAGCGGAACCCATACGATTTAGGTTCACTCATAGTGAGGCTGGACAATGTTCGGAATTCCTCGAAAATACTAGAATAGGGTCCAGGTCACCTCTCAAATCCCGTAAATATAGAATAATATCATCCGCATATGCCGATACCACATGTACTGTTCCGTTTCTCTGTATGCCCCGGTGACATGCCAATTTGCGAAGTTTACAGAGCAATGGCTCAAGTGCCAGGATAAATAAGAGCGGGGACATCGGGCATCCCTGTCTGGTTCCTTTCGCTATGTCAAGGTGTTCCGAGATGCACCTATTTGTGCGTACCCGGGCCGTCAGATGGGTGTACAACAGTTTGACCCAGGCAACATACTCTGGTGGTATTCCAAATTTCGCAAACGTTGCGAACATGAAGTCCCACCTGAGGGAGTCAAATGCTTGTTTTAAATTTAGGGAAATGCACCCCTCTGCCCTCCCATGTGGTTGGTCACATAGCATGAGTTGACTGAGCCGTCGTAGATTCATAGCCGTACTTGTGCCCGGCACAAAGCCGCATTGGTCAGTGTGTATGAGTTGTGGGATGTATTGAGCTAGTCTCGTCGCCAAGGTCTTACTTAATATTTTAAAATCCATATTTTGTAAAGACAGGGGTCTGTAGTTGGCCAGACCCTGCCCGGCTTCAGCAGCGAAACTATCAAAGCCTGCAGGGACGTCTGTGGAAGAGTGTGGGTACGTAGTGCTTCTTGGTATACTACATGTAGACGTGGGGCAAGCAGGTCAATGTAGGTCCCGTAGAACTCGGCTGGGAGGCCGTCCGTTCCGGGTTTTTTTTTCCGCGGGAGCACGCAAATGGCCTGTCGTACCTCAGCAATTGTAAGAGGACGTGCCAGCTCCTCCCTCTGTCTGTCCTCTAGGTGCGGTAAATCAAGTCCTGCCATGAACTCCTCAAATGCTATTTCTGAGAGAGGTTGGTGCGGGCCGTACAGCGCTTCATAATAGTCCCTGAAGGCGGTGTTAATGTTGGTTTGTGACGTGGCATGAGACCCCCTGTGGTCAATAACCTCCAGTGTAGGCATGTGTGTTGGGACATCTCGCACTAAACGGGCCAGTAGGGGCCCTGACCTGTCCGCCTGTGTGCTGCTTGCATGTGTATTCTCTGTAATCCAGCACGCGTAATTCCTCTAGGAGTTCAGCGTGCCGTATGTGCGCCTCCTGAAGTGGCATATATGGTAAGTTTGCGCCTGCAGCTTCTTTTTCCAACATGGCCAGACGGCCCTCTACCTCCCGGAGACTCTCCACTACATTCCGTCTCATACCCACCCGTGTTCCCACTGCCTCTCCCCTGATTGACACCTTAAAGGCGTCCCATTCTACTTGCCTGGAGCTAGCAGTATTCGCATTCACTGTGAAATAATTCATGATTGTCTCTGCAATTGATGTTTTAAATACCGTGTCTTCAAGTAATTCCAGGGCGAGGCGCCATGTCGGAATAGGCGTTGGGACCCTACCCCACTGTAGTGTGACTTCCACTGGGTTGTGATCGGAAAGGGTTTTCCCCATATGCTCCGCCGTGACAACCGCTTCCAGCAATGACTTGGCGCAGAAAACCCGGTCTATCCTGGTGTGTAGCTTATGGGGTGGGGAGTAAAAGGTGTATTCCCTGTCTAGCAAATGTTTACAGTGCCATGCATCAGCCAATTCCCAACCCTCTGCCCATTGCGCTAGTGCTTCCGCCTGTCCCCTGCTTTCAGTGGCTTGTAGCGGTGGGTGTGACCTATCTAGTGTCAAATCCAATACTGCATTAAAATCCCCGCCCACAATCCACTGATACTCCACCCAGTCTGCCAGTACACCATTAATGTTAGTTAAGAAATCTGACTGGCCCGAGTTCGGTGCATATATACTTCCTATGACAATGGGGGAGCCATCCAGTAAGCCACGGACAAACACATATCTACCTTCCTTATCTATTCTTTTCTACACTAACTTAAAGGGCACCGAGTTCCTGAGCCATATAGCCGCCCCCCCTAGGGAACACAGAACAAGAGGTAGCAAACAGCTGTCCTTTTGAAGTTTTACGCTCTCCGCACTGTTCAAATGTGTTTCTTGGAGGCAGGCTACCATCACCCTTCTCCGGTTAAGTTGTGCCAATAGTCTATTTCTCTTGTGTATAGATCCCATGCCCCGTACATTCCAGGTGCACATTTTGTAATTATTAAGAGTCCCCATTACTGTCCACGAAGGTCGTGCCCATCAGGCACCGTGCCAGTAGAGCCATGTGTAGGATATGCATTGATCTGAGTGCTATCTTAACTCGTAACCCCTTAACTACAAGGTCCCCGGGTAAAACTCCCCGAGGTCCAAACAGTTTTGCCCAACATGGGCAAGAGTCAACCCAAAACATGTCTATTCATTCGGGGGGGGTGGGGTTCCAAGCATACGTGCCCAAGACCTGTTGATGAAACTACAACGTGCCCTAAGCTAGTGTTACCCCGAATCCCGCCAACCCACTCCCGTCCTTGCACGAGTCTCATACATTACTGACCGAAGTCTTCTAGGGGTACACTCAGAAGTCTTCTGCCGCTTGCGCCGTGATTTTGGGGAATAGTTGCAAGCTGTCTGCCGAACCGGATACCTCCGTCTTTGTGCCTGAGGTGCTGCCCAGGTCCGATTTATCCCTTGCATTGTGAGCAGCTATTGCAGCCGTCGTCAGGTGGAGTACTCCCGCCGTGTTCCCAGACTGATCAGTCTCCGTCGTCCCGCCTGCTGCCGTGTCTGCCGAGTGGTCTCCTCCTCCTTTGCCGGTCCGCCGTTGCTCCACGGGGCGTGTCGACCCCTCACCTAGGTCCTCCTCAAACGGTCTTGCGTGTTCGGGGATGTCAGAGTCACCTCCATCCACTCTGCTGCCTCCTCAGGGGTGTCGAAAAAATATGATTTATTTTCCTACAATATTTTAAGACGGGCAGGGAAGAGCAGTGCATACTTCAAGTTTCTGTCTCGTAATTTGCGTTTCACCCCCAGAAACGTCAATCTTGCCCTCTGTACCGCTGGGGTGAAGTCAGGATGCACTGAGATAGTTTTGTCTTCATACCGTTAGTGGTGTTTTTTCTCTCGCCACTCTTATGACTGAGTCTCTGTCTTTATAATTTAAAAGACGTGCTATCAGCGGTCTTGGCAGTGCTCCTGGTCTGGGCGGTCTGGCCGGCATTCTGTGCGCCCTCTCCACACTGTATAGCGGGGTCAGTTCCTGCGGACCAACAATTTTCTTCAGCCAGTCCTCAACAAATTGCGTGGCGTTTCTCCATTCGCTTCGTTCCGGAATCCCTAAAATTCTCACGTTATTGCGGCGAGCCCGCCCTTCCGCGTAATCCATCTTGTCCCATAGCAATTTAATCTGCTTCTCCATGTTCTCCAATTTAGTAGAGTGGTCCGTCTGCTGCGGGATGAGGTCGTCGAGTGCTAGCTTGTGTTCCGATACCTTCTCCGCCAGCTTGTTATGGTCCGCCCTGAGGAGCGACAAGCCCGTCGCCATTTTGTCCATGCGAAGTTCCAGCACCTCTCTTGAGGCCTTTATTTCAGCTAGGATGAGGTCTGGCTTTGGGTCTTGTGTACACTTGCCTGTCGGTGGTATAATTTCCATGTTAGAGGAGGCCAGCGGGTCTTCTGATCCAGTGGACTGCACATCAGCATTTGCGTCCGATTCTTGTACTTTGATGCTGTGTTTCCCCATAGCTCTCGTCTGCAGGGTGGCGGTGGCAGGGACCCACTTGCTCTGACTAGTCCAGTGGTCTCCGGTTACCGACGCTCCTTTCTTGCCGTCTCGCAGACCAGCGCCCCTATCAGTATAAGGGGAATGCCTTGCAGGGTCAAGGATGCTAGTTTGATACCCTGGTCCCGGTATGGCCTCAGCCCGGCACTTACTGCGTGTATCCTCACCTCTGCGTTAGCGCCTGGGATGGTACCGCTGTGTAGGGGTAGGGCGAACGCCGCGCTCAGCAATCCAGGGCGCTGAATCGTGGGCAGCTGGGGGCGCCGTTTCACTTCCCCCACTAGTATCGCCTCCTTGGGAGGTGCTTCCGTTGTTTGCACGCGATTAAGCGATTAAGCCACACCGACACGTGAAATCAGCTCTCTGCCGTAGTTTGCGTGTCTTGTCTTATTGCGGTGTAGTTCCCACTCGGTCAATACTGCCTTTGCCACAGCACCGGGTGCCGCAAGGCCGCCGCGTCACCTGTAGCGGTAGCGCCGACTCAGTAGTTTTCAGTAAAATGGCGCTGTCTGTCGCAGTCCTGCCGTGATGGTGAGCGCCCTCCACAGTGCAGCCCTGGTGCTCTCCTCGGCTCAGCGTCTGCTCCGCAGCTTGTGTAGGAGCGCCCCGCTGGTGCGCCACCCCTCCGCCGGCCTCCCAGCATGTTCGTGCCTCCTCGTACCTTCGGTGTTGTCGGACCGGACACCACTCCTGCTTGCTCCCGGCCGGGTCCTGGGCGTTCGCTTGTGTTTGGGTGGTACAGTCGCCCCTGGTGTCCGCTCCGTTATGACCCAGCATGCACAAGTTGCCGGGGCAGCGTTCCGCTTCGCTCGCCCCCTTACGCTGCGGCGTCCGCCGTCCTCCTCAGCTTGGCTCGTCTGTTAATTGAGGCCGCGGCTGCACACGAGGACCCAGGCCCCAACAGCGTCGCTCTTCTCTCCCAGTCTCTGTCGGCTCACAAGGCTTGTGGGCAGTCGTCGCTGGGCGATCACCCCCTCGGCGATGTCAGGGGACCCGAGTGGGTGGTCGGCGGCCTCAGGGATATCAGGATAAACAGCAATTATTACGGGCAATGGACGGAGCTAGCACACTATGCGTCCGCCATGCTCAGCTCGTGGCCCACCACTTCAATACATAAAAGTACATCTTGTGGCAACCAGTAAGTGACCTCAAGGTTGTGTGGCACTCTGAAGGAGTCTGTGAGGTATAGCTAGCTCCCAGACAACATTTTGGCAAGCCCTGATGTGGGCTGAGTGATATACGGGACTGTACATATAGCTAACCTCATCTGCTTCTTACAGTATACATACACAGCTCATGCTGTCAAGCCTATACATTTCTAGGGACTCATTTATATGCAGGGAAGCCCTAAGGGACCTTGAGGAGCCTCCTCATATATTTATTCTCCTCCACCTGAAATTTATGGGTCTTGGCGAACCCCCAGAGTTCCGCACCGTATGACACTTTAGAGCAGCACACAGAGTTATATAAAGTCATCATTTGCTCCGGAAACCAATGGCCCAGTCGGCGGCCGAAGTTCATAATTACCCCTGTGCTAGACACTAACTTATTACAGCGCTCGTCAATTAATGCTTTAAAAATAAGTTGCTCATCGAATAAAATACCCAAATACGAGAAGGACTGCACCTTCTCAAGTTTGTGTTCGCCTATTCTATAGTTAAAACATATCCGCTGCTTAAGCCCTGCTTCCATCACATATGACTTGGTTAGATTAGCCGACAGGTCTAATTTATTCATAAAATCCACGAAGCCGTCTATTAAGATTTGGAGGCCACGTGGAGTCCGTGCCAGCAATACCGCGTCGTTAGCGTAAAGCAAGACGGGAATAACCCGTCTGCCTACCCTTGGTGAGTCCACATTTAGGCTTAAAAGTGCATCTTCTAAGCCGTTTATATACAGCGAAAATAAAAAAGTCGCCAGAATGCACTCCTGTCGCACCCCACTGGTGCAAATAAATGACTCAGTGCATCTGCCTTCTAGATTATACCTTACTTTGGCCGAAGTGTTCCAGTGTAAAGCTTTTAAAATTTTTATCAGGTCCTGATCTACCCCTAGATTGCTTAGTTGAGCCCTCAACTTCTCCGTGTTAACGGAGTCAAATGCTGCAGTAAGGTCCATAAATGCTAAATAGACTGTTTAATTATTAGCAATGGTGTATTTAGCTACAAGGAGATATACATCTTTTTGCCCTAAATCCATATTGGACATCACTAATAATCTGTTGCTCCTCAGCCCAGTCCATCAGATTGTTTAAAACAACTCGTCCTAATACTTTAGTAGTAATGTCTATGAGGGAGATCAGGCGGTAGGAGTGTGGGTTATCTCTATTCCCCTTTTTAAAGATTGGCACTATTGTGGCCGCTGACCATGAACGTGGGAGCCCCATGGCTATGGCAGCATTTAATAGTCTTGTTAGGATGGGTGCCCACAGGTCCACCTTGCATAAAAAAGAGGTCCGGCTGGATCCCATCTGAGCCTGCTGCCTTATCTTTAATGAGGCCCCTAATGCCTACAGTGATCTCCTCGAGGGTGAATTCAAGTGTTACATTCCACCTCCCCATCCCCTCGCAGTTATGCTGAGACTCACTGTTCCTCCGATTATAGAGTCCTCTAAAATGCTCCACCGACTGACCCAGGAGAACATAAGAATCTATCTGTGGACTGTTTGCGTCTTGGAAACATGGATTATTGATTATCTTCCAAAAGGCAATGTTGTCCTTCATTTCTGCAGCTCCTCTCAGGTCCTCCCAAGTTTGAGATTGGAGTGCCCTCTTCCGTTATTTTAGCATCTGTTTATATTTGAGTCTGCATTGCATCACCCTTTGTTTGTCCCTAGGATCTGATCTTAGTGAGGCTCTTAGCTTTTTCTTTGCAATAGAATATGCGCTATCAAACCACCTGGGGTCACTATTTGGTTTAGTCTGACCTGTCGTTATTAAGAGGCCATCTATTAAACGACCCATTTCTTCAAATAATTCCACTAAGTGTGACCCCTCCATGGATATATCTAACCACTGCTCTAGGAGCTGTCCCCCTTCTTTGGCTAAGAATCTATAAAAGCTTTCCCCATTTATTCTCGACCATTTCAGTCACCGGCCCTGATCGATAATATTTTCTACGATACCATTCATAATAACATTATGCAATGGTGGCTTTCTTTTTAATGGTTTCACCGATGCAACATTTCCACACACCTCATCCAAGACTGCATCCAACACATCACAGTCATTACCCCCATCATTCACTTCAAGAGTACATATAAGCTCACCTTCACCATCATCCATGCTTACTTTCCCTAAATCATTAACAATCGATACAGTAGGTTTACCTATATTGTGACATACTTTAGCAAAATTCTCCTTCAAGAAACATTTTAAGGATATTTGATTTAAAGCTGGACAAGATTTTGTAGATGCAATATGACTGCCACATCTGAAACATACAACATGATCATCAAATCCAAAATGTGTCGTTTTAGTAAGATATTACTCTGAAGCACTGAATCTTTTCTCAGTGCCTTCCGATCATCCCCAACCTTAAGCAAACACACTTCCTTGGCCAAGTCAAGTTCCTTAAGTTTAGAGATTTCCCTAAAATACGTGTGAGAATTTTAAATTGCTCCTCTATCTTGTTGTTATTGTTTTTTTTCAATTAATTAATCACAAAGAATCTAATCCTTGAGTTCACCATAACTGCACACAATGGGCAAGGTTCTTAAAGCTGAAACAAAGCCATTAATGAAGCCATTAATGAATTTAAGATCATTGGAGAAACCTATGTCTCTCCAAAACAACATTCCTGGATGAAGAAAATATTTAATCTTTTGTCTTAATAGATGCAGAATCATGTATGACTTCAGCATTCACACCCTCTCCTGATGCCCAGACTTATTTGCGTGTTAACCAAAATCAAAGGAAGTGTCTTCAAAATCGACCTGCCCTCTGGACCCAAGTTGTGTAACAGTAAAGATTTTTTTTCTATTTAGTAATAGATGTGTCACCCTCTATTGTATCCAGACACACTTGGAACACATTTTTCCAGCGTAACCAATCCAAAGATGGGGGACCAGGAACAGCCATTAAAGGAGGAGGAGCCACAACGTTACTGATATCTGCAATTGAAATACCAGAAAAGGCACAATCATTAAAAAAAATAAGTAGTGGTCAATAGAATCCATACAGGCAACAGAATAACAGATACAGAGCATTCATTCGAAAAAGAATCCCCCAAAAATGTACACAATGTGCAGTGCATGTATAGAATTGCTGTTAACTATCAACCAACTTTTGGATTAACAGATCCCAATCCAAAATGGTGCTCTGAAATGGGTTAAGAAGAGCTCCCAATATGGTGGCTGAAACAAAGATAAGGAGTCCAATCAAAAATGGTGCTCCGAAACACGCTCAGTATAATTCCCAGAATGGTGGCCAGAACTATGAAAAGAAGCCTGATCCAAGATGGAGCTCCAAAAGGCTCAGGTTAGCTCCCAAAATGGCAGCTGAACTGATGATAAGGTGTCAGATCCAAGATGGTACTCCAAAATGGGCCAGAAAACCATTTTTGACTTTGCAGACTGCAAGGCCCTACCTTCAGTCACAGGATGGCACAGCAAGGATGGAGAAGGCCTTGGAGGGAATTCCAGCTGAGGGTGGTCACTCCTGCTGGTCACCAAAGAGCATTCCAGGTGAATACTTAATGTAATCGTCTGCTTCAGGTTCAGTGACCACCAGCGCATCACCACAATTTTACTCCAGCCCAACTGCCTTCTCAGGTACACCCTCCCTTATTCTACCCATGCTCCAGTTTGCACATTCTACATTCCAGCCTAGCTGAACCCAACACTGAGGCAACCAAAGTACTCTAATTAAAAGGTGACACCCAATATTACAATGTGGTTCCAGCTATGGACCTTAAAGTACTAGATCCTGCACCCTATTTCTCTAAACAGTAAAAGTTGCTAAATGTAAAACATGGTGCTCTACACTATCTTATAGTACCAGAAAGGGGAATGATGCAAGAGTGGGTTTAATATTTCATAATCACTCAAAACAGAGTGTGAAAATATGTTCCAGTGTTATAAATATACTATAATATATAAATATGATTTCTCAAATACTACAAGGTGCATGGCAGTATGAAGCATGTATTTTACGCTCTGATTCCTCTTCTAAAGACTGCGTGCATATTTCAAAAGATTTTGTGATTACATACTCTTGAAGTATGTCTGATTTGGTGTTCTGTGAGTATCTCACTGGTATTGTAAGATAAAGTCATATCTACTCAAAGCAAAATCTTAGTGAATTTGGCCCATAGTGTGTCTTTCATCATGTCCACCTTGTATCTCCCTGTTCCATGATGCACTAAGATTATTGACTGGAAAGGATAAAAAGAATAAAACAACTGGCCTTGTTAGTTCTTCTACAATGATTACGTTTTCTCCAACAAGTGAAATTAAAATATATACAAAAACCGGCAATGCTTACTCATGGGTTCCTTCGATTAAAGCAGCTATCTTTTCATAAAGTGAACAGCTGGAGATAACGTGGCCAGCTGGATGAAAAAGCCATATACAAACAGCTCTTCACAATCTATCAACAAGTCTATTTTCACTGCAGAACAAGTGTTCTGCTAAACAAAGACATACTCTGCAAGACACCACTCCTGAGAGCTATTCCAGGTGGTAAAATAATATTGCTCGTATCCCTGCCTACACAACAGAATGACCTTGATAAGGTAGCTCCTCTAGGATCTCTGCAACATGTTCTGAGACGAAATTGGCAAATTTAGACAAGCTATCTGATCGAGCTGCTCCGACATAAGCACCTTCCTTCACATCCAGGTTATTGCTGATTCCTGCATCAATTGCTAAACAGAAGGATTTTTTCCGTTATGTAGCATGGTCCCTGAAGCAATTTGAAAGACTATGTAGTGTTCTGTAAGGAAAACCATGTACAAACCTACTTACCCGTACACTAATTGATGGTGATACCTTCAAATATTGCTGTGGTTCAAAAGTGTGTGTTTCCATGAATATTCTGTAGTTTTCCAACTTTATCCCTAGGGTAAAAAATTACATTTGGACGTACAGAACACCGGAAGGTGTTAAATGTGACGAAGAGTGGGCTCTTGAGAATTCAATGAGAACATTTAATCTATATAAGAGGATGGATTTAAATTATTTGCGAGACTTTTTGTCATCCCACATGTTATGAAATTATAGAGAAGATTGAAATGTGGTTGACAATATCAAATGCTGATGATTTATTTCGGAGGATGAAGAAGCAGGGCATGTCTTTATTGAGTTTCTGAAGGATACCATTGATGCAATGTGTGGTTGCAGTTTCCGTGCTCTGCCTGAGGCCTGATAATTAATCAATGCATCTGAAGACTGAATGATACGGTGAAGCATGACAGGTGAACTCATGTAATGATTTTGCATCTAATGTTGGAGTTTCTGGGGAGGCAACTAGATAAGGGGTCAGGCATGTGGCAATGCCTGGCTCTTACAGGTCACTGATTGTGCAAAAATCTCTAGATGGTAGAGGTATGAGGACATAGACACAGATTTTGTCATTTGCCTGAATGATAACACACCCATATCTTGTGTGGGGACTGGAAGCTTTCACGTTCTGGCTTGGAATTTCAGTCTTCAAAGATCCTTTTTTTACTGAGAACGAGTTTGAAACATTTTGGTTCTGCTGCATTATATGACGCCTGTTTTTGAATAAGGGTAAAGAGGTTGTATTAAGGGTTTGGTGGATGGAGCAGCACCCCCACAAGATTATCAAAGGCTTTGGCCTTTGCTTCCCTGACCAAGGATTGCCTGGCGCATTGAGAGGCTTCAATATAAAGGCAGGGTGTCACATCCATCAATCTCGATCTGCAATTTATTTTTTTACTATGGCTTGAGGGGTTACACCAAACTTCCTGCCTAACCAGAATACATACGTTTATAAAGAAGAAGCCTCTGAAAATTATTTTAAGTGCTCTGATTTGCCCCAAAACTTTGAAGGGTATTACACTAATGAAAGTAAGAGCTACACCTTACAAAACCTGCATGAACCACACTGCTGGTCCTGGGCATTGGAACTGGAGAGAGCATTGAGGATCCGGATGAAATAGCTGCCTACCTGTGAGTGCTTGTCTGCAGATGCAACACCCTCCCCATCTAATTGTGTTACACCCCCCTACTCATACCTGGCAAAGAGTCTGTAATAAATTGGGTTACTGGTTGAGAGGGTGAAACCCTACTCATACAGCAACCACAATTCTTGCCAGAGTGAAACAAGCAAACCACATATTAACCTGTGTTAAACCCTCTTGTGCCTTGCACAAAAGCAGTCAGGCCTAACTTTGAGGCAAAGTGTAAAGTATTTATGCAGCACACAAATCATGAAAACGTGGAAACACAACACAAAAGTCCCCCATGAAGAGCATGCCAAAAGTGTCGTGGATGGCAGTCACTGGAGCGAAAATATCCTGTTGAGCATTGTGGATGGTCATTGCTGGTGATTCACATTGGTGGTCACCGCGGACTGTCAATGCTGTAGCTCAAAGTGCAGGTCTCGCATTGCCAGTTGTCGCTGGCTGTCATTGTAGCAAAGAGTCGGGTCCACCACAGCTTCACGATGGTAGGCAGTGTAGACGGCAAGATCCTGGAACAACAGGCCTGTCCACGATTGGTAAGAACCCAAAACTTCAGGGCTTCTCCTATACTTTTCTTCAAGGAAGAGTTCAACACCACGGATCTAGGACTTGAGAGGTACCAGTTGGGAATCAGAAACTCACTCCAGCAGAGACCAGCAGGGCTCAGGTAGGCCTGGATGCAGGTCCAGTTGCAGGGGCTGACTACTGATCAGCTGGGCAGATGCAGGGAGGCCTCTAACTCTAACAGGAGGTTAGTTAGCTGACCTTTGGAGTCACTTCAGCCAGGGATAAAGGGTGCCGGTCCACTTTTCCTTTTCAGGAAGTAGGGCAGGCCTTAACAGGGCCGCAGGGCATCCTTCCTCGGAAGTATCCATTGCTCCGGTAGTGTATTGAAGAATTATGCGTGAGGGTCTGCCTGGTATTCTCTTTGAAGTGAGAGGCTTCTAGAGTTCTCCCCCTACAGAGGTGTCTGGAATTTCCTTCCTCCCTACCCTGGTCCCAGCCTGCCTGGGGGCACAAAAAACTAGTGTGAAACCATTTGTGAGTGTATTGATGCAGAGTCTCTGTGATGTGCAAGGGTGGTAGGTGACAGCCCTGCCCCACTCTCAAGTCAAAGTTGGCCCATCTTGCCAATACCTATTCCCCCTTTGTCTCACTGCCTGGGAGTAATTCACAAAGACCAACTGCCATCTACACTAGTTGTGTGCAGTGGCGGCCGGCACGGATCGAGGCGGGGTGTCAAAAAAAGAAAAAAACGTACCTGATTGCCACATCTCTCCTCCATCATCCGTCCGTTGTCTCTCCCAGCCAGAACAGGAAGCAAGAAGCACCAGGTTTCCCAAAGTCAATCAAAACGCTGCACTGCAGCATTGTGATTGGACTGATTGCTAAGGTTCGGTGCTCAGGCAGGCAGGGGGAGCCTGGGCATGTTCTCCACCCAGGCTGTAATGCAGCCGTAAGTGGAGAACATTCAAAGCGCGCATGACTGTTTGGCCGGCCCTAGATGGCCGGCCAAATTGTCATGTGCACCAAGAGTCGTAAACCACTCCTCCCCCTGCTCCTGTGTGAGCAGCCCCGCCTTCAAAGCTGCCGCAGCAGGAAAGCATAACATGATAATAAGATCCAGTTATCATAATTTTATGTTTCCTTTCTTTTCACTGCTGCAAAGCAGTGGGGTGACACCTTAGCAGAGGGGCCGCTACTGGTTGTTTGACCCAGGATAAATGCTGCAGGCACCTAATAGTTGGGACAAGAAAATGTCAAATTTCTAAAGTTGCATTTTTAGATTTGTGCCTAAAAATTCAACTTTGCCCTTAAAGAGCGTTTTAAATTACAATTCTTCAGAGTCCAAACTCGACTTTCCCATCTGCTACCAATTGAAAGTTAGCAGTTATTGAATGCAATAAGGTAACTCAATGTTATCCTATCAGAAAGGCAGACCTTGCTGTAGTGAAAAATGAATTAAAGAGCATTTCACCACCAGAACATGTAAAAGTAAATTTTTTAAATACACGTCACCCTTCCTCAGTAGCTGTTTAGGGCATATCCAAGGGGTGACCAATATGTATTAAAAAAGAGGGTTTTGACTTGACAAAAGGTTCATATTGCTAGGTCGAAATGGCAGTTGAAAATTGCTCACAAAGGCTGCAGTGGCAGCTCTAAGATATGTTTGAAGGTCTACTAAAGTGAGTAGTACAGTGAGTGCTGCAGTCAACTAGTAGGATTTAATTTATAGGTCCTCAGTACATTTTGTGGCAGTTTACTAGGGGAAAAGCGCATTAGCAAGGGTTAGCTGGGGTAAGGTGCACAGAGTCCTAAAAGACAACAAAAATGGGTTCAGAAAACAGTAGGGTGAAGGAAAAAGAGTTTGGGGATGACTCTGCTGAGAGGGCCAAGTCCAACAGTCTCCATTGGTCCTTAACTCATTTTCTGCATTCTGCCTTGTGGTCTCGCTCTACCCTGGATTATGTTTTTGGGATTTTCTATTCCTGTTTTTGAAATAAAGCCCTGCCCTATCAAGATAGCAGTTACGACTCTCTAGGCTTCGGGCAGGATCGAGCCCGCCCACTTCCCTTCTTTTAGGTCCCATCCAGCCTTCCTGGCCCAGAGAATTTTCTCTGATCTAGATTTCCCTTCTGATCTTAACCTTTCCTCAGTTTGTCCAGATTGCTGAATCACCTGTTTCTTCTACACACAGTTATGAATCAGTATGCAGCAGCTCACTGATTGGGGCCAAGTCATATTCTCTCTCTGATCACCTGCACAATCTATAATTTAGGACGTGCGCATGGGTAGAACAGTAGGAAGTCCGCACTCCAGGGTACGATTGTGCCATTATCAACATTGTTTCAACAGGATTTACCTGCAAAGCATAATGCAATTATGTTGAATCACATATGACTTAACTTTAACAGCCAGATTTGACAGTTGATAGAGCCGGTCCTGGCAGACTGGTTAGAGGAAAGACAACTTAATTTTGAAATGTCTAGCGATCCGAATTTAGGAGTCCTGCAACCTTCTGTTTGTAATGACGTGTAGCCTTGAGAAGCTACAAATTCAACAGTGCTGCATTAATGTTTATAAAAGCATTTTCCTTTCGCTTTTTTTTTATAAAGTAACAAGCAACACCGCCAAACTAGCTGGTCGCTCCACCCAAGGGCTTCTTTTTGCAGATGACACACTTCTGCTTTACTGTACTCCATCTGGGCTCCAAAAGCTTCTGAATACATTTCAGGAGTTCTGTTTCATCCGCTGGCTGGAGGTGAACACCTCTAAAACAAAGCTCATGGTGTTTAATCCACACAAATCACACAGAGGGGACTTATAGCTGAATGAGGAACCCCTCCAGGTAGTGGGTGAATTTGACTACCTGGGGATCTGTATTGTTTTTTTGGGTTTTTTTTGCAATGGCATGGCTATGTATAAACTGGCAGTTCCCTATGGCAGTAGGTGACGGGTGAGAGAATGCGTGTCAATAAGAACGAGGAGAATTGTTAAGGAGGGCAGGGGGGGAAACCTGGTAGCGACCAATACAATGCAGTCCACTAGAACTGAGTACAGGGAACTCACGATCAAGGAAGAAGGAGTGGATCAGGAAGGTCGGTGAACGGAGGAGTACAAATCTCACCACTGTAGGCATTCCATTGTGCCCATATCCTACCCCATTTCCTGGACCTGCCGCGGGAAACATACACAACTTTCTCTCTGAACATGGACCAGTCCATATTCTCCTTCCAGCGCAGGAGCGTCGGTGGCCTTGGGGAACCCCATAACTGGGCTATGTCAAGCTTAGCAACCATATTACCCAATGTGACCCATTGAGTCTGAGCAACAGTACAACCATTTGGCTCCCAAACATTCAACAGACAACGCCTGGCCTCAGGCAACAACACTACTCCCGTAACTTCACCCATAACCACATGCACTCGACGCCAAAATGCAGCCACCTCCGGGCACTCCCAGAGGATATGCAAAAAAGGTAGCTAGCATACCACATCCGCGCCTACACACCCCATCCACAGAAAAACCCATATGCATCAATTGTGGGCCCGTGACATACACCCGATGCAATATTTTAAGTTGCACCAGTCTAAGACGTGCTGGAATCGCAACCTCCTTAGGAGAGGAAATCGCCGCCTGCCAATCTTCATCATCCAGTTCTAATCCGTCACCGGTCCAAACCGCCCGCAATTGCAAAAGGAGATCCGAGCGGTCGTTAATCAATTTCTTGTAGATGAGAGATATAGTGCTATCGGGGACGTACCCATCAAGCACCCTATCCTCAAGAGGGGAGGCCTCCGGAACAGAAGCGTCATCCGGAAAAACCGAGTGAATCGCATGACGGACCTGGAGGTACCGGAAATACTCCCTGTCACTCAATTTATATTCTCGCTGTAGTGCCTCGAAGGTCTTGACTGCACCCTTGGCCCAGATGTCACCCACCCTACTAATACCAATGAGGTCCCAGCTGTCGAAACCTCTAAAACAAAGCTCATGGTGTTTAATCCACACAAATCACACAGAGGGGACTTATAGCTGAATGGGGAACCCCTCCAGGTAGTGGGTGAATTTGACTACCTGGGGATCTGTATTGTTTTTTGTTTTTTTTTTAAACCTTTATTATGTAAAAGAAAGACAGTTACAGACCCACAACCACGGAGGCTGGTCAGCCGAACACAATAATATCAACATCAAGTTACACAGCTCATCAGCCGACAACCCGGGGGTAGGGCAGCGATACTTCATGAGTACGTTCAAGCCTGTGGTAAAGCCAGGATCAGCGAAAGGTCTCACATTTTATATTTTATTTAAAGAAAACCACAAACAAAAACACAGAAGAGAAAAAGGCGAGGCATGGCTATGTATAAACTGGCAGTTCCCTATGGCAGTAGGTGACGGGTGAGAGAATGCGTGTCAATAAGAATGAGGAGAATTGTTAAGGAGGGCAGGGGGGGGAAACCTAGTAGCGACCAATACAATGCAGTCCACTAGAACTGAGTACAGGGAACTCACGATCAAGGAAGAAGGAGTGGATCAGGAAGGTCGGTGAACGGAGGAGTACAAATCTCACCACTGTAGGCATTCCATTGTGTCCATATCCTACCCCATTTCCTGGACCTGCCGCGGGAAACATACACAACTTTCTCTCTGAACATGGACCAGTCCATATTCTCCTTCCAGCGCAGGAGCGTCGGTGGCCTTGGGGAACCCCATAACTGGGCTATGTCAAGCTTAGCAACCATATTACCCAATGTGACCCATTGAGTCTGAGCAACAGTACAATCATTTGGCTCCCAAACATTCAACAGACAATGCCTGGCCTCAGGCAACAACACTACTCCCGTAACTTCACCCATAACCACATGCACTCGACGCCAAAATGCAGCCACCTCCGGGCACTCCCAGAGGATATGCAAAAAAGGTAGCTAGCATACCACATCCGCGCCTACACACCCCATCCACAGAAAAACCCATATGCATCAATCGTGGGCCCGTGACATACACCCAATGCAATATTTTAAGTTGCACCAGTCTAAGACGCGCCGGAATCGCAACCTCCTTAGGAGAGGAAATCGCCGCCTGCCAATCTTCATCATCCAGTTCTAATCCGTCACTGGTCCAAACCTCCCGCAATTGCAAAAGGAGATCCGAGCGGTCGTTAATCAATTTCTTGTAAATGAGAGATATAGTGCTATCGGGGACGTACCCATCAAGCACCCTATCCTCAAGAGGGGAGGCCTCCGGAACAGAAGCGTCATCCGGAAAAACCGAGTGAATCGCATGACGGACCTGGAGGTACCGTAAATACTCCCTGTCACTCAATTTATATTCTCGCTGTAGTGCCTCGAAGGTCTTGACTGCACCCTTGGCCCAGATGTCACCCACCCTACTAATACCAATGAGGTCCCAGCTGTCGAAACCCTTTGATTTCCACAGACCACCTAGCGCCTCCGAGGCATACAATGGAGTAGATTTCGTCACCCTATCCGTCCAGCCCGTGGCGGCGGTCGCGCTCCCCCAAACTCGCACAGCCACTGCTGTAGGGCCTGTGAGATGCTTGCAGTCGGCTCTGGAATAGAGTGCCCGATTGTAATCTCCCCCAGGGAGTTGCCATCTATCCATCTCAAACGCGGGATTGGAGACAGGGCCATACATGGCATGGTTCACAGCACACAACTGGGAAGCCCAATAGTAGCGCCTGATGTCGGGCAGCGCGATACCTCCATCATACCAGGGCAAAGTCAATTTTGCCAGTGCGATGTGTGATCGCCCACCCCATACCAACCGCCTCTGCAAGCCCTTGATCTCTCGGAAGTAGCTAGCAGGTACCAAATCAAGTGCATTTTGAATGGCATATAAAAAGCGGGGAAGAGACATCATTTTGAACAGGGCCGCCTTTCCCAAGGGGGATAGTGGCAGGCCACACCACGCCACAACATCCGAACGAAGCCGGGAAAGCGGAGGCAGCAAATTCCGCTCATAGCGGGTCTTGGGGTCCAACGATATGTAGATCCCCAAGTATTTGAAACCGTCCCTAGAGACTGGTATCGGACAATGGCGAGGAAACAGACCGGAATTCCTCCCGAAAGAACGCAGCACGTCGAACAGAACCCCCAACGATTTACGAGGGAAGGTAAGGTACAACAACATATCATCCACGTAAAGTGATATACGGTCCTCGAAATCAGCCGACCAGCGGATGCCCTTAAGTGATGGTTCCCACCGCAGCCATGCAGCCAGGGGTTCAAGGGCAAGCGCGAAGAGGAGCAGCGACAAGGGGCAACCCTGTCTCGTTCCCTGTCCAAGGGTAAAGGGCTCGGAAGCCCTGCCGTTAACCACCACCTGTGCAAGTGGCTTCTCATACAAGAGTCAAACCCATCCAATAAATTTGGGTCCGAATCCGAACTTGGCGAGAACAGCCCACAAATACGGCCATTCAACCGTATCGAAGGCCATCGAAGCATCAAGAGAAACCAAAATGGCCGGTTCCTGAAGAGTCCCCGCCCTCGCCAAGACGCCATGACGGCGACGTAGGTTGAGCGCGGTGTTTCGGTGGGGTATAAATCCAGACTGGTCCGGGTGGATCAAGTCCGATATCACCGTAACCAACCGATTCGCCAGAAGCTTAGCAAGAATTTTGGGCTCGACGTTTAAAAGCGAGATCGGCCGATACGACGCGCACTGATCACGGGGCTTACCGTCCTTATGAATGACAACAATGGATGCCAGTCTTTGATCACGAGGAAGAGAGCCGAAATCTCGCGATGACAAAAACATCTTACAGAGATACGGCGCCATTTTGTCTGGGCAGAGTTTATACAATTCCACCGGTATACCGTTGGGGCCCGAGGCCTTCCTGGACCGAAGTGAACGGATAGCGGGCGCTACTTCATCGGTGGAAAAATCCGCCTCCATAAGCTCCATATCAGAGTCCGACAGGCCAGGCAGTGCGATATCTCGGAGCAAAAGATGCGAATCCTCTTCCGGCAAATCCGAGACCGGCGCATAAACCGCCTGGAAATGACAGGCAAATGTTCGGACTATGTCAGTCGGGTCCACAACTCGAACACCATCCACACTCTCAACAACCGGAACCACTCTGTTCAGTCTATCTCTTTTATCCAGCCATGCAATCAACTTTCCTGCCTTATCACCCACATCATACAGGCGTCCCTGTTGCTCACGGTGCATCGCCCTAGCGGCATCAGTGACCAGGGTCTTATAGTCAAATTGTTTCAAGGCCAGGGAATGCAACACCTCCAGAGTGTCCCCAGTCCCAACCTGTTCCTCCAAGTCAGTGATCTCATTTTCAAGTTCCACCACCGCAGCATTTCTACGCCTCCTTTCGCTAGCAATGAGGGACAGGGCCTGACCACGAATCACCGGCTTATAGGCCTCCCACAATGTAACAGGGGAGGAGACCGATCCATCATTCTCAGCGAAATAATAATCCATACATTTCACTATCTCTGACCTGATTGTAGGATTACGGAGGTGCCAGGGGTTAATCGGAGCAACTCGGCTCTCGGCACCCAATTGCACATCAATCATAAGCCAAAGTGGAGAGTGATCAGAAATCCCCCTGGCCAAATGCCGAATCTCCCGCACCGAGACCATCTGTGCCGCTGGTATAAGAGTATAATATAATCTCGAGAGGCTCTTATGTGCACCCGAGTAGAAGGTGTACTGGAGCTGACCCGGGTGTAGCTACCTCCAGCAGTCAGCCAGTCCCAACATATCCAGCAGCTTCCCTAGCCAGAGCTGCGCCGCAGGCAAAGTCCTGGGGGGACTGCGATCTACGTCGCCACTGACCACAGAATTAAAGTCACCGGCCACCACCAACATATCGCCAGGATCACATCACCCAGATCAGCAAACGTGGTAGACTGCAGGCCAGGGGGGACATACACAGACAAAAAGGAGACAGTCTTTCCTTCCCATCGCCCAGTAATGGCCGCGTAGCGCCCCCTGTCGTCCAGCACTACATCATCTATCTTCAATGGGAGGGAAGTACGCACCATGACCCCTACACCTCTCGAGCCGGAAGTGAACCCCGAGTGCGCAACCATACGGTATCCACGTCTGTTTAGTGCACGACATGCATTGCCCACCAAGTGTGTCTCCTGAAGCAAAATCACATCTAGGGTATAACGTTTCAAATATTGCAAGACAATACCCCACTTAATTCTATCTCCAAGACCGTTAACGTTGCAACTCAGCATCCTAAGCTCCCCCCCCCCATCCCGGCAATGAACACCCAGCCCCCCAAGCCTGGGAAGAAGCACACAGTATCGACAACAGTAAATGTAGCAGCCTCGAACAAAACATAGAAAAAGGAACCCCCCACCACCCCCCTGGAACCCCGAAAAACACACACCCCCACCCTGCACCCCTGCATTAGACCAGAAAGCCACCCCAACTTGCAGTGTGCCTGTCGCCCAATGAAACTAACCTACGAAAAGAGAGAGAAAGCCCCCAGAGGAGGAAGAGGAAACCCGAATCCCCCCAACCCCGGGTACCCAAAGTAGTAGCAAGTCTATTGAAAGACCACTGCTGGAAGTCCAAGTAACCAGTTCACCGCTGCAGACTCACACCTCCCGTTCGGCTGGGCCGCCCTCGGCACCTCCCGGGCTCTCGCCGCCCGCACGATGTGATGGCAGAGTGTCCAACCAGTCACTAGCCACTTCGGGGCGATCGAAGAAAAAGGCCCGCTCTTCATACTCGATCCTCAGCCGGGCAGGAAAAAGCATGGCGTACTTTAGACCAATATCCCTGAGTCGTCTCTTCACCCCGGTAAAGCCCATACGCTGTTTCTGAACCGCCTGGGTAAAGTCCGGGTAAAAACTGGCCAAAGCATTGTCAAATTTGGTAGGGCCCATGGTCCTCGAAGCTTGCAGGATAGCATCTCAGTCACGGAAATTAAAAATCCTGGCAATGATAGGCCTCGGTGCAGCTCCCAGCTTCGGCTTCCCGCCGGGAACTCTGTGGGCCCGTTCCACTGTGAAAAAGTTACTGAGGCCCTTAGGCGCAAGATGTTTAAGGACCAGATCTTCCACCATAAGGTCCGTGGAGACGTCTGGCGGGGTCTCCGGAACCCCTACAATGCGCACGTTGTTGCGCATAGCTCGGCCCTCAAAGTCCTCCAGCCGGTGGGCAAACTGGTCGTTGGTAGTACGGAGCGAGCGGACCTCAGCCTGAAGGTCCGAGACATCAGTAATCAAACTCGCCGTTTTAATGTCCAGAGATTTGACCCGTTCATTTGTCTTACCCAGGTCAGCCCTGATAAGATTAACCTCAATCGCCACCGTATCGATCTTGGCAGCAAGAGTCTCGTACTGATGGCCCTGTAGTGTAGTTCCTAGTTTCCCACTAGGCCCTGCGCATTGGAATAACATAAACAGTAGTATCGACATGGAACTGCGGATATTCCAGGCCTCCACTGACTATGCTAAACTTAATTGGGTTGTGTTACCAACTAGCTCAGAGGTCACTGGAAACTTTCTTCTCTGCATAGGAAGTGATCAGCTTCCCTGGCACAGACAAGAAGGGATTCAGCTTTCCAACAACCGTGCAACATGACAACTTTGCTCCTCAGATCAAGAGTCGATCTCTAGGGTCGTGTGAAACAATAGACATAGATTTCACTCAGTCAGTCTAGTGCAGTTTACTTTCACAGTATGTAGAGAATAGAGAGACGGGCGTTTATCAATAAAGGGTTAACATTTATTGAACAGTCTTTCTTCTCATACAAGAGAAATGTATTGCCACAATTGCAATAACTGTTATTATAAAAAGTACGTACAGTAAGATAAGAATTGCGAAATAGAACTGTAAAAGCATTGATATGGTTTCTTAGCCATACAATGGTTTAAAAGTAATAAAACATATATACAGTTATATATACATTAGGCTAACATACTCAACTGGTGCTTCTAACTAAGCCTACCCCAGTGTGCCTGACCTAAGCCTAACACGTGAGAAGGGGGAGTAAGTAAGTAGCTTAAGTTAAGTTGGTTTTGCCAAGGTTTGTTTCAAGAATTCTCTTCTAAGGGTTTAGTCAACACCATACCTCTGAATAGAATGATGGAGGATTGGTATCTCCTTCAGGGGTCTCTCTCGATATCCCAGTCACCTGCGAGGGTAAACTGGAAGCGCCGGGACTGGATTTCTCTGCATGAGAAAGGCAGCGGCTTCTCTCAGCGCGTCGAGGAAGGAGGGGTGACAGCGTCCGCGGGCAGCTGGGCTGGATGTCTTCGCAGAGGACGGCTGCACGGCTCCTCAAGCGTACTGAACCACAGTTCGCGCTGTAGCGGCGATAATGGTAATCAGTAGCTTCACCACCACAGGATAGCAGGCTGCAGCGACAGAGTGCTAGTTTTTACCAACACGGGGTCATGCAGGCAGCTGGCATCAGCAACAGGTTCGCTCCGCACATTGCTTAAGGCAACGTTGGTAATATTTATACCTGACAGGTGCCGGGTTTGACGCAAGTTTGCTGGACATAAGACGTCAATTAAAGATGTCACTAGGAAGTGACAGTTATCAGTTGCTCATTAGAGTTCTATTACTAATCAAAACATAGCAAGCGGGGATTTCCAGGTTTGCTAAGTTTTTATCTTGTTGAAGAACTCGGAGTGTTATCTAGGAATATCAGATAGTGACTGCTGCTCTGTCATTGCACTAATTGGTCGCAAAGGAAGTAGCAGAGAGTCATGCTGGAATGTGGCTCTGTGGCTCTGCTCGTGTGAGGCCAGAGATGACTTTTCAGAAAATCGCACTTGAACGGTTATGCCAATATAGGGAATAAAGGGCTTTATAGCCGAATAGGGGCATAAGGTCACAGTATCGATCAGGAACCTAGATAAACACATGACACCCACTCCACGTATTCATGTCCATCAAAATTACTAAAACTAAGCAATTAGATGCATGTGTAACATTGTGTAACATAGCCCACCCCAAAATACATAAATGCATTCGAAAATAGGCGTACTTGTAATACATGGAATTTAGGTACTGTACGTTGTTTTAAAGCATAGTAATCATTCAAAAGGTTATCGCATATAAAATCAATGAACGATTATGCAAAAAGATTTACACATGAAGTATCTCTGACAGAAGAAATGCAAGATAAATCATCACATAAAAATGCATTGTAATAACATGTGTGCTAGAGGCTGGTGTTATGTTGTTATGTCTCTAGATGTGTTTAGAAATAGAAGTGTGAAGCTTCTGTTCTCTAAGAATAGTTTTTACGTTAAGCAAAGAATTGTTCGTGCCAAAAAAGAAAAGGGTCAATATTTGAAAAATTGTCCAATTCAAAGAAAATAGATTTCCAAAGCTCCTGGCAGTTTTTTGTTGATCAAACTGAAGGCCGAATTCAGAGTTCATGGGAACCCTGTGTGTCGGAAAGCTTCTCAAAAAGTTATTGTTTCTCTATGGGTGAGAACATCGTATCAGACAGGCTCGCAAAGAATTGGTCTACAAAATCAGGTGATAGTTCAACCAAATTAGATAGCGCTGTAACTTGGCAGGTGTGAGAATGATTGCTGTCATCGAAGGTAGGACCAGCAATGCTCACAGAACGTTGTACCTGGATGATGTTGCTTTTGTCACTCGCTCCACTGTTACCACTTGGCTGTAGTACAGGAGTCTCCACGAATGCCGTCATCAGGATTGGTAGCCGCTGGGGACAACACAATGCGTGAGCCGTTATTGGACTTAGCAAAGTATCGACGTCCATTGGTACTGCTGATGGAAGTGAAAGACAGACGTCCAACACGCATTCCTCGCCGCAAAGCATACACCGTAGCACAGGTAAAATGCAATTTTGCCATATCGGTCTGAATGAAAGGAACCAGGTCATGTTTAGATCTCTCAGCCTGGCCAATCCGAGGACGTTAGTTATCCTGTCCCTGTAGCGCATTGCTAGGATTGTCTCTTCCATTCCCATGGGAGCTATGTCTGAGCCGAGGCTTGCCATAACGTAGCAGGAGGGTCAAAAATAGAATCCCTGCGATGAGTCCAAAAAATAGTGGAATACCACCAAAGATGGAGTGCACAAAATTAGGAAAGATTCCCAAAATTGCCTGGAAGGGTGTTAGCAGTCCCGTAAAGACTGTCTTAAATATGCCTGGGATGCTTGTAGCACTAGACATGTTAAGGAGTTGGTCGAGCATTTGTACGAAATGCACGGGGCAATTTGTTGATAAAAGGTCATGGACCTCAGTAGCCGTCCTTGCGACTAGAAGATCATACGTCTCTTTAGATGACGTTATAGGCACTGTTGTCTGTAAAAGCACAGATTTCATTTTGCTTAATGTATCAATTCGTATAGAATAGAGATTCAGACGAGGCCAGATGGGAGTCACTATGTCTGGAGGCCCGCTCGGGAACAATGCTTGCATACAACATTTGACCATGGACGTTACTTGTACTAGATAACTTAGTCCGGGCGCGAGGCCACAGCACCTGTGATCCGTTCTAAGAATGTAACTCCCGTTTGCGAGTTGCATAAAGAAGGGCTCTATCTGAGTTGCAGGTGTGACTAGCTGGTGACATGAAAGGTTGTTTGAATTCCCATCACATGCTCCGTGTAAATTAATACCCTGACACAAAAGTATACCGCTTAGTGAGTGTTTACAGTTGTCACCACTAAGAAATACATTTTTGTCGCTGTCACTATAGCAAGAATGAGTGTATGGTAATTTCCATTCGGATTTAACATATCCCTTACCCAATTGTTCATACTGGCCAGCAGGTATGTATTCAAGGCATTTATGAAATCGGAAAGTTGTTATCGGAATTGTGATAATCCCGTGTATTATCCATTCAATGACAGGACTCTCTGACATTGTCAATGGTAATCTCTCGAGTTTCTCGATGCTCAAGATTGTATAGTCTGCTCCTCTCTGTGCCAAACTGATCTGTTTATCAGTAAGGTTAAAAATGGAAAACAATGACGTTGTGTTTATCAGACGCCAAGGCACATAGCCTGAACGAAGATTTTGCAGCGTCCAGCCTAGTTCTATAATAGAGCGTAATTGAGACTGGCCATGTTGTAACATTAGCAAATCTCTGTCTATCACATCAAAGGCAGAGGATACAATATTGTCCAAAGAATATATTCTGGAAGACAGAGTCATTAACCCATTGTCTACCACAGAAAGTGATTTCTCCAAATTAATACGATCAATTTCTCGTATTTTTTCAGCAGTTTCAATTTGCTTTACTTTCCAAGCCTCGTTGTAAGCAGCATAGATGCTGGTCGCTATGAAACGCTTTTGACGCTGTTTGCGTGGTCCAAGAATGAAATCGCGCAAATCAGCACCATCTTTTAATAAAGACAAGTGTTGCTTAATTTCAGCCAGTGTGGATGTAGCTAGCCATTCTAGGCAGAGTTTCCCTACACTGTATGTTGTTATTATTCCTGGATGTTGTCTCTGGGAGTATCTAGGGTCTAATCTGGTCATTTTTAACCCCTGTGTTTTATTCAGGAACCTATCTTGACAGCTATTTGTGTCTGTAGGCCAGATTAACCACTTTTTCCAATCAGGATGTGTTCTGTTGAAATGTACAATGTGTGACACGTCTAACTCAATATCAGCTGTTGTATTTTCAGGTATTGGCTTTGGTATAGACGGTGTTTTCATTTCTTTGATCTTAGCTAGGCCAAGACAAGATGTTTGGTGTACAGTGTCATTTAAAAATAACATTTGTTCTGGTATCATGCAGGTTCTAAATAGTGCTTCTAAGCCTTGCACCTGCCAATCTTTTGTACCCCAAATTGTTTTCGTTTCAATATTATTTTTCCAATAATCAAAACCAAATGTCATCATTTTGTCATAAAATGCTTCTGAATATATCAATTTAGAATTTGTCAGCATTGTTTTCATTCCTGTTTTATCTAACAGTTTATAATAAAACGTTTCTGCATCACTTGTATTAAACCCTGAAAAATATTTGAATTTCTCAAAAAATGCTTTAGAACAGCTTTTAGGTGGTGTAGAACAATGTTTCCATTGATTATACATAAAAACATTTCTAGGCTGTGCAGATTTATGCAAGTAATGATCCCCATAGTGGGTGTAACAGAATAACTGCTCATAACTAGATGAACCTTGTAAATAATCATGATCTGTGAATCTAGCTGACATTACTAAATCAGACATCATGTCATTAATACTGTTAAAGTCCCAATCATCAGAGAAGGTACTTGGTGTCACAAAGTCACTTAAGGAAACCTTTAGTTGATGAGGATACTTCAGGATTTCGACCGGACCATAGATCTCATAGTCTGTTTTCTCCCATACTACCCCACCAGGTATTGGAATTGCTGTGACATTTACTGTTGACAGTTCTCTTTTCTTCACGTGGGAAGATCTGTGTGGTTTCAGGACTAGGTTGATGTTCTGACTTGCTGTGTCCATTCAATTGTAATGAACTTTCCTAAAATTAAAACTAAAATTAGGCAGAGTAGGAGTATGAATACCCCTGAAATTATCCAATGCTCAATCAACGGTGAATCCAGATATAGTTCTTTGATTTGTTGAAGGAGTCCTGTTGTATTTTCTTTAGAAGACTTTTTTGTTTCTGGCATCACTTCGGGGTCGTTTAAATCTTCAGAGAAGTTGTTGAAGTTGATGAAATAACCAGAGGCAGTTCTGTCAATTGATGGGATTGTTCTTTCAATCTGTCTCTCGGTAGCACTTTCTGATGCCACATCATTGTAGACTGGTGTTGTTTCTTGACGAACTGTTTCAATCTGTGTTTCAAGAGGCACGAGTTCCATGGCTGTATTGCATAGTCCTTCATTGTGCACTGCAGGCTGATCGAATGTGATGAGTCTTTCAGTTTGAACCTCTTGGATCGTTGCAAGTTTGGGTATTCTGTTGTTTCTTGGGAGTCCACTGGGCCTACTGTTGATTATAGGCCACATGCTTGTGGTTTTACCAGATCGATGGACACGATTCTGTTCTCCTTTTTACCAGCAAGGGGCGGTAGCACAACTGATCTTGTTCCGGTGACTGCTAAGACAGGTACTGCTTTTCTGTAAGAAGGCCCAAATTCCTTCTTCACCGCGATCTTTTCTCTGACTAGATCCCCAATCTTTGGAATCCAGACAGGCCTTGCTGGGGCTGTTGCGGGTGGTGCCTCGTCAGTGGTATTTGGCTGTTGCTTTAACTTTATGTTGCTTAATGATTTTCTTGTTTCATTCAGTTCCTGTAAAACAGCCAAACGGTCTTTTACTTCAAACTGCTTTGTTTCTTCTTGTACCACTGACATCTGACTATCGAGGTCCTGAACGTTCATTCTAATTCCGAACAATAGTTCGTATGGGCTGAAACCTTTTAGAGAATTTCTTGGCATGTTGTTAAGACTAGTCTGGACACTTATTAAATGTTTGACCCACCCAGCGCCTGAACCTAATACCTTCGCTGTTATAGATTGCTTTATGTCCCGGTTTTTTCTTTCTATCACACTATTGTATGACTGACAAGAATACCACAACCCAATTCCCATGCTAGCCATGGCCTCCCCATAGCTCAAGAGCCAAAAGCAGGACCCTGGTCAGAATGGAACGTGGTAATTGCGTATGTGCCGATACGGACTCGCAAATCTTTTATAACCGTTCTAGCGTCAGCCGAGCGCTGGTGGCCTCATTATTTAAGTGTATTTCGTCTAAACTGTGTACACTGGGGCGCGCTTCTCATCTTTGATTGCGCAGATAGACCGCGTTATGCAGTCTATCAGGATTTCTGAAACTATACTTGCTGGTTCATCGCTGCGATCTCTGTTGCAGTCCGGACAGTTTTTTGCGAAGTCATGAATTCCTTCACTCATGTCCGGCCACCAGTACTCTGATTGTAATTCTATCAGAGAGGCTTTGATTGTTTGGTGTCTCAAACCCAACCCCATGTGTGCTTCCAGTAAGAGGAAGCCCCTCCTGCTCCTGTTTGGAATTACTCTATCCCCCACTCCAGGGATTCGAGCAAAAGGAACGGAGTTTGCATCGATTATGTATGCATAATTGAGTGGATAGTTTACGGGTAGTGCTGCACAGTCGCCTTTTACGGTCGTTTTTACTGCTAGCATGGTTTCCCCGTCTATATACTTATCTGTACGCTTTTTTGTGGCTACGGAAGCCGGTTTAGTTGCTTCCGCGGTGGCTGTATTAGCCAATGAATTCCCTGCAACGTGAACGCCATCACGTTGAAGACTCTGTGCGTGAATCACGTGAGTCTTTTGTAGTTCTTTGTGTAAAAGAGCTACCTCGTTCCAGAGCTTTTTATGCTTTATTGTGGCACCTGTGTCATCTTTGTAGTCGTTTTCGATCCAACTCTGCAGTTTATTGTTGAAAGAATTGACGCAAAAATGAGAATCGCACACTATAAGTGTGGGGAATTCGCGTTCTGCATTTTCGAGCGCCATCTTTAAAGATCTGATTTCAGTTCTCTGAACCGAACAGTTTCTTACTGATTCAGTTTTTGTTACTTTCGGTCTGAATTTACCGCACAGCCAACGACCTTTAATAATCGCACATGCTGCATTGTAGGATTTACTCTCTACATTAAAATGCTGTACAAAGCTATCTGTATAGATTATACATGCGTATTGTGGGAGAGGCAGGATTTTGATTGGCAGAGGATATTCTTCTTCATATTCTAAATCATTCAGTTCTTCGTATTGCGGGGTGAAATAGTATTTCACATCTTCCGCTCCTAGAGAATCTATACACTGTATCCATTTCGGATCCAGTGACACTGTAGGCAGGTTTACTGGGCTGAATAGCGCTTCGAAGGCGGATTCCGCTGTGAGGATATTAATCCTTTTGCCGTGTGCTAGTTCTCGTTCATTTGCTAATGCGATTTGCACTGCGTTCACAGTTCTTTCTGTGTGACTGAATGTTTTTTCTGCTTGTGTGTACAAGTGAGATTTAATTGAAATTGGTACCTTTTCTCCCTCATTAGAGGTTAGGTATGTGAATCCGCATCTCCCTGGGATGACTCGGATTACAAGATCACGTGTGTTGTCACGTGTATCTAATTTTGTTTTTGCTAACATGTCTGTTTGTAGTGATCTCAAAATTTCTGTGTGTTTTTGAGTCCAATTGATTTGTTTTAAATTAGGTTTTATTAGTTCGTAGAGAGGTTTAACCCTCTCTGCGTAATTTAGTATGTAAGTTCTTCTGAAATTCAGAAAACCTAGTATTGATTGTAAATTCTTCAGCGTTTTTGGAGCTTGGAGTACAGCGCACTTCTCTAAGAAGTTGTCCGCTAGGCTTTTCCCTTCACTTGATAATTCGTACCCTAAAAACAGTACTGTCAGATGGGCAATTCGGGACTTTTTAAAGTTGAATTTGTAACCCTCTGCTGCGAACCCAAGTATAATGGTGTTCACTCTTTTCAAGTGAGTATCCAAGTCGTCGTCTGTGAGATAAATATCATCTACGTAAGATAATGCTTCATCATCATAGATTTGTAGTAACTCTGTTACCCTAGCTGAGAATAGTCCTGGGCTGTTCTTGAACCCCTGTGGGAGTCGACAGAATTTTTTCTGCGACCCAAATGCGGAGAAAGCGGTCAAGTATCTGCTTTCTGGTGCAATGTTTTGACAAAAGAAACCATTAGAAATGTCTAATGTTGTTTTGTATTTTTTCCTAACTATGTTATTCATTAGGGCTGCACTATGCGAGTTTTGTACTGCAAAAGTTTTGCAACATGTATTAAGATGTCTGTAGTCCAAAACTAGACGATATGAATTGTCTGGCTTGGAGACAGGAAACAAAGGATTGTTCATTTGAGAGGTGCATGTTTCAATCACCCCCTGGTATTCAAGTTGATCTAAGATCTCCCTGACCTGTTTTTTAGCTTCTTGCTTTATGGGATACTGCCGTTGGGCAGTTGGTTCACTTTTTAGTTGGATTTTGTGAGGAGGTGAATCCTCATCCCATCCTACATGATTTTTATATAATGCAGGTGCCTGGGCTACTGCCCATTTCCTTGCATATGTGTATTTTTTATGAATCGGTATGTGATTCGAGAAGGCAGGCATAATCACTTCTTTGCCACGAGGGCACTCCCTGACAAACTCCGGGGGCCAATCTTTTTCAGCTAACAGAATATCATAGCCTTTTGAGAGCTTATCCCAAAATAGACCCTTAATTTTCCTAGTCTTATCACCCTCCATACGCAATGTTATTTCGTATATTTTATGGGGCTCGCTAAGTCTGGCGTCGGCAGTTTCAACCTGAATGTATTCATTCGTGTCCACTGTCTCCAGATGACTCATCAAGTTCTTGCGCGCTATACTGATTTCTGCTGCACTGTCCAACATTGTCAATGCCCACTCCCCGTTTTTCAACTGTGTCCTCAGTATTCTCGGCATCGTTAATTACTCTAATACTGGCTACCTTCTTTGTCTGAAATTGAGATTTCTTATTTTGAGCAGGTTCCTTGTCTTTGGACTTGGTGTGCTCTCATGGGTCTGACCGTCCTCTTCTTTCCGAATTCTGTGGAGAAGATCGAGAGGGACGTGTATCAATACTTTGATATCTGTCAGGTTTTTTTATATTATCCCTATTTCTAAGGTTATATCTTTTCTCAGAGGGCTCCCGTTGGGGAGACTGGCGTTCTCGAGTCGGAGTTCTTTCCCTCCGTCGAGGAGACCTTCCTCTGGACTGGAAAACTTTTTCCTTGGGAGTGGATTGTTTATTTCCATCCCAGCTCTTTTTAGGAGTATTTAAATTATTTTTAATAAATAATTTTTCAGGATTTTCGAGCAGTTGGGGCTTAACTGGTTTCCCACCCAAGCTGTCTCTACCTAATTCTTCATAGCATTTTTCTATGATTTTTGCAAGCTCAACAGGATCTTTTATATCTGTTTCCCTCAACTTCTGGCGAATCGCCACAGATGCTGCTTCTCCCTTTACGTTGGCTAATAATATAGCCGTGACCTGCTTGAAGTCTTTCAGTAATTTCATACCTAGATTTAAAGCGGGTTCTGGACCGAATTCATTTTGAATCTGTTTTAGCACGTCTGGTATTACCGCCATAGACGGAACACCGTGTGTTTTTGTGTAAATGGAAGCAAAGACTGTACCCCAAGTGTCGCAGTCCTCCACGTGTGGTGCGATTCCCATAGGAAGGCAGATGGTCAAGATTCTGTGTTTCTCAATAGGGGTAGTATCAGGAAATACTGCCTCTATTTGAGTGATTTTCTGGGCTAACCAGAAAGGAATTTGTTCCCGTTTTACGGGTGTTTTACCAAGACATGACTGTATGTTCTGTGGTGTAATTTTATTTGTGTTCCCCTGATGAGGGGTCAGCTGTGGTGTATTAACAGCTGGCTGGACTGTTGCAGTCCGTATTACATATTGGACTAATTGCCTATGTATTTTTATTAATGTGTTTAGCTGTGCTAACAGCTCTTCTCTAGACATTTTTGCAATGTCAGGATGTGGTGTGTAGCTGGCTAGAACCGGCCACGTGGCTCCTGGTCTACCTAGTGGACCGAGCCTGGTTATGTGATCATTGTGTTTTAGGGCGCCATTAAACCAGAGCAGGTGCTCTTGAAATTTAAGTGGGATTTCAATCTCCTCGAAAGGAGCGTACTCTCCCGGAGGTTCCTCTATTTTGTAATAGTGAAACTCTTGTGTTATAGCGTTTACCGCTGGAAAGTTTATCCATGAATAGAATACCTCTGTCTGCCGATACTCGTGAGCCTCTATCACGAAAATTACTGTACCACCTTGAGGTGTCAGTCCGTTTTCTATAAGTTTTAAAGTTATAGATCTTCTTAACTGGACCGGGATGATAATAGCATCCGGGTCTGTCTGTAGGAGACTCGTGTCTTCCTCCATTAGCTGGGATGCCAGTCTAACTGCTTCCCTTTCTTCTTCACTGTCTGTCATTTAAAAAATGCAGGTTTTGCAGAGTAGGTCTCCAAGGAGACAAAGATTAGATGCACAATATTTTGGAACACTGTATCCTTCAACGTTGAATAAACCAGAGCTTTACATAGGAATCTCTTCCTACTAAGGTCGGGCGGATTTTAACCTTTCACCCACTCCAGACGTCTATTGGAGTATTTACGGGAGAAAGGGGTGTGAAATATGCACGACTGAGTTACTCTACAAGTCTTGCGTTAGTTTATCGCCTTACCAAACGTTAGGGCGCCATGTAGTGTAGTTCCTAGTTTCCCACTAGGCCCTGCGCATTGGAATAACATAAACAGTAGTATCGACATGGAACTGCGGATATTCCAGGCCTCCACTGACTATGCTAAACTTAATTGGGTTGTGTTACCAACTAGCTCAGAGGTCACTGGAAACTTTCTTCTCTGCATAGGAAGTGATCAGCTTCCCTGGCACAGACAAGAAGGGATTCAGCTTTCCAACAACCGTGCAACATGACAACTTTGCTCCTCAGATCAAGAGTCGATCTCTAGGGTCGTGTGAAACAATAGACATAGATTTCACTCAGTCAGTCTAGTGCAGTTTACTTTCACAGTATGTAGAGAATAGAGAGACGGGCGTTTATCAATAAAGGGTTAACATTTATTGAACAGTCTTTCTTCTCATACAAGAGAAATGTATTGCCACAATTGCAATAACTGTTATTATAAAAAGTACGTACAGTAAGATAAGAATTGCGAAATAGAACTGTAAAAGCATTGATATGGTTTCTTAGCCATACAATGGTTTAAAAGTAATAAAACATATATACAGTTATATATACATTAGGCTAACATACTCAACTGGTGCTTCTAACTAAGCCTACCCCAGTGTGCCTGACCTAAGCCTAACACGTGAGAAGGGGGAGTAAGTAAGTAGCTTAAGTTAAGTTGGTTTTGCCAAGGTTTGTTTCAAGAATTCTCTTCTAAGGGTTTAGTCAACACCATACCTCTGAATAGAATGATGGAGGATTGGTATCTCCTTCAGGGGTCTCTCTCGATATCCCAGTCACCTGCGAGGGTAAACTGGAAGCGCCGGGACTGGATTTCTCTGCATGAGAAAGGCAGCGGCTTCTCTCAGCGCGTCGAGGAAGGAGGGGTGACAGCGTCCGCGGGCAGCTGGGCTGGATGTCTTCGCAGAGGACGGCTGCACGGCTCCTCAAGCGTACTGAACCACAGTTCGCGCTGTAGCGGCGATAATGGTAATCAGTAGCTTCACCACCACAGGATAGCAGGCTGCAGCGACAGAGTGCTAGTTTTTACCAACACAGGGTCATGCAGGCAGCTGGCATCAGCAACAGGTTCGCTCCGCACATTGCTTAAGGCAACGTTGGTAATATTTATACCTGACAGGTGCCGGGTTTGACGCAAGTTTGCTGGACATAAGACGTCAATTAAAGATGTCACTAGGAAGTGACAGTTATCAGTTGCTCATTAGAGTTCTATTACTAATCAAAACATAGCAAGCGGGGATTTCCAGGTTTGCTAAGTTTTTATCTTGTTGAAGAACTCGGAGTGTTATCTAGGAATATCAGATAGTGACTGCTGCTCTGTCATTGCACTAATTGGTCGCAAAGGAAGTAGCAGAGAGTCATGCTGGAATGTGGCTCTGTGGCTCTGCTCGTGTGAGGCCAGAGATGACTTTTCAGAAAATCGCACTTGAACGGTTATGCCAATATAGGGAATAAAGGGCTTTATAGCCGAATAGGGGCATAAGGTCACAGTATCGATCAGGAACCTAGATAAACACATGACAGCCCATGTCGGTCTGAACACTAGTAATGGCGCCCATGATGTCTTTCAGTGTCGGTTCCTCCGACGGAGAGGTACCATCCACGGTCCCTTCAAGAGCCTTACTCGCTCCACCTGGGGACCCTTTCGGTTGAGTGTAGCGCTCTATAGTCTGAGTTTGGATGGGGCCCCCACGATGCGTGCCCTTGGTGTTTTGTTTCTCGGCATCTGACTTGCCCGCCATGGTGGGCTTCGAACTCCCACGGAGTCGTTGCAATCTAGTAAAAATGACTCAAGGGCAGAAAGGCGAGGAACCAGAGCAGATGCAGGATCCGTAGCGGGGACAAGAAGATAAATGGGGCAGCTATAGAGCGTTATGACAATGTCCCAAAACGAAACCGAAAGTACCCCAGGGGCAGTGGGCGTGCCCAACGGGCCGTTGTTGTTGACTTGCCACCTGGGTACCTCGGTGACTCGAGGCCGGGGATGGTCTACGATGTAGGCCACAAACTTCAGGACGCAGCAAGTCCGGATCTCGGCGTCCGATTTCGGTTCCGAAAAGATCCACAGGATCAGCAGGGCAGAGTCAACAAGTACCCATCGATCAAATCAGGATTTGTGACAGGATAGATGCGGGAGGCGAAGAGGGTCTCGGGAGCCCTGTGCTCACGCGTCCATCTTGGATCCGCGCGAAGCTCCTCCCCTCGGGATCTGTATTGTTAAGAGCAGGTTATGGAAAGCCCACTTGGATAGGAGCGAGGCAATTCTTTTACAGTGTCTCTGCCATTACCAAGAGGATAGAGATAGAAGGAATACATTCACAGTTAGCAGCAACATATACCAAAAAAACGAAAAAGTTCAATAAAGTATGCATGGGTTATTACAGATGCAGCAGTGTATTATCACCAAAATATGTAAAGAAATGATTCGTTCAGTATTAGATGAACTACGTTGTGAAGTAAATGAACAATGTTGACACCGGAGGAGGAGCTTCGCGCACATCCGAGATGGCCATGTGAGCACAGGGCTCCCGAAACCCTCGCTACCTTACGCATATATCCTGAACGGTATCCTGATTACGAAGAGGGGTTATTGGAGCTGAAACTCAGCTGATAGATTAGCTGCTTTCAAAAATTGATTCGGACTTCGGGAACTGCTACTACGACAACCTGAACTTTTGAGGCCCACCCCATGGCGACGCCTGGGGCTCGAGTCGCTGAGACGCCCAGGCAGTAGTTGAACAACAACAGCCAGCGGGGCTCTGCTCATTGCCTTGGAGTTAACTTTCGGTTTCACTTTTGGGTCTTTGGCCTTATCCCATCTCAAGATCGATCTGGTTGCCCGAGGTCTAGCCGAACTCTGTGAATCCACTTTGTGCCAACAGTCGTGAGTGTCTGTGTGCTGAGCTGCTGGCGCCTGCTTTTGAAGACTCTGGTGGGTTGACCGCGAAGGGCCATTTTCACCAGGTCTCACAGGCCCCTCAGGGGCACATTGCCCAGCATGGCGGGCAGGCCCGACAATGAGAAGCGAAAAACCAAGACGCCTCTTCGGGGGGAATCATTCAAACGAATGTCATGGATCGATATACCCATCCCAAGGGGTCCCCCGGTGGTACGAATAGGACCCTGGAAGAGGCAAAGGAAGACCCGGCTGCGTCAATCGAGTTGACTCTACAGGATGTCATGGGCGCCATTGCTGGAATTAAGACTTCCATTGGCCAGCAATATGAGGCTCTCGCCCTTAAGCTTGACACCGTGGCCATTGACGTCAATTTGATTAGAGCTGACTTATCGAAGACTAATGAGAAGGTCAAATCCTTAGATCTGAAGACCTCCAGCCTCACGACCGACGTGTCCTACTTACAGACGGGGGTCGGCAATCGGCGATCCTCCAATGATCTCATGGTTTGTCGACTGGAGGATTTTGAAAATAGGGCCAGACGCAATAATGTACGTATTATTGGAGTCCCTGAAAATTCAGAAAATCCCACTGCAGATCTCCTTGTGGAGGATCTCATCCTAAATTACCTCGCCCCCAAAGGCCTAAGTAAATTCTTTGCTGTGGAGCGTGCGCACCGAGTGCCGGGTGGGAAGCCGAAACCGGGTGACCCTCCGAGGCCGATTATCGCCAGAATTTTCAACTTTAGAGACAGAGACGCTATCCTGCAGGCTTGGCGGGTGGGCGGCCCGTAAGTTTGAAAACACAACGGTGAGCTTCTACCCAGACTTTACCCAGTTCATTCAGAGGCAGAGGATGGGGTTTCAGGGGGTGAAGCGACGGTTGAGAGACATGGACTTGAAATGTGCGATGCTATTTCCAACCAGGCTCTGTGTCGAATATGAGGACCGGACGTTTTTCTTTGATCGTCCCGAGAGTGACTGGCTGGATACATTATGAATGCGGAGCGATCGAACGGAACACTCGGGTGGAGCGGAGGGTGGCGCGCCGGAGCAAAAATGACAATGACAATGTGGTTCTGCTTTTACTCGGATACCTTCAATAACTAATTCGTTTTCTCGGACTTCATCTGACTCTTCTCTATGTTTCTCAGCTTTTCGGAGTGCTTTTTCTGTACGCTTATGCGATTCTTTACGCCACAATTCTATGGCATCTTTCTGGGATTGTCTGGCTTTCTTTTTCCATAGCGCTTCCTCTACTCTCATGATGCACTCGGCATCCCATGTTCCTGTAGCAGGCCACCTGTGTCTTTCTTCTAGGTGCTTGGTATAATCGGCCCATAAATCTAGATACAGTATGGCATCTAAGCCATGCTTATGGTACATAAAATTTCCAGGAGTGTCCCTAGGGGGGACAGGAATTTCTTCCTCTAGTATCCCTTTCCTAGTTCCTATCTGTCTTAATTTATTGAAAAACGGCATCTTGTTACGTGGTACTGGTCCCTCGATACTTGTTACTTACTCTGAACACAGCTAGTTACACAAAAACACAGTAATGTACGTCAAACAGTCACTCATACCACGACATTTATCACATGAAACATTTGAACACATATGAACTACCCTTAAATTCCAGAAAACGAGAACAAAAATCGAAACCTTGATTACTTTATATACTGCTAAACAGTACAGATACACTGCCAAGAACAGTGCAAGAACTTGAATGCCTGATGTACTGCTAAACAGCACAGATACACTGTCTAAAACAGTGCAGACCGTGTTTGTGTACCCAAACCCGTCTTTACCGGATACATAATAATGCACCCGTCTAGATGCGTCCCCAGCAACGGTACTCACCGGGAAGCACGGAACAGAAGGCCTCGGAAAACTCGACTGGACTGGACCGGACTGGACTCGACTCGACTCGATACGTGAATACTTCGGAACTGGTGGGCCTCTTGACACCTCGGACCTTGCTTCTTTCGGCTAGGCTCTGGTCGGGATCCTCCGCACTCCTCACCGCCTCGTCTGGGTGCTGATCGCAGTCTCCGTCACCTCCGTAGGTCTGAGGGAGATACAGGAAATCCTGCGGGTACGCGTAGTTGTCCGTCTTGACTGTGGCAGGGGGCACAGGCTGCAACGCATCAACCGGCGCGTGGGGTGGGGGAGGGGTCCCTGTTCGGGCGCCAAATTAATGTGGTAAATATTTAATTACCGTCCTAATTTCTATGCAGGTAAGTACTTAAAATAAAATAACTCAATCGGAAAGAAAGACGCAGAGTCCGTGGTGTTAGAGTTCTTAGGGGTTTTATTCCTTAAAAAGGAATGGTTCTTGAACCGGATATCGGATTCCTGACACCACTGGGGTTCAGGAAGGGATAGAGCATACTTTATTGACAATACATAACTTTTATACTTAATGCACATAATGAAAACCAATGCAGAAGGCGTAACAGCTGAGAGAAACAAGATAAGAACATACACGTGTTAGCAATACGTAATCAGAAGGCGTGAACTAGAGCGTGTACAGAGGTGTGTGCTAGAAAACGTCATATGAAAGTGTCACAAGTGGGTGGGTACATGGCAGAATCTTGCAATGTCAGCAGAAATCTGAGGTCTGGATGCGCGCGCAGCTGCATGACGTGTGATTGGCGTGAAGCTGGAGGGTGCAGGAGACTTGACATTTACACTAGAGGAAAGAGACAGAAGTCTGGCATGTCAGATCAACTCGTTCCTACATCATATCTGATATCTGATGTTTGGGAACCATATTATCTAGAAGGAAAGGTCTCTTGGGCAGAGGCTATCCTATACTGACTATGAATGCGTGCATATGCGCCTACGTGTCTGTGTGTAAAGCGAGGGGGCCATGGGCCTACCATGGTAACGGGAGCTATGAATTACTTGCATGGAGACAGAGAGGCCGGGCCCTTTGCTCTGCAGCCGGGGATTGTTTATCTATTCTACTGGACTGGAATGTGTTTTCGGGAAGCTGAGCTTGGCTATACTGATAACATGAAGGTAAAATACTGTCTTTGGCAGGCAGGCAGGCCGAGCCAGGCTCCGCTCGCCTCGCAGGGAGTAGGACAGAGTTCACGGGGGAGGGCATCCCACGTTGCAGTTTCAGGAGGCAGAGATGACTTTGAAAAGAGGCTCGGAAACAGAAACCAGGGCCTAACTCGCACAGAGCCAGGAATACGTGAAAGTGCACCATACAAAGACGGTGGCAAGGCATATTTTGGAACGGAATATCCGACCCATTCAGGGTGGATCTGAAAGAGGACATGTTAACGTTGGACGCAAATGTATTTGCATCTTCATAACTGGCACAGAAGGGAAGTTACATGCACTTTAAGCTCGTACATGGAGACGGTGGGGTACACGTTAGGGAACATTTCTCGACCATAAAATTTATATTTCCTCATTCCCTCCTTGTTCCCTACGGACCCTTCATGATACATCAATCTTCATTAATCCATTTATCTGTGTAGTGAGCATCATCTGCTCATCCTTTTTCACACGAGTTTTAGAACTTTGACTTGAATGGGGAGTGCAGGATGTGGCGCACAAGCCGCAAATCGCTGGCCCACATTGTAAACATAGACAGCAACTGAACACTATAAGTAGTATTGTTCCAAGGAGTGACAGTATTTTCCATCCCCATGCTGAAATAGTAGTCCAGAGCCAACCGGACCAAGTCCAAGTACCTGGGTTCTGATGTATCTGACTAGCTATCTTATGGAGACGTGTAATAGCCTTATATACGGACGGAGCATTATCTGGGATGAAAACACAGCAAGCTGACCCGAGGACCTTACAGGCTCCTCCTCGATCGGCTAGTATGACGTCAATAACAAGACGGTTTTGAAGAACGACAAGTCTCATAGCAGATTGTTCCTCAGTCAAGTTACCTAGGGCGGAAGTAGTCTCTTTTACTACTGCTTCAAGGGTTCTGGTCAAGTGACGGATAGACTTACTATTAAAGATAGCTCCTAAATAGGGAAAGAAACCTTTATTGAAATCTGTGTACTGTTCCCATGCTGTCTCAGTATAGTCGACAATTGGGAGATCTCTTTTGGGTCTGTGAACTAGGCGGGAATTTCTATGATAATCAGGTGGAGCTAGGAAAACAGGTGGCAGTAAGAATCCAATGTAACAGGTCCCATCCCAATCTAGAGGCAAACGTATGTATGCTGTCTGACCACAAATGAAATAGGAATGACGTGTAGCTTTGAATGTGGACTTGCCCTTATCACTAAATTCGACCACAGTAGTACATTTACTATGACCAAGGTGTACGGAACCATTCTTTCTGACACATAATTCACCTTTGACTGGTAGTACTGACATAGTGGGCAAGTCTGGCTTGGTTTCGGATTCAACATTCAGAATCATGAGATTAAGTGTAAACTTTCCTAATCCATATACTTCATTTTCTAGATCAGTCCCTGTCCTTCTGGGAAGTCCCTCTTTGTCAGGATAACACATTTTATGCAGAACTGTGTTCAGGTTTCCCCATACCCAGTTACCCTGATAAACTACGGAATTTGAATCTAAGGCATTAATCAAACTAAACCAGGCTCCACATGAACCATTGTGTGTGAACGGGTACGGGAAGAGGGGCAGAACTCCCCTGTATTTCTGGTAGGGAGGGAGTCGGCCACATATCCAACAATTAGTAGCGTTGCTGGTCTGATGGGAGTGATGTAACATACTAATGAATGTATTGTTGCGCAGCGCAAGTCGGTAAGACAACTCGTGAGCGGGTAACTCACTAAAAGAATGCTCGGCAGTATTATTAGAATGTGCACGTGTAGCAATAGGAAAATAGATATGCAAAATTATACTTGTGACAATAATAGTAAGACTTAAAGAAAACATAATCCATAAGGTAACAATACAGTAACTTTTGAGAGATTTGCAATATCGTTGCTTCTTGATCTGTTTCTCTCTATCTCTCTCTCTATTGGGGTCTAGGGGATACATGTCAGAAACTATTTAACCGATTCACCTAGGGGAGGACTTAAACAATTAAACTGTCTGACTTGCTAGACCGCAATTTTAATTTATACTCTTCTTGCGGAGTTTTCTCTACCATGGGGAGTTTAAAGTCACTAGAATCTGGGCAGTCCTTTGAGGGGGTGGAAGAGTCAGTCTCTGGCAATAGTTCATTACATTTTTTAATATGACTCGTATGGATCCACCCCTTGCGGCCCTCGACCTTGATTGCAGTCCTCGTGGTCAGAAGGACGAGCTTCGGCTCCTGCCAACGGGGCTCCAGCGGACTCCTCCTGTCGAAATTACGTATCAGGACAGTGTCTCCGGGACGGACATCGTGTGGCTTCACGTCAGTGTTGTCAGGAAAAGCTGCGGCAACCTGTGAACGACATGATTGGAGTGCAGACATCAAGGAGGCAAGGTAATCTGTCAGCATATTACAGTCGACATCGGTTATTTTCTTAGGCATGGGCGTCCCCCACATATTTGGTGGCCGGCCAAAGACCACCTCATACGGGGATAGCCCTGATCTCGAATGTGGGACCATTCTCATATAGAACAGTGCAACTGGCAGGGCGACTATCCAGTCGACCCCTTTCTCTTTACATATTTTTGCAAGACGGGTTTTCAGTGTCTGGTTGTGCCTCTCTACAAGGCCAGCGGCCTCGGGATGTCGGACGCAATGGAATTTCCACTGATATCCTAGCAGGAGTGAAACCTGCTTCATGAGCTCGGATGAGAATGGCTGTCCGTTATCTGAGTACACGATACGAGGCAAGCCGTACCGTGGGAAGAATTCTCGAACCAGCTGCTTGGCAGTGGTCGGGGCAGTGTAATCTGGGACTGGATATGCTTCGGTTCAACGGGAAAGTGCACAAACAACTACGAGGACGTACTTGAATCCTCGACAACGTTCCATCTGGATATAATCCATCTGGAGAACTTCAAAAGGGTGATCGGGAGGATGAAATCCACCTTGCTCTACAGGGACGCTTTTACCTGGATTGAACTGACAACAGATCATGCAAGTACGCACTTTCTGTTTTGCTGCTGCTCGTAAATGTTTGTTGAACCAGAGATTCTGTAAACTGTCTAACATAGCTTTTTCTCCCAGGTGTGCTGGGCTATGTGCTGTATTTATTATGACTTGAACCATCGAGTCGGGGAGAAACCATGTAGATTTTCCCTTCGTCATCCATCCCTGATCTGTCTGGACCCCTCCTAGTTCAGTCCATTTCTTGATTTCGTCTGGAGTAGCATGTGTCTGAATATCGATTACATCTAGTGTGGGATCCCTAACTGTCATACAATGTGTCGGTACTATTGTCTTTGTCACATCAGTTGTCTGGATGTGAGTCAATGCGGTATGTTTTGCTGTTTGGTCTGCCAGGTCGTTACCCTGAGAAATAGAGTCTGTAACTTTAGTATGTGCTTTACACTTCATGATGGATATGCCTGAAGGCAGATGTATTGCTTCTAACAGTGCTTGAATGAGGGGACCGTGTTGGATCTTGGCACCGTGAGAGGTCAAGAAACCTCGTTCTTGCCATAACATTCCGAAGTCGTGTACAACTCCGAAAGCATAACGTGAATCTGTGTATATGTTAACATTTCTGTTCTTGGCTAGTATACAGGCTCGGGTCAGAGCGATAAGCTCTGCTGCTTGAGCGGACAGTATATCAATACGGTGTGTTTCTTTGACTTCGTTTCGGTGGTCACTGCATATGCGGCCACTAGTTCTCCTGTGCTTGTTCTCATACATGAACCGTCCACGTAAAGTGTCAGGTCTGGGTTGGTCAGTGCAACATCTGTTAAGTCTCGTCGGGGCTTTGTTACTGCATTAATGATCTCTATACAATCATGCGGGGCTGACTCTGTCACAACCGAGGGTAACAATGTGGCAGGATTTAGAATGTTACAGCGTCTGATTTCTATGTGTGGCTGGAATAGTGTCAGTTCATAACCTGTCAGTCGTGCTATAGTCTGGTGTTGAGTCTGTGTTCGGTTTAGAAGGACTTCTACAGAATGTGGAACTTGTACTGTTAACTGGTGTCCTAATACTATTGAATCGCTCTGTCTGATTGCTAAGGCTGTCGCTGCAACTGATTTTAGGCACGCAGGCAGAGCCTGGGCCACTGGATCCAATGTACTTGAAAAATAAGCGCAAGGCTTATGTGAACCTGCTTGATCTTGTGTGAGGACAGACAATGCTGTACCATCACGTTCTGTAACAAAAAGTGTAAAAGGTTTGTTGTAACATGGTGTCGCTAGAACTGGTGCTTGACATAAAGCTTTCTTTAATTCCTCAAAAGCCTGTGTGTGTTCCTGAGTCCAAGGGAGGACAGTCGAAGTTGCTGCCTCCTGTGTTGTCAACTGTATCAGAGGTTTAGCTAGAAATGCATACTGAGGAATCCATTGTCTGCAGTACGAGGTGAGGCCTATAAAGGCCCGCACTTCCTTTTGTGTCTTGGGTTGTTGTAACTGTGCAATTAACTGAACTCGATCAGGTGTGAGCTGTCTTCCCCACTTGGACAGCAAGTGCCCAAGGTACACCACTTGCTGAACACAGAATTGCAGCTTCGAAGGAGACACCTTGTGTCCCTTGTCGGCCAGAAAATGTAAAACTGTCAGTGATGCTTGTTCACATTCGGGTTCGCTTCGTGCGGTGATCAGCAGATCATCGACGTACTGGAGTAAGGCAGTGTTAACTGGCATTTGTATACAGTCAAGTTGTCTTTTTAGCGCTTGGCTATAGATGCTGGGGCTTTCTGTGAATCCTTGAAGTGCGCGTGAAAATTTGAAGCTTCTGCCATTTAAACTGAAACCGAAAAGATATTGGCTCTCTGGATCAATGGGTACACTGAAGAAGGCGTTCTTGAGGTCAATTACAGTAAAGAACGTCGCTTCTGAATCAATAGCAGTCAATAAGGATGAGATGTCGGGAACCACAGGATACTGTGGTACAATGCATTTGTTCAGTTCTCGTAAATCAATCACCAGCCGATATACTGGCGGTGCATTGGGATCAGTACGTTTAAGAATCGGAATGATAGGGGAATTACAGATATTGGAGTCGGTTTCTACGACCACTCCTTGGGTAATGAGCTCTTCAATGATTTCCAGTAAAGCCACTACAGCATCAGGTGGTAACTTGTATTGTCTGATTCGGGGTAAAACAACTCCTTGCTTGAGTGTAACACGGTATGGTGTAATGTGCATACAACCTACATCGGTTGGGCCTTGTGCCCACAGGTGTTTCGGTACATTTTTCAATCTGACATCAAACTCTCGTAATACATAGTGACCCTTAAAGTCACGTAGAAAAAGTCTAACTCCTTCCGGGGAACAACATATCACTGCTCCTAGAGCCTTCAGTGTCTTGATACCTAACAAGTTTTCTGGACATGATTTTGTGAGTAACAGGTCTGTAACACGTGATAATGGACCTACTGCTAGGGGGACAGGTTCTGATACTTCATTCACAATTGGCTGTCCTGAAAAACCAAGGGAAACATTCTGTGAGCCTGAGAGGGGTGCCCCTGGAACTTCGTCGTGACTGATCGTGGTGCGACTTGCCCCTGTGTCAATTAGAAACTTTCTGTCTTTTCCTAATACTTGACTATGCACATAAGGACCCTCTTGATCTACAGGAATCTCAATAAGAGGCAAGCCAACCTCCCTCTCTAGGCTATTTCATGTGTATCGCTGATAATCGGGATAATCAGATTGGGCATACTGGTACATCTGCTGTGAAACTTGCTGGGTCGCGGCAATGGGCAGTGGCTGTGATACCGCTACGGTCTGCGCTGTATGTGGTGAAGCATGCATAGGCTGTATATTCTGTGAAGTCTGTTGCTGGACCTGGTCTTGTCTAGGCTGACGCGGTCTTTCTTTAGTTTTACCTGTTGATATATTGTGTTTCAGGACTGGACATTTGTTTACGTAGTGACCTGGTTGTTTGCAATAGTTGCATGTCCCTTTAACAGGAGCTGCTGAATTACTTGTCTGGGTCACACCCTTTTTCTGACCGTCGGCTGAAACCGACTGGGCCACTAACATTTTCATTTTCGTGTCTTTCATACGTCTCTGTTCGTGATCTTGTTCTTCTCTAATTCTGTTCTGATGATATTGTAACATTTGTAACATCTGGGATGGCGTATTTGCTTGCCATGTACTTTCGACTTTATATACACGGTTCTTAACTTGTGTCAGGGAATTCTCGACTAATTTCGTTACAAAAAGGTGCGGGTATGACTCGCTACTTGGTTTCAGGCCACTATTAATAATTAAACATTTCTCGAATCTTGAATAGAAGTCACTAGTATCTTCATCGTGTTTCTGTTTACAAGCTGAGATTGCGTCCCAATCTTCGTTTTTAGTTGTCAGTAATCTTGGCAGAACCTGTACTATTAAACCTGGTAATGCTTTAGCTTTGTCCCCAAGGCCTAGCCCTGGAGTACGACCTTTTTCCTCGTCTTCTATTTCCGTCCATATAATCTTTTTGTCTCCCACCTCCCATTCTTTTTCCTTTAGTTTCTCGTAAATACCCGTGGGCAGCAGTACTTTTAACAATTTCATAATATCCGTATACGTGTAATCTCCCATGAGTAACATGTCCTTAAGTTCTCGGTGAAAACCTGCAGGGTCTTTATCGTGACAGGGCACTAGTTTCTTCATTTCTAACAATTCCAACTTTGTTAAAGGTGTGTACACAAACACACGTCGTAGGGTATTATCAGCATTCATAACTGGGTGTACTTCTCGTAAGGGATTCTGCCTGTCAAAATGAAACATTTTCCTTTCTGGGGGCGGAGCTGGAACATATTGTGGGCCTAAGAAAGCATTATATCTGTGCCGTTGTTCTAGAATTATTTGAATTAACCTGGTACTTAGGCCTCTCCATCTATTCATAAGTAGTGCTTCTAATGTATCAGGTAAAGGACCTGGATCAGACTGTTGATGTCTGTATAACGTGATGAGATGCTGAATCATGTACATACCAGCTAATTTCTGCTCGTCTGGGGAAAGGTTCAAGAATGTCTGTGCTACTGTATCATCATTATATGTGCTAGGATTGTCAGCCCATAGTACTGCTGACCGGGCTAGTTCTTGTTCATCCATAGAATTGAGTACATGGTACCCCATTCGTTCTTGAAGAATTTTATCAGTAACCTGAAACAGATATTCAGGGGAACTCGTTTTCGAGATGCCAGAGAGAAAAACTCTCTTGCTTTCTGGACGAATGCCTTTCTTAAGGTAATTTCCCTTACCTACATATGCTATTATTTCTTTAGCAGAGTCTTGTTCCTCTGGTTCGTCCTCCTCGGAGGAGTTATTCCTGTCGCTATCTCCATCTTTTTCTTGTTCCTTTCTTTCGTGCATTTCTATTACTTCTTTCCTGATTCTTTTATACATACTTGCTATACAACTCTGTTTATCGTGTTTTCCATCGGCTATATTCTGACCCCACTTGTTTAGTGCGTCCATCTCATCCTTGTCTACTCCAGGCCTGTCTCGTTCTCTTATTAAACAATTTATGAAGAAGCGTAATATACAACCTTGAGTGTCAACTTTCTGGTGAGCCAGGGCCTCTTCAATACTTTCAGGATCTTCCCCAGTCTGGATAAAATGATATATTCTATCTAGGTGTTCAATCATTCCTGGGAATAACACTAAATAATCTGTAACTTTTCGTAAGCGTAGAGATGCTAACAACATCCTATCGTCTTTACCGGGTACTGGATCGTATCTGCAAATTGGAAGGGGTTCTTTAAGCATGTCGTAACTTGGTGTTCGGGGTGTACGGTCCTTTAATATGTCCCTAATGTTTAACCTATGTGTTTGTGGCGGGGTCTGGTGACCTCCTGTCGCACCTCCTGAGGCGGAGGCTTGAGCGTGACTTGTCTGTGGAGTCTGTGTAAGTAACTGAACTGGTGTTTTACCAGGATCAGGCCCAAACGGATTCAGTGTATTCATCTTAGGTGTAGGAAGTGGTGGAGGAACAGGTGGAACAGGATTTCGAACAGGTGTACTCTGTTGCGGTACGGGCTGGGCATTGTCTTGGAGTGGGTTGCCACCACCGTCACCGTCAGTAGGCGGTACGTTAGTACGTGAATTGGTGTAAGCGGGAGCTACATCGTCTAGATAGGAGGCAAGGAATATGTCTTTGGTGGTCCTGTGACTTACTTTAGTCGGAACCAATGGTGGCGGCAGATCTTTCGGTATTTCTGGAGTGGCCTTAGGCAAACCCTCGGCCACTAAATACATGCCATTGGCAAGAGTGTTTCGCATGCGGTCTACTTGTTCTGCTTTTACTCGGATACCTTCAATAACTAATTTGTTTTCTCGGACTTCATCTGACTCTTCTCTATGTTTCTCAGCTTTTCGGAGTGCTTTTTCTGTACGCTTATGCGATTCTTTACACCACAATTCTATGGCATCTTTCTGGGATTGTCTGGCTTTCTTTTTCCATAGCGCTTCCTCTACTCTCATGATGCACTCAGCATCCCATGTTCCTGTAGCAGGCCACCTGTGTCTTTCTTCTAGGTGCTTGGTATAATCGGCCCATAAATCTAGATACAGTATGGCATCTAAACCATGCTTATGGTACATAAAATTTCCAGGAGTGTCCCTAGGGGGGACAGGAATTTCTTCCTCTAGTATCCCTTTCCTAGTTCCTATCTGTCTTAATTTATTGAAAAACGGCATCTTGTTACGTGGTACTGGTCCCTCGATACTTGTTACTTACTCTGAACACAGCTAGTTACACAAAAACACAGTAATGTACGTCAAACAGTCACTCATACCACGACATTTATCACATGAAACATTTGAACACATATGAACTACCCTTAAATTCCAGAAAACGAGAACAAAAATCGAAACCTTGATTACTTTATATACTGCTAAACAGTACAGATACACTGCCAAGAACAGTGCAAGAACTTGAATGCCTGATGTACTGCTAAACAGCACAGATACACTGTCTAAAACAGTGCAGACCGTGTTTGTGTACCCAAACCCATCTTTACCGGATACATAATAATGCACCCGTCTAGATGCGTCCCCAGCAACGGTACTCACCGGGATGCACGGAACAGAAGGCCTCGGGAAACTCGACTGGACTGGACCGGACTGGACTCGACTCGACTCGATACGTGAATACTTCGGAACTGGTGGGCCTCTTGACACCTCGGACCTTGCTTCTTTCGGCTAGGCTCTGGTCGGGATCCTCCGCACTCCTCACCGCCTCGTCTGGGTGCTGATCGCAGTCTCCGTCACCTCCGTAGGTCTGAGGGAGATACAGGAAATCCTGCGGGTACGCGTAGTTGTCCGTCTTGACTGTGGCAGGGGGCACAGGCTGCAACGCACCAACCGGCGCGTGGGGTGGGGGAGGGGTCCCTGTTCGGGCGCCAATTTAATGTGGTAAATATTTAATTACCGTCCTAATTTCTATGCAGGTAAGTACTTAAAATAAAATAACTCAATCGGAAAGAAAGACGCTGAGTCCGTGGTGTTAGAGTTCTTAGGGGTTTTATTCCTTAAAAAGGAATGGTTCTTGAACCGGATATCGGATTCCTGACACCACTGGGGTTCAGGAAGGGATAGAGCATACTTTATTGACAATACATAACTTTTATACTTAATGCACATAATGAAAACCAATGCAGAAGGCGTAACAGCTGAGAGAAACAAGATAAGAACATACACGTGTTAGCAATACGTAATCAGAAGGCGTGAACTAGAGCGTGTACAGAGGTGTGTGCTAGAAAACGTCATATGAAAGTGTCGCAAGTGGGTGGGTACATGGCAGAATCTTGCAATGTCAGCAGAAATCTGAGGTCTGGATGCGCGCGCAGCTGCATGACGTGTGATTGGCGTGAAGCTGGAGGGTGCGGGGGACTTGACATTTACACTAGAGGAAAGAGATAGAAGTCTGGCATGTCAGATCAACTCGTTCCTATATCATATCTGATATCTGATGTTTGGGAACCATATTATCTAGAAGGAAAGGTCTCTTGGGCAGAGGCTATCCTATACTGACTATGAATGCGTGCATATGCGCCTACGTGTCTGTGTGTAAAGCGAGTGGGCCATGGGCCTACCATGGTAACGGGAGCTATGAATTACTTGCATGGAGACAGCGAGGCCGGGCCCTTTGCTCTGCAGCCGGGGATTGTTTATCTATTCTACTGGACTGGAATGTGTTTTCGGGAAGCTGAGCTTGGCTATACTGATAACATGAAGGTAAAATACTGTCTTTGGCAGGCAGGCAGGCCGAGCCAGGCTCCGCTCGCCTCGCAGGGAGTAGGACAGAGTTCACGGGGGAGGGCATCCCACGTTGCAGTTTCAGGAGGCAGAGATGACTTTGAAAAGAGGCTCGGAAACAGAAACCAGGGCCTAACTCGCACAGAGCCAGGAATACGTGAAAGTGCACCATACAAAGACGGTGGCAAGGCATATTTTGGAACGGAATATCCGACCCATTCAGGGTGGATCTGAAAGAGGACATGTTAACGTTGGACGCAAATGTATTTGCATCTTCATAACTGGCACAGAAGGGAAGTTACATGCACTTTAAGCTCGTACATGGAGACGGTGGGGTACACGTTAGGGAACATTTCTCGACCATAAAATTTATATTTCCTCAGATGGTCTACGATGTAGGCCACAAACTTCAGGACGCAGCAAGTCCGGATCTCGGCGTCCGATTTCGGTTCCGAAAAGATCCACAGAATCAGCAGGGCAGAGTCAACAAGTACCCATCGATCAAATCAGGATTTGTGACAGGATAGATGCGGGAGGCGAAGAGGGTCTCGGGAGCCCTGTGCTCACGCGTCCATCTTGGATCCGCGCGAAGCTCCTCCCCTCGGGATCTGTATTGCTAAGAGCAGGTTATGGAAAGCCCACTTGGATAGGAGCGAGGCAATTCTTTTACAGTGTCTCTGCCATTACCAAGAGGATAGAGATAGAAGGAATACATTCACAGTTAGCAGCAACATATACCAAAAAAACGAATATGTTCAATAAAGTATGCATGGGTTATTACAGATGCAGCAGTGTATTATCACCAAGTTATGTAAAGAAATGATTCGTTCAGTATTAGATGAACTACGTTGTGAAGTAAATGAACAATGTTGACGCCGGAGGAGGAGCTTCGCGCACATCCGAGATGGCCATGTGAGCACAGGGCTCCCGAAACCCTCGCTACCTTACGCATATATCCTGAACGGTATCCTGATTACGAAGAGGGGTTATTGGAGATGAAACTCAGCTGATAGATTAGCTGCTTTCAAAAATTGATTCGGACTTCGGGAACTGCTACTACGACAACCTGAACTTTTGAGGCCCACCCCATGGCGACGCCTGGGGCTCGAGTCGCTGAGACGCCCAGGCAGTAGTTGAACAACAACAGCCAGCGGGGCTCTGCTCATTGCCTTGGAGTTAACTTTCGGTTTCACTTTTGGGTCTTTGGCCTTATCCCATCTCAAGATCGAACTGGTTGCCCGAGGTCTAGCCGAACTCTGTGAATCCACTTTGTGCCAACAGTCGTGAGTGTCTGTGTGCTGAGCTGCTGGCGCCTGCTTTTGAAGACTCTGGTGGGTTGACCGCGAAGGGCCATTTTCACCAGGTCTCACAGGCCCCTCAGGGGCACATTGCCCAACATGGCGGGCAGGCCCGACAATGAGAAGCGAAAAACCAAGACGCCTCTTCGGGGGGAATCATTCAAACGAATGTCATGGATCGATATACCCATCCCAAGGGGTCCCCCGGTGGTACGAATAGGACCCTGGAAGAGGCAAAGGAAGACCCGGCTGCGTCGATCGAGTTGACTCTACAGGATGTCATGGGCGCCATTGCTGGAATTAAGACTTCCATTGGCCAGCAATATGAGGCTCTCGCCCTTAAGCTTGACACCGTGGCCATTGACGTCAATTTGATTAGAGCTGACTTATCGAAGACTAATGAGAAGGTCAAATCCTTAGATCTGAAGACCTCCAGCCTCACGACCGACGTGTCCTACTTACAGACGGGGGTCGGCAATCTGCGATCCTCCAATGATCTCATGGTTTGTCGACTGGAGGATTTTGAAAATAGGGCCAGACGCAATAATGTACGTATTATTGGAGTCCCTGAAAATTCAGAAAATCCCACTGCAGATCTCCTTGTGGAGGATCTCATCCTAAATTACCTCGCCCCCAAAGGCCTAAGTAAATTCTTTGCTGTGGAGCGTGCGCACCGAGTGCCGGGTGGGAAGCCGAAACCGGGTGACCCTCCGAGGCCGATTATCGCCAGAATTTTCAACTTTAGAGACAGAGACGCTATCCTGCAGGCTTGGCGGGTGGGCGGCCCGTGAAGTTTGAAAACACAACGGTGATCTTCTACCCAGACTTTACCCAGTTCATTCAGAGGCAGAGGATGGGGTTTCAGGGGGTAAAGCGACGGTTGAGAGACATGGACTTGAAATACGCGATGCTATTTCCAACCAGGCTCTGTGTCGAATATGAGGACCGGACGTTTTTCTTTGATCGTCCCGAGAGTGACTGGCTGGATACATTATGAATGCGGAGCGATCGAACGGAACACTCGGGTGGAGCGGAGGGTGGCGCGCCGGAGCAAAAATGACAATGACAATGTGGTTCCTGACTTCCGAACAATTAACATACCATACAGCTCGGTTTGACGTCTTTCATACTTATGTGATTTATGGTGGCATACCCGAGGGTGGCGTGGGTAGTGGGACTCTTTCCTCCTCTGTGGTTTTTTTTTGTAGACTAGTTTAATGTTAGGGGGACAGGCACACTGCAAGTTGGGGTGGCTTTTGAGTCGAACGCAGGGGTGCAGGGTAGGGGGTAATGTAACGGGTCCATGTTGGGGGGTGGAGGGGGGAGTTTGGGTATGTTTTATTTTTTCTCAAAGCAACGTATTGTTTTATTCTTGGATCTGGGTACTCTGTTCGCTATGGGGTGGATTTTGCATTCATTTCCAGGATGGGGGGTAGTGGGTTGAAACTACTGTGTTGGAATGTCAATGGGTTGGGGGATAGGATAAAACGGGGAGTAGTGTTGCAACTGCTGAGACGCCTCTCCCCTGATGTTGTGTTGTTGCAGGAGACGCACTTGATTGGAAACACATGTCACGCCATGAATCGGCGAGGATATCGTCTTGCTGCACACTCTGGGTTCACTACCGGTTCTAGGGGCGCGGGAATCCTAGTCAAGAACTCTCTCCCCTTGGAAATAGATAACATGATCCTTGATGACAGGGGGCGCTATGCTGCTCTCACAGGGAGGTGGGAGGGGAGGACTGTCTCGCTGATTTCTGTATATGTCCCGCCTGGTCTACAGACCTCGACTTTTGCTGATCTTGGGCGTGTGGTACTGGGGCTTCCAGATGGTATCCTAGTGTGTCCGGTAGTGTAGATCGCTACCCCCCCCAGAGACCTCACTAGGTCACAGTCTTGGTTAAATGGGTTTTTGGAGACACTGAGTTTGGTAGATTGTTGGAGGTTGATGCATCCGGGACAGGTACAATACACCTTCCACTCAGGGGCCCACGGTAGTCTCTCTAGACTTGACTATGTTTTGATGCCGGCGGCGCAGGCCTCCTCCGTCAGGGAGATTAGGCATCTGGCCCGGGGTATATCAGATCACGCCCCACTGTGGCTCCAGATCGGCACTAGTATGGGTGTCAAGGGACAAGTTGCCCCGATCAATCCCTGGTATCTTCGCAACCCCAAAACTCGTGCTGAGTTGATTAAGTCCCTGGATCAGTACTTTGCTGAGAACAAGGGGTCTGTGTCCTCTTCTGTGTCACTGTGGGAGGCATTTAAGACAGTCATCCGAGGACAGGCATTATTGTTAATCGCTGGTGCCAAGAAAAGTAAAAATTAGGAGGTGGTCCGTTTAGAGACTGAAATAACTGAGCTAGAAATGGATTTGGAACTAGGTGTGACTCGTAACAAGCTTCATGCCCTTAGTCTCAAACAACTGGATTATAGGGCCCTAGTGACGGATGCCGCTAAAGTCATGAGTAGAGAGCAGCAGGGCAGACTGTATGATGTGGGAGATAAGGCAGGGAAACTGATTGCTTGGCTGGATAAAAAGGAGAGGGCGAGTCGTGTGGTTCCTGTGATTGAGAAACTTGATGGAGTGTGTGTGACTGACCCGACTGAGATTGTTGAGTGTTTCGCTGAACATTTCCGAAATGTGTATACCTCAGTCTCCGATAGACCGGAGGAAGACTCCCACCTGTTGCTGCGTGACATTGCATTGCCTCGCCTGTCGGATTCAGATGGGGACCTACTGGACGCTGCATTCTCAGCTGACGAGGTAGCCCTCGCTATTCGCCCTGTGCGCTCGGGCAAAGCTATGGGCCCTAATGGTCTTCCCATCAACCTTTACAAGTTGCATCCTGACAAAATGGCGCCGTATCTCCGTGATATGTTTCTAGAGTCGCGAGACATCGGCTCCCTTCCTCGTGATCAGCGTCTTGCTACCATCGTGGTGATTCACAAGGAGGGGAAACTGCGGGATCGATGTGCGTCCTACAGGCCCATTTCGCTCTTAAACGCCAAACCAAAGATTCTCGCTAAGTTGCTGGCAAACCGCTTGATAAAAGTAATTAGTGACTTGATCCACCGGATAAGTCCGGTTTCATCCCACACCGCAATACAGCACTTAACCTGAGGCACTTGACCGGTGTTCTCGCGAGGGCGGCATCGCTGCGTGAGCCGACCATTTTGGCTTCCTTGGATGCTACGATGGCCTTTGATACGGTGGAGTGGCTGTACCTCTGGGCCGCGCTTGCGAAATTTGGTTTCGGTCCTGATTTCATTGGCTGGGTGAAACTTTTGTATGAGGAGCCATTGGCGCAGGTGGTAGTGAATGGTCGAGTGTCTACTCCTTTTGTTCTTGGGAGGGGTACACGGCAGGGCTGTTCGTTGTCCCCACTTCTTTTCGCCCTTGCCCTGGAGCCTCTGGCAGCCTGGCTGCAATGGAAGCCTTCGATGAAGGGTATTCAGTGGACCCCGGAATTCGAGGATCGCATATCGCTCTATGCAGACGACATTTTGTTGTACCTCACATCCCCTCGTAAGTCGTTGAATGTATTGTTTTATGTGCTCACCTCGGTTGGAAGGAACTCCAGCCTTGTGATCAATTGGACCAATTCCTGTGTGTATGTGCTTTCGGGTGATACCCCCCCTTTACCGCGCAGATGTCCCATCCAGGTGTCGCAGACGGGATTTAAGTACTTGGGGATTTTCATAACTTTAGATCCCACTTTAGATCCCGTGGCTCGTTATGATCGTAATCTGCTCCCTCCTCTTCAGAGGTTAAAATCTGACGTTGCAGGCTGGTTCAGGCTACCGCTTTCACCACTTGGGCGTGCAGTTCTTTTTAAAATGATGTCCTTACCGCGATTTCTATATGCTCTCCAGAATACCTTTGATGTTGTTTCGGCGAGCTATTTTCGGGAGGTGGAGAGTCTGCAGAGACGATTGATCTGGGATGGACGCTCACGTATTGCGCTCGCCAAGCTCACACTTCTCTGGTATGACGGAGGTATAGCCCTTCCGGATATCAGGCAATATTATTGGGCCTCTCAGTTGGGAGCGATTAACCATGGAATGTATGGACCAGCCTCTAACCCTGCATTCGGGATGGATAAATACCTGTTACCGGGGGGGACTATAACAGGGCCCTTTATTCCAAAGCAGCGGGAAGGGAACTCTCTGGACCCACCAAGATAGTGGTACGAGTGTGGCATGATGCAAATGCGGCAACGGGATGGAGGGATCGACTACCCGTGCGACTCTGCTTTACGCGTCTGAAAGACTGGGTTGCCTGTGGAAGACGGAAGGATTTGAAAAGTGGGATATGATTGGTATTAGTAGGGTGAGTGATCTGTGGGTCAAGGGTAAAATCAAGACCTTCGAGGCACTGAAGGTGGAGTACGAGCTGAGTGATAGGGAATTCTTCCGTTATGCACAGATTACCCACGCATTGAGTTCGATTTTTTCCTGAGGGTACTGACATCCCCGAATCCTCCCCACTAGAAGATCGGGTGCTTGACGGATACTTGCCCGACAGCACTATTTCTTTGATATATAAGAAATTGATTAATAATCGAATGGAACTGTAGGTGTGGCTCAGGGAGGTTTGGACCAGCGACGGTTTAGAGTTGGATGACGAGGACTGGCAGTCGGCGCTATCCTCGCCTAAGGAGGTCGCGATTCCGGCCCGTCTCCGACTCGTTCAACTTAAAATCCTACATCGTATACACGTCACTGGCCCGCGCCTGATTCATATGGGTTATTCAGTGGATGGGTTATGTAAGCGTGCTTGTGGACTGGTTAGAACCTTCCTCCATATAATTTGGGAGTGTCCGGAGGTGGTGGTGTTCTGGAATCGTGTACATGTTGTGATGGAAAGAGTCACGGGGGTGGCATTATTGCCCGAAGCTAGGCATTGCCTGTTGAATGTCTGGGATCCGAATTACTATGATGTGGCATAGACGCAGTGGGCGACCCTTGAGAATATGATTGCTAAGAGAGACATCGCGCAGTTGTGGGGCTCCCAGCGGTCGCCCACGGTTTTGGCATGGAAGGAGAACATGGACTGGTGTATGTTGAGGGAGAAGACGGTGTATGTGGCATGGGGGAGACCCAGGAAATGGAATAAAATTTGGAGCCAGTGGAACTCCTTCCGTGGAAACGTATGCACGCCTCCATTCGTGGAGACACCAGAGTGTTCCCTTTCCCCCTGATCCGGCATTCCAAATCTTGTGTAGCTTTTATGATTACTGATTTTGTTTCCTCACTGGCCCCCCCCTTGCAGCAATGATGTTTGTATTATATTTATTTATGCGATTTTTAAAGCGCTGCAATTACCCATAGGTGTCTCGGCGCTGAGAGCTAAATCTGATACCAGTAAAGTGAATCTCTGAGGCAGTATTTAGAGTGATTTATGAATAATCATGTCGTTGAGAAAACAACCATGTCTTTAGCTGCTTTCTGAAGATGATCAGCGTTGGACTGGATTTTATATTAAAAGGAAGGGAGTTCCATAGTTCTGCAACTGCGATGGTAAAACATCTGTCTCCCCAGTTAACTTTCCTTGTTCTATACCTTCTATACCTTCCTTGTACTGCAGTTGCACTCCTCCTTGAACACATGTCCGAATGTATTGTCTTATTGCCTTGTGTATAAGTTATTTTTCTTTAATAAAATAAAAATTATAACAAAAAAAAAAACAACTTTGACGCCATGGCTTGGAGCACTACTTTTTCAGCAATGGTGGCATGCTGAACTTTAAGTTAAGATGTTTAGATCTATATCATGGCGTGCAGCGATTGCTAAAAAAGTAAATAATGGAAAATAAATGATGTCTGTCTGCCTTTTTTCCTGTTTATTCACTTTTGTGGCAATCGTAGAACACCACCCTGAAGCTTCAGATGTTTAAGGCTAAAGCACGACGTGCCACAATTGCTACAAAAGTAAATAAATAGAAATGAAAAGGCATGTGGCCAACATATTTTTTAGCAGTTTGATTGTACATTTTTTATTAGCAGTTTCATTGTACATACATTTGTATCTCTGCCGTTAAATACACAGAAAAACAAAGAAGTATTGACAAGACTCTAATGCCTGCAGTTCTGACATGTCTCTCGCTTTCATTATTTTTCACCCTGTGAATGCAAGTCTTTCTGTTTGCTAAAGTATGACTAGGCATGACTTGAGGGGAGTGAGAACTTGCGCTCTCGACACGAAACAATGAAATTCCTCCCTTCCCCTCCACTGGTATGCAGTTTTCCTCTTTCCCTGTAGAGGCCATCCTGAGGAGATTGGGATCCGTGCCTTTATCTCGCCTCATAGGTATCCTCCTTTGCTGTGAGCTGAAGGAGGCGAAGGTACTTAGGGCATGTACTCTCATTGATTTCTTTGGACAGTAAGGACAGAAGGGGTTTCCACACCTCCCAAAGCAGACCCAAAGCCCTTGAGAGAGGTCTGAATTTGTTCCATCCCTAAAATGTACCATAGTTTATGGAGCCAGCCTGTATGAGTGGTTTCCGTTGGCGTGCCCCACAACATTAATGTTTTGGAGCACTGCCCCCAGTGGTAAGCCCATTGTTTTCCTTTGCGGGACTTCAGTGGATAGGTAAGGGGATTAGACAATCATAGACTGGGAATCTCGGAATCTGTGTCTTGAACTGCCTGTCAATTTCATCCAAGATCACCGGCCAGTAATTAGACAGAACGGACAGGTCCATAACAAGTGAAGTAGAGTTCCTTTCTCCCCACACCCTGGCCAGCAGGTAGGACTGATGTGCGGATTCCCTTGATTCAGTCTCATGGGTGTCAGATACCAGTGTGTAACTATCTTGAAAGCTGTTTCCTTACTGGCTGTGTTCCTCGCTATATGTTTGGCTCTATAATAGATGTCCCCCCATTCCTTTTTCGAGAGTTCCCTACCTAGTTTTCTTGTCCACTGTCTCTGACTGGGGGTAGGCTCAGTGGGGGCCAGCAAGAGGAGCATGTCATATAGTTCAGAGATCAACTTTTTGTCCAATGTCTTTGTGACCAACCATTTTTCATTCTTCATCATCAGCTATCTGTTTACCTTGGGTTGTATGTCGGGGTGTAGAAGTCAACGTTGCACCTGCTTGTAGTGATACAGTTCTGCCTCTGGTAGTGTGTAATCTTGCCTCAATTGCTTGACGGGAATAATCCCATGTATATCAAACAGGTGGGCTGCTGCTTTACAAGGCGTGATTTGCCAAGCTCGAAAAGCTATGGCATCCATTCCTGGGGAGAATTCCTTGTTGTCGAGCAAGGCCGGCATTGGGCAGAGAAATGACATGAGCTTCTTCTCCGTGGCCACCCTCTCCCACTCGTCCATCGCCGCCATTGTGATGGGAGATCCCCTTAAGCCTTGTGGTCTATCAGCCTTTTTTAGAAAGGGAACCTTGCACAGAGAAGTCTGATCCAATGCTCTATCTTGGAACAGCCACCGCTTCTCGGATACCTCTCGGCACCATTCAACCAAGTATCTCAGTTGAGATGCTCTATAGTACTGCTCTATAGTTTTTCTCAAGGTTTGGAATCCCCAGTCCTCCCTCTCCTGCCCTCAAATAGCCTAATTCCTGATGCATGCGTGGTCTCGCTCCTGACCATATGAATTGAAGCATCTCTTTCTGTAAGGCCTTGAGTGTCCCTTTTGGTGGCTTGGCCGGTAGCATTTGAAACAAATACAATGCCTTTGGAAGGGTCGACATCCTTATTGCGGCTACTCGTCCCATTAGCGACAACTGGTGTCACCTCCATGCCTGTAGGTCTTTCATGATCTGTCTAGTGAGTTTGTCATAGTTTGTGGCGATCGTTAGTTGGACCAACGGATCCAGCTCGATCCCTAGGTAAGGGATTGACTTCGTTACTTGAATCCTCAAGAACATTGACTTTAAACCCGGATAAACTCCCAAAGGACGCCAGCTCCCTCAGAAACGCCGGACCTGACCTCTCAGGATACTTAAGTAAGGCCAATATGTCATCCGCATACAGACTTATGGTATGTCACTCCCCGCTGAATGGTATGCCCATGATGTCCGGATTGTCTCATACCCTCTGCGCCAGCGGCTTGATGTATAGAGCTAACAGAAGGGGCATCAATGGGCACCCCTTCCTGGTACCCCGTTGTATGGGGAAGGAACAAGACTAGATCCCGTGGACCCTAATGGAGCCACCATATTTAAAAAAATATATTTTATCAGCTAAAGTGTAGCATGCCCAGTAAGGGTGGGTTGCAAAAGCCGGACTGTATGTTGTGCCTGCTTCAGCAAGACTTTAGTAGTGCTCAATAATGATACCGAGAGCATAAGGACCTATGTAAGAGGGGCTTTCCTCATGGGAGGTAACAACAGAAGAGAGGGTGGTAATAAGAAGGGACTACCAAGCCTATTCATGAACCAAAAGCCATCATTTACAAAGGACAGTAAGAGGATCCAATTGCAAAGATGGGCCAAAAATGGGTGGAGCTTGAAGTCCATACCTGAATACAGCATGTCTTGAAGATCCAGCACAAGCGCTGCCTAGGCAAGACCTGAAAAGTTGTGAGAAGACTACAGCATGAGGACTGCTCACATATTATATTATATTACTGGTAGATAGGAGGCACTAAAAGCATTATAACATGCAATGTCAGAGTCACAAATGCATATAACAAGAGACATAGAGAACATTCATTCTTGATAAGGCAATGGACCAGGGTTATTATACTCCTGGAAACTCATTTGTATGCCAAGCTCATGGGGAAGCTTAGGATAAAATGAAATGGGCAATTTTTGAAGTGCGCTACTTCCAGCTGATTTACAGATTTTTTTGGTATTGGGGGTGTAAATACAGATCATACATATTAGAAGGGATTCAGAGGGCACATATGTATTATTGTACAATTCCTTTGATGTGTTGGGACAGTGACCGCTTAACCACTATGTTGTAATTTAGACAAGACCATATTTTGTAGCTACACATATTAGTAGCTCCAGAATTAGATGGCAGCATAAACTTACAGGTGCTGCATTACCCATGAAAATATACTTACAGGAATGTTCAACAGGCTTAGGACACCACTGTCAGAGGTAGAAATATTATACATCTGGCAACAAGAGCTGCCAAATGTTAAAGTATATTCTTATCAACATCTGAAACATAATACTCATTGCTGGTAATTATATGTCCTGTTTAAATAGGGGCTACAAACACGTTGGTTTCTAACGCCACTCCCTACTACATATTGCAACACTGAAACATAGACCAGGATTCCTGCATGTGCTTCCCAAACGTTTTAGAACCACAACCCAATTTCTAGAACAACAAACTTTTGTGACCCACCAAGGTTTAATGGTTATGAGGCAGGCAACACTAAAGGGCCGATTACGAGTTTGGCTGTCCGACCACCTGACTGCCCTGACTGCGGCCTCCCGGACACTGCAGGGCTGGCAGTCTTCTGCCTGCTGTATTGCAAGTTGTGCAGCCTGACATGCCAAGGGCGTTGACATCGCTTTTCTCGCCAGGATTGCAGTGGTCGGCAATGTTGGCAATGCATACTCCAATGCCTTCAGGGACGCAGGTTCCTGCCGAGCCTATTATGACAACACAGTCGTACTGGCGGTCTCCCAGGGGTGGTTATGTAATGGTGGTAGACTGCTGCAGTATGCAGCAAAGCACCACAACAGTGAGCATTGGATGGATTCAAAACTACACAGTTAATGTGCTTCTGCCAAGTGGACACAACTGCAAATCACTCTTTAAAACACACCCTATCCCTGACCAGGGTCCTTTGCATCTCACCTATAGCACAGGACATAGGAGCCACCGTTCTGACTTAAGGCAGCCCACTTTTTACTTACATCTCATCATTTAGCACTTTCCAACAACTTTAAATTTAAATTTCTACTTTTTTTTTGTCAAACAGATTTTATTGTTTTCCACAGCAAAAGACTCAAGGCACAATCCGCCAATAAGCCCACGCAGGGGCCCTTCGAAATACTGAGCTCATCATATACAACATCGGCAAGTGGAAGGGTCGATGCTTCCCAAGGTCCTGAATCACCTCTGGACTGTCCGCCATAAGTTCATAATGTTCTGCGCTTGGGCAGACAGGATTGAGTCCCAGGTAGACCCATAAGAGATAGTCAACGAGAGCAGTGGTGCATCATAAGAGTCCTTAAACGCAGTGTGCTCTCCAAGCTCTCAAGCCCAACCAGTTGCCAACAAGCTTGTTTAGCTAGTATTGATTCCCCAGAGCTCAAGGAGACCTAAAAGTCATTATATCTCGAATCAAATAGTAACCAACCCGGATCCCTCAACTTTCCCCCCCCCCATCCCCCCAAACTCCCTTTCCCACCCCCCTCCCAGTGGTGGAGTTGCCAAACATTAGTGTGTCAACCGTATGAGGCCCTTAAATCTGGAACAGATGCATGGCCCTGAGGGTGGAGGGGCACACCGCAGATGGTAGGCCTTTCGAGAGGAATGAAACCAGCGGTCCCCAGCGGTACTCAAAGTTCTTAAAGTCTTCTCGGGATATGTCAGACATGCGCTCTAAGCTGAGCAGTTGCCATAGGCGGGAGTGCCATAGGGACATCGCTGGCGCCTCTCTCTTCTTCCATACATTCACCACTGCCAATTTGGCAGCCCCCAGACATAGCCACATAATTCTTTTATCAGCCCTGGTTTGGTGTTCTAGCAAGGGGTCCCTAATGCCAAGCAGAGCTTCTGCCATCGTAGTCGGGACCGGGTATCCTAAGATGAATTTTATCTGAGCCAGGATCTCTTCCCAGAACGGCGTAATGGAGGGGCAATCCCACCAAATGTGTTGGAAGTCTCCCAAAAGGCCACACCCCCTCCAACACCTATCTGATGTACCTTGAGGTCTCGCATGGCCATCCCCTCCCACCAAGACATATAGCACGGCCGCGGGGTGGTCTCCGTGGAGAGCAGGAACTTATACAGCGCAGAGATAGCCCCTTTCATGGATTTAGCTCTGAGGAGGAACAGTTTGAACCTGGTGAGGGGTCTGGTGGCACCATCCCTAATCTGTGGACCCAAAGCCCAGTGAAGCAGCTACGCGTGGTGGTAGCGCTCCTGATCCCCCACCCCATAGTCCCTTTTGCAATTCTCAAATGTAAAGGGGTCATAGTTGTGGAACAGGTGTGTAAGTGCGAGACATCCACCTGCCCTCCAGGCATCAAACGGCCCCTTCCGGAGCGCTGGGGGAAAGGAAGAAGTGAAGTGGATTGGAGTGAGTGGTGACGGGAAAGATGTCCAGCCCTCCCTTCCCGCCACAGAGTCCCACACTTTGAGGGTGCGGGGCGCTACCAAGCCAGGTTAGGCAAATTGTGTACATCCCATGATCGGATACTGAGATGGGGAGAATCTTTGCATCCTGTAAATTGCCCTGCAGGGACTGACTAAAAAAGATGTAATCTAGTCGTGAGTAGGTCTGGTGTACATGGGAATAGAAAGAGTAGTCACGGATGAGTGGGTGCGCTAACCGCCAGGTGTCCAGAAGCCCCATGTCCCCAATGAGCATCTGAATAGTGTCCGGAAGGTGCCCATGTCCGAGCGTCTAGTGTGTGTACTATCCAGTGTAGGGTGCCAGACCAGGTTGAAATCCCCCAAGAGGAATAAAGGACCCTCTGCAAAATCAGTAACTTTTCCCAGTGGTGTAAGTAAGAAATTCTTTTGGCCAGTATTGGGGGCATAAAACGACACAAAAGTGCATATCTTGCCCTTCATCCGTCCTTTGACCATCAGCCATCTCCCCTCTTTGTCGCCCTGAGTGCACATAGGCTGGAACTGGGCGGCCGAACTGAAGAGCAGCGCTACCCCTTTCTGTTTAGTGGATGCAGAGGCTTTATATATAAGGTGGTATTTCTTATGCTTAAGTCGGTGGTCATCAGCCTTCAGAAGATGTGTTTCCTGCAGTGCTACAATATCTAAGTGCTGATCTATTACATATTTCCAGACTTTCTGGCGCTTCTGCGGGGAGTTAAGTCCCTTAACGTTCCAGGTTCTGAAAGTAATAGGCATTCTAAGTCAAACCTGTTGCCTCCTCTATAGTAGCCGTCCTATGCCCTGCCCTACCCTCTTGGAGCGTTCCTCCCTCCATCTTGCCCAACCTGCAGTGCAGAACTCCCACTTCTACGTTGCCTGGATCGTTCCCCACCTCCACCCCATCATTGCTCCCCTGCTGGAGCCCCCCCTAACCGCCCGTGCCACATCCAGTAGAGGACTCACGGTGTGCAGTTGCACCATATCAACACCACTAGTCTCTCCCTCCCCCAACACATCCCAACAGGATAATGTAACAACATTCCCCAACATGAAACTCAGTTTGCAGACTGCGACCCAGGTCCCAGTAACACCAGTTCGGACCTGCTGTCTATGAGTACTTGCAAGGGATAAGTGGCAGTGGCGGCTCGATGGCTCGAGACCCCCCGCCCCGTTCCCCTTCCCTGTTGCCATACTCATCTAATTACGACCTCCCCTTCAGTTCTCAGGAGCCTGCTCCAGTGTCCTTGGAAACCTCCTGAATTGCTGCTGCCTTTTCCTGTTCCATTGTCTTTAGATCAGGCTTGAGGTTTTTCTTCGAAGAACGGCCGCGTCGAACCTTCTGCCATCCTTCGCTTGTCGCTTGGGGAGATTTGGGTGGGGTCCCCGAAGAGCCTCCTCCCTCTTCGTCTCCTAGTCGGTCCTCCTCGTATGGAATACCCAGTAGTGAGCAAGTGTCTCTCAGGGAACGCAATTGGTGGAGGGCTCCATTCCATCGGAAGATCAATCGAAAGGGGTGCCCCCAGGAGTACTGGACCCCCTCGTTGTGGAGAAATGTGGTTGCTGGTTTGAAGGATCTCCTCTTTTGTGAAGTGATTGCCGAAAGATCTTGGAAAAGTTCCAGAGCTTGGCCTTGATACTGAATAGGCTGTTTGAGACGCGCCGACTTCAGGATGCGCTCCTTTAGAGGGTAGTCGGGTAGAAAGGCCAGTATGTCGGGGGGAGGACCCTGGGATCTACGGGCCGGACCCACCCGATGAGCTCTATCAATACGGATCTCAAAGTCATCCCCTTCGTCAAGTATTGTCCGGAAAAGGCCTTGTAGATAGCTTGCAATATCTCCCCCCTCTGCTGAAGAGGGCACATTCCGAACCGAATGTTGTTTCGCCTTGAACGATTTTCGAGGTCCTCCGTGTGGGACTGGAGATCGGTCTGCTGCTCATTAAGCCGGACGATTTCCTGTCTTAGAAATTCCACTTCTCCGCTTCTGCCTTGTCCTGAGAGTTCGCTTGCAGCCACTCGCTCCCCAAGCTCATCAACATCTCGGCGAAGCTCTTTATAATCCCCCACCATTTCCTGTCGGATGGATTGAATGTCCTCCTTAAGGGAGGTGAAGAGAGCCTCTATGAAGGCCTTGGTCGCCGGGGTTTCTCCTCCTTCGCGGCCCGTTCCTTTAGGGAGGGGTCCTTGAGCCGGTTTGTGCGGACTTTTTTCAGCTTTGGAAGACCCCTTCGACAGCATGTCAGTGATGGTGCGATTTCCTTTGCGGTTGACGGTAGCCATCTTCTCCCTTCTAGTCGGCCCCTCCGCTACCCGGCCTCTCCGCCCGCTTATTGAGGTCCCAGTCAGTCGGCTCGGGCCGGCATCGGGGCCGGGAACACAGAACGTCCGGATTGCGTAGTTTGTCTGCAATGGCGTACTGCCCCTGCTACCGTGATCTGTTGGTATCACTCGTGGCCCCCTGGCGCTACCAGTCTCGCCGCGGCTTCAGGCGCTTGTTCTGTCATCGGGACCAGGGACCCCGTCTCGAGCAAAACACTTGCCACCTCTTGATCCGTTCCCTTGACCAGTGGCTCTTCTGGGGGGCCCTCTTGCGGTATTCGGCCTCTGTTCCCCTCCTCGGTTACAGCGCCCCCAGTGATGTCAACCCTATCCCCTGCTGAAGGGTCGGGTGGGGCCGCGGTCAGCAGCAGTGAGGCATGGACTTCAGTCACGGCTGGGGGCCCGAATTGTGCCCCCCGATCTCCCGTGTCCTTCCAGGGCTCGCTCACCTCGGCCTCTGGCTCTAATGCCACGTTGTACTGCGGTTGTGAACCTTCCGGCACCGGTAATGACACCCCAACTCCAGATCCCGGGGCCTCCGCTCCCCTCTGTCAGGCCGGTGTATGTCCTCTTTTCCTGGTGGCAGTGTGCTCCAAGGGGCCGATGCTCTCAGTGTGCTCGGTGGCCGAGGCCGGGTCGTCTGCACCGGCTAGGCCCCTGCCGGGGCCCTACCTCCTTCTCCTCGCCTAACCTCCCGGCCCCTCCTCCACACAGACCGGAGCCTCCGTGCGTCCTTTCCCGGCCTCCTGGTCGATATGAGCTTGAGCACGCACTCACCCCGGGGTAGGAGCGCCTCCAATCCGCCGACGCTGCCCTTACTTGCGCTCTCTTGCCGGGGTCTCTCCTCCTCCGTTGGCTAGGCCGCAGCCGGGGCCTTTCCTGCTGTCTCTTGCCGGGCCATCCAGCGCCTCCTTTCACGGGCCGCCCACCCGGAGCCTCGGGGCAGATCCGGCCCTCGCCTCCCATGGACCTCCGCAGGCGTCTTGGGCAGCTCCGGTGACCTCTCCCGGTCCGGCAGTGGCGTCGCAGACCCCCTCGGCCTCTCCTCGAGGCGGGAGGCGGGTTGCCGCTTTTCCGCCTTAGTGCGGCCCTGTTTACTGACTCTCCCGCCTCACCGATCAGCTTTCCGCCTCAGGGCTCGTCAATCGTCTCCAGTCGCCCCACGGGTGCTCCGCTCACCTCCGGCCACCGACACCCCGGCTCGGCAACAGGTTGGTCAGCTAATTAGGTAGGGCACGGAGGATAGGGACGGGGAGCCTCCGAAGAGCACGTCTGCCTAAGCCGCCATCTTAGCCATGCCCCCCACATTTCTACTTTTTACCAATATCCCTTTTTCCTTTCATATAGTCACTCAAATTTTTGATTGGTCATGCCTGGCCCCATAAGCCCACAGTTCACTGAGGCTCAGCTGTCAGTCACGGTGGATGAAATCATTAGAGCAAAAGCCCACATTTTTGGCTCCCAAGCCCAGCATACATCTCTCAGGGGGAAAAAGGAATTGCGGGACAGGATAGTCAACAGAGTGAATGCAGTTGATACTACCCTGCGCACACAGGTGGAACTTAGGAGGAGATGGAAATACCTCAGGTTGAAGGTGCGTACCACAGGAAGGAGCAGAAGACTGGCGATGGCCCATTACAACTCTTTCCCTGGGAGGGCTTGGCCATCCAGCATTCCGAAGGCTTGACATGAATAGCTGGAGGAGTGGAGTCTGGTAAGTTACACTTCACTAACTGTCACAATATCACAATACCATGTTTGCTCTCAGCTCTGCTTTTGCTGTTGTGTTGGCTATCTACTTTCCTAACATGCAATACTCACAGTATCAGATATGTTGCTTTATCTGTGTTAAAGTGTATTGTTGCATATAAGAGCACATGTAGCAAACTCCATGACATGCCACATGTTGGAATGGTGTCTGTAAGTGTATCACTATGCAAATATCTTCCCAGGACCCATTATATTTGTTAATATGTAAATGTATGGTCCATCCCAAATGCATGTTGCCAACAGGTATTTTATACTAACCACTTGTCAAGGGTTGGGAAGTTAATATTGGAGTGACTACAACTACCATGATGCTCTGTGACTGTAACTCTAACGAAGATGCTATACTCCTTTTGCCCTTCTCCCTCGTCTGCCATGTTACAACTGATGTTCATATGCAAGTTACCATTTGTCAAGTGTTGGTAAGTTGAGTTACAAATCATTCCAACTACCATGAGGCCTTTTGACTATAACTCTCACCAAAATGCTACACTCTTTTTGCCCATTTGCACTTGTTTGCCATGTCACAACTGATGTTCAGTAATCATGGGCTGTGCAATGTACATACCATGCTCTACTCAGATACATGTCTGAATACTGTGCTTGATGGAGTCCTGGTCTCATCAACTGAAACTATTGATGGCATGAGTGGCACCATACCAACTGTGTACCTCCAATATATGTTAGCCATGAAGTAAGCGGATTTGAAGGTGAGCCTTTGACTCTGCATTTCTCACAGGATGATTAATGCTACATTTACAACCAAGGTGTGTGTTTGCCTGTATTGTACAAAACTACATCTTTGAATGGTTAAATACACGTATTACAATGACACTGCACTGTTTGCAGTGTTTTGGAGATGTGATGTCCATCCCTAAACTAAAAATGCCACATACCATTACATTTATGAGCTGATCAATTCAGCTATAAATATTGAATGTCTTCAAATGCCTAGTAAGCAACTTTAATTCCATGCAAATAGAGGACAATATTAATCTCTACCTATTTTGTTTCATTCTGGGTCTTTTTTTACTTTCACACAAACAATGTGGATCTCGATGCCACACTTCCACCAATAACAATGCTCTCTATTTCTCAACAGGTTGCTCGGCCACAGCAACTTGCCAGAGTTGGACACCGAACAGATTTCCGCTGGACCCCAGGATAAAGCCCTCAGTGATGACAGCACTCCAGGAGATGTGGATGTGGATGATGGTCCTTGCCCAACAGGTCAGCCTGGACAGACGGCAAGAGTGGGGCTCACTGTGCCCACAACAACACTTCCTACCACAGCTGCAACAACACAGGTACCCCCAACCTATGTACCTAACACAGTCACTACCATCCTGTGCCCCCCCATCCGGGATTCTGAGGTGGCTATCACCACCCAACTCACTGAGGAACCAGGACCTATTGGGAGGGTAAAGCCAGTACCCACGGGGTAGAGGTCGTGGGAGGGTAACTATGGGCCCACAGAGTGAGCCCATTGGGCCACGGACACCCAGGCTGCCATCACCCAAGTCCTGGGAGTCTACCAGGACTCCCAAGGTATGATGGGCCAGGTACTTACAGAAGTCCAGGAAATGAAGCAGCTGCAGAGGGGCACATACCCGGAGGTTAATGGCATCCACACTGAGGTGGCCAGCATCGACACCAACATGACCTCCCTGGTTGAGGTGTTTTGGGACATCAACACTACTCACTGCAGGGCTTTTCATCTGCATCACCCCCTTCCTATGGTCAAAGTCCATCCTGGGCATCAACCTCTGCCGCAGCCGCAGGAAGGGAGGCCCTGCCAGAGGAGGACACACCTGCATGCACCCCTGTCTCCGCAGCTGCGGATCCTCCCTCTGGCAAAGAGAGGGGACGTCCACGCAAAAATCGAGGAGGTGGGGATGGGAAGACACCCACCATCGCCAGTAAGATACCTCCATCCTAATTTCCTCCTGTATGTGTAACAGATTCACTTTGTGGATTGCTCCTACCCACTTTTCCATATCTGATGGGAGTAGTATATTGGAATTTGGACTCCAGATAATTTGGATTCTACAACAAGGGTTACATCCGGTAATCAGTCAGAATATCGACATGGCAAAATATCGAGTCTAAATATAGAATGGACATAATACCGACTTACAAGAATATGGTGGTGCAGAATATCGAAATGCCGGTAAGAAATATCGTTTTTAATAATATCTAAGTTAGTAGTATCGACAGTCATAATATAGTTGTTAAAAATATTGAATGTTTTTATAGTGTTTTATTCATTAAAAGTATGTATTATTTTTGTAATGTATGTTTGAATTTTTTAAAAATAGTCAAGTCAAGTCAAGTCAAATAGGCTTTATTTCGACATAAAAAGTATCTTAAAAAGCATACATACATAGTGAATTCAATATTTAACATTGCTAGATAAAAAGCATAAAAACCCCTGCGTGCTAGGAATCAGCTGTTTTTTCCCTGCTAATTCTGATGGGGGGATTAGATAAATTACCTAAAAAAGATAGGCCAATAACGGACCATAAATTTAAAATCAAGATTAAACAATTTGCCTAAGTCTTTTTGACCGAATCCGCCATGCCCACCCAAGATATTTCGAGGTGGCGCATGCAAAAAATGTACGAGTGTCTGTAAGTAGTATTCTTAGTGCCACATTGCAATGTCTGGTGCCCAAGGTGAGACACATCGGTTTCATCCATTTCGTGCGAGGAACCTTGTAGGCAGGGCACTCGAATAACAAATGGGGGACAGATTCACGCCGCTGAGGGCAAAAGGGGCACCATGGAGCAGTCTGGTAAGGAATTTTCCAATGGCATGTGAGCTCCATTACAGGGAGAAGGCCTAATCTGAATTTAAAATACAGTGATCTTTCCCATGGGGCAGAGATAGTATCCAGATACAATTCTCTGATAGGGACATCTTTGATCTCCAAGAAGTTTCTAGTCGATTTGCAGGTTGTTGTCGAAGAATTTCTTCTGTTTACCACCCACTGCCAATAGAGTTTTTTTATCGTGGATTTGGGCGGGGCTGACTGTTGGAGCCACGCTTCTTCCAGCCCCAGGTTGGCAAGTAGGGCCTTGATGTCCCTTAGCCATTTTATTTTTGCCCAACCCGGGGATTTGAGTATTTCCCGAAGGCCATTCGCGTAGCTTGAGAGCTCTGGTACTCTCCAGATGCGGGCCCACAGTAACAGGGGGCGTAACTTTGCTTGGTCTTCGATCGCCCGACATCCCATATCCAGTTGCAATGGTAAAATGGGGACAGATGGGCCGAGAGACATCAAACTTCTCAGGAAGGTATTCTCTGCTCGAATTAGCTCATTCATATTTGACATCCCCCAGAGCTCTGCCCCGTAGAGTGCTGCGCTTACTCCTCTAGCCGAATAAATGTCCATTACTGCCGCTATTGGTATTGTAGAAGCTGCTCTCTGCTCTTTCAACAAGACCCCAGCCACTCTTTTCAAACTCAATAACATTTTGGTCAAGTGACAGTCCCATTTCATGGAGTCCACCAACCGGATGCCCAGGTAGTCGAACGTCTTAGTCCTTTCCAATGCAACGGACCCCAGTGTAGGAGGGGGTCCGAGTTTTTGATGGGGGATTCAAAATGAGATATTTTGTTTTATCTGTATTGATACAGAGACCTCTTTGCTTGCAAAAATCATCAAATCCAGAAAGGAGTTGCTGGAGGCCCATTGGGGATTTTGACAATAGTAAAGTGTCGTCAGCAAAGAGCAGGGTAGGGATTAGACGGCCTGCCAAACGGGGGGCATCTGCTGGTAACTTGGTTAGGAAGTCCACCACCCCATTCACATAGAGGGAGAATAGGGTCGGGGCCAGTACGCAGCCTTGCCGCACACCTCTATTCACCTCTATTTTTGGGGTCTTTTGACCATTTGGCCCCCAGCGTATTTGAGCATAGTTCTTTTCATGAAACCTCATGATCAAATGAAGCAGATAGGGTGGCATGCCAAGGTCACTCAGTACCTTCCAAAGGTTGTTTCTGGGTACCAAGTCAAAAGCCGTTCGCAGATCGATGAAGGCCAGGTATAAGGTACCCTTCCCAATCGTGACGGTCTTCCAGTGAATCATGAGCAGCCTTAGCGATTGTTCTATTGTTCCTGTGCCAGCTCTGAACCCAGCCTGGAAGTCCGAGAGTATCATGTTTTCCTCTGCCCATTGCTGAACTCTGGATAAGAGGACCTTGCCCGCTACTTTTTGGGAACAATCTATCAGGCTAATCGGCCTGTAATTGGCTGGATCGTCTCTTGAGCCTTTTTTGTGCAGGGGTACCACCTCAGCGGCCTTCCATGAAGTAGGTAGGGGGGCCCCTGCCATGGCAGCATTTAGTACAGATGCGATTAGTATACTCCAGTCATCTGGGTCTGCGCGGAGAAGGTCGCCAGGAAGGCCATCAGGACCAGCTGCTTTACGAGGGACCAAGGATTTTATAGCAATTTCAGCCTCTTTCCTGGTAAACAGACTTTCCTCATAACTCCCATCACCTCGAAGGATCTGTGGTAGCGGGAAGTCCGTTACTTCTACTTCAGATGATGTGTACAGTTTTGAGAAATGTGCAAGCTACTGTTCTTCGGTTATGTTGCATGTGATGACAGTATCTAGGGGTCTGTTTTTCTTTCGCAATAAGTCCCAGAAGCCTTTAGCATTTTTTTCCACACTGGCGGCACGGAGTTCCTGCCAGAAGGCATCTTCCCAGTCTCTCCTTGCTGCCCTTAGCGCAGATTTATAGCTCTTGCGTTTGTTAGCTATTAATGTTGGATCACCGCTCTTTACTGCCAGTATTAGGGCTCTCTTTCCAGCACGGCACTCCGACGAGTACCAGCCTGATTTGCCCTGTCGCTTGTCAAGGTTTTTGCTCCCCTTTTTTGACTTGACCATGAACAAATCCCCAATCGACGTTGAAACCTCGCTAAACATGGCTGCAATCCTGTGCGGACTGGGAGGCTGACTTTCCAGGAGTTCACAGGCTGCAGCAGTGACGGCTTTAATGCAGGATAATTTTTCTTCGTCGATAGCCACTTTGTCCCATCTTAGGCGTCTGAGGCAATTTGAGGGGACCACCCCCCCGATGACCTTTGCTCTGGAACGTCACGATCTCCATAAAATGAGCCACTGTCCCTCCACCAGTATGTTAGGGATAATGAGAGCGCATTATGATCACTATCCAGGGAAGGTAAAACTGTCATGTCCTTCGTGTGGGCCCACAAAGGAAAGTTTAGAAGAATGTAATCTATCCTGGATGAGTGACCCACCCTATTATACGTGTGAGCCCCCGCTGGGTCAGATCGTGTTCTCCCGTTGGCTGCTCTCAAGCCATACTCAAGTGTGAGGGAGTTTAGTTGAACAACTCTAGGGGTCCATCTTTTGACAATAGGTAAATCAAGAGACGGAACACCTCTCCTTGAATCTTCGTCGTACAGGTCCAGCGATTCATCGGTTAACAGGGGCTCAAATGTACAGTTGAAATCCCCCATAACCAGGATTAGGGAGTCTCTATGGCACTCCCCTAAGGCTGCCTCCAAAGCAGTAAGGGTTGGTGACAAAGCCCTCCCTGAATCCCCACGTGTGTAGATATAAAAAATCTCCAGCTTTACGGCTTTCCTTGGGCATTTTACAGTAAGCCGCATAAGGTCTGGAGATTTTTGGGGGTGATGATGTACCCTCCAACCTAAAGATATATCTACCCAGACTAGGAGGCCTCCAAACGGGCGCCCTCTTCCCGAAGCTGGAATACCTGCCGGGACAAAGAAGGTAGCATAGCCTACTCTATGCCTTGGTTCCACACACCACGTCTCTTGGAATGCACAGACTGCGTGGGGCTCGCTGAGCGCCACCCAGTCCGGGGCATCCAACTTGTTGTTTAAGCCTGCCGCATTCCAACTAATGGTTTTCAGGGTGGGGCAATTTGGAGACTCAACACATCCAGCTTCCTCACCCTGTACAGCCATAGATTGTACTCCATCCACGGACTCAGTGGACCCGGTCCAATAGCCTGGAGAAGAAGGGATAGGGGGATTGGGCGTGGGATGGGGCACAGAAAAGTTGGCTGGTGACGAGGGAACCCTCTCGGCTATGCGTGATGTAATAACCCTTGGTGAGGGGGCGTTTGCTACCACTTTATCACCGAGTCACCAACCCCAGCCCTGCGGGGGGGCCGCTTGGGTCGGTGTCCATGCCCTTGCTCTAACGTCTAAAGTTGGGTGGTGCGGGAACCATGCACCTCTACCCTCATCCGGCAAGAACTTCTTATGCCTCGATGAAGGAGGGGGGCGGTAGAAATACCCCAAATCCCTTGTTTGAATGTCGCAAAAGTTATAGTGCGACTGCTGGCTGCATATCATGCCTGCTGCTCTTGGATCGTTAAAATTGATCAGTACGCAGTCCCCAGTTAGGTCCTTACGTCTATTACCGATCCACCCCACACGGCGAACATAGGCTATTCTGCCGTCAATGTGCCCTGGGAGGGGTCTATTTACTTTGAGCCAGGAGAGTGTCTTATGTTTAAGATCAGAATATAGCTCAACGGAACCCTCTTCGAGCTCCGGGACACCCGTTAAGATTACCACATACGGTTTACAACCAGGGGGGAGGCTAGCATTGGGTATGTTCTTTTTTACCCTATCTACTGGTGTTGTGCCCGGAGGTTTAGCTAAGGGTTTGGCTAGGGGTTTAGGCGTAGCCTGATTGCCAGGAGTGGGAAAGGATGGAGTTGTGTTTCCATTCAACGTGGCAGGCAAGTTTCCTACTGTATTAGGGTTGAGGGCTATAGGCTTGGGATTGGGAGCAAAGTTAACCTTCGGGGCCTTGGGCGCTTGGGTAGTGGGTTTTTTCTTTTGGTGGCCCAAGCTGGGCTCAAGAGCGGGAGTTTTTGGGACAGGACTGGTTCCAGTATTGGGTTGGAATGACTGAGGGATCTCCCCAGGTGCAGGCGGTTTTTGGCGAGGCACTGACTTAGAGGGAACTAGGGTGACAGCTCCACTCCTTGACCCGCCATTTTCTTCTTCCTGCACCTTAGCATGGAATTTGACCAGTGATTTCACAGCGTAAAAGTTGTCCAGCATTGACTGCTCTAGGGCAGCTAATTTACGTGTGAGACTGTCAATCTTATCTACGAGCGGCATTACCACAGACCTGATTAAGTTCTCAACATCTAAGTCGGTGTGCACAGCCTGAGGGAGTATGGTGGAACCTAGAGGGGCCAACGGGCCTGGTATGCCCTCAGGTGCAATATCTCTAGTGTGGGTGGTGGGAGTGTTTGAGTATGGGACATGGTTTGTAGTAGAACCCCCTTTGGGCGCATTTTGCCTACTCACTTTGCTGTGTGGCTTATGAGACCCCCCTTTTCGAGGACTGGCAGGACGCTTTCGCTTTTTTTGTGCAACTTGTCCTAAGGCTGGTTTCCAAGTAGGGATAGTTTCTTGAACTACAGCTGAGGGGGTGCTAGCTTCGATGGACTCAACTGTAGGGGGAGGTTGTATGGCTTCGTTAGGCAACGCTAAGGGGCTACGGGCATTATTGATCTCTGAGTAAAGATCATAATTTTGGGCCCCCTGCGAAGGGTCAGTTTGATCAAGAGGATTTAGGTGTATTGGGTCTTGAGCAGTGACTGGTGCAGTTGTGGTTACCCTTTCTAAGCTTGCCCTAATCCGACTTACTCTCTCGTCAATGTCCGGAGAGTCGATTACGACCAATGGTGTAGTAGGCACGTTTACAGGGCTGGGGGCTAGGGCAAGGGTGCCCAAGGATGAGCGCTTATGGGATAGACCCCTGGAGTCCCGGGATAATCTTCGTTCAGCAAGGATTATCTCCTTTTCTACGATGGAAACAGCCCGGGTAATAAATTGGTCCATTGTGCCTATAACAACGTCTCCCGCAGCTTTCCTTGATTTACTTGCTCTTGTGCCTGTGGCCATGTTCTTACAATTCGCCCTCCCTCTTAGGAGAGCCAAGAGATGTGGCCCGGCCCGGCCTCTTCTGGCCCCTGATGGCCACAGATGGTCCCGCCCTTGTCCCGGGCTTCTCCCGCGATGCTCCCGCACAGCGGGATGAAGGCGTTCCTTTATGGGGGCGTGAAGCGAGGGGGTGGGAGGGGCAAGAGGTCTGCAGGTGTGCCGGGACGCAGGGACTCCTGGTTCTTTGAGTCCCTGCAGTGGCAGCGCTGGTGAATAGAGCGTGTCCCTGCTCCCTCGAGTGCTTGTTAAGGGCTGTGAGCAAACGTGCTCCCAACAGCCTCGCGGACCAGAGCTGCGACGCGGCACCCGCGGAGCGGGTGCGGCTAGTTGTAGCGAGAGGCAGCAACAGCTACAGCGGTGTCCACAGCTATCAAAGGATAACGCCGGTAAGCCCTCGGCGTGCAAGTGTAATTATAATGAATTTCATTTTTGTGTAATTTAAATCTGTAGAGGGTTGTGGGTTTATAGGGGAATAGGGTGGGCAGTAATTTAATTATAAGATATGTTTTAGAAATATTTAGAAATAATAATTATATGTTAACAATTTTTTGCGCAATTTAATTCTGTAGCCGGTTGTGGGTTCGTAGGGGAATAGGGTGGGAAGTAATTTAATTGAAATTAATTAATTATTTTATTAATTAATAATTTAGTATTTAATCATTTATATTGATAATTAAGTTATTTAATTTATTATTGATTAATTTTTTATTGATTAATGACAATTAATAAATAATTGGTAATTATGTTACTTTGTTTGTTAATTACTAAATATCGAATAATTAGATGTTAATTATTGATTTGAAAATATGTTAATTGTGTACTTTTTTTAGGAGTGTGGTGGGTGTTGATAGGGGAGAAGGGTAGGAAGTACTTTAGTTTTAATGTAATTCTTATCATTTTGTATATTATATTTATTAAAAGTAATGTTATAGTGTTAATTGTGTGAATTAATTTAGATTTGATGGTTATTAATTTTATTGTTAATTGTAATAAGTAAATTAAATACATTTTAAATCAATTATTTTAATTTATTAATATTTTTTTCGATATTGTAGGTGACATTTATAGTGGAAAATGGTGGGAGGTGAATTAATTTTGAAAAAATATTTACTTGTTAATTAATGTTAATTATATGGCAGGAGTGGGTATACTAAATTATTCACCTACGCTATCCAACACTTTCCTTACTGTTACACTTGGTGGAGTGGGAATATTAAACTATTCCCACCCGCTATCCAACACTTTCCCTACTGTTGCAGTCAGCGGATTGGGAATAGTCATTTTTACCCTTCTGCAATCCAACACTTTTCCTACTATTGCACTCACTGGAGTGGGGATAGTAATTTTTATCTACCTGCTATCCAACTCTTTCCCTACTGTTGCACTCACTGGAGTGGGAATTGTAATTTTTACCCTCCCGCTATCCAACACTTTCCCTACTGTGGCACTAACTGGAGTGAGAATAGTAATTTTTACCCACCCGCTATCCAACACTTTCCCTACTGTTGCACTCACTAAAGTGGGAATAGTAATTTTCACCCTTCTGCAATCCAACACTTTCCCTACTATTGCACTCACTGGAGTGGGGATAGTAATTTTTATCTACCCGCTATCCATCATTTTCCCTACTGTTGCACTTACTGGAGTGGGAATAGTAATTTTTACCCTCCCGCTATCCCACACTTTCCGTACTGTTGCACTCACTGGAGTATATTACTTTTAAGACATTTAAAAAAGTCGATATTTTAGCAAACTATATTATTTACAACAATATTTAGGATTCAATAGTTTTGTACTTACCTGTTTGTAGATAGGAAGTCGATATTCTATCATTCTATATTTTTTCATTGATATTTTGGCAGGTCGATATTCTGCTCCTCGATAATCTGTCAGTGGTCCGTTACATCCACCATGACTGAGTCCTTCACTTTTGGTTTTCACTTTTGAATTTTTAGTACACATTTTGATCTTGTCCTTGTTCACTTTTTTAAATACACAAGTCACCAAATCATTGTCTCTTGTTTTAACTCCCATATATATCATTGTAAATGTACTACTGTGTGAACTTTGCAATGCCAAAATTAGGTACTTCTGGAAGCATGGGTATGCTGTATGTAAACAATGTTCAACCCTGGATAGCTACCATGTCACAACAACACAAGTGTCTTGTCGGATAGCATTTGTATTCTATTTTTAAATCTTAGGCTGGCATGATGCTCTACAAAAGGCAACATTAAACTAGGTCTGCACCATCAGCTGGAGCCATATTGCCTACCTCACAAAAGGAATCCTATATCAGCTAAACAAATAAACAGACATAAGTCAGTACAACAGTTTCTGACCAGAGGGTCATTCCAATCCAGTATTGCTTGCATTTGGTGGAATGTCACAATCAAATGTCAGTGATGCGCCACCAGCACTTTGGCCTACAGTGAGAAGGCACATCAACAGCTACTTACAGTTCATACACAATGAGGATTTAGCCAATGTATAGACAGATTAGCATGATTTGTTTTGGATCACATGATGGCACACACATTGCATTAGGGCCATAACATCACAAGGAACAAGTCCAATGGAAGCCACGCAACTCTTACCTATCACTCTGTGAGCGATAGGTAAGAGGTGTGCTTATTGACGAGACCCTTAGTATGCATTCCCAGTCAGTAAAAGTCACAGCCACATGTTTTACCATCATTAAATGGTTGCGTAAAATCTGATGGATGCTACCAGAAACAACCAGAAAAACCACAGTCAATGCCTTGATTACATCAAGGCTAGACTACGGAAATGTCCTTTACGTGGGATCAAGCAAACCTGTAATCCACAGATTACAAATGGCACAAAATGCTGCAGTTAGACTACTATGTAGAGTCCCTAAAACTGCTTTGATTTCAATACATCGAGGTAAACTACAATGGTTGAAAATTGAGAGGCGAGTAAAATTTAAGACACTTACCTATATGCACAAAATCAAATCAGGAACTGCCCCAGCTACCTTCGTGTTCTGGCTTAACCATATATTCCGTCCCGTAATCTAAGATCAGCCTCTCAAGGAAGATTTGTCGTCCCCAAATTCAAGGGCCAGGATGGGGCCAGGATGGGGGGGAAAAGCTTTCCCATGTTTAGGGCCCTCATTGTGGAATTCACTCCCAGTCATGCTCCGAAATTAGCCAAATTACATCACTTTTCGCAAGCCACTTAAAACCTGGTTGTTTGATAAATAAAACTCATGGGTTCTGCTATCTTGGCTATTCTGTCTGCGCCGGGAAACCCTCTTCGGGTAGCTGTTGCGCAATACAAGTTTAAAAACTAACTAACTAACTAAGCTGTCTTGGTACTGGCTTTGTACACTCAAACTCTGTGACAGACATTCCCAGGACTAATCCATGTGCACTTCATACATCTGGAACAGCATCACAACTCTGAAATATCCAAATGAAAATGCTGTGGCCAAGGAATCTACAACAAACCAAAAGAGAGAGTCATTAGCTAGGAAACCATACACATGGCACACTTCACATAGTCAACTCCTAGAAAACACATTCCAAGACAAAATTTACAGCTAAAATAAGACACACTTACAAAACAAACACCTTTTTCCAGATATTGCCAGAACCATTTATTCCTAGAATGTAGCATTTACATCCTCACAACATCACACACAGTAAGAGTTGCAATGATAGTGAAAGTCATTACATGTCACACCATACATTCACTCAGGAGAAGAAGTTTTGTATGACATCTTGATGCACGTCCATTCTGTCCTCTTCACCACTATCATCATCTGGCATGTTGGGCTCCTCACCTATTGGCTCTTCATGGTCTGCATCCTGTGAGATGTAAGGGATGCTCCATCACAGGGCAATCTTGTTGAGCATGCAGCAGGTCACTGTGATCTTACACACCATACCTGGTGATTAGAGATGGGCACCTCCAGTCCTGTCCAGACATCTGAATCTGGCTTTCAGGAGTCCCAAAAGTCCACTCCACTAGCTGTTGCGTTCCTCCATGGGCTTCCATGTACTTCCTCTGTTGTAGTTGGATTCCTCAGCAGTGACAATAACCATAGGCGGTTGGGATACTCTGAGTCTCTTAGATGGAAGACAGGCTGAAGTGCAACAATACGTTACATACTTTCAGATTATAGTTTCCGACATTACTCTCATAAAGTCAGGACAGATCACACTTATCTACAAACCAGGCCATCTCCAGTAGTAGTTGAGACATTAGCTGGGGTATGGTGCTGTTCCGCAGTATGAAGGCATCATGTGTAGGCCTGGGCGTAGTTCGCAGAGTTTTGCTACATGTAACTCCGCGAAGTTACAAAAAAACTCAGCGAACTTCTGAGAGTGGCGGAGTGCAGTGCGAACTGCATTTTGTGCTGGTATTTATGCTGCTTGGGTAGAAATTCTACCCAAGCTGCAGCTCGCACTAGCGAACTTACCACTTGCTTTCGTAAACTTACCGTTCGCAATTGCGAGCAGGGGAAAAACTCTGCTGCACATCGTGAAGACGGGTTTTCTGCACTCCTCGAGCTCCGCGGTGTGCGGAGTGCAGAAAACTTTGCAAACTCTGCGAACGGAGCGAATTTCACCGTCCAGGCCTAATCATGTGCTGATTCTGGGAACCGAGCACTGACCTTTGAGATATACAAATCTAGTAAGTAGACAACTTACACTTTGATAGAATGATAGTGCTTCCTGTTGGTTTACAGTTGTTCCCTGGTATGTGGTTCTACTAAGGCAATATGTGTGACATCAAAGAACCCAATCACATGTGGAATGTAACTAAAACCATAGAAATCAGCCTTCACAGTGGCTAAATCCTCACATATGGGGATAGGGAACTGGATCTAGCTGTCCACATGTCTTAACAGTGTTTGTAAGCACCTCTTGGAGTACGCGACCTAACATTGGTTATGACATACCACCAGAAATAGCAACAGCAAATTGAAAGGAACCTGTGGTCAGAAAATGCAATACTGACATGAGTTTCACAAGTGGTGTGATAGATGCAGGATAAGAGATGTGAGGTAGGAGGTCAGACTCCAACTGATGACATAACTCCCATACTGTTTGACAACTCAAACAAGATTTCTGGATCACATCTTTCTTCCATGGTCTGAAGGTGTGGAAATGGGTGGAGCACTAGAGGCTGGCTACTCCTCCCTCTCCCAGGGTACCTATGTGAGTAGTAAAAATTAAAAATGTACATTAGTCACTGTGTCCTGAGTAACATATATGAGATGTAAGGCAAAATTCATGTGACAAAACATAACTGCTTCATGAACCTTCACACATATTCCACATGATCATTGTCTACTGTTAAACATCCACCAATAATCCACCACATGGCATTCACATGTCTGTAACAGAGCTGTAAAAATCATCAATTTTCAAAATTTACATTTGCACTAGATTAAGCTTTCCATTACCTTTCATGCGAAATACCACAAACCGCGGTGTACAGTGCACCATGCATATTTTACCGATATGCAGAGTAAAGCACTACACAGATGAGGCATTGGACAGGATATCACCTCTGTGACCATGAATCTGGTATCCCCAAAGTCTAGGGTAAGGAATAGGTTTGTCTACTCACTAAGGTTACCTGTATTTTTCACACTGCTGAAGTCATATATCACTGTTACATGTGATTTCATGGGGGTTGGCAAACCCTTTCACTTTTCACACTTTCTGTTTGCAGTGGTGTGCAGTGACATTGCACTTGCATGCCCATATTTTTAATTGTAATAACAGTATGCACTGATGTAGGAAAGTCTCTCCTTTTTTTAATGCACTATGTCTAAAAACATATTTCATGTCAATCGCTTCCCAAATAGAAGAGTGTAGAACACTAGATCCAATTTCAGGTACGGTTCACCTGGGTGAAAAGGTAGCTTACACCTTTAATAGTATTCTATATAAGTGACTATGAGAGCCACAAGACCTAGTTGAAGGGAAGCCCTGAAGAATGCCCCAGAGCTTTTAGGCTACCATCATTGGACAGACACATGTTAACAGATGAGAAACAGGTTTGATCCATTGTCCTCAATATACCTGTTCATGATTGGTTTTAGATATACCTGAAGTCCTCTTGAATAAAGGTAACAACCTTGGAACAATGAGGTATTTTTAGCAAAATTTGGATCCCACCCTTGTCCAGTACGTTTTACCTATGTATTCTCACCTTCCTTTAAAGTCTTCGAGGAGGTTGAGCCCGCCCTGGTGGCACTGATCTACCAGAGTGATGAGAGGATGCTGACTATGAAGCATGACTATAGGAAAGTAGGATCTGCTTTCATCGTTACCCCTACTTTTCGCTTGGTGTCAGTTTGTTTTGACTGTAGTATGCTGGGATCCTGCTAACCAGGATTGCATCATATGTGCTCTCTCTCTCAAAATGGCTCTGGTAAGAACTTTTGTACCGCCACAATTTTCCAATACTGTACCCTTATAAGTCCCTAGTATACAGTGCTAAGGTACCAAAGGCATAGGTACAGCAGGGGTGTCCCATAGGCGGAAGCATGTATTGTGCCACCCATGGAAGTCCACTTAAACTCAGACTATAGGCCTGCCAGAGCTTTCTGTGTGATATGGTGCTTGCACCCCTGATAACAGATTTAAGTTTCCTAATATCTGAGGTCACTACACTTAAAACCTAGACTCACCACTATGGTAGGCCCTACAACCCTGAAGGCATTGTGCTTGGTTATGAGTGTGAGGGCACCCCTGCATGAGCAGGACTCACTTCTCCAGGCTTTGTAAGTGCGGTCAGCCATTTTAAGATATATAGTAGACATTAGACATAACAAGATGCCTACCTATATAATGGCTGCGCCAAACCTGGTCATGTTGGGTATCAAACATGTTGAAATCATCCCCAACAACGATTCTGGTGTTGGAGGTATGACCCTGTGTACTGGAGGGCCCCTTAGGGGAGCCCTCTGTACTCCCGGCTACAGTCTTTTAGGGTCTGCCTGTAAGCTACTGCTGCTTTCGACCACAGACACAATTCTGCCCCCCTGCTGCTGAGATGAACTCGAGCAGGGGAAGGTAGAACAAGGGAGGCGTGACCACCTTCCAGACAGGACTTCATGTATTGGGCTGGAGTGGGGGTGCTTTCCAGTGCCACCAGTCTTCATTGAAGGGCACATTTAGTGACCTCCTTGCATACTCCGGTTTGAGCCAGTTCAGGAACCCTTGATTCATGCTCTGGTGTGAGACTGGACAAAAGACAAGGGAGGATCCTCCCCTCTGTCCAGCCCCTCCGATTTGTCCTGGAACAAGACTCACCTCTGAATCAAGACACTTGCCGACTCTCTGGAGACTTGGACTTGGACTGGAACCGAGACTGCATTAAGGAAGCCTCCTGTTGCTCTTGTTCTCGCTGTTCTTCAGGTCTGCTGCATCTTCAGTATCTGCAGAAGACCTGTGAGCATCAAGGACAGCCAAAGAAATCTCCTTGGGAGTGAAGGAGTTACTTCCCTGCATTTGCAGGCACCACAACAAAGCTGCCCCGTCTGCTGCTCCTGTCGTCTTACAGACTTCCTGAGGCCCAGCAACATAGGTGATGGTTCTTTAGCGCTCTAGAAGCCTGTTCTGTGTTTTCTGCAATTTGGAGGACAGTATCCCTCGTTGGAGCTGCTGGGATCAAACCCCCGTGCACCACGTCAGCTAGCCATTGTCAAGGCTTGTCGGCTTTGCATTCCAGAGATCTTTGGGCTACAAGAAGCTTCAGCCTCCGGCACCTCATGCCTCAAAGATTTTAATTCCCATAGGTAACAATGGGCCTCTGAGACCCAGAGTATAGCCATATTGTGTTGTTTGGGGAAATGGAATGGCCCCTACATAGGACAATCATGTAATGCATTATGAGGCACTGTACTTTGCAGAGTGAACATCTGCATAGTAATGAGTGAAAATCCCTATATTGTGCTTGTGTCACATGCATAGATATATGCATGTCTACATTTCATGGTACCTATCACGGTCTCCTACATCACATCATGGTACATGTGCAAATATATATATTGGCTTTATACCTGTGTCTGTATACTGTTAGGAGCATTTGAGGATGATGTTGGCCATGTGTACAGTCCCTCAGATCACTCAGCCCACATCAGGCATCCCAAAACCGTTGTCTGGGAGGTAGCTATACCTCACAGACCCCTTCAGAGTGCCACACAACCTTATGATCACACACTAGATGGGAAGAAGAATTACTTGTATGTATAGATTTGCTGGAATTGCGAGGTTCAAGTTGGATTAGTATGCTGAACCTGCAGAGATGAAAGCCTGAAAATGAGTTGCGGGAAGTCTAGGCCATGACCCAAGCTGGGGCTGAGTTACTGTGGCAATACAACTGATACACATGTAGAAGTGCAGATCCATGGCTGTACCCAAAATGTGCTTTCCTTGCCACGAGTCACCCAGATCACTGTTACATTGACCATATTTGGAATGGTGACTGAGATAACCCCCGACCTGATACTCCTTTCCATTGACTCAGATTGTCAATGTGTGTGGTTCACTTATGTAAATGTAAAGCGACTTATATAGCGCATGTATCACCCGAAGGCATCAAGGCGCTTGCCATGGGAACCCGTCCTGGCTTTTTTCCTTTGAGATAACCTCTACTGTGCATCCCCAAGGTGAAAGCCAGGCATCCCGCAGCGGGTGGGCCACCGTAGTGGAGATTAAGCAAGCTATTGCCCAGAGTTGCAGCGTGGGACCCCATGATTATAGTAGGTACCGAGGCGAGAATTATCGAGTCCGTGGACATTTTTGGGCTCAGGACCCTGCCGCGTCAGGAATTGAACCCTGGTCCCGGGCCAGACCTCTGCATCAGGGTCTGCCGCTCTAATCAGTGAGCCACACTCCTCCACTCGCCTTACTCACACAGTTTTGTTGTCACTTTTCCAGAAGTCATGCTTCCACTGTACAGTCCTATTGCACATCTGACACATGAACAGTGTAGATAGTTGGTTAATTCTGAAAAGCGTATTGCAATGTAAATCAACAGCTTTGTCACACTAAATCCGATAAAGCAACACATTCAGGGTTTGTTGAATGTCATCCCTGTTACAGTGGCACATTTGCAAAAAGGTGTGTGTGGTGATGGTAGTACATATCACATAAACTTATTGTGATGTAGTTTGATATATCAATAAGTAGTCCATATGCCCACACATCCCCCAGAGAGGAAGCTGTAAAGGAAACACATGCCAGCCCTTTAAAGGTGACCTTAGTGTCAGGATGTTATGTATACTATGGTGTTGGGCTCTATCGACCACCTGCATCAAGTCAATGGGCCTGGCAGTAAAAGTGTCTGTACAGTCTTGTACCAGTTGTTCATCCTTCAGAAGGTAAAAATGGTGTGCTATATGTCATGGTACCTCACTTCACATTCCAATTAGGATGGCCCTGGCCTACATGACGTTAGTGGGCTGGCTCATTCGGTGTAGGTCATAACCAGGGTTAAGGTGAGTCAGCAGATGGCCACAAAAGTGTGTATTCATGGTTTAGTAGTGCTTAGCATGTGACATTTACACATGTATTGTGTTGACTCTTTTTAAAAACAATTCTCGCAGTGAAGTGTGCAGCTAATCTTTTGTTTATCCCCCTGTTGCAGTTGTTTTCTGGCTGTCCCGTGTCTCCACTTTGGTGAAGTAATTGGACACCCTGTTGAATTGCTGTGTTTTTGGTGACATAAAGGCAAGTACGGTAGGTATGTGGAAGGGCTGATCGAATACATGTGATGTGAGCACCGCTACATATGTTCTTTAGTCCCTACCTGCTGTAGGGGGGTTGCGTTCAGGGTAAGAGTCACTGCTTTCCTTGGTGCAGCTGTCTCTTGGGGCCACTCCTTCCTAATGGTGCTTATCCATGTGACAGGTTAGACAACCTCCATGCTCATTCCCACAGTGGCCAAAGACCAGCCATTTACAACACCCGCAAGTCATGGCTCACTGAGGGGTGGTTCTGAGGTGTGGTTCTTCAGCAATAGGTACAGTCACTGTGAAATTAGTCGATCCCAAGGTTGCAGAGTTTACTCTGCCACCTCACAGTACAGCATGCAGGGAGTGACTCTATCATTGGTGGGATCGAGTGTCAGCCTTTGGGAGATTCTAAACATAGCCCAGTCCCCTCGTGGGGCTTGCTGGGGCTGCCATTTTTTCTCTTTTTTTTGCCAGCTTATAATGAAATTTTATCCTCCCATTACAACGTTCAGCGCAAGCCACGTATTGAACGTTCCCAACAAACCCAAGCCGCCAGCAGCTCCAGGGCCAAGGCAAAAAGGAGTGGGGGCAGGGGACATCCCTGTCTTGAACCACTCCCGCAGGGAAAGTCAGATGAATTTGGGTAGTTTACGACGACTCTGGCCAAAGGAGTTGCATATAAGAGGTGCACCCAGTTAATAAACTCTGGACCGAAACCCAACTTCCCCAACACCGCAAATAGATAGGGCCATTCAACCCTATCGAACGCCATAGTGGCGTCCAAGGACACCACAACCGCTGGCTCCTAAATTGTTGGGGTCCTGCCCAGCACCCCATGCAGCCACCGCAGATTGAGAGCCGTATTTCGACGCGGCATAAAACCGGACTGATCCGCATGTATCAGAGAGGTGATAACTTTTCCCAGCCTTGTCGCCAACAGCTTCGCCATGACCTTAGGCTCAGCGTTCAGTAATGAGATAGGTCTGTAAGATGAACAACACGTCTTGGGTTTGCCCGCTTTATGAATGACCACAATGTTTGCCACAAGCTGGTCATAAAGAAGCCGTCCTTTCTCCCTGTTTTCCTCATACATGGAGCGGACGAATGGAGCAAGCTGGTTGGCGCTCAACTTATACAGTCCTATGGGAATTCCGTTCGGACCCGCGACCTTCGATTAGAGTGCACTCCCCTTATAGCCTGCGCCACTTCTTTGTCAGTGAGTGGGGATTCCAGATATTCCTGGTTATCTTCCGAGAGTGTGGGTAGTTGGATATCCTTGATCATTGCACTATTTTCTGCCTCTGTATACACCCCAGCAGAGGTATATACCCCACTATAATGCTCCATTAAACTATCTGCCACCACCTGCGGGTCTGTGATTTTACTGGAGTTCTCCCCCTGCAACTCTGGCACCAGCCGCAATGCCCACTTTCCCTTTTCAAGCCATGCTATCAGCTTCCCGGCCTTATCTCCGTGCTCATACACTCTACTCTGCGTCTCCTCACTCTGCGCTTTAGCCTTGTCCCTAGCGAGGCCCTTAAACTCATCCTTTCGCAGTTTTAGCCGGAGCAGTCTCTCCGGCGTCGCCGCCTGAGCTACCTCTCTTTTCAATCTCATCACTCCCCCCCGCATTCTCCAATTCCGCCTGTCGCTCCTTCTTTTTGTTGACGATCAGGGATAAGGCCTCCCCCCGGATGACAGTTTTATATGCCTCCCACGGAGTCTGTGTCGATTCTACGGTACCCTCATTCTCCTGAAAGTACCTGTCCGTAACCTTAACTATTTCTTTCTTAGTGGTGGGGTCTTTCAGGTGCAAAGCACTAATAAGGGCAACCCTGCCTACATTGAAATAGTCAATCTCTAACCGGAGCCAAACCGGCGAGTGGTTCAAGATGCCTCTCTCTAAGTACTGTGCGTCCCGAACAGTGTAGGCCTGAGCCGCTGGTACCAGTACATATTCTATCCTACACAGGCTATGGTGTGTGGCGGACACATGCGCATAATGCACCCCACTCGGATTACGCACCCTCCAACCATCCACAAGCCCCGTTGCTTCTAAGAAATCGAGGAGCCACCGCTGTGCCGATCTCAGCACCCAAGCAGGATGTCGATCGGCCTCACCGTCCATTACCGCATTAAAGTCACCACCCATCACTAAGAGGCCCAAGGGCAAAGTTAGGAAGATAGAGCCCAGATCGCGGAACATGTCAGATTGAAGGCCAGGCGGGACAAAGATAGAAACACAAGTGACTGTCCTCCCCTCCCACTGCCCTGATACTCCAATATACCTACCCCGCTTGTCAGTCCAAGTAGCCTGAATAGTTAGGGGACATTTTTCACCAACCCCCCAGGACTCCGAAGTGAACCCTGCGTGTGCCACTAACTTATGGCCCCCTTTATGCAGAGCCAAGCAACAATTCCCTATGAGATGTGTCTCCTGTAGCAGCACAGCATCCGGGGAGTGCCGTCGAATGAACTTGCTAACCATCCCTCTCTTGATCTTGTCCCCCAGGCCATATACATTCAAACTAAGCACGCTTATCCCCGATCCCTGTCTAATATTTGACATTGTGAAGGTATGGAAACAATACAATCACATCCTTGTCACCTGATGCTAACGAAACCAAACAAATTGCAAACAAACCCTTAGACAACAAAATCCCAAGGCCTCCCAACCCCCACCCCCCTTCCTGCACCCCTGCTCATGGCTTCGCCCATCCCCAACTGGCAGTCTGCCTGTCGCCCCATTAACTAAACTACTGACTAACTAAAGGTAGAAAGGAGGAGGAAATCAGGACCCCATCTCCCCCCCACCCCCTTGGGTGTCTGTGACAGCACGTAGTCATGGGACCAAAACAGACAAAATACATGTGGGTCAGACCCAGTACCTGACAGTTATCAATAGTCCCAAATATTCTGTGGTCTTCGTCATTCCTGCTCCTGTAGTCCGCCACCTCCATCACGATCTTGCCCCTTCGGTGGACGACTTTCTAGCCAGTCGGATGCCACCTCTGGAATATCAAAGAACCAGACCCTCCCCTCGGCCTCCACCCTCAACCGGGCCGGGAACATCATTGCATACTTTAGACCTCCATCTCTTAGCTTCTTCTTCACTCCGAGGAAACTTTGGCGCTGTTTCTGGACAGTTTGTGTGAAGTCCGGGAAAAAGGAAAGAGTAGAGTTTTCATATCTAAGGTGGCCTCTCAACCAGGAAGTCTGCAGGATAGCGTCTTTGTCTCTGAAGTTTAACACCCTGGCAATCATCGGGCGAAGGGGCGCTCCAGGCATGGGTCTCACCCCTGGCACCCTGTGTGCTCGTTCGATCGTAAAGAAGTTGCCCAGTCCCTTGGGCTTAAGATGGTTAAGGATGATGTCTTCGACGAACAGGTCCAGGGCAGTGCCGTCGGCCTTCTTGGGAACACCAATAATTTGAACATTATTACGTTGAGCTCTTCCCTTGTTTTCGTCCAGTTTCCGATTGGTAAGGTCGCAAGAGGCCTTGAGGTCCCGCACCTCCTGCTGGAGCAGGGCCACGTCATCTGTTAAGCTGGCGGTCTTAATGTCTAGAGATTTGACTTTTTCACTTGCCTTAGTGAGGTCCGCCCGAATGAGATTGACTTCATTGGTAACAGTGTCCAGCTTGTTATCCAGTGACTCTATCTTTTGTCCCAGGGAAGACTTGACATCGTCGATCGCCGCCATCACATCGAGCAGCGCCAGCTCAGCCGGAGGACCAGAAGAGTCTCCCCCGACCGACTGAATCCGCCTCAACTCCAATGGAGACCGACTGGGGCATCGTGTAGCGGTCCAGCTTGTTGGTCTGGACCTGCCTAGACCCCTTGGAAGTTCTGGATTGCTGCTTGTCAACTTCGGGTTTAGATGCCATCTTAAATGCCGCCTCAATGGCCCCCCGGCCTCTCCGCTTCACCAGGCACATCAATGGCACACCGATTACCCAGATGGGGCAGCGATGAGCAACTGATAAGTGCACCCAACCAGCCGGAGCCCCAGCACAAGTCACCGGACAGGCTCAGCCATGAAGGCTGTGGCCACTTAAAATCAGCTGGACCTCCGGAGTATAGGTCATCCAGGACCGGCCATAGGGGTGGCGCAGGGCTAGAAGAGTCAGAAGGGCGCAGCCATACCACCACCGGATGGCCGCGTCGAGGGCAAATATGAGAGAACCAGCCAGGAAACTCATATGCCAATCGTCCAAGCCCCCTAGGGCCAACCGGGAGCACACCACCAGCGTCAAGAAGTCAGCTAATCCACTTCCCCGGACGGGGGCTCTCCCCCGCGTCTGACCAATGCTGCACTGGGACCCCTGCAATGTGTCTCCCACTGAAGGAGACAGCCCCCCGATCTGGAGGCTCAAGGGGAATGCCACAGAAGGCCTCCCCCTCCAAATCAAGTCCCAGGCTCCGACTGGCCTCACAAGGCAAGAGGCGTAGCTCCGGCCTCCGATGTTGCAGCGGGGTAGCGGTCACAGGAATGCGCACCACACACCTTCCACAGACTAACGGCGGGGTCGGCAATCAGGAGTAATCACAGGATATTAGGGCTGGGGGACAGGTCCGGCGTAGCTGAGCTTTCACGCGGCCATCTTGGACCGGCGCGGAGCTCCTCTGGGGATGCCATTTTAATGTCAGGTATTCACTTTGTTGCTTTTATTTTCCTGCATGTTTCCAGTGGGTAATCGAGATCATCAGAGCCCACCGTCACCCTTCGAGTAGTCTCACTGCCACACTTATTAATCATGGGGGGTGCCTGTGGTGTCCTCTCATTCCCCAGGTCTCTCTGTATCAGGGACCTGGCAGCCCTGTTAGGCAGGGTGCCCTTGCTTTCCATGGGGCATCCAGGTTTCAGTGGCTCTGTAAATATTAGATTGCCCCAGGGCTAGATTCAAGAATAGTCATTGCCATCTTGTTTGGGCTGCAATCCACTCCCATTTAATTCCTTCTCGGTCATTAAATCTGCCCCTCGCCAGCCATTGTATTCTCTTTATGTTCACAATAGCCTTCAGCATCAAAATGCACCAAATATTGATGTGAAACCTTACGTATGCAGTTGATGGTAGAGGAGCCTTTGTGGATTACTTCCACTCAGCCTTCTTTGGCTGGCGACATATCCTTGTGTTGACTCTAGGTGAATGTTTGTGCTAGGTGTATAAAAAGTGTATCAACCATACAGATATCCTTAAACTCCATTTACAATCTGTTGCTATATCTTTTGCATCCATTCAGGTCAGCCCATTAGAGAGACATTGCCTGGAAAGTGTGGATCCAGGGGTCTTCAACCTGCGCACTGTCCACTGCAGGAAGAGGTGGGAGGACTGGAGTTGCTGGACCTGGAATATCGTGGAGGTCCAGCTGGGAAGTTCTCCCAATGTGGAAGGGGTGTGTGCCGGACCCTGATCTCCTAATGGCCTGCATACTGGCACTAGCCTACATGGAGCTTGATTGGCAGTTGAGGGCCCAACAGCAGCTACATGGGGTGAGCATGGCCAAAGTCAGACATGTTACTTTGTCAACTTTATTTTTTACAGGCATGCATCTCCAAACCTAGATTTGTGGTGGCCCATGCGCCACACACAAGATGAGTCATTGTTTGTATAGGTATGGTTGTAGGTGCTTGCTGCTATGGCTATTGTCTTTCTGACCAGGACCACAGCAGAGTTCTGCCCACATCCAATTTTTATTTTTGGAGCAGACACCTGGCTAATGTTGTTGTTCTGGGTGACAATTATACCACACAGGCAACCTGTCTTCCTTGTGTGAGGAGCAATGTTCCCTAACTACTTTCTGTCATGTGATGGGGGGCTTTTTACATGTGACATGAAATGGGGCACACTGTACTTGCAGTGACTGTACAACAGTTCCCATTGGTAATTACTGGTAATGCAATGAAATGAGTGTGCAAACATCACTGAGTGCATCTGCATTAGTGCCTACGTGTTGACATCTATGCATTTACAAGCTGATGGACGATTCATCTGCAATAGTGTTTCACAACATTGACTGGTGTATACCGTGATCCTTATTAGACAATCTGAGTTTGCAATACCAAAGAGTGCTGTGATGTACCAGCCTATTGGGATATTCAGGAACACCCAAAATCTTCAAAGATGTATTGGCTCGTAGATGTACAATCTATGAATGGTGTAATCACCTGTAATAGGCAGGGTTGGGGATGTTGATATGACTATATGAAGACTTGTGCTGTGTGAACTTAGAGTAACTATCTCGCAAACGTTTAGAATTCAATGTTTTCAGACAACTTTATATGCTTTATGTGATACCTAGCTAAACTGCCTTTTACAGCTTTCAGTAGACTTTTCAGGAACTGGACATATGATGTAACTTGTAGTCCATAGTCTTATCAATGTGTAATTAGCATTTGCATGTGACATGATGTCTGAAACAACACTAATTGATGGTAAATTGATGTTATACTTGACCTTCATGGCATCATGATGTGCTATGAGGGCTAGGTAGATCTGCTGCACTCTGGGCATTGTGGGAGCAGTGTAATCACCCTATTGGATATTTTACAATGGAATGATTCACGTGCCAAAATATTCAAGGTGATCAACTATCCTAGTATGGACATAAGGATGGAGTGTAGTCAACTCCATCAATGCATTTGGGCCTGTCTGGAAATATGGCATGAGTGGACCCAACTGTTTGCAGGTTATGTAGCATGCATGTGTGTGCTCATGCTAAGTTTGAGCTCTATAGAGTGAACCATGAGGCTGGGGTGATATGTGCACCTCATCAATGTTTTCTGTTGATTTGTGATGGTCAGGTATGGAAAGGTAGTTGCAATAAACCCATGTTACATGTCATTTCAGATACATCTAGCGCAACTGGAGGAAAAGGGGCCAACATCGATGGGGACATAGCTGGTCACAGTGGTTCCAGACTTGAGATCTTAGGCACGGAGGGTCCCAGTGACCAGGAGGGTGTGACGAGCGCCATGGAGGACATCAGCTCAAGCTTGTCATCATCCGAGTCATCTTCCGGTGGACAATCGCTAGTGGTGGCGGACCCCACAGGATTATTAACAACTGCATCCTTGTCCTCCACCCCCAGTTCCATTGCCACCCTCTCTATTGCCCCCCAATAAGTTGGCCAGTCCCACTTCCCTAAGGGGGGAGCAGTCTCCTTCACTCCCGGCACCTCAGCCCCTGCCAGCCCCACTGCCCTGAGTGAGGAGGCTAGTAAACTCCTGAGGACCATCTCTGTGGGTCAGAATGCAGTCCTGAATGCCATCCAGGGGCAAGGCAACCAGAAGACAGAGATGGTTGCCTACCTGGAAGGCATTCACACTGCAATGTCTGGCCTACAGAGATCTTTTCAGGATCTGGCCTCCTCCCTGACGGTAGCCTTCCACCCATCTCAACCTTCCACACCACCCCCTGCCCCTTCCCCATCCAAATTCCCTACTCCAATAACTGTATCAAGAACATGCACACCTAAGAAAGCACACACTTCAACAGACACACGCACTTCACATAAACACAAAAAAGCAGAAATATGCAGGCGCTCAGCAGACACTTATCCCCTTCACCACCCAGAACACCCACAACATACCCCCAGGTACTACAGCACCAGACACATACCCCTCCAACCCCTAAACTATACCCCCATCATCACAGCAATAGACACACCCCTCCACACCCACAGCCCTACCCCCAGGCACCACAGCAACAGGCACAGACCTTTCCACAACCATACCCCCATCACCACAGCAACAGACACAGACCCTTTACAACATCCAGCATGTAAACAGCGCACACAGACGAAAAATGTAAACACTCACAGTCACACACACAACAGACACCCATGAAACACACAGTTCAGAAAGCACACACAGTTCACTCTTCCACTCCCTCTACCTCCCAAACTGAACTCCATCCCAAGCATCCAACCCTTTTTCAACATGAAGATGTGTTGTTTGTCCTTGCCATTAGTCCTGTGACACCCGAGCCCACCCCTCCCAAAGTCTCAAAGACTCCTTTCAAAGCCCAACCCATCTCTTCCACATCCCACTTCAGCCCAGAGAGACCGGATCCCCACCCCACTTTACCCAGCCCAAACCAAAACACCCAACAACAAAAAACCCTCCTAATGCCTAAGCCATCCCTTCCACATCCTACGCACCCCAGAGAAACCAGATACTCTACCCACAGAGCATAGCCTGAAACCCCAAAAATCTAAGAAGACCCCTCCCAACACTGAACCGCAGTACCCCCTCAGTACCATCTTCGAGGTGTCTGCTCTGCTGAATAGATGCCCCATTGTGAGGAGGTTCCCTGGCAGTGTCCGAAAGGTCAAATTTGTTGGCACAGCATTGTGCTGTGGCAAATGAATCGTACATGGACTGGTCATTGGCCTTTGTTGAAAATTATGGTTCACAAAATTACATTCATTAAACCTTTTTCTAGTTTTGCAGACATTGTTCTTGCCATTACCTTTTTAATGATTTGATGTTATTGTATAGTTAGTGATGTGTGACTACAGTTGTGATTGTTTCATCCCTGGTTGCTGATACAGTTGATGCAGTTAGTATGATGTGACCTTGGACCCAGTGCTGGAGTTACACAGGACAAGGGAAAAAGTCTGTTGCATCTGTGACGGTGTGAGTTTTGGGCTTAATCAAGCAAGTACAGCCGTGGCAGAACATGTACGATCAGATCCATGGGATCACTGGATGTGTAGATTTGAGTAGAGGTGAGTTACGCCCTTATATACCTCCCTTTCGGCCTGCTCCGATGTGGTGGTTGGATTGTTACAGTCTCGCTGGCCATAAGGAAACTTGTAATTGGGCCGGCAACTTCACTGGTGGTCCGAGCCTCAGGCAGACTCATTGGCTTATTCTGCGGCCATCACAGTCAGATTTGACTGACAGTGGCAGAGTGGGACTGCCACAGTCTTTCGTCTATGTAACCGTATGTCGCGTAATATGGCGGTCCGACCGCCAAGGTCGTGTAGGTCAGACCGTCACAGCGAATACATCAGTTTCAGGGCCGCCAAACTCGTATTCAGGCCCTAAATGTGCACAGACATACTGTTTTACTTACAAAACTCTAATGCACATAATTGATGTGTAGGAAATCTGGTTTCAGTAAATACTTATAATTTTTGCATCACCAAGTAGAGTGTTGTGACTTGGTTTCATCCTATTAAAATCTATGTTTCATCACACTTCAGAATTTCCCCAAAAATGTGCTGTATTTTGCTTTGCTAATTGATGAATGCACGCAGTTCATTTAAAGGTATTTACATTTTGTTGTCTGTTACAAAAATGACATTTACAGCCTTTTCTTTCACTGACTGCAAAGTGAGAGGAGGTTCTAAACATCAATTCCGATGCTAAAAAGCAACAAATTATCAGAAGACACAGCAAATGAGACAAGATAAATGTTTGGGGAACACTTTTATAACCAGTAAGAGTTCCTTGATTTATAAATGTGATTGGCGGAGTGCTTGAGTATTACTTTATACATAACTGTACCAAGACCAGAAGCAGAGGCAAAGAATGAGTGGAATTTAGGGCCACATGTGTGAAGGTTTTTAGCATTCGCAAACTCCTCTGAAATGCTAAGACCTGTTATCTTATGCACTTAATAAATATTACGTTTCAGAATCAATATCTAGAAGGGCCGTGTTTTCAGCATCTCTTTCAAATACTTATTCAGCGTTTTGTGACCGAAATCCTGTAGCAAAAAATTTGAAAAGCAACTTGATCCTTAGTTGGAACAGTAACTTGAGAGCATATGCACAAGGAGTTAACGCCTCAGTTTTATGGCTTCATGGTGGCTTTTTTTCTATTGCCGTATTTGCAAGTTGCCACTAACCGCAGTCAGTGGCCGTTTTCCGGTGTAAACGTGCATTTTTTGAAGCGCCAGCTCTGTTAGCGGAACTTAACGAAAATGAAATGGAAGGTAGGCGCTCCCGTGCAAAAACAGCCGCTAACTCTACTTCACAATATTTACAAGGAATTCCTAGTATGATGCAAAACCAAAAAACTGCCACAAACTCGTTTTTTTGTTTTCTTTTTTTACTCGTTAGAGGCAGTTTTTTTAAGACCAGAAAACAGCTGGTCTTAAAAATGGTGCGAACACTTGGGGCCTCATTTCAGAAGGTTTTGATGCTGGAAATTGCTGCAAGCAATGTTGCTGCTCTGGTCTGCGACAAAACTACAGGGCAGGAATGTGTACCATCAATAAGATAGGGTGCATTCTTAGGCCTCATTCCTGAAAAGTATTGCATTGCTGTGACAAAACAGCACTGCAACACTTTTCACTAAGCCCTTCTTGCAACACCATGGATGTATTTACTGTACAGCGCTACATGTCACAATTAATTACTGGAATCCTGCCGTATCTGTCAGCGCAAATGTCACGCATTGCTGCAGTTGTGTCACAAGTATGACACAACTCCAGCAAAACATGGGGCCAGCCTATCCTTGTGGCACTGCGTCACCAATATGCCTGCCATGAGGCAGGCATAAGGTACTCACGCAGTGGTGTCCTACATTGTTATAGTGAAATCTGATGAATTTCACTATTTCACTGCACCACTCCTATGAGGCTTTGTTGCATGGGAACATCCACCCTCCATACATCATACCTGATGCAGGTATAATGTGGCACAGGGCTTCACAAGGGCATGCATATACCTAGATGAGTCACTTTGCAAATACGGCGCAACGTGGTGCAAGAATTAAGCTGCAAGTACGTCAAGAAAACCACGCACCGAAGGGGCTCATGAATAAGCCCCCCTATCTTTTTCCCCTACATTGGCACACAATGGCTGCCATGGGTCAACGCAGGCACCCTTGCGCCATGGTGCAAGGATGACTGTTTTGCGGAGTAGATTGGTGTTGTGGCTCCCTCTCTTCTCGAGACGTCTGCAGGTGGGGCTGGACTAGTGGAGGGCAGGAGTGAACAAGTTGACCTACTTGGAGTGCTGTTTTCCTGGTCTTGTCTTGAGGGGTGCCAGGGTGTTGGTGCAGTTGGAGATCCATCAGTGGAGGTTGCGCGCTGCGGTGTTAGCGTCTGTTAGCATTGGCGGAGTGGTGGTGCTGAGGGAGTTGGTGGGAAAATCCTCTGTGGCCTTGATCGACCCGCGAAGGCGGGGCAATGATGGCGATGGTGCACACAATGATGTGGTGTTAGAAATGGGGGTCTCTACTTGGCCGAGGTAGGTACCTTTGTCAAAATAGGGGCCCATGCTTCTAGTCAGGTTAGGGGGATACACTTCTTAAATAACCCCTGCTCACCCCTTTGGTAGCTTGGCTTATCTCAGAGGCAGTGTGTAAAGCACTTGTGAACATATACTGTAATAGAGTGAAAACACTACAAATGGACACCACTCCACCACAACACCGGACCAGTTTAGAAAAATAAGCAATCTTTATCTAAATCAAAACAAGACCAAACAACAAAAATCCACAATACAGTTATCAAGATATCCTCAAAAATAGGTTGTTCACTCAATTAGAGTCTGTAGCAACAAATATTTCCATATGGAGTTATTACGACGTCATGACAGATAAAAATCCCAAAGTACAGCACCGACCACGAGGTGCGTGGCGTTGGGCGCAGAGTCAAGCGGACGCACAAAGTAAAGTACCTTGGAAATGATGAAAGCAAAGATGTTGCACAGCATTGGGGAGGTCATGCTTCATTGGCGCCGAGCGGCACCGGTTCCTCGCGACCCCATGGGAGGTGAAGCTTTGGTATTTTACTGTGGTGCAGCGGAGGTGAGATGTTCCTTACTATGTCAGGAAGGTGATGTCACGGTGGCGGTGAGACATCTGTCCCTTACGTAGGTGCAGTGTTGATGGATTCAGGAGTCCCCCACGTCTAGTATCGGCTCTGAGTTGATGAAGCACCGGCGTCAGTGAAGTTGGGGCTGCGGTGTATGTAGGGACATTGCGTCGTGGAAATCATGAGCAGTTTCCTCGGCTCTGGTGCAGGCAGCGGCCTTGGCAACGGCTTCGTAGTCAATGCGGCAATGCATCCGCAGGCGTCGAGCCTTCAGTGCAAGTCGGGCGGTGCGTGATGCTCTTTACGAGCGAGGCCCATGGCTTCGGTGCAGGTTACTGTGTCGCTCACCATCTTCGGTGTTGCAATTTCTGTCTGTGGCAGCTGAAATAACAGTTGCAGAGTGACAGAAGAAATGAAGTCTTTGTGTCCTTTGTGACCCTGAAACTTCAGATCTGGAGGCAAACTCAATTTCCAGCCCTTGGACATCTTTTCCTCAAGAAGATGACAAAGCAAACAGTAAAGTCCTTTTCTTCTTTCCTTGGCAGCAAGTAGCCACTGTAGACCAACCCCAGACAGCAGGCAGCACAGGAGCAGTATTCCTCCTCAGCTTCTCCAGCTCTTCTCCTTGGCAAAGGTTCCTCTTGATTCTCCAGAAGTGATGTAAAAGTGGGGAGTCTGGGCCCCTCTTTTTATACATCAAAATCCTTTGTTCTTTGAAGGCAGAGAGTGTCTGTACCCATCCAAAACGAGTTCTGTCTTCACTGGTGCCGCTACCTTGCAGGAGGTGTAGATTGCATTGTTGAAGACAGGGCCCATGCAGGTGAAAGGAAATCTCCTCCCCCTATTCTAAATGCAGCCCAGGTCTATTTAAGGCCAGCCCTGACATTTCAGATTTCTAGAGCCACTGCCCCTCTCCAGCCCCTGTCATCGAAAAGCCAGACATGCAATACACACACCTAGTAGAGGCACACTGGATGGTTAGGCAAGAAAATACCTACTTTCTAAAAGTGGCATCTTCAAACACAGAATGTAAAAATCACCCTCACTAAAATATGCATCTTAACATTCTGAGTTCATGCATACATTTTCCTACCTTGTTCCCAGGGTCGGTTATGTTTATAAGATGTTATTAACAAACTCTCCATTCTGTCCTATGGGAACAGGTAACCTTGCACTAGTGAAAAACAAAATTGGCAGTAATTCACTATCAGGACATGCCACACACACCAGGGCATGTCCTACCTTTCACATACACTGCACCCTGCTCACAGGGGTACCTTGGGCCTACCTTAGGGGGGACTGACATGTAAGAAAAGGGAAGGTTAGGGTCTCGCAAGTGGGTGCACTTGCCAAGTCGACATGGCAGTAATAAACTGCACACAGGTTCTGCAATGGTAGGCCAGAGTTACATTTTACAAGTTGCTTCTGTGGGTGACACAATCAGTCCTGCAGCCCACTAGCAACATTTGATTTACAGGCCCTGGGCACACAAAGTGCACTGTACTAGGGTTTGACTAGTAATTCAAATATGCCAATCATGGAATCATTAATCCATAACAACAATTTAAAAAGGGAGCACTGGCACTTTGGCACTGAACAGCAGTGGCAAAGTGCCCAAAGCATCTAGACCGGTAAAACATAGACCAACACACAGCAAAACACATGAGGCTAAGGCAGAAAATGCAGGGGAGACCCACACCAATGGTGCCAGGTCTAACAGTCGTTACAGGAGAGTCCTGTGGTGTGGCTGTAGTTGAAGTTCCCGCTGGTGGATGAGATGGGCGTGAGCGTGTATCAGGCTATGTGGGTTGGTGTGGTGACTAGCTGCTGGAGTCCGATGTTGGAGTGGTGTTCTAGTCACTTTGGTTTTCCAGGTGGAACTTGATTTCTCCGAGAAGGATGTAGTCGGTGGCTGGGAGAGTCTGGCGTGCAATGAAGTCTACAATGGTATTGGTGAATGGGGGTTCATAGATGAGGGTTTCACGGAGGGTTGTGTTGGGGTTGATCCAGATCTGGAAGTGGAGGTATTCCATGGTCACCGTCGGGTCATAAGGGTGCGTGGTCAGTTGAAGCGTACCTTTTTCAGACAATGGCAATGCCTCCTCCTGGCTGCTCGGGGTGATCCGTGTGAGTGAATTTGTAGCCGTTGTGGATGGTGATGGCGATGTCTGGTCTGGAGCATAGGTTGGTCCAGGATTCCCTGAAGAAGGCGATGTCTGAAGCGGTGGCATTAAGGCGGAACCAGATTTCTGTTGTGTGTTTGTGGAGGGAGAGCACGATGAGGAGGATGCCATTGAGTCAGTCGACTGCACTGTTGTTCGGCTGGGTGGCAGGAGGCGCTGGTGTACTGATGTCGCAGAAGGTGCATTTGCAGTTTCGACAGGCGCAGGGAGCAAGAGAATTCTACAGTGTTGCTAGATGGCAGGCGGTGTGGCGTCCAGGGTTGATGGTGAGGAGGGTGAAGGCGTCATGGTGGTGGAGTGTCTGAGAGGAAGGGTCCTTGGAGCTGGACACTGTCCTGGGGTTGACGGACGGAGACAGACTTGCCTTTCGCGCACCAGTGGTACGCCTGCTGCGCATGGCCATACAGCAGCTGCCATTATGTAGTGCTGCGGGGGGACTGGAAATCTGGGAAGTGGGAAATTCAAGAAAGGACCCTACACCGGCAGGGATGCAGGGGAGCGGGGATTGTAAATATGTATTTTTTTAATTCTTACCTTGAAGACAGGTCCCAAATCTTCTGTGCTCCTGCTCTCCTGAGTCTACTTCCAGGAAAAAGAAGCAGGCAGCCAGGCTCCCTCCCCTAAGCCAATCAAAATGCTGCAATGCAGCATTGTGATTGTTCATGAGCGCCATGCTAAGGCAATCTGCCAGGGGCTGGAGGGGTGGGCATGTTCTTCATGCGAGATGTAATGCAGCCTTCGTTGCGAGCAGGGATGTGCGCATAACTGCTTTGGGTGGCCTGAGATGGCTGACCAGCTATTGCACACTTGAGTGGGCATACCACTCCACCCCTGTCCCGTGAGTATTGCAGCACCACCCACTCTTCCGCCCGCAAAGGAAACATAGCATGAGTACATCAGTAAGTTATCATCATGTTATGCTTTCTCTTCTTACACTGCTTGACAGCAGTGGGGCAACTCTCTTCCGCCACAATGGATGAGCCGCCACTGGGGGTGCGTCACCCACAGGTGCTAGGCCTGGGCCCCACTCGACCCCCAGTCCTCCTCCGGTACGCGTCCCACCTTCTCTTCACCTGAACATTGACACCGTGGCAAAATCCACTGCACTCTCTCCAAATCTGTGACTCAGCCAGCAGGAGCCTCAGCCAGGCGGGATTTCACGAGCCAGGGTACAGCAATCAACGCCAAGTCTGCTTGGAAACCTCTGGATTGAGGTGATGCAACAGGGCCCCCTTAGGCATGAAGTTGCAGCGCTACAGCTACACAAGTTTGGCACAGCTCAGGGGCCTCACCCTCCACTGCGTCCGGCAAGCGCAACATCCTCCAACCTGTGATGCATTGGGGCGAGGCCCACCATTGGTAATCTCTTCCATGCACTCCGGTGTAGTGATGGCGCATGGTATGCGATGCAGACCTCCCTACATTGGGGCGCATGAGCACCTCTACCGTTCACAGCTCCAAGAGCCACCAGGTGGTCTTCTCACACAGGTCAGCAACGTGTCTCCATGCAACCTAGCAGGCTTCACCACAAGGTAAGGGGGATCGCCAACGCCTCAATGTCTACCACCATGTGCCAGCAACTACACAGCACCCCCGCATCCCACTCCGGGGCCCAGACACAGGCACAGTGAGGCCTTTGGTCCCCGGGGACGGTCCGCACTTTCAAGGTTTTGGATGCAATGGTGTGGCAAGGAGTGCGCAATGATAAGTGATGCATCACTGGTTTTGCCCACCAATGTGCCTCTTTTCATGATTGTAGCCCTGGTTTTCCTCTTCCCCTGGGACTCTGGCTGGTCATCTTGGCTGTTGGGGGTTTGGGGGGGGGGGTTTAATCTGTGCTGCACTTGGCCCTGGCTGCTCCAATCTGCATTCCATTGGTTTTGTTTCCTATTTTTCATTGGGGTGGACTTAGAGGCTATTTTTGCCTCTAGAGGCAAAAAAAGTCACGTTGGGCTGACTAACATGAGGTTTTGCCTGCAAACTGACCTTTCGTTAATTTTTGCCCGCTAACACCAGACTTTGTATCGCCTTTAAGCTAGTGATAACAGCAGTTTTCACCACAGCTACCTGGAACTATCGCCATGTAGCGACGTATTGTAAATACATCCCTAACAGGGCGATAGTTTTTGGTAGTAGGCCGCGTTACGAAAACTGCTGCTAACTAGCGTTAGCGTTAGTTAGCAGCAATTCTTCTACTTATCCCCCTTAGTTCCCTTATGTCTTCTTTCCTCTCTAAAAGTTTAAAACATTAAAACATTAGCTGGGGAGTAGGTGGCGTCCAGGGGACCACTGGCAACTTCCAAACAAAATTTAAAAAGAAAACGTTTTTACTGCAATCCTGTTTCTTTTCAGGAACAAGGGCTGCATTTTTAAAAAAGTTTACTTTATAGAGACGCAATCACAAACATGGAGGTCTGCAGACTGCAGACGGTCACTATCCTGTGATAGCCTCCAATAAGAAGAGTCACAATATGTGACCTACCTCATTATAGCATGAAGTTGCTCTGGTTACAACCCACTCATAATTTTATTAAGAGACCTATTAGCACAGTGATTAGTTTGTTACATTCTTTACTGTTCACAAAAATACTAATCACAAGTTGCAACCAGTATTTTGAGATCAGTAAATAGTACATCTGGCCAATAATGTGTTAATAAAAGAAGGATTCTTGGTAAAAAATAGATTGGACAAGATTTCATTCGAAAAGTACAATAACAAGCCCAAAAGAAAGCTCCAGGTGCAGTAGCGGCTCGTGGAGGAAGTGCTGTGGGGCAGTGGGGCGGGGGAGAAGCAGGGTGGGGGTAGTAAACTACAGCCAAACGGAGGTAAGTAAACAAAATGCGTACTTGTCTTTCTAACTGGCGTCTACTGTTGTACCCTGGCAATGCAGCGGGCGCAATGAAATTAATTTTATTTATTTATTTTACTTACCTCTTTTCTGCGGCATGTCGTAGTTTACTACCCCAAACCCTGCTCCTCCCCTGCCCCGCCCCACCGCCCCACAACACTCCATCCACGAGCTGCTACTGTCCAGGTGAGTGAAAGGAAAGGCAGTGGCACATTTGAATGAATGATTTAATAGATGCTAGGAGGAACCGGGATGCCACTAAGACTTCATTAGACAGATTCACAACGATTTCATACATGCTGAAAATGTTCAGAGAAATTGACAAAACAGGTAACGTCCTGGTTGCCAAAAGGTAAATGAACCCTAGTTAAAATAACAAATCTTCGAGAAGAGGTGTGGGCTACTATATACCAAGCAGTAAAGAATAAATTATGCGTGATGCACAAATCTGTCAAGTGCATTTTTGCAACTAAGATACTTGTGCATGTCAGATATAGGTGACTAATGGAAGGGCATCTTGATGGCAACATTTATAGACTACAGAGGGAGGTGATGGAAGTGCTCCACCACTAAAGACGAGCTGATGGAAGCAATAGTAGGTAAATGCAAAGGGAAGTCAGATGGTAGTAATGGGATCTCCATAGAGTTTAAAAAGATTTTTGCGCAGCTATTGACAGATTGATTGCTTAAGGTCATTTTTATTTATGCCCACATTCGAGGACAATTGACATTTTGCTGCAATAAGGTTAATGTTGCATACTTACCATAGGATTAATTTTGAATATACATATTGTCCCATGAAGATCATAGTGCTAGCATGTCAACCAGCGACGGGTGTAGCACTTTGCATATCATCCATTTATATCTCCATAAATGTAACAAAATCAGGGGCATATTACCAAGGGCCATTATCGCCGCTTTAGCGGGAATTTTTTCCCGCTAAAGCGGCGATAATTTTATCGCCCTATTACCAAGCAGTCGCTAACACCAGTTAGCGACAGCTTGTAGGCGATAGCGGGCATTTTGGGGCCCACTTTGCATGTCAGCGATAATTATCGCTAATGACATGCAAAGTGGGCGTGCCAAAATGTCAGTGACTGAAAACAGTTGCTGCAATCGCTATCGCCTATGATCAACACAGGCGTAGTTTTGGAAATATTCGCGCTAAGCGCAAATATCTCCAAAAGCTAACGCCTGCCCTGACCAGTTCTTAGCCATGTTATCCTATGAGAGGTGGATAACATGGCTGAGAGCATTGTCACGGTAATGCCTGAATATCGCTGTATTGACAGCGATATTCACGCATTTCGCCTGTTTTTTATCGCTTCTGAGATAAACCTTGCTAATAGCAAGGTATCTCAGCGATAAAAACAGGTGAAGGGCGGCGATAGATATATTCCGCCTAAGCCAACATAGCGATAATTATCGCTAGTTGTTGGTAATATGCCCCTCAGTCTTGTTAACAAATCAATTAGAAAGACGAATACGCATTTTGTGAAGATATTGAATCAGTAGACTGGGTGATGTAAAATATTTAAAAATCAAATATTATAGGATTTTACACGCTTAAGTTGCCTGTTAGGTGACATTTTCTGATACTTCAAAAATTTGGGTGCACAATAAGTTAGTTATAATAGCAAAAATGTATTATATGACAAACCATGCATATGTTAAAACATATTAATTGTAAAAAATAAGTAATAATATAACATTTTAAATATACTATTACGAATTCATTCGAATTAAAATAATTAATATATATTTTTTTTTATTTCAGTGTATTTTTTATAAGAACATTTTTTATCCAACAGTAGAGACATATAACATATACACATCACGCCTTATTGTAACAGGGTTGCAGCTCCCACTGGGTATGGAGCATGATGGCGTTTGTATAGAATAATTCTTGGTTGCCTCCCCAATCTGTAAAACATATAACATAACATATACAACATGGCGCCTTGTATTTACAGGGTTGCAGCTCACTTTGGACCCTATTGGTGATACATAGGCAATGGATGACAATCAAAGGAGGTCCCGGGCACGCAGACAAGCTAGATTCGGAAGCTTGCAATCTTTGTCAAGAGGCTTAGGGAACGTGTTTTCTTTGAGAGCTTGGCTAAGTAAGAAGTCAAACTGCTCTTGTAACACCTTCACTACATGCACCAGCTCAACAGCAAAGATTGCGAAGGCAAAGTAGAGTCCAAGATGTGAAACAGATGAATCCAGTGATGCTAACCACTGTGGGCCGCAGGTCTCTAGTCAGGCAGTGTGGCCTAAATTCCATTAGGCATATTCTCATCAATCTAGGCAGCATCAATTACACGCTTTATGTATTGGTATATACGTCTTTGAAAATTGGTGAATTTGGCGTTTCAAAAATATTGTTGTGATTTCAATGTTCAGGAAATGAGATGTTTTAAATGTTCGAGGATTATAAGTTTGTTCTTTTTTTGTTTTTTAAAGTATGCAAAAATACCAAGCAGAAGTTAATATCAGAGCATTACAACTGTTACTTTAAATATTAGCTATTGGGTGGGATATTTAAATACATTATAACTTAGGTTAAAATAATTGATTAAATCATTTGAATTATCCTTCTTTTCCGAAAGTTATAATTAAATTTAAATAATACATCTTCAATGCATATACATTGAGCATTAGAAAAATGCGTAAAAATTAATCCTTTACAAATTTAAAACGAAAACGTATGAAATAAAATATTTCGATATTCCATCGTAACAACATAAATATGACAACTTTCACAAGTATATTCAACACAATAACAGTTTTTCTTCTTAGAAACAATTGGCATGCACATATATCTTAATAGTAAAGGTTTTGTATAGCGCGAACAAGACCCTTGCGGGTATCAGAGGGCTTCACAAGTGAGGTAGTTAGACAAAAGAAGCATTGTACAAAAGAAACATACTATTTCGAGATAAAGACATATGTTACAGCTGGATTGTTCAAGGAATCCGAAATAAAGTTCACATGAATTTCGTCATGAGAAGAGATTTAACTTATTTTTTGAAGGATTCAGATCATCATCTGAATCCTTCAAAAAAGAAGTTAAATCTGTGGTTTCTGGGGGTAGTGTATTCCAAATCCTTGGAGCAATTCCAAAGAAGGCGAGATTATATGTTTTCTTCTTGATAAATCTTTGAGGCTTCAAAAGACTGCCAGTTTGAAGTCATTTGCTGGGAAGAAGGGCTTTAGTTTTCTTAGGGTGTGCATCTGAAAGTTTGCTCCTTTTGCTGCAGCACTGATATGTTTTTGCATGTTTAGGTTACTGTCCAGAGTTACTCCCAGTGATTTTGATGAGTCGATTAAAAGAGGTTGGCAATTGAGCACTGAAAGTTGTTTAAGCCATTCTTGAATGATGTCTGTTTGGTTAGGTGGGGCGATTAGTAAGAATTCGGTTTTGAGGGAGTTTAGTTTGAGGTGGTTATCAGTCAACCAAGACTGGGTTTTTTGTAGAGTTGAATTGAGAGCCTTGATGTCGCCCGGTGAGTTTATCTTTAAATAGAGTTGTGTGTCGTCAGAGTACATGTAAAAGTGGATATTAGATGAATTGAGGATTTCAGTAAGAGGTTCCATGAATAAGTTGAACAATGTAGGTGAAATAGAGGAGCCCTGCAGGACTCCTAATGTGACTGGGACGGTCCTGGACAGTGGATTGGTTGACGTTGAATCTTTGGGATATATTACGGAGGAAAGCGGTGCACCAATTTAGAACTGACCCGGATAAGCCCATTCTATGTTGGAGGAGGTCAAGAAGATTTTCATGTATGGCGGTGTCGAAAGCTGACGATAAGTCAAGTAGGATAAGTAGGCAGGCTTCGTTCTGATCTAGTATTTTTAGTGCGTCCTCTACTATGTGGGCCATGGCCAACTCCGTACTATGCCCTGCCGGAAGCCAGATTGAAATTTATTGAGCAGGTGGAAGTTGGTGATGTGGTTGTCTAGCTGGGTGAGAACACCTTTTTCAAGGAGTTTCGCCAGAGTTGGGATGTTGGAAATTGGTCTGTAGTTATTCAGGTCTGTGGGGTTCGCCGTAGTTTTTTTCAGGATGGGGGAAACTTGACCCGATTTGAGAATATCCGGAATTCGGAATAATCCCTTGGGCTAAGGAGGGATTGATGATCGTTGTCCAAAGTGGCACTAGCATTGGTATGAGATCTTTGAGGTAGTTAGGAGGGAGGGGGTCAGAGAAGTGGCTGGCCTGCAACCAGCAAGGGCTTTCACCTGCTCCTGGTCTGTGCCTGGTCCTAGCAGTATACAACACCCTCCCGCTCTTCTTTCCATCCGTAGGGAGGCTTTGTATCCATCTTCACATGTGTTTCACCTGTGTTTTGTTATTAGCGCCACGGCCTTACCCAGTCTGCAGTAGTTTGGATCTCATGTGGTCCCACAGTATGTTAAAGATTTTCCCTAATTTGGTTGTACCCCGAATATCACACATGATGGCGAAAAAGGAAGCCATGGGAAGAGCCTCCCTTAATTCCCCTCTCTGCATCAATCTATAGGACGTTACAGAGAGCGATGGGAGTCATCTCAACTGAAATAGAACTAACAGAGGGGAGACTACCATTGGGCTCATTGAGATCTAGCCCCCAGCACTCACAAACTTTACTACCAGCAGTCAGTTCCATGTCTCCCTCCACCTCCCCCCCTACTGGTAATGAGGGAGAAAGTACCTCTGCACCATCGGATAACACTGAAAGAGAGGTCTCCCCCCTTGAAACATCAAAAAATCAGTGAGTCATTACAACCTCACAGAGAACAAGTCTCTATCCATCTGTGACCACCAAGAGAACAAGGCGGCTGGTGCAGAGCAGAGCCACTGGTCAAATCCTTAGATGTCAGAAAAAATGTTTTACTTCTGACCCTAAAGACTTTAGGGCTACTTCCAAAACCTTAAGGAACTTGACAAAAAGTAATGGGACAGAACCGATTCCCACCACGGTCATCCAACTAAAGGAGGACTGTATTCTTGAAATCAACAATGCACTTTCTCCCATTTTAGAACAACTACAGATGGTTGAGCAATGGGCCAGGGGCCTCACTACAAGCCAACAGAAGGGCTCCAAGGCCTTAAGTATCGCCTGGAGGAATATAATAAAGCTCGGCCAGTACACCCTTATAATCCCCTCTATTCCTCCAGCCCCTACCATGTTAGACGGACTGGCAGCAAATAATTCTACACTTGAACCCATGGCTCTCTGCCTGAACTGCCTGCACCTCCCCCATGGTCTTTTAATGTAAGTGGGAACATGGCCTGATGAGAAGTCACCATGGGCAGCAACAGCAGAACATAAAGAACTGGACCTAGTCCTGTTTTGGCAAATCCTCAGGCACTATTGCAGAGCCATCCAGTGACAGATCTGCCCCCAGCATCTTGCCCTTATGTTGGAATTCTGGTAGGAGTCCCAATGTTGCGTAAGGGGCAGAGGGAGACTCCAGGTGAGCTGACTAACACAATTTTGGACTGGTGGGTGAGATATAGAAACTTTCCTTTTTCCCAAGCAAACAATATTTTACTAACGCATAGAGTGTGCTGGTTAGGCCCCAGCAAGGCAGATAGACCAGGAGACTGTATGGTTATCAATTTCAGGTCCCCCCATTTAATGGAACATCTTATAATGGGTAATTTTAACAGATAGGTGGGTCACTCGGATATCAACTTAATGTCACTGGGTTACTTTTAAAAACCCCACAACACCCTCAGGGCCCTGGCTCTCCAATAGTTTCCGCATGGTCAGTTGGCGAATGCCCCGGTGCATACAACAACCATTCCCGCTAGTGCGCAAGGTATGTTAGGCTTTACAACATCTAACCCGTTTGATGTTCTTGCCTATGTTAATTGACAAACGCTCGTGGCAGGTTCCCATAGACATGCTTTGCCTGAAATAGCGCAATCCGGGAGTCGGGTAGGTGAAAAAATTACAAGAGGGATCCTCCCACAACAGGCTTGTTCCATATTCCAGTATCTGGAATTAGGCCTCCTGCCCACATTACGACTAGATGATCCATGCCACCCAATCGGAGTAACCTGACTGAGGAAAAATTAACTACAAAGTTGCACATAAATACAGGTGCTATTACTAATTCCTCTCTCAATATTAGCAGGCAGATAACCCAACCCTGTCCAATTTTGATAACAACAAGTTGGCTTCCCTCCCCAGCTCACCCATAGAATGCACTCTCGGCAGGGAGGAGGGAGGGTGAGCAGGGTCTGATCCTGCAGATGTACATACCATCCAAAGCTCAGCCTCCCCTTTGAAATTACTTCCATGGAACATTGCAGGGCTTGCATCTAAGCTAGACTGCCCTGACAGGGCCCTGTTAATTGATCCACATGATTTTTGTTTATTCCAAGAGACCTGGTGCACAAAGGCGGCATTTCAGATGGGGTTTGTAAATCTTTGCAAAGCAGCCCTATTTAAAGGCAAGGGGAGACCATCGGGGGCCTCACCATCTGGGTGTGTATGTCTCTTTCCTGCAAGATGGAGGAACTCAAAATCCCCACCCCAGATATTCTGGGAATTTCACTGACCTTTCCACAATTTAGTATGTACATTTACAATGTGTATCAAAGACCAGGGGCATTGAATAGAGTCTCTACGACTCTAGAGTTGCTGATCATACTTTTGACATCAGCTGCAGCTGGAGTGTGGAAATTGGTGGAAGGAGATTTCAACTGTCAATTTGAACCTCTGAAGGGAAATCTAGGGTCAATGGCACAGGGGGAAGACAATGTCTGGTTTATTCCGAGGCTAGTAATTCCATCAATAAAAAAATGGTCACTTCTAGCCCTACAAATTCTTGCTATGACATTAAATAAGGTCCTGCGAGCCTGCAATGACAGAACCACATCTGATAGAGATGGCAAACATACCTTTAAGCGCCCAACTAGCACTAGCTGTATTGATAATGTTTTAGTCGATGTACGGTTCTGGCCCTATTTAATGGACATGGAGGTCTGTTAGAGACAAGATAGTGATCATAATGCTCTCTCTAGTGTCATTGCTCTTCCAGGTTGAGGCAAGCTAGACTGCCCCACTGATCCTTTTAACAACAGATTGAGGCCAACCAATAACATGCGCAGAGTGAAATGGTGCCAAATGGCCCTGTCTGAGGAATGACATGGGGCAGTCTGCAGAATAGTAGTAAAACATCTGGATGGTCCTTTATCACAGGATGGGAGGGCAGACACTACAAATATACTCGAGAAAATGAGTGTAGGTCATACCCAAATGTGTGCAGAGCTATAAAGTCTTTACTTTGTGGAAGCTAAAAAGTCTGTAGGGGAGTCTCAACCCTTAACGTACCCTTCCTGCAGAGTTGCCAGGATGCAATCTATCAAGCAGCAAGATAGACAGAAGATCCAAATCAAAAGGGCTGATTATAAAAATATTATACGCCAAGCCAAAAGGGAGTGGGACCAGCGATCTTTCTGGAACTTGGTTGCTACTGGCTCAGCCGATGGATATCGCATTGTGGAAACTAATGTCCCAGCGGCTGATTGGGTCGCTAATTTTTCTAATCTTTACTCTGTAGGTGGAACTGAAGAGGCCAGGTTCACTCTGGCAGTCTCTAGTTATGACATACTAGTAGGCATGATAAATGACATGAAAGAGAAGAGTCACCCAGTATCATAATGCAAGAAGTTAGATCTGCAATCTCTAAGATTGTCCCAAATAAGACACCAGGCCCAGAAAAAATCCCGGAAGATGTTTATTGTAATGAGTTGGACATTTGGGGCCCATGCCTTACAGTTGTCTTTAATTAGATATTGAATGGGGAGTCTATTCCATTCACTTGGCTGTACGCAGAAATTGTTCCCTAGCACAAAAAAGGCTGTCCATCGCTCCTGGCTATTTATAGACCCATAAGCCTTATTGACTGCTCACAGAAGATATTTAGTAGAATCTTGCTGGGAAAGCTCCAAGAATGGCTAGCCACTAAGAAGGTGCTCACTCCCCTACAGGCCGGCTTCAGGGACAGTACAAGAACACCAGACAAGGACTTTCACCTACAAAAGCTATTCTGGAAAACTGTGGTCTTGGGAAAAGGCAGGCTGTATATAGTATTTGTAGACAATCGGTCAGCTTTTGACTTGGCCCCGAGATCCAACCTCTGGCAAGTAATGCTGATATTGGTGTCCCCAAATACTTATTGGCTAATATCATAAGACTTCATGAGTACAACTGTGCGCAGGTCAGGTGTGGTCAACAAGGTGAGCTGACGGACCGCTTCCTCGTCACAAGAGGGGTAAGACAGGGCTGTGTTCTACCCCCCACCCTCTTCACAATCTATGCTAACAACTTGATTGACAATCTGAACAAGTGTGTGGATGATTTTCCAAAACTTGCTGGACATATGGTCCCCACACTAATGTTTGTAGATGACACCCTACTAATATCTAAATCGCCCAATTGGTTACAGAAGACCTTAAACATTTTGTTCCAAGAGGGGTTTCGAAATCAATGTCTCGAAACCAAAATATATGGTGTTTAACCCCCGCTCAACAACCAGGCCCAGTCCCAAGCTCAAGGGCTCCATATCGGAGTGGGTGCACACCTTTGAGTATTTGGGATTAATTCTTAACAAGCATTTCAACTGGTGACACCACATCGACAGCTGTAGATTAAAACTTGAACAGCACACTGGAGGGATGATGAAGGTGCAGAGAGCAGGTAAAAATGTTGCCAAATATCATCAGCACTGCAAATTTACAACCAACAGGCTACAGGAGCTGCCCTCTATGGGGTGGAGCCCAGGGGGCATAAAGATGCAATGGTCCTCACTAGTCGAAAATAGATTTCTGCGCCAACTGTCAGGCCTTCCTGTCAGCACCCATTACTTCCTCATAGGTTAGATATGGGCATTAGGCAAATATCAGAAGGGGTAGCATTGAGGCCAAATCACTATTGGAGGAGACTCTTGGCAACCCCTGAGCTCATAACATAATGTGAGGGGCTAGAGGAGATACTGAGGCTTCCTGGCTCTGTCAATATCCTGTGGACTGGATACATTAAAGATACACTGGGAAAGTTGGGTCCAGCTGGGACAGCTAAGTCCATAAGCAGGAATACCATTAAATTGCATTGCGTGCAGAATACATTTGATTCAATGTAATCTCAAGCCACTTTTTGCTCACTATCTGATGCTTTCCTAGTGGCGAAAATCCAGTTTTAGAAGGAAGGGTTCGCTGTCGAGATCGAATCACCGGGTGGGCGACAGGAACCTATATATGCAGTTACATTATGGCACTCTTCCTCCGTTCTCCTTCACCTCAGGCATGGGCTCACCAGCATGTGCAGGATACATGGGATTGTACTGACTGTGATGCCAGTAAGGAATCTGTAGAGCACATCCTATTTTTCTGTACTGCCTATGTTAAGTAGAGAAAAAATGAATCCTTTCACTATGAGTGATATTAGGGGTGAGAAAGCATGTAAAGGCCCTTCGTATCTTAAAACATGTCACAAAACAATGTATTGTCTTTGCCGTTTCTCACTACCTTGTGGCGATGGAAAGGACCAGGCATTTGACCCTTTAGGCAAACACGGGGCCCAATACATTGACATCATCGGGGGCTTTCAATGTTTCTGGTTTTCCACCCCCATGAGAAACTTGTTACACTGTGGCTCTAGAATACAAATTCCCAAAGATTAGCATAAAGTGGTCACAATTCATGCCGTATTTGCACACCTAGGGAATGATCAGGGCCTGCTTTGAGTTCTCGACTGTTCCCACTCGTAATGGCACTTTATGAATATGTGGACCAAGATTGCTTTTGCATACCCTTGCAATTTTATTCATCGAGCCTGAATTTGTTTTTGATAATATAGTGATGTTGTTTATGTTGGTGTTCAGTATTTATGATGTGCAATAGCATGGTTTTAATGTTTCATATTGATGAAATTGTCCTCTGTACGTTTATGGCTTGTAACCAAAATAAAGTATTTTGAAGTGAAGTGAATTTCCTATGTGTCTGACTCAGCATGGCAATTGTAATGATGAATCATCATTGACTAATTCACATTCTTCATCAAGGGACAGTAACCCCATGATAGAATAGTTCTGTAGTACTGCAGTCATACTGCAGATAATTTGACTGTACGGGCAGTTTCTCAAAGATCCCCACCGACCATTAAAAATACTCATGGCCAACTGAACTCATCTTAATTACATGCAGTTATGCAAACAGCAGTGTGGGCAATAGGGGCTGCAACAGTGTATTTAATTCTCATAAATGTATAGTAGAGATGCTCAACTTCCCGTGACCCCACCGCTAAGAAGTCACAAATATAAGAGAAAATACTTTCTCTCAAAGTAATTAGGTTCTGAAAAGGAGCAAACAATTGAATGTAATACCTTCATTAATTATGCACAAGCATGTAATTAAACATCTTTTTTTCCCTCCAAACTATACAAAATGTTATGGGATCCACAAAATACATGCAAAACTGGAGTGCAAGGAGTCTTGAGATTTCTTATTTTCAATTATGCTTTATTTGTAGTCAAACGCATTAGCCCAGCCAACACGTTTTGTCCAACATGGACTTCATCACGTCTGAAAAAACAATAATAAAACATTTGTCACATAAAAATATCTCATATACACAAAAAGGTTAGTAAAACCTACGTGCAAAGACTAGTTAGACATGAAATACAAAAACAGCCATAACAAATCAACCTTTGAATGATCAAACATCAATAATCCAAAAGAATTGTTACTTTTCATCAAAGACTCCCTGCCTATATACAATCTCAATATAATACTTCAATATTGACTTTCTCTTTTAACTGGAGATTACAAATGTGGCTTGCAGGATCTGTTCCCATTTATTCCCAGGACCCTGGTAAACATTCTGGCTCTGACCCCAGCAAGAGGTAGAGCGAGTTTACTTTTGGAGCATGACAAAGGGTAGAATGCTTTCTCTAAATAGGGGAGTGACTGAGGGAGAGCTGCCTCCCTTCAAATAAAACAATGTGTGAACCATTCTGGATTTATGTCTACTAGAAAGTTTTAGAGTAAGGCAAAAAGGCCGGCAAAAGGAGGTGTGCACAAGGTGAAAAAATAGCATTGGTTTGTGAAATTCTTCTGTCACTGCCTACTGTATAGGATACGCCTGGTATCTCACCACAACCTCCTCGGGACAGTCTTGGAGCAAGAGGCACAGACAACATCTAAAAGAAAAAAAGACCCTGATGGAAAAGAAAGACTCAAGGACTTCTCACTGCTGATGGCATCCTAAGATTAGACTGCTGTCCAAGGGTAATGTTGTTGACATCCTGTTTCCCTGCTGCAGGTTCACGAAAAGTAACAAGACCCAGCTAACTACTGTATTATTGATCATCCATGAGTCCTGGCTGGAGAGAGACAGGATTCTGAGATGCCTACTCTGAAGACCTGAGGGCTGCAGCAACTAGAGAAAAGTAGGAGATAGACATTTCTACCACCTCAAGAAGACATGGATAAAGTGCAAGGGCTTCACCATGAGGCAGTGCCTTAGGAGGGCCAGAAAAACAAATTTGTACCACTCTGAGCATCATACTGAAAATGGTTCAGCGGGACCATGCAGTAAATGTATACAGCCTCATGGAGCTCTGCTGGGCTGCAGCATGAAGCCTTTCCCTGTTGGAGGTTTTTGAGAACGAGAAAGAGACTAACTCTGAAGATAAAACCTTGGACCAGGGAGTAGTGGCAAATTTATCCCAGTGGTGAAGTGATTTTAGTGGCTATGAAATCCAGCTTTGTCCCACTCACAATTTGTGGCACCAAAAGTAACAACTTCAGTGAGAGCCCACTGAGGATATACCTGATTTTTAGGGATCCTTGCTGGCTTCACCTGTGGGCCTTACCCCAATCGAAAAGTTTGAGCTCCAAAAAGTGATTACGTCTCTAGGTAGAAACTGACTGGATGGCCCACTTGGTGTAACCAATCTCTGCTTTATTATGGGCAGCCTGAAATCATACCTAGATCCAGGTTAACTATAGTTAGAAATGGGAATCCTGGTTGGCTGAGGTATGCACCCAGGCCAGGAAGGAACCAACAATCTAGTTAGGGTAGGCTAGATACTGCAGCCAGGCACAATAGTAGTAGCTTGGCACAGAGCAGTCAGGCTTATCTATCAAGGCAATGTGTAAAGTATTTGTGCAAAACACACACACAGTTACACAATGAATACTTCACAAAAAGACTCCCCATGAGTTTAAAAATATAGACTATATTTTTATGAATAAAATAAGAGCAAAAGGACAAAAGCCAATAAGCCAATGAGTAAAACCAGAGTTTTTTTTTTTTAAATAATTCAAAAAGAATGCGTAGAAGTCAAAAGTGTGAAAATGTTACTTTAGGTTTCGCTAGACCAGGGTAAATCCAAAGTTAAGGGCAACAGCAATAGAACGCTGGTCGGAAACAGTTCCAAGCAGGTCCTGCTGAAGGTAAAGGCTTGCTAGCGATGATACTGCAGGCGCTAAGAGTAGCATGGGTGCCGCGGACGGCAGAGGGGGCCTCGCGGTTGCGGTAAGCGATGCTTGTTGCCTGAGGAAATGATGTTGCAGTGGCAGTCCCAGACAGGCTTATTTGCGGAACCCACTTCTGCGGCCCAGATTCTGGGGGGGGACACCTCAGATAAGGGTAGGACTCACAGAAGGCAGAGGCTAGCAGCACCAGTAGAATGTAGGAAGTCTTTTTGTGTCCCTGAGACTTCAGAAAACAGGAGGCAAGCCAGCAAGCCCTTGGATATAGCTTGGAGGGAAAGAGAGTAAAGGAGCAACAGGCAGCAGGGCAACAAGCAGAAAAGCAGTCCTTCCAGAATGCAGTCTAATTGAGTCATTTAAGCAGCAGAGTAGTCCTTCTGGTAGAGGTTCAGTTAAGGACCCAGAAGATGATTTTAGCTGGCCAGAGTCCAAGTACTTATACCCAAAAGTGATTTGATGTAAGGGGTGACTTCAAAGAAACTCTCAGAAGTGTGCAATGATCCCTTTTAACCCAGTCCTATCTCCCAGGCTAACCCTGGGTGAGGGGGCGGGGGGATAAATCAGTGCTTTGTGTGAGGACAGGGCACAGCCTATTCAGTTGTAATTGCGAGCCACCACCCCCCCCCCATTCCTACCCAGGAAGGCTATTAGAATGCAAATGAATGCAGATGAGTGATCTGTCACATCCAGCCCTTGCTTTATTTGTTGCTGTCAAGAGGAATGGACAAAACTGTAGCTGTCACCCAGTCCTGATATGTATTGAAGACAGGCTCCAAAGTGCACAGGGTTATAAACACAGAGAAATGTCCACTTTCTAAAAGGGGCATTTCTAAAACAGTAATGTTAAATTCAAATTCACCAGTCCAGAGGATTTGTCATTACCATTCCAAACATATGAAACATGAAGTAGCTAATCCTTCCTGATCAGAAATTGCCTCTTAAAAGTGTATAAGGGAATTTCCAATGCTAACCTATGAGAAGAGTAGGCCTCACAGTAGTGAAAAACAAAATAGGCTGTTTGTCACTGCCAGGACATGCAAAACATAAAAGTGCATGTATTACCTTTTACGGACATAGCAACCTGCCCTTAGGGCTACCTGAGACCTACCTTAGGGGTGACATATATGTAATAAAAGGTGAGTTTAAGGCCTGGCAAGTAGTTTTAAAAGCAAAGTTGAAGTGGCAGTAAACTGCATATTAAGCATGGGCGAATTTTGTGAATCTGGCGTTCGCGAATTTTGTGGATTTGCGAACTCGCAATCCGCAAAATCCGCGAATTCTCTCAAATTTTGCGGATTTTTATTTTTTTTGTGTTCGCAAGGATTTCTGCCAGTTCGCGAGGGTTTTGTACCAGTTCGCAATTGCGAACTTACATGTCGGCTCGCAACGGTCGCGATTATGTTGTTTCTACGTATGGTTCCTCATCACAGGTTCCCAGCACCCTCTGTTTCACCACTGCCACCCTCTGTTTCACCCATGCCACCCTCTGGTACATCAATGCCACCCTCTGGTTCATCATCACTGTAGATTATGGGGGGGGAAAGCACGCACACCTGCCCTGCTTCAACTGACATGAATTAATTTGGGGTTGATTTATTAATGTGTCACTGTTTTAAAATTCCAGTCTGGCACCTGCTTTCTTATCTGTAATTTGCTTTCTGTTGCAGTGCAAATTTTTTTCCAGGACCTTTGTGGCCTACTTGTAGCTATTCTATGAGCCTGCTGTGAGGGTCAGAGCAGGGTCATACAATTGTTGCAACTAGCAACTGAACTCTGGAGGGGCCTCAGTCAGGAAGCACTACAGGGAATGGTTACTAATGATGAGTTTGAACTTTTGCACCTGCTGAATGCTTTCACTTTTGCAAAAGTAGTTTTTCTGCAGAACAGCATTACAGCAACTGTAATGCCCCAAACAAGCTTACTTGTGAAAGTTGATTTCTAATCCAAAAGTGATCCAAAGAAAGTCAAAAGGCCTCAAATCCAAAAAAGTGCAGGCAAATGTCAACTTGAGGAGTTATTCTGAAAAAAATCATAATTTTCAGAAGGTCTATGCTGCTTGCTAGTGGATTTCTTGTGCAGAATTGCAAATTTTGTAATTTCGCGAGTGCGAGATTGTTGCTGCCCGCCGCACCTACATGTTCGCAATTGCGAACTTACGCCGCACGCCGCAAAATTGTATCACCAAGAAAAAAAAATCTGCTGCGTGCGAATTTGCGGATTTTCGGTAAATTCGCGAGCTTTCGCGGATAGAGAATTTACCGAAAATCCGCAAAATCCGCGAGCGGAACGGATTTTCCGCCCATGCTTACTGCATATATACATGGTGGTGCACGGGAGCTGATGAACAGCACTGTGTTAATAATGGCTATATTTCACGCATAAGTAATGAGACTCTCTGCTTGTATTATCCCCTACATTAAAAAAAGAGTGTGTTACGTAGGGATTCCCTCCTGGTGGGAATAACTGGTTCCTAGGGATACCGTATCCTGGTATTGAGGACGAAAAACACTATTGGGATCAGGAAGGTTCTGAAGAAGGCAGGCGTGACCCTACACTGTGGGTACCACGAAAACGGCAGAAACATGTTGACCATTTGGCAGTAAGGAGGGGTAGGAATTCTTAATTCTTTCCTGTCACCACCATCCTTCACGTTTTTAGCTCTCGCCGGAGGGTCCAGGAATACATTTTTGAGTAGTGATACCTCCGAGCTAGTTTTAACCTTCACTGCACTTTTTCTTTCGGTGATCTCATTATAATTTGGCAAGAAATATTTGCATATTTTATGTGTCTTGTATTGTCTTCCCTTCCCTTTTGTTCCACCCCAGGCTTTGGTCTGTGCAGGGGTGTACTGAAGCAAGCCCAATGATGAAGCATGTCACAACCTTGTGAGTGAGGGCAGTAGTTTCACACTTAGCACATGCCACCACCAAGATCATTACTCTCTAATCCTCTTTGTGTGTATCAGTCTATGGTCAGGGGGCCGGATTAGAGAAGTCAGTCTCTCTCCCCTTCTTTATATGTGAGAAACCAACAGAAAGAAGGCCAGAAAAAGAAGAGGAGAAGGAAAAGAGTTTAGGTGACCCTTCAAAGAGGGCCATTTTCCAACAACTATTCTTTATTTATTCTAGCTGATTTTATTCCTAAAACTTAAAGTAACTCAAATCTCTTGTTCAATATACCGTTAGGTCTGCTAGACCCTTCTGGTTGTGAGGATATATAGGACTTGTAGGTTCACCAAGAACCCGAGGTACCCAGAGCCAATAACTAAGCTGCGTCTTGCAATGTTTTTTTTATTGTGTACCGGGTACATAGAAATTCATTTGGTAAAATATAAAGAGGGAAAAATAGGTATAAGGAAACCTATATATTTCCGAAATGGGAACAAAATATAGAGTTTAGATGCAGTGGTTATTTGCACATTTCCAAAATTGTGGGTACCCATACTAGCATGTGAAATTTTACACATTATCTTTACATTTGGAAGGCAGAAATGCAAAAAAAAGTCAATTGGTAAGAACACTTTTTCTACTATTCTATGTTCCCCTAAGTCTCCCAATAAAAATGGTACCTCACTTGTGTTGGTAGGGATAGTGCCCGCAACAGGAAACAACCCAAAACGAAACATGTGCACATCACGTTTTCTAGTTCAAACTGGCCCCTTTTTTTGCAATGTGCCTGGCTGTGGATTTTAGACATTAGCTATTTTGGCATCAAGGGAAACCTAGCAACCCTGTATATTTTTTAAAGCTAGACACCCTGGGTAATCCAGGATGGGTGACTTGTGTGGCTCTCACCAGGTTCTGTTATCCAGAATCCTTTGCAAACCTCTGCTATGCTCCAAAATCCACAGCTAGGCTCATTGCAATAAAAAGGTCAGTGCCTAGTGGGCAGATCAGTGTATTTTGTCCCAATATGCCCTCGGGGGGGAGAAAGTCTGTGGCCAACTTTTTTGGGGGTGAGGGCATTGGCATGAGCATTCTGGGCAGCCTCCAGCCCTAAAATAAGAAACAAAAAGAGTCCCTGGTGCCTAGTGGGCTTTGTGCCCCCCAGGGGCAGATCTGGGACTAATTCTCCCAATTGCCCCGGGGGGGGCAGAAAGACTGTGCCCATTTTAATGGGGAGGTGGAGGCATTGGCATGCCCATTCTGGTCAGTCCCCACCCCTACCCTAAGAAAAGAAAATAGTGATTGAGGCCTAGTAGGCCTTCTGCCCCATGGGGCAAGGGCAGATCTGAGGCTATTGCCTCACCTACCCCCTAGGGAAGGCAGAAAGATTTTGGTATAATATCAAAGAGGAGGAGTGAAGGGCTATTACTACTTCAGGAGAAGTAAAAGGTCCAGCTACAGCGTGCCCTTAAAGGATACGTATATGCAAAGATTGCTGTGCTGTTCCTGATGGAAATGGTAGAAAGACGATACAGTCAGGGATGCGGAAGAAATGGTCGGGTAACTAGTGGTTAGCCCTGGGGATGCATTTTGTTGGATTTAATGCCCTCACACACCCTTTCAGGTGTCATGCTTCATCATTTGGGCCTGCTCCTCATTGGGTCGGCGGTGCAATACCCAACGGGCAACACCTCGTAGAGGGGCTCTTTGGCGGAGATCTTTTTCCAACTGCCGTATGGATGAAGTGCAGGTATGGGGCCAGAATGGAATAGTAGACGTAATGGGTAAAGGTGAATTAAAATAAAGCTAGGGGTACCGGAAATGATTTATTCAGGTGGTCCGCTGCTTTAGTTAAAAACAATATTCTAGAGGAGGCTTCTGGAGTATTATGCTTCCGGAGCTCTTCAAGAAATTATTATCTGGTCAACATGTTTCTCGCTGGCGTCAATTAGACAAGCGATTCTTCAGGACCTATTTAATAATTAGCTGGTATCTAAAGGTGAGGACTGTCTACTCTAAATCCCTAGTATGTAGTGTGTGTACACCAAAGCGGGTACAGGACAATACTGAGGTTGAAGGGAAAATTACTATATTACCCTTCTTCTATTGTGTTAAGCTGTCATAACCTGTAGAAGAAAGAGGAAAAGCATATCATAATTGGTTAATTCCACATACGCATCGGTGACTGTATTACCTTGAGTGGGTTACATGCCAGTGTCTTATTTCACTAGCGTGTCTAACCACCTAACACAAGTGTGCATGCACTCTCAAAGGTGGAGACTCAGTGAGAGGGGTGTGTGAGGGAAGAAAATTAAAATTAAAACAAAATGCACAAAGAAAGTGTTAAAAAATACCAACTTGGTATCGTGTTGCAGCAAGTTATCAAAACTCACCTAAAATTTAGACTGGTTAGACAACAACAGTATCCAGTGGGTAAAGCTTCAGGTTAGATCTTCCACCCCAAGGCTATGTATAGGGAGGAATCTTAGTGCCTTTTTACAAGTATGCAGTGGTTGATTAGATTTCATAGTATACTTCTCCAGCACATGTACCAAAATTCTGTGTGACTTATAAACATATTGGTATATAGTGTCTATATTGGTGTGTTATGAGATATTATAACTGGTGAGTATACATAAAGACCCTGATTATTTGTATAATGACACGCTGTGTATAGGAAAAATAGTGTGTTAAAAGTAAATTAGACGGTATGGCTGAGCCCTGGAGTGTGACTGCAGTTTACAAAGTGTCACTCACTTAGAAAAAACGCTTATACCACCTTCTAACTATAATTTCTAATTGTTTGGGTGGAGAACAGACACTGAATTAGTTCACCATTGCCCAAAGGTGGGCCAGAGAAAACGGGTTTAGGTGTCAGTCAAGCATCGTGGGAGGAACCGGTGTACCAACGAGAAACCTGGGGATTGCTGGTTCCCGGCAGTTTAAGTTAAAGGACTTCCCTGGGAGAAGCGGAACCGGAAAACCGGTACATGTAAGGTGAGGCTTAATCCATTCATCAACTTATTCCCTTATGAACTCCAAGAAAGGTTAATCAAACGTTCATTATTAAGTGTAGCTGGACTCTTGTAGGAGGCTTCGCAGTGGCGAGGTCTGTCAAGACGAATCTGTCTGATTTATAAACCCGCGCGCTCCAACTAACATTTTGCGCTGGTAGGGGCAGACTTTAAACAAAGCTGGATTTCCAGGACGGATCTGTCATTTAACCAGGCTTTAAAAACAATGATATTGCGCTGCTGGGGGCTTCGCAATGGCCAAGTCTGACAAGACGGGTCTGTCTGATTTATAAACCCGCGCACTCGAACCAATATTATGCGCTGGTAGGGACAGACTTTAAACAAAGCTGGTTTTCCAGGACGGATCTGTCATTTAACCACGCTTTAAAAACAATAAAATTGCGCTGCTGGGGGTGGGGCCGTGTCCTAACAGGACGGGGATCCATATATTATTTAGAGAAACGCGCATTATCTCAAATTCTTTTGCTACTTAAGACGACAAGCCAGGAGTTTCTGGGACTTACTTGGGAGTTCCTGAGCTGCACTTGTACTGCCTACCTCTCGCCGCTGGATCCGGGTGGTGGAGGTAGGCGGGGATAGGATCGGTATTTATGGGAAGGGCGAGCCTCCCTGTGATGGACTGAAAACCGTGGGGGCCATCTTGTAGTGTACCATACCGGGATTCATTTGGCAGGCTCTCTATAATACCCGGTCAGGTAGGGTGCCTTTGATATAGGTGAACTAATCAAAATGACTCTTGTAGTCCCTTTTAAATAGTCAGTTGTCAGGGTCAAAAGCTTACGAGTTCTAGTTGCGCAATTGCGTCAACGGTGGCCATCTTAAAGGGGTCAATCGAGACTAAGCAAAGTGCGTGAAAGTACATAAATGTTTAGGTCTGGCCAGTATGTTAGCGGTGGCCTAGTAACAATAATTAACCAGTAACAGTCGTCTTTGTGGACTGTTGGGTATGTCATTAGTGTGGCAAAAGCAAGAAAAGCCTCTGGTGTATATAGTTACATAATGGGAGGCTGAGTGAATCGTGACTGGGGTGGGGGGTGTTGAATTTTATCAGTATACAGAAACAATTATTTGTTGCCAATGTACGCTCAAAGGCTAATCCTGGGGATTTCTTCATTAAGGCCACAGCTATCAGAGGACAATCTGTGGATCCATCGTTGATCTTTGTAGAACAAGCTCTGTTTTGAAATCTTATGATTAGCTTCAAGGATAAGCCATTGTAAAGAGTCAGGGGTGTGATTCATGTCTAAGAAATGTCTGCACATTTTTGTATTGTTTTTCTTGCACCTGAAGTTACTCCGGTGCTCTGAGATTCTTGTTTTTATGTTCCTGGTGGTCATCCCTATGTAATAGAGATTACAAGGGCATATGATCAGGTAAATGCAGTCTGTGCTGTTGCAGTTGGTATGCCCTCTCATTTCCCACTTAAAAGAGTCTGTCAGGACTATATTTTTGTATTTTTTAGTGAAGGGGCATGCTGCACACCCCCCACAAGGATAGTGGCCTTTTACTGGTGGCAGATTCCACAATGTGGTTTGGCGGTTTGTTGTGGTGACCTCCCTGGGTCTAGTATGTATCAAGATATTTTTGATATTCTTAGACCTCTTGAAAGCAAATCTAGGTAGATCTAATGTCAGAGATCCTGTGTTGAGTATACACCATATAAGAAAGATTTTGGTCCCAAATTATGTCAGGTGGGGTAATGGCCAAGCCCCTAGTGGATAACTCCTACCCCTTTTTTTAAATAAAAAACACAATCCCTAATGTCTTGTGGGCTTTCTGCAGATTAAGGGCTATTGCTCCAATCTGCCTCCCAGTGGGGGCAGAAAGTCTGCGGCTCTTTTGGAGGTGTGGGTGGAGGTGTGGGTGGAGGCATTGGCATGACCATTCTGGGATGTCCCCACCCCTACATATAAATGTAAATAAAAGCATACTCCCTGGTGCCTAGTGGGCTTTCTGCACCCCAAGATGGCAGATTAGGGTCTATTACCCCCATCTGACTCTTGGGGCACAAAAAGACTGACATTTTTAGAGCAGGGATGGGGGCATTGGCATGCCCACTCTGGGCAGCCCCCAACCTTGATCTATGAAAGAAATAATTTTACTAGTGGGCTTTCTGTCCCCCTAGCAGAGCAGATTGCCCCATCTGCCCCCCAGGGAGGGCAGATAGACTGAATATTTACAGAAAAGTTGGGGGGAGCAAAAGCCCTTGCCCAAAGGGCTGCTCCCTCCTCCCTGGTGTTTAGTGGATGGAGCCCTGCTTGGGATCGCCCTCCTGCGGAATCTCCCCTCTCCATCGATACCTATCCTGTGCTGCCTACATGATCAGGGGGCTGAGATAGCCCAACAAGCACATAGGCAGCAACCAGCACATTTCAGTATCGGTTTCAGTGACATGACAATAGCGCGCCATGTGCGCTGATCGTCATTTCACTGAAAAAATCAGAACAGCCTCAGGAGCTGGGGAAGCTCTTACCCAGCTCCCAAGGCTGTTTTGGTACAAAGGAAATCCCTCTGGTGCCCACACCAGGGGGATTTCTTCTGCCATGTGGTCAGATATGCAGGAGCCATCGACGCACATGAGTACTGTAGTGTTGAATGGCTCCTGTGCGTTCGCCGCACTGAACTCGTTAATATATCAAAACAATTCGATACAAACATGTTTATCATTAAAACATAACTTAACAAAAAAATATTTACTATTTCAGGTGCCAATCATATTCAAGAACACAATAAGCTCCTCTGTTTCTGACCTGGGGACTACAAGCCCTGTGTTCCCTCACGCAGGCCACATGCACCAGCTGCAAGGATTAGAAGACGGGACCTATCAGTACTACAAAGTGACAACGTGGATCCCACTTTATGTGGCACTCCTGTGTTTCTGGCCTGATTCTGCAAGCCCTGGTATTCCTCACGCAGATAGTGCATACCAGCTGCCGGGAGGGAAGGAGGCAGGACCTCTCATTCCTACAAAGCACCAGTGCGAATTCTGCTGCACAGAATTCACGTGGGCTGCGCCACGGCAAATCCTTGACTAAGGGATGGCCCGTCTTCACCTGAACGAGGCTGAGCTGGGCTCTGCCTTTGGCCCTTAAACAGTCTATGGTAAATGCCAGTTGTTTAACCTGTATTTCTGCTTTGCTGACGAAGTCATCAATGATATTGGAAGGTCTTATTTTTAACCTATTGTGCTGGGGAGATTCTACTTTCACTTAAGAGGAAGGCTGTACTTCCATACCCTGGCTTTTGTGTTTGATCAACCTTTTTAAGCTCCCCAAGGACCTAACTATAAGAGCATAGCGCATGTGACACAGAGCAAAGCTATTGAAGGCCCCTGTGGGGGTGGAGGATAAAGCAAAAAACACATGCAAGACATGCTAACAATTGTACTTTAAATGAAATAGACATTGTAATTGTCGAATTTTAATCCTTGCTCCAATCTTATTGAGACAAGAACATTCACGTTTGTCACATAGCCCCCTTAAAGCATGGCTAAAGAAATTTAAAAACTTAGTAATGGAATGAAAGAAGCTCAAAATCAATAAGTAGTATAGTTCCTAAGGCTCAGATGCTTAATGAGGATGAAATCAGTAAGGACAACGAAGGACCTCCAACTCACTTAATACCTATTGCTGTTTGCCAACATAAATTTCACCCGCTCATGGATGTTGACAGGATCAAACAAGCCACCACATTTGATAAGCTATAGCAAATGCTAGGTGTCAAGGACCCAGGCCAATGGAAACTTTAATGAGCAAGATTGAGTGTGATCATGAAGGGATCATAGAACTGAAAGTATTAATTAAAGTTCTAATAAATAACATGCCTGTATTATAAAATAAGCAACGCATTGTGAAAAATAGAGAATCATTAAAATATAATGGCAATTCAATGGCCACCTTAGTAGGCCGATTAACCCCTAGTCCACCAACCCAGCCCACAACTCCCCAAAGTTTAAACAGGGAATGTTTAGTAATTCAGGTTATAAATAGAGAGATGATTTATCATCACCCCAAAGATGAACAAAACCACCTTTAGCAAGAAATAGACATTTAGCACTAGACACACAAACAAGAGAGCCATCAATAACCAATGGACTTATTGATCACAGTTCTTCTCTGGAGTCTAGTAAGAACACAATGTTGCATAGTGATGAGATGAGATCAAGGGAATACTATCTTTCTGATAAAAATTCCCAACCAAAAAAAGATAGTGCCTCATTAATAGAAAATGTTACTCTGATACATATGGGAAATGTATTCCTAAGAGTGTTCCAAAGGGTCACTTAAGACCAAACACCCCAACTTACCGATTTCGTCCCTTGGAAATCCTGGTGACTTCCTGACAGTTACATTGCCATTTGCCATTGTGGTGCGAATGGAGCTGGAAGGAGAAATTCAATTAATGCATATATCATCAACTGTCAGATTCTTAATGTTCGGTCAATGATGAAAGGTTGATACAGTTTTCAAAATCTTTATTTATCATAAAGGGATTAGTATGGTTTGTCATATTTATCCAGATTAGCAAAGTTTACAAAAATGCAGAATAAAAGATTTATTAATGACAGCATAAATCCATACAAAGTATTACGTAAAAGAAAATTGTCACTTTACAAGCTAAGAGCCTACTCTACTCTGAGTAAAAACCCATGAAGAGTTTCCTTCTCAGAAAAGAGCAAGATAGAACTCCCCATGAAAAGTCGTTCTGGAAACTCAGCTCTAACAGTCAGAGTAGCAACCGTCAATATATCAGTGAAGAAGGAATGATCGTTGCAGTAGCATTGATCATAAAAATGTTTGGATATGGTAAAGAGTAAAGTCACATTTAGCAATATCTGTCGGTAACAAAGAATAGGAAATGACTCTCTACAGATTCGAAGGGGTCTGGAGTCTGCAGATCTGCTCCAGTTCTCCGTAGTTTAGTTCAGTAGTTCTATTCAGCCATTCTCTCCTTATCTCTCTAGGAAACAACAATGTATTGAAACTTATAAATCATTAGTTATGTTATTTTATGTTATTTTATTTTTATATCGCGCACAGATGCCGCAGCCAAGAGGCGTCCCGGCGCTTTTTTGGAGATGAAACACACAACACAACAGAGAGGACCAAGTAACACTGAAGCTAAGCAGAGGAGAATAAATGAATTTTTAGTAGTTTCCTAAACTGAAACAGATCTGGGATGGAACGAAGTGATGCAGGCAAAGAATTCCATAGTATAGCCGCCATCACTGAAAAGGAACGTCCACCCATTCTGGACTTTTTAAAGCGAGGAATAATGGCTAAGTTAGACCCTGCAGACCGAAGGGCTCTTGAGGGGACATAGTGGAGAATAGTCTGGGTGAGGATAGGAGAGAAGGCCAAATTGAGAATTTTAAAAGTAAGGCACAAAGCCTTAAACTTAATTCTTTGGCCTACTGGAAGCCAGTGGAGGTCGTGGATAGTGCGGCGAGCAGAGACAAATTTAGGAAGGCCGACCAGCATCCTGGCCGCCGCGTTTTGTACCCGCTGAAGGCGGGCTAGCTCAGCTTGATTCACACCCAGAAACAGGGAGCTGGCATAGTCCAATCTGGTCAACACCAGAGCTTGGACTATGATCTGCCTGGTGTCAACGTCAAAGAATTTAAAAATAGGCCGCAGACACTGTAAAGCGCCAAAACAGGTTCCAGCGACACGCTTGATGTGAGGAATAAAAGACAGTTTATCGTCAAGCCATACGCCCAGATTTCTGACTTCGGCCACAGGAGTGGGAGCAGGACCCAGTTCTAATGACCTCCGTCTTGGTGGCGTTAAGTTGTAAACGATTATTCACCATTTAGCCGGCCACAGCTTTGAGGGCTGCCTGAAAGGTGGAGGCATTCATGTCGGAATTACCATTAAGTGACACAGCCAACTGTGTGTCATCGGCGTATGACACCATTGTGAGACCAAAACTGGCAGCCACCTGCGCCAGCGGTGCAACATACAAATTAAAAAGGGTGGGGCTAAGAGCCGAACCCTGTGGGACTCCCTGCAGAATGAGGCGTGGGGCAGAGATATAGGAAGGTGTAGAAACTTTAAAGGTTCGATCCGTAAGAAATGATCGAAACCATTCAAGTGCTTGCTCTCCGACTCCTGCCTCCATGAGACGATGTAGGAGGATCTGGTGAGAGACCGTGTCGAAGGCGGCACTTAGATCCAATAGGATCAGTGCCGCCGTCTGACCTTGGTCTAATATTTTTCTGATGTGTTCCACCACAGCCAAGAGGGCAGTCTCGGTACTGTGGCCGGCTCGAAACCCATTCTGGGAGTTGTCCAGTATGTTTGCTTCTTGCAGGTGGGAGGATAAAATCCTATTGGCGTGAGCTTCGGCTATTTTAGCCATCCAAGGAAGGAGGGAAATAGGTCGGTAATGCTCTGATTTGGAAGGGTCAAGAGAAGGTTTTTTAAGGATTGGTATAATAGTAGCCTACTTCCAAGCATTAGGAACACTACCAGTTCTAAAAGATAGATCAATTAAGCTCTGCATCGCCGGGTAACAGCAATCGGCGAAATTGCGGAATTGCATGGGTCTCATGGGATCATACGGAGAACCAGATTTAACTTTAATCGTCAGAGTTATAAACTCCTCTTGGGTGGGACCTGGAATAGCTAGCAGGGATTTAGAAACCAGAGGGGCACTGTTAATTTTCCTGACAAAAGGCAGAGCAAACGACCTGTATATGGCCTCCACTTTTTCGACGAAGAACGAGGCCAAATCTTCGCAGTGTGTCATAGAAGCAATGAACGTGGAGGCAGTTCTTTTATTAGTGAGGTCTTTGCACACCCTAAAAATGATTTTGGTGGAGTTCGTACTATTTTTTATCTCCTGTGAATAGAAGGCAGCCCTGGCAGAACATATGGCCCTATGGTACGTCCTGGTGCAGGATCTGTAGGCTGCTTTAAGATTAGTATCATAATTTCTGCGCCAAGCACGTTCTGCTTTTTTACAAGATGATGTCAACAATTTAAGGGACAAAAAATGAAGCCAGTGTCTGGGTTCAGGGACCTGTCTTGTGTGTGGGCTATCTACCAGGAGTATGTAGGTGTAGCCGCCCAGAAAGAAGAGAAATTTTCTTTCTTGTCATCCCCTCACTCACCGGAGTTTCCTCACGGTGACATGCTTCATCATCGGGGTCATCCCAGTTCTCTACGAAAAGGGGCGTGCTGCGACTCTCGAGCTACGAAGGAGCACTATGAAGTGAAGGACTATGTGTAGTGAGAGTAAGTGGAGTGGATGTGTGTGTGTGTTAAAAATACCGTGCTAGTGGGCCTCAATGTTTTATTCTGCTCCTAGACCGGTATGTTAAAAGTGGGGTTTGTACTGTGGACCAACCAGTGATGTGAGTTGGTTCAGTACCTGGTCGACATGTTTCACGCTACCCCTAGCGTTTCTTCAGGACCATACAGGGACCAGCCCTGTATAATACCACTCCTAAAAAACCTAGATTTAGGATTCAAATATTAATTTAGTGAGAAAAAATATTTACAGTGATTGGCGCTGTTCCTACTTGGTACAGGCGTTGTTATGTTCATTGGTGAACATTTGTTGGTGCAATATGGCACATCATGGTCTCATGGGGGGCGGTATCGCCTCGTTGGAAACAATGTTCCTGATCAGCAATGCCGCATGGTTTTACCTAGCTGCTTCCCCTTGGACCGCAAAAGTTGTCATAACCACGGGAAACTTCCTCGGGAGGTTGGGAATGATGCTGCAGCAGAAGATGATGAAAGTGCTCTAGGTTCAAGTTTCTCCAAGCACGCTTGAGAATCTTAGGCAAGTTATTATTGGCTGGAGGGATATTGATAGTAATGTGCGTTTCGATCAGATAGTGATCAGTCCAGGCCATAGGCTTTGGCTGGAGCACTTCAATATTAAGGGAGATGTTCGTCAGAAAGGGATCCAACAGGTGTCCGCCGATATGAGTCGGGAGATCAACCAGTTGGACTAATTGAAATGCCTCGAGATCAGAGAGCAAGCTTTGGACCGAATTGGAAAGTGGGGCATCCATATGAAGGTTAAGATCACCAATGATCGTAAAATTATTGGTTTTCAAAACTAAAGAGGAGACCACTTCCGGAAGACTGATACGGAACGCTCCCTCGGGGCCAGGAGGCCTATAGATTAAGAGTTCCGCAAAGGTGAAATGGGGACTTATAGTGATGTTAAAGTGCGCACTCTCGCATCCAGCTATAGTGGTGGGAGTCCAGGCACACGAATAGCAAGTTTTTACCGTGACTGCGATGCCTCCGCCTCTAGCATTGCGATGGAGTGAATGCATCATATAGCCTACTGGGAGGGCTAAGTTGATCAGAGCCATAGAATTGTCGAATAGCCACGTTTCGGTAAAAAAGGAGATGTCCGGATTTTCATCAGTAATCAGCGAGAAAACTTCTTGCGAGTGGCAGGCCAATGACCTGACATTGAAGTGAAAAATCTTAAGAGGCGAACTGATACCTGAGCCCCGTGCAGGGCCTAAGATACGAGCCCTAGGGGATTTAGGTTGTAAACACGAGATAGGCTGTGGAGCCAGAAGAATGAAAGAGCAGGTAGGACACTGATAAGGACCGCTGAGAGGATCCAAAGTGCCATGGCGGCATCCACTTACCCCTCGTCGCAAAAGCGTAAATCACCAGAAGATATCATCCTGGGACGCCAAAGTGCCCTGCCCTAGCGCGGACGAGCGCAGACGGGCAGGACTCTGGCTGGACTCAGGCGCGATGATGGCGCTCCCGCTGCGCGTCACTGCTGCGCGACCGAGAGAGGGCTGAAATAGTCTCTGCAGGCCGAAATCTCGCGAGAATGCGCGAGAGTGCCCCAGCCCGATCCAAGATGGCGCTCCGATTTGTCCCCGGTGCCTCGAGATCCCGGACTCGCCAAAGGCGGTGGTGATGGTCCCAGGGGGGGTTTTAAGGTGCAAGAAATGAGGCCAGGGGGGGCGCTACAATTAAGAACAAGGTACAATGAAAAAATGATAAAAAAATTAAATACAAAACGGGAGTTTTAAAATTCTGTTAAGCAGGCAAAGAGCGCGACTAGCGCTAACGAGGTCGGTGAGAAGTGGTCACCTTCTCCAGGCTGACCTACCGTCACTCGCTGCCTGAAATAGGCTCTGCAGGCCGAAATCTCGCGAAAATGCGCGAGAGTGCCCCAGCCCGATCCAAGATGGCGCTCCGATTTGTCCCCGGTGCCCCGTGATCCCGGACCCGCCAAAGGCGGTGGTGATGGTCCCAGGGGGGGTTTTAAGGTGCAAGAAATGAGGCCAGGGGGGGCGCTACAATTAAGAACAAGGCACAATGAAAAAATGATAAAAAATGAAATACAAAACGGGAGTTTTAAAATTCTGTTAAGCAGGCAAAGAGCGCGACTAGCGCTAACGAGGTCGGTGAGAAGTGGTCACCTTCTCCAGGAGAAGTGGTCACCTTCTCCACCTTAGTAGCTCTCCTCCAATAGAAACCAATGGTCACCTTCGCCACCTTAGTAGCTCTCCTCCAATAGAAACCTCTCATCCGTTGGCGTCGTCAACCTCCGATGACTCTTCTCTTGATACCCAAGAAAAACATTCATGCCAATGTGAGGTAATACATTGTTGCATACTTTCGTAACATGGAGGAAAGCTCTTCTGAGAACCTTCTTACCCAAGCTAAAAGACGCGCTCTATGTTCATTGTGAATACAAAAGCGAGTCAAATATGCTGAGACAAAACTAGCTATAATGTACTGATGAGGCATACATAAAAAAATTCTAAATCACTGTTTATTCTAACAGTCACAGCAGAGTTCTTTGTTCACCATAAGAGAGCTAATGTGGTATGATGAAGTTAGGGAAACAGAAGCTTGAAGTCTGCACATTCCTAAGTAGGATGCTGGTGCTAGGCAAAATGTTCTAAATAAATGTCTATTAAGCTATGAACAAGAGTGGAAAGAAGTGACTTTTGGGCCTACTAAAGGGGAACATTTAAGAATTATAGCTTAGTACAAAAAATGTCTTGCCGTTATTTTATAAACATTTAGGTAAGCACATTTTCCCTATGTGTGATTAAATGCTGATTTTGCAATACTAATAATCCATTTTAAAAGAATTCATTCATGTTATGAAGCATGCAGATTTGTTGCACTTGTCATTTTCTATGTGTTTCAGCAGTAATTTGAACGCATTCAAAGGTGCAATTCTAATATGGCTTGTAAGTCAAATTTTTATTTTTCAAGTTATTTCCCACAATTCCCTCCGTTTTGATGGTATTAATCATCAACGAATTAGTTGTTTCATATGTAAATTCAAGTCTACAATGCACTTTCATCCTCAGATGTGTCTCGTCTTTTTCTTTTTATCCCCCTGTTATGTTTAAGTGACTTCATGTAGTCATTGTTAATTATTCCGCACAGTCCCATGTGTTTCTCATACATTGTCCTTAAAAGGGTTTTTTGTTTCTTGTACACAAAGTATGTACAGGTCTGAAACAGGACGTAAAGGAATATTAAGCAACGTCCTGTTATCACTATTTGCATTAGTATTGCCTTCAGTATACCCTTCCCAGCCATCGGAAACAAGTTTTCGATGGTGCTCAATCCTTTCCAAAACTTTTCTTGCCTACTTGGTGTTTCCAATTCGTGAAATTCAGGTTCTAGACCTGAAATGTTTCTCACAAAACTCACTATCTGCTTGCTCTCATTTGGTGTGAATACACAGCAATATGTTAATTTCAACAAATGACAGATTCCTCCCTTTTCAGCGAGTAATATGTCTAAAGTAAGACAGTCCTGTAAAACCATGAATCTAATATAGCGTTATAGCCCGCCGTAGAGGGCTATACCAGCTATTAAAGGCCCTCTCCAGCATTAAAGGCCCCGAGCCGAAGGCGAGGGCCTTTAACAAGGGAGAGGGACTTTAATAGCGGTATAGCCCATCTACGAAGGGCTATAAGGCTATTAGAACATTCTGTCACTAGAGGACAGAATGTTCTAACAAAAAAACAAAGCCTTTTGGGAGCGTGAGGGGATTGGAATCCCCTCAGGCTCCCTGAAGCCTTTGTACACAGCCAGAGCTGTGAACAAAGAAACATTGGAATGTTGGAGCTCCAGGCTTATACCAGCTATTATAAGCCCAGAGCACTCCATTGTTTTCAATGGAGCTCCCAACATTCCAATGTTCTAATAGCAATTAATTCAGTGTTAATTATGAGTAAAGCTCCAGAAGGGCTTGTAGACATTTTATCAACTATGGTAGCTAACTTTCTGATCTTTTCCTCATTCAGGATCATTCCTACTTGTGGTATCACTGCTACAAATATGTCTCCTACTAGACCTGCTCCTTTGCTTGTGCTCTGTTTCTGGCTGTGTGCTGGTGCTAACGATAGTGCTTCTAAACTGGTAACATGATACATCTTTGGAATTAGTATGCTTAAGAAACAGGTTCCTTCCCAATCAGCAGGAAATGAAAAACAAGCATTTTGTCCACAAATGTAATAGACTCCTGGTATTGTGCAGTCTTCTCCCTGTAATATTTGCCATGCTCCCCCGGTCAGTTCGAATGTGTGCTCACAGCTCTTAATCCCTACAAGTCTATCCTTTTTGGTGTTCATCTTTTATAAAAGCAAATATTTCCCTTGTGTCGGCTGTCTAGTCTGAGTTTAGGATAAACCATTTTCTTCTTCTGAATTACTTTCCTTTTTTCTTCCAAATATTCTCTAAAACGTCTCTCTTTCTGTCTGTAGCTTTTTTCATGTCCATGTCTCTTTCCTCTAAACCATGATGTAAGCCTTCCCTGAAGGGCTCATTAAGCATGTTAAATTGTTATTATAAACCTTCACGCTATCTACAGGTATGTCTGAAAAGAAATAATACCAAACGCTAGCCATCATTTTTGCTTGCAGGTGTAAATTCATGCTTTCTATTAGTGGCACTCTAGATAGTACTAAATGATAATTTGAATAAAAATATTTGAAATGTCCTTGCCTACAGACTAGTGAAAGCAAGATATTACAGGCGACTGCATAAGACAAAGATATGTGATTTTATGTGACTTCTTCAGAAACTGAAGTCGTTAACTGTGCACAAACATACCAATCCTTAATAATCGTTGCATTAGTGTAGTCTTATTCAAATCTAGAATAAACATTAGTTGAATAATCATCTTTCTTGTAGCTCACTAACATTGTAGTAAAAATACTATCCCTAAAATTCTGTGTTCATTTATATGTATTAGTGACATTGGGATGAGGGGTTTCTGAATCAGGAGTTAGGTAAAATCCTACAAGTACTATTGTGATCATTGTAAATTACTCCCATGATATATTTACACTTATTTCTAATGCAACGCATTGTTCTGAGTCAGTATTAGAATAGCTTGCTGTAGAGTATTAGCAGACGATCTTCTCTAAAAGTGGTTATGTTTTTTTTCTGTAGTTCGTCTTCTTCTTCCTAATGTAGTTCCCTAATAGACAATCCTTAACCTTGTTCTGTGTTCTTCTACAATGGTTATACCTGTTCTTCTGTAATGCTCTTCTGGGACCTAGGTTAGTCTTCTGTAAAACAAATAATAAACATCTAATAGGCACAGTTTATAGCTGTTCTTCTTTTTGTATATAGTTTGTTTTTGCTTTTTCAATTGAGTTTTCCCAAATTGGAATGTCTCAGCAGTTTTGGGTTCACATTGCACATATCTTCCAGAGTAACATTCAGTGTGGCACTCACATAGGAAAACCATTCAGGTGCAGAATATCTTCAGCAAGGTATTCAGATTCTTCTTGATCTCGTTCAACTCTGATGATTTGGATCAAGATCACCTTAGTCTTTTGTCTCACTCTCCTCATGCACTGTTTCTGGAATCTGTGCTATTGATGAGCTTCTCCTCAGTCTTTCATCTCTGTGTTTTCCTGGTCACTCTGCTGGGCAGGAAGCTCTTTTTGACCCAGGGCTGTTCCTTCCCCAAAACCCTGTTCTGCACCTTGATCAGTTTCACAGATGTTTTCTGTATGCAGTTCAGTCTCTGCTTCATCTTTATTTGAAAATTCAATATCAATTTGCATCACCTCAGGCCCTTAAACTTGTCTCAGCTTGTTTATCTTCACCCCTTTCCTATCCTTGTACCTCTATCTGTATTTCAACAGGTGCTGATGCTGTTTGTCTAAGTGGTCTTTGACTCGTTTTGCAACCACTAATGCTCTTCTCTCTGGTTCATAGACCAAATACGCTTCCTCCAGAATGCTCACTCTCCTGGTATGTCAGGCATGCATCCAGCTCAGAATTCCAGCACATTTAACAGCAGAGTTCGAAGTCAGTATGACTGGGTTTGGGCCATTCCATCTGCCTCAAGACAAGTTTTCTAAACATGCTTCCTGAACATGACTCAATCACCAGGATTGAGGTCATGGCACTGTCCTTGGTGAGGGTTTCAAGTACCAGCTGATGAGAGACAGAATGAACCACATCAGCTTGTGTCTTGCAGTAGTCCAAAATCATATCATATGTGATGTTCACAAGGGCATTTGCAGGTACAGCAGGCAGTCTCATCCCCCTCCACATCAGAATTTCATGCAGGGATAATCCTGTTTTCCTGCCTGGGGTATGTTGAATGCTCTTCAATACCAGTGGTGATGCATCTGACCATTTCAGTGAAGTTGAAGCACAAATCTTTGCCAATCTGAATTTTATAGTTCCGTTTATTTGCTCAACTATGCCTGACGTTTCTGGTCTGTAACTGCAGGGTAGCTTTTGTTCAATCTGAAATGCTACACATAGCATGTTCATCACTACATTGTTGAAGTGTGTTCCTCTATCTGACTCAATAAGGAGCAGCATCCTGAATCTTGGAATGAGTTTGCATAGGAACAGTTTAGCTACAGTAAGACTGTAATTTCTTCTTTTTGGGTAGGCTACCACTCATATCGAGAAAACACAGATGATCACTAGTATATATATCCCAACCTGTTGTACACAGGCTTATCGATAAAGTCCATCTGTAGTCTGTTAAAAGGGCCACTTGATCTCCCTATGTTTGTGGTTCTAAAGTGTGTTTTTCTCCCTAAGTTTAGCTGTTGACATGTGGCACACATTTTGCCATTCTAACATTTGAAATCTGGGGTTGTGCCAGGTTTGTTGAAAACGTCTCACAGAAGAATCTCCCCCTAAATGTGGGAACTAGTGATCACAACGGGTCATTGGAAACAACAAGCTATCAGGCAACACGGACCTTCCATCAACTGACTTCCAAATGTCATTTGCATTCTTTACACAACCTGACCTGGTCCGCCCATTTGGCTCCTGCACTTTTTTCAGTTCCTCCCAAGTATCAGTAATTTCCATCATCATTGCAAAAGCACTTTCTTCTGCAAATTCTTATGCGAAACCTCTATTAAGTGTGCATGCTAGCAGTTCACAATACCTGGCTACGGAGTAAGCGTATCTGTTGCCCATGGCTAAGTACCCGCTGCCTGTTTGATGGCCTGGACATATTACAACAGCAATTTCACTAGGCGTTTGCAGGGCTTCAAGCAAATTCTTGACATGTTGTCCATTTCAAATTGGCATTCCTGTGAAGGTAAGAAAACCCTTTGCAGCAATAACTGCCAAAAATCAAGAGCTGTGCCATAACCATTGGCTATCCATGAAGATGGCGACTCTCAATTGGGCAGTTAAACTGCAAGCTCTGGTAAGGGCAATATACTCAGCAACTTGTGCAAAGAAAACAGACTGAAGCATGAAGCTTTGATCTTCACAGATCTCTACTACCTTAATCTCCTAATTATACTCACAGCGAGTACTCTAATAGATTGAGATAATTTTTTTATTTTAACATCGAGAAATTCTAATAGTCTGAGATTCATTTCATGATCACTCGCAAATTAATCTTTAGATCTCTTGCTGAAAAATGGGCACCCTGAGATTAGCCAGTCACCTTATCCTATATTGGACGCCAGAAACGATACAGAAACGGCCAGGTTTAAGGCATCGTGAAGACAGACCGCGGACTAGCACGATCATCACTATAGTAGGGTAATCTGAGACCTATGACACTACAGTGCCCATCCTGAGACGGGCGCCGACCCTCAGACCTCAACCCTCCCCAACTCACGAGAAACCCCAGAGGCCTGACTGGTCACTGGCCGACAATCTGTGACCCACCAAGTTATCCACCCTGAAATTAACACGCCCCTCCCCCACTGCCCCCCCACTACGTGAGGCACTCCCTCAGCCCCTCCTTCCCCCACCTGATCAGTCAGACCTCTCTCTCCAGCACAGCACCCCATCTTATCAAGCAGAGGAATAAACCCGACTCCCTCACTACACATAAAAATGCCACCGGACACTCAACCGGTTACCGCCCACTCACTCCAAACGTCCTGATACCTCATGGTCCGAACTCCCTTGCAATCGCTTCCCCTCTAAACTCTTGAGTAAAGCGAACAAAACTCTTCAAATATAGACTGCTCAGACAACATCCTGAGACACTATTCGCAGACACCTATCACTGCTTCTCCAGAGGTCAAATAGAAATGGACCTCATCTTCCACACGGATAGACCCAACTTTTGGCCCATTACTCTTAACACCCATCTCAACATCTCCAAAACCACCACTACCCTCCACAGCTGCAAACTGATGACCTCTCTCCTAAGCCACCAGTCGAAGAGCGGCAATATCTCCATAACCATCTTCACAAACGGTACAGTCCTAATACAGGCTAAGAGCGCTCACCTTGAGGTCTTCGACTACCTCTTCCTCTCACTAAAAAAGGCCCCCATGATCACCTCTCGATTTGGATCAACCCCATCCCTCCCCCTAAGAGTCCTCCACAACAGGGGAGGCAGCGGACCCCTCTCCCAGCTGCCTCACCACCATCCGGAGGCTGTCATCCTCATCCTAACTCTATTCCTCCCTATACCGCCCACTACCCCTATATCAGACAGCTCGCTCACCTGTTCCCCACCTTCCTTCTCCTCCCAACATCCAGGACTGAGCATTGCCCTCCAGCTCAGCCCACTCACAGCCCTCCCCCGTCCCATCGCCACACGAGATCTGCCACCTGCCATGAGGCAGCACCCCTGATATCCTTGAGCCCTACCATAAACACTCCAGGCAGACCCTCCCCTAATATTCATCTGGACCAGGGCTCACATTACTCCTTCAACTACCATCACGTTAGGGACCCATCCCCCTCCCCTCCCCCAAAGGACAAGGCTGCCCCTGTCACCCTCTCACCCCCCCTGGGCCCTTCCCCCGCATCCAAGGGCAATGATGTCACAGACACCCTCCCTCCCTCCTTAGACAACATGACGCAACAAATCTCCCTACTAGAAACCCAGTTGGAAATCCTGATTCGGGGCTTGAATGAAATTCTATCCAACCTTTCCTTGATCCGAAATACCACCCAGTCTCCCAGAGAGCAATCTAATCTCACCCAATCCAGTCTAGACAAGGCACCACCCTCCACAGAGCCCCAATTCCCCCCCATACCCTGACCCGGGTTATCCAATAAGGGGAAGGATTGTGGCTATGAAAGACCAGAAGAGCTATTACCTCTCTTTGCCCTCAGGAAGTGACACACCTAGCCATATCCTACAACCCCGACTAATTCCTCCCCTAAATCTGCGATCCAAGTAATTACAGGTTTTAGATTAGAACACCCCCCTCTGAGATTCCCCAGACCGCCTGCCCACCTAGCCTTCCTTCCTAGAGTACAATCCACCGAGAGCAGGTGCAAAGAAGAACCCCCATCAACTGCTTGCTCCTAAACTGCAGATCTGCCTCTAAACATGCAACCGATTTAGCGGAAGCCATCCTCTCACATGACATAGACATAGCATTCATAGCAGAGACCTGGCTCAATAATCTCGCCTACCTCAGCATGGACATGCTGGTCCCTCCTGGATTCACTATGATTAACAAAGACAGGCAAGGGAAAAGAGGTGGGGGCATTGCAGTCATCCACAAGAACAACATCTCCATCACGGAAACTCCCTCTTGCTTGTACACCTCCTTTGAATGTCTTTCATTCAGTATCAAAACAAGTGATACCAGGCCGACACTCTGCCATCTACTATACAACTCCCCAGGTAACTCCACAGAATTTGGGGTTCACCTCTCCAACCTGATGGCTCATTGCGCACTCGGCTCCTCTAACAACATAATTCTGGGCGATTTCAATCTAAGATGGAATGAAACAACGAACCCGCTCATTCAAACCCTAAACAACCTACTGATAGAGAACAGCATGACCCAACACTGCTCAGAAGAAACACATCATAGAGGAGCAACCCTTGACGCAATTATAGCCGAAAGCAATGCAATTTCCATCAACCACATCCTGCCCGTTGATTGATCTGATCACCACATAGTTCTCTTTCAAATCAACCACCCGATCATGACCAATCTAATTCTCAAACTTGACCCACCCAAATGGGTCAGGAACACAGCCCAGATCCTGCAAGTTGACCTAGAAGAAAGAATTAGCTCGCTGCTCCCTTGCTCCACTGACCACCTCTCCACTACTGAACTCACCTCTCTTTACAACTCCAACATGATGCTCACCCTGGATCAAATTGTACCCCTGAAGCTAAAGGAATCCAGGAACATCCCTTCTAGATCATGGTTTACCACTGGCATCAATAAAGAAAGAAGAAAACTAAGAGCTGCAGAAAGAATCTGGAGAAATAACCCCTCCGCCCTCCACAGAGATAAACTCCAAACAACCCGCAGGACATACAAAAATCACATTAAGATCAAAAAGTCGCAAAAAACGGACCAAAAAAGCTTTTCAATATCATAAGGAATCAAACTTCCAAACCCATACCTACCTCAACACAGGCATCCAAAGCACGATGCCACAACTTCGCAATCTTTTTCAATGACAAAATCGCCAAGATTGACCTCTCACTTGGTGCAACTCCCATCGCCTCCAACAAGATCAAAGCGTCCGAAAATCCTGTTAGAACCCCCCAGAACTCTCCAAAACAGTGGTCCCACTTCTCTCCAATCCATGAAGCAGAGATAGTCAAACTAATCTCCAACGCCAAGCTCTCATCTCACACCCTGGATCAGCTACCCCCTCAACTGGCCAAAGACTTGAAGCTCGTCCTTGCCCCACCATGGTGCAAGATCATCAACAGTTCACTGAGCTCCGGATCCGTACCTGACTGCCTCAAAGTAGGACAACTAAGTACACAGATTGCCAGCCACACACTTACTTAAATCCTCTATTTTTGAGGGAACAAACCATAAGAGACTTCCTGGTTCGTACGGGTATATCACTCAAACCCTGTTATTATTTATTTATTTTTTGTCTTTTTTAAAGTATTGATGTATGAAAGGGACACCTTATCGTTTTGTACACCTTATATACAATTATTTACAATTCGCTATTATTTACAACACAAACACATACACATAACTAGTTGTATTATACATAGTGAATTGCTCTGATATATATGCACTCAAATATTCATACTACGAAGAAAAAATCATCCGTAATTCCATAAAGACCAGAGTCAAAAGTATAAACTTGACGACAATCATAAATCAATGAACTACAGTTGAATGTAGGCAGTTCAAAAAAGGAAAAATAGACTTCAAATTAATTCATTCAGTCCATTCAACCAATAAATGGCTAATCTTTTTACGCCAACTCGTTTCGAATCCGGTATGTCAACTCTACGGATTCTCATCAGGGCTCTGTCTTAATACGGGATATCTGTTGAACCAGCAGCCGCCGGTCAAGGGTAGGGTATTACTTCTGACTGAGTTTCTTTTCTTTTCGGGATCTTACTGGATCATGCTCGTGATCCTACGTTTCCACCAAATGGGAGTTAATTTTCAGTCTTGTATTACAGCCTGCTCTGAGGGATTCCTCGCTTGGGCTGTTCGTGTTCTAATCGTTTGCAGCGGTAAACGCTTTCTAACCATGTGGGCACCGCTTTCCTCAGTCCTTATTATTTGCGCTCGCTTTCCTTGAACAAGCTGTGACTCGGCATCTAGCTCTCATTCACTTAGTTTGGCAGCGTAGGACAAGTCACGCCATTGCTAAAAAAAACAGGTCTAGACACTGACGATCTAAATAACTTCCGACCTGTATCGAACCTTCCTTTTCTATCCAAAATCATGGAAAGTTGTGTTTTACCACAGTTGACCCAACACTTGGATAACATCAATCTACTAGATCCCCATCAATCGGGCTTCAGAAAGGGATGCAGCACAGAATCAGCAATCCTCAACGTCAAAGACGACCTACTCAAGTCACTCGACTCAGATCAATGCTGCCTGCTCATCCTCCTAGATTTATCAGCAGCATTCGATACAGTTGAACACAAATTACTCATAGAGATTCTACAAGAAAGGGCTGGTCTCCCAGGGTCGGTCCTCGACTGGTTCTCCTCCTTTCTCCACAATCGTTCACAAAGAATAAAAATCAAAAACTATACCCAGTCATCAGAGGTGTTCCTCAAGGATCAGTACTCTCCCCCCAGCTCTTCAACATCTACATGGAACCCCTTACATCTCTACTCAGGAAATACAACATCCCCTTTCATTTATATGCAGACGACACACAACTCTATCTGGAAACCACCTTAATTGACGACATCCAGAGACTTAACAACACGCTTAAGGAGGATCAACACTGGCTCACAAGCAATCACCTGAAACTCAACCAAGAAAAAACAGAAATACTCCTCATCTCCAACCAAGACGAAAACCCACAAATTGAAGAATGGCTCAAAGCAATTGACGCCCTCAATGGCAACCTCACTTTAGCGGAATCAGTAAAATCTCTAGGAATCATCCTGGACCCAAAACTTGACATGAAGAAACACATCACAAGATCTGTCAAAAGTGTCTTTCTCAACCTAAAACTACTCTACAAAATTAAACCCTTCCTCCCTGCCAGGAACCTTCAACAAGCCACCCAAGCACTGGCCTTCTCCAGAATAGACTACGGTATCGCTACCCTGACTGGAACAGCAAAATCCCACCTCGCCCCCCTGAAGACAACCCTCAATGCAGCTTCCAGAATGGTCACTCGAATTAAGAAATTCAAACACATTTCGCCAGCTCTCAGAGAACTCAGATGGCTCCCAGTCGAGTTGTGAGCCAGCTTCAGAACAGCCTGCCTCACTCACAAAGCGCTGCACACAGGCAAACCGGAATACCTGGCCGACAAACTCAAAAGGGCAGGCCAGGCAAGAAATCTCAGGAGCTCCAACTCTCTACTACTCATCCCTCCAAGAACTCGCAAGCATAAAACCTCATCCAAATCTTTTGCCGGTAACGCTCCAAAAATCTGGAACTCCACCCCCCCACATCAGAACAACCCACTCATTTCCAAAATTTAAGAGCCTACTTAAAACCCTCCTCCTCGACCAATCTTGAGTGTTCCGATAGAACCCAGGATGCTCCTCAGCGGACACTCCAACCTACCTCAAACCTCGTGACAGACGACACTGATTCGAATCATCAGACTTATCATGCTTCCTCTTCTCCTATGCCCCTTCACCCACTTGCTTGTTCCCTTCCCTGCTTGAACCATCATGTTTTACCACTCACCTGTATCATATGTTTGCTCATTACTGTATATGCTGTGAAGCGCTCTGATACCCCCGGGTCCAGGTAGCTTTATAGAAAACTTCTAAAAAAGAAATAAATACATCATTTATGGAGCACATGGCATATGCTGCTCTTAGTGTGCCTTCATTTCCTATTATTGTTGAGTTTTAACGGGGTAATCCACGTAAAACTATCAGCCCTGGGTCAGTATTACAGTATAATAGAAGGGCGGTTGTGATAGCAACTTGTTACAAATAAATAATGAAAAGGCATTCACCACTCTTACTTTTTGTGATGCTTGAGTCAGATTTAATTCCGAATTTGAAAGGCATCGAATGCAATATAAAGTCAAAGCATGTCTTAATGACAACACAGTTGCTCCACTGAATAACAGTGCAATAAATATTTACAGTGCTCTTGGTGTGAGGGGAGAAAAAGAAAGAGTAGGGTAGATGGTGGTTAGTCTGTGAGTGAAGGACAGGGCAAAGGTATAGTGACATATATACATCAATTATGCATAGAGTACAACCTTTCCAGCCAAAAATTGGTCAATTTTTCCTGGATGTAAACATAGCTCAAATATACATGTTTATTCGTAACGGTCTATCATTTGAGCTTGTAGTGGGGTTGTATGTTGTCAACGTTCCCACCCCTAAGGTTGAGGGTAAATTCTGTCCTCATGTTGGGGTCTTCATCAGGACAAAGCTGGGAAGAGCACCTGTGAATAATCAGAAAAACGTATAAGAAGAGAGGTGGTAGTTACAGAAGGGTGAGTGTCTGTGTAAGTGAGGTAACAGATGTGTGGAAGGATCACGATCACTGGGCGCTAGGTGGCGCACATGTGGAATGGCCGCCATGGTGTGAGCCTCCCACTGACCCACACGCATAATCTAGCATTAATCCGTCTCGTTGTACACAATCTTAGCAACAAAGGTGTGAGGTGACATCCTGTGAACCTTGGGGCTCCTGCGGTGCCAAAATCCGGACGGGCGGAGGTGGTGGGAGCGGCTGAGGAGTCGGAATACTGCACACCGAAAGTACAGCCTGCCACCACCGGAGGGGACAAGAGGCACAATCTGCTACGCCAGGCCCCGGTCCACCACACGGTGACTAGGCCAGCAAGAGATTGCGCTGTACAGCCTGCAGTGCGGTGGAACGGCAGCAGAGGGCAAAACGACTTAACAGAGAGTGCATTGCGGTACGGGCAGAGACTGCCACAACGCACTAACAGCGGGCTGGCTTGAAGGACCTGCCGAAGGAGGGGCACGCCCGGCGGACATACTGGGCTGTCATCTCAGACGTAGGTGCCACGGATCCTGACCCTGCCTGTGCCTACGATCCAGGTAGGAGTACGGTGCGGTGGGTGCTGCCAGGAACTACTAGGTCCCACAACCAGCACACTGGGGGCCGGCTGATACTAGTGATTGATCCCGGACTGCTGATTGAAAAAGGGCGGGCTGGCGAGACAGACGAGCGGCAGGAAACACCGCAGAATAACGGCAGTGGGAGACGGCTGGGTCTGGCAGAAGCCCGTACTGACTAGCGCTTGCTTGTTGGACACCAGAAAGTGGATGACTGATTTGGCAGGCTGCGTCCCAGCGTGTGAACCCCTGTGAGTAAGTGGATCTCCTGCTGCACTTTGACAGAGAAATAAGAGAGGGGAGTCCAACACTCGAGGCGCTGGCTGCAAGGGACGCCAGAAATAACGCTACTCCTGGCGGCACTGGGGGGGGGGGGGGCATTGTGTAGCTGTCCTCTATATAACGCAAAAACAGTAGTGGAGGAACCAGAGAACTATACTTACCCCCCATTCACTGAGCTCTTAAAGGGAAACAACAGGACCAGCTTTTGGGCAGTGGGGGAGAAGTTGGCACAAACACTCCATACTTACCTGGTGGAGAGTGAAGAGTGAAGGTGGTGGCGAGGCGGGCCGCTACTCCTCTCGGCTGCTGTACAGAGGTGGGACAGAGTAGGGAGAGTGGTGACCCTACCAGCAAGAGGGTAGCAGCATTGCAGTGGGAACTGGCTGTGGAGGTGACGATACACTAGCGTCTTACGCCATAATACTGTGCATGTGGTGGTGACGGCCAGGGCTCCAGCTGATCCTACTGACTTGCTGCGGAGGAGATATTCCAGACCAACCTGAGTGTTGCGGAGGTGTCTTCAGAACTTGGTGTGTGGTTTACCTGCGGTGGGTGTTGGACAATCACCTGAACGACGGACCGGTGCTGCAATGGGGAGACTCGATGCACCCAAGCAGCACCTAACATTTGAGGGACAAAAAAAGCTGCCAAGCAGCAAAATGCAGTGGAGGTCACAGGTGCAGGTACCCCTCAACAAGATCCTCAGCAGGCGCCTGGAGAAGATCTTAAATCGCTTCTTAACGAAGTCAGACAGGGCTTTGCAACTATGGCAGATAAGATTGATGCGGTCTCAACACAGATGGACGCCATGGTCCGGACAAGGGAAGGGCACGAAACGTGGCTTAAAGAGGCGGAGCAATGCGTATCAGATGTGGAGGACACCACTGCCCACTTGAAAAAGGCATCAGCACAAATGGACAAGCTACTTAAGGTCATTGCGGCGAAGAGTGAGGACATTGAGGCGCGAAGCAGAAGGAACAACGTAAGGATCTTAGGTTTACCGGAGAGCACGAACATGAGGAAAATGGAGGAGTACGTAGAGCGTTTACTTACGGCCTTGGTGGGTACAGAACTGCTATCCTCTCAGTTCGTCGTTGAACGGGCACATCGGTCCCTGGGACCGCGGCCACCCCCTGGCAGCACCCCAAGGCCTATAATTGCCTGTCTCCGGAACTGTAGAGATCGAAATGTCGCCTTACGAGTTGCCAGGAAAAAAAACAGCTGACGTACGATGGCATCCCGTTCACTATATACCCAGATTTCACGTTTCAGGTGCAAGAAGTGTGTGGAGAAGTGTGGCTCAATGGTTAGAGCGGCAGACCCTGATGCAGAGGTCTTGCCCGGGACCAGGGTTCAATTCCCCGCCTCAGCGGGTCTACAAGCGCCTTGAGACCCTTGCGGGAGAGTAGTGCGCTATACAAGTATCAATTTACATTTTACATTTACAAGAAGAACATTGTAAGTTTCTGGGAGTAAAACAAAAACTCAGACAAGCTCAAATAGATTATGCGCTGCTCTACCCTGCCCGCCTTTGGGTCACCCATCAGGGGTCTTCATTAATCCACAGCAGGTGGAAGATTATCTGAAGCACCTCAAGCGGCAGAATAGATCGCAAATGGACCCAGAGGCCTCTCCAAGATTGCAGTCACTAGAGGACGAATGAGCACTAAGTCGCATGGATCTATTGACCTATGGAACTGCACCTCATGCTTTACGAATATGGTCGTTGCACAGACTTCATCAGGGGAGCATGGTATAGGACACTAAGTGGGCCTGCATTATGACCATTGTACTGTTGATAATCTAAGGGACGTGAGGTAACAATGTACTGTCGGTCACCCTTGAGTCAGACAAGGACACTGTCATATACTCATGGTGGGTGGGCTGACGAGAAGTGTTTTGTGTGCTACCTAGGCGCATTTCCCAACTAGGAGAACCCCACTTTTTGCTACTAAGTTGTTGATGGTTTTCAAGCATCTCCATTCAGAGTTGAGAGGGGATGGGTTAGACCCGGTTGATTTTCTTGGACAGATGGGAATTGTTAGGGAGGGGGAGGGCAGCTTATTTCTGGCATGATCGGGATGCTTCAGTGGGAGGGGGGAGGAAGGGAAGGGAAGTTTGATTGTCACAGTGAGATAAGTGCACAAATCCTCTTTATCAGTACTAAAAGGTTAAACACACAGATGTTGGATTGCCTGTCGGTCCAGCACATGGGTCAGGTAGGAGATGCACGGTTAAATAGCACAGGAGGATAGTCACACCTTAAGAGTACTATCCTCGAACGTCTGGGGTCTCGGAGACCCGAGGAAGCGGAAACAGGCACTTGCCTATCTGGATAGGCAGCAGGTCCAAGTGGCACTCTTGCATGAAACACACATAGCACCGAGCACCACCATTACCTTTGTAAGTCGTTGGGCGAGTTGTCATGTCTTTTCATCCTACTCCTCATATGCCAGAGGAACGGCCATACTTTTCAATAAACATACAAGATTTGAGAAGATCGGAGTCATAGAGCACTTGCAGGGGAGGTATCTCATACTGTGGGGGTGTCTGGGTCGGGACACAATCACAATTGCTAACTGTTATGGGCCCAACGTAGATTTTCCAGAATTCTTCACAAATGTATGGGGTAAAATATTGGCGGTAGGTTCGACTCACATTATCTGGGGGGGGTGATTTTAATGTGGCGCAGAGTTAGGAGACGAAATCAAATACTTTTGTGCAGAATAAAGGATCTGTTAATAATATCAAAACGATATGGGAAGCATTCAAAGTTACAATTTGTGGGCACTGTATGTCTAAGAGCTTTGAGGTTCTGCAGGATTTAAAAAACACGATATGGAGGTTGGAACGAGACTTGAAAGGGATGGAGAGGCGCATGGAGAGGGGGGAGGTGGGACAAGTGCAGAAGGAGTTTTGTGCCGCTTTTACAGAATATAAGGATGCTGCACTCAGGGAGGCGAAATTTCGGGGTAAACACTGGACAGCGCGTGCATATGGGGAGGGTGAAAGGCCGGGGAAGGTGCTGGCTGCCATTTCTAGGAATCTTGCAGTAGTGCGCAAGTTATAGAAATTCAGGAACCAGGTAGGCCGCCGTATCGAGACTCGCAGAGTATTCTGGAGGCATTCACTGCACACTATGCTACGTTATACACGTCTCAGAGAAGGGGTGGCATAGATCTAGAGGAGTTCCTGGGGGATGTGGCGCTTGAGTGGCTTGAATATACCCAGCAAAGATTTATAAGTATCCCATTCGAACTTGATGAGATTAGAGAGGCTATTATGCAGCTTCAGAACGGGAAGGCACTGGGGTCAAACGGCCTCGCAGCTGAATTCTACAAGACATACATTGATATTATGGCTCCGGTGCTGAAAGAGGTATCATTAGAAGTGGGCATATTACCATCCTCAATGAGGGAGGCGATAGTCACGTTGCTGTTGAAACCCTGGAAGTCTAGAATTGTGCGATTCGTATAGACCGTTGTCTCTGATGAACCGTGACACAAAAATTCTGGTGAAGATCTTGGCCAATCGCCTGACCCTGTTGCTAGATAAGCTAGTGCTGCCTGACCAGTCGGGATTTGTGTCAGGTAGGGCCACATCTCACAATCTCAGGACCCTTTTCTCGCTTATTCAGAATGTGGCGCCTGACTTTCCGCTTGCCGCAGTCTTTTTAGATGCCACAAAGGCGTTTGACTCGGTAGAGTGGGACTATTTGTTTGGGGTGCTGCGGCGGATAGGCTTCCCTGAGATGTATATGTCCTGGCTCGAATTATTGTATCGCCTCCCCATTGCGAAAGTGTTAATAAATGGATACGTGTCACATCCTCTTGTAATATCTAGAGGCACTCGACAGGGGTGCCCACTGTCCCTGCTTCTTTTTGCCATGGCAGTGGAGCCTTTGGCTTGTAGACTGTGACAGTTACACAAGGATAGAGCGTTTCACTGTTGTCTGCGACCACTACTGGTGTCCATGTATGCGGACGATATCCCGCTCTATGTAAGAAATCCACAACAAAATATTAATCCTATTTTGCGTGACTTTGTGAGATTCGGTTATCTGTCCGGAATAGGCATTAATTGGGGGAAATCCCAGGTTTTCCCGCTTACGCCAGCTGTGTCATGCTTCTCACAGGATTTCCCGATAGAGTGGTGTGAGTCGGAGCTTCGGTACCTTTGGATTCGAATCACGAAAGATAGAGAAGAAACTATACGTGCCAACTATGGTACAGCCATAACACTCCTAACTGCCAATGTCACACGCTGGATATCGCTGCCTCTTTCTCTTGCTGGCAGAGCGTCACTGATCATGGTGGTGGTGCTCCCTCAGTTCCTTTACTTGTTCCTTAATATCCCCTATGCCCTGAGGTGGTTTTTCTTTTACGACATTGCGAACTGAGCTACTCAGACTGCTGTGGGGGGGAAGACAGGGGAGGCTTAAATGGTCGATACTGACGAGGCCATATGACCAATGAGGCTTCGATATCCCAGATTTTGAGGTATACTTTCTGAGTGCGCAAGCGCACTATGCATACTATTGATATGCCCCAAATAGCCATGGCGGATTGGTTGGCTGAACCAATACTGCTTACTGGAGTGATGCAAGGCTCTGTTAGCACGCAGGCAGCATCTCCCACCACTGTGTCGGGTACAGTGGATGTAAGGCACCGGATCAAAGGATTGCTTGATTTACCTATCATTTACTCCTCGCGGCTTCCACTGTTGTATCACCCAGACCTCTCGCTGCTACAGGAAAAGGGCTTTCGAGAACTTTGCAAACGCATAAATGTCACCACCTGGGGATCTCTTTCATGATGGGATATATTTCTTTACGTGCGTCTCAGACAGGGGATGAGGTCGAAACTCCCTGATTTCCCTCACAAGCCTGAAAACATCCTCCCGCTTCACCAAATGCTAGGGTCTGCTGATGGGAAACACTTAGTGTCAGGCTTATTTAAGAGTATAAGAGAGAGCAGATCAGGACTACAAAGTGGCTTCCGCACACATTGGGGTGAGGAACTGGGGCGAGACATTACAGATGCTCAATGGCAATATTGTTGAGGCCAAACTGCACGGATCTCAGTCAGCAGTAGGTTGCGCATTTCGCATTATACGCATTACATAGGTTATATTATACACCGGCAAAGAAACTCATGTTTAAATTGACTGACATAGATAGGTGTGACCGGGGCATACAACCGGGGGCAGACTTTCTTCACTTAGCATGGGAGTGCCTGGTCATACAGGATTACTGGGAGCAGGTGTTGATGGTGTTAGATAGCATGATAGGCAGTGTCTTAGAGAAGAATCCACTACTCACCTTACTGGGACATACGGCGCAGATACCTGCTTCATACAGAAAGTTTGTTGCGCTATCATTACTTCTGGCTAAGCGGAGAGTGGCCTGTAGGTGGGGTAGGGGTCGGGCTCCGAAGTTTAAGGAATGGATGGCTGACCTACTATACTACCAAGAGTAAAATACAACGTATGCTGAGTTACTACCATTATTCTCCAAGCCCAAGGATATCTGGGATTCAGAAAAGGGGGTGGTGGTGATGAACAGAGCGTCTGAATTAAGCAGACCACTCTTACCCAGTCCAAAGATCAGGGCTTGATCCATCACCGTTTTTTAGCTCACTGCACCATCCCAGCTCAGAACTTGGCTATATGCAAATTAGTCTGACCCTGGCCCAGTACATCATGGGAATAGGGCAGACCAAACTACCAAGCCAATTCTTATACTGGGAAGGAAACAAGCTTCCGGGGACCGGTTTCTGGCATTTCAGCCGTCTTCGGCCCGGCTTGCTTGAATCCTGATGGTGCAATGAGCAAGGGACTCACATCTGAGTATACCCTTCCACGCTTATGGTGGACAAAAATGATTCAGAAAAGGGGGTGGTGATGAACAGAGCGTCTGAATTAAGCAGACCACTCTTACCCAGTCCAAAGATCAGGGCTTGATCCATCACCAAGGATATCTGGGGCCCCTCCAGGAGTATGTTCTATTGCACAGTGATGAGGAGACTGAAGGTGTCTCTTCACATTCTATATAATATTCTTGTTGTGGGAAACTAGGCAAGGTAAGTGCCCCGGACACAGTTGGTTCATTTGTCTGTCAATACCGCAACTGTACAGTTAAGTGCCAAGGGATACTTATCCTAGGACCTATGATTTGTGATGAAAGAACACGTTTCTTGAATGATATCATGTGTGTTGGCCATGGAGGGGGTGGGTTTCATATGATGTCGTACTGCTTCACTGTGACAATGCTTGGTTGTACTTTAATGAGAGATGTAAATTGAACAATATAAATACATTTAAAAAAAAAGGATCTTGATGTAAATGTAAATTGATACTTGTATAGCGCATTACTCACCCGCAAGGGTCTCAAGGCGCTTGTACGAACACCGCTGTGGAACCCATCCTGGCTTTCCCTGTGAGGCGTCCACTCCTGGGCACCCCCAAGGTGGAGGCCAGGCATCCTTAGCGTTGTGGGGGCTGTTTTCGAGATTAAGCAAACTATTGCCCAGAGTTGCAGAGTGGGACTCCATGATTGGAATAGGCACTGAGGCGAGAATGATCAGGTCCATGGAATTTTGAGCCCCGCCAAGGTGGGGAATTGAACCCTGGTCCCGGGCTAGACCTCTGCATCAGGGTCTGCTGCTCTAATCATTGAGCCACACTTCTCACTGTGTGTTCAAGAAGAATTAGAGCGCGGACGTAGCTCCTATAAACAATTGAGGGAGAAACTTGTTCAGGTTGAGGTGTCTTACACAAAAGTACTGAGTAGGCATATTGGAAGTCTGACTGACACTCCTTCTCCAATTGTATTCCTCTCTCTCTCCCAAACACTAAGGAGACTCTTATGAGTATGTGGGGGATATTCACAAGGACTCAATTCCGAATTATCCCCACTGTAATGCTTTAAAAGTAAAGATAGATTTAACACCCCATTCACAAGCTGGTGCAAACTGCAGACATCGCTTCTATTCCCGCGATAACTGCCGCTAAATTTATCTCCACGGTTGACACCACCAACTAACCCTAATGAGATGCAAAGTGGGCGTTCCCGTGCAAAAACACACAAAAAAACCTCAACACCACATTCACAACGAAATGCCAGACCTGTGATGTGAACCAAAAACAGACGATGAGCTGCTGTAGCAGCAGGGGATCAACACCTGTCTTTTGCTTGTGTTAAGAAGGATGACTACCTGCAGCATGAACGGGAGCCCAGCCAAGAGCCACACCTGAATACCCAGAGATGCCATGAAGACAATGATCATGTAACGTCGATACCCATGAGGACCACAACACCCACCGATCGAAACCACCCCAGCCCCCCCCCCCGACTCCCCACCCCCGGACATTCACATACCATGCACGACACAAGAGCCGCAACATATGCACGATGACTCACAGTGCCAAAATTAATACACATATGGGTGGCCAGAAGAACGAGAAACAGTCACACAGCACTGAAGTAACAACGAAAACTTGATTGAAACACAACAAAAAACAGCAATGCAGAAGACTCCTGTCCGGTCCGTCAGGGACAATCTCAACGACACAGCCTGGAAAAAAAAGCACAAAATCAGGACGTGTGTCATGGGCACATCAGTGAAGCGAGACACAGATAACCAGAGAAGGAAGGTGAGCCAGAGAGAGAAAGAGAGGGAAGGAAAGGAAGCTAGAGAGAGCGAGAGAGCTAGAGAGCAAGAGGGAAGGGAGAGAGAGTGAGAGATCGAGAGGGAGAGAGAGAGACACCACCGCCCCTGCACACACAGGCCCCTTTGCTCACCTGCTGCCACCGGTTTCTCCATCAGTACGCACACTTTTCGCCGGTGCGAGCTGCAGGCCACGGTAACACCACCAAGGCATGGTCCACATCATGCGGGCCCGTCCCGCGGCACAGCAGGTCCCGCACATGACGCTGAGTCCTGAGTCATCAATGGCGGAGACCACATCAGTGCACACATCATCATCGCAGGCTGCACATCCGCTCAGAAGTTACGTGTGCCACTAACCCTGTGTAACGCCAGTCAGTGCCACGTGGCGGTAGGCCTGTGTCGGCCGCAATGCCTCAGATGCCACTAACCCTGTGCGATGCTAGTCAGCACCACGTGGTGGTTGGCCCTTGTCGCCCACATGGCCTCGGGTGCCACCAACCCTGTACGCAGCAAATCATGGGCCCTTTATGATTGAGCACTGTGGAACGTCCGTCATCCAGTCACCACCAGCAGAGGGTAATGTGATGTTGTTGGGCCTTTATATTTGCAGGGTCACATGGCCTGTAAATCCTGTGCCGGATGGGTTTTGGTGTTTGTGCAGACCTGCGCTCAGGAAGTGGCCGTGACATGCTGACAACTAGGCCAGTGACTTTTACACCACCAGTAAGTATGCCTGCGACAGGCTGTTATGTGGGCCCCCCCTCTGAGCGTCAGCGGAGTGGTCTGGCCTGTGTACGCCGGACCAGCGCAGGGCTTGCAACAATGACTCTAGGGCTCTGGGCCAAGTTCAGTCCATGTCCAGACCAGGAAGTGACTCATGCGTGTGTCCCTGTTGTAGTGTCCACGGCACCCGTGACACAATAGGCAATATAGCACACGATGACTGGCATCCCACTCGTTGAGCATCATTGACGTAAGGGGAATTACTGTCCCTACTTCCAATCACACATACATGCAGGAATGATGAAAGGATTGACACAGCAGTGCGTTACTGGATGTTTATTGCACAACCAATGGAGTTTGCAGCTGGAGAGGTACAGGGCCATGCTGCGCACTCCACACAATATGGGCCCGTGGAGGGCCAGCAAGTGTCCATCCGGGGATGACAGGCACTGAGGAAGAGAAAGGGTACAGTCCACAGTCTGGTCGCTGTGTCATTGGTCATAAAACAGGATATGGCAGTCCATGTCACGGTCCAAGGTGAGTGCAGCGGAGTGTATCGGAGGTCAGTGGGAAGTCATGAGGCCATGTGCGGCATAAAGCAGAAACAGGCCAGGTGGCGGAAATAAATGCTAGTGTCTCCTTCTGATGACAATCATATCCACATCCTCGTCCTCGTATGTGTGCTCTGTCCCACCTGTGGGTGTTGCAGTACCGGCTGCAGCACTGTGTGCCTCTGGCACATCAGGGGCTGGAGGGGGATTGTCAGCCGCACTGTGTGGCAGTGGCACATCAGATGCTGGAGTGGATACGCCTGGTACACTTTGAGGCACTGACACACCAGGGGCGGAGATGTGGACAGTTTGGGGGCAGCAGCATTCATCCGCGCCAAGCCTTGTGGCAGCAATGCCATGATAAGGATCTGCAGGGCATGGTAGATCCCAGCTACATTTTGCTGATGCGCAGCGGTGGCTTCCATCCTTCATACACACTATGTCCTCCATGAGCCTCAGCATGTGTGCCAGCTCACGGCTGCTATCGCTGGAGCCAGTCTGAGTGGACAGGTGTTCTTCTCTCCGCATCATGACTCCAGCGTTGTCAGTCAGGGCTCGTTGGAGACCACGAAACGGGCTGTGGGTGTCCGTTAGGGACTTGCACTGGTCCCTGATGGGGCCTAGACACCCAGGAATGCCGTCCAGTTTGGTAGCCATGAGGTCGAACCCTACCCGTACCAGCTCAGCCGTCTCCCTCTGGCCCTCCAGCACACGGCGTTGGAAGGCCATGTGTTGTTCTTGAGGGTCTTGGGAGACTACCGGGACTGTGGGTGCTTCCTGCTGGGTGCTTTGGGTAGTGGGTGGGGTCACCTCGAAGCAGCAGGGCTGCCCTGATTCTGAAGGTGAGTTTCGGATGATGTCCATGATGTGTTGGAGGGCTTGGCTGCCGATGTTGGCGTTGTCCTCCTCGTCATCAGTGAAGAGTGGCTGGGACTGCTCTGCAGGAGGTGTTGACGGTGCCCCTGCAATGGAAAGTGGAGATGCTTATTATAATGTGTCCACATGTATGTAGCCACATGGTACATGTTGATATTCAGACAGCGTGGCATTGTACATTGTGACAGTGTGTAGATCAGGGGCATGACCCAGAGTCAATGTGGGTGTGCACTGCTGGATTGTGCATGTATGCCATTGTGGCCTCTCCACCCGTCCCTCCTGTACCTTGTGGTCACTCACCTTGTTGTGGTTGTGTTGTGTCCTGTCAAGCAGTGTCCGTTCCCCGTACTCCTGCGACTGTCTCCACACTGATGACTGTCAACACCAGCCTCTCCATGTCATCCAGCATGAGCTGTGGCGCTGGGCTCCCACCTCCAGTCTGCATTCCTGCCTTCTGGTTGGCTGCGAGTTTCTCCTTGGTCTTTTGCTTGAAGTCAATCCATCGCCTCTTGGCCTCATCCATTGACCTCTTGTGCTTTCCGACGGAATTCACCTTGTCCACGATGTTCCGCCATAACCCATTTTTGGTTCCCAATGACACGTTGGAATTGACAAACAGTTGTTGATGGTGTTCCATCACCTCCGTGACTAGGATCCTGTTTTCCTGCGGACTGAACTTCGTCTTCCTCTTCTTCTCATCCTTGCCCTTGCCTGTCCCCGAAGTCCCAGGCTGGGTGTCCGGGGTGCTTGTGGGGTTGCGCTTGTCCTCTGCGCCTGCTCCAGCTGCCTCCATGGTGTTTGGGTGTTGGTCAGTTTGTGTTTGGACGTTTTTTCTACTTTTATAGTGATTTTTCCCATCTGCCTTGTGCGTGTTGCAGGCCTGGGGCTGCTTATTGCTGAATTCCTCATCGTGCTTTGGCCCATCACATGTTTTTTCACGTTGAGGTTTGTGGTTTTTTGCCATTGAGGTGGTTGTATCGGGGATATTGGCCATGGATTCAGCAGACTATCGCATGCTACCGCCTTGTTGTGAATTCCACGTTAACACAGGGATATTTTCCCGCAATCGGCTGCCATGTGTAAAGGTGGGTTAGCATGTTTTTGTGGTGTTTAGCACACGTTCTTGTGAATATGTCCCTAAGACAGGGGGGAAAGCAGCAGGTCCCGGCTAAATATCAGAAGCCCTATACAGGTCAGAGGCAACTTTTTTGGTACCCTACATTAATATCATACCTGACGCACTTGCAATAGGTCATGAAAATCGTACCCATTTGTAAAAAGGGGGACAAGAAAAACCCAAACAATTGTAACCCATTAGTCTCCTTGATCATCTCCAGAGTATTTCCTGCCAGCAAGTTCTGGTTAAGTTCAATTATTGAATGAGGGCTAAGCACATTCTTACTGACATGAAGGTGGGATTTAGATAAGCCAAAGTAAGCCCTGTAGATCAATTATTTTTTAACAATATATTGGAAATTTGTGACCCTAAAAAAAGAACGCATGTTGCCACCGTGAATAAGAGGGCAACATTTGATTTAGTCCATGTGGGCAGCTGTCTAAGGGAATCCCAGTAAATAGAGGGGTGCTTGTAGGATATTTATTGGCCCCAGCTCTTTTATCCCTTCACATTAATGGGGCCATTAACTTCCTAGCAGATTGTAGAAATGATGCACTAAAATCAGGTGTGGTCAAGATACTTTTTATTTTGTGATGTTGCTATGTGTGACTTAAGTGGCTAAGGTTATGCTCAGATGTGGGTCCCTTGCTTGGACTGTTCCAATAGGGAGCAGGGTCAAGACTGATTTGCATATGAATATATCCCAACTGGGGTGATGTGGAGAGCATAATAACAATGGATTAAACTCAGATCTGTGACTCGGGTGAGTGTTTGAAAAGTTTCAACACTCTGTCCATCATTTTATTTTGTGATGTTGCTGTTTGGTCAAGATACCAACCTTAATGTTTGTGGACAACACCTTATTAATTTCTCAGACACAAATGGGACTTCTAACCTTTTAGTGAGGTTTACTGTTTTCTGTTCTTTCTGTGTCTTGAAATAAAAAGCAAAACAGAAAGAATAAGCCCTCAACCCACATTTTTAATTTAGGGACCAGTTAGTGCTGAGAGGCACAACCCTGGAGAATGTAAGGAACTTTTAATGTCTAGGGGTAAAAGATTGCCAATACTCTATCATGGGCCCAAAAACTACTCAGAGCAAGCTGTTCTTAGAAAATTGTGCATCTACATTAACTAGAATGTTTAAGGCAACTACCTCAAGGCAGTTATCACCAGTCCTAGAAATGTAGAGATTGGGAGCAGCCCTTTACGGAGCTGAGTTATGGAACTACGCCAACCTCTTTCTCCTAATAAAGGCTGGAAAATGTATTTCTGAGGTCGCTCTTCAATCTCCCGATTAGTGCTCCAGTTCTCCCATTATAACTTGACCTCAATTTTAATAATGTGTCTCAAGTGTTCCAACCAAGGCTGCTTCTTTACTAGCTGTGCATCTAGACATTTGATGAAGTGGAAGTTTGAGGATGTCTCTCGAAAAGTTGATCTCCACGTATAAAGCAATTGGGATCCCATGGCTCAATTACGTAAGAACATGGTTTTCATGTTTCTAAGCCTGAAAGACCTTTGGGATTCCCCAACTGGCCAACTGATTGCCTTAAAGACAAAGGCACTGGAATTATGTGATTGTGCAGCTGCTGCAATTTTCGCATACTTATAGATTTGCCACAAAATCCATGATATGCCGCACAATCTGCAGATTGTGACAAACAAATGTAGGTTCTAACTCAAACGGTTCAAAAGTTACTAAAAATACAGCAACTTGTGTTGCCGCACAATGGAAGGCCATTTGCAAAGCTGAACATGTCACCTTTCATTTACTTATTCATATAGTGAGGTGTTAAACTTGTACTAATTAAGTGCAATCAATGCCCATACAGTGTGACCAAGTTGAAAAATAAGAAATAATTAAGTGATATTATTACAAAATGTGCTGTATCATGCCGCTTTATTGGCCTTTTCTTATCGCATAACTTATTCAACCTTGCTGCATAATTTGGCCCTCTCCTGCTGCATAATTCCAATGGCCCTGCTTAAAGGACACAAAAAAGGAGGTACTTGGCCCATGTTAAAAAGTAATGCATCGCTGAAGGCTCAAGAAGGGAGCATGATAGGCATTTTTTTTGCCTTTAAAAACTCTCCACATTTCGAGCTTTTTTTAGATAATGCGCTACAGTACGAAACAAAACATGTATACGTATGTTTAAGACTAGGGATACTTCGACTAAATTATCTACTCCAAAATTATTAAAAGACAGAACGTGAATCAATCTTTGCTCAGTTTGTAATGTTCAGTCCAAAACAGAGAAGCACTCCCTGTTCTTTTGCCCAGGATATCAGTCACTGTGGAAAAAAATAAGTTTTCCTGCTTCGCAGACATATGGAAATTTGGAATTACAGCTTCGCATTCAGGATCTTTAAATCCGATACCAACAAATCAATTGTGTTTGGGTTATCCAGATTTCTGCATCAAGTGTGGATGTTAAGAACACACTTTATTACTTACCTGCTAGAATACTAGAATACTGATATTAGAAAAATATTCATTATTCTCCCCTCGTATCTTCAGGTTTGGCCTCTAATGACTCTAATTTATATATACTTAATTCATATATGTATTTCAGGGGCTACCACACTTTTAATGAAATAAATTGATGAGACCTTCATTTAAGTGTCCATGCAGTTTTGTCCCCGGTATAACTTTATGATATTGTCTCTTAGGACACAACATAGTGATCTGGTTTCATTATAATAAGGATCCAATCTTATGCTCCTGGGTTTCAGTTCAAAGGTTACTCTGAAAGTTGTCAGACACCCCATTCGTTCCACGCCTTTGCTTCGTTGGGGTCGGAAACACTATAACTAACGCTACCAAAAGCTCAATTTTAGCTCTGTAAACCAACTGACATATTATTTATTACCTTTCGCTATCAAAACCTGGCACTCAGTGGGCTTGCTTGTTTTGCATTAGCTGACACATAGAAAATAAAAAAAACGATTTCACTTCCGTATTCTTTTCAATGAACAGAGCATTTCATTCTTAGGGTACTTTAAAGAAAGTTCCCAAATCATATCTAACACATTTTGCACAGTCTCAAATCCTGAAAACCGTGCTTAATCATTTAGCTAATACCAAACTGGGATAATGTCCTATTACTTTCCAGTAATCTTCATTACTCCTGGTCGCGTTGTCCTCGTCCCATTCCTTAACTGGTTGGAGATGACCATCTCCGCGACAGAAAAACAAAAAACAGGAGCATGCTGAGATTCCTAACCCACTCCCTCCCACTGGGAGCACATAAGCAGTACCAGCCCAGCATGCAGCCTGAAAACACCAAGCCAACTGCCGGAAGGCCAGCGACCAGGGAGGGAGGTTGGGTCATAAGGAATGGAACGAGGACAACGGGACCAGAAGTAATGAAGTAAGTAATTGGACATTACCCCCAGGTCCCTCCTGTCCTCGTCCCATTCCTTAACTAATTGGAGAAAACCAAATCAGAGAACCGGCCTTCCGGAACCCCACAAATGCCAGGGGCACCAGATCGAAAAACGGCACCCCTACAGGAATAAATGGAATCCCCAAGAAAGGGGAAAAACACAGGCAGGAGCACACACAATGCCCCCAACCAAGCAGACAGAGCAGAGACCCCAAAAATCCGCAGGGGATGACCAGAAAAAACACAAGAACCCCCCAGGAAAGCCAGAAGAGGGCCCCACACGCAGAGCCAAGCACCAAGAGAACAACCAGAGGGGCCAAAACAAAGCCCCCCCCCCCCAACCACCAAAAGTAGTCCAGGAGAAGGGACGCACCCCAACGGAGACACAGTGCCAGAAAAGGCAACTGTACAGGGAGGAATCCCACGACCACAGGAACCAGGGATCCACCCAACCAGGAATCCAACAGGCCAACCCAGCCCAATGGCCAGGAGCAGAGGAGAACAGACCGCACAGGGCAGCAGGGACGAAGGCCCAGGAAGGAACACCACAGAGGCAAGCAAGAGAACAGGGGAGAAGGAGAATCACAGGTGCAGGAACCCACAAAGGACCACACCAAAAGTGAGGGGAAGGAAGACAAAACCAAAGAGGCACGCCAAAGCAAGAGATCAAGGAGACCCGACCATCCACAGGACTACCCAAACACACCAGGGGAAGCCACCAGCAGAGCCGCAAAGACCAAAGAAGGCAGAACTGGATGAGAAAACAGGCACCGTCTCAGAGGAGCAGCCAGGAAGAAAAGGGGGCAGAGAACCCAAGCAAGGACCCTCCCCCCAGCCGACAACAGCAGCAACAGGGAACCCAGAGTCCAGAAATTCACAGAAGGACCAGGCCACAGGGCAGGACCGACTAATGGCCAACCCCAGCCGAGACACCCAAGAGCCGCGGGAACAAAAAGGCTGCCCCACTAGGAGAAGAACCCGGGGCACAAGAAACGACCAAGTGGCCAGGCCCTAGGCACACCCCCAAAGCAGGAGACACTGGGACACGAAGCCCAGCAACCCACCCAACTGAGGCCAGGGGGAGCAAAGAAGCGCAATCCGAAGCAGACCCGGTAAAAAAAACAGGATCCAACCAAGAAAGACAACAACAGAGGCCGAACATGGAACCAGGGAAACCAAACCCCAGAACTGGAAAGGAGGAAACACCTCCAAACAAGAACCGACCACCCATCAGGAGGATAAAGGAGGACACCAAGGAACCACCGAAGGCGAACCCCAAAAGGAGCAGCAGAAGGGCAAAACAGGAAATGAAAACAAGGAGGCCAAAAGCCCAACTCCGCAGGACCCACAAACGCCCAAGAAGCTAGCTGGAGAAACTGGTAGGCCAGCCAGCCAGGAGGCACCCATCACAGCACCACCAGGACACGGAAGGAGAACCAAGAACGGGCACAGGGAAAGGCACAGCAGCCAACCACAGCCTGGCCACCCAGAGAGTAGAGAAGCAGAGGGACCAGCCCAGCAGCCCACACAACGGACCCAGCCCCACAGCCAGCCACAAAGGAGCGGCACAGGAAAGGACAGAAAACCAGCCCAGGACTGGACCAAAGCCTAAGAGAAGGAGCGGCCAGGAAAGGACCCAAGCAGGGACCAAAAGAGGACTCCAAGCAAACAAGAGCCCCACAGCACAAAGCTAGACACCTCCAAGCCGAAAGGTGCACCAGCGAGCCACACGCACAAGCGAACAGAAGGCCAAACACAGGGACCTCAAGGGCAAACCCAACCGGGGCAGAGCCCAGGCCTCAATAGCACACCGGAGCAACCAAGGCAACAGAAAACAAAGAACAGGAGCCCGGAGAAGCCAAAGGTTCACCATCCAACAGGGGACAGCGAACGGACCAAAACAAGGGGAGGAACACTCAAAGCCAACAAGAGAGAAAGGGACACAGACACCACAGGCCGAAAACAGCCCGTGCGGAAACACAGGCCCAACGTCAGGCCCCCAAAGGAAAAAGGTCAGAGCCCTAGACCCGAGGCAGAGCCAACCACAACCCAAAGCGGAGCGAGAGGAGAGGGAAGCACCAAAGCGGCCCACACAGCAGGGAGGCCGACACCCAACACCCACAAGCATGGAAAGGGAAAACCAAACAGGGCAGGGCACAGGGGCCAGCACCCGAAGAACAAGGGGTCACCCAAGGCAAAGGCCAAGGACTCCCAGCCACCACAGGAGGCAAAAGGAGCAGCAGGTGAGAAGGCGAGCCCAAACCACAACAAGCCAACAAGGGAAACACAAGAGGGTAAGGGAAACCACAACCAGAAACCAAACCCCAGCAACCCGGCAGCAGACAAGAAGCAAACCCAACTCCAGCCAGAACCCACCAGGGCCACAACCAGTACCGCTCGAAGCCAACAGCCCAAGGCCAAGGTCCACAAGGACAGAGGGAGGGCACAACAGCCCTCCACCCACATAAAACAAGGGGGAGAACCCAGTGAACCCACGGAATGCAGACACCCTGAGCACGGGGCAAGCAAATGCCCCCGGAAGGAGGCAAGAAGCGTGCAACAGTGAAAATTGCCGGCAGGCATCCAGACAGGCACGCAGGAGGCCCGAACCCACAGAAGGGCAGGAACCAACAGGCGGAAAGGCAGCAGGCTGCTGAAAGAAGCCCAAGAAAAGCAAGGCACCAGGATCCGAAAAAGGGCAAAACGCCAGACAAGCAACCAGGGCCGACCAGAACAGGCCACAGCAACAGGCAAAACCAGGGATACCCCAAACCAGGCACCAACCTGGGCTGACCAGGGATAACAGATGCCTGCAGGGCAGGACGGTCGGAGGCCCAGAGGACAGAGCAAAGAGGTCACAAGGAGAAGCCAACAAACCCTGACAGAGGCCGCAGGCCAGCACAACAGGAGAACACAGCAAGCAAGAAACTGCCAGACGGCATGCACCAAGGTGATGGGCCAACAGCAGTCCCACAGCCCAGACGCCAATCAGCAACAACTGCCGAGCAAGCGATAAACCAGAAGGTCAGGGAACACACAATCCATTGAGGAAGCCCTAGGGACCCCATCACCCCCCGGCAGAAACCCCCAAAAAAGGGCAGTGACCATGGGGAAACCACAGCCCAAGACAGGCCAGCGAATGCAGGGGAGCCAACGTTGCAGGCATTCAAAGAGGCCTAAGAACAGCCAGGACCCAATGAGCAAGGGGCAGAGGAGGCAGAGAACCAGGCCAGAGACACCAAGGACCCCAGACCGAGACAGCAAACGGACAGAGGGCCAGCATGCAGGAATAGGAGCCAGCAAAGAGAAGCCCCAACAGGAATCCATCAGCACAAGGAGAGACCTAAGGACGAAGGGACCCAACAGCACCAGACATAAGCAAGGAACCCACATAGCAAGGCCCCAGGGAGACCAGCCAAACCCAGCATAATGGCAGGGCACAAGAAGCACAAGAAGGAGACCCCAGGACTAAACCCCGGCATATCCTAGAGGACCAGGTGCATAGCACGGCAGAGACCAGAAGGCCAACCAGGCATCAAACCAAACCCTGAAGAGGGCAAGGGGGAAGACACACCAGCCAGGGCCACAAGCAAACCCCACAGAAAGTCCACCGAACCAGGAACCTCCAGGCGAACTCCCAGCCAGGAAAGGACCAGATCCGACCCTGCCAACCAAAAAAAGAAGACAAGGTCAGGGGGACACAGGGAGGCAAGGCCAGAGGCCAAGACAGTTGACGTAACCACGGAAGCACCAGGAGTCGAACATGTAACCTGCAGAGCAAGAGCTAGATACCCCAATCATAAGGCCACAGTCGCCCACAAAAGGAGGAAAGAAAAGGGGGACCACTATGCTGTACTCACCAAAGAGGCAGGAAGAGGGCACCACAAGCCCACTGCCCCCCCCCCCATAAGCCAGCCCAGGCACGCACCAGGAAACCAGCACTGGGTGGGTAAGTCCGCCAGAAACGGCCTCTGAAGCCACAGCAAGGCCAGCCCATGGATTGACCCAACCAAGCATCAGGGGTACAAGGAAGAAGAGGAGGCCGGCAGGGAGAACCCCTGTCCATAAATGCAGGCCCGGAGTAATCCACTGGCAGAAGAAAGCCAGAGCACGTTTGCTAGGCATACCACCGAACAGGAACCAAACTCCAGGCAGGGGGCCCAGGATCATCGCCCAGCAGAGCCCCAGGATCTGCCAAACAGCTGCAGCAGCGCATCCCCCAGACCGGCCAAGCCACAGGGAGACGCAAGACTGGGAGGAACAGCGCCCCAGCCGCAAAGGGCCAGGTGGAAACAACGCGGCTCCTGGCAAGCCCAGCAGGCCAGGAGAACGCAGAAAGAGGACGGCGAGGACAGCCAAGCAGCCCCGGCGAGACGTCCAGCGAAGAATCCATCAGGTAAGTCCAAACACGTCCCATTCTGTCAGAAGACAGAAAAAAGGAACAGGCTGCATGCTGGGCTGGCACCGCTTATGAGCTCCCAGTGGGCAGGAGTGGGTTGGGTATCCCAGCATGCTCCTGTTCTTTTTTTCTGTCGCGGAGATGGTCATCTCTAATTAGTTAAGGAATGGGACGAGGACAGGAGGGACCTAGGGGGTAATGCATATATGTATCTGTCCAGTATCTGGCCCTCCATACATACGTTCTTCTTGTTCTAAAGTACTAGGCTAGAAACAAAGCATACTTTTATAAAGCTACCCCAAAAAGCAGTTGGTTTTTGAAAACATATGTCGCTAAAACTAATCTTATAATACTGAGACACTACTGACTACCGAGACAAAAGAGGATCTCCATGATGTTGTGTTCAGCAAGGGCCAAGCAGGCTTTACGTGTGTCCACAATTTTGTTTGAGTCACAAGATGATTTCAGCTTCCTCTGGCATAGTATTAATGTGTGACATAATGTTAGACTTGCTGAATAATGGCAGGGTATCAATACATTCTGAAACGTGGTTGGAGCAAATATCATTTAAAAAATATCAGAAGACAGAAATATCAGAAAATAAATATCGTTGACAAGAGTATCATTTTTTGAGGTAAATAATATCGATGTTTTTGATATAATTTTCACTAATATTTTTTTAAAAAATTGTTATTTTAATGTGGTTTAGTTGATATATTACTATTCTTTATATAAATGTATCTTGTGAGACAATGTCCACATTTTTGGCAACTAAAATTGAAAGACGTAAGGACACTTCATGGTGCTGCCTTGGTTTTCTGCGCTGTGCTTTAAATTGAAAAAGCCGGCCTGCATTATGAACTGACCAAGGCAATTCCTGAACAAAAACTGCTGATTCTATAAATCTTTATTTGTAGTGACTTCAGTTTTGTTTTATGTGGTGTTGATGGTTTTCCTTTTTCTTGCCTTGCCCTAGCCTATACAATACTTGCAATCAATTACAAGGGACAATTTTAAGGGACACTTCATTCAAGATTCAGAGCACACAGTGTTTGAACTAGAAATTACAATTTTGTGCATTTTCAAAATATTATCCATGTGTGGTTGGTTGGAAAAGGGATGAAATCTGCGTAGTCAACTTTGTAGGCTAATTCTGTTGACAGAGAAGCACATGTAGCGTTACTTGTTTCCTCTCGTTTAAATGTTTTCTAACTCTCTATTTGGGGAGATTGATCGTTACATGCCAATGAGAGTGCTATTAATGTACCGAATGCATATTCTGAGATAAAATATTATTGATTGATTACATATGAAGTAATAGGTTTCTAAAAAACGCATGCAATGCAACATCCCATGTTGCGTGAGAGGGAGAGAGCAGAATACCACCTTATCAATAGTGCAGCATACCTGCAAAGATGTGAACGTTTGGAGAAATAAAATAAAAATTCATTTGTAATGCCTGCCTAAAATAGTTGTTTTTGGTGCAAAGCCATGTGGTCCCATTGTTAGCAGATAGGGCTTTGAGTCACAAATCCATGGGTAATTAAATGGGGATGTCTTTGTACCACAGATTAAATGCTCTCCTGACTCAGAGTAATACAAAAGGGATGGGGGATCTCTGAGGCTCTTTGAGGGGAGCCTGCATGCCCCCTTCCCAAAACTATTAGCTTGGCCACAGGGGATGAGGTCTGCATGGCCTTGAAGAGGCTCAGGGAGAGGGGCCACACACTCTTTCACCAAATACAGAAATTGGCCACAGGGGATGGATCCCATTGGCCGTACAAAGGCCGCCTGCCCCTTCCCCATAATAAAAGAATCTCCTCTGGCGGATGGGGAGCCATACCCCTCTCCATAAAAAAGACATCTCCCTGACCCCTGTGCCCTTGCCCACCCAGAGATCTTTGGTCTCCTTACACTACCTATATGTTTTTAAACTCTTTTTCTAGGACATGGGTTGAGTGACTCATTACGACTTTGGTGGTGCAAGAGCGGCGCGGCACACCATTGCCTCACTCATGAATTGCCAAAGACCCCCTCTGGACTGCCACCAGATTAGGAGTTTTCTCCTGGTGTGGCGGGTGGTCCTTTGGCGTTCTTATGGGCGTGCCTAAAGGCACCAGGGTGGGAACACCAAAGCAAGATCCTGCACGACATGGATTGTTAAGTCCATGCCGTGCATGAACTGGGCATGAATGCACAAAGGCCTGCATCCCCATGGCATAAGGCACCAGGGGGCCATATAGGGCCCCCTAAGTTTCCTCACCACCAGCAGTTTCATGGCGTGAACACCGCCATCGGACCGCTGGCAGCGAGGAAACGCGTAATAGGCTTGGTTGGGCCGCAGCGGCCCTGCCAAGCATATTGCAGCCTAGAACCACCGCACCACTGCCAAGGAACGCGGTTCCCTGGCATTTACAACAGTGCAATGGCGATCTGATCACCAAAGTTGTAATACAGCTTTCAGACCGCTGTTGTGGCGGTGTCTGGACCTTCACCGCAGCGTCCTTGCGAGTCTGGCAGTCTTCGTAAGCATTCCCTGAATCCCCAGCTCCTAAAATGGTTCCCGCCAGATCTTTGTTGATGTTGTGGCAGCCATTCTGATTTTATCTTCAGATTTGTCTACTCTGCTGATCTTCCCCGGCGTGATGTATACATACATTTTTTATCTTAATTTCTCAAACAATACTGAATGGATTAACACTAAATCACAAAAGCAGACTTTATGGACCAAGATCTAGCTTTCTGCCAAATTTGGTGTATTTCTGTTAACCCATTTTGGCTGAAGGTGTATCTAATGTATCCCTAAATAAAGGGAAAATGAGTATTGTGACCTCCCCCTTTTTCTCAACTGTCTTAACGGATCACGCTAGATTACAGGTGCCAACTCTTTCACAAAACGTACAGATATCTGGATTCATCCGTTCTCATTGGCACCATTACTGAATTATTGCAGTGGTATGTATGCTTTACATTATATTCATCTTAAAGTCAGATGGCGCCTACCCTCTTTCTCAGAATGGGACCAACACACACACAAACACACACACACACACACCCACACACACACACACTTCATTATCTGATCTTTAGTAGAAGTGCCCATATCATGTGATGGGAAGCCTCTCGCCCTGCAGTGTTGTGCAGACTTGAAACAGCGCATTAGCGGGCACAGATGATGGTGTTGTCGGGGCATGCATCAGTCTAGTGTGGGTTGTTCTGCAGCTATACCTGCACTAATGGACTCACGGCTCCTGCGTACATTGTGCAAATGGATGTAAATTAGGCTTTTCAGTCTATGCCATTCTGTAGCTACAGGTGAAGCAAAACACAGTGCAGGGTAGTGACTGGAGTAGGAATATTTGAGTTGATAGTCCATGATACTGGAACGCAACACTAGTGGCCCTTTAGCGAGAGGGTATATTTCAAAATAGTTTGATATTTGCATCGCATTGTGATCGGGAATGCCTCTCAATTCTTTCAACTCAAACCGCTGCAGGTTTGCTAAATTTAGTGGAGAGGGCTAAGGAAAATCCCTTCTTGGATTTGACTTCTCATGCTTCAAACTGTTTGCCTCCCACTTACAGCTGTATGTTGAATATTTCTTAGTTCAATGAAAGCCTTAAAAACATTATTTTACTTTCCAAGATGAGTTTAGGAGTGTTTCTGTAGCACTTTGCATTTTAACACCTTGAAGAGAAAAGCCTGGATTTACAAAGATTTTCTTTGCGTCCGGTTTGTGTTACATTTTTTAATACAAACCTGATGCAAAATTTTGTGTTAATATTTACAATCCAACGAAAAACGCATCCATGGGGGGCACATGAGCATTCCATGATGCAAATGTCTATCTACAAAGAATGGCAGACATGGATTTCCCCAGGAAAGAAGAGAGGGGCGATATAATGAGCATAACCCATAGCGTTTGCAACAGATAGCTACAGATTGCTATATTAAGAGTGCTAAGTACCTGAATCGGTTTATCCACAGAACATATCCAGTTCTAAGGAAGAGGGGATTACCTGATTCGGAAGCCCCTGGTCTCCTCTATTCCTCGGCAAGAAAGGATTTTTAGCATAACAAGGTAAGGGGTAGGGGAACCCTTGAGACAACCAGAGATAGATCTAGATGGAGTGGGGTAAGCTATAACACCCTGTGCATGTCTTCTCAATAGAATTCCTGATCAAGAAAATACGATCACCCACGGGTAGAACCCAAGATCAGACAGAAACCCGATGTGAACGAGAGTATTGCTAGAATGAGCACTTTGAAGGTAAATGTGGCTGTATATAATAACAGTGTAATGAAACAGGGAGAACAATAGAGCCTAACGTATAATATTTCACCCTTTATGCTCCTCAGACTCCCATTGAAGTCTCGAACACAGGGTGAATCATACACATGGGACAAGGAATAATACGACTCCCCCCTCTTGCTGTAAGAAGACTCTTACACTTAGTATAAGGTTAGTACTGTACCCAGCCAGTATACATGTGGTGGATGAATGGATTATTTAAAAAAAAGTAGTGAACAACTAAAATGGAACGGAAGTACAACAAAGTTTGAATTTAATGTGTAATTTGGACACGAGAGACAGAACAAATCTGTCTACAGCATATAAGATACCATGAGGCGATAAGCCAATTTAGTAATGTAACTGGATATAACTCATGAATAGAACATGATGTAGAGAGATGAGCAGCCTATGCAAAATGTAATGTAGGAAAAGAAATGTGCATATGGTTATTTTCAATAATGGTGTGAGTCACACTTTAATATGAAATAATGGCATGGCAATATAGAGCCAATAGCCGATACTGACTCTTATCTTTCTATACATGCAGAAGGATACTGTATATTGAAAACGGTGACCCCATATGAATCGTTTTGTCCTGAGGAAGGTGTTCCCGCATCAACGGCTTTGAGACACCGAAACGCGTCGACCCACTGGTCCATATAGAGTCCAAGTAGAGCCTAGGGAGCCTCATATTCATATGTACAGTCTAGAACTGAAGGCTCCAAACTAAAATCTAAAAGGCGATTGTATCTGGTTAATCTGTGGTAACAACATCGGAGATACCGAGTTTAGGGGGTTTGCTGTAAAATTAAATTGTGTTGCGAGGTTTCATGAGGAAACTATTGCTAATACTTAGATTTGTCTTTTAGTTGTTGTTATTTTATGATACGTTGTGGACATATTGTCCAATTATAATGTACTGCACTGTATAATATGTTTTTTTATGATATGTGTTCAGAAAAAGATATTTTCTGAAATTTTAATTAAATGAAAATTGTGAAGGGTTGCACTCTTCTGTTTTATGAGAAATAAAAAGACTGTGAACGTTACATTTTAGTGTGGGGACTATATTTTACGAGTTTTTGGAATTAAATATGCTGGATGAATGAGGTATAATAATGAGATAGTGAAGTGAGTACAATAATAAAGCAGTTTTTCCAGGGATTCCCCTCTGACTTACTTAGACACGGATTTCCAACAAAATTCTTCTCCTCCTCGATGCAGGCCTAAGAAAGAGAATTTTTTTATCTCACCTTGGATTTCCCCTTTCCATGTGTGTTGCATTCTACAGCACACATAGAAATAGAGAAAGGTATTAAATGATAGTGTTTGTACAGGAAGGGGATTCTTCCTGTACAAAAACTATGCTTACCACAATGCAGACACGCTTACATTATGGTACAAGGGTGACAGTGTTGGCACATGACAGCATGAAGTGCACTGGCACATGGAGATAGCAATGCCACATCTTAGTTGGCGCTGTTCTGCTTTCTAACATTTATGCAGCGCAGCAGCTTCACTTACTGTGCTGTGTTGTGCGATTTCGTAGTAAATCTGGGCCAAAGTCTGTTTGCATCCTCTGGCAAATATTCAAAGGCATATAGAGAGCAGAAGAGAGATGGAAGCAGTACATATCCTGTTCTTCTCCCTTCCTTTCATTCAACACAGTGCAGAAACTTTGGTTGCTGAGCTGTTGAAAAGTAAGTAAATCTGCCCAACAGAGTATGGGTAGCAAATTGACATCAGTTCTATAACTAGGCCTTATTTCGCAGTGGCATTCTAGTATCAATTTGAGCAGACATGGGAGTTTCTGACAGCGGCCTTATAAATAAGGTGGGGTCACTGCATGCAGTATTACCATATCTGGTTTTCGAGAGCAGATTTCACCAAGTGAAGCCTGGGTGAATTTATTATTCGGAAAATTTCAGAATTTAGGATTAACTGTGATAATTGGTAAGGTACTATTGATTTCTACGCGAATTCCCCATTCCATATGGGATAACTGTTAATAATGGTGCGATACTCCTGCATTCTGGTATTACAGATGCCCACGGTGTAATTTCAGCTGTGAAATTGCCAATCTGGAATTGCGGCAAAATCCAAAATGCCCTCCATAAACTTTTCACAAAGGTGCATAAAACTGCATGGAAAGAGCAACGTTTCCAAAACTATCCAAAGGTTGTTACTGAAGATAGACATTTGGAAAGGAACATTAGACCACTGGGCAGTGCATTTTCCGTGTAAACGCCGAGCAATGGCGTCAGTACTGTCATGGCACTTCCTCAATAAGTACCTGCGAATTTTTATGATAATTACTACTAGAGTGCAACTGTCGAGCATGCAATGCAGCAAGGACACAGTGATCTCTATTTCACTGAAATAAACACAATAAAATCTAATTTCATTTTGTGTTCTCATTATACAATCAGGTTATTATACAGTAGGGTATGAGATTGGAAGTCGTAAACAACACCTGTTTCCGTCCTAAAATTGTAGTGTACACACAGCCTGCAATTGTTTTAAAATGATTGAGGATTGGAGTTTGTAGTTCAAATTGCATTTTTGAGGACATTTTCTCACAAGTGCATCTATTGTAAAAAAAATATTTTGTAACTCTAACGGCCACACTTTGCAGCGCAAATTTATTTCTTTGCATGTGGGAAACAATAGGTGTGACCCATTTTGGTTCTGATAGGGGTTCTGTCAAGTGTCAACCTTGATTTGGTCATTGCTTTCACATAATACGCAACCTTGGTTTCACTCACTCTGCAACACCGGACTATCCCAGCATGCTCTACGGCGCAGCATGTCACAGAGCCTTGCAGTGGTTCGAGAAATAAAAAAAAATAAAAAAAAAATAAAAAAACAGAATGACACGGAGGTTAGAAGTTGTGGAAACCCCCTAGGAAAGAAATACATGGGTGCGTGGGGGAACCCCCGTGAAATGAAAATTCAAAAGATATGATAGGCGTGCCTAACTCCTACTTACTTCTGACACATGGCTTGCACTCATGAATCACGCAAGAGACACTACCCAGAAAAATAAAGAACAGTTCCGGGAAAGGCGACGTAGAGAAGAAAATAGGCAGGCAGAGATTTGTTAAGGCATGGGCAAAGTGGGTAATTGCCCAGGGCTCACACGTTCAAGGGGTCATTATTTTTTTGAATCATGGGGCTCGAATCAGCAGAAAATGGATAATAAAATCACATTTTTTTTCTAACAAAGCCTCCTAAAGTTTATCTTGCCTGGCGCCCCCAAAGGTGACACTGCAGGTACGGGGTAGTAAAACGGACAAGGAAGCAGCATGTAGATTGTGGGAAACTCACAGATGCAAAGAATGTGTAAGGATGCTTCCCACGGAGCGATATTCTAAAATATGTTCACATATTTATCAGGGATGTGGTCTTGCACGTACTATATCGATTTTGCCTTTCCATCCCAAGCCACTCTGACCCTCTCTTCTCTCTTACACCATCTTCTCTCGCTCCTCTATCTCTTCACTTCAGCCATGCTTATTTCGTCCCTCATCGTCTCCTTTCTCTCTTGTCCACCACTTTCACTACCCTTATTCCTCTCTTTATCCTCTCTTTATCATTCCTCAATATCCCTCAATATCACCTTATCTGGTCCCTTCTATGCCTTTCTACCATAATTTCTCCTCCCTTTTACCCTACAGCTTTTTCTTCACATCCTCTCACTCATACCCTATCCTTTTCCTGATTCTTTGTCTATTTGGGACTCACCATACCTTCCATGCATAAGCTGTCTGGAAAATGAAAGAACAGGGACAAAGAATAAGAGCTAAGCAAAATAGGTTAACACCAGATACTCAGAACCTCAAGTAATGGCTTGGATTATCTACAGCATCTACTATTATAACATAAGGATGGCAGGATACTAGTCAATGCAACTAAACCATAACTCACTGCTAGAATCTTTACCTCCGAGAACAGGACAGGTAATAGAACAGTGCAGTGTAGTCGAATAGGGCCTGTTTTTGAGTTTGACTAATGGAGTAGTGTTAGGATGGTGTGAGACATTACCTCTCCTATCTCAATGGAACTCCGCTCGCCAAATTTAGAGAAGACTGCTGGTCCACAGGTCATTTCTGTACATTGAAAGGAACCATTGTTACAACGGTTCCTTTCAATGTACTTAATGCTTGGTGGCTGGCCGCCATTGATTTTGATGACTGTCCACAAAACCTTTCATCAGTCAGTCATTCAGTCAAACAAGCTTTATTATCGGCCGTACAGCCATAAAAGCAGAACAACAGATTCGATAAAAAGCGACATTCAAAGTGTTCCATGTCCTACATAGTTATAAAACAGAATTACATAAATATGGTATCACAATTGAGTCTACAATGCTTAAAATATGAAGTTAAAACAATCGAATAAGTTACTATAAAATCAATAAAAAAACTGAAAGACACTGCAATTAAATAATCAGGTAGATACAATGGTGCTAGGCTAAGACTCTGACCGTCTGATTAGGACCAATAGTCATCCCACAATTCAAGTATGTGAAGGAGAGACCGCAGCCACGTGTCTCCCTAATTCCATTGATTTAATCTTTGCACTTCTAGTACACCACATAGAAAATTGGAACCTGGAGGTGATGAATACCATCAAAAAAGATGGATCATATTTTAGGATTCTGTACACCTCCAGATAGTTCCTAAGACCCAGATTCTTACATAATTGAACAATCCATTTAGCTGTGGCCTTTTTATATAAAGGGCAGAATAAAAGGACATGCAAATCGGACTCTACACTAGCAGCGCACCCTGGACAACCCTGGGCAGGGGTAAGTGGACCTATCCACTTGTTTGTGTAAGCCCTTACTGGAAGTGATCCATATCTGAATTGCAGATATAATTCTTTTGCTAGAAGGGGCTGTATATAGTCCAAGAATTGCTCAAAATGGAAATCGAACTTAACCTCCAAGAATCTAGAACTCAGTACGCCTAGAGTGCTATTTCGTAATAAGCTAGCCAAGCGATAATCCTTAAGGGCAGATGCAACAGAATTTTTAGAGATAAGGGAACAAGTCTGTTCTGGTAGAAGCCAGATGTCTGCCCTCCCTACTGTGTAGCAAAGATGTCTAACTTGCGCAAGCCAAGGAATCTTCCCCACCCCCAGGATAGATAACAGATCCTTCAATTCCTCTCTGTAACTGGAGAGCTCGGGCGTGCTCTGAAGACATCTCCAAAAGAGAATGGGGTGGTTGGCTATTATATCCAAGATGGGGATCATGCCCAAATCAAGTTGCAATAGGAGGATAGGGGTGCTCTGGGGAAGCCTTAAAAGGCGTCTGAGAAATTCATTCTCAGTCGAGGCCATAGGATTGGCACTAACATGACCCCAGAGTTCAACACCATAGAGCTCTCCTCCCCTGGCTTGGGTCTTATAGATTTCTACCGGGGGTCCTAGGATTTTCTGGGAACAGTTGTTATAGACCTTAAGGATATCCCCGGATGCTTGTGCCAACTTCAAATTGGCCTTGGCCACGTGGGTCCTCCAATTCAACCGGTCGTTCAGGGTCACCCCTAGGTAGTCAAATGTGGAGGTTCTCTCAAGGACCATAGATACCATCCATATGGGGGTGAGGGCAATTTTCTGTACTGGCACGAAAAACCATATATGTAGTTTTGGAGAGATGAATCTCCAAATTTCTATTTTTACAAAATTGACAGAACGCTTCCAATGTTTGCTGGATGCCCATGGATGATTTAGACAAGAGGAGCGTGTCATCAGCGAACATGAGAGCTGGTACCTTGCGATCTGCCAATCGAGGAGAGTCTAAATATTTCTTGCCCAGAAGGTCAGCGATCAACCCATTAAGAAAAAGAGAAAAGAGGGTAGGGGCCAGCACCCACCCTTGCCTAACCCCCCTTTCCACGGGGAATGGTGCAGAAAGTTCCCCCTTTTTCCCATACAGCACCCTTGCAAATGTACCTTGGTGCAAACGTTGGAACAAGTGGCAGAGATATAAAGGGATACCCATATCTTTTAATATGACCCAAAGCTTATCTCTTTGACCAAATCGAATACAGATCTTAAGTCTACGAATATCAAATACAAATTAATCCCCTCCATAACCACAGCTTTCCAATGAATTAGTTGAAGTCTAAATAAATTGGTCAATGGTAGAGACCTTAGAACGGAAACCAGCCTGTAGCAGAGTGAGGATCCGATACTCGTCCATCCAAGACTGCAGCCTCGATAATAAGTGGGCGAACAGTTTCTGTAGGACGTCTATCAAACTAATCGGACGATAGTTCGCCGGGTCAAGAGGGGAGCCCTTTTTATATATGGGTATGATTTCTGCCCCTAGCCAAGTGTGTGGTACCTCCATACCCTGAAGGATGGCATTGAACAGGACCCAAATGTAGGGAGCCCATAACTTCTGTTCACTACGGAACAAGTCTCCCGGGATTCTGTCCAAACCCGGGGGTTTCCCTAAGGGTAGACTCTTCAAGACCAGGACTACTTCTTTCATGATACAGGGCGGGGCTATCAAATTAGAACTACCGGAGGCGTGGAGACGAGTGTCCCCTCAGGTGTGGAAGAAAGGTCGGTGAATAGTGGCCTATTGGTTTGGGAGTACAGTTTTTTAAAGTGCGTGTTCCAAAACTCTTCACTTAAATTGGGCACAATAGCAGCACATCCCTCAACCATGCCAATTTTAACTAAATTCCAAAAGGCCCTATTATCACGGCAATCAAGTGCTATTTTGATGGTCGCCCATCTGTCTACCTCCCAATCTTGCTTGGCTTGAGCGATGGTGTTCTTATAATGAAATCTTGCTGTTCTAAGGCTTACATTAGATCCACTTTTGACCTCCTTTAAAAGGGCACATTTCGCCAATCTACAGGAATTATCGAACCATAAGTTGGAACGCGTGGGGCGAGCTTTAGGATTGGCGGTGGTGTAAAAAAAGGTTGCTAGTTTATTAGAGAGGTCTTGATGGATAGTCTGAAAAGCAAGTTGGTGTGATAGGTCAATTTTTTCTACTGGGAGACTAAAAGCATTCTGTAAAAAAGGGACAGCATGTTGGTAAAGTGCAGCGACCTTGTCAACTAATTGGACATGCTTACCCCATCTGATTCGTCTAGCGCCAGCGGTAGCAATTAAGTTTGGACGGTAAGAGGACTACTCAGAGGGGGACAATTGGCTATGACCCATCGGAAGCTTTAGTTCTAGTGACAAAAGATTATGATCACTATCGTGTCTATTATTTATGTTAAAAACCCTTTATATGAGTCCAAAATTTAATGTTAACCATTTTGTAATCTATCGTGGTGCCTCTGCCTGGTCTTTTAAAAGTGAGGTTGCCGGGTGTATCTGAAGGGAATCTTCCATTACAGGCTCTAAGTGAGTGGGCGATTGTGAGCTTTTTTAGCTGGAGGACTAAAGGAGTCCAACCCCTGGTTGGGTACATAGTGCATTCTGATAGACCATACAGAATCCTCTTCCTGGGTGACAGTAGTGATACCATCTAAGGGTTCGTAGTGGCAGTTTTTACATAGAAAAGGAGACCCCCTCTAAATATACTTTAAGGTCAGGGAAAGAGAGGAACACAACAATACCATAGAAATAAATTCTCTCATGACCTAAATTATTTTGTACTTAACAATTCTTATGTTTTCATCAAAGACCTTCAATACAAGGTGACAACATTAAATTTGATCATATTTTTATGTTTTATTTCTTTTTTAAGAGATTGTATTTTTCACAGTATTTCTTAATTTCATAACAATTATTTTATCAAAAAGGACATATAAATCATCAGTGAGTAATAAAAAATACAGATACCATACAGAAAAAAACAAATCAAGTTCACTCTCACAAGTCTCTCATGCATACACTCTCATACACTATGCATTCATTCTTTATTCTGTATCTGAGGGGTCACAAGTTGTTATGTGATCTATTACGCAAGGTCAACGCGTTTCGGTGGAATGGGACCACCTTCCTCAGGACCTTTAGCAGAACAGACGCTCTTTCCAATAAGTTCTAAGCTCTGTATGGATATCTGTAATAATAAATAACATATCATGTATCTGACGTATTTTCTAAACATGAGTTGTCAAGAAATACAAATTTCATAAACTTTTGTTGTTGTCCTTAAACACCTTGTGTAGAACTCACAGAACATAGTGCATTACAATTTAAACACACATTTGATGTCTTTTGTGATTACTACATTTGGGGTACAAGTCAGCACTAGAGCCTCCGTCATTTTTCAATTGAATGAGGCTTACCTTTAGAAAATTAAAAGTAGCAACGTGAAAGAAAGTAGAGAGCACAGAGGAAAAGGGCTAATGAGTCTTTAAATCTTATTACTGAAGAGGTTAAAAGTAATGTCACTAATTCTAATACAAAGAGGAACCAATGATAGGTCTCACATGAATTGGCCTTTTGTATTCATTTTTTATTGCTGATATCTGTTATTCCAAAAGGGGCAAAGACATTCTATCTCAATCTCAAATAAGGGGCGAGACAATGTGTTCTTACCCTGATAGAATGTGTTCAAAGAATCCTAAATTCGATTGTCAGTCTGTTTTCGGATAAGCGATCCTGTAAATAAAATATATATTTCTATCCCTGCAACTCTATGGTTTTAGTGAACGTTATAATTTATTTATGGAAAGGCGACTTACCCTCCAATGACAATCAATACAATTTCCTCAAAGTGCAGTCAACTGCAATTCTTTCCTCCACTAGGTGATTTTGATATGAATAGGTTTCTGAAAGGAGTATGAGAAGAGCTTAGTCCCATAATGTCTATGTGTAGTTATTGTAAACCAATCTGGTAAGTAGAAAACTGACCTTATATACAGAAGTATCAATTCATAAGTTATCCATTAGCGAACTTCAGGTCACTTCTTTGTCTCAACACTTTATTGGTAGTTTTGATACGAGTCAGTTTCTGAAAGGGGTATGAGAAGAGCTTAGTCCCATTATGTCTTTGTGTAGTTATTGTAAACCATCATGGTAAGTAAAAAACTAACCTTATGTATAGAGGTAACAATTCATATGTTATCCATTAACGAACTTCGGGTCACTTCTCTGTCTCAACACTTATTTAGCGGCATCTCTATATGGCTTTCAATTTTTCTGCTGAGAGAGAATAGTAACACAGTAGAAGGAATTAATCTACGATTTTGCCTAGATGCGTTTAAGTGATTGTGCTCCGATATTTGACAATTCTAAAAACGGAATATGAGTATAAAATTCAATATGGTCTCGTCGTTATGCCGAACTTGACAGATTGCGATAATGCATCTACTACCCACACAAGGTTCTTATAGGTGGTTCTACTCTTAGCGGTCGCGGTCACTTTTCAGTGATTTATCTCAGGCTCTGGTCTCCTGATAAAAGCAATTAGACAAACGCTAGCATGTTCCGATTAAGGCATAAATATGAGTCTGTTCCAAACAGTCTGACCCGGTACTGTCTAAACACTTGACGTCTATCGCCACGGTCGGTATTCAATCACGCATTCTTACTAAGGTTTCCTTCCGAGTGTCCGCTTACCTTTACTTCTGAAGGACGCCACCGTCAGGCAACCACGGCCCGTAATCCTGTACACTCTAAAGGGCCAGCGGGTGAACCTGCATTTAAATAGTGAGGTTCGCGCCATATGTGTGTTTACGTTGTCTGATTGTGACGTGTTAGTCGGGCGCCATTTGTAAATAGTAGAGTAATTCATACTGAGTGCCTGCTTACCGATAAATATCATGCAAATCGGGCGCCATGTCTAAATGGTAAACGGTTAATAAATAGTTGACAAATTATCAATAAGATTGTTTTGTCCAAATAACCTATGTGGTTATCACTCCTTTAGTTAATATAGAGACTATATATCGAACTCGTGAACATCGATATGATTGGTAATTTAATCTTTTGAAAGGAGTCGATCCTACTAATAAATGTCAGTCTTTTGACGTGATTGAATACCGACCGTGGCAATAGACGCCAAATGTTTAGACAGTACCGGGTCAGACTGTTTGGAACATGCGCATATTTATGCCTTAATCCGCACATGCTAGCGTTTGTCTAATTGCTTAGACACTTGCATAGGTCATGAAGGCTGAAACATGTCGATCCACCTAATGCAGCCATCTCTAATTTGGATAGGCGCATTAAACTGTTTTTTAATCCTGCCACAGGGGAGCTGAATAAAGTCTGCTGCTACCTCTGTCGGTTGTTTTAACTTACACTCACATTATCAGCACTGCACTTCATTTTTTCACAACCAACGCTCGCATAGGGTTTTAAAGAAAACCTGTGCCCTGACTTTGAAAACATCCCTGAGCTCACTCCTCATAGAGAGGAGGCTATAGCCCAAGCCATAACTAGGTTCTGACGCGAGGAGGCCCTCATATGATGAAGCATGACACCTTTTGGTGTGTGAGGGGAGTTGTCCTTAAAAAGGGATATTCCCTCCGACACTGTTGTACATTTTGTTTGTCCATACCTACTCACTACTGACTTGTCTGGACCCTTGGTTTCTCTATTTGTGTGTGTTATTACTTGCAAGGTTACAATATCAACCCCACCTTAAGGAACTCATTTGCAAAGTTAACCCGCACCCTCAAAACCACTCACCAAAACCAAATGTGGTTTATGAAGGTAATCCCTCAGCATTGAGCACCACAAGATGAATCATAACCATAGACCATAATCTCTATAGGAAGCCCAGATGGCAATGATAAACCATACTAATACTCAGTACCATAACTTAAAATCACATATGCAGTTTTCAGTTAAATTTTTAGGTAATGGACCTAGCCATTGTATATGTTATGGTTAGGAAAAATAATTCGAAAAAATACTTGGAAATTCAGTGAAAAAGCCAAAGGTTACAGAGACCTTATAGTTAGGCTCACACTTCAAGTGTACAAAGCCAGCGAAAATCAGCAGCTATAGTTACCTGAGCTAACTATAACTTACACTCCCGCAATGCACTGCTTATGACTTCATATATTACATCACTCATGGCATGTTCAGCGACATCACTGATAACATCTCAAATGACATCACTGATGATATCATCATGTGAGTGTAAGTGTTTTTAGGAGTTTATGGATGTTAAACATATATACTAACCTACTACAAAAGTTAAATTAGTATACTAGGTGCACTACAACTGAGTGATACTACTTCCAACATATATTACATGAGTGGCTGTGTGACTATGTATTTTTCTGTGTATGGTGTGTAAGTGGCTTTATGGGTGTATAAGTGGGCATGTGAGTAGCTGTGTGAGTGAGTGAGATGCAGTGGTGGTATTGGTGAGTAAGTGGGTGTTTCAGTGGCTGTACATGTGAGTGAGTGGCGGTGTGAGTGGCTCTATGGGTAAATACGTTGTTATGTAGTGACTGTATGGGTGAGTGAGTGGGTGTCTGAATGGTGGTATGAGTGAATGACTCAATGTGTAAGTGACTGTATGGGAGACTGAGTAGCTGTTTGAGTGGGTGCTTGGTAAGTGAGTTGGTGTGTGAGTGGCTATTATGGAAAGTAAGTGTCTGTATGAATGGCTGTATGGGTGAGTGAGTGGATGTGTGAGTGCTTGTATAGATGTGTGAATGGGTATGTAAGTGGGTGTGTGTGAGTATGTGAGTGTTTGTATGGGTGAGTGAGTGGCTGTTTTGAGAAGCTGTGTGGGTGAGTGAGTGGGTGTTTGAGTGACTGTATAAATAAATAAGTGGGTGTGTGAGTAGCTCTGTGGGTGTGTCTGTGGCTATGTGAATGGCTGTATGGGTGAGTGACTAGTTGTATGAGTAACTATATGGGTGAGTGAATGGTTGTGTGAGTGGTTGTAAGAATGAGTGAGTGGCCGTGTGAATGCCTCTGTGGAGGAGTGAGTGGGTGTGTGAGTACTGGTATGTGTCACTGAATGGGTATGTGAGTGGTTGTGTGGGAGTGGGTGTATGAGAGGTTGTATGAGTGTGTGAATGTATGTGTGAGTGGTTCTGTGGATCATGTCATTAGTGATATCATGTGAGATGTCATCTGTGATTTCATAAGTGATGTCACTGAACATGTCATGAGTGATGTAAAATGTGATAAGTAGTGCATTGTGAGGCCTAAGTTATTCTTAGGTCAGGCACCTATAACTGCTGAATTTCTCTGGTTTTCTATGAGTGAAATGTGAGCCTAACTATAATGTCCCTGTAACCTTTGGTTTTATCAGCTTTTTTCGAAGGTTTTTTAAATTCTATTTCCTAACTAAAAAGTCCCTGTATAGTTGGGTTTCTTAAGTGAATTTCTATGGATTTCTATGGATTTTGACTAGTAGTCATGTTTGCAGAGTGCTAGAGAAAGGTGCCCCAACCAGCAGTGCGCCAGGAGGCATGGGTAGATATTGGTGGAGGAAGGAGGCATGGCCTTCGAAGACCTCTCAGCAATTCTGCTATGTACGACTTACATGGCGGTAACAGGATGGTTTGCTGGCCCCCAAGGGCACTGTTGAGCCAAGGGGACTTCAAGTCATCCCTCAACCAGCAGTGCACCAGGGGACATGTTTCCAGAGTGGTGGAGAAAAGGTGTATAACCTCTGAAGTCCTCTCAAGAATCATGCTCTGTGGGACTTACTTTTGGTCAAAGGATGGTGTGTTGGCCCCAAAGGACCCTCAGCATCCAAGGAGACTTCATCTCCCAACCAGCAGAGCACCAGGAGGCATGTTTGCAGAGTGGTGGAGAAAGGGGGGGGAGTTGGCCTCTTAAGACCTCTCTGCAATCCCACTTACTGAAGGTAACAGGAGGGCTTATTGGCCCAAGGACTCTCTGGAGCCAAGGAGACTTCATCCCTCAAGCAGTTGTGCACCAGGAGGTGCATTTGCAGAGTACTAAAAGGGGACGGGCCTCTGGCGACATGCCGGTCATATATATATATATATATATATATATATATATATATATATATATTACCTACTGGCTGTCGCCAGTAGGTATATATAGTTAGGATTTTTTCTCCATGGAACTTTTGAAAATTCTATGTCTAATAACTTTGGCGTTTGTGGACGGAATTGGCTGAAATTTTCAGGAAAATGACACATTTTGTTTCTAATCAGCCCCTGAAAATCTGGGGGGGTTTCGTCAAGGGGGGGCCGAGAAAAAAGGGGGGTCCCAAAACACATTTTTCCCATAATAATTTCCATAGGGCGTTTGGCCTCACTTTTAGCTCGAACGGCTGAATGGATTTACACAAAACTTGGCAAAATTGTAGGGACTGTTAGCCCGATGTGCCTTTGCTGGGTCTCAATATATGTGCTCCAGTGGATTTTGAGAAATTAACGTTTAAAAAAAAATATATATCTGTGACAGCGTCCTGGATAGCGCACTAATTCGCGTACTTTTCGCGTAACGGAACTTTGCGAAGCGAAGCTGATTGGCTCTCCGGTGTCTGTCAACATTCTAAACAGTCCATAGCGGCCGCCATCTTGTGTCTCGGTAGGATCGAGAGACAAGAGGAGGCCAAAACGAAGGGGGAAATGAAGGAAAGGGGGCAAGGTAGACCCCTTCTGACCCCCCAGGATTGATGAGGGGGATATTAAAGTGCCCCGCGGGGCCAAAAAAATAAAAAAAATTGTTTTTTTCGTGGGGTGCGCCCGGTACGCGTACCGGAAAGCGGTCTGGGGAGCGTACTATAAGGAAACAAGAATGATTGACTTTTAACTTATTGCATGTTTATTGATTGTTCGTTTTGTTGTTTTTTTTTGTTTATTTTTATTTACGTAGCTACATGTAGGTACCAATGTAGAGTCTATAAATTAATAAACGCCGTCTCCTTTGTAGATATCTTGCTTGTTGTTAAAGAAGTTATTGTGGTATATGGAATTCATACCATAGTCTGTCTGGAAAGCCGAAACAACATGGTGGCAGGAGATGATAAAGAGATGTTAAATACACATTGGGGATTATATAGTGAGAGAAAGGAATTAACTATGAACAAAGTTAGTATGTAACACCAAAAAGTTGCATAGTATATTTAAAGTCTGACTTCACGTTATAATCAATTTGCTACTAGTTTTCAATATACATATAAAAATAAATAATGTGTCAAACAATTTTTGAATTAAGAAATACAAATTTATTTTTCAGATTGTTTTTCAAAATTTAAAAGAAAATCTAAAAAATCGTGATCATTTTTTTCTTCATTTTTCAGTAGAAAATCTACTGCATCTACACATTGCACAAGTTCATTGTTTATTGTATCGTCGAAGAAATCCTGGTCAACTTCCGTCTCCTTTTGTTTTTCTGTTTTAATTTTCAAGTTATTTTCTTGTCCTTCCATTTTGAATTCTGAAAAATGAATTTTTAAAAAATATATCAGTACAGATAGGGCACTGTTGGGTTTCAGTACAGACAGGTAGTTTGGTTATTTAAACTGTGTTTTTTTCTTTGGGCAGTGTATGGTATCAAATTGGAAGTAGAAATATGAAGAAAATTATCAAATAAACTCTTAGTCAATTCTGAATTATACTAGAGAAGTCTAACTCTATCCTTAATTCAGGGCCGGCGCTAGGCATGGGCAGCGTGGGCTGCCGCTCAGGGCCTCGCACTCAGCCCACCAGCATGGTGCCACGCACTGGTGATGTGTCCTTTTGTTTTCCTGGAGATCTTTCACAAAGAAAGATGTCGCCTGCAATTAAGGTCTATTGCAGGGGGCCCCCTCCTTGGGCCTCTCATGGATGGTGTCAGGAGGTATAGGGGAGGGAGAAGGAGTCGCTCCCTCAATTTCAAGGAGACCATTCACAGACACTGTGGGGGGCCCATTGTCCAGCATTTTGGCGCACCCTCAGTTTTAACTTTTAGACCACAATCAATTCTCACACCTATGAAGGTGTGAGAAATGCGTGTGGATTAAAAGTTAAAACTGTGGGGGCATCGAAATGCTGGACAATGGGGCCCCCACAGTGTCTGTGAATGTTCTCCTTCTAAGTGGTCACTTATGTAATTTGGAGGGGGCCTTGCGCACGTTCCCTTTTAGCCCAGGGCCTCGCAAATCCTTGGACTGGCCCTGCCATAACTAAAACAGAGAAGTCTATTTTATTCTATAAGTATTACAGAGTGATAGAATAAAACTGTCTGAAAATGTTTTTCTAATTAGCTTTCAGTACAGAACATACTTCAGTTTTAAAAATAATATCTTACCTTTTAAATATAACTTGAAGTTATCAGTTGATTTTTTGTTGTTCTGCACTTCACGAAGTAGTTGTCAAAATGGCTGTGTTTCTCTCTCTTTGTTTATATATATTCAGGTACATAACCAATCAAAAGTCATAATATAATAGTAGAAATTGAAAGTAATATTTTAATTGGTTGTCATTTCCAACACTTCCGATATGTTTTGTGAAGTAATTTACCTCAGGGATTTTAGGGAGTTCTACATGCTAAATGGCTAAATGGTATTCCAACTAAATTTGTGAAAATGGTAGGGATTGGTATGTAGTATGAGCTACTGTTTAATTGGTGAAAGTGTCTCCAGTGGTTTTTCTGTAAATTACTTTCCCACCTTTTTTGAGCGAGTGCTTGTCAGTGCGTGTCCCGGTACGCGAACCTGCAGCGTTACGGGAGTTCTCCATTTTGTGTTTCGGTAGAATTGAGATATAGGATGGAGGGTAAATAATGTTCAGAATGGATAGATTGGGGTACTTTAGACGTATCCTGTTTCCGTAAGTTTCCTGAGGGTGGCTGAGGAGGCTCATATATGTCGATTAAAAAAAATTAATTTTTTCGCGTGGTTAGCTGCCGGTACGCGAACTGGGTAGCGTACCGGGAAGCGAATATAGGTGAAAATAAGTGAAAAAAGGTACATTTGAAATTTCAAAACAGTACACTAAGTTAAGGTAGCTCTGAAAAGAGCTTTTGGGTTCTGTGTATGTTCTAAAAACTTATAAGTAGGAACCAATACACATTCTTAAATTTAGTATGAAAACTCTGTTCCCCTCATCTGAGAAATGCACGCCATCTCCTCTGTAGATATCTTGCATGTAGTAACACAAGTTATTGTTGTAGATGCAGCCCATTCCATGGTACCTCATGTAAGCTGAAACAGACTTATTTACATGCTTCCTCGATTTCTCAATTTGTGGACAAAATTGATTGGACCATCTCCATTTTTGTCTTTGGCATATATTGGAATATACCAAAGCAGTTTGAGGAAAAAGTGTCATCAATTGCTCAAAGGTGTCCTTTAAAAGCATTTCCAGACCTACCCCAGTCAAAGTGCCCAAATCGTTTCCTCCACAGTGCACTATTATGAGGTCAGGGGTTGGCAAATGTAAAAAGGTTTTCAGCAATGGTATCAATTGGTGACATTTCTATCCTCTTCGACCAATCCATTGGATTTCCACATTTTGTAAATTGAGGTTGTGTACATTTCTGTTATCAGCATACCTGTGAGCCCAGTGGATGTAGCTATGTCCAAGAATCCAGACTGAAAACATAGCTAGAGGAGTTTTTGCTGCAGTCAGATGAAGTGTGGGAATGAAATGGCAGTTGAAATAGTGATGTTTGTAATGTAAAAAACTGTGGAGTTTAAGTGCAAATGATTCATTAGCAGTGATTGGTGTATTTCCATTGCTGAAAACAGAAAGTTAGGGTGCATGGATGTGTTCTTTGAAAGATGTATTTTGAATGGTCATTTAAAAATGTTGTTATGAAAGATTGCAGTGGATTAGCAGGTGTACTGAGAGTTCAGAGTTCATTTGAAACATTGTTGTGTGAACTTGTGGCCATGACAGGTCTGGCAGGTGGTAGTTGCTATGGAAAAGAGGTAGAAAGGGCAGAGGGGGGAAGGGTGTTGATTTGAAAAAAGTGAGGGAAGAGTTTTTATTGGCTGACATGAGAGATATGTGTGTTGAATATCAGCGTTTCGGTGCCTTTGTTGGTTCCAGCCTCTGCAGTGCATACCTTTAATTCTGGTAAAGAATAATTGGTGTGTTTCTGAGACTGTTTTGAATTTCAAAAAGAATTTGTAAAGGTGAGTTATCATTTATATATTTTAGGTAAAGAGTAGTATGCTTTTTTGCGTAAATAAGAAAGTCAGCTGTGTATTTGAAATGATGTTTTGCGTCAAGTGTTTGCATTCTGCTTTGAAAGGCGATTTTGCATTCTTCATTTACAGAATCGGAAAAATTATTGGTTCGGTAAAATACCGAATCGGTAATTTTACCGATTCTGTAAATTTGCTATGTAGGGGGGACTCTTCTGAGTCTCAAATGACTTAACGAATCGGTATTTTAGCATGAAATCAAACTTCATGGTAAAATACCGATTCCGGTGTGCATGCACATGTGTGCATGCACACGTATGTCATGTGAAAGGCAGACCTGCCCTTAGGGCAGGTATGCCTGCCACATGGCACCTGTGCCTGTTTTGAGGGTGCCAGAGGCTGTCAAAGTGATACCCCCTGCACCCTTGTGAATTCTTTAATTACCGATTCGGTAAACACCGAATCGGTAATGCCTAATCATTCCTATGGGCTTCAAAGCCAATAGGAATGATTAATTGTTTGAGTTACATCGCCATGTTAAAAGAAAATGATGCATAAGTGTTGCATGGGTATTGTAAATACCCTCCTATGTGTGCTTAGGAATTTCAAGTCACTTTCCCTGGGTTCAAGGGCCTTGTAAATACGTCCCTATGTGTGTCTGGTCATTTGAAGTCACTTTCCTCGTAGTGCAAGGCCCTTGTAAATACGCCCCCATGTGTGCCTGGCAAATTTTCATTTTGATTGTTTGAGTTACATAGCCATGTTAAAAGTTATTGAAAAAAAGGTGCAAGTTCCTTAAAAAAACGTTTTCATGTGTATTAGGGCATTTTAAGTCTGTTCTCCATGAATGTAGGTGTATTATTGTTTTACATAAAAGGTTTTAAAACTTTGTTTGAAATCAAATGCATGCACACTTAGGGCCCGATGTAGGTGGTCGTTTAGGCCATTTACCGACCGGTTACGGCCGATTTCGGTCGTTTCCGACCTGTAAATGGCGAATCAGTATGTAGGCGCCTAAATCCAGGGCCACATGTAGGTAAATCTACATTTACAGAATCGGTGAAATTGTTTTTGATGGTAAAATGATGTGACTCCTGCAATGCGTCGCTTTTGCGGAACAGATATATGATGCAATTGTGTTGTTAATGATACGGTGTACATGTAAAAAATAATGCATAAGTGTTGCACGGGCATTGTAGATACTCTCCTATGTGTGCTTAGCAATTTCAAGTCACTTCCCCCGGGTTCAAGGGCCTTGTAAATACGTCCCCATGTGTGTCTGATCATTTGAAGTCACTTTCCTCGTAGTGCAAGGCCCTTGTAAATACGCCCTCATGTGTGCCTGGCAAATTTTCATTTTGATTGTTTGAGTTACATAGCCATGTTAAAAGTTATTGCAAAAAAGGTGCAAGTTCCTTAAAAAAACGTTTTCATGTGTATTAGGGCATTTTAAGTCTGTTCCCCATGAATGTAGGTGTATTATTGTTTTACATAAAAGGTTTAAAAACTTTTTTTGAAATCAAATGCATGCACACTTAGGGCCCGATGTAGGTGGTCGTTTAGGCCATTTACCGACCAGTTACGGCCGATTTCGGTCGTTTCCGACCTGTAAATGGCCAATCGGTATGTAGGGGCCTAAATCCAAGGCCAGATGTAGGTAAATCTACATTTACAGAATCGGAAAAATTATTGGTTCGGTAAAATACCGAATCGGTAATTTTACCGATTCTGTAAATTTGCTATGTAGGGGGGACTCTTCTTAGTCCCAAAGGCCTTAACGAATCGGTATTTTAGCTTGAAATCAAACTTCATGGTAAAATACTGATTCCGGTGTGCATGCACATGTGTGCATGCACACCTATGTCATGTGAAAGGCAGACCTGCCCTTAGGGCAGGTATGCCTGCCACATGGCACCTGTGCCTGTTTTGAGGGTGCCAGAGGCTGTCAAAGTGATACCCCCTGCACCCTTGTGAATTCTTTAATTACCGATTCGGTAAATACCGAATCGGTAATGCCTAATCATTCCTATGGGCTTCAAAGCCCATAGGAATCCACTCTCTTGGATTTTCGTTGGATTTGGTTTTTCAATATATTCGTTTTAGATCTATGGATTTATCTTACTTGGATTTTGCATTATCCTTTTCTGGATTTAAGACTCTCTGGATTTGAGACTTTCTGGATTTAAGACTCTCTGGATTTGAGACTTTCTGACTTTTCATCACAAATAGGTAGCATTTTTTTTTCCTTGGTTTTCAACTGATGTGAAGATTCTACTAAGCGCTGATTTGACTTTGACTTGTAACCTTTTATTCAGCACGTTTTCCCCTTCAAGATAACTCGTTGTACTGTTTTTCCCCCCATTTTGCTCGTTTTTTTCCCATTGAAAACACTGCCCTGTTTACTTCTGTTTTCCAACGGTCTTACCTGCCGTTGTGCGCGCTCCGGCCATTTCCTCGAGGTTTTGCCTCGTTCTCTCTCTCCATTCGGCCATCTGCTCAACACGCTGGAGTGGTGCTGACACACGCGCAAGAGCCGCGCTCAACTTGGAACTTCACCATCGAGTTCTGCTTTCCCCCAGAGATCCCGGCTTCCCTTGCGCAACGTCTAAACGCTGTGACGTCATTGCGCATACGTGCCGCCATCTTCGTTTGACTGGTTGCTTAGTAACCAAACATCAGCGCTTTCACCGAAGATCAGCGCCTTCGCCGGACTGTGTAAATCTTCACATTGTGACTTTGGCTTGTTTTCACAACGACTTTCGATCTTCATTCATCGGTGTATTCAGGTTCCACGTATTTATTTTTTTTGACTGTGTATCTTCTGTGATAGACACACACATTTGCAGTTTTATTTATTTTACCTCGTTCTTTTATTTACTTAGTGCTGTGTTGCTTCACCACATAATGGCTTCTTCTTCTTCCATGACTCAACCCCCTGCCTTCCTTTGCGAAAAGGGTGAACCTATTCTCCCTTGGAAAAGATGGAAAAATCTTTTTGACTCTTATCTTTTGGCCATAGGTGGTGAAAAATTTTCTGCTGTAAGAAAACAAGCAATTTTGCTGCACAATTTAGGTGTGGAAGGTCGTAACATTCATGACAGTATTGATGAAATACCCATCAATGATGGTTCTGGTGACTCTCCCACAGATGTCTTTCACATGTCTTTAAAAATGTTAGAGGATTATTTTGGTCCTAGAATTAATGTAGTTTTAGAACGTCATAAGTTCTTTGCGAGGGTACAAGAGCCTAAGGAAAAGGTTGGTTTGTATGTTGCTTCCTTAAAGACATTGGCTCGTACTTGTGAGTTTGGAGAACTCACTGATTCTTTGATTCGTGACCAGTTGGTCAGGTGTACGAATAACCCAGAGTACAAGAGAAACTCTTGTCTAAAAATCCCTCCCTCAGAGAAGCGTTAGCCATTGTTGAGAGTATTGAGAATACTTCTGGTTGGGCTAAGGAGATGAAAGAATACAAAATCTCTCCTGATGGTTCTTCCGCCTCCAGTAGTATTCATCAAGTTGCTCAACCTCTCAGTTCTTCTCAACCTCCCATCTCTGAAGATACTATTTGTAAAGTTATGCAAAACACCAAGCCTAAAACTGCCTTTGATCGTAGCAAGATCAAGTGTTACAGATGTGGCAGCCCTAATCATTCTTCATCCTTTCCTAACTGCTATGCCAAATCTTCCACTTGTATCAAATGTGGCATTAAAGGACATTATGCCAGAGTATGCAAATCCTCCACCAAAGTACACTCTATCGAATGTACCATGCCTCCCTCAGATTCTCCCAGATTTGTTGTTTCTAGTGTTACAAGTGATGGGAGCATTGATGCTGATCCTATTGTCATGCCTGAGTGTAATGTGATTATTGGTGGGGAAGATTTTGTTGTCTTAGCTGACTCTGGTTCTCCCTTTACCCTAATAGGAAATGAGAATTAGAACAAAACATTTCCTAAAGTTGACTTGTTCAAACCTGATATTAATGCTGTTAGTTACAATGGTTCTCATATTGAAGTATCAGGCTACACTGTTATGAGAATTCATTTCAAAGGTCGGGAAACTGTTGGAAAAATTTATGTTGCTTACAGAGGTGACAATCTCTTAGGCTGGAGACACCAGAGGGATTTGGGAATTATTCTTAATCCTAATGCCCTCAAACCCTCTGACCAGGTCATGCTTATTGATCAAATCTCTATCTCCAACATTTTCTTTGATGAATTTCCCCATGTTTTCTCTGACAAATTGGGTTTATTGAAAGACTTTCAACATCGGATTATTTAAAAAAAAAAATGCTGTTCCATGTTTGTTTAAGGTTAGGAAAGTTCCTAACATGATGCTTGCTCCTCTTAAACAAGAACTTTCTAGACTTATGGAATTGAATGTTATTGAAGAAATTGAGTCTTCAGAGTGGTTGGCCCCAGTAGTTTTGGCCCCCAAGGATGGAGGAAAGAACATTTGCATGTGTGTGGACCTTAGGGGATTGAATAAATGTATTTGGGTAGATCGACAACCCCTACCTAATATCCCTGAGTCCATAACTATGCTTGCAGGGGCTAAAATATTCTCTGTTCTTGATTTGTCCTCAGCTTACCATCAGGTCCCACTTCATCATGATTCCAAACACCTCACCTCTTTTGTTACTCCTCTGGGAGCTTATCGTTTTGTTAGGATCCCTTTTGGGTTGGCATCCGCTGCGGCTTGCTTTCAGAGAATTATGAAAATGGTTGTAGGAGCTGTCCCTAATGTCATATTTTTCCAAGATGACATTTTGGTTTTTGGCAAAGACAATATGGAACATGAAAAAGTTTTGAAGGCAGTTCTTTTCAGGTTGGCTGATAAAGGTTTGACAGTTAACAAAGCCAAGTGCAAGATTGGGGTAACTTCTGTTACCTATCTTGGTCATGTAATTTCTGGTGAAGGAATACAACCCAAATTGGAATTAGCCAAGAGTATTGCTGAGGCTCCCACTCCTTCTGATAAGGACCAAGTCAGGTCGTTTCTTGGCCTAACTGAGTTTTATTCCAAGTTCATAAAGAACTTTGCCTCTATTGTGGAGCCTATTAGGAATCTTCTCAAAAAAGGTGTCCATTTTGATTGGAGTGATGATTGCAATGGTGCATTTCTTGTTGTAAAAAAGACCATCAGTCAGTTACCGAGTTTGGGTCACTTTGATACCAAGAAAAAGACGATTCTTTCAACTGACGCGTGTCTTTCCGGTTTGGGCGCAGTTCTTTCCCAAGTGGACAACGGCGGAGAAAGAGTTGTGGCATTTGCCTCCAGAGCCCTAAAAAAGGCTGAACAACATTACTCTTGTATAGAAAGAGAAGCTCTTGCTGTGGTTTGGGCTATTAAACACTTTAAGTTTTATTTGTGGGGTATTCCTTTTATTGTAAAATCGGACCACAAACCCTTAATTCAGGTGTTCTCTTGTATGGAGAGTGAGAGATTAACTCCTAGACTCAAACGTTGGAGTGAGGGGTTAGAAGAATTTAATTTCGTTGTACAATATGTTCCTGGGTCATTAAATAAGATTGCGGATTGTCTTTCACGTTTACCCTTACAGAATCAGGATGAACATTTAGATTTAGGTACTGTCAAGGTGTCTTGGGTTTGTGAGAGTGCTGTTTCTCTGGATGATTGGGTACTTGCTCAGTCTAATGATTTAGTCTTACCTTTGGTCAAGGATTTGGTGGTTAAAGGTTGGCCCTGTAACAGCAGAGACATCAGTTGTGACCTTCTACCTTTTTGGTCAATAAGAGATGAACTTACTATTGTTGATGACATTGTTATGCGTGGTGAGAGATTGATCCCTCCTTCTGTGATGCGTTCAAAACTTATCAATCTTGCTCATGATGGACACATGGGTAGGAGTTTTACTAAATCTCGCCTTAGAGAAAGGTATTGGTGGCCTAATATGGACAGTGAATTTGAGCTAGTGGTTAAGGATTGTTATCAGTGTGCCACTTATGATAAGTCCAAGGTTGTGACTAAGGCCCCTCTTTCTCCTGTGTCTGTTCCTGACCAACCTTGGTCCAAGCTGGGTTTGGACATCATGGGACCTTTTGATCTACTAACACCCTCTGAAAGATTTGTTATTCTTCTTGTTGATTATACTTCAAAATGGGTTTCCACTAAGTGTGTAGCCACGGTCACATCTAGGGTGGTTATTGATTTCTTACGTGATGAATTTGTTTCTGAAGGCATTCCCAAATGCATCATTACAGATAATGGTGTCCAGTTTATTTCCACCGATATGGAGTTTTTCTTAAATGACCATGGTATATCCCATCTTAGAACTGCACTCTATGCACCTCAAGCCAATGGTCTTGCTGAACGAATGAATTGTGTTGTCAAAGGGTGCGTGCAGAGAGCTATAGAAATGAAATGTTTCCTCAAGGATGTTTTGCGTGACACTTGGTGGGCACATCGCACCACCATCAATTACATTTCCAAGTCTTCTCTATTTTTTCGCTACGGGGTAGGCAAGCCTCTTCCAAATTGAACCCCCCTTGGCTTCCTCTTCAATCTTCTCTTCCCTTGGATAGGGGGAGTGTGGGGGATAGGATTCTTTCTCACCAACAAAGGTACAAAGAGCGTTATGATCTGAAGAATTCTACCAAACCTATGTTGTGGAGTGTGGGAGAATGGGTCCTTGTTAAAAAACCAAGATTTTCTAAAAAAGTTTCTTCTGAGTTCATGGGTCCTTTTAGAATTACCAAGATTCACAGTAATGTTGTTACTTTGCAAAATGGTTGTAAATGGAGCATGTCTAGGCTTGCTAAGTTCTCTCCTGGAGATCCTTCTACTTCTTCCAATTTGGATTCTTCCTTTCCCTCCTTCCCTCCTGATGCTTATAGTGCTGTTCCTTTTAGAAGGTTTCCTCAGAGAACTCATCAAGCTCCTGCACGTTTCAGAGACTATGTTTAGATTTCTTTATCTTTAATCCTTTTCAAGTGCGTTCCTCATGGCACAATGATTTGTCATGTTTCTGTTTTTATTTCTCTCTTTGTTTTCTCCATTCTCTTTAGTAATGGGGATGTGTTGTAATGTACATATGCTTGTTTCTTACCCTTTATTTTATGACATAGTTACATTCTTTTACTGGCACATTCTGTTCTACTCCTTGTTATTCCATGAGCACTTGAGCCTTGGAGCCTGGAGGAGTTGGCTGTGACTTTGAGAGCTGTTGGTGATGTTTTACTATTAAACTACAACTTTAACTCATCCAGTGTCTGAACATCTTTTTAACAGAGTCCAAGTACATCAACGACTACAACCCAGTGATTTTGTCCATGTGGAATGCTAACATGGATATACAGTTTGTGGCTGACAACTGTATGGCTGTGGCTCGGTATGTGACGTCTTACATCACCAAAAAAGAAAAGACAGAACTAAAGGATATGTGGGAGGATATTTCCCATGAAAAGAGCCTCAGTAAGAAGTTGTACAGTTTCAGTCTGAAGATGTTGTCGCATCGAGAAATCGGAGCTTACGAATGTTCTGACCGGTTATCTTCAGCAAGTCTCTATGCCAAATCTAGGAGTATCATTTGGGCGAGTCTTGGTCTTGCTGCAACGCGTAATCGAGTTCTGAAACCTGTACGGGAAATTGAGTATTTGGCGGAGAAGGAGCCAAACAGTACAGATATTTTGAAGAGCAACATGTTGGATACATATTATCCAAATAGAAGCAGTCACCTGGAGAATGCTAGTCTGTATGATGTTCTTCAAAATTACGTGTTCAAGAGGAACATCAAAGAAGATATTGATAAAGGAGTGTATGCTGTAATTGGAAGTGAGGGATGTCTGGTCAAGCAAAAAAGATGTCAATTGATAAATCATCGAAAATTGGATTGTGAATCTCCCGAAAGAAAATATTTTTTCTATTTAGCTCTTTTGCAACTTTTCAAGCCTTGGCTTGTAGAAGAGGAACTGCTTGGGGTTTCCTCTGTTACGAAGACTCTTTCAATGCAGTCAAGGAGTCCATAGAATGTCCTGTTTTTCCAAAATATCTACTAATGTTGAATGCAGAAATTGAGCAGGAAGCAACAATTGCAGCCGAGATTGCTAGAGACAGTTCTCAGGACAGTCAGAGTTCTGTTTCATTGAGTCAGGATCCACTTGGAGAACCAGTTATTGAAAATGAAGCTGCCACTGCCATGATTGAAGTGGAAAGAGCCATGGCACATGCTTAGAAGGATGCGGTTAACTTAGAAGAATTGGAAAGACAACTTAACGTTGAGCAGAGGAAAATATATGTCGAAGTTACCAACCAAATTGAGCATGGATTAAGTCATGAGAAGGAAGAGTGCTCATGTACGTTGTTGAAGCCTGTCCGACTGTACGTGAGTGGAGAAGCAGGAACTGGAAAAAGTTTCCTTATTAAAGCAATTTCATGTTATCTGCAGAAAAGGACTGATTCATCTCTGTCTTGTGTTGTGACCGCTCCAACTGGACTGGCAGCTCATAACATTAAAGGGATTACTTTGCATCGGTTACTGATGCTGCCAGTGGAGCATGATAACAGATTACAATACCACAAGTTATCTGGAGATGCTTGTTGTGAAGTATCTAGAGTTTTGAAGAAGATGAAACTTCTTATCATTGACGAAGTAAGCATGGTTTCCAATGTCATGCTTGCTTTTGTGCATTTAAGAATGCAGGAAGTTCTTAAAACAGAGTATGATGTGTTATTCGGTGGCAAACACATCATTGTTTTTGGTGATCTTCTGCAGCTGACACCAGTGAAAGGACAACCAGTGTTTAAACTGCTTACTCATGAAGATACCAAGAAGTGCCTAGGGAGCATTGGCAACGTTAACATATGGTTAAACTTCGGTTATGCTGAGCTGCGTGAAAATATGCGTCAGGCGAAGGACGAAGATTACAAGAATTTTCTACAAGATATTAGAATCGGGAAAGTGACTGAGCGTGGTAAAGAAGCTTTACATGCACGCTTACTGTCAAATTTATATCCAGAAGAAGACGTTTTGCCAGAGGATATTTTTCAGAAAATTACTGTGAAGAAATCTGGAATATGTTTGATGCCAACTCTTGCAGAATGTTCCATCTTCAACAACAAAATGTTGAATTTAGAAAAACAAGAGATTGTGAAACTGGAAGCTATTGACAAAATAGAGCATATGGGAGCAACAATTATTTTGTCAGAAAATTTGAAATCTAAATTGGATTCATTAGAGAAGACTATATCTAAAACTGCGGGTTTTGAAAAGACTTTGAATGTGTGCTTAAATTGCCGAATCATTTTGAGAAGGAATTTACATGTTGAAAGAGGTCTGGTAAATGGATCAATGGGTAATGTTGTTGATTTTGAGAAATACAGAAATAGAGATGGAATTGAATTTTTTAAAATTACATTTTATGGCATTAAGGAAGTACAGCTAATTGGTCGTTGCTCTGCTAGGTTTTTGCTTGTAAAAGACTTATATGTTCGCCGTAAGCAGTTTCCTGTTTGCTTGGCATATGCGGTGACAATTCATAAATCGCAAGGTTTAAGTGTAGACACTGCTTTAGTGAATATTGGCAGTTCTGTATTCAAAGAGGGTATGGCTTATGTAGCATTGTCACGAGTCAGAACTTTATCGGGTTTGTACTTGATTGACTGTGATGTCACAAACATTTGTGCGGATCTAGATTGTGTTAAGGAATACAATAGGTTAAGAAGAGAGTATGCACCACATTTGCCTCAATATCCTTTGATTGAGAAACGTGTGGTAGGCCGGAAACGAAGAAATATCACTAATAGTAGGGATGTTGTAGCAAAAAGACCAAAAGTCGATGAACCTAAAATTGTAAGCAGGAATAAAATGAATTCTTTTGAAAATGTTGTTGGTTTTAAATTTGAAAATAGTTCTGGTGTCAACTGCTATGCTAATGTAGTTGTTAATGTTCTCTTTTCGCTAGAGACTTTCAAAGAACAGATTGTGATCAATTCGGAACAAAGTTTATGCTGTTTGTTGAATTCTGTGTTAGAGAAATGTAGTGCTGATAGAACGAGAGTAGAAAGTGTGTCTGAAATTCGTTTTCTGTTAGACGAATGTTCAGGTCAAACAGAATTCTCTGAAAATATTCAGCAGGATTGTCAGGAGTTTTTAATGTATATGCTTGATGTATTGCAAGATGAGGGTGTAGATGTAGATTATCTATTTGGCCTTTCTTATCAATGGCAGCATGACTGCGAGAACTGTAGGCTATCAAGTACTACTAGTGTAGACTCAGAAAGATTTATATATTTAACTTTGCCTGACAGTAAATCAGTATCCTTCAATAAGCTAGTAAAGGCAGCCGATCAAAATATGGAGTGCAGCCAATGTAAGTCTGGAATGCTGTCCACGTTAATTTTACGAAGTTATTGCCAGTATGTCATTTTAATGTTCCAACGATGTAGGCCTGATGGAACTAAATTGACAACTTTAATTAATAATTTTGTGGCTTCGCAGTTGTCAATATCAGGAAGGACTTTTATAACTACTGCAATTATATATCATAATGGTCCTTCAACTAATTCAGGACATTATACAGCTTATTTGAAATCTGGAAACGGTTGGTCATTCTGCAATGATTCTGTTTTAACTTTCAAAAAAAGATTGCCTTTCCACCTTCAAAAAATTCTTACCTGGTGTTCTTACAACCAAAATTTTAGGAAAGGAAGCTTGGGATTTGTTTAGAGGAATTTACAGAGGTTCTAATGGCTCCTACTATATATGGCCTTGTGGATAATTGTAGTAAAGAGCGAAAACTGTTTGTTTTTATAAGCAAAGTCAAGCAGCAGATCAAAATAAGGAGTAGAGGAAATGTAAGTCTGCAATGCTGTCCACATTATTTATGGAAACTTATGGATGAAATGTCATTTTACAATTTCAACTACATAAACTGGAAGAAAATAAGTTGTCCAGTCTAATTAAAAATGTTTTGGCTACACAGTCATCGATTTCAGGAAGAACATTTGCAACTGCAGCTATTATATAATATGCTGGTCCTTTGACAACATCTAGATATTACACAGCTAATTTGAAATTAATTAAAAAAATGGCTAGTCTTTCAGCAAACATTACTAATTGAGTATGAAGCAATGTTGCCTTTTGACTTGATTTTCGAAGTCAGAATTTAGGGTAGGTAATTGGACTATAATGACTCTAGGTGTTGCTGTAACTTAGTGTGCTGTTTCAAATTGCTTTGTATGTCTCAGTTTTCTTAAAACAATTGAGTTTATCTTTCAGAAAGTGGCGGGCAGAAAATAGTAACAGCACAACAGAGTATAAGCTGTTCATAGGATATCCTTTGACGTCATAGAAAGTAAGTTACTTTGGAGAAGTTCCTATTTCTGCTTATTTATATTATTTGGGTTTTTTAAACACAATCATTTTGATTGTGTTTTTTTTCCCCGCTGTTATATGATGAATACCCTCAACTCACTGTTTTCAGTGAAATTTGATAATTTCTGATAACAGCAAAAATAAACCATTAAATATGTTTAATTAATTTTCTACTTTGAATTGTGATTTCTAATATGTATATGGATTGGTGTGGCTCACTGGTTAGAGGCGGCAGACCCAGAAGCAGAGGTCGGCCCGGGACCAGGGTTCGATTCCTGACGCGGCAGGATCTTGGGCCATGGTCAGCGGACTCGATAATTCTCGCCTCGGTGCCTACCCCAACCATGGGTCCCACTCAGCAACTTTGGGCAATAGCTTGCTTAATCTCTACTAACGACCCCATCAGCGTCGGGATGCCTGGCTTCACCTTGGGGATGCCCAGGAGGGACCATCTCACAGGGAAAGCCAGGATGGGTTCCCCAGCGGTATACAGCGCCGGGACGCCTCTTTGCTGGGGCAGCTGTGCGCTTTACTAGTATACCACATTTAACATTTAACATTCACTTTGTCTCATGCTCACTCTTTTTTTACCACCTTGTATTAATTAAAAAAATGTTGTTCTTTCTTACACAGATTAAAAGTATAAAAATGCTAATACAGTATGGTAATGACAATTATAAGGTAAGCGTTTAGTACTCTTTACGTTACATGTCTATCAGATTTAACTTTTATTAGTTCCTCTGCTTCTTTTTTTTAACCCTTAGTTTCCTGTCTTTGCTACTTCCTTCATTTCTTTTTCTATTACTTATTTATACTACTCTTTTCACTTCTTTTATCAGTCCCTCTTTTAACAGTAACTGTGTGTTACTCCCTCTATTTGTCTTTCTTTTCACATTACTCTCTGTTTATTACCTCGTCTTTTTTTAAAAAATATTTTTTTTAGTTCGCTCCCGGTTCGCGTACCCGAACGCTAACCGGGAAGCGTATCAAAAGAAATAGAGAATGCTAGAGTGCTAAACATTCTAGCAATTTTTTTAAAAAGGGAAGGTAGTTCTGAAAAGAACTTTTTTTTATTATTTTTGATGTTTTATATTTTTTTGTGTTTTTTTTGAGGAAGGGGAAACAAAAATGATTTACTTCAAAGGGCTCAACAGGAGCAACAAAAAAAAATTACTTTCTTGGACGTTTTGGACATTGATGATTTTCATATGATCTATTTATTAAAGTAATACTCATCTCTCCGTGTGAAATTAATTTTCCACATCTACACAAGTCAATCTCATCTGCCCAAAGTTCTTTTGCAGATTTGGGACCATTTCCCTTGCCTCTGACTCACTTATTGCTAAGTCATTGGTGGATGTTTTTGCCGGTCGGGGGTTATCCACCAAATCTCGAAGTTGTGCTTTAGAATAATTAAGAGGGTGCCAACTCTCCATGTGCCGATGCATGGTATGATTACCAAAGCTATATTTTTTTTCGGTCCCTCTCGAGAGTGTTTTTTTGCAGATGAGGCAGGTAACGTACCTGGCAATAACTTTCTTTTCATGAGAAGGAAAAGAAAAAAATTGCCAGATAAAATTCACTTTCACATGGGACGTTCTTGGCATTTCTTCCAGAAAGCCACTTGTCCCTTGCTCCTGTTCCTCGTCTTCCTCTTCTTATTCTTCCTGGCCGAAGATGACCTTGCTAGTCGGTCCTCTCTTCTTTGGTGGTGGTGGAGGTGGTGGAGATCCACCAGCTGCAGCTAATAGAAATGCCATGTCTTAGCAAACAAAAACAGGTCTTTCTCTCATAAAAATGAAAGTCGGAGTGAGGAAAAAAGGTGGGACTTTCATCATTTGAGAAAAGAAAATGTTCTAAACCAATGAAAAGTGTTCATTTTACGTCATATGATCAAGCGTTCCATCATTAGGAAACTAAAAGTAAAATGAACCAATGAAAAGTTTTAAGAACTAGTCACATGACCTGTTATGCTTACATTCCACGTTCCGCGCCTCGGATCGATTCCGGGGCTTTACGTTTCGCGCCTTGGTTTGCGTTCCAGAACGCTTCCGGGTGCGCTAACGCAGCACGTCATAAGGGGCATTACGTAGTAACGCGATATGTTGCGTTTACGGGACGCGTCACGACGTGCCTTTCTAACGCGGTATTTGCACTAACGGAACGTTTACCGGTTCGCGGACCGGCAGCGAAACAAGAACAAATAATTTAAACTATAATATAAATTGAATTAAAAAATATAATACAAATATATATAAAATATATTTGTGAATTAGAATAAGAATATATGTTACAGCTATAGATATTAGCTTTTAAAAAACCAATGAAATTCACTGAAAAAACCATAGGTTATAGACCATATATAGTTAGGGATTAGCATTTACAAAACCAAGAAAATTCACTGAAAAAACCATTGGTTATAGACCATATATAGTTAGGGATTAGCATTTACAAAACCAAGAAAATTCACTGAAAAAACCATTGGTTATAGACCATATATAGTTAGGGATTAGCATTTACAAAACCATAATTTACTCGCACAAAACCATAGAAATTCGCATATATAGTTAGTTGCAATAACTATATATCGCGCGCCCGCAATCCACTGCTGATGATGTCACATATTACATCATTCATGACATGGTCAGTGACATCACTGATGACTTCACTGATGACATCTCAAATGACATCACTGATGACATCACTGATGCCACCTCAAATGACATCACTGATGACATCACTGATGACATCTCAAATGACATCACTGATGACATCACTGTTGACATCACTGATGACATCACTGATGTCATCTGAAATGACATCACTGATGACAACTCAAATGGCATCGTGATAACATCACTGATGACATCTCAAATGACATCATTGATGACATCACTGATAACATCTCATTTGACATTACTGATCACATCATTGATGATATCATTCATGTGATAAAATGATGATCCTCTTCAGACTCTAATATAACCTTAGATACAATCAGTGTAAACAGACACTCACAGACTGTCACTCATCCATGGAGTTACTCACACACCTAGTCAGTCATGCAAAGAATCAATTACACCTCCATTCCCTCAACTATACAGTTATACACACCTTACTTATTAAAACATATACTAACACATATTTACTCTCTTATACAATCCCTGATACAAGTTCACAATGATCCATACAGCCACTCACACATTCACTGGCTCTTATGCACAGTTATTTATATATGTCATTTCTCACATGGACTGTGTTTTACATATGTACTTACTTTGACATGTAGCACTGAGATATCCATTCATTCACCAATACACTCATGCACACAGTCAACTGCCCATACAGCTGTTTCCACTTGCACTTTTGAACCCATACATCTAGTGAATCAACTGCTCACACATCTATGCACAGTCATACACCTCCCAGCCACCCACACACATACTCAGTCTCCCATACAAATACCTGGGCAACCAATCAATAACCCATATAGTTACTCATATAGCTACTGATCAACACATGCAGCAGTTTACATAACAACAGACATAATAATGCACAAATTAAGACAGTTTAGTCACTAACCCATGCGCTCAGTGAGACACATTTAATCATTCTCTCATACAGTCAGTCATGCACCTACTAAATCCTTCATCCAGACACTTATACATCCACTCATTCTTCAATATGTAAGACATAATTTTACTTTACAGAAACATACAGTCACTGGATGATGTCATCAGTGATGTCATCAGTGATGTCATTTGAGATGTCATCAGTGAAGTCATCAGTAATGTCACTGACCATGTCATGAATTATGTAATATGTGACATCATCAGCAGTGGATTGCGGGTGCGCGATATATAGTTATTGCAACTAACTATTTATGCGAATTTCTATGGTTTTGTGCGAGTAAATTATGGTTTTGTAAATGCTAATCCCTAACTATATATGGTCTATAACCAATGGTTTTTTCAGTGAATATATATATATATATTTATTTAATTTATTACAGGATGGGGCCATATAGCCGCCCTTCATTGGGCTAATTTTGGCCCCGAGGACCCATTACCCCAGGGTCCAGCCTTTTTTTAAAGTTGATATTAAAAATTAAAGGGAGCAGGGCTGAGTGACCCCCTTCTGGGCCAATTTCGGCCCCGGCGACCACATCTCCGGGACTCAGCCTCTTTTTAAAAAAATGTTATATTAGAAAAATATAAGGGGAGGGGCCCCCTCCTGTGCTGACTTCAGCCCCAGGGCCCCCATATGCCGGGACCAGCCTCTACAGTGGGTGCCCACATGGTCCCTGCTGGGTCCCTGCCTCCTGCTCTCAGCAATCCCACTGTGTGGGACTTGCTGGGGGTAACAGGAGGGGTAGTTGGCCCTCAGGAACCCTTAGCATACAGGGGGACTACCCCCTACCAGTAGTGAGGCAGGAGGGGCATTTGCAGAGTGGTGGAGAAAGGGGACCGGCCACAGGGTCTTGCCGGGCTTACATTTAAAAAAATGTTTTATTGGGGGAGCATGGCCCCCTCCTTCCCTGACCTGATTTTGACCCTGGGACCACGTGCCCTGGAACCAGGTCTTTATGGAATGGGGGCGCAAGGCACACAGCCCCCCTCCCCAGGGCGATTTCGGACCCAGGCACCCATTCACCTGGGCCTAGCCTATTTGCAATAAGGGAGGGGGGCCACATGACCCCCTTCCTGGACTGATTTCGGCCCCAGGACCCCTTCTCCTGGGGCATGGCCTTTTAAAATTTCTTTCAACACTTTTTGGGGAGGCGTGCCACATGGCCACACTCCCCGGTTCATTTACAGATCAAATGACCCCATCCTCATGTCCTGGTCTTTCTGAAATGCTGGAGGGAGGCTGTTTGGCCCCCCCAACCGCTGGCTGATTTTGGCCCCGGAGACACCTTCCCCTGTGGCCTGGCCTGTCCACTGGGTGCCTAAGGGCACCCAATCTCCACTGGGACCAGTCGGGGAGCCTAAAGCCCCCACATACATTCCGGCTCCCCACCTCCTGCGGGAGCTGCCATTGCTTTTAGACATAGGCAGCTCCTTCTGTCTAAAAGTAATTCTGTTCTGCTTCCAGCAAGCAAGGACTTTTTAATGCTCTTGGTTGGTGGAAGCAGAGTATTTGCTGTGGCATGGTGGGAGTTGGAAATCTCCTTCCAACCCACAGCAAATAGCTATGTCCTGGAGGTGGACATCCCGGGACATAGCAGTAGCTGGCCCCAGGGTGGGGGTGGTAGTCTCCAGGGCCATGCATGGCTCCAGGAGGGGTACCAAACAGCAGCTCTCCTCCTTTCTTGGATTTTCCCCCAGGAGCTGGTGGTCCCTGGGTCTGTGGTGGTTCGCGTGGCCCCCGCATTCTGTTAAATTAAAGCCCCAGGGAGTTTGTGGTCCGTGGGGTCAGGGGAGGTCTGAGAGGCCTTTCCATAAAATTGTATTAACACCAGGGAGGTGGTGGTCCCCGGGGAACTGGGAAATCAAAGAAGCCACCCATCTAAAAATAAATAAGCCCCAGGGAGGTGGTCATTCCCGGGGCAGGGGGAGAAGCCGTATTTGCCTCCCTCGCATTAATTTGCACAAAGCCCTGGGTCCTTGGGGCAATAATAAGGCCCAGTAGTGGGGGTCTGTCTTCTACCCTCTTTTGTTCTAAAAATCCCCCTGGACCTGGCCAACCCTGTGACTGATTACTAACAAAGCACAGGAACCCACACTTTGTTAAAAAAAAACCTTTTCACCTAATGCTTTTAAAAAAAAAGGCCTAGGGGTCAGGGTATTTTCCCCTGCCCCCTTTTTTTAAAGGTTATTTCACTTTCCGGTTTGAAGTGTTGCAGCCAATTAGATCTCAGCACGAGATCAGGAGACGGCGCGGATCCTCCACGTTCCTATATATGCAAATTTGAGTTTCTTTTTATAACTCTGCAACTACTGAATGGATTTACACCAAGTCACAAAAAGGCTCTTCCTTGACCAACATCTACCTTTCTGCCAAATTTGGTGTAATTCCGTTCAGCAGTTTGGGCTGCAGCAGTGCCTAAAGGTCCTATGAGAATTAACATGGGAAGCACATGTGTTTTGACCCTCCCTTTTTCACTTGATGGATCACCCCAAAATGTTCTATGTGCCACAAGAATCACTGGGGCTTTTTTGGAAACTGTCATGAAGATTCATCAAACGACACCAAAGATAAAGGCCAATCATAAAAGAGCTTTTCCAATGAAGCCTAGGTCCTAACTATAACTACCAACAGGCAACTGCCAATAGGTTATATATATCTAGTTCTATGGATTGTTCCTGGTGAAGGGACTTTGATGGTGAATTAATTGTGTGGGCCACATGCACGCAGGATGCACCCATCAATAAGGAATTTAACAGATTTAGTGGCAATTGGTAGACTGTTTGCTCTTCCTTACTGGAAAGCTGACTAGACTTTGTCTGCTTTCAGGTTCCTTTTAACTCTTTGCCCTCCCCTTAGGGTCTACCCCTGGTACCTTACTTTAAACTGCATTCTCAGCCTACCCACCCAAAGCGCCCTCACGTACTAACATATTTCTTAAAACCTATGACTACTTTATTTCTCACCTGCAACTGATCGTCTTGCATCAGTTCAGCTACTAAGAAACGTTCTGTTTAGGTTCTCCTGTGTAAAACTCATCTTACCTTCAGTAAGAGCTCTTAAATTTGCTCCCTGTCACTAGTAAGTAGTCCACTCAGTGAACCCCTTCCACTCCTTCTTCTCCCCTACATTAGACCTCCCAGGTACTGTGACGTGGATACTCATAGTACTACCAAATCACTTTAGAACCTTCAGGACTATTCGCTCACAAAGTCATTTACTGACCGAATCTTTAAAAAAAAGCTCCAAGACCCTAAAACACCAAATCCTTAAATCCCACCCTGAAACACTGGTCTCCAACCCCTGCATTTGTGTCAACAAAGGAAAGACTATTAATGATCTCATTTTGTTTACAAATAGGCACGTACAATGGAGAAAAGGCCTGATCACCATGCTCTTGATCTTTACAACCAGGAAAACCCCACATGGACGAAAGCTTTCGGTAGCTCCTTCCTCAGCATGCAAAGCAGCAGTCACCATCACCATATACAACAGCAGCATCATCCTCATCCAGGCATCTAATGGCCACCTTAAACTTTTTGAAGAATTTTTTCATCAAGAAATCAGCATCAACCACTGGCTCCTCCTCCGTTCCACGCCGCCAGTCCATATTGAATACCTCTAACACTCCCCTTCACCCTAGAACCAGTAATGATTGACCACCACTTTTACACACTGTTTCTTCCCACGCTGATAGTAACCACGCCGGATCGACTTAAGGAAGGACCATCGCCATCTCAATCTCTCTACCTCCCCCCCTTGTTCTCGCCTCCCCACCACACTAGACCCCAACTTCAATTTTCCCCGAAAGATATTCCTCCAAGACCTCGATCTCCCCCTTATGCTGCTCCTGCTATTACACCCTATGATTCTCTGGTAGCTGGAAAAGCATCCATCCTTCAACCTCTTCCCATTCTATCTCTAATGGCAAATCAACCCACAGACCACCCTTTCCCATGCCTTCTCCCCCAATGCACCTCCACCCCAGCCCCGCTCTTATGCCTACTTATCTCTTACTGCATGACACATCAACCAGCCCCTACTCATCACTAGTTTACACACTGGACAAGATCACAAAAAGCCTACAAGATATCAAAGCGGACCTACACAGGCTCATCCATTTCACAACAATGAAGACCTACCATCCAGGGCCTAATAAGAGCCTCAAGACGCATAGCCCAATGCAGGAGCAACCCACAATCCATCCCCCCTCCACTCAAACGCACCTCCGCACCACCCAGACCTCTCCCTCCACTTGGCCCCCACTCTGGTCACCGAGAAAGAAACCCTACCCCAATGCACCTTCACAACAAACTACGGGGCATATTAGCAATAACCTTGTTAAAATTATCACTCTTTTAGCGGCAGGAAACTGCAGCTAAAACGGCGATAATGTGCTTGCTAATATGCGTTATAGAATTACAATAGAAGCCCAGGTTAGATTTCCTGCACATCTAACCTGGGCTTCTATTGGAATTCTAAAACGCATATTAGCAAGCCCATTATTGCTGTTTTAGCGGCAGTTTCCTGCCGCTAAAAGGGCTATGATTTTAATGAGGTTCTTGCTAATATGCCCCCAGATGTAAAGCTCCCTTATCCGACAGCGAGCTCCAAATTTTACTATTATCATTATCATACAACTTCTCTCACCCTCAGAACTCAGATAGTCAGGAAACTAACCAGATCATTGTGACTAACCCTCACAGAGCTCCTAGTCTCAACTACACAGCCGTCAACAAACATAACCTCAGACAAATTAACCTCACACATTCTAGCCCAGGTACACACAAAACCCAACTGAAATGCATGTTAATACACAATGCAGATCTGCCTCAAAACATGCAGGAGATATGGCTGACCTGATCCTTGCACACGAACTGGACCTCCTAATCTGAATGGAAACCTGGCTAAATGACTCCTCTTCACCTGTTATGTACCCCCTAACCATGATTTTACTAGACGTGATCAACCCCAAAGACCAGGTGGAGAAATCGCCTGCATACACAGCCTCAAGATATCAGTCATACATGCACAATCTCTCATCTTATCCACCTGCGAATAACTCTACCTTGATATCTCAAGCAACAACTGAGCCCTTTGCAAGTTGCACATAATATACCACCCTTTAGGCTATAACATAGATTTCATTGAACCAATCATGGAAACCCTTGGAACAAACACTGATCAACATTGTCCTCAAATCCTCCTTAGAGACTTCAATCTACATTGGAATGACCTGAATAATCCAGTAATCAACAATTTCAAAACCTTCCTTGCAGACCTGAACCTGGCTCAATTCTGCGACAAACCCACTCACAACAAAGGATCTACATTAGATCTCATCATTGCAAAGCCCAAGACAATTCAGATTTAACCTATCCTATCCATCACATCACTTTCATCATTTCAAATATCTTAAGAAACAACACACCACAATTGTCAAAGCCCAAAATCTGGAAAAGGAACATGCACAACATCGACGGGAATGCGCTGCCTTCTCTCTGCCACAACATCTTGACTATCCCTGAAGTGCTCTCAGAAGTCTTTGAATTTACGAATCACTACACTGGCGCCATGGAATATGTTATTGACTCAGTCGCTCAACTACAACTAAAAAGAATACCCACCAAAATTTTCAAACCATAGTACAATCGTAGTCTTAACACAGAAAGACATAACCTAGGACTGGCCGAACGTCAAACGAGATCTAAACCTTCCATTGAGCACCTCAAGCACTTGAGATCTTTAAAGAACAGCTACTATATAAACATCAGAACCTCTAAAGCAAATTTCTTCAGAAACCAACTTGACCAAGCAGTAACCTATCCCAAAAACTAGTCAATCTAAAAAAAGCACAATCAAACTGCGCACCTGCTCAATCTCTGATGGGAACCAATTTGCTGCCAAATGGTGAGGAATTTACCTTCTTCTTTCTACAAAAGCAAAAGCTGTGAGAAATTACTTGCAGCTGCCCATGGAACAACTCCCTTTCCATCCTCAATCCTACCCTACCCATCCTCTCCCAGACTTGGCATCACAGTGTTCTCTCACAGCCTTTCCCTCAAAAACAACTCTTCATGGAACTCTTTTAAAACCTTTGATGAAGACACCATTTATAATATCTTACTCAGACTGAAACCCTCAAGCCATTTCAAAGACCCTCTTTCATCAAAATTCTTCAAGAATCTCATACCAGCAATAGTCCCCCTCTGGACCAAGATAGCTAACGCTTCCCTCCTCCAAAGTTCCAACCCCAACTGCCTCAAGTCCGGTCAAGATACCCCCATTCTGAAAAAAAACAAAAGCAGACCAAACTGACCTTAACAACTACCAACCTATTTCCATTACACAGGCAAAACTCTTGGAAAAATGTGTTCACACCCAGCTCTGCAACCTGGGCCTCAACAGTCTAGTCGGCAAATTGTTCTCCTCCTTGTTTCTTCCTTAATAGATCTGAAAGAGTCAAGCTTAATCTCACCCTATCTCAGTCCACACCGATCTCTCTTGGGGTAGCACAGGGATCATCACTTTCGCCCACCCTCTTCAACTTATTCATGGAACTCCTAGCTCAACCTCTAAGCTCAACTAACATCTGACACCACATGTATGCGGATGATACCCAGCTATACCTAAAAGTCTCACCCCTGGAAGACATCAGCTCTCTCAACACAACACTAATGAAAACTCAAAATTGGCTAACAACTAATCACCTCAAACAAAATACTCAAAAAACTGAACTCCTTCTAATCGCCCCACCCAACCAGGCTCAGGTCATTGAAGAATGGCTGAAACAGCTAACAACCCTTAACTGCACCCCACAAACCATTGACTCTGCTAAGTCACTGGGAGTTACTCTTGACAAGAATCTCAACGTACAGAAACACATCAGTGCTCCCACAAAGGCGGCAAATCACCAAGGGCCCGATGTAGGTAATTCTAATTTACCACTTCTTAAATACCGAATCATACCGATTCGGTATTTAAGAAGTGGTAAATTAGATGGGGGAAATGTAGGTAATTCAGAATCGGTAAATACAGAATCGTTAAGATTCTGTATTTACCGATTCTGTAAATACCGAATTGGTAATGCCCATTGATTACTATGGGCATTGAAGCCCATAGGAATCAATGGTCATTACCGAATCGGTATTTACCGATTCGGTAAATACCAATTTTTGCAAGGGGGTGTCACTTTGAAACCCTCTAGCACCCCAAATTCAGGTACGTGTGACATGTGGCACACAGACATGCCCTAAGGGCATGTCTGTCTGTCACATGGCACAGGTGTGCATGCACACATGTGCATGCACACCTGGATTCGGTATTTTACCACCCAATTAGATTGGGTGGTAAAATACCGATTCGGTAAGGCCTGTGGGACTCACCAGAGTCCCACCTACATCTCCAATTTACTGAATCGGGAAAAATACCAATTCGATATTTTACCGATTCAGGAAATTTACTGATTCGGTAAATTTACCGAATCGGTAAAATTGAGCACCTACATCAGGAATGACCATTTACCGGTCGGTAAATGGCCACCTACATCTGGCCCCTAATGCGTATTTTAAGGAAAGTGAAACCTTTCCTCCCACCTAACAATTGCAAACATGCTGTGTAAGCTTTCATGATCCCCAGATTGGATTATGGGAGCACAACCCTATCTGGATAGCCCAGATCCAAATTTGCTCCTCTAAAGGCTTCACTCATCTCTGCCATTAGACTCATCACTGGCTTAAAAAGACACTGCTACCTCCCCCTGGGATCTCAAATCCCACAACAGGCTGAACTATGAAGCAAAAATCCAACCAAAAATTGGCTGCATGACACATAAAGCCCTCCACCTCAATAACCCTAACTATCTCACCCAGAAACTCAAACTCTCAAGCTTCTCTAGAGCATCCAGAAGCTCCACCACCTTTCTTCTGAAACCTCAGAGATTCCACTAGAAGAAAACAGCTCTGCCTTCTCTGGGATTGCCCCAAGAATCTGGAACTCATTACCTCCTAAAATCAGATAGGATCCCTCAGTGGTTTCGTTTAAGAAAGAAGTCAAATACTTTCTTTTAAGCAAATATCTTCCCTGGTTTCCATTTCCCCTATCTCCCTAGTCACTCACTCGCTCAATTATTCTAGGTCCCTAATGCTCTCCTCTGCGCTGTACCAACTTCATCACCCGACTGTCCATCTCTACCCGGTACTCTCACTGGCATGAACTATGACAATATCAAATAGCAAAGTCTCTATGTTATTAGTTTGTTAATGAATTTGCATTGAATGTGATATTACTGTTTCTACTGCTCCTCAAGCTGTAACTCTGTAAAGCGCTCTGATACCCTCAAGTGTCAGGTTCGGGCTATAATTTAAAAAAAAGAAAAAATAAATACAACAAATAACCTGCTTTAAATCCTGCAACCAAAGAAAGGAATGTGCCTGTCGACAAGAGGTTGGGACATGACAGCATGGTAAGGCGGGAGTCAATGAGACCGGCACCTTCAGGTACATTAACTTTAATTGATAGGAGTTCAGCAGGGTTAGTGGCAAATGGTGGACTATATATATATATATATATATATATATATATATATATATTCACAGAAAAAACCATAGGTTATAGTGGATATATAGTTAGGAATTTGCATTTACAAAACCTTGAAAATTCAATGAAAAAACCATTGGTTTTAGGCCATATATAGTTAGGGATTTGCATTTACAAAACCTTATTTTACTCGCATAAAACCATTGAAATTCCATATATAGTTATAAGCGCTAACTATATATCGCGCACCCGCAATCCACTGCTGATGATGTCACATATTACATCATTCATGACATGGTTAGTGACATCACTGATGACATCACTGATGACATCTCAAATGACATCACTGATGACATCACTGATGACAACATCCAGTGACTGTATGTTTCTGTAAAGTTAAAATAGCTCTTACATATTGAAGAATGAGTGGATATATAAGTGTCTGGATGAAGGATTTAGTAGGTGCATGACTGACTGTATGAGTGAGTGATTAAATGTGTCTCACTGAGTGCATGGGTTAGTGACTAAACTGTCTTAATTTGTGCATCATTATGTCTGTTGTTCTGTAAACTGTTGCATGTGTTGATAAGTAGCTATATGAGTAACTATATGGGTTATTGATTGGTTGCCCAAGTATTTGTATGGGATACTGAGTGTGTGTGTGGGTGGCTGGGAGGTGTGTGACTCTGTGCATAGATGTGTGAGCAGTTGATTCACTAGATGTATGGTTTCAAAAGTGCATGTGGAAACAGCTGTATGGGTGGTTGACTGTGTGCATGAGTGTATTGGTGAGTGAATGGATATCTCAGTGCTACATGTCAAAGTAAGTACATATGTAAAACACAGTACATGTGAGAGTTGACATATATAAATAACTGTGCATAAGAGCCAGTGAATGTGTGAGTGGCTGTATGGATCATTGTGAACTTGTATCAGGGATTGTATAATAGAGTAAATATGTGTTAGTATATGTTTGAATAAGTAAAGTTTGTATAACTGTATAGTTGAGGAAATGGAGGTGTGATTGATTCTTTGCATGACTGACTAGGTGTGTGAGTAACTCCATGGATGAGTGACAGTCTGTGAGTGTCTGTTTACACTGATTGTATCTAAGGTTATATTAGAGTCTGAAGAGGTTCATCGTATTATCACATGAATGATATCATCAGTGATGTTATCAGTCATGTCAAATGAGATGTTTTCAGTGATGTCATCAGTGATGTCATTTGAGATGTCATCAGTGATGTCATCAGTGATGTCACTAACCATGTCATGAATGATGTAATATGTGACATCATCAGCAGTGGATTGCGGGTGCGCGATATATAGTTAGCGCTTATAACTATATATGGAATTTCAATGGTTTTATGCGAGTAAAATAAGGTTTTGTAAATGCAAATCCCTAACTATATATGGCCTAAAACCAATGGTTTTTTCATTGAATTTTCAAGGTTTTGTAAATGCAAATTCCTAACTATATATCCACTATAACCTATGGTTTTTTCTGTGAATTTCATTGGTTTTTTAATAGCAAATATGAAAAGCTTTAATATGTCAAGTACGTGATAGATAAAAACATTTTCGTATTTATGCACGCTGATGTGCTTTGAACGCTGCACCCCCCCCTCCCCTCTTTTGTCTTAGTAGTACTCTCTCTTTGCAGATACTGAAGGGTAGTTAACGCAGGCCTTTACCCCCGTTGTAATCCGTCGTGCCTGCTTGTCTCTCCATTTGATTGATTGTTGTCCAAGCATTTACTGTTTTAGAATTGGTTCTCTTTGGATCATTCTCTATTTACAAACAAGCACAAAGTCGCAATACTCTGTTTAGTCTTTGCAGATAGTGAAAAATCGTGTAAAAAAATAAAAGTAATCGAGCAAAATCAGTAGGCCACTAATTGGATCTCTTTTTGACCTCGCTAAAATAGAAATATTAGGAACAACCCTTCATGAGAAATACGAAAATAGTGAGATGAACTGAGCTCCACACCATGAGGGCTGCAAGACAGCTCGGCTCCATCACCCATCCCGCACAAAATAACGACAAACCCTATGCAAATATTAAAAATATAGACAACACACCAGCAAAGAAACAGGGTAAAACATTTTATTAAAAAACTATTTACATAACGTTGGTTTATAAGATGATGTCAGTAGTGGACCGATGTGTGAATAGGTCGAAAGCAGCACAAGGCTCCAAGATCCGGATGGCAACCTCCTGGATGTTGGGTGCCATAGTTCAGAGTTCTGAGTTTGAGCCTTTTTCAATGCCTGTGCTTTGTTGAATCAAAATGGCGGCTTGACACAAAGCTGACTCAAGCGTTGCTACTGATGCTATGCAGACCAAAACTGGTTTTCAGTTTGTACATTTTTCTAGATTTTTCAATCCAAGTTTGGTTGACTTTGTAGAACGATGGCTTCAAATTTTCAACATACGGTGTGGTGGCGCTGACTGGGAGGGGGCGCTTCGCTCCTGCCCCCTCCCCAAGTAAGATTTTCATACGTGAAAGTACGTTAATGGTTTTGGTCCCTGAGTTGCTTCGATGTCACTGCCATTCTCAAATGGCATAAGTTCTGGATGTTGGGTGCCATAGTTAAGAGTTCTGAGCAGTGCTTGTAACACTGTCTGAAGCTTATTTCCACCTACTGCAGCTTCACTATTCTCAAAGTAAGTGAGTGTCGTTTGTGGACCTGACTGCATTAGAAAACAATGTGATATGTTACCTTCCTAAACAGCTTGACGGAGGCCCCTTAGGGGCGGTGTGATGGCCATGGACTCGGAGAAGACGCTTGGCTCCGACACCCTCCCCAAGTCTTATAGCACTGGTGTAGCCTGAGATCGCCCCCGACATAGGCGGCCGGCTCCCGGGGTCCGGCAGAACTTTTTGCCTTTTGATGACTCTTCAATTCTGAACCTTGTCCCACAATCCGTTTGACCTGAAGACACGCTGTAGTGGGGCGCCCCTTTACCGTTTCAGTTGCCATTCCGCCCGCTTTTGCTACACTGTGCCTCTTCCGCCATTCAGCTGTTTACCGCCCGCTCTTGCGACTACAGCGTCTCGCTCATCATGTAATTGAGTTGCTCCCGCTCTTGCGGTGCAGCGATAGGCGGCTGCCACAGGACTCTCAAAATGGCGTCTGGCTCTTCGGTTTTGGGCCTGGTCCACTAAAATGGCCCTGGGACACCTTTGAACTCGGACGCTTCCCTGATAGGGCTTGGGTCCCATTCTCGAAAAGCGTCCCCTCAGCCGTGAAGATTCTACAAAAGTCTTGGGGGCCTCCGACTCCCGCAGGCTTCTGGTGGGGAGCGGCTGCCATGATTGCTCGTGGAATGGCCACGACGGAGCTACGAGATGGTAGTGGTCTCATGCTGACGCCAGCTTTAGTCTGAAACATCCAGAAACACTGTAGACTACCAATTCGATCAGTTCCGGTAGCGCCCCAACATGACCCGGAAGAGAAGAACTTGCCCTCCCCTCTTTGACTGATGGTTCTTGTTGCCTGTCCCCTCTGTTGTCATTTAACAGAACTTTTTGGACTGCTGAAAGGGGTTGTGTTCCGAACGCTGGTTGGTGGAGACATTTTGACTATATTCTTGACCTACGTTGTCGCGTAATGCGTTATATGACACGCCGCGTTAGCGCACCCGGAAGTGATCCGAGGCGCGGCGCGCAGCGCGTAACGTAAGCATAACAGGTCATGTGACTTGTTAATAAAACTTTTCATTGGTTCATTTTACTTTTGTTAATTTAATGATGAAAAGCTTGATCATATGACCTAAAAATTACGCTTTTTATTGTTTTCGAACAATATTTTTTTTTCAAACATATGTTATAATATTCCAGGCTAATGTACTTTCCCGGAAAATTTACAACTGTCTTGCAAGTAAAATATATTTCTTTTTCGAGAAAAAGGGCGTTTCTTCCTTCCATGACGGAGCCGTTGAGTAAAAGAGATTCGGCCTGCTGTCTTAGTCGCCGATACGCCTGATTATCAGATTCTTATCGATCACTTTATGTTGCAGACATGAAAAACACAACTGCCCTTGACCATTTATCTTTACTGCGTTCCTACATATTATACCTTTTATCCGTCATGTAATTGGACTGCTTTATTTCACTTGCCTTTTACTGATTCGAAAACAGTGACTAAAAGTAAAAACTTTACCAATGTAAATACTACTACCGTGTTTTGTTTTAAAAACCTTTATTGTGAAAATGTCAGTATACAAATACGGGCCTATAACCACGTGGGCCGGCCACGGAGCAAACTGAAATTGTATATGATGAGGAGACATTTACACTGTAGAAGAACGTAACGAGCGGGCCATTAGGTTGCAAGAACAAAGGTGTCTAACAGTTGCGGAATCGGTGGACGTACATTTTGTAATTAAAATACGACAGGGCCACTTACAATAACATTTTCTAGATATACATTTGCGGGCAAGGAGTTACGAGTCCCATTTATACCGGCGCCATTTTGGGCGAGGCCGGGCAGGTCCAAGATATAGTCAAAATGTCTCCACCAACCATCGGCCAGACCAGAACCCCTTTCGGCCCTTTATGCTACAAGATGGTGTCTTCCATTCAGAAAATATTGTTGCCAGCATTTTGAAAGGAAACAGAAACAGCCGTTCTCCTAGTGAGTTTCACATTGTTACATTTAGGAAGAATGTTGAAGAGTAGTATGTGGAAAATCTGAAGCCATTTTTCTACAAACTCTCAATCAGACTTGGATGGAAAAAAAAAACATGAAGAATGTACAAACTGAAAACCAATTTTTGTCTGTATAGCATCAACAGTAACGCTTGAGTCAGCTTTGTGTCAAGCCGCCATTTTCATTCAATCAATAGCGTCCCCCTACACACATTCAGGGACCTGGTCGTGTCTTCAGATGAAACGGATTGTAGGAAAAGAAGCAGAAAGGAAAAGGAAAAAAGTTCCGCCGGACCTCGGGAGCCGGCCGCCTATGTCATGTGCGACCTTTGGCCACACCAGGGCAATAGTGAAGCTGCAGCAGGTGCAAATAAGCTTCAGACAGTCTTACAAGCACTGCTCAGAACTCTCAACTGAGGCACTCAACATCCAGGACTTGCCATTCGGATCTTGGCGCCTTGTGCTGGTTCCGACCTATTCACACATCGGTCCACTACTGACATCACCTCATAAGCCAACGGGGCACCCTACACTGACTTTCGGCGCAGCATTGTAGGATGGCCACACCAGTGCGGCAACTTGCTGGACACGACCTCGGTGCCATCCGGATCTCGGCGCGTTCGAGTCACTGTACCGCAAGAGTGACCGGAACTCAGCTGAACACGCCGTCTTTCGGCGCAGCATTGTAGGATGGCCACACCAGTGCAGCAATTTGCTGGACACCACCTTGGGCAATAGTGAAGCTGCAAAAGGTGCAAATAAGCTTCAGACAGTCTTCAACTTACTCTGATTCTTATAATAAACTTCAGATAGTCTTACAAGCACTGCTCAGAACTCTCAAATATGGCACTCAACATCCAGAACTTGCCATTCGGATCTTGGCGCCTTGTGCTGGTTCCAACCTATTCACACATCGGTCCACTACTGACATCACCTCATAAGCCAACGGGGCACCCCACGCCGACTTTCGGCGCAGCATTGTAGGATGGCCACACCAGTGCGGCAACTTGCTGGACACAACATCGGGGCCATCCAGATCTCGGCGCGTTCGACTCACTGTACCGCAAGAGTGACCGCAACTCAGCTGGACACGCCATCTTTCGGCGCAGCATTGTAGGATGGCCACACCAGTGCGGCAATTTGCTGGACACCACCTCGGTGCCATCCGGATCTCGGCGCGTTCGAGTCACTGTACCGCAACAGTGACCGCAACTCAGCTGGACACGCCGTCTTTCGGCGCAGCATTGTAGGATGGCCACACCAGTGCGGCAATTTGCTGGACACCACCTCGGTGCCATCCGGATCTCGGCGCGTTCGAGTCACTGTACCGCAACAGTGACCGCAACTCAGCTGGACACGCCGTCTTTGGGCGCAGCATTGTAGGATGGCCACACCAGTGTGGCAATTTGCTGGACACCACCTCGGTGCCATCCGGATCTCGGCGCGTTGTGCTGCCTTTGGCCTATTCGCACATCGGTCCGCTACTGACGCCGCCTCACATGCCAACGGATTTTCTACGCTTTTTGTAGCCCTATGCCGCATAACAGGTCATGTGACTTGTTTATAAAACTTTTCATTGGTTCATTTTACTTTTGGTTTCCTAAAGATGGAAGTCTTGGTCATATGACCTAAAAATAACACTTTTCATTGGTTTAGAACATTTTTTTTTCCCAAACGATGAAAGCCCCACCTTGTTTCTGGATCATTCAGACTGAAGCTGGCGTCAGCATGAGAGCACCACCATCTCGTGGCTCCGTCGTGGTCATTCCGCGAGCAATCATGGCAGCCGCTCCCCACCGGAAGCCTGCGGGAGTCGGGGCCCCCAAGACTGTTGTAGAATCTTCACGGCTGAGGGGACGCTTTTTGAGAATGGAGCTCAAGCCCTAACAGGCAAGCGTCCGAGTTCCAAGGTGTCCCAGGGCCATTTCAGTGGACCAGGCCCAAAACCGAGGAGCCGTCCGTCATTTTAAGAGCCATGTGGCAGCCGCCTATCGCTGCACTGCAAGAGTGGGAGCAACTCAACAACATGGTGAGCGAGACGCTGTAGCCGCAAGAGCGGGCGCAACTCAGCTAGATGGCCGCCACCTGGGGAGGCCCGTTCACGCCGCCTCCCCCACGCCCCCCCCCCCCCGGGCCGCCGCACGCCAATTTTCGGAGCAGCATTGTAGGATACCAAAACCAGTGCGGCAGTTTACTGGACATCACCTGGGTGCCTGTCGTACATGTTGTGTCAGCCATGGGACACTGGACACAGTCCCATCAACATCTCAACGCGTTCTGCTGCCTTGGGACTATTCGCACAACAGACCGCTACTGACGAGGCCTCCCCCCGCACCACCCGGGACGCCCCACGCTGTTTTTCCGTGCTGCATTGTAGGATCCCAAAACCAGTGCGGCACCCAGGCGACATCACCTGGGTGCCGTCCAGAACTCTGCACGTTGTGCTGCCTTGGGACTATTCGCACAAAAGACAGCTTCTAACCATTGTTGCTTTTTGAGTTGAAAAATGTTTAAATGTTTTTAGTTTTTGTTCCGTTCATTATAGTTAAAAGTTAATAAAGTTTTATAATCTTACTTTGTTGGAGTGTTATCTATTTTTTTAAAAACGGGTGAATAGGGCCTTGAATCGGGTTATTGTCATGTGTGGGCTTTGGAAGTGTGCTGCTGCAGGATCGGACATTTCAAACTCAAATGCACGTTCTTTTTCTTACCTTTCCGAAGCATGGAGCGCAATAGCAGGCAGAGAAAGGGTGATGCACGTGTTGAACACTACCTGACCTGGCAAGTTGCTGGCAGTGCCCCCCCGCCCGCTCCTGAAAGAGGGCACACACACACCGCCGCCCCGAGTACTTCACAAATCTTTAAAAGACCATGCGCTTGTTCATGAGGCTTAAATGGTTTATCACCTCTTCTAGAACCCCTGCATCGACCCTCTGACGTTTCCTGGAAAAATTACCATGTAACACAATACCAAGCCCTGTCAGCTGAAACCCCCAAGGAATCGTGGGGCATATTATCAAGGGGGTTTATCTCCGCTTTTTTGGCTTTAAAAGCCATGAAAGCGGAGATAAAATTATCTCCCTATTACCAAGCTGTCGCTAACACCAGTTAGTGACAGCTAAAAGGAGATAGCGACCATCTTGGGCCCCGCTTTGCATGTCAGTGATACTTATCACTAATGACATGCAAAGTGGCGTGCCAAGATGTTAGCGACTGGAAACAGTCCCTAACATCGCTATCTCCTATTACCAACTTTTGGAGATATTCGCGCTAAGCGTGAATATCTCCAAAATCTAACACCTGCCCTGAGCAGTTCTTAGCCATGTTATCCAATGGGAGGTGGATAACATGGCTAAGAGCATTTGCTCGATAATACATGAATATCGCTGACTTTTCTGCGATAATAGCAAGGTTTATCTGCGATAAAAATCGCCGATGTGCGGCGATAATTTTTGTCTCTAAACAAGTTAGAGACAAAAATTATCGCTAGTTGTTCGTAATATGCCCCAGGGTTTTTGCTTGCAGAAATCGGGAGGCGGGAGACTAGCACTGAAATCAGTAGTCACACGCCTGAATCGGGAGGGTTGGCATGTCTGAATTCTCTACAGCTGGGGCCATAAACTACATCCGCAGGGGTAGGTGATAGCCTGGGACCAGCCTGGCATCTAAAATGGCTGCCGTGCACGACAAAATTGTGGCATTGGAAAAAAGGCAAGATGGCGCAGCCGCTGGAAGAGATGTATCAACATATATCAGCCTCCTCAGCCACCCTCAGGAAACATAGGCGATTAGGATACATCTCCCGCACCCCCTTACACCTAGTAATTTAATTAACGAAGCACAAAATGGCGAATTCCCGTTTCGCTACCAGTTTGCGGCCCGTGAAGCGCTTCTACCGTGAAAAATCATTTTTTTTTTATTTTCCCCACTGGACCCTTTAATAACCCCAACAACATTCCTAGGGGGTCAAGAGGGTGATACCTTGCCCCCTTTCATTAAATTCCCCCTTCGTTTTTCACCTCTTCTTCTCTCTCGATCCTACCGAGAGACAAGATGGCGGCCGCTCCGGACTGTCACGCAGCAAAAAAAAAAAAAAGCTCACGCACAGCCGCTGGAAGAGATGTATCAACATATATCAGCCTCCTCAGCCACCCTCAGGAAACATAGGGGATTAGGATACGTCTCCCGCACCCCCTTATACCTAGTAATTAATTAACGAAGCACAAAATGGCGAATTCCCGTTTCGCTACCAGTTTGCGGCCCAGTTCGCGGCCCGTGAAGCGCTTCTACCGTGAAAAATCATTTTTTTTTCTTTTCCCCACGGGACCCTTTAATAACCCCAACAACATTCCTAGGGGGTCAAGAGGGGGATACCTTGCCCCCTTTCATTAAATTCCCCCTTCGTTTTTCACCTCTTCTTCTCTCTCGATCCTACCGAGAGACAAGATGGCGGCCGCTCCGGACTGTTTAGAATGTTGACAGACACCGGAGAGCCAATCAGCTTTCTGCTCGCAAAGTTCCGAAACGCGAAAAGTAAGCGGACCGGATCGCTGCCCGGAGCGCTGTTACAGATATATATCTTGATTTAAACGTTAATTTCTCAAAATCCACTGAAGCACATATATTGAGACCTAGCAAAGGCACATCGGGCTAACAGTCCCTACAATTTTGCCAAGTTTCGTGCAAATCCATTCAGCCGTTCGAGCTAAAAGTGAGTCCAACCGCCCTATGGAAAAATGAATGGGAAAAACGCGTTTTGGGACCCCCCTTTTTTGTGCCATTTTCCTGAAAATTTCAGCCGATTCCGTCCACAAACGCCAAAGTTATTAGACATAGAATTTTCAGAAATGCCATAGGGAATTAATCCTAACTATATATACCTACTGGCGATAGCCAGTAGGTAATATATATATATATATATATATACATATATATATATATATATATATATATATATATATATATATATATATATATATATATATATATATATATATATATATATATTATATTCACTGAAAAAACCATAGGTTTAACACATGTTATAGTTAAGAATTAGCATTTAATAAACCTTGCAAATTCACTGAAAAAAACCGTAGGTTTTACACACGTTATAGTTAGGAAGTAGCATTTACAAAACCTTTGAAATTCACTGAAAAAAACGTAGGTTTCACACATGTTATAGTTAGCTGGACATTTCACTCATATAAAACCAATGAAATTCCCCCGTTATAGTTAGTTCAGCTAACTATAACTCGCGCACCCGCAATGCACTGCTGATGACGTCACATATTACATCACTCATGACATGGTCAGTGACATCACTCATGACATTACTGATGACATCTCAACTGACATCACTGATGAAATCATCCAGTGAATGGGAGTTTTCCTGAAAATTAAATATGTTTTATATATGTATATCTGAAGGTTGATGGAAGAAGAAATGGGTATATACATGTATAGATGGTGAAAAATAGATTGTATAACTGACTGATTAATTCGTCTGTATGCTTCGTTGGGAGGTCATACGTAGTGCATAGATGCATGAATGAGTGACTTTCTGCTTGTATGTGTTGAAGGCAGCATATGTGCAGGACTGTATGAGTGGATGAGTGTGTGTTGTGAGTGGCTATATAGGTTATTATTTGTTTTTTTCTGTATGGGTGGATGAGTGTATATATGGGTGTGTTAGTGAATGAATGACTGTCTTAATAGTGTATTTGTGAGTAAGTACATATGTTTCAAACTAGTACATATGAGTTATGTGTGAGTAACTCTATGGATGAGTGTCGGTGTGTAACAGGATGATCCGGATGTATCAGTGTATGAGTACATATGATGAGTGAGTACATGTATGAGTGACAGTATATGTCTGTTGATGAATGAGTGGATGTGTGTGTAGATCTTGGAATTAGTAAATAGGTGTGTTGTAAGTGGCATTGGTATGTCTATTGTATTGAAAATGTTATTTTCTATTTTTGAATGCGCATAATAAAGGTTATATTAGGGTGAGAGAAGGTCTGCCACTGTTCCACAAGGATGATGTCATCAGTGATGTCATCAGTGATGTCATTTGAGATGTCATCAGTGATGTCATGAGTGATGTCACTGACCATGTCATGAGTAATGTAATATGTGACGTCATCAGCAGTGCATTGCGGGCGCGCAAGTTATAGTTAGCTGAACTAACTATAACGGGAGAATTTTAATGGTTTTATATGAGTGAAATGTCCAGCTAACTATAACATGTGTGAAACCTATGTTTTTTTCAGTGAATTTCAAAGGTTTTGTAAATGCTACTTCCTAACTATAACGTGTGCAAAACCTACATTTTTTTCAGTGAATTTGCAAGGTTTTTTAAATGCTAATTCCTAACTATAACATGTGTTAAACCTATGGTTTTTTCAGTGAATTTCAAAGGTTTTTTAAATGCTAATTCCTAACTATACCGTGTGTTGTACAATTGTGGTCGAATGTGTGCATGGTTTCATCTCTCTTGATATACGATGGACGTCGGCTGTTTGATGTACAACAATCCTTTAACCCCTCCCACGCTTATGATGGAACCGCTCCGTCATAGCCCTCGGGTGGGCTGCGCTGGTGACGGAGCGGTTCCATAATGGCCCGCCCGGCACGCCTGCGCGGCGCTGATTTCGCGCCTGCGCTGATGTTCTGAAGAACGGGCGGGGCCATGACGGAACCAGATGCGTCACGTTGTAAATAGCCCGCACCATGGCGCATCTTTTGCACCGCCGATGCGTCACAAAAGTGACGCAACGGCGGCGCAAAACAGGTGTAAGGGGCTTGTAAATCTGCCCCAAGGTGTCTAAAGGTAGGGTAGTGAGTTAAGGGAAATTAAAAATTATGTGAAGAGCAGTATGGAAAAGAAAGTAAAGGAGGAGGAGTGACAGAAGGGGAGTGAGGATGGACATATGGAAGGAGAGTAAGGGACAAAGAGAGATACATAGAGTAGGGTAAGGGGAGTGAAGGTAAAAGAAATGGAAAGACGGTGAGGGAATGGGATTTGAGGATGATAAAAGGGAGATAAGTGACCCCCAAGGCAAAAAAAACATTTTCTTTTTTGCCTTGGGGGTCCCTATGGGACCCCCTGAGCAGGCCTAGGGGGTCAGGGTGTTTCTACCCTGCCCCCTTTTTGAGTTCTACACGTTTGTTTTTCTGCTTTCCTGTGCCTCAGTCTACCGAGGCACAAAATGGCTGCCAACAATTTCTGTTTTAGAGTGTTGACAGACAGTGGCAGCCAATCAGCATAAAGCTCGTGCACGGCAAGGTGCGCGCACGGTGCGTGCACGGTGCGCGTATGTTGCGCGCTTATAGATATATAATTGATTTCAACTTTAATTTTCTCAGCAACTACTGGAGGGATTTACACCATTTAAACAAAGCATGATCTGCGTACCAGACCCTACCATTTTCCAAAATTTGGTGTAATTCCGTTCAGCGGTTCGGGCTGTAGCCGTGTCTAAACGTCCTATGGAAATTAACATGGGGAAAACACGTTTTGGGACCCCCCTTTTTTCTCGGCCCCCGCTTGACGAATCTTCCCGAGACTTTCAGGGAAGGAGCGGAGCATAGCGGGCCATCTTCTTCGAGAAATTCGCGGAGATCCATCAACCGGCGCCAAAGTTATTCCCAATAGAATGTTGCGGATTTCCTATGGAAACTAGGTCCTAACTATAACTACATATATATATATATATATATGTATATATATATATATATATATATACTATATATATATATATATAAACCTACTGGCAGTCACCAGCAGTATGTAGTTATAGTTAGGATGTAGTTTAAATGTAGAGATATCTGTAGATATGTATATATATATATATTCACTGAAAAAACAAAGGTTACTGGGATGTTTTGGTTAAGAAACAGAATTTAAAATCTTCAGGAATTCACTGTAAAAACCAAAGTTTACATTAACGTTATAGTTAGACTCGGGTTTTACATGCCCATAACCATAGAAATGTAGCAGTTATAGATGCCTGAGCTAACTATACCTTATGCCCCCGCAATGCATTGCTTATGACCTCACTTATTAGATCACTCATGACAAGGTCCGTGACCACTGATTACATCACTCATGACATCTCAAATAACATCACTGATGACATCATCCAGTGAGTGTAAGTGTTTAGTGAACATTTCTAGGGCCCGATTATGAGTTTGTCAGTCTTCCCATCTGAATTCAAGCATAGCAGTCCCAGGAAGTCTGACACGCATGTGATCTCTCGCTCGCCGGATTACCAGTATAATCCAGGGCTGGTGGTGTGATGACTGTGGTGTCACGGCGATGATATGTTTGGCCCATAGGAGAGTCTTACAAGCATTCTGCCACCGTGACAGGACCTCCAGGTTGTCCGTGCATGGTGTGAAATGCACCATGTAATGCATGCCACATAGTACATGCACAACCGTGCACATTTGGGGGGCACATCATGTGCCCCCTAGGCACTCTGATTGGGCGATTTGGCCAGGGGGCCCCTTTACATGCCGTTCTGATGAGCATTTTATGGCAGGGTTACCACCATAAAATGCTTAGAGGAAAGGCAGGTTGTAATCTGTATGGTGGTATCAGGATCAGCACCACCATGGCAGACTGCTGACGGTGGATAAGACTGCTGCCTTACCCATCACCAGCCCATCGGGATGCAGGATCCTGACAGTGCTGCCAGTCTTCTGTCAGGCTGCTGGTGGTGCCACCACTATTATAATACAGCCTCTGACTGCCGGGGTGGTGGCGGTTTTAGCACTACCTTGAGTTTGGCAATCCCAGTCCTAATAAGGACCTGAGTATTAAACATATATACTAAGCTATTATACAGTATGATTTAAATTAGTATTCTGTACTACTAATGAGTGATACTATTTCTTACGTATGTCATCTGAGTGTCTGTGAGACTGTCTGACTGGTTCTTTGAGTACCTGAATGGGTGTGTGAATAGCTGTATGGGTGGATGAGTGGATGTATGAGTGGGTGTATTGGGCACTCAGTGGATGTGTGAGTGGATGTATGGGTGAGCGACTATGTGTATAACTGGCTGTATAGGCGAGTGAGTTTCTATTAGAGTGGGTGTTTGGCAAAGTGGGAATGGGAGTGGCTGTGTTGGGGAGTGAGTGTCTGTGTGAGTGACTGTTTGGATGAGCAAGTAGGTGTGCGAGTGGCTGTATGGGTGACTGAGTGGGTGCATGAATGGCTTTATGGATGAGTGAGAAGGTGTGTAAGAGTGGTTCTGTGAATTATGTCATCAGTGATATCATCATTGATGTCATTTGAGATGTCATCAGGGATGTGATCAGTGATATTAATGACCATGTCATGTAATATGTGAGGTCATATGCTGTGCAGTGCAGGAGCATACGTTACAGTTAGTTCAGGTAGCTATAACTGCTTATTTCTATGGTTTTGTGTGTGTAAAATCTGAGCCTAACTATAACATCCATGTAAGCTTTGGTTTTGTTCAGCGAATTTCTAAAGTTTTTGGTTCTATTTTCTAACTGCGCTATCCCTGTAACTTTTGGGGTTTTTTCAGTGAATTTCTAAAGCTTCTTACTGTTATTTCCTAACTATAACATCCCTGTAAGCTTTGTTTTTTGGTGGATTTTGAAGGTTTTTAAAATTTTATTTTCTAACTATAATCTGTAATCTTTGAGAGTGGTGTGTGGGTGGCTTTTTTAGTTGTTGGGTCTGTTAGTGGGTATATGAGTGTTTTTGTGAATGTGTGAGTGGCTATATGGATCCACAAGTGGGTTTGTGAATGGCTGTTTAGGTGTGTGTAACAGGGTGTGTGAGTGCCTCTGTGGTACTGTGTGTGGGTATGTGAGTGTCTCTCTGGGTCTGTGAGTAGTTGTGTATATATCTGTGTGTGGATGTGGCAGTTTCTGTGTGGGTCTATGAGTGGGTGTGAGAGTGTCCGAGTGGGTCTGCCAGTGAGTGTATGAGTCTCTGAGTAGATCTGTGAGTGGGTGTGGGAGTGTTTGTGAATGGGTGTGAAAGAGTCTCTCTGGGTCTGTGTCTAGGTGTGTGAGTGTCTGTGTGGGTCTGTAAGCATGTATGTGAGTGTGTGTGTGGGTCTGTAAGTGGGTATGTGAGTTTCTGTGTGCATCTGTGATGGGGGTGTGAGTGTCTCTGTGAGTTTTTAATTGGTGTTTGAGTGTCTCTGTGGGTCTTTGAGTTGGTGTGTGATTGACTCTGGGGGAGAAAGTGGGTGTTAGAGTGTCTGAGTGGATCTCTGGGTGGGTGTGAGAGTGAATCTGTGAGTTGGTGTGTGAGTATCTCTGTGGGTCTCTGAGTGGGCGTGTGAGTGGCTGTGTGGGTGTATGACTGGGTGTGTCAGTGTCTGTGTGTCTATAAGTGGGTGAGTGAGTATCTCTCTAGGTCTGTGAGTGGGTGTGAGAGTATCTGTGTGGCTATGGGAGCTTGTGCGTGAGTATAGATAATATATATATTTTTTAATTTGCAGTGACATTCGCTGATACGTTGTGTAGTTACATGGGCCACACTGAGGGGCCACACTGTGCGGCGCCAGGGCTCTGCAGATCTCACATGATACATATTTTTAGGCAAGTTCTTGCCCAACATAACTACTTTTGCTATCTCTGTTACAAAGATAAGGGTTCACCCTGACCCCTCCATCTGTTTTACACATTAGTTTTTCAGCCCCTGGGACAGTTTCCTGACACATAAAATGGCGTCTGCAACTTTCCTCTCATGTGCGGTAATCCAGTCTGATTATCTCATACATGCACAGCATTACAGTGTTGGTTAACTCATAGCTACTCAGTGTTTCGGTCTTGGCTTGCAAACGTGCCATATTCTATTCTCAGTAGCACATACACATGCAGCATTACAATCTATATATCTTATGCATGTGCAGTGTTCCAATCTGAATAAATCATACATGTGAAATATTCCAGTCCCAGTTATCTCATACCTACTCTCACAAGCTCCTCAACATGCAGTGTTCTAGTCTGATTTAGCTCATACATGTGCACTGTTTCATTTTCGGTTAGTGCATACCTATTAAGAGCTTCATTCTCGGCTTGTATGTGTGTGTGGCATTGCAGTCTTATTATCTCATACATGAGCAGAGTTCTGACCCCGATAAATTATGCACTTGAAATTTTTCAGTCCTGTAAGTTCTCCCATAGCTTAACCATGTGGCCTATTGTATTGCGGTAGCTCATACATGTGTAGTATTCCAGTCTTTTAGCTCATACAGCTGCATTGTTCCAGTCCTTTTACCTCATACGTGTGTATTGCTGGAGTCTCATTGACTAATATATGTACAGTCACATTAGTTCAAATATGAACACTATTCCTGTCTCATTAACTCATATATGTGCTATGTTCCAGTTTGTTTGCAAATCCAGCCTTATACAAGTTCAGTTTGTTGGTTTTGTTAGCTTAAGTGTGCTGACTGCCCCAGTCTCATTAACTCGCACAGGTACATTGATCCAGCTTCATCACACATACATGCAAAGCTCCAGTTACAGTGTTTTAATGTGCAGTGTTTGCTCTCATTGATTCATTCAGGTGTGCAGTTTCTGTCTAGTTAGCTCATGCATGTACACAGTTCTACTTTCATTTGATTCTGCACATGCAGCGTTCTACTTTCCTCACTTCACTCTGTCTAATATCCCCTTATCATAAGCTTCACAGGTGCAGCTTTGAAATGCTATTAGAGTTTACGTTTGCAAAACCTGCCTCTCATTTCATCATGTGTATGGCATATTCAGTTCTCACTACTGTCTCTTATGTGTGAGGCATTCCCCTCTCAGTGGCTCATGAATGTGCACCTCCTGTATTAGTGATTTATGCATGCTCACGACGACTTGCACATACGTATGCAGCATCCAGCCACAGTAGCACTATTGTGTACAGTGGTGTAGTCCCAGTGTACGAATGTGCAATATACTACAGTAAGTACCTCAGGCATGTGCAGGGGATGTGGGGTAATGTTCAAGTGTCATTAGTTGATACAAGTGTGCTGTTCTAGATTCATTACCCTGTGCATGTGTAGTGTTCCACTCTAAATAACCCATATGTGTTGTGTCCCGGTCTCATTAACTCCTACATGGCCAGCAGTGTCCAATTCCGTTCATATGTGCAGTGTGTCTTTATTTTTATGTGAGATTTTTGGTGTAATTGACTCAAACAGGTGCAGTGTCCTAGGTGAATTAGCTCAGGTACCTGCATTGTCCTTATTTAATTTTATACTTGTGTTTATAATACCCCAGTCTTTTTGACTCCCACTTGTGCACCCCCTTCTCATTAGCTCATGCAGGTACAGTTTCTCCACACATGCAGTGTTCCATTAGCACCTAAGTATGAATTATCGCAGTCTGTATCCTATGCATGCCAGGTACTCCGTTGCCCTTAGCTAATGCATCAGCAGTGTACCAGCATTATAAGCTCATTCTGGTGCAGCATACATTCCTACCTGGTCATGCACGTGCAGTGTTTCAGTCTCTGCGTCTCGTGCAGGATCCCTGTTTCATAAGCACATGTACATACTGGATGTTTCATGGAAATTAGCTGTTGCTTGTGCTAAGTTTTAGACTCAGTGGCTGGTGCATGTGCAGTGTACGAGACAATATTAACTCAAATTGCCAGTGGTCACCATGTGCAGGATGAGACATGTGCTGCATCAAATGCACTGGTGCAGTCATGGCCACAGTGCTGCAGATGATGCCTGTAGAGGTACCTATTTCATAAAACACGCTTGTGACAGAGTGAAATACTCTGGCCTGTCAGTGTTTTCTGAGATATACCGACTCCTGGCTTTAAAGGCGACATGGTCAGTGACATCACTGATGACATCTCAAATGACATCACTGCTGAAATCCCTGATGATAAGTGCAAGTGTTTGGAAAATGTCCTTGAGACTTGGGTCCTGATTACGAGTTTGGCAGTCCAGGAAAAGCCATACCAGAGGTGGCTGTCCAACCACCGTGACCGTGGCGGTCTGACTGACATATTACAAGATTGTCAGATGGCTTTTGCAAAGACCACCTGCAAACTGCAGACCCCACTAGCCATCTGCAGATCACTGGAGACAGCTGCAGCTGCAGTCAGAGAGAAGCAGCTGCCATAGAGCAGTACAGAGAAGTTCACCGCCATCCTTATTACAAGTTGATTTTTTCCCAAAAGCCGATGGGACCGCTGGCTTTAAGTCAGCAGAATCGAAGGATTTAGGGTACGTACTCACCCCCTTCCTGTTCTTCCCATCAGAGTTTGACATGGATCCCTTTCTCCAGGTCTCCTCTTCAGAACAGCATCTTTACCCTAAAGACCACGACCCTGTTTGCCTATGATTACAGGTAAGTCCATTTGGTACTACATACTCATTGACTGGACTGCCCACATATGGCCCAGACTCTGGCAACGGATAGGTGGTATTTTTCCACTTGTATCATGCATATGTATATATTCAACACATTTGCAGTCAAAATGTACACAGAGGCATCAATAGATATGAAAAAGCATTGACCGCCACGAGAAAGACTGCCACTTAGCCCGCAGTCAACTCGTAATACGTTGGTCAGAAGACTGTCAGCTCTGCGGTCTTCAAGAGACTGCAGCCATGGCTTTCGGGTGGTCGGACAGCCAAATTTGGAAATCAGTCCCTAAGAGATATATACTAAGCTACTGAATTAGTTAAAACCTTATCCTTTCTGTACTTGTTAATGAGTGATACTCTTTCTAACCATGTCATGAGTGATGTAGGATGTGAGGTCATAAGCAGTGCATTGTAAGGTGTAAGTTAAAGTTAGCTCAGGTAAATATAACTGCGCAATTTCAATGGTTTTGTAAGTGTGAAATCTGAGCCTAACTATAATGTCCCTGTAACCTTTGTTTTTTCAGTGAAATTCTAAGTTTAAAAAAAGTTCTATTTCCTAACTATAATCTCCCTGTAACCTTTGTTTTTTCAAAGAATTTCTAAGGTTTTTTAAATATTATTTCCTAACTATAACATCCTTGTAACCTTTGTTTTTTTAATTTTTAAGGTTTTTAAAATGTTATTTACTAAATGTAACCTGTAACATTTGACCTTGGGTGTGTGAGTGGTTGTATAGGTTGGTGAGTGAGTGTGTCAGTGGCTCTATGGGTCTGTGAGTGGGTGTGTGAGTGGTTTTGTGGGTGTCTGACTGGCTGTATGGGTGTGTGAGTGGCTCCATGGGTCTATGAGTGGATGTATGAGTGGCTCTATGGGTCTGTGAGTGGCTGTGTGAGTGCCTGTATAGTTGTTTGAGTGGGTGTTTGAGTAGTTTGTAGGGTGCTTGAGTGGATCTGTGAATCAGTGACTGGGTGTGTGAGTGGTTTTATGGGTCTGTGAGTGGGTGTGTGAGTAGCTATGTGGTTGTGTGAGTGGGAGCGTGAGTAGCTGTATGAGTCTGTGAGTGGGCGTTTGAGTGGTTGTATAGATCTATGAGTGGGTATATGAGTGGCTGTATAGATTTGTAAGTGGGTGTGTGAGTAGCTGTATGGGTATCTGAGTGGGTGTATGAGTTGCTGTATGGGTCTGTGAGTAGGTATATGAGTGGTTACATGAGTGTGTGCATGGCTGTGTGAGTGATTGCATGGGTGTATGAAGTGGCTGTAGGGGTCTGTCAGCGGATGTGGGAGTGGCTACATGGATGTATGAGTGGGTGTCTGAGTGTCTGTATGGGTGTGTCAGGAGCTGTGTGAGTGACTGGGCCAAAAGGGAACCTCACCTAACCCTTTATCCAACAAGAGTTCACAGTTTTACAAAACATGTCTACCCAACTGGAGCATGTTCTACTGGTTAATTATTAAGTGCTAACTCATTGGGTAAATCTATAGTGCATTTCCTATACTACAGCTGCGCAATGGACCAGGAGGAAATTTCTTCAGTGAACTTGTGTGCATTTAATTTCGACAATGTGATTGTTCCTAAAGTCCCTTCTTCCACAAATCTATGATAACATGAATCTTACGACAGAGAAGATGGCAAGACTACAAAGAAGTGAATCTCCACCAAACAAGGGTACTTCCTGTTTACTATATGAAGTAAGTGCTTCTTCATTTGATGGCGACGTCCTTATATTATTCGGCATCAAGAACGCGTCACCAAAATCATCAGGAAAAATGCTGGGGGGATTTTTGGTGAGCTGTCCATTATTCTGGCAAAAGGCGGCTAGAATTTTGCATACTACTAAGGTGGACGGTGCGGGGCCAAACCGACGTGGCTGATTTTGCACAGTTGAATACTGGAAGTCACTCAAAGGGAGAACCATGGAGTCTGCTCTCACCAGGAGAAGCCAAGAAAGAACCCACTCATCACAGTCTCTACAGAGTGGGCTCAGATAAAAGGGGTGGGAGCCGATTTTGGACCCATGGGCCCTATCCTCTGAGGCCCGATCACTTGATGTTGGGTGCTCTGGAGCCCACCCAAGGTACCTAGTGTGCACTGTTGTGGACCACGGGGGAAGCCCCACTGTCCCGTGGTATCTGCTGGCACCCCACCTCCAGTGGCTACCGGCTTCTCCCTGCGTGCAGGAGGAATTCTTTCATCCGTTTTCCTGCCCGCTTGACAAATTCAATTCATCCAACCAATTTGGAGACACTGGCAAAATTCACCCTATAGTATAGACTATACCACTAACTGAGAATTTTCATTTCAGCTTAAAAAGGCATAATCGCTCTAGTTCTCGTGCTTACTACTAAAGTAGTAAAACATTATGATTTACTACTACTTCCCCCTCTTATAAAGCTAATGGAGGCAAAGTTACACCTTTGCCTGACTAGTAGGAAGCACCAGGGGCCGTATTATAAATAGGGCACTTTTTCTCTGTTTACCCTACAGAATACTTATAAACAGTTGCTCCGGTCGCAAACAGGGAAGGAGCGCCCTGTGGCCTATTGGATGAATGTGTTGCCCTCAGGGTAGCCGCAAACTTGCACTGCCCTGGTGATAGTGCTTTCAATGAAATATGTAGGGGCTGCTTCAAAATTGCTCCGTGTTTCTCTGTGCAGGGGGTATCCTGCCTGCACTTTCCGGAGTGGAGAGAGATCCCCTTGCATGCAGGTGCAGGGAGCTACTGTACCTGGCTGCAGGGTATGTATAGAGTAGTCTATAATACTCCCTTTTACCTCGTCACAGGTGGGCCCTCAGGGGGCGCACTGACAAGTGCCCAAATGAGGGTACACCCTCTGAAGATATTACAGAAGGGGCCCTATGAGTGGCCGTGGTGTCCAGGGGAACTTTACATTGTATGCCCCATTGACTGGATGCATGCTGTTCAGTGCACATGGCCCATCCCAAGTTGTACATTCTATGGTTGAATGTCTTTGAAAGTATCTTAAACAAAAAAGTTAAAATTAACACAACAGTTAACTCTTAAAATACTCAAAGATTTCTAGCTGTAAAATATGCAAAGAAAAATGTCTTTGTACATAGCAGTTAATCTAAAATAGATATTCCCTCAAAAAATAAAATAATACATTTTGCAAAAATAAAAAAATCATCCAAAACTTTTTCCATACCAGATACATAAAATCCTTTAAAGACCCACAACATTATTATTCATAAAGAAGTCCAGTAGACTTAGAAATAGAAAAAACATTTAAATAAAATGAAGCTGAAACATCCAACTAACTTTCCATAAAATAAAAATACAGCTCCCAAAACAATATTCTTCAAAGTAGCTTCCCTTTTTAACCTGCAAAATAAAACATGATATATCGTGAAGAAAAATAAAAGTATTTTTCCTTGTTACAACAAACTCGCGCATTATTTTGCATGGTGTTAGTTTTTAGCATTGCCTCATATTTACAGATCCTTGTTAATCTGGGCTGCATAAAAAAGCAATGGATGTTGCAGTGGGACTCCCACAGCAACACCCATTGCATGCCCCTTTCACAAAGAAAACTGCGTAAAAGGATACCATATTTGCAAAGCCACGTTAAGCCATGCAAAGTAGCTTAACGCCACTATGTAAATATGGTGCAGGGTATTTTCATTGTTTCAGTGAGTGAGCAACTGATTATGAGATAAGTGGGCATACTAGCGAGGACCTACTGGTAGCCTCCCTGGTGTTGCATACGTGAGGTGCCCTCTCACTCTTTCACTTATTTTTCAGTAAGTGTTCTTCACTCACATGTTGTGGGGAGGGTATGCTTGATTGGGCAGCTTGACTGACAGCAGTTCTTTCTCTCTTGTTTTATAAAAAAAAAAGAATATTAAGAGAGTTTTGGGTCTGTTGGAATTTGGATGAGATGCCATAAAGTGGGTGAAAAAAGAGAGACCCACGTTGGAAGCAGTACCTAAAAGTGACATTAAAGAAACTCTCACACAACCAGGTCTTTATTGTATTGATGATTTGTGAGAGGATGGTGCCCTGGTGATTTCCCTCTGTAGCTCCTTGTTGTGAATTGTGGTACGTAGGTCCCTGGATGACATCAAGAAGTGCCGGTATGACCTACACTCCAGGGCTACGGAGAGGGAGGCAGCACATCTGCAAGAGGTACAAGGGCCACCTACTGCATCTGAACCATATGCAGCAGAGGCAGTGGTGGAGAGGACCCTGGAGAGGGCGGCTGTTGTTGGATTTGGTACCCTGGACACATCACAACCACCACCAAACCCTGGTAAGTGTGAAATGTGTTAAAAATAGTTGATTCACCACTAAAACCTGTTCTGCGCATGTATACCCATCAGCCACACCCAAAACTCCATTGCCACAAAACATAAAACCCAAATGGTGCATCATGGGAAATGTAGGCTTTGACATATACAATGTAGTTACGGAATAACATGTGCTTATAAACATTGAACACCACTGATATAGTGACTCACATTATTTATTTTCTCCTTACTTCTTTTCCCACGTAGATACACCATTGGGAGGAGAGCACAGTCCAGAGGACCAGGAGGGAATCCCAGATCTGGCCCAGATGGAGGAAGAATGAAAGGGGCTTGGTCCCTGACTAGGCAACCTGGACTCAAACGTGCACTGCTGAGGGGTATAAATACAACAATATATACAATATTTACCAAAAATGAACCCACTTAAACAAGTGTTTTCAGTTCTGTTTAACATACAATTTACTATTCATTGCCTGAAATTTAAATATTTTTTATGATATCATTTGAAAAAACTAACGCTTCCATTCATCAACATCACAATCTGATGCAAACAAATATAATATATAATATTCTTGATCAATCAAACGAGCTGATGAACAAATGAAGGAAGGGCCGGATGGGGATCATCAAGCGGGCCAGTTTGCCCAGAAGGACCAGACGCCGCTGCAGCAACCACATCACAGGCTACAGTCAGTGGGACACCAGCCTCACTGCAGTCAGCACCATCAAGATGCTCTCCATCCACCAGGGTGAGGGTAGTGCAACCAACACAGCAGTCCATACAGTGCATGCAAGGCAGTGTACAAAGTCAGTCCCCTGCTGGAGCACCCAGTCAGGTGTTGTTTGGAGGCCTAGAATAGGCGATGTTAAGAATATAGCTCCTACAACAAAGACAGCAGAGGCAAATTAATCTAAAGCTGACACAGGGATTCATAAACATCACTGGACAAATTACTGAAAACCAGTGATGGCTGGAAGCCAAATTTGATGTCCTCACAGGTGCCATTGCAGATCTATGTAAAGAATTGACCGAAGGAAGGGTGCAGGACAGATGCATGGAGCTTAGCAGGGGCCACAAAATGGATGCTTTGACCAGTGCCATTGGAAGGCTTGCACATGCGATGAGCCAACACACAAGCACACCAGGTGGAGATGAATCACTATAGTGGTGATGTTGCTCAGGGGCTGCAACAAAGTACTGCAGTAGTGGAAACACTGCAAATCAATATGTTTGCAAGTGGAGGTGATGGGGAGGGAGCAGACAGTGAGGTATCCAGCCGCAGTTGTGTCTCTGCTACGGAAACACCTCTAATGCATGGGAGCAGCAGCTGCCAGGCTGGGATTGCAAGTGGAAGTTCTAGCCAAGCTGGACGGAGAAGCCGAAAGTGAATTGTGTAGAGTAACTAAACACTTATTGAGGGACATATTAGTTTCCAGCTGTGGTGCTTTAATCACAATGCATTTACGCAGTTGTTCTAGTATACGTTTTGCGATGGACAGGTTTTCCTGAATTTGTTTGTGATAGCTTGCACAATAAAGCACCAGTTCAAAGTCACAATTTGTACTATCTTATGTAGAGGGTAGTGTGTAATTACCTTGGACGTTCATTCAAAAATAATTGTTTGCTCTCTGGTCACTGCGCCTTCTCCCCTCTGCAGCAGAGCTACCATCCGGGTGCTGTTGGGCAGGTGGTCATGGGTCCTCATACTCTGATTCAGAGTCAGACACATCCATGGACAGTCCACCCCTGCAGGCCATCTTGTGAAGCACAGCACATGTTGCCGCAATTTTGCAGACAGTCTCAGGTACATACTGAAGTGCTCTGTCACTCGTGTGGATGCACCTGAAGCATGATTTTAGGATGGCAAATGTGCGCTCGATCACATCCTGGTGCGTCTTCGTGCCCTGTTGTACCGCCTTTCATGTGTGTTGTGGGGAGACATTTATGGTGTGAGGATCCATATGATGGTGAGACAACATGCAGAAAGACATAAAGGGGCATATATATTTCTCTGGGGACCTGGAAGATCTGTACCTAGTTGGTATCATTCATCAAAGTCACGTCTTTGTAATTTCTGGTATATGCCACTGTCTCTGAAGATGCATGAGTCATGGGTGCTTCCGGGATATTTAGCAACCAGATCTGTGATGATGATTTTGTGTCACAGACAACTTGGATGTTAATGGAATGTGTGCTTTTCCTATTAGGAAATATGTATTTTAAGCAGGATGGGGGACATATGAACAAGAGTCCCATCTATGCACCCTATAACCTTTGGAAACCTAGCTATTTTGTAAAATTCCAGTTTTGTTTCTTCAAGTTTCGCAGCATCCCTGGGCAGGTAGATGTGTTGAGGGAAGTGGTGTAGCATGACATCTAGGAAATTGTGAAAGAAACGCAAAAGCACAGGCTGCCAGTGGTCAATAGGTGGAGGGAGTACAGCACCTGCACATGTATGGGAATTTTATTGCTGCGCAGGGTTCTGCTTTACAGTTCTGGCTTCAAGGTGTCTATGAGGTCTAGGATGACAGTGCTACTCAGCCTGTACAGGCCATAAATCTCTCCCTCTGTCTTCTCAACCTATTTTAGCCTGACTCTGAATATCCTCTCCTGTCTCCACCTCCTCTTCCAGTCAGCGAGTATCCACATCCACAGCCCTATCATGTACAGGGCAGCCATTGTGGAAAGATTTTTGATGCATTCTGGGCCTGTTTTTATAGGTTGGGACTAGTTACCACCTGGTTTGGGTTAGTGGTAAATTGCATGTGCAAATGGGCCTATTTGCGCATTTTCGCTATTTGCAACTGCTCTGAACATTTTATTTAGCGACTCACAAATTGTGAGTTGCAATTGCGGGAACGCAAAAACCGGTTGCATTTTTTGCGAGGCCGTATTCATGAGAATTGGATTTTTTTGTTTTGCGAGAACCCTTTGTACATTGCGTACAACTATTTTTGCATGTGCATGTAGTTTTGCGATCCATTTTGCACTCGCAAAATGGTCGTACATCTGGGCCTAAAAGACTACAAATCATCGAGAACTCGGAATCCAGACTGATCCTCAACCTCCCAAGCAGAACTCACATCACACCACACTTCAGGGAGCACCACTGGCTCCTGATACACAAATGTACATATTTCAAACACCTCACGCACTCATTCAAGGCATTACTCAACTTAGGCTCCACCTACCTGAACAGTCACATCTCCTACTAACATGCATCCCATGAATACACAGAACCAGATCGGGGAACAGACGTTCTCTTACATCTCTCCTAAACCATGGAAAGGCCTCCCACTCCACATCAGAGCCTCCTCCTCTTTTCTTGAATTCTGCAAGAAACTGATGACCTAGCTTTTCAACATCCTACCAAAGGCAAGGCTAGACACACACCTGCTGAGCTCTAGGACTCCCTTGCGGAAGTTAATGTGCTTTACACATAACAAAGCAAGACATTTATAAAGGTGCAAAGATGCCTTCTCATGGGGAGATTTGAGCGTCAGGATGAGCAGTGGGATGCACGTGGAAAGGATTAGGTGGAAGAGAACTAAGGATTCTGCTTCCTGAAGGTAAGATTTTGTTAAGTGGAGGAGGAGAAAGTAGTAGTCATATCAGGCTTTATAAGCTTTCTAGAAAATGTGGGCTTGAAAAGGAGAGGCAGCAGTTTATTTCCTCCAAACCCCAATATTGACTAATCAGTTATGGCATCTGCCTGTCTTTAACTAGTGCCAACAAAGCGCAACATTTTAACTGTTACCAAGAAAAAAAAATCAATAGCAGCCGAGTAATTGAACACAATATGCTGTGCTTCTGCGCAAGCTTTCACGGTAATGTATTTATTCATCGATAACAGGAAAAAGCAATCTCGTTGAAACACGTCAAGTAACATGAGCATTTATAGTTTCTGTAAACATTCTCGTGTTACAATCATTCTCTTCACTCTCCTCGCTGTTTTCATCCTTTTACAAACTTTCCGCCTTGATTTATGATTTTGAAAGCTGCATAATAGAATTTGACATCTTCCAGCTGAGGTGTAGCCTAGTTCCAGCTCCACGCTTCGTTGCATTGCACTCCCTTTGAGAGGGCGATGGGAGTAAAAATAGCCAGGTTGTTTAAAATATAAAACGCATAAACCAGTCCTCACCAGATGTCCTTTAGAATTGTCTTCATCTCAAAAGGACGGTGGATAAACCTCACAGCTTTCTCGCAGATCTGCTGATGATCAATTTAAATGTTGTAATCTTAAACGTCGAATTTAGGATGTGCTCGTTTCATGCAAACATTTAAACCCGCTATTTCATTTTCTAATGCTTATAGTTTAATGTGCTTACATTAGTCAGAACACTTTGATACAGGAGGACGTTTGTTCATGTTACATTTTTCAAGCATTTTCTTCTCTAAATTCTGGAAAAATGAGAACATTGTGGTTACGGGAAAGGAACTGCAGTTTTTCTCCTAGAGTCAAGTCTGTTGGGAGGAGTTTCGGCAAATGAACACATTTTTTCCTTTGGTTTCATGGGACGTTTTTGGTGATGGATAGATGTGTTAGCAGCGGGTCTGTTGGCCTCGACTCAGCCTCTGCCATTGTCTTAGTCATCCCCTGACGCCAATTATAAGAGCAAGGATTTTGCTATTAGGAAGGCTTTATTTAAATCCTCGCCTGGTTGCAGCGTGACACCCCCCTGCATGGAGGACTAAGGTGGCAGCTTCTTTTGCTTAATTTCAACAAGGCAAGAGAGGGAAGCAACATGGTGGGGACCTGTGAGGACTGTGTAGACCTTAAAGGTTGTCTGGGGAACAGATATTGAGAACCAAACTCAGGAGAGCGAACTCCCGATACTTGAGGTGGAGAAGAGCTACTTCTTTTCGCCAGTAAACAATATAGGAATGGTACCTATCTTAGGCGGACGCTAGGCCCTCCCCTACCCAGAAGTGGCATGCTCCAATATGAGGCCAACTTTTCACTCGTCTAAGGGTTTTTGGCATAAGTGGGTTCAACCTCAAAAATAAGGGAGGACTTGTGGCTAAAGCAGCATGACGGTGAAAACAAGAACACTACCAAAATGAATACCCCATGTAAAAAGGGGCATGGTTTGTACCTCCTCCTCTAGGGCCAGCCACACAGCCATGCACACTTGGCATGTTCTGCACTGGGCTGTGCTACCCAGCCCAGTGGAGAACATGCCCAGTGTTAGACGGATCGGCGTTCTAGATGGACGGGCCGCGGCAGCGCCGGTGGGTCCCGGGAGGATCGTAGGTAGCGACGGTCCGCGGCGGCGCCAGCAGGTCCCGATGAAGGTGGTAGTTACAACGGTCCGCGGCCGTGCCAGCAGGTCCCGACGAAGATGAAGGATGCAGAAGGTTGCGGCAGCGCCAGCAGGCAGGACGATAGTTCGCAAGGCAGGACTACGGCAGCGCCAGTAGTCCGTCTAAGATGAGTTCTTCACGGTGTCTCTTGACTCCAGGATACAACTGCCTTCCTGCTCTGGGGCTGCCCCAGTTATAGGTCTGGCGCCCTTTGATGTCCGGACCCTCGCACTTGGAGGTCCGGAGGTCCGGGATGAGGGAGTCCAGACACCCAGCAGGGGGGTGGAGCCAGCGCCCGGGGGAGCTGGGGGGCGATCGGCACCTGGCGGGGGAGAGCCATCGACACTTCTTTCTCCCATTGACCTGCCAAGTGGTCCGTTCACCTCCTGGGGGGATGGTGGTGCCGGGATGTCGGGGCCTGGCCAGGCCCAGGGTTAGGGTCGACCTGAGGCCACGCGGCCTCGTGGTGCAGTGTCCAAGATGGCGGCCAGGCCGGGCGAGGGCCGGTAGTGGTTCGGCCCCATGATACAGAGATGTCCGGGGGCAGGAGTCCCGTATGAGACGGGGTGCGGGGTACTTCTGAGGGTAACACCTGGAGGGCCGGGGCTCGGGCCCTGTCATGCGGGGAAGGAGCAAGCCCTTCCTGTGGCCTGTCCAACACCCAGCCTCCCAGGTAATGCATGAGCGGCCAAACAAGCATCTCAGACCAGTCACGACCGTGCTCCTGAAGCCTCGTGATTGGCTGGGGGAGTCTGGGAGCCTGGGTGCTTCCAGTGGCAGAGAGCGTGTGGCGGTGAAGAAGGTAAGGTTTTTTTTCTTTCATGCCTCCCATCCAACCCCCCGTACAGAGGCAGTGGCCACTGGATTCAGCAGTGCAAATCTATTGTGAGTCCTAATGTGCTTATCCTCTCTGTCAATAGTATGCAAGTAGGGACCAAGGAAATGGAGGATCTTTGAGTTCAAGAATACCTAGAAAGTGGGAAAAATGTTCATCATAGTGAACCCCATCAAAAGTCCTGAAAATGATGAAAAAGTGCACTACAACTCTAGAAACACGAGGGGCAGATTTACAAGCCCCCTACGCCACCACTACGTCACTTTTCGTGACGTACTGGTGGCGCAGGGGGCTTCTCCAAATTTACAAGGAGAAGAAAAGCCATCCTGCGTGACTTTTCCTCTCCTTGTAAATATGGCTCCTTCACACGCAGCACAGTGCTTGGAAGGGGTGTTCCAAGGGTGTTGCTGTGGGTGTTCCCACGCAACACCCATGGAAAAGCACATCTCCAGATTTACGAGAAATCGTAATTCTAGAGATGAATGTGAATGCTACGCCAGCCTAGAGGTGGCGTAGCGAGGCGCAACAAGGAGAAATGTTTTCATTTCTCCTCGTTTTTTCCTCTTTCAATGCGTGCTGCAATCTACAGCATGCATTGAAAGAGGAAAAAGCCTGCACAAAAAAAAATCTCCCCATAACGCAGGCATCCTTGCACCATGGTGCAAGGGTGCCTGCGCCGGCGCATGGCTGCAGTTTATGCACCAGCGCAGGGGGAAGCACAGAGGTGCGACATATTCTTGTAAATGTGTCACATCTCTGTGCTTTCCAAACTAACGCAGCACGGCATAGCAAAACGACTTGCTGCACTGTGCTGCTATACTTTCTTGTAAATCTCCCCCTTAGTATGTGCACCACTGTGTGTTCAGACAAAGGTAAGTCCTATGTGTGAGGCTTAAAAGGGGGAGGAAACTCTCATGTGGTGCCTGCTGGTTGTATTATTGCATCACTACATAAAAGCCGGCTCAATGATAAAACATGCAGTTCTTGGGTGGGTGAGATCCCAGTGTTCTATTGACATAGGGAGCATAACTACAAATTGATGTTTGCTGATGGGGGAAGTTGATGTCCTCCCTAGGGATTGGAAGTTCTCACCATAAGATTTGGTTTCAGTTTCTGCTTTATAGAGGATCTTTGGGTTCTTTATGGCTTGGGAATAGAAGATGTGTTCTTGGATGGTGTCTCCCTTCTTCTCCTCTGTTGTGAAAGAGCTGTGGTGACTACAAAATCAGAGCTGATGGTAGCCGCAGGCCACCCGTAGACGTGTTCAGAAAGTCCAAGTGGTTCCCCTTCACATGCTACATAGACCTGCAAGCTTTGAATCAGGACTTCATGATAAGGAGATAAGAACACTGACCCAGTCATCCCTCACTTTGGGGCACCACAGTAATCCGTCAGACTACCTTCGCCTAGGTAAGTGAGCATCACCCTGACCTAGAAAAACTCAGGTATTCCTTCAATCCTACTGAGCATGATAAAACGGTGGCAATTAAAGGGAGGCTTCTTAAGCAAGGGTGTGATTGCACACTCCAAGGCAATATATACTATGGATTTCCAAGGTATTGTGCTATGGCTAATGCTAGAGAATCCATCTGCAGTGACAGATGCGAGAGGTGCAGTAGTGATCAAAGGGATTCTCATTGCTTCATAGTGCTGACTGTCAGCAAAGTATCAGTCTAGTTGGTCCTGCAGTGCCACCAGGTGCACCGGGACAATGGCACTGCCATGCTGAAGACCTTCACCAACATCCAGGTGCAAAATATTGCAGACAGAGCCCAGATTCTCTGGGTATTAGAATGTAAATAAGTTGGTAGTTGCAGTGGGAGAGTGGTAGGGTACTTTTGAGGTTTGGGTCTAAGTTTAGAGGACATGCTAACAACAAGGTTGTTTGGTTTAAGGTACCATTCTAAAATGTATTTAATAGAAAGAGTTTCTTGACCACCTGTAGCATAAACCCAAGGGTGTTTATTTTATGGTGTGATTCTGGGTTCCCTACATTAGGTACTGATTTTTTAAATATGTATGATAATGATGGACTCCATTTTTAGATAGACAGAGCTGGCAACTTTTCAGAAAAAACTTTCCAACACAATCCCAGAACACGTATTGCTCATTGAGAGAAATAGCTCTTTATTCTGCAAAGTACATAAATGTAATAACTCAGTTATATACTCTATCACTGACACTAGTGGGGTTGATTAGGATGGCGAGCGGATACCCTATCGAAAACGGGACGCCGACATAGACATTATGATGCGAACTCCACCTCGCCGCAATGCAAAATAGGGACAACTGACATATCTCTGCACTACGTGACAGGCACCATGTGGTGCCTGCCACACAGTGCAGGGATATGTAGGTGTCCCCCAGTTTCCACATCGGAGAGCCTGGGGGAATGGGGGCCCGCTATGGGCCCCCAAAGTCCCTTTCTGCCTTTTCATGGCGGGTTAACCACCATGAAAAGGCCGGTGGAAAGGGAGATTGTAATACCTATGGTGGTGTCTGGCAGGCACGCCACCATGGTAGTGAACGCAACCTCCACCGGCGGGCTCAAGGAACCCATTGGATGAGTGTTGGTTGGTCTTGCAGACCTCCAACCATCCGCCCACCATTAAAATATGGCAGGCATATAAGATGGTTCCGATGGCGGTGGGACTGCTACTGACTGGCTGTCGTTGATGGTCCCAACGTCATCATAACCAGCCGCTAAGTTTCCAACATATTGCAATGGGTCTGCTGTACATGCTTTCACTTTTGGCCTCAACATCCTGAAAGCTAGTGGTTTACATCTCTCTAGGACAGACCAACCATCTTGTAGTATGATATCTAATGATCCACAATAAAAAGGGTTCCAGACATCAATGAAACCAGGATGACACTTTATGATAGGCAATGTATAGCTTGGCCAAGAATGATCGATCTAGTGATATCTTTTCATGACTGTGCTCAATTCTAGACATGTTGAAGGCAGCTAGCACATGACACAGATCCTGAATGTCAGATAATGCACTTTTATTGCTGTTAGACATGGCATCCTTGGTGTGGTTTTCCCCTAATATTTGGCCTTCAGCCCTTCTGTTTTTGCTGACTTCGTTTTTGCTAGACTTAGGACTCTGCACACTTTGCCAATCTGAGCCAGTGCTAAAATGCATGTGCTCACTACTTAAATCATGGTAACATTGTCTTATCCCAAAATGACATGTTTAATTTAATGGTAATTCCCAAGAAAAATGGTACTACATGTGCCTGTAAATGCAATGCTTCTAGTGGACTTGTAGCACTAACTGTGCCACCCACTTGAATAACCCTTAAAACATGCCTCAGGTCTGGCATTGCAGCTTATGTGTGCAGTTTTAAATTTTCATTTTGACCTTCCCAAAAACTCTTTACTAGGCCGAGACCTTCTTTTTCAATATATGCATGCCACCCTAGACAGCTTAGAAGGCAGGGTACAGTGTATTGGACATATACATTTAAGTTTTACATGTCTGCCCCAGCCCCTCCCCCAGAGATGCCACCCAACAGCCCCTACTTACTTGGACCCCACTCACAACAAAAGACACACTAAAGACCATGAAAAGCATCCACTCCAAAGCACCTTCTGACCCCTGCCTGCTGCACACCTTCCACAGAGTCGCCACAGCCATCACACCCAAGCTACGTTGAACCATCAATGGCTCCCTTTAGACAGCCACATTGCCCGACAACTGGAAGTGTGCAGAAGTTAACCCCCTCCTGAAGAAATCTTCGCAGATCCGACGGAACTCAGAAACTTCGGTCCCATCTCTCTGCTTCCTTTCACAGCCAGGGTCATCGAAAAAGCCATCAACACCCAGCTAGCTCACTAGATCATTGCCAACAACATCCTAGAGAAATCACAATCCATATTCCACAGCAACAACAGCACCAAGACCACCCTCCTCGTCACCACAGACGACATCTGTGCACTCGTTGACCAAGGCCAAATGGCAACCCTCATCCTCCTGGACCTATCAGCAGCCTTCAATGCCGTCTGCACACTAGCCATCAGACTCCACAATGCCGGCATCTGAGAAAAGGCCCTAGACTGGTTACGCTCATTCCTCACAGGCAGAACACAGAGAATAAGACTCCTGCGCTTCCTCTCAGAACCGACAGTGATCAGATGCGGAGTACCCCAAGGATCCTCCCTCAACCCCAACCTCTTCAATGCCTACATGGTCCCCCTCGCAACCATCATCAGAAACCACTGGCCCAGCATCATCTCCTATGCCGATGACACCCAACTCATCCTCTCCCTCATCAAGGTACCCGATACCACCAGGCACAACTTTCAAGAAGGGATGGGGCGGAGCTAGCCGGCGTCTATGGCGGACGCTTAAGAGCGGAGCTCCGTGCCAGCGCCAGCAATTATCCTGCAAATATCCTCCTCTAGCAGTGGAAACTGAACAGGAGTGACGGGACTGGTTGCCCCTACCCCCGTCTGACCTCCGGTTGGTTTTTGGGCGGGAGGCGACGCCGACAACCCGCATTTTGCCCGACTGTCCTGCAGGCGCCGGACCAGGCCCGGATCACCGGCCTTTCCTGGACAGCAGGGCCGCGCTGCGTCTCCCGACGTGCGGCCGCGCCGAGCCGCGCGCCTCGGGGTCAGGCGGTACCCGGTGGAGACGTCCCTTTCTGGTGCCCCATACCCCTGGACTGCACACCGGAGGTGCGGCACAGAGCTCTGGAGGCGGCGAGAGCCGCGGGGGAGGCCCCGGACCGGCTGCGGTACCGGTAAGAGACTGCGTAGCGGCCGCCAAAGATCCCCCTGACGGTGTGCTTGTCCCCGGCCCCTGGACGACAGTAATTGCCACAATACAGGGGCACAGCGCGTGGACTGGGGAGAGAGAGGCTGTCCGAGCGCTGAGGCCCCCCCCCCTCAAGAGTTGGTTTTCTGATACTGCCCTGGGCCTACCCGGCCGAGCTGGCAGGTGAAGGGCCTGCCTCTGCTGTCAAGGCCCGGAGACGCCTGAAGCTCGAACAGTGACCGGGCGGGGCCCTCCTGACACCGTGCCTGAGCTACTGAACCCCCTAAAACTGTCCGCTGCCAACGGGGGGGCACGCAACGGGCACTAAGGTCCAGCAGTGCCGGCATCCACGTGGGGCCCTACCTTCCCTCCGGGCACAGGCGATAGCGGCGACCGGCACACTGCCTTGAGATCTGACGCTGTTTGCGAGGACCCAGCCCCCACAACCACAAATATGGGCAAGGGGGATAGAACGCAAACGAAATTGTCGTTTGACCAACGGCGGCAAAAGGAGCCAGAGCAGCAGGTTGTCCAATCTCCAGGCGCCGCTGGTGACCCAGGTGCCTCGCTATGTGCGGAAATAAAAGGGATGCTTACTACTATGGAAAAGGGCCTGCAGGAAGGCATGTCTGCCATTGGAAACAAGATTGATGCACTGTCTTATCGGATGGACCGCATGACTGAGAGGATAGACAAGCATGCGGAGCGGCTGGACATGGCAGAGCGCAGGTTGACTGAGGCAGAGGAGGCGCAAACGGAGTGGGACGCCGACCGTAAGCAATTTGGGCAGCTGCTGCAGGTAATCCAGGAGAAGTCGGAGGACTTGGAAGCACGATCCCGGCGCTCCAACATCCGCGTTACGGGTGTGGCAGAGTCGACCCAAACGGGCAAAATGGAACTGTTCATCGAGAAGCTTCTGAAGACACTCCTGAGGGAAGACACCTTTTCCCCAATGTTCATAGTTGAACGCGCCCACCGCACTCTCGGACCAAAGCCTCCCCCGGGCGCCAACCCCAGGCCGATCATCGCGAAATTGCTAAATTACAGGGACAGGGATGCAGCCCTCCGAGCGGGTCGTGAAAAAGGGAAACTACAGTATGAGGGAACGGACATATCGCTGTACCCCGATTTCACCTCGAAAGTACAGGAGGAGAGACGACGATTCGTCCCGTACAAGCAGCAACTCAGGGAACTTGGCCTGGACTACGCCATGTTATACCCAGCGAAGCTACGTATCAACAGGCAGGGACGCTCGCATTTCTTCACCGATCCTAAAGAACTGCAAAAATCCCTGAAGGTCTGGATGAGAGAGCGCCGAGGGAGCCCAGAGACACGTACGGCGGAGCAGGCCGGCAATACTGACCTGGAGGAACAGGACTGATAAGGAGGGGGGAATCCATGGAACTTTATGGAGACCCTACTACCTGCGCACCCCGGAGGCCCCCCCTTGGGGGAGTAGACGACGCCCTCACCAAACAATCCACTGAAGTTGCTGAATGGTTGCACGATGGACTGTGGGTGAGATTTACATACTGTGCGATTGTACCACTGTGGGGTCGCGCTTTAGATATTGTAATTGCCTTACACAGGAAATGGCGCCCAGGTGCTGCACTCAGGGGGGAATAGTGATTTTGGGGGTCAGGGGGGAGGGGGTGGGGACTCTAAACTGTTGGTAGAATACCTTGCTTAACAGTCACTGCTGATTCCTACTAGCGGGGCGCTGGCGAAGGGGCAGACTATGGACATTGGACGGGTGTCCCGGCAGGAGAGGGGACGGCAAAAGGACTAGTCTGGCTACCTCTGCCCCAGCGCTTTCAGCGATTGTGGCTCGGATAGAGCCTGCTTTGGGGACTTGTTGATTGGTTTTGACAAGGGGAGGGGGGAGGGGACGCAGGGAATTCGGTCACACCAGGTTGGGGTTGGTTGGCTGTGGGAGGCGGGGGGATTTGGGGGTTTTGGTATGGGGAATGTTTGGAGGGGGGTTTTCAGCGTGCTCCGAAGTGTTACATCCCAAAGGGGTGCTTGGCAGTTGCTGTGTACGACGGATGACTGTAGCTATGGTTGAATTGTTGCTATCCAGGACGGGAGCATTTTTGGGCTCCTGGGACGGTGTGCAGTAGTTCAGGTTGCGAGGTATCACAAGGGTGCTACACATGATACATTGCCACACTGTAAATGGCTGACCCCACGCATGGCGATTTAATGAGTGACACCGAGACCTTTAAGGCTCTAACATGGAACGTGAGGGGGCTGAATGATTATCGTAAACTCCGCAAGGTACTGCACTACCTCCAGAGACATCACATAGACCTGGCACTGCTACAAGAAACGCACCTACCCAACACCAGTAAGATGCTCGCACACAGGGGTCTCCAGGGTAACTCCACGTATGCGGGCTTCACCTCACATGCTAGGGGGGTTCTCACATGGGTCAAACCTAAATCCAAATTGTCCCTCACACTATTGAGTGCGGATCCAGAAGGAAGGTTTGTGCTAAGTAAATGCACGGGCAAGGGGCAGAACCTGCTGGTCATGAACGTGTATGGCCCGAATTACGACTCCCCCGACTTTTACATGGCAGTTGCAGGACACTGTACTGAGTGGTCCTCAGATAGGATGCTGTGGGGGGGAGATTTTTAACTTCATTTTTAGCCCGGAGCTGGATAGATCGGCGGGCCCACCCAGGCGCCCGGCAGCAGCGGCGCAGCAAATGCAAGCTGAGATGGTGAGACTGGGGCTGGTGGATGTCTGGAGGGAGAGACACCGGGATAGGGGGGGGTATACACACTACTCTGTGTATCATAACATTCACACCAGGATCGACTATTGGTTGTCCACACTCCCACTTCTGGCGACAGTGAAGGGCTGTAGGGTGCTCCCCCACACACTATCGGACCACTCTCCTATATTGTTGGTATTTAACACCCCCAGGCAGAGGATACCCCCGTTCACGTGGCGCTTTCCACCATACTCGCTATTGGACGAGACGTTTAGGACCTAGGAGAAGAAATAGATATGTTCTTCGCTACTAATCTTGGCACAGTGGACAGCTTCGGGACGGTGTGGGAGACATTTAAGGTCTACATCAGGGGGGTGGCCATGGCTAAACATTCCAGTGTCCTGAAGGCCATTAGACACAGACTGACATACCTTGAGGGGCAAATAGCAGAGTGTGAAAGGCAACATCCAGGGGGCCAGACCCCCACAGGGGATGGGACCCTGCAGGAGCTCCTGAAAGAGTTCCACGAGGAAGCAGACAGGGAGGTTCGGCACCTAGGCAAGTATGCGACGGCGCGCAAATATGGTGAGGGAGAACGGCCCGGCTCACTTCTTGCCAGGATAATGAAAGGCGCCAGGCGAAGGCAGGCGAAGGCAGGTAGTCACAGAATTGCGATCGGCTAGGGGAGACGTATTGACAGCGGAGGAGGACATTCTGGCTGAATTCAAGGGATTTTATGCGGAGCTCTACACTAACAAGATTTCCGGGGTGGAGGATCAAATTGATAACTACCTAAGCTATATCAAGATGCCGTTCCTCGAGAACTGGCAAAGAGACTTCTTGTGGTCCCCCATACTGATATCAGACGCGCTGGATGGCATGAGGTCTGAGAGTGCCCCCGGGGAGGACGGGTTAACCGTGGCCTTCTACAAGGCGTTCAAAGACAAGCTATTGCCGCACCTCTCCACCCTATTTGACGTAATCTGTGAGGAAGGCGCCATGCCGCCCTCTATGAGAGAGGCAATTATCGTTACGATATTGAAGCCGGGCAAACCGCATGACCTTCCGGGCTCATACCGCCCCCTGTCACTCCTCAACGTGGATGCCAAGCTCTACGCTAAGGTGCTAGCTGCCAGGCTGGCACTTGTGGCCCCTGAGTTGGTGGCCCCAGAGCAAGCGGGTTTTATACCAGCCCGTAATCTCACTTACAACATACGCACTGTGATGGGGACCATGCAGCACACCAGGCAGGACACCAAAGCCATCGCAGTCTTCCTGGACATGGAGAAGGCATTCGACTCCGTAGAGTGGACATTCATGCGCAGGGTTCTTAAGAAGGTGGGCCTGGGTGACCTCTTCCTCCAACTCTTGGGCGCGCTTTATTATAAACCCACTGCGCGAGTTCGACTGGGCGACGCAATCTCGGAACCGTTTGACATCAGCAGAGGCACGAGACAGGGGTGCCCCCTCTCGCCGCTCCTATACGCCCTGGTGGCGGAACCTCTGGCCTGCGCGATTCGGGAGTACCACTCTTATGAAGCTATCAATTACCCCACTTACAAGATTGGGATATCCACGTACGCAGACGACACCTTGCTATATGTTAGAGACCCGGTAAATAATCTCTCATCAGTTTTGAGGGAAGTTGTCCGTTTTGGAGCGCTCTCAGGGCTGAAAGTCAACTGGCCCAAGTCAGTGGCGTTTCCCCTGACCCCAGTCACCGAACCCTTCGAGATGGAATACCCACTCCAATGGTCCACAGACCCGATACGGTATCTGGGCATAATGCTCCACACGGATCCCGAAATTATGCTTAGGGAAAACTACGGAGCTGCCTATAACAAACTGGCAGACGATGTTGAACTCTGGATTAAGCTCCCACTGTCACTGATGGGAAGCATTGCCATGATGAAAATGGTGGTCCTTCCGAGATTTCTGTTTCTCTTTAATAACATTCCGATTGTCCTCTCTAGAGCATTCTTCACGACCATTGACAAACTTCTTATACGACTGGCCTGGGCTGGTAAGCAGCCTAGAGTGCAGTGGAAGGTCCTTAAGCTGCCATACGAACAGGGGGGTCTGGCTGCGCCCGATATGGAGCGCTATAATAGAATCGCGCAGGCCTCCCATCTCCACACTTGGATACATGGTAATCAGGACATCCCACATGTGATTCTGGAGAGGCTGTTCGCAGACCCGACCCCGCTCCCAGCGACAATCTGTGGTCCTAGGGACCGTAGAGTGGGAACCCTAGACTCCCTCCTGTCTACTAACCATGTCTGGCACTCAATACTACAGAGGCAAGATAAAGAGCTGATGTACGCACCTAATATGCCGGTGAATTGGGCGCTATGGCTCCCCAATTTGGCGGAACCAGGAGTCTGCAAGGCCCTCCGCGAACTGGGCGCCCACACTCTGGGAGACCTGTTCGAACATGGGAAGGTAAAGACATGGGACCAGCTGACTCGCGGGAGGGAGGGTCCCTCGTTACTTCAGCGCTTCCAGTACCATAGAGTTCGGAGCGCTCTTCTTGAACTGCTGGGCCCCGACATGGAGGAACCCCCTGGAATTCCGGAACTGGTATATGTTATAGCAACCGAGACACCGCAAAAACTAATCTCTAAGCTCTATAGGCTAGGACACGAACATACGGCACTACAATACACGAGGGCGCGTCTAGCCTGGCAGACCGACTTGGACGCCCAGATAGACGACAGTATGTGGGCATACTGCTGCGCGGCCTCCAGACGGATCTCGCTGAACGGACGGCACCGGTTGGTCCATTTTAAGTATTTACAGCGAGTGAATCACACGCCGGAGAGGCTGCACAGGTACGGTCTCCGCGGCACGCCGTGCGGTGAGAGATGCCAAGCCCCGGTTGCGGATTTCCTGCATTTAGCATGGCTGTGCCCGGGGGTACAGAGATTCTGGTGCAAGGTGTTCGCTGAAATGAGCGTTATCGTGGAAATGGAATTGGCTATGGACCCAGCCCTTGCCCTGCTAGGCTTTGTGAGACAGATACCCTTGCCTGTGAGAAAAATGGTAAGCATGGGCATGCTACTCGCCAAACGAATTGTTGCGATGTGTTGGATGAGGGGCCCATTGCCGACGATGAAACGGTGGTCCACATGATGTTTTGTAATACACTAGCGGAGCTCTACAGTGAGCTGCTCCCACCCCGAAGTCGACCCAAGAACTTCTGGGGGCTATACCAGGCCTACTTAACTTCTAGGGAGGTAGATGATGACCTTGCAGCGGGGGAGGGGGAGGAACAGGGATGCGTCCCGCACTTGGATTCTGGGTGAGACAGCCAGGGTAGTCCCTACACAGCCGCGCGACTTGGACCGGTGGGGGTCACAACATCCCTGGGAGTGAGGAAATAAGGGGAGTCCCCTGGAGCCATAGGATGTCACGCGCAGCACAAGTCACAGCGCGACAATAGGTTACACACTACCACACACTAGGAGCAGCATCTGGGGAATTGTTGGGGGGAGACGGGTATCTTGGGGCGGGGGGTCGGTCGGGAGAAAATGTTAAAAATTTACTGATTTGTTCATGAATGCACGGGGCAAAGCACATCTATCAACGGTGTCAACTTGCCGGAGAGGTCCCGACTCTAGATGGGCATATGTTTGATGCGATGTTTGGTTCTCTCGATCTAAATATGATGCACTGATAAGACACCTTGGACTAACGCCGGCCCGAGAAGGGATGTAGGCATATGGCTATGTGCGCTTTGTACTTTGCTACTTTGGGAAAAATAAATTTAAAAAAAATTTAAAAAAAAACTTTCAAGAAGGGATGAAAGCTGTCGCAACCTAGAAGCAGCACAGCTGCCTGAAACTCAACTCGGAGAAAACCGAAGTCCTTATCCTCAGCTCCGCCCATTCGGCATGGGATGACACCTTGTGGTCCCCTGCCCTCGGAAACCCACCCACCCCGAAAGACCATGCACGTAACCTCGGCATGATAATAGACTCTTCGCTCACCATGAATTACCACATCAACACTGTCTCATCCACTTGCTTCTACTCTCTGCATACTACGTAATACATTCAAGTCGATCCCCCACGACTCCAGGAAAACAGTCACCCACCCACTCATCACCAGTAGGTTGGACTACATCAACGCCCTCTATGCCGGAATCAACAAAAAACTCCTCTACAAACTCTAGACCATCCAAAGCGCCGCAGCCAGACTAATCCTCGACATTCCCATGGTACAACAACATCACCCAACACCTTTGCGGCCTCCACTGGCTCCCCTTCAAAACAAGAATAACTTTCAAGCTGCTCACGCTTCGCCTACAAAGCCCTCCACAACATCAGACCCCAACTACTGCCTCTCCTTCCAGGTCCCAAGAGAAACCTCCACGCAGCCGACTTCTCCTTTGCAACCATCCCACGCTTCTACAGGATCAGAGCAGGTGGAAGGTCTTTCTCTTAGCGTGCAGCCAAGACCTGCAATGACCTCCCCTTTACCTCTGGAGAAGCCTGACACTGAACCAATTAAGGAAGGACCTCAAGATCTTGCTCTTCGGATGACCCAACGGAGCTTCTTACACCCAACCCCCAGTGCCTTGAGACCCTAACGAGTGAGTAGCGCGCTCTACAAAACCCTGATTGATTGATTGATTGGTATGCCCTGTAGTGAAAAATGCATATATTTGTTTTTCACCATTGCAAGGCCTACCTCTCCCATAGGATAACATTGGAGTTACCAAATTACATTTAATAAGCTGTAACTACCAAATGGGAACAGGTAACCAGTTCATGCTTGGTTTCCATGGAATTGTAATGAAGAATCCTATTTTATGGTGAAGTCGGCTTTTAAATTACAATTTTGAATTTGAGAAAATTGTCATTTTCCTGCCTTAGCCATTTAGTCCCTGCAGCCTGTCTCTGGGTCACAAGACTGGGTGTAGCTGACAGTAGACTTTGTGTATGCCTCCTAGACAGCCACACAAAAAAGAGCTTGCGTGTACCTGGATGGGCAATCACTGATAGGATGGGAGGGCAGAGCTGGGCGCAGCCCTATTTACACTTGAATAGACTGTGTCCTGCCTCCACACAAAGGGCTGCACATCCCCTGTAGTTATTCTGGAGCCAGGGCAGGGAAGGCAGGATGCCAGGGGACTTCATAAGGAAACCTTAAGATGCTTCTCCCACTTCAGAAGAAGCCCCCGATCTAAATATTGGACCTTAGACACCAACCTTTCAGTACACTTCTGGACTTGTGAAAACTCTGTCAGGAAGAAAGCTGCCTTTCTGCTGACAGAACTGTTGCTCTGCTTGACTGCTGCTCCAAAGGATTGCTGCCTGCTACCATCTTGCTCGGGTGAGAAGGACTGGACCTGCATCTGTTGAGCCTAGGTCCCTGGAGTGATTCCAAGGGCTAGTTGACTGGCCTCCTGACTAGAGCCCCAGGGACAGTCGGCTCCAACAACCTTGAACCCAGCACCTGGAATTTGCCAACTGTAAAAACCATCCTGCCATCCCAGTCCTGGACACTTTGAAGTGGGCCTGAAGGTGCTCTGCCAGCCCATCTGGTTACCCAGCAGATCTGACGCATCCCATCTGATGCGCTATATCATCCTGAGCAGAAGCAATGAATCATCTCTGCTGCAAGGTTTCTCAGGGCACAATGACTCTGCAACCACCTCACAGCCCGCATCACAACCACCAAAATGTAAAGATTCTTCCTGACCCAGGTCGAGCACTGCAAATCTCTCAACCTCGAAGACGAAGCAGGTTCTCATATCGCATCTTCACAGCTCCTGAGAACTGAGGCATCACCTTGACTGTGTGATGAATACTCAATGCTGGGCTTTGTATAACAAACCCTGGTCGACGGGATACTCAACAATAACTCGGGACCTCGCAGGAGGCTTTGCAGAACCTCAGAACCCATGCAACACCTTGACTGCATGACACATCCTTGGCTCAGGACCTCACAAGGTTCCACAACTAGGAGTTAAGGCTTTCTTGTTGAGCAGGGATAACTTGGTCCCTAGAGCATGCCTGTGCTCCATTGCAGTTGGTATTACTTGAGACTATGCCCTGGTCTGGCATGACAAGATATCCACAGTTGATGGTTTTTACTTTTTGGCTCTATTTTCACTGAAATATTTTAACCCCTTCTATGCGTCAGACACGCGGGAGCCGTTCGATGTATGAGTGCTCATGTGTGTTGGACGGCTCCCGCGCGTTCGACACTATGGCACAATGAATCCCTCTGGTGCCGGCACCAGAGGGATTCCCTTTATACCCCAACAGCCTCAGGAGGTGTGGAAGAGCTTCCCCAGCTCCCGAGGCCCCCCTGGTTTCCCTGAAATGGTGATCAGCACGCACGTCTCGCTGACATCATTTCAGTGAAACCGAAACTGAAATAATCCCTGAGGCTCATTTCAGTTTTGCTTTCTACGCGCTCAGGGGGCTATCTCAGTTGCGTTTGAGCCGTTTCCTGTCACGAGCACTAGGCCTACCCACACAAATGAGGTACTATTTTTATCGGGTGACACATAATTGTAGAGCAACTGTTATTACCTATTGGCTTTCGATGCATTTCTGCCTTCCAAATGAAAGACAATGTGTAAAAAAGAAGTCACTTTGAAAAATTTCCTATAATTCTCGTGCAAGTATGGGTATTCATAATTTCACAAATGTGCAAATATCTACTGTTTCTAAACTCGATATTTTGTTCCAATTTCAGAAATACATAGGTGTCTTTCATACCAATTTTTCCATGTATATATTTTTCCAAATTAATTGCTATATACCCGGTACATAATATAAAACCATTGCAAGACGCTGCTCAGTTATTGGCTCTGGGTTCATCGGGTTCTTGGTGAACCAACCAGTCCTGTATATACCCCAAACATAAAGGTCCAGCGGATGTAACAGTATTTTGCTTTCAAACAGCTGTCATAATTTGAAGAAGTTACAGGTGAAAACATTGGCACAAATGGCTGTTTTTTCAACTAATTATATATTTTTCCTATATTCAACTGTTAGTTTCTATAAAGAAACCTTGAAGAATCTACACAAATGACCCCTTACTAAATTAAGAATTGTATCTACATTTATGAAATGCATAGCTTTCCAGAATCAATTATTGCTTTCATACCCATTTCTACCATTAACTGGAAGAAGGTTGAAAGCACAAAAAATAGCAAAAATAGGCTATATCCCAGTGAAATCTGGGAACATTGTGATTTCAGCCCCACAAACCCTTTGTTGATACCATTTGCAGGGAAAAAACAGACAATTTAATTTGCAGCACTTTATTCTGATTTAAAAAAGATTTAGCTGTATTTTGGCTAATTTCTGGGTCCCCTCCAAGGGATTCCACAAACCCTGGGTACCTTTAGAATCCCCATGATGTTGAAAGAAAAGGATGCAAATTTGGCATGGATACCTTTTGTGGTCAAAAAGTTACAGGGACCTAAGCATGGACTACCCCAAATTGCCAAAAAAGGCATAGCACGCGACTGAAAAGGCCTAGCAGCGAAGGGGTTAAATTGCATATCTCCGGTTCTACTGATTGGATTCTTTTCATTTTGGGTTTGTTTTATTTATTAAGGATTACTCTATTTTTCTAAGTTGGTGTGGGATAGCTTTAGTGGTGTGTGTTGTCATGCTATTACTGTTTGGAATATTGCACAAATACTTTAAACATTGCCTCTAAATTAAGCCTGACTCCTCTGTGCTAAGCCACTAGGGGGTTCATCACAAGATAATTTAGGATTTGCTTGTGACTGCCCCCTGACAAGTATTGTGGATCCTGCTTGACTAGGGGTTCATCCTCCATCAACCAGCAACCCAATTTCCTACAACCTTTTAATAAAAAAAATGATATATTGGTGATGTGCAATCTTATCTTAAACACATTTAGGACAGGAACATCATAAGCTGATTGACGAAAATGAGATTGGGATAAGGACAAATGAGTAGTGTCTGAACCTAGCTCTGTTAACAAGTACATCTATGCCAGACATTGCCCCATGTATCTTGTCTCTATGGACCTGTCCAATGCCTTTGATTCAGTGAACAGAACCAAACTGTGACTAATGTTGCTCGATGAAGGAGTGGACCCTCCCCTGGTGAATTTTCTGTTTTCCTTACATGCAGATCTTTCAGCTAGAGTGGATCTAAACTCTCACAGAGAGGCTCATCCGATTTCCTACGGATGAGGGTAGGAGCGACTGGGGTGTGTATCGGCACCCTTGACTTTTATCCTCTCCATAAATGGTAAGCATGGGCGGAGTTCATGGAACTCCAATAAGTGACAAAAAATCGCCAAGCTACACTGAGTTCTGGGAGGGGCAGAGTACGTTACCTTGCGCCGTTTGCACAGATTTTTAGTGCCGGGTGTTTGTCCTGTGTTGTAAAATCAGCACGAACAGCAAATCACACAGTGCAAGAGGGTGGTGCTTCTTTCTGACACTCGAGTAGAAGATCTACTTGAGCGGCAGCTTCCCTAATGTGAACAGAGATTTCTCAACGCCAGCGGTAGCTACCATCTGTGACCCCCGCTTTGACAAATCTCACTGGTAAGTGGTCTAGCATTGGATTTTCCTTGCTCCCCTGCATACCATTGGTGAGCGACGAAATAACTCCGCTTCGCTACCCGGAGCAGAGTTTTTTAGAACTCAGCATAGAGCAGAGTGCAAAAAACTTAATAAATGAGTTTACAGCCCATCTAACTTCCACCCAAGTAGGTACCCCAAAAAAGGCAGGCACTCTGGTGCCTGCCTTACTCTACATTGACGATGCAGTCCTTTTCGCTCTTACTCCCAATGCACTAAGGCAGCAGTTTGACCGTTTTGCCCTTTTTATGCAAGATCTTGATCTACAAATGAATTACACTGATTTGCATATAATCTCCTGCAGGCCTAGTAAATTAAGGTTAAATAAAATTACCGTCAAGGACAAGCACTTACGAGAATTAATAACTTATTTTATCTGGGCTTGACCTTTAGTCCTCAGAGTCTTGGCACCCCTATCTTAACAATTCTAGCCTCAACCTTGGTAGAACTATAGGGACCGTTTGTAATCTTATCAGACCTGGCTCTAGATGGACTGTCTCTCCAGCATTGAAGGTGTACAATTGCCATTGAATTAGTGCTACTATCTACATTGCAGGTTTGTGGGGTTTTAATAAAAGTTGCTCCCCATAGGCAGAGGAAAATAGTTTTCTTTGTCGGTTGTTGAACTTACTGCCTACTTCATCTAGTTTTATTGTATATTTAGAGTTGAACCAGGGTTTCATTTCTGATAAGGTCGACCTGGTGCCTCTTCTGTTGTGGGTCATTATCTGGAAAAATCTGACAGGAATGTAATGCAGGGATGTCATCCCTGAATGTCTCAGCCTTGAAAAAGCTTTTTCCATTCCATGATTGAGATATATTCGAGACACACTAGCAACCCTGGGAGCGTCATCTTTGTTTGCTGAGCTCAGCACTATTTCTAAAGCTGACAAGATAAAGGTGAAACAACATTCCTGGAAAACTGTGAAAATCTAAGAATGAAAAAAACGAGATCGTAAAATCCTCATTCTTGAATTTTTTTAGATCTTTTGTTACAGTTAAATCCCCGATGCATATATCTATATATCTCATACAATGGGAGCAATAACTTCTTTTCCACTTCGGGGCAGGTTCAATATATCGGTCCCTTTGTTTTAAAAGTGTCTCAGACTTAGAGGCGAAATATAGTATCTTCTTGCCCATATGACAATCAATCTGCACAAACCCTTCTGCACTTTATTTTTATTTGCAATTTGCACAGTTTGTAATGTAAGCACTTTTTGAAACCCTTGTTATGTAAAGTGGGATTCCAACGGTGTAGAGTAGCTCTTTTCTACTTACAGTTTTTAAGTTCACCTGAAATTTGTTATTGCGACTCTGCCTTTGAGAAATCAGCTTTTCGGGCAAGAAACACATTAGGGTAACTGCACACTGGTCTGTGTATTGTTTCATCATTTTAAATACAACTTTTTGCTGAAGGTAGGTCATAGGTTTTAGGGAGTCTTACACATATGAATGAATTCATTGTATTGGATCAAAGTGTCCCTCCCTTAGAGCATATATTTTGCAGAGCCATTCTTGCATCCTGTTGTTGTTTTTATCTATTTATATTTTATATTTGTCGGTATGAACTTCTATGGTTTCTTTTATGACCTACATGAAGGTTGAATAGAGATGTTTGAATTTGAGATTGGGACAAGTCCCTAAAAATTTTAAATGGAGGATGAAAATAACTAATGATGCAGAGTTCTGCTCAACTTGCCCTTTCTGTAAGACTTTTTTGAAAAAGCAACAAGAGAATTATTGCTTTCAGATTTTTGACAACAGCAGATTTAGAAAGTTAATACATTGATTGTATATATATATCTATCTATCTATCTATCTATCTATCTATCTATCTATCTATATATATATATATATATATATATATATATATATATATATATATATATATATATATATATATATATATATATATATATATATATATATATATATATATATATATATATATATAACCTACTGGCGATAGCCAGTAGGTATATATAGTTAGGATTATTTCTCTATGGATCTTTTGAAAATTCTATGTCTAATAACTTTGGCGTTTGTGGACGGAATCGGCTGAAATTTTCAGGAAAATGGCACATTTTGTTTCTGAGCAGCCCTTAAAAATTTGGGGGGGTTTCGTCAAGGGGGGTCCCAAAACGCGTTTTTCCCATGTTAATTTCCGTAGGGCGTTTGGCCTCACTTTTAGCTCGAACGGCTGAATGGATTTGCACGAAACTTGGCAAAATTGTAGGGACTGTTAGCCCGATGTGCCTTTGCTGGGTCTCAATATATGTGCTCCAGTGGATTTTGAGAAATTAACGTTTAAAAAAATTTATATATCTGTGACAGCGTCCCAGATAGCGCTCCAGATCGCGTACTTTTCGCGTCACGGAGCTTTGCGAAGCGATGCTGATTGGCTCTCCGGTGTCTGTCAACATTCTAAACAGTCCGGTGCGGCCGCCATCTTGTCTGTCGGTAGGATCGAGAGACAAGAAGAGGTGAAAAACAAAGGGGGAATTTAATGAAAGGGGGCTAGGTAGACCCCTCTTGACCCCCTAGGAATGATGTTGGGGTTATTAAAGGGTCCCATGGGGCAAATATAACAATTTGATTTTTCGCGGTAGAAGCGCTTCTCGGTTCGCAAACCGGGTCGCAAACTGGTAGCGAAACGTGAATTCGCCATTTTGTGTTTCGATTTAATTAAATTACTAGGTATAAGGGGGTACGGGAGACGTATCCTGACCCCTTTTGTTTTCTGAGGGTGGCTGAGGAGGCTCATATATGTTGATACATGTCTTCCAGCGGCTGTGCATGAGCGTTTTTTTTTTTTTGCTGCGTGACGTCTGTTAACGTTCGATTCGATGGAAATCAGGAACTGTTGACCGCCATTTTGTCACTGCGAGTAAATATTTTGTTAAAAATAATTGTTATAAATTAATCCTTATTGATAAACATTGTCTGCGCCATCTTGTCTTTTTTGCAATGCCACACTTTTGTTGAGCACGGCAGCCGTTTTAGATGCCTTGACCAGACCCACTCTCTGCACGCCGCCGATCCTCAGCATGGCTCTCCACCCTCGCAAGCATCTCCCCCACGCACTGGTCACCCCCGCTCTCTCTCTCATGCATGGGCCAGAAACCTCCTCCCATGTGCGCTGCTCTTCCCTGAGAATCACACCCTGTGCCCGCCCGACACCACCCTTTCACCCTATTCACTACCGCACCCTCTGACACTCCTCTTCCTCTGTGTCCGATTGTCCAGGCCCGTCCCAGGCTATCACCTAGCCCTGCAGATGTAGTTTATGGCCTCAACTGTAAAGAATCACCCCTCTTCAAAGAAGTTACAGTAGATCAAGGACCCCACCCGATGAGATCCGTCACACTACACGCGTTCCTGCAATCTGATAACCATCCTGTATTGTGATTGGAGAGGGGATTCTCACTGTGAGGGTGTGTGGGACCGAGCCTGAAGCGGAAGATTCCAGGGATGCCTTTTTGTACATCAAAGTCTTCACAATTATGTGTCACATTAAAAATATATAGCACTCCAACAAAGTAGAAGGAAAATAACACTTTAATAACTTATAAATATATACATCGCAACAAAAAGAGTAAACACCTTAAAACATTTTTTATTAAAACAGAAGCAACAATGGTCAGTAGCGGTCTGTTGTGCGAATAGTCCCAAGGCAGCATATTTACCTAGAGTGGTGCTGTGTAGGACATTCTGAATGGAAATTAACCAGAACTATAACCATCATGTTTCATTTGTGTAATCGTTTTCTGAACATGTACATTAAAAAACTAAAAGAAATGCCAAGAACGTCCCATGTGAAAGTGAATTTTATCTGGCAATTTTTTTCTTTTCCTTCTCATGAAAAGAAAGTTAAAGCCAGGTTCGTTACCTGCCTCATCTGCAAAAAAAAAAACTCTCGAGAGGGACCGAAAAAAAATATAGCTATGGTAATCATACCATGCATCGGCACATGGAGAGGTGGCACCCTCTTAATTATTCTAAAGCACAACTTCGAGATTTGGGGGATAACCCCCGACCGGCAAAAACATCCACCAATGACTTAGCAATAAGTGAGTCAGAGGCAAGGGAAACGGTCCCAAATCTGCAAAAGAACTTTGGGCAGATAAGATTGACTTGTGTAGCATGTGGAAAATTAATTTCATGCGGAGAGATCAGTATTACTTCAATAAATACAGTAATCAATGATGCATTAGAACTTAATATCAATTCATTTTCCGAACGTGTAATCAGTACCTGTCCCATGTCAATTCATTGTTCGAACGTATAATCAATACCCATCCCGGATCAATTCATATATATATATATATATATATATATATATATATATGTATATATATATATATTAACTTGTTGAAATGTAGTAATATTTTCTAAAATTGGGATGTAAATAAATCTATTGGGATGGGAACGCACTCTAACGTATCACACTGATGACTTTTAAGTACTGCATTGGGAATTAAAGAATGGAGGTTTCAGCTTAAATGATGTTCCCTTTAGAATTTGGCTGCTATGTTATTGCACCTTAGTTAGTGCAGTGCTGTTTTTATCTATTTATTTTACATGTTTATAAAATGAAAGATGCATTACTTAGGATTTTAAAATAACAAATGTAGCTTTTATATAAGCAAAAAGCATATATTACATGTGTTCGATAAGTTATGAACAATAAAGACACAAGAGTCAGATTTTATTTAGACTGTAAAATTCGTAGTCGAGGTATTTAAATTAAAATGTAGGTTAGAATCAAATGTATTCACTCTAAGTAAACGACGGGGTAAATATTTGGAAGTTTATTCCAGTAGGATTACTCCACTGCGGGCAAAAATGTTGCACGTTTTCTAAAATACCCCCAGCCATACTGTTGGATGTCTATGCCAGTTGCAGATCCTCGGGTACTGGAAAGTGCAAATGTGTGCCCCTATAGAATTGCAATAGGTGCAAGATTCCTTATGCAGGAAAATTATGAAAAAGTACATTTTTACAGCATATTTATTTCCTTCTATGGCGAAAAGTTTTCTTTATGATGAAACCACTCTCCCTTACACCTTTCTATTTTTACTAATTTCTATATGGGGAATGGATTTGCCCCTTACCAGGGAGGGAAACTATGCGCAAGATGCTGGTGAATATTCACAAACTCATAGTACTTACAAATACACCCTTTGCGCTAGATTTGTATACGCAAAAAGCCCTTGATAAACCCATAACTTCAGTAATCACAATTCCCATTTGCAACAATAAAATCCCACCATTTCTGATTCTATAACTTAGAAATGGGATTTACTCTTGATATTTTTGCACACCTTGTCTTAAACAGTGGTGCGAAAATGTTTTAAAGTTGAGCGGCGCAGACTAAGAAGTTTCCAGCAGCACAGCTGGGTCTTTTTCAAGCAACATGTTCCAACAATCTTTTTACTAGCTCATCATGCTGTAGCACTGGTGAGTATATTTACAAGAATGGGCGCTAAGCAATTTTGACTTTGCTTAGCAGCAATTTTTTTACAGCTGGCCCAAATGCAGTGCCATATTTGTGACGTATTTAGAATACGTCGTTAAACAGCATAAGGATCCGCTAGCAGCATCAAAAATTGGCACTAACTTTAGCGACACATTGATAAAAATCCTGGGGCACATTGCTCAAGCAAACGGGCCGATTCACGGTAAAATGCTATTTCCGATGCATCAAGGCCAAAGTGTTTGAGAATTACATTATTTGACTTTGTGCCCTCTGTACAGCATTCTACATTCACCTTGCACACGATGTGGTACATGCAATGCATCTATGACATTAACTTGCCGATTGTTAACAGCAGACACAATACTATACTTCCATTGTAATGGTCATTTGTGATACCTCCTTAGTGTTATAGGGCCATATTTATCAAGTAACCATTTTGCGATTCAGAAATTGCGATTTTTACCGAATCGCAATTTCGTAATCGGAAAATGGAATGTATGAAAGAAATCGCAAATAAATAGGGATTCATTAAAAATCGCTATTTAAATTGCGAGAACCCCAAATGCGATTCCTTAACCTAAGAAATCGCAATTTTATGATTCCTTAACGGAAAAAATTGCAAAATTGCGATTTTTTCGAATCTGGCAATCGAAAACTCAGGTGCAGCTTGATGACATCACAACCAGGAAGTGTGAATACCCATGCTGCACCTGAGTTGCTGATTCACAGTCAGAGAGAGGAGTGTTGGAGAGTGAACACAGCAGTTTTGAAGAGAATGGCAGAAAGTGGAGACATGGCCAGCCAGGAAACACAGCAGCAACAGCAGGCTGAAATGTAGAGGAAGAGGAAGCAGAAATTCTCTGAGGAAGAGCTGGAGGTTTTAATACAAGAAATGATGGTCAGCCATGAACTGCTATTCGGGATAAAAAAATCCCTCAAGGTGCCAGAAACACGCAAGCGCCGCCCCTGGGCTGACATTCAGCAGAAAGTAAATATGTAGGGGTGACTCACAGGAGTGTTGACGGTCTAAGGAAGCGATTGTATGATCTGCGCCAGCGCTCCAAGGAGAAGGTGGCTGCCAGGCTGGAGCAGTCCAGGACTACCGGTTGAGGAACCTCCACAGCCACTGACAGCACACCTCTGGAAGAACTGGTGGAGGGGACCCTGCTACCTGAAGGTGTAATGGGCGTGGCTGACCTAGACAGCTTCGAGCACCATTAACCAGGACCAGGTAAGAAGCATGCCATCACACCCCTGACCCCCCCAACCCCCCCCCCCACCCATCCTCCAGCAGCGAGCCAGGGGCAGGACAAAGTCCAGGGAAGTTACCCAAGCACACACAGCAATGCATTATGGAAGATGTCGTCACATGTACATAACAGTGGCGCATCTACACCCAGCCAGTCCCCAATGGAATGTGCACCTCAGGAAAGGCAAATACAAGACACATGTAATACAAAACAGTGACATTTAATGATTGTCAAGTGTAAGTCAGAACAGTTAATAAATGTGTGCTTTTACATCCACAGCACCATCTGGAACACAGCCTACAGACAGTGGGAGACAGGCAGGTTCCCCAAACATTGACGCAGCAGGGCAAGAGGAGGACACAGAGGAGGACGACAGCCCCTGTCAAACCTCCAACACAACGCAGGAGACATGTTGTCCGACCACTACCCCAATTGGAGGACGAGGGCCAGGACTACGATGACAATGTGCCCCCTGAGGCAACACAGCCACAGCGACAAGAAGTTACATGTGCTGACGCAATACCACAAGTCCCAAGCAGGCGCAGGTCACGCACATCCAGCAGTGGTGCAGATCCTGGGGAGGAAACAGTATTTGCAGGCCTGGAGATGCACATGCTGCAGGTACAGCGCCTGCAAGCAAAAAACATGAAAGCATTACAGAGGGAAGTGAGGGCAGGCTTCAGAGGCATGACTGGTGCCCTGGAGACACTCTGTGGAGAAATGAGGGCTGACGGTGCCGCTAGGTGCAAAGAGATGCAGCGCCTGGACCTATACACACATGCGGTTAACTGCTTGTCCTCTGCCATCAATGTCCTATCCAGGCTTGGCATCTTCATGCAGAGCGAAGTGGCCCACAACAGCCAGGATATTGCTAGGGCACTAGTGCAAATCACATCAGCAGTTGATGAGCTGCGGGGAGTTTGCACCACTGGGCCTGGTGTCCTGACTCCCACTGAAGAGGACGCACTATCAGGGAGGAGCAGCGTAAGCCCCCCACCCACCATGGATAGGCGCCGTAGTGTCCGTAACACTAGGCCTACTGGCCCAACTGAGGAGGGGTCTGTGCAACCCCAAACAGGGGCTTCCTCATGACAGCGCTGAATGTGAGGTGCAGCATATGTGAACACTGGATGGGTACAGCTAACCACTGTACTTATACAATTGCTCCTGTTAAAATTTAGCACTGTGATAATAACATGTGTTGGACATTGGGAGAGACATTATTTGTAATTCAGGCTGTGTGACATCATTGATCCTGCAGTTAAGGAATAAAACACAGTTGCATCTATGCATCCTATGAAGTGGAGGAATTGGGCAATCTGATAGAAGTCCTGCTTGGTCTGGGCTAGTGCCTGTGGTGTGCTTGGGAAGTGAATGTGGTGATGCAGCCTCTGTACCATGGCATGAAGGAATGCGTGGAAAAAGCGCAAAAGTGCACTTTGTGACACCCCTCCTGCTGAGCCTATCACATCCTGGAAACTACCTGATGCCAAGAGGTGGAATGAGCACAGGACCTGGAAATGGGTGGGGATGGATTGTGTCCTATGTTTGGGGTGTTCAAGGAAGGGTTTGAGTTCCTCAATTAAATCAAGGATACTCTCATCATCCAGTCTGTAGTGTGTGTAGATGTCCCCCTCTGTACGCTGGAAGATGGAAATGCGTGCACGGAATATCCTCTCCTGGTGTCTCTTCCTCTGTGTAGCAGCTCTGAGTCGCAGCCGCCTGGCTGTCACGTACAGCCCAGGCATTGTGGAGAGAAGTCAGTTGCATTCTGGGACACCTTAAATAGTTTGCACCTGGTTACCACCTGCTCCTACTTGGTGGTAATTGCGATTCTCTAAATTGCGAATCACCTGAATTCCCAATTTGCGATTTTTTCATACATTCCATTGCCATTCCTTACTTTGCGATTTCCCGTTTGTGAATTTCGCTCACTGTGAAATCGCTAAATAAGGAATCACAAGGAAATTCGCAGATTTTTGGCTCTCGCAATTTAAGGAATCGCAATTTTTGCGTTTTTTTATTTTGCGAGGCTCTTTGGCTTCATACATTTGGAATAGCGATTTTTCATTTGCTAACTCTATTTTTTGCGATTCGCAGCGTTTGCAAATGAAAATTGGCTTGATAAATATGGCCCATAGTCAGCAAAGTGCAAATTACTTTTAGGATATGACTCTTCAAGAATGTTAATGTGTCGTTAATGATTTATGAAACATTTGCCGCACATGGCTCACTATTTTGGATGAATGGAGACCTTTAAAAAAAATTGTCACACATCATCCCTGAGATCACATGACACATGGAAGCAGCTGTAGGAGATACTTCGATTTGGGACAAACTGTAGTTACACTTTTGTTCTGGATGTACAAATTTCAATGTGTCAGGCATGGGCATGAACGAGGATGTATTTTACCCTGTGAGTTTTTATCTACACATGCTGATGCACACTCGCCATTTTAGGGACAACATACATTATTTACTATATGTGTATGAAGGCTACACAGAAACATTGGACAGGGAGTCTGAATACACAGCAAGGCAGGACACCCTGGTGCCTATGTATGCCGTATCTTTGACACTATTTGCTATCAATTCATTGTGTGTTTGCATTAGCACCAGCAGTGCTGATTACCACTGTGACACACACAATATGCCCTTGGAGACGATTTTAGTTTTATTAGGTGGTATGTTGTGTGTATGAGGGAGCACCTTGTTGCACAGTCTGGTCTATTGGATGAGAACTAGGGTGATTAAGATTCTCACAAGTATTTACTTGTTGTGTGCATTGTATGTGATATATTTCTTTGATTTGTAATGTTAAGCAGCATTGTTGAGCGTGACTATTGCCGTACTAGTGTTTGTGATTCATTTGCTTACTCATAGAAGTGTGTAATATTATCTCTCCTCTTGCCCATGGGAAAGACTTATGGGACCCACAGTTTACAACAGCGTTGGCTTGCTTTCTCATTGTCTAGTTGTAGCTGAATATAAAGTGTTTTTACATGAATGTCTTGCATAATATCTGGATGTGCACATGGTTCTGCATGTTGTTTGGTCAGCCACTGTACATCGCTTACCGTGTAGAAGGCTGAGCTAACCTGAATGCTGAGCAAAGTGTTTTATATATGCTTTACTTTAACATACACAACATCCATGTTTTTCTGGGACAAAATATTGCATTTTTGATGTATTTGTCTGACTGAGCAGCCACCACTGCCGCAATATGAATGTGTAATCTTGTTGTCTGGATCTTACATTAGGTTATGTAGTACATATGTCACAAACCTTGTAATGTAAGTAGACTTACTCCCTCTTACAATATGTGGTACAGGTTACAGTTACTATTACTAATCATGAGATGAGGATGACCCCTATGCTTCTGTATCCTCAGATGAGATTCTGTAGGGCGGCACACCACTTGCACACTGTGACATTGATGCACTACATTGGATGTGATGTTGTGTTCTCCAATTATCTTGAGTGTTGAGGGGTATCAAATCATCCATAGAAGACAAAGTTGCCATTAGCAAACTGTCCTTTGTAGTGGGCTGCCTTAATGCTTACCTATTGGTATTTGCAATGCTCTGCATAACTTCCTGACATAACCAGGCAGAATGAAAATGGCCATGTACTCCACCATAGCATCATGGTAGGTAACAGTCCCTCATCCCATGAGACTGGTTTCTGTGGCCCACAATGTCTTATTCAATGTCAACTTGTCTAACGCAGGGAATAGGGTAGCAGACGCTACACCGGATTGCGCATGGGAGATTGGGACAGATGTGTTTTACATCCCATTCTTAAGTGTCATCTGTGGCTGGACTGCCATTGTAAGGTGAAAGGAGAAAATTAACAACAGTGGAAGCCTTTAATATTAGGCTACAATCGTGCAACAAAGGGATTTGGACATGTGACTCAAAAACAGAAACTACGAACACTTGATGTATCGATTTTTTGTTAGTTACAAAGTCATTGGAACAGCAGGACAGAATTATAGCAGACTGAATGAGTGGAGAAGGAAAGGTTATTGAAGCATGATAGAACAGAAATGCACACGCAACCAGGCCATGGTTTACTATAAGGACTGTGAGGTATGGAATGACTCAAGCTTGAAAATTGGTTTATGTAATACACATCTTAGTACAAATATACGTTTATATGATTGTAAACGAAATTAGACTAAGTCATTTGGAAAGCTGACAACTCAGCTTTAACGTTGAACTGAGTGATGGATTAAAGGGCAAGGGAATACAAGAAGTCAAAGTAAGATTGGATGAATGGAAGGGAAACCAAAGGTAATGTAAGATGGTATGAACAAATATTAAGGCTGTGCTCTCCAGGTGCATTCTTTCCCAAATACTGGATGTACTACTAAATAATGACCCCCAGAATATTGTGATATAAGAATATCAAGGACAGAATATTGAAAGGTATGTGCATACAGGATAATATAGATAACTATTCCTAACGTTCCTAACTCCACATCTGCATACCTGGAAAATATATATATATATATGATTTCAGTGTCAAAGAATGTGAAAACTGGGATCTTATCCTGAATATCTTATCCTGAACAGGTGCGGGGACTTCAGTAGAAGGGCGGAGCTGACATGCACCAACAAGCCTACTTGAGAGGAACTCACACACAGCGTGGTGCTGCATCGAAGGGACGCTTTGGGCGCTGAGGAAGGCAGTACTACTGCCGAAATGCATTCGCTGAATTTCCAATAAACTGGCGTCTCCTACCTGGTCCTCCTGGGGTTTCTGTCTCTTCTTTTTCCGTGAAGAAGGTTGGTGTGCATCAATTCAGCGCCACCCAGGGGCGCTTTTCAGAGACCCACATCGCACTAGGGAGAAACCAGCCTCACTGGGACCTTGGACTCTAGAAGTTCGTGTATTTTGCCAGCGTTTGTTGGACAGGCTGGGAATCCGCCACTGAAATCCAGGGAGAAGTGTGTGCAGTTTTGGGATTATCAATCCCATGCCGGGTAGGGCTCACTGTGGCTCGTCCCCTGCAAAATACGGACTCTTGGATCTACGTGGTTGCGGTGGTAAAGGGGGACTGGAGGAGGCGCCCACCAGTTGGAAACTCCAAAGCAAGACAGCACGCTCCTCCACTGCCAGCCCGCAATGACTTTCAATATTTCCAGTCATTCCCCTGCACCGTGGTTCCTAACATCGATCCTGCTGCATTCTGGGACCTGCAGTTCCACGCCACACTTGGAACTGCTCACAGGTGCGGGGACTTCAGTAGAAGGGCGGAGCTGACATGCACCAACAAGCCTACTTGAGAGGAACTCACACACAGCGTGGTGCTGCATCGAAGGGACGCTTTGGGCGCTGAGGAAGGCAGTACTACTGCCGAAATGCATTCGCTGAATTTCCAATAAACTGGCGTCTCCTACCTGGTCCTCCTGGGGTTTCTGTCTCTTCTTTTTCCGTGAAGAAGGTTGGTGTGCATCAATTCAGCGCCACCCAGGGGCGCTTTTCAGAGACCCACATCGCACTAGGGAGAAACCAGCCTCACTGGGACCTTGGACTCTAGAAGTTCGTGTATTTTGCCAGCGTTTGTTGGACAGGCTGGGAATCCGCCACTGAAATCCAGGGAGAAGTGTGTGCAGTTTTGGGATTATCAATCCCATGCCGGGTAGGGCCCACTGTGGCTCGTCCCCTGCAAAATACGGACTCTTGGATCTACGTGGTTGCGGTGGTAAAGGGGGACTGGAGGAGGCGCCCACCAGTTGGAAACTCCAAAGCAAGACAGCACGCTCCTCCACTGCCAGCCCGCAATGACTTTCAATATTTCCAGTCATTCCCCTGCACCGTGGTTCCTAACATCGATCCTGCTGCATTCTGGGACCTGCAGTTCCACGCCACACTTGGAACTGCTCACAGGTGCGGGGACTTCAGTAGAAGGGCGGAGCTGACATGCACCAACAAGCCTACTTGAGAGGAACTCACACACAGCGTGGTGCTGCATCGAAGGGACGCTTTGGGCGCTGAGGAAGGCAGTACTACTGCCGAAATGCATTCGCTGAATTTCCAATAAACTGGCGTCTCCTACCTGGTCCTCCTGGGGTTTCTGTCTCTTCTTTTTCCGTGAAGAAGGTTGGTGTGCATCAATTCAGCGCCACCCAGGGGCGCTTTTCAGAGACCCACATCGCACTAGGGAGAAACCAGCCTCACTGGGACCTTGGACTCTAGAAGTTCGTGTATTTTGCCAGCGTTTGTTGGACAGGCTGGGAATCCGCCACTGAAATCCAGGGAGAAGTGTGTGCAGTTTTGGGATTATCAATCCCATGCCGGGTAGGGCCCACTGTGGCTCGTCCCCTGCAAAATACGGACTCTTGGATCTACGTGGTTGCGGTGGTAAAGGGGGACTGGAGGAGGCGCCCACCAGTTGGAAACTCCAAAGCAAGACAGCACGCTCCTCCACTGCCAGCCCGCAATGACTTTCAATATTTCCAGTCATTCCCCTGCACCGTGGTTCCTAACATCGATCCTGCTGCATTCTGGGACCTGCAGTTCCACGCCACACTTGGAACTGCTCACAGGTGCGGGGACTTCAGTAGAAGGGCGGAGCTGACATGCACCAACAAGCCTACTTGAGAGGAACTCACACACAGCGTGGTGCTGCATCGAAGGGACGCTTTGGGCGCTGAGGAAGGCAGTACTACTGCCGAAATGCATTCGCTGAATTTCCAATAAACTGGCGTCTCCCACCTGGTCCTCCTGGGGTTTCTGTCTCTTCTTTTTCCGTGAAGAAGGTTGGTGTGCATCAATTCAGCGCCACCCAGGGGCGCTTTTCAGAGACCCACATCGCACTAGGGAGAAACCAGCCTCACTGGGACCTTGGACTCTAGAAGTTTGTGTATTTTGCCAGCGTTTGTTGGACAGGCTGGGAATCCGCCACTGAAATCCAGGGAGAAGTGTGTGCAGTTTTGGGATTATCAATCCCATGCCGGGTAGGGCCCACTGTGGCTCGTCCCCTGCAAAATACAGACTCTTGGATCTACGTGGTTGCGGTGGTAAAGGGGGACTGGAGGAGGCGCCCACCAGTTGGAAACTCCAAAGCAAGACAGCACGCTCCTCCACTGCCAGCCCGCAATGACTTTCAATATTTCCAGTCATTCCCCTGCACCGTGGTTCCTAACATCGATCCTGCTGCATTCTGGGACCTGCAGTTCCACGCCACACTTGGAACTGCTCACAGGTGCGGGGACTTCAGTAGAAGGGCGGAGCTGACATGCACCAACAAGCCTACTTGAGAGGAACTCACACACAGCGTGGTGCTGCATCGAAGGGACGCTTTGGGCGCTGAGGAAGGCAGTACTACTGCCGAAATGCATTCGCTGAATTTCCAATAAACTGGCGTCTCCTACCTGGTCCTCCTGGGGTTTCTGTCTCTTCTTTTTCCGTGAAGAAGGTTGGTGTGCATCAATTCAGCGCCACCCAAGGGGCGCTTTTCAGAGACCCACATCGCACTAGGGAGAAACCAGCCTCACTGGGACCTTGGACTCTAGAAGTTCGTGTATTTTGCCAGCGTTTGTTGGACAGGCTGGGAATCCGCCACTGAAATCCAGGGAGAAGTGTGTGCAGTTTTGGGATTATCAATCCCATGCCGGGTAGGGCCCACTGTGGCTCGTCCCCTGCAAAATACGGACTCTTGGATCTACGTGGTTGCGGTGGTAAAGGGGGACTGGAGGAGGCGCCCACCAGTTGGAAACTCCAAAGCAAGACAGCACGCTCCTCCACTGCCAGCCCGCAATGACTTTCAATATTTCCAGTCATTCCCCTGCACCGTGGTTCCTAACATCGATCCTGCTGCATTCTGGGACCTGCAGTTCCACGCCACACTTGGAACTGCTCACAGGTGAGGGGACTTCAGTAGAAGGGCGGAGCTGACATGCACCAACAAGCCTACTTGAGAGGAACTCACACACAGCGTGGTGCTGCATCGAAGGGACGCTTTGGGCGCTGAGGAAGGCAGTACTACTGCCGAAATGCATTCGCTGAATTTCCAATAAACTGGCGTCTCCTACCTGGTCCTCCTGGGGTTTCTGTCTCTTCTTTTTCCGTGAAGAAGGTTGGTGTGCATCAATTCAGCGCCACCCAGGGGCGCTTTTCAGAGACCCACATCGCACTAGGGAGAAACCAGCCTCACTGGGACCTTGGACTCTAGAAGTTCGTGTATTTTGCCAGCGTTTGTTGGACAGGCTGGGAATCCGCCACTGAAATCCAGGGAGAAGTGTGTGCAGTTTTGGGATTATCAATCCCATGCCGGGTAGGGCCCACTGTGGCTCGTCCCCTGCAAAATACGGACTCTTGGATCTACGTGGTTGCGGTGGTAAAGGGGGACTGGAGGAGGCGCCCACCAGTTGGAAACTCCAAAGCAAGACAGCACGCTCCTCCACTGCCAGCCCGCAATGACTTTCAATATTTCCAGTCATTCCCCTGCACCGTGGTTCCTAACATCGATCCTGCTGCATTCTGGGACCTGCAGTTCCACGCCACACTTGGAACTGCTCACAGGTGCGGGGACTTCAGTAGAAGGGCGGAGCTGACTTGCACCAACAAGCCTACTTGAGAGGAACTCACACACAGCGTGGTGCTGCATCGAAGGGACGCTTTGGGCGCTGAGGAAGGCAGTACTACTGCCGAAATGCATTCGCTGAATTTCCAATAAACTGGCGTCTCCTACCTGGTCCTCCTGGGGTTTCTGTCTCTTCTTTTTCCGTGAAGAAGGTTGGTGTGCATATATATATATATATATATATATATATATATATATATATATATATATATATATATATATATATATAGATAGATAGATAGATAGATATATATATATTACCTACTGGCGATAGCCAGTAGGTATATATAGTTCGGATTTTTTCTCTATGGAACTTTTGAAAATTCTATGTCTAATAACTTTGGCGTTTGTGGACGGAATCGGCTGAAATTTTCAGGAAAATGGCACATTTTGTTTCTGAGCAGCCCGTGAAAATTTGGGGGGGTTCCGTGAAGGGGGAGCCGAGAAAAAAGGGGAGTCCCAAAACGCGTTTTTCCCATTCATTTTTCCATAGGGCCTTTGGCCTCACTTTTAGCTCGAACGGCTGAATGGATTTACACGAAACTTGGCAAAATTGTAGGGACTGTTAGCCCGAAGTGCCTTTGCTGGGTCTCAATATATGTGCTCCAGTGGATTTTGAGAAATTAACATTTTAAAAAACAGATATATCTGTGACTGCGTCCTAGATAGCGCTCCAGATCGCGTACTTTTCGCGTAACGGAGCTTTGCAAAGCGAAGCTGATTGGCTCTCCGGTGTCTGTCAACATTCTAAACAGTCCGGTGCAGCCGCCATCTTGTCTCTCGGTAGGAGAGAGAGACAAGAGGAGGAGAAAAACGAAGGGGGAATTTAATGAAAGGGGGCAAGGTAGACCCCTCTTGACCACCTAGGAATGATGTTGGGGTTATTAAAGGGTCACGTGGGGCAAATAAAAAAAAATTGATTTTTCGCGGTAGAAGCGCTTCTCGGGTCGCAAACTGGTAGCGAAACGTGAATTCGCCATTTTGTGTTTCGATTTAATTAAATTACTAGATGGAGGAAAAGCAATGTGATTATTGGGTATAAGGGGGTATGGGAGACGTATCCTGACCCCCTATGTTTTCTGAGGGTGGTTGAGGAGGCTCATATATGTTGATAGTTGTCTTCCAGCGGTTGCGCGTGAGCGTTTTTTTTTTTTTTTTTTGCCGCTTGACTTCTGTTAACGATCGATTCGAAGGAAATTAGGAAGTGTTGATCGCCATTTTGACACTGCGAGTAAATATATAGTTAAAAATAATTGTTATAAATTAATTTGTATTGATAAACATTGTCTGCGCCATCTTGCCTTTTTTCCAATGCCACACTTTTGTTGTGTACGGCAGCCATTTTATATGTCTTGACCAGACCCACTCTCTGTACGCCGCAGATCCTCAGCATGGCTCCCCACCCTCGCAAGCATCTCCCCCACGCACTGGTCACCCGTGCTCTCTCTCTCATGCATGGGCCATAAACTTCCCCCCATCTGCGCTGCTCTTCCCTGAGTATCACACCCTGTGCCCGCCCGACACCTCCCTTTCACCCTGTTCACTACCGCACCCTCTGACACTCCTCTTCCTCTGTGTCTGATTGTCCAGGCCGGTCCCAGGCTATCACCTAGCCCTGCGGATGTAGTTTATGGCCCCAACTGTAAAGAATCACCCCTGTTCAAAGGAGTTACAGTAGATCAAGGTCGCCACCTCATGAGATCCGTCACAGCACACGCGTTCCTACTATCTGATAACGATCCTGTATTGTGATTGGGGAGGGGATTCTCACTGTAAGGGTGTGTGGGACCTAGCCTGAAGCGGAAGATTCCAGGGATGCCTTTTTGTACATCAAAGTCTTCACAATTATGAGTCACATTAAAAATATATAGCACTCCAATAAAGTAGTAGGATTATAACACTTTAATAACTTATAAATATATACAACGCTCCAACAAAGTTAACACGTTAAAAAAAAACTTTTTAAACAACTATTTATATGACATTGCTTTAAACAGGATAGACAAAGAAATGACACAGTGATGTAAAAGTTTCTGAAAGAAATGCCAAGAACGTCCCATGTGAAAGTGAATTTTATCTGGCAATTTTTTTCTTTTCCTTCTTATGAAAAGAAAGTTAATGCCAGGTTCGTTACCTGCCTCATCTGCAAAAAAAAAACTCTCGAGAGGGACCAAAAAAAAATATAGCTATGGTAATCATACCATGCATCGGCACATGGAGAGGTGGCACCCTCTTAATTATTCTAAAGCACAACTTCGAGATTTGGTGGATAATCCCCTTTCGGCAAAAACATCCATCAATGACTTAGCAATAAGTGAGTCAGAGGCAAGGGAAACGGTCCCAAATCTGCAAAAGAACTTTGGGCAGATGAGATTGACTTGTGTAGCATGTTGAAAATTAATTTCATGCGGAGAGATGAGTATTACTTTAATAAATAGATCATATGAAAATCATCAATGTCCAAAACGTCCTAGAAAGTAATTTCTTTCATTTTTGAGGAAGAGAGATAACTTACAGTGGTACGGGGTCGTTTTCGTTCGTACTAGGGGGGCCAGGTGACATTCGTTCGGGGTGGCTTAGGGTCATTTAAAACAACTTCCCTGATACAGGTAGCATATAAAGTAGAGGCTAAATACCAGGATCTTTATCGATTGCTTTATGCTGTACAAAAATGAAAAACACATACAACAAATTTGGACCATTCATATTTTCAATGTTTCTGCGTACTATACTTTTTAACCCTTAACTAATTGAGCTGCTTGATTTCACCTGCTTTTTAAAAATAAAAATAAAAATCGGAAACAGTGGCCATTTCTTCGAATCTTACCAACCTACGCGATACAACTACGTTTGCTTTTTCAAAGACCTTTAATAAAAATGTTGGTGCCCAAATACGGGCCTGCAACCCCATGGGCCGGCCACGGAGCAGGCTGGAACTGTAAATGGGGGGGGGGGGTATTTATTTGTGGAAAACATAACAGAGTCAGTGGTCGTTGATTTCATAGTAAAAAGTGCGACAAGTGCAACAAAATCATATCGATAATTCATTGTGAGCAAGTACCATTAGTGTCGACAATTCCAACCTTCAATAATAAATACAGTAATCAATGATGCATTAGAACTTAATATCAATTCATTGTTCGAACGTGTAATCAGTCTTATCCCATATCAATTCATGTGCTAAAAACTGCATACCTATCTCATGATATCAAGGCTGAGCAATCGGGGCACAACAAGGAGTTGAGAGTTTCATTTGTACCAGCGACATTTTGGGTGAGGTCAGGAAGGTCCAAGTATAGTCAAAATGTCTCCACCAACTTGTGGTTGGACCGGGACCTCTTTCGGCAGTCCAAAAGTTTTCGTTGAAGGGTAGCAGAGGGGACTGGCGACATGAACCATCAGTGAAAGTGGGGTGGGAGGAAACAATCTCTCCTACCGGGTCATACTGGTGTCCCACCGGAACTGATCAAGTTGGTAGTCTTGCAGGATTTTGATCATTTCAAGACTGAGGCTGGCGCCGGCATGAGCGCGCCGACGTCCCTCGGCTACGTCGTGGTCGTTCCGTGGGTGATCATGGCAGTCATTTCTCATTGGGGGCCCCCGTGGCTCTTATAGAATCTTCAAAGTTGAGGAGAACGTTTCTGGACGCAGGACTCATTTTCTAGCTGAACTCAAAAGCGTCATTGTACCGCAAAAGTAAAGGAGACCCCCGCTGGGTGAGCGGAGCATCATTGCCTCGCAATAGTGGACGAGACCTTTTGTCGGGTGAGTGCAGCGCCGCTGCATCGCAAGAGTGGAGGAACCCTTTTGTTGGGTGAGTGGAGCGTTGGGGGTGCAGCTGAGGGGCCCCCACCTGGGGGGGGTGGGAGAGGCTCGTTCGCGCCGCCTCTCCCTCCCAGCGCACCCCACGCCGACACCTGGTGTTGATATCCGTGATGTCCGGACTAGGCGATAAGAGGGGGGGGTCGGAGGCAGAGGCAAGACATCCCCCCCCCGTGGCCTGCAGGGCGCCGCTTCAGGACCGAACGGGGAGCTCATATCAAGCCGGGCCAGACAAGGAGATACGAGGGGAGGGTCGGTGGCATTTGCAAGCCATTCCTCTCCAGTGTTGTCGCAGCTAGAGTTCCCGTCGGCCTCGGCTCTTCTCCTGGTCTGGGGGGGGGGGTCGGTGGCATGTGCAAGACATCCCCCCCCAGTGTTGTTACAGTTATTGAAGAAAGAAGAAGATACCGTCGGCCTCGGCTCCTCTCCTGGTGCACCTTACGCGACGACCCTTTTAATGGGTGAGTGGAGCGTTGGGGGTGCAGCTGAGGGGCCCCCACCTGGGGGGGTGGGAGAGGCTCGTTCGCGCCGCCTCTCCCTCCCAGCGCACCCCACGCCGCCACCTGGTGTTGATATCCGTGATGTCCGGACCAGGCGATAAGAAGGGGGGGTCGGAGGCAGAGGCAAGACATCCCCCCCCCGTGGCCTGCAAGGCGGAAGAAGAAGGGAATCGGGAGACCAGAACATTTCGGCCCATCCACACCACGGCTGATGGCGGTTAGCTGGGTCCCGCCCTGCACGTGTCGAGGCCTCATCTTCCAGATGGGCGTAACCGTGGCCCTGTTGCACTTCGGGAGTTTCCGGAATGGGGGTAGGTATCTGCTGATTTGTATCTATTTCATGTTACCGTTAATGGGCGTGGCGGGCGGTGGGACAGACATGCTTGGAGCAGTGGGGGGGTGGCGGAGCCTAGCTACCTCGTGGCTGCCGTAACGTCAAGCTTGGCTTTTTTCACTACTTTCATGTTTCTTATTTCTAGCAAAGTCAAAAACTCATCAGTGGCCTACTGATTTTGTTTGATTTCTTTCCCTTCCTTTTCAAGTGTGTTTCATGATAATCTACAATATACACTTGTACATATGAGTCTGATACTCTGTATAACTATGGATAATTAGATATTAGGATGGCATACAAAGCTCCCAACCTTCTTATATTTTCTCTTAAAGGGTTTCAAATTGGGGAAAAATATTAGGCTGTGCTCTAGAGGTTGACGGCGTTGCTCCACTGGTACTCGGGCCTTCTCATGAAGCAGAAGGAGCCGCTCTCAATCTCCTTAACTCTTCCCTTGCAAAGTTGACCGGATTCTTAGTCTGCAACTGCTTCAGCATACTTGCAGTTCCACACAAGTCTTTTTTATTGGGGTCTCCTCTTGAAAGCAGTCTTGCATATGCGGCAAGTAACTTTTCTTGCATTCACCTTTTTTAAGACTTGCGAAAATAAATTTCAAAACATTCAATAAATAGGGTGTTACTATGCATTGTGTCAAATGCTTTATTAAAAATATGCAGAAAATGTTCCCTTTATTTGTTGTTAAGGTCTTTACAAGAGAATTTGAAAGGAGAAAGTAGGAGATGAATAACACATGTAGGACGTTAAATCTCAAACTGCAAAAATTGATAAAGAGGGTGGACCAAAGTCTGCATGATGAATGCCAGTGGAAGCGTTTCAGGCACACTGCGAAGATTTCAAAAAATATAAATATTGTCAAGTTTTACTTTGACTTGTGATGTTTGATCTCATTTAGTCACTTCAATCTAATTTTAAACACACATTTTCTTTTTGTTTTGCAGATTAACTACAATACTTATTTTGGACTCCATATTACATGTTGTTTGTTATATTATTTTGTTACTTATAGTTCTAGTTATTTATTGTAGTGTTATCTTTTAGTTATAGTTCCGGTTATTGTTTTAATAAAAGTTAATTAAAAAAGTACATACGTCTGTTTTTTTGTGGGGTAGCAGTCATCAATAGAAATAATATTTATAATTTGAAGTATAATGCTGAAGCTCACTCATTAGCAACATATTGTGGTGAAATTTTAACCTATGTGCTGACGTAAGTGTTCCATAAACTACTACTATGGTAACAGGCAAAATACTGTTTGGCAGTAGGGTATAATACGCAGGAATGCTGTAAAAATAAATGGGCAAGGGCTGTTTTGTTTTCCACTGTTGCAACATAAAGTGATCGATAAAAATCCGATAATCAGGCCTATCAGCGACTAAGACAGCAGGCCGAGTCTCTTTTGCTCAACGGCTCCCTCATGGGACGAAGAAATGCCCTTTTTCACGAAATAGGAATATTTACCTTGCAGGACAGTTGTTAATTTCCCGTGAAAATACATTAGCCTGGAACATTGTTAGTGATAAACTGTAAATGCATCTGGGTCCTTTGCTTAAAAAAAAATATATAAAATATATTTGTGAATTAGAATAAGAATATATGTTACAGCTATAGATATTTGCTATTAAAAAACCATTGAAATTCACTGAAAAAACCATAGGTTTTAGGCCATATATAGTTAGGGATTAGCATTTACAAAACCTTAATTTACTCGCACAAAACCATAGAAATTTGCATATATAGTTAGATGCAATAACACCCGCACCCGCAATCCACTGCTGATGATGTCACATATTACATCATTCATGACATGGTCAGTGACATCACTGATGACATCACTGGTGACATCATCCAGTGACTGTATGTTTCTGTAAAGTTAAAATATGTCTTACATATTGAAGAATGAGTGGATGTATAAGTGTCTGGATGAAGGATTTAGTAGGTGCATGACTGATTGTATGAGAGAGTGATTAAATGTGTCTCACTGAGTGCATGGGTTAGTGACTAAACTGTCTTAATTTGTGCATCATTATTTCGGTAGTTCTGTAAACTGCTGCATGTGTTGATCAGTAGCTATATGAGTAACTATATGGGTTATTGATTGGTTGCCCAAATATTTGTATGGGAGAGTGAGTGTGTGTGTGGGGGTGGCTGGGAGGTGTGTGACTCTGTGCATAGATGTGTGAGCAGTTGATTCACTAGATGTATGGGTTCAAAAGTGCATGTGGAAACAGCTGTATGGGCGGTTGACTGTCTGCATGAGTGTATTGGTGAGTGATTGGATTTCTCAGTGCTACATGTCAAAGTAAGTACATATGTAAAACACAGTACATGTAAGAGTTGACATATATAAATAACTGTGCATAAGAGCCAGTGAATGTGTGAGTGGCTCTATGGATCATTGTGAACTTGTATCAGTGATTGTATAAGAGAGTAAATATGTGTTAGTATATGTTTTAATAAGTAAGGTGTGTGTATAACTGTATAGTTGAGGAAATGGAGGTGTGATTGATTCTTTGCATGACTGACTAGGTGTGTGAGTAACTCCATGGATGAGTGACAGTCTGTGAGTGTCTGTTTACACTGAGTGTATCTAAGGTTATATTAGAGTCTGAAGAGGTTCATCGTATTATCACATGAATGATGTCATCAGTGATGTGATCAGTAATGGCAAATGAGATTTCATCAGTGATGTCATTTGAGATGTCATCAGTGATATCATCAGTGATATCATCAGTGATGTCATTTGAGATGTCATCAGTGATGTCATTTGAGATGTCATCAGTGATGTAATCAGTGATGTCACTGACCATGTCATGAATGATGTAATATGTGACATCATCAGCAGTGGATTGCGGGTGCGCGATATATAGTTATTGCATCTAACTATATATGCGAATTTCTTTGGTTTTGTGCGAGTAAATTAAGGTTTTGTAAATGCTAATCCCTAACTATATATGGCCTAAAACCTATGGTTTTTTCAGTGAATATATATATATATATATGGCTAAAGGACTAGAATAACTATGTTTACTTACAAGCTGATATTTTCTATTCTATGTTCTGTCATCGATATTCTGCTTTAGATATTCAGGGTGCACTCAGTGGGATTCTATGTGAAGGAATATGTAGATTTTTAAAGGAACATGTTTGTATTTGTGGAATTTCCAAAAGTGCATTAGACCAAAAGGCATCAATGTGCTAAACAAGAGGCAAGACAGACTGTACTGTGGACCCTCAAAAACCAAACAAACAAACAGCATAACAAAGCACAGCGAATCAGCTTTTAACACCTTAGCTGCGTGTAAACATTTCTCCCCAGTGCTGCGCTGTCCATTAGAACTAGTGCTGAATGGCCGTTCAATGGTCGTGCGCAGCACTGGGGAGGTAGCGCTGCTGACGACCATTGGCCGTCAGCAGCACTTAAGGGGTTAACAATCCAACATCAAATCCTATCGATTACATGGGATGTACAGTCTTAAAATATTCTCACTGGCAGCTTTATGTTATTTTTTAAACAAATCAAGTTTGGTGCAATGCAAAGCTTATCAATTATTTTTAAAATAAGCTGGCCTCAGCTCAGAGCCCTTCCACCCACACCTCTCACCTAAGGTGCTGGATGTACAACCTCAACATTCAAAGTTCTTTTGCTGACGGATGTCTTACCTGGGACATTTTGCATCAGGACATCATGACATCTAGAAGTCCCGAAAGGATAAATGTCACATCAAGTAAAGGAAGGACACTTCATCCTTTCATAAAGTGTGGAGTTTCCTAATTACGACCAACTTTGTAAGTGAAGTTTTAATTTAACTTCCCACTTATTTGAAATACCTTTACATAGACCTTGGAGAATATCCATCAAGATCAACATATCCATCGAGAACATTCTAGAGAACAAGAATATATTGTGTTTTAAACATTTTAGAGATGCAACAATGGTGAAAACTAAATAGAATGTAGATATTCATTTTACAGAGGATGTTTTCAAGGCCCTACAATTTAATTCACTGTAAGGTTGTAACAAAAGATGGATAGTTCAATTACATTTCATGAAAAGCATCAATATAAACTGCAAGGGCTTGAAACAGGCTTCGACATTGGCCTGGCTGAGGTCACTAGAAGCAGTGCTGCCTCTAATGCTCTGAGTGGTGGTTTCACAGTTTGCATCCAGGATTCTGTTATGTAATACCTTCTCTCTTTGATGAGGCTTGCATGGTACCTCCCATTGGGATGTTACAAAGTACTTCACTTCCAGAATTATGGGCATTCTCTGCTCTTTCATGTGCAGTAGACTCCTTGCATTGGGCCCTAACTGTGCCACCCAATATGCGGAAAGGATTACTTGGACGAGAATTCACTTTTTTGAGAGGTGAATGTAGAAAACATGAAAGCCTGTCATGTGTACTAAAAATTGAAAATATTTACTTACAGAGGGATTGTTCAGCATTACTACAGTTGCAGATAAAAATCAAGCTTTATGTTATGAAACAGCTAAGAGACTGCCATATTTAAATATACACTAAAAAACTAAATCACTGTGGGGCGTGGCCTGCAGCCAAAGAAGAAGGCCGCACACTAGGGGAGCAGTGCAGCAGATCCTGAATAACACCAGAAATTCGTCATAATCCAGGAGAATTGGCGACACCTACCGCCTTGTGTAGCTGGAAGGAAGCGGCGGATAGCCTCCGATCCCAGAACTGATCCGTTTCCAGTGTCCTTTGGCCACCGTGCAGGAACGCGGCCTGAGAGACCTGCAGCGATAAAATTGCGCTGCGAGGGTGGCTCCTGAAGGCGGCCGCAGGACAGGCTGCATCCATTCACAAGCACCAGCGCTGAGCAGGCAGGGGCCCATCCAGCAACGAGCTCCGGGCTTGGAGGTGGCAGTCGTGCTGTGCTCTGCGGCCAACCTCGGCCGGAGCGGATCCTCACAGCGGGCGACAACGCGTGGCATAAGAGAAGGCCGCATACGAGAATACGCTGTCACAGCGCGCCACAATGCTAGAGACATCCTGTGAGTCCTAGACGGGCAGATGGAGCCAGCCGGGGCCTGAGGTGATGGGATACTGACCAGGCAGTAAAGTTAATGGCCAGTTGAGAGCGCGAAACGGGTGTGGGCCCACATAGCAGTGGTACACTGAGGGTGAAAGTGCCCACAGCGCCGGCTGTGGACAAGATGGCAGCCCTGAGCGGCAAGCTGCATTGAGCTGGCGGAACACAGGCGATACTGGGCATTTGTGACACCAGCGGGCATGAGGCGCAGCCGTGCATCAGGGTTTACTCTAGCGGGCCCACCGTGGCAGGGTGCACAGGAGCAGCCGCTGGGGGATTTGGAGAGCTGGGACCCAGAACCGTGAATTGAGGCTCAGTGACCGGTGGGTAATAGCAAGCCGAACCCTGGGCTTCACAAGGTCGTTGTTTATAACTGTTGGAGTCCCCCCCGGGGTGCACCCGGTTCCACCCAGTTTGCAGGCTCCCACGAGTAGTGTGGGCCTGGAGAGCGACACCAGCCATCGTCATGGAGCAAGCTACTAGAGGCCTTGTTGATGGGGCGTAAGACGGGGCAGGGAGTGGGGCCCAGCGGACAGCCGCGAGTGTTGAGATAGACATCAGGATCATGGGCCACAATAGACCGCAAACCCAGAGTCAAACAAATCACATCGACAAGTACATGGTCAGCATGGGCAGGGAGGACGACCCCAACGTGGATACCAGCAATGTGAGTCGGCCGATGACGGGCCGGATCCTTCGCTCATGGACATAATGTTGGCTATATAAGAGATGCGGGTGCCCTAAAAGATATGCGGGGTACCATGGAACCCAAGCTGGACTCTGTTACCGAGGAAGTTAATTTACTACGCGCAGACTTTAGCAAAATGTCAGACAAGGTCGCGGAGGCTGAAAGCGACATCAGCAGTTTACAATCCAAAACAAAAAGGTTGGCGGAGCAAGTTGCTGCGCTCACGAAAAATCAAGTTGACATTGCTGCCCGCCTTGAGGACCAGGAGGACAGGGCGTGGCACAACAATATCCGTATCATGGGGGTCCCAGAGGGAATGGAGGGCCCATCCACTGTCTGGTTCGTGGAGGATATCATACTTAAGCATCTCAAGCTGAAGCATCTCTCCAACTTCTTCTCAGTGGAACGGCCCCACCGCGCCTTGGGGGGAGGCCCAAGCCGGGTGCCTCCCCACACACCATAATTGCTCGAATTCTGAACTATCGAGACTGCGATGCCATCCTGCAAGCGTCACGGGTGTCCTGGGACCTACAGTTAGACAACGCCACAATTCGCTTCTTCCTTGATTTCACGCTAAATGTACAGCGTCAGCGCAGGACGTTCGAAGGTGTCAAGAGAGGCCTCAGAGACCAAGGAGTAAAGTACATGATGTTGTACCCTGCACGACTGAAGGTCCTAGATGATGAAAAAGCTTATTTTTTGACTAACGTGAGGAGGCCAGCGACTGGATGGAGGGATGGCGGACCGTGGGCCGCCAGAGTGGATCGCGTCGACCGACTCACAACTGCAGGGGCCACGGGAGCCAGAACATCAACATTCTATCTCAAGAATCCCCACAGATTAAGCAGATATCGCTTATGTGACTGTATGGGTTGTGCCAACATAGCGGGATCTGGACACGGGAGATAAGGGGGGCGGCTTGCCCCCAGGGTTATGGCCTCTCAGTACACGAAGGGCGAGGGGCAGAGGGACTGTGGCCTTCTCCAAAACTGTGAGCTCCGGGCTGCATTGTGCTGTATGGTGAACATTCAGAGACTCCGGCGCCAGTTTGATGGGATGGATTGGCGGTGGGGGAAGGTGGATGGGAACTGTTACTTAGGATCCCTCCAGGGGGTGTGCACTCCGTCCTCTCATTATGACTTCTTCTGCGGTTGCAGACTTATGTTCCCTCATTTTGTTGCTTTTGGGATTGATGGGGCGACAGGCACACTGCATGTTAAATTGGTGGGTGGTTGGGGGCCCACTTAGTAGGGAGACAGGGAGGGGGATGTGGGGTGAGGTGGGGGGCAGGGAGTTGTGGGGATGTTTATATTCAGCTCATGTAGTCTCACATGCAAAAGCTCAAGTGTTACACAGTGAATCTAAGCAGTGGCAAGGAAGAGATTCGGGACAACTCATGCCCTTGTACTTGAATGGGTGTATAGGATGGTGGCCCACTCTGGGTTTACGTCCGGCTCTAGGGGGGTGGGTATTTTAGTCCGTAGCACCATGCCACTCATAGTCACGGGAACGTGGACAGAAGACTCCGGATGCATGGCAGCGGTAGCTACCAGATGGAGGGGCGCACGATAGTCCTTAGCTCATGCTACATTCCGCCACTGTCAGGATTTGACCATATGGGTCGCTAACTGGCATCGGAACGTACTGCTTACATTGAAACTACAGTTCCCGGCATGCTCGGGGAGGACGTTGCGTGTTTGACGCATGGCACGCATTTCCGGAAGTAAATACCTGCTCGTCGGCAATGGCGGTGCCGATAATTCTTCTGGAGTTAAAGACTGGTTTGTCAACAGTCCCGGTAAGCGTTGCCTCATTGTAGAACGAGTTGTTATCTGGAGGACACGGTACCGGAGGTATGAATTGGGGTCTTTTGGAGACAAGTCATATCTCGTCAAAAAGAAACATTTTCAGGTGTTGTTCGTGTATGCAGAACTAGAGATTCTGTTGTTCGTAAAGACGGGGAGCAGCCAGGAAACATTTGCTCTCCGTGATTTTGTATGAATGGAGTCAAACTAGTTTTGCTGACATTTAATGTGGTGTTCCTTCGAACGGACTAAGGATTGGTTGGGGCTCCAACCATACTCATTGAATGTCTGACTAATTATCGACAGACACATTATCGATATACAAATATATCGCAACAAAAATATCGAGGGACAAAATATCGGGATGCTATCTTTAAAAAGGTAAGTACCAAAATAACGGAAAGAAAATATCGAATGTAAAATATATCGTTTTTTGTTAAAAATGGTTATCTTTTAATTAAATAAAAATGTTATATTAACAAAATAATAATTATGAATGTAATAAATATGTTTAAAAATATATTATATTATAAAATATTAACAATTAATGTAAAAAATAATAATAATTAATAATTGTATAATACATAGTATATTTTTCATTAATAATAACTCTAAATTAATTATTTTAATAACTTATAAATATATAAAAATATAATAATATATAAAAAAAATTATATACATACAATAGTAATATAAATTACAATTAATAACAACATAAAAATACAAAAAAACCATATATTAAATATATATAAATAATTTTATAAACATAAATTAATATTATAAATAACAATTAATAACAACATAAAATTAATAATAATAAAATTATAAACATAGATAGCATATGAGTACAAATTACTATTCCAACTCCAGAGAGCGCAACAGTAGGGAAAGTGTTGGATAGCGTAGGGTTTAAAATTACTATTCCCACTCCAGAGAGTGCAAGAGTAGGGAAAGTGTTGGATAGCGTAGGAGTAAAAATTACTATTCCAACTCCAGAGAATACAACAGTAGGGAAAGTGTTGGATAGCGTTGGGGTCAAAAGTACTATTCCCACTCCAGAGAGTGCAACAGTAGGGAAAGTGTTGGATAGCGTAGGGGTAAAAATTACTACTCCAACTCCAGAGAGTGCAACAGTAGGGAAAGTGTTGGATAGCGTAGGGGTTAAAAATACTATTCCAACTCCAGAGAGTGCAACAGTAGAGAAAGTGTTGGATAGCGTAGTGGTAAAAATTACGATTCCCACTCCAGAGAGTGCAACAGTAGGGAAAGTGGTGGATAGCGTAGGGGTAAAAATTACTATTCCCACTCCATAGAGTGCAACAGTAGGGAAAGTGTTGGATAGTGTAGGGGTAAAAATTACTATTCCCACTCCAGAGAGTGCAACAGTATGGAAAGTGTTGGATAGCGTAGGGGTAAAAATTACTATTCCAACTCCAAAGAGTGCAACAGTAGGGAAAGTGTTGGATAGCTTAGGGGGTTTAAATGACTAATCCCACTCCAGAGAGTGCAACAGTAGGGAAAGTGTTGGATAGCGTAGGGGTAAACATTACTATTCCCACTCCAGAGAGTGCAACAGTAGGGAAAGTGTTGGATAGCGTAGGGGTAAAAATTACTATTCCCACTCCAGAGAGTGCAACAGTAGGGAAAGTGTTGGATAGCGTAGGGGTAAAAATTACTATTCCCACTCCAGAGAGTGCAACAGTAGGGAAAGTGTTGGATAGCGTAGGGGTAAAAATTACTATTCCCACTCCAAAGAGTGCAACAGTAGGGAAAATGTTGGATAGCGTAAGGGTAATAATTACTATTCCGACTCCAGAGAGTGCAACAGTAGGGAAAGTGTTGGATAGCGTAAGGGTAAAAATTACTATTCCCACTCCAGAGTGCAACAGTAGGGAAAGTGTTGGATAGCGTAGAGTTAAAAATTAGTATTCCAACTCCAGAGAGTGCAACAGTAGGGAAAATGTTGGATAGCGTAGGGGTTAAAATTACTATTCCCACTCCAGAGAGTGCAACAGTAGGGAAAGTGTTGGATAGCATAGGAGTTAAAATAACATACTTATAAATAAAAAATAACATTTATTAATCAAAAAATAAACTATTAAATAAATAATTACCAATTATTTAAAAATAATTACCAATTAATTAAAATTATTTAATAATTCCTACAAATTAATACTTAATTTAACATAATTAAATTACTTCCTACCCTATTCCCCTATAAACTCACAACTCACTACAGAACATATTTATCAATTAATCTATAATTATCAATTAATTAAAATTAATTACCAATTAATTAAAATTATTTTATAACTCCTACTAATTAATACTTAATTTAACATAATTAAATTACTTCCCACCCTATTCCCCTATAAATCCACAACCCGCTACATTACATATTTATCAATGAATCTATTAATTAAAATTTATTACCAATTAGTTAAAATTTATTACCAATTAATTAAAATTAATTATTCATTCCTACTAATTAATACTTATTTTAACATATTTAAATTACTTCCCACCCTTTTCCCCTATAAACCCACAACCCGCTACTGAACTAAAATGCTAAATGTAATTATATTACATAAATAAATACTTAAAAACATATTATATACATTATAATATACAAAAACATTATTAGAAAATCGATATTAGTAACATCGAAATTATTTACATCGATATTACTACACATCGATATATTTAACTTCGATATTACTGATATCGATATTAAATAGTGTTGATATTACTTACCTTCGATATTGTGTTACATCGATATTTAAACTTCAATATAGTTGTATATCGATATTTAAATTTCGATATTATGTCTGTGTATCTACTCATTATTTTCACTGGAATTCCTATGAGGAGGTGTTATGTATGGGAACTTTGAGACACCAGACTTTCAAGGCGCAAAGTACATTGTGCAAGGTTAAAAATAATTAACCTAGACACGTTCTCATTTTCTTTTCATTGTTTCACGATTGCTGTTCTCCTTATGTTCAAAATACAGGGGAGCTGATTGAGGGGAGAAACAGAGGGATTGGTTTATCTACAAAGATGTGTATTCCTATATATATAGGTATGTGTGGTTACAGGAATTAGAACAGAGGTACATCACATATTCAAGAGGCAATTCATACCAACCTGTTTGTTTTATGTGTATTCTATTACAGTAGATGAATCACTGTTTCTACTTCATTCCTCATCCCTGATTTACGCCTTCACTTTTTTCTTTACAGGTAGGGATAAGAACTATACAGGGGTTAATATAAGGGTTGAGAGCGGACATTGAACGTAGCGTTTGTTGAAAGGAAATACTTAGTGTAAGTTGTTGTCGTTTCAGGTCTCCTTCCCTGCTGCCCCCTACCTTTCCTTCCCTCAGTTGACTATCCTAGTAGTCTGTGATTATATCCAGACTCTTGGGAACATCCTGTGGGGGATGGTATAGGCTTTTCAGCGCAATCCTGAAGAAGAACGACTGTGGAGCCTGACAGCCCTATCTACATGCCCAGACATACGCGAAACTGGGGACCCATCTAACAGGCCTTCCTCGGGGCACTCTGGTGCTATGGGGTAACACAAACGCAGACATGGAGGGTGATGTAGATCGTTCCAGGGAGAGACAGGGCAATAGAGGGGAATTGGACTTGTGGGGGTTTGCAACAGCGATGGGTCTCAGGGACATATGGCGCACACACAACTCCTCCAACAGACAATATACCTTCTACTCTGCTAGGCATGGGTCTTTTTCCAGAATAGATCACCTCTTTGTGCCAGGGGATCAACTGGGCGACTTCATTGACTCCTGTATTATGGCTAGAGGTATATCAGACCATTCATCGGTGGGTGTCACTCTCAAGGGGCTGATGACAGAAAGGGCGGCCTTTCCTAGGATTGACCCCTGGTGCCTCAGAGACAACTCCATTACTGACAAATTGAGGGAGAGCTCCCAATTATACTTTGCAGAGAACCAGGGCTCAGTCAATTCCCAATTGGTCCTGTGGGAAGCCTGTAAAGCTATACTGAGGGGCCAGGCTCAGGCGCTGATTGGCGCCCCAAAAAGAAGGAAGCGCTCCAAATTAAACAGCTGGAGAGTGAAATTTAATCCATGGAGATACAAGCGGGTCTCCCTCTGTGGAGGGATGCCATGAGCTAGCTCTTAAGCAAAAGGAACTCCGCTCGCTGGCGGATTGCGAGGCACATGCCTACTCCCTTGCGACGCAACATAGGATATATGATGCAGGAGACAAGTGTATGAAGCTGCTAGCGTGGCTTGAGCATCGTGACCGGGAGCGGTCCTGGGTGGCTGAAGTAAAGTATAAGTCTGGTGCCTTGGCAACCACTAGCATGGCCATAGCAGAGCCCTTTGCATCATACTATGAGGAGGTCAACACCCAGGACGGAGTTGGCAGCTACTCCGGGTACACGATTAACTGGGCCAAATTGTTGATCTACCTCTCTCCGGCCCCCTCCCGAGGATCCCTTCGCGGTACCCGGCCTCGATAGATACCGAGGGGTTTAAATACCTGGGGGTGTATGTCACCAGGGACAGAGCAGAGTTCTTCAATAAGAATCTTGAGCCCCACCCAGCGTGATTAGCATCGGACGTTACCCATTGGAGATCCTCGCATCTATCCCTGATGGGGCGTGCCGCGCTTTTTAAGTGCTGGCCATATCACGCCTTCTTTATATCGGGCAAAATTCGCCCTAAACGATCCCCGGAGGGGTGTTTAAACGCATATTCCTATCGCTGCGGACGCTGCTCTGGGATGGTGAGAACCAGAGGATAGCGAGGGGTGTACCACGGGAGGCCGGTCCTCCCAGACATCCAACTGTACTAATGGGCCTCACAATTGCAGGCGGGTAACAACTGGGTGTAAGCAACGGGGTCGGAGCCTGCCTACAGGGTAGATAGACATGTCATGCCGGGGGGCAACTGCGAGCCTCTCTTGTACTTGTGGAAGTGATGCAGAGATCTCCCGTCACATATGAGTGTGGTGCTGCAGTGCTGGAGGGAGGCTAATAAATTCTTGGGATGGGCGGGCACCCTAACGGGCAGGACGCCGCTCGGGCTTGGTGACTAGCTAGCTGAGGTGTCAAGACTAACTGGCTTTAAGGGTTGGAGGCTCATCAGGGTTGACTACCTGGGCGATGTATGGAAGGGGAGCACTCACAGATCCTTTGAATACCTTAAAAAAGAATACCAATTGCACGACTCCAAACACTATCCCTACCTGCGCCTTACACATGTCCTGCGATCACACATACACACGGACTCCTCGCTCCCCGAAAACTCTCCCTTAGAAGACAGACTCCCTCTTGATCCAATCTTAGAGAAACCCACATCTACCATCTACCGCAAGCTCATAAACAACATGCCTGACCCCCGGATGACCCTGCGTGAAGGATGGGAGAGTGACATCAGAAGCCTGGAAGATGAAGATTGGCAAGATGCCCTGCAAAGCCATCGCGAAATTCCAATTCGTATTAGGTTCTGCCTTGTGCAACGGAAAATCTTGCATCGGTTTTACTACCCGTGCACCCACCTGTTCTCTTGGGGGAGGAGCCTGTCTCCATTGGGTCAAGGGGCTGTCAAGGGGAGGGTACCTTTTTCCACATACTGTGGGAATGCCCGTACATAGTGCCCTTTTGGACCAGATAGCACAAACAATGGCGACAGTAGTGGGATCGCCGGTCCCAGTGGATCCGAGGTGGTTACTACTAATGATCAAAGGAGCCACGGACTTGTCCAGATATAATGAGATTTGGTTAGCAACAGCTGTGGGGGTGACGAAACGAAATATAGCCAGTAACTGGGGGGCGCAGGTGCCCCCTCAGTGGGACCAATGGACAAGGGACCTGGATTGGTGCCAGAGGGCGGAGGAGATGATCTATAAGTCCAGAGGATGCGTGAAGAAATGGAGGAAGGTGCAAGTCCCCTGGCGCAGATATCGGGCTGGGGCGGGATTGTGTGGATTGTAGTGATTAGCCCATTCCAATGCCAGTTTGTTCTCTAAAGTACAATGTAATGCTGCTTTTGTGTATGTCTTTTGATCACTGCTGTGCATTGTATGAGACCTTGAGCGTGGGTTGTACTTTTCATAAACAATACCAGCAAAAGTAGACATTGGCAATGTGCATCAAAAGAGAAGGTGTAAGCACCTCTCACAAGGACCATATAGTTAAAAATAAAAATGGGGTCCCATTGTTAAGCACTTTGCTAAAAGCAATGTGGATCAAGTAGCAATGGTTAGACCTTATTAGAATTTTAAAGACCACTATTCAAAGTGATGTACGGATCTTACACTAAGATCCCTTTTAGAAAATAAAGGGCAGAATTGTGCTTTGAAATCTCATTTCATCAGGTGTATTGGCCAAAATATGATAAACTATAAATTGCACTCATAATTGCCAATCACCAGTTGTCTACATGTACCTAGCTATAATTTTGCTCCTTTAAGCTATCTCTTACTTACCCAATCTGTGCTCTCACTGCTTCACTCAACCTGTTCCCAGGAATTCCTTTCTGTTTGCTGCTGCATCTATCTTTTAATTCCTGTCTCTCTTGCTTGCTCTTGCTTCTTCTATTTACTCTCATTTCTTTCTCTTGAACTTCTCCCCTGATTTTCTGTTCTATCTGTTCTATCTTCTTTGCACTTCTCAATATATTTTATTCTCCCTCTAGCCCTCTTCTGCATAGACCATGTATAGTAACTGAAACTATCTCTGCACTGAGCATGGTTATTAGCAGCACCTGATTCCTTTCTTTGACCACTGTGTTGTGTTTTTAGCTGTTTTCCAGTCCCAGAAGCTTACCATCATGTGGGCCTGCTGGAACTGGAAAAGTCCCCTATGATCATGGAACAAAGAAGTGAATACAGTGTGGCGATCATATCCACAAAGCTTGTCATCAGTTCTTGTTGGACAGGACATCATGCTGCATTCATTTGGTCGATTTTAACTGCTTTAGGACAGACGATCTATTGACCTCCACCATACTACTTTCACAGTAGGAGGGACTGTAATGGGTCATCCACAGCACTGGAAAAGAAAATGCTTCAGGGAAAAACACAAGAAATGTTTTCTTTTCCGAATTCAAAGTTGATGCATGATAGAAATGCTAATCCTAGGTTTGATTTTTGTTTCACTGTATTACGCAGTACACTGCATACTGATGTTACACAGTAAGTAAAGTAAGTAAGTAAAAAAACATTTGTAGAGCACATGGTTTATGGAAACAGAAATGTTTTTATGCGTTTCCGGAAGACCAAATGATTGGTCTCACATCGAATGTCAAGGGGGAGAAGATTCCACAACCTTGCTGCATTATACGAAAAGAGGTATCCCCATGTACGTGCTTTCCTCATTTTAGGAAGAGTCGCCATCTGTTTTTTGCCTGACCGCAAAGCACTTTTACGTTAATAAGGAGAGATAATGGAGCAAATAATAGAAGGACCACTACCTAGCATTGCCTTATGTGCAATGCAAAGCGCCTTGAACTGCATTCTCTGCTGAATAGGCAGATGGTGTAGAGTGGCCAGAGCAGTCCTTGCTGACTGTCTGTTAGAGATGTTCAAAAGCAGACGAGCTGCACAGTTCTGTACAGTTTTCAATTTCCTGAAAGTAGTGCTGGGTGCTCCTAAATAAAGGGCATTGGCATAATCGAGCCTGGAGAGTATGAGGGCCTGAACCATCGTTTTCCTGGCAGAGAAAGGAAGCAGGGGAAGAATTTTCAGTTTCATCCTCAACAACCCAAATCTGCTACCTGCAACCTTCCGTCCTTGCTCCCTAAAATCCAAGTTACGATCCAGCCAGACCCCCAAACTCTTGATCTGTTCTTTGGGGGAAGGGGGAGAGCGAAAGCAACTAGGCCATGGTAAACTTACATTAGGCGAGGGAGGTTTACCTAAAAACATCAGCTCCATTTTGGACCCGTTGCGATTCAGATATGAACCCTCCATCCATGATGAAACTTTCTCAAGGCACCTGTCCAGATCAGGGCCAGTGTTGTAGAGCTGGTTGAAAGAAACAACCAACTGCGTGTCATCGCCATATGTGACAATCTGAATGCCAAATGGCTCCACAGCACCTGCCAGGGGGCTCATATAAGCATTAAGAAGAGTGGGGCTCAGGGACGATCCCTGAGGAACCCCACATCTGAGTGGCATAGGATTGGAGGTACATGCTTCTTAGAACACCCGAAAACACATGTCCTCCAGAAAGCAAAACGAAAGTGAAAGTAAAAAGCACTAATGAAGTCTGGGGGGATCCACAAGTTTCCAACCACCCAGGATTTCTACACTCCCCCTGACAACAGTAGTAGCCTATTTGTGTGAAAGAACTATCTCCCGTGAAATGAAAGGTCTCTTACTTAGATGTCACCTTGTCTTTGGCAATATCATGGAAACCCCAAGTGGAGACAATTTCCCTTAACTTAGTCAGATCTCTGGTGCTCTAATCAAAGAAAATAACAGATCTTTTTCTAAACTTTTTCTAAACTGACCTCCCCAGTCTTCCAGATCTATGATGCTAAAGCGCTGGGTGCAGCATTATATGGGTCAGAATTGTGGGGGTTCTCTAATATCACTCGTTTATTAAGGTCTGAGAATATTTTTTTGAGAAGCTTGGATTGCCTTCCCTTTAGTACTCCTTTGAAGCATCTGATGCTGGATATAAGTAGGAAAGCGCTTTCTGATGAAGTTAGACTCTGCCCATTGTTATTTTGGAGAATGCTTTGGTCGTCATCAGAACTGGATCGTTATGCTGCCGCATTAAAGGATGTCATAGACATTGATAGGTTAATAAAATCGAGTGGCTCCAGCAAATAAAAAAGCTGCTAATAGCCAATACTGAGATCCTGCAAAAAACACTATTGGTAATGGGTCATCCAAAGCAAGGTTGAATCGGCTGAGAAATCTACACTGATGGGAAGGCTTTTAGCCTTTAAGTGCTGAACTTTTCTGTCGCCATATTGGGATATTATTATTACTGTCCCATTGTGTAGTAAACTTTACTTTCAGTTGAGGGTTGGTTCACATCAATTGAACACCTTTACTATCAATTGCGCTCCAAATAAGGGGGATTTGTGTCCCTCATGCAATAGATCTACAGAATCCACTATGCATGTGTTGTTTGCTTGCCCAGGCTATACTGGTCCTTGGATTGAACCGCTTTTTAAGCAACTTTGGACAAGAAGTAGTTGCAAGTCCCTTAGGATCCTAAGATCAGACCTTAGACCACTTTATGCATTGTCTGCTGCAAAGATTCTGGGTCAGGTGTGGCTATTAAGATCAAAGGTGAATATTGTACAGCTTTAAGTCCTCAGTATTTTAACACCTTCCTTTATGGTTTATATTAAGATCCGCATGTAATCTCCTAGTCAAGTATGCAACTGTGGTGATTTGATGTAATAGGACAGTTTTTGCTCATATGATTTAATCTTTGTATGCTGTGATGCCTGTGCCTCTCCTATTTGACTGTACCAGCATTTTCATACTACTGTCTTACATCTTTTTATATTTATTGACATTATACACATTTTAATAATTGATTTTTATTTGATTTTTGACACCTGTTTGTATATAAAACGTTATCTCAAGCATAATGTATAGGAATATCTATGCTGTTTTGCACCAGTGCCATAGTAAATCCTCTTTTGTATGATGTGTTGCTTCAGCTTTCGTATAAGAATGGCCTTATATACAATGGTTATAATGTTCTCAGTTTTAATTGTTTTTATTTATTGTATTTGTTTTTATGGCATTAATTGCTGAAATAAAGCTTATTGAAATTGTTATGGAGCAAACCACGGTGGCTTAACTGAAGAAAAAGTGTTTAAAATATTTAGCAGTTCTAAATCAATTAAAAAGTTAAAATAAAACACAAAAAAATTCTCAACCAATTTTGAAACATCAAAAAAAATGTAATATGAAAAATGTCACAAAAACACCTAAATTGCTTAAAATCTAATCAGGAGAACTAGAAATATGAACTTTTAATATTTCATCTCAAAAAGTGGTGAGAAAAATAAAAGCGCAAATCAAAAGTCAATGTTCACAGTTGGCCAGGACTTAGGTGTGACTTCAGGTCGACCGAGATGGAACAGAGATCAGAGGCATGAAGCAGGTCATCCAGGTCAAAGTTTTTACCTTCCAACTTAGTCTACTTTTTGGAAGTCAAAATCTTTCGAGGTTGAAAGTTGTATCTGACAAGTTCCATACAAAGTGATAAGTTCTTCTTAAGCCATAAGCTTTGGAAAGAAAAACTGACAGGAAAAAGTCAAATTTTGCGTAGAATGATTCAGTTAATGACTTGAACACTGTTCAAACAAAGCCGCTGAAGGACGGACGTTTCTTGGCCTGACCACGAAAATCACTGAAGTGGTGATGAATAGAGACTGGTGGAAGTCATTAACAGAATCATTCTGAGGCTCCAACCGGCTGGTGGAGGTGTATGTGGTTTGATTCTCAAACCCATATTTGACTAGGAGGCATTTGACAAATTGTAGAGATACAAAAGAATTTGTTTTTTGGCTGCCAATTCCCCCCTCCTGTCCTGAAGAAGAACCTCATTGACGCATTTCACTTTTGCGCAACTTACAGGGTCGAAACGTCGACATACTACATATGTCTACACAACGCTCATCATCACGGTCTTATTTGTCATTGGATCCTGAAGCATATGTGCTAAAATAATAAGGACATAAGAAATCTTTCTCCCCCCTTTTTATTGCACGCTCAATTGTTTCTGTATATAGTGTACTGTCTTTATCACCAACCACCATATGTCACTTTTTCACCACAGTCAATTATTTCATCTTGCAATTGAAATTGTAAATTGCGACCGCCATAATTATCAGATTTTTTCTAAATATATTATTAAATTCTAATTTTGGTGTGTTTAATATAATTCTTCCTCCTTTGCAAATCATTAATATGTGTCATATGTAAGCTGTAGCTCCTTGCCCTAAACAATTAAAACTCTGACAGAACCATTTTTTACTTTAATACGTATCCCCAGGTTCTGAGGGACACCGGGTTGCCCCATTACATTTACCAATTACAAGTTTGGCAGTATTACTGCCGCAGTGGTGGTTCCAAACAGCCCTCCATGGCAGCGGTCTCCCACCTGCTGTATTACTTTTTCCCAATGGCCTGGCGACGGTGTTTCTGATGGCAGTGTATATTTTGACTGTAGTGTACACATATGCATTACACATGAAAAAATACCTACTGCCTGTTCTTTCCCATTGTTGGAGGCTGGACCAAATGTGCCCAGTTCAGTCAATGGGTAAATAGTGCAAAACAGACAGCTGGATTTCGGAGCCAACAGAGTCGTTTTCTTCGGGGTCAAGATGCTGCTGCTGTGAAGGGTGGACCTTGAGGAAGGAATCCAAGTTGGAGACTGAAGGGAAGAAAAGAAAATAGGTGAGTATGCACCCAAAATCCTTTGATTCTGCAGACTCAAAGCAGGCTGCCCCAACGCTTCAGGCTCATAAGATAGCCAACTCATAATTCGGACGGTGGGGAAATTCTTGGTACTGCCCTATGACAGCTGCTTTTCCCCCCATCGACATTGAGGCATTCGGTGAAGGGCTGGCAGTATCGGTGAATCTGACATGACGGCTGTCCCAAGACCACCATTATCATAATCAGGCCTTTAGCCTCTGATTTGGAGCTTGAAAGCGTCTAATGGGACAAGCCTGGAGGCAATACCTGGGCAGGTCACACCAAAATCAGATACCTCACCTGTGAGGGCCCACTGATATCTATTTTTTGTGTGGCAAACAAGTCAGAGAGGGGCCAGTTTGATTTTCTTGCCCATTAAGGTCACACCTTGGGCAGATAGACTTGTTGTTTTAGTCCTGGTCCTTCGGATGTCTGGAAGTCGAAATTTTCAAACTTTTTCAAGCTTTTTGGAGTAGCTCATTTTGGTTACTTCAAAGACTCCCAGGACATCACAGACAGCACTCACAGTCCAGGACCCACTCCAGGTGAGGCCACCAGCACAGTCCAATCCAGGTCCATTTGCCACTGGTCAACTTGTTACTCAAAGAAAAGGAGGCTTGTAGTTTTCAGTGCCCCTTTAGTCACACAGGTGGTCAGCCAACTGACCCTTGGAGAGCACTTGTTATTTCTAGTTGCAAGTGGAAATGTCTGTAGCCCTTCAGGTTTCCACTGAGTTCACAGACAGCGTGTGTGGTCCTCTTCTGTTCTTTAAAAGTCCAAATGTGTTCTGTGGAGCTGGTGGTAAGGATCCTCTTTTGTAGAAATCACTTGCCAGTAGGTAGGGGTGACTCGTGGACACTCATTAACCAAAGAACAAAAGGTTCCCCAGGGCAATCCTTCCTACTTTTGCAGCACATCCTGTTTGCCTCACTGAAAACTATCCCACAGTGCACCATTCTCAAAGAAAAGCAAGACAACAGCAGCTGTCTGCCCCAGGGTGTGTCTGGATGAATAATCAGTCCCCTCCTCCTCAACCACACCAAACAGACTCTCGAACCAGCTCCACCTCCCTCTGGACTGAAACCGGATTGGCTACTGTGGGCCTGGAATAAAGTGACCCATCTTCCCCAAGCCTAATTTTACAACTAACTATGAATGGGACAGCTTGTTAATGAAGCGCCTGATCCTTCCCAAGCTGTCTTTTGTGAGAGATGATGCGTCATATACCTCACACCTAGGTCTTCCTTCCAAAAGACCAATTCATTCTTCTTTGCCCTGGGAGCAGCTTTTTCAATTCATCAAAGGGAAAGCACTAACGGGGACGGCAGAGGAATGCTTGTTAATACTAACTAGCTTTCTGGAGCTTCAGACAGGTGAAGTCAAATGTACTTTTTCTGTATATTTATCAAAAATCTAGCTTCACCATTGAATTGATTTTTTACCACATAATTAAAGCAGTTAAAAGCAGTGGTTCAATACACAATTGTGGATTATTCCAAAACAAAGTTGCCAAAAATAATATTTTAATTTCAAATGCGTTTTCCTCGTTGGAACAGCTGTAACCTTGTGCAGTGAACATAGCTTTTGAAGGTTAGTCATTGTAAGAACATGCCAACTTTACATCCTTACATATTCCAGCCTTTGCGCACTACAAGGCCTATTTAGGAGTGACTTACATTATATTTAAAAGTAAAGTTCCTTTCTGTCATGAATGTTTATTTTAGCAGGTGTGTCTGCAGATTTCAAAGCTGAAGCAGTCACGGTACACAGGTAAGCCTGAAGCCATGTTTCCCTTTCGAGGCTGGATGGCACTATATGTGTTTCAGTCCACTGGTGGCATTTAACCTTCCAGGACCTAGGTGTACGTTCTACAGGCTCGGCTGGCACAGGTAACAGTGGTGAGGTGGTGTGGGCAGGGGTGGACCTGGCGGGCTGGAGGAAGTGGAGAGACAACGAGATAGGGAAAGTAAAATAAAAAATAAATAACCACTTACCTTGCACCCACTACATCGTCAAGACGGCGATGTGGCGAGTGCAAAGTAATTGGCATTATTTTTTTTGTTTGTTTACTTTCCCTATCCCGTCATCTATCACCTCCCATAGCCCCAACGCTCCGCAGACTCACCGCTGGTATCTGTGCCAGCCGCGCCTCATGTCCTGCACCATATACTGGGGCTTTACTGAAAAGTTAAACATGCCAATTGGAGATTAGCTAATGTTACCATGTTTTAGGAAGCACATACACCAGTGACCTGAGAGCAGTGTCTATAAGTGCAGAGCTAACAAACATACAGCAATTCTAGTCAGCAAAAAAATGGAGGTCGAGCATGCAAAAATAGGAAATGTTCTCTGTTGCTTCCAGGCTCTGACAAGCCTGAAACCATGAATGCTTAATTATATCCATCAGTCAGCAATTACTCTAACGTTAACACATAAAATGATGTATAAACCTATACAATCCATTGCGCTGATTCGTTGACACATTTACGTTTGATCTCAATATACGGAGATTGTTACTTGACTGGAAGAAGAGAGCAGCTGCTTTGTTTGTTATGCACATTACTGTATAAGTGAGATTATGTTTGAACATTGGGATGTAAACAAACGACCGTAAAGTGAATTTTGAGCGATGAAGATCTCTGTTTACTGGAAGGGACTGGCGTTTGCAATTTGCCCTGTGTCTGTTGAGAGGGGACAGGGACCACCGCTTGCCCCGCCGATGCCTGGTCCCCTTGAGAAATCTGAACTCATCAAAGCACATTACATGGTGACACATCGAAGCAGAATGCCACCAGTTCCGTTCAGCTCTTGTGCCTGATGTGTGCTGAAAGCCGCATTACTGTTCTGCTACTTGATTTGTTTGTAACTATTGAAAAACTGTGCGGGCTGTTCAGCTGAAGCATACATCGCACAATGGCGACAGCAATCGCTTTGCAGCCATTTAGTTGCCATCTTTAGCAGCTCTCCACGGCAGTGCTGAGTATTATAAAAATAAAATGCATTCCGTGGGGAGAACTTAGAAAAGTACTGACTGCCAAGATTTTCCAGGCACGCAGAGCATTCAAACTTGATTTATGTTCGAAATTGCAGTTTTTTGCTTTGGTCCCGGTTCTTTAAAATGCGATTTTGTATCTTTCGGCAGGAAAAAAAAAACAACTGTCTTTTACAAAAAATATCTCATCATGACCAAAGCACACGAGGGCAAAGTAAGCAACGTGAAGGCTGGGAATTCTTAGAGCCTCTATTTGCAAATAATGTGGAGACCTCGATAGCACCAGAAGTAATTGAACCTAGTGTACAATTTACATTAGATGACCTTTAATTAGATACTGCTCTTGTCTCCCCAGTCTCAGCCTTGTTGTAGCGGGCAGTAGATGTCTGCTGTGAAGCATGCAGGATTTGTGTGGCCTAATCCATGAGATGTGACGTGATTAATGAGATTGGATTCCCATTTGGATTTCCTAACCAATCAATAGGCAGATGAGCAGCAGTGGATGTCGATCAACAAGGCAGCAGGAAATGCTCGCGCCTTCGCTCCTAGCATAGAGACAAAATATGCATAACATTACAGCAAGGGATGCTCTTTAAAGATGCCATACATGCATATATCGTCCTAATGATTCATGCATCATGCAGCGCATGCATAATACAGTCATGGTTGTCAGTTGGCTGCAAAGCATGGAGATGACTTTCAGCCAGTCCTGGTCTTTCAGTTAATAGTTCCAAGCATTTTGGGCCTTTCATCCTTCAAACGTCAACAATACCTGGTATTTACAGTAGCGCCTATGAAGAGCAAAACTGTGGAATGAAGCGCTATATATGCAACAATTTCTTCTTCGCATTATTATTAGCTCGTAGGCCCATTACTATAATGAGAAACAATTAACATGCTTAGAGCTATAAGCTAACAAACCAGGGTTACCTAAGAGAAACCTCAATGACATGAGCCAATTGACAGTACATATGAGTATAATTGATAGCTTTTGGAGCTTTAAGAACATTCTCTCTCATTTCAGTGTAATCTACCTTCATGATCGCTGACTTGGAAATGTTTTTCCTGCTTGCCAGATGTTGGAACAGTTTGTTGCATAAAAAAACTATCTTTGGCAATGGCAATAGGTCTCTCTTTAATTTGATAAGGTATGCAAAAAGCAACATGCATAAATGTTGTCTCTGTGTGATCGCAGATTAAAGCCAGACCTTTTCGCTTTACCAATTCTTGCTTAAAGTTACACCTGTTTGGAGTAACGAGGAAGAGGGTGCAACATCACATGTGTGGTAACAACAAAAATCAAAGGGGGCAAGTGCAGGGCATTTGCTTACTCACAATTCTTTCAAATGGTACTTTACTACACTTGTAAATGTTGCTGCTAGTGTCCTCACAATGAGTTCTGCAACTAACAAATGTCACTATTGATGACATCAGAGTTCACACCGCTTATCACATCATCAACATGATTGATTGTGCTTCCTGCAACAAGGGCTTTAGCTAGAAACCAGTATCTCTCCTTACAGGAGCGTTAAGATCAGGTCACACACCAAATGGAAAACAGTGCTGACGTCAGAGGCCAATATTGAGGTGCTGAGTTGTTTAAGGGTGCTGATCGTAAGCTTCATCTGGGTCCTGCACTGAGTGGGTTACGATGCAGACGTCAGAGCCTTCTTTGGTCTTCCTCATGAGGATCTAAGTGGGGCTACTGACCAACACATGCACTCAAAACTCGGAATTAATCAAAAGCTTTGCTTGCAGTGAATGTGCACTGAGATCAGATCCTGTCCTTTGGTGAGTCCGGCCCATAGGACTAAGTCTCACCAGCCCATCTCCCTATAACTACTGAACATATCTTGCTGCCATGCTATATCTGTTCATTATGCAGGGACTTGTTTTTAGGTCAAGCCTAGAGGGAGCGTGCATGCGCTGCTCTGTGAGGCATGCTGTAATCCCTCTGCGAAGTTTGAAGACACCCACCAAATGCCCACCGCTTGCTCCGCCTTTATAAATACTATACTTTTTGTTGGGGTTTAGAGTACTGTTGTCCCGCCTTATGGCTGTTTTTTTTTTTGGTAAGCGCATTACTTTTTCTTTTGCGCCGGCTTGGTTTGTAATTTCCTATTGTGTTTTAATTTGCTCCCGCCCCCTTCCGTTTTCTGTATTCACTATGGTCACACCCTCCTCCGGTTGTCTGTATTTCCTTTGCTCCCGCCCCCTCTCATTGTCCATGTTGTTTTTCTACCAGCCCCGTCCTGTCGTACTTTCTGTTGCCGTCCTACCCGCCCCCTTCCTTTTGTCCATGTTCACTTTGCTCAGCCCCCTTCCCGTTGTCCGTATTCCCTTAGCTCCTGACCCCTCCCTTTGTACATGTTGTGTTTCTTTCCGCCCCCCCTCCCACAGTACTTTGTGTTGTGTTACTTTCCGCACCCCTCCCATCCTCACCCATAACCTGCATAGCTATACCTGCAGCATCTGCACCGGACAGGTGAGGTGTAGGACGTGCTTTTACTGAGAGGTTTGTTCCTATTCTGTTTGCCCCTTTTGCTTTTTTTAAATTTCAAAGTATTTTCTTAAGATTTTTTTTACATACAGTTATCATCGCTTTACCATTATAAGGTATTAGCAAATGTGTGAATGGATGCTCCTTATAGCGCATAAAAATATGCCAGTGGACTTCTTGACGCTTGAGCCTAATTAAATCTTTAGAGCTGGATAACTTGGGTTAAAAAACTTTATTATAGAAAGTGATATTGGCTAAAAAGTCACAAATGGCTAAATGTGTCACACACAATATGGGGTAGGTCACTTGATAATGTAAGGACAGCCATTCTTTTAAAGGACACAGGACATTAAATTTTCCATGAACTCTACATCGAAAGTTCTCCAGGAGAACAGCGACAAGGGCAGGGCAGTAAGCATAAACGTTGTTTCCTGATTTCTAGATTTTCTGGCACCGACAATCAGTTTCATCTGTCTTTGCATGTCTGTAACCTGAAAAGCACATACATTTCCTGCCCCTTGTTTGTTAGGCACCGTCCACAAAGTGCTAGATAGGAGCCAAGGATGAAGGCTTTCATTGTTGACCAACTTTCCATAATCACTGTATTCTCTATGCATATGTTCGCCCTCCCCTTTTTACTCACCATTTCGGAAAGCATAAAACTTCACCAAGTTGCACTACCAGTCTGTACGTCATATCCATAATTTTTTTAATCATCCGAACACTTGGTTCAATTTATTCACTTATTCTGTGTTGCTGGTTGTGTGCATTCCACCAACATTCATTTATTACTTTGAAGGAGAGTATATCCCCTCCCAGACTGGAGAGGCACAATTAATTAATTTTAGTAAACACTCAAATTGCTCTATGTTGCAGATGAATTTTTCAATTATTTGTACATGTTATGTTTGGCTTTATTGTACTCTCTTATGCGCAGCCCCCCTTTTTTTAACCCTCATCTAGCCCGGGAATCTCCAATACTTCTCGCTGCTCATGGGTGTTTACATATTTAAGTTTCTCTGAAATTATAACACAATCCCGCTGGCCTTTCTCCTCACTCTTGCCCTGCAAGTTTTAATGTTGCATTGGAAGCTGCACATAAAAGCGTTTAATAATAAAGTGCACAAGTAGCTTCTGTTATTTGCTACCTGCCATATCTCACATAAATAACTTTATAACGCTAAATACCATGCTTCTTTAATTGTGCAACATTGTTTAAAGCTAATTTCACCCCCCCCCCCCCCCATCCCACCCCCAAACGCCATTCTACTGCATGGTTACACACTTATAAGGTCCCATCAGCGAGATCCATTGGCTATGCCAATGATTGGTTCAATTTCTATTTCTATTTATGCATTTCCAGAACAAATATGTTTCCCAATAAATTATTGTTTGAAAGAAATACACTAATAAAAGCAGTTGAGAGCTCATTCGTAGAGAGCTCACTTGGCACTGAAAAGGAAAACTGCTGGTAGTTCCGCTTGGTAAAGTGTGAATAACCCCTTGTGGAAGATCCGATTCATTTTTAGCTGCTGCCAATCCCACAGCCTCTTCACACTAGGGACCTCTAAATGATGTAAGAAGGCTTAATAAGCTTGGCAATATTGAGTGGATGGTGCAAAACAAAGCCAGCTTTACTACTACTTGACCCAGTCAGCTGGTTCTGAGTCCTGCATTAACCTACAGGGATGATAGCCTGATGACTATTTAAATGGAAAAATAAAGCTCCAGTATGGACTTGAGAGCTATTTCGACAATAGTGCACCACTTCAACTTAGATGGCTTTACACAAAGTTGCTTACCTATTTATGCTTTCTACCCGTCATTGGGGGTAGGCGGTAAACCAGGAGTCTCTGGACATCTCTATCTTTCAATCTGACTCCTTTATGGAGTCTTTAGCCTTTGAGTTGGTGAATGGCGCAATAGATTTCTCAGAAGCACCATATTTTGAATATTTTTCCAAACTGACATTTTCTACCATTCATTTTCAGGTAATCCCAAGTCTGAACTATGATTTGAGTATATTTACCTTCTAATTACATTTATTATTTTTAGTATCCTCTTTAGTGCAATCATACTGACCAAAGGGAAGGTGTCATGTGTTTCCTGCATGGCCCATTGCAGTTTTCACTATGTTAGCCTAATTGCGCACTTTGCAGGACGCAGTTTAACTTGCTTGCTTTTGTGCCACACTGTACTTTCACACCGAACCTGAATACATTTTCATGTTCTGTTCTTTTCCTGGGATTTAACCTGAACACCTCAGACAAGGTCAAACAACAATACTCCTTGTTATTCTTTCTGGTCAGTCATTAGGTCCTAGACACAACACGAGAAAGCAGCTGCTGTTTGGGAGCATACGTCTTGTCACATAACTGAGTGCAAGAGTTTAAGTAAATACATGGAGCAAAGGTTCTGGGGCAAGACTGCTACATCAGCTCCGCTGTAGAATGCTCATCTATGAATGCTAAGGTACGGGTCTGCCTGTAATACAGAGATCTTTGATATAAAATCATTCAGCTTCAGTAGAAAGAGGGGCGGGGCTAGGATATTCTGTCCTATCACATGACAGGGATTTTTATGGTATATGGTTTATTGACAATGCTAACAGTATTTTTATTATGCTTTTGTTTTCTAATTATGGCACAAATACTGCATTTTAGGACACTTTAGTTTAAATAAATATTCAAAATTTCCTTGTCTCTTGTTTTTTTATTTTGGACGAGTAATAGTGAGAGCGTGTTGTGTTCGGGGGGTCAATTCACTTGCTTCTCTAATAAGATTAGGAGGGCAAGTGAGGCACTATAGGTAGTCAGACTCTGGCTCATAGGTACTAAGGTGGTATGGTGACGTAGTCTCTACATGCCAATGTTCTATGGTCCCAAGCATAGTTCTGTTGCAGAACAGAATCCTTGCAACAACGGCATGCCTTACCGGACAAACAATCAGGGTCGGTTTGCCACGCCCTCTGCCTCTACCCTTCCTAGCAGCTGACTGGGCCATTGTTCCTGGCTGCAGCCCTTTTTGACTCCCATCCGGGGCTGTAATGGTAGCACAGATTCAGTCAGGTAACCCTAACATCTCCACATGAGCCTTGAGTTCCACTTCCTTATAGATAGTGTGCTGAAGGTCATTACCCAGCAAACAGTCCACAGGCATGGCAAGACTCACTTTAACTTTCAGAAGACCTGAACCCCTCCCCCAATCAAATGTGACAATGGCTGTTGACAGCCACCATAACCTGGTGGAATGCATGGGGAATTACCTGCCCTGGGGAAACCATATCATAGTTAGACTACCAACTGTGTCCCTCAGAGCCTGAACCCCTCGCCCATTGATGGGGACCCTTTACCTATACTTTGTCGTATTTGAGGGCACCTGGATCTTTGGAACCATCTAACTGTGACCTAGGGATACTAGGGCAACACCACTAAACTGCCCCCCATTAACTGTGAAAAACTCCTACCCCAGCACTACACTAGACACTTCTGGGACCTTTTCTCCAATGGGAGTTAGTGCTCTTTTTGGACACTTGGGATCCCCCTTGTAGTGTCCATACTCGTAGCACTTAATGAGCATGGGCTGCTGACCTTCGTCAGGGTCGTTTTTCTTCTGGGGGCCAGATTGGGTTTGTGAGCCAGACCCTTTCCCCTGTGATTTGTTTTGGGGGCCTAAAGAGAACTGCTTTTTTATCTCCCCCTTCCTTTCTCTCTTGAAAACCCTGACCACCCTTTCGGGAGTACCCCCAGGTATACCTTTGGACACTCTGGCCCAGAATTCTGCCTCCCCATCCATTTCTCCTTCTAGGTGGGCTGTTGACCATGCTCTTAAGGCTTTCTGAAGCTCTGCCTTCTTGACATTTCCCTTATGGAACACCCTTCTCCTGACAGAACCCCTTGAGCTGAGCCACTGTGTATGCCTCCAGATTAGCCACCTCAAATCCCATATTGCCAGGTAGGACAACATTCATTTGCAGAAAAAATGACTTAGCCAAAAGTCCTTTGGAAAAATCATAAGATGTCAGATCAGAGAGAATTGAAAAAGGCTCAAATTGGTGTAAGTATAAAGTTCTAATGAACAAGGAGTTACTATACGGTATTGCACACACACAAGTTCTATCCCACCACTGCCACTAATGCTAGAAGTGGGATTCCTGGTTGGCTTAAGTATGCACCCAGGCCAGGCAGGAACCAGCACTTTAGTCAGGGTTAGCTAGATATGCAATAAAAGAAAACCTGTGCTCACCCTCTGGTAGCTTGGCACAGAACAGTCATGCTTATCCAAAGAGGCAATATGTAAAGTATTTCTGCAACATACACACACAATAACACAATGAATACACCACAAAAATACTTCATTCACTTTTAGAAACATAAATTATTATATTCTGAACAACACAAGACCAGAGCCACAAAACTTCAATGTATTAAAATTGAAATATTGAATTTTGAAAGAATAAATCCAGTTTAGTGCTTAGAGGCAAGTAGCGCTAAAAAGGTTACTTTAGGTCACGGTGGACCAGGGCAAAGTCAAAGTTCAGACCAACCGTGATGGAGCGCCGGATGGCTCCAGGACACACACAAACCCCGATGAATGATGGACCATTCCTTGTTGCAAACAGTGAGATGCGTCATTGTTGAGGCCCGCAAGTGCAAAATGTGTCGCTTTTCTCCATGCAACAAATGCGATGAGTCAGTACCAAGATGGGTGTTGGGGTTGAGAGGGGTTGAATGATGCGCCAGATTCTGCCATGCAGTTGAGGGGATGCATCGATCTTAGCAAGCTGCAGCAGTGGTGATATACTGTCCGATGTGTCTGGAGGCAAAGCATTGGTTTTTAGGCGATGCAACAATTTTACTCCTCCAATCAATCAATCAATCAAAGCATTTGTATAGTGCGCTACTCACCTGGAGGGTGTCAAGGTGCTTGGGGTAGGGGGGTCCGCTACTGCTCAAACAGCCAAGTCTTGAGTTGCTTCCTGAAGGCGAGGTGGTCTTGGGTCAGGCGGAGGTGGATGGGGATGGAGTTCCACGTCTTGGCGGCCAGGTAGGAGAAGGATCTTCCTCCCGTTGTTGCTCTTCGGATGCGGGCGTGGCTGGTCGATTGAATCTGGCGGGTGGGAGTGTAGAAGGTCAGGCGGTCGTTGAGGTATTTTGGGCCTTGGTTGTGGAGAGCTTTGTGTGCGTGGGTGAGGAGTCGGAACGTGATTCTCTTGCTTATGGGGAGCCAGTGCAGGTTTCTCAGGTGTACGGAGATGTGGCTGTGTCGGGGGATGTCCAGGATGAGGCGTGCTGAGGCGTTCTGAATGCGCTGGAGTCTTTTCTGGAGTTCTGCAGTGGTTCCGGCGTAGAGGGAGTTGCTGTAGTCCAGTCCAACTGAGCCAATGCGCCGGTTCTGCTATAAGCAGACAGGCGATGCATCAAAATCTGTGTTACTAGTATCTGGGCCACTTCCACTGAACCAGGCACAGGATCTGGGGTAGATACTCTGATATCTCTGAGTCTCAAGCAACAGGAGGCAAGCCAACAAGTCCATGGAAATCACTTGGAGTGAAGGTAGAGTTCAGCTCTCCTTCAGCAGAGTCAGAGAGCAGCAGGCAGCAGAGCACAAACAAGAAAGCAGGCCTTCCAGATCAGCAATCCAGTTAAGTCCTTTACGGAGCACAGCAGTTCTTCTGGCAGAGCTTAAGTTACAAGTCCAGTAATGTCTGATTTCAGGGGGTCAGAGACCCAGTACTTATACCCAAAAGTGCCTTTGATGTGGGGAAGACTTCAATGCATCTCTCTGAAATGCACAAATATCTCTTTCAACCTATTCTGGTCTGCCAGGCTACCTGTGGGGGATAATCAGTCCATTGTGTAGGGACAGGACACTGCCTATTCAGGTGAAGTGCAAGCCCCTCCCTTCCATCCTACCCAGGCAAGTCCATTAGAATGCAGATGTATGTAGATGGGTACTCAGACATACCAATCCTTCCTATGTTGTGGCTGTCTAGAGGGAATGCACAAAGTGTAGGTGTCACCCATGCCAGACATTTATTGGAGATAGGCTGTCAAGCACACAGAGCAATAAATGCAGAGAAATTTCCACTTTCTAAAAGTAAGTTACTTTCGCAAAGAGAATCACACTGGATATGGTACATGCAGACATTGTCCCCCATGGGGCTTAATGACAAATTCGGACTGTCCTGTTTTTTATAAACCATAGTTTTTCAAGATCTACTCAATATGTATTTGCTTCTCTTGATTGGAGAATCATTATTACCTCACTGATTTTCAGTCATGTTTACATCTCTCTCCACTTTAAGACAGTTGCATTCTGTATTAGAACAGGTTAACCGCCTTTCATATTTTGCCTTTTTTTTATTTGGGTGCCAGAGCATCTTTAATTCATGTCAACATCTCTTTTTGTTCATACTTTTCCACCTTTTTTTGGTCAGTCATTGCATGCAGTCATTTATTAATTATTTTCATTTTATTTCCTCACCTTGCTCTGTGCTTGCAGCAAGGTATTGTACTGTGTATTCAGTAAGATATTGTACTGGTTTTCAGCAGTACATTGATATGTCGCCATATCGTGGAGTTCATTTAGTGTTACTTTAACATTATTTCAATATGGTGGACGATTCGGCATGAGTTTTCAGTCCTCTTTCTATGCACACTACCCTTGAGGGTTAATACGTTGGACACGAACGTGGCGCGTTTATCATAGCCGGCACTCTTTTGGAGAAAACACAATTTAGGAACCATTATTGCTATTAGCAGTAAGCGTGGACCCCCTATCTTTCATTACTACATGTTCCTTTCGTATTATTAGCAGTATCTGATAGAGTGTCTAATGCGAGTGCTCTGGTTTCCAGGTGCTCGCGTGTACAAATGGTGGCGTGCTCGACTTTGGAGGCATTCTCATTACCACAGTGTCAGCATGAACAAAAGGTACAGGGAGGTTCCTTTTAGTTTCTTGCTCCATCAGGGAATACCCGTATCTTGGTAACTATACACTAACTATTGATGATTGCTTCAACAGTTGAAGGCTGGCTTTGGATTATGGTAGTCTTTTGAGACTGGTTTTGGATTACAGCAGTCTGTGCATACAGTTGTGCTGTCAGGTATCTTAAAAACATTGGCTTTTAGATGTGGTCTCATTTCACCTTTTAAGTTCCTTACTCTGCACTTGTGGAGCTTATCAGTTGGGGAGTGGTTTCTATTCTTCTAGCTTCCTCACACACAGCACCCGCAGAGCTTGCATCTCGGCTATAGTGTTCTTGTTTGTTTTCTTCAATTTTTCTTAATCTTTTGTTGACATGCAGTTAGAGAACTGGTGCTCTTTTAGTCATTTGCTGTGTTTCGTGCCTATGTCAGCTAAAATTCATGTATGAAATTATTGTTTAGTATTTATGTACTTGTTACAGATTACCCTGATGAAGGGCTATTGTTTACAGACCGAAATGCATTGAGAACTTTGAAGTTTGTATCTGCATGCTGAAACTCAAGCTGCAACGTTTCTTTTACTTTGGATTTGATCTGCCAGAAAATTGGAATAAACTACGCAGATTTTGAATTATTGAAGCTTATGATGATCTTTTTGAATTTCTTGATGCTATTGAAGCAGTTTTGTTGATTACTGTTGGTTGATTGTATTATAACACATGTTTATTTTTGATACTTGTGAAAATGATAACTGTACACTGATATGTGACACACTTCGTAGTGCACTGGGTTAACCTAGACATCCATCTAGGTATTTCGTTTTCACTTTCTAAAAGTGTCATTTCTAATACAATGATATTAAATCCAACTTTACCAGAGAGGAGGATTTCTCATTATCATTCCAAAGATATAAAACATGAAAAAGCTACTCCTCACTGATGAGGAATTATAGTTAAACAGTGTATTAAGGAATTACCAATGTTAGCCCATGAGAGGGGTAGGCTTCACAGTAGTAAAAAATTCATTTGGGTGTCTGTCACTTCCAGGACATGTAAAGATTAAACACACATGTTCTATACTTTACTTACATTGTGTTCTGCTCTTAGGATTACTTAGGGCCTACCTGAGGGGTGACTTACATGTCATAAAAGGGGGAGGGGGAGGGGGGTTGGGGGTTAAGGCTTGTAATTTATTTGACAAGTCGAGGTGGCAGTAAACTGCACACACAGGCCCTGCAATGGCAGGCCTAAAACAGGTTTGAAAGGCTACTTATGTGGGTGGCACAATCAGTGCTAAAGTCCCACTAGTAGCATTTGACCTACAGGTGCTGTGTATATGTCATACCACTTCACAAGGGAGTTACTAGTAGATCAAATATGCCAATCAGGTATACATCAATGTCACCATGTTTAGGGGAGAAGCACATGCACTTTAGCACTGGTTAACAGTGGTAAAGTGCTCAGAGCCCTACGACCAGAAAGAAGAACCAGCAAAAACAGGAGGTAAATGGTAAAATGTCTGGAGAAAGATCCCCCTAAGATTGACAGGTCTGCCACCATCCATCCCTGAAACTGCACAGTCCCTAAACATCACAAATAAATGCTCACTACACCTAAACTATACTCAACCCTGAAACCTAAAATCCCTTTCTATTACTAAACTCCACCTATCCTAGAAACCTAAAACTCCCTCACTACACATAAACTACACCCAGCCCTGACACCTAAATTACACCCACCCCTGACCCTAAAAACCCATTCCTATCCCTACACTACATTAATCCCTGAACTGTAAAGCCCCTCACTACTCTTATACTCTACCCATTCCTGAACCATAAAACCATTCACTACCCCTAAACTCCACCCATTCCTGAACCCTAAAAACTCCTTTCTATGTGTAAACCGTACCAAAATCTGATCCCTTAAAACTGCTCACCACACCAAAACTCCACCCTTCTTTTAACCCTAAAAAACCTGCACCCATCCATCCATCCAAGACCCTAAAAAGCCTCACCACCCTTAAGCTTTACCCATCCATGAACCCTAAAACTCCTCAACACCCCTACACGTCACCATCCCTGAACCTTAAAATACCTCACACTCCTAAACCCCACTCATCTGTGAACCTTAAAAAGCCCTCACCACACCTACACCCTACCCATTCCTTATACCTAAAGCCAATAACCACCCCTAAATTCACCCATTTCTGAACCATAAAAAGCCCTTATAACTACGAAACATTTCCTATTCCTAAACTCAAAACCCCCTCACTAGTCTTAAACTCCACCCAAGTTTAATGTAATTTTTGATTTTTCTTTAACATTACCTTTCCTTTAAATGTTTCTTTAATTTTTAATTTATTTGCATTTTCAATTAAACTGGTTTTTAATGATTTGGTTTACTCCATTGTGGTTTCTCAGTTTTCATTTTTCCATTAATTCACATATATCAGAAAATCCTTGGAGGACCATCTACTATGGCCATTAAAAACGCTTAATCCATTAAGCAAATTTGCGTTGTGTGAAACAGGCTCATTTTGGTGCAAATTCCCATTCATTTGTAGTAGGTTATGAGTTGAACGAATATCTTGTCCAGTCTTCTGGTGGTTATACTGAACCTGAGGACCGACCAACTCTCCAGGCAGGGCATGTTCTGACAAACAGCAAATGAGAAATACATATGGGAAGCATTTCACATATGTAATTAAATATTTGTCCATTCACAAATTTAAATACTTTGTAACACCAAACACCAGTAACTGCAATCTAAAACGGTAAGGGTCTGGGAGATGTAAGGCAAAGTATAAGGAAGTGTCAAGAGGCCTGAGGCGTCAATCACACAGCATTTGTTCAACACAACATAGCATTTTAACACCCTAAATCATTGCACATTGTTAGACCGATTGGAGTATAGGATGGGTTTCTTGGGGACAGTTCTAAAATGGTTTTATTCCTTCTTAGAGAACAGACCGGGAAGATTCTTAGTGAACCATAATCTATCCCCTCCATCACCAGTCATACTGGAGTTCCTTCAGGTTTAACTCTATCCCCGTCCCTATTCAGTCTGTACATTGAGCACTCACTGATGTACTACAGCAGGCTAACATCTCCTTCCACATGTATGCAGACGACACCCAGCTGTATATGAAGATTACAGAGCTTGAAGAGATCAACATAGTGAACCAAACATTAGAAAAGACCGTTCACTGGCTTTCCAGCAATCATCCTAAACTCAACTCACAGTAAACTGAATTCCTTCTGATCGCCCCCCTAAATTCTCCACGTTGATTAAGAAATGGACCAAATTGATCACAGCGCTAAATGGTACTCCCATACTAGACAATGGAGACACAGTTGCCCTCATCCTCCTCGACCTCTCCGCTGCCTTCGACACAGTCTGCCATAGCACCCTTCTACAGCGCCTCAAAAACTTAGGAATCCAAGGAAAAGCACTGGAATGGATCACCTCGTTCCTCACCGGAAGAACACAGAGAGTCCGCCTCCCACCATTCAAGTCAGAAGCCTCTGAAGTCATCTGCGGCGTACCACAAGGATCTTCACTCAGCCCCACCCTCTTCAATGTATACATGAGCCCCCTTGCGGCCATCGCTCGCCAACACAATCTCAACATCATCTCCTATGCTGATGACACTCAACTGATCCTATTACTCACCAAAGACCCTAACACCGCCAAAACCAACTTACACGAAGGAATGAAAGAAGTAGCCGAGTGGATGAAGCACAGCCGTCTGAAACTGAACTCAGATAAAACAGAAGTCCTCATCCTAGGCACCTCCCCCTCTGCCTGGGATGACTCTTGGTGGCCAGAAGCCCTTGGAAAAGCACCCATCCCGACGGACCACGCACGGAACCTGGGCGTCATCTTGGACTCCTCACTCTCGATGACCAGACAAGTCAACGCCGTTTCATCATCTTGCTTCAACATTCTTCGCATGCTCAAAAAAACATTTCGCTGGATCCCCACCGAAACCAGAAAAACGGTCACCCACGCACTGGTTACGAGCCGACTGGACTACGGAAACACACTATACGCCGGTACCACCGCAAAACTCCAGAAAAAACTCCAACGCATCCAGAACGCTTCAGCCAGGCTCATACTAGACATTCCGCGTAAAGAACACATCTCTGGTCACCTGAAAAACCTCCACTGGCTCCCCGTAAATAAGAGAATCACCTTCCGCCTCCTTACCCACGCACACAAAGCACTTGGACCCGAATGCCTCAACACACGACTGTCCTTCTACACCCCCTCCCGTCAGCTACGATCCTCCAACCAAGCTCTTGCCACTGTTCCTCGCATCAACAAAACCACCATGGGAGGTAGATCCTTCTCCTACCTGGCAGCTAAAACCTGGAACTCTCTTCCCACTCACCTTCGCCTCACTCAGAACCACCTAGCATTCAGAAAACAACTTAAAACTTGGATATTCGACAAGTAATTCCCCACCCTTCCTCTAGCGCCTTGAGACCCGATGGGTATGTAGCGCGCTATATAAATCTCTTGACTTGACTTGACTTGACTAGTGGATTCTAGCAAGTCACTTGGAATCACGCTGGATAAGGATTTAAACATGTAAGCGCACATCAACACTATGGCAAAAAATGCCTTATTCCATGTGAGCTACCCCAGAAAATGTAAACCATTCATCCACACTGCTGACCTGATAACGGCTGTCCAAGCTTGGGTTATCTCAAGGTTTGAGTATGGATGCATAACTCTAGCAGGGCTTCCTAAGATTTCAACAGCTTCACTAAAAGCATGCCTCAATGCTACAGCTAGACTCATAAAGGGTACTAGAAAATTTGACCACATCACATCTGATAGCGCTCCAATGGCTACCGTACGAGGCAAGAATTCAGCTACAGATGGCATGTATTAAACACAAAGCTCTACACGACAAAACACCTCTTTACCTTGCCCAGAAAATTACGATTTCCGAAGGCCTTTTATCTTCAAGGGGGTGCACATCTCCTACTGAAACCAGCAATCTTCCGTAAGAAGAGAACTTAGGATAGAGCAATCTCGGGAACAGCACCAAGAATTTGGAATGCGCTTCCACTGAATATTAGCGGAATCACCTCTGTCTCACGATTCAAAAAAGAGGCAAAATCCTTTCTCTTGAGTACATTTCTACCTTAACTAACTACGGTCCTCTCTCAACTTCATTGAGACATTTAGACATTCCAAAATATACTACTTTCAGATATGCCAATAGGTGAAGATAAACAGGATGATTGTACTGCTATTATCAGAGCAATGACTCTGGGATAGCTCAAGCGTGTGGGCTTTCATCGAGTCTCACCTTTGGACCACAATCAGCCTTGTTGGGATAAACAAGTGCATTCACAAGATTCCAGGACGATGGCTATTGAAGGCTAGTGAAGTAGTGTGGCTCACTGGTTAGAGGCGGCAGACCCGAGAGCAGAGGACGGCCCGGGACCAGGGTTCGATTCCCGGCGCGGCAGGTTTCTGGACCAGGGTCAGCAGACTCGATAATTCTCTCGCCTCGGTGCCCACTCTGATCAGCGATCACACTCGGCAACTCTGGGCATTAGCTTGCCTCATCTTCACTAACGGCCCCACCAGACCGCCGGGGATGCCTGGTCTCACCCTGGAGATACCCATTAAGGGACCATCTCTCAGGGAAGCCAGGAAGGGTTTCGCAGCGGTCGAAGCGCCTTGGGACCCTACGGGTAAGTAGTGCGCTATATAAATGCCAATACATTTACATTACCTCTATCAAGCCACATGGTTATTGGTCTGGTCCTGTAACTGTTTATCCAGTTCTGACTAAACGTTTTTATTAAGGAATGATGTTACATTTTAAATACAATTATGTCATGTCATGTACTACTATAACCCGAGTGGTCGCCTAGTAAGACTTAAGAAGCTTTTTTTGTAAAGTAGTAAATTGTGAACAAAACTGATTTCTGTTGAATTGTAAAGCGCTCTGACGCCCAGGATTGGGTCATGTTGGCGCTATAGAAAACACTAAATAAATAAATAAATAACACTTGCTGAAGCTTCTTCTCTTCAGGAGTCAGAAATCTGTTAGCTTCAGGGAATCACCAGGCACAGGTCACCTTCCAGGAAGTCATCACCAAGTGTGCTACTGGTTGCAAAGTAATTAATCCTTGAGTGGTTCTAATCATATAGGGAAAAAAGTGTAGTCACTTTCCTTTGGGTGGATGAGTCACTAGGGATCCTGCAGTGAGTAGTCTATTATAAGATCTAGAGCTGGGGCTTCCAGAGCAGTCAAATATAGGATCTACAAATAGGTTGCAATGTCCACCAATTACATAAGAGTGTCCAAGTTCCAGGAGTAACCTATATAAATGGGTGAGTCACATTTAGAGCTGGTTGGGACATATTTAGAGCTTAATATGGGTGTTGTTTCTTTAATTTGTATCTTTGTAAAGACATAGCTCCCTAATGTACCATTCCAGATCTTTAAGATAAAGTAAGCCAGTGATTTGACGAGTGGGATAGCTACTCCTCCTTTGCTGAATCCATTCAATGACTGATCTTGAAAACATTGGCTTTGCATACAAGACAAGGACACCACCTCCCCTGCTCACCCAATCCCTCTTCAAATATACTGACTGTCATGGAAAGGTGTGTGTCTGTGTCTCTTATAGCAGAGCAATGCTCTTTATTGCAAGAAAAGTTTTCTTCTTTGAATTTGACACAATAAGATACACCATCCACATTGTTATGTGTATTTGCAAAGTGCACTATCAACTGCAGGGGTATCCTGGCGCTGAACCGGTGTGTGCCTAGCTCTGCCTATATTTGGGGACAATATGAAGAAGTCAGTGAAGAATATCCAGTGGGCTATCATCCACAATGGCCAGACGGGTTGAGGAAGAAAGTAATATTAAAAGGCAGTTGATGGTGGCTAGTCATGTTCAGTGCTCATGCACCTATGCACTTCTTTGGTGAAATTCTTGTTTTGAACTTGGCAATACTCAATGTCAGAGAATGTGAGGGAAGGCTCAAGACCTGATGACTGGGAAGATATGAATCCAAGGAGCATGAGCATCTCATGTTTACACAACTTTAAATGGGCCAGCGGGGCACCAATGGCCACCCTACAGCTCCATATTGCAACATATATGCTATGACACTTGTTTGGAGCCCACAATAAAGGTGTAATTTCATTCTACTGAGCATAATAAACAAAAGCGTTAGCTAGAGTAGTCTTACTGTTGTGGTTCACTTTGCACTAGAAAGGGTGATCTAGATTTCGCCCTCTCTCAAAAAGCATTGTTTTCATTTTCCTTGTTTCAAAGTGTTCCCTTTTTGTCCAAATACTTGTGGGAATGGGTTTGGAATGTCCAGAGTGACTGTCTGAATCAGTAGGATTAGATGAAGATGCTTTTTCTTTAGGGTGTGCAGTAGGTGAGACCTCCATCTCTGAGCTGTTAAGAGATTCCAGGAATTGTTTTAGTTCCCTGGGTTCATAGGATTTTTTGGATTTTCCATCAATAGTGATGAGCATTGCTGTAGTTTCCAAAAGGACAACTCTAATGCCCTAATTATTTATGAATAATCTTAAAGTCAGGGCATTTTCCATTTTCACATTAGCTTAATTAGATAAATCAGTGATTGGTCATCATTTGTAATGGTAGGGGCCATGTTAGTTTTTGATTGAGAGAATGACATGTTTCAAATGCAATATTAGCAGAAGGCATGCTACTATGAGTCTAGGCCTTTCGGTTTTATTTTTAGGCACAAGCAAGCCTTATGGGCTCTTGGGAGTTTCTTTAATTGTTTCTTTAATTGTTGTTTGTTTTTTATTGTTTGTTAAATTGTTTTGACAAAGTGGCACACCAAAGATGGAGTTGAAGCACAGGCTAGCTCCTCCAAAATAGAGGCACACAGTATCAAGTATTCAGAGGGCACGCAGGAGAAGTCCATAGGACAGACTATCATAGACATATGTTGTAAAAGAATACCAAATGAAGGACAAATACATAATAAATCATTATTTCATATAGTATGAAGTAGGTATTCCATTATGAATTGACAGGTGTAGTGAGAGGTATTAAGTGGCTATGAGGGACGGGCTAAGGAGATTTAAAAACAATCACAGTTACAGCACCATAGACCATGAAGCATAAGAGACTATGATTTTCGTCTCTTACAATGTTCCTATGATGAAGTGAAATGAAAGATAGTTATGGGATGTGTTGGAAATGGCCCTTTTTGCAGGGTTATCCCCAAACTTTTTGCTTCTTCCTCCCTTGTTTTTCCTGACCTTTGGTTGTTGGCAATAGAACTCTGGGCACTTTACCACTGCGGATCAATGCTAAATTGCATATGCTCTCAGTATAAATTGTTATTGGAATTGGTTATCCATGATTGGCATATTTGTATTACCAAGAATTCTCTAGTAAAGTGCACCACTGAGTGTGCCAGGGCTGGTGATAACAAATGCTACTAGTGGGCCTGCAGCACTGATTGTGCCACCCACATGAGTAGCCCTAAAATGGTGTCTCAGGCCTTCCACCACAGTGCCTGTGTGCAGTCTGTGAACTGCCATGTCCTCCTGGTCAGCGTCCACACTGGCCAGGCCTAACCCTTCCCTTTCGGTGCACATTGGCCACCCCTATGGAAGGCCCAAGGTGCCCCCTTGGGCAGGGTGCAGTGTATGTGAAAGGTAGAGCATGTACTTGTGCAGGTGACATGCTCTGGTAGTGAATTACAGCCATTTTTGTTTTTCACTATTGTAAAGTTATCTTGCCCCATAGTCTATCATGGGGAATGCTGGCTACAGTGGCTACCAGCATATCTCCCATAGGAGCAAGATAGGACATAAAAAAAGTCTCGTATCCCTGAACTCAGAATTTAATAATACATCATTTAGGAAAGGTTGTTTTTAAATCCTGTGTTTGAGAACAGCACTTTTAGAAAGTTGCTGTTCTCTTGTCTGACCTTTCTGTGTGCCTTGGCCTGTTTGTGAATTGACTGTCTGGTTTGTGAGTGACAGGGGCTGGGTGGCTCCTAGAGTCTGAGTGGGCCATCCCTGGGCTGAATAGTTCCATCTGCATCTAGAGTGGTGGGAGGGGGTAGCACCTGGGCCTGAATAGGCCTGTGCCTGCCTTCCACAATGCTGGCTCCAGGTCCTGCTGGGCGGCTGACGACCCTGCCCCTCTCTCTGAAAGGAAAGGAGAGGCCAGGAAAACAAAGTGCTCAAGAAACACCCAGAACTGGTTCAGACCGGGCTCAGAGCCCTCCTGCACAAAGGGATCAAAGACTTTTAGGGGTATAAGTACGGGACCCCCGACTACAGAAAATTAGATCATCCTGGAATCAAGAAGGAACCTCTGCCAAGGAGAAAGCTGGAAGACTGAAGAAGAAGGACTGCCCTGCTGTGTGATGCTGGACTGACCTGCAGTTGCTTTGCTGCCTAGGAGAGGGGAAGGACTTTGTTGTTGGTTTGTCCCCTGACTTGAAGGAATCTCCAAGGGCCTGTTGTGACCTGGCTCCCTGTTTTGAAGTCCCAGGAACAAAAGTACTTCACCCCCAGCTTCCCTGAGCTCTGCTGAGAGAGCTCTGTCCTTCCTAGAGTGCTTGGGCCAGTTGTGGGGCCTCTGGAAGTGGTACCTGTGTTGGGAAGCTGGAAACCAAGATTTGAGAGACTTTGCTACAGAAAATTTATAGCATCGCTCGATTGCAGAGTTCACCACCGTCAGTGCGAGGAAATTCCCGCCGCCGCGAAGGTCGAGATCGTCGCAGCGCCTGTTGCGGCTGCCAGAGACGTTGCACCTTCGCTAGCGGGAAAAATATCATTGCTGCGAGTATCGTCGCAAAGCCTGTCATCACTGGGTGAGATTGTCGCACCGCCGCTTTGCAAGCTGCTTCACGTCATTGCAAACATCATCGCAGAGCCATCGCTTTGAGGGGCCGCGAGAGGAGAAGATCGTCGCTAAGCCCCGGAGATCGTCGCATCGTGCCTTTGCGAGAGAAAACTTCCTATGGAACCTACACACCGGAATCCATACAAGTCATCGCCTTCCTCCCCATACAGACCGGATTCATCGCAACACGTCCGCTGCTGCAGCGGGGCTGTCGCTAACGCCTTCCCAGGGTCTCAGGAGTAACGCATTGTTGTTTTCTACTGCTACAGCTTCTGTGCTTGGAACATTTTATCGCAAACAAAGGTACTGTGGTTAAAGTGTGACGCAACTGTGGATCATTTTATCGCTAACCTTAAGAACACTTTGCAACCATATTGTGGAACTGTGTATGTTGGATTTTTGTCGTTTTGGTCTTGTGTAGTTTAGATTAAAAACCTTTATTTTTCTAAACTGTTGTGGAGTCAGTTTGTGATGTTTTCACTGTGTTACTGTGAGTGTTGGTACAAATACTTTACACATTGCCTTTGATTAGCCTGACTGCTTGTGCCAAGCTACCAAGGGGGTGAGCAGAGGTTATCTAAAGAGTGTTTCCTCCTTACCCACCCACAATTGAATTTCGGGAATAAGGTTGCACGATTGGTGACCTGTTGATATAACATATTTTAAGTTCGCTTCGTTCTCTCCATCTTTTTAGATGATTCTATACTTGCTTTTTAACTCTGGAACTCATATACACACCGGATGTTACTTGGTGTTGGCTTTCACTATCTAATGTATGCTTAGCTCTAGCTATGTTGAAACTTAACGATGTGGTAGTCTCACATACAATAGCATTTTGTATATTTATGTTGAGCCTTGAGGAAGTCGCGGGATCACGCCCCGACTGCGATAAAACACCTGTTGGCTGTGGCTGGTATCAAGAGAATAAAAGCACGAAAATAAGAGAATCAAAAGAAATTGTGTATAATTTGTATTGTGATTACTATATTTGCTCTCTCAGAAAATTGGAAACCTTGTTGAAACTCTAACGTGTGATTGGGAGTCTATTGTATGTTTTGAGAGCTTGGCTCTCACTTTGTGGAGGTTAGTGGTTCCCCACACCTTTGAGCACCGTTAACTTAATTCTTGAAGAAATATAAACTTGTGCAAATCACCCGTGAGGCGCCAAATTCCTATACTAATTACAACGTTCTTTGGGTATCAGTGTTTCCTCCTTACCCTGACTAGAAGCAAGGGTCCCTATTTGGACAGTGGTACCTACCTCTGCCAACTAGAGACCCCAGTTCTAACAGGATGTGCTAAGGTCACCAGCAATATGGTGCTTGGTGTTTGGGTGGCACAGATGTATTATTTTTTGATGAGTTGTTTGAAGGATAATGACAATGAAGGTAATATGCACAACACCATTATGGCCACCCTTGTTATATCCATTCCCAAGGCAGTGATTTATGGCCATGGCCAGGCCACTGGTGAGATTCAATTTAGGAATCATTTTGTTGCTTATATGTGAATGAACATACACATTTTGAAATACCAGTGAACCTTTGAGGGACAAACAATTTAGACATTTAGGACTTACTATTAATTGGACAACATTAAGCAGTAAGGCAATTTGAGCATTAGCCAGGGACATCGGAACGCTGACAAGAGCATAACCAGGTCTTCTCTACTGTGACCATTAGCTGATGCGTTTATTTTGCCAGTTGATGGTTTAAATTACAAATTCATGGTCTTAGGATCGTCTGCATTTCCTAGTAATGGTTTGACATTCAAATGAGTCTAAAGTTACCTTTTGGTGACATGAGGGAATGAAACATTGCCGTTCCTCTTAGTAGTGTGGTTCACATATTGTAGACAAGGAATCTTTGCCTGTGAGTGGTAATTACTAATAAAGGATAGAGCTATGATGGATACACAGATGGCTGGTATTAGAAACATATTGATGGCTTTTCTGGAACTGGTAAATAACTTCATAAGATTTAATTTGGGCTCTGTAAACAATGTTGTGTGCATGAATAGTTCAAAGAAGAAGGGAACAAAGTTGGCAGACAACTAGAAATGCCAAATTATGTCTGACAGCATAAAGTTCAGTTTAGCGTGAACATCCTTAAGAGCCAGTATAGCATGTGCACCTCTTTTGAGTAGGTTTTGCAAAGGTGCACAAATATTTTTAACTACAGGGGTGTTTGCCTGGCAATTGTACTAAAGAAATTAATGAATGGTGATTAGGCAGTCACTGACTTTGCCAGTAGTCTGTTAAAAGTGGCTGAATTAAGATACTTTGTCATGTGGAAATAGATGTTAGTTCTTACGAGCTGTAAGTTCATTTTGGGCCTTTTTTTTGGACAATGAGATTTTATTATAATTGGAAGAGAAACTCACAAGACACAGTGGTATGGTTGCTTGAATTTGCATCAATGAATGACGAGGAAACCCATGTTTGGTCCTCATACTCACTGCAGTAAGGACAAAGTTGTTGCTCTGCCCTTTCAGCTCCCCTGCCTGACCGGGGAAATTCTTCAAAGGTGGCAGTCTTGAAGGGTGGTGCAAGGTTACAATCAAGAGAGAGTCAATCTGGGTTATCTAGGGTGGGCTCACTTGATATAGAGGAAATACCTTTTTATTAAATGAACTCTTACTCATTGAATGTTATCCAGTGACGTGCTTCATCATCGAGTTCTTCCAGACCCTCTGATAGTCGGGAAAGCTACGACTTCTTTACTTACAAAGGAGCACTTTTTGAAGGAAATGGGTATGGGATCTATATGAGGTAATCTTTAAAAATGCCTAGGTGGTGCCCAATTTAGAATGTATTTATGGGCTCCTCTGAACAGGTTAATAACTGGGGAAGATGGGTGAGCTGGAGTTACTAATACTCTTTGGACCTAAGTATGACCAGCCAGTTTCGGCCATGTACCCCAATCCAGTGGCTTTCATCAGGGTCAGTACTTCCCTATTGTAGGAAGCTGGCTCTTTATATGGTATACCAAAAAGAGGTATGTTGTTCAAAGAGTCCAGGCATTCCCTTATGAGTGGACAGGGGCTTGCTCTAGCTTTCCCATGGTGCTCTTCTATGGGGTAGTGTTGTTAGATATGTGCAGATACACACACAATCAATAAATGGTACACATGACTCAATAAGGAGATCCATACAAATTTCTGACAATAACTCATATGTTTTTATATATTTAGGCACCAGAATCAATATGATCACGTAAGTAGGTTTTTAATGGAAATACTTTCAGGTTTTAAAAGTGTACAGTGCAATTTACAGAGGCAGCAATGTTATCCCGTTGAGGAAAAAAAAATATTGCATACTGGTATAGTACAGTGACTTATGGGAGCAATCTCCTGGCCTTAAGGTGAGTATAGGACAAGGTCCAAGGCATAACAAACTGGTCACACTGGGCGGCACTGTGACAGCCGAGTGCAGAGGTGCAATAAAGCATAGGTTGCCCAATGTTAGTCAATGGACATTGGTCCGGTTGAAAAGAGGCTATAGGTCTGGATTAGGAGGCCATTCAGGTTGAACCAATGGAGAGCTTAGGTCTTTCGATGTTCGGGGACATTGGGACACCTGTGGTCCTCTTCTCAGAGAGCCAGGGGCAACAGGTGCAAAGGTGTCTTGAGACATCGGGTTTTATTCACGAGGAGCACTAATGGTCCAGGGGGATGCAAATAGAGGCTATAGGTTGTGTCAGTGAGTCCACAGTGAACAAGTGTAACATGGGCTTTTTCTGTGGCGGGCTGGAGGACCACGCTAGTACCACTGGCCCACTTCTGCTGGGATAGGCGGAATAGGTGCAGTGGTGCTTTCGGGTGCCGAATTTTGGTGGTCCAAAGACCTCTCAGGTCTCTGGGAGTGCCTGCAGGATGCAGGGAAGCAGCTCCGCTACTTCACAGAAGTTCCTGGATTGTGGGTGCAGTGCTGGTAGTTCCTTCAGGTTTAAGGAGAAACAGACGCTGCAGGACAAGTCTTATTTTGTGCAATTGTTGAGTACAGCACACAGGCCGGCAGGGTTGGCGTGAATCCAGTTCTTCTGTTCTTGCTTTCTTGTGACTCTTCACATCCATCTTCTTCTTTCAGGTCGGCGTAATCTGATTCCCTAGTGCCAAGGGCTCCCCTAAAAACAAGTTTTAGGAGTATTAGGGGAGTGTAGGGTAGTATCCAATGGACTACTTACTCCTGGGGCAGCTACACCCCCTATATGACCACTTCCTGTGGGAAGTGTGCATTACCCTGTCCTAGAGTTCCCAATCCTGCCATCACAAAGATGGCAGACTCTGAAATGTTGCATTCATTTCCGGTAGCCCACCTTAGGGGTGGAACTAGCCTAAAGGTTAACACGCTTTTCTGACTACTAATTTTACCACCTTTCCAAGCGTCAAATGGGACCTGGGCAGGGGAGGTCGGCATCCTCTCCTGTGAGAGAAGCCAGATTCGCATACCAAAGGCGGTGGTCACTCTGAAGCCCTTGTAATGCTAATTAATAGGTCACCCTGTGGGAGAGGGTGTAAACACCCTCTGCCTAAACAGGATTTGTTTCTGACCTCCTGAGAGCAAAGGCCCTCACCCTAGGGGTTTCAGAAATGTGTCTGTGGTGGTAGACTAGCTAGGATCAGTCAGTTGGCACACTAGTAGTTGGTAGATTTTTAGGGGGCACCACTAAGGTGCCCTCTGGATGCATGCATTGATATGTCCAGCATTGGAATCAGTGTGGGCTTGTAAATGTGAGGCACTTGATACCAAACACCTTTGATTTCAATGAAGCCATCATGTAGCTTTGGAACTCGTTTTTGACAAGTGCCCAGCACATTTATTTAAAATGGCTTTCCTGATTACTTGCACTGGCACTAAGTGAATTGACGAGCACTGCCCATTCAGATATGTCCACACATGTGGTGTAGTGCACTTTGTCTTAGGGTTGTAAGGGCCTGCTGCAGGGGTGACTTACCTATACTGCCTGCATTGTCTGCTGGCATGGAACACAGGCTGTGTAATATGCCATGTTTTCATTTTTTTGTCTGCACCAAGACACACAGCCTGCAATGGCAGTTTGCATGAGCATGGTGAGGGGTCACTTAGGATGGCACAATTTGTGCTGCAGTCCTCCTTAGGGACCCTACTTAGCCTCCTTGCCCTCGGTATCGGGGGTACCATTTATTTAGGGCTTACAGGGAGTGCTAAAGGTATTGCCAATTGGAGGAACAATTGTACATTCTTGGGAAAGAGATCTGGCACTGGGGACCAGGTTAGCAGGAACTAGTGCACTTTTAGTCAAGGTTGCATCGATCACCAGGCAAAAAGTGGGGGTGACCATGTAAAAAAGGGGCACTTTCCTACACCTATTAATTCCCTTTTGGGAAAGGGTGGCTGGTTATTTATTTAATCATTCAGACCATGCCACAACCATACATTGTACACCACACTTTAACACCTTTCTTACTCCAGAGGAGCTGAACAGGTCTTGGGTCTAGTGGGGTCCCATGATGACTTAGTGAGAATACTGTGTACACTACCCTCCGGAGATCCTTATGCGGCACCAGGCATCCACTAAATAAGTGGGCCATCTTCTAAGAAAGGTTTTTACTTTAGTGTACAGTGTATGTGTGTGGCATAGTATGACTGATTAAATTAATACCCAGCCACCCTTTCCAAAAAGGGTATTAATAGGCACAAACTGAACCTGACAAAAGCCACTCGAATGGGGTACATGGCAGAAAGTAGTTGATCATACTTAAGGGCCAAAGAGTGATAGTGACTTTAACTAGCCCATCTTCCATGGTTTTTAACCATGTCATACAGCCCTGTGAATAAATACCGATTTGAGTACTGCTTAGGCAATTTTAAAGATTACCACATATAGATCCCACACCCTTTTTCCTTAAAAACACTCTACCTTGTGAGTAAAGAGGTCATAGCATACGCCGACCCTCAGATTGTCGGCAACAACTTGATGAAGAAACGTCACTGGATAACATTCAGTGAGTGAGAGTTCCATTATGAAAAAGGTCTTTCCCCCACATCCAGTGGGCCCACCTTAGATGACTCAAGGTTTACTCGCTCTTGACTTTAACACTGCATTTGAGGGGGGTGAGTCATGACCGCCATTTTCCTCTTCCTTCCCTCGTTTGATTTTTATACAGGTGGTGCAAGGTGCCAGGCTAAATGGAAGGAAGTATGGTAAAGAGAAGGTTCTTATTCACTCACTAACTGCCCTGAGGAAACGCCTCAAGAGGGAATGGTAATGTTCCCAGTGTTTGTTGTCGAAGGTTTCAAATCCAAGATGGATTGGTTTATCCTTCTCTCCCGTGATGTTCTTTCCTTCCGAGGGCAAATATCAGGAGGCTTGATCAGAGAAGGTCGCGTTTCAACACTCTCCTATTACTATTTTTCAGTGCATTCATTGCCCACTGAGATACTATTTTTTTTCCTGATTTTTGCTTCCGTTTTCTGTAACAGCAGTAGCAGTTTGATATCTGTCCTGGAGAACCTTGGGCTTGGTTGTTTCTTCATGGTGTCTAAGTGTAATTTTGATACCTAGTTTTCAAACTTTGTATCATTCAGCATCTCTAATAAATAACTACTAATATTGCAAATAAGGCTATTCTCTACCCTTTGTGGCTATTCCCTCCTAACTGGGATCCTCCTAATTACAATCTTGACTCCTTTCAAGTCCATACTGATTGCAGGGCGTCACTTTGACTACTAGTAGGACCCCTACTTTTCTTGAACAAACAAGTAGTAAGCTCTTAAGATCCTCAGGGCACCATTTTCTGAAAGGATATACAGTCATGAGTAATCACACCTCTTTAGGGAAGTCTTTATGATTAAAAACACATCTCACATTTGTAGGTGAGTGGTAAGTTTAAAGGCACTTTTTCCACTGAGTATGCCCTGTAGCATGCTGTACCATAGTAAAGGGGCTGCCTAGGTTACAGTTGACAGGCGGTAACAAATTCGAAGATAAGGGTGATGAATCAAAGAGATTTTCCCTGCAACGCAGGGAGTAGTAAAGTGTGTAAAGAGGAGTAAAACGAAGAGAGTAAAATTGGAAGCTACTCAAGAGGACTATATGAACGGAGTGAGAAGTGCTAATTACTTTTTTCAGTTGGTAGCCCGTCTGGGGACTGGGAAGATGTGTCTCACATCTGGGCTGAGTGCAGTGTATTTTAAATAAGTACACTGCAGAAGAACCACATGTTTCATCTTTGGCCCTTGGATGTATCAGCTTTGTTATTTAAATATAGACATTATTGGTAATATCGCTTTGATCATGACTATCAGGCATAGAAATTATCAGAAATGTAAGTAGAAAAATTACGCAAGGTTTTATAACTCGAAGTACTGTCAATACTGTGGTCTTGGGCTCTTGAAGTTCGGGCTTACAGAGTGTGTTTTTAGCTTTCACAATAACTCTGTGGGCAGCAGGAACTTCCAGTTCAGCAGAATAATTTAAATGAGTGCCTTACTGCTTCACACATTTGGATTCGGAGTTTTGATATTCTGTATACTATTCCACCATTGCACGTGTTATGTCAACCAAAAAGGAAGGTTTCAGAGCCTTCGATGTGCATATTCACACGTCATTCTCTATGACCAGATTGCTTAGTATTTGCCATCCAAAAGACAGACCCAAGTGACAAAAAATGTGGACGCCGGCTTGATCTAGTTAAAACTTAATTTTACCGGAAGCAGTGTAAACCTACTTACAAGCAAATATAAAACTGTTCTCTTATGCGTCTCGTTCTTGCAATGTTTGAGTCAAATCAGTTGCTGTAGATATGCAAAGAAAAAAAACAAAACAGCATCCCTTTGTTATCCGTCCTTTTTGGATTTCAGTATTTGCTTAAAATGCAAAAATACTTAATACTAATCTAAATATATGCGCACATGCTGCCTCCAGGCTCCAGTCAAATAGTTAAAAATGTAGGTTCAATTGCATAATACGTGCCAGATGGCAATAATTCTGTCTTGAACGTATATTATTTTCATTTTGATTTAGCTCTTAAGAGACATTTAATCTCTTTCTAATGTGCTTTTCCGGTCAACATTCTTGGCCTTCCTCTTGAGTACATGGAATAAATGAGGGTGATTTTTCTTTGTGTCATTGGCCCCACTCCTTTCATGTTCTTGCTCTTTTGCTGCCTTGAGGTGAGAGGCTGCTAAGGATCAGGGGGCAGGATGAATCATAAAGTCGTTAACTCTCTGTGTGTAGTGCAAGGCTCCTGAACTCAGACTAGAATCATTTGCATGTTTTACACGGTATTCTAGATACAGTTCTACACAAGGCTTTCTTTACATGAATGCAGTCATTATTTCATTTGTGTGCATGCACTCCTTGTTCGGCTGCTTTGACTGCCAACATGTGAAACTATTATAGATTTATCTTCTGGACCCTTTTTCTCTATTACAGATTCAGTGATCATCTTTTGTGACCTGTAAAATTCCAATCATTGACTTTTTGCACATTCTTTAGTGTTTTAAAGTGAGTATCTTTGAACAGTGTCCTTATTTTTCAGACATGTTAATATATACATGTAAGTTATCACGTTATTAGTCTAGGATAGATTTGAATTCACATAGGTTTATTTTGAAAACATAGTTACGCGACCCCCAGCGGTTTTTAATCACAATGAGCACCGAAGTAAACCACTTGTATAGACTTCATTAGTTTAGAAGTCTAGCTTGTCCATTAATGGGAGAATATAACATTTCTATGTTTCCTTAAAAATGAGTCCTGTTAAAATAAATTTGTGATACTCGTATTATTTTTAATATGTTTTTCTCTGTACATTTGAGTATTCAGATAACTAGCTATAATACTAAACGAAGTATGATTCTAATAAAGGCATTATTTATATTATACTTTTTCTAGGTGTCTAGTGGCTATTCCTGAAGAAGGAGCAGTTTCGCCGAAACACACGTCAAATTGATTATTGTGCCACAATTATTGTCTTTTTGCCTTGTATTTGTTTTATGCTTCTCCTTTTTCTATTCCGTCATATTTTAATAATATTATGTTTGGAATTAGTACATATTGTATATTGATACAATTTTTTTGGGGAATTATGTATAAAAATGCGTTTTTAATGAAACTTTGAAACAAAATTTAAATAATAAAGACAGTACTCGTTTTTTGGAATTGTTATTTCTCCCATTTATTATTATATAGACAAGAGGATATAATTGTCTAGGTGTGTTTTTTCCTATAATTGTTTGTCCCTGAGCTAGGAATTGAACTAATCATTGTTCAGGGGGTCCTTGCTATATGCATTAACATGTGAAACTATGCCAGTCTGGGGTTGACGTTTTATTTTGTTCCTTGATGGTAAAATGAAGAAACAAGATGGCCTGCTGCGTAATTTTTGGACGCCAAACGGGCTGCAGAACTGATACTGCTGCTGAATTGAGGGTTTTACTTCAGTGAAGAAACAACTATTAAGCAAGTGTCATTGTGAGCATTTCTGTGTTACCCAGTAAACTCGTGGAATGCATGAGTGCCCTATGAATTCTCAAGGTTCTTCCACGGTGACAGGAGTGTTGCATTAAGTACTACTCAGGACGCCCCTGGCCTATGTACTAAGGTAGGCCAGACGGCTCAAAGGCAATTCCAAGAAACAATCAGCGCCACTCTGTCGAAATCTGTATGGGGATGGAGGGCAGATGACATGGCATTGCAAGTCAGGCATGTGTGGGCTATCTTCTCAAAATAAAAGGGCACCACAGAAAACTCTCAGAGTGGAGGGTGGGACAGCTAAGTTTGTTTTAGGTGATGCCACATACCTCTCTGTAGATTTCAGTATCCCACCCATCCATTAGTGCACTTCTACAGAACATCAAACATACCTTCTGTCAGAAATTGGGTCTCTAGTTGGCACCCTGTCCAAGTTGGGACCACACTCCTTGTCAGGATAAGCTACATACACACTAAATAAAAGATAACCTGTGCTCACCCTCTGGTAGCTTGGCACAGAGCAGTCAGGCTTATCTAAAGAGGTAATATGTAAAGTATGTGTGCAACACGCACACACACAAAGTAACACAATGAAAATACCACAAAAATACTCCACACAGGGTTAGAAGAATATATTATATTTTATGAGTAAAACAAGACCAAAATGACAAAAATCCAATAAGTAGAACCGAAGTCATGAATTTTCAAAGAGTAAATCAAAATGCAGTCCTTGGAAGCAAATAGCGCTTAGGGGTTTCTTGAGGTCAAGCTGGAATCAGGCAAATCCAAAGTTCAGGCCGACTGCAATGTAGGGCACGCTGGCTACAGGACTCATGCAGATACTGTTTAAAAGGTACCTTTGATGGAGGAAGTGTCGATTTTGAAGGCTCAATGTGCCGGTTCCGATCCATGCAGGCGATGGAGGCTTCATTGACGAACCCTCTTTATGATGCCAGTGATGTGTTTTCGAGCTGTGCTGTACATTGTCATCAATTTACAAAAGGGGGTGGTGATGAACAGAGTGTCTGAATTGAGCAGACCACTCTTACCCAGTCCAAAGATCAGGGCTTGATCCATCACCGTTATTTATCTCACTGCCCCATCCCAGCTCAGAACCTGGCTATATGCAAATCAGTCTGTCCCTGGCCCAGTGCATCATGGGAACAGGGCAGACTAAACTACCAAGCCAATTCTTTACCAGAAAGGAGACAAGCTACCGGGGACCGGTTTCTGGCATTTCAGCCTCTTCGGCCCGGCTTGCTTGAATCCTGATGGAGCAGTGAGAAAGGGACTCATGTCTGAGTATACCCTGCAACACCTATAGTGGCCAAAATCGATTTACAAAAGGGGGTGGTGATGAACAGAGTGTCTGAATTGAGCAGACCACTCTTACCCAGTCCAAAGATCAGGGCTTGATCCATCACCGTTATTTATCTCACTGCCCCATCCCAGCTCAGAACCTGGCTATATGCAAATCAGTCTGTCCCTGGCCCAGTGCATCATGGGAACAGGGCAGACTAAACTACCAAGCCAATTCTTTACCAGAAAGGAGACAAGCTACCGGGGACCGGTTTCTGGCATTTCAGCCTCTTCGGCCCGGCTTGCTTGAATCCTGATGGAGCAGTGAGAAAGGGACTCATGTCTGAGTATACCCTGCCACACCTATAGTGGCCAAAATCGATTTACAAAAGGGGGTGGTGATGAACAGAGTGTCTGAATTGAGCAGACCACTCTTACCCAGTCCAAAGATCAGGGCTTGATCCATCACCGTTATTTATCTCACTGCCCCATCCCAGCTCAGAACCTGGCTATATGCAAATCAGTCTGTCCCTGGCCCAGTGCATCATGGGAACAGGGCAGACTAAACTACCAAGCCAATTCTTTACCAGAAAGGAGACAAGCTACCGGGGACCGGTTTCTGGCATTTCAGCCTCTTCGGCCCGGCTTGCTTGAATCCTGATGGAGCAGTGAGAAAGGGACTCATGTCTGAGTATACCCTGCCACACCTATAGTGGCCAAAATCGATTTACAAAAGGGGGTGGTGATGAACAGAGTGTCTGAATTGAGCAGACCACTCTTACCCAGTCCAAAGATCAGGGCTTGATCCATCACCGTTATTTATCTCACTGCCCCATCCCAGCTCAGAACCTGGCTATATGCAAATCAGTCTGTCCCTGGCCCAGTGCATCATGGGAACAGGGCAGACTAAACTACCAAGCCAATTCTTTACCAGAAAGGAGACAAGCTACCGGGGACCGGTTTCTGGCATTTCAGCCTCTTCGGCCCGGCTTGCTTGAATCCTGATGGAGCAGTGAGAAAGGGACTCATGTCTGAGTATACCCTGCCACACCTATAGTGGCCAAAATCGATTTACAAAAGGGGGTGGTGATGAACAGAGTGTCTGAATTGAGCAGACCACTCTTACCCAGTCCAAAGATCAGGGCTTGATCCATCACCGTTATTTATCTCACTGCCCCATCCCAGCTCAGAACCTGGCTATATGCAAATCAGTCTGTCCCTGGCCCAGTGCATCATGGGAACAGGGCAGACTAAACTACCAAGCCAATTCTTTACCAGAAAGGAGACAAGCTACCGGGGACCGGTTTCTGGCATTTCAGCCTCTTCGGCCCGGCTTGCTTGAATCCTGATGGAGCAGTGAGAAAGGGACTCATGTCTGAGTATACCCTGCCACACCTATAGTGGCCAAAATCGATTTACAAAAGGGGGTGGTGATGAACAGAGTGTCTGAATTGAGCAGACCACTCTTACCCAGTCCAAAGATCAGGGCTTGATCCATCACCGTTATTTATCTCACTGCCCCATCCCAGCTCAGAACCTGGCTATATGCAAATCAGTCTGTCCCTGGCCCAGTGCATCATGGGAACAGGGCAGACTAAACTACCAAGCCAATTCTTTACCAGAAAGGAGACAAGCTACCGGGGACCGGTTTCTGGCATTTCAGCCTCTTCGGCCCGGCTTGCTTGAATCCTGATGGAGCAGTGAGAAAGGGACTCATGTCTGAGTATACCCTGCCACACCTATAGTGGCCAAAATCGATTTACAAAAGGGGGTGGTGATGAACAGAGTGTCTGAATTGAGCAGACCACTCTTACCACCCCTCTCACCACCCCTTTTTGTAAATATTTTTGTCCACCCTAAGCGTGGAAGGGTATTCTCAGATGTGAGACCCTTGCTCATTGCACCATCAGGATTCAAGCAAACCGGGCCGAAGACGGCTGTAATGCCAGAAACCGGTCCCCGGGAGCTTGTTTCCTTCCCAGTGTAAGAATTGGCTTCTGTAGTTTGGTTTGTCCTGTTCCCATCATGCACTGGGACAGGAACAGACTAATTTGCATACAGTCAGGTTCTGAAACTGGGATGGTGCAGTGAGCTAAAAAACGGTGTTGGATCTAGCCCTGATCTTTTGACTGGGTGAGAGCTTTCTGTTTAATTCAGAGACTCTGTCCCTCACCACCCCTTTTTGTAAATATTTTTGTCCACCCTAAGCGTGGAAGGGTATTCTCAGATGTGAGACCCTTGCTCATTGCACCATCAGGATTCAAGCAAACCGGGCCGAAGACGGCTGTAATGCCAGAAACCGGTCCCCGGGAGCTTGTTTCCTTCCCAGTGTAAGAATTGGCTTCTGTAGTTTGGTTTGTCCTGTTCCCATCATGCACTGGGACAGGAACAGACTAATTTGCATACAGTCAGGTTCTGAAACTGGGATGGTGCAGTGAGCTAAAAAACGGTGTTGGATCTAGCCCTGATCTTTTGACTGGGTGAGAGCTTTCTGTTTAATTCAGAGACTCTGTCCCTCACCACCCCTTTTTGTAAATATTTTTGTCCACCCTAAGCGTGGAAGGGTATTCTCAGATGTGAGACCCTTGCTCATTGCACCATCAGGATTCAAGCAAACCGGGCCGAAGACGGCTGTAATGCCAGAAACCGGTCCCCGGGAGCTTGTTTCCTTCCCAGTGTAAGAATTGGCTTCTGTAGTTTGGTTTGTCCTGTTCCCATCATGCACTGGGACAGGAACAGACTAATTTGCATACAGTCAGGTTCTGAAACTGGGATGGTGCAGTGAGCTAAAAAACGGTGTTGGATCTAGCCCTGATCTTTTGACTGGGTGAGAGCTTTCTGTTTAATTCAGAGACTCTGTCCCTCACCACCCCTTTTTGTAAATATTTTTGTCCACCCTAAGCGTGGAAGGGTATTCTCAGATGTGAGACCCTTGCTCATTGCACCATCAGGATTCAAGCAAACCGGGCCGAAGACGGCTGTAATGCCAGAAACCGGTCCCCGGGAGCTTGTTTCCTTCCCAGTGTAAGAATTGGCTTCTGTAGTTTGGTTTGTCCTGTTCCCATCATGCACTGGGACAGGAACAGACTAATTTGCATACAGTCAGGTTCTGAAACTGGGATGGTGCAGTGAGCTAAAAAACGGTGTTGGATCTAGCCCTGATCTTTTGACTGGGTGAGAGCTTTCTGTTTAATTCAGAGACTCTGTCCCTCACCACCCCTTTTTGTAAATATTTTTGTCCACCCTAAGCGTGGAAGGGTATTCTCAGATGTGAGACCCTTGCTCATTGCACCATCAGGATTCAAGCAAACCGGGCCGAAGACGGCTGTAATGCCAGAAACCGGTCCCCGGGAGCTTGTTTCCTTCCCAGTGTAAGAATTGGCTTCTGTAGTTTGGTTTGTCCTGTTCCCATCATGCACTGGGACAGGAACAGACTAATTTGCATACAGTCAGGTTCTGAAACTGGGATGGTGCAGTGAGCTAAAAAACGGTGTTGGATCTAGCCCTGATCTTTTGACTGGGTGAGAGCTTTCTGTTTAATTCAGAGACTCTGTCCCTCACCACCCCTTTTTGTAAATATTTTTGTCCACCCTAAGCGTGGAAGGGTATTCTCAGATGTGAGACCCTTGCTCATTGCACCATCAGGATTCAAGCAAACCGGGCCGAAGACGGCTGTAATGCCAGAAACCGGTCCCCGGGAGCTTGTTTCCTTCCCAGTGTAAGAATTGGCTTCTGTAGTTTGGTTTGTCCTGTTCCCATCATGCACTGGGACAGGAACAGACTAATTTGCATACAGTCAGGTTCTGAAACTGGGATGGTGCAGTGAGCTAAAAAACGGTGTTGGATCTAGCCCTGATCTTTTGACTGGGTGAGAGCTTTCTGTTTAATTCAGAGACTCTGTCCCTCACCACCCCTTTTTGTAAATATTTTTGTCCACCCTAAGCGTGGAAGGGTATTCTCAGATGTGAGACCCTTGCTCATTGCACCATCAGGATTCAAGCAAACCGGGCCGAAGACGGCTGTAATGCCAGAAACCGGTCCCCGGGAGCTTGTTTCCTTCCCAGTGTAAGAATTGGCTTCTGTAGTTTGGTTTGTCCTGTTCCCATCATGCACTGGGACAGGAACAGACTAATTTGCATACAGTCAGGTTCTGAAACTGGGATGGTGCAGTGAGCTAAAAAACGGTGTTGGATCTAGCCCTGATCTTTTGACTGGGTGAGAGCTTTCTGTTTAATTCAGAGACTCTGTCCCTCACCACCCCTTTTTGTAAATATTTTTGTCCACCCTAAGCGTGGAAGGGTATTCTCAGATGTGAGACCCTTGCTCATTGCACCATCAGGATTCAAGCAAACCGGGCCGAAGACGGCTGTAATGCCAGAAACCGGTCCCCGGGAGCTTGTTTCCTTCCCAGTGTAAGAATTGGCTTCTGTAGTTTGGTTTGTCCTGTTCCCATCATGCACTGGGACAGGAACAGACTAATTTGCATACAGTCAGGTTCTGAAACTGGGATGGTGCAGTGAGCTAAAAAACGGTGTTGGATCTAGCCCTGATCTTTTGACTGGGTGAGAGCTTTCTGTTTAATTCAGAGACTCTGTCCCTCACCACCCCTTTTTGTAAATATTTTTGTCCACCCTAAGCGTGGAAGGGTATTCTCAGATGTGAGACCCTTGCTCATTGCACCATCAGGATTCAAGCAAACCGGGCCGAAGACGGCTGTAATGCCAGAAACCGGTCCCCGGGAGCTTGTTTCCTTCCCAGTGTAAGAATTGGCTTCTGTAGTTTGGTTTGTCCTGTTCCCATCATGCACTGGGACAGGAACAGACTAATTTGCATACAGTCAGGTTCTGAAACTGGGATGGTGCAGTGAGCTAAAAAACGGTGTTGGATCTAGCCCTGATCTTTTGACTGGGTGAGAGCTTTCTGTTTAATTCAGAGACTCTGTCCCTCACCACCCCTTTTTGTAAATATTTTTGTCCACCCTAAGCGTGGAAGGGTATTCTCAGATGTGAGACCCTTGCTCATTGCACCATCAGGATTCAAGCAAACCGGGCCGAAGACGGCTGTAATGCCAGAAACCGGTCCCCGGGAGCTTGTTTCCTTCCCAGTGTAAGAATTGGCTTCTGTAGTTTGGTTTGTCCTGTTCCCATCATGCACTGGGACAGGAACAGACTAATTTGCATACAGTCAGGTTCTGAAACTGGGATGGTGCAGTGAGCTAAAAAACGGTGTTGGATCTAGCCCTGATCTTTTGACTGGGTGAGAGCTTTCTGTTTAATTCAGAGACTCTGTCCCTCACCACCCCTTTTTGTAAATATTTTTGTCCACCCTAAGCGTGGAAGGGTATTCTCAGATGTGAGACCCTTGCTCATTGCACCATCAGGATTCAAGCAAACCGGGCCGAAGACGGCTGTAATGCCAGAAACCGGTCCCCGGGAGCTTGTTTCCTTCCCAGTGTAAGAATTGGCTTCTGTAGTTTGGTTTGTCCTGTTCCCATCATGCACTGGGACAGGAACAGACTAATTTGCATACAGTCAGGTTCTGAAACTGGGATGGTGCAGTGAGCTAAAAAACGGTGTTGGATCTAGCCCTGATCTTTTGACTGGGTGAGAGCTTTCTGTTTAATTCAGAGACTCTGTCCCTCACCACCCCTTTTTGTAAATATTTTTGTCCACCCTAAGCGTGGAAGGGTATTCTCAGATGTGAGACCCTTGCTCATTGCACCATCAGGATTCAAGCAAACCGGGCCGAAGACGGCTGTAATGCCAGAAACCGGTCCCCGGGAGCTTGTTTCCTTCCCAGTGTAAGAATTGGCTTCTGTAGTTTGGTTTGTCCTGTTCCCATCATGCACTGGGACAGGAACAGACTAATTTGCATACAGTCAGGTTCTGAAACTGGGATGGTGCAGTGAGCTAAAAAACGGTGTTGGATCTAGCCCTGATCTTTTGACTGGGTGAGAGCTTTCTGTTTAATTCAGAGACTCTGTCCCTCACCACCCCTTTTTGTAAGTACATTGTCATCAAGCAGCGCTGTCCGTCAAAGGGATGTCACCAAACCACTTCTGCGTCAGTGTCATCGAGCAATGCATCATTTCGATTAGTGCAAAGTTGTCACTATGTCGATTGTGATGGTTCTGCACAGCAGAATCTCACGTTCAAGGGCCCAGGACTGGATTGGCACCACTTGACAGTGCAGGACTTACATATGGCAATACCTAGGGGCTGTTGCAGGGTTGAAGGAAGTCTTTTATGGCCCTGAGTCTTCAGAATAGGGGGCAAGCCAGAAAGCCCTTGGAGTCATTGTTGGTTCAAGTAAGGTAAGCCCAGTCCTTGTCCTCAGCTGGTCAGAGATCAGCAGGCAGAAGGGCAGCCCAGCAAAGCAGAAAAACAGTTCTTCCAGAACAGCAGTCAAGCAGAGTGGCAATGATTGTAGCACAGCAGTCTTTACTCCAGGTAGAGTTCTTCACAAGTCCAATAGTACACTGTCTTGATAGGGTCATATGCCCAGTTTGTATGCGTTTGAAGTAGGGATGACTTCAAAACAGGCCCTGGAAGTGCACAGGTCCCCCTTTCTTCCTAGCCATGGCTCCAGACTATCAGTAGGAGGTAATCAGCCCTTTGGTGGGAAACAGGACACTGCCTATTCAGGTGTAAGTGTCACTCTCCCCTTATTGCCCAGGAAGAACTTTCAGAATGCAGATGAGTTCTATGTCACACTCACCCTCCCTGTGTTTGTAACTGTCTAGAGGGAATGCATTCAGTGGCGCTTGTCTCACCCCAGACATGTATTGGAGACAGGCTGCAAAGCACACAGAGCAGTAAAAGCAGAGAATTGCCCACTTTGCATAAAATCTCCAACCTTCCTTTCTTTCTACCCCCACAGGACTTCCTATGTCTGCCTTCAGACCTACCTGGCATCAAGGCTGATTACTAACCGACTCCAATTCTGCCACCCCGGGGCCCGGGGAATAGCTTTTAATTTCACAGCTGTTCTGTCCAGATTTGTTCTGGTAAATACGCCTGCATTAGCAACAAGATTTCATTCTGCATGCACATTTTCTTCATGCATGCTACCTCTGCATGCGGGGTTCTCAATGTGCCTCTCCTCCCTCTGTTGACACCACACCAGCAGATTTTTTCCCCCAGTACACTATGTTCACCATCTCTTTCTTTATTCTGAGTTTTTTCCCAAGTAGCTCAGTTTATTTTGTGCTTTTCTCCTCTGCTCTATTTTTGTCATGTTAAACTGTTCTATTTGAAATCAAGTAGATATCTGAAAATACGCATGTAGTGCGCTACGCCCCTTACTGGTGTCCTTATTACACACCACTTCTCGGAAGCCACTGTTGATTGGTTTATCCGCGCTACATGCGCTCTGCTGATTTTGTTTATGGTCACAGTGCAAACACGCAGGAGCGCTTATTTTACATTGCATTTCCTTGCTGATTTTGTTTATGGTCACAGTGCAAACGTGCAGGAGTGCTTATTTTACATTGTATTTCCTTGCTGATTTTGTTTATGATTACATTGCAAATGCGCAGGAGCGCTTTCTTTTGCATTGTTCTTCCTTGCTGATTTTGTTTATGGTTACATTGCCAACGCGCAGGAGCGCAGCTGTTATTTCCGTTCCGCGCCATTGGAGATTTGCTGATATTTCTTACGCCCGCTGGGAGCCTTATGCTGGTTGTCTCCTACTGACGCAGGAGCGTGGAGATCTGATTAACGCCCCTAGACTTCCACTACAGTCGTCGTGTACATGGTGGTACTCAAACAGAGGAGGACTCAGTCTCAAGTTACCCATCTCATTGCAGCGTACATTGTTGGCTGCCTTCCCCGTGCCCATCAACGTCCATAAACCTGTGTATAGCCAGTTTGGAAAGTCAGGTGGGTACTGTGGTGGTAGCTCATGTTGTCTCTGCAGGATTACCGTACAAGTCACAGGTAAGACTTGTAGGGCCATTGACAGAATCCAAAGCCCAAATAACACATCTTGCCCGGGCGACATGAGTGAATCAGAAATCATGCTACAGGACATAGCAGCCTTATTAGCGGGGATTCAGGCAGAAAACCTTAGTCTTCGACAAGACATGGTAGCCTTGCAAGGACAGTTAGCTGCGGGGCTGCTAACCCTTGGGGTGGGCCTGCAACTTCCAGAGTCAGGCAAGAAGGGTTGCTCTGTCCACCCACGTTTACCTTCGGTGGGGCCTCCAACCCTACTACACCTGACAACACCATCCAGGTGCTGACACCGCACTCTGTCCAGTTGGCGCCACCCGAACACTTTTATGGCGAAAGCACCAAGTATAGCGTCTTCATCCACCAATGTCACATCCACTTCATGGCCCGTGCAGCGGGCTTTCCTGATGACGCTTCCAAGATCGCGTTCATACTTTCCTACATGGGAGGAGACGCAGCTCAATGGTCAATTTCATTGGTCGAGAATGACGACCCTATGCTGTACAATCTTCCTCTATTCAAGGAGACAATGAGACGAATGTTCGCTCATTATACCTTCATTCAGGCGGCAGACAATGAACTGCTCAACCTAAAACAAGGCAATATGGACCTACTCCATTACATCACCACCTTCAGCAGACTTGTTATTGAATCACATTGGCCCGAATCCAAGAATGTGTCAGTGTTTTATAGAGGACTGCGCGATGAACTGAAGGACCTGATCGCTCAGATGCCCGATCCACCGGACGAAATCAGTCCCTTCATTGACCTGGTCGTAAAGGTAAACTACAGACTTCAGGAACGGAAAACCGAGAAGGCAAAAGGAAGTGACACCCGAATTCTGGCGTACAAAGAAAAGCCCCAAGAAGAAACGAGGTCCACTACCGACACACCAGAACCTATGCAGATAGGTGGTATCAGGGGACCCCTTACCGCCGAAGAAAGGGAAAGACAAAGAAAACAGAATCAGTGTCTGTATCGTGGCAAAAGCGGTCACTTTGTGAGAGAATGTCCAGTGAAGCCTGGGAGAACAAGGGGTAGACGGCCTTTTGCAATACCCATATCCCGAGGGGCCAAGCCGGGAAACGAAGAAACCCAGTCGACAAAGGGGTTCAGCTACTGGGTTGTTCCTTAGATGAGACCGCGACCCCTGCCTTTTTTCGAGGCACTCAGCATCTGGGTGTGGAGATGGTCCTACGAGCACTGAACAGCCAGGAATGGCGTGTCACCGCACCTCTGGACTCAGGGGCAACAGGTAACTTCATTGATACCCGGTATATGAAGAACCTAGGAATGAGTGCCGTACAAAAGGCCAAACCAGAAACCGTCAAGGCTGTGGATGGTACGGATCTCACCTCCGGCCTCATTCGATATCAGACAGAGGAAATGGCCATGTCCTTCGAGAACGTTCACTCCGAGAACATCTCTTTTGATGTAATTGACGCACCCCAGTTCCAAATATGGGTTGTTCGAGTACCAGGTCATGCCTTTCGGACTCTACAACGCCTCAGCTGCGTTTCAGTTCTTCATCGATGAAGTGCTCAGAGAATACATTGACCAATATTGCATCGTGTACATCAATGATATTCTGATCTATTTGCAGACCACAGCCGAACACATTCAACATGTTAGTACCATCCTAAAACAATTGGAGCTGCACGGTCTATATGTAAAACTTGAAAAGAGCGTCTTCCATGTCACAGCTGTTGAGTTCCTAGGACACATCATCACCCCGCAGGTATTCAGATGGACAATAAGAAGGTGGAGGCTATCTTACAATGGCCATCCCCGACCACAGTGAAGCAGGTCTAAAGGTTTCTGGGCTTCTCAAACTACTACCGTCGGTTCATCATAGGATTCTCTGGCATTGTGAGCCCCATCACTAGACTGTTAAGAAAGGGTGTCCGGTTCTGTTGGGACATCACAGCGGAACAAGCATTCCAGGACCTAAAAAATAGATTCCCTACGGCTCCGATCCTTGTACACCCGGACTCCGAACAACCCTATGTGGTGGAAGCAGACACCTCACAAGACGCCTTTGGTGGTGTGCTCTCGCAAAGAAACGTCACAACAGGACTACTACACCCAGTAGCCTTTTACTCCAGAAAACTGCAACCAGCTGAAAGAAACTATGCTATATCCGATCGGGAGCTGCTAGCTGTCAAAACAGCGTTCGAGGTCTGGCGCCACTACCTAAAAGACACCAAACACCCGGTGAGCATCTACACCGACCACCGGAATCTGCAGTTCCTTCGCTCCGCCCGTGCATTGACTGTCTGACAACTCCGTTGGACCCTGTTTTTCAACGACTACAATTTCGTCATTACATACTGTCCCGGCAGGGAGAACGCCAAGGCTGATGTATTGTCCCGCTTAGAAGAAGATTAACAAAACACGCCAATGGCTACACCTGTTCCAATCATACCTGACATTGCTTTCAAGGGGTGGTCTTGTCATCAGCCTTCCTGACACAGTTAAGGGAGGAGATGAGAAGTATCGATCCTACTGCCTTGGGGAGTCGATTCCCAGTGCGGTACAAGTTTGCAAATAAATAAAATATATAAATAAATGTACAAAGGGGCCCGTTACTATCTTACATAGGTCGCCAGTCAACAACAAGCCCTGTACTGGTGTCATGACCATTCATTGGCCAACCATCCGGGTTTTGGCAAAATCCAGGCACTTCTGGTGGCCTGCCATGGAGAAAGATGTATAAGCCTACGTAGCTTGTTGTGCTGTTTGCGCACAGGGAAAGAACATGTCTGGTTCTTCTGTGGTTCTGCTGCATCCAATCCCCGTTCCTCCCTGCCCATGGCACACCCTTTCCATGGACTTCGTGGTGGAACTGCCTTCTACCAAATCCAGTTACACTACGATCTTGACCATTGTGGATCACCTTACCAAGATGGCACAGTTCGTACCATTGAAGAAGCTGTCTTCGGCTGCGGAACTGGCTGTGGTTTGTCTGCACAACGTTTTTCGTCTCCACAGACTGCCGTCTCTTCTGATCACTGATAGCGGTCCTCAGTTTGTGTCCCAATTCTGGAATTAGGTCTGCGCTACCCTGGACATTGACGTCCGCCTGTCGTCGGCTTATCACCCACAGACCGACGGTCAGGCTGAGAGGACGAATCATACCATGGAGCAGTACCTGCGCTGTTTGCTGTTAGCTACTGATAAGGAATGGGTGGACGTGCTATGGATGGTGGAATACGCTTACAATAATAAAACCCACTCGGCTATAGGTGTGTCTCCTTTCTATTGTCTTAAAGGAAGGCATCTGCATACGGTACCCTGGGAAGAGGAGTCAGCCTGTTCCTTGCCTTTCATACAGACATACCACGCCATGCTCCGCAGCCTCTGGCAACAAGCCCGTTTTGAACTAGCAAAGGCCAAGGAGACTTACAAGCACCAAGCCGACCGACATCGGAAACCAGAACCGGCCTACGCCGTAGGGAACAGGGTGTGGCTCTCCTTGCGAAGCCTCAACGAAAGAAGAAGAAACTACTACCCCGCTTCGTGGGACAGTTTCCTATCGAGCGAGTGATCAATCGTGTTTCCATGAGACTCGCTCTGCCATCCCACATGAAGGTGCATCCTGTTTTCCATGTCTCCCTTCTGCGTGCTGTTCACCCGGACTGTGTCACCTCCGCTCCTCCAGCTATCGTCCTTCGGGATGATCATCTGGAATACGAGGTGGGGGCTATCCTTGATTCCCGTCGTACCCGGGACAGACTCTTTTATCTGGTGGACTGGAAGGGTTATGGTCCGGAGGAGCGATCCTGGGAACCCTTATCTCATGTGCGCAACGCTCCCCGTGTGGTTAGGGCCTTTCATCTCAGCCATCCCCTCCGCCTGCACCCTGCCACTCCTGTTTGAGGCATGGGGTGGGGAGGGGGCTGTGTTTTGGTGGGGGGTGCTGTCATGTTCGTGGGTGTTCCTACCTGCAGGCAGCGTTTCTAGTGTCCATACGGAGAGGACGCTACTCCGTAGTTGGGCGATGCACACTTCCGGCACTTCCTGGTCTTTGAAGTCAGCAGTCTAGCTGTTCTTCAAGGCGGCCGGCATCACTGAAGCGCTTCTGGGGGAAACCACTTAAGACACGTGGTTTCCGCCCGCTCGGCACTTTGGATTCAGGATCCCTCGGCATCAGAGCCTTCGTTCCTGTCCTGTACAGGCCTGATGTCACCCACGCTGTCGGGTGAGGCTTTCTTGATCCCTCCACCGCAGGAAGCATGAGTACCCGGCTGCTTGAAGTGGCGCTCGCGCTAGGGAGCCAATTACGTTGTTTTCTCCACACATGCAGTGCGCTTCTCCCCTTACTGGTGTCCTTATTACACACCACTTCTCGGGAGCCACTGTTGCTTGGTTTATCCGCGCTACATGCGCTCTGCTGATTTTGTTTATGGTCACAGTGCAAACACGCAGGAGCGCTTATTTTACATTGTATTTCCTTGCTGATTTTGTTCATGGTCACAGTGCAAACGCGCAGGAGCGCTTATTTTACATTGTATTTCCTTGCTGATTTTGTTTAGGGTCACAGTGCAAACGCGCAGGAGTGCTTATTTTCCATTGTATATCCTCGCTGATTTTGTTCATGGTTACATTGCAAATGCGTAGGAGCGCTTTCTTTTGCATTGTTCTTCCTTGCTGATTTTGTTTATGGTTACATTGCCAACGCGCAGGAGCGCAGCTGTTATTTGCTTTCCGCGCCATTGGCACTTTGCTGTTTTTTCTTACGCCATGCTGGGAACCTTATGCTGGTTGTCTCCTACTGACAAAGGAGCGTGGAGATCTGATTAACGCCCCTAGACTTCCACTACAGTGGTCGTGTACATGGTGGTACTCAAACAGAGGAGGACTGTCTCAAGTTACCCAGCTCATCCCAGCGCACATTGTTGGCTGCCTTCCCCGTGCCCATCAACGTCCATAAACCTGTGTATAGCCAGTTTGGGAGGTCAGGTGGGTACGGTGGTGGTAGCTCATGTCGTCTCTGCAGGATTACCTTACATGTAACAGGTAAGACTTGGGGGGCCATTGACATACTGAGTATTGAGGTATTCAACTCTGTGTCTCACTTAGCCCTAGTTACATAGGAGCAGTATGTGTGTGTGAGTGAATGTTGAGGGGCCTCAGTCACTATCTGACTGGGTGAGTAAGTTGCTCTATCCTTTTACACATAGGTATCTAAATACCACTATTGGTAGAAGACGGCATCTATAACTAGAGATATAGATTTGCAAGTGCGCATATAACTCAATCAAAGTTAAAACAACATGCCTATTCTTTTAAGCTCATAGCTCCCTGCCCTGTGGCCTATATATAGCCTATCTCAGGAGTGAGTGACTTGTATGTAGCAGAAAATGAGTTTAAGGCTTGCTAACATGTTTTGAATGTCAACTCATCATAGCAGGAGAACTGCGGATAGTCCTCTACTGAAGCTGCCACAAGATATGTTCAAAGGCCTACTTGTCTGGATGGATGACTTAGTAGCTTAAGTTCTTCAGTACATACTTTAATTAGTGTCTCAGTGCATATGTGCATGTGTCATTGGATATGTAAGTACGTATGTTGGTACGTGTCTGACTCTTCTAGTTACTCTATGGTACTCTTACTCTGTATGTAAGGACCTGCATGGATTGATTGGTGGCTGTGTTAGTGAGTATTGAGTATTTAACTGGGTGTGCAACTTCCCTTGTAACTTCTGGATACGTAAGAGCTGTATGTATGTGTGAGTGAACGTTTTACTGCCTCTTTCACTCTGTGAGTAGTTGTATTAGTAGTTCTATCCTTTTATACAGGAAATTGAAAATGTGGATAGAAAATCCCCTAGAACTAGGAAAAAACATTCCATAAACCGTCGGGTAATTCTGTACCTGCATCTTAGGCCCCATTTCAGAGCTCACACTTGTTGCCATTGCCAATAAATGTGGAGGCTAAACTACCCAGTAATTGTAATACAGTGCGCTGTATTTAAACCCAGTTTTACATGTTAACTTGTAATAGGGGACTATTTATTCATGGGCTTCTGTATTTAATCGACAATTGTCCATCCTATATTTGGCACAGCAAAGAGAGAAATACTTTTTCTGGATGAATTCATTTTTATTTAGAACTCTCTACTTGACCTCGGGGGTTGTTGTACTTGTTAGGAATGCTTAATTTAGTCACAGTAACTACACATGCCGATAAAAAAAAGAGATCAAGCAAACAAAATAAAATGTTGCATGGGAAACTGTTTCTTTATTTCATCACTCTGGGTTCTGTCAAACCTCATTTTTTCCATTTGACTTAAAAAAAAAATAAGCATTGTGGAAGCTAGTGTGTGAATATTTTAAGAAGGTCACTGCATCCTTTACTAAACAAGTACAAAATACGTAAAATGTCGCTAGCTAGAGCTAACAACAACCGTGGCTTCGAGGGTGAGCTCAAGAGACTTCGTTGAATAAAGTCAAAGGAACCTCTACTTACAGTGAGCTCAGAGGTAGACCATCAAAGGGCTCCCACACAATACCAGCATGTATATTCAGACCATTTCTAGAAGCACTGTAAACCGCATTTTAAAAAAATTATCAAGATTGTGCATATAAATCAAGCAAAAGCAATTATAGCATTTGGCCAACTTCGTTAGAAAAAAATGTTACAATGTCCAAGACAAAATACATTAGGGAATGCATTGTTTCCACAGTGAATCGCTCATATATGTCAGTGTCTACTGATTTATGGTGTAATGCTTCTAAACTCAAAGTGCTGTACATTAGAAGATCAAATGAATCAATAAAGTAAGATCAAAGGAATATAAACAAAGGGAGAGTGTAAGAACAAGGTACCGGATTCAAAAATTCAGTTAAAGAAGTGCACCCTTTTCGGTTCAATTAATGACATAGCAAGCCACCAAGCGACTAGTGTGCACGTAATTCCAAGTCCAGTCGCCCAATTCCACCGTTTAGTATGTGTGCCCATGGTATACATGCTTTGCAGCAAAACTGTCTCTAAAGCCCATTTGTCTTTCATGTTACTTCATTGATTCAGGCGAATGGATTAAAGTGCCAGCGTTTGCTAGAGGTCGGAGTTTACTGTCCCCTTGATGCATGGTGTGCACACTGCTGACAATCAACTCTAAAATAGTAAACACAAAGATTGCTAATGAAAAAATGGTGGGGCAGATTTACAAGCCCTTTGCGCCCCTTTTACGCCGCCGTTGCGTCACTTTTGTGGCGCAGCGGCGGCGCAAAAGAAGCACCATGGTGCGGGGTACTTACAACGTGACGCATCTGGGAGATGCGTCATGTTGTAAAGCCCTGCGCCAGAAGGAGGCGTTCCTGCGCAGGGGGGTGCGTTCCGGCGCTGGAATGCCTCCTAAAAGTGGCTGAGTGAAATCTTCAAGATTCCACTCAGTCACTTTGGGGCCTATGCAGCGTCAAAACCCTGCGCCTGCTTGAAGCAGACATAAGGATTGACGCAGCATTAACAAGACAGGGCCCCCCAGAGCCTGGCTGGAGCTGCGTCGCGCTTGCGACGCAACTCCAGCAATTCACCGCTTTTACGTCACAGATGCGTGACGCATCTGTGCCGTTTTTGCCCATTGGTGCGGCGCATTGTAAATGCTGCGCATCAATGGTGGCGGAGGCATGGCGCACAATAAGTGGCGCATCCCTGCTGATATGCAGCGATGTGCCACTTATTGTAAATCTGCCCTGGTGCCATTTTAGAGGCGTAATCGAACTAAATGTAAAAAATAAAAGTGGAAATCGTCAAAACTTAGGTGGTGAATTGACCTTTTCCGATAATCTGTCATTGGGCCATATTTCCAAAAATTCAGAAATGTATTTAAGTAAGCTAATTAATGACTATTTGTTGATTACATTTGCAATTCCAGCAATATGAGCGCCTGATTCCCGGGAGTACTCAATGCATAAACACTTTTGCTTAAGCTCTAGTAACTTCCTGCATTTGACATTGTCAAGTAGAGGGATATTTGCTTATTTTTTAATTTTTATTTCTACAAGGATAAAATCATTTTCATTTCTTTATCACCCCAAATATTTAATGGTTAATACTTATTCTTTTCTACAATGGAAACTGATTATTTCCTTTTTTTGACAAGTAGAAATCTCGGATTTTTTTGAGAGTGGACACCTTCTTTTATAATCAATCAATCAATCAATCAAAGCATTTATATAGCGCGCTACTCACCTGGACGGTCTCAAAGCGCTATTGGAGGGGGGTCCGCTACTGCTCGAACAGCCAGGTCTTGAGTTGCTTCCTGAAGGCGAGGTGGTCCTGGGTCAGGCGGAGGTGGGTCGGGAGGGAGTTCCATGTCTTGGCGGCGAGGTGGGAGAAGGACCGTCCCCCTGTGGTGGCTCTTCGGATGCGGGGGACGGTGGCGAGGGCGTGGCCGGTCGATCGAAGCTGGCGTTTGGGAACGTAGAAGTTGAGGCGGCTGTTGAGGTATCCTGGGCCTTGGTTGTGTAGGGCTTTGTGTGCGTGGGTGAGGAGTCGGAAGGTGATTCTCTTGTTGACCGGGAGCCAGTGCAGGTCTCTCAGTTGTCCGGAGATGTGGCTGCGACGGGGGATGTCCAGGATGAGTCGTGCTGAGGCGTTCTGGATCCGCTGGAGTCTCTTCTGGAGTTTGGCGGTGGTTCCGGCGTAGAGGGAGTTGCCGTAGTCCAGACGGCTGGTGACGAGGGCCTGGGTGACCGTCTTCCTGGTCTCGGTGGGGATCCACCGGAAGTTCTTACGTAGCATGCGCAGGATGTTGAAGCACGACGAGGAGACGGCGTTGACTTGTCTGGTCATGGTGAGGGAGGAGTCCAGGTTGAAGCCCAGGTTGCGTGCTTGGTCTGTTGGTTTGGGTGCGCTGCCTAGGGCGGGGGGCCACCAGGAGTCATCCCAGGCGGAGGGTGAGGATCCCAGGATGAGGACTTCCGTCTTGTCCAAGTTCAGTTTCAGGCGGCTGTTCTTCAACCATTCGGCTACCTTTTTCATCCCTTCGTGAAGGTTGGCTCTGGCGGTGGCGAGGTCGTTGGTGAGGGAGAGGGTCAGCTGTGTGTCGTCGGAGTAGGAGATGATGTTGAGGTTGTGCTGGCGTGCGATGTCTGCGAGGGGGCTCATGTAGACGTTGAAGAGGGTTGGCCTGAGCGAGGAGCCTTGAGGAATGCTGCAGATGACTTCGGTGGCTTCAGATCTGAAAGGAGGGAGGCGGACTCTCTGTGTCCTTCCGGCGAGGAAGGAGATGATCCACTCCAGTGCCTTCTCCTGGACTCCGACGTTGCTGAGGCGCTGTACTAGGGTACGGTGGCAGACAGTGTCGAAGGCCGCGGAGAGGTCTAGGAGGATGAGGGCCACTGTTTCTCCGTTGTCGAGCAGCGCTCGGATGTCATCGGTGGCTGCGATCAGGGCGGTCTCGGTGCTGTGGTTGGCCCGGAAGCCAGACTGCGAGGGGTCGAGGGATCCGTTCGTCTCGAGGAAGGCGGCCAGCTGCTTGTTGACGGTCTTCTCGATGACTTTTGCAGGAAACGGGAGCAGCGAGATGGGGCGGTAGTTCTTGAGGTCGGTGGGGTCGGCTGATGGCTTCTTGAGTAGGGCGCTGAGTTTGGCGTGCTTCCAGGTCTCCGGGAAGGTAGCGGTGTCGAAGGAGGTGTTGATGATGTCCCGCAGGTGGGGTGCGATGACAGCGTCGGCCTTGTTGAAGACGTGGTGAGGGCAGGGGTCGGTCGGAGATCCGGAGTGGATGGAGTTCATCGTGCGGACGGTGTCTTCGGTGCTGATCGGGGTCCAGGCACGGAGGGTGGTGGTGGGGGGCGGTGGTTTGGTCGTGGCGTGCGTCAGTTGAGTGCTGAAGCTGTTGTGTATGTCTGCGATCTTGTTGTGGAAGTAGGAGGCGAGGGAGTTGCAGAGGTCTTGCGAAGGGGTGATGTCGTTGTTTCCGGCGTTGGGGTTGGAGAGCTCTTTGACGATGTTGAAGAGTTCCTTGCTGTTGTGTGCGTTGTTGTCCAGTCGTTCCTTGAATGCGGTTTTCTTGGTGGCGTGGATGAGTTGGTGGTGCTTACGGATGGCGAGCTTGAGGGCAGCCATGTTGTCCGGAGTTGGGTCTCTGCACCAAGTTCTCTCGAGGGCTCGGCAGTTCTTCTTGGAGCTCTTGAGTTCGTCGGTGAACCATGGGGCCTTCTTGCTGCCGGGTCTGCTAGGCGGGGTCCTCAGGGGGGCGAGGTCGTCTGCGCAGTCGCTGATCCACTTCGTGAGGTTGGTGGCTGCCTGGCTTGGGTTCGTTGTGCTGGTGAGGGGGTTCATGCTCAGGGAGGTCGCGAGCTGGTCGGCTGTGATTTTGTTCCAGCTTCTGCGTGCAACCTGTTGCTGGTGGTGGTGGATCGTGGTCCTTCTGAAGCTGAAGTGGACGCAGCTGTGGTCCGTCCAGTGGAGTCCGGTGGCGTGGCTGAAGGCGATGTCCTTGCTGGATGAGTGTCCGGCGTAGTGGGTGGGGGTGGTCACCAGCTGCTTGAGACCGAGGTTGGCGAGGTTGTCCAGCAGGGTGGTGGTGTTGCGGTCGTTGTTGTTCTCCAGGTGGAAGTTGAGATCCCCGAGGAGGATGTAGTCAGCGGAGCAGAGGGCTGCGGGCTGATGAAGTCGGCGATGTCTTCGCTGAATTGTGTGCGTGGTCCCGGGGGTCTGTAGATGAGGGTGCCTCTGAGGGTGGTCTTGGGGTTGATGTGGACCTGGAAGTGCAGGTGCTCGGCGGGTGCGAGGGTGTCGTCGGTGTTGGTCAAGATGCGGATGGTGTTCCTGTGGATGATGGCGATGCCTCCTCCGGTGTGGTTGATGCGGTCCCTTCGGATGATCTTGTAGCCGTCTGGGATGGCGATGGCGATGTCGGGCGCTGAAGAGGCGTTCATCCAGGTTTCCGTGAGGAAGGCGATGTCTGGGGCTGTGGTGTCGAGCAGGTTCCAGAGCTCGATGGCGTGCCTGTGGACGGAGCGGGTGTTGAGCAGGATGCATTTCAGATGGCTGCTGCTGTTGCTCGTCTTGGTCTTGGTTGATGCTGGAGTAGTGCAGGTCCGGATGCAGGAGAACTTGCAGGAGTTGCAGCAGAAGGGTCCGTGGGTGCGTCTCGGGGTGGCTCGGTAGCAGCCCGGGAGTCGGCCGGCGTTGAGTGCGTTGAGGGTGGCGGCGTCGTACGTCCGGCGGGTGGGCTGGGGTCTGCGAGGGCCAGAGGTCCTGGCACTGGGCGCGGTCCAGGCGCAGACGGGCTTACCTTTGGCGCGCCTTCGGCGCACAATCGGCGCGCCCGCTGCGCGTGACCGCTGCACGTTATCCACTCTGCCATAAGTGGAGAGTGGGAGGGGGCGGAGAGAGGGAGGGGCAGCTGGGAGGCGGGAGCGGGGAGGGCACAGAAAGGAAGAGGGCGTGGCCGCGAGAACGGCGGCGGGAAGCGGGGAGCGGGGCGGGGAGGGCACAGGGGGAACAAGCACAAGAGAAACGTGCAAAAAAGCAGCAGTTACAAGTCACAATACACAGAAACTTAACTAAACTAGACAATAGCGCTGAAAGAGAAACCGGGCAGCAGGGTGCTACCTGATCCGGCGGAGCCGAGATAGAGGGGGAGAGCGCTCACAGAGTGCGAGCGTTGCCTAGCAGCAGAGCACGCCGCAGGGGGAGGCGGGTCAGCTGGGCGGAGGTCTGAGCGAGGCAGAGCAGCAGCGAAGGGAGAGGGCACCGGCACAGCTGGTGGCCGTGCGGCGCTGGAGTGTCCTGCGAGCAGGTCACGCAGGTCAGCGCCGCGCGGTCACCATATATGCACCTGTGGGAGGGAGGGGCAGCTGGGAGGCGGGAGCGGGGAGGGCACAGAAAGGAAGAGGGCGTGGCCGCGAGAACGGCGGCGGGAAGCGGGGAGGGGGGCGGGGAGGGCACAGGGGGAACAAGCACAAGAGAAACGTGCAAAAAAGCAGTAGTCACAAGTCACAATACACAGAAACTTAACTAAACTAGACAATAGCGCTGAAAGAGAAACCGGGCAGCAGGGTGCTACCTGCTAAGGTTTACAAATACTCACAGGCAGGAGCAGCCGGTATTGTGCTGGCTAAGGGGGGGGCGTGTGCGAGGGGTTGTGGGGGAAGGATCCGCAGGGAGTGTTTCGGTGGGATTGTGGGAAATAATAATTTTTTAAAAAACGTACCAGTCCCATGTCTTCTCTGCTCCTGCTATCCTGCCTTCGACAGGAAGAGGAAGCAGGCAGCCAGGCTCCCTCACCTAATCCAATCACAACGTTGCAAGCAGTGATGTGATTGGTCGGGGCACCACCCAGCCAGGGGCTAATGGTGTGGGCATGTTCCTAATGCAGGCTGCAATGCAGCCTGCATGGAGAAGGGCAGAGTGCGCATGACTGGTTTGGGCGGCCTGAGAGGGCTGACCAAACTCTTTGCGCACTCAGGAGTGGACAAACCACTCCTCCCCTGCCCTGCTCAAAGAGCGAGAAAGCAGTGGAGGAGCCACCCCTGCTCAAAGGCACGCACGTTTGTGGATTTCCAACAACTCTTGAAGACATTTGCTTCCTTGGATGCCATCAAACTCCCCTGTCTATGAGGAGATTTTCATCCAAATTCTAATCTAGGATTTGAATGCTCTTATTTGGTCAAAGAGTAGCTACTTTAAGTTACCAAATTTATACTTTTTATGGTAAATATATTGAGCAGAAGAAGATTGTAGAAATTAGTTGTGAATGTGACGTTAATATAGTTAGAAAATAAATTAACAGAATACCATATTTAACATTATATGACGACTTCCTGTCCTCTCCTTGTGCTGCAGCACAATGTGTTACCTTGTGCCAACGCAGGCTCCCTTACAATCCTTAAAGACATTTTCCTCTTTCTAGGTGTGCTGCAGATGCAGCACATGTAGAAAGAGGAAATAATTAGTAGATATAAACATATTTATCCTGGTTATACCTCTCTTGCGAAGGGGTAGCATTTTGACACATTCCCAGGTCTACCACTCATGGTAAGTCTGGGAATACACCAAAATCCAGGGGTGGAAGCTTGGAAACACCCACGCCGCACCCATGGAATGCCTTCCCAGGGCACAGTAATGCCATGCAGTGAATTGGCTGCCTAATTTTACTCTAGGTTTACAAAAGTCCACAGGGCCACGCACGGTGGCCTTGTGTTGCTTGGTGAATCTAAATTTAGTGTTGCTTTGCCCTTGCATTACCTTGCTTGGCACAAGGGCAACACAACACCATGATAAATGTGCCACTAAATTTGCAGAAAATGTGCTGCAGTGTTGACAGTATACAAAAAAAGGGGATTGGCCCAGCAGATTTAAGGAAGGAAGGTAGGGCCGATTAATACTCAAGGAAGAAAGTGTACCTTCACAACCACTTAGTTTGAAAAAATTGATTAGTAAGAAGAACGCAAATCAATCCGTTATTCTTAGCCTGTAACTTTGGCTGATTAGTATTTAATTATTCAACATTTTTTATGAAAGAAAGAAGGACATGTAATCAACTTAACAGAGAATACATCATTGATGATGTCCTACTGACAATGCACAAAACGACTAGAAAAAACACATATCAATTTATATACATTTACACAAAAAGTTTTAGACAAAAAAATCACAAGCCTTAACAAAAACAACAATAATTCTGACATGTAGTGATCTAATCATCAACCTGGTGAAAACAGTTGGAATATGATGAAATCATTTGCATATTTACACAATTTATGAAAAAGAAAAATGCAACTGTTATGAATACAATTACAACTTGATGCAACGATTTCTATCCTTCGAGATTCAAGCTATACTTGATATAGTGGCCGACGCGTTTCGAGTCTCGGTTTTTGAAATTACCGGACTCTCATCAGGGCTGGATGAGTCTTTCAGAAGAAAGCCAACTGTTTACAAGAAAAATAAAATAAAAAAACGGTTGGAACTACTCTTCCCAGAAAGGTCTTTAAAACAAGAGCAGTTATTTTAACTTAAGAGAATGTTTCCTACCTGGTCGATGACCAGCGGAGCTTTGGGCATCTCCTGTACTGTTTATGCAGTGCTCACCTGTAATTGACAAGGCGGAGGGGCTGAGTCTAATATTTGACAAGAAAGGAACCTCACAAGGTATAATGAACAAACGAGATTTACCTAGTGTAGGGTCACACAGGGCATAACGTATCCAATTCTCCGTATTCTAAGGGACAGCGTGGCAAGTTTAAAACGACTCTGGTGAAAAAATGTTAAAAGCTATCGTTAGGTCTTACATTCTACTGCTGATGGGCGCGTAAAGCGCTCGGCAGACCAGTACTTACATCAGCGAATCTTGTTCAAATCACGAGTTGGGTTGGGTGCGGGATAGCGCCGGTATTAGAAATCTGAAAAGGGAAAAACAAATCCCAGTTGGAAGAAACCGCCAGCCGAGTGGAAACTCGTCAGCGTGTCTAACATTCAATGAAAGCGGCGAGGCGCGCCGCGCGCTTACCTTCCAGTTGTGGTTGGATCGACAAGATCACTCACTGCTACTCAGTCACAGCGTGGACCGACCTCCATGCTCCCTTCGTTCTTCCTACTTGGTAACTACAACGAAGAATCACGTGACAGGGGCGGGGCTTAGCCGCCTAGTCCAGTAAGTGGATTGTGGGAGTTGAGGTCCAGAGGTATTACTGGCATAGTTAGTGATGCTGAATATATCGATAGTGAGCCAAGCCTAACTGGTAGAAATAAGTGGAGGGGGGCCCGGTCAGTAAGTTATACCCGATTTAGCTCGCTCATGGAATTCAGCCCTTTATTTATGCTGTCAAACTTCAAAATTAAATACGCTTCTTTGCGTAGTAATGCGCTGTCCACACACCCAGACCCTTGTTTTGAATCAATTGTAGCCAAGACAGTCCACTTAAACTGATTCTCATTATGCTTTAGGCTCAGGAAATGTTCCACCATTGGTGCCGATTGGACCTTTTTCCTGATTCTTGAGCGGTGTTGGGTTATTCTGATGTTAATTTGTTGACTCGTTTTGCCTATATACACCTTGTCACACGGGCATAGCACTGCATAAACCACATTTTTAGTTTTGCAATTAGTGAAATTGGTATGTTTCCATGCAATTCCATTGTGGTTAAAGACCTCGCCCTCCAGTGTTGTGGGGCAAGCAACGCAATTCCCACAACGGTGATGGCCCACAATGGGTGGCAAGTTCCATTGGGTTGTCAAATTGCTTATGGGTTTTGGGATATAGCTGTCAGCACGTATCAGTTGCTGTCCGATACTGAGGTTTTTCTTCATAGCGAAGATAGGCTTTGGCATAGGACAATTAAGATTCTCCAATAAATGCCAATTCTTAAGGACAATTTGTCGAAACTTGTTAGTGTGAGGACCAAATGTGGTCACACAAACAAGTTTGTCAAGGTCTGATTTACACTTCTTCTCTAACAGAGACTCTCTTGGTGTGCATCTTGCTCTTTTTGTTGAATGTTTGAGCAATTTTTTGGGGTATCCCCTCCCTTCCATTTCTCTACAGAAAGATTCAGCATGTTTGTTGAAGTCCCCCACCTCAGTGCAGTTCCTCCTAATTCGTAGCAGTTGCCCATAGGGCAAGTTTTGTTTTAAGCACTGGGGGTGCGAGCTATTGAAATGCAATATGGTGTTTCTGTCTGTCTCCTTTTTGTACAGTGATGTGATAAGTTGTTCCTCTTGACATCTGATGGAAACATCTAGGAATGTCATTTCGTGATGGCTTGACTGTAGTGAAAATTTGATGTCAGTGTGACGTGAATTGACCCAATTGTGAAATTGGTCCAACTCCGTCTGGCTCCCCTGCCACAGGAGCCAGACGTCGTCTATGTACCTCAGCCACTGGAGTATCTTGTCGGAAAAAGGATTGTTATTGAAAATGAATTTTTCTTCGTATTGGGCCATAAAAAGTACAGCCATTTCCGGCGCATAAGGACAGCCCATGGCTGTCCCCTTAACCTGTACAAAAAACTCATTTTCAAACTTAAAATAATTCATGCGTAGGGAAATTTCAACCAAAGAGAGTATAAATGATGTGGGCACCCTATGGGGTCTTTCTCTGGAGTCAAGATATACCTCAATCACCTCAAGTGCCTCGTCCTGAGGGATTTGGGTATAAAGTGACGTCACGTCCATTGTTGCCATTAGCTGTGTCTCTTTGTTAAAGTGTGTGCCCTCTACCTTTGTGATAAAGTCGGTGGTATCCCTGAGATATGATGTGACATGACTAAGAAACGGCTTTAGAAAGTAATCAATGTATTTAGATATTGGCTCAAGTGCTGAATCACAACCCGAGACTATAGGCCTACCAGGGGGATCAGCACTGTTTTTATGTATTTTTGGCAAAAAATACAACACCGGTGTCCTCGGATGTTTTTTATTTAGAAATTCAAACTCTTTGGGGCCAAGAAAACCATGTTCAAGAGCTTCTTTAGTCAATTTCTCAATTCTCCCTATAATCTCATGGACAGGATCTTCCTTAACTGGTCTATACCATTCCAAATTTTTGACATGTGTTTTGCCAACGGAATGGTACATGGTACGGGGCCAGATCACTACAGCCCCGCCCTTATCAGCTTGTTTAATGATGATCGAATTGTCCGCTTTGAGATTTTGGATGGCAACTGATTGTCCCTTCGTGATGTTATGTTTGACATAACATTTAGCTTTTTCCAGCTTTGTTACTGATGAGAGGATCGCCTGCTCAAAGGCATAGATCTGCTTGGGCAGGTTCATAGTTGGAGTAAATCTGGATTTTACTCTTAACCCAGTGATTTCTAGATTATTAGTCACCTCTGCTCCCGCAAAGTAAGACTTCAATCTGATCTTTCTGCAAAATTCTAGTGCCTCTAACTTCATTTTTGTGAAGTCAGTGCGTTTATTCGGAACGAATTTCAAACCCAGAGTGAGGACACTCTTCTCATCAGTTGACAATTGTTTATCGGAGAGATTGACTATTGTAGATTGTTCTAGTCAAATATTAGACTCAGCCCCTCCGCCTTGTCAATTACAGGTGAGCACTGCATAAACAGTACAGGAGATGCCCAAAGCTCCGCTGGTCATCGACCAGGTAGGAAACATTCTCTTAAGTTAAAATAACTGCTCTTGTTTTAAAGACCTTTCTGGGAAGAGTAGTTCCAACCGTTTTTTTATTTTATTTTTCTTGTAAACAGTTGGCTTTCTTCTGAAAGACTCATCCAGCCCTGATGAGAGTCCGGTAATTTCAAAAACCGAGACTCGAAACGCGTCGGCCACTATATCAAGTATAGCTTGAATCTCGAAGGATAGAAATCGTTGCATCAAGTTGTAATTGTATTCATAACAGTTGCATTTTTCTTTTTCATAAATTGTGTAAATATGCAAATGATTTCATCATATTCCAACTGTTTTCACCAGGTTGATGATTAGATCACTACATGTCAGAATTATTGTTGTTTTTGTTAAGGCTTGTGATTTTTTTGTCTAAAACTTTTTGTGTAAATGTATATAAATTGATATGTGTTTTTTCTAGTCGTTTTGTGCATTGTCAGTAGGACATCATCAATGATGTATTCTCTGTTAAGTTGATTACATGTCCTTCTTTCTTTCATAAAAAATGTTGAATAATTAAATACTAATCAGCCAAAGTTACAGGCTAAGAATAACGGATTGATTTGCGTTCTTCTTACTAATCAATTTTTTCAAACTAAGTGGTTGTGAAGGTACACTTTCTTCCTTGAGTATTAATCGGCCCTACCTTCCTTCCTTAAATCTGCTGGGCCAATCCCCTTTTTTTGTATACTGTCAACACTGCAGCACATTTTCTGCAAATTTAGTGGCACATTTATCATGGTGTTGTGTTGCCCTTGTGCCAAGCAAGGTAATGCAAGGGCAAAGCAACACTAAATTTAGATTCACCAAGCAACACAAGGCCACCGTGCGTGGCCCTGTGGACTTTTGTAAACCTAGAGTAAAATTAGGCAGCCAATTCACTGCATGGCATTACTGTGCCCTGGGAAGGCATTCCATGGGTGCGGCGTGGGTGTTTCCAAGCTTCCACCCCTGGATTTTGGTGTATTCCCAGACTTACCATGAGTGGTAGACCTGGGAATGTGTCAAAATGCTACCCCTTCGCAAGAGAGGTATAACCAGGATAAATATGTTTATATCTACTAATTATTTCCTAATTGTATTCATAACAGTTGCATTTTTCTTTTTCATAAATTGTGTAAATATGCAAATGATTTCATCATATTCCAACTGTTTTCACCAGGTTGATGATTAGATCACTACATGTCAGAATTATTGTTGTTTTTGTTAAGGCTTGTGATTTTTTTGTCTAAAACTTTTTGTGTAAATGTATATAAATTGATATGTGTTTTTTCTAGTCGTTTTGTGCATTGTCAGTAGGACATCATCAATGATGTATTCTCTGTTAAGTTGATTACATGTCCTTCTTTCTTTCATAAAAAATGTTGAATAATTAAATACTAATCAGCCAAAGTTACAGGCTAAGAATAACGGATTGATTTGCGTTCTTCTTACTAATCAATTTTTTCAAACTAAGTGGTTGTGAAGGTACACTTTCTTCCTTGAGCAGTGTTGACAGAACACAAACATTCCGACTGAATCTAAGAACTAATAACCTACAGTTCACTAATAATGTATTTATTGGTGGTTTCTTCTTAACTATTAACAGCATGATGGAAATGGTTGAGAATATCCGTCCACACCAGTGGGGATAAGCTGTTCGAACATCATTCCAAGGTCATTTTGATTTCTATTCTGTGAATGGTGCTGCTGGACCTGTCTTCAATCAACCCTTAATCTTTTCAATCCTTCTCCTGTCTGACTCATCTACCACTCATTTTCCTGTATTATATCAGTGTATCTCTTTGTGTTTGTGTAACGTATGTTTTTGTAATTTTTATGTGTTTTTATAACATTTTTTGGCTTTCCCTTCTCATTTTTCTCTACCAAGTGCCATGGCAGAGCAGGAGCAGTGGCGGCACCAGTGTGGTTGATAGCCGCTCAACTTGCAGTCACGTATACTGCCAAGAGGTGCAGTCCCACAATATTTTCCTGGAGGTGGAGGCGTAGGTGGCTGCACTTGTTTATTTACGTACGCCATCACCTCTCCTTCATGCTGGCAGCAATTGGCAGGCCTGGCAGTGGGGGCCTGCAGGAGCGTCAGCTGCTTTGGAGGAGTTTGCACCAGTGTTTGCATCAGAGCATTAGGGTCTGGCTCACCCAACAGCAGTTGATGCACCACTGGGCTGATATCCTGCACAGGGAGCAGGACATTCGTGACTTGCTGGGCGTCTAGGTTGCAGGCCTCGGTGAGTAATTAATGTATTTGTTGTGCTCTAAGCTAATATTTATTTTCCAATTAACATGCTGCTCACACTCAGAGGTAAGTTAAGTTTACAATACAAATATTATGTGTTCCAGCAAGGTGCTCAGTGCTACCTAATCATACTCATTGTTGTTCAGTTAGGCTGATTATTTAAGAAGCCATGCAGACTCCTCTGTCCTGTCACTAAAGCGGTGGTAGTAGTACAATTAGCAAATTAGTGTTCTCTGTGCTTTACTTTATATTGGTCGAACAGTCCCAAGCAATCTCCCAGTGCCTGGTAGTATGCATCTATGCATTGAAGAAAAGGGGACTGAGGTAGCCCGTAAAAAGGGCGTTGAGATTGAGAATAAGACAAGGAGCAAAGATCATTCTTTGCAATCCATAGGTCGTTCCAAAATGTAGTTCAGGTTTAGGAAATTTGGAATAGGGCCTAGATTTAAGAAATTTGGAATAGATCAACTGGATACCAGTACTATACGCAATCTCATTAAGAAAAGTACAGTATTACTAAATTTGCCTTTGCCTGTCAGAATATTTTTGGGGAGATTATTTTTTTAGTTTAAATGCTTTATTTGAGGAAATATCAAAATCACAGAAGAGCAGCATACAAAGAAAGTCCTCTTTAAAAGGAAATATAACAATAAAATGGCTGGTATTAAAAAACAGAAGAGAAAGCTATTTACATTTTTGAGGAATAGGGAAGGGGGTAGGAAGGGAGGGAAGGGAAGAAGGGGGGAGAAAGGGACATCTTATGAAGGGTAAAGAATAAAAGCTTGAGGCATAAAGGTAGCAGTATATTACATAGGAATGTGAGAGGTAATCTTAACAAAACAATCTTTAAGATTAAACTAATAAAAAATATAAACTAAAGAGCAGAGAAGATAAGCATTCAAGGAGGTTTAAAATATTCAGCATTTAAACAAGACTTATGTGTTAACACCAGATTATCTAAATAAATAGTAAGAGGCAACCAAAATATATCTCTATTAATCATATTGTGCTTGCAACCAGGCATTTTATTGATTTGGGCGAACGTCGATTTAGGGCGTTATCGCTTTTTTAAAAACTCATGATAGGTACAGGTACTTTTTAACCTAAATGTGACTCTGTTATTTTTTCTCTTCTTACCTGCTTTGGGCTTAATTTGCGCTCATATCGCCACTACCGGCTCCACAGTCCCCGGTCCACCGCCAAATCTTTGGTTTGTTGTGGAGGGACAAGGGAGGACATTTTGGGCCCCGGAAGTGATTCACTACTTCCGGGCCCATTCGCCACGCCGACACTCCCACTGGATTAGCCCTACCCCCACTGCCTACTTAATACGAGCCTGCAAGCTGCTCGGTGGACGCGCTTGCAACCAGGCATTTTATTGATTTGGGCTAACGCAAATATAGGGCGTTATCGCTTTTTAAAAAACTCATGATAGGTACAGGTACTTTTTAACCTAAATGTGACTCTGTTATTTTTTTCTTCTTACCTGCTTTGAGCTTAATTTGCGCTCGTATCACCACTACCGGCTCCACAGTCCCCGGTCCACCGCCAAGTCTCTGGTTTGTTGTGGAGGGACAAGGGAGGACATTTTGGGCCCTGGAAGTGATTCACTACTTCCGGGCCCATTCGCCACGCCGACACTTCCCATCCAACTCACCCATTGGTTTCTCTGCCTTCATTAATCAGATGCTCTACAAGTGGCGCAGCGGACGCGCGCAGTGGGCACGCCGGCGGCGCCCCAAAGGCAAGCCCGTCTGCGCCCGTCCGCGCCCGTCCGCGCCCGACCAGAGCCCAGGTCCCTACACCCTGGTATTTTTCCCTTACTTACTCTTCTGCAGAGCTCAAGTCTCTCCAGGGCGTCTGGCCCATTGGTAGTGTGCTCCGGTGCAGACTACGCTCAATTGGGATTCTCTCCCTGCCCCCTGTAGTTCCTCTTAACACCCCACAAGACTTATGCCCCCTCTCTATTCCTGTACTCTTGAATGTCCCTCAGACCCCCTCCACTGTTACCACTCGCCTTAAATCCGCTCCCACCAAACTTTCCATCTGGTATTTAAACACCCGCTAGTTACCTAGACACCAGGTTGAGATTTTCCATCTCCTCAACACCCTTAGTCCTGATATCCTGTTTCTCTCAGAAACATGGCTTTCGTCTGAGTCTATGCCAGACATTCTAGCTGCCCTCCCTGGCAATTACTATATTCTTCAGGCTAACCGTCCAGATGGGAAGATTGGGGGAGGAGTTGCCGCTATCATTGCTCATCCTCACTCCTTCACCTCCATTACACTACCCCTTTCCCCACTGGCGGATATGCTTATAGTTATGTTGCATTCAAAATATTCTCCTTTGGCATGTGTTCTTTGTTATCGTCCACCCAATCCTTCCTTAAATTTTGTCCAATTTTTTAGTAACTTGGTCACTGAGTTGGTGATCAATCACGCCAGGCTCCTCATTATAGGCGACTTTAATTATTGGCCTCATGATCATCTTGAGAGCCTTCACTCAAAGCAATTTACGGACTTGCTTTCTGGGCTTAATTTTTCTGAACACATCAAAGCAGCCACTCACATAAAAGGACACATCCTGGACCAAGCCTGGAGTCTCAATCTGGATATCCTTGACCTTCGGGTATCCCCCTGTGCCTGGTCCGACCACCATCTTGTCTCCTTTTCCATCACTCTCCCTACCCCCACCGCCACACATACAGGAGCTTCCACCAGGGTTAGAAACTGGAAAAACTGAGATATTCCCTCCATTTGCACCAACCTCACTTCCACCCTCTCTGCATTTCCCGATCTCTTGGATCCCCATTGTTCACCTCATCTACAGGCTGAAGCTCTCTCTTCCTGGATGACCCAGGCAAGAGATACTTTTGCCCCCTTAAGTCTTTAAAAACTAAGAGACCTCACGACGCACAACTCTGGTTTTCCAAAGATCTGAGGGATAGGAAGCTCGCCTTGCGCCAATTAGAGCGCAAGTGGAGGCTTCACTACTGTCCCCTCAAAAAATCCCTGTTTCTGAATGCCCTATATGAGTATAAAGAAGCCATTGTGAAGGCCAAAGCTGCATATTTTTCTGCGAAAATTCTCAGCTCCAACTGCAAATCAAAAAACATTTTCTTTATTGTGGATAAACTGGTCAAACCTGACCGTGTCATTATTAAGTCCCCGCCCTCTCAATCCCTTTGCGATTCACTTAACAGCTACTTTATTGAAAAAATCGGAAACATCAAAACCAGCATCCCCACCACTGTCACCATCTCATACTCCACCACGGCCCCTCCTAACCCGGCCCAATATCTTATGTTTCCTACACTTACGGAAGACCCTTTCTTCTCTCTCCTAGGGAAAGTTAAGTCGGGCTCCCCTCAGGATGGCTGTCCTTGCCAAATTAGCCGTGAAATCTATAATAACATCTCCACCCCCCCCTTTCTTTGTTAAACAATTCCCTTTTCTCAGGGATAGTTCCCCTCTCATTCAAAACAGCGGTGGTCTCGCCCATTCTGAAAAAACCTGAGGCCGACCCAGCTGTCCTCTCAAACTTTTGCCCAATTTCCCTCCTCCCATACTTGGGTAAAGTTTTGGAAGCTTATGTGGTTAACTGCCTGAGTGCTTTTATTGAATCTACCCACTTCCTCGACCCCCATCAGGCCGGCTTTAGGCCTCAACATTCCACTGAATCTATCGCCTTGGCCGTCAATGAGGAGCTAAGAAAGTGGGCAGACCAGAACATCTCCCAAGCTTTGGTGTTCCTGGATTTGTCGGCGGCGTTCGACACCGTAGACCATAACATCCTACTTGAACGTGTCGAGCACGCCGACATCCAGGGGCTGCCACTGAAGTGGGTTACCTCCTTTATCCAGGATCGCACTCAGGCAGTTTCCCTCCCACCTTTGTCCTCTGCGGGAAAACACCTTGCCTGTGGAGTCCCGCAGGGCTCCTCACTTTTACCACTCCTTTTTAATCTTTATATCCGTCCACTTATCTCAGAGCTCAAACATAAATCTGTCACTATTTTCAACTATGCGGACGACCTTCAGCTTATTTTCAGTATTGATCCTTCCCCCTCCTCTGTCCAAAATGTCCATTCTGTTATGAACTTCATCAGCTTCTGGATGAGTTTGAATCATCTCAAGCTCAACCCTGACAAAACGGAGCTAGTTCTTACCGGTCCCCTAGGCAACCCTTGGAATTCTACTTTTTGGCCACCCTCACTTGGTCCCCCTCCTTCCCCTGTTGACTCCGTTAAGAGCCTTGGTATTACCATCTGCAAGGACCTGTCTATGAGGGCACAAATCAACTCAGTTATATCCATCTGCTTTTATCACCTACGTCGTATCCGCAAAATTAGCAGACTCCTTTCTCACGAGGCTCTTATACAGGTCATTCTAGGACTCGTGATTTCACGTATTGAATATGCGAATGCCCTATACGTGGGTATTCCAGCATATCAATCCAAACACCTTCAGCTTATTCAGAATCAGGCAGCCAGGCTGGCCTACCGCCTGCCAAAATTCACTCACACTAAGCCTCTCTTAATGAATCTTCATTGGCTCCCTGTTGCACAGCGTGGCCTCTTCAAACTTGGCTGCCTGATCCACAAAGCTATTTCCTCCCAGGGACCATCTTTTATTTCTTCCCTCTTACACCGTTATGTTCCTCAGCGAGACCTTCGCTCTTCTAGTCACAATCTTCTCATTCCCGGTCGCTTCAAGCGCAAAAAACACGGTGGTTTGCGGTTGTCCACTCAAGCCCCTCTCTTTTGGAATTCTCTTTCCCCTGCATTCCGCCTCCTCCCATCCTATGCTCAGTTTAGAAAATCTTTAAAAACTTGGCACTTTTCATCAGCCTACAATTAGCCCACCCCATCTGCACTGGCCAGCCTTCCCACCCCAGCGCCAAGAAACCGTAGGTGTACGTGCGCTTTATAAGTCCTATTTTCATTCATTCATTCATTCATTCATTCATTCATTCATTCATTCATTCATTCATTCATTTCATTCATTCAATCATTTGTTTGCAGGAGGAGGCAAAACCAATATCAAGTCGATGAAAATGGCAAAGACTATTCCACCAGTGTTAGATGGAGAGTTTTGTGAGTGTTTTCCAGTTAACAGTGATGTGTTGGAAAGCTAAAGCAAGCATGAGGTCAAAGAGACCATGTTAATGGGGGGATAGAACTAAATAATCTGATTGACTTCCAGAGAAAAGAAGAGAGGTGGAGTAGGGAAAGGAAAAATGAAATAGAGGAGAAATATAGGACCAAACCTTCTCTCAAAAAGTAGAAACAGAAGAGCAAAGGAAGACAAGATACATACTATCAGCATTAGAGGAGCCACAAGTCAAACAGTTAGCATCAGTAGAAGGAGAAAAGCGAGCCAAGGAAACAGGAGTCAGATAAAGTCTGTGATATAAAAAGAACATAGATTGAGTAAGAGAGGAAGAGCCCGAGATTTTGAGAGAACGGGACCAGAAATTCGGTCCCCAGTCCGGGATTTCTATCATTTTCATTTCACAGGCTTCTAGACATTTTCTCAATGGTGAACTTAAGAGGTAAATGTTAACATATCTGCCATTGATTTTAGAAAATGTATTGTCTTGATTCTTGACAGTTTCACTGATCAAAGGCATGATTTCTTTCAACTGTTTCATAAATGGGTTCCTTGTGATTGAGGTCATATTAGGATCCTGTATTATTCATAATATTTTCTCCTTCCACCTACCAGTACCTTAGAAAACAGAAGTGGTCCACACATCTTATATTTAGACATCTACACAGTGCTGCAGATCCATGCTTTTTTTTGTATATCGCTTATGAATCACAGGTGATGTAATTTCACCTAGCAGCTAGAGGACAGTGTTCTATTCTACATTCTCATCACTATTTCTTCTTACTTCCTGTTTAGATGTGAGTAATAATGGCCACTTCACTACAGGCCTATTGGCCAGTGAGTAAATGGCATTTCTCATTTGTTGATGGTGGCTCCCCTTGTCAGTCATTGTCAAGGTAAGTGCTGCCAATGTTTTACATTGTTGTGTCTATCTAGCATAGGCCCTGTGATTTGTGTCACAGGTCAGAGAAGTAATGCAGAGGCGTTTGCACTGACGGAAATTCAACACCTACACCAGCATCTTCGTTTTGAGTCTCGCAGTCTATATGTATCTGCATTAGAGAGATGCAGCTAACAGTTGATCTTCTGTGGTTCAGCAATTGATTCTGTATCAGTCCAAATCTTACGCTGGTATCTCCTGGCATCAAGCAGGATTCATGAGAGGCCGCAGTGTGAGTTCAGCCAATATGCCAATATGCCGATCAGTCCTCAGATTCCATCATCTAACTCTAAGACTGTCCTGGAATAGCACCGATATCTGAATTTGAGTTTTGGACATTAGTTGCCAGATTTACATGCATAATTAGCATAGCCTCAGTTGGAAATTCCCAGAAGTCAGCTATCTTCCTTGTGGCCACGATCCACCTCCACAACCTTTATTATAATTGGCAATTATTTGCCCAGTACTTCTCCCAAGAATAAAGCCCCTGCCAAAGGAAAGGAGAAGCTCGTTTCTGTTGTTTCTTCTTCACTGTGGCTAGTCATCATGGAGAGGAAGCACTGCCTCCTCCTTTGGACCTTGAGTAGCTTTACATTCACAGGTAGTGTCAGGGATCCACTAACATGGCAACCTGGATACAACAGGAGCAATGCTATTATCCACACTGCCCTCAACCAACAGATTACTGTATAAAGGATATTTGTTCTGGTCACCAGTAGACCCAGGGGAAAGGAAGCAAACCACAAGAGAAGTAAACAGAGATACTAGATATCTTCACTCTATCTATTCTTGCTGGTGGACTCAACCTGCCCTGCAGAGGTGTTGATATCTACAACAGGAAAATATTATTTAGTATTTTGTTATTAGCATTACCGTTCACAATTCCTACCATGAAATACAATGCACATTGTGATTCTTTCTATAAACTCTGTGTATAAGCCACTCTCTATTTGAAGAAACTCTATGACTACCCAGAGCACTAAGTTAAATGGGCCTTTGAAATGAAATTAAATTCAAAAACATTTATAAAGCGCATAAAACCTGAGGGTATCTAAGCGCTAAGCCAAGCAGGACTCCATAATACAGACCCGACACCCCAACTTTGGAGGAAAGAAGCTATGTTTTCATGGATTTTTAAATACAGCAAAATCCTCAAGAGTAGCCACCCCATTGGAACTTGTGAAACCTAGTAATTATGACTTTCTTGTCTGCCGAGGATCTGAGCAACTTGCAAGGAACATACCAAATATTAAGTGCAGAGAGATGCTTGGAACCTTCATGAGTAAGAGCTGGAAAGACTAGGTATAAAGCCTTAAACCCAAGCCACTTTCTGACAGGGAGCCAACGTATTGAGCGAATACCCTCTCTAACAAAGGCACGTTTAGGTATGTTGAGAATGAGGTGAGCAGCCGCATTCTACACCACTTTTAGTTCATTCAATAGGGAATCATTAATGTTCAGATAGAGGGCATCTCAATAGTCCAACCTGGATTAAATTAAAGCAATGACCACTAAGTGACGCATTTCGATTGGGATAAAAGGAAACGATTCCCTGAGTGTCATGATTAAATGAAAGCAAGTACTTGCAGTATGATTAACCTGTGTCTCAAACGTCAAAGAAGTATAAAAAATGACCCTGTGGTTTAGCCACTTTCCTCAGAATAGGCAAAGAGCTGCATTCTTCAGGCCACTAATTATTTATCCAAATCTAGTCTTGACCGCCAAAAACAAGGACCTCAGTTTTATCTACGATGAGCTTAAAAAAATATTCTTTCATACAAGTGTTTATCCTGGTCATACAGAAGATTGAACGTGTGAGCTACAGAGTCAATATTATCAGAGATGGAAACAATAATCAGTGTGTCATCAACCTATGACAATGCTTGAAAGCCAAAAGAGCATATTCATTTTGCAAGGGGAGCAACATAGACATTAAAAAGAGTGGGATTAAGCGAGGACCCTTGAGGGACCCCCCAGTGGAGACTGAAAGCTTTTCTCTGCATCCACCACAGCTCACAACTTGTACCTTATCTGTGAGTAAAGATCGGAGCAGGTCCAGTGCATTCCCACTGACACCCACATGCTGAAGGCACATGGGTGAGACAGTGTCAAAGGGTGCTGTCTTTTTTATCACTAAATTCATGTGTAGAATTGGTGAGACCAAGAGTAGATGTCTGTGAAGCTCTCTAATTACTCTAAACAGCTCCTCAGAGGAGTTACCTGCCCCTCTTATTTTTTCAGTATAAAAAGCAGATTTAGTCTGATGAATTGCAAGTTTATATTGATGAAGGCTTGCTTTATGCCCCTATTTATCAGAAGGATCCCTATTCAGGTGCCATTTCTGTTTTTGTTTGAGACAAGATTGTTGCAATTCTTTCTATTCACCAATAAACCTAGGTGCCAAGAGTTTGGACTTGACACAGCCTTTGGTGCTCATGGGCGCAACAAAACACAGAGAAGCCACCTATCAAATTCTTAAAGCCTTCAGCTAAGAGGTCAGGTACGGTGTCTGGGTTCATACAAATCTTACTAAGTGACTGTTCCAAACCGTAAGAGGTGACTTTATTCCATTTCCTCCCACAATTACCCTTACTTCCTGAGGGTGCCATGCCCCTTACCTTCGCCATCAATGAAATACATCTCACTTTAAAAGTAACAACATGATAGTCAGCTCAACTAAGTGGGTTGGCATCATTAAATGTAATACCACTTGAATTAAAGAAGATACTATCCAGAGTCTGTCTCTTCTAGATGAAAATTAATATTGCAGAGAATTGCAAAGGTTTGATAGGCCAAGAAGGGTTCCAGCACTTGAAGCAGAGGCTCCAGGAAATCAGAATATGGGCCAGGGGGATGATAGACCAAAGGTTCCATTAATACAGGGCTAGCTTTGAGCTTCGATATAAAAAAGACCACCGTTGTCCCTGAAGCATGCACTGTCTTCTCTTCTAAGGTGCAGTTCAGAAATCCTTATATATGACTTCCAGGCTACCACCTCTATGACTATGATGATTATGCCTTAAAATGGTATAGCCTGCAGGAATTGCTGATACCAACTCAGGGCCAAATTCTTCAGATGACCAATATTTAGTAATAAAAAGTTTATCAAGATGGATGGAGATAGTGAGTTCATGAACTTTAACGTTCTGTTTGATGAGGGAATATGAATTAAGTAACACACAGCAAATTCATGGACAAATCATGGCATCAGCATCTACATTTTTAATAATTTCCATTCAGCTTGCCAAAGTAGAGGTTTTTAAATAGTTTAACCTATACTTACAGCACGGACAACTCAAATTCCTCTCACTATACATATCTGCCCTAAGACAATTACTGAACTTCCCCGGTTGGAAATGCTCCAAAAGCTGCTTTCAGGTGAAGTTTATCGGGGAGGGAAGAGAGGAATCTGATGAAATACTGGCAGCATCCCTGGCACCATTAATTCTGCCAGCCTGGCAAATTGCCTGGAAAGAGTGTCCGCATGGATGGATAGCTCCTTTTTAAAACTGAATGCGGCTAAAACTGAGCTTATGTTCTTGGGGAAACCTATTAACTTGGACCCCAACGCCTTTTGGCCAAACGTCCTAGGCTCTATGCCTCCCCCCAAAGACCATATCAAAAGTCTTGGGTTTGGTTGGACAAAAACTTGAATTGTGGAATACAGGCGAGTAAAGTAGCAGGCGCCTGCTATGGTATCCACAAAATGATAAGAAAGGTTTTACCTCTTCTGCCTTTCAATGCCAGGGAACTGTTGGTACAAGCCTTGATTCTTTCTCGGCTGGACTATGCCAATGTGATCTACTTGGGCGCCCCGGCTACGACCATCAGCAAACTCCAAATAGTTCAAAAATGTGCAGCACGTCTTCTGATGCAGGTCCATAACCGGGAATCTGCTAAATCACACATCTCCTCTCTGCACTGGCTGCCAGTTGCAGAAAGGATTCAATTCAAGGCACTGTGCATTGCTCACAAATCTCTCTCGGATATTGCTCCTCCGATCCTTCGTGCCATCATCGCCCGGGATCTCCCCACAAGGTCACTGCTCTCTGAGAAGAAACATCTTGCCATGATTCCCAGAGTGAACCGAGTGCGGAGTGGGGGCCGGCATTTCACCGTCATTGCTGCAAGATGCTGGTACCTATTGCCGGACCACATCAGGTTTGAGACCAACCACTTATGGTTCTGTAAACTTCTAAAGACTATGCTGTTCCCCTGAGTTGGCTGCCTACCTTGGTGTTGGCTTGTCTTTAGCACTGGGAGGCCTTTGGTAACCATGCGCTTTACAAATGTACACTCACTCGCTCACTCACCATCCAGGCATGGATGAGTGCAGATGGGATTACATTAGGCCCATTTTGGTGCACCAGTGGTGTTTCCGCGCTGACTTGATCTTTAAATAGCCAGCTCACGTAAAAGCCTATACCACTAACCAAACCTAAAAAGGCCGCTGAACAAGTCAACCAGGACAGAAAATAAAACTTTCTCTGCACAAATGGTAGGACAGCGTCGGACCAGAGAGTAAATGACCCCAAAAGAAATTAAAGTGCACAGTGTAAAATATGAAGTGGAGAAGTGTGGCTCAATGGATAGAGCAGGCAGACCTCGATGCGGAGCTCTGGCCAGGGACCAGGGTTCGATTTCTGCCCCGGCGGGTCTCGGGCTCATTAATTCCCCTGACCGGATATTCTCGCCTCAGTGCCAATTCTGATCATTTCCTGCAACTCTGGGCAATAGCTTGCTTTGTCTCCACAACGGCCCCCACAACGCGAGGGATGCCTGGTCTGCACCATGGGGGTGCCCAGGAGTGGACACTTCACAGGGAAAGCCAGGAAGGGTTACCTTGCGGTATTCGTACAAGCACCGGGAAACCCACAGCGGGTAGCTGTGCGCTATACAAGTACAAAAACATTTACATTTACATTTAAAATATGAGCCCAAGTCAGCAACATAAAAACAAAAATCTGTGCATAATATCGATTGCTCATCCGCGCTGACATGATCTAGAAATAGGCAGCTCACGTACAATCTGAGTGCCTATACTGCTAAACTACCCCAAAATGGCAGCTGAAAAAGTCATCCAGGAAGTGGGGAAGAAAAGAAAATTTGCTCTGCACAAACGGTGGAACCGCTAAGAACCCGAGAGTAAATGCTCCCAAAAGAAGTCAAAGTGCCCCGTGTAAAATACCAGCCCAGGTAAGAAACGTATAAAATATTAAAGCAAATAAAAGCATTAAAACCAGTGAAACGTGTTCCCTTAATTCATGGGTACTCACAAACTTTCGGGGGCTAAATTTACAGTGTTGTTTGTGTCCGAGGGCCGCACCAGTGGGGGCGGGGTCAGTGGGGGAGTGGGCGGGGCTAGAGCAACAACAAAAAACTGACCATGATGTTCCTCACAGGTCCCTGCAGCGGACGCCTTCATCCAATGAGCCACCAGACCTGGCATACACACATCTCTCTCTCGCTCACTTTCTCTTTCTATCTCTCCCTCTATCTTTCTCCCTCTCCCTCTCCCACCCTCACTCTCCCTCTGTCTCCCTCTCCCTCCCTCATTCTCCCTCTCCCTCCCTTTCCCTCCCTCCCCCTCTGTCTCCTTCCCTCTCCCTCTGTCTCCCTTTCCCTCCCTCACTCTCCCTCCCTTTCCCTATGTCTCCCTTTCCCTCCCTCGCTCTCCCTATGTCTCCCTTTCCCTCCCTCTCCCTCCCTTTCCCTTCCTTACTCTCCCTCCCTCTCCCTCTCTTTCCTTCCCCCCTCTGTCTCCCTTTCTCCCTCTCCCTCCCTTTCCCTCCCTCCGTCTCCCTCTCCCTCCCTTTCCCTCCCTCTCTCTGTCTCCCTCCCCCTCTGTCTCCCTCCCTTTCCCTCCCTCCCCCTCCCTCTCCCTCCCTTTCCCCCTGTCTCCCTTTCCCTCCCTCACTCTATCCCTCTCCCTCTATCTCCCTTTCCCTCCCTCACTCTGCCTCCCTTTCCCTCCCTCCCCCTCTCTTTCCCTCCCTTACTCTCCATCTGTCTCCCTTTCCCTCCCTTTCCATCTGTGTCCCTCTCCCTCCCTTTCCCACCCTCCCTCTCCCTCTGTCTCCCTCTCCCTCTGTCTCCATCTCCCTCCTTTCCCTCCCTCACTCTCCCTCTGTCTCCCTTTGCCTCCATCACTCTGTCTCTGTCTCCCTCTCCCTCCCTCACTCTCCCTCTCCCTCCCTTTCCCTCCCTCCCTCTCCCTCCCTCTCCTTCCCTTTATCTTCCTCCCACTCAACCTCTCCCTTCCTTTCCCTCCCTCACCCTCTGTCTCCCTTTCTCTACCTCCCTCTCCCTCCCCCTCTCCCTTCCTTTCCCTCCTTCCCTCCCTCTCCCTCTCCCTCTGTCCCCCTCCCCTTCTCCCTCTTTTCTGTCCCTCCCTCTCTCCCTCTCCCTCTGTCTCCCTTTCCCTCCCTCCCTCACTCTCCCTCCCTCTCCCTCTGTCTCCCTTTCCCTCCCTCCCTTTCTCTCCCTCCCTCTGTCTTTTTTTACCTCCCTCACTCTCCCTCTGTCTCATTTTCCCTCCCTCACTCTGCCTCCCTTTCCCCCCTCTCCCTCTCTCTCCCTCCATTTCCCTCTCTCCCTCTCCCTCTGTAGCCCTTTCCGTCCCTCCCTCTCCCTCTGTATCCCTTTCCCTCCCTCACTCTCCCTCTGTCTACCTTTCCCTCCCTCACTCTGTCTCCCGTTCCCTCCCTCACTCTCCCTCACTCTGTCTGTCTCCCTTTCCCTCCCTCACTCTCCCTCTGTCTCCCTCTCCCTCCCTCACTCTGCCTCTCTTTCCCTCCCTCTCCATCTGTCTCCCTTTCCCCCTCCCACTCCCTCTGTCTCCATTTCCCTCCCTCCCTCTCCCTCTGTCTCCCTTTCCCTCCCTCTCCCTCTGTCTCCCTTTCCCTCCCTTTCCCTATGTCCCCCTCCCTTTCCCTCCCTCCCTCTCCCTCTCCCTTCCTTTCCCTCCCTCCCTCTCCCTCTGTCTCCCTTTCCCTCCCCCTCTGCCTCCCTTTCCCTCCCTCTCCCTTTTCCTCCCTCCCCCTCTCCCTCTGTCTTCCTTTCCCTCCCTCTCCCTCTGTCTCCTTTCCCTCCCTCTCCATCTGTCTCAATCCCATTCCCTCCCTCCCTCTCCGTCATCTCACCCTGCCTGTGTGTGCCCGGGCTGAGACAGCCTCCGGGCACACACACACAGAGCCAGCCGCACCCGAGCACTTCACAGGTCTTTAAAAGACCATTTGCATGTTAATGAGGCTATGTTGTATTTCACCTTTTAGTGCCGAAGCTCCACTCTGACTATCGCTGGCCCCCACAGAGCAGCAGAGTCTCCGAGTCACACTAGTAGATGTCTGCAAGATCCGCGGGTCGCCAGGGAAGGCTTGCCGTGCCGCTGGCGGCCCGCGGGCCGTACTATGAGTACCCGTGCCTTAATTGAATACCCAAGAGAACACAATCTTGCCTGCTATGCTATATTTATTTGAAATAAATTAACAAAATAACCAGAACTTTAATACAAATTCCCATTTACAAAACAAACTTCAGCAAATTGCGAATCAAGACTGTGGTCTGTATGATTCTCAGTATGCATAGCTCATCAGTGGTCATATAATAATTACACATGTTTAATACAACATAAATAGGGGAGTGTGCCGGCTGGCCAGGAAGTTAGGGGAATCATTGCCAATAACAGTATTACCATGGGCAGTAACTGACCCCAAATATCTGGGAATTAGATTGGCAAATACACCAGAGAGACATTTGGAACTTAACGTGGGGAGCGAGGTGGAAGGAGTAAAATGTTCAATACGATTCTGGCAGGGCTACCACCAATGCTTATGGGTAAAATCGCAATTTCAAAAACGATCGTCCTGACGCGCTATCTCTATGTGATTAAACATTCATTTTACTAGATCCCCAATCACTTTTTTAAAACATTACATTTTAGAACAGAATTGTTGTGGGGATAAAAATGAAACAGAGTGAGCCTCAAGACTATGCTTAGAAAATAGCAAAAAGGGGGGCTAGAAGTTCCTAGTATTGAATTGTACTACATGGCTGCGCAGCTTCAGCACACAATTCACTGGCTGGATCATAATGATAATTGGGAAAATAGATTTCTGGCCAGAACGTATGATGGTGACTCACTAGCGGGACACTTAACCCCTTAGCAGCGGCGACTATTCCGTTTCAGTCCTAAGAGGGAGTGGGGGCAGTGCGGAGCTCCCGTACTCGTGACGGAACCGCTGCATCACGAGCCTTGGGTGGGCTGTGCTTGTGACGGAACGGTTCGGTCACGGCCCCGCCCACCTAAGAGAACGCTCAGCGCAAGGGCGTGATTCGCGCCGCGCAGGCGCGGCGAGCGGGCTGTGACGGAACCGTTCCGTCATCAGCACAGCCCACCCGAGGTTCGTGATGGAACGGTTCTGTCACGAGCACGCAAGGGGTTAATGAAAGGAGCACGAGTCTCGCAAACCTGCCCATATGTAGTCCAACACGTCGCATGAGTGTGGGAACGTATAGTCAAAAAGGTGATAGGCCATGCCCATTTGCACCAGACATGCCGCTCAGGGTGGTCAGCCATACGCGAAAATAGCGTACACTAGGTCCGCCCATAAATAGAAAGATGGCGGATGCCTGATGATGGGAGACCTATTCTCAAATAAACAATTCATCTCCTGTGAGAGTGTGGAAGAAATATATGAATTAGTACGAGGGCAATTTTTGCAATATAGAAAGATATCACATGTGACTAATGAGCTGTGGGCGTCATTTCCAGAGGAGCCACCAACAACAAGAGTGCTCCATTTAATGATATGTCTGGCACATGGTGGTCGCTTAATCTCCCATGTGTTCCAGGCACTTAGGGAGGACTTGGAAGCCCCGGCCCTACCAGTCCAAGCAAACTGGGAAAAAGCCCTAGGTGAGCCCATATCGGAGCGGGAGTGGATCAAGATGCATGAGAGAGTTAAGGGGGTGAGCTTTAATCTGCGGTTCATATTTGTTCAATATAATTACATACATCAAACATACTTCTCTCCCAAAATACTAAGTAAAATATTTCCGACCCGGACAGCCGAATGCCCCAGATGTAAAGAGGGGGAGGCAGATTTTCTACCAGTAGTTTGGCAATGCTCGATCATAGCCTCCTACTGGACTGAAATCCTAGGTAAACTGGAAGAGGCCACAGGATGGAAAATTTCTAAAGAAACGAAGATAGTGATGTTGGGACTATTACCTACTCCAAAAATTAAAAGATTAAGTAGTAGATTAGTAATGCTAGGCCATATACTGGCAAAAAGATGAATTGCGATATCCTAGAGGAGCCCCAATGCACCTCACATAAAAATGTGGCTAGGGGACCTGTGTGAATGAGGGACAGCAGAAACAATTCATATGAAAAAGGTCAAGCACGACGAAAAGTTAGAAGATGACTTAACAGCATGGACAGCAATGCTAGAAGACATTAAGGGTATGCAAGCAGTAATAACAACACCTACCAAATATACCCCATAATAACACTAATATATAGACGTGGAAGGAAATCGTAACACAGCACTAAGATGGGAAACAGTTGACAACATAAAGTTCTAACTAAAACCCCAGAAATACTACGGCGAGAGGTCTACGGAGCTGAGTGGGGTGAGAGGGTGAGGGAGGGGTGGAATCATTGAGTTAAGGAAATGGGAAAGTTTGATGTTGATAAAAATGGATGTAAAAGCTATCACGAAATACGTGTTGAAAGCGTTGAATTGTAAAACACTCTGCTGCATCATGTATAGAACGCTTATGTATCCTAAAATTATACAAGGACTAGACAAGGGTTCTAACGCTTGTACCAAAAACCAATCATAATATTAAAATTTAAAAAAAACATAAATAGGGGAGAAATACTTGTTTTAGTCCTACGATCAATACATCCTGTAAAGTTACAATATTTGTAAAGTCAATCAATATTGATCACTGGTTAGTATACTTTCAGTCTATTAACATATCTCAGACAACTGATTAATTATATTGTAGATTATATTCTTCATTTTTCTTCACTACATATCATGAACACATGGTCAGACCAGGCAATGAGTTTCACCCCTTAAACAGGTCTTCATCAGGGCTGTAAATAAGACATATACAAAAAATATAGAAACCTCTTACAAGATGCAAATGGTATTGCCACAAGGCAGGCGTGCATGCTCGACTCTCATTATTATTTTTTTTTTATGTCCTCATTTTCGCCCTTGGTATATCGCATCGGAGCACTAGGCGAGAGGAATATACTGTCACAGATATACTGGTAGTGCCGTCAACGACAAGTCGGTGCTGACACTCAGTATTATCGCACCTCTCCATGAAGCACCACAATATGACCATGACAGAGTGATGTTGCTGCAGTTCGATACCCATTACAAGCGAAGGGAACCATGAAATTGGGTATAACGAAAGAAAAAGCGGAGTAGACCAAGCAGCTTAATCATAGGGCAGTGGGGACAGTGGGGACTCTCATTATTATGACTCCACGTCCTGGGCTGATATCCCCATCCATTTCATGGAATCCCGACTTCGACCACCACCTATTATATGGAGTCTCACATGCAAGCATTTGCGCAAGTATATTTACTTATCTCAGAGCCACTGATGCTCTTGATAGATCAGACTGGGCCCCCAAATCATATTTTTATCTCCATTGTCATTTAGTTTATTGATCAATTTACCATCACTTGCAGGTTCAGGCCTTGTTTCCAAACTGGAATTTTCTTTCAGTGATGGATCTTTAAATATTTTATTATGAGTCAAAGAACAAATCAGGCATCATAAATTTCAATTTCATTATTAGTTTAAGTTCAGTCAATGATACCAGTTCAAATACTTTTTAGGAATCTTTATTCTCATTAAGAGATAGATTAATAATGTTATTTTGGTCGTCTTTATTTTGAGTAGTCCACAAATCAAATAAGTATACCGAAATCTCATCAAAAAAGAATGGTTAGATTAAAAAAATCAAGTAATACATTAAAAAATCAAGTAATACATTTAAGAATGTCCTATAAAGGACTAATTCCCTATATTAAAAATCAGATCAGAATGCTAGATTCGTAGAACACATGAAAAGTTCGGATTCAAATGGAATAGAGTGAGATTAGGAGCATAAAGCTCAAAGCCAATCTAAAACAGCAGAACTTCTCATAAAGAGTAACTCATGAAACTCAGCTGAGTCTCAGTAAAACCAAAATAGTCAGCATTCAGTTGCAGTAGTAATCTGTCAAAATCATATAGCAATAATAGTTCAAAAGGAAAACAGCAGCATTAGCTGGGCAACCATAAAGAGTCTGGCAAAGGGAGGGAAAAAAGTCATTCCATCTATCGAGGAACATGCACTAATATACAAGACATGAATACATATTACAGACATTGTACTAGACTCCTTTATCCATGGACAAAACAGGAGGCATCCACGTCATTGAGCAAGTTCAGCCCCTCCGTTTTCAAGAAAAATACATGCAGCTTACAAAGCTATCACAAAGTTAGCTGCAAACATTCTTGCGTAGCTAGATTCTTGAAACATAAGCCTTAGTTGCCATAGGCATTTGAGCACAGGCTGGTGTTAGATTTGGGGGTCTCTAGTTGAAATTAATAGGTACCTTTGTCCAAATAGGCACCCTTGTGTCTAGTCAGGGTAAGGGGGTACACTCCTAAAATAACCCCTGCTCACTCCCTTGGTAGCTTGGCACGAGCAGACAAGCTTATCTCAGAGGCAGTGTGTGAAGCATTTGTGAACACATACAGTGACCCTGTGACAACACTACAGATGGACACCACACAAGTTGTAGTATAAAAATAAGTATTTTTATATAGAACTAACACAAGACCACAAAAAACAAAAATCCACAATATTGTACTTCAAAAATGGTAGAAATAGATTTAAAATGCAACACTTTAGGTTCAATGTACCATAGGGTGCGTAACGCTATACGACAAAAGTGTTGCAGGGAAGGTGATGCATCGGTTCCTTATATGCAGGAATGGTGATGCGTTGGGTTCCTACTGCTGCGTAGGGGATGTGTTGGATCTTCTCCGCCTGGGAAGGTGATGCATTGGGTTCTTACTGCTCGTCTGTGGCGATGCGACCAGATCCGGTGCAATGAAACCAAATGGCGGCGTCTTCTTGATGCAACAACGATGTGTGCACGCCCGATGGCCGTGCAGTGACTCAACGATTCTTCTGAGCCGTGACAGGCCCAGCGACACGCTTCTCTGGTAATGAGACGGCATCTGCTGCGATGGCGACACTCTGCTCCGGTGACACGAGGTGCTTCGGGGGATGCGATGGCGACAGCGGTGGCACGCTTCTCCAGTAATGTGACGGCGTCTGCTGTGACAGCGGCACTCTTCTCTGGTGTTTCGACAACAACGGCTGGGGCGGCGACACACTTCATCGTCTGGAGGGCGCTCCCAGTGACACACAGTCTCTCAGAAGTCCCAGCTCAACATCAAACACTTCAATTCCCAGCAAGGGAAGGCATGGGCGCTGGTTGTGAAGTCTGTTGTCCCTGAGACTTCAGCAGGAGGCGAGCTCTATCTCAAGCCCTTGGAGATGCTTTACAAGTTGATTTGAAAGTAGCACAAAGTCTTTCTCCTTTCTCTGGAAGTCAGGCAACCACTGAAGGCCAATCCCCCAAACAGCACTCAGCTTAGGTATAGTCTCCTCCTCAGTTTCTCTGGTTCCTCTCCTCAGCAAAGGTTCTTCTTGTGATCTAAAGTTCTTGGGTCTGGGTCCCAATATTTATACTAGCAAATCCTTTGTCCTCTGAAGGCAGATGGTCCTGTACCCAGTTCAAATCAGTTATGTGCAGTCCTGGAGCACTTTGTTGACAAGACTCCTTCTTTCCTTTGACAGTGTGGGCCATGGACATCAGATGCACCACAGGAGGTGGGTCCAGCATTTTGGAAGGCAGGCACAGCCCTATTCAGGTCCCAGGTGCACTCCTACCACCCTACTACATGCAGCTAGCTCTATTCAGCCATGTTTTGACTCACTGTCTCCTGGAATCCCCCAGCCCCTGTCACTCAAACTCCAGACAAGGAATGCACAACCTAGCAGAGGCAGGGTTGGACAGTTAGGCAAGAAAATACCTACTTTGTAAAAGTGGTATTTTCAAACATAGAATGTTAAAACCACCTTCACTAAAATATTTATTTTATCATTCTGAGTTAAGTCATACTAAACTTGAATTTCTATCTGGTTCCCTGAGTCAGTTAGGATATAAAATGTTATAATCATACTGCCCATTCTGGCCTATGGGGAACAGGTAGCCTTGAAATAGTGAAAAACGAAAATGGCTGTAATTCATTATTAGGACATGCCCTGTTATTAGGACATGCCACACACACCAGGGCATGTCCCACCTTTTACCTACAATGCACCCTGCCCTTGGGCCTACCATAGGGCTGACTAATATACAGAAACGGGAAGGTTTAGGGACTGGCAAGTGGGTGCACTTGCCCAGTCAACATGGCAGTACCAGACTGCACACAGGCTCTGCAATGGCAGACCTGAGACACACTTTTACAGGCTGCTTCTCTCTGTGGCACAACCAGTGCTGCAAGCCCACCAGCAGCATTTGATTTACAAGCCCTGGGCACACTCAGTGCACTGCACTATGGTCTGACAAGTAAACCAAATCAGCCAATCATAGAGTCACTAATTCATACGTCAATTTACTATTGGGAGGACTTGCACTGTGGCACTGAATAGAAGTGCCACAGTGCGCAATGCATCTATAACCAACAAAAACTCATGAGGCAACAGCAAAAAATGGAAGAGAGATCCACACCAACAGTGCCAGGTCTAACACTCCTGTACCCAGTCGCAGACCTCTCAGACACTCACATACTCACTCACAGACCCACTCTAACATTCATGCACCCACTCACAGACCCACTCAGACACTTATGTATCCACTAAGAGATCTAATCAAACACTCAATCACCCACTCACATACCCACTAAGACACTTATGCACCCACTCACAGACTCACTCAAACACTTATATACCCAATCACAGATCTACTCAAACATTCAATCACCCACTCACACACTCACTCAGACATTCATGCACCAACTAATATATCTACTCAGATACTCATGCAGTAACTCATGGATCTACTCAGACACTCTTGTACCCACTCACAGACCCACTCAGACATTTATGCACCCACTGGCAGAAACCCTCAGATATTCACACACCTACTCATGGACTCATTCAAACACTCATGCACCCACTCACACACTCATGCACCTACTCACAGACTCTCACAGACTAGTTTTCACTCTCTCACAGGCCAATTCAGACACTTGTGTACCCACTCTGAGACCCACTCAGACTCTCACGTACCCACTCACAGAACCACTCAGACATTCACATAGTCACTCACAGACCCATTCAAACACACACGTACCCACTCACAGACTGACTCAAACACTCATGCGCCCACTCACACACTGACTCAAACACTCATGTACATACTCATGGACCCTCATGCACTTACTCACACACCCATTGAGATGCTCCTGCACCCACTGAGAGACCAACTCATGCATGCATGCACCCACTCACAGACCCACTCATGCACCTACTCACAGAAGCAATCAGCCACTCATGCACCTGCTCAGAGACCGTCTCATTCTCTCACACACACGCCCAGAGTCCCACTAAAACACTCATGCACCCACACAGAGACCTACTTAGACACTCAAGTACCCAATCACAGACTCTTTCAGACTCACATGCATCCACTCACAGACCAACTCAGATACTCATGGTCCCGCTCACAGGCTCACACAGACACTCATACACACACTCACAGACTGTCTGAGAGACCCAATAAGACACTTATACACCCACTTACAGACCCATTCAAACACTCACAGACACACTTGGAGACTAATACATGCACTTATACAATAATATAAATACTGATGTACCCAGTGTGATGCACAGAATCACTTATATAGTTATTCATTTTGAATGTACTGGTGTTTATTGACGTCTCCCTTTGTTTTGTCTATTTCTGATGTATTCACAAATTGTGAACAAAAATATTTAAAAATAAAATGGAGAACATTTTAGGGGATTATGATGGCTCTGAGAAGAGCCTTTGTTCTGATAGTGTATATATGACAGCTAAACATAAGACAGAATGCAGAGTTTCAAGATGCTGAGAAACACCCTGTTGCTGATGTCTGTGGAGTAAACTCCATCACTTCGACAGATTTCATGCAAGTTGTTGTTGTAGATAGAGCCCATGTTATGGTCTCTGAGGAATGTAGAAAGTTTGATTAACATGTTGCCGGGCTTTATCAATCTGTGGACAGAATTGATTAGACCTCTTTCATTTCTTCCTTTGGCATTTGTTGGAATACACCAAGGCAGTGGAGGGAAAAGTGTCAAAAATTGTGCAAAGGTATCCTTCATTAGGAGTTCTAGTCCTACTTCAGTCAGTGTGCCTAGTTCATTGTCACAGTATTATACAAAGTGGTCGCGGCAGTTGGAGCAAATTATATATATTTTTACAAAAACACACAACACAGGTATAAATGTGGTCATTTGATCCACTTCTGAATCCTTTGTATTTGTACAAAAATAATAGTGGCAGATGCAGTACAAGTCAAGGCACCTAACCGACTGAGTCTTATGTAATGCTCAATGATTCAGAATTTGTAAAAAATCTATTATATACAGTGCTCGAGGGTTAAGTAAAGGGAAAGGAGATGGGAATAAAGTGATTTGGTGAAGGTGGGGGACCAGGAAAGGTAGTGGTGGCATATATACATCAAAATTCTTCGCTGTATACGTTTCCATACAAAGTCATAATGTTCATTGTCACCACAGTGCACAATCATGAGGTGAGCGGTTCGGCAATCCATAATGCTTTCCAGCAAAGGTAGCAATTGATATCAATTTAATCCCACCTAGCAATCCAAGTATTGTCCACATTAGCCAAACCTAATTCGCTGTCAATGCCACTGTTTCTAGCAGACTCTCTAGTCCAAAAGACATAGCTGTGGCCCACAATCCACACTCCTACCATTTTGAAGTGAAGCAGCAGTAGCAGACAGAAGGAGGCTGGAGATGAATGTGACAGTTTTCAAACTGAAAGGCAGTTAAAATGGAGGTATGCTCCTGGTTTAAAAAAGCATACTTGTTTGGATGCTGTGAATATTCAGGTAAATAAAATTAGTCAGTGTCTTGATAAGTAACTAGTTCTGTGATAAATATAGAAAAATGTAATGCAGACTTGGGTATGCTTTTAACTCTGTTCCGTAAACCACACCTATAGTAGATCATTTTGTAACTAGTATGGTCCTTCTAGACTGTGGGGCAAATGTGTGTCCTACTTTTTCTAGTAGGTTGCTATGGAGACTCTGCTAAGAGAGTGTTTTGGGGAAAGGGTCTTAAAGAAAGTGTTATCTGTTTTTTGGAAATTAGAAGTGTGTAGATGCATATTGGAAGAATAAGGTTTGTTTCTGACTGAAGGCTTTCTTATAAAGTATAGTGCAGTTTTAAAGTAATATAACTACCAGGCCAAATATGTTTTTGTACTTCCATAATTTTTCACCAATTCATTGCGATGATCATGAATAATTTGTGAATATGCACAAATACCCTTCCATATTGGGCCTCTTTACAAAAGTGCATGAAAGGGTTAACACATACTAACCATTTAGGGCCTGATTCCGATCCGGGTCAGAAAGCCCTCCGACCGAGCCGAATATGGAGTGTTCTCCGACCGAGCCGGACCCATGCAGTCCGAACAAGCAAGTTCAATGTGAAAGCATGGTGCTGGACTCGATTCAGTCAGACTCCCATTGAAGTTAATGGGAGCCGGTTGTGCGATGCGTACATGGGCTCCCATTGACTGAATGGAGACGTCTCGCACAAGGGCGCCCCCTACAGTGGGTACGCATCAGTGCCATCTGCACCATACATGCCTGTGTTGGGGAGACCCTTGGATCTCCCCCTGTGTCCGAGTCGTAAGGCTGCGGGTGATGGGGGATCCAACACGAACCCCAAAAGGCAGCTTCCCGGACGTTTTGCGACTCAGACACTTCGGCTCGATCCGACTGTCCGACGCATGCATTGTACTGGCTCGGTCGGAAATCGTCTCCATTGCACGATTTGGTTACGAACGAGACGTACGGAGCGGTTCAGACCCAGAAACGATTCGGTTGGTGAATTTCACGATGCTCGCATTGTATTCGCTCGCTCGCACAGCTGTTCGAGTCGGGCAGAGAACACGCGTACGACTCATACTTTTTCTAGCCGGATCGCGTTTGGAGCTCCTCTAAGCAAGATCGGAATCGGCACCTTAGAAGTAGACTGCAAAGTTAAAAAGGCTGCCATTAATGGTTGCTTTGCACGAGCGTGCAGGGTCTTTCTTAGGCTTAGTTTTCATACCTTCTGAGAGTAGTGAATCCATCTAATTAGAGCCCAAAAAAATATTTGACCAAGAAACTCAATTGTCAGGTATGTGAATAATATTGAAGTTGGAAAAAAAACATTTGACTGAAAATGTATATGTGTATCTGAGGTTGTTAAAAATCAGCATGACATATGGAAAAGAACTGAAACTGTATGAGACGATGTATGAGTAGTTGTGTTAGTGATTTTATATTTGCAGCAAACCTTTGAGGGGTTTGCTGCATTACGCTCCTGTACTTTCACACCTTCGCTGTTTTGCACATCTCTGACACTTGAATTGACCTTTTTAAAATAACGAGTCTTGTTTATAACCGGTTTTATATGAGGATTGTTTTTACTTTTTAATTTTAAAACGAGCATCTGTGATTTTTGCCTGCAAAATCTGTGTTGAATTTGAGGCGGTTGGGTGGGAACTGATTGACTTCTTGGTTCCTCGGTACTCCACAGAGAGCCGCCATCTTCGGTTGTGTGCACTCTAGCTTACGTGGCTGCCAGGTCCATAAGAATGTGCAATGCACGGTCACAGGCGCCTTGAGGGGATTGCTGCATTACGCTCTTGTACTTTCACTTTTTCACTATTTTGCACATCTCTGACACTTGAATTCACCTTTTTTAAAATAACGAGTCTTGTTTTTAACTGTTTCTATATCAGGATTGTTTTTACTTTTTTTGGGGGGGAATTTATTTATTGAAAGTTATCTCACATATTTCCAGTACATATAGTGCATACTTGAAAAGCGTGTACATATTAGGAAGTCTGGTTACATATAACTGATGTACAGCTATGCTTTGCAAAAGTATTTGTGTAAAGTGGAAGTGCTAGTACAACAAAACTAAAAAAAACAACAATACAGGTATCGGTCGGTACTCATAGTCCACACATTTCTTACAGATGAGAAAGAGAACACATGATTAACACAGCTATCTGAAAGTCGAAGGGGGAACTAAGTAAGTAAGTTTCACATGTCTATCTTATATCTATTTTGACATATAATCAATCAGGTTCGATTAGGTCAGGCTGTTTGTGAAAGGTTGATGTTTAGACCAATGTGTCAATATTTAGTGTATACTCGTCTGTATTCTCCTGCGTTAAGACCTCCCCCGTTTCTTGCTCAGAATACCTTGCGTCTGACTGACTACCTCGTCTATGAGCCTCGTGTGCATCTTCAGTCATTGAAGGTAAAACTGCTCCGGCTCGAGTTCATTCCAGGAATGGTTCCCATATGTCCCGAGGTCTAGATGCTGTTGCCATTAACTCCCAGTACGTCCCGAGTTGTGTGTGCCCATATGTGACATCTGATAACCAAGCCTCAAATGTGGGCAGACCCTTACGGCCCCAACAAAAATGCTACCTGGCGCTTGGCATATAGTAATAGGAGGGCGTGAAGTTTACGTCTAGCCGGTTCAGTGTCTGACACCAAGCCCAGCAGGCCAAGGTGGGGTGTTGGGTCGTCTGACCTTCCGACTATGTGATTGATTGCATCGAACACTGCGTTCCAATTTTTTTGTAAGTGGGGGCAGTTTCAGGCCACGTGTAGGAAATTAGCCTTGTCCATGCCACACCTCCAGCATCTGTCATCCTCTCTAATCCCCATGCGATATAGGTTAATTGGGGTGCGATAGTATTTGTGTAAAAATTTGAAATGCACCAGTCGCAATTTGTAATTTGGTGAGAGATGTAGGAGCTGTTTGCAACAGAATGCCCAGTGTGTGTCATGTAATGGCGAGACTAGCTCTGTGTTCCAAAGTTGCAAAGAATTCGGCGTTATTATCGGGGCCTGGTCTTGCATGGTAGTGTATATACGAGTGTCTAACTTTTTTGAGGAGGATCGAGCCAGCACATCCTGGAGTGCGCGCATTGTGGGAGGCTCACTTGGGAAGTCTTCACAGAATGCCCTGCATGCGGATTTCAATTTATGATAGGTAAAGCCGTCTCGAAAGGCTACCGGCTCGCCGTCATCCTCCGTTCTTGGCATTCAGAACACTCCCTCCGGGTATATGTCTGCAAATGTGCGCAGTGTTGTGCCCGCATAGGAAATCCCTCCTCCGCTTTCTGCCAGTCAAGGGATCATTGGCTTTTGTTTCAACGGGATAGCTGATGCATAAAACAGTGGGAGGTGAGCACATTTTTGCAACTCGCGCCATGCCCAGCGTAAGGTGTTAGCCGAGTCCACATCTATGGTGGGTCTCGGGGCTTTGTGGAAAAGCGCCACATTTAGAGGCACTGGGGCCACTGAGTCCAGTTCTACTGCTAGATGCGGCTGATATGATGTCGGGTGCACCCAGAAATGCAAAAATTGAGCCTGTGCACATAGGGCGTATAAGTGCATGTCCGGGGCTCCCATACCCCACTGACTAAGCGGCAATGTCAACAATGCCCAAGAGATTCTAGCTTGTGAGCCCGCCCACACCAAAGTCAAAAGGTGAGACCGCAGGGTGGTGGAAAATTGTTTTGTGAGAGGGATTGGGATATTCGTGAATAAATATAAAAATGTGGGTAATATCACCATTTTCGCTCTCGCCACCTTTCCTGCAATTGAAAGTGGCAGTTTCGACCAGATGGCTACTTTCTCCTCCAGACAATTTACATCCCTTCCATAGTTTAAGGACCAGATGCTCTGAAGGCTGCGGCTAATCCACACGCCAAGGTACTTGACCTCCTCTGCCTCCCAACGCAGTGGGAATTCTGATTTCCTCTCTGGGGTGTTATCCGTCAGGGGGAAGATTACTGATTTGGACCAGTTTATGGTAATACCAGTCAAGCCACCGAATTTTACAAATTCCCGCAATAGGGGATCCAAGTCCACCGCTGGGTTTAAGACATATAGTGTGACGTCGTCTGCATATAATGAGATCAATAGTCTGCGTGAACTAAAGCCAATTCCACGTGCTCTGTGGTGCTGCCGTATTCTAGCCGCTAGGGGCTCCATAGCAGTGGCGAACAGGAGAGGGGATGGGGGCACCCTTGTCTCGTTCCTCTGGTTATGTCAAATGGGTCAGAAATCATGCCATTTACTTTCACTCGGGCTGTTGGTTTGGTATAGAGGAGTTTCAATAGATTAATGAATAACGGGCTGAAACCCATTTTTCCTAGTATACAAACTAAATAGCTCCATTCGAGGGAGTCAAATGCCTTCATGGCATCTAAGAAGACCGCAGCCGCATGTACCGTTGGGTGCAGGTAATGTAAGACAGAGAAGATGATCCTCAAATTATGTGATGTTGAGCGTCCAGGTATGAATCCTGACTGGTCTGGGAGGGCCTCCATAGGGAGCAGGGTTTGCATGCGGTCTGCTATAATTTTCGAGTATATTTTTACGTCCACGTTTATTAATGAAAGGAGTCTGTACGAATCTAACAGTTTACCTTCTTTATCTGGTTTCAATAATGTGACAATGAGCGCTTGCCTCATTGATGCTGGTAGGATTCCCAATTCTAATGACTCGGCAAACACAGCGTGTAATTTTGGCGTGAGCTCTTCCACGTATGTTTTATAGAATGCGGTAGTAAGGCCATCTGGGCCCGGGGCTTTGTTTAATGGTAACCCTTTAATCGTTTTCGCGATGTCCTCAACCGTTACCGGGAGGTCCATGTATTTTCTGTGCACATCATTGAACCAGACCATAGCAATGGACTGTAGGTATTCTTCAAGGTGTCCCGGAGTGTCAGTGTGTCGAGATGTATATAGATCAGAATAGAAATTTCTAAATTCCTGCAAGATCTCGTGTTGACCTGTTACGATGTTGCCCATAAGGCTTTCTATTGTATGTATGTGTGTGTGTGGTGTGATCGTGCTTAGGAGTCTCGCCAGGGTTCGGCCCGGCCTATTACCCTCACCATAGCGTCGGGCTTCAGTGTGTTTTCCTAGAAATTTCAACTCGCGCTGCGCCTCCTCTGCATAATCTAGTAATTTAGCTTTTAGTTTCGTTGCCAGATCAGGCCTCGGTTCTGCACAAAATGCGTCTTCTAAAATCTTTATCTCCCCTTCTAGTGTGGCGATGGTGTTTCTGATGGCCTTTAGGACCCCCGCTTGCCTTGCGATGCATTGTCCCCTTATAACTACTTTAAATTCATCCCACAACACCGATTCAGTGGACACTGAGCCTGTATTATTGTCAAAATAATTTATGATGTCTTGCCTAATTTCTTCTTTGAAGGCTGCATCTAGGAGTGCATGCGTGGGGAGGCGCCAGCTGAATGCCCGTGATAGAGGATCTGGCATTCTCAACTCCAACAGGCACGGGGCATGATCTGAGAGTGAGCAGGCTAGTCCCTGGACATGTGTTGTCCAAGTTGGTGAGTCCTGTGATGTCAGCCAGAAGTCTATTCTTGACCAGGCAGCATGGTGACTAGAAATGCATGTGCCTTTGTACGCAGTGGGGTGTCTCTCTCTCCATATGTCTGTCAAACCCCCCTCTAGCATGATGTCTTGTAAAGCTTGGTTTGCCTGGGGGTGCAGCGGCCTAGCTGCTCCTCTTTGACCCAGTGAGTCATCTAGAACCACATTAAAGTCCCCCCAGATTATGGGGGCGCAGTCCATCTGCACAAACTGAGTCTAGATCGTCCTAAAAAAGTCAGGGTCATCTGTGTTTGGACCATATATAGCTGCCAGGACCACCTGTTTACCATTCAGCGTCCGATTCAAAAGCACAAATCGTCCTTCTGGATCTATGTTTGTTTTATGCTCTGTCCAATCCACCCCCTCCTAATCAATATTGCCACCGCCTCTCGTGCATAGTTGGAATATATGGTAGAGTACGTGGTCCCCCATCTGCTATGCTTCAGTTTGGTGGACGGTGAGGAGTTAATGTGCGTTTCTTGCAGGAAGCAAATATCTATGTTGTGTCTTTGTAAGTATGTGTGCACCAACCTCACCTTCCAGCTATCGTTTAATCCACGAATGTTCCACGTAAGGGTTCTAGTTACCTCCATATCAAACCATTTATTCCCATGTTCACATGTTCGCCCCAGCTTCCAGTATAGCAATATTGTTCAATTACTGCATTCACGTTATTTACGTACCGACCGTTTACCAAACCCACAACTGTCACCAACCACCCCCCACCCACACCAACCCCCCAATTAGGTTGTGTCAAGATGCCCCTCTACTCCCGCATAGCGTGGAAGTTAATTGAAAAACACTAAACAATAGGATAAACCCCTCGGTGGCGTGGCAGCACGCGCGTACACCCCCGTTTGCACAGGGTGGCCGAGGGCTGGTATTCTACATCCCTGAACACCCGTCAATTAACGGTTACGTAAATCACAACTGTTATTAATCTTACATCAGAGACGCATTTTATGCAATAAGGTATCGGGCTGAGTTGGAATATGAGCTATACATCTATTGCTAGTGCATTCAGAGTGACCATAAGTGGGTAGATAACACTGGCATCTACCATGCCTCCGTCTCTCATGACTAATAACATAGTAATGCACTTCACCATGCCAGTCGTTATCACTCATGTGCCCTTCAGTATTACCACTCACGGCTCCCTTCCTCTTTGCCCTGGGTCCACAAACATGCTTGGCAAACTTGAGAGCAGATGCGCCGTCCGTAAAGTAATGGGACGTGCCATCATGTGACACTTTATCGTTTTTACTTTTTAATATTAAAACAAGCATCTGTAATTTTTGCCTGCATAATCTGTGTTGAATTTCAGGTGGTTGGGTGGGAACTGATTGACTTCCTGGTTCCTCGGCACGCCACTGAGACCCTTGAGGGGTTTGCTGCATTACACTCCTGTACTTTCACTCCTTCGCTATTTTGCACATCTCTGACACATGAATTGACCTTTTTAAAATAACAAGTCTTGTTTTTAACCATTTCTATGTGGTGATTGGTTTTACTTTTTAATAATAAAACAAGCCTCTGTGATTTTTGCCTGCACAATCTTGTTGAATTTGAGGTGGTTGGGTGGGAACTGATTGACTTACTGGCTCCTTGGCAGGCCACTGAGAGCCGCCATCTTGGGTAGTGCGTGCTCTAGCTTACGGGGCTGCCAAGTCCATAAGAATGAGCGCTGCACCGAAGCAGGCGCCTTGAGGGTTTTGCTGCATTACGCTCCTGTACTTTCACTCCTTCGCTATTGTGCACATCTCTGACACTTGAATTGACCTTTTTAAAATAACAAATCTTGTTTTTTACCATTTCTATATGAGGATTGGTTTTACTTTTTAATATTAAAAAGAGCATCTGTGATTTTTGCCTGCACAATCTGTGTTAAATTTGAGGTGGTTCGGTGGGAACTGATTGACTTCCTGGTTCCTAGCCACGCCACTGATAGCCTCCATCTTGGGTAGTGCGCGCTCTAGCTTACGGGGCTGTCTGGTCCAGGAAGTGGCCAGCACCAGCCACGCTGCCCACCAGGCCCCCTGTTTACTAGGCAGATTACGCTATACTAGTGATTTTCTACTGATTCTTCGTCCACTCCCCTGCACCCATCCAGGTATTTGTGATTTGTCTGTTTGTAACACTGTTACCTGTGGAACATGTGATCTTAAGCTTGCTGTGGGGTCGCTCAACTCGACTCCCTCTAGCACCTCATTTATGAGGCCTATGAAGTTCTCCGCTATATCGGCTGCCCTGATTAATGCCCGCTCCCTCAGGAACCACTATTTGGAAGTTTTGACCTCCTTGTTGATAGACCTGTGGATCTTCTGTTCATCACAGAGACTTGGATCGATGCCACATCCGATCCCATTGTCACCCTGGCCATGACCAAGGGGTACAAGATCACGAGAGCAGATCACCGAGAGGGAAGAAGGGGCGGAGTGGCTATTATCTACAGCAACAAGTGGGATTTGCGTAGGGGAGTTATAATCTCATAGGGGGACTGCGAAGCACTTGATTCTAGCATTCGCTTCTCTGCCCATATCACCCTGGTGGCTCTCTGATCTACAGGCCTCACGGCTCTGCTGGGCCCTTTCTCCAGTTATTTGGTGACGCTGTTGTCCCTTTGGCTCTCCAATTTTCCAAATATATGGTTTAAGGAGACCTTAATATTCTTCTTGACCTGGTAGAGGGCAGGGACTCCACGGATTTTCTGGACATCCTTAATCTTGCTCAACTCTCTCAGTGCATAAGTAGTCCCAGCCACCAAGTGGGACACATTCTGGATCCCATATGCACCAACTTCTTCGTCGAGGTGGAAGATCCTTGTCCTGTCCCCTGGTCGAACCATTTCCTTAGCTATTTCCCATGGGCAGTCACGAATGCTGACCCCTCGACTAAATGCCATCATACCAGCTTTCAGCAAAATTGATCCGTTGGTGTTCAATCAGGCACTGGATGCCTCTAGGCATGCCCTCCTGGCTGATCTCGATGGCGGTCTCGCTGGATTTTTAGCCTGGGTGACTAGTGCCTTGGACTTGTTAGTCTATCCCTCCTAGGCTTTCCAGGCTGTCTCACTCAAAACCTTGGTTTATCCCGGAACTTAAGCTACTCAAGCATGACTGCAAAGTTTTGGAGAGAAGGTGGCACCACGGCAACTTTTGTCCAGCAGCTAAACTACAACTGAGGCGCAAACAGAAGACCTGCTATGAGGCCAAATCGAGGCTAAAAGGTGCTTTTACTCTGCTCGCATTGACTCTGCTAACAATAATGCCAAATACATTTTTGCTATTGTTTAGGGGATTATGATGGCTCTGAGAAGAGCCTTTGTTCTGATAGTGTATATATGACAGCTAAACACAAGACAGAATGCAGAGTTTCAAGATGCTGAGAAACACCCTGTTGCTGATGTCTGTGGAGTAAACTCCATCACTTCGACAGATTTCATGCAAGTTGTTGTTGTAGATAGAGCCCATGTTATGGTCTCTGAGGAATGTAGAAAGTTTTATTAACATGTTGCCGGGCTTTGTCAATCTGTGGACAGAATTGATTAGACCTCTTTCATTTCTTCCTTTGGCATTTGTTGGAGTACACCAAGGCAGTGTGAGGGAAAAGTGTCAAAAATTGTGCAAAGGTATCCTTCATTAGGAGTTCTAGTCCTACTTCAGTCAGTGTGCCTAGTTCATTGTCACAGTATTATACAAAGTGGTCGCGGCAGTTGGAGCAAATTATATATATTTTTACAAAAACACACAACACAGGTATAAATGTGGTCATTTGATCCACTTCTAAATCCTTTGTATTTGTACAAAAATAATAGTGGCAGATGCAGTACAAGTCAAGGCACCTAACCGACTGAGTCTTATGTAATGCTCAATGATTCAGAATTTGTAAAAAATCTATTATATACAGTGCTCGAGGGTTAAGTAAAGGGAAAGGAGATGGGAATAAAGTGATTTGGTGAAGGTGGGGGACCAGGAAAGGTAGTGGTGGCACATATACATCAAAATTCTTCGCTGTATACGTTTCCATACAAAGTCATAATGTTCATTGTCACCACAGTGCACAATCATGAGGTGAGCGGTTCGGCAATCCATAATGCTTTCCAGCAAAGGTAGCAATTGATATCAATTTAATCCTACCTAGCAATCCAAGTATTGTCCACATTAGCCAAACCTAATTCGCTGTCAATGCCACTGTTTCTAGCAGACTCTCTAGTCCAAAAGACATAGCTGTGGCCCACAATCCACACTCCTACCATTTTGAAGTGAAGCAGCAGTAGCAGACAGAAGGAGGCTGGAGATGAATGTGACAGTTTTCAAACTGAAAGGCAGTTAAAATGGAGGTAGGCTCCTGGTTTAAAAAAGCATACTTGTTTGGATGCTGTGAATATTCAGGTAAATAAAATTAGTCAGTGTCTTGATAAGTAACTAGTTCTGTGATAAATATAGAAAAATGTAATGCAGACTTGGGTATGCTTTTAACTCTGTTCCGTAAACCACACCTATAGTAGATCATTTTGTAACTAGTATGGTCCTTCTAGACTGTGGGGCAAATGTGTGTCCTACTTTTTCTAGTAGGTTGCTATGGAGACTCTGCTAAGAGAGTGTTCTGGGGAAAGGGTCTTAAAGAAAGTGTTATCTGTTTTTTGGAAATTAGAAGTGTGTAGATGCATATTGGAAGAATAAGGTTTGTTTCTGACTGAAGGCTTTCTTATAAAGTATAGTGCAGTTTTAAAGTAATATAACTACCAGGCCAAATATGTTTTTGTACTTCCATAACTTTTCACCAATTCATTGCGATGATCATGAATAATTTGTGAATATGCACAAATACCCTTCCATATTGGGCCTCTTTACAAAAGTGCATGAAAGGGTTAACACATACTAACCATTTAGGGCCTGATTCCGATCCGGGTCAGAAAGCCCCCCGACCGAGCCGAATATGGAGTGTTCTCCGACCGAGCCGGACCCATGCAGTCCGAACAAGCAAGTTCAATGTGAAAGCATGGTGCTGGACTCGATTCAGTCAGACTCCCATTGAAGTTAATGGGAGCCGGTTGTGCGATGCGTACATGGGCTCCCATTGACTGAATGGAGACGTCTCGCACAAGGGCGCCCCCTACAGTGGGTACGCATCAGTGCCATCTGCACCATACATGCCTGTGTTGGGGAGACCCTTGGATCTCCCCCTGTGTCCGAGTCGTAAGGCTGCGGGTGATGGGGGATCCAACACGAACCCCAAAAGGCAGCTTCCCGGACGTTTTGCGACTCAGACACTTCGGCTCGATCCGACTGTCCGACGCATGCATTGTACTGGCTCGGTCGGAAATCGTCTCCATTGCACGATTTGGTTACGAACGAGACGTACGGAGCGGTTCAGACCCAGAAACGATTTGGTTGGTGAATTTCACGATGCTCGCATTGTATTCGCTCGCTCGCACAGCTGTTCGAGTCGGGCAGAGAACACGCGTACGACTCATACTTTTTCTAGCCGGATCGCGTTCGGAGCTCCTCTAAGCAAGATCGGAATCGGCCCCTTAGAAGTAGACTGCAAAGTTAAAAAGGCTGCCATTAATGGTTGCTTTGTACGAGCGTGCAGGGTCTTTCTTAGGCTTAGTTTTCATACCTTCTGAGAGTAGTGAATCCATCTAATTAGAGCCCAAAAAAATATTTGACCAAGAAACTCAATTGTCAGGTATGTGAATAATATTGAAGTTGGAAAAAAAACATTTGACTGAAAATGTATATGTGTATCTGAGGTTGTTAAAAATCAGCATGACATATTGAAAAGAACTGAAACTGTATGAGACGATGTATGAGTAGTTGTGTTAGTGATTTTATATTTGCAGCAAACCTTTGAGGGGTTTGCTGCATTACGCTCCTGTACTTTCACACCTTCGCTGTTTTGCACATCTCTGACACTTGAATTGACCTTTTTAAAATAACGAGTCTTGTTTATAACCGGTTTTATATGAGGATTGTTTTTACTTTTTAATTTTAAAACGAGCATCTGTGATTTTTGCCTGCAAAATCTGTGTTGAATTTGAGGCGGTTGGGTGGGAACTGATTGACTTCTTGGTTCCTCGGTACTCCACAGAGAGCCGCCATCTTCGGTTGTGTGCACTCTAGCTTACGTGGCTGCCAGGTCCATAAGAATGTGCAATGCACGGTCACAGGCGCCTTGAGGGGATTGCTGCATTACGCTCTTGTACTTTCACTTTTTCACTATTTTGCACATCTCTGACACTTGAATTCACCTTTTTTAAAATAACGAGTCTTGTTTTTAACTGTTTCTATATGAGGATTGTTTTTACTTTTTTGGGGGGGGAATTTATTTATTGAAAGTTATCTCACATATTTCCAGTACATATAGTGCATACTTGAAAAGCGTGTACATATTAGGAAGTCTGGTTACATATAACTGATGTACAGCTATGCTTTGCAAAAGTATTTGTGTAAAGTGGAAGTGCTAGTACAACAAAACTAAAAAAAACAACAATACAGGTATCGGTCGGTACTCATAGTCCACACATTTCTTACAGATGAGAAAGAGAACACATGATTAACACAGCTATCTGAAAGTCGATGGGGGAACTAAGTAAGTAAGTTTCACATGTCTATCTTATATCTATTTTGACATATAATCAATCAGGTTCGATTAGGTCAGGCTGTTTGTGAAAGGTTGATGTTTAGACCAATGTGTCAATATTTAGTGTATACTCGTCTGTATTCTCCTGCGTTAAGACCTCCCCCGTTTCTTGCTCAGAATACCTTGCGTCTGACTGACTACCTCGTCTATGAGCCTCGTGTGCATCTTCAGTCATTGAAGGTAAAACTGCTCTGGCTCGAGTTCATTCCAGGAATGGTTCCCATATGTCCCGAGGTCTAGATGCTGTTGCCATTAACTCCCAGTACGTCCCGAGTTGTGTGTGCCCATATGTGACATCTGATAACCAAGCCTCAAATGTGGGCAGACCCTTACGGCCCCAACAAAAATGCTACCTGGCGCTTGGCATATAGTAATAGGAGGGCGTGAAGTTTACGTCTAGCCGGTTCAGTGTCTGACACCAAGCCCAGCAGGCCAAGGTGGGGTGTGGGGTCGTCTGACCTTCCGACTATGTGATTGATTGCATCGAACACTGCGTTCCAATTTTTTTGTAAGTGGGGGCAGTTTCAGGCCACGTGTAGGAAATTAGCCTTGTCCATGCCACACCTCCAGCATCTGTCATCCTCTCTAATCCCCATGCGATATAGGTTAATTGGGGTGCGATAGTATTTGTGTAAAAATTTGAAATGCACCAGTCGCAATTTGTAATTGGTGAGAGATGTAGGAGCTGTTTGCAACAGAATGCCCAGTGTGTGTCATGTAATGGCGAGACTAGCTCTGTGTTCCAAAGTTGCAAAGAATTCGGCGTTATTATCGGGGCCTGGTCTTGCATGGTAGTGTATATACGAGTGTCTAACTTTTTTGAGGAGGATCGAGCCAGCACATCCTGGAGTGCGGGCATTGTGGGAGGCTCACTTGGGAAGTCTTCACAGAATGCCCTGCATGCGGATTTCAATTTATGATAGGTAAAGCCGTCTCGAAAGGCTACCGGCTCGCCGTCACCCTCCGTTCTTGGCATTCAGAACACCCCCTCCGGGTATATGTCTGCAAATGTGCGCAGTGTTGTGCCCGCATAGGAAATCCCTCCTCCGCTTTCTGCCAGTCAAGGGATCATTGGCTTTTGTTTCAACGGGATAGCTGATGCATAAAACAGTGGGAGGTGAGCACATTTTTGCAACTCGCGCCATGCCCAGCGTAAGGTGTTAGCCGAGTCCACATCTATGGTGGGTCTCGGGCTTTGTGGAAAAGCGCCACATTTAGAGGCACTGGGGCCACCGAGTCCAGTTCTACTGCTAGATGCGGCTGATATGATGTCGGGTGCACCCAGAAATGCAAAAATTGAGCCTGTGCACATAGGGCGTATAAGTGCATGTCCGGGGCTCCCATACCCCACTGACTAAGCGGCAATGTCAACAATGCCCAAGAGATTCTAGCTTGTGAGCCCGCCCACACCAAAGTCAAGAGGTGAGACCTCAGGGTGGTGGAAAATTGTTTTGTGAGAGGGATTGGGATATTCGTGAATAAATATAAAAATGTGGGTAATATCACCATTTTCGCTCTCGCCACCTTTCCTGCAATTGAAATTGGCAGTTTCGACCAGATGGCTACTTTCTCCTCCAGACAATTTACATCCCTTCCATAGTTTAAGGACCAGATGCTCTGAAGGCTGCGGCTAATCCACACGCCAAGGTACTTGACCTCCTCTGCCTCCCAACGCAGTGGGAATTCTGATTTCCTCTCTGGGGTGTTATCCTTCAGGGGGAAGATTACTGATTTGGACCAGTTTATGGTAATACCAGTCAAGCCACCGAATTTTACAAATTCCCGCAATAGGGGATCCAAGTCCACCGCTGGGTTTAAGACATATAGTGTGACGTTGTCTGCATATAATGAGATCAATAGTGTGCGTGAACTAAAGCCAATTCCACGTGCTCTGTGGTGCTGCCGTATTCTAGCCGCTAGGGGCTCCATAGCAGTGGCGAACAGGAGAGGGGATGGGGGCACCCTTGTCTCGTTCCTCTGGTTATGTCAAATGGGTCAGAAATCATGCCATTTACTTTCACTCGGGCTGTTGGTTTGGTATAGAGGAGTTTCAATAGATTAATTTATAACGGGCTGAAACCCATTTTTCCTAGTATACAAACTAAATAGCTCCATTCGAGGGAGTCAAATGCCTTCATGGCATCTAAGAAGACCGCAGCCGCATGTACCGTTGGGTGCAGGTAATGTAAGACAGAGAAGATGATCCTCAAATTATGTGATGTTGAGCGTCCAGGTATGAATCCTGACTGGTCTGGGAGGGCCTCCATAGGGAGCAGGGGTTGCATGCGGTCTGCTATAATTTTCGAGTATATTTTTACGTCCACGTTTATTAATGAAAGGAGTCTGTACGAATCTAACAGTTTACCTTCTTTATCTGGTTTCAATAATGTGACAATGAGCGCTTGCCTCATTGATGCTGGTAGGATTCCCAATTCTAATGACTCGGCAAACACAGCGTGTAATTTTGGCGTGAGCTCTTCCACGTACGTTTTATAGAATGCGGTAGTAAGGCCATCTGGGCCCGGGGCTTTGTTTAATGGTAACCCTTTAATCGTTTTCGCGATGTCCTCAACCGTTACCGGGAGGTCCATGTATTTTCTGTGCACATCATTGAACCAGACCATAGCAATGGACTGTAGGTATTCTTCAAGGTGTCCCGGAGTGTCAGTGTGTCGAGATGTATATAGATCAGAATAGAAATTTCTAAATTCCTGCAAGATCTCGTGTTGACCTGTTACGATGTTGCCCATAAGGCTTTCTATTGTATGTATGTGTGTGTGTGGTGTGATCGTGCTTAGGAGTCTCGCCAGGGTTCGGCCCGGCCTATTACCCTCACCATAGCGTCGGGCTTCAGTGTGTTTTCCTAGAAATTTCAACTCGCGCTGCGCCTCCTCTGCATAATCTAGTAATTTAGCTTTTAGTTTCGTTGCCAGATCAGGCCTCGGTTCTGCACAAAATGCGTCTTCTAAAATCTTTATCTCCCCTTCTAGTGTGGCGATGGTGTTTCTGATGGCCTTTAGGACCCCCGCTTGCCTTGCGATGCATTGTCCCCTTATAACTACTTTAAATTCATCCCACAACACCGATTCAGTGGACACTGAGCCTGTATTATTGTCAAAATAATTTATGATGTCTTGCCTAATTTCTTCTTTGAAGGCTGCATCTAGGAGTGCATGCGTGGGGAGGCGCCATCTGAATGCCCGTGATAGAGGATCTGGCATTCTCAACTCCAACAGGCACGGGGCATGATCTGAGAGTGAGCAGGCTAGTCCCTGGACATGTGTTGTCCAAGTTGGTGAGTCCTGTGATGTCAGCCAGAAGTCTATTCTTGACCAGGCAGCATGGTGACTAGAAATGCATGTGCCTTTGTACGCAGTGGGGTGTCTCTCTCTCCATATGTCTGTCAAACCCCCCTCTAGCATGATGTCTTGTAAAGCTTGGTTTGCCTGGGGGTGCAGCGGCCTAGCTGCTCCTCTTTGACCCAGTGAGTCATCTAGAACCACATTAAAGTCCCCCCAGATTATGGGGGCGCACTCCATCTGCACAATCTGAGTCTAGATCGTCCTAAAAAAGTCAGGGTCATCTGTGTTTGGACCATATATAGCTGCCAGGACCACCTGTTTACCATTCAGCGTCCCATTCAAAACCACAAATCGTCCTTCTGGATCTATGTTTGTTTTATGCTCCGTCCAATCCACCCCCTCCTAATCAATATTGCCACCGCCTCTCGTGCATAGTTGGAATATATGGTAGAGTACGTGTTCCCCCATCTGCTATGCTTCAGTTTGGTGGACGGTGAGGAGTTAATGTGCGTTTCTTGCAGGAAGCAAATATCTATGTTGTGTCTTTGTAAGTATGTGTGCACCAACCTCACCTTCCAGCTATCGTTTAATCCACGAATGTTCCACGTAAGGGTTCTAGTTACCTCCATATCAAACCATTTATTCCCATGTTCACATGTTCGCCCCAGCTTCCAGTATAGCAATATTGTTCAATTACTGCATTCACGTTATTTACGTACCGACCGTTTACCAAACCCACAACTGTCACCAACCACCCCCCACACACACCAACCCCCCAATTAGGTTGTGTCAAGATGCCCCTCTACTCCCGCATAGCGTGGAAGTTAATTGAAAAACACTAAACAATAGGATAAACCCCTCGGTGGCGTGGCAGCACGCGCGTACACCTCCGTTTGCACAGGGTGGCCGAGGGCTGGTATTCTACATCCCTGAACACCCGTCAATTAACGGTTACGTAAATCACAACTGTTATTAATCTTACATCAGAGACGCATTTTATGCAATAAGGTATCGGGCTGAGTTGGAATATGAGCTATACATCTACTGCTAGTGCATTCAGAGTGACCATAAGTGGGTAGATAACACTGGCATCTACCATGCCTCCGTCTCTCATGACTAATAACATAGTAATGCACTTCACCATGCCAGTCGTTATCACTCATGTGCCCTTCAGTATTACCACTCACGGCTCCCTTCCTCTTTGCCCTGGGTCCACAAACATGCTTGGCAAACTTGAGAGCAGATGCGCCGTCCGTAAAGTAATGGGAGGTGCCATCATGTGACACTTTATTGTTTTTACTTTTTAATATTAAAACAAGCATCTGTAATTTTTGCCTGCATAATCTGTGTTGAATTTGAGGTGGTTGGGTGGGAACTGATTGACTTCCTGGTTCCTCGGCACGCCACTGAGAGCCTTGAGGGGTTTGCCTCATTACACTCCTGTACTTTCACTCTTTCGCTATTTTGCACATCTCTGACACATGAATTGACCTTTTTAAAATAACAAGTCTTGTTTTTAACCATTTCTATGTGGTGATTGGTTTTACTTTTTAATAATAAAACAAGCATCTGTGATTTTTGCCTGCACAATCTTGTTGAATTTGAGGTGGTTGGGTGGGAACTGATTGACTTACTGGCTCCTTGGCAGGCCACTGAGAGCCGCCATCTTGGGTAGTGCGTGCTCTAGCTTACGGGGCTGCCAAGTCCATAAGAATGAGCGCTGCACCGAAGCAGGCGCCTTGAGGGTTTTGCTGCATTACGCTCCTGTACTTTCACTCCTTCGCTATTGTGCACATCTCTGACACTTGAATTGACCTTTTTAAAATAACAAATCTTGTTTTTTACCATTTCTATATGAGGATTGGTTTTACTTTTTAATATTAAAAAGAGCATCTGTGATTTTTGCCTGCACAATCTGTGTTAAATTTGAGGTGGTTTGGTGGGAACTGATTGACTTCCTGGTTCCTAGCCACGCCACTGAGAGCCTCCATCTTGGGTAGTGCGCGCTCTAGCTTACGGGGCTGTCTGGTCCAGAAAGTGGCCAGCACCAGCCACGCTGCCCACCAGGCCCCCTGTTTACTAGGCAGATTACGCTATACTAGTGATTTTCTACTGATTCTTCGTCCACTCCCCTGCACCCATCCAGGTATTTGTGATTTGTCTGTTTGTAACACTGTTACCTGTGGAACATGTGATCTTAAGCTTGCTGTGGGGTCGCTCAACTCGACTCCCTCTAGCACCTCATTTATGAGGCCTATGAAGTTCTCCGCTATATCGGCTGCCCTGATTAATGCCCGCTCCCTCAGGAACCACTATTTGGAAGTTTTGACCTCCTTGTTGATAGACCTGTGGATCTTCTGTTCATCACAGAGACTTGGATCGATGTCACATCCGATCCCATTGTCACCCTGGCCATGACCAAGGGGTACAAGGTCACGAGAGCAGATCACCGAGAGGGAAGAAGGGGCGGAGTGGCTATTATCTACAGCAACAAGTGGGATTTGCGTAGGGGAGTTATAATCTCATAGGGGGACTGCGAAGCACTTGATTCTAGCATTCGCTTCTCTGCCCATATCACCCTGGTGGCTCTCTGATCTACAGGTCTCACGGCTCTGCTGGGCCCTTTCTCCAGTTATTTGGTGACGCTGTTGTCCCTTTGGCTCTCCAATTTTCCAAATATATGGTTTAAGGAGACCTTAATATTCTTCTTGACCTGGTAGAGGGCAGGGACTCATCGGATTTTCTGGACATCCTTAATCTTGCTCAACTCTCTCAGTGCATAAGTAGTCCCAGCCACCAAGTGGGACACATTCTGGATCCCATATGCACCAACTTCTTCGTCGAGGTGGAAGATCCTTGTCCTGTCCCCTGGTCGAACCATTTCCTTAGCTATTTCCCATGGGCAGTCACGAATGCTGACCCCTCGACTAAATGCCATCATACCAGCTTTCAGCAAAATTGATCCGTTGGTGTTCAATCAGGCACTGGATGCCTCTAGGCATGCCCTCCTGGCTGATCTCGATGGCGGTCTCGCTGGATTTTTAGCCTGGGTGACTAGTGCCTTGGACTTGTTAGTCTATCCCTCCTAGGCTTTCCAGGCTGTCTCACTCAAAACCTTGGTTTATCCCGGAACTTAAGCTACTCAAGCATGACTGCAAAGTTTTGGAGAGGAGGTGGCACCACGGCAACTTTTGTCCAGCAGCTAAACTACAACTGAGGCGCAAACAGAAGACCTGCTATGAGGCCAAATCGAGGCTAAAAGATGCTTTTACTCTGCTCGCATTGACTCTGCTAACAATAATGCCAAATAAATTTTTGCTATTGTTCAGAACTCATGTCACCCATTGCTCAATCAAATACATCTTCTTCGACTGATGCCTGGTGCGACAATCTCTCATTTTCTTTGGGAATAAGATCTGTACCATACAAACATCTTTTACCCCCTGCGACCGTGCCTTAGGGGCTAGGTCAGTGTCATCCTTGGCCCATCCTAGTCACCTCCTTCCGGCTTTTCGCCCCGTGGATTATTCTGAATCTCTCAAACTCTTGAGGGGCCTGAAATCAGGCTCTCCCGTCGATCCTTGTCCAGCCAGACTGCTGGCGACAGCCGCTGAGACAATTCATGCTGAAGTGAATGGTATTATCAATCTGTCCCTGCAGAAAGCTTGCGTCCCGGCTGCCTGGAAGCAGGCCAAGATCTTCCCTTTTTAAAAAAGCCTTCCTTAGACCCCAGTAGCTTTAGGAACTACCGCCCTATCTCCCTCCTGCCCAGTTTAGCTAAGGTCTGTGAGAAGGTAGTGACTAATCAACTCACTGAGTATGTTGAAACCGCAGGCCTCCTGCACCCGGCACAGTCAGGGTTTAGGGATGCTCACAGCACCGAGTCAGCCTTGGTCGAGGTCTCGGAAGCCATTCATGAGTATCTGAATGCAGGCTGTAGGGCGGCATTCACTTTGCTCCACCTATCGGCTGCGTTTGACATGGTCTCGCACTCACGGCTGCTCACGCGACTCACCGAGATAGGGTGATCTCTGGTTCTATACGGAGCTGGATCAAGCCCTTCCTGTATGGACGGGTCCAACAGGTCTGGCTTCCACCAACCTCTTCTGCTCCCCTGACAATGACGACAGGGGTTCCCCAAGGGTCTGTCCTTAGCCCCCTTCTGTTCAACGTTTATGTCACACCATTGGTCTACTTGGGGGAAGAACTGGGAGCAGAGATCATCTCTTATGCGGACGATACCCAGCTTCTTTTTACATGGGAGAAGAATAAGGATTCAGTCATTTCTGTGAAGCACTGCTTGTCTTTCATTTTTAAATGGCTAGCCTCCTCTCAGCTCAAATGCAACAAGGAGAACTCCAAGATCCGCCTCTTTGGGAATTTTCCCCCTAAGTTTAGGGACTCCCTATGGCCAGTGGAGTCCCTTATGCCCACCTATATCGGGAAACCCGTAAAGAATTTGGGTGTTTGGTTTGAGGAGAACCTTGCATTTCACAAGTAAGTTAAGAAGCTTGCCGGCACGTACTTCGGCTTGCTTAAGACCCTTAGAAAATGTCTCCCTCTTCTGCCAAGGGCCACAAAAGAGACAGCTGGACTACGTTAATACACTCTATGTGGGGATTCCTGGCTACCTGCTGAAAAAGCTACAAGTGGTCCAGAATGTGGCAACCAGGCTTCTTCTTGACTTGCCTTTCAGAAGTAGTGAGAGCCATCATTTGAGCTCATTGCACTGGCTGCCCATGACGGCAAGGGTAAAGTTCAAGTCACTAGTCATTGCCCATCGAGCTCTCTATGGTCAAGGACCTACTTACCTGCAAAAACGTTGTTCCTTCTATGCCCCTGTGAGAAAATTACGCTCCTCGTCTCAGCTTCTGGCTCGGGTTCCCCGTTTTAAATGCCAGAGTTTAGGTGGCAGCTCACTCGCCCGGAAAGCTGCCATGGTCTGGAATGCCTTTCCCTTTGCTCTTCGGAAGATTAAAGCTCCACTGACTTTTATAAAGCTCCTGAAAACTCATCTCTATGCCTAGGTTTCCTTATTTCCACCCCTCGCTGGCACCGTGCAGGGACATTCCTGAGTATCTGTGCACGCTATAAAAATGAATAACATAACATGACATTTATGGGTGAATAAGTCTGTTTCTAAGTGTATGACTATGTGGATTTTTAGTTGAGGTTCTGACTAGTTAGTGACAAGTTGCTTGCCATGGAACTGTATATTGTGCATTTGCCTTTTTACTGAATGCTCTAGTTGGTATAAAACACTGCTTGCTAAGCTTTACATTTATACTACAAGGTCTGCACCGTTTTCAAAGTCCATATATATTATGCTGCTCAAATAGAATAATTACCTTTGAGCTCTGGGACTTATAGTGTACATTGATTCCATTTTAAAAGAGCAGTACCAGTCACAGAATTGAAAGGGAAAAACATGCATTTGAGCAGTACATAATGCACGGACCTGTGAAACCTGGGACTTAGGTATTAGAGACTTTTTAGGATGGGTATTGGTAAGTTATAGAAAATGTTTGTATGTGCTTGGATAGTAAGCCATGACATTTTACATAATACAGAGTTGCATGTGTAGTTTGAAACTTCTAGACAAAGTTAAATATACAGTGTTACACATATAGTACAGGTTTTGTGCATATGTAGGGAACAATTATTATCTAATCTGTGAGAAAGAGTCAGAGGTATGTAGATATTTAGTGACATACCTATACAGAACGTATGCATGCAGCAGTTATTGCATATAACTGATTTGTATGGTAGGATGCAGGTAGGCTAAAGGACAGAATTCTTTCTACCTGCATGTAGTTTTAAGTTTACTAAGTCAGATGTGTAGTTATAGACCTATATGTGCAGTTATACATGCTGTATCCAACCTATGCTTCAACTCACTTACCCTTTAATATAAAGATAGAACTACTCACAAACCCAGAGTCGGAGGCACTAAAACATTCAGTTTCAAAGGCAGTTGTAGACACGGGCGTGGCTTGGTTGCCTAAGATGGGGGTTGCGTGAGCCTGCAGCTCCGTGCCGGCCTGTCAAATATCCTGGGGCATCGGCAGTAGGCGGGACCTAGGTGCTCATTGGAGGGAACCTTAAGAGCCAGAGGGGGTTCCAAAAATGGTTTGGGGCTACCCGCTACCTGGGAGAGTCAGGACGATAAAGTTCTGGGGGCAGCTCCTGGCCGCAGTCCTCCAAGTTGGTGGCATTGACTCAGTGAAAGACGGAGAGGATCAGGACGACCCTGGGCTGTGATGCCCGGACAAGGCGGCAGGACAAGGTTGGGATTACTGCATTTAACCCGCAGGTGGCCTGGTGAGGTCCATGGGACCCGTACTATTGAGGTGTGAGCAGAGTCCAGGACGGTTGGCTGAGCCTCGGTAGCGGAGAGATGTTACTTTGCTGAGACGGGAGAGCCGATGCTCGAGCTGTCCTGGAGGCCGAGGAGACACAGGAGAGGTGGTAAGAAGCTGTGGTGACTACTCGGACCCAGCAATGATAAAGGGAAGAGGGAGTGTCATTGTTGGATGTAGCTGCTTCCGGGATGCCAATGCGAATGGGGCCCTCATTAGACCAGAGCCTGGCATGGGGAGGTAGCCCGTGGGTACGGCCTAAACACCGGGGCTGCTCATTGAGACTATCGCCCTAAGAGACGGGAGTGTGAGAGACCTGAAAAGCTGGGGCTTAGTTGACTGAGGGCCGGGACCGGGCCTGTTGTAAAACAGCCGACAGAAGTGAATTCTGCAGGGCATGAGCGATCACACCCCAAGCCTTGCACAGCTGGCAGAGATGCTGACAAGGTTGGGGCTGAGCACTTAGGTCTGAAAACAAAATGAGCCCTGCAGACACGGAAAACACCATGGTCTGCCTTGGCCTAGGCACTCATACAGTGAGCTTGATTTCTGCTATAAGACCAGGAGCATCTAATTTGGGAGCGCTTGAAACTGAAGAATACAGTAACTGGCTCCATGAGGACGACAACAAGTGTTGAATGATCATTCTGTTAGGGATTCATTGGGGACATACCATTGTGGTATATTGGGAGCTAAGTTACTGCTTATACTTCCTCATCATCAAGATGCGTATGCTAGGAACTCCCCCTGTAAAATGGGCCAACCTAGAGTGAGACAAACGGGGGCGACCCAGGAGCAGGAAGAGAACCCCCTAAAACAGGCGCAGAAAGACCCTGAGGATCTGGTGCAACAACAGATGACCAAAATACTGGAGGCCATTGCTGACACAAAAGCCACTGTGCACCAAGACATAAGCACAGTCTTGGTAGGGTTGGGCCTCCTTAGAGCGGAACACAAGAAGCTAGCCGAGAGGGTGAACCTGATGGAATCCACAATTGCAGACATTGAGCCGGTGCATCAAGCATTGACCTCGCAGGTGAGGGACCTCGCCGATTGGGTCAGAGTGCTGTAGTGGAGAGCCAAGGACACATAAGTTTGAAACAGGAGGAACAACATCAGGGTCCTAGACTGGCCGGAAGGTGTGAAAGGTAGCAACATGATTGCCTTCCTGGAACATTGGCTGCGAATAGTGATTGCACCGAAGAGCTTGTCAATATTTTACACCCTGGAGAGAAAAAATTACCTCCTGTCCAGGATGCAGACCCCGGGTCGACCACCACACCCAGGGGTGGCCAGACTCCTCCACTTTAAGGATAGAGACACCCTGCTACAAAAGGCTCGGACTGAGGGCTCATACCTGGAGGACAATAGTAGAGTATCCATCTTCCCTGACTACGTGCTATAACTGCTGAATATCACTGGTTTGTACTAGTGAAAACTGAGCCTAACTCTGTAACCTTTATTTTTTCCAGTGAATATATATATATATATATATATTCTGAGTTACTCAAGATCGTAACATTGCACGTTTGATCATGTGTATTTGACTTTTATAATAACTGTAAAATTATACAATGTTAACGGCATACGATATACGATGTGACATACAAAAAGTCATATTTAACAGGAATTGATATGTATAGATGTTTACATTATGATCGCCCCATGCTAGACCAACATGGCGACCGTAAAAATACGAAATGCAAGAGACTCGATTTTCGAAGTCCTTTGTTTATGTTAACTACCTGTTGGAAAGGCGCGATTTTGTAATGCATTCGTCCCCCTTAAAAACATGGCTTCTCCAATTCCCTCTCATCAGTGAGCAAGGACGCCAGTCCGAAACGCGTCTGATGACTAGCACCACCACCATCACGAAATGAAATAAACCTTTTTGAAAAGAGAAGTCTGGCTTGGGTGATTAACTGAAGTCCGTGTACCTGTTTGCTTGCCGACGGCTGCTGGCGACAAGTTGGATGTATATATATATATATATATATATATATATATATATATATATATAAATTCTGCTCCGGACCTCCTCCCTGATCAAGGAAAGAATGGGCTCACTCACAGTGTCGTTCCAAATGAAAGTTATTTATTTAGCAAAATCATACAGGACGCGTTTCGGCATACACGCCTTCTTCCTGCTGCAACGCAGTACAACTAAATAACCGCCATTTTATCGTTAGGCTTTCCTCAGTGTTTCCGGCGTGCTAATTAACATAAAAGACGGACTTCGCCGTAACATTCATTTTACTTGGGCGCCATGCTATAACATGCAATTATATTATGAATTCATATTCTTGCTTCACGTAACACCAGTGAAAATCATTTCAAATAAATTTTAAGGTTTATAACGTTTTGTACCAGTGAAATTCATTTCAACAATTGTAATGTTTGTAACATTTTGTGCACAGTTATATATCCACTCAATCTTCAATACAGATTGGTATATATATAATACATATTTAAATCTCAAACTAAACTCCATTCACTGGATGATGTCATCAGTGATGTCATCAGTGATGTCATTTGAGATGTCATCAGTGATGTCACTGACCATGTCATGAATGATGTAATATGTGACATCATCAGCAGTGCATTGCGGGCGCGCAAGTTATATTTAGCAGAACTAACTATAACAGAGGAATTTCTATGGTTTTGTACGAGTGAAATGTCCAGCTAACTATAACACTCCTGAAACCTATTTTTTTTTCTGTGAATTTCTAAGGTTTTTAAATGCTAATTTCTAACTATAACATCTCTGAAACCTATGGTTTTTTCAGTGAATTTCAAAGTTTTTTTAAAATACTAATTTCTAACTATAACATCTCTGAAACCTATGGTTTTTTCAGTGAATTTCAAAGGTTTTTTAAATGCTAATTTTTCAGTGTAATAGTAGTTATACCTATTTTTTGGTACTGATTTTCTACAGTTTTTTAACTGTTCATTTATAAATAATTTATTCATTAAATAACATATTTTTCAGAAAATTGCAAAAAAAAAATGTTTACGTTGAAACAGAAATACTGTTACATTAAAAAAATAATAATTTATACATATTTATATTCTTTAAAAAAAAACAAAATCCAATTTTTTTTTGGGAGTCGCGCACCCAAAGCGTACACATCACGGTGGCTGCTCAGATTCTAGCCGCCATTTTAGAAAAGTCGTGAAGGATCCGCGTATGGTGTGCGACGTCTGCATGTTTTTCAGTTACATCATAAACATTTAATATTACGTGATGTGCGCGATTGGTATGGGACCAGTCCGCGACTCCTGCTCCCGCACATTTGCGACACATGTGCATTAAAGTATGCAACGCTTGCACGGCGAGGGGGTCCCGCGTCACGTCATATTCTTGGTGGGGGCGCTGGGTGCACGACTCCCGCAAATTTTTTTGATGTTCCAATTTGATACGTATGTCTTTAATATACATAATAGTGCAAGAGATTATCTAAGATACTCTTAAAAATATATATTTGTACTTATAAAAAACTATTATTTTTAAATATATTTTCACGGAGTCGCGCCTAGTGCGTGCTTCATGAGCGCAGAGTGTGTGCGGATCCCATGTGACCTAAAAAAAAAGATTTCATTAGTTCATAACATTTCCCACTGCAACTATTGAAGGACCCCACCCATTTTAATCATTTGTGTTGGAGCATCTTTAGAGAGACAACTCTTTTCCTACAAGAACCCTTTTTGCTTGTTTTCTTGATGTTTTTCAAAAATATCAAACAAAATGGCATCTGGACAGCAGCAGGAGGAAGTATCTTCTGAAGAAGAATTCTTGCAGGAAGCACCACGTCCACAGAGACCTGAATGTGTTGTGTGGAAATTCTTCACTTTTCCACCTGGAGAGAAGAAAGTAAATGCGAGAAAGGTGGCGTGCAAAATTTGTGACTGAGGCCTTTCTAGAGGCAGTGAAAAAAAATACTCTTGTGGCACTGCATCTATGTACAAGCATCTCCGGACCACACATCCTCTCAATCTTGCTCAGGAGGAAATGAGGCGAACTGCTTTGAACCCCTCACCTGCTGTGGCAAGTACGCCTGGATGGTCCTCAGGAACACTTGCAATGGACATTAGGCCAAAATTCGCCTTTCTCGAGCAACACTGCGTGAAGTGTAAGAAACTTATATGCTTTGGTGAGCAGCCGTTGGATGCAGTTTGTGCTGCGCAATGCAGCCATCATTGTTAATTTTTTTGTTGTTCTGTTTTTGGAATGATAAGTAATTCCAAAAGTTTCCTGTTTTTATTTCTTTTTTTGTTTATTTTTTGAAAAAAATACAAAAAAATACAAAATTGTTAAAAAAAAAACAAAAAAATATACAAAAGAAAAAAGAAGATAAAAATTCTTATCAGAACTACCTTATCTGGTTAAAGAAAGAACTGCAAGGTAATGTTTGAAAGTTTGGTTGAATATATGTATACAGCATGATTTGCTGAATGAATGCATTAGTAGTGTATGGTGGATTTATAGGTGAAGATTTATGAGGAAGTACTGCAGCATGACACTTCAAGCTCTTTAGCTGCACTACACTGTGGCACTTCCGAAGCACAGGGATGTGACATATGTACATGGATATGTTGCAACTCTGTGCTGCCCTCCGCACTGCTGCACAAACTGCACTCATGAGGTGACACAGGCACCCTTGCACCATGGTGCAAGGATGTCTGTGTTGTGCGGAAATAGTTTTTGTGCAGGAAGGGACACCTTGCTGCACAAAAGCAATCAGTAAAGGCATTTTCCTCTTTCAATGTATGCTGTGGAATGAAGCATGCATTGAAAGAGGAAAAAATGAGGAGAAATGAAAACGATTCTCCTCGTTGGGCCTTGTTACACCAACTCTAGGATGGCGCAGCATTCACACACGTCTCCAGATTCACAATTTCTCATAAATCTGGAGATGTGTATTGTTCTATGGGTGTTGCGTGGGAATACCCACGAGCAACACCTATGAAACGCCCCTTCAACGCAAAGTTCTGTGTATGAAGGAGTCGTATTTACAAGGAGAGGAAAAACCACAAAAGGTGGCTTTTCCTCTCCTTGTGAATATGAAGGAGTACCTGGCACCATCAGTATGTTACAAAAAGTGACGTACTGGTAGCACAGGGTGCTTGTAAATCTGCCCCATAAGTGCTTAGGTATTGGCAGACGGATACAATAAGAACGTAGTGCTTGATGGGTGATTGAAGGATATGCATGAGACTGACAGGCGGTATCCTACACTGCATGGGTACTACTTAAGTATTTAATGGAGTGGACCAATAGTATGTATCTGCTTAGAGATGTGTAGGGATTATGCACAGAATATGTTATGTGTACATGTGATGGTGCCTAGGTCATTTTATAATAATACCACTAGTAACTGGAAGGATGACAGTGCTCCAAACAGAGTGAACACTTAATGTATAAGTGCCTATGTATTGGTGGAGTGATAGGATAAATAGATAGTGGTAGATAAGTGATTAAAGAAGTGCATGGAACAGACTGGACGATTCCTACACTGCATGAGTACTAACTGGGTATTTAGAAGAGTGTATCAATACTATGTACCTTAATAGAGGTCTGCTTGGATAGTGCACAAAATATTATAGCTGTACTTGTGTTAGTAGCTAGGCCATTCCATAATTTCATGACTAGTAACTAGAATAATTACAGTATTTCAAACAGAGTGCATAGTGAATTTATAAGTGCTTAGGTATTGGTGGAGTAATAGGATAAGTAGAGAGTGCTGGATGGGTGATTGGAGAAATGCATGGGACAGACAGGAGGATTCCTACACTGCATAGGTACTAACTGAGTATTTAGAAGAGCATATCAGTAGTGTGCAGCTGGTTAGAGGTGTGCATGCATAGTGTACAAAATATTGTACCTGCACTTGTGTTAGTGACTGCGCCATTCCTTAAGTATACGACTAATAACTGGAGTCATTTCAGTGATGCAAAGAAAGTGCATGCTGAATTTAAAAGTGATTAGGTATTGGTGGAGTGATAGGTTACGTAGATAGTGCTGGATGGGTGAATGGAGAAGTGCATGGGACAGACAGAATGATTCCTAGACTACTTAGGTACTAACTGGGTATTTAGAAGAGTGTATCAATAGTATGTAGCTGGTTAGACGTCTGCATGCATAGTGTACAAAATATTGTACCTGCACGTGTGTTAGTGGCTAGGCCATTCCTTAAGTATATGACTAATACCTGGAGTAATTTCAGTGCTGCAAAGAAAGGGCATGCTAAATTCATTAGTGCTTAGGTATTGGCAGAGTGACTGGATACGTAGATAGTGCTGAATGAGTGAATGGAGAAGTGTATGGGACAGACAAAAGAATTCCTAGACTGCATAGGTACTTACTGAGTATTTAAAAGACTGTATTAATGCTATGTAGCTGATTAGAGGTCTGCAGGCATAGTGCACAGAATATTGTAGCTGTACTAGATTTACTGGCTAGGCCATTCCTTAGGTACATGCCTAGTAACTAGAATAATTTCAGTGCTGCAAAGAGAGTACATGTTGAATTTATAAGTGCTTAGGTATTGCGGTGTGATAGGATATGTAGATAGTGCTGGATGGGTGATTGGAGAAGTGCATGGGACAGACAGGAGGATTCCTAGACTGCATAGGTACTGAGTATTTAAAAGACTGTATCAATGCTATATCGCTGATGAAAGGTCTGCATGTATAGTGCACAGAATATTGTAGCTGTACTAGTATTGGTGTGTCTATAGTTTCAAGAATGGTAGTCTGTATTTTAGGGGGTGATGAGGTACATCAGATGATCATGTGGATGATGTCCTCAGTGATGCAAATTGAGATGTCATTAGTGATGTCACTGACCATGTCATGAGTGATGTAATTTGTGACATCATCAGTAGTACATTGCAAGGGCGCAAGTTTTAGTTAGCACTAACTATAACGGCCGAATTTCTCTTGTTTTGTACGAATGAAATGTCCATCTAACTATGACGTCCATGAAACCTGTGGTTTTTTCAGTGAATTTCTGAGGTTTTTTAAATGCTAATTTCTAACTATAATGTCCCTGAAACTTGTGGTTTTTTAGTGAATTTTACATATATATATGTATTTAATCTCTCACTCTTGCAAGGAATGAATCAGCACTCAGGATGTAGTTGGAAGTATTTAATCTGCAAAGGACGTGATCCACGTGTTTCGGCTCGTCTGAACCTTGATAACGATACAAGACGTCATTGTAGCATCCTTATTTAAATGTACAAATGCCTCCAGTTGCCAACATTAACACAGGACTACATATTACTTTAATTCAAAATGCTGGCAGCCATATTGGCCTGGTCACAATGTGAAAATTCAGGAATTGATACAATAAAGAAAAGAAAACAAGTGTTAATATGCACACACTGTCATTTCAGCATATCTAGTCCCGTGACCGCCATACCTGTATGTTCGCCAACGTGACTTATTCATAATAAACATACTTAGGATTGCAAAAATCACAGGGGTGGGGAAATCATATCGCCCGACGCCTGAATCATGTTGATTTTTAACATGGGCAAGAAGATGTAATGTTTATTTTGCCCGACGGACATGCAGACTATAAATCGCGTACGTGATACAGGCTGTGGACACTCTGGGGCTCACAGCCAATCAGAAAGGCTGGTGGGTAGCTGCAGACGCTTTTGAGGCCTCTGATTGGCTAGCAGTCCATGACTGGGCTCTAGCCAGTGATTGGCTGGGGGAGAGAAACTTCAGTCTCAATAAGCGGAGGTCGCAGCAATCGGGTGTCTTGCTTCCTCAAGATCAATGGGGTGAACGTGCAGAACCCTGCAGAAGCTGTCTCCATTTTAACAGAAGAGGATTGCACAAATATCTTGCTGATGGTGGTGTGACCTGGAACTGGGGTGAGGAGGCAGGGGGGCATGCCAAGTGAGCTAGCCGAATCAGGGGCGTAGGAATACAGTTAACTTTATCCTTGTTGCTCGCGAAGGAAAGAGGCAATGCAAACATCTTGTTGAGAGCTCAGTGGATTGCAGTCAAAATAACAGCAGGACAGGAGCGCCCAGTTAAGATTCCACAAAAGAAAACAGAGCGCTAACTTGGGGTTTGGAGCGGACTGATTTTTAAGTGGAGCTCACCATGCAGCAATGCATATTATACTACATGTGGCGTTAAAGAATTGTACTGGGGGGTAATTACATTTAAAATCCCCGCCCTCAGTATAACCAAAGGATAGCATTAGAGCAAACGAGCAAAATGTTTGTTTTAGCCTGCATTGCCTTTGAAAGCTGGTGGATTTTAAAAGTGGTGGGCGGATATATGATTTGTTTTAATTTTCTTAATAAGAGTGCGACAGAAGCTGCTATCCGTTACCTGCAAAGTGCCTGATCGAAGTCGTCTACTTTTTGCTGGCGAACAGTGAGCTGATGTGTGCTGTTACATAATATATGTAAAGACAAAGAGATGTGGAAATTCCAGTGTCCCGAATCCGTCATTACTGCAGACACTCATTCATTGGTGGTCTAGAGTTTGCGCCTCACATTGCACATAATGTGACATAAGTTAACAGTATTAGTCTCATTCTCTCTTTAGCCTTATTTTTCTCTCATAAGCCCATGTTTCACGCTCTCTTTCCGGCTATTTTTTGGGAGCGTGTGCCCGTGTAACAACATTGTTAAATAACTGCTTGGTTTGTGAGTGCTTCATGCAGCCACATGCTGCAAGCGCCTCTGCCCGGTCCGGTCTCTTTCTCCCCAAAGCCCCTCCTAAGATGTTTCTCGCACCTCATTATTTGCACTTTAACTGTATGGGTCAAACCACATCAGTTCAATCAGAGAACGCCTGGCACCCTCCCTCTTTGGCACATGACATGTTGCGAGTTCGGGGGCACACATTGTCTGCTTTCTTCCAGGAGGCCGCAAAGAAAAGCATTTCCCACTAGAGCTCTAACGTCAGATGCAACTATTGTGTGTATTTACAAGCTACGACGGAACTGGTGGAATTTATAGAATTGAAAATTGGCCAATTACCCCGAACACTCACCTGGCACAGAATTTCCTGCATGTTGGCTGCACAGGAGGCATGCAGAGTTTGGAAGAGACACCCCAGCACTCTGTAGTAGCGTGTCCATGAGCTCCTAGTCACGAATCTTATCGCAGCAGCCGAATTCCGGTACTTTATCATGTTGAAATGTACTCCTTTCACTCTTGTAACCTTAGTTCTATTCTGCCCTAAAATGACCCTCTCTCACTCCCTACTGCGCAGACTGTTTATGTCATAAACTAACTGAAAAATATCAACACGAACTGCACATGAGTTCCCAATCCACTAATGCCCGACTACTAGTCCTTGCATTCTCTTCACAGACTCCACGCACACAATTCGGTTTTTGCTAAAGTACCTCAAGTTAGGGTGTTCCTGCTGTTATAAAAATGTTCTCTGTAATCCTTCCTGTTGCTCCAGGGAGTTAAGTTAGACTATATCAACTACTGAACATGCAATAAAGATACCAACAACTCCACACTTCCTTGCACTAATACACGCTCACATGTAGTAAGTCTCTCTGTGTCTCACTCTCGCTCTCTCTCTGTCTCTCTCTCTCTGTGTCTCTCTACATCAAACCTTCAAACTAGCATACTGGCTGTGGAGCCTTAGACAGGCACTTTGCAAACAGATCACCAAAGAAAAACTCAGCCTGCTGATCTAACCGACTGGGATCGAAGCAGAGGTGATGCAGGTGTCTCTTTACCTTGTATGTGGTAGCAGGTTCAAAGGCCAACCAAACTACCATACTCGTATCTATCTATGGCACGTAGGTTACAAACATATCACTGCAGCAAACTTTTGACCTCCTTAACAGTTCTTCTATCGGTAATGGAGGCTGTATTCAGAAAGTGTCACAGTTTGCCTGTGATATGATCAGATTTTCTCAAGCTCTATTTAGGCAAAGAGCCCACAATTCTTGGTTACGTTAGAGGTACATGAAGAATGTGTAGACTGTTTTACCCCCTATTAACGCCTCTGACCACATGCACGGGCCAAAATCCCTCTTGATGTCTGAACTTGCCCTCCACATTCTTTTTTATTTGGACTACAGAAATTTTTAGGGTTTCTCAGGGTCAAAACCCAGATTGATACTGGTTCAGTGTCACTACTAGGTGGCATTAAATCCTACAAGACAGGTCCCATGGATACAGAGCTGTTTCATTGAATGTGAGCAGAACTTGCACCTTCCACCTCCGGTGACCAGAACCTCTTTCAGCAGAGACCTAGTGTGCATGCATCTCACAGCCTCCACCTCTACCCCAGGTAGTCAAGGGCTGACCCAGCTCTTTGACAGTTTGATGTTTTCTCTGGTGGAATTCAGTGGCCTCCAAGACGGCTGCCTGTGGCTAGCTTCAGCGATATCTGCACAGCCACCGGTGCATAGGGATGCATGTGTAGTCTGCACATGTGGGTGCCTGTGTCTAGGATGGTCTGTCAGAGATTCTTGCCTGCTATACTAAATGTTCATGGTCAGGTCGGTGCATGAACTAATCGAGGTTTCATAATGTCTCATACTGCATTTCTCACTGATCAACATAGTTTTCATTTCAATTAAAGCTATCCAGTATTATGCATGTAGTTACCTGGAGGTGAAAGACCACAAAAGGTTAGAAAATATTTAGTTTTTTTAGCCACTGCTTTGACCCTGCCCCCAGACTCACTCCAGCCTTGCACACTGTGCCTGCTACCACCACTGCACTCACACTGCCCTCTGAATACAGTATTCAGGACTTGCTGCATGGGTGTGACATGAAATGTTGAGTGATTGCAGTTACTCACTAGTCCCTGTCACAGTGATGCTCAGCTCTCCACTTCTAGATTTACTGTCTTTTCTTAACACTCCTTCCCTGTGAAACTAATGCTTGCTTTTCAGCTGCGTGACTGCTACATGTCCTATACATCTGAAGGAGACAAACTCGAACATCCATTGCTGACCTGCAGCTCTTCAGGTTAGGGAAGCTTACTCTGCTGAAGCCATTACTAATTGCAATAGACAACCCTGTGCAGCTACTGCCAGTGCTGAATATGGTCTTTGTGTGGGAGAAGAATGTGGAGATGTAGCAGTGAGTGCACAATAATATAATCACATCACACCTGCCTCTTGTGTACTGGATACTGTCTCAGTGAACCAGAGCGCTGCCCCGTGAACCATTCGTAGCCTCTGCCAAGAAGTGCAGTTATTCCCATCCACATGTTTATCAGCGCATCACATCTGAGGATTTTTTAAGTTGGACAGCTATGAGATAGCTCTATAATGGAGAACACCCTTCTGTCCTACAGGTTCATATTTCAACAGTCTGGACTTTACCAAAAACACTTCAAGAAATGCAGTCTGCCCTCTGCCTTTAGGTACTATTTCTCTACATATGAAAATGTGTTACATGCACAATAGTTGATAATTGGGTGCAGCGCACACTGACATATCTGTACACATGCTGTACAGTCAGCCAGAACAACAGTTGCATTTAAGAGTGCATGACCATGCACTTCATAATTGGACTTTCCCTTGAAATATATATTGCACAGTATGTTGCACGGATTGCAGTGCGGGGTCTCTGTGCAGACCTACCATAGTGATTTATGGAGTAGGTGGGACAAGCAGCTACCTTCCAGGACAAATAGATTTTTGTAACGTTTTGTCCTCTGGCCAAGTAGATTTTTGAAAAATTTCCACACCCCTGAATCAACATGAACAATGGACTACACATTAATTTAAAGTGAAAGGCTATTGGCCATATTAATCTGGGCAGGTTGCGTATTATAATGGTTCTTACAAGAAACAAAAGAAAAAAAGGGGTGTTAATATACACACACTATCTCTAAATAAAGTTCTAGCGATTATAGTTCCGTTCCATTCACAGCTCATTTGAAATGTCATGAGTGATGTAACTGACCATGTCATGAATGATGTAATGTCTGAGATCATTAGCAGTACATTGCGGGGGCATAAGTTATAGTAAGCTCGGGTAACTATGACTGCTGATTTCACTAGTGGGGTGTGAGTGAAATCTGAGTCTAACTATACCGTTCCTGTAATCTTTGTTTTTTCAGCAAATTTTTAGTTTTTAATTTTTTTTTAAAGTAAGATGCAGATCTTAATGTATGGTGGAGATTGGAAGCAGGGCCTGGCATTGTGCTGCCCCACCCACGCTTGCTGCTCCTGCCTTCCCTCCTCCTAGCCATCTATTGTCCAAGTCCATGTTCCTGCTCCCTTATAACAGCCCTGTGTGGGTGTTGTTTTGCCACTGGCCTTCCCAGCTTTTCTGAACAGTTAGCATGCTGCCCCATCCAGCTCCTCCCTATCGTCTGTTGTCTGAATCCATGGACTAGCCTCTCTCCCTCCTGCCATGCATGGTCTGATGTGCTGCCACTGCCCTCCATTTAGCATGATGTAACAGTCCACTCCTCTTGCCCTCCATTGCCCAATTCTATACCCCATCATTGACCTCCTGCTCAGCCTCTGTGCTTAGCTTGCTGCCCCTATTCTCCTTCAACCTGCCCTCCGATATCTGTGTGCATGCCCCAGCTCCATCCTTTTTGCCCACCATGTTCCATGGACCTACCACTCCTATCTACTCTGAGTGCTCTGTTGAGCTGCTTCCCCCTCCCACCTGCCTAGAATTGTCAGATGACTGTAACCTGTCACTGCCACCTCCACCCTGCCTGTCCACATTTCATGCCCCTATCCCCTTCCTCCTGTCCTCCAGGGTCCATTTTACTGCCACACTCTTCTGCCCTCCCTGGCCTGTTGTGCTGCAACTGCTCCTACTGCCTGCCCCGTGTGGTCTGTTGTGCGGCCCCTTACCCTGAACTCTCTTGTCTGTGCCCAGGTCCTGACCCTCCCTTCTATCCTCCATGGTCCTTTGTGCATGCCCTTGCATCCTCCTTCTTGCCCATCATAGCCATTGTGCCACCTATAACCCTCCCTCTTGCCATGCAGGGTCTTCTGTGCTGCCACATCCCCTATCACCTTCCCTGTGTGGTCAGATAGCTGACCCTGACCCCCTCCCACCTTCCCTCCATGGTCTGTGTATATGCCATTATAGTCTTGCTGTTCCTCTACATGCTGTGTCTTGCTTCTACTGCCCATCCTGCCTGACCTCCATGGTCATCTTGCTGCTCCTGCCCCCATGCCCCCAGCCCTCTATTTCCATGTGCAGACCCCTATTCCCTCCCTCCTGGCTTATCTGTTCCATTGTAATACCCCTGATCCGTCCCTCCTGCCCTTTATGGTCTGTTATGCTGCAGCTTTCTCTGTTGTCTGTCCATTATGGTCAGCTAGCTACCATTGCCTCTTTCCCCTCTGTTCTCTGTTGTCCATGTAAATGGTCCTGTCCCCTCTTTATTGCTTCTATGGATTGTTGTGCTACACTCCCATCCCGCATGCCCTGTGTGGTGTATTGTGCTGCTGCAAACCCTTATGCCTGCCTTGTAGGGTCAGTTTGGTGCACCTCTCCATGTCCCTCCTGTCCTCTGTTATCCGAGTCCATCGCCCTACCCCAATTCCTCCTGCCTTCCATGATCCAATGTACCATATTTGCTAACATTTTGAACTTGGTAAGAGGGAGATTTTGAAAAAAAACTGGGGTATTGATTTTCCCCTTTGACTTACATTGAAAAAGAGGAGATTGTAGACAGTAGACAGATCAAATAAAGCCCATTTGGGCTTAAAAACATGGGATGTTTCCTGGCTGAATCGGGTCTGTTGGCATGTATGGTTGTACTACCACTGCCTCTTTCTTCTGCCCACAATGGTCTATTATATTGCCACAGCCTCCCTTTCCAGTCCTGTATTGTTGGTTTGCTGCCCCTGCCCCCCTTTCCACTGCCCTCCATAGTCTGTTGTGCTGCCATTGCCCTTCTTGCCTGCCCAGTGTGGTCAAATTGTTGCCTCTGCACCCTCTTACCTGCCTTCAATTTTCAGAGTCTGTGCCCCAGGCCTCTGCCTCTCAACAGTATCCTAATGAACAACTAGATTGCTAACATTCTATATTTATTACAAAAGTGTGGAACGCCTGAAGTCATCTTGATGTAATTAAAACTGTAATACCTAGAGCATTTCCTTTAGAAATTACATATATGAAAGTGTCTTATTTGCATCAAAATTATGGTTAGTGCTCTAATGAACTAAAATGAGGACATATTTTCTGAGTTTTCAAATAGCGACAAAGCACTTTTAAATTATTTGTTATCTTTATGTTTTTTTATCCAGTTGACCACTTGATTAAATGTTGCACTTAGGGGAGAGGATGTGGTGTTACTTCCAGAGCTGCAGACTTTGCAACTTGGGAACCAGGTTGGAGTTTCTGCTACAGCTCGACATTCTGTGATTCTTGTCAAATCACGTAATTTTCCCATGTCTATAACTAAAAATGAATTTGTTCTTGTGTGATGTAACCAATGCTCATGTAAAGCACTCCAATATCTGACAAGTCTGCACTATATAAAACTGCAAAAACACAAAAATAAAAAGTGTGTTGCACACCTCTGTCATTGGGCTACATGTGGGCTACATCTGGGTGATATTTATGCTACATTTGGGCTCTTTTGTCTCTGGTGGCCATCTTGAAAGATGTATTTGTTATGAGTACACTGCACAAAGAGACAGCACCCCACGCGATTTTGAGACAATATATTTATTATAATATACGTTTATTACAGTTAGAAATATCTAAATGTTTAAAATATTTTAGATTATCCCTTGCTCCCATGTATACCTTAAAGTTACTTACATATACTTTTGAGACATAAAATAAATGAAGGAATGGCGTACCCGACGTGACACCATACGTCTGTGACATAAGACAGGGCCTGGGAGTGTGCACTTGACGCATACGCAACACACAGCGGGCGCGATCCCATATGTACATGATGTTATGCGCGGCCTGGTACTGCGTACCCGTTGCATACCAAACTAGCAGCTGGCGCGACCTCATACATATATGTTATTACATGAGATGCAGTGCCACAAACCCATCAGACACGAAATGCGCATCATTTGAATATGGTGGATAGGATTTGCATGTTGATGGAGCTTGGTAGACTACCAGTAAGAGACTTTAGTTTTCTTTAAAAAAAACTTATATACATATTTTTTGGGGAAGATATAAAATATTACATAATTTTAAAAGTTAAAAAAAGGATAATAGAGTTGCAAACTATTGTAAGAAAATATAAAAAATTATAGATTTTATAAATATAAAAATATGAAATTAAGATTTACAAACCTTCAACATTCACTGAAAAAACAATAGGTTTTAGACGTTATAGTTAGGGATTAGCATTAATAAAACCATAAGAATTTTATGATAGGTTTCAGGGACGTTATAGTTAGTTGGACATTTCAGTCACACAAAAAAATTAAATTCCGAGGTTATAGTTAGTTCAGCTAAATATAACTTGCACCCCCGCAATGCACTGCTGATGACGTCAGATATTACACCATTCATGACATGGTCAATGATATCACTGATGACATCACTGATGGCATCACTGATGACATCATCCACATGATAATCTGATGCACCTCATCAGACTCTAATATAACACTTGATACACCCACTGTAAAATACAGACTATAATTTTTGAAACCATGAACATACCAATATCAGTTAGTACATATCCACTAATTCCTATGTCTACACACACATCAATTCATTCACCCATACAGTCACTCATACATACAGTCAACTATCAATACAACATTATCATATCCACTCACACATCTGTACAGACACTCAGAAACCGCCTCTCATTGCTAGAGTTATTCACACACCTAGTCAGTAATGGAAATAATGAATCACACTTGTATTTACTCACCTGTACAGTTATACACATATCACCGCACTTATTTAAACATACTTTCATTCTAATACAATGACTAATACAAGCACACACTGATCCATACAGGCTCACTCACAATCACTCACTCTCACATATAGTCATTTATATAGTCCAACACTCACATATACTGCCTTTGACATATGCAGTTACTCACACATGTACCACTGAGGCATCCATTCACTCACCAAGACTTCCATACACAAACTCAGCCATACAGCTGTTCACAGATACAGACTTGAACACATATATGCAGTGAATTATCCACTCACACATTTATGCACAGTCACACCCCCACCCATGCACACAGACACTCAGGCACCCATACAGATACTCTGACAAGCACTCAATAGCCCATATAGATCCTCATTAAGCTGCTAACCAAACCATGCAACCACTTACACACCATCAGACAACCTAAACTGTGTAAATGTTTGTATCAATCGCTAACACATGCATTAAGTAAGACACATTTAACCCTTCACTTATACAGTCAGTCACACACCTAATTAATCATTTATCCTGACTCTTATACACTCATTCATTCTTCAATACACCTTGGCATATATATATATATAAAACATATTTACATTTTAAAGAAACACATAGTCACTGGATGATGTCATCAGTGATGTCATTTGAGATGTCATTTGTAATGTCATCAGTGATGTCACTGACCATGTCATGAATGATGTAATATGTGATGTCATCAGCAGTGCATTGCGGGGGCGCAAGTTATAGTTAGCTGAATTAACTATAACAGGGAAATTTCTATCATTTTGTATGAGTGAAATGTCCAACTAAATATAACGTCCCTGAAACCTATGTTTTTTTTAGCAAATTTCTAAGGTGCTAACTCCTAACTATAAATGATGAGTGTTCCCTCCCAGACAGATGGCCTTCTGGGAGATGTAGTTCGGCAGCCCACCTCTGACGCTATACCTGAGGTAGGCGCTGCCTGTCAATGCCTGAAACACTCGGCGATGCAGCCCACGCAATGTAAATTGTTTTATTTATTTATTTATAAATTATTATTATTATTATTATTTATTTACTTACCTCCGTTCTGCTGTATGCCGTATGCCGGAGTTTACTAACCCCGACCCTGCGATATCTGGAATCAAGGATGCGTTGTACCTCATATTTAAGCTGACCATCCCTTACCACAGGAGGCGGCGCTCTGCGCTCTTTGCTGGTTTCAGCAGACAACAGTGGAACACAGGGTGTATCCTCAGAGAAGCTGGCAGTTTCAGTCTGTACGCCACTGGATTGATTCTGCGAAGAACGGTATATGGACTAGTGAATCAGGGGATGAAAGATGCTACGCATCCGAAAACGGATGTTCTTGGTAGAGAGCCATACACGGTCCTCCACCTGATACGTAGACCCCTCTTGTCAATGGTGATCCGCCCATTTTTTGTAGGACCTTTTGGCTTGGACCAGGTTCGCTTGTATCCTCCTGTGTATTTTCTGGAGAGTCTTCACTTGTGCCATAACCATAGGATGGTTCTGTACTTCACTAGGTATAGTCAGAGGCAGGGTGGTGGCATGCAACCCTATATTGGCTCTGAACAGTGTTTCCTTGATGGAGCTAAGCCAAGCATTGTCATATGACAGTTCGGCCAACCATAATAAGGACACCCATGATTCGGTTGCCTCCTTAGAATAGCACTGTAGGTATTTCTTTAGAGTCTGATTCAGCCACTCTGTTTGCCCATCGGTTTGCAGATGAAAGCTGGTTGACAGAGCAGCTCCCACCTGAAGAGCCTTGCACCACATACTCCAGAACCGAGCAACAAACTGGGTTCTCTATCAGAAACAATGACCCTAGGGAGTCCGTGTAAGCAAACCACATGCGATAACAACAACTGAGCCATTTATCCTGCAGTGGGAAGATTCTTACAAGGAATAAAATTACCCATTTTAGTGAGACTGTCAACAAGAATTACGTTATACCCCTGGTCCATTGGTAAGCCTAGGACGAAGTCTAGACTGATTGTCTGCCATTTGTGGGAAGGTGTGGGCAATTGCATCAGCTTCCCCTTGGTCTTGACTTGCTAACCTTTTACACGAGCACATGTCTCACATTGTGATACCCATTGTACAACGTCCTTAGCCATTCTTTCCCACCAAAAATAGCGCCGGATTAAGTGTAACGTTTTCTTATCTACGGGATGACCAGCAAGTACGGCGTCATGACTAACCCTGGGCAAAGCACTACGCTACGCTCGCGTAGTTTGCGAAGTTTGCGCTACTTCGCACTACACGAACTGCACGTAGCACAGTGCAAACATGCGTAGCATAGTGCAGCGGTCATTTTTTGCTTGCTCGCGGTCCTCAACATCAAGTTGGCGACCGCGAGCAAGCAAAATGACATCCCGGCGAGACATTTTCCTCATTCGCGATCAGCAACATCAAGTTGCCGATCGCGAGAGTGGAAAATAAACCTCCCGGGAGATTCTCAATGCGTGGAGGTCAGCTTCCTCATTGCGAGTGGTCGCATATGCTCATGCCCGCTCACGATGAGAAACTACCAGTCCGCATTGAGAAAGCTGCAGCTCGAATAAAAATCTACTTGAGCAGCAGAAAATGACAGCTCGCACTGTGCAAGATGCCGTTTTCAATGAATGCACAGTGCCGGATGCTTGTCTGCATTGTGCAATCACTGAAAACAGCATCTTGCACAGTGCGAACAGGGTACTACGAAGTTTGCGTAGTGCTATGCGTAGCTCGCTAAGTGCGAAGTGCACTTCGCGTAGCTACGCGTAGCGCTACTTCGCGAACTACGCCCAGCCCTAGTCATTACACCAGTTGAAAGCCTTCAATCAGAGTATATGGGTAGGTAAGTACAGTTTATTGTCGTGCAATGGAACTCCATGTTTGAGTGTTTGGTGATTACTTTGTTCTGCCCATTGCCACCACTGATCTGGGAATAGGTTTTCAGTGACTTGATTGAGGAATTGCTCCACCGTAACCACGCATAAAACCTTTTCTGGACTTACAATCGCCTCATTGAGTTCTTGTTGAGGCATAGTACTCTTCCCTTGTCAGGACGAGTCTGCTTTTTTGTTTTCCGATCCTGGACGAAAGGTGATTAGGAATTCATATTCCGCAAAAAAAACAGCATCCACTGCATCTGTCTCTGTGAGAGGTGTCAAGCTGTTTTCTTGAACTGACTGCGTTCAGTTTTTTTAGAGAGAATGGCCACCAGATGCAGCTGTCCGGTATGCTTATCCCTTTGTGACAACAGCGCTCCGACCGCAACCTCTGAGACGTCTGCTTCTACCACATATGGAATGTCTGTTTGTGGGTGTGGCAGGACCGGTGCGGTACAGAAGGCCTTCTTTAGTTGAATAAACGCCTCCATGGCATCTTTGGTCCAAAGAAAATACGTTCCTTTCCTCAACAACCGAGTCACTAGAGAGGCCAACTGTGAAAAGTGAGAGATAAATCTCGGATAGTAGTTGGAGAAACCCAGAAAGCATTGCACATCTCTCACACTCTTGGGAACATGCCACTCCCGAACCGCCTCTACTTTTCTCTCAGCAATACTAAAACCCTGTGGACTCAAAATAACACCCAAAAACTCGACCTCTGTCATGCTAAACTCACGTTTGTTTAGCTTGCAAAATAAGCGATGTTCTTGCAGCCTTTTGAGGATCAGTGACACATGTCTCACATGTTGTTCCAGAGAGGAAGAATAGATCAAGATGTGATCAATATATACGATCACAATTCGATCTATGTATTCCTTGAGTACGTCATTGAGGAAAAACTGGATTGCTGCTGGGACATTAAATAACCCAAACGGCATATCCAGGTATTGGAACAACCAGTAACATGTTTGGAACCCTGTCTTCCACTCATTCCCTTCGTGTATTCGCACCAAGTGATAGTCCCTTCTCAGATTGAGCCCGGCGTAGTTGTTGGCCTCCCTCACCTGGTCCAGCAACATGGGAATGAGCGGAAGCGGGTACTGATTCCTCACCGTGTTCTTGTTCAGCAAGTTGTAATCAATACACGCTCTTAGCTCACCATTGGCTTGTGCGGTAAAAAAAGAGGAGAAACGGCTGGGGAGCGAGAGGATAATGAAGCCAAAGGAACTAAAATTATCCAAGTATTCGAGCAAGTGTTTGGTCTCGGGCTCGGACAACGCATATACTCTGCATGACGGAATGATGGCTCCTGCAACCAAGTCTATGCAACAGTCATAGTCACAATGTGGGGTTAAGACCTCTGCTTTGACCTCACAGCAAACCTCTCAGTATAAGGCATATTCTGGAGGTAGTTTTGTCTCTTTCTCTGCTGCCATGGCAACATGTTATATCTGTGCCAGGGCCAAGGTGTAATTGTAGGTGTTTCTCATGCAATTAGTAATGCATTCCATTGAGTAAAACCTTATGGTGTTCAGTCTCCAATCCATGGTAGGTTTATGTTGCCATAACCATGGCATGCCCAATATGACCTCTTATTGTGGTGCCTCAATAATGTTTAGTGTGATGTTCTCAACGTGATCCTGTGGATCCCCCTTCAAAAGCAATTCCACCACTTCAGTGTGTTCCGTGATAGGACTTGACTGCAACGGGGTGCCGTCTGCTGCCAACACATTTTCGGATTTCTCACTAGGTACTCTCTGTAACCCCAGTCTTTGTACCAAACCGCAATCTATGAAGTTCCCTGTGGCTCCGGAATGTATCATTGTCCATACCTGGTGTCTTTGTTGTCCTGTCCTAAGGATCACAGACAGCACTATGTGTGATTCAGTGCTTTTCACCTCAGTGACCACTAAAGATGGCAATTGTCATTCTTTCTCTATTGGTTCTTCTATAGGGATCTTTGTCTCAGTAGAGTCTCCTTTACCGGAGGATCGTACCGCCACTATTGACACTTTTTTACTGAAATAATAAGTATTCCTTTTCTTGGGTTTCAGCGAGCAATCTCTCACATAGTGACCCTTCTTCCCACAATACATACAGAGTCCTGGAGCTCTGCGTCTCTCTCTCTCTGTTTTGGATAACGGGGGCCTAAAAGCTCCCACATCCATGGGTTCAGGACCTGGTTCTTCAGAGGTGTATGCAGAATAGCTGTCATGCTCTATCCCGACTACAGCTCTCTCTCCTCTTCTACGTTCCCCTCCCCTTTCTGCCAACCTATGGTCTAACCTCAATGTGAGATTGATTAAGTCGGTACACGTAGTGGGTTGTGGGTCTCTTTGTGCTAGAGCGTCCTTCATGTCATCCCTTAACCCCTGGTAATAGAGCGACATCCTTTTTTCTTCTGGACAGGCGGTTTCTGCCACCAGATGGTTAAAGGCAGTCATGTAGGTTACCAGGTCTTTTTTTCCCTGTTGAAGCTCCAATAGCTCTCTATCGGCGCTAAACGCGGTAGACCGGTGATGAAACACTCTCTCGAACTCCCTCCAAAACGCCGTCCAATCCGTAAGCAATGGATCATCATTCCTGACCAACGGTACCGCTCAGTTGGCTGCTTCCCCGGACAGATACGAGATGACAAAAGCCATCCTTGAAAGATTGTTAGGAAAGGAAGCCGGCTTGCAGGAGAAGTGTAAAGCTATCTGTGTCAGGAATGTTGTATCTTTAATGTATCACCGGAATACCTTTTAGGTAAGGGAGGCGGAACGGTCACCTGAATCTGTTGGGTAGCTGTCGAGGCATCAAATGGGTTTCTAGACTGTCTATCTACCCTCTCTCTTAGAGCCTATGTCTCTGCTCTGGAAGTAACTAGTTCCTGTTGTACCGATACTAGTGCTTGCAGCACATCGGCTAATGACGCCATCTTTGCAAATGGCCCAGACCAGGAGGCGTGTAACTTGTGGGTGCATGATTCTGTTGTGTCCACATTCCCTCCTCAGGATCTGGGCAATGCTCAAAGGGGTCCACCTCCTGACATTCCCAACTCTGACTGAATAAACCCAGAGTATTGAGGCGACCAAGCGAGGGATAGGGATTAGGGTAGGTGCAGCTGGGGAAAGGGAAACCTGTAACAAAATAAACACACTGTTAGTAATATATACAATCCTGACTACTCTAATATATTCCCACTAGTGAACATCCAATACCTGACATAATTCTCCCTTGGCTGCAATGAATATCCTCTATGCTTGGTAAGATACCTTCTCTCACCTAGAGGAGAAAAAACACCTACAAACGAAACACAACCCAATTAGAACTCTGAATCTTTTTTCCACTCTGTTTAAACAGAAGGAACAAAACACCCCTACCTACCCTTTCTGAATCTCCCATAAAGCGAGAAGAAAAATAACATCAAGAAGACAGAAAGGGAACATGTCAGGGTTTAGGAGAGTTGGAGCTCAATGTATAAGTGCTGCAAAATCCATGCTCACATATCCCCTTCTGGAATCCTGCCAGGAATAGAGCTCCAAAACATACATGACAAAAAGATAAGAGCAAAGCTCAAATTGTCGCCCACTGTCAGGGTTAAATCCAGTACCTCAATTAAGCATCTCTGGTTCAGATCACCGCAAACATCCTGTAGGTTCTCCTAAACTCCTGGAGGAAATAATGGCCAGAATGTCGTCCACGATCTCCTTCAATGTGGCAGTAAAGCCGCGGGTGAAGAACTCCACAGTCACTTCTCCCTCCGCAGCAGCGGAACAGGAACGGAATCCATATGTCCTCACTTGTCCGAGCGGAATAGATCAAAGCAAATCCGACTTCCCCAGCTATCTCCGCTCAAGGAGGTACTGGGAAAACAACGCCTCCGTCGATGTGCGCATTAATCATCGGCAAAGGAAAAGTAACAAACAAAGCGTGCAGAGCAGCCGCCCAGCACCGAGAACTTCCTGGTACTCAGAGAATCACGCACAGCGCTTGGTGCACTGGATGTGACTTCAATGATGAGCGCTCCCTCCCAGACGAATTGCCTTCTGGGAGATGTAGTTCGACAGACGCCCCTCTGATGCTACACCTGAGGTAGGTGCTGCCTGTCAATGTCTGACAAACTCGGCGATGCAGCGAGCGCAATGTAAATTGTTTTATTTTTTTATTTACCTCTGTTCTGCCGTATGCAGGAGTTTACTACACCAACCCTTCCCCTCCCTCGCCTCACCCAACTGCCCAGCAGCACTCCCTCTGCGAGCCACCAGTGATTATTTGTGTCATTAGATTTATTCGATATGATGCAGTGAGGAAATATGTAAGGTTTCCGATCCTCAATAATTGAAGAAATAGTAATGAAAGAATCAACTCATGTGTGTTTCTCACCTATCTCACAAACCCAAGTGGGTAATGTATGTTGGACCTGAGGAATACGCATTCTGACCTAAAATTATATTTTATTGTTTTACTGCAATACAGAAGTCATATATCACTATCGGCCAGATTCATGAAAGACCCGTTTTGCGAGTCTGAAATAGCGATTCATAAGGAATCGCTATTACAGACTTGCAAAACGGGATTCATGTAGGAATCGCAAAATTAAATGCGATTCCTACAGATTCCTTATTTGCGATTAGCAAATTGCTAATCGCAAATAAGGAATAACTCCCCATTCATTCCTTTGGGCCAAAAGGCCCATAGGAATGAATGGGGAGTTGTTCCTTATTTGCGATTAGCAATTTGCTAATCGCAAATAAGATAGCGATTTGAAGGGTGCCAGGTGTGTCCAAAGGACACCCTGTAGCACCCCTTAAATGCACATTTCAACAGGTGTTACGCACACACATGTCCAAAGGGCATGTGTGTGTGTAACATGCAACTTAGAAAAATGCTTTTAAAGGCATTTTTCTAAGTTTTCGCTATTTACCACGAGGTTTGACCTCGCGGTAAATAGCGGCCGAAATTTGCGAATTCGCAATTTTAAAAAGTTTCAAGAATAGCATTTAAGGAATCTCTAATAGAGATTCCTTAAATGCTATTCCTCGCAAATTTGCGAGTTTCTAAATAGCGAATTTTGCATTTGGGATGATGAAGCCCAAATGCAAAAATTGCACTTGCAAAGGGCCAGATTCTCAGAATCTGGCCCTTTGCGAGCGCAAATATGAATGATGAATCAGGCTGAATATCCCAAGTGGGACCCCACATACCAGTCCCGCAAATAAACCATGATGTCAGTGTCCTGCCATAATTATGGCTTAAACATCAAATACTGTTATAACACTTGCGACAACCTCACATTGCTTCAAATGTTCTTGTGTGTTTTTCTGTACACAGAAATAAATTGTTCTAAAAGACACCAAAATCATACCAAATACGTACATGCTAAATAAAACCAAAAAGACAGTCTATGTCTACAGATGGCTAATTCAAAGGCGAATAAGCCTCTATTTCAATTTAGCACAGATAAACGTTTGTTTTTTTCAGTGAATATATGTACACATTTAGCATATTTTACCTTGGTTGGGATCTTGTTCTCTTAGCTCTGTAGTGTTTGGGAGGGAGGGCGAGGGGTGGAAGTAAAGTAGACCGAGATTGTTCTGTGTGTGAAAAAGGCCGCTTTATTAGGAAACAGGTGCACATCACAAATATAAAACCTTGGCAACGCCTTACAAAACTATACCTCACTAAATAAATAATTAACTACAAACCCCGCCCCCCACCCCCTCCCCTAACATTCTTTGGCCCCTCCCCACCCAACAATGCAGCATTACAACATTACAACAACATTATAAACATCACATCATCAATAAAACATTACGTCATTAATTAAATCATTACGTCATCATTTAAAACCTTTATTCATCAACCCCCAATCACATATTGAAATCCAGGCCCTCTATAACCATAAACCCTGCCTGACCCTTCACTCCTGCCAATACCCCCCAAAACCTGAACGGTCAAACAATGACCAACATTCCCCTGAACCTGTCAATCAAAGCATCGATCCGATACTCATCAAACAATCTACCATAAACTGCACCGATACAACCAAAACCCCGCACAGCACCTGTTCCTAGCGACAATACAAAGCACAAGAAAAACCCCTGCACACCTATACCCAAGAAAACAGCCTTTAATAAAGATAAAGTTAAAAATTTAAAAGGAGGGAGAAAAAACCCTAGCTGGACAAAGTGAGGGAAGCAAAAAACCAGAAAAAAGGAATGATAAATGGGAGGGAGGGTGGGACAAAAAACGCCATCAGCCCTCCTAGCCACCAGGTCACCAAACCTAAAATGGTGGCTAGGGGGCGGGGACAGAGAAACTTATGATTGGGCTGGCCAGTCCTACTAGGCCAGCCCAAGTGCCAGAACCTTCCATCAACTTCTGTAAAACCCCTCGCAGCCCTCCCAAACCGCCCGGGGGAGGGGACCTCCCTGCGGTCAGCTCCCTCCCCCAAGCCCCCCTTGGGAGGGAGGGCGAGGGGTGGAAGTAAAGTAGACCGAGATTGTTCTGTGTGTGAAAAAGGCCGCTTTATTAGGAAACAGGTGCACATCACAAATATAAAACCTTGGCAACGCCTTACAAAACTATACCTCACTAAATAAATAATTAACTACAAACCCCGCCCCCCACCCCCTCCCCTAACATTCTTTGGCCCCTCCCCACCCAACAATGCAGCATTACAACATTACAACAACATTATAAACATCACATCATCAATAAAACATTACGTCATTAATTAAATCATTACGTCATCATTTAAAACCTTTATTCATCAACCCCCAATCACATATTGAAATCCAGGCCCTCTATAACCATAAACCCTGCCTGACCCTTCACTCCTGCCAATACCCCCCAAAACCTGAACGGTCAAACAATGACCAACATTCCCCTGAACCTGTCAATCAAAGCATCGATCCGATACTCATCAAACAATCTACCATAAACTGCACCGATACAACCAAAACCCCGCCACCCAGAAAGGTAGGGGGGGAGAGAAAATACCCACCTCCCTTTCTGCCCCCCCAAACAGGAAACTAGAAACAAAACCGTACCAATACTAACGCTGCATAGCAATCGAACGCGCCAAAACCTCTCGTAACTCTTAACAAGTATAGGTCCATTCCAACCCTGGACAAGTGAACACCATCATCTCCGAAAAATTCCACCGTCTCGAATTTAATGACCCAATGGGAAATTCTGCTAAAACCAAAACCACAGCAGCAGCATGAAACTTCCGAATTTAACTTCTACCAGTCTCTGTCACAGCCCTGGGGCTAACTACCCCTCTCCAGATCCTACGCGGCATCAATTCCGTCCAAAAGACATGGCACCCATCCCAAGGCTCCGTAATAAAGCCCAGATCTCATTTATAGCTCTAAGTAACACCACCTCTGGTAGCACAGAGATCATTCTCCCCAGTTGGAGGACCAAAATGTCAGGACATAGACCGCCCACCATACTGTTGCTATGACAAGGGATTAACTCTCTCCAGAGCATCCCACCTTTCCTCTTCCAAACCACAGTAAACAGTCGAGCCTTGAAACCCAGGAGTTCTCCAAAGTAATTTTGTGCAGCCTGGACTCGGGCCCACTTCACGAAGGAATGCCCAACTATCCAAACTGTCACCACAGGAGAACGAGGCCCAGCAACCGATCCTATAAAAGAAAACAGAATTAGAACTCATGGGAAGGAAGATGACGCATGCGCCTCCTCCGCTGGACTCCTCACGTAGGGCTGAAAACAGTTTAAAGACCAACGCCCCAATCTCATGATATCTCTGTCCGTCCAACCTCTGTTGAAGGTTTCGGTTGCAGCACCAATCCTGAAATGATGTGTCCCATATAAGTTCCCATCCAGTCCCAAATGCTGCAAAGCCTTGCGCAAAACCATTCGGAATTGGTATGTTGTAACAGGGTGCCATCAATATGCTGAAAAGCAAGCTCCTCATCACCATCCCCACAAAGTGAACGCCAGCGCCGCGCCAACATTAAAGGGGGGGGGCAAGTAAGCCGTGGAACACACGCCTGCAACCACACACCTTTCTCGTCTGAACAAAACATCCCACCAGAATAGGCCACACTTGTGTTTAGAACCCAACAAATCCGACACCCCGAAAACTCCCAACAACATGATCACCATCAACATGGAAAATAAACATGACTCAAAGTCCACTGAAGAAACAGAAGGAAGAATAGTGAAAAACCTGGCTAGGACCAACCAAGATAAAGGAGCCCTAAGTCTAGTAGCATGCCCTTGCTCTCTGGCCCAACCCTCCAGCAACTATCTACCAATATCTTCCGCTGTCGGGGAATAACCCACAACAACTTACCCACAAAGCCAACCCAATTCCAAAACGATTTTCCCCAGCTGAGGTTTGAACCCTAGGCAAAACTCACTCACAGCCCCTGTACATTAACAGTGAGCCACCTATGTCATTGTCCACCCCCGGTATGTTGAAAGCACGAAAATGAATGTTGTGTGCCAAGCAACCCAGCACAAAGACTCTCATGACTTCAATACCTGTTCATCCCTGGCAGACTGTCTGTTCACATCTCCACTACAGCCATGTTATCCACACGGAAAAGCACCTTCTTGTGTCCAATTCCTCCCCCCACAGGGTCAAAGCCACCAACAAAGGAAAAGCTCTAAAAAGGTAATGCTGTGATCTCCATACAACTACTCATCCGGCCAACGTTCAGCACCCCATCTTCCATTCCAATACAGCTCAAAATCATCACTGCCAGCAGCATCCGAGAACATCTGCACATCCACTGGAAGTCAAGGTCCCGTACCAAAGGAACAACTGATGACCTGCAAGAGCCCTGCCCAATCTTCGACAAAAATCCTGCCTGCCCCACCACCCCACAGCAAAATTCTAAATGGCCTAGTAGCACGTTAACATCTTTCACCAACACTTTACTTTTTGATAACATGGCCTCCAGTAACTCCAGCATTCTCACGTTTTTGACCTCGGGCAGGCGAGCACACCTTAACACAGAATCAATCCCCATACCTAAAAAGGACAAAAAGTGGCAGGACCCATCGTTCTCTCGGGAGCCAACGGAACTCCCAGATCCTCCATGAGCCCTTGGAAAGTGTCCAGAGCAGACTGGTACTCCGTGGAGCCCGGGGACCCGACAAAGAAATCACCTAGGTAGCGCGTTACCATTGAGTGACAGGACTGATGACTAGAGTACCATTGAAGAAAGGTACTAGAATACTCAAAAGAGCACATGAAATGGAGCATCTCATCGGCAGAGCCTGGTCCACATACCATTCACCTGAAAATTGCAAACCCAGGAGACACCAATCCTCCGGGTGGACAGGCAACAGCCGGAATGCAGACTTTATATCACACTTGGTCATCACAGCAGCTGCGCCCGCGGTCGCAACAAGTGACATGGCCACGTCAACTGAGGAATAAGAGACTGACACAGCCTCTGAGTGAATAAATCATTGATAGACGACCTTCCCGGCCCTGCCAATTGTTGGATAAGCCTGAACAATCCCGGATCTGTCTTCAGGACCACTCCAACAGGTGATATTATCAAATTAAGGATCGGCCAAAATTGAAAAAAGGGCCAGCCATCCTTCCTCCCTGTATTTCTTTATTGAGCCTGTCTCGCACCACTGTGCCATGCTCAGATGTTGTTTTCAAAAAGCAGACCATCTCCTCTCCTTTGCGCCCAAGTAACCCAGCCGAAACCAAATTCAAAACCATCATTTTTTTTTTTTTTTTATATTGCTTCATCGTCATAGACCTGAAGCGCAAGGCGCAACCTCCCCAACTTAACCAGTGTATGAGCCCTTGGACACAACCCCCTGAGGACCTCTGTATCCCTTACCCCCTGAAAACTGTGAGGGCGTCCCTGAACACTGATGGCTTCCCGCTGGCTGGTTATCCCAGCATCTGAAAATGGGTGTGTCCTACCACAGCCAGAGCATTCGTGTTTAAACGTACCATATTCTCTGGTACCAAATCCCTTGTTAACATCCCAGCACTTGCGTATAACATCCATGTATTTAAAAAGAGACACGCTGCTCTCTGTAAACTTTTCACAGTATACACTTGCATAGATAAAGAATGCAGCCGTCCAATTTTCAATGTCTAAAGGAACTCTAGGACATTTGTCCAACTCAAACTCCTCTTACTTAAACCCACTTTGGGCCGGGCTTTCCCGGTGTAGCAGCTTAGGAAGTTCAACATACTCACCGTTCTAAATACATTCTTTTGTAGCCAACATCAAATGAGCACCCAAACACTTTGTGACCCCCATACAAGGTAACTTTTGAAACTCATCCTTTACTAGCCAATGGCTCTTTAACCGTACTGGAAGCACCAGTTGTAACACCACTCTCCACTTTACCCGACTTCCACAACACTCCTATGCCCACAGACACCATAATAGGTTTGGCCTGTGCAGCTAACTGCTCACCTGGCAACAGAGAGACCACTCTCGACGGCTCCGCCCGTGGTGCTAAAACCAAAGCATGCTGTCTGCGAGGCGCCCTGCTTGATGGGCCGTGCTCTCTTCACACCCGCACTTGACTTTGCACCGCTGGAGCCTGAAAAACACTACCAGAAACATGAGAGGGTACCCCCCCCTCCACGTCCCGTAATTCTCCTTCCTTGTGACTATCTTTGTCATAGTCCAGGACCACTGAATCAACCAGAAGTCAAAACATCACCACGGGTCTTACCTAACCCGATACCAACCATAACACCTTAATGTTTTTGAGAAACTTCCAGGAGTGGGAGCAGACTGTACCCGCCTGTACCTCCCCTTGCGTTGACTCTGCGGCTCCATAGAATCAAACAGAAGGCAACACATCCACGGGTCTTACCGAACCCGATACCACAATATTACATTTGAATGTTTTTGAGGAACTCCAGGAGTGGGAGCAGACTGTACCCGCCTGTACCTCCCCTTTGTTGACTCTGCAGCTCCATAGAATCAAACAGAAGGCAACACATCCACGGGTCTTACCGAACCCGATACCACAATATTACATTTGAATGTTTTTGAGGAACTTCCAGGAGTGGGAGCAGACTGTACTCGCCTGTACCTCCCCTTACGTTGACTCTGCGGCTCCATAGAATCAACCAAAAAGGCAACACATCACCACGGGTCGTACCGAACCCGATACCAACAGTATTACATTTTGATGTTTTTGAGGAACCTCTAGGAGTGGGAGCAGGCTGTACCCGCCTGTACCTCCCCTTGCGTTGACTCTGCGGCTCCATAGCCGCCGGCAAGGTAGGACACCTATACCTGCTACTCGTTGGGGCCAGCGGGGTCATGCCGGACCCTCGTGTGCCGGCCGCGGTGGGTTCCCTCGGTGGAAAAAAGAGGGCCGCGCTAGGCACATCTCCTCACTTCCCCTTGGCGAAAGTGGACTGGACTGCGCCCTGCCAAGTCTGGACCGCCGCACCTATCCCTGTCCTAAAAAGGAAAAGTTTGGACTGGTGTGCTAGGGTCCCTGACTACAACTCCTGACGCGGACCTCCTCCCTTGTATATTATCATCCATAACCGTCCTTTGCAACCCGTCCAAAAACAGCCTCTAATACTACTCCTCACAGGCATCATCCCGCCCGGAGAGTCGCCTACTAACTGATCCTCTTAACTGCAATCCAAATCAGAAAACGCCACCTCTAAAGAAGCTCAAATAAGAAAACCTTGCACCCTAAAATTGACCTTCACCATCTTTCCGTAAAGCACGCTGCACCACACATACAGCCACAAAATGTTCTAACCCCAGAGAACCACACATCAATAGGGGCCACCAGCCCCCCCCGACCAATGCGGAACAGCCCCAAAAGGCCCCTGTACAAGCCAAACCAATTACTCCATCTCATTCATAACCCTAACTGTATTGGCACCACATAACACTGGACCCCCCTGCTGGTCCGAACCCACAAAAACCCTCTAACCCCTTGAAGAAAACCTGCCTGTAGCATTCTTTTCAGCAATGGGCATCCCTGGCACAAAATGCTTTGAAGGTGTAAACAATGCCCCTTCTCATTGCCCAATAATCCTGTGTCTCTCGTACAATAGTCTTAAAGGGTCAATGTCTGCCCCACCGGCTCCCTCATCGACTGTCATGACTCCAGGGCCTCTCCCCGCACCGCGCACTGCCGTCCTACTCACAAGCTCCTAAAAAACTCTACATAACTGGGTCAAGGGCGGAGCGCTTCCCACTCCGACTTCACCCCCCCCCCTCCCCGTGGCGCCGCCTACGCAGCAGCTGGTGCCGTCGAGCCTAAAACATGCACCCTGGGAGCCCCACCCGCCCGCACAATCAGCGCGCTCGTCACAGCGCCTCCCGCCTCCCTCCCAAGCGCCACGGGGACAGAAGGCACCGCCGGAGCTTTCCCCACCTGAAGCGCCACTCGCGCTGAAGCCGCAGGGACCGGGTGCGCCTCATGCGCAACTTTAGAATTCGCGCCGGATACCGCTGGGGCTCCCTCCGCCCCCAACACCATACGCGCCTGGAAATGAGGTGCCGGTCTCAAAACGTACCTGCACAGCGCCTCTCTCCCTCTTCGATGAAACGAGCCATCACCGCCAAACACACGCCATCGGAGGCCAGGCGCTGGGGGCACGCCGGCCCCCCTCCCACCAACAGTTCCAAGCGACCTGCTTGAGACAGAAGCCCCATAGCTTCCATCATGCAAGAATCTTCGATGTAAACAGCCACAAAAAACACTAATGAAAACTACCCTAACGCTCTAAAATTAGTCACAGACAAAAAACGCCATCAGCCCTCCTAGCCACCAGGTCACCAAACCTAAAATGGTGGCTAGGGGGCGGGGACAGAGAAACTTATGATTGGGCTGGCCAGTCCTACTAGGCCAGCCCAAGTGCCAGAACCTTCCATCAACTTCTGTAAAACCCCTCGCAGCCCTCCCAAACCGCCCGGGGGAGGGGACCTCCCTGCGGTCAGCTCCCTCCCCCAAGCCCCCCTTGTGAGTTTCATACGAATATGTGACGTTATCCCGCCTGTTATGTGCCCGCATACCATCATAACGCATTTATCATTCCGCAAATACCATTACTCCACATTTTTTTATGACGAAGCAAACACAGCTAAAAATCTATTTTATAATGTAAATATACATTTATCACACATTTCTTTAGAACGAATACTTTTACAATGAAAATAAAAGGCTTTAAATAGCTTTTTCATTATTGCATAATTAAGTTACTGGAACCACCTAATCCTCTTTTCAAATATAATCAATATAAAAAAATAAAATCTAACTTACCTTTCCGAAGTTATGTCCTGCAACCGTTCCTGATGAACACATGCTGCAAAGTAGGTTAACCGCTTTCGTCAAAAGTATTTATAAACATAAAAGAGAGACCATTTTTTTTCTACATTACACAACACATTGGGGAGTAAAAGTATGCGTGATATTTGAATTCGGAAAAAAAAATTCGTACTAAAGGTTATTTACCATTTCATACATCTCCAACACCATTTGAGGGGTTAGCATTTTGACTACGAGCATCTAACGGAGAACTCAGAGATACATTGGAAAGCCTTTGGCAAACATCCACCTGTGAGTAAATGTTTGAATAAATATGTTCTATTCTCCACTAAAGATATAAATACAAATTACTACTCAACAGCAGCTACCTGTATCATCAGGTGGTAGTCGCAAGGCCAACGTAAAAAGGATTGCATTGATGCAGTTGTATTTAGATATGTTCAGAACATGGTATTACTAAGCCCAAGAGACTCACTATTAGGGCTCCTGGTTTTATGGTATTTATGTTTTTTAACATTTCCGTCTGTATTCATCCATATTTAGCTTTCATTCATCTTATTAGTATTTGTCCATATTTATGTTGTGCTTTGTGAACAGGTGGAGTCAAAATTGGTACATTTCCACATTTATTTATCCAATAAACATGCACTCATACTTTAATGCATGTCTCGTTCCAGCAAATTCAGCAGCCACATATAGCAAAACACGACACCCACAGATACATATTAGCAATTTATGACGAATACATTTTTAATATATGCCTGTATTCAAAGATATCTTAACCTGTTTTTTAACTCTCTATCAATCTGATCCTCAGTTGTCTTGGAATACACAACACACAGCATAGAAAGTCTCTTTTTAGAAGCATAATTTTTTAATATTTTTCTGCTTTTAAAAATAAATACAGCCAGGAAACGCATAGTTTTCTGTCAGTATTCATCTGTAAAAATCGTAAAAGAGGAAGGATAAAGGTCTTTGTGTCATATAATCGGACCATGCTCTGTTTTTATTTCTATAATATTTGTCAGTGAACTAAAAACCTGCAAAACTCACATTTGCCATTTTCAAATATAGCTCGTTGTTTTTTAGAACCGTGGGCAGAAAGGTAAGTACAGAAGGCAAGGAAATCATAAGCGATATTCTAATCAAATGTACTGCTTATAAGACTTTGCTATAGCAGGAATTTTTTAAAAGCTGAAAATGATTTAGAGCCTGCCAATCCGAGACATATGCTGTACCTCATATGGTGAAATTGCTATGCACATTATATTAATTTAAATCAGATATGTTAAAAAAAACTGCGGCAGATGTTCTGCAGGCATACTGTGCTTTATCCAGATGCCTTAATCAGGTGTTGCAATACGACACTTCCGATGCATTTATTAGTTTCTTGCCAAATATGCAATATCTTTATTGTGTTTAATGAAATTGCAGGCTGTTCTAATTCTAGTGTTTTGAGCAGGCAGAACATAATCACAGGAAAGAGGAATTTAGAAAAAAACAACGGGTTTGCTTGTATAATTTCAGTACAGAATTGAGCTCCTCTGGACACGTTTTACGCAGAAAATGCCATGGTCGAACCTTATTTACTCCTACAGAAATTAAATTTTTGTTTAAGAGAAACTTAAAGATGGCTAAACTTAAAAATAAACATTAAAACTGTTTTATTGTGCATTTGAATAGATCACAAGATCCACCAATATAAGCTGTTTCTGATTTAAGCACCTGGCCAACTAGTGAATGCAAAGCAAGATAAAAGCATACAAAAATCGAATGAAACTTTTGCCAATATTTTTTAAAATATTTTTTTAGAGTTTTATAAAGCGAGAACTAGACCAGAGACATCGGGTATCAGAGCGCTTTACATGAGCACCAGTTTTGCAACAGATGGACATATTCATTTGTGTTAGGCAAGGGGAGGTTAAGTGATCTGCCCACAATCACAGGATGCTGAGCGTCGTGCCGAGACATTAATCGAAATGTAGCAAAACTGCAACACCCACTACCGGTAGTTGTCACTAGGAACTCCCGAACTGAAGGTTTCAAAACACTGATCGTGGCATGGGGTACTCTCTCTGAAATGCGCTTGTTTCACTGATTAACCCTTCCTACACATGTCCTGTCATGGACAGCGATTGAAGCTCTACCTGTCCAGGGCCCTATTATACTCATTTACTCTAGAAATTACAACTTACATGTTTGACTTCAAGTTTCCTATTCCTTCATAGCATATCTCTGAACCCATTGAAATGTCCTTTTTCTAATCTACATTAGTTAGCACGATTTTGAATGTAGGGGCCGATTAGGATTGCAGTGAATCCGCAATCCCTGGGCCGGTTGAAGCCACCGCCGGCCCAAAGGATGCGGATTCACCGCTGCGGTGTCAGAAAAGACCCCCCGCCAGATCAGGATGTAGCCACCATTGTGGAAAGTCATGGTATCCAACTAGTGTCATATGCCGATGACACACAGCTGGCCATCTCACTGTCACAGGCACATGAAGTTGCGGCATCCATCTTCAGTGCTTGCATGCAGGAGCTTGCTTCCTGGATGTCTAACAACTGCCTGAAGCTGAATGGGTCCAAAACTGAAGTACTCGTGGTGGGAGGTGGTCCGACTGTGTGGTCCTCTGCATGGTGGCCAGACTGCCTGGGCTCCACTCCAGTGCCTTGTCAACAGGCCAAAAATCTTGGGGTATTATTTGACTCCGATTTGTCATTTTCTCCCCAGGTTAATCGGGTGGTCGGAATGTGCTTCGGTATACTCAAGAGCTTACGTAAGGTCCTGGACCTACTTCCTGTTGGTGCCAGGCAGACCCTTGTGCATGCCTTGGTTACATCCAGGCTCCATTACGCAAACCTTCTATATCTGGGTATAACAGCTAGAAGCCTCAACCGTCTCCAGGTACTTCAAAATGCCACAGCCCGGCTGGTGCTGAGGCTTCCTAGGAGAACGCCCTCTAAAGCTGCTCTGAAGTCCCTTCACTGGCTTCCGATCAGAGAAAGGATTACCTTCAAAGCACTATGCCTGTGTCATCGCATCTTTGGAGGCAGGGCGCCCGTCCCCCTAAATAGCCTCATTACCCCCTACAGACCAGAGCGGATGCTTAGATTCTCTGGCACCGGTCTGGCAGTTGTCCCCAAAATTCGTAAAGCTCGCATGGGGGGCATATCTTTCAGGCTCCTAGCAGCCAAGAGCTGGAACCTGCTTCCAACAGAACTTCACCTCGAACCTTCTGAGGCCAAGTTCTGAAGAGCCCTAAAAACCTACCTCTTCTGCCTAGCACTGCTGTAACCTCTTGATCTGAATACTCCATACGTCGCTCTCAGCGCGGGGACACGCCGGGGCGCGTAACCATGCCCTTTATAAAACTCTATAATAATAATAATAAGGGGTGTCGGGAAGACCGTCCGCAGCTTTCCGCCGCGGTCCTGCATCGGAAAAGCTCTAATAGGGTGGCGGTGTCTGTCAGACACCCCCAGCCATATTAGGATAAGACTTGTGACATGCCTTTCCGTGGCGGCAAAAATCATACGGTCTTTTCTTTGGGGGCCCAAAGGGTGAAGGGGTGGGGGGTGGGGGTGCACATGGGGGGTACCTATGGTACCTCCCTGCATTTGCTTGCACACAGCGGCAGGCACCGCGTGGTGCCTGCCGCTTTGTGCATGCAAATGCACTGCATGCAGTTTTAACATTGCGGCGGGTGCTGCTTTAAGCAACACCCGCCGCAAAGTTAAAAATACAGGATGTGACTGCCAGGGTGGCGGTCACATCCTAATTCGCATGAAGGGACAGCCGCTGCCCCTGCGGACGGTCCCTGTACCTCTGGGGTGGCGGACGGACGCAGGTCCGTCCGCCATCATAATGACCCCCGTAGTTAGGCTTTACGCGGTGATTATTAAAGTGTAAATTAGTATGGCAAGTGTTAATACTGTATTAATCTGTCACACACAAAAAATCTCAGTTGGTAGTGATATTGCAGAGTCCACTCAAATATATGTTGCCAGTTACTAGCAAAGGTGCACTGCAATAACTAGGAAAATAGCCATTAAATCCTACAAGAAGACGTTCCTCTTGTCTTGATAAGGTAATACTCACAAATTCCCCTAATTCAGACAATCCAGTTATCTAAACATCAAATAATGAACATAAGCAATGTTTACTGTCCCTAAAAATGCTAACTTCTGAGCTGCATGTTTGATCCATACTTCTGGATCAATATTTACCTGAATAACTCACTTTGGATCATTTGTTGCATTCTACCAATCAAAGTCTTTTTCATTAACATCACTCTTACTCAGGAACCACCTCAAGCGCAATGTTATACCGGCATCTGTACTCCCCTTGCCTTATTGTAAAGTATCCAAAGCAAATTAATGAATAAAATATTCAGTCAAGTTTATCGCTATTGTGAAGCATGACAGGGCCTGTGCCTAGTCCCATTTTAGCTCCACGATTTTAGCTTGACATCGTTTTTAGGTAGAGCATTCGAAACCTATTGTAATTTCTTATGTTGGGTTAAAGCCATCCCCAGCTTTTGATTTGTTTGTTTCAGTGTCCCTCACAAATGCTTGCTTGCCAGTGGTCAGTCCTGCTTCTTTGTCCCTCCTTTCTCTCTTCAGATCCTCCCATGCAGCAGGGACTGTCTCATCACACTACAGTTCTTTGTCTGTTCTCAAGGGATAACAAACACAGAAAGGTAGGAGGAGGGCCTAAGGGATTTTAAAGACAAAGACACATTCCCTAGCTACATGTAGAAAAACAAAAGAGTGTCAGAGGGTCTAGTTAATCTATGTGTGGGTCATTAAACTTACAGAACCGTGTCAGATCATCTAACCAAAACAGAAGAACGAATTGTTGGATACCAGTGATCACTTACAGGTTATCCATCAGTCACCACACGGAACCGCCCTTCATCATTTGGCATTCCTGTTGTTCACAATCATTGGTGCGTCACTGGCTCAGACTGGGGGAGGTCAGATGGTATAACCTCCAGAGAGCCAAGTGGCGACCAAATAGTGGTAGAGTGTCACAAACTACCCATCAATTCGTTTGGTGGGTGACTGATTTGCAGTGCTGTGAAAAAGGGTGTGTGGATGGGGTAAGTGAATATGTATAAAATTGGGTGAGTGAGCAAAAATAAGAAAACTTTATTAGGTCATATGCTCGCTCCACCAACATTAAAAAGCAGCATAGGTAGTTTTAACAAATATCTACCCAGATATTGAATTGGTCGACATGTTTCAGCAAATTTTTGGGGACTAACGAGTCCATTGCTTTCATCAGGCTCAGGGGTCGAGGGAAGCACCGCACTCTCCGTCGGTACTTCGTTACCTCCGTCTGAGCCAGTTGGGGAGGTATCTCCCCAACTGGCTCAGACGGAGGTAACGAAGTACCGACGGAGAGTGCGGTGCTTCCCTCGACCCCTGAGCTGTTGCCAGGCGGGGTGGAGCCTTCTACTCCTACTATCATGTGACGAAAATACGTTCTACAAACCAAAGGATACACCTCACATATCAGGTGATCTTTTTTTATGTTGGAAGAAATATAAGTATTAAGTCACGTTTAATTCAATTTTTTCACTTCACCTCACCTTTTGCAGTAGCATCTATATAATTTCCGGTCCTGATGAAAGCAATGGACTCGTTAGTCCCCAGAAATTTCCTTAAACATGTCGACCAATTTAATATCTGGGTAGATGTTTGTTAAAACTACCTATGCTGCTTTTTAATGATGGTGGAGCGAGCATATGACCTAATAAAGTTTTCTTATTTTTGCTCACTCACCCAATTTTATACATATTCACTTACCCCATCCACACACCCTTTTTCACAGCACTGCAAATCAGTCACCCACCAAACGAAATGATGGGTAGTTTGTGACACTCTACCACTATTTGGTCGCCACTTGGCTCTCTGGAGGTTATACCATCTGACCTCCCCCAGTCTGAGCCAGTGACGCACCAATGATTGTGAACAACAGGAATGCCAAATGATGAAGGGCGGTTCCGTGTCGTGACTGATGGATAACCTGTAAGTGATCACTGGTATCCAACAATTCGTTCTTCTGTTTTGGTTAGATGATCTGACACGGTTCTGTAAGTTTAATGACCCACACATAGATTAACTAGACCCTCTGACACTCTTTTGTTTTTCTACATGTTCTCAAGGGACTACTCTTTTATTTGTTTCCTGCTCTGTTTCTGTTTGCCTGTGTGTAGTTTCGGCACAATAGCTGATTACATTTAAATATAGTTTTTCTCCCTCCCGTTTCCTCCTAATTCCACAGTTTTGTTGGGGGTACTTTTTTCGCCATGCCTCCCTCGTGGTTAAAATTTTTAGGCTTTGAAGCAATTTTTGCTGTTGACCATCATTTGGGCTTCTTTTTAGTAGGATGTTAGTTTGGGTTTGGGTTTTGTTTTTACGGAGAATTGGGCTTGTTTTTTGGCAGAAGAACAGACCTTGGCAGCGCAAAAAGCTGACAGTGAATGTCTGACTTTTTGGCTTTTTATATGTATCAAAAACAACTAGCTACTTATGACTTGTATATAGAGCTCTGAAATATCTTGTCAGGTGGCACCTGTTTGGTGTCTTCATAAAGCCCTCACCCACCAACCTAGTTGATGGCATGCTTCATCAACGGGCCCACCCAGTGACACCTAATGTGTCCCGGGTGTGCTTCGACGCCTGATTACAGCGGAGCAGGTATTTTACTGAGAGTGCAGTGTAGTGAAAAGGTGAAGTGAGATTAAAACTGCTTGACAGGGGTCCCAATACCAGAGGGCTAATTACATTTTAAGAAATGAGCCCCTACCAGTGGTCAAAAAGAAGGCAAGATGGATGTTGTGGTGGCGGAATTACGACATCCTACATCCGGTGTTGGTCGACATGTTTCAGCCAGTGCCTTCTCTTAATTCTGGCTTTCCTCAGGACCGTAAGTAGTGTTGGTGCATATTAAAAAGTTAAGTGAGTGTTGCAGGCTATATGTCGCACTCACTAAGGTGCTCTAGGTGTTAAAGGGGGGGATTCCCTCCTCAAGCATACCTGAACATACAACATGTATGACATAGACAGGACATATATAGAGAAAATCATTAGCATGTAGCACAAGTCAAGGTAAATTGCCGTTTTATAAGTGCTTCGTGTGGAGGCTACAAGCGGCAAAAGTGTAACACTACTGGTGGTACTGTTAGTGGTAATAATCGGTTTCTAAATGTTGTGGTGATGCTAGAAAACGGATAGCTCACACAAATTATGTGGAGAAGTGGGCGTAAGGACAAGAGTTCTCACACTGACGATTAGCCCGCGATGCTTCCAGGTGTAGGTCGGCAAAGGGGTTGACCCTGGAATAAAAACGGGGGACCACTGGCGGTTAGGGACCTGTATGGGAAGAAACGCTTACTCAGAAGTTGTGTTGGTCGAACAGCATACTCACAACAGTCTCGGTCAGGACCTGCGGGATCCTGACCGAGACTGTTGTGAGTATGTTGAGGGTGGTGGTGTCTGCTTACATGAAAGTGTACTGAGAAGTCAATTTTCATGTTATTAATTTATTAGCAAGCATTGTTATCATGTTTATTTGTATACTTTGTTCAAGGCTAGAAGCACATGGAGCTGGATACTCTTGTTTGGCTGGAGACAGCTCTTCAGCTCTAGACTAACCTTAGCATCAGCAGTGCCCCCCTGACACAGTCCAATTTGAACAGAGCTTTGATCATAATAATCAGATCAGTGACAGAAATGTTTTGGATGGAATGAACTGTGACTGAAAAGCAGTCCTGCTGACTCTGACCTATATTCTGATATGGACAAAAGCTTGTTCTGCACAGGTTGGTTTCCTGATTCATCACAATCAAATACGGGAGGTTCAGCCATCCTAAGGGATCTGGCAGAAGGGTACTCCCTCAATAGAGCAAGTAACGCTAGTTAGGAGTATAAACACATTTTAGTCATAGTGACCCTCTAATTATTGAACTATTCATCTTTTTCACCATTCTTGTAACATTAATTACAATGGTTTGTTACTTTTGCCTAATAATTGCAGCATGCTCTTTCTATGCAAGAATGCGATTGTTTTAATAAATGTTTTTAAAACTTTAATTTGTATCTTTCTTGCCTTACCCTGCGCATGCAAGAGTAAAACAACAAAAGGGTTGATCTATTCACACAATTACTTGGCTAATCATACAGCGGTCATGTTCAAGGTTGCTGATACTATATGTCATCCTAGAAAGGTCAGGTGTCGAGATGAGGCACTGTGAGCTAGCTAGGAACTAGAGCAATTTTCTCTGATAAATATTTGTGAACTAAGTTCCAGTATTGTGAAATGTATGTTTCCCAGATACACAATCTTACTAAATTTGTAGAAACAGTATAACATTTCACAACTATATACCACCTGCTATACCCAATGGATACAGAGCATATCAAGATTTAGAAATTTCATGAACATTTCAGGAACATCTCTAATAGTTCCAAGGCACCCTACCACATCCACTAAACAATGTATGACTGGGTCCACTCAGGAAAGACGGGGCAACATGGTCAGTCCTAGTTGGCTATACACATTTTACAAATTTACAACCATTAGCGGATGCAGAACTATGCATTCTATACAAAGGTCTATTTATACTCTATAGACACTTAACACAATTTGTGTTGTACAAAATAACGGCAACCCCAGCATCAGCTTTTCAAGCTGTATATCTGTAGTTAGCTGTGTTTGCAATTAATCCAATCTCGATTAACACAATTATGTGTAAGATTCCCACCAAAACAAAAAAACAAATCAGCTTGAAGCAGTGTTTTCCTATTTGGGACCCCGAGACAAACATAGAATTCTCACAATGTGAATACCACTTGGTATGGTTCCCCCAGTGGAGGACTGCGCACAGTCTTTGCTGCTATATATACCATAATAGCTGGTATACCATCTATTGCTGTTTTGCCTGAACTGCTGAAAACAGATAAAAAAATAATATGAGGTGACCACTGCCCTGGGCTTCGGGATGAAATTAATTGGCAACTTTGCCACAGTTACTCAGTTATATTAGGTAACATTGAAGGGGAAGCAACAGCACTGGCAATATACCTCAAGCAAGTTCAGTCGCTGACCAGGAGCGCAAGCTACCAAAAAATATTGCTGAAACCTATTCTTCTATGGGTCGAGAAATTTGGGAGCCAGAACAAATAAGCCACAGTTTAAGCATAATTCTGAAAGAAATAATGCCAAACAGGTACCTGAGTCTTTTAAAAAATGCTGGGATCAACAAAAAAATAAAGACCGAAAACATGGGTGGATCTCCACAACCAGAGCCCATTGAAAAACATTACAGCTTCTGTAACCATTATACAATCAAACATCCTGATAGGTATCATCTCATTCCTTTCAGAAGTCACCACACAAACAATCTGAGGTAGGTGAAAGTCCAGAAAACAGGCAAGAAGAGTAGACAAAACTAAGAAAGAATGCTCATGTGGCATCATTATAAAAAAGGAAAAAACTTCCAGAACAAAAAAAAACAATTCATAAAAAAGAAGGTTGCAGGTATTTCTATGAAACATGCCACACATATTGAGAACACATCTTCCTAACAAGACATGGGTGCTCATTCTGCTAGACAGAGTGGCAAAGGTCATGATAGCTTACCAGCATTCAAGTTGAAACACCAGATCAGTGAGTCAACCCTCCTGACATACTATATGAATTGGACATCCGAATCAAGGGCAACACTGTTAAAGTAATATTCTGGAAACATATAGCATACAGATATGACATTTTCCTGGCTGAAAGAGATTGGCCACCTGAGCTTGTTAGAAAAGCCCCACAAGGGGAAGACATCGGAATATCTTCCTTCTCTGTTCTTGTTTCTGACATGGTAAAACAAGCATATACCACAGAATGGACCTTGGCTCTAGCACCTGCACTATACCACAACCATGCAATGCTGTGTTAGGAATTGCCTTATCATGTTATACTCAAAAGGTCTAGCCCACAAGATCAACCACATAACCATATTTAACATGAAGTTAAATATCCTGTTACAGAAATTCTCTTACAATTGAGCATCATTGAGCCTTGCATTTCATCAATGAATAACCTGCTATTCCCAGTAGCCAAACCAGACCATTCATACCATTTAATTACAAATATTTTAACAGTCACACATGGACTTTTGCAGTTTTAAATGGACATAGCATGGCAGTAATGAACAGCATAATGTGCAAAAAATACAAAACAATGTTGGATATCTTCAATGGCTTTTTCAGCAAAAATATAGCACCTAAAAGCAGAGATGTAACCACTTTCAGTGCGTTGGGAAATCTAAAATGGTTTTGCTGACTTCCTCATGGGTATAAGAACAGCCCTGGCAGTATCCTGCCCAAGCAACATCGATTTTTCACAACATTGATTCTGAAGCACTGTCCTATGTTAATGATAATAATCTGATAAACAATGACTTCAAAACACACATAACCAGAGTAGATCTCATCACTTTGGTATTTGCTGAACATGGCTATAAATTAAATGTTTAGAAAACTAAAATAACTTTTCTTAGTGTCCTGTTTTTGGGATTCAACGTGTCCAATGAAGGCAACCCCCTGTTCCCCACATTTCTTAGAGAAATGTGACCTTTACAAACACCAAACACCATTAAAAAATCATAATCAGGTTTAGGTTTGCTCAACTTTGGAAGAAAATGCATCCAGACTAAGCAGAATGGGTTAAACCATCCAGATTTGTTAGACAAGCCCTGGACTGCAGAACATACTGACATACTCAGAAAACTGTAAAGTAACATGCTTGCATCCAAACACTTACATATTTGTGCCAACACTATTAACTTTGGGATCCGCGTCATTGTGTGTTCCACTGGATACATGTATGTTACCTTCAATGAGGTTGACACAGTGCCAATTGCCTATAAATCACATGTATCTTCTAATGCTGAAATGTGTTTTACATCTACAGAAAAATATTGTCTGGAGTTCAGACAGCTGATCCTTGGCTCAGGAGAAACACATAATTGTGGTTACCCCAGTCCCAGACTTAGAGGCTGCCACCAAAGAAAGCGTCCATAACACTAAAGCACTACATCCTGATGGATTCAATGGGCCACTTCCTTAACAGCTTTTGATTTTGATTATGTGTTTAAACCCCACATTACAAACACAATAATTTCTCCAGTATGAGCAAGAATACACTGCGCCTAGTAATGTTTTGCCTCTGGATCAGTATGATTATATTATCTATACTTACACCTCCCACCGGCCGCCGCTCCTCTTCTGGTGGTCCTAAAGACTGTAACGATTCTACAGGAAGGGCAGATAGAATCCACTGAGCAGTTGATGGATAAAACAATGCACTGGCTTAGTGCTCAACTGAAGGTAGATGGGGTTCAGGGATGGGATATCTGTAACCAAATGATTATGGCTAGACGTGCATCTTGGGTTGGACACTCCACGAAGGAAGGGTGGGGTGACTGTGTAGTTGCCAACTTTAATAATACCCATGTGGTTAGATTTTTATTGGCTCACTTAGGGAGTAGAAATCAATGGCACCAATCCGGGAAAATCTCCCTCTTGCCTTTTGGTTTCTTCTATAGACCCCATTATTTTCCTCCATTAGAGGGTGGGAGCAGACTCGCACCAAAAAAACCTGTAGGTAGTCTCTTTGCTTTTAACCACACTGATAGATTTGCTCCCTTGTCAGGCTTAGATGCGTGTGACTGACTGACTCCTGTAGTTCTATCTGCGACAGAGGTCACATTTAACCTACCTGCTGCTTCTAATGTGATTGTTTCAACGCCTCCGTTGGTTACAACTGTGGGGCTGAGCATCCTGAGGCCCTGATGTTGTTAGATTGGGGTGTAGGTATCGCTCCCTGCACATTAAGTTTGCTATCATGGAACATTGCTGGTTTATCATCGAAGACAACCTCTTATGACTGGACTACCCTTATTGAGCTTTATGATATTATTGCCTTCCAGGAGACCTGGTCCGTGAGTACTATTTTCCAACCAGGCTATTTGTCTTTCAGTAAACCGGCCATTGCAAACCACATGGGGCACCCCTCGGGAGGTTTAACTGTTTGGGTAAGACAGCAGGTGGGCTTCCAGGTAGCCGAACTGGGGATTGACAATCCAGATATACAGGTTTTTAAAATAAATTTTGAACATGACCCTGATTTTATATTGAATAATGTCTACGCAAGAGGTATGGCTGGCGGGAAAGCCTCACCGACCATCTCCAGCCTAGATTATTTTATCAAGTCACTGAAAGGGAACATAACTGGGTAATTGGGGGGATTTTCATTGCACGTTTAAGCCAATTGGCCCAGAAGACGCCAGTCTTACTAGCGACGAGGATGCGACTTGAGGCATTCCTTCGTTAACGCTCCCCCCAATTATTAAATGGACTGAGGTAGTACTGCAATTAAAAAGTTTGACACTGGAGGGTGGGCTCAGGGCAGTTAATGGGAGATCCAAATCTGATGTCAAAGTCAACCCCACTTTTGATAATGGGAGAAGAAGTAGTAGGATTGACTACTTCCTAATCAACTTAGAATTGTGGTCAAGGCTAAAGGACATGGAGGTATTATCTAGACCAGAGAGCGATCATGATCCACTGTCGTTGACATTAGAGGTAAAGGGTTGCTTATTGCAGTGGGGCGGCATGGAGACCGTCACGGTAGACGTTATTATGTCTCACGACTGTCGAAGATTAAAATGGGCACGGGTCTCTGAAGATTAGTTAACCATGGCACAGATAAGGTCTACTCTTGAAGAGTCCCTTGCAGCCCTATCCTATCATAATTCCAGCGAAGCTAGCCTTACAACTCTTATAGAGACCCACGAGTTCCTGTTTGCTAAGCTGAAAAGCTATTTTACTAAAAATATAAAGATCCAATGTAACCCCCACTCATAAAGCTGCAAAATGGTATGATGGGGAATGTAGGATAGCTTTCAGACACTTGTCCCAAGCCATTAGGGTGGGATCAGCACAGGAGGTAAGGGAACTAAGGGCACTCTACAAGGCTACACAACTCAGGGCAAAGAAGGCTAAGGGAAAAACTGGTGTTGGTTCTGGCACTTAATAAAATGGGGCAGTGGTAGTGTTGGCCCGGCTCCAGTTAACAACGTTCCACCAAAAGTTTGGGTCGCACATTACAAGTCCCAATTTTCATTGCCCGAAGATAGTACTATGTACCAGCCCTGTGCTGTGACGACTTAGTCCTTTCCTTTACACTAGCTGAAATCGAGAGAACCCTCGATGGTGTGGCAGCAGATAGGGCTCCTGGACCGGATTGTATCTCGGCGGATATATTTAAATCCGATCGGGATACCTGGTTGAAATATATCCTGCTCCTTGCTAATGGTTTGGCAAGAGGCGCACCCATCTCAGAATCCTGGTGCGTGGCAGAAATCATTCCCATTTATAAAAAGGGGGATCGGGCCAGTCCATTTAATTATAGGCCCATAAGCCTCATAGACTCCCTTCAAAAAATTGAGGCGAGATTAGGGCTAAGTAGGGTAAATAGTTGGATAGATGAGAACAAAATACTTTCCTCCTATCAAGCAGGATTTTGTTCCCATGTTAGCACTATCGACCAAATTTTTAGATTCATGATGATATACTGGAACACAGTGGTGTTAGCAGGGAAGACACTTTACGCAGCATTCGTAGATCCTAAATCTGCATTTGATTTAGTCCTCCGCCATACGATGTGAGAGGTTCTTAGGGAAGCAGGGATGCCTGCTGTGATCTTATCTTTAATTGTAAATCTACATGAGTTTACATCTGCCCAAGTACGATTGGGTCAGCAGGGTGAGCTAACAGACCGCTTTCCTGTGAACAAGGGAGTAAGGAAGGGGTGTGTTCTGGCCACTACCCTCTTTTCATTGTTCATAAATAATGCTTTCTCAAACTACTCCGAATATCCCACGGACGCACCTACTCTTGCTGGATCCAGGGTTCCTCTATTAATGTTTGTAGACAACACCTTAATTCTGTCGAAGACGCAATCAGGTCTGCAACGTGCCCTGGATACATTCACTTTGTTCTGCAATTACCATGATTTAGTAGTTAACATCAATAAGACAAAGTTCATGGTCTTGCATAAACACAAAGTAGTGAAAGCTAGAGTGGAAATGAACAATGTGCCCCTGGAACAAACTGACTCCTTTGGATACCTGAGTGTTACATTGGGCAAACGCTTGAACTGGAAGCCCCAGTTAGATCTATTAGTCTTAAGGCATAATCAACTTGCAGGGGCCCTCCTAAAAGAATTCCTGTTATCCCAAGCCAAACCAGTTGGACCGGCTCTCTCTATTTACCAAGGGAAGGTTAGAGCCTCAATAATTTACGTGGTGGAACTTTGGGGGCTCGAAAACCTAGGATTATTAGTCTTAGCCCAGAACAAGTTCCTGAGGGCATTGTCCGGCCTTCCTCAATCCTCTCCTCTGAGGCCCCTACTTTTAGATCTAGGATGTATTTCCTTTGAGGAGGCTGCGGGTTTTAGACCACTTGCCTATTAGCGAAGACTTTGGACAACCCTGGAGCTAGCACCTTATGCAAAAGCTGTTAAGTCCATTAGGGAAGCTGATAAATCAAACAAACTTTCTTGGCTACAAAAGATTAAGGCATTGTTATCTGAAAATGGGCCTCAATCACCTGTGGGAGGACCCATAGGGGAATTCGTTTCCATCTAAAAGAGATCTTAAAGCCTTATATAGTTACAAGGTTTATGTAAAGTTCCTGTCCTCAGTTACTCGTGGTTCCCTCACAGGCCTCTTTCTTGTATGTAAGTGTGAGCATAATCTGGAGGTCTATTGGGACATTATCACACGTCCTGGTGATAAAAAACTCTTCCACCAATTTAGAGTGGGAACACTCCCCCTAAAATTGTTTACTAAAAAGTGGCGGGATGACAGGATATAAAATGTGATACTTGCTTAACTGAGGAGGAGACTCTATTGCATGTCCTGTTTGTGTGCCCTGCATACAAGAGCCCTCGGCTGAAATATCTCAAGCTGGTTTGTACAAAGTTTGGAACTAGATCTTGTCAAACGGCCCTGTGTATTTAAAAAAATGAAACTTTTGAAGTCATAGTTGTTGCTATGGCTAGGTTTCTGAGCTGGACTTGGGTCCATAGAAGGAAAAACCTGCAAGGCATTTTGTAATTTATCTGCTTATGTATTGGTACACTCAAGTTTCCCCCACGCCATTGAGTCCAATATTGAAGACTGTTACCAAGCCCTGTGTAATTATGCATTAATAGCTTTTGACCCTGAATTCTCCCTTTTAAACATAATCATTGTTTTAACAGTCTTGGGATTTTATATGACATGCGTTTTTTAACAAAATATTCTTGTATGAGATTTTATGTCTTTTTTATATTATATTGTATTTGTCTTAATGTGTCTTTTATGATTGATTATGATCAAACAAAGACGGAAATTGAATTGGATAAGGACATAGCTCTAGCTGGGTGATTGGATGAGTGCATAGGTAGTACCAGTGAGATTACTGGGCTGCATAGGTCATCCTCAAAGTATTGTAGCAGTGCATGTGTTAGTGACTGGGTCATTGCATGAGTACATGGGTACTGAGTGGATGATTAGAGTACTGCTAGGAGAGTGCCTGAGTGAATTTATAAGTGTTTGGTAATTGGCGGACTGTTTGGATTAGTACATGGTAGTGCCTGGGTGACTGGAGGAGTGCACAGGGAGTGACACAGTAATTGCTGGACTGCATGGGTACTACCAGGGGAATAGAAGGAGTGAATGAGAAGTGTAGGCGGTTAGTGGACTGCATGGGTAGTACACAGGGATTGTAGCAGTGCATGTGTTAGTGCCTGGATCATTGCATGAGTACATGGGTAGTGACTGGATGATTAGGGTAGTGCGAGGAGAGTGCATGGAGAATTTATAATCAAAAAGGAAGGGAGAAAGAGGCTAAGCCTAGGTTTTGCCTCTTGAATTTACAGTAACATAATGTAACCCATACTTCATGGGTCGTGTGAGACTAGCCTATCTGAAATGGGGCAGGTCTAACCATTTGGTGTACCTGCTTGGAAAAGACAATTTTTTTCTTTAGTCCCCTCACTCACCAGAGGTTGCCCTTAAGTGACATGCTTCATCATTGGGGCTTCCCAAGCAGCTGCTATTTGGGGCATGCTGCAACTTGCGAAGGGTACGTAGGAGCACTTTTTGTGAAACTATGTGTGGTGCAGTGTATGGTGGAGTGGTGTGAGTTAGTGAAACATATCTACGAGATAGTTAGGTTTTTGACCACATTACAGGATCCAATTCCTACATCTAACCCCTTTTTACTATACCAGCTAGAAACAGGAATAAATGTGTAGGCTTACTAGTCAGTTATTTTTAAATCACTAACTCACACCATACACTGCACCACACATAGTTTCACAAATCGTGCTCCAACGTATCCCTCGCAAGTCGCAGCACGCCCCAAGCAGCAGCTCCTTGGGAAGCCCCCATGATAAAGCATGTTACCTAAGGGCAACCTCTGGTGAGTGAGGGGACTTAAGAAAATAATTTTCTTTTCCAAGCAGGTACACCAAATGGTTAGACCTGCCCCATTTCAGATAGGCTAGTCTCTCACGACCCATGAAGTATGGGTTACATTATGTTACTGTGAATGTATAAGTGCTCCAGTTGTGGCACAGTGATTGGATAAAGATATAGGACTGGCTGGGTGATTTGAGGAGTGCATAGGCAGTACCAGGGAGATTACTGGACTGCATAGGTAGTCCGGAAGGGATTGCAGCAGTGCATGTGTTAGCGGCTGGGTCATTGCATGAGTCCATGGGTACTGAATGGATGATTATAATACTGCAAGGAGACAGGGTGGTGAATGTATAAGTGCTTGGGTATTGGCTGAGTGTTTGGAATAGTACATGGTAGTGGCTGGGTGACTGGAGGAGTGCACAGGGAGTGACAGGGTGATTGCAGGGCTGCATGGGTACTACCAGGGTAATTGAAGGAGTGAATGAAAAGTGTGTAGTTGGTTAGAGGACTGCATGTGTAGTACACAAAGGATTTCAGCAGTGCATGTGTTAGTGCCTGGATCATTGCATGAGTACATGGGTAGTGACTGGATGATTAGAGTAGTGCGAGGAGAGTGTATGTTGAATTTATAACTGCTTTGGTTTCGGCAAACTGATTAGACAAGTATATGATGCTGCTGGAGTGATTGGAAGATTGCATATGGAGTAACAGGGGGATTGCTGGACTTCATGAGTAGTGCTCTTGGGATTGTACAACTGCATGAGTTAGTGCCTGGGTCATTGCATGAGTACATGGGTACTGAGTGGATGATTACTATGGTGCAAGGAGAGTGCATGGTGAATTTGAAAGTACTTGGGTTTTGGCAGAGAGATTGGTTACATACATGTTGCTTGCTGGGTAATTGGTGAGTTCAAAGGTAGTAAGAGGCAAATTATTGAACTGTATAGGTACTGCTCTGGGGATTGCAGCACTGCATGTGTTAGTGCCTGGGCTATTGCATGAGTACATGGGTAGTGACTGTATGATTACACTGCTGCAAAGACAGTGCATGGTGAATTTATAAGTGCTTTGGTTTTGGTAAAGTGATTAAATAACTATATGGTGCTGGCTGAGTGATTGAAAGAGTGCACAGCGAGTGACAGGGGGATTGCTGGACTGCATGTGTAGTGCTCTGGAGATTTTAGCACTGCATGAGTTAGTGCATGAGTCATTGCATGAATGCATGGGTAGTGTTTGGATACTAACTGGGTGATTGCACAATATAGAATCAGTAAATCATTTCTTGTGTAGTTTTAAAATCACATATTCACTACATTTGCACTCCTGTAATCAGTCAGGCACCTCTCAATAATTCAGTAAGTATACATACAACTAAATAAATACAATCTGAACACATAGATGAGTCATCACATACTATCTATTTAAGTAGATAAGTACAACACACCAGAAAGGATAATATGTGATGGTTTACTTTTGAGCTACATCTTGACCATTCAATCTATAAATATACAACATCATCAAACTATACGTCTCAACAGACGTAAGAAAGAACAGTAATTAACAACACCTTTTATGAGCATTTCTAAAGCCACACTTTTATTATACTTCACCTTTGTATCTAAAATTATGTGGCATCATTCAACTATACCTTTGCTCGGACTACAAAAAGCAGCATAATTAACAACACCTTATTTCACAGTTCTATCTTAAAACTTATGGCATCATTTAACTTTACCTTCTGTACAAACTAATAACAGAAACCTAATTATTAACACCTTATATGATCATCTTTCAAACAGCACAGTTGTGCTGCAACTTTACCAAAGTATCTATAATTATGCCGTGTCATTCAACTATTCCTTTTGTAGCAAGAAGAAAAAATTAAGGCTAATAAACTACATATGAATGTCTTTCAAACTACACATTATTACTGCATCTGCATTCAATAATCTAAAAAAATATATGGCATCATTCAAATATGCCTTTGAACAGACTTAAAAAACAAGTTAATTAATATCATCAGTAATCATCTTAAAAAACTACGCTTATTACTGAACAGAATCTTTTTTAAACAATATTCACCCACAATGAAACTAATTCCAATATACATCTCTACATTTAATAATATATTTCAAACAACACAATTTTAGAATAATGTCACATCTTTTTCAAATAAACCTCAATAATGTGTAACTCACCTTGCAAATAAATCTGTTGAATGAAAAATCTCACACACTCAGGCAAGATTTTCTTTTACACACAGTCAATATAATATGCCAGCCTCATCAATTTAAAACCAGTAATGGCAATGTTTCCCTCTATTTTTCCATACAAATACACATAATCAACAAATGACATTGCTGCCCAGATGTTTTCAAATTGTAAAACACATTTCCATTGGTTACAGATAATAACTCTTATGAACTGACTTCTTCACCCCTTCTGCTTAATGCCAGTTTCCATAGCAACAACTCATGCAACATTCAACCTGACTGACAGGTCACAAGTTCATCACATTTTCAAGTTCACCATACAATGTTGCAAATGGAAACAGCAGGTGTGGTTGCCTTTGCAGAACATGACCTTATCCTTTCTACTGTACTTTTCAACCCTTTTTTATTAACCAACAAGAAACTTGCTTTATGGGACCCCGTTTTTTTCTAGACCCCTGCTTGTCGAATCACCCCAAAACTTTAAAGACAAGAGCTGACCAGAATGGGCCACTAGTTTTGAAAATTTCGCAAAGATTTGTCAACTGGCGCCAGCGTTATTGGGAACAGAAATAATGCTTTTCCTATGGAAACAAGGTCCTATATATACACATAGACAGTAGCGGCAGCGCTGCAACACATGGGCACAGACTCCAAAAGCAAGGATGTAGGTTTGATGGTTTTATTCACACATCAATGTCCAAAGATATCTGCTCCCCAGTCACCTGTGTCTGTGCACTCCCGGACGGGTGCTTTTCGTTGGCGGAGTGTGCCCGCGTTTACAAGATCAGCTCTAATAATCCATGCCAAACACGCACGAAAAGAAAGCACTCATGGGGGGTGAGTTCAGTAAAGTTTATTCCGTGAACTCCTGCAAAACAGACGTGTTTCAGCTGTCACCTTCGTCAGTGTAATGAGGCGCTCCGGAAACAGACATTTTTAAATCATTACTGACATGGGCAGTGACATGATGGAAGGACTTTACATCAGCAAACAAAATCACCATCTTGTGATGCTGTATAAACATTATAGTGCCTTATTTAGTTACAGTAATCACTTCATGTATTTCATTTTGCCCCATTTGGACTAAAAATTAAGTTCAAGTTCATATCCCATGATTATGCCCTCAGTGGGCTTTTTTCTGATATGACTTTAAAAACAATCATGATTCAAATTGTGCAAACACCGATGTCCACATGATAAAAGTGCTTAATGTGAATTGTTACTATATAGGAATACATCAAAAGTAAAAATAGAGCCCTGAATGGGCATATGACCATGTAGCCAACACTGGCTTATTTTCAAATTATTTACAATGATGCCCTATATGGGCCAGCACCCTTATTACCTGTAAACTGTTAAACATCATCTCCAATCATTATGGTAGTTTGCCTCTTGTCCCCCTTCTTTTGCAGCATAAGTGCACAGTTACATTTTAAAACATGACAAATACAATGTTTACATCATGCAATGAAGTCAAAACCCTTTAAAATTACAAATGATCAAAACAAAAGGATGATGGAAAAGGACAAAAGAAAAAGAATGTTAATCTGCCCATATTGTGTACTTCAGCTAGTATAATGAGGTAATAGAAATTTTCAGGTAGCCAAAGTGTCCCTCTACTTGCACCCTATCCATGCACCCATGTTCCTTGTATGTCGTGTATCTTCTTTTCTGTTCATGCTAGAGAGACGCAAATACATTTGCGTCTATCCTTAACATGTCAGCTATCCAGCCATGCATAAATATCCTGTTAATTAGGTTCCTAGACCTACGGTGCCAACGTCTTTACATGGTATACTTTCACGTTTTCGTCCACGTTTTCTGGCCCAGTCGAGTTAGGCCCTTAAACGAGGCCCTGAGTCTCATCTCTCCTGTCTCTGAAAGCTGTATGCATCCCTGACCCTTGCCTTACTTCTTGCCTCAGACGAGCGGTGCCCGGCTCGGCCTGGTTCGCTTGCCAAGATGATGTTTTACCTACAAGTTATCTGTCCAGCCTCCTCGAAAACACATTCCAGTCTAGTGAAATAGGTAAACATATTCTCGGCTGCAGAGAAAAGGGCCCTGCCTTCCTGTCTCTATGCAAGTAATTTACTGCTCCCGTTACCATGGTAGGCCCATGGCCCCCGCACTCTACATGAAGATCCCTTTGCATGCACTCGCATTCAGTGTTGAACGGCCCTTGCCCGAGAGACCTTTTACTCCAGACACTACATCCTCAAAACATACGATATCAGATATGCTATAGGTACAGGTCGTTTTGACACCCCAGACACCAGTCTCCTCTTCTCGTGCAAAAGTTAAAGCCCCAGTTCTACCCGGTTACACGTCATGCTCAGCTGCGTGCGCATATAGGTTAGAGGTTTCTGCCGACTCTGCAAACTTTCACTAAGCATCCACCCACTTTTATGTGACGTTTCTCTGACATGTCCAGTACACGCCCATGTGTACGCCTTCTTACACGCCTCCTGTTACGTACATGTGTTCTTATCTCTCTCTTTTCACCTGTTACGCCTACTGTATTGGCTCCAATTGTACCGTTTTACTATATATAATGTGTACTGTTAATAAAAAGTGAGAATATCCCTTCCTGAACCTGATTGGTGATGGAACCCGATGTCCCATGCTTCGAAGCATTTTATTAAAGCCCGTATGACTCAGATTCCATGGACTCTGCCTCTCATTTGAATGAGCTGTCTTGTATTGATAATTATATGGAAAAATGATTAGGTAAAATTACATTTACCACATAATTTGGCGCCTGAACAGGGACCCCCCCTTCCCCACTCGCCGGTGAAGTCACGTGGCCTTTGACCCCTTCTACAGCCCCGACGGAAACCGTGCACGTTTGCGGGTTTTCCTGCTATCTTCCCTCGGGCCCACGAGGGAGACGGAGACTGCGGTCCGGCGTCCAGACGAGGCGGTGAGGAATGCGGAGGATCCCGACCAGAGCCCCTAGCCGAGAGAGCAAAGTCCGAGGTGTCCAGAGGCCCACCTGTTCCGAAGCGCATGCGTAGGAGAATCGTCACCTGACGCAGTCCAGTCCAGTCCGGTTCCGAGGCCTTCAGTTTCTGCTTCCCGGTGAGTACCGTTATTGGGAACGCATCTAGACGGGTTCATTAATTTGTTCCCGGTCAAGACAGGTCTGGGTACACAGTCCTGGTCCGTACGTGTTCACTTAGGTGGATACGGTCCGACGTGTCTCTTTAAGGGACCGGTCTGTACTGTTTTAGCAGTGCATCTAGTAATCCAGTGATTCAGTATTCTAGTCTCACTTTTATGTGTTCTCTATGTATTAGGTAACATGTTTTTAATGTGTTTTAATGTTGTGGTATGAATGATTGTTTTACTGTTCATTACTGTGTTTTACTGTGTCCACGTTTAAAGTAATCCAACCATGCCGCTGTTTTCAAAATTACGTCAGATAGGTACTAGAAAAGGGATATTAGAAGAAGCAGTTCCTGTCCCACCTAGGGACACTCCTGGACATTTTATGTATAATAAGCATGGCTTAGATGCCATACTGTACCTAGAATTATGGGCAGACTACACTAAGGGTCTGGAAGAAAAGTATAGATGGCCTGTCTCAGGGACATGGGATGCTGATTGCATCATGAGAGTAGAAGAAGCACTCTGGAAAAAGAAAGCCAGACAATCCCAGAAAGATGCCATAGAATTATGGCGTAAAGAAGCTCATAGACGAAATGAAAAGGAAATCAGAAAAGCAGAAAGAAGTAGAGAAGAATCCGAAAAAGCTAGAGAGAAAGAGTTACTAGAAGAAGGAGAACGAGTCCGAATAGAACAACAAGACAGACAGAGAAATGCACTTATTACAGGACTGTATCCAGTTCTAGCCGAGGGCCTGCCCAAGGCGACCCCGGAAGTACCATGTAACTTGCCACCACCATTGGTCCCGACTAAACTCCGCCACAAACAGACCGCAGCAGATATTTTCCTTTCTTCCTATTTGGATGATGTAGCTCCAGCATATACCAATGTACCCGTACCACCCGTTAATAATGCACAGCAGCCTGTTCCGGCTGTTCAAGCCACGACCCCTCCACGCCAAGACTCGCTTCCCGTGCCTGTTGTCACTTCCCCTTCTGCTGCTGCTACTGGCCCCCCTACTATTGGTCCTCACAATCCTTTTTCGACAGATGCAACCCAGAGTCCAACCCCATCACATGTACCTTTTCCACCCGCCATGACGTCAGGTCATGCCCACGTTTCTGCTTCAGGAGGTGCCGCAGGAGGCCACCTCCACACCCCGCCACAATTACAACGAATGACAATCAGAGACTTAGCAACGCAGCGTACTCCGAAAGCGATGCCACATGAAAAGCTTAAAAAGTATATTACGGATTGTAGATATGATCCAGTACCCAGCAAGAAAGGAGACATGATGTTAGCCTCGTTACGTTTACGACGTGTTACAGATTATTTGTTGACATTACCAGAAATGCCAGACCATCTAGACAAAATATATCATTTTATTAGAACTGGGGAGAGACCAGAATGTATTCGTGAGGCCATGGCATATCAGAAAGTTGAGACACAAGGGTTAATATTAAGATTCTTAATTAATGGTTTGATAAGGGAACAAGATCGTCCAGGTGTAGTTCAAGAAGAGATGGATGTACTGACTAAATGGAGTCAAAATATTGCAGATTGTAAACATGATAAACAAACTTGTATAGATGCCATGACCAGAAAGATCCGTAAAGAAATAGTAGCAATACATAACAGACAGAAGGCTGAACAGGAAGCCGAGTCAGACAAGAATGAACCCTCGGAGGAGGAAGAAATAGAGACTCCAGTAGAGAATCCAGACAGGATAGCGTACGTAGGTAGAGTGAAACTCCCTAAACAGTATTCTTTGGATAGACCTTTTGACAGACCCATTCGTCTAGAAAACAAGAAACGTTTCCTTTCCCCGATACCAGAGCAATGTTCTCTTGAACATTTGTTCCAAGCCACTGATAAAATACTAAAAGAAAGAGTAGGTTACAACGAACTTAGTACAATGCGGGAACAAGAACTAGCACGGTCCGCAGTACAGTTGGCTGATAATAGCAGTATATATAAAGATGATTCAGTAGCGCAAACATTTTTGAGTCTTACTCCAACTGAACAATGTTTAGCTGGTATATACATGATCCAGCATATCATTATGCTATATGAGAGTCAGCATTCTGATCCAGGTCCCCTATACAATATATTGGATGAATTACCCCTGAATAGATGGAGAGGCCTAGGTACCGATTTGATTAATGCGATTCTTGAACAACGTCATAAATACAGAACATTTTTGACTCCACATTTTGTTCCCGTTCCACCTCCAGTAAACCATCCTTTTCACATAGACAGACAGAATCCCTTACGAGAAGTTCATCCCGTACAGACGTCTCCAGGGGGTGCGCTTCAACGCGTATTTGTATACACGCCCTTAAGTAAAATGGAATTATTGGAAATGAAGAAAATAGTGCCCTGTCACGATAAAGATCCAGCAGGGTTCCACCGTGAATTAAAAGACATGTTACTCATGGGAGATTACACATATCCCGATATTATGAAAATGTTAAAGGTATTGTTACCGGCAGGTATTTATGAGAAACTCAAAGAAAAAGAATGGGAGGTGGGAGATAAAAAGATTAACTGGACTGAATTAGAAGACGAAGACACGAGACGTACCCCAGGTTTAGGTCTTGGGGACAAAACCAAAGAATTACCAGGATTATTAGTACAGGTTTTGCCGAGGGTATTGACAACCAAAAAGGAAGACTGGGATGCAATCTCAGCCTGCAAACAGAAACAAGACGAAGACACTAGTGATTTTTATTCCAGATTCGAGAAATGTTTTATCATTAATAGTGGCCTGAAAACAAGTAGCGAGTCATATCCACATCTTTTTGTGACCAAATTAGTTGAGAATTCCTTACCCCAGGTTAAGAATAGAGTCCTGAAAGTCGAAAGCACATGGCAAGCAAATACACCTTCCCAAATGTTGCAAATGTTACAGTACCATCAGAACCGTATTAGAAAGGAACATGAACATGAACAGAGACGTATGAAAGACACGAAAATGAAAGTACTAGTAGCCCAGACTGTTCCAGCAGATGGTCAAAGAAAGGGTACAGCACCTCCAGGTCAGTCTGCAGCTCCCGTTAAAGGGAATTGCAATTACTGCAAACAGCCAGGTCACTATATTAATGAATGTTTGGTTTTGAAGCACAATATTGCTACCGGTAAAACGAAAGAGAGACTGCGTCCTCCTAGACCAGACCACGTCCCACAGCATGTCGCACAGAATACACAACAGTCACCACAGCAAGCTTCACAGACAGTAGCTGTACCCCAACCCCAACCGCAACCACAGCCTATTGCTGCCACTCAACATGTCACGCAACAAATGTACCAGTATGCACAGTCAGATTACCCCGATTACCAGCAGTACACATGAAACAGCCTAGAGAGGGAGGTTGGCTTGCCTCTTATTGAGGTTCCTGTAGATCAAGATGGTCCCTATGTACATAGTCAGGTATTAGGGAAAGACAGAAATTTTTTGATTGACACAGGGGCAAGTAGAACTACCATTAGTCATGACAAGGTTCCAGGGGCTCCCCTCTCAGGCTCACAGAATGTTTCCCTGGGTTTTTCAGGAAAGCCTATTGTTAATGAAGTATCAAAGCCAGTTGCTCTTGAAGTTGGTCCATTGTCCCGTACTACTGATCTGTTACTAACGAAAGCATGCCCTGAAAATCTGCTTGGCATTAAAACGTTGAAAGCCTTAGGAGCTGTAATATGTTGTTCTCCGGAAGGAGTGAGATTGTTCTTACGTGACTTTAAGGGTCACTATGTGTAATGTGATTTTGATCCAAGATTGGAAAATGTACCAGCACATTTATGGGCAAAAGGTCCAACTGATGTAGGATGTATGCACATCACACCTTATCGTGTCACTCTCAAGCAAGGTGTTGTACTGCCCCGAATCCGACAATACAAATTGCCCCCAGAGGCTGTAGTGGCCTTATTGAAAATCATTGACAAATTGATTGCCCAAGGAGTAGTTATAGAAACTGACCTTCATCGGCCTCACCTCGTACTGCAGACAATGGATCCCTCAGTATGCATTTCTAGCTAAACCACTCATACAGTTGACAACACAGGAGGCAGCGACTTCGACTGTCCTCCCTTGGACTCAGGAACACACACAAGCTTTTGACGAGTTAAAGAAAGCCTTATGTCAAGCACCTGTTTTAGCGACACCATGTTACAGCAAGCCTTTTACACTTTTTGTTACAGAACGCGATGGTACAGCATTATCTGTTCTCACACAAGATCAAGCAGGACACCATAAGACTTGTGCTTATTTTTCGAGTACATTGGATCCAGTAGCCCAGGCTCTGCCTGCGTGCCTAAAATCAGTTGCAGCGACAGCTCTAGCAATCAGACAAAGCGATGCAATAGTGTTAGGACATCCCCTGACAGTACAAGTTCCACATTCCGTGGAAGTTCTTTTGAACCGAACCCAGACTCAGCATCTGACCATAGCAAGACTGACTGGATACGAATTGACATTGTTTCAGCCACACATAGAAATCAGACGCTGCAACATACTAAATCCTGCCACATTGTTAACCTCGAGCACGATTGACCCGACACCACATGACTGCGTAGAAGTCATCAATACAGTAACGAAGCCCAGACAAGACCTGACAGACATTGCATTACCCGATCCAGACCTGACACTTTACGTGGATGGTTCATGTATGAGAACAAGTACAGGAGAGTTAGTGGCCGCCTATGCAGTGACCACTGAAACTGAAGTCTTAGAACCACATCGCATTAACACACTGTCTGCCCAAGCAGCAGAGCTCATCGCTCTGACCCAAGCCTGTATACTAGCCAAGAACAAGAAAGTAAACATATACACAGATTCACAGTATGCATTCGGAGTCGTTCACGACTTCGGTGTTCTTTGGGAAGAAAGAGGTTTTCTAACTTCTCACGGTACCAAGATCCATCATGGTCCCCTTATTCAAGCTCTGTTAGAAGCAATACACTTGCCTACAGCCATAGCCATTATGAAATGCAAAGCACATACTAAAGTTACCGACACTATTTCCCAGGGTAACGATCTGGCAGACCGAACAGCCAAACTCACAGCTCAGACAGACATCCCAACGGACATGACAAAGACTGACGTAATATCACAGACACATTGTATGACAGTGAAGGATCCCATTCTAGACGTACTCGACATACAGACACATGCTACTCCCGATGAAATAAAGAAATGGACTGAACAAGGAGGGATCCACACAGATCAGGGATGGATGACGAAGGGACGAGCCACATGGTTCCTCCCCGACTCTATGGTTCAAGTAATCATTAATACAGCACAAAGTCCAGCACACTTAGGAGAAAAAGCTATGTTAGACAGCATCCAAAACCTTTGGTTCAATAAACATTTATGAGCAGCAGCAAAACAGAAAGTGCGTACTTGCATGATCTGTTGTCAGTTCAATCCAGGCAAAGGTGTTCCCGTGGAACAAAGTGGTTTCCACCCTCCCGATCATCCTTTTGAAGTCCTCCAGATGGATTATATCCAGATGGACAGATGTAGAGGTTTTAAATATGTCCTTGTAGTTGTATGTGCCCTTTCCCGATGGACAGAAGCATATCCAGTCCCAGATTACACTGCCGGGACCACTGCCAAGCAGTTGGTTCGTGAATTTTTCCCGCGATACGGCTTACCCCGTGTCGTATACTCAGATAATGGACAGCCATTCTCGTCCGAGCTCATGAAGCAGGTTTCACTCCTGTTAGGTTACCAGTGGAAGTTTCACTGTGTACGACATCCCGAAGCAGCTGGTTTGGTCGAGAGACACAATCAGACCCTGAAAACACGATTAGCCAAAACATGTGCAGAGAAAGGTGTAGATTGGATCGTAGCATTGCCAGTTGCACTCTTTTATATGCGTATGGTAGCCCATTCTAGGACAGGATTGTCTCCTTATGAAATAATTTTTGGGCGGCCTCCAAATATGTGGGGTACGCCTATGCCAAAGAAAATCACAGATGTTGACAGTTCTATGCTGACAGATTACTTGGCCTCCTTAATGTCTGCACTACAATCGTTGTCGTTCACAGGTCGCCGCTGCCTTCCCAGACAACACCCAAGTGAAACCGCATGAAGTGGTCCCCGGCGAACACGTCCTCATGAGGAATTTTGATAGGAAAAGTCCGCTGGAGCCGAGGTGGAGACAGCCTAAGTTGGTTTTGATGACGACGAGGACTGCGGTCAAGCTGGAAGGAAGAAAGGGCTGGGTGCATTCCAGCCACATCAAGAAGATTCATGGACTGTGTCCAGATACTGTGATTAAGGACTGCCCCCTCCCGGACATTGACTCTAAACTTCCCCTGCTAGAGAAAACTCCCCAAGAGGAGTATCGTTTAAAGCTGAGGTCTAGTAAGTCAGACAGCGTTTAATTGTTTAAGTCCCCCCCTGGGTGAAGCGGTTAGACAGGTTTCTGACATGAACAAGATAGACCCAAGTAGTCAGAGAGATAGGCGTAACGAGAAAAGAAAAAAGCACTGTAAAGTTTTGCACAGTGGATGCATAATCGCCTTATTTTCCATGTTTCTTCTGAGTCTTACGATAATATGCATTAGTTTAACGTTACATGTCTTTTTCCCTCTTGATTCACATGTACATGCTTCCTCTAATGACACTGTGGAGCACACTTTCAGCGACCTGCCTCCCCATGAACTTTCCCATCGATTAGCAATGCGCAACAATACATTCATTCGTATGTTACATCATACTCACCAGACCAGCAATGCCACTAATTGCTGGGTATGTGGCCGACTCCCTCCCTACCAGAAGTACAAGGGAGCTCTGCCTCTCTTTCCTTACCCGTTCACACATAATGGTTCATGTGGTGCATGGTTTGCTTTAATGTCTTCCCTAGATAGTAAGTCCAAGGTTTTCCAAGGTAATTGGATATGGGGGAACCTGAATACAGTCATGAATAAAATATGTTTCCCAGACCAAGAAGGTCTTCCCCAAAGGACAGGGACCGATCTAGAAAATGAAGTGTATGGATTAGGTAATTTTACACTTAACCTCATGATCCTGAATGTGCAGTCTGAGACTAATTCGGACTTGCCGTCTATTTCAGTTTTACCAGTGAAAGGTGAATTATGTGTCAGAAAGAATGGTTCAGTACATCTAGGACACAGTGATTGTAATACTGTGGTCGATTCAGTGACAAAGGAAAGTCTACTTTCAAAGCCTCACGCCATTCTTATTTTATTTGTGGACATACAGCTTATGTTCATCTGCCCCCTGATTGGGATGGGACGTGTTATATTGCGTTCCTCCTGCCACCTGTTTTTCTAGCCCCACCTGATTATCATAGAAATACACGTCTTGTGAATATTAGACATAGAAGAGACCTACCTCTTGTTATTGATGTTTCTGGTTTTCCATGGGATTATGTTAAAGGATATTTCTGGTTCATAGGTCCTGTCCAGAACAGTAAATTAATACGCAGGTTAACGAGCACACTTGAAGTGGTAGTGAATGAAACTACTTTTGCTTTAGGTAACTTGACCGAAGAGCAATCTGCTATGAGAATTGTTGTTCTTCAAAATCGCCTTGTCCTTGACGTCATCCTGGCAGATAGGGACGGGGCTTGTAGAGTCATCGGATCCAGTTGTTGCGTGTTTATTCCAAATAACGCGCCATCCGTGTATAAGGCTATTACTAGGCTTCATGAGATAGCTCACCTGATTCACCAGAATCCAGACACCTGGACTTGGCTCTGGAGTGTGATATCCGCTTGGGGATGGAAATTGCTATCATTCCTAGGTATAATATTGGCTATAGTATTCAGTTGTTGTCTCTGTCTGCAATGTGGGCCAGCGATTTGTGGCTTGTGCGCCACAGCCTGTATTCCAGGTCCAAGTTCCCGTTCCCGAATGATAAAGGATGAACAAATGATGTTATATGAACAGATAGATGGTCTCATGAATATAGATATATCCTAAAGGGTGAAGTAGGGGCCAAGGAGGGAATGAGGTAATAGAAATTTTCAGGTAGCCAAAGTGTCCCTCTACTTGCACCCTATCCATGCACCCATGTTCCTTGTATGTCGTGTATCTTCTTTTCTGTTCATGCTAGAGAGACGCAAATACATTTGCGTCTATCCTTAATACGTCAGCTATCCAGCCATGCATAAATATCCTGTTAATTAGGTTCCTAGACCTACGGTGCCAACGTCTTTACATGGTATACTTTCACGTTTTCGTCCACGTTTTCTGACCCAGTCGAGTTAGGCCCTTAAACGAGGCCCGAGTCTCATCTCTCCTGTCTCTGAAAGCTGTATGCATCCCTGACCCTTGCCTTACTTCTTGCCTCAGACGAGCGGTGCCCGGCTCGGCCTGGTTCGCTTGCCAAGATGATGTTTTACCTACAAGTTATCTGTCCAGCCTCCTCGAAAACACATTCCAGTCTAGTGAAATAGGTAAACATATTCTCGGCTGCAGAGCAAAGGGCCCTGTCTTCCTGTCTCTATGCAAGTAATTTACTGCTCCCGTTACCATGGTAGGCCCATGGCCCCCGCACTCTACATGAAGATCCCTTTGCATGCACTCGCATTCAGTGTTGAACGGCCCTTGCCCGAGAGACCTTTTACTCCAGACACTACATCCTCAAAACATACGATATCAGATATGCTATAGGTACAGGTCGTTTTGACACCCCAGACACCAGTCTCCTCTTCTCGTGCAAAAGTTAAAGCCCCAGTTCTACCCGGTTACACGTCATGCTCAGCTGCGCGCGCATATAGGTTAGAAGTTTCTGCCGACTCTGCAAACTTTCACTAAGCATCCACCCACTTTTATGTGACGTTTCTCTGACATGTCCAGTACACGCCCATGTGTACGCCTTCTTACACGCCTCCTGTTACGTACATGTGTTCTTATCTCTCTCTTTTCACCTGTTACGCCTACTGTATTGGCTCCAATTGTACCGTTTTACTATATATTATGTGTACTGTTAATAAAAAGTGAGAATGGCCCTTCCTGAACCTGAGTGGTGATGGAACCTGATGTCCCATGCTTCGAAGCATTTTATTAAAGCCCGTATGACTCAGATTCCACGGACTCTGCCTCTCATTTGAATGAGCTGTCTTGTATTGATAATTATATGGAAAAATGATTAGGTAAAATTAAATTTACCACAATGCAAGCCCTCAAACAAGGGGGGAAATATTGTGCTCCAGACATATGAAATGTACAATAGAAGTGAATCTTCAACTAACAAGTGTATTTCCTCCTAACTATATGAAGTGAGTGCTTTTTTGTTTGGTAGAGATATCCTCATATTCCTCTACATCAAGAATGGTGCATCACCAAAATTGGCAGTAAACTCGCTTGGGGGCCTTTTGATGAAGAGCTTTACATATTACTAAGGAAAATGGGGTGGGACCAAAAGAGTGTAGCTTGCAGATGATTTTGGTTATTTGCATACCCAGGGTAACTAAAAGGGAGAATCACTGGTTGGGGATGAGGTCCCCTTGGCTACTGAACGTTGTTCCAAGAACCCCTCCTATTACCACCAGTAAGTAAAACACAACGTGTAGTAGAGAGTGAATAATATAGAGTAGTAGAACGATAATAGAGTAGTAGAGAGTGAGTAGTAGAGAGAGTAGTAGAGAGTAGTAGAGAGAGAGTAGTAGAGAGAGTAGTGGAGAGTAGTAAAGTAGTAGAGAGTGAGTAGTAGAGAGTGAGTAGTGGAGAGTGAGTAGTAGAGTAGTAGAGAATTAGTGGTAGGGAGTGGTAGAGAGTAGTAGAGTGAGTAGTAGAGAGTAGTAGAGAGAGAATAGTAGAGAGTACTAGTAGAGAGTAGTAGAGTGAGTCGTAGAGAGTGAAAAATAGAGAGTAGTAGAGAGATAGTAAAGAGTAGTAGTAGAGAGTGGGTAGTAGAGAGTAGTAGAGAAGTAGAGAGTGAGTAGTAGGGAGAAGTAGAGTAGTAGAAGTGAGTAGTAGAGAGTGAGTAGTAGAGAGTAGTCAGTCAGTGTCAGTCAGTATCAGTCATTCAGTGTCAGTCAGTGTCAGTCAGTCAATGTCAGTCAGTCAGTGTCAGTCAATCCGTGTCAGTCAGTGTCAGTCTATCAGTGTAAATCAGTGTCAGTCAGTCAGTAGCAATCAATCAGTGTCACTCAGTGTCAGTCAGTCAGTGTCAGTCAATCAGTGTCAGTCAGTGTCAACCGGTCAGTATCAGCCTGTCAGTGTCAGTCAGTCAGTCAGTGTCAGCTACAGCAGCTCTGCTAACCTGATTCTCTGGCTCTAAAGCAGCTCTGCTGACTTGGTTATCTGCCTCTACAGCAGCTCTGCTGACCTAGTTCTTAGGCTATAGAGCAGCTCTGCTGATCCGGTACTCTGGCTCTACAACAGCTCTGCTGACCCGGTTCTATGGCTCTAAAGCAGTTCTGCTGACATGGTTCTCTGGCACTAGAGCAGCTCTGCTGACCTGGTTCTCTCCATCTAGAGCAGCTCTGCTGCCTGGTTCTCTCCCTCTAAAGCAGCTCTGCTGACCTGGTGTCTCTGGCTCTACAGCAGTTCTGCTGACCTGGTTCTCTGGCTCTAGAGCAGCTCTGCTGACCTGGTTCTATGACTCTAAAGCAGCTCTGCTGACTTCGTTCTCTGGCTCTAAAGCAGCTCTGCCGACCTGGTTCTCTGGCTCTAAAGCAACTCTGCTGGCCTCGTTCTCTGGCTCTAAAGCAGCGCTGTTGACCTGGTTCTCTCCCTCTAAAGCAGCTCTGCTGACCTGGTTTCTCTGGCTCTAGAGCAGATCTGCTGATCTGGTCCCTTAGCTCCAAAGCTGCTCTGCTGACCTGGTTCTCTCCCTCTAAAGCAGTTCTTCTGACCTAGTTCTCTCCCTCTAAAGCAGCTCTACGGACTTGGTTTCTCTGGCGCTACAGGAGCTCTGCTGACCTTATTCTCTGGCTCTAGAGCAGCTCTGCTGACCTGGTTCTCTGGCTCTAAAGCAGCTCTGCTGACCTGGTTCTATAGCTCTAAAGTAGCTCTGCAGACCTGGTTCTCTCCCTCTAAAGCAGCTCTGCTGACCTGGTTTCTCCGGCTCTAGAGCAGCTCTTCTGACCTGGTTCTCTGGCTCAAAAGCAGCTCTGCTGACCCAGTTCTATGGCTCAAAAAGCAGTCCTGCTGACCTGATTCTATGGCTCTAAAGCAGCTCTGCTGAACTAGTTCTCTACCTCTAAAGCATCTCTACTGACCTAGTTTCTCTGGCTCTACAGCAGCCCTGCTGAACTGGTTATCTGGCTCTAGAGCAGCTCTGCTGACCTGGTTCTTAGGTTCTAAAGCAGCTCTGCTGACCTGGTTCTCTGGCTCTAGGGCAGCTCTGCTGACCTGGTTCTGTGGCTCTAAAGCAACTCTGCTGACCTTGTTCTCTGGCTCTAAAGTAGTTCTGCAGACCTGGTTCTCTCCCTCTAAAGCAGCTCTGCTGACCTGGTTCTCTGGCTCTAGAGCAGCTCTGCTGACCTGGTTCTCTGGCTCTAAAGCAGCTCTTCTGACCTGGTTCACTCTCTCTAAAGAGCTCTGCTGACCTGGTTCTGTGGGTCTAAAGCAACTCTGCTGCCCTTGTTCTCTGGCTCTAAAGTAGCTCTGCAGACCTGGTTCTCTCCCTCTAAAGCAGCTCTGCTGACCTGGTTCTCTGGCTCTAGAGCAGCTCCTCTGACCTTATTCTTAGGTTCTAAAGCAGCTCTGCTGACCTGGTTCTCTGGCTCTAAAGCAGCTCTGCTGACCTGGTTCCATGCCTCTAAAGCAGCTAGCTCTGCTGACCTGGTTCTCTGGCTGTAAAGCAGCTCTGCCGACCTGGGCTTCTCCCGCTAAAGCAACTCTTCTGACCTGGTTCTCTGCCTCTAGAGCAGCTCTGCTGACCTGGTTCTCTGGCTCTAAAGCAGCTCTGCTGACCTGGTTCTCTCCCTCTAAAGAGCTCATCTGACCTGGTTCTCTGGCTCTAAAGCAGTTCTGCTGACCTGGTTCTCTCCCTCTAAAGCAGCTCTGCTGACCTGGTTTCTCTGGCTCCACAGCAGCTCTGCTGACATGGTTTGTAGGCTCTGGAGCAGCTCTGCTGACCTGGTTCTCTGGCTCTACAGCGGCTTTGCTGACCTGGTTCTCTGGCTCTAAAGCAACTCTGCTGACCTGGTTTCTCTGGCTTTACTGTAAAGGATAAGAATTCCGCTGCACTCCTGGGTTAGCCAAAAGTCTTCTTTTGAGTATATACAAGGAAAGTAAAGTCTTTTAGGGTGCTCAGGGTAATGCCCTTGCTGTCCAGGAAGAGCAGGACGTGAAAAGTACTTTGAGAAACCTTGTAGGCACAAGGTGGTTGACCTGAGCACACCTGTATGCTATAATGAGCAACGGGGTAATCCAATGGTAATGTTCAAAAAAGTTTTATTCACTTTTTCACATTAAGTTAATATGTTCATAATGATGTTCGAAGTGTTCTTCAAATAATAGGAACTGAAGCAAATTTTTTTCATTATATGAAACTTATCCAAAATATTCCAATTCAATACGGTGGCGTCAAATACATATATCCTCACCCCGATGCATTTCGAGCCAGGAGGCTCTTCGTCAGGGGGTATAAGCTGTGAATGAAGTAGAGGAAAGTATTATCAATCAGGAGCCGGAAGTGTGTGAAAACTGACAATAACTGAAGTGAGATACGTGAAATCCTGGATCCACATGCATGTGCTCTGATCACTCAAAAATTTACCCAATAAGCTGTGCGCGTGCATTAGGAAAATGGACAAGGTGAGCCTGGGGGACTTGTGAATATAGCGGGAAGGTACAATGGTTTAGTGTAATCAGTGACCTCTGTGTTCCTAAGGTTGGCCGTGTGTGCAAGGAAATAGGAAACATCCGTCACCAAGAGTAAATAATATAAAAAGAGTAAACCCCGCGAAGTCCACAGCGGACCTTAGCGTTCGTGTTTAAATAGTTGTACCCGTGCTGACTTACCGAGGATTGACAAGCAGAAGACAGTTCTTCGAGGGAAAGCGGGCAGCAAAGACGCCAGAAGACGCGAGTGAAGTCGTTCGTGAAGCCGCGATAGCGTTTAAGTTACCAAGCGAAAGCGATAGAAAACGGACTAACAGATGGGGTGGAGTCAGTAAACACAAACGAGAGACTAGAGAAAAACAAAAGTCTCGGGAAAGTGAAAGGACAAAGTAAACAATGCTGAAAATGTATAAGGAAAAAAGGTGCGGGCACCCAGAATGAAGGTGAAAGCAGAGTGGAAGGCCACCTCACATGTGGAAAAATGTAGAAAACGTGTGTGAAAAAAGCCTGTGTGGAAAAAAACAGGTGATCAATGAAAGAGAGGTAAATTGCAAAAGTACACAAATGAAATACTAGAATACAAGGTAAAGTACATGAATCAAAAGGTAAATGCATGCGCAAAATGTTGATCGACCAGCAGACAAAAAGTTCAAAATATATACATCATGTCAAAGGAAGCTGCTAAATTCCAGGCGTTCCTTGAGACCTTGTGGCACAGTCGTTCCCAGTTTAAAAATCCAAAATAGTTCTCTTTGTAGTAAGTATTTTTTTGAGTCCATGCCCTCCGGTTTGGTGACAGTTTCAAGAACCAAAAAACAAATCTGGCTGTTCGTGTGATTTTGTTGCGTAAAATGTGCAGACACGCAAGATTTCAGATTTTTATTTCTGATATTACTTCTGTGTTCATTTAGACGTGTTTTTATCTTGCGCTCTGTTTTACCAACATATGGTAGTCCACAGGGACACTTTAAAAGATATACCACATTGGTGGACTCACAGGTGGCATTGGTTCTAAGTGGAATCTGTTTACCAGAACTCGGATGGTTGATGTTTGTCCCTGGGATGATGTTATGGCAATTTTGGCAATTGTGGCATGGAATGGTTCCTTTGAATACTGCGGGTTCATTATTGCGTGGTTTGATGAGTGACCGTAGGTTTCTGGATCTTTGATAAGCGAATATAGGCATGTCATTGAAAATCTTGTTGAAATCTGGTTCTAATTGTAATATTTGCCAGTGAGTTTTGATGGTTTTTTTGATCAAGTGACTTTTGGTAGAGAATTTGGAAACAAACACGTTGGGTTGTGTGTCCATTAACTTTGGATTACCCCGTTGCTCATTATAGCATACAGGTGTGCTCAGGTCAACCACCTTGTGCCTACAAGGTTTCTCAAAGTACTTCTCTGGCTTTACAGCAGCTCCGCTGACCTGGTTCTATGGCTCTAAAGCAGCTCTGCTGACCTGGTTCTCTGGCTCTCCAGCAGCTCTGCTGACCTGGGTCTCTGGCTCTACAACCGCTCTGCTGACCTGGTTCTCTGGCTCTAAAGCAGCTCTGATGACCCTTTCTATGGCTCTAAAGCAGCCCCTTCCACTCCTACAATCATCCTGACAGAAGCATGTCCTTATCTAATCACTCTGCTGAAACATAAGTGCTTATAAACGTATCCTGATGTCAACTACTAGCACTCGAGGGACCCAGTCACTGTCTATGCACTTGCAGAATGACTAAGGCATTGAGATAAGCAGTGGTACACTCAAATGTGCACAATATCCGGTCCCTTAACCTCTTGTAGACTACTGAGTCAGTCCTGCAAAAGTCCAGGTAATAGTCATGCGTTTCTGAAATCACACTGTGAGTCTGTGTCCACTCCCACACTCATCCTGACAGAAGTATGTCCTTATTTAATCCCTCTGCTGAAACATAAGTCCTTATAAACTTATCCTGCTGTCAACTACTAGCACTCTAGGAACCCAGACACTATTTATGCAGTTGCATAATTACTGAGGTATGGAGACAAGCAGTGGTACAGTCAAATGTGCACAATGTATGCAGATCCTTAACCCCTTGCAGACTACTGAGTCAGTCCTTCAAAAGTCCAGGTAATAGTCATGCTTGTCTGGAATCACACTGTGAGTCTGTGTCCACTCCTACAATGATTCTGACAGAAGCATGTCCTTATCTAATCACTCTGCTAAAACATAAGCGCTTATAAACATATGCTGCTGTTAACTACTAGCACTACAGTCACTGTCTACGCATGTGCAGAATGTCTCAGGCATTGAGACAATATCTAAGCACTTATAAATTAACTGAGCACTCTGTTTGCAGCACTCTCATCATTCTAGTTACTAGTGATGTTTCTATTGAATGACCTAGGCACCAACACAAGCACACATACAATATTATTTGCACAATCCCTACAGACCTCTAAGCAGATACATATTATTGACACTCCACTAAATACTGAAGTAGTACTCATGCAGCCGAGGATACCTCCTGTCAGTCTCATGCAGTTCGTCAATCAGCCATCCAGCACTATGCTCTTATTTTTGACTTGGCCAATAGCTAAGCACTTCTGGGGCAGATTTACAAGCCCCCTGCACCACCAGTATGTCACTTTTTTAACATAGTGATGGCGCTGGGGACTCCTCCATATTTACAAGGAGAGGAAAAGCCACCCTACATGACTTTTCCTCTTATGGAACATACGACCTATTCAACGCAGCACTTTGCGTTGAAGTGATGTTCCATGGGTGTTGCTGTGTCTGTTCCCACACAACACCCATGGAATAACACATCACAAGACTTACGAGAAAGTGTAAATCTGTAGATACATGTGAATGGTGCGCCACCCTAGAGGTGGTGCAGGTAGGCACAACAAGTAGAAATGTTTTCATTTATCCTTATTCTTTTCCTCTTTCAATGCATGCTGCATTCCACAGCACACATTGAAGGAGGAAAATGCCTTTAGTGATTGTTTTTGTGCAGGAAGTAGTCCCCTTCCTGCACAAAAACCATCTCCCCATGACACAGATATCCTTGCACCATGGTACAAGGGTGCCTGCGTCACTGCATGGCAGCAGTTTGTGTGCTAGTGCAGAGGGAGCACAGAATTGTGACATATTCATTTAAATATGTCACACCCATGTGCTTCAGAAGTGTCACAGCGTGGTGCAGCTAAAGGGCTTGAAGTGTCACGCTGCTGCACTTCCTCATAGATCTGCCCCTATAAATTCACCATACAGTACTAATGCATTCTTTCAGTCAACCATGCTCTACACATACATTCAATCAAACTTTCAGACATTACCATGCAATTATAGTTTTTTTTTTAAACCAGATAAGGTAGTTCTTAACGTTTTTTTTCTTCTGTGTTTTGTTTTCTAATTTTTCTGTAGTTTTTTAAAAAATGTTGACTTTTTTTGGTGTTTTTTAAAAATTGGTACAAAAAAGGAACTAAGTAAACAGTTAGGTTTTGGAATTTAACATCATTCCAAAAACAAAAAAATAAAAGAAATTGCTTTTGTGGTTCCGTTGAGCTGCACAAATAGCGTCCACTGAATGCTCACCATAACAGATGTTGGTTTTGCACCTAGTGCAGTGTTGCTGCAGAAAAGCAAATTCTGGGCGAATGTCTACTGGAGGTGCTGAAGTGGACGCTCCGGAGGTTCTAGCAAAGCCTGGTGGTGGATTTTTTGCTGCACGCCTCATTTCTTCTCGTGCCAGATTCTTCGGGTGAATGGTGCGCAGATGTTTATACTTGCTCGCTGTTCCACAGGAGTATTTCTTGTCACTGCCTCATGACAGGACCCTGTCACACAGCAAGCATGTGACATTTCTTTGTGTTGACCTTTTTTTCTCCAGCAGGAAAGGTGAAAAATGTCCATACCACTGATTCGGACCTCTGCTTGGCTGGATCTTCCTCCAAGATAGCTTCATCTGAAGAATGATGAGGAGCTTGCAAACCACATGCCATTTCTCCAATTTTTTAAAAACACCAACACAAATTCCAAAACCATCTCTGGAAGAAGAAGAGATGTCTCATCGACTGCTCTATACCGAATAATTAAAATGGGTGGGGTCCTTCAATAGTTACAGTGGGACATGTTATAAACCAATCAAATATCTTTTTTTTGAGTTCACATGGGATCTGCGCACCGTGCGCTCATGAAGCGCGCACCTGACGCGACTTCACAAAAAAATATTTAAAATTAGTAGAAATATATTATTTTTATGAATATCTTAGATAATATTTGCCCTAATATGTACATTAAAGACAAGTACATATAATTTAAGAATATAAAAAATTTCACGGGAGTCGCGCACCCAGCGAGCCCCAGCACTTATATGACATCACGTGGACCCCGCCACCGCGCAGGTGTCACATACCGTAATACGCATGTGTTGTGAATGCGCGGGAGCAGGAGTCGTGGACCGGTCGCATACTGGTCACGCACACCACGTACCATTGTACTTATATGATGTACCTGAAAAAAACAATTGTCACTCATCATACTTTGGGATCCTTCACGACTTTTCCAAAATAGCAGCTAGAATATTCGGACCCGCTGCGGTAGGTACGCTTTAGTTGTGCAACTCCCCAAAAATATTTGAAATTGTTATTATTATATGAATATATTTTTAAAAAACAAAAAACAAATAAATAAAAATATTTCAGTCACTTTTACATTTATTTAAACTTTTATTTGCAATTTTCAGAAAAATATATAATGTTTAATACATTAAATATTGATAAATAAACAGTTAAAAAGCTGTAGAAATTCAGTACAAAAAATAGGAGTATAACTACTTTTGCACTTAAAAATGAGCATTTAAAAAACCTTTGAAATTCACTGAAAAAACCATAGGTTTCAGAGACGTTATAGGTTGGAAATTAGCATTTAAAAAACCTTTGAAATTCACTGAAAAAACCATAATTTTCAGAGACGTTTTAGTTAGAAATTATTCAGAAAAGGGGGTGGTGATGAACAGAGTGTCTGAATTAAGCAGACCACTCCTACCCAGTCCAAAGATCAGGGCTTGATCCATCACCGTTATTTATCTCACTGCACCATCCCAGCTCAGAACCTGGCTATATGCAAATCAGTCTGTCCCTGGCCCAGTGCATCATGGGAACAGGGCAGACTAAACTACCAAGCCAATTCTTCACCAGAAAGGAGACAAGCTACCGGGGAGCGGTTTCTGGCATTTCAGCCTTCTTCGGTCCGGCTTGCTTGAATCCTGATGGTGCAGTGAGAAAGGGACTCATGTCTGAGTATACCCTGCCACACCTATAGTGGCCAAAAACGATTCAGAAAAGGGGGTGGTGATGAACAGAGTGTCTGAATTAAGCAGACCACTCTTACCCAGTCCAAAGATCAGGGCTTGATCCATCACCGTTATTTATCTCACTGGACCATCCCAGCTCAGAACCTGGCTATATGCAAATCAGTCTGTCCCTGGCCCAGTGCATCATGGGAACAGGGCAGACGACGGCTGAAATGCCAGAAACCGGTCCCCGGAAGCTTGTTTCCTTCCCAGTGTAAGAATTGGCTTGGTAGTTTGGTTTGCCCTGTTCCCATCATGCACTGGGACAGGAACAGACTAATTTGCATATAGCCAGGTTCTGAGCTGGGATGGTGCAGTGAGCTAAAAAACGGTGTTGGATCTAGCCCTGATCTCTTGACTGGGTGAGAGTATTCTGCTTAATTCAGAAACTCTGTCCATCACCACCCCTTGTTGTTAAATATTTTGTCCACACTAAGCGTGGAAGGGTATACTCAGATGTGAGTCCCTTGCTCATTGCACCATCAGGATTCAAGCAAGCCGGGCCGACGACGGCTGAAATGCCAGAATTCAGTCCCCGGAAGCTTGTTTCCTTCCCAGTGTAAGAATTGGCTTGGTAGTTTGGTTTGCCCTGTTCCCATCATGCACTGGGACAGGAACAGACTAATTTGCATATAGCCAGGTTCTGAGCTGGGATGGTGCAGTGAGCTAAAAAACTGCGTTGGATCTAGCCCTGATCTCTTGACTGGGTGAGAGTATTCTGCTTAATTCAGAAACTCTGTCCATCACCACCCCTTGTTGTTAAATATTTTGTCCACCCTAAGCGTGGAAGGGTATACTCAGATGTGAGTCCCTTGCTCATTGCACCATCAGGATTCAAGCAAGCCGGGCCGACGACGGCTGAAATGCCAGAAACCAGTCCCCGGAAGCTTGTTTCCTTCCCAGTGTAAGAATTGGCTTGGTAGTTTGGTTTGCCCTGTTCCCATCATGCACTGGGACAGGAACAGACTAATTTGCATATAGCCAGGTTCTGAGCTGGGATGGTGCAGTGAGCTAAAAAACGGTGTTGGATCTAGCCCTGATCTCTTGACTGGGTGAGAGTATTCTGCTTAATTCAGAAACTCTGTCCATCACCACCCCTTGTTGTTAAATATTAGTTAGAAATCAGGCATTTAAAAAAAACCTTTGAAATTCACTGAAAAAACCATAGGCTTCAGACGGGGGACAAGATGTCGGCTGTATGAGCTTTGCGGGCAGCAGCCTCACTACCCCGGTCACAGAATGACTGCCTAAACATTGCGAAACTCACATTGGGATATCACAGAAAATAAAACTTACCCAATCTAAAGACTGCAAACTGGGTTGATGTGGTTCCGGATGAGGCTTTTCTCGGATGTGGTGATTTTGGCGACACGGGCACTGAGAGCTCCGAGAGCCTTCCTTTTGCGGCAAATGCAGCCAGGCGCATGGGCAGCCAGAAAGGAGTGGAATTCGTCGATACTTTGTCTCAAAAAGCTTGACGGAAAGCTCTGTAAGGAGGTGCAGTGCTGATTGTTTCAGTCTAGAAATGCCTCCAAAAGGAAAGCCCTTGAGGAAAGGGCTGAGCGAGATCGAAGGCACCAAGTCAGCATCCATGAATCGTCGTGCTGTGGAAGGTAAAATCCTGGATCTCAGCACAGACGTTCTGCAGCCTGGTCTGGTCATGGAAGGTTCACTGAGAAAGAACACAGAGGTAAGCGGAGTCGGCAAACAAAAGACAGAGAAAGGTGCTCACTCTAAGGGGCCAATTGTGCCAGTAATGTTTGCCAGGAGAGGATCTTCCACATCAACATTTACATTGCAAGCTGACACAAAACTTTCCCAGTCTAAAAGCAAAAGCACAAGTAACTTGAATGTCAAAATGCCTAAAGATAATATAAAAAAAAAAGTTGAATGTTGATAAGGGGGCGCAAAATAAGACTAATAAAAGTCCTGCGAGCTCAGGTAAAACTGTACCAGGGGTAGATGAGATAAATGGCCTAGCACAGAGGATTCCGAGAAGTCTAAGAGTACCACTAAAACCTCTTTTATGCAAGAACAACCAAAAATGTGTCGAACGCTGGTATGCCATACTCAACAAATGTTCGCTGGACCTTATCTTGCTCATAATTGAGGAGTTATCCAAAGTTATAAAAGAACTTAACAAAGATATTTCACAAACTAAAAATGAGCTACAAGAAATGTTATACAATGAAGATTGGGAAAAGGTTATCACTGATATCAAATAACAACTTGATAAATACACGGAAGAATTCAATGAACGTAAGGTCCGTAAATTTAAGAGAGACACCATAGACTATAAGTTAGGGGAGGTGTACTCCTGGGCTGAGGTTTACGCGAGAAGACGCCAACATAAACCTCAAACCAACACCGCTGAGACGGAAACATCATCTTCAGTAGGAGACAACAGACCACCACAACAGAGAGAGAGGTGCACAATCTCATAACAATTCACAACCTCCTCCCAATGTTCCTTTTTTAGAAGAGGGCCCAACAGATCATGGAGACCCCGGCGGGGTAAAAGAAAGTGGACCATCAACGTCAGCTCTGAAAGCTCCCATACAGAGCAGCAGGCCCAACAGGAAGAAGAAGTAAGCAAACAACTGGTGATTAACATTTCTACGTATCAGCTTAACAAAAGTGAAATCAATGTGTTACAAAAAGGGACATCATTTGTTCTGACACATCATACAGACAAGCTTGAACTGAACATCAGCTTATACAAATTCATGCGTAATTTAAGGCTACACCATTTTTTTGAGAATGTTATCGTTTCTGATACAAATAAAGATCCTGATCCTCAATTGAAACATTTGAAATCAAAAGCACTTTCCAAGCACCAATCAGCCACAAATCCTTACATACTTTTGAATCGCTGGTTCTACATGATATCAACAAAATGGACTTTAGACATTGTTCCAAATTACAGAATCTCTCCAAAAAAGAATTCAACATATTGAAGAAACTATCAGAGAATCCAGAGATCACGATTCAGAAAGTGGACAAAGTGGGAAACTTGGTGGTGATGGATACTAACTTTTACATTACACAAGTGAATGCTCATGTGAATGATACTGAAACTTATGCCCTATTGACTAACGATCCCACTAGAGAGTTTCAAACTAACCTCACTGAGATTTTACAAAGAGCATTGGACGAAGGTACGATTTTTCTCAAAACCAAGAATTTTTTAATCAAACTATTTCCATCTACTCCATCCATACAAATGCTTCCCAAAATTCACAAAGATTTACACCGACCTCCAATACGTCCAATTGTCAACACAAGAGGTAGCATACACAAATCAGTGGGTCAATTTCTTGACTTACACCTTAAAGACTTTGTGACTAACGCTCAAACATATATCAAGGATAAAACAGACTTTTTAATCAAGCTGAAAGAAATCACTATTCAGGAGGATCATGAGACATGGCTATGTACCATTGACGTTCAGGCGTTATATACGTCTATTCCCCACAATCTTGGTATTGAAGCAGCTGAAGCGATACTACTCCAATCGTCACTTGATCAAAAATTCCAAGTCTTTATATTGGAACTACTGAATTTCACATTGTACCAAAGCTACTTCAAATGGCAGGAGCACTATTATTTACAACTCACAGGAACTAGCATGGGAAATTGCGCAGCACCGTGCTATGTGAATATCTTCATGATTAACTTCAAAACAAACCACATTCTAAACTGCAATCACTGGAAGAAACATGCTAGAGCATTTTACAGATACATTGATGACATCCTTGTTCTGTGGCAGGGCCCCAAACATGTATTACTACAACAACTAGAGGATTTGAATAAAATCAATGACCGGATTAAATTTACATACCATATAGACCAAAAGACAATCGCTTATCTGGATGAATTAATCCAAATTGATCACAATTAAATCAGGACAACCCTATACAAGAAGTCTACTGATCGGAACAATTTGTTGCACTATGGTAGCTTCCATCAGAACTCTCTCAAAAACAACTTACCCACATCACAATTGTACAGAGTGAAAAGGATTGTATCGGAACCAGAGGAATCTCAACTACAAATACTAAACATGATCCAACGATTCAAGGAAAGAGGATATCCTCCCAAAGGTTTTCGGAGATTGCAGAAAACAAATGTAAGGCAAAAACACGCTCAGAGTTACTTACAACTTCATCTAAAACTACAGAGAGACGTTCAGTCATAGTATCGACATATTCCACCAAAAGTCATGCGTACAAACAATCGATCTTGAGACATTGGTTGATCTTATCGAGTGAACCTGATTTCAAAGGTATTTTTCAGAGTCAACCGAGATTTGCATATACCTGCGCAGAAATATTCAAGATCTACTAAAGAAACGCACAATGACAATGAACCAAGAAACCTTCAAGGGCACAATACCATGCCACAATTGCAACAATTGCCATGCCATCATTAAAGGGACTACGATCAACCATCCTAGACGTGGAACCCCCATACCACTGAAAGTAACGGCTACCTGTGACTCTATGAATTTAATCTATTTGCTCAAATGCCCATGTGGATTGGTCTATGTGGGAAAAACCACAAGAAAGATTAAAACACGAGTAACTGAACACAAAAGCAATATAAGGACGAGGAACGAAAAATCAGCTATCGCTGTACACTTCAACGATCAGAGACACAACATTTCACAATTCATGTTTATGGTGCTTGAAACCGTTTACAACATTGGCAACCAAGATGTGAACAGAAGACTATTGCAAAAAGAGACTCAATGGATATACAGACTTGATTCTTTGAAGCCCCATGGGCTAAATGACCGTTTGGAACTCTCATGTTACCTGTGAACCCCACAACTAGTAGTGACATATTGTGAGAATGTATAATTTCGATACATTGTTTATCATTTTAACCGTTTCATTCATTTACATATTTTTTTAATTTTTTGCATGTATGATCACTGAGGTTCTCAATTTCATTCACCATTTTAATCCTATCACTTTACTTTTTGATAACCCTGGAGCACTTTTCATAATAGTCGACATTACATAGACTAGTTCTATCCTGTTACAAAATGGTTGCACTTTTTTTAGTGCTGTTTTCACAGTCCGTTATCACTTTCTACTATACGCGGTCACCTGGTTTACATCCGGTATATCCACAGGTTAGATGCATTGCACACACTAACCCGTCTTGGAGACAATCGGGAGATTGAACAACTTGAGGAGCAGTAAGAGACGCATAACTTTATGTGGGTGGTTAGCAGTTAAACCACTTTTTGTTTTAAACGGCAATTGATATGCATGTACACTCGTACTTCTCCGATTGCGGTAACGCGAAACATGGGCTAAGTCACATATTGACAACAGCGGGTTACTTGTCTATGTTGGTCACATTGTTTCTTCACTATTGCGGTAACCATGCACTTTATTAAATACGGCACGCCTTATTGCATTGTATTTTCTTTTGATTTTTGACACGAAGAGTCACACGCGGTAAAACTTGACACGCCCCACTTTATTTGGATTCCGAACACGAAGAGTCACACGCAGTGATTTTCACTCTATGGCTGTAACTACCATGACTTTCACTACTATCTCTATGAAGGAGTGTTTTTTACGACGATAACGATATAGCATTATTCGTTAAAAACTGTGATTTCGAATAACAGTTAGGATATGTAATGGACCCTCATTGTGATTTATTGTGTATTAACAGATTCCCCTGATGAAGTGCCTGTTATGGGCACGAAATGCATTGGGAACATGCTGTTACAAGTGGTTCTATGGATGTAAAAACATTTATAAATGCTGAAATATCTTGGATGTGATATTAAACATCGAGATTTATGCTAATAATTTATTAAAACACAAACTTGATGAACTTTATTAACACAGTTTGAAATATTTATGACCAAAAGAAGTGTTTGAAAATTCAGAAGATCTGCTGACCCTTTAAGCTGTGCCCAGAGGGTCGTTCCCTAGATAAAGGGGACGCTTCTATATTTACTAGTGAGTCACACCTACAGTCCGACCAGGTGACACCTCCGAGGCACGCAACAACCCTCACATTTGATGCAATTTGAGCTTGTGCCAAGTCTATCCAGATTGTTAATAAATGGCCTAGCGACAGAATTAGCTAATATGTTTAGCAGCGGAGCAGTAAAAGCTCTACAGGGGCACAACAAGGAGGTGCTTCCAGAGGGTGACATCTCACAAGCAGGATTGGACTGCAATAGTTTGGATCTTCCACACACTCCTGTAAAGGAAATACTTGGCTAGCCGGCTCAGGTTGAATGGGTCCCGGCAGTGACACCAGATGGGGATAATTTCTATTCAATGACAGATGATTCCGAGTTATCGGAGGACAGTTGGAAAAACAGCATAGATGGAAACTCTTCGGACAGTGGCAGCCCTTTCACGAAACCTGAAACTCAGAAGCGCATCCCCTTCCGCAGCAAAAAGAAAAGCACTAGGGGTTCGGAAAAAGACAAAGGCTTTACTACTGATGGTAGCCAGTCTAGCCGGCTGAAGTGGGACTATTCTGCCTCGCATCTTGAAGGAACACTAGAGAATGAACCCGGAACGCAAACCGCAGGTGGCACAAACGGCGCAGCAGGTACTCAGATGCTGCAACCTTCAATAGAACTAATTTATGTTACATTGAAACAAATACAGTCAGAGGCCTGTCAGGAGCACAAGAGGGCTCATAAGGTAACCAGCAAACTTTAAGGCGCGGTCCAGAAAGTTAACAAAGCTTGCACGGAGATTAATAAACGTACCACGGCGTTAGAAGAACGCATTGTACAACTAGAGGCAAGTGTGGAAAACTCTGATAAACAGTCCACCTCTAACGAGAGCAGAATGTCTGACGTCCTCAGGAAGCTGGAGGATTTTGAAAATAGACAATGACGGAATAACCTGCACCTACTGGGAATTGCGGATAAAGTGGATGGAGATGATATTTGTGGTTTTGTTTTAAAGCTCTTGCAGGAGGCATTTCCGGAGATGGCTCACTGGAACTGGGATACAGAAGTACAAAGGGTGCATAGATTTCCCCTGATGCTTAAAAGAAAGCCAGGCCAAGAAGAAAAACCCAGAGCTATTTTAATTTTTTTCGGCCGCTTCCTCATCCGCCAAGCTATTTTTGAGAAGGCTAGGCTGGACGCAAGAAGATCTGCTGCGGGACATTCCATTTTTGTCCGACCTGACTTTTGTAATTTCACAGTGGAGAGGAGATGGAGACTCTGCTCTCTAATTACTCCCTTTCAGCAACAGGGGTGCGAAGCATTGTTATTGAACCCAGCTAGGCTTAAAGTTATCTGTAAAGGCACAACCAGAGTGTTCACTTCTGAGATTCAAGCCCAGGAGCATTTACAAGAGCTTACTAACAGCTAGGTTAGGAGATGAGCTACAAGATGTATTGAGGCAGCATTTCTTAAATTTTTTTTTTTTTTAGGCTGTGGTAGGGGGCAGCTAGGGGCGCATCCACCTGCAGGAGGCATTACAAGGGACTCGGGAACTGTTTTGCCGTTTTGTTGGGAGGGATAGTGATGGGTTGGGGGGAGGGGAGGCGGGCCGGAACCATGGGAGCAAGGGGAGAAGAAGAAGTTATCCAGAAAACTGGTCCTCGCAATTTTTCATTTTGTTGTGCTGTATGCTTTTGACTTTCTTTTTTTTGTAAATGAGGAAAATAAGTATAGCTTCAGTTAATATATGTGGCATAAATGATCCTCAAAAAAGGAGGCGGGTCAGCATGGATGTTCAATTTTTAAGGGCCGATATTTTATGCCTCCAGGAAACTCATATCGAACGAGGTTGGAAATGGCTTCTGGAGTTGTTGGGGTACCAAATTGTTGCATATATTTTACACAAGAAACTAGCACTAAGGGGTGGCTATTTTGGTTCGGAATGGGTTGGGTAGTTTTCTTAGTTTTTCTCGCTACCTGGTTGACAAAATGGGTAGATGGGTGATCGTTCAAGGCTGTATTGAAAATAAAATGTTCACTCTCTGCTCAGTATATGGAGCTGTGTTGGATGATCCAGCTTTGTTTGATTGGCTAAAAACTGAACTTGTAGGTTGGACTTTAACTTTGATCTTTTGCGGAGATTTTAATATTAATTTGAGCAGCCAAGTTGCCACTAAGAAGGCTCCTTATCAGGGCAGGAAACCCAAAGTGTATAACTCACTGTCACAACTGAAATCACTGCATGGGTTAGAGGATGTATGGGCTCTGAAAAGAGGCTCCGACTTAGGCTTTACGTACTTTTCCGCTCCGCATAAAGTACATTCTAGGCTGGATTATTTTTTAGCATCACAGGAACTTGCCTTGCAGAGTGTTATTAATAAATATCCTAAGGTCATGTCAGATTATAACCCCTTGGTGATCGAGCTGGATATTTAACTCCCACCCCAGCAGTCGCGGTGGTCATTCAATAGGGCATTATTAAGCAATGCAGAGTATACATGACAGAAAAGGGATTGGATTCCTAGGTTTATCAAAGAGAATTACGGAAGCACAAACCTATGCATCGTTTGGGACACTTTAAAAGCAGGGGTTAGAGGAGAAACAAACAGGTTTGGTTGGGAATCCCAGAGACAAGAGAAAACTTTGTTGCATGTATTATATGAGGACGTAGGTGCGGCGGGGGCTTAATTGATAGAGATTTTATCAGCTTGAGCAGATTCAGAGGCAAGTCAGCTACTAAGCTACTATTGCCAGATCTGGTAAATTTCTGGCATGGAAAAGCCGGTCTTATGAGAGCAGCAAGAGAGTAGGGCATCTTTTAGCAATGCGTACAAGGGAGAAAACGGTGCAACCTCGGATTAGAGAAATCAGGGATCCTGGGGTTGGCCTAGTGACTGAGACTAATGCTATCCTTACTGCTTTTCAGATATTTTATCAAAATCTGTATACCAATTACACACAGGCTGGGAGCCAGGAAATCCACAATTACTTATTGGGGGTGGCCCTGGGTCAGCTCTCAGCAGAGGAAAGAGACAGACTAGATGAGCCAATCACTATGGACAAATTGTCAACAGCCATAGATCATCTCCCATAGGGCAAAACCTCAGGCCCGGACTTAATTCCCAGGAAGTTTTATAAAAAAGTTTAAAAAAGAGCTTTTGGCATTGATGCTGGAAGTTTTCCGATGGGCAAAACTTGGTCAGGCCAAACCGGATTCTTGAAAAGGGGCTAATATAATTGTGTTCCCAAAAAAAGGTAAACCAGATATGGAACTGGGATTATACCGGCCAATTACTCTGCTTAACTGTGATGTGAAGATATATTAAAAAATTCTGGTAAACAGGCTGACGGCAGTTATCAGAAAGCTAGTCTCTCTGTTCCAGCATGGATCTGTACTGGGCAGGGGGACCACAGAGCATATAAAACATATAATCACTCTGTTTTTACCTTTGATAGGGTCTCCTGGCCCTTTCTATGGCCAATCATGGAAAGGCAGGGTTTGGGTAAGAGTTATATCAGCGCAATTGGCTGTATGTACCAGAATCCTGTGGCTAGGATCACTGCGATGGGCGCCTCTTCTGATATAATTAAAATTACGCGCGGCTCACTGCAAGGGTGTCCTTGTTCCCCACTTTTATTCACACTGTATATAGACCCTTTAATTAGGGGGATTGTGGAGAACAACAGGATTCAGGCATTTCAAACCCTGGGGGTGAGTCAAATATCTTAGCATACGCAGATGACCTTGCGTTAACAACAACTAGTCCTGCGGATGCAATAAGGGAGGTGGAAAGGGAGGCAAAAAGATTTGGTGAAGTTTCATGCTATTATTCGAACAGAGAGAAGACAATGATTGTTAAAAATCCCCGGGCGGACCTAATTGATACTAGGGTACCAGGGAATGCTAGATATCCAGGCGTGGAGATCTCGACCAACGTGGATGAAATATTGCAAATTAACTTGGAGCCCTTGCTACTTAAGACTAAAACCGATCTCAATAGAATGAATGGCCTACATCTGACACAGCTGGGAAGGTGCAATATTATTAAAATGTTGTTTTTACCCAGAATTTTATATTTCTTTAGAGCCATCCCACTTTAGTTTAACACAACTTGGTTTTCTGTTTTCAATCAAGTTATCTCAAAAATTGTATGGGCTGGGAAGCGTCCATGTAGAGCACTGAAATATATGACCCTACCTAAGGACCGGGGTGGGTGGTCTGTCACTGACATCCAGATTTTTTACTGGGCTGCAAACCTTCAGCAGATGACTGATCTTTTGGGAAAAGGGTTGTCCAATGCTGCAGATGTAGCCTACCCCTCTATATATAGCCTACTGCTCGAAGATGAGGCACATGGGTGTCTGATGTGGCATATTGATTTTGCTTACTTTAAAAGAGTTAAGTTTAAGGTTTTGCTGGGGGCTTTTAAGATATGGACATCTATTAGGAAAAAACTTAAATTGAATAGGATACACAGATATACTCCTCTGAAAAACAATCAACTCTTGACAGAAATCTTTCATGGTGGCTATATAGAATCCTGGAGGGAGAAAGGTATTAGACATATTGGAGACTTGATAAGGAATAATACAATACTTACGTTTGATATAATTAAGGAAAAATCTGGGGTGCGAAATAATCACTTTTTCAAATTTTTACAAGTAAGGGATTTTCTTTCAAAGAGGTTGATACAGGGCCACAAAATCCCCTTATTGGAGGTGGCTTTAGGAGCACAATGCGCATCAATCTCCAAGTTTTATATATTACTTAATAACACCATGGAGGATGATCTTATTAAGCACACTGACCGGTGGCAGGACCAGGTTCAAGCGGAGATGGGGGTTTGTGAAGACTCTTTACTGTTGAGCTCAACAGCAGCAATATCCACAAACATACAGGTTTACTGTTTTAAAACTTGGTTGAACTTATATATTACTCCTGCACGGATCTTTAAGTGGGGTGGTTCGTCAGGTATGCATTGCTCCCATTGTGGATGTCTTGCTGCAAACAGTGTGCATATGTTCGCAACATGCCCCCGATTAATAGGATTAGTTGGAAAGATGGGCTACTACATCAAACAAATTTTGGACTGTGAGATTGAGCTGTCACCGCAAGTAATCCTGTTGGGGGTAAGCATATGTTTTTGTATTGCATTCACTTTATCACTGTATTGTAAATGTTTATATGTACCGGATGTCTAAAATAAAGATTTAAAAAAAAAGATGATGAGCTGATGATGTTACATATTACATCATTCATGACATGATCAGAGACATCACTGATGACATCTCAAATGACATCACTGATGACATCACTAATGACATCATCCACATGACAATCTGATACACCTCATCACACACTAGTATAACCTTTGATCATTCACTGTAAAATATAGAGTACCATATTTGAAAGCATTGACACTCACATACCAGTTACTACATACGCACTCACTGATTCCTAAGTCTACACACACACCTGTCCATTCACCCACAGAATCACTTATACATGCAGTCACTGATCAATGGTAACATATCAAATGTACTCATACATCTATATAGACATTGACACATCAGCAGTCATCCTAGTTGGGTATGCAGTGATGCTACTCACTCATGAAAAGAATCAATCACACGCACATATACTCACCTACACAGTTATACCCACAACACCTGATTTATACATAGTTACTATGTTAAAAATCACTATTTCAGTTATACACTCATTCACACAGTTACTCTCACAATCATTGACGCTTACATATACTTATTTATATACACCAACTCTTACATACAATGCCTTTTAATTTTTCTACTTTATTGGAGATGTACCACTGACATATATATTCACTTACCAACACACAAATAAACACACACAGACACCAAAACAACTGTTTCCATAAACACTCCTAACCCATATGCCAAGAAAATCATTCATTAATTCTTTATTTCGGTTAAAATAACCATGAAAGAATACAATACAATTAAAAACATCAACATATACATCACGTGCTAGTAATCCGAGTAAAAGCTATTTGAGACATACATAGGTGCATAAGCAGTTTAGATGTATAAAAGGATTAGCCAAAAGGATCAGGTTCTAGAGGGTTTAAAAGTCTAATACAATCAAAATAATTCATAGTTAAAAATGGATGTATACAGTAAATATTTTCTTTTATAAAATGTTAAAAAGTCAGGGAGAATCAACAATCATAGACAATCAACCACTCACACATCTATACATAATATTACAACTCCCCCATCCAACCACAGATACACTCAGTCTCCCTTACAAATTCTCAGCCAACTAATCAATTACTAATATAGACACTCATGTAGTTAGTGACCAAATGATGCAGCAGGTTATACAACAACAGAGACAGTGATACACACATTCACATAGTTTGGTTACTAACCCATATATTTAGTGAGACACATTTAATTACTCACTTAAACAAACAGTCAGACAGCTAATAATCCAGACAGTTATATATCCACTCAATCTTCAATACAAATTGGTATGTATATAATAGATATTTAAATTTCAAACAAAACCACATTCACCCGATGATGTAATCAGTGATGCCATCAGTGATGTCACTGACCATGTCATGAATGATATAATATGTGACATCATCAGCAGTGCATTGCGGGCACGCGAGTTATAGTTAGCACAACTAACTATAATGGAGGAATTTCTATGGTTTTGTACGAGTGAAATGTCCAGCTAACTATAACACTCATAAAACCTATGGTTTTTTCAGTGAATATATCTATATATATATCTATATCTATCTATCTATCTATCTATATATATATATATTCACTGAAAAAACCATAGGTTATAGACCATATATAGTTAGGAATTAGCATTTACAAAACCTTATTTTACTCGCACAAAACCATTGAAATTCCATATATAGTTAGTTGCACTAACTATATATCGCGCACCCGCAATCCACTGCTGATGATGTCACATATTACATCATTCATGACATGGTCAGTGACATCACTGATGACATCACTGATGACATCTCAAATGACATCACTGATGACATCACTGAAAACATCTCATTTGACATGACTGATAACATCACTGATGATATCATTCATGTGATAATACCATGAACCTCTTCAGACTCTAATATAACCTTAGATACAATCAGTGTAAACAGACAGTCACAGACTGTCACTCATCCATGGAGTTACTCACACACCTAGTCAGTTATGCCAAAAATCAATCACACCTCCATTTTCTCAACTATACAGTTATACACACCTTACTTATTCAAACATATACTAACACATATTTACTTTACTCTCTTATACAATCTCTGATACATGTTCACAATGATCCATACAGCCACTCACACATTCACTGGCTCTTATGCACAGTTATTTATAGATGTCAACTCTCACATGTACTGTGTTTTACATATGTACTTATTTTGACATGTAGCACTGAGATATCCATTCACTCACTAATACACTCATGCACAGTCAACCGCCCATACAGCTGTTTGCACATGCACTTTTGAATCTATACATATAGTGAATCAACTACTCACACATCTATGTACAGAGTCACACACCTTCCAGCCACCCATACACACACACTCAGTTTCCCATACAAATACTTGGACAACCAATCAACCCATACAGTTACTCATATAGCTACTGATCAACATATGCAGCAGTTTGTAGAACAACAGATATAATGATGCACAAATTAAAACAGTTTAGTCACTAACCCATGCACTCAGTGAGACACATTTAATCACTCACTCAATCAGTCAGTCATGCACCTACTAAATCCTTCATCCAGACACTTATACATCCACTCATTCTTCAAAATATAAGACATATTTTAACTTTACAGAAACATACAGTCACTGGATGTTGTCATCAGTGATGTCATCAGTGATGTCATTTGAGATGTCATCAGTGATGTCATCAGTGATGTCACTGACCATGTCATGAATGATGTAATATGTGACATCATCAGCAGTGGATTGCGGGTGCGCGATATATAGTTAGTGCAACTAACTATATATGGAATTTCAATGGTTTTGTGCGAGTAAAATAAGGTTTTGTAAATGCTAATTCCTAACTATATATGGTCTATAACCTATGGTTTTTTCAGTGAATTTTCAAGGTTTTGTAAATGCTAATTCCTAACTATATATAGTCTATAACCTGTGGTTTTTTCATTGAATTTCATTGGTTTTTTAAAAGCTAATATCTGTAGCTGTAAAATATACTCTTTATTACGTGACGTATCACGTAGCCACGTGAGACGCCTCATGACGCGTCGCCTCTGCAGCGCAAACCAAACCCGTAACGTAAGCGCGCCGGAGCACGCTTACAGATATATATATTTTTTTAACCTTAATTAGACAAAATCCACACATGCACATATCTTGAGGCCTTGCAAAGGCACATCAAACAAACAATCCCTACCGCTCTGGACTGTTTAGAATGTTGACAGACACCGGAGAGCCAATCAGCTCCGCTTCGCAAAGTTCCGATACGCGAAAAGTTCGCGAACCGGAGCGCTACCCGGAGCGCTGTTACAGATATAGCTGCCCGGTTAGCTGCCGGTTAGCTGCCTGGTTAGCTGCCCGGTTAGCTGCCCGGTTCGCGTACCAAGACGCGTCTCTACGGCGAAAAAATCGAATCTTTTGCGCAAACCAAACCCGTAACGTAAGCGCGCCGGAGCACGCTTACAGATATATATATTTTTTTAACCTTAATTAGACAAAATCCACACATGCACATATCTTGAGGCCTTGCAAAGGCACATCAAACAAACAATCCCTACCGCTCTGGACTGTTTAGAATGTTGACAGACACCGGAGAGCCAATCAGCTCCGCTTCGCAAAGTTCCGATACGCGAAAAGTTCGCGAACCGGAGCGCTACCCGGAGCGCTGTTACAGATATAGCTGCCCGGTTAGCTGCCGGTTAGCTGCCTGGTTAGCTGCCCGGTTAGCTGCCCGGTTCGCGTACCAAGACGCGTCTCTACGGCGAAAAAATCGAATCTTTTTTTTTTTTTTTTTTAGCTTAGCTGCCGGTTAGCTGCCTGGTTAGCTGCCCGGTTAGCTGCCCGGTTAGCTGCCCGGTTAGCTGCCCGGTTCGCGTACCAAGACGCGTCTCTACGGCGAAAAAAAATCGATTTTTTTTTTTTGCCCCGCGTGGCTCTATAATATCCCCCTCATCAATCCTAGGGGGTCAGGAGGGGTCTACCTTGCCCCCTTTCCTTCATTTCCCCCTTCGTTTTTCACCACATCTTGTCTCTCGAGAGACAAGATGGCAGCCGCTCCGGACTGTTTACAATGTTGACAGCCAATCAGCTACTCCTCCGACTCACGTTACGCTGCCGGTTAGCTGCCCGGTTAGCTGCCCGGTTAGCTGCCCGGTTCGCGAACCAAGACGCGTCTTTACGGCGAAAAAATCGGATTTTTTTTTTTTGCCCCGCGTGGCTCTATAATATCCCCCTCATCAATCCTAGGGGGTCAGGAGGGGTCTACCTTGCCCCCTTTCCTTCATTTCCCCCTTCGTTTTTCACCACATCTTGTCTCTCGAGAGACAAGATGGCAGCCGCTCCGGACTGTTTACAATGTTGACAGCCAATCAGCTACTCCTCCGACTCACGTTACGCTGCCGGTTAGCTGCCCGGTTAGCTGCCCGGTTAGCTGCCCGGTTCGCGAACCAAGACGCGTCTTTACGGCGAAAAAATCGGATTTTTTTTTTTTGCCCCGCGTGGCTCTATAATATCCCCCTCATCAATCCTAGGGGGTCAGAAGGGGTCTACATTGCCCCCTTTCCTACATTTCCCCCTTTGTTTTGGCCTCCTCTTGTCTCTCGATCCTACCGAGAGACAAGATGGCGGCCGCTACGGACTGTTTAGAATGTTGACAGACACCGGAGAGCCAATCAGCTTCGCATCGCAAAGTTCCGATACGCGAAAAGTTCGCGAACCGGATCGCTGCCCGGAGCGCTGTTACAGATATATATCTTGATTTAAACGTTAATTTCTCAAAATCCACTGAAGCACATATATTGAGACCTAGCAAAGGCACATCGGGCTAACAGTCCCTACAATTTTGCCAAGTTTCGTGTAAATCCATTCAGCCGTTCGGGCTAAAAGTGAGTCCAACCGCCCTATGGAAATTAACATGGGAAAATCGCGTTTTGGGACCCCCCTTTTTTCTCAGCCCCCCCTTGACGAACCCCCCCCAAATTTCCAGGAGCTGCTCAGAAACAAAATGTGCCATTTTCCTGAAAATTTCAGCCGATTCCGTCCACAAACGCCAAAGTTATTAGGCATAGAATTTTCAAAAGTCCCATAGAGAAAAAATCCTAACTATATATACCTACTGGCTATCGCCAGTAGGTAATATATATATATATATATATATATATATATATATATATATTACCTACTGGCGGTCGCCAGTAGGTATATATAGTTAGGATTTTTTCCCTATGGGATTTCTGAAAATTCTATGCCTAATAACTTTTGCGTTTGTGGACGGAATTGGCTGAAATTTTCAGGAAAATGGCACATTTTGTTTCTGAGCAGCCCTTGAAAATTTGGGGGAGTTTTGTGGAGGGGGGGCCGAGAAAAAAGGGGGGTCCCAAAACGCCTTTTTCCCATGTTAATTTCCATAGGGCGGTTGGACTCACTTTTAGCCCGAACGGCTGAATGGATTTTCACGAAACTTGGCAAAATTGTAGGGACTGTTAGCCTGATGTGCCTTTGCTAGGTCTCAATATATGTGCTTCAGTGGATTTTGAGAAATTAACGTTTAAATCAAGATATATATCTGTAACAGCGCTCCGGACAGCTATCCGGTTAGCGAACCTTTCGCGTAACGGAACTTTGCGATGAGAAGCTGATTGGCCCTCCGGTGTCTGTCAACATTCTAAACAGTCCGGAGCGGCCGCCATCTTGTCTCTCGGTAGGATCGAGAGACAAGAGGAGGCCAAAACAAAGGGGGAAATTACCATAAGGGGGCATAGTAGATCCTCGTGACCCCCTAGGTTTTATGTGGAGGTTTTAAAAGGGCCTAGGAGGGTCGAAAAAAAAAAATTTTTTTTTGCGTGGTAAGCGCCAAGTTCGCGAACCGGATAGCTTTCTGGGCAGCGAACTTTATGGATAAAAGAATGAAAGACTTTTCTAATACTGTATGTTAATTGTTTGTTGTTTTTCTTGTTTTTTTTTGTTTTCTTTTTTTTAAAGTGTTTTTTTTATTTTGATTCTTTTTCATAATTTATTAAACTTTCTAACATTTCAGTGTCTGAAATGTCATTATTTTCTTGAAATATTGTTTGCAATCTGTGAGGTTGCAAAATGTCCTCATTTGCAAGGAGGACATCTACTGCTTGGACACATTGCAGCAGTTCATTATCCAAGCTTTCATCCATAAATTCCATGTCAATTGGTTCAATTAATTCCTGGCTGCTCTCTTGCAGGTCCATCTCAAAAGAAACTTGCTGCTCGCCTTCCATTTTGCCTGAAATTTGGATTAAAAAAATATATATTAGTAGAGATAGGGCACTGTTGGGATTAATTTTAGATAGGCAGTTTTTATCAGTGAATTTATCTTTTGGCAGTGTATAGTATGAGAGTGGAAATAGGACTATAAAAAAGTGTATGTGATTTAACCAAGACAAGCCTTACTCCATTGATAACTATAACAGAGAAGTCTATCTAAATACATTACTACTACAGAGGGATAGTGTATATCTAGCAGAAAAAGTCTACTATATTAAGTCATAGTGCACAATATATTAAATTATAACTTACCTTCACAAAGAAGTTGAAGTTTTTTGAAGCTATTGAAATAGGAGGTACAACAAGAAGTAGTAGTCAAAATGGCTGTGTTTCCTTCTCTCCCTTTATATATATACAGGTATATAACCAATTAAATGTCAGGTAATAAAAGTAGAAAATGAAAGTAACATTTTCATTGGTTGTCAATTCCAACAATTCAGATGTGTTTTGTGAAGTAATTTACCTCACGGTACTTGGAGAGGTCTACAGGCTAAATGGCTAAATGGAATTTCAATGAAATTTGTGAGAATGGAAGGGATTGTTATGTAGTATGAGCTAATCTATATTTGGTGAGAGTGTCTCTAGTCGTTTTTCTGTAAATTACTTTCCCGCCTTTTTTTAGGACCGCTTTCCGGGAAGCTGCCCGGTTAGCGAACCTTAAGCGTCACGGGAGTCCACCATTTTGTGTTTCGGTCGCATTAAGATACAAGATGGAGGGCAAATAATGTTTAGAATGGGTAGAAGGGGTCATGGTAGACTTATCTTGACCCCCTAGGTTTTCTGAGCGTGGCTGAGGAGGCTTATATGTGCGGAAAAAAAAACTTTTTTAAAAAAAATTCCGCGAGGTTAGCTTTCGGTTAGCGAACCTGGTAGCGCTCCGGGGAGCGAATTTTGTGGAAAATTAGTGAAAAAAGTTAGAGAAAAATAATAATTGTGAGTGATCAGATGTAGGGTAGCTCTGAGAAGAGCTTTTGGGTTTATGGTACATTTAGGTACTTATAAGTAGGTACCAATGCACAGTCTTAAATTCAGAATGAAAATTCTGTTGCCCTCATCTGAGAAGTGAACTCCATCTCCTCTGTAGATATCTTGCATGTAGTAACGCAAGTTATTGTTGTACAGAGAGCCCATTCCATGGTCTCTCATGTAAGCTGAAACAGATTTGTTTACATGCTTCCTTGCTTTCTCAATTTGTGGACAAAATTGGTTGGACCACCTCCATTTCTGTCTTTGGCATATATTGGAATATACCAAGGCAGTTTGAGGAAAAAGTGCCATTAATTGCTCAAAGGTGTCCTTTAAAAGCATTTCCAGACCTACCCCTGTCAAAGTGCCCAAATCATTTCCTCCACAGTGCACTATTAACAGGTCAGGTTTAGGCAAATGCATAAAGGTTTTCACCAATGGTATCAATTGGTGACATTTTAATCCTCTTTGGCCCAACCACTTAATTTCCACATCTTGTAAATTGAGGTTACGTAAATTTCTGCTTTCAGCATACCTTTGAGCCCAGTGGATGTAACTATGCCCAACAATCCAGACCTTAAACATGGTGGGAGAAGGTTGTTCTGCAGTCAGATGAAGTGTGGTAATGAAAGGGCAGTTGAAACAGTAGGAGTTTCTAAAGAAAAAAAACTGTGGATTTACAATGCTAATGATTCATTAGCAGTGATTGGTGCATTTCCATTTCTGAAAACAGAAAGTTAGGGTGCATGGATGTGTTCTTTGAAAGATGTAATTTGAATGGTCAAGGAAGAAACATTTAATGAAAGATTGCACTGGATACGCAGGTGCACTGAGAGTTCAGAGTTCAATTGAAACATTGTTGTGTGAATTTGCAAACATGAGAGGTCTTCCAGGAGGTGGTTGCTATGGAAACAAGGCAGACAGGGCAGAGGGGGGAAGGGTTTTGATTTGAAAAAAGTGAGGGAAGAGGTATGATTGGCTAATATGAGAGATATGTGAAAAGAATATCTGTATTTCTGTGCTTTCAATAGCTGCAGCCTTTGGAGTGCATCCTTTTTCTTCTGCTGAAGACAATTTGGTGTATTTCTCAGACTGTTTTCAAAACTCAAAAAAATATTTGCTAAGGTGAGAAAAGATTTATTTAATTTAGATAGAGAATAGTATGATTTAAGGAGAAAATGATGAAGAAAGCTGTGTTTTTAAAATGTGGTTTTGTCTCTAGTGATATACAAATAGAATTTGTTTCTTTGAGAAATTGTAATTGCATATTTGGTGTAACATTCTGGCATGCAGTAACACAAGATATTGTGATATATGGAGCCCATTTTATGGTCTGTTATGTAAGCTGAAACAGAGATGTTGCTTTTAAAAACGATTTAAGAAATCAATTTCATTTCTGGATATGTACTGCTAGAGCTTCATAGGTTGTTTTGAGCCATATTTATAAGGTATTTGAGTGTCTAAGATGTTATGTTTTCCTTTTAAAATGTAAAGTGTTCCTCATGGGGCAAGTGTCTTGTAAATACGCTCCCACTTGTGCTTGGCAAATTTAGATTTTGATTATGGGAGTTACCTAGCCATGTTAATAGTGTCCCAAAAATGGTGCTAGTGAATTGCAGAAAACACTTTCATGTGTCTCAAGGACATTTTTAGTCATTTCTTCATGAATGCAGGTATACAATTGATTTATATGCTGTGTTTAAAAACGAATTTTGAAATCAATTACATTTCAGGATATGTTCTGTTAGAGCTTCATAGGTTGTTTGGGGTCATATTTAGAAGGCATTTTAGTGTCTTTGATGTTATTTTTCCCTTTTTAAATGGAAAGCGTTCCTCATGGGGCCCTAAGCAGTTCTTAGCCATGTTATTTAATAGGAAGTGGATAACATGGCTAAGAGCATTTGCTGGAAAGTGCATGAATATTGCTGACTTTTCTGCGATGTTATTTTTCCCTTTTTAAATGGAAAGTGTTCCTCTTGGGGCAAGTGTCTTGTAAATACGCTCCCACTTGCGCTTGGCAAATTTAGATTTTGATTATGGGAGTTACGTAGCCATGTTAATAGTGTCCCAAAAATGGTGCTAGGGCATTCCAGAAAACACTTTCATGTGTCTCAAGGACATTTTTAGTCATTTCTCCATGAATGCAGGTATACAATTGATTTATATGCTGTGTTTAAAAACGAATTTTGAAATCAATTACATTTCAGGATATGTACTTTTAGAGCTTCTTAGGTTGTTTGGGGTCATATTTAGAAGGCATTTCAGTGTCTTTGATGTTATTTTTCCCTTTTTAAATGGAAAGCGTTCCTCATGGGGCCCTGAGCAGTTCTTAGCCATGTTATTTAATAGGAAGTGGATAACATGGCTAAGAGCATGTGCTGGAAAATGCATGAATATCGCTGACTTTTCTGCGATATTCATGCATTGCGGCCGTTTTTTTTCACATTTGCAAGCACTTCTTAGCCATGTTATCGAATGGGAGGTGGATAACATGGCTAAGAGCATTTGCTTCAAAGGTTGTTTGGGGTTATACACCATTTTTGGGAAATTAGTAACATGCCTATCTAACTCCCATAATCAAAATCTAAATTTGTCAACCGCAGGTGGGAGCATATTTACAATAAATTTGCACCAGGAAGAATGTAAAATAGCATACTAGATACTCAAATGCCTTATAAATATGACCCAAAACATCTTATGAAGCACTAGTAGTGCATATTTCCAGAAATGTATTGGTTTTCATTTAATGATTTACTTCATTGGTAGGCCTTCACATGTTTTTTTATTTTGATATTTTTCAGTGAAAATCTTATCTGCAACCATGTGTTGGCCTCACCTCAAATAAACAAAACAGGTGATGGACTGGTTACCTAGCCATGTTAATAGTGTCCCAAAAATGGTGCTAGTGAATTGCAGAAAACACTTTCATGTGTCTCAAGGACATTTTTAGTCATTTCTTCATGAATGCAGGTATACAATTGATTTATATGCTGTGTTTAAAAACGAATTTTGAAATCAATTACATTTCAGGATATGTTCTGTTAGAGCTTCATAGGTTGTTTGGGGTCATATTTAGAAGGCATTTTAGTGTCTTTGATGTTATTTTTCCCTTTTTAAATGGAAAGCGTTCCTCATGGGGCCCTGAGCAGTTCTTAGCCATGTTATGTAATAGGAAGTGGATAACATGGCTAAGAGCATTTGCTTGAAAGTGCATGAATATTGCTGACTTTTCTGCGATGTTATTTTTCCCTTTTTAAATGGAAAGTGTTCCTCTTGGGGCAAGTGTCTTGTAAATACGCTCCCACTTGCGCTTGGCAAATTTAGATTTTGATTATGGGAGTTACGTAGCCATGTTAATAGTGTCCCAAAAATGGTGCTAGGGCATTCCAGAAAACACTTTCATGTGTCTCAAGGACATTTTTAGTCATTTCTCCATGAATGCAGGTATACAATTGATTTATATGCTGTGTTTAAAAACGAATTTTGAAATCAATTACATTTCAGGATATGTACTGTTAGAGCTTCATAGGTTGTTTGGGGTCATATTTAGAAGGCATTTTAGTGTCTTTGATGTTATTTTTCCCTTTTTAAATGGAAAGCGTTCCTCATGGGGCCCTGAGCAGTTCTTAGCCATGTTATTTAATAGGAAATGGATATTATGGCTAAGAGCATGTGCTGGAAAATGCATGAATATCGCTGACTTTTCTGCGATATTCATGCATTGCGGCCGTTTTTTTTCACATTTGCAAGCACTTCTTAGCCATGTTATCCAATGGGAGGTGGATAACATCACTAAGAGCATTTGCTTCAAAGGTTGTTTGGGGTTATACACCATTTTTGGTAAATTAGTAACATGCCTATCTAACTCCCATAATCAAAATCTAAATTTGCCAACCGCAGGTGGGAGCATATTTACAATAAATTTGCACCAGGAAGAACGTAAAATAGCATACTAGATACTCAAATGCCTTATAAATATGACCCAAAACATCTTATGAAGCACTAGTAGTGCATATTTCCAGAAATGTATTGGTTTTCATTTAATGATTTACTTCATTGGTAGGCCTTCACATGTTTTTTTATTTTGATATTTTTCAGTGAAAATCTTATCTGCAACCATGTGTTGGCCTCACCTCAAATAAACAAAACAGGTGATGGACTGAATGTGGATCAATGACACACATTTACCCCAGTCTAAAGATCAGGGCCTAAACAAATCTTTAGATAGGCTACATCTTATCGTCATCCTGAATTAATGATTTAAAATATTAGGGAGTGATTTATGAGTGTTGTATGCCTTTTTTGTACCATTGAGTGTCATTTTTGTGATGCAGTGCTGGTGGAAAACATTTGCTATGTTAAATAATTAGTACGGCATTAAGTTTTAGATGACTGTTATTTATTTACTGTTTGGTAATAGTGGTTAATAACATTTTATATTATATTTTTCCACAGATTCAACTGCAGATTCTTTCATAGTTTTGAAAATGCCTTCCAAAAGTCGCATACGAAAGGCTAGAAAACGTCAAAGACAGCAGGATGATGTTTTATTGCAGCAGTCCTCTTCCCCAAATACTTGTCAAAACACCAAGAAAGGTCCGGGTAAGAGCACGAAATCATTCTTAAGAAATATTTGTAGTAAAAAATGTTTTGCTCAAAAAAATGTTTCAGTTCACAAAAAGAAAAGTAATTTAAATGGAAAGGAGAGACCCATCACAAATGTTACTGGTAGAGGAAGAGATAACTCTGTGCATGATAGTAGAAGGAAACAACAGTTTAGGGACATTCGAAATCGAATGTTCCGTAATAGGATATTAGTTAATTTATTGAAAAGTATTAAAAAGAAAGGCCAACAGAAAGCGGCATTTTATAAGAAGAAGAAAAATGTAGAGAAAATTATTGATCATGCTTTTGAAATTAAGCGAAAGTTGTTTATTTTGGTAATCAATAGAATTAGGAAACTAAGCAAGGTAATTTCTGATTTCAAAACAAAAAGTAGATGGAAGAGAGTAGTAAATCGTACTAACTTTTGTGAAGTTTTTTCCGGAGAATGGATGCATAGTTCAAGTTCTGAGGCATTTTTTAATGAGGAGACTTATTTTCAGGATAATGATTTGGTGCATGCAGTTGACATCAGTGGTCGAGCTTATGAAGTGAAGGATGGTTGTCCAGTTGAAAAAGAACAACTTGTGACAACAGAGACAGAAGAGGCGCTAAGTGATGAGGTTTTAGGAAGACGTCCTAAGGGTCCTGTGTACATTTGGAAGTGTAGTTCTATTTGCAGTGTGCGACAGGTTTCCATCAATTTGCTTTGTGATTTTATACGGACATTTAATAAGAAAAGTTTGAAGCAGAAAATGAAGTTGTTGCAGGATTTAGATCCTTGCAGAGTGAGACAAATGACAGGTTTGCGTGGTCATTCACTGGCTTGTCTTTCCAGGAGAGTATGCCAGAGTGTTTTTCATCATTTCAGGATGCTAGCAGTGCATCATAATAAAGTGAGAAAATTAGTGAGAATGTTGTATTATGCTAAGAGTCCAGCAATTATGCTTAAACAATTATGTGCTGCTCTTTTGCATGGTTCTGAAATAGATGTGAAGAATATTTGTGAAGAAATTGAGTTTTGTTACTTTGGTAGTAAAGATGAGAATGTTCAAATTGACCCTGAAGTAGAGGGTAATGTGGAAGATAATGTACAGGTTTCCAGTACAGATAATTTTCAGAAGGAAATTGCCACGTTTCAGATGAAATCAAGTGAGAGGCCTAATTTCACTTGTGTATGTTGTCGACGCACTTATTATAAGAATCAGACTAAGGTAGTGGATTTATATGCAAAAAGTGAAAGGGAAAATAATAGTGAATGGAAGGATTTTGCCACATACTTGATGGTAGAAAATTATTTTGATTTGGGATCGGATCAACGTGTGTGTACTTATTGTTGTAATAAATTAAACCAAAACCAGATGCCTGCTAGGGCAGTTCATAATAATCTGGAATTGGTTGAGATTCCTTCTGAATTGAAGGATTTAAATACTTATGAATCTATTTTGATTCAAAGTATCCATCCCTTTCAGGCTATTGTAAGAATGGAGCCGAAGACAGGGAAGTTGCCTCCAGCAGATTTACAGAGAGGATTAAAGGGAAGAGTTGTTTATTTGCCTCTAGATTTGAAGAAAAACATTAACACAATTGGAATAGAAAAAGTGGAAGAGGAACCTCTGGTTATCTTGGTTAATGGGGTTCCGACAAAGAATAAGAAAATATGGCAAGATTTAGTGGATGTTAGGAAAGTCAAAAAGGCAACAGTGTATTTGAAGAAAAATAATAAGTACTATAAGAATGTGTATGTTGCAGAAGAGGAAGTAAGTGATGAAGAGGATAGCGATTTGTGTGCTGGCCAAATTGAGAAAGTAGAGGCCTCTAAAAGTGAAGAAATATATGAACATTATAGTGTTCATCCTTTGCATTCCAAGGAAGTCATGGGGAATGCTATTGAGTTGTTTCAAATGAAACAAGCCAAAGGGAGTCCCATTAGTGTTTGGGAGGAAAGTTTGGAAGCTCGGTGTTTCCCACAGCTATTTCCCACAGGTCAAGGAGGAAGATATGATGAGCGACCTCATCAAATTCCTGCCTCTGAATACCGGACTTTACGATTGTATGCAGCAGATCCTAGGTTTCGGCAATGCATTCCCTATTTGTTTCATCTCCTGTTTGAAAGCGATCTGTCTGGACTGTCATATGCAGTGAACCACATCTTAAAAAGTGGTATACAGATGCGAAACATCTCGGCAAGTGACTTTATGCATAAAGTCAATGTCCAAGACAGTATTTTGGACTCTCACTTAATTAATCTCATGGCGTGTCAGCGTGGTACTAATGAGTACTGGTACCGTCGTCATGGTGATTTAAAATGTATGCTGAGGAATTTAGGAACTCCAACATGGTTCCTCACTCTGAGCTGTGCCGAGTATGGCTGGGAAGACTTACTTGAATTTCTACGAGAGGCAAATGGAAATATCGAAAACATTGAATTCAAGACACCTGGAGAACTGTGTTCTTTGGATCCAGTGAATGTATGCAGGTACTTCAATCATAGATTTGAAGCTATGATGTCTTTCATCACAAATAAAAAGAATCCACCTCTTGGAGAGGTGTTGGATTTCTTCTGGAGAAAGGAGTACCAAGCAAGAGGTGCCCCTCATATACATATGTTGTTGTGGATCAAGGATGCACCTAAATTTGGAACAGATCCGGATGACTTAGTGATGAATTTCATCGAACAGTATTCTACGTGTGCTGTTCCAAACGCAATGGAGAAGAAAAGTCTAAGAGAACAAGTTCTACGTTTCCAAAGCCATCGTTGTGGAAAGTACTGTCGTCGTAAATTCAGAAACAAGGACAAGTTCTACACCAAATGTCGTTTCAACTTTCCACGACCGGTGATTTCTAAAGGAAGAGTGAACAGTTTGATGTCTTCGCTGCGACATAATGTGACGAGGAAATCACCCAAGAATACATACAATTTGAAAAGGAACGAAGAGTCCAAGTACATCAATGACTACAACCCAGTGATTTTGTCCATGTGGAATGCTAACATGGATATACAGTTTGTGGCTGACAACTGTATGGCTGTGGCTCGGTATGTGACATCTTACATCACCAAAAAAGAAAAGACCGAACTGAAGGATATGTGGGAGGACATTTCTCATGAAAAGAGCCTCAGCAAGAAGTTGTACAGTTTCAGTCTGAAGATGTTGTCGCATCGAGAAATCGGAGCTTACGAATGTTCTGACCGGTTGTCTTCAGCAAGTCTCTATGCCAAATCCAGGAGTCTCGTTTGGGCGAGTCTTGGTCTTGCTGCAACGCGAAATCGAGTTCTAAAACCTGTCCGGGAAATTGAGTATTTGGCAGAAAAGGAACCAAACAGTACCGACATTTTGAAGACCAACATGTTGGATACATATTATCCAAATCGAAGCAGTCACCTTGAGAATGTTTGTCTATATGAGGTTCTCCAAAATTATATATTCAAGAGGAACATCAAAGAAGATATTGAGAAAGGAGTGTATGCTGTAATTGGAAGTGAGGGATGCCTGGTCAAGCAAAGAAAATGCCAATTAGTAAACCATCGAAAATTGAGTGGTGAATCTCCAGAAAAAAAGGAGTTTTTTTATTTAGCACTTTTGCAACTTTTCAAGCCTTGGCGTGCAGAAGAGGAACTGCTTGGAGATTTCCTCTGTTACGAAGACTCTTTCAATGCAGCCAAGGAGTCCATAGAATGTCCTGCTTTTTCTAAATATCAAGAAATGCTAACTTTGGAAATTGAGCAGGAAGCAACGATTGCAGCCGAGATTGCCAGAGACAGTTCTCAGGACAGTCAGAGTTCTGTTTCATTGAGTCAAGATCCACTTGGAGGACCTATTATCGAAAATGAAGCTGCCACTGCTATGAATGAAGTGGAAAGAGCCATGGCACATGCTCAGGAGGATTCAGTTAACTTAGAAGACTTGGAAAAACAACTCAACGTTGAGCAGAGGAAAATATATGATGAAGTTACCACGGAAATTTAGCACGGATTAAGTCATGAGAAGAACAAGTGCTCATGTACATCGTTGAAGCCTGTCCGACTGTACGTGAGTGGAGAAGCGGGAACTGGAAAAAGTTTCCTCATTAAAGCAATCTCTTGTTATTTGCAGAAAAGGACTGAGTCATCGCTGTCTTGTGTTGTCACCGCTCCTACTGGACTGGCAGCACATAACATTAAAGGTATTACTTTGCATCGTCTACTGATGCTGCCGGTGGAGCATGACAACAAATTACAATACAACAAGTTATCTGGAGATGCTTGCTGTGAAGTTTCAAGAGTCTTGAGGAAAATGAAACTACTTATCATTGACAAAGTAAGCATGGTTTCCAATGTCATGCTTGCCTTTGTGCATTTGAGAATGCAAGAAGTACTTAAAACTGAATATGATGTGTTATTTGGTGGGAAACACATCATTGTTTTCGGAGATCTTCTGCAGCTGACACCAGTAAAAGGTCAACCTGTGTTCAAAATACTCACGCATGAAGATACCAGGAAGTGCCTAGGGAGCATTGGCAACGTCAATATATGGTTAAACTTCAATTATGCAGAACTGCATCAAAATATGCGTCAGGCAAAGGATGAAGATTACAAGAATATTCTACAAGATATTAGAATTGGAAAAGTGACCGAGCATGGGAAAGAAGCTTTAAATGCACGATTACTGTCAAATTTATATCCCAAACAAGAAATTGTGCCTGAGAATATTTTTCAGAAAATTACTGAGAAGAAATCCGGGATATGTCTCATGCCAACTCTTGCAGAATGTGCCATCTTCAACAACAAAATGTTGAATTTAGAAAAGCAAGAGATTGTGGAACTTGAAGCTATCGACAAATTAGAGCATATGGGATCAACAATTATTTTGTCAGACAATTTGAAATCAAAATTGGATTCATTAGAGAAGACTATATCTAAAACAGCGGGTTTTGAAAAGACTTTGAATGTGTGTTTAAATTGCCGAATTATTTTGAGAAGGAATTTACATGTAGAAAGAGGTCTGGTAAATGGATCAATGGGTAATGTTGTTGATTTTGAGAAATACAGAAATAGAGATGGAATAGAATTTTTAAGAATTAAATTTGATGGCATTGAGGAAGTACAGCAAATTGGTCGTTGTTCTGCTAGGTTTTTGCTTGTTAAAGATTTATATGTTCGCCGTAAGCAGTTTCCTGTTTGCTTGGCATATGCGGTGACAATCCATAAATCGCAAGGTTTAAGTGTAGACTGTGCATTGGTGAATATTGGCAGTTCTGTGTTCAAGGAGGGTATGGCATATGTGGCATTGTCACGAGTTAGAACTTTATCGGGATTGTACTTGATTGACTGTGATGTCACAAACATTTGTGCGGATCTAGATTGTGTTAAGGAATATAATAGGTTAAGAAGAGAGTATGCGCCACATTTGCCTCAATATCCTTTGTTTGAGAAACGTGTGGTAGGCCGCAAACGTAGAAATAGCAGTAATAGTAGGGAGGTTGTTGCAAAAAGACTAAAAGTCAATGAACCGAAAATTGTTAGCAGAAAGAAAGTGGATTCTGTTGAAGATGTTGTCGGTTTTCAATTTGAAAACAGTTCTGGTGTCAACTGCTATGCAAATGTAGTGGTTAATGTTCTCTTTTCACTAGAGAGTTTAAAAGAACAGATTCTGTTGAATTCTGAACAAATTTTATGCTGTTTGTTGAATTCTGTTTTCGAGAAATGTAGCACTGATCGAACAAAAGTAGAAAGTGTGTCTGAAGTTCGTTATCTGGTAGATGAATGTTCAGGTCAAACAGACTTCTCTGAAAATAATCAGCAAGATTGTCAGGAGTTTTTAATGTATATGCTTGATATATTGCAAGTTGAGGGTGTAGATGTAGATCACCTGTTTGGGCTTTCTTATCAATGGCAGCATGACTGCGAGAACTGTATGGTATCAAGTACTACTAGTGTAGACTCAGAAAGATTTATATATTTAACTTTGCCAGACAGTAAATCAGTCTCCTTTAATAAGCTAGTAAATGCAGCGGATCACAACATGGAGTGTAGCCAATGTAAATGTGATATGATGTCAACATTATTTATACGTAGATATGGCCAGTATGTCATTTTAATGATCCAACGTTGTAGGCCTGATGGATCAAAATTGGCAACTTTAATAAAAAAATTTGTGGCTTCTCAGCTGTCAATATCAGGGAGGACTTTTGTTACTGTAGCAATTATCTATCACGATGGTCCATCAACAACATCAGGACATTATACAGCTTACTTAAAGTCTGGAAATGGCTGGTCATTCTGTAATGATTCCGTTGTAACGTTCAAAAAAAAATTGCCATTTGACCTTAAAAATTCTTACCTGGTGTTTTTAAAACCAAAATTTTAAGTAGAGGGAATGTAAGTCTGCAATGCTGTCTAGATTAAAAATCCAACTATATAAACTTAATGCAAGTAAGTCTGCTTCATAGTAAGTAGTATCAGTGTCATAGGAAAAGGAGAACATGAGTGACAAAGAAGAGTAAGTTATTAGTAGTCCAGGATTGTGAAAATAATCTCAAATATTTTATTTTTGAAAGTTGCGAAAATAGAAAAGGTCGGGATTTGATTGGAAGAATAACAAGACTTGCGAATCGCGGCAACATGATTTGGCCTAGTGGAAACATGTGATATAATGAGAGAAGTCTTTTTTTCTATGTAACATATTTTACGTATCGATGGAGGTTTTCTTTCAGAAAGTGGCGGGCTGAAAATATTTGTAGCACAACAGAGTGGATGCTGTTCATAGGAGATCGTTCGACGTCATTGAAAGTAAGTTAATTTTAAGGAGTTTTGAAATCAGATTTCGAAGGTTGTATGGGTTTTTTAAACACAGTCATTTTGATTGTGTTTTTTTTTCCCCGCTGTTGTATGATGAATACCTTCAAGTCACTGATTTAAGTGAAATTTGATACATTCTGAGAACAGCAAAAAGAAACCATTTAACATGTATAATTAATGTTATGCTTTTTGTCCTTATGATATACATTTAGAATTGTGAGGTACATATGGGTAAGCTGAGTTCTGTAAATATCAATTTTAATGCTTTCAGTGCTGTACTTCTGGGTAGTGTTTTTTTAAAAAAAAGAAAAGAGGCCTCACCTCAAAGAAAGCTCTTGAAAGCACACATCTTATTTGCATCCTAAATCAAGCATTTACAATGTTAGACACAATTTTATGATGGCTTTACATCTTTTTCGCGCTGCTATTGCATCACTATTGTGAGACATTAGCAGTGCAAGAAAAACATCATGTTCCAAAATAGGGCTCAGTTCATCAACATCAAGATACAGTTTCTTTAGAATATATATCTTTAGGATTGTGTAGGGGACGTAGAGAAGCAGAGACTTCTGTAAATGTCAAAGTTGTTGAAAAACTGTTTGTTTTTGAACCTTTTCCCTTGTCTTTTCTAATTTTTAAATACATGTTTTAATATTTTTGGAAATGTTTGTTCTTTTTTTTACAGATTGAAAGTATGAAAAAATATTTAAAAAAAGGTAACAAGAATTATAAGGTAAATGCTTTCTACTCTTTTTACCCGCAATGCACTGCTGATGATGTTATTGACAGTATCTCTCATTTACTCTCTATAGCTGTCTTTCTTTTTACATTATTCTCTGTTTACTTCCCTTATACTAACTCTTCTTTTTTTTAAAAAAATATTTTTTTAGTTCGCTTAAAGTTCGCGAACCGGTCAGCGAACTTGAAGCGAACCAAAAGAAATAGAGCTTGCCAGAGTGATAAACATTCTAGCAATTTTGATTGAAAGGGGAGGTAGTTCTGAAAAGAACTGTTTTTTTTTGTTTTTGTTGTTTTATTTATTTATTTATTTTTTTGAACATTTTTTGATTTTTTTGTATTTTTAGAACTGTTTTATGTTTTTTTTGTGTTTTTTTATAGAGGGGAGACAACAAAAAACAGGCATTGAAAATGGCTCAACTGGAGCAAAAAAAAAAAATTATTTCTTGGGTGCATTAGGGCATTTATGATTTTCGTACGCCATGTTCATGAGGTTGACGCTCATGTTGCCATATGACAGCATAGCACCACAGTATATACAACTTAACTTCATATGCTGGAAGTTGGGTTGAATGTTTGGCACAGTTTCTTGTGCCTCTCTTCCCGTCAATGACATTGTGGAGGTCGATCTGGCCACAGGAGTTGACGTGGGATTGTCTTGAAGATCCCTTAACTCAGCCCTGCTGTAGTTTAAGGGGTGCCACCTGCTCATGTGTCGGTGCATCGTATAGTTGCCCATACTGTATTTCTTATCTGTGCCTCTCGACAATCTGTAATCACAGATGAGGCAGGTGGCATACTTAGCATTAACCTTCTTTGATCCAGGAGGGATGGAGAAAAACTGCCAGATGAAACTGGTTTTTCGTTTTGAAACCCGGGGCAACTCTTCGACAAATTGTTGTTCTTCTCTGTCCTCTTCTTCTTCTTCCTCCTCTTCCTCCTCTCTGTTAGTGATGAATTGACTAGGTGGTCCTCTCTTCTTATGAGGAGGTGGAGGTGGTGGTGGGGTTCCACCAGCTGCAGCCAGTACAGAAGCCATTCTTCAGATCAAGCAAAATGGTCTTTCTCTCACCAAGATGAAAGTCAGAGTGAGGAAATAAGGAGGGGTTTACATGATTTGGGGAGAGCAAAAGTTCTGAACCAATGAAAAGTGTTATTTTTAGGTCACATGACCTAGTCATACATCATTTGGAAACCAAAAGTGAAATGAACCAATGAAAAGTTTGATAAACAAGTCACATGACCTGTTCCGCTTAAGTTACGCGGCGCGCGCCGCGTCCCAGATCGCTTCCGGTTCGCGGTCCCGACCACTTCCGGGAGCGCTAACGCGGCGCGTCATTAGACGCATTACGCGATAACGTGATACGTCGCGCTTCCGCGACGCGTCACAGTTCCGCTAACGTAACGTTGACCGGTTCGCGGACTAGATCGCGGCATCGAGATGAGCTAACGGAAAGCTTCCCGGTTCGCGAACTAGAAGCGAAGAAAAAAAAAAATTAAAAAAAAAATTATCAATAAACATCTAAATATATTTTGGGATTTAAAGAAGAATACATTTTACAGCTACAGATGTTAGCTTTTAAAAAACCAATGAAATTCACAGAAAAAACCATAGGTTATAGACCATATATAGTTAGAAATTTGCATTTAAAAAACCATTGAAATTCAATGAAAAAACCATAGGTTATAGACCATATATAGTTAGGGATTAGCATTTAAAAAACCTTATTTTATTTGCACAAAACCATTGAAATTCCATATATAGTTAGTTGCACTAACTATATATCGCGGACCCGCAATCCACTGCTAATGATGTCACATATTACATCATTCATGACATGGTCAGTGACATCACTGATGACATCACTGATGACATCTCAAATGACATCACTGACTTCTCATTTGACATCACTGATTACATCACTGATGATATCATTTATGTGATAATACATCTTCAGACTCTAATATAACCTTAGATACACTCAGTGTAAACAGGCACTCACAGACTGTCACACATTCATGGAGTTACTCACACACCTAGTCAGTCATGCAAAGAATCAATCACACCTCCATTTCCTCAAATATACAGTTATACACACCTTACGTATTCAAACATATACTAACAAATATTTACTCTCTTATACAATCCTTGATACAAGTTCACAATGATTCATACAGCCACTCTCACATTCACTGGCTCTTATGTTCAGTTATTTATATATGTCAACTCTCACATGGACTGTGTTTTACATATGTACTTACTTTGACATGTAGAACTGAGATATCCATTCACTCACCAATATACTCATGCACACAGTCAACTGTCCATACAGCTGTTTCTACATGCACTTTTGAACCCATACACCTAGGGAATCAACTGCTCACACATCTATGCACAGTTATATACCTCCCAGCCACCCACACACATACTCAGTCTCCCATACAAATACTTAGGCAACCATTCAATAACCCATATAGTTACTGATATAGCTACTGATTTAAACATGCAGCAGTTTACAGAAGAACATAAATAATGATTGCCAAATTAAGACACTTTAATCACTAACCCATGCACTCAGTGAGACACATTTAATCATTCTCTCATACAGTCAGTCATGCACCTACTAAATCCTTCATCCAGACACTTATACATCCACTCATTCTTCAATATGTAAGACATATTTTAACTTTACAGAAACATACAGTCACTGGGTGTTGTCATCAGTGATGTCATCAGTGATGTCATTTGAGATGTCATCAGTGATGTCATCAGTGATGTCACTGACCATGTCATGAATGATGTAATATGTGACATCATTAGCAGTGGATTGCGGGTCCGCGATATATAGTTAGTGCAACTAACTATATATGGAATTTCAATGGTTTTGTGCAAATAAAATAAGGTTTTTTAAATGCTAATCCCTAACTATATATGGTCTATAACCTATGGTTTTTTCATTGAATATATATATATATATATATATATATATATATATACATGCACGCAAGCATGCACAGACATACAAGTGATACTGTGATTCGAAATGAAATGAAAAATGAATCCATTGGGAACATAGTTTCTCTCACCGCCTCAAGTCCCACTTATCCATGGCCCTAACAGCATCATGAGTCCTGCATACTCTGTCCATTAATGAAACTATTGATTACTATCATGCATCCAAGTAGTAGCAAGCAACAAATCATCTCCTTAGCGCCTACTCAGCTCAATTTAAACCACATGCTGCATTTATTCCAGAACTCCAATTATCCTGGAGCAACATCTTGCAGTGTTTGATGTTAAAGGCACAAAACACTTACAGTTATTACCAACTTTTTAATAACCCAAAAACGTCCTTGACCTTCCACCTCTCCAGGGCTCAGAGTAAAACCTATATTGCACAAACAAAGGATTTATGATCTCCATCCGACTTCATCATCAATAATCTAAACAAAAGTCAAATTCTCTGATGATTTCCAGTTCTCACATGATTGGAAAATCTTGGCAGCCCTTTTGGGTCATTGACTATATAAACTGCACCCTTCGGATTCTTTATGCTTTACACTGAGAATCTGAGTGGACTGGTGGAGGAAGATGCGTTCCCCCTTCTCAAGAAATAGGAAGTCATCTCATTTAGGGGAAATCGAAGATAAGTGGTGCATTGCTGGCTACCTATGTTTAATTTAGGCCATTAGGGAGTTTACATTTCAGGTTTTTACAGAGGTCTCTTCTCAAACTTAATTGTTGAAGCAAGACTTGTGTTCAATTATTCTATAACCAATTTTAATTACAGGATTAATAGCCTTGCTTGTCTGTGTAAGACTTCTAAAGGCTTTAAGACTCAACAAGAACAGATAGGAGCTTTCAACTAAACTCTTGTTATTGCTTGAAAAATATCTGATAAACTCTTTAAGCATTCTGGTGATTTAACCAGAGCTTCTTTGAAGCAAAAGTGTATGTGGAAGAAAAATGAAAAATCCAGAAAAAAAGGGGCTAGATGCGCAACTGTGAGAAAAAAGGGTGTCATTGATCCCAGTTCAACCTTCTGTGAGGAAGAGCTGCAGGACTCTGGTATGGTGAGTTCCTGATCGTTTTTTAAAGGTAAATACTTCTGTAGAAATAGTAAACAATTTTGCAAAGCTCAGGAAACCCTGGCTAGTTTAAATACATGGGTAAAGTCTGACCATATTCTTTTCTGGCAGGCTCAAATGTAGACAAGGATAAGAGGAAGATCTCATTCCTGTACCCTCTCTGTGACAAGAACAGGTCCCCATTCCCTTACCTTCTTGGGGATACTTTTTGACTCTTCCAAGCCCAGGTATGACCCTCTAAGTTAACTGAGGTAAAAGACCAGAGAACATTGTGAGCTCTTATAGGGGTAATTCTCCTCTTCAGCCAGGCTTGCTTGAATCCAGTGGCAAAGTGAGCAAGGGACCCGCGTCTTGGCATACCCTGCCAACTTAGGGCAAGCAAAGCAAACACAAGGAACTGATGGACGGCGAGCTGAAACTTTTCAGACACTCACCCCCAGTTACAGATCTGAGTTAAATCCATCATCACTCTCTGACTCACTTCATCCACCCAGGTTCAGACACAGCTATACGCAAATCAGTCTTGGCCCTGTGCAGCCAAGCCCGAACTGCCAAGGCATGTCTAGCCTGGCTGATGAAGGGTGTTACCCAGAAACTGTTCCCAGGATGCTTGTTTCTGGTTCTGGAAAGACATAGCTTGGCAGTTCAGGCTGGACTGTTCCCAGAAGGCACAGGGTCAAGACGGATTTGCATATAGCTGGGTCTGAACTGAGGTGGCGAAGGGAGCTAATGAATGATGATGGATCCAACTCAGATCTGTGGCTGGGGGTGTGTCTGCGCAGTTTCAGCATGCCGTCAATCATCTTCTTGTGTTTGCTTTGTTCGCCCTAAGTTGGCAAGGTATGCTCAGACATGGGTTTCTTGCTCACTTTGCCACTCAATTCAAGCTAGCCTGGCTGATGAAGGATGTTACCCAGAAACCGTTCCCAGGATGCTTGTTTCTGGTTCAGGGAAGACCTGGCTTGGCAATTTGGGCTGGACTGTTCCAATGAGGCACAAGGTCAAGACCGATTTGCATTTAGCTGGGTCTGAACTGAGATAGTGAAGTGAGCTAAAGAATGATGATGGATTCAACCCAGATCTGTGACTAGGGCTGAGCGTCTGCAAAGTTTCCGCGTTGCGTTCTTCATCTCCTTGTATCCATTTTCTAAAAGTGGCATTTGTAAAATAGTAATATTTACGGTATTAGTAAACTGTGCACGGGGCTCTGCAGTGGCAGAGGCCAGAGACAGGTTTGAAAGGCTACTTCTGTGGGTGGCACAAGCTAGCTGCAGGCCCTCTAGTAGATATCCATTTAGATGCCCTGGGTTTATAAGATACCACTGTACAACGGATTTACAGGTAAATTAAATATGCCAAACAGGTGTAGACAAATCATACCAAGTTTACAGGGGAGAGCACGTGCATGTTTAGTACTGATCAGCAGTGGTAAAGTGCCCAGAGTCCTAAAGCCAATAATAACAGGTCAGAAAAAATACAAGAGGAAGGCAAAAGGTTTTGGAACAACCCTGCAAAAAGGACCAGGTCCAACACGGTCCCACATCAGAAAGTATAAAACACATCAGAAGAATAGGAAATTAGTAGATTAATTTTGATGCTTGAAAAGAAGGCTGAACAAGCTGCATGAGGAAACTCAGTGCTCTTGGGCAATGGTGATGAAATCACCCTGCTAGAGCAGGATAGAGAGTGCTGGAACATTCCTTTCAATCCTCTATGTCATCCTACATTTCAGCGTTATTATTGCCTAGCCTTTTCTGAGCAGATTTGATTGATAATACGAGCCTGTGCCACACTCGGGTATATGTGCCAGATATACACATTAATTTCTACATTACTAAAGTGCTCAGGCATGCAAAAGTAGTTACTGGTATTGTTTCCACCCCAGGTGCTTAGTACTCTAGTCACCAGTTAATGAGCATCAAAAGTCAAAGGGCACAGACACCGCAACAAGATTTATCTCTGATAATGGAAACGCACACAATCATCAAAAAAAATTCTTTCACAATAAGTCCTAATATTAGTCACGTTTTTTGAAGCATACAAAACACATTTTCTGTCAAAAATGCATACCTCCAAACCTGTTTTCAAATGTATTTATTGTTTTACAAACCGAATGTATCTTCTCCACGACTAGGCACTGAGAACATGAGAACAGTAATCTTTTACTTTTAAGGAATGGAGCAGTCAAAATGATCTTAATTAAAGAAATGGATAATGAAAATGCATTTTGCACAACACTCTTCATTTGTAGTAAAATGTAAATTCATGCCGACTAAGTCTTTGTTTACTCGCCTCAAACGATTTCATGGCATCCCACCAATGCTATGTTGTTCTGAGCTGAAACGGATCCCAACTGCCAAATTCTGGTCTTTTTTTATTTCTCTTGAGTCACTCTTTCATTTCTACAAATGCATATATTGCTCCTTTTTGTACTCCGTGAATCTGTTGGCAGTCTTAAAGTAACATAATATCAACTCCTTTATCTAGTATTATACATCTATAAGACATCTTAAAGAGATCTTACTCCACCACAAACATTGGTGAGCCCTAATCTAGTCCCTATACATCGATGAGCCCTAATCTAGCCCTTATTGGGGCTTGCACTTCCTTGGTATGTTTAAAAAAAAAAGGTATGCATTATCTCTATTGTACCTTCACAGTTATGTCTGTAGTCTCAGACAGGGTGTAAACCCCTCCACTACCTAAAAGAATGCAAATATTGTAAGTATATGAATTAATTCCCACTTCCCAAGCCCTAAAACTGTAATTTTCCTAAAAAAATCAAATGATTCCAAATCCCTGAACATGATGGCCATTTCAAAAAGGATAACTTCATCAAATCGCTATACAAAATCTGTTTGGCATTATTTTAAATATTTTATATTGTTTGTTTTCAGAACTACTAATGGCAAATCTAATACAATCTGTAATTCACATGTACGGCCCGATTTAAAAAGATATGAAATCTAAGTTTAGACCAAAATTCTAAGTTTACACCTAAAGGTAAACTTAGACCTGAAATCTACGTTTACACCTAAAGTCGAAGGGCCTGATTATGAGTTCTGTGGACATTGTACCACTATTGAAACAGCATTGGAATCACTGCTGCACTGTTGGCGGTCGGCCCGCTCTATTATGATGCATGCAGTTACCTAGACGAAAGACTGCAGTAGTTACGCCGCCACCAGGTAATCCTTCCCGTCCAACCACCATATCTGAGTTGGCAAAAAAGGGATGGATATAAGGCTGAAACTCACCTGTACTCAGCTTCACACGTCCTGTGTCACAATGGAGCCAGCTCATATGACCTGCCGCTGCTGTACCTGTACTCACCACCCCCTTTTCTGAATCGTTTTGTCCACCATAAGCGTGGAAGGGTATGCTCAGACATGAGTCCCTTGCCGGGCCGAAGACGGATGTAATGCCAGAAACCGGTCCCCGGAAGCTTGTTTCCTTTCCAGTATAAGAATTGGCTTGGTAGTTTGGTCTGCCCTGTTCCCATGATGCACTGGGCCGGGGACAGACTAATTTGCATGTAGCCAGGTTCAGAGCTGGGATGGTGCAGTGAGCTAAAAAACGGTGATGGATCAAGCCCTGATCTTTGGACTGGGTAGGAGTGGTCTGCTTAATTCAGACACTCTGTCCATCACCACCCCCTTTTCTGAATCGTTTTTTCCACCATAAGCGTGGAAGGGTATACTCAGATGTGAGTCCCTTGCTCACTGCACCATCAGGATTCAAGCAAGCTGGGCCGAAGACGGCTGTAATGCCAGGAACCAGTCCCCGGAAGCTTGTTTCCTTTCCAGTATAAGAATTGGCTTGGTAGTTTGGTCTGCCCTTTTCCCATGATGCACTGGGCCAGGGACGGACTAATTTGCATGTAGCCAGGTTCTGAGCTGGGATGGTGCAGTGAGCTAAAAAACGGTGATGGATCAAGCCCTGATCTTTGGACTGGGTAGGAGTGGTCTGCTTAATTCAGACTCTCTGTCCATCACCACCCCCTTTTCTGAATCGTTTTGTCCACCATAACAGTGGAAGGGTATACTCAGATGTGAGTCCCTTGCTCACTGCACGATCAGGATTCAAGCAAGCCGGGCCGAAGACGGCTGTAATGCCAGAAACTGGTCCCCGGAAGCTTGTTTCCTTTCCAGTATAAGAATTGGCTTGGTAGTTTGGTCTGCCCTGTTCCCATGATGCACTGGGCCAGGGACAGACTCATTTACATGTAGCCAGGTTCTGAGCTGGGATGGTGCAGTGAGCTAAAAAACGGTGATGGATCAAGCCCTGATCTTTGGACTGGGTAGGAGTGGTCTGCTTAATTCAGACACTCTGTCCATCAACACCCCCTTTTCTGAATCGTTTTGTCCACCATAAGCGTGGAAGGGTATACTCAGATGTGAGTCCCTTGCTCACTGCACCATCAGGATTCAAGCAAGCCGGGCCGAAGACGGCTGTAATGCCAGAAACCGGTCCCCGGAAGCTTGTTTCCTTTCCAGTATAAGAATTGGCTTGGTAGTTTGGTCTGCCCTGTTTCCATGATGCACTGGGCCAGGGACAGACTAATTTGCATGTAGCCAGGTTCTGAGCTGGGATGGTGCAGTGAGCTAAAAAACGGTGATGGATCAAGCCCTGATCTTTGGACTGGGTAGGAGTGGTCTGCTTAATTCAGACACTCTGTCCATCACCACCCCCTTTTCTGAATCGTACCTGCTTGATGGTGTCCAAAACCGACGATGTTGTGGACACAACAGACAGTAAGCTATACGATCACCTGTTTCCATTGACTCCTCAACAAATACATGCCCTGCCATGGATTTGTCAAGGGATTTGGGGTCCCTGGGCAAACATATTTTGTGGGCCCCTGTTCATAATATTTCTAAATGTATGATACAATAACAGTTCTATGATGCCCTCTTTGGTAAGGTCACTGACACTCCACAGGCACACTCAACCAAAGTCAACATGTGTTTACATCAAATAATCAGGGATAGTTATATGTGCATTTAATTGTATAACACAACAGCATCTCATCATCAAAATCACAGCTATCAATCTCTGTGACACGCTTTCATTGCTCAAATGCTAGGTCCTGTTGTGATATCAAAGATGCATCTGTATGGATGTGTAATGAAACTGAAACTGCTAAATCTCTCTAACTGACTCTCACATATCACCGGCATTTAAAGGTAATGTTAGGTAAATGGGATTCAAAATAATCAGTGTGAGAAACATTCTAAGGTCACAATGTAAATAATCTTTCCAGATTAGTTTGCTCTAAAGGGGGACCCCTGGAAGGCTGGGGCCCTGGGCCACAGTCCACTTTGCACATGTCTCAAAACCTCTATGTACACAGTACTTATGGCTTGATGTTTATCAGGGAAAAACAATAGCATAATCAAGTGCCATGCATATGTGAGTAAAGTGTTAAGTGCAAGTCATGAAAGCAAACACAGCTGTAACAGCTTTTGTCTCATTAGTATAAAGTAGGCTTAAGCTACACATACAAAAATTCCTAATAAGATATGGCAATTTAACACCCTCCATGTGTGGATGGACAAATAAATCAATTGCACACACCAAACACATATCCAACGTACATCATAGAGGGAAGTGCACGCTAAATGATAATGAAATACCACCCAATGCAATGGCCGCCCCAATTGGATTTTATCCCACTTATCCACCCATTAAACATTTCCCCTTGACCTTTCTAACTCCAACACTGGTTATAATGTCAGGTAATACTAACCACTTCAAATGGATCAGCAATCAGGGATGAAGCAAACACAACTGTAGTCGCAGATCACAAAGTATCCAATAGCTTTAAATAGTTAAAAAGGTAATGGCAGGACAAATGTGTTTTAAACAAAGCAGATGTTTTATTTTGCAAAGACAAGTAGATGCAGTAAACCAAATGCCAATGACAAGCCTATTTTCACATTGTGTTATCCAGCACACTGCTTTGCCACTACACCTGGCCTTCATGACACTTCCAGGTAACCTCCTCACAAAGGGGCATCCATTGGGCATGGCAGGCACCTCGAAGATGTTACTTGGGATGGGGGCATTTGGGTTTGGGAAAGGTGTCTTTGAGTTTGGAGGGGGTTGGAGTCAAAAGGGGTGGTCTGATGTTTTGAAGTGGGTCCCTTGTAAGGGATGGATGGGTCTGGACTATGAGTGAATTTGTAGGAAAAGTGGTAAGTTTAGGTGTGGCATGGGTTGAACCTTTGTTGAAAGGGTGGTAAGTGGATAGGGAAGACAGAGGGACAAATGAAAGGTTAAACCCTCATTGGGGAACATGGGAAGGGCTTTGGGAGTGAGTAGGGTCTTGGAGGTAGAGGGAGTGTCAGTGTCTGCTGTGTTCGCAACTGTTGCAGGAGTAGGAGCACATGTGTGAGGTGTATGGGCTGCAAGTATGGGTGTGCTTGTTTCTCGAGTGTCTTTTGAGTGCGTGATTGTTTCTGTCAGAGTTTGTTAGGTGTGTATAGTGTGAGTGATGTGTTTTTGGATGTGGTAGTAACTCTGGGTGTGGATGTCTGTGTTGTCTATATGGATGTGCTGGTGGTTGTGGTGTCGTAAATATTTAATTTACCATCTTAATTTCTATGCAGGTAAGTACTTAATCAATAATAACTCAAAGAAACAGAGTCCGTGGTGTTAGAGTTCTTAGGGGTTTTATTCCTTAAAAAGGAATCGTTCCGGAACTGGATATCAGGTTCCTGCAACCACAAAGGGTTCAGGAAGGGATAGAGCACTATTTTATTGACAATACATAGCTTATATACTTAATTTACATCATAGAAAGCAATATAGTAGGCGTAACAGCTGAGAGAAGACAAGATAACAGCATCCACGTGTTACTAGTACGTAATCAGAAGGCGTGGACTAGTCGTAAACTGGAGGGTGCAGGGGGCTTGACATTTACACTGACGGAAAGAGACAGAAGTCTGGCATGTCAGATCAACTTGTGCTTTTATCATATCTGATATCTGATGTTTAGGAACTGAGCTATCTGGGCGGAAAGGTCTCTGGGGCAGAAGCTATTCTATACTGACTGTGAGTGCGTGTATAAGCGCCTGAGTGTCTGCATGAGAAGCGTGGGGGCATGGACCTTCCATGGGAGCATGGTAACAGAGGCTATGAATTACTTGCACGGAGACAGGACGGCCCTTCGGCTCTGCAGCTGGGGGATGTTTACTGAAACTAGTAGGCAGGAATGTATTTTCGAGGAGCGGAACAGATAACTCGAAGGTTGTAGTCAGTCTTGGCAGGCAGCAGGCCGAGCTGAGCGCGGTGGGCCGCGCTGGAAGTAAGGCAGAGTTCACAGGTACGGGGGCAGCCTGGGCAGCCTGGGCTGAGGCTTTCAGAGTCAGAAGGCAGAAAAAGGCTCGATGGCAGAAATTCAGGGCCTACTTTGCCAGAGCTGAAAACGTGTAAAGTACACCACAAAAAGACGTTGGCATGGCATACTTAGGAACGGACTATTCAACCCATTCAGGGTGGGTCTGAAAGAGGACATGTTAACGTTGGACGCAAATGTATTTGCGTCTTCATAGCTGGCACAGGAGGGAAGTTACATGCACTTTAAACTCGTACATGGAGACGGTGGGGTACACGATAGGGAACATAACTTGACCAAAAATTTATATTTCCTCATTCCCTCCTTGTTCCCTACGGACCCTTCATGATATATCGATCCTCATGAATTGATCAGTCTGTTCTTGTAACATAATTTGCTCGTCTCTCTTCCGTTGTCTGTTTGAGAGAATACTGGAATGTTCAATGCACGATGTGGCGCACAGTCCACATATTGCCGGCCCACACTGTAGGCACAGGCAGCAACTGAATACTATGACAAGGCCAATGCCTAGGAAGGATAGGATCTTCCATCCCCAAGCGGACAACGTTGTCCAGAACCAACCGGACCAAGTCCAGGTGCCTGGATTCTGATGTATTAAACTTGCAATTTTGTGAAGACGTGTAATAGCTTTGTATACAGATGGCGCGTTTTCTGGAATGAAAACACAGCAACTTGACCCGATGACCTTACAGGCTCCACCTCTATCTGCCAAGATGACGTCAATAACAAGACGATTCTGAAGGACAACAACCCGCATGGCGGACTGCTCCTCGGTTAAGTTACCTAAGGCGGAGGCAGTTTCATGTACTACTGCTTCAAGGGTTCTAGTTAATCTACGTATTAATTTACTGTTTTGGACGGGGCCTAAAAAGAAAAAGAATCCTTTATTAAAATCGGTGTATTGTTCCCATGCCGTTTCTGTATAGTCGACAAGCGGGAGATCTCTTCGGAGTCTATTCTTTACTAGATTTGTGTTTCTGTGATAATCAGGAGGGGCTAGAAAAACAGGTGGCAGAAGGAATGCAATATAACAGGTACCATCCCAATCTGGAGGTAAACGTATGTATGCGGTATGACCACAAACAAAATAAGAATGACGGGTAGCTTTAAAGGACGACTTACCATGATCACTGAATTCAACCACAGTAGTACATTTACTATGACCTAAGTGTACTGAACCTTTCTTCCTGACACATAATTCACCAGTGACTGGTAATACTGACATAGCGGGCAGAACTGGTGCAGCTTCGGATTCAACAGTAAGAATCATAAGGTTAATTGTGTAATTACTTAATCCATATACTTCATTTTCTAGATCAGTTCCTATTCTAATGGGGAGTCCCTCCTTATCAGGGTAACAGACGTCGAGCAGGACTAAGTTCATGTTTCCCCAAACCCAGCTCCCGTCGAAAACAGCAATATCAGGATCTAAGGAATTAATTATTTTAAACCATGCACCACAGGAGCCGTTGTGAGTGAACGGGTACGGAAAGAGGGGCAGAGCTCCCTTGTAATTCTGGTAGGGAGGGAGTCGGCCACATATCCAGCAGTTTGTAGCGTTATTAGTCTGATGGGAATGATGTAGCATACTAATGAATGTGTTGTTGCGCAGCGCAAGTCTGTAAGAAAGTTCATGTGGAGGTAACTCACTAAAAGAATGTTCAGCAGAAACATTGTAAGCAGATTGTTCACGCTTGAAAATAGGGCAATAGATAGGAAGTAGTATACTTGCAACAATAATCAGAATACTTAGAAAAAACATTATTAACAATGTCACTATACAGTGACTACGCAGTGATTTGCAGTATGTACGTTTCTTGAATTTTCTCTCTCTCTCTCTATCTCGATCTAGGGGGTACATGTCAGAAACTATTTAACCGATTCACCTAGGGGAGGACTTAAACAATTAAACTGTCTGACTTGCTAGATCGGAGCTTCAATCGATACTCCTCTTGGGGAGTTTTCTCTCGTTCGGGTACTTTAAAGTCACTAGGTTTAATACAGTCTTTGGTGGGGGTGGACGAGTCAGGGTCTGGTTTCAGTTCGTTGCATAGTTTAATATGACTCGTATGGACCCACCCCTTTCTGCCCTCCAACTTCACTGCGGTCCTCGTAGTAAGAAGGACGGTCTTCGGCGCTTTCCAGCGGGGCTCCAGCGGGCTTTTCCTGTCGAAGTTCCTAACTAAGACCAGGTCGCCAGGACGGACATCATGCGGCTTTACATCAGTGTTGTCAGGAAAGGCTGCGGCAACCTGTGAACGACATGATTGGAGTGCAGACATCAAGGAGGCAAGGTAATCTGTCAACATGTTACAATCAACATCGGTAATTTTCTTAGGAATGGGCGTCCCCCACATATTCGGTGGTCTGCCAAAGACCACTTCGTACGGGGATAGTCCTGATCTCAAATGGGCAACCATTCTCATATAGAACAGTGCAACTGGCAGGGCGACTATCCAGTCGACCCCTTTCTCCTGGCATATTTTGGCAAGGCGGGTCTTAAGTGTCTGGTTATGCCTCTCTACAAGGCCTGCGGCTTCGGGATGTCGGACACAATGGAATTTCCACTGATATCCTAGCAAAAGGGAGACATGCTTCATGAGTTCGGATGAGAACGGCTGTCCGTTATCTGAGTACACGACACGAGGCAGGCCGTATCGTGGGAAGAATTCTCAAACCAGCTGCTTGGCAGTGGTCGGGGCAGTGTAATCTGAGACTGGGTATGCTTCGGTCCAACGAGAAAGTGCACAAACGACTACGAGGACATATTTGAATCCTCGACAACGGTCCATCTGGATATAATCCATCTGGAGGACTTCAAAAGGGTGATCGGGAGGATGAAATCCACCTTGCTCTACAGGAACGCTTTTACCTGGATTGAACTGACAACAGATCATGCAAGTACGCACTTTCTGTTTTGCTGCTGCTCGTAAGTGTTTGTTGTACCAGAGATTCTGTAAACTGTCTAACATAGCTTTCTCTCCTAGATGTGCAGGACTATGTGCTGTATTTATCATGATTTGGACCATTGAGTCGGGGAGGAACCATGTAGATTTTCCCTTTGTGACCCATCCTTGATCTGTCTGGATCCCTCCTAGTTCAGTCCATTTCTTTATTTCATCTGGAGTGGCATGTGTCTGAATATCGATTACGTCTAGGGTGGGATCCCTGACTGACATACACTGAGTTGGTACTATTGTCTTTGTCACATCAGTAGTCTGGGTGTGAGTCAATGCTGTATGTTTTGCTGTCTGGTCTGCCAGGTCGTTACCCTGGGACACAGAGTCTGTAACTTTAGTATGTGCTTTACACTTCATGACTGATATGCCCGAGGGCAAATGTATTGCTTCTAATAGTGCTTGAATGAGGGGACCGTGTTGGATCTTGGCACCATGAGAGGTCAAGAAACCTCTTTCTTGCCATAACATGCCGAAGTCGTGTACGACTCCGAACGCATAGCGGGAGTCAGTGTATATGTTAACATTTCTGTTCTTGGCTAGAATACAAGCTCGGGTCAGAGCGATGAGCTCCGCCGCTTGAGCAGACAGTGTGTCAATACGGTGTGTTTCTTTAACTTCAGTTTCAGTGGTCACTGCATACGCGGCCACTAATTCTCCGGTGCTTGTTCTCATGCATGAACCGTCCACATAAAGTGTCAGGTCTGGATTTGTCAGTGGAACATCTGTTAGGTCTCGTCGAGGTTTTGTTACTGTATTAATGATCTCTATACAATCATGCGGTGTTGGATCTGTCATAATTGTAGGTAACAATGTTGCGGGGTTCAGAATGCTACAGCGTCTGATTTCTATGTGTGGCTGGAATAGTGTCAATTCATAACCTGTCAGTCGTGCTATAGTCAAGTGTTGAGTCTGGGTACTGTTTAAAAGAACCCCTACAGAATGTGGAACTTGAACTGTTAATGGATGTCCTAAAACAATTGAATCGCTCTGTCTGATTGCTAGTGCTGTTGCTGCTACTGACTTCAAGCACGCAGGGAGTGCCTGAGCTACTGAATCCAATGTACTTGAAAAATAAGCGCAAGGCTTGTGTGAACCTGCTTGGTCTTGAGTGAGGACAGACAATGCTGTACCCTCACGTTCTGTAACAAAAAGTGTAAAAGGTTTGCTGTAACATGGTGTCGCTAGAACTGGTGCTTGGCATAAAGCTTTCTTTAATTCTTCAAAAGCCTGTGTATGTTCCTGAGTCCAGGGAAGGACAGTCGAAGTCGCTGCCTCCTGTGTTGTTAACTGAATGAGTGGTTTGGCTAGAAATGCATACTGGGGAATCCATTGTCTGCAGTACGAGGTGAGGCCTATGAAGGCCCGCACTTCCTTTTGTGTCTGGGGTTGTGGCATATTTACAATTAACTGAATGCGATCGGGAGTGAGCTGTCTCCCCACTTTGGACAGCAAGTGACCCAAGTACACAACTTGCTGAACACAGAATTGTAGCTTCGAAGGAGACACCTTGTGTCCCTTGTCGGCCAGAAAATGTAAAACTGTCAGTGATGCTTGTTCACATTCGGGCTCACTTCGTGCGGTGATCAGCAGATCATCGACGTATTGCAGTAAAGCGGTGTTAACTGGCATTGTGATACAATCAAGTTGTCTTTTCAGTGCTTGGCTATAGATGCTGGGGCTTTCTGTGAATCCTTGAGGTGCGCGTGAAAATTTGAAACTTCGTCCATTTAAACTGAATCCGAAGAGATATTGGCTCTCTGGATCAATAGGTACACTGAAGAAGGCGTTCTTGAGGTCAATTACAGTAAAGAACGTTGCTTCTGAATCAATAGCGGTCAATAAGGATGAGATGTCGGGAACCACAGGGTACTGTGGAATAATGCATTTATTCAGTTCTCTTAAATCAATCACCAGCCGATATACTGGCGGTGCATTGGGGTCAGTACGTTTAAGAATTGGAATGATGGGTGAATTACAGATATTGGAGTCGGTCTCTACGACCACTCCCTGGGCAATGAGCTCTTCAATGATTTCCAGTAAAGCCACTACAGCATCGGGTGGTAACTTGTATTGTCTGATTCTGGGTAAAACTACACCTGGTTTGAGCGTAACACGGTATGGTGTAATGTGCATACAACCTACATCAGTTGGGCCTTTTGCCCACAAGTGATCTGGTACATTTTTCAATCTGACATCAAACTCACGTAACACATAATGACCCTTGAAATCCCGCAGAAAGAGTCTGACTCCCTCCGGGGAACAGCATATTATAGCTCCTAGAGCCTTCAATGTCTTAATTCCTAACAGATTTTCTGGACATGATTTCGTAAGTAACAAATCTGTAACACGTGATAATGGACCCACAGCCAGGGGAACTGGTTCTGATACCTCATTTACAATGGGCTGTCCTGAAAAACCAAGGGAAACATTCTGTGAGCCTGAGAGGGGTGCCCCTGGAACTTCATCATGACTGATTGTGGTGCGACTTGCCCCAGTGTCTATTAAAAACTTTCTGTCTTTTCCCAATACTTGACTATGTACATAAGGACCCTCTTGATCTACAGGAATCTCAATAAGAGGCAAGCCACCCTCCCTCTCTAGGCTGTTTCATGTATATCGTGGATAATCGGGGTAAGCGGACTGGGCATACTGGTACATCTGTTGTGAAACTTGCTGAGTTGCGGCAATGGGCTGCGGCTGTGATACCGCTACTGTCTGTGCTGTATGTGATGAAGCATGCGTAGGCTGTGTATTCTGCATGGGCTGTATATTCTGTGAAGACTGATGCTGGTTATGGTCTTGTCTAGGCGGATGCGGTCTTTCTTTAGTTTTACCTGTCGCTATGTTATGTTTCAGAACTGGGCATTCGTGTACGTAGTGACCTGGCTGCTTGCAATAGTTGCATGTCCCTTTAACCGGAGCTGCGGCGTGACCTGTCTGGGTCGTACCCTTTCTGTGGCCGTCGGTTGGGACCGACTGGGCTACTAGCATTTTCATTTTCGTGTCTTTCATACGTTTCTGTTCCTGATCCTGCTCTTCTCTAATTCTGTTCTGATGGTATTGTAACATTTGTAACATCTGTGATGGCGTATTGGCTTGCCATGTACTCTCGACCTTGTATACACGGTTTTTAACTGCTAACAGGGAATTCTCGACTAACTTTGATACAAAAAGATGCGGGTACGACTCGCTACTTGGTTTAAGACCACTATTAATAATGAAACATTTCTCGAATCTTGAATAGAAGTCACTAGTATCTTCGTCGGGTTTCTGTTTACATGCTGAGATTGCATCCCAGTCTTCCTTTCTAGTTGTCAATAATCTTGGCAGAACCTGTACTATCAGACCTGGTAATGCTTTAGTTTTCTCCCCAAGGCCTACCCCTGGGACACGTTTGTTCTCTTCGTCTTCTATTTCTGCCCATACAATCTTTTTCTCTCCCACCTCCCATTCCTTTTCCTTTAGTTTCTCGTAGATGCCCGTGGGCAGCAGTACCTTTAACATTTTCGTGATATCTTCGTACGTATAATCCCCCATCAGTAACATGTCTTTAAGCTCTCTGTGAAAACCTGCAGGGTCTTTATCATGGCACGGGACTAGTTTCTTCATTTCTAACAGTTCTAACTTAGTCAGAGGAGTGTGTACATACACACGTTTCAAGTTATGATCCTCACCCATAACTGGATGCACTTCTCGTAAGGGGTTCTGACTTTCAATGCCATGCAGACGTTCCATATGATACATTTTTCTTTCTGGGGGCGGGGCGGGAACATATTCGGGGCTTATGAAAGTGTTATATCTGTGGCGTTGTTCTAGAATTATTTGAATTAATTTGGTGCTTAAACCTCTCCATCTATCCATGAGTAGTTCTTCTAATGTATCGTGTAAGGGACCTGGATCAGAATGTTGATTTCTGTATTTCGTGAGGAGGTGCTGAATCATGTATACACCTGCTAATTTCTGCTCGTCTGGGGAAAGGTTCAGGAATGTCTGTGCTACGGTGTCATCATTGTATATATCCGGATTGTCAGTCCATAATATGGCTGACCGGGCTAGTTCTTGTTCATCCATAGAATTGAGTACATGGTACCCCATTCGTTCTCGAAGCCTTTTATCAGTCTCCTGGAACTGATGTTCAGGAGAATTCGGGTTTGTTAAGGCAGAGAGAAAAACTCTCTTGCTTTCTGGACGAATGCCTTTCCTAAGGTAAGTTCCCTTACCTACATACGCTATAGTGTCTGTAGTCTTTTCTGGTTCTTCAGGTTCTTCTTCCCCCTCGGAGGAAGCCTTTTCTTTCTCTTCTTTGTGTATGTCTATCACTGCTTTTCTTATTTTCTTGTACATACTGGCTATGCAAGTCCCCTTGTCGTGTTTTCCTTCAGATATATTTTGACCCCACCTGTTGAGTGCATCTAATTCACCCTGATCTGTCTCAGGCCTGTCTCGTTCTCTTATTAGGCAATTTATGAAAAAACGTAGTATCTGTCCTTGAACGTCAACTTTCTGATGCTCCATGGCATCCTTAATACTGTCATGGTCTTTCCCAGTCTGTACAAACTGATATATTCTATCTAGGTACTCTTTCATTCCTGCAAACAACAGCAGGAAATCAGTAGCAGATCGTAACCGTAGTGATGCCATCATCATTCCATCGTCTTTGCCGGGTACTGGATCATATCTGCAAACTGTAAGTTGTCCTTTGAGTATGTCGAGACGGGGTGATTTGAACGTGAAAGGACTCTGCAAGTCCCCGAGCTGTAACCTGTGCGTTAGTGGCGGGGTCCGGAGACCCCCTGTCGCACCTCCTGAGGCGGAAGCTTGGACATTATCTCTCTGTGGAGTCTGTATCTGTACTTGAATTTGTCTTTTAGTAGGGTCAGGTAGACGTGGTTTCGGTACATTAACTTTAGGTGTGGGAAGTGGTGGAGGTGGTGGAACAGGGGGAATCTGTTGTGGTACTGGCGGAATATGATCTTGGGGCGGGTTACCACCCCCGTCCCTGTCGTTAGGCAGGGCGCGGACAGGCAGATTGGTGTAAGCAGGTGCTACATCCTCTAGATAGGAATTCAGGAATATGTCTTTAGTGGTCCTGTGAGTTACTTTAGTTGGAACCAATGGTGGCGGCAGATTTTTCGGTATTTCTGAAATGGCCTCAGGCGAACCCTCGGCCGCGAGATACATACCGTTTACGAGGTTAGTTCGTGCACGGTCTATTTGCTCTGATTTTACTCGGATCCCTTCAGTAATTAATTCATTTTCTTGGGCTTTATCTGATTCTTTAAGTCTGTCCTCTCTACGTAGTTCTTTTTCAGCACGCTTATGTGATTCCTTACGCCAAAACTCTATGGCGTCTTTCTGAGATTGTCTGGCTTTCTTTTTCCATAATGCTTCTTCTACCTTCATGATGCACTCGGCATCCCATGTTCCAGTAACTGGCCATCTGTGTCTCTCGTCTAGATGCTTAGTATAATCGGCCCATAATTCTAGATACAATATGGCATCTATGCCATGCTTATGGTACATAAAATTTCCAGGAGTGTCCCTAGGGGGGATAGGAATTTCTTCCTCTAGTATCCCTTTCCTAGTTCCTATCTGCTTTAACTTGTTGAAAAACGGCATCTTGTTTACTTAGTACTGAACGCTCAATCCTTGCTACTTAATACTGGATACGGCTAGTTATACAAGAACACAATAATGCACAAAAAAAAACAGTCACACTCATACCACGACATTAATCACATAAAAAGACATTTGCGACATATATGACTACCCCCTATATCGGATGTACTGCTAAACAGCACAGATACACTGTCAGAGACAATGCAAAAACTTGAATAACTGATGTACTGCTAAACAGTACAGATACACTGTCTAAAACAGTGCAGACCGGACTTGTGTACCCAAACCCGTCTAGATACGTCCCAGCAATGGTACTCACCGGGAAGCACGGAAAACAGAAGGCCTCGGAAAACTCGACTGGACTGGACTGGACCGGACTCGACTCGACACGTGGATACTTCGGAAAACTGGTGGGCCTCTTGACACCTCGGACTTTGCTTCTTTCGGCTAGGCTCTGGTCGGGATCCTCCGCACTCCTCACCTCCTCGTCTGGGCACTGATCGCAATCTTCGTCACCTCCGTGGGCCAGAGGGAGATACAGGAAATCCTGCCGGTACGCGTAGTTTCCTTCTAACTGATGGCAGGGGACAGAGCTTGCAACGTACCAACCGGCGCGTGGGGTGGGGGAGGGGTCCCTATTCGGGCGCCAAAATGTCGTAAATATTTAATTTACCATCTTAATTTCTATGCAGGTAAGTACTTAATCAATAATAACTCAATCGGAAAGAAAGAAACAGAGTCCGTGGTGTTAGAGTTCTTAGGGGTTTTATTCCTTAAAAAGGAATCGTTCTGGAACTGGATATCAGGTTCCTGCAACCACAAAGGGTTCAGGAAGGGATAGAGCACTATTTTATTGACAATACATAGCTTATATACTTAATTTACATCATAGAAAGCAATATAGTAGGCGTAACAGCTGAGAGAAGACAAGATAACAGCATCCACGTGTTACTAGTACGTAATCAGAAGGCGTGGACTAGGCGTAAACTGGAGGGTGCAGGGGGCTTGACATTTACACTGACGGAAAGAGACAGAAGTCTGGCATGTCAGATCAACTTGTGCTTTTATCATATCTGATATCTGATGTTTAGGAACTGAGCTATCTGGGCGGAAAGGTCTCTGGGGCAGAAGCTATTCTATACTGACTGTGAGTGCGTGTATAAGCGCCTGAGTGTCTGCATGAGAAGCGTGGGGGCATGGACCTTCCATGGGAGCATGGTAACAGAGGCTATGAATTACTTGCACGGAGACAGGACGGCCCTTCGGCTCTGCAGCTGGGGGATGTTTACTGAAACTAGTAGGCAGGAATGTATTTTCGAGGAGCGGAACAGATAACTCGAAGGTTGTAGTCAGTCTTGGCAGGCAGCAGGCCGAGCTGAGCGCGGTGGGCCGCGCTGGAAGTAAGGCAGAGTTCACAGGTACGGGGGCAGCCTGGGCAGCCTGGGCTGAGGCTTTCAGAGTCAGAAGGCAGAAAAAGGCTCGATGGCAGAAATTCAGGGCCTACTTTGCCAGAGCTGAAAACGTGTAAAGTACACCACAAAAAGACGTTGGCATGGCATACTTAGGAACGGACTATTCAACCCATTCAGGGTGGGTCTGAAAGAGGACATGTTAACGTTGGACGCAAATGTATTTGCGTCTTCATAGCTGGCACAGGAGGGAAGTTACATGCACTTTAAACTCGTACATGGAGACGGTGGGGTACACGATAGGGAACATAACTTGACCAAAAATTTATATTTCCTCAGTGGTGGTGAATGTGGGTGCAAAGATGTCTGTGCTGAGTGGGGGATGTGGTGGTGTGGTGTGTGCATGCATATGTATTGTCTCCTATGCTGTGTGGAGGGTTCCATGATGAAATATCGATTACAAAAACACCGACCAACAAAAATATCGTCACAAAAACATCGTCTACAAAAATATCGTCAGCATATACTTAAACAAGGATTTACACAAATATCGATAACTTTTTATCGACTACATTAATTTCGTTTACAATTATATAGAGTACATAAATATTGACTACTACATTATCGACAACCCTTGAAATAACATTACCATCTACACTAATATCGACAACACAAATATCGATTAACTTACTACCTATTTAAATATACTAAAAATATCGCCTTCTTCTCTATAACCTTAAATACACTATAACTTCAACTAATTAACTTTTTTTAAATTATTTAAATATTAAAAAAGCGTTTCAAACATATATCTATATACTATATATTTTTAATAATAATATATAATATTTAAATGAACATTACTAATATAAACGTTATCAATAATTATAATACACGCCTTTTCGATTAGTTTTATTAAGGTTTCACATAATTTAACATTTTTAACATTATTAACTATTATAATAATCCACATACAAAACATTTTCTAATATAAAGTAGAACAAAATAATTATTACTACAGGCTCATTTAAAAATAACGGTTTTCAAATTCAAACTAAGGTTCTCATCCAATGAATTTAAAATACATGTAATTGAACCAATCAAAATGAACAATTACTTAACTCACTACTATAAAAACAATTACATACTTAACTAAAATTACCATTTTTGGCCCAAACTTGGAGAAAAACTGTTACTTTGCTGAAGAGAAGAGACTACACACCTACAACAACTACTACAACACAGTCTACTACAACTCAAGTAAGTGAACTCCCATTTTATGTAGTATAAAAACCTCACGAAAAGTAGCTAAACTCCCTGAACTAAAGAAATGCTCTCTCTTTTTTGTAAAATATAACTAAAACATCCTATCAACAACAGCCACAATAAATAAAGAAACGAAAATATGAACACCCTTATCAATTTCTACTTAGAAAAATTTTAAATAACTAAGAATATAGCAAACAGAACTTCCAAATGACTTGATATGGTATGAGCTACAAATATATCCAATTATAATAAATAATATTAACTTTTTTTTCCAGAATATACAAACTTCATCTACCAATCTGCAACTACACAAACAACATCTTCTACTAAATTAAGTAAGTATACCCACTGTATCTATTAATAATCAGAAAGTAAAAACAAAAAAGTATAAAACTATATCATTAATTACTACTATTCTCTACCACAACTACAGGACATTGAACAAGTAAGTACGTGTTTAAATTTCTAATTTTAACCTAGACATATAAATAAATGTTTATCATTTTTACTAAAAACACATATATATGTCTTCACAGATCTACCTTAGACATGGCAGAACGAGCTACTTTTATAACTTCTCGAAAGGGGAAAATAATGCTCAGCTACATGGGTTATACCTACACCCAAGAAAGAGTCAAAGAGAATAAAACCCATTGGAAATGTAGTAAATATTATTCAACTGCATGCTATGGTAGAGCAACTACTGTTGATAACAATGTTGTAAATGTATGTGAGCATACCCACCCACCCAATGTAACAGAAGTCAAAGTAAGAGAAGCACTAGAGACATTGAGAGAAGCTAGTACAGGCTCCCAAGAAACAAGCACCACTATTTTGAAAAATGTTTTAAGCAAAGTCCCAGAACATGTAACAGGACAATCACCTTCAATCCCCAACTTGAAAAGATTAATAGCTAAAACAAAACAAGCTTATGATCCAACTCCACCAGCACCTGAAACTTTTGAAGAGATTAAAATATATCCAGAATATAATATTACCAACAATGAAGATAAATTCTTAATGTATGATAACCAAAGTCATGATAAAAGAATTTTACTTTTTGCAACAAATAGCAATTTGCAAAAACTAAAATCTTGTGAAACATGGATGATGGACGGAACTTTTAAAGTGTGTTCCAAACCTTTCTATCAACTTTACACCATCCACGGTGAATACCAGGAAACTAAAATCCCTTTAATATATACACTGCTGCCAAATAAAACAAATGCAACCTACGTAGAAATTTTAACATCTATCAAAGATTTTACTGATAATTACTATCCACAAAGAATCATAATAGACTTTGAATAGCTATGATTCAAGCTACACTTAAAATATATCCACACACTTCAATACAAGGGTGTTATTATCACTACAACCAAAGTATATGAAGACACTTACAAAAATCTACGTTATTCATTGAATATTCTACAAACAGTACCTTTGCTTACCAGATTAAAAAATTAATTGCACTGGCATATGTGCCAACAACAGAAGTAGCTAATTATTACAATTTATTACTTGACAGCCCTTTCTACTGCAATAATGAGAAAAAATTAACTCCCTTCTTAGACTATTTTGAAGAAACCTGGGTGGGAAGATTACATCGTTCTGGTCACCGCAGACAACCTAAATTCCAAATTCCATGGTGGAATGTGTATGCTAGTACTATAGCACAGAAAGCCAAAACCAACAACGCGGTAGAAGGATGGCATAATGCCTTCCAAGCCACAATAGGAAGAACACAACCAACACTTCATAAACTAATCCAAAGCATCAAAAAATAGCAAAGCTACCAAGAACTAAGAATCGGTCAATCTCTTTCAAAAATCGGGCAAAAACTAAGTAAACAAACATTAAATATGTACAAATACCTACAACAAAAAAACAGAATGTACCCAAGTATCCAAGGTCTAGAATACTTAGACCTAATTGCAAAATCTATCCTTTAACAAAATACAAATAATAACGCATCAAACAATAAATAAAGCAGACCAATTTTATTTTATTTAGTTAAATTATGTCATGTAAAAAAATGTAAATTATTATTACAAGACATAATAGAACTAAATAAAAAACAAATTAAGTAATTTGCATATTCCACCCCAAAAAAGAAAATAATAATAACTTACGGTTATTTACGGTTCTGCAGCTGTAGAATGTGTTGTAAGTAGATGGTTTCAACATGAATACAACCAAAAGCAATCCACTTTGTAAAATAAATCCCCACAAAATGCTAAAAATACAACTGTATAATAAGGGTCCAACGTAGCAATCCTCTGGATAACGGAACCATAAAAAACCCGAAAATGAATCACGATAAAAAACGCTCCAAAATCCTGAAAAAGAAGGAAATGTATAAAAACATTTCCCTGTATGTAAAAAAAAAAACGAGATCAAATCCATCTGGTCACCAAAGCAAACACCTGTAAATAAAGTACAAACAAAACCCACCCGCAATAAATACGAAACCCACAAAGCCTAAAAATAACATATAAAAGACAGTAAGACACATAAAGTAATACTTTAATACAATAGATTAACATAACTTCCATATTAAATATCAAACTAAGTATGCTATCACTAACGTCCTTAAATAACACGTATTTTTCACATAAACAGTAAAATAAAACACATAGTAACACGTACACACTAAAACTAGCTTAATAATTTCTTAAATTTTACTTAAAAGTAATGAAAATTAAACGTACATTAACCAACACGAAGCAGCTCCCAACCGCGAGGTTCTGTTTTCTGAAATGACCCAAACAACAATGTAGATAGACTAAAAAGTGAAGTACACAAAACAAAATGGCAGCATAATAAAAACAAAAATAGGACTTAATCCCCATTAAAATAAAGAAAAAATGTGTAATAAATTGCAAATTATTTTCCATTAATTGTGATAATTTTCTAAATGTTTACAATAAATATATGAATAATGTAAAATATACAATAATTATTCATTATATAACTATATATTAATACATTTTTGTATATTAAAATATGTTTATAATTGTAAAATATTCTGTTTAATTATATAAAAATGTGATCTATTTTATGTATATACTTTTAAAAATGCCATTTATATGTAAATTAATTAACTCATTAATTTTTAAATAAAAAATTAAAATGTTAATATGCTAATTAATATAAAATTACAATGTATATGTTACAAATACTGCAATGTAAAATGTGAAGAAATAAAAACAAATTGTGTTATCAAAATGTTTAAATATTTCCATCTACAAAAGAAAGTAATAAAAAATGTTTTTTCACAAGACTATATTACTATTGTACTTTATAAATGTTTTAACTTGTGATGTAAATGTTAAAATGTTAAAAAATCTATATTTGTTTGTTTATAAAATTAATATTAAAAATGTATATGTACTAATAATTACAAATATTAATCATAATTTTATTTAGTTATTTATTTGTATTTAAAAAAAATATTAACAATTTTTAATAATGTTACTCCAAATCCAACATAACGCATTGAAAGTGTTTGACAGTAAACCATAATAATTTACTATTCTAACTCCAATCCAACATAACTTAGGGAAAGTGCTGGACAGTAAACCATAATAATTTACTATTCAAACTCCAATCCAACATAACTCAGGGAAAGTGCTGGACAGTAAACCATAATAATTTACTATTCTAACTCCAAATCTAATATAACTCAGGGAAAGTGCTGGACAGTAAACCATATTATTTACTATTCTAACTCCAAATCCAACATTACTCAGGAAAAGTGCTGGACAGTAAACCATAATAATTTACTATTCTAACTCCAAATCCAACATAACTCTGGGAAAGTGCTGGACAGTAAACCATAATAATTTACTATTCTAACTCCAATCCTACATAACTCAGGGAAAGTGCTGGACAGTGAACCTTAATAATTTACTATTCTAACTCCAAATCCAACATAACTCAGGGAAACTGTTGGACAGTAAACCATAACATTTTACTATTCTAACTCCAATCCAACATAAGTCAGGGAAAGTGCTGGACAGTAAACCATAATAATTTACTATTCTAACTCCAATCCAACATAACTCAGGGAAAGTGCAGGACAGTAAACCATAATATTTTAGTATTCTAACTCCAATCCAACATAACTCAGGGAAAGAGCTGGACACTAAACCATAATAATTTACTATTCTAACTCCAAGTCCAACATAAGTCAAAGAAAGTGCTGGACAGTAAACCATAATAAAGTACTATTCTAACTCCAATTCACCATAACTCAGGGAAAGTGCAGGGCAGTAAACCATAATATTTTAGTATTCTAACTCTAGTCCAACATAACTCAGGGAAAGAGCTGGACGCTAAACCATAATAATTTACTATTCTAACTCCAAATCCAACATAAGTCAAAGAAAGTGCTGGACAGTAAACCATAATAAATTACTATTCTAACTCCAAATCCAACATTACTCAGGGAAAGTGCTGGACAGTAAACCATAATAAATTACTATTCTAACTCCAATCCAACATAACTCAGGGAAAGTGTTGGACAGTAAACCATAAAAATGTACTATTCTAACTCCAATTCAACATAAGTCAGGGAAAGTGATGGACAGTAAACCATAATAATTTACTATTCTAACTCCAATCCAACATAACTCAGGGAAAGTGCTGGACAGTAAACCATAATAATTTACTATTCTAACTCCAATCCAACATAACTCAGGGAAAGTGCTGGACACTAAACCACAATAATTTACTATTCTAACTCCAAATCCAACATAAGTCAGAGAAAGTGCTGGACAGTAAACCATAAAAAATTACTATTCTAACTCCAATCCAACATAACTCAGGGAAAGTGCTGGACAGTAAACCATAATAATTTACGATTCTAACTCCAAATTTAACATAACTCAGGTAAGTGCTGGACAGTAAACCATAATATTTTACTATTCTAACTCCAAATCCAACATAACTCAAGGAAAGTGCCGGACAGTAAACCATAATAATTTACTATTCTAACTCCAATCCTACATAACTCAGGGAAAGTGCTGGACAGTGAACCATAATAATTTACTATTCTAACTCCAAATCCAACATAACTCAGGGAAAGTGTTGGACAGTAAACCATAACAATTTACTATTCTAACTCCAATCCAACATAAGTCAGGAAAAGTGCTGGACAGTAAAGCATAATAATTTACTATTCTAACTCCAATCCAACATAACTCAGGGAAAGTGCAGGACAGTAAACCATAATAATTTACTATTCTAACTCCAATCCAACATAACTCAGGGAAAGAGCTGGACACTAAACCATAACAATTTACTATTCTAACTCCAATCCAACATAACTCAGGGAAAGTGTTGGACAGTAAACCATAACAATTTACTATTCTAACTCCAATCCAACATAAGTCAGGGAAAGTGCTGGACAGTAAACCATAATAATTTACTATTCTAACTCCAATCCAACATAACTCAGAGAAAGTGCTGGACAGTAAACCATAATAAATTACTATTCTAACTCCAATCCAACATAACTCAGGGAAAGTGCTGGACAGTAAACCATAATAATTTACGATTCTAACTCCAAATCTAACATAACTCAGGGAAAGTGCTGGACAGTAAACCATAATATTTTCCTATTCTAACTCCAAATCCAACATAACTCAGGGAAAGTGCTGGACAGTAAACCATAATAATTTACTATTCTAACTCCAATCCAACATAACTCAAGGAAAGTGCTGGACAGTAAACCATAATAATTTACTATTCTAACTCCAAATCCAACATAACTCAGGGAAAGTGTTGAACAGTAAACCATAACAATTTACTATTCTAACTCCAATCCAACATAAGTCAGGGAAAGTGCTGGACAGTAAAGCATAATAATTTACTATTCTAACTCCAATCCAACATAACTCAGGGAAAGTGCTGGACAGTAAACCATAATAAATTACTATTCTAACTCCAATCCAACATAACTCAGGGAAAGTGCTGGACAGTAAACCATAATAATTTACTATTCTAACTCCAATCCAACATAACTCAGGGAAAGTGCTGGACACTAAACCACAATAATTTACTATTCTAACTCCAAATCCAACATAAGTCAGAGAAAGTGCTGGACAGTAAACCATAAAAAATTACTATTCTAACTCCAATCCAACATAACTCAGGGAAAGTGCTGGACAGTAAACCATAATAATTTACGATTCTAACTCCAAATCTAACATAACTCAGGTAAGTGCTGGACAGTAAACCATAATATTTTACTATTCTAACCCCAAATCCAACATAACTCAAGGAAAGTGCCGGACAGTAAACCATAATAATTTACTATTCTAACTCCAATCCTACATAACTCAGGGAAAGTGCTGGACAGTGAACCATAATAATTTACTATTCTAACTCCAAATCCAACATAACTCAGGGAAAGTGTTGGACAGTAACCATAACAATTTACTATTCTAACTCCAATCCAACATAAGTCAGGGAAAGTGCTGGACAGTAAAGCATAATAATTTACTATTCTAACTTCAATCCAACATAACTCAGGGAAAGTGCAGGACAGTAAACCATAATAATTTACTATTCTAACTCCAATCCAACATAACTCAGGGAAAGAGCTGGACACTAAACCATAACAATTTACTATTCTAACTCCAATCCAACATAACTCAGGGAAAGTGTTGGACAGTAAACCATAACAATTTACTATTCTAACTCCAATCCAACATAAGTCAGGGAAAGTGCTGGACAGTAAACCATAATAATTTACTATTCTAACTCCAATCCAACATAACTCAGGGAAAGTGCTGGACAGTAAACCATAATAATTTACTATTCTAAGTCCAATCCAACAGAACTCAGGGAAAGTGCTGGACACTAAACCATAATAATTTACTATTCCAACTCCAAATCCAACATACGTCAGAGAAAGTGCTGGACAGTAAACCATAATAAATTACTATTCTAACTCCAATCCAACATAACTCAGGGAAAGTGCTGGACAGTAAACCATAATAATTTACGATTCTAACTCCAAATCTAACATAACTCAGGGAAAGTGCTGGACAGTAAACCATAATATTTTCCTATTCTAACTCCAAATCCAACATAACTCAGGGAAAGTGCTGGACAGTAAACCATAATAATTTACTATTCTAACTCCAATCCAACATAACTCAGGGAAATTGCTGGACAGTAAACCATAATAATTTACTATTCTAACTCCAATCCAACATAACTCAAGGAAAGTGCTGGACAGTAAACCATAATAATTTACTATTCTAACTCCAATCCTACATAACTCAGGGAAAGTGCTGGACAGTGAACCATAATAATTTACTATTCTAACTCCAAATCCAACATAACTCAGGGAAAGTGTTGGACAGTAAACCATAACAATTTACTATTCTAACTCCAATCCAACATAAGTCAGGGAAAGTGCTGGACAGTAAAGCATAATAATTTACTATTCTAACTCCAATCCAACATAACTCAGGGAAAGTGCTGGACAGTAAACCATAATAAATTACTATTCTAACTCCAATCCAACATAACTCAGGGAAAGTGCTGGACAGTAAACCATAATAATTTACTATTCTAACTCCAATCCAACATAAGTCAGGGAAAGTGCTGGACAGTAAAGCATAATAATTTACTATTCTAACTCCAATCCAACATAACTCAGAGAAAGTGCTGGACAGTAAACCATAATAAATTACTATTCTAACTCCAATCCAACATAACTCAGGGAAAGTGCTGGACAGTAAACCATAATAATTTACTATTCTAACTCAAAATCTAACATAACTCAGGGAAAGTGCTGGACAGTAAACCATAATAATTTACTATTCTATCTCCAAATCCAACATTAATCAGGGTAAGTGCTGGACAGTAAACCATAATAATTTACTATTCTAACTCCAATCCTACATTACTCAAGGAAAGTACTGGACAGTAAAGCACAATCATTTATAAATCTTACTCACCCTTCACCCTATACACTCGACTAATAAATACTAAAACTTAATATTTTATTTGTAAAAATTTATTTTTTTAATATTAAAATTTTGAAATTGAAAATTTTAAATTTGAGAAATGTGTATAATTAATTTTGCTCAAAATTTAGTTATTATGATACATTAACACACATTTTTAAATATTACTACCACTCTTATTCATCATAAGGTGAATTACCCACTAATAAAACATTCACACACTTATTTTTAAATTAAAAATCATTTTACAGGTTCTATTTAAATGTTAAATTTCGCAAACATTAATACACATTATTATTATTTAATACCCAACCTTAGCATCTATATAACATACAACACAATAATAGAAATATAACACACTTAACTTAATGTAAATAAAAGATGAATTTATTTTCGAATTTCAAATTTCAAATTTCGAATTTCAATTTTTAAAATAAACTTTCACACACTTAATTTAATGTTAAAATATAATATTTAATTTAATGTTAAAATATAATATATTATTGTCAAATAAAAAATTTCTAATTTCTAAATTCGATTTTTTTTAAATTTATAAAATATAAATTAACAAAATTTAAATTACTACCCACCCTTATCCCCTATAAAACCAATAACCCGATCCTAAAAAATGTACTAATATTTTTTTAATTTTATTACTTTTTTTTCGAATAATAATGACAATAGACATTAAATTACTATAAATTTTACATAAAAAATACTTTTTTCTACATTTATATAACACATCTAATTATAAAAGCGATATTATGTACAACGATATTATTCTCAACTATATTCTAAACAATGATATTTTTAGTTGTCGATATTTCTGTTATTCTTCAAAATTGATATTTACAACAACAATATTTTTTGTTGTTGATATTTTACAAAGTCAATATTCTTACCTCGATATTTGTGCTAGTCGATATTTTCTCGTCGATATTCCTGCTGTATACCGTGTGGAGATATGATGGTGAATGGTATGAAGATGTGGGTGTGGTGTTGTCAGTGGTAGATGTGGTGTCTGTGCATTTGAATGCGTGCAATTTCTTTGTGTGGGAGTGTGATTGTGTGTGTATGTGTCTTTCCTGCTTGGGTCTCTATGGGTGAGTGCATTGCAATATGTGTGTTTGCTTTGGGCAGGTTTGGTAATCAATCAATCAATCAATCACTCAATCAGAGTACTTGTAAAGTGCGCTACTTACCCGTGACGGTCTCAAGGCGCTGAGGGGAGGGCTGCCACTACTGCTCGAAGAGCCAGGTCTTGAGTAGTCTTCTGAAGGCGAGCAGGTCTTGGGTCTGCCATAGTTGGGTAGGGAGGGTGTTCCAGGTCTTGGCGGCGAGGTAGGAGAAGGATCTACCGCCGGAGGTTGTTCGTTGGATGTGGGGAACAGTGGCGAGGGCGAGGCTGGCGGAGGGGAGCTGGCGGGTGGGGTATAGAAGCTGAGTCTGCTGTTCAGGTAGGCTGGTCCGGCGTAGTGGAGCACTTTGTGTACGTGGGTGAGAAGCTTGACGGTGATCCTCTTGTCGACCGGGAGCCAGTGTAGGTCTCTCAGGTGGTGGGTGATGTGGCTGCAGCGGGGGACACTGACGATCAGTCAGGCGGAGGCATTTTGGATGCATTGTAGTCGTCGTAGATGTTTGGCTGGGATTCCTGCATGGAGTGCGTTGCCGTAGTCGAGTCTGCTGCTGACGAGGGCCTGTGTAACGTTTTTCTTGTTTCGGTCGGGATCCACTTGTAGATCCTGCGGAACATGCAGAGGGTGTTGTAGCAGGAAGAGGAGACGGCGTTGACCTGTTTAGACATGGAGAGGGAGGAGTCGAGGAGGAATCCTAGGTTGCGTGCATGGTCGGTGGGTGTTCGTGCTGTTCCCAGTGTGCAAACAAAACAGGTGATGGACCGAATGTGGATCAATGTCACACACTCACCCCAGTCCAAAGATCTGGGCCCAAATCCATCATTTTTTTGCACTCCACACCACCCTGGGTTAGACAATGGCGATATGCAAATCAGCTCTGACCCTGTGCCCCATGGGAACAGTCCAGTCCGAACTACAAAAGCCATGTCCTTCCCAGAACGGAATCAAGCATCCGAGGACCGGACCGGTTTCGAGGTAACACCTCTCATCAGCCCGGCTAGCTTGACTCCAGTGGTGTGGAGTGCCTGGGACTCACGTCTGGGCATCCCCAGCGCACTTAGGGCGGAATATGCAAACAAAACAGGTGATGGACCGAATGTGGATCAATGTCACACACTCACCCCAGTCTGAAGATCTGGGCCCAAATCCATCATTTTTTTGCACTCCACACCACCCTGGGTTAGACAATGGCGATATGCAAATCAGCTCTGACCCTGTGCCCCATGGGAACAGTCCAGTCCGAACTACAAAAGCCATGTCCTTCCCAGAACGGAATCAAGCATCCGAGGACCGGACCGATTTCGAGGTAACACCTCTCATCAGCCCGGCTAGCTTGACTCCAGTGGTGTGGAGTGCCTGGGGCCCACGTCTGGGCATCCCCAGCGCACTTAGGGCGGAATATGCAAACAAAACAGGTGATGGACCGAATGTGGATCAATGTCACACACTCACCCCAGTCCGAAGATCTGGGCCCAAATCCATCATTTTTTTGCACTCCACACCACCCTGGGTTAGACAATGGCGATATGCAAATCAGCTCTGACCCTGTGCCCCATGGGAACAGTCCAGTCCGAACTACAAAAGCCATGTCCTTCCCAGAACGGAATCAAGCATCCGAGGACCGGACCGGTTTCGAGGTAACACCTCTCATCAGCCCGGCTAGCTTGACTCCAGTGGTGTGGAGTGCCTGGGACCCACGTCTGGGCATCCCCAGCGCACTTAGGGCGGAATATGCAAACAGAACAGGTGATGGACCGAATGTGGATCAATGTCACACACTCACCCCAGTCCGAAGATCTGGGCCCAAATCCATCATTTTTTTGCACTCCACACCACCCTGGGTTAGACAATGGCGATATGCAAATCAGCTCTGACCCTGTGCCCCATGGGAACAGTCCAGTCCGAACTACAAAAGCCATGTCCTTCCCAGAACGGAATCAAGCATCCGAGGACCGGACCGGTTTCGAGGTAACACCTCTCATCAGCCCGGCTAGCTTGACTCCAGTGGTGTGGAGTGCCTGGGACCCACGTCTGGGCATCCCCAGCGCACTTAGGGCGGAATATGCAAACAAAACAGGTGATGGACCGAATGTGGATCAATGTCACACACTCACCCCAGTCCGAAGATCTGGGCCCAAATCCATCATTTTTTTGCACTCCACACCACCCTGGGTTAGACAATGGCGATATGCAAATCAGCTCTGACCCTGTGCCCCATGGGAACAGTCCAGTCCGAACTACAAAAGCCATGTCCTTCCCAGAACGGAATCAAGCATCCGAGGACCGGACCGGTTTCGAGGTAACACCTCTCATCAGCCCGGCTAGCTTGACTCCAGTGGTGTGGAGTGCCTGGGACCCACGTCTGGGCATCCCCAGCGCACTTAGGGCGGAATATACAAACAAAACAGGTGATGGACCGAATGTGGATCAATGTCACACACTCACCCCAGTCCGAAGATCTGGGCCCAAATCCATCATTTTTTTGCACTCCACACCACCCTGGGTTAGACAATGGCGATATGCAAATCAGCTCTGACCCTGTGCCCCATGGGAGCAGTCCAGTCCGAACTACAAAAGCCATATCCTTCCCAGAACGGAATCAAGCATCCGAGGACCGGACCGGTTTCGAGGTAACACCTCTCATCAGCCCGGCTAGCTTGACTCCAGTGGTGTGGAGTGCCTGGGACCCATGTCTGGGCATCCCCAGCGCACTTAGGGCGGAATATGCAAACAAAACAGGTGATGGACCGAATGTGGATCAATGTCACACACTCACCCCAGTCCGAAGATCTGGGCCCAAATCCATCATTTTTTTGCACTCCACACCACCCTGGGTTAGACAATGGCGATTTGCAAATCAGCTCTGACCCTGTGCCCCATGGGAACAGTCCAGTCCGAACTACAAAAGCCATGTCCTTCCCAGAACGGAATCAAGCATCCGAGGACCGGACCGGTTTCGAGGTAACACCTCTCATCAGCCCGGCTAGCTTGACTCCAGTGGTGTGGAGTGCCTGGGACCCACGTCTGGGCATCCCCAGCGCACTTAGGGCGGAATATGCAAACAAAACAGGTGATGGACCGAATGTGGATCACTGTCACACACTCACCCCAGTCCGAAGATCTGGGCCCAAATCCATCATTTTTTTGCACTCCACACCACCCTGGGTTAGACAATGGCGATATGCAAATCAGCTCTGACCCTGTGCCCCATGGGAACAGTCCAGGCCGAACTACAAAAGCCATGTCCTACCCAGAACGGAATCAAGCATCCGAGGACCGGACCGGTTTCGAGGTAACGCCTCCCATCAGCCCGGCTAGCTTGACCCCAGTGTGGTCAGCCACCAGGAGTAGTCCCAGGATGAGTACCTCCGTCTTGTCCGAGTTCAGCTTCAGACGGCTGTTACTCATCCAGTCGGCGACGGGCTTCATTCCCTCGTAGAGGTTGATTTTGGCGGTGTGTGGGTCCTTGGTGAGGGAGAGGATGAGCTGGGTGTCGTCAGCATAGGAGATGATTTTGAGGTCGTGTTGGCGGGCCACTTGTGCAAGGGGGGCCATGTAGATGTTGAACAGCGTCGGGCTGAGGGATGAGCCCTGGGGGACGCCGCAGATGATGTTGGTGGCCTCGAATCGGAAGGGTGGAAGGCGGATGCTCTGGATTCTGCCCCGAGAGGAAGGACGTGGTCCAGTCAGGGGCCTTCTCTTGGATTCCGGCTTCTAGGAGGCGTGTATTTAGAGTGCGATGGCAGACCGTGTCGAAGGCGGCTGACAGGTCCAGGAGGATGAGGGCTGATGTTTCGCCGTTGTCTAGTTGGCACCTGATGTCGTCTGTGGCAGCAGTGATGAGGGCCTGTCTCGGTGCTGTGGTTTCGTCTGAACCTGGACTGGGACGGGTCCAAGATATTGTTGTCTTCCAGGTGGCATGCCAGTTGCATGTTGACGATTTTCTTGATGTCCTTTGCCGGAAACGGGAGCAGGGAGATGGGCCGGAAGTTCCTGAGGTCCTTGGGGTCCACCTTGGGCTTCTTGAAGAGGGCGTTGATTTCGGCGTGTTTCCAGCTTTCCGGGAATGTCACTGTTTCGAAGGAGATGTTGATGACCTTCCGTAGTTTGGGTGCGATGGCAGCATCTGCTTTGTTGAATACATGGTGTGGGCACGGGTCTGACGGAGATCCTGAGTGGATGGAGTTCATGACCTTTTGTGTCTCATCGTCATTGACGTTGGACCAGGAGGTCAGGCGGTCTGGCGTAATCGAGCTGTCATGGTGTTGAAGCTGTCATGGATGTCAGCAATCTTGCGGTGGAAGAAGGTAATAGGGTATTTGAATGGGTGTGGGCCAGGGGGAGGAATACAAGTTTGAGGTAGGCGGGAGGTTGTGGTGAATGAGGAGGCCAGAGCCTGAAAATATCTCTGTAAGCCAGACATGACACTGTGACTGCCTTCCAGGTAGGCGACCATCGGCTGCAGATGGGTGTCTTGCCCCTGGATGGCATTCAGGAGTGCAGTCTGACCCCCAGAGATGTGCCTTATGAGGTCAATAGCCTCCTCAATCAGCGCAGAAAAGAGGACAGGAGCAGAGGTGCCTGAAGAAGATGGCTTACCTCTTAAGAGAGCTGGCCCGGCCAACTGTTTGAGGGACAACAGGGAGGGCGGCGATGGAACTGAAAGTGGCAGACAAGGATGAAGGTGAAACTAATAGTGTGGGGTCCTCCACCACTCTGGAGTGTCCAATGGAGGATGACTCTTTATCTGAAAAACTCGAGTTTGTGTCCTCCGTGGCACTCCCCATTTCCTTCTGGTCACTGGGTCCCTCCGTGCCTGAACTGTAATGTCTAGACACACAGTGACAAGCTGTGTCCCAAACCACATTGGCCCCTTCTCCTTCACTTGCCCTGGATGAAACTGAAAGACATGTAAAATTGGTTTATTGCAACTGTGTTTCCAAACCTGTTAATCACATATCAACCGAAAACATTTATTAGGTGCACATATCACACCAGCTTCATGGCTTAATATATAGACTTCAATATTAGCATAAGCACATGCATGTATGCTACATACCCTCAAAACAGTTGGTGCCAGTTATGTCATAAATCCAGACAGCTCAAAATGCATTGATTGACTTTTCTACAGTCTGACGAAGGATTTTGAATAATCCGAAATGCATTGGGCAATATAAGATCTTACAACCAAGGATGTTTAATGTTGTTAAATGTGCACGGAAAAAGGCCTGGATGGGCATATCCGCGTCAATAGAAGTTATTAACACAGGAGCAAATCACGTGTGAAAAGAGTTTGGAAAAATAACACTTAAAGATGAATAATTTGGGAGTATGAGTAGTAATTACCGAATGAGGTGCAAAGTTACTAAATACGACTAACGCTGTGCACCTAGGTTGGAGTGGAGTTCCACATAAAGACAATAGCCACAGCATATCAGCTTGTACCTACTACCAGACCTACACAAATCGCACATGGGCCACCTCCAATATTGATTGGGAAATGCCTACCTGTAACACACAAAGTTGGCAATGTAATAAGTACAAATCTGGCCAGGACTCACCTGCTTGTGGCTGATGTTGGGCCCTCAACTGATGGGGATCAATGGAAAGAAGTATCAGGTCAGAGTAGTCCCTCAGTCACCATTCCAAATGTAGTCATGCAAAAGCAACTAAGGCTACTATTGGTTCAGAAAAATTATTTGCTGAACATCCAAGGATCTGCAGGTCTACAAAGAGATTACCCTGTGCAACAGTTGTATTGCCACAGTAACTCTGCCATAGGTTCGGTCATGGTCCATCAGTGATGTCATGAGTGATGTCACTGACCATGTCATGAGTGATGTAACATGTGACGCCATCAGCAGTGCATTGCGGGCACGCGAGTTATAGTTAGTTGAACTACTATAAAGGGGGAATTTCAAAGGTTTTTATGAGTAAAATGACCAGCTAACTATAACTGGTGTGAAACCTATGTTTTTTTCAGTTAATTTCAAAGGTTTTTAAATTGCTAATTCTTAACTATAACGTGTGGGAAACCTATGGTTTTTTCAGTGAATTTAAATGGTTTTTTAAATGGTAATTCCTAACTATAACGTGGCTGAAACCTATGTTTTTTTCAGTGAATTTCAATGGTTTTGTAAATGATAATTTTTAAATGTAATAATTGTTATATTTTTTATACTGATTTACTACATTATTATAAATTATTTATTTTTAGATATATTATTTTTTAAATTACATTACATATTTTTAATATAAATTGAAAAAAATTTTTTTTACACCTCTCTGGAATGCAGCCCCCTGGCGTGTTTGCAGAGGGGGAACTAATTCCCTTTGCTTACTGGGGGTCCCTGGGGGGCCAACTAGCACAATTAGAACCTCCAGTATGCGCCAGGGGGCTGCACTGTAGAGAGGTGTAATGAGGCCAGACCCTTTTTTACACCTCTCTGCAATGCAGCCCCCGGGTGCGTTTTGCAGAGGGGGAACTAATTCCTCTTGCATACTAGGAGTCCCTGGGTGCCAACTAGCCCACCTGGAATCTCCAGTATGCGCCAGGGGGCTGCATTGCAGAGAGGTGTAATGAGGCTATGCCCCTTTTACACCTCTCTGCAACGCAGCCCCCAGGCGCATTTGCAGAGGGGGAACTAATTCCCCTTGCATACTGGGGGTCCCTGGGGGCCAACTAGCCTACTAGGAGCCTCCAGTATATGCCAGGGGGCTGCATTGCTTTGCCCCGGGGGGTGACAGTCCCCGGGGCAGGGTGATTGGGCCCCCCACACTTCTTCATCACTATGCCCCCGCGATTTGGTCCCCCGGGGGGGTACTTTGAAAAAAAACATACCTGGTTTAAAAAAATAAAAAATTGGGCCTTGTGGGTCCTTGTGGAACCACCTGGGCAGGCCTAAGGGGTCTGGGTGCCCTGCCCCCTTTTTGTGTTCTACACGTTTATTTTTCTGCTTTCTTGTGCCTCGGTCTACTGAGCACAAGATGGCTGCCCACACTTCCTGGGTTGGAGTGTTGACAAGTAGAGGAAAGTGAGAGGTACCCCTTAACCAAAATCAAGGGAAGTAGGGTTAATCCAACCAGTAAACAGAAAAAGTTCCCTTGAGTAGGGTGTTCAATTGAACAACTTAGATCACAAAGCAATTAGCACAATTCGTATATAAAGTAAAAAAAGCACAGTTTATTAATTACACAATATATTAAAAAGAATAAGTGGACAGTAGCACCACTATACACAAGTAAAACTAATTAAAAAATGACAATAATAATAAAAGTGCATGGAAATTCAAAATTGACCAGCAAAATTGATACAAATAAGGGGGACAGACAACAGTAAGACATCCAATTGTACAATACAAGGTGTATATTCAAACTCTATCTGATACCCATGTGTTATGCACCGTCTTATAATGTATCAACACAGGTGTCCGAGTTGAAGAATGATACTTGGAAATGCGTCGACGCGTTTCAGTGGTAGGTTTGGTTTTAAGCCACCTTTATCAAGACACTACGTTCTGTCTGTCGTGTTTCTGGGGTCAATGGGATCACCCTGAAGAGTGGATATACAAGCAATTAGAATATATACAATATACTGTTTGAATTGATTCAATTATTTAAAACATTCTGCTTTTTATGGCAGTCATTATAACATTATAAACTTTACAATTTACAGTAACTTTTGCGTTTAATCAAACATATTCTGTATAATTTGCGATGACTCTCTTACTGGAGCAACAAAACCTGTGATAGCAGTGTAGGGGAGGGTAGATGTATTCCAAATGGAAATATATACAACACACTAATTATAGTCTCAAATGACATTTGCATTTGCTTGGGATGTGCCCTGTCATTACTCTCTTATGCATACAATAAGGCTGATACTATCAATGCAAACAAAAGCATTTACATTGCATATGGAACGTTAAACATTTAGGTTGGAGACAAACATTTCTCCTAAAAGAGAGTTTAGGAGAAATGTTTGTCTCCAACCTAAATGTCATTTGAGACTATAATTAGTGTGTTGTATATATTTCCATTTTATGGAATTGTGCTAATTGCTTGGAGTGTTGACAGCTAATGAGCATGCAGCTTTCTCGGAAAGGTAGGCGCACCGTACGCGTACGTACGCGGACCCATAAATGCACGGTACGCGCACCCCGCAATTTGAAATTTTTTTTGGGGCCTTGGGGGTCCTTGTGGGACCCCCTGAGCAGGCCTAGGGGGTCAGGGTGCTTCTATCCTGCCCTCTTTTTGAGTTCTACACATTTGTTTTTCTGCTTTCTTGTGCCTCAGTCTACCGAGGCACAAGATGGACTGGAGTGTTGACAGACAGTGGCAGCCAATCAGCATGCAGCTCATGCACGTGAAGGTCTGCGCACATACGCGCACGTACGCGTACGGTACGGGGACCCGTGCGCGTACGGTGCGCGCTTATAGATATATATTTTTTTTCTTTTGATTTTCTCAGGAACTACTGGAGGGATTTAAACCAAAAGCGTGATCTGAGGATCAGACTCTACCATTTTGCCAAATTTCTTGTAATTCTGTTCAGCCGTTCGGGCTGTAGCTGTGTCTAATCGTCCTATGGAAAATAACATGGGGAAAACACGTTTTAGGACACCCCTTTTTTCTCAGCCCCCACTTGACGAATCCCCCCAAAACTTTCAGGGAAGGAGCGGAGCGGGCCATCTTCTTTGAGAAATTCGCGAAGATTCGTCCACCGGCGCCAAAGTTATTCCCAATCGAATGTTGCGGATTTCCTATGGAAACTAGGTCCTAACTATAACTACCAACTGGCGACCGCCAGTAGGAAATTTATATATATATATCCGAATGTCCCACACCTCCTTCGGCGCAGAAATCAAGCCCTCCAGCGAACGTTTAGAGGAAACCAATTTTAATCAGCAGGTGAATGTATGACCGGTTTCGACCCCATCGAGTCTTCATCACATGCAGCATGGGGGATTCAGACACGCCGGGTTTAAGTGCATTTCGTTTTCAAACAACAATGAGGAAGGACTAAAAAAGCGGTTGCACATGTTAGTCTGTTAAGTAAGTTCATTTATCTTTGCTCTTTCGTGTTTGTTATTAAAAACCCCTTGCCTTTCACAACCTTTCTTGTGTTATTCTTGGCAACAGTTCCGAAATTTATATATATATATAGAGATTGCTAATGCCCAAACAACCCATGAACCCCCCAGGCTGATTCTGACTTACAACAGACAGCACAAGGATTTACGTAAAATCATACAGCGTAATTGGCATGTGGTAAAGGATGATCCAGTGATAGGTAGCCTTTTCCCAGAATTCCCTGCAATCACATATCGTAAGGCCACCTCCATGGCCGACGTATTGGTAAGGAGCAGTCCTGAGTACAAGGATTCCACAGGTTTATCTTTGGCACGGAAGGGTTTTTATAAATGCCCCCAATGCAAAGCTTGCACCTATGGAGTAAATAGGACCTCCTATCTCACTGCCTTCAGCACGACACCACAAAGTATCAAACACCATCTTACATGTAAAAGTGAATATGTGGTGTACGTCTCGGAGTGCAGTTGTAATTTGAAATACATAGGAAGTTCCAAGTTACCGGGCCATAGACGTATATTGCAGCATATAAGGGCAATTAATAACGACCAGAGTTATCCTGTAGCCCGGCACTTGCACGATGTCCATGGTGGCAAACCTAAAGACCTTAGATATTTTATGTTGGATATGGTACCAATACAAAGGAGAGGAGGTGACAGAGAGGGGATGTTACATAGATTAGACACTCATTATATTCTCCTATTGGATACCAAACAATATGAGTGAGGAATTGTACACGTACCTTGATTGACGTTACAAAAACATATATATATACATGATTATTAACTGTTCGAAGTCCATCAATATTGTTTGAAAAAGTATGCTAACAGGAATTTTTACAACAATTTTAAACTTTGTATATAAGAAATGAAATACAGAATTTCGTTTAACTTTGTTTATATTGTAAATACAGAGATATATATTTTTGATATTTTAGCTTAAAATGAAGTTGATTCTAAAGATTTCTATTTTTCTTATGGATGAATTATTTGTTAACCAGTTGGCATATATGATTAATTGTGGGAAACATTCACGATGATACTTATGGAATCTTATTAAAATAAAATACTTAAAATAAGGGAAACCTGTTCTCTTACAGTTGAAGCATAATTCAAGCTATACTGATCACTGATCTCTGAAATGCGTTGGCTGCACATTAGTGCCTTGATGACTTTTTTGTCTCACTTTATTTTTCACGTTCAGGGAGCACTTTTCTGTTTGTCTGTTAGTTCCATATATATACAAAAAAAATACATAAAAAAATATAAAAAAATAAAAATCACAAGAAATAATTATTTTTTAAGTGTGGGTTCTAGGGATACACTGTGTATATAGTATAGGCATTTTTTATTAGATACATATAATAATGATCGTTTGGAGATCAAATGCTGATAAGGAAGCCACAGGCTATTGCATTTAAGCAGAAATATCATGTCAAACCATTCTTTCCTATAATAGAACAACAATTTTGTATCATGTTTTTCTCAATAGAGTTTAATTAAGAAATCCTGACAGATTTTTTTATATATAATGTATTTTACAGAAATGTTGAATATGACAAGGAAATGATAGTATTTCGTTTATGCCTATTTATTGCACTGTCACTTTAAATAGAGGTGTATCTCACGACACTGTTGTCATGTGATCAAGGCAGGGATCTGCCAAAACGCATCGTGGCGATATGGTAAACACAGAAATAAATAATTAAAACTTGCACTAAATTTGGGTCTTTCTCGTCTTTTTGTCCTCCTGAAGGCGAGCCTCGCAGCATATATATATATATATATATATATATATGTATATATATATATATTTATATCAGGAAAGTCGAACTTCACAACGTTGCCAAAAGACGACTGCGGACCCAAAGTCAAGGTGCAAATTTCTTTATTCAGTTCTCAAACCCCCGCACCTAGCCATATATATATATATAAAGCTCTGCTGCTTCTTGAACAGTATGGATCAGCTCTCTCGTCATTTCAATCTCAATCGAGATTTATTGCACAAAGTTCAAAACAGACGCGTTTCAGCCGCAGCTTTCCTCAGTGTCGGCTGGCGTCAACGAGGCGGAAGTTGATATTTACAAATTCATCAAAATAAACATAGGACTGTACAAAGCAATTCATGAGCGCCATATTAGAATGTGCAAATGGTATAGTTCTAGTGCATTGTGATTATTTACAGTGAGTAATTTGGTAACGACCACATAGAGTCATAATTTCTTATTCTAAACAACTCAGATGTTTTCACGTTATTTGTCACATGTTTACAGTGAACAAAGATTAAATCAAATTAAATGTTCAAATTATTCTTACTCAAATTATTAAGCCCTGGATGGCCACATAATAACACTGTGTGTCAGAAAATATTTTCTATGAGTACATATAACCTAGTCACTTTAAATTTCATTAAAATTCCTTAATTTGAATTACACCCATAGCACTGTTATTCCTCTCTATTCCTCATCATTGCTATTTATCAGACCTTTTGATTCGTGACCCTAATACGCAAGGATACTGATCTAAATTAAATACTCTACAGATGAGTTATCAGTTCCTCTCCTGCATTTAACCCATCAGGTGACTTGGTCTGGAGTTCGATAATGAATCTCAACTCCAGATGTCGTAACCTTCTCTCCCTATCTCCTCCCCTAACATCATTGGGGACCCAGTCCAAACAGAAAAAACTTTAAAAGTGTTCTGTTACTGTTATGGTGACTAGTAAAGTGACGGGCTACAGGGTAAATTTCATCCCTATTGGGAATCGCTCTCTGATGTTCCAGTATTCGCATCTTAACTGCTCTAACTGTACTACCCACGTAGCAGTAGCCACATGGACATTCCAGACAGTACACTATATGTGTTGTACTACATGTCATACATTTCAAGATTCTGGTACGTGTCTCAGTATCAGGAATTTGGTATGTTAAGACTCTTTTGCTATTACTGCATGCTTTGCATTTCCCACACAGGATCAATCTGCAAAGGCTCTGCAGACCTGAGGCTGGTGATGGTTTGTAAGGTGACTTTGTACCAAATAGTCTTTTAAAGACCTTGATTTTCTAAATTTTATCTTTGGATAATCCGAAAGTTCCTTGCCTATTACACTGTCAGATTTCAAAATTTTCCAATTTTTGCACAGTTTTGTTCTTAATTTACTGGCCGCTGACAAGTAGTTTGTGATTAGTCTCAGATTCCATGTATCTTCCCCTGATAGATGTGTTTGTGAGTCCCTGAGTAATGTCTGCCTTTCTATTGTTTCCACTTTTTCCTTCGCTAGATGCAGTGTTTTCTGTGAGTAGCCCCTTGATCTAAAACGTCTAATACTCTCACTACCTGCTTGATCGTAGTCTTTCTTTCTTGAGCTGTTCCTTTTAATTCTTAACAGTTCCCCGTAGGGGATACTGCTTATAAGGGTAGCAGGATGGCTGCTGTGTCCATGTAAAACAGAGTTACCAGCTGTGGTCTTTCTATATAAAGATGTTTGGATGACTTCGGAATCTACACATACTTTAGGATCCAAAAAGTTGACCTCGTTCTCGCTCATCTCGTAAGTGAATCTTAAATTCAGATCATTCTCATTGAGGGGAGAGATATATCATTTTGCCGACGTCTCTGATCCCTTCCAAATTATGAAGAGATCATCGATGTATCTCCGCCAGCAGACTATCTTGTCTACTCACTCTTCCCTGTCATCGGCCCAGGCCACTTGCTTCTCCCACCAGCCCACGAACAGGTTTGCGTAACTGGGGCGAAGCAGGTGCCCATTGCCATGCCCTGTATCTGCCGATATCGTTGGCCCTGGAAGATAAAAATATTGTTGTTCAAACAAAACAAGATGAATTCAAGAAGCATTTCACTATGTTCCAAATATTGGGCTGGACGGTGACCAAGGAAAATTCTTACTGCAGTTAAGCCTTCTTCATGCCTTATGCTAGTGTATAGGGTGCAAATATCAAGTGTTATCATGACAAAGTCATCTCCCCAACCTATATCTTGGATTTGCTTTGGAAAATCTTTGGTATCTTTCGTGTAAGAACACAATTGTGCAACAAATGGTGTTAGAAAGTGATCAATGAATTTCAATATGTTCTCAGTCAGTTCTCCAATTGATGACACAATCGGTCTTTCCAGTGGTCTAGCAGTTTCCTTATGCTCTTAGGCAAGTGGTAAAATGTTGGAATTTTCGGCTGTTTATTCTGTAAAAACAATAGTTCTTCTCTTGTTAATATTCCTCTTTCATACCACTTGTTGATCAACTTTGCATATTTTTGGATACTTTTATTGTATTTGTCCTCTGTTGTGGGGGTATAGTTGTCTTTATCCTGAATTTGTCGGAGAGCTTCCTTGACATAATTGTTTCGAGTCTGTATGACAACGTTGCCCCCCTTATCCAACAGGTTTATTATGATTGAGTCATCCTGTGCAAGATTTCGTATCGCCTTCCTTTGGCTCAAGGATAGGTTCCATTTTATTTTGTCTTTTGAGTCTTCCTCTTTTCTTTTCAAAGTTTGCAGTTCCTGAATCACAGTTTCTGAGAAAATATGAATTGCGTCAATAGGTGATTGGGGTCAGAAGTGTGATGGCGGTTTAAATGGGCTAAATTCTCCTACTTGGGTTATCCCCATCTCTGTCGCTCTCCTGGTATTGTTCATTTGTGGTACTGGTTGGGTGGTATTCACATCTCTCAAATCCTCCAACATTGCAAGAGTATCCAGATCACTGATACTTATTCCTCCTGATTCTTGTTCGTCAATCTGTCTCCTCCCTGCGCCCCTTGTGACTTGTTCCCCAGGGTTTCTTAATTTGAAGAATTTCAGTAGTTTAATTTTCCGAATAAACTTAAATAAGTCGATCCGGGTTTGAGTATATTCATAGCAGCTCGTAGGGCAGAATGTTAGACCTAGTTTAAGTACAGTCTCCTCATCTGGTGACAATGTTCTTGGAGAGAGATTTAAGATGGTCAGGTTATCTCCTAACTCTCGTTAGTTTGGCCAGTCGACTTCTGGTGGGCCTTGTTCCATCTCCAGTGTTTTCTCCCGCCCTTCGTTGTGAAGTGCCTGCTTTTTTTGATTGCTCCAGGGGATGCCCTTTCCCCCCTCTCAGCCATGACTGTCTGATGAGGTTGAATGCCTTGCGAAAAGAAGGCTGTTGTCTTTGTGTCTATCCTGCCTGTACTCGGACCCTCTTCTGATTGCTCCGCGCTGGTCACTTCTGATTCAGAGGTATCTCTGGTCTCAGTTACCTTCTGTGTCGATGTCCTCAGTTTGCGGCGTGGTGCGTCGTACTTCCTTGCGAAGGTTAAAATCCTTCCTTGCTCATAATCATGAGCGTCTCCCTCGAATTTCTGTTGATTTCTTGACTGAATCTTCTGTTCATATGTAATCAATCGTTTCTTGATTCTTTATGTTTCCTCCCCATGTTTTGTTTGTTCAACACTCTCAAGTATACTTTTCTCCTGTGATTCGATTTCCTTTAGAGCCTTTTTGCGGTCCCTCCAGGCAAATTTGATCAAAATCTTCAACATTCCCTCAGAGGAATGTGCCATGTAGTCTGCCCATTCAATTATTAAATCACGGTCCGGGTTCTCATAAGCCGGAATTGTGTAAATGCGTAGGCCTCTCTCTACTCTGTTTACTATGACGTAGTGCTGGAGGAAGGGAGCCTGCCACCACTTTCTTATCTCCCTTTCATGGAGTCTTTCTAACTTCTTGTATTGGCTTTTGATATTCGTTTGTGCAGCACCTTGCGGCTGACTTGTGTCCTGTGTATCTCCCCCAGGGTGAATTTTGAAAATCCCAGTCGCCACCTCGCAACGTGCCGTTTCACTAAACATGGGTAAATTAGTTTGGTTGTGCTCCTGACTCGCTCTTGCCGCTTATCTGTAAAATGCCATCGATCTCCTACCTCTGAGATGCGTAGAGCCTCAATCACTCAGCTATGTATATATATTCAACAAGGAGCTACAGAGGGAAAAGAAACACAGGTCGCCCTCCACTCAATAATCAATTAAAACACCAAGGCCTGGGTTCTAAGGCGCCTATTTTCAGGTTGCATACTTTTAAAATGTGTGTGACATGGATTCTATACACTCTTCCTTTTTCTTTTGTGTGAGGTAGTCGCCAAACGTTTACCGTCTTTCGTTAAAACCCAATTTTTACGACAGTCCCCAGAATATTCAAAGTTGTGTTCCTTTCAACTTAACACTGTGTACATTCGGAACCACAGCGGTTTCCGAATCAACATGTACATTCGGAACCACAGCGGTTTCCGAATCAACAGAAAAAAATAACCAAAACAAAAATGTGAAAGATAAAATGACCCCTCACATGTGCACCACCAACGGGTTCACTGGTTGATACTCACCAGTTGTGCCCACTTTTATTATCATTGGTGGTAATTTTGTCCAGAATAAAAGAAACGTGTCTAAAAGAAAAGAAAATCTTAGGTGAAGTGAACAGGTCACATCTCACAATGTAACCCTGTGTGGTTAAAATTGACAAAAACACTCTAATAGCAATCACTTTATTATTTACAGAGTGTATTTTATCAAATTAAAATGGACAGGTTGCTATTCATGCATACCATTTCCAGCGCCAACGTGTTTCTTCATTGCTCATCACTTCTCCAAGGCACCAATATTGGACACATCGTTATGGAAGACTGTCGATTGTAAAAACAAAACACACAACATACTACGCCATTCTCACTCCTACCAATAACAAGATGTAGTCTATTTTATGCTCATATTAATATTCATATTCACCCTCAAATAGCCACTGTCTCTTGTACCAGCTTTTATTTTTGAGGTCAACTGGAAAACTCCCTATATGAGTCCTCCTGGTCGATTGAGCAATCAGCTGTAATGTCGATCTAAAGAAATTGCACGGGAGAAATGGCATAAGAGTACCTGTTCAGCATATGTGTAACATGCAAACATTGCTGGTGCAAATACCCGATGTACAAAGCACTCCTCAATTAGGATTATCAATCAATCACAAATTTGTATAGCGCACTGCTGATCCGGAGGGGTCTCAAGGCGCTGGGGGGGAGGGGTTCGTCAATGCTCGAAAAGCCAGGTCTTGAGTTGCTTCCTGAAGTAGAGATGGTCCTGGGTCATCCGTAGGTGGATGGGGAGGGAGTTCCATGTCTTGGCCGCCAGGTAGGAGAAGGATCTTCCTCCGGCGGTGGCTCTGCGGATGCGTGGTATGGCGGCGAGGGCGAGGCTGGTCGATCGTAGCTGGCGGGTGGGCGTGTAGAAAGTCAGGCGGTTGTTGAGGTACTTGAGGCCCAGGTCGTGGAGAGCCTTGTGTGCGTGGGTGAGGAGTCTAAAAAGTGATCCTCTTGCTGACAGTGCCAGTGCCAGTGCAGGTCTCTCAGGTTGACGGAGATGTGGTTGTGTCGGGGGATGTCCAGGATGAGTCGGGCGGAGGCGTTCTATATGCGCTGGAGTCTTTTCTGTAGTTTGGCTGTGTGTTCCCGTAGTCCAGTCGACTGGTGACGAGTGCCTGGGTGACCGTCTTCCTGGTTTTGGTGGGGATCCATCGGAAGATCTTGCGGAGAATGCGCAGGGTGTTGAAGCACGATGATGAAACGGCGTTGACTTGTCTTGTTATCGAGAGGGAGGAGTCCAGGATGAAGCCCAGGTTACGTGCGTGGTCCGTTGGCTTGGGAGTGGTGCCCAGGGCAGGGGGCCACCAGGAGTCATCCCAGGCAGAGGGCGATGATCCCAGGATGAGGACTTCCATCTTGTCTGATTTCAGTTTCAGGCGGCTGTTCTTCATCCACTCGGCGACGTCTTTCATCCCTTCGTGAAGGCTGGCTCTGGCGGTGGCGGGGTCGTTGGTGAGGGAGAGGATCAGCTGGGTGTCGTCGGCGTAGGAGATGATGTTGAGGTTGTTTTGGCATGCGATGGCTGCGAGAGGGCTCATGTAGACGTTGAAGAGGGTTGGGCTGAGTGATGGTCCTTGTGGTACGCCACAGATGACATCGGTGGCCTCGGATCTGAATGGGGGGAGGTGGACTCTCTGGGTTCTTCCGGCAAGGAACGAGATGATCCACTCCAGTGCCTTCTCTTGGATTCCGATGTTGCTGAAGCGCTGTACTAGGGTGCGGTGGCAGACAGTGTTGAACGCTGCAGAGAGGTCCATGAGGATGAGGGACGCTGTTTCCCCGTTGTCGAGCAGGGATCTGATGTCATTGGTGGCTGCGATCAGGGTGGTCTCGGTGCTGTGGTTTAGCTCAGAAACCAGACTGCGAGGGGTTGAGGGATACGTTCGTCTCGAGGAAGGCGGTGAGCTGTCTATTGACGGTCTTCTCAATGACTTTGGCAGGAAAAGGGAAGAGGAGGATGGGGCGGAAGTTCTTGAGGTCGGTGGGGTCCGCTGTCGGTTTCTTCCGGACGACGCTGAGCTCGGCATGCTTCCAGCTCTCCGGGAAGGTGGCTGTGTTGAAGGAGATGTTGATGATGTCCCGGAGTTGGGGTGCGATGATGGAGTCGGCCTTGTTAAAGACATGGTGGGGGCAGGGGTCGGTTGGGGGTCCGGAGTGAATGGTGTTCATCGTGCGGGTGGTGTCTTCGGTGCTGACTGGGGTCCAGGCGCTGAGGGTATTGGTGGGGGGCGCTGGTTCAGTAGTTGGGTGCGTGGTAGGTGCACCAAAGCTGTTGTGTATGTCAGCGATCTCGCTGGGGTTGGAGAACTCTTTGACAATGCTGATTATGCATAATGTGCACGCATTACCGGTTCACATACTTTTTCTCTTGAATGTTCAAAAGTTAAAAAATGCATTTAGGTAACACATACAGGTCTCTTGTACACGATGTACACAAAACTCTTCATCTAAAGTGAAAACGCCATAACAGCCCGCCTGCTTTAAAGTACATATTGTAACAAGCATATATTTTGTTTTCATGGGTGCTTTAACCATCAGCACCCAGTCCCTTCACCTATTTACAACTTTAGAGCACAAACTGCTTGTACTCCGAAAACCGGCAGCAATTCCTCCCCCTTCCTCCTTACCGCCCAGGGCCTCACGGAGCGCGTTGTCTCCAGCTGATGCTCCCCTGGGGTAACACACCAAATAAAAACATTTCCGTGTAGGGTCACGTGTGGGCGTGCATGCTTCTAGGAAGCGACGTAACGGGAGACGCGCCATCATGCATGAGCGAGATAGTTTTGAATTAGTCAGTGAATAAAAAGGTTCTCATAAACTGTTTCAACACGGAGGGCAACAACACCAATTATTACGTTTTGTTTCACTTCAGCCACCATGTTCTGAATGTACATGGTGTTAAGTTGAAAGGGACACAAATTAAATATTCTGGGGACTGTCATTTGTAAAAACTTGGGTTTTAGTGAAAGACGGTAAACGTTTGGCGACTACCTCATACAAAAGTAAAAAGAGGAGTGTATAGAATCCATAAGTCATAATACTTCGCACACATTTTGAAAGTATACAACCTGTAAATAGGCGCCTTAAAAACCAGGCCTTAGTGTTTTGATTGATTTACAAATCTACAAGGGACAATGCCGAGTTGCATTGGCCGTTGACTGACACATTTGAAGAACAAAAGCATAATTTCCCGCAGAATAAATTGTTTGCGCAGAGAAGTAGGAAGCCCATGTTTGACTCCCTTAGAATGTTGTAAAAAAAAAGTTAACCAGAAATGAATGAAGGCAGAAAAGGAGGCTAGGAAGGGAAGAATGCAGACAGTGACTCAGAAAGCTGTTGCATATGATAAAGAAAAGACTGACAAGGGGATAGATTAAGCTGACAGGAGATTTTGATTGCAATGTGAAAAGTGTTATGTGGATTGAGAGGGCAATGATGCATTTCTGGAGGAGTTGTTGGAAGCCCAACCTCCATCCCCATATGCTCCAAAGAGAATACAGCCCCAGTTGTCTGTTTCTCCTGCTTCTGCTGTTTCTGCCTCTTCTAACACTGATCCCGCTGCTTTGGCTACCATGCTTCCTGCAGTTTCTTTGGCTTCGCCTTCCGCACCTGTGATGACTGTTGTTCTCCCTGCTACACCGATTGTGTCAACGCCACTTCTCTCTCCAGCCCTTACCCCCACAACGCAATCATTGGTGACCTTAGTGCCTGTCCCTTCCGTCACCACTCCATCCCATATACTCCATTACCCATAGGCATTGGGTTGCAGGACACCTGTACAGCGAGCAGAGGACAGGGACTGAGCTGCTGGTAGAGAGCAACTGGGGAAGACGTTGATACGATCAGATGTGGGAGAAGAGGAGAAAAAGGCGGTGGCCAATCAGGCAGCTCAGTGGGCTCTTAACCCTATTTACAGTGTACAGGATGTGTGGAAAGTAATGAAAGACTATGAACCTTTTGTCCAGCATCATGCTCTTAAGCATATGTCAGCTACTTTGATTGTGCTTTGGGAACAATGTTTTAATGAGGCAGCACCACAGCGTATTTATGATATTAATGGTCATGGCTATGTAGCTGACATGGCGCTGGGTTAGGTGTTTGGTAATACTGTGGCGATGGTTGCCTACCCTGATCCCAAGATGGTGTCTCAGTTTACGATGAGGGAGGTACATCCTATATATCATCCCGAAATACCAGAGCAACGAGAGCAGCATGATATCGTTATTAGACCAAAGGTGGAGGCTCGATACCAGGAACAATGGATTTACACTTCATGTAAGAGGAGTGAGGCCTTATTTCTTAAGACTCAGTTGCCCGACCCTAGTAAAAATCCCACAGCATATTATGAGGAACTGGCTGAAGCAGCTTCTTCAACCGTAATGATGCTTGCCGATATCTAAATGTTTTTTGGTTTGCTGGTACCTGTCGATATTTGGAGGCAGGTGCACACATAGGATCATGTTGTGGAGTTGGGTGGCACCTGGGAGCAGAATGGGATAAAGACAGAAAACTCGGGGAGAAGCCTAAGGCTGAGATACTAGTATTACCTGGTCTAATGATTACTTATATGCATTCTCCTATTTCACCAAGAAGGGTAGATTGGGACAAGTTAACAGCATGCCGTCAGAAGAAAGATGAAAGTGTGCCTGATTTCTTCACTCGGTTTGAGGGTGTGTTTTAGATTTTACCGGGCAAGATTTGTCGGTGGAGGGGAGAGTCGGCTGTTTGTTAATAGAGAGAAAGTTAGGGAGCTCATTGTTGTGTTTGAACCCTTCGAAAGATAACACCTGATGAAACGCTGTCAAGGGGAGAAGGAAACTCCATTTCCCAGGAGTCCAAGCGGTGCGCTTGCCACAGACGGATTTCTATGCGCCAGGAGGCGCTTAAGAGCCGGTGCAAGATCCTGCAGCGCGGGACATACACCGGCGTGCCCGGGCAAAGCTCGGGCCAAGGGCGTCTGCGCCTGTCCACGACCGGACGAGGCAGGGCAGGGCCCCCCTTGGCCGTGGAGAAACCAACAACCTGGTAAGAGAAATCAACATCGCATTAATCTGCAGTATAAATAAAGCTATGCGTAAAAGGAAATTACCACTGCAAGGAGGGAAATTGCGTACAAAGAGCGCTCCTAAAAAAAAGTCCTTAAAAAACGCTGTGGGCCTTATTAATAACGAAAGTGTGCATGTAGAGGAGCAACTGGCAGCAACTAAAACAGCTCTTGAAGCAGCTATAAGGGAGAATGTGCCAGTAGGTGGGGTTGAACCTCAAACTTTGGAGAGCAACAAGAGTGGAAAGGGCAAAGAGCCAGAAATCCTGACAATAATTTACACTAATACTACCAACACCACAAACGCTCAAAGAGTTTTTAACTTGTGTGTCCTAAACTCATCCCTGAAGATTTCAATGTTATCTATCGTACATCTTCGGCATTCCCTATGGCAAAAAAAAGACACAACCTACCTTAACTGTCACTAGCCCAGGGGAGCGGCACCTAACTAAGCCCACAACAAAGTCTAAATCAAAACCAAAACCCAAACATAAAAAGGGAGGATCTAACCTCGGGGCAAATAAAGGGCAACGGAACCTTGAAAATCAGAAGTCACATGACGTTGAGATCTTATTTAAGAAACTGCATGGTAAACTGGACAGTATTGAAAGACGCCTAATGTCTGAAATCAAGCTGTTGCAGAAAGACATGGCATTTGTAACAGAAATGATTATTAACACACAATACTCTAAATCCATAAGCAAGACACCCTGCCCCACTACGTCAGTTCAAAACCGAATTGAAACAAATTCCGCCATCAAAACCAGGGCAGCTACACAGAGAGAGACACTAAATATCGAATAACATCAAAGGATGCCCTGACCACACAACAAACATCAGGTTCAAGGTTTGATAAAGATGACACTCCCCACCCTATTAGAGCTCCAAAAACTCTGGATCCCCAGCGCGCACAGGCAGCCCTTCATGAGGGGATCCATCTGTGGCCTCGGTATCCACCTTAGGGCTCTCTGGGCTCCACACAAACAGGGGCCGCAGCTCTGAGACATAACCTCAGGCCTTGGGGCCTTGGGGCTGTGTGGTATTGGCTGCATTATCGGGCGGCAGGGGTGATTCGGGCAGGGGTGGCGTCCCCCCCTACTCCCAGTGTGGTGGACCTGGTCGGCTTTGGCCTACGAATGTGTGGCCCCTGTTTGGGTAGACCTGTCTGCTCTACCTTCTGGATTGTCTACGCGGGGACCGAGGCATTCAGCTGTGCTCATCGAGTGGCGTGGGGGTTTCCATCCTGAGTCTCCCCACTTCCAGAGTGACTTGACAAATCCGGCGGCCCGCCTTAGTTCTTGGGCCTTTCTTTTGCCTCTGTGTCATCCGCATTGCCCGAGCAGCAGAGGGCCTTGGAGGGGCTGTCGCCTCCACCCCGGGTGGCCCCAGGCCCTGCACATTGCTGAAGTACCCATTATACCTGGTGCTGCATGTGCCTTATTGGGCCAACGGATTCCTGAAACCCATCCTCCCGTGTGCCTGGACCTGCGTGCTTGGCCTTCCGGGTTGACCGTGCTGGGATAGGGGGCATTTGGTCGTGCTCATCGAGCAGCATGGGGGTTTCCATCCTGAGTCCCCCACCTCCTGACTTATTCGACGAATACGGGGGTGCCGAGTGTATCGCCTTTCCTTGGCCGGTGTGCAGGGAGGCTCTGGGTCGGCCACATTGACCGGGTGGCGGAGGGCCTTGGAGGGGCTGTCACCTCCAACATGGGCAGCCCGAGGACTTGCACTTTGCTGAAGTACCTCTTTATGCCCAGTGTTGCATGAGCCTTGAGACACTGAGCGGATCCTTCTGCCTCCCTGTGTGGCGCCATGGGCTGGACCGGCGCTGCCAAGACCCCGGCCACCCAGACCAAAATGTACCGCTTCACCACCTCGGATGTAGGGGCGATAAGGGGATCTGCGGTCAGGGATGCACCTCCAGCAATGGACCTATCGACTATCCTCTAAGCCATTCATACCTCGCAGTCCTCGGTGGAGGGCAAGATTGCGGAGGTCCGAGTGGACATGACCCTGATCTAGCAAGACCTCCGTAACGTCACAGCACGGATTACAGAGACTGAATCCCGAATATCATCGGTGGAGGACGACGTTCAACACCTTAAGGAGCAAGTGGTGCGCCTTCAGTCACATATCAAGGAGCTACATCAGAGTGTAGAGGATGCAGAAAATAAATCCTGCCGCAACAACCTCCACCTGGTGGGGTTCCCGGAGGGGTCGGAGCAGGGCCGCCCCACTGAATTCATCGACAAATGGTTGAGATCTTGGCTCCTAGAGGGCTCCCTTTTCTCCATGGTTTGCTATAGAACGTGCACACCGTTCCCTTGCCCGAGGCCTCTTTTGGGAGCACAGCCCCGACCGGTCATATTGAGAATCCTTAACTACAAAGACTGTGACTCCATCCTGGCAGAAGCCTGCAAGCAGCAACCACTCCCTTACGAAAACCATTGGATTATGATCTTTCCGGATTACACCAGAGAGTACCAGGGTCAGCGACCCTCGTTCAGTGAGGTCAAGCAGAAACTAAAAGCCCTCAACATCCAGTACTGGCACCTCTTCCTGGCGCGTCTCCGAGTAGTGTTCGCCAATAAAACCTTATTCTTCGATTCTCCGGCAGTTGCATGTGCCTGGGCCACAGAAGAACGCCCCTTTCGGCCCAACTGTCAGATTATCCTGCAGGGCGTTTTGGAGGAGGCCCTGCCCACACCAGGGCCCGGCGCGACCGCTCTGGAAAGCACCGCGGGCGTTGGAAGGCCCGCTCTGACTCCCCTTGAATCCCTCCCAATTGTCTGGTGCATTGCATGGGGACCTACCGACTGTGCTGTGCTCCGCCTCCAGTCTTCTGGACCGCAGGGGGGGTGGGCCTCGCCTGCTTCCTCCATTCCGGACCTCCCAGACACCGACCTCTCTCAGAACCCAACTCTATTCAGCAACCCGGCCTGAATCCGCTTCTGCCCGTCAGGCCTGGCTCCGTGGCCAGGGGCTCTGTGCCGGCTTCCTTCTGTTCTCTCTCTTGTTGGACTTGTATATGAGCATCCTGCAATGAGGAGGTGTCCTCCACGTTTCGCACACTCCTAAGCATTTTAGTTTGGTTCTATGTACTTATCACTGTTAGGGCAACAGATGCTTCTGTTTCTGAAGTATAGGGTGGGAGGTGGGAGTGGGGCTAGGGTGGGGTGACTGTGTCCTGAGTTTTTGTTGTTTTCTTTTGCCTCCTTGTTTCATCGTAGCAGCACTCGCATGAGGTAACATTTTACACATCAGGGGGCATGGTATCTGATGTCTGAGCTCCTTATCATGCATCTACGCGTCCCTGCCCCCGGCCGAGTGGCCCTCGGGGACCTCCCCCTCCTCCATGACAGGCTCTCAGAATGTTTGACATACAACAACAGGGGGTATTTTTACACCTTTTGTCCTGGAACGTCAATGGTCTCCTCGACCGCCTCACGCATATGGCAGTACTTCGCGAAGCGCAGCGTCTTGGGGTGGAGGTTTTATTGCTGCAAGAGACACACTTTTTGGGAAATCACTGCCCCTTTTTAAAGCGTTATGGTTATGACAGGGTCTGGCACTCTGGCTTCACGTGCAGGTCCGTGGGGTTGCGATCCTGATACACCGCTCCCTTCCCTTCCTGGCAACACCACCAGTCTTTCAAGACAACCAGGGAACTTTCCTTGCTCTGCCTGGTACTCTGAATGGCCTACCCCTTAATTTGGTGTCAGTATACTCCCCTCCAACGCGGCTGGCTGTGACCCTTGCCACATCCATTGGGCTCCTGGCCTCTTTACCCCCGGACTCCACCTTCCTGGGGGGTGACTTCAACTCGGTCCCTTCCCGGATCTGGACACGACTGGTATCCCTTCCCATGGCAGATGGGCACATGCGAAACACCTAACAAGCTGGGCTGAATCCCTAGGTATTTGTGACGCATGGCGTAGATGGCACCCATGTGCCAGGCAATTTACTTATACCTCAGCCGCGCACCACACACACACACACAGGTATAGACATCATCTACATTCCCATGACCGACTGCCTTAGGCCCCAAGACGTTGCTATCCTTCCGGTGGGTATATCAAATCACTCTCCGGTGATGCTCACTGTGGGTGCTCCTCCTGCCTCCATGCGTCAGACTTGGAGATTGAATACGTGGTTCCCCCAAGACAAGGAATTCCGAAAAGTGGTAGGGCGAGAACTCCAACATTATTTCCAGACCAACGAAGGGTCGGTGTCGTTGCCAGGTGTCCTGTAGGAGGCTGGCAAGGCCACAATCCGTGGAGTCACTAAGGGGCTACTCAAAACCCAGCAGCGAATGCAACTGGACCAGCTCACCTCTTATGAGGCACAAGCCTTACGCCTTGAACGGTCCACCGCCCTGAACCCTGACACCTCGGAAGTGAGACTGCTTGCTCACATACGTGAAGAGGTTTGACGATTGTCGATGGATGCAACTAAAATTCTCTGGTGCTCCTCTATCACTAAGGTGTATGGTTGGGGAGACAATAACGGCTCCCTCATCCATAGACTGGCCACCTACCCCAGAGAGAATCGGATAATCCCGGAAATCATAGATCAGGACGGTTCAGTATGTAAATCCTCAGCCGCCATGGCCCAGGCCTTCGCTTTATATTATCACCAGCTATACACGGCTCGGGCTCCCCTTCCTGTCCCTCTCTGACAACTCCCTCATCTGGATTCAGCCATTCAGAAAGACCTCGACCTCCGCATCACTCGTGCAGAGATTGGGGAAGCGATTGCTCTTGTTTCATCTGGCAAGACACTGGGTCCGGATGGCCTCCCCCCAAGATTAGTATGCCTTGTTCCATGAGGCGTTGACTCCACATCTTGACCCCAAATTTCAAATCTATCTCCCAAGTGATTAAAAATTACCACTGGTTGGCAGTAAACAATCGAATCAACTTTAAGGCACTTTGTATAGCCTATAAAGCCTCCCGTAAGCTAGGGCCTCGCTTCCTCATCAACTCCTTGGCATTCTATGCCCCTAACAGAACCTTACGCTCCATGAATGCCCTGTTGATGACTGTCCCCCGAACTAAAACAGCTTCATGGGGTGATCGCCGTTTCATTGTTGCCACATCCAAACTATGGAACTCACTTGATGCGGACATCAGATCCTGCCCGACTCTTACCCTCTTTAGAAGGAAAATAAAGACCTGGCTTTTTAACCAGTAAATTTTGTTATCTTCCCGTTTTGAGCTGTCATTATCTAGCGCCGAGACGCCTTCGGGCATTTGCCTGCGCTTAACAAATCTCATTAATAAATAAATAAATAAATAATAAATAAATTCAATGAGGTAGTGGAGAAAGGTTCCTTTCTGCCAGAGACTGACGTGGCCACTATTGTTGTCCTCCCTAAATCCCAGCCACCCTCGCCTCGGTGCGCGGATTATCGCCCCATCTCACTTATTAATACAGCGCTAAAACTGTACGCCACAATACTCGCTCAGCGCCTCAAACCCAATTTACACACTTTGGTCCATCCAGACCAATGCGGGTTTATGCCATCACGTGGTACCCAACATTGCCTACGGAGGCTTCACTCAGCCCTGGCCCATCGCAATTTAATCTCCCCCTACCTCGCACTCCTCCTGGTAGATTTTGAAAAAGCCTTTGACTCTGTAGATTGGGGGTTTTTGGACGATATCTTGGAGGAGATGGGTTTCGGACCCCGCTTTAGTGGTCTTGTCTGTGTGCTGTACGCGCGTCCGAGGGCGCGTGTCTTGATGAACGGGGTTCACTTTGAACCCTTCCAGATATGCAGGGGAACGAGGCAGGGCTGCACACTCTCTCCCCTGATCTTCGCTCTGGTGATGGAGCCACTGGCGGTCCTGATGCACTCTAGCAGACAGGTACGGGGCTGGGAATGGCCCAGTACAGAGGCAGACAAAATTGCCCTCTATGCGGACGAATTCCTGATTTACCTGGCCGACCCCGCGAATTTGGGGCCCCATTGCCTCCGGATCCTCCGGTCTTTTGAACAAGCCTTCAGCCTCCGGTTTAATCTGGACAAGTCGGTCCTGGGCCTTCTCCACATCTCCAGGAAATGCTTTGAATGGCAGTCCACCATACAGCTCCACTGCCAGTCATTCAATATGGGATATGGGTGACTTTACTCCCTGAACTTAGCTGGGATCTCAATGTCACTCCCCTGGTGAAGCGGGCCAGGGCTGACCTGTCAAAATAGCAGCCACTGCTGTTGAACCCCATGGGAAGAATTGAGCTTTTTATGAGGATGATTCTTCCCAGATTCCTTTACATTCTTCAAAAACTCCCCTTAATTTTTCAAGAGCGTGGTTTCGGGAGATTGAGAGACTGGCTTCCAAATTCCTTTGGGAGAAGGGCAGGTCCCAATTGGCCCTGGGCATCTGCCAGATCCCTTCCTTTGATGGAGGGCTAGGTATGACCCATTTATACCTTTATTACCTGGAAACACATTTGCTTTTGATGCATGATTGGTTTAACGGGGAATGGTCTGACCGGCCTACAGGTTGGAACTCAGTGAGTTGGGCTTGTCCAACCTCCAATCGAGGATGTATGGGGTACCTCTCCCATCTTGTCTGCCGGAAATGACGGGTTCTGTGTTCCTGGCCTGGCAGGCTGCGCTCCACCATACCAAATGGACTTGCACACTGACCCAATGCACACCCTTGTGGCAGCGTACCTGGCTTATGGAAGTCAATGGGCTACAGGGCTTCCGGCCGTGGGACCTAATTGGTATCTCCTAGCTGGGAGATATTTGGGTGGGTGACCACATGCGTTCCTTTCAGGACAATCTGAGTTTTACAGATATTTGCAGCTGCGCTATGCCCTTCAGGTGCACCTCACAACTGGTACACGTCTCCAAGATCACAGCCCGCCAGATGCACAAATCCTGCTGGGGGACCTGGGGAGGGGAAGTATCTCCCGCATCTACCAGACACTCATTAACAATACCCCTACCTCACTTGATCAGCTGCGGGCTCAATGGGAGGAATGGGTGGGCCCCTTGGAGGTGGAGGACTGGCGTGATGCCCTTATGGCACCCAGGGCAGTCACTTCCTCCACCCAATTGCGTTTGATACAGCTTTATTCTTACATGCCGCTTCCACCGTGCCGGGTTTCAACCGACCCCCGCCTGCACGAGGTGTGGTTTCGAACCAGCTGACTTTCTCCATGTGGTATGGTTGTGCCCACGCTTGGCGCGATTCTTGGGAGACATTGAGAAGGAACTCACTGAGGTACTGGGATGGGAGATACCACAAGACCCGAAGCATGCGATTTTGGGTATCACGGACGGGTTGGACATGTCCAGGAATGAAAAATTATTTTATACTACAGTGATTGTGGTGGCGAAGAGGAACATAGCCTCTGTCTGGAAAAGTCCTGACCCTCCTACTGTGGGGAAATGACAGGCGGGGTTTGACTGGTGTGCAACGCAAGAGAAAATGATGTATGCAGCGAGTGGCTGCCCTAGGAAGTATCGAAGGGTTTGGGGAAAGTGGTTGGGGGGCCTGGCTTAGTTTCTTAGGGGATGCTCCAAAATTGTCCTTTTGATTCTATATGTATTTACCATTTGGACTGTCCGGATCATTGCACGCATCCTTCTGTTATTATGGCATCTAGATGATTGGCTGGTATTTTTGTTAAAATCACAAAAAAATTATTTAACAAAAAAACAATAATATGTGTTATAATCCTATGTCAACTGTGCCCTGTACAACAGGTGCTTACCACTGAGAAGATGCAGTAAATTAGATTGACATTGGGTGGACACGGCTGCTAACGAGGCCTTGAATATGGGTCACGCTGTAAACAGTAGGCTCTTAGATGTTTACTTGAGAACACAGGTTGAGGATGGTGGTATGGAGGAGTATCCGTGTGGTGTTGGGGATGTTGTCCACGAGACTAGGTTGACTGCTGGTTTAGAGGGTGTTGACCTGGTTGCATCCCCCTGGACACAGGCTTTGAACAAGTCTAGCGACCGGGGTGGTGTGAATACCCACCTACCAGTGACCTGATGATAGACAGCCCTATCATACACCCAAATGAGTTTTTGAATATTATGATGCGGAACGGGCCGGGATCAAATACAAGATCAGGGATGAGGATTGGCTGAAAACTCTAGAGGGGTGTGCGGTTGTACTAATCCAAGAAACGTGGTGCTCCAAGCCTTTTTATTGTTAATGTTTATCAAACCATTTGCACAAATACTAGCCCATCTAGGATGGGCAGAGCGAAGTGGCGCTTAGCTACATTAATCGCAGTCACCTCACCTCTGATTCTAAGGGATACATATTTCTCATCACAATACTATCAGTTTTAGCATCTCTATTCAAAAGGCAAACAGACTATAGTCATAATAAACTTTTATAACAATATTTTTGATTATACAAAGAAAAAGGTAATCAAAGCATTTGAAAATAATTTGGATAACTTTCTGAAGGGACTCGACTGGGATTTTATCTTAGTCTGGGCAGGTGATTTTAATTGTGTTAAATGTGCCTACGAAGTTGGAGAACCCTGTGGGTATTGCCATGAATTTGGCAACAGGATCCCATATTTCTCACACGATATGTATTGGAGAAAATCAATAATGCTGTACATAAATATGATTTAGTTGTTTTGGAAACCACCAGTCTAGATAGAGAAATAACAATTCAAACCTTTGTAGGTAGAACGTCATCCTCTATCATAGACCATTTTATTATATCATCTAATTGTCGTGACCTGGTGGAAATAATACAAGCCAACAGAAGCCTCTTTAGCAATCCTAACCCCATTACTTTGTCATTGAGACTAAAATATTCGGGGGAATACAATGAACGCACAAATCAACACACAAGGTAATAATGGTATTTCAATAAAGTGGACAGGAGTGAATCCAGCCACATTTATGGAAAACCTTTTAGGGAAAACTCAAAGTGACATAGGCATCTGTCTGGACGGCTTCCCCTCTGATTTGTCAATCATAACTGCCTTCTGTAATATTACTACTATCTTCGCAGGCGACTTAACAACTAAAAGGAGAAAGAAAAACTGTGTTCTAAACCATAGGAGGTTTACCATTGAATGCTCCTGGCTAAACGGGGAACTTAAATCTGTATTAAAACAAAAACCTAAACATAGGGCCAGGATTAGTACTGTGAGGAAAACAAAGCTGTGAAAGAAAGGAACCTGACCTGACCTGTTCAACCAGCGGGGGTCAACTGGCGGAAGGATAGGCGAAAGGAGGAGGAGAAACTGAATATGGGAGTGCAGTGGGATGGCAAAAGAAAACGGTGAGGCCGTCGGAAGCGGGCTTGGGTTTGATTCCGTGCGTCCTGCGGACTGTTTGACTGATTACATCACCCAGCCCAGTCCCTTCTAGATTCCCCCACCCCGCCCTCCTCCGTTGCCCATGACACCTGATCCCTACAAACCAGGTTGGAGGACACGGCATCAAAGCAGTCTCGTGAGCAAGATTGGCTGCCCTTTAGCTGGCGGCCGCACCAAGGGAGTGCCCCTGGTAGTTTGCGGTTGCAACCCGATAGTTCTGATGCAGCCTGCAGCCTGCAACTACCTTGTGAGCCCAGCTTGCCACATTCTGCTACACTCCGAGCCCTGAGAATGTCTGCACTCTGAACCCTGAATTCCCCTGAAGCTGTCTCAGTCACAGCACCTCCCAGCAGCTGCCCAGCACTTCGCCTCCAGCATCGTGAATTCAGCAACCTACAGTTTCTAGCTCAGTTCAGTTTCCAGCTTCCAGCTTCCAGCCCACACCTCACAGCTTACAGTTTACAGCCTTCAGCCAACAGCCCACAGCCAGTGGTTTTCACCGAACTTTGGTGACCTTCCTGCTCCTAGTCCTTTTTTTTGTCTCAGACTGATTTGAATGCACCTTGTATACCCCAGTTTCTCCTATCTTCCTACGTTAAGCGCCCTCATAGCTGAATTCCCCAGGAAGGCCGGCCGCACCCCCTCTCAGCAAGTGTTTTTCTTTCTTAACGCATGAGATTGGGGCGGGTGAGGAAAGTATCAGCAAGGCTTGTGAAAAAAAAAAACGCAGGAGTGAAGGCCCCTCTAAGTAGTTTGGAAGCATTGGCCGAATTTCCCGAACCCTCCCAGGAATCAAAACAATTACCTCCCACGAGCCTAAGAACTGGTTGTGACCCGGATTTAGGACCCGCCCCCAAGCTCTGGCAGCCTTCGGTGCAAGATCGACTCTCCAAAGCACACTCGCCACATTCCGCAGTTGATGGGATGGCTGCAGCACAGAAACATCAGATAATAGAGGCACTGAAACCGGGCACAATAGCCCCCAAAGCCCAAGTCCAACGATTAAACAACTTACATTAAGGGACTACTTTAGCAGCCTAGCGCCATCGGCGTCCATGTAGAGGACCAAGAGACCCCCCCCCACGGTTACCCCACCAACGAAAACTATTGTGCCTTCAAATCAAATTTTGATTCAGCCCATGATTCACACAGTTGTTAATGAAGGTGAAAGTTCCTTGCTATAATATTCTACAGCAAATATGGCCTCTCAGAATACAGATTCAGCAGAAGCCCCAGAAGCCCTAGAACGAAACCAACTGTCACAGTCATCTGGACAGCACTTTTTGGATCAAAATTCAGTTAAAATGGAACCGATCCTCTCCCAAGTCCCCTCTTTTAATGTTGCCAGTTCACCAATTGCTCACCCAGTTCAGAACCCAAGTCAGTTTTCCCCATTAGCATCAAAATTTGCAACTGTAACTCTACCAGACAGCCAAAAAAAGAGCACTAGGGTTTTGATCCCTCAAGTTGTGTCTCATTTCCGCCTTCTATTTGACTCTTCCAACTCGGAAAGGTTGATCAAGGTGACCAAACCGGTAATTCAGAAGGCTTGGGTGAGAATGTTATCCTTTCCTCTTTAGATCTCTGATTTTTTTCAACAGATCCTCAAAAACCCGCCGTACAGGCAAGCCCATCAAGTGGCCTCAATGATCTCTGGTCTCAGTTATTGCAAACTCTCCAAATCTCGGCAGCAGCCTTAGCATATCAATCGGACAAGATGGGCCTGCAGGTACACCTTTTGAACACGCTAGCAGTGTACACCACAGGAATTGACCAAAAGCTAGAGGCCCTCAATCAGCTGATCACTAAAGCCCAATCTCAAGTCCAACTGGTACAATCGGTGTGCTGCTGTTCCCCTATAATCGATTCTTTATCATCTCTATCACAATTTCTTTCCTCAGTACTAACAGAAATAAAGAAACTCCCATTACCAGAGTCACCAGACCTCTTGCCCCCAGCTCTTAACCCAGGTAAGGGGCCCATAACCACCGAAGACCAATTCTCATCCACCTCCCCGTGTTCCATGGAGCATGTAGACAGTAAATCAACTTCCATCCAATTAGTTCAACAATACAATAAACATGGGCTGTCAAAACGGGAAAGAAAAAGACTACGGAAGAGTCAGAACAAACATCAGAACCAAAACCCTAAACGATAGTAGCCTCATCACTGCCAACTTAGACCAAGCACATGTGCCGTTACATACTTCTGGAGTAAACCTTTCTTCGTGCCCTGTAGCAAAACGCTTGACTTTTAGCACCCTCTTTATCCATCAATTTTGGAAAATAATCAGACCCAAGCCCCAAGTGACAACTCGGTTCCTTTCTCAGTATTAAAGTCAGCAAGAAGTCACTCTCTCACAGCAACCCAGGAGTACCCAATAATCCCAAAAAAACCAAAAATGTCGATTGGTCATGGCTCCCTGGAGCCCTAGTAAGGAGCAAGAATGACTAAAAAACACCTAATCTCGGTCTGTCAATATGTTCCTGGAACATAAACGGCCTTGGTCACAAAATCCAATCAGTAGCTACCCTTGGTTTTCTAAAGGAACATGATATTATTCTACTGTAGGAAACCTGGGCAACAGACAGTATTCCCATTGACGACTACCTTGAATTTATGTCTTTCGCAATCCAAATTTGGCAGGCCGAGTTGCAGCCTGGCGATTTATGTGTCAACCAAACTTTCCCAGTCCATTAAGCAGTTAAAATTTGAGGAAAACTGGCTCTCCTTTTGGGCAATCATTGGGTCGATAGCCAGCTCCTTCTTTTGAACGTTTATATATCCCCACGTAGCATGGAGAAAAAATGAATACTGGATTGCCTGGCTAATACCGCCTGTAACCTGCTCAGTGAATATGGTAGTATACTAAGCATAATCACAGGAGATTTTAACACCAACCTTCACTGCAACTTTACTGAAGAACCAGAATCAGCCCTCTCTATGGTTCCATTACACCTTGCCACAAAGTCAATTGCCGTAGGAAACAGACCATCAAAATTGGGGGAGTATGCAGTTACCCAGTTAGATAGTGACTGTAGGCTATACCCTACTGAATGGTCGTTTCCCACGGATACCCCTCCTGCCTGGACTCAAACTGATGGCCGTATCTTCTCCTTTCTGGATTTTTCCCTAGGGAGCATGGAACTTCTCCCTTTTATTGAGAGTTATCATATTGCACCACAAGGTGAGAGTGACCACTGGATGCAAATATAACAATTTGTGTCAACATCCCGTGTTATCAGGAGCTTGCTCATACACACGCAGCCTGCGACACTGAGAATTTAAAAAGGATGAAATGGTCAGATGATGCGGCACCCTTTTTTATTGAAAAATGTAGAAGTTTGTTAACTCAACCATCTGCCAATGATTTACCTCCTGTCTGCACCTGGGCTTGCTTTATTAATGAACTATTAGAAGCAGGTACACTCAAGAGTGGCACTGGGCACTTCACATCTCGACCACACATTTCAACAGCTACAAAAAAGCTAAAGTTACGCAGAAATTGTGCCCTTCGGAAATGCAGGAAGAGCCAAGGTAATAAAACTGCTCTTACAGACTACATGCAAGCTCAGGAAGCTTTTGAGTCTGCAGTACGTAGGGAAAAACAAGCAGCCATGGATCAATTCTGGGTGAAGCTCCTCTATGAAAGCAAGAACCCAAACTTAAAGAAATTCTGGTGTCTTGTAAATAGGGGCCAGCTAGGTGGAAGCGGCATGGCAGTGCAAACATCATTGCGGATGAATGGACCCTCTATTTATCATCTGATGATAAAGGAAGTCGACTGTTCCAACCTTTCTAGTACGCCTATCGCAAAGGTACTAGCCTTGGAGGCTATGAAACCAACATGGCCGGGCCTCAGCTCTTCATTCGTAAGTACATCACTAGTGACCATAAAGGTGGCTCGTGTGAATAATATCGATCCTCTCTCAGAGACAACATCAACCCCGGAAGAACTAAATCATAAGATTCTATGTTCAATGAGGAAAGATAGAGCTGATGGTGCTCCCGGGTCAAATGGTCTCCGACAGGCCCTGTTTAAATTGGAAGCTGAATTCTGGTCAGTTCATCTGACCCCCCCTGTTTTCTTATTGCAGGTTAAACAACACTGACCCAGAGTCTTGGAGTGGTGCCATCATTCATCCCGTATATAAGGGTGAGAAAAGAAACAACCCCAGTAACTACCGAATTATAGCACTTTTAGACATAGAGTCTAAATACTACAGTAGCATTCTGTTGGATGAGCTACTGGCCTGGACCAAGGAAACTAAGCGCCTCCCCTTCAATCAGACGGGGTTTGTGGCCAATTCTGGTACAACAACTAACCTACTAACCCTATCCGTTTTGATAGAGAAAGTGTCAGTCCAACAAACCTGACTGCACTGCTGCTTCGTAGATTTTAAAGCGGCCTTCGACCTAGTGCCCCGGGACCTACTGTGGCAAAAATTAAAGTCTTGGGGCACGCCCCGGTCTCTGCTACTTGTGATAGCTCAACTCCATTCTGAAACATGGATTCAAATCAAGCTGGGTGAAGGCTCTCATGTCTCTAGGAAGATTGAGACGAAAAGCGGGGTAAAACAAAGTTGCGTGTTGGCACTACTCCTTTTTAACCTGTTTATATCGTATCTCTCACAAATTCTTGGCAGCCTTAACAGCCACCCGCATCAACTAGATGGAGTACGTATTACTAAACTTTTATACGCTGAAGATCTGGTGCTGCTTAACCACACGAAAGTGGAACTACAGAGGCTACTTGATAAACTGCTCCCCTACACTAAAAGCAACTTCCTAGAGTTGAATCTGTCAAAAACAAAAACAATCTCCTTTGGGAAGCAAAAGAAAACATGTGGTGGGTGGTATTTCAACAAGGTAAAAATTAACTTAACAACTCACTATAAATATCTGGGAATATTTCTTGACTCCAGAAGTTCTTTTGTCAAGCAGAAAGAACTACTGAGGACCAAAGCTCTGGCTTCAGAGATCGTCACCACAAAACTCTCCAAAAAGCTACACGGCCGCAGCTTAATCCCACTGTTAAAGGTGATGAATGCCAAGATAACTAATTCATTAACGTACGGCCATGAGATCATGATGGGCACCACAAATACCCTCTTAAATAAATTAATAACTTACATTTTTAAACGTGCATTTCATCTGCCAAAGGCAGCATCGCCTGCACAAGTTCGCCTCAAACTAGGTCTACTTGACCATCATGGCATAGAGGCTGGTGCATTTATAAAGTTTTGTAATAGATCGCGTCATGCCCGGGAGGGCTCTTTGGAGGCCAGACTCTGGCAAGAAATCTATAAAATTCAAGCCAGTAATAAATATCGGCTCCATCTGAACCATAGTTTACAACAACTCGGTGTTGAGGAATTCTGGGGAAAAAATCCCCCCCAGTCGGCATTAAAAGAAGTTATTAAGAAGAGCATCAGGCTGTGGCCCTTTCACTCAGATAGGGCAATACTGTCGAAAAGGAAACACGCCTGGGCAGTGATCACAAATTTTAAACCCGGGGTTGTATCCCCCTATTTATCAAGTACATTTGCACTCTTTTTGAAAAGAAAGTTTTTAGCTCTAAGGATGGGTGAATGGCCTTTTTTAATGAATTTGCCAGAAAGGCACCGACCAGATAATCACACTCATTGTAGGCTGTGCGGCTACCATACCGAAGGATTGGAACACAAAGTTTGCCTATGTCCCGCAATGCTCACCGCCAGACGTTTTTTACTGCTGTGAAGAATGGAATAGACTCAGAATTCGATCATGCCGCCAAGCCATAATAGCAGCTTTAACCCGAGCAACAAGAAGCTGAACATCGGATTAACAAAACTTGTTACCAAGGCGCTAAAACAGTTGAAAGCCATCAATGTTCCCAACCACTCCCCATTACGGCACCTCTGAAAGGAGGTATAATCTCAGGAATAGGGATTATTTGAGAAAACCTGATATCAAGATACTGATACACGTTCCTCTCGTACCTTTCAGACTTCATGGCAGAAATACGAAAGAAGAGGACGGTCAGAACAAAAGGAAGAACGAGTAAAGTCCAAAGACGATCAACACGTTCCAAAAAATAAGAAAACTCAATTCACCAAAAAGAAGGTAGCAGATCTAAAAATCTGACATGCTGAGGATCTTGAGGACACAACTCAAGAACGGGGAGTGGGCTCAGACAATGTTGGACAGCGCAGCAGAAGTAACTGTACCTCACAAGATCTTGAAGGATCATTTGGAGACAGTGGACTTGAATGAGTACATCCAAGTTGAAATTGCTGATACCAGAGTTTGTGTCCCACACAAGCTAGATGAAATAACACTCCGGATGGAGGGGGATATAACTAGAGAAATAAGAGCACTCTTTTGGGAGAAGCTCTTTAAGGGTTATGACATTCTTCTAGCTGAACAAGACTGGCCACCTAAATTTGTCAGGGAGTGCCCATATGGCAAAGACATCATTTGCCAGCCTTCTCCAATCATATTCCAATTCATAAAACATATACTAATGCCAGGAAATGGGCAGTGGCCCAGGCTTATGCATTATGTACAAATCATGTAGGATGGGATGAGGATTCTCCTCAACAACAAATCCAGTTAAAAACTCAACCAACTGCACAAAGGCAGTACCCAGTTAAGTAAGAAGCTAAAAAACAAGTTAGTGTGATCTTAGTTCAACTTGAATACCAAGGGGTGATTGAAACATGCACCTCGCCAATGAACAATCTTTTGTTTCCTGTCTCCAAACCAGACAATACATATCGTCTAGTTTTGGATTACAGACATTTAAACTCCTGTTGCAAAACCTTTGCAGTACATAATGCACACAGTGCAGCACTAATGAATAACATTGTGCGTAAAAAATATAAAACAACATTAGATATTTCTAACGATTTCTTCTGTCAAAACATTCCACCAGAAAGTAGGTATTTGACCGTTTTCTCGATCATGGCGAAACAGCGTCAATTCTGTTGTCCCCCCCAGGGATTCAAGAATAGTCCAGGATCATTTTCAGCCAGAGTTACTACAAACATATGATGATGAAGCATTATCATATGCCGATGACATCTATCTATCAGACGATGACTTGGATAGGCATTTGAACAGGGTGAACACCATAATATTGGGCTTCGCCTCGGAGGGATATAAATTCAATAAAAAAAATCACGAATTGCCCACCTCAATGTCCTGTTTCTAGGATATGAATTATCAGGTGAAGGCAAAAGAATAGCAGCAAACTCTCTAGAGAAATGTGCGCTGCTCCAATCTCCAAAAACGCAGAAAAACTTACAGTCAATTCTAAGTTTCCTAAATTTCTGAAGAACTTATATTCTAAATTACGCAAAAACCGTTAAACCTCTCTACAAATTAATTAAACCTGATTTCAAAACAGTTATTTGGACTCAAAAACACACAGAAATGTTACGTTCAGTGCAAACAGACATATTAGCAACAACACATTTACAAACATGCGTAAACGTACACAACCTAGTGATCCGAATTATTCCAGGAAGAGGCAGATTCACATACTTAACCTTTAATGAAGGAGAAAAAGTACCTATTGCTTATAAATCACACTTGTACACACAAGCAGAAATGAAATTCACTTCTACAGAAAAAATTCAGACAGCGGTTCAAACTTCAGTAGCAAAATAGAGAGCCCTCGCGCAAGGCAAAAACATAATGGTCGTTACTCCTGTACCTGCCTTAGAGGCAGTGACAAAAGCGAGCATTCCAAATGCAAAGGCTTTACATCCGAGATGGATACAATGGGTTAATTCTCTTGCTGCAACAGACGTTAAATACGTTTTTGACCCCTATTTGAAAACACAAGAATTTCTACAATACAAACAAGAATGTCCTCTACCAACTGAGAACAGTATGGATGTATAATTTACACAGACTGATCAGCACAACCTGCAATTGGGGGTGAACAAGCTTATGGTACTGCGTACGGGATCATTAATGGTCGCTGGAGCGATGGTAAATTCCGACCTATGGTCACTAAAACTCAATCTCTAGGAGATTTACAGCGCATTCAAGATGGCGCTTGAGAATACTGATCGCAAATTTCCCACACTCATAGTGTGCGATTCCTATTATTGCGTTCAATCTTACAATGAATACCTGCAAAACTGGATTGAAAACGGTTTCAAAGATGCGAAAGGTGGCACAATCAAGCATAAGTTAATTTGGGAACAGGTAGTTCAGTTAAAACAAGAATTGCAAAAAGCTCACGTGATCCATACACTGAGTCATCAACTTGATGCGTTCTCGTTGTAGGGAATTCATTGGCTGATGAAGCCGTGATGGCAGCTAAGCAAACGGCTTCCGTAGCTGCAATCACTCGTTCAAAAATTAAAATAGACGGCAAAATTATGCAAGCTGTCAATGCTTCAAGCAAAGACACTGGTAAAACATTACCAAAAGGCTTTCCACTCAAATACTCACACATAACTGATGCAAATAAAGTTCCTTTTTCTCAAAAACCCTGGAGTGGGGGATAGAGTAATTCCAAATATGGAACACAGATTAGGACTTATCTTAGCAGCACATGAAGGGCTCGCCCCTGCACATGCAGGTGTTTCTGCTGCAGTATCATTATAAAAACAGAGATACTGGTGGACCCACATGAGGAAACAGACCAGAAACTATGTTTGGAATGTGAAATCTGCCAAATGATGAAAGTCTCTACAGTGAAAGGTCCTGCTCAGACGCCCTTCTTAATTTCAGACAAACCATTGGCTTGTGTTTACCTGACCACTGCTTTCCCTTACAGAGGGATGGTAACTATAAATATTTCATGGGCGCAGTAGATTCGTGCTCAAGATTCATTTGGATGTGGCCCGAGCGCTCGGCTGACCCCTGAACTGTTGTACGAGATTTGCAAATCTTTATCGGCACATACACAGTCGGCACGGTACATTCTGTCCAGGGCCCTGCGTTTAGCTCAAAAGCTTACAAAGAGACAATGGCCAAATTGAGCGTTGCATTGCGGTATTCTAGTCCATTACATCCTGAGGGAAATTCGGTTGTGGAGAGAAAAAACCAGGACATAAAGCAATCTATAACAGCTAGGGTACTAGGCTCGGGTAACAGGTGGGTCAAACATCTAAGAAGTGCCCAACATAGTCTTAACAATCTGCCAAGAAGTTCTCTAGGGGGAAATCATTCCATATGAAATCCTTTTTAGAACTAGAATGATTGTCCAGGACCTTGATCCTCACACTTCAGTGGTAGAACAAACACCTTTTGATATCAAAGACCGTTTGGCTGTTTTGCAGGACTTAAATGAAACAAGAAAAAGTCCAAGTAACTTATACCTGAAACCAACGACCACGGAGAAGAAACCACCAGTCCCAGCAAGGCCTGCCTGGATTCCAAAGATTGGGGATCTAGTCAGAGAAAAGATCTCAGACAAGATGGAATTTGGGCCTTCTTAAAGACAACCAGTACCTCTCCTAGCAATCCACGGATCAAGAACAGTGTTACTGCCGCCCCTTGCTGGAAGAAAGGAGAACAGGTTTGTATCCATCGACCTGGTCAAACCACATCATGTGGCCAATCATAAGTAGTAGGTCAAGTAGACTCCAAAGATGTAGCAGACACCCTAATCTGGCTACAATCCAAGAGGTTCAAACTGAGAGACTCGTCACCTTTGAAGAATCTGCAGTGTGAAAAGAAGGACTATGCAACAAAGCCATGGAACTTGTACCTCTTGAGACCCAAACAACAGTTCGTCAAGAAACGCCTGTCTACAATGAAATAGCATCTAACTACACTAATATGACAAGTGATCAAGTGGTTCCAGCGATTTCATCAAATCCTGAAGCAATCCCTACAATTGACAGAATTGCCTCTGGCTATTTCAATAACTTTGATATATTTTCCGAGGATCCCAGCGAACCTGAAACGACACCAGAAAAAAGAACTTTTAAAGAACAAGTAACAGAACTTTTTAATCAACTGGAAAATACATATCTGGTTTCAGCATGGATTGAACTATGGATTGTGTTGGGTATATTTTTCTTCTACTTTGGTTGATTCTGGTATTTACCTTGGAAATGCTGATCAATGGGAGATATAGTAAAAAGGACACAGCAAGTAAGAACATCAACTTAGTCCTCAAACCACACAAATCATCCCATCGTGAACAAAGAGACTTGTCATCAGTGAACATCACTGCCGTTCTTATACCTGGTGGTATAGCTTGGGACAGAACTGATTATGACATCTTTGGTCCTGCAGAGCTGTTGAATATTTTACACCAATTCAAGGTTTCCGTGTGTGACTTTGTTTCACAAAGCACCTTTTCTGATGATTGGGACTTTGAGACTGTTAATAATATGATGTCAGACTTAGAAATGTCTGCAAATTTTCAAATCATGAATACTTTAAAGGTTCATCAGATTATGTACCTTTGTACTATTATGATCGCTATGGTCATCATTTCTTGCATAAATCTGCAAACCCTAGAAATGTTTTAACTTATAACTAAATAGGAACATTGTCCAACACCACCGAAAGGTAGCTCAAAAACATTGTTTAATAAATGTCCATACTTTTCAGGTATTAATGTTTCAAATCCTGAAACATTTTACATAAAAAATATATATAAGACAGGTATGAAAATTATGCTGACTAATACTAAGCAAATGTATTCTGCGGCCTTTGATGCTCAGCTGTCTACTTTAGGTTTTGACTTTTGGAAAAACACCTTTGAGGCAAAAACTGTCTGGGGCACAAAAGACTGGCAGGTGCAGGGATCAAGGGCTAGATGTAGGTAAAATAGATTTACCGATTTTTTATTACCGAATTTTACAGATTCGGTAATTAAAAATCGGTAAATCTAAGCTGTGGACATGTAGGTATTCCAGATGTGCTGGAATACCGAATCAGAAGTAGTCGGTATTTACCGATTCGGTAAATACCGAATCGGTAATGCCCATTCATTCCTATGGGCTTTGAAGCCCATAGGAATGAATGGGCATTACCGATTCGGTATTTACCGAATCGGTAAATACCGATTTCTACAAGGGTGCAGGGGGTGTCACTTTGACACCCTCTGGCACCCCCAAAACAGGCTTGGGTGCCATGTGGCAGGCATACATGCCCTAAGGGCAGGTCTGCTGTCACATGGCACAGGTGTGCATGCACACATGTGCATGCACACCGAAATCAGTATTTTACCATCAAATTGGATTTGATGGTAAAATACCGATTCTGTAAGGCCTCTGGGACTCAGAAGAGTCCCACCTACATCTGGGAGCCTCAGATTCAGTAAATTTACTGAATTTTTATTTTACTGATTCGGTAAAATTACAGATTCGGTAATTTTACCGAATCAGTAAAAAAATGCCCCCTACATACCTGTCACCCATTTACCGATCGGTAACGGCCAAAAACAGCCGTTACCGATTTACCTTATACACACAAATGTTGGAGTGGGTGAAAAGAAAAGTTTCTTAGTGATAATATATTTTGATAATGCACTAAGCGGTTCACTCCTATGTCAGGGTATTAATTTACACGGGCCTGCGATGGTTCTTCGAACAACTTATTCTGCCACCTGCAAGGTTTGCCAGCTGCAGTGACTGATCCAATTTTTAGGCAGCTTTCTAATGGAAGTTACATTATGCTGAATGATCACAGCTGCTGTGGCATGTTGCCAGGAACCCCCTTTCTCGTAACTGTGTCAGCCAGGGTCACTTGCTGTATGCAAGTATTGTTTCCTAAAACTAAGACAGATGGGGAGTCGCCATTATGGCCTTCACTGAACAGCTCTTCTATACGAATTGATACTTTAAGCAGAATGAAAGCCATTCTTTTACAGAAAACTGTGCCACTGACCTCGGCCAAAGAGACATATGATCTGCAAGTTGCAAGGACTTCTGCAGAGATACATGTGCTTTTATTGACAAACTCCCCTTTACATTTCTCAGACATGTTAGGTCATCCCTTAAACATGTTTGATAGGAGTGGTATTGTATATGTATTTAAGATGATTTTTTCGGGACTGTTAGCACCCTTTGAAGCAGTCCTAGGCATATTTCCAAACCTCATGCACTCTGTGTTTGGCAGCCTGCCTCTTGTTTTGGGACTCGTAGCAGGGATACTATTTTTGCTCCTTCTGCTCTGATATGGCAAGCCAAATCACCATCGATGCCCAGATCCCCTTGGAGAACACTCTCCTGGCATTAAAGTGTCGTGAGCGCATGATGCAAATACTGGGATTGACTAGTTTAAGAGATTTGAATACCACGTGGTTTCTATCATTCCGACCAATCTGGCAAGATTGCATCTTACCTGTTCCACGATGCCTACTATACTGAGAAGAATGCATGCTAGACATCTGTCTGACACTCCCATCAGTCCTGCCAACGGAAGTTGATACTTTGCTTGAACAAGTAACGGCTCATGCACTGTGTTGTCCCCAGCGGCTACAAATCATGATGACAGCATTCGTTGAGATCTCACAGACGCAAAATGCAGACGGTGAGATAAGTGGAGCAGCAGGCGCACAGGTACCATCTACTTCGAACATTGCTAATGGGGCTGACGCTGACGGCGATGCATCTCATCTATGTGCGGTTAATCTGCTTAACGAGGTAGTCCAACTTTCACCTACAATAGTAGACAATTTCTTTACAAGCTTAGAAGATTTGGTGTTTTCTCCAAACAATGACACTGACTTTTGAAGTTAGTACACAGTGTTCTGTGAGACTCTGAATTTGACCTTCACTTTTCAAAGCAAGCTTCTAACTTTGGAACTCTATTTTTCTATGATCAGACTTTTTCCAAATTTGTACTTTTTTTGGCACAAAGTAATCTGCTTAAAGTAGACCTATTCCTAGAGAACTAGAATTCTTTGAAAACTTCCAAGAGACAATATTTGACCTTGTCCACACTCAAACAATTTATATATTCTGCCATGGATGCATGCCATGGTTGAACACTTTGTAAATAATCAGCACACTGAAAATGATTTTAAATGGACACCACTTGTGTGGCTGGACTCCAAACGCTACCCTGATGTTGAAACCATGCTGCTTCGCAAGGAGGCATACCTTATATTGCGATTTGATAGCGTGAATAAGGGTCTTAATACTCTCAGTGAAATTAACCGAGCTTGACATCATTCTCGGACTTCATTTCCCACAATGCATTAGCACCCGTTACGCATCCGATTGGATGTCAGCGCACACATGCTTTTATTGCCACAAGCACCGGCAGTGCCTTGGACAACTAAACTCTTAGTGTGCCGGTAGAACTCAGGATGCAGTAATAGCAGAGCCCTCCGCGGCGACTCACGGTAAGCGCTTGACCCTCCCTTCACCGATCTTTGAGCGTTAGCCTACTGTTATCAACAGCGCGACCCAGCACATCTTAGCTTAGCCTCCTTTCCCCTTCTTTTTTCATAGAACGGACAGCGTTCCCCAGCAACACCGGTCCGAACACCGTGCCCGTGTTGAACTATCCATAAAGTAAGTGTTCCCATTGAGGTGGCAACGCCTCTGTGCATGTCCTTTCATCGCTTTGGCATAACTACTCCAAATATCGCTTTTTTCTGTTCCCACAGCGATTTTACACTGAAAAGTAATTCCTCGACCGGCCATTCTGATTAAAGGTTCTAAAGACCTAAGGTAAATTTAATTTTACCGCTTCGCTACCTTCAGCACGCACTTTGGCATTTTCAAATTGGTGACACTAGTTTCGCTCTTGTTACAGCCCAGACCCGCCTGCCATAAACGCTATTGCCAAAATAGAAGCCACATGGGGCTAACATTCACAAGGTATGCCGCACTCCCTTGCGGTTTTATTTTGTATTAAAGAAATATGGCGTCAGTACGAAGTTTGTTAATCAAACTCTTCATTGATTTATTTTTTTGCAAAACAGTTCCCATGGACTAGAATCACCGCCCTGATGAGAATCCTGTAAATAACCCACAGGATTTGAAACGCGTCGGCATTTGACTCCACACTAATGGCTCTTGTCAGTCATATCCAAAATGGGCTTTCTTTGATTATTTGATACAAACGAATACAGTTCATGAGCCAGGAGTTGTTCTTTTGAAAATATTCACTCCCGCTCTTATACTTTGTTGTATTTATAACTCTCAAACTGTGAATTGTTTATCTGTTTTTCATTTTTTTGATTTATCTATGTCCATGTATGCACGATTCAATGCAATGTTTTTGCTTTAAATTCTTTCACTGTAAATATGCACACACTGTTTTACTGAACTCCATACGGCTAGAAATGAAGTTGATGGTTATTCTTTGTCTACTCTTTATAAAACAAATTGTGTAACTCACGTATTGATTCAGTGACAAAAAGTTTTGTCGGGATAAACTAATAAACTTATGGTTTATCTTCAATCATTCAGTGCTTGCATTAATGTAAATTGGAGGCATAGGCACATTTTTTGGATTACCTTAATGGAATGGTCTAGACATTTTCTTCTCTATTTAAGAGCCATTTCATGAATGTATTTTCATGATTCGTTCGTATAGCTTTTTTCAAATGTCATCTATATGCTTTGAATGAAACATTGCTTTTAAATTGGGTACAGCACAAATGCTCTTTTGTGTACAACAATTTCCAATGCATGTTTATGGGTGTGGTTTTAACACATCATGTTTAGATATGTTTTATGTGTTTAGAGCTTAGTAATGTCATACATAATAAAGTGGAGTGGGTGTTGTGTGGCATTTTAGGCTCCGACTGTTCCAGATTCATGCCCTTATTCACATTGCCCTAATAGAGGCATAGAAATCAAGCCCTTATTTCGACTGAGCCCATGCAGACCAAATACTGGCATGGCTACTTCCACCCGTACCAAACGTCACAACTGTTTCTTGGAAAATCGGCTAAGCAGTTCTGGAACTTCCCTTGCTTGAATATTGATTTGTCCAAGAACTCATGTACTTTGCAAAGAACGACTATTCTCTAGGGGTTCTTACCTGATATTATTATGCCCGACTTTACGTCAAACTATGGCATTCCCAGACACCTTCAAGGTATAAATATACCTTCGCTTGCTCTAGCAGGACACAGTGGTTTGGAGCAGTTCGGATATCTACTTGCCCGACGCAGCTCGCTACAGCAAGTGCTGAAGGAAGCCGACCCTCCAGCTGACGCACTGATTAAGAAGCTGCCTTTCTCTCACCGAGAATCCAGCTCCAGTGTTTCCAAGCTCCCCTTGCAGGGTGTTGGGAAATTGAGTCCAGAGACATGAGATACCAGACCTCCTTCATTCTAACTAAGGTATGGAGCTGATTAGAACGTAGAGAAATCTTGGATAGATTCTTGGTAAAGAAAACTAAACCTACACAATACTTACTTCTTCCCGCGTACTAGACTTAGGTTAGGTTAGCACCAGTTGAGTATTTTTAGTCATTGTTATTTATGTATGTATTTTTATATGGTTTAGAAACCATTCACTGCTCTTACAGTATTATTTCATAATATTGCTCTCGCTATATGCATTATACTTTGCAGTCTGTATTACGATTGTAGCAGTTTACTTTCCTTTTATGAGAAAGAAGACTGTTCAATAAACGTTTTATTGAAAACGCCCGTCTATCTATTTCTCTGCAACTCTGTAGAAACGAAGCATGCATGATTGACTGAGTGAAATACTTATCCATTGGTTCCGCGACTCTAGAGATATATTTCTTATTCTTGGGAAACAAAGTTGTCATGTTTATGCAGTTGTCCGATACTAATCCCTTCTTGTGAATTCGAGAAAGTTTCTAGTGACCTCTGAGCTAGCTGGCACTCAATATTAAATTTAATATATACGATAGAGACCTAGTCGACCTCAGTCCTACATCTAACCTATAGGATATATTATTCCAATGCGCAGAGCCTATTGGGAATATAGGAACCACACTACAGAATCAGTCGGAACCCCACCAATAACGCCAGAAGAAATTAGATTGGCACTACAAAAAAGTGGGGTCCCCATTGATGTTTTTAAATATAATAATGAATTTTTGGATACCTATTCTATGTTTTTAATGCTACTCTCAGTGGTGTATTACTGACAATCTGGGTCAAAAGCATCATCATACCCATTTTTAAAAAAGGAACTAGAGAGAAAACAAATTGTTACCGCCCAATATCTCTTCTTGATTTCACTTCTAAAGTGATGGGTCGTATACTGCTTGAAATGCTTGAAATTTGGGCCAGTGAGCAAACATTCTGACAGAAGCACAGTATGGTTTCATAAGAGGTATTGGGATGGTTGAACAATGCCTAAATGTAGAATTATTAATAGGGAAGTACACATTGGCAAAGGACGGGGCACTTCACCTATGTTTTGTTGATTTAACACGTGTGTTCGACCTAGTTAATCATCAAAAATGATGACAAACACTTTAGGGACTAGGGGCACCCATTACAATAATTAGTTATTTGTATATATAACTTCCTAACTTCCAGGGTAGGGTTTGTTAATATGGGATATGGCTGAGATACCCGCCACCCCCTCTCAACACACTCCCCAAGGATGGGAAACCGGAAACCGTTCTTGAACTTTTTGGAAGTCGGGAAGGGAGTTACCCTTCCCGGCCGTATTTATTAAAATATGAAACAAAATAAAAACATTAAAATTAACAGTTTCATATTATGTACAATTTCATCAACACATTGCGATGTTTGGCTAACCTTAACATATCCTCTAATACAAAGGTTCTCCTAGCCGAACTAACATCCTACAAAACATTTACTTGAAATTTTGAAATTGTACATCCTAACGTTTAAGGGCCAACGGCAAGGTCGTAACCGGTGTCAAGATCCCTAACCCAGACATATCCCCCTCCCTTGTGAGGGGCGGCACGGAGGCATACCTCAAGTGCAACTACCAATTTCCTTTGACTTGACGGGGGCCCCAGTAAAACTCGACGCCACTTAAAGGTCGTACGAGGCTCGTGTGAGGTATCTAGAAGGTAGCGTAGACACACCCCACACAACTTACCACATCTGCCGTCGCAGACGTCCTGGCCCCGGGAAATTCACCAGGAGGGGGCTGTAACCCCTCCTACCCATGAAGGGGCCTTGACCGCCTTCCCTTTCCTTTCGGCGACCCATCCTTAGAAGGGACCGCCTCCCCGTTGAGGGGCCAATGGCCACCTCCCCCGAGCGCCCCCATCCGTAATGGGTAACGCCCACTCATAGGGATCTTCCAATTAGTGCTCACCGATCATGACCTTACCGCCCGACCAAAATAAATACGACAATGCTAACTAAATACTAAATGACTACATCTAACCAACAGTAGCAACAACAACTTTATTCAAACGCATGCGTACTGATGAACACTAAAGCAGAATTACTTTATTTGCAAAACATAACGCAAATCGACCATTCTTTATTGCATACTCAAAATCTTCACGATAATACCACAACCTGTAAACGAAAAATCACAGTTATCCATCAATCTTTATTAAAACCACTCGCTGTCTTCAGGGGCTGGTGGGTGGGTCAAAATTGGCTCTTCGTTCCGTCTCGAGCTCACGTGCAGCGAGGAGGTGCAGCTTCAGAGCACAGGAACAAGAGGATGCCTTCCGGTCTTGTTTCTCCTTTTATCCGTCTTCAGGGCGGGCGTAAACCCGCCCCTGCCTGCCCCAAGGGCGTGGCCAGCCGCGTTAGTGTCTAGGCCAACCCACTCAAGGGCGGGAAAAGGCGCGCCCCGGCTACGCCGCTTCGGGCATACCAGCCGAGACTCGCCTCCCGCCCAAAATGGCTTCCCGGGGGGATCGTGGTACTCTGCCATACGTTCGGGGGGACCGATTGGTCGCCCCTTTCCATATGGCTGAGATACCCGCCACCCCCTCTCAACACACTCCCCAAGGATGGGAAACCGGAAACCGTTCTTGAACTTTTTGGAAGTCGGGAAGGGAGTTACCCTTCCCGGCCGTATTTATTAAAATATGAAACAAAATAAAAACATTAAAATTAACAGTTTCATATTATGTACAATTTCATCAACACATTGCGATGTTTGGCTAACCTTAACATATCCTCTAATACAAAGGTTCTCCTAGCCGAACTAACATCCTACAAAACATTTACTTGAAATTTTGAAATTGTACATCCTAACGTTTAAGGGCCAACGGCAAGGTCGTAACCGGTGTCAAGATCCCTAACCCAGACATATCCCCCTCCCTTGTGAGGGGCGGCACGGAGGCATACCTCAAGTGCAACTACCAATTTCCTTTGACTTGACGGGGGCCCCAGTAAAACTCGACGCCACTTAAAGGTCGTACGAGGCTCGTGTGAGGTATCTAGAAGGTAGCGTAGACCCCCCCCCACACCCCACACAACTTACCACATCTGCCGTCGCAGACGTCCTGGCCCCGGGAAATTCACCAGGAGGGGGCTGTAACCCCTCCTACCCATGAAGGGGCCTTGACCGCCTTCCCTTTCCTTTCGGCGACCCATCCTTAGAAGGGACCGCCTCCCCGTTGAGGGGCCAATGGCCACCTCCCCCGAGCGCCCCCATCCGTAATGGGTAACGCCCACTCATAGGGATCTTCCAATTAGTGCTCACCGATCATGACCTTACCGCCACAGGTCCGGATAGTTGACCGGCTATCCGGACCCCCCACCAAACCCCTATCTAAAGGTCATGTTTTAACATCTTTAGCCAAGCTATGAAGTCTCCTATGAGTAACTCATTCCCCACCCGAGACAAATGAACACCGTCCCACAAATACATACTGTCATTATTAATACACCCATGCGAAATAGAATGCAGTGTATTGGACCGGAACAACCTACTCACTTTGTTATTAATTTTTCTCACCGAGTGATTTAAAGCAGAAACAGAAATAGCCCCCGCCACACTTTTCGTGGGATCATATGGGACCACGCAATTGTGCACCCTGGAACTCTCCTCGCCAACCAACTTACAGTGGAAAGCATCGCCTCCAGGAGAAGTCGTCTACCAGTGGTGACCAAATCATTGCCCCCCAGATGTACTATGACTACAGACGGCGGTGACCTCGTCCGCCCTAGCAAACCCTCGAAAAATGATTGAAACTGGTCAATACAGAGACCGCCCTTTCCGTAGAAGGACACACTGTACCCGTATTCCCCAGCCACGTGTACCATGTCACCTGCCTTGAATACGTCCGCGGCACACCTCACGTATGAGTGGCCCACAACCCACACCTCCTTTTTCACAGCCGGTGATGTCTGACCGCTGTCCCAGTGTTGGGTCGACTGCATAGTCCGCCCCGCCTCGTAGGCTTGCGTAACTGAAAACCAAACAAAACAAGAAGCGTGAGTACATCATTACAGCTTCACAACATGTGCAAACGCACATACCTTTTATAACAATTGGAGGACCAACGCCCCACACGTTTAACTTGTTCTACATTCAGACCCCTGGCTGTAGCCTCTGTAGCAGCCCCTATCCGAAAGGAATGGGTCCCAAACTCGCCCGGGTTCAAGCCCGCAGCTGTAATTGACATCGCAAGCACCCGCTGAAACTGAAACCTTGTCAGTGGGATGGCGTCCGCGTGTCTCAACAAGGTCCCCCCCCATGATGCCACCCTTCGTGTTAAATAATCCTCTAAACACTTTACTGGGCACATGGACGACCCGGGAATCCTGCGTATAATTATGCAGTCGCCCATCCCGCTCTGATCGGTCTTGGACCTTACAAACGAGACAGTCATTGTCTCCCCTCTGATTTGAACGTGCTCTGCGCACAGCCCTCCCGTAACATCCTGCTTGTTCCTCGCCACTAATTCGCTTACCCGCATAGCTCCATGAAATGCCAGCGTAAAAGCGGCTCGGAATAACACTGTCTCAAAGTGAGACGAACATGTTGTAGGGAGTCTGGATAATAACTGGGCCAACCTATCCAAACCTATCGGGCGCCTCTCGTCTACTCTGCAACCCTCAAGGCGTTGCCACCCACGTAGCGCTTTTTGCACAACGAAAGACGCTGTCGGGTCCTGGATCCCATGAGCCCTAGCAACAAAGGAAATGGCAGCCCGATGCCTCTGGGCCGTGGCCACCGATTTCCCTGCCAGATGTAAAGACATCAGAAAGTTCACTACCCATTCCTCCTGGCCCCAAAGCTCCTCACTAGCAGTCCCCAAAAAGGCTAAATAGGACCGGAACGCCCCTTCATATGCCTTCCTCGTCCTGGGTGCTAAACTCTCTCCCACGAGGTTACGAAGTTCGGGGCACCGAGAGACCAGAGAGCTTCGGGAAAGGGTGCAGGCTCCGGGTCCGCTGTGGGAAGAAAACCCCAGAAGGCCTGCATACGAAAACGAGAAAGGGCATCAGCCGCCTGGTTCATTACCCCCGGGACATGTCTTGCTTTGAATAGCACATTCAATTGCATACACAGTAATACGATTTCTTTAAGCAGCCTCAAAATCCATTTGCATCGTGCTGCCTGGCTATTGATACACTCAACCACGGTCATATTGTCAGACCAAAATACCACAGAGTGATCTTTGAATCCTTCGGGCCACGTTCTTAGGGCCACCAAAATGGGGAAAAGTTCCAGGAAAGCAATGTTACTTGTCAGTCCACTGTCATGCCACCATGCCGGCCATTTTTGTGCAGACCATCGGGTGCCGAAAATGGCACCAAAACCTATGCTCCCTGCCGAGTCTGTCCACAGCCCCAGCTCCTCAGAGGACACGGCCGGTTTGTTCCAGACGACTCGACCATTGAAATCCGCCAAAAATGCCAACCAAATGCGCATGTCCTGGCGGACCTCTGCCGAGAGCCTTGTGCGATGATGGCCCTCCTTCAGTCCGACCATGGCTTGAGCGATCGAACGGGAAAAAGGGCGGGCCATTGGTATGACTCTTAGGGCGAAATTCAATTGTCCCACTAACTGCTGTAATTGATGCAGCTTAACCTTAGATTTGCTCATACACTTTTGCAGGGATGCCCTGAACTTTAACACTTTATCACCTGGTAAACGGAAACAACCTTCTCTGGAGTCTAACTCGATCCCCAGAAACTCGAGGCAAGTCGAAGGACCCACAGTCTTACCTGGTGCCAGTGGCACGCCAAACTGATTCATCAAAACACAGAATGCGGCTAAAGCCTGCCCACATTCCGGATCCCCGGCTGCCCCCAGGAACAAAAAATCATCTAGATAATGCATTACATGTTGGAAACCCGTCTTCTTTGTGAAGACCCATTGTAGGAAACTACTGAATTTCTCGAAATAGGCACAAGATATCGAGCATCCCATCGGCATACACTTATCCATGTAATATTGACCCTGAAACATGAATCCCAGTAGACGCTGATCGTCTGGATGTACCGGGAGCAACCGGAACGCTGACTCGATATCAGATTTTGCCATCAGCGCACCGGGCCCCAGGCGATTCAAAATGGCTACGGCCTCATCGAAGGATGCGTACCGCACCGAACACATTTCCGGGTCTATCGCCTCGTTCACGGAAAGACCACGTGGGGCTGATAAATTATGTATCAGCCGAAACTCACCCGGGTCCTTCTTGGGAACCACCCCTAAAGGAGAACAAACAAAGTTAGCAACCGGGGGTACACTAAACGGACCGGCGACTCGACCTCGAGCAACCTCCTTCCGGATCTTTTCCTGTACCACAGGCGTATGCTGCAAGACCGATATCTGATTTTTGCATTTTTCCACACCCTGAAAGTCCCCCACTGGGATGCGGAAACCATATGAAAACCCGTTCCGCACCACCCCAGCGGAAGCACGATCCGGGTATTCGCTGAGCCAGGGAATCATTGCCAAGGTATCAATCGGGGTAGGTAAAGGCGCCCCTCGGACTATGTTAGACCTGTTTGGCACCTCCTCTACCCCCGTTATCACCCGTTTTGGCTCTGCACGTGGACTCAGGATGGGATGATTGCCCACACCCACTACATTCGTGTCTAAATTTGCACGACCCCTGGGGCCTAGTACATTTGCCCCTGTTAAAGTTCCAACAAACCCCCTTTTTACCTGCATTGACGGTAGGCCTCGAGTGATTGTCGGTACCCGTACCTGGGCGAAAGGGCGTCCCCGCATACTGACGGGAGGATTCGCCCAGGTTACTCCCCACCAATGGCAATTTCAACATACCAGTATCCTTCATTTTGGACCAGGACACAGAATCATAACAATCCCAAGTTAAGTTTTTATCATGTTCTTTTGCTTTTCTGAAAATATTATCATAGCAGAACCAATGATTACCCTCGTGTGATACAGAGTACCCCATGATTCGTGACTGATAAATCGGCAATTCGGGTAGCAATTCGGGCCTTCGTTCTCCCAAGATCGATGTGAAAACCCCCCACGCCTTGCCCCAATTGCCAATGTTCTCATTTACCTTAAAGGCGGCCATCTTTGCGCGCCAAACACTCGGATGCATGAGGTCCTTCTGACCCTTAACATGCTTCATCTCATAATGATCAGTAAGCAACGAGAAGATGTTTACATACTCCCCTGCCCATATCTTTTCCTTAATAGCTAAAGGGACGTGCTGGCCCAACTTCTCCCTTCGAGAGGGTGCCGACTCCTCCCTCGCAATCGGCAATGGTCGCTTACCTGCACCGGACGCTGTCTCTGCGACTAAAACCGTCCCTCGTGGCTTCTCTGCGGCCGCAGCCGGCGTGGATACCGTCGCTGCTTCCCGAGTTTCACGCAGTTGCTTCATCAACACCTGCGCGTCGACAGCCGTGGCGCCCTCGCTACCTTTTCCCAACCACGCTGCTAATTGTGCCGCCAGCTCGGGCGGCATATCTTCCCCGGGCACGGGGGTGACCACAACGGGAATCGGATTCCCTTCCTCCAGCACGGGAGTGGGTGCTTCGAGCGGGACACTGGGACTCGGGATGTCTCCCCCAGCTGCTCCCCTCCTGGGCCTCTTGCCTTTTCCTTCCGGGGCTGTTCCCGCCAAAGGACGTTTCGTGCCCCCTCCCTCGTCTTTATCCATTCGCCTCTTTAGGTCGGACACCTCTTTCATGAGAACACGCAGCATCTGGTCGGTAGTCATTCGCTTTCCCGCCTTCCTCGGCATTCTCCAACAAAGTATCTGAAAAACAAACAAGAACGATTACAACGCTCAAAATTGGCTCTTCGTTCCGTCTCGAGCTCACGTGCAGCGAGGAGGTGCAGCTTCAGACCACAGGAACAAGAGGATGCCTTCCGGTCTTGTTTCTCCTTTTATCCGTCTTCAGGGCGGGCGTAAACCCGCCCCTGCCTGCCCCAAGGGTGTGGCCAGCCGCGTTAGTGTCTAGGCCAACCCACTCAAGGGCGGGAAAAGGCGCGCCCCGGCTACGCCGCTTCGGGCATACCAGCCGAGACTCGCCTCCCGCCCAAAATGGCTTCCCGGGGGGATCGTGGTACTCTGCCATACGTTCGGGGGGACCGATTGGTCGCCCCTTTCCAGAATGCACTTTGGATTTTAGAGTCACACCTGGTGTTAGACAAGGGTGCACACTTTTTATTTTCCCTTTATATTAATAATAGAGACCATTTTTTATAAAACTTAGCTGCAGACGCCCCAAAAGTTGGAACACGCCTCACGCCTGTATAATTATTTTTTTTTTTTTGGAAACCTTTATTGTGCAATATAAGCTTACAGATACGGGCCCACAACCATTCAGGCCGGCCTCGAAATCAAGTGATATCACAATAGGCAAAATCAAAACAGCTCAGCAGTCCCATAGACAAGAAGCAGCAATTATTCAAAACAGCACATATTGCAAAGGGGGGGGACCACTGAGTACAGGATAAATGAGGTTAATTTTTAAAAGTTTTAGGTAAGAAGGATCAGACGCATTCACTTCACCGAAAACACATGGCGGGCAGTGGTCCCAGCAGATCAGTAACAAGCTAAGCGGTAATCATAGGATCATCAGAAAAAACATTTGAGGATCATAACAAACATTGCAATACATACTGGTCAGTACCCGCCCTATGATCATGGAACAACCTGACTAACGTTAGTGGAGAGACTAACTACAGAACAGTGAGCAATGCTACACCTAGCCACCAAGCTGACCCAAAGGAAAGGAGAAAAAGTAAGAAGAATCAAGAGAAAAAGGAGAGAAATAAGGCCCATAGAACTAAAACGAAACAAAAAACCCCACCCCCAAACCTCCCACCCCGCACGCATGCAGAGGCTACTGCCTACCCCCCCCCCCTAGCAGTGTGCCTGTCGCCCAATAACCGAGTCCCGAAATATAGACTTAGAGAAGGGAAAAAGAAAGGAAAAAAGAAAATATATAAAACAGTGCACGCCTGTATCATTATATGCAGACGACACTGTTCTAATTTCTAGGACAGCTAACGTGCTGCAACTTCTAATAGATAATTTTGTATCCTACAAGTCTGATAAAGATCTACAGTTAAACCTAAAGAAAACATTTGCCATGACACGTGGGAGTAACAGATCTAAGAACAGACAACACCATGTGGGCGGGGTTTCCATTAATAGAGTTTTATCTTTCTCATACCAGGGGATGCTTTTTAATAGGAACGGTTCATGGAACACACATATTGAATCATCAAATATGACATTTTTAAGAATCACAGAGAATATTTTTAGATTCTCCACGAAACTAGGAAACAAATCCACCCGTGAAATTCTAACTTTGAACCGGACTAAGGGCTTGATTAGGATCGCAGTTTTCCCGCATCCTCTGGGCCGGCGAAAGCCACCGCCGGCCCGGAGGATGCGGAAAAACGGCTGCGGAGGCACAGAAGACCCACAGCCAAATTAGGATGGCGGTGGATCTCAAAATCTGTCCGCTGCTTTTCCGCTGCAGTCGCTTTCCGACCGCGGCGGAAAAGCTCTAACATGGCTGGCGGTGTCTGTCAGACACCGCCAGCCATATTAGGATAGCGGAAAACATATGCTTTTCCACAGCGGCTTTTCCGCCGTGGAAAAGCATACGGAGATTGCCTTCGGGGGCCCGTTGCGGGCCCCCTTGGTGACGGGGGGTGGGGGGTGCACATGGGGGTACCTATGGTACCCCCTGCATTTGCGTGGACAAAGCGGCAGGCACCGCGCAGTGCCTGCTGCTTTGTGCACGCAAATGCTGTGCATGCTTTTTTAACATTGAGGCGGGTGCAGCTTGCAGCTGCATCCGCCGCAATGTTAAAGATTGAGGATGTGACGCCACCCTGGCGGTCACATCCTAATCTGCACGGAGGGACCTCCGCAGCCCCTGCGGATGGTCTCTCCTACTCTATGGTGGCGGACGAACTCAGGTCCGCCCGCCATCATAATCGGCCCCTTGATGTGTCTCAGGGGTCTGCTATGGGCCTGCAATCTGGGGGAGAGCTAACATCGCCTCCCTACAAACCCAAGAAAGTAACTTTTTTTAAAGAATGCTGGCAGTCCCCAAGGCTACAGCTAATTATATATTCCACAAAGAATTGTCGGCCCCACATCTTAGTGAAACGATAAACATGGCTGGCCTGACATTCTGGAGAGGGATATGGGCAAAGGAGGAAACAAAATGTAATCAAGATATAATAAAGGATTATTTGACCCAAGACCACAGTCGGAAAATACCATGGTTGGAGCACATATTTAATCTACTAATACCTTGTAAAATTGAAATTGATAAAAAAGAACCCAGCATCTATTTTAGAGTTCGGTAAAAGAGACCTGAACCCTAAATATCTAAACGTTACGGAAAATGAAAGGAACAGGGTCTGAATCAATAAATATAGTGTTGCCTCTTATTGCCAACAACCACTCACGAGGACGCTACAACCTTATGTAACGCTGGTAAGAAACATCCAAAATAGATTTTATTTAGCCAGATTAAGGATGGGGACATTACACTTTTTATTTGCATTCCCAAAATAGGAAAAATGGCGTCATAAATTACCAAATTGCCCATGTGACGGTAAAACAACACAATCCACGTTGAATTTTGTTCTGTTTTGTAGTTTTTATGGAGATATCCAGAAATCTATTTTAAAGCCCCTGATTTTATGAAATAGGCTTTAAAATTACAAACAAGCTTTTAATTTTATTTGTGGTTTGGGAAACTTGAAAATTATAAATTCTTTGATCCGATATGTCCAACTTGCTATTAGAGAAAGGAAGGATTGCACATATCTGGATGCATTGTCTTATGAAGAAATGGATGAAAATTGTTTGATCCCCCCCATTTTAGTTTTATAACGAAATGAAAATGTACTTGCACTTTATGCAAAGTAATGTACCTATGATTTCTAATACTGGTTAGAGAACGTATTAATATTAGTTGCGGTACTATGCACTTTACGTATCCTTATGCAGTAAACAAGCACCCGCACTTTCAATTAGAATGAATTATTTGTATAAATTGTATGTGTAAAAATTTTGATTGCTGACAGTCCCTAATGGCTGCCCCATAATAGCTCCATGTTTCTTTTATATATTGTATATGTATCAGGATTAAGCTATGTCATATCTTAACCTCTATAAACACAATTAGTTATTATCATGATTTTAACTATGTTGTAATGTAGGAATGGCAGGGGGCATGGCACTGTTCTGGCTCGGCAGCTTCTGCGTACCAGGAGGAATGCAATGCCGGTGAGGCCGAATTTAGGGCGCGTACTGTAAGGAGGAGGGGTACTAGCGCATTGAGTGTCCAATGTTATTGCTGAAAGTTGCGGTACCCAGAGGACAGGGTTCTAGTGGATGGGGCCTTGGAGCAAGTGATCAGGTTGAAGTCCACAAGGATGGGACACAGGAGGGTCAATCTGACCAGAACTATTTTGATGAAACTCAAGGAAGACAATAATGTATGTAATGTAATGTGATGTAATGTAAGACATACTTTTATAGAGCGACTATCACCCAATGGTACCTTGGCGCTGGATCACAATGATTATGATCTGGATGAGGTGACAGGGATATCTCAAGGTTAGGACAACCAGGGATAGGGTGATGGACCAATTCAGATACCTGTAGATCAGTACGGTCATTATGTCTCAGCGGATTTGCAAGGCTCGGTTAAGAAAATCTTGGTGGGAACAGCTTCAATAAATAGCTCTGTTTTCTTGTTCGCTGGTCCCTGGGGAAGCTCTTTCTGGCCAAATAATGTTTTGGTAGGTGTTTCAGGCGTATCGGTTGTGAGCCCCATTTCCAAACCTCTTGCCTTGACTACCGGTCCTTTTACTGTGGACTAGCAATTTTTATTTACATACAATTGTGGTGAAAATGTAATGGGTCTAAACCTATTGAAAAAGTTGCATGCAACAATTTTCTGTTCTTCAGAAGGTGTCTATATGACAATGGGACCAAATGTGATCAGTTCGAAGCAGTGTCTGTCCAAAGATACACCACTTCCTCCTGAGTTCAAAGATGTGCCGCCCTATTTGTGGGCGACGGGTGATACAGATGTGGGACTCCCCCAGTTTCCATCACGGTTACCCAGTACCAAATTCCTCATGTGGGGTAGCAAGCTTTGCTAGGGAAAATACAGGATCTGATTGAGTCGGAGTAGTTGAGGAGACAATGGCAAATGTGTAACAGTCCTATTCTTCCTATTCTTAAAAAAGCATCCCCAGACTGCCCCGCTGACAATACAGATGTTTATCTTTTTGTGATTGATTTGCATGCAGTTATAAAGATAGTGATACCTCAGTTCCCGTGGTCCCTGACATTACTGTTCTCCTCACGATGATTCCTTTCTCTGCCAATTTCTTCTCTGTTATTATTTTGAAAAATGCATACTTTAGCCTACCAATTCACCCCAATAGCTGTTAATTATTTGGTTTTACGCTGGCTGCCAGAAGTGTTAGATTCTGTCACGCTCCTCAGGGCTATACTGAGAGCCCTAAAATATGTAGCCAAGCTCTTCCCTCATGTTTTCTCCAGGTAATGTATTGCTCCAGGACGTGGATGGCATACTAATTGCTTCAGACACTGATCAGGGATGCAAGGACAGTATGGGTAAGTGGTTGCTCCATTTGCCTTGGACACATGAATGTCAGCAGTCTTTTGAGCAATTGAAGGTTGCGCTTTGCTCTGCGCCTGTGCTTGGTACACCAGAGTACGCAAAGCCGTTCATGTTGTATGTACACAAGATGGCTGGTTGTGCGCTTTCTGTCTTAACACAGGCTCTTGGAGGTAAGCAACAGCTGTGTGCTTATTTTTCTGCTTTGCTTGACGCAGTCGCCAGAGCCCTCCCGAGCTGTCTAAGAGCAGTCATGGCTGTGGCCATCTCTATAAGGCAATCAGTTGGGCTCGTACTTGATACTGACCTCACAGTTGTGGTACCACATGCTGTGGACACCCTCTTGAATAGGACCAAGACGCAGCACCTTACCAGTGCACGTCTGACTGGTTATGAGCTAACTCTTTTTGCCCCGCATATTACGATCCAAAGATGTGCCACTCTGAATCCTGACATACATGATTGTCTTTTTTGGAACAGAAAACGAGAAGAAGGGATGGGTATACTTGACTGATGTTCCCTTATCTGACCCTCAAGGAGAAATATATGTCGATGGCTCTTGTTTCAAGTTATCAGATGGCACCACCACTGCTCCATATGATCTTACTACACTACATACGGTAGTTTAGACATCACAAGTTAGTAATCAGTCCGCACAGGCTGCTGAGTTAGTCGCTCTTATTAGAACTTGTGAATTGAGCGAGGGACTGGCTATTAATATTTATACTGACAAAGTACGCCTTTGGGGTTGCCCATAATTTTGGGCAGTTCTGGGCAGAGAGAGGGTTTCTTACATGGGATGGGACACGCATACAACACAGCCGTCTGATACATAGGTTACTGACTGCTATGTTACTCCCTAAGAAATAGGCCATTATCAAGTGCAGGGCCCACAAAGCAATTACTGACGATGTTGGAAGGGGAAATGCATTTGCAGACCAGACAGCTAAAGAGACAGCTCGAACGGAGATGAAAATAATTTTTGTACTGGATCCTGCTAGGTGGGTACCCGAGGCTGTCATGTTTGAGGATCATTAGACAATGTGAAGGAGATTCAAAGTGAGGCAATGGTTGAGGAGTTAGTAGTATGACAGGAGAGCACAGCACATTTAGATGAAGATGGGTTTTGGACAGACAAGTCAGGGAAGCATAAATAAATGTTGCCAGATGCATATGTCCTCGCTGTGGTTACTATGGCACACATGCCAGCCCACATTAGTGCAAAGAGTATCTGCAAGGTGTTAGATCCTGTATGGCAGAAAAATAATATCCCAAAAGTTGCCTCTCTCATAGTAACGTACTGTATGATATGCATGATGTATAACCCTGGAAAAGGTACCCCCTGGTAACTTTGCACCATCCTCCTTCCCTTTTGAGGTTCTCCAGATGGACTTCATCGAAATGGAACGGGTCAACAATCTGAAATATCTGTCAGTAGTTGTGTGTGCATTCAGTAAATGGATTGAGGCTTATCCTGCCAAAGAGAACACAGCGATGGCGACTGCAAAAGCACTCCTGCAGGAGTTCTTCCCGTGTTTTGGTTTGCCCCATTTGATTTTGAGTGACAATGGAAGTCACTTCAATTCAAAGGTCATTCAGCTGGTGTGCGATGGTCTGCAGATCAAGCACAAGTTCCATGCTGCGAACCACCCCCAGTCAGCAAGTCTGGTTGACAAGTACAATGGTACTCTCAAACTGAAAATGGCAAAAATCAAAGAGGGCACAGGATTGCAGTGGCCAGATGCTTTACCATTAGCCCATTTGTCTACAAGAGCTACGGCTTACTCTAGAACAGGATTGTCCCCATTGGAGGTTGTATTTGGATGCCCGGCAAATGTAGGGAGTGTCCCACGGCCTTATCGATTTTCAGAAATAGAGTACCTGTTACTTGTGGATTATTTATGCGAGTTGACTAAAACTGTGCGTTCTATTTACCAACACATTTATGAGGCCATACTGCCAGCTCCCGAGGGACCAGGTTACGACATCCGGCCTGGTGATTTTGTCCTCATAAGAAATTTCCAGAGGAAGGGCAGTTTGGAGCCCGCATTGAAAGGGACCCCTGCAGGTCATCCTCGCCACTCGGACAGCAGTGAAAGTGGATGGCCGGAAGAACTGGATCCACTCCACCCACTGCCGGAGGGTGCCCCTCCCATTACCCTACAATCAATAGGTACTCAATGGGGTTGGTGACTCTGAAATGAAGAAAGGGCCTCGATTTGTTCCCTTCTCAGATGCCCGGCTGATGTGGGCGCCCACAGAGGAGGAGAGTTATGCAGCGTCGAGCAAGGCTGTGCCACCAGAGATCAAAGCCATCCAGGAGTTCTGGCCTGTTGGCCCATATGTGCTTGAGTCCCGGTCCTCCAGCTCCCCTGTGTTTGAGCCCCTTTTTGAAGACCCCTCTGTCACTGGAACAGGTAGGTACAACTTGCGGTCCCGACGGAGGAACAGTGCACCAAAGGAAACGTCAGATTAGCAGGGATGGCCTCGATAAGTTAGGCCACAGTAGAATAGGTAGAAGTGACATTGGTGCATTGTTCACACATTGAACAGGATTGCTCAAGTGTGCTCTCCCTTTGGGAGAGGAAGTTCATCATTATGTGTGGCGTGAAATTTCTCCAAGGAGCTAGGATCGCCTAGCTCCACCGCTGGTGCTCAATAGTGCCAGTACTTCATGAACAATAGGAGTCTACCAGCGAGGCTCTGCCGCCGCTGGGAACAATTGCTGTCTTTATTGGTTTCTCAATATCTGGCTCCATTACATGTCCTTTCCTCCAATTTAAAAATGTACCCATTTGGTCGCCCCATTATGGAGGAGGAGCAGCCCTTTGCGACTCCGCATTTTAGACCGGCCGGCTCTGGATGGTAAAGCTTGTCAATGAAGAGTAAAATAGTTTTTGTAGTGATTATCCTGATCTTTTTGATAGCGGTACTTGAAATAGTGTGGTTCCTTGAAGAGAAATATCCTGTGCACTCTTTGATTGATACAACGCTCGCTCCCCCTGAACACATGTTTAGCCCCTCACAAGGGTGAGCATAAAAAAACAAATGTAGATAATGTTTCCTGCAGATGCTCCACCTGGCGCATCATACTTCAAATGTGGAGAATTTACATGTGTATTTGATCATTCCAAGGCCTGGTTATGCACAATACAGGCCAACACACAACTTGGTTGTATATTTAGCATTAGTGAGCAGTGCAGAGTCAATTGGTCACCTGCAACTTCTAATCAACTGACTTACCTTAATGTCTTACAAATGTTTGAAGTACACATTTGGTATGGTGCCACTCATGCCATCAATAGTTTCAGTTGAGGAGACCAGGACAAAATCAAGCTAAGTAGGCAGACATGTCACTGAGTAAAGCATTGTATATAAATTGCTCAATCCATGAGAAATAAACATAAGTTGTAGCATGTCAGACAAGTGGGCAAAATCACAATTGCATCTTGTTTTCTGTTACATAAACAGGGCCTCATGATAGTTGGAGTCATTTTAATCTCTACTTCACAACACTTGACAAATGGTGAACTCCGCGAGAAGTGAACATCAATTGTAGCATGGCAGACAAATGAGAATGGGCAAAATTACTATTGAATTTTGTTTTCGGTTAGAGAAACAGGGCCTCCTGGTAATAGTAGTCATTTTAATCTCTACTTCCCAACACTTGACAATTGGTTAGTTTTACATACCTATTGCCAAAAGGCAGTAGGGCTGGACCATACATTTAAATATTGACACATATCATGGGTCCTGGGATGATAATGTAATATTAATACACTTAGAGAAACCATTCCAACATGTGGCATGTAATGGAGATTGTAACATGTAATTTTATACGCAACAATCAACTTTGACACTGACAATCAAGCATTTCTGATACTTTGAGTATTGCATGTTAGGAAAGTAGATAGACAACACAATAGAAAAAGCCTAGAAGATAACATATAGGACATTGAAGTGATGTGGCAGTTAGTGAGTTGTAACACACCAGACTCTACTCGCCCAGCTATTCCTGTCAAGCCCTCAGAATGCAGGATGGCCAAGACCTTCTTCTCCCAGTAAAACCTTTGTAACTGAGAACTGGGAGGACCACCAGTAGTCTTCTGGGCCTCGAGGTGTTGCTTAGAAGCCACAGAATGCACCTTCACCCATCAGGTCATTCCACCTCCTCTGAATTTTCTCCTTTGTGCACAAGTTGGTACCTATAGCACTCGCTCTGTTGATAATCCTGTCCCACATTTCCCTTTTCCCATGGAGAGTAGTATGTTGGACTTGGACTCCAAACAATTATGACTCTGTTCTTATGATTTCATCCACCATGACTGACAGCTCAGCCTCTGAAAAACGTGGATTTTTTTGAAGTGACATAACTCTAAATTCAAATCAGTGCCAATGTCTAACAAAAACTCCTGGGGATATTAGAAAAAAAGTGTATGGAGCATGTTAAATCGGATAGGGGGAAAAAAGAGCTGTCTTATTTCACAATAAAAGTGTGGTCTCTGTCTTGCTTTGCTGTAGTGGGGAGACACAGGATCTTCGTCTGAGATGGGGTGTGTTTTATAGTGTGATTTGCAGGTATGTCCAACTGGCCAATAGATATCAGGTGTATTGTTTTTGTATTCATCCAGTGGGCACTGTTCTGGTGCTTTGCTGAAAGCGTACTGCAATGGCCTACTGCCATCGGGGAACCGCTGAAAGGGGACCGCCTGTACAACTCTATTTTCGTACTAGAGTCAGCTGGAAGCCGTGGCCCTGACGGTGTCAGACTATGCATCGCCAACATTGCAGCCCGCTGCGGACACATTCTGTTGATGCGGTTCAGGCTGCAAGCATAGTAATACAGTAGGTGTAAAACTGCCAGCTCAGCTGCCTTCTTGGGACCGCCGTCACGACAGTCCAGCTCTGATACTGGCAAACTTGTCATTGAGACCTACGTTTAGACCTGAATTCTAACTTTAGACCTATGGTTTAAGTTTGGACCTGAAGTCAAAGTTTAGACCAAAAGTCTAACTTCAGACCAGAAGTCTAACTTTAGGATTGAAGTCTAAACTTAGACTTAGAATCTGCTCCACCTTCTTGGGTATTACCATGACATTTCAATGATACTCACTATGAATTCAAAGATGTCTACGTAATGTCAAGGATGTCCCCCATATTGTCTGTCACATTTGAGCCATGGCTACATACCATCATGCTAAGAACCATCACATCAGGTCAGTCATGGACATCATTATTCCAGTGATGGCCACAAGTAGGTGATAGATGGACACAATCAGGCCATGCATATTCACAATAGGACATGGATAGCTGCCATTTTGTCTATGGATATGCAACATAGGTCTAGATTTACCATTATTATGCCAGTGACAACATCATGTCAGAAATAGCCATAATTGTGTCAGGGATAAACCCCTGATGATGAGGGCATTATAAACACGTGGTATGTCCTGCCACCAGAAATGGCTTCCTGCATTGGGGAATGTCTTTCAAGGAGTAACAGAAAGCCAAACAAATACAGAACACACACATAACACACATATTTGTATGTATGCATTTAAGTCAATTACACAGACATACATGCACATACATCTGAAACAAAATAACTGTCTCCACTCTCAATCCAACGTATGCTCTCCTTAGCCACAGTTTTTCTTATGAATTCATTATCCTACTCTTCTAACCCTGTCTCCAATAGTCCCACACTTTCTCTCAACTCCGCTCTGACTATTGCTGGCACTTAGTTTCTGGCCCTGTTTTCACAGGTACTGTATGATTGATAGAATGTGTATTGTTAAGTGAACAATCTCAAAGTAACTTGGCTAAGCTGAAAGTGCAGACAAGTGGTTGTGTTGCAGTACTGACGGCACAAAGTCAATGTGTGCCTTTGTGTGTAAGTATATGGCTGTGTCACTGGTTTGGCTTTATGCCATTCCAAGAAGATGGAGATGTGTAGAGCTACCATCTGCAAAATGTTTAGACCCTCTGACTTACAAACTGTTTCGCTGCCCTTCCAGGGTACTGGTGAATTGCCAGTAGCTCCCGAGCTACCAGTTGGATAACCCTGCTATACAGCAATAGAGTGTCAGTAACTCTTTCCTGGCCCTTTAACTCTCTATATGTTGTCAGAATTACTAACCATAACTCGTGGCTAGGCCTGAAATTACTAGGTAGCTCAATAAATGGGTTATTAAACTTACCAACACAAATGCCTTTGAATGATCCTGAGAGGAATGATCAGATGTTGTCATGGTAGTATGAAGGTAGAGTGCCCACACCATTCAGAAAGATTGGTCCATAAATATTAAACATGGGGTTTGTAGGAAGAAGAGATGGGGATGTCCATCACAAGAAAGGCCTCCATAGTAAGGAGGGGCCAGGTGGGTAGACACCTTGACCATCATTTTACCTTTGTGGGGGTAAACCTGATGTCATGAACAAGGTATTCTCTTTGTATACATTGCAACACAGAATGGCACATACATATTTAGCCAAACTCAGAATTCGCAAAAAACATAGCGGAGCAAAATGTGAAGTGGCATATACAAAGTAAGCTCACATTATCTAAGATTTTATTTTTTCTTTGAATATTGCAACAAAGCAACATATTTTAGCTTAGGGGGAAACATGTTAAGGTGTTTGGAGGTATAAACGGAGAAAGCTCTGTTTATTGAGACACTTGCAGTCCACAGAAAGTTCCCCATGGAAAATGATAGGGTTGCTGGTAGAGATAACCAAGAGACATACTTTTACATTATATAGTCAAAATTACAATCAAACAACTCTTACATCCACAATGGAGCAAATGAAACATGTAAAAGAATAATAAATTAATAGCTTTGCAGGCTATCCATACTGTCTTCAATAGGCATCCCTTCATGTCTTGATTGTGAGAAAGTAATTATTATTTGGAGCGATAAAGTGTTATATGTGGTGCAAACAGATCTGTAAGGCAGAATTTGATATTGGGGTGCTAGCAAGATGTCCACAGCCCCCATTCAGAATAATCTGCTGAGCTCAGAGTAGTTATCCCTGTCCATTCAGGTCACCCTATTATGTAGCTCAAGGGAGGTGTTTCACAAACTGTTTTCCCTGTTTTCAGGCCAAGTAAAGTCTGGGTTTTGATGGAGGGGTTAAATAAATAGCATCCAGGAGCTTTAGGCAGGTAAAGGGAAGTTACTAAAAGTTATTTTTCTTTCATATTTATTAAAAATACAATTGAACTGATGTTTTTTAATTATTGAAAATCGTGGTTTAATTTGTAGTTGGAAAGGAATGGAATGGAATGGAATGGAATGGAAATAGATTTATTGAGCGCGATTGCTGCCCAGGGGCGTCCAAGCGCTGAGGTAAGAATCGAAGGGACAAGCGGCGTGACACATTAGAGCTCGGAGGCTTGGGTGAATAGTAAGGTCTTCAGCTTTTTTAGTTGATCCCATTTCCAAGATGCAACATTATTATTTTAATCTGTACTCCAGTTTTCTACATAAGACAGCTAGGCCTGCTGCAGTGAAATAGAATTTTGGGCTTTGATATTGCAGTGACATGGCATTATTAATAGTCTCCCTGATCCACTTTTAAAAACAATGCTCCCTGCCTTGTGAGCTACAAGGCGTACATGGAGTGGCTTATTAATATTTAATACCTGTCAAAAAGGGTTATTTTGACAGGTCACACTGCATGTTTTACACTGCAACAGACAGGCTAGACTGTGTAGACCTGTTACCCTGTTTGCACTGCCACTGTATTGAGTGGCGGCACCATAGCTGCATTTTACTTCCAGGCCCAAATAGAATGTCATACACCATATATGAGGGACTTACAGGCAAGTAAAAGGTGGTAATCAAGAATAAAACAATTTAACAATTTTGAAAGGGGGTGCACAGGGTCACCACACAGAAAACGCAAGTGTTCCCTCGTCACACCTTGAAGTTATGTATTTTTATTCATACAATTTTGGAATATACCTTCCATAAATAATCACTAATTGTGCCATTCATACACTCTCCCAAAGTAATTTAAAATCTACACCATTGTTTAAAAACCTTAAATCACTGACTTGTTTAAATATTTCTTGAGCTTTCCACATGTGCCCGATAACCTCTGTGGTGTAAATAAATCTAGGCTTCAAAGAGGCGTGTATAGACAGGCAGCCTTTGCTATCCAAAACAGCCTGCAAATATATTCTGGCGGCAGCCAATGCGTAGTAAACAGATATATTTCCCCCTCCTAGTGTTATTACCCCCAATGGTGTCACTCCTATTTACTCCTCTTTTCCTGTTTCAACCCTTGTGCAGAGTATGAATTAAATAAAAATTTAAATCATTGAGCCGACTTTCTACTCAACAGCAGTCACTCAGGCTACATGATGCAGACAATGCTCAGCATAGAGAAATCAGAAGACTTTCAGGTAGAACTTGCTGAAACCATTGGGCATAACTAACAAAACAGCAAAGAAATGTACTCAGTTTCTCACTCTTGTGTGCCCTGTGTATTGTGGTGCACCTATCAAACAAGTGACACTATTAGTTAAGGGAAGCTATACAGGCAATTGATGATCTATTGCTAGACTGGCCAAACTCAAAATAGATAGCAATAAGCACAAATGGCAACATCATAAATTGAATTGAGGTTGATAACATTTAGTGTAAAGGCACATAGGGCCAGATGTAGGTAGCCCTTTACCGATCGGAATCGGCCGAAAATACCGATTTTCGTCCGTTTCCGATCGGTAAAGGGCTAGGGAGATGTAGGTGCACATATTCGGTAATTTTACCGAATCGTTATTATTACCGAATCGGTAATAAGTACCGATTCGGTAATAATTACCGAATTGGTAATATTTACCGATTCGGTAATATTTACCGATTCGGTAAAATTACCGAAAATGCTATGTGGGTAGCCAATTTTCCATTGGCACATGGCTTACAGAATCGGTATTTTACCATGGAATACAAATCCATGGTAAAATACCGATTCCTGTGTACATGCACATCTGTGCATGTACACATGTGCCATGTGACAGACAGACATGCCCTTAGGGCAAGTCTGTGTGCCACATTGCACACATGCCCGTTTTGGGGGTACTAGAGGGTGTCAAAGTGACACCCCCTGCACCCTTGTGAATTCATTAATTACCGATTCTGTAAATACCGAATCGGTAATGCCTAATCATTCCTATGGGCTTCAAAGCCCATAGGAATGAATGGGCATTACCGATTCGGTATTTACCGAATCGGTAAATAATGAATTGTTAAGGATTCGGTAACAAATCCAGATGTTGGGACCTACATCCCATTTACCGATTTTGAAATACCGAATCGGTAAAATTCGGTATTTCAAAATCGGTAAATGGGATTTACCTACATCGGGCCCCTAGTGCTTACCCAAAATAGTCAAGAGGGTCAATATATTGTGTCTATTAATTAGAATATTTACAATAAATTATGGAATTAAGTCTTCTTCATCTTTCCAGACTTTACTGACACAAACTCCTATGAAATGTAGTGTGCCTTGAAAACTCTGCAAACACAATTTTCCATCATTCAATCAGAACATGCAAAAGCCTATACATGCCACTCTGTTAGTTCCCGTATTAATGCCGTTTCAAGAATTGGGCTAAGTCAATGCTCCAAAGGCGAAGTTTGAAAGCCTGGAGACTTCTAGATACTCAATCTTTAACTATATTGTGTAGCTTCAAAGAGCACCTATGATCCTAAATGTTGGCCACTTATCAGACGTCAATGGTTAAATCAAGGATATAGGGTATTGCTGAGTTCCAGAACTCACAAATGAACAGAATTTTCCCTAATATCAGTGATCTGATTCAGACCATCCAGACAGCTAGAGATCTCATTGGGCAGCATACATTAAACAAACAGCTGCACGAGATGAGAATCACTTGCTGCCTCATGTTGCATTTGACTTGTTGACAACCCACAACATTGTGGGCCACACCATACTCTTACAATAATCACAAGGCTAGTTTAAGCATCATACATATCACACTAGTTTTGATCTGATATTTTCTCTCAAACTGGAATCTGCAAGCAATGATGGCCCATTATCAATCCATCAGGAGTGTAGTTAGTCCTGTCTGGGGTACCTTAATATTAGCTGTTGCTCTTCAGCATTTTCATCTTTCCCATGACCCTGGGTGTAAGATATAGAAGCTGATCTTCGGTATGCATGAGGATTGGCAACTTGAGAGTTCACACAAATCACCAGAATACCCATGTCCATTGCATGAGGAAACAAATCTCTTGATCAGCCCAACAACCACAGACATACTGCACAGGGACCTTTGCAAAATAAACGTATTGTTGACCTGATCTAAAATAAAATTATAAGACTGGACCCCACATTTGTGAGAGAGTTCGAAATCTGAAATAACTTTGTTTCCCAAATTTCAATTTTTTCCACGAATTTGCAGGAGCCCAATGCCAACAAGGCGTGTTCATAATCATAAGTGAAATGATCAGGTTTATTGTCATAGCTTTCCCAGTCTATTGCAATGGAATCTATTCCATTACTTCCCAAGAGATAAACCAATGAACTGCAATAGCAATAGAACCACAAACAACGTGCCAACATCTTAATAATGCAACATACAGCCAGACTTAGAGTCCCTACATTGTCTATCAGTGAGACCAGGATTCAACTAAAAAGGCTGTTGTACAAATTAATATGCACTTTTGGAAAGGGCAGGTAAGCTTAATTTGCCACCATTTTACAACAAAACAAGAGATCGAGATCTGGGGCCATATGTATGAAAAAAACGCATTTTGCGATTCTCAAATTGAGATTTTTAGGGAATCGCAATTTGAGAATCGCAAAATGCAATGTCTGAGGGATTTGCAAATAATTTTGCGCATCCCACATATTCCTTATTTGCGAATCGTAAATTGAGATTCGCAAATAAGGAATACCTTCTCATTCATTCCTATGGGCTAGGAGGCCCATAGGAATGAATGAGAAGACATACTCAATTAGAGAATCGCAAATTGAGAATGCAATTTCATGGGTGCCACGGTGTCAAAAGGACACCCTTTTGCACCCCTGAAATGTGCATGTGTGCACATGTGGCACACATACATGCCCTAAGGGCATGTATGTGCGTCACATGGCACATTGAAAAATGCAAAAAAGTGAATTTTTCAAAGAAATCACTAATTCCCACCAACTTGAAGTTGGTGGTAATTTGCGATTTGTTCAGGAGAAATCGCACAACTTGAGTGCGTTTTACATCGCATTTAAGGAATCACATTTTGCTATTCCTTAAATGCTTTTCCAAACTAAGGAAACACAAATTTTGCGATTTCCTATTTTGCGAGGGCCTTTTGGGATGATACACCTCATAAGGCTTTTTCCTGTTCGCAAATGGACCGATTCTGAGAATCGGCCCATTTGCGCACAGGAAATGGGCGTGGTTATTTATTCTCAGAGCAGTCATCCGTGGAGTATTTACCAGAACCAGATGTGGGGGTCAAGGAGGTGGGAGACACCTACGAAAAAGAGGTCCTTGGTTAGAAATCAGCAACAATAGGGAAGGCATGGAGAAATATGCAGAAACTTCTCAAATGAATGCCGTTCCACGTTCGTGGGTCGATGACTTTGAGTAGCACTGTACCGGTGGGTTGATACTGAATGGTACTAACAATTCATGGGGTGGAGGTACCACCCTGTCATTACTGTTCACATAGTCTGGAGACACCCCTTAGCGGAAAATCACAGCTCCATAAAGCAAATGAATTTAATAAAAAAATCCATAAAACTTATGATTGATTCACTGTGATTTTTCCATTTATTATGATGATTAAATGCAAAGACTGCATTGACTTCCTCCAGTACCACCATGAATTGGACATCCCCAGTCACCATTAGGGCCGGACTGGGGAACCAAAAGCAGTGGCGGACGGCACAGGTCAGAGTGGTAGGTGTGGGGTTGGGTGGGGGAACCCTGTTGCAAAAGATAATGAAAAAAAAATTACCTCTCTCATCCGTCTTCCCAGCCAGGAGCAGAAAGTACATCCAGGCTCACCTGACCAATCACAATGCTGCAGCATTGTGATTGGTATGAGTGCCGTGGTTCGGAGCTCAGCCTTTCAATGGGAGCCTGGACATGTTCTCGACCCATGCAGCCTGCATGGAGAACATGCAAAGTGCATATGACTGCTTGGTATTGCGCACTTAGCTAATCATAGCACACATTTCACATTGGTCTCATATGCTAACGACTCCCAGATAGTTATATCTATCTCGTCGAGGGTTGAAATCACTGCCACCATTTTCCATAACTGTCTGAAGTCCATCATGGGATGGATGAATCGGAATTTTCTCAAATTTAATACAGATAAAACAGAGGTCATGGAGTTTGGGAAGGGTCCACATATATGGAATCAAGCATGGTGGCAAACTGAGGCAGGTAACTGCCTCCTCCCATCTGTCAAGGCGAGAAACCAGGGTGTTGTTCGATAACTAACTTAACTTCACAGGACAGATTAATCTCCTGACCTCCTCATGCTTCTTTCTATTGAAGATTCTACATAAGATCCTGCCTTTTATTCCTCAGGATCTAAGAAAAACGGTAATAGGTGCACTAATCCTTTCAAAAATAGACTACGGCAACTCATTGTTTTGGGGCATTGACAAGTATTGGACAGCTAAACTACAGTCATTGGAGAATGCTGCAGCACAAGTACTACTGAACATCACTAAATACCACTACATCTCTGCTAGTATTAGGCAGCTCCACTGACTTCCAATCCAACGACGTGTCGAATTTAAAGCTTTTTGTTGGGTACATAAGGCACTGTGTGGTGGGGTAGCCATGGACATGAAGAAACTATTTATATGGTACTGATAGAGGGCGCAGGTCACCCAGCTAGAACATTTTACTAATACTCACCTGGGCCCATAATTTCAAAACACACACCTTAACTTTATTTAGGTAACTCACGCTCTACTATCAGTATATTTGTGATTTAACTCTAATTCCTATTCCTATAACCTAGGAACCTAAACACATTGGATCAGGGAGTTGAGTTTAAAGATAGGCACTCAAAACATTTATAACATTTTGTAAGGATGAAATAACCACAGACTCTGGGTAGGTTCAAACTTTTATCTAATCATCATCTTCATCATATGTCATGAGCAGGGGATTAAAAGCGATGAGACTATCTATAATCAAAATCATAAACAGCGTATAGCTATGAATTAGATAGAGTATGCCGATCATTTAGGAACTTAGAATAAAGGGAAGGTAGAAACAAGGAACATGCTAATTTTAGATCACAGACTTTCACAAATTGATTAAAGGAGGGTAAAGAAAAAGGAACATACTAAACCCAAAGACTTTCGAAATTCAGATGGCAGTTTAAAGAAAAACCTTTAGCAATTCGGGATTTAATTTTAGCTCAAAACTATAGGGAAGGGAAGATTTAGAACATACTATTAAGTTCAGCTTATCTCTAGAAAGGGAAGGTGAGAAAAGGAACATATACTATATAGAAACGATTTAGCAGTGACTATAGGTGGGGAAAAAATGGGAACACACCAATAGACAGTAATACATGGAAATCTCATTTATCAAGGGATGGGGAAAGATAAGGAACATATAAAATTAAGCTTTACAATATTCGAGAATTTAGAAAAAGGAAATGCAAATACATTTACAATCACCCACACAGACTTTACATTTACCTAGGATAGAGTGAAGACTAACCCTGGCCACGGTTAATTGGAAAAGACAGGAAGAACCCCAAGGACTTAAGTGCCAGTAGGGGAGCAGGTGCAGCTCATGGACAATCAGGACTAGATAACCCCAGCATTTGGATCAGGACCGGTTCATCAAAAGGTTAGGAGCAACACCTGTAGCTTCGGTTACAACCCCTGTGCTACTCCCTCTCTGCAAGGAATCTGCCAATAACCCTGACTGGGTTATACATTTTATCATATATTACAACAAAGGGAGAGGTAGGGAGATTCAAGGACACTCTCTCAGTCCCCGGTTAAATGCACTTCAACAAAAAAAGAGAGGTCAGGTCAGTCTTAGAACTGCCACAAAACTGGAGCAAAAGTTTAGAAGAGTAACACACTCACTCAAGTTGAGTAGGAAGGCCCTCACACACCGACCTAGTCAGTGTCATGCTTCATCACTGGGCCCCACCAAAGAGGCCGAGTGCCTCTTTGGTGTGCTGCGACGCCAGAAAGACTGCGGAGCTGGTTGTGTGAGAAGGGCGTGATGTGAGAGTAACTACAATTAAAAGTGCCTAAGAGGGTATCGAAAAAAATATTTTAATGAGTGATCCCTAAGACACAGGTGAGTAGTATTTATGTGTCTGAATTTACATGCCAAGGTTTTAGGATTGGTTAAATTCAGTTAAATACAACAAAGTCAGTCAACATGTTTCTGCCATACGGGTGGTTTCAATTTACCAAGGCATTCATCAGGACTATACCCTGGCGGTATGGACTCTCTAATCGTCCACCCTAACCTGGGGGCGTGAAAGTGAAAATAAAAAGGTGTAAAAAGTGCTTAAAAAAAATTAGAAGAGCGGGTAGCTCATTCTAAAGAAAAAGAACTCCAAATTCAGGAGTGTCTCAGCACTTTAAAATAGGGCGCTACTTGCACCATAGGTCTCGGGAGGGGGGTTGGAGCGCACCTGGCACATCGCCCTCAGCGCTCACAGCCCGCTCTGAACCTTCGGATTGCCTCGAAACCGGACCCCGACGACCGGTTTCTGAGGGCGATGTGCCAGGTGCGCTCCAACCCCCCCCCCTCCCGAGACCCATGGTGCAAGTAGCGCCCTATTTTAAAGTGCTGAGACACTCCTGAATTTGGAGTTCTTTTTCTTTAGAATGAGCTACCCGCTCTTCTAATTTTTTTTAAGCACTTTTTTCATCTTTTTATTTTCACTTTCACGCCCCCAGGTTAGGGTGGACGATTAGAGAGTCCATACCGCTGGGGTATAGTCCTGATGAATTGATCCCACATATATATTAGATTCCAGGAAACACAGGTTCTGACCCATTTTTTAAACCCCAGCCCCCAATTACCTTGCTATTGTGTTCGCATTCACTGGAACCAATGAAAATGGTATTATAATAACTAGTCATTTTTCGGTGTAGACAAGGTTTCCCCTTCTTTTCAAAATCCAGCAACATAGCAGCATTAGCTCCACCATTTGATATGCTTTCTATTCTTTCAACCCATTTAGGGGTTTTCTGATTCTTATCCTTTGCTTTCTTTTGGAAACGTTCTCTTCTTTTCTCAGCCATATTTAGAAACATTTTCTCTTCTTCGTGTAATGTACATGTCAAATTATCTCTGCGTGCCTCACTCATATCTATTGTACCTATAGTTAGAAAGTATTCACCCACATAACATGTTACATCACTCTTAGTATGTACAGGATTTCGGTTACTGTGTATAGGAAGTTCAGAAAATATAACATCTGAGTTAGAATAATAATACTGTAAAGGTCTTCTCTTATAGAATAAACTAGCTAAAATACTACAGGAAATTCCATATGTTAGTGGCAAGTGATGGCATGTCACACCCTCATCTACTGAAGTGGGTAGCTTCATGCAGACATAAACGCTTCAATCTCCGTTGCTTCTACATAGTGCACTAAAAGGTTTGCAAATACATTTAAATGAGTTCTGTTTTTAATTTTTGATTCTCTTATAGTGCAGTCCTTCCTCGTCTGGTGCATCTAAGTCCATTCTAGTTTGTCTAAGGCTAAGTGCTTTCTCCTGTGTACCTACTCTTTGTGGTGCATCTTTTATTTGCAGCTCTTCTGTGTCCATTGTCACTGCCTTGGTAGGGTACAAATTAGTGTCTTTACTCATCATGTTAGGAATAGTTATTGTTAGTCCTATCCATAGTATAAGTACTAATGCTACACTACATAAACATACTTTGCAGCATGTTTTAAAACAACTTCGTCTTGCTCTTCCATTCACAGTGGAATTCGATATTTTGACTCAAAAGAAGCTCCAACCCCTCTTTGTAACTTTGCACAGGTTGCTTACTCAGGGCAACTTTCAGATTGGTTTCACTTCTTCGTCAGTCTGGTCAGTAATCAATTCTTCATCACTTTCGTCACTTATTTACAAGTTTTCAAAGTCTTCCAACACAAGATAAGTCCATTCAGGACTTTGATACTTGTTATTCAGTCTCTTTATTCGGGCACTATATCTCCTATTTTTTTTTATCACAGACGGATCAGTTTTACTGGAGTCTTTGTTTTCCTGCTTAAGTTCTTCGTCGATAGTCTTTAGTCTTAGTCTCAGTCTTTTGACAAATCTAGATACCTTGTCTCCTTTTCTGAGTCTTTTAACTGGCACTGTCTCTTGACTTTCTTCAAACGCTCTTTTATTTTCATTCAGTTGTGGCACATTTTCAAGATCGTTTTCTGTGTCACTCCCTAACTGACAAGGTCCAGGTCTTATATTAGTTTCTTCTGCCTGGTCTCTAATCTGGCCTTGTTCAGGTGTATGCTGGTTCTGGCTTTGGTTTGTTTCAATTTCTTCTTCCTGAACACATTTGTCTAGTTCTATCTGATCCTGTTCAAGCACTTCGAACTTTTGATTTTCTTCCGCTTGAATTTCCGCCCTAATTTCTATCTGTCCCTTTTCAGGCTCAGGAGTTCTTGGAGGAGTGTCAATAACCTGTTCTTTCCCTATCTGGTCTTCTTCATCATCAGATTTGATGTGGATTTCGATGATCTGATTATCTCCTTCTATTCATGTCTCATCCTCACTATCCCACTCTCTATCTAAATAGGTTTGTCTTCTTGTTCTTATTAGATCTATATTCAGGTCGATTATTGGGACCCAATCATCTTGACTGGAGCTCGGTTGTTCTTCTTCAGCTACTTCAGGACCAATCTCTTGAGACCCCTCAGCTGCACAACCTTCAGGCTCAGTTTCTTCAGGTTCAGTCACTTTCTTCGTGTGGCTGGCATGGATCCACCGTGGCACACCTGCACACTTCACGGCTGTGGTGGTAAACAGAATTACTTGTCGTGGTTTTTCCCACTTCGGTGCAAGGCAACTCTTCAGAGTATGTTTCTTTATTACGACCCAATCACCTGAGTTCAAGTCATGCGCTGGAGTTGTTGGTCTGGCGACAGCGCTTTCCCCAATCTGGTGAGAGATAGAACCCGCTTGGTCAGCTATTCCTTGCAGTATTCTAGTACCAAATCATCAAATATGCTTATCCGTTTGTATCCTGGCACCCATGCTTGCCGCATTGCTCTTCCCATCAGTATCTCATGGGGACTCAAGCCTGTGTTGCGGTCTGGAATACTTCTAAGTCCCATCAAAACAAGTGGCAAAGCATCTGGCCATTCCATTTGAGTAGATTCACACATTTTTCCCAATCTTGATTTGCTAGTGCCATTCAGTTGTTCTACCACTCCAGAAGCCTCTGGGCGATATGCACAGTGCAGTTTTTGCTTAATTTTGAATGCTTCACAAATTTTGTGGAGAAGTGTGGCTCACTAGTTAGAGAATGCATACCCTGAAGCAGAGGTCAGACCCGGCACCAGGGTTCAATTCCCGACGCGGCAGGGTCTGAGCCTAAGTGTCCACGGACTCGATAATTCTCACTTCGGTGCCTACTCGAATCCCGGGTTCACACTCTGCAACTCTGGGCAATAGCTTGCTTAATCCCCACTACGGCCCCCCCGCGGCGGGATGCCTAGCTTTCACCTTGGGGATGCCCAGTACGGGTTATCTCACAGGGAAAAGCCAGGACGGGCTCCCAATGCAAGCGCCGAGATGCCCTACGGTAAGTCGAGCACTATATAAGAACACACATACATACATACATACATACATACATACATACATACATACATATTTCGCTATGGAAATGCCCTCCTCTGTCCGATTCAATTGTGACTGGAAATCCGTACTGAGGTATAAGCTCCCTAAGTAACAGTTTGGCCACAGTGATGCTATCATTTCTGTGAGCAGGGTAAGCTTCCACCCATTTTTAAAACAGGCAGACAATGATAAGGACGTACTTCATTCCTCGACAAGGGGGTAACTGAATAAAGTCAAGCTGTAATCGTATGAAAGGGCCTTCAGCCTTTCCAATCTTTCCTGGCAAAACTAAATTTTTCATTCCGGGATTAAATTGTTGACAAACCAGGCACCTCTGGCAGAGTGTTTCTGCTATGTTTCTGAATCTGGAGTTGAACCATGTCTGTCTAAAGATGCGTATCATAGCATATCTTTCCAAATGTGTGTCTCCATGTATCAATCTAGCCATTGGAGCAAGCAGACAGTCTGGCAACACAGGCATACCATCAAGGTAAACAATGACACCATCTTCATCCCTTCTCTGACAAACACATTTTCTCCAATTTTCCCTTTCTTTTGGGTCTGCTGCATCCTGTAAATCTCTCACTTCTTCCCATGTTTTTATTCCTTCAAGCATCATAAGTTGGCAGCTGTTTCCGTTTCCCCCAATCTTTTTATTAATCGCCATTTTGTATTTTGCACAATGTTGGGCCAATTGGTCAGCATATCGATTACCTGCTGTCACTTTGTCATTGCCAGATTTGTGAGCAGCAGACTTGACCACAGGCAATTCTTTTGGCAACTGGATTGCTTTCAGTAAGTCTTGCACATAATTTCCATTTCTGATAGGAGTACCTGAAGAAGTCAGAAACTCCCTTTGCATCCATAATTGGCCAAAGTCATGCACAACGCCATAACCATACTGGCTATCAGTGTATATGGTTATTTTCGCGTTCTTTCCAAATTTACAGGCTCTTGCCAATGCAACCAATTCAGCTATTTGTGCAGACTTGACTGCGTGTAAATAGGATGCTTCCACTGGACCTCCCAGAGTACATACTGCATAACCAGCGCTTAGACCTTCCTCTTCATGTCTCATGCATGAGCCATCTACAAATAGCTCATAATCTTCGTCAGTTAAGGGCTCTTCTTTTATGTCTGGGCGTGGTTTTGTGCTGTATTCAGTCAGATCAAGGCAGTCATGCTCAACTTCTCCCTTTACTTCAGCTGTGAGTGAATTTGGTAGTAGGGTAGCTGGATTCAGAATATTACATCGGGCAATTGTTACATTTCCTGCACTTACAAGGATTCTCTCATACTTAGTCAGCCGACTAGGTGTGAGATACTGGGTTTTTGTTCTGGTCAATAAAATTACAACTGCATGTGGAACATACACAGTTACAGGATGTCCCATAATAATGGATTCACTCTGTTCAAGACTCATGCAAGTTGCAGCTACTGCTTTCAGGCATGCAGGTAATCCAGCAGCCACTGGATCCAAGGTAGAGGAAAAATATGCTACTGGATGTCTGGTTAAACCGTGAATTTGGGTCAGGACTGAAAGCGCACAATTGTCTTGTGTGTCACAAAACAGTGCAAACTCCTTCGAGTAGTCAGGCATTCCTAATGCAGGAGCTGTACACAAACATTCTCGTAATTTCACAAAACCTGACATGCTTTCGTCATCCCACTCCACTGGGTCCTTAGCTCCTTTCTTTGTCATTTTTGACAATGGTCTTGCTAGGACTGCAAATCCTACAATCCACAGCCTACAGTATCCTACAACTCCTACAAGAAACCTTCGGATTTCTTTCTGGGTATTGGGCAGTTCCATGTTTTGAATTATTCTAATCCTTTCTGTGGTAACCTTCCTGATACCTCTCTCTATCTTGTGCCCCAGATATTTCACTGAGGAGGTACAGAACTGTAATTTGTCTGGCGACACTTTATGTCCTCCTTCACCTAAATGGTTCAGTAGGGCAATGGTGTCAACAAGACAGTCTTTTAGACGCCACCAAGAGGTTGTCTATATATTGCACCAGGACTGATTCTCCGGGCAATATCAGAGATTCAAGGCATTTTTTCAGAATTTGATTAAAAATCGAAGGACTCTCTGTGTACCCCTGAGAAACACGATTCCAGACGTAAACATGACTGTCAAATTCAAATGAGAAAATCAATAACAGTAAACCATCCAGCATTCCATTGTATTTGGTACAAAGATCACTGCAGGGTTTGGCACAATAGGACAGCAAGGGACAATGATTGTATTAACCTTGCGCAGGTCCTGTACGACCCTGTACTTACCACTTGGTTTCTTTATGCCAATTATGGTCGAGTTACAATGACTGCTCAACACCTCTTGCACAATGCTTCCTTCTAACAACCTTTTAATTTCAATAGCAACTCCTGCTTTTACTTCTGCACTCATTTTATACTGTCGATTATTTGGGTAAACTGCATCTTCTTTTATGGTTATTTTAATTGGGTCAACGTTTGCCATTAATCCTACATCTTTCCCAGTAAAATCCCATACCTCTGGTTTCACTGTCTGTTTGAGTTCTTCAGGTAAGTCTTGTATTGTCAGTCTTTTAATTTCTTAGTCGGGTCATATTAGCATTAATTTGTATATTTTGTCTTCATCTGGGGTCTGAATTTCGACGCCATTTGGAGTGTAAAAGATGGTACAATTCATTTTGCACAGCAAATCTCGTCCTAGCAAGTTCACGGGACTTGAATCACAACTAATCTATGCATCTCTTTGAAATTCCCTATTTTAATTTCCATAGGTTCTGTAACTGGGGTACTAATTAATTTATTAGAAACGCCCACTACTTGGATCGCTTCTCCCGAGAGGGGTAGGTTTGGAATGTCTGCTGTTCTCACAGTAGAACGGGTAGCACCAGTGTCCAACAGAAAGGTGACATCATTTCCTTCAACCTTTCCTTCAATGTATGGCCCTGACTGGTCCACCGGCAAGGAGGCGCCAAGCATGCACTGCTCCTCCTCCCCCCTCAGGCACCGTCTGTAAGGTTTGTCACAGAGGAATGTATCATTTAACAGGAATTGCGAAGTTGCTGCATTTCTATCCTCCCTTACTTCCCAAATTTCGGTGTCTTCACCCTGTTGTGCTTTGCTCCTATAATTTGGCCTAGGTGCACGAGGCAAGTGATTCTGTTTTACCTGCTGCTGGGTCTTCCGTGGTACCTCATTCGGCGTCTGTGGATTTAAATCATTAATTTGCACATTATCGTTCTGTACAGCCTTACACTCATCCCTCCAGTGCCCCATCTTTCTGCACCCATGGCAGGGAAACTTTTTTCTGGCCTCTTCTCTGCTCATTTTTACCCTCGGCTTTCCCCCACTCCCAGGGCCCTAATTCTGAGTATTTGTCATTTTGCTTAACTGCTGTTCTTGGTGCTCTGCTAATTTTACCTGTGCCCACATGACTTTTTCTTTTATTTCTTTTTGCTTATTTTCCAGCTCATCTTCACAGTATTTAGCATATTTAAGGACTTCATCAATTGGTTTAGCCTGCCAACAGATTTTATTGTCTTTGATCCACTGTGAGATCTCAGGCCTGAACCCTAACACAAATCGATAAATGTAGTGGGTCATGTCTTTCATTTCAATATTGTCCAGGCCACTATACGTCTTGAACACTTGTAACAGACACTCATGATATGAATGTATAGTTTCATCCTGATTCTGAGTAGTTCTATCTATTCGGGTCCAGTCTGTCTCTTTTGCAGGCACCTTTCCTTTCAGGTACAACATCACCTGATTGTACTTCCTCATGACATCTTCGGAAGGAGCCCCTGTCTTTGGGTCTTAGGGGTATTCCTCATTTGGCCTATCAACAGCAATTTTACCTTCTGTTCACAGATCTACGGGAACTACAATGTCAAAGAACCCATCTAGATCTTTCAGGAGGCATTTTGAAACTTTCACAAATCTCTCGACCTGTCTGTACCATGCTACAGGTTTTTCTCGCAATTTTGGGAAGTCATTTGTAAATGATGCAATATCTTGTCGGGACCATGGCACATGTACAAGTCAAGTCAAGTCAAAGATAGCTTTATTCGATTTCCATATAAAAATCATAAAAAGGCGCATTAAAATACGTGCATGCAATAAAAACTCAGTTTTACAAATCAAGATATATAAAAATTTGAATAGATCATACTGGGACATTCTCTAAAAATGCATTTAAATACATAGTTACTACACAACAAATTGCATAGGTACACTACGACCTAGTAGGGGGATCCTCATTACAGTTAAATTCAGAAATAAAATTTAACCCATGGTAGATCTTCATCTAATTGTACATTTTAAAAACTTTAGTACAGCACTTATAGTCATTTCGTCTTGCAATAGAAGTATCTTAAATAGGGCAAGTCTCCACTGTCTCAAACCCCAAATCTTTAGCAGAGGTATTAAGTATCTCTTCCTTCCCCATACAAAAAATTTACAGAATAAAACAAAATGGATTGTTGATTGCGTGGAAGAATCATCACATGGGCATTTGATTAGGTTTTTCGACCAGTCATTTGTGGCTGGGAAAGTTACCAACCTAAAGTAACTACCAGTTCTCAGCCGTGCTAATAACATTCTGTTATAACTGGACTGCTCGGGAGACAAGTAGAGCTGCAAGCCAGGGCCCTGCATTAATGAGTGATGTTGAATAACAGAAGCCTTCTTCCCCTCTACACACCAATCTTCCAGAATCACAAAGCAAAATTCCTTTAATGCCTTTCAGGAAATAGAGGATAGTGAGGAGGACATATTATAGAATACTGGATGACCTATGTTAGTTAAAAATTCCTTTACATAGGAAAGCCACTGGACGTTTTTAGACCCCTCATGTTTCATACAGTCCGTAATATTCGCCCTATTAAAATCAGTTTCGGTGGAAGTCCATATCTTGTGCCATAACAGCACTGGACTTATCCTGATTAGGTCTACTATATGGACGAGAGCAGGTTCCTTGTGACAAACATGGGTAGAGGTAGAATTGGGGATAGCTAACAGATAACGCAGGAAAGCGTTTTCCTTTGCTTGAATTTCCTGAAAATCTGCGACCCCCCAGATACTGGCCCCGTATAAAGCAGTTGACACACATTTGGCCTTGTAAATGTCAAGTAAAATGCGTACGGGCCTGCCCACCAGCCTATTGGTGAACTGTTTCACTGCGCATATAGCACGCGAGAATGGTAAGTTCCTAGTAGTAATAGCTGTGGTCCAGGTGCCTCTTTTATTAAAAACAATCCCTAAGTTTGAAAAAGTGCTGGTTAATCCTATCTTTAACTGATCTAAAAAAGTGTTGCAAGAAACCTTATTTTTTGATGAGCAGCACATGGTAAAAGTTTTCCCAATATTAATCTTTAGGCCCATTGATCCCATATATACTGAGAAACTAGTTAACACCTTCTGAAGGCCCACTTGGGTTCTCGCCATTATGACCGCATCATCTGCGTACAATAAAATGGGCACTGCGACACCGTCAATTTGGGGATTATCCACATCTAGTTTAATTAAATAATCTGACACACTATTGATGTACCAATTAAAAAGAAAAGGTGCCAGAATGCAGCCCTGACGGACACCTTTAATTATTGGAAATTTAGTGGTGCACTCGCCTCTCTTTCCATGACGCACCTTTTTCCCCTGCCTCTCTGTACAATTCTTTGAGAAAATGAAGAATGTTTTGATCAATATCGAGGCCTAATAAGGTACCCCACATGACATTGTGGCTCAAAAAATCAAATGCTGAGCTAAGATCAACAAACCTCATGAATAAATTGCCCTTTTAACCACTATATATTTGCCTTTTAACATGGCCAGGTTTAATCCTTTTTCAACAGTACCTAAGCCTGACTTGAATCCATACTGGAATTTGGAGAGAACACCTTCATCCTTAGCCCATGTCTGTAGTCTATTTAGTATAATTCTACCTGCCACTTTCATCAAAGAGTCAAGTAGTGAAATTGGCCTATAGCATTTACGATCATTCCGATCACCCTTTTCAAATATTTGCACTACTATCGCTTCCTGCACAGTGGGTGGAAATCCTTTAATGTTACAGCTATTAAGCACATTTGTCAGGAGCGGTGCCCCTAAGGTGATAATATCCTTATATATATCTATTGGAATTCCATCAGGTCCCAGGGCTTTACTGTTTGTACTTTCTACAATTGCCAGTTCGACCTCTGATACGGAAAAGACTATCTCAAAAGGGAACAGATCAGAAGGGACTGGCTGTGTAGTTATCGACTGGCCAGTGTTAGGGCTTTCTATTATTCCCAGGGCGTCTTTCTTATATAACTCGGTGAAATGATTGACCCATACAGTCTCCTGTATGGCAATCTCTACCAAGTCAGATTTCCTTTCAACAAAGAAGGGGGCATTACCCGCTCTTCAAAAAGCAGTGTTGTCTCTCAGAGAGCACGCCTTGAGTAGAGCTCCCCAGGCGGCCTTCTTCAATTAGTTTTTCCGTTTTTGAAGGGCAGATTTGTAAGATGCTCTTGCAGACCTTATATCTTGCATGTTTTTAGGTACTTTTTTAGGGTTTGTTTTAAATAGGAGTGCGCTTTGCTGCACTCAGAATTAAACCAGCCCTCAGCCTTGTGTCACTCACCTTCCCGTAGTGTCCCTGTTAATTTGCTGCTAATTTGTGCTGTGATCTTCTGGAAAGCTACTATGACCGCGGTTGGGTTGGGAGTTTCCTCAAGACAGGTCATGAAGTCATTTAACTGGCCCGCTACTAGACTTTGTAGAAAATTTATAGGGTCGACCCTGTTCCATTTAATTGAATAGCCATTTATTCTTCTTAGGGAAATCCCATGACAATATATGTTTTCAACTACGTTAGACACTTGTCTATGACTCAACCCAGTGTCAAAAGTTGAACTGATCAGGAAGTGATCACTAAGTGCGATGTCCTCTGTTTTGAACGACAGGACACTAAGGTGGTAACTCGTGGTAGCCAATATATAGTCAATAACAGACTGTAGGCCCCTCCCATTAAAGGTGGGTTGGAAATTAACCTGGGGGTTACAAAGCTCGTTCGTGAATCCTAAGTCCCGCTCATATAATAAGTTGTTAAGCAGATTCCCAAGCATGAAATGCTCAAAGTGGGTACAAGGATCCCCCTTAAGATTAACTATTCCACATATATCTGAATTGATGTGGGCACATAGATGACAATTAAAGTCACCCGTCACTATAACACACCGTTCCTTCTCCTCAGGTCCTGTTCCGCTGCATAAAGCATTAATTAATTCTTTCAGAACACTTTTTTCTATCATCATTTGGAATATTATTATAGAGATTAATCAGGATGATATGCTGATTTCCTCCCACCTTAAGTGAGAGTGCCTGATAATAATTATTCCCCCCGTGGTTAAACACTTAACACTCCAATTGGCTGTGTTGATATAAAGGTACAAAGCCCACCGGAGCACCTATCCCTGCTAGTCTGCTACGCTGCGGAGAATTAAGTACGGTAACCATTTAAGTGTATCTCGGACTGTTCCTGTTCCCGACATTCCTGAAGGCAAATTACATCGAAGTTGTCTATGAATGCCAGGAAAATATGGTCCTTTACCTTTTTTGACAAGCCCGCTATATTCCAAGATAACAGGGCCAACCTACCCCTTTGTTCAACCTGGAGGATCCCTGGGTCTGGTAAGGTAACATCCGAATTGCTCTTTGCCTGGGATATGGGTACTATACCATTTCCATCACCCCTCACTGCCTCGCTTAAGACCCTATGTTGGACTAATATGCTTTCTTCACCTCCTCCAATGTGTTCAATCTCTGCAGTCTCTAGTCTATCTGCCTCCTTTGCCGTTAAGCAGTATATGGTGGAGGCTGCAACTTCATCTTTATCCCTTTTCTCTGGTATAGTTTTTATGTTACAATGGGCCATCTGGTTGGCTCTCCCATTAGGCTTTCTGTACCGCTCCCGGTGTCCATTTGAAGACCCAGTAGTCAGTGACAGTCAGTCGACCATCTCCAGGCAACTGTACCTGTTGGCAGTCGGGATTCATCTCCATCCATCCCTATAAGCTACGTCCCTAAAAGGGTTTCTGGAAGGGTTTCCTCCCCACTCCCCCCAATCTCCTCCCCAGTCTCGGTGACCTACTCTACGCCAATTCTCGTCATAATCAGGGCCTAAACGGCTCCTAGGGGGGTAGAAAAAAGATAGTTGTTTAGTTTCCATAACTTCAGTACTGCCTTGCGTTCTCCATAAACATATGTGGTCGACCGTACGTGGATCCTTAAAATTAACCAGAACGCAATCACCCTGAGTTGTTTTCCTCTCATGCCCCACCCAGGGAACCCTGCGCACCATTAAGATCTTGCTCGACCAATAAGGCGGTAACGGTCGGTTAATGTTGAACTTTGTTCTTTAGTGACCAACTAGGTTCCTCTGTGGAATCTGCCAACTCCGGGACACCAGTCATAACCACCACCGAAAGGGCTTGCCTCTGGGGGCAAGTTAACAACGAGTCTACCCTCTGGAGGTCCCCTGTTTCAATCCCTTTTAGAGTGCAAAGCGGTGGCCTTGGGTGTGTTATCCTCCTGCCTGGTATGCATAATAGGATCTTTGGGTTTATCTACAATTTTCTTCTCTGTGGCTGTAGGGGTCTTCGATTTTACGTTTACCACTGGGGCAGATGTTTTTCTAACTGGTAAGCCTGCTGGTTTGTTATTGTTCAGTTTGATTCCCCCTATCTTAGGTACCCCATGATTAGATGGATTCTTGTAAAGAGCACTCAGTTCAGCCAACTGCTTTCCCATATGCGTTAATCTAGTCTCTATCGTAGAAAGGTAGATTTTCAAGAGCTCCCACATTTTTATTAAAATTTGGCTATCAACGTCATCATCGTAGCTTACCCCGACCATACTGTCCGAAGCCTCTAAACTTCCATTTCCAGAACCTCGATTGTCGCAACTGTATGCCTTCGTTTACGCCCTCTCTGTAAAGTTTGGTCTGATCCCTTCCCTAGCTTTTTAGGTTGCTCACAGGTCTCCTTAACCTTTGTTACTTTTATTATTTCACTTTTTTTTCGATATAGCGCCCTCCCTTATTCCCCTCAGCTGCCTTGTGGTTGTTTCATCTGGTGTAATATTCACAACTATTTCTGGGGTCCTTTCAAGTGCCAAGCTTAATTGTGAGTCGGATAAGAGTTGTGACGCTGACAAATCTACCATATTTGGCAGGCTATGCGCATCTGCATGGACTTGCATGGGGCCTGTCTCCTTAACCTGCTCAGGAGTTCTAGCTGACGTAAAGTGGCCCATGGACCATCTTTTTTCCAGTACTAAATCTTGGGACACTCTACGTTCCATAAGGGCAATGCCTTGGTCTATGACTGAGTTTGCCCTTATGATGAAGTTGTCTAATGGACCTGTTAGCTGTGCCCCTCCCACAGCCGTTTTGCTCCTGCTTCCTCGTGTGGACATGGTAGTAGAATGAGCACTGTGTGCAATCACAAGTCACAGCTATAATAAGATAAATTAAAAGAGAGATGAGGTATACAAACAATTCACACAGTAGCAGGATTTGAAGGGGGGGCCCGGCCCTGTCTTACTCGGTCTTTAACGGGCTTAAACGGGCCTGCCCTTGGTCCGGGCTTTGCCTGGCGCGCGTCGCGCGCATGTCCCGCGTGCGCGGGTGAGCCAAAGACTAAATAGGAGGGGACAGGGCGGGAAGAGGACCAGCTGCGGCAGATCAAAAGCCACACTGCACACTGGTCCTCGCAGTCCCGCGGGCAGCCTGTGGGTCGGTCTCCTGGTGTGAGGCTCGGCACAGTTCCAGCAGTTGTAAAAAAGACCAATGCTCCCTCGAAATTGACAGCACGAGCGGCTCCCGCTAAGCAGGGGCCGTGAGAAGTTGAGGCGTTTGGCAGGAACGCGCCGTCAGATGTCCAGCAATCCCAGGTTTCACCAGCACTCCCTCCGAGTAATTTTGCACAAGTGGCACCCGGTAAGCAAAGTCCGGCAAGCGGTTTTATCCTGCAAGGAGACGGGGGCGGGAAGAGGACCAGCTGCGGCAGATCAAAAGCCGCACTGCACGCTGGTCCTCGCAGTCCCGCGGGCAGCCTGTGGGTCGGTCTCCTTGTGTGAGGTTCGGCACAGTTCCAGCAGTTGTAAAAATGACCAGTGCTCCCTCGAAATTGACAGTACGAGCGGCGTTCGTGAAGTGGGGGTCACGAGAAGTTGAGGCGTTTGGCAGGAACGCTCCATCAGATGTCCAGCAATCCCAGGTTTCACCAGCAATCCCTCCGAGTAATTTTGCACAAGTGGCACATGTACATGTCCTCCACCTGGTACTTCTCGCATGGGACATAATTTTTCTACCTTTTCTGTCTCTTTTAAGACATATTCTGAAGCCTATTGCCTTGACCGCACTTCCTCCTTTTTCTTTGCCCATCTTGCTTTCCATTTCTCTAGTTCACCCCATGTTTTCATCAAATTCATCAGCTCTCTGATCTGGACCTTTTTCCCCGACACATTCATATTTTCTACATCTTTGTCAGAGAATTCTGCTCTATAGGGTTTTTGCAACACTTTAGATTTACCAATGTCAATTCCCATGCTAGCTGTCATGTCCATTAATTTTTCGTGAAACACCTTTCTATTTCTAGTGATGCTTTTACAGACAAACAGCAATTCGTCTTCACTAAGGGTATTTAATCTTTCCAATCCCACATTTCCAGCCATCAATTCTTCTATTTCAATCCTTAATTTATTTATATCTAATGGCTTGGGCTGTGTTTTTGGTCTCTCTATTTCTCGGGTCCATCTGTCTATTTCTTCAGGAGTTACTACAGTGGCACTTCTCGTACCTGATGAAGTTTCTATCTGTACTTCCCTTGTGGGTACAGGAGTGGTTTTCCTCATGGAACCACTTTCAGGCTCTTGTATTGGTAAATCCATTAAGGAAATCACTGATTCACATTCACTAGCCTGATCATCTATTATCAAGGGTTCTTTTCTTGGCTGTACTACTGATGTAGTTATAACTGGAGCTTTTGGACTAGCTTGTTTATCTCCATACAACGGAACAACTGGGCCAATAGTTACTGTAATTGTCAAAGCCTCAGGACTAGTATTTAATTGAGAAATCTTCTGAATTGATTCACTTTTCTGTTTATTTAACGCTTCTCTTTCTCTTTCTTGTAATACCCTTTCAATGGAGGTCTCATGTATCACTTGAAGAATTAATGGTGGCTTAAAAAACGGGGCAGACGGGTTTGATGTGATTGACCCCTCATTACAAGGAGGCCTAAAGAACGGGTTATTTGGATTTACTATTCTCGTTTCTTCATTATAATGTGGTGGATTTTTCATTAATAAATCCTCCATGTAATCGCATCGGAATCACCACTAGTCATTAAATGTCTAGTTTTCTCAGTCCTTTTACCTCCCACAGGCTCCTCTACTGTTAGTACTGGGTAAAGTCCTTCCACTAGCATATTCTGTCTCCATTCTTTCATTCTTTTTTCTTTGGTTTTTCTTTTAACTTTTGGAAAAAACTTACTTAACCCTTTGTCAATTCTTGGTCTGTCCCGCTCAAAAGCTTCTATTTTCCATTCCTCTAATGCCTCATATTGTGTCAATCTAGGTCTGGGATGTAAATCATTCATTCGGGTACTCAGGTTGAACAAAATCCTTCCATTAAAGGTACCTTCTAAGGGAAATGCTAAAATGCCATCATCTTTAGTATATTCCACCCAATTCTCTAATCATACACAAGAATGGTAACCTCTGTCAAACATCATAAAGGATGCGGGAGTGTTTGGTGGGGGAATAATAACTCCTTCTCTAGTTTTAATGGGTTTGTCTTTCTTGAAGTAATTCTTAACTTTGTCTACAAAAGTAATTTTTCTCTTGCTTCCGTACATTTTGCGAGGTCTACCTCGTATCGCTTTATCCCTAGCAAACCTCTGGTATGTGGGATCAGGTCTAATCTCTGGAAAAGTTGGATACCACATATACTTTCCACGAATTTCCTTTGTTTACAAAATCACTCCCAATACTAGCACGTCTTATTTTTCTCAACAACCAATCAACACTGTGGTTGCAAGTAATTTTCGACCAATGGGTGCGCGGTTTATCTCGTGAGTTAAGTTCTCACGCTCCTGCGCTCACCTCTCCTTTACAATGCTATCTCAGCTACACACCCGCTGTTTTGGCCAATACCAGCGCGGCACTGAGTGACATCAGTGCAGCTCCGCAACTGACTCCCTCCTTCACAAGGTAACGGAAACTTAATTCCTTTCTTTAAAGTGCAAGTGCTTTGTTTAATTTACAACGCAAAACATTTGCGACTGTACTCGAGTGTCTAGAGAGGAAAGATTTATTTCACTGCAAGTAAACCTCTTCTGTTTACTTTTCATAAACTGCGGATAGATCCCATCTGCCTACCCTTCAAACAAGCATTAGAGAACCTGCTACTCCCTTGACTCATCCACTCAGGGATATATAATAAGTCTAAAGTTTCACCAGCGAACCCTTTTGCTATCAATCAAGCTCCGACGAACCTGCTACTCCTTCTGTGTGACCCTTACTATGTTATATCACATCAGAAGTTTTGCCAGCGAACTCTTTGCTATCACTTATTCAATCATTCACACAGAAAAACCCTAATTAGTGCTTCCAGTTCTGCCCAACCATGCACTAATATTCCTCGAGCCACTGACCTCACTGCGATGTGGCTTCTATTTACCACCCGCTATTCTGCCCCCGGGGATTCCAGACAAAACATATAACAGGTACGAACAAGTTTGGTTAATACATAAACTTCAATATAGCAGCATCAAATGAAACATTTCAATAATAGCATGTTTGATCGATCAATAAAATATGAATTTTAACCTACTAACTAGCTAACTACCTAACTTTAACTAATCCCTAACCATAACTCTGCTACCAGAAAAGTATACTGATAGAGCGCGCAGGTCACCCAGCTAGGAAATTTTACTAATACTCTCCTGGGCCGATAATTTCAAAACACACACCTTAACTTTATTTAGGTAACTCACGCTCTACTATCAGTATATTTGTGATTTAACTCTAATTCCCATTCCTATAACCTAGGAACCTAAACACATTGGATCAGGGAGTTGAGTTTAAAGATAGGCACCCAAAACATTTATAAAATTTTGTAAGGATGAAATAACCACAGACTCTGGGTAGGTTCAAACTTGTATCTAATCATCATCATCATCATCATATGTCATGAGCAGAAGATTAAAAGCGAGGAGACTATCTATAATGAAAATCATAAACAGCGTATAGCTATGAATTAGATAGAGTATGCCGATCATTTAGGAACTTAGAATAAAGGGAAGGTAGAAACAAGGAACATGCTAATTTTAGATCACAGACTTTCACAATTTGATTAAAGGAGGTTAAAGAAAAAGGAACATACTAAACCCAAAGACTTTCGCAATTCAGATGGCAGTTTAAAGAAAAACGTATAGCAATTTGGGATTTAATTTTAGCTCAAAACTATAGGGAAGGTAAGATTTGGAACATACTATTAAGTTCAGCTTATCTCTAGAAAGGGAGGGTGAGAAAAGGAACATATACTATATAGAAACGATTTAGCATTGACTATAGGTGGGGAAAAAATGAGAACACATTAATAGACAGTAATACATGGAAATCTCATTTATCAAGGGACGGGGAAAGAAAAGGAACATATAAAATTAAGCTTTGCAATATTCGAGAATTTAGAAAAAGGAAATGCAACTTCATTTACAATCACCCACACAGACTTTATATTTACCTAGGATAGAGTGAAGCCCAACCCTGGCCATGGGTCAATTGTAAAAGACAGGAAGAACTCCAAGGACTTAAGTGCCAGTAGGCGAGCAGGTGCAGCTCATGGACAATCAGGACAGGATAACCCCAGGATTTGGATCAGGACCGGTTCATCAAAAGGTTAAGACCAACACCTGCAGCTTTGGTTGCAACGCCTGCGCCACTCCCTCTCTGCAAGGAATCTGCCAATAACCCCGACTGGGTTATAAATTTCATCAGCAAAGTGCTTCGCCAGCACTTTCACTTCCCAAAAACCCCGATTGGGTTCTCGAACCTCCCAACAGAGTGCTCCGCAGCTCTCTGCTTTTAGTCACCTATTCAGTGCGTGGGCCAGTGACAGGTCAGCTATTCGGACAAGTCGGACAATTTCTCTAGCTAAACATACGCTAGTTATACAGTTTTTCGGGTCAGTGTACCACCCCCAAATGTTGCAAGTGTAAGGATCCCCAATTTTGATTAGACAAAGGAGGAGGACAGGTCATCACACCACCTAAATTTTAGATTTTCTCAGACTCTTTATGTAAATTCCGTTAACGCCCATTGAATTCCAGGTTCTCATGACATATGCCTTTGGTTAACAATGGTGAAGATAACATTGAATACAATTGTAACGATTTCTAGTACACTTCAGCTTCTTCTTGCTAGGTTGCAGGTCGGGATCCCAGGCATATCTTGGCTGTGGCTGCCAGCTGGCTGGGTTCGACTGCTGCGAAGTTCAATTTTCCTCCGCGGGGACATGCGCAAAAGGGTCTTCCAAAATGGAGTAGTAAGTACCTCCCAGGCCCAAAGAATACGATACATGAAAAGTAAGAGGAAACAAATTTGAACACGGTAATAAATGCTTACACTATATACCATGAATCTCTATACTAAACCCATTACTTCAATATAAACTATAGCATTAGGATTAAGCAGAACGAACAGCTTAGCGAAAGCAGCCATGCAAGCTTCAAGCATGTGAGAACACAGAGCAGCCATCTTAGCTCTATTGCGCAAGTGCAAACAGTTTCCCACCAAGACATCGAATACGTCACGTCACATGCGTATGACCGACGCATGCGCAGTCTAAATTCCCACGTAGCAGCAGCCTATTTAGGTTGCAAGCCTATTAATATTAATAGACACATAAGCAAGCTACTCTCGGACACCCCAAAATGTCGGACAAGGGGCAGATTAATAAGACAAACAGGTTGATTAGTTAATTAACATTGTTCTAAGGTTCATGAGTTCAAGCAAGTTGCTTTATGTGCGAATCCTTGCTCAATCAGTACTCCCCATGACGGAATCTTAGATCAGCCAACACAGGGCTAGAGCAGATCCCTAAAATCCAAAAAGCCAGATGGGGAGGGAAAAGCCTATCCTACCGGGCAGCCAAACTCTGGAGCAGGCTGCCGATTGCTATTAGGCTACAGCCTGATAGGAGTCAGTTTAGGAAAATGGTCAAGACTTGGCTATTTCGCCCCAAATATTCACTGTTACAACGTCATTCTCAGCGCCAAGACCCCTCTGCATTTGTGCGCTCTATAAATATGTTTACTTACGAACTTACTTACTTACAGTGTGCCAACCCCTCCTCCCCCCTGCGCTGAGAACAGAGCAGCCCCGCCCTGCAAAGTCGCCCGCAGCAGGAACAAATAAAATGATAATAACAACGGATTATTATAATTTTATTTTTCCTTTATTTCCACTGCTAAAAGCAGTTGGACAACGCTCCTCTGCCTCAGCGGAGCAGCCACCACTGAAAAGCATCCTGGCAAAAGTGCCCAGACCAGCCCTGTTCCCTACCTCTCCTTATGCTTTTTCTTTCTCTCTGCATCCATCCAGTCTCTCTCTCTCCTTTCCTCCTCCCTCTGTTCTCACTTTGTTTCGACCTTCCCCCTCTCTCTCTCTTGAAGCCTGCTGTGCCTTCTGCAATTAACCTCAGGGAGATGGGGGAGTAAAAGGGGCACCGGGCGCGGTCCCAGGCTTTTAAAACAGACCTCCAATGGCCCCCGCCAACTAGAAATGCCCCATGGCATTAAAGCCTTAGCAGGCCCTGGCCAAAATACAAGTTTCCTATTTATGAATAAAACGATTGAACCAGGTACGCGCTTTTGAAAGACACATTTGCGTGATGCCTTTTCTCAGAGACGGTCAGGCCTTCCTTCCTATGTGGTGGTTTTTTATGCTCCTGTGAACTCCTTTCTCAAATAATCAGCTTCAAGGTACTTGTTCGCGGTAACCTATGAAACGTTTCCGTTTCAAAGAAAAAAAAGAACGATTAACGCAGCAGTAAACTCGATCTGCGAACATCGTTTCTCGACTGCGGCTTTCAGAAAGGTATCCAAGTCAATTAAATATTTAGTGTATTAATGGGAAGCATGCCCTGCCAATTTTGAACGATGATAGATATCAGCAGCTAAAAAGTTCGGAGGTCTTCACGAACTGCGGCAACCGGATCCCGGGTCTGGGGAAGCGTGCCTCGGCTCGGACCATCATTACCAAGCTCTAATGGTGGGCTGCAGAACTGGACTGCTCGCTTTCTGACGCGCCTCAGCAGCGCGCTAATCGCTTGGCCATGACAATTATAAAATAATCCTGCCGCCGCCAAAACGATGGCTGCTGGAGGGGCATTATACTTTTCAATTAGAGGCAGACGCCAAGGAGGGCTATTGAACGTTAGTTTTTGTTCATTAGACGTGAGATAAAGATCGTTTCCAATTCCTTCCTTCTACAGAAGCCAGCAGCCCACAATGGCTCAGGTGCACTGTATCAATGCACATTTGTAGGCCCGCCCTTTTGAAAGTACGCAATACCTGATCCCTATTGTGCTTCTGGAACGCACGCACGCGGACTTCCTGCTCAATCTACCTGTTATTAAAATTATATTGTGAAACCAAGGCACGGTTCGAGACTTCTGTTTCAGTGTCTTAATGGCTCTTTTTTTTAGTTCGAGTGAATTCAAAATTTATATCTGCAAATCTGACATTTTCATACTGTTCTGAGGAAAGCATGTAAAATGACTCCATGTTTTAAAACAGCAGGGAAGCTTCCAGTGCTACAATTAACTGGTAACATATGCCACTGCTGCCAAGAGGATTTTTAATCCCTTTAAACATTAATGTAGCATTTCTGCTTCTGTCGCAATAAGGCTGCCATCTGTGTTTGGACCTGCTGAGAAACTAGGGATATGTTTACAGAGAGAAAAGGAGAGGGGGCAGAGCTTAATGCTCTCAGATCCTGCGTGTACAATTAGATTTGAAACCTTTAGAAAAGTATTATTGCCGTCTCATATGGTTGTGTGGACACAGTTGCAATGTTTAAAGTGAGTCAACAAGAAAGTTTAGATTAGACAGAAGTAATGTTCTCCCAAAGTATGTGTCAAACAATCATTCTCAGCTCTAAACTTCGGCATTTTCCACTTGGCAAGCAGTTTTTCACATGCATTTTAATGAGAATGTCATTCTTCTGATCTTAAAAATGGGACTAGAAACCAATGCAAGTGTCTTTAGTGCTCTCCTTTATGAACTGGTTGACATTTCCCATTTTAATTTCACCCTGTCCTGTGTTAATGTTTCTGTGCGTTGTGAAATACTTTTCACACTATTGGAAGATAGTTGTGGATCAAATCGAGTTCTTCCAAAATGGAAAATGAGCGCGGACTTTATCACCAGAAGCGTCTCTTTCATTGAATTTTATATGGAAAATTGTACAGGTATGCATTTTTTTCTGCAAACGTACCTGTTTAAAAAAATAAGATGTCGCAAAAGTAAAGACTTCTACACAAACGTGTTGAAGCGTAAACATCTGCAATCACGAAGTTGGATGGTTTTCCATACACATTTGCAGAGCATGCAAAAACAACTTTGCAATTTCACTCACCCCTATCAGTTTCTAAGGAATCTGCTACTTAATTGCTGCATCAACACCAACAACAACTGAAATTTGGAGAAACAGCAATTACCTCTACGTCTTTCGTCCTCGACCCTGTCATCACTCATGAGGTATTCCATAGACAGGAAACAAAACAGGAAACGCTTTTAGGCTCCACCCCCCCCCTCCTCCCAGGTGCTATAACATGCCTAACCACCAAAAGCACATCCTGTTTTGTTTCCTGTCGGATTACTTGATGGGAGACGCTGGGGTGGGTGCCGGGCACTTACCTCCATCTGTGTCCTGTGGTTCCTCCTCTGCTGGGCTCTGGGAGGCTCCCATGGACCGCCGTGGGATTCTTTGGAGTGGGGCTGCTGGGCTTCCCTGTCTCCTCCTTGGCTTGGTTGACCTGAGCTGCTGAGCTTCTCTGGTCTTCCTCCTTCTACTTCGTTCCTGGTATCCTGCTCTTGATGTCTTCTGGCTCCTCGTGCTCACCTGCTGACAGGTAGGGGTGGGGAGCGCTGGTCTGCTTTGTGCGCGCTCCTCCCCGGGGTGTTCCTTACCCCCCCTCGGGCCTCTCTGTGGTTGTGGGGGCCCGGGGTTGTTTTTCATTGGGGTGGTGCTTTGATTGAGGAGCGCTGGTTTCTGCGCGCTCCTCTCCGTGTTTCTCACCCCCCATCCCCCGCCCGGGCCCCTCTGTGCTGTGGGGGCTGGCGGAGGGGTAAGGGGAGTGGGTGGGGGCATTTCAGACGGTGTTGGTACTCACGGTGTGCCGCCAGCCGGCTCTGTCCTCCCGGGTTGCTGTGACCAGGCTTCCTCGTCGTGTGGCGGCCCGGCCTCCTCTCGCAATGCGTTGTTTCGCGCATGCGCTGTGGATTGTTTCCTGCCTGACCTCGGTATGGACGGACGCCCGGGTGCGTTCCGGGCGCTCCGGTTGTTGGGGACTCTTTTTGGTATGGCCCCTGCCACCGGACTCTGTGCGGTTCCGGCGCCCCTGCTCCCCGCTTCTGGCATTAGCCTTCCACTTGCAAAGAGCCTCGGTGAGTTGTGCATTGTTCTGCCGCGAGGGCTGTTCTGCTCTCTTTTTGTTTTTACCTGTCCCTCCCTCTTCTCCGGCTTGACCTGCTGGTTGGCTGGGGGGGTCGGGACTTGCCTCCCTGTGGGGGTTAATTGGGGTGTGCCCTCAATATGTATATATTTGTGTCCTCTGGGGGTGTGTGTGTGCTTTTGTGGTGTTTTTTCCTTCATTCCTGCTTTGTGCTTTGGTTATTGAACATGGACAAGCACCATCGCAAGAGGAAGCATTCCTCTCCTGTGCCTCCCTCTTCCTCGGATTCCGGTAGGGCCTCCTCTCCTCCTCCTGTGAAGCGTGCCAAGGGGGTTGATGATGATAGGATTAAGCGCCTTATCCTGGAGACTCTTTCTGATATCAAGGCGCCCAAGAAGGGTTCTGCTGCACTTTATTCTGATATTTTGTCGTCTTCTGAGTCTGATGAGTCTTCTTCGGCTGCTGTTGAGCTTCAGGGCAAATACATTTCCAGGGATCTCTTGCCTGACGTCCTTTCCCATGTGAGGGTTAACATGGGGTTTCCTGATGATTCTGCGCTCAGTGCTTCTCAGGATTCTCTTTTGCTGCAGTTTCGGAAGCCTGTTGCCTCTTCCTTGCCGGTCCATCCTTTTGTCTCTGATGTCCTGCTGAAAGAGTGGAAGGACCCTGATCATATTTCCATGCCCAGGTTTATGTTCAAGCTTTATCCCTTGCGGGATATGGCGGATAATTTACCTGATTCCGTTTCTGTGGACTCTGTAGTGGCCAGTCTTGTGGGTCATCCTTCTATGGCAGATGATAACATTCTGAAGGACGGCGTGGACAAGAAGGTGGATTCTGCCCTGAAGAAGTCTTATGCCGCCTCGCACCTGGCTATTCGTTCTGGCATTTATGGGTCTTATGTTGCCCAGTCTCTGCTGACCGATTTCAAGTGCCTGTTTTCATCTATGCAGGAGGGTGCCAGTTGTCCAGAGTTGCTGGAGTCTATGGAGCGCCAGGCGGAATTCCTGTCGGACATCGCCTTTGATTCAGTGAGGGCTTCTGCTATGTCCTGTGGTTCCTCTGTGGCTGCCCGTCGTAACCTATTGCTGAGAGATTGGAAGAAGGACGCGGCCCAGCGTTCGATGGCTTTGAGGCTGCCTTTCACTGGTGCTCGTCTGTTTGGTGACTCGCTGGAGGAGAAACTGCACAAGGTCTTCAAGGAATGCAAGCATTCTTTGTCCTTTCGTGATCTTCCGCCCCGTAGGAGTTCCTCCTTCTCTGGTGCCAGGTCTTTCCGCCAGCCTTCCAGGTTTCAGCAGTCTTCGTTTCGGAGTCAGCGTCGCACTGGCTGGTCTTTTCCCTGGAAGTTTCAGATGAAGTCCCAGAGGGGTGCCGGGTCTGGTCCACTGCGTTCCTGACTATGCCAGCCTGGGGGACGTTCTCGCTGGTGGTCCGCCTCTGGTTGGTGGGAGGCTTGGCCAGTTCCTTCCTGCTTGGCGCCTGACGACTTCCGACAGATGGGTGCTGGATGTCTTGTCAAGGGGCTACCGGATCGAGTTCCTGTCCCCCCCTGGCCCCCTCCGGGGTGGTGGTGACCCCTTCTCCTTGGGATGCCTCCCGCCGTCTGGCCTTGTCGGACGTGCTTCGTTCTTTGGTCAGCAAACTTGCGGTTGTCCCTATTCTGCTGGCGGAGAGGGGGTTGGGCGTCTACTCCATCATCTTTGTGGTGCCGAAGATCACGGGGGGCTTCCGTGTGGTCATCAACCTTCGGGGTCTGAACTTGTTCGTGAGGAAGATCCAGTTCAAGATGGAGACTCTCCAGAGGATTATCCCGCTGATCCAGTCCGGTTGGGTGTTCTCCACTCTGGACCTGCAGGATGCGTACCTACACGTCCCGGTGGCTGTGAGGGATCAGCGTTTCCTGCGCTTCTGCCTGGAGGGCCAGCACTGGCAGTTCTGCGTCCTTCCCTTTGGGCTTCGGTCCGCCCCCAGGGTGTTCACCAAGGTGGTGGCTCCCTTGGTGGCCCATCTCCATCTCCTGGGGGTATCGGTGTTCCCGTATCTCGACAACTGGATGGTTCAGGCCCGGTCCCTGGAGGTAATGTCTCACCACCTTCACTTGACCATGACTACGCTCAGGGATCACAGGTACTTGATCAACTTGCCGAAGTGCCACCTGGAGCTTGCCACTCGGAGGACCTTCATCGGAGCTGTGTTCGATTCTGTGTTGGGCAAGGTGTCCTGCCGGAGGCCCGGATTCGTCGCCTTCAGTCTTTGCTGAGGAAGTTGTTGTTGCAAGACTCGGCTCCATCCTCCTTCAGTGGCTGGAGGTTAAGGGCCACATGGCTGATTCTGTCTGCACCGTGCCCTGGGCCAGGGTTCATCTGCACCCTCTGCTGTGGCATGTGCAGTGGTGGGTCCCCTTTCCTGTCCTGGATTATGCGGTCCCTGTGCCCGTGTCTCTGGACATTGCGTCTGCTCTTCACTGGTGGCTGGATCCTTTCCGCCTTTCTGTGGGGATGTTGTTCCGTCTGCCTCCTCCTCTGGTTGTGACCACGGATGCCAACGCTTCCGGCTGGGGGGCGACTCTGGACCATTGGGCTGTGCAGGCTCGTTGGCTCCCGGTGGAGTCTCAAAGAGCAAAAAAGGGAGGTACCCTATAAACCGATATGGGACAGGGTAAATTGGTATTTAAAAAGAAAAAAGTCCCTGAGCTTAAGGATATCCCTTATGTCGTCGTATCCCCGGCCTAAATTAATAAGGTGAGACACTACCCGACCCAAAGAACAGCCTTATGGTCAAGTTGCAACAATAATCCTCAGCTAAACAATAGCTAAACGTCAGTTTTGTTGGGTACTCAATGTTATATAAAATCCTGCAGCATTACAAACAAACTAATATACATAAGTGATAAAAACAGTAGTTTATTTATAACAATTTTTTTCTTTACAGTGCATAATTTCAATATTACATAATCATACAACAAAATTGCAATAAAACCAAAAGTCGACGCGGCGTTTCGATGTCTTGTATGAATAGGTACACCTTCTTCAGGATGGTTTTTAAAATCACAAAAAAGAAAATGCCACAGTTAAAAATAAAAATGACTTATAACAGAGTCCCAATTTGTCCTGACGTTACATAAAACAATTGAACGTTTCTACTTGCTTTGTGGAATACCCTCTAATTTTATCACACAGTATTCTCCTACTAGATCCCATTTTGTCTGCAAACAATTGTTCACATCACAACTTATTACTTGTGAAACAATTGATTCACTTTCAACATGCAAGCTAATAACATGCTTCAAGAATTTGAGTGAATAAGACAATTAGGCTTTTCTGCTGATTTTGCAAAGTCCATTCTAAATTGTCACACTGAGTTCTCCTGCTGTATCATATTTTTAGTGCAAAGGTATGTACCCATCATCAATTGTTACTTATACATAAATAGATTCCCATTCAAAATTCAATTTAATAACATACCTCAAGCTTTGAGCGAATCTGGTTGCTAAGAACTACTTTTACGACACAACTTCTTATTCTTTTAGTTGCATATTCTCTGACAAGTGGATTTTATTAAAATTTTTCCACCTAAAAAGTAGATGTTTTGTCATAATTTATTCACAGTTCTTATTTGTCAGTGAACTAAAAAAATAATAAAAACATGACACTACTTCATACCTGAATCCAAATGTTTACATGAAATGGATTGGTTCGCTGTACCAGGGGTGACCACCGTATGGGTAACATATCCTCATACACATTCGCTAGGAATAGACAGAAATGCACGTACTATTAGCATACTGCTCTACTTGTAAACTGGATAAGAGTCTTTCTGTTCGAGTCAAAAAAAGTTTTTTATTTTTTTATTATGATACCTTTAAAGCAAGTTGATTATTGCCCCATCGTGGAGTCTGGAGGAGACATCTATCTGTTCCGCTATTGCTAGCTGGAAGCGTCTTGATACTTGCTTCCTTCTGTTATCCGAATTTCGGTTTTTGTCTGCTGCATTAGAAGGAATTACATATTAGCTATGTGTTCTCAATGCCCTTTGTATTTCATTTCATCACAACGACTCCTATGTGCGATTTTTTTACCCTTTCTATCTTTTACACATAGTATCCTTTTTGGTATTATCAACAAATTTATATCTCTTATTGGTGTGGTTCTATCTATAAAACACACCACCATATACTTTCTCTTCTCTCTATTTATAAGTTCGGTTACAGACATCTGCTTTGTTTTGGACCGTACCCTTCTAATTGAGCCGATTACCGTTGCCTTGTGTTTCTCTTAACATCACCAAAACGGGACTCTACATTTCTGAAAGACTCATGGCTCTAACTTTGATGGTTTCCTTTTCTTATATTAAATACAAAACAACCCATAATCAGGGTTCCCAAGTTTTTAAGCTAACGATACTTATAAAGGCGATCAATATATGCATTTAAAGTTTTAGCATTGTCGTTGTTTAATACTAGTTTTACACGATAGTAAACTTACAGCAATGATCGTATTGCGCTTGACATACCTTGTTAAAAACCAGCGGCCTCCCTGTCACCGAGTCCTGGTACAGCGTTTTCGATGTATAGGGAGACTCTAACGACGCTGTTTATATTACGCCCTTCAGGTCAAGGGTCAAAAGTTTTTTCCCGCACTCAGGTTTCCGATCACGTGATCCGAGTCCGCCATCTTGGAACAGGAGTTGTTCTAGATGTACCAGCTTAACCTTTTTCAAAGTGCTTATATTCAATATTTATATGTTTTACATAAATTCTCCCTGCTCCGTTCTCATTAGTTTTTGTTTCTTTATGTCGATTTTCAAATTCATATCTTATATCTATTATTACCTATTGTGCTTTCACCTCCATATGTTCGGTCATAGATTGTCGACTTTGTCCGCCATCTTGGAGTGGGACAGAGGTACTCGACGATGTTCCGTCTAATTTTATTTTTGTTTCTATAGTCTGCCTCAGATGATATTCCCTTATTGTTCATTATATCTCCGATTTTTAGGCAGTATTTTGATTGGGAAGATTATACCCTCCGCTACATTCGGTTAGCAAGGGACTATCCAGTATCCCCACCACCTTGCAGGGTCTAGATGGCACTACCTATAGTTATCGTTTTCTGTCTAATATGTATTCTATATATTTTTGCTGCAAATTATATATATAATTTCGGAAACATTGAGATTGGTTGTATTCTTATATTCTGATTAGACACAGCAATAGAGTCCTGCTACTTTCGGCCAATCAATCTCCATTCTGTTTGTCTATCATAAGCGAACTGACAGCCGATTCATAAATTAAAAGTATACTAATCATCATCGGTATGGTTATATCCATGTCGACCGATTGACAGATGACATCTAAATAGCCATATTAAATATTATCAGCCCAACCAGTGAATAAAAGAATCTTTAGTTCGGGCAACATACCAGACAGAACATAATGGATACGTATTACTGAAAGTAGCAGGATGATAATTTAATTTAGCTTTTAGTGTCAATCGGTCGACATGGATATAACCATACCGATGATGATTAGTATACTTTTAATATATGAATCGGCTGTCAGTTCGGATTGGCCGAAATTAGCAGGACTCTATTGCTGTGTCTAATCAGAATATAAGAATACAACCAATCTCAATGTTTCCGAAATTATATATACGATAACTATAGGTAGTGCCATCTAGACCCTGCAAGATGGTGGGGATACTGGATAGTCCCTTGCTAACCGAATGTAGCAGAGGGTATAATCTTCCCAATCAAAATACTGCCTAAAAATCGGAGATCTAATGAACAATAAGGGAATATCATCTGAGGCAGACTATAGAAACCCAAAAAAAATTAGACGGAACATCGTCGAGTACCTCTGTCCCACTCCAAGATGGCGGACAAAGTCGACAATCTATGACCGAACATATGGAGGTGAAAGCACAATAGGTAATAATAGATATAAGATATGAATTTGAAAATCGACATAAAGAAACAAAAACTAATGAGAACGGAGCAGGGAGAATTTATGTAAAACATATAAATATTGAATATAAGAACTTTGAAAAAGGTTAAGCTGGTACATCTAGAACAACTCCCGTTCCAAGATGGCGGACTCAGATCACGTGATCGGAAACCTGAGTGCGGGAAAAAACTTTTGACCCTTGACCTTAAGGGCGTAATATAAACAGCGTTGTTAGAGTCTCCCTATACATCGAAAACGCTGTATAAGGACTCGGTGACAGGGAGGCCGCTGATTTTTAACAAGGTATGTCAAGCGCAATACGATCATTACTGTAAGTTTACTATCGTGTAAAACTAGTATTAAACAACGACAATGCTAAAACTTTAAATACATATATTGATCGCCTTTATAAGTATCGTTAGCTTATAAACTTGTGAACCCTGATTATGGGTTGTTTTGTATTTAATATAAGAAAAGGAAATCAGCAAAGTTAGAGCCATGAGTCTTTCAGAAATGTAGAGTCCCGTTTTGGTGATGTTAAGAGAAACACAAGGCAACGGTAATCGGATCAATTAGAAGGGTACGGTCCAAAACAAAGCAGATGTCTGTAACCGAACTTATAAATAGAGAGAAGAGAAAGTATACGATGGTGTGTTTTATAGATAGAACCACACCAATAAGAGATATAAATTCGTTGATAATACCAAAAAGGATACTATGTCTAAAAGATAGAAAGGGTAAAAAAATCGCACATAGGAGTCGTTGTGATGAAATGAAATACAAAGGGCATTGAGAACACATAGCTAATATGTAATTCCTTCTAATGCAGCAGACAAAAAACGAAATTCGGATAACAGCAGGAAGCAAGTATCAAGACGCTTCCAGCTAGCAAGAGGGGAACAGATAGATGTCTCCTCCAGACTCCACGATGGGGCAATAATCAACTTGCTTTAAAGGTATCATAATAAAAAAAAACTCTTATCCAGTTTACAAGGAGAGCAGTATGCTAATAGTACGTGCATTTCTGTCTATTCCTAGCGAATGTGTATGAGAGTACATTACCCATACGGTGGTCACCCCTGGTACAGCAAACCTATCCATTTCATGTAAAACATTTGGATTCAGGTATGAAGTAGTGTCATGTTTTTATTATTTTTTTAGTTCACTGACAAATAAGAACAGTGAATAAATTATGACATAACATCTACTTTTTAGGTGGAAATTTTTTAATAAAATCCACTTGTCAGAGAACATGCAACCAAAAGAATAAGAAGTTGTGTCGTAAAAGTAGTTCTTAGCAACGAGATTCGCTCAAAGCTTGGGGTATGTTATTAAATTGAATTTTGAATGGGAATCTATTTATGTATAAGTAACAATTGATGATGGGTATATACCTTTGCACTAAAAATATGATACAGCAGGAGAACTCAGTGTGACAATTTAGAATGGACATTGCAAAATCAGCAGAAAAGCCTAATTGTCTTATTCACTCAAATTCTTGAAGCATGTTATTAGCTTGCATGTTGAAAGTGAATCAATTGTTTCACAAGTAATAAGTTGTGATGTGAACAATTGTTTGCAGAAAAAAATGGGATCTAGTAGGAGAATACTGTGTGATAAAATTAGAGGGTATTCCACAAAGCAAGTACAAAAGTTCAATTGTTTTATGTAATGTCAGGACAAATTGGGACTCTGTTATAAGTCAATTTTTATTTTTAACTGTGGCATTTTCTTTTTAGTGATTTTAAAAACCATCCTGCAGAAGGTGTACCCACTCAGACAAGACCCTGAAACGCCGCGTCGACGTTTGGTTTTTATTGCAATTTTGTTGTATGATTATGTAATATTGAAATTATGTACTGTAAAGAAATTTGTTTTTATAAATAAACTACTGTTTTTATCACTTATGTATATTAGTTTGTTTGTAATGCTGCAGGATTTTATGTAACATTGAGTACCCAACAAAAATGACGTTTAGCTATTGTTTAGCTGAGGATTATTGTTGCAACTTGACCATAAGGCTGTTCTTTGGGTCGGGTAGTGTCTCACCTTATTAATTTAGGCCGGGGATACGACGACATAAGGGATATCCTTAAGCTCAGGGACTTTTTTCTTTTTAAATCCCGGTGGAGTCTTGCAGGTCGTCCAACTGGAGGGAGTTGTCTGCAGTGGAGAGGGCACTCCGCTTTTTCCGTCTTCATCTGAGGGGTTACCATATCCTGGTGAGATCGGACAACACCGTGTCTGTGGCCTATATCAATCACAAAGGGGGGACCGGCAGTTCTTCCCTGAATCTGGTGGCCTGCTCCATTTCGGACTGGGCGGAGAAGAATCTTCTGGCCTTGTCTGCTCAGCACATTCGAGGTGTGGACAACGTGGTGGCGGATTCGTTGAGCCGGAGGTTTCCTTCGTCTCTGCCCCTGTGCCTGGCTCCCCGGACTTTTCGCTTGCTTTGTCTGAGGTTCGGGACTCCGGATCTGGACTTGTTTGCCTCCCGGTCCAATGCCCTTGTTCCCCTGTTCTGCTCCAGGTCTTCGGAGGTGGGCGCCTGGGGAGTGGATGCCTTGTCTCTCCGGTGGCCTCCTTGGCGTCTTTATGCCTTTCCTCCCTTTCCTCTGATTCCTGCCTTCTTGCTGATGGTTCAGCGGGAGGGGGCTCAGGTGGTGGCTGTTCTTCCTCACTGGCCGAGGAGGTCCTGGTTTCCTCTGCTGCTGGGCCTCGCAGTGGGCCCTCCTTGGCTTCTGCCCTGCTACCCGTCTCCTCTGAGGTCCCCATCCCCTCTGCTGGTTCCCCTCTCCTTGGCAGTCTGGAGGTTGAACGGTTGTCTCTTGGGGTCCGTGGTCTGCCCGACCACACAATTTCTGTGATGCAGGCCTCTCGTAGGCCATCTACTTTGTCTTTCTACTCGAAGCACTGGGCTTCCTTCTCGGGGTGGTGTTCCTCTTCTGGTTTATCTCCTACCTCTTGCCCTGTGTCTTCTGTCCTTCAGTTTTTTCTGGATGACTTTCAGAAGCGCTTTGCTGTTTCTACCTTGGGGGCCAGTGGGCTGCTATCCGGGCCTTCCGGGACCCGGATTCTTTTCTTTCTTCAGATGGCCTGTTGGTTTCTCATTTGTTTTGTAGTTTTTCGCTCTCTTCCCCTTCTGTTCATTCTCTGGTGCCTCCTTGGGACTTGTCTTTTGTGTTGGGTGGTTTGCAGTCTTCCCCTTTGAGCCTTTGGAGACTGTGGACCTTAAGTTTCTGTCCTACAAAGTGGCTTTCCTGGTGGCCATCACTTCTGCGAGGCGGTTGGGAGAGCATACGGCCTTGCGTTGTTCCCCACCGTTTTTGCGTTTTTTGGATGATGCTGTGGTTGCTCTCTTTGAATCCTGGTTTTGTCCCCAAAGTCCGCTCCCGTTTCCATTCCTCTCAGGAGCTGGTTCTTCCTTCTTTGTGTCATTCTCCTTCTTCTCCTTCTGAGCTGTTGCTTCATTCTTTGGGCCTGAGGCGTGCCCTGTCCATTTATGTGGCTCGTCCTGGGGAGTTTCGTTCTTCTGACTCTCTCTTTGTGACCTTTGGTTTGGCTGGTAAGGGTAAGGCTGCTTCCCGGCTCACCTTAGGTCGTTGGATCAAGGCTGTCATCACTCTTGCCTATCGTGGTGCTGGTTTGCCTTGTCCAGCGGGGGTTCAGGCGCGTTCCACTCGGGCGTGTCTGCCTCCTGGGCTGCTTACCATGGTGTGTCTCTGGATGGGATTTGTCGTCCTGGGGCCTGGGCCTCCGAGTCCACGCTTGTGAGGCACTACAGGGTGAATTGTGCCCTCTCTGACTGGACCAATTTTGGTAGTGGGGTGTTGCAAGCCGCGGGGGTTCCCCCTCCGCTCTGAGTTCTGTTTGTGTATTAAACTTTTTTCACTTGCTGCATCCCTTTGTGTCTGGTCTGTGTTTTGCTGTGTTTGGGTTGCCAAAGGCCTGTTTGTGCGTTGCTTTGGTATGCCTCATGAGTGATGACTGGGTCGAGGACGAGGGACGTAGAGGTAATGCTATGATTACGTTTGGTATTCCCCATTACTCTTAGTCCTACTCGTCCTCGACCCAGTCATACTTCCCACCCTCCCTCCCTGTCCAGGCCTTTGTTGCTTGGTATGTCAGGATGTGCTTTTGGTGGTTAGGCATGATATAGCACCTGGAAGGAGGGGGGTGGAGCCTAAAAGCGTTTCCTGTTTTGTTTCCTGTCTCTGGAATACCTCATGAGTGATGACTGGGTCGAGGACGAGTAGGACTAAGGGTAATGGGGATTACCAAACGTAATCATAGCATTCTGTTTCAACCATTTAATAAGTGTACAAATTAGCTTTAAAAGTGAAGTTCGCCACTTGGACCAGTAATCTAGCTCCAGGTTTTCAACAACTATGAACAAGGAATTAATTCCATTTTCATACCACTCATTACAATGTATCTGAAATCTACAGACTGAAGGACTGGGTTATTTAAGACCCAGCGGTGCCAGGGGACAACACCTGAAACCTTCGTGGGTAACCTGCTCCGGCGTACGAATGACAGAGACACGGGACACTTCCTTCGGCGTCAAAGATTCGAGCTTTATTTACTGCAGGGAACACAGAAGTCACAGCAAGTACAACTCGTGCAACTTGGGGAGACTGCTTCAAATTGCTGCAAGTGGGTCGCTCCTTTTATACACGTTTCTTCCATAGGTTTACATGGTACACAAAGGTTTACGACTCGGTTCCCATAATTATCCCCGAGAGGGGTCGCTTTGGTCACTTTGATACATTCAAGGTCCGGAACATAAGTGCGGAAACATTTGGCGGTTCCCAACTGTAAAAACCCATCTTCCCACCATTAGTACATTCCAATCAGCAATAAAACCGATCAAAGAAGGAACAAGGACAGGTGTAGAGGAAGATGAAGACAGTGGTGAGATTGGAAAGGGTGTAAAAGAGGAGGTATCAGGAAACACGAGCTGCAGGCATCAAAGGGACGTGCCTAATGAGAGGTATTCACCTGTTACAACGCATTTTTTACAACGCACTACCACTACAACGCAGGCATTACAACGCATACCATTACAACGCATGGCGCTGGGGGGTGCTCTAGGATAAGAGGTAAGTTTAATTTACTATCCAACACCTTCCCTAGGGTCCACGGGGACTGGAGTTAGAATAGTAAATTATACTTACCACTATCCAGCACCCCAAAGCGCTATGCGTTGTAGTGGTATGCGTTGTGAATACCGCGTTGTAATGGTATGCGGAGTAAAAGTATGCGTTGTAATGTCATACATCCCTAATGAGATGCACGGCTGAGACAATAAACCGGCACGGCAAGATGAGCCTCGAGCGGGGCCATCTGCCTTACAGTATCATCCCCCTCGTCATAAAGACATTTTCAAAGGACATGTGTCTTCCGCAGATATCTTGGGAATCCCAGGGTCGCGAAGCGGACAACGTCCGTTCGCTGGCTCCTTGAGGGCAAGAGACAAAATGGATGCCATATCTAAGATGGAACCCGTGGGTACAGATAGAAAAACCCACGTAACAGACAAACGGTTTAGGTTAACACAGCGAAACTGCATACACCCACTAAACTCGTCATTTGCGGTTCATAGATACCAAACTCGACCATATTCGTGCGAGTTGAAAACACCACTTACAATAGTCACAGAACCTCAGACGCTCCTTTTGCCCTCATGTAGGCAAGCACTAGTCAGAATCATACTCGATATTCATCAGACCATCTAGATGTTGCTGTAACATAGCTCTGTCCAATCGAGCTCCCTTGGTAACAGGCGGCTGTCTTATACACGTTGTAGCACAGAGGCCACATAAGGCAGGACCACACTGCACACAAAGGCAACACGTGAACAGGAATGCCACAACAACTCCGATAATCATCAGAATCTTCCAACCCCAAGTCGACATCAGGCCCCAAAACCACCCAAGTAGCGTCCAATCCCCTACGTCCACGTGTATGGACTCAGAGATCTTATGCAACTTTGAGATGGCTTGATAGACAGTCGGAGCGTTATCTGGAATGAAAATACAGCAGCTCGAATGGATCACCTTACATACCCCACCTCGATCTGCTAAGATCACGTCTAAAACCATACGGTTTTGTAACGTCATAAGTCTATCCGCCTGAAGTTCTGTGGTGATATTACCAAGGGCACTGGCAGTAATATTAGCTGTCGATTCTACCACTCGAGTCAATTGTCTCAGGTTCCTACTATTAACCATAGGCCCCCAAAACGGGAGGAAACCCTTGAAAAAGTCTCCTGCCTCTTGACCGGCAGTATCCTCTTCGCTAATTACGCCTCTCACAACTCTAGTCTTGTGATAGTCTGCGTCTACAGTGAACGTCGGAGGCAACAGATTTGCGATAAAACATGAGCCCGCAAAGTCGGAGGGCAACCATGCATACGCACGATCATGGCAGACAAAGTATGTACCCTTGGCAGCCAGAAACACAGGGGATGAGACCATCGGCAGAATGTAATTCTCGGTGCAAGCACTCTCTCCGAGTCGAGCTTTCGATCTTCGGCCACGACCCATTAAACAAAAATTACCAATGTGGGGCACGACCCATATCGGAGGTGAGCTTTTAAGCTGTTTATCACTCATGAGCGTATTATATTCGACCTTACTCAGGACCCTATAGGCTTGTACCTCTTCCTCCGGAATGAGCGACGGCTCATAGATATCTCTATCTAAGTCTTCTATCGCTATAGACAAAGGCTTGTGATACGAGCCAGGGCCAAAGAAGGGAGAACGTGGCTCTCGACTGGGGTAAGAATCTAGTGCGCTTCGAAACATTGTTTGAAATGCTCGAGCGGGACCCTGGGAACTATACGGTAAACGGACACTAGTTACACCTTATGACCATTGGTATAAGGGATAAAGGTCAGAGTAGCCTCAAAAAACTCTATGTTTTTTTGTTGGAAGAAGGTGCGGTATATCTGGTTCACACCCCGGGGCAGAGTCAGCACAAGGCGGAATTCTCCTTACACGCGGCTCTGAGCTCCTTACTGTCTAAAAAGCGATACCCCGGAAAAGCAAAGCTCTCTTGGCCACAGATTAAGAAGGAAAATTTCCCCAATTGTGTAACCAAAATAAGAGTGTTTGCACGCCAAAATAAGACTACACAAATCGTGTGAGTACCATACCTATATGTTTGTGAGTCCTGACGAAAGCTCCGCAGACCCTTCCTGGCCTAACGGAGCTGAAACATGTCGACGTATTTTAAGAAACCATACTATCAGACCTAGTAACTCGGTCTAACATCGTACCACCCAATTTTTAATGTGGTAGAAACAACCCCCATTAAAGAACTTTCGGGCTGTTTTTTCCCCTTTTAACTATTTTCTTCCTTTTTTGCACACTTTACTTTGCACCTTTTTTCACTTCAAATCTCTGGACACTGCACCCTAGACCAGAGGTGCCTCGGGTGAGGCTGGCACATTCACTTCGGAGTAGCCAATGATAACTGCCACAACTCTAATGTGGGGCGGACGAACCAGATATACCGCACCTTCTTCCAACAAAAAAACATAGAGTTTTTTGAGGCTACTCTGACCTTTATCCCTTATACCAATGGTCATAAGGTGTAACTAGTGTCCGTTTCTATTTTTGATAACCAGCAATTTACCTTGGGGAACGAAACGGAGACCTCGATCCCTCATCCCTCTTTCTGATTAATTATTATAACTATACGGTAAAACCAGATATGGAATTCCCCTATCCGTGGTATGTGGCATCAACCCACACACCCAACAATTAGTAGTGTTAACCACTAACTGGTGCTGGTGAAGGAGCTGGATAAAGGAATTATTGCGGAATTCTACACGTCTAGCCTGCTCGTGTTCGGGTAAGATATGAAAAGAATGAGGGGATGCAGTGGAGGTAAGTTTAGGGTCAGAAGTAGGAGTAGGTATAGCAGAAGGTAAGAAGTACGACATCATATAGTACACCCCACCCGCCAATAATGCAGAAACAGTCAAAAGCAATATGAATATCTGAAACATAAAACATTTGGTACGACTAAGTTGTTGTAGCTTGAATCTTTGTGCCTGAGCTTCTTCCAAGTCCATCAGCTTTGAAAACGCCATCCCCTACAACCGTCCGCAACGTTTCTTGACACACTTCGTTCTGTGTAGCAGTAGTCAATCCCTAGGAGTTCCCAGGAACCGACGGTCTTTAACCTAGCGTCAAGACCTACTAACCAGAAGGAAGTACACGCGGGCCCTACGGCCTTTATTTACAATGTATATGCAAATGTCTCTCAGCTGTAGAAGCAAAAATACATATGGAACGAACCTTCAATATATACAAGAATAATTACAATGATACGGGTGTTCAGACTGATCGTGGAAAACAGGGTAATGCAATTGCCAAGGGACAGAACAGAATCTTTTTATTTGTCCTTAGTACTGGATCGCAAAAAGTATCGAGTTTTCCCAGGACGTGTCTGTTCGTCGAACAAAGGATCCGTTGAAGAAACAGAGTTCTGTTGATCAGTCGAATGTTCTGGTCTTGAGTCTTTTGCTGACAAATGTTCAACAGTGTCTTTCTGCTGCACTGGGGATTCTCCGACAGGTTGTGCGTCGCTAAAAGGTACAAACGCCGGCAATCCTTCGGATTCAGCTGAAGCAATGCCACTCCTCACCCACGAGTCTGCCGGTAACGGTATAGGAACTTTCTTCGTATGGGTGGCATGCACCCAATTTTTCCGGCCCTCTAAACGAACGGCAGTTCTCGTGGCAAGGAGGACCTGGTAGGGTCCAGTGAACCTGTGCTCCAAATTCTTCTTACGAGCAAAATTTCTGGTTACCACCCAGTCTCCGGGCTGGAGCTGGTGGCCTGGACCATCCGTCTGCGTCGGCAATGCTTCGTAAACCTGTTGGTGAATTAACCTCAGTTTAGCAGTCAGATCATGAAGATAGTCAATCAACATTGGGTACTCAAGATCACGGAACACACCCGGTCTAGGGACCCCCCACACATTCGCAGGGCGACCGAACACTATTTCATAGGGACTTTCCGGTAGATGCATCAAAGTTGTCATTTGCGATTCCTTATTTGCGAAAAATAAGGAATCGCAAATAAGGAATCGCAAATGGCAATGCATCAATAATTTCGCAATTTTATTGAGAATCGGTAAAAATCGCAATTTTTACCGAATCCCAATAAAATTGCGAGTTTCAAATAGCGAATTCGCAATTCCCATTCATTCCTATGGGCTGAAATGCCCATAGGAATGAATGGGAATTGCGAATTCGCAATTTTTAATCGGAATGCAACAAATCCTTTCAAGGGTGGAGAGGGGGGTCCAAAGGACCCCCCCCTGCACCCATGAAATGCACTTTTACATGTGAGTTACATACACACATGTCCTAAGGACATGTGTGTCTGTAACGTAGACGTTTAAAAAATGCATTTTTATGCGTTTTTACACATTTTTGCAAATTACCACGAAGTTAAACTTCGTGGTAATTTGCATTTGCAATTTGTAAAATCGCAAATGTTGTGAGGATGATGCATTGCATTTAAGGAATCGCAAATTTGCGATTCCTTAAAAGCAATCGAATTTTTGGAACTCGCAAAAAAAAGCGAATTTCCAAAAATGCTTGATGCATCCCAGAAACCAATTTAGGAAGTGCAAACGGCCGATTTTTGCGATTCGCACCGTTTGCACTTCCTAAAAAGGTTGATGCATCTAGGCATTTGCCCTACTCGGGAGTGTACGGTTGCCCTTGTTGACAGTAAAGCTAAGGGTAAAGCGTCAGGCCACGAAAGACCAGTCGTAGCCTGAATCTTCGCTAGCTTTAGTTTAAGGGTGCCGTTATACCCTTCAACCAAACCAGCTGACTGGGGATGATTGGCGCTGTGGAATTTTTGATTAATTCCAAGGCCTTTGCACACACTCTTCATCACACTCCCCACAAACTCACTTCCGTAATCAGACCATACAACCCGAGGCATTCCGTACCGAGGAAAGTATTCCTTCAGTAGGATTTTTGCAGTTGACAAAGCAGTGTTGTCTTTGAGAGGATAGGCTTCAATCCATCGGGAGAACGCGCAAACCACAACTAAAACGTATTTCAGGTTATTGCATCGCTCCATATGGATGAAGTCTAATTGAATCACCTCAAAGGGACACGAAGGGGGAGCAAAACTACCAGGAGGAGTTGGGGTTCCCTTACCAGGATTGTACAACATACATACCATACAATTCTTAACCAAACGTTCAGCACATTTCGTGATACCATCATTCTTCCACACAGGAGACAGCAACTTACAAATACCTTTCACTGTAATATGTGCTAACCCATGTGCCATTGTCACAACAGCCAGCACATACGCATCTGGCAACATCCATCTCTTATGTTCCGACAAGTCTACCCAACAACCATTCGCATCCAACCTTCCCGTACTTTCTTTCCACTTCATTTTTTCAGTCTCGGTGGCCTCCCTCTGAATTTCTTTCACACTCTCGATAGTAACCTCACACGTACTAGACTCTGTAGGCCACCTAACCGAACTCGTCACATACATTCGAGTGCTAAGGTTCCGGGCAGTCTCCTTAGCAGTCTCATCTGCAAACGCATTACCACGTCCAACATTATCCGTCACCTTACGATGCGCACTACATTTAACAATCGCTACCTGCTTAGGCAACGTAAGTGCATCCAAAAGATCATTCACAAGCTGACCATGCTGAATCTTCGTACCATGCGATGTCATAAAACCTCTCTCTCTCCACAACCGTCCAAAACTATGGGCGACGCCAAATGCATATTGGCTGTCGGTAAACACATTCACACGTTTCCCATTCGCTAACACACACGCTCTAGTAAGAGCAATCAGTTCCGCAGCCTGGGCAGAATTCTGATTCAATCTTGCAGCTTCAACAACAGTATTCAACGTCACGACAGCATACGCAGTAGTGACATCGCCGTTCGGCAATTTAAAACATGAACCATCCACATACAACGTTCCGTCTGGATCTTCTAAAGGGGTGTTTTTAAGGTCCACTCGACCTTTTGTTTCCTCTTCGGTCCTCAAATAACAGTCATGTTCTGCTATTTCATCTGACTCCGTGCTAATTGGTAACAAAGTTGCCGGGTTCAGAACATTGCAGCGTTTTATCTGAATATGACTTGCCAGCAGCGTCAACTCGTACCCAGACAACCTCGCACTCGTCAAGTGCTGAGTTTTCGTACGATTTAAAAGAGTATCGACTGCGTGCGGAACCATCACCGTAAGCATATTATCCATGACCAATCCTGCTGATTGTCGGATGGACACCACAGCTGCCGCTGTTGCTCTCAAACAACTCGGCAATGCTCTAGCTACCGGGTCCAAGGTCGAGGAAAAATATGCACATGGACGTTGCTTACCACCAAAAGGTTGCGTTAAGACACTCAAAGCACAACCTTCCCTCTTGTGAATGTATAATGTGAACGGCTTACTGTAGTCAGGAGTACCTAACACAGGAGCCGAACACAATGAATCACGCAATTCAGAAAAACTCTTCTGACATTCTTCCGTCCATGGTAAAGGAGTTGAAACATCCTTGCACGTAAGAGCCACCAATGGTTTCGCTAGCAATGAAAAATTTGGAATCCATTGCCTGCAATACGACGTGATACCTAAAAAGGCACGCACATCTCTTTGGGTTGTTGGCACAGTCATTCGCGCAATTGCTGCAATTCTCTCTGGGGTCAACCGCCTTCCCTCCTTTGACAATAAGTGACCTAGATAGGTTACTTCTTGACAACAATATTGGAGTTTAGAAGGTGACACCTTGTGATGTAAGTCACAGAGATGTTGCAGCAACGACACCGTAGCAATTTTGCAAATGTCCTGAGTGTCCGCAGCCACCAATAAGTCATCGACATATTGGATCAAGGCCGCACCAGCCGGCAACGTAAACGCATCCAGTTGACCCTACAAGGCTTGACTGTATATTGATGGACTCTCACAGTAGCCCCGAGGAGCGCGTTTAAACCGGAAGCTGCGTCCACCAAGAGAGAAACCGAAAAGGTCTCTGCTCTCTTCTGCAATCGGAATGCTGAAGAACGCATTCTTCAGATTGATCACCGAAAACCAAGATGCAGAAGCTGGAATCAGAGTCAGTAGCGCCGTGATGTCAGGCACAACAGGGAACTGAGGAATCACAATTTTATTTACCTCCCGTAAATCGATAACAAAACGATAAACAGGTGGTTTCGAAGGATCAGTACGTTTTAGAATGGGCAATACAGGGCTGTTGCACACGTTTCCCCGAGTTTCCTCAATTACGTCTTTCTCGATCAAATCATAGATGATCGCTAACAGTGCTCGTTCACCATCAAGAGAGATACGATACTGGGGAATACGTGGCAATCGCACATTAGATTTCAGCTGAACAACATAAGGGGAGATGTCAAGCAGGCCCACATCATTGGGACCTGTTGCCCATAGAGACGCAGGAAGAGAACTCAATTCCGGTGGAAGATTATCGAGAGACAAGTACATAGGAGAGACAACCCTCTCTCCTAACGTAAGCTTTACACCCGCAGGAGAACAATACAAAGTTGCATACAAACGTTTTAGCAAATCCAGGCCCAAGAGATTTTCACCACAACCAGTAGTCAAAATCAACGGAGCTTCAAGCTCATGTGGCCCAATTGTAAGGGGCAAAGGGCATGAAACTGGATTGCTAACAGGGGCGCCAGAGAATCCAACGGAAACATTTGTTAAGCCAGACAAAGGTGCGCCAGGGAGTTTCGAATGCATAATAGAACTTTTCGCTGCACCAGTGTCCAACAGAAAAGGCTCAACGACGCCCGATGTAGCAACTGCGACGTAAGGCCCTCTCTGATCAACCGGAACTGATACCACTCCCTCTCCTTGTCTATGGCTGTCCTAGTAATTACTGTCGTCAGTTCCCTGATCGACGTAATAATCGTCTACATTGTACTGCGCAGATCGTCCTTGCGATGATCCACGTTGATCGAAACAATTATTGGAATTTGATGAGTTATCAGATCGATCATTTTGAGCGCCACGACCTCTACCACGTGATGTCTGCTGAGAACCACCACGACCTCCTCTAGATGAGTTACCACTATTACGATCGTTTAGAGCAGGACAATTGAATTTTAAATGACCCTCCTGTCTACAATAGGCACACTGATTGTACCCTAACGAAGATCTTTGAGAAGAGGAGTCATTTCGAGATTGTGATCTATTTGATTGTGGCTGCGATCTATTTTGCTGTGAGGCATTCTGATTCGAACGCGGAGGATACGCTTGCTGTAACAACACTTTAGTTTTAAGTTCTTTCGTCTTTTTATCAGCGCGATCGTTCTCCTCTTTTTCTCTGTTCTCATAATACTGTGCCGTAGCCAATATTTGAGCCGAGGTAGAAACGGCCCACGCACTTTCAGAGTTTTTCAACTTATTGCTCAAATCAGGCAATAAGTTAGAGACAAATTTGTCCACGAACAACCGTTGACCACCCTCAGTGCCCATATCCTGCCCACTATGATCGATGAATGCCTCCTCAAATCTCGTAAAGAAGTCGGAGACACTCTCATCCTTCTTCTGCTTACAAGCTGACAATTTGTCCCAATTTACCCTCATAGCTGGCATAAGAGTTTTCATTAGCGTAATTATTCTCTGTGGGAGAGCAGCAATCAACTGTTCGGGTTTAGCACCACCAGTTTGCAACCCATCCGCTGCTATAATGGCCGCCCAATCACCACCTAATTCGTTTGCGTGATTTTCCTGACAAATCTTAGCCCATACCGGTTGCGGTACAACATTACCAAACAGCATATCAATGTCGGCGAGATTCATCACCGTAGCATCTACAAGCTGCGACAATTCTTTATAATACCCTGCAGGATTTTTGCGAGGGTAAGGCAAAGATTGCTTCACCTGTAAAACTTCCGATCGTTTCCATGGGAGATGAATCCATACTCTCTGGAAATGTGGCAGAATCGGCGGAACATGGGCGGCATCACCCGGCATCCACACTGGTGGGACTTCACGCATGGGAAACTGACCAGACGCATTTAACTGTCTCTCAACGTCCTCAACAAACAAGGCTTGAGGTATAGGAGTGGGACGGAAAGATAACAACCGCTCAACAGCACGTCGAACGTTGGTATCCACTATCAGTCCGTTCGAGAACTGAAGCTGTAGATCAGACAAAGCGGTCAACACCTCGTCAGGTGCATCAGCCGATATCTGATCGCGCAAAACTTTGCACATTTCTTCGAACACAAATCTTTGTGTCGGTACATTGAATTGACAGAACGTATCAAGTACAGCACGTGGAGGATTTCTAAGAGGATGCGTCATCCAACCCATCGCCATATTGTATAGCGAAGCACGTTCCCTGTTACCGGGAAGCTGACTACGTCTCTGAGGACCATCCGAACCAATGGACCCAAGAACAGGTCCGAGAGAATGAAAGAAGCTAGCCGCAACAGGAGAAGTACGACTACGAGTAGATGGAGAGGTATAGCACAAGGGACTAACAAGAGAAGGGGTAGAAACAGAAGCAACAACAGGAGTTAATAGAGCAGGAACAGTAGCAGGAGCAGGAGTATGTGGAAGCGGAGGAGCAGTAGGAATAGCAATAGGCAAGGGAGCAGGAACAGTCGGAAGAACGGGTGCAGGTTGAGGAACAGGCTGAGGAACAGGTACAGAAACAGGTACAGGGGGAACCACTGGAGCTGCGGTACCCTGTACATACGGAGGTGGCGACTTCATAAGATAAGACATTAGAGGATCCTCAACTGATTCTTCCTTTTTATCCGACTCCGTAGGCAAAGCAGGATAGCATTTATCTATGGACATACGCTGTAGCCTATCAAACACTTCCTTTTCCTTATCCTCCTTATCACGCTGAAACTGCTCTGCTTTCTTTACAATAGTAGCAACACCATCTCTCTGATTACGTTTAGTCTGTCTGATCTCTTTCTGTCGGGCTTCTTTACGCCACAACCGAAAGGCATCAAACATGGCCGGCCTTGACTTTTTCGCAAATAATTTAGCCTCAAGATTATCTAAAATTGGAGTCTCAAAGCTACCATGAGGTGGCCAACTAAGGACACCATCCTTTTTAGTGTAACGAATCCAATATTCATTAAAAGTAATCGGGCCTAGCCCGTGTTTGCTGTAGAGCTCATAAGTGGGAGTTCCAACCGGAGGTATCGGACACGAATCCTCCAGTCGGGAATCCATACCACAACGTCTGAAACAACTAAACAAAGTACAGCGACCAGGCATCTTGCACACTGGCCGTGTTTCACAAACTTCAAGGGTTACGGGATTTACCAAGTCCCAGCAAAGAGCAAAAACCCTCGGTTTTTGGCGTCTGCAGTCGTCAAATATCACAACAAAGTACCAAGAACCACAAATGCAATGGAACCATGCAACAACTAAGTAACCACAACCAAGAACTCTGGGAGTGACCCACAAATACTTAACTCAAAGATCGATGGCATCACCAGGAAGGCCCGTCAATCGTCTCGCTATACCAAGGTCTACGCAAGGCGCCAAAACAGGTCTACAGTCAGGGCAGCAGTCCGTCGCAGCCGTCAGGAGGCGGGAATCTTCGCGGGAAAAGTCTTCGGGCCACTTGTTTCGACAACAGGATCGATGAAGCGGAGTGCACCTTCCCTCGGAGATTTCACACGAAGTTCCTCACGATCGTCGGGCTTGGACCGGTACCACTGATGCAGCCCCACGTTGGGCGCCAACTGAAGGACTGAGTTATTTAAGACCCAGCGGTGCCAGGGGACAACACCTGAAACCTTCGTGGGTAACCTGCTCCGGCGTACGAATGACAGAGACACGGGACACTTCCTTCGGCGTCAAAGATTCGAGCTTTATTTACTGCAGGGAACACAGAAGTCACAGCAAGTACAACTCGTGCAACTTGGGGAGACTGCTTAAAATTGCTGCAAGTGGGTCGCTCCTTTTATACACGTTTCTTCCATAGGTTTACATGGTACACAAAGGTTTATGACTCGGTTCCCATAATTATCCCCGAGAAGGGTCGCTTTGGTCACTTTGATACATTCAAGGTCCGGAACATAGGTGCGGAAACATTTGGCGGTTCCCAACTGTAAAAACCCATCTTCCCACCATTAGTACATTCCAATCAGCAATAAAACCGATCGAAGAAGGAACAAGGACAGGTGTAGAGGAAGATGAAGACAGTGGTGAGATTGGAAAGGGTGTAAAAGAGGAGGTATCAGGAAACACGAGCTGCAGGCATCAAAGGGACGTGCCTAATGAGATGCACGGCTGAGACAATAAACCGGCACGGCAAGATGAGCCTCGAGCGGGGCCATCTGCCTTACAGTATCATCCCCCTCGTCATAAAGACATTTTCAAAGGACATGTGTCTTCCGCAGATATCTTGGGAATCCCAGGGTCGCGAAGCGGACAACGTCCGTTCGCTGGCTACTTGAGGGCAAGAGACAAAATGGATGCCATATCTAAGATGGAACCCGTGGGTACAGATAGAAAAACCCACGTAACAGACGAACGGTTTAGGTTAACACAGCGAAACTGCATACACCCACTAAACTCGTCATTTGCGGTTTATAGATACCAGACTCGACCATATTCGTGCGAGTCGAAAACACCACTTACAATTGTCACAGAACCTCAAGACGAGAACCAGTAGCAAATTAAGTTATCATAGAGGTGGGCATATTTGGACATCAGCATCGAGGAGCGAGAGAGCCTGTGGTATGTAAAAACAGGGCAATTAGCTGAACGACTACTAATGAAATTCCTCAGGGTGCGCTGCTTCCATAGCAATCAGGTAAGTGTGAATGGGGTTGGGCTACCATTGAAAAGGACCATCTCACTCTTTGTCAATGGACTTCAAAAATGATAAGCCATGGGGGCGTGGCCTGCAGCGAAGGAAGATAGCCACACACTAGGAGAGCTGCGATAGCAGATCACAGCAATACACCCATAATACGACATTATCCGGTCTTAAAACAACACTTACCGCCTTGTGAAACTGCGGGAAGTTGGTGGAAAGCAGTGGAAGCTGACAAGATTCGAGGGCAAGTGTTCTATGCCGCTGATTGGCAGCCCGGGCCGGGAGTCCTGAAGAAAGAAAATGGCGCCTACCACCGCTGAACGCCGCGGCTGAAGCATTGCACCAGACAGTGAGTCCCATGAAGCCGCTGGTGGACGGTTGCGGCGCGGAGCTGATTTGCCTGAGAAGTGTTTTCTCCGGGGGGCCACGGCTCACACCGAAGAAGACCCCGTGTCCTGGGGGCTCAAGACTCTATCAATTGCGGACGGCTGTGCGGCCATTTGCACTGCTGTGGGCCTGTGACATTGCAGGGCCAGGACGTGCCGGGCGTGGCAAAGGTAGGAGCGCTGCGGCTGACCCCGCGTGTAATGTGGAGATACTGCTGCCTGCGGTGTCCGTTGGCGCTGCAGAAAACACTATAGAGCGTTTGGGGCTGAGCGATAAAGACATAGGCCTGGAAGCCCAAGTAGACAGAGCCTGGTGGGGCCACTGAGCCTACGAGCCCTCGTGGGGATGGACTGGCGTTGGTGCTCCCTGCCTGGGGTGAGAGGAAAACGGGCAGCGCTCCTCATACCCGGGGCCCTGGAGACAACTCGGTGTGAGGCCCTGAGAGCAGCACAGAGGTGTGGGAGTGCAGCGCCATAGCACCGTTTGCTTAAAGAAGACTGACCCGGGCGGCATTGTGGTGAGATCCTGGATTGTATGAACCGCATCAGACAGCAACAGCATTAACGGCACAGTAAGAGACTGCACACCTGTGCACAAACTTGAAGACCCACTGCGACCGGGACTGCTGAGACAGCCTAGGTTGGGAGACAGCCGGGGAATTGACGAACATTGGAGCCCAGCGTCTGGTGTGCGTGGAGTGTGTGGGGTCGCCCCAAGTGGGGGAGCATTAAAGCTATTGGTGCCGGCTTGTACGAGATCAGCGGCTGGCCCACGGGAGGAACCCGAGGTTTTGAGACCGGTGTGACAGAGCGGGCTAAACTCTATGCAGCACAGACCTTTATACCAAAGACCCCCCGGGTGCATCCGGACCTGATTTGCTCACAGGACCACATGAGCGGGGCCGGCCTGGGGGGTGCCCTGTGCCATCCCATTGCTGCCTCACCTAGGAGTCAGATAAGGCACGTGAGGTTCATAGTCATCGCGTGAACTGCGGGGTGGTGTACCGAACCGCCCAGCATGAACTGAATTGAGCTTCAAAGAACCTCGCTGCACAGTATCGGCCGCCTTCCCGCGGGTGCCTCGGACAGGCCTGTGGCAGTTCTGACTAGGGTGCCAGTGGGATGAGTGGACTACCAAGGCATAATTTGAGGTCATCAGCCGCAACAGACTGCCAGCATAGGGCCAAACGCACCACATAGACAAATAAACAGTCACCATGGGAAGAGAGGAAGGTCACCAAGGCGGGAGCCAGCAATGCGAGGCGGCTGATGACGGGCTTGACCCATCGCTTAGAGACATATTGATGGCCATTAAGGAGATGCGTGGCACCATGGAACCCAAGTTGTACTCGGTAACAGAAGAAGTTAACTTGTTCCGCGCAGACTTTAGGAAAATGTCGGACAAGGTTGCAGAGGCAGAAAGCGGCATTGGGAGCCTACAATCCAAAACAAAGAGAGTCGAAGAGCAGTTTGCCACACTCAAGAAAAATGTAGCGGACATTGCAGCCCGGCTGGAAGATCAGGAGGGCCAGGCGTGGCGCAATAATATCCGTATTGTGGGGGTCCCGGAGGACATGGAGGGCCCATCCACAGACTGCTTCGTGGAGGATCTTATACTTAAACACCTTAAGCTGAAGCGCCTGTCCAACTTCTTCTCAGTGGAGAGGGCTCATCACGTGCTGGGGGCGAAAGGCACAAGCCTGGGGCCCCTCCACGCACCATCATTGCCTGGATCCTGAATCAAAGGGATCGGGATGCTATCCTGCAGGCATCGTGGGTGTCCGGAGACCTACAGTTGGAAAACGCTAGGATTCCCTTCTTCCTGGACTTCACGCTAAACGTCCAATGCCAGCGAAGATCGTTCAAAGGAGTCAAGAGAGCCCTCAGAGACCAAGGTGTGAAGTATATGATGCTGTACCCTGCACAACCTAAAATTCGGGATGGTGAAAAGGGGGGCGGCATGCTTCCTGAGTCCTTGACTTTCGGTGGAAGCTGGGCGAGAGGCTCTGGGACTGTAGACTTCTTCAAAGTCATAAGTTTTGGGTTCTCATTGCTAACAAATATGAACACTCAAGGACCTCAGCGCTAGTTAATGGGGCTGAGGTGGGGTGGGCCGGGGTTGGGGGCTAGGGTCCTCCAATACGATCCATCCATGGGATGTACACTCTGTTAACTAAGTATGTCTTTTTCTGTTGACATGGGGATGTTGGGGCGACAGGCACTCTGCGAGATTAACAGGTGGGTAGTTGGTGGCCCACTTAGCAGGGAGGCAGGGAGGAGGCCACGGGCTGGGAAGGGGTGGCTGGCTTGAGGGGAAGTTTATGTTTGGCTCATGGCAACTCAAATTCAAATGTTTGATTGTTTAACTGTGAAAGTATGCAGCGGAACGCGAAGGATCTGAGGCAACATAGGATCTTGTACATGAATGGGTGAACAGGCACACATAAAGATATGGACGTGGAACGTAAATGGACTGGGCAGCAAAATACAGCAGACATTAGTGCTGCAGCACGTGAAGCGCAACTCTCCGGACAAAGTGCTTCTACAGGAGACACACCTACGTGGTAACAGATGCAGGGCCCTAGACTGTTTCGGTTTACAAGATGGTGGCCCACTCGAGGTTCACGTCTGGCTCCAAGGGAGTGGGAATTCTAGTTTGTAATGCCCTGCCGATTGTAACCACAGGCACATGGACGGAAGACTCTGGATGTATGGCGGCCGTGGCAGCCAGATGGGAGGGGCAAACAATAGTTTCTAGCTCTTGATGCATCCCACCCGGCCTGCATGCCCCGAAGTATACTAAACTGGGGACCCATTTGGCGTACTAACCCAGGGGAATTCTTTTACTGGGGGGAGACCCCAATGCAGTCATGGACGCTGACTTAGATCGCTCAGGTGATAGACAGGGCAACAGGGGGGAAATGGGCCTGCGGGGCTTTGCCACAGCAATGGGTCTTAGCGACATATGGCGCACCCCCCCCCCCCCCAAAGGCATTACACTTTCTACTCTGCTAGACATGGGTCCTTCTCCAGAATAGATCACCACTTCACATGGAGGGACCAACTGGGTAACTTTGCAGACCCCGCATTATGGCCCGGGGAATCTCCGACATTCTCCGGTTAGGGTCACCCTCAAAGGGTCGATAACTGTCAGGGCGGCCTTCCCTAGGATAGACCCATGGCTCCTCAAAGATGAATCCATAACTGAGTTAATTTAAAAGAGGGCTCCTAACTATATTTCGCTTCGAACCAGGTTGATACCCAGCTAATCCTGTGGAAAGCTTATAAAACGATCTTGAGAGGCCAGGCCCAAGAGCTGATTGGCACCCAAAAAAAGAGGAATCGCTACAGAGCAAACAGTTGGAAAGGGATATTGAATCTCTGGAGCAGGCTGCCAGGGAGATGCCCTCACTGGAGCACTGCCATGAACTCTTCCTCAAGCAGAAGGAAGTTTGTTCACTGGCGGAGGGCGAGCTTGTGCCTACTCCCTTGCCACGCGACATCGGATATACGACACAGGGGACAAATGCATGAAACTACTGGCGTGGCTCGAACGCAGGGATAGGGAACAATCCAGGGTGACAAAGGTAAGGGATGAGTCCGGTCCTTGGCATCCACCAGTACGGACAAAGCAGAGGCCTTTGCGTCATATTATGAGAGGGTTTACACCCTGGTATGCACCAGGATGGAGCTGGATTGCGAGGAGTTCCTACGGGACTTTGCATTGCCTACACTGTCCCAGGAGCAAACTGACCGCCTTAAGGCTGAACACACGGGGATGGAATTGGGCAAAGCCCTCTACTCCCTCCAAGCCAGGAAAGGAAGTTGGCCCAATGGGTTCCTGAGGTTCTACGATTTCAGATTTCGTCCCGTATCTAGCCGCCATTTTGTGTCCTGTCGCCATTTTGTGTTGCCCTCACTCAGGCAGCACGGCGAACGATGCACTTTTGCTTTTCCAGCTGGTACGTGTCCTTTCAGTTAAAAAGTAACTCCATTGTCCTTGTTCATGAAACCAGATGTCAGGGTTTGGCTGAGTTAGGTAATCCATGTCCGGTTCGATTGATCCCTGTCTCGGCCGACTATTTGCCCTCTCCTATTCTTTCCTTATACTATCTTATCCGACCGGCCTTCGCTATTCTCTCCTTGTATGCTCCTATTACACAACCATCCTTTGAGACACATAAATACGTCCTGCCACCTACAAGAGGGGATTGTGGACACCATCACTGATTAATTTGTCGGGAGGGGTAGCACACGGGGTCTAAGAAAGGAGCGTATTTGAGACACCTGATACCTTGTTTTCCAACTTTTCTCATTGGTTCGTTTTGTATGTGCAAAGAGTGGGAAATTGTAAATGTGTTTCCTATAAAAAGACTGTGCGCCATGGATTGAAGTGGCAGTCTCCTTAGAATCCACCCTGTGTGTAACTTCTGGGACAACTGTGCTTAGCTGCAGCTAATAAACCTGGCTTCCACGCTCAACGGAGTGTCTCGTGTCTCTGTTAGTTACAAGGCAGGTGTAGGCGTGCCCGGCGCCGCCCGGCCCATAAGGCCCGGTTCTCCAACTGGCGCCCAACGTGGGGTGGTTTCAGTGGTAGCGGTTCAGCCCGAGAGTCGTGAGAAGCCCCGCAAGAAAATTCCGGAGGATTCGCGAGCCACGCCAAGCGACCACTGTATGTCGAAGTAGACCGAAGGACTTTTACAGCACGGCTACTCCTTTCCGACGGCTGCTGATGACTGCTGCCCTGACTACCACCCTGCCTTGGACACTCTGGTGATGATTGGTATCGCGAGACGTTAGACGGACCTTCGTTGACGTGAGAAGACCATTTAGTTAAGTATTCATGGGTAGTGCCCACTTCTTTGTTTTGTTTTTGATTTTTGTTATTCGTCTGTTGCAATAGTCGAAGCCGAGGGGTGAGTACTTTTGTACTGTGTTCTTTGCTTTCACTCCTTGAAGTTAATAAACAGATCAGTGTGCTTAAGATGCCTGGTCTGAGCGGATTTAGGAAATGTTGTTGTTTTTGTTGTACTAGGGATTCCCGGCTTGAGGATTCATGTCTGATTCCTCCAGTTGGAACTCCCACTTATGAGCTCTATTCCAAGCATGGTGTTGGTCCCATTGCCTTTAACGAGGCATGGATCCCATACACGAAGAAAGATGGTGTCTTGAGGTGGCCACAAAATGGTAGATTTTGAGCCTGACATATTAGATAATTGGGAAGCAATTCCGTTTAAAAGAAAAGCCCGGCCGGCAATGTTTGACTCTTTCCGCCTTTGGCGTAAGGAAGCCAAACAGAGAGAAATTAAACAAGCAAAAAGAGATAGGAAAATGAAAGATATGACGGTTATACAGGCTGCCCAGCAATTTAAAGATGACGAGACTGATCGTGCGATTGAGGTTTTGGATAGACAGCATCGGATGGCAATTGATAGGTGCTATCCTGTGTTACCTCTACAACGCAAAGATCTTGATGAAGATCCCTTAATGTCTCATCTGTTGAAATTACCTCTGCCTTATGCGCCAGGTGCTAATGCACCTGTATTATTCCCACCGTGCAGCAACCTGTTGTTCAGCCAGGAGCTCCGGCTCCCGCACAATTGCCTCTTCCAGTATTACCGCCTGCACCTCCTTTGCCAGAAACTTCTGTATCTCAGTCTCCTTTGCCTTTTGTGTCTCTTGCAACGAGTAGTCCTTCTCTTCCTTTACTTAATACCGCGTCTCCAGTTTTACTTCCTACTTCTTCTCCAAATTGTAATCGGTTAGTTGATACTGACTCTGGTCTTTTCTCCCCCTCTTTGGCCCGTTTAATAGGACTCCTGTTTTTCCTCGACGGCAATCCCGTAGCCAAATCCCAGATTCGGAGGAATGAGTTGTATTTGACTCCCTTACTCATAAATGGATGATGAATGGTTCGCTGTATAGTGTACCCGATATATTGAATACCTTTCTCCAGTGGAATGAGCCTACGCAGACATAAGTTTTTAATGTTATGTGTGACGCACTTATAAAAGGATGGGAGAATAAGGAGTTGGATCTAACTCCTCAGGGTCTATTGGATATACAGGACAGGTTTGATAAAGGACTTATTGTGGGTCCTGACGTTGAGGGTGCTATACAGACACGTGTTACTTTCAGGTCCTTATATTCTTCCTGGACTATTCCAGAACCTGATCCTGCAGTTAGACAGAAAACGAAGAATTATCCTATGAGGGAAGTTCCTCCAGTATGGAGGGAAGCAGTTCCACAAGCGGGTAATGTTCCAGGTGTCCCTGATCATTTCCAGCGTATATAGGTACATGTCCCTTGGAAACGAGTTGAAGTTTTAGCACTTAAGCAGTCTTTGCCGGTCCCTCGTAAAAATCCTGCTGGTTATTATAAAGAGCTGTCCCAGACTGTTGATGCATGTATTTTGAATTTGGCTGATATTGATATGCTGATGGGGAATGTAGTTCCACAAGCATTGTGGGCTCGGATTCGTAGAGAGGACCATGAGCAGGCTTTGGGTGGTACTTGGGCTGATATAGTTGCCGCAGATACAGCACAAGTGGGTGGTGCTAAACCAGATGATTTGATTACACAGTTGCCAGGTAGAATAATAACTTTAATGACGATGATGATGCCTGCCTTACACGTTAACTTGGATAAGTTAGCTGCGTGTAAGCAGAAGAAAGATGAGAGTGTGTCTGATTTCTTTACTCGGTTTGAGGAGACAATTATTGATCATAGTGGTCAGGATTTAAGTACTGAATGTGGACAGCTATTATTTGTGGATAAATTTGTCTTTAATATGACTCTGTCATATAGTTAATGCTTTTCTATATATTGTGTTAAGTTAGCATGAGTTTATTAAATGTTTAAACAACATATTTTCCTTCGGCTTCAGTTTGCACACGGCACATAATTATTATTGTAGCTTTCAACCTAGACGAAAGATGTGATTTATTGAGAATAATATGTTATTGCTCTGATATCAGTCGTGCCTGGTACACTTGGTACACTGTCTGCACACTGAGATCTATAGCCTCTAAGAATAACCTAACACAAGGTTGCTGGGAGGCCTGATCCTCGCACCACATTAGACATAACACAAATAATGTTGCTGCCAACATTGGGCTCAACGCGGGTTTAAGATAAAGTTACTGAGAATGCAAAAACAGACTTGATGGTGCTTCGCATGCAGAGAGTTGGTAGCTGATGATGTGATCTTCTTCTGCTGACATTTAGAGGTATGGGCCCGCCCGGCTAAAACCCAAATGAGACCTTCTTAGATATAATATAGTATGCTAAATAGGGTGCGCAAAATATAGGTGATACAGATTTCTATAGATTTTTGCATTATAATATGCTATCACCGTTCGCTTACTATGGACTAGTGACTATGCTGATAACTCTGATTTTTATAATATGTATGTTGGTATTATATAAGATACTGCGTTTGAGAACCTTGCATTGAAAAATAAATATTTCAAACTTGCACGTGTGTTCTTTTACTCCCAGTTGTGGTTTGAAATGATTATAAAGCGAAAGAGTGTTCATGTGTTCCACGATACCTGAGGTACCCTAAAGTTCATGTTCTGGTTTGACTAAGTCATTGGGAGTTTGTTATGACCAATGAGACACTGTAGCTAGCTCGGTAAGGGGATTTCTGATACTAAGGTGAGTTTTGGGTCACCCTAATTCACCCAGGTTCTAGATCTCTGTGCACAGTTCTGTGGGAGAACGGAAACCCTGCTACATGGCTCCCAACGGTTGTTGGCCTTATATCATGACACTCAAGTATTTATATCATTCATACCTTAACCCCTTCATTCCCGTTTCCGGAAAACGGCGGTGTCGGAAAAACCTACCTATTTTTAAAATAGGTCTTTTCAAGCTTGAATCTATCTAAAAACGGTTTCCTTGAATTACTACCCAGTTGTGCTACAAAGTAATCTTTGGTTTTTTTTTCACGTTCCTGTGCAGTCATGGCACAAGCCGTGGACATCCCGCTGCATAGTCGCATTGCGGTGCGGGACCATTTGCGGGCTTATGATGTCCCTTTGGAAGGCTTGGCTGTGGTTCTGGTGGTGAGTGCGGAACATGCTTACCCTTACGAACTGTTTTATTCGTGGGTGACATTTCCGCCAGTGGACGCGAATTCTGGTGTGTTCCACTCATACACTCCGTCAGCTGTACCTGCTGCAGAGCACAGGAAGTACCTATTGATGTTTGGCAGCATGGAGTTTGGTTTGGTGGCGCCCTACCACACGCTTTAACCGCTCAGAGGTTTGGTCCTTTGTCCATTCCGGGCACACATTTGCCCGCTTTGGCTGGATTTACTCCTCACCCTAATCGCGCCACTTGTAATGTGGGTGACCTGCGACGTCTTCACGAGGTCGCGGTTGAAGTGATTAGGGCACTTGTTCATTACACGAGTCGTAATGTTCAAGGCGCAGCCCCTAGGGGTGCGCAGCTTCAAGCAGGTCAGGCTGGTTTGAAAATCAGTCCTGTCATGGTGAATTCCGTAATGGGCAAGAAGCCCCAGGATAAGGATGACTTTCCTTTCTGGCTTGCCGAGAAATTCGACCAGCTGGAGGCTGTGTTTCCTAATACGAATCCTGGTGAGAAACACCGGATTCTTACGCTTAGTTTGCCGAAAGATTTGGCCCCTGAGCTTGTTGACTGTGAAACATGGGGTAAGACTTTTGCAGCGGTCTATTCGAGGTGCTTTGGCTCCCCGTCTATGTCCAACCTGTCTGCGGTCCTTAAACGTGTTCAAGATGATCATGGACCGGAGTCAGCAGTTGAGTTGGGTATGCACCTGTTTGGCTCCTTTGAGGTGGTTTGCGATCTGATCCTTGCGAATGTCAAGGGGGATGCAGTGAACTTCCAGGTGGCTAATGCCTTGGCGTTGATTCCCGACGCGGACAAACCCCGTCAGTTAGCAAGGATAATTGTGGCGGCTTATAAAATGGTTGGCCGCAATGCCAAGGGTCTTAAGACTTTTTCTGATAAGGAGAAAAAGCAGCCCCAGGGACAGTCTTCGGAGGCGAACGCTCAGCCCAAGTCCAAAAAACAAAATTGGCCTAAAAAACAGAATCAGGGTAAGCAACAACAACAACAACAAACACAGGCCCTGCGTCTCCGTTGCCTGCGCAGTCGGAATGAGTTTATGATTTGCGCGACCGCGCGATGATTAAATCGCCTGAACGTTTTCAGGCTTCTGACCAACGCTCTCTTCGTTCCTTTCAGGACTCATCGGCTCCGTCAACCGGTGGTGGAGGGGGCGGCAGGGGCCGGGGTGGCCAGCAAGGACGTGCTCAGCCCTGCCCGCGCAACGGTGCAGACAAACAGGAGGGCTCTAAGCCTCAGAGACCGCAGTTTGCCAAGAAGAAAGTCTCAGCCTTGACAGCCCATCGATATGCCCCAGATTGTGAGAATGAGGCTTCGGAATCTGACTTGGGCTCTGACCTTGCTGGACAGCGCGGCGGAGATTACCATAGTGAGAGAGGCCCTCCGTCCACTACTGAAGGTGACAGCGACTGACACTTATGTTGTGATTGAAACAGCAGATACAAGAGTTGCTCCCCCTGATAGACTTTTTGAAATTGTCCTGTTAATCGAAGGTGACATACAGCGTACCATTAAAGGGGTGTTTTGGGAAAATCTTTCGTCTACATATGACATTTTGCTTTCGGAGGCTGGCTGGCCCCCACCTTTTGTGCTCGCAGCTCCACGAGGGGAGGAGGTAATCCTCCCCAGTTTCGCGAACACAGTTTCAAGAGTGGAAGCGCTGCACTTTGCAGAAGAGTGGGCTCTGGCGCTTGCACCGGCTGTGTATCGTAATCAGTGTGGCTGGGATAAATGGTCCCCGGACCACGGGATTCCTTTACGGTCTCAGCCGCAGCCTCAACCTCAATATCCCATCCAACGTGAAGCACAAGCTTCAGTCGCAGCAATCCTTGAACAATTGGAATATCAAGGTATAATTGAAACATGTGTATCACCGATGAATAACCCCCTTTTTACTGTAAACAAACCGGACGGCTCTTACCGTTTGGTTTTGGATTACCTGCATTTAAACTCGCATTGCCGTAACTGTGCAGTACAAAATACTCACGGCTCTGCCCTTGTAAATAGTCTTGTGCGTAAGCGGTTCAAAACCACGCTTGACATTTCCAATGGTTTTTATGCCCATTCATTGGACAGTCTAAGTTCCCAATGGACTTCTTTCACATTCGGCGGGGTCCAAAAAATGTTTCGGCATCTTCCAATGGGCTATAAGAATAGTCCTGGCGTATTTTCCGCACGCATTGTCTCTCTGTTGGAGAGGATCGACCCAGATGCTTGTTCCTATGTGGATGATATCTATCTCACAGACGACGAACTTTGGGAGCATCTGTGTCGAGTGAACAGTATTATTTGTAACTTTGCAGACATGGGTTACAAGTTTAAGTTTGCAAAATCGCACATTGCAGAATACACAGTGTTGTTTCTAGGCTATGAACTAACTAATGAAGGAAAAGGCTTGGCTCCTGACTTCCTGGAGAAGTGCGCACAGTTGCGCTCTCCGACAACACTGAAAAAATTACAATCTTTACTGGGCTTTTTGAATTTCGGGAGGACATACATTCCGGAATATGCCCAGCGTATCAAGCCTTTGTATGCTTTGATACAACCATCTTTTTCCAAATCATGCTGGCTGCCTGAGCATTCAGCTATTCTGCAGTCTTTGCAAGCTGATTTGCTCGCTTCTGAATACTTACAGACTTGTGATAACCAGACCAACCTGGTGATAAGAATTGTCCCAGGGACGGTTGGTTTCACGTACCTAACTTTTAATGAAGGAGATACAGTGCCTATGGCTTACAAGTCACACTTGTACACTTCGGCTGAATTGCGATTTTGCACTGTGGAGAAAGTTTTGACGGCTGTGCAGATGGCAATTCTCAAGGAACGTGCCCTGTCACAGGGAAAACGCATGTTGGTTGTTACCCCGTGTCCTGCCTTGGAGGCAGTTACGAAAGCCAGTGTACCAAATTATAAAGCTTTGCAGCCTCGGTGGATTCAATGGGCTGCATCCTTGTAATCCCAGGATGTCACGTTTATTTTTGACGCCACTTTACGGTCGCAGGAGTTCTTACAATATGAATTTGTTCATCCTGCTCCTTTAGCAATGCGGCAGTTGGAGGATTTCCATTGCATCATTTACACTGATGGTTCGGCGCAGGTTGCGCATGGCTCTAAACATGCCTACGTTTCCGCTTGCGCCATTGTGGTCGGTGCCATGGTGAACGATGAGTTCAAGTCCAGTGTCGTGCACACGCAGACACTCGGGGACTGCACCGCGCAATTAGCTGAGCTTCGTGCTCTGATGCTTGCATTGGAGTACGCAGATCCGAGTGTGACGACTTTGGTCGTAAGTGACTCTTACTACTGTGTCCAGTCTTACAATGAGAACTTGTTCTTTTGGATTCAGAATGAATTTCGTGATTCCAAAGGTAGCACTATAAAACATAAAATGATCTGGGTCCGAGTGGCAGATCTCAAAGAGAAGTTGCCACTCGTGTTTGTAATTCATACTCTTGGCCATCAGCGCGTGGGGGTCCACGCTGTCGGAAATTCGCTTGCTGATGAAGCAGCGAAGTCAGCAGTATCAAAATACTTAGTTGCAGCAGTCACGAGGTCCAAAAGTAAGATAGATGATGACATCTTGGCAGCGGTTGCTGCTTCTGAGAAGGGAAGTAAATATCCTGCGGGGTTCCCTTCTAAATACACATACCATTTAAGTCCCGATAAGGTTCCTTATGTGAAAATTCCTGAAGTTGGCGAACGTTTAATTCCCAACTCGGATCGCAGGGCTTCTTTGATTACAGCAGCTCATGAAGGTGTGGCGTCTGCGCATGCGGGCGTCTCGGCCACTGTAACTCAGCTACAACAGAGGTTCTGGTGGCAGGGACTGTACAAACAGACGCGCAATTATGTCCTTCAATGTGACATTTGCCAGCAGATTAAACCTTCAACTGCTGCGCGTCCGCCTCAGACACAGTTGTACATTTCTAATAAACCACTGGGGTGCGTTTATTTAGATCACTGCGGTCCTTTCTCTTCTGATACTGCATATAAGTATATCTTAGTAGCAATTGATTCATGCACACGCTTTGTGTGGGTTTGGCCCCATCGGAGCGCTGATTCACGGACTGTCATTAAGGATCTGCGAGTCTTTGTAGGGATTTTTGCCTGTGGTACCTTCCATTCGGACCAGGGTCCGGCTTTCGCCTCTAAGGCGTATAAGGATGCTATGGTTTCGTTGGGGGTCCAAGTCAAGTTTTCGTCTCCGTACAGACCCGAGGGAAATAGTGTAGTTGAACGAATGAACCGTGACTTAAAGCAATCTTTGACAGCTCGAGTTATAGGCACTGGCAGAAACTGGTTAGCCCACCTCAATGGCGTGCAGCGTGCGCTTAATAATCTCCCTAGAAGGTCTCTGGGTGGGCGGACCCCATACGAAATGCTCTTTGGTATCTAGATGTACATCCCTGACCTCGACGGTCTAGACTGCAAGGCCCAGGCCACGGCCTTTGACGTAGATGAACATTGCAATGTTTTACAGGATCTACAAAAGACCAGAGACAGTCTAGCAAAGGAACATTTGCCCTCCACATCGGATGATGCGTTGCAGATCCCGGTAGTTGGCTGGCTACCCCAAGTTGGAGAACTGGTTCGAGAGAAGATCGATAACAAGAAAGAGTTTGGTCCCTCATATCGTGCACCGGTTCGAGTTCTTGGGATGAAGGGCACGAGAACAGTCATATTACCACCACTCCCAGGTCGTAAGGAAAACAGATTTATCTCTATTGACAATGTCAAGACACACAGGGTGGCCGATTCTTCATAGCATGACACCGGCTGTATCCTGTCCTTCCATGGTGAGGGATTCTGTGCTGGCTAGTACTTCTGGTGCAGAACAGGAGGTGTCCCTCGAGATGCCTGCCATATCCAGTCCTTTATTAAATACTATTCCTGTTACTAACATTGATGAGCTGAACTACACCTATCCTGCTGACTTATCTATGCCAGATTTGCAGACTCGTTTGGCCGACCAGTCAAGATTCTCTTTTGACTCTGTTTCGGAACTTTCAAAGAAACCCTCAACTATTGCAAAATATGCCACCTTATTTAAAAAACATTTTTTAATTCTCCCTTGGACATACATTTGGTTGATTCTATTTTTATTTTACCTTTTTATGTCAATTGGTTTTGTGTTTTATTTTTTCCGCCTGATCGATGGTCACTATGTTAAAGAAAGAATGGAAAGGGGCGACCGAATCGGTCCCCCCGAACGTATGGCCGAGTGCCTCGATCCCCCCGGGAAGCCATTTTGGGCGGGAGGCGCGTCTCAGCTGGTATGCCCGAAGCGGCGTAGCCGGGGCGCGCTCGTTCCCGCCCTAGAGTGGGCTGGCCTAGACACCGACGCAGCCAGCCACGCCCTCAGGGGCAGGCAGGGGCGGGTATACGCCCGCCCTGAAGACGGATAAAAAGGGACGCAAGACCAGAAGACATCCTCTTGTTCTTGTGCTCTGAAGCTGCACCTCCTCGCTGCACGTGAGCTCGGGACAGAACGAAGAGCCAATTTTGAGCGTTTTAATCTCTCTCTTTGTCTTTTAGATACTTCGTCTGAAAAGATGCCCAAGAAAGGAGCGAAGAGTATGTCGACTGACCAGTTGGTTCGGGCCCTCATGAAGGACATGTCCGAAATTAAGAAGCGGTTGGCGGAGCGAGACGGCGAGGAGGGAACGGGGCGTCCACCGGCCGGAGGGAAGCCAAAGAGGCCGAGAAGGGGGCCGGTCGGGGGAGACGTCCCGGTTCCCTGTTCCCCGCTCGAGGCGCCAGCCCCGGTACCGGAGGAGGGGAATCCGATTCCCGTGGTAGTCACCCCGACGTCTGCCGAGGATATGCCTCCCGAATTGGCGGCACAGTTAGCAGCATGGTTGGGGGACGGTAATGGGGGCGCCATGGCTACCGAAGCGCAAGCATTCATAAAGCAGTTGCGCGAGAAACGTGATACAGCCAAGGTGCCCGCGCCGGATGCGGCGATAGACAAGCCACGAGGGACGGAAGCAGCGTCCGGTGCAGGTAAGCGGCCATTGCAAGGGATGAGTCAACACCGTCTCGTAGAGAAAAATTGGGGCAACATGTTCCTTTGCCAATAAAGGAAAAGATTTGGGCGGGGGAATACGTTAACATTTTCTCCCTGCTCGTTGATCACTATGAGGTCGAAACTGTTAAGGGTCAAAAGGATCTGATGCATCCGAGTGTTTGGCGCGCAAAAATGGCCGCCTTTAAGGTTAATGAAAATATTGGTAACTGGGGTAATGCTTGGGGAATTTTTACGGCAATTTTGGGGGAACGTAGGCCTGATTTGCTCCATGAATTTCCAGTATATCAGTCACGAATTATGGGGTACTCGACATCACACCAAGGTAACCAATGGTTCTGTTATGACAACCTTTTCAGGAAAGCGATGGAGCATAACAAAAGTTTAACCTGGGACTGTTACGATTCTTTGACATGGAATAAGATGAAAGAGTCGGGGATGTTGAAAGTGCCATTGGTGGGGAGTGCTGTTGGTGAGTCCTCCCGCCAAAATGGGGGGACACCCTTTCGGTCGGGTACGGGTACAGACGATTACCCGAGACCCGCCGACAATACAGGGAAGAGGGGTTTCTGTTTCAATTTCAACAGAAGTAAATGTACTAGGCCCCCGGGATCTTGTAAATTCAAACACGAATGTAGTGGTTGTGGGGCACCCCATCCTGAGTCCTCGTGCAGAGCCAAATCGGGTGAAAATGGGGGTAGAGGAGGCGCTAAACAGGTCTAATATAGTCCGAGGGGCGCCTTTACCAACCCCGATTGATACCCTGGCGATGATTCCCTGGCTCAGCGAATACCCAGATCGTACTTCTGCTGGGGTGCTACGAAACGGTTTTTCATATGGTTTCCGCATCCCGGTGGGTAACTTTCAGGGTGTCGGGACGTGCAAAAATCAACTTTCCGTCTTGCAGCATACGACTGTAGTACAGGATAAGATCCGGAAAGAGGTTACCCGAGGTCGGGTTGCCGGCCCGTTTCGTGTTCCCCCGGTACCGAACTTTGTTTGTTCTCCTTTAGGGGTGGTCCCCAAGAAGGACCCGGGTGAGTTTCGATTGATTCACAATTTATCAGCTCCTCATGGCCTTTCGGTAAACGATGCAATTAATCCAGAAATGTGTTCGGTGCGGTACGCATCATTCGATGAGGCCGTAGCCATTTTGAATCGCCTGGGGCCCGGGACGTTGATGGCGAAATCAGATATCGAGTCAGCGTTCCGTTTGCTCCCGGTATACCCGGAAGACCAACGTCTTTTGGGATTCATGTTTCAAGGTTTGTATTACATGGACAGGTGTATGCCGATGGGGTGCTCTATATCTTGTGCTTATTTCGAGAAATTCAGTAGTTTTCTACAATGGGTTTACACGAAGAAAACAGGTTTTCGGAATGTGATGCATTACCTCGATGACTTTCTGTTCCTTGGGGCCGCTGGGGATGATGAATGTGCCCGGGCCTTGACTGAATTTTGTGTTTTAATGAATCAATTTGGCGTGCCGTTGGCACCAAGTAAAACTGTGGGTCCCACGACTTGCCTCGAGTTCCTCGGGATCGAGTTGGACTCTAGTGAGGGTTGTTTTCGTTTACCAGCTTCCAAAGTATCGAAATTCAAGACAACCCTGCAAATGTGTATTACTGCATCTAAAGTTACGCTGCATCAATTGCAGCAATTGGTGGGGAAGTTGAATTTTGCCTTAAGGGTGATCCCGATGGCCCGCCCCTTCTCCCGTTCGATTGCACAGGCGATGGTCGGCCTAAAGGAGGGTCACCATCGCACGAGGTTATCGGCCGAGGTCCGCCAAGACATGCGTATTTGGTTAGCATTTTTGGCGGATTTCAATGGTCGAGTCGTCTGGAACAAACCGGCCTTGTCCTCTGAAGAGCTTGGTCTATGGACGGATTCAGCGGGAAGCATGGGTTTCGGCGCCATCTTCGGCACAAAATGGTCGGCACAAAAGTGGCCAACATGGTGGCACGAAGAGGGGCTGACGAGTAATATTGCTTTCCTTGAGCTGTTTCCCATTTTGGTGGCCCTCAGATCCTGGCCCGATGGATTCAAAAATCACTCTGTCATATTTTGGTCTGACAATATGACCGTTGTAGAATGCATCAATAGTCAGGCAGCACGTTGTAAAATGATTTTGAGGCTGCTTAAGGAAATTGTCTTACTGTGTATGCAACTGAACGTGGTATTCAGAGCAAAACATGTCCCGGGGGTGATGAATCAGGCTGCTGATGCACTGTCTCGTTTTCAAATGCAGGCTTTCTCGGGTTACCTTCCCTCAGCGGACCCAGAGCCAGCACCCTTTCCCGAAGCTCTCTGGTCTCTCGGTGCCCCGAACTTCGTTACCTCGTGGGAGAGAGTCTAGCACCAAGGACGAGGAAGGCATACGAAGGGGCGTTTCAGGCTTATTTAGCCTTTTTGGGGACTGAGAGAGGGGGACTTTGGGGGCATGAGGATTGGGTAGTACATTTTCTGATGTCCTTGCGTAAGGCTGGGAAGTCGGTGGCTACAGCCCAGAGGCATCGTGCTGCCATCTCCTTTGTTGCCAGGGCTCATAATATCCAGGACCCGACAGCGTCTTTTGCGGTACAGAAAGCGCTACGTGGGTGGCAACGCCTTGAGGGTCGCAGAGTAGATGAGAGGCGCCTGATAGGTCTGGATAGGTTGTCCCAGTTGCTGGCCACACTCCCCGCCATATGCTCGTCTCAGTTCGAGGCCTGTTTGTTCCGAGCTGCTTTTACGCTTGCATTTCACGGGGCTATGAGGATAAGTGAGCTGGTTGCAAGGAGCAAGCGGGATGTGGCGGGGGGTTTGTGCCGGGAACACGTTCAGATCAGGGGTGAGACTATGACGGTATCCTTTGTCAAGTCAAAAACCGATCAAAGTGGGGTGGGAGACTGCATAGTCATTCGCAGGATTCCAGGGTCTTCCATGTGTCCGGTGAAGTGTTTAGACGATTACCTAGCACGAAGGGTGGCATCATGGGGGGGGACATTGTTGAGACACGCGGACGCCACCCCACTGACGAAGTTTCAGTTTCAGCGGGTGCTCGCGATGTCAATTACCGCAGCGGGCTTGGACCCGGGTGAGTTTGGGACCCATTCCTTTCGGATAGGGGCTGCCACAGAAGCTGCAGCCAGGGGTCTTAATGTGGAACAAGTAAAACGAGTGGGGCGTTGGTCCTCCAATTGTTATAAGAGGTATGTGCGGTTGCACATGTTGTGAAGCTGTAATAATGTACTCACGCTTCTTGTCTTTTGTTTGGTTTTCAGTTACGCAAGCCTTCGAGGCGGGGCGGACTATGCAGTCGACCCAACACCGGGCCAGCGGTCAGACATCACCGGCTGTGAGAAAGGAGGTGTGGGTCGTGGGCCACTCATACGTGAGGCGTGCCGCAGACGTATTCGAAGCAGGTGACATGATTCACGTAGCTGGGGAATACGGGTACAGGATGTCCTTCTACGGAAGGGGCGGTCTCTGTATTGACCAGTTTCAGGCATACTTTGAGGGTTTGTTAGGGCGGATGAGGTCACCGCCGTCTATAGTCATAGTACATTTAGGGGGCAATGATTTGGTCACCACCGGTAGACGACTTCTCCTGGAGGCAATGCTTTCCACTGTAAGTTGGTTGGCGAGGAAAGTTCCGGGGTGCATAATTGCGTGGTCTCATATGATCCCACGAAAAGTGTGGCGGGGGGCTATTTCGATCCCTGCTTTGAACCATTCTGTTAGGAAACTTAATAGCAAAATGAGTAGGTTGTTCCGTTCCAGGACATTGCATTCTATCTCGCACGGTTGTATTAATGATGACAGTATGTATCTGGGGGATGGTGTGCATTTGTCTCGGGTGGGAAATGAGTTACTCATAGGAGACTTCTTAGCATGGTTAAAAACGTTGGAACATGACCTTTAGCTAGGAGTTTTGTGGGGGGCCCGGATAGCCGGTCAACTATCCGGGCCTGTGGCGGGAAGGTCATGATCGGTGAGCACTAATTAGTAGATCCCTATGAGTGGGCGTCACCCAACACGGATGGGAGCGCTCGGGAGAGGTGGCCATTGGCCCCTCAATGGGGAGGCGGTCCCTTCTAAGGATGGGTCGCCGGAAGTAAAGGAAAGGCGGTCAAGGCCCCTTCCTTTGTAGGAGGGGTTACAGCCCCCTCCTGGGGAATTTCCCGGGGCCAGTGACATCTGCGACGGCAGATGCGGTAAGTTGTGTGGGGTTGGGATAAGGGCCACGATACCTTCTAGATACCTCACACGAGTATTCGAACGACCTTTAACTGGCGTCGAGTTTTAGGTGCCCCCGTCAAGTCAAGGGAAATTGGTAGTAGTTGCACTTGAGGTACGCCTCCGTGCTGTCGCCCATCCCAAGTGGGAGGGGTAAGTCTGGTTAGGGATCTTGACACCGGTTATGACCTTGCCGTTGGCCCTTAAACGTTAGGTTGTACAATTTCAATATGACAAGAAATGTTTGTAGGTTGCTAGTTCGGCTAGGAGAACCTCTGTATTAGAGAATCTGTTAAGGTTAGCCAAACATCGCAATATGGTAATGAAATTGTACATAACATGAAACGTTTAATGTTTTAATTTTGTTTTAATAAATACGGCCGGGATGGTCACTCCATCCCACTTCCAAAAACTTCAAGAACTGTTTCCGGTTTCACTCCTTTTGGGGATTGTGTTGAGAGGGGGTGGCGGGTATCTCGGCCATATGGAAAGGGGCGACCGAATCGGTCCCCCCGAACGTATGGCCGAGTGCCTCGATCCCCCCGGGAAGCCATTTTGGGCGGGAGGCGCGTCTCAGCTGGTATGCCCGAAGCGGCGTAGCCGGGGCGCGCTCGTTCCCGCCCTAGAGTGGGCTGGCCTAGACACCGACGCAGCCAGCCACGCCCTCAGGGGCAGGCAGGGGCGGGTATACGCCCGCCCTGAAGACGGATAAAAAGGGACGCAAGACCAGAAGACATCCTCTTGTTCTTGTGCTCTGAAGCTGCACCTCCTCGCTGCACGTGAGCTCGGGACAGAACGAAGAGCCAATTTTGACCCACCCACCAGCCCCTGAAGACAGCCAGTTGTGTATAATAAAGTTGATTAAAGTTTGTTTTGTTTTCGTTTACAGGTTGTAGTGCCATGTTGATTTTGAGTTAATAAAGAATGGTCGTTTTTGAGTATGTTTGCCATTAAAGATATTCAGTTTAGTGTTGAATTTTGATGCATGCTCTTTCGGTCATAGTGGCCAATGTATTCTTAGGTTAATTTGCACTGTCGTATTTATTTTGGTAGGCGGTAAGGTCATGATCGGTGAGCACTAATTAGTAGATCCCTATGAGTGGGCGTCACCCAACACGGATGGGAGCGCTCGGGAGAGGTGGCCATTGGCCCCTCAATGGGGAGGCGGTCCCTTCTAAGGATGGGTCGCCGGAAGTAAAGGAAAGGCGGTCAAGGCCCCTTCCTTTGTAGGAGGGGTTACAGCCCCCTCCTGGGGAATTTCCCGGGGCCAGTGACATCTGCGACGGCAGATGCGGTAAGTTGTGTGGGGTTGGGATAAGGGCCACGATACCTTCTAGATACCTCACACGAGTATTCGAACGACCTTTAACTGGCGTCGAGTTTTAGGTGCCCCCGTCAAGTCAAGGGAAATTGGTAGTAGTTGCACTTGAGGTACGCCTCCGTGCTGTCGCCCATCCCAAGTGGGAGGGGTAAGTCTGGTTAGGGATCTTGACACCGGTTATGACCTTGCCGTTGGCCCTTAAACGTTAGGTTGTACAATTTCAATATGACAAGAAATGTTTGTAGGTTGCTAGTTCGGCTAGGAGAACCTCTGTATTAGAGAATCTGTTAAGGTTAGCCAAACATCGCAATATGGTAATGAAATTGTACATAACATGAAACGTTTAATGTTTTAATTTTGTTTTAATAAATACGGCCGGGATGGTCACTCCATCCCACTTCCAAAAACTTCAAGAACTGTTTCCGGTTTCACTCCTTTTGGGGATTGTGTTGAGAGGGGGTGGCGGGTATCTCGGCCATACAGGAATTCGGTACCTTAATGGAACATTGGCCCCTCTTTTCTCTTCACATTCAGCACACAGACTGAAACGAAACTTGAAAACAGTCAACATTACTGCTTGGCCTGTCCTTGATGGGATTGTGTGGGATGCGGTTAGATTTCAAATACATGGGCCCACTGAAGTGATTAATGTTCCGAATGTGCTTAGAGTAAACATGGGGGATGTGATTAAACAAAATATACGTTCTGATGATTGGGATATTCAGGCCGTAGAAGCATTATTCACTGATTTGAAATACTATGCTGCCTTTGATGCTGAGGATTTATATTTAGATTCTATTAATTATGGTGATTTGTTTTGTTTTCAACATTATGGTAATCATTTTTTACATAAGACAAATTCCAGGAGGGTTGCTGTAAATTACACACAGTGGGAACATTGCCCTACTCCATTGGGAGGCAGCTCCAGTACATTTCTGAAAAAATATTCTTATTTTAAAGATTTTAATCAATCAAATCCTGAGTCATTTTATCTCAAAATGACACAGAAGTCCTTGTCCAAAGTCAGACTTACCGATACAAAAATGCTGTATTCGAAGTCCTTTCTAGACAGATTAGCTGTAGATGGCTACGAGTTTTGGAAAGGAACAATTGACCTTAAATCGGTTTGGGGTACTAAAGATTGGCAGGTACAAGGCACTGAGGCTTTGCACCGTGCATGTCTCATCCCGAATCACATGTTGTTTCTAAATTCATCCATTTTCCAAACAACATGCTTTGGATTGGCTACTTCTAAAAAATTAAATACACCAATTATCCCCGAATTGGAAGAATATTCAGGGTGGGGTAATTATACTGAATTATCCATTCATGAGTTGCAAGCTCTATTGCACAATTCGTCCTTTAATATATCCAGTTTGGATTCGAAGGGTTGGCTGATGTGGCATAGGAGTGCTGATTCTTGCCAACGTCGTTTTCTGGGTTTGGCTGAAGGGTTCACACAAGTCAGACCTGATCCCCGTTTTGAAACTGATTATACTGTCACCACTTATTCTGTGGGGAAACTGTGTCAGAATTGGTTACAACATTCCACTTTAGCTGCAGTTAAACTACATCTGTCTCAGTTAACTGAAAACGTGGATTTGAATGATTTTATAAAAGGTCCAGCTAAGGGTAGGTCTCAACTGTGGATTTATGCAGTTTACAATGAAATTTGGAAATTTTCGCAAATTGAGGCTGCTAAACGCCTAAGAGCGATTGACCAAGCATATTTGGAAAAAGTGCTTGCAGTTGTCGATAACAGTATTAACATGCTTTCTTCCCGTATTTACACGTTGAACAATATTGTCTCTTCTGTGGTTGACATTGTAAATGATGAAGTATCTGTATTGTACCATGGACAAAATCAATTGCGTTCTGTAATGCAGTTTGCATGGACACTACAGACTCTGAAAGCTGGTCGCGTTCCTTGGAGTTACATGAACGTGTCGTCCCTATTTGCCCCGTTTAATTTGACTGACAAGCAGCGCATGCTTTCCATGCGAGATGCATCATTTTCTATGTTGCACATTGAAAAGTTAGAATCTTTGCCCTTTTCTGTAGCTGAGGCAGCTGCTGCTACATGGCTTATCCATGGTGTTATTACTTTACCTTTTGCTTTATATAAATGTACTAATTGTATGCGATATATTGCAATGGGGCGATATGAACCACTAGGCAGTGCTTTCCTACATGAGGCATGGTCTTTACCATACACGTACAGATGCCTGAAGGATGGAAAGGAAGTGAATCTGAATGGTGAAGAATGCACACAGTCGCCTGACCATTCACTGATATGCAGACACATCCAGTTGCATGGTTCTTGTAATCAGGACCGGCCTAATTTGGCCTGTGTTTTAAAAGGCACGCCGGTTCCTGCAATTGTTCCCACATTCACATTATTGACAAACGGTAGTTATTTGCTTTTAAATAACGAGGAGTGTTGTGGGTTAATGGTCGGTATCGCCTATGTGGTTACTGTATCAGAACGTGTGGTGTGTTGCAAGAACGTGTTATATCCACCCACGCATGGGAATTCAGATGTTTCCATCTGGCAGCGCATCCCAACCTTGAGAGCGGAGTTCAATGGTATGAGCCGCATAAGGGCTCTATTGTCTCAAAAAGAAGTGGCCCTGAGCTCGGCCCGTGAAACTTATGTCCTTCACATAGCTAACACACGCACAGAGGTGCAGGCACTTTTAAATACTGACTTGCCGTTTCATTTCTGCAAATTAGTTCATCAGATCTTTAATGCCTCCTCCACGTCTGGCTTAGCTCATTTTTTTAAATTGGTTAGCAGTGGTCTCGTGACTACGTTTGAAAAGATTTTTGGTGTTATCCCTGCTTTCTTCCATTCAATATTTTCGAGCTTGTTTGGTGGATTTCCTGTTTTGCTGGCTTTAGCTGCAGGCGTTTTGATATTATTCTGCTTCCTAAAATATGGATGCCCATCCTGCGCAAGAAGCCGCTCAGCCCCTTCTGACACTGTTTCACAACCGGATGCTTGACTACTATGGCACCCTGCCGCTTGCGACTTTAAGCACGGCATTTGGATTATCGTTTCGATTTTCTTATTTCACATGTGTCCAGCCTGTGTTTCATTGCCTGAGCTGCGATTTTCACTGGGCCATTGATTTGTGTCTCTGCTTGCCGTTATCTCCTTGAGCCAATTTTAATCACCTGATGGGCCCCGTAGTTGCTCACGAGTTGGTTTGTTCTGGCGAAAGGATTATGGCCTTGGCAGCGATGCATGGACTAATGGGTCCGTGGGACATCCCCGCAGCGGCGCATGAGTTTCTGGCACATAGCATTCTTGAGAAACCACCGAGTTGTCCTCTGATGTTGCTAGAGGGTCCGGTGTTGGAGGAGCACGTATGTTCTTTCCCATTGCTTAATTGGATGGCTGAACTGTTTTCGGATGATGACAGTGATTTCATGTTGGAAGCTGTGGCTACCTATTTTGCATATTCTATCCACCCATGAGTGGCTTTGGAGACTTTCACTATACGGGCACGTGACTTTTTAGTAATTCTGAATGGTGCCATTTTTCTTACGAACAATTTACATCATATGTTCTATGCCTGGGATTTTATATTAGGCCTCAAGTTCGAGATTTTTTACATTTCTGTTTGGCCACTATAGGCATTCATACATATTTTGTATTGTTAATTTTTATATACATATACATACATTTAGCTTGGCTCAATATTATTGAACTCTGCTTTCATGTTATGCCTTTATTATATTATTGGCTTGTTTCTTGACCGTCCTCGGATCATTGGGGGGGGTGTCATATAGTTAATGCTTTTCTATATATTGTGTTAAGTTAGCATGAGTTTATTAAATGTTTAAATGACATATTTTCCTTCGGCTTTAGTTTGCACACGGCACATAATTATTATTGTAGCTTTCAACCTAGACGAAAGATGTGATTTATTGAGAATAATATGTTATTGCTCTGATATCAGTCGTGCCTGGTACACTTGGTACACTGTCTGCACACTGAGATCTATAGCCTCTAAGAATAACCTAACACAAGGTTGCTGGGAGGCCTGATCCTCGCACCACATTAGACATAACACAAATGTGTTGCTGCCAACATTGGGCTCTACGTAGGTTTAAGATAGAGTTACTGAGAATGCAAAAACAGACTTGATGGTGCTTCGCATGCAGAGAGTTGGTAGCTGATGATGTGATCTTCTTCTGCTGACATTTAGAGGTATGGGCCCGCCCTGCTAAAACCCAAATGAGACCTTCTTAGATATAATATAGTATGCTAAATAGGGTGCGCGAAATATAGGTGATACAGATTTCTATAGATTTTTGCATTATAATATGCTATCACCGTTCGCTTACTATGGACTAGTGACTATGCTGATAACTCTGATTTTTATAATATGTATGTTGGTATTATATAAGATACTGCGTTTGAGAACCTTGCATTGAAAAATAAATATTTCAAACTTGCACGTGTGTTCTTTTACTCCCAGTTGTGGTTTGAAATGATTATAAAGCGAAAGAGTGTTCATGTGTTCCACGATACCTGAGGTACCCTAAAGTTCATGTTCTGGTTTGTCTAAGTCATTGGGAGTTTGTTATGACCAATGAGACACTGTAGCTAGCTCGGTAAGGGGATTTCTGATACTAAGGTGAGTTTTGGGTCACCCTAATTCACCCAGGTTCTAGATCTCTGTGCACAGTTCTGTGGGAGAATGGAAACCCTGCTACAATTCCTGAATTGTCTCATAAGTTGAAAGATTCGGAAAGTTCTTGGGCTGGTTCTTCATCTGCCCAAATATTAGTTACTGCTCATTATTATGAGAATAGGGACAAAGAAGAAAATGATAAGGCTGAGACGAAGACTAAGGATTTAAAGAAGAAAGTTCTTCTTCAGCAGGCTTATCCACCTCGTTCTGGCCAGCGTCAGTTCCAGCAACCTATTCAGTCTCAGAGGTTGCTACAGAAAAATTAGCCTTTTGTTCCGCGACCTTTCCTTGGTCCTAATCAGTGCGCCTATTGTAAAGAGGAAGGCCATTTTAAGAATAGCTGTCCGGTTTTATTGCAGCGTAATGGTGGATTTCAAGGGCCGCGAGGCCGTGGTGGTTTTCAATCAGCACATAGGGGTAGAGGGCGAGGTGCGTTGCCTCAGGGGCAGCGTCCCTTTCCCCCTCAGAATTCTTCGAATTATTTTGATCAGCAGAATACTCAGTCTGCGCAATATTATAATGAGGATTATTGTGTTGAAGGTGAAATTCAGGATTTTCATTCTAGTTAGGACAGCCATGGACAAAGTAAGGGAGTCGTATCTTTTCCAGTGGATCAGAATGGCCTTATGTTGAAGTAGTTGCTTTGGGTGTTGCAGAGCCATTTCTTTTGGATACTGGTGCAATGAGAAGTTCTATGATCCATTCAAAACTCCCTGGGCACCTTTGTCTGGCTTAACGAACGTTTCTGTAGGATTTTCTGGCGCCCCAGTTGCTAACTCAGTTTCTTGTCCTTTGCCTCTTTTGATTGGTCCTTACGATCTGGAAGCTCCACTTATTTTAACAACTGGTTGTGGAGAAAATTTGTTGGGTTTGGATCTGTTGAAACGTCTTCATGCAACATTGTATTGTTCCCCCTCTGGTGTGCGTCTTACTTTGGGTGAGAAATTTGTTTCTCCTATATATCTATCGAAGGATAGTTTTCCCCCTGAATTGCAATCTCTTCCTGCTGCACTTTGGGCTACAGGTCCGAACAATGTTGGTTTGCTGCAGATTCCTCCTTATGTGGTTACCATTAAGCCTGATGTTATGTTGCCATGTATTCCACAGTACAAGATTTCTAATGATGGTAAACGAGCTTTGATGGCTATTATCTATGATCTGGTCCAGAAGGGTGTGATCGAAGAAACGAGAGGCAATGTTTGTAATAGTCCTGTTCTCCCCGTTCTTAAACGCAGCAATCCTTCTCAACCACCTGTGTATCGCTTTGTGATTGATCTTCAGGAGGTCAACAAGATTGTTGTTCCCCAGTTTCCGGTTGTTCCAGATATCACCGCTTTGCTTACTATGATACCCGCCTCGGCGGCATGGTTTTCTGTTATCGATCTGAAGAATGCTTTCTTTAGTATTCCTATTGCTGAGGAAAGTAGAGATATTTTTGGCTTCTCCTTCGGAGGCCGAAGTTTTCGGTTTAAGCTTGCTCCTCAAGGTTATTGTGAGAGTCCCTCCATTTACAATCAGGCTTTGAAATCTCAGCTTGATGTGTTCATTTTGCCTCCAGGTGCTACTTTGATCCAATACGTTGATGATTTGCTGATTGCTGCTGATTCGGAGGATGCTTGTAAAGATGTGACGGTCTCTTTGTTGCGTCATTTGTCTGATCTGCATCATAAAGTGTCGCCTTCTAAGTTGCAATATTGCCGCCAAGAGGTTACCTACTTAGGTCATCTCTTGTCAAAGGAGGGAAGATGATTGACTCCAAAATAATAGAGGAAGTATAGAGGAATTGATAGAATCACCCTCCTTGTAGATTCAAATAAACAAAAAGATTCTATCAAAAAGTGCAAGTGTTACATTTTTGGTTTTATGAATTTTTTTAAAAGGTGTAGAATAAGGCTCTTCCTCAGATTGGTGAGATGAAGGCACTATGTGCTTTTAAAATACCCCTCAAACACTAAGAATCTCTTAGTGTCATGCTTCATCATTGGGTTCTTCCCGTCCCTCTACGGGGCGGGGCGTGCTGCGACCTACGAGCTACGCGGGAGCACTATTTTTGTGATGAAAGACTATGTGTTAGTGCAGTGTCAGTGTAATTAGTTAAGTGTAGGGACCTAATAATGTGAGTAAAATAATTAAAAATTCCCTGGCTAGTGGAAAAATAATTTGATTTGCTTCCCTGGCTGGGAATGTTAAAAAAGGGGTTGTGTGGTAGGGCTGTTGGCACCTACCAGATCGACATGTTTCACAGGCAGTCCCCTACTGTCTGCTCATCAGGACCTCTGATGGACCCTACTAGAAGGTACTCAGTTCTAAAGTTTGCCTAGAGTCCTACAAACCGATAGCAAAAATAAGCTGTCAGTTTGTGCTTCAGAGCATGAGTTGGCCCAAGGTGAAGCTTTAAAAATTCAAAAATAATTTTTCGAAAAAAAGACACACTGGTCTTTTCCAAATTCTGATTGCATGCCTCATGAGCCGGCAAAACCGAGGATTTTCAACGCGGTCAAGTAACCGCTAATGTGCACTGCTTCAAACCTACCCTCGTGCCGCTCCGAGGAAACGCCGGCTTCACATCGCTGGGAAGACGATTGACCCCAGAACGAATTCAAGCGATCGCACAAATGTCTGAGCCAACCACACAGAGAGAGGTACGTGCCTTTCTGGGCATTACCTCCCTCATATTGTAGGCAATGGATTCCGAATTTTTCTTTGTTAGCTAAACCTTTGCTGGCGCTTACGTTGAAAGATACGCCACAACCTCTCCCTTGGACTGATGAATGCCAAAAGAGTTTTTCTGATTTACGTAATGCTGTGTGTTCTGCACCTGTGCTAGGTACTCCCATTTACAGTAAGCCTTTTACACTCTAGGTGCATGAAAGAGAAGGTTGTGCGTTGTCAGTTTTAACGCATCAATTTGGAGACAAACAACAGCCATGTGCCTATTTTTCGGCTACGTTGGATCCAGTAGCCAAGGCATTGCCTTTTTGTCTCAGGGCTACAGCAGCGGCAGCAATTTCTATTCGTCAGTCTGCTGGATTGGTATTGGACAACACCCTTGTTGTTATGGTACCACATACAGCAGATACTCTTTTGAATAGGACTAAAACACAACATCTCACGAGTGCTCGCTTGTCTGGATATGAGCTAACGCTTTTGGCTAGCCATATACATATCAAGCGGTGCAATACTCTGAACCCAGCAACATTGTTGCCCATACCGGATGAAAAAGGAATTCAAGAACAGCATGATTGTTTTCTCCGAACAGAGGAGGAAACGAAAGGCAGAATAGATCTAAAAGATACACCACTTGTGGATCCGGACGGGATCCTATGGGTAGATGGATCTTGTTTTAAGCTTCCAAATGGTGAGACAACTGCAGCTTATGCTGTTACTACTTTGCATACGGTAGTAGAGACAGCGCGTATTGCACAGAATTCAGCCCAAGCAGCTGAATTAATTGCTTTGACGAGAGCATGTGTCTTGGCAAAAGGAAGGAGAGTGAACGTCTACACTGATAGCCAATATGCTTTCGGTGTGGCTCATAGTTTCGGTCGCTTGTGGAAGGAAAGAGGATTCTTTACTTCCCATGGGACTAAAATACAGCATGGCCAGTTGGTGACTGATCTTTTCAACTCACTTGCTTTGCCTACACAAATAGCAATAATCAAGTGTAGCGCGCACAAAAAGATTACTGATGATGTGGGTCGTGGGAATGCTTTTGCGGATGAAGTAGCGAGAGATGTTACGAGTCATATGTATGTTGAGGGCCCTGCAAGATGGGTCAGAGAAGGAGGAATGTGTGAGGACACAATAGAAAGTGTGAGAATGATTCAAGAAGAGGCTACTGAGAAAGAGCTGAGTAAGTGGAGAGAGAGTACAAGAATGTTGGACGTGACTGGGTGTTGGACGGAATTGTTAGAGCATCAACGATGGCTGTTACCAGACGCCTATGTACTACCTGTAGTTACTATGGCGCATGGTCCAGCCCATATTAGTGCAAATGGCATCTGTAAAATCTTGGCTCCAGTATGGCAGAATGAAGGAATTCCTAAATGTGCAGAAAACGTAGTGAAGCATTGCATTGTTTATTTAATGCATAATCCAGGAAAGGGAACCCCAACTCCAGCAGGTCATTTTGCTCCCCCTACGTATACTTTTGAGGTATTGCAAATCGATTACATTCATATGGATCGTTGTAATAATCTCAAGTATGTTCTGGTGGTGGTTTGTGCCTTTTCCAGATGGATAGAGGCTTACCCCCTAAAGGACAATACTGCTTTGTCTACTGCCAAAGTCCTTTTGAAGGAGTTTTTCCTGAGGTTTGGTTTGCCGCGCATTGTCTGATCTGATAATGGGAGTGAATTTGTAGGCCAAATTATGCAGAAAGTATGTGAGGGTCTTGGTATTAAACAGAAATTCCATGCGGCAAACCACCCTCAGTCAGCAGGATTGGTAGAGTGCTATACCGGTACTCTCAAGCTCAAATTGGCAAAGATTCAGACGAGCACAGGTCTCGCCTGGCCTGATGCCCTACCATTAGCACTTCTGTCTACGAGAACTACTGTGCATTCTCGTTTAGGTCTGAGTCTGTATGAGGTTGTTTTTGGGCGCCCAGCAAATGTCTGGGGAGTCCCTCGACCTAAGAAGTATTCTGATATTCCATACCCAATGCTGATTGACTACTTGCATGACCTCACCACTAAATTACGTGTTCTTCATCAACAGGTTCAAAACGCTTTGCCAGAGGCCTCCGCAGACCCAGGTCATTCCATCCAACCTGGCGACTGGGTCTGCGTGAAAAACTTTCAGCGGAAAAAGAATTTGGAACCTCGTAGGGGCCCACCGCATCAAGTGCTGTTGATGACACGGACGGCAGGGAAGGTTGTTGGGAAAAAGAACTGGGTCCATGGTGTGCACTGTAAGAGGGTACCTTTGCCTTTGCCTTTTGACCAGTGGATACGTGAGGGCATAGGTGATAACGAAAGTGAAAAAGTGCCTAGATTTGTACAGTTTAGTAGCGCACGCCTGGACCACATGAACTCTGAGAAAGAATACGACATTGTGTTACAGGAGGCCGTCCCAACACATCTGCGGTTGAACACGGTGGATCCAGAAGCCCTGTTTAAGTATCAGACGATTCCTAAAAAGACTCAATATAATTTACGATCAAGAATGACCAAAGACAATTGAACTTTTCCTTTTTACGATTTTTCTGATTATACCTTTTTGTTTTGAAAGACATTTTAATGTGTTTTCTTCCACTATCCATCAAGTTGCAGGGTCACGGTAAGAGTCTTAAGCTGTGACCTGAGTAGTGACATAGGGTCTGCAGGACTTTCAGTGTCATAGGACGGCTAACAACCACAGCTAAGTGATCTAGGAAGATTTCCGTGAGCAACGCTTTAGAGTAATGGATACTAAACTGGAAATTAATGATCAGACTGTAAATATGAAAGATAGATTTAAGAAACTAATGGTTAGTCCATGTGGAATAACCCTATGTATTCTGATATGTTTATGTACTTTATTAGCGTGTGGAAGTTGGGTTGTTTATGTTATACAGCCATCAACTGTCCCTACATCTGTCTTTTTATCTTTTCCTACTACTGTCTCCCCACATCGGTTTTATTCCCTTTCAGAACACGAACAGATTAGGAGGACCGAATACTTCAACAATTCGTTTATTCAGTTATTGCATGAACACCAACTATTGATGAATACTACTGATTGTTGGGTTTTTGGGCTCAAGCCTCATAATACAGAAAGAGGCATGCCGTATTTAGTTTTTCCATTCTCCTATGAAGGTTCCGCCTGGGCTTATTTGGCTATGTTCTCTAACCTTTATCAAAACCAGCTACGAAATCCTCCTGGTAATCCATATGGTGGTGGAGCAGATTTTAGTCACAGTACTTTGATTAAGGGAATAGTGACTAATGGCTAAGATTGCTCAGATTAGTAAGATTCCCATAGATGAGAAAAGAGCATATGATGGATGGAATATAACCCGATATGTTACTAGCCTCACAGAAAAGGTTAAACGATAGAGCACTCCACCACTTTGGACTGTACCTCATCGAGGTAATTTCTGTTTACAAATTAATGGCCAGAATGTTAAGAATCAGCAGGAAAAGAGTATCTGTTCTCATACTTATGTCTATGCACCTCAGATTCCCTCACCGCTAGTGCCATCACAAGGCACATATTTTATCTGTCACGATAGAGCCTATACATGGCTTCCTACTTATTTCTCAGGAACCTGTTATATGGCTTTTCTTCTTCCCCCAATGCATATTGCTCCTTCAGGTCATTACAAGAAAAGGCAGGGGAGTCTTTGATCAGAAAGACACAGCAGGACAGGAGGCAGCTGACTTCATTAAAGGGTTGCTTCCTTTTTTGGGCCCAATGGCCAATAGCAGAGACATCAGACACGTAGCTCGTGTTGTTGAGGCTACCATAAATGAAACTTCTGGAGCCTTGAGTAATGTGACAGCTGAACTTCAGGCGGATCGTCTTATGACGTTACAAAATCGGATAGTTTTAGATATTATCCTTGCAGATCGTGGTGGAGTCTGTAAATTGATTGGGTCTAGTTGCTGTGTTTACATTCCTGATAATGCCCCTACAGTATACTAAGCTATCTCCAAGTTACATACCATCTCCGAGTCTATACATCAGACACGGGAGACTGGTCCGTGATGGGATGGTTTTGGGGACTACTGTCGACATGGGGATGGAAGATACTAACTTTCCTTGGAATGATCTTGGCTATCATCTTCTCTTGTTGTCTTCGTGTGCAGTGTAGACCTGCAATATGTGGTCTTTGTGCCACTATGTGTGTCCGAAGCCTGCGTCACGAAAAACAGAGAATATTTGAATGATGCTACAGCAACATCTCAATGAGCTCATGGCCATTGACATCAAGTCAAGTCAAGTCAAGTCAAAAATTTATATAGCGCACTACATACCCGGAGGGTCTCAAGGCGCTTAGGGAGGGGAGGAGGATTACTTGTCAAATATCCACGTTTTAGGTTGCTTTCTGAATGCTAGGTGGTTCTGGGTAAGGCGAAGGTGAGTGGGAAGTGAGTTCCATGTTTTAGCCGCCAGGTATGAGAAGGATCGACCTCCCATGGTGGACTTGTTGATGCGAGGTACAGTGGCGAGGGCTTGGCTGGAGGATCGTAGTTGGCGGGGGGGTGTGTAGAAGGACAGTCGTGAGTTGAGGATTTCTGGTCCGATTTCGTAGAGTGCCTTGTGTGCGTATCTAGCCGCCATTTTATGTCCTGTCGCCATTTTGTGTTGCCCTCACTCAGGCAGCACGGAGAACGATGTGCTTTTGCTTTTCCAGCTGCTATGTGTCCTTTCAGTTAAAAAGTAACTCCATTGTCCTTGTTCATGAAACCCAATGTCAGGGTTTGGCTGAGTTTGTTAATCCATGTCTGGTTCGATTGATCCCTGTCTCGGCCGACTATTTGCCCTCTCCTATTCTTTCCTTATACTATCTTATCCGACTGGCCTTCGCTATTCTCTCCTTGTATGCTCCTATTACACAACCATCCTTTGAGACACATAAATACGTCCTGCCACCTGCAAGAGGGGATTGTGGACACCATCACTGATTAATTTGTAGGGAGGGGTAGCACACGGGGTCTGAGAAAGGGGCGTATTTGAGACACCTGATAGCTTGTTTTCCAACTTTTCTCATTGGTTCGTTTTGTATGTGCAAAGAGTGGGATATTGTAAATGTGTTTCCTATAAAAGACTGTGCGCCATGGATCGAAGTGGCTGCTTCCTTAGAATCCACCCTGTGTGTAACTTCTGGGACAACTGTGCTTAGCTGCAGCTAATAAACCTGGCTTCCACGCTCAACGGAGTGTCTCGTGTCTCTGTTAGTTACAAGGCAGGTAAACTCGGGGATTTAGGCGTGCCCTGTGCCGCCCGGCCCATAAGGCCTGGTTCTCCTCTCCCAGTGAAAATATATAAGAGGCAGGATAACTTTGTAATTGACCCTCGAAGACAGATGTTCCTCGAAGCTCGAAAAGTGGGGAAGCTCCAGCCTGATCAGCGAGAAGCTACGATAGTGCTCATTCACAAGGCTGGGAATCCGGCTGACCAATGCTCGTCTTATCGGCCCATCTCGCTCCTCAACATGGAGGCCAAGATCCTTGCTAAGGCCTTGGCGACGAGACTGTTCTCTGTTCTACCAGACTTGATACACATTGACCAGTCAGGGTTCAAGCCTCACAGGAGCACTCAACACAACCTCCGACGGCTCTATGGGGTTCTGTATATGGCAGAAGACATGGGCAACACCCAAACAGCATTGATGGTGCTGGACGCCTTAATGGCCTTCAACAGCATTGAATGGCCATACTTATTTATGGTTCTTCAGCGACTGGGCTTCGGTCTTTTTTTTTTGTAGTTGGGGCGCCTGCTGTATGAACAACCGGTAGCGAAGGTGAGAGTTAATGGAGCGATGTCTTGAGCATATCCCCTGCACAGGGGCACCGGGCAGGGGTGTTCCCTGTCGCCTCTTCTCTTCGCCCTGTCCCTTGAACCGCTGACCCACTGGATTGGAAGCGACAGGTCTTTCTGGGGCCTGTCACTCACTGATGAACGACAGGAGCATATATCCCTATACACAGATGACATTGTCCTTTACATAACCAGACCCTACCACTCAATGGCACAGGCGCTTCCTCTCTTCAAACTGTTTGGTAGCTACTCCGGCTACATGATTAACTGGGCCAAATCTTTGATTTACCCTCTCTTGGGCCCTCCCCCACGGATTCTGATGAGGTGTCCTGCCTCGATCCTGACTGATGGATTCAAATATCTGGGGGTGTACGTCACCAGAGATAGGGCAGAGTTCTTCACCCAAAATCTTGAGACCCATCTGGCGCGACTAGCATCAGACGTTACCCACTGGAGGTCCTTGCCTCTCTCCCTGATGGGGCGTACTGCGCTATTGAAGATGCTTGCCCTGCCCGACCCCTATATATCCTTCAAAATACACCATACCCGGTCCCTGGTGGGGTTTTAAGGCGCATATCCCAGGCTTTGCGGACGCTCCTCTGGGAGGGTGAGAACCCGAGGATAGCGTTGCGAAAGCTCATAAGAGGGGTGTATGATGGGGGGCTGGCCCTCCCGGACATCCAACTGTATTATTGGGCTTCCCAGCTGCAGGTGGTTAACAACTGGGTATATGCAGTAGGGTCAGAACCAGCCTACAGGGTGGATAGGTATGTCATGCCGGGAGGCAATTGTGAACCTCTTCTGTACTCACAAAAACTATGCAGGGGTCTACCTTCACACACAGGGGTGGTGCTTCAGTGCTGGAGGGAGGCCAATACATTTCTTGGGTGGGCAGGCACCCTAACGGGTAGGACCCCACTCTGGCTCGGAGACCAGCTAACGGAGGTGACACGACTAACAGGCTTCAAGGGATGGAAATTAATCGGGATTGAATACTTTGGTGATGTATGGAAAGGGAGTGCCCCTAGATCCTGTGACTATCTCCGGAAAAATCCCTAACCATGCATACTTAATTCTTTAGTAGGACTTTAACCCACCAATAGAAATCCTCACTCACCAGTAAGATAGGTAACACTTTCCTACCCTTCACTCAAGCTTGGATGAATTCTACTAGTCTCTTCACAGTGAGTTTTAAAACAGCGCAGAAGTCCCTATACTTGAAAGTTTCGATTTCATAGACAATCCTCACTATACATTCTTACTTACACACCTAAAATTTCCCTAAACGTGTGCTGTACGACCACAACACTAGTGATATACGACAATATCACTATTTTGAAACAGAACAAATGCACTATCTAACCTCACTTGTCACACTACTCATGCCGGCACAGCTAGGAATCTTCACACTGCTGGAAAAAACCTTTCGACTACATATAACAACTAAACAAACTCAACAAGTTTTAGACATGTAATCCTATGTAATTACCATGTAACATGTTAGTTACCATAGTAATCGAACTCTGATACCAAGGAATTGATCCAGCGCTCCTATAGAAAAACTGTCTCACAAACGCTACCTATCTCCTCAATACTCACCATTATTTATGAAAAACTTTTACAGGCCCATAACACCAATGAGACAAATATTGAGCAGCTGAATCAAGTGATTCGATTTTATATTGTATTTTCATAATATTTACACTAATATGTACAACTGCAGTTTATCTTTCATTGTCATGATTTTTAAACGATTTTTAGCTAAAATCAAACCACTATGGTTGATGGATCAACTAATGGAAACTAGACCATGAATAAACAAGACCAGCTTGTCATTTAAAATCTAATTTTATTTACTTTATTTTCATAAAGAAAGAGCATTTTACGTTTAAGAAATCTTTATTTCATAAGCAATAATGGAAATAGCATTTTAATATGGAAATGAAAATTAGAACTGACATTTCAAAGTTAGCTCAGAAACATGAAGAATTAGCAAAATAACAGTTTCCATTCCCTGAATCTATTTTCCCTCTCTCAGTCTGTCTTTACCTAGAAAGGAATAAATCATTAAACGTCTGCTGTCCTTAATTGCGCCAAAGGTCCATCAGCATAACGCACCATTCAGGAATCAGAAAATAAGAGTTTTTTCCCCACTCATGGTGTCATAATTTATACCTTTCTCCCTAGCTAAACTTTCTACATTTTACATTCTTTCATGGAAATCCAAGCTTTTCATTGGCTGTCCCGTGTCAGTCCATGATAAAGTTTATTAGGTCATCCGACTTTTGACCAAAATCTGGGTTTCATATAAGGCTCATTGTCTTTCATTTCCACATCCTCGATTTCCTCAAGAATGATACTTTTATTCAAATCTAGGACGTTCTTTTCCTAACCTTGGCAATCATATCTTAAATGTTGTCCTTGGCTGGCCTCTGTGAACACGCTCAACACGACAAAGAAGTAGCTTTCGTGTCAGCAGCTCTGTCAGCCATATTTCTGCATCATCTTTTAGGCCTCACCTCGGAAACTGTTATTAAACAAACACAAGACATCAATTAAATAAAGAATTGAGACCCATTCTGTTACCCTCCCCCTTTGCTAATTAACCCTGTTAATTATGTTACCTAGCGAAGCATGAATAGGCAGCATTATATTCACCTGTCCTTTTCGAATGTCAGGAACTCCAAGAGCTTTTATCACAAAAGACATACCATAAGGACATAAAATAAGCACATGCCATTAAACTAAACTGCCGCATTTAATACTGACAAAGACAATAGACAAGGTTAGTTTATTAATTTTTCTTTGCGTTTGCAACAAAAAAGCATGTTAGTCCCATGAGTATTTCATAAATTGATTAATAATTTCACCACAAGATTATTAGACCGATTACTTTTTGTTAGGAGAGATTAACTTCGCAAGTTTGAACAAAATGTTGTTCTTTACCTTGCTCCATCACAGCATTGTGGGATATATAGTAGGTGTTAATTCCCTGAATGGGAGCGCCACAGCTGAAAAATATAAAGCCCAGAATGGGCCCCAGAATACTATGTGTACATTAATCCCTCGATGCTGCTTCGTATCACACTTCGGTGGCTCTGAGTCCCGTGACCCCCTTAAGCACGGGGTGGTACAAGCCTTCACGGCAGGGCTGCCGCGTATTAATTGAAAAACACCATACCCTCAGGCAAGGCTGCACACGAGCGTCACACAATCCAGCGGGTAGAAGACACATCAGCATGCCGGTGTCAGCTCTCAGTCGTTCTTCGCCTGACGCGTTTGTTTGCTCATCATCAGAGGCTCAACTGTCCTTGGTGCTTAACACTCCCATTATTTATTTAAATAGAACTCAAATGAGTTTGAACGCTGCATTGTGGGATGTATAGTAAATGTTAATTCCCTGAATGGGAGCACCACAGCTGAAAAATATAAAGCCCAGAATGGGCCCCAGAATACTATGTGTCCATTAATCCCTCGATGCTGCTTCGCATCAGACTTTGGTGGCTCCGTGTCCCATGACCCCCTTAAGCTCTGGGTGGTGCAAGCCTCCACGGCAGGGCTGCCGCGTATTAATTGAAAAACACCATGCCCTCAGGCAAGGCTGCACAAGAGTGGCACCGCAATCCAGCGAGTAGTAGACACATCAGCATGCCGGTGTCAGCTCTCAGTCGTTCTTCACCTGACACGTTTCTGAGCCGTTCGCTCGTCATCAGAGGCTCGACTGTCCTTGACGCTTAAAACTCCAACTATTTATTTAAATAGAACTCAAATGAGTTTGAACGCTGCATTGTGGGATATATAGTAAGTGTTAATTCCCTGAATGGGAGCGCCATAGCTGAAAAATATAAAGCCCAGAATGGGCCCCAGAATACTATGTGCCAATCTTTACAGTAAGATTGACCAGTGGAGGGCACAAGAGCTACTTAGAGATCAGGAACATAAATTCCTATATAAAAAACTTCCAACAGTAGAATGTTTTTACATGCTACCTAAAATCCACAAAAACAGCACCAATCCCCCGGGCAGGCCTATTGTCTCGGCCAATGGCAGTCCGATGGAGAATGCCTCTATTTTCCTAAACTCATTTCTTTTTCCCTACGCAATAAGCCTTCCATCATACTGCAGGGATAGCACAGACTTTATGAAAAAAATTGAAGGTATCACCTGGCAAAAAGATTTCATACTTATGACAATTGATGTGGTGTCCCTCTACACCTGTATAAAACATGATGATGGTATTAATGCGTGCCACCATTTTTTAAGAGACAGGTCTGTTTTTGTCTATGACCAGACAAATATGCTAATTGAAATGCTGACTGTGTGCCTGAACAATAACTTCTTTTCATTTGATGAGAAGTGGTACAAACAGGTGATTGGTACCGCCATGGGAAGTTGCTTTGCGCCGAGCTACGCATGCATGATGATGGGTTGGTGGGAGGAACAAATTGTGTCGAGTGATGCGAATTAATCCCTGATGCAATATGTGGTTTTTTGGACCTGTTTTATAGATGATGTGTTTATGATATGGGGGGGAATGAATCTGACCTAGATCAGTTCCTCACAGGCTTGAACTCCAACAAAGTGAACCTACGCTTCGCCCATAAGACTGACAGAGGGGAAATGGATTTCCTAGATGTACATGTGAAGGTAGATAACAGAAACCTCCTCACCTCTTTGCACAGGAAAGCTACAGCAGGGAATAGCCTCCTCCATGCTAACAGCCACCAGCCACCCAAATTAAAATGGAGTATCCCCTACGGTGAACTGATCAGGGCCAAACGCAACTGTAACACAGAGACCAGCTATGAAAAAAAGAAAAAGGTTATGACCCATAGATTCGGACAGAGAGGCTATCCAGACAGAGTTTTGTGTGCAGCGACCAAAAAAGTTGAATCAAGAGATAGGGCTTGCCTGCTAGTTAAAAGACTAGAAACCAAGGAGGGGGGGAGTGAGAGCCGCCTGATAACAGAATACAACGTGGAATCAGACAGGGTCCGTGAAACTCTCAAAAAACATTGGCAAATAGTCAAAACGACCCAGTGATTGGAAACACAGTGAGTGAAGTCCCACTGGTGACCTACAGGAAATCCAGATCCTTGAAAGACATGTTAGTTAACAGCTACATGGGTGGAAATAAGCAACAGAGTTGGATACAGCAACAGAAGGGTTTCTTCAAGGGCAGGAGATGCAAGGACTGTAGCACGAGCAAACACAGGAAAACGTATCCTTTACCTTTGGGCAAAACAGGCGACATCTCCAAATGTATTAATTGCAACTCTGACTACTGTGTGTATTCCATTGTATGTCCGTGTGGAAAAATGTACGTGGGTAGCACAATCTTCCCTGTGAATTTGAATTTTTGAATTTGAATGGGGATTAATAAAGCGCGTAGCTACCCTGGGGCGTCCCAGCGCTGAAAATCGACCTATAGTTCCGGAGAGGGGGGCAAAAGAAGTGAGATATTATGGGAAGAGCCTTGTTTTTAGTTGCCTACGAAAGGCCAGAAGGTTGTGTTCTCTCCGCATGGAAAGTGGGAGGGCGTTCCACAATTTTGGGGCATTGTAGGAGAACAATCGCCCCCCGGAACGGGCCTTTTTTATTCTAGGAACACTGGCCAGGGAGAGGGAGTCTGATCTGAGTTGTTTGTTAGAGTGATGGGGTTTGACGAGGGATCTCAGGATCGGAGGGCCTCTACCTTGCATTATTTTGTGTGAAATGCATAGGGTCTTAAAGGTAATCCTTTCTTTGACCGGCCAATGTAGACTCTTAGAGCATATCAGAGCAATTAAAAACTGTGATCTAAGCTACTCCACTGCTAAACATTGGTTGAAACATCTTGCCAAAAATGCTAATAACCTATCTTTCTTTGGTGTTGACAGAGTGGCCGCAAGTCCCTGAGGGGGGAACAGAGAGAAACAACTGCGAGTGCTGGAGTCCAAGTACATTTTGCTCCTCGACACCAAGACCCCCTTCGCCCTCAATGAGGACGAGAAACTCTCAGTCCACATTGGATAAGTACAACTTCGAGTTATGGACTCTGTCTTTGCCTTTTACGACTGATACTGGATTTCTCTGTACATACTGTGTGGCGGGGAGGGCTCTCCACCGCAACACAGTGTCAGCAGGTTGGACATTTTCGCGTAAGGCCCTGCACCCAAATATGTCATCCTGAATCCTAAGACATGGGTACTAATTATTTCTTTTTACCCCCCTTCCCCCCCTCCCTTCCCCTTCTTGCCCTCTCTCTCTCTCTCTCTCTCTCTCTCTCTCCTGAGCCTCTAAAACGTACCCAGGCCCCCCCTACCTATATACTCCTGCTATCTCCCTCCTGAAATGATTGATACGGTCGTGTGACATTCTATAGCTATCATAGCGCCACATTCTCAGCAAAATAACTTAGCCTGTATATACATGTAAATAAACTGTCCTTTTTTCTTCTTTTTTGTAAATAACCCCTTCACCTCCACCTACCCCGCACGACGGGCACTTGCCGTCATCCACCCTTCCACCCCTCCCCTTTCATGGCATCAGCACTGTCTTGCTTCATGGGGGACAGAACATCTTATGAACCTTTTCTCTGTTCTGGTTTATTTTAACGTTTTTACTTTTCCCTTCTGTAAATAGCAATAGATGTTTTACCATTCCTGCTTCAAAGTCACTATGAAATGGCCACTTGGCCACTATTACCACATATTACCATGTATAAATGTATAAATTGGATTTGTGTCGAAATTGCAAAATGTGCATTAAGCTTTTCACATTTTCAATGTAAATAATGGAAGCGAGTCTGTTTTCACACACAAGATTCTTATAAGTCTTTCTTTCATGTTAATTGTAAGGAATGGTCCTACTTCTATGTTTTGTATATACTTTGTTTATATTGGTGATCACTGGAGGTGAATCCTTGGCTTGTGACAAAGAGATTTCACTCGAAACGCGTCAGACGAAATAAACTAAAACTACACAGCAGCGTGGAGTGCGAGTCTCGTCTTTCCTGCGGGTTACTACACTGACAGGGAATCCTTTGCTCATAAAAATATATATATTATTTCAACAAATTTCAAGAAAGAGTAACTCAGTTTACAATGAACTTAAGTATTTGTACCGTAATGTTAAACGATAGTTTCCTCGTTCTTCATTTGTGATTCTTTGTTTGACACGCAGTATGTTTTCACTTTCAATGGTATGTGGAGTCACGTGGTTAATGAGCACTTGTGTATTTAATGGTTTGAATTGAGCAGTGCAGGTATGTGAACAAGGCTACTGCGGTAGCCGAAACGTGTCATCTGCCTGACATTTTGCGCATCTGGTTAAAATAAAAGTCACTGTGGCCAGCAGTGAGAACAGCAATTGCAGCATTCGTGTTTCTCTTTTGGTGACCAAGCACCGGAGCGGTAATTGGAGATTACCTGAGGAGGCTGGCTTGTTTCTCCTTCCACGGACCCCTCTCTGCGAAGGTGGCTATCCAGTTTACAAGCCATTGGTGTGTGCAGCTGTGTCTAGCTTCATTCGGATAAGCCCCCCGCGAGTCTTCAAGGAGAGCTGTGACGTCGGTTGGGAGAGACCGCAGGTGTGTTTTCTCGAGGTGGAAACCGCGAGGGAAAGACGCCGAGGATCAACCACAAGACGACAGCGGACAAGGTCAAGTTACGCAGGAGGAGAGGTACTGAGCATTGCTGGCCTAAGGGAGTGTTAAAATTGTTTAAATATTTGACCCCCGGACATTTCAATAATACCAGTTGTTATAGTGCGCAATAATGTCAGACGAGGCGCTGCTCGAGAGAGAAAAGGCAGCAGTGGAACTTTTAGATAATTTGCTAGCGATAGCAGAGTCTGCCAACAAACAGGCTCAGGAGACAGATGAAAGTTCAGATGTTAAATCCTTATTAAGAGCACTCGAAAAAAAACCCATAGTGAACAAAGTGGTGGAAAATAAAATCTTTGCAGAAATATCACAAAGTCAATCGAATACCTCGAGGCTTAAGAATAATATTAGCCCTGAGTTTCGAAAATCCCAACCAACTTCTACTAAAAGACTGGGCTGACAGTAACTTGGAGGTGTCGATGCGGCTGGTCTGCCTCTTGATTAAATATGCAACCATTGACCGCGAGGTTAACGGTAAAGAAATAGAACGCATTAAACAAGAACTGCTTTCATTAACTACTGCAGCAAATAAGGACCACATTGATAAAAGTCTCCAGGAGATGGCAGCACGCATCAAAAAACAAGAGGACCCCATTAAAGCAAGGAAGGCGTTCAAGTTCACGCGCAACAAAAACGATTATGATCGAGGCTAAGTCTTCACGATTGCCCGCAAATATGATTCCATAAAAAGACAAGGAGGAACAGGGGCACAACAAAAACAAGGGCAAAAACAAACAGCCAGTACCAACAACCAGGTTGCCTCATCATCTGATACCAGTATGGTTGTCACTGACACTGATACAGAAGGTAGTGGCTCAGAAACTGGTAGCAACTCCACATTGGGGCCCCTCACATATGCGGAAGAAATGGATTTTGTTCGACAAAAGAGAAAATCAACTTTACGATCACAGAACACCAATCCGCAGGCCGCCAATACAGGAATCACAAAAGGCGCCAACGACGCAAACGTGCAAAGCAACAAAGGGCGAGGGCAATTTCGCAGGAAAAGAATTGGAAAATTTAGATGAAACTGCCAAAAACACGATCATTAACCTCACTAAAGTTGAACTTAATGCGGCTGAATTGCAACTGTTAAGCTTAGGGCTCAGCTTTTGTCCAGAAAGTAATTTTAATTTTGTGGAGACAAGGATTGACGTATATAAATTTATACGAAAACTTAAATTGGCCAAATTTTTCAAAATAAAAAACCACAACAAACCAACGCCCAATCCACAAATTACTCCAGTTCCAACCGGACTTAAAGCCAAACAAATTCCTTTGTTAAAAACTTTGTTCACCTTGGGCGGGACATGACAGATAGCCAACAACAATTGGCAGGCACCCAACAAATAGCAGATACCGAGGGAATTGTAGTTTCCACAGCAGGAGGTAGTCCGTTCAAGGCACCCTCGACATTTGTACCTATAATGCCGCGTGACGCCTTAGACATCTTCCATGACCGTGTCACAGAAGAACTAAAAAAACTACATATGAAAACCATCAGAACTGAACAAAGGAATAAACAAAGTACCTCCAAACAATATTTCCAACTAATGGAAAAACTGAAGAACAACAATTCAGTAGTAGTGAAGAACTCTGACAAGGGAGGAAACTTGGTGCTCTGGGATAAAGCAGAATATAAGGCAGAGGCATATCGGCACTTAGACGATCCTGAGTGCTACGAACAATCTAATGGGTCAGCAATCAGCAATGTACACAGGTATTACCTGTGGAGAAGTGTGGCTCAATGGTTTGAGCGGCAGACCCTGATGCAGAGGTCTAGCCTGAGACCATGGTTCAATTCCCCACCTCGGCGGGTCTTGGGCTAAAAAAATTCCACGGACCTGATAATTCTCGCCTCGGTGCCTATTCCAATCATGGAGTCCCACTCTGCAACTCTGGGCAATAGCTTGCTTAATCTCCACAACGGCCCCCACAACACTAAGGATGCCTGGCCTCCACCTTGGGGGTGCCCAGGAGTGGACGCCTCACAGGGAAAGCCAGGATGGGTTCCACAGCGGTATTCGTACAAGCGCCTTGAGACCCTTGCGGGTGAGTAGTGCGCTATACAAGTATCAATTTACATTTACATTAAAAAACGCAACTTATGGAATGGAAAAGGGAAGGGCTAATCACCAAAGAAGAATTTTCTTTTCTACACAAGGAACATCTTACCCTTCAAACCTTCTATCTAATCCCAAAAGTACACAAACAAACTATTCCTGTTCCAGGACGCCCTATTATTTCTGCCAGGGTTAGCATGTTTGAGAACACATCCAAGTATGTGGACCATTACCTCCAAGAACATGTAACTGCACTAAGGACTTACTTAAGAGACACCAAAGCTTTCCTCTGTAAATTAGACTCTGTTGTCTGGTCAAAAGATTACCTCCTTATGACTCTTGATATTTGTTCCCTCTACACCAGCATCAGACACGAAGACGGATTAGCTGCCACTGAACATTTTTTGCAGAACAGATGTATTTCCTCACATAACCACAACAACATGTTATTGAGTATGATTAGATGGTGCCTGCTCAATAATCTGTTTCTGTTTGATGGGAAGGTGTTCAAACAACGGCAATGCGTTGCCATGGGTGCATGCTTCTCCCCCAGCTACGCGTGTTTACACGTTGGATGGTGGGAGGAGTATGTACTGAGGGGGCAACTCAGGACCATAGCTGATAAACATCTTGTCCACATATGGAGGTATATAGACAACATTTTTATTGTTTAGCATGGTACACTTGCTGAAACCCATACTTTTGTCAATACCATCAATGACAATCAATATAATTTGCAGTTTACAGCCCTTATTGATCAACAAACTATAAACCAAAAACCAATACCAGTATTGCCTACCTAATTGAACTTGGACCAAAGATGATCGCTCGAATCGCTGACTGAAACAGTGACTCTCGGAGAAAAGTTTTGTCCGAAATGAATCAAATGATTTTAATTATTTTTACATCACATGTGCCATATCAATGAGCAATTTTTGTTTTTTAGATAAACATTTAGATCACTCCACAACAGTATGTCAAAACAACAAAATGAAACGGGTAAAAAACAACACTTTGAGGACAAATTGACGACTTACATTCAACATTCATACGGGACAACACACTGATATAAATACACATATAAACATTCGAAAATTCTATTTACAACATGAGTTTTGAAAAGCATAGCATTGGAAATAAACAACTAAGGAGTTTTCATGTGCTTTAGAGTAAATCGAAAATTCCTAATGCTGGATAGAAAAGGTCTACGCGTTTCGATGACCCCTTGTTGTGGGGAAATCTCGTCAGGACCAAACGCCTTTAGGTTGCTGGGTTCTCTTTTGAAAGTGAGAATAGTGTTGCGCGTGACGCGCTCTCGATGGATACTGTTCACATCAATTAGTGGTGGAAGTGGAGATATATAGTTAAAGCGTGCAGACGGGGCTGTTTCCCGGATCCTCACGGTGAAACGCCTTGTCGGATTGATTGATTCCTGTAAGTTTGTAGTATGATGAGTATATCTGGGGGTCCACGCTCTTCGGTCTCTTTCAATGAATGCAGTTGCCGGCACCATCCAGTTCGATCAAATTACAGTCAACTTTTTGGACATCACTGTTACCATTGAGGACAACATTATCACAACATCATTGTTCCGCAAACCAACCATGGGAAACTCCCTGCTTCATGCTTCGAGTTTCCACCCACAGCACACTATTACCAGCTTACCCTATGGTGAGATTTTAAGAATCCGTAGAGCCTGCAGCACACCTACAGCCACAGCGGAAGCGCAACAAGCGGCTAGGAGTAGATTATTACAATGTGGTTACAAGGCTCAGCTACTTGATTCTGCACTAGCCAAAGCCAACTTCAGGGACAAACGTGATTTGTTATCCGCGTCCCATGATAAATAGGCTCTGGAGGTTGAGGCATCAGGCGAAGATAGGGGCCACCAAACAAACAATGCCGATACCACAGTTGTATGCAGGTTTATAACCACATTCAACAGGCAGGCAGGAGCTATTAAAAAAATCATTAACGCCCAATGGCCAATCATTTAACTGATACGATTATGGCCCAGGTACTTCCTCCCAGACCCAACTACACATACAGAAAAGCACAATCCATGCGGAATGATTTAGTAAGAACTAGTGCTAAACTAGATGTGAACAAAGGATGGTTAACAGCAAGTTTGGGTTTCTACAGATGTAGCACATGCCTTGCCTGTAAATTTTTAACACTGGAGGGGTTTTGTCCTACGGGTCCCGGCTGGACAATATACGTTATATCAAAAAACAGGGGTGCCAGGGCTCGGGTTCAATTCACAACAGCTTTTTATTTAGCAGCTGTGTACCTTTTTTTTGTAGATTCCGAAGGTATATATTTTCATTCAAACATTTTTAAAATTTCAAGAATATTTACATTTTGTACAAACAACAGAGGATTAAACATTCCTTAAACAGTTGAAACAATACAAACATGTCATAAATGCAATACTTTGTAAAAAGACAAATTATAACATTCATTTGTAGTGCAAACCCTTAAGATTTAGGTTGCCTTTGCTGTTCGGCTGTTTCAAAGGCAACCTAAATCTTAAGGGTTTGCACACGAACATAGGGCGATTTCTCCAAAGTCACAAGGCCCAATGTGTCCAGTCCCATTAACCATGCATGCTCGGTCGTAAGGACTAGTACCAAAACAAGTTTAGGTGTACCAAATTGAGTTTGTTTTCCAGTTTAAATAGTTAAAGTGTAACTACAAATGAATGTTATAATTTGTCTTTTTACAAAGTATTGCATTTATGACTTATGTTTGTATTGTTTCAACTGATTTTACAGCATTTACGGGCAACTGTTAACTCAGATACTGCATACCCTGTAGCCCGCCACATCAATGAACAGCATGAAAGTAACCTTAACATGCTGAAATATGTCGTCATTGACAGTGTTCCCTTCAGTAAATTAGGTGGTGACCGCCAAAAGGAATTGCGGCAATTGGAAACCAACTACATCCTTAATCTCGACACCAAGACCCCTGAGGGACTCAATATGTGTGAAGACATTTATCACTACCTTTAGAGTGGTCGGGCAGTCGATGATCTGTTTTGAATAGACAACATTTGAAGTGTAGAAGTACAGCTCACCTTCACCGTTGGTCCAATCAGTACATCAGGTACATCAGGTTACACAGGCTTTCATCTGAATAAGAATTTAGTTTGTCTAACGAGAACTTTATTTGCCTTCTTACCATTTTTATACTTCATATGAATTGTTATTTTTCTTGGTTTGTTCTGATGCATCAATGCAATAATCAAACATATTCCCTCTAAGACATCATTACCTATATACAAACAGGAAACATCATGTTCTGGTAGTAATAAGAATCGATGGGAATATACATAATTATGTGTATCAGAACCATGGCATCTATTGGTTCCTTCTCTCTTTGTACAGTCCATCTAGATACACACACAAGTCCAGTAATACAAGTACTGTATTATTAGTGTCTAGTACAACGATTTTAACTATCACATCCTTTTTACCTATTGTTCACATTTTCACTTTATAGTTTCCATACTGCAGTCCATCCAAATGGCACTAGTCTACAGGTATTACAGTAGTCATATTTTCACAATTAAGCCGTGAGCAGAAATGGGTCGTGCAACTTTGGTATAAGAAACCAAATAAATTAGGCATTTTGTTTCACTATAGGTTGTTGGTTTGTAATATCATAGAAGGTAATCAATGCCATTAATTTACCTATAAGTTGCACTGTTTATTACTGTGATAACCCGTACGTGTATTTGTACACTTCATAAAATCATGACCAGGCACGAAAATTTATTTCAACAAATTTCAAGAAAGATTAACTCAGTTTACAACGAACTTAAGTATTTGTTCCGTAATGTTAAACAATAGTTTCCTCTTTCTTCATTTGTGATTCTTTGTTTGACACGCAGTATGTTTTCACTTTCAATGGTATGTGGAGTCGCGTGGTTAATGAACACTTGTGTATTTAATGGTTTGAATTGAGCAGTGCAGGTATGTGAACAAGGCTACTGTGTTAGCCGAAACGCGTCATCTGCCTGACATTTTGCGTATCTGGTTAAAATAAAAGTCACTGTGGCCAGCAGTGAGAACAGCAATTGCAGCGTTCGTGTTTCTCTTTTGGTGACCAAGCACCGGAGCGGTAATTGTATGTATATATATATATATATATATATATATATATATATATATATATATATATATATATATATATATATATATATATATATATATATATATATATATATATATATATATATATATATATATACATATATATATTACCTACTGGCGGTCGCCAGTAGGTAGTTATAGTTAGGATTTTTTTCAATGCAAAATCTAAACATTCTATTAGGAATAACTTTGGCGCCAGTTGAGGAATCTGCCTGAAAATGTTCTCAAATTTGCCTCGCGGCGCTTCGGTCCTTCCCTGAAAGTTTGGGGGGGATTCGTCAAGCGGGGGCCAAGATAAAAGGGGGGTCCCAAAACATGTTTTCCCCATGTTAATTTCCATAGGGCGGTCGACCTCACTTTTAGCCCGAACGGCTGAATGGATTTCCACCAAACTTGGCAAAATTGTAGGGACTGGTAGCCCGATGTGCCTTTGTTATGTCTCAAGATATGTGCTCCAGTGGATTTTGAATAATTTAGGTTCTAAAAAATTTATATGTCTTTGCCCGCGCCCCGGTACGCGCACCGGGAAGCGCTCCGGGCGCGCTACGCGATTTGCGCGCGGAAAGCTGATTGGCTCTCGGGTGTCTGTAAACATTCGAAACTCAAGATTTTGACGCAATGGTGTCCTCAAAGTGAAGCAGTGAAATCTCATAGATTTCACTGCGTCACTTCTACGACCCTTTCTTGCATCAATACGCCCCCTTTGCATACATTACACCTGGCGCAGGTATGATGCGAAAGGGCTTGCATCAGTCTTTTCTTACCCTTCCACACCACAGTTCTTTTACTACATTTTCTTCACTTATCCACATTCCCCATGTTCACTCTACTTCTCCTCACTCCCGTTCCCCACACTCACCATCTTTCTGTCCCCCTACTTCACTTCCCTTCCCCTCTCGTCCCTTTCTTTGCTTTCTCACTCATTTTCATTTCCTCTCCTCTCTCACTGCACTCCACTTCAGTTACTCATTTTGAATTTGATAAGAATATATCTCTTTTTTGAGAACTGGAGGTAGTTCTAAAAAGAACTGTTTTTTTCTTCTTTTTTAATGTTTTTTTCAGAACAAAAACAAAAACAGGGAGGAGAAGTGTGGCTCACTGGTTAGAGCAGGCAGACCCTGAAGCAGAGGTCAGACCCGGGAACAGGGTTCAATTCCCGACGCGGCAGGGTCTTGAGCGCAAATGTCCACGGACTCGATAATTCTCGCTTCGGTGCCTGACCTAATCATGGGTTCACACTCTGCAACTCTGGGCATTAAGCTTGCTTAATCTCCACAACGGCCCCCCACGGCGGGATGCCTGGCTTTCACCTTGGGGATGCCCTGTAGGGGCTATCTCACAGGGAAAAGCCAGGACGGGTTCCCAAGGCAAGCGCTTAGAGACCCCTGGGTGATAAGCGCTATATAAATCCAATATACAATACAATACAATACAATACAATACAATGCAAAACTGCTCAACAGGAGCAAAAAAAAGGGGACAAATTAGGGCTTGGGAAGGCAGCGGTGTTCTTGCCTCTTGCGTGCAATGAGCTTGATGCTCTGCTCACCATAGCAAAGCAGTTCATCGCATTGCTTGCACTTAATAGTAATGTCACTAAAAACAGGTTGAATGTTCGGAATCATCTCCAATTCCGCTGCACGTCCTCTCCCTGATGTTGTGGCTCCTCCTGTAGATGTAGAGGCACCATCCCTTGGGGGATTACGTGCAAGGTCTCGGACACTCTCCCGGGCATAGTTCTGGGGGTGCCTGCGTTGGACGTGGCGAATCATTGTCGAATTGCCAAAACTGTACTTCCTTTTTGGGTCTCCTCGGGAAAGCACAGTTTGGCAGATTTTGCATTCTACTTTGGGAGCATTCACCTTTTTTAATCCTTCAGGTATTGAAAAAAAATTCCAAATAAAATGCTCCTTGATCTTGGGCTGAGGAGGCTCTTCCTGAATGAAGCCATCTGAGTCCTCACTACTGCTGGATGGTCTAGCTGCCATTCTTTCCACAAAATGGTAGGACAGAAAAAAACAGGTCTTGCTGTCTCCAAAGTGAAAGAAGAAATGAAGGAAATGGGTGGGGTTTTCATTAGTTGTAAAAAAAACTGATAACAACCAATGAAAAGAGTTATTTTAAGGTCACATGACCAGGGCTTTCATCATTTGGAAACCAAAACTGTCCTGAACCAATAAAAAGTGTTATTTTTAGGTCACATGATCCAACGCGCTTACGCTACGCGCCCAGGGGTGCGTCGCGTAAGCGCGTCGGATGCTTACGTTGCGCGATCGTATTCGCTCGAGTGCTTCCGGGTGCGCTTACGCTGTACGTATTACGCGGACGTGGCTACGCGATACGTCATGATGATGTTTTCATTCGCGGCAATAGCGCTACGGGGCGCTTACCGGTGCGCACCCCGGGGTGTGCCGGAAAAGTGCACTTTCAGGTGCGCACTCCGGGGCGCGCACCTGGAGTGCACCAGGGCAAAAAAAGAAAAAAAAAAGTATTATATAAATGTACAATATAGGATTCATTATAAAAAATATTACATTTCATAGGTTTCAGGCCCTATATATAGTTAGGAATTAGCATTTAAAAAATCTATGAAATTCACTGAAAAAACCAGAGGTTTCACACCAGTTATAGTTAGGAATTAGCATTTAAAAAACAAATAAATTCACTGAAAAAACCATAGGTTTCACATCAGTTATAGTTAGCTGGAAATTTTACTGACATAAAACCATTGAAATTCCCACGTTATAGTTAGTTGGACTCACTATAACTTGCGCGCCTGCAATGCACTGCTGATGACGTCACATATTACATCACTCATGACATGGTCAGTGACATCACACCGTATACCACCACACCCTAATACAGCGCCTCAGCAACATCGGAATCCAAGGAAAGGCCTTACAATGGATCATCTCGTTCCTCGCCGGCAGAACCCAGAGAGTCCGCCTCCCCGTTCCGGTCGGTGGCTGCCGAAGTCATCTGCAGCGTACCTCAAGGATCCTCGCTCAGCCCCACCCTCTTCAACGTCTACATGAGCCCCCTCGCAGCCATCGCACGCCAACACAACCTTAACATCATCTCCTACGCCGACGACACCCAGCTGATCCTCTCCCTCACCAACGACCCCGCAACCGCCAGAGCCAACCTCCAGGAAGGAATGAAAGACGTCGTGGAATGGATGAAGCTCAGCCATCTGAAACTGAACTCAGATAATACAGAAGTCCTCATCCTGGGAACATCACCCTCCGCCTGGGACGACTCCAGGTGGCCGCCTGCCCTGGGCTCCGCACCCAAGCCTTCACTTCGCTTCAAAACTTTATTTCGATTTCATGAAGAAACCATAAAAGTAAACATAGACAATTTTTAAAAAGACATTGGAATTAATCAATCACAATACATGTTTACAACATTTTTCTGAAACCAAATTCCATCAAAATCTATATCTGATCACCAAAGCTGATCTAAGAAAGTTTAAAACGGCATTATTTAAAAAAAAAAAGAGAAAAGGGGATCGGGGAAACCAAAAAACTTTTCATAGCTAGAAAAAAAAATATTATACGAAATTCTAATGAAAGAAGAAACAGCATTTTTACGTTAGCCCTTGTGTTCTTGATATCTGGGTGGATGGAAAGCTTGGATAAAAGTCATGTAAGTCCCAGATACGAATTGGGCCATCCCCCTCTTTATACTTGCAGGATCGTAAGTAAGGGGCTGTTTTCTTTTGCTTGAACCTAATTAGGACCAAGTCCCCTGGAATGTTTTTTGGCAAAGTGCCCAACCACCCCACCCTCCTAACACTTAAGATACCCCCATCTAGGTCAGGTGGCAGAGGTCTGTTAGTCTGTAACCAAAACATGGCCTTATGTAGTAAGTCTTGGCGTGTTTCAACTTTTCCGTGAGTTAGTGGTGGAATCCCGGAGACAACGGTCACATAGGGGGCGGCTTCGGGGGGTAGGTTTATTCGTGGCATTCTAATAGGTAACATTTTTGCCTCAATGTGCTTTGTTTGTACCAACGATATAGTTTGAGAATGCGCATTCCTGCGGGAATTCAGTATGGGTTTTCCAGAGCAATGAGGGGGATCGGAGAGTCTGATGATGCTGGTTTGGTTCCTGATGGAATATGTGTTTTAACAGTTCAATGTTAGATATCCTGTCCCCCAGATCGTTGATTTTTTCTACCAATGGTGAAATTAGGGAGGTTAGTAGGTGCTCGAGCTGGGCCAATACAGTTGGTTGTGGGAATGATGGGGAGTTTTCCATTTTTCCATGCTGCATATCCCCCGACACAAAGCTGACATTGGAGTGGTGCTGAGAGGGACTGGGGCATAGTTTTGGAGTATTGGCTGGCTTCCCATTGATGATGGCATCATCGGTCTTTCCTTTGGTGTTCTGCCCACCCGGTAGTGCTATGAGTGGAGATTGGAGTTTGTTAACACACAGAGGTGACATCTGCAGGGTGGCGTTAAAAACCTCTGGGTTGGTGTTTGTGTTTATGGAGGGTAAAAGGTCAGGGATATATTGAGTTCCACACATGGCATTAAGCTCCTCCCAGATAGACATGGTATGATGCAAAATAGCAAACAGTGGGCTGAAAGAAATGGTAAGGGGAATCACAGTACCTCTTTGATGAAAAGGAATAGTAAGGGTGGTGGCCCGTCCCGGCCTCTTTGTGCCTCTGAGGGCCACAGAGGGCCCGCCCTTTGCCCGGGCTTAGCCCGGCTGGTCCCGCGCGCGTCCCGCGAGGCGGGACGTGCGGCTGCCTCTTATGCGCCTACGGGCGCTGCAGGATGATCCGGCGGTTCGGCGCCCCCGGTGGCAGTGAGGGGACGCCGGGAACTGTAGTTTTTGCTCTCTCCCCGCAGCGACCGCGATGTCAGGAGCGGCGTCGGTGGAGGGGAGAGCGAGTGAAGCAGTGGGTGTGCTGAAGATGAGGAGCTGGACCCCCGCAGGTAAGTGCCCCCGGCAACAAATGGCCCCCGCTCAGCAGCAGGGGCGGCTGCCTCTTATGCGCCTCCGGGCGCTGCAGGATGATCCGGCGGTTCGGCGCCCCCGGTGGCAGTGAGGGGACGCCGGGAACTGTAGTTTTTGCTCTCTCCCCGCAGCGACCGCGATGTCAGGAGCGGCGTCGGTGGGGGGGAGAGCGAGTGGAGCAGTGGGTGTGCTGAAGATGAGTAGCTGGACCCCCGCAGGCAAGTGCCCTCGGCAACAAATGGCCCCCCACCCAAGCCAACGCACCATGCACGCAACCTGGGCTTCATCCTAGACTCCTCCCTCACGATGACCAAACAAGTCAACGCCGTCACGTCATCCTGCTTCAACACCCGGCACATACTCCGTAAGATCTTCCGTTGGATCCCCACCGACACCAGGAAAACGGTCCCCCAAGCCCTCCTCACCAGCTGTCTGGACTACAGAAACACCCTCTATGCTGGTACCACAGCCAAACTACAGAAAAGACTCCAGCGCGTACAGAACGCCTCAGCACGACTTATCCTGGACACCCCCCGCTTCAGCTACATCTCTCCCAATCTGAGGGACCTGCACTGGCTCCCCATCAGCAAGAGGCTCACGTTCAGACTCCTCACCCACGCACACAAGGCATCTCCACGACATGGAACTGACATACCTCAACGACCGCCTCACATTCTACATGCCCACCTGCCGGCTCCGCTCCGTCAGCCTCACCCTCGCCACCGTCCCACGCATCCGCAAGACCACCACCGGTGGAAGATCCTTCTCCTACCTGGCAGCCAAGACATGGGACTCCCTCCCCACCCACCCACCTATGACTAACCCGGAACTATCTTTCATTCAAGAAACAGCTCAAGACCTGGCTCTTCGAACAATAGTGGACCTCCCCCCCCAGCGCCCTGAGACCCTTCGAGTGAGTAGCGCACTCTACAAATTCTGTGATTGATTGATTGATTGATTGAAATTCCCCCGTTATAGTTAGTCCAGCTAACTATAACTTGCACGCCGGCAATGCACTGATGATGATGTCACATATTACATCACTCATGACATGGTCAGTGACATCACTCATGACATCACTGATGACATCTCAAATGACATCACTGATGACATCACTGATGACTGAATACCGCTGGAGAACCCATCCTGGCTTTCCCTGTGAGATAGTCCCTCCTGGGCATCTCCAAGGTGAAGACAAGCATCCCCGGCGCTGATGGGGCCGTTAGTAGAGATTAAGCAAGCTATTGCCCAGAGTTGCTGAGTGGGACCCATGGTTGGAGTAGGCACCGAGGTGAAAATTATCGAGTCGGCTGACCATGGTCCAAGACCCTGCCGCGTCGGGAATCGAACCCTGGTCCCGGGCCGACCTCTCCTTCCCGGTCTGCTGCCTCTAACCAGTGAAACACACCACTCCACACCCATAAGTGATTGTGTGGTGGTGGGTGTATAGCTGTATATGCAAGTAAATGGATGTTTGATTTATTTGCATGTGTGGGTATGTGTGTGAGTAACTCTATGGATGAGTGTAGGTGTGTAGCAGGATGTATAGGTGTATGAGTACATATGATGAGTGAGTACATGTATGAGTGCCTATATAGAACTGTTAATGAATGACTGGATGTGAATGTAGATTTTGGAATTACTGAATAGGTTGTTCTAACCGGAATTGGTATCTCCACTTTTTTGAAAATTGTAGTTTCTATTTTTGAATGTGTGTATCAAGGGTTATATTACGCTGAGAGGAGGTCTGACACTCTTTCACAAGGATGATGTCATCAATGATGTCATCAGTGATGTCATTTGAGATGTCATCAGTTATGTCATGAGTGATGTCACTGACCATGTCATGAGTGATGTAATATGTGACGTCATCAGCAGTGCATTGTGGGCGCGCGAGTTCATGTCTCGTTCACGTTAAATTTTCTCCGTGCCGCCCATGCCGAGTGTGTAAACTACAATCATGGCGACTTTTGAATGCTTCTTAAATTTATGTATATACATGCATAACTTATTGCCCGCTGAACCAAGCACTGTGAGTTATTGAAATTATGGTGTGCTCTGTTTAAACACAATATTGGAGTAGATACATTTATAATTTTCGAAAATGTATGTTGGTTTGTTTTACTGCTTATTTTACTGTTATTAATTTGTAAAACATGCAGGAATACTCTGTTGGGCTTTATCATGAACCTTGAGTACAGTTTACAAGTGTTTCCAAGCTTTCAACTTTAAACTATGGTCCTGTTCTTGTAAGTCCTGTTTCTATGTTTTCTCACTGATACTTTATCAGTGGTTGAAACTGACAAACAACCTAACGTGAACAAGGCTGTCCGCAGCCGAAACATTTTGTTAGGTGAATAAACACCCTTGGAGAAACATTGGAGTCGCGTTTGTTTTGCGAGCTGAGAGCACTATTACTTTGGAACTTTGAAATTGTGCTTACCGGCGTGCTCGGCCGGCATTGGTGCCACCTCCCTCGGGGCCGCAGGCAGCACGTCAGAGCGGACTTTGGAAACATATATATATATATATATATATATATATATATATATACATATATATATATATATATATATATATATATATATATATATATATACTAGCAGCCCGTCCCGACGTTGTCCGGGAGCAATTAGGAATTAGGCTTCAGGGCCCCCGCCCGTCCCGACGTTGTCCGTGGGTCCCCCGAAGCCTTCCTCCATATATTGCAGTATTATACCTCTACGTTTACTTTGTACGCTTTTGTAACCTGCACACATAACTTTTTCCTCCTGTAATGCAGTATTATACCTCTATGTTTACTTTGTACGCTTTTGTAACATGCAAACATAACTTTTTCCTCCTGTAATGCACTGTTTGGCTCACTTTTGTAATGCTCCGTTTGCTTCCTCTTGCTCACGATTGTCATTTTTGTAACCTGCGCACGTAACTTTTTTTTCCTGTAATGCACCATTTGGCTCACTTTTGTAATGCTCCGTTTGCTTCCTCTTGCTCACAATTGTCATGTTTGCTTCATTTTTCCGCCGCTCATCGCTCCTAAATAAATAAATAAATAACCTACCTCATCCGCCGCTCACCGCTCCTCCCCGCCTGTCCACCGCTCCTCACCGCCTGTCCGCCGCTCCTCACCGCCTGTCTGCCGCTCCTCACCGCTCTCCCCGCGCCATGTCCGCCGGTCCTCCTCGCGCTCCTGGACGCCGTTCCTCCCCGCGCTCCTCACGTCAGCACGCACGTTGCGGCCGGCGCTTCTTCCAAGGGACTACTTTTTTTCGGTAAATTTTTTAAATAACGTATATTTATTACGTTTATAAAGCCTATGTCCATCTGCACACCCTCACGATTACAACAATGTATCGGGTGTGTGGATTGGTGCTGTGGTTTCCGAGTTTACCCACCTCAAAGGTTCAAAGTTCTTCCTTTATAATAGTAGTATAGATATATATACATATATATATATGGCACTCCTCTGCACCGGCAAAGCACGGCACCCTTTGCTCGTGACTACTACTTTTAAAAAACTGCAAAATTTTATTTTAACTGTGTTCACTCACCCTGCTTCTTTGTATTCGGGCACTTCACCCCCGAATTCTTTGTGTTTGCTACCCCGCGCAGCGGATCTTAGCGCTGCTGCGGGATAGTAAAACTTTTGCCGCCATTGCCCACGAGACCACAGGCCACGCCCACTTTTGGGTGGCCACGCCCCCCTCACCCCATGAAAATGTGCATTCCTCGTGCGGGCAGTGGATGAGCGCAGTGGGTGCGCCGCCAGCGCGCCAAAGGCGCACCAAAGGTAAGCCCGCCTGCGCCCGTCCGCGACCGGCCGGGACCAGGGGCCACGCACCCTGCCCCTGCTCTAACTTATACCTCAGCTCAGTTACTTTCATTTGATAAAACCCAATCCATCACCCCCTCCCTGCTTCAGCGCAACATCTCCCTGGGCATCTCTGTCCCTTCACCCCTCTCGTCCAGTTCCACGCTGCTCACTCCCCGGTCACATGCTCCTCCCCCTCCTGCCCCTTTCCCCCCTCTTGCCCCCCACTACGGCCTCTGCCTACCTGCTTAACACCAGATCGGCCGGTAAGCACCAGCTTGAGCTCTTCAACTTACTAGACACCGAGGCCCCTGATTTTCTGTTTCTTACAGAAACTTGGTTCTCGGCCGATTCCCTTCCTGACCTTCTGTCCACTCTCCCCGACTCTTACTACTCCCTTCGGGTGGACCGCCCAGCCGGTAAAGCCGGTTGGGGGGTGGCGGATAACTCGCTCCATTTTTCAGTTCCAGCTTCTTCCCCACCCTCCCCTACTTGGTGTTGATTTTTTAGTTGCCCGCTCGGTTAATCTTTTGGCCCCCCTCACAATAGTCCTTATGTACTGACCCCCACAGAGCATGCCTTCCTTTGTACCTGTTTTACAGGAACTCTTGGCTATGCTTGTGGTCAACAACTCATCTGTGCTCCTATTGGGAGACTTTAATTATTGGCCGAACGACCCCAGGGAAGACCAGTTCTCCAAGGACTTCTCGGCCACTCTTCAGTGCCTTAACTTTCTCCCCCACGTTCACTCCCCCACTCACATCCAGGGCCATATATTAGACCAAATTTGGTCGGCTAGCTGTACCATCCTCTCCCCCACTGTCCTCCCATGCACCTGGTCCGACCACTTCCTGATTTCTTTCTCTATTGAGCTTGAAGCTCCAGAGAAACTCCTCTTACCCATAAACATCTCGGCCCGCAATTGGAACCGGGTTGATCTCAACTCTCTCGGTGCCTCTCTCGCTTCTTCCCCTCCTGATCTTCTCAACCTTTGCCTTGATCTTCAAGTGGGCGCTGTAAATCATTGGTTGTCTTCTTCTTGTGACCTGGTTGCCCCCCTCAAGAAAGTTATGGCTTGTCGCCCCCATGACGCCCAAAAGTGGTTTACGGACGACTTGAAAACCCTTAAACTGGACCTTAAGCGCTCTGAACGCCATTGGAGGCGCAACTACTGCCCTCTCCTGCTAGCTAAATATATGTCTCTTCTAGCTAGCTACAAGAGGGCCATCCTCTCAGCTAAAACCACTTATTTCTCGGAGAGAATCACCTCATCAGCCAACAAACCCAAGGAGATCTTCTCCATAATTCGCAATCTTGTTGCTTCCGATAGGGCCAACCCTAACCTCATCCCCTCCCAAACTCTTTGTTCATCCTTGAACAATTTTTTCCTAGAGAAAATTGCAAAGATCAAATCCAACATCCCTTCAATATCTGCGCCTTCCCCTTCCCCCTCTCTCCCCCCACCTTCTTCCTTCCTTCACTAATTCCCCCACATCTCTCTTGATTCCTTCCTCGAGCTTCTCCAGAAAGTTAAGTCAGGCTCCCCGGCTGACTGTGTTCCAGCTCGCATTCTGAGAGAGCTCTTCACTCACTGCCCCGATCCCCCCTTTCCCTTCTTAATGCTTCTATTTCCTCTGGCCTAGTACCGAAATCTTTCAAATCGGCCATAGTCTTCCCTATCCAAAAAAAGACCGGCTTAGACCCCTCCCTTCCATCCAACTTCAGACCCATCTCCCTTCTTCCGTACCTCGGGAAGATCTTAGAGCGCTATACCACTACATGCCTCTCCACCTTCATCGAGAAAAACCATCTTTTGGCCTCACACCAAGCGGATTCCGCCCAGCCCACTCCACTGAGTCAGTGGTCCTGTCCGTTCTAGATAAACTAAAGAGCAAGGCTGACTCAAATATTCCCCAAGCCTTGGTGCTCCTCGATCTGTCCGCTGCGTTTGACACGGTTGATCACTCCATTCTTCTCGACCGTGTCCGCGCAGCGGGCGTTCGGGGCACTGCCCTCTCTTGGCTCGCCTCTTTTCTTACAGAACGGACTCAGGCGGTCCATCTTTCCGGTTTTTCTACCCCTTCCCGCCTGGTCCCTTGCGGGGTCCCCCAAGGTTCCTCCTTGTCCCCCCTCCTCTTCAATCTTTACATTCACCCCTTCATTCTCTCTCTTCTTAACATGGGGGTCTCCGTGTATAATTATGCGGACAACCTCCAGTTAGTATTTGAACTTTTCTCTCCTTTAGACTCCCTACCTAAATTCCATTCTACCCTAGCTTTCATTTCTGAGTGGATGAACTACAACCAACTCAAACTCAATCTGGACAAGACAGAGCTGGTCCTGACTGGCCCTACCACCTCCCCCTGGTCTGCTGCCTTTTGGCCCTCCACCTTTGGCCCCCCACCCACACCAGCAGCATCTGCTAAGACCTTGGGCATTAAAGTCAGTCGGGACCCCTCCATGCACGCCCAGATCAGTTCAGTTGTGTCCTCTTGTTTCCTTTCCCTCTGGATCATTCGGAAAGTGTCCTGTTTCTTTTACTCTGATACTCTTAAGCTTATCATTTTGGCTATGATTCTTTCTCGTCTCGATTACGTGAACAGCCTCTACGTGGGCATTCCAGCCTACGAACTACGCAGCCTTCAGGCTATTCAGAATCAGGCCGCCCGTCTTATCCTTCACCTTCCCAAATCCCTCCACATCACTCCTGTTTTGAAATCCTTTCACTGGCTCCCCATCCGCCAGAGAGCCCTTTTCAAGATGGGTTGTCTGGCCTTCATGGCTCGTGCCCGCACTGCCCCGGCTTTCATTAATTCCCTCATCAGCCCCTACACTCCCAACCGTACCCTCCACTCCTCCAATCAAGCCCTTCTCAGTGTTCCGCGCTTCTGCAGATCCAAGACTGGAGGCACTCGATTCTCTGTACTAGCCCCTTATTTTTGGAACAGTCTCCCACTGTCCATCAGATCAATTCCACTCTACCTACAATTCCGCAAGGCCCTTACGACCTTCATGTTTTCTCAAGCGTACTCCTGCTGATTTCCTCTCAGTAGAATTCCACTCCTCTCAGCCTTCTACTTCAGCGCCAGGAAGCCGCTAGGTCACAGTGCGCTCTATCAAGAACTTTTAACATCAACTTCAACTTTAACTTAAGGCGGGTGCTTCAATGCAGCGGTGCCCCGCAATATAAATTCTCGCTTCCAAATTCCTCTTGTTTGTTTTCAAAGGAATAAACAGCACTCCCTGGGGGTAGTTTCTTAGCAGTCTGATTTATTTGTGCAGGTACAACAGACGCGTTTTGGAACAAGTCCTTCCTCAGTAGCGTTACGCATTGCATTGCGAGGTGGCATTTTCATACACATGATCGCTTAGAGGAAGTAAAAACAAAAGAGGGGATGACCACCAGCATATCACAAGCACCATCTTTGAATAGTGCACATTTATCACATTTCATCAATGTTGTATACAATCAAAACGCCATGGATTTGTAAAAGGGATAACATCATGAATTCATTCCCTCACGTTATACAAAGAAAACAGACCTGACTTTACAGGAATCTCGCCATGGATCAGCGATTGGCAACATCTGATACAAGTTGTTTGTCCCTCCTCATATGTTTGAGATTTTGCGGAAGTTTATCGGCCCCCCTAATAAAGTTCCGATCACGTTTAGAAAAAAGAAAAGAGATATTAATCAGCAAAAAAAAAACTCCCCTTACAGGCAACATTTCATTTTATATACATAGTTATTAATCTCATGTTTTTATATACATAAATCATCACAGAATTAGTGACCGGAACACATTATGTACTCTTGTTGGTCCCTAGATGTACTGTTAGTTCTTCCCCAGAATTTAGCCCATTTGCAGTTTTTGTCTGTAGGTCGTTTATATATCTAGATTCCAGTCGTCTAAGTCTTAACACTCTATCCCCCCCTCTGATGTGCACAGTCAATGGCAAAAAACTGTAAAAGATCTCTATCACTTTTGTGCTTAATAGCAAAGTGTTGTGCAACTGGATAATTAAAATCTTTTTTCGCTATAGCATGCATGTGTTCTAAGATTCTGATCTTTACACTATGTATTGTGCTGCCCACATACCTGAGTCAAAAAAGGGCATTTCAGGCAGTAGACAGCATGTATAGTGTGGCAGGTCATGAATTTGTTGATGGTCTACCCTTTTTTTAATCCTTTCACATCATAGATCAATACTCTTATGCTGAAAGTGCAAGCCTTGCACTTTCCACAAGGATAAAATCCTTTCATCTCCTTTAGGGTACCCTTTTTAGATGGAATTGGGTCTAGATGGCTATGGACCAAACTGTCATTCAGCGAGCGTGCTTTCCTAAATGTGATCATAGGAACAGGTGGAATATCAGATCAATGACCGGATCTGTACACATGCCAGTTGTTTTTCATCATTGTCCTTAGGCTAGAGGCATCTTTGGAGAAGGTCGTTATCATCTGACATTGCCCTTCATTGGACTTACACATCTGTTTGTGTTTCAAAATCTCCTTTCCGGGAAGCTGTTCTACTCTTCTCAAGGTATTTTCTAAAATATCACTGTCATAATCTCTCACTAAAAACCGACTCAGGCTTTCTTTTGCTGCTTGATCAAAGTCACATTGTCTCGAGCAGTTTCATTTTAATCTAAGGAACTCCCCGTAGGGTATACTGTTTTTTAACCTCTAAGGGTGGCTACTGGAGGTGTGCAGCGTACTATTGCCCGCTGTCGCCTTTCTGTAACGAGCTGTTGTTAATTCGCCATCCTTAACTTCCACTCTAAGGTCCAGATAGTTTACTGAAAACACATAGAGGGGTGGGGAGAAAGAGACTCAACACAGACAAAGACTTAGGGCTGTGAAAAATCAAAAGTATTTGAAAAAACTGCCCTCATTCACACACAATGTGTGTGAAATGCTTCATCATCGGATCTGCTTACAATACGCCCCCGTGTAGCCACGCAGGGGGCGGAGCATAGGGAGGGGGGAACGCAAAACTAGAAACAAACAAAGATCAACACAGAAGTGACAAACAGTGATCACGACAATAAGTGTTGTCCCTATGGACTGGGTGAGTGATAAACATAAAGTGCAGTTAGATCGTGCTCATTAAAACTGGCTCATGGATACCCGTTAGTACTTTATTCATAGGTTCCACGGTCAGGATTAAAAGAAGTGAGGGATGACTCAGTGTTTAGGCAGGAAGTCAAGATCCAAAAGCACTACTCCTTATACTGCGATGGTCAACATGTTTCAACCGTATTAAAGTGCCCTCAATTTACATGGGTCACGTCGGTCTTCTTCAGGACAGTCTATCTATCTCAGTCCTTATTTACCTCTAACCTCAATCTGATAATTGTCAGAGGAAAACCACGTGGAGGGTACTTCCACAACCGTGGATTGTTATTACGAGTCCATTCATTCTTAAGGCTCGAAATAGCTCCAAAGAACACAACTGTTCTGAATTAATGGACTCGTAATACCAATCCACGCATTTTGGCAGAAGCCTTGATCATGTGTAAAAGTGCACAGTTCAGCAGCCACTTATAAAGTTTCGTCATAACCACAAAATCAATGGAATAGAAACAGGACTCTCAACATGGTTAGTCAAAGATCCTAGGGAGCCATCTTGTAATGGTAAATCAATAAAGAATATATAAATTGAAATTATACATTCAATACATGGCATCAGAGTTAGATATTGTACTTTGAAAAGTAAACTTGGTGTGTAACACTATTGCGCACATGCTTGTATGTACAATGAATATCACATTGAATATAGGGTGAATATGGAGTTAACTCGCAGTGCCCTGCGGACCTAATGCAGATCAGTGCGTTGGCCTGCAAAAGTGTAAGTTGGTAGTAACCTCGTACTGTTGTGGAGCGCATGCCTGTTAAATGAGGACATATCTGTGAAATCATAACGTGAGTCCTAGTGCCTAATCCTATGCCCTATGTGGACACACAGTGTAGATAACTCAACGCAGGGCCAAGACATATGTAGATGACGATAGGCAAATGCCATAACATTCAAAGTCAATGCAGTACGACAGTGGAAATCTAACGCATTGCGCTCTAAGTGTCCTTGGGTTGTGTCCGAGACAACGGTAAAGTAGAGACTGAGCTACTATCCCTACCTACTGGCTTACGACAAGTGCCCTCATGCGCTGGCCAGTAGCAGAAGAATGAAACAGACAGCAAATAGATGTTAAACTGGTGCGGTGCGGCACCATGATCTACATACATAGTAAATTAAATAAAATAAAATGAAATTCCCAGACATGTCTAGGTACCACTGGGCGAGTGCCCTACATACTCAACCTAAGTCTAACACAGTGTGTTACAGAGTCACCAAGTGGTGAAATAAACACATGTATCTAGTTGGAACAATAATGGGTGAACTAAATACTAGACATGTGCCTATGCATACAGGGCAGGCCACAGCACAGTGGAGCTATCGGCGCAAGCGTAAAACGTGTGCACTGCGCTTAAAGGTCTCAGGTGATCCACCCATAACGTCCGTAACTCAATGTAGACAAATCAAATTAACGCCCCTACTATACCCGGCAACAGACAAGGCCAGGACAAGAAAACGTGGCTGGTATACCTCACAGTGGACTCCTGGTGAACAAATGTACTAATAATACAATGTGACAGATGTGCTCGCAAATCAGAGGAAAAGGGTAGGATGCCTGTGCAGGTGAGTACTTGTGAGGGGGCCCCTTCCTTCTCTCCTGTTGAAAAAACATTAAAAAAATATTAAAGCCATGTAACAACATATAATCACACATAATTACAGTACCCAATGTAACAATGAACTAACAATATCTAAGGCACACCCGCAATGGGGTGAAAGCAGAGAATCTTGAAAATTTAAAGAAAAAATCAATTGATTAGAATTAAAATCCATGGCTAACAGACACAGCTGTGTCCAAACATTCCAAGCCCACTGCCTCATCATATCACACAGACAAAACTATGAACCCTCCCTGAGATGAATGTAGAATTCCTCATCCATATTCAATTCTCCCAGGTTTTTGGTTTGGAAATCTATAATGTACCTCGATTCCCGTTGTCTGAGATTACGCACCCTATCCCACCTCTCGGTTTTTTGGGAATATGTTCAAGAATCAGATAACTCAAATCGGAAACATTGGAGAAGTGTTTTTCAAAGAAATGCCGGGCAACGGGATGTTAGTAATGGCTCTGAGATGTTACAGGACCCTCTTATTGGCTGCGTACGTGGTACTGCTAATATACTAAAGTTTGCATTTGAATTCAATGACATATATTTCAAAGCTAGTACTACACGTTAGGAATTGTGTGATTCTTTTGGATATCCCCCTATACTCCAAAACATCTTTGAATTTACTGTGTCTACCTGCCTTACAATGGCCACACGGATAAAATCCTTTAAGGCTATGTCCTGCGGTAGTGGAGTAATTGGTGATATCATTCTTAATCACCAGGTCGTGAATGTTTCTGTCCTCCTGTATGCTATGGTAGGTCTCACAGCCATACATGCCCCTAAGATACCATCTGTTTTAAAAACATCCCAGTGTCTGGCAAATATGCATTTGATTTTGTGTGACTCTGTGTTGTAAGTAAGAATCATCCATGTGCTATCACTGTGCTTATCCGCATCAACCTTGGGTTTATCACATAGAGTATAGGCTCTATCTATCCCTTCAGCCTGGTCCTTTTCCTTATTAAGGACCCAATTAGGGTAGCCTCTAGTGCGAAAACTGCTTATGATGTTGTCCCTCTCTTCCCCGTACGCCTCAGTGTTGTTACAGTTCCTTTTAGCCCTCAACAGCTCACCATATGGTATACTCTATTTAAGGGATTCAAGGTGGCTGCTGAGGGCATGCAGGACACTGTTGCCCGCTGTTGCCTTCCGAAACAGAGAAGTACACACCTTGTCCTGTTTCACCTCCAAACTGATGTCAAGGTAGTCTGTTTTAATGGCACTGATACTTCCCGTGAGGAAGATATTGTACCTGTTGGTGTTTAGTTTGTCAATGAAATGCTAAGCCTCCTCTTTGGAGCCCCTCCAGATAATAAACAAGTCATCTATGTAGCGCAACCACATGATGACTTTCTGGAGGTCCTCCCTGAGGGTGGTGCTTTCAAAGATTTCTTGCTCCCAGTAGCCCATGAATAAATTGGCAAAACTGGGAACAAAACAAGAACCCATAGCAGTACCAATGACCTGCCTATAGACGGCACCTTTAAATGAAAAAATGTTGTTCTTAAGGCAAAATTCTGTAATTTCTACATTTATCCGGCTATGTTCACGATATCTAAGAGGCCTGTGCTTCAAAAAACGTTCACATGCTTCCAGACCTTACTGGTGGTCTATTATTGTGTACAAAACGTGCAAATCAAGGACAATGAAGAGATATTCAGGATCAAATACAAGAATCTCAATTTTGCAGAGAAAGTCTTTGGTGTCCCTTAAGTAACTCGGCAGTTGTGTCACAAAATCCCTTAAAAAATCATCAACATATTTGGAAATATGTTCACAGACCCTCCCAATCGAAGATACAATGGGGTGTCCTGGTGGTCTAATGCTGTCCTTATGCAATTTCGGTAGGAGATATAATATGGGAAGTTTGGGATGATTTTTTTTTAAATAACAGAATTCTTCCCACTCCAAGAGACCTTTCTCCCTCTACATAACCAGTTTGTCCCAAATTTCAATAACACTGTGATTGTAAATGTCAAAGGTGATCTGTATGTAAAATGTGTTGTGATCAAGTTAACGTAAGGCCTCCTTGATATAATCTCTATCAAATAATATGACATTACCTCTCTTATCTGCGGGCAGGGTAACAACATTAGTGTCATCAGTTAATGCCTTAAGTGCCTGTCTCTGGGTAAAAGAGAGATTGTTCTGAATACCCATGGGATGTTTTTTGACCCTGAGATCACTAAGTGAATTGATGGCACAATCATGGAACATATCTATATTGTCATGTGGGAGTCAGGATACAAACATGGATTTAGTTTTAAAATCAGTACGTGCCGCAGCCCCCTGATCCAACTCCATGTTTGCCAAAATCTGTGTGGCACTGGTCTGCTCAACACTATCCTCGATGTTTTCTGCCAATTCAGCCATAGTGATAAGATTATCTATATCATTAATCATAAGATTATTGTCAGACATACTGTTGCTAATCTTTCTGGGTTGAGTCTGTCCTCATTTTTTAAGCTTATGCTACTTTTTGAGTTTAAGTTTCCTGACATATTTGAAAACATTAAATCTGGTGTCAGTGTAATTAAATGAAGAGGCAGGACAAAAAGAGAGACCAAGGCATAGAGTCCTTTTTTCCACATCACTCATTAGTCTCTTCAATAGATTGACTACAGTTCTATTTACCGTGTCCATATCCATTAGTATTTTTTGTTGGAGTGTGTCCTGCAAATTCCCATTGCGCTCCTTCCTTTGCCTGTATTCCTAGCGTTGTTTAAGTCTCTTCTTTCTGTTTCGACGTTTTCCTGACCTCTGCCTCTTCCTAGTCCTCGTCCCTGTGCTCTCGATGGTGGGTTGACCCTCATAGTCTGTCGGTCCTTCCACAGAACCCGAAACTCATCTAAAAAATTCACTTGTCTTAGGTTGTGCTCTTCCCCAGATACATTGCCCCCAGAGACGTCAGATTCAATGTCGCTAATGGTGGATTTATCCGCCACTGTGCTAATGGTGTTAGCAGGGGTTCGCATTACGCTGGTGTTTTGTCTTTTGTGCAGAAGATCGTACTTTTTGCTTAAAGTAATGATTCTACCACTCTCATAATCAGCGAAGTCACGATTCATTTTCCTCTGCCTTCTCGTCTTGATTTCATCTTCGTATTTAACGAGCCGTTCTTTCATAGGATCAAGAATTTTATTCAAAGCTTCACTGTCCAATATTTGTTGCAATTCAGTCATGATGTCTTTGATCTGTTTCAATATCTCCTCCCTGTCTTGCCAGGCATATTTTATCAATATTTCCATCATCCTCCTGGAACTTAATGCTGAGTGTTCGGACCATTCTTCCAACATTTTTGGATTAGGAGCCTCGTAAGTAGGAGTGATGAATATTCTTAAACCTCTAGGTGCCATAGTTTGATCTACTTTTTTTGATATATTATACATCATATCAAGGTCCGTGGGAAGGGCTGAAACGAGTCATGGCGACCTCTTGCACGAAATAAAGTCAAGCACCAAACTGTGGTCCGTATCCGTCTATTTGCTTGCGAAATAAAGCGCATTTGGGATCCACTATCGGCAGTAGCCAACCATGCCCAAAAACATTCTTACTTTTCTCTGCGTGGTCAGAATTTACATTTTAAAGATTGTCTCAATGCATTCATGGGACACTCACCTGATTCCTTTCCTGATCTGTCATCAGGTACATTACCTTCTTCTGACAGTGCTGCAGGTTCTGCAGTATTTTTGTGAGGAACATTGCGCCCATTCTCAGCCAAGTGGTTGAGTAGAGCAATAGTGTCTTAAGAAAATGTCAAAGGCCTCTTCTTTTAAGTTGTTATGTGTTTCCTGTTGCGCCCGCTGTGGTGCTAATTTGTATCCCCGGATCACCTTCTTGAGTGCATCCCACTCTATCTGTCGTGTGGAGGCAGTTCCCATGTTCTCTGCAAAGTAGTGATCGATGCCTGTATCCAGAGCCTCCCGGAAGACGGAGTCCTCAAGCCTTAAGGGCTATAGTTTCCAGGTGGGGACAGGGGTGGGGATTCGGCCCCAGGCAAGAGAAATCTCCAAGGGGTTGTGGTCAGAGAGTGTCTTGCCCAAGTATGTTGCATGAGTCACCTAAGTTGTGATGTGGTTGGAACTGAGGATCGTATCAATTCGAGTGTGGAGTTGATGTGGGTGTGAGACGAATAGTATTCTCTACTGGTGGGGTACTTTGAGTGCCAGACATCCCCCATGCCCCATCCCTCAGCCCAGCGGAATAGTGCCTCTGCCTGTCGGATAGTACTGGCTCCACCAAGGGGTGTGTGTGATCTATTGATGTTAGGATCCATTACAGTGTTGTAGTTCCTGCCGAGTATCCATGGACATGTAGCCCACAGCGCCAGGACAGGGTTAAAGCTCAAGAGGTATTTATCCTGTTCGAAGTTGGGTGTGTATATGCTACCTAGGATTATCTGTGTGCCATCTAACATGCCCCTCACCAGGATATATCTACCAAATGGGTCTGCTTGCTATTCCAGTGCTTTGAAGGGGACCCCATTCCTAAACCATATTGACTCGCCCCTGCCAAAGGCAGAATATGACGTGGAAAAAACCTGCCCCCTCCATTTTTTGCAGAGTTTAACCACCTCAGCAGCAGTCAGGTGGGACTGCTATAGAAATACTGTATGTGCATGGCCCTATTTAATTGAGCGTGGACTCTGTGTCTTTTGTGGACAGCCCCCAGGTCAGGTACATTCCAGGTGATCACATTGCAGTTGTCTTGCATACGTATCTGAGGTGTGCTAATAGGGAACACATGTGCAACGTTGGGGGAGCAGCGATACTCCGTGTAGCGTAAGTGGTGGGCCAGTTCATGTAAACTACAAAACTATATTCTACAATACTCAGGCCAGCTGTGCGAACTGTGCTGGCCCAATCCATGTGCACAACGGTGCTAATTAATAACAGTGTATGTGTTGCTTTCGCTATAGGCGAGTGCATTTCTGTAGACGGCCTAGTGAAGTTAGACCGTTGCGAGCTCCACACAGCCCGGACCACTTTTGTCAGCATGTACCGGAACTGTGGGTGCCTCTACATTTTGCTAATATGAATTCTTGCATATACAATGAGGTGGGATAGACATATGACATGGCCCAGCATTGACCAAAACAAAGCATTATCTCAAGAAACCATCAGCAGTTTGGGGTGTGATGTTACTGAATAATGTTATACTGGTCTCTGAATTTGAACGACTCTAGACGTCTTCAGAGGAGTCCGAAAGTATTGGATGGGCTTTGTCTCTGAACCTGTTGGCCGCCTCCAGTGCTTCCGTCTTCTCCCGTATGGCCTGCTCTGGCATGGGAGTACCGGATTTTGCTGTGAGCCCAGCCGGAGGCGTTTTGATTTGTCGACCCGTCTAGGCTTCTGAGAGGCAGCGACTGTTAGTGAAGAGGGGCCAGACTAAGCATGGGCGGAAAATCCGTTACGCTCGCGGATTTTGCGGATTTTCGGTAAATTCGCAATCCAGGAACGCTCGCGAATTTACAGAAAATCCGCAAATTCGCACGCAGCGGATTTCTTTTTCTTGGTGATACAATTTTGCGGCGCGCGGTGTTTACTTACCGTCACTCAGCGTTTGCCGAGTTGTTTTTCTCGATATTTTGCGAGTGCTGCACCATTTTGGATCTTGCTGCGCGATCCTGTGGGAATTTGGCGAGCGCGATGACGTATCGCTGGACTTCGCAATTGCAAGCTTGTAGATGTGGCGAGCAGCAACAATCTCGCACTCGCGAAAATACAAAATTTGCAATTCTGCACAAGAAATCCACCAGCAAGCAGCATAAACCTTCTGGAAATGATGATTTTTATCTGAATAACTCCTCAGGTTGACATTTGCCTGCACTTTTTTTGCGAGGAGTCCATTTTGGGGAGAGGGGGGGTGGTGGGAGGAAGGAAGTGCCCCACAGTCTTCGACTTCCTGTTCCTGTCCAGCAGGCTCCTCCCAGTGCTTTGTCCATCTCCTGATCACTTTTCATTTGGATCTGGAGCTGGAAGGATTACTTTTTGTGGATGCTGCTGGATATTTGGATTTGAGGCCTTTTTGACTTTCTTTGGATCACTTTTGGATTAGAAATTTCACAAGTAAGTTTGTTTGGGGGATTACAGTTGCTGCAACTACAATTTTGGAATTTTCAATTTTTGGGCTGTTTTGGGGCCTTTTGCCCAGGGGTACTCAGTGGTGGGTGCACTGAGTCTGTCTGTGGGGTGTTTTGAATTTAAACATCATGGAGGGGCTGGATGGCTTGAGATTGTGCTCATTTTTCTGTGATTTTCGTTTTTTTGGCCTGTTGCTGTGGCCTTTTCACCAGGGGTAGTGAGTGTTGCATGGGCCTAGTCTTTCTGTGGGGTGTCTTGAATTTAAACATCATGGAGGGCCTGGATGGTTTGTGATTGTGCTGATTTTTCTGTGATTTTCGTTTTTTTGACCTGTTGTTGTGGCCTTTTCACCAGGGGTAGTGATTGTTGCATGGGCCTAGTCTTTCTGTGGGTTTTCTTGAATTTAAACATCATGGAGGGGCTGGATGGCTTGGGATTGTGCTGATTTTTCTGTGATTTTCGTTTTTTTGGCCTGTTGTTGTGGCCTTTTTACCAGGGGTAGTGAGTGTTGCATGGGCTTAGTCTTTCTGTGGGGTGTCTTGAATTTAAATATCATGGAGGGCCTGGATGGTTTGTGATTGTGCTGATTTTTCTGTGATTTTCGTTTTTTTTGGCCTGTTGTTGTGGCCTTTTCACCAGGGGTAGTGAGTGTTGCATGGGCCTAGTCTTTCTGTGGGGTGTCTTGAATTTAAACAATATGGAGGGCCTGGATGGTTTGTGATTGTGCTGATTTTTCTGTGTTTTTCGATTTTTTGGGGTGTTCATGGGGACAGGCCATGTGGGTGGGGGCCATTTTGAGTGCTGCTACAGGCCCTGGCCATGTGCTGGGAGGGAGGGGGCCATTTTGAATGCAGGCAGTGTTGTTAGGCCTGCAACCATTTTGCCTAGTTTTCAACCTTTATGCCCAGGGGTAGTAGGTGTTGCATGGGCCTAGTCTTTCTGTGGGGTGTCTTGAATTTAAACATCATGGAGAGCCTGGATGGTTTGGGATTGTGCTGATTTTTCTGTGATTTTCATTTTTTTGGCCTGCTGTTGTGGCCTTTTCACCTGGGGTAGTGAGTGTTGCATGGGCCTAGTCTTTCTGTGGGTTGTCTTGAATTTGAACATCATGGAGGGCCTGGATAGTTTGGGATTGTGCTGATTTTTTTGTGATTTTCGTTTTTTTGGCCTGTTGTTGTGGCCTTTTCACCAGGGGTAGTGAGTGTTGCATGGGCCTAGTCTTTCTGTGGGGTGTCTTGAATTTAACATCATGGAGGGCCTGGATGGTTTGGGATTGTGCTGATTTTTCTGTGTTTTTTTTTTTTGGGGGTGTTCATGGGGACAGGCCATGTGGGTGGGGGGCATTTTGTGTGCTGGTACAGGCAGGCCATGTGCTGGGAGGCAAGTGGCCATTTTGAATGCAGGCAGTGTTGTTAGGCCTGCAACCATGTTGCCTAGTTTTCAACCTTTATGCCCAGGGGTAGTGAGTGTTGCATGGGCCTAGTCTTTCTGTGGGGTGTCTTGAATTTAAACATCATGGAGGGCCTGGATGGTTTAGGATTGTGCTGATTTTTCTGTGATTTTCTTTTTTTTGGCCTGTTGTTGTGGCCTTTTTACCAGGGGTAGTGAGTGTTGCATGGGCCTAGTCTTTCTGTGGGTTGTCTTGAATTTAAACATCATGGAGGGCCTGGATGGTTTGTGATTGTGCTGATTTTTTTGTGATTTTCGTTTTTTTGGCCTGTTGTTGTGGCCTTTTCACCAGGGGTAGTGAGTGTTGCATGGGCCTAGTCTTTCTGTGGGGTGTCTTGAATTTAACATCATGGAGGGCCTGGATGGTTTGGGATTGTGCTGATTTTTCTGTGTTTTTTTATTTTTTGGGGTGTTCATGGGGACAGGCCATGTGGGTGGGGGGGCATTTTGTGTGCTGGTACAGGCAGGCCATGTGCTGGGAGGCAAGTGGCCATTTTGAATGCAGGCAGTGTTGTTAGGCCTGCAACCATGTTGCCTAGTTTTCAACCTTTATGCCCAGGGGTAGTGAGTGTTGCATGGGCCTAGTCTTTCTGTGGGGTGTCTTGAATTTAAACATCATGGAGGGCCTGGATGGTTTGGGATTGTGCTGATTTTTCTGTGATTTTCGTTTTTTTGGCCTGTTGTTGTGGCCTTTTCACCAGGGGTAGTGAGTGTTGCATGGGCCTAGTCTTTCTGTAGGGTGTCTTGAATTTAAACATCATGGAGGTGCTGGATGGCTTGGGATTGTGCTGTTTTTTCTGTGATTTTTGTTTTTTTGGCCTGTTGTTGTGGCCTTTTCACCAGGGGTAGTGAGTGTTGCATGGGCCTAGTCTTTCTGTGGGGTGTCTTGAATTTAAACATCATGGAGGGCCTGGATGGTTTAGGATTGTGCTGATTTTTCTGTGATTTTTTTTTGGCCTGTTGTTGTGGCCTTTTCACCAGGGGTAGTGAGTGTTGCATGGGCCTAGTCTTTCTGTGGGTTGTCTTGAATTTAAACATCATGGAGGGCCTGGATGGTTTGTGATTGTGCTGATTTTTTTGTGATTTTCGTTTTTTTGGCCTGTTGTTGTGGCCTTTTCACCAGGGGTAGTGAGTGTTGCATGGGCCTAGTCTTTCTGTGGGGTGTCTTGAATTTAACATCATGGAGGGCCTGGATGGTTTGGGATTGTGCTGATTTTTCTGTGTTTTTTTATTTTTTGGGGTGTTCATGGGGACAGGCCATGTGGGTGGGGGGCATTTTGTGTGCTGGTACAGGCAGGCCAGGTGCTGGGAGGCAAGTGGCCATTTTGAATGCAGGCAGTGTTGTTAGGCCTGCAACCATGTTGCCTAGTTTTCAACCTTTATGCCCAGGGGTAGTGAGTGTTGCATGGGCCTAGTCTTTCTGTGGGGTGTCTTGAATTTAAACATCATGGAGGGCCTGGATGGTTTGGGATTGTGCTGATTTTTCTGTGATTTTCGTTTTTTTGGCCTGTTGTTGTGGCCTTTTCACCAGGGGTAGTGAGTGTTGCATGGGCCTAGTCTTTCTGTAGGGTGTCTTGAATTTAAACATCATGGAGGTGCTGGATGGCTTGGGATTGTGCTGTTTTTTCTGTGATTTTCGTTTTTTTGGCCTGTTGTTGTGGCCTTTTCACCAGGGGTAGTGAGTGTTGCATGGGCCTAGTCTTTCTGTGGGGTGTCTTGAATTTAAACATCATGGAGGTGCTGGATGGCTTGGGATTGTGCTGTTTTTTCTGTGATTTTCGTTTTTTTGGGCTTTTTTTGTGGCCTTTTCACCAGAGGTAGTGAGTGTTGCATGGGCCTAGTCTTTCTGTGGGGTGTCTTGAACTTAAACATCATGAAGGGGCTGGATGGCTTGGGATTGTGATGATTTATCTGTGATTTTCGTTTTTTTGGCCTGTTGTTGTGGCCTTTTCACCAGGGGTAGTGAGTGTTGCATGGGCCTAGCCTTTCTGTGGGGTGTCTTGAATTTAAACATCATGGAGGGGTTGGATGGCTTGGGATTGTGCTGATTTTTCTGTGATTCTCGTTTTTTTGGCCCGTTGTTGTGGCCTTTTCACCAGGGGTAGTGAGTTTTGCATGGGCCTAGTCTTTCTGTGGGGTGCCTTGAATTTAAACATCATGGAGGGCCTGGATGGTTTGGGATTGTGCTGATTTTTCTGTGATTTTCGTTTTTTGGCCTGTTGTTGTGCCCTTTTCACCAGGGGTAGTGAGTGTTGCATGGGCCTAGTCTTTCTGTGGGGTGTCTTGAATTTAAACATCATGGAGGGGCTGGATGATTTGGGATTGTGCTGATTTTTCTGTGATTTTCGTTTTTTGGGCCTGTTGTTGTGGCCTTTTCACCAGGGGTAGTGAGTGTTGCATGGGCCTAGTCTTTCTGTGGGGTGTCTTGAATTTAAACATCATGGAGGGCATGGGATTGTGCTGATTTTTCTGTGTTTTTTCAATTTTTTTGGGGTGTATAACTGAACTGATGTTCCTCTGTCTTCCATTGCTTTTAGGTGCACAAGACTCAAGAGAACCACCAGTGCCAGGAAGAAGTCCTGCATCGGTGTGTGTGTGCAGCATAACGTCACGTGACGTCACGCCTGGCCACAGACAACTCTGCAACTCGTGCAACTGCGGCCTGCTGTTCTGACCTGCTCTGAAGAAGATGGCCCCCAAAAAAGTTCTCCGTAGCTCCTCTTGCAAGAAAGTTGCCAGTAAGGAGCAGAAGAAGCAAGTTACCAAGGAGGCTGGTGTGCCGGCCGCCGCGTTTTTTGGGAGTAAAAAAAAAAGTACGCCTGCAGCAGCAGCGGGATCTACTGGGGACCAAGCTGGGAGCAGCACCCCCGCTCCATTGGGCTCAGTGCCTCCAGCACCACCACCACACCAACTTAAGTCCAAGCCCTTGAGTGCTGCAGAGGCAGTCAGTGTACTTCTTCAATCACCATCGACCAGTGATGTTGGCTCATCGCAAGAAAGTAGCAGCAATGTCCCTGAATCAACACAGGTTGTTGTAACTCATCTGACAAGTGTTGAACAACCACAGCCGCAACAACAACCACATGTGCAAGTACAAGCCCAAGTACATGTGGAAGGAGAGGCAGCGCAAGGAGATGCGCAAGCAGAGGTGCATGGAGGGTCACAAGTGCCCACAATAGTTGTTCCTCCCGAAGTAGGGGCACATCAGGAAATCGACAATCAAGCCGAGGTATCATTGGAGGAAACCACTCCTCCTGATGATCATTCATTGTCTTCCACATCCCTAGCAAGGAAAAGATCCAGGGGGGTGTCTACATCTTCTTCAAGCCCACCTCCTTCTGATGAACTGGATGAAAATTGGGAACCACCACGGCCGTCTGAGAGTGAGGCACACCATGATCTGACAAAGGTACTTAAGCGTAAAAGGAAGGTCGTCGAAAGACTCATAGTTATGGAGTGTGATGAGGCTCAACAAGAAGTGGCGGATACTCCTGCTGATGAAGACTCTCACGACGACGACGCAGTCATCATAAAGGTCACTGCAGCCCCAGCGGGCATGCAGCAAAAAGACATTTTGACCCTAGCCCGAGAAGCTGCTGAGCGTGATGATGTTGTCGACGAGGAGGCAATGGAAGAAACGCCACAATCATTGGAGTTAACTAGTACACCAACACCTACAGCTTCCATATTTCTTAGTCGCCAGAAGGGACCTCCATCCACCTCGACCTAAATTAGTGGTGGTGAAAGTGCAAAACATACTGAAGTTTGGCAATCCACATCCTCCACTTCATCTGGCATTAGCAGCAGGACCACCACCACTAGTATCGCCGCCTCCTCAGGCCCCCAAAGACATTTCAAGTCAGCAGTTTGGAACTTCTTTAGTGTTTGCCCAAAAAAGGAAAACTTTGCCATTTGTAGCATTTGTAAGTTGGCAGTTAGAAGTGGTAAGTTTGGTTCCAACTATGGTACCGGAGGCCAGAGAGGTCATCTTGAAAGAATGCACGCTGTCAAATGGTTTGCGCACCTACAGGCGATCAAGGAAGTCCGAATTGCACGTAATGCTGTTTCATCTGATGATGGCGAGGAGGAAGAAGACGTGTCAAACACTTCACTTACACCCAGTACCCCTGTCAGCAGCACACCCCATGTGAGCCACACTAAGAGTGTGGGAGAGAGTGAGACACCAATGCGAAAAAGTTCATCAGCGAGCGTAACTCGGTCGAAGATATCATCATCATCATCATCCCGTAAATGCTTGGTCCAGGGCAACATTAAAAAGATGCTGTTTACAGAAGCGCAATATGAACGCAACCACCCACTGACCCGTCTGTATAACACTAAGCTGGCTAAAATGCTAGCTCTGGACCTTCTCCCTTTTTCTTTTGTAGAAGGTGTTGGTTTTCTAGAATTAGTGGCAGCGCTCTGCCCTAAAAGGAAGGTTCCTAGCCGGTTCTATTTTGCCAGAGTTGCAGTTCCAGCACTACATGAAGATGTGCTGGAGGTGATTGGGGCAGCTTTGCAGAAGAGTGCTGTTCACACTATACATCTGACAACAGACATGTGGACCAGTGGCGCAGGCGCTGATTACATGTGCATCACTGCACACTGGGTCTCTTTTTCAGGGGTTAAAGCAAAGCTAAACGCAGGTGTTGACCCGGACCAAGTTTTTAAAGCTGCTCGGAAACATGCAACACTAGCCATGTTTGGTTTGGAGAAACGTCACATAGCACAAAACATTTTGGATGAGTTTAACACAAAGGTCCTTGACTGGCTGTCCCCAAAAAAACGCCAGATTGGTTATGTTTCCACGGATAATGGCGCCAATGTAGTTAAGGCCATGGAGCTGGGTCAGTATTTCAGAGTGCCGTGTTTGGCGCACTGTATAAACCTGGTTGTCAAAAAATTCTTGAGTGAGAAAGACAGTCCAGCGTACGAGGTAATGGACACCTGCCGAAAAATGTGCAACCATTTCAGCCATTCTTTTAAGGCCCGGAAGCATCTGAGGAGCCTGCTACATGAACGTCGAATGCCAGTGAAAGCACTCATCCAGGAGGTGGCAACACGTTGGAACTCAACCTTCTACATGCTTGAGCGTCTGTATGAGCAGTATACGGTACTCGATCACTATTTCTTAAAACAGGGTACAGCTCAGAAGGACCTGAGGATGGGTGCGGCGCAATGGGACATAGTTAAAAGCCTGACACGCATGCTTCGTCCTTTTGAGGTCTTCACGCGTGCAGTCAGCAAGGAGGACTGTAATTTGGGAAAAGCTATCCCATTGTTGTACATGCTGGAGCACCAACTGAAGGAGGTGTCTTCTGTGTTTCAAAAAGATGAAAAAAACAAAGACCCTTTTGTTTTGGCTGAGAAATCATTAGAGCGCCTACAAGGTGATGAACGTCTTAAAATGATCCACTCACACCAGCATTACATTTGTGCTACTCTTCTGGATCCACGCTACAAAAAGGCGCTGGCAGGCCGAGCATTCTTTCCTTTTGCTGATGAAGATGTTACAAAGTACAAACGTTGGCTAGCCTTGTCAGCCAAGTGGTTTGAAAGAGAATGGCAGAAAATTGATGGAAAAGGCAGTACATCAGCATCAGCATCAGCAGGCCATCCCCAGTCAAAACAATCCACTTCTGCACCTGTGGCTGTGGCACAAGTGACCTCTCCGCCGTTAAAGACACCGGCAACTGGATCATCTGCACCAGACACAACAGTAACATTGAATGCTGAAGAGGATTGGCTAAATCGGCTTGGGTTTGGTTCTCAAAAGGTTACAGCAAAAGCTAAGCAAAGTGGAGGAACCTTGGAGGACCTTGAGTCGATGGTGCAGGACTATCTGAATGACTCAACAGAGGTCTATGTTAATGCTGAACCATTGGCGTATTGGCATGGGAAAAAAGAATTCTGGCCACAGCTCTCCAACCTGGCTTTAAACTACTTGTCTTGCCCACTCGCAAGCGTGTCTTCTGAACGTGTTTTCAGTGCTGCTGGTGGCATTGTAACTCCCAAACGGAGCCGCCTCTCGCCCAAAAATGTGGAGAGGTTAACAATGATCAAGATGAATCAGCACCTCATACCACCAGATTACAGAGTACGAGAAAGCACGCCGGATGAAGACGAGGTGGACAGCAACGTAGATGAGGGAATTTCTTCTCTGTCAGGTGACACTGAGCTCACCCTGCCTGAATTCGCCAAGTATGATGACGAAGCCTTATTCTTATTCCTGGACCCTGACACCGAGCCCTGAAAATGAGACAATGAATCAATAACTTTCTTTTTCGCCCTTATTCACTTTTATTCCTGTGTGTCTGTCTTTCTTTGTTGTGCACAGTTAATATAATTCAAACTTTAATCACCTAATCACAAGAACAAGCCCATCAGCAGAACTGTCTTCACTTGTTTGCTTATTGATTTGAAGGTGCCGCAGTCTGCATTCCTCAGGTTCACAAGTTCAGAAGAACATGCTCCTCTATCCTCCTCCTCCAGACTCCTATTTCCATCAAAGCAGAGGGCTGGATTACGCCCAATGAACAAAGACTCAGCACTTGTGGGGGTGTTCTACTTCTTTGCGGGTGAGTTGACGGCTCTGGGGCCATTGCTGGGAAGCTCCAATACCGGATAAAAGTGGTTTGGACCAAATCGGAGGCAAATTTTTTTTGTGTTTTTGCTGACTTGCTTGCCTTTGAGGTGCTCTTTGGGGGGGTTCCGGGTGTTTGTGGGTGAGTTTTGGGGTCTGGGAGCACTGCTGGGACACTCTAATCTTGATTGCATTTGCTTTTCAGGAAACCGTGCTGGAAAACGGGAGTTATGGCCTAGCTGCACAGCGCGTTTGGACCGAAGGCCGAGAAATATTGTAAGTATGAGATTTTCCTTTTGGGCCGTTTGGGGGTGTTGTGCTTTTTGGCGGCTCTTGGGGCATTCCTGGGAAGGTCTAATACCGGATAGAAGTGGTTGGGACAAAATCCACACTGATTTTTTTGTTGCTATTTCTGACATTTTGCTCAATGTAGCGTTTTTGGGGGCCTGTTTGGGGGGCTTCCTGGTGTTTGTGGGTGGTTTTCGGGGTCTGGGAGCACTGCTGGCTATGGATACTTTAGTTTGCAAGAGGTTTGAAGCAAATCCATGGTGGCAGAGGGGAGTTAGGGCCTAGCTGCAGAGCGCGTCGCGCAGTGATTTGGGAAATTGGCAAAAAAATTACTAAGTCCCCATTTTTGTACTTTTGCTTTTTGGCTGTTTGGGGGTCTTCTACTCGTTTTCTCCTGGGTTGACGGCTCTGGAGCCAGTGCTGGGAAGCTCTAATACCGGATAAAAGTGGTTTGGACCAAATCGGAGGCGGAATTTTCTTTTGTGTTTTTGCTGACTTGCTTGCCTTTGAGGTGCTCTTTGGGGGGGTTCCAGGTGTTTGTGGGTGAGTTTTGGGGTCTGGGAGCACTGCTGGGACACTCTAATCTTGATTGCATTTTCAGGAAATCTGTGCTGGAAAATGGGAGTTATGGCCTAGCTGCACAGCGCGTTTGAACCGAAGGCCGAGAAATATTGTAAGTATGAGATTTTCCTTTTGGGCTGTTTGGGGGTGTTGTGCTTTTTGGCGGGTGGGTTGGCGGGTCTTGGGGCATTCCTGGGAAGGTCTAATACCGGATAGAAGTGGTTGGGACAAAATCCATAAGGAAAAGCCTTTTGGCACTTTTTATAACTTAGGGTTCGTTAAGATTAGCCCTAGCAGCAGGATTGCATGTGTTTCAGGGTGTTCTAGATTTTTGCAACTGAGTTCTGGGGTCTTAGAGCACTCGTGAGAATGTGTAATTTTGGTTGCAAGTCATTTGAAGAAAATCCATGGTGGGAAAGGGGGATTTGGCATAGTTAAAGAAAGCCTCTGCCACTATTCTTAACTTAGGGCTCGTTAGGGTTAGCAGTATTTCTATTGCATGTGTTTGGGTGGGGGGGTTTTCGAGTCTTGGAGCGATGCTGGCTATGGATACTTTTGCTTGCTTGATTGATTGATTGAAAGGCGATTTATACAAGCGCTACTTTGCCCAAAGGCGTCAAGGCGCAAAAGATGGAATAAAAAAGCCAGGTACTGAAATGAAAAGGAGGAAAGAGGAAACCTAAGAGTAGGCTTCAGTAAAGAGCAGGGTTTTGAGGCCCTTTCTGAAGAGCAACAGGGAATCCTGGCCCCTGAGTTCCAGGGGAAGCTCGTTCCAAAGTCTGGGGGCTAGTGAGGAGAATGCCTTACCACCCCATCTCGCCTTGGCAACTCGGGGAATAGACAACAGATGCTGACCGGAGGAGCGTAGTGTCCTGCCTGGGATATAGGTCGACACTAAGGTCCTGATGCCCTCAGCGCCAGCACCGTGAAGAGCCTTGTGGGTGATGGTCAGAATTTTAAATTTTATTCTGGCGTACACCGGGAGCCAGTGAAGGTTTCTCCTGGTCCTGGTCCCGGAGGAACGTCTGGGGGCATTGACAACGAATCTTGCTACCGCGTTCTGGATGACCTGCATGTGATGGAGTAGTTTAGTGCTCATGCCAAGGTAAAGAGCATTGCAGTAGTCCAGTCGCGAGGATAGAAGGGCAACTGCCACCTGTTTCTGGGCATCAGGAGAAAGGTAAAGAGTAAGTTTTCTTAGGATCCTTAGGACCCCACAGCAGGTTGCAACAGTTCTACTTACTTGCTTATCAAAAGCAAGTGAGGTGTCAAAAATGACTCCCAGGTTACGGGCAGATAAGGAAGGCTGGGGACAGGATCCAAGTGTCTGGGGTCACCAATCATCTGACCAGATCTCCTTATTTCCCCCGAAGATCAAGATCTCCGTTTTCTCCCCATTCAATTTAAGAAAATTCGAGGCCATCCAGCCTGCCACAGCTTCCATACAGTTTCGGAAATTTAGGGCCGTGGTCTCGACAGAGTGGGACAGGGAGACCATAATCTGGGTGTCGTCGGCGTATGAGAGCACTTCCAGTCCAAAAGTTCTTACAAGTGTAGCAAGTGGGGCCACGTAGATGTTGAACAATGTGGGGCTCAAAGCAGAGCCCTGTGGTACCCCACATTGCAAAGGCATGGCATTGGAAAGGAAGTCACCCAGTTTGACCCTTTGCTCCCGATGGTTAAGAAAAGAAGTGAGAAGACTGAGAGCCAACCCCTTCACCCCCGTCTCACTGAGGCGGGCGGCCAGAATGGTGGGGGACAGGGTGTCAAATGCTGCCGTAAGGTCGAGTAGGATCAGAAGAGTGGTCTGACCACTATCAACCTTGGCGCGGATATTATTGACCACCACTGTAAGGGCTGACTCTGTACTGTGTGCCTTTCGAAAGCCATGCTGAGATGGATCAAGCAGGCAGGTCTTATCTAAGAAAGCGCTAAGATGGTGGTTTAAATGAGCCTCCAACATCTTAGATGGAGCGGGAAGAAGAGAAATAGGGCGAAAGTTCTTCAGAATCCCAGGATCCAAGGAGGCCTTTTTTAAAAGAGGCTTAACGATGGCAGTCTTCCAAGGGGCTGGGAACTCACCACTGGAGATGGCTCTATTCATAACTTCCAACAAAGGGGGAAGTAGACTGTCCCTGCAATATTTAAGGATTTTAAGGGGGCAGGGATCCAGAGGAGAGCCAGACTTGGTTGAGTCTAGTAATTTGTCCAGTGTCTCAGTCGAGAGAAGAGGAAAGTTGGTCAAGATATCTTTGGAGGCTAAGGGGTGATCTAAGGAGGGATAGGGGACATGGGTAAGATTATGACTCTGGAGAGCTGTATAAATATCAGAGATTTTAGTGTGGAAAAAAGTGGCAATCTGATCGCAGAGTTCTTGAGAAGGTATTATGGGATCAGGGTGTTGGACATGGGATAAGGTTTCTACCACCTTAAAGAGATCACCGGGGCAGGAGAGAGATGACGTTAGCTTAGAGAAGTACATTTGTTTTTCGGCTAACACTGCTGCTTTGTAGCTCTTAAGGAGGTTTTTATGCTTGATCCGAAGATCAGCATCAAGTTGAGCTCTCCACAGCCTTTCGTATCTCCTACACTCCTGTCTCTGAAGTCGTAGAGCCTCCGAGTACCAAGGAGCTGAGGGGCTTTTCCTGGCACAATAATGGGATTTAAGAGGGGCTAAGGTGTCAATAGCCAGAGAAATGGTACTTGCAAGCTCACTAGCAGTGGTGTCAATATCCTGAGAGGGTTAAAGCTGGCAATAAAAGGGCCAAGAGATTCGTTGGACAAACCCCTGAAGTTCCTCTTTAAAACCCAACAATTCCTGTCCATGTGGGAGGCAGAGAGGGAACCTGGGAGAAATTCCAGTGGGACTGCTGTGTGATCTGACCAGGAGAGGGGCAGAGGGGACCCAATCTCTAGTCTGGGGTCATTAGTAAAAACCCCATCTAAGATATGACCAGCAGAATGTGTAGGGGATAACACTTTTTGGAAAAGATCAAGAGAGGCAAGTGCGTCCAAAAGTGAGATAGTGTCAGCAGAATTGGAATTTTCTAAATGAAAATTAAAATCTCCAAGAATAGTCAGAGAGGGCCTATTAATGAATGGTTCAATTGTTTCAAGTAAGTCGGCTACAAACGGGGACCTAGAGCCCGGGGGTCTGTAGATAAGAATGCCTGCAAAATTTTGTGTAGGGGAAGTATTAAGAGAGAAGAAAAGAGCCTGAAAGGATTTCTGGGGGGAAGGAAGGGGCTCTATGTGACAAGTAATATAATTCTAGTGATTTGAATACAATCCACGGTGGGTAAGGGGGTATTTGGGCCTACTTTTACTTTCGAAGTACGTTTTGTCAGCAGTTTTCTGCTAGGCCTCGTTTTTTGAGATCTGATTGGGGTCTTCTACATTTTTGCGACTGGCTTTAGTAAGGGTCTGGGTGGGAGTACTGCTGGGAAGGTCTAATTTTGTTCTAAAACACAGTTTATAGTACACCTAGATTGAGGGGAAAGATCCGCTAAATTAATTTGCCCATACTTATTTATCCTTCAAAAGGTGGCTCAGACAGAGTACGCACTTTCAAAAATGTTGTACTGTCTATTAGGAAAATCAAAGTGTGACTTTTTGCACTACACAGCGTACATACCTTATATTTATTTATCAGTGCTGTTTTTCGTTCAATAATTACAGGCCGGGTTTCAGTCTGTGCAATGGGGAAAAAAGGATGGAGTCAGGTTTCACATTAGCGAGCCGCAATTCAGCATCCGCCAGGCAGGCAGTGGACAGGGTGTCTTCTGGTCACCAACATTGATGGACAAAGCGTCAGCTGGAATGGAGGAGTGCCGCTAATAAGAGGAATTGTTTGCTGCATGCAACTTACTTGCCAAATTCAACAGGAGGACAACTACAACAACATACAGACAGATACAGTATCCATTCTTTTCTTCTATGAGTGTGACTGCATTTCTTGGATCTCTCTCTGCTTCTAAATTGATCCCTACAGCCATTCTATAGGTTTTACTTCGGCTATTTTTTAAACCTAATTTAATGTAGCCCTGTACTGTCGCATTCTGTCATTCACGGTTATCGAAAGTACTACTTACTTTTCAGTAACAATGCATTCAGTAGTGCATGCACTTCCTTTATGTCAGGTAAAAGATTTATGGTTAGCTTTGTACCCAAAAATTTCTTTATGTTCAATTATTGTTTGTCCATGCTGTGCTTTATTTTTCTCTCAACAAAACCTACCCAAAAAGAAACCCCATTCCCATCCATTTTACAAACCCTAACCCTCTTCCCCCGGGCTGTGTGGTTTTGCTTGATGTGTGACTAAATGACATCAATAATTCCACACACTTGCTGGGGAGGATAAGGTCATAACAACAGGCTGGTGAAGGAATCCGAGGATATATTCTAGACTTACTCAGCTTCAGTACTATTTCTTGTAGTAGTAGCCAATGTCAAAGAAATCCTACACAAGTACAAGTTATACTATCAATACTTTACCATTTGTTAGGCTACATTGTGGCACTGTTCTAGTCTAGTGTACTCTCACCTGCTATATTCTCTATCGTACCGTTGTAATGCTACAGTAAGGACAAACCAGGTTTCATTTTCTTTTTTTCCATAGCCATGCAACTGCCACTGTGTCACACCACTAGTACCACCGCGATGAGGAGGAAATTTCATCTGCCCTGGATTGCCAACCTTAATCGCCATTTCTCGTGGAGCCAGCCCTGGGCCTAACCCTACTTTCAAACACAAATTACAGGTAAGATAAGCGTTTGGTAAGAGGTAGTATAATGGAGTATTAGGAGAGACGAGAGATTGACGGTAGTACTACTAAAGTCCTAGGACTATTCAGGAAAACAAACTTACTGTTAAACCCCCACCCACCAGACTCAAAAGCAGTAAAAAACAGGTATGGTCAGATAAAGTTTCAAAAAGTATATTTTTATAGCCCTGACAAAATAATCTCCAGCAAGACCCTCCCTAACCCCAACGATTGTCCTTCAAAAGTCCCCAAAAAACCCAACTCCCAATTCCCACCCCCCAGAAGTCTCTAAAAAAGGGGCAAGGGACACTACAGAAGGGTGCTGTTGACTTTAGCAGCCAGGGCATCATGCTCCTTGCGGAGGGTGGCATGTTCGAAGCGGAGGCCCTCCACCAAGTTCTTATAGCTTAGGACCTCCTGCTCCAGGTAGAACAGTCTGAGGCATAAGCGGCGCCGGCGTGCCTTGCAAATCCCGTGGGGGGCAGCTGCTGTCTTTGCTGCTCGGCGGTGGCGTTTGGTAGCCTGGCTCCGTACCGCTGGAGCACTGCGCTGGCTGGCAGCCTGCACGGAGGAGGATGCAGCTGTCCCAATGGATGTTGTTGTAGTACCAGACTGCGTCTTCTCCTCCTCCAGGGCCACCAGCCGCCGATATTCAGCGACAGTGGCATCCACCCTCCGTTGCCGGGCCATTCGAGCCAGCTCCCTCCTCCTTGATGGTCTCTTGGATTTGGAAAGAGCAACTATATGAAGAAAGAAAGACATAGTCTATAACCAAATCTCCTTAAGATTAACACAAAATGATTGAGCAGAAGGTTTTGTCACAGTACAAGTAGCAACTTGAAAGCACAGTACATAACTATTGAGGACAGTATCTATGTAACCTCCGACTTCTTCATCCTTGCTCTAACATTAGTGGGAGTTTAAGGAACAAATTCTACGAGCACTATGGACTTCCATTACAGTCGACTATGACAGTACACCAGTCTTATTCTTCTTTTTCTCTCTTGTTTAGGAAAATTGGTACGTTATCTTATGCAAGCCGGCATAATGCCAGCGCTGTAAACTTGCACCCGAGAAAAACAGACGCACACCATGGTGAGTGAGACAGACTTGCGTTACTGTACCGGTCCAGTACATGCAGGTGGTGAAGCTCTTACTTTTCTATTACGGGTGGCACTGAGAATACTCTGTTAAAAGGGCTACAGCTTAATTAATTTAGCTTTCACCCTATAGTGCAAATGAGTAGTAGAAAAGGAAAATGAAGAAGCTAAATAATCTGATTATCTATCACTTCACATGGGATGTATTTGATGACATATGGGATGACTTTAGGTGCTTTGCTTATTATTGAGTGAACAGTGATACACCCACACATGAATGAAGTACTACTACTAAACTAAAGTTATTAAGAGAGGTAGGGAGTGTCCACCGTAATAACCGGATATATGCTGTGCTTCCAGTTGCAATACAAACTACTGCTACTATTCATGGTAGTATTTGGACAAAATTACAACTTCTTTTCCTTGCCTTTCCTACACTGGAACGGACGTGCGGGTGCGGTGTTACATGCTCTTCAAAGTAACACTTATTTCATCCAGTGACCGTCTACTCTATCTAGATACACATATGCTATCTAAGAGTCAGATAGTACCATGAATGATCCAGGCATCCATCCATTCAAAGTATATGCACGCATACAGTTTCTGTTTCACCCACCCCGGCTGTTCTCCTTCCACAATTCTTGCTTCATCATTCACCCAGCCATGCACCATACCATATTCTTTCCTTCCCAGCCACCTCGGGGACCAAGCAAACACATATCATTCTTCTTTGCCAGTCATCATTACATTTCTCGTCCTTCCACACTTACTAACACCCTTCTTTCGCTTTTCGTTCATCCCATCCATCAAGTTCATCTCAGATCTGATTGGGATTCTTCTTGCCAAAAACTTCACAGCTAAGTCGAAGTACATTTAGAGGAGGCTACTACCTGGTTTATTTATAATACACCCGTGCAGAAAGCACACTCTGCAGTCTTCAATCTCAATAAGTAAGGAATATATAGCTTACCTCTGCCCGCCACCACCGTATTATCCCCCACAGAATTGTCCGGCACTTCCACCGCCTACTCCCCAGAGTTGTCCTCGTCCAATGCCACCACCACCTCCGCCCTGGCCCCGCCTCCAGATGTTAAACCTACAAAGTACATTTAATAATGTTAGAATACACCACTCACTACTATATAATATTTGGTCTAGGAGGAAGAAAGAAATGTGAAAAAAACAGAATACAATTTAATAATTTGTGACTGTCTACTCTAAAGTAAAAATGTCCCTTTTTCCAGGGAAGGCTGTTGTCTTGCTGCACTTTTTGGCACAACTGATGAATGCTTGCTTTTTATTTTTAACACGCACCACTTTTTCTCCTAACAGACAGAAGCTTGACTTCTAAGAACACGAGCAGGATCCTGGGCGCGGAATTGGAACAGAGTTGATCTTCCCACCTTGACCTCCCTGCTTCGGAACTCCATTCCGACCCTTTCTGGTCTTCCATCCGACTCTCAAGCCAACACTATTAATGCCTGGTTGGCTGGAGGTTGTGACTCAGTGGCTCCCCTGCGTCGCATTTCCATCCGGCGACCCAAGGAGTCGAACAGGTGGTTCAATGACCACCTAAAAGAGCTAAAACTGACCGTTCGACAGGCAGAGAGGCATTGGAGAAAAAACTACTGCCCCTCACTAAAAACCCTTTATCTCACATCACTTGCCGAATACAAAACTGCAATCCTCGCCGCCAAAACCTCCTATTTTTCAACAAAAATAATGTCAGCCGAAAATAAACCTAGGGAAATCTTCGGTATAGTGAATGACCTGGCCTATTCCGATAGAGCTTCACCCCAAATCCTTCCGTCCCAGCCTCTATGCGACCAAATTAACACCTACTTTCTCGACAAGATCGTAACCATCAAGGCCAACATCCCCCCCTCGTCCGCCTTTGTCGATCCTTCTCCTCCCACCGTTCAAAATCATCTTACCTCCATTCCCCCCCCTCACTGAGGAAGTATTCCTGGAGATACTCCCCAAAGTAAAGTCGGGTTCTCCGGCAGACATCTGTCCGGCACGAATCCTGCAACAAATTTACTCCTCTTGTCCTGAACCCCCCATTACTTTCCTCAATAGCTCCCTAGCGCAGGGAGTAGTGACCCCTGCGCTCAAATCAGCCACCATAGTGCCCATTTTAAAGAAGCCTGGCGCCGACCCGTCCATCTCAGCCAACTACCGCCCCATTTCCCTGCTGCCCTGTCTGGGCAAGGTGCTGGAGCGCCATGTCACCGCGGTACTCAGCGCCCACGTAGAGGCTAATGGGGGACTGGCTTCCCGCCAGGCCGGCTTCCGCCCCAGGCACTCGACTGAATCAGTCGTGGTATCGGTCCTAGACAACCTCAGGAAGGGATTGGATCATAACAAACACCAGGCGCTGGTACTCCTCGATCTCTCCGCCGCCTTTGACAAGATGGACCACACCATCTTACTGTCCCGTGTCAAGGCGGCTGGAATTGAGGGATCAGCCCTGGTGTGGCTTTCCTCCTTCCTGAGGGACCGCACTCAGGCGGTCCGGCTAGGAGACTTCACAACCACCTCACTCCCCGTCACCTGTGGTGTTCCCCAGGGTTCCTCTCTTTCCCCCTTACTGTTTAACCTTTATATCTTTCCTCTCATTTTCGCACTTCAGCAGCTGGAGGTCACCGTGTACAATTACGCGGATGACCTCCAGCTCATCTTTGACCTATCCTCCTCTCTCCTCTCTGTCTCTAACTTCCAGTCCACTATGACATTCATCAGGGACTGGATGAACCACAACCATCTCAAGTTGAACCCGGATAAAACCGAGTTGGTTCTCACCGGTGGTTCTTCCAGTCCCTGGAACTTTCTCTTCTGGCCCTCCTCCCTTGGTCCCGCCCCCACTCCTTCAACCACGGTCAAAACACTGGGTGTCAAAATGAACAACCAGCTCACCCTCCATTCACAAATCAGTTCTGTAGTCTCCTTCTGCTTCCTCACCCTCCGAACTATCCGCACTGTCTCTCGCTTCTTTTCCCCCCAGGCACTCAAGTTGATCATGGTGATATCACGGCTGGACTATGCCAACGCCCTCTACAACGGCATACCAGCATACAGCCTGCGGAGGCTCCAGATGGTCCAAAACCAGGCTGCCCGGTTGGTCTATGGTCTCCCACGTTACCACCACTCCACACCCCTCCTCAGGGAGCTCCACTGGCTTCCTGTTAAGGAACGTTCCCTTTTTAAGACCGGCTGCATGGTTTTCCAGGCCCGCCAAGGCACTGCTCCCGCCTTCATTTCCTCGCTAATAAAAGAATACGTCCCCACCAGAGAGCTTCGCTCTTCTTCCAAGTCTCTTCTTCAAATCCCATGTTTCAGACGTAAAAAGTGGGGTGGGTCCAACTTTTCTACCTTAGCCCCCACTTTCTGGAACTCCCTCCCCGACCACCTTCGTTCTGCTACTAATTATGTTTCTTTCCGCAAAGAACTAAAACAGTAGTAGAATGGATTGTCCTCCTATCCAAACCAAAAGTAAAGTAGTATCTTATTCTTTCTTGGTGGTCATTCACCTTTTTATTGTTGGCAATTGTCAAAGCATAAACATTTAGAAGACTTGAAAAGACATTATGGACAATCCCAGAGGACTGCACTCAGTGCATAGAGCTATTGCTGACTAGAATGGGAGTCCAATGGAATTGCCAAATGTGCAATCTTAGTTAGCTACACAGACAGACTAATAAGAATAATCTAGTAATACCACACGGAGTCATAGTCGAGGCAGGATAAGAATATAGATCCAGTCTACAAGAAGATCAAAGATGATTTAGAAAAAATCGAATGAGGAACGCTAGGAAAAAATAAGTACTCTATATTAAAATTAAAACTTACTGGGGACAGCAAAGGAGCCCTCGCCTGCCCGATCCTGGCCTGCATCCTGAACAGCACCCTCCTCCTCCTCCTCCTCCTCCTCCTGTGTCCTCCTCTTGCCCCTGGGGGAAGCTGATGTACAACATGAAAGTAAGAAAAACAGAAAACATGGATGATATTTGTCAACCAAATCAAACATTTCAAAAGAACTAACAAAATGTTTTGGCGAAATAGCAAATAGACAACTATTCCACGGGATATATTATTGACCAATCTCATGTGGTCTACTACGTTATTAGCATTGCTTGATTTGCGGACTGTCGAATTGGAAACTTCCTATGTAACTCACTAAACAAAGTACTAAAAAGGTTTGCCTAGGATTGGCAGGCAGCAGTCCGCAGCACGCGAAGTGACAGCCAAAGTCCATTGTGATTGCTGATCAGCGACAACACTAAAGTTTCCTACTACATTAACCAGTCATTAAAATACTCAAACTATCATTCCACCACCACTATTTCTTCTTATCGCCATGTGTACAAAGGAAGGACTGGACTTGAGTCTGTAGGGGCTGATTTAAAAGCCCCTTGCGGCTCTTTTGCTCCATTGTTGCGTGACTTTTGTGACGCAGCACAAAAGAGGTGCAATGGTGCGGCGTATAAAAACAACGTGACGCATATGGGAGATGCATCACGTTGTAAAGCCCTGCGCCATCAGGGGGCGTTCCGGCGCAAGGGAGGGCGTTCCTGCGCAGGAACGCATCCTAAAAGTGGCTGAGGGAAATCTACAAGATTTCAATCACTCACTTTAACAACAATGATGCGTGACTCAAACCCTGCGCCTGCTTGAAGCAGACGTACGGCTTGACGCAGCATTGGGGAGATAGGGCACCCCAGAGCATTGATGGAGCTGCACCATCGTTGCGACGCAACTCCAGCAATGTGCCGCCTTTATGGCACAGATGCGTAAACCTTTGGTGATGTTTTGGGCCCATGGTGCGCCGCATTGTAAATACGGCGCACCATGGGTGATGGTGGCGTGGCGCACAATTACTGGCACATCCCTGCTACTTTGCAGGGATGCGCCGGTAATTAAAAATCTGAACCTTAGTGTGTAGCCCTTACGCAGTTCTTTAAACTACACTCATACATAATTTCACAGGCCAGTGAAATGAACACAAAATCGAAAACAAATAAGCATAGTAGCAACACTACTGAGAAGGAGAGCAGTGCACCTGAAATGCACAGAAGATTTTGAAATATAATTTACCTACAATGTAATGAGCAGCATTATTGCTCTTGGTAAAAAATAAAAATTTGCAATATAATAACACAGCAGGAGAAAACAGAGTAGTAAAGAAATAGCTACTACTACTCACCAAGCCCGGGGATCTCAAGGCCAAGCAGGTCGAGCAGATCTCGTTCACGGGTCAGGACATCCGTCCAGTGGTGGGTGGCCTGGTTGTAGGTGCGCCGGACCCGAGAGTGGTGGTACATGGCCCGGCACACCTTATCCCACCGCTTCCGGCACTCAAGGATCCCGTACCCAACACCGATCCTGCCGCCTGCCATGATGGTCCTGGGGAGGCGGCGCTGAACATAAAAAATGAGTGCGGCCACCTCCTCCGGGCTAAAGATCTCCCTGGGTATGACCTGCTCCCCCCTCAAACGCCCGCACGGGAGCCGGGCACGGGGTGCGGGACCCTTCCCCTTCTCGGGATGCTTCCCGGCTCCCTTCACCATGGTCTGGGCGGAAAGGAATAAAGAAAATAGAATAGGGAAGAGAAGAAAAGAAAAGAGTTTAGAAAAGTAGTTTAAAATTAACCAAAAGTAGCAGTAAACACAAAAATATAGGGCTAGAAAAATAGAGGGATAGATAATAAGTAAAATAGATCAAAAAAAACTTCAAACAAGCAAAGGATGGCAGAGATTTAGGGAGGATACAAAAAGCATGCCCAGAACCATAGCAATGAATGAGAAACAAGATGGCTGCGCCCGTTCACGACCGCGCGGGTAAGTTCGTGCGAGATTTTGCTCGCGAACACTCGCGAAATTGTACTGGCGAGCCGCACACTTTGCGAGATTACACTTCACGCCCGGAAACGGAAATACGTCATGCAAACAAGATGGCCGCGCCCTTGAACGACCGTGAGGGTAACTTCGCGCCTTGCGCTACAAGCGGCTCGCGAAAATGCACAAAACCTTGCGAACTAACATGCCGCAAAAAAACAAATCGCATATTCGCACAAATTTGCGGCTTCCGAATCCGATCTCGCGCGTGATCGCGCCCCGCGAATCCCGCGAAATTGCAGAAAAACGAGTTTTGCAAAACTGAAAGCACTCTGCAGGAGCAAGAGTTCAAACTCATCATTAGTAACCATTCCCTGTAGTGCTTCCTGACTGGGGCCCCTCCAGAGTTCAGTTGCTAGTTGCAACAATTGTATGACCCTGCTCTGACCCTCACAGCAGGCTCATAGAATAGCTACAAGTAGGCCACAAAGGTCCTGGAAAAAAAAATTGCACTGCAACAGAATGCAAATTACTGATAAGGAAGCAGGTGCCTGACCTGGAATTTTAAAACAGTGACACATTAATAAACTAACCCCAAATTAATTCATGTCAGTTGAAGCAGGGCAGGTGTGCTTGCTTTCCCCCCCCCATAATCTACAGTGATGATGAACCAGAGGGTGGCATTGATGTAACAGAGGGTGGCATGGGTGAAACAGAGGGTGGCAGTGGTGAAACAGAGGGTGCTGGGAACCTGTGATGATGAACCAGACGTAGAAACAACATAGTCGCGACCGTTGCGAGCCGACAAGTAAGTTCGCGATTGCGAACTGGTACCAAACCCTCGCGAACTGGCAGAAAACCTTGCGAACACAAAAAAAAATCCGCAAATTTGCGAGAATTCACAGATTTTGCGGATTGTGAGATCGCAAATTTGCAAAATTCGCGAACGCCAGAGACGCAAAATTCGCCCATGCTTAGGCCAGACGCATCGGGGGGAACATCATTTCGAGCCATTCTTCCACCTTATCAGGTGTGTCAAAGAACTGTGTCTTTTGGTCGTGGATCACTTTTAGCTCGGCCGGGAACAGCAGTGTATATTTCACGTTCAGTGCTCTGAGCTTTTTCTTTGCATCTTGAAACAGGGAGCGCTTGCGTTGTACTAGGGCGGTTTAGTCCGGGTACAGGGATACCCGCTGGTTCTCGTATTGTTTTTGGGACAGTTCTCTCACCTTTTTGTAACAGAGTGTTGCGGTCTCTAAAGTTCAGGACTTTGACAATCAGGGGACGGGGGTGAGCCCCCGCAGTTGGTCTGCCAAATGGGATGCTATGCGCTCTTTCTACACAGTAAAGGTCAGAGAGGCACTCTGGGGCCAAGTGTTCCCTGAATCACTGTTCCATGAAGGGGTTTACTGTGCAGCGGCTGTGTGTGGGTTGGGGATGATCTTCAAGTCTCCTGCCTTTGGCTCACCATGATCCCGCACCAAGCAGCAAGTCTCTCCCTGTCGATGCTGCACTCCAAGTGTTACACAAATGGGGAAGAACCAGGCAGGGGGCTGCGATGGGGTCTCAACGATGTATTCCGTGTCATCAGGGCGGAGAGGGTCAGCTATCATGTGCAGGCAGGGTGGTTACAGTGGGTCCAAGAACTTTTGTTCAGCTGGGGTGGGGAGTTGCAAACCACTCAAACAGACCCTTCCCCAATCACAGGGGTCGTGCGGTAAGTCCAGGTCTGCACATATCCATCCCCAGCAGACCGAGCTAATTGGATACCAACCTTAAATCCAGTGCCAGAGCCCACCAACGTGCACAGTTTCCAGGGCAGCTGTAGTATGGGGAGCGCCAGCATATGCCACACCTCTGCGGAGTTGCGTGCGATCTGCAGCTGTGCTCACCCCCAGCACCCCAGTCAGGATTTACCATCGATTACGACCCACAGCGCGGAGCTTGCTCACTGTGCAGCCGCCATGCTCGACAGTTAGCCATGCCTCCCCAGTGAATATTCATCATGTGTGCATCAAATAAATAAAGTAAAAGGTCTTGAATTGTTTCGATCCCAATAAAATCTTTGTGTCAGGGCTTAATTTGAGCCTGTGGTTGCCAGTTTGGGGCACTGACAGTTATTTTTGGGGAGCGGCATTTATTTTCCCACATCAGAAATTTACCAAGTGCAAGAGAGTGAAAAACACCCAGATTGTAAAGACTGAGAAACATAGCAAAAACATCACAAAGGGATAAAGCAAGAACCCACAAGAGCAAGAAAAAGTTGAGGGATTGTCTGGTAGTGGATTAAAGATTACCAGCATTGGTATTTGTTGTGCATATGTTTAATTGCACCTGCTGCCATCTTCTGAGCCGAGCTGTGGGCACCAGCATGCTATGTTTCATGAATTGAGCTCTGCTTTTTTTCATTCACACTTCAGAACTACAAAAGAAATGTATGCTTAATTTTTCCTTTCCTAACTGCTGAATGTGTACAGTTCATTTACAGGTATTTACATTTCGTTGTGTGTTGCCATGACGTTCTACAGCCTTTTCTTTTACACTCCCTGTAGCTCTGAAAGCTTGCCACAAAATTCACTTTACTAATTGCCATGTTAAAAAAATATATGCAACAATTTTTCAGAAGACATAACCCGCCATGTGACCTCTGTCAGCAAATGTTACAAGAAAAAGACAGAATTTAAAGACATTTTCATTTATTGCTTAGACTTTCTTTAGGATCCCAACTGACCCACAGATTGCAATCTTTTATATAGCTCTCCCGTTTGTTATAAGAATTCTAATGAGAAATTAAAGGCATATTTACAATAAAATGTCAGAGCGTGAAGCTGCATCAAATTTAGCAGCGCCCTGTCGGACATTTTCAAAATGCAGTGAAGGACCATATTCACAAGAATACAGGTCACCCCGTGTTTTTCCTAGCATTGGTGCAAAAAAAGCTGCCTAGTGCCAGCGCATACACCCTGCCACCAAGTTGAAAGGTTGCCTGCGCTGCAGGGATGATTGTTTATGTGAAGGAAGGGACATCTTCCAGCAAATAAACAATCAAAAATCGCGATTTGCACCTTTTATGTGTTTTGTACATGGAAAGAACAAAACATGAGGAATAATTTCTCCTTGTATCACCATTCTAATGCCTGGTATTCCATAACAGTAGTTTTTGGTGCTGCCTCAGCCTTGTAAATCTGTGGCAGTGTCAAAAAGTAATGGATGTTGCAGTGGAACGGCTTCAGTAGCACCTATTGCATGCCCATTTGTACCAGAGGGCTGTGGTGGAAAGGGAAATATTATCTAGGTGGTGTTAAACCATGCAAAGTGGCTTAGCGCCACCTTGTAAATATGGAAAATGCTGCTGCGCCATCAGAGCTTTAAAAAACGATGCTCCAGTGGTACTGATGGCTTGTAAATATGCCTCTAATTGACTTATTATTTTGCAGTGGCTCTAAGGCCCCCAGTAATAGGACGTTTGTGCAGCTGGCATTACCGATTCCTCAGGGAGTGGATCAGGGGCGGCACTAGGGCAGTGCGATCGGTGCCACTGCGCTGGGCACTGACTTGGGGCGGGGGCATCAGTTTTACAAGTAATATAATCATTTTAAAAGCACCAACCTGCTGCCGCGTTCCTGGCCTCCAGAAATTGTTGTAGGCTCTGGAGGTTTGTCTAGTGGAAGTGCCTGCTGCTAAGAATGTGTACCATGTAGATAACAAAGTGCATGTAATGTAAATAGGTCAGTGGGTTACTGCTTCTGTAAGAGAGCTCCTTTTGTTACTTGTTGTATGTATAGAACAATGAGCTATTTTATTAACTGTCATCAAAGAGCTGCGTGTAAACTGCAAGGTATATGTTAGAGCTATATGTTTTTTTTGCCCAGTCTTTCATTATCCTAATCTTGCCAAAAGGGTTCATTTGGGTGGAAAACAATTTTTGTTAATAAAGAGAACCCCTTACATTGGTGTTATATTTTAAATTCAGAGTTTGAGCTTTTCCAGAATAGGGACTCTTAAACTATATTGCCTACCAGTATCAATGCAAGTTACTCCTACACTACACCTTGTAGTCCTGTCTGTTGTAGCATTTCCTATACACTGACTTACACACCTATGATTGTCTGTGTGTGATGTAAAGTGATCTGACACCTTACACTGGTATGAGTGGTGCTATAAAACTAGGGGGCATATTATCAAGGACGGGGTTAAAATTATCCCCGCTTTAGTGGCAGGAAAGCTGCAATAATGGGCTTGATAATATTCCCTTGAGAATTCCAATAGAAGCCCATGTTCACACCAGAACATGGGCTTCTATGGGAATTCACAAGGGCATATTATCAAGTCCATTATCGCCGTTTTAGTGGCAGTTTCCTACCGCTAAAGTGGCGATAATTTTAATGCTGTTTCTTGATAATATGCCCCTGAGTGAATCAGAGAGACAGTGCTTCTGGAGACTCAAAGGGCACAGTTAACCGTTGACTGCGGTAGAAATTCCACCGCGGTGCGGGTGATTAATGACTGGGCGTGGCCGTCTTTTGCACACGCCCACTGTGACAAAAGGGTTAAAGGGCTGTGGTGAGGGAATCGGTGGCAGAGGTGGTCATTGGGGTCGTGCCAAAAGACATTGTGGCACAGGGCGCCACCAGCGCTAAAGCCGGCCCTGAGTGGAATTCATATTTCCAGGTTGCGGTATTAACTGGGAATTAAAGTATTTTCGATATAGGCCCCTATTGCACCAATTTCCCCATTTAAACCTGTGATTCTGGAGCTTTTCCAAAAAAGAAATCCTCCAAATTCGAACTCGAAAGTTTGTCCGCAGAAAACTCTACGGCATTCGAGCATGCAGTAATATCGCGCGCCTCATAATAATGTTTTGGGCATAAATGCATGTTTTAGCCCTTATAAATTGAGAGAAGACCCTAAAAACAAAGGCCTCGGCATGTATGACTGCTTTAAAGGTGTTTTCTAGATGCTAAAAGCGGTTGTTCCACTGTAGGATTAAGTTGGTATTTATTTTTACATCATAGAAAAACGAAATGATTTACTTAACATATCTGTTGACATTTCTGCCTAGAGGAAGGTCACATTAGTCTCAGGCTGTAAAATATTGGAAAGAAAAGAAAATAAGAAGAAGTGAATCCCTGCCAGCCATTGTATTTCACTACAGCGGCTGACAGCATTCATTGGCAGCTGGAAGCCAACATTTCTTTCGCGCTTGATCAGGCATTGTTAACGTTGGGAGCAAAATAGAGGAGTCTCTGGTAGGAAACGCTGATCGCTGTTTCCTGAACTATTTGTTCTGGAAATTATATGAGCATTTAAATGTGGCTGTGACATATTTGTTACATGGTGTCACTTTCACTGCCGGTGATTGGAGAAGTGGCCAGGGCATTCCTCAGTTTCTAAAAAGTACCATGTATTATGTATTTCAGAGCAGTTCGGTCAGACAGATCAAGAATATCTTGATTAAAAAAAAGAACAAAATGTAATTGCTTGTATTACCGAAGCTCTCACAAGTAAGTAATCTAGGGCCAGATGTACGACCAGCAAAATTGTGCATCTCAAATTGCGACTCATTTGCGAGTCGCAATTTGCTAGGTGCAATTTGCCATGTACAACAGTGTGTTTAACACTGTTTGCGATTCCCAATAGGGTTGCAAATTAGGAGGCTCATTAATATTAATGAGTCTCTCGCAATTTGCGAGCCCATTGGGAATGACAGGCCCTCCAATGTATGGTGGCCTGCTAGGTCAGCAGACTGCCATGTCTGGGACTGCTTTTAAGTAAAGCAGTTTTTTTTATTTTTTAAATGCAGCCCAATTTCCTTAAAGGAAAACTGGATGAATAAAAAAAAAAATACAAATGCACCGTTTTCAACCCTGGGACCACTGACTGCCCTTAAAATTATTTTTAGAGACAGTCACAAAGTGTAAGGGGTCCCCTGAGGAACCCTTCCACATTGCGACTACATTACCACCTGTTGGACTTGGCCCTTCTGGCAGGTTCACCCCTGAATTTTTTGCCTTTTAGTGTTACATAATTATAATGATTTCTGGTCTTGGCACGCTTTTGCACTGTGGTGCAGTGTAAAGTGCGTGCGCTCTCTGAGTGCGTGTGTGAGATTGGCCTGCCCTCCCATAGGAATGCATGGGGAATGTGTGTGTCCCTGGCAGTTCATGATGCATGGGGAGTGCAGATGCGAGTTTGGTATGTGCGGACTCGTGTGATTAAATGCTGCGCGATGATGTGTGCGGCGTTATTGTGTCTAGTGTGGAAGTGCCACTTCTAGACGTTGGCCTGTCTGTGCAGTGAATGTGCTGGCTTGTGATTGGCTGGTGCAAAAATAACAGTTGATGGACAGAATGCAGAATGATGTCATACATTCACCCCAGTGCAGAGATCTGGGCCTAAATCCATTGTTTTTTTGCACTCCACACAACCCCAGTTCAGACATGACCATATGCAAATCAGCCTTGACCCTGTGCCTCATGGAAACAGACAGCCCGAACTGCCAAACCATGTCTTTCCTAGATCGGAATCAAGCATCCTAGGACCGGTTTCTGGCTATCAGCCGTCTTCAGCCAGGATAGCTTGACTCCAGTGGTGTGGAGAGCATGCGACTCACGTCTGAGCATACTCATCCCATTCGGGGTGACAAATGCAAAAATAACAGTTGATGGACAGAATGCAGAACAATGTCATACATTCACACAGTACAGAGATCTGGGCCTAAATCCATCGTGTATTTGCACTCCACACCACCCCAGTTCAGACATGGCCATATGCAAATCAGCCTTGACCCTGTGACTCATGGGAACAGTCCAGCCCGAACTACCAAGCTATGTCTTTCCTTGACTGGAATCAAGCATCCAAGGACCGGTTTCTGGCTATCAGCCTTCTTCAGCCTGGATAGCTTGACTCCAGTGATGTGGAGAGCCGAGGACTCACGTCTGAGCATACCCAGCCCACTCGGGGTGAAAATTGCAAAAAACACAGTTGATGGACAGAATGCAGAACAATGTCTTACATTCACCCCAGTACAAGGATCTGGGCCTAAATCCATCGTTTGTTTGCACTCCACACCACCCTAGGTCAGACAATGGCTATATGCAAATCAGCCTTGACCCTGGATGAGTAGTAGCATATTGAGAAACTGACTTGTGTCCAAGCACAGCAGAGGTCCAAATCTAGAGTTTCATTCATTCGTTTCATTTCAGAACTTTATTCGATTATTCACAATAATCATAAAAGCATACAAAAATATACAATATACATTCTTCTCAGTATGTTCTGATACAAATTTCTACCAATTTAAGGTTAAAAACAATGAATAAAACAAATGCTAAAAACAGATACTAAAAACAGGTGCCGTTGGTTAAAAAAACGCTTAATTAGTTAATTAGAAAACCATACTTTTCCTAGCGGCCATTGATTTTGAGATAAACGTGGCTGTAAAAAAGCAAATATCAGGGTCCTCAAGGGAGAATAACAGACTCATTGCAGATTTTATCGTTATAGCAGCTTTTTTTTTTAATAAGGGTTTCAGATAAGCAATGCGGAAGGGTAGGAAAAGATCACAGATCAATAAAAAATGTGTGGTACTCTATTTAGTAACCCTGTCACAGAGACACGGTGCGGAGGGATGATATTTCATACGCGGAAAGGACACCAAATGGTGGACAATACCCAGTCGTAATCTGGTTAGGACAAACCGATGGGATGGCCTAGTAACTATTCTCAGATAATTTTGAGAACCAGATATAGGTATGTTGGAATAATAAAATTGTGAGATAGCTAGCAACATATTACCATTTCTCCGCGCTTGTGCTTTCTTATCCATGTAACAACTCTTTAACTCTTTCTTGGGGAAGTCAGATAGGCATTCGGGGACTGCCTGAACATCTAAATAAATGCATCCTTAGCTGTTGTTATTACATAGTCAATCCAAGGTATCGTTAGACATTTGTCTAGGCGGAGACAATCGCAGATATTGCTCCTAGTGAAGCCAGTTTCTTCTTTTGACCAAATTGCTCTGCACACCAACAAAGGTCTTAAACTTATCAGGTCAGATAAATACTCCAGCCCCAATTCCATGTGCGTTATCTCAGTTGAGGCCGATTTTGGTAGGCATAACAATTTTTTGATAAAACAGTTCTCTTCCACCTGTAGGTTCACATGGCGACAATGCCCCCAAACCCCGGATCCATATAATGCAATTGAAACACATCTGCATCTGTAAATATGCAGCATATCAAGGATACGACGATCCCCAAGTTTAGTTGCAAATTTAAAAACACCATGGATACTCCTAGACATTTTAGCTTTAACATTAGTTACCTCATGAGACCACATACCGTCACAATTAAACGTTATACCCAAAGAACAGAAATTTTTCACAATTTCGATTTTCTTATCATCTATATAAAAGGGTTTCGTCTTCCTCATTTTCTTCCCACACTACATAATAATAGTTTTTGTAGTGTTAATTTCCAACTTCCTGCCCTTAATAAATCCCGCAAATTTGTCCATTAGCCTCTGCAAAACGAGGGGGGTTCTGGATATAAGCACCGAATCATTGGCATAAAGCAAGACGGGGGTGGCCAAGCCATCCACTTGTGGGGCATCAGAGTTAACCTCCTTAAGTTCGGTATCGATAGCATTAATAAAGAGAGAGAAAAGGAGTGGAGCGAGAACACACCCTTGTCTAATACCCAGGTTTATCTTAATGCTGTCCGTACATTCTCCCTCTTGTCCATATCTTATGCGGGCAGATAACTTTATATATAATATTGCCAGGAAATAAATAATCCCAACTGTGGCGCCTTGTTCCAATAGGGTTGACCATAGCAGCGCATGGTCGACGAGGTTAAACGCGCTGCTAAGATCCAGCAAAGCAGAGAAAAAGTGATCCCTGCTTTGCGCGGGTATACTTCCCTGTTAGAAGATCTAAATGTATACACTGTTCTATTGTTCCTGAACCTTTAAGGAACCCAAATTGGGATTGCGCAAGGATGCCACAACCTTCAACCCATTCCTCCAACCTTACCAACATTACTCGACTCATAGTTTTAAGTGATGAGTCTAATAGGGAGATAGGTCGGTAGTTCTTTATCTCCGACCTATCTCCCTTTTTTATATATTGGTATAGTTATTGATTCCTCCCAAGTAGGTGGGGTGCTCTCCATAGTCGCCGCGTTGAAAACCTTAGTCAAGACGGGGCCCCATAATTTTATATCGGCCTTATACAGGTCGATGGGTACCCCGTCAGGGCCCGGTGCTTTCCCACCCTTGCTAAGTTTAATGGCATGCTCTACCTCAGGAACAGTGATGTTCAATGGAACAATTGGCCAATAATTGGACACCTGCTGCGCCGAGACACCCTCCTCCTCCGGGTAAAAATGCTCGTAAAGTGCGATACCCAGCATTCTTCACTGACCTGGGCAGTGAGGGCAGAGATGTTATCACACTTGAGGATGGGGCTATTGACAGTATCCCAGAAGAGTTTACTGTCAGAAAGCTCAGCAGCCTTGGTCAACTTGTCCCATGCTTCCTCCTGCAGTTCATGTTTCCTGCGCTTTAACTGCCCCTTATAAGTAGCCCTAAGGTTCTTGATAAGCAACCTATCCCTAGGCCTGCTCGCTAAAGCCTTCATCAGCTTCTGTGATGCCACAGAACATGCGGTATCAAACCAACTAGACCTCGGGTTCTTACTACTGGACCTGGGGGCAGTCATAACAGTTCCAATTATGGTGTTAATCTCACTAAAACCATTCAAAATGCTCCTCAGGTCTGCGTTCTCATCCAAGCAACAATACAAATTAGACAGAGAGGCCACCACAATTTTTACCCGCAGATTTTCGGCATTTTCTCCCCTCCATTTAATCCTGTAGCCATTTGGTCGGCATGGGACAATATCAGTAACAGTAGTTTTAGCTACCGATACTTTGTAACCCCAGATAGTTAAATCTAGTGTAATACAATTGTGGTCGCTGATTGCGAGATCCAATACGACCGGGACGCTACAAAACCCCCTGATGTTATAAGAGATCAACAAATGGTGTTCCAAAAAGTGTGTTCAAAGTTGCTCCCTAATTCTTGACCTTTTGATGTCTGGTAATTTTTTGTCTGTCATATGATCAATCAGATAGTTCAGCTAAATTGAGAATTGCAACAATTAATCAGTATCCTAATTATTGACATAGAAATAATGTTTTTTCACAGTTTTATGAAGCTAGAACTCGACCCAAAGGTATTGGAGTACTTTACATGAGCACCAGTAACATTATACAAGGTTAAATCCAATTCCAAAATCAGCAGCTCTTGCATTAATGCCTCATTCTCTCTGTTGCCTGCTTGCTTTACTTTATTCAAGCGCCAAAAGTAAGCTGGAGCTGCAAGAGGTGCTTCAAACAAAAAGTGCATAAATAAATGCCTACACCCATTTGAATACCTTTCAGTTATAATGACATACTATGTGATGTCCTTCATTTTTTTTAACATTTTAAGTAGGATGACCAAAAAGCACAAAGAGCCAATGATTTTGATAAGGTTGAGCTATTAAGATACAAACTATTTAGCTTCACAGTTAAAAATGTGCAATGATTAACATAAAATTAAAAGCTGAAATGACACACATTTAAAATGTGCAAGCTGCATTAGGCAGTCAGGGCTATGAGTATAGGCCATAGAAATACTAAGAAGCAAGCTTCCTTTAACTAGAAGTGAACCTATTATTGCTGAACTGTGCATAAAAGTAATTTAGTAGTCTGACCTTAATGTGACATGCTTAGAAATGCTCGTCATGACTGCAGAATGTTCCGGTTCTAATTAATGTATTATTTTACTAGGAAACATATTGTTTGCAATGATTAACTTCCGATTCTTACCCTCTTTCACACAATGCTTGAATAGAATAGATGCACATTCAAAACAATATTTCTTATTGGCATTGATGAAATGCATTACTAAACAGTATTTTGCAAGTTAATGTTTCTCTTCTTTTGCATAGTTCATTGTGTACCCAGTGAAACACTTAATATTTAGAAGGTCAACCTACATTTGATGCCTATGGGAACTGAGTCTTATGTTTCCAGAACTGAACTACGTAAGAATGTCTGTAGCTAACTTGTGATAAAGCTTTGCAAGCTGTGTGCATTTTTGTGGAAAAGGAAGAGGTTTACCTGCTCACAGAGGAGTAATGCCATTTGATTGGTCCAGAGAAGATGAAGCCTGCTACAATGTCTGCAACATGTATTCATGTCTTTTATATAAGTGCATGTTTCTAGATAGCATTGATGCCTTTATCCCAATACTTTCGACCTACTTTGCTGTACTAGACTGACCGTTGTAGCTACTGCCACTGGGGTTCATCCGTTCTTTATTTTGATGCTTTATTTTTACGGATTGCTGCAGCAACTGTACAATAACTTACTTGTATTACTGAGACTTGGCTGAATGTATTTCATGAACTGCACTTTATGGGAAGTTCTGCACAGGGTGTCAGGCAGAGGTCAACAGCATGGTACAGTCCAGGTTCAGTTACCACTGTTTAGCTGAGCAATTGCAGGAAAATCCCTGTAGCTTAAACACATTATGACACAGTGGGTTCATTTATTTGTCCTCGGTAAATGAAGGAGCAAATCCAGTACTATAGGGCACCTCTCAGGTCACAGACACTAAGTCCAGCCCTCTTTTGTTCTTCTGCAGGTCCAGGAGTGGGTGCCTAGAGATGCCTGGCATGAGCTAGTGGGCAGAAATGATTCCTAGGCATGCTCTTACCAATGGGGTAAATTTTCAGGTGCCAGCCATACCCACTTTGGGCATTATTTTAAAAATGCCAAAAGTCTTTATCCATACTAAGGGGTCTATTACGATGTATGGAGGATCGCCACCACCCGCATGGTGGTGGCAATCCACCCGACATAATCCCTTGCCGCCTCCCATTTACCCCCACCATATTATGATAGCGGGGGTACTGCGGCGGACAGGAAGACAGTCCGCCACTTTTCTGCCCAGTCGACTGGGCGGAAAAGAGTTGAATATGGTGGTGGTGTCTGCTAGACACCGCCATCCATATTATAATGGAAGCAGGAAGTTGCCTTTCTGTGGTGGCGTTGCCGCCACAAAAAGGCATGCAATTTTCACAGTTGGGGGTCTGTTGCGGGCCACCAGGATGTTGGTGGGGAGGGGGGAACATGGGGGGTACTTATGGTACCCCCCTACATTTGCATGCACAACGTGGCAGGTACCATACGGTGCCTGCCACGTTGTGCAGGTAAATGCAGTGTGCAGCCCCAACATTGTGGCGGGCGGTGCTGTGTGCACCACCCGCCACAATGATGTGGATGGGGGATGCCACCATGGCGGTGGCATCCTGATTGCAGGTGCGGGACTGCCGCACCACTGGCAGCCGGTCCCAGCACCTCTAGGGTTGCGGGCAGACATAAGTCCGCCTGCCATGCTAACAGGCCCCTAAATCTGAGCTCTGAGGAATGAGAGTGTATTCGTGGGGAGTGTACTATGGTAATCGTAGTGTCCACCCACATCTGAAAACAAATTCCAGCTTGAAGCAGTCACTGTCCTCCCAATAACCCCAAAGACAGATGTCTGGAAGAACAAACAGTGTTGATCAGTAACCAGACAGTAAATACACAAGGACTGCATTGCCATCCTGTTCTATGCCATTCAAATATGCCCCAAAGTGTTGTATGCAAACCCAAGAGACCTGTCAAGCAGGGTGTGAATCTCAAGCAGGATTTGACACTGAAATATCAAAAAGATGCTCAAATCTGTGCCCTGAATATTCTGTGAGGTTCAGAAGAGTCATCTCTGCTCATTCAGGTCAGCCTATTGTTTGCACCTAGGAAGCATTTCACATCTTTTCCACACCAATCCAAGTGCTAATCTCTAGTTTTAGAACAAATGAAAAATAGCCACACCGACCTACAGTTAAGGAAAATATAACTTTCTAAAAGTTACATTTCCTTAATATTTATTAGAAATCTGACTTCTTTTATGAAATGGGTTTTAATAACTATTTAAAATAGTTGTTCTATTATGCTTCAAACTAGTCCCATCTGCGCTATGGTTTTCTACATAGGACGGCTAGGCCTGCCACAGTGAAAAATTAAACGTTGGGTGCTACTCACAATAATTACATGTTACCAATGCCATCACATTTCTACATGTCCTACTTTTAAATATTGTGCACTCTGCTTTGTAGGTGATAAGGAAAATATATGGGTGATCTATTAATGTTTATTTTAACAGATCGATTGCACTGGGTAAACTGCCACAGCCATGCTACACTGGTAGGTCTGAAGCCATGCTTTACACTGTCACTAAAGTGGATGGCAACATTGGGGCTGCAGTCCACTAGTGACATTTATCCTTAATTCTACAAGCATGTAAGTGTAGTATGGTTGACACAGGACCTGTTACCACATGTGTTAGGGAGTGCCCAGGAGTCGTTCCTACCCCCTAGCTCACACCAGGCTTGGGTACACTTTGTGCCACATACTATCGGCTTATATGGAAGTTAGATATAAAGTTATAAATATGACAACTCAAACACATTTAAATAGGGAACAGAGGCACTTTAGTGTTAATTAACAAGGTTAAAGTTCACAGAGTTTTAAATTCAGCAAAAAATATTGGACCGAGCAAAAGGTAAAAAATCAAGTGTGACTCACAGAAAATTTCAAATTCTTATACACGTTACTAGAAAAAATGTAGGTCTGATGAAGTTTCTGACACTGAAGAGTTGATTTTTGTGTCCGGTGGAAGTACATTTCATTCCTTACAGTTAATACTAGAAATTTGCAAATCACTTGGAGCACAGGTAAGTCCTTGGCTGTGAGCTCATGGACATTTTACAGGAAATGTAGGCTAATGTTCTGCACAAGATAAAGAAAGACCAAATCAGTAAGACATATGCTGGTTAGGCAAGGGGCTCTGAGTAGAATCTGTTTTGGGACTGGCAACTAATGAAGAGCACTACCCACCAACAATAATCTTCAACTTTGTGAAATTAAGTTAAGGTTGACAGTAGCATTTTTTGAGGATAGCAGTTATACAGTCTAATGCAGAGGGAACCCCACTAACCTATCAAGGCTCTCCCTCAATCAAGTTTGGAATTCATTAACATCCTGGTAAGTTGTTGATGGTGCTTCTTGTTGATATATGGAATTGAATGCTGAAGCTAAGAAGGAAGAAGTCAACATTAACAACTGCACTGATGCGGGCATTGCGATTCAACTCAGCATCTTAGATAATCCTAAAGTTTTTGGATAGTTGGCTAAAGATGTAGGAAAGCCAGACAGCACAAGCCAGTTTGGGAGCATCATGGGATACTAGTACAAGTTACAATACCTCTCTTGCTTTATCGAGGTTATGTCTACTATGCTCATTCTGAAGGCTACTTCATTCAGGTCAAATTTTAACACCCCAAAATCATTTCTGTGCCCACTGATATGCACTTATATCTGTGTGCCAGCAGTGTAGGAATTAAGGATTACCATTTCTTATTCATTTTCTTCCTAACAATCTTAAAGACTGGTCTGACATAGATATTCAAAAGCAGTGGCGTAAGTGGGGATCACCGTGGAATTCGCATATCTCCTCAATCAATGCAGATTGAACATTAGCTCACTTTAACACATTGGGCTCTCTCCAACAGAAAAGACTTGAACCACTTTAAGGTTTTATTAGAAATAAGATCAACCCTGCAGAAATTTGTGGTCCACAGTGCCAAATCTGGCAAACAACTCAAGAAGGTAAAAATTGACATAGCCTTCCCATACTCTCTTGTTCCCTCCCACCATATACCCGTGCAAAACTTCCAAGCAACACCTAAAACGTAACTTAAAAAAGGTAATTATTTACAGTATTATCATAAATATGTATCTAAAACTAATTATCAATATTTAAAAAATATTTATAATTTAAATGTATTTATTTTACTTTCCACAAAATACCCCCACAAAATATATAATACAGTCACAGTTTCACAAGTCTTTATTTCGATTTTTGAATCATAAAAGACATTACAACAACTGAACGAATTCAAGTTTAAAATTACCCACTGTTATATTCAAAAATCAAGTTTTTAAGAAAAACAGCTTGTAGATACCACTAATTGCCGCATCAATTGTTGGCCATCCAACAGTGAAGTTAAAACACATAAATGACATACATATAATCGAATATTAATAAATCCGGTCAAAATCACAAATATACAATCCATTCCATTATACAAAATACTTTTAAAAAACATTTCTAATATTAGAAATTAAAAACTATAAATTCATCATTAAACAAGATCCACAATCTCAGGTGACAAAAGCCAATGATGAGGCATTAAAAGAAACCATTAAACTGTCACTGTAGGCTCATTTTACGTGCTCGTATAATCCACATCCAGTGGAGGAATTTAGCCACAGCTATAACCACGGCCTGGGAATTATCAGTTCGGAGGATCCTAGCGGACTCACGACCTGTTTTCAGACCTAACTGCAAACAAATAGGTTTTAGACAGGATATCCGAAGGACCTTGTATTCAGGGCAAGCAAATAGTATGTGCCCAATGCTTTCCTGCTGGGTGGGACAAAAGGGGCAGACAGAACCTTGTCTCCCGCGCCACCTTGCAGTGAAGGCATTGAGTGGATGAGTCCCCACCCTGAACTGATGGAATTTCTTCCTGTCCCCTGGGATAGTAATCCAGTCCCAATAACCCTCTAGGGCTGGAGAGTGTTTCAGTCCTAGGAATTCCGCCGTAAATGATGGCTCAATACAACAGCCACATCTTTTAACCTCAAGCATGTTCCAATACAGGTCTCTAAATATTTTTCTAGGGGGAAAGGAATTTACTGATGGGTCTACCCACAGTGGGGATAGGCCCATAGACATATATATGGCTTTTACCTCCCACAACCATGATATTTTGTGAGCCCTATCGGCATCTCTAACCTAAAGGAAGGCCCGAGCATATTGGGAGAGTTCAGGGGTAACATATAATCTCCTCCAATAGGCAGCTGATCTATATCGAGCCATATCCTCGAGGCAATGCAATCCCAGATCGTAGCGGGGAGGAATCAAAGGGGTACAGACCGGGAGGCCTGTAATACTGCGCAGAAATTTACTTTGCGCACTCGTCAATTTCTTTAGATTAATAAGTCCCCACAGTTCCGCCCCATAAAGGACTGCCGCTCCAACTTTGGCATCGTAGATCTTTAAGACCGGGGTAATTGGCCTAGTAGGTGACAAATAAAATTCCTTAGTAAGTGCACCCGTCAGTTGTACGTGCTTCGTGACCAGCTGGTTTGTGTGTTGTTTCCAATCTAGTTTGGATGATAGGGTAATGCCCAGGTAAGTGAATACTTGGGTCTGTTCCAATTGAACCCCATTCATTACTGCCTTCCCTTTAACATATCTATTTTTATGTAAGACCATGAACTTAGTCTTAGTTGTGTTAATGACAAGTCCATGGTCATTGCAGAAGACTTCAAAAACATCAATGGCCTTCTGGTGGCCCTGCTGCGTTTTTTAAATTAATAACGTGTCGTCTGCAAACATCAGCAGGGGGATCAGCTTACCATCCAACTTAGGAGCATCGGTTGGTTGATGTTCATAGTAGCTGATCACCCTGTTGATGTATAGCGAGAAGAGTGTAGGGGCTAGTACGCACCCTTGGCGCACTCCCCTGGCGATTGGAAATTTATCAGTTACACTCCCCTGCTGGTTCCAACGGACTCGTGCAAAATTATCCTCGTGTGGTCTAATTAAGAGGGACAAAATATCCGAAGGCATGCCCTGTTCTTGTAGGGCTGCCCACAATTTTGCGTGTGGCACCAGATCAAACGCTGATTTAAGATCAACGAAAGCAGCAAAAAGTGTGCCCCCCCCTAATAGCACTACACGGCAGTAAATTAAAACAAATCTAAAAACTTGGTCGACCGTACTGGTATGGCTGCGAAACCCGGCCTGGAGAGGCGATAAGACATCATTAGTCTCGATCCAACCCTGGATTCGCTGCAGTAAAAGCCTCGCCACCACCTTTTGAATACAAGCTTAACGGCTAATTGGCCTGTAATTTCCTGGGTCCGAGCACTCCCCCTTCTTAAAAATCAGGATAATCTCGGCACCCTTCCAGGAATCCGGTATGGGTGAGCCCATAGCGATACCATTGGCTAACAAGTGGATATAGGAAGCCCAGAGCTCCTTGTCATGTATAAAAAGGTCTGCTGGAACTGAGACTCGACCTGGGGCTCTAGCCTTAGGGATTTTGTTCAGAATCTTAATGACATCTGTTCTGTTGAAGGATAGATGATTTGTACCCTGGATAGTGTTCGAAGATAACTCACGCTCGTCACCATCTGCGTCAGTAGGCGCAAACTGGGACGCATAGTGGGAAACCCAGAGATTAGGTGAAACATAATTAGTGGGTTCACCCCTTTTCACCCCCCTTCCCCATTTGACCATATCCCAAAAGGAGCACATTGATCTTTCTCTGCTGGCACTCAGCAGGTCCCTCCAATATTCTTCGTCCCAATCATGTTTTGCATTATATTGTTTTTTTTAAACATGACTCGGGCAGTTTTAATCCTAGCTATATCTTTAGTTTTTACTGAATCTGATAGGGCCTTATACGCAACCCTGCAGGACTTGCCATACCATTGGTCTTCCTTCCTCACTGGCCCAATCTGTTTTTTGTCACCTTTTTTTATAAAGAAACATCTTAACTTGTTAAAAAATCTTTCATGGATCGGGCCAACATTAGATACGACTTCCTCCACCGTGGTGTTATTCTGAAGTTCCGCTATGGCCTGGACAGTCAAATCCCTCATAGCAACAATACTTCCTTCATTCATTGCACAATTAGCCCATTTTATTTGTCTATGATCATTTGAAAGGGCTAATTCCACACAGTCATATTGGCCTTGGCTTTTAAATAATTGGAATAGCCTAAATGATATAATTAGTGGGTTGTGGTCGCTCTCTACCCGTTCCACTATCCGCATGTCCTCAATGCTAGCCCAATTCTCTTTATTAGTGAGGATATAGTCTATACGGCTATGGGAAACACCATTGTTACAGGTAGAAGCGCCTTGTTTGTCGGACACAAACAAGGCCTTATGTGTAGACCGTGCTCTACACATAAGACTTTAAGTTGAAGCGCGGCCTCTGACCATCTTTAAATAGGAGGTATTAACAACTGAGGGATGTTCTGAGTCTTTCATTCTTATTGATAATGTCAATACCTAATGCATCTACTGGAGCATACTGGTAGTATAGATGGGTCAAATCTGAGCGCACCAAAGTCTGTAAAGGGACTGCACCACTCCCAATCGGAGATGTTGCCGCACTCAGGAACCTTAAGGTTAAATCCATTTGCGTACTGACGAGATCAAAAGGGAGCGCGTGCAAGAGAGAGAAATAATCATACAGAGAGAGAGAGAAAAAGAAATGGGTGGCTGAGGCGGTAGTGCCTAGTGCAACAGGTGCAGTTGCATCGAGTTCAGGCTTGTGAGTGGCCTGTTGCAGCTCATTTTGTTACCTATCTGTTACTACTCAACTGGTTCCAGGTGGGAGAGGCCCATTTTCCATATTTGGATTAGGGTTTAAAGCACCCTTGCTATGCTGCTGAATAAATACTTTTAATTTTTACCTGCAGAAAGGAAACAAAGTGCACAGGCAAGCTTGAGTGCAAACCAGTTTTGGGATTCCAAGACTAGCTCAAGTGAAACAGGTTTGGTTTCATGCAGTGGCTGCCACGAAAGAGTGACAAGCATGTAGATACAATGCACAAGACAAATATTATTCCATCTGATAAAAATCCACACATCGTGCATTTTATTGAGTGCCTACGATTTGTTGTCATATATTTGTGAACAACTGTATTGAAATGTAATCATTTCCATGCTCCCAATATTTTTTAACATGCAACTGGGTTTGCTTTTCTGTTGTCTGAGCGAGCCATGAGACAATTCGTTTCAGAAACATCTCAGTAAAAGTTGTAAAGTATTTTTTCCTCCAAACATTCAAAAGGTAAGCCAGCCATGGCCGCCGAACGAGGCAGCCTCTCCATGTCTCGGATGAGCAGAATCTTTCGTTGCATATACAAACACTTATTTCCTACAGGGTGGCAGAACAGACTGTTCTTTGCTTGTTTTAATGTCCCCAGCCAGCTTCCTTTCCTACTGAAGAGGGGGGAGAGCAAACGAGTCACCAACTTGTCTTTGCCGCCATATGCCAGCATTATTACTTTTTTAAATAGCACAAGTATCATAATATTGTCAATAATTCCACTTGTACTAACACCTGCTGCTTTAATTCGTCTTTAATTCATCGGGGTCAAGATGTAATTGTCGTTCCAAACCCCTCTCTTCTACGCCTGATAAATGTAAATTCTCGTTTATTAATAGCTAATGTTTTTTGTAGTTTAAGGAAACCAAATCTCACATCTTTTAAAAGTAAAATTATAATTATATACGTGATTAGAAAAATGAATATTCTATTATGGAGAAACTGCGCTTATATAGAAGGCTTTTTTTAATTGAACTGATCCCAACATTATAGGCGTCTTTAGGTAGCAATGAAACAGATATGCTGTATTCATATAATGTATCCAACATAACAACATGAAAATATTTCAGAAATGCAAGCATATTACACGCTTGTAATATAATATGAATAATACACTCGACCCTTCAAAGGGAACGGGCGATAGGTGACAATAGCTTAGTACTATAGCATTTCTGGTATTATAAAACAAGTATTTTAAGTGGAAAAAGTCAAGTCTTCAGAATGTGTGTCACCCTGGGGAGGGGAGCTTCAAGGCCAGCTTTAGCACTGGTGGCGCACGGTGCAGCAGTCCTTTTTGCTGCTCCCCCCCCCCCCATGACCTCCTCCTCCACAGATTCCCTCACTACCACTCTCCACAGTGGCCTTCATCTCTCCATAGCCCCTCTCTGATATGCATTTAATTTTTCTTAAAGCACTACTCATAACTCACTCACCCAGTTTTGTGATCTGCAGGGTGCACATTCTTTGCAGCAGGCACATTAAGCCTATGCCCTACTTTATGATGAGTAACAACTGCCACTAGACACAATTCCCATCGCTCACCAGTAGGAACATTATTCACCACAGTTATCTTGAAATTTTTATCTGAAAATTGCTGTAGGCAGAAGGAAGTGCTTTTTTACCCATAAGTTATTTTTAAACACAGGGCCTCGCATCAAAGTCATCACCAGGTGCGGCTGCATAGGTTGCACTGCCCTCAAGCCGGACCTGGTAAGCTTAGCCCGAGACCCACCGCATAACAATCATGTTGTAGTGCTTCAACGGATTATACTTTAGCCCGTGACACATCAAAGGCTCTGATTTGTGCTTTTAAGAAGATCCAGGATCCGTCTCTGATCTACATACTCTTGGATTCTGCCACTGGATCCCTCCCTTGGTGATTAGAGTCCTTATTAGCCCTATTTTTTTTTTCTTAGTTAGGTTTTTTTTAGACAGGGTTGAGGCGTGTATAACATTGTGTAGAGTTGTACAGTGGTGGTGCTGTGACCGATGAAGTCAGGTACTAGAAGAAGGAGGCCTGGTAACCATCAGTGGATGTAAGGAGTTATCAGGTATTATGAGATTATGTTCAAATACTATTTGACTAGATAGGCCCTTATGAATATGACAATCATGATGACAGCATTGATCCCGGCTTAACAAGTCATCTCCTCTAACTAACAAGTCTCTCTTCAAAGAAAAAGGGAGCCATGGTTTTCAAGAAACACATTTAGAATATTGGAAATTTTAAAAAGCACCCTGTAAAATGCGGCTATTTGAAAGCAACTGAGAATGGTGTCGCGGGCTAGAAAATGAATGTGTCAATCGGCTTGGGAATGATTACTATTTAAGAATTTAGACATCATATTTTGACCAATAGATTTAATAGCTGTACCATTTATTGGCAAACCTTTATCTATTTACCCTACTACCTGGTTGTCCCTGGAGCAAGAACCTATATAGACCTATCCTTAGTGACTTCTGAGTTGAAGACATTATTCCAGCAATGCCCAAGCCAGTTCAGAGATTGACTCCCAGACAGACCCCTTCGAGTCTTTGGTCTGCTAGTCAGTTTCTCTCTGAGCCCATGTGTTCCTTTAGTAGCTCTGTGGAGCTGGAGTCTCAAAAGTCTCAAAGAGCCTCTCAAGCAAAAATATGTGTGATCCTCATTGTGAATTGATGTTGATTTACTACTGTTACAGCTTTGGTATTTCATTTACTTTCTGTGATAGATAGCCATTTTAGTAAAGTTTATTCAACTCCAAAGAAATCAAGTCTCTGTAGTCTCATAAGGCGGAAATTCATATCAAAGCCTCATCAGTGATTGATGATGTCTTTGGCCAGGATCACAGCAACACTTTGAATCTAACTGAGCCACAGGCTTTTGTGCTATTTGTGGTGTCTTTAGGGGTTGAAGAGAAGTTGCTTCGGACCTTGACTTTGTTTTGTGTGTTAGATGCATGATTGGGGTAATTAGGTTGACTTCCATTTTTCTCTCAATACATATATAAAGGTATTTCACTGTTATAATTCAGTGGCCATCCAGAGAGTGTCATAGTACCCAGAATAGGTGGGGGCACATATGGGTCAATACATTCAGCTTTATGGAACTCATTTGTCATTTTATTTAGTTTACCTACTGGCGTGAAGCTTTTGAGACACAAAATAAGTAGTGGTATAGTTTTATATTTTCAATAGTGGCTTATATATTTTGTAATGGCATATGAGTTCATTTTTATTGTTCAAGGATTTTGTCTAGACTTTTTCCAGCATTCCTCAATTTGTATTTGTTTCTAGAGACTCTGGATGTAAAAAATGTGATTATTATTTTGAATAGGTGACTGCCCACCTCAAGGAATAATCACAACCTTTGTCTGGTTGAACCCTCAAAGTCACTAAATTAAATTGAGCTTAATACCCTAGTAGCTATGCCACAGAGCACACAGGTTTAACTTAGGGCAATGATTAAAGTATTTATGCAGTACGAAAACAGTAATAAAGTCAAATTGCAGAACAATAAAAACCCTAAATTGAATTGGAAATAAGCAAAACAATTTGATAACGATCATGACACTAAAATTGCAAAAATCTAATAAGGGGGACCAGAGATAATGATTTTTAAAAATGTAAGTAGGAATAGTGCCAAAAAGTACAAAGTGCCAATGATAGTCAATGGTCACGGTAGACCAGGACCTATGCACAATTTGAAGCTGCTCTTAATGGAGCACAGGTCAGCTATACTAATCAGGCTTGTCCCGGTCAAAGATATTACTTTCTGAGTTAGGGTCTGATTTATTTGTTGACGTAAAGGGTATGCCAAATTTAAAAAGCAGGCGGAACCTAGTTTGGTGATGGCGGAGACTACTCTGTCTCTGCATTGGCCAAACTTCTCGAATGGCCTTCTAGAATAAGGGCTGTCAGACAATTGGCTATATGTCCACCTGCCCAATTTAGATTGGCAGACATGTAGCTGTTTTTTACTGCCCGTCACTACTAGCAATACCCTGGTGGTAAGGGGCAGTAAAAACATATAAATGCCCCCCTCGCCATGGGGATGACTCCCATCCCATTGGTGAGGGGGCATTGTTTTTATTTATTTTGAAAAACAAAATCCTATTTTGTTTTAAAAAAAACTTTGTGACATTACCGCATGGATCTATCATGTTTGATGGAACCATACGTCAAAGTTACAATGGATTCACAGGAGCTGCCTTGGTGGCAGTTCCTGTGAATGCTAGAAATGTCAGTTGGCCTGGCGGACATTTCTACATATGGCAGTTGGAACCTCCACAAGGGTAATGGAGTAAAATACTGTCTGCCTGGCAGAGGAGGGCCCGACTGCCACTTTCCAGATTGGGACCTTATTCCTTTAAGTCCCAATCAACCACATATGAGTACTCTTCTCAAAGCCCCTCAGAACCTCGGGCGGCACTTAAAAACTCCCAGGGTGTCAAGCAGAGGACAACAATAGGGTTCAGTTCAGTTCTAGTTGCCACGGGTCAGCTGGGCAGGAAAGGCCTCTTGTAGCCTTTTGTATTTTTTACAGGAGGTCAGACTTGTGACCCTTAGAGTCCACTTTTTTATACTTAGAAAAGGAGGGAGCAAGCCCATTCCTTCAAAGTTCCTCTCAGGTAACAGGCAGCAGGTGCAGTTTATGGAACGTCTGAGCCTGATTCTCATAGCCTTGGTATTTACCTTTTGCATGAAGCTGTTTTGTGTCCTCTGGAGTTGGAGAGTTGGGTACTTTCTACAATGCTCAAATTTTTCATTTCATTCAAAGATTAAGACAAAACAATGTTTATTTCGAAGTGTTGCTCCATAAAACACACAGAAAAGAACACAATAATACATTCTGATACAAATTATTATAAACACTCATCAAGTCTTACAATAGTCAATTACATAATTGAAACAAGGTTAATTTATAAAAAGCAAAATGTAAAAACCAGTCCCTAAACGCTTCCTGAATAACAAAACACAATATAAGAGCCTACAAAGGCAAAAGACAACACAAGAGGATGTATTCAATTTAAAGACCCTCAAAGTAGGCAAATACTGGCAAAAAACTAAACAGTAGCACAGGGGACAAATTCATTTGCTTCTGGTGCCCTTATATCCTGGGCAGAAAAATAACACCTGCTCAATAGTTTCTAAAGCGTGGTTACATACATCACACCGGTTGTTAGAAGCAAAAGTAATTTTTCACTTGGACATAAAGCTTTTTATTAACAAGATGCCAAAGCAAAATTTTATAAAAAGTATTTTGGTGTGACAAAGTTGTTTTTCGTCCATATACATTTAAAAAGTTGGGAAAGGTATCAACTCTAAAAATGTATTATATAAACTCCCATTGTTAGGGTTCTGATGCAATAAACCCACAACGTTATTACAAAATAGATGTTTTAGCAGGCTTTTCAAGGCTGGGATCTGGAAAGCGGATCTAATCACAAGCTTTCCAACCCTAAGACTACCAACAAACAATTGAACGTCACAGCCATATAAGTAACCACAGTATTAAGACTTAAGATCTCTTTTAAGCCTTCCCTGTAGGGGCCGAGCCAATCAGTTAACCATATCCAAACCCAAAACAGAAGCAGTCTTAGCTCAGCACGTTGTTTGATCCTTTTTAGGGTGGTGTCAAAGAATAAAGGCAGCAAAGGCATGGTTTGAGGAAGATTGAATAATGACTTAAAGTCTTTCTACATTACGGACAACACCTTTACACTGTCAAACCCCCACATTTCTGCTCCATAAAGGGTGGTCATTTGTGCATTGGCCCTCTAAACTTCTAAAGTCAGGGAGTCTGATTTGGAAGTTGTTACTCAAAGTATTTTTAAAAAAACGCTGCAGCCCTATGGAGAAGTAAGGCCTTGCTATCCTCAGTATGAGGGTTTCATGATAGTCCGTTATTAATCCTAATGCCCAAGTAGTCAATCCTGTCGGCCATATCTTAACATTTATCGCCTAATCTTAATGAGCTATGCGGGCTTATAGTCATAAACTTTTTCTTATCAATATTACTATCAATTCCCTTCTGATCAATAGAGGCCATGAATTTGACTAGCGAGTTCTTTAAACCCAATAGTGTTCTAGATAACAACAGATTACCACCAGCGATGAATAGGGCTGGGGTAGATCTACCATTTAATTTTGGGAGAATCATATATACATTTCATAAGGGCCTCAATAACCTTGTCAATGTAGAAAAAGAAAAGTGTAGGAGCTAAAACGTATCTCTGCCACACCCCTCTGCATATAGGATGCCATCAGTAAGCTTTCCCCGACTACTTCTACGCACCTGCGCATATTTGTCATATAACCTAATTATGGTTATCAAAAAAGTGACAGGAACACCCATGAACCAGATGTCTATAAAAGATGTATTGGAACTACATTGAATGCTGACTTCGGGGTCCACATCGGCTATATGTAAATGATCTTTCTGTAACTTATTGTGTATCCAAAAAATTAGGGACGACTTAAAGACAGTTCTGACTTTAGCACTCAATCAATTCTTTTTAACCATTCAGGACCTATACCACTTGACTTACCAATCTTAGTCACCGGTACCTAAAGTCCTAAAGGATCAAAGGTGTTAGCATAATAGGCAGTAAATAAACATTTGCACTCATAAAATACCCACAGAGCACAGACTCGGTTAAGGTTTAAATCTTTATCTATGTAAAATTTAAATGTCAATGTTCATACTACAGTAATTTAAACATGATCAAATCAAACAGGAATTATGATTAAGCAGAATAAAATAAGAACACTTTCGATTAAGCATTGAAACAAAGTAGGGTAGAAAAGGAAAAACAAATACAAAGACGTACCCACATGAATTTTTATAGTTACCTAGAATGGTGTGAAGACCAACCCTGGCCACAGGCTTAGATAAAGGACAGAATCCCAAAAGTGCAGGTGCCAGCGAGAAAGAACAGATGCAGACCAGAATCAGGACAGGTTATGGACCAAATTGGATCAGGATTGGACCACCACAGGCTAAGATCTCCACCACAGCTAAAGTTCAGAACGTCAGTGTTGTAAACCCTCTCTGCCGCTAACAGTCGAACCCCGATTGGGTTATCGAACTCCTTTCCAGAACCCCGATTGGGTTATCGAATCTTCTGACAGAGTGCTCTGCCAGCACCTCTGCTCTCGATCACCTATTGAGTGCGTTGGGTCAGTGACATGTCAGCTATTCCGCCAAGTCAGACAATATAACTAGCTAAGCCTACCCTAGTTATACTATTTTCCAGGTCAGTGTACCACCCTCAAATGTTGCAAATATGTAAATCCCACAATTGTATAGGTCAAAAGACTAGGAGAGGTCATCACACCATATTATTATGAGGTAACTGTCATTCAGTATTCAAATTATGTTCCCTCCCATAACTTTATCTTACCATGCACCTTTATTCCACCCAGCAGTGGATGTATCAATAACATACAATGTTTTAACAAATTGTACAATTCAGCTTCCTCTGGCAGAGTTAGGAGTTCATGTTCTCATACTTTTCACAGTTCATGTCTGATGCTGGTACTGGTTCAATGCCATGGCTTCAAGAGCTTGAGTTTCTTTGTGCAGGCACAGTTCCTCCAAAGATGGAGTTCAGAAGTACATTTCAGACCCAAATACGATACATGCAAAAATAGAAGAGAAACTGTTTTAGAAACACAGAATAAATGAATGCACTGAATACCACTTATATCTATTCTATTCCCATTATTTTATTTAAACTATTGCATTAAGGATTAGGCAGAACGAACAGCTTAGCAAAAGCAGCGATGCAAGCTTCTTGCACTTTAAGACACAGTACAGCCATCTTAGTTCTAGAGCACAGAAGCAAAAGCTTCACACCAAACAGACACATGCGCAGTAGAAAATCCTGCGTAGCAGCAGCCATTTTAATGCAAGCGGATTTCAGTTAGTAAAAGCACATTGACGAGCTTCCCCTATATACTAAAAATGTAGTGTAATGCAATATTAATATGACGAAACATGTTAGTTAGTACATTAATATCATTTTGAGACGTCTTAATCCAAGCAAGTCGCTTTATGTGTGCAACCTTGCTCCATCAATCCCCTCCTTGATGATATTTTATATCATCACCAATTAATGAAACAGATGCCAACTTTCACATTTCACCCAACTCAATTTCTTCAAACTTTCTGTTACATTTCTTTTCATTATTCATGTGAACGTTTTTCACTTTCTTGTACAAATGTCCATTCAACTCTTCTAATTCAATTTCATTAATATTTCTTTTCTTTCCTTTCTGGTTCACTGTATATGTCTTTTTATGTTTGCGACATTTGCAACAAATTATTATCCCTAAAATCAGTAGAGCTATTCCCACCATTGGCATCAGTATTCTACTTACAAAACGTTTTCCTACGTTAAAAAACCAACTACCTATAGAGTAGAGACCATCTGTAAGTCTCTTCCATGCACTATCAACCTCCAGTGGTTTGAGTTATTTTTCGAAATGTGTAATATTCCTTACATACCCCTTAATTTCTATACTTTTGTCACGTATGTAAGTGCAACAATGTTGAGCTTTCAACATTCTGCAGACTCCGCCCTCTTTTGCCAACAATGTATCAAGAGCAAGTCGATTTTGTAAAACCATTGACTTTATCGCAACCAATTCAGTATTGATCATTAAGAATCCTCCAGCAGTGTCAGTTGATAAACTATCCACTACTGTTGACAATTTACAAATTCTTTGAGTATTCAGAACCACTTCCACTGAAGGTATCAATGCACTAAATATATCACCTACAATTTCTGCAAAACTAGCTCTTTTACTACTCATTAGTCCATTAGTTTCTTCATTGCTTCCAGTGACTCTGTGTACATAATATACCTTTGGGAATACTATTAAAAAATAGCAACTTCCATACCAATGATCAGGCAATTTGTAATATGCTTTGTTCCCACATATGTAATAAATTCCAGGAAATACTGGCTCAGTTCCATCTTTGAAACCCCAAACCCCAATTATTTTATAATTGTGTTAACATTCACAAGAATCAATAAATATATTGTTACAATAACTCGTTCTCTTCCTGTGGAGACAGAGTTTCCCTTTCTTTTCGAAGTCCAGCAACATAGCAGCATGAGTTTTGCCATTCAAGGTGTACTCTATATTTTCTGCCCATTTTGGAATTTTTCGTTTCTGTTCAGTAGCCTTTCTCTGGAAATCTTCTCTCCTTTTCTCAACTAAATTCAAAAATATTTTTTCTTCTTCATGTAAAATGCATGTTAAATTGTTCTTGTGTGCTTCAGCTATATCTATTGTACCTATTGTTAGAAAGTATTCCCCCATATAACAAGTTATGTCACTTTTGTATGTACAGGATTCATGTTACTATGTATAGGAGGTTCAGACAAAATCACGTCTGAGTTAGAATAATAATGTTGTAAAGGTCCTTTTTTACAAAATAAACTAACTAAAATACTACATGAAATACTATAGGTCAGGGGTAAATGGTGGTAAGTAACACCCTAAGCTACTAATGTAGGTAACTTCATACAGACATAGCAATCACTTATTTCCATTGCTTCTACATAATGTGCTAACAGATTTCCAAATACATTCAAGTGTGGTCTATTTCTAGCTCTATTATAATGGGATCCTTCCTCATCTGATGCTTCTAATTCTACCTTTTGCTGTCTAAAACTATCTATTCTTCCATGTATATTTAACTTTTCAGGTGCATTTACTTTCACATGAATATTAGTGTTATTCTTCTAACTTTTACTCATTAGATAAGGAATAGCTACCGTCAGTCCTAACCATACTATGAGTACTATTTCTATACTACATGTACATATTCTACAGCATGTTTTTAAGCAGTTTCTTTTCGGTTTACCATTAACAGTATGATCAGCCATTTTTCTGACTAAGAATACTTAGCTCCTCTTTTGAGACTTTTCACAGAATTTTAACCTGTGAATTTTTCAAGGTGGTCTCACTTCTTTGTCTGTTGGATCATCAATTAGTTCATCATCATTTTCATCACTCAGTTCTAAATTTTCAAAATCTTCAAGGATGACTTAGGTCCATTCAGTGCCTCTGAACTTATTATTCAGTCCTTTCAATCATGGACTCCTCCTTCTTGGTTGTTCTGTGGAAAGCTCAGTTTGACTTGATATTTTGTTTACTTGCTCTGGTTCTTCATTTATTGCTTTAATCCGAATTTTCAATTTTTTTACAAAACCAGGCCACTTATCTCCCTTTCTGTGTCTTTTAGCTGGCACTGTGCTTTGATTTTCTTCAATTGTCCTTTTATTCTCGTTCAGTTGTGGCACAATTTTTACATCTTCGTTGTCTGTATCCCTCTTGATCTGACTTGGTCCAGGTCTTGTTTCTGTTTCTCCTGCCTGGATGCTAATCTGGCCTTGTTCAGGGATGTGCTGTAATTGACTTTGATTTGGTTTGCTTTCTTCTTCCTGAATAATTTTTTCTACATCTATCTGATCCTGCTCAGGTATCTCAATCTTTTTGTTTTTCTTCTTCCTGAGCCTTTGCCCTATTACCTATCTGTCCTTCCTCAGACTCTGGAACTGTGACAGGTATCTGGAATGTCTGAGTATATTGATCTCTCCTTATCTGTTCCTCCTCAGAATTACTGTTGGCTTTGATTTTTGTAATCTGAGTATGTTCTTCTATTCCTGACTCATCCTTACTATCACTCTGTCTATCTAAATAGGTCTGGCTTCTGGTTCTCACAACATCTGCAGGAATGTCAATCACTGGAATCCATTCGTCCTGACTGGTGCTCGGTTGTTCATCATCAACTACTTGGGAATCACTTTCCTGGGACTCCTCAGCTAATCAACCTTCAGCTTAAGTTTCATCAGGTTTATTCACTCTTTTAGTATGACTCGCATGGATCCAATTCGGAATTCCCTTGCACTGTACAGCTGTAGTGGTAATCAATATCACTTGTTGTGGCCTTCCCCACATTGGCGCTAGGCAAGATTTTCATGTATGTTCCTTTATCACAACCCAGTCACCTCGAACCAGATCATGTGCTGGAGTTGATTGTCTGGCGACAGCGTCTTCTCCAACCTGGTGAGAGATAGAACGCACTTGGTCAGCCAGTTCTTTGCAGTACTCTAGTACTAAGTCATCAGATATATTTATCAGCTTGTATCCTGGCACCCATGCCTGCCTCATTGCTCTTCCCATGAGTATCTCATGAGGACTCAAGCCTGTGTTTCTGTCTGGAATGCTTCTGAGTCCCATCAGAACAAGAGGTAAAGCATCAGGCCAATCTAATTGAGTAGATTCATATATATTTCCCAATCTTGACTTGATTGTGCCATTCAGTTGTTCCACCACTCCAGATGCCTCTGGGCAGTATGCACAGTGCAGGCTTTGCTCAATTTTAAATGCTTCACAGATTAGACCAATTATTTCACTATTAAAATGACTTCCTCGGTCTGATTCAATCGTTATTGGAAAACCGTAACATGGAATGAGCTCTCTGAGTAGTAGTTTTGCTACAGTAATGCTATCATTTCTGCGGGTAGGGTAAGCTCCCACCCATTTTGAAAACAGGCAGACATTGACAAGGACATACTTTAGTCCTCTGCAAGGGGGCAACTGAATAAAATCAATCTGAAGATGGATAAAAGGACCTTCTGATTTCCCAATCTTTCCTGGTAACACTACAGTTTTCTTCCCAGGATTCATTTGTTGACAAATTAAGCACCTGTGGCAAATACTCTCTGTTATATTCCTAAACTTCGCATTGAACCAAGTTTGTCTGAACAATCTAATCATGGCGTCTCACCCTAGGTGTGAATCACCATGGTACATCCTAGCCATAGGAGAGAGCATGCAGTCTGGTAACACAGGCCTTCCATCAAGGTAAACAATGACACCATATTCAGCCCTTCTCTGACAACCTATTTTTGCCCACTTTTTCTTTATGTTCAGCATCATTCTGCAAGTCTCTCACTTCTTCCCACGTTTTCACTCTTTCAAGCAACATAAGTTGGCAGCTGTTTCCATTTGTTTCAATTTTCTTGTTTATTGCCATTTTATTTTTGGCACAATATTGAGCTAATTGGTCAGCGTATCGGTTACCTGCTGTCACTCTGTCATTGCCATATTGGTGAGCAGCACACTTGACCACAGCCACTGTTTCTGGTAATTGGATTGCTTTTAGCAAATCTTTCACATAATTTCCATTTTTAATAGGAGTGCCTGATGAAGTCAGAAACTCCCTTTGCATCCAGAGTTGGCCAAAATCATGCACAACTCCATAGCCATACTGGCTATCAGTATAAATGGTCAATTTTAAATGTTTTTCAATTTTGCAAGCTTTTGCCAATGCAATGAATTCAGCTACTTGTGCAGACTTGATTCCAGGTAAATATGATGCTTCAACTAGACCCCATAGAGTACATACAGCTTAAGCAGCACTCAAACCTCCTTCCTCATGTTGCATGCATGTACCATCTACAAATAGCTCATGTTCTGAATTTTTCAATGGCTCTTCTCTTATATCTGGGTGAGGTTTAGTAAAGTATTCTGTAAGATCAATACAATTATGTTCAACTTCATTTTTGACTTCTGAAAATTGTGAATCAGGAAATAACGTTGCTGGGTTTAGAATATTACACCTAGCAATAGTCACATTTTCTGCACCTACAAGAATTCGTTCATACTTATTAAGCTGACTAGGAGATAGGCACTGAGTTTTAGCTCTGATCAACAAAATCACAACTGCATGTGGGACATATACGGTTACTGGATGTCCCATAATAATGGACTCACTTTGCTCAAGACTCATGCAAGTTGCTGCTACTGCTTTCAGACATCCTGGCAATGCAGCTGCCACTGGGCCCAGTGTAGAAGAAAAATAAGCAACAGGACGTCTCATCAGACCATGGGTCTGAATCAGAACTGAAAGTGCCCAATTGTCTTGTGTATCACAAACAATGCAAACTCCCTTGAATAGTCAGACATTCCTAATGCTGGTGCTGAACACAGACAATCTCGTAATTTTAGGAAAGATGATATGCTTTCATCATCCCATTCTACTGGGTCTTTTGCTCTTTTCTTTGTCTTTTGTATCAATGGTTTTGCTAGGGCTGCAAATCCCACAATCCATTGCTTTCAGTAACCTATAACTCCAAGAAAGATTATGATTTCTTTCTGTGTTTGAAGTACATCCATGTTTTGAAATATTCTGACTCTTTCAGAAGTAACTCTTCTGACATCTCTCTCTATATCTGGTGCCCCAGATATTTCACTGATGTGGTACAAAATTGCAGTTTCTCAGGTAATACTTTGAGTCCTCCTTCACCTAAATGATTTCATGGAGAAATAGTATCAACAACACAGTCATTTCGAGTTTTAGACACCACCAATAGGTCATTTATATACTGCACCAGGACTGATTGTCTGGGCAATATTAAAGATTCAAGGCACTTTTTCAGGATCTGATTAAAAATCGATGGGCTTTCTGTGTACCCCTGAGGGACATGATTCCAAACATAGATATGATCGTCAAATTTGAAGGAGAAAATATATTTGCTATCTGGATGTAATGGTATGGAGAAAAATGCATGACACAGATCAATTACAGTAAACCAGCCTGCTACCCATGGAATTTGATACAAAATTAAAGCAGGGTTTGGCACAACTGGACAACATGGGACAACAATTTTATTAACTTTGCGGAGATCTTGCACGACCCTGTACTTTCCGCTCGGTTTCTTTATGCCAATTATAGGTGAATTACATGGACTGCTCATTATTTCCTGCAAAATGCCTGCTTTAAGTAGACACTTTATTTCGAGTGCAACTCCTCCTTTTATTTCTGGGCTCATTTTGTACTGTCGAATATTTGGGTAAACTGCACCTTCTTTTACTGTCACTTTTATTGGATCAACATTTTCCATTAATCCTACATCTTTTCCTGTGAAATCCCACACCTTAGGATTTTCCGTATGTTGTAACTCTTTTGGCAAATCTTCTAAAGTAAACTTTTTATTTTCAGATCCTTGTTTTGCTAACATTAGTTTATAAATTACATCTTCATCTGGGGTCTGAATTTCAACACCATTTGGTGTGCAAAAGATGGTGAAATTCATTTAGCATAGCAAATCTCTACCTAACAAGTTTACTGGACTGGAGTCACATACAACAAACTTGTGCATTTCTTTAAAATTGCCTATTCTTACTCCCATTGGTTCTGTAACTAGGGTACTAATTTGTTTATTAGAAATGCCCACTACTTGGATCGCTTCTCCCGAGAGGGGTAGGTTTGGAACGTCTACTATTCTCAAAGTAGAAAGGGTAGCGCCAGTATCCAACAGAAAAGTAACATCATTTCCTTCAACCTTTCCCTCAATGTATGGACCTGACTGATCTACCTGCAAGGATGCACCAAGTACACACTCCTTGTCCTCCTCTCTCAGGCACCGTCAGAAACTGTCTTCATCAAAATATGTGTCACTCAAAAGGAATTGGAGTGTCATTGTGTCCTTTTTACCACTTACCACCCAATTTGTGGCATCCACACTGTATGTGGTGTGACTCCCAGGATTCGGCATAGGCTCTAATGGTAACTGGTTTTGTATTACCTGTTGTTGCTGTTTTTTCAATACTTCATTCTGCGTCTGTAAATTCAAATTGTTAGTTTGCATGTTATTATTTAATACAGCCTTACACGCGTTTTTCCAATGCCCCAATTTTGCGCACCCATGACAAGGAAATTTCTTTTTAGCTTCATCTCGATAAAGGTTTACCCCCATTTCCATCTCCTTGGATCTGAATATTCTTAATTTGGAGTTCTTGTTGCTTTGCTAGTTTTACTTATGCCCACATTACTTTTTCTTCTAAATTTTTTAGTTTATTTTCTAACTCGTCTCCACAGTATTTTGCATATTTAAAAAATTCATCTATCAGTTTGGCCTGCCTAACAGATCTTATGATCTTTAATCATTTGCGAAATTTCTGGTTTTAATCCTGACACAAACCGATAAATAAAATGGGTCATGTCTTTTGTATCAATGCTTTCTAAGCCACTGTACTGCTTAAATACCTGTAGAAGGCGCTCATAGTATGCATGCACTGATTTATATTTATTTTGAGTAGTTCTGTCTATTCTTGTCCAATCTGTTTCTTTTGGGGGTACCTTTCCTTTCAAGTACAGTATTACTTTATTATATTTTTTCATCACTTCATCTGACGGGGCTCCTGTTTTTGGATCTCTAAGGTACTCATCATTAGGCCAATCAATTTCTATTTTGCACTCTGTCCATAAATCTACAGGAACAACAATGTCAAATAACCCATCCAAAGGCGTACCTCAAGTGCATTTACCAATTTCCCTTTGTACTTGACGGGGGCCCAAATAAACTCGACGCCATTTAACGGTCGTTCGAGGACTCGTGTGAGGTGTCTAAAAGGTAGCGTAAACCCCCTCCCGCACCCCACACAACTTACCCATCTGCCGTCGCAGATGTCCTGGCCCCGGGAAATTCCCCAGGAGGGGCCGTAGCCCCTCCTATCCAGGAAGGGGCCTTGACCACCTTTCCTTTCCTTCCGGCGGCCTCTCCTTAGACAGGACCGCCTCCCCATTGAGGGGCCAATTGGCCACCTCCCCCGCGCGCTCCCATCTGTAATGGGTGACGCCCCCTCATAGGGATCTTCCAATTACTGCTCACCGATCATGACCTTACCGCCACAGGCCGGATAGTTGACCGGCTATCCGGACCCCCCACAAAACACTCCTACCTAAAGGTCATGCTGTAAACTCCTTAACCATGCTATGAAGTCTCCTATGAGTAATTCGTTCCCCACCCGGGACAAATGAACACCGTCCCCCAAATACATACTGTCCCCTTTAATACAACCATGCGAAACAGAATGCAGTGTACTTGAACGAAACAATCTACTCATTTTATTATTAATTTTCCTTACTGAATGATTCAGTGCAGAAACAGAAATAGCCCCCCGCCACACTTTCCGTGGGATCATATGGGACCAAGCAATTGTGCACCCTGGAACTCTTCTCGCTAACCAACTTACCGTGGAAAGCATCGCCTCAAGAAGAAGTCGTCTACCAGTGGTCACCAAATCATTGCCCCCAAGATGTACTATGACTACAGACGGCGGTGACCTTGTCCGCCCTAACAAAACCTCGAAAAATGCTTGAAACTGGTCAATACAGAGCCCGCCCTTTCCGTAGAAGGACACCCTGTACCCGTATTCCCCAGCCACGTGAGTCATGTCACCTGCTTTGAATACGTCCGCGGCACGCCTCACGTATGAGTGGCCCACGACCCACACCTCCTTTTTCACAGCCGGTAATGTCTGACCGCTGGCCCCCCGGTGTCGGGTCGACTGGACAGTCCGCCCCGCCTCGTAGGCTTGCGCCACTGAAAACCAAACAAAAACAAGAAGCGTGAGTACATCGTTACAGCTTCACAACATGTGCAACCGTACATACCTCTTATAACAGTTCGAGGACCAACGCCCCACACGTTTTATTTGATCAACATTCAGACCCCTGGCTGTAGCCTCCGTAGCAGCCCCTATCCGAAAGGAATGGGTCCCAAAGTCGCCGGGGTTCAAGCCCGCGGCAGAAATCGACATCGCAAGCACCCGCTGAAACTGAAACCTCGTCAGTGGGGTGGCGTCAGCGTGTTTTAACAAGGTCCCCCCCCATGCTGCCACCCTCTGCGCTAAATATGCTTCTACGCACCCAACAGGGCACATGGCAGACCCGGGGATCCTCTGGATGATTACACAGTCCCCGATTGCATCCTGATCGGATTTGGACTTTACAAACGAGACCGTCATCGTCTCCTCTCTGACCTGAATGTGTTCCCGGCACAGTCCCCCCATCGTATCCTGCTTGTTCTTTGCCACTAATTCGCTTACCCGCATAGCACCATGGAATGCGAATGCAAATGCGGCTCGGAACAACACTGCTTCGTACTGGGATGAACATGTTACCGGTAGCACGGATAATAACAGGGCCAACCTATCCAAACCTATCGGGTGCCTATCGTCTACTTTGCGACCCTCAAGGCGTTGCCACCCCCGTAGCGCTTTCTGCACAACGAAAGACGCTGTCGGGTCCTGGATCCCATGAGCCCTTGCCATGAAGGAAATGGCGGCCCGATGCCTCTGGGCCGTAGCTACTGACTTGCCTGCGTGACGTAAAGAGAGCAGGAATCTAACTACAGACTCTTCCAGACCCCAAAGCTCCCTCCCGGCAGTACCCAAAAAGGCCCAATAGGAACGGAACGCCCCTTCATATGCCTTCCTCGTCCTGGGTGCTAAACTCTCTCCCACGAGGTCTTGTAGTTCGGGGCACCGAGAGACCAGAGAGCTTCGGGAAAGGGTGCCGCCACCGGGTCCGCTGTGGGCAGAAAACCCCAGAAGGCCTGCATACGGAAACGAGAGAGCGCATCAGCCGCTTGGTTCATCACCCCCGGCACATGCCGCGCCCTAAACAGTACATTTAGTTGCATGCACAACAACACAATTTCCTTGAGTAGTCTTAGAATCAATTTGCAACGTGCTGCCTGACTATTGATACACTCAACCACGGTCATGTTATCAGACCAGAAAACCACAGAGTGACCCCTAAACCCTTCTGGCCATGTTTTCAAGGCCACCAGAATAGGGAACAGTTCGAGAAAAGCAATGTTACTCGTCAACCCGCACTCATGCCACCATGACGGCCATTTTTGAGCCGACCATTGTGTACCCAATATGGCGCCAAAACCCACACTCCCCGCCGAGTCTGTCCATAGTCCCAACTCCTCGGAAGACACTGCTGGTTTATTCCAGACAATTCGACCATTGAAATCCGCCAGGAATGCAATCCAAATGCGCATGTCCTGGCGAACCTCTGCCGAGAGTCTCGTACGATGATGTCCTTCCTTCAAGCCGACCATGGACTGTGCAATCGAGCGGGAAAAGGGGCGTGCCATCGGCATTACTCTTAGGGCAAAATTCAACTGACCTACCACCTGTTGCAATTGATGTAAGTTCACTTTCGTTGCACGAATACATGTCTCAAGGGATAACCTGAATTTTAACACCTTTTCTTTAGGTAAACGAAAACAACCTTCCACTGAGTCGAGTTCGATCCCCAGAAACTCGATTAAGGTCGAGGGACCCACCGTCTTACCTGGCGCCAATGGCACACCAAATTGATTCATTAGGACACAAAATTCATGTAAGGCCTGTCCACACTCAGAATCCCCGGCTGCCCCCAGAAACAGAAAGTCATCGAGATAGTGCATAACATGTTGAAAACCTGTCTTCCTCGTGAATACCCACTGCAGAAAACAACTGAATTTCTCGAAATAGGCACATGAAATCGAGCATCCCATAGGCATACATTTATCCATGTAATAGCGACCCTGAAACTGAAAACCAAGGAGACGCTGATCGTCTGGGTGTACCGGGAGCAACCGGAACGCTGACTCGATGTCCGATTTGGCCATCAGCGTCCCGGGCCCCAGGCGATTCAACATGGCAACGGCCTCATCGAAAGATGCGTACCGCACCGAACATACTTCCGGATCTATCGCGTCATTCACGGAAAGACCATGTGGGGCTGACAAATTGTGTATCAGCCGAAACTCACCCGGGTCCTTCTTGGGAACCACCCCTAGAGGAGAACACACAAAATTAGCAACTGGTGGCAAATCGAATGGACCGGCGACACGACCTCGAGTCACCTCTTTCCTAATCTTTACCTGCACCACCGCCGTGTGCTGTAAGACCGACATTTGATTCTTACAGTCTGGTACCCCCTGAAAATCCCCCACTGGGATGCGGAAACCATATGAAAACCCGTTCTGCAACACCCCAGCGGAAGCATAATCTGGGTATTCGCTGAGCCAAGGAATCATTGCCATGGTATCAATCGGGGTCGGTAAAGGCGCCCCTCGGACTATATTAGACCTGTTTGGCGCCTCCCTTACCACCGTTATCACCCGTTTTGGCTCTGCACATGGACTCAGGATGGGATGGCTGCCCGCATCCCCCACACTCATGTCTGAATTTGCATGACCCCTGGGGCCTGGTACATTTGCCCCTGTTAAAATTCCAACAGATCCCCCTTTTACCTGTGTTGCCACTCGGCTTCGTGTGGGACACGTTACCTGTACCCGTCCGAAAGGGCGTCCCAGAGTTTTGGCGGGAGGATTCCCCCCCGTTACTCCCTACTAATGGCACCTTCAACATCCCTGTACTCTCCATTTTTTGCCAAGACACAGAGTCGTAACAGTCCCAGGACAACAACGGGTTGTGTTCCTTAGCTTTTCTAAACAGATTATCATAGCAGAACCACTGATTGCCCCCATATGCCACAGAATACTCCATAATACGTGACTGATAAATGGGTAACTCGGTCAACAACTCAGGTCTTCGCTCCCCATGATGGAAGTAAAAATTCCCCACGCTCTGCCCCAAGTACCAATGGTCTCATCAACCTTAAAGGCAGCCATTTTAGCGCGCCAAACACTCGGATGCATGAGCTCCTTTTGACTCTTTACATGCTCGATCTCGTAATGGTCGGTAAGCAATGAAAACATGTTTACATATTTGTCCGCCCAAATCAATTCCTTGACTTCTAGTGGGACGTGCTGGGCAATCTTCTCCTTTCGAGAAGGTGCAGAGTCCCCCCCCGCAATCGGCAATGGCCGCTTACCTGAAGTAGACCCCACGCTTGTCGCCGAACTTGGGCCTGCTGTACTTCCAACCGCTGGGACCTGCGGGGGAACAGGAGATGGAGTCTTCGCAGCCTCCCTAGATTCCCGCAGTTGCCTCATCACTGCCCGGGCGTCGTCAGCCGTGGCGCCCTCGCTATCGTTTCCCAACCACGCTGCCAATTGCGCCGCTAACTCGGGGGGCATATCCCCCCTGTTCGCAGGGGTGACCACCACAGGGATTGGGTTCCCCTCCTTTGGCGCCGGGGTTGGCTCCTCTCGTGGCGCTTCGGGAACCGGGGTCTCCCCCCCAAGTGCTCCCCTTCTGGGCCTCTTGCTCTTTCCACCGGGAATTGTTCCCTGTAAAGGCCGTTTCGGTCCTCGCTCCCCGTCCTTAGCCTCAACCTTTCTCTTCAGATCGGCTATCTCCTTCATGAGCATGCGGAGCATCTCCTCGGTACCGACCCGCTTTCCGACCTTCTTGGGCATTCTTAGACGGGATATCTGTAAGACAAAAAGAGGGATTACAACGCTCAAAATTGCTCTTCGTTCCGTCTCGAGCTCACGTGCAGCGGGGAGGTGCAGCTTCAGAGCACAGGAACAAGAGGATGCTTTGTTGGCTTCCGTTCCTTTTATCCGTCTTCGGGGTGGGCGTGAACCTGCCCCCGCCTGCCTCCAAGGGCGTGCCCGGCCGTGTTGGTGTCTAGGCCAGCCCACTCTAGGGCGGGAAAAAGGCGCGCCCCAGCTACGCCGCTTCGGGCATACCAGCCGAGACTCGCCTCCCGCCCAAGATGGCTTCCCGGGGGGATCGTGGTACTCGACCATACGTTCGGGGGGACCGATTGGTCGCCCCTTTCCATTCTCTCATTGGGCACAATTTCACTACTTTTTCTGATTCTTTCAATACATATTCAGATACAGTGCTCTTCGCTTGAGCTTCTTCTTTAGGCCAATCAATTTCTATTTTGCACTCTGTCCATAAATCTACAGGAACAACAATGTCAAATAACCCATCCAAATCCTTTAGCAACACTTTTGAGACCTTTACAAATCTTTCAACCTGCCTGTACCACTTTACAGGTTTCTCTCTGAGTTTTGGGAAATCATTCGTAATTGATAAAATATCCTGTCGGCACCATGGGACATGCACATAACCTTCTCCTGGCACTTCTCTCATTGGGCACAATTTCACTACTTTTTCTGATTCTTTCAATACATATTCAGATACAGTGCTCTTCGCTTGAGCTTCTTCTTTTTCTTTATCCATCTAGTTTTCCATCTGTCTAAATCACCCCACTTTTGTAATTGTGAGAACAATTCTTTAATTTGTAATTTACGTCCTACCACATTCATGTTTTCTACATTTTTGTCAGAAAATTCAGCTCGATATGGTTTCTGTAACACTTTAGATTTACCAATATCAATTCCCATTTCATTTGCCTAACTCGTTAACTTTTCATGAAATGTTTTTGTATTTCGAGTGATACTTTGACATATAAACAATTCATCTTCATTTAATGCATTTAATCGGTCTAACCCCACATTTCCAGCAAGCAATTCTTCCAATTCAACTCTTAATTTAAAAATATCCAATGTTTTTGGCTTTTCTATTTCTCGAGACCTTCTTTCAATTTCCTCTAGGGTAACTACAGTAGACCTTCTCGTACCTGAGGAGGTTTCTATTTCTAATTCTCTAGAATTTACAGGTGTAGTTTTCCTAGCTGAGCTATTTACTGGTTCTCTTATAGGTAAATCCATCAGAGAAATTTCTGACTCACATTCACTTGCTTGGTCATCCACTATTACTGTTTCCTTTCTTGGCTGCACTACAGGTGTAGTTAGAACAAGAGGTCTAGGACTGGTTTGCTTATCTCTATATAAAGGAACAACAGGACCTATAGTCACTGGAATCTTTAAGGCTTCAGGACTTGTATTTAATTGTGTTATTTTCAAAATTAACTAATTTCTTTGTTTATTTATTGCTTCTCGTTCCTTTTCCTGTTTATTATTCATGAGATTTGACTCTGTGTTACCATTCTGTAAATCACCATATTGGGTCTTTATTGAGCACTATGCGCACATGACAAGCCCAATTTTATTCTGCCACTATTTATCATCTGTCAGACAGTACAAGTAAGGGCAGCTTTCTTTCAGTGAGCGTGAGCCCTTAGAACTACATTTCCCGTTGACTCTGACGTCATCACGTAGTTCTTGTACATTTCTTTAAGATACTAACTAAGTTCTGATACTATGCACACATTCTATTCTGCCACTATTTATCTTCTGTCAGGCAGTACAAGTAAGGGTGGCTTTCTTTCGGTGAGCGTGAGCCCTTAGAACTACATATCCCGCCGACTCTGACGTCATTATGTAGTTCGTGTACATTTCTTAAAGATACTTACCAAGTTCTTACACCGAATATTTAAACTGTACTGAGTATGTCCCACCATCAAGGTGTTAGTTTGCTCTCAATATTTGTTGGGAATATTGCACTTAGCAAGTAGCGTTTGAAACTTTTTTTGATGATTAACATCCCGGTAAACTACATTCTTTCCCGGAATGACGTCATTTTGTAGTTCTCCGGTTCCCGCGAGATCTCGTGAAGGTCCCGGTTTCCAGTCCGAGACTACGCGCGGCATCCTGGATTACCAGAAGATGAAGTAAGTGAGGTTTTCTGTTTTTGTAGTTTTTGTCGCATTGATGAAGTGAATCCGAATTAAAAAACTAAAACCTATCTGTATCCTTGTGTGCAGCATACAACAAACTACTGCTTGGCATAAACGAGTGAGTTTAGCACTCACTGATTGGGTAATGTTTCGTCACAGAGCGTTCAATAAATACGACCCACCTCCCTCTACTCGTTGCCTACCCCAAACTCAGGTCCAGTCTGAGGCAACGACAAAGAGGTGAGGAAGGGTGTGACACATTGAGACTATGGTTGGTTTACAAACAACAGTAACTACTAGGTCCATTGACAGTAAGGGGATGCACAGACCTACTGTTTTTAATGAAACTTCTTTGATATAACTAGAGAAGGGTAGTTGATAGTTTAGAGGGCTCGTGGGTGAGCCTGAGATGGAGCTGCAGTATGAGAGAGGGAGGTAGTGGGGTTAACTACAGGTGTTACTTAGATACAGAAAAGTGCTGCATTAGGTATTCTCCCTTTTTATCAAGGACCCTATCCCTTGCCTCCACAGTGCATGGCCTCCTCTATCCTGAGCCTGGTCCAGGTGAGGTGAGGTCCTATCCCCTGTCATTATGGGTGAGTAAATACCTCTGAGAGTTTTTGTTTAATGTTTAATTCAGTAGAATGTTTATACCCAATGCACTTACACCATTTCTATTTGTTGTAGGTGAACAATATACCATTTGACATGGAGGAATAGTAACACATATCCTTTATGGTTTGATTTATTCACAGTATTATGTATGGTTTATAGGTTGCACTTACTAGCAGTGGCAAAAACGATTTAGAACAGAGACCCTGAAGGAAGCCTTAGGAGATTGTTCCCTTTTTGGCTGAAACATGTCGGCCCATACGCAGTTATTTGTTAGAACAGTTTTTTTGCGCTGTTCTTGGTTTTAATCAGAAAGAGACCATTAAAGTTTGTTTGCTGTTTGTCCTCTATTCTATTTTTAATATCACCACCACACTTACCTTTTGCACTGCACATATCCCATTTAGTGATCACATGTATGGTCTACTAGTGAATGCGGGTCGAAACCCTGTCCTAAATGTTGGTTATGGAAATTGTCTCAATGATCTAGTGACGCACCATTCCAACTTTTGGATTACCATATGATAATATTGATCACTAACAAGACTTTGATGGGAATCAATCTCTGGACATTGGGTCTCACCTACCATTACTGGTGGTTGTGTGTGTTTTGGGTTTGAGTACTTCTCTGTAGACTCCAAGGTATTATAACCTGGCACTTAACTATTTGGCTTTTGAGTCTTATTGGTTTTGAGTACACTTTACTCTGTGACAGACCACCTGGTTTACTTGGTTTTTCATTTTGACTCAATAGGGGATGATAACCTGGGCAGGTCTATAAACGTCCCTTAGACCCTCTAATTCCTGTGTTGTTATATATATGGCACTGGTTCAATGCCATGGCTTCAACAGCTTGAGTTTCTTTGCGCACGCGCAGTTCCTCCAAAGATGGAGTTCAGAAGTACATTTCAGGCCCAAATACGAAACATGCAAAAATAGAAGATAAACAGTTTTAGAAACACGGAATAAATGAATGCACTGAATACCACTTATCTCTACTCTATTCCCATTATTTTATTTAAACTATTGCATTAAGGATTAGGCAGAATGAACAGCTTAGCAAAAGCAGCGATGCAAGCTTCTTATACTTTAAGACACAGAACAGCCATCTTAGTTCTAGTGCGCAGAAGCAAAAGTTTCCCACCAAACAGGCGCATGCGCAGTAGAAAATACTGCGTAGCAGCAGCCATTTTAATGCAAGCGGATTACAGTTAGTAAAAGCACATTGACGAGCTTCCCCTAGATACTAAAAATGTTGTGTAATGCAATATTAATATGACAAAACAATTTTAGTTAGTACATTAATATTATTTTGAGAGGTCTTAATCCAAGCAAGTCTCTTTACTTGTGCAGCCTTGCTCCATCACCACACCACTATCCCCTTTTTATAAATTTGAATAATTTTTGGCCTGTGCAAGGTATCAAGGATATCTGCATTGGCAGCTAGGGCATTGGCCAAATGTTTTATATATGCAGCCCACATTAGAAAATCTGAACCAAAAAGGTACCCTGAGATCTTATTAGGGCCTTGAATGATTTGAGGGATTCAAGCACAACTGGGGTGTCAGCAAGGGAAAAAATAATTGTTTGCTTTGCTTTGTTGGTGGCTAAAGTATCAGAGTCACAAAATGACCTATTTCAAGCTGAGCGCCAAGACGCCTCTGCAATAGTGTGCTTTATAAATACTCAGTCAGTCAGTCAGTCAGTGAAATAGTGCATGAATACAGATTTGTACAATGTTCGGTCAAAATAGATAGTTGTATGAAATTATCACTATGGCTATTTCCCTCTATGCTACTATGTGTGATAGTATGCCAAAAAGAAGACATATCTCTTCTATTTAACTCCTCATTAAGATCTATCCAAGTAGGGTCATCCCAGTTCCGTTTACTTACGTCTAAGTAATAATATAGTGTGCTCAAGTAGCACAGATTTCTGTAGGGATGCACAATTTTATTGTTGAAATCAGTAAGGCTGTAGCCTTTTGGCAGTTCATCAAGTACCAAGGGCACGCCCTTTATTTTTTTCAGGACTTAAGATCTGGAGCCTGTAGAAAAAAAGTTCCTTGAATTGACTGAACAGGGAACAGTGGATCTCAGAGTTTAGAAAATCATATCTTGGGAATTGGAAAAAAGGATTAATAGCTGAATGGAAAGATTGATAAATCTCCATCAGTACCTCCTCATTTGCTGAGACTCTAAGCCCTTTGATGGACCTACATTTCATTTGTTCCCAATTTGGGGTTCCACGACAGGTGCTGCACAGTATTTTGGAGAAACCATGATTATAGCTTCACTCCTGATAAGATGTAAGGCATTATGATCATATTGATTCTCGGTTCTACAAAAAAATCAACCATTTTGAACAATATCACTATACGATCCAAAAAAGTTGATCTTAATTTTTAATGCTCCTCCTCGTAAACATATACTATCATTATTGGACTGTGATGGGCCAATACAACCATGTAAACCATGAGACAGAATCACCAATGCAAGCTGGACAGAACTCACCATACAAGGTACTGAAGGAGGTGAATCAAGTGATTGTACTCCCCTAGTTTCGTCCTTTTCCTCATCCACCAAATGCATACAATCGAGGGGGTTAAAAGTAATATTCAAATCACCTCTTATCATGAGAACTGGCTTCTCACTGAGGCTGGATAAATGGTGATACAAAATATGTAATTTTGGTGATTTATTGTTTAGGGCATAGAACAATTGTAAGTATTATGCATATTCAGCACAAGCCCACTCTTTCCCAGGAAGTTTAGACTTAAAATATCTGGAGAGTCATTAAAGAGTCTTTTAAATAGACAGTTTAGTGTGATCCTCACCCAGTTAATTAATCCTCCAGAAGCTTCACCAGAATTCGAAGAAAGGGCACCAACAAAATAAATTATAAGACCAAGACTATAGGCAGCCTCATATAATCAAGTGTCCTGGAAGGGTTCCATGTTTAAATATCGATGTGAAAAATATCGTTGAAAAAAATATCAATGTAAAAATATCGATTACAGTTAATAATCTGCAATAGTGGTCAGTATTTGAAAGTTGTCTTAAAATTTCTAACTTATATGCATCTACATATTGCAAAATGATGCCATCGCCCTTATCCGCCAATTTATTGATTAAGGAATCATTCTTTTTCAGCGACTCAATGGCATTTTTTCAATGAGAGAGATGTTGTAGGGAATGAATTGTTTTTTCTTCCCTATTATGGCTAGATCATTCAATACTAATTTCTCGAATGTCAATATCTCCCCAGGAATCATATTACCAGATGGCGAAAATGTGGAGGTAGGACGAAACAGGGTGCTACAATTCCGAGTTGGGGATGGAATAAGAAGAAAGAATGCATTTAAGCGTAGCCTCCTAAAGAATCTCAACAATTCAGTATGCAGATCCCCAAAATTGGGATGTCCCGTAGGAACAAAGGACAAACCCTTGCTGAGAATAGTTATTTCAGCATCAGCGAGGGCGTGCTTAGACAAGTTGAAGATAGGAATGAGTTGTGAAGACATAGGATCTAACTGTGAGGCAGCTACCATTGGTAGAATTTCTGCCTTGTCTGCTGCTCGCCCGGTGGGTTGTGCCATTGGAGTGTTTTCATACGCCCGCGTCTTCTCGTTGCGCCTTGGCCTCTTCCTAAAAAATTCTGACCCTGATTATGGCCAGAGGTGCTAGGACCATCACTGCAGTCAGAATTCTCCGAGGAATCTGCAGGTGTGTCGGAAAAACCAACAAGATTATATCTTTTATTAAATCTACCCCAGGGTCTTGTATTCTGGGGGTTGGTATAAGAATGATTTTGATAGAAGTCCTTCTGCAGATAAGGATAGGTCCGCTCGTTACTATACACTTTAATATCCTTTTTGACCTTCAAAGACTTTATATTTTGTTCAATTCTGTGAAAATCTTCAACTGTCTTTTGAACAGGTTCCAACAATTTCTTACCCTCTGAAACAAAACAGCTGTGTTTAATTTGCTTTTCTATATCAGTAATTTCAACAAGCAAAGAAGGGTTTCTGTTGCAATGTCAATGCCCAAAACAAGCCAATGCTGTGAACAGGTTGTTCCTATATAGCTAAAGTTGTTTATATATTTAGGATTATCAGTAAAGATCCCAGGAATATTCCTTACTTGTAATCCTACAGGAATGGTACCTGATTTAAAATACTCAGTCAACATAAGAACCATCAATTGGAGCCGGACCTGTTTCTTTTTACATTTTTCAAGCTGATCTGAGAGGTATATGTTTGCATTAATTGGAGCATCTATTGATTCAGAAAATAAAGATGGCCCTTCAAGTATCTTTTTTATGTAGTCCTCGGAATAGAGGGGTGCATGCTCTGACATAGCAAGTTAGACTGAAAACTGTATTGGCTCAAAAGATAAAAAATAAAAAAAACAATAAAAAAGAACAGGAATACAGGAGTGACCCACTTATAAAGAGGGGAAAAAGGGGAATTTTACCCTTGCAATCTAGTGATTGTGCTAAGCATATTCTCAACAACAAGGGAACCCAAACAGGTAAGCACTGACCTTGGCTAAATGTATAATTTCGGTACTATATTGTGTTTTGCACTGAATATCGAATTGCTATGTGACAAGTGATGCAAAGCATTCTTATACCGAATGCTCATTATTTTAATGGATCGGTGTGTCTTTTAGCCAGTTTTCTTTCTATTTTTTATTTTGTTTCTATCCTTATACTCATCTAATATGGCCGCGGCATACAACGCTACGTTATTTAACTTGCCCCGGAAATCCCTTGTTGTTTCCGTGATTTGGCGGTTGAATTTTTGCCATCGCGCTTTCTAAATCACTTTGGTAAGTGGATATTGTTGCAACTATGGTCCAGGTAGAATTTTTATATGACGGACGGTAACAGTTATTATTCATTACTTCTAGTGCATTGCCACAAGTCGCTTTGAAATCTGCTCATTGCTGTTTCTTCGAGTGCCCACTCGATAAATGTAAGTAGTAATTAAATGCTCTTAAGGTTAGCCTTTCTATCTGTTCTTATGTGTCGCCAACATTTTGGTTTTAACGATAAAGATTGCTTTGGTTTTCTGTGCCTTATGCTTTCTTCTTATTGTCAGTTTCGGGTTGCTCAAGTCAAGAATCGAGTAATAATCGCTACGTTTCTTTGCCGGCTTGGTAAACCTGCATTTTAGTGTGGTGGGTTTGTTTCACTTGAAATGAAAATCACCAGTGCCCATTCATTCGGTAAATACCATCATGTTGTCTGGGCATTGCTAACTATCAGGGCTATATCGGCATTATATAGCCTAATCATTGTAATAGATAAGGATCGTTTTTGATCCAAAACGGTCCCCATTCTGTGTCAGGATTATTGTTTTTCCTTCGTGTATGGTAATGAATAATTATTGTCATTTCAGTACATTGGGACTGCTTGGCTCCGAAAGGGCTCCAGTATCATCGCTGTATTTGTTGCTGTCTATTCATCATTTGTATAGTACAACAGCTTGTTTCCTCCCATTAGGTGGGATTGTTCGCTTGGATATGATCCCTATTAGAAATGGGATTTTCTATATTTTTCAATATATAAAAAAATGGCCTGGCTTATATATGTTTCCAATCCTACAGGATTTTTGTTATCTTGTTGGATACTACTGCTGGGCACTCCCATACTTTAGATTTATTGCGCCATACTCGGTAATACCGAATTAGTAATTCACTGGATATTAGGGATATAAGGTGTTAAATTCTTTGGTCTTGCACTTTATTATATATTTTTTCACTCACTATGATCAATGAATCACATTCTTTGGAACTTTTCTGTATTTTTTTGCATTCACAAATTCTATTTTTGTGAAACTATTGCAAGGTTGATCTTTTATCTTTTCACTGGCTATTTGACTCCGAACATGAATGACCACTTGTTCTGCTGACTAATCACATTATTAGAATGTGAGGGCAGTTAGTGTTGCTCCAGTTGTTATCTGTATTGGCAATTGTATTGTTTTCTTTCTTTTTTGTGTTTTTATTTTTTATTTTCTTCTACTGACCTTTGACTACCCTAATTCAGGCTTCCATTCAAAAGTCCTGATGATGATCCAGCTATCCTGCTAATGGATCGAAACGTCGACTACAGTCAACAGTTATAAACATCAATCACATTGATAAAAGAAGTGTTTTTACTGTTCCATGATAGCTTGCATAACAATATTCTTTAGTGTACAAGCACCTTGTTTGTTTTGCCTGAAAAGTTATGTATTGTCTTTTTATTTATTTATTTATTTATTATTGCTATTTATTAAGCGCGACCAAATACCCGTAGACGTCTCGGCGCTAATGACTGACCACGGATTCTCAGGAAGGTAACGCTGAGGAATTATTGGTTGAAGAGCCATGTCTTTAACTGTTTGCGGAAAAGCCTGAGTGTGGGACTTGTCCTGATTGATTGTGGTAGTGTGTTCCATAACTTAGGAGCGGACACCAAAAAGCGTCCGTCGCCCCAAGAGACTGTTTTTGTGCGGGGGACCACTAGTTGATTCAAAGTAGTGGAACAGAGTTGTCTGGAAGGGATATAGGGAATCAGTTGGTTCTTCAGAAACTGCGGTCCTTCGTTGTGGAGTGCTTTGTAGACTATACATAGAGTCTTGAACTTAATCCAATTGCGGATCGTCAGCCAGTGGTAGTTCCTTATTATGTCTGAAATGAGTTTAAATTTAGGAGTTCTGGAAAGGATTCTGGCAGCCGCATTCTGTATAGTTTGCAGTTTATTGGTCACATGGATCTGAGCATTTACAAAAAGACCATTACAGTAATCCAAGGAGGATAGGACTAAGGAGCTTACTAGAGTTTTTCCGGCTGTGTCAGGTAAAAAAGGAAGAATTTTTCTTACTAATTTTAGTTTGTGACGGGCTGTGACTGCCGATTTATTGGCATGGGCCATAAAATTAAGGCCTTCATCAAAGACCACTCCCAGGTTTCTTACTCTGGGAACCGGTTTAGGAGGAACACCAAAGGATGAGGGCCACCAAACTGATGACCAGACTGGCGAGAGTGGTCCATAAATGACCACCTTTTTGTGTGGGATACAGGATTGTGTCCCTCAGTATTGTTGTGTTGTATTTATGCTTATCACTAATTTAATATAGTATTAAACTCTTTGTCCGGCTGGACATTTAAATTATAGTACTAATTTTAGTCTATATTTATTCTTCTTGCACATTGGTTGTTGTACGGACCACTGTTTCGGATATATAGTCATTACCCAAAGTCCGTGCTTAACTGTTTGGGTTCGCTTGTTGTTGAGAATATGCTTTGTGCAATCACTAGATTGCAAGGGTAAAATCCCCCCTTTTCCCCTCTTCATGAGTGGGTCACTCCTGTATTTCTGTTCTTTTTTATTGTTTATTTTAATTTTTTATCTTTTTGAGCCAATACAGTTTTTAGTCTAACTTGCAATGTCAGAGCATGCACCCCTCTATTCCGACGACTGCATAAAAAAGATACTTGAAGGGCCATCTTTATTTTCCGAATCAATAGATGCTCCAATTAATTCAAACATATCCCTCTCAGATCAGCTTGAGAAATGTAAAAAGAAACAGGTCCGTCTCCAACTTATGGTTCTTATGTTGACTAAGTATTTAAAATCAGGTACAATTCCTGTATGATTACAAGCAAGGAATATTCCTGGGATCTTTACTGATAATCCTAAATATATAAACAACTTTAGCTATATAGGAATGACCCGTTCAAAACATTGGCTTGTTTTGGGCATTGATATTGCAACAGAAACCCTTCAATCTTTGATTGATGAAATTACTGATATACAAAAGCAAATTAAAGACGGCTGTTCTGTTCAGAGGGTAAGAAATTGTTGGAACAGGTTCAAAAGACAGTTGAAGATTTTCACAGAATTGAACAAAATAAAAAGTCTTTGAAGGTCAAAAAGGATATTAAAGCGTATAGTAACGAGCAGACCTATCCTTATCTGCAGAAGGACTTCTATCTAAATCGGTCTTATACCAACCCCCAGAATACAAAACCCTGGGGTAGATTTAATAAAAGAAATAATCTTGTTGGTTTTTCCAACACATCTGTGGATTACTCAGAGAATTCTGACTGCTGTGATGGTCCTAGCACCTCTGGCTATAATCAAGGTCAGAATTTTTTAGGAAGAGGCCAAGGCGCAACAACAAGACGCAACCGTATGAAAACACACTGCTGGCACAACCAACCGGGCGAGCGGCAGACCAGGCAGAAATTCTACCAATGGTAGCTGCCTCACAGTTAGATCCTATGTCTTCACAACTCATTCCTATCTTCAACTTGTCTAAGCATGCCCTTGCTGATGCTGAATTATCTGTTCTCAGCAAGGGTTTGTCCTTTGTTCCTACGGTACACCCCAATTTTTGGGATCTGCATACTGAATTTTTGAGATTCTTTAGGAGGCTACGCTTAAATGCATTCTTTCTTCTTAATCCCTCTCCAACTCGGAATTATAGCACCCCGTTTCGTCCTCCCTTCACATTTTCGCCATCTGGTAATATGATTCCTGGGGAGATATTGACATTCGAGAAATTAGTATTGAATGATCTAGCCATAATAGAGAAGAAAAAACAATTCATTCCCTACAACATCTCTCTCATTGAAAAAAATGCCATTGAGTCGCTGAAAAAGAATGATTCCTTAATCATTAAATCGGCGGGTAAGGGTGGTGGCATCTTTTTGCAAGATGTAGATGCTTATAAGTCTGACATTTTAAGACAACTTTCAAATACTGACCACTATTGGAGGTTATTGACCAATCTAACTAAGGAGTTACAAAATTTGATTTTGAAGATTACAACAGATGCGAAGACTGAAGGTTTTTTGAGTGAAAAATAATTTCTCTTTTTGAATGTAAAATCTCCTAGGATGCCAGTTATTTATACATCACCCAAAGTCCATAAAAATTTGACCTGCCCGCCCGGACATCCGATAGTCTCGGGTTGTGGATCAATATTGGAGCCTTTAGGCAAATATGTTGATTATTTTATCAAAGATTTTGTTCCTCAAACAGAGTGTTTTGTGAGAGACAGTATGGCTTTGATCAACATGATTGAGCACCACCCTTTTGATCCAAACAATATTTAATTGTGTACTTTGGATATTGAATCCTTATATACAAATATTCCGCAAAATCTATCATTGAGTGTGATACAAGGAGTATTAGACTCCAGGCCCCGTCCACATGTGGTACCAACATTGTTTATATTGCAGTTGTTGGAGATCTGCCTTACTAGAAATGTCTTTTGCTTTGATAATTTATACTATCAACAAGTTAGGGTACATCGATGGGGGCTGTTTTAGCCCCCAACTTGGCAGTCCTGTTCATGGATCACTTGGAGATGAATATCATATTATCAGAGACCAATCCATTTATTGCCGGCATCACTTTGTGGCATCGGTATATACATGATATTCATTTGCTCTGGCATGATCACGTCGAGAATCTACATCAGTTTCAGCATTGGCTGAACAACAACTGCCTGAGGTTGAATTTTACATTGACATATGACAATGACTCTATTGCCTTTTTGGATTTAACTTTTTATAATTCAAATGGTGAGTTACTCACTCGGCTCTATAGAAAACCTACAGAACTCAATACTTTACTCCTCTATGAGAGTAACCATCTACGGACCTTACGTTATTCTTTGCCTTATTCTCAGTTTTTAAGAATTCGGCGTAATTGTTTTTCAAAAGATGATTATTTTCGGGAAGCCACAGTTCTGTCTACTAAGCTTAGAGCACGTGGGTACCCTAAACGTCTAGTGCGCTAATCACAAAAGCGGGCTTGGTATTGTCCTAGAGAGGTCCTGATCTCACCTAACCCCAAATCTGCCACCAATCGGCTTGTGTGTGTTACTACCTTTTCATCCATTTCATACCCGATTCACAAAATCCATACTGAAGCATTGGTCAACTGTGAATGCGGGGAATCTTGAGATTGATCGACCCCTGTTTGCGTTTCGGAAAAATCGTAATTTCAAGGACCATCTTGTGAGAGCAGCCTTACCTCCTACCCAAAAAGTCATTACTTTAAATGCTCATTGGGGTTTAGATCCTCTAGTTGGTCATGCCAGATGCAGGTGTTGCAACGTTTGCGACTATACAACTGAAGGCAAGGACTTTACATTTAACAACGTTACAGTTAAATCTAGGTTCTAATTGAATTGCAATACCATTAACGTAATTTATTGAATCCAATGCCCATGCCAATTTGTATATATTAGACAGACGACCTAGAAAATTAAAACTCGAATTGGCTAGCACCGCGGCTGTGTGCCCTGCAAAATGCTGAATGCACCTTTAGTTGAACATTTTCTAGAGGCCAAACATACTGAGGACGACATTAAGTGGACAGTCCTCACTGTTGTGAAATTACCGACAAGAGGCAGCGATATTACACAATTGTTGAATAAGGAAGAACTAAGGTTAATCATTTGCATGAATAGCATTAAGAATGGTATGAACAGAACAGAATATTGGACTACCTTAATCTGAAAACCCATGGCTATGGGTTTTGTATATCTTCCTTACTTGCTGTTTTGATGTATGCCAATAATCATTGTTATTTTTTTATGCCATTGTTACGATGTCTTTGCTCTAGATAAAATGTGTACTGCAATAGTGTTCTGATTAGCTTTAATGCACTTTGGATTATAAATAGCATATTTTGTGCCTGATGATATATACAATACATGCAATATGGCCTGATCATATTGTCCTTTTTTCTTCAAAATTTTAAATGCCTAAATGTAAATTTTCTGTACTATATTGTGTTTTGCACTGAATATCGAATTGCTATGTGACAAGTGATGCAAAGCATTCTTATAGCGAATGCTCATTATTTTAATGGATTGGTGTGTATCTTTAGCCAGTTCTCTTTCTATTTTTTATTTTGTTTCTATCCTTATACTCACCTAATATGGCCGCAGCGTACAAAGCTACATTATTTAACGTGCCCCGGGAATCCCTTGTTGCTTCCGTGATTTGGTGGTCGAATTTTTGCCATCGCGCTTTCTAAATCACTTTGGTAAGTGGATATTGTTACAACTATGGTTCGGGTAGAATTATTATAAGACGGACGGTAACAGTTATTAATCGTTACTTCTAATGCATTGCCACAAGTCGTTTTGAAATCTGCTCATTGCTGTTTCTTCGAGTGCCCACTCGATAAATGTAAGTTGTAATTAAATGCTCTTAAGGTGAGCCTTTCTATCTGTTCTTATGTGTCGCCAACATTTTGGTTTTAACGATAAAGATTGCTTTAGTTTTCTGTGCCTTATGTTTTCTTCTTATTGTCAGTTTTGGGTTGCTCAAGTCAAGAATCGAGTAATAATAGCTACGTTTCTTTGCCGGCTTGGTAAACCTGCATTTTAGTGTAGTGGGTTTGTTACACTTGAAATGAAAATCACCAGTGCCCATTCATTCGGTAAATACCATCATGTTGTCTGGGCGTTGCTAAGTATCGGAGCTATATCGGCATTATATAGCCTAATCCTTGTAATAGATAGGAATTGTTTTTGATCCAAAATGGTCCCCATTCTGTGTCAGGATTATTGTTTTTCCTTCGTGTATGGTAATGAATAATTATTGTCATTTCAGTACATTGGGACTGCTTGGCTCCGAAAGGGCTCCAGTATCATCGCTGTATTCATCATTTGTATAGTACAACAGCTTGTTTCCTCCCATTAGGTGGGATTGTTCGCTTGGATATGATCTCTATTAGAAATGTGATTTTCTATATTTTTTAATATATTAAAAAATGGCCTGGCTTATATATGTTTCCAATCCTACAGGATTTTGTTACCTTGTTGGATACTACTGCTGGGCACTCCCATACTTTAGATTTATTGCGCCATACTCAGTAATAGCAAATTAGTAATTCATTGGATATTAGTGATATAAGGTGTTTAATTCTTTGGTCTTGCACTTTATCCTATATTTTTTCACTCACTATGATCAATGAATCACATTCTTTGGCACTTTTCTGTAATTTTTTTGCATTCACGAATTCTATTTTTGTGAAACTATTGCAAGGTTGATCTTTTATCTTTTCACTGGCTATTTGACTCTGAAAATGAATTAGCACTTGTTCTGCTCTCTAATCACATGATTAGAATGTGAGGGCAGCTAGTGTTGCTCCAGTTGTTATCCGTATTGGCAATTGTATTGTTTTCTTTCTTTTTTGTGTTTTCATTTTTTATTTTCTTCTACAAGCCTTTGCCTATTCTAATTCAGGCTTCCATCCAAAAGTCCTGATGATGATCCAGCTATCCTGCTAATGTATTGAAGCGTCGACTACAGTCAAGTTATAAATGTAAATCACATTGAAAAAAAAATAGTTTTTACTGTTCCATGATAGCTTGCATAACAATATTCTTTAGTGTGCAAGCACCTTGTTTGTTTTGCCTGAAAAGTTATGTATTGTCATTTTGTGTGGAATACAGGATTGTGTCCCTCAGTATTGTTGTGTTGTATTTATGTTTATCACTAATTTAATATAGTATTAAACTCTTTGTCCGGCTGGACATTTAAATTATAGTACTAATTTTAGTCTATATTTATTCTTCTTGCACATTGGTTGTTGTACGGACCACTGTTTCGGATATATAGCCATTACCCAAGGTCCTTGCTTGCCTGTTTGTGTTCCCTTGTTGTTGAGAATATACATCCAGTACTGAGGACAACTCCTGGCTATCATAAATCACAGTGGGCGTGTGCTCATTACGGCCGGGAGCCGTCCGAACTCCGCCCACTGATTCATTCCCTCGCACAGGCGGCGAATTAATACAGCGTGGGTAGAGCAGCAATGTTGGGACGTCTCCCGGCCGTCATGAGCACATCCTACTGTGACTCATGAAGGCCGGGAGCTGTCATGTGTACCCAAGGTGTTAATTATATAAAAATAAAATAAACACATATATGAATATTTTAAAATAAAATAAAAGATTCTATATCTAAAATAAAATATTGTATATGTAATTAACACATTAAACTATTTACAAAACATAATACATGCATTTAATAACAAAATAAAACATTAGTAGGTAAAACGCTGGATAGCAAGGGAATAAAAATTACTATTCCCACTCCAGTGAGTGCAAAAGCAGGGAAAGCACTGGATAGCGTAGGGGTAAAAATTATTATCCCCACTCCAGTGCGTGCAACAGTAGGGAAAGTGCTGCCTAGGGTAGGAGTAGAAATTACTATTCCCACTCCAATTAGTGCAACAGAAGGGAAAGTGCTGGATAGCGAAGGGGTAAAATGTACTATTCCCACTCGGGTGAGTGCAACAGTAGGGAAAGCGCTGGATTGCGGATGGGTAAAAATTACTATTCCCACTCCAATGAGTGCAACAATGGGGAAAGCGTTGGATAGCATAGGGGTAAAAATTACTATTCCCACTCCAGTTAGTGCAACAGTAGGGAAAGCTCTGGATAGGGGATGGCTTAATATTACTATTCTGACTCCAGTGAGTGCAGCAGTAGGAAAAGCTTTGGATAGCGGAGGGGTAACATTTACTATTCCCACTCTAGTGAGTGCAACAGTGGGGAAAGCTTTGGATAGCGGAGGCGTAAAATTTACTATTCCCACTCCAGTGAGTGCAACAGTAGGGAAAGAGTTGAATAGCGTAGGGGTAAAAATTACTATTCCCACTCCAGTGAGTGCAACAGTAGGTAAAGCGCTGGATAGTGGAGTGGTAAAAATTACTATTCCCACTCCAATGAGTGCAACAGTAGGGAAAGCGTTGGATAGCGTAGGGGTAAAAGTTACTATTCCCACTCCAGTGAGTGCAAAAGTAGGGAAAGCGCTGGATAGCGGTGGGGTAAAAATGACTATGCCCACTCCAGTAAGTGCAACAGTAGGGAATGCACGGGATCCCAAAACAATAAAAAACAAAACCATCAACATTTGTATTAAATTTCCTTTGCAATATTAACATAATTGATATATACATTTAAATATATTATTATTAACAAAGATAAGAAAAAAAAATAATTACACATTATTTAACACTATAATATCCACAACACACACCTAAAATTAATTACACAATTGCATGTAATAATTACGAATTAATTAATGAAAATTAATTTTTCATTTATCAATTAATCAATCAAAAAAATTACTTACCACATTTCACACATATAAACACCACTGCACACACCTAAAATTAATTACAAAATTACAATGAATAATTACTCATTAATTAATGGTAATTAATTAAAAAATATTTAATAATTAATCAATAAAAAATATTATTTACCACCCTTCACACCATTTACACATATAAACACCATAACACACTCCTAAAATTATTTAAACAATTAACATAATTAATTATTAATTGACTAATTGAAATTAATTAACTAATTATTAAACTATTATTCATTAATCAATTGCCACATTAATTATTCGATAAATTGTATATTATTAAATTACTTCCCACCCTATTCCCTATAAACCCACAATCCGCTACAGAACTAAAAATGCAAAATTCTAATTTAAAGAAACAAAATTAACTACTATAAATTATTATTTAAATCTACATAATGAAATTACTTCCCACCCTATTCCCCTATAAACCCACAACCCACTACAGAACTAAAAACGCATAATCAAACTTAAATTAAATTATTAACTAGTAAAATTCTAAAACATATAATAAAATGAGAAAACAATTTTCATTAAAAACACCAAAATACATAACATTATTAATAAAGACAGTACAGGCAAAGTTACAGGCAAAGTTAAAATGAAGGCTGGCCGTGTAAATGTGGGGCTGTAATAGTCAGAGTTTAAAAGCGTACACCAGGGGACGTGCCTATCCCAACCATCAAGGTGCTGGTTACTCACGGTTACGACGTGTGCTGGTTCCTGTGCACCTACCCTCTGCCAGCGGCCTTCATTGCCTGTACTGTCTTTTTTTATCCCCATTTCCAGTTAATATTTTACAAGCATAGCCAGCGTCACTTAGCCATGGGTCACCTCTCCCTTGTAGTGGGAGGGTAAGCAGTATCACACCCTTACCACGATCGGGGATTTCTTACCTAATTTATGCTATCACAAATGCTTTGCCATTTAGCAGCGGGGAGCTAGGGGTGTACATTGGACTTGATGGCGCAGCCGCGGGCCGGGTTTTACTTGCACTGCAATTTGGCATTTACAGTAGCCAACTGCTGAGGCGGGGGACGCACCAGGTGTCCTGTGCCATTGGTGTCTCTGTGCCCCTTACTGCAAGGGGGATGAGGCCATTAGCGATAACCGCAGGTGTACATGTGGTGGATCATGGGTGCCTCGGTAGCTTTTGCACCACGCCGTATTATGACAGTACACGGCCTGATTCCCCGCCATTGACCACTTGTTCCTTGTCTGCAACTCCGTAATAACTTTTGTGCGTGTTTATGTTCAAATACATTTTGGTCTGGCTACACTGTTAGGTATGCAATCCAGTTATCTTTCTGTAGCATTGCTGGGCCAACAGGCACCTGACGCATGAGTTTACTTTTCTTCCCCTCTTCGCTTTGTTTCATCCTCTATAGTGCATATCTACTTACAAAGATTGTTGACCTCTCGAGGTATACCTTTCCTATGGTCCACCCCAAGCTACCTTACACAGTTGCGGGGTTACCACTACAGAACACCTTTTTCTCTATGAAGTGCACTTTCACTTTCCTCCCTAGGTCCTGAAGAAATGCTACTGATCACTAGGACATACATAGCGTGAAACATGTCGACCTTGTGTTTAGTCACACTGGCACATTAGGCCTCATTGTAACTCACTAACCCTTTGGTTTTTTAACCTACCAGGTGTACCACATGAATAATAAACCCACCAGTGGAAACCACTAGGTAATTTTATCCACCTCTGCACGCACCTCACTGCCACTTCTCACTGGATCCACCCCACACACCCACACTCACCTAACGGTTTTTCTCTTAAAAGATCTCCCTTCGGGGGCCCTTGGAGCATTGCAGCGCCGGCCCAACGAGGAGCAAAAAAAAGCCTGATGATGAAGCATGACATCTTCGGGGTGTGTGAGGGCAACATCAAGGATCCAATCCCTTTGGGATTGGATCCTTGATACTGGGGATGAACCTCTACCTCTCTCTCTTTATCACCCCCCTTTTTCTACATTGCCTCTATTCTAGACTTCACCTCCTCTTTCAGACTGGGTGACATACCTCACCCTACACCAAGAACAGTGTCCTTTCGATTTACCTAACATTTGAGGAGCACGGACACTGGACCATAACTACTCACGGTCCCCCCTTCTTTTTGTTGGCTCCATAAAAAAATGCTTGCCATTTGGGAAGAGAGTATGGACCTCCCTCCACCCAAAGGATGCCAGCTCGATTGATGAATCGGAATGTGTCCCAAGCTGAAGTGGGTGTTCAAAGGTGAGAATGCCATGCAAACTTTGTAAAAAAACACAAATCTACATGTTTGTGGCTACCCACAAACATATTCGAGTCCCTTCCTACTCTTGTCATGGTCAGTTGGAACATTCCCAAAATAAATGGAAAAATTCGAAAATGAGTATATCCACAGGATAAAGTATTTGCCCCGGTGTTATGTTCTCTAGAATTTTCTAGAGTCACGGGTTCGGATTTCTAGATCCCCTGGCATTAAGGACTCGGTGAATGTGCCAACCCGAATCATAAAACCAGTTGGTTGCCCTAGGATGTTTTTCAGGTGGCAATGAGGCATGACGGGGACAAAAGTTAGTGGAATACAAAATCCTCCTTCATAAATGAATAACACACTCAATGATCACTAAAAAAAAGAGATATACATTTTTCAATATTTATTTTAAAACTAAAACCCTAATCTAGTGCACATAATATTAATTGTAACCAAAAAGGGTATTTATGACCAGTGTATGAAGAAATAAATACTCCAACATTGTTGCTATGAATTCTATAGCACTAGTAACTCATTTTCTACTTCTGAAAGTCCCAAAGGTTTCATGATGCTAGGAAAATTTAGATTTTTCACAGCCTGGTAGGCTGAAAATCTTGATTTTATTAAAGACACAGAGGCTAAGAGTATGCAAATCTCCTTTATTGCCAGAGCTCAGGAATAACAATGAAGAGAAAATAGAACTCATACAACATTTCACTACAGTATATAGGGCATGAGCACACATCCATTTTCCTTCTTTGTTGCTGCTGCTCAACCAGATAAGTACCTCACTTCATTTGTGTTTATGCAATTGATATGTTTGCCTGCTTACAAGTGTTTATCACATAACTGAGTCCTATTGACCCTACTATGTGATATCTATTGTTTTTAAAATGTCTTTTGAATAGCTTATTATCTTGAAGCTCAAGCTCTTGTGTCCTTTTGTTACCACTTTCCCTCTGGATCTTGCAGTCCCTTTAATTTTACCTCGTTGCGGTTTTATTTGCTTTTAGACGGTGCGCCAAGCCATTATTAGCCAAATTCAATGGTCGGCTTAAAAGACACGATTACCTGGTGTTGCCTGGCAGCGCATTGAGCGCGTCCAAGCGCGAACAACGCCTTTCCGGTAAACCGTGTCTTTACCTCCGTCACTTTTGACATACCATCCTGTCTCTTGCGGCCCCTTCCCTCATTCTGCATCCCTTCGCGTCTCCCTGCCTCCTCGCATCTTTTAACAAGACAATCATTAAAAAATTTGAGATGCTGACCAGGGCACAGCCCTCTACCTGTACTGCACATACTTTGGGCGCAAAAGAAGTGTCGGTTAAGGCCCCAAAGAAAAGAACTGCAACAGAACTTCATGCAGATGAAACTAAAAAGTCTGAAAAAAGTGAAAAAAACATGATTCACGTTTAGGCAGGGACGAGATCGATGCCTCGGGCATCACAGAAGGGCGCCAGACAAACTCTGAATCCCCTATTCACATTAACAGTGATGTGAATAATGAAGCAGAAATTGATCTCTCCTGCTCATCAAACTTTGATTCAGATGATGAGAACCTAGGAGACAAAGCCTTGGGAAGTTCTGAAGAGGCATGTCAGGCTTCAGGATCAAAAGTGGGCTTTACTGACCCCTTCTGGGAGAATATGTTTGACCCCTTGCTTATCAAACACCCTTTATCCCCAGAATGGTTCCCTTCCCAACACGCAGCGGACTATATCAGCATCTGGCTGAGAAGCAAAATACATAAGGAAGTCAGATCAAGACTGAGGTATGAGTGCCCATGCCCATCCCTTCCTGATAAAATTGCTATGACCCCTGAACTTGACCCTAAGGTTGTGACCTTTATAGCCAAGGGTGCCTAAGACCCTAGAAAAGGGATTGACAAAAGCCTAAGATCGTGTCAAGATAGCCTCTTGGACACAATTTGCCTATTAAGCAAAATTTTTTAACTAGCAGAAAATGCCTATGTTGGTGGGACACCTGTCGACCTGAAAGAGTTACGCCAATGGGTCCAGAGTACCATCTGCCTGATTGGCAACACTAATACTGCTATTTCTAATGAACAGAGAAAAGGAATTCTCCTAAAAATGTACCTAAAACTAATTGACCTAGCAAATAAAGATGGAGGCCCCTCTTCTCAAGGACTCCTCTTTGGAGAGGATTTTATTTGAGATGTGGCTAAATACGGCGGGCCTTCAGCTCTATCCAGAAGGTGCAACGCAACACAAACAAAGTATTTTTTCAAGACAAAATTATTAGAAGGGCCGGGTGAATGCAGGGTTGGTTCCCCGGCCGCAGGCAGTCATCCTGAAGACCCTTTCTGGGACAAGCTAAATTTCAGCAGAAATCCTTTCTTCGACACAATTGGCCATTACCAGAAATGTTGAACTAGCAGAAAATGCCTACGTTGGTGGGACACCAATCGACCCGAAAGAGTTACGCCAATGGGTCACGAGGACCATCTGCCTGATTGGTAACGCTAATACTGCTATTTCTAATGAACGGAGAAAAATTATTATCCTAATAATTGACCCAAAGCTAATTGAGCCAGCGAATAAAGTTGGAGGCCCCTCTTCTCAAGGACTCCTCTTTGGAGAGCATTTTGTTCGAGATATGGCTAAATACATCGGGCCTTCGGCTCTATCCTGAAGTCGCAACACAACATAAAGAAAGTATTTTTTCAAGACAACATTTTTGGAAGGGCCGGGTGAATGCAGGGTCCGTTCTCCGGCCGTGGACAATCATCCTCAAGACCCTTTCTGGGACAAGCTAAATTCCAGCAGACATCCTTTTATGGAGGTCAATCTTTCCTCCCACAAAGACAGAGAAACCGTACAAGACCATTCCGGGTAGAGAGAAGAAACAGAGGTTTCTCCACAGGTAAGAATCTTGAAAGACCCTTTAGATACCCCTAAAAAGGTGGGAGGGAGACTAGCTCTTTTCTCTGGGAATTGGACTATGCTAACTCAAGACCCATGGGTCCTAGATACAGTCAAGGGTTACAAAATAGAGTAGATACCCCCATCCAAAGCAAAAAACCTTGAGAAATAACCGCTTCGCTGGAACAGAGGAAATTAGTCTCTCAGGAAATGAAAGAACTCTTAGCCAAAGGGGCAATAAAAGAGAGTTCACAAAGAGGCTTTATAAGCAACATATTCCTAGCAGAAAAGAAAGACAAAGGACAGACACCTGTCATAAATCTGAAATGTTTAAACGAATGGGTAACATACCAGCATTTCAAAATGGAGGAAATACACCTCCTAGGGGATGTTTTGAGAAAGGGAGACTGGTTAACTCATCTAGATTTAAAGGATGCCTATTTAGCAGCCACACAGGCAATTCCTCCAATTCACATAGGAAGGAAACTTTGGTAATTTTGCACACCCCCTTGGGCTTTCTTTAGCTCCTTGGTGTTTCACCAAGGTACTTCGTCCGGTGGGAGCATGGCTAAGGGAAAGGGGCGTAAGGTTAATTATTTATCTGGACGATATCCTTATAATGGGTCAGTTCAAATCAACTGTAGCTCGTCACACAGATCTTACTATCCGCCTACTTCAACACATAGGCTTCGTAATAAACACAAAGAATATTTTGTAATTCCAAGCCAGGAAACGCAATTTCTGGGTTTCATGGTCAACACTCTGAAAGCTGAATTGAAATTACCAAGGGAAAAGATAAAGAAACTTCGGAGAGAGCTCAGAAAGATGATATCAATAGAATTTTTTTCCCTTGAAACTTTTGGCGAGTATCCTGGGTCTTCTTTCTTCAACCATCCAACCAATTTTTCATGGACCTCTACATTACAGGGCTCTTCAGAGACTGAAAGAGAAAGCTCTCAAGACAAATCTTTCGTGCTCACAATTCGTTTGCCTGGACCAGGACTCCAAGAAAGAACTGACATGGTGGCTCAAGAACGCGGGAGCTGGAATGGCAGGGCCATCTTTGGGGAAGCCCCAGAGTTAATAATAGAATCAGATGCAAGCCTAGAATGATGGGGTGCCAAATGTGGCGAGTCATCAATAGGGGGTCGTATGAAGAAATAAATACTCCAACATTGCTGCTATGAATTCTAAAGCACTAGTAACTAATTTTCTTCTTCCAAAAGTCCGAAAAGTTTCTTGATGCTAGAAAAATTACTACTGGTATCTCCTACTGCCCTAAAACTAGACTCCTACCTGCTGCCAAGTGCACAGTACACCCACTCTCCCTCCAAGGCAAACACCACTGAACTAAATGTCCCTCCTAACGAATAAAGCAAAACTGTGGGACTATTTCAATGGCCAATTAATGCACACAGAAAGGCAGTAGTTGAAGGCCCTACATTAACAGCTCAAGACTGCATCCAATATACACTTTCAAGGAAACGAGCAGGCCAAAGTGTGCTCATTGATTATATAACTTGCCGAAAATCGCAGTGAGTACCAAGAGAATGGATAACGTGTCCTAATATTGTATGCTATTTAAAATGCCTCTTGGGGATGGGAGTTAAATGTATGTGAAATAGTGTATGCGGTATTAGACAAACAGTAGGAAACAATATACAGAAAGAAAATACCCACTCTACTATGCCTTATAATAAAATAAATCATTTTTTTACGCTTTGCTTCACAAGATCTATGCAAAATGAATAGATAATGCAAAATCATAAAAATATATCTCTGCTAGATGTGCCTTCTGACCGATACAGGTGGTTTCTAAAGGATCCAGGTGTGGCCAGTGTCAATAAAGAAAATGTCACGTGAATCTAATTTGCACTGAACTGTAACTTGTGTCTATTGGTATTTCATCAGTACGTGTTGCTTTATTCTTTTACTCTGATCACATGAAGTCGATTGCCGAAAATCCATGTGTAAATTAAAACGAATCTTTCTTTGAATCTCGCCGTATGACCCTATTAGGATCTGTGCAGTTAGATTTCAGGTACGACTGCCTCTTTTACCAGTTTTTTCACCTAAGCCTTAAGAAATGTGGAAAATTCATATTCCACTCAGGAGATTCTCACGAGATATAAAAAGTGTTCATAGAAAGCAGTTGCATTTGGTTCGAACATTGTTAGCATTTCCTCTCATGAGGGATATTAAATAATTTCATGCACAACTGCTCAAAATATTTTTTAAACTTCTGTAAACATGAGAGTGCCAAAAAGTAACATATGTTATGTGGTATTTAATCCTCATGAGAAACCAAAGGAACAAAGCACGTCTGCTATGGTAATTAATAAGCACCAATACAGACGCTTAAAATCTGTTCCGTAAAATGAATCACAGCCTTCCGCAAGTCACACCCAGGACTAAACAATCTGCAGTTTTCAGCCTGCGAGGCACGAAATGAAATGGCGGCAGTACAATCAGGTCTCGGTACTGGTATATGTTTCTGCATACAGACTTCTTATTTAAAATTGAAGCACATAAGGACTTTTGTTGTGGCAAATTAGTTATGACTGTCGGAAATGTGCCAGGCAATTTTCTGCCCTAAGTTCAAATCAATTGGCGGATTTACGTGTAATGATAAAAAGAAACATGCTTTCTTTAAAGAATTCGAAATAAATATAAAGGGAACTAAAACATGGTAATTTAGAAGCCGATCTGCTTTCTGGATGAAAACACACAGACGTGTTATTTCACTTTTCTCTGAAGTGGTCTCTTTTGTCAGAAAACCTGATAGACACATCTTGTGTACAGGAAATAGGCAACCGTTCTAACCTTTGAAAGTAGGGGGAGTGGCCAACAAGGTGGCCGAGAGCACGCATTGATCCAGCGCTCCCGCACCCCGGTCTCTGTTCATGCACCATCCTTGCCGCCCCTGAGGGGGAAAAACACGGCCTGGAGGGAATGAACATCACCCGCTCATCACTGTGCGGCGCCTGCAATGATTCCACAAGACCTCCCAGTAAAGAATTGCTGTGCAGAAAATGCAGAGAGGCAGAAGTCCAAAAACAAGATTGCGAGTTAGGCCAAGACAGACTTAAGGAATCAGTGGCGGCTTCTCCGCTAAGACAGCGGAGCGTCACCCCAAGTGTTAAAGGAAAAATAAAATGAGGTTATCGTCATTTCGGGGCAGATTTATGTTAACTGGCGCATCCCCAGGAATGCGCCAGTTAACGTGAGCCACAGTGCGCCACAGCTCCGCCACCCATGGTGCGCCGCAGTTATAATGCGGCGCACCATGGTGCAAAAACGGCACAGATGCGTGACGCATCTGTGCCGGAAATGTGGCGCATTGCTGGAGTTGAGTCGCAAGCGCGACGCAGCTCCAGCAAGGCTCGGGGGTACACCATCTGCACAATGCTGCGTCAAGACCTACGCCTGCTTCAAGCAGGCACAGGGTTTTGACGCAGCATTGCCCTGAAAGTGACTGAGTGAAATCTCATAGATTTCACTCAGCCACTTTCAGGAGGCGTTCCTGCGCAGGAACGCCCCCCTGCGCAGGAACGCCTCCTTATGGCGCAGTGCTTTACAACGTGACGCATCTCCTAGATGCGTCACGTTGTAAATAGGGCGCATTGTTTGCGACGCAGTTGCGTCAAATAAAGTGACACAATTGCGGCGCAACGGCCTCATAAATCTTTATTTTTAGTATCAGCCAGGTTGAGGTGGGGCGTGGCAGGGCGTGGCTGGGCTTCCCTGACACCCAGGGAGAAGAAGTGGTGCAGCTCCTTAAGTGTGCATGGCGGTTTGGCAGGCCATTTTGGGTCGGCCAAACAGTCGTGCACACTTTGCATGTTTTCCACTGGCTCTAATGCACAGCCTGGGTGGAGAACATGCACAGACTGTTAGTCCCTGTCTGCGTGCCGAACCACAGAGCTCAAAACAATCACAACACTGCTGTTAGGGTGACAGCAGCGTCATGATTGTTTTAGGGGAGCCTGGGTGCTTCCTGGAAAAAGAGCAGAGGAAAGATGACGTGAGAGAGACTGAGTGCTGAGGTGAGTTAATTTTTCTTTCTTTTCTTTTTTCCACCCTCCACCCCATCCCTGTTCCGTACCGGCCGCCACTGCTTGAAGTACCCCCCCCCCCCTAGGTGTGACTGGAGAAGGCCTGCACGTGTTCCCAGCCTGCTCAGAGCTGCGATGTCCCATAGGAGCCCTGCCTGACCCAATAAGACCATGCGGCTTAGGATAGCAGGAGAGGGCGCTTACTGACCGAGCATGATCAGCCTCTTTGCCCTGTACTGTTTTGACCGAGCATAATCAGCCTCTTTGCCCTGTACTGTTTTGACCGCATATGCCTGGCCTCCACCTTGGGGGTGCCCAGGAGTGGATCCCTCACAGGGAAAGCCAGGATGGGTTCTACAGCGGTATTCGTACAAGCGCCTTGAGACCCTTGCGGGTGAGTAGTGCGCTATACAAGTATCAATTTACATTTTACATTTACAATTTACATAGGTATTTGGAGAGCTTCGCACACAACCTTTTGGGAATTCTCCTGTCTTACAATGGTCCACAATGCATATGGTCGACTGGACAGATGCCTGTTTACATTGACACTGGAGCCCAACAATTCACAATTTCTAACAAGGCTGTGCAAAAATAAGGATTTTGATGCTGGAGCTATGCAGCCAATAACACACATTTTTATTGATATTACTCAACCTAATACAATTATAATATCAGGCATGAACAAATACTCAAAGGAGAGTAAACACTGATAAACAGGAATTGAAATAAAGTATGTAGGTGCACAAATATACAAATTTGCTAATATTCTCGCAAATACGTGGGGAAGCTACCACTGATAGCACCCTGATATGTGCCAGCACTCATTACAAATTCTTCTAAAGATGTGTACCAGACCATCAATGTCTGACAGAAGAGAAACAGTTAATTAATTATAACCAACTGAAATTGAATGGCCACCGTTTGTTCCCTCGCCTTTTTCGAAGCTTCATTTCTGCCCTCAAGTTTTGGGGGGGATTGTTTTTCCTATGCAGCGTGCATTAACAATCTGTTCATCAGTTTTGATTCTCAGTTGACCTGTGTCCCCCAGACTAAAAGTGCTACTAGCTCTTCCCCATTACTGTGACTTCCCGCCTAATACTAAGATTTCAATGACCATTACTGTGACTCAATCATTTCTAGCATATCCCTAACCTAGCTAAGTATTAATGATGTATGTGAAGTATTGGAAAAACTGAGAAACCACATTGGAGGAACCAGCTCATAGAATACCAATTTTAAAGAAAGAGAATTCCTTAAGGAAATACATATAAATCGATGGGTGGCATGTAGAGGTGTTACTTTGTTTTAGGTTTTGTTGATGGGTGTAGTTAAAGGCTGGTGAGTGTTTTTAAGGTTCAGTCATGGGTAGAGTTTTGGGGTGTTGAAGGGGTTTCTGTGTTTGGGATAGTTGGAGAGATAGGTGGAGTTTATATGTAGAAAGGGTTGTTACGGTTCAGGGATAAGGGAGTTTGGAGGTGGTGAGGGGGTTTAGTGGTCGTGGATTGGTGATTTCGAGGGGTAATGAGTGTTTCTTCAAAGATTCAGGGAACATTGAAATTAATGGGTCGTGCTGGAGTTTAAGATATTAGTGATGGGAGGGGTTTAGGCATAGAAAGGTGTTTTTAAGGTTCAGGATTGGGTGGAGTTTAAGGGTAGTTAAGGGGGTCTTAGGATAAGCAATGGGTAGAGTTTAGGAGTAGAAAGCGCTTTAGGTGCTCAGGGATTGGCGGAGTTTAGAAGTCATAGATGGTTGAAGTTTAGGTGTGATGAGGTTTTTTTAGGGTTCATGGAAGGATGGAGTTTAGGGTTAGAAAGGTTTTTTATAGCGCTATTCTGCTAGAAACGTGATGAACAATGTTAATGTTCCCACTATACTAACGTAATCTTTAATGCAAGATGTCCACTATTGAAATGCTTGTCATATGTTTCACACTGTGGTATAAGATTCAAACCTTTCAATAAATAGATTTGAAAAGAAAGGGCTTTTAAGGTTCTGGGACCAGTGGAGTTTAGGGGTATGGAATAGGTGTAGTGTATGCATGGGGAGGCATTTTTTTAAGGGGGCAGAGATTGATGGTGGTGAGGTTTCAATGAATCAAAAGAGAAACTGATAATTTAAGAGATATAAATCCGAAATAATGTTCCCTGATGCAAATTATTGAAATAAATACCTTTGACAAAAAAACAGTAAGACCTGCAACCATTTTATTTACAGCTTAAAAAATAAGTACGCAGAAACCAATTAAAAAAAATACTTTACGATGAATTTGTTTCTGTGAAATGGTAAATGCCATTCATCGTGAAAGTTTCCATTAAACGGTATAGATGAAACGTTTTTTCATTACTGATATTCCAGTAAATTGTTTTTCTATGAAATCACATAAACCAAGTATTAACCCTAATGTTAACCCTTATCTTAGTCCTACCAATCTCATCTCAACATTGTAATGTTCATTAATCCAACTCCATCTCCTTGACCTTTCATCATTTCTTCCTAATTTCTTACCCCACTGCAAACACTTACCTTAACCCTAATGTTAACCTTCACAATAGTTAAGTTAAACTAAATCACATTTACTATAACTCTCTATAAGATGACAGTTTAAGCCTAACAATTAATTTAATTCAATTATTTAAAGTCAGTTTTATGGAAAGAAAATAAGTAACCTCAGTATAACACTAACACTAGTCCTAAAATTAATACAATTCAATTCAATTACACTAAAATATATGAAATTAGGTGAAGTAGCATTATACTGACCCCGCTTCTAAAAATAAAAATTAACCTGTAGCAGAAAGAATTCCATTAATTTAATCCCCCAGGTTGTTTTGCTTTCGGACTACCCGGTTTGGGATTTTTACTGTGAATGAGTCTCACCAAAAGACTTTCACTCAAGGTAAATTCTGTAGAAATGGACTGAATGTGCTAACCATCAGTGTCCACTATTAAGATAAAGCAGCTCCTGGGACACCGGGTAGAAAGCTTTGGGCTAGTTACATACAACATGTGAGCACACAAATGTGCATATGTGTCGGGGGTTGTCTGTGTGAGACTACCATCTAGCTCAGTAAAATATCTGCGCACATGTAGCCTGTAGCAGAAGGGAACCTTCATAGATTGGTGCTAACCTAATATAGCCTTATAAAGTAAATAGGAACACATAGCGTACATCTGGAGTGCTTACTGAAAAAGCTGTACATTGACTCCTAGAGCTTGCCACCAGGAGTAAAACAACACAAAATCGGAGGAAATCATGCACACAGGCCCAGAGAAACAGGCAGGGAAGCTCAGTCTCATAGAGGAAAACGAGTGAGTAGTGCTCTGCTGCAATTTTCATATTCCCCTAGTGAGGGCCAATTCCTTGAGATTGACAAAACCTCCATGAGTACATTTTTAACTAGGAAGGGACATGCATGGGGCCTCCAACCTGAGATTACATACAGCCCTAGGGGTCCCATCACCTGGGGCCCAATGCAATTAGACTGAGCCTAGGGTACCCCATCTCTCCAGGACCGAAAACCGGAATGAGGAAGCTCCTGAGACAGACTTCAGCCCCAGGACCACAACTGATCCATCCATGAGCTGTTACCCATTTCTGCTCCAATTAGGCAAGAGAGGAAGAACAAAGCTGCCTTCTGTGCCAGCTCCCTAGAAGTTGTTGTAGAGGCATTGAAGTTCCCCACTCGGGCCACAACAAAACAATTGCATGAGAAAAGAAAAAGGTGGCGCAAGGCCACATTTTCTAAAAAAGATAAAGATTGTGGCTTTCTGCGTTCGGAATGCAAGAAGAGGGTCATCAGATGTTCATGCCCTGGACCGCTCAATAAGCCCCTACTAGGGGCACAAAAATGGGCATATTTTTTCTTGTGATACCCAAGCAAGGGCCACCAATGACATTTTCTCAATTGTGGTGGGAGCTGCCAAAAGTGCAGCAATAGCCCCCCCACCCAATTATTGTCATGTGTGATAAATAACACCTAAACTCGTAATCAGGCCCATAGACTGGTGGCACTATGACAGGGCTGCCATGTGTGGCAGGGAGAGAATATATATGTATGGGTGACTGAGAGCCTGTACCGTATGTACTTGTGGAAAAGGAAATACCTTTCACCATATGTGGCACTGTTAAAGGCATAACACAAACCTACAGCCATTTTTTTAAATGGAGAAAATGAAAGTGGAGAAAAATGTTCTACAACATTTTTCATAATATGATAATATGGAACATTTTTATGCACATTAAATTACTCCCACTTAAAATAATGGCTGTATTTTTCAGTTACAAATATGGCACCATGTCTAACAGACTCCGGACCCAAAATGTCTACTGTGTTTTAAGGCAACACTTTGAAATGGGAGAAAATTAAACCGAATAGCTAAATTTATATTTATATGGACTCCATAAAACTCATCATTTACATTTTCTCACAGTTCCAAGAGTCAAATTTACAAAGAGCAGATATCTTGATCCCAGTGACCTGTAGACACTGTGCAATACTTATAAAAGAAAAATTCAGCCATTCGTTTAAATGAGAGGAATTGAAAGTGAAGAAACATGCTTCATAAACATTAAGAGGGATTTGGCTAAACTGAAAGAGGGGAAAAACATTAAGGATTAGAAATATTTTTCTAGCCACTAGGAGCTAAAGGCATGCTGTTTGTAAATGTAACACTTTGAAATGGGAGATTCTGGATCAAGATTAAATCCTGGTGGCCGAGCATTGAGTGGATCCAAGCAAAAAGCGTGGAGCAGTTGAAGCGATGCGTCAGTTCAGTTCCAAGATTGGCGAAAATGCGGTGCGAGGTCGTGTCATTGTTATCGAGGATCAGTTGACAGGGGCTTTGATGTGAAGTGCAGTGGCATTGAGGATGCGGTACACAGCTGGGTTGATGCGTCAGTTCAGATGAACTGCGAGGCTGCTATGCAGAGGTCAGTGTCATCGTCAAGGTGCCGTCAATCAGTGATGTGAGGACCTGGGCTGGATATGTGCCACACCAATGGCGATGCATTGGTTGCAAAGATGTGAAGAGTGCTGCAGACTTTCTCCGCTGGGCCCATCCAACTCAACAGCAGCAATGCATTGGTTCTGTACGAGGATGCGTCGCACAGCCAAGGAGATGCATCGGTCTGGCTAGAGGATGCACCGCTCAGCAGTCCAGCAGACTGTCAGTCAGTTCAGCAGCACAGTAGTCCTTCTTCCTGGCAGAGTATCCACAGGTCCTGAAGTGTACTGAACTGGTGTGTCTAAAGTATTTATTGTATACCCACTGGTTCTTTTGAAGTGGGGCGACTTCAAAGAGATACCTTTTAAGTGCACAAGTGCCCTCCCTTCTACACCCTGGCTTCAGACTCACTTCAGGGGGGTATGCAGGCCTTCGTGTGTAGATAGCACACAGCCCATTCAGATGTGCAGGAGGTTGTGTCCAGTTCCTCCCTCGCATCCTGTCACATCTGCGTTCGCATTGTGTGTGGCTGTCTTCATGGAATAAACAAACCTATTTTCCACCCACCCCAGACGTGATAAGAGACAGGTTGCATGCACCAAACTTTCTAAAAGTGGCATTTTCAAAATTGTAATTCAAAATCAAATTTCACCTTAAATTAGGATTCCAGAGACACCAAATATGAACCTTCCCATTTGGATATTAGGCGTATAAAATCTAATGAGGTAATCCTAATGTTAGCCTATGGGAGATTTAGGCCTTGCAGTAGTGAAAAACACATTTAAGAGTGTTTCACTACCAGGACATGTACAACTTAAAATGACATGGCCTATTTTTTAAATACATTGTACCCTGCTCTCTGGGCAATCCAGTACATACCCCAGGGGTGACTTACATGTATTAAATAGGAAGGTTTAGGCCTGGCAAGTGGTTTAACTTGCCAGGTCGACATGCAAGTTTAAAACTGCACATACAGGCTCTGCAATGGCAGGCCCAAGACATGTTTAAAGGGCTACTTAAGTGGGTGGCACAATCAGTGCTGCAGGTCTACTAGTAGCATTTAATTTACAGGCCCTGGGCACATTCAGTGCACTTTACTAGGGACTTATAAGTATATTAAATATTCCAATTGAGGCTAAGCTACCATTGCCATGTTTTTGTAAAGGATCACAAGCACTTTAGGACTGATCAACAGTGGTAAGTGTGCAGAATCCTAAAGCCAGCAAAAGCGAAGTCAGCAAAAATAGGATGTCTGAAGGCAAAACGTTAGTCAAAACCCCACCAAAGATTCAAGGTCTAACACGTGTTTCCCCAAGCTAAAAGTGTGGATAGCAACCCAACTCCTTTGGAATTCTCTTCACCATTTTAAAAGAACCTAGAAAGACCATAAGCATTGGTGTGGTCTGTTCCAGGACAGTGTTTCCTTATTAGGTCCATTCCCTGTAGGGAGATGGACCAACTTAACAGTTTGGGATTCTCACCCCTCATCTGCATTAACCATCTGAGGGGTCTAGACTCCGTGGTCTGCATGAACCCAGACGTGAGTACCAAACAGGTATGTCTCAGCCTCTTCAGCATTCAGAGTACAGCAAAGACTGCCCTCTGTGTTACACTCGACCTCTGTTCCCTGGGAAGTAACCTCCTACTGATGAAGGCTACAGGCTGATCCAGGCCCTCTTCATTTAGCTGTGAGAGCACATCTTCTATGGCATGCTTTGAGGTGTCTGTCTGCAAAAAAAATGAACTCTTGGGAGAAGTCAGTGGCCTGGAGCATGGGTGCTGTGCACATGGCCATCCTTCAGGGTGTTAAAAACGTCTGGCATGCCTCTGTCCAGATCACCTGATATTGATGCTTCTTGGAAGTCAGCTCTGTCAAGGGGGAAACAATTGGACCATACCCCTTGACAAATCTTTTATAATAGCCAGTGAGGCCGAAGTAAGCTCTTACTTCCCTCTTGGTTTTGGGGGGTTCCCAAGCCAGAATATTTTCAATTTTGGCCAGGGGAGGCTGTTCCTTGCCTCCGTCCACTTTGTGACCCAAATAGGCCACTGAATCCTGCCCTATCTGGTACTTACTGGTCTTGATAGTCAGGTCTGCCCTGTGCAGAGCCTAAAGCACTTCCTAGATGTGCCACAGGGGTCCTCCCCACTAGAACTGAAGACTGCAATGTCATCTAGGTAGGCAGTACAGAAGGTGGCAGAGATGTTCTTCAACCCAAAGGGCATCACCCAGAACTGGAAGTGCCATTCTGAATGGAAGAACACAGCCCTCTCTTCAACCCCCTCAGTCAAGGCAAGCTGCTAGTACCCAGATGTTAAGTCAATCGTGCTGAGAACTTGGCAGCTCCTAGCCGATCTATGAGCTCAGGGATGGGTGTACTTCAGTCTTGGTGACTGCATTGAGCCCACAGTAGTCCATACAGGACCTAAGTTTGAGTGAGTCACCTAGAGGGGTAGCCTTGGGGACCAACACCTCCGGGCTGATAGAAGGGCTGTTTGAGGTCTCAATAACCCCTAATGTCAGCATCTTGGGGACCTCCTCCTTTATGCTGGCTCTCATCAGGTCAGACAACCTGTAAATGTTATTCTTCGAAGCATGCTGTTCCCAGTATCAATTTCATGGGTACCTCATGTAGTGAGTCTTGGGATAAGGGAGAATAAAGAGGCAAACTGCCCCAGCAACCGGAGGCAGTCTCTCTGTTGGGGACTAGGGTCAATATAGGGGAGAGGCTGACACCTTCAATGACACATCTTGCTCCTTAGAAGAAAGGATGTTGGAGAGAGGTTCACTCTCCTCTTCCATCCCATCATCAGTAACTAGAAGCGTGGTTAACTCAGACCTCTCAAAGTGGGGCCTGAGGTGATTGACCTCAAAGGGTTACTTGGAATCTTGAAGATCCACCAAGGAAGTGACAGCACTCTTGCCTTCCTTCACCTCAACAGGCCCACATCAGAGGTCCTGCAGGCCCCTGGACTCCACAGGCTCCATCAACCACACTTTTGTTCCTGGCTGAAACTTGACCAGAGTGGCATTCTGACCTTGCCACCATTTCATGTGCTCCTGGCTGGCTTCAAGATTCTCCTGTGTGAGCTTCCACGGGCACATTGTCTGGTTGCGGAGTGCCAGCATGTAGCTGACCAGATCCTGGGGGACCTTATTGAAAGCTTGCCCCCAGCCCTCCTTTACTAAGCAGAGAGGTATTCTCACTGGCTGCCCATATAGAAGTTCAAAGGGGATAACATCAACCCCCTTCTGCGGTACCCCCCTGATGGCAAACAGCAGGCATAGCAGGAGGAAGTCCCATTTCCACCGCATGGACTCTGACAGGCCCATAATCATGCCCTTTAGGGTCCTGTTGAACCTTTCAACAAGCTCATTGGTTTGTGGGTGATGAGAAGTTGAGAACTTGTAGGTTACCCCACAGTCCTTCCACATGGGCTTAGAATACCCTGACATGAAGTTGGTACCACAGTCAGAGACCACCTCCTTGGGGAAACCCACAAGGGTAAAGATTATCATCAGTGACCTGGCCGCTGGGGGCATAGTCATAGTCCTTTGAGAGATAGCCTCCAGGTACAGGGTGGCATGGTCCACCAAGACCAGGGTGAACCTTTCCCAATGGCTGTCGTTGGGTCCAGAGGCCCTATGATATTGATACTCACTCTCACAAATGATGTGCCAATGACAGAAGGTTGCAGGGGGGCCTTGCACTTCTTCCCTTACTTGCCACTTGCCTGCAGGTAGGACAGGACGTATAGAACACATGTGAGGCCTTCCTAATTTGAGGTAGGCAAAAGTGGGTGACAAGCCTTTTAAAGGTCTTGTCCTGCCCCAAATGACCTGCCAGGGGTACGCCATGAGCCAGCCCCAGTAGGAAAGTCCTGCAGCACTGTGAGAGCACTAACACATGCGATGCACGAGGCTCAGGAGCCTATACAGGAGACCATTCACATTGTACATCTGGTATTTATCAGAGCCTGCTGCTGAAGACCCACAAGAGTATAGCATTATTTCTATGCCTTTCAGAACTCCTGCTGCATGTTAGCCAGCTCAAGCAGGTTCTGCAATTCGGCCACATCCTCCCTTGTAGGCTCTGGGGCATTCCTCTCAAGTTCAGCTTCTTCCTGGACCATGGGAGTCTCAGGAGCGGGTTTCCCGTGCCCCTTGCTCATCCTCTTCTTGGCAGGTACCTGGGCATTATTCCAGGCTCCAGGTCCTCAAAACTTCCTCTCAGGCTGTAATGGACAGTGTGGTCAGGCACACCCACTTAGGCAACCCTTAACAACTCCAAGTGGGGCCTGAGCTCCCACTCCTTCCATTTGGCATGCTCCAGCTCATTACCAAGTAGACAATCCACAGGCATGAACAGACTTATAGCTAACCTCAAGGAACCGGAGAACCTCCTCCCCCATTCTTAGGGAACCAGAGCTACTGGATAGTGACTCACAGTTCTCAGCTGCAACAACCTAGTGGAATACATTAGGCACTACCTGCTCTGAGGTTACCGGAGGACATGTGACAGTTGTCATTCTGGATCCAGTATCTCTCAGAGCCTCCATCTTTTGCTCATTGATGGTGACCCAGTGCCTGTATTTCCTAGTATTACTATGTGTGTGAGTTCTCTGAAACATCTTGCCGTTACTCAGGGACTCTAGAGTAACCTCCACTATGTCCCCCACACTACCTGGGGCAATCTCCTCCCCAAGCGCTGCACTAGCAAACCCCAGTGACGGGCCACCGGTGGGGGTCTGTGCCCACTTGGGACACTTGCAAATAGAACAGATTATGGATGGAATGCTGAACAAATCAAGCATTCACTTCCACTCACAGATCTGAGATGAATCCATCATTTTTTGGCTCACCACACCATTCCATTTTGGACCCTTCCATATGCAATTCAGTCCAGAGTCCAGTCCAAACTGCCAGGCCAGGTCCTCCCCCGACCAAATAACAACCATCCCGGGACTGGTTTTGGGGTAACACCCCTCATAAGCAAGGCTAGCTTAAATGTGGTGGCATAGCAGGCGACAAATGCAAAAAGAACAGAGGATGGATGGAATTCTGACGAATCAAACATTCACTCCCCGTCACAGATCTTGGTTGAATCTATCGTTTATTTACTTATAAAGTTGTTCAGCATTCCGTCAATCATCTTTTCTCTTTGCATTTGCTTGTATCTGGTGGCATAGCGAAATCAGGACCCACATCTGGGCATACCCTTCCCACTTAGGATGACAAATGCAAAAAGAACAGATGATCGATGGAATGCTGATCATCTGTTCTTTTTCGCATTTGTCACCCTAAATGGGAAGAGTAGGCCCAGACGTGGGTCTCGAGCTCGCTATTGTAAATGTAAAGCGCACTGTGGCCAAGCGGCTTCCTGGCGCTGAAAATCTGATGCCTAGCTCTGCAAATGATCCAACGGGGCTAGTCAGGGAAGGCCTGAGCAAAACGAAAGGTTTTCAGGGCTTTGCGAAAAGAAGAGTAAGTATGAATGGAGCGAATTGGAAGAGGGAGACTGTTCCAGAGCTGGGGGGCAAGAACCGAGAATCGGGTGCCCCCGGTTCTGGATTTGCGGAAACGGGGGACTTGGAGTAAGGAGAGAGATGAAGAGCGGAGAGTGCGGACCGGGGTGTAGGGAACAATCAAAGTGCCAATATAGAGGGGGGCAGAATGGGTGAGAGCCCGAAAAGTTAGGCAGGCCAATTTAAAAAGAGATCTAAAATGCACAGGGAGCCAGTGTAGGGGCTTGAGTACGGGCGTGATGTGGGAGGATTTAGGGAGGTGAAAGATGAGATGGGCTGCCTGATTTTGAATGGCCTGTAGTCGTCGCCTTTCGACGACTGGTATGCCCACATAGAGGCCGTTCCCATAATCAAGGCGGGAGGTGATAAGGGCCATGACTATGGATTTGAGGGCATCCGTGGAGAAATACCGGGATACTTTCCGGATAAGACGGAGGGATAAAAAACAAGAAGAAACAACAGAACTGACCTGGGCATGCATAGTGAGATCATTGCTGATCTTGATGCCCAGGGTACGGACGGAGGAAACCGGTGAGGGGGTAGAACCAAAAGAAAGGGGCCAGTGAATCGGGGACCAAGGATTGGAAGGACCACCCGTGAGGACAAGCTCTGTCTTATCCGGATTGAGCTTAAGATGGTTAGAGCTCATCCATTCCGAGATGAATACTAGAGTGGAGCTGAGAAAAGGGAAGAAATCCGAGGAGGTGGAAAGGTCAAAGACGAGCTGGAGGTCATCCACGTGGTTATACACGGAGACCCCCTGCTCGCGGAGAGAAAGAATAAGGGGATAGATATAGAGATTGAAAAGGAGGGGAGAAAGGGAAGAGCCTTGGGGCACCCCACACACGACTGGACGGGGTGGGAGGAGAATCCTGAAAGATGGACGGTTTGTGACCTGTCTTGAAGGAAGGACGCCAGCCAGGAAAGTGCTGTTCCCCTAATTCTACAAGATTCAAGATAGACTGGCTGATGAGGGTTGATACCAAGAGACCAGTCCCAGGATGCTTGTTTCTGGCCCAGGGAGGACCAGGCCTGGCAGTTCAGGCTGCACTCTTCCCATGGGGAGCAGGGTCAAGACTGATTTGCATATGGCAGGGTCCAAAGTGGAATGGTGTGGCGAGCAAAAAACACAAAGGTTTCAACCCAGATCTGTGACTGGGGGTGAATGTTTGATTTGTTCAACATTCCGTCCATCATCTATTCTTTTTGCGCTTGGGACACTTGGCATCCTCTTTGAAGTGTCCTTCCTGGTGGTACTAATAGCACTTAGGAGGTGCCTTTCTCTAAAGACTTAGTAGCAGGGAACCAACTCTTCTTTTCAGTTGGGGGGATAGGAGTCCTGGCCAAAGGAACTAGTTTGGGGCCCTTTAGAGAATACCTTGCTTTTATTTTTATCTACCCCCCTACATCTTCCGATGGGGACCCTGCCCACCCTTGTGGTGAACACCCCCTCAGATACCTTCTTTTGGACACTTGTTCTGACCTATCAGTCCGCCTCTTTAGCCATCTACCTGGGGACAGATGACTTAGTGTTCATCAAGTGTTGGCACAGATCTGAAAAACAAAGAAAGAGCATGTGCTCTCTCACAATCAAATTGTACAGCCCCTGATAATAATATTTTACTTCACTGCCTTTCACCCAACTACCCAGAGCCTTGCAAAAGGAATCAACACAATCCACCCAGATCTGTTGGGCCAGTTTTTGACTGTCCCTCACTTTCTTGGGTGTGACCATATACCCTGATAAAGACTGCTTTCATTAGGGATACCTAATTCTGTCTTCCTTCTCTAAGGCCAACAGGATGTCCCTCCTCTCACTAGGGATATGCCTCCATATACTAGCCCTCCAACGCCCCTCAGGGATCTTGTGCTTCTGCAGGACAATATCATAAGCCTCAAACCATCTATCAGTATCATCTCTCACAACAAAGTCAGGCACCAGACCTTTAGGAATTTTGACCATATTTGAGAGAGAATACATTTGGAAAAATCAAAAAGGCCAATTAGTGAGAATTTACTTTAATTGATCTTTACAATGGGATAGTAGCTTACACCAAATTACTGTATGCCACTGCACAAACACAAGTCCCATCTTCACCACTGATCACCAATGTTAGAAACAGGGTTCCTAGTTTACTGGGGTGTGAGCCCTGGTCAATCCTAGTCAGGGTAAGCTACCAACAGTCCCCAAATTAACCTGTGCTCATCTTCTGGTAGCTGGGAGCAGAGCAGTCAGACTTAACTTGATGGTGTTGTGTAAAGTATTTGTGCAACATGTCAAACAGTAAAAACTGTGAAAACACCACACAATATGATCCCTCACCATGTTACAAGACTGAAATGATAAAAATCCCATCAGGGAAAGTGGACATATTGAATCTTACTGATTTACTTTAAAATAGTAATAAAAAGCACAAAGCTCCAACAAGGCATATCTGGTTGCACTGGACCTGGAGTTCTGGACTTTTTGGTTCCGTCCAGAGGTGTCAGGGAACAACACCCGAAGACCCCGGAGTTCCACCTGTCTTGGTGCACAAATAAACAGAAACACGGGCTTCTCGATGGTGGCGTCAAAGACCAAAGGTTTATTACTGCAGGGACACAGAAGTCACAGAAACTACGCATGGGCAGTGTCTAGGAGCCTGTTCGATTTGTACAAAGAGGGTTGCTCCTTATATACTAAAAATTGAGCTTCAGGCAAATTCTTCACATGTTAGTACATTCCCAAACCTTTGTGTCCTAAACAATAAATATTTGGCGTTGCACAGGAATCGTCGACAATATCTGATGTCAAAACATTACGAACGAGGGGTTCCCACTTTTCCATCATAATCTCATGTCAACTTTTCATTCAAGATCCGGACCGCCTCATCGTAAATTTCGTTACCTCCCCCTAATAAAGGCCCAGAAGGAAAGGAGCAGAGCCAGGTGCAGAAGATAGAAAAGCAGGATAAGGGATGTTTGTGGGTTGTAAATGGGCAAGGCTACCAGCTTCGGCCGCCTAATCATGATCAGGCCAACGACCACGAGAACCAGTATAGCAGGACTAGCCTCGGGCAGAGGAGGCAGCCTTTGTCGAGTCATGCAGCTACAGCGTGTTCTGTTTCAAGGTGCACGTGTCACTAAAGAGGTGAATCGCTGGCTAAGGCTACGTGTCCTTAATTGAAATGAAGTGATTAGAGGTTATTGCGTATGTGAGGGCAAGAAACACAAAATGGCTGCCATGATCTAAGATGGATGCCATGGGTAGATCGGAAATATGTTTGTAACAGGAGTACTCTTGCTCGTAGCATGGCGAAAACATCAGGATATGCTAAATGGATCATTTGCGGTTCGCTGATACCAATATTATGTATTTCCGACAATATTGAAAACACGGGTTCAAATCGTCACGGAACCTCAGACCCTCCTTTTGCCCTTACATAGGCAATTACTCAGTCTATGTCAGAATCTAGTTCTATGCTCATCAGGTCAATGACATGTTGTTGTATCATCATCCTTTCTCGTGCCTTTTCTCCAAACACAGGTGGTTTTCTAAAACAGGTTGCAGCACAAAGACTACACAAAGCTGGACCACACTGGATAATCAGGCAACATGAGAATAGGAATACTAAGATGACACCAATGACCATCAGAACCTTCCATCCCCACGCTGATATCAGAGTCCACAACCACTCTATGAAGGACCAGTTTCCCTTGTCTACATGAATAGAGTCGGAAATCTTGTGTAGCTTAGAGATCGCCTCATAAACTGTTGGAGCATTATTGGGAATAAAGACACAGCAGCTCGATTGGATCATTCTGCATACCCCACCTCGATCGGCAAGTATTACGTCTAGAACCATACGGTTCTGCAACGTCATGAGTCTATCCGCCTGAAGCTCAGCTGTCAAGTTGCTAAGGGCACCAGCAGTTTCGGTGATAGTAGATTCAACTACCCGTGTTAGCTGACGTATGTTTCTACTATTGGCCATAGGCCCCCAGAACGGAAGGAAGCCTTTGAAGAAGTCTCCAGCTTCCTGACCAGCGGTGTCTTCCTTGCTAAAAACACCTCTTGCTACTCTGGTTTTGTGGTAGTCAGAAGAAGCAGTGTATGTCGGAGGCAACAGTCGAGCAATATAACATGAACCTGAAAAGTCAGCAGGCAACCATGTATACGCTCTATCTTGACAGATGAAGTAGGTACCCCTAGCAGTGAGAAAAGCAGGGGAGGAGTTAGACGGAAACACGTAAGTTTCGACGCACTCACTCCTCCCTAGCTGAGCTCTTGGATTTCTCCCATTACCTTGCAAACAGACCTGACCTCGGTGAGGTACGACCCAGATTGGAGTTGAGCTTTTACACTTGCTTTCTCCCAAACTAAGGCGATACTCTGAAGAATTCCAACTCAAATATACTTGTAATTCGTCTCTAGGGTAAGATGGAGTGTTATTGACATCCTTGATCATATCAATAATACCCTGGACTAAGGCTTTGTTGACAGAGTTATATTTAGTGGAACGTGGTGGACGCGGAGGATAGGTTTCAAGGGCATAAGCAAAGATGGTTTGAAAGGCCTGAAATGATCCATTATAGCTAAAAGGCAAAACCAGATAGGGAATACCTTTATCCATAGTGTGGGGTATCAAGCCACACACCCAGCAGTCTGTAGTGTTAACTACCAGTTGGTGTTGGTGCAAGAGCTGTACAAAAGTGTTATTGATAAATTCTGAGCGTCGAGCTTGCTCATGTTCAGGAAACGAGTGAAAAGAGTGTATAGAAGAAACAGTAGAAGTAGCAGGATCAGGGGAAGGTACTGTAGTTACTGGCACAAAGATCAAATTTATACCAAAGACGATTCCACCCACCAACGTTATTAAAACAATCAAAAATGTAATGGCACACTGCATCAAAAAGCATTTGCTATGAAGAATTCTGTAAAGTCTGTTTCTGCGGACATAAATCACATTTTCTCGTTGCAGCACAGGAAGCTCCATCTTCTACAATCCGCTCGCGACCACTGATGATGTGTACGTAGATGAAAATGCCTCTATTAGCCCTGGGAGTTCCCAAAACTAACAGAAAGATCGACCTTGTGTCTGATCCCTGCAGATTCAACTAGGCACACAGCCACGACCCTACGGCTACCCAGACGGCAAGGCAATTGAAAACAATAAAACAATAGCAAACTTCCTGGCTTAAGGCAAAGTGTTAAAATTTCAAATGTGTAGAAAATTGGCAGTTTCCTGCTTTATTTGTCCATATTACGAGGTCGTAAGTTGTATCTTAGTTTTGCAGGAACTGTTTGATCAGGAAACAGTGTAGTGTCAGTAAAGTTCGCAATGTTCAAGTTCGCAGATGGCAGAGTTTCTTCTGATGCAGATGGCAAGTGTTCAGGAGTCAAAGAAGTATTTTCAGGAGGAGAGTCAGAGTTCGTAGTGTCAGTTATCACTTCGGCATCGCTAAAAGGGACAAACTTTGGTGTTTGCTCGCATTCAGAGGCACCAATTCCCTTCCTAACCCAGTCGTCGTAAGGAAGTGGCAGAGGTACACGTTTGACGTGCGTCGCATGGATCCAATGCTTGCGACCAGCCACACGAACAGCAGTTCTCATTGCAAGCAGCACCTGGAAGGGGCCAACAAATCTGGGTTGAAGGTTCTTCGTCCTCGCGAAATTTCGTACCACAACGTGGTCACCTGGTTTCAGTTGATGGCCTGGACTCTCCGGAGGCTTTGGCAATGCATCGAAAACCTGTTGGTGAATAAGACTCAATTTAGCAGTCAAGTCGTAAAGATAATCAATCAACATTGGATATTCTAGAGAACAAAACTCCTTTGGCCTTGGCACTCCCCATATATTAGCGGGACGGCCAAAGACAATTTTGTATGGACTAAGCCCTACTCTAGAATGCACAGTCGCTCTCGTGGATAACAAAGCCAAGGGTAATGCGTCTGGCCAGGATAAACCCGTGGATGCCTGTATTTTGGCTAGCTTTAGTTTGAGGGTGCCATTGTAACCCTCAACTAAACCAGCAGACTGGGGATGGTTTGCACTGTGGAACTTTTGTTTAATGTTCAAACCGGCACACACACTCTGCATAACTTTCCCTATAAACTCACTTCCGTTATCTGACCATACAATCCGTGGCATTCCATACCTAGGGAAATATTCTTTGAGAAGAATTTTGGCAGTTGATAGGGCAGTATTGTCCTTTAGTGGATATGCTTCGATCCATCTGGAGAATGCACAGACTACCACCAGGACGTATTTTAGATTATTACAACGATCCATGTGTATGAAATCTAGTTGAATTACTTCAAAGGGGCAGGAAGGAGGAGCGAAGTGACCAGCAGGAGTAGGAGTTCCCTTGCCAGGATTATGCATCAGGCATACCATACAATTTTTCACCACTCTCTCTGCACATTTACTGATCCCATCATTCTTCCAGACTGGAGCCAACATCTTACAGATTCCTTTAGAACTTATATGCGCTACTCCATGCGCCATTGTCACCACTGCAAGCACATACGCATCAGGCAACATCCAATGCTGTTGTTCCGACAAATCAATCCAACACCCACTTGAATCCAACTTACCCGTACTTTCTTTCCATGTACGCTTTTCCTCCTCAGTTGCCTCTTTCTGAATCTCTTTCACACTTTCCACTGTATCCTCACACATTCCAGACTCGGAAATCCATCTTGCAGACGTAGCAACATACATTCTACTCATCATATCTCTAGCTGTCTGTTTAGCGGTTTCATCAGCAAAAGCATTCCCACGACCAACATCATCCGTGATTGCTTTATGAGCACTGCATTTCACAATTGCAACTTCAATCGGCAAGGTTAGAGATTCCAACAAGTCGTTAACTAGCTGACCATGTTGAATCTTAGTCCCATGGGACGTAATGAAACCTCTTTCTTTCCACAAACGGCCAAAACTATGGGCCACGCCAAACGCGTACTGACTATCTGTGAACACATTCACTCTCTTTCCCTTTGCTAACACACACGCTCTTGTTAGAGCGATTAATTCTGCAGCTTGGGCAGAATTCTGACTCACTCTCGCAGTCTCCACAATCGTACTCAAAGTTGTTACTGCATAAGCAGCGGTCACATCACCATTCTCCAATTTAAAACATGACCCATCCACATACAACGTGCCATCTGGATCTGACAACGGAGTGTCTTTTAAATCAATTCGTCCCTTTGTCTCTTCCTCAGTTCTAAAACAGCAATCATGGGGCTCGGAATCACTCGACTCTTGATTAGTCGGCAACAAGGTTGCTGGATTCAATACGTTGCATCTTTTGATTTGAATATGACTTGCTAGCAGTGTCAGCTCGTAGCCAGATAATCTAGCACTGGTAAGGTGTTGTGTCTTGGTTCTGTTCATGAGTGTATCCACAGCATGAGGAACCATAACCACTAGCATGTTGTTCATCACCAAACCAGCAGATTGTCGAATGGAAGCTGCAGCTGCCGCTGTAGCTCTCAAACAACTAGGTAACGCTCTAGCTACCGGATCTAATGTTGATGAAAAATACGCACAGGGGCGTTGTTTATCACCGAATTTCTGTGTCAGAACACTCAACGCGCAACCTTCTCTTTCGTGAACATAGAGCGTGAATGGCTTACTGTAATCGGGTGTACCCAATACAGGAGCTGAACACAATGCTTTTCGTAACTCAGAAAAACTCTCCTGACATTCATCAGACCATGGCACCGGACTCGGAACACCTTTCCCAGTCAAAGTTACCAATGGTTTCGCTAAAAGAGAAAAATGTGGGATCCACTGCCTACAGTAAGAGGTAATACCTAGAAAGGCACGTACTTCTCTCTGAGTGCGGGGAACACTCATCTGAGTAATTGCTTTTATTCTCTCTGGGGTCAACTTCCTTCCCTCCTTTGACAAGAGATGACCTAGGTAGGTCACTTCTTGGCAGCAGTATTGCAATTTCGAAGGTGACACCTTGTGATTCAAATTGGACAAATGATGCAATAACGAGATCGTAGCTGCTTTGCAAGTTTCCTTGTCATCGGCAGCCACTAGAAGATCGTCTACATACTGCACTAGGGCAGAACCTTGAGGAAGTACAAAAGAATCTAACTGACTTTTTAATGCCTGACTGTAAATGGACGGACTCTCACAATAGCCTTGTGGAGCGCGTTTGAACCTGAAGCTTCGACCTCCTAGACAGAAGCCGAAAATATCCCTGCTTTCCTCAGCTATCGGAATGCTGAAAAAGGCATTCTTCAAGTCGATGACTGAAAACCATGTGGCTGTTGCAGGAATCAATGTTAACAAGGCAGTGATGTCTGGAACCACAGGGAACTGCGGAACCACAATCTTATTAACCTCTCTGAGATCAATAACAAATCTATATACTGGAGGCTTTGTAGGATCAGTTCGTTTCAAAATCGGTAATACAGGACTGTTACAAACATTTCCTCTAGTTTCTTCGACCACACCTTTCTTAATCAAATCTTGTACGATCAATAAAAGTGCACGTTCACCTTCACTAGAAATTTTGTATTGGGGAATTCGTGGAAATTTTACATTTGCTTTCAAAGTAACTACATACGGTGGTATTTCCAAAAGGCCTACATCGTTAGGACCAGTCGCCCAAAGAGTATCAGGGAGTGAACGTAGCTCTGGCGGGAGTGCATCCATTGACAAGTACATCGGAGAGGTGATTCTTTTACCCAATGTAAGCTGTACTCCTTCCGGAGAACAATACAATGTCGCATATAGGCGTTTTAATAAGTCTAAACCAAGTAGATTTTCATTACAACCTGTCGTCAAAATCAGGGGTGCTTTCAATTGACACGGTCCAACAGAAATAGACAAAGGACCAGATACAGGGTTGTAAACAGGGGCGCCTGAAAAACCTACAGAAACATTTGTTAAGCCGGACAAAGGTGCGCCAGGGAGTTTCGCATGAATGATAGAACTTTTTGCGGCACCAGTATCCAACAGAAACGGTTCGACTACACCTGATATTGCTACTGCGACATAAGGCCCACTCTGATCCACTGGAACTGGTACTACTCCCTCTCTCTGTCCATGGCTGTCCTAGTACCCATTTTGCTGAAATCCCTCATCCACTTCACAATAGTCTTCAACATGATACTGCTGAGATCTATTTTGCTGAGCAGACTGTCCATTTCGTTGATCAAAGTGATTGGAAGGGCGATCATTCGTCTGTGGAGGCATAGCACCTCGTCCTCGACCTCTAGAATTCTGCACAAAACCACCACGACCTCTCTGAGCTGCTGCTGCGTTATTTTGCGCTAAGACTGGACACTCATTCTTATAGTGACCCTCTTTCTTACAGTATGCACACTGATTCCATTGATATTGTGGCCTCGGTGAACTATAATCTGTCCTTTGATATGACCCTTGCTGCGTATTAGTCTGATTCGTGCGAGGCGGATATGCCTGTTGCAAAAGAACTTTAGTTTTTAAATCTTTCGTTTTCTTATCTGATTTCTCTTTTTCCTCTTTATCCCTATTTTCATAATACTGTGCAGTTGCAAGTATTTGCGCAGTTGTAGAGACAGCCCACGCACTCTCGGAATCTTTCAATTTGTTGCAGAGCTCTGGTAGCAAGTTGTGTACAAATTTATCGACAAATAATCTCTGTCCTCCTTCTGTGCTCATATCCTGACCACTATGATCTACAAAAGTCTCTTCGAACCTCGTGAAGAAGTCGGAGACACTTTCGTCTTTCTTCTGCCTGCATGCGGACAACTTGTCCCAGTTAACGCGCAGTGCTGGCATCAGAGTCTTCATTAAGTCAATTATCCTACCTGGAAGATTAGCAATTAGAGGTTCGGGTTTGGAACCACCTATTTGCTGACCATCTGCTGCAATGATAGCTGCCCAATCACCACCTAGGGCAACTGGATGATTCTCCCTACGAATTTTAGCCCAAATTGGTTGCGGAACTACATTCCCAAATAACATGTCGATGTCCGCTAGATTCATTACACAAGCCTCAACTGTTTGTGCTAACTCCTTATAATATCCGGCAGGATTCTTACGCGGATCTGGCAAGGCCTGTTTTACTGCCAAAACTTCGGCTCGCTTCCACGGAATGTGTATCCACACTCTCTGGAATTGCGCCGGAGCGGCTGCAATACCATGGGCTGCATCAGCTTGCACAGCTTCGCGCCAAATAGGAGGAACCTCCCTCATTGGATATTGGCCAGTCCGCTTCGTACTACTTTTCTCTAAGTCTCTCGGTGAGCGAAGAGATGGATTATTTCTAAAACTTAAAATCAATTCCATCGCTTCTTTTATATCTTGACCCACTATCATACCTGCAGCAAACTCTTTTTGAACATTAATTAATTCTTCTAGGTTCGATTCAGAATCATCTTCTTCTAACTCATCACGCAACAGGGAGCACATCTCGTCAAAAACATATCGTTGCGTTGGTTCCTTCCACTGCATAAAAGTATCTAGTACATCTCTCGTACTATATCTCCTACTCTTCGAAATCCATCTAAGAGCCGTGGAATCCAAGATTCCCCGTTCCTCAGTACTTGGAAGCTGACTGCGTCTTTGTACAGAGTCAGAGGCAGGAGTCTTAATTAAGGTTTTATAGAAAGGAGACAGAATATTAGAGACGGAATCAGTGATTCTTCGACGAACAGTAAGCGGAGCCATAATACTAGCAGATGTAGAGAACAACACAGAAGCAGTAGGAATAGATAGCGGGACAGTAGGAGTATCAGGTAAGACAGCTTGTGAAACAGGAGGTGTAAGCGATACAGATATAGGCAAAGAAACCGGCAACCCAGGGAGTGGAGGTGCCAAAGGAATATTCACATTAATTATAGGAGGTACAGGAGCTTGATTCTGGGGTGCAGGAGCAGGAATACCAGGTTGTCCAGCAACCGGCAATTGAACATTCGGTACAGGCGGAGCCGTAGCACCTTGTGCATACGGTGGAGGTGACTGCAACAAGTAAGACAACAGAGGATCGTTTTCGGGGTCCTCTACGATCTTAGTTGTTCTCGATGGCAAGGCAGGGTAGCACTTGTCGATCGCTAAATTATGCTCTCTAATGGCCACCTCTACGGCCTTCTCAGACTCGTTGACTTGCAGCTGCTTAACAGCCTGCTCTAGAGTCAACTCTTGCTCTTTTTGTTCTTTCTTCAACCTTTTAATTTCTCTCTGTTTGGATTCTTTTCGCCAATAACGGAAAGAATCAAACATTGCCGGCCGGGCTTTCTTCCTAAACAATTTCGCTTCCAAATTATCGAGGATTTCGGGTTCAAAACTACCATGTAGTGGCCAACTAAGGACACCATCCTTTTCCGTATAGCGGACCCACACCTCATTATAAGATATAGGACCCACACCAAACTTACAATACAAATCATATAGAGGAGTCCCAATCGGAGGAACCAGACATGAGTCCTCCAATCGTGAATCACTGTTGCAACCAAAACAAGACAACATACAATTTTTTCGACTTACCATTTTGTAATCCGGAACACAGAACAAACAAAACAAGAAACAAATATGTGCACTTGAACCAAGAACTTAGGCCTACCAAAAGCGAACTGATGTATCGATACCCAAACTAAACCAATAGATTATCGTAACCAGGACAACCAGTGATAATCTTACGAAACCAAACCAAACCAAGAACCAAAAAGGATTTTAACAACCCTCACGAAGTAACCAACGAGCAACCACTAAATACTTAACTGAGGTACTGAAGACGTCACCAAGGAGAAACCCGTCACGTTTCGCCGTACTAAGGACTGCACCTCGGGTCCAAGACAGGGCGACGGTCAAGGCAACGGCCCACTGCAGCCGTCCGAACGGGAACCCTCGTGGAAGAGAACTTCGAGCCACTTTTGCGATATGCCGGGATCGATGAAGTGGGGCGCCTCCCTCAGGAATCTTCACACGAAGCTTCTCAAGCTCTTCAGGCTTTTGGACCGGTACCGAATGACGTCGCCCCACGTTGGGCGCCAATTGGAGTTCTGGACTTTTTGGTTCCGTCCAGAGGTGTCAGGGAACAACACCCGAAGACCCCGGAGTTCCACCTGTCTTGGTGCACAAATAAACAGAAACACGGGCTTCTCGATGGTGGCGTCAAAGACCAAAGGTTTATTACTGCAGGGACACAGAAGTCACAGAAACTACGCATGGGCAGTGTCTAGGAGCCTGTTCGATTTGTACAAAGAGCGTTGCTCCTTATATACTAAAAATTGAGCTTCAGGCAAATTCTTCACATGTTAGTACATTCCCAAACCTTTGTGTCCTAAACAATAAATATTTGGCGTTGCACAGGAATCGTCGACAATATCTGATGTCAAAACATTACGAACGAGGGGTTCCCACTTTTCCATCATAATCTCATGTCAACTTTTCATTCAAGATCCGGACCGCCTCATCGTAAATTTCGTTACCTCCCCCTAATAAAGGCCCAGAAGGAAAGGAACAGAGTCAGGTGCAGAAGATAGAAAAGCAGGATAAGGGATGTTTGTGGGTTGTAAATGGGCAAGGCTACCAGCTTCGGCCGCCTAATCATGATCAGGCCAACGACCACGAGAACCAGTATAGCAGGACTAGCCTCTGGCAGAGGAGGCAGCCTTTGTCGAGTCATGCAGCTACAGCGTGTTCTGTTTCAAGGTGCACGTGTCACTAAAGAGGTGAATCGCCGGCTAAGGCTACGTGTACTTAATTGAAATGAAGTGATTAGAGGTTATTGCGTATGTGAGGGCAAGAAACACAAAATGGCTGCCATGATCTAAGATGGATGCCATGGGTAGATCGGAAATATGTTTGTAACAGGAGTACTCTTGCTCGTAGCATGGCGAAAACACCAGGATATGCTAAATGGATCATTTGCGGTTCGCTGATACCAATATTATGTATTTCCGACAATATTGAAAACACGGGTTCAAATCGTCACGGAACCTCAGACCAGGACAAAGACACAAGTTCAGGCCAACCACGATGGAGCGTGGGCTGGCTACCGGGGCCAGATTAGGCCCTCTGAACTACGTACTTTAAATCTTAGTTGTGGAGCGTTGCGTGATTCCGAGGAAAAAAGTGCAGCAATACATCGGTTCCGAGATGTGGCAAAACTGCAGTGAGAGGTCCTGTGCATTGTCGTCAAGGATCCCGTCGACGATGCACTTGTGATGCAAAGTTAGGAGTTGAGGATGTCGCGTGCAGCTGGGGCGATGCTTCGGTGTCTGTGTGTTGCTGGTACCATCATCAAGCTGGCGTCAATGAGGGATACGAGGACCTGGGCTGGAGATGCGCGGAACTGTCGGCAATGAGTTGGTTCCGAAGATGCAAAGTGTCAGGGACGTCAGTTCCTTGGGGGCAGTACCCTCAAGAGGCCCACCTTCCGGCAGCTCTGACTCTAGTTTATTTACACAGAGGATCAGAGTGGTTAGATGAGGGGAATGGAAATAGGGAAGGTAAGCGGGGAGGGAGATCTGGAAGAGAACCATATAATATGTTACTACAGATGCAATGTTATCACTTGGTCAATAATAACATATCATTGTATTTGCACACAACCCTCACTTGTGAAGGGAAAAGGATGAGACAGCTATGGTTTTCAATCAGCTTAGAAAACTTTGGAAATGCTGTAGCTTGATACTATAAGTGTCACTGATAGCACCACTGTAATGTCCAAGGTTTTACCAGATCTGGTTCGTTGTGCTTACTAATGAATGGGTATCTCTTGGTATTTTTTATTTTTATTTATTTATTTAGTGCATTTTTATATAGCGCGGACATTACCCGAAGGTGTAAAAGGGCTGTTCAATAACAGTTACGTTACATGAGACAAGTGTTACACAATAGAACTTTACAAAAATAAACAGGAGACTAAAAAAGGTAAGGTACACAAACACAATATCAACAAAGTAAGCAAGGGTGAATGTACAGGGAAAAAAGTTAGACATTTACAATGATGAGCAAACCTAGAGGGGCCTGAGAATGAAAGTATTAGTTCTGAAAGTGACTTTGAAAGATAAGAGAATGTAGGTCAGCTTTGAAGATCTGGGAAGAGGAGGTGGCACAGAGCAATGGAGGAAGCGAGTTCCAGATTCTCACTGCATTACCTGAGAAGGATACTGTAGCGTAGTTCCTATTTTCCCAATAGGCCCTGCGCATTGGAATAACATAAACAGTAGTATCGACGTAGAAGTGCGGATCTTCCAGGCCTCTACTGACTATGCTAAACTTAATTGGGTTTGTTACCAACTAGCTCAGAGGTCACTGGAAACTTTCTTGACTGAAATAGGAAGTGATCAGCTTCCCTGGCACAGACAAGAAGGGATACAGTTTTCCAACAACAGTGCAACATGACAACTTTGCTCCTCAGATCAAGAGTCAATCTCTAGGGTCCTGTGAAACAATAGACAGTTATTTTACTCAGTCAGGTTGGTGCAGTTTACTTTCACAATATGTAGAGAATAGAGAGACGGGCGTTTGTCAATAAAAGGTTAACATTTATTGAACAGTCTTTCTTCTCGTACAAGAGAAATGAATTGCCACAATTGCAAGACTTGTTATTATAAAAAGTACGTACAGTAAGATAAGTATTGCGAAATAATACTGTAAAAGCATTGATATGGTTTCTTAGCCATACAATGGTTTAAAAGGAATAAAACATATATACATTCATATATACATTAGGCTAAAATACTCAACTGGTGCTTCTAACTACGCCTACCCCAGTGTACCTGACCTAAGCCTAATACGTGGGAGGGGAGTAAGTAAGTAGCTTTAAGTTAAGTTGGTTTTGCCAAGGTTTGCTTCAAGAATTCTCTCTCAAGGGTTTAGTCAACACCATACCTCTGGAATAGAATGATGGAGGTCTGGTATCTCCCTCAGGGCTCGATATCCCAGTCACCCGCAAGGGTAGACCAGAAACGCTGCAGCTGGATTTCTCGGCAGGAGAAAGGCAGCGTCTTTTCTTCAGCGCGTCGAGGAAGAGGAGGGGCAGCGTCCGCGGGCAGCTTGCATCTGCTGGGCTCTTGCAGAGGACGGCTATTCAGCTCCTAAGTTCACCACACCATCGTTCGCTAGTTAGCAGCGATAGCAGTAGCGATAGCAGCTATGATATCTTCAGCATAACAGCAGCTTCAGGCGACGGGCAACAGGGACTTGCTTAAGGCAATGTTGGTAGTATTTATACCTGAAAGGTGCCTTGTTTGACGTAAGTTTGCTGGACATAAGACGTCAATAAAGATGTCACTAGGAAGTGATCGTTTATCAGTGCTCATTAGAGTTCTATTACTAATCAAAACACAGCAAGCGGGGATTTCCAGGTTTGCTGAGTTTTTATCTTGTTGAAGAACTCAGAGTGTTAATCTAGGAATCTCAGATAGTAACTTCTGCTCTGTCATTGCACTAATTGGTTGCAAAGGAAGTGGCAGAGAAAGCTATTCTGAAATGTGGCTCTGTTCGTGTGAGGCCAGAGATGAGTTTCTGAATATTGCACTTGAACGGTTATGCCAATATAGGGAATAAATGGATTTATAGCCGAATAGGGGCATAAGGTCACAGTATCGATCAGGATCCTAGATTAGAACGCCACAATTCTATGTGGTACTATATGGCACAATGTCTTGACTACCTTAAGCCTTCCTTCTGCATCATACTATGGTTGTACCAGAAGGGTGCAGCATTTCTGATCTATACTTAAATAGTGGTATATCTTCCAACAATCCAAATAGTGTTTTTGCAGGCTGAGCAATTGTCACTGGTTCACATTAGTGCAGGCTGTAAAGTAACCAAAGTGCTTTTATCACTAAATTACAGGCTGTATAATAACCAAAACACTCTATGCTTTAACTTGTGGAGGCGGATTCCAGGGAAGCAGAAGCCCAAAATATCACTCTGCTTACTGCTTTGATCTATGCCTTTTAGTCTCTGAGTTCAAAGGACCTTGCCCACTAAGTGGGCAGTTTGACCGAGTTCCTGCACTCGGCTCAGAGTTCATGCTCTTGGCTATGCCACTATGCTAAAAATGGGCAACTCTTTCCCTTAAACAAGAGACTGCGATTCTGAAAGCCTGCTCTTTTGTGGAAGCTAACTTAGGAAGAGTGGGAGGATCGAGACTCCTCAGCTACACAGATGCAAATCCATCTTCACAATTGAATAATTCACACTAAGCGGCCGGGCGTGGTCGCTTTTATAGAGCGATCCTCAACCAAGATGGGGGCGCGATGGCTACTAAAACTAAAAAAGAACAACTGTAGAATAATATACATCTGGCAGAGGAAAGAAGGTCAAAACAGAGCACCATGTTGGAGGTATTGTATTCAGTCTAGCCCATCATTAGTGCATATCTGCAGCATTGGGGACACAAATACTTATATGTTCAATGTAAATGGGCTCAATACGTATGCACAATGTAAATGATATGTAAGTGAGTCTCTGGTGCAGCTGACCCTGAACTACACATTGCATCTAGAATGAGTCTGGGTGATCCACAAGAGAAACTGGGGGTTCCAGTGCATCACAGTTTTTCCATGGGAGGAGGGTAATGTGGGCCACGACACAAAGGGCCCGATTCACAGAACTAACTTACTACAAAATCCTAAACTTGCTACCATTTTGGTATTCGCAGAATGCACTTACTCATTTTAGTATTCACAGAAGGCACTTACTCATCAATGAGTAAGTGCCTTCTGTGAATACCAAAATGAGTAACTTATTCATTTTGAGTAACTTACTCATTTTGGAATTCACAGAAGGCACTTACTCATCAATGAGAAGTCCTTGGAAGACTAGAAGAGGTCATGAGTGACCAGGGTGACCCTAGTTGGGCCACTTCCTTCAGTTGCCACCCGACAAGGGACTCCAGCAGGTGACCCATCTCGCCTGTAGTCAGGTTGGAATTGCCAAGTCCACTGTGGCAATGGTGGAAGGTCCAGATTTCCCCACTTAGGAAAGAATATAAAAGTTGTAGAAGTTTTAAAAGAGAAATCACAAAGTCAGTTTTAGAGAGGGTTGCAGCAATAATGGGTTCGTTTGAGAAAGGTTACCAATTAGTTGTTTGTGACTCAGGCCTGTTAGGAAAAGATTTGTTTTGCAAATTAAAAAGCACAGATTACTGTACACCAGATGATGTTAAATATCAGATTCCTGATGAGGATGTACAGTCTATAACGGCCCAGCAAGAGACAGCTATTGCATTGTTTTCGTAAATGACAGTTGACACATTACCCTCCCATTTTATAGCTTTAAATATTCAGCTATTCTTTCTATTTCTGCTGCTTCTGCTCCTGCTATGTCATTCAGGCTGTGTTGGCTATGGCACATCTTGCTCTTTCTTTGTCCTGTGGCCATTATGACTGTTAGTACCCCTTAAACGCCTATTGCCTCAGCATCCTGTTTCGCTAACTCTTCTATTTGCTACACAGCGGGCAGCGTTGCTAATGTCTGTTATTTCTGTATTACTCCCACTGTGGTTTTTCATCCCCGATATTAGTGAGTAATGGGACACAGGTATGTGGATTTGAGGATGGAGACTGGATGCAAATGGAGTAACATGTTTGATCTGAGGTGGGAAATTCAGAAAAGAGGTAACAAGCTATTTCAGTTGCTACGGCCAGGGGAAAGATGAGAGAGTGAAGGTGTTTCTAGATTTAAGAGGGCAGGATTTGTATCTTAAAAGGGGGATTTGATTTTTGTTTGCAGATTTGTTTTTACTGTGTTTTTTACAATAGCGACTTGGTTGTAGGCATTTCGAAGTATATGGTCTACATTGCCTCTTTTTGTTACGTATTTAACATAGCACAGTGTTATGAGTGTTTTGGTGGGTGTTTCAGACGCATTCGTTGCAGCACATGTTTTGCGCCGTATTGCTCTGATTATTGGTCCTTTTTACCATGGGTTTTCCTTTGCGCTCATATCTAATTGTGGTGAAACTGTGATGGGTTTAGTATCTTACTATTATTGCCTTTTGGCAGGTGAATGTCTGATGCTGGTCTTAATGTGAGCAGTACATAGTGTTTCGCCCCCCCCTTGAGTTTTGCAGATGCACCATTCACTTTATGGGAAACAGACAATGCAGAGGTGGGATTGTTACAGATATCCCAGGTTTTGATCTCAGCTGTAGACAATGCTAACTTGCCTTGTATCCCTTAATGTCTGATATGATGGGCAGAGCAGCGAGCCGTGTGTCTACAATTTTGTGACTGATTGGTGTGATGCTCCTGAAAATGTGGTTTTTCAACCTCCTGCTAATGGTTCTTTCTGTTGCTCAATATTTGTATATCACTGATCTAAAATACATTCTTTGGCGGTACTATATATTTCAATAATAGGTCTTTGTCTGGATTCACATCGACGGGTAGGAGTTATAGGCTCTACTACGCTTCTTAGGACTATGCAGAAAGATAGAGCATCTATAGAAATGTTTAAAAGGGGTAGTTACTTGCTTATTGATTCAGATACGTTGCAAAGTTGTAGGGACACTACAGTTCAATAGTGTTAGTCATGGCATTCTAGGCGTGGTTTCCCCTGACTTTTGCCTCTATTTCCTATGTTTTTGATGCTGTGCTGGATTTTGTTTTTGCTGGCTTAGATGCTTTGTTCACACAAGTGCTCCCTGTGTAAATTTATATTGAGATTGGTTCTGCCTTATTGGCATATTTGTTTTACGCGTAGATCCTTAGTAAAATTTACTGAATGTGCCGGGGCTGATAAATAAATTCCTACTCGTGGGCTTGCAGAGCTAATTGTGCCACCCACATGAGTAGCCCAGAAAAGATGCCTCAGGCCTGCCACCGCAGTGCCTACACACAGTTTGTACATATGACATCCCTATTGTAGGCTCAAGGTACCCCTCTGGGCAGGGTATGCAAGAAGTAGGAAGTGTACTGATGTGAGTAACATGTCCTGGTAGTGAAATAATGCCAATTTTGTGTTTTTACTATTGAAAGGCTATCTTGTCCATTGGACAGAATGGGCAATGCTTTGTAACATTTTACAAGCACATCTTCCCATAGGGATAGGATAGAAAATTGGGGTCTGGTATCCCTGAACACATAATTTGATAACACATCTTTTAGTAAGGATGGTTTTAAAGTCTGTGTTTGAAAATAGCACTTTTAGAAAGTGGCTATTTTCTTCTTTAACATTTCTGTGTACCTCTGCCTGATTGTGGATTGCCTGTGTGGTTTCAGTGTGACAGAGACCGAGGATGAGCATTTGGTGTGGTGTCCTTTTGTGGTGTTTTCACTGTGTTCCTGTGAGTGTTGGTACAAATACCTTACACATTGCCTTTGGGATAAGCCTGTCTGCTCATGCCAAGCTACCAGGGATGTGGGGGGGGGGGTAGTCATCTTAAGTGTGCATCTCCCTTACCCTGACTCGAAGGAAGGGTCCCTATTTGGGCAAAGGTACCTACCTCTGCCAACTAGAGACCCCCATTTCTAACAAACAGTTATTGCACTTAGCCTTGAATGGCCAGGGAGTATGCCTTTCAAAGGGGTAAGTATTGTTGACAGGAGGTTTCCTCCTTAGGTCACCTATTGTCGAAGGGGGTTAGGAGATTAGCTCCTTGGCGAACTAACACATTAAATGAGGTGCATGAGGTACATGGGGTGCATGTGCCTTTACCTTGAATGTCTAACACTTGGTCAACTAACAAACTGCCCTTTCTTTGGCTTCTGTGCTTGGTATATATATTGTTACGTACTGTTTTATATTATAAGTACACAAGACAGCTTGTTGTTTGATTTCTGTCTTTGATGCTATCGCAAGAGCCCTCTCAAGCTGTCTAGGGGGCGATCATGATGGTGGTTGTTTCCATAAGACAATCGATTGGACTCGTTTTAGCCACTGATCTTACAGTTATGGTACACCATGCTGTGAACATGCCCTTAAATAAACAGAGACACAGCACCTCACCAGTTCACGTCTAAGCAGCTACAAACTTGTTTGCCAAAAATTACTTGATAAAAGACCTGTCACCTTGAAGGCAGCCATGTTTCTGCCCCTTCTTTCTGCCAAATGATGGAATTGTGAAGGAGATGAAAGGACGGGTAGACTAAACTGATGTTCCCTTATCTGATCCTTAATGGGGAACTATAGGATGATGGCTCTTGTTTAAATTCCCAGGTGGCACCACCACTATTGCTCATGTTACCACAACACTACATACAGTCGCTGAGACATCACAGGTCCCTTAGTAGTTAGCCTGAATAACTGGGTTGTGAATTGTAAGTAAGTGTAATGCCCACCGGAAAGTAACTGATGATGTGGGAAGAATATAATGTGTCTTCAGATCAGACAGTTAGGGAAAATGACAAAGTTTAAATGAAAAGGACGTTTGTTGCAGGCCCTGCTGGGTGGGTGCCGGAAGTCACAATGTTTGAATAGAAAGTATGGTACAATTGAAAGGACAAGGAATGGTAAATTGATAGGTCAGGGAAGAAAAAAAAGAATGTTACTAGATGCATATGTATTTCTAATGGTTATGATGAGATGTGTACTGTATGGTGCGCATGACGCACAATACTAGGAAGGGTACCTGCATGACGGCGGTAATTTCGCACCACACATTTTCCCTTTTTGATGTTCTTCACATTAATTATATAGGAGTAGACAGATGCAATGATTCAAAGTATTCCTGATTGTTCCTTAAGAGACTCATTGTCGGTAAACAAAATTATCTTTGCCGGTTAACTGAAAGTTTGTATTCTATTCCCTTATAGTTCCGGGATGCCCTGGTGTCCCATCAGAGGGGCCCAGACGCAATGCACAGCCTAGCTGCTTGTTATGGACCATCCACTTGAATAAGATTGAGATGGAACTGCAGAGCAAAGAAGTGCTGGACGAATGAAAGAGGAGCTATCCAGGTGCCCCAGCCTGTTGGTCCACCTGTGCTTGAGTCCCAGTCCATTGAGCCCCAGCCAGTGGGCTCGCCTGTATTTGAGCCTCAGCCCCTTGGTGCCTTGAGTTTGACCACCTTTTTCCTGACACATCTGTGCCCGGAGTGTTGAGGTACAAGTTGCGCCCGCAGAAGGAACAGTGCACCAAAGGGAAAGTCAGATTAATAGGGATGGACTGTATTGCTGAAGAATAGAATGCATGTACCCTGCCCGTGGTACCAACGATAGTTTAGGGAAAGGGAGATTGGTCCATTGTTTGGACAGTCAATGAACAGGGCAAATGGATTGTGGTTCTAAAGAAAGCAATACCTTGCCCTGCAACGTAGGATCAGGATCCGAGCGTGACAAGCAGCTCCACCGCCGGTGCTCAACAGAGCCTATGCCTGATAAGCAATAGGAGCCTGCCAGTGATGGCTCTCTGAAGGGCACATGAAAGAATAGTTTTGCCCATCCTATTATTCCCTGGTGACCAATTGCATTGTGTTGCATTTCTCTCCCAATTGCCATGTATTCTTTTGGTCGTCCCATTATTGAAGAAGAACAGCCATTTTCAGCACCGCGGTTAGAGCGGGGCTGGTCCAAAAAGAGAAAATACTCTGTTCATCATTTGGTTGGTGCAACACCCTCACTGCCTGAACAAGTTTTTGTGATGTAGGCCCTGTATAAGGCTATGCATAGATTGTTCTATATTGGAAATGTTTTCTATCAGCTCAAATGTACAAAGGAACAGGGACATCTACATTATCGGGGTGGGTTTGGATTTTATTCGTGACATGGGGTTGGAAGACACTTCTTGGTTTAGTCATATTTGCTGATACTATTTTTCCATGCTGCTTCTGCATACACTGTCTTCCAGTTTGTTTACCTGATTTGTAAGTACCCTGACCCCTAAGCAAGGATATTCATACGATACATAATATAGGACCATGCTTCAGAAAGATATTGAAGGGATAGGCTTGCATCTGACATACACCAAGAAAATGGCACATGGTCACTCACAGGTGGTTTTGGGGCCTATTCGCGTCTTGGAGTTGAAGGATTATAATTTTTCTAATTGCCATAGCTGGCATAATTTTGACATGTAGCCTGTGCATACACTGCCTACATGCCTGTCTAGCTTTGAATGGTGTCTGTTATAGATTGTATGGATGTTCAGCCTTGGATGGTAGCCAAATGTTGCCTATTGTGGAGCATTTTTTCCCCCTTTTCTTTTAGAATTGAGAAGACCCTTACCTATTGGCACCAATAAAGCTTAGCATTAATGGTAGATTAGAAATGTTATTTCTGTAATGCGCAGAAACAAAATGCTCCTTTTGCTATGCTCAAACTCTATTCAGTGTTAAGTTAGCATTCATTGCGCCATCTTTATTGGCGCCATCATGTTCTGTAACTAAGATCAAGCTTTTGTCTCATGTTGTTTGCCTCAGCAGAAAGCTGCTGGGATGCATTTGCATCTCCAAGGTTAGGCCTCACTAGATAGAGAGTGCTCCCACTATTCCAGATGCAAGCACAGACTGTATGACCTCACCAGAGAGATATTGTGTGCCTGGTCTCAGACTCTTAGCTCATCCTTTGGTGTTTGCCCAAGCTGTGTTTTTCCATCAGGGGTGGGACTAGGGAGGTGTTGGAGAAGCTTATTCGTTGTCACCATGTGTTCTGAATTCAGTCCCTCAACAGCCATCCCATAGGGCTGGTCAGACTGGACTTCACTGCAGTGTATTTACTTATAAACTAGTTCGTTTGTGTTCTCTACTGCGTCATCGACTCTTCATGTCTTGGAAGGCTAGAGGAGATCGTGAGTGACCCGGGTGACCCTAGTTGGGCCACTTCCTTCACAGCAGATGCCTGGAAAGGGGATATGGACTGATGCATGATGAGGGAAAAGACTGTATATGTGGCCAGAGGCTGCCCAAAAACGTGCTCAAAATATAGGGCAAATGGAATGAGAATAGTGGTAACATTTATGTTCCACCCTCTGTTCCCTCCCCTCCTGTCTCACCTATGGTGTAGAAAACGCATTACTGGAATGTCAGTTATTGCTGTATATAATCAAAGTCATCAATGTATGTATATACTATGAACAGCAAATCATTTCACTTCTTATTGCTGTGATGTAAGTGTGGCACCATTGCCATTAATAAAAAGATGTCAACATTTAAAAAAAAGAAGCTTTGGGCCAGGCAAGAGGTTTAATTTGTTAGGTTGACATGGCAGTTTAAAACTGCAAACACATGTTTAAAGGGCCACTCAAGTGGATGGCACAATCAGTGCTGCAGGCCTACTAGTAGCATTTAATTTACAGGCCCTTCACACATGTAGTGCACTTTACTAGGGACTTGTAAGCAAATTAAATCTGCCAATTTTCAATAAGCCAATGGTAACATGTTTTAGTGAAAGAGCACAAGTACTTTTGCCCTGGTCAGCAGTGGTAAAGTGTGCACAATCCTAAGACCAGAAAAAACAAAGTCAGCAAAATCAGCGCTTCTGAAGGCAAACATTCAAGGGAAATCATGCTTAGGACACCAGGTCTAACAGTGATTAAACTCATTAGATTGACCTGGATATTTAAAAGTCAAGGAACAGGATTTGTTTACTAAAAAGATAGAAAAAAATAGTGCCTAGGCTTGCAAAATGTATTTCTTTCTGATGAATTATTTTGCATTAACAATGAAGTCCCATTTCAAATGTTCTCATTACCTAATAATAGAATTGCATTTTTCACTAAACCCTTGTGCCGATTTTGTAATGATGAAAATGTATTTCTTGAGTGCATGGACGTGCATAATAAAAAGCTAATGGTGCTGGCTCTGGCTAAATTGTTCCTGGTGCGAAGACTTAGTTGCAATGTAGTTCATTGAAGCGTTGACCATTTTAGGAGCCCCAAGTCAATTTTCAATATCTTCTCTTCCCCCAATGAGAGAGCTAACAGTCTGCGTAGGGTTAATACAATATTGCCGTATTCTGCTATCAGCTTAATTTTTGCTCCCAAGGCTTTCACTAGTACAATCATTGAAAAACCTGTACAATTTATCAAATTTAACCAAGACTGCAAGGATACTAAGACCTTGATTTCTACCCTTTTCAATGAAAGGTCTTGGAAAGCTTTCTCAGTGAAATACAGCTCTAAATACTGATGAGTGGGGGCGTGGCCAAGATGGCGGGGTGAGCGGACGCTTCTTCCCGCAGCTCCTCCGGCCCGACTAGGCCCGAGCCCTTTTTCGTCAGCTTCTCTCCCCCCGCTGAAGCTCAGCGACCGAGGGACGGGTGGCGGAGACCCTGGGGCACATATTGATGCAACTTCGGCCCGAACGCTCCGGCGGAGGCACGCTTAGACACGATAAATGAACTACGAAGCGCTTCGGGGGCGGAGCGGAGCGGAGCGCTGGCCTGGAGGCTTGGATAGACCCTGGTGCTGATAACTGGTGGCCTGGCGCGGAATTCGCTTGGGTACCCGCATCAGACGGTGCCCGATTGGGAACGATGGATGGCTAGCTGCCGCGGGCTGTCGCAAAGGGTGGACCCTATTGTGTGATCGTGGTGGCACTTGGATCTGCAGCGGTGGCTTACGCCATTGAATGAACCCCAGCCCCATCGCCAGTTTGAGACAGTGCTCAGGATCTGGGGCCAGGTCTACTGTTTCTCTTCTTTGGCTGGTCGGCCATGGATGGGACTCCTATCAGTGAAACTGACTCCTGGCGTGACCTTGGTGGCGCCTTCGGGCTCGGATGCTCTACCCGGCTACGCCCACCCGCCATCTTGTCTTCTAGGCGACGGTGATGAAGCCCTCCTACAGTGTCGCCCGGGGACGACTCCTGCACCCCTGGCCCTGCAAGGCTCTTTCTTCCTGAGGGACGCTGCAGCCAGGGTCCCCCTGGTGGGGGCCAGCGTTTGACTTTTGGCTGGGCTGGGAGTTACCTTCTACGACAGGACTGGCCCGCCATTTTGTCCTCAGTGGCGCAGGTCCCTTGGTGGCCCTACTACCACGGGCGTTCCCCCTGGCGGCGCTCTGCCGGCTGTTGGAGACTCATCGGAACCGAGGCCTGCTGCTAGTGACCCGAGCTCGCATTCCCGACTGAGTGGAGTGGGGCAGCTTACGGGGCACGAATGTCGGGGAACCGAGGATCGAGGAAAGGGGACCGCACCCTGCCGGACATGCTTAGCAGGGCCCAGCAGCAGCGAGACAGGGCGCAACCGTCCCCAAGCTCTTCTAGGGCTACAGCGGACCCGACCGGAGGCGAGCCCCCCGTCACGAGGTCCTTCATGGAAGATCTGTTCAGCTCACTTAAGGCTGACTTCCAGACGCTGAAGCAGGAGGTGGCCAGCGAAGTGCGCGAGGTCCGCAGAGAGGTGGAGGGCCTGGGCGAACGGATGGAGTCGGCGGAGGCAGCGGCTCAACGAAGGGACGAAGAGATTGTCCATTTGCAGCAAGACGTTCTCCGTCTCAGGGAGCAACATGTCGAACTCCAAGCGCACAATGAGGACCTGGAGAACAGGTCGAGAAGGAACAACATCCGAGTTCGGGGTGTGCCGTCCGCGGATGAGGGGACAGACCTGACGGGCTACCTGAGGGACTTGTTTCGGGAGATTCTGGGTGAGCCCGCGGATTTCCTGATCTGAATCGACAGGGCCCACAGAGTCGGCCGACAGCGACAGTCGACGGCACCTCCGCCGGACATCTTGGCCTACCTCCCGGATTTCCCGGTGAAGGAACGCATCATGGCCGAAGCCCGCAGAAAGCAGCCATTGACCTTTCGCGATCGGCCTGTGGCACTGTATCAGGACCTGTCCGCTATCACGCTACAGAAGCGCAGGTCCTTCAAAATTGCAACAGATTTCCTGCGAGAGCATGAGACGCCGTAATCTTGGGGGCATCCCTTTCGCCTGATATTCCGTTGGAACGGAGTGCTCCACCAGCTGCGTTCCTTGCAAGATGTCTGCGGTGTCCTGGGCCTCACGGCCGCGGAAGAGGGAGAAGCAACACCGAGCTGGAGACGTTCGGATAGAGGAGGACGGCGGCGATCAGCGAGGAGGAGGTCGGCGGCGAGTGCTGGACGGCCGGACTCGCCCACTGTTAGGGCAGACATGGCCAGCGCGCTGAGAGAAGCGGGCAGGGACTCGGTCGCCACGAACTGTGTCGCCTTGACGGCGTAAACTCACTCCGGGGGGAGATGGACATAGCTTCTTCAGTGCCAGGTTTGGGGGCTGGAGGGAGGGTCGGGGGGGAGGCGGGGAGAACGAGTGGCTGGACGTCCACTTTTGCTATTTTCCACAGACTTGTCCGTTTTGGGACTTGACTGGGACAATGGGTTGTTTGTGCATGGGGGGGGAATTGGCCAGTTGCCATGGGTCTGTTTTGGGGGGGGTTGGGAGTTGTTCAGGGGTTGAGGGCGTACCGTCCAATATCTCAAATGTTATTGCTTGGCTCTATTTTGCTTGTCCTGCGCTGCTGCCCGGTGCCCCCCTTTCGCTTATTGTCTGCCCGTGGCTTGGCGTTTCCGGTTTCCTGGGGGTATGTCGTCACTGAAGGTAGTGACCCTTAATGTTAAGGGTCTGAATAATCCTGTGAAGCGAAGGGCGATCTTATCTCTGCTGGAGGGGACACAGGCCGATATATGCCTTCTGCAGGAAACCCATTTACTATCACGGGATTGTCATAGGATGCGCTCTGCTAAGTTCCCAACTCAGTTTTTCTCCTCTGCTGCATCTAAGACCGCGGGGGTAGCCATCCTGCTAGCGAGTTCCTTCAGGGGGAAGGTATTGTACAAATTTGCGGAACAGAAGGGGAGGCTATTGGCATACCGCCTCCGCCTGGGGGACACGACATTCACTATTGGCTCCTTATATAGCCCAAATGACCACCAAGAGCGCTTTCTGGACTCGGTGCTGGTAGATGTGACTGCCTCCCCCGATCGCCATATCATATTGGGGGGCGATTTGAATATTGTCTTTGATTCTACACTAGACAGATCAGCACAGCGATACCCGAAGACTGGGGAACTTTCACAGGCTGGGAAGGCCTGAATCACTGACATGGATCTGCATGATCTTTGGCGCACCCTCCACCCCACGGATAGGGACTACTCCTGTTATTCACATGCGCACCGGACCTACGCACGGCTGGACTACTTATTGGTGAGTGGGCCGATGCGTGCCGCTGCTACGGCGGCGGACATTGGGGTCCTGTCGCTATCTGATCATGCGCCGGTCGTGGGCTCATTTGCGTTGCCGACGGCCTCCCCCTCCCGGGGGGTGTGGCGCCTCAGGGACACCCTCCTGCACAAAAAAACGGTTGTGAAGCATATTGAGGAAGCGATTCGGGAATACCAGGCACACAATGATAACTCGGACACCTCGCCAGCGACACAGTGGGCGGCACTGAAGGCGGTTCTTAGGGGGGAGTTCATCTCCATCTCCTCCGCAGAGAATAGGGAGAGACAGCGCAAGAGGGAGGAGCTGACTTCCCAGGTCCGGGAATTGGAACAGGTCCATCGCCGTACCGGAGCTCCAAGGGTTTGGAGGCAGTTGAAGGCAGCCAGGAAGCTCCTGTCGGCATTAGACACGGATAGGGCGGAATACGCAGCACTGCGTCTAAAACATGCGTTTTACACGGGAGGGGATAGGTGTGGCAAACTCTTGGCAAATAGGCTTCGTATCGCGCACCAACGTAACGTGGTAAAGGAACTACTCGGTGCTGATGGGGTGGCGGTCTCTGATGACGCCGCGGTGGCAGAAACGTTCTGTAGTTTCTATGAAGCGTTGTACACGGGGGAACCCCCCTCGACGCAGGATGCCTCGGAATATTTGGAGTCAGTGACCCTTCCGGCGCTGGACTCAGCTCAGGCGGAACACCTCGAGCGTAATATCCACATGGAGGAGGTGATATCAGCGATAGCTAGGCTCAAACACGGAAAGCTCCAGGCCCGGACGGTAACACGTCCTTGTTCTATAAAACCTTTTGCCCGGTTGTGGCCCCTATTCTCACCCGCCTGTTTAACTCCTTTTCCGAGCCGGGAGCCATACCACCGGACCTGTTACGAGCAACAGTATCAGTGATCCCGAAACCTGGGAAAGACCGGGCCCTGTGCGGCTCGTACAGGCCTATCTCACTCCTGAATGTCGACCTTAAATTGTACACGGGGATTTTAGCGTCTAGGCTGGCCCGGCATCTGCCGGGCCTGGTTGAGGCTGATCAAGCTGGTTTTGTGCCTGGCAGACAAACGGTCGATAACACCAAGAGAGTAGCTCACATTCTGGAGAAAGCTTCGCGGATCCCGGGCGAGCGGATGCTGCTGGCGGTGGATGCTGAGAAGGCATTCGACCGGGTTCACTGGCCTTATCTCGAGCAGGTGCTCCAGAAACTGGGTATTGGAGACAAATTCTGCTCGATGGTCTTCAACTGCTACAAGTACCCGTCGGCGACAGTAAGAGTCAATGGGTGCAGCTCCCGTAGCTTTGCGATCGAACGAGGCACTAGGCAGGGGTGCCCGCTCTCCCCACTCCTCTTTGCTCTTTATATGGAGCCGTTTGCCCAGAGAATTCGTCAAAACCCGGATGCTGTCGGGATCAAGATGGGGCAGTATACCCACACGGTCAGTCTTTATGCGGACGACATCCTGTTGACCTTGGGCGATCCTAGACGGGCCCTCCCAGCTTGTATTCATGAACTAGAGGCTTTTTCGAAAGTAGCTGGTTTTAAGATGAACATGGGCAAGTCGGTGGCTTTGGATGTGTCCCTGGCCGCGGATACTAGACGAGATCTGCAGCGGCTTTTTCCCATGCAGTGGTCGTCATCTTTGGTGCCGTACTTGGGGATTCTGCTAGCGCCAACGTTGCCAGCGATGGTGACGGCCAACTATGCCTCTTTTAGCAGGAAAATCAGGGAGGAACTGGGCCGCTGGAGTAAAAGCCTACTGTCTTGGCTCGGCAGGATTGCTGCGGTCAAGATGACGGTTCTGCCCCAGATTCTATACCTCTTCCGAGCCTTGCCGCTCCAGCCTCCCGTGGGCTGGATTAGGCAGACACAAGCTGACATTGCGCGCTTCTTCTGGCAAGGCTGCAAGCCGAGGATGAAGAGGGTTCTCTCCATGCTGGCCCCGGAGGCAGGGGGCCTTGGCATCCCGGACCTCCGGAAATACTTCCAGGCGGCGCAGTTGCGCTACCTAGTGGAGTGGAGCAGGTGGGAATCCGACAAGCATTGGCTTTTTCAGGACCAGGCGGTGGCGGGGCGCACCCTCCAGGGGGTTCCATTCATGCGCCGGGTTCACCGCCCCCCTAATCTCTACACTTCCTTCGTCACGCGAGTTCCCTTAAGGGTGTGGGACACAGTCAGCGAGGTTCGTGAACTCACTACGTTCCCTTCACCTTTCACACCGATAGAGGATAATCCTGACTTCTCCCCCGGGATGGAGCCAGGTGCTTTCTCCCACTGGAGGGCGGTGGGCTGCCGAGCGCTCTTCCATATCTATGGGCCGGAGGGTGTGGTCCCCTTTCAGCAACTGAAACAGGAGTTCCATTTGCCTGAGTCAGACAGGCTGCGATATATGCAGGTCAGGCACTGGGCGCTTCAGCCCCAGGTGCGGGACACTGCTGATCGCCAGATAACGCCATACGAACGGTGGTTGGTGACACGCGCCTCTGCTGCTAAGCTGATCACTGATCTTTATAAATTCCTACAGCCCCCTCCGTTTCACTTCTATAACCCGGGCAGGGAACGTTGGAATAGAGAACTGGGAAGGACGCTTAGCCATAAGGAATGGGATCAAATTGCGCACCGAGCGAGACACTCTGCATATCATACAGGCCTCACGGAAACACTCACCAAGGTGTCTACGTATTGGTATTACACCCCGGAGAGGCTGCACGAAATGAACAGGCATATTGAGAAGGAGTGCTGGAGGGGTTGTGGTCGGGTGGGGACCCTTACACATATACTTTGGGATTGTCCTTTGTTAGAAGCTTACTGGAAGGAAGTTCTTGACGAGATTGATGTTCATTTTGCAACTGAATTGCCGCGCTTCCCGGCGTATGTATTGCTAGGCCTTCCTAATGGCCTGATGTACCCGCTGAAGTCCCGTAGGGGCAGGCAAATTGCGATAGCGCTGGGTTCAGCGATTCAGAACATCTTGATCCACTGGCATACCACCACGGTCCCCTCCATCACAGGCTGGCTGCACAGGCTTTGGCACGTGCTAGGTATCGCTTATGGTGGCGGGGGACGTGGACCAATTTGATGAGCTATGGCAACCCTTTCACGCGCTTTTAACTACTGAATTCAGGGAACTCACTTGCCCGAGGTACCTCAGACTTCTGAGATTAACACCACCGGTGATTTGAACCGACTAGGGAGACACAAGATCTGGGCTCACGGGGAGGGGGGCGTGGCGGGAGGGCAGGTTGTGTTATCAGCCGAGTATTGGACGGGGGAGGCGGGGGGGTGTTGGGGTGAGTTGGGTTGTTTGGGGGAGGGGGTTCTGGGGGTGGTGGGGTTGATCTCTTGCATTATTGCTTTTCCTTTTCTGGTCTGCTTGATGGTGTCGACTGTACTCAGCTTTTATCACTTGCCATTGTTTCTTCCTCTACAGTAGCCTGGTCCACCATCGCACTCATAAATTTATGCTCAGCTTTTCTCACCTGATTGTATGTAACCCTAAACCTCATGTTCCCTTTCCCCCTATCCTTTGTCTTAATAAAATGCATTAAACCTAAATACTGATGAGTCAGCTAACTCCAGTTTTTCATTGTCAATCATCCGAGAAGAATAAAGTTTGCAATGTCCGAAACCCAGGGCTTTAGTTTCACTGCTATATATTTCTAGATCTTTTTCCAAGCAGTAATTATATGTGAGGCTGTTATTTTCCTTTGTAGGCATATAGATTTTATGTCCAGTAAAAATGTCATATGTTGTGCACACAATATGATGATATTTGGTCAAAAATAATTCTTGAAATATAGGATTTGCAGTAAATTAACAAAGTATACAAAAAAAATATTGCAGAAAGGATACAATCCATTTTTCATTGTAGGTTAGAAATGTGTACCTGAATCCATGGTTGTGAATGTAAAAGCTTGATCACTACTAAAAGCTCTAGTGGTATGCCTCACTTATTCAGCTCAATCCACAATTGTTCTCATTATTCAGCTGAATAAAGATCCCCGCTGATTTCAAACAATAATATATTACATAGTAACTTGCTTAGAGACCTTCGTGCTCTACTTAAATGATCTCTTTAGAAACTCCACACTGCACTGTACACCACCAATATCACCAACATCAATACCACCACCACCAATACCACCAACACTGCCACCAATACCACCACCAGAAATACAACTACTACCAATACCACAACCAACACCACCACCACCATCAATACCATCACCATCAACACCACCACCAAAAATAATACCATCACCAATACCACCACCCCGAATGCCACCACTATGTTCACCAATACAACCACCAATACCACCACCACCATTACCACATCACCAAAATCACCACCAACACCCCCACCACCAATACCAGCACCACCAATACCTCCACCACATGTACCATCGCCACCAATACCATCAATACCACCACCACCAATACAAACAACAATATCACCACCACCAATATCACCACCAATTCCACCACCACCAATACCACCACCACAAATACCACCACCACCAATACCACCACCACCACCAATACTATCACCGATACCAGCACCACCAATACCACCACCACCACCACCAATACCACTACCACCACCATTACCAATACCACCACCACCAATACCATCACCACAAATTTTATCACAACCAATACCACCACCATCAATACCAAAACCAATACCAATACCACCACCAATACCACCACCACAAATGTCACCACCACCAATACCAATGCCACCACTATCAAAACCATCACCAATCCCACCACCACCACCAGTACCACCATCAACACCAATACCAATACCATCACACCACCAATACCACCACCAATGCCACAACTTATACCACCACCAATACCACCACGAACACCAATACCACCAATATCACCACCACCCTCTCCAATACCACCACCAATACCACCACAACCAATACCACCACCACCACCACCAATATCACTACCAACAATACCACCACTACTACTGCCACCAATAGCTCCACCACCAATACCACCACCACCAATACTGCCACCACCAATACCAATACCACCACCACCAATTTCACCACCAATACCACCAGTACAATACAAATAACAGCACCACCAATAGCAGCACCAGTACCAATACCAATACCACCACCAATACCACCTCCTCCAATACGACCACCACCACCAATAACAACACCACCATCAATACCACCACCACTACCACCAATACTACAAATACCACCACCACCAATACCAATACCAACACCACCAATACCAGTACCAGCACCACCAATACCAATATCACCACCAATACCATCACCAATACCACCACCACGAATACCACCACTACCAATACATCTACCACCAATACCACCAATACTACAAATACCACCACCACCAATACCAATACCAACACCACCAACACCAGTACCAGTTCCAGCACCACCAATACCATCACCAATACCACCACCACCAATACCACCTCTACCAATACCAATGCTGCCACCACCACAAACAATACCACCACCACTAATACCGCCACCACCAATACCACCACTACCAATACCAATGCTGCCACCACCACCAACAATACCACCACCACTAATGCCACCACGACCAATACAACCACCACCAATACCACCACCAGCAATATGAATACCACCACAGCACCTCTCTCTCACTAGTAATAGCAGGGGCACTGTACGAGGCCGGAGCTGCATCCAAGACCCTCCCTCCGTCCATGCCTGCCATAAAGCGCAGCACACCCTGCACCAGGACGTGAAGCCAGGGCCGTACTACAGCTGGAGTGTTTTTTATTAGGCCAAAGCTAGCAATGACATTACTCAATGCCATACTGCACACTCAAATCACGGAGAGGGCAAGAAACAGACACGTAATGGACAGTGGTATCTGATATAGGGAAAGGAGTCGCCTCATAGGAGAAATAACACAATTATTTGGTATTTAGCTGTTTGTCTTAGTTACAGTGCTGCGCTGCATGTAAGCCTGCAGTTTTAAAACAAATAACTAGGAACCAAATAATGAGATGAGAACTGCCCATGAGTGTAATATTCTATACTGAGGATAATAATAACAATGTACACATGCATTTTCTAGAGATATAAAGAGATGGTATGATTTGAAAATATATTTCCAGTCTAAGCGCATGAATATAAGACTCATTGATAGCATGTCACTAGATAAATGACACCTACACAAGCAGGAATGGAGAATGCTGTACATCTGACTTCAGCCATGCTCCTTAAGTGGTGTGGACTCCAGCTTGTGAGATTCATTTACATTTTCCCCATGGGTGATACAGTAAAAAAAATTTTAAGCAAAGCTCAAACTATTGCAATGCTGTGCGCACACAATACAATGAGGGTGTTTACTGTTCATATATTTGTCAATTCCTCCCGCCATGATCTTTTGCACAAAAATGTGTTCGCAACATACAATCTGCCAGGATCTGGAGGCTGTGCTGTTTCCATGGAGTTAAAGAAAATACTTTTATTGATGTTACTTCTGCGGTGGTACCAGTGCCATTGCTCGTTTACTGCAGACTTCTGTTTTGGTTGTACAGCATGGTCGCCAGATTGTTTCAGAAATAAATCCCTTTATGCCTTTGTAGAAGACAAATCGCCCCATAAAGCCCCCAAACCAGGAACACATATCTCCGTGTCATGTGCTGAGAAATGGAACAACTAGGCATAAAACCATCCCCTAGTCTCCCCGCTTACTCATATTCTATATCATGCCGTTAAGGGGGTGGACGGCCTCTCCTTCAAGGTAATACCCTATCTGATTGTACAGGGAGATAGCGCTATCTTTCGACTTCTAATCAAGTGCAGGAGAAATATCTGTCAGTTCCAGAGGCCTACAGCGTGTATGCTAGATACCTAGGTATATTTGTTTATCAAGCATCTTATCTGTTGCATATCATTCATTAGTCTAATACTTATGTAAATTTTGGCAGTGCCAATGAAAATGAGTGACGGATCCTGTATTCACCAACACACCTCTGACATACGTTTGCTAGGGTGACCAACCGTCCGTAAATTTCACGGACAGTCCGTAATTTTGGCCGTCTGTCCGTTGTCCGTGAAGGAATCTTTAACGGACGCCATTTGTCCGTCATTTTAACAGGGCACCGGTTGCTCCACCCTAAAGCCGGCACAGCTTCACCCACCTCCCTTCTTCACTCCGATGCTGCACCAAAGCTCCTCAGATGCACCGCAGCATTGGAGAGGCACAGCGGGATGGCTACCCTCACACCTCCAGCCCTTGATGAGCTGTTAAGAGGTGCTTCGAAGGTGACAGAGGGAGGGGCTGCCGGTTCAGGAGCAGGGGCATCCATTCACATGCAAACAGCCCTGAATGTGTCATGTCTCTGCTATTTAGAGGGGGGCTCACACATTCCATTTCTACCCAGGGCCCCAAACATCCCGGCCAGATTACACCGAGGCAGCACGTGGTTCTTTTCACAGAGCTTAATTACTGTCACTGAATTGTACGCAAACCTCGGTTCTTCAAACATGCAGTCTATAATGTAAGAAAATAAAGAAATGGCACAATCGCACCCACACTGATCAACAAAGTATGGAGGACAATCAGTTCAATCAGTTCTCTTAGAGTATCTCCTGTAAGTACTGTACATCACAGTGGGGGATGGCATTTTGGGCAGAGAGCCTGTCTTCTCGTTGTCTTGTGCAGGAGAGGAGCCCAAGATGATACTAGAATACTGCATGCCCACCCCTGTGTTCCCTCTCCTGTGATGGCTCCTGCCCTCCCCTCAGTGATGCCACCTGTCCCCCCCATGTGGTGGCTCCAGTCCACCCCCCCCGCATGTGATGGCTCTTGTCCCCCCCATGTTGTGGCTCCAGTCCACCCCCACCTGTGGTGGCTCTTGTCCCCCCTGTGGTGGATCCTGTCTCCTCCCTGGGTGGCTTCCGTTCCAGTCCTGGAACGGCCCCTGCAGCGAGGGAGAAGTTCTTGATGGGCCTCTTCTCAAAAGGGCTCAGCTCAAAATTAATATGGAAAGGTCAGCGAGTAAGTAAGTGAAGGGATGTGTAAATGGCTGGATGAATTAGTGAAAGGGTGAATGGATGAATGAAAGATTGAATAAATGGCTAATGAGAGAGGATGGATGGATTGATGAGTGAGGGGAAGGATGGAGAGAAAATGTAAATAGCTGGATGTATGGGTGGAAGGGTAGCTGGATGATGGATGAGGGGAAAGATGGATGAGGAGAAGGATGGATGGAGGGGAAGGATGGAGGGGAAGGATGGATGAGGGGAAGGATGGATGGAGGGGAAGGATGGAGGGATCAGGAGATGGATGGATGGATGAGGGGAAGGATAAATGGATGAGATGGATGGGTGAGGGGAAGGATGGATGAGGGGAAGGATGGATGAGGGGAAGGATGGATGGGTGAGGGAATGGATGGATGGATGGATGAGGGGATGGATGGATGGATGAGGGGATGGATGGATGGATGAGGGGAAGGATGGATGAGGGGAAGGATGGATGGATGAGGGGAAGGATGGATGGGTGAGGGGATGGATGGATGGATGGATGAGGGGATGGATGGATGAGGGGATGGATAGAGGGGAAGGATGGGTGGGTGGCTGAAAGGATGGATGGATGGATCATGAGGGGAAAGATGGATGGATGAGGGGAAGGATGGATGGATGATGAGGGGGTGGATGGATGATGAGGGGGTGGGTGAAAGGATGGATGATGAGGGGAAGAGTGGATGGATGGATGATGAGGGGAAGGGTGGATGGATGGATGATGAGGGGGTGCGTGAAAGGATGGATGGATGATTAGGGAATGGATGGATGATGAGGGGGTGGGTAGATGGATGGATGATGAGGGGAAGGATGGATGGATGGATGATGAGGGGAAGGATGGATGGATGAGTGGGTGGGTAGAAGGATGGATGGATGGATGATGAGGGAAAAGGATGGATGGATGATGAGGGAAAAGGATGGATGGATGATGAGGGGAAGGATGGATGATGAGGGGAAGGATGGATGGATGGATGATGGGTGGGTGAAAGGATGGATGGATGGAGAGTCGGTGGGTGTAAGGATGGATGGATGATGAGTGGGTGGGTGAAAGGATGGATGGATGATGAGTGGGTGGGTGAAAGGATGGATGAGTGGGTGGATGAAAGGATGAGTGGGTGGGTGGGTGAAAGGATGGATCAGTGGATTGGATGGTGGGTGGGTGAAAGGATGGATGAGTGGGTGGGTGGATGGTGGGTGGGTGGATGGTTGGGTGGATGATGGGTGGGTAGGTGGATGAGTGAAATGATGGATGGATTGATGGATTGATAAGTGCAAGGGTGAATGAATGGACGTATGAGTGAAAGGGTGGATGTAAGGATGGATGAGTGAGTGAAAGGGAGGGTAGATGGACAAAAGGATGAATAGATGTGTGAAGGAGTGACATGATAGATGGATGAGTGATAGGATCAATGGATGGATTCATGAGTGGATGAGTAGATGGATGGATGGGTGGGTGGATGGAAGGAAGGATGGCTAAGTGAAAGGGTCGATGGAGAGAGAAAGGGAGGATGGATGGATGACTAAAATAGTGGATGGGTGGAAGGATTATTAAGTGAAAGGATGGTTAGATTGGTGAAAGGATAAATGTCTGAATGGATGAGTGAATGGATGGGATAAAGAGTGGATGGATAAGTGTACAGATGGATAGGGTGAAATGATGGATGGATGGATAATGGAGATGAGTGAAAGGATGGATGAAGGGATGGATGAGTGAAATGATAGATGGAAGGATACATGATGGATAGGTTTGCAAATGGTTGAATATGTTTGGATATGGCTGGGCTTACTTATATACTATTGCGCGACCTCTGATGTGTCTGTAAAACGTACCTATTGTCCTGAAGTTTTGTCCTGAATTTTGACCTCCTGTCCTGAATTTGTGTCCTGAATTTTGACCCTTTGTCCTGAATTTTTACACTCACCGTCCTGAATTTGCACCAATGCCAGTTGGTCACCCTGACGTTTGCCCCATTTGTGCACTTTATTTGTGTAGTGTGGTACCAGTTAGGGTGACCAGACGTCCCGGTTTTCCCCGGACGGTCCCCGTTTTTGGAGAAGTGTCCCCGTGTCCCGACACTTTTCTCCAAATGAGTCAAATGTCCCCGTTTTCGAAAGGTGTCCGAGTTAAACACACAAATGTCCCGGTTTTTCATTGCGTGTGACGTCACTGAGATGAGCGCTGAAGCAGGAAGGGAAATCCTGTGAAGAGAGACGTTTTCTCTCTGGATTTCCCTCCTTTGTCCAGCAGCGCCACCTACACTTTTGCTGACTTCCAAGAGGTGCCCGCACAGGCGTGTTGCAAGGATGTTAATGGGGGGGGGGGATTAACCTTTAATCAATAGGCAGAGTGGAACTGCAGGGCCTCCAACAAGGTGTGAAATAACAGCAAGGCCTAATTAACATTCAAACGGTCTTTTAAAGACCTGTTAAACGATCGGGTGCGGCTCTGTGTGTGCCTGGCCGGGCACACACACGACAGGGGGGTGGGGGGGCTGAAGCCAGGTTGAGTCCAATGGGTGTTGTGTGCCTGATCAGGCCTTATGTGCACATTAGAGGAAGGGGAAATCGAAAAATGTCTAGACAAACCTGTACATACACTGCTCAGCAATTGTCCGTTTTTAGGAGAAAAAAGTAAGATTTAATTTACTGGAACGAGTAGGTGTTGCATTTTTTTTTTTTAAATAGTCTTTCAAACAGCAGGCCGTTACTGAGTACACTAATATTCTATATTAAAACTTATACTTGCTCAGCTTAATTGACCATTATGTTAGGGATGTTCGGGGAGGTATTCTGCTGCCCCACAAATGACTTTCATCTGGTCGAACTGAATAAAGTGATGATTTGAAGCGCTTTAAAAAAAAGTGTTGCAAACTGATGCTACTTATAAACTTTTGAGTATCTTCCTTTGGACATTTACCAAAATCGTATTTTACGAATTCAACCTAATCATGGTTACCACCTGAGGAATTTATCTGCACATTAATATAATGCATGAGGGATTCACCAGTGAGGACACTGTTTAGCCGAGGCATACACCTGTATGGAGAACATCCTGCAAGTTGATGAGTGCACATTCTGTGACACCGAGACAAACTGGCTTTCTTTCTTACATATCCTGTATACGGAACACCCATGAATTCCCTATGTGACATGCAGTGTAAACATCTTGAATTAATTAATTAATGTTCTCGAGTAGCCCACATTGTGAACTGAGGCACAGAAATGGAAATTAAGTTACATTTGTCAGCGCCAGTCTTCTGCTTCCAAAGTATGCAGCGAGGAATTAGATTGCATCTTGTATAATTTCCATCACGCTTATTTACAAACGTTGTGCCTGCTTACATCCTGCCCTTTTCTTGAAAAGTACGTAAGAGCAAGTCATGCGGAGGATCCCAAAATCCGGTCAAGTGAGGACAGCCAGGATAACAACACAGGTCTTCTTAATCCTACAGGTGACATATCCACTAAACCCCATCACCTGAGGTGCATTCGTGAGAACTACGCTGATACCCCCACCGCTAAATTTGTTCCACTCAGGCTGCAACACAACACATACACACCCCAGCGAAAGAGCACAGGTAGTGATAGGGCAAAATCCTGTCTGGTAGAGAGCAGGTATTACGCATGCAGCACCAATGCAAGCATCACGCACACTTGCCTGGCAGCATGTGCTGTGGCAGTGCGCTTTTCTCTAATACAGCACAGGCTCAGCACAGACAGTGGCACTGTAAGCTTCCTTCACAGATGTATGTACACCCAGGGTCCTGCTCAAGCAGCCTGTGACAGTGTGAGTTTCCTTCACAACCTACAGGTTCTGCAGAGCTAGTGCCCACTCGGTCTGTGGAGGGAGCTGTCATTGTAGTCCCTTTTCTATGTCTATGACAGCTGTCAAATAGTCCTACTTTTATGTCGATGGTTACTGCAAACTGTAGTCCTACTTCTATGTCTATGACCTGTCCCCGTTTTTTGTTTTGAGAATCTGGTCACCCTAGGTACCAGTGTGATGCTAATTCTGACATAGGTTCCCTCTCCGTAGTGCTACTAGCAGTCTTACAAGGACCGGGCAAGATGTAGATTTCTTCCCATTCCCGATTGGACAGACGTCTACATAACACTGCTTCAGAATGTTTTGGACGAAGGGGTCCTCAATGCACATGCAGGAGTCAAAAGTAATTTGTGTATTTCAGGAATGTGACTTTTGTGAGTTTTGTCATCTCCTTTCGCGAGTATACATTTATCGAACGTCGTAAGTTTTCTATTCATTTGTGATTTGGTCGGTGTTACGTGCAGTGTCTTGTGTGGGTACATTGGAACAGTGGTCCCGTGAACAATTGAATATACATACAAAGAAACAATACATTTTAAAATTTAAAACAAGAGATGAAAGGAACATGCTACGCTTAGTGTACAGTGTTGTTTAATCACATGACCCCCTTTCGTGTTCTCACTTGCAAGCTGCGGACCTGACTAGGCTAGATTGAGTAATCGAGCGCAGAGAGCTCAGAGAGCAGAGTGCAGAGGGTGCCGAGCCATACCGCGAGCTGTGCAGAGCTGCCTCTCGTTCCCAGCTTCCTCGCTTCCTCCCCACTCCTCCGCTCCCCCACTCCCACCCATGGTGGTGACAGCAGCGGTAGTGAGGAGCCGCGAACTGCCGCGAATTCGTGAGTAAGCAGGCAAGTAAGGGGCTGGGAGCCCGGAGCCAGCGGCAGTGCAGTGTGGTGCAGTGTGGTGCAGTGGCCGTGGCAGGGAGGAGCCACAAGCCAGGGGACTGCTGGGCTCTGAGCCTAGAGCCTGTGCCTGCACCTAGAGCCTGTGGAATCAAAGGAGCCCCGGCCCCGGCCCCCTGCTTTTGCTTCTCCTACCTCCGTGCAACCAGCATTCCCGGAGGACCGGTGCTCAGGATGAGGTGACTCATAACGCATTAATAAGTCAACTGGAGTGAGGGCGGGAACCCGGAGCAGCATGCCAAAGTAAAGTTGTAGATTGGTAGATATTCACAAAGAGATATTTTCTCCCTCAAGTTCCGCACAACTACTCTTGCCATCTACAATTCCATTCTGCTGCTAACGTTGCCAAACCTCCTCAGCCTTCAAACCTATCTCTGAACTCTGAAGGACTCAAAGGACTGGTAATCCCGCCCCTGTTTCACCCCTGATCAGCCGGACCCGAGTGTACAGTCCTACAGGGGCCAAATGGGACCACATGGCTAAGGACTACGGGACCTACGGGAGCACGGGGGCGAGTCTTGTGGTAAGAAGCACGCTGCGTGAGGTGCAACCGTGGGGGCCACCTGGCAGTCAGTCAGTCAACCGTACATTCTCAATACTGGCTTGCAACTGCTTCACAACTGCTTCACAACACTGTAATTTCGCCCTGCAAGCCCTGACGACTGGAGCCAGGGTGGACGTGCGCAAACAAGCAAGCAACTACATGCGAGCGCAGCTGCCGTTAGAGGCAGCCGCCAAGTAAGAGCCGGGGGGCAGTGAGCCTGGCAGCGCTGACTAGGCTCAACACTGCCTGAGGCCCGCCCGCGTGTGCCCCGCTCGCTATCTACTTTGTCCTTCTCATCTGCTGCTTGCTGCTGCTTGCTGCTTGTCATCTCAATATCTGCTGCCTACAAACAGGCCCCTCACCAAAGGGCCCCCTACAAAAAACTTCGCAAAACCCCGCAAAAAGCCTTCTCTGAAGTAACTAAAGCAGTAAAAAACGCCTTTTAAGCCTTTCAAGCCTCTTCCAGCAGAGAGCACAAGTGCAACAGTTCTCAGCGATTTCCATCAACCCCCGACAACTGCGGGTGACTATTACATCCAATCAGCACTCAACACTTAACATTCAACACTATTATTAGTGTTATCAGCTCTAAAAAATCTCACAACTGCTCCCACAACCCGAGCACTATTGGCTGCTCAGACATTTCACCATCTTGCTTCTCTACTACAATGTGCACTAGGAGCAGCTCTCAACCTTTAAATACTCACCGCCCTCACAAGTCCGCCAAGCGTCAAAAGACAAAACTGTTTTACACACAAGAACCTGGCAGGGGCCCTCAAACTCCCTCCTGCAAACTGCACCCGAAGCAAGCAGAAGCGGCGGTCGCGAACCCTCTAAAGCCCTCACAGGGACACTCCAAGGATGACAATATGATCATCAATCATCCACAACCCGCTTGCCCACAACACCCATCAAAAACAAAAAGCAGCAGCACCGCTGACATTAGAGAGCATTTTCTCCGGATCAGTAAATTAAATCAAACTGCCCCACTTCAACATGGCATGTATGGGAAATCCCCTCAACAACCGTTAGCAACCGTTAGCACCATCAGTCCCCCCCATTCTGATGTCGCTTTACCCGGAAATTATCATTCAACGCAAGACCACAGCCTCTGCCACTGCCCTGGAAAAATCACTAATAAGGCACCCCTCCTCCGAGGCGATACCCTTTCCGCTACCTTCAGAGCACCAATCACCTTGGTTAAGCACCAACAATAACCAATGCTCTTTGGTAGGGCCTGCTCCGCTCACCCTGCCATCCTTTGAAAGTCAAACCTCTGTTTTCCCATCAGAGAAAGAACTTTTAACTCCAGAGCTGGAAAATAGAGACTGCAAACATAAGCTCAAAAAAACGGCAGGCAGCAACGATGACTCCATAATCTGGGTCTCGACAACGCATCGACCCAAAGCTTTAAAACTTTCGCCAATGAAATCTGACTTAGTGCACAAAGAGGCGATAAACTCATCGTGGGGCTCGCATCACGATCCCCCCCACAAACACAGTCTTGACCCTCCGTCACAAAAATCCAACCCTTTTCTTAGAGGGGCACCAGACTCCGTTTGCTCCAGAATTAATGGCTCGCTCGAGGAGGGGTTTAAAGCAAGCTCATTAAAAGGGATGACAGTAACTAGCAGCAGCCACAATACCAGCACCAAAGATCTTAGTTTTATTTTAAGCCCAAGTAATCACCCCCAAAAAGAACATATCAATGCTTCGATCAACCTATCCTTGGCTCATAATTATTCCACTGTAAAAAACTCACTCGCAAAGGAGCTCGGGCAAGGAGCCACTCAACCTGACCCTGGAATGCTTAAAATTGAAGCTCTCTTGGCCGTTACCAACAGAGCCTTGAGCTCTATGACCCGTGCTGCCCACATGCACGCCGACAAACTTGACACCCAGATAGCCATCCTACAACTTGTGGCTGACTCCATAATGGGAATTGCCTCATAACTCGACCAACTAAATTCGCTAATACAAAGAGTTCAAATTAATGTGGCCCAAAATCTCGCCCCTGACGCAAATCTAAATTTGGAACCAACTGCAAACGCAACTGCATATCTAAATCACGCCCAAAGTGGATTTATTTGCGAGCCTCTACTGAACAAACTTGAAGCACTTCCTGATATAATTGTCAACATTAATAGAAGACCTGAGGCTGCAAGCCCAAACCAGAACAAAGAACCACGATATCCCGTCTATCCACCTTCGAGCCTCGGAAACTCACAGATCATTCGAACCAACACCCATTATCCCCCCTGAGCAACGTTTATCCGCGTCTCCGGACTCAGTCGGTAACTCCTCTTTAAAAACATCGAGTGCTCCAAAACCAACCACGCAACCCAATACCACAGTGTCTCTCCCTACCTCACTAAGTCCCCATATGCCTGCCACTAAGACCAATAACGATTTAAAATCAGGCACCCATCTGTCTAGAAAGACCAAGAAGAAGCTGAAGAAATTAAACAGAGCAAATAGAAAGGGGAATGTACTAACACAATGGCTTGGCAAAAATGTAAGCAGGCAGTCCATCGAACTGACCAATAAGGTCGAAAAACTAGCACCCCCCGCAAAGAAAAACACTGAATCCCTGGAAACTATGCCGAACTACTTGCAGCCACCAGTGGATCGCAAGCCTCATGGCAATTGCCCAAAACAAAATCACGATCTCGCTAACCCTTCCGATAACAGCCCCTTGTTCCCAGCGGCCAAAACACACAAACCGATCCCCAAGGAGCAGAGCCCAAATGCAAGAACACTGGAGGGAGGCATCCAACTGACACGAACAGAAGAGGAAGGAAAACAGTCCAAAGCAAAGACAAACACAGACAGTACTGTCGGCATTGCGCCCTTTCATCAAAAACCTCCAATGCGTGGCGACCCCACAAAAATAGTCTGCCCACTAACGATTAAATCAAGCACCCACGCCAACTCTGAGTCCCTGGGTATTGACCTCGCTGGACCTAGTACCAACCCGGTTCAACTTGACCAAGACCCTTGCCCTGGACAACAACAGCACAGAAAAATACTGCTCTACCCTGAGTATGAGTCTCAGGGTCAATGGGATATTTTAAACAGAGGTAACATTCTAAGGCTATGTCAGAATCTGCCGGGCTTAGAAAATGTGAACTCAACGGATATTGAGACGGTGGCCTTCATAGATCCCGCGTCTGGACAAAGAAATGAGTCTACATTAGTAACCTTTTCCAATCCGGAACGGGGGGAAACGCTGATGAAGAGCAAAAAACAACTGTCCGAATGGGGCATCCAGGCTAACGCTTACACCCCCACCAATTACCCGATTTTCCTCAAAAACCTCTCTGTCGTGAAATGGACTGCTACTATCAGACCAGATCAAAAACAGGACAAATATCTAATCGAATCATCGACAATGCTCCGGGGATTCCAACAGGAGCCAAAAACAGCCTTATGGATCGAGCACCCCCTGCAAGTATTTGCCTCCACAGTAGGCGGCCCACGTAAATGCATACTAAAACTGCACAAATCGGAAGACTGGTCTTGGCTCTCCCAGGTGTTAGGGTAAAGCGCCGGCATCGGCGCACAGCCACAAACCAATCCACGAGACAGCCCATCATTTAAACATCTGCTCCTGGAACATCCGGGGCCTAACAAAGGAAAAGGCGGAGCGATTAACGTTAGGAACGCTGAAAACTCATGAAATCTTTGCCCTACAGGAGACCTGGGCCCTGGAAAACACCATCTGGGAAGACTTTACCATAATAGAATCTATCGCCATCCCGTCCAAGGTATGATTTAGAAAAGGGGGTGGTGATGAACAGAGTGTCTGAGTTAAACAGACCACTCTTACCCAGTCCAAAGATCAGGGCTTGATCCATCACCGTTATTTATCTCACTGCCCCATCCCAGCTCAGAACCTGGCTATATGCAAATCAGTCTGTCCCTGGCCCAGTGCATCATGGGAACAGGGCAGACTAAACTACCAAGCCAATTCTTCACCAGAAAGGAGACAAGCTACCGGGGACCGGTTTCTGGCATTTCAGCCTTCTTCGGCCCGGCTTGCTTGAATCCTGATGGAGCAGTGAGAAAGGGACTCATGTCTGAGTATACCCTGCCACACCTATAGTGGCCAAAAACGATTTAGAAAAGGGGGTGGTGATGAACAGAGTGTCTGAGTTAAACAGACCACTCTTACCCAGTCCAAAGATCAGGGCTTGATCCATCACCGTTATTTATCTCACTGCCCCATCCCAGCTCAGAACCTGGCTATATGCAAATCAGTCTGTCCCTGGCCCAGTGCATCATGGGAACAGGGCAGACTAAACTACCAAGCCAATTCTTCACCAGAAAGGAGACAAGCTACTGGGGACCGGTTTCTGGCATTTCAGCCTTCTTCGGCCCGGCTTGCTTGAATCCTGATGGAGCAGTGAGAAAGGAACTCATGTCTGAGTATACCCTGCCACACCTATAGTGGCCAAAAACGATTTAGAAAAGGGGGTGGTGATGAACAGAGTGTCTGAGTTAAACAGACCACTCTTACCCAGTCCAAAGATCAGGGCTTGATCCATCACCATTATTTATCTCACTGCCCCATCCCAGCTCAGAACCTGGCTATATGCAAATCAGTCTGTCCCTGGCCCAGTGCATCATGGGAACAGGGCAGACTAAACTACCAAGCCAATTCTTCACCAGAAAGGAGACAAGCTACCGGGGACCGGTTTCTGGCATTTCAGCCTTCTTCGGCCCGGCTTGCTTGAATCCTGATGGAGCAGTGAGAAAGGGACTCATGTCTGAGTATACCCTGCCACACCTATAGTGGCCAAAAACGATTTAGAAAAGGGGGTGGTGATGAACAGAGTGTCTGAGTTAAACAGACCACTCTTACCCAGTCCAAAGATCAGGGCTTGATCCATCACCGTTATTTATCTCACTGCCCCATCCCAGCTCAGAACCTGGCTATATGCAAATCAGTCTGTCCCTGGCCCAGTGCATCATGGGAACAGGGCAGACTAAACTACCAAGCCAATTCTTCACCAGAAAGGAGACAAGCTACCGGGGACCAGTTTCTGGCATTTCAGCCTTCTTCGGCCCGGCTTGCTTGAATCCTGATGGAGCAGTGAGAAAGGGACTCATGTCTGAGTATACCCTGCCACACCTATAGTGGCCAAAAACGATTTAGAAAAGGGGGTGGTGATGAACAGAGTGTCTGAGTTAAACAGACCACTCTTACCCAGTCCAAAGATCAGGGCTTGATCCATCACCGTTATTTATCTCACTGCCCCATCCCAGCTCAGAACCTGGCTATATGCAAATCAGTCTGTCCCTGGCCCAGTGCATCATGGGAACAGGGCAGACTAAACTACCAAGCCAATTCTTCACCAGAAAGGAGACAAGCTACCGGGGACCGGTTTCTGGCATTTCAGCCTTCTTCGGCCCGGCTTGCTTGAATCCTGATGGAGCAGTGAGAAATGGACTCATGTCTGAGTATACCCTGCCACACCTTTAGTGGCCAAAAACGATTTAGAAAAGAGGGTGGTGATGAACAGAGTGTCTGAGTTAAACAGACCACTGTTACCCAGTCCAAAGATCAGGGCTTGATCCATCACCGTTATTTATCTCACTGCCCCATCCCAGCTCAGAACCTGGCTATATGCAAATCAGTCTGTCCCTGGCCCAGTGCATCATGGGAACAGGGCAGACTAAACTACCAAGCCAATTCTTCACCAGAAAGGAGACAAGCTACCGGGGACCGGTTTCTGGCATTTCAGCCTTCTTCGGCCCGGCTTGCTTGAATCCTGATGGAGCAGTGAGAAAGGGACTCATGTCTGAGTATACCCTGCCACACCTATAGTGGCCAAAAACGATTTAGAAAAGGGGGTGGTGATGAACAGAGTGTCTGAGTTAAACAGACCACTCTTACCCAGTCCAAAGATCAGGGCTTTATCCATCACCGTTATTTATCTCACTGCCCCATCCCAGCTCAGAACCTGGCTATATGCAAATCAGTCTGTCCCTGGCCCAGTGCATCATGGGAACAGGGCAGACTAAACTACCAAGCCAATTCTTCACCAGAAAGGAGACAAGCTACCGGGGACCGGTTTCTGGCATTTCAGCCTTCTTCGGCCCAGCTTGCTTGAATCCTGATGGAGCAGTGAGAAAGGGACTCATGTCTGAGTATACCCTGCCACACCTATAGTGGCCAAAAACGATTTAGAAAAGGGGGTGGTGATGAACAGAGTGTCTGAGTTAAACAGACCACTCTTACCCAGTCCAAAGATCAGGGCTTGATCCATCACCGTTATTTATCTCACTGCCCCATCCCAGCTCAGAACCTGGCTATATGCAAATCAGTCTGTCCCTGGCCCAGTGCATCATGGGAACAGGGCAGACTAAACTACCAAGCCAATTCTTCACCAGAAAGGAGACAAGCTACTGGGGTCCAAGGTAGGCGGCCACGCATCTGGGGGAGTGCTGATAGCAGTGAAAAACTCTCTGACTACGAAGATAGAAACCCTGCATAGGGGAGGAGGTGATCACTCTTCATTAGTATTGAGATTAAGACCCAAGCAAAGGGGAAACCAAAACAAAAAATGATTCTTGGATGTGTTTATTTACATCCAACAAAAGCAAGGCGAGAGCTCACTCTGAGTATTATTCTCCCAATAATGCATAATCTTGAAACACTGTACCCCACTGACCTGCGGCTGATAACGGGCGACTTCAATGTAAACCTAATGGAAATCGACCCAGCCCAATCCTTCCAAATAACATCTCTCAACGCAATATGGGCAATCCAGGAGACAAAATCCCAGTACCACCGAAAGGACGTGAAAGGAATTCAATTGGCAACAAAACTGAACCATCTTGGTCTGCGTACTCTTAATGGAAGGATCGCCACTGATCGACCGGCGGCATACTCACATACATCCTTCTTCCGAATGGCCACCCTAGACTATATATGGATATCATTAACCTGGCACGCCAATTCCTGGTAACGCCCTCTCCAGATAGTGATCACGCTATTCTAACATGCAGCATTGCCTTGGGCCCCCCTCAATGTCCAACCATAAATCCGATAGGGGCGGCTTCCAGCCTACAAAGTGTGAAGAAACTCTGATGGTCAGAAAGCAACCAGGACGCAATCGAAGCGGAAGTGGACAAGCTTATGAATAGAGGGCCCCTGGCTGATATTAGCCATGTGACTGCCCCCACTTGGGAAACTACACTGACCAACTTCAGAGACCACTTCACCTCAAAACCTTTAAACATCTGCTCAAAGGACATCCTGACCTCGACAACTCTGTCAGTGCAACAACAACACACAATCACTGCCAAAAGTAAATTAAATAAGCTCCAACGAACAATTGTCTACAATGAAAGTAATTACAACCTTCTGAAGGAGGACATAAATGCTGCACGAAAAGCTTACAGGAAGGCTCGCTTTACTCAAAAGAAATTGGAAGAATAACAGCATTGGGCAATAGCCTTTGAGATTATAAAGTCTAAAGATCAAAGGAAATTCTGGAACTGGGTTAATAAGGCTAGTCAAACAACTAAACCTCCTACCGCAACTAACATCTCCCCCGCGGAGTGGGAGTCCTATGTCAAAGCGCTTTATTCTGCACCAGATGGTCAAAGTGCTAACAGCCCGGCCATCTTTGATCAACCAACTAATTAAGACAGAACAACGGCCCTCATCAATGCACTAACGGACGATATAACCAGAATAATAAAGAAAATGCGCTCGGGCGGCGCCCCTGGTCCGAACGGAATTCCGACCCAAGTTTTCAAAGCCTCCGCCAGAAAATGGGCCCAGATTTTGACACCCCTCTACGAGGCCGCAATTTTGGGTGGCCCCATCCCAGAGTCTTGGCAAGGATCGCTCCTCGTTCCCTTCCACAAAAAAGGCTCGCGTTCCAACCCCGATAACTATCGGATGATAGCCCTTTTAGACGTGGAGGGGAAGGCATATGCTAGCATCCTATTAACAGCACTCACCGAATGGGCGGAAAATAACAACTTGGCCCCCTTCACCCAAACTGGTTTCCAAAGAGGGTGCCACATCGAGGACAACCTGATTTGTATTGCCCATCTGACAGACTCCACCCTAGCCTCAAAAGGAAAGGCTCTACATCCTGGGTTCATTGACTTTCGCAAAGCTTTCAACAGCGTAAGTTGGCCAAAACTATGGAAAAAACTTGCAAGATGGGGCATTCCTCAGTCATTGTTGAAAGCATTAATCGCCTTACACACTGACACATGGGTAAAAGTGCAAGTTACATCAAGCTGGTCGACCTCCAATAAAATCTATACCACCAGAGGTTTAAAACAAGGGTGCACCCTTGCACCAATGCTATTCAACCTGTACCTCGCGGATCTCCCAGAATGGTTGTCACACATCCGTGCTTTCCCTCCAGGAATAGAGTTAAGAAAGATCCAAACTCTCCAATATGCTGATGACACCATCCTTCTAGACCAAACCCAGGTGGGTCTTCAAAGACTGTTCGACTCCCTTGCCCAGTATTGCATCACGAACATGCTCGAGATAAATGTGTCAAAAACTAAAGCAATGACAATATCCTCCGAAAAAACAAAAAAATCACGTGGCTCGTCGAAGGGAAGAGACTGGAAACCGTTTCCGCCTATAAGTATCTGGGAGTGTGGATCGATCATAAAGGGAGAACCTCAGCGCATATAACTGAAATGCAGGCTGTTGCTCACTCCCTGGAAGGGACCTTTATAAGAACAAAAAGTGCTTTGCACTCCTAGGACCTAGTTCCTTTAATAAAACTGATTTCAGCAAAATTTCTTCCCACAATCTCCTTCGGTACAATAACATTTAAGGACAAAATGAATAATTGGTTGGACAGAGCTCAATCGTCGTGCTACCGCAGGATCTTCCGACTGCCAACTTCAACTGCCCACGCCCAAATCCGGAAAGATTTTGTATTGTCCTCCCAGAGATGGATAATGAGCGCACACTACATCAGCTATTGCCTAAAGTCTAAGCATGCTAGCCCTTACACCTTAAAGAGCTGTTTATGGTCAGTCTTCAGTAACCACAACACCTCTTGGAGTAAATATCTGACATCATGCCCTGAACTCCTCAAAGCAAAGGACATATGGTTATCCTCCGTCCCTATCGACGTAAAAACAAAACTCCTAACCAAACAAGCAAAAATTCTATCAAGCGATTCTGACGAGCGAAGTGTCGCCCAGCTCTCCCATGGTCCTTGGGTCTCCAAATTATACGCCCTGAAAACTCTTCCATCTTATCTTGCATCTTCTATGAAAGCCCACACAAAACTTCAACTAATGCGACTCCGATTCGGCCTAATTCCGCTGATGGCCTACAAGTTTGGCCAAGGATACAAGAAAGAGTATCATCGCAATGTCGCTTTTGCAAGCTGGACGACGAAAACCTTACTCATATCTTGCGCATATGTCGCAAACTCCAAGCCCAAAGAAACTTTTGGCTGCGTCCGATGTGGCTGCTTCTTAACATCAGGACTTGCCAAGAAGCATTAGACGCTTGCATGAGGGGCGACTCCCCGCAGTTGGCGATGCGTTTTGTTAAGTTTATCTCAGAAATTAATTCCCCTAACTTTGTCTTTTGACGTAGTCTGCGTCTGTTTCACCTCCAGTGACAATATCATCTGTCCTCTTAATTTTTAATTCCTCTGTGTTCGTAATTGATCTGTCTACCTTCCCTCCCTTTTTACTATGCAATGGTCATTTCTGTGAGTGCACTTTGCAATGATTTTAATTAATTGTGCAAATAAAAAACTTTGAACTTTGTTTAATCACACTGGACCAACAATGATTCATAACATTTGTTAACACCATGTTAAAACAGTGCCCCAGGAGGGGAAGGGAAAGGTGAGGATATTGTGATTGAAGTGAGGATGAGAGAGTGAATGAAACAAAGTGCGATTCACAAAATATATTATTTACAAAGCAAGAGGGCTCATATTTAACGCCAAATTAGTCACAAAATATCCAAAATGTAAATAGCCATGGTCAATAACAGAAAACACAGTGATTCATCGCTGTTGTTAAAACTGGCTAGTGTATTAGATGTCGACGTTTCGACCCCTAGAGAATTGTAGGTTATTGAGTCCCTTTAGCACAGGTAGGCATATTCCACTATTCTTTTAAGGCTTGACGAATACTTGCCATGCAATGTGTGGGCGTTTCCCTGCCCAAACAAAATCATTGATCACCCCCTAAATTTGTTAGCAGCAGAGTGGGCGTGTGTAGTGGTAGTGCTTGAGAAAAATGCCATCTTATTAGGCAAGACTGGCATTTTCATTGTTGATAATCTTCTAAACTATTAAAGACCTCCCTTATGTCAGGAGTTTAGATTCTTACTTTTGTTTTTCATTAGCGGTGAAATGTTCAATCGGAGTATTTGGTTAATTGGAAGAGTAACTTGAATCTGTAGCTAAGTTATGCAACTCTGGGAGCCATTTAAGTAGAGATTTCAGTATAAGTGCTTGTTGTTGTGGACCATATGCTTAAAATGTGCGACTTGTCCAAGTTTACTTTAAAGCCGAGATCTTAATTGATGTAGCAAGTTCTGCAATTAGGGAGGACAAACAGAGAGCTGGATCTATCTTAGTAGTAAACACGTCATCCGTGTAAATGGGATTTTTGAACTAATCTTCGCCTATCAACTCCTTTAATGTCATCATTCATACAAAGCCATTCTTCCAGAGTCTCCATCATAAAAGCATCCTTGCCTGGTGCCTTTTTGCTTATTTTCTATCCTGCTATAATCCATTTTTAAATTGAGACTGTATGTCAAAAGTATTAAGTGCTTAAAGTAGACTAATAATTGCCAGTTTACTTGGCCAAACACTTTTTGTGTCTTTATTGCTATTGTCAGTACTTGTTTGTGCGTTTTATGTGCATTTTCTAGTACATGCAGTATTATCTTTATTTTATAACTACCACATATTTTATATATGCGATCATTGGCCAGGTAGGGTGAGCTTAAATCCAGTCACAAGTCTGCTTGTGAAGTTTTTTGCATTCAAACTGAACCAATATATTGGTCTTTATAAGCTACAGTGAGCCAGAACGTTGTCTTGTTTAGGAATGACCAATGTTGCCATTTCTTTCATCGAAGGTTGCATGACTTCAAAGTTGGAAAAAATGTAGAGTCTGCTCCTGGTCGGTGCAAGTGCACGCATAACGTTTTGTGAAAAAATAAGGCAGAATACCCGTCGGGCCTTAAAGTCTTTCCTCTCTTAAGTCTTGCAATGCTTCCTACCACTTCTTCTGTTTCAATAGGGTTCTCACGGTGGACTAGCTTACTCCACATTCGGTTCTGCATTTTTGACTCCCGAGGGTGTGAAAGAACCTATTGCTGCTGTCATGTGTGGCAGGGTTTTCCTATGATAATAGTGCGTGTTGCTAGCAACATAGGCCTGACTGCACATACACATGGCATTTACCATTAGGGAGAGTGTATGTATGAGCAGAGTGCCAAGAAAACCTGGCTAACTGTTTGGATGATGCAGAAATGTGTGCTTTAGCGCTTTGTTTTTAGTCCAGACACTGCATGTTCTTCTGACAACGTTCGCTCGAACTAAGGAGGCAGAGAAGAAAAACTTTCAACCTCCACGGGGCACACGCTGTAACTGTGGCTGCAAGTGAAGCTGACCTACCAGAGACCCATCTTGGAAGGGAGGACACCATTCGCTTCCCTAGTTGCTGTATGTCTCTTCAAAGGGGAAATGTTTGCACATTTTTGTATCAAAGCAGGAGCTGAGCACAAGTGACCCTCCTTTTTCCCTAAGTCACCATCAGCAATGAAGGATAGACGGGACCGACACAGGGGCAGGGGTATGACACAATATTTGCTTTTCAAGGGTGGATGCCAGTGGGCTAAATTGCAACTGCTGACCTGATGTCAGTATCAAGTAAGCAAGGAAACAAAATATAACTGGGCATTATAGAGCTTAAAAACGAATGCAGCCATTTAGGCTGGATGGCTGCAACAATAACATATGTATTGGATAGGGGTTAGACTAATGGGTGTGGAATGTGTTGGATTGAGACTTTTGTAACCTTTGGCTTAAAATGTGCATACTATACACTGAATTGTTTATAATAATCATGACTATTATGATTCATCTTACTTGTAGAACATTGCTGTCTAATTGATAATCCTACAATTACGAAGTACCATCCATTGTGTGTGCACTAATTTGAGGTACAATGGTGGGGTTTCACTTTATTATTACCTGCACACAAGAGATTTTCTCAGATACTTCACTCTCTCCTAACACTATCTGTCCACCAGAGCTTAACTTAATAGAGAGGAGGTCCAGGGGCCTGATGTGTGTCTGCTTTCGAGATGTGTTTTTCAGACCAGGCTTACCGTTGTCGCACTCCATCCTAGGTGGCGTGCTGTCTAAGCAGACATGTCGATCAGTGGCTCCATCAGTTGTCATCCAATTATTTGTGCTATTGTTGGGTCGGCTGTTGTCTGTGTCCTCCCCTTAATGATTTGCTGTGGTGTATGTTTCTATCTTGGGTCACTACAAGGCAGATTACCTTGAATTTCACCTCAGGGGTGTTCTATGGACACTGTCACCCATCTCGCACTGTATGTGGGCTCTGCGCCTTACCTCCAGCCGAGACCAGACCAAGGGGGAGGTGGAGGGGGAGGGGGAGAGGGTTACAAATGCAGAAAAGCCATTCATGCCATTGTCAGGTTTTGAACCTGTCTTTTGATGCGATGCAGCTTCCTCTGTCAGGTGGTTTCTCTTGGGTTCACATGGGATTGGACCCCACATGTCAGACTTGATGCCACCCTTGCTGGGATAGGCCAGTTCTGGGTCACTCTCCCGATCGTCACCCTTCTTCTGCGCTTTCAAGCTTCAACAGCTTGCGTAAGTCACTGTCTGTGTGGATTGCCTTCGAAGCCAGTCCAAGGATTTAAGGTCTTGCCTGCTGGCAGGCCACAAGTCCATCAATTCTTTGTTTAAGACACTGATACTCGGCCACTGTGTCCCTCAGACCTCCGATGCTGTGTAATAAGCATAAGAGGTGCTCTGTACTGTTGTAATAATGGCGACGTTGGTGGAGAGCCAGGGCTGGCTTCTACCCTGTTCTTCCATAGACCACACCTCCTAGGCAGGTTATTTTGAAAAATATGCCTGTTTGTGTTTCATAATGGCCATACAATGTATGTACTCCAGTACAGCTGACTCTCATAGTGTTATTTTTGTGAAGGGAAAACTGCACCCATGGATTGCTAGGCTTTGTTTTTAGCCTGGTTTTACATGCTTAGGCTCTATTTGATCTCTCAAGAGAAACTCCAGTTAGTGAGAGTGGAGTGGTGTGGCTCACTGGTTAAAGGCGGCAGAGCATAGGACGGCCCAGGACCAGGGTTCAATTCCCGACACGGCAGGGTCGTGGACCAGGGTCAGCGGACTCGATAATTCTCACCTCAGTGCCTACTCTAACCAGGGATCACACTCGGCAACTCTGGGCATTAGCTTGCCTCATCTCCACAACGGCCCCCCACATATGCCGTGGATGCCTGGTTTCACCTTAGAGATACCCAGTAGGGACCATCTCACATTAAAAGCCAGGACGGGTTCCCCAGCGGTCTACTGCGCAGAGATACTCCTTCGGGAGTCGATTCTAGTGCGTTAGAAACCCACAATTAAATTAAATAATGGTATAAAATAGTGGTAAAAGCCATTGGGGATGAAGCGATGTAGTTATTCTTAAGCCTCTCTTTTCCATGTGTCCGGGCAAAACTGTGTTGATTTTTATTTAGGGATATTTTATTTAATCTACTGATATCTGAGTGGGCACATCAGCTTCCATGGTTGCTCATATTGAGAGACTGTGTATTGATTGTGGGCTTGAACATCTGTGAATTCAACCAGATCCAGCTATGAAGGATCTCAAAGAGGTGATATTGCATTTGTACTGGGTGTGAGACTTTCACACAGTAAATTACAGTAAAAGTTCAATGTATTTTGCCTATTTTGAAACAAAAACTTTGGTTGGATTGGAATGGTATCTGGTCTTGGACTATCAAGACTACCTATGTACAATTTAAGCCAAGTGTAGAATTCAAGTTTTTAGAAGGGCTAATCTCATTAGCCTCTGTGACAAATGTCTGGCTGGTCTATCATGCATCTCTAATTTTTCTCATGACATCGAAATACATTCCTTTCATTGTGACTCTTAAACAAGAAAAACATATTTGTTCCACAGCTCAAGAGCTACTAAATTGAAGCACTAAGAAATGCACTGCTATTTTTTACATCATCCTATTTGCTCCTCCTCAACTGTAAAGTGGCGACGTGTCTCCTTTTATCCTAACTTTGTGGAGAATCTGTGGTGTTTTAAATACTATGAATTACAACCGAAATCATACTGCTTGACAGGAATTGCTATATTCTAGTTGATAGAATTTTATTGAAAATTTGCCCAATACTTTATATATTTGTGTGCTTCTCTGCATGTTTATTATTTGTTGCGTTCTGTAAAAGAAAATATACTGTCGTAAAGGTTTGTTTTGTGTTGTTTTCGGTTAAGTTATCAAAAATAAACAGAAATTAAAATATTTATTTCAGTTCCTAAACACATGAAAATGTTTGCCCATGGGCTTCTTAAGGTGATTAGTAAGGCCTGCTGTTCCTTAACCATTGTTATGTTTTTCCTTCGTTGTATAGGAATAGGTGCTGGTGCTCAGTTCTCTGTGCTTTGACTAGACGTTCTTTCTCCACTTGAGTCTGTGGGGCATATTACCAACAACTAGCGATAATTATCGCTATGTTGGTTTAGAGGCGATATTTTTATTGCCGAGCTGCGGCGATTTTTATCGCTTAGGAACCTTGCTATTATCAAGGTATATCTCCTAAGCGATAAAAATCGGCCGAAATTTATGAATATCTCTGAAAAGTCAGCGATATTCATGCATTACCGAGCTAATGCTCTTAGCCATGTTATCCACCTACCATTGGATAACATGGCTAAGAACTGCTCAGGGGCAGGTGTTAGCTTTTGCAGATATTCGCGCTTAGCGCGAATATCTCCAAAAGTTGGTAATAGGAGATAGCGATGTTAGCGACTGTTTCCTGTCGCTAACATCTTGGCACGCCCACTTTGCATGTCATTAGTGATAAATATCACTAACATGCAAAGCGGGGCCCAAGATGGTCGCTATCTCCTACTAGCTGTCGCTAACTGGTGTTAGCGACAGCTAGGTAATAGGGAGATAATTTTATCTCCGCTTTCTTGGCTTTTAAAGCCAAAAAAGCGGAGATAAACCCCCTTGATAATATGCCCCTGTAATATTTGATCCTCAATCAATCTTTTGCCCTTTTTTTGTGTCGGCCATTCTAAGGTTCTCTCTACTAGGCTGCAGGTGCTAGATCCTGCAGTCTTAACTTTGTATAGTGATGGTGTGGGCCATAGTATGCCGTGCATTCTAGGCGAGCCTGAGTGTTTTTATTGTTTAAATTGTGTTCTGGCACACCTAGGATCAAGTAAGTTCCTTTCCTTGTCTCATTAGTTCCACCAATGAGATGCCCATTGAAGCAAAGTCTTGTATGAACCATCTCGAGTAGCTCGCTATTCCAAAAAGGGGTCTGTAGGTGGAATTGGCTTCGAAAATGGGAGATAACACTACTGCTGTTTCTTTATTGGGGCTTGCCTACTTTCCTTAGAATTGCCTTGAGATTACAAATTATCATTTGTTATCATTCAGTCCTATTTGACAGGCACTTTCCTTTCATTCTTAATTCAGAACATCCAGGGATCCCTCGACTAGTGTAGGCATAGGAATGTACCTCAGATGTCCTGAAAAATGTGTGCCTGATCTTTCAGACTGTAACACAGACCTTTATAGACTGCAGTGATTGCCATGTAGTTAATTCATTTCTCGAGATTAGGAGTCAGGGGTTTCAACCACTTATGGGGGATACAAATCTTTGCTGCTACCGAAGCAGTGTCCATCCATCTTTTCTCATGCCTAGAATAGACAGTGATGCTTTGTGTATTGTGCAACATGGTAAGACATGTCAAAGGGGTGAAATTGAGAGCACACAAGTATCCGTAAGAACTTGCCCTTTTTGAGTCCAGTAGATAGAAGTGCAGGGCATGCAAAGGCCATGCAAAATGTAATCATTTGATTGGACACACTTCCAGCATTTAGATGTATTTGTCAGTTTTCATCTTGAAGAGTTTGCTCAGAGTTCCGTGTCAGTCTTGGAGGATTTTATAATAATTAAATTTCTTCTGAGCTTACCAAAGACCCTTGGCATGTCCTGCCATAAGTTGCGTCCAGTCACATTGGTAATATGTGAGATGAAGCTACAGCTGAAAACATTTTCGTGATGATGAGCTCATAGAGTCATGTTATCAATTTCTTATGGGGGGCCCAGCGTACCAAGTAGACATGGAGTGATGAGGGACTATGGAGTCATTTGCGGGTCTTCTGTAGTGAGTGGAAGCAATGATATAACTGCAGGTATTTCCAGAAGTGAGCTCTGGGCAATCAGTATTACTCATAGGGTTCCACAAAGGACTTTATCAATCTATTCAGCAGTAGATGGTCCATCTCATTAATGCCACTGAGATGTCAGTCTTGCCATAAGAAGGGTTGTGCATTTATGGCGAGAGCAGCGTTATGCCACAGTGAACCCTTAGGATGCATAAGGCCATCCTCATGAAAGAGATAATGCGTCATCATCCAAACATTATGCATTTCCAGCAGAACATGGTTATGAGGATCCGTGTAAGATTTAAGACCAGCATAGAGTACAGACGGAAAATGGGTTCCCCCATGTAGTTGTCGTTCAATTTTGACCAACAAAGGCATTTCCTTGTGTGGGTTTAGATGGTAAGTAATTTGGGAGAGGTGCAGCATATTGTAGTAAGATCCGATGTGAGGGAGGTGGACACCACCAGAGGTTGTAGCCATGTACAGTTTGGCAGCCACCAATCTAGGTGGGGCAGAGTTCCAAACATAACTACAGAGAGCAGCATCGATCTGGTTTAGAATTTCTGCCTGCATCCTAAATGGTAGCATGCTCTTGTTACAGTGCTCTTATGCTGTTTGCCATTATAAACACCTTAAGAGCAGTGCTTTCATTGACTGAGGAGTGTGGTACAAGTTTTCCCATGCCTGTTTCCAGTCCGGGGATGACTTGGCATGGCAGTTCGGGCTGGACTGCTCCCATTGGGCGCACGGTCAAGGCTGATTTGCATATGGCTGGGTCCAAACTGGAATGGCATGGTGAGCAAAAAAACTATGGATTTAGGCCCAGATCTCTGTATTGGGCGAATGTATGACATTTTTCTGCATTCTGTCAATCAATTGTTCTTTTTGCATTTTACACCCTGAGTGAGAGGGGTATGCTCAGACCTGGGTCCAGTTCTCTCCATGCCACTGGAGTCAAGCTATCCTGGGTGATGAGGGCTGAAAGCCCAGAACTGGTCCTAGGATGCTTGTTTCCAGTCAAGGGAGCACTTGGCCTGGCAGTTCGGGCTGGACTACTCCCATTGGGCGCAGGGTCAAGACTGATTTGCATATGGCTAGGTCCAAACTGGAATGGCATGGTGAGCAAAAAAATGATGGATTTAGGCCAAGATCTCTGTATTGGGCGAATGTATGACATTGTTCTGCATTCTGTCCATCAATTGTTCTTTTTGCATGCATCTTAAATGGTAGCATGCTCTTGTTGCAATGCTCTTATGCTGTTTGCCATAATAAACAGCATATGAGCAGTGCTTTCATTGGCTGAGGTTTGTTGTACATGCTTTCTCATGCCCAGCCCTTTTGCGCAGCGCGTTGGATTTGACGGAGTCGACCCCGGTTGTGGAAAGAAGATAAGTTAAGTTGCTTATTTTTTCATTCTTTGAGCCCTATTTATCCGTGACCTGTCACTTTGGCCCTTAATATGAGTTTTCTGAAATCTGGAGTGGTGATAATATGGACTCCCATTGCTGATTCCATCTGGTTTCCACTCACCAAAAGACGACAATAAGGAGTTTTGTTCACTATGGTCCATTTCCCTCTTTTTACTTTGATTCCTGGTTAAGTCCTAGCAGGGATCAGGTTGGTGGACAATTTTCTGGTCCCCTATGTGGTGTCACCGAGGCCATCAGGGGCTGGATTGTGCTCCTGTCCGAGGCCCTGCCCCTGCAGCAGTTTAACTATGTAAAACCAGGTCCAGCTCCTCGAGACTACACATCAGTGTCTCGAAACTGGCTGCCTTTAGTGGTACTTCATGTCATACAGGTGAGAAGGAAATGTGTCTTGCCTAACTTGACACCAAGAAGCTAGGGATCCATGGATCAAGCCACCCACCCATCACCACAAAAGAGGGGCTGTGGGATATTCAGGAAAACATATTGAAAAGATAAAAATATGTCAGTGCAGACAAGCATGCATCCTCAGCTCTGATTTCTGTAGGCAGGCAATGGTTGGCACTTAATAAACTTTATAAACTTTGCATAAAATAGGGTTTTACTCCAACTTCTGACCCTTTCAAAGGGAGGGGGTGGACTGGTGCTTCCCAACAAGCAGGATGCTGGTTACCCGCTTATTGATGGAAAGTTAGAAACTCTGGGACCGATGACGACTTTTGGCGGTGATTGGGTGAGTGGCCTGCCACTGTCACACCCCCACACCGCCTAGAGTCACTGCCACCTGTCTGCCACATTGCAAGTAATTTAGTGGTCTGGCAGGTGGGCGGTGTGGAGGTCCAGCTGCGATGCGTCATTCAAAGTTGGCTGTGCCTTTGAAAGTGGCACCGCAATGAGAATACCAGACAGGGTTCCTGCATGGCATGGACTCGAACGTCCATGCCGTGCAGGACCCTGGGTGCATGCACACATGGGGGGACATGTTGGGCCACCCTGCATGCATCCCCAGGCCCCCTATAGTTGTGATCCCTGTTCAACAAATAAGGATGGAGGAGGTTATCACAGCAATAGATAAGATGAAAGAGGGTAAGGCACTGGGATCCGATGGGGTCCCAACCAATGCATATAAAAAATAAACATGGGCACCAATCTTAACAAAGGTTTGTAATGCTGCTGCTAAAGGCTGAGGGCCAGATGCATCAAAGGGTTTCGCCCATTCTGTGTCTATGGGAAAATGTGTTCATGCATATGTCCCTGAATCCCAAAAACTTGGACAGATAGTATATTCGTCCCCATCTTTAAAAAGGGGAGTCGGGAGATGAGAGATGCTACCACCCCATATCCCTCCAAGACTCATCTGTTAAGTTCATGGGGCGGATAGTCCTTGGAAGACGGGAGAAAGGGGTTAATGAAAGAAACATCTTGACTGAAACCCAATATGGCGTAAGGGGGGAGATGGGGACAGTGGAGCAATGTATAAACCTGCATCTAATCATCAATAAATATATGATAGCTAAGGAAAAAAGTATTCATCTATGGTTTGCAGATCTAAGGTCAGCCTTTCACTGTGTAAACCATGTTAAATTATGGGACGTGATGACTAATATGGGGGCCCCTGATGACAAAGGATAATTTTTATCACAAATATATGTGGGACTGACATCTAGAGTAAGGTATGGGAGGGAAGGAGAGTGTACCTCTGATTTCAAGGTGTTCAGATGAATAAGACACTGCTTTGTCATCGAGCCTCTTCTCTTCTCATTATATATTAAAGGGGGCGACACTAGTCTCCAGAAACTAAATACTGATGCCCCGAAAATTGGTGCACGACTGTACTGAATGTGCTATTTTTGTGGGTAAATAGCTTGGTAATGACCGTCACCCATCACCATCTCAGTCTTGTTGGCATATTTTAACCTAATATAGTAATGTGTAGGCCTGTCTAGTAAGAATAAGCTACAAAGTAGGGCTTGATTATGTCCCGTTCTGTTTCCAACTTAATCTTGCTTAACGGTAGTGCTTGCTTTTGGCTTTGGTATAATCTTATGCTGTCTTGCATACTAATTTTGCTCTTTTGCGTGAATAGAGGCCTATGCTTGAGCGACTCCATTTTCTAAGCTGTCGCCATCTTCTGAGCCTCTCTAGATGAAAAGGCATGTTTTACTTTTCACTTGTTTTTCGCACTTCATAGACTGGTAGGAACTGGTTCTTGTCAGAGTTATGTGCTCGCTCTGCTCTGAAGCCATAACAGACGCCTGGCAACCTGAAGCTGTGGCCTTGGTGCAGAGTGGTACAGACTCTGATGGGAAAAGAGGGCGAGGCTCACAGGAGCTTCGACTTACGTTTCCACTTGTACTAAAGGAGGTGTCTGGGTTCTGCTCATCAAAAGTCCAGCACAGGGCAGACGTGCAGCTGTGGCGGTGGGAGGAATGGTGTGACGCTGTCTCCTGGTTCGGCTGGGGAAACAGGCTCCCCTCTGGCGAAGTGGAAACAGGATGAAAAGACAGTGGGTGAGGTGTTCCACTAATCTCTAATTTTCTTGCTATTTTTGCTGACTATCTCCTTCTGCTTTCAGGTTCCATATGTTTATATACATATAAGTTCTATATATGTTTTCCTGATTGCGTTTAGTAATCGTACAATTGCTAGTTGGTTGTTGGCTATAAGTGGTACAAATTGGCCTACCATGTATCATGTACTAATAAATATATATCAATATCCCAGATATACTAATTCGCCTTTTTCCTTGTGGCGAGAGGTGTGGGCTCCTCTTGGCCAAATGCTTCGTTGTAGAAGGATGGGTGAATTTCCTTCTGGCAGGTAATTGTGTTTTAGGAAGTTGCCCTACTCTTGACAAGTGATGTGCAAATTCTTATTATATATATATATATATATATATCTGAGTAATACCAATTTGCCTTTTTCTTGTGGTGAGGGAGTGGACTCTTCTTGATTAAATGCCTATGTTGTAGAAGGATGGGTGAATTCCCTTCTAGCAGGTAATTGTGTTATAGGAAGCTGTCCTACTCCCAGCAAGTGATGTGCAAAATTCTAAGTAGTCCACCCCAAGATACACGAAGAGATTACTTTGCCTTGTGGTGAGGAGTTTGTCTTTTCCTAGGTGAGTATTCTGTGGCAGAGAGGATCGGCTAATAGCCTCATGCCCAGCACTTGTCGCCAGGAAATTGTTGTTGTATTTGTCCTCTTAGCAAGTGACAAAGTATTTGTGTTAATGTTATTCCAGCCTTGGGTAAGTATTGTAGAGTATAGTATTGTGTCATATTTATGGGGTTCCAAGGGGGATATATCGGTGTGACCTGTCTATTGGCAAAAATCGGGTCATTACAATGGCCAACTCCGCTGCTCCTGTATGCAGACGATGCGGTTCTAATTTCTAGAACTGCAAATGGATTACAAGTACTGATTGAAGCCTTCGTCTCATATATGGAGCAGAGAGATTTAAAACTAAACCTCACCAAAACATTTGGGATGGTCTGTAACTGAGGAAGGGCTAAGAAACAAAAGTATCATTTTGTAAGGGACTATAGATTTGCGGAAGTCCAAAACTTCTCCCACCTTGGTATTTTGTTTTCTTTTAATAGTAACTGGGCTCCTCGCTTACCCCAGTCTAGACTCAAATTTGCTAGAACAATAGTTGCGATCTTTAGATTTTGTAACGAAATAGGTAGCAAACCTATCCTTGACATGCTTAAAATATATGGCAGTAAATGCCTTTCAGTAGCATCCTACGGCTCTATAGTGTGGGGTAAAGCCAACCTTAATGTACTGCAATCCTGTGAAAATTATTATTTCTGTTGTATGCTGGCCGTACCAAGATCTACTTCTACATATCTCTTGCATAAAGAGCTGGATGCACCATATGTGGCCAACCACATTCAAGTAAGAGCTTTGTGTGAGTGGCACAACATCTGGCAAAGAGGGACCAAAGTTAACAAGGGATATAATAAGGGAATGTTTAGCTCTGAAACACACTAACAAAATTCCATGGCTAGCATACATGAACAAATTGCTAAAGAATATTGATAAAGGTTTGTAGTGGAAGGGTTAATCCCCTGACTTTGAATAGGACTGTGCCCAGGTTCTGCAATGCTGGCTCCGCCCCCTGTGTGTGTCTGATCACTGAGCCCCCACCGGACAAAGGGGAAGAGGAGCTTCAAAATCATAGTGCTCCAAATCCCCCCTGAACAAGATGCATCTGGTTCCCCCATGCCCAGCACTTTGAGACAAAGTATTGTGTGATATAAATATAGGGGCTCTGACCCCATGAAATTGTTCAGTCCAGAGTGCTGTTCCTGACGCTGAGGTGGGGCTGCCGCTGGGGCCCAGGAGGACCTGAAAGGCGGGCTGCCTCCCTGGGCCAAGCAATGCAACCTGATTCCTAAAGACTTTCTTTTGGTTGCGCCTAGCACCTGGTGAGCGCTATACTTTCTCCAGGGGAGGAGTGTACGGGCTTGGCAGCACAGAGCTGCCCGAGGAGACAGAGAGGGAATCCTTGGCATAGGATTCCCCCCGTGAGACAGAGGAGCAGGTGCCCACCCCGCGTATTTGCGCTCGAGCGGGAGCTACCCCTCTTTATCAGTATTTGAAGGAGGGTGCCCACCCTGCATTTGGACACTTTTTGCGGGAGCCTACCCAGCTGCTGGTTTTCATTTCAAGCGGGTGCCTACCCCGCATGGTATTGCCATGACCCGGAAACCGGGTGCGTCTGCTTGCCAGTGGGCGGGGTCTGCCTAAGTCTGAGAGCCTCGAAGGCTCCACTTCCGCCCACCGCAAGAGAGAAGTCCCGGGTCCCAGGAGGGGGCCTGGGTGAAGTTAGAAGAGGCGTCTGAGTGGAAATTGGCAGCCAGGCGGGCTCCCGTGAGCTGAGGGAGCCCGTGGTGTCAGGAGCATTCGTCTGGAGCCTCGCAGGCTTCTCCGAAGAGGGGAGTGCAAGCTCCACAGCGGGAAGGAGACAGAGCCTCCAAGCCTGCCCCGGTGAGTAGGGGCAAGTTGGATTTGAGTCCCAGAGGGGGCTCCAGCTGGGTCGGTGCTTTGGTGACATGAGCGAGGCCACCTCCATGTACAAAGCCCTCGCGTGGGCTTGGAGACATTTCTTGGCTTTCGGTGTTGGGTGCCAGTCAAGGCACGAATCGATATTCCAATTGTGTGAGCTGACCCACCGTTGCGGGCCGCTCCAACGTGGAGCAGTTTTCAAGAGAGGTCCCAGTAGCGAGACCTGTCAGGGCACATTGTTGGTGCCCGGGGATGGCAGGCAGAGTCCTCTCCAAAACCCTGCTGATCTGTGAGTACGTGTATTGTTCCCAAGGCACGCTTAGTGCCAGTACCTTTTGCTGTTCCTCACAGCGGCGCCGCAGTTGCGGGCAGCTGCAGTGAGTGGGACAGGAGGACACAGTGAGCGCGAGTGAGTTTCACAGCTGCCCAGTAATTAGTGGGCAGCTGCTACGTTTAGGTATGTGCAGTTGCGCCCATGGATTCTGCTGCATTGGCAGCCAGAGGGCTAATGGAATAGCCCTGGAGAAGCCCCGACATTCTGGACACAGAACGTTTGAGCCCCCTTGAGAAGGCCAGTTGGCCAGGGTGTCAGTGATTCATGTGGTGCTAGGAAATGTTATTCATGTACTAGGATTTACGCACCCTGTTTTATGCATAATGTGTTTACGTGTGAGGTTATTGTCTAATGCATTTAGACCTATGAGGTTATTGCATAATGTGGTTATGCTTATGAGGTTGGTGCAGAATGTATTTCACACCTAATGTGATGCTGCTTGAATGATATGATTTATATTGCCGGAGAGGATGCTAAGTGCAGTGTTTACCAGTAATTTCTGGTTGTGTTCTATATTTATTATGAGTTCTACCTTTACTATTTGTGCCTAAGATGGTTCTGACAGTGGTCCAGTTGGCCCAGTCAGGTGTACATAATCCCTTGTAGATATTACCTAGTGCCAGTTGGCACCATGTATATTATGTGATTACTATTCTAATGTGTTATGAGACTATAAAGGCTATTTTTCATATAACCTTGTGTGGAGTTCGTTTTGTGGTGTGCATGGGATGTTGTGGCTGTGTGCGTGTGCAAACGCTTTACACATGGCCTCCGGGATAAGCCTGACTGTTCGTGCCAAGCTACCAAGGGGGTGAGCTGGGGTTATCTTTGGCGTGTAACTCCCTCACCCTGACTAGAGGGGTGGTCTCTGCCTGGCTTTGGCGCAAGCCTTAGCCAACCAGAAATCCCATTTCTAACAATGCCGGTGCCACAATGGCATCTTCTGCATATTACATAGCCCCTGACTGCTGTGCCACCACAAGGGCAGAGCCTGACAGAGCCAGTGGTCCAATTATGGTACGACCTCACAAGTTGTAATTGGGCGGTCGGACTGCAGGTGCGGCAGTGGCTGTACCGCCACTGCTGTGCCACCACGGGTCTGGAGGTCCTCAGATGGCCAGATTCGTAATTTGGCCCTCAGTGTAACTGGTCTTATATAAAGTACTCTCATTCTGTCAGATCGAGTTTACACTTTGTAAATACAGGGAAAAAACAACAAACATTTAATGTGTCAGTGGCATGATGCAACACAAACATGTATCCTATAAATGACTCACCATTTTTGAGCAACACCAGCCGCTACTGTCCAAAGCATGTCATGGTGCGGGAGAAGTGTGGAAGAGGTTGGACCATCCACTCAGTCAAACACCTTCTCAGCATCAAGTGAGAGTAACAATTTTTTGTCTTTTTTATACCTGGTTTTCCAAAAACAAGTAACAAAATATGTAGGTGGTGATGGGAAGAGCGATGTGGCACAATCCTTACTTATTTATAATGTTTTATATAGCGTGAACATGACCAGTGAGGGTATCAGATCACTTTACAGATGATCAGAAGGAAGAAACAAGAAGAGCAAACAACAACATAATTGAGAGCAGTACAGAATGTAGTAGCTTACAAATTGAAGAAAGAGACCTCCCCAAGGTCCAAGCCGACAAGTAATCAGACACGAACAAACAGGCGAATAATAGTCATAGGTGCAGACACTGTGTCATATTCTGACCCCCCAGGATATTGACTTAGCCTGCCGGAAGCCGGCCTCGTTGCATTGACTCCAGCCACATTGAGCCTGACTCACGCCGGCTCTTACTTTAGCACCAAAATCACCAGCAGCCCTAGCTTTAAGGATTGCAGCCTTGGTCTCTTCTGAGACACGCCACCGAGCATGTCTCCATCTCTCGTTGGGGACTTCCAGACCTCCGAGTTAACACAGCCTTGAAGCTTTTAGGTTCCCCATGAACCTCCGCCCCGGACTATTGACGGTGTGGCCCCAGACCACAGCGATATAAACCAATGTAACCTGGTCCTGATGATGGCCTAACATTCCCTCAGGCCGAAATGCCTTTGACTCCACAGCAAAATTCCCAGCGCTCTCTTCAAGGATACCTATACAAATGAATTGTATATTACACTTTCATTGACTGTTAGGGTATCCTGAATTTGTACAGTTTTAATTCACTTGTGCGCCGTTGCGCCCTCCACAGTCGCTGTACATTCCACCTCACGTTGTCACTTGCGCCGTCACAAACCTTCACAAGCACTTGTGCACAGTATCCAACAGGTTACATGCCATTTAATGTAATGCAGCACAACCTTTCAGTTTGATCATGCGATATTTAATATGTCAAAGGTGTGAATATACCATTTTTGTTTGCAAAAAAATGTGGTTTTCTCCTTTTTTCCCCCCTTCTGGATTCATCCTTTAGTAACCTTTGGTACTAGTTATATTGTCCCTCTTTTGACACCCCTTTGAGACATTTTTGTATGTTACAAATGTTTGTCCTAGTCTCATTAGGGTATATGGGCTATCTCCTGTAGTCAGATATTATTCCCCAGGATATTGCGGCATAGATTCACAAATTTTGCAGTAAAAAAACTAACTTTTTGAGGCTCAAACATTGATATTTTGCGGCATTACTGCAGCACTTTATTTTACAAGTAATCATTCCTTTTCCGCCTTAAATCAATGGAAACTGGTTTAGCAGGGCATTCCACTTTGACATAGGTATGTTTAAAGTGTCTGAGAGTGGTTTGCTATATTCTCCTTTGTGGTTACATACTGGGTCATAGGTTAAGCCAGGCATAATAGCACAGGGTTCCTAGCCATTCTGTTTGTTGTGGCATTGTGTTGACTTGGGGCTAGCAGTTCAAAGTTTCTGACCCATCTGCGGTAGGACACCATGTTTTGATATTCCCACTATATGCAAAAGCCAAACACAGGGCTTTCCAGCATCTGCCCTGGGATTTCACTAGATTACCCTTCCACTTCTTCTTCTTTTTTACTTGTTAGATTTCACAGATAAACCCATTACATTATTTGACTTGTAATATGCCAAGGGTTTGGGGCTCCGAGGACAGTTATGTGATTTTATTTGCTTTTTAAATTTGCATCTTCACTCTATTGTTGATGTTTTATTTTTTTTGGTAAGAATTCTTGTTTAGCTCTCCATGAGATATTCAGCAGGGGTCACAATAAATTAAATATAATAACATAAAATATCATAAAAACACCAGAAAAGGTGAAATTGCAGCATGGTATCACAGGTGCACCCTAGGGGCTGCTCAAGAGACAGAAATGGCATGGGATCTCCATTATGTGCTGTATGCAAGAACCTTGAAGAACATAAAAGACATTCAACACCCAGTTAAAATAAAAAACGCTCGAAAAACAGCTGTGCCCCTGCACTTAAACATTTTTGTGATGACAGGTAGTGACTGTGATATTAGTATTTTATAATAGGCAAATATTGTTTTTTAAAATAAAAAACGCACATGGACCCAAACACAAAACACATAAAGATGTTAGATAAAGGAACACATTTACGTGGTGCTTAGCAGACTTTAGGGGCTGTAGACGTTTTTTCCCACTAGTGGTACAGGAAAAATGCTTTCTGCTCCTAAATTTCAAGTTAAGTTCGACTGAATATCAGTATCCATTAGGTTTGGACTAGCCTGTAGGGCAATCAGGCAGTGCCCGAGCGTGCGGTCTGATAAGATAGTGTGGGATTTTTAGCCTGTTTTATGTTCTGGTGACAGGTATTTACTGTTGATTTTACTGATATTACCCCAAACATTGCAAGTAGCAAACACAAATGCAAGCATATGTTCAAAACACCTTTAGTCTCTCCAAAAGTTAAAAACGTCCCTATTTGCTGATATGGACCACTTTTTGACCTACCTGTTGCACAAATAGGGGCCACTTCTATTTTGGTGCCCTGGCCAATTTTCTGTCCAAATCCGACCCTGGTCTCCAGTGACTGGAGGCTGCAGTATTCCCACTCTACTGTGCTTACTGGTTCAATTTGGACCCACCTCCTTGCAAGCAGAGCCTGTTACTCTGATGGGAAATGTGTGTCAAGGAAAACGTGAAGCACTTTTAGTGGAATCGCTGATGGTCAAAATACTGCTAGCAAAAATATTGTCCCATTGTGTGCAAATTTTCTATTAATAATTCAAATTAGGCGTTTTTTTGTAAACGATATTTAGGTCACAATATTTTGTCAGCCGACATTTAGTATGCGATATTAAGGTACCCTCTCCAATTCACAGATGAGGTTACATGGGAGTGATCAGCATGCGTGCCTTTCTAGTGTAGCACACCATAAAAAAAATTCTGTTCATGTGTGACACTATAGCAAAACATCTCTTGCCAGATTTCAATCAATAACATACTGACAGGTTAGAGATATAGTGAAGATGCCACCACGTCCCCTACCTTCATCAGTGCTTTTGAAGGGTTTTAAGCCCAGAGGCTAATGCTTGGCTTTTTGCGCCATAGACGGGGTTAGAGATGCCGCCCAACCCACAGAATGTGGGGAGTGCCCCCTCAGACTCCCATATCTCACGGAAATCCATAGGTCTTATGCTGAATGGGTGCCCGCTGGCCGGTGACCCCCATCCCCGGCCTGTGATAAGCCGCTGAAGAGGGTAGGGGTCACTATGCAGCCTCTCCCCTGTGCATGCTATCACATGTGGCACACTAAAATGCGGTTTCTTTCATATTATGAGATATCTTAATTTCAAAAAGCCAAATGCTGTATATAGTAAGGGAATTGTTTCAATCTTCTGCTAATGGCACTTCTAGATAATGCTTTGGCACTGATGTTCCATATGCACAGGTTTTGTAAAGTGCAAACACTATGACAATTAATCACCCACAGCAGGGCGACTGTGAAATGGATCCAAAAGAGAAAAGGAAACACCTTGCTGAAAATGTCCTTTTCTGATATTCTTCACTCCTAAACTGTAGCCTCGAGACAGAAAAAAAGAGGAAGACTTTTATTTTCCAAATTCCGGCAAAATAAATAAAATAAGACAGAGTGGCCATATTGTTTATATTCACACTAAAACACATTAGCGCCACTTTACAGAGTTTGCCAGTGAAGCACTACTTTTGTTTTCTCGTTTTCTTTCAATGGCACCTTTCTTATGTGAGTCGCATGCAGCTCTGGATCCACACGCCAGAGAATGCAAGCTGTGAACTTGATGTCCCGCCGTTTTGCGACCAAAAGAATAAATATTGTGGTCATCGCGCTCTTCTATTGATTTCACGATAATTTCATGGATTCTGAAATCGCAAAATGCTGGAGGGTCTGCATATTGTGTGAACTAGCGAAGAAATTTGTTCATCAATAGCACTTTAACTTCTTTTTTTAACTATGCAGTTGAAGGGATCAGTCTGGTTTCAGGTGGTAAGAAGTTCCAAATTCTCTGGGCAATACTCAAGAAGGCTCTGTTGCAAATTTTCTTTTAAAAACAATTCTGTGGTTTCAGCAATAAGTTGCTAGTGCTTCTAGAGGATTTGCAGCCACCAGATAACCCCAGTTTCTGTGCCAAGTACCTTTGGGTATTGAAGTGTAAGGCTTTATGGGTCATGCAGAAAATTTTTGATTGTATCCTTTCCTTATATGGGAGCCAGGTTAGGGATTCAATGTGTTTCTTTCTTTTAGATCCTGTGATAAGCTGTGCAGTAGAGTTAAGAGAGGCCTTTAGAGGAGTCAATTTAGATCTAGGAAAGCCACATAGGTTTGCATTTCCGTTGTCCACCCTGGAAATAACTGGGGCTTTAACAGCTGCTTTTAAGTCATCGGGGGGGGGGGGGAGGGGGAGGTTTTTATTTTCCTTAAGATGTTCATTTGGTAGTTTGATCCTTTGGTGGGGGGCCTGATCTGCTCCTGCATGATCAGGTTCTTGTAAGTGTTATTTTTAGTGATCTTGTGGACTCCATAATGTGTGGTTAGCAGTTAGGAGCTTTTGGTTGGTTTATCCATAATTCGTTCTCGGGTAACTGTTTGGGTAGGATGATTTAGAGAAATTCCATTGTGAAGGTGTTTAGTTTGCAGTGGTTGCAGTCCAGCCAGTTTAGCATTTTTTGAAGAGTTATGTTGAGGGGTCAAATATTTTCGGGGGAAGAGATTCTCAAGTACAATTGGGGTGTCATTGGCGTATATTTGATAGTGGATGTTGGATAATTTCAGTTAGAGGCTCCATGAGTAGGCTAAAGAGAGTGGGTGAGACATTGGCCCCATGTGGTACCCCTAACATGATCAGTATGGCATTGGCTAGAGACTCGTTAACCTTGATTCTTTGAGTTTTGTTGTGGAAAAGGAGGGGAAATATTTTAGTATGTGCCCTGTGTAACAACCGGGTTCTCGAACCAGATGGGATCAGTTCCTTAGAGCACCTCCAACCCAGCCGGAACGTAACCACCTCCCTCCTCAGGACCCATCTATCCAGGCACCTGGGTACCTACCTGAGGATGGGGAACTCTCAATATACAAGCTCATATAATTAGAAACACCACTAAATCTATAGGGATTACTAAGAATACTCACTGATTACTAAGGACGTCCATGCCCTACACCACACTCATACCTCATAGTCTCGCGACCACATGGGTCCAGACTAATCTACCCTGGGGCAGTTCTGATTATTTACCATTACACACTGATCACCATCAGTGCTCACTCGACACGCAATCCGGCGTGCCATACACACTGAGCAAAAAACACAGTTGATGGACAGAATGTAGAACAATGTCATACATTCACCCCAGTACAAGGATCTGGGCCTAAATCCATCGTTTTTTTGCACTCCACACCACCCTGGGTTAGACACTGGCTATATGCAAATCAGCTCTGACCCTGTGCCCCATGGGAACAGTCCAGTCCGAACTACCAAGCCATGTCTTTCCCAGACCGGAATCAAGCATCCAAGGACCGGTTTCTGGCTATCAGCCTTCATTCAGCCTGGATAGCTTGACTCCAGTGGTGTGGAGAGCCTGGGACTCACGTCTGAGTATACCCAGCACACTCGGGGTTAAAATGGCAAAAAACACAGTTGATGGACAGAATGTAGAACAATGTCATACATTCACCCCAGTACAAGGATCTGGGCCTAAATCCATCGTTTTTTTGCACTCCACACCACCCTGGGTTAGACACTGGCTATATGCAAATCAGCTCTGACCCTGTGCCGCATGGGAACAGTCCAGTCCGAACTACCAAGCCATGTCTTTCCCAGACCGGAATCAAGCATCCAAGGACCGGTTTCTGGCTATCAGCCTTCATTCAGCCTGGATAGCTTGACTCCAGTGGTGTGGAGAGCCTGAGACTCACGTCTGAGTATACCCAGCACACTCGGGGTGAAAATTGCAAAAAACACAGTTGATGGACAGAATGTAGAACAATGTCATACATTCACCCCAGTACAAGGATCTGGGCCTAAATCCATTGTTTTTTTGCACTCCACACCACCCTGGGTTAGACACTGGCTATATGCAAATCAGCTCTGACCCTGTGCCCCATGGGAACAGTCCAGTCCGAACTACCAAGCCATGTCTTTCCCAGACCGGAATCAAGCATCCAAGGACCGGTTTCTGGCTATCAGCCTTCATTCAGCCTGGATAGCTTGACTCCAGTGGTGTGGAGAGCCTGAGACTCACGTCTGAGTATACCCAGCACACTCGGGGTGAAAATTGCAAAAAACACAGTTGATGGACAGAATGTAGAACAATGTCATACATTCACCCCAGTACAAGGATCTGGGCCTAAATCCATCGTTTTTTTGCACTCCACACCACCCTGGGTTAGACACTGGCTATATGCAAATCAGCTCTGACCCTGTGCCCCATGGGAACAGTCCAGTCCGAACTACCAAGCCATGTCTTTCCCAGACCGGAATCAAGCATCCAAGGACCGGTTTCTGGCTATCAGCCTTCATTCAGCCTGGATAGCTTGACTCCAGTGGTGTGGAGAGCCTGGGACTCACGTCTGAGTATACCCAGCACACAGGGTGAAAATTGCAAAAAACACAGTTGATGGACAGAATGTAGAACAATGTCATACATTCACCCCAAATTGTTCTATGTGGTTGCATAGATGTCTGCAGACATATTTTTCAAGAGCCTTCGCCAGAGTCAGAATGTTGGAGATTTGACAGAAGTTGTTTAGGTGTGAGGAAACTGTTGTGGGTTTTTTCAAACATTTAGGCATTCAGTAATAGTGTTTTTAAGTAGTGAGGCATTTACTATCTTGGCCCAAAGTGGGAGTATAGAGATTTAATCACACTGTATTAAAAAGTAAAACACTCTCCCCAGCCTGTTAGTCAGGACTTGCCAGGATCGTCATATCACAGTTCAGGAGAGAATTTGATTGATAACTAGTACGAGCAAGTACATACTCTGGGTGATGTGAGTTCTGTCACAAAACATTTCAGTGAGGAGTGGTTCCCTTTTCTTTTGCTTGTGTTTTTATAATTCAAGCAGGAATCCATCCACACCAGATGCTTTCCTAGCCATCATCGATTTGAACACCTTGGTCACTTTTTCCTCTGTAATATCATTCTCCAATTCCTCCCAGAGTTGGTCAGAGAGTGTGGGTAGGTAAAGGCATGAACGTCTCTTCAATCACGGGATCCCCAGGGTATTCAGATGTGTATAGATTAAAATAGAAGGACGTAGGTTCATGGACTATAAGATCTGGTTGGGTAAGTAGCTCTTCTGAGGTGTCTTGAATGGCCTGTATAGTAGATTTGCTTTCTTGTTGTCGAAACTGCATAGCCAGCAGCTTGTCGCTTTTCCGTCCTATTTGTAATTCTTCTGCTTGATTCTTTTTGGCTCCTTTTAGGTCCTCCAGGAGATAGACTGTATTCAGCTCAGATTTCGTCTCCAGTACAGAATGTAAACAAGTTTATATGGAGCAGTCCCAATATTCTTTTTGCAAGGCCTTTATTTCTGTTTCCAAAACCATATGTGGGCTTTTGCCAGATTTTTGAGGCATGAAGGATTCCCTCATCAGCAGCCCTCGAAGATAGACCTTTTCCACTGCCCATAGGAACTGCTTTGAGGTAGTGATAGGCTTGTTAAGAGCTAAGCAAGCATACAGCTAGGCAGCAAGTTTCTGTTTCTCTTCCAGCAAGTGGAATTTCGAGTTATCCATCCGCCTTGTATGGTTTTAAGGTAACATCAAGAGAAGGTCTAAGGAGGGAGTATCGGGGCATGATTAGAGACACCTCCCACCATTAGCTCACAGGTGCGGATCTTTAGTAGAGCATCTGCGTTCATCAAAAAGAAATCTAATCTGGATTCAGAGCCATGGTCTGGTGAGATGTAGGTGTATTTCCTCCCAGTAGGGTGGATAAATTGCCTGGGGTCATGTAAGGAATAATCGGGCATGATGTTGCTCAAGATATATCTGCCCCAAGGATGTGGAAGGTCAGGGTGACCCGTCTATTGCAAGAGGGGGTCTAGCACCATGTTTTACTCACCGCCAATGACAGTTGTAGCACAGCCAAATTCAGTAAAGAGGCTGGTCAGTTTTGTGAACCATAGTTGCTTAGTTTCCTTAGGACCATAAAGGGATCCCACAATGAAGGAATAGTCTGAGATCCGCTGGCAGGCTGATGTATTGGCAATTAGGGTCTATCTACATTTTCAAGACCTGCACTGGTAGTTTCTTATGAAGAAGCATGGCCACTCCATTCTTCCTAGAGGGGGCTTAGGGACCACGGTCATCCATAGATGAAGCATCCAAGCCTGAGGCAGTTGTAACTTTACCCACACAATCACATTTGAATTTGACAAATTCAAGGGCATTAAGATGGATTTCCTGCACCAGTGCTATACCAAGTCGTTTGGGAACTAGGAACACATATGGGTTTTTTTAATGAAAAGGGTCATGCCATTGACTTTGAGGGTCCAAATGTGTAGGTCTGCAAGGCTGTGCTGCATCATGGTAGAGAGTGATTGAGTAACAAGGAAGGCTATGTCCAAAGAAGTCTGGTATGTGGAGCGAGGCCCAATGAAGTGGCCCAACTGATGGGTATCCTTGGAACACTGCTGTACATCACAGCAGAACGAAGCACCAGAGCTCGGCTTACATCTACCAACACCCGGTAAGCAAAGCCCCGAGACCCTCTCTTATATTGAAAAAGCGCTTCACACGCATATTCCGCAGAATACTTATGATACTTTTCCATTTTCACAGAAAGTCGACCTGACCACTATACTGATCGTTAGCTTCGATTGCAGGTCAGTCGAGTACACGTGATATCACCCGACTTTGAAGGTCTCACGACGAACCACCCAATGACACCACACTCCCATGTGTTAATCAATCAGCCATACACCCGCATGTTGGGTTTACCTCGCCCATAGAGCTCCGCCACTACACTCCTAGTTACTTGACTTCGTTTATAGGCATGATCACGTTTCTCCAGTTTTCCACCCATCACGATTTCATCACCCGGGATTGTTTCTTTCACAACATATCACAGTCTAATCACATTTCAACCCATAATTTGTCCCACTTTCGTTAATCTCGTGTTTTTAGATTAATACGAGCACTGGCATGATGATAAAGTTGTTTGATGTTTTATGCCTCAGGCATATGAATTGATTGCGTGTTACACTTGGTTACTTTGCAGGAATAACTCCCCTGAAGAAGGGCGAATGCCGGAAATGCATTGGGCGGAACAAAATATATGTTTTGAAACATTATGATGAAATAATGTGCATATCAACGTACAATATGAAATATACCACTTATGGATAAAATCTGAAGAAAATGGTCATTTGAATGAATCCAAAGAACATATCCTATTGAGTGCGCTGAAGGGACGCCACGCTCGAGGGTAGTGACGGTTTGGCTAAATTCTTTGGTGTGGCATTCTCTGTAACAATCATAAGAGCTAGATCTAAGAGAACAAACTGTAAATCAAGTTTTTTAAGTATGGGTGTAGGGCAAGTAATTTCCCACGAGTAATATGTGTTTCATAAACAAACTTTTTCAAAATAGTCATTCTACTATCCTTGTAGGAGTATGGTCCGTGCTTTCTGGCATCTGATAGGATAGCCCGTACATATTGAAATGGAAGTAGGTTAGCTTTGATTGTGCATGGAGCGGTTCAGGAAATGGCCGTCCGGGCCACTGTCTGATTTGCTCATTGGAACTCCAGCAGTGGGGTGAAAGCTAAGCCTGTGAGCTCAGGAAGAAATCTTTGTAGGAAAGTCAAGACTGTCCTCTATCTCCGGGATCCCAAAGATCCTAATTTTGTTACTACAGTTTCGATCATCCAAATCTGAGAGTTCCCTTTGTGTGTTCTAGACTTTTGTACTCCACGTCATAGTTTCATCACTTTAAGATCCAGATCATTCAGACGTTTGTCAGATGAATAAAGTATGTGACTTAGGTGAGAGATTTCACTCTTGAAGGTCCTAAGCTTTCTATTCATTTCTGTTGTGGAGTGTTCCACCTTAAAATTGTGGATTGAGAAGAAGAGTCACTCCTAAAGCCATGGTTGTAAGGCCTGGAGGCTGTTGAAGTTGGGAGGTTTCCGTCAGTTAACAGCTTGCTTTGTTACCTGGTATCTATATGAGCAGGAGAAGGAGCAAGGAGAGTGGGGTCTCTGTCCTCTGCCCAAGTTGCAAGATCTGCTGCAAGTCACATCAAGGATATCTCTGGCAATAAGTGGAATAACCCATGGTAGGAAATACCAAGGGGGACTGAGCAGGTGTCATAGGATCCCAGTGGTGGAGACATAGGGAACCAGTGAGAAATGAAAAGGAAAAGCAGAAGCTGCAATGTTGAAGGTGCCCACTAGGTGGTTGCAAATGATCACCAAAATCATGTCTCCCACAGTTTCTGTATCCCAGTATGTGGGCCTGTGAGTGGATCAAATTGAAAATAGCGTGTCACAGGTAATTAAGTAAGCGCTGGTGTCAGGGAGGAAGTATTAATTCAAGAGCTGCCAAGTGCCCTCCTTAGGGCCCTGTAAACTACTAGAGAGGGAGCTGTTGGGGAGCACCAGGGATCAGCAGGTAGGATCCGTGTGAGGGGAAAAAAAACCTGTGAGGTGGTTTGCAGACAGGAGACACTATGGCAGCACCAGCACCTCCCAGCAATACAGCCGCTCACCTTGAGGGCACCGAGTACGAGGTGCATGGCCCTGTTCCAGGGCAGCAGATCCCAGTGAGGAAGTTCCCAGGCATCTCTTGCAGGCCTCCACAACAGCTCTGTGTTACAGAAGAGCGCTGTGGTCCAAATCTCGATGCCGGCAAGTGCCCCAAGGGTTGTCTGCCCTGCCCTGTGGATCACTCTGACAGGGACAGGGACGTGGATCACACTGTGTATATAGGCTGTGTAGAGCGAGGATTGCCAGGGCAATACTAATGAGAAACAATTTATATTTCAAATTGACAGCACTCCCCAATCAGCAGTTTGAAAAACAAGGCTACAGGCTGGTCACTGAGGAGTGGTCAATTTGGTCTTCCACAAAGACACCCTGATTTGAGCTGGCAAATTTGAACATCCAGAAGAGCAGTGAGGCACACCTAACATGCACTATTTCTCAAAGAGCTTCAAAATCTCACATCATTCCAACTGCTCCAGAGTATCTAAAGAGGAACCCACTGATCCTGGTGATAAGAAGAAGGAAAAAGCCTCTCATGTTCCGGATACAGTTCTTGAGTTCAAACAGGTACTCTTTGGCAATAAAATATTCTTGGCCTTGAGACCCTAATGGGTAAGTAGTGAGCTCCACAAGTGACATGATTGATTGATTGGTAGATAAAGGATCACTCAGTTGGTGTTCTTATTCTGAAATCTTATTGTGTGATTGGTTCTGCTCTCGTGCCTCTAAAACAGCAAATCCAAGATCTGGGCTAAAATACGTGTTACGCTACAAGCATTAATGAAATATTAATCTCACAAAACAATTGGCTGATCATCCAAACCCATCCTTCTTTGAGCACACTATAATTTGCAGGCTAGCAAAGAGTCAAAGCTTGCCTGTACTATAAAGAATGCATTTGGTTCTGACAGCTGTTGATTGGAATCCGCTGGGAGAAGGGGTTTAGGAAAGGGAAGAGGGAATGAAAAGAAAGACAGGGCATGCCTATAAAAGAATCAATCTATTATCAGCACCACCCCTGAACATTTCTAAAATAATTCCTGTGATGAAAGAGCTGGCTGTTATCCAACTCAGGAAAAAACTACTAGCACCAAAGATCAGTAAATACCCATGAGTAGGCTTGTGGTGACACACCTCACACTCACTGTATTATTCTGCATGATGGCCTCTTTTCTCGGAGTCAGCATAACACATCATCATGGTGGATGTGGATAGAAGGTGTGTAACATACTTAGCAGTGGAAGTTAATGTTCTAGCGATTCAGGGTAAGAGTGCTGATTTTGTACTACTTTATGGTCATGAAAAGCAAAGAGTACCAGAAGACAGCTCGGGAATAATGCTTCACTGGTAACTCGTCATTGTTGCTTGAAGTGCTCATACTTTGTACCCGTTTGCACCAGGCTTTTCAATGTCTGTATTCTTCATTTTCTAAGTTTTGAGTATATTTGTAGAAAAAGATTGCCATTGTGCTTCTTCCGTTTTTATGTCGAGCATTCGAGACCTCTTGTAAATACTTTAGTATATACTTATATGTTTATGTACTTTGTGGGCTCTGGAGATCAGCCCTAGGACTTGTCTGCTTCTGTGTAGGGACATTTTTTTCTGTTCAACTGCCTCTAGTTAACTGTCTTGATAGAAAATGACCAGCAGAGGTCAGTAAAATACCAGAATTGCTTTCTGCTTGTTCGACTGCCTCTATTTAACTGTCTTGATAGAAAACGACATACAGAGGTCAGAAAAATAACAGAATTGCTTTCTGCTGAGGGACTTTCTTTTTTAAATTTTTCTGGCAAATGCCTCTATTTAACTATCTTGATAGAAAACGACCAGCAGAGGTAAGTAAAATGCCAGAATCACTTAAGCAGCCGTAGACAATATTTTTTTCAAATCTTGTTTTTTCAGTGATATGACCACGAAGGCCCTGATTTTATATTAAAAACAGAGCCTTGGACTATACCGTTTCCCGCTGAAAGGCAACATTTCCCTCAATGTGTTCCCATACCTGGCATGTCACACAGTTTGGTGCATACTGTCCCTCCATGTTAAAGAACAGTAGATGTTTCAGCACCCAGGCTAATGTGCCGCATAGCTAAATACATATAAGGTCCCAAAGGAGAGACTGATTGCATTGCTAATGCTTGTTGTTTTTGCATTAACTCCTGCTGACAGAGTGTTATACATGCTTATGTGTAGGGGTGCACACCTGTTGTATTCTTGTTTAGTCTTAAAATGAAAATGGGGTGCTGCAACGTGAAAGAGCTGTCAACTCTTGTGACTAATAGAACCTGGTTATAACAAGCAACAAGGCCTGACTCAGTTGAGCACACTTCACCTGGTGTACTGACACCAACGCTTAAACCAATGTTTTTCAGTATATCACAATATTTATTTGTGTAATTTCACAAAATATACTCTTTTTTAACTTTGTTTCCAACACAAAGACAATTATACAGTGTTTTGTTTTTGCATTCCTAATGTGTAATAGAATTAATCATATACATTTTCACAATCTCATTTCTATTTCAATGTTGGCGCCCAATGCATTTCGGAACTGAACATAGTTCCTTCTTCAGAGGTTAATCTGTGAATGAACCATATAATGAATACTGTCAACGACCATGGTAGGCTCAGTAAACACTGCGCATGTCCATATGTAAATACCATAGCTTACCACTGTGTGAGTATGTTACCAGGTGAGTTTATTACCATGCAGAGACCCAATGTGTGTATATGTGTTTTGTATATATGTTGATGAATACCCTACCTTACTCTGAATAAAGAAGACTTCAACATCCAGTGTGCCTGTGCTACTGACTGTAACCAACCAAAGATACCAAAAGTTTAGATGCTACTCTGCTCTTGTTAGTAGTGACAGAAATCTGGACCACATGTTTGTAATTCAAAGACCTCTTACCTCGGTCTCTAGTTGCAAACACCATAAGCTGAAATGAATATCAAAGGCCAGCGTTAATGCCCACTACGTACAACCTTATCAGAATGCCGCTAATATGCTAAGTGTCTTGAGATTCACGCTGTTGCTCTCCCGCTTATCTCCTGCTTCAACCCCTTGTCAGTCTCTAGGAAGCAAATAAAAAAAGATCGAAAAAAAGGACCGTAAGAAGAACTACTCAGAAACATAATGCTCTCTAGCAGTTATCAGCGTGAAACCTCATATTTTACGTTGCACCATAAACATACCTGTATTAACAGATCATGCCGAGCGCATCAACCCGACTTCCGCATTTGTCCCGTGAATGCCGCTGGAGTATCGCGGGGCTATTATAGAACTCTGGTCATAAAAAACGGACTGCAGTGAGAGAGAACGAACGTTCTCCTCACCGACGGCGGCCACCATGTGTAAATGATGTTTTCGTCCTCACCGTAACCAAATGTAAGGTTTGTACCAATACTCCTAGTAAAAATGAACATCTCCACTGTTATTGCGAACGAGCCCATAGATCAAATCTTGGACAACAACACTTTACAAAACTAAACAAATAGAAAACAATTAGAATTTTTTTTAACGCTCAAATGTGAGTGTGCGAATGTTGCGAGTGTCCCTAGTACCAATCTTTAGATGCATAGGCTATTATCGCGTACGAGACATTTAACAGTTCTATTTACTGTGTGAGACGTCCGTAGTAAGGACCTTAACTAGTTGATCCGTGACCAATCTAAACAGTGTGTGGATGTATACTGCCTGTTGCTCATGCAATCAATACCAATTAAACATCGGGCTCCTGTGCAGAACCACTGAATGTCTCTGGATCCGCGTGCTCTACATGTGTATTCCAAAAAATTATCATAAAAATCTAACCAATGTACAACTAATGCAGTGTCTGATTGTATAATAATAAACTTTCAGAGGAATGGTAAAAGATAAACTGTGAGTCAAAAGTGTGGTGTTAGTGAAAATCTTCATATCAGTGTGTTTAAAAGCTTGCTGTTCATGCTTATCAATGAACTGAAGGTGGGTGGCATTATTTTAAATGAAGCAAGACATATCCATTCTGTCATTTAATCCTTTAGGGATAATAGTGTCTAATAACTTTATCCAGTATACCTCACATTGGAGTAATTTCTTGTGGTTGTCTACTCCTGGCCTTGGTTGTACTTGCTCAATGACCTGGAACCTTATCTGTGAAATTGAGTGGTTCTCTTCTGACCAGTTGCCTGCTAGTGCTGAGTTGACGTTCTTGGTTCGAATGCAACTTTTATGTTCAGTCAATCTCATTCTGATTTTACGTTCAGTCTTTCCAACGTATGTCTTGCCACACGGGCATTTGATGCAATAGATTACAATATGCGAGTTGCAATCCGTTGTATGCCTCAATGGTATTTGAATTCCTGTTGTAGGGTGCCTCAATACGTTGCCAAGAATAACATTGTTACAGTGGGTGCAGTTGTAACATTTTAAGGTGCCTTTCCATTCCTTGTTCCGATCTTGCTTTGTGGGTTGAGACAGAATCTCACTGAGGTTTCTACCTCTAGTATATGCATGGATCGGTAGACCTTTGCAAATGTTGTTAAAATCTGGTTCATTAGCCAGAAGTTCCCATCTTTGTGTATTATTCTTTTGATTGCAGGTGATACTGTGGTGTATCTAGAGATAAAAGCTATCTTATTAGATGTTTTTACTGTCTTTAGTGCAAATAATTCTTTGCGTTCTTTCCGTGCTGATCTAGTGATACATTCCTGTATTATCTCGTTGGGATAACCTCTTTGTTTGTATCTTTGTTGATATTCTTCAGTCCTGGTTTGGCAAATTTGAGGGTCTGAGCAAATTATTTTTATTCTTACAAATTGTGAATATGGAAGATTTTTTATTAGACTCCTTGGATGAAAGCTTGAAAATTCTAGTGCATTGTTGCAATCTGTTGCTTTGGTGTATATCTGGGTGTGTAATCCTTTGCCATCTGTTGTTTTTGGTGATTGTGACATCCAAATATTTTATTTCCTTATGGTTGATTTTATGAGTGAACTGAATCCTTGCGTCGAATATATTCAGTTGTTTTAGCATTGCTTCAAGTGTACAAGGTTACCCATCCAAATAAAAAAAATGTCATCGATGAAACAACAGTATAACCTGATCTTAGACCACCATGTGGTGTTGGTCATCAAGTGCTGGTGTTCAAATAGAGACATGAAGATGTTTGCATACGCCGGCGTATGCAAACAGTGGAGATGTTCATTTTCACTAGGAGTATTGGTACAAACCTTACATTTGGTTACGGTGAGGACGAAAACATCATTTACACATGGCGGCCGCCGTAGGTGAGGAGAACGTTCGATCTCTCTCACTGCGGTCCGTTTTTTTATGACCAGAGTTCTATATTAGTCCTGCGATACTCCAGCGGCATTCACGGGACAAATGCGGAAGTCGGGATGATGCGCTCGGCATGATCGGTTAATACAGGTATGTTTATGGTATGACGTAAAATATGAGGTTTCGCGCTGATAACAGCTAGAGAGCATTATATTTCCGAGTAGTTCTTCTTACGGTCCTTTTTTTTAATCTTTTTTTCATTTTCTTCCTAGAGACTGACAAGGAGTTGAAGCAGGAGGTAAGCGGGAGAGCAACAGCATGAATCTCAAGACACTTAGCATATTAGTGGCATTCTGATAAGGTTGTACGTAGTGGGCATTAACACTGGCCTTTGATATTCATTTCAGCTTATGGTGTTTGCAACAAGAGACTGAGGTAAGAGGTCTTTCAATTACAAACATTGTGTCCAGATTTCTGTGACTTCTAACAAGAGGACAGTAGCATCTAAAATGTTGGTATCTTTGGTTGGTTACAGTCAGTAGCACAGGTACACTGGATGTTGAAGTCTGCTTTATTCAGAGTAAGGTAGGGTAATCATCAACATATATAGTGGAGAAGTGTGGCTCAATGGTTAGAGCTGCAGACCCTGATGCAGAGGTCTGGCCCGGGACCAGGGTTCAATTCCCGCCTCAGCGGCTCTTGGACTCAATCTCCCCGGACCTGATAATTCTCGCCTCGGTGCCTAGTCTAATAATGGGTCCCACTCTGTGGCTCTGGGCAATAGCTTGCTTAATCTCCACAACGGCCCCAGCAGCACTAGGATGCCTGGCTTCACCTTGGGGGTGCCCAGGAGTAGACATCTCACAGGAAAGCCAGGAAGGGTTCCACCGCGGTATGAATACAGCGCTACGAGACCTCTGGGTAGAAGGCGCTATATAAATACAAACACATTTACATTTACATATACAAAACACATATACACACATTGGGTCTCTGCATGACAATAAACTCACGTGGTAACATACTCACACAGTGGTAAACTAGTGTATATACATATGGACATGCGAAGTGTTTACTGACCCTACCATGGTCGTTGATAGTATTCATTATATGTTTCATTCACAGATTACCCCCTGAAGAAGGAACTATGTTCAGTTCCGAAATACATTGGGTGCCAACATTGAACAAGAAATGAGATTGTGAAAATGTATATTCATTTTTGTTTTTGTACATAACATTGTAAATTAACAATGATTCTATGATTAATTCTATTATGCATTAGGAATGCAAAAACATACCACTGTATAATTGTCTCTATGCTGGAAACAAAGTTAAAAAAGAGTATATATTTTGTGAAATTACACAAAGAAACACACAGACATTTCCAAGCATAAACTACATTTTTGCTAATGCAACTTGCCATATGGTATGTCTTAAAGGAATCTTAAAGCATTTGTGTGGATGAGTCACAGTATTACCCAATATTAAATACTTGCAGCAAACACAATTCCCACATCTAAAAGTTCCCTTAATATCCCCTTTGGGCATGTTCTTAGATTTATTAAAGAGTGTTTCTTTTACATTCTTGGGTCATTGGTACTCAAACAGGGGTCTATCTTTGAATAAAAATTGACAACCTGTTTTTTCATTTGCAAAATTCCCAGAGTTTTTGATGATTCTTTTAATCTGGTCATGGAGTAGTTTTACACAAGTATAAACGTAGTTTGTGTATTCTTTTCCCTTTAGTTTGAGGAGTGGCTCTATTGATTTTTTAAAGTTATTCAATTGAATGTTGAATGAGTCTGTCAGGGTACACTCTTGCTCGAACTGAACATTTTCAAAGATGGATTCAGTGGATGAAATACTTTTGAGTCACTTAAATTGTGAGTAAGGGAGATGGTCTTTAAAGGTGCCAAATGGAAGCTGCTGAAATGTAATTTATTGTTTTCATTTTGTTATCTTTCTGTATACTCTGGTGTAAATTTCTGTCCCTTATATGCTCACCTCTAAATCGAAAAATGGTATGCTGTTTTTTCAATCATGTGAGAGAACTGTATATTGTGGTGTTTGGTGTTAACCTTTTCGATGTGTCAGATGGCCCCCGGCCGTTTGATGTCACAGTGGGCGTGTGCGTCGGCCGGCCCGGGCCGGTCGTACTGTGCACGTGTAATTTTTTGCCGCACTGCGGTCGAAAGTCTGCCGCACCGAAGCGGTTAATATCAGCAATGTTTTCCAACAAACTTTTAGATGAACCATTTTTAAGTACCGGAGGTACAGCATCAGATATTTACTCAACTGCATGCTGCTGTAGATATAATCAGATTCAAACTTCTTCTTAAAGATATTGGCATAACCTGGCACCTCAATGAAAGTTCCTCTCTTTTGCATGTAGAATGCATCTTTCTGTCTCTTTTTTGCATGTAGAATGTACATTCCATTGAAAGTAATAAAGATGTAGACAAAAGTGCAATGCTTCTTGTCTTACCACGCTCCAATATAAAGCCTCCATACCTTCCACATGTGGTGTCCAGATGAGCAAAGAATTCAAGTCAGTGGTGCATAGCCACAAATCCTTGATGTGACTGTAGTTCACCCACTGTCAATTTGTTGAGAAAATAGGCTGTGGGACTGATTTACATCCACAGTCGGGCCGTACTCTCCACACCCGGGCCGTACTCTCCGGCAAAGGCCATACTCTCAGGCTCGAGCCATACTCTCCGGCCCAGGCGGGATGAAGTGTAATCAATGAGCCAGAATGCAATTTATAGAAAAGGGAACAGTAGGAACATATGATAAATGGTAGAGGAGGTCGTGAAAATTAGTTTGGGCAGGGAAAAGGGTGTGGCCAGACTCTACATCTTATCCCAGTAAAATGTGTTCCTTTGCATCATGGTACAATTTGCACTCCTCTCAGTGTTGACTGTAGTGTTAACACTACAGTTAACACTAAGGGTGCTCCCCTTAGTGTTGACTGTAGTGTTGACGAGAGGCGGGATCAAAGAAGGCTTATCCAGTTTTAAACAGTCTTGCAATATTAATCTATCAAAACCAAGTTCCTCTTTTGTCCAAATTAAATGCCAAAGTTTAAAAGGACAGAGTCGGAGCTGATCAATAATGTAACCTAAACCAGTTCTTCCTGGATAATTTCATAGGGTACACTTTCTGGAACTCCCAAGAGGCCCCTTAAAAATGTATTTTCTGCTACTTGAATTGTGGCAACCTGACATTAACCCTAAATTCCACTGCCATACTTCACTAGTGGGCTGCACTTGGCACTGTAAATTTCCAGGACCAATTGTATATTAGTGCGCATAAGCTGGCGAGAAAAATCGCCAATGCTAAACGTCGCTTTATTGAAAGATATAACATTCTGAGTTATGAGCCAGTGCCAGTTTAGACCAGAATCCAATTGGACCCCTAAATATCTCAACTTTTCTACCCAACTGATGTGATGAACATTTACTAAGTTGTTCATAATTTTCGTGTTGGATGGACCAAACTTCATAACATGTGACTTCGAGAAGTTTGTCATCAAGTCAAGGCTATTCATAAAGCCAATAAAAAGATTAAGAAGCTTTTGTAATCCCTTGGCTGTTCAGGTAATTAAAACTGTGTCATCTGCAGAGAGCAGGGCCGGAATAGAATGGCCTCCTACTTTAGGGACATCCATACCCGGGTCTATCAGAGCTTGTTCTATTTATTAATATAAAAGATAAATAAAAAACAGTGCTAAAATACATCTTTGCCTAACACCGCGCTGCAGTTTAAAGTGCTCAGTGCATTCTCCGTTAGGACTAAACCTAACAACACTAGCAGAGAGATCTTTGTGCAGATCACACAGAAAATTACTTAAAGCAGAGTCAACACCCATCTGGGCCATCATGTACCATAGTCTGGAACGATTAACTGTCGAAGGAAGAGCTTAGGGCCATGAAGGTCAAATGAATTACCAAAAAAACAAATACATTTTAGTGAAGTCAAGTCTGCTTTATTGTACCTACAACTTTTAGATTCACCTAGAGTTTGCTTTTCTCTTGTGGGTTTTGAAGTGAGTGTGAGTATGTCAATATCAAATTTTGCTTCTTTTAACTGATTTGTCTTTTATGATTTTATTTATAAAATCGAATAAAGTTTATGAACTGAAAATGTAAATTACCCTTTAAATAATTAAACAAAATGTAACTTAGTGATTACGTCGAATTTTGTTTATCACAGAAAAGAAGCAATTTAGAAAATGTACCTTTTGTCTGCCTAAAGCCTCTGGAGGCCTTTCTGTAAGTATTCAGCTGTCACCTGGCAGCTTGATGGTAAGAACTGCCCTCTGGACAGGTGCAATGGGCTTAGAGTGTGGAGAGGAGTTGTCCTCCCCTTAATAGAATGGCCCGGGTGCTGTGCCCAGACCGTTGGTGTACTTTAAAGGACCCTCACTGCCACAGGCTCATATAGCCTGCCTCCCTTTTTTTCCTTTTAGTCAGTGAGGCACCACCCCCAGGGGAAGGGAGAGCTGCCCCAGATTTCATTTAAAATGACCACCAGAGTGAAGTTTAGAGCATCCCCTATGACATTAGAGTGTCCATCATGCTTGAATGACACATCTTGCTTGACAGTTCTGCCTGGGGGGGTTAATTTGACACTGGGGATGACCTTCAAAGAGGCCTCCCTGTTACAGGCAAATGGTATCTGACATTTGGGCTGGGCCCTTGGTTTGTCCTATCAGCCAGTCAGGCCCCAATCACCGTGGGACTCTCCTTGAAATTAAAAACCTGATTGACAGATTGGCTGGATTTACTTATAACATTTATGAGTTCACTTCAAAGGAAAACCAGAGAATGCTAAATACTTTGTGTGAATCCCGTTTCTGGTTGCTGAAACCTGAGCTTTGATTTTACCAGACCTCTGTCACTTAGTTTGTTGAGGTTACAGTAACTGCCTAAAACTGCATTATAGTGCTAGATGTAGGAGGACAACTGAATTACCATAGTACACCCCCTCCAAAATACACACAAACACACAAACACAGTCCTCAGAGCCCAAGTTTATTGTGGCCCAAGACTGTGGCCATCTTGAAAATGCCAAAAGTAGGAACCTTTACCCCATTGGTTAGAGTGTCCCAAACCACTAGCTTGTACTAGGCACCTGGACGCCCATCTTGCCTCTTGCCTGTGGCCTCTAGTTCCTGCTTGTTCCAGACTGATCCAGTGACACGGCAGCTACCTGGGTTTTCCTGCAGGGGTTTTCCCACTCACTGGTCCTCCCCTCCAGCAGAAACCCCACCCACCACATGATCTACTTAATGCAGGCCGCAGCGCAACCGCTCAATGAGCACACTGCTGGTGCGCTTCAGGCATGCCAAAGGCAAGCCCGTCTGCACCCATCTGTGCCTGCTCGATGCCCTGCACCACAAACCCTGGCTCTCCCGCCCCCCAAAGATACACTATTGCAGAGCTCTACACCCTTCACCCCAGACACCGCAACAAACACTGCCACTGCACCAACCCACGCTCCACAGTAGGGCCTGTCACCTACAGCCACTGCCAATTCACCCTCCACTGCAAACACAATAGCCCCTCCCTGAACACACCAGAGAGAGCATCTGAACAAAAAACAACTTGCATGAGCCCTTCTCAACACACTCATTATGCAAGCATTCCACTGAATTATGGACCTCATCACCACCCTTGCACCCAACATCATGGTTCTCACTGAGACCTGGCTCAAGCCCACATCTGCCCCAAACAGGATATACAATCACTCACCAGGACCTCACCAACAAGCCAGGAGGAGGAACAGCCATCATCTACAAAGAGGCCATGCAGTGTACCACCACCATTGTCAATATCACCACCCCCATGGAACACCTCAACTTCAAGCTCCACACAGCGGAAAGACAACCATCAGAGGCACCCTTCCATACCGACCCCAAGGCCTGCGCTCCAGCTTCTGCAACGCTATCGCAGACTTCATTGCGCCACTAGCTTTAGACTCAAAGGACTACATCTTCCTCAGCGACCTAAATTTCCTTATCAATGACCCCAATGACAAAAATACCACACACCTCTTCGACAGTATGAGCTGCCTCGGATGACCCAGATCTTCCACAACTCTGCACATACCTCAGAACACACGCTGGACCCAATTTTCACCACCAGCAACCGTGTCAAATACAGCCATGTCACAGAACTCACATGGACCGATCACTCGATCGTCCACTTCAGAATCTTCAGCCGCTGCACCGCCACCCCCAAAATGACCAGTGACCCCCAGCGGAGGTGGAACAAAGCCTTAGAACCCAGCTGGGTGAATACCCTCATGACCTCCAATCCTGCTACAACCACCAACCTTGAACAGGGAGGGAAAAACTTCAATGCCTGGCTCACCAATTGCTCAGACAACATCGTCCCTATCAAGAGCAACAACAAGAGAAAAACCTCCAAAAAGGCCAGCTGGTGCACACAGGAACAGCAAAACAAAACAGCATACAGTAGGGGAGGAGATGGTGCACAAGTAGGGACACCTCTGACAGAGCAGCATTCAAGACCTCTCTCACCCTCTACCACAAACTGATGATGGCAACAAGGAAGGCAGCTCTTACTGCACACATCTGAACTGTTCTCCATCGCTAAGGAATTTTCCAACCTGGCTGCCAGCGAAAGCAACATCACACCCTCACAGGAGCTGTGTGAAAACCTTGCCAACTTTTTCCATGACAAGATTCCAACCATATAGAGAAACTTCAATCCCCAACCCACACCTAAGGACTTTCTAGACAGATACGCCACCAACGTAACCACCACAAACCACTCACTGACCACCTGGAATATCTTTTCCACCCAGGACACAAACCCCAACATGAAATCCATGCACTCCAGAGCTCCAACAGACCAGCAGCGTAGCACAGGTCCTGGTTAGTTGATTTTAATTTCCACTTAGAAGGTAGAATTGATCCAGAAACAGATAACTTTCTTCAAACAATATAACTCCTCTCACTGCACCGATACCCCCTCCCCTCACACTTAGATTCCCTCCGAATATCCACCTTGACAAGCCCTCGAGCCCCAACGAGGGCACAAATGGGCACAATTAGCTGGTAATACCAAGTTAGCAACCTGTGCCCGGGTCAATACCCCTGCTCTGACAGGGAAAACAGAATTTGATTCATGCTTTTTACACTCTTGGATAACAAATGTATGCAACAAACTTTCTCCTCCAGAGAAAACCGGGCAAGCATAAGAAACTAAAAACTCAGAAGGCCCCTTGGTTCACTCCCATTGCTATGTACACAACACGAGCGGCAATGGTGAAGACTGTATAACGCTGAACAAAAAATAGCGTTTAAAAGAGTAGAAAGCTCTATCATCAGATTAAATTGGTTAAAAAGAATATTTCACTAATAAAATACAGGAAACTAATCAAGACCAAAGAGTTATCTTTTCGCTTTTCGGCAGTGAAGTTATTCACAAACCCCAAAGGGCAACTTAAAGAGCTTCCCTCCACGCATGAATTGTGTGATAATATCTCAGCATTTTCCGAGGAAAAAATTAAAAAAATTCAAAAAGAATTCCCAGTTACTCCTGCTAATGATCAAAATTTCATTCCGGATCAAGTTCCAATGGACGTCACCTGCTCTATTCGAATCTTTGAACCAGTTTCGCGAGAGCAGACACCGGAGGACATAGGACTATGCAAATCAGGCTCCCCGTTGGATGCATGCTCCCCGATGATTCTTCATAAAAATCATACATACGGTCAATCCTATTATCAATCATATAGTTAATTCCTCCTTAAGAACAGGTATTGTACCAGACGAGTGGAAGCTTGCACTGGTAAAACTTTTAAAAAAGAAACACAGTATTGACCCTTCAGTGCTGTCAAACCTCCACCCTATTTCTCTACTTCCCCTATTAGGTAAAATAACAGAGAAATTCATCCATTAGGAACTAACCAAATTTGTTGAAGATCATAATATCCTTCACTCGCAACAATCTGGATTCCTCCCAATGCGCTCAACAGAATCAGCTCTCCCGGAGATAACTGACACCCTAAAAACGATTGCCGATAAAGGCAGGAAAGCGGTTTTGATCCTTTTTGATTTGTCGGCTGCGTTCGATACGTTTCACACAACATTCTTCTGAAGCGTCTCGAATGCAGCGGCATCTCGGGTATTGTCTTAGAACGGATTAAATCATTTCTCACTAACCGCAGACAAGCGGTTACTCTGGGTACCTTCCTTTCAGCAGAGCACAAAATAACAATAGGTGTCCCTCAGGGCTCGTCATTGAGCCTATTGCTGTTTAATATTTATATGACCCCGCTCATCTCTCTGATTGGATCATTTGGGATAGAAGTTACATCCATCATATGCAGACAATACCCAAATGATCCTTCCAGTAGATATCACCACAGATGCTGAATCCAACTTTAAAAGTTGCCTATCTGCTGTCCTCCAGTGGATGAGGAACAACCACCTCAAATGCAACACGGACAAAATCGAAATCCTCCCAAAAGGGAAAGATCTTTTGTTCCAGCCTTGTAAATGGTGGCCTGAGGGAACCATTCCTCCCCTGAAGTGGTCAAGGTGGCTAAGAATTTGGGAGTACAATTTGATGCAATACTCTCTTCCCTCCCACATGCCACAGCTCTAGCAGGGAAATGCTCCAGCCTCATCAAATTGCTAAAAAATTAATTCAATAGCTGCAAAGAAATCTTTGGCAGTGGCCCTGATTCTCTCGTGTTTAAATTATTGTAACAGCCTTCTCGCAATTCTCAAGAAATTACAGGTGGTGCAACACGTGGTGGCACGGCTAGTGCTCAAACTCCCACGAAGATCCTCAGCATCTGCAGCATTAAAAAGTCTTCACTGGCTTCCGGTGCACAAGAGAATCCTTTTTAAAGTTCTCCTGATTACCTATGGAGCCAGGGTCAACTTGGGACCTAAGTATCTTGCAGCATGATTTGCTCCATACACCACAACCAGTTCTCTCAGGTCATCATCAGAGAACCTGCTCAAACCTCCCACTTTCAGATACAAATTGAAAGGAGGAAAGACGGTGGCCTTCCTTGGGACTAAAGCCTGGAATTTACTTCCACCTCATTAAAGGCTACTTAAATCAGAAATTCAATTCTGGAAGGCCCTGAAGACCTGGGTATTTATTGCCTCGGAAGAATTATGCCTTTCTCTTATTTAGCATCTTCATGGCCCACTCTCACCTCTAATCAAGACAGCACCAGGATACTCCTCGCGGAGTGAGAGACGCGCTTTACAAGTTCAAAATTACATTAGATTACATTACAGCCCGGCGGTGCAGAGGGCCCCCTCGGCACTGTCCACTGGTCGGAGATCTCCTGATTGACTTCTGAAGGGGCCCCTCCATGTTTCTTGTAGGGGGGCACTCTCAAGTTTGACCCATGCTCGCACTAGATCTTCAACCTCAGAAACCAAAGGGTCGACCAGGAACTCACAACTCTACTCAACACCTCTATCATCACCACAACATTTCCTGATGCCTGTTAACATGCTGTAGTCAGACCACTACTCAACGAATTCTCTGTTGACCCCAGCAAACTCAAAAACTACAGGCCAATCTCCCTGCTCCCATTTCCAGCAAAGGTACTGGAGAAGATTGTCACCAATCAACTCATGACACACCTGGAGCAAAACTAGCTACTCAACGTCTCCCAATCCGGCTTCCGCAGCAATCACAGCACTGAAATTGCCCTGATCACAGCCACCAATGACATCCGAACATTCTCAACCTCAGGAAAAACAGCAGCTTTGAACCTCCTCGCTATCTCGGCAGCCTTGGACACCGTATCCCACCACACACTGATCGAAAGACTTCACCACATCCGCACCCAAGGGGATACGCTCAGATGGATCTTCTCCTTCCTCACTGGAACCCAATGAGATCACCTGCTGTGTCTGTAGGAGAGTAGGATCTGCCTACTATGGTTACCCCCACTTTTTGCTGGTGTTTCACTGTTTTTTGACTTTAGTCCCACTGGGGCCCTGCTATTCAGGACCCCAATCTAGCTGATTCCTCTCTAAATCGATTGCATGTACTTTAGGTAAACCCCAGATTGGTTACTGGGTTACCCTTGTGAGTCCCTAGTATGGGCATAGGTACCCCAGAGGTCTACCAGGTGCTGAAGCATGTATTATACCACACCTGGGAAGCCTTCCAAAAAAGCACCACAGGTCTGCTACTGCAGCCTGGTTAAGGTGGTGCTTGCACCTCTTACTAAGATATAGGTTACCTATATCTTCCTTTAATGACAGACACATATAAGCCTATAAGTCACTCCTATTGCAGGCCTTAACAATATTGAAGGCAGAGTGCTTGGTTTTGTGTGAGAGGGTGCCCATGCATGAGCAGGACCCCTCTGCAGCTTTTGGATTCTGTTCTCTGAGGCTGTTCTGTGATACCGCCATACCATATACTCTTAAGTGCATTATAACCTCGTGGTAAATGCTAACTTTGGAATAGCTGCATCAAAACATGTCGTGTTTGGTCTCAAACACTTTGGAATCCTACCCCCCCCCCTGCCAGTCCTGGCGATGGGGGTAAAATTCCACCCTTCTGGAGGGAGAAGACATGTACACACTTACCTGACCGGTTATTGTTTAGAAGAGCCCCAGCATCACAAAATGAATGCTGCAGCCACAGACACGAGTCTGACCTCTTGCTGCTGGATGAAACTCCGGCAGGGGAGGCCTGGACAATAGGTTTCCTGTCACAGGGAGGTGTAACCACCTCCCCAGACAGGCTTTAGTGTATTGGGGCTGGGTGAGTGCATTCAGAGAATGCTTTTCAGACAGTGCTGGGGGCACACTTGGTATCCAAGTTCAAACCGGTTGCAGGGGCACTCAGTCCCTGCTCTGGCGCGAAACTGGACAAAGGGGAAGGGGTGTAACCACCCCCACCCCGGGTTCTCCCATAGGTGGGACCCTAGAGTAAGTCCAACCCCTAAACTTAGTATAAGTATAGGAACCCGGTCCTTGGGACATTAGATTACCCTGGACGAAACTCTACAACATATATATTGGAACTTCGACATTCTATTTTGACTAAAAGATGGAAGATTCTCCCTTGGGGTCAAGGAGTGACTCCGCTGTTCAAACAGGCACCAAAGAAGCATCTTGCCAGTCTGCATTTCCAAAGTTCCCGTGGGATCCCGAAGGATTTGCAACACAGGACACAGACTTGCAGACATCTCCGGGGCCAACACGAGATCCCAGCAAAGCTGAGACCCGCAGCAATCACGAGAGACGTGGGACCAGAACTCCTGGTCACGGTGCACATTTGCTAGTGCATCTACTTCCTAAGCTTTCCTGAAGTTGGGCATTGGGCTACTCGTAGTCCAATGCCAGAGCAACATTTGCACCGAAGATTGTGGGCCTAAGCTCCACGAGCGTTCCTTAGGCCCGCTTCTAGCATTTCTGCTTGAGGCCCCTTTGTGATCCCTGGTCCATCGACTGGTGGGTCTCCACGAAGGAAACTATTTTGTTTGTTGGGCTTCCCTGGTTGCTCCAGGTGTGCCCTGCCTCCCCTTCAAAGGGTGTGTCCTTCTGACCTTGCTGGTCCGCTCCAAAGCCAATCTTTGGATTCTGTGTGGGTTGCTGTTGCCAAGGCTTGTTGGGTCCAATCCGGATACCGACACCGCTGCACTTGACCTCCAACGTGGTACAGCTCGAATCCAGCTCCTGGTTGTCATCGATGCCTCCTGGTCCTTGTGGCTGAAGAGTCAAGCGTCACCTCCTGCACCTGAAATCACCTGACATCGGAGGCCATCTGCTCATCGCCTTCCTGGTCACTAAAACACTAAAGAAGTGGAAATGTAAATAAATGTAAAGGCCCAAGCAAATTAAATAAATAGAGTAAAAATGTAATAAATAAAATTACATGAAAATGACAAAAATCCAATAATCGGAACCGGAAATATGCATCTTTCACGTTTTATGCAATGATAGCGACAAGATGCACAAAGTGCCAATGACTCTGACCCTTCTGCTTTCAGGTTCTTCAGATCTCCGATCCACCCTTTTATTCAGCCGGACACTTTCCACTTGGTTGCCTGCAGCACTTCTTTGCAGCTCGGCATAGAAAACGACGACGAAACCTGACACGAAAAGAAACCTATGCAATCCGCTTCCCTGGGTGAGGTAACACGAGTACTTCGGTGCTCCCGTGGGTCTTGATTCTTGAACTGTCTAGTTCTTAAGGGGTTTGCTCCCAGTCCACTCCTAAGTGTCCCTGATCTTTAAAATTCTAATCACAACTTTCTCTATAGAAGTCAATGGTGATTTGCGGCATTGTTTAGACACTGCACGTGTCCCCCGTGGGTCTCCTGCATCACTACCTTAGGTGGTTCCTGTTTGCCTCAGCTGTTTCACAGGCGCTAGGCCTTGTCTCTATATCTGTCGTGGTTCTTATACCACTTACTTAGTATATGGTTTGTGACACCCCTAGGGCTAATCGTATACTGTGCTAATTTACTGTGTGCTAAATAAGTTTACTGTAGGTACTATTGCCTCTAGCCTCATAAAGAGACTAGAGGGATGTGTTTAGATTAAATACATATAGTTTATATATATACCTGTTGTGGTTCTCCTTTCATTTGGTCATTCACGAGATTATAGACTGGTAAAACAAGCTGTTTTACATTCCTTCAAGACTTAGCCTGAAGGCTGCTCTCCACAGCTACCACTAGGATAGTTTTCTATATAGGTTGTCTTTAAACTTACCATCAATAAGGGTCATTTGGACTGGTGCAAGGAGCCCACTAGAATAGTGGAGAGCATATGCCAGGCCAACTTCTCACTGTGTCCTCCAAGGCTCATCCCTCAGCCTCATGCTCTTCAACACATATATGCACCCACTGACATCATCATCAGATCCCACAGTCCCAACATAGTTTTCTACGCAGGCAACATCCAAATCATCCTTTAACTCACTGATGACCACACCAGAACCAACTTCCACAGTTGCATGACCCACGTTGCCAACTTGATCAATCAATCAATCATAGACATTTATAGAGCGCTCTACTTACCCGGAGGGTCTCAAGGCGCTGGGGGGGGGGGGGGGCGTGCTGCTACTGCCCGAACAGCCAGGTCTTGAGCTTCTTCCTGAAGGCGAGGTGGTCTTGGGTCAGGCGCAGGTCGGGAGGGAGGGAGTTCCAGGTCTTGGCGGCCAGGTAGGAGAAGGACCTTCCTCCTGTTGTCGTTCTTCGGATGCGGGGGACGGCGGCGAGGGCGTGACTGGCTGATCGGAGGTGTCGTTTGGGAGCGTAGAAGTTGATGCGGTTGTTGAGGTAGCTTGGGCCTTGATCGTGTAGGGCTTTGTGTGCGTGGGTGAGGAGACGGAAGGTGATTCTCTTGTTGACCGGGAGCCAGTGCAGGTCTCTTAGGTGTCCGGAGATGTGGCTGTGTCGTGGGATGTCGAGGATGAGTCTGGCTGAGGCGTTCTGGATCCGTTGGAGTCTCTTCTGGAGCTTGGTGGTGGTTCCGGCGTAGAGGGCGTTGCCGTAGTCCAGTCGGCTGGTGACGAGGGCCTGGGTGACAGTCTTCCTGGTCTCGGTGGGGATCCACCGGAAGATCTTCCGTAGCATGCGCAGGATGTTGAAGCACGACGCGGAGACTGCGTTGACTTGCTTGGTCATGGAGAGGGAGGAGTCCAGGATGAAGCCCAGGTTGCGTGCATGGTCTGTCGGTTTGGGTGCAGTTCCCAGGGCGGGGGGCCACCAGGAGTCGTCCCAGGCGGAGGGCGAGGATCCCAGGATGAGGACTTCCGTCTTGTCCGAGTTCAGCTTCAGGCGGCTGGTCGACATCCACTCGGCTACTTCTTTCATTCCTTCTTGAAGGTTGGCTCTGGCGGTGGCGGGGTCGTTGGTAAGGGAGAGGATCAGCTGGGTATCGTCGGCGTAGGAGATGATGTTCAGGTTGTGTTGGCGTGCGATGGCCGCGAGGGGGCTCATGTAGACGTTGAAGAGGGTAGGGCTCAGCGAGGATCCTTGGGGTACGCCGCAGATGACTTCGGTGGCCTTTGATTTGTACGGTGGTAGTCGGACTCTCTGGGTTCTTCCGTCGAGGAAGGAGATGATCCATTCCAGTGCCTTCTCCTGGATTCCGACGTTGTAGAGGCGCTGCACTAGGGTGCGGTGGCAGACGGTGTCGAAGGCCGCGGAGAGGTCTAGGAGGATGAGGGCCGCTGTTTCTCCGTTATCCATCAGGGTTCGGATGTCATCGGTGGCAGCGATGAGGGCGGTCTCGGTGCTGTGGTTGGCTCGGAAGCCAGACTGTGAGGGGTCGAGGGATCCGTTCGTCTCGAGGAAGGCGGCCAGTTGCTTGTTGACGGTCTTCTCGATGACTTTGGCTGGGAACGGGAGGAGCGAGATGGGGCGGTAATTCTTGAGTTCGGTGGGGTCCGCTGTTGGTTTCTTGAGTAGAGCGCTGAGTTCGGCGTGCTTCCAGCTCTCAGGGAAGGTGGCGGTGTCGAATGAGGTGTTGATGATGTCCCGCAGGTGGGGTGCAATGACAGCGTCGGCCTTGTTGAAGACGTGGTGAGGGCAGGGGTCGGTCGGAGATCCGGAGTGGATGGAGTTCATCATGCGGACGGTGTCATCGGTGCTGATAGGAGTCCAGGCGCGGAGGGTGGTGGTGGGGGGCGGTGGTTCGGTTGAGTCGGACGTGGCGTTCGTCGGTTGGGTGTTGAAGCTGTTGTGTATGTCCGCGATCTTGTTGTGGAAGTAGGAGGCGAGGGAGTTGCAGAGTTCTTGCGATGGGGTGATGTCGTTGTTTCCGGCGTTGGGGTTGGAGAGCTCTTTCACGATGTTGAAGAGTTCCTTGCAGTTGTGTGCGTTGTTGTCCAGTCGGTCCTTGAATGCAGTTTTCTTGGTGTCGCGGATCAGCTGGTGGTGCTTCCGGGTGGCAAGCTTGAGGGTGGTCATGTTGTCCGGTGTTGGCTCCCTTCTCCAGGCTTTCTCGAGGGCTCGGCAGTTCTTCTTGGAGCTCTTGAGTTCGTCGGTGAACCATGGGGCCTTCTTGCTGCCGGGTCTGCTGGGCGGGGTCTTCAGTGGGGCAAATTCGTCCGCGCAGTTGCTGATCCACTTCGTGAGGTTGTCGGCGGCCTGGCTGGGGTTCGCTGAGCTGGCGGGAGGGTGCTGGCTCAGGGAAGCGGCGAGCTGGTCGACTGTGATCTTGCTCCAGTTTCTGCGGGCGACCTGTTGCTGGTGGTGGTGGGTCGTCGTTCTTCTGAAGGTGAAGTGGACGCAGCTGTGGTCCGTCCAGTGGAGTCCTGTGGCGTGGCTGAAGGTGATGTCTTTGCTGGATGAGAAGACGGCGTCGAGTGTGTGTCCGGCGAGGTGGGTGGGGGTGGTCACCAGCTGCTTGAGTCCGAGGTTGGCGAGGTTGTCGAGCAGGGTGGTGGTGTTGCGGTCGTTGTTGTTCTCCAGGTGGAAGTTGAGGTCCCCCAGGAGGATGTAGTCAGCGGAGGGGAGGGCATGCGGGCTGACGAAGTCGGCGATGTCCTCGCTGAATTGTGTGCGTGGTCCCGGGGGTCGGTAGATCAGGGTGCCTCTGAGGGTGGTCTTCGGGTCGGTGTGGATCTGGAAGTGTAGGTGTTCGGCGGTAGTCAGGATGTCGTCGGTGTAGGTCGTGATGCGGATGGTGTCCCTGTGGATGATGGCGATGCCTCCTCCCATCTGGTTGGCGGTGCGGTCCCTCCGGGTGATCTTGTAGCCCTCTGGGATGGCGATGGCGATGTCGGGCGCTGAAGAGGCGTTCATCCAGGTCTCCGTGAGGAAGGCAACATCAGGAGCTGTGGTGTCGATGAGGTTCCAGAGTTCGATGGCGTGTCTGTGGACTGAGCGGGTGTTGAGCAGGATGCACTTGAGGTGGTTGCTGCTGGTGTTCATCTTGGCGGGTGCTGGTGCGAGGCAGGTCCGGATGCAGGTGAACTTGCAGACGGTGCAGCAGAAGGGTCCGTGGGTGCGCCTCGGGGTGGCACGGTAGCATCCCGGGACTCGTCCGTCGTTGAGTGCGATGAGGGTGGCGGCGTCGTACGTCCGGCGGGTGGGCTGGGATCTGCGGGGGCCGGGGGTCCTGGCGTTGGGCGCGGTCCAGGCACGGACGGACGCAGACGGGCTTACCTTTGGCGCACCTTCGGCGCTCAATCGGTGCTCCCGCTGCGCGCGTCTGCTGCGCGGTCGCTGAGGGGGCGTCATAAGAAGGGATCCGGAAGGGCGGGTCAGGTGGGAGGCGGGGAGCGCGTGGGCCTATCGGCAGGCGGGGGCGGGGTCGCGTCAAAAACCGGCGCGAAAATCCAGGCGGCCGGCCCTGCGGCGGCTGGGGCGCCGGGCTGGAACGTCGATCGAGGTGGGCGGCCCTGCGGCGGCTGGGGCGCCGGGATGGATCGGCAGGCAGGCAGCAGGTAAGGCAGGTAGCAGGCGGGGAGCGAGGGGGCAACCAGGCCGAGGGCACAGTGGTTGCTGTAAGTCTGGGGTCGGGGTCCCCTTAAGAAGGGATCCGGGAGGGCGGGTCAGGCGGGAGACGGGGAGCGCTTGGGCCTATCGGCAGGCGGGGGGCGGGGTCGCGTCAAAAACCGGTGCGAAAATCCAGGCGGCCGGCCCTGCGGCGGCTGGGGCGCCGGGCTGGAACGTCGATCGAGGTGGGCGGCCCTGCGGCGGCTGGGGCGCCGGGATGGATCGGCAGGCAGGCAGCAGGTAAGGCAGGTAGCAGGCGGGGAGCGAGGGGGCAACCAGGCCGAGGGCACAGTGGTCGCTGTAAGTCTGGGGTCGGGGTCCCCTTAAGAAGGGATCCGGGAGGGCGGGTCAGGCGGGAGGCGGGGACCGCGTGGGCCTATCGGCAGGCGGGGGGCGGGGTCGCGTCAAAAACCGGCGCGAAAATCCAGGCGGCCGGCCCTGCGGCGGCTGGGGCGCCGGGCTGGAACGTCGATCGAGGTGGGCGGCCCTGCGGCGGCTGGGGCGCCGGGATGGATCGGCAGGCAGGCAGCAGGTAAGGCAGGTAGCAGGCGGGGAGCGAGGGGGCAACCAGGCCGAGGGCACAGTGGTCGCAGTGGTCGCAATTGATGAAGAACAATTGCCTATAGCTGAACACTGACAAGACGGAAGTACAGATCTTTGGCAACAGCAGCAACACATGGAACGACTCTTGGTGGCCCTTAGACCTAGGTCTCTCACCCACTCCCTCCATCCACGCCAGCAACCTCGAAATCATCATTGACAACAACTTCTCCATGAAATCAAGATCAATGCCATCTCCTCCACCTGCTTCCTCACTCTGCGCATGCCCCATAAGAACTCCAAGTGGCTACCCCTGCATATGAGACTCACCGTGACACAAGCCCTCATCACCAGCCGACTGGACTACTGCAATGCTCTCTACATCTGAGTAGCTGCACACCTTTTACAGTGACTTCAGACCATATAAAATGCCACAGCCACACTCCTCCTCTCCCTTCCCTAATGAGCCCACATCACACCCCACCTCACGAAACTCTGCTCATTCCTCGTGCAGAAGAGATGCCAATTGAAGCTGCAGACCCACACACACAAGGTGCTACACAACCAAGGACCTGCCTACATTAACAACTGCCTGAACTTCCATCAACCATTGAGAAGACTATACTCCACCTCCATTTCACCTGCCCATATTCCCTGCATCTACCGAAGCAGATGTGGAGGATAATCCTCCTCCCACATCAAAGCAAAGAGCTGGAACAGCCCCGACCCCATTATTTTGGAAGAAAGAGGCCCCTACCCAAAAGGATGAACCCTAGTCCCGACCCCACGCACCTATGGACCATCACCTAACTTCCGGAATGCCGAATGGCCCTCAAAACCTGGCTGTTCCAGTGAGCCTCCGGGGCCTGCAAGTGCCTGGATACCCTGTCTGGTGATTAGCCGTGCTTTATAAATTGATTGATTGATTTATTGAATCTGGCACCTTCAGGCACCCACATCTTAGCACTTCTGGGCCTGTGGAAGATCAGAAGAGGACTGAACTAGCTGTTTGCAACCTGAAAAAGCTCTGAAGGACTGACCTGTTCTCTCTCTCTTGTACTGAGGACAAAGAAGTGGACTGCAAGGATCATAAGGTTGACCACCTCCTGTTGAAACTATAGGGACACAAAAGCTACAAGAGGCCTTTTTCTGCAACTGCTGACCAGTGGCAGCTACCTCCGAGGTCCTGGGGCTTTAGAAGTGTACTCCTGTAGTTGGTTGGGGCTTAAAGGACTATGGGCCTGATTTTGATTTCGGCGGGCATAATACTCCTTCGCAAACCTGATGAATATTCAGCCTCCATATTTCAAGTGCCATTTGATAGAATGCACTTGTAATTCGGCAGATGGGATATCCGTCAAGTTTGTGAAAGAGTAACACATCCGCCAAACTCTAAATCAGGCCCTAAGTCAGAAGATATAATCTGTGACCAGTACGAACCCGGTTAGTGTATCCAACGCACGCTCCATTGTGATCAGTGTCAAATTGTGCCTATAGCCTGTTCTTCCAAAAATATTGACCATCATTGGCACTTTGTGCGTCTTGTCGCTATCATTGCATAAAACATGAAAGATGCATATTTCCTGTTCCGATTATTGGATTTTTGTCATTTTCATGTAATTTTATTTATTACATGTTTACTCTATTTATTTAACCTCTTAACTGCGCCGAACGTTCCGCGCTAGAACGTTCTATTGCGCGGGCGGGGCCGCGACGGCCAACGGACGTGCGCAGCACTCCAAAGGTAGTGCAAGCGACGTCCGTTGGCCGCCAGCATCAGCGATGAGGTTAATTTGTTTGGGCCTTTACACTTCTTTAGTGTTTTAGTACTGCATAAATACTTTGAGCCTCATTTACAAGGAATTAATGCTGCGCTGTGCCGCGATTCATTTGGCTGCAATGTGCTGAGTTAATTCCCAAGCTCAGGGATGCATCATATTTACAACAATATGATGGATCCCATTGCTCTCTCCTGGGCTGGCACACAATTTGCTACCCTGCACTGATGCAGACACCCTTGCATCCCTTTCACTATAGTGCAAGGGGGCCTGCATTGAGGGGCATGATTGTTTATGTGCAAGAAGATGTCCCTTCATGCACGTAAACAATCTGGAATGACATTTCTAAACTTCTTTGTGTGCTGCCTAATGCAGCACACATCGAAGTTGAAAAACAGCATTTTTTTCAATTATTGTTTATGTGCAGGAAAGGACACCTCCTGCACATAAACAATCACAAGAGCTGATTTCCTCATTCTATGTGTGCTGAAAAATGCAGCACACAAAGAAAGAGGAAAAAAACGAGGAGAAATTAAAACATTGCTCCTTGTTGCGCCTCCAAACACCTCTCTTGGGGAGGCGTAGCATTATGACGCATTTCCATTTTACAATTTCTCGTAAATCTGGTAATATGGCAAAACACCCAGAGCAACACCCATGGCACGCCCCTTACATGTAAAGTGTTGTGTGTAAAGGGGCCATATTTATTAGGACATGAAAAGCCACACTAGGTGCCTTTACATGTCCTTGTAAATATGGGGCAGCACGTTGCGCTGCAGGTGCGTCAAAAAAAGTGATGCACCAGTGGTGCAAGGTGCTTGTAAATAAGCCCCTTCATACATTGCCCTAAAGTTAAGCTGCCAGGGGATAGAGTTCAGGTTAGTTTAGTGACTTTAAGGGTTCACCTTGATAAGGATTGTGATTTTTTTATTTGAGGTGGGCACTTATCTCCACAAGTAATAACTGAGGGGCATATTATCAAGCCTGTGCGCTAAAATTATCGCCGCTTTATCGGCCGAAAACGGCCAATAAAGCGGCGATAATGGGCTTGATAATATGCTCTATGGAATTCCAATCGAAGCACATGTTAGATGTGAAGACATCTAACATGGGCTTCGATTGGAATTCCACAGAGCATATTATCAAGCCCATAATCGCCGCTTTATCGGCCGTTTTCGGCCGATAAAGCGGCGATAATTTTAGCGCACAGGCTTGATAATATGCCCCTCAATTTCTTACAGGAAACCTGTCACAGGCCATTTGAACCACAGATACCTGGTGATAGATAAAACATGGAGAAAAACGTGAGGCAAAATATATGACATGGAACATTTGGGGGTTAAATCATTACTGTATGTTAAAAGCAAAGTGTGGAAGTACAGAATGCACGATAAAGACGACACTTATTAAATTAGCCTAAAGAAGGACAGGCAATTACATGTTTGTTGTACGCAGTGAACACATGGTGTGGCAATATCTGTGGTGGTGGAAGTACCGGCCATGGTGAAACAGATATTGTCGAACCAGCAGGAAAACACACTTTCATCGCACTGTAATTAGGTGGAGAGATAACTGCTTGCTTTGTTAATACGTATGTCCCGAAAGTTGAAGATAGGACACATTTTGCAAAGCTACCCAGACTTTGTGAACTGTTTAATGAGTACATTCCTACTAACAGCTTACTGCAATTGCGTGATATTTCACTGAATTGACTGACACCTTCCATAATTCTAACTAGGAAAAGAATGCACAAAAAACTGGAAGCTGTTGGACATAGACATGATGGATGGATGAAAAGAGCAACATGGCACCCTGAAGCCACTCACCTACAGTGGCATTAATGGCTTAAATAGGACAGTATGGTAAACTTATAAAAGAATCTCATTGTTTCTTGCCTCTTCATTTCGATTTGGAGTTACTCTCCTCAACATCCGAATTATAAGATACGCGGTGAAAGTAAGGGAAGTCAGAAGCGGCGGAATCAGAGAGGGAGAATGGCCGATTCTCCTTGTGGTTGCTCATTTCTAAGGAAGCCATCAGGGTTCAACACATAATACCCAAAACTTCAAACCCACTGAGTTACAGCTATGTCCGTTATCGGTAATTCTGTCATGGCAGAGTTTCCAGGTGAAACTTAGTACACTCAAAATGAGGCACAAAGTTTATAACTTAGGTTTTCTCTAATTATTTACAGAAATTATGTTGCCAACTGTCAGGCTCGTGCAAAGAGCCACTGCATGGTATGTTAGTAATTACTTCATACCTACATTGATACCTAAACAATGTGATGAACATAAAGCTGCCACTAGACAGAAAGAAAAGTTTGCAGCCATAAAAGGGCTTACCACAGGGTGAAAGAACTTCTTGGTGTGAAAGCTGGCTACCTCAAATGATCAGGACATTGGAAGATCAATGAACTATGTGAGGATATCAATAGAACTAAAACAAAAAATGGCTGCAGCTTTCGGGATGAGTTTGCCTTCCATAAATGAGTAGTAGAATCAAAAGGGTTCCTGCACCACCACCGCACCCCTGTTCCTGCAGAAATGCAGGTTAATGAGATGTATATTTAGAAACTAGACTAGAATAAAATATAGGACACAGCAGTTTGTGTTCCTGCTAAATAGCAATACCACTGTGTCTCTCAGAAGCTTGGCCCATGAGATTTAGGAAAAAGAGGCCGAGGATGAGGAATGTGCTGCGGCTTTAATAGACGCTGAAAACTTTTGACTTTGTTTTTTTGTTTAGGGCGCCAAAAAGAATAGATTTAGGTTAACATTTCCTTACGGGCCACTATCCGTGCAGATCACAGCTAAGGACAAAACGGACTCTGAAACGAGTACTCGTAATCACTCAGTGATACTGGTCAGGAGAGTTCAGTGTCTCCACCTAACTTTGGTATTTGAAACTTAACTCTCTCGGCAAAAAGTTAGGGCAAGCCTGTTTTGTTGAGGGTGGGCAGCCTGCAGGGTCGAACTGGCCTAAAGGGCAATCGGGCAGCGCCCCATGGGCTGTACTCACGGATCAATGTGTGGGCATTTCTTTGGCTGTTTGTGGACTGTTTTGTGGTCTTCAGGGCCGGGTTTTACTGTTGATTTCCCTGATATGAACAATAATTGCAATGCAATAGGTCTCGCATATACGCGAGTTTCAGCTATTGACATTGTAAACAACAATGCGTTTTTTTTATTTATGTTTCAAAAAACAAACCATAAATAAAAAGCATTGTCATTTACAATGACAATAGCTCAAACCTGTGTAAATGCAAGTCCTGTTGCATTGCGAATGCTTGTTTGCATATGCTATACTGAATTGATGCGGACTGTGCTGCAAAATAATTAAATAAAGCAGGGTGACCACCAAAGTGAAAGAGGGCAGCGCTGGCATAAGTAAAGACCATTAAAGAAAATAGTGCTCATCCACTAAATAATGAAGACCGTGTAACGAGCCAAGTAAAAGGTCCAATTGTTATGGGCGGTAACAAATGCAGACAAGGCGGTACCAAGGCGGGACTAACAAGCCTGTGTACGAATCAGAAGTCAGCATTTTTGAAGGACACTGATACAAACCAATGAAAAATATGGCCGGAGAGTGGGCGGGGCTTCCAGTGCGTACACTAATACAGCATGCCTCGCAGTGCGAGTAGGGCTTGCCCGCTGCCGCTAGGCGCATCCTAAAGAGCTTACTTTTTGGAAGGGTATTCCCTTTTGCCAATTGATGATTCTTCAGTTTGCTCTTTTTTTAGGTCGAACTGATGTGGCATTCATGCGAAGCATGAATGCATCAGCTCGACAACTTATGCTGCCCGTATTTAGGAAAGTTGACAGCAATCAGACGCGCGCTTTCCCATTGTCAGATTTCACCTCAGGAGCGCGCGTCTGATAGCTGCGCATGCGCGGTGCAAAGCCCTGGCTCTCACACAGACACAGGCAGCCCCCACCCCTCTGCATGCACGCACGCACACACACACACACACACACAGGCGCGCGCATGCACACGCAGGCACACGGCACACATACAGGCACACGGCACACTATCCCCCGCCTCGCATTCTCTCTCAATCACACTGTCACGCATGCGCACACACATTCCCTCGCGCACACACGCACACACGCGCGCACACACTCCCCCCTTCCTTCCCTTCCCCTCCCCCACAGGCATACACACAGGCACGCACAGACTTCACATCAGCCCTGGGCCCCACTCACTGACTGCGCTCTTCCGGCGGGGCTCCTCTCGCGCTCCGCTCCTCGCGTCTCCTCTTCTAAATCGGGGCTCCCTCAGGTCAGAGGAGCCCCGCAACAGGCGCCACACTCCTCCTTCTCCCCGGCCCCCTCCTGGGGACCCGGGCTACCCCGGACCGGCAGGGCGCTCCATGCGCCGGCAGCTCGCGGACCTCGGGAGGCGGGACTTCCGGTCGGCCGCAAGCGGATTGGCCGGCCGGCCAAGAGCTTCCGGGTCGCCGCGGGCAGCGCGGCGGCACCCTATAATATGAACTTGTCCTAGAAAGTGTTTACATTTCGCCTATGAACACGGGATCAGGAAACAAAACCCTGGCATACTTAAAGAAACTGGAATAGGCGGGAAAACGAGTCCTCCTTTGACATGAAAATGGTTTGTTTTAGTTTCACAGAAACACTGGTGAAAGCAGACACTATATCAGACTTTCTTCTCAAGGCTGTACTTATTTCAAGAGGGCACACGAAGAATCCCAAACATGTTGCGTCTCTTGGGTTTGTTTTAAATACAGAAACGCCACCTGATAAGACACTTGAACGTGATATAGATGAACAGTAACATACTCCTTAGAGTTACTTGGAAAGACCCACTGTGTGAACACAGAAACCCCACCAAAACTGAAATAAAGGTTTACAAAAGAAACAGTATTTTGATTGCTAGGCTTCCTGCGTGTTGGTGCTTCTTTACAAGGAGATGGCTGCTTTAACCTCATCTTTGACCACCATCAGCCTCACTAATAAACTACCGGGCATGTATCCCAGCTTGAATTATTTTCGTGGCACTCCTCTATCTCTGTAGTCTGTCTTCAGCCTCTATTACTCTAGTTGAGCCCTGCCTGGCTATCGACTTTTGGCCTGTGACCTCATCCCAGGCAACTATTGGTTCTTAGGTCCTCCCATATGTGTTAGTTGGGAGCTTTGCCCCATCCCCCATCTGTCGCTATAGCCACCCCAGCTGTTTAGCTTTTTCCACAGTCCTTCATTTTGGCTTGAGTTGTTCCCATTGTTTGGGTTGCTGCTGTTAAGCTTTTCCCACTGTGTGGTGATGTGCATTGCGCAACTTGGAACTGTCCTATGTCATCGTGAATGTTCCTTGTACAGTGTTCTAGTTGGGGCAGTTATTTCCTTGCCATCGATATGTTTAACCCTGTTGTACTTTTCACTTGAATCCAACAAGCTGCGAAGTTATGTTCAACCCTATGGTATCCCTCATTTACTTTCCCATGATCTGTGTTTTACTTTCACTGTAATTGATGTTTTGGTGATTCTCTTTCCAAAAGAGGGGAGGTGTGGTGATGTGCATTGCGCAACTTGGAACTGTCCTATGTCATCGTGAATGTTCCTTGTACAGTGTTCTAGTTGGGGCAGTTATTTCCTTGCCATCGACCTGCCTGCTGGGACGGCTCTCCCTTCACCTTGCAATAAACTACGATTGAAGAGTACCTTTCCTGTGTCCCATCTACATCATTTCACACTGTTGATTAATTGTGGTAGACTGGTGCCTTATTTGTTTTTTTTGGTGAGGGGGGCTTAGCTGCACAACCATTCAACAACAACTGGTTCAAATATGTTCTCTCAATGTTTTAAGCTTTATTACAAATGTCACAAAAATATGTTAATATTTCACTTCTGTTTTTGGATTTTCGTCACAATAAAATACACTGAACATAATCTTCACAAAAGTTATTTACAAAAGTTTAAGGTATTGCCATTAAAAATTACAATAACTTTTATTTAAGTATTGATTATAAAAAAATAAATAAAAGCCATTGTTATTTGTAATATCAATACATCTAAGTCACGTAAATACAAAACATGTTGCATTACAAATGCTATAGGTGTCACATTTGCAAAAGATATAACTATTGGCATTGTAAATGACAAAGCTATTAATTTTGCTATTTTCAAAACCAACACATAAATAAAAAATGTGTCATTTACAATACCAATAGCTCAAACTTTCCTAATGCGTGACCTATTGCATTGCAAATGCTTGTTGTTGCTGAATGCATGAGGCGGGTGCAGACTATATTGGAATTGCCCTCTTTTGAATTGCTGTCTCTTTTTTTTCTATTGAAGCACTGCTGTGACAATTCTGTCCCTGAGTCAGCAGACGGTCAGGCGCTTTCTGTACATTTCAGACTGTGACGGAGATGAGGATGAACACTTGGAACTTTAAGGCAGTCTTTCTTCTGGAAAAGTTTTATGCCTGGCTTTGAGATAGCTTTAGCTCTCTCACCAGGTTATTGCTTTTCCACAAAAAGCATAAATAAAATACATACTTAGAGGGGCTTTTGGTCAGAGTCCTTCAGTATTTGTTTGTTAAATTGTTATTCGCACTTTCTTCTGCCCACCACAACATGTAGTTGGCCTCAACCATTCCGCCCACCTCCACCATCGGCTTTCTTCGCTTTGAGTAATTCAACAAAGACTGTGCTGCACACTGTTCAATTCCGCTACAAATATTGTGTTTCTCTTCAATGATAAAGCTGGTTCTTGGTGTGTTTTTTTTGGCTGCTTATGTTAATTTAAATATCGGCTGTTTCTGTTACCTGTACTTTGGGTGTCAGGTCGATGGCCATTTATTTTCTGTCTCCTTTTTAAAGTTATAAAGCACTTAAGTAAGATTTTAGCTTCCCACAATTTGAGTTCTTATTTATGTAATGATTTATTCTTGTGTCCTTCACAAATTACAATGTAAATGAAATGTAGTGCTTATATAGCGCACAAATCACCCCCAAAGGGGTCTCAAGGCGCTGTACACATACCGCTGTGGAACCCTTCCTGGCCTTTCCCTGTGAAGTGCCCACTCCTGGGTGAAGCCAGGCATCCTAGCACTATTGGGGCCGTTGTGGAGATTAAGCAAGCTATTGCCCAGAGTTGCAGAATGGGACCCCTGATTGGAATAGGCACCAAGGCGAGAATAATCAGGTCCGGGGAAATTGAGCTCAAGACCCGCGCTGAGGCGGGCATTGATCTCTGGTCCGGGCCAGACCTCTGCATCAGGTGTGGAATTTTAAGTTTACGAACTGAACATCATCTGCGCCAGCTTGTCACTCATGTATAACCTGCACGGCAGCCATTTTGGGTACCATGGTCTCCCTGTTTGCGATCGATCACCAGTGCGCTCCCTGACCCTGCGAGCATCCTCCGCGCACCCTGGCTGCCCCCTCCCTCACATGCACAAGTCCGCATGACCCTGTCCTTGGGAGTCGAGCCCGCGCCTGACCAACACCTCCCCTCCTTTCATGAATACCCCTCTGTTGATAACCTCCCTCTCCTTTGATGACCCTTTCCTCTGAATCCGATCGGCCGCACGAGGTCCCAGGCCATCACCTAGCCGGAAGATGCAGTTTATTGCCCCCTATTGTATGGAGTCACTCCTCTTCAAAGGACCCTCTATTGATCATGGCCTCCCCACCCCCTGGGATACGTTCAGGCGCACACATCCTAAGAATCGGCGGAACACTCATCTGCGTGATAGCCCCCTCCTGTTATCAGCAGGGTGAGGACCTCTATTGTGGATGCATGTGGGGTGGGTCTGACACGAGGATTACGGGGATGTCTTTTTATAAGTTCAAAGAGTTTTTATGCAATAAAGAATGCTCACATGTCATAAACCAGGGTATAAAGGGCCAGGCCTCAGAGAGGCTGTTAGAGCACCTCGAAACGATACCTTGTTGTCTGATCTGATGTGTTCTGCTCCGTCGGAATAAAACCTCTGTTTCCTGCCTTCCAGTCTCCAGCGCCTGCCTCTTTGTTTGATAACAAGAATGGTATAGAGGCGGTTAGCGCCGGGCAACTTTGAAAAAGGCCATCAGCCCTACCCTTTTTCTACAATTGGCGTCCCAAAACGTGGGGCCCATCAGCGACACGTGGATCCAGTGGGAGAGGTCCCGACGACAGAGTGAACGACTGCAACGATCGGGAGAGCTCCTGTCCGATAGACCCTCGTCTGACAGCCGATCATCCGAACTTCACTAGTTCTGAACAGACCTCTCTCGAGTGATCTACGGTCCTGACTGGGAACCATCAGGAGTGCCGCGAACATCACGAAGAATAGAGGATGATCGGGCGCTGGATTCGGAAGATAGGAAACTGTCCATGCGGTCCGGGTAAGGTCGTGTAAATGCGACAAAATTATGAAATGATTGTTTGATTTGGATAATACTAGTATTACTCTTTTGTTGATTCTTCTGGAGATTCACCGTCTGCAAACGGAGAAACAACAGGCTCTCTCTTTGCAAGCAGTGAAGGATAGGTAACGCATACTTTTGTCCCTGTTGTAATCCGTCGTGCCTATCTTCCTCCCCCATTGTTTTCCCGAACTGTTGTTCGTGTATTGTTGTCTGGAGATTCTCTGTCCGCAAACAGGGAAGAACAAGGTCTCTCTTTGCAGGTAGAGAAAAAGTGGGTAACGCAGACTTTTAACCCGTCGTACCTACTTATTCTCCCCACTGTTTGATTGACCGTACATTAAGTGTTCGGTACTGGTTCTTTTGAGGTATTCACCGCCTGCAAACAACGGAGAATAGAAATATTCTGTCTAGTCTTTGCCCGTCGTGATAAGATAGGTAGTGCAGACCTTTGTCCCCGTTGTAACCCGTCATGCCTATCTTCTCCCCACTGATTGGTAGCCTGTTTAGCCCGGACCGCTTATTAGAGATGAACCATCCAGCTCCACTGGAGGGCACCCCTAATAAGGACATGTTCACTAAGCATGGACTAGTCGCTATAGCCTATACTAAGTTATGGCATAAATATACAAAGAAGGACCTCAAAAGTCAGTGGCCACTGAAATGTTCCTTTGATGATCATAAAATAAAAACATTAGAAATAGCGCTCCAGAAAAATAAGACTACGCCCACTATGATCGATAGTATCGGCATGTGGCGCAAAGAAACGGAACAACGAAGAAAAAGAGAAGAAGCAAAAATAGGGAAAGAATTACGAAAGGCAGCCCACCTAGCCGCTAAGCAACTAGAAGAAGAAATAAAAGAAAGAAAGGAAGCTACACAAAAACAAGAATCAGGGTCGACAGGTCAATGTCCTGTTAGGACCCCCTCTGCGCTCTACCCTGAATTGCCCTCCAAACAACGGGCGAACGATGAGTTACTGCTAGGTCCCCCAATCATCTACATGCCCCCTCCATATGCCCCCTGCCAACAACACCTGCAAGCCCTGAGTGCAAACGAGAGCGACCTTAGCGCTAGTGCACCAGCCCTCGCGGCCTCCGCACCAGGCACATTAGCAACAACACCAGGTGACCCCGAGGCTAGCGAGCCACCACCGGTCAGATCAAACAGACTGAGTAAAGATGAACGGGATGGGATTGATAAGGTAGTGTAGACACTAGTAGAACGAAAGGAGAATGAAGAATATACAATGAACATGTATAATTCACATGCCGACAGCCACAGACGGTATTTCATTTTACGATTCAGCTATCACACCCTGAACGCATATGAGGATAGGTATCAGAGTAAGGGCCCCGCTAAACTGACGACGCTGTATAGAAAGATTGATGTTGGAGATGGGACTGAACGTGATGTGACGGACCTCTTCATGCAAATGCTTGAGGTCTTCCGCCACCTCACGGAACAGAAACCAGAAGTCAAGGTTACAGTCCCTGAAACGACGAGTCCTCAGTAGAAGTAGCCAACACTATGATGCCCATCAGAGAGGCGGCCCCTTACTGGGTTCCGCCACGTGGTCAGGGAACAAAAGACGATATTAACCACGCAGATGGAAAGGGGAGGGTTGTGTACAATTGGGTTTACCAACCATGGGACCGACAAGATATCTTAACTTTTAGACAAACTCTGCCCGATTTAAGAAAGAACCCGACAGCATTCTATACCGAATTAGGCACAGCCTTGGGTTCACCGATAATGACTTTAGCGGACATTGACTTGTTTTTCGGGTTATGCCTGCCAGCTGACGTGTGGAAGCAAATCCGGAAGGCTGACCACGCGGATCTGTTCGGACATACCTGGGAGCAACTCAGTGAGCTAGATAGACGGCGAGAGCCCGGAAGGAAACCAGTAAAGGACATATTAGAACTCCCAGACAAATTAGTTCAGAAGCTAAAGACACTGATCCCAGAGAAAAAGGTAGATTGGTCGGTAGTCACGGCCTGTCGTCAGAAACCCCAGGAAGATGTATCGGAATACTTCTCCCGATTCGAGACAGTGTTCTCCGACTACAGTGGCCAACACATGACCACCGCAACCGGACAACACCTGTTTGTGCAAAATTATGTAAAGGGTCTATCACAAGAGGTCTCCCAAAAGCTGCAGACGAGTGAGAGTAGTTGGGGGGCCTCCAAACCCGCAGCTATCCTTCAGATGGCTCAGTATTACGAGCACCAGAAGAATGAGAGTGATAGAGCATCCGAGAAAAAGAAGAAAGATTTGAAAGAAAGGGTGATGATAGCCCAGATACAAGGTATAACGGTCGGACGGGAACCCCACAGGGGGAACTACCAATCGACCACCCCTAGAAATTCACCTCCCAAAGACCGCACCCCAACACCCCACATTGGACGTAGAGACATTAGTGAGGACCAGTGTGCCTTCTGCAAAGGATTCGGCCATTGGAAATCCCAGTGTCCGGTTCTGTTAGAAATGAACAGAAATAGGGACCCCAAGGACGTAGCGGGTGGACCGAGAAATAGGGGACAGGGACGAGGGTACACAAATGACACCAACAGTGACAAACCAGGGAGATCGAACACGTTTGACCGTCCCCGACAGAACCAGTATCAACTATCCGACAGCGAGAATGCCCCCGACTTTGCATAGGACTGCCAGGGGCAAGGGAGGGATCCAGTCGAGCTCTGTGTTGACCAGCAAGGTCCTTACGTCACTGCTAAGGTCCTGGGTACAGAGTCTCCATTTTTGGTAGACACTGGGGCGACACGTAGTGTGCTATCAAAACGACTGATTCCAAGGGCACCCTTGTCTGGCTCACACATTACATCGATAGGTTTCGATGGGACGCCCTCCACTAACCCTCTGTCCGTACCTATCTCCTTTGACCTAGAAAACAACCTCACTGACACGACATTTTTGCTCTCCTCCAACTCGCCTGACGCCATTATGGGCATTGATTTACTAAAGCATTTTCGGGCTACCATTAGGTGTTCCCCAGATGGAGTCCGAGTCATCCTGTACGACAACCCGAGCATGTCCAAATCCTGCCCAGCACGACACATGTACTCCATAACTGACGCTGACCTGTCCTTACTTGACACCCTGCCCCTGTACCTATGGGCCAAAAATGACTCTGATGTAGGACGAATGATGATTGACCCTATACACATAACGATAAGACAAGACGCAATACTCCCGAAACTCCCGCAGTATCGGATATTGCCCGAGGGCGAGAAGGCACTGGTAGCGATCATTCAGTCCCTGGTAGATGCGGGGGTGGTTGAAGAAGTAGTTAGCAATGTCTGCAACAGCCCAATCCTACCTATTGTTAAGAAGCAAGGCGAGGGAGATGAGAAAGCGTACCGCTTCATCATCGACCTGCGAGAGATTAACAAAGTGGTTGTACCCCAATACCCCGTAGTCTCAGACATCACCACCATTCTGACCCTCATCCCGTCCACTGCCACCACCTTCACTGTTATTGATCTCAAGAATGCGTTTTTCTCTATCCCCATCCATCCAGACAGCCGTTATCTCTTCGGCTTCACCCTAAAATCCAGCTCGTATCGATTTTGTAGAGCTCCCCAGGGGTACACTGAAAGTCCCAGTATTTACAGCCAGGCCCTTAAAAGACAGCTGGACGCCGTCCAGCTACCAGATGGAGTGGTGTTGATCCAATATGTCGATGATATCCTTTTGGCGGCCGACACCACCCCACTCGCAATCACAGCCACTGTCCAACTCCTACACTTTCTCGCAGAAAATGGCCACAAAGTCTCCAAAAAGAAATTACAATTCTGCCAGCCACAAGTGACATACCTAGGCCATCTCCTGTCCAAAGAAGGGAGGAAACTTACGCCCGATTGCATCCAAACCATCTTAGACACCCCCATCCCAAAGACACAAAAGCAAGTCCGCTCTTTGGTTGGCCTTACCTCTTTTTGCAGACAATGGTTACCAAATTTCAGCCTCATTATAAAACCCCTACTTGCCTTGTTGACCAAAGATGCCCCCTCCCCGCTCCCTTGGACCCCTGAGTGTCAAGCATCCTTTAAGGAGTTACGGGATGCCCTCTGTTCAGCACCCGTCCTGGGAACACCGGATTACTCCAAGTCCTTTTCCCTCTTCACCCACGAAAGGGAGGGGTGCGCATTGTCTGTCCTAACTCAGTCTATTGGTCCTAAGCAGCGCCCTTGTGCCTACTTCTCTGCCACTCTTGATCCTGTAGCCAGAGCTTTGCCTGCCTGCCTTCGAGCAGTAGCTGCCGCTGCTGTCTCTATCCGTCAGAGCGAGGGAATTGTACTTTCAAACTCCCTCACCGTGTTAGTACCCCATGCAGTCGACACCCTTTTGAACCAAACCAAGACTCAACACCTGACTAGCGCACAACTGACAGGGTACGAATTGACGCTACTTGCACCCCACATCACACTAAAGAGATGCACGACTTTGAATCCTGCCACACTGTTGCCCCTGCCTGAAAATGACCCCGACGTGCCTCCCATACACGATTGTGTGACCCTCACGGACGAACAAACTAGGAGTAGAGTTGACCTCCGAGACACTGCCTTTACAGACCCCGATGGAGAGCTATGGGTAGACGGCTCATGCATCAAACTCCCAGATGGCACCACTTCAGCTGCCTATGCAGTAACGACAGCCCAAACAGTAGTTGAGACAGCCCGCATCACACAACGATCTGCACAGGCGGCAGAGCTGATAGCCCTCACACGAGCATGGATCGTAGCAACAGGAACCACCGCGAACATATACACAGACAGTCAGTATGCCTTCGGGGTGGTTCACCATTTTGGGCTCCTGTGGAGGGAAAGGGGATTCCTGACGTCCCACGGCACACCCATCCTTCACGGAGGTCTGGTTTCTGCCCTGATTGAAGCAGTTCTCCTCCCCAAACGATTAGCAGTGATTAAATGCCAGGCACACAAGAAGGTGACAGACTTAGTCGGACAAGGGAACGCACTGGCCGACATCACTGCACGAACCACAGCTAAGAATAGGACGGTAACACGCATGTATGTGACCAGGTCACAAGCAGAGAAATGGACTGACGCGAGGGAAATGATTAGAGACATCCAGTCAGCCAGCACCCCTCACGAACTGACCGAGTGGGCGCGGGTGGGTTTGAAGGACGATGAGGGCTGCTGGCGGACAAAAGATGCAAACAAATGGTTGCTGCCTGACTCATACCTGATCCCCATACTGACTATGGCTCATTCCCCCGCACACATAGGATCTGCACCCATGATCGAACTCATTTCCAAAGTCTGGCACAACGACAAAATCCCCGACTCAGCCAAACGCCTAGTCCAGCAGTGCCTTATCTGTCTGCAACACAACCCCGGGAAAGGAACTGTGGTACCCCGGGGAGGGTTTGGGATCCCCGATCACCCCTTTGAGGTCCTCCAGATGGATTACATCCAGCTGGAGAGATGTCAAGGCTTGAAGTATGTACTAGTCATTGTATGTGCCTTCAGCAAATGGGTAGAGGCCTATCCAACCCGTGACGACACTGCCGTGACTACTGCCAAAGTACTACTGAAAGAGTTTTTCCCTCGCTATGGCCTTTGCCGAATTTTATGGAGCGACAATGGCCCCCACTTCATAGCTGAGGTTATCCAACTAATCTTAAAAGGGTTGGGGGTGAAGCAGAGGTTTCATGCGGTCTTCCACCCCCAATCCGCCGGTCTGGTGGAGCGACATAATGCCACATTGAAGTTGAAATTGTCAAAAATAGTGGCCACCACCGGACTTAAGTGGCCAGATGCCCTCCCACTGGCTTTGCTGTCGATGCACTCCACTCCCACCAAACACCATTTGACCCCCTACGAGGTTGTATTCGGGCGACCGATGAACCTCTGGACTGCCCCCAAACCGACCTCCATTCATGACGTCCCGGACGTCCTGCTGTCTGATTATTTGTGCAAGTTAACTAAAACGTTGTCTGTAATTCATCAACAGGTGCAGCAGGCCATCCCCGATGCTTCCAGGGGCCCAGGCCACGACATCCAACCGGGGGACTATGTATTAGTCCGAAACTTTCAACGGGCCAAGAGTCTGGAACCCCGGTGGACGGGCCCCTGGCAAGTGCTGATCACCACCCGGACGGCGCTTCGAGTGGAGGGGAAGCGGCACTGGCTGCACGCACACCACTGCAGGAAGGTCTCCTCGACCCTGGCCACGACAGATAACGTCGACACCCAAGAAGAGCTCCTGAACAAGGACCGGCCAGCACTGGACTACTATCCCGATACTGAGGCACTTGAACTTGCAAAATTCTCTGATCCCACTGTGCCATCCAAAGAAGGGTATTTCCTGCGTCGAAAGGAGGGAGCTTCGGCTAAGTAGGCCACGGACTAAGTTAAATCTCGGAACGGTGACCTAAACACAACCAAGGGTTACCGGGAGAGAAGCTAAACGAAGTCTGTGGTTCTGCCCATTACCGAGCACCTTGAAGATGATGGAAGCGCCAGATAAGAAGATGATGGAAGCGCCAGATAAGAAGATGATGGAAGCAACCGGAAATACCCACTACAGGAACCCAAAGACTGACAATTTGCACAAATCAAAGACAATCGTCTTCTTTATTGTCTTCCTCTTTTGCCTCCTCCTCATGACCTCCTTCTGGATCCTGGAGGAAAGCGCACCCGCTCGCCAGGTATTGCTGCCCACGGCTCAGCCAACCCCTACGAGAGAGCATCACTTGATCTCCCTGTCACCTCAACTCCGAGAAAGGCGTAGGGAGTTCTGGAACAATTCCTTCGTGCAACTGTTGCACCAACACAACCTTGCTGCAAATGCCACGAACTGCTGGATCTGCGGGTTGCTGCCGCACACCACTGGACACTCCATCCCCTTCATCCCTTCTCCTTTCTCAGTTCACGGCTCTTGCCTCGCCTGGTTGATCCTCATGCAAGAGAGCCACAAGGATAACGCCACTTCCAGCCAGACAGTGTCGCACTTCTACTCTGGGTTTTGGCTGAACAGAACCGGAAGGACCTCTGCTCCCCTGTGTCCTGTGCCCTCGGGTGCCACCTTCCTTAAGAACATCCCAGTCAAAGAACGTGTTGAAGTGCAAGTGCTCCACAATCCGGCTAGACCCACCTTCTCTCACCTGCGAAAACAAACTGCCGCCACCCTGACTGTGGCTCTGTCTGTTATCAATGTCACAGGTCTTGTGTGCCTCGAAGGCCAGGGAACACGGCTGGTGGGTCACAGTTCCTGCCGCATTACCAGAACATTGGACTCAGTTGATCCCCCTTCCTTTGTTGCTTCTCCAAATATGTACTTTGTTTGTGGCACCAAAGCTTACACCTGGCTCCCGAAAGGTTGGAAGGGCACTTGCTACATCGCCTTCGTTCTCCCTCCCACGTATGTAGCCCCTGCTAACCATCACCGGCAGAGGCGCGCAAATGACATTGGACAAGCCGACTCTTCTGGAGCACAGTTCCTGGATGCAGCAAAGGGACTTGTTCCTCTGTGGGGCCCAATGGCCAACAGCCGCGCTATCCGACACCTGACCCAGGCAGTAGAAACAACGATCAACATCACGGCTGGTATCCTCGCTAACAACACGGCTGAGCTTCAGGCGGTCCGCTTTGGGGCCCTTCAAAACCGCCTCGTTCTAGATGTGGTTCTAGCCGATCGAGGAGGAGCATGCCGCATCATCGGATCTAGTTGTTGTACCTATGTGCCGGATAACTCGCCCTCAGTCTACAAAGCAATTGAACACCTCCACAGACTTTCCTCAGAGGTTCACCAAGAACAAGAAGGATGGTCCCTTGGGAGCTGGTTTTGGGACACTTTGAAGGGCTGGGGTTGGAGGTTGTTTTCCTTTGTATTGATACCCGTTGTGATACTATGTGGGTGTTGTTTAGGTATTCAATGTCTGCCATCCTTGTGCGCACTTGTTTCTAACTGTATGCGCCCAAAGACTTTGGACTTCAGAAATGAGCGCATGATTCCCCTCTATGAAGTAGAAATCCGTGGCCTTATGGGGATAAATCCGAACTGACAAGTTGGCAAGACATGTTAAAAGGGAGGACTGTGGAATTTTAAGTTTACGAACTGAACATCATCTGCGCCAGCTTGTCACTCATGTATAACCTGCACGGCAGCCATTTTGGGTACCATGGTCTCCCTGTTTGCGATCGATCACCAGCGCGCTCCCTGACCCTGCGAGCGTCCTCCGCGCACCCTGGCTGCCCCCTCCCTCACATGCACAAGTCCGCATGACCCTGTCCTTGGGAGTCGAGCCCGCGCCTGACCAACACCTCCTCTCCTTTCATGAATACCCCTCTGTTGATAACCTCCCTCTCCTTTGATGACCCTTTCCTCTGAATCCGATCGGCCGCACGAGGTCCCAGGCCATCACCTAGCCGGAAGATGCAGTTTATTGCCCCCTATTGTATGGAGTCACTCCTCTTCAAAGGATCCTCTATTGATCATGGCCTCCCCACCCCCTGGGATACGATCAGGCGCACACATCCTAAGAATCGGCGGAACACTCAGCTGCGTGATAGCCCCCTCCTGTTATCAGCAGGGTGAGGACCTCTATTGTGGATGCATGTGGGGTGGGTCTGACACGAGGATTACGGGGATGTCTTTTTATAAGTTCAAAGAGTTTTTATGCAATAAAGAATGCTCACATGTCATAAACCAGGGTATAAAGGGCCAGGCCTCAGAGAGGCTGTTAGAGCACCTCGAAACGATACCTTGTTGTCTGATCTGATGTGTTCTGCTCCGTCGGAATAAAACCTCTGTTTCCTGCCTTCCAGTCTCCAGCGCCTGCCTCTTTGTTTGATAACAAGAATGGTATAGAGGCGGCGGTTAGCGCCGGGCAACTTTGAAAAAGGCCATCAGCCCTACTCTTTTTCTACACAGGGTCTGCCTCTATAACCATTGAGCCACACTTCTCCACAATGATAATAAGATGCATGGCTCAACGTAAAGGACTGCTATTTTATGAAAAATCTGTAATACAACTGCCACATCAGTGAATGTTATTAAATGTATTTTTATTTCAAGCATGTGGCATCCACATATAGGTTTTCTTTTTTCTTTTTCTGTCACATGTCTACGATAAAATTTTGTTTTTAAAATCCCATTGAAGCTTCTGTCACAACCTGGCTGTGCCAGTACTTGTTTTACCCTGCTTCCAATGCACATAAAATGATAAGGCAGCCATGCATTCTCTCACATTACCCGGAGGAAATGCAGCTGTTTATTATTTTCTGGTTAAAGGCTGGGGGCATTTTGGCACAATAATGAAATACAAGTGAGTATTTTTCTTATTTGAGGCACATTCTAATACCATCATTTACCTGTAAAAAGAGATAAAATGCTGACGTTTTTACATTTATAATATACTCACATATAATATAACTTGAATTGCTTTGTAGTGTTGAAATATTTTGTGTTGGTACTACCTACCTCAATGGAAATCATGCTATCAACCTCAAAATGATGAAAGATTGAGTCAGCACGGATGCAGCTCTGGGACCTCAAGGTTGCACACAGATAGTCTGTGGTGGGCTCTGAACCCACTTAGCTATCTTTTCAGCATACAATGCATTTCACCTATAGCTTTAGGGGCATGGAATACCTGCAGCTAAAGTTACCACCCTGCTTTAGCTCCTGCTGCCAGCGGAAATCGCTACCCCCTCTTAATCTACCAGCCCCCAAACGGTACTCAGGCCTCTTCTTGGGCAGTGATGGTGGTCTTCCAACCCTTCACTAAAGCTGAGCGCCATAGGCAGCTTTCAGCCTGCAGGCCCGGCCCTGCCTCAGAGTTAAAGATTTAATTCTCCAGAGTTTTATAAGCGCGCCATCTGCTTCTCACGATATTTTGGGTTGTACATATGTAATATCTCTGCGAGCTGCCTCTTTGTGAGGCCTGGCTCCGCTATCCGCTTCTAGGGCCGGCTCCCAGAAGCCCGGGTGGCACGCTGCGCCCACCTGGTGCACGGTGAGAAGACAACCTTGAAGTGATGCTCGGATTGACGGGAGCCCCCCTTTTAGTTTTAGTTAATATGTCATGTTATGCATATATCTGCACAAAAGAAATGAGAAGATAGTCCTGTTGCGGCAAACGATGAGTAAATAATTAATTAAGCACGGCCGCTATAGTAAAAGCGGACACACTATAATAATTTAAATATATGCATTAGTAAAACCAGAGGGCCAGCTGTGATGTCGTGGGTGGAAAAGGGAAGGTCATTAAAGAAAAAAGTGCTTACCGAGTTATGAAGGAGACCGTGTAACGCCACAAGTAAAAGATCAAGTACTCATGGGCGGTATGAAATGGAGACAGGGTGGTAACAAGGAGGGACTAACAAGCCTCACAATGAATCAGATGCCAGCATTTACCAAGAACAATGACACCAGCCATTGAAAAGTATGGGCAGAGACTGGGTGAGGCTTACATAGCATACTCAACTACTGCATGCCTCGAAAAGCAAACAGCGCCTGTGCGCTTCCGCAAGGCTCGACCTAAAAAAAACATTGCCTACAGCAAAATGCATGCTGTCTAGCAAACCTTGTAAAACACTTATACAGTATGTCTTTTCAAGTTCTAGTGGAGAGGTGTGGTGCAGTGGCCAGGCAGCTGACTTCTGAGGACAGGGTCCACGGTTCGATCCGACCTCTGCTCGGCACCATGTGACTCCGGGCAATAGCCCACTTAATTTCCACCATGGCCCCAGTGCCTTGCGACCCACAAGGGTGAGTAGTTCGCTTTTACAAATACGGATTTATTTATTTAAGTTCAAAACCGATCCGATTTGCAACTATACAAACATGGGCCACATTTTTTTTATCGATCTAACAGCCTGATTCATGAAGCAAAATTGCGATCGCAATAGCTGCGAAAAAGCTATTGCGAGCGCAATTGACAAAATCGGTATTCTTGAAGAAAAAAGCGAATTCGCAAACACAGAATAGCGAAATCGCAAAAACATTAGCAGAATCCCGGCAGTAGCCCATTAGCGAATCGGAAATTGTGAGAAACCACGGATTCTGCGATTAAAATTGCGAATTCGCAATACAATCGCAATCGCTATTCAAGAAAAATCGCAAATTGCGAAAAACCCATAAATCGCTTATTGCGAGGCGCAATTTAAGGACAACCCAAAGCAGGTGGTAACCATCAAAGCCTAGGAATTTTTTTTTTTAAATCCGTTTCCCAATCAGTAACAGGTGCTGGCCTGACCAAACACACTTAAGGAGATGCAGCAGCAGCATTAGGAGTCTCACAATGCCAGGACTCTACATGGTGGTCAGGCGGCGAAGGCTACAGTGAGCAGCACGGAGGAGACGTAGAATCCAGGAGAGGATGTTCCGCCAGCGGGTCACCCTGCTGGGCCAAACCAGAGAGCAAATATACGCAAAGTACCGCCTAAATGGGCCAATAATCATCAAGCTAATTCAGGACCTTGACCCCCTGATGCAGCACCCAACAAGGCGGACCAATGCCGTGCCCACACATGTCCAGGTATTGTACAGCCTGCACCTTCTGGCCTCCGGGAGCTTCCAGGGGATAGTTGCCGCTGCTGGGGGGAAATCCCAGCCCACCATGTCCCGCTGCCTAAGGAGTTTCCTAGATGCAATGCTGACCCAGCTACACCACCATATCAAATTTCCCACCAGCCAACAGGACTTGGATGAGACCAAGCATCAATTCTACAATGTTGCGTATTTCCCACATGTGATAGGATGCATTGACTGTACCCACATCCACATCTGCCCACCAGCTGCAACGGAGTACATGTACCGCAATCGCAAGTCCTACCACTCCCTCAACATCCAGATGGTGTGCAATGCTAAGACATACATCACGGACATAGTGGCACAGTACCCGGGGAGCACACATGACTCCTTCATATTCCGGCACTGCGGCCTCCACACACGACTGGCCAGGGGAGACTTTGGTGAAGGACACCTCCTTGGTAAGTACACTTGGCCCACAGTGTTACACTGTGATGAAGTAGCTGCGCTGCACAGGCACTCACCCTCTGCTCCTCTCATTCAGGTGACAGTGGCTACGCCCTCCGTGAATACCTCCTCATCCCATACCTCAACCCTGCTACACCACAGCAACGGCGCTACAATGTAGTACACATACGCACAAGGAATTGCATTGAGAGGACATTTGGGCTACTGAAGAGCAGATTCCGCATACTGCACAAGACTGGTGGGGCCATGTACTACAGTCCTGATGTGTGCTGCCGCATTGTGGCTGTGTGTGCAATACTACACAACATTGCTACTAAGCGCCGGATACCTATAGAGATCTCTGGCAGTGAGTCGGAAGGGGACGACCGGCCACCTGCACATGTGCGTCATGCACGCGGGGAGAATCCAGCTGAAGGACACAGATGCCGCAACCACATCACAATGAACAGTTTCTAGTGCACCCACTCCCCTCACCCAACAATTCTCAATTGCATGCCAATGGAAATAATGACAGGAGGCCGATGTACGATGCTAGAATAAATAATATTGTTGAAGGCACAATAATAATATAATTTTGCAATTCTTTACATGTGAGCAGTATTGCGACATACTGCTCTAAACCATACACAGGACATACTTCTATTATCAGCATGTCCCTGCCAATGGACAGTAAAGTCTAGTGCGCCTCCGGCATGCGGCACCCAATCGCCTCTCTGGCTCATCCTCAGGGACGGCACGTGAACCCGCAGTGGGCCTGCTGCTGCGGCGTAGCACACCGACCTGTGAGGCAGACAGGCTGCTGATACTGGAGGTCCCCTCACTGGTGTCGTCCCCACCACCATTGGCTGGGCCAGTTGGATGTAGTGCCAGTACGGCACTGGTGACCTGCTCCAGTACTCGCGCCACATCCTCGCAGCATTGCACCAACTGCTGCTGCATAGCCAGGGACCGACGTGAGAGCTGGGAGGTGGCATTACCAATTATATAGTTTGAGCGCGTGTAGGCAGATAGCCGCATAAGTAGCTGGCGGTGGCGGCGGCGGGCGGTGTTGCGCTGCGAGATGATGGCCGCAGTGTTAGCCACCATGGCAGTTGTCATCCACTCTATCCTGTCCGACACATTTGCTACATTGCGGCCAATGTTGTGGAGCTGGAGTTGGATTGCCCCTTGGCGTCATGCCTGCAATTGATGGATGCGCAACATCCGGCGCTCTATGCTGAGCCCTGGCACGCGCACAGCCATCCCCCTCCTGCCGCTGCGTGCTGTGCTGTGCTGGCGATACTTGCCATGCCTGCTGTGCTGGCTGGCCACAGTGGGTGTGCACACTGTCACCGCTCTAGCAGCACCAGATGTTGAGGGTCCCGCTGTGGTGGTGTTGCGGTTGCCAATGGTGCAGCGCCTGATGGTGCTGGCGCAGATGGTGGTGCTCTGGCAGCAGGGATTGGTGCAGCGCCTGATGGTGCTGGCGCAGATGGTGGTACTCTGGCAGCAGGGATTGGTGCAGCGCCTAATGGTGCTGCCGCAGATGGTGGTGCTCTGGCAGCAGGGATTGGTGCAGCGCCTGATGGTGCTGGCGCAGATGGTGGTGCTCTGGCAGCAGGGATTGGTGCATCGCCTGATGGTGCAGGATGTGTGGCTGTTGGCACCTCCTCTGCATCCTCTGGTGACTCGTCTATGAGCAGCCTATCGCTGTCGCTGCTGTTGTTGTCAGCGCCACCTGTGAGGGGAAGTGGACGTAGATTAATTGCATGTATCTTTCACACGTGCAGTTGCTACATGCATGCTGGCTGACATTCCCTGACTGGCTGTGGCATTGCGTACTTTGGGACATGTCTGGCTGCATTGGGGTTTTTGTACATTGTGGGCAGACTACATGTCCCACAATGCTTTTGGGCATAACCGAATGTGCATGGATTGCATGACTTGGGTTGATTATGGGAGGCTATAGGGTCATGGCCATTGTTAGGGGACAGGGTCGCAGTCGCATGCCACTTACCTTGGCTGTCTTGGGTGTGTCGGGATGAGTCCAAAGTGATGACCCCTATACACGCCTCTCGCTCAAGTGTGTCCTCCACACGGTCCTCCATGGGGGTGTTGGGAGGGACTGTTGGTTCTCCACCTCCAGTAGCCAGGCTCTCGCCCAGCCTCTCTGCCACCTTCTCCTTGGCACGACCTCGGAGGTCGTACCACCTCTTTTTTAGCTCCTCGATGGACCTGTGTGTCACGCCCACAGCGTTGACTTTTGCGCCGATCCCCAGCCACAGTCGGCGTTTCTCCGCCTCAGGCACCCTCCTGGAGTCCTTACCAAATAGTTTTGGGTGGTTTTCAACCACTCCGTCTATTAGGTGCTCCAACTCCTGCTCAGAAAATTTAAGCTTGCGCTTGCGCCCGGTGTCACTGGGCCCTGGTGCTGCATCCTCTGCCATTGCTGCAGTCACAGAAATGAAAGATTTGAAAGTTTGGAGGTGTTCTGGAAGGAGCTCTGTGTGATGCAGCCTCGAGATCTGCCTCACTGTTCTGAATGGGGGTGGGAACTGCCTGCTTCCTGGTTGTGATGTCATCACTGTGCTCGAAATGCGACTTCCCGTTTTTGCGATCTCGCTATTTGCGAGATCGCATTTAGCGATCTCGCAAATTGCGAGATCGCAATTCCTACACGGATTTTGACGGAAATTGCGATTTTTCTGCCATTTTGAAAAATCGCTATCGCTTTTTGCGGCCGCTTGCGATTCGCTTTATTTCATCGCAGATTTTGATGAATGCCGTTCTGCGAATTCGAAATTGAGATTCACTGTCAATCGCAATTTATAATTCGCAGAATTCGGTTTTCATGAATCAGGCTGCAAGTCACTAATTGGGGCTTTCCTTTTCTGGTGCCCGAGCCTATTTTCTGTCCTAGTCTAACCCTTGAAGCCTGCACCTCATCAGACTAAGGCGCAGCCAGTTGTAGGCCTATCTGGGAAGTAAAACACACATGGAAGGTGATCGAGAAGATAATTAGGAGAAATGGCGATAGGGTACTGCATGGACTTACAATGGCAGCGAACGAATGGACAGTAGTCTCTCTGTCTACCAAAGGCCGAACAGCACCAGCCAGGTTGACATCCAGGAAATAGACAGCCTCCATACAAAAGTGTTGGGAGGAGGACTTATCAGTGAAAAGAGCAAAGTGTTGAAGCTCGAGACACACAATCCTGTATATCCAGAGGCATCCAAGCGTTCTGGGACATTAAAGAGACAGTTACTCTTAGCAGGAGAGAGCAGACTAGATACCAGGCAGCAAAGCTATAAATTAAATAGAAGAGAAAAGTTGGCATCGGGCAAGATGTGGATATATATGAATACAAACCTTATTTTCTGTGGATTCTCAGTATCCCCGTCTACAGCATCCAAAACATTTATCAGTGCTTAATTTGTGAACGAAAGAGTGCGGTGCCAAAAGCTCTGCTCAGGAGTCAGGACTGGTGCAATTGAATATCCATGCACCAAATATTATGCCAATAGTATTTAATCCAGTACCAGACACTCCCTTCTGCTTCTTATCGCACTTGCAGGTTACTGCTTTCTGTTTTTACCAGTTTTGCAGTCTTTTTCTTCCTCTGTTTTAACGATCTGTGTACTAAATACAAGTGCCATTACCCACCACAGGCAATCACCTGCTCAAATTTAGCACTGCATTTAATAAATGCACCTGATCTCTGCGGCACTCTGCAACACTCAAGCTGTGTTGACTTTACTTCACTCCGTGCTACTCCCACGCCATAAGAGAGTGAAATCATAGGTGCTGTTGTTTGACCTCGCTGCTTCCTCATGTGAATGTTCCAAGCTAAAAGGACAGAGTCGTTTAGATATGTTGTATTATTTCCCCCACAATGTGTTCAGGCTGCATTCCACTTCCATTCGGTGCAGCAACATTTCCCCTGCCTTCTCAAGCTATGTTAATATCAGGGAACATTGTGCTAAATATGTGACTCGCTGTTAACAACGGACAAAACTGCAAATGAACTGTTAGCTCATTTCATATGCAATTTCTTATTTTAGGACAAGAGGTACTTTTTCACAATGAACCTTAAACAGTGGCGGCTCCTGCGCTAAGGCGATGGAGTAATAAAGCGCGCAGGTCACCCGACTAAGATTACCATAATCACCTGGGCCCATAAACAACATATAATGAGATTTAATCAGGTAACCTGTGCACTTACTTTAATCAGTGATTAATAAACTTTATTTAGGACCTATACCATTGTCTTACCAATCTTCGTCATCTGTACCTAAAGTCCTAAGGGATCAAAGGTGTTACAATAATAGGTAGAATAAGAACATTTGCACCCATAAAATAACCACAACTCGGGAAAGGTTTAAACTCTTTATCTAAAATCTTTACAATGTCATAATCCAAGCATTCAATAATAGAAAATTCTCAATTAGGAAAATAACGATTAGAATGAAAATATGCAGAGTTTTTATAAAGCAGTCTTTACGCATTTGACAAGAGGGTGTGAAGAGAGAAGGAAACAATACAATGACATACCCACATTGAATATTTACCTAGAATGGTGTGAAGAACTAACCCTGGCCAGGGATCAGTTTAAAGGACAGAACCCCGAAAGTGCAGGCACCATATTGAATCAGGACAGGACCACCAAGGGCTAAGACTAGCACCCGCAGTTAAAGTTGTAACACCTGCGTTACTCCCTCTCTGCAGCTAACAGCCAGAACCCGGTAAGAGTTATTGATTTCTCCGACAAAGTGCTACGCCAGCACTTCAGCTCTCAAACCCCGATCTGGGTTTCGAACCTTCTGACAGAGGGCTCCGCCAGCACCTCTGCTCCCGATCACCTATTGAGTGCGTTGGGTCAGTGACAGGTCAGCTATTCAGACAAGTCGGACAAATTAACTAGCTAAGCCTACCCTAGTAATACTATTTTCCAGGTCAGTGTACCACCCCCCAATGTTGCAAGTGTATGATCCCCAATTTCGATTGGACAAAAGGATGAAGAGAGGTCATCACACCATACCAAAATGAATCTTTTCTTGATGATATTAAAATTAACGTTCCCGCCCATAACTTTATTTTCCCATGCACCTTTATTCCACCCGGCAATGAATGTATCAATCAGTAACAATAGCGTTCAGTATTGTACAGTCCAGCTTTCTCTCCTGGGGTTGAAAGTTCACGCTCCCAGGCACATCTTCTAGTGTACTGTAAGCTTGGCTGTCAATCAATCAATCAATCAATCATTGAATTTATATAGCGCACTACTTACCCAGAGGGTCTCAAGGCGCTGGCTGTAGTTCAATGACGAATGACTTAATCTCCTTCTGAAGTTTGACAATGCGTAGAGTGGGTTTTCAAGATGGAGTAATAGCACCTCCCAGGCCCAAGAATATTGTTACATGAAAAAATAGAAAGAAACAGTTTTAGAACACAGAATAAATGAATGCACTGTATACCACTTATTTCTTCTCTATTCCTATTACTTTATATTTAACTATTGCGTTAGAGTTAAGCAGAACGAACAGCTTAGCAAAAGCAGCAGTGCAAGCTTCTTGCATGTGAGGACATGGAGCAGCCATCTTAGTTCTAGTGTGCAGAAGCAAAAGATTCCCACCAAGAGCAAAGAGTACGTCATGTCATGTGAGTGTGACAGACGCATGCAAAATAAGAAAACCCGCGTAGCAGCGGCAATATTAATGCAAGCGGATTATCGTTAGTAAAAGCACATATGCAAGCTTCACTTTTAATGATGTGTTGTGTTTACCTTCTCAAAGCACCAGGACGCCCCTTTGCTGGGGCAGCTGTGCGCGGTACAAATAAAAATAACATAACATAACATAACATCTTGATTAGTACATTACCGTTATTTCGAGAAGACTGGTTACAAGCAAGTCGTAGTTACGGGCAAATACTTGCTCCATCATTCCCCTCTTTGATGATATTTTATATCATCACCAATTAATGAAACAGAAGCCAACTTTTCACATTTCACCCGGCTCAATTTCTTCAAACTTTCTATTTTGTTTCTTTTCATTATTTGTGTGAAGGTTTTTCACTTTCTTGTATATGTTTCCATTCAACTCTTCTAACTCATGTTCATTAATATTTCTCTTGTTCCCTCTCTTATTTACTGTATATGTCTTTTTATGCTTCCGACATTTGCAACAAATTATTATCCCTAAAATCAGTAAGCTTATTCCCACCATTGGCATCAGTATTCTACCTACAAAGCTTTTTCCTACATTAGAAAGCGACCTGCCTATAGAGGAGAGACCATCAGTATGTCTCTTCCATGCACTATCAACCTCCAGTGGTTTGAGCTCTTTTTCCAAATGTGTAATATTTCTTACATACCCCTTAATTTCAACACTTTTGTCAGGTATGTAAGTGCAACAATGTTGCACTTTCAACATTCTACAGACTCCGCCCTCTTTTGCTAATAATGTATCAAGAGCAAGTCAATTTTGTAAAACCATTGATCTGATCGCAACCAGTTCGGTATTGACCATTAAAAACCCTCCAGCAGTATCAGTTGATAACCGATCCACTACTGTTGACAATTTGCTAATTCTTTGCGTATTCAGAGCCACTCCCACTGTAGGTATCAATGCACTAAATATATCACCTACTATTTCTCCAAAACTAGCTCTTTTACTACGTATTAATCCATTTGTTTCTTAATTGTTTCCAGTGATTTTGTTTATATGATATATCTTTGGGAATACATTTCCAAAATAACAGCTCCCATACCAATGATCTGGCAGTTTGTAATAAGCTTTGTTTCCGCATATAAAATAAATTCCTGGAAACAAAGGTACAATTCCATCTTTGAAACACCATCCCCTAATTACCTTATAATTGTGTTCACATTTACTGGAAACAATGAATATATTGTTATAATAACTAGTTCTTTCCCTGTGGAGACAGAGTTTTAGGCATGGGCGAATTTTGCGAATTCGCAATTCGCGAATTTTGCAAATTTGCGAATTCGCGATCTGCAAAATCCGCTAAGTTGCGGATTCGCAGATTTTGCGGATTGTGTGGGGCATGGCCGGGTGGGAAAACGGTGCACATCGCTAGTGTGAGGGGCAGGGCCAAACGGGCGAGGCTTATATGCGAGTTCACATGCCTCTTGTGTGTATAAGGACAGGCACGGATCAGAGAAGCTCGTGGTCACAGAAACTGCACAGGGATTGAGCTAGTGAAAGTCATTTATGCAAAGGCCTCCATCAAGCATCATAGCTAATTTTCGACAATAGATATGGTGAGAGCGCACACCTTGGAGGGGCTGATTAACTTTGCCATCACACCAAAGAGCGGCGGGGTCCCTCGAGTGAGCTGTCCATCAAGTGGGTAAAGGGCGCGAAGACGGTGCACACCACTAGTGTGTGGGGAGGGGCCAAACGGACGGGGCATATATTCAAGTTCACATGCCTCTTGTGTGTATAAGGACAGGCACGGATCAGAGAAGCTCGTGGTCACAGGAACTGCACAGGGATTGAGCTAGTGAGAGTCATTTATGCAAAGGCCTCCATCAAGCATCATAGCTAATTTTCGACAATAGATATGGGGAGAGCGCACACCTACCCATCCACGACAAAACACACATTTTTGGGGGGCTGATTAACTTTGCCATCACACCAAAGAGCGCCGGGGTCCCTCGAGTGAACTGTCCATCAAGTGGGTAAAGGGCGCGAAGATGGTGCACACACCACTAGTGTGTGGGGAGGGGCCAAACGGACGGGGCTTATATGCGAGTTCACATGCCTCTTGTGTGTATAAGGACAGGCACGGATCAGAGAAGCTCGTGGTCACAGGGACTGCACAGGGATTGAGCTAGTGAAAGTAATTTATGCTAAGGCCTCCATCAATTTACAAAAGGGGGTGGTGATGAACAGAGTGTCTGAATTGAGCAGACCACTCTTACCCAGTCCAAAGATCAGGGCTTGATCCATCACCGTTATTTATCTCACTGCCCCATCCCAGCTCAGAACCTGGCTATATGCAAATCAGTCTGTCCCTGGCCCAGTGCATCATGGGAACAGGGCAGACTAAACTACCAAGCCAATTCTTTACCAGAAAGGAGACAAGCTACCGGGGACCGGTTTCTGGCATTTCAGCCGTCTTCGGCCCGGCTTGCTTGAATCCTGATGGAGCAGTGAGAAAGGGACTCATGTCTGAGTATACCCTGCCACACCTATAGTGGCCAAAATCGATTTACAAAAGGGGGTGGTGATGAACAGAGTGTCTGAATTGAGCAGACCACTCTTACCCAGTCCAAAGATCAGGGCTTGATCCATCACCGTTATTTATCTCACTGCCCCATCCCAGCTCAGAACCTGGCTATATGCAAATCAGTCTGTCCCTGGCCCAGTGCATCATGGGAACAGGGCAGACTAAACTACCAAGCCAATTCTTTACCAGAAAGGAGACAAGCTACCGGGACCGGTTTCTGGCATTTCAGCCGTCTTCGGCCCGGGGTTGAGCTAGTGAGAGTTTGAGCTAGTGAGAGTCATTTATGCAAAGGCCTCCATCAAGCATCATAGCTAATTTTCGACAATAGATATGGGGAGAGCGCACACCTACCCATCCACGACAAAACACACATTTTTGGGGGGCTGATTAACTTTGCCATCACACCAAAGAGCGCCGGGGTCCCTCGAGTGAACTGTCCATCAAGTGGGTAAAGGGCGCGAAGATGGTGCACACACCACTAGTGTGTGGGGAGGGGCCAAACGGACGGGGCTTATATGCGAGTTCACATGCCTCTTGTGTGTATAAGGACAGGCACGGATCAGAGAAGCTCGTGGTTACAGGGACTGCACAGGGATTGAGCTAGTGAAAGTAATTTATGCTAAGGCCTCCATCAAGCATCATAGCTAATTTTCGACAATAGATATGGGGAGAGCGCACACCTACCCAGCCTCGACAAAACACACATCATCCTGCTGTAACTATTTTAGGATGGCGCTGGCAAGCTGCCAGCGCCATTATAAAGTAGTTACTAAATTAGCTTCATCAGGGCACTAATAGATAAAATAAAGCAGGTGCTTGAGCACCTGCTTTTTTTTATCTATTAGTGCTTCCTGTTGAAGCTAACTTTGTAACTATTTTAGGATGGCGCTGGCAGCTTGCCGGCGCCATCCTAAAATAGTTAAAAGTTCAACACAGTTGAACTTTTGCCCCCGAAATCCGCCGCTTGCGGATCTCGTGGATTTTCAGTAAATTCGCGGGAGTTCGCGGATCGCGGATTTACCGAAAATCCGCGAGCGGAACGGATTTTCCGCTCATGTTTACAGAGTTTCCCCTTCTTTTCGAAATCCAGCAACATAGCAGCATGAGTCTTCCCATTTGAGGTGAACCCTATATTTTCAGCCCATTTAGGAAGTTTATGGTTCTTATAACTTGCCTTTCTTTGGAAATTCTCTCTCTTTTTCTCAACCATATTCAAAAATATTTTCTCTTTTTCACGTAATAAGCATGTTAAATTATTCTTGTGTGTTTCAGCTATATCTATTGTATCTATTGTTAGAAAATATTCACCCATTTAACGTGTTACATCACTTTTAGTATGTACAGGATTCAGGTTACTACGTATAGGAAGTTCAGAAAATATCACATTTGAATTAGAATAGTAATACTGCAAAGGTCCTTTCTTATAGAATAAACTAGCTAAAATAGTACATGAAATACCATAGGTTAGTGGTTAATGATGATAAGTCACACCTTCGGCTACCGAAGTAGGTAACTTCATAAAAACATAGCAATCTTCTATTTCCATAGCTTCTACATAGTGTACTAATAGGTTTGCAAATACATTTAAGTGAGTTCTGTTTTTAATTCCAGTATAATGTAGTCCTTCCTCATCTGATGCTTCTGAGTCTACCTTCTGTTGTTTAATGCTAAGTGTTTTCTCTTGTGTATCTATTTTTCGAGGTGTATCTACCGTTTGTAGCTCATAAGTATTATTCTTCATGTCTCTACTCATTATGGAAGGAATGGCTATTGTCAGTCCTAACCATACTATGAGTACTATCGCTATACTACATTTGCATATTCCACAGCATGTTTTTAAGCAGTTTCTTTTCGGACTTCCATTAACAGTATGATCAGCCATTTCTGACCAAGTAGACGTAACCCCTCTTTGTATCTTTTACACAGGCTGTTAACCTGTGAAATTTTTCAAGTGGGTCTCTCTTCTCTGTCAGTCTGATCAACAATCAATTTGTCATCACTTTCATCACTTATTTCTAAGTTTTCAAAAACCTCAAGGACGATGTAAGTCCATTCAGGACCTCTGAATTTGGTATACAGTCTTTTCAGTCGTGGACTTCTCCTTCTTGGTTGTACTGTAGATTGTTCAGTTTGACTTGTTATTTCATTTACTTGTTCTGGTTCTTCATTTATTGTCTTTAGATGAAATCTCAGCCCTTCTAACAAACCTAAGCCACTTGTCTCCTTTTCTGAGCCTTTTTGCTGGCACTGTGCTCTGGCCTTCTTCCAGTGCTCTCTTATTTTCATTCAGCTGTGGCACATCTATTTCAATGCTGTCTTCTGTATCCCTTTCTATGTGACTAGGTCCAGGTCTTATTTCTGTTTCTTCTGCCTGGTTACTAATCTGGCCTTTTTCAGGTATCTGCTGAATTTGACTTTGATTTGATTAATCTTCTTCTTCCTGAACATATTTTTCTACTCCTATCTGGCCCTGCTCAAGCTCTTCGAACCCTTGATTTTCTTCTGCCTGAGATCTCGCCCTTTTACCTATCAGTCCCTCCTCAGACTCAAGAGTTCTTGGTGGAGTGTCATTTGTCTGAGTATTCTGATCTTTCCTTATCTGTTCCTCCTCAGAATTACAACTGGCTTGGATTTCTGTAATCTGAGTACGTTATTCTAGACCTATCTCGTCTTCACTATCACTATGACTGTCTAGATAAGTCTGACTTCTGGTTCTCATGTATTCTGCAGGTATCTCAACTACGGGAACCCAATCATCTTGACTGGTGCTTGGTTGTTCTTCCTCAGCTACTTCAAGATCGATAGCTTGAGACCCCTCAGCTGCACAACCTTCAGCTTCAGTTTCATCAGGTTCAGTCACTCTTTTTGTGTGACTGGCATGGATCCAGTGTGGAACTCCTTCGCATTTAACAGCTGTGGTGGTGCCCAGAATTACTTGTTGTGGTTTTCCCACCTCGGTGCAAGGCAAGATTTTTGTGTATGTTTCTTTAGCACTACCCAGCCACCTGGGTTCAGGTCATGTGGAGGAGTTGCTTGTCTGACAACAGCTTCTTCCCCAACCTGGTGAGAGATAGAACGCACTTGGTCAGCCAGTTCTTTGCAGTACTCTAGTACTAAATGATCAGATATATTTATCAGCTTGTATCCTGGCACCCATGCTTGTCTCATTGCTCTTCCCATTAGTATTTCATGTGGACTCAAGCCTGTTTTCCGGTCTGGAATACTTCTGAGTCCCATCAGAACAAGAGGTAAAGCATCTGGCCACTCTAATTGGGTAGATTCATACACATTTCCCAATCTTGACTTGATTGTGCCATTCAGTTGTTCTACCACTCCAGAAGCCTCTGGGCGGTATGCACAGTGCAGCTTTTGCTTAACGTTGAATGCTTCACAGAATAGGCTAATTATTTCACTATTAAAATGTTTTCCTCGGTTTGATTCAATTGTTACTGGAAAACCGAATCTAGGTATGAGTTCTCTGAGTAGGAGTTTGGCTACTGTGATGCTATCATTCCTACGTGTGGGGTAGGCTTCCACCTATTTTGAAAATAGGCAGACAATTACAAGAATGTATTTTATATAAAGGTTGCACCCCCACTCATGTGGGGTGTGTCCCCCGGGCTCCAATGAATGTCCTTCTGCTGGGAAGGTTACTTCAAGATAATCAATGATATAAACAAAAGTTTTTCAGTTGAAACTTTTAGTGTTTATTTCATCTTGTTGTCATCACAAGAATATCGAATTCATATTTCTTCATTGCATTTCATACTTGAACATTTAAACATTCCCAATGCATTTCGGCAATGAGTCTGTAAAGCAAAAAAAAATTTTTTCAAGAGCCTCATTGAATGTTGCATAATTTCCTTTTTTGTAGAGAGATTCCTTGGAAAAAGGCAAGCTCATTGCCGAAATGCAGTGGGGGTGCAACCTTTATATATTTACATTGTACACTCCTCATCAGAGAGTGATACCTCGGAGCACCATACAACCTACGCAAACTACTAGTACACATGTAGTGCGCCCATTTAAACCCTCTTTGATACGTATTTTTTATCTGATCTCAGTGGGTGGCACACACACTAAAGAAACACAATGCAACTTGAAGAAATATTTAGTTTGACGGATACCAGAGCAGAAACGTTTGCATACAACGATGATGAAGCTTCTAGGATCTTTGCACTTATCAATGAAGAAGCAACAGACATTGCCACAAATCGGACGAAGGAACAAAATATAAGACAACTATTATACCTTTCCAAAAAGGAAATAAACCACTGCCTGCATGCGAGTACAATGATCAAGTACCATAAGACACAAAGGATTCCGAGAGGCCTCAGGATACCACTTGTAAGAACGTTCAAAAATTCAAAGACCGATGGTTTGCAATTTTGAACAAATGTTCATTAGACTTAATATTGCTAATCGTCGAAGAATTGTCGAACATCTTGGAAGAATTAGCCAAAGACATTAATAAGGTGAAAACAGAATTGGAAAACAGCTATACACCAGAAGAACTCACAAAAATCTTAGACAACATTAATGCACAGTTGTCGAAACATACATCCGAAGTCAGCGAGCGTAAGATACGAAAACTGAGGAGAGACACGATCGATTATAAGATGGGAGAAGTCTATACATGGGCACAGATCTATGGCAAACGTCGCCTAACAGACCATACACAGCAAATACTGATACCTCTTCCTCAGATGGAAATGCAAGCAATTAACAGAGAAGAACAGGTCGTTATCCTCCACAAAAACCAGAAACAAACATGAACACATCGCAAAAAAACACAGAGACGCCATCAACATCCATGGATTCTTTTTTAGATATAGGTCAAGACAGACAAGAAGACCCAGGAGGGCCAAAAGAAAAAGTAAAAGAACCACCACAGACACGCACAGTCACAGCAAAGAAGGACAAACCCAAGACAGTGAAATAGACAATAACCTGGTCATCAACATTTCGGATTTTCAGTAAAATCAAGTTCAAATTCAGACTCTACAAAAGGGTACATCGTTTGTTCCAACATCCAATACCAATAAACTTGAAATTGACATTTCTTTCTTTAAACTTATGAGAAAGTTACGCTTGCGAGCATTTTTTGAACAACATGCTTCAAACACCAATCGAGACAACGGAAGATCAACTCAAGGGCCTGCGCCCTACCAGTATATACATGGCACCAATGTCCCACAAGACCTTAGATACATTCGAAACACTAGTAAAAAACGACATAACCAAGATGAATTGGCAGCGCAAACCTAACCAAAAGAACTTTACTCAAAAGGAAATGGATATCCTTAAAACCATTGCCTCTAACCACAATATAACGTACGTCAAAGCGGACAAAGGAGGGGCTATAGTTGTCATGAACACTACCTATTACAACAGTCAAGCAGTCCTCCACCTCTCGGATCAAGAAACATACTTGAGACTTGATGCAAATCCTACTCCACAGTCCAAAGCAATCTTAGACACCATTCTTATGAAATCATTTGAAAAAGAGACCATAACAGACAAAACCAGAAAATATCTGTCTCAAGAACACCCAAAAAGTCCAAAATTCTTTCTGGTATCAAAAATTCACAAAAATCCCAGGACACTTCCTTGTAGATCGATAGTTTCTGCCATTGGAAGGAAGCATCCATGAACCTGTAGGGAAATTTTTAGACAGATATGTGCAACCAATGGTTTTGTCCACACAGACATATATTAAAGACACAACGGACTTCCTATTGAACCTTCAAACATTAGACCTGGAAAACTATGATGATATACTACTTTGCACTGTAGATGTTACAGCATTGTACACCTCCATACCACACTCAAAGGGAATTGAAGCCATAGAATATTGCTTATTGAGAAAAGATCTCGAGGATAGTTTCAAAATATTCTTAATGGAACTTTTGGAATTCACGCTATTGCATAGCTACTTTACATGGAACGAGGAGTGGTACCAACAAAAAACAGGGACATCAATGGGAAATTCGGCAGCTCCAGCCTACGCCAACATTTTTATGAGTAGATTTGAGGAAGAGAACATACTCAGTAAACCCATTTGGAATAACCATGTCAAAATGTTCCTAAGATTCATAGACAATATTTTTCTCCTGTGGGAAGGCTCAAAACAAACCTTGGAAACTGAACTCGTACAACTCAATTACATAGATCCTCGTATTCAATTCACCTATGAAATACAGGAGGAATCCATAGCGTTCTTGTAGTAAAGAAGGCTGGGGCAGATGTTAACAATCCGGCTAATTACAGACCAATATCCCAGTTACCTTACTTATCAAAGGTCCTGGAAAAATTGGTCAATAGACGACTCTCCACATTTCTGGAAGTTAATGGTCTGCTGGACGCTTCACAGACAGGGTTTCGGACAAATAACAGCACCGAAACTACACTCTTGGCGGTGACAGACAGTATTAGAACCAAGGTGGATCAAGGTAGTACAGTCGCTCTGATACTCCTTGATTTATCAGCGGCTTTTGATACCGTACCCCACCATCAATTATTGAATACTCTGGCAGAGAAAGGAATTCAAGATAAAGCACTTGGATGGTTACAATCGTTCCTAGCGGATCGCACCCAATCAGTTCGCCTGGGTGACTATACATCCCCTCCGCGACCTATAAAATACGGAGTTCCTCAGGGGGCGTCGTTGAGCCCAACTCTGTTCAACGTGTTCGTCTCCTCGTTGGCAACCATCGGCAAAAAGTGGGGTGTCGAAATGTGCTCCTATGCGGATGACACCCAGCTGATGGTCACCATTGATGAAAATGATGACTCAAAAACTAGATTGACGAACTGCCTGACTGAACTGGCAATTTGGATGCAGGACCATTGTCTAAGACTTAATGCTGACAAATCTGAAATTCTACTGTTCGGCAGAGGCACACATGTCTGGGACAACAGTTGGTGGCCGAGCGATTTGGGCTTGCCTCCCAACCCAACTATAAAAGCTAAAAATTTAGGAATAACACTGGATAAGGATTTATCCATGAAATCTCATGTTTCCATAGTTTGCGGCAGAGGCTTCGGCCTCTTGAAGATGCTCAGACGACTATTCCCTTGGGTTCCGACAGATTGCAGGAAAACACTAGTCCAATCACTATTGATGAGTAGGTTGGACTACGGTAATTCACTGTTTGTGGGAATGGCAGACTACTTATTTTCCAAATTGCAGTTGGTTCAGAATGCCGCTGCCAAAGCCATCTGTAATAAAAGAAAATACGACTCAGCCAAAAAATGCATGCGTGAGCTCCACTGGCTCCCAATGAGACAACGAGCCATTTTTAAACTGTTGTGTATTTCACACAAAGTACTTCACGATACAGGCCCCATCATCCTACATGACATGATCAGATTTCATAAACCCTCTAGAAACCTACGATCTATGACCTCAGGAAGAGCATCCATCACCCGAGCTCGGACTGTCAGGATGGGAGAGAGGGCCTTCTCTCACATTGCCGCAACAAAGTGGAACGAGTTACCTCCTAAACTCAGAACTACTGACTGCTTCCTTTCATTTAGGAAACAACTAAAAACATTCCTTTTCCCCAGGCCAGATCAATAATTTCCAATTAGTGCTGTCGTTAAGTCACTTGCAATTCTTTCTCAGCGCCGTGATGTCCTTTCAGGATGAATGTTAGCGCTTTACAAATAAAATAAATACAAATAAATGTGAAAGTTACAAAAACACTGACAGGTTTTCAAACAGACCTGTTTACGAAAAGCACTGACAGAAACAACACACTACACTATTCTAGCTTTCATCCTCAACCTCTCAAAGAACATTTACCATATAGTCAACTCATAAGAGCCAAAAGAATAGTGTCGGATCCTGGAAGACTAAAACAACAATTACAAGACATGGCATCAAGATTCAAAGCACGAGGGTATCCTGATCATATCCTCGAACAGGCTCAACAACAAGAACTGAACTATTGATAGCCAGACAATCCACGACTAAGGAATCCATCACAGTAGCATCTAAATACTCAACAGCCAGCAAAAAATACAGAAGTATAATTAAAAAACATTGGGAGATCCTCCGAATTGAACAAGATTTTAATCTTATCTTCGATCAGGATCCCATCTTTGCTTACACCAGAACCAAAAACATAGGAGAACTCATAAAACAATCTCACAAGAAACTCATCTCACACAAAGGGACTCTCCCATGCTGGAATTGCAACCATTGCAACAGCGTCATCAAGGGAACAACCATCAATCACCCTATGAAGGGTCACAAAATCAACATAAGAGCTACTGCCACATGTGACACCTCTAATGTGGTGTACATGTTAAAATGCCCCTGTGGAAAGATATATATGGGACAGACCGAGCGCAAGATTAAAACTAGACTGAATGAACACAAGTCAAACATCAGAACTAAACAATTGAAATCAACCGTGGCCCAACATTTTATTGAAATAGGCCACAACATTAGCCAGTTACTATTTTGCGTCCTGGAGAACATACCTAGAGTTGAAGGTCAGGATCACAAAAAGATACTACTACAAAGAGAGAATTATTGGATTTCTACCCTGGCCAGCGTGACTCCCTACGGCCTCAATGACCGCATGGAATTCACCTGTTACCAATAAATATGTTTTCCGTTCCTTAAACTGAAAAGTGGCCTTTTATATCTTATTTGTTCCAGTCCATCACATTTATTTATGTTCAACCATGCATATATGTCACATGATTATTTTTCACTTTGTTATATCAGTACGGTAGACCCACACACCTGCATCACTGAACACTCCGTTTTTTATAAACAGAGAAATTTATTGACATCATGAAAATTACAGTGGGAAACTTTTGTCCAAACTCTTAATAAGGCGGATTTTATTTTAACACATTTGCTTTAATACAAAGTTTTTTTATACTTTTCACGACTCGTGTGCTGCCTTTATAAGCAATTACCGCATTAATTTACTTTTCAGGCACGTACTCGTACGTCGCTTAACAACGCGCCCGGACCAGCTTCTGTGTTATATAAACATCCGGAGCATAGTATTGTGCTTTCGGTTTCACGAGAGCAACACGGGAACTAACAGACATTTAAACGGTAAGCCCGCACTCGAGCGCTCTAAGCCTCGTCACCTTGACAAACCAGCACTAGAAGATAGCTAGTTAATGCATGTTTCCAATGTATTTTTTTTAAAAGACTTGATAAACGTCAGTATTACGTGACTAGGTACACTCTCAGGAACATACTTACTGAGATATCGCTAGACCCGAGCACACGCTTTTGCTTACCGAACCAACTTAGCAGCACCAACTAACTGTTGTTTAGTAACCAATGTCAGTTACGTTTTTACCCCTCATAATCACCTCGTCATGAATGCATCACCATATACCGATTTATATGCATCGTTATGAGTTATATACAATTCACTATTTTTTACACTTTTATCACTGATTGTGTTTAAACTATATCTGTAAAGCAAAAAAAATGTTTTCAAGAGCCTCATTGAATGTTGCATAATTTCCTTTTTTGTAGAGAGATCCCTTGGAAAAAGGCAAGCTAATTGCCGAAATGCATTGGGAATGTTTAAATGTTCAAGTATGAAATGCAATGAAGAAATATGAATTTGATATTCTTGTGATGACAACAAGATGAAATAAACACTAAAAGTTTCAACTGAAAAACTTTTCTTTATATCATTGATTATCTTGAAGTAACCTTCCCAGCAGACATTCATTGGAGCCCAGGGGACACACCCCATATGAGTGGGGGGACAACCTTTATACATTTACATTGTACACTCCTCATCAGAGAGTGATACCTCTGAGCACCATACAACCTACGCAAACTACTAGTACACACGTAGTGCGCCCATTTAAACCCTCTTTGATAAGAATGTATTTTAGTCCTCTACAAGGGGGTAACTGAATGAAATAAATCTGCAATCATATGCAGGGACCCTCTGCCTTCCCAATATTTCCTGGTAACACAACAGTTTTTTTCCAGGATTAATTTGTTGACAAATTAAACATCTATGGCAAAGTGCTTCTGCTATGTTCCTGAATTTCGCATTGAACCATGACTGTCTGAACAGACGTATCATGGCATCTCTCCCCAAATGGGAATCTCCGTGGAACATCTTAGCCATAGGAGCAAGCAAACAGTCTGGTAACACAGGCCTACCATCAAGGTAAACAATGACACCATCTTCAACCCTTCTCTGACAACCTATCTTTCTCCACTCTTCCTTTTCTTTTGGTTCTGCTTCATTTTGCAAGTCTCTCACTTCTTCCCACGTTCTCACACCTTCAAGCAACATAAGTTGGCAGCTATTTCCACCAACTACAATATTCTTGTTTATAGCCATTTTAAATTATGCGCAATGTTGGGCTAACTGGTCAGTATATCGGTTACCAGCTGTCACTTTGTAATTTCCAGATTGGTGAGCAGCATACTTGACCACAGCCACTTCTTTTGGCAATTGGATTGCTTCAAGCAAATCTTTTACATAATGACAATTTTTAATAGGAGTACCTGAAGAAGTCAGAAACTCCCTTTGCATCCATAATTGGCCAAAGTCGTGCACAACCCTGTAACCATGCTGGCTATCAGTATAAATGGTTACTTTCCAATTTTTCACAAATTTGCAAGCTTTTGTTAATACAACCAATTCAGCTACTTGTGCAGACTTGACTCCAGGTAAATAGGATTCTTCAACTGGACCCCCCAACATGCACACTGCATAGGGAGCACTCAAACCTCCTTCCTCATGTCTCATACATGAGCCAACTACAAATTGCTCATATTCGGAATTTATTAAAGGCTCTTCTCTTATGTCTGGATGTGGTTTTGTACTGTATTGTCAGGTCGATACAATCATGTTCGACTTCTCCCTTCACTTCTGCAAAGTGTGAATCAGGTAGCAGTGTTGCTGGGTTCAGAATATTACACCTAGCAATGGTTACCTTTCCTGCACCTACAAGGATTCGCTCATACTTAGTCAGCCGACTAGGAGTTAAATACTGGGTCTTGGTTCTTGTTAACAAAATCACAACTGCATGTGGAACATATACTGTCACTGGATGTCCCATAATAATGGACTCACTTTGCTCAAGGCTCATGCTAGTTGCAGTTACATCTTTCAGGCATCCGGGCAATGCAGATGCCACTGGGTCTAGTGTGGAAGAAAAATATGCCACAGGATGTCTCATCAGACAGTGAGTTTGGGTCAAGACTGAAAGTGCACAGAATAGTGCAAAATCCTTTGAATAGTCAGGCATCCCTAATGCTGGAGCTGTACACAGACATTCTCGTGATTTCAAAAAAGCAGTCAAGCTTTCGTCGTCCCATTCTACTGGGTCTTTTGCTCTTTTCTTTGTCATTTGTATCAATGGCTTTGCTAGGACTGCAAATCCCACAATCCATTGCCTGCAATAACCCACAACTCCAAGAAACATTCTGATCTTTTTCTGAGTATGAGGTAGATTCATGTTTTTGATTATTCTGATCCTTTCTGAGGTAACCCTTCTGACACCTCTTTCTATCTGGTGCCCCAGATATTTCACTGATGTGGTGCAAAATTGCAACTTTTCAGGTGACACTTTATGTCCTCCTTCACCTAAATGGTTTAGTAAAGCAATGGTATCAACAACACAGCCATTTCGAGTTTTAGACGCCACCTATTGGTCGTCTATATACTGGTCCAGGACTGACTGTCCAGGCAGCACCAAAGACTCAAGGCACTTTTTTCAAAATCTGATTAAAAATCGATGAACCCTCTGTATACCCCTGAGGAACGCGGTTACAGACGTATACATGACTGTCGAATTCAAAAGAAAAAAGAAATTTGCTCTCTGGATGCAATGGAATCGAGAAAAATGCGTGACACAAATCGATTACGGTGAACCATCCAGCTTCCCACGGTATCTGATACAGAATCACTGCAGTATTTGGTACAACTGGACAGCACGGGACAACAATCGTATTAATTTTGCGGAGGTCTTGTACAACCCTATACTTGCCACTCGGTTTCTTTATGCCAATTATGGGCGAATTACATTAACTGCTCATTATTTCTTGTAAAATGCCTGCTTCAACCAAACGCTTTATTTCTGCTGCAACACCTGCTTTTATTTCTGGGCTCATTTTGCACTGTCAAGTATTTGGGTAAACTGCACCTTCTTTTACTGTCACTTTTATTGGATCGACATTTGCCATTAATCCTACATCTTTTCCGGTAAAATCCCATACATTAGGATTTACAGTCTGTTGTAATTCTTCTGGTAAGTCTTCTATAGTTAACTTTTTATTCTCTGTTTCTTGTTTTGCTAACATTAGTTTATAAACTCCGTCTTCGTCTGGGGTTTGAATTTCAACACCACTCAGGGTGCAAAAGATAGTGCAATTCATTTAGCACAACAAGTCTCTACCTAACAAGTTCACTGGACTTAAATCACACAACAAATCTATGCATTTCTTTAAAATTGCCTATTCTAACTTCCATTGGTTCTGTGACTGGGGTACTAATTTGTTTATTAGAAACGCCCACTACTTGGATCGCTTCTCCCGAGAGGGGTAGGTTTGGAACGTGTGCTGTTCTCACCAGTGTCCAATAGAAAGGTGACATAATTTCCTTCAACCTTGCCTTCAATGTATGGACCTGACTGTTCCGGCAAGGATGCGCCAAGTACGCACTCCTCTTCCTCCACTCTCAGGCACTGTCAGTGTGTGTCCTCACTGAAAAATGTAACACTCAAAAGAAATTGTGATATTGCTGTGTCTCTCCTTTCACTTTCCTCCCAATTTGTGGTATCCACACTCTGGTGTGGTTTGCTCCTAAAATTTGGCATAGGTGCAAGGGGTATCTGGTTTTGTATTACCTGCTGCTGTTGTTTCGGTGGCACCTCATTCTGTGTCTGTGGATTTAAATAATTAGTTTGCCTGTTACCGTTTTGCACAGCCTTACACTTGTTCTTCCAGTGCCCCAACTTGCCACACCCGTGACAGGGAACTTCTTTTTGGCTTCTTCTCTGTAGAATTTTCCCCTTGACTTACCGCCAATACCATCACTTTGAGTCTGGTTATTATTTATCTTACTCAATTGAAGCTCCTGTTGCTCTGCTAATTTCACTTGTGCCCACATTACTTTTTCCTTTTATTCTTTTCGTTTATTGTCGAGTTCATCTTCACAATATATTGCATATTTAAGGATTTCATCAATCGGCTTGGCCTGCCAGCAAATTTTATGGTCTTTAATCCATTGCAAAATTTCTGGCCTTAATCCTGACAAAACTCGATAGATGAAATGTGTCATGTCTTTCATATTGATATTATTCAATCCACTATACTGTTTGAATACTTGTAACAGACGTTCATAATATGCATACACAGATTCATCTTTATTCTGAGTGGTTCTATCTATCCTAGTCCAATCTATCTCTTTTGCAGGCACCTTCCCTTTGAGGTACAGTATTACTTGATTGTACTTCTTCATCACCTCATCAGCAGGTGCCCCTGTCTTTGGATCTCTAGGATACTCATCATTAGGCCAATCAATAGCAATTTTACATTCTGTCCACAAATCTACAGGAACAACAATGTCAAATAATCCATCTAAATCTTTCAAAAGACATTTCGAAACCTTCACAAATCTCTCGACTTGTCTGTACCTTTCTACAGGCTTCTCTTGAAGTTTTGGGAAATCATTTGTGAATGACAAAATATCCTGTCGGGACCATGGGACATGTACATAACCTCCACCTGGTACCTCTCTCATGGGATATTACCTTTCCACCATGTCTGCTTTAAGCATGGGCAAATTTTGCGAATTTGCGATCTGCGAATTTGCGGATTTCCGAATTCGCGATCCGCAAAATTCGCGAATTTCTGCGAATTTGCGGATTTTTGTTTTTTTGCGTGTTCGCGGGGTTTTTTGCATGTTCGCAGGTTTTTTTGCGTGTTCGCGGGGATTTTTGCGTCTTCGCGAGCAGCTTGCATAGCGAAGTTACCCATGCAGTCGTTTATGGGAGAGGGAAAGAGAGATAGATAGATAGATAGATAGATAGATAGATAGATAGATAGATAGATAGATAGATAGATAGATAGAGAGGGAAAGAGAGAGGGAGAGAGAGAACGAGAGAAAGAAAGAGAGGCCAATGTCAATTACCATATTAGCTGCCATATCCATTAACTTTTCTTGAAACACTCTTGTATTTCTAGTAATACATTTGCATATGAACAACAATTCATCTTCACTGAATGTATTTAATCTGTCCAATCCCACATTTCCAGCCATTATTTCTTCTAATTCGACTCTTAATTTAAATATAGCCAATACTTTTGGCTGTGATTTTGGTTTCTCTATTTCTCGTGTCCATCTCTCTCTTTCTTCTGGGGTTACTACTGTGGCACTTCAAGTACCTGAGGATGTCTCCATTTGTACTTTTCTAGAATTTATAGGAGTGGTTTTCCTGACCGAGTCACCCACTGGTTCTCTTATGGGCAAATCCATCAGGGAAATCACTGACTCACATTCACTTGCTTGATCAACAACTATAAAGGGTTCTTTTCTTTGCTGAACTACAGGTGTAGTCAGAATGGGAGTTTCAGGACTAGCCCGCTTATCTCCGTACAAAGGAACAACTGGGCCAATAGTTACCGGAATTGTTAGGGCTTCAGGACTTGTATTTAATTGGGAAATTTTCTGAATCAACTCACTTCTTTGTTTGTTTAATGCTTCTCTTTCCCTGTCTTGCAGTACTTTTTCTAATGAAGTCTCATGTACCACTTGTGGAATCAAAGGTGGTTTCAGGAATGGAGCATTTGGATTAACTGTGCTTGGGTCCTCATTATAAGGTGGTGGATTTTTCATTAATAAATCCACCAAATAATCATCATCAGATTCACCACTAATCATTAAATGTTTCATTGTTTCAGTCCTTTTACTTCCAGTGGCTTATTCTGAAGTTAATACAGGATATAATCCTTCCACTAACATGGATTGTCTCCATTGTTTCATTTGTTTGTCTCTTGTCTCTTTTGGAAATCTAGGATAAAACTTTCGCCAATTCCTGTTACTTCTGTGTCTATCTCACTCAAAAGCCTCATTTTCTCATTCCTCCAATGCCTCATACTGTGTTAATCCAGGTCTGGGATCTAATTTATTCATACGAGTTCTCAAATTGTACCAAACTCTGCCTTTAAACGTACCATTTTCTGGAAATGCTAAAACACCATGATTTTTTGTGTACTCCATCCAATTCTCTAACCACACACAAGTGTGATAGCCTCTTTGGACCATCATGTAAGATGCAGGCGTATTTGGTGGTGGAATAATAATCCCTTCTCTTGTTTTAATTGCTTTATCTTTTTTGAAATAATTCTTAATTACTTTAATGAATGACATTTTTCTTTTCTCTCCGTACATGATATAAGGTCTTCCTCTTATAAGCTGTTCTTGTGCAAACCCTAATATTTCCTATCAGGTCTACCTCCTACAAGTGGACCTATGTGCCACATATAACACAAATCAATAGGAAAACTCTGAATTTGTTTACAAAATTACTTCCAATACCAGCACGTCTCTTATTTTCCAGTGACCAATCAAAATTTAGAATTCAAATAAATTTAACCAATAATTGCGCTGCTTTTCTCGTGAGACTAGTTCTCACACTCCTGTACTCACCCCTCCTTTACAATTACTATCTCAACTACTCACCCACTGTCTCAACCAATACCAGCGCAGCTCTGAGTGACATCAGCGCAGCTCCGCGACTGACTCCCTCTTTTGCAAGGCAATACAAAAACTTAATTTCTTTCACTTTTAATACAGATTTTTATTATTCATCTACATAAAAACATTCACCACTGTACCTGAGTGACTAAATCAAAGGAAAGTTACATTTTCACTTACTTCGAGTAAATCCCTTCCGCTTACTCTTAATATACTAGGAGTGGAGCCCTTCCGTCTACCCTTCACGCAAGCATTAGAGAACCTGCTACTCCTTTAGACTTATCCCTTCTGGGATATACTAAGGCCAAAGTTTCACCAGCTAACCCCTTTGCTATCAATCAAGCTCAGACCAGCCTGCTACTCCTTCCGTGTGACCCTTTCTAGGTGATATCACACAAAAAATGTTGCTAGAGAACTCTTAGCTATCATTTATTCATACATTCATACAGAAAAACCCTAAATAGTGCTTTTGGTTTTACCTAACCAGGCACTTATTTCATACAGGTAAGTGACCTCACTGCAGTGTGGCTTCCATTTACCACCCGCTATTCTGCCCCCGGGGATTCCAGACAAAACATATAACAGGTATGAACACATTTTTGGTTAATACATAAATCAATACAGTCAATAATACGATTTCAACTACAACTAACTACCTATCTTAACTAAACCCTAACCATCTTCCTGCTACCAAAAGAAATACTGATAGAGCGCGCAGGTCACCCGACTCAGATTACCATACTCACCTGGGCCCTTAAACAACATAAGATGAGATTTAATAAGGTAACCTGTGCACTTACTCTAATCAGTGATTTATAAACTTCATTTAGGACCTATACCATTGTCTTACCAATCTTCGTCATCGGTACCTAAAGTCCTAAGGGATCAAAGGTGTTAGAATAATAGGTAGAATAAGAACATTTGCGCCCATAAAATAACCACAACTCGGGAAAGGTTTAAATTCTTTTTCTAAAATCTTTAAAATGTCATAATCCAAGCATTGAATGAAAAAATGCAGAGTTTTATAAAGCAGTCTTTACGCATTTGACAAGAGGGTGGGAAGAGAGAAGGAAAAAATACAATGACATACCCACATTGAATATTTACCTAGAGTGGTGTGAAGAACTGACCCTGGCAACGGGTCAGTTTAAAGGACAGAACCCCAAAAGTGCAGGCACCATAAAGGCAAGCAGGTGCAGATCAGAATCAGGACAGGTAAAGACAAATTGGATCAGGACAGGACCACCAAGGGCTAAGACCAGCACCCGCAGTTAAAGTTGCAACGCCTGCGTTACTCCCTCTCTGCAGCTAACAGCCAGAACCCGGTAAGAGTTATTTATTTCTCCGAAAAAGTGCTTCGCCAGCACTTCAGCTCTCAAACCCCGATCTGGGTTTCGAACCTTCTGACAGAGGGCTCCGCCAGCACCTCTGCTCCCGATCACCTATTGTGTGCGTTGGGTCAGTGACAGGTCAGCTATTCAGACAAGTCGGACAAATTAACTAGCTAAGCTTACCCTAGTTATACTATTTTCAGGTCAGTGTGCCACCCCCCAATGTTTGCAAGTGTAAGGATCCCTAATTTCGATTGGACAAAATGATGAGGAGAGGTCATCACACCATATCAAAATGAAACTTTTCTTGATGATATTAAAATTAACGTTCCCGCCCATAACTATATTTCCCCATGAACTTTTATTCCACCCGGGAATGAATGTATCAATCAGTAACAATAGCATTCAGTATTGTGCAGTCCAACTTCCTCTCCTGGGGTTGAAAGTTCACGCTCCCAGGCACATCTTCTAGTGTACTGTAAGCTTGGCTGTGGTTTAATGATGAATGACTTAATCTCCTTCTGGAGTTTGACAATGCGTAGTGTGGGTTTTCAAGATGGAGTAATAGCACCTCCCTGGCCCAAGATTATCGTTACATGAAAAAATAGAAAGAAACAGTTTTAGAACACAGAATAAATGAATGCACTGTATACCACTTATCTCTACTCTATTCCCATTACTTTATATTTAACTATTGCGTTAGAGTTAAGCAGAACGAACAGCTTAGCAAAAGCAGCAGTGCAAGCTTCTTGCATGTGAGGACATGAAGCAGCCATCTTAGGTCTAGTGCGCAGAAGCAAAAGATTCCCTCCAAAATCAGAGAGTACGTCATGTCATTTGAGTGTGACAAACGCATGTGCAATAAGAAAACCCACGTAGCAGCGGCCATATTAATGCAAACGGATTATCATTAGTAAAAGCACATATGCAAGTTTCACTTAGATGTCATGAAATGCAATATTAATAGGACAAACATGTTGATTAGTAGATTAACGTTATGTCGAGAAGACTGATTACAAGCAAGTCGCATCACAGGCAAATACTTGCTCCATCAGGAGTGTCGCCCACTGCCTTGCAGCAGTGACATAAATGAAAAATAAAATGATAACTTGAGATTATTATCATTTTATTTTGTGTTGCTGCAGCAGATTTACAGGGCGGGGCTGGGCTGCTCTGACCATGACTGTTTGGCCGGCTGTCTAGGGCTGGCCAAATTGTCATAAGCACTTTGCATATTCTCAACCCAGGCTGCATTACAGCATGGGTGGAGAACGTGTCCCGGCTCCCATTCACTGGTGCAGCACTGATCCACGGCACTCACAACGCTGCATTGCAGCATTTTGATTGGCTTAGTTTAGCCCAGATGTGTTTCTTGCTGGTGCGGAAGGACGAGGAGGAGAGATGGAGGAGAGATGCAGCCTCAAGTTTTTTATTTTTTATTCCCTTACCCCCCACTATCTGTGCCAGCCGCCACTGACCTTATGCCCCATTAAGAGACTCAGGAATCATGAAGTACGCAATTAATAAACCCTTAGGCTTAGGGCCTGATTCCCATAGGGCTTCTGCACTCGTGGCAGAGGCCCCCATGCAGTCATGGAGGCGACTCTGCTCTTGAGGTAGAATCTCCACATTGGGAATTCTCATTGGGGAGATTCGCCCGGATTGCAGCGCCTCCCCCACACTGCGGGGCCTCTGCCACAAATGTGAAGGCCCTTTGTGACTCAGGACCTAAGTATTTATACTGGATTGCAACAGTAATGCTATGCTTAAAGTGAACAAGAGTTACACACAATATCAAATGCGTATGACATTCAATTTGGAAGATCTTTTACAAACGCTGTGTGATTACAGACCTAAAACTATTTAAAAAAAATATATCTCAAATCCCTTCCTTCAGCCAATTAACATCCAATGGTACAAGTACTTAATTCGACAATCAGTGTAAATGCTGGTGAGTATGTAGGCCTAAAGTTACTTTACAAGAATAAACGTCATTAAGGATGCACTGGATGCAGGCCACAGCAATCCCTCTGTCTGTTTTATATGTCTCTTTGAGAGGCACACTCCATATGAAAGGAAGGTTGCTGAGAATAAAGGGAAACCTTATGCGCAGGCGGAGTTATAACTACGTGCTTAAAAATGCCAGTCATTCTACATGAAATAGCATTTATAGGTCAATAAAGATGTATAATTCATGGGAGCCACTCGTGTTTTTCAAATACTCCATTAAAACAACCAAACCACATGTTTATGAAAGGAAGACATATTTATAAATACCCACGACAGTTCTGTTTATACACCCTGCTACTTTATCAGCTACTTTATCAGCTCATCCAAATAACATTCTGCTGCTGACTGGCTCCGATGTGGCTAGATTCCTCAGCTGGACCCCACTGAGCAGCAGAGACCCAGTGTTGTTACTCTAATTACAGGGAGTCTGGGAGGCAAGTTAAATACAACATTTCTATTGACCTTTATAGACGATAATAGTCTACTTTAGCTCGCAAACACTCACAAAAATACAGTGAATTAAGCCTTCTTCACATCCCAAAGTAAATCTTTGGTTTGATATAAGCTCAAAGCAATGTGTTTCTAATATATAGAATGTTTTCCTCTTGCCAGGCTTTTAACATATTACTCTGTAGATTTATTACAATTTCACAATAAATGCAAACGAAGTACAGAAAAAGAGGGATGCTAGAAGATACTTAATAGCCCTCATTACAAGTAGCCTCCTAATACCGATTTGGGAGCAGATGTTTCCGCTCAAATACAGAATATTTCCTCAGTCTGTCTCTGTAGGAAGCGGCCTTATTTCCAGATCCAAAACTGATACCAGTAATTGCTGGTAGTCTGCTTCCTCCACCAAGATTTTTTATTTTCAATTCCATTGGTCCCCGATACAAGGGGGCTGTATGCTAGCGAATAAGGGCCATATTTATGACCCGGTTTGGTGGTGCAAGAGTGACGCAAACCTAAAGTCATATTTTCAGAGTCATGCAAAGCTACTTTGCATGGCTTTGAACGGCTTAAAAAATGTGGAGTAATGCTACGCAGCACACATAGCAACATTGCATTATTCTACGTAAGAGGGGCCTTCCATGGGTGTTGTGTGGGTGTTCCCACGCAACTCCCATGGTTTTTGACGCATTCCCAGATTTACCAAACCCGGTACACCTGGTAATGCACCAAGAAGATGCGCCTCCCCTGGTGAGGCATAATCAGGAAAAATTGGTCTATTTCTCCTCGTTTGTTCCTCTTTCTATGTGTGCTGTATTCTGCAGAAGGTAAAGCCTCTCAGGTTTGTGTTTGCACAGGAAGGCGCCCCTTCCTACACAAAACAATCCTGCCTATAACACAGGCACCCTTGCACCCTGATGCTAGGGTGCCTGTATTGGCACTTAGCTGCCAAAACGACACGAGTGCACTGGGAAAGGACAGTAAAGTGTCATATTGGATAAATATGGCACATTCTTGATGCAGGGCAGTGCAGCAAGGTGTCTTGCTGTGTTGCCCTGTACGGAAAGGGTCATAAATATGGCCCAGAATGTGTATTTATTTCTGGGTGATTTCATGAATAAACCTTTGCCACATGTTGCAAATGCGAAACTTCAAAGTGCCATGAGATGCTTGGTGGTAGCTAAGGTAGGGAGAACACAACAGCAATGAGAAGATATGACACAAGCTCTGTTTGTTAATGTAAACACTTACGAGCATATTTATGACATTTGTGGTGCTAGGGCAGCACTGCAAGTCACCCGCTGCTCTACCCTGCGTCACTGGGAAATTGCAGGAATGTGCCATATTTATCCAATACAGCACATTCCTGCCCTTTCTCCTTGCACTGGTATCATTTTGGCAGACAAGCGACAATGCAGGCACCCTTGCACGGTGGTGCAAGGTTGCTGGTGTTGTAGGCAGGAATTGTTTTGTGCAGAAAGGGGCACCTTCATGCACAAAAACAATTCTAAGAGGCGTTTCCTCTTTCTATATGTGCTGCAGAATGCAGGGCACATAGAAAGATGAAACACGCATTGGCATAGCCAATAGGTCTCGCCTTTGGGACCTTATAAGTGTTTAGATATCCAGCACAATATCCTTGGTGCAAAAACATCAACTGTTGCATGGCTAAACACTTATAAGGTCCCAAAAACGAGACCTATTGGATCTTACATGTGATAAACGCACACCTCAAAGGTTGAACTTTCCCCTACTCTCTCACCGTTTAGCACTGTCTTGTTGCATGCTTTGTAGTGGGGCTGGTCACATTGAGCCACTCCAAAGCCCAGTTAGGTGATGAGAAAGACCAAAAAGTGCAAAAAGATGAAAATATAGGCACTGAAATATGTTCACTGACAGGTAGTTCTAGCGCATGACGGTGCCTTCAACAGGTCCCATTTTTCAAGATAAGACCTTTAAGTATGATAGCATTTGTATTTGGATTTTTCTCATGTTATGTACAGGCCTGTGATTCTTTGTAATATATTGAAATGTATTGTAAAACGTATGAGGTGCTTCATAACCCCTAGGAGGCTGGGAAGCGCTTCAAACAGGATTGTGGCTGCCCTTTCTGAAGCGTGGATGATTGGCTGTGGGTGATAGTTTGACCTATATACAGGGTCACTGGAATTATGTGTTACTGCTGCAGCGGTTTTTTTCAGAAGAATCTGAGATTTGCAGGCACTTCTCATAATAAATTGCCCAACTTGACACAATATAGAAAAGACAACATTGCAGAAGAGTTTATGTTGCCTAGATTACACTAAATATGCGTTACGCACGGGCTGAAGCGCACACACCCGGCAGGCTGCTTGCTAGACTGCTTAGAGCCGAGAACACATGCCTACCATTTACTTACATTTGGGAGATTGCAGGAGTAATCCTCCAGTGCCAGATCGACTTGCTTTTATGAATATACCTACTCTTGTATAAAAATCAAGACCTATGATCTGATAAAGTCCTGTCCGGTTTCTCAATGAGCTTACACTCAAGTGATTAAACGCAGTGCAAAGAGACGGCATGGCACAAAAGAGGAAGCGACTGCGAGACAGGCAAGAAAGTGAAAGTGACCCGCGAGACAGGCAAATGTAAACAAGCGCGCAGGGCCACGCTAAGTAGAAACAGATGGCCCCTGCGCGCTGCTGCTCACTCCCACAAAGTGGATGCCGCCACACGCACAAGTGTACTAAAAGTGAAGGCCGATTCCAAAAGGTCATCCCCTAGGGCAGCACATGTGGACTGCGCTATGCTGACCAAAAAATGAGGAGGAATAAGGACACTTCTCCTTGCTATAACTCTCGAGGGATGGTGTAAGATTTTGGTGCATTCCCAGGTCTACAAGTTCTTATTAATCTTGCAATGTGTCAAAATCCATGGGAGCTGCGTGGGAACACCTCCACAACGCCCATGGAATGCCTACCCAAGGCAGAGTAGCTCAACGTAGTGTTTTGTTCTTCGTTGCGCTACTCCAGATTTATCACTCCACTCAGAGCACGAAAAGTGACTTTGCACGGCATTATAAATCTGACTTAGAGGTTCAAGTCATACATGTACCACATTGCGTGGTGCAAACACGACGCAAAGCTCCGATGAATATGACCCCTAGACACTTTGAAGTTTAGATTTACATGCTGATGAAAAAAGTGCAGATATCTAGATAGTCGTAGGAATATGCCTGGGATTAGTTAACTTTGTACTCCTCCACTCTACCCACCACCAGCCCTCACGGCGTTTTCCTCGCAGCTTTGGCAACACTCAAAGTACTGGTCCAAATTTCAAAGTTCACCTTGTTCTCTGTTGAGACCAAGCACTTCAGCTCAGGCAACACTCTAGACCACAGCCATAGGGGTTACTCAATCAGCACCCATGATATGCATCTCATGTTGCCTCCCCATCATAAAATATATGTGTCACTGGGTGCTGCTCCTGCCTTTCAAGTATCCACTGCCCATACCCACAGCTAACTGAACAGCCTAGCTGAGGTCCCCCAGCTCTGACCACCCCCTATACAACTGTCCTAGAGGAGCTGTAGAAGGCCTAATTTTACCTGCACTGTTCTGTGCTTAGAAACTGCTCAGAGCTTCAACTGAAACACAATGTAGTGCCAAGTGGTTAATTCATGATCAACTTCAGCCCTTTTTGATGATTTTATAGGAAGGATGACATCAGCACGACTCAGCGTTTAACATCTTATAATCAACATACAGCGGAGGGGACACCAAGCTTTTATAATAATAGTACATTATGTAGATGGAGGTGATCCATAGGTCTTTAAGAAATAAAGCAACTTTAATCTGTGGCTGAAGAAGGGAAACGAGGCAGCAAAGGAGTGCGACAACCGTATTTCACTGAATGATAACATCTGAAGACCTTGTCCCACCTGCTGTCTACCACGGGAGTGTTTGTAACAAAATAGACAAACCTCAGACTAGGTTGGAAGAGTTACGTAAATGGACATCATTGAGAAACTCCTAAAACATAATGTTGAAAGACAACAATTATCTGTTTGGTTTAGTACTTTACAGGCTTAGGCAGTCTGAATGCTCAGCCTACTTTGCCTGTGTTTATATCACTGTCCTGTAATATTAAACAAGAGCACACATTTCTCAATATAATAGTAGTACGTGGGGGCCTATTTACAAGGGCTTTATCTCCGCTTTTTTGGCTTACAAATAAAATAAAATAAAACCAGCGCCCTATTTACAAGAGGGTGCTAACATGCATAATCGCATATTAGCACCCTTTTCCCCAGCGCCTCCCTTTGCATCTCCAATGAGATGCAAAGTGGGTGTTAGTGGGCATACCCCAGATGGACTACCTTATAAATATCGCTGATGTTTACATTGTGATATTTACAAGGCAGCCCACATGATTTTAGCACACGTTAGATTTTGGCGAAAACCTACGTTTTCGCCAAAATCTAACATTTGCTAAAATCCTGACTTAGCCATCCCTAACATAGGGGGTGGATTATGCTGATACGACCCTGTGGGTCGTATCAGCAAGCTTATCACCCTTTTGCAGGGAACATCGCTGGAAAACCAGCAATGTTCCCTGCAAAAGGGCGATGACCTCCCTATCTCTGGAATTTTTATCGCCCTGGAATAATGCGTTGTTAATTACGTGCTCCCAGGACGATAAAAGCCAGAGATGGATGGCGATAATATAACTATCGCCAGCACGGCCAGCGATGATTATTGCTGGCCGTTGTTAATATGCCCCTAACATCTTTACAACAGCGATTTCACTTTCTAAATTGGCTACTAAATTGCATGTTACAGCTAATATGTTTTGAACAAAAGAGTAATATTTATATGCGCAAAACATTAAAGATCCTAGAAAATATTACGCCTGAGCAGATTGTACATCTTGTCGTGTTCCAGTGAAGATTTATCAACCACAAAAGTTCAGAACAAATTTCCCTCAACACTAGCTTGGAGTCCAAAAAACAAAACGTCATCAAATGTTTTCAATATAAAGTTAAAAGATGTTTCAAAATAAATCAGTTAATCTGACCTTGCTTCTAATTTCACTAATTCAGAGTCAGGGTTAATGCGTTTGAACTGTGTACTTCTTAGTGAAGTTAGTTTGGGGGTGCACAAGCTCAGTAATCAACTCCACTGCCCCAGCAGCCAATAAGACCAATTTACTGGCCAGTGATTCTCTTTGTATATAGCACAAGTGCTTTATTATACTGACTTCTGAAACATAGAATTTGACTACTCTTACAATAATGACTAGATACGTGAGTTACAGGTTTGAGTCTTTATGCTTTCAAGGTTGTTTCCTGCTATCTCAGCTACCCTCCAACTACCCCTTGTAGATTTCCCTTGTTTGTGGATCCAGAGGTTGAGGTATTGCCCAAGAGGGAAATTCCCACACCCTCCCCACCGTTCGGTTTTAGCACTTAGCGTCTTGGGTGTCGCCCTTTTTAGTCGCTCACCCAGTTCGTAGGAGCAGTGCCAGGCTTCACTTGGCTTTCTTGTGAGAAGTTGGCCCGGTATATGATGTTCACTATTCTAGTGAGCACTAAGGGTGGGCGTAAAATCCGTTTCGCGGGCGAATTTGTGGATTTTCCGCGATTTCGCGATCCGCGAATCTCGCGAAATGTTAATGTTAATGTTAATGTTAAAAATTTGTTAGAGCGCAAAACAGCTGCCCCAGCAACGGGGCGTCCCGGCGCTGAACCTTAAAAGTACCTGAGGGGAGGGGTAAAACCGCAGGAAGTTTAGATTAGAGAGAACAGATGAGTTTTAATTTCCTTGCGAAAGGTAGTCAGGTTGGTCAGGGAACGGGTATGCAATGGCAGGGAGTTCCAAAGTTTCGACCCTAAGACTTTGAAAGAACGGCCGCCCATTCTGCTGAGCCTGGTTCGAGGGACCGCCACAAGGTGCTGTCCTAATGAGCGCAGGGTGCGCTGGGGAGTATAGGGTACCAGAAGCGGACGTAAGAGTTCAGGACAGTCTGATTTAAGAATTTTAAAGGCAGTGGTGAGAGTCTTGAATTGAATTCGAGACTCAATCGGCAGCCAATGAAGTTTCCGGATGGTGGCTCTAGCAGAGCACCTGCGAGGAAGGCCCACCAAGGCCCTGGCGGCTGAGTTTTGTACCCTTTGCAGCCATGCTATTTCTGTTTTATTGGCCCCTAAGAATACATTGGCATAGTCCAACCAAGCAAGGATGATAGATTGGACGATTAGTTGGCGAGTTCTGGAGTCGAAGAAGCCAAGTATCGGACTGAGACTCCTCAACAGACCCACACGTAGCTGCCACTTTCTTTGTGTGGGACTGAAAGTTAAGCGAGGAGTCCAGCCAGACACCCAGATTCTTCACCACAGTTTTCGGCACGGGGGTGGGGCCAAGCAAAGAGGGTCACCAGTGTTCGCTCCAATGGCCGGGGTTTTTTCCAAGGAGCAGCACCTCAGTTTTCCAAGCATTCAGTTGGAGGCAGTTGCGCGTCATCCATTGCGCAACTGCAGCTAGGCCATCCCTAAATTTCGCAGCCGAAGTTGAGGGGCCCTCAGTAAAAGTGATGACCAGCTGCGTGTCGTCGGCGTACGACACCAGCGTGAGGTCCCACTCTTTTGCCACTACTGAGAGAGGCTGAACGTAGAGGTTGAAAAGGGATGGACTTAGCGCCGAACCCTAGGGAACTCCTTGTCCGATGGAATGGGGTTGGGAAACAAATGGAGGGGCTGAAACCCGGAAGGACCTGTCCTTCAGGAAAGACCGGAACCACTCGAGGGCAAGATCACAGATCCCTATGGTCTGGAGTCGTTTCAGTAAGATATTATGTGAGACCGTATCAAAGGCTGCGCTGAGATCCAACAGGATCAGCGCAGCACTCTGACCGGCGTCCAGAATGCCCCGGAGGTGTTCAGTAGTAGTCAGCAGGGCAGACTCTGTGCTGTGTCCTGGCCTGAAGCCATTTTGGGATGGGTCCAGGATATTATTTTGGACCATGTGATGGGACAAGACTTTATTCACATGGGCTTCTGCCAGTTTGGACGCCCATGGAAGCAGCGAAATAGGTCTGAAGTTTTCCGGCTTTGTGGGGTAAAATCCGCGAATCAGCGGGGACGAATTTGCAGCCAAGCAAGGGTTACAGCAGCAGGTGCAAAAGTTGAACCTAATTTCTTTGTAACCTTTTACAGAAGGGTTACAAACAAATTAACTTCAACTTGAACACCTGCTGCTAATTGCTTCCTGGCGCCTCGTTGCCTACTTGCAACTATTCTCTGACCCTGCTCTGACCCTTGAAGCAGGGTCAGAGAATAGTTACAAGTAGGCAACGAGGCATCTGTCCAAGGAATTAAACCTCATCAGGAAGCACTTGCAGATATAAAAAACAGAAAGAAGGGAGAGGATGGCAAATACACCCATTTGAGTTGTCAGGAGGGGTTAAACTAAAAGAGACCTTTACAGCACAAGTTTCATATGCATTTTGCTAAAAATAAAAAGCTGTATGTTCTGTAGGGGCAACTCAGGAATCTGGCCCTTCAGAGATCCGGCCTCTCTTTCTTTCTCTCGTTCTCTCTCTCCCTCTCTCTTTCCCTCTCTTTCTCTCTCTTTCTATCTATCTATCTATCTATCTATCTATCTATCTATCTATCTATCTATCTATCTATCTATCTATCTATCTCTCTCTCCCTCTCCCATAAACGACTGCATGGGTAACTTCGCTATGCAAGCAGCTCGCAAAGACGCAAAAATCCCCGCGAACACGCAAAAAACCCTGCGAATACGCAAAAAACCCCGCGAACACGCAAAAAAACAAAAATCCGCAAATTCGCACAAATTCGCGAATTTTGCGGATCGCGAATTCGCAAATCCGCAAATCCGCGGATCGCAAATTCGCAAAATTCGCTCATGCTTAGTGAGCACCTTGCACCAGTCCAAACAACCCTTATGGTGATGGTTGTAAAGTCAACCTTATAGACCAGCTATCCTAGTGGTAGCATGGACAAAGCAGTCTTTGACTAAACTCAAGAAGGCATGTGAAGCCAGCTGTTTTACCATATGTAACCCCTTTAATACCAAATGAAAGGACACCATACAGAATATATATAAAATATATATGTATTTATTTCTAAACAACCCCTCTGAACTCTTTATGAGGCCAGAAAAAAGCACATAACAAGATACTCAATTATCATACAATAAGTTGCACAATATACAGTAGGGCCCTAGGGGCACGCTAAACCATATACTAAAATAGTGGTATAAGAACCACGTCATGGGAAATGGATAGGCCTAGGACCTTGGGAATCGCTGGGGCTACACTGTACTACCAAAAGGTAGGAAGTAGGAGGCCCACGGGAGGCATGTGCAGAGTCTTTACTCACATACAATTTACCATGGAGTTAGAATGGGAACGAAAGAATTAGAAACTAGTTCTTTTAGGGCACTACTGACTGGACTTGATGAAAGTTACTTGAAACCTAGACACTAGGATAGTCAATACCCACAGGAGCACCGGAGTACTCGCGTTACCTCACCCACACGAAGCGGGTGCAAAGGTGTCTAAGTGTATTGGGTTTCGTCGCTGAATCCTATGGAGCCTTGAAGAAAGATGATCAAGGATGAAGAGTACCTGAAAGCAGAGGGGACAGAGTCTGGGTCACTAGCCAGTGACAAGGAAGGAACCAGAAAGGAACCAGGCGATGTTGCGAAGCAATCAGGTGATGTCGTGAAGCTTGTCTCTGCAGCCACGTGGACCAGGAGGCGTCGACGACAACCAGGAGTAAGGCACGGACTGTCCCTCAAAGGCTCTCGCTGTCGACGGTGTCAGCTTCCGGATTGGAGTCAACAAGTCTTGGCTAAGGCAACCCACGCAGGAATCAAAGATGGCTTCTTAATCAGACCAGCAAAGTCTGATGGGCTTCTACTTTTCAGGGAAGCAAGGGCAAGTCTGGAGCAACCAGACCAGTGGAGTAAATTCAAAAGTTTGTCGTCAAGATGGCCACTAGCCAACGGGCAAGTGACTGGACAGACGCGTTGAGCAGGAAAATGCAGAAGAGCCCCACGCAGAACTCGTGGAGTGTGGAGGGCTGATCTTCGGTGCAGTTGGTGCTCAGGGCTGGGGCTTTTAAATTCCAAATGCACAACTTCAAGGGTGCCTCGGAATTTGCACGGAAAGCAATTCGCTGACTTTCCAAGATGGCCGGTCCCACGTCTCGCGTCGCGTCCACGGGTCTCAGCTTTGCTGGGGCTGTGGATCGGGCTAAAGGAAGTCTGGAAGTCTGAATCTTGTCGGGCTCTGTGCTCTGGCTCCAGCGGGATCGTCGACAAAGCAAGCCATTGATCACTGGATGGTGCCTGCTTGTGCATGGTGGTCACTCCTTGACCACAAGGGAGATTCTTCAGTCTTCTATCTTCAGGTAGAACGTCGAAGATCCAGAGTTTCGGTTCAAGTTTCAGTCAGGATAAATCTAAAATCTTGGGACTCAGCTCCTTCCTATATACCAAATCTAGGGGCTGGATTACCTGGTAGGTCCCTCCTATGGGTGGGACCAGGGAAGGGGGTGGTTACACCCCTTTCCCTTCGTCCAGTTTCGCGCCAGAGCTGGGGCTGGGGTGCCCCAGCACCGGTTCGAACTGGACTATGCATGGGACACCTTGTGTGCCCCAGGCAGTGTCTCATTTCTTTCAGCCCTCCCTGCCCCAATACACTATAGACTGTCTGGGGTGGTGCTAGCACCTCCCAAGACAGGAAACCTAGTGTCCAAGCCTCCCTCGCTGGAAGGACTCTCAGCAGCAGGAGGTCAGACTCGTGTCTGAGGCAGCAGCATTCATTTTGTGATGCTGAGGCTCTGGTTAACTTTAACCGAGATTAGTAGGAACAACATGTCTTCTCCCTCTAGAAGGGTGGAATGCTACCCCCGTCGCCAGAACTGGTGAGGGGGTAGTATTCCAAAGCACATGACACCTTACTCAACATGTTTTGATAAAGCCAAACCAGAGTTAGCATTTAAGCGCGAGGTTCATAATGCACTTAAGAGTATATGGTATGGCTATATCCTAGAACAGCTATAAGGACATGGTTCCGAAAGCTGCAGACAGGCTCAGCTCATGCTAGAGCACCATCTCACATAGAACCAAGCACTCTGCCTCCAGGATTGTTAAGGCCTGCCATAGGAGTGACTTATAGGTATATATGTGTCTAGATATAAGGTTAGATATAGGAATACTATATCTAAGCAAGGGGTGATTACACGACCTTGCCCCAGCTGAGTGATCAACCAGTTGTGTCAATGTGAGTGGCCAGCCAGGGGTGGCATAATACATGCTGCAGCCCCTGGTAGGCCTTTGATGCACCTATGCCCTGGGTAACTATAGTACACTGTACAGGGGCTCATAAGGTGACCCAATGTCCAATTGGTAATGTACCTAAAGTACATGGTATCGAATTTAGAGAGAGCACAGCTGGGCTGTGGGTCTGATTAGCAGGCCCACAGCCACATTAAGTCTGAAACCAGTGAAGCAAAAAGCAAAAAGTGGGGTGACCATAGGAAAGCAGACCTCACTCTCCTACATCTCTAATGCCAACAGCACCTCACTGGTTGCAGGGAGCTTTCAAGAAGGTTCTAGCAGTGTTCAGGGGAGCCATATGGAAGGTCGCCAGTCAGTACATTGCTTGGAGTGTCGCACTGGAGCAGAGGCTTCTGTTGGTGGCCCTCTTCTAGGCACCTAGTGGTGGATCTCTGTTCATGGCAGGGTTCATTTTGACACTCTGATGAGTACTTGGCACTTCTTCCTGGGTCCAATGACACCACACCCCCAGGTGTCTTCGGAATCGCACTTACCAGGAACTATCTTCAGTATGTAGTGCTTGAGACAATGGCCTCGATTCTTCACTAGGCACTCCAGGGGCCATCTCACATCATTTGGTCTTCAGGACTGATCCTGACCCAACAGCACACTTGGACAGTGTCAAGGTCATGCAACCCAATTGTGGGGCACACAGGCCACAAGCCAGTGCTTATTACAGCTTTGTCCAGGTCTAAAACTTGGGCACACTACTCTGGGTGCCGGTGTATCTATGAAGGGTCATAAATGGTAATGGTCGCTCTGCCTGGCCCAGTGGTACATTGTATCTTCAATGCAGTTTTTTTGTGACAGGAACAGTAGTCATCTGTGACTATGAGGGTTCACTTTGTGCATCTCTCCCAGTTTAAGACAAGATCCAGAATCTATCGTCATCAAAGACCAGGCCTAGGTCAATGCATTGAAATGGGATTAATGTGTGGCATCACCAAAAAAAACAAATAACAAGATTACAGGTATATACAATTTGGGCATGCAGGGCAGAGGACACAACTATGCATCATGCTGGGAACATTCCTCTTCCAACAGCAGCCATGATGACTAGAACCCAAAAAATGGAGTATGTTCATCCACCAGCTTGTTAGTCTTGGTGGAGGAACAGCAGACCGTCTACCAAACTCAATAGGTCCATAGAATGTTTTTGACAGGGGACTACTTGAAGGCTGGTCTCCAAGGAGTCAATGTTGTTTTACTCCTGCTGCTACCTGTGTAGCAATAGATCTGAAGTGGTATAACTGAAGCACAATAGCAAATGATTGGTGTGCACTGATGCTCAAACCCTGAGATGGATGCACCTACACAGTGACACAGTGTGTGCTGTACCAAATGAGCAAAAGTCACACTGGTGGCATGGTATGATAGTGGGAGGAACTCACTGCCTGACATTTCTGCCTGCTCCTACAAGGTTGTGTCGATGTAATCATTGCTGTGACGGCATATATGTCTCTTCCAAGTTGACTTACACCATATTGAGACTACAAAGCTAAACTTTTTCATAGGACTGGGCATAATTCAGGTCAGCTGATGACATGGTTAACTGAGTTGGCACACCCATACCTGTACATTGGTTACTGGAACTGTTCAGACTGCATGACCCCCAGACTCACCCTTGGTATGACACCACCATGCCCCAGACTCTGCCCAGTGGTTGGAACGTCACATGAGTCCTGTCACTGCTCTAAACCCTGCTTCAGCCATTTGGTCATCCTGCTGACCTGCAAGGGCTCATGCCCCCATCCATGCACTGTGTAGTGCAGGGTAAGAGAAGGAGGCCCCCATGCTACTCTGCACATGGTGGAGGCAGCCTCCCACAGTCCTCCACTTTATCCCTCCCACTGGCCGGAAGAGGAGGAGCGAAGAGTGAGGCGAGTGAATCAGAGGAGCGGAGCGGAGCTGAGCGGGGAGCCGTAGTGCCGAGCCGGTGAGCGATATTCTGTGATCCGCCAGTACCGGCACACCTGCTCTGCCCCCGCCCCCCCCCCCCTCCTCCCCAAGCGGCGATTTTGACCGCGACGCGACAGTCGCGTGTTACAGTAGCACCACAATTCGGGCTCCGGTGCGAGCAGGTATACTCCCCATAAACACTGAAATTCCGCAGCCTCAGCCTCTGTCTATCTCGGCACAGCGGCACTGGAGTCGAAAAAACGGGGTAGTTTCATGCCATTCAAGAGTGTTCTGCAGTCCTCTCTCAAAAGATTAACCTTAATTAATAATATTCCCGCTTCTCTTGAGTTCGGAAACTGCAATAAAAGTACCCACTAAAACGGAAGAACTTGAACAGAAACCAAAAACGGGCATTGTTGAAGGGTGGAATGTTGAAGTGATTTCTGACTGAAGATATATTCCCCCCTTTCATGCCCTTTGAACCCAGTGCTCTTCTGCAGTGATGTACTTTTACTAAGATCCTGTTGTGCACAGAAACGCTGCTCTGTTAAAAAACAATCTTTTTATCTCGACTCGGCGGCGGCCTCCCCATCCTACTCCGCTCAGGACTTGCAGATATCTCCAGGCGCAAGGAGGAGAGGTTGAGGCGGGCTGAGGCCGCGGCATGACAGCACCTGGCATTCTCTAAAGAGTCTCCGAAAGCAGGACCAGAGGCTCTGAACTTCCAACCAACAACCATCCACAAGCCACACGAGAGGTGAGAGCCTGATTGGGCGCAGGCGAGCGCGGCTGCCGTTAGCGGCAGCTGCTAAGTAAGAGCAGGGGGGCGGTGAGCCAGGCAGAGCTGACTAGGTCAATCCCTGCTGGAGGCCCGTCCCTGTGTGCCCCGCTCGCCATCCATCCATTTCCCTTTAGCCATTAGCCATCGCTGCCAATCAGTGGCCCACCGTACCTGAAAGCCCTTCCATAAAAAGCCCTGAAAGCGACTAAAAGCGCTAAGAACACTTCTTAAACGCAGTGCATTAGAAACCTTTTTAAGATCCTGGAAAAACTGTGGTTGACTACTACATCTCACCTCACACGAGAGGTGAGAGCCTGATTGGGAGCACGCGAGCGCGGCCGCCGCTAGAGGCAGCTGCTAAGTAAGAGCCGGGGGGCGGTGAGCCAGGCAGAGCTGACTAGGTCAATCCCTGCCGGAGGCCCGTCCCTGTGCGCCCGCTCGCCATCTATTCCGCTTTTGTCATTCGCCATCGCTGCCAATCAGAGGCCCACTCTACCTGAAAGGCCTTCCACATAAAGCCCTGAAAGTGACTAAAAGCGCCAAGAACACTTCTTAAACGCAGTGCACTAGAAACCTTTTTAAGATCCTGGGAAAAACTGTGATTGACTACCACATTTCATCTTCTACCTCATTCTTTAATCACTTTGTAACCTTCTTAAAATCTGAAGTGATTCTGCTTTCCTGACACTTCGCCAATCTGTTTTTCCATTATAATGCGCACTAGGAGTAGCTCTCAACCAATAAATACTAACCGCCCTCACAAGTCCGCCAAGCGCCAGAAGTCTAAACTGCTATATCCTCAAGAGACTGGTAGGGGCCCCCAATCTCCTCCCCGCCAACCGTACTTGGAGCGAGCAGAAGAGGCGGATGTGATACCTTCAAAGCACTCACTGGGCCGCCTAAAGGGCGATAAAATGGCGCTAAATCATACGCAACCAGCTCACTCGCAGTACCCTCTAAAAACTAGAAATAATAGTACTGCTGACATCAGAGAGCACTTTCCCAGGATTAGCAAATTAAACCAAACTGCCCCTTATCTCCAACGTGGAACTCATATAAAGTCCCCCCAACAACCATTAGCATTACCAGCTCACTCCGACTCGAGGTCTCTCTATCCTGAAATAATTATTCAACGCAAGACCCCCGCCTCTGCCAGCGCACTTGAAAAATTATCATCAAGGCACTCCATCCATGACGTGTCCCCTCTACTGTCACCACCAGAGTTCCAGCCAACTGGGCTAAGCACAAATAAACCACTGGAAATCCAACGCCCTTTGGCAGCGCCAATTCCAACCACGGTGCTGCCCACGGAGAGCTCAACTCACATCCCCGAACCTAAAATTGAGTTCCCAACTCTCAGGCTGGAGAGCGGCAACTGCAACTATAATAGTGACAACTTGACATGTGGCAAAGATGATTCTATAATTTGGGTCGCAACACTCCATTCCCCAACTAAAGCAGTAAGGCCCTCACCATTGAAACCCTGCGTAGTACATGAACATGCGATAAACTCGTCGAAAAGCCCACTGAATGACTTCTTTCAAATACACAGTTTTGACTTTCCGTCACAGACCTCCACTCCGTTCCTCAGCGGGATACCAGACCCCACCTGCATCAGAAACCGTGATCTGCCCGAGGCAGCAGCTAACGTAAGCTCATCAAAAGGGCTTCCAGCAACCAGTTTTAGCTGCAACGCCAGCACTAAAGATTGCAGCTTTATCTTAAGCCCAAGCAAAAAAATTCAAAATGAACAAATTATCACGCTCACTAACTCACCCTTGGCTCATAATTCAGCCACTGCAAACAACCTACTTTCTAAAGACCTTGGGCTTGGAACCAACCCATCCGAATCCAACCTAGGAATGCAAAAAATCGAGGCACTTCTATCAGCAACCAACAGAGCTTTGAGCGCTATGACTTGTGCGGCTCATATGCACGCCGACAAACTTGACACCCAGATATCCATCCTACAATTGGTGGACTGATTCCATAATGGGAATAGACTTAAAACTGGATCAGCTAAATTCACTAATACGTAGAGCTCTAACAAGCACGACCCAAAACCATGCGTCTGAAACAAACCTGAGCATGGAACCAACTGCAAACGCAATAGTACACCCAAAATACGGTAAGAGTACCTGCTAATGCGAGCCTTTATTGAATAAACTTGAAACCCTACCTGAAATAATGTCTACGCTAATAGAAGACCTAAGGACAAAGACCCAAGCCAAACCACAGAGTCCTAGCATTCCTTCCACTTACCCTGGAAGCTTGGAAACTCAAAGGCGATCAGAACCACGCTTTAAAAGTCCATCCCGCCTTACCAATAACTATACCAGCTTAAAACTGGATCACTCTCCGCTTAAACAGATACTGAACATTCCAACTGAACAGCTCTCCTGCCCGCCTCAGGTTTCTGTTGGCATCCTATGCTCACAACTAACCAACGCCACAAAAACAACCACGCAGTCTAATACTGAAGCAGTTCCCCTTACTTTACCAAGCCACCATACGCCTACTACCAAGGCTGATAACGACCAAAAAGCAAGCACCCATCTATCGAGGAAAAACAAGAAAAAACTGAACAAACTAAATAAAGCAAAAAAAAAGGGCAACGCACTAACACAATGGCTTGGAACAAAAGGTGGCAAGTCCCCAATCGACCTGACCAACCAGGCAGAAAAATCGGTAATCTCTCAAAAAGAAAAAAAAGAAAACTCAGAAACCCAAATGACCTGTGCACAGTCACTAACAGATCACAAGTCTCTTGGTAATTGCCCAAAGCAAAATGATGGACTTACAAAATTACCTGAAAATAGCTCCTTGCTTAAAACTGTTGCAGTACACAAGTCCGCTATCAAGGACTTAAGTCCAAAAGAAGGAATAGTGGCGGGCACTCCATCTTCGGTTTGTCTGGGAAAGGAAAAAAAACAGCCTAAAGATGATGCAAATGCAGAAAGCTTTCACAGTAAAATACCTTGCCCTCATGAATCTCCAATGCGTGGTGACTCACTAAGAATGACCAGTCCTCAAATGACTAAATCAAGTGCACAAGCTAACGCAGAGCCTCTGGGCATTCAGTCCGACGGGCCTAGCATCTATTCGGCTTCGCTGCCTCAAGACCCTTGCCTTGGACAGCAACAGCATAGAAAAATATTGCTCTATCCGGAGTATGAATCCCAGGGACAATGGGATATCTTAAATAGAGGCAACATCCTTAGACTATGCCTACACTTGCCGGGTTTAGAAACCGTGAACACAACCGACATTGAGACAGTGTCCTTCTTAGATCCCGTTTTAGGACAAAGAAATGAGTCCACACTGGTAACCTTCTTTAATCCAGAACGCGGGGCCACGCTAATGAAGAACAAAAAACAACTGAACGAATGGGGCATCCAGGCTAGCCCTTATATTAACACCAACTACCCATCCTTTTTCAAAAATCTTTCTGACACAGCTACATATACCAACACCAGACCGGACCAAAAACAAATAAAGCATTTACTCCATTCATCCTCGGTGCTGCGTGGTTTCCGGCAAGAGCCGAAAACAGTTTCATGAACCCTCTGCAAGTAATCACCACCACAGCAGGCGGCCCACGTAAATGCATATTAAAACCTCACAAATCGGAGGACTGGTCTTGGCTCTCCCAGGCGCTAGGGTAGTGCTCCGACACCTGCGCATGGCCAAAAACCTAATCACGATATGGCTCATCATTTAAATATATGCTCCTGGAACATTCGGGGGCTCACAAAGGACAAAACAGAGAGATTAACCTCAAGTTTGCTAAAGACCTACGAAATATTTGCCCTACAAGAAACCTGGGCCCTGGAAAACACCATCTGGGAAGATTTCACTGTAATTTAATCCACTGCCATCCCTTCCAAAGTTGGTGGCCACGCATCCGGGGGAGTCCTGATTGCCGTAAAGAGCTCCCTGACTACGAAGATAGAAAAGCTTTACATTGGAGACGGCAATCATGTTTTTATTAGCATGGAGTTTGAGAGCCAGGCAAAGGGTAAATCAAAGCAAAAAATTATCCTTGGCTGCGTCTATTTAGACCCAACAAAAACGAGGCGTGAGTCCACCTTGAGCACGCTACTACCAATAATGAACAATCTCGAAGCTCTCTATCCCACCGACCTTTGGTTGATAATGGGCGACTTTAATGCAAATTTAATGGAAATCGATCCTATACAATCTTCCCAAATAACATATTTCAATGCAATGTGGGCAATTCCGGAGGTAAGATCCCAGTACCATCGAAAGGATATGAATGGAATAAACCTGGCAACAAAACTGAACAATCTTGGCCTGCGCATCCTCAACGGAAGGATGGCTACAGACCAACCGGCCGCCTACTCACACACATCCTCTTCTCGAATGGCCACTCTAGACTACATATGGATCTCACTAATGGCCTTCCATCTGGTGTCCCAATTTCTGGTAACACCATCTCCAGACAGTGATCACGCCATTTTAACATGCAGCATCGCCTTCGGGCCACCACACCGTCCGAACATAAATCCGATAGGGACCGCCGCAGGATTGCAGAGTGTGAGGAAACTCCGATGGTCCGAAAGCAACCAGGAAGCAATTGAAATAGAGTTGGATAAGCTCATGACCAGAGGCCCCCTAGCGCCTGGTACCCAGGTGTCAGTTCTCAGCTGGGAAACAATACTGACTAACTTTAGAGACCTCTTCGCCACTAAATCGCCAAACAATCACCCTATGGACATTACGACTCTGACAACCTTGTCAGCCCAACAACAACGCATTAAAGCTATCAAGAGTAAATTAAATAAGTTACAAAGAACAACTGTCCATAACGAAAATGACCATAAACTTTTGAAGGAGGACATCACGACTACGCGGAAAGCCTACAGGAAGGAACGTTTCACCCTAAAGAAATTAGAGGAGGATCGACACTGGGCAATGGCCTTTGAAATTTTAAAATCTAAAGATCAAAGGAAATTCTGGAACTGGGTTAACAAGGCTAGCAAAACCACCAAACCACCTACCGCAACTAACATCTCTCCCGCGGACTGGGAAATTTATGTTAAAAAACTCTACACAGCACCACACGGCCAAATCATTAACAGCTCGCCCTTTCTTGACCATCCAGTCAATCATGACGAAACCATGATCCCTGTCAATACGTTAACGGATGATATAACTGGAACAATAAAGAAAATGCGCTCGGGTGGTTCCCAACGGAATCCCGACCCAAGTATTCAAAGCCTCTGCTGGAAAATGGGCCCGGATACTGACACCCCTTTTCGAGGCTGGTATACTGGGTGGCTCAACCCGGCGTCTTGGCAAGGATCGCTTCTTGTCCCCTTCCATAAGAAAGGACCGCGCTCTAACCCCGATAACTATCGGATGATAGCTCTTCTAGACGTGGACGGGAAGGCATATGCCAGCATTCTCTTATCTGCACTCACTACGTGGGTGGAAACTAACAATCTAGTTCCATTCACTCAAACTGGTTTCCAAAGAGGCTGCCACATTGAAGACAACCTGATATGTCTTGCTCATCTGATGGAATCCACCCTAACCGCAAAAGGAAAAACCTTACACCTTGAGTTTATCGATTTTCGAAAAGCCTTTGACAGCGTTAGTCGGCCAAACCTATGGGCAAAACTAGCAAGATGGGGCATCCCACAGTCGCTACTGAAAGCATTAATCGCTTTACACACTGACACCTGGGTCAAAGTGCGAGTCACATCGAGTTGGTCGACCTCCAATAAAATATATACCACCAGAGGCTTAAAGCAAGGGTGTATTCTTGCACCAATGCTTTTCAACCTGTACCTCGCGGACCTCCCTGAATGGTTGTCATGCACCCGTACTTTCCCTCCACGAATAGAGTCAAGAAAGATCCAAACTCTCCAGTATGCAGATGATACCATCCTGCTAGATCAAACTCAGGTTGGTCTCCAGAGACTGTTCGACTCCCTCGCTCAGTACTGCAATATGAACATGTTAGAGATAAACGTGACAAAAACCAAAGCAATGATTATATCATCTGTAAAACCCAAAAAGTCTATGTGGTTCATTGAAGGGAAAAGTCTGGAAACTGTCAATACCTATAAGTATCTGGGGGTGTGGATCGACCACAAAGGGAGACCCACAGTGCATACAACCGAAATGCAGGCCGTTGCCCGTAGCCTGGAATGGGCCTTTATCAGAACAAAAAGTCCTCTGCACTCCCAAAATCTAGTACCGTTAATAAAACTGATTACCGCAAAATTACTCCCCACTATCTCGTTCGGTGCAATAATATTCAAGGACAAAATGAACAATTGGTTGGACAGAGCACAATCTTCTTGCTACCGTAGGGTTTTTCGGCTGCCAAATTCTACTGCCCACGCCCAAATCCGGAAAGAATTTTCATTATTCTCCCAGAGGTGGATAATGAGTGCACGCTACATTAACTATTGCTTAAAATTAAAGCACGCTAGCCCACACTCTCTAAAGAGTTGCCTATGGTTAGTTTTCAGCAACCACAAAACATCGTGGAATAAATATTTGACGTCATGTCTAGAATCCCTTAAAGCAAAGGACATATGGTCATCTCCGTTGCCCATTGCAGCGAAAACAAAACTTCTAACCAAACAGGCAAAAAGTCTCTCAAGCGACCTCGACGAGCAACGCGTCACCCAGCTCTTTCATGGCCCCTGGGTTTCTAAACTATACACCTCGAAAACCCTCCCATCGTATCTGGCAGCTTCTACGAAAGTACATATAAAAATCCAATTGATGCGATTTCGTTTTGGCTTAATCCCGCTGATGGCGTACAAGTTTGGCCAGGCTTACAGGAAAGGAGCTTCATCTGAATGCTGCTTCTGCAAGCAGGAAGAGGAAAACCTCATTCATATATTGTGCATTTGCCAAAAACTTCGAGCCCAAAGAAACTTCTGCTTGCGTCCCCTTTGGCTTCTTCTCAACATCAGGACCTGCCAGGAAGCACTAGACGTCTGCATGAGAGGAGACTCTCCGCAGTTGGCGGCTCGTTTTGTTAAGTTTATTTTAGAAATTAATTCCCCTAACTTGCTTTTTGACCAAGCATAAGCTCCTTTTCTGGTGTCATTATCGCACGTTCTCTGTTTCCTTTTTTTAATTTACAACATTTCTGTTTTAACTGCTTTGTCTATCCTTTTACTTTTAATATGTAACGTTCATCCCAGTGTATGTACATTGCAACGATTTTAATTAATTGCGCAATAAAACTTTACTTACTTACTTACTCCCACTGGCCTGGCAGGAGAGGGGCCACAGGGGGTACAGGCCCCCAAGGACATAGACAAAAGCTTGGCTTAGAGGATAGCTTTCAATAGATCGCAGCAAGGTAGCTGCTTTACTACTTACAAATATCCTGACCCAGAATCAGGTCATCTACGAATGATTTATTATTGGGTGCCCCATAAGCATGTGGTACAATAAGGGGGGTGGTGGTAGGCCCCTTACATCCACATACTGGTCCCCAAGTGAGCAGCTGTATGCATTGGCCCAGAGGGTGGCAATCTCAGACAAAACAAAGCTCCCCACACTGTGGTATTGCTGTGGTTTCTTTTGGGGAGGGGTTTATTCCCAAGATGGTAGCTTTTCCCCATTGACTTTAGCAAGCATATACACCAAATGATAGAGAGCGTGGAAGTGTAAATGCATAGAATTGTGGACTGTTACAGGTGGCTTCCCCTCCCACTCCCTTGAAAGAGGTGCTTGGTTCAAGGGGGTATGGAACCTCTGCCGTGAAGAGCCGGGTTTCTTCATTGCCCTGGCTTCTTATCATACCAGCTGCCTTGCCGCCCTAGATGTGCCAATCCTCAATCACTCAAAACCCAGGCAGGCTGGGATCAGGTGTGGGTTGGCCAAGGTGGTAGGGCCTTTGGGTGGCCTCAGCACAGGGAGACACTGCGATTCAGTTTCCCTCAGGGTTGTGCTGGGTGAGCATGGCTTCTTTCTCAGGATGGCTTTCTGTCATTGCGTTATCTCCCTACCAGTGGGGCTGTTGTGGGTTATACACCTTGGTCCTTTGCTCATCGGTCAAGGCTTCCTGGATGGAGAAGCCTGCCCCATTCATCGTCCCTGCTCAAGCACTAAGTGACCAAAGACTGTTTCAGCCGCCAGGGTGCCTTGGGTTCCATCTGGGTGGAGGCTGAGGGTTCAGGCTGGCAACGTCAGCCGCTTGGGTTGCTTCACAGTCAATAATCCTCCCACGGGTTCTTCTATGGAAATCTTATAGATTTTTTTTGAATGGTAAGCCTTCTTGCATCTGCTTGTGCTGAGGACGAATTGTGTTCTGCGTGGAGTATTCTCCACGAGCGTGTTTTCCTGCCGCAGTTGCCCTCAGTGGTGAGCCTTCTTGCATCGGCTCGTGCGGACAACAAAGTCTCGTCTTGTAATTACCTTCTCTTACCGTGCGGGGTAAGTCAATCCTCTGTTGGCTGAGCCAGCGCCTTGCGGCTCGTGCAGAGGATAATCAGGATCTCGTAATGAATTACAGCAGTGTTCTTTAGGACCGATTACGATACGGCGAAGAGTACTTGGTGTGACCGGAACAACATTACGTGATCAAGTGAACACTGATGTTTTGCGTAACACAGGTACTGTACTATATATATCTATTTGGGTGACTTAACCGGTTTATGAATCTCTTTATTTCGAACTGGTGCTAGATTCCAGGGGTCCTACAGATATTGCTCAAGTCTCTCCTATATTTCCAGTTCTGTTCACATTTTATGGGGTATGTACAATTCCCTAGTTTTTCTTATCTTTACCCTATCGATATAACAGGGCATAGAATAAGGAAGATATCCTTTGTGTATTGCAGGGAGGACGTAGAACTGCCCATATCCTTCCTGGGCTCCGATGCTGATGAAGAGTTGTATCTTCTATCTTAACATTCCTTTAGTTTCTTTTACAGGTAGATGGGTACAGCTTATGTTAATGTGTTGTTGATTGACACAGGAGTGATAGTATATGGTACCAACGTTATTGTCTTTTGTTTTTCAGATCTCCCTCCCCGCTGTTCCCTTCCTTTCCCACGTCTCTTTATTTTTTGCCCTCGCCTGATCCTTCCTTAACCCAAGACTATTACAGCAATTCTGGGTTTGGTTAGATCTGGAGGTGGCCTTGTTATAACATCATGCTGATCCCGAGGATTGAGAGGATAACAGAATATCCGACCCAAGGTAATACATCCTCCTGGTCAGCGGTTGTTGTAATGGCCACTCTGAACGATGTGCTAGCTGCTCTAGTACTAGTCCAGTCAGAGTTGATTTCTTATAGACAAGAGACAACAGATCTGCGCAATAGATTGGATACCATACAGAGGAATCCCTTTAATGCAGGGGCCTCGAGTACCAAATAAACAAAAATATTCTATCAAAAAGTGCAAGTGTTAAATTTTTGGTTTTATAAAGTTTTTTAAAAAGGTGTAGAATAAGGCTCTTCCTCAGATTGGTGAGATGAAGGCACTATGTGCTTTTAAAATACCCCTAACACACTAAGAATCCCTTAGTGTCATGCTTCATGATTGGGGTCTTCCCGTCTCTCTACGGGGCGGGGCGTGCTACGACCTACGAGCTACGCGGGAGCACTATTTTAGTGATCAAAGACTATGTGTTAGTGCAGTGTCAGTGTAATTAGAGAAGTGTAGGGACCTAATATTGTGAGTAAAAAATTAAAAATTAAAAATTCCCTGGCTAGTGGAAAAAATAATTTTATTCACTTCCCCGGCTGGGAATGTTAAAAAGGGGTTGTGTGGTAGGGCTGTTGGCACCTACCAGGTTGACATGTTTCACAGGCAGTCCCCTACTGTCTGCTCATCAGAACCTCTGATGGTCCCTACTAGAAGGTACTCAGTTCTAAAGTTTGCCTAGAGTCCTACAAACTGATAGCAAAAATGAGCTGTCAGTTTGTGCTTCAGGGCATGAGTTGGCCCAAGGTGAAGCTTTTAAAAATTCAAAAATTATTTTTCGAAAAAAAGACACACTGGAGCGGCACGAGGGTAGGACTGAAGCAGTGCACATTAGCGGTTACGTAAGTAAGAGACTGTGACCAACAGTCGAGAAAAACAGGTCTTCTCATATAACGAGGTAAAAACGCTCTTCCGAACAATGTTGTCTGACGGGAGGGTGCAGCGAGCAAACCGATCGAAAAAAAACAATGCCTTGCATCTAAAAACATTTAATTAACGGGTGTCTGCCTCTATGTATGAGTCATATGTGTACGTGTGTCTTGCCAAGATTATATGTGTTTTTTTATTAGAACGGACAGGCTCCAAAGGAAGGAGCACATTACCTTTGGTAATGATTTGTTGCCCAAATCCATTGGCCTTTTCAATGCAGCCGAGAAGGATGTTTATTATTCGTTGTTTAAAATAATGACAAAACGAAAAAATGAGTTTACTGTGAACTATGTGCTACAATTGAATATATTCATTGTGTTATATATTTTTTTCCCTTTTTCATTTCAGAGACCAGTGTGTCTTTTTTTCGAAAAATCATTTTTGAATTTTTAAAAGCTTCACCTTGGGCCAACTCATGCCCTGAAGCACAAACTGACAGCTTATTTTTGCTATCAGTTTGTAGGACTCTAGGCAAACTTTAGAACTGAGTACCTTCTAGTAGGGACCATCAGAGGTCCTGATGAGCAGACAGTAGGGGACTGCCTGTGAAACATGTCGACCTGGTAGGTGCCAACAGCCCTACCACACAACCCCTTTTTAACATTCCTAGCCGGGGAAGTGAATAAAATTATTTTTTCCACTAGCTAGGGAATTTTTAATTTTTTATTTTTTACTCACATTATTAGGTCCCTACACTTCACTAATTACACTGACACTGCACTAACACATAGTCTTTCATCACTAAAATAGTGCACCCGCGTAGCTCTAGGTCGTAGCACGTCCCGCCCCGTAGAGGGACGGGAAGACCCCAATGATGAAGCATGACACTAAGGGATTCTTAGTGTGTGAGGGGTATTTTAAAAGCACATAGTGCCTTCATCTCACCAATCTGAGGAAGAGCCTTATTCTACACCTTTTTAAAAAATGTATAAAACCACAAATTTAACACTTGCACTTTTTGATAGAATCTTTTTTTTTATTTGGAGCTATAAGGAGGGTGATTCTATCAATTCCTCTATACTTCCTCTATTGTTTTGGAGCCTCGAGTACCAACCCACCTAATCCAGTGGTAGTAGAAATGCCTGTTATCATACCTCTAGCTAACCCTGAATGTTTTAAGGGGGATGCAGGTTCGGTGCAGGTATTTCTAACACAGGTTATGCTGCATTTTTCATGTAAACCCGATCATTTCCCACCAACCAGGCCAAGGTGGCATTCCTTATCTATTACTTGGCAGGGGACGCAGCCCAGTGGGCGGTCCCACTCATTCAAAGAGATGACCCTCTCATACACGATTGGGTAGCGTTCAGAGATGAATTTACGATGGTCTTCGATCGAAGGGCGGATTCATACACAGCCGATAGAGAGCATTTGCAGCTCAGACAAGGCAATCAAGACATTTTGACTTATCCGAATTCCTTCAGACGGCTTGTTACTGAGACAAAGTGACCTGAGGCAAAGCAAGCATCCTTGTTTCATCAGGGTTTGAATGACGATACGAATGATGTCATAGCTCAGATAGATTCTCAGCCTGTTACGTGTGAGGACCTAATCAATCTGGTTTTGCGCTTGGACCACAGATTAAGGGAACGCAAAGGAGACCACACAAATAAGGGTAGAACAGTCCCCTCTTATGGGAATTCGAAGGCAGTAGATAATAACCCTGCTGCCGGCACTGAACCCATGCGTATAGGAGCTGTTAGAGCCGCCCTAACTAGTTCTGAGAAAGAGCTGCGTCGTAAAAACGGGCTCTGTCTATATTGCGGCAAAAAAGGGCATTTTGTTAAGGAATGCCCGGTTAAACCTAAGTTCTCTAGGTTTCGCCTTAACAGAGGGGCATCCGCAAAGGTGGATAAACCATTGGAAAACTAGCGGACTCTAAGGTGAACGAAGGGGTTCCTTGGAGTCAGGTTTGCATCCCTTCATTGTTGAAGAGTGTCGTGGGGGTACAACATTTGTTTATTGAAATCATGTTATGCATACAGGCAGAATGGATTACCATGCATGCCATGGTGGACTCAGGGGCCACAGGCATGTTCATGGATATGACGGAGGCAAACAGGGTTGGAATACAGTTGTTTCCCAGAGATACGTGTGATGAGATATATGCGGTCGATGGGAGGAAACTAGACATAGGCCCTATTGGTTATCATACAGGGGAAATGGAAATGCTGTTTGGGTGTCATAAGGAATGTGTCACGTTCAGTATAATCAAGGCACCACAATATGGTATCATATTAGGAATCCCCTGGTTGAAAAAACACAACCCCGAGATAGATTGGGGTACTGGCATCATCACCATGAACTCATCATACTGTTGGGAACACTGTTACAAGGTCAGCAAGAGGCCGCCGTCCGCTCTAGCATGCGGAGAGTATGTGGCCACGGCAGCTGAGCAGGAAGTACAATTGCCAGAGTCCTATCAGGAGTACAAGGGGGTCTTTGATGAGATACAGGTGGAAGTGCTCCCTCCGCATAGGCAGTATGACTGCCAAATAGACCTTGTCCCGGGGGCTGTGATTCCAAGTGGACGCCTATACGCATTGTCTGAGCCTGAGAATGTGCATCTGAGGGCTTATTTGGACAACCTACTGGAATTGGGGTTCATTCGTCCCTCTAAATCCCCGGCTGCCTCCCCTCTTTTTTTCATTCCCAAGGCGAATGGGGAATTGAGGGCTTGTGTAGACTTCAGGGCCCTCAGCGCGGTCACAGTAAAGAATATATATCCACTTTCCTTGATCAATGTATTACTGGAGCAGGTGAAGAAAGCCACCATCTACACCAAATTGGATTTAAAGGGCGCTTATCATCTGGTGAGAATGAGAAAAGGGGATGAATGGAAGACCACTTTCAAAACCAGGTATGGTCTTTTTGAGTACTTGGTCATGCCTTTTGGGCTATGCAATGCCCCAGCGGCCTTCCAGTACTTTCTTAATGATGTGCTGCAAGAGATACTGGATCATTATGTCATTGTCTATATTGATGACATTCTCATCTACTCGGAGTCAGAGGAAATGCATGTCCACCATGTCAAGTCAGTACTACAGATCTTACAAAGGCATAGCCTGTACTGCAAATTGAGCAAATGCAACTTTCACGTACCGACTGTGGAATTCTTGGGAGTCATGCTCAGCCCACATGCTCAGGAAATGGCAGAACGTAAAATTTAAGTGGTCAGAGATTGGCCGGTACCTCAGAATGTAAAGGACGTTCAGTGCTTTATTGGCTTCGCTAATTTTTACCGGCGTTTTATCAAGCAGTTTTCTCAAGTGGTTGCTCCCATCACTCATCTGTTGAGAAAAGCACAGCCTTTTGTCTGGAATCAGGAAGCCCATGTGGCTTTTGAAATGTTGAAAGAAGCATTTGTGTCTGCACCTATACTTGCCCATCCTAACCCGGACAAGCCATTTATTGTCGAGGCGGATGCCTCTGATGTTGCTATTGGAGCTATCCTCTCCCAAAGACATGATCAGATGGGTCAGCTACATCCAGTGGCTTACATGTCTAGGAAACTGAATGGGGCTGAGGTCAATTACTGTATCGCGGAGAAAGAAGTCCTTGCGATAAAGGTTGCTTTGACTGAATGGAGACACTTTCTGATGGGGGCCAAACACATGGTTACTGTTTACACCGACCATAGAAACCTCCAGTTCATGACTGCCGCCAGACACCTCACTCCGAGGCAGTTGAGGTGGATGCTTTTAGTTTCGGAGTTTCATTTCACTATAACCTTCCATCCAGGGCCGGACAATTAGAAAGCAGATGCATTATCTCGCCAATCATCACTAAGGACACCTGACGCTGCAATGGAATCTGCTATCATTGACCCTGCCAAGATGGTATGTGTTATTCAGCCTGATGCGTTTTTGCAAGGGATCCTCAAGGGCATAAACACCTTTTATTGAAAGACCTGGTTGAGAAGTCACAAGGAGTGGCCAGTCAAGGATGGCTACCCTGTGAACAATGGGCGGTTATTGGTCCCTATGGTGCCTCTTCGGAAGCAGGTATATATGTGGTGTCATTGCTCTCCCAGCTCCGGGGCATATAGGTGTGGAAAAGACAGTGGAGCTAATCAATTGACGGTGTTGGTGGCCTTCTTTGAGACCTGATGTCAGGAAATGGATATTGCAGTGTGATGTCTGTGCGACGGTCAAGGCTGATCATCGTTGCCCCGCTGGGCTTTTGCGGCCGATGCCCACTCCTTCAGTCCCTTGGGAACGCATCTCCTTGGATTTCATGGTGGGTTTACCCAAGGATCAGGGGTGTACGGTGGTGTTGGTGGTCATTGATTATTTGACAAAGATGGGGCATTTCATTGCCTGTCCCCAAATACCCAGCGCAGGGCATCTGGCACATCTGTTGATGATACATGTGGTTCGTCTCCATGGGCTGCCTCCTGTTATCGTTTCTGATCGGGGTTCCCAATTCACAGCTAGGTTTTGGAAGTCCTGGTGTTCTTCTTTGCATATAGAGACGGCCCTGTCCACCAGTTTTCACCCACAGACAGATGGGCAGACGGAGCGTCTCAATCAGACTCTGAAGCAGTTTCTGAGGTGTTATGTGGATCACGGCAAGGATGACTTGGTGGACTATTTGTGGTTGGCGGAGGTGGCGTATAACAATGAGACACATAGCGCCACTCATGTATCGCCCTACTGTACTTTTGGGCGCCATCCTCGCTTTCTTCCTTTTCTCCATCCCTTTAAGGAGGATAACGTGCTGGAAGCCGCGAGGAGGGTTTCACACATCAAGGATATCTTGGTACGGGCACAGTCCAATCTCAAGGCGACTAAGATGGCATACAAACGCACGGCTGACAAACACAGGCGTCCTGGACCGTTGTATCAGGTGGGGGATTTGGTGTGGTTGTCTACTAGGAACATCAGGTTCAGGAAACATAACGTTTTTAACCCACGGTACATAGGTCCGTATCCTATTGTGCAGTGTGTCAACCCAGTGGCCATGAAGTTGAAGCTCCCGCAGCACCTGCGGATTCATCCTGTGTTCCATGTATCCCTGCTGAAGCCGTCCTTGTCTTCAGTGAGGAGGCTCCCGCCGCCGATCGTGGTTCAGGACTGTCTGGAATACGAGGTGGATGGCATCCTTGACTCGAGGTGGCATGGTCGGGGCCTCTGGTATCTTGTGTCTTGGAAGGGGTACGGCCCGGAGGAGAACTCTTGGGAACCTGCTTTGGGCGTGCATGCGCCTCGTTTGGTGGCAGAGTTTCACAGGCGGCATCCGTTTAGTCCTGGCACTCTTCCGCGCTCTCGGTGAGGGGGAATGTACTGTTAGGATTCTGTGAGCGCCTCAGAACTTAGCCAACAGGCTGGATGACGTGCGGATAGAACAACTACATGTCCCAGACTGCTTAGCGCCTAATGAGGTGCAGTTTCATAAAAGAGAACGCTTCCTGTTCCTCTTGTCGGATATTCTGGATTCGATCGTTAGAGACTCTATGCTCTTGGCGCTCATGCTTTTTGGAGCTGTGAACCAAGCTTCCTTTGCCCTCCGTTGGTAAGCCTTCTTGCATCAGCTTGTGCGGAGGACAAATAGTGTTCTGCGTGGAGTGTTCTCCATGAGCGTGTTTCCCTGCTGCAGTTTCCCTCCGTTGGTGAGCCTTCTTGCATCGGCTCGTGAGAGGACAAATTGTATTCTGCGTGGAGTGTTCTCCACGAGCGTGTTTCCCTGCCGCTGTTGCCCTCCATTGGTGAGCCTTCTTGCATCGGCTCGTGCAGAGGACAAAGTCTCGTCTTGTAATTACTTTCTCTTACCGTGCGGGGTAAGTCAATCCTCTGTTGGCTGAGCCAGCGCCTTGCGACTCGTGCAGAGGATAATCAGGATCTCGTAATGAATTACAGCAGTGTTCTTTAGGACCGATTACGATACGGCGAAGAGTACTTGGTGTGACCGGAACAACATTACGTGATCAAGTGAATACTGATGTTTTGAGTAACACAGGTACTGTAATATATATATCTATTTGGGTGACGTAACCCGTTTATGAATCTCTTTATTTCGAACTGGTGCTAGATCCCAGGGGTCCCACGGATATTGCTCAAGTCTCTCCTATATTTCCAGTTCTGTTCACATTTCATGGGGTATGTACAATTGCCTAGTTTTTCTATCTTTACCCTATCGATATAACAGGGCATAGAATGAGGAAGGTATCCTTTGTGTATTGCAGGGAGGACGTAGCCCTGCCCATATCCTTCCTGGGCTCCGATGCTGGTGAAGAGTTGTATCTTCTATCTTACCGTTCCTTTAGTTTCTTTTACAGGTAGATGGGTACAGCTTATGTTAATGTGTTGTTGATTGACACAGGAGTGATAGTATATGGTACCAACCTTATTGTCTTTTGTTTTTCAGATCTCCCTCCCCGCTGTTCCCTTCCTTTCCCGCGTCTCTTTATTTTTTGCCCTCGCCTGATCCTTCCTTAACCCAAGGCTATTACAGCAATTCTGGGTTTGGTTAGATCTGGAGGTGGCCTTGTTATAACATCATGCTGATCCAGAGGATTGAGACGATAACAATCAGGTTGAGTCAAATTTGGCCACATCCACCACTTCTGCTGGTGCCTTTTAACCCTGGGCGTAGTTCTCGTAGTAGCGCTACGTGTAGCAATGCGAAGTGCACTTCGCAGTACGCAAGCTATGCGTAGCTATGCGTAGCTACGCGAACTACGTAGTGCACTGTGCAAAATGCTGTTAGCACTGATTGCACAGTGCCGGATGCTTGTCCGCACTGTGTAATCATTGCAACCCACATCTTGCACAGTGCAAGCGGTCGTTTTCTGCCGCTTGAGTAGATTTGTACTCAAGCAGAAGCTTTCTCAATGAGAGCTGGTAGTTTCTCATCGCGAGCGGTCGTGAGCATTCGCGACCACTCGCAATGAGAAACCTGACTCCCCGTGTTGAGAATCTCGCCAGGAGGTTTATTTTCCACGCTCGTGATCGGCAACTTGATGTTGCTGATCGTGAACGAGGAAAATGTCTCGACGGAATGTTATTTTGTTCGCTCGCGGTCGCCAAATTGACATTGAGGACCGCGAGCAAGCAAAAAATGACGCTATGTGTTTTTGCACTGTGCTACGTGCAATTTGCATAGCGCGTAGTTGCACAAACTACGCGAGCGTAGCTTAGTCCTACGCCCAGGTTTAGTGCCTTCATCAGTTCCTTCAATGTTTCATCTTTACAACCATACTTCTCTCAGAACCCAAAGACTTTGGATTCCCAGAATCTGCTAGTGGGCTATATCAATAATGCCACTGGATAGCTAGTCGGCATTGTTTATGGTCAGAGCTACAAATGTATCTTTGTTTCATCTTGCCTCAATACAAGAATTTTCCCTCTAGCAGCACAATATGAATGCACACAGTTGTCCCTCTTAATCATGCTCCAAGTTATTTATTTATTTAAAGAGATTTATATAGTGCTGGCTAGACCCGTAGGTATCACAGCCCTTTACATTAGGATAAACAATGTTACAACAATGATAATAATCACACGTTATATTAAATATATGCAACACCTTAAAGAGCGAGAGGGAGTTGGGAGCTTCGGTATTTAGACAAAATATTGAGTTAGAAATGTCAACTTACACAAATACTGAGTTGTAAATATTGTGACACAGAAATATCAACAGCAAGAATATCGCAGTCTAGAGTATCGATTTTAAGGTAAGAAATTTCATTAAAAAATATAATGTCATCAATATCATTTGCAAAAATATTGTTGTACATTATAATTGTGTAATTCATTTTTTTACTGTTCAATTTTAGCGCTGTGCTTTGGGGATTATGGGGGTGAAGGGTGGGATTTTAATTAATTTTTATGTGTTTTAATTTGTTTTTAATTAATATTTTTTCTTGAATAGATAATTAATTGTGTTAATTATGAAAGTATTTTTTTTTTATTTAGATGTGGGTTGTGAATTGTGTGGTGCTATAGAGTAAGAAATGAAAAAGCTACATTTATTTAATAATACATTCTTTTGTTTCTAAATAATTTCCAATTAAAAATATTTATTTGTTTGAAAATTATTTTAAAATGTTATTTAATATAATATTTGTAGGTGTTTGTCATATCTATTTAACATTATAATATGTTTTTATTTGTTACTGTTTTTAAATATTAAATCTATTTGTATTTTAATTTTTAACATATTTATATATGTTTTATTTATTTTATTTTTTAAATATTTTTTGTTGTTGCTGATATTTTGTTTGTTTTTTATTTTAAAACTGACTGGAGTGGAATAGTAATTTGTATCCCTCTGCAATCCCACACTTTCCCTAATATTGCACTGACTGGAGTTGGAATGGTAAATGTTATCCCTCCACTATGCAACACTTTCCCTACTGTTGCATTCACTGTAGTGGAAATAGTAATTGTTACGCCTCCGCTATTCAACACTTTCTCTACTGTTACACTCATTGGAGTGGGAATAGTAATGTTTACCCCCTCTGCTATCCAACACTTTCCCTATTGTTACACTGACTGGAGTGGGAATAGTAATTTTTACCCCACCGCTATCCAGCACTTTCCCTACTGTTGCACTGACTGGAGTGGAAATAGTAAATGTTATCCCCTAGCTATCCAACACGTTCTCTACTGTTACACTCACTGGAGTGGGAATAGTAATTTTCACCCCTCCAATAACCAACACTTTCCCTACTGTTGCACTCACTGGAGTGGGAATAGATATTTTTACCCGTCCGCTATCCAACACTTTTCCAACTGTTGAACTGACTGAAGTGAGAATAGTTAATTTTAACCCTCCGCTATCCAACACTTTCCCTACTGTTGCACTCATTGGAGTGGGAATAGTAATTTTTACTCCTCCACTATCCAACACTTTACCTACTGTTGCACTCATCGGAGTGAAAGTAGTAATTTGTACCCCTCCGCTATCCAACACTTTCCCTACTGTTGCATTGACTGGAGTGGGTATAGTAAATGTTATCTCTCCGCTATTCAACTCTTTTCCTGCTGTTGTAATCACTGGAGTGGGAATAGTAAAGTTTACCCTTCTGCTATCCAACACTTTCCCTACTGTTGCACTGACTGGAGTAGGAAATGTAAGTTTGACCCCTCCGCTATCCAACACTTTCCCTACTGTTGCACTCACTAGATTGGGAATAGTCATTTTTTCAACCTCCGCTATCCAACACTTTCCCTACTGTTGCACTCCTTGGAGTGGGAATAGTAATTTTTACTCTTCCACTATACAACACTTTTCCTACTGTTGCACTCATTGAAGAGCAGTAGTCATTTTTACCCCTCCAATATCCAACACTTTCCTTACTGTTGCATTGACTGATCCACTGATCCTCTTACTGTGGTCTGTCTCCACCTGCTACCACTCCATTTGGGCCTCTGTACTTATCTTTTGGGAGTAGTTCCCCCAGAAACAAGAGCTTTTAGGGCACCCTAGATGGCTGACACTCCCAACTCTTCTAACTCCGGTGGTAATTCATTTCTCAGAATGCAGTAAATGAGCATCTAGGCACTATCTTTGACCCTCCTGAGGGCCACTTCCCATCCAATTCCATATGCACCAGGGCAATAGAATGGACTAGGTCTAGGCCAAGTGTCTGCCTCACCCGGCACACCGATTCTAGAAGATTTTGACCTGCAGAAACCTGCCTTTCCAACACAATGGTCTGGCTGGCACCTCTCTCGGAGCAGTGACAGAAATCATATTTACTGTAATTTGATAGAAGTCTGACTCCCACCATTAAGGATTACGGATCTCCAAACTAAGAAAGACCAGAACATGTTCACCCTCTGCATCTGGGGACTACCTCCCGTAAAGCCAACTTGGCCAAGCCTTTAGAGTTCCTATTGGTGGGTGGTTTCTTAGGCCTGGTTTTCCTCAGCTTGTGTCCTAACTGAGAACAGTGAAAGCACCAGGGCTAGAAACGGGGTGCCTTGGGCCACCTCAAACCAGGACCTCCTCCTTTTTCACAGAAGGGCCATGGGAACCCTATCCCACAACCTTATTTTAGAACCTGTCTGTGCCACTTCAGACATCCTCCTCACTCTGCTGGAGGGAACTGTAACCCCCCTTCTTGTGGACTCTGGAGCTGAGCCATAGGTCTGATCCCTTAACTTACTGTAGACAGTGAGTTTAGACTCAAAAAGGTGTTGTCACAGCTCTGAAAAACAAAAAAACTGAACATGTGCTCTCTAAGAATATGATTGAACAGATCATCACAATTACCAACATTGCTGCCTTTCACCCAAACCATCACTGTCTTCTGGGAGTAATTCATGAAATTTGCCCAGGATTGACCTGACAGTAAATGTTAATACATAGAATAATACCAGAACAACAGAAATACAATCTGTAGAACCAGAGCTATTGAATTTCTAAATTTTAGATAGATATTTTATGGTGATTAGATTTGTTGAGCGCAGCGGTTACCCTGAGGTGTCCAGGCCCTATGTCCTGCTTATCGTAACGGAGAGAGGATCATTGGGTGAACATCCAGGTCTTCAGTCCCTTCCTAAAAAAAGGAAATCTGTAGCATTTCTCAGGTGGAATGGCACATCATTCCGCTGGCTGTTCTTGCAGTAACATGAAGTGCAGATCTCACATTGCCAGTCATCCCTGGCAGTAACTTTAGCGTGAAGAGGTTGGCTCACCAGCCCTACATGTTGGCGTTCATCGTGAGCAGCATATTCTCAGCATAAACGGACCCATTAGTAGTCACAAAGAACACAAAGCTTCAGGATTTCCACCTTTCTTCTCAGGAGGAGCTTGATTGAGGCCAGCCAAGGGTCTAGGAACTGGTTAGGCACCTCTTAGGGATCAAGAACACACTCCAGCAGAGACCAGCAGGGCTCACACAGTTCCAGTTGCAAGTCGATGCAGGTCCAGTGCAACTGATCTTCTAACCAGTTGCAGGGAAGCCTCTGTAGCTTGTTACGTCCCTGTAGCCCTGTAAGCAGACTGATCCTGGGAGTCACTCCGGTGTCCTGAGACATAGGTAGCAGGTCAATTCTTCCTTCTCAGATAGCAGGGCTTTCCTCAAGCAGCACGGCTGCCCTCTGGGGGTCGAGGCAGTCCTCAAGCAGCAGGGCAGTCCTCCGGTAGTAGCAGGGCAGTCCACTGGGGAGCAAGGCAGACATCAAGCAGCAGGACAGTCCTCTGTAGAGCACGGTAGTCTTTCTGCCGTATTGTTCACCGGTCCAGGAGTGTACTGAGAAGTGGCTCAGGTGGCCAAATAGTTATATCCGGTGCCAGTTTTAATATGGGGTTATTTCCTATACCACTCCACTACTAGTTCTAGAAGATTCTTCCCTTCCCTTGCCAATACTCCAAGAAGTCTGGGGTGACAAAAGACTAGTGTCAGGTTCCTTTGTATGTGTCGCAGGCAAGCCCTTTGAAGTGTAGGTGGGGCATGGAACAGCTCAACACCCAGCCATCCCAGCCAGCCCCAGCAACCCATCATGCCTTCACTGAGTCTCCTGTTGTGTCACTGTGTGAGAGGAAAAGACAAACCCCAACACGCACCCTTATTCCCACTTTCTGGGGATTCTAAAGGTACCAATGGTTTGAGGGTTCCTCTGGAGGGCATTGAGAAAATATCCAAATTATCAGTACATTATGGAAAGCAGGGCAAAAAAGTCCTGTACAAGAAAGCATATTTGTTTTCTAAAAATAGCATCAAAAAAAGGTTTGCAATGTTACGGCCAACACAATATCAGCTTGGTATATAAAAAAACGTGTTTACCACAGTTTATGCATTTTGTGCTTTCAACCTGCTTGTACTTTACGGGTAAGAAACACATGGTTGATCGAGAGAGCTACACATTTGCGAAAAGTAGACACAATTCTGAATTCAGCAAGGGGTCATTTGTGTAGATTCCTGAATGTTTTCCTAAAGAAACAAATTGTTCAAATGAAAAATTAATGAATATGAGTAGAAGAAAATAGCAACTTTCCCCTTAAAAGTTTATCTCAATGGTTGATTTTCAAAAGCAAGATACCATGGTGTCAAACCCTTCTGGTCGAAAGGAAATATAGGGTTTGCTGTGTTTCCCACACATATTTGATACACAGAGCCCATAATTAAGCTGCAGTTTATAGTGATTTTTCATTAAGTACTGTCCATGTGACCATTCCTATGGTAAAATTGGATGGCCCTAAACACCATTTTCTGCCTCAATGTACACTCCATGAAGTCTACTGGGCTTCATACCTTCCCAGGGATGCAGATTACAGGTGGAATCTCAATTGGGGCAAATTACCTATCTGCCCCCAGGGTTAAAATGACTCTATTGCCCCTTCTGGTGTGGGATAATGCCCAATGTCAGTCTGGGTCATCCCCATTATTTTTTGTGGCATTCAAAAACATCTTGTGAGATGTTAGAAAGGCTATGTTGCTTGTTTTGGTTTGTCCAGTCACCCCACCTGTTGCATAAACTAAGACTCTGGCATAGCGCTACAAGGTGTGCTTTCCCACCCACAGTTGACACAGGTGTACTGGCTTCAATGCACCAACAATTAATGTAAAACACAGGTTATGGTAGCCCCGCAAAACACTATTCAATGCATAATTAAAATAAAGATGTTGCTTTTGGGGTATTATCAATTCCTAAGGAAGGGATAAGGGGCAATGTGGTAACATTAACACACCTATTTCGTTATTCACAGTATCACACACACTGTACTAAGAAGATTGAATACTTTTAAGTAAAAGTATTTATTACTCCAGGAATAATCTGTTTTTCAGTACGTCTAAAACAACTATACAAAATATTATTCAAACAGCAAAAAAGACACATTATAAATAATGAGAATAAAAAAAACGTTTCTAACATGGTTAAAATGTAATCAAGAACCTAACACACTAAAGCCTACTTGTACGCGCAACACTAAGAGAGCATGGCAGGCAGAGTGACTTGCAGTCTAGAGTTTCTTATGGAGTAGAGACACACTGCATACCTTGCTGACAGTAAAGTGGAGGCATGGAGACAGTGTCCTCTATGAAGGGCAAACACATTGTGTGATCTTCTTCTGGAACTTGTCTTTACCGACTTCAGGCGAGAGGTAGCTTCTGCGCAGGGTGCTGGCAGTAGGCGAGTCCTTCTCTGGCATAATCTCAGGTGATAACCTGGGTGATGGACCAATCTGGACCAGTGGTCATGTGGTAGTCCACATATACTAAATCCTATCAGAAATAGGAAATTCTGACATAAGTGTAGGAATGTCTGTCATTGATTATGCACGTCAACGTTTCCTTATGAACATATAAGGTAAAAAGATGTCAATTCAGACTACTTTAATTTGGCTCTACATTTCAATGTGTTCTTATTTAACCTTGACCTGGTGGAAAGTAGACCTTTTATCCAAATGAATGTTGCATCAAGTATCTTATCTATGTCATCAATCTAATGGCTTGATGCTTTCACAGTTCTTAGATATATAAAGTCAGGTGATATCTGCATCTAATGGTAGACATGACAATAATTCTGCATACACTGGAAAAGATGTCGACTTCCATAGTTTAAGAGTGAGAAGATGGGCACCTCCATTAGCCAAGATGGATTTAGTGCCTACGCAAGATGGGGTCTGACCATAGGGGTTTCTACGCCATTCCTGGCTTGTATGTCTGAATGTGACATCATGGGGACATAGCTTAATCGACAAGGATAGGGAAATCCAAGCTCTAGAATTATAGTAGCTAAGATACTTTTTAAAAAGTGTACTTTTGAAAGTAGCATAAAAGGGCTCATCAATACATTATAAATATAAATGAAAAAATATAACATAAAATATAATATGATATATGTAGTACATATAGCTAAGCATAAGTATGTTCAAACCTTTCATTGTTTCATTTTAATAACATATATATTGTAAGTTATCTAAAATTCTTTATGTGTGTTGGTGATTAAACATGGCTGTGAAACACCAAATTAGAAAAAAAATATGCAGTATCAAAATTAAAAACAAAAATTGAAAAAATACTTCTTAAAAAAGAATATAGTTCACTCAGGCTCTTGTGGTATATTTGGTGAATTTAGCTCAACTCATATGTTGAGTTTATTCTTCATTGGAGGACATGTCATCATCGGGTGCAAAAGCAGCATCCGTGTGATCTTTCCGAAAACTATGTCAAGTGTTTTCATAATTGACAATCTCTGTATTTGATGAACCAGAAATGAATTGCTCCTCTGAGACACTCAATGGAATTTGTGGCACCTCGAAAGGTGCACTGGTGATATTGCTCTGTCCTAGGTAACATCTTGTAGAAGGGACAGATGCATTGCTCAGCATTGTTTTTGGTGCTCATGTAGAGGTTGAATGATCATTTCCAAATCAAGACACATCTCTGGGGGCTTCTCCAGATGTAAGTCTAAGATGATTTCAGTCTTGACAGTTTATGCCCCAGAATAAATGTTTTGCTTGTCTAGCCTCCATTTTGTGTAAAGTGAGCATCCAGTACTAACTGAGTTTGGATAGCCAAGACAGTCCCATGCAACATGCTAGAGTCTCTCTGCAGCTTTGTTTAGCTGGATACATGTACTCCAGGTTGTTCATTTCCTTGTTGTAAAAAGGAAAAAGATGATGATACCACAGCCATTTAGCAGTATGATGATAGGAAATCCTCTAAAAAGGCTGGAGAACAAAGAATGACAAAATTACTGACTCAGTCCAAATGATGCTTTAAATCCAGTCACCAGATCCATTGTTCATTGTTCTTGAAAAGATTAACAACACCACCAGTTGTCACAGACACATTAAATATTGTATGTACAACAGCTGCAAATGCATTTAGTGTTGTGTGTGTAATAGTCTATGAATTTTGAAGCAGTTCTGGCTGTCTGCAGATTATAAGCTTCAACCGCTGAAGTCAAGGGGACTTCCTTTTGCAATAGGTGAAGCTTGTTTAAATTGTCAAATGCATAGATTTCTTGTTTATACTAGGTCAAGGGACTTCCCCAATGATATTTTAAAGCCCAGGATACAAGGAATGATACCATGTTTTATCCAGGTAATAGGTGGAGTGTCAAGCAGTAAATCTTCAACTCGTTCTATCCTTAACTGGGTGTATGTAGATTATTTCTTGACCATTGCTTTTTGGTTCAAACAGGGCTGTTTAATTGAGAAGTTGTCAAGGCACAAAACCAGATCTTCATCTTCATACTGCCTAATTCAGTTGTATAATTGCTCTTAACTGAACCTGCCCATCTTGTAATACATTTAGGTCTCCTTTCAGGAGGTCTAAAACTGAAGACAAATTGTGGTTTAGTGAGTAAACTCTCTTACTAAACGTGTACATTCCAATGTTGATAACTTTGAATACTGTGTACATTTTCTATATAATTGCCTAATTCATTTTGAAGCTTCTTTCTATAAATATTGCTTAATTCATTTAAATAGTGTATATTCCCATGGCCAGTAATCTTTAATTTATTTTAGGTGGTGGTCCTAGAGGAAAGTCTGAAAAATCCATGTTTACCATAATTAAGGAAAAGTGTTCTTTCACAGCCTATGTAGTTAATACTACAGGGGTTTGTGTATTGTAACGTAGATCAGGACATTTAATTGTAGCTCCAGGAGTGTTGGAAAGGAAATGCTGCATGCAGACATCAGAATCATAGGCCATGGGCTAAACCTTCAACAGACAATTGTGTTGATAGGTTTCATTTTGTATCATAATATTTATGTCTGATGCAGACATATTCAATTAAAATTAACATTTACTGAACATGGTCAAATTGGCTTATAAAATAGAAGTTTTCTTTAAGTGCTTAACTGTTCAAAATAAAGGACAAGTTGTCTGCTGGATAGTTTTGTATAGAAATATCATTACTTTCAGTATTATATAGGCTCAAAATAAGGCTTCTTTGCCTTGAATCTGCACAATTAGGTTCCTCAAATACTTTTCTCATCAACATTTGCTTTCCAATAATCATATCCTTGAATAGTCATGTTTTTGTTGCTTAGTAGTGATTCAACATTTTGGAAACTGCTGTGGCTTTTGTGTGAAATAAAAGGCTGGAGGGTGTGATCAGTCAGCACTCTGAAAGTAAGGGAATTTCTTCAAGGAATTAGAAAGACTATCTGGAGGCAGCACCTCATATTGTTCCCACTGTGTGTAGTTGTGAATTTTTCTAGAGTGGCAAGTCCTATGTATAGAATAGTGTACATAATGGCACTAACAAGGCATTTATTTGTAATTAGCTGAATTCAGATAAGGGTCTTCATTATTCAAAGTAGCATATGCCTGTAAATCAGACATCTTCCTTCCAGTCACAGTGTTCCAATCATCAGAAACAGAACTTGGTATTATGACATCATTCATTGAAACATTGATCACATAAGGCAATTGCAATCTATTAGTGGGTCCCATAATTTGATATGGAACCTTCACCTAGGCTATGCCCTTGAGGATAGGATTAGCTGTAATGTTGGCAGCATAGGGACCTCTTCTGGCTCTGTAGGGTGAGTGTGGCTGTAGTTCATGAACCACTGACGAAGTAATTGTTCTTGCTGCAAAGAAATGTCCATTCAAGAGCAGTAGAATAAAGAGCATCATTGACAACCACATGATGGAAATAAAAGTTCCCAAAATTATCTAGGCATAGGACCATGGAGGAATTACATATGAAACCAGTGACAAACGTGAAGCAGTCTTTGGAAGTGAGTGACTGTAGAAGTCGAAATATTTCCTGTGAAATATCCAGAGTAATTTTCAAACTCCTTGGTCTCTCAAGGATCCCCAAAGGGCACTAGTTCAAATGACGTAGCGTCAAGAGGCATTTCATTGTAAATCATGGAAATACATTGGACAGTAGCCACTGTAATATAGGCACCATCATCTGTGTTTGTTGTACTCAAGTTCTGCAAAATATCCCGGCTGGGAACTAGTGCTAGAAATGTTATTGCTTTTTTCAGGGGGAAGGGTATTCAGAGTCAGGAGAGGCTGGGAGACACTAGTCTGAATCTTTCGTGGTGTCTGCGGCAGTCAACTGTAGAGGACTGGCCATATAGTGCTTCTTAACATGGTCGATAGACACCTCGCTGTTTCTTCTTCAACCAGGCAGAGGTAGCAGAATAACAGTGCTATTGACTTTTACCCCAACAGCATTGACAGGTGGTCTGTAAGATGGTACAAAAGCTTGCTTGTCACGACTTTTCTGCCAAACTAGGTCCCCAACTTTGGAAACCCACTATCAGCTGAAGTAATAACCTTCTCGTCAGAGGTGGTGGCGTCAGAGGAATTTGTGTTAGAGAGCTAGTCTTTGACTTCTTGGAAACTCTGTAAAACTTTCAATTGTTTCTTCAAGTCAAATTGATATTTCTCAGCCACCTTCCTACAATTATCTAAGAAATACACATACATTGAAAATCAGATCAGAATTCAGATGAGAACCTTGTATGGCATGCATCCTGCCAATACTCATCTAAGCATGTTATTTCATGCTCTCTGAACTTCATACAGATTGTAGTTCCATCAAAGACCTGAACATAGCACTCTAGCAGTCAATATTTTTTAATTATGCTATTGGCCCACTCTACATTGCCATTCCATTCAGCTTTGAACAGTTTTCTGAATTGCAGACCAACTCCCAGAGATAGACATCGAATCCCTGTAAGCCTTGGAAGCAAACATATGACCGTTAAGTGAATGAAATGAATGAACTGCTCCATTGACACTAGGCACTACAAATCTTTTGCCACTTCTGTAGCGCTTGCATTTCTCTGTGCCCAAACACTTAGGAATCGAGAACATAAATCAATGTCCACCAATATGTTTTTATATTAGTTAGCTGAATGGAGGAGGCTGATGGGGATCCAAAAAAATTACCCGGAAGTGGATGTTTGAGATCGTGAAGGAGTTGGCAAGAGTCTTTTGACAGTGAAGGGTTTAATCTGTTGACAAATATCACTCTGCCTAACATAGTCCCTAGTTTGTTTATATAAACTTGGCCACCTGTAGTGTTGCTATAGTATTGCTACAGTTGCATTTACTTCTGATGAGCAGATGCCAACCCCTCATGAGCATCTTTGATTAAATCAAATCTAGACAGACTATTAAGTATTTTTCTGTATCCCACTCCTAGTATCGTGACTTCAGCAATGCTATCTGAATTGAGGGTGTAGGAGATTTCCCACCTTGCTTGGTTGTATTTATGGATATTAAAGTATCTGTTTCGATCTTTGAGATCTGGTCAGAACTGCAACTCTACTAGTTTGAATTGCAGCCTTTGCTGCTAGGTCGGCTGCACAGTTCCCTGTGGTATGAATACCATAACGGTGAGTATCTATTAGAGCAATCTACTAATATGAATTTGCTATATGTAAACCTGGCTTGACCAGAAGATGATATACCCGGTGTAGGGGAGTTGGTTTGGAGCTGGATTACTCGTCATGTGCTTTGTGGGGGAGAATAAGGTTTGTGAGACTGTCTCACTGTGGTTTTGGTGAACAATATTACTAGGAGTAGGAAGTTTTGCATAGTTGGGCTTGTCCTGTTTGCTATAGTAGGAGGAGATCTTTTTGTGCCATCGGTTCTTAGCTCCTTCCCATTAGCTAATATAGTTTCCACCTTGTCAAGCAGATCATCAATTGCAGCTAAAGTACAATTGTCTGCTGCTGATTTAACCGATTTGTTGGTCTTTGGCACGTTCTTTCTTCCCGCAGCGGCCTCTACAGACTTCTTCTTTCTCATTTTCTAAAAATATTACACTACATTCCTAGATATTGTTGTTCTAATGCTGGGTTTAGGACAAAAGGGGGAGATAATGTCAGCATCTGTATAACTATTGTGACTAAACTAGTTTATGGCCAAGAAATGTGTTTAGACTAACACACCCACTCAGAACATATGATGTACTCAAAGCACTCAGAGTACTCAAAGCACCAGAGGGTAAAGCCGACATTTTGATCAACAATAGAGTTATTAGCCATACAGACTAACGTGGAATGGAGGCAGACCACTCGTGTGAGTCTCCTGGTCTTCTGCTGCTCATTTTTAAAATTCCATTGGAAGCTTTTTAAAAAATAATCTGTTATTCTTGTTGGACTGTATTTTATGTGTATGGGCGCAGAGTTGTGTTAAATTGCTCTGGGGCGCAAAGGGGGCACACTCTCTTCCGCATCTACGAGTGGCGCCAGGTCAGCAGTCTAATTGCTGGGCCCCGGCGTTGCCCTCCACCACTACAAAAGCGCGTGATGACGCGACTGCGCAGGTGCCCCAAAGGCAAGCCTGTCTGCGCCCGTCCATGCCTGATTGGGCCCAGGGGCCAGAAACCCTGCATCTTTTTCCCCCAATCAACACCATTATTCCAATGCACAGCTCAGACAGTTTAATAAAACTCTTGGAATCACTTTTGTGCATTCAATCCAGCCAGAAAAGTTTCCCGACTATTGCCTACAATGTCAGCACAAATTTACCCCCTTCAACCCGGAATCCTCCACTCTCTGTGATTATTTCAAAATCTTCCTATTAAACTGTAGATCCCTCCCTAAGCACACAACTGAAATCTGGATGCCTCTTAAAGACCTAGACCCAGGTGTGTTGTTTCTGACGGAAACCTGGCTTAACACATGCTCCGAACCTGACATCATTCAAGCACTCCCTCAAGGCTTTGTGATGCAGAGGGTAGATCGGGCAACAGGCAGAGGGGTTGGTATTGCTGTTATCCATGAGGATCAATTTACCTGCCGTTTGCTTTGGAATCCAATCGCCGACTGCAAGAACACTCACTTCAACATAGAATTTTCGCCCCGCCTATCATTCACAGGTATCCTTATCTATCCCCCCCCCCCCCCGGAGCAATGGGCTCCTTCAACCAATCACTACTGGAGGCAGTAGCTAACCTAGCAAGCTTAGCGCCCAAGTTGAACCTCCTTGGAGACTTCAATCTCCATTTTGATGATAAACTAGCTGCCAACGCAAATGAGCTGACTAGGGACCTCTCAGCGCTTCAATTGACACAAAAGATTATACAGTCACCTATGTGAAAGGTCACCTCTTAGACCAGGTTTTCTCAAGTCTAAAGGAACTCCAAGGATCTGACCCTATCCCCCTACCATGGACTGACCACTTTTTGATCACTCCTCCTGGTCCCATCAACATACAAATCACTCCTTTCAACCCACCTGAACCCTCGACCGTCCCTGGTCCAAGCTTGCCTTAGAGACATGGATTCAAGTACTAGAAAGAACCAAACCCAAATCTAATCCCTGCCCAACTATAGCAAACAAAGACTTCTCAAACTGGATAGAACAGTCACTGGATTCAGTCCTTCCTAAAACCAGAATAAAAAAGTCTGAAGGGTCCCACAATGCCCCCTGGTTCTCCCTTGATTTGCGTGCACTTAAACAGCAATGCAAAATTAAGGAAAGGCAATGGAGGAAAGAATTCCTCCCCTTAAATAAATCAGAGCTGCTATCCATACGTATAAGGCAGAAATAAAAAAAAGCCCAAGCATCTTAATATGAAGATAAGATCCTATTAGCCCATAACTCGTCCAGGGAAACATTCACCATTATTAAAAAATTACTCAAATCACCCGCCCCTGTACTGCCCCAGACCCCTCTGGCCAACGGTGCATTAAATTAGCAAACTTTTTTAACAACAAGGTACAAGCTATCCTTGAACCTTTACCACAGAGGGATGAAGCTCTGGAAATGCAGATCAATCCAGATCCACATACCACCAAACCCATTCTTGAGATCTTCACCCCTCTGCCCCTGGAAACTCTGTTCACCTTGCTGTCCACCATTAAGAGCGGATCACCAAGGGATTCAACTCCACTCAATATCCTGAAAAAAGCAGTAGCCACCCTAGACCCTAACAAACTGAACCTGATTAACGCTTAATTAGATACAGGAATGATCCCCCCCCAGCTGGAAAAAGGCCATGGTCAAGGCTTTGCTTAAGAAACCAAACCTAGATCCAGCAGAACTGGGAAACTACCACCCAATATCTCTTCTTCCAGGAATAAGTAAAGTGACAGAAAAGGTTTTTAACCAAATCCTTTCAGGTTTTCTTGAAACACACAATCTGCTTCACTCCTCCCAAACAGGGTTCCTTCCGCATCAGAGTACTAAAAACGACCCTGCTGGCAGTAGTAGAAGAAAGCAGAAAAATCCTTGACACAGGAGGGTCCACTGCCATCATTCTCCTCAACCTAAGCACAATGTTTGATATGGTGAACCACATGACCCTAATCAACCACCTGAGGAATATAGGAGTCACAGGCACCGTGCTTCAATGGCTGCGCTCCTTCTTAGAAGGAAGAACCTTTCAGGTTTTTGAGGAGAATATTATATCCAAACCGGCCACCTTAACAAGTGGGGTCCTGCAGGGCTCCTCTATTAGCCCAACCCTTTTAACGTGTATATGGCCCCCTTGGCAGCCATCGTAGGCCCCTCAGGAATCTGCATAGTGACCTATGCGGATGATACGCAACTGGTGGTTGCACTCAATCAGGTAGACCATAATACCAACATTCTCCATACCTGCCTAGAAGACATTTCAAAATGGATGGATATATCCCAGCTCAAGCGTGGAAAAAACGAGAATATGGTCTTGGGTAACCGCTGTAGCTTCCACCCCAACCTAATGTGGCCATCAACATGGTTTCTCCCCCTACCCCCAAGCTGAAATCAAGAGTCTGGGCATTTGGCTGGACTTGAATTTAGGACACAGGCCAAAAAGAAAGCAGCAAGCTGTTTTGGCCTGCTTAGAATGGCCCGGAAAATCCTCCCTCTTCTTCCCCCACCAGCAAAAACGGTGCTGTGTATCCCTCTAGGCTGGACTACGGGAATGCATTATATCTGGGCTCCCCCTCCTCAGTAATTTCCAAACTCCAGCTAGTCTAGAACAGTGCATCCAGATTACTGACATGCTCATCCATCAGACAATCAGCTAAACCGTCAATACGCTCCCTCCACTGGCTCCCGTGCATGCATGCATCAAATTTAAAATGTTGTGCATCACTCATAAAACACTGTCAGGGACAGGCCCCGCCATTAACTCATCCCTGATCCTTCTATATAAAGCCAACAGAAAACTTCGGTCAGATGACCTGCGTGCCCAGAATAAGAAGAGCCAGAAGTGGCGGACGACTGTTTTCCTACAAAACCTCCAAGCTCTGGAATTCCTTGCCACTCCATCTACGATTGATCCCTAATCATCAGACCTTCCGCAAACAACCAAGACTATGCTGTTTCCCTAGTCCGTCCTCGTCCATGTTGGTCCACAACGCTAGGACACTTAAAGGTAGCCATGCGCTTTACAAATGCCTTTTCATTAATTCATTCATACAACAAGATAGAATAGCTAGAGAAAGAATAAAAGTGGTACACAAAAAGGGCGTTATCGCCAAAGTCTCAATTTCTCTCATGCCCCCTAATACTACAAAGAAGAAAACTGGAGTCTCGTCTATGGCCGGAAATGAAAAGTCAATCCGTTTTCAAAGCAAGGACTTCTGACAAAAACCATTTAGATCCAGATCTGGAATTTGGCTGGGAAGTCAACAGAAGGCTATTTGTAATTGACAATGTACCTTAGTAATGACCAGTTCCAGTCCAAATAGCAGGAGGTAAGAAAAGGGGTTAAAGCAGGAATTTCTTACCAGGAGAACGGCACTGTAGAATCAGAGCCAAGGGGCGTGGCCCTGCCCTGACCCTTCCGTCATTGACGGGTGAGGCAGTGCTTTAAACGCGATGTGGGCACCTCTCGTCAGCAGCAGTGGGAGAGAAGCAATTTGCACCCTGGGACTTGTGGTCCCACCAGGGTGTGTAGCGGTCTCGCAGCAAAGAAGTCAGCGGAGGTAGCAGCCTGGGACTGGTGTCCCACCAGGCTTTTGAAGCAGTGTGTGCAGTGCCCTCCAGCAAAACTTGCAAAAGAGGGATCATACTGAAACTTTACACTGTACCCATCTCAGTGTAGGGCGCAGGCATTGGCTATGCTTGTGTTAGTGGCCGCTTCTAGTGCTAGTACAGGAGAAACAATAATGTTTCCCTGCACCAAAGAGTGCACCTTTAAAATCGTTGTTTGTATAGCCATCAGGATTTCTTCGATGGAAGCAAAACATGCTTCAGCCAGGGAATACAAGTGAGACTTGTTAGCAATCGGGACAGTCTGTCCTTCATTGTAGGTCACATAGGTGTAACCATAGTGACTGGGTATAGCTCTGATAATTAAGTTGTTTTTATTGTCCCTAGTTTGTAAATATTTAGTCTCAATCATGTCTGCTTGTGGAGCACAAAAGGTACCAGAATGCATATTAATCCATAGTTTGGATCAAAATGTGGGAAAAATCAGGCCATGCAAGGCCTTCACTCTTTCAGCATAGTGGGGCAAATAAGTACGTTCAAAGATAAGGAATCCCAGCAGCGATTGTAACTTTTACAGTATGTCGGGAGGTTGCACAGCTCAGAAGGCAGTCCAGAGCTAGACCCTTGCCTACACTGGATATCTTAAATCCTAGGAAGGTCACCATCAGGTAGGAAATCTTCAATTTTTTCAAATTAATTTTGTAACCTGGTCACTACTCTGTCTAACTTGACCAGGTGTAGATTCAAATCATAGTTAGCTAAGGGGATATCATCAATGTAGGACTATACCTCAAATCGGATTGTAAGATCTCCATGATTCTCGCTGCCAGGACTATATTTATAACCTATGGCTAATTGTTGGAATGAAAATGGCATCCGTCAAAATTGAAAGTTGTTAGATACTCACTCTCAGGTGCTATGTTTTGACTAAAGAAAGTGTTTGACATATCCAGGGCCATTTTATACTTTTTTCTGTCCCGGGTTTGTCATTAAAAATGATTCATGGCTGCTTTTCAAATGATAGCATTAATCTGTGGCCTAATAGTTTGTATTTATGTGGGAGCGGCAAGGCCTGTTGGTGCTCCAAGTGTGTTCTACAAACTGTACATATGTTCTGTATAAGGCAGCAATGTATTTTAATATCAATTGAGCAATCAACTCGGATTTGATACCCATGAGGGTATTCAGGGACTAAATACTCCCTACCACCTTAGCGTCTGGTAAAGTGTCAGGGCAAGAAACTGGAGTGTAGCAAGCCAAGACTGGCCACTTAGCCACTTCATTGCTTTGATGCCCAAACTGTTGTTTCTGTGCATGTGTGGCAACTGACCAACAAACCGGTTTTGGTGTTCTTGGTAAGTTAAAGGGATTTCTACATGCTGGTAAAGTCTATAGTTTACCAGTGGATCTACCACTGTGTATTCTTGAAACTGCCATGAGGCAGCATCACTAGGTTCAAACTCCACCCATTAGTAAAATGTCTGAAAGGCATATTCTGGGTGTGCTGCTATTACAAAAGTAACTGCCCGGCTCCCCCATCAGGGACAGCTCGAGCTTTGAATGCTGAATAAGTGCTTCCTTGCAGTTAACCCCGTCACATTAGGTGCCACCATAATGAATGGGTTCAATTGGAAATTTGAATCAAAGAACTAGAACAGCCACAAAATAGGGAATATCGTTTAATGTGTTAAGCTTGACATACCTGCGGAAATAGGTGATCCCATGTAGGAGACATAACCCTATGTAGGGCACCAACTTTTGTGTAAGTTATGACTTTGGCATAGCTCTTCAAGGTGTGCTTTCCTACCCACGGGTGACATGGATGAACTGGCTTCAATGCACCAACAATTAATGTAAAAGACAGGTTATTGTAGGCCCGCAAAACACCATTCAATGTGTAATTGAAATAGAGCTGTTGCTTTTGGATTGCTAGCAATACCTAAGGATGGAATAAGGGGCACCGTGGTAACCGTATCAAACCTATTTTGTTATTCACAGTATCACACACACTGTACTAAGAAGAATGAACACTTTTAAGTAAAAGTATTGATTAATCGAGGAATAATCTGTTTTTCAGTATGTCTAAAACAACTATACAGATTATTATCAAAACAGCAAAAAGACACATACTAAATAAAGAGAATAAAATCAACATTCTTAACATGGTTAAAATGTCATCTAGAACCTAACACCCTAATGCCTACTTCTATGCAATATACTAAGAGAGCATGGGAGGAAGAGAAAGTCACAGTCCAGAGTTTCTAGAAAGAAGAGATGCACTGCATACCTTGTTGACAGCAAAGGCTATCTTTTTCAGTAGATATTTCTCCAGGGCTCTGCTTTATCGGCTTGAGGCGAGATGTAGCATCTGTGAAGTGCAAAGTGTGCTAGCAGCTGGTGAGACCATCTCTGGCATAAACTCAGACTTTAACTCTGGGAAGCGACCTCTCCTGATAACTTGTCAAGTGGTAGTCCTTATATACTAAATCTTATCAGAAATTGGAATTTCTGACATAAGTTTAGGAAAGTTTGAAATAGATTATGTGCATCAAGGCATGTGTCCCAGACGTTTCATCATGAGCATATGAGGCAAAAGGATGTCAATTCAGGCAACATTATCTTGGTTATGTGTCTGTATGCCTTCTTATTTCCCTTGACATGGTGGAAAGTAGATATTTGACCGAGACAAATGTTGCATCAAGTGCTGTATATATGTCATCAATTGGATGGCTTAACTCTTTCACAGTTCTTAGAAATATAAGGTATGTCAAAATCTGCATTTAATGGCAGACATGACAGTGATTCTGGATAAATCGGAAAAGATAGCGACTTTAACTGTTCAAGAGTGAGAAGATGGAGACCACCATTAACCAAAATGGAGTTGGGGCCTACATCAGATGGAGTCAGTCCTTAGGGGCTTTATGTCACACCCCTTCCAAAAAGGTGGCAGAAAAATCCCTGGCATCTATTTAGCTTTTTAACCCAGAGGACAGATCTCCCAGGGGAGGCAGAAAGACTGTATTGCCTCATGTCAGGTCGGGATGCCCCTACCTCTTTTATAAACAAAATAATTTCCTAGGTGTTTAGTAGGCTTTCTACACACCTGGAGGTTAGATTGGGGGCAACCCCCCATCTGCCTTCAAGGTGGGGTAGAAAGCCAGTCTTGCTTATTTGGGGTGGATATATGTCTCTATGCCAGGGTGAGCTGCAGTGCACCCACCACCATCCCTTCCAAATAACATGTCTTATGTCTAGTGGGCTATGCACTCCATTTTACCACCCTGGAGTGGTAGAAAGACTGATTGTGCTGGGAAGATGTGGGGAAACAAAAGGCTGATGCCTCCGGACCTTTCAGGGTAATCCCCAAGAACAAATCCACTAGGGATAGACAAATTGGAAAGGGACAGGCGCGGTGCAACCATTGGGGCATGGGGCATAGTCCCCCCTGCGCGCAGCTCCCTCGGCATCTCTGAACTTAAGTAACCTGACTCGGTTTACTTAAATTGAAAGACGCCGAGAGAGAACTAACAATCATGTCAGTCAGCATGATGTCGTACCGCCCACCCCTTCAGATTCTGAAGGGGGTGGGCGGTCTGGCGTCATGTTGACTGACATGATTGTCAGACCAGTGGGGAGCAACAGGCAGCAGCACAACACAAGTGCACATGAGTGGGGATGGAGTGCGAATTTTCGAACCGTGCCCACTCATGCGCACTTGTGTTATGACTTGTTGACGTATGCCCATTAGGAGCCCTTTGGGCTCCTAATGGGCATGCTACGGGCAAAGAATAGCAATGCCCTAAGACAGTCCTGGCGCTGCTGGCAGCGCCAGGATTGTCTGAGAGGGGCTGTAGGCGCCATCGGACTCGGGGTGGCGTGGACTTGCTCAGGACCTCAGGTAGGATGGATTTTTAAAATGTATTTTTATACCCCCCTTGAGCCCCCCCTCGCGCGACACCCCCGCGAGCCACAACTGCCACTTCTCCCGGTGTGCGTCGCACGCATTTGCTCTACAAGCAACATGCTCGGAAGTCTAGTTCCTCTCCTTCGGGAAATAATGCTGCTGTGTTTGTGTCGAAGCCCTGTTTGTGCCATGTGTGCAGCTGTGTGAGCCTACAGTTACACCATCCTATGCGAGTCGGCGCAGCAGCGGAGTCAAAGGTGCGTAGGGGAGTGTGTGTTTTAATGTTTCAGAAGCAAATAGGCTTGCTTTGTTTAGACCTGTCAAAGCTGTGCGGTACTGAATAGGTACGGTAGTTGAGTTAAAGGGCGTTCCTTCAGATGCTTTAGAGGAGTGTGCCGTCAATGAGGTTAACTCTTTGTAGGTTTGTTTCCATCAGTCAGTGGCCACTGGCCAGCTAACCACATGCTTACTAGTGTTGGGCTGATAGATCATATTTTTGCAGAATGGTTAGTCCAAGTCCTCTTGCTTCCATTTGAGCAGTTATGTTGCCAGGGATACTCGGTGGGGCCATGACACATCAGTAGATTAATAATAGAATATGTAGACCAGTGACAGTGAGTAGCATTCACAAAGACATGATAGGGTAGGTAGGTACACCAACAGCTCCGAGGGTGGAGATACTTCCTTTAGCTTGCCTCTGGGGCTCCTCCGTGATCAGATATTTGCTGGCTCCTGATGTAAAAAAGAATGTTTGGGCACTCCTCTGTTGCACGTAATCATCCTATAACTTTTTGTAACCTTTTTTGAAACCATTTAGCTTCAAACATAAGCAAAGCTTATATTATTATATTGCGTATAGAGTCAGTGAGTTTTTCTGGCCTCTGCCACTTCTTTAAGCCTGTTGTACGTATATCATTACTCATCAACACCTTACTGCCCCCTACAATTCATTTTATCACCTGCCCTTCACTACAAGCTAGTGCTCCTCGACCAAGTAAGGTTCCACCTCCCTGGGCTGGTTCACCACTTATGTGGAGGATTCCCGGTTTTATGGTATTTATTTTTAAGAAATTTATGCAGTATTTGTCCATGTTTATTGTTTTAGTCAGTTTATCTGTTTTTATCCTCGTTTATTTTATTCACGGGGGAAGCAAGTTGGTTCTGGGGGTGTTTATCCTCACATATTTAAACAGACAATGCACACTTGCACTTGGTTGCTAGAGCGTTAAATATATTTATATGGGCATAAAATGAAGAATTTGGTATGGTACTCCTCTGAAAACTGTAAACGATAGTGCGTAAGTTTCAAAAGGCTTTTCATGCATTGAGGCTCTTTCTGATTTGTTCATGGAATGAAGGCAACTGAAAACAGATGATGCTGGTCCAGTTATGAGATTGAAACAAAATGAAACAACGTTAGTTATTCCTACCTCTGAGAAAGCCAGTATCTCTTATCACAGATCCTTTTATTTCGAATATTCTGCATTTGTTGAACTCTTCTTCAACAACATTCGTGATGCCCGTCTTTTAGCTTGCAAAAAATATATGGTTGCTGATAGGGCATACGTATCAGCACTGAACAGAATCAATAATTTAATTTACTAGGACTCATACTTAAGATCATTCACTCATATATGTGATATATCTTGCTGTCACTAGAACTGACTGTTTTCTCAAAACCTTGTGTGCTTCCTACCAACTTCCCTCTGTGATGTGCTCACCCTGTGTGATTCCTCCCCACTTCTCTCCGTGATGTGCTCACATTTGTGTGCTTCCTCCTCACTTCTCTCCATGTGTGCATCCTCCCCACTTCCCTCCATGATGTGCTCACCCTTGTATGCTTCCTCCCCACTTCCCTCCGTCATGTGCTCACCCATGTGTACTCCTTTCCACTTCCCTCCGTGATGTGTTCACCTTACACAACTATTACCATACACAATACATATCCCCTTCATATTCTTAAAAATATTTGCATACCTCTTACATTATTCAAATTCTTGAATACCTACATTTTATTCCATATATTTCTTATCATCTGTATAACCTGCTCTATTTGGCATTATTAAACTAATATAGCTATAGGTGTTCCATTATTTAGCAATGCCAATAGCTCAAACTTAAATAATGCAAGACCTATTGCATTGCAAATGCTTGTTATATTTTTGGGTGTTGATGCAAACCGGATCGCAATGCAACTCTTGGTAGTTTTTGACAACTTTGACTGCACACCGGATGTACCTAAAGCTACCTACGTCGTTATCATATGAAAAGTCTTTATTGATGTCATATCTACATGTTCACAATTGCTTTATTATCTTTCTTTCTCTCTCAAATTTGCTTGAAAATGCACCATTTGCCCACTGTTTTTTCAAACTTTTCTCAGTGAGGTCCACCCCCCGAACTCCCCTTATGACGGTTGAGTCCGCTCGCTCCCCACAGGACACTTTGTACTTTTACGCCCACCACTTTCAAATGACACCAGCCACCACTGAAAGGGGATAGTGTCTTCTTTCCAGTATTGCCTCTCCCGCCCTGAACGGTGCAGGGGATGTAGAGCTGTGCACCCCAAAAAGTGCTTGTACAAGCGGTTCCTTCACAGGCCTCCCCAGCATTGACCAGTGACTGGCAGCTGCACTTGGAAGGTAGAGTGGTCACTGGCTGAGCTCACTTTAAAAAGGTTAATATCTGAAGTGATGATTCTGATACACCCTTCATATAATGCTCGGGCAAGGAAAACATTTATTTTATGGTATCTATCCTTAGGCATTCATTTCAACTGTAGTGGGAGCATGGGCGCCAAACTATATTTTAGCTCCCAGGTTCTGAGTGATAATTTCAGGGGCAAGTCAAAGAAAGCTAGGGAGTTTTGAGCTTATCAATAGCCCTCCTACAATTAAAATGGAGCAGGTAAGAATGCAGGATTTAGTAGGCACTTTTGAGAGTGAATATGGTCGATGGCACGTAGCTCTTAATGGATGTTCCTATAGTCTTCAAAAATCACACTTTTACATCCTCAAGGGCCTAGAATAAAACACATATCGATCCTGTTCGAAGGAAACTAGCCATCTTTTTTATTTGCCTAGGAGTCCCTCTTGAGTAAATGGAAAAAAGCCACAAACACTATTTTTAGTTTTCAAAAGAAAGCCTCTCCATCATGAATAGAAGAGGTTGTTTATGTTTTGCACTTTCATCCATAACTTCAAAATGCCACAATCTACACAGGGAAGTTTGTAGGTAATTGTCGACGAGGCTATATTTTAAAACAAAACTACCTGATGTTTCCAGATGTTTTATACAGCAATTTGACAGATGTACAAATCCCTCTGCATTATGGGCTCAGCTGAGCTAGAAATTAAATATGGTTACCGCATCTGTTTCTTCCCAAAAAATGAGTTGGAATCGTTATTAGGTCTGCAATATGTAAAACAAAATAGAAACCGACATTTGACTAAAAATACACTCGTGCGATGAATGAAACAATTTTCATGGAAGTGAACTTTGAGCATATAGTAATTTCAATCATTTAATAATGATTTCGACCGTGCATTTTGCATAAAAATAATAAAAAATGTAATTATGTTACAAACACTATTCAAACTATTAATAAGAAACAAAGACTTACACATTATGTTGTTATATTATTTACCAAGCCATATTTTTTTTCACCACAATTACTTAGCTGAATTATGGTTCCAAATTACTTCATGTCACCAACAATGCATTGTTCCAGTACTGAGATTTTTCTTTTACAAATCAGTGGATCTGATTCACAAAGGTAAACATACACATATAGATCTACTCATGTGAATGTTTACTACTAAACATGGGTGTAACACTACCACCTTTTCACTATTCACCATTTCCGAGTGTAGATTTACACCTAGGTGTAGACTGACATGTCAACAGCCACTCAGTTCAGGGAGTGTAGCCTCCTACAACATAATTTAATCCAGGTAAAGTAAACTACTAGTAACTTTATTAACTGTTTTGCATTCTGCCTTCTTGGCAGGCATCTCCGCATGTGGGGCAGAACCTCGGGCACAGAGATGGAGATGGCCGTAATTTAGGTGGAGACCTTTAAATGCAAGGAAATAGGCGAGTACCTAAACACATGCACCAAATCACAAACAGCTGAGACCCATAACTTAAAACTTCATAAATGCACACCACAGACTAAGCTGTAACTTTTTGACTTGGACCCCATGACCCTGCAACCACCAGCAAGCTTACAACGCCTCTAAAATGCAGTCATCAAGGGAGAGGAATTTCACTGATGAGGAGACCACCTTTGAGTGACAGGGATTGTTAGGCACTCTATGCACCTACAGTGGAGCACCGAAAGCAATCTTGTGGCAAGAGGCTCTGATAATGTATTGGGGATGGGAACACACTGAGGCACACATCGAGAGGAAAATAAAGAAGGAACGGCAGGATGAGAGGAGGGCGACGAAAGAGACGTTCTCAAGGCTTTATCTGGTGGAAGCTCTTCCTGGAAGCACACCTGGATCCCTACTACATCTCACCCCATCAACGAAGCTGTCCGCTCCACAATACACTCTCAACCACTGTATGGGCTGCCTGTATGAACAGTCGGCTTACGTGTACAAATGTATATAGCAAGCGTAAAGCCCAACAAAGAATATATGCAGACTAGAATCACTTAACAAATGCTGGGACTTTGTAGAAAAAAAAATACAAATAAAAAAAAATAACATAGAGAGTTGGCAGTGGAGTGGGGCAAAGATGCGTACCAGCTAGTATTGGGGATGAGGGAGGAGGGAGATCAATAGAGGAGGTGGGAAGAAAGAAACCAAAAAGCAGCTGGAGAGAGCAGGGAAACTCTTGCACTCACCTGGAGTGCTCAATAGAAAATAAAAAAAGTTCCATCAAGTATAATATACACTGGAAAGATCCAACTGAGCCAAAATACGACACTGTGAGACTGAAGTAATTCTGGGCGGGACAAACACAAAAATAAAGGAGAAAGCCAAGAGCAAAACAACTTAGTTAAACAACAACGCTATCCTATCATGATCATCGGTTGAGTCGTAGTCCACTTTAGGTATATGTGTTGTGACTGATAGGTCTGCCTCAAGACAACTAAAGGTGGATGTAGTGAAGACCTAAAAAGAAAGAGCATTCCTTTTCTGATACATATTTGTTATGGTATCCAGTGTGTGCCTCTCAGTCTATTGTTATACATCACACACATCACCTCATACGACACGCACCCCAAAGCACACGCCTGTTCATATCTTTCAACAAGTTGGGGTGTTTTTTCTAACAATTCCTAAAAATGTAGGGCTCTTCATAAATTATTTTCTTTCTCTGTTCCTTTGTCTTGCAAAAAAAACTGTTATGTTCCGGGAACAATATTATCAATCAGTGTTCTTAAAAATTGCAATAGTTGAGAAAATTAATGTATGTATTTCACAGTTATGCTGTCGGGCATGCTTGGTATTATTACATTAACACCACAACTGATCTTTGGACATGTTATTGCTTTATTTTCTGTTGACGCATCAATGTGTGTGACAGTTACTTCAGAAAAAATCCATAACATAAACTAATTTCCATAGGCAAACTTGACAAATCTGATTTTGGTCGCATTTAAACATGCTAATTTGTGAAACATTTACTGCCTCTTATCTAAATTGTTTTAAGAGATGGGTGAGATTCAGTTAGATGGTATAGCTTTTGTTTCACGATGCAAGAAGTCTGCTTTACATGCTCACTCTGTCTAAATCGTTAGTAAAAATACACAATTCAAACATGTTAATCCTATTAATGTAGGAAAAAATTCTTTTAGTTTGATTTGGTGTCAGGTTTCACCAACTACCACTCATGCGTACATCTTTTATAGACCACCATTACATCAATAAATAATTACAATCATTGTATTTCATTTTGCATTTGGTACAAGTGATTGTGTTTCACGCTCTGGCTTCCTCGGACAAGACCTATCACTTAGGAAATCCTGTTTTCGGCAAAAAAAATATTTTTACTTTACATCATGCTTCTTCATAGCTAATGTTTCACAATGTTTTATGCTTGACAATATCCAGAAATGATAGGTCATAATTACGTTTCAGGCAAAATAGTCCTGTCTTTGATTTTTAGCTTTAGGATAATCTTTGGGGTCAACTCTTATGTTCTTCAGTTTATTTATTTATTTATTTATTTGTGCGTTTTTATATAGCGCAGACTTTACCAGAAGGTGTCAGAAAGCTTCACAATAGGAACAGAACTGATACATGAGAACATTACAAGTGAACAAAATACAAAAGCAAACGGTACATTAAATGAAGCAAAAATGACAATCGTGTGCCAACAAAATACAAGAGGTAGCAAACGGTGCATTACAAAAGTGACAATCGTGAACCAACAAAATATAAGAGGTAGCAAACAGTGCATTACAGGAGGAAAAAGTGACGTGTGCAGGTTACAAAAGCATACAAAGTAAGCATAGAGGTATCATACTGCAATATATGGAGGGCACTCAAGCACAAGAACAAACGTTACGTAGGCCATGGTGGCACTTGTGCAGGTATCGAAAATAAACAAATGTAAGAGGTAGAAAGCAGTGTGTTACAAGAGAAAGTGACAGGCGCATGTTACGCACAAGTACCAAACACAGGAAGAAAGATAATACTGCAATAAATGGAAGACTCTCAAACCACAAGAACACACTGGGAAGACACTTCCATAGTCATGTAAAGTAGATTTTTCTATAATGGAAGGGCTTCCTTCAGATAATAGAGAGGGCATGGATTACATTTGGAAGTGTCTTTGAAGGAGGAGAACTTTGAGGTTAGTTTTGAAGGCCTTCCCGCTATGGGAACTATCTACATTTTGTAAAGTGACTAACAGGCATACTGTAAGGCCATTGGCGAAGGGGGGCAATTTTATGATCATAAACCCTTGATGACATTTCATGACCTCAGAGAACGATATGATATTGAGAGGAGGCAAGTTTTGACTCTCAATGTCTTTACAGCTATGATAGTGATCCTGTGAAGCTCTGACCGCCCCATCCCCAACGTGGCTGCAATTGTCTTTGAAGCATGGCAGGGGCAGATGAGCGATCATATTGATCTACTGATTGCTGCTGGAGAACTGTAATCACAGTTAGTCTGTCCTAGGGGTCAAATGAGCCCACTTGCTCCGACAGGAGCTTACAAACCAGCAGTGCTCCCTTGTGCTAGAGCAGGTTCAATGGGTTTCTAGGAACCAGCGACGGCCCGTGGAGGGAGTTACGGTGGGGCAGGAGGGCGGGGAGGGGGAGGGGCAGGGTGGAGGTTGCTAAAAACCGGCATATGGATAATTGCAGGTAAGTAAACAATTTAATTAATAAAACGAATTTCGTAGCTCGCACTGCATTGCATTTTGCGATGCAAGGCGCACTACGAAATTCGTTTTATTAATTAAATTGTTTACTTACCTGCAATTATCCATATGCCGGTTTTTAGCAACCTCCACCCTGCCCCTCCCCCTCCCCGCCCTCCTGCCCCACCGTAACTCCCTCCACGGGCCGTCGCTGCTAGGAACCCATATCTAAAAAACACACAGTTCAAATACCTATACTAAACATATCTTCCTCCTTTGCAGCTGCACCTCAGAGATCTTCATCGTCTTCCTATCAGAAAGCGCATCTTTTTTAAGACATGTTGTGTTACCCCCACAAGTCCTTGATAGGTAGAGGCCCTTTTTACCTAAAGGACAAATTGAATCGCTATTGGCCTTCCCGTACTTTAAGATCTAGCAATAAGACACTACTGACTGTCCCCAGTGTTCATATCTCCATATACAGCGTCAGAGACTTTTCCTTCATGGCGCATACTGCTTGGAATGAACTACCTCTCCATCTTCGTTGCTATGTGGATTTCACTAAAATTAAGAAAATGTTGAAAACCTGTCTGTTTGAGGCTCTGGATATCTGTTATGTGCTGGACAAGTGCCGAAATGTACCTTCAAGTAGGATTTGTTGCACTTTATCAAGTCATAATAGCATAACATAACACTGCATATATCTGGGAGACGACCCAAAGTGCCCATGAAATGCATTTCTGGAGGCAGACATCTATCATATGGTAAAGGCCTGATCTGAAATTGGGTGATATGGACTGATGCAGTTTTGACACTAGCAAATATCATGGGGTAACCCCTCCAACTAGTTTCCCTGCACTGTTTACTAGGGATGACATCTAACATACGCAGGAGAAAATGCTTCACAAGATTCATAGACCTGGCGTACATCATGTTGAAACACTGCATTGAAATAGTGTGAAAGTCCACTGCAGCTCCACCATTTCCCTTGTGGCTACAAGACCTTAACATATGGGCACCTGCCGAGATCACTGTGTGGCTCTTGCTCCCGGTGCAGCAGAGGGACACAACCATGATGGGATGTCTGGGACACACACCTGTACAACTTGGGTGTGAAGGGAGATGAGCTTTTGCCCTGAGGCCATGTATTGCTTGCAGACACCCATAGTGGCAGAGGCAGCGTGGTACACTGATACATGCTGTGTGGTAGAAATGGGGGTCTCTAGTTGGCAGTGGCTTGCACCCTGTCCAAGCGGTGACTCATATTTTAGTTAGGGTAAGGGGATTACACAGCTAAGATAACACCTGCTCACCCCCTTAGTAGCTTGGCACAAACAGTCAGGCTTATCTCAGAGGCAATGTGTAAAGCATTTGTACATATGTACATACACACACAGTAACACAGTGAAAACACTACAAAATGGTACCACACCAGTTTAAAATAATAACCAATAATTATATGAGCAAACCGAGACCAAAACAACAAAAATCCAACATGCACAAATCAAGATATCACTTTTAGAAGGTTTGAAATAGTACAGTCCGTTGTAAACTATGTATAGGTCACTTTCATCACAAAGTAACTGGGATACATCAAAATCAAGGACGAAAACTGGTAAAGGGGCAGTGAGGTGCCCGAAAAGCAAAGCAGTGTGTTGGTTCCTTACTCCCAGGGGAGGTGATGCATCACTTCCTTACAGCCAGGGGAGGTGATGCATCAGTTCCTTACTGCAGCCCTGGGAGGTGATGCGCTGGTTCCTTACTTTCAGGGAGGTGGTGTGTCAGTTCTTTTCTGTGAGGGAAGGTGATGCGTCGATTTACGGACACTTGGCCTCGGTTTCTTACTGCTGGGCAATGTCGATATAGAACTAGGTGCACAGGTACGATGGGTAGAAAATCCGGACATGTTTGGTGGATGCGGTGGTGGCGAAACAGGCTCTACATCAATTTCCCAACCGCAAAGAAGGTGTGCGTTGATTGACACGGTGCTCAGGACTTGGGCTCTGGCGATCTTTTAGCCGCACAGCAAAGGCTGTGTTGATTCTTTGGCCACACAGGGGTGATCATTGGTTTTTCATCTTCATGGCGGTGCTGCATCATGAAAAACAGGCCCTGGAGGTTGGTGCATGGATTTTCTTGGTTCTTTGCAGCAGAAGCCACCTCCAAGGGCCCAGAACTCGAATTAACACTACTTGGCAGGTCAGAACTACCAGCAGAGGAGTTTAGGGGCTACGGATGAAGTCTTTGATGTCCTGAGACTACTTTGGAGGAGCCACGCACACACAAACCCTTGGTGGACCTTGGTAAGCAGGATGTAGAAAGCAGGCCAGTCCTTTCACTGCCCAACTCAGAAGCAGCAAGCAGTAGGTTAGAAAAGCAAAGCAACAAGCAGAGTGGCAGTTCCCTTACAGCATCCAGCTCTTCTTCTTGGCAGAATGTCTTAGTCTGTGTTCTGAAGTAATGTTGTCACAGCTCCAGTGCTTATACCAGTTTCTGCCTTTGAAGAAAGAAAACTTGAAAGGAAAGTCTTTGTAGTGCACAAGACCCTGCCTTTCCCTGACCTGGCTCCAGACACAGCTGTGTGTGAGGACAGGCACAGCCCCACTGAGGTGTCAGTGACAACTCCTCCCACCACTCTAGCTTAGGAAGACCCATCAGCCTGCTGATGGGCTACCAGATATGCAGGGCACATCTCAGCTCCCTTTGTGTGACTGTCTAGAGTGAATGTACAAACAGCCCAACTGTTATCCTTTCATAGATGTGGATTCTAAAGGCAGGCAGAGGCACAGAATAGTAAAGCAAGAAAATGCCCACTTTCTAAGTAAGTGTCATTTGCAAACACGCAATTTAAAAAACTTCACAAAAAGATGTATTTTAACATTGTTAGTTCAGGGACCCCAAACTCCAAATCTCTATCTCTTCCCAATTGGAAGTTTCACTTGTAAGAGTTACAAGGCAGCACCATTGATAACCTATGGGAGAGATAGACCTTGCGATAGTGAAAAATAAAGTTAGCAGCATTTCACTACCAGAACGTGTAAAACACACCAATACATGTCCTACCCTTTAAACACACTGCCACCTGCCCTTGGGGCTACCTGTGCCTACCTCAGGGGTGCCCTTCATGTAATAAAAGGAAGGTTTGGGCGGGGCAAGTGGGTGCACTTGCCAGGTTGACGTGGCAGTCAAAAACTGCAATATTATAAGACAAGAAGTGTCAGAGGGTCTGGGATAACAAGAACAGGAACGCCAGATGAGCGCCTACTGAGGACTCCAATACCATGCTGAGTATAAACTATAAAGACAAGGGTCACCCTTACATTAAACCCAACAAGTGATCATATAGGAATGCCCATCAGTCACCACACGGAACTGCCCTTCATCATTTGGGTTCCTTCTGAGACCACTGATGGTGTTATCTATTGTCTTTCTCATGGAGGGCTAAGATTGTAAAGACCCTCCCATGGTCAGATAGATTAACGTGGTCTTACTTCTCAACTGAGAGGATGTTAAGGAAGGGAACTGATGTCGTAGTGCACAAAAATAGTGAACCTAGAATACATCTAGATGATCCAAGATTAATTGGGTTGTCCCTGTCTACTTTTTATTATTGGTAGAGTGGGTAGCAACAGAATAAAGTCACGTTCAGCACCCCCTCATCCAATTTTATTTAACACACATTTTCTCTTGTTTTTTTCACTACTTTTGTGCACTACGACATCAGTCCCCTTCCTTAACATCCTCTCAGTTGAGAAGTAAGACCACGTTAATCTATCTGACCATGAGAGGGTCTTTACAATCTTAGCCCTCCATGAGAAAGACAATAGATAACACCATCAGTGGTCTCAGAAGGAACCCAAATGATGAAGGGCGGTTCCGTGTGGTGACTGATGGGCATCCTTATATGATCACTTGTTGGGTTTAATGTAAGGGTGACCCTTGTCTTTATAGTTTATACTCAGCATGGTATTGGAGTCCTCTGTAGGCGCTCATCTGGCGTTCCTGTTCTTGTTATCCCAGACCCTCTGACACTTCTTGTCTTATAGTATTGTTGGGGCCGTATCAGAGTGTGGTCTTTAAATCCCCTTTTGACCCTACTTAAATGTGTGTTGTTGAGTCAAAAACTGCACACAAAGACACTGCAGTGGCAGGTCTGAGAAATGGTTAAAGGGCTACTCATGTGGGTGACAAAATTAGTGCTGCATGACAACAAGTAGCTTTATATTTACAGACCCTGGGCACACTCAGTGCACTTTACTAGGGACTTACAGTAAATCTAATAGGCCAATCAGGGATAACAAATTATTAATATCATTTACACAGGGAGCACTTGCACTTCAGCTCTCGTCCCCTGAGACACCCCCTTACTCTCCACCCCAACCAACACTGTGACAAGTTGTGAGATTATGCTCCCCTAAGCAGAGGCAACAGATAGTTTGTAATCGCTTGTTATATGGGTTATGTCCATGTCCCAGCTGGGTGATAGTGAAAATATTACTACTTTGCTTATACCACCACAGTGGTGTCTCTTGAAAGGTTGCTGAAACATGTCCACCATGAAGGCTTGCTGTCAATTTAGAGTCTGGGCACATGAAAAGTAGTTTTTACACACCGGGAACCTGCACTGTATGAAAATACTCATTTCGGGCACAATGTGTGCTATATAAGCTATGACTTGTATCAATGTTCTGTGAACACAATTAATGTTTCCCAATGTATGAGTTGCTACGTCAAAAATTAATAAAGAACTACTGTACAAAAATAACAAAGGTCACAAACATTACCCTTAGTCAATGACTTTGTCCTATTGGAGGTTTGGTCTTTTAGTGGAATAATATTCAAACAGTAACAACCAAAAGGGCATAATACCAAGATCAATATTCAACTGCAACTATTGCTAGGGTTTTTTCAAGATGGAAGAGTTTGTTATTGTATCAAATGTTCATTTTTTCCTACAGAATTCAGTGTCTAAACCTATGCTTAAGTTAATAGAATAATTCTTCAAAAAACATTTTAACTGTAAAATGTCAGTTAAATTAAGTATCCTGCTTAAATTCAAAAAGATTTAATGCATAAGAAAAAATACTGCATAATTCAGATTTTTCTTTTTTTCAAAACAAATATTTCTTTACACATAAAACTCCTTAGGGTAATGGTTCCCAATCTTTTTAGAGCCACAACCCACTTTTTAGTCAGAAAAATATTGCGCAACCCATCTACCTTTAATGGACACGAGGAGGGGGTCATTTTAGAATGTAACTAAAGCACTGTGTGGTAGTGCGCTGTCATTTACAGACAGCACATTTTCCATTGAAATGAGCACTAACTTTACATAGACATGCAGCTTTAGAGACAAAGATTTATAGCACACATAACTCACATGATAATGTGGAAATGCGGTTTCTGTGAATATATCATTTGTGCATCCCCAATTAAAGTGGTTTTATTTATTTAATCCTGTTTCCAGCAAACTTCAGATTAAAAAAAAGAATTACTTCATTTTGCTTTCCTAATTGCTGAATGCATACAGTTAATTAACAGGTACTTACATTTTGTTGTGTGCTGCAAAATACAACATCCTAGGATTGTCACACCGTTCACTTTAAAAACTTCTCTTACTTTGTAGTCAGAAAAAGAAAAGTGAACACTAAAACTAAGTTAGAAGAAAAAGATGCAGCTTGTCAGAAGACACAGCCCGACATTTGACCTCTGTTGATTAAGTACTGCAAATGTGACAAGAAAAATACAGAATTTAAAGGCATTTCAATTCATTGCTTCGACTCTCTCCACCCACCCAAAATCAGCTCGTGATGGTGGGTCTTTGGGAAACACTGCTTTAAGGAATTCAGGTCACTCAACAATACCGATAACCCCATCGTACTAGTGAGCCGCGGTCCATGTAGGTAAGATCGGTGGGGAGGTGTGGCCCGTTGGAGGGGGATTTCGACATACGACCACGAGGGAAAATTGGGGCCCGGTGGAGGGGGATTTCGACATACACCACGAGGGAAAATGTATTGTTTATTTGATTTTCCCTTGCGGTCGTTTGTTAAATTATCACCTCCTCCTGGCCCTACCGCCCCATCGCTCTTCCCTGCACGGGCTGAGGCTGAGTGCCACCAGTCCTTGCACAAAAGCACCCGTAAATTCAAATTCTAATGTTAGTGCTTGTACTGCTACAAAAGATTTAAAATGACATAATTTCCGCAATATTTGGCATTCCATTTTATTTACAAAATGCCACTTTGCGATATCAGTTGTTCCTATAGAGTACACAAAGGTTGACAAAATTCTTGCTCGAAAGACAGAAAGTAAATGATCAAAATGTCTACGATCTACTGTTTCATAAAGATGCCCTTAGCTGATTGGCTTGTGACAGGGCCTTACTGGAGCTTTGGAATATATGTGCAGCATAGTTAAGTTTACTCGACGTCATTTTTCCCAAATAGGGGTAAGATTTTACTACCTTTATTTCCTCCTTACCTATGTACCAGCCAGAGTGACCATATATTTTTTTGTTTTTCCCCTTAAAAATGTAGACTCTAATTTTAAACACATTCATTTTCAGCAAATGACAAGCAATTATTCAGACCCCTCGGTGTAAAATCAATAATGATTATGTCATCTGCATAAAGCAGACAAAACATTCAAGACATTCAATTCTCTGTAGATCCCCATTACTACTTCCTAGATGGATGGTAAATCCGAGATATATTAAGAAAATAATATTGTGGCAAGCAAACAGTCCTAATCCAAACCATTTTTGGAAGAAATTACAGATGAAAGCCCATGATTTCCCCCTAACAGAACCTGGCACTAAGTCAAAGAGTGAAACGCAACAATTAGTTAATTAATATTCTTTAGCATACCAAGTATCTGAATTTTATTCCACAAAGACGGACAATCAACTTGATCAAAGCTGTGGAAAGGTCTATAAATGCTGCATGGACCTGGAGACCTAACCTACTGACATACTTTTCTGCAATTAATTGGATTATTGCAACGCTATCCATCGTGCAAAAAAAAAGTCCTAAACCCAGGATGTTGTACAGGGATAATCATTGCCTCTTCCACTCAAGAAGGCAGATGTTCCTAAATGCTTTTTGCAAAAATGTTACCAACTAAATCTAAGAAGGCAATTTGTCTATAGCTATTGGGCAGATTATGAGAACCCATTTTGTGCAGAGGAGCTATAAAACGTCGGCCTAAAATGTGCAAATTTCAATGTGGTGATAACAATACTAAAATACTAACTGCAAAAAGCTTGATCAGAGCTTGACCTCCCCTTGTACTGCTGAGATGAGGGTTTCATCTGGGCCCTTTGCTCTGAAATATCTCATCACCCGGATGTAATTCTCAATCTGTTCCACCGATGGCAGACCACACTGAGACTGAATTTTCAATGGAAAAGGAGAATATTCCACTCCCTGATTCTCTGCATGCAACTCAGTAATATCAGTAATCTACTGCTCTTCCCTAATTGGCAAGGGGTGTGATCTGACTTTGCTCACCAAACCCTATGCAATAATCTCTCAAAATGTTCTTCTATCATTACTGAAAGCTGCTTCTCTTAGGGCAAACCAGTTGTGGTCACACTCTTCAAGGTTCCAATAAATTTCCCTCTTTCTGTGGAAAAGGAGATAAATTGTCTTCTGATTAGCCTATTCATCTCCTTATTAAACTCGGAGGGTGTAAGAGAAGTTGGCCTCTTTCTAGGGGCCTTAGTAGGAGGTTTGACTTTACAAATTTCTTTATGCAGCAACCAAATTGATATAGGGTATCAGAATTCATGTATTCCCTATCCACAATTATTTCTCCCAGAGACTCTATCAGTTTGTGCATCATATCCCGATTCCAATGAGTTCTACCATTAAACGTTTTAAACCTCACCGTATCCCCATTGTACTTCCAAGACCCTACACCTGTCAATTGAAACTCCAATTGAAATGAGAGGACTTTGTGATCAATTAAGGGAGTATCAATAAGATTCAAACCAGAAATCAGATTAAGGGCCGATTACGTTCTCGTTAGGAAACTCTTCCGATCGAATCGGTTTCAGAATCGTTTCTGAACGAATAGGGTTCTGTGAGTCCAACCAACTGATTACGATGCTTCCCAACATTGTTCAGTCGGATTTCCATTGACTTCAATGGGAGTCTTGTTCCCAACGAGAACACTGACTCCCTTTGACAAAAGGGGTAGTTGGGTAAAACCTTGCACCCTCTGGTGGGCACCCCATGGTGCCAGCCACACTGTGCATGGGAAGGGAGGACCCATAGGTATCCCCACGGGCCCGATTCGGAGGACCCCATGTGAAGGGTGGCGTGCTACAGGCCCCCAAAGTCAGATTCCAACAGGCAACCCGTCTCAGCACAACGGATTCAGAAAGGCTGTCCAAATCTTAAATCCTAATCACTCGGCTGGAAACGCAGTCCATAGACCGCTACGATTTGGCTCCAACTGATTTGATTACTCACAATGCCTTTCGGAACTGAGTCGGAGAGTCCAAACGCTTTTCAGTCATCGCAATCGCTCGTTGGGAAAAGTGTCTGAGTCGGTCGGAAAGGCTGGTTCCGAATCAGATTCGGACTAATCGAATGCCGTTCGGAGCCTTTCTGGACAACATCGTAATCGACTCCTAAAAGTTGACTAAAACGCAATCAAATAATAAATAATGGTGCATCCTGAAATAGCTCCATAGGTAAATTCTGCTACTTACAATCAGACATTCCTTTTTCCATAGTAGTGCCAGAAGGGCAATGCTTGTTTTATCTCTTATTTTCTCAGAAAAGAGGACAGGGACATTTTTTAAGGCCTCTTCAAGTTCTTGACATAAAGGATAATGAGGCGATTCGGTGTTCCTCCGAACCTGGGTATTGGTAATATAGAAAACAATTGGTTCTATGGGGTGATAGAATTGCTGTGAAAAATATATTCAATACAAGAGAAAAGGTGTTTCACACTTCCTTTCACACAATAGATGAAAAAGCGATTTCAATACGTTTTACATTCAATAGAGAACACATCAAGAAAACACAGGGAGAGTTGATTTACTCTTGTATTTTTCTAGAAGTATTGAATATTAAATGGCTGTCTCAAATACAGGTAAATTGCAAAAATACAGAAGTATTGAATATTACATGGCTGTCACAAATACAAGTAAATTGTGAAAATACAAAGTTGACCTATCGTGAGAAGGTGACATGTGGTTACTGGTGAATTGAACAGTACACTATATACAAAACACACATATGTGACATAAATTAAAAGAATTGTTGAATTTCTGTCCTGTCTCGTTATTTAACACATGTAATGCAAGACCCAATACTGATTGACTATTGGTCAAGAGCACTGTGTAGACATGTGTGATGGGAAAGTGTCAACGTTTCGACCCTGGACACGGCACGGAATGATAAGCGTCACTGCAGGTCTTCCTCAGGACTATGAAGGGAGGGATAGACGGCCAATAAGTCAAGACATAGTGGGGATCCAATATATTGGTCTCCAAAATGCAAATTTAAATAGTTTGGTTCAGTCGCAATGCACCATTAGTGCGAATTCTTGCTAATTGGATAAGCTGAATTTCTCCACCATTAGGTTGGAGTCTTAAACATGGGCAATGCCACAGCTACACACGACATCCACCCGCCAGTTGGACTCCTGTGCTATAGCCGTCACTTTGTAAATGCAGCCAAAAATTAAAGTTGAGTACTTCAGAACAACCTGCGTCTGTTCTTCCTCCAAAAATTATTCTTTTTTAAAAAATGTATTTATTTATTTATTTTCCTCATTATGCGATTGTACAAATAAGGAGGCTTCAGGAGTCTGGTGGTCCCACGTTCTATGCCTTCACTGCCCCGTTATTATCGATTGCGTTTGGGGAGTATCCCTTTGGGAGTTGTGACCAATCAGATTTCTCCAACGCCCTTTATCTTAATCAATAATTCCAGTGATTGAGGGAGGAGCTAGCCTTCCTGGCTACTCGTCAGAAATGATTTCTGCCTGGAATTATTGCCATCGCTTTAATCGTTGGAATTTATTTTCCGGTGACCCAGGAGGAATTAGAGGTTATCTGAAAGTGTTGTTCCCAAATTTCCCAGACAATTTACTCTCCTGGAACTTTTCCCTTTCCTATCAAGTTTGTTATGTTTTATTACAGAATTTAACCAGTTTGCGTGTGTGGGTGGTGTTGGTTTAACCCAATTTATACAGATCTCCCTCCTTGCTAGTAATATCAGTACGAATAGGAGATTTTCCTGTTTTTTTGTGAGCTTACCCATACCCACCTCATTGGTGTTATATATCCCAAAGATAATAAGAGGGGTACTTACAGTTATCTGGATTCCTAATACCATGGTCAACGTCTTACCAACAGACAGCCCCACATGCTGGAACTGCAACGCAGCCAAAGTTGACCTGGAACACCTCATTTCTCTGTGCCCTACACTCAATGGGTTTTGGCAGAGGGTATTTGACTTTATAGACAAGGCGTTCAACTGTAAAATAAAAAGATATTTTGCATCAATCACGACGGCTTTCATCCGAACGGAGCTCCCCACAGAAGGAGAAAGAGAGCTTTTGGACCTTCTCCTAACCGCCGCAGTCAAGCTAGTACTCACGAACTGGAAGGGTACCTCTAAAGCATCATACAGCGGTTGGCTCAGCTGGATAACTTACCTAAGTGGAGCCGACTCCCTAGTGATAAGATACTCACCCTGGAAAACCTCCTCCAGGAGCCTTTGGGAATCACTGGACAAGAACTTGCCCCCTTTTGAACCACCTTAAATACTTTAACAGTTGAACGAACTATCAACCAATAAAATAAATGCCACAGCCGCTACACTCGCTGAAGCTGTCGCATCTACAGGGTATTCTCTCTCTCTCTTTACTTATTCACACTTTCCTCTTCTTCCATAGTATTTCTAGCCTACCATTACTGTACCAGCAAAGGGGCGCCATCCGAATAATATCTACCATGTACCATGTACCTTGTATCGCACAGGATGGTTATCCATAAGAAGATATCCCCGTGGACTGTATGTATATGTATAAATACCATAAATAAAACATTAAAAAAAATAAAAAAACACTAAGGACCTTGTCGTTAGGTGTTGAGCCATTGATGTCTATAAAACTGTCCTTTTAAATAATGCCTGCCTATGCAGTGATATAATATGCTGTATCAAGGTGAAACTCTTCCACATGTTAAAGAAGTACACTTTTTTTAATCTGAAGACATTGTATCATATTCTTAAATGAGGTTAGTTGCACAATATTTATGCACCACGTTGTCATGGCTTGGCTTGTGCACAGACTTTTAGAGTCAAACGTGACCTATGACTCTGCTTTGTCTCGACTCACCCTGTTAATTTGCCTACACACCCTCCTATGTGACTCACACTTATTACGTGGGAATGACAGTCACATAACAAAATAATTGGTAAAAAGCAAGGGCTAGAAGCATGCAGCTCTGCCCACATGCACTGATTTGGCAACTCTACCATCAAGACCTTGTAGCAGAGATGGTGAAGAGGGCGTTAAGATAAAATACTCAGAAAATAAGTGATCCCAGGGCCGTGACTCCAGGCAGTTGTGTTGCAGCTGACCTTAGTCATGAGTTCCCAGGTAGAAGTACCAGGCTGGGTGAGATAGGCAGGGGTCTAGCATCACTTGCAGTGTTTATGTTTCAACACTCCTCATTCTTGGGATGGTAGTTGGATCTGAGGCCGTAAGTCGGGTAGGCTATGTCTGTGTCAGTTTTCCTCTTTCTTCTCATTTCACTGAAAGATTTTAATTTGTTCATTTTTTGGATCTGGACCTTAAATATATATGGCGACAGGCTTCTAAAAAAACTAGTGAATTTGCACCCATAGAAGTACTACTTGAATAGGTGCAAATGTACTACTTTTTTCAATTCACAAACATTAACAGTAGTAGTCATGGAAAGCTCTGACAGTTTCTAGTTTCCAGGCATACTAGTGGCAATCAAATACCTAAAAGGTGATGGGATGGATGCTTGTAAATTTTCTAAACAATGGCATTTGTTGGGGGTAGCATTCCAACTCATCATATTTTACCCACTATGCGAATCCTAGACCCACCTAAGGCAAATTGGTATTGGCCCTGTTCTTCATGGAAACAGTCCACCACAAACTTTATCATCTCACCCCTCCACACTGCAGCCCATTACTTTTGTTGTGGAGAAATTTGAGATTCACTCCCCTAAATCCCACTGAGTAAGCAATGCCCCTGTCCTGCACACAACTGGCAAAAACTTGGAAGAAGAGGCATCCCCTCTCACATTAAAACAAAACTAGCCTGCATCTAGAAATGGTTAAAACTCCAGATTATGCTATGCTTCCTATGACTCCAATCTTCCTTATCAAAAGATGTGAAAAGTTGATGAGTGCCGTTTGAGAGCTAAAGCTTTTTTAAAAAAAAATTGTTGTGAAAATTGCACTTTAAATTGACTATTTCCAACCTCTTTTTTCAGATGGAGGACCCTCCATGCACGATATCCCAATCAACCTATGTATCTTCTTCAACATCTCTAAGCGCATAGAGGACTGACCGAAAACAATTTCAAACCATTTATATTTGCTACTTTGACATATTTGATCATTTTTAACACAGATAAATGCATACTACCATGCTTTGCAATTTACATATCCACAATATTCTTTTTATATATTTTAACAATGTAATCTTTGATTTCTTCTATATCAAACATATCTTTACAAAGAAGAATTATTTTTGTACATTTTTCATAAAAACGTTCTAAAATGCACATATTAGCTCACTATAAGGACTTGTGACAGTTTCCAACCCTATATCACACTGCACTCACTCATTCATTCACATAAGACACATCCTCTCATCATTACCACTCATTCCTATCCCAGCCACACCTCACATACACTGCGAAATAAAACAGGAAAAATCTTCTCAGATTTTCTTTGAATTCAAGTGTGCAAACACATTTACAATGACGCTGCACCCTTTGACATGTTTTTGAATGGTCTGGGGAAGAAGAGGCTCTTCAAGAATTCATTTTATGGCTTAATTCAAGTGATAAAAACTGGAAATTCACTGCGGAATTTAGTAATGAAAACGTGGAGTTCTTAGATATTTGGATCTCAGGAGAAAGGGGTTACTCGCAGGTAAGTTTTTATAGGAAACCTACTGCGTGGAACACCATATTACCGCATGCCAGTTTCCACCCAAATCACCAGAAAGACTCAACCCCCTTTGAAGATTTCTTAAGGATTAGACACAACTGATCTACAGTACAGGAGTTTATGCGGCATGGATAAGAACTGAAGGGTAGACTCCTACAGAAAGGCTTACCAAAGCGTCTCATTAGACATGCTCTTAAAAGAGCTAAATATTATAATCGAGAGGCCCTCCTGCAAGGAAAGACACCAAGAAAAGACAACAGGTTAGTATGCATTACTAACCATTCCAACATAAACTATAAAGTCAAGAGGATCTTTAAACACAACTGGAAAATACTGAACTCCAATGAAAAAGACATGAAATTGGAAAGACCAATATTTGCACTCAGGGCCAATGCAAACCTCTGGGATAAGCTGGTCCATACCAGATTGCGACTAAATTAAGGAAATCAACAAGAGTGCAACAGTGGTCGTGGGTACCTGCCCATACGGCGAAACACGTGTTGGCTGGACGTGGGGAAAACCTTGTGGATTTAATGAACTATATATTCATTCAACCTGATTTTGACCTTGTGGATTTAACTTATGACATTGTGTTCTTGCTGAATGTTCTAAGTTGGTGTGATAGGTGTTTCATAAAAATCTTTAGATCTACGGATCATTTGTGGGTAGGGATGATGACCCATACCTAGGCACCCAACAACTAAGATAACTAGAACAGCAAATACTGATATTGCCGATATTTGGTGTAGCGACACTACCATCCAGGAGTATCATCCCCCTTTTGTTCTCTCTAAAGAGTGCAACAGTGGTAATACCTTGGTAAAAGGCAACCGTTATTATGGCCCATACCATGCCTGTGACACAGCTCTGGTGACAGAACGATGGAATACCGTCGGCACACAGTTCTCCTCAAAGTTAGGACCAACTTCAGGATTTGTAATGTTGTATACTTCATTGTATGGCCTAGGGTTTATCGGAGAAATAAGTAGATCATTTGTGACTCACTATGACAAGTTCAACATTGTTTGAAAGCACAACATTGGGAAAATGCTCTCAAGTGGCTCATACTGGAGAAGACCATGCAATGGCAGGGGCGCCAAATCATAGAAGTGAGAAAGGGAAACCTTCTAGACATTCTCTCTCAACACAGTTAAAGAGGATCTCAATAAAGCATAGAGTGGAAGGTACATAACTAATAAATGTTTGGCTCTAATAGGGTGAATCCTACCATTACATATGGAGCTTTTCGATTGAGCAGTAGGCAATGCGACATATAGTGCCCTGTGAATCTTATTGTTGATAAAGGCTGTCAACAAGTTGCGATCCGGAGATGTTCTCTTGTGTCACATCTATTCACAGCAGCAGGACACCCATAATGGTCCAGGTATAGATGCCCTATTATATTAAAAAAACACAGGCCACCTTGACTTTTTTTATGATGAGACAGTGGTTGAGATTTTATATCTTGATCGACAATTACTGGCAAAAGACGTATTATTTGGTGTTTTACTCTGTCTCCCGGCAAGGAGAAATATTGAGGCAAGGTAATCAGCACTGCTTATTGCCTCTAGCATTATCTGTAGTACATATCTTTATAATAATATAATAGTCACATTTCTACAACTAAGACATTGCTACCTGCCTAGAAGATTCTCCTCATGATAGAATAATAGAGATTTACATACTTTGTCATAATAATCATATGTAGGGTGTCCTGTATAGTACAGCATATACTCCTAGATGGTGCCCAAACTCCCTGGGTTGCGTCTCCTTATTTGGATTATTGCTACATCGGAAATAAAGATAAGGTGTGTCTGGGGCATTTTAAATAAACCTGAGCATGGTGGGCATCCTCAGGTCAATCTTTGAACATGTTTGGAGTTCATGACTGCCTGAGGCACCCCCTTGGATCATTACCAACAGGTGAGGTATTTTGAGAGCTGCATGCATTTTGGTCTTTTTTTTAAACTTGTACAGAGTGCAATTGTGAATGTTAAGCGGATTGAATAGTCTGGCAATGGCAGGTTCAATGCTCTGAGGGCCCAGGGTTGAAAAAAGTAGGGTGCCTGGTTTTTAGGAGACGGCTCCTTCATATTGCAGAACAGACACGCTTGAGTATTCTTGGCACTGTTAAAGTTACATAGTTGTAGGTGTTACTGCCACACAACCGGCGTGTGCATGTGCTTTACTATTATAACTAAGAACGAGCTTCGCCATTTCGAAACCACTAGTCCCGTGTCCATTTATGACTCACATTTTGGCCATTCTTTTTCGTGAAGAAATCCTGCTTTTGTAGTTTGACCGTTTGTTCTTATACACTACCTTGCAGTTCATCCCCCATTGGCCCACCATAATCTTTATTTTACATTGTGTGGTCCTGAAGAAGGTGGATCAATAATATCTTTTACCCATGAAACCTGCATTGACTGTCTTTATGAGAGTTCTTAGCCCACTACACAACAGTAGAAACTGGAGACATTTTCCCATTATAATTTGCAGTGTATGTGAGATGTGGCTGGGATAGGAATGAGTGGTATATATGATAGAATGAGTCTTATATGAATGAATGAGTGAGTGGAGTGTGATATGGGGGCGAAGACATTCACATGCTAATACTTAGCTAATATGTACATTGAAAAACGTTTGTCTGGAAAAAGTTTTTTTTTAAATTCCTCTTTATAAAAATGTGTTTTGATACGCACAAAATCAAAGATTACATGGTTAAAATAATTAAAAACATTATAGTGGGTATGTAAACGGTAAAGCTTTGTTGTATGCATTTATCTATGTTAAAAATGATAATAAAATAAGATAAATATGTTAAGGTAACAAATAGAAATATTCTGAAATTAATTTCAGTAAGTCCACTGTGCACTTAGAGCTGTTGTAGAAGATACATTGGTTGAGTGGGATATAGTGCTTTTCCTTTTCTTTTGCCTTCCCCCGTATACAAGCCCTAAAATTAAAAAAGTTGGCAATACCATTTCGTATTTAATGAAGGACTCCTCCAAACCTTGATACAAGAAGCCAGACGTATTTCACTCGCTATGATTCAGAGCAATTACTAGACCCTACAACTCAAACATCACCTGTCGTCGCAGGAAGAATAGAAGAAAAACAGTGCCTTGATGAACTCTTTTTACAGTTTCCACTGCACTGGAATGTTACCCTTTCTGATTTGAAAAATTTATAGATTCAGTAGGAATCCAGGGGAGCACTCCTTGCAGCACTGGCTGTAACATGGTGACAAATCGGACCCCAAATGTTACTGTTCTATCTCATTTTTGGATTCCTCTGTAAACTTGATGAGTAGGAGGTTGTTAATGAGGTTGGGGGAATGGGCTTAGGAGAATTCTATTTTATCACTGGCTCAGTCCTGATTCAGGAGAGGCTTTGGGACAATCAATGGAGCAATGTGTTAATATAGACTTGTTACTATGGAAATATACTTTGGTCCACCTTGCTTTGTCTTAGTGCCCCTGTGGGAATTATTTGCTTTTTGTCTTGTCTTTATGAGAATTTACTGAACAAAGTTTTCAAGTTTTAGAGGTGTCCAATATACCTTAAATAAACAAAAGATGTGGTTTCTCCTTAAATTTGCAGAACAGACAGTGCAATAATGAATGTTAAAAGATGCTTGCCATATACCTTCTGGCTGCATCCCCAGCAAGCAACTTTTCCACAGCTCGTCTGGCAGTCGGAAGACACCAATTGGTAAATTTACCAGTAACCAATACCATCTAGACACTTCCTTCATTCGTGGTACCCCTTGGATTAAACTGATTTCTAAACTGTTCGATGTCCCTGTATCTGTTCCTTTTGTCTGAAACCAGCTTTTAACTTGAAGGTATTTGAACCTCAAGACTTTGTTCTTGGAGGCCTCTGCCATTTTGTACCAGGAGACCATCTCTCCCTCTTCCACCAAATGGTCCCATTTCACTAGACCTGCCTCCTTTAAAGGAAGTGACAGAGTATCCTTAGGCATTTGGGGGAACCTGGTGCATCCCATATACCTGCTAGCCTGCTGTAGTAAGTGGGTTTAGCATCCTTTCTAATCCTGCACCATAATGCAGCCATGCTCTGTGGGAACTTAAGACGCACCTTCTTGTAGTATTATAGGTCTCCAAACTTATGTCAATATCATAACTCTGAACATTCGGCCAATGACTGAGCTGTCTGGCCTCCGTAATAACATCTTTCCATTCTTCAATAGAAAACCTCAGGCATATTAACGCAGGTACGGGAGGGATAAACCCCCTTTGTCTTTTCCCTCCGTAATTTCTCCAGGCAATCCGGGGGCCTTTCAAGGCCCAAATGAAACTACTGGCCCTACCCTGCATTTGTCTCAGCCACTTAGTTTTAAAAGTTAAAAGTCTTGACCCTGCTCCTGTGTGAAAAGTCCAGTCTGAACTGCCAGGTCAGGTCTTGTATGAGCCAGAGCACAAGCAACCCAGCACTGGTTTTGCACCAGTTAGGGCTCATCATCCAGATTTAGCTTCATTCTAGTGAAAGAGTGTGCACGAGACCCACATCTGGGCATACCCGACTAACTTAGGGCAAGTCACTAAAGTATGCAGAAATATGATGAATGCAATGCTTGAATTGATCTCAGCCCCTCGTAATTATTTGGGCCGCATACCATCCCAGACCATCATTATTTTGCATCCATGCCCACCTCTGTTTGGACCCATCCATATACAAATCATTCTTGTAGTTAGTACCTTTAAAACATTAATTAACTTTGAAAATATTATTGGAGGGGTAAAATTTACTATTCAAACTCATCTAAGGAACAGTAAGGAAAGATCTGAACATCACAAGGGTCCGATTTACTATTCCAACTCCAACCTAAACAACAGTAGGAAGTGATGGGCTGTGGAGGGGTCGCATTTACTATTCCAACTCTAATTTCAGCAACATTGGTGAATGTGTTGAACTTTGAAGGGATCAGATTTACTATTTATACTCCAACCTGAGAATTAGCAGGTAAGCAGTGGACTTTGGAGTGGTAAGATTACATTTCCAACACCAACCTAAGAAACAGTAGGTAAAGCATTGGGCTTTGGAGGGGTCAGATTTACTATTCCCTCTGCAAACTTAGCAACAGCAGAGAAAACGTTGGACTTTGCAGGTGTCCCACTCCAAAATATGCCACAATAGGGAAAGCTCTAGACTCTGGTGGGGGAGGTCAAACACACTTTTCCCACTGCAACCAAAACAACATTGGTGAAAATCTTAAACTTTGGAGTCGACAGATTTACTATTACTTCTACAACCGAAGCAAAAGTAAGAACATGCTGGAAAAGTATGTAAAAATCAAGCACATTACCATATAATTTCAAATAAAATGTTAATGAAAACATAAAAAAATTCCAAAAACTATAAATAAGTCACCTAAATAAAAAAAATTTTTAATTTACTTATTTAAAAAATTACCAGTTTGAACTTTGTTAACCAATTGACAATACTAATAAATGTACAGTAAAAACTCTGTTCTCCTACAAGCGCACTAACCCACAAAAAAGTGAGATGATACAAAGAAATTCTATTAATAACAAGAATAAAATCCAGATTTTCTTCCCAGCAGCCTGTGAAAAATGTAAATTTTATGACGCGTCACAGAGGCCATATTATGCAAGTTCAAAGTGCATTGAGAACATTATCAATGCATTGAGAACATTATCAATCACATTCGAGACTGGACTAAAATAACAATTCTTAAACATAGTATCATTTGACCAGTCTGCTGCCCTAAGTATTTCTTGCAGCCCCCCGGCCTATAAAATAGGCTTTGGAAGCTAAAGCACCTCTGAGAGAGTGTGCTCTAAAAATAGAGGTATCCACACCGGTTTCATACATGACTTCCCTAACCCATCTTGCCAAGGTTGGTGATGAAACTCCCTTATGAGGAGATCTATGGAAAATTAATAACTGACTTTCATTCTGTCTCAAACTTCAAGTTCTTTTCTCATACTCTTTCAAGCATTTAACCATGCATAGTCTTTCATTCTGAGAAAAGAAAGGGTAAAAAATAGAAGAGGACATAGTTTTGGTTCTCTTTCTAAGGTAAAAAGAAACACCCTCTGGTTAAAAGGATCTGCTTGAAATATCTAGAGCTTTGACATCAGATATTCTTCTGAAATAAACTAGACATAACAAAATGGAGATGCGCTTTAAAGAGAGAGATAAATTCTCTATCCAGGAGGTTAGGGTACGAAGTTCAAGTGTAACTTCCCAAAGTGCATCATATGTAGGAGTTGGAGGGTTAACAACTCTCATACTTCTCGTTATCTTTTTGGTTAACAAATTCTGACTGACAGGGAGGCCAATAACTAAGAAGTGGCCTGCAAAAACAGCGGCTCTATAGACATTTACGGTTCTGTAAGTTAGTTAACAACATGTACTAAATCAACTGAAAAAGGATCATAATCTCGTTGAAAACACTGGCGAACCCATTTGTTCCATGCCAGTCGATATGCTTTTCTTGTTCCACATGCCCATGACTCAGCCCAAAAACTGTGTTTGTTGGCTTGGTAATGTACAAGATTTTTTCTTGTTTATGACAAAACCTAGGTATTCTAGAAGTCGTATTGTGAGATCTGTGTGATGGAAAACGGGCTGGTTTGGTCAATATAAGGATATCATCGAGGTATATGATCAGTCTCACTCCCCTTTCCCTGAGCCAAGCAGTCACTGGATGCAGAACCTTGGTCAAGCACCAAGGGGAGGACGATAGTACGAAAGGAAGACTGCAAAATTGGCATAATTTTCCTTCCCATGTGAATTGGAGAAATTTCAGATGAGGTTCCCAGATCGGGATTGTCAGGTAGGTGTCTTTTAAGTTCAATATTGACAGCCAGTCTCCCTTTATTAAAATGTCCCTTAAAAGGTGTATTCCCTACATCTTGAAGTGATGGTAGACTACCCAGTGGTTTAAGTCTTTTAGGTTTATGACAGGTCTCTGTCCTTTGTTTTTCTTGTCTACCAAAAAGATGTTGCTGAGGAAACCTAATTGTGTTCCCTCAATAATTGCCCCTTTCTTTAATAAGTCTTTTACCTCTTGAGAGACAAGATCTCTGTCCTTGCGTGAGAAGGTAATCTTTCAAGGGCGTCTTGTTTGGAGGGGGATATCAATGAAATCTATCATGTAACCCTTCACAGTATTCAATACCCAATTGTCTTGAGATACTAAGTTCCAATTGTCTGAAAATTGGCGTAGTTTTCCTCCCACCCTTGGAGGGATATCTGAAAGGTCTTTCGAGGTTCCTACCTGATGAAAAAGAGCGTTGTTTCAGCTAGCCTCTGAAGGGTCGTCTGCGGTTTCTCTGCCTCTGCGGGTAAAATTGCTGGGTGCCATAGTTGTTGTACAATCTGCCACCACGGCCCATGAAGGGTCTTGAAGGGGGTATTCCGCGGCCGGGGAAACGACCCCGCATTCTCCCGGCCCTGGTAAAAACTCTATTCTGAAATACTTTTTAAATTTCTTTTGGGACTTTTGGGTAGAACTAAATGCGCTAACGTACTTAGCCATTTCCTTGATGAAGCCTTCCCCAAAAAGAAGGATTTGGGATTCAGGACCTCTGTCTTTTTTAGCTAATTCAATTAGTTTAGGATCTATATTTATTAGCACCCCTTTTCTTCTCTCTGTGGAGATGACAGTATTGGCATTGCCAATAAGGCAAATAGCCTTCTGTATCCATTATCTGAGTTCTTTAGGGTCAATTTGATTATTTCCCAGGTAGGCTGATTTGGCCATCTCTAATATTTTGGTGAGTGGGCCTATGGTGTCGAGGAGGCGATCTTAGCAGGATTTTAATCCTTTGTCCATGCCTTTCCTGGGGTCTTTGTTGTTCCTAGCTATGAAAGCTACTACCTTGGGATCCAGTTCCGGGGTCATAGCTACTTTATTGGGTAGCGAGGTAAGCGGAGATTCAGACCAGAGTCTGGATCTTACTTCTTTAGGTATCTCTTTCCTCAACCAGAAGGAGAGGTAGTCCGCAATACGGTGAGATGGAGTGTTTAATTAGTAAAGGATCGAACATTTCCTCCCCAAATCGGTCCACAAGTGCCATGTTGGACACTGAGGCCTTAGATGCCTCTTCAAGGCTTCCAGTTCCCCTGAATTGTTCGTCTTCCACATCAGTATTGGAGCAGAATAGCTCGATTTCTGGTTCATAGCTCTCGTCGCTATCTATGTGGATAGGAAGCTCTGGGCCTTTTTCTTGCCATCTGAGGTGCCCGAGGCACCAGTCTTGTCACCACCTTGGGAGCGGGGGGGATGGAGGTTTTAGGTTTCTTTGTGTCCTTGGATTGGTTTCCTCCAGAAGCCCTCTTCTTGGTTGCTCGGTTTTGTTTACTTGTAGAGGGGTTTGCTGATGTATGGGATATGGACTCTATTTTTTTAATAATTGTGTCATCATTTGAGCCCAAAACCTTCGCAAGAGCCTTGTTAACAAGCTCTTTCAATTTTTCCTCAATATTTAATTGAGGTGGGGGGCAGACATTTTTATTTGAGTCATAATATAGGATTAAGTGATGGTGAAGGTTTTTTTTTAATTTTTATGAAGATTCCCTATGGAATAGAGCCCTTTTTTTTCTTTTTTTTAAATATAAAAATTATTGCTATATATAATATTTAAATGTGGATAAAAAGTAAAATTAAGAATTCCCTATGGATAAAGGTAGCCCTTTAGCAGATCCCACCGAGCAAACAGCTGATCCAAGTGAGAACATGCAGGTATTTGAAACTGCCGGTTTCGAGACAGGGACAGTGGATTTGTCCCAATCGGGTAAAATGGTGCAGGCACTAATTGAAATGAATAGTGCCCAAAGTCTTAAAATGTCCGCCACGCACATAGGAACATGCGTGGATGCCTGCCAGGGTACTTTCCTTTGTTTGCTTTAACCCAGCCCTCCTTAACACGTACGATCGCGTCCCGGGGCGGGGATGATAAGATCTCCCTAGCGGATCAATCCCTAAGGGTGTTCCCGCAATGGGGGTGATCAGATGGAGGCACACAAATGGAGGTAGAGGTCCGGCGCTCTAAAGTTAACGCATTGTTTGAAAAACGGAGGCGGCGGTACGGCGCTTTGAAGTTAGTGCATTGTTTGAAAAAAGACGCTTGGGTCGAGCACACAAATAGCGAAGAACTTAAAAGTATACAGGGAAAAGTGAAGGCCTATTCCGGTTCAAAATAAAAACCGGAGGGTAAAAATTATAGAAATAGAGGTAGAGAGAGATGTAAGCTCTTTACATCTAAAAAAGAGGAGATAATGGAAACATCAAGAAAAAAGCCTTACTAAAGCATTAACAAAAGCGTTTAGAAAGGCAAGCACAGTCAGCAAGTATTAACTAAGTTCTTAGACATATACTTATATATACTTATACATAATTAAAGAGCGTAATCAAAGTCTAAAAAGACGAGAAGCTTAAAGTAGCACTTATCTTTCCGAGCAGCAGTAACAAAGAAGGAAGATGGCTGATTATGGTGGGACTTTTTTATGTCATTGGAATGTTGCTTGAAGTTCTATGTTCTTTAATTGTTGCTGCTGAGCTGTGGCAATAAAGGAGATTTGCATAATATCTCCTCCTTGTTGTGCCATAAAATTGTTTTTCATCAATAAAAATTGAAAAATATTAAGTTGTAAAAATGTAAAATAAAATATTAAAATAATGTGAAACATTGTGTTAATTCTTAGATTATTTTTTGGGGAGTGTGGCTATCGAGCCAGGATGGCAGGCTTCTTCTGAGAGAGCTCCCTACACCTCCGTATAATTCTAAAGCATCCAACCCTGTTGTTGCCGTCTGAGACTATCCAGCATAGGGTATGGTGGGTTCTGACCAAACGAGCCGGTAGCTGCGCTGTAGTGGGCAGCGACCGAGGATACCCATGTGGATCTTGTGTGTGGCCTGGAGGATCGGCTGCCCCCGAGGTAATTCTGTAGCCCGACCGCCCTACAAATTTAGACCCTGTGCTTTCTAGGACCAGAACAGGGGACCCGGGAGCTGGGAGTCTGGTGGGCTCCTGTGGCCCAGAAGTACTAAAGACAAGAGGTGAGAGAGATGCCATTTTCTGATGGCAACCGGAGATGTGTAACATTGCGAAGACATCCGAGATAGGAGGGGGGGGCCTCTCTCTCTCTTGCTCTCTCTCTCTCTCTCTCTCTCTCCCCCACATTATCCTCTGGGGTGAGGGGGTATTGTCCTTGACCCCGCTGCTTGGAAGTGCAAGGACTGTCCCAGAGACATGTGCACTGGGAGTCGGCAAGTGGAGAATGCTCCCCTGGTTTGGTGGAGCATGACAGGCAGTGGTGTGCCATGCGTTAGACTGTCCTGAGATGCTGTGGTCATACATGCAACTGGCCTCCACAGGTCATTTTGTGTCTCTTGGGATTTGTAACCCTACCATCCCTTACTGTACTAGACTCAGCCCGGATCATTCTAGACCCCCTGGGATGGGTCCAATCTCTCACCCACTGTACATGCTGCCCCTTCCTCAAATGAAACATTTCCAATGGAATCTCCACAGGGGCAGGTGGGTCAGGCCATAGTACATTTGAGACTAACCTGGACAACCACCCAGCAAGGGGACACTAAAGCCCACCTTTCAATGAAAGAGCAAGCCACCTTGATTGAGGACCAGCATAGAGCCATTAGAAAGGAGAAGGGCCCGCGCCATCCCAAGGGAAAACTAAAATAGATAGATTTGCAACTCACTCAATAGCAACGGGAAAGCCTCCATTGGAAAGACCACCAGGTCGCCCCACGATGGAATCCAACAACACTGAAACCATCCTGCAGGCAATTCAGGGCTCGAGAGAAGCAGTAAAAATGAGAATCAGAGAAGTGACCATATTTAGGGTTGGTTCCTTGACAGCCTATAAACACTGGGATAACACAATACATTTTGGGGGAATCACAATCAACCATTGGAATTCTAAAGCATGCAAAATTTGAGGTAACAAAGCATACTTTTGAGAGTAGCTAAATAACTATTATAATTCCACATTTTACAAAGAGGCCACAGAAATTGTGTATAATAAATATGTAATTTTACTCATATAAAATTTTAATTTAAAAGATTTTCAATAATTTAATGAATTGAATTTATTTATTTGCATACGTTAATTAAAACCATTGCATTACAGTAAAAACTTAAGAGAAAAAATTCCTAAAAGTTATAAACTCTGGTAAGGTGCAATAGTTAAGTCCTAATGTTTGACTATGTACTTCTTCACTTGTTTGCTGTTCTTTGTCCAGTCCCCTGTGAAAGTATCAGCCGCCTGGCTCCTCAAGTCTGCTGGACTTACTTTGTTACCATTCTGCACGCTGATACTCTTCCTCTTGTGGAGTGATTGTGCTTATCGACTGAGTTGGGAAGCTTTCTTTCCCGGTCTTGGTTCTTTTTTTAATAGTCCAGTACCAGCGTTTGGACCTTACAAGGGATGCAGTGGGGGGTAGTTCCGGGGTACATAGCACCTCTTATCAATTGTACAAATCTTCCACAGCAGGCCAGGATGTGTGGTTCTTTTTGTGTGAAACATACTGAGGTGACCTCATGGCAGGTAGTTACTTTTAGGCATAGTTCTCTCAAAAGAATCTTCCTTTCTGTGGCTAAGGTCAGACAACAGCACAGGAGTCCCATGATTCACATTTGTAGTCACACAGTCGACATGCTCCTTAAGTGTTTTGGTTTGCCCAGGCCCTGCCGAAATCCGTAATTGGAAGTGCCAGCAATCGCATGCACATAAGCTCTCTCCTGGTTTTAGGGTTGAGGGGAACAGTAATGTAGGGCTAAGGTTTGTTTACTAAGTATGAGTCGTTCAGCAGGTTAAGGAAAGATAAGGTTTTTAATGTGGTCTGGTCTTGCTGGAACGAGACTAGTTAGAATTATTTATTGATTTGCGATTTCCAAGTGGCGTATGAGATGCAAGAAAGAGCAAGTACTGGTTTCTTTATTTCAATGGAGGCCATGGCTTTCGTAAGCTGTTTGTGCCATGGCGAGCCAGATTTTTGGAATATGTCTCTGAGGCAGCTCTTTAAGGATTCCCTCTGAAATTTTAGAAATCGGATGTAATATTTTAGAAAGTCGGCCTCAAGTGTTAATGATTGTTTGACTAGCCCGATCTCCAGTTCAAGCCTAGCCCTAGAAAGGTGTTTTGGGACTGAAAAGATTTTTGTATAGGCCACACATTGCACCCGCTCTAGAATTTTCCTACATGCTCCAGAAAATACTTGGTGTCCATTTGAGAGTGCTGGGAGAAGAAAAGCTTGAGTGACCTTTCTGATGCCCACATCTGAGGGGCTTTTTAACTGGTTGTTCAATTTTATCAGACAGTATGTTATGGCAGTCGATTTGTTGGTCAGTTCCTTTTTATGGGCAGAGGGTCTTGCGGTTTCTGTAAACAAGACCCCAAGTACTTGTATTTCTGCACTGAATTGATTGTCCTGGGGCCTATGGTACATGTAATATGTTTTTTGTGTTTTTGACTGCCTATTATTATAATCTTGGTCTTTTCTGAGTTGATAGTAAGGTAATTAGGTATGCTGTAATCATGTAAGCTGGTCAGGGCTAGTTGGAGGCCTACTTTGGGGTGATCCATGATGACTATGTCATCTGCATACTGATTGAAGAATGTGTAGAGATCGATTGCCTAGTCGGGGCCAGGCTGCTGTTGATGAGAGCTTTTCCCAGGTCTGCTGTGTATAGATTGAAAAGGAGGGGAGTCAGCATGCAGCCTTTTTTCAGACCTCCGGTTGTACCTTTTTGGCTGAGTGAGATGTGGGGCCAGTTTTCACCTGTACCCAGGTTACCGAGTATAGGGACATTATGGCTGTAAGAAGGCTGCTGTTAGGTCGACAAAGCAGCAGAAGAGTGGAGGTTGTTCCGGCTGGGTGGCTTGGTGATAAAGGGCCGATAGAGCGATTATGTTGTCAGTCATTGCAGCTCGGCCTCGAAAGCCTGTTTGAAAGAAGGAGAGCAACTAATTTTTTTCTGCCCAATTTTCCAGTTTTTCCACAAGGATAAGTGCATATGCTTTGACTTCCAGATCTAGCAAAGATATTAGACGATAGTTGCTTGGATTTAAACGGTCTCCTTTTTTGTAGATTGGGCAAAGTATTGAGCCCCTCCAGTTTTCAGGTGTTTTACCAAGGGTGTATGCACTGTTAAATAATGGAGTAAGTAGCGCTGCCCAGCCCTCCGTGTCAGATTGGAAGATCCCCTGCAGGGAGCACATTTGGGCCCGGCGCCCCGCTGGGCTTCATTGATTTTATTAGTTTAACAAATTCCTTCAGTTTGGATTTGGTGTTTTCCTCCATTCAATGAGACTGTGATCATGGTAGCTGAGTGATTCTGTGCCAGAATCTGGGTTCTAACATGATTCTCCCACACATGCCCCGGAACAGCGTTTGATCTTGGAGGTCCGGGAGATTTTAAGGTGTTCATATACTGCCAGAGTCGAGCTAAGGATCCTTCTTTGAGCATTAAGAAGATCTTTTTCCATTCCTCCTCTTGCTGATCACGTTTCAGGGCCCAGGTGGTTTTTTTGTGGGCATTCCGTGCTTGCTGAACTACCAATAGGTTTCTTTATGTTGGATTGAGTTTGAGCAGGCGGGATTTCTTCCTCAAGTTCTTTCGCGTGGGGTTAATTAGACATATTTAATGTCTAATATTTGTATTTCTAAAAGAAAGATTAATACCTTTGATAGTTTTGTTAAAAGCAATATTTAAATCACTCCAATATTTAATATTATTTTTCATTCAAATAATTCTGAATATACTTAATTGTATTCTTAAATATATGATTCCCATTTATTATTAAAAAGCAAATGTTCAAAAAATGTAAATGTGTTTTAATTTTTTTATTAATGTTAAATAAATTAGTGATCCCCAACATTATTTTAAAAATAGATTATTTTGAACGTTTACTGAAAAATTAAATATTATTTATTTAAACATCTAATAATTATTGTTTTAATTTAGCGCTTAAAACTTTACCATTTCCCTGAAAAACAACATTAAGAAAAGAAAGACATATTATTAAAAAAATACATTAAATAACAATGTGTATCACATAAAATATATGCCAACAACATTATACAATTAAAAACACTTTTCTTAAAAATTCTACACTGAAATCCCAATACTTTACAACAACCAAACATAATTTTTTTGATAAATATATTTATCTGTAAATGACCCCTTAAAAAGTGTAAATAAAAAAAGGTTTCATGTATAACAATATTTAAGTAAACCATATTTTAAACTTCAATATTGCTGCACAACAATATTTTTGTACTTACCATCCTAATTGCCATCTTTGATGTTTTGTTAGTGACAATATATCCGACAAGGACATCAGTATTTTTGGATCAATATTCAGGATCTGCACTAATCTGCCCCATATTAGCTCTTGAACCACCTTCATGCCCCAAGGATATTAGCATAATCATGAGCTAGTACAACAAATCCTTTCTGGAAATTGCAAAAAATCAATTACCTTTCTTAAACTCAAACATCCCTCCTCTACCATAAACCAAACTTAGGGGCTCATTATGATTGCGGATTTTCCGCATCCTCCGGGCCAGCGGAAGCCACCGCCGGCCCGGAGGATGCGGAAAATCCGCAGCGGACTCACCAAAGACCCATCGCCACATTTGGATGGCTGGTGGGTACTGGTTTCCGTCTGCAGCTTTTCCTCCACGGTTGGCTTACAACCACGGAGGAAAAGCACTAATCTGGTGACGGTGTCTCTCAGACACCTTCCGCCAGATTGGTATGTGCCTGCAAACATGCTTTTCCGCGGCGGCTTTTCCGCCGTGGAAAAGCATGTGTAACTTCACTGCGGGGGCCCGTTGCGGGTCCCCTAGGTGAAGGGGGTGTGCACATGGGGGGTGCATTTGTATGCAGAAAGCGGCAGGCACCGCGCGGTGCCTGCCTCTTTCTGCATGCAAATGCAATGCGTGCATTTTTAACATTGCCGCGGGTGCAGCTTGAAGCCGCACCCGCCGCAATGTTAAAAATAGAGGATGTGACCGCCACCCTGGCGGTCACATCCTAATCGCACAGGAGGGGACTCCGTAGCCCATGCGGACGTCCCCTCCTCCTCAATGATCGCGGACAGACGCAAGTCTGTCCGCGATCATAATCGGCCCCTTAGTTTAAAAACGAATAACAATCTATGCAATCCAAAAGCAGCTTGGCACAACTCAAAGTCTATTTCTCCCCTCACCAAAACTCAAACTTTCTGATAGGGTTACAAAAAGCATAGGGCCTTTGTTATGAGTTTAGTGGTTCTGGATTGTGACCACCCCGTTCCTGCACCACCAAACCCATGTTTGAACCACCCGACAGATTAGGAGTTTTTTCCTGTCTGGCGGAGGGTTCTTTGGCGTCCCAGTGTGGTGCCTATGAAATAGGCACTGCAAAGAGATCGTCAAAGGCAGTTACTGCATGGCATGGACTTTTGCAGTCCATTTCGTGCAGGTATTGGTGTGCGTGCACACAGAGGGGCACGTGTTATGCCCCCCTGTGTGGATCCACATGACGTGAGCCACCAGGGGGTCCTGTAGGCCCCCTTTTTTTTCATCACCGCCACACTTCTCATGGCAGTCAAAATGCCATGAAAAGTGTGGCGGTGAGGAAGCTCGAAATATGCTTGGCAGGACTGCAGCATCCTGCCAAGCAGGTGTCCATGGACCAATAGACTTGTATCAAAGCCCTTAATCTAACAGCAAAAGCTTGTCACATTTATTATTTTGTAGAGCGTTGTTCTGCATAGGTTCAGGACACTATCAGACACCTAAAGTACCAGCCTAGACACAAACTATTGACTATCATTTAAATTAGCAAGGACCAGTTTATCTGCATTGCACTTGTATCTGAGCAATTAATCACTGGTGATTGGTTACGTTTTCAGTGAATAAGCAGTGGAGCGCATAACTTTCAGTTGATTCAAACATTTTTCTTGCACTGATGGGTCAGCAAAATGCCATATTGAACTGTTTGATCAGTACCAATGCTGTTGCTGTTACACACTTGTCCAGTCTGCAGCACAAAATAGCTCAGATAAAATTGATGTAATCTGTGCAACACAATAGCATATCACAATCAAATAAAATGCAAACACACAGGACAAAACACAGACTTGATGCAACTAAATATAGAACAACAGAAATTAACAACACAGTTACAAAATAATGCAATAACACACGTTAACAGCCCAACATAATAATTCAATGTAAAACAAATAAAAAACAATACTTTCAATACATAATAAGTCAAAACAGCAACACAGTACAGCACAAAAACCAGCACAAAAATACAATACATCACAATTTCAACACAACAAAATACACCAAAACCGTTCCAACCATCAATGATCCAAAAAAGGTAGGATACCAAAATAAAATACTGCTCAGCAAAAAAAAAACATAACTCAATATAGCCAAAAATACAAAACAATGTTATTCATGTCTTGATTTTGATACATTGTGTTATGTTGTATTGTTGTTTTGTTTAAGTGTGCTTTGTTTTTATTTTGTGTTGATACCCTGCTATGTCATTGTTGAGATGGTAGTTGTAGCAATCTGTTTTGGCTATTTTTGTACTGATATGTTTTAGGATGGTGTGCTTCTTTATGCTGGTGTGTGAATGTTTCGTGTTTGTGATCTTGTGTTGGCCTTATGCTGTTACTGTGCTGGTGACATATTGTATTTCGCTGTTGTGTGTGCCGTGTCCTGCATTTTGGTTGACTGTTTAGTAGTTGTTCAGTAATGTATTGCTGATGTGGTATTGTGATGTTGTGTTACTGTAATGTTGTATGTTGTTAGGGTGCTGCAGAGGGGCTATTGTGTCGTTGTATCTCAGACAGTGTTGATCTGCTTAAACATGCATACATATTTTGTCACACATAACCACCCTGAGAAATCTACTTTTATGACTGAGTGGCAAAAAGTGTTTGCGGTAAGCACTCCTCTGTGTTCCATCAGGGGCATGTTTCAATGCCAACAAAAGTGTTATGTGAATCAGGCCAAAGTTTCTAAGGAATCAAATTCTACAACCTGCCTACCAGTTATGCCCGGCACTATTTCGGGTGGGGTATGTAAATATCAGTCAGTCATAATCTTTTATTCGGTTACCACTTGTTTGAAACCATAAAAAGTAAATTGATAAAACAATCAATTGCAGCAGTATAAAACAGGAAAAATAAGAAATAGACATACCCGATATGAAAAAAGGGCAGATACAATATTACTGATAAAAATCAAACGGACAAAACAAGTTAAATTAGTAAAATAATATATATAAAAATATGATACGAGATCATAGAAAAGAATTAATCAATCAAGAGCATAACGTATCTTAATGCTGACTTTTAAAAAGGTAGCTATGCACTTTGCAAAATGTACTGATTTCAGGAGCTGTAGGGAGGCAAATGCTGGATAGCACGACCTTTGGCCAATTGAACGAAGGAGTGGGAGGATCCAGGATTTTCGAGGTAGTTTGTAAAATTTACAAAAGAAAATGATATGGATTGTTGACTGGGTAGATACTCCATCACACGGACAATTCGTGATGGTATTCGACCAGTTCTGTGTTTTTAGGGAAAGAAACTCAACGGAAAAAGGAATTAAAACTGAATCTTGTCAAGAGATATTTCTCGTAGTTAGACAGATAATAAGATAGATATGGTTGCAAGCCTTTATCAATCTGAACTGCACAGATTTGAGAGTTTGAAGGTTTCAAGATCTCAGTTGAGCCACGAAGTTCTCTAAGGTGACCCATACAGATCCTTTTTAGCTCCTTTCTCGAGATGTCCTCCACACTAGGTGGGTCGTCGAAGAAGGAGCTACGTCCAATGTCTCTGAAGAAATTCCCCACGTAGACTAGCCATGGAATCCTTTGCCAATTTGTTAAAAGCATGCAGTCCGTAATTAAGGATTGTGTTAAATCGCACTCAGCTTTTGTCCATATACGGTGCCATAAAAGGATTGGTTGGCATCGTATGGTATCAATGATGTAGTCCATGCCTAGCTCATTATGGGAAGCATAGGTCGGGGCGCTTTGCGGAAGTGCCAACAGATATTTAACAAACCCATTCTCTATTGGAACACTTGAAAAAACTTACTGTCTTGAGGAGAGGCTCATTTCGCCGTTCTGCTGCTCATCAAAAGAGGAAAGGCGCTCTGTGACCCTGAGAGCCTGGAGCCCCGTAGCGCTAGCTGGTAGCGCTTTACACCACCTCTCGCGTTTCCCGCTTTGCGGGAAACGCTCGTAGCAGGGGGCCAGGCGGCAACGCAGGAGGCAGGAACTACAACGCCCACAGGACACCTGGGCCAGGAGCACCTCCCCGCCACGCCCCCCTCAGCTGGGTGAAAATCGGCACCAGCGCGGGGGACTGTGGAACACTTGAAAAAACTTACTGTCTTGAGGAGAGGCTCGTTTCGCCGTTCTGCTGCTCATCAAAAGAGGAAAGGCGCTCTGTGACCCTGAGAGCCTGGAGCCCCGTAGCGCTAGCTGGTAGCGCTTTACACCACCTCTCGCGTTTCCCGCTTCGCGGGAAACGCTCGTAGCAGGGGGCCAGGCGGCAACGCAGGAGGCAGGAACTACAACGCCCACAGGACACCTGGGCCAGGAGCACCTCCCCGCCACGCCCCCCTCAGCTGGGTGAAAATCGGCACCAGCGCGGGGGACTGTGGAACACTTGAAAAAACTTACTGTCTTGAGGAGAGGCTCGTTTCGCCGTTCTGCTGCTCATCAAAAGAGGAAAGGCGCTCTGTGACCCTGAGAGCCTGGAGCCCCGTAGCGCTAGCTGGTAGCGCTTTACACCACCTCTCGCGTTTCCCGCTTCGCGGGAAACGCTCGTAGCAGGGGGCCAGGCGGCAATGCAGGAGGCAGGAACTACAACGCCCACAGGACACCTGGGCCAGGAGCACCTCCCCGCCACGCCCCCCTCAGCTGGGTGAAAATCGGCACCAGTGCCGCGTACAGCGGGACGCGAGCGGGACGCCCGGACGAAGGCCGGACAAAGGGCGGGCCGTCTGAGGCCGTCCGAGGCTGGACAAGGTTGGGTTGGGCCCGTTACTCTGCTAAAAAACCTGATCCAAGGAGGTGAGCCTGTGCTATAGCTGGGGGTTATTTATTGAATTGTTGCCTCTTGGAGCACCTGTTTACCCCGTGCTTACGAAAAGCATTGTCTGTTAGTGAATTATGCCCGGCAAAAAGTTATCCCCTGCAAAAAACACTATGGACAACTATATCTTTCAGGTAGTCGCCAAAATTAATAGCGACAGGAGATCTTCGCTTGGCCTGAGTTCACCGTCTGCCCTGGGTTCACCAACTTCGCCGGCTTCAGCTTTTGCCGAGTTCACGGAGCAACCTACCTCCTGCTGTCCACCTGTAAGTGAATCTGACCAAGCTGATATCGCTGTAATGAACCGGTCGGTTCTGATTGAGTTAGACAGCGAGAGTGAGATGGAGACTGAACAACAACTACCCGAGGACAAAGCCCCCACTCCGGTGCCCGCTCCACGATCCACCAGAGGGGCTAAAAAGTCACAGCCACAGCCGAAACGATTTGGGCTCAGATCAAGCCGCAAAAAGATTGCATCGCCCCCTAGCAAATCCGCAAGGGAAGAAGATGTCACTCTGGATGACGTTTCTATGTCTCTTACTAGTGGTCAATTTAAGAACTTACTGAGTATGATAGACACTAAGATAAAGGACATTGTTAATCCACTGTTAGGTAGAATTGATAAACTCACTAAGGAAGTGAATCGCCTTGGGGGTTTGTTGAATCAAACCTTATCTGAAGTAGGCAAACTACCTGATGCTGTTTCTAGTAGGGTTGAGTCCAGTAAGGCCTCTTCTTCTTTGGTGGGTGGTGGGGCTTCCTCACTACCAGTTCCTCCGGTGGCTCCCTTGATATCCATTCTAGATAGTGAAGAGAATAAAGATGTTACCTCAGATGCATCCTCCGCCCCAGATTCTGTAAATGGCTCGGTAGAGTTGATAGTTGAGGCCTCTCCTTTGGTCTTGGTTTTAGCCAATGTTCCTCTTTTGCAGTCCGGTCAGGAAGAATCTACCTCATCCCTATTGTCTAAAGCACTTTATTGGTTAACAAATAACATGGTAATAACTCCTAGGGGTAGGCACCAATTGGCTGACGAAATAGTAAAGGCTAGAAGGGTGAGGTGGATAGGTAATAGTACCAAGAAGTTTATGGGTGACTGCGTCATCCTACATTTCTCTGACCCAGAGGTTTTGGCCAATATTCTACCCAACCTTCTACCTCCGCAGCGGAGATCGACTGAAATCATTCCACTCACTTTAGACTTTTTCTATCAGTGTAGTGGGAGGGTCTCTAATAAAACAATGCTAAAAACTAAGTGGAACGTTGTCCCAACAAAAGGGCGGAGGGAAGCGAAGCAACCAGAGAGGGGTCTAAATCTAGAGAATAGATTTTCAGCCCTTTCCAATCTTGATGCCTGTGATTGACTCTCTATAAATCTAAGTCAAGTACCACTAGCAAATGGGGATCAAAATTCGGATAGCTTATCTACCCAGAATGTTAATTGCCTTACCAATGATTTGTCGAATAACTTGGTTGTCCAACCAGAGGGTGAGGCTTGTGTACTAAATTCTTTTCCTGGATTACGCCAGGGTCGTTTGTCTGGAGTTGCTAACCTACTCTGCTGGAATATAGCTGGGCTGACACCCAAGCTCGATTGTGGGGACTGGCTTGGCTTTGTTACCCAATTTGATATTTGTATATTCCAGGAAACTTGGGCCTGCGACCCTGTCTTTGTATTAGGCTATTTGAATTTCTATGTGTCAGCTGACAAGGGTTCGAAAGGTAGACCTATGGGGGGGCTTACTATCTGGATTCGACAAGCAATACATTTCTCAGTTAAAAATATAGCTACTGGACACAATGATATTCAGCTTATTAGGATTTCTAATGACAGAACAGGGTCACTTGATATTTACAATATTTATATTAGGAGTTCCAAAGGTCGATCTGAAACATTACTAACCTTGGCCGACCTCATTGAGGAGCACTCCGTTAAAAATAACATCGTTATAGCAGGAGACCTTAATAGGACGTTTGAGCCATTGGTTGTGGGAGATGCTTTCACTGGTGCTGATGAGGATTCCTTCTGGGGCATCCCTGAACTACAACTGAAACCAGTCTCCCGTTGGACAGAGGACATTATAGCTATTAATGCACTGTGTCTTGAAAAAGGCTTGAGAGCTATGAACGGGAGAACAGCTGGGGATAGAATTGGCTCACCAACATTCGACAATGGGAGGCACAAAAGTCGAATTGACTATGTGATCTGCAGTTTGCATTTGTGGCCTGCCCTTTGTGATATGGAAGTCATCATAAGATCTGAGAGTGACCATAACCCCCTAAGGGTGACTCACAAATGGTGGCCTGCTGAATTAAACTCTAGCTGCATGAATGAATTCGTCCCTCCGCCCATTATCCCCGAGAACAATATGCGTAGGCTACGTTGGGACACTGTAGCGAGAAATCAGCAGGCTATTGATATTATTAACAGTGAAACTGATCAAGCCATTCTAGCTATGGAACTGGCTAATGCCTCTCCTAAGGATCTGGGTGAAGTGGTCAAAATACATGATACCCTCTTTGGTATGATCAAGGCGTACTTTCTAAGACCTGATAAACATAAGGGGGTTACTACCAGAAAAGATGCTAGATGGTATAACTCTGATTGTAGGAAGGCAAGACTCGACCTTGGCCGGGCAATCAAGAAGCGAGACTGTGTGTCTGTTTCTCTAGCCAGGAAAGAATATAAAGTATGCATTGCTAAAGCTAAGAAGGATTGGGACGAGCAACACTGGTGCAAACTAAAAATGGCCAGTGACAGGAAGGATTCCAGAGTATTCTGGAATATTGTAAAATGGGGTTCTGAGAGAGCTGAAGAGTCACCAAGTAATAACGTCTCACAGGAGGCATGGGTTGAATTCTTTAGTTCGCAATACACTCTTAATACCCGGGTCTCAGTTGATGACAGTATAGCTATGAAGTTTTTTGAAGATGACAACTTTAACTATAAAGAGATTATGTCTGCAATCTGTACAGTAAAGCGCGGGCGAGCTCCAGGACAAGATGGAGTACCCGCTGATATATTCTTAAATGATAGTGAACGCTGGTGCAAATATATACATTTGCTTATAAACTCAATTGCTCAAGGAGCAGATGTCCCTGATTCATGGAGGGGTGCAGTTATTATCCCTGTGTATAAGAAGGGGGACCGAGATCAGCCCTGTAACTATAGGCCTATTAGCCTTATTGACACTGTGCAAAAAATCGTGGGTCGCGTGGTGGTCAATAGGCTTCTCGACTGGGCTGAGGATTTTAATATTCTATCTCCATTCCAAGCAGGTTTTAGAAGGGCAACAAGCACGATCGATCAAGTGTTCCGCTTCCAATTATTACAGTGGAAAACCGTGGTTCTGGGGGGGTGTAGCCTGTTTGCGGCATTTGTCGACTTGCGGGCTGCATTCGACCTGGTCCCACGTGCAAAACTGTGGCAGGTCTTGCATAGCTTGGGGGTTTCCGATGAGTTACTAACCCTGATATTGCGCCTCCACGAGTCTAACTATGCAAAAATTCAGTGGGGCGGTCACGGGATGGTCACTCCTGATTTTCGTGTTGAAAAAGGGGTCAGACAAGGGTGCTCAATGGCTCCTACTCTATTTACATTGTTTATAAACGGGGTAGTTTCTCGATTGGTAACTGTGAATGTTGATGCTCCTACTCTTGCAGGACTAAAAATCCCCATACTAATGTTTGCGGATGACACGCTAATTTTATCAAAAACCCCTAGTGGACTACAGCGTGCTCTGACAATTTTTGAGAACTTTTGTGGGGAACATGGACTGGAGGTGAATACTATGAAAACTAAACTAATGAGCTTCAAGCCGCAGCGTAGCTTTAAGTCCAAAATTATGATGAGTGGAGGGCCTTTAGAGTTAGTTAAATCATTCACATACCTAGGTATCCAAATAACTGATGACCATAGGTGGAGCCAGCATATAAATATTGCTACTTTGCAACACAAACAAATAGCTGGCACAATTAATTCTGAACACAGGAAATCGCTAACCAAACCTGTTAAACCAGCCTTATTGGTATATGAAGCAAAGGCTATTGGGTCTGCACTTTACGGCGCTGAAATGTGGGGCTTTGAAAATCTTACATCTCTGCAAGCCTCTGAAAATAAATTTTTAAGAACTCTTACCGGTACACCTAAAAGTACTCCGTTGTTGCCTCTCCGATACGATCTAGGAAGGAAACAAATCAAGGACTTGGCCAGATTACGCCCGATCTTGTATTGGCGCAGACTCTGGACCACTCCTGAGCTCTCACATTATGCCGCGGGTTTTGTGGATGTGATCAAAGCTGATGGCTTTCACAAGATAAGCTGGCTTAAATTATTGAAATCTATATTGTTTGAGCTAGGGTTGAGTTCTTTATGGCAGGACCCTGCTGGGACATCTTTCCCTTCTAAGCGTGTCTTAAAAGATATTTTTTGGGAATGGGTTGTTGCTAAAACTTTAAATGCTTCAAGCTCTGGGTCCATGTCTTCGAATTTTCTTGAGGCCAAAATGTATCCAGTCTTGGAACCATATTGGGATATCATCTCCAAACCAGGTGACAGGAAGCTCCTATTCCAACTGAGAGCTGGTGCACTACCTATAAAAATATTGACAGCTAAATGGGGTTCGGGTGGAAGTAGCACCTGCCCAGCTTGTGGGTTGGGGGACGAGTCTCTGGGCCACTTTCTGTTTTCATGCGGATCATATGCTATTCCAAGACGAGTATGGTTAGCTCCTATGTGCAGGAACCTTGGGACATCAAGTAGTTCAGTAGCTATGCGAATTATTTGTACGACTCAAGTTTCTTGGATCCTGATAGCTACAGCAAAATATCTGGGTTGGGCATGGTTGCTCAGGCAGAGACTGCTAGTTAAATAACTATTCTCTGCCCGACAATTTAGACAGAGACTGCTAGTTAAATAACTATTCTCTGTGTGACAAATTGGCCCTCATGAATTTGACATTACTGCTTTTTATCTATCAAGGACCATGTATCAAGATAGAGATTGCTAGTTAATCAACTATTCTCGGTCTTGATAATTGTTTTTTTGCATTTGTATAATTGCTTTTAGACTCCAGCGTTTCTCATCTTGAAAAGTATTCTTATCAAATGTTTTAATTCTTCTTTTAACCGAATGAATTTTTATATGTAACCTATAGTGTTGCGTCAATGTGCTGGATTGTAAATTTAATTTGTTTTTAAATTCTTGTGTATAATATGCTTTTATGAGTAACAACTCGAATAAAGCACTTTTTGACTTGACTTGACATTCTCTATTGTCTGGATGGGATCTATTGGGCCATAACCCCATACTCTCGCGCCATAGATGGCCACACTGTGGCATTTTGCGTAGTAGATCTTGAGCAGTTCAGTGGGTGCAGGTTTGCCGAGTTTCCTAGAAAAGGAGACCAGGGCCGTTGTTGCTCGTTGGAAAAGAAGTTTTCTACTAGCCGTGGCCTGTCGCCAGCTTAAGGAATCGTCCACCAATATGCCTAAGTACGGGTAGGCGGATGTTTTTTCCAGCCTTGTGTTTCCGACAAGAATTGGTTTGGGGTTCTTGACCTTGGGGCCAATATGCATAGTAAAGGTCTTTTTTATGTTGACTTTAAGGCCAAGAGAGCCCATAAAAGAGCAATACTTATTGAGTTGCTTTTGTAATTGATTCAATGTTCTGGCAAGGATGACTGAATCATCTGCTTATAGCAGTGTTGGTATTGGGCGATGGTTAATCTGAGGCAAATCCTGGCTCCCTTCTAGCATGGCCAGCTCGAGACCATTGGTATAAAGGATAAACAAGAAGGGAGCCAGTACGCATCCTTGCCTTACCCCTTTACCGATGGAGAAAGATGGAGAAAGTTCGCCATTAGTTCCAAATCTGACACATGCCGTTGCGTCAGAATAAAGTTCTCGGAGGAAAACAATAAGGGATGGGTCCACCCCAAGGTCCGTGAGTATAGCCCAGAGATTGGAGTGCAGGACGCAGTCAAACGCTGCACTGAGGTCATCGTACACGAGGAAGATGTTACCTCCTTTGGCTCCCGCGTACTTTCCGATCAAGAGGGCAAGATTCAGGGCCTGCTCCACGGTCCCAAGGCCCTTCTGGAAACCATATTGCAGGTCGGTGATGATATTATTGGTTTGGGCCCAGACTTGAAGTCGATCCAATACCACTCGACCCGCAACTTTACCCATGGAGTCCAGAAGGGAAATTGGCCTATAACAGGCGGGATTGTTGCAGTTGCCTTTTTTTAAAAATAGGGAGCAGGATAGATGTCGACCATGAATCTATCAACCCAATTGTTGTTGCTGCAGTCAGGACCTGGGTAAGAAGTGGGGACCAAAGTTCAAAGTTGTGAAGAAAAAAGTCCAGCGGGACACCATCAGGCCCGGGTGCTTTACCGGGTTTGGATGCTTTAAGAGCTTTAGCGACCTCTGCGTGGTTGAAATCAATGTTAATCGGGTAGTTGTTACTCCCCGACTTACTACCCCCGCTCTGATCTTCCCCAGGAGGGTCAGGTTAAAAGTTCCCAAAAATTTTAGAAAAATGGGCGACCCATTCATCTGCTGTAACTGCCACATCTAAGTGCTGTCCCGTCGATGATTCAGCCAAAAAGGGGGATCTAATAACTTGCCAAAAGAGGGCACTGTCTCTGTTATGGCAGCTGTCGTGTAATTGTGCCCAAAGATTATGCTTAATTTCTCTCCTGCGTTCTTCTCTGGCTGTATTATAAAGTTTTCTTAGGGTGGAAATTTCCGAAATATCCCTCGTGGTTCTACGGAGAGCTGCCTTTAGGTTTGAAAGAGCCTTACGACACTTCGTATTGAACCATCTCTCGGTAGTACACTTTTTGTTTTTATGCTTGCCTATGAACTCCTCTCTGATTACCACCAAGATTTTCTGAAAACTGGCCATGATTGCTTAAGGAGTGGAATCTGAATTTAAGCAGTCAAGAACCCAAGGTCTGACATTTACAAGAACTCTCTCGGTGATTACGGCTGGATCCACCTTTGCCCATTTAACTGTATAGCCATTCACCTTGTTCATAGTTAATGAGTTTTGTGTTAGCTGGCTAGTGATGTTAGAGTGTAGAGAAACTGTTTTTGGGTACAACCCTAACACTGATGGGAAAATGGTCACTGCTAACATCAGTCCCAGTATGAAAATTTGCCACTTGACCCTTCAAACTCTGAGAGGACATGATGTAATCGATAGTGGTAGAGAACCCCCTGCCGTGAAAGGTTGGTAAGAAATCAGATGGAGGTTCTACTAGTTCATTTACAAAATCAAGCTCTAATGAGAAGAAAGACTCATTTATTTTGTTTCCACAGGTAGAGTGTGCAAAATGGGACAATGGGCTACCATGTTCGTCCAGTAGGCCGCAATTTCCATTTTTGTAATTGGTGCATAATGGAAGATTAAAATCACCACCCCAGACCACATATACTGGAGTTTATGAAGCTCATTACGCGAGGTTGTTAAAAAAGTGGTAATTTCATTAAGGATTTTTATACAATCCATTGTTCCAAGATTATTATAAAAGTTCACCAGAAAATAGGTACTATTTGTATTAAAATTTAATTGCAGAATTTGATAACTCGGGTCTTCTTTGGACCTACATATCGTTAAGGGAGACAAAGTATTGGCAACATAAACTGCCAGTCCTCCCTTTGGTCTAGCCATGGCACCTTGACTGGCCGGGATGTGGAATGTTTTATAACCCACTAAGTGATGTGGTATAATTGACCATGTTTCTTGAAAACAGAGTATCTGATGTTCAGTTACCGTATCCAACCATGGCTGGAGAGACTTTTTAGCGCATAAGCCTGCAACGTTCCAATATAAGATTGAAAAACTCGAATTTGTGGTATGGGGATGATCATTTAGCTGAGGTGGTAGAGTTTTAGGTAACAAAAGATCGGGAGCACACGTAAGCGGACACACCGATGGAGCCACAGTCCCTAGCTTATTATTAACAAAAACCTTAGTCTGATGGAAATTTAGGACATTAGTTCCAGAAGGAGCCTCCGGGGGTCTATCCATCATTATATTAAGGGGAACAGAAGAAAGTTCTAGTGTAGTTCTGTCCTCATTAACTCTTTGGATGGGCGTAGTTAGTTGTGAGAGAGTATGATGTTCAGGCGAACTAAATTGTGTTCCGGGAGTGGGTGGAACGCCAGAAACTCTAGAGGCCTGATTTGCGCTAGTTACATTCACTGACGGTATGTAAATATAAAGAAAAAAAAGTACCTCCTCGCCGCTGTCCCTCTCTCTCCCATGTTGTGTCAACCTCTCTGGGGCCAGAACAGGAAGCAGCCAGCCACTCTCCCCTAAGCCAATCACAATGCTGCAATGCAGCATTGTGATTTTAGTCCGAACGCCGTGGATAGGCGCTCAGCCAGGGAATGGGGGCCTGGGCATGTTCTCCAAGCAGGCTGGAATGCAGCCTGCATGGAGAACATGCGAAATGTGTATGACTGTATGTCGGGCCGGTCAAACAGTCATTGCGCACTTGGCTTGGCAAACCACTCCTCCCCTGCTGTGAGAGCAGAGCAGCCCCGCCCCCCCTGCAAAGCTGTGCAGAAGGAACACATACAATGATAATAACCTAGAGTTAATATCATTTTATTTGTTCTTCCTTTCACTGATTTGCACCAGTGGTGCGAAACTCCTCTGCCTTAGCGGAGGAGCCGCCACTGCTGCCTACTATTCCCAAAAGTCACCCTCCATAAAAGGACATAATAAGATAAGACTTAAATGACTTCTCTTTGGCATTGGAGAAGAAACGCTGTGCGATGAAGATTGCACTCACTGTGCCAGGCAGTCTTTTCACTGAATACAGAGAAATATCTATGTTTTTATTCAACAACGTACACTTGCCTCAGTCCCTAAACATGCACCACAGGCCAGATGTTTGCATGTTTATACAAAAGAGCAAGGTAAAAAGTCGGAAATCTGATCCTAAAAGAATTTTCCTAAGGTTAGAGGGGATTCAAGATTTTCGTTCATGCAAAGAATTCTAGGAGTAGTTATGAAATCCATATCACCTGAAACTTGTATTAAATGAAACATTCTGCACCTTCATGTTTGTGCTCCTCTAGGTTTAGAAACGATCTGTAAATAGTAAGTTGATAGGCGGATATGCTTAGTTTTACGAGTTATGGGTGTTCAGCTACACATGTAGACTGGCCCGCACAGAAACACCCACATTCTGACGATCCTTTCAAAAACAGTACTTTTGCAACACTCGTGGAGTGTCTGCATTCATAACAGCACTTTACAAATTGGAAATTCTGACAATATTTATTCTTTGAAAATGATATGGATTATACTTCAATAATTTGTTGATTTAGCGACCTAAATTTTACTTAGGTGGGAAAAACTGTTTGTGGAAATGTCTTTGTAATTTTTATGGTCTGTAGTTATTTTAAAATAACTACTCACATGAAATGAGGCAAAGCAACAAAAAAAATTGGAGATGTGCCATTATGTTTTTCTAAATGATTTAGGACTATAGGATTTTTGGATGCAAATTGACATTGAAAGGGCATCTTGTCGCGTTTCCGAGTTAGAACGCTGCCTTACATTTAAATGATGCAATTATTCAAACATTATTTATAGGCAAAACATATTAGCAAGGGCTCTGTTAAACCTCCAGCATGTCTATTGGGATTTTCTTTTTTATAGTACATTTTAGATATTTTGATGGAGAACATAATTATTTCTTTTATAGAGGTAATTATGTGGATGTTCATTAAAAGTGAGGTCGGAGGGCCACTCTTAAGCTTTAATATTGATGGAAGACTAAGATTGTAGGGTATATTTTGCCATATTTGCTTGTGTATCTGTGTGTGCAATATGCATTTTCACATTTCAGTGTGAAATTGGGGCATCAAGCCCCGGTCTTTAAAGACTTTTATTAAACCATAATCTGTACTGTTGCAAACATATATTTCGCACGAAGGAGGGGCTCTGTTGGGAGCATCATGGAAGGCTTAAAGTCTTATACGAAGGTATAAGCTTGCTGCGCAGTACCACTTAATCTATATAATCCACTTTAAAATGATGATGGAGATTTTCATAACTATCAATCAAAGGGCCTTATTTAGAAGGGGGCAGGTGACCAGCCAGTTGTCCACTTTGGTAAAGGTGTCCCAATGGAGTATTCCCCAAATCATTTAGAGAGCCCCACCTGACTGCATCCAACCACACCAGCTGCAGTACTTTGCCAAAAGTACTGCAGCTGATGTGGTTGGATGCAGTTTCGATAAAGCTGAAAGCTAAGAGGACTGTTATGTTGTTTAACTTCCCAGCATACTGTATTTTATAAGAATCCTCACAGTAGGGACTTGTTTCTGAAAACCTCCAAAGTAGGGGTTTGTTTCTGAAAAAGAAAAAAGTCAATGTTCCTGACAAGTAGGGGGATTGTTTCCTACAAGTCAAGTCAGGGGTATTTTTGTAGTTTTCTGTGCATTATCATCATGACTTGCATAGCAGTCTTTAACATGAGAAATGTTATGTTAGATTTTGCTAGTCTGATTTCAAAAGCGCTCAAACATGACAGGCCTTTAGGCGCTCATGAATTTAAATAGGGCCTACATAGATCTAAGAAGAACAATTTGGACAATAGAGCCAGGTCTTAAGACGCTATCAGAATCTCAGGAGAGATTTTTCATGGCAGGAAGTATCTTGAGGGGAGTTTCAAAGTTTTGCAGGGCAAGGAACGAATCTGTTCCCACCAATTTCATGCTTGAATAACATTGGGTAAACAAATGATTGGTGGATATATATGACCATAATGACTAGACTTTTTACTGAATTAGATGTGTCAGGCAAAGGGCTCATATCAGCATGCTAATAGGCATCAAGCCACAGATCACTGTGGCTGTTAACTACCAAGATGTCAGTCTTATCAGCATTGAACTCAAGTTTGTTACTGCCCACCCACTGCCAAATAGATCTCATCGTTTTTTTTTAAGGCTGAATAAGACGAGAGATTGTTGTCTAAGCATAGCAGAAGCTGGATATACATGTGTGATCTGATACCCATTTCCCAAGGGACACTTACCAGTGGGAGGACATAGATGTTAAACAGATGAGGGGAAAGTGAAAAGTTCTGACACTCCGGTCTTAACTGAAATCTTACACCCTAAATAAGAGAACAGCTTCACTAGCTGAGTCTACTTCAAAATAAAAGATTTTAACGAAAGAGATGACGATCCTTCAATGCCAACCACCCTGATATGGTCTAAGAGGATGAAGTATCCATGTCAAAGTTGTCTGGCAAAGCTAGCAAAATCAGGGCACTAATATGGTCAGGGTCAAACTCCACTCTGAGGTCACAAAATATTTATTTATTTATTTATAAAGTTTTATATAGCGCAAACTTGACCCAAGAGGGTATCAGTGCGTTTTACATTTAGGGTAGTTGCGTTAAAATTTACATCAGATACAAGAGCATAGTAAGATACAGTACGCATAAACAATGTTTCAAGATTTCGAAGGAGGAAGGGGAAGAAGGAGTAATAGCGGGGAGACGAAGAGGAACTGTGCCTAACGTCCGGCTGGGTAGGTGACAGTCAAGGGGGAAACCAAGGCCAATTTCCTCATTAGCTGTCTAGCAGCTCCACCGGTCATCAGTCATGTTGCTCAGGTCTCTGCGTTCAGGAAAACCAATTTTTAGTTTATTTGGTTTGTGGAGGTTATATAGTGCTGTCTAGACCCAGAGGTATCAGAGCACTTAACCAGAGGATTGCTGCATTACAGGGTACATCAAAAAGGATTATGTAGTGCTGGCTAGACCCGGAGGTATCAGCGCTATAACAGAGGAACATTTTGTTACCAATTACAACTGTTACAATAGCCTAGTAAGGTACAGTAAATAAACAATGAGGTTCAGAGAATTTGTGGGAAAGGAGGGGAAGAAGGAGCCATAACAGGGAGACGAGGAAGAACTGTGTCCAATGTCCAGCTGGGTAGGTGACGGTCGAGGGGGAAAACCAGGGCCAATCTCCTCATTAGTTGTCTAGCAACTCCATCGAGCATCACCCATGTTGCTCAGGTCTCAACGTTCAGTAAAAACATATTTTAATAGATACATAGGCTACGAGGGTTGACGTAAAAGAAGTCCCACTAGGGGTGACATGGTAGGGAGCGGCAAGGCCTCCAGATGGAGAGGGGGAGTACAGGAGCAAGCGCAGCTGCACTTTCACCGTGTCCATCCTATCCGGGGAGGCTGTTGAGAGATGATACCATGCTGCAGGTGATTGTGTGCACCCAGGCAATGAGGGTCACCCGGGGCAGATTATAGTGGCACAGGGTCGGCGGTATATCAGGTCTCGATTGCTATAGGAAGTGTCTGGGCGCCAATCTCCTTATTAAACAGCGAGCTGGTAGGGCTCGCACACCTAGGATCAATGGCTCAGTGTACAGTCAGACCCCTGGGGACTTCCACCAGGTGGGGGTCCATGCCATCTAGGAGCCCACCTCACTCTGGTGTTTCCGAGAACAAGAGCGTCACAACCAATGCCATTTGTGCACAAAATGGTGGCTGCTAAGATCATGGGGGGTCATATACCCAAAGGTCCACAGGCCAATTGTACCACCGGCCCAGTTGGTCTCCCAGGGGGGCGAAAATACAGGCAGCCACAAGCGTATTTTCAGGCAGCCTAGGACCGTCAGCACTTCAGAGGCAGAGGGCAGATAATGGCGGGATGGAGTGCCCTTCCAAGATCTTAGATGTAAAAGGCAGCAATAATATAAGTTGAAGAATCTGACCCTGGATTTTTAAAGAAAGGGATGACTGTGGCAGCTTTAAATGAAGATGGATCAGGCTCTAGTTCCAGAAAAGTATTTAGAAGAGTAATCAAAGGTGAAAAAATTGCCTCACATATATGTTTAAAAATGAAGCTCAGACAAGGATCAAGAAAGGTTGTAGGGTGTACTCTTCCTGACTACCTAATTTTCCAAATCAAAGGAGAGAGTGAGGACTAGGTAAGCTAGTCCGAATCCCCAGGATTATATGTCAAAATCAATGAGGATAGCTATGTTTGGGGGAGGGGAGACTCAATTTAGTACGTGTGCTGGCAAACCCATTGGTTTGTTCATGAAGCCCTCACCCACCAACCTAGTTGGTGGCATGCTTCATCATCGGGCCCACCACAGTAACCCCGAGTGTGTCCCGGGTGTGCTTCGATGCCAGTGTTACTGCGGAGCTGGTATGTTCGCTGAGTGTGCAGTGTGGTGCGTGAGAAAGTGAAGGTTAAAACCTATAGAGTGGGCCCCAGTACCCGAGGGAATAGATAAACTTTAATCACTGGGCCCCTGTTAGCAACTAAAAAGGCAGATGGACAAGTTGGAGTGCGAATTATGACCTCCAACGACCTGTGTGATCTACATGTTTCAGCCAGGCCTTTTAATTTAAAACTGGCTTTCCTCAGGACCAAATGAGTATGTGAAAAAGGTGCAGATAAATAATAAAATTACTAAATTATAGTGATTGTGTTATTTTACTGAGTGTCGCACTCCCTAAGAAGCGTTATATGTTAGAGGGGGATTCCCTATTGCTTTACTACACATAACATAGAGGACATAGACAGACGGACATGCTAGAGTCATGTTACATGATATGATGCTTTTCACATCATTTGCCGACTTGTAAGGTGACTGCTCAACCTATATTCGGCTAGGGTGTGGTCATGTCAGAGACATAACCTGCGTGGGTTTTATCATAGAACCGATTGTAGTGGTGGTGAGCTAACAAGCGGATATTAGCATGGTGAGGTACAGGTAAGTAAAGTACATTATCCTCACACAGGCTATTTGCTGTAAAAAGCTTCCTTGGGTCACCTGGCAGAGAAAGAGACCCTGAAAAAAGGTTTTGAGAGTATTTGGTTACATGCGACCTGTAGGGAAAAAGATATCAACAGCTTACCCCATTCGTTGCAGTTGTGTGCTAGATTTACTCACGAAATTGCTAGTCTATTTCCTCCTTGGACCTGTCTTCCTTCTGCGGTGCACGAATGAAAAGCAGAGGGCCGCCGGTCGTGATTAAATAGTCCCGTTTATTGCTTTCACCTGGGTAAGTGTGGAAATAGAAGGAGGGATGCGCTGGCGCTAGGTGCCTCGTCATTCAGCCGCGGTGCGCATGTATGAGGGGACAGTGGTTCTTGTGCATGCGCACTCCGGTGTAGTACGGCCAAAGAGTGCCTCCGGGTCTGCCCATGCTCGTTGATGCACGCTCACGGGTTTTAAGAAAAAACTAGACGACCAGAACCGGGAAATGGCAGAGTACAAAGAATACCTAACCCAGACTAAGGCAAAGAAATTCGAGAAGGATCTGAAAAGATTTAGCTACTCAAAAACCTACCCCTATGCAGACGAAGACTACACTGCTCCCAGAAGAGATTCTGAAAGCTCTGGTGACAACAGCTCCATCTCGAGCAACTCCAGCACAGGATCCAACAAACCTAGAGGTAGAGGACGGCAAGGACAACATTGGCAACAACCATGGCAGTGACCCTCACAAAATCACAACTTTGGGCCCGCCCAATTTGGACAGATACAACCACCATACTTCGGTTACCCACTTCTATATGCACCATGGCACATGCCCTTCTACCAAGGCAATCAAAACCAGAGGTATCCTTTTTAACCCCAGGGCTGAAGATCACGCGGAAAGAGAAGGAACCCCGCACAGGTCCAATGGGCACCGGAAGAGGAACCAGTGAGCTCCAACACAAGGAACAAATCCAGGGAACAGGCGGAACCGAGCAAATAGTAACCCCCCGAATCACCAGCCCATTAGTCTTCAACATCTCAAGCACACAGCTCACTAATGAGGAAACGGAAGTCCTGAACAAAGGCCTCTCCTTTGTCCCTACAACCAGACTTGAAACCTTTAAGCTACATGTAGAACTAGTCGAGTTCTTCAGGAAGCTCAAGCTCAAAGATTTCTTTGAGAAGAAAAAAAAAAAGGGAATAACCACGATGAGACCCCCAATGAGACAGGCCTCAAGTTGAAATCCAATTTCATCCCACCACCAGCCAGCATTCCAGTAGAAATATCTGCATTTGAACAGGCAGTATACACAGACGTAGAAAAACTGCAACACAGGCACACCTTCAATAACCTGTCCCACCGGGAACGGGAAACCATCAAACGCTTACATAATGACCCATCCCTCATTATCAAGCCTGCGGATAAAGGTGGAGGAATAGTTCTGATGGACAAAATGGACTATGACATGGAGTGCCGCAGACTCTTGAGCGTCACCAGGAATTACAAATGCCTCAAAAAAGATCCCACTGAGGAGCTGCGCAACACCATCAACCTCTTGGTTAAAAATGCCAGTGATGCAGAACAAATCTCAAAACAAGAAGCTGATTACCTGTGTACTAAAAATGCCAGAACCCCGTACTTCTACACAGTCCCCAAGGTGCACAAAGGAGTCACCCCTCCACCAGGGAGGCCCATCGTGTCAGGGATCCAATCACTTCTAGAACCATTGTCAAAATTCTGTGATTTCTTTCTCAACCCCCTGGTCCAAAAGACATCATCATACATCAAAGACACTAAACACACCCTCAATATCATCAAGGACACAAGCTTTGACCCGGCAACTCAACTCCTTGTCCAATTAGACATAGAGAGTTTATACACCAGCCTGCCACAGAACACCACACTAAAGGTACTACATGATGTCCTGTTGGAAAACACCTGGGATTATCAAACCCCCCGAAGCTTCATCATTGACTGCGCCACCCTTGCGCTGAAAGAAAACTACTTTGAATACGAGGGAAAGTTCTACCTGCAGACCAACGGAACTTCCATGGGAAGTGTTTTCCCCCCAAGCGTGGCGGGACTTTATGTCGCCCACTTTGAACAGACCCACATACAACCTACTACCAACCCATACTCAACCAACATAAAAACATGGCATCGCTACATCGACGATATCTTCATCATCTGCGAAGGCAACCAGGAGACGCTGGACAATTTCCTACTCTGGATCAACAGCCGGGATACCTACCTACGCTTCACAAGCACTAGCAGCCCAACTGAACTAGCTTTTTTGGACCTCAACATCAAAGCAGACCAAGACGGCTTAACTACCACTACCTTTTACAAACCCACAACAAGGAAATTCCTCCTTAGGTTTGACAGCTTCCACCCAAGACCCCTGAGGGAAAACCTTCCCTACAGGCAATTTTTGCGCATCAGGCGCAACTGCAGTAACATCCAGGACTACAAGCAACAATCCACCGCCCTAGTTCACAAACTGGAGGACAGAGGGTAGCCCGCCAGGATCATTAGAACTACCTGTAAAAGAGCACAAAACCAAAATAGGGAAGCACTGCTTGAACCCACCGTCAAACAACCTGAGGAGCCCATTCTCACCTGTGTGACTACATGCAATACTGCGTCAAACCAGGTTTCCAACATTATCCAAAGAAACTGGAAGATCATCAACTCAGGAACCAGAAACTGGGAAAAACCATGGTTTGCGTACAAAAGAGCAAAAAACCTAAAAGACCAGCTTGTCAGGACAAGGCCCAGGACCAACCCCGCCCCGGCCGATAACACAATCCTCAACGCCTGGGGCCTACCTAAACTCACAGGCCACCAGCCATGTAACAACTGCAGCGTATGCCACTTGACATCACCGTCCAAAACCCTCAGTTTGGAACCGGGCAAAACATGGACGCAACGCCACAAACTGCAACTCATCCAACCTGGTATACCTGATAACCTGCAGATGTGGCCTAAGGTACATCGGGATGACTACCCACAAAGTCGAAACTAGAATGACAGAACACAGGAGCACCATCCGGTGCGGCAAGAACATGAGAAAACTGACGGACCACTTCTTGTCCCACAACCACACCCCTAACGACTTCACATGGACTGTCATTGAACAGTTGATGTAACAGAAACCAATGAAAAGTACCTCCTCAAGAAAGAACAACCCTGGATATACAGACTTTCTACCCACACAGTGGGTTTGAACGACTCAATTCCGTGGAATTCACTAACTCTTTGAGCAATCCACTCATGTATAAACAGCCTTCTGCTAGTCATACCTGCGGGAGCTCTGAAATGCGAACACCATGCCATGTGTCCCTACCAACCTCCGTACTCGTTCTCTACCCACAGTGCAACCCAGCATAGCTACCCACCAAACTACTAGACCAACGCGCTAGTATACAGTTAGGCACCTCCGTGCATAATACCAGCGCTCTAGCCTACATGTATACACCTCTGTGTACAATACCAACAACAGCATACTATATCAAACATTATATACATATAGATGTTTTATAGTGATGGTATGCTACTGCATGTCATGTACATTTTTCAAGCAAGCCACCTTGATGCCGGCACAAAATAGTGCTAACTTCTTAATAATGGGCATTCTCTGCCCACTGGCCTTGCGAGCAATAGACTTCCAATGCCTCAACGCGCATGGCAAGACCTGGAGTCACTCTTTGGCCGTACTACACCGGAGTGCGCATGCGCGAGAACGATTGTTCCTCAATACATGCGCACCGCGGCTGAATGACGAGGCACTTAGCGCCAGCACATCCCTCCTTCTATTTTCACACTTACCCAGGTGAAAGCAATAAACGGGGCTATTTAATCATGACTGGCGGCCCTCCGCTTTTCATTCGGGCACAGCAGAAGGACGACAGGTCCAAGGAGGATCAGACCGGCAATTTCGTGAGTAAATCTAGCACACGACTGCAACGAATGGGCTAAGCTGTTGATATCTTTTTCCCTACAGGTAGCATGTAACCAAATACTCTCAAAACCTTTTTTCAGGGTCTCTTTCCCTGCCAGGTGACCCAAGGAAGCTTTTTACAGCAAATAGCCTGTGTGAGGATAATGCACTTTACTTACCTGTACCTCACCATGCTAATATCCGCTGTTTAGCTCACCACCACTACAATCGGTTCTATGATAAAACCCACGCAGGTTATGTCTCTGACATGACCACACCGTAGCCGAATATAGGTCGAGCACTCACCTTACAAGTCGGCAAATGATGTGAAAAGCATCATATCATGCTAACATGATTCTACCATGTCTGTCTGTCTATGTCCTCTATGTTATGTGTAGTAAAGCAAGAGGGAATCCCCCTCTAACATATAACGCACCTTAGGGAGTGCGACACTTGCTAAAATAACACAATCACTATAATTTAGTAATTTTATTATTTATCTGCACCTTTTTCACATACTCATTTGGTCCTGAGGAAAGCCAGTTTTAAATTAAAAGGCCTGGCTGAAACATGTAGACCACACAGGACGCTGGAGATCATAATTCCCACTCCAACACGTCCATCTGTCTTTTTAGTTGCAACAGGGGCCCAGTGATTAAAGTTTATCTATTCCCTAGGGTAGTGGGACCCATTGTATAGCTTTTAACCTTCACTTTCTCACGCACCACACTGCACACTCAGCGAACATACCAGCTCCGCAGTAACACTGGCGTCGAAGCACACCCGGGACACACTCGGTGTCACTGTGGTGGGCCCGATGATGAAGCATGCCACCAACTATGTTGGTGGGTGAGGGCTTCATGAACAAACCAATGGGTTTGCCAGCACACGTACTTCATTGAGTCTCCCCTCCCCGAAACATAGCTAGTCCTTATTGATTTTGACAGATACCTAATTTTCCAGCCAGCCTAAGACACAAGGTACATTGCAGAGTACTTAGAGCAATGATAGAGTAGAGCTTACCAGAGAGGTCATGAGCAGAAGTTTTTTTATATATATATATCACCTTTCCACAGACAAATAAGAAAATAATCAGCCGTAGTCCTGATAAGAACCCTAAATTGCCAGTGGTTCGCAATGTGCCGATGACAAGCATTAGGGATTTCTTCGTTCACATCAGTCTGGACAGTGGAAAGATGTTTCGAAATCTTAAACCCACCCCTACTAGATGCCTTTGAAACCCTCAGGTGTTCACCATGAGGGTCATGCCACTCAGAATAATATTGATAGGCTCCTCTCGTTCAGAACCATTGGACCGGTTCTTATTATTGGTCCTTATTATTTGTTCACAACTTTATCAGCCCTTTATGTCATGTTTTTGTTGATAATGCCTTTTGTATCGTAATCACAATTTTGCAGGTATTAGTTTTAGTAATGTGTTATTAAATTCTGTTTTGTGGTACTTTGGATCAATGAAAAAGATGAGAGGTTTTCATTTTCATGATATATTGACAATGCAATGATTATGCTCGAAGGAATTGTGAAATAAACACACAGGCCAAGCACATCGGTTTCACTTGACAAGCTTTTCTAATGAAGCAATTGAAATAAATAGTGCATTTCTTTTCGGTTTTGTGCCACTTTCTAATAGTGGCATTTTGAGAATTGTGCCTTAAAATCAGACTTTACCATTAAAGAGGTATTTAGACACCAAACTCAATCTGTCTACCTGGTCCCAACTGAAAGTTATCACTTAGTAAATGTAATAGGGAACCCTACGTTATCCTAAAAGAGAGGTAGACCTTGTAGTAGTCAAAAATATATTTTTTGCATGTCCTTCGAAGACGAGGACATGCAAAACATATAGTATATTTCTAACTTTTTAAATACTCTACACCATGCCCTATGGGCTACGTAGGGCCTAACCAAAGGGTAACTTATTTGTATTAAAAAAGGAAGGTTTGGGCCTTGTTAGAACTGGGATCCCTAGTTGGTTGAGGTAGGTACCTTAGGCCAAGTTGGGACCCTCACTTCCATGTCAGGAAAAGGAAGGACACCTTCTCAGATGACCCCTTCTCACCCCCTTGGTAGCTTGGCACGAGCAGCCAGGCTTATCTTCAAGGCAAATATGTAAAGTATTTGAAACCACGCTCCCAGTGACCCAATGGTGACACCACAAAAGGACTCCACATGAGTTCAATATAAAAACAATCATAAGTTTATGTAAAAAGATATCCGATGAGACCACACGATAAAAATCCAACATATGCATATTTGTAATATACCCCCTGGCCAGTTATTAGGTCAGCCCAGCTCTTGTAAGTTCTGGCGGTATTAATGAGCACTTCTAGGTGATCCTATGCAGTCCTATTGCAAGGCTATGCAGTTTGTAATGCTAGAATCAGGCACTTTACAATGTAAGAATACTGCAGTTTGTGATGCAAACTAATGCAATGTGCAATACAACCATCCGGCAGTTTGTTATGCAGAAATAATGCAACAATCAGGTAGTCGGTCTGCAAACGAATGCAATGCGTAATACAATAATAAGGCAGTTAGTTATGCAGAATAAACGCAATGCGTAATGCAACAATTAGGTTGTTTGTTCTTCAAACTAATGCCATGCGTAATGCACTCTGGCACAAATCATGGTGCTTCGGACGGTCTCTCTGCCCCTTTGACTGACTCGCGGTCAGTTTCTGTTACCATATGCCCCTTACACAGATCCTGTGTAAATCACAGTGCAGCTCCCCTCTCCGGCCCCGGTACTGCCACTCCTTGGCACTTATAGGCTGCGACACGGGCTGGGACAGAGGCTTGCGCAGCCAAGAAGGGAAGAGGCAGAGAGTGTCTCTCTCTAAAGCCCTCACCATGCTCCAGGTGGTGACACACGTTACTTGGAGGTGCGACCTCGCTCTCCTCACGGCTTCTCACAGTCGCTCAACCAAGCTGCATGGCCTCCGATGCAGCTTGGTTGAATCCGGGCCGATGACGATAACAACGATCTCAGGCGGCATCAGCGCACACGCACACAGCATCGCTGAGACTCCCTTGAGCCTCGGGTGTGCACGGTCACTTGGCATTCCTCACAAAGGTCTCAGGATGTATGAAGCACATGCACACATCATCACTGAGACTCCCTTGAGATCCTGGCACCCCCGATCACAGGCCAATTCTTCCTAGTGTCTCAGGCTGCAAAAAGCACACGCACACAGCGCCGCTGAGACTCACTTGAACTTCTGATGTGCACGGTCACAGGGCAATCCTCATGAAGGTCTCAGGCTGCACGAAGCACATGCACACAGGGTTGCTGAGATTCACTTGGACGCTAGGTGCACACAATCACTGGACAATCTTCACGAAGGACTCGGGCTGCAAAAAGCACACGCACACAGCGTAGCTGAGACTCGTTTGGGTGCCAGGTGTCCACGATCACAGGGCAGGGCTTACGAAGGTCTCAGGCTGCAAAAAGCGCATGCACTCAGCGTCGCTGAGAAACCTCTGGAAACTTTTGTGTTCCTGAGTTTCACAACAGGGAGCCAGCTCGCCTCATGCCCTTGGGGTTCACTTACTTCAGGACAGAGCAGCAAAGTCCTTTAAAGCGGTGGGACACAGCACACAGCAAAGTTCCTATAGCCTTTTTCTTGTTTAAAACAACAAACTGCAGGCCAGCCCCAGAACACACAGCAAGGGTCAGTCCTTTCCTTCTGTCTCTTCAGCTGTTTTTCCTTGGCAGATCTTCCTCTTGACCACAAAATAGTTTCAGTCCTGTTCAGTCTTGAACAGTACATCCAATTCCAATGCCAAAGTCCAGAAGTTTCTGCTCTCATAGTTTTTGAAGTCTTTGTGTTTAGGGGGGCACGGACCCCTGTTCAAACCAGTTCTGGGTGCCTCCCTACCAGGTACACCTTCTTTCTTTGATTAGTGGGGGTCTGGATAAGCGTGATTAACTTTATTTACACCTTGTGAATCTTGTTGTTGCGCACATTGACTCTCAGTGTTTCACACATAAATTCCGTTCTCAATATGCAGCACGCCCATCTCACCAACATGGCATATGAAGAAATTTCAAACGTCACAGATCTACAAGCCGAAACGTTCACCTTTAAGGAAGATGAAGCAGATCGACTTTACACATTAATACATGGGGAGACAACACAATCTACCACAAACCAGGACAAACAACAAAACATTAAACAACTATTATATTTATCAAAGCAAGAAATCAACCAAAGATTGCACGCCAGCACGCTAATCAAATATCATTGTGCACATCATATACCACGAGGATTAAGAATACCACTCTCCTTGCAAAAGCGCACAGCAATTCTAAGATCGCTGGGATGCGATCCTGAATAAATGCTCTTTAGATTTATTTTATTAATCATTGAGGAACTTTTAGTTATTTTGGAAGAACTATCAAAAGAAATTGTCACCGTCACTAATGGGTTAACAAATTCCATGTCAGCCGACGAATGGTCCAAAGTACTTGACGATATAAATGAACAACTCACTAAACATTTGCAGGAAAGAAATGAAAGAAAGATACGCAAATTCTGTTGCGACACTGTCGTTTAAAAACTTGGGGAGGTTTACAGCTGGGCGGAAGTTTATGCTAGGGGCAGACAAAATAAGCCATACACACAGGGTACAGATTCTTCATCAACGGATAGCGACACTTCCAACAGACCCCCACCTCACCAATCCACAGCACCATCATCAACAGAACAACCACAAACGTTGGCACAGACACCGACCCTCAGACACCCTTTTTTAGAGGAAGGCCAAATGGACCAAGGCCACCCAGGAGGAGCAAAAGAAAGAGATACTCCAAACACCAAGAGTGTAACGGGGCAAAGAAAGTCAAGGGCAAGAAACAGACACTGAGCTGAGCCTGGTCAGAAACACATCGGATCAACAATTCAGTAATTTGGAGTTGAAAACCCTTCAGAAGGGCACATCATATGCACATACTACGTATACTAATCATTTGGAATTGGAAGTGAGTTTGTTTAAGTTTATGTGCAAACTACACCTGTGACACTTCTTTGAGAACATACTTCCACAGCAATCTACCACAGAACCTGACCAACTACGGGGTTTATCCCCAACAAGTACCTGCATGGCGCCCACCAGCCTCAAAACGTTGGATACGTTCGAAAACCTAGTAAAACAAGATCTACTCAAATTGAATCTCACAAAGCAAAAACGCATGAAACGTACTCAAGAGGAATTTGGCATTATGAAGAACATTATTAAAAAACCCAGCGTAACATGCCAGAAAGCCAACAAGGGAGGAGCCCTAGTCATTCTAAACACTACACACTATGTAGAAGAGGTTAATAAACATGTTTCAGACAAATCTTCCTACATTAAATTGGACATAAATCCCACTGAAGCCTAGTCTATCGCACTAACAATCCTTATTATCCGGGCCCATGAAAACGGAGTAATCAATGAGCTAGCCAAGAAGTTTTTAACACCTGAACATCCAAGGAGCCCAATCATCTACGTGGTACCTAAAATACATAAGGATCCTCTTCACCCTCCATTCAGACCAATCGTGTCTACGAAAGGTAGCATCCATGAACCCTACGGACAATTCATAGACCGGTATCTACAACCGAGTGTCACAAAAATGCAAACGTTTGTAAAAGACACAACAGCTTTTCTTAACAAACTACAACAAATTGACATCGACCAAGATTAAACAGTGCTTATGTGAACTGTAGACGTACAAACATTGTACACCTCGATTCCACATAACCTAGGAATAGAAGCGGTAGAACATACACTTTTACATACGGATTTGAGTCTAGACATGCAAACGTTCCTGATGGAGTTACTACAATTTACTTTGTTCCAAAGTTATTTTAGATGGACAGACCAATGGTTTTCACAAATGACAGGGACTTCCATGGGCAATTGCGCCGTGGTGGCGTATGCTAATTTGTTTATGGAGAAATTCGAGCAAGAAAACATTCTAACCAAGTACCCATGGGTTGAACATTGTAAATTGTTTTTGCGCTACATAAACGATATGTTTATTGTTTGGAGTGGTCCAGAAGCGACATTAGTTGAAGCGCTAAAGAAACTCAACAACATCAATGACAGAATGCAATTTACTTACGACATACAGAAAACCCACCGATCGTGATAACACCCTGCACTACGAGAGTTTTCATCAGGAAACATTGAAACGTCACTAACCATATTCCCAAATGCTTAGGGTAAGACGAATAGTATCCAACCCCAAAACTGAGGATAAACTGTGTGATAAAATGACAACACGATTTAGACAATGAGACTACCCAAAGAACATTCTGAACCAAGCAAAACAGAGGTGCAATTTCAAAAGCAGAACAGATCTCTTACAAAAATCACCTCAAAAACGTACCAATAGTACAGTGCTGGTGACAAAATATTCCTCCGCAAGCAAATGAGTTAAACAAATTATAAAACAACATTGGCCGCTATTGAGCCAGGAACCAGATTTCAATCAACCATTCTCCAAATATTCCAGTTTTTGTGTACACTAGAAACAAAAGAATGGTATGCTGAGACACCAGAAAAGAAGAAAACGCCACTCATAAAGGAACTATGGCATGCCACAACTGTAACAACTTCCACAATATTATACCAGGAGCCACAATCACGCCTCCCAAAAAAGACAATAACATTATTACACGTTACAGCCACATGGGATACCATGAACACAGTCTATTTACTCAAATGTCCTTGCGGACAATTTTACGTTGGAAAAACTGAACGAAAAATAAAAGTAAGAATCAACGAACATAAGTCTAAAATACGCAAGAAGAACATCAAATCAGTTGTGGCCAATCATTTTCATGAAAATCACCACAATATCAGTCAATTGAAATTCCTGATCCTCGAAGTGGTTACTAAAAAAGAAGGTTGTTACAACAGAAAATATTTCCTCCAGAGTGAGAACTACTGGGAAAAAATATTGGACAGTATGAAACCATACGGAATGAATGAACGTATAGAATTTGCTTGCTATTTATGATGACACAGAGCTTGTGCATATGTCTACTCTTTAATTTAGTTCTTATTGTGTGCATTAAGAAGTCTTTTGATATATCTTGCCTATCATTACCATTGTTACGTTGACTTGATAACGACTGCAGCGTTTACCCACTAATTTCATTTACGCCACATATCGCGTTACGTATGTTCCTTAAAAAATGCAGCTTGCTTCAACTTTTGACACAATCACGTTTAGAGCCCTTGTCTCGATACCGGCACACATACTTTAATTGATAACTGTCCTATAACTTTACTATGTGCAAGATATAATCCATGCAAATTCTTATGTTTTCAACACCGCATCCTTTAAAACACCACCCTGATTAGCATGATTACATGCCATTCACATGCATCATTATTGTGTCTAACCGCATATAAATTCTTAGTCCCTCATGATATTACATGTTTGTTTTAGGTTTGATCCCTGATGAAGGGTGAGATACCCGAAATGCATTGCATGTCGCAATCCAGTTATTTTGTTCTAATTCCTATTGTTTAAAAGGAATTAAGTTACATCGCAAGAATTAATTTGAAGAATAAATCAAAAACAAGCATTTGCAATGCAATAGGTCTTGTATTAGGAAAGTTTGAGCTATTGGTATTGTAAATGACAATTTTTTGATTTATGTGTTGGTTTTGAAAATAGCGAATTAATAGCTTTGGGCCTGATGTAGAAGCCCTATTACCGGTCGGAAACGGCCGATTTCGGCCGTTTCCGACCGGTATTATTGTTTTCTAATGTAGGGGCATGCTTTACAGCATCTGTATTTTACCGAATCTGTATTTACAGATTCGGTAAAACTACCGAATCGGTAAATACAGACTCGGTAAAAATACAGATTCTGTAAAAGCACATGTAGGTAGCACATCTTTGAGTGCCGCAGGCCTTTCAGATTCGGAATTTTACCACCCAATCCAATTGGGTGGTAAAATACCGAATCCAGGTGTGCATGCACACCTGTGCAATGTGACACACAGACATGCCCTTAGGGCATGTCAGTGTGCCACATGGCACACAAGTCCGGAATTGGGGTGCCAGAGGGTGTCAAAGTGACACCCCCTGCACCCTTGCAAAAATCGGAATTTACCGAATCGGTAAATACCGATTCGGTATTCACCATTGATTCCTATGGGCTTCAAGGCCCATAGGAATCAATGGGGGATACCGATTCTGCATTTACCGAATCGGTAAATACCGAATCTTACAGATTCATTATTTCCCGATTCTGAAATACCTACATGTGCACCCTTCTATTTACCACTTCTTAAATACCGAATCGGTAAAATTCGGTATTTTAGAAGTGGTAAAATAGAATTACCTACATCTAGCCCTTTGTCCTTTAAAATGCCAATAGTTATATCTTTCGCAAATGTGACACCAATAGCCTTTGTAATGCAATATGTGTTGCATTTACGTGACTTAGATGTATTCCTATTACACATAACAATGGCTTTTAATTGTTAAATTTTTTTAATAATTATTATTTAAATAAAAGTTATTGTAATTTATAATGGCAATAGCTTAAACTTTTGTAAATAACTTTTGTGAACATTATGCTCAGTGTATTTTATTGTGAAGAAAATCCAAGAACAGAAGGGAAATATTAACATCTTTTTGTGACATTTGTAATTAAGCTTGAAACATTGAGAGAACATATTTGAACCAGTTGTTGTTGAATGCTTGCACAGATTGATGCTGTGGTGGCGCTGAGTGATGTTGTGGTGGCAACGAGTGATTCTGTGGTGATGCGATAGATAGAGTGAGTGCCATAGATAGATAGATAGATAGATAGATAGATAGATAGATAGATAAAGTGAGTGTGATAGAGAGAGTGATGTCGAAAGATAGAGTGAGGGCGATAGACTGAAGGCGATAGATAGATAGAGTGAGGGCGATAGATAGATAGAGTGAGAGCGATAGATAGATAGAGTGAGGACGATAAATAGAGTGAAGGCGATAGACAGAGTGAGGGTGATAGATAGATAGATTGATAGAGTGAGGGGCAGTAGATAGAGTGAGGGCTATAGATTGATTGATAGAGTGAGGGGCGATAGATAGAGTGAGGGTGAAAGATAGATAGAGTGAGGGCAATAGATAGTGTGAGGGTGATAGATGGAGTGAGGGCGATAGATAGAGTGAGGGCAATAAATAGATAGATAGATAGATAGATAGATAGATAGATAGATAGATAGATAGATAGATAGATAGATAGATAGATAGATAGATAGATAGATAGATAGATAGATAGATAGAGTAAGTGCAATAGATAGATAGAGTGAGTTCAATAGATAGATAGATAGATAGATGGATAGATAGATAGATAGATAGATAGATAGATAGATAGATAGATAGATAGATAGATAGATAGATAGAGTGAGTGCAATAGATAGATAGATAGATAGATAGATAGATAGATAGATAGATAGATAGATAGATAGATAGATAGATAGATGGATAGATAGATAGATAGATAGATAGATAGATAGATAGATAGATAGATAGATAGATAGATAGATAGATAGATAGATAGATAGATAGATAGATAGATAGATAGATAGATAGATAGATAGATAGATAGATAGATAGATAGATAGATAGATAGATAGATGGATGGATGGATGGATGGATGGATGGATGGATGGATGGATGGATGGATGGATAGATAGATAGATAGATAGATAGATAGATAGATAGATAGATAGATAGATAGATAGATAGATAGATAGATAGATAGATAGATAGATAGATAGATAGATAGATAGATGGATGGATGGATGGATGGATGGATGGATGGATGGATGGATGGATGGATGGATAGATAGATAGATAGATAGATAGATAGATAGATAGATAGATAGATAGATAGATAGATAGATAGATAGTTGTGTGTGTGGTTGTAGTTGTGTGGTTGTGGTTGTGTGTGTGTGGTTGTGTGTGTATGGTTGTGTGTGTGGGGTTGTGTGTGTGAGGGTTGTGTGGTGTTGTGTGTGTTGTGTTTGTTTGTGTGGTTTTGTGTTGTGTTTGGGGCTGTGTGTGGTTGTGGGGTTGTGTGTGTGGTTCTGTGGTTGTGTGTGTGGTTGTGAGTGTATGCGTGGTTGTGTGTGTGTGGTTGTGTGTGTAGTTGTGTGTGTGTAGGGGTTGTGTGTGGGGGGGGTTGTATCTGTGTGGGGTTGTGAGTGGGGTGTTGTGTGTGTGGGGTTGTCTGTAGGGGGTTGTGTGTGGGGGGCTGTGTGTGGGGGGGTTGTGTGTGGGGGATTGTGTGTGTGTTGGGTTGTGTGTGTGGAGTTGTGGTGGGGTTGTGTGTGGGGGGGTTGTTTGTGTATGGGTTTGTGTGTGTGTGGGGTTGTGTGTGGAGGTTGTATGTGGGGGGTTGTGTGTGGGGGGTTGTGTGAGTGGGGTTGTGTGTGAGTGGGGTTGTGTGTGAGTTGGGTTGTGTGTGTGGGGGGGTTGTGTGGGGGGGTTTGTGTGTGCGTGTGTGTCTGGGGGTTGTGGAGTTGTGGGTGGGGTTGTGTGGTTGAGTGTGGTTGTGTGTGTGATTGCAGTTATTTGCTTGTGGTTGAGTGTGTGTGGTTGTGTGTTTGTGTGTGTGGTTGTGTGCGTGTAGTTGTGTGTGTAGTTGTGTGTGTGGGGGTTGTGTGTGTGTGTGGGGTTGTATCTGTGTGGAGTTGTGTGTGGGGGGTTGTGTGTGTGGGGTTGTGTGTGTGTGGGGTTGTGTGTGTGGGGGGTTGTGTGTGGGGGGGTTGTGTGGGGGGATTGTGTGTGTGGGGGGTTGTGTGTGGGGGGGTTGTGTGGGGGATTGTGTGTGTGTGGTTGTGTATGTGTGGTTGTGTGTGTGGGGTTGTGTGTGTGTGGGTTTGTGTGTGTGGGCGGTTGTGTGTAGGTTTTTTTGTGTGTGTCGGTTGTGTGTGTGGGGTTGCGTGTGAGTGGGGTTGTGTGTGTGTGGGGTTGCGTGGGGGGTTGTGTGTGGGGGGGTGTGTGGTTTGGGTGTGTGTGTGTGGTTATGTTTGTATGGGGCTGTGTGTGTGGGGGGTTGTGTGTGTGGGGTGTGTGTGTGTGGGGTTGTGTGTGGGGGGAGTTGTGTGTGGGTGGGTTGTGTGTGGGGGGGTTGTGTGTGTGGGGTTGTGTGTGTGTGTGTGGTTGTGTGTGGGGGTGTGTGTGGGGAGTTGTGTGTTGGTGTGTGAGTGTTGTGTGTGTGTGGTTGTGTGTGTGGTTGTGTGCGTGTAGTTGTGTGTGTAGTTGTGTGTGTGGGGGTTGTGTGTGTGGGGTTGTATCTGTGTGTTGTTGTGTGTGGGGGGATGTGTGTGTGGGGTTGTGTGTGTGTGGGGGGGTTGTGTGGGGGATTGTGTGTGTGTGGTTGTGTGTGAGTGGTTGTGTGTGTGGGGGGTTGTGTGTGTGGGTTTGTGTGTGTGTGGGGTTGTGTGTGTAGAGAGTTGTGTGTGTGGGGGGTTGTGTGTGTTTTTTTGTGTGTGTTGGTTGTGTGTGTGGGGTTATGTGTGAGTGGAGTTGTGTGTGTGTGGGGTTGCGTGGGGGGTTGTGTGTGGGGGGGTGTGGTTTGGGTGTGTGTGTGTGGTTGTGTGTGTGGGGGGGTTGTGTTTGTATGTGGCTGTGTTTGTGGGGTTGTGTGTGGGGGGTGTGTGTGTGTGGGGTTGTGTGTGTGGGGGGTTGTGTGTGGGGGGTTGTGTGTGGGGGGGGGTTGTGTGTGTGGGGTGTGTGGGTGTGTGGGGGGGTGTTGTGTGTGTGGAGTTGTGTGTGTGTGTAAGGGTTGTGTGGGTGTGGAGTTGTGTGTGGGGGTGTATGTGGGGGTGTGTGTGTGGGGTGTGTTTGTGTGGGATTGTGTGTGTGTGGGGTTGTGTGTGTGGGGGGTTGTGTGTGCAGGGAGTTGTGTGTGGGGGGGTTGTGTGTGTTTTTTTGTGTGTGTCTGTTGTGTGTGGGGGGTTGCGTGTGAGTGGGGTTGTGTGTGTGTGGGGTTGCGTGGGGGGTTGTGTGTGGGGTGTGTGTGGTTTGGGTGTGTGTGTGTGGTTGTGTGTGTGTGGGGGGTATGTTTGTATGGGGCTGTGTGTGTGGGGTTGTGTGTGTGGGGTGTGTGTGTGTGGGGTTGTGTGTGTGGAGGGGTTGTGTGTGGGGGGTTGTGTGTGGGGGGTTGTGTGTGGGGTTGTGTGTGTGTGTGGGGTTGTGTGTGGGGGGTGTGTGTTGGTGTGTGAGTGTTGTGTGTGTGTGTTGGGGGTTTGGGGTGTGTGGGTGTGGGTGTGGGGGGTGTTGTGTGTGTGTGGAGTTGTGTGTGTGGAAGGGTTGTGTGTTTGTGGAGTTGTGTGTGTGGGGGTGTATGTGGGGGGGGGTGTGTGGGAGGTGTGTGTGTGTGTGGGATTGTGTGTGTGTGGGGTTGTGCATGGGAGGGTGTGGGGGTTGTGCGTGGAGTTATGTGTATGGGTTTGTGTGTTTGTGGGGTTGCGTGTGTGTGGGGTTGTGTGTGGAGTTGTGTGTGTGGGGGGCTGTGTGTGGGTGTGTGTGTGTGTGGGGTGTGTGTCTGGGGTGTGTGTTTGGAGGGGTGTCTGTGTAGGGGTTTGTGTGTGTTTGGGGCTGTGTGTGTATGGGGTTGTGTGTGTGTTTTTTGTGGAGTTGTGTGAGTGGGGTTGTGTGTGTGGGGGGTTGTGTGTGTGGGGGGGTTGTGTGTGGGGTTTGGTGTGTGAGGGGTTACATTTTCATTTAACTTGCAACCAAGCAGCTTCTGTTCACAAGCTGGAAAGCAGCAGTTACATAAATTGGGAGCTGCAGCATGCCCATGGTTCACCAGTGCATGTTGGAAATGAAACAAAGCAGAAATGTGTTTGGATCGGATTACAAAGAAAGGCAATAACAAGAAATCAATTTTTTATGAGAATCTTTATTTGTATGTAGAGTGTGGATGGTAAGTCGTATTTTTGTATTTATGTATGTGGAACGAAGGAAAAGATAAACGTATTTTCATAAGAGTGCGTATGGTGGTGATATTGTTAACGTTTGTGGTCTACACGCCAAAATTATCAGTACGGAATTGCTGTCTAATGTCAAATTAGGACACAGGGCAACAGTCAGACTGGGTGGCTGGGATAAAGGAGGATGGGGAGGGCTGAGAGGAGAAGGGGAGTGGAGATGGGGCTTCAGAGCAGTGCCCGAGAACTAAAGCGTTCAGTCTCAGGAAGAGATTGAGGCGCTCTGTGGACAAGTTGGAGGGTTCTCGAAGGGGGAAGGGGGCTGAGATTGCAGATAGAGAGCCTGCTGTGGCACTGGTGTTCCTCACATTAAGGGTGTGGAGTACGCTTCAAAGGAAGGAGAGGGTAATCGCACAGGGGGCTAGAGCGTGACCTAAGGAGGGAAGGAATGAACTCTCGGTGAGTGTGTACGCAGGGAAGGAATGGACACTTGAGGAGTGAGTACGCAGGGAAGGAATTGACACTCAGTGAGTGAGTGCACAGGGAAATAAATAATGGACACACTGTGAGTGAGTACACAGGGAAAGGATGGGACTCGGGGAGTGAGTGCACAGGATGCTTTGGTAAAGTAATCCGGCAGTAATCCCCGAGGGTGCCCTAAGCCAGAGGAGCGATAGGTGTTCTCTGAACGAGATAGGGAGCTAGTGAGTACCTTTTCAGAGAGAAGGGTTGGGCGCTCTGTAGGGCATGGCACACATCCCTGTGTGCCATGCCCAGAAACACACTGCCCTGGCATACGTCAGTCACCCCTCTAGCTGGGTGCAATATGCCAGTAGTGTGGGCACAGGTGCACAAGCCCTGTGTCTCTACAGTACCCAGGGCCATACCTGGGCACTATAAGTACAGTGATGCCATTAAGAGTATATGGTGCTGGGAGGTTCCACAGAACCATAATGGCTACACTGAAGACTGAGAAGTTTGGTATCAAACTTCTCAGCACATTAAACACATACTGATGCCAGTGTGGGATTTAATGTAAAATGCACTTCAGAGGGCACCTTAGGGATGCCCCCTGAAACCTGACCAACTCCCTGTGTCCTGACTGCGTGGCTACCAAGGCTGCCACCACCAGACATGTTTCTGGACCCCTGGGTCGAGAGCTTGCCTCTCTCGGGGGCCTGAAACAACTCATATCCTGGGACGAGGTGCCAAACCACCTTCCCCAGGATGGGCAGTGGAAGCTTCAAAGGAATGCTGCCTTTTGTGAGCTTCCCCAGGCCAATATCTGTATTCAGAAACTGGCCCCCACTGGTTCTGACCCCCACTCTGTCGGGAATACAAGCGGGTACCTCAGTGAGGAAAGGGGGGGTGCCAGCCTCTGCCAACCCCACCCCTCAGGTGGGAGAGGCGAGGTGAAGCACTCTGGGTTCCTGCCATCTTGAGAATGGGGAGCCCTGCCCACTCAGAGATAGGCTCCTGCTCCCCTCTCACAGGAGAGGAGCAGGATAGGGGGTGTACTCACCCGCAAGCCAGGGACCCATTGGTCCCTGCACTTACCCTACCTGTAATGCCCCTAAATGTAGTATTTAGGAGCACCCTGAACCTTCCTTCCTCAGATCCTGATTCCGAAACAAGAAAGAAGACCAAGAAGAAGAAGACCTGCCGTGCACTGCTATCAAGAGGACAACACCAACTGACTTGGCCCTGGCCCTACCGGCCTGTTGATCCTTGAACTTGCTCCTGCTAAACCCCAGCGTCTCCTACGGACAGAAACCTTAAGAACCCCGGAGGACCTGCCTGTGTTGCTCATCTAATGACTGGGAATCCCACGAGAAGTGGCTCTGCTCAAACAAGCAACACCCCTAGTGCCAGTCAGAAACCGCGAATCCAGCACACTGCACCCGCCGAGCCCGGCCTGCCCCTGAGTGAACAAAGGCCATGAGGACATCCCCCTGGAAGTTCTAACCATGAATCCAGTGCCGAAGGACCCTTCTCGACGCTCCTGACAATGCCTGAAGCCTCACAACAAGGGACCCCTCCAACCACGACCAGCTGAGGGTAAGATTTCCCAACGTCAAAAGACATCCCTGCACCCCACGACCCCTTGTGCCCAACTCCTGGGTGTCTACCTATCCTACAAGATCCCAACTTACCTCTCAAAGTGGTGGTCGCACCTGAAGAATCTCCGCCCCTGAGCCTGCAGCCTTTGTTCAACTTCCAGCTTTCCCAATGAATAACATTGGATCCCCGAAGGCCCAAAAGCCCTCCACCAAGCCGCCTGAGTGCCACTGTGAGTGCAGCACCTATCCTACTGTACTTCCCCCCTTGACCATTGTAAGTGACCAGGAGCTCAGCTCCCACTGCCGCGTGGCCTGCCTGTTAGCAGCCACCAACTGAAGGCCCCCTATCCTCCATAGGATAAAATTGGGCCTACTCTCTCTGCACCAGGTGTAACGACTGTACTTACCTGACCCTGGGAGCACCCTAAGTCTACCCCATAACCTTAACTCTACCAGTCGAGTACTTACCCAAAGACCGATACCTTGATTTTCCTCATAGATTAACATCGGCTGGTTTCACTTGGAAATTCTTCTAAGTGCCGATTTTCATAACTTTGAAATATTCCTTAAAAATCGTCCGAACATCAAAAACGAAATTACTCACCTGCAACCAGGACAGATCCCAGTGCTGTATCTTTGAGCACAGCACTGAGCCTGAAAAGTAATTATAACCGTGATTTACTGTTAACCCAATTTTCCTCCATAGGAACCCATTGTCGGGTTTTTACCAGAAATTTGTCTAAGTGTCGATTTTTCAAACTTACAAATATCCCTTAAAAATTGACTGTATAACAGAAACGATTTCTTTCAACTGTTTACAGGAAATGCACCAGAGCTGAATCCAGGATCCAGCCCTCAGTATGAAAAACCTACGTAAAGTAATTTTATTGCATTGACTTAAAAACTGCCTTTGAGCTCAATGGTATTTTGTGTTTAAATTGTGTTGCATATTGCAACAACTGTAAGTATTGCATTAAAAAGTCAACTGCTACTTGCAACATCTCATTCTCAGAAAGTATTTATGATACCTATTGTGGTTCTAAAATAAAGTAACTATATATTTTTATATACAAAACAATTGGCCTAGAGTACAGTTCTTGAGTGTGTGAGACCATTTGCTGACTGAGTGTGCACAACAAATGCTTTACACTGTCCTCTGATACTGCCTTACTGCTCGACCAAGCTACCACTTTAGAGAGTAAGGTTATATCTAAGTTTAGCCTCTGTCAAACCTCTGGGGACTGTGGATTCTGTGCACACTGTACCTTACTTTGGTATGGTATATACAGAGCCACTTTCTTACACAGTCAGACTTACCTTAAGAGGCAATGTGTAATGCATTTATGCAGTAGACAAACAGCAATATAGTGAAAATGCAGCACAACAGAAATACAATTTAGAAACATAGAGTAAAATTCAATAAATTATTTGACACCAAAATGACAAAAATCAAATCAGTACAATGGGAGGGATGCAATTTCAAAGATTTAGGGTAAGTATAGCACCTCAAAGCAGAAATAACCACTCGTGGTTTTCTGGTCCTGCAAGATCGGGTAAAGACACAAGTTCAGGCCTACCGCAATGGAGTACGGGCTGGATGCAGGGACCAAGTTAGTCCAGATGAAAAAATAGCCATCTCAAAGTCCAGTATGAAGAATACAGTCAAAAGGAGCAAGGCGAGTATCATGTATAGTCGTCACTGTAGAGCAGGCCAGGCATTGTGGAGAGTCTTCACTGTAGCACGAAGTTCCTGTTGGGCATTGAGGATGGTTATTGTTGGAGCTTTGCGTTGGCTGTCTATGCTGTTACGTGAAGTGCAAATCTCACGTTGGAGGCCATCTCTGGCAGTCGATGTAGCTTAAAGAGGTTCACTGGAGCTTCGCGTTAGCGGGTGGCAAGATTGGGGCACGAACAGGCCCTTTGTGGTCAAAAAGTAACCAAAACTTCAGGATATCTCATTTTCTTCTAAGGAGGGCTCAATTGATGCCACATCAATGGTCCAGGACCTGAGAAGGACCTCCTAAGGATCAGGTGCTCACTCCAGCATAGACCAGCAGGGTTCAAGCAGGTCCATTTGCAGGTCCAGGCAGTTCCAGTACAGAAGATCAGCTGAGCAGTTGCAGAGGGGCTTCTGGATCTTGTGGTGCCCCTGTAACTCATAACAGGAAGTCAGTCAGTCGATCCTTGGAGTCACTTAGGCCAGGGATGAAGGGCACAGATATAGTCTTCCTTCACAGACAACAGCGCAGACCTATTGCACCAGGGCCAGTTCGTAAAGACGTTGGGTTTCGATAGATGCCTTTTACTTTACAAATCAATTACCATCCCAACTTGAGAGTCCTCAACTTATGAATTGTTTGTGACCAGAATAGCAGTTGCAAAACATAGCTACATCCCAAGCCGACTCAAAGCGTGGAAGGAATGCCCCATACAAGTCCCTTCCACATTTTGATTTTGTATGAGTCAGTGTCAGAATCAGAAAATGTTGTAGAATCATAAAACAAGACTAGTACATTACTACAGGGATTTGGCAGTCACAAAACCTTTGATTGTGCAAATCACAGTTCTCCTGACATCAAATCCCTTACTACATCTATTCCCTTATCTCTGTTCATCTCTGCCTAGGAAAGTCCTTGTACATTAAGGGGTGGAGCTAACCAACCATGAGCATACTGTTGGTTGATTAGAATAATCTTGTTGTTCACCCTGCAAGATGCAAATGCCTTTGTGGCATGTTATTCAATTCTCAACTCAAGGAAGTTCCCTCTGAATCTTCCTATCTTTATCCCTCCATTTTCAATTTTCTTTCTCAAATTAAGAAAATTAATTGTAACTCAACTCTTACATAGGCCTTTGGCCTACCCTCTATTTCAAAAAGGAGCCAAGAAGGAAAAGAAGCAACAGGGTTGCCCTCCACTCAACAATCAGCAATACACCAGAACCCTGTCTCTTGGGCGACCAATATCTTTTTCTTTTTGTTACTGTGAAAAGAATGTCATCCATCAATTTCTCATTACTAGGTTTTAGGGTATTTACAGTTTATCGCCCTCTATTTTTAAAAATTCGAAATAAAAACACCTTTTTCAATTTTCAATTGACAGTCAAAAAGAAACAATATCAATGTCTGTGCACCAAGTCGACAGTACAACAAAAAGTGAAAAAATGTGTAAGGACAAAATGACCCCTCACGGGTGCACCACCTTCGGGGTAACCAGATTGGGCCCCTTTTCTCATCATAGGAAGTCATTTTGTTCCAAAAAAGAAAGAAAGTAACGTGTCCAACCAAAAAATGAAATCAAAAAGTGTGTAAATGCAGTGGAGCGATAGGCAATGTCACTCCACTAGTGACAAAGAGTGATTAAAATCAACAGGCACACCTCTCCCACAACTTTATTCTTAATTCCTAGGTGTGATCTGTCAAATTAAAAAGGGGGAGAATGGTTGCTATCGTTGCATACCACTATCCACTGCCAACAATTTTCTCTGCCTATAAACTTTCGGCAAGTTCTTCAGGGCTAGACTCCTCGCCACAGCACCTCTGTTGGACACTTGATTCTTTTTAAACTATCAAATTGAAAAGGTAAAATAAACACATAACATTGCATAAACATGCACCCAAAATGAACTCTTCCAGCTCCATATTTTAGTTTGGTTGAAACACCATATTTACCCTCTGTCAGCATGAGTCTCTCATACCCGCTGCAGAGGCGCATGGCTTTGTCTCAAACTCCTTAAGTGAGTCCTCTATGAGATTGACCCCACAATTGTATTATTAATCTAAAAATTCCAAACAGTGCGGTGAAAAAATGTTAGACCATATTGACGGCAACCAACAACCCTCCCCGTCATAACTCTCAATACGCGGTCCTAAACAATGCACTATTGTCTATTAACCGCATCTATCTTATTCTAGAAGAATCGATCATCCTGTTGTAGTGTTGTCAGGGTCTAATATGATGTACTCCTAACTTTCAGCACTCGATCAAACTTGCTTCACACCCAGACCACTGCCCCCTGATGTCAATTGGCTTCGCCTATTTTCCAATGTACCACATATACATAGCAATTCTGATGTGCTCTTTCATTCATAGCCCTTCGTGACTCAAAACAATTTGTGCTTTATCTTAATGTTCACTCACACACTTCCCCTTATCCATTACGTCCCGGGTCCCCCACTTCTCACCCGTTGAAGCCTCACAGAGCTCGTAGTCTCCTCCTTCATTGGCGGCGTCCACCGGCTGTGTGTATATAACCGGTTGTGTGGGGACGCCCGATCACGTGGTCAGCGTCAAAAAACGTTGGATAACGTCATCCGCCATTTTGAATTGGGGCAGATATTTCGAATCGGTATATAAAGACATGTTCTATATGTCTATACTGCGCAGATCCCTGCTAAAAACTTACTGGTACAAGAAAATCAATCCCTCTTCAATAATCGTGATTGTGCTCAATTAAAAAAAGTAAATTAAACAAATGTATAATTTTCTTTTTCTTTTTACGAGGAAGCTCAAAATATCCACCGGGTGTTTTGGGAATTTTTTCACACTCTCTGTACCTTTCCAAATACCATAGGCAATTGAACAAGCCTGTTTTTTACAAGCAAACTCACTCTTCAGACTGCATTTATCCTCTCAGAATTGGCGAAGCCGTTTCTTAGGCACAATACCTCGCAAAAGAAATCATCTAAGCACTCGATGTCACAATAATCACTACCCAAAGTCCCTGGAAGTCTACAATTTTTCGTTCTCATTTAAAAAAAACAAGGACCTTGAGTTTGTCACCACCAAACACACACCATCAGGGGCTTCCGTGGTTATTTTGCCATACAACTACACCTCCTTGTCCCTCATTATACCCTCCTGTTGATACTGCATGTCATTCACTGACTTCTAGTTTGAGGGGTACGGGGTAGTCAGAAAACAAGATATTTGGCGGACACCAAGGAGCATAACGACACGGCCATAATAAGTTATTCTATTTGACCCTGTCCCATTTAATGACTTCATTTAATCCCAACTGGTCACTTTTCTCCTGGTAAATCCACTGTGCTTCCTTGGAGAGCAGTATGATTTCGATATTTTGTGTAGCCTTAACCCTCTCAAGAACTACCCAAGTAAAACTGTGTTTCTCAGTAAAGCAGTGCTGTACAAGTTTGGTGGTGAGTTTTCCCGCCCTTATGGTGCTGAGGTGTTCTTGCACCCTGATCTTGAAATTGCGAGATGTGAGCCCGATATACTGGAGGCCACATTCACACAGCAATCGGTATAGTACATTGGAAGTATTGCAATTGCTAAAATGGTTAAAGAACCACTCTCTTACCGAAGTCAAAATAATACTCTTGGTCTTTTTTGTCAAAGAGCATACCGAACACGACCCAAAGGGAAAATGGCCATTCGGAATAGTAGTGCCAATAGTCTGCCCTTCGGTGGGTCCTCGGGTGTGGACAAGCTTATCTTTTAAATTGCTTGACCTCTTAAATGCAAATCTGGGTGGTGGTATTTGAAAATCCTTATTTGACAAAAGGGACTAGTGTTTGTGGATCGATTGTCTGATCTTGGTTGCCATTGGATCAAAGGTCATAACCACCGGAACACAATCGTTTCTCTTACGCACATTCTTTTCCAGAAGCACACTTCGTGGAGAACTGAGTGCTCTTTTATTTGCGTGTCTGACTAGTCGGGTAGGATAATTTCTCTGTTTCAGCTTAACTGCTAGATCTTGACATTGTTCTAAATATGTCTCTGTGGTGGAGCAATTCCTTCTGTAACAAAGAAACTGCCCCACTGGGAGGTTATCTCTAAGCGCTCTAGGGAGGTGTGAATCATAGATGAGCAGGGAAATCCTATCCGTCAGTTTTTGATGAACACAGGTACCTATGACCTCGTCCTTTGCCTCAATCACCAGGTCCAGGTAAACAGCGGTGTAATGGCTGTAGGACCATGTGAACGTAAGGCTAGGATATTGGGTATTGAGCCACTTTAAGAATTCTAGGGGTAGCTCCTCCGTTCCGGACAGATGCAGAGCACGTCGTCTATATATCTCTTCCAGAGGCGGAAGTTCTGCTAGAAGGGATTGGTGGAAGGATACACGACGTGCTCCTCAAACTGTCCAACATAGATACATGCCAGACTGGGGGCCATAGTGGCCCCCATTGAAGTACCTGAAATTTGCAGGTACACCTGGTCTATGTAACTGAAGTAGTTCCTAGTTAAGGCCTACCCTGCCTTGGTGATCAGACTCTCAGTTCCCTTTATTATCATGCCCTTGCCACAGTTGTGTACCCTTTCTGTTACTTTCGCAACATTACCCCTTGTCTCACTGCTTAAGAAAAGTAAGCAACTAAACTAAAACAAAAACAAACTATATCAATAAGGCGGCAGACCTAGATCTGCACCCCCTCCTGACTTCTGTAAGTTAATTATGTGTTGCAGTATGGAAATTTACTCAAAGCGAAGGAAGAAGGAAGTCCTGAGCAGTTTGCATAAGACCATGGTTATTTTTGTCATAAAAGCTGAAGGGATCCCCAGAAGGTGGGATCCTACTCACTAATTTTCCTGCTCCATGTTGATTGCAAGACCTTTCATAACATTCTCACCTGCCCAGAATTGCTCAAATAGTGGAACGTACAGACCTACGGTGATCTGTCCGTTCAGTTCATAAAGCTTTATTTCGATAAATCAATATCTTAAAAGCTGTTGAATCCAGTAAACAAGTGTACAAAGAAAGTCATAATGCACACATAGTAAAAACATTATATGTAAAAGAACATAAAAAATTGATTAAAACAGAGAACAATGAACAATAAATATATATATTTTTTAAAGTTTTCTGTGCAACTGTATGGTGGTACAAAGAAGTGACACATTGTGGTGACTAGGTCCATCTTCAGAGTTCATGCTTCAGGACTTAGACTTTATTTTTCTTGCTCTAATGCTCCATGCCCATTTCAGGTATTTAGCTAGACCACAAACATAGAGGTCCCGAGTATCAGATTTTAGGATACGCAGTGCCGCTTGATGGCTGCCAGAGGCCTTGTATGCTGGACAGACAAACATAAAATGAGCAATTTACTCAGCCTGAGCCTCACAGCATGGGCAGAAAGCTGTAGTTTGATGGGGAGGCTTCCACTGAGCAGTCATCTCTCTTGTGCGTAGTGTGCCCATCCTAAACTAGAAATAAAGTGCTCTGTCGTGTGGTTTTTGGATAAAATATAAGTAGGGCTCGTAGCAGTAAGATAGCTTGTGCTGCATGAACTCTTCTGTGAGCCTACCTATTCTTGGATTAAGAAGATCGTTTTTGGCAACCCAGTGCCAGTACAGCCTCTGACCTCGGCCTTGGGTGGGCGGATCTATTTTTCCATTCCTCATTGAGGCTCAGATCGTAAAGAAGTTTCTTTAGGTTGTTGAGCCAATGGACCTTGTGCCACCCGTCCATGTCCATTATCTCACCCAGCCCTGTTGCATATTTCGATAGCTCTGGAGTCCACCACAAGCGCACCCAGAGCAAGAGTGGGCGAAGTCATGCCGTGTCCCTTAGTGAGTGGCAGCCTAAATCATATAGGAGGGGCTTAGTGGGTATCCTCTGCAGGAGCATCATTAAGGCTTTTAGTAATTTGTTCTCCGATTGTGCAATTTGGTCTATATTGGAAAAGCCCCACAGTTCGGCACCATAAAGGGCCGAACTTACTGCCTTAGCCTTGTAAATTGTGAGGAAGGGGGCAATTTGTCTCCTCATAGAGGAGCGATGCTCTTTTAGTATTGACCCCCCCACCCTTTTATGGGACAGGAGCATTTTCTGTATGTGCGGTGACCAGTTCATAGAATCGGAGATACGGATGCCCAAATAATCAAAAGTGGTGACCCTTTCTAGTTGGACGGAGTTTAACACTGGAGGGTTCCTAAAAGTTCTACATGAGATCTCAGTTGCGTGACATTGGTGCTAGATATGGTCTCTTTCACCCTTGTCTATTTAGAGTCACCATCAACAACAAGACTACTACCTACGAAGACCCGCTGAAACTCAAGAGTTTTCTCTACTCCTTCCAGTCTGATTCCATGGATACTTCAACTACTTCTACTTCTCACTAGTATATTTTGGTTTTCTATTACAGTTTTGCTATTTACATGTGCTTTGCCTTGTTTAGGATGTGCTCCTCACCTCTTTCATTCTTAAATGAGATTCACACAGTTTGATATTTTTATGGTTATGCTTCTTTCTCTTCTTTTTCTGTTTCCTGACTTCTACACTTTGCAATCTCTCTTCCTTCCAGCAATCAGGTCATGATTTTCAGTCGCCTGTTTTTGCGCTCTATGATTAACTTTGTTTCTTCTTTTCAATAGGTTGTATGCCCATTCCTCCTCCCTCTCCTCATGTTTATTAATAGTGGCCCGTTGGTATTGTTTCCCTCCTCGCTCCTCCTTCGTGAGTCTGGACGGCGTCACTTCCTCGTATGGCCTCCCACCTTCCCTCCCTTCGTTTGATCTACAGTTTCTGTAAGTTTTTATTCCCTTTTCTGTTTTTTCTCTTAATGTTCTATTATGTTCTCTTCTATGGACCTTGTTCTCTTCTTCTCCTTTTTCTTTTCCTTCCTTGCTCTTTCTCTCCCCATTACTCTACTTTTTACTTTACTTTGTCATTTTATGGTTCTGTACTTTTCAACTTTGTTCATAGTTTAGTTTTACAGATGTTATGTTGCATTGTATGCTTTTTGTATCGACATAATACCTTTATCTTGTTACATTCAGAGTTACCTCGTGGAATGTTCAAGGGTTAAACAATCCTATTAAAAGACAGCAAGTGTTATCCCACCTGGCTAGGTTAAAAACAGACATTGCTATGTTACAAGAAACCCATATTTCTGATATTGAAGCTTCTAAACTAACAAGATTGTGGGTTGGTAATGTTTTCTTCTCCCCAGCTTCAGGAAAGAAGAATGGTGTGGTCATTTTAGTTCACAAAAAGTTCACAATTTCTGTTCTTCATCAGGAGTCTGATTCTGATGGTCGTTGGGTGCTTCTTAAATTATTAATTGACAATGTATCCTTGGTTATTTTTAATGTTTATGCTCCGGTATCTGTTGACAATACTTTTTGGCCACTTATCTCTGATAAATTAGTCTGCCTTGATGATGATTATATCATTTTTGGTGGAGATTGTAATCAAGTTCATGATCCCGTTCTTGATAGACGATCCCCTGTTAAATTTGTCCATTCTAAAATGCATACTCAATTTACCTCCACCATCCATCGTAAGCCCTTAGTTGATATATGGAGACATTGTCATCCCGACCTCCAGGAATTTAGCTATTTCCCCCCTCCTCATAGAACACAGTCCCACATTGACTACCTTTTTCTTAGTAAGTCCTTGGCTCAATGCTTCCTTCCCTCAGAAATAGGTTCTATCCTCATTTCTGACCATGCTCCAGTCACTGTTGACTTTGACCTAATTTCTTTCTCCCCCTCCTCTGGCAGATGGCGTTTTAATAACTCCCTCCTTGCTGACCCTAAATTCTCTGGCCAATTCAGTTCTTTTATTGAAGACTTTGTTGTTACAAATTTCACTCCTGATTCCTCTCCGACCATGATATGGGACTCTTTTAAAGCAACCGCCAGAGGTTTTGCGATTAATTACGTTTCCCAGAAAAAGAAGAAGTTCGAGAAACAATCTTCCCAACTCTTGCCCCAAATTAAGCAGTTGGAATATACCTACTTTCATTCCTTTTCGGATGCCTCTTTGAAATATCTTATTACCACCAAGGTCGCTTTCAATAAATTGTCCACTGACGCTGCTGCCTCATATCTTTTGAAAAGCAGTGCTCGTTATTATGGAGGTCAAAACAAAATTGGTAAACTCCTAGCTAATTATTTGAAGACTCGTCGTGATAGAACTCGGATTACTTCCATAATTGATTCTTCTAATACTTCTCATTTTAAGGATGATGAGATTTTGCAGGAATTTGTCACATTTTACAAAAACCTTTACACACCCGAATCTTATCCTCTTCCCTCTGACTTATCCTCCTATTTTCAGTCTATTACTTCTCCTTCTTCCCCCCACATTGATTTTGCTTTGCTTGAAATAGATATAACTCTTTCGGAAATCTCTCATGCAGTCTCCGTTTTAAGACGTGGTAAAGTCCCCAGTCCCAGCGGTTTCTCTATCGAATTTTATGATAATTTTTCTAAACTTCTTCTCCCACACATGCTCGTTTTATTTAATTTGTTCATTGCTAGTGGTTCTTCTCAAGGTACCTTTCAAAATGCTATGATGTTCCTCATACCCAAAGAAAATAAGGATCCTTCTTTTTGTAAGAATTACCGTCCCATTTCCCTTGTTAATACGGATTATAAGATATTTGCCAAATTACTTGCTCTACATATTGATCCCATTTTACCCGAACTCATAGGCCCTGAACAATCAGGTTTTGTTAAGGGACGTTTGTCCTCTGACAACTCCAGAGTTTTCTCTAATGTACTTAGTAAGGCCTCTTCCCTAAAATACCTGCTTGCGGCCATCAAATTAGATGCTGAAAAGATATTTGACAGGATCAGTTGGGACTTTATGTTTCACGCCCTCACTTGGCTTGGCTTTCCCCCTAAACTAATTTCCCTCATCTCCCTTTTGGATTCCAGTCCTAGAGCTTCTATCTTTGCCAATCGGAAAATTTCTGATTATTTCCTCCTTTTCCAGAGGTGTCCGACAAGGGTTTCCCTTATCTCCCCTATTGTTTATTGTAGCATTGGACCCATTTCTTACCAAACTTCGACAGGCCGCCCAAATCACTGTTCCAATCCTGAGTCCACTTTACCTGCCTTTTTACTTCAAGTTGATGCCTTCTCGCAAGTCTCGGGCCATCGCCTCAACCATGATAAATGTGAAGTCTTACCCCTTAATGTCTTTAGTCAACGTCATCACTTCGACCACACTGGTTTCTCCTGGCAGTCGACTAAGGTAAAATACTTAGGATTATGGTTTTCCCCTCCTATCTCAGACACTTTGAAGGCTAATTTTTAATATATTACAAAGAAATTAACTGACTCTATTACTGGAATGCCAGAAACCGGTCCTCGGAAGCTTGTTTCCGGTCCAGGGAAGACATGGCTTGGCAGTTCGGGCTGGACTGTTCCCATGAGGCACAGGGTCAGACTGATTTGCATATAGCCATGTCTGAACTTGGGTGGCAGAGTGGGCTAAAGAACGGTGATGGATTAAACCCAGATCTTTTGACTGGGTGTGAGTGTTTGATTGATTCAGATGCTCCGTCCATCACCACCCCCTTTTGTTACTGCTTTTGGCTGCCATAAGTGTGGCAGGGTATGCTCAGACGTGAGTCCCTTGCTCACTTTGCCACTGGATTCAAGCAAGCCGGGCTGAAGCCTGCTGGAATGCCAGAAACCGGTCCTCGGAAGCTTGTTTCAGGTCCAGGGAAGACATGGCTTGGCAGTTCGGGCTGGACTGTTCCCATGAGGCACAGGGTCAGACTTATTTGCATATAGCCATGTCTGAACTGGGGTGGCAGAGTGGGCTAAAGAACGGTGATGGATTAAACCCAGATTCTTTGACTGGGTGTGAGTGTTTGATTGATTCAGATGCTCTGTCCATCACCACCCCCTTTTGTACCGCTTTTGGCCGCCATAAGTGTGGCAGGGTATGCTCAGACGTGAGTCCCTTGCTCACTTTGCCACTGGATTCAGGCAAGCCGGGCTGAAGACGGCTGGAATGCCGGAAACCAGTCCTCGGAAGCTTGTTTCCGGACCAGGGAAGACATGGCTTGACAGTTTGGGCTGGACTGTTCCCATGAGGCACAGGGTCAGACTGATTTGCATATAGCCATGTCTGAACTGGGGTAGCAGAGAGGGCTAAAGAACGGTGATGGATTAAACCAAAATCTTTTGACTGGGTGTGAGTATTTGATTGATTCAGATGCTCCGTCCATCACCACCCCCTTTTGTACCGCTTTTGGCCGCCATAAGTGTGGCAGGGTATGCTCAGACGTGAGTTCCTTGCTCACTTTGCCACTGGATTCAAGCAAGCCGGGCTGAATATGGCTGGAATGCCAGAAACCGGTCCTCGGAAGCTTGTTTCCAGTCCAGGGAAGACATGGCTTGGCAGTTCGGGCTGGACTGTTCCCATGAGGCACAGGGTCAGACTGATTTGCCTATAGCCATGTCTGAACTGGGGTGGCAGAGTGGGCTAAAGAACGGTGATGGATTAAACCCAGATCTTTTGACTGGGTGTGAGTGTTTGATTGATTCAGATGCTCCGTCCATCACCACCCCCTTTTGTACCGCTGTCTATGCAGATGACATCCTTTTCTATTGCTCCAATCCTGAGTCCACTTTACCTGCCTTTTTACTTCAAGTTGATGCCTTCTCGCAAGTCTCGGGCTATCGCCTCAACCGTGATAAATGTGAAGTCTTACCCCTTAATGTCTTATGTCAACGTCATTACTTCGACCACACTGGTTTCTCCTGGCAGTCGACTAAGGTAAAATACTTAGGATTATGGTTTTCCCCTTCTATCTCAAACACTTTGAAGGCTAATTTTGAATATATTACAAAGAAATTAACTGACTCTATTACTAGATGGCATCCCCTCTTTCTTTCATGGTGGGGTCGATTAGATTCCATCAAAAAGATGTTAGCTCCTATCGTCCTATACTCACTTTCTATGATTCCTGTCCGCATAACTTGTTATTATTTTAAACGGTTAGACTCACTCTTAATGAAAATTCTCTGGAGAAATAAACCTCCGCGAATCGCTTTGTCTTCCCTTAAAAAAGATAAAATGCTTGGGGGTCTTAAATTTCCGGACTTCAAATCATACCATTATTCTTTTATCCTTAAACAAGCCTCTCGTTGGCTTTCCACAGAAGTTCCCACTTATCCTCCTGTTTGTTTATCTTTGGAGAAATCTCTTATTTCACTGTTTAATTTTCTGGAGACTCTTGCCTTTTCTGCTAATGCTTCTTTCTGGAAATCTCCTGTCATTGCTCATACTCGTCATCTTTTAACCCCTCTCTTACACTCCTCTTATCCCTCTCTTGCTTCTTTGTCCCACCAGCCCATCTGGCATAATAAATTACTTCGCATTAAAAACCATTCTTTTTACTGGAAATCTTGGAAATCCAGGGGTTTATCTTGGGTTTCCCAACTCCTGCTCATAACGTTCCTCTATCTTTTGCAGCTCTTCAAACTCAATTTCTTCTTCCCACTTCCTTTAGAAAAGAATATGACCTTTTAATACCTGCTCTTCGCCAATATCTTCCCTCTTACTCTGAGGTGCCCTTCTCCCACTCCACTATTGGCTTGCTTTTGGAGACCTCTCTATCCGCTTCTCACCTTTACAAGTGTCTTATAACTCCTTCTGAGTGACTTAAATCGAAGACTGAATTGGCCTGGGAACGGGATTTGTCAATATCTTGGCCTGTCTCTTTATGGATAAGCTGTGGTTAAAAATACATAAAACGTCCAGAGCTGCTGACACTACCCAAACTCTTCAATCCGTATACCAACATTTATTACTAACCCTGAAAAAACTAGCATCATTTTCCCATGACCTATCACCTAAGTGTTGGTCCTGTCCTTGCTAGACTGCAGATTTACTCCATATATTGTTTCATTGCCCTAATATTGCTTCCTTTTGTCAGTTAGTTTGGTCCTGCATGCACAACATATTTGGTTTCACACTCCCTTTCTCCCTCTCCAATGTCCTTTTGGGTTCCGTATCTCCTGATTTGTCTCGTTCCCCTTCTCACTTTAAGTTGTTTGATTTATATTTGGCTATAGCCTTCCACCTGATTACCTCTAACTGGAAAGACTCCACAAACCTCAGTTATTCAGCTTGGTGGAATGCTATTTGCTTCCATAATAGACCTGACACCAATTATGTTACCCCGTTTCCTTAGCTGTAAAGAGGGATTTATTATGGATTCCTCTTACTACTTACCTTTCCAGGCTCTCTTCTCCTCCTCCCACTACTACTGTTCCTCACCAAAATCCATCTGATGATGTTCACAAACGGCCATGATTTTTCTCATTTATTTTTTTCCTTCTATTTATTTAGTTTTATAATTATTTGAATTTCGCTGTCTTTTTTCCACTATTTTACTTCATTTTATTATTTGCATATAATGTCTCACTCTATAAATTTGCCAGATTTTATCTTCTGTTTGTTTTGTTTTCCTCTCTTCCCCCATTGTCTCCCTTTCCATGACTTAGGTATAGGTGTTTATTGATTCCGTTTTATTGCACTTTCTCAAATTATAATTTTGTTCTTTTTCATATGCCTTTTATTGATTAAGTGTACTGTATTATGTTTTTTTATTATATGTTTTGGTATCAATAAACTTGAACTGAAAAAAAAAGTTCTACATGGGTTAAGAGGGAGGAACTTTGTCTTCATGGTGTTAATAGACAGCCCTCTGGGTGTGCAAAACTGTTGGAAATTGTCCAGAAGGGTCTGCAGGCCATTCGGGGTTTTAGAGATGAGGAGGGTATTGTCGACGAACAGGAGTGTTGGAATCTTTTCGCCCTCCAGGGATGGGGCATCAGATGGTATTTGCTGTAAGAAATCAACCATACCATTCACATACAGAGAGAATATGGTGGGAGATAACACGCATCCCTAGCGGACTCCCCTGTTCACCGGTATCGGAGATGTTTTTTCCGCCTGTGACCCCCATCTCACTCGGTCAAAATTACCCTCCTGAAGGCGCATCTGTATGTTCACGATCTGCCTAGGTGATCTGTCCTAGAAAGAAGTATATTAATTAAACTCATAAATAAATAGGTTTAGTAGACACTGTGGAGCAAATGAGATGGCCTCATTTCAAGATCAGTTTGGATACAAAAAAGACATTTAATCATACTGGGAGGCGTTCCATCTAGTCATTAATAAGGGAGATGTGAATTCAACATGATATTAGCAGCCCTTATCTATGATGCATTACTGTAATGGTGGGAATTACTGTAACCTAATGTGAGTAAACTGAGGTGATTACATAAGATACCTGGTGTTATTCTCCGTAATCTTCTCTGTTATTTTCACTTTTTATAGAACCCTATTGAAATCAGGACTGGCACTGCCTTATCGGGATTTGTAAACACAACCTAGTTGTCAGAAAATGCTGCATGTGAATAAGAGGATCCTTTAAACACACAACTATAAGGCATGAGTGGCCCTGATTTAATGAACCAGCCTCTGGCTATAGGATCATAAGTGATATGTCCCACTTTCTTCACTGGCACAGAACATACAATTTAGCTACTCGCTAGAACATGACATATCTTTGAGTAAGTGTCTCAAAAGAATTAGGTAAATAAACTGTGAGCTGTTAAATTTCAGGATTTGTGGCCAAGGCTGAGACAAAACACAGTTTGAATTATAAATTGCAACAATTGCAGCAATAGCAAAGGATCTGCATAAATCGAATTCTTAGGTGAGGCCATAGGTTTGCAAAGAAGAAATAAGAAAAGGGATCTTGCCATGCAGGTGTGGGTCTTTTTCCCATTTAATGCTAACCATCTGAGCTCCTTCCATTCATCAATAATCCAAGGTCAGACGTGTATGGAATTGATGGACAGCTTTTCTCCCTCGGTTGCAAGATAGGTGTCTCAGAACAATATGTTGTCATGGCTTAAATTAGATTTTAGGGAAAAGGCTGTTAAAGGTCCTGGTCCACCTCTTTCCATCCTGCAATTTACAACTGGGTCAAAGAGTTACTGTTACAGAAAAGACTCCTGATATTCAAATATTAGTGGATTGATAAGACGACACCTTTTGATGTGGCCAATCAGCTGATTCCTAGGGTGGTTGCTGCTGAGCGTAGGAGTAAGTGGTTGAAGACTGATCCATCTACAATTGAACTGTACGTTTAGCTTCCTGTGTTGCATTCTCTCTGGATTGTCACAATGAACCTATATCCTATTTTCAAGACTTGTGAAGTCATTTGCAATATGTTTAAAAAAAAATACTTAAGCAGAAAGCAGGAATAATCACTGCTGCATGACAATACTTCCCTTTTTTGCTGGTGAGATTGTAAATGCACAAACTGGCCAAGCAGACTGAAGCAGTTTGTATTTTTCCTTTCTAGTATTATTTTGAGTGTCCAAAACTGTGTGCTGCTTAACTACATACCTCCTTGATCTGTTTCTAAAATCACTAATAAAGGGCAAAGAAAGACTACTGCAAGTGTATGAGTCAATAGAAACCAATGGCAGTTACTGTTGGTGCATTCCATTGCAATTTTGTTTTGGTTGTGACTCATGAAATGCAGGGGACAGTCACATGTACATTAGTAATGAAACACGAGAAAAATTTAGAAAAACCATTGGCGAACCATTTTTGATGATGACTTTCGTTTTCAAAGGTCGATGAGGATATGAGCTTCTGTTTTACCCTCTGTCTGTAATAAAAAAAAAATGGCAGCCACTGGATCAACTGAGACGTCAGTTGCAAAGCTGAAGGAAGAACACTGGTTTCTTGTATTTTTGGTAATGTTTGCCTCTGTGAGGTGCAAGAGCTTTTTTCAAATCTGTGTGAATGCCTTGCAGTTCCTTAATCCCTGTTTACTTTCAGATACCCATGCTAGCAAGTACTCTGTGTTGAATGAATTCAAAGTTTGGTGTATTTTCTTAAAAATAACTTGTCATGTTGGATCCCTTTCAGAGATACTACACCAATCTTGGGAGGAGCCACACCTGCGGAACAGAGTGGTTGAGTATTTTTCTGTATGTTCATAACGGGCGTGTCAGAGTGTTTTTGTTTTTTTATTATGTTATAATGGATTGTTTCGGGGCTTTAACTTTGCCATGCTCATGAACATTTCAAGAACCAGCACCTGTTTTTGCACTTTGTATTTTGTGTCTCTATTTCCAACCACAGCATTTGCCAACCCGTTTCATGCTTAGTCATTTTTTTTTATTTCAAAATATGTATTTTCCCATAGTATAAAGATTGATACATGGTCTGGCGAGCTATGATTCAAAAGCTGCATTCTGTGCTTGTATAAATCAAAAACCCTACAGGCAACACCTCTAAAATAAACCTAGCAGCACGCTGCCTGGCAGACCATACATTATCCTCAATGCTTGTAGTAATGACCCACTCCAGTGGCGTCACTAGGGTTGGTGTCACCCAGTGCGGGTAACTCATGGTGTCACCCCCTCACGACTTACCCCACGAATCCATGATGTGTGACTACAGTTAGAGCAGCTGCCCTACCCTGAACTCTACTTTAATCAGAGCTCCTGCTTAACAAAAAACGCTGTCCTATTCAGAGCCCTATTGTGATCAAAAAGCTTTCCTTAATAGAGGCCGCTCATAAACAGAGGCAGTTAATATTCATACATTTGACACAAATACAATCCTTGTTTTTGGTATAATATAAACTTGTGCCCAAATCAGAACTTTGCCAGCATCCAAATCCTGACCTAGCATGAGCCCTGGCATGGTGAGAGTGGCTCCTATCAGGAGATCGGACATGAGGATGCTGGCACAAACAGAACAAGCAGACTTGTAAACAGAACAAGCAGACTTATGAAGCAATCAGTACCTTGAACAAGAAGATCTTTTATAAAACTACACATCCCCGTAGGAAGTACTTTAGGATTCAGGATATGACCCTAAAAAGCGATCCCATACATATGGCACATTTTATTAAATAGATGCCTCACTCGGACTTACATCTGGATTCAAAACATAGGACCTATAAAAGAGATGCAACATATTTGGATTATTCTATGGTTGGGGTGTCTAGTGAAATTAACTGCAGCTTTGAGATGTGTGTAGGCGATATTAACATAACTGTGTTGGCATAGTGGAATGATAAAAACAAATCACCACACGCCTCACACACCGAAACAGTTCATGGGATATAAGCTGCAATTAATTTATAAAAAGCTGATGGCAATGACAAACTAATGTCTTTTAGAGGTTCTAGTCTTTCGTTGCTTCCACTAACTCAACTGCCCTGACAAATCTGATAACGTCTGAGAAGCCCTGGACTGGAAAGATAGTGTTGTAACAGCAAAGAGACAACTCTTCATGGCAGTATCGACATTCTATCCGTCAGACCCTTATTAGCTCTGCCTTAAAAACATCATTGGCTGTCTCCTCTGCAGCATGTAAAATTGTTAAATAAAGAAACCATTTCCATAAATAGAGGGGTTGGGGTCAGCCCCCTTCAAGTGTCATTCACATTTTGCTTTCAACCACCACAGGCTATATAACACGGAGCACTGGATCAGTCAACTTCTGCCATTTACCCTCTTGCACTCTAAGTGCCAACATTTTGCCTGAGCACAAGAACATCCACCTAATAAGAAGTGCACTTCCGTGCCAGGTCTGTAGGCCCAATACTTTGCAAATGGGTTTCTCTTTTCATTCTTCATATTCTGTTTTATTCCTTTTATCACTTCAGGTTTTCTGACTTCAAAGTCAACAATACCGTTCCTTTGCACCTGGAGTGGTGTGGAGTGCAAAAAAACGATGGATTTAGGCCCAGATCTCTGTACTGGGGTGAATGCATGACATTGTTCTGCATTCTGTCCATCAACTGTTATTTTTCCCTTTAAGGTGGTGGCATATTTATTTTTTTCTTTTAATTTTTGTGGGTTATGCTTAAAATGAAAAATAACCATAGGACCAGCAAGCGAGGGCCAGATGATCTGTCTTTGGCACTGCGTGCTGCTAGTGTCCTTCCCAAGCAGGGTGGGTAAGAACAGTTCTACTTGTGTGAGAACCAGCAAAAACTACAGGCTCGGCTGAGCCAGGGCTGGCGCGTTGACCTTTCTGAGCCAGCAGGGTACAACTATAAATAATAACTGCAACAGAGACAAGGAACTAACTGTAGCCTGGGCAGTCTCTTCCAATAGACAACAAGCTCTTCGAGAGTTCGTTACTATCGATGTTCTGTTATGTGGTTGTACCCGTCGCCACCGGCTCTCCATTCCCAAGTAGGCAGGTAATGGGTGTGACAACAGGGTGTGGGCCAGAGACAGCTTAACCGTCCCACACGTGGAGCTGCAAAGGTAACGTGCAAACATACAGTCGCAGCATTCACACACAAGGCCAGGCAGTATGGCCTCCAGCTCTCCATTTCCAAGAGGGTAGATGAGGGACGAGACAGCAGCCTGTGGGCGAGAGACAGCTCAGCCATCCATAGACGTGGAGCTGCAAAGGTATCACACACACACACACACACACACACGTTTAAGAGGGATGCAGATTCCTCACAAATCAGATTAGTTGGATGACATACTGATGTGCATATACACATTTTTAAAGCCCCTCTTGTGCCCTTTGTCAGCTGTGTGCTCCATGGTAAATGCCACACAGTCCCCCTCTGTAGTCTGCTGCTTATTATGTAATTCCCTACTTTAATAGGCTGTTTGCTTTTTGTCTGCATCCCCGTCTCTTCACATTCCATGGTCTGTCCTCTACAAGTTCTGCCAATGCCCTCTGACCTTCTAAGTGAAGTCAGCGACCCGTTTGTTGTCAACTCCCAACAGTCAGTCAGTCCCTGTTGCGCTGCATGCTTTTATGTCTGCCACCCAGGACCCACTTCCTTCTCTGGTTATCTGCTCCTATGATGTATCCGTTTTCCATGTCTTACCTTCTGCTGCCTGCTTTTCTGCCTCTCTACTCCTATGGTGCAGCCTTCTTCTAGATCAGCCTGCTCCTTTGTTGCTGCATGCTTCTCTGCTTACCTGATCCCAAGGTGCCGCTGCTACCCTGCCTATATGCTCCCTTGGGTCTGTCTGCACGGCCTATCTGCTTTTGGGTCCAACCTGCTTCTGCTCGCTGCCTGCTCCTCAAGTTGCTTCGAGGTTCCTTGCCAGCTTCCATGCTCCCTAGTGCAGCCCGCCTCTCCAGTGCTGCGTGTGCTTTGGTGCCCTCTGCTGCTCATTTATCTTCCTTATGGGACTGGAGACAAAACCCTCATACAGCCTGATTCATGTACGGGCCGTTTTGCGTGTCCCTAATAGCGAATCATAGCGATTCGCTATTGAGGACACGCAAAACGGCATTCATGTAGGAATTGCTACTTAAATAGCGATTCCTACATGTTCTTTATTTGCGAGTAGCAATTTGCTACTCGCAAATACTCCCCATTCATTCCTATGGGCCAAGAGGCCCATTGGAATGAATGGGGATTTGCGAGTAGCAATTTGCTACTCGCAACTGAGATAGCGATTTTAAGGGTGACAGGGGTGTCCAAAGGACGCCCTGTAGCACCCCTAAAATGCACTTTTGGACAGGTGTTGCGCACACACATGTCCAAAGGACATGTGTGTGTGCTACATGCAACTTTGAAAAATGCTTTTAAAAGCATTTTTCTGAGTTTTTGTTATTTACCGACAGGTCTGACCTGTCGGTAAATAGCGGCCCCAAATGTCCAATATCGCTATTTTGTTGTGTGTCATGAATAGCATTTAAGGAATCTCTATTAGAGATTCCTTAAATGCCATTCCACGCAAATATGCGAATTCCTAAATAGCGATTTTTGCATTTGGTATCATGAATACCAAATGCAAAAATTGCGCTCGCAAAGGGCCAGATTCTGAGAATCTGGCCCTTTGCGAGTGCAATTTAGCTACATGAATCAGGCTGATAGTGTCCACAGCTTACAAGATAAAGAAGTTCACTGAATATTTGTAAAGTGGTCGCTGTGGTTTTAATGTATGTCATTTTCGTTGATGTTCATGACTTCAATTCAGACTTACTCACTCTACTGATGACATCTTCACATGACATCACACACATCCCTCATTGTACACAGTTCAGGCAGCAAAACAAGCAGCAACTCGATTACCAACACAATCTGTCCTAGCAGCAGACAACTATACAAAATGTATCCATTCTTAAAGCCAGCATCACAGGTGACACAGGAAATACATAATAACATGACATCACACATGTACTGAAAGTAGACGCAGGTGATAGTTAAATTGACACTGTCACACCACCACAATCTGAAATCGCAGCATCAGGCGGCTGTAAAATATGAACCATCCTTCATACCCATGCATCACACCTGACATAACCGAAATAGCAGGGAACTATACGATTTTACCTTCAATCGTACGTACAGGGCAACTCGCGTGGCAATAGAATACGCCGGCCTTCGCAGCAGCCAGACACATTTGTACAGTTGGCTTACTCACACTGCTGAAGCAACAAATTACACAATCACATGAAATCACGCGCATACTCCAAGAACACAATCCAGCACATTATTAACCATGACATTGAGTGTTATACTAGCGGATCGGGTACAACAGCTAAAAAGTACCTGAGACACGTTTGTGCCCTCCAGTAACTGACACCACACATGAGGTCACTCACGAGCCAGAACAGAGAGCATCACGCAGTGAGCAGCGCTTAGTGATTGCACACATAGCAATGGTATTATTTCTTACCTTAATAGCATGTTTAATTTAGCACTTACATGTAAATCTCTGCTGCTGCTCCCAGTGTTACTTGACACTGTATTTGCAGCGGCCACGTCACGTGAGTGACGTTTCGAAGGTCATCAACGTCCGGATGCCGACGTCGTATGGTGTCACCCCATGTGATGGTGTCACCCGGTGCGGGCCGCACCCCCCGCACCCCCCTAGTGACGCCACTGACCCACTCTACTTTGCTTGTTATTGCCGATTTTCTACAATGATTGATAGTAGTGCCAGGATAGACATATGATTGTTGCATGTTGTAGCAACACACGTCCGATCCTGTAGAGGTCCAGTGGCAAGTCTGTGCAGTTTAATAGCAGAGAGTACTATAACGTCAACCTCTTTAGGGACTTAAAGAGCTAAATTAATTAAACCCTTGACATTTCTTTACCTAGATTGAAAGTGCATCATGACGAAGTGTTCGGCTGCAGACAGCGCATGCATTAACATCGTTTACTTTATGGACAATTGTTGGCAAGGGCTTAAAGTTTCAGAAATATTTGTATTGGTTTATTCAATTATTAGAAGTTCACATTTAAGTACATCATGCAAGATAAGAAAAATCCTGCAAAAATGTGCTCTAGTGTTTTCATAATAAAGCTGAAAGCCCTGGTTTTAAATAAATATCAAATCTTGAATTCTAATTGCTTTTGTGCGTATTTGAAATATCTTCGTTTAATTTCGTTTTTGTGAAAAGTCAATAACGAAATAATAGTGCTGATTCTTGGACCGCTTCTCACCAAAACACTACCCTGTGTAAATAAGTTTGCCTGTCAGGTTGTTTAGCCATTGCAGCCATTTTTGGTTACTGGTCTCAAAAGGAATCAACACTGTGCCAGCACAAGAGGCTTGGGCCTCATTCAGAAGTGACGCAAGGGGTGGAAGTTAAAAGTACCTAGAATCCAATCCTACCAACCAGAGGATAATTAACAAGCAGAAACCTGGTACAAAGGTTAAGATATTTCGAGAGTAGCAGATGAGCTTGCTCTGACCGAATCCCTAGATTGGAATTCAAAATGTCCCCCTAATTTTGGGGAACAATTTCCTTATCGCTCTTCAGGCACATCTTCTTAACAGGCAAAATAATCTCCTGCTAGGTGGACTCTGTTGTGTCCTGTAGATGGGGAGTGATCGCCCTAGGGGTATCAATCTGGGACCTACACTCCGGGGCATCTAATCCTAACTAGGCCTAACACGTGGCCCTAGAATAAACTCAGTCGGACACTGGGAATAACTTTGTTGCTTGGTCTGCGCGCCTCTCTCTGAACACCTGCGTGCGTGCGAGACCTCTTTTTATTATCAGGAGTCACATGACCAGCGCGCCCCACGCCAGGGGCGCCGGAGGCGGACCTCCAGGAACATAACATTCCTCCTAAAATAAGGAAAAACCAAAACACAAACAAAACCACACTTGAACATTTTCACTCCAGTCTCAGGGAACATTAGGACCGATACCTTCAGCGTCCTTTAAGCGCAGCACCACTTTACTGGCTGGTCTGCTCAGCTATATGCATATTTAAATGGGAACAGTCTTACGTGAAATAGTCTCTTAACCAGCCGGAGGGGGTGGGATTGTCTCTTAATCGACGTTGCGACCCCCTGTGACTCAGCATTTCCGCTCCAGCCTCCGACTCGTGACTTGGCGCCTCTCTGTCGGCCCCCTCCGGATCTGGGGCCTCCTCAAGGGCCTCCGCCTCACCTCCCACTTCTTCACTGGAGGCCTGCGGATCGTTACTTTGTCTGACCTCGTGACTGGGTGTTGATTCGACATTTGGTGAATTAGTTGCAGTTTCAGTTTGTTCACCACCCTGCCGATGCTCTGACTCCGTGGCTGCGGAATGAAACAGTTTGAAGTGAGACACATTGCGAGTCACCCTCTCTCGTCCTCGGATTGCTGTGAGACGAGTGCCTTTCACCCCAATCACTCGCCACGGCCTTTTCTCATAATTGAGTCTAAACATGCCACTAGTGACGCGATTGCGAATAAGCACCACATCTCCTCGTCTGAACTGGGGTGGCACTGCCCGTCGTCTTTGGCTGATTTTGGCAAACGTGGTGTTTCTTCTCCTCGCAACCACCTCTTCATTTACCACTTCAGGTGACCACTGTGGATGATGAGGGATAGAGTCCGTTATCACTCTTCCTAGGAGAAGATGTGCTGGGGCAACCCCCGTTGTGGAGTGAGGGGTCTGGCGATAGCTTCGAAGAAACGTAAAGATGGCCATTTCCACGGACTGTCCCTTATCGTGAGCAATACGGATAACTTTGTTCAGTGTTCTCATAAACCTCTCGGCTTCCCCATTGGCTTGAGGCCACCGAGGTGTTATGCGCCTGTGGCGTGTCCCAAGAGATGACAAGTAGGTAGCCAAGTCCTGTCCTTGAAATGGCGGTCCATTGTCCGTTCGAAGTTCCTTCATGGCACCATGAGTGGCAACAATCTTTTCCATTTTGGGTATGACACAGTCTGCACTGGTACTTGTTACGATTTCCACTTCGGGGTACTTTGAATGGTCATCTATCAACACCAGAGTGTGCCTTCCATCCGGGAGACTGCCAAAATCCATACTGACCCGCTCCCAGGGTCCTTGTGGTCGGGGCTCCACAATGATGGGGGCTTCCCGGGAGGTTTCTCCCGTGACTTGGCAGGCAGTGCACAACCTCACCACACTCTCCACCATGTCGTCCATGAGGGGGAACCATACTTTGGTTCGCAGCCGGGCCTTGGTCTTGACCATCCCCTGGTGGCCTATGTGGGCTAGTCGTATCACTTGTCCCGTGAGAGCCGTTGGTATTACTAGGCGATGTCCTCGCAGTAGGCATCCTGCCGTATCTTCGTTAAGTTCAGCCCTGACATGGTACAAACTTTCCATAATTTTATGAGCCTCCGGGGTGAGCGCCTTCCAGCTCTCCTTAGCTTTCTGCCAGTTGGCAGTCTGAAGGAGGTCCTTGGCCCGCTGTATGCAGGCGTCTTGAGCCGTGGCGCTCACGATGTCCTCCAGGGATATGGGACGCGGGCATGACCTGGCCACTACCCACTTCACATACGCTTCTGTTTCTTCCGCCTCATCCATCTCTTCTGGAGTCGCGGGCCTGGGATGTCGCGATAAGTAATCTGCCAGGTTCTTCGCTCCTGGTTGATACTCAATGTTGCAGTTGTATTCCTGCAGTTGCAATATCCATTTTTCTATTCTTGGGGGTGGTTTCGATGAAGTCCCTGAGAACAGAGCCACCAGCGGCTTATGGTCGGTCACCACCGTAAATGGCTTACCATAGACGTACAGGTGGAAGTGGCGACATCCCCAATGAATTGCGATGGCTTCTTTCTCAATCTGTGAGTACCTTTGTTCAGTGTCCGTGAGGGACCTGCTGGCGAAGGCAATTGGTGTCCAGTCTATTTCATCTCTTGGCCTTTGCAACAGTACGGCCCCCAACCCCGCCGGTCCGGCATCTACCGCGATGAGTGTGGAGTTTCGCGGGTCAAAGAACGCCAGCGTGGTGTTGCTGGAGAGGGAGCTCTTGATGTCCTGGAACACCTTCTCCTGTTCCAGTCCCCAGCTCCACGGAGTGGAGTCCTTAGTGAGCTCACGCAGCGGGAGGGTCAGGTTAGCCAGGTCCTTGATGAAACGACCACAGTAGTTTACCATGCCAAGAAAACTCCTGACTTCCGTGACCGTCGTGGGTGGTGGCGCATCCTTAATGTCTTTGGCCTTGTCAGGATCGGGGTTGACGCCGTCAGCTGAGAAAACATACCCAAAGAACCCTAATTTGGTCCATAAGAATTCACACTTGTCTCGGTGTAGCGTGAGTCCCGCACTGCGGAGCCTGCGGAATACTTGCGCCAAACGGTGATTGTGTTCTGGAATTGTTCGGGCATGCACCATGATGTCATCGCTGACATTTATCACTCCAGGTATGCCAGCAATCAGCTCCTGAATGACATTTTGGAAGACTTCAGCCGCACTGGAGATCCCACAACTAAGTCTGGTGTATCTGCGAAGTCCAATATGGGTGGAGAAGGTTGTGATGTTTCTTGACTCTTTGTCTAGCACCAGTTGGTGATACCCCGCACGAAGGTCAAGTTTGGAAAACCAACAGGCTCCAGCCATTTCCCCGATTAAGTCATCTATCGTGGGGGTGATATGGCGCTCCCTCTTGATGGCAGCATTTGGGAGGCGCATATCTACGCAGATCCGGACTGCTCCCGGCTGTTTCGGTTTCCGCGTGACCACGATGGGCGAAACCCAGGGAGTGGGGCCTGATACCTTCTCGATTATTCCGGCTGCTTCCAGCTTCTGCAGTTCTTCTTCCACCAGTGGCCGAAGGTGGAATGCAATGCGACGGTGTCGCAGGGCCATAGGTTGCACGGTGGGGTCCACGTGCAGATGTATTTCACGCCCTTTGAGACACCCAATTCCCTCAAATAGATCTGGAAAGTCCATGATCAGCTGTTGCACCGAATCTTCATGTACTCCAAAGGCAAATGTGACCACCCTCAGGTCTTCGGCTGTTCTACAGCTCAGGAGCATGCCTTGACCCTCTTCCGACACGAAAGTGTTGGCTCTTGTGACTTTGTCCCCATGGCGGACTGCCGCTTTGAACTTCCCACGGATCCGGAGCGGAATGTCTTGACCATAGGCATACACCGTGATGGGGGTGGGGCTGAGTCTCGGAGGTGTAGACATGTTGCTGTAGAGAGACGCACTCATAAGGTTTATAGATGCGCCGGTGTCTACTACCGCCATGATGTCCTGGTCCGCCACCTGGATGGAGCATTGGGGCAGTGTCCTGGTGCGTCTGGTGGCGGTGCCAATCAAGTGCACCTTGTGTACAGACCGCTCCTCCTCGTCATCGTCATCCATGTCGCTGTTACTGGGCTCACCTTCTGCGACCGTGTGCACCGTCTGGCGTGGCTTGCGGAACCTCTTGGACCGGCATACTTTTTCGAAGTGGTTCATCTTGCCACATCCTGAGCATCTCTTGCCCCGTGCTGGACACTCTGGTGCCGGGTGTCTCGGGCCTCCACAGTAACCGCATGACTGTCCTGATGCCCCACCTTGAGGGGGTGTCGCTCTTTTGGGCCATTTGGACGGTGTCTGGACCTGTATCTTATTGATCGGTTCGCCTTCACATTGGCTTGTAATGCCGCCTCCATGTGGGCCGCCCTGGCCTTGGACAGCTCCTTTGTGCGGCCAAGGGTGATGATGTCGGGTAGAGGCTTCCCTGATTCTTCCAGGATTCTCTCTCGCAACTTTGCAGAAGCGCACCCTTGAATTATCTGTCCCCTGATCTCCTCCGTTACATCCTGGAACCCACACGTTAGTGCCAGCTTCTTAAGTCTGGTGTGGTATGCATCCAGCGACTCTTCCGGCAGTTGCCGTGCTTGTCGGAAGATGAACCGTTCGTAGTCCTGGTTCGCCATTGGCTCAAAGTGTGCATTGAGAGCGGTAATCAGGGTATGATGAGTCTTGGGGGTCGCCTCTGTGAGGGTCCGAGCGATGGAATGAATGTCTTTGCCACCAAGGTGGAGAACCATGGCGCGCTTCTGTTCCTTGTGGAACTTGGTGGCCTCGAAGAATATTAGGAGCCTGTCCAGCCACTCCTTCCATTTCGGAGCGAGAGTGGAGGGCGCACCCTCCACCACAAACGGTTCAATGGGCGGAATGGTAGCCATCGCCCAGGACGCGCTTGATCAGGCCCGTGGCCGGCCGAGGTGAGGTCCGAAGAGGCACTTCGATGAGGCCGTTGACGACTGGGGTTTAGCACGGATGTGTCAATGCCCACCGGCAGTGCGGACGATGACCGCTGTGTGTCCCTCAGCGACCGCAGCGGAGCGCGTGCGACCGGCGCTCCGGAGTCGGACGGCAATGCAGCGCCTAGGGACGGGCAGACACCACGTCCCCTCGAGCAGCTAGGCAGGACCGGACGCCGTCCAGATCGCCTCGCCAGGCGTGCCGAGGTGCGATTCACGCACGTGCCACCGAGCACGGTGCGGCACCGGACGGGAAGATCCTGCGGGGGAATGGCCTCGCGCGACCAATCGTGCTTCGATGCGCAGCAGGGTAGCGTCGGGCAGCGCCGCTCACCTCCAAAGAGCCAGGGGGTAGGAGTCGTCGTCCCTCCAGGCGCGCTGTGTGGGGGTGTGTGTGGCAGCAAGGCACGAGCACCACGAGCGAATGGGAGCGCTCGCAGCCGTCTCACCCGAGAATGGGCACACACACGCCCGTAGCGAGGGGTCGGCAACCACCCTCGTCGCCAATTGTTGTGTCCTGTAGATGGGGAGTGATCGCCCTAGGGGTATCAATCTGGGACCTACACTCCAGGGCATCTAATCCTAACTAGGCCTAACACGTGGCCCTAGAATAAACTCAGTCGGACACTGGGAATAACTTTGTTGCTTGGTCTGCGCGCCTCTCTCTGAACGCCTGCGTGCGTGCGAGACCTCTTTTTATTATCAGGAGTCACATGACCAGCGCGCCCCACGCCCGGGGCGCCGGGGGCGGACCTCCAGGAACATAACAGACTCACATATGAAAGGAGTCAGTGCGCTTCCTGACGACCTTTTGTCCTCAGAATCTGCGTCTATAATACTGCGCCGGTGCAAAGGGATCATCCCCTTGAGATTGATGCAGTGCTGCATGTGCTCCAGAGCAATCTACACTACTGAAGGGGAGCACAAGCATCTGCAGGCTCTCCTGTAATATCAAAGTACTCCAGGCTGCAAAAAAGAGGGGCATTCGCCCAATGCACCCCATGGGCAAATTTGGAAATAGTACCCCTGGGCTACTGTGCTAAAATATTTGCAAATATTTTGCTGCAGTACCCGCAGAAGAAGGCAGAGGAATTAGGGGGCATATTATCAAGGACAGGTGATACATTATCGCCGCTTTATCGGCAGTTTCCTGCCGATGAAAGCGGCGATAATGTATTGCCTGTCCTTGATAATATGCCCCTGCGTTTGTTGTCAGCATAATTGGGTGATGATGAACACTGCCAGAACCCAGGTAAGGGAGTTTGGAAGGAGATAAACTCAATTTAGATGGGTACTGGATTGAAGCAGATTGAAGCAGGTCACGCAGTACACGTATCTGGGAGTTCTATTTACTAGCAAATTACAATGGGAAAAAAAGGTGGAAATGTAACTCACATTGTGGAGGCCATTCTTGTAATCCGTTCCTCCAGTTCTACAAGCATACAATTAGGCCATCGCTCTGTACGGATAAGCTGCTTTAACTCTCAAGTCTCTCCCTGATTTTAACACTTTTGAAGAAAAGTGTCTTAAGAAAGCATCGCACTGTCAGTATTCAAAGTCTAAGATTCAAATTAGTCGAGAATGGACAATCTTATGAGGTTCAAGCTCTGGGTTTAATTTTTTTTACAACATTCTCAACGGGGGTACAACCTCAGTTACATGCCTCTGTCTTCATCCAATTCTTTACGGTGACCCTTAGTTTTGAAACCAGAGGTCGAAAACTGTTGACAAATTATGAAATATAGATTCTTTCCTTAAATTTCAATGCCCCTAGTATAGATTAAAGTCACAGAATTTCATTCTCTAGCTAGCAATTTTAGCTACGTCCAGATAACACCCCACTCGCAATGGATTAAGCTGAACTAACATAGATTAACGTGTGAATACCTCTTAAATTCTGCACCAAACAGGACGTGTTGACACTCGATTTTGCTGGTTGGAATAGGCCTATTTCCACGAAATCAAAATAGATCAGCAAATCCTGCTCTATATAAAGAAAACTGTAGCAGCACTTTTAAAATTCCGAATAAATTGTGCCATCTGATACAGGTCTGTCCCATGGTCTCTGGAGAGAGAACTCATTTTATAACAAGCTTAGTTTTAAAATATGAAATAGACATAAATAGAAATACAATGACTCACTTACTGCAGTATGCATTTTAAATTTCAAAAGGAGCTTTGTTCTTTGAATTGTTGATGTCTAGCTTTTTAGATTTTTTAACATTTAACTATATGTTTAAACTGTTTTACTATTTCTACTGTTGTTAAAACAAATTATAAATAAGATATAGACAATTGCTAGATTAAGCAATGGCAAACATGTGAGCAATGTTAACCTCAAGGTTTGTCATAGAGAAAAGCAGGCACTTTATTGTAAACGGAAAAGAAAACTAAGAGCTTTAATGGGCATACCACGCTTCAATGGTAGTAAGAACCTCTTTCTTCGTACTTGTGGTATCTACTCACTCAAAGGAGCATTAAGGGCTGGTTCAGAGCTCGGTGGGTTATTGCATCACAAACGTGATGGATACCCTGTCTGCCTTATCGCAGGTGCATTATAACCTATGGCTCTTCTAACATGACGGGCCGGATCACCATCAGGTTTGTGATGGAGTAAGCATCTCCGAATTCTAATTCAGGTCGCTTTAGCAGCTCCATTGGGGTTTGAGTTCTTAATCGGCTCTTCTATCTCCAGCTCATAATGAACACTAAAAAGGATGGGTTGATAGAAAAGGGAAAAGAAGGATGAAAATTTAAAAGAAAGGATACGTACATTTGTGGATGGGTTGTTGGGTGAAAGGACGTACAGGTGGGTGATAGAATGCGTGGGTGGGTGAAAGGATGTTAGGTGGTTGAAAGAATAGGGTTTAAGGTTGGATGGTGACAGGATGAGTATGTGGGTAAATTAATGGATGGGTGAAAGAATGGTTGAAATGATGCATAGGTGAAAGAATGGTTGGATGGATGGATAGAATGGTGAAAGATTGGATGAGAACATGTAAAGTTTAAATGGTGGGTATCAAATGGTGAATGGAACAATGAAAGGATGAATGGGTAATTGCTTGGATGAAGAAACAAAGGGGCAGATTTTCAAAGGTCGAGTAGAATTCGCACAGCACCAGAAAAACCTTAGCGCTGCGTGCATGAAAATGAATAGTGCTGTGTCATATTTACAGCACAAGGCCTCATGAACTAGCACATGTGCAAAAATATTCTCACATTGCAGCGCAAAAAAGCATGTGAGTCATGCACGTCCTTAAAGAAAATCGCAAAACACAGTAAAAGGACGTGACCTATTTTGGTGGAAGTCCAAACACAAGTGATGACAGAGAACCTTGCCCCACATCCCATTCCTGTAATGCAGCAGTCAGAAAAGGATCCAGCTACCAGTGTCTCCATGTGGATGAGTGATATTCTCTGCCTGTTGATTCTTTCCTTCCTCTGTGTTTTCCTTTTCGCTAAGGCAACTATACACTGATGGTGACAGACAATAACAATCTCCACGGTTGCGACAGCCAGTATATATTTGTTTTGCTTCTGCTGGTAGATCTCCCAGTAAATGGCTCCAGCTCTTTTTGCGCCTGTTTTGTACCTGTGCTATTTTTTTCCGTACTAATCTTTCTTGCACTGCTTCACGTCACTTTGTGTGATTCTTGTAAAAACCTGAGCCTACAGGGTTTTAGAGCTTTTTGCATGGGTAACCCCCGATACACCCACTCTGTATACATTAAATCAACTTTGGTGCAGAGTGACACATAACCGTGTGTGCATCACGCTATCTTTAAAACATGGTGCAAATCTTTACTTGCGCCTGTCTGAAAAGGTGTGTGAGGTTTTGCGCCTCTTTGCGTCATGCGGGCACCAGCGCAAACTCTTTGAAAATCTGCCCCAAAGAATCTCTTCTGGTGAGGGTCATGCTCAACCTCTTTGCTTCCTTGGTGCCATAAAAGCGTTGGTTCAAAATAAGGGGTATTTTAATTTTCTATAAACTCCCTTGGCCGAGGTAGACTTCATGATTTAAAGGCACTGAAGTTATTTCATTAAACAAGTCTGGAGTAGCAAGTATTAATCTTTAGAATTGTCCAATTTACAAAGAATCATAGAAATATAGATTGTCTGGCTAAGCATAAACCAGCGATTAAATAAAAGCTTCTTTATAACATTAAGGTTTAAAAAAATGGATTCTCCATATGAGTCAATTTGGAGAGCAAATGACAGTGAGTAGTCCAACAAAACATTCCATCACTTTACGACCTCGACTAGAACGTAGTATGATCATAGATACAATGGTCAAAGATGATTATTGGACATGACGTAGTTGTCAAACAGAATATGTGAGACTCAACCTAAGACAAGTATACACGTCCATCTGTTCTGTTCCATAGTCCAGAAAGAATAAGTGGGCTTGCAGATGTTGTGGTAAAGAGCCTTGAGTTTATTTAGGAGAAACCCTATAAACATATTCATTTAGAGGTGTGTAACAATGGGACATATGTTGAGAAATAGTTTATGTCCCATCTGCCCACGTCTGCACTTCCCGCCCTTCCTGCCATACTAAGACAGCCACTGAAAGTATAGCATACATGGACTACCAAATCTGTACATTTTCCCACATGCAGAGGATACAATGGGACTTCTTTATGTAATCCTCCACGTGTGCTTTGGTGATGGTCAGCCATTTTTTAGCTCTATTTTCATGGCTCACATAATTGACACCAGTTCAGCCATGCTACTGCAAGGGTTTTTCCTCCAGAAGTGACCCCAACAATGCATTTAGAGAAATGTTAGGCTCTATCAGTCACATCAACAATAGTGGTCAAGCAGACAGACCACCAAAGAGTTGGCATACCCCAATATCTCCTACCAGCGAATACTGACATAATTCACCAGAGCGCCAAACTGATAACCTTTCCAGTCTGTCAGTATACCATAAGCAGTGGCATCACACACTATTGGATGCATCAACCTTGAATCTGCCAATTGATTTGCTTTCTTTATCCCGTGTATTTACCAGAAAAGCAACAGCTATGTTATTTAGAAAGGGGTGGCATTGGTACATGTGGCTAAATATATAATATGTCGGCTTGTCCTCCTTCTGTGTTCCTCTACCTCATTTAGAGTGTGGGGAGGGCAATGTTCCAGAAGGCAGAGGCCAGGTTCACCTTTGGGGATCCTCTTTTTACAGTCCTGGGAATGGCGGATCCTCTTTTGACTGATAGGAATGGCGCCATCAGCCCTTTGTTCTGTCCGGAGCAACATCAAAGGGGATGATGGATGGAGCTCTTGAGCAAATCAAACACTCACCCCCTGTCGACTGATCTGGGTTTGATCCATCATCATTTTTAGCTCACTCCACCACCCCAGTTCAGACATGGCAATATGCATTTCAGTCTGCACCTGTGCCTCATGGGAACAGTCCAGCCCGAACTGCCAAGCCATGTCTTCTCTGGACCGGAAACAAGCATTCTGGGACCGGTTTGGGGTTCATAACCCTCATCAGCCAGGCTATCTTGAATCTAGTGGCAAAGTGAACATGGGACCCACATAAGGGCATACCCTGCCAACTTAGGGCGCACAAAGCGATACCAAAGGGGATGATGGACGGAGCGCTTGAGCAAATCAAACACTCACCCCCAGTCAACTGATCTCGGTTTAATCCATCATCATTCTTTAGCTCGCTCCACCACCCCAGTTCAGACATGGCCAAATGCAAATCAGTCTGACCCTGTGCCTCATGGGAACAAACTGCCAAGCCATGTCTTCCCTAGACCGGAAACAAGCATCCTGGAACCAATTTTGGGTTCATAACCCTCATCAGCCAGGCTATCTTGAATCCAGTGGCAAAGTGAGCAAGGGACCCACGTCTGAGCATACCCTGCCTACAAAGCGATACCAAAGTGCATGATGGACGAAGCACTTGAGCAAATCAAACACTCACCCCCAGTCATCTGATCTGGGTTTAATCCATCATCATTCTTTAGCTCACTCCACCACCCCAGTTCAGACATGGCCATATACAAATCAGTCTGACCCTGTGCCTCATGGGAAAAGTCCAGCTCGAGCTGCCAAGCCATGTCTTCCCTGGACTGTAAACAAGCATCCTGGGACCAGTTTCGGGTTCATAACCCTCGTCAGCCAGGCTATCTTGAATCCAGTGGCAAAGTGTCCAGGACAGAAAAACTTGCAATTGTCATTTAAGGACTCAAGAACACTCTCAGTACTTGGGGATATTTGATCAGTGAGGCCGGAGGATGGACCCAGCTTTTGTGATTTGTTTTCAGGGCTTAGATTAGTGATGGTATGCTACTAGCTTGCAACGATAGAGTAGCTGGATCCCCACAGCTGTTCTTCTCCCCCCCCCATACCCCACAAAGGTATTCAATAACCTTTTGGGGGGTAAATGTCTGCCACAACAGTAGATTTCTAAATTTGGCAGCACTGCTGTAGACTGTGTGGTGGTGATGACGCTGCTTCTTTCCACAATGGCAACTTGGCGACCTGGCTGTGAATCTGTAACTGATGACCCCCCTCCCCCACACACCCACTCCCCCCTAAGATTCTTAGGTTTAAAGATCACCTGGAGGCGAGACAGATGATTGACGTCCTCGAAAACGACTCAAAAGTGGTTACAATTGACATCTAAAGAAGATTAACCAGAAATGAAAGAATGGAGACAGTGAAATAATATGCAACATGTAGCAGCTTCACAGTTGCTTTTTTCAATAATGGAGCCATGACAGCTATTTGTATATCAAATAGAACAATTTCTTGGTCCAGCGAGCCATTTAAAAGTCTGTGTGGCTTTAAACAATCAGGAACAGCAAACATTCTTTTAGCAGCGCTGCACGTAAGGCATCCCATGTAGAGCCCAATTTTAACAAACAATGATGAAGACAAAATGTACAATAGATTACAAAGTCGGTGCAGGTGGGCGTTCAAAGGTGTAAGTGCCAGATTCACAGAGGCAACTGGGTGTTTACATTCCTCTAACGTGTAAATGGCTGTTTTACAAGCGGGGCATATCCAGATTTCACATTCACAGTTTAATTTAGAAAGGGGTGAGTGAGTTTGGATACTCACAACAGAGTGAATCTTCTGGTGACCGCATATGTTTCTATAAGAGGATTAGAGTTGAACCCTTAATTTAAAAAACACTGATGCCATCAGAAGATGGCCATTTGAGAAAGCTACAATTTAAGGCACAGATCGGATTGAGTGACATATATCTTCTTTTTTGCTAACTAAAGTAGTGCATTTCATGACATTGAGGAAGCACTATATACAAACCAATGTATCAACCTCATTATTGGAGTGACTTTAATATTTCTCCAAACTTGATTTTCAGCACGCAGCAAGCACACTCCTGTCAATAACCATAAGATAAAGAACAGATATCCTTATGAAAATCATTCCCAAAACTGGGTATTGATTACCCTTTATTATTAGCACATTCATACTCCATACTCTTACACTGGTCCAAGCAGAGAGTGAACTGACATATACAGGTATGTTTATGAAGATTTATAATATTATCTTACTGTGATTTCTGATTATTGATAGAACTCGTCATTACAGAAGTCATCTCTGGCAACATGCACACATCTGACAGCTAACGCACAAGATCCTAGAGATAAAAGAACATTAGAAACAATGCAAAAAATAAATGAATAGACTTTAATAATAGAAACATAAACACTGTGGATGGAACACGAGGCAGCTTAAAAGGATTTTTCAAAGAGCTTTAAAGCAAAAATGAAAACAATTGATGAAGGTTATGCCTTAGGTAAGTATAAGCATTTGTATAGCGGAAATCTAGCCAGAAAGAAGGCTGACCAAGGAGGGGGACCTTAGTTACAATACAGGATCATTTTCAATAAAGCAGGATAGCCGTGAGTGGAGAATGGTATTGTGTGACGATGTAATGTTCTCTGAAGTGATGCATCTACAAACACGAGCAATGGCTCAAGATTACAATGCCACAAGCTGACAAGTACAGTGGAGAGGGTAGAGAATAAGCAATGATGAAGAAAGGGATAGGCAGAGCGAGAAGCAAATAAAAAGAACAAACAAGAGAAAGTAAGATAAGAAGGAAAAACAAGGAGTGGAGAAAAAATAACGATAGGTAGATAGAAAGGCGGAAGTGAAAGAGGGGAAGAACTAAGGAAAGAAGGCTGAAAGTAAGAACTGAGGAAGACAGAGAGAAAAGGTGAAAAGAAATAAGGAACAAAAGAAAGATGAACGAAAGGAAAGGTCGAAAGAAGCTAATGTGAAACTACTGAAGGGAAGAAAGAAGGATGAAAAAGAAGGGCATAAATGTGAAAAGTTGAATGGTTCCAGCCATTCAACTTTTCACATTTATGCCCTTAAATGAAATAGTAAAGGAAAGGATGGGCGGTTTAATGTGATGTGTAGGTTTGAAGCATGAAAAAGGATGGATAAAAGGCTGGATAATTGAAAGTTTGAATGTTTGAAAGTGTGGGAAAGTCTGGATGGAACGGTGGAAGGATGGATGAATGCTTAAATGTATCGATCGATATGCCAATGATGGATGAATTTATGAATGGATGGAGATGCATCGTTTTTGTAGTACTTCAAGTTCCTTCTCTCTTCCAGCTCCCAAACAGCAGCAACAACCTCCAGAGGTCCAATACTGGCACACACACCTCCTGGCAGGTCAGAACTCACAGTAGCAGAGTTCAGGGGAGCTGGGGATAAGTCTTTGTATCCCTGAGACTTCAGAACAGCAGGTCAGCTCACACTGGCCCTTGGAGATCTCCTTCAAGCAGGAGACACAACACACAGCAAAGTCCTTCTCCTTTCCTTGTTTCCTTGGCAGAAACAGCAACTGAAGGCCAACCCCACACAGCACACAGCAAAGGGACAGTACTTCTCAGTCAGTCACTGCAGCTCTTCTCCTTGGCAAAGGGTCCTCCTGAACTCCAGGGATGATTTAAAAGTCTGGGTTCTGGGCCCCCTGTTTTATAAGGTAAATCTCTTTGTTTTCTCCTGGCCCAGGGCTCGGAGCCCAGTCCAAACCAGTTCGGGGGGATTCTTTGCAAATGCACAACAATTTCTATTGTCAGTGTGAGCCCTGGGTCCAGCACACCACAGGGGGGGTAGACCATCATTGTGGAAGGCAGGCACAGCCCTATTCAGGTGAAGGTGCTACTCCTCCCACTCTCCAAATGCAGACCAGGCCTATTCAGCCTAGAGCTGACTCATACAGACTCTCTGGAGTCACTGCGCATCCCCAGCCCCTGTCACTCCAAAGCCAGACAGTCAATACACATCCTAGCAGAGGCACACTGGATGGCTAAGCAAGAAATTACCTACTTTCTAAAATTGTATTTTCAAACACAGAATGTAAATATGACCCTCACTAAAAGATGCATTTTAACATTCTGAGTTCAGGCGCATTAAACTTCAATTTCCTACCTGGTTCCCAGGGGCAGTTATGCTCATAAGATGTTATAAGCAAACTCCCCAGTCTATCCAATGGGAACAGATAGCCTTACAGTAGTGAAAAACAAAATTGGCAGTATTTTACTATCAGGACATGCTACATACATCAGGGCATGTCCTACTTTCACGTACACTGCACCCTGCCTGCAGTACCTTGGGTCTACCTTAGAGGTGATTAACATGTAAGAAAAAGGAAGATTCGGACCTGACAAGTGGGTGCACTTGCCAGGTCAAAATGGCAGTTAACAAACTGCGCATAGGCACTGCAGTGGCAGGCCTGAGACATCTTTTCAGGGCTACTCATGTGGGTGGCAAAAATAGCGCTGCAGGCCCACAAGTAGCATTTGATTTACAGGCCCTGGCACACTCAGCGCCCTTGACTAGGGGCTTATCAGTTAATAAAATATGCCAAACATGGATAACCAATCATATTAACAATTTAACAGGGAGCACTTGCACTTTGACACTGATCAACAGTGGCAAAGTGCCCAAAGCAATCCAGCACAGCATCAGAAATACAGGAGGTAGAGGCAAAAAGTCAGGGGAAACTACGCCAAGGATGCTAGGTCTAACAATGGCCCATCCAGGCACACCTAATCCATCTAATGTGTGGCTGTTTGGGAGAAACAAACAACGTCCACTGATTGAAAAAATGATTAAGAACAGGGAGGAAAAAAGGAAACTCCTAACTAAAGCCCATCATGTTTGGCATTTCATTTTTGAAGTCCAACGCTGACTGATGGGACTACAAATAAAACCAACCTGTCTAAAAAAAAAGATGGCTGCTATATTTCACCAATCCCATTAGTCCGCTTTCTATCTCCTGACATTACGAACCTTCCGGGTTCTTGCCAGGTTTAAACTCCCGATCTCCGCTGGAACACACCCACGCCCAGTTCAGCTTTGCGTCAATTCGAGTCAACACACAAAAGAAGATTCCCGAAACTTCTTGAGCTCCAGATTTAAGTAAGTTAAGCCGCAAAATCGACCTGGGTCACTTTGTGGATTAGCCATTACATAATTGTCACTTTCTAAACCCCGCTGTTTTCTTCAACAGCGCAAGCCAGTGATTGCCCCGAACCTTGCCGTGAATAGAATACACTCGGTATGTTTCTTTATCTTGGTTTTGAACCCTCAGATGTCCCACACCTTGCAATGTTACCATGTACTTTTTCATCAACATCACACACGCTACATATGAATCAATTTAAAATGAATTTAAAATGCATTGATATAGTTATTATGTTTTGTACGTTATCTTCTTTTTTTGACCCTGTGTGATGAATGTCATAAATTACAGCGTATACCAATGATGTTATTTTTACCAACAGTGCTCCTTAAGAAAGGGCCTTGCCCGAAATTTATTGGAGCGTTTTCGGTTTTTCATTGCAAATCAATTCAAATAAGGATATGAAATAAATATTTGCCTTATGGAAATACAACACAAATGAACTTGTTAAATTTATAACAACAATAAATAATCATAAACAGCAACAACGGAATCTGTCCTTTTGTGACGACCACAAAGGTGTGCCCAATCACAGGGACGCACTAACAATGTTGGTGCGCTAATCAAGCATAATTTATTCAAGCGTACTTGGACGGTTACGCAACCTGGTGGAGCACCCAATCATATCAACTGCAACAAAACTTGTCAAAACTTTCTCAGCAAATTATCGCTGTGCACCAAGCTACCTCTTTGTTTGTACTGTATTAAAGTGGCCTAACCTTGCTGATTGTGATAGACACTGATCCTTAGTTTTGAGCATTCTAAAAAGTTTACAATTATAACTGAAAATCTTACTTTTCCATTAAAAAGGATATTTAGTTGCAGTATATCAGATATGTTATGTTATGTTATAAGCTTATATAGCGCTATATCACCCAGGGGTATCTAAGCGCTGTCAGCGGATACACAACATCAGTGGGTACAAAAGCTAGATCACAGAGGTCCCCACGCCTCCTCAAAAAGCACCGTCTTCAGCTTTTTCCTGAACAGCAATAAGTTTGTTTCCTTCCTAAGTTCCGCCGGGAGACGGTTCCAGGCCAGAGGGACGGTGCTAGAAAAGGCTCTGCCGCCCTTGGATGTGAGGTTGTACCGAGGGCAGAGTAAGTTACATGCCTCAGCCGACCGAAGGGACCTAGTAGGTAGGTACCCAGAGAGCCGGTTTTGATGTATTTGGGGGCTGAGCCATAAATAGCTTTGTGTGCGATACAGAGATTTTTAAATTTGGTTCTTTGGGCAATGGGCAGCCAGTGTAAGCTGCGGAGTAGGAGCGTAGCACAAGTGTGCCTAGGTTTATTAAAGAGAAGCCTGGCCGCATCATTCATTACGACCTGTAGTCGGGCCAGAAGGTTGTTTGGGAGGCCATAGTAAAGGGAGTTGCCATAATCCAGCCGTGCCAGGATTAAGGCGGATACTGCCAACCTCATTGTGGAGAAAGATAGGAATGAACAGAGTTTCCGCAACTGGCGAATCAGACTTACATAAATGCCCACCACAGATGAACCTGCTGGGTCATAGAAAGTCGGGCATCAATTTTGATGCCAAAACTTTTAACTGCTGGTGCTGGTGTTGGCAGTGGCCCTAGGTCAGTTGGCCAAAACTGGTCACACCAAGGGTTGGCAGCTGTAGTGATTGCCAAGACTTCAGTTTTGTCTGGATTTATTTTTAGGGAGTTATTTGACATCCAGCTGACTGTAAATTTGAGTATGTTCTGCATTCTCAAATGGGCCTGAGCAGTGTCGTCAATCTGAATCAGAATCTGTGTGTCGTCTGCATAATTGTAGACTATACAGTCCATCCTATTTAGTGATGCAATCAGTGGCTGCAGGTATATATTAAAAAGTAGTGGTGACAGAGCCGAACCTTGGGGCACGCCACAGGTCAGTTTTGATGGCTTGGACACAAGGTCGGCAAGCTGCACTCGTTGCACCCTATCTTCGAGGAAGGATGTCAACCAGGCCAAGGCTGTACCCTGAATCCCCAAGTCATTTATCCGCTGAGATCTTTATTAAACCATCCTGTGGTTCTACCCTTGTCTCTCATTCTGATTTTGTGGACAGGGGCAACAACCTCAATGGCTTCTTTAAGTAAATCTTGCAGGGCAGTGCTTTCAATGTTCACATCGTCATTCGGTGACACAGGATGTGTGGTATGTAATAGGGTGGTTATTAAATCATCAGCTTTAACCTGCTTCCAGCTACGGAGAAATTTCTACTGTGATTTAACATCTTGCTGTCCTAATAGGAGAGGGAAATGACATTCAATCAGGAAATAATCGGACCAAGGTCAAGGGGAAATCACCGGGGGAGCTAGGAGAGGGCGAGAGGACCAGATCAGGTCTAGCGTATGGCCCTTTAGCTGGCAGTGATTAACAGTATCAAATGCCGCGGATAAGTCCAAGAGGATCAGGGCACAAGGTCTTTTATTATCAGCCTTGAGCCTCAGGTCGTTCAGCACGGATAGCATTACCAAATCCGTGCTGTGATGAGCTCTGAAACCCGACTGGTTGGGCTCGAGGAGGTTGTTGCTTTCCAAGAAGTGGGTGAGAGAGTATAGGACATGCTGCTCCAAGATTTTCGCGAGAAAGGGGAGCTGGGAAATTGGTCTAAAGTTCTTTAGATTTTTTGGGTCCGCACCAGGTTTCTTAAGTAGTGGGACCACTCTTGCCTCTTTAAAGTTAGAGGGCACCAGTCCCTTGTCTATGGAGTGATTTAGCAGCGTCAGGACATTGTTCTCCAAACCAGGCCAACCCAGCTTGAAAATCTGAGGTGGACAAGGGTCAGCTGGCGAGCCCGATTTCACCCGATTTAGTATGGTCGCTAAACCCTCCTTAGTTAGGGCTGGTAGAGATGATAGTTTTTGCGAGCTGAGTCTGAACGGGGATGGGGGTGGGGGAGGTACAATAGAGCACGGGAGAGTTGGAGTCTGGTTGATTTCTGTGACCAAGTTCTTGATTTTATTCATGAAGAAATCCTGAAAGTCCTGACAGTCTTTGGAGTCAAAAGAAGGTTTTGACTCTTTGATGGTACGTAAGTCTTTCAGGACTCTAAAGACTTCTTTCTGAGGGTTAGCTGCCGTTTGTATGGCTGTTTCATAGAACTCAGCCTTCCTCGAGCGAATAGCTCTTTTATAAAGCGCGAGCTGCAATGTATAAGCCTCACGTTCCGTGGGCGCAAGGGGCTTCTGCCAAGCTCTTTCACGCTGACGTAGAACTTGCTTTAGATCCCTGAGATCTTTATTAAACCATCCTGCGGCTTTACCCTTGTCTCTCATTCTGATTTTGTGGACAGGGGCAACAACCTCAATGGCTTCTTTAAGTAAATCTTGCAGGGCAGTGCTTTCAATGTTCACATCGTCACTCGGTGACACGGGATGTGTGGTATGTAATAGGGTGGTTATTTAATCATCAGCTTTAACCTGCTTCCAGCTACGGAGAAATTTCCACTGTGATTTAACATCTTGCTGTCCTAACAGGAGAGGGAAATGACATTCAATCAGGAAATGATCGGACCAAGGACAAGGGGAAATCACCGGGGGAGCTAGGAGAGGGCGAGAGGACCAGATCAGGTCTAGCGTATGGCCCTTCAGGTGGGTTGGTTCCTCGACTACCTGTGCGAGTCCCAGGTGTGTAAGGACCTCATCTAGTTGGTTTGCCTGACTATTCTTCGGGGTAATTTCCCAGTGAAAATTAAAGTCCCCTAATATCACCAACCCCTCATAGTGAGTGCGAAGGTCCTGGACCATCTTCAAGAATGGTTCCATGAACTTAACAGTTGTGCTAGGAGGGCGGTAGACTAACAGGAAGGTCACACAGTCCGTAGGGGAGCAGAATTTCACAGCCAGGACATCTACGCCTTTAATGCACTCAGAGTAGATTGTTTCCGTCTTTAAGGTGTCGTTAAAGAGGAATGCAACACCACCCCCCATGACATTGTCTGGCCGATTGGCATAAATGGCGGAAAAATTCGAGGGGAGGGCTGCCACTGAATCTGGGGTAGAAAACTCATTCAGCCAGGATTCAGTAATGCATAGGATATCAACTGTATCCTCCTGCAAGAGGGAAAAGACTTCAAGGCAGTGCTTCTGCAGGGAACGAGTGTTAAGCAGAGAGAACTTACACCCCTGCCTGCTAGCCTGTTTTGGCGGAGTGACCTGTAAAGATGGACCAGTTGCTAACTTGGGGCTAGCATTGGGTCTCAAGAGTCCTTCCCGAGCAAGTTTTAGTATTACCCTATCTGGCAGAGCGAGGGCAGGTGAATTACAACATAACAGAGACTGTCTAGAGTAGACCATGGCATGACCAGGGGTCCTGGCCCCTAGGCCCGAACTGGCACGGACGGGCGCAGACGGGCTCGCCTTTGGCACGCCCGCGGCGCGACCGCTGCGTGCGTCCGCTGCGCGACGGTGCCGCTATTCCCTTACGGATATCCCAGGGAAGGCCCGCCTGTAGCCCGCCCCCGGACGTGCGTCACCAGGGGGAGCCCGAGGAGGTAGCCCAGCTATTGGTCCCTAAGCCCTCCACTCAAGCGGCACCAGCCGTGGTGGAACGGGGCTATTGACCAGCGTTATGGCAGCGTGATGCAGGTGAGTGAAAGTAAACACGTTCAAGTAGTAATCACTAGAGTGCTAAACTCACAAACAGTATTAAAAACAAATACAGGTATTCCTACAATCAGCCATCAGAGGACTGAAGAGTAGGTGCAGAATAAAACAGAGCAGAGCGCTCAATGACTCAGCTGTAGCGCCTCACCGAAGAAGCGCGTCCGCTGCGCGACGGTGCCGCCATTCCCTCAAGAAAGGATATCCCAGGGAAGGCCCGCCTGTAGCCCGCCCCCGGACGTGCGTCACCAGGGGGAGCCCGAGGTAGCCGAGCTATTGGTCCCTAAGCCCTCCACTCAAGCGGCACCAGCCGTGGTGGAACAGGGCTATTGACCAGCGTTATGGCAGCATGATGCAGGTGAGTGAACGTAAACACGTTCAAGTAGTAATCACTAGAGTGCTAAACTCACAAACAGTATTAAAAACAAGTACAGGTATTCCTACAATCAGCCATCAGAGGACTGAAGAGTAGGTGCAGAATAAAACAGAGCAGAGCGCTCAATGACTCAGCTGAAGCGCCTCACCGAAGAAACGCGTCCGCTGCGCGACGGTGCCGCCATTCCCTTAAGAAAGGATATCCCAGGGAAGGCCCGCCTGTAGCCCGCCCCCGGACGTGTGTCACCAGGGGGAGCCCGAGGTAGCCCAGCTATTGGTCCCTAAGCCCTCCACTCAAGCGGCACCAGCCATGGTGGAACGGGGCTATTGACCAGCGTTATGGCAGCGTGATGCAGGTGAGTGAAAGTAAACACGTTCAAGTAGTAATCACTAGAGTGCTAAACTCACAAACAGTATTAAAAACAAATACAGGTATTCCTAAAATCAGCCATCAGAGGACTAAAGAGTAGGTGCAGAATAAAACAGAGCAGAGCGCTCAATGACTCAGCTGTAGCGCCTCACCGAAGAAGCGCGTCCGCTGCGCGACGGTGCTGCCATTCCTTTAAGAAAGGATATCCCAGGGAAGGCCCGCCTGTAGCCCGCCCCCAGACGTGCGTCACGAGGGGGAGCCCGAGGTAGCCCAGCTATTGGTCCCTAAGCCCTCCACTCAAGCGGCACCAGCCGTGGTGGAACGGGGCTATTGACCAGCGTTATGGCAGCGTGATGCAGATACCCAGAATGAAATGTTCATTTGTTCCCAATCAAAGGTTAGCACTTATTAAATGAAATAAGGTAACCCAATGTTTACCTATGGAAGAGGTAAGCCTCACAGTAATGAAAAACACATTTAGGAGTTTTTTACTACCGGGACATGTAAAACATAAAAATACATGCCCAACCTAATTAGCCTTTCTTAAAGCTCATAGCTACCCTAAGGCATCCCAGTGCTAGAAGCAGAGCAGGAGAAGCAATTAAGCTTACAGGTTGATGTTCTTAAATAACCATGTTTTCAGGTCCTTTCAGAAGGTGAGATGGTGGGTCTCTGAACGTAACTGCAAGGGAAGGGCGTTCCATAGCCTGACTATGCAATATGAAAATTAGCTGCCCCCAATTTGCAACCTTTGGGTTTTGGGGATTACTGCCAGGCTCAGTCTTGCCAAGCGGGGGAATTTCCTGGGATCGTAGAAAGTAATGAGGGACTTATAGATATAGGGGCCTTTAGCCATTAAGGTTTTATGGACTATACAGAGGGATTTGAATGTGTTCCTCTCCAGAATGGGTAGCCAGTGTTGGGTCTTCAGGCACAGCTTCACTGATTGAGTTCTGGGAGTCCAAAGCACCATCCTAACGGCCCAATTCTGGGAAACTTGGAGTTTCCTTATGATAGATTTAGGCGCGCCCAGATACAATGAGTTATCATAGTTCAGGCGCGAGAGGACCAGGGCCTGGACCATAATTCCCCTTGCCCCCATAGGGAGGAGAGGAAGAATTTTCCTCAGCATTCTAAGGATTCCGTAACAAATACCAGCCACTTCTACAGCTTGATGATCACATTTTAATGATTTATCAAGCCATACCCCCGGACTTTTAATCTTAGTCTTTGGGGTGGGGGCTTGTCCCAGACATGTTGGTCATTCCAGTTTGAGGTCCGGGTTGGGCCGATTGCCGAAAAAAATGATTTCTGATTTGTCTCCATTAAGCCGGAGGCAGGAGTGTTGTATCCAGGTTTCCACCTTCCCCAAGCATGATTCAAGATCAGTAAATTCAATAAATGGGCGTGGCAAAGGGATTATACTGCCAAGTAGAATTGGCAGTTTACATCTGCATGCAGGCTGCAATGGAAGACCTGGTACATGTTTTAATGGGCTACTTAAGTGGCTGGCAGAATAGGTGCTATAAACCCACTGGTAGCATTTAATTTACTGGCCCTAGATCTATGATTTACCATTCTACAAAGGACATTTAAGTAAATTAAATATGGCAATAATGTGTAAGCCAATTTTACCAGGTTTTATGGAGTGAGCACAAGCTTTTCAGCACTGGTTAGCAGTAATAAAGTGCAGAGTCGTAAGACAAACAAAAATAAATTTCAGCAAAAAGTGGAGGGCAATGACAAATGTTTTGAGTGGAGATCATACTGGGGCTGCCAGGTTTAACAGTTGCGTTGCATCAAATCTTGATAAATCTGGGCCTTGGTTTCGCCACAGCCAAATACAAGTTACAATGTCAAATACCATCACCAATCAGCACCTTTTCGGAATCTGATTTAAAAGACATGCTTCCCATCACACATTTCAGAGGCAGGATGCAGTTGTGCATACAGAAAAGGTATTATTCAATAGTTTAAACAATCAAAGTGAGAGCTATTTTTATATGGAAGCACATGATATTCACTACATCTGCATTTGAGAAAATTGTTTTCATAATGAAGGTCGCTGTCTCCAACCTCTGAAATTAAGAATTAAAGCCCTACCAATGACTATTATAACAGCTTGAATCATTCATGTGTCATATCACCCATTCCCTTCCTAGTTTGAAGTTGTGCTTGGATTTATTTCACAGAAAGTGCTTTATGTCGACTCAATGCTTTTTTCACTGACAAATCACTTCAGATTTGAAGTCAAGAAACCACTGGGTGATCTATACTACTATTATAAAGAGAGAACTGTGTCCTTTGAGCCAGGTAAACTCGAAAAGTACACCACCAATCCAGACACCCAAGACATCTTTGAAAACCTCAGGGCAAGCGGAAGGACATAGGCTATATAAAAATAAAAAATATACGTTCTTTAAAAAATGTAGGAATAAAAAAAAAGTAGTCCCTTGCAAGTAGCGCCGGCCACGACGTGCGTGATGACATCGGGAGCGCTGGGAGGAGCGGCGTTCAGGAGCAAGAGGAAGAGCGGGGGAACATGAGCACAGGGAGGAGCTAAGGACAGGCGGGGAGGAGCGGCGAGCGGCGAACAAGCGGTGAGGAGTGGCGAGAAGCGGAGGAGCAGTGGAACGGTAAACTCAGCAGCACGGGGAGGAGCGGCGGCTGAGGTAAGTGAAGCAGCCGCGGGTGCGCACCGAGGGACGGGCGGGGGCCATGAGTGCTCGCAAGCCTTTTACTCAAAGTCGGGACGTCGAGGGGAAACAGCGGACAAGAGCTGCGGATGCGCACCGAGGGACGGGCGGAGGGACGGGAGGGGGCCATGAGTGCTTGGAAGCCTTTTCCTCACAGTCGGGACGTCGGGGGAAACAGCGGACACGAGCATGGGCAGAAGCGGCCAGGACCATCAAAACCGGAGCAAGGAAACCCTGTATGTACGCTCTGCTGCTCCCGGCCGCTCTGCTGCGCCTCTCCTGCTGCAATGCTGCCCCCAGCGCCCTTCTGCCCCGGGCAACGCCGGGGCGGGCTGCTAGTCAAGAATAAAGTTCTAATGAGGACACTAATCACACATAAAAGTACAACAACTTTGAATTGTCAAGCCTCAGTTAAATTAATATTTCATTTAATAGAACTGATGAACTATACGGAATAAAGTACCCCCACATGTACTTTTTATAGATATTGCATGTCATAAGCTGGGTAGTTTCCTGACTTTCTAGAATGATAAGGCCTAAGTCAATTGCCTTAATAAGGTCACAGAACCTAGAGGTGACTTGCAATATTGTTTTTACGTAGAATTTGGAGTATTTTCACATAAGCTACAAGACCTGTGCTGCCTAATTTACTTATATTTAACACCATTAACCATTCCTGATGTGTTATTTTGGAGCTAATTTTTGCAACGTTAAAACATAGAATTACAAGTCTTAGAATGCACCATTGTACTGGTTAAAATGTTGAAACCAGCTGAATGATTCAAACATGACATGGTACAGATCAACACATTCTGGGCAAAACACACAGGACTGCCGAGAATAAAACAGATTGAGGCCAGAAACAAATCTATCACACTGTTTCTAACACAACTAGCTCTTCACTCTCAAAAATACAAATTAATGTTTAGGTTGGATCCAGTCTTTACCAAGGGCTGCAATAAGCATATTTCATTTTAATTTTTGCCATGGTGAAGAATCACTGCTTCTGGTTGTAATACAACATCAGTAATATCTCCTGCTTAGATTTCTGTTCTGAACACTGCTTTGCCAAGGGAGTGGGGCTTTCTGTGATTGCACTTTGAGCCATATGGCGCAAGGGAAGGGAACAGTCACACACCTCCTCTGAGAATCTGGGAGTGAGATGGTGCACAGACATCAAAGGCAATCTCTGAGCTCCAGAAAATCCAGAAATGTGTTTATATCTCTTTGCTATTGGCCCACAGAGTGCGTCAGATTAACAAATGGCAGTTCATAGTAAAGTAGCACTACAGAAGTACTGCTCGTACTACAAAATGTATTTCATAAACCCACAACCAGGAACTTCTATTTTTTTCTGTGCTGCGATCTCTATCACAGTGACCGAGATCTCTACAGGTAGGAATATGTTTTAGTTATAAATGTGAGATGGATTGGGGGAATAGTTGTAAAATGGAGAAGAGGTGCTAGGAAATGGGAGGGGTCTAGGAAAATATAAGGATTGGATTGGGAGGGAAATGTTAATTCAGAGCACACTCACAAGATTTTAATTTAAACTTATAAAAATTATTTTGTAAAGTTACAACAGCCCTGAAATATACTCCAACCCAGCTTTGGACCAAGTCAAACACCACACATAGTCAACCACTGATATTGTAACACTCTCCCACTGAAAAAATTAATGGATGGAAATTAAAATATTACACCATAGGCACTAATGCTAAATAGTTAAACGAGTTTGAAAAATTAAATTAAGTATGTACACACACACTTACATGGCTGAAAAGAATTTCACCAAATCTGGTAGAATGCTTGAACATTACACGGAAAGCATGTATATATATATATATTATTACCTATTGGCGGTCGCCAGCAGGTAGTTATAGTTAGGACCTATTGTCCATAGGAGAAGCGTTTTTTGATTTGCCAATATCTTTAGCGCTGTTTGACGAATCCTAGCAAAATTTTCTTTGAAGTTTCGGGGTGATATATCAAGCGGGGGCCGAGAAAAAAGGAGGTCCCAAAAGGCATTTTCTCCATGTTAATTTCCATAGGAAACTTTAGCCAAGGCTACAGCCTGAACTGCTGAACGGAATTACACCAAATGTGGCGAAAAGGTAGCGCTTGGTTCAGAAAGCAACTTTTTAATAAATGGTGTAAATCCGTTCAGTAGTTCCTGAGGAATTAAAAAAAGAAAACTTTTGATATCTGGGGAGAGCCTAACCACACATCCCCTCCCGAGCATGAGCTTGCCTCTGATTGGCTGCCAGCACTTCAAACCAGGAATTGTTGGCAGCCATCTTGTGCCTCGGACCAAGGGAGAAATAAAAAGGTAAGAGAAAAATAAAAAACACCCTGACCCCCATTTTTGTTTTTGGCGGGGTCACGCCTGGTGTGTGAATCCGTCCGAAAGTTAAAATTTAAAAAAACTGAAGTGTAGGCTCCTCTGTTTTCAAAGTCCCTGGATGGGCCAAGTCCCGGGAGCAATTTATCAATGTTGCGGGGGTCCATGGGGGCCCCCGCAGCCATAAGTACCGCCACCTCCCGGGGCATATGAAATTGAATGCGTGGGGCACGCGCCCCCCACAGCCCCGGGGACCGCCACTTCCCCGGGGCTTTGTTGAAAAATACATGGGGAAGTCCCAACCCCCGCATGGTGCTCGGGGACCGCCACCCCCCTGGGGCATTCTATATTTAAAACAAGTGGGTCTTGCTGGCCCCCCAAACCCAGGGACCATGCCTCACCAGGGCTGAAATTAAAAAACACTGTGTTGGGGGTTCCTGCCCCTTCCCACACTGCCCCGGGGATCACCACCTACCCGGGGTATTCAATATATAAATACTGGTATCCGTTGTGGACCCCCGGGCACCAGGGACCACCACCTCCCTGGTGATTTTTGAAATAGAGGAAGGGGGGCCATGCAGCCCATCTACAGGAGCCCTCGATGGCCCAGGGGACTGCCACCCCCGAGGGCTGGCTCCAGCTGTTTGCTATGGCAGGGTAGGAGAACGGCTCCTGGCCTGCAATAGCAAACTCTGCTTTACTTCCTTGAAGCCAGAGCAGGTGTCCCTTGAAACAAGAGCAGTGATACCTGCTCTCACTTCAATCAAGCAAAGCGAGATTGCTTTTAAGCAAGGGGAGGGGAGCCAGAGGGACCATGGGGCATTGGTGCTCCCCCATGGTCCCTAACATAAGGGCAGAAGTGGCCCGGAGGGGCCAATAAAATATATATATATATTTTTTTTTAAAAAGAGGCACAGACCCGTGGGATGGGGTCCCCAGGGCCAATGGAGGCCTCAGAAGGGGGACATGCAGCCCCCCTCTTTAACCTTTCTTTTTTTAAAGTAAATATGTGGCCATGCCCCAGGGGATGGAGTCCCTTGGGCCGAAATATTGTAAAAGGAGGTGGGCCACACAGCCCCCTTCTAAAAAAATTCAATGAATAAAGCTGGCATCTTGCGGGAGGCGCTGCCCCCTCCCGGCAGCACTCTGCAAACGTGCATCCTGGTGTGTTATAACTTGGGGAATTAATTCCCCTTGAATACTAGCGCACTGGGGGTGGGGTGATGAGGTCCTCTTGTGTCCTCAGGACACAAGTGGACTTCATCCCCTGAGCAGCAGTGTGTGAGGAGCTACGTTTGCAGAGTGGTGTAGAAAGGGGCATGTCCTCAGACCACCTCTGTGCAAAGCAGCTCTGTGGTGCATACTGGAGGAACCTGGTGGGCTAGTTGGCCCCCAGGTACACTCAGGTATGAAGGGGACTTAATACGCCAACTTATACCGCACCAGGAGGTGCGTTTGCAGTGTGGTGGGGAAAGGGGGCATGGCCGTTGTCCACCTGTCAGCGTTCCAACTATGTGGGGCTTACTGGAGGTAAGACATAGGCTAGTTGGCCCTAAAGGACCCCCAGCAGTGAAGGGGACTTCACCACCCATCCAAAAGGGTGCAAGGGAGCGTGTGGGGTGGTGGGCAAAGGGGGTGTGGCCTGCTATGAGAGCTTAGCAATCCTGCTGTGTGGGAATTACTGGAGGTAATAGGAGGGGTAGTTGGCCCCCAAGGTTGTCATTGGGGGGCAACTACCCCTCTTCTTACCTGCAGAAAGTCCCTCACAGTGGGATTGCTAAAACGTCTTTGGAGGCCAGCCCCCCCCCTTTCTCCCTCATTCTGCAAATGCTCCTCCTGGCAGACTACAGGATGGGGGATGAAGTCCAATTTACTCCTGAGGGACTTTGGGGGCCGAGAAACCCTACTGGTACCTCCTGTAAGCCCCATGCACTGGAATTCCTGAGCGCTGGTCGGAGTCCCAGCACCCTTTCTCCACCACTCTGCAAACACGACTACTAGTTAAAGTAGTGTTTGCAATGTAATAGGCTTCCCATTTGCGAGAATTAGAGCTATTGGCGTTGTAAATTAAAATGTTTTTTACTAATGTTTTTTGGAGCGGATTGGATGTACGTTGTGTATAGTGGAATTATGTGGTATGTTGTGCAGTGAAATTATGTGGATAGAAAGTATGTGGTATTTAGTATATAGGAATTATGTAGAGTGACATTATGTTTTATGGAGAGTAATTATGTGGTATTGTAGTCTGTGTTGTGGAGTGGTAACCTCAGGTTTAGACTCCCTCGTTTCCATTGAAGCTCAACTATGAACTCAATAAGACAAAAAAAAGAAGGAATCAGTGAGGAGCACTTGTGGACATAGTCAGAGGTATGAGCAGGGCCACTGGAATTATGAGACTGTCTGGCTGCAAGGACTTTCGCACAATTATACATTTTCAGCATTAGCCACATATTTAACCATCTGCAACCTAATCTGCAGATTGAACAAAAAAAGCCTTGCATCTAGCAGAAACAGGTCAAACGTTACCAAAAATGCAGCAACAAGTGTTAAAGCGTGGTGGGAGGCCCTTTGCAAACCTAGAATGGTCACCTGTTACTTATTGCTAAATGTGGATGTTAAATTGGTGCTAATGGTGTGCAAGCTACTCTTGCTTCCCTTTGCACCTCTCTTGCCTCTTTCTGCATTTCTGTTGCTTCTTTCTGCCTATTTCTTTCTTTTTCTGCACTTCTCTTGACCTCATTCTGCAAATCTCTTGTACTTTCTGCACCTCTCATCCCACTTTCTGCACATCTGTTGCCTCTTTCTGCACCTCACTTGCTTCTTTCTGCACCCCTGATGTATCTATCTGATAGAGACTACTTGCCGCAGATTCCTTCACGTAGAAGTATCCCCAGGCATAAGACTGGAGCCAGAATTTATTTTTATACAGCATCCCTGCGTGCCGGGGAGAAAGGCATCACGCGACTCCACCCACGCATTGTCTGCGTATGTGACGTCAGCGAGGTCAGAAAAGTCCGCCCCCGGCGCCTACATTAGCTTTTTCCTTTTCTGCGTGCAACACGGATCCGGATAGTGCTGTGGGCCTGTTTAGGCTCCTTTTTTCCCTTTAAGCTATTGCGTGTGAGTGGGGACAGCATCGCTCACTGGTCGGAGTTTGTCCCCAAGGGTTGCTTCCTGCCCTTTTGGGGGCACGGGCTCTCCTCGGGTGGTGTGGCCGTGCATGTCATCACCCGTTCTGCTGTTTCCTGGTGTGGGGACGACTAGAGCCCAGATGGAGACATATGTGGAGGCTTTGCAGCCTTGCTGGCTTCTCCCCCTCATCAGATCCCTTGCAGTGTGCGGGGCCCTCCATGGCCTCGCCGGCGGCTCCGGCGCCAACTGGCTCGGATCCAGGTTTGGAGGTTGTGGTGCTGTTGGGGTGTGGCCCTCCGGGGTCCCTCCTTCGGACAACGGCGAATCTGCTATGCTGCAAACTCCAGCAGGAGTCTCTGTGGTGTTGCCGGGGGTCGCTGGGGATCGGGTCACACCCTCAAGCCCCTCTCGGTCCTCTAGACGGGAGACAATCTTGTCTGAGGCCGAGGTGATACAGCTTTGGCACCGACGGCTGCTGGCTGTCCCACAGGGGTCGGCGGAGGGCCCCTCTCGTTGTGCCACCAGACTGGCCCGAGACTTGCGGAGGACTCCCCGGGTCCCTCTAGTTCCTCCCCTCAGGCGGCTGCCTCATCGGAGGTTAGGCCGATGCCTTTCCGGGTCCGGTCCAGCCCCCGTCTCCTGCACCGCGCACTGCAACAGAGGTCGTTCTGGCATCTCCCCTGGCATCGGAAGACAAAGTCCTGTCTCAGATTGCGCGCTCAACGGTGTTGGGTCATTGACTCGTCCTCGACGCCACTTCTCGAGATGTTCGACGCTTGTTGGTGTCATCCTCCCCGGAGACGGGCCGACGCGTCGTGGCTTTTTCCCTGGCGTCATCTAAAGGCAGCTCCACACTGTCTCCGCGGCCACGTCTTCACCAGAGGAGCCGCAGGTCCCCTACTCCTCGGTCCCACTTTCTTCTTTTCGGACCTAGCCCTGTCTCCCTCCGGTTGGCTTGGGTGAAGGCCGTTTTAGCTTGCAGCCATCACCTACAGGAGAGCTGCTTTTCCCTCCACAGGGCCCTAGGGAGGAGTGTGCGGCCTTCGTTCACGCTGTTTCCACGGCTGTGGGAATTTTGCGCATGGGTGATCCAGCTACCCAGTTCCCCACGGACCATCTTCTGGAGGTTCTCCATCAGTTCTCTGTTGCTAGGGAGCTGCTGCTTCTCTTTGATGGTTCACTCCATTCTTCCCTCTTGGGGACTTGGGGCTCTCCGGCCATGGGGACCCAGTGCCCCAATACCTTCTGCACCATCACCATCCGGCGGCTTGTCTTTTCCTTCCCTCCTCTACCAGGGGTCCCCTTTTGCAGAATGCCTTCCGCTCTCTGCTGACCCTGTTGTCTCCCCTGTCACAGGAGGACCACTGGCTGGACTCCTGGGGGCACAATATGTTTGCCTCAACCAGTGCAGCTTTGCAGGACCTTAACATACTTTGTGTCCTGGCTAGGGCCACTTCTTGATTGTGGGACTTCGCGGAGTCCCTTATGTCTGCCGCTTCTCAGGAGGGTCCCTGTGTTGATCTGAGGCACCATGTGTTGGATGGCCGGGAGCTGACGGCATTTATTCTTTGCTCTGCTCTGGACATCTCGGAGGTGCTGGGTCATGCCATGGCTTCTTCGGTTGCCCTTCGTCACCATGCCTGGCTTCTAGACAGTGTGTTCCCGGAGAAGGTTCGGGATCGGCTGTTGGACCTTCTCTTCGATGGTGCTCTTTTGTTTCACGCCCCTGCCGACTCGGCCATTCAGAGGTTCTTCGTCCTCTTCCTCCTCCTCCTCCTCTTCCTTCTTCTCCCCCTCAGTGACCTGTGATTTGATCTGGTTCTTGGAGGTGTTCTTCCGTTGGGGCGGTTTACCCCAGTTGTGCGTTCTGTGTGCTTCATGGCCTCCTTGTTGGGGCTGTGGTTCTGTTGGCTGGCCCTTCTTGACTGTTTGTTTTTGCTTTTGGTTTTCTGCACCATGGTTACCCTGAGACTAGGCCTGCTGTTTTTATTCTTTGACTGCTTGACAAGCCTTTTGTGGGTTTTTCCGAAGGTATTTTCTGTTGTCCTCTGCTGCGGATATTGTTCCCAAGAGGTTCCCATGTTTTGAGATATGACATGCCCTATGTGGGGTAGTGGTAGCTGTTATATAGCTCTGTTATGCGCTGGGGAGTTGTGATCGCCTTTGGGCCTCTGTTCTCCGTGGCGTTTGGGTATGTTGCAGTTGCAATCCTCTTGCTGATGGCTTGAGTTGTGCCTGATCAGGCCTGCGACCGGTGTCTTGGCTCTGCCTGGTTCTGATTCTTTTTGGGCTGTGGGTGTGGACTCCTCCCTGGAGCGTTTCCTGACCCTTCTCGCTTTCTTGTTCTCGGTCTTTGACTGGCGTCTGGCTTGCCTTGAGCGCATCCTTCAGCGGTACTCTTGGTGCCCAGCTGCACTTGTTGGTGATGACCTACTGTTTTTCTGCAACATTGTGCTTTCCCGGCGATTTAGTCGGACAGTCATCCATGCCTTGTCTGCTCGTTCCACTGGGCCTCGCATTCAGTTCTGCCTCTCCTCCCTGTGGGACGAGATGGTCCCTGAGTTCTTCTTCTCTTTCTTCTCTTTCGGGTCTAGTCTGTCCCTGCGGGGCGCTGGACAGTTCTTCCAGGGTGATCTTGAGCTGCCTCTTTTTGGCTCCGCCTGCTTATTGCGGACAGGGCTGTTCTGTCAGGTCTTTGCCTTCTGGCTGTGTTAGGCTCAGCGACCCTCTTCACTGGGTGTGTTTCCAGTGGGGGGAGGCTTGCCTTTGCTCTGCCTCTTCTCCGTGGAGTCTCTAGGTTGCTCTTCTCCTTCGGTGCTCCTCTTCCTTGGCCTTGGGTGGAGGGTTTGTTGCCTTTTATGGGCGTGGGGTGCTTTGGCCTCCTTTTTGCCTTGCCTTGTTTCCTCTGCTGAGCGAGGACGAGCTACCTCTTCTCTTCTCCCTTCCCGCATCCCCTTCGGGGCTAGTTGTCTTTTGCTTGCGGTGTTCCCCTTGCCTGGGGGACGGGGCTCCTCGTCCTGTCTTTGGGACTCTGTTGTGACAAGGCTGGTGGGGTCTCCTCACAGACCCTCCTTCCCCTTGGGTATGGCTAGGGTATCTATTATAAGTGAAAGACTCTGCGGCTAGTCGTCTCTATCAGATGTGCGAGTTACTTACCTTCGGTAATGATGTATCTGGTAGAGACGGTTCTAGCCGCAAATTCCTTCAGGCCCGCCCTTCCTCCCCTTTCTGTGAGGACCCTTTGGTTTGGTCGTCTGCATTCAACTCCCTGTGGTAGGCTATGTCTTCAGTGCATGCGTTCTGTAGTTCTTTTGGATCGGTCTGTAGGTATTTCTGTGCCTTTCTGTTCTAGTTGCCCCAGGTTGGGGCCTATCCTCCCCTTTTTTCTCTTGCTCCTTTTCATTGCTAAGGGCTCCTGGCCCCTCTGTTATCCTGTAGGTTGGGGTCTTTTGGTTGGGCCTCTGCCCTTGTTCCTTATAGGGGATGTCACATTCTGAATTTTGGCTGTCTGGGAGTCTTGTCGTGCCTTGTTTGTCCCAAACTGGTACCTCTTCATTTTACTTGGTTGGGGTTGTGGTCCTGTTCTAGGATTTCATAACACTTTTATTATGTCTTGGCTCCAGGAGGGGCTATCTTTGTACTGGCAGGGTTGCTGTTCAGGGCTGTGCTCTGTTCTTTATTCCTTTCCCTGTCTGGGGTACAGCAGTGTTTAGCACTGCTCCTTATGGTGTTGTTCCTCACCATTCCTTTTTCTTTCGCACACATGTTCCTCTATTCTCACAGTTTTGTCTGACGGCTTCCCGTTGTGGCGTGGAATAGTTCTCTAATACTAACATAGGCATGCCGGAGTGGGACTTATGTAACCTCGCTGACAACACGTACGCGGACAACGCCTGGGCGGACTCATGTGTTGCCGTCCCCTGGAGCGCATGGATGCTGTGGCAAAACAATTCCGGATCCAGTCTCACGCCTGGGGATAATTCTATGTGCAGGAATCTGCGGCTAGAACCGTCTCTACCAGATACATCGTTACCGAAGGTAAGTAACTCATACTTCTGCACATCTGTTACCTCTTTCTGCACCTCATTTGCTTCTTTCTGCACCATTGTTGTTTTTTTCTGCACTCGTCTTCCCTTTTTCTGTAACTTTCCTGCCTGCTTTTGCAACTCACTTGCCTCTTTCTGCACTTTTCTTGTTTCTTTCTAAGCTTCTGTTGCTTCTTTCAGCAGTTATCTTGTCTCTTCGTGCACTTCTTTTGCCTGTTTCTGCACCTCTCCTGCCTCTTTTTGCACCTCTATTGGCACTTTCTGCACCTCACATGCTCCTTTCTGCACTTCTCTTGCCTCTTTCTGCACCCCTGTTGCTTCATTTTGCACTCTCTGTGCTTCTTTCTGCACCTGTCTTGCTTCTTTCTGCACCCCTGTTGTCTCTTTATGTACCTCTTTTGCCTCTTTCTGCACTTTTTTGCCTTTTTCTGCAGTTCTCTTCCCCCTTTCTACATGTCTGTTGCCACTTTCTGTACCTCATTTGCTTCTTTCTGCACCCCTGTTTTTTCTTTCTGCATTCATCCTCCCTTTTCCTGTACCTTTCCTGCCTGTTTTTACATCTCACTTGCCTCTTTCCGCACTTTTCCTGTTTCTTTAAACCCCTCTGTTGCTTCTTTCAGCAGTTCTCTTGTCTCTTTGTGCACTTCTTTTGCCTGTTCCTCCATCTCTCGTGCCTCTTTTTCGCCTCTGTTGGCTCTTTCTGCTCCTCACTTGCTCCTTCTACACTTCTCTTGCCTCTTTCTGCACTTTCCATGATTTTTCGGCACCCGTCTTCATTCTTTATGCCTCCTTGTTGTCTCTTGATGCACCTCTGTTGTCTCTTTCTGCACTTTTCTTGCCTTTTTCTGCACCTCTCTTCCCACTTTCTGCACGTCTGTTGCCTCTTTCTGCACCTCATTTGCTTCTTTCTGCACCCCTGATATCTCTTTCTGCACATCAGTTGCCTTTTTCTGCACCTCATTTACTTTATTCTGTACCCTGGTTGTCTCTTTCTGCACTCCTCTTCCCTTTTTGTGTACCTTTCCTGCTGTTTTTGCATCTCACTTGCCTCTGTGTGCACTTTTCCTGCTTCTTTCTACACCTCTGTTGCTTCTTTCAGCCATTGTCTTACCTCTTTGTGCACTTCTCTTGCCTGTTTCTGCCCTCTCAAGCCTCTTTTTGCCACTCTGTTGGCACGTTCTACACCTCACGTGCTCCTTTCTGTGCTTCTCTTGCCTCTTTCTGCACCTCTGTTGCTTCATTTTGCACTTTCTGTGCTTCTTTCTGCACCTGTCTAGCTTCTTTCTGTACCCCTGTAGCTTTATTCTCCACTTTCCATGCTTCCTTCTGCACCTGTCTTGCTTCTTTTGCACCCCTGTTGTCTCTTTATGTACCTCTTTTGCCTCTTTCTGCACTTTTCTTGCCCTTTTCTTCAGTTCTCTAACCTCTTCCTGCACCTCTGTTGTTTCTTTTGGCACTCATCTTCCCTTTTTTTGTACCTTTCCTGCCTGTTTTTGCATCTCACTTGCCTCTTTCTGCACTTTTCCTGCTTCTTTCTGCACCTCTGCTACTTCTTCCAGCAATTATCTTGCCGCTTTGTGCAATTCTCTTGCCAGTTTCTGCACCTCTCTTGCCTTTTTTTGTACCTCACTTGCTCCTTTCTACACTTCTCTTGCCTCTTTGTCTACCCCTGTTGCTTCATTCTGCACTTTCCATGCTTCTTTCTGCACCCCTGTTCTTTCTTTATGTACCTCTTTTGCCTCTTTCTGTACTTTTCTTGCCATTTCTGCACCTCTCTTCCCTCTTTCTGTACGTCTGTTGCCTTTCTGCACCTCATTTGCTTTTTCTGCACTCCTGTTTTCTCTTTCTGCACTCTTTCTGTACCTTTTCCTGCCTGTCTTTCCATCTCACATGCTTCTTTCTGCACTTTTCTTGCCAGTTTCTGCACCTCTCCTGCCTTTTTTGCACCTCACGTGCTCCTTTCTACACTTCTCCTGCCTCTTTCTCCACCCCTGTTGCTTCATTCTGCACTTTCCATGCTTCTTTCTGCACCTGTCTTGCTTCTTTTTGCACCCCTGTTCTCTCTTTATGTACCTCTTTTGGCTCTTTCTGCACTTTTCTTGCCTTTTCTTTACCTCTCTTCCCTCTTTCTGCACATCTGTTGACTTTCTGCACCTCATTTGCTTTTTCTGCACCCCTGTTTTCTCTTTCTGCACTCGCCGTCCCTCTTTCTGTACCTTTCCTGCCTGTTTTTCCATCTCACTTGCTTCTTACTGCACTTTTCTTGTCTCTTTGTGCACTTCACATGCCTGTTTCTGCATTTCTCTATTTCCTCTTTTTACACCTGTTGGCTCTTTCTGTACCTCACTTGCTCTTTTTTACACTTCTCTTGCCTCTTTCTGCATCCCAGATGCTTCATTCTGCACCTGTCCTGCTTCTTTCTGCACTCCTGTTGTTTCTTTATGTACCTTGTTTGCCTCTTTCTGGACTTTTCTTGCCTTTTTCTGCACCTCTCTTCCCTCTTTCTGAATGTCTGTTGCCTCTTCCTGTACCTCATTTGCTTCTTTCTGCACCCTTTTGTCTCTTTCTGCACTCGTCATCCCTCTTTCTGTACCTTTCACTGATGACATCTCAAATGACATCACTGATGATATCACTGATGACATCAACCAGTGAATGGAGTTTAGTTTGAAATTCAAATATGTATTGTATATATACCAATCTGTATTGAAGATTAAGTGGATATATAACTGTCTGGATGGAGGATTTGGTAGCTGTCTGACTGTCTTTTTAAGTAAGTAATTAAAAGTGTATCACTTAATACATGGATTAAAAAATGAACTATGTGAATGTGTGCATCACTGTCTCTGTTCTTGCATAACATGCTGCATCAGTTGGCCACTAACTACATGAGTGTGTATATTAGTTATTGATTAGTTGGGTGAGTATTTGTATGGGGCACTGAGTTTGTGTGTGGTTGGATGGGGTGTGTGTAACTCTATGCATAGATGTGTGAATGCTTGATTGACTAGGTATATAGGCTTAAGAGTGCATGTGGAAACAGCTGTTTGGGTGACTGAGTGTATTTATTTGTGTGTTGGTGAGTGAATATATGTTTTAGTTGTACATCTTCAACAAAGTAAAAAATAAAAGGCATTGTATGTGAGAGTTGGTGTATATAAATAAGTATATGTAAGAGTCAGTGATTGTGAGAGTAACTGTATGAATGAGTGTTTATTGTATTTTTAGTTTTTTTTAGTTCATAGCATAATCAAAACAAATACAAACACATATAGACATCAGTCCGTTAGCTAACATGCTACAAATATAATAAAACACAATGAGACCAAGCTATCATGGCACATACAAGCCCAAGAGAGAATGATTAAACAATGAATCTACAAATTAGTCTAGGCTTTCTAAGTGATCAATCATAGGCTGCCAAATTTTGATCCCCAGCTGTTTTTTTTTCAATGATTTGATAGCATATAGATTATATTTCAAATAGAAGACATTGTAAAACTTTGCCCGCCACATCTCATATGAAGGCGCATCGGGTTTCAACCACATAGAGGCAATGCATAATCAGGCCACTGACATAGCCATAAAAAAAAATATCGATTTTGGTAATACAATGGCAGGATATCCATATCTTTACGTAATCCAAACATCATCATCTCTCTAGATATCAACACATCAAAATTTAAAATATTTGATAGAAATTGTGCAATAGATACAAAAAAGGTTTTAATACGCTACAGTCAAAAAATATGTGCACAATATCCGCCATATCAGTTTGACACCTATAGCATTTCCCATTATGCATATTGCCCCACTTCATCATCTTAGCCGGTGTGTGATATAGATTAAATAAAGTTTTGTAATGTTGAGAGCGTAAATTGGCAGTCAAAGTGATTTTAGCAGCAATATTGATTGATTCTTGAGCAAACAGGTCAGGAATGCCAAGTCTAATACTCCATTTCCCCTCTTGTACATCAATATTGTTGCGTTGCGTGCTCAGCAAACTATTATATAAAATCCCAATCTTAGCGGGTTTGTTCAAGACTTCAAGAAAGTCGTTAATGCCTATAGTTAGAATACTTTGATGTTTAAAAATAAAGTTCTGTAGCTCTAAATATTTAAAAAAATCGTTCTGGGGAATCGCATATTTTTCTTGTAAATCTTCAAATGTAACCATAGTGCCGGAATCGAACATACTGCCTAAACAAACCATACCTTTATCCACCCATGTCCGCATCTTTATATCCCAGAATATAGAGGGGAATAATTCAGTTGAATCACAATGGGTATAGAAATTAATATGATTAAGAGAAATGATTTTTCATACCCACCGCCACCCTTGAAATGCTGCTAATACAATTTTGAATCTGGTTCTTTTGTAGTAGCTTGGCTCGAGAAAACGTAGCAGCACTTGTCGAGATTGGCATCCTAATGACATTGAATAGATATTGGGACTTTCAAATATTGGTGGTTCACCCCCAGTCCCCAAAATGTTCATGTTCTGAAGAAGGCAGGCTAAGTAATAAAAAGCAAAGTTCGGAACTCCCCATCCACCTTTTAAAAGTGGGAGTGTCATGAATTTAGACGCCCGACGGGGAGATTTCCAACCCCATACAAACCTATCTGCAATAGATTGCAGGGTCGTTAATTGTACATGTGACAACTCCAGCGGTACAGTCCGGAAATAATAAAGTACCCTAGGTAGAATACACATCTTTAAAACATTTCTTCGCCCCACCAGTGTTAAATGAAGACACTCTAGCTTTTCCAACATGCGCTTAATTGATTGTAATATATCAGTCCAATTTACAATGACAAACTCTTGGAGTGACATCCTAATTTTAATACCAAGATACTTAGGACCAGATGTATCAAGGCTTTTGCGACTCGCAAAGGCTGAAAATCGCAGAATTTCGGCCTTTGCGACTCGCAAACGGTTGTTTTGCGATATTTGACATGTATCAAAAAATCGCAATTTATTGAATCGCAATTATTTGCGATTCCTTCTTTTGCATAGCATTTAAGGAATCGCAAATTTTGCGATTCCTTAAATGATATGTATGACACATTTTTGGTGTGCGAATTTGTGTAAAAAAATCGCATTTTACCATCAACTTGTAGTTGGTGGTAATTTGCGATTTTTTTAAAAAATGCCCTAATTGGCATTTGTAAGGGTGGCATGTGACACTCATACATGCCCATAGGGCATGTATGTGTGCCACATGCACACACATGTAGATTTGAGGGGTGCAGCATGGTGTCTTTGAGACACCCCTGCACCCTTGAAATAATTCTCAAATTGCGATTAGCAAATTGCGAAATCGCAATTTGAGAATTATTGCACTATCATTCCTATGGGCCTCCTGGCCCATAGGAATGCATTGAAAATTATTCATTATTTGCGAATTCGCAAAATGCGAAATCGCAAATAAAGAAAAATAAGGAATCGCAAAAAATTTACGATTTTGTACATACATACCGTTTTGCTAATTCTAAATAGCGATTCGCAAAAAATCGCTATTTAGGATTCGCAAAACGGTATCTTGATACATCTGCCCCTTAGCCTCATGAGTGACGCGTAGATCATTAATGCATAACCCGGCGGTACACACTACCTGGGATTTGGTAATATTCAATTTATACCCGGACACTCTACCAAACACTTGTGTTATATTTTTGATTTCGCATAGTGCTTGTTCCGGGTCAGATGTGATGACCGCAATGTCATCAGCATAAGCTAAGACACAGACATAGCTATCACCCACAGTCATTGATTGTATACGCTGAGAGGCAGCTAGCATCTGCAACAATGGCTTGATATAAATAGCAAATAATGACGGTGAGCATGGGCATCCTTGCTGTGTACCCCGAGTAATATAAACAAAGGATGACTCCTGCCCCATCACGCAAATCTTGGCCCTTGGTTGTTTATTTATAATTTGCAAGGCAAGTAAAAATTGGGGGCCAAACCCCATTTTGCCCATGACGGCCCATAAGAATGCCTACGCCACACAACCAAATGCTTTTTCAGCATCTAAAAACACCAAACCGACATCTTTGGAAAATGCAGATGCATAATCCAAAACAGCAATCACACGATGCAGATGGTTAACAGTACTTCTGCCTGGAAGAAAGCCATGCTGATGGTGAGACACCAATAATGGTACAACTTGAATTAAACGACTAGCAAGGATTTTAGAATATATCTTGGTATCAACATTAATTAATGAAATGGGTCTGTAAGACCCCGGAAGATATGGAAGCTTGTCTTTCTTTTGGAATACCACTAGGCTCGCATCATTCCATGAGCAAGGAGGGTTGCCAGCTTGAGCAGCGATAAAAGTGGCGAGCATATCATCTTTAATGATAGGAAATAGCAAACGATAGACCTCTAGAGGCAATTTATCCGGGCCGGCAGCTTTCCCAAGCGCAAGGGCCTTAAGTGCGATCTCAAGTTCCAGCATCGTTATTGGGGCTTCTAACTCCTCTCTAATACTGGGCTCCACCACGGATGTATCTAAACTAGCCACAAACTGATCAACCTGATCTTGGGGAAGATATTCTTGGGTATATAATTCAGTATAGTACTGTTGAAAAACCTGCAGTATACCATCCATCGTCTCAACAAAACCGCCCTGGTCGTTCTGTAAGGATGCTATGCGCTGTGATGTCTGTCGCCCAAAAAGTCTTTGAGCTAACCATCTCCCAACCGCTTCCCCATACTCATATATCTCAGCTCGATGAATTTTATACTGACATGCTATAACACAACTCCAGACACCATTGAAACGCGCAACCTTCATTTGTGCCAATTTGCTGTCTTGGTGTGCTCTGATATCCAAGATGAGTTCCTGTTCTGCATTTTTTAAATCTGCCAGCAGTTTGTCCATATCAGATTTTTGTTTCCTCTGTTGAGACCACCCATAGCTACAAGTTTCATCCCGCAATTCGGCCTTAAAACAATCCCATACCATCGCCTGAGAAGCTGTGCCTCTATTGTAATCAAGGAACTGCTGAGCCCCTACTTGAATATGGCATACATATTCTTCATCAGATATCAGTTTCTTATTGAATGAAAATGACCGCTGTACCCGCTGGATCTTAAAAGGAAGCATATCTATAACAACAGGGCCATGATCCGAAGTAATCCGTGCCCTTACCTGCATACGGGCACCACTCATGAGTGAACTGGGCAAAAAAATATAATCTAACAGGACAAACTTTTTATGGAGGGAAGAAAAAAAAGTATACCCGGGATCGCCCGGGTTAACCAATGGCCACCCATTAACTAGGCCGTGCAGGAACAATAATTGCCACAATGCTCTGGAACATGTGGTTTTTAGCCAGTATATCCAGTAATTTGAGGATCCCAAATAGAGGACTTACCATGTATATAAAATCCCCAAGTAATAGTAAGGGTGTGCCCCACAATGCAAGCTCAACATTTAAAATTCAAGAATCTCAGATTCGAGCCATATACCATACATACTGTAACTGTAACCCCCCTCCGATAATACACTCCGCAATTGCCCAGCCTCCTAAACTATCAGCTTTAATTTTTCCCGTAGTGGCTATCGTTTGACGACCCAGAATTACAACCCCCGATTCATAGTAGCCTGCCTTGATGCAACAAATAGTGTAAATCCCAGTTCACTCAATATCTTCCGATTTCCGAATGGCACATGGGTTTCCTGAATGCATATAATATCAGGATTGATTAGTCAAACTTCCTGCATCACTCGTCTACGTTTAAGAGCGTTGTTCAATACCCACACGTTAAATGAGCATATGCGTAGACTATTTCTAGCCATTTACCCTTACTTGAACCATAAATTGACAAGAGCCATTAATACATGAAAAACTGAATATGCTTGCTTCTACAGCCTCTCAACATATGCTATGAACTGACATTTTTCCCTTTACACCCTTACCCCAAATCCTACCCCCCACTACACCCCGTGAACCCCACCCAAAGACCCCCTCCCTTCCCACACAACCCCCCCCCCCAAGTGACCCTCCCAAACAACCAAGGCAATAGGGCCTATAGCCCTTTAGATGAGTATGAGAGAATCTCGGATGCTTGGACAGTCGCGTATCGAATCTACATATCTCTAGTGAATAAAAAAAGACAAAAGAGCAAACAATAATTAGCAGTTGATCTACGTGCATGTTCCTACATAGGTACTCATATGCCATCAACTTGTAAATAGTCAATGCACGGTTTCATCAACTCATCAGCCCAAAGAATTAAGATATTTCATAGCTGAGGCCTCAGAAGTAAAAAATCGATTCAGCCCTTTATGCACTGTTTTTAAAGTAGCTGGCTGGAAAAGAAAAACCTGTAAGCCCTTGGATTGGAAGGGTGCCATTAGTTGGCGTAACCGCCTGCGATTCTCTACAGTGGAGTGATAGTAATCGGGGGGTACAAAAAATGTGGTCCCTTTCCAAGATCTTTTTTTCTCAGGCCTAGCCAAGTCGGAGGGTGTTTGTCTTGCTAGAAAGTTATTTGATGAGATCAATATAGCACGTGGATGTTAAACAACATGCCCGGTCCTAGCTGGTCGCTGGCAAAATGGAAATCAATGCGCCCGTAAAATTTCCTGGTCCCAATTCCAGTCTTTAACCTCCGGAAATGCCTCTTCAAAAAGTTCCACTATGAATTTACGAATGTCCTGCCCCTCAATCCCTTCAGGGACCCCAAGGATACGCAAATTATTACGGCGGTAGTCAATTCTCCATATCAGCAAGCTTTACATGTACATCTTCCTTGTGTGCCTTGATCCTCAATTTCTACGTTGTGATTTGCCACTTGATCTTCTAATGTAGAAATACGGCCCTCAGCTTCTACCATTCTGTCTGTGAAATCATTGCATGACTTTGCCAGACGTCGAACAGTGTTCTGGAGCTTCCGGCAGGCGTTGTGTTTTTTCTTTCTTTTTTTTAAACTTTATTTTCAGTTTTGAAAAATAACACAAGAAACAATCCCCCCCCCCCCCCCCCCCCCCCCAGGAAGACATCATTTACTACTTTTGTACACAGGTCGACAGACTCATTATGGCACCTAATGGAGTAGAACAGCATCTGAAAGCTCATCCGGTCTCGTGACAACGTGGATAGCCCTTTACAATTACATGGAATACCGTGAGGAAAGATAAACCCCCCCTTGTCCAACCCTACTACATGCACATGTCAAGGACCCATAAGTTGGCCCCTCCCCTTCCACCATCCGATTCATCCACAGAGTACAACTCACTGCTCGTCCATTCACAGTCACTGGGTGACGAGCCCCCCTCCACTGCCAAGCCCGCCATACACATGGCTCGCCAAGCTAGCAAGTCCTCCTCCAATTTCTCATCCCTCCTAGTCTGTTGCATTTGTGTTTCCTCCGCGAGTGTCCATTCCTGCACATCCCTGAGCCATGCATCCACATCCGGAACCCGCTGTCCCATTCATGTAATAGCGACCCTGCGCCTAGCCAGCACTAGCATCAATTGCAACAATTTATAGGACAACTTCAGTTTCCAAGGCTGCGGTACCAATGCCAACAAGCAATGCACTGGTGTGAGCTCGATCCGAAGGCTCGTGGTAGCCTTCATCCAGGCCACAACTAAGGACCAAAAATGTCCCACCATTGGGCACTCCCAGGCCAGGTATAAGAACCCCACCCCCTCTGCATTGCATCTGGGGCAAGTACCTCCGCCACTTCCTAAGAACCGGCTGATCGACTTGGGTGTAAGGTATGTGCGATGCAAGTAATTAAAATGTATAACTTAAAGCGTGCATTACAGGAAACCCTTCGCGTGAGGGCCCCTATATGCGTCCGCTTACTCTGATCCAGCAGCACCCCCAGATACATCTCCCAGGCCGCCCACGCAGGTGGCACTAGAGGAACAGAATCCCATCTCATAGCTGTATACAGCCGAGTTATCAACCTACGTCCTCTGCAACAGGACAGTATGATATGTAGGGTGTGTGTCATTGGGGGATTTCCGGGCACCGAGGCCAGACCGATCGTACCACAGACCGCAGACCCTGATAATGTATACATTGACCACTGCTAAGGCCAAAGGACTCCACCGCTTGTTCGTATGACACAAAGCAATCCGAGGGAAATAGATCCGCCAAAACTTCACAGCCCCCAGCTTTCCACTCCCGGAAGGACATCTGAGTATCCAGCTCCACCATCGAGGCCAGGATCCAGAGCGGCAATTCTCTGTGGAAGGGGGCCGACCGTAGGACCCTTTCTTTAAAACGTTGCCAGACGCCCGCAATATGCCTGACTACATAGGGCAGCACTGCAGCAGCTCCAGCCCCGCGCATCAGTGCCAAGCGAAGCTCTTGTACCGTTGCCCTCCCAGCGAGCAACCGCGTCTCCCATACATCCACATCAGCGAACCATCGGGCCGCCGGAAGGAGCTGCGCTGCATAATAATAAAGATTGAAACGTGGGGCCTCCAGACCCCCCTCCTCAAAAGTGTGAACCAGAGTACGGCGGAGGGCCACTCTGCTCTGTCGCCCTGCCCAGAGCAGAGACGTAAGGAGCGAGTTGAGAGTCCTAAATACCCTATGCGGAAGTGGGCCCATCATGTTCTGCAGGACGTATAGCGCCCTTGGCAGCATCACCATCTTAGATATAGGCAGCCTCCCCATCAAGGACAGCGGAAGAGTGTTCCAGAAGGACACAGAGTGTTTGAGCGACGTAATCACTCGGTCTATGTTGTGGGCTAGGGACTGCTCCACCGTGGAGGTCACGTGTACACCCAGATATCGAAAATTGTTCAGCTCCCAACGGAGCCCCAGCTGTGGCAACTCCTGCTGCGGGACCTCTCCAAACCCCGAGAGCGGAAAAATTAGGGACTTGTCCTGATTGAGCCGCAATCCAGACACACCGCCAAAGCGGTCCAGGTGCTGCAATAACTCCGGGAGTGCGTCCCTCGGAGACGACAGGTAAAACAAGGCGTCATCTGCATATAACAACAACACATTACAAGTGCTACCCACCTGAATGTCCCATCTCCGTTCGCAGCGTGACGGCAAGGGGTTCGATCGCAAGAGCAAAGAGGAGCGGCGAGAGCGGGCACCCCTGTCTCGTGCCCCTCTCCGGCCTCCATTCCTCTGATTGCGCAGCTCCCAGCCGCACCCGGGCCCGAGGGGAGTTATAGGAGATGCGAATCCAGCGACTGAAATTGGGGCCCAGACCCACCTTCCGAAGCACCTCCTGCAGGTAACCCCAGTCGATGGCGTCGAAAGCCTTAGCCAGGTCTATAGAGACCAAGACCGTCTGCTCGTCCCTCCCGCTCACCTCATGTTGGATATGGTTCAGCCGTCTCAAGTTCATAGCCGTCTTCCACCCGGGGATATAACCACATTAGTCCTGATGCACTAAGTGCTCCATGTGGGGCGCCAATCGAGATGCCAGCAGTTTGGTCAGGATTTTAATGTCGGAGTTTATCATGGTTATCAGCCAATACGACGAAGGGTCAAGACTATCCCCCCCTGGTTTCAGGATCATGCATATCTCCCCTTGAGCCATACTCGAAAAGAGCTCACCGGTATCAAAGGCCTCCTGGAAGACCTGAAGGAGAAGTGGGGCCAAGGAATCCTGGTATTTCTGGTAAAACTCTGACGGTAATCCGTCACTCCCCGGCGTCTTAGCTCGCGGCAAGCGGGCCAAGGCCACACGGATCTCTGCCAACGTCAGATCCGCGTCAAGCTCCTCCCCATCCGGGTCTGCCAGAGTCGGCATTTGTATGTCCCGCAAGTAGGGGAAATAAAAGGACTCCGAGACAGTCGGATCCGCTGTATAGATGTGCCACAGGTGAGATTGGAGGACGCCTAGGACAGCCTGCTCCGAGTACACCACTTGGCCGGTCAGGTCCCGTAAGGCTACGACACGCTCAGGCGTCTGTTCCCTCCGTAATATCCATGCCAAGAGTCTCCCAGACTTGTCACCCTCCCTGTGGAGGCACTGCATATATTAACCCAGTGTATATTTATCCAATCTATCCAACACATCCTGCAACCTAGCACGGGCAGCTTGTTCCTCTTGCCGCTGCAGGGGAGTGGGGTCCACCACAAGTTGGGCCTGCAGCAGGGTACCCTCCTCCTTTTGGAGGTCACTAAGGAGTTGTTTCCTGACTCTATAGGTCAGCCCCATACAGGCACCTCTCATCACGGCTTTCAGGGCCTCCCATCTAGTGGCGGCAGTCAAGTTCACCTGCCCCCAGTTACGGTCTACATAGTCTCCAACGGCCTTTGCCACATGTGCCTGTCCTACGGGATCTCTGAGTACGCCTTCCGGCAGTCTCCAAGTGCGAAGACAAGCAACCGGAGGCCCCCACTGAATCATGCAGGCCACCGGTGAGTGGTCCGACAAGAAACAAGCTTGGTGGGTAACCTCCACGGACATATCGAGCTCAGCATTGGCCACCAGGACCCTGTCCAGGCGGCTGTAGGTGTTGTGTGTAGGGGAGAAGCACGTGTAAATCCTCTGTGTAGGGTTGCGCTGGCGCCAAACATCCACTGCCCCTATGTTTCTCATGACCTCCCCGAGCTGGACCGTCATACGGGGCTTCGTGCCCTCCCTGGGTGGAGATCTATCCAGGACCAGGTCCATAATGCAATTGAAGTCTCCAACCCAAACCGTTGGTGTTCCTAGGTCATGAGTCAAGATATCTTGCAAGGCTCTAAAAAAGGCCGGATCATCGGAGTTGGGAGCATAGGAATTTAAGATGACAATGTCCCTGCCATCCAGCTTAGCCCGGAGGAGCAGAAACCTCCCATCTACGTCTGCCTCCATATACTGCAGAGCGAACGGTACACCCGGGGCTATCCAGATCAGGACCCCCCTGGCCTATGTGGAGTAGGACGCATGGTACAACTGTCCCCAACATTTTTTGACCAACTTCTGCACCCCGTCATCTACCAGGTGAGTCTCCTGCAGGCAAGCGATGGATACACCATGCCTGCGGAGGAACGAAAGGACCCTGTATCTCTTGGTGCAGGTGCCTAACCCCCTCACATTCCAGCTCATGAGTTTATAACCCATAATGTTTAATCTATCCCACCTCCTCACCACCGCCCAGCTCCATAGCAGTCCCCTCCAGTGCCTGACCCGTGATACAACTGATGTCAAAAATTTACCCCCTGAACATTTCCCTCAAACAGAGTCCCCTCCCACCTCCCGCGAGCGATGTATCAGCAACAACCGAACAAGCCAGCATGCCCTTTCCCTGCCGGTGCCAGGACATACACAGCCACCCCATCCGCCCAAAGAGGCGAAGTACCCTTCACAAACCAAAAAACAAGTAACTCCCTCCCCCATCCCGACTCCCGCATGACCCAATGAAAAGCATTTACTCCGGATTCACACATTCCAAATCCAGTCAGGGTACACTGCCACATCCCCCTAACCTTGTCTACACCCCCCCTTCCGACACATCACACACAAAGGATTACCCCCCTCCCCCCACCCCTTCTTACTTTCGGCGAACAACACCCCAGAACGTCCTACCATCAACACCCAAGGAATGATGTCCTCATCACATGTTATACAGTTCAGAACTCCAACTACTTATCCAGTTCAAGAAGGATCCCCCGTCTCAGGAGCCCAGGTCACCGCGGTCTCAGGAACCGCCGTAGCAGGCAACATGTCTACTACCGGGGTCGGTAACGTGTCAGGGACCAAAACCTCATTGTTCCCCATGAATTTCAAGGGCTCCGCATCGTTATCTCCTCCAGCAAGATCCAGAAGCAAGGCTCCATCCGCTCCCACCAACACCCTGGGCTGGTCTCCACTGGCGGCGGACTCGGATCTCCATTGTCTCCTGTTCGGACATCTCCTCGGTGCTCGTGTTCACCACATGTTTCTATTCCTGCCCAGTTCACCAGGCGGTAGGTCATCTCCTCAGATCTTCAACCATTCCCAGACTTCCTTCGGGCATTCGATGAAATGTGCTTTCCCCTGTGCCAGTACCTTCAGTTTAGCTGGGTATAACAGCATATATTGTAAACTGATCTCTCGGAGTCTCTGTTTGACTCCCAGAAAAGATTTTCACTGCTCCTGGACTTGCTGGGTATAGTCCGGGTATATGGAGATCCTACTATTGTCAATCATGAGGTTCGCTGTTTCCCTCGCCGCCTTCAGGATGCAGTCCCTGTCCTTGTAATTGAGGATTTTTGCAATCAGGGCTCGCGGAGGGGTCCCCGGCCGCGGCGGTGGGACCAGGGCTCGATGGGCGTGCTCTATCACAAAGACCTCCTAGAGGCCTCTTGGACACAACTGGTTATGAATCCAGTCCTCCAGAAACCGTTCCGCATTTCCAGCCTCCGCCCATTCCAGCACGCCCAAGACCCTGATGTTGCTGCGGCACGCCCGCCCTTCAGCGTCCTCCGCTCTTCTTTCCAGGTCACCAGTCTTCGCCTTAAGTTGTGCAACGGTTTGTTTAAGGGACGTCACCTGTAGCTCTGCGATATTGCCCTCAGCATCAGAGACATTGTCAGCCACCTTTCGCAAGTCCGTGCGCAACAGGTTGACTTCTATCTAGACTGTCTCTATTTGGCGCTCCAGCGCCAAGTGCGAGCCCTGGATTGCCTTCTGGAGCTCCGCCCGTGAGGGTTCCCCAGTCCCTTCCGCAACCTCCTCTGAGCCTGACTGTCACGCGATCCGCTGGGACGGCAATTTCTGAGTGGTGTATTGTGTGATGGTGTTGGGCTGCGTGGATCGCAACATTCTGTCTTTGCTCATCGTTGGGGACTCGCCTGACCTGTGCAGATTCCAATGAGGCGGGTCGGGCGTCCAAGGGTCTTGTCCTCCCCGCGGTAGTCACCAGGGTCCCGGAGACCACCACTCAGTCTCACTCCCGAAAGGCACCCCGGGACCTGCCAGGGGTCAGATCCTATCCGTGCTCATTTGCGTTATCCCTGGGAACTCTTCCCTGCCCCCCGTCACCATGTCAGGGGTGCTACAATCATGCCTCGCTGCTGTTCCACTCACCATGCATCACCACAGTAGCAGGGAATGGGCCCCCGAGGGCTCGCCGCAGGTCTGACCCCTCGCAGACTTCACAGCTTATACCCCACACTCCAGAATCCACCAGGCCAGAGAGTCCTCCTGCCCCAAAAGAAGTCTGCACCACGATTTCTCACGGCAGGGCGATCTATGTGCAGGGGCTCCCGTGCTTCAAGCGCACCACCTGCCCCCCAACGGGGGCATCGCAACCTTCAGTGTAGTGTCCCACGCAATCAGGATCCTATGGTCCCCTATACCGTGCCCCCAGTAGATCACTCAGTTCCAACACCGCTGAGGGCCAATGCCAGCCACCTGGGACCTCTCCAACCTTTTGGTACCGCCGCAGGTGGGCTGCGCCGCAGGTGCGTCCACTCCCTCCAGGCCGAGTCCAACAATATGCAGGGAACCCCAGGAGCGGCTCAAACGGGGTCAAAGGGGCCAGCGCGAAGTGCACCACTCAACGCTGCTCAACGTCATCACACACGCCAGGTTCACACACCATAGGGCCCAAGGTGACTACAAGGTCCTCGGCAGACTGCTGTCCCGGTAGTGTCCCGTCTGCAAACACCGGGCTCAGAAGGACTCACTCTTTGATGGCCGGGGCTCCTCCCCGCCGCAGGCCACCTCCGCAAGCCTGCTGAAGAGCCCGCCGGGAGACCCCCGCAAGTTCCACAGTCACCAGTCTCTCCAACAAGTGGCCAGGACGTCGCAACAGCACCCCCCAGGGAACGCAGGAACAGGCCCGAGTGCCTACCGCTCTCCTGAGCCTCACAGCCGCACTGCTCCCACGTCCGGGGATCCCAGGTTACAAAAGAGGTCCCCCACGGCCTTCTTCTCCACAGCGTCCTGCCCGCAAGCACCGGGCACGGAGGCCCCGCATATCCCCACGTCCAGGCGTGCAGGCCAACTCTCAGGGCTCCTCCCCTCTGCAGGTCGCATCCGCCGGTCCCCTGGCGAGCCCGCCGGAGACCCACGCAAACTCCTCGGGCACCAGTCGCCCCGGCAGGCGGTCAGACCCCCGCAGCAGTACTTCCCGGCAGCCCAGGGGCGGAGCCGAGGCACTCACAGTTCGTCCTGGGCGCTCGGCAACCACCACACGCCAGCAAGTCAATCCCAGCAGGAGAGGCCTGGATGGCGCGGACCGGAGCTCCGCTTCAGCTCCAGATGCAGCAGTGTCTCCAGGTCAGGATTTGGTGAGTTAGTGCTGCGGATCCAGTCCCCAGGTCACGGGACACCACAGGGCCTCCCACAGCAGGCAGGTTCTCCCACGCCCTCCAGGCCACGATCCCCGGGCTCGCGTACTTTGCGGCCCAGGTCTCCACGTCGCAGCTGCGTTACTCATAACCACCGGTCACAGGACCCACAAACTGGGTCCCGGAGGGGCTCCCAGACATCAGGTGGTCACGATACCCTCAATTTCACTTTGTACGAACCCATACAGGATCTCTTTGCAGGATTATGAGGTCAATATGCCCGGAGCCGGAGGAGCTCACGTCCTGCAGGCCATGCTGCTTGGCCACGGCCCGCGTTGTGGGTTTTTAAATGCTCAGCCCTGGCTTCTAGCTGATGTTCCGAGATAGCCTTAAAGATCTCCTCGAGTGAGACTTGGCTAGTGGCCCCCAGACCACCACTAGCCTGCTCAGACAAGTCCAGGCTACCAAACATAGGATCGGCCGCCGACAAAGCCCAGTCAGAGACCTCAGCAGGCCCCTGTTGCCTGATGGTGTCATTTTCGCCACCCAACTCACGCAGGTTATTACCACTCTGTTGACTAGCCTTCAAAATAGGTGTAGTCTCCTCTGTAGTCTCATCAAACATTGACAAATCCGCCTCATCTTCCAGACCACCATCAGGATCTGTTCCATCTGATTGCTCTGAGAGAGAGTAAAATTTGCTGCCTTTGCTGCTCACAGGGTCAAAACGTTCTTCCCCGATGGCACAAGGCACGATGGCACAAGTTGCATTGGCCACACTATGTTTGCTCCCTACATGCTCATCAGTGGTCTCAGCCAGAGCGTACCATTAAGGAGTGCTGTAGCAAAGCTGGAGAAACTGGAGAAACTGGAGAAACTACGAGCTGATCAAGTTCTTCCACCAATGTAGTATCCCCGTCGATATCGGCGGGGTCGGAATCATTAGGCCTTGCTATGGAAGTCATAGCCTTTTTCCCTGAGGGAGTTTGAAACATTTGTGGAATCCTGGGGGTAGCTGATTTATCTACCCCAGAATCCTTGCAACTGTCCTCCTTATTTCTACTAGTTTGTTTTAGCTTTGCAGCAAGGGCAGCGCGATTCCCCACCTGGCTCTCTCCAATAGCTCTAGTTTTCCCTCCGCAGGCTGCTTTTGGACTCATAGCCCAATTAATTAATACTCTATAAATCGCTTGAAGGGGCATCCAGAAATTCTCTCTATGGCACACAAAACCCAAACAGCGAGTTTCACAATATAGAAGCAATGTAGAAACAGTCAAGGCAGTAATTGAATAATAAAGCAATTTTCTTCTTGCTCCAGGTGTTAAAAGGCAATTTCGAAAATGTTCTCCCTCCTTGCTCTTTGCAAAAAAAAAAAGAAAAAAGGGCTACTTAATTAATGAAGCAAACTACCAACATGAGAGTTCGTTCCAAAGCACACAAGTCCCAGAAATCAAGTCTTCATAGTGTAGGAGCAGTGTAAAAATAATCAGGACAGTAATTGATTAATTGACCTACAGTTAACTGACCTACAGTGCCCCAGAGTCTCGTACTTGCCTCTGACTTTCCGCTTTGGCCAAAGAACAAAAAGGTGCATGTGATAATTTTTTCTTGCCCCAGGGCGCTGAAATACGAGTTTTGTGAAGTTCACGCTCCTCGTTGTGTGCAGAGAGAAAACCCAGCAGAAAGCATCGACGAGTGCAGTCAAACACCGCAGCTCCCAGCATCTCCTCACACTGTTGAGAGCCACGCTGAAGACCACGCAAATGCCAGATTATTGCTCCTTGTCGATTACAGCCCCCCCAGATGGCATTGGGAGGCTGCCAAAAGTCAGCACCACGCAGGAACCGCGTATGTCCCAAAACGCCGGGATGTCCAAACGGAGACTCTCACACATACGTCTGACTAGCAGACGCCATCTTGCCTCAAGTGTATAATTGTAATGGTGATTTTTTAACATATTAACTATGAGTTATTATGAGTTTGAATAAATGAGGTGTTTTGTGTATAATTGTGTAAGTGAGTAAATGTAAGTGTGATTAATTTTTTTCAGGAGTGAGTAATATGACTGCATAACCGACTAAGATGACTGCTGATGTGTCAATGTCTATATATGTACATAATTAGTGACTGCATGTATAAGTGATTCTGTTTTTGAATGGGTAGTTGTGTGTGTAGACTTAGTAATCAGTGAGTGGGTATGTAGTAACTGGTATTGGTGTGTCAATGGTTTAAAATATGGTACTCTGTACTTTACAGTGAGTGATGAAAGGTAATACTAGTGTATGATGAGGTGTATCAGATTGTCACATGGATGATGTCAGCAGTGATGTCATCACTGATGTCATTTGAGATGTCATCAGTGATGTCACTGACCATGTCATGAATGATGTAATATTTGACATCATCAGCAGAGCATTGCGGGTGCGCGGGTTATAGTTCGCAGTTAGCAGTTGGTTTTGAACGAGTAAAATGTCCAGCTAACTATAACACCTCTGAAACCTATGGTGTTTTCAGTGAATTTCAAAGCTTTTTTCAATGCTAATTTCTAACTATAACGTCTCTGAAACCTTTGTTTTTTTCAGTGAATTTGTAAGGTTTTTTCAATGCTAATTTCTAACTATAACGTCTCTGAAACCTATGATTTTTCAGTGAATTTCAAAGGTTTTTTAAATGCAAATTTTTAAGTGTAATAGCAGTTATACCTATTTTTTTGTACTGATTTTCTACAGTTTTTTTACTGTTTCTTTATAAATATTTTATTCAATAAATAACATTATATATTTTTCTGAAAATTGCAAAAAAAGTTGTAAAAACATTCAAACTGAAATATTGTTACTTTTTTGTTTCATCTTTTTATTTTAATATATATATATAATTTTCTTTTTTTTCCCCAAAAAATTCGGAGTTGCGCACCCAAAGCGTTCACATCACGGTGGGTACGCAGATTCTAGCCGCCATTTTAGAAGAGTCATGAAGGATCTGCATACGGTGTGCGATGGCTGGGTGTTTTTCAGTTACATCATATATATTTAATATTATGTGATGTGCGTGATTGGTATGCGCCCAGTCCGTGACTCCTGCTCCCACGCATTCGTGATACATGCACATTATGGTACGCGACGCTTGCACGGTGGTGGGCTCGGCATGACATCATATACATGCTGAGGCGCGCTGGGTGTGCGTCTCTCGCAAAAAAATCTTTGTGTTAAAATGATATGTCTGCGTCTTTAATATACATATTAGGCCAAGAGATTATCTAAGATATTCATAAAAATAATATATTTGAACGTATAATAAACGTATATTATTTTTAAATATATTTTCGCGAAGTCGCATTGGGTGCGTTCTTCGTGAGCGCAGAGTGCGCGGATCCCATGTGACCTAAAAAAAAAAGATTTTATTGGTTCATAACATTTCACACTGTAACTATTGAAGGACCCCACCCATTTTAATCATTCTTGTGGAAGCATCTTTAGAGAGACATCTCTTTTCCTACAAGAACCCCTTTTGCTTGTTTTTTTTGGTGTTTTTCAAAAAATATCAAACAAAATGGCATCTGGGCAGCAGCAGGAGGAAGTATCTTCTGAAGAAGAATTCTTGCAGGAGGCACCACGTCCACAGAGGCCAGAATCTGTTGTGTGGAAATTCTTCACTTTTCCTCCTGGAGAGAAGAAAGTAAATGCAAGAAAGTTGACTTGCAAATTTTGTGACAAAGTCCTTTCAAGAGGCAGTGAAAAAAATACTCTTGTGGCACTGCTTCTATGTACAAGCATCTCCGGAGCACACATCCTCTCAATCTTGCTCGGGAGGAAATGAGGCGAGCTGCTTTGAACCCCACAACTGCTGTGGCAAGTACGTCTGGAGCATCCTCCGGAACACCTGCAATGGACATTAGGCCAGAATTCGCCTTTCTTGAGCAACACTGCGTTAAGTGTAAGAAACTTATATGCTTCGGTGAGAGGTCGGTGGATGAAGTATCAGCTGAACAACGCAACCATCATTGTTAATTTTTGTTGTTGTTTTGGAATGAAAAGTAATTCCAAAAGTTTCCTGTTTTATTTGTTCTTTTTTTTGGTCATTTTTTGAAAAAACACCCCCAAAAATACAAAATTGTTCCAAAAAAAACACAAAAGAAAAAAAATTGCTTATCAGACCTACCATATCTGGTTAAAGAAAGAACTATAATTGCAAGGTTATGTGTGAAAGTTTGGTTGAATATATGTATACAGCATGATTGATTGAAAGAATGCATTAGTAGTGTATGGTGAATTTATAGGTTAAAATTTATGAGGAAGTACTACAGTGTGACACTGCAAGCTCTTTAGCTGCACTGCACTGTGGCACTTCTGAAGCACAGGGATGTGACATATGTACATGAGTATGTTGCAACTCTGTGCTTCCCTCTGGACTGCTGCACAAACTGCAGCCATGCGGTGACACAGGCACCCTTGCTCCATGGTGTTAGGATGACTGTGTCCTGCAGAGATTGTTTTTGTGCAGTATGCAAAATGAGGAGAAATGAAAACAATTCTCCTCGTTGCGCCTTGCTACACCAACTCCAGGATGGTGCAGCATTCACACACATCTCCAGATTCATGATTTCTCATGAATCTTGAAACGTGTCTTGTTCTTTGGGTGTTGCGTGGGAACACCCCTTCAACACAAAGTTCTATGTATGAAGGGGTCGTATTTAAAAGTAGAGAAAAACCATGCAGTGTGGCTTTTCCTCTGCTTGTAAATATGAAGGAGTGCCTGGCGCCATCACTCTGTTACAAAAAGTGACGTACTGCTGGCGCAGGGTGCTTGCAAATCTGCCCCATAAGTGCTTAGGTATTGGCAGACTGACACAATAAGAACATAGTGCTGGATGGGTGATTGAAGAATTGCATGAGACTGACAAGAGGTATCCTATGCTGCATGGGTACTACTTTAGTACTTAACCCCTTGCATACTGCCGCAATTCCACGCCTGTGCGGCAAAATCGCGAGTGGGCGGGTTTATGACGGCCCCCAGCCGTCATCAGCACACGAGCGCCGTAGTGCATGATGGATGGGGGCCGTCATCAGCATGCAAGGGGTTAATGGAGTGGACCGATAGTATGTATCTGCTTAGAGATTTGTAGGGATTATGCACAGAATGTTTTATGTGTACTTGTGTTGGTGCCTATGTCATTTTATAAGAATACCACTAGTAACTGGAATGATGACAGTGCTGCAAACAGAGTGAAGACTTAATTTATAGGTGCTTACATATTGGTGAAGTGATAGGATAAGTAGATAGTGGTAGATCAGTGATTAAAAACTTGCATGGGACAAACTGGACAATTCCTACTCTGCATGAGTACTAAATGGGTATTTAGAAGAGTGTATATATAGTATGCAGCTAGTTGGAGGTTGGCTTGGACAGTGCACACACTATTATAGCTACACTTGTGTTAGTAGCTAGGCCATTCCATAAGTTCATGACTAGTAACTAGAATAATTACAGTATTATAGAGTGTATGGTGAATTTATAAGTGCTTAGGTATTGGTGGAGTAAATGGATAAGTAGATAGTGCTGGATGGGTGATTGGAGAAATGCATGGGACAGACAGGAGGATTCCTACAATGCATAGGTACTAACTGGGTATTTAGAAGAGCGTATCAATAGTTTGTAGCTGGTTAGAGGTGTGCATGCATAGTGTACAAAATATTGAACCTGCACTTGTGTTAGTGACTAGGCCATTCCTTAAGTATATGACTAATACCTGGAGTAATTTCAGTGTTGCAAAGAAAGTGCGTCCTGAATTTATAAGTGCTTAAGTATTGGTGAAGTGATAGGATACGTGAATAGTGCTGGATTGGTGAATGGAGAAGTGCATGGGACAGGCAGAAGGATTCCTAGACTGCATAGGTAATAACTGGGTATTTAGAAGAGTGTATCAATAGTATGTAGCTGGTTAGAGGTCTGCATGCATAGTGCACAGAATATTGTAGCTGTACTAGTATTGGTGTGTCTCTGGTTTCAAGAATAGTAGTCTGTATTTTAGGGTGTGAGGGGGTGTGTCAAATGATCATGTGGATGATGTCATCAGTGATGTCATTTGAGATGTCATCAGTGATGTCACTGACCATGTCATGAGTGATGTAGTATGTGACATCATCAGCAGTTCATTGCGGGTGCGCAAATTATAATTAGCACAACTAACTATAACGGCCGAATTTCTCTTGTGTTGTACAAGTGAAATGTCCAACTAACTATGACGTCCATGAAACCTGTGGTTTTTTCACTGAATTTCTGAGGTTTTTTAAATGCTAATTTCTAAAGTTCCTGAAACTTGTGTTTTTTTCAATGAAATTTATATATATGTATTTAATATCCTCTCACTTTTACAAGGAAGTAATCAGCACTCAGGTTGTAGTTTGGAAGCATTTCATCTGCAAAGGACGTGATCCACGCGTTTCGGCTCATCAGAACCTTGATAACGATATAAGACGTCATTGTAGCATCCTTATTTAAATGTACACATGCCTAAAGTTGCCAACATTAACAAAGGACTACATATTACTTTAACCCCAAAAGCTGGCCACCATATTGGCCTGGTCACGATGTGAAAATTCAGGAATTAATACAATAAAGAAAAGAAAACAAGTGTTAAAATGCACACAAATTTCAGCATATCTTGCCCTGTGACTGCCATACCTGTATGGTCGTCAATGTGATTTATTCATAATAAACATACTTAGGATTGCCAACATCAACATAAACAATGGACTACACATTACTTTAAAGTGAAAGGCTATCGGCCATATTAATCTGGGCAAGTTGCGTATTATAATGGTTCTTACACGAAAGAAAAGAAAAAAAGGGGTGTTAATATACACACACTATCCTTAAATAAAGTTGTAGCGATTATAGTTCCATTCCATTCATAGCTCATTTGAGATGTCATGAGAGATGTCATGAGTGATGTAACTGACCATGTCATGAATGATGTAATGTCTGATGTCATTAGCAGTACATTGTGGGGGTGTAAGTTATTGTTAGCTCAGGGAACTATAACTGCTAAATTTCACTGGTTGTGTATGAGTGAAATCTGAGTCTAACTATACCGTCCCTGTAATCTTTGTTTTTTTTTCAGCAAATTTGTAGTTCTTTTTTTAACGTTAAGTAAGATGCATATCACAATGGATGGTAGGGGGTTAGAAGCAGGGCCTGGCATTGTGCTGCCCCCACACAAGCTTGCTTCTCCTGCCTTCCCTCCTCCTAGCCATCATTTGTCCAAGTCCATGTCCCTGCTCCCTTATTACAGCCCTGTGTGGCCGTTGTTCTGTCACTGGACTTCCCGCCTTCTCTGAACAGTTAACTTGCCGCCCCATCCACCTCCTCCCTATCCTCTGTTGTCTGAATCCATGGACTAGACTTCTCCCTCCTTCCATGCATGGTCCGATGTGCTGCCACTGCCCTCCATTTAGCATTATGTGCCAGTCCACTCATCCTGCCCTCCATTACCTAATTCTATGCTTCATCATTAACCTCCTGCTTGGCCTCTGTGCTTAGCTTGCTACCCCTATTCTCCTTCCCCCCGATGTCTGTGTGCATGCCCCTGCTCCATCCTTTTTGCCCACCATGTTCCATGGACCTGCCTCTCCTATCTACTCTGAGTGTTCTGTTGAGCTGCCACTTCCCTCCCACCTGCCTAGCATTGTCAGGTGACTGTAACCTGTCCCTGCCACCTCCACACTGCCTGTCTTCATTCCATGCCCCTATCCCCTTCCTCCTGTCTCCCATGGTCCATTTTACTGCCACATCCTTCTGCCCCCCCCCCTGGTCTGTTGTGCTGCCACTGCTCCTACTGCCTGCCCCACTTGGTCTGTTGTGAGGCCCCTTCTCCTGAACTCTCTTGTCTGTGCCCAGTTCCTGACCCTCCCTCTATCCTCCATGGTCCTTTGTGCATGCCCCTGCACCCTCTTTCATGCCCATCATAGCCATTGTGCTGCCACTAACCCTCCCACTTGCCATTCATGGTCTACTATGCTGCCACAGCCCCTCCCACCTTCCTTGAGTGGTCAGCTAGCTGCCCCTGACCCCTCCCACCTTCCCTCCATGGTCTGTGTATGCCATTATAGTCTCACTTTTGCTCTCCATGGTGTGTCTTGCTTCTAGTGCCTATCCAGCCTGACCTCCATGGTCATCTTGCTGCTCTGCCCCTTTGCCCCAGCCCTCTGTCTCCATGTGCAGATCCCTATTCCCTCCCTGCTGGCTTGTCTGTTCTATTGTAATGCCCTTGCTCCATCCCTCCTGCCCAGTATGGTCCTTTATGCTGCAGCTTTCTCTCCTGTCTGTCCGTTATGGTCAGCTAGCTACCATTGCCTCTTTCCCCTCTGTTCTCTGTTGTCCATGTGCATGGTCCTGTCCCCTCCCTATTGCTTTCTATAGATTGTTGTGCTGCACTCCCGTCCCGCATGCCCTATGTGGTGTATTGTGCTGCTGCAAACCCTGATGCCTTCGCTGTAGGGTCAGTTTGGCGTACCACTCCCTGTCCTCTGTTATGAGTCCATGTTTCTACCCCAATTCCTCCTGCCTTCCATGATCCAATGTACCATACTAACATTTTGAACTTGGTAAGATGGCGATTTTGAAAAAAAAACTGGGGTATTGATTTTCCCCTTTGACTTACATTGAAAAAGAGGAAATTGTAGACAGGAGACTGATCAAATAAAGCCCATTTGGGCTTAAAAACATTGGACGATTCCTGGCTGAATCAGGTCTGTTGGCATGCATGGTTGTACTACCCCTAACTCTTCCTTCTGCCCACAATGGTCTATTATATTGTCACAGTCTCTCTTGCCAGTCCTATATTGTTGGTTTGTTGCCCCGGCTCCCCTTTCCACTGCTCTCCATAGTCTGTTCTTCTGCCACTGCCCTTCCTTCCTGCCTAGTGTGGTCGAATTGTTGCCTCTGCACCCTCCTACCTGCCTTTAATTTTCAGAGTCTGTGCAACAGGCCTCTGCCTCTCAAGAGTATCCTAATGACCAACTAGATCGATAACATTCTATATTTGTTCCAAAAGTATGGAATGCCTGGCGTCATCTTGATGTAATCAAAACTGTAATACCGAGAGCATTTCCTTTGGAAGTTACATATATGGGAGGGTCTCAATTGCATAAACATTATGGTTAGTGCTCTAAAAAACTAAAATGAGGAAATATTTTCTAGGTTTTCAAATAGCGACAACGCACTTTTAAATTATTTGTTATCTTTATGTTTTTTTTTACGCAGTTGACCACTTGATTAAATGTTGCACTTAGGGGAGAGGATGTGGTGTTATATCCAGAGCTGCAGACTTTGCAACTGGGACACCAGGTTGGAGTTTGTGCTTCAGCTCGACAGTCTGTGATTCTGGTCAAATCACTTAATCTCCTAATGTCTAAAACCAAAATGAATTTGTTCTTGTGTGATGTAACCAATGCTCATGTAAAACACTGCAATACCTGACACGTCTGCACTATATAAAACTGCAAAAACACAAAGAATAAAAAGTGTTTTGCACACTTCTGTCATTGGGCTACATGTGGGCTACATTTGGGTGATAATTGTGCTACATGTGGGCTCTTTTGTCTCTGGTGGCCATCTAGGGAGACTTATTTGTTATGAAGTTTCCTAAATTCCTCATTTACTTCAGTCTCCTCAGTAGGACATACTTTCAGTGTTTTTACTTTGATTCCATCAAGAAGGTATTCAGATATGGCCCACATTTGCCATACATTCTGAATGGTATCACTCTAGTTGCTCATTAGATCACTGTAGTAAAGCTACTGCTCACCAGGGAAGCCTGCTGCTGGTATACAAAGTGCATGTTTTAGTCTGCATGTCAGAAGTTTTTGTGAAATAGAAGAGGTTTTGTGAAGTCACTCAAAATGTGCCCACATTTTTCTTTCTGCAGCACTAATCATAATTTCTATGTCAAAATGAACCCCCTCATTTTGTTCCTTTGCAAATTAAATGGTTCAAGATTTACCACTTTATTCCAATCAAGATGGCTTCAGGTGTGAAATAGATTTTTCATAGGTAGGACTGTTAGCGCTCTAGTTGTTCTTTAGAACACTCTGGGAAGCTGCAGTAGAACACAAAGGAATCAACTGACAGTCTCAGCCCTTGTTGGATGTACATATTTTACTGAGAAGGTCAGACTTCATTCTCACATGACTGAGAAAGATAATGTAAATGTACAGAAAATATGCTCTCAGTTTAGCTTATAGATCACCTTCCAAACCTCTGTGGGAAAAGCATGAAAAAATTGTTTTCCCTCAAATTGATTCATGATATCCCAGCAGAAGGCTTTTTCACATGGTAAAATCACCTTAATAGACACCACAATTCCTAAAATGAGTATGGTATCATCAACAACTGATTTATAATGTAACTAAAGTTTAAAAACCTGCAATGCTTTTTAATGAGGTGCTATCCTGTATATTGGTCCCAAGATCGCTGCCAACAGTTCTTGGATGAAGTGCTGACAGCCAATCAGATCTCACGATGAGATGTGTGGTTAGGGTCCATCTAGATATATATATTTCTTTTTCCTTTAACCTCATAGATGCTATTAAACATTCCTCCCCAGTGCTGCGCTGTCCATTGGAACTAGTGCTGAATGGACGTCCAATGGTCGTGGGCAGCACTGGGGAGGTAGTGCTGCCGTCGGCCAATGCACCGAGGCAGCACTTAAGGGGTTAATATTTAAAACACTACTGAACGGATTTACACCATTTAACAAAAAAGGCTCTTTCTGAACCAAGGGCTACCTTTTTTGACAAATTTGGTGTAATTCTGTTCAGCAGTTCGGGCTGTAGCTGAGTCTAAAGTTTCTTATGAAAAATTGTAATGAGAGAACACATTTTGGGACCTCCCTTTTTTCTCGGCCCCTGCTTGTCGAATCACCCTGAAACTTTCAAGATAGGAGCCAGCAGGGGGGCCAGATCCGGGGGCACATTTTTAAAATGTATGGGGGGCCCCGGGGCCCTAGCCCCGGGCAACGCCACCCCCGGGGCTAAAAAAGAAATGGTTGGGGGGCTCCAAGGCCCCCCTGAAAAATTAGTAGCTGGGGGCCTCAACGACCTTCCCAAGCCCCAGGGCCCACCATCCCCCGGGGCTTTCTGGATTGTGGGAGGGGGCTGTGTGGCCCCCTCTTGGAGCCCTCGAGGGTCCTGGGGACCGGCATCCTCCAGGGCCGGCTCCTGCAGTGTCCCGGAGTGCCTACCTCCGGGACACTGCTGTTTGCTATGAGAGGGCGGGGGTCTTACAGCTCCCACCCTCCCATAGCAAACTTGGTTTGGATTTTGAAAGAGAGAGCAGGAAAATCTGTTTTCTCTATCAAAATGCAAACCAGTTTGCTTTTCCACATGGGGAGCTGCATGTTAGCAACTCCCCATGTTTAAAAGCAATGTCGGCTCCCAAACGCGTAGAAGTTGTGTACCAAATGTGCAGTTTATGAGTCGTGCATCCAACCAGAGCACACTAGGGGGCCCTCGAGGGCTCCAGGAGGGGGGGCCACCCGGCCCCCCTCCCATAATACAGAAAGCCCCAGGGGTGGTGGTCCCAGGGCTTGGGGGATCATTAAGGCCCCCCACCACTAATTTTGCAGGGGGGGCCTTGGAGCCCCCCCAGCCATTTATTTTATTGCCCTGGAGGGTGGCTCTCACTCTTGCATAGCAAACAGCAATGTTGAAAAAATCTTCCGGTAAGATAACAAAGGATTTTGAAGTCCATTTTCACATTTTTTGTTATTGTTTGCTGCCGTTAAAGCGGCGACAATTTTAACACCACCTTTGTAAATATGCCCCTAAGATTTGCAATGTCGGCAATCCAGTCTCCCATTTAAATAGGCACAAAGTATTTATTGAAGAGCATTGTAAATGATGAAGCAACACTGTTGTGATCGATTAGAAATTGAAAGAGTTGTGTACTTCTTTTGCTGGTAATGTGCATAAGGGGAGATTTACAAGTTCATTGCTTTACTATTGCATCACTTTTAAGATGGAAAAGTGACATGAAAGTGCTGCAAGGGACTTGTAAATCTGCTACACAGTGTTCTGTCTTACTTTGCTTTCCTTTCTGACATATAGAGGATCCTGGGTAAATATAATGGTTTCTGTACAGTCAGTAACTTTCAACCCTACCCCCAAACCGCGTACTGCCTGTTACCATAGTAAGAGTTCATAGTACATTTAACTGAGCACAGAGGTTAGAAGTTCACCACACAATGTTGCTAATCGAAACAGTTACTGTGCTGGAGTTTTAAAGGTTTTCCATAGGAACCGTTAGTCACAGTGATAGACTCTGGTAAAGAGCTGGTAAATAATTAGCCTCAACATTATACTTCTAGTTATAAATATCATTTCTATTTTTAAATGTTTTCTAACTATATGATTATCTCTCTAAATAATAGTGAAATGTTGTCAGAAAAAGAAGACGTATATGCTTTTTTAAAAATTAACTTTTATTAAAACAACAATAAATAAATAGAGTATAAACAATAAATAAATTAAAGTTACAAAATCCTTTGTAAGTTTAAGATAACAATATAATAAATAACCAGAAACATAACTTTAAAATCAACAATATAATAAACAAAATGTGATCTGGACTCCTATAGAAGTAGGGTAGGTAATCTGCAAAACAAAAATGAAAATAAGTCTTTAAAATTAGATCGATGTGACTGAAGGAGGTCAAAGATTACAAGTTAAGGTTATACTTCGCAATATGTGTTAATTTACAAGTCTGCAGTGTGCCTTATACATTCCACGTCTCTTATAGGCCCGCGCCCGTGTTCAAGAGAGTGCCTACTGCTACAGATTTACAGTATGGACCAAAAGGTCTTTAAAATTATTCAGAGATGAGATAGAATTAGGTGAGGGATCAAGTCATTATGCAGGATAATATTCTTTGAGACTTATTTACAAGCCCCTTGCGCCTCTTTTGCATTACTTTTCCCATGTTAAAAGTGAAGTAAAAGTGGTGCAAGGGGCTTGTAAATAGGCCCCTTTATTTCTAACACATTTAATCGAATGTATTGTGTATCCAGGCCGCTCTGCTTACCTTCTGTAAACACTGTGGCGAATAGAGTTCACAACTTGAACTCAGCTTTGGTTGTATTCTGCAGACTGTATTACATTCAGCATTGATTTTTTTATCGGCAGAGTGGACAGCAGCGTCTATAACTTTAAAAGAGAAAGAGAAACGATGTGAAAGAGAGTGAGAGAAAGAAAGAGAAAAAAACGACATTAAAACTGTGAGAGAGAGAAAGTTATAGAAGGAGCAGTTAATACTAGAGACATCTTTGTATCTCACCTTTTTGCCTCCGTTGTGTATCCAAGCACATGTCAGTTCATAGTGCACCCTCTAGTTTAGTGATCTGAAAAATAGTACAGAGTTAGTAATAGCAGAGTATATACAACTGCACAAGTATATTTTTACTTTATGTCTTTGTAAAGACAGGATACTGTATTTCATTAACTTCCACTGTAAGGAGGTGTCCGTGCGAAGTACTATATCCCATGCACTCCCACTCTATAGCGGTGAGTTCTCAATACTGCGTCCCAGACTGTTGCACCCCATTGACTCCCAGATTTCGGAGGTGAGTGCTTTTTCTTGTGCACTCAGGGGCAGATTTACAAGCTCCTTGCGCCACTTTTCCCATGTTAAAAGTGACACAAAAGTAGTGCTAGGGGCTTGTAAATGTGCCCTTCCGACTTTTGTAACCTATCTATTCTCACTGCTTGGAGGTAATTGTACATTCCTACGCATTGAAGCTGCTGCACACTACCCACTCTCTCCTTCCACAGATGACATGTCGTTGTTTTGGAAACGAGCTTTTTGCTCACCTTGTGTCATTGGCGCAATTCAAAGAGGGTGCACCACGTGTCGAAGCAGCCTTCTCAGACGTTGTTACGATGGCCATTGCAGAATGCATCAACGTTGAGCTTTGGAGGTGTTTGGGGAGGGACGCCAATTTGTGAAACACAACCTGTAAGATAAAAAGGAAGTTAACATTGTGTGTCATTTCTTTATCAAAAGAGAGAGGAAGTGAGAGAGTGACTGAAGAGAATTTTCGCAGCTCACCTTTCTGTCACCGGTGTGTTTTTCACCAAGTGCCGGGACATAATGCACCCTGAAGCTCTACATCTAAAAGATAATAAAAGAAAGATATTATGATTGGTAATTGTTACGATCTTAATGTGTAATAGAATCACATCACCCGTTTCACACGCCTTCCCTCCCGCATTTAAAAACAACTATTTGTACAGTTCCAACGTGTTTAATAGGCTTCAATTTTTTTTAAAATACTGTACTAGTAATTTTTTTATCTGGTTGTGAAAGCAAGTTGTGCGAAGTGATACACGTGGTTTCGATTATCACGAGCGTCAGACATTTGACCGATTATAAAAAGGTTCCTGCTACTGGAAAAAAATATTGAAATGTAATAAGATACGGTAGGACTGTGTACGCCTAAATCGCTGCGTCGCCTTTTTGTATCCAGTCTGCTGCACCCCATTGACTCCCTTTGATGAGCACCTAGGCGTCATTGCTCACCTTTTCGTGGACAGGACACCTTCTACATCATGTAGTCCCGCTCTGCCACCAAGAAGTCTGACATATGGTGCTGAGTCTTCATATAGTTATGGGAAAGAACATACTCCTGCACTTATCTTCATTGCAGGTTCCTCACCCGCTCAGTCCTTGCGGTACCACTGACTCAGTGACCAAAGAGGCCATGCACATAGTGGTGGGCCCCCTACTCAGTGGTTTGGGCCTACATGAGGTGACCAACCACCAGGACGGGCCATCACAGCGCTTGCGATGGGAGCAACTCTAAAATGGCGTAGAGCATATGTCTTTTTATTGGTAGTCACGTGTGTAGTGACGCATTTGCTGGATGGGTGTGGTGTGGGTGTATACCAGGCATGAGGGAGTGTGTGTGTGTGCAGCTCTGACAACTAGACCTGGAACTAAGAAAACAGTACAATGGTAATCTGGGCAATGTGGTGTTTTTGTTTTTTCCTGCAAGCGTAAGCGGAGTGGGTTGGCGTGACGTATGCCAGTGCTGCGCGAGGCTCTGAACCATGATCCCAGTGCTATAGCGTGGTTCCGTCGTGAGCTATATGAGAAATCAAGGGATTCGGGGGTCCGTCTTGTAGTGCTGACGTCACCTGGGTCTTAAACACAAATGTGTCATTATATCTACAAAGTTCCACAACATGGCCAACATGGAAGGTATGGGGTATCACTGACTATATTCATTCATAGTTGCATACATAAAAGATGGTGGACATGAGGTATTTCTGACATTATGAATGTTTGTTGTACCTTCAGTGGAGTTTCGTAGTTGTAGTAACACAGGGCTGTGAAAGGTTTAAGTTGTAGTTTTGGCAAATGAAAGGCAGATAATATATATACACGTAAATGGTCATTCAGATATACTGTTGAACTTGGTGCTGGAAACCAGTGTTCCAGGCTCGGAGTTGCGGCCACATCCTGGTATTGTAAAGTAATGACCTAATCTACGCGTGCCTGAAAATGTACTGTAAATAAGGTGCTCATGTATATTGCTGATATAGTTTTGGGTTGATTTTGCGCTATATAAATATGCTAGAAAAATACATTTAAAAAAAGGAGGAATAACTCACACTTACTGTCAGAGGTAAGATGGTTGTATACACTATTTATATCACAATATAATGTGGTAGGGTGTAGGAGCAGGATTTTACAAAAATAATAAATACACAGACACAAATAGATAGTTGAAGTGTGTATGGGCATGCATGCTCGACTCCATTTTATAACGTTGCTGTTGGTAACAAGTAGAATAGTAATCATGATATTATACATAGATATTCAATCGTAAATGGTTTATGACTTCTGCTGTACAAAGTACAGGTAGGAGCACTACATGTGAAATAATACACAGAAGATTCTATCGTAAAGAGTTCATGAGTTGTGGCGCACTAAGGTAGGGTCTGTTTGTGTGGAAGCTGCGATGATGTGTGATTCAGGCAGACCGCACTGCTAAGAATGTCTTTTGGCTGCAGAATTCTGCCTTTATAAGGCCATGTGGCGAATATTTATGATGCACTGAGTTAGTGGTATGTCTGGTAGTCAGCGTGTTGCCTACTGGACTGCATAATCGAATCGAAATAAAGTTTATTGAACTGAACTGACTGCATAATCTGTAATCACGATTGAAATAAAAGATGAAACATGTATGGAATACATTGTCGAAATTTGTATGTTTCTGGGACATTATAGTTCAAGTTGTGACCTGTGCTGTCCGCAGTGTAGACTGCCATTGAGTGTGCCTTTGCACTTGCAGCGTGAATTTTGTTTCTCAACTAAACCTAGAACTGATATAAAATACTTTTTTGAAGGAAGGCTACTCAAGGGATATTTTATAGTATTTAATAGACGTTTTATTTAGTTTGGTACTACACTCTGCAATAATGAATGAAGAATCAGTTGAATTCTGCCTGAATACGGCCACGTGGCGATGAATTATGGTGCACTGAGTTAGTAGTACCTTTGGGACTGAGCATGTACGTAACCTGCGATGATGCTTGGTCCAGACAAGCGGCACTGGGGTAATCTTTTAGACTACTGAATTTTCCCTTAATAAAGCCTCAGGCGATTATTTATGGTGTACTGAGTTAGGGGTACGTCTGGCGTTTAGCTTGTGCTCATCGTGTGATGATGCGTGGTCCGAACGGATTGCACTCAAAGCATTGAATGTTGCATACTAGATTGCATGTACTTTGCGGGGGAAAAAAACTACCATCGATGGTTATCATTTGTTCTGCAAACTAGGTCTACTGATTGCTCCCCATAACAAATTAAACTATTGCACTTCACGCAGTGCATTCTAACTTTCTCAAAATGGGGACGTATGTCTGGTGGCGACGTTGCAGATTGGCAGCATGTGGTTTCCTTAACTGATTATAGTTCTTACACAATTTGCATCTGTACTAATCTTGAATTGTGAGCCCTACTGTTCGCAGTAAAGACTGGAGGCAGTCGTCAGGAAGCACTCATAGCCATGTGGCATTGATTTGAGCTGTATAGAATTAGTGGTAGGTATGGCTCTCAGCGTCCACGCAGCAATCGATGATGCATGGTGTGGGCCAGCTGAAATGGGAGCAATGTTTTTACCTAGTGAATTCTGTCTTAATAGGGCCACGGGGAGATGACTTGTTAAGCAGTGAGTTAGTGGTACCTGAAGAACTCAGCGTGTGTGCACCCTGCGGTGATTCGTGGTTCGGGCGGGTCGCACTGGTACAATGTCTCTTGCCTACTGGAGTATGTCATGTGCAATCATCATTCCACCTGAATCAAAAGCCCTCGCAATGTAGATCGAAAGCAGTAGTCATCACAAACATCAAGAAATTATTTTTGTCATATCCTTTAACAAAATCTGAGGACATTCAGTGCAATTATCTCTACCTTAAATAAATCAATGCTAAATTTCATGCTGTCCATAGTATAGATTCAAAGCTGAATTGAAGTTGTGAACCCTGGTGTCTGCACTGTAGATCGAAGGCAGTACTGAGCACAGATATGGACGAATGATTTTTGTCTCTTATTTCAACAAAAGCTGAACACATACAGTATAATTGTCTCTGCATTAAATAAATCAAGGGTGAATTCCCTACTGTCTGTAGTGTAGATGCAAAGTTGAATTCAAGTTGTGAACCCTGCTGTCCGCAGTGTAGATCGAAGGCAGTACTCAACACAAATATCGATAAATGCTTTTTTGTCACAGTTAACAAAATCCGAGGACAGAGTACAATTGTCTCTGCCTTAAATAACTCGAGAATGAATTTAATGTTGTATGTAGTGCTGATGCGGTAACTAGCCATAATATCGAAAAAAAATATCGAATGGACATAATATCGAAGTATAAATATAGAATGGACGAAATATCAAATGGACACAATATAGTAGTTAAAAATATTGAATTGAAGGATAGTATTATCGATTGTCAAAATATAGAAGTTAAAATATAGAAGTATATAATATAGGAATTAAAATATATTGAAGTTTTAATAATATCTAATTTTTCAAAGTGTTTTGTATGTTAGTATATGTGTGAAAAGTTTATATTATTTTTGTAATGTATGTTTAATTTATTTTAAGTAATGAATTTTATGTTATTTAATTTGTGCATAATTTAATTCTGTAGCGGGTTGTGGGTTTATAGGAGAATATGGTGGAAAGTAATTTAATTATATTAAATTAAATATTGATTTTTAGAAATGATTAATTCTTTTTAATTTAATTTTGCTTTTTAGTTCTGTAGCGGGTAGTGGGTTTATAGGGGAATAGGGTGGGAAGTAATTTAATTGAAATTACTTAAATATTTGTTATTTATTTATTGGTATTCTTTTTTTAATTCATTTTTAATAAATTTTTAATTGGTAATTAATTTTTTTTATTGGTAATTAATTTGTATTAATTGATTAATTGATAATTATGATCATTGTATTAATTTATTTTCCATAGCGGAATGTGGATTTATAGGGGAATAGGGTGGGATGTAATTTAATTGTAATTAATTACATATTAAAAATGCTTTTTGTGTGTTGATAATTGATTTGCTGTCAATTAATTATTAATTGATATTAATTTGTATTATTAATTAGGTTTGGGATTGAAAATTAAGTCTTTGTTAATTAATTATGAATAGGTAATTAATTTTTATAACGAATATTTATTTTTATTTCTAATTGATTAATTATTACATAATATTGAATTGGTAATACATTTTAATTAATTTTTTATTGGTATTGGTATTTAATTTTTTTTATTAATATATCAAATCATTACTTTCCCTACTGTGAAACTCACTGGAGTGGGAATAGTAATTTTTACCCATACGCTTCCAATGCTTTCCCTACTGTTGCACTCTCTGGAGTGGGATTAATAATTTTTATCCTACAGCTATCCAACGCTTTCCCTACTGTTGCACTCACTAGAGTGGGAATAGTAATTTTTACCCCTACGCTATCCAACACTTTCCCTACTGTTGCACTCACTGGAGTGGTAATAGTAAATGTTACCCTCCCGCTATCCTACGGTAAAAATATTGTATATTTTTGTATTAATATTACGTTAATATGTATATATATTTTTTAAAAAATACTTACAACAATTATTTATTAATTTTAAGGTTATTTAAGCATTTTTTAGTATGTTTTAGTTAATTATATTCATTATTTCATTCATTTTAATTACTTTTAAGACATTTAATATAATTCGATATTTTGACTAACTATATTTTTCACAACTACATTTTTGATTAAATATTTTTGTACTTACCTGTTTGCAGAAAGGAATTCGATATTTTTACATTCTATATTTTGTCCACTATATTTTGGCAGGTTGATATTTTGGCATTCTATATTTTGTCAGTGATCTGCTGATGCGCCACAGGTATCAAGTGTTAAACTCTGTTGATCGCAGTGTCCATTTGAAGGCAGTAGTTAGTATAGCAATGTTAGTATAGCTATTGAGCAATTTTTTTGTGGCATCGTTTACTAACATTTTTCTCTGCCTTTCATAAATCAAGGATAACTTCAATGCTGTCCGTAGTATCGATGGAAAGCTGAATTGAAATTGTGAACCCTGCTGTTCGCAGTGTAGATCTTAGACTGCACTACTTTATCTGTAATGTACTCTATACATTGACTGTTGCATACGGAACTGATGAACTGGTATCAAGTAGTAAACTTTGTTAATCGTAGTGTACATTTGAAATCAGTACTCAGTACAGATATTGAGGAATGTTTTTTGTTGCATCATTTAACAAAATTGTCTCTGCCTTACATAAATGAAGGCTAACTTGAATGATGTCCGTAGTGTAGATGGAAAGCTGAATTGAAGTTGTGAACCCTGCTGTCCGCAATGTAGATCAAAGGCAGTAGTTGACACAGACATGGAGGAATGCTTTTTGTCACTTATTTAAACAAAATCTGAAGACATATAGTATAATTGTCTGCATTAATGCATTGTATGCATATCTTCTACTGTCTCTATCTCTGGCCTTCTTGTGTATCGGCCTCCCGTAACGCTGGGAAATTTCGTAGACTCCTTCATCGAGGCTGTGATTCCATCGGCTGCCGCGTCCTCCAACTTTGTAATCCTTGGGGACCTCAACCTACATTTTCATGATCCCAACGATGTAGTGGCAAGAGACCTACAAGGTATGCTGGGTGCACTTGATTTACATCTTGCCAATGTTGGTGTCACCCATAATAGGGGTCATCAGCTGGATGTTGTTTTTGCCAACTCAGAGAACCTGCAAGCCCTCCAGCCGTTGGCTCTCAACTGGACGGACCATTATTTAGTCCCTTTTAGATGGCAGCTGGGAGAGTGGAGAGATCCCGTACCCAGACAGTACACAGTAGAACGACTTTGGTCGAAGCTGCCAGTGGACAGCTGGGCGGCAGAGTTAGCAAGAACCTGTCCTCCCCCTGTCGCTGACCCCACTATTGCTGACCAGCATATGGGAAAATGGTTGACTAATGCTTTGGACTCGCTGATTCCAAAAAAAAAGAGGCCTGTCAGGGAAAGAAGAATTGGCTCCGCTCCCTGGTATACCCCCGAACTTAGGGGTCTCAGAACCTCATGTAAAAGATTAGAACGCGCATGGAGGAGAGAGCGTACGGAAGAAAGTTGGGAAAATTACAAGAGAGAGATGAGGAAGTATAAAAACGCGTTGAAGGATGCCAAAAGGAACTTCTTCAGCGATAGGATTGAGAAGGCAAGTAATTCACCAGGGGAATCCTTTAAAATTTTTAAGGAACTTCTGAAGGCCCCGGTCCCGCCAGTTGTGCATGATAACCCTAAAGAGAAATGTGAAGAACTGGCTCACTTCTTTTATTCAAAAATAGAGAAGATTCTGTCCTCACTGCCTGTGACCCCTCAGATCTCGGAGTTGGACGTTAGCCCAATAATATGCCCCGCTGAGCTATCCTCCTTCGGCCCTTTCTCGGAGGAGGAGGTTATAAAAGTTTTGAAAGAGATGAAGAGTGGATCTCCTAGTGACCCAGTGCCCATGAAATACCTTAAACTAGTGGCAAATACTCTGTCCACTCCGCTTACTGACCTTATTAACCTTTCACTCTCTCAGGGCACAGTGCCCCAGAGATGGAAAAAGGCAGTGGTAAAAGCGTTATTGAAAAAACCAGGATTAGATTCTTCTAATCTGGCCAACTTTAGGCCTATTTCACTTCTGCCTGGCTTCTCAAAAGTTGCAGAGAAGTTGGTCAACCGTCAGCTCTCTTATCATCTAGAGTCCCACCATCTGTTGGGAGACTCCCAGACTGGCTTCCGTCCTGGTCAGGGGACGGACACAGCCCTACTGGCAGTAGTGGAGGAAGCAAGGAGCACTCTTGATACAGGAGGGTCAGTGGCAGTGATCCTCCTGGACTTGAGTGCTGCCTTTGACACCGTAAGTCACCAGGTGCTCCTCCAACGCCTGTCAGAGGTGGGTGTGTCAGGGACGGCCTTGAAATGGCTGGAATCCTTCCTCTCCAACCGCTTTTACCAAGTCTGGGAAGGGGCAGAGCAGTCGACCCTGTTCCCTCTTCAATGTGGAGTCCCGCAGGGCTCATCTTTGAGCCCTACCTTATTTAATATATACATGACTCCGCTTGAAAGAGTGGTCGCCCCTTCAGGAGTGAAGATTATCAGCTATGCTGATGATACTCAGCTGGTGGTAGGCCTCACCCAGCTGGTGGAACAACCTAAAGTTTTGCACGACTGCCTTGCTAATGTCCATCGTTGGATGTCCCAATCTGCCCTAAAGCTCAACGGGGAGAAAACTGAGCTGATGTTCCTGGGTAAATCCAGTCCCTCCATTATTGCTAGCTGTTGGCCCGGTCTCTGGGTGATCCACCATCTCCCAAGAAGGAGATCAAGACCTTGGGAGTTTGGCTGGAGGAAGATCTGTCCTTTAGGACCCACGCCAGGAAGACCGCGAGGGTCTGTTTTGGTCTGCTGCGGTCAGCTCGCAAAGTGTTACCACTGCTCCCTGATTCAGCGAGGAAGCTTCTGATTCGTGGTTTAATCTTGTCGAGGCTCGACTACGGGAACGCGGTCTTTCTCGGTGCTCCCGAAGCGACTTTTAAAACCCTCGAACAGGTACAAAATGCAGCCGCTAAAGTGTTGATGGATGTTCCCAGAAGACATTCAGCTGCCCCGGCCCTGAAAACGCTTCACTGGCTCCCCGTTAAGGAGCGGGTGAAATTTAAAGCGTTATGCACGGCCCACAAAATTCTGCATGGTAAGGGCCCCCCTATCCTCTCCACTATGGCACGCCCCTATAAGCCCACACGTCCTCTGCGTTCGGACCAAAAACATCTTCTGCAGTCAGCTAGAGTAAGGAGAGCTCACTCTGGGGGCAGGCGTTTCTCAGTGCAAGTGGCGACTTTATGGAACTCCCTGCCCCTTAAGATCCGTTCAGAGCCTAAGATCTTACTCTTTAGGAAACTTCTGAAGACTCATTTGTTTCCAGTGTAGCGACTGAGCTGAGCTTTCTCCCTTGTTCTGTTCCGCGCCGGGATGCTCCTGGGTAACTGAGCCCGCTATAAATTTTGTATAATAATAATAATAATAATAAATAAATTAGGGTTGAATTTCCTACTGTTCATACTTAAAAAAAATCTGAGAACGTAGTACAATGGTCTTTGCTTTAAATAAATGGAGACTGAAATCAATGTTGTCTGTAGTGCTTAAGCGTACTGGTATCAAGTTGTGAACTCTACTGACCGCACAGTAGATGGAAGGCAGGAGTCACTACAGATACCGATGAAGAATTTTTATCACTTATTTCAACAAAGTCTGAAGACATAGAGTAGAATTGTCTCTGCCTTACATAAATGAAGAATAACTTCAATGCTACGCGTAGTGTAGATCCAAAGCTGATTCAAGTTGTGAACCTTGCTGTCAGCAGTGTAGATTGAAGGCAGTTGTCGATACAGGCATAAGTCTGCGGTGCTGTTGCACTGAGTTTGCAATCGGCCTGTATCGAGGAGGCACATGGTCATGGCGGCAGCCACGTGTCAGCGTGAGGACCTTCGCTGTGGCTTTTCTCTTTGCAGAAGTGAACCACACCCAAGGCGTAGGCTAATTATTTATACTCTTACGCTGACGTTGCGTACGTTGGATCAGCCCACTCCACTTCTGCTTCAAGGGGAGAGACAACACAGCAACATGACCGAGATATTCCCCAGAGTCTGAGATAATATGGTTGCGTCCACTATGCAGTACACACGTATCAATGGTATATCTACACATGGAAATGTTTTTAGTTTCTATAGTGAGTTGTGTATAGCATTTCACCGGTAGTCTTGGCATTGTGTAAATTATTGTTGATGTGCAAGTTCCTTCCCTTATACATAGTTGGTTATCACATCTCTGAACATTGAGCGAGTATGCTGTTGAGGGGATATATTATCTTGGGAAGGTCCGTTGTCCTGTTTTGCACTACCTCAGAGGTAGTAGAGGGTGAGGGGGTGAGAAGGGGTGGTTGTAGTGGTGGTGACGCTGGGTATTGTGATTTTGTTAGGTGTCGAAAGTGTATAATTAGTACCTCTATCACTTATTGCTCTTTAAATATGGATATAAGCTGGATGTAATTCACACAGTACATACTCGACATCCTTACACTAGTTAAATGATGATGTTAATTTGTTAGTGGTAAGTGAAAATATTGCTTGTTTTTTTTAGGTAGCATTGCAGATTTGGTTTCTTGTTGAAAATATGGGGATGTGGTCAACATTATAATTAGGAATTGTCATTTAAAAAACCTTTGAAATTTAATGAGAAAACCATAGGTTTCAAGCAGGTTATAGTTAGGAATTATCATTTTAAAAACCTTAGAAATTCACTGAAAAAACCATAGGTTTCAGTGGTGTTATATTTAGATGGACATTTCACTAATACAAAACTATAGAAATTCCTCCGTTATAGTTAGTTGTACTAACTGTAACTCTTGCGCCCGCAATCCACTGGTGATGATGTCACATATTACATCTTTCATGACATGGTCAGTGATATCACTGACGAAATCTCAAATTACATCATTGATGACATCACTGATTACATCATCCACGTGACAATCAGATACACCTCATCATACACTAGTATAACCTTTCATCACTCACTGTAAAATGCAGAGTACCATATTTGAATCCATTGACACACCAATACAAGTATCGAAAAACCCACTCAGTGATTCCTAGATCTACACCCACATCTAATCAATTACCTATAGATTCACTCATACATGTTGTCAATGATCAATAGAACAATATCAAATATACTTATACACCTATATTGACATTACACACCAGCACACATCCTATTCAGTTATGCAGTCATTCTACTCAGTTTTGCAAACAATGTATCCTATTTACATGTACTCAGCTACACACTTATACAAATAGCACTTCATTTATTCAAATAAATAGTAGCTCATACTCAGAGGCCCATTAGGATGGCGGGCGGATCGCCCCCGCCAGGCTGGAGGTAGCCACAGCGGGCCTGGCAGGGGCATTCCGCCCGCCATCCTCAGCCAAATGCCCCCGCCATATTAGTATGGCAAGGTGACCACGGCGGATGAAAAGACCGTCCGCCGCTTTTGCGCCCAGGTCGCCTTGCGAAAAGGTCTAACATGGTGGCGGTGTCTATTTGACACCGCCAGATATATTAGGATGGCCCAGGATAGATGCCTTTCCGTGGCGCCACGGAAAGGCATGCGGTCTTCACTTCGGGGGCCCCCTGCGGGCCCCTGGAGTGAAGGAGAGGTGGGGGTGCACAGAGGGGGTACCTGTGGTACCCCCATGCATGTGCATTAACAAAGCAGCAGGTATATATACATATATATATATATATACCCGTTAAGACACCCCAGTGGGTCACTGCCGTGTCCGTAATGTTCAAGGCACCATTGATGTTGGAATAAAAACTAAAATAGTTCCGAAGCGATAGACAGGTTTGCTGCAGAGCGGCCAATATCTTCCTGTGGCTCCGGTCCCCCTCGTTTCATGACAAGTCCAAAAGTACAGGGCTTGAGAATCCACCATCCACGGTGGCGGGACTGCTTCGCGGCCGGACGAGCCGCTTACATAAACCAAAAGAGTTGCCCCACTGAAGCAGTCACACACGAGGGGGTTAGCCACACAGCTGCCACAGGCGGTTGCAACACAGCGCTCCTGTCGCGCTTCCTCTTATGAAGCCAAACGCGTTTCGAGTTTAACAACCCTTGATCACTGGCAGGCAATTCATTTCAATAGTGCACGGACTAAGCAGATCGTTTGCAGGACATCATTTATTTCAATTCACAAGCCCCACCCATGTGGGCGTTCACAGATTGAATGGCTTGCTGGTTATAGTAGTCCCTCAATGTTAAGCCAGGCTTGAGTCCCGTTAAGACACCCCAGTGGGTCACTGCCGTGTCCGTAATGTTCAAGGCACCATTGATGTTGGAATAAAAACTAAAATAGTTCCAAAGCGATAGACAGGTTTGCTGCAGAGCGGCCAATATCTACCTGTGGCTCCGGTCCCCCTCGTTTCATGACAAGTCCAAAAGTACAGGGCTTGAGAATCCACCATCCACGGTGGCGGGACTGCTTCGCGGCCGGACGAGCCGCTTACATAAACCAAAAGAGTTGCCCCACTGAAGCAGTCACACACGAGGGGGTTAGCCACACAGCTGCCACAGGCGGTTGCAACACAGCGCTCCTGTCGCGCTTCCTCTTATGAAGCCAAACGCGTTTCGAGTTTAACAACCCTTGATCACTGGCAGGCAATTAATTTCAATAGTGCACGGACTAAGCAGATCGTTTGCAGGACATCATTTATTTCAATTCACAAGCCCCACCCATGTGGGCGTTCACAGATTGCATGGCTTGCTGGTTATAGTAGTCCCTCAATGTTAAGCCAGGCTTGAGTCCCGTTAAGACACCCCAGTGGGTCACTGCCGTGTCCGTAATGTTCAAGGCACCATTGATGTTGGAATAAAAACTAAAATAGTTCCAAAGCGATAGACAGGTTTGCTGCAGAGCGGCCAATATCTACCTGTGGCTCCGGTCCCCCTCGTTTCATGACAAGTCCAAAAGTACAGGGCTTGAGAATCCACCATCCACGGTGGCGGGACTGCTTCGCGGCCGGACGAGCCGCTTACATAAACCAAAAGAGTTGCCCCACTGAAGCAGTCACACACGAGGGGGTTAGCCACACAGCTGCCACAGGCGGTTGCAACACAGCGCTCCTGTCGCGCTTCCTCTTATGAAGCCAAACGCGTTTCGAGTTTAACAACCCTTGATCACTGGCAGGCAATTCATTTCAATAGTGCACGGACTAAGCAGATCGTTTGCAGGACATCATTTATTTCAATTCACAAGCCCCACCCATGTGGGCGTTCACAGATTGCATGGCTTGCTGGTTATAGTAGTCCCTCAATGTTAAGCCAGGCTTGAGTCCCGTTAAGACACTCCAGTGGGTCACTGCCGTGTCCGTAATGTTCAAGGCACCATTGATGTTGGAATAAAAACTAAAATAGTTCCAAAGCGATAGACAGGTTTGCTGCAGAGCGGCCAATATCTACCTGTGGCTCCGGTCCCCCTCGTTTCATGACAAGTCCAAAAGTACAGGGCTTGAGAATCCACCATCCACGGTGGCGGGACTGCTTCGCGGCCGGACGAGCCGCTTACATAAACCAAAAGAGTTGCCCCACTGAAGCAGTCACACACGAGGCGGTTGCAACACAGCGCTCCTGTCATGCTTCCTCTTATGAAGCCAAACGCGTTTCGAGTTTAACAACCCTTGATCACTGGCAGCAATTCATTTCAATAGTGCACGGACTAAGCAGATCGTTTGCAGGACATCATTTATTTCAATTCACAAGCCCCACCCATGTGGGCGTTCACAGATTGCATGGCTTGCTGCAATATATATGAAGACCAACTCCAGTTTTCCCATCCAGTACCTGGACACCAATATATATATATATATCCCCCAGTAAATGGTACTGTGATTTGTAACTTAACAGGCAAAGTCCGATCCGAATAATCGTGGGCATGTTACCCACTGGAGGGGATAAATAGTGCTTAAATGGACTAGGCTGCCCAAAAATGCAACAATATCGGCACACCGGAAGCCAATTAAGGTACTGCGTACTTGAAAATTCAAGGGGCCGCCAGTCATGCACGTTATTTTTTCCTGCTCACGAGGCTTCTGAAGAAATGGTGAAAGTCCATCGAAACGCGTCAGGCCACAGGATGTATCACGAAATCGGAAGTTGCCTGTTTCTTTTGAATAAGGATGTTTCCTTCATCGCTGTGTTGTGCGGTCTCAAATGCTGGGCATTTTTTGGTACATGTGTATACGGCTGCTCCAGGCCGTAGAGGGAACGCACCATCCTAAGAACTTCATGGATGCGGACAGGGGGAATCCTTCCCCTGTAAATGGTACTGTGATTTGTAACTTAACAGGCAAAGTCCGATTCGGGAAGCCTAATGGAGGGCTTGAAAAATATTTATCCTGCAAATAGTCGTGGGTATGTTACCCACTGGAGGGGATAAATAGTGCTTAAATGGACTACGCTGCCCAAAATGCAACAATATCGGCACATCGGAAGCCAATTAGGGTACTGCGTACTTGAAAATGCAAGGGGTGGCGAGTCATGCACGTTATTTTTTCCTGCTCACAAGGCCTCTGAAGAAATGGTGAAAGTCCATCGAAACGCATCAGGCCAAAGGATGTATCACGGAATCGGAAGTTGCCTGTTTCTTTTGAATAAGGATGTTTCCTTCATCGCAGTGTTGTGTGGCCTCAAATGCTGGGCATTTTTTGGTATATATATATATATATATATATATATATATATATATATATATATATATATATATATATATATACATATATATATATATATATATTACCTACTGGCGGTCGCCAGTAGGTATATATAGTTAGGATTTTTTCTCTATGGGATTTTTGAAAATTCTATGTCTAATAACTTTGGCGTTTGTGGACGGAATCGGCTGAAATTTTCAGGAAAATGGCACATTTTGTTTCTGAGCAGCCCCTGACAATTTGGGGGGGTTTCGTCAAGGGGGGGCCGAGAAAAAAGGGGGGTCCCAAAAAGCGGTTTTCCCATGTTAATTTCCATAGGGCGGTTGGCCTCACTTTTAGCTTGAACGGCTGAATGGATTTGCACGAAACTTGGCAAAATTGTAGGGACTGTTAGCCTGATGTGCCTTTGCTAGGTCTCAATATATGTGCTCCAGTGGACTTTGAGTAATTTAGGTTCAAAAAAAGATATATATCTGGGCGGAGCCTAACCACACATCTGATCTGATTGGCTGTCAGCACTTCATCCAAGAAGTGTTGGCAGCCATCTTGGGACCAATATACATGATAGCACCTCATTAAAAAGCATTGTAGTTAATAGAGGGTTTTAGGACTTTAGTTACATTATAAATCATTTGTTGATGGTATCATACTCGTTTTAGGAATTGTGGTGGGTTCTAAGGTGATTTTACCATGTGAAAAAACCTTCTGCTGTGATATCATGAATGTTGTTTGAAAGAAAACTAATATCTCATGATTTTCCCACAGTGGTTTGAAAGGGGATCTATAAGCTAAACTGAAAGCATATTTTCTGTAAATTCACATTATCTTTCTCAGTCATGTGAAAATGAAGTCTGACATTCTCAGTAAAACATGTACATCCAACAAGGACAGAGACTGTCAGTTGATTCCTTTGTTCTACTGCAGCCTCCTAGAGTGTTCTAAAGAACAACTAGAGCGCTAACAGTCCTACTTATTACAAAGGTATGGCACACCTGAAGCCATCTTGATTGGAATAAAGTGGTAACTCTTAAAACATTTAATTTAAAAAGAAACAACATGAGGGGGTATATTTTGCCATAGAAAGTATGATTAGTGCTGCAGAATGAAAAATTAGGGCACATTTTGAGTGCCTTCTCAAATCCTTTTCTATTTCATTAAAACATTCTGACATGCAGTCTCCCAAAATGGCCACCAGAGACAAAAGAGCCCAAATGTAGCCCAAATATCACCCAGATGTAGCCCAAGTATAGCCCAATGACAGAATGTCCCAGAGTGTTCTAAAGAACAACTAGAGCGCTAACAGTCCTACTTATTACAAAGGTATAGCACACCTGGAGCCATCGTGATGGGAATAAAGTGGTAACTCTTAAAACATTTAATTTAAAAAGGAACAAAATGAGGGGGTATCTTATGCAATAGAAGGTATTATTAGTGCTGCAGAAAGAAAATTAGGGCACATTTTGAGTGACTTTTCAAATCCTCTTCTATTTCATTAAAAAATTCTGACATGCAGTCTCCCAAAATGGCCACCAGAGACAAAAGAGCCCAAATGTAGCCCAAATATCACCCAGGTGTAGCCCAAGTATAGCCCAATGACAGAATGTCCCAGAGTGTTCTAAAGAACAACTAGAGCGCTAACAGTCCTACTTATTACAAAGGTATGGCACACCTGAAGCCATCTTGATTGGAATAAAGTGGTAACTCTTAAAACATTTAATTTAAAAAGGAACAAAATGAGGGGGTATATTTTGCCATATGAATTATGATTAGTGCTGCAGAAAGAAAAATTAGGGCACATTTTGAGTGACTTCTCAAACCCTCTTCAATTTCATTAAAAAATTCTGACATACAGTCTCCCAAGATGGCCACCAGAGACAAAAGAGCCTAAATGTAGCCCAAATATCACCCAGATGTACCCCATGTATAGCCCAATGACAGAATGTCCCAGAGTGTTCTAAAGAACAACTAGAGCGCTAACAGTCTTACTTATGACAAAAGTATGGCACACCAGAAGCCATCTTGATTGGAATGAAGTGGTAAGTCTGAAAACACTCAATTTAAAAAGGAACAACATGAGGGGGTTAATTTTGCCATAGAAAGTATGATTAGTGCTTCAGAAAGAAAAATTAGGGATCATTTTGAGTGACTTCTCAAATCCTCTTCTATTTCATTAAAAAAATTCTGACATGCAGACTGAAACATGCACTTTGAATACCAGCAGCAGCCGTCCCTGGTGAGCAGTAGCTTTACTACAGTGATCTAATGTGCAACTAGAGTGCTAACATTCAGAATTTATGGCAAATGTGTGACACATCTGAATGCCTTCTTGATGGAACCAAAGTAAACAAGCATTGAAAATGCAATAGATCTCGCCCTCATTTAAGTTAAAGCCATTCTGTTTGTAATGAGGTGGCTTTTTAGCTTTGCTTTTATTAGTGTTTTTTCAACTTTCATGTAAATAACATGCATCTGTATGCATATAAGTATATGTATGCATGCATTTATGTTTTTATTTATATAGATATACAGATGATATATGTTTATATATGTATGTATATATATATATTCACTGAAAAAACCATAGGCTATAGACCATATATAGTTAGGAATTAGCATTTACAAAACCTTGAAAATTCACTGAAAAAAACATAGGTTATAGACCATATATAGTTAGGAATTAGCATTTACAAAACCTTGAAAATTCACTGAAAAAACCATAGGTTATAGACCATATATAGTTAGGAATTCGCATTTACAAAACCTTATTTTACTCACACAAAACCATTGAAATTCCACATATAGTTAGTTGCACTAACTATATATCGCGCACCCGCAATCCACTGCTGATGATGTCACATATTACATCATTCATGACATGGTCAGTGACATCACTGATGACATCACTGATGACATCTCAAATGACATCACTGATGACATCACTGATGACAACATCCAGTGACTGTATGTTTCTGTAAAGTTAAAATATGTCTTACATATTGAAGAATGAGTGGATGTATAAGTGTCTGGATGAAGGATTTAGTAGGTGCATGACTGACTGTATGAGTGAGTGATTAAATGTGTCTCACTGAGTGCATGGGTTCGTGACTAAACTGTCTTAATTTGTGCATCATTATGTCTGTTGTTCTGTAAACTGTTGCATGTGTTGAAAAGTAGCTATATGAGTAACTATATGGGTTATTGATTGGTTGCCCAAGTATTTGTATGGGAGACTGAGTGTGTGTGTGGGTGGCTGGGAGGTGTATGACTCTGTGCATAGATGTGTGAGCAGTTGATTCACTAGATGTATGGTTTCAAAAGTGCATGTGGAAACAGCTGTATGGGCGGTTGACTGTGTGCATGAGTGTATTGGTGAGTGAATGGATATCTCAGTGCTACATGTCAAAGTAAGTACATATGTAAAACACAGTACATGTGAGAGTTGACATATATAAATAACTGTGCATAAGAGCCAGTGAATGTGTGAGTGGCTGTATGGATCATTGTGAACTTGTATCAGGGATTGTATAAGAGAGTAAATATGTGTTAGTATATGTTTGAATAAGTAAAGTTTGTAACTGTATAGTTGAGGAAATGGAGGTGTGATTGATTCTTTGCATGACTGACTAGGTGTGTGAGTAACTCCATGGATGAGTGACAGTCTGTGAGTGTCTGTTTACACTGATTGTATCTAAGGTTATATTAGAGTCTGAAGAGGTTCATCGTATTATCACATGAATGATATCATCAGTGATGTGATCAGTAATGTCAAATGAGATGTCATCAGTGATGTCATCAGTGATGTCATTTGAGATGTCATCAGTGAAGTCATTTGAGATGTCATCAGTGATGTCATCAGTGATGTCACTGACCATGTCATGAATGATGTAATATGTGACATCATCAGCAGTGGATTGCGGGTGCGCGATATATAGTTAGTGCAACTAACTATATGTGGAATTTCAATGGTTTTGTGTGAGTAAAATAAGGTTTTGTAAATGCGAATTCCTAACTATATATGGTCTATAACCTATGGTTTTTTCAGTGAATATATATATATATATATATATATATATATATATATATATATATATATATATATATATATATATATATATATATATATATATATATATATATATATATATATATATATATATATATATATATATATATATATATATATATATACCTACTGGCGGTCGCCAGTAGGTATATATAGTTAGGATTTTTTCCCTATGGGATTTCTGAAAATTCTATGTCTAATAACTTTGGCGTTTGTGGACGGAATCGGCTGAAATTTTCAGGAAAATGGCACATTTTGTTTCTGAGCAGCTCCTGGAAATTTGGGGGGGTTTCGTCAAGGGGGGGCTGAGAAAAAAGGGGGGTCCCAAAACGCGTTTTTAACATTGAGTTTTCCATAGGGCGGTTGGACTCACTTTTAGCTCGAACGGCTGAATGGATTTGCACGAAACTTGGCAAAATTGTAGGGACTGTTAGCCCGATGTGCCTTTGCTAGGTCTCAATATATGTGCTTCAGTGGATTTTGAGAAATTAACGTTTAAATCAAGATATATATCTGTAACAGCGCTCCGGGCAGCGCTCCGGTTCGCGAACTTTTCGCGTATCGGAACTTTGCGAAGCGAAGCTGATTGGCTCTCCGGTGTCTGTCAACATTCTAAACAGTCCGGTGCGGCCGCCATCTTGTCTCTCGGTAGGATCGAGAGACAAGAGGAGGCCAAAACAAAGGGGGAAATGAAGGAAAGGGGGCAAGGTAGACCCCTTCTGACCCCCTAGGATTGATGAGGGGGATATTATAGAGCCACGCCGGGCCCAAAAAAAAAAACAAAAAAATCCGATTTTTTCGCCGTAGAGACGCGTCTTGGTTCGCGAACCGGGCAGCTAACCGGGCAGCTAACCGGGAAGCTAACCGTCAGTGTAACCCGAAAAAAAAAAAAAAAAATTCAGATTTTTTCGCCGTAGAGACGCGTCTTGGTTCGCGAACCGGGCAGCTAACCGGGCAGCTAACCGGGAAGCTAACCGGCAGTGTAACCAAAAAAAAAAAAAAAAAATCCGATTTTTTCGCCGTAGAGACGCGTCTTGGTACGCGAACCGGGCAGCTAACCGGAAAGCTAACCGGCAGTGTAACGGGAGTCTGAGGAGTAGCTGATTGGCTGTCAATATTGTAAACAGTCCGGAGCGGCCGCCATCTTGTCTCTCGGTAGGATCGAGAGACAAGAGGAGGCCAAAACAAAGGGGGAAATGAAGGAAAGAGGGCAAGGTAGACCCCTTCTGACCCCCTAGGATTGATGAGGGGGATATTATAAAGCCACGTGGGGCCAAAAAAAAACAAACAAAAAAATCCGATTTTTTCGCCGTAGAGACGCGTCTTGGTACGCGAACTGGGCAGCTAACCGGGCAGCTACCGGGAAGCTAATCGGCAGTGTAACGGGAGTCTGAGGAGAAGCTGATTGGCTGTTATCATTGTAAACAGTCTGGAGCGGCCGCCATCTTGTCTCTCTGTGGGATCGAGAGACAAGAGGTGGAAAAAAAAAAGGTGTAAATGAATGAAAGGGGTAAGGCAGACCCCTCCTGAACCCCTAGGATTGATGAGGGGGCTATTAAAGTTCCCTGGGGGGTGAAAAAAAAAAAATTTGCGATTTTTCGCGGTAAAGGTGCTTCCTGGTACGTTAACCGGGCAGCTAACCGGCAGCGTAACGGGAGTCCGACATATTGTGTTTTTTGAACGTTTGTGATATGTGCACGTGTGGATTTTGTCTAATTAAGGTTAAAAAAATATATATATATCTTTAAGCGTGTTCTGGCGCGCTTACGTTTTGGGTTTGGTTTGCGCTGCAGAGACGATACGTCACGGTTATGCGATGCATCATGAGGCGTCTCACGGGCTACGTGATACGTCACTTAATAAAGAATATATTTTACAGCTATAGATATTAGCTTTTAAAAAACCAATGAAATTCACAGAAAAAACCATAGGTTATAGACCATATATAGTTAGGAATTTGCATTTACAAAACCTTGAAAATTCACTGAAAAAACCATAGGTTATAGACCATATATAGTTAGGGATTAGCATTTAAAAAACCTTATTTTATTTGCACAAAACCATTGAAATTCCATATATAGTTAGTTGCACTAACTATATATCGCGGACCCGCAATCCACTGCTAATGATGTCACATATTACATCATTCATGACATGGTCAGTGACATCACTGATGACATCACTGATGACATCTCAAATGACATCACTGATGACATCACTGATGACAACACCCAGTGACTGTATGTTTCTGTAAAGTTAAAATATGTCTTACATATTGAAGAATGAGTGGATGTATAAGTGTCTGGATGAAGGATTTAGTAGGTGCATGACTGACTGTATGAGAGAATGATTAAATGTGTCTCACTGAGTGCATGGGTTAGTGATTAAAGTGTCTTAATTTGGCAATCAATATTTATGTTCTTCTGTAAACTGCTGCATGTTTAAATCAGTAGCTATATCAGTAACTATATGGGTTATTGAATGGTTGCCCAAGTATTTGTATGGGAGACTGAGTGTGTGTGTGGGTGGCTGGGAGGTGTATAACTCTGTGCATAGATGTGTGAGCGGTTGATTCCCTAGGTGTATGGGTTCAAAAGTGCATGTAGAAACAGCTGTATGGACAGTTGACTGTGTGCATGAGTATATTGGTGAGTGAATGGATATCTCAGTTCTACATGTCAAAGTAAGTACATATGTAAAACACACTCCATGTGAGAGTTGACATATATAAATAACTGAACATAAGAGTCAGTGAATGTGAGAGTGGCTGTATGAATCATTGTGAACTTGTATCAAGGATTGTATAAGAGAGTAAATATGTGTTAGTATATGTTTGAATAAGTAAGGTGTGTATAACTGTATAGTTAAGGAAATGGAGATGTGATTGATTCTTTGCATGACTGAATAGGTGTGTGAGTAACTCCATGGATGTGTGACAGTCTGTGAGTGCCTGTTTACACTGAGTGTATCAAAGGTTATATTAGAGTCTGAAGATGTATTATCACATAAATGATATCATCAGTGATGTAATCAGTAATGTCAAATGAGATGTCAGTGATGTCATCAGTGATGTCATTTGAGATGTCATCAGTGATGTCATCAGTGATGTCATTTGAGATGTCATCAGTGATGTCATCAGTGATGTCACTGACCATGTCATGAATGATGTAATATGTGACATCATTAGCAGTGGATTGCGGGTCCGCGATATATAGTTAGTGCAACTAACTATATATGGAATTTCAATGGTTTTGTGCAAATAAAATAAGGTTTTTTAAATGCTAATCCCTAACTATATATGGTCTATAACCTATGGTTTTTTCAGTGAATATATATATATATATATATATATCCTCTCCAATCCTGTCGATCTGTATTTAGCAAACAGGCGCTGAAAAAACAATAGGTTTCACACATGACACAGTTAGCTGGACATTTCACTCATTCAAAACCATTGAAATTTCCCTGTAATAGTTAGTTCAGCTAACTATAACTCGCGCACCCGTAATGCACTGCTGATGACGTCACATATTACATCACTCATGACATGGCCAGTGTCATCACTGATGACATCACTGATGACATCTCAAATGACATCACTGATGACATCACTGATGACATCATCCTTGTAAAAGAGTGGCAGACCACCTCTCAGCGTAATATAACCTTTGATACACACATTCAAAAATAGAAACTAAAAATTTCAAAACAATGGAGATACCAATACCAGCTACAACAACCTATTCAGTAATTCCAAAATCTACATGCACATCCACTCATTCACCAACAGTTATATATAGTCACTCATACATGTACTCCTTCATCATGTGTACTCATACACCTACACATCCTGTTACACACCGATACTCATCCATAGAGTTACTCACACATGCAAATAAACTATCAAACGTCCATTTACTTACATACACAGCTAAACACACACCACTACACTTACTTCTACAGAAATGTACACATACTTACTCTCTTAAACAATCACTTATAGAAACACATACTTATTTATACAGGAACTCTTCCAATCTCTCACTCTGACATATACTCACTTATATGCATCAAAACTCACATATACTAGTTTAAAACATATGTACTTACCCATAAAGACACTATTGAGACAGTCATTCACTCATTAACACACCCATACACACACTCATCCACCCATACAGTCCTGCACACATGCTGTCTTAAAAAAACATACAAACAGTGAGCCACTCATTTATACATCTATACGCTAAGTAATATCCCACACCGAACCATACAGACACTCATACTGATGCCCAAAAAACAAACTAATAACCCATATACACACTCATGTAGCTACTCACCAACCCATGCAGCCACTTATACACAAAGTGAGACACTGCTACAGATATTTAATTATTTAAACATTACTCATTAATATATGTATTAACTAAGATACAAATAATAAGTCAGTTATACAATCAATTTTCAAAAGAAAAACATCCATTTGGCACTTATTTACCCATTTATTCTTCCGTCGACCTTTGAATATACATATATAAAAAATATTTATTTTTCAGAAAGACACACAGTCACTGGATGATGTCATCAGGGATGTCATCAGTGATGTCATTTGGGATGTCATCAGTGATGTCATGAGTGATGTCACTGACAATGTCATGAGTGATGTAATATGTGACGTCATCAGCAGTGCACAGCGGTTGCGCGAGTTATAGCTAGCTGAACTAACTATAACAGGGGAATTTCAATGGTTTTGTATGAGTGAAATGCCCAGCTAGTTATAACATATGTGAAACCTATGGTTTCTTCAGTGAATTTCTAAGGTTTTTTAAATGCTAATTCCTAACTATAACGTGGCTGAAACCAATGGATTTTTCAGTGAATATCTAAGGTTTTTTAAATGCTAATTCCTAACTATAACGTGGCTAAAAACCTACGTTTTTTTCAGTGAATTTCAACGTTGTGTAAAAGAAAATATATATATATATATATATTTTAAATCTTTTTATTAATAGCTTACAAAATACAGTGACGGTCACCACAGTGGGTATCATAGTCAATTACGTGCACCAGAGAATACACAGCTTTAGTAACTTTCACAGCAGCAGAACATTTGAAACTTATGGAGAGTTACAGCCTTAGTATGTGGTCTCAGCGTTAGCGTGTTAGGCTGAGGGGGCTCACATATGTTACCTCTGATATCGTTCCAGCTTCAACACACCGCACCCCATTTTTGAGGGCACCCCGCGCCGTGTATACAGTCTTTTCTTGTAGCATACACCAATCCATGTCTTTTTTCCACTCGCTGAGCGTCGGTGGTGTGTGTGCTCCCCATAGTCTTGCGATGTTTCGTTTGGCTACCGTTTGCCCTAGCATAACCTAAAGCCTCCCTCTCGCTGGCAGGTCTGTTGGCTCCCAGATGTTCAGGAGGCATCTCTTTGCCTCCAGTCGCAGTTCTACCCCCCCGGACTTCCTGCATGCATTGTATCACACTTTTCCAGTATCTTTGCAACACTGGGCACTCCCATATTATGTGTAAGAAGGAGCCTGTTCCGCCACAGCCCCTCCTACAAAGCCCATCATCTCTTCTTCCCATCCGCTGGAGCATGGTGCAGGAGATATGAACCCTATGTAGTATTTTGAGTTGGATGAGCCTTAGCCTGGACGAAATCGCCACCTCCTTTGGGGAGGCCAGCGTACTCCTCGACTCCTCCTCATCAATCTCCAACCTGTCTGCCTCCCACCTCCCCATGAGGCCCACAAGTAGGTCAGAGGAATTGTTTATCAGCTTTTTATAAGTGAGGGAGATGGCGTGTTCCGGCATATGCCCAGCCAGCAGTCTGTCCTCGAGTGGAGAGGCTTGTGGGGGTGTGGTCCCTGGTGGGATGTTCATCTGGAGTGAGTGTCTTACCTGCATATACCGGAAATACTCCGTTTTTGCGAGATCGTTGGTGTCTTGCAGGTAAGTGAAAGATCTGACCCCATCGGGACCCCACAAATCTTTAACTTGGGAGATACCAATAAAGTCCCAGTTCCGGAACTCCTTAGTGCGCCCCAAGTTGCCCAACTTTTCAGATGCCCATAGTAGAGTGGCCATGGTGAGAGTGTTGAACCAACCCAGTTTCTGCTGGGCTATGTGCCATAGTTGAACCGAGTGTTTTGTTGGCCCTGTGAGCCTGTATTTACCGGGTTTGGAATAGAGTACCGCTTCCTAATTCCCACCGGGGAGGAGCCATCTGTCCATTTCATACCCTGGGTCATTACCATCAAAGTATGTACCTTGGTTAATAGAAGAGAGGTGTGCAGCCCAGTAGTATTTCCGAATGACTGGGAGCGCTATCCCTGCATCGTACCATCCTAGTGTTCGTTTTTGCGGTGCTATCCTGGGCCTGCCGGAAAAAAGCAGATCCCGTTGTGCGGCTCCCACGGCTGCAAAACAGGAGTTTGGCACCTGGTTCGGGTAATTTTGGAGGGGGTAGAGGAATCTCGGTAAGGCCATCATTTTAAAAAGGGCTGCGCTGCCCAGCCGGGACAACGGGAGATTCTGCCAGGTAGCGGCATCACGCTTAAGCCACAGAAGTGGAGGAAGGAGATTGTGTTCGTACATCTTGGCCTTGTCTGTGGAGACAAAGACCCCCAGATATTTAAAACCGTCCTCCGCTACGGTGATCAGGCAGCTACTGGGAAGCCCCGGGTGCTGCCGTGGAGGACGTAAAGGAGAGATTTGCTCCAGTTGATCCGGAACCCAGAGTTCTTCCCAAAATTTGTAAAAATATCAAGGGCCGCCGTGATGGATCTCCGGGGTCTCGAGAGAAAGAGGAGGATTTTGTCAGCATATAATGAGATCTTATCCTCCCAGCTGTCCGCCCACCGCAGCCCCTTGAGAAACACGTCTTGCCTAATCCATGCAGCAAGTGGCTCCAGGGAAAGGGCAAACAGGAGGGGGAGAGCAGGCAATCCTGTTGGATCCCCCTCTCCAGACCAAAGACCTCAGAGACCTTATTTTTGACAACTACTTGGGCCAGTGGCTCCGTGTATAAGAGACAGACCCACGCAATAAAGTGTGGGCCGAAGCCCAGTTTACGGAGCACCGCCATCATGTATGGCCATTGTAGGGTATCAAATGCCATGGTGCTGTCGAGTGATACCACCACTGCATCTTGTAAAGTGTCACTTCCCCATCACGCCATTGAGGCGATGAAGTTTAAGCGCTGTGTTTCGGTGGGGAATGAAGCCCGATTGGTCCGGGTGGACCAGAGTGGGCAAGACCGGCTGGAGCCTATTGGCTAGAGTTTTGGCCAGTATTTTGGGCTCTGCGTTTAGCAGTGAAATAGGCCTGTATGATGAGCAGGACTCTCTCAGTTTCCCCTCTTTCTGGATGGCCACAATGGTGGCCAGGCGCTGATCTCGTGGCAGCAACCCCACCGCTTTGCTTTCGTCCAATATTCGTTTGAGGTAGGGACAGAGGGTAGCCGGCTTAAGCTTTTAAAGCTCTATTGGGAGGCCGTTGGGTCCAAGAGCTGTACCTGGACGGAGATCTTTAATGGCCCGTTCCAACTCGGCTGTGCAGAGCGGGGCCTCCAAGGTATCCCATTCAACTGCGGAAAGGCTTGGCATCTGAATGTCTGCTAGTAGGGCTACAGAATCTTCCTCTGGGCGGTCTGATTTCCTGTTATAAACTTTTTTGAAGTGTCGTGCAAACTCCGCTGCATTCTCGCGGGGTTCAGTTACCACAGCTCCTGAAGCTATCTGAAGCTCAGGTACCACTTTATTCGCCTATTGTTTTTTTTCAAGCCATGTGATGAGCTTGCCAGCTTTATCGCCTTGATCATATATTCTGGCCTCCCTATCTCTAGCGACGGTCTTAGCCGCCTCCGTCGCCAGCGCCTTGTATTCCGCAGTTTTAAGGAGCAACCGATGTTGCATCCCTGGTTCCTGGTCGGAGCGCACAGTCTCCTCCAACGCCCTTAGGTTTGATCGGCAGAGGCGATCTGTGGCTCCCTATCTTTGCGACGGCCGGCAATAGCCAACAGGGCCTCTCCTCCAAGTACAGTTTTAAATGCCTCCCACAGTGTTACAGAAGAGCTCACCGACCCGTCATTGTTTTCGAAGTATCGGTTTATAGAGAGGGTTAGCGTCGTTCTGAGCTCCTCGTTTCGGAGATACCAGGCATTAATGGGTGTTACGCAGCCCTCCCGTCTAGTTCCGACTGTGATATGTGCCCAAACCGGTGAGTAGTCTGAGATACCCCTAGCTAGGTGTGTGGCGTTTTGCATGACCGTGTTGTGCTGCAGTGGAGTGAGGATGTAGTCCAGACGGGAGAAGGAGTGGTGTGGACCAGAGAAGAATGTGTACTGTTTGTCAATGGGGTGTGCCAGTCGCCAAATGTCTGTCAGCCCAAAGGCCTCCAGGAAGTCAGCCAACCATTTTTGCCCTTGGGGTATGTCCCTGGGTGGGTGCCTATCTAAGATTCCTGAGACAACTGCGTTGAAGTCCCCCCCCACTATCAGCTGACCGTCCGGGAGGGATAGGAGGAGTTTGCCCAGGTCCGGATAAGAACGAGTTTGGAGACCGGGCGGGACATAGGTGGAAAGCAGATTTAACCTGCGTCCCTTCCACCTCCCTGGCAGCGCTGCAAAGCGGCCCTGTGCGTCCGTTTATGTATGGTCCACAAGGAGGGGGAGGGAATGGCATAGAAGGATTCCCACGCCCCTGGAGCCTGAGGTGAGGCCGGAGTGGACCGCTAGTGTGTATCCCCATCTACTGAGGGCGTGACAAGTGTTACCCATCAAGTGGGTTTCCTGCAGAAGTACTGCGTCAGGGAGGTGGCGTTTGACAAACTGCAAGACAATGGTTCTTTTGAGCCTATCTCCCAGCCCGTTAACATTCCAACTAAGGACCTTAAGGCTCTTATCCCATCTCTTAGCCATATCCGCTTCTGAGTGGTAAGACATATTCGTGTATTCTGGTGTATCTCCTGACCCTTTTCAAGTTTTCCTGGTGTGACCGGAAAAAAACCCTGTCCCCCCCTCCCGTCCCCTCTCCCCGCCCTCCCCAACCTGTACAAAGATAAATGTTAACACATTTCAGTTTCAACTCTTCCAAGTGTTCCCCCATGTCCCTTCCCACTCCCACCCACCCACCCAGCCCCGGCCTCCCCCCTGTCTCCCCCACATGCAACTGATCCCCTATGTCTGACCCCAGTCCATCTGGACTCTTCCCTCTCTCCCAACCGTTCCCCGCCATCCCTGCTTCCTGCTCTGTAGGTTTAAAACTACCCACTACCTCAATTAGCAGAGCACCTTTTGCCCGAACCCCCCAGTAGTGGGTAGAAACCGCCCCCTCCCGCAAAAAACTTTTGTCGGGGAAGTGGGTGCCGGCCCCAACGCCAGCCTCCTCACCAACTCCGCCCCCCCAAGTCTGAATTTCCCTGAAGTGGAGCAATCAAGGCACTTTTAAATGTCTAGATAACAGGCAATAAACACAGTGGTGGCTCCCATCGGAAGTCGCATTTGCCCATTCCCAGAGTTAGTTATACATTACAGTTCGGCAGGGTCCCAGTCTCGTGCATGCTGTATTCATTGTGCTGTGTTGTCCCGAGGGGACCCCACCGGGGGCTGGCCGACCTGTGAGGTTCCGTGACAATTGTCAATGGTGTTTTCGACTCGCACGAATATGGTCGAGTCTGGTATCTATGAACCTCAAATGACGAATTTAGTAGGTGTGCGCAGTTTCGCTGTGCTAAACTAAACCGTTTGTTTGTTTTGTGGGTTTCTTCATCCGAGCCCACGGGTTCCATCTTAGATACGGCATCCATTTTGTCTCTTGCCCTCAAGTAGCCAGCAAACGGACGCTGTTCGCTTCGCAACCCTGGGATTCCCAAGACTCTTGCGGAAGACACATGTTCTTTTGAAAGTGTCTTTATGATGAGGGGGATGATACCGTAAGGCAGATGGCCCCGCTCAAGGCTCACCTTGCCGTGCCAGTCTATTGTCTTAGCCGTGCATCTCATTAGGCGCGTCCCTTTGATGCCTGTAGCTCGTGTTTCCCGAGACCATCCCTTTTACACCCTTTCGATCTCCCCACTGTCCTGTCTTCCTCTGCACCTGTCCTTGTTCCTTCTTCGATCTGTTTATTGCTGATTGGATTGTACTAATGGTGGGAAGATGGGTTTTTACAGTTGGGAACTACCAAATGTCTCCGTACTTATGTTCCGGACCCTGAATACATCAAAGCGACCCCTCTCGGGGATAATGTTGGGAACCAAGTTGTAAACCTTTGTGTACCATGTTAACGTATGAGAGAAATGTGTATAAAAGGAGCGACCTACAGTAGCAGTTCGAAGCAGTCTCCTCGAACCTACACACGCTGTACTTCTTGTGACTTCTGTGTTCCCTGCAGTAAATAAACCTCGAATCTTTGACGCCGAAGGAAGTGTCCCGTATCTCTGTCATTTGTACGCAGGAACAGGTTACCCACGAACGTTTCAGGTGTTGTCCCCTGGCACCGCTGGGTCTTAGAAAAACCCAGTCCTTCAGTTGGCGCCCAACGTGGGGCTGCATCAGTGGTACCGTTCCAAGCCCGACGATCGTGAGGAACTTCGTGTGAAATCTCCGAGGGAAGGTGCACCCCGCTTCATCGATCCTGTTGTCGAAATAAGTGGCCCGACGACTTTTCCCGCGAAGATTCCCGCCTCCTGACGGCTGCGACGGACTGCTGCCCTGACTGTAGACCTGTTTTGGCGCCTGGCGTAGACCTTGGTACAGCGAGACGATTGACGGGCCTTCCTGGTGACGCCATCGATCTTTGAGTTAAGTATTTGTGGGTCGCTCCCAGAGTCCTTAGTTGTGGTTGCTTAGTTGTTGCATGGTTCCATTGCATTTGTGGTTCTTAGTACTCGGTTCTTTGTTGTAATATTTGACGCCTGCAGACGCCAAAAACCGAGGGTTTTGTTCATTGCTGGGACTTGGTAAATCCCGTAACCCTTGAAGTTTGTGAAACTCAGCTAGTGTGCGAGATGCCTAGCCGTAGTACTTTGTTCAGTTGTTTTCGTCGTTGTGGTACGGATTCCCGACTGGAGGACTCATGCCGATACCTCCGGTTGGAACTCCAACATACGAGCTCTACAGCAAGCACGGACTAGGTCGGATTACTTTTAATGAATATTGGATCCGTTATACCAAAAAAGATGGTGTCCTTAGTTGGCCACCTCATGGTAGTTTCGAGACCCCGATCTTAGATAATCTCGAGACTAAATTGTTTAAGAAAAAATCAAGGCCGGCCATGTTTGATGCCTTTCGGTTATGGCGTAAAGAAGCCAAACAGAGAGAAATCAGACTGTTAAAACGTAGTCAGAGAGATGGTGTTGCTACCATTGTAAAGAAAGCAGAGCAGTTTCAGCGAGATAAGGAGGAAAAGGAAAAGGAAGTCTTTGATAGATTACAACGTATGTCTGTCGATAAGTGCTATCCTGCTTTACCGGCGGATACGGACAAAAAGGAGGAAGGAATCGAGGACCCCTTAATGTCTTATCTTATGAAATCACCACCTCCGTACGCACAGGATACCGCAGTTCCTGTGGTTCCTCCTGTACCTGTTCCTCAACCAGCTCCTGTCCCTGCACTTCCCGCTGTTCCTGCTCCTCTACCTGCTCCTGTCTTTACTGCTCCTCCACTTGCACTTCCTCATACTCCTGCTCCCGCTGCCTCTACTGTTCTGGTTTCTCCTGCCGTTCCTTCTGTTCCTGGTACTTCTCTTGTTACCCCTCTGGGCTATTCTTTGTCTCCGTCTGTTCGGCGTCGTACTCCTTCTGTAGCTGCTAACTTCTTTACTTCTCTTGGACCTATTCTTGAGTCCGCTGGTTCGGACGGTCCTCAAAGACGTAGTCAGCTTCCTGGTGGTAGGGAGCGTGACTCATTGTGTAATATGGCTATGGGTTGAGTGAGATGTCCTGCTAGGAATGCTCCACGTGCGGTATTGAAAACGTTTGAGCAATTCAATATACCGACACAAAGATTTGTTTTTGAAGAAATGTGCAAAGCTTTGCGTGACCTCATATCGGCTGACGCATCCGATGATGTGATGACTGCCTTGACTAATCTACAGCTTCAGTTCTCAAGCGGAATGATCATAGGTACCAATGTTCGACGTGCAGTCGAGCAATTACTGTCCCTTCGTCCTTCTATGATGCCTCGAGCATTGTTTGTCGAAGACATTGAGAGACCGTTAGATGTACCTGGTCAGTTTCCCATGCGTGAAGTTCCTCCAGTATGGATGCCAGCTAATCCTCAGGCTCAGCCCCCGGTCTTGGCACATTTTCAGCGAGTGTGGATCCATCTTCCATGGAAACGATCTGAAGTTTTACAGGTGAAACAATCTTTGACTCACCCTCGCAAAAATCCTGCAGGGTACTACAAAGAATTATCGCAGCTTGTAGACGCTACGATAATGAATCTTGCCGATATCGATATGCTGTTTGGCAATGTCGTGCCGCAACCGGTATGGATGAAGATTCGTCAGGAAAATCATGTAAACAAATTAGGTGGTGATTGGGCTGCTCTCATTGCGGCAGATGCACGACAAATTGGTGGGGCTAAACCTGAACAGATTATTGCTGCTCTTCCTCAGAGAATCATTACCCTAATGAAAACGCTTATGCCAGCTATGAGGGTAAATTGGGACAAACTGTCCGCTTGCAAGCAAAAGAAGGATGAGAGCGTCTCTGATTTCTTTACGAGATTTGAGGAGGCTTTCATCGACCACAGTGGTCAAGATATGGGTACCGAAGGTGGTCAGAGGTTGTTTGTGGACAAATTTGTTTCCAATTTATTGCCTGACTTGAGCAACAAATTAAAAAATTCTGAAAGTGCGTGGGCCGTTTCTACTTCTGCCCAGATATTGGCTACGGCTCAATATTATGAGAATAGGGAGAAAGAGGAGAACGATCGTGCTGACAAAAAGACGAAAGAACTCAAAACTAAAGTGTTGTTGCAACAGGCGTATCCTCCGCGTTCGAATCAGAATGATTCACAGCAACGTAATAGATCGCAGTCTCAATCAAATAGGTCACAACCACGAAATGATTCCTCCTCACAAAGATCGTCGTTAGGGTACAATCAGTGTGCCTATTGTAGACAGGAGGGTCATATAAAATTCAACTGTCCCGTTTTGAATGAGCGTTATGGTGGTAACACATCTAGAGGAGGTCGTGGTGGTTCTCAACAGACATCACGTGGTAGGGGTCGCGGTGCTCAGAACGATCGTTCCACTAACACTTCTGACTCCAATAATTGTTTTGATCAGCGTGGATCGTCGCAAGGGCGATCTGCTCAGTACAATGTGGATGATTATTATGTCGATCAGGGAACTGACGACGGTAATTACTAGGACAGCCCTAGACAAGGAGAGGGAGTGGTATCAGTTCCGGTTGATCAGAGAGGGCCTTACGTCGCAGTTGCCACCTCGGGCGTCGTTGAGCCTTTTCTGTTGGACACTGGTGCAGCGAAAAGTTCCACAATGCATTCGAAACTCCCTGGCGCACCTTTGTCTGGCTTAACAAATGTTTCTGTTGGATTCTCTGGCACCCCTGTTAGCAATCCAGTTTCACGCCCTTTGCCTCTTACAATTGGGCCACGTGAGCTTGAAGATCCGTTGATTTTAACCACTGGTTGTGGTGAAAATCTTTTGTGCTTGGATTTGCTAAAACGTTTATATGCGACTTTGTATTGTTCTCCTGCGGGAGTGAAGCTTACTTTGGGTGAGAGAGTTATCTCTCCAATGTACTTGTCTCTCGATAAGCTTCCACCGGAATTGAGTTCTCTTCCTGCATCTTTGTGGGCAACAGGTCCCAATGACGTGGGCCTGCTTGACATCTCCCCTTATGTTGTCCATTTAAAATCTAATGTGCGGTTGCCACGTATTCCTCAGTATCGTATCTCTCTTGATGGTGAACGAGCATTGTTGGCGATCATCTATGATTTGATCGAGAAAGACGTTATTGAAGAGACTCGGGGAAACGTGTGCAACAGTCCTGTGTTGCCTATTCTGAAACGTACTGATCCTTCGAAACCACCTGTCTATCGTTTTGTTATCGATTTACGGGAGGTAAATAAAATTGTGATTCCTCAGTTCCCCGTTGTGCCCGATATCACGGCGCTACTGACTCTAATTCCAGCATCGGCATCTTGGTTTTCGGTGATCGATCTGAAGAATGCGTTCTTCAGCATTCCGATTGCTGAGGAAAGCAGAGACCTTTTCGGTTTCTCTCTCGGTGGACGCAGCTTCCGGTTCAAGCGTGCTCCTCAGGGCTACTGTGAAAGTCCATCGATATACAGTCAAGCCTTGAAGGGCCAGCTAGATGCGTTCATGTTACCGGCTGGTGCAGCCTTGATCCAATATGTTGACGACTTATTGGTCGCTGCAGACACTCAGGACATTTGTAAAATTGCTACGGTATCGTTATTGCAACATCTCTGTGACTTACATCACAAGGTGTCTCCTTCTAAACTTCAATATTGTTGTCAAGAAGTAACCTATCTAGGTCACTTATTATCAAAGGAGGGAAGAAGGTTGACCCCAGAGAGAATTGCTGTGATTGCCCGGATGACTGTGCCAACAACTCAGAGAGATGTGCATGCCTTTTTGGGCATCACGTCATACTGCAGACAGTGGATCCCGAATTTTTCACTGTTAGCGAAACCATTGGTGGCTCTTACATGTAAGGACGTTCCAAATCCTTTACCATGGACGGAAGAATGTCAGAAAAGTTTTTCTGAATTGCGTGACGCGTTGTGTTCGGCTCCTGTGTTAGGTACCCCTGACTACAGTAAGCCGTTCACGTTATACATGCACGAGAGAGAAGGTTGTGCGTTGAGTGTTTTGACGCAACCTTTTGGTGGCAAGCAACGTCCATGTGCATATTTTTCCTCGACCTTGGACCCGGTAGCTAGAGCATTGCCGAGTTGTTTGAGAGCAACAGCGGCAGCTGCGGTGTCCATCCGACAATCAGCAGGATTGGTCATGGATAATATGCTTACGGTGATGGTTCCACATGCAGTTGACACTCTCTTAAATCGTACGAAAACTCAGCACTTGACGAGTGCAAGGTTGTCTGGGTACGAGTTGACGCTCTTGGCAAGTCACATTCAGATAAAACGTTGTAATGTCCTAAACCCGGCGACTTTATTGCCAATTAGTACAGAGTCAGACAAAGTAACAGCTCATGACTGTTATTTAAGGACTGAGGAAGAAACAAAAGGTCGCGTGGACCTTAAAAACACTCCTTTGGATGATCCCGATGGGACTTTGTATGTGGAAGGGTCATGTTTTAAATTGCCGAATGGTGATGTCACGACTGCGTATGCTGTGGTAACTTTGAACACTGTTGTGGAAGCTGCGAGATTGAATCAGAATTCTGCTCAGGCTGCGGAGCTGATAGCTCTGACTAGAGCGTGTGTGTTGTCGAAAGGGAAACGGGTGAATGTGTTTACTGATAGTCAATACGCATTTGGCGTTGCGCATAGCTTTGGACGATTGTGGCGAGAGAGAGGTTTTATGACGTCGCATGGTACGAAGATTCAGCATGGACAACTTGTGAATGATCTTTTGGATGCACTTACATTGCCTAAGCAGGTAGAGATTGTTAAATGTAGTGCGCATCGTAAGGTGACGGATGACGTAGGTCGTGGTAATGCGTTTGTGGATGAGACTGCTAAGGAGACTGCCCGGAACGTTAGCACTAGAATGTATGTGACGAGTTCGGTTAGGTGGCCTACAGAAACGAGTATGTGTGAGGATACCATCGAGAGTGTGAAAGCGATACAGAATGAGGCCACTGAGACTGAAAAGGCGAAGTGGAAAGAAAGTACGGGAAAGTTGGATGCGAATGGTTGTTGGATTGATCTGTCGGAGCACAAGAAGTGGATGTTGCCAGACGCATATGTGCTAGCTGTTGTGACAATGGCACATGGGTTAGCACATATTAGTGCGAAAGGTATTTGTAAGTTGTTGTCCCCTGTGTGGAAGAATGATGGTATCACAAAGTGTGCTGAAAGATTGGTGAAGAATTGCATGATATGTATGATGTACAATCCTGGTAAGGGAACCCCTACACCTGCTGGTCATTTTGCACCCCCTTCATGTCCCTTTGAAGTGATCCAGCTAGACTTCATCCATATGGAGCAATGCAATAACCTGAAGTACGTTTTAGTTGTGGTTTGCGCATTCTCCCGATGGATTGAAGCCTACCCTCTTAAAGACAACACTGCTATGTCCACTGCGAAAATCCTACTGAAGGAATACTTTCCTCGGTATGGAATGCCGCGAATTGTATGGTCAGATAACGGAAGTGAGTTTGTAGGAAGTGTAATGAAGAGTGTGTGTAAGGGCCTTGGAATTACTCAGAAGTTCCATAGTGCCAATCATCCCCATTCAGCAGGTTTGGTTGAAGGGTATAATGGCACCCTTAAACTCAAACTAGCGAAGATTCAGGCCACGACTGGTCTTTCTTGGCCTGACGCTTTGCCTCTAGCTTTGTTGTCAACAAGGGCGACTGTACACTCCCGAGAAGGGCTTAGTCCCTATGAAATAGTGTTCGGTCGTCCTGCGAATGTTTGGGGGGTCCCTAGACCAAGTGTGTTTTCCAATCTTGAGTATCCAATGTTGATTGATTATCTGCATGATCTGACTGCTAAACTGAGGTTAATTCATCAACAGGTCTTTGAAGCATTGCCGACGCAGACGGAGGGTCCAGGCCACCAGCTCCAACCGGGAGACTGGGTGGTTACCAGAAACTTCGCTCGCAAGAAGAATCTGGAACCTCGGTTCACTGGACCTTTCCAGGTCCTCCTTGCCACGAGAACTGCTGTCCACTTGGAGGGACGCAAGAACTGGGTGCATGCCACCCACACCAAAAAGGTACCTATACCTTTACCGGCGGACTCGTGGGTGAGGAAGGGCATTGCTTCATCTGAAACCGAAGGACTGCAGACCTTTGTACCTTTTAGCGACGCACAGCCTGTTGGAGAATCCCCAGTGCAGCAGAAAGACATTGTTGAACGTCCATCATTGCACGACTCAAGATCGGAACAATCGACTGATCGACAGAACTCTGTTCCCTCATCGGATCCCTTGTTTGACGAACAGACACGTCCTGGAAAGAGGCGATACTTTTTGCGATCCAATCCTAAAGACTAATAAAAGTTTCGTTTCTATCCTTTTGATATCTACGTTACCCCTTTGCCACGATCAGTCTAAACACACGTGCTATTGTGATTTGTGTAAATATTGAGTTTGTTTCCACATGTGTTTTTGCTTCCACAGCTGAGAGACTTTTTGTACATACTTGTATATAAAATACCTTACATCTAGGTGAACCGTAGGGCCGCGCGTGTACTTCCTTCTGGTTAGTAGGTCTTGACACTAGGTCAAAGGCCGTCGGTTCCTAGGAACTCCTAGGGATTGACTACTGCTACACAGAACGAAATGCGTCAAGAAACGTTGCGGACGGTTTTAGGGGATGGCGTTCTCAAAAATTGTGGATTTGGAAAAAGCTCAGGCGCAAAGATTCAAACTGCAACAAATTACCCGTACCAAATGCTTTATGTTTCAGGTGTTCCTCATGTTTCTAATTGTTTCCTTGTTATTGGCGGGAGGGGTGTATTACATGATGTCGTACTTCTTACCTTCTGCCATACCTACTCCTACTTCTGAACCTAAACCTACCTCCACTATATCCCCTCATTCCTTCCATATCTTACCCGAACACGAACAGGCTAGACGTGCAGAATTCCGAAATAATTCCTTTATTCAGCTCCTTCATCAGCACCAGTTAGTGGTTAACACTACTAATTGTTGGGTGTGTGGGTTAATGCCACATACAACGGATAAGGGAATTCCGTATCTGGTCCTTCCTTATAGTTCCCAGGGTTCAGCTCGAGCATTTCAAACAATGTTTCGAAGTGCACTAGATTCCTACCCCAATCGAGAGCCACGCTCTTCCTACTCCGGTCCTGGCTCGTACCACAAGCCTTTGGCTATAGCGATAGAGGATTTAGATAGGGATATCTATGACCCGTCGCTCATCCCAGAGGAAGAGGTACAAGCCTATAGGGTCCTGAGTAAGGTTGAGTATAGTGCGCTCGTGAGTGAAAAACAGCTTAGAAGCTCGCCCCCGATATGGGTCGTACCCCACCTTGGTAATTTTTGCTTAATTGGTCGTGGCCGAAGAACGAGAGCTCGTCTTGGAGAGAGTGCTTGCTCCGAGTTTTATATTCTGCCGATGCTCTCTTCCCCTGTGTTTCTGACTGCCAAGGGTACATACTTTGTCTGCCATGATCGTGCATATACATGGTTGCCTTCTGACTTTGTGGGCTCATGTTATATCGCAAATCTGTTGCCTCCGACGCTCACTGTTGATGCAGATTATCACAAGACTAGAGTTGTGAGAGGCGTGATTAGCGAAGAAGACACTGCCGGTCAAGAGGCAGGAGACTTTTTCAAGGGTTTCTTTCCGTTTTGGGGACCTATGGTTAATAGTAGGAACCTGAGACAATTGACTCGAGTGGTGGAATCGACAGCTAATATCACTGCCAGTGCCCTTGGTAATATCACCACAGAACTTCAGGCGGATAGGCTTATGACGTTACAAAACCGTATGGTTTTAGACGTTGTTTTAGCAGATCGAGGTGGAGTATGTAAGGTGATCCATTCGAGCTGCTGTATTTTCATTCCAGATAATGCTCCGACTGTCTATCAAGCCATCTCAAAGTTGCATAAGATCTCTGAGTCCATACACGTGGACGAAGGGGATTGGATGCTACTTGGATGGTTTTGGGGCCTGATGTCGACTTGGGGTTGGAAGATTCTGATGATCATCGGAGTTGTTGCAGCGTTTCTGTTCACGTGTTGCCTTTGTGTGCAGTGTGGTCCTGCCTTATGTGGCCTTTGTGCTATGACGTGTATAAGACAGCCACCTGTTACCAAAGCTGCTCAGTTGGATAGAATTATGTTGCAGCGACATCTAGATGGTCTGATGAATATCGAATATGATTCCGACTAGTGCTTGCCTACATGAGGGCAAAAGGAGCATCTGAGGTTCCGTGACAATTGTCAATGGTGTTTTCGACTCGCACGAATATGGTCGAGTCTAGTATCTATGAACCGCAAATGACGAGTTTAGTAGGTGTGCGCAGTTTCGCTGTGCTAACCTAAACCGTTCGTTTGTTTCGTGGGTTTCTTCATCCGAGCCCACGGGTTCCATCTTAGATACGGCATCCATTTTGTCTCTTGCCCTCAAGTAGCCAGCGAACGGACGCTGTTCGCTTCGCAACCCTGGGATTCCCAAGACTCTTGCGGAAGACACATGTTCCTTTGAAAGTGTCTTTATGATGAGGGGGATGATACCGTAAGGCAGATGGCCCCGCTCGAGGCTCACCTTGCCGTGCCGGTCTATTGTCTTAGCCGTGCATCTCATTAGGCGCATCCCTTTGATGCCTGTAGCTCGTGTTTCCCGAGACCATCCCTTTTACACCCTTTCGATCTCCCCACTGTCCTGTCTTCCTCTGCACCTGTCCTTGTTCCTTCTTTGATCTGTTTATTGCTGGTTGGAATGTACTAATGGTGGGAAGATGGGTTTTTACAGTTGGGAACTACCAAATGTCTCCGTACTTATGTTCCGGACCCTGAATACATCAAAGCGACCCCTCTCGGGGATAATGTTGGGAACCAAGTTGTAAACCTTTGTGTACCATGTTAACGTATGAGAGAAATGTGTATAAAAGGAGCGACCTACAGTAGCAATTCGAAGCAGTCTCCTCGAACCTACACACGCTGTACTTCTTGTGACTTCTGTGTTCCCTGCAGTAAATAAACCTCGAATCTTTGACGCCGAAGGAAGTGTCCCGTGTCTCTGTCATTTGTACGCCGGAACAGGTTACCCACGAAGGTTTCAGGTGTTATCCCCTGGCACCGCTGGGTCTTAGAAAAACCCAGTCCTTCACCTGAGCGCCATGAGCGCTGGCTCTGCTCGTCCACATCCAATGTGTCTGCTGCGGAGCTAGGCGATGCGCTGGCATTCTCCCTTCAGGGGCCACGGTCTTGCCGCGGGTGCTCGGGCGGGCCCGCTCTGTCAAGCCAGTTTTGGACTTCTGCGGGCATCGTGAAGAAAAGGGATTTGCTTCCCGCTATAACTTTCAGTTTTGCTGGAAAGAACATCATGTACTTGATGTCCCTTTCTCGGAGAGCCGCTTTCACTCCAGCAAATGACCGTCGCTCCTGTTGGAAGTGAAGCATGAAGTCGGGAAAGAACCTGATCGATGCCCCCTTGTACTGTAGGCTGCCCTTCTGCCACACCGCCTGAAGGATGGCATCACAATCTCTATAATTCAGGATTTTGGCAATGATGGTTCTAGGTGGGGCTCTGGGCTTTGGCCTCGGGACCGGGGTGCGGTGTGCTTGTTCGATCGTAAAGATCTTAGACAGGCGCCCTGGCCGTAAATGGGTTAGTATGAGGTCTTCGAGGAACAGTTCTACGCTGGGCCCCTCCGTTCCCTCCGGCACTCCCACCACGCGTATGTTGCTTCTTCAGGCCCTTCCCTCCTGATCTTCTAGCCTGAGAGCCTTCTGGCGGTGTTGATGTACCAGTTCATTATTGCGGCCTTCTAACTTTTTTGAGGTTACATGCAGTGCTGTGATTTCCGATTCGTTGGCTTTGGACCTTTCCGTGGTTTTCCCCAGGTCTGTGCGGAACAGATTATTTTCGATCGAGATTTTGTCCATTTTGGTTTCAAGATTGGCTCCCATCGCCTGGATCGCTGCCATTATTGATGCCAGAGACGGCTCCTTCTGGGCCGCTTGGTCGTCTGTCGCAGTACCCGCCTGTACTTGTCCCAGTGACACTGCATACTTGTCCAGCTTATTAGTTTGTGTATTAGTACCTCCTTTCGGCCTCATGGTGCCAGGGTCAGGAATTGCGTATCTAGCTACCCGAATAATTGCGCTCTGCAGCAGGTGTAACACTGTGCATGGGCTCCCCAACATGCTCACCGCTGACCCTCGTGGCCTAGTAGTGCAGGTCGCCTCGTCTGGGCAAGTAGTCTATTGCAGACATGTCTTCCGACCCCACACAGCCGGATCTAAGCACTCCAAATGGTAAACACACGGTGTCGTCCCTTGATGACAATAAGCCCCCGATACAGGGCCTAGTATACTGCGGACGTGCCCAAAGAACTATGTTGTGGTGTGCCTCCTTTTCAAGAGTCTCGCCGGCCAGCGATAAACAGCCGTAATAGGGAAGAGTGCAGGTAGGATTCCTCCCATCAGGGCAATGTGGGCCCCCCCTTCCCGCTGCAGGCGCACTCCCGGGATCCACCAGTGCCCCCTTACCGCGCCTCCACTGCCGTTGTCGTGTCTGGGATCCCCTTTCAGACGGTACTATGATCCTGGGCAGGGTTCCCCCGGGGCACCTCCAGAAGTACTGCCCGCCCCAGACTTCGGCGCGCTATCTGTCCGCTATTAAGCACCAGGGCCCTCAGCAGTCGACCCCACCAATTGTCCAGTACCCTTCAGGCCTTCGGGGCAAGCCGCAGTCTTTGTTGGCCCTGGTCCCGTCTCAGTGGAGCCTCAGGGCCGCGATCTCAAAATGGTGCCTCAGCAAATGATTTTCGTGCCTCGGTTCCCCCGGGGCACCGGCGCCACTCAGGGGAGGACGATCCACAGCCTCCGCTGCTCAGGAGTTGGGGGCGGGCGCCGGCAGAGCTGTCACCACAGCTCTCCGGAAACGTTTTCACGTTGGCTGGCCTTGCTTCAGTCCTGCGCTCCCCGCGGTCCCTGTATGCCTCAGGCCGGGGCCTCAAGTGATGTGCAAGCCGGCCGCGAAGCTCCGCCTCATGTGTTCTGTCTCGGCCGCGGGTGTCTAGCGGCCAGAACAGCCGTTCGGAGCCACTTCAACTCCCGCGGAGCCCCTCTATCGGCAGCGCTCCTCTTCAGGGTTCCAGGGCACTAGGATAGCAGAGCCTAGGAGCGGATTTCATGCGGATGTTACTGGGAACGGAGTCAGTGCCGGCTTGGCTCAGCAACTAGGCAGCCATCTTCCTTGGCGCCTTGCCACGCCCCCCCAAATGATAATTTTTAAATGTATTAATTGTTATATTTTTTTATACTGATTTAAAACATTGTTTTAAAGTATTTATTTTTAGATATTTTATTTTTTACATTACATTACATATTTTTAATATAAATTGAAAAAAATGTTTTTAAAAATATTGAAATTGTAATATATTTATTTTTTCTATTTTTTTAATTCATATATATTTTATAAACCAGTCAATGTTAGCCTATGGAAGGAAATTCAAGTTACTGTAAGTATGGTTAGAATTACTTTTCAGGATCAGTAGTGAGCTTAAAGATGCGGCACTGAGGTATCTCCTGATAAGAGGTGAGTAAATCGGAATTCGTAGTCCGTCTAATTTCAGAGGAATTTTTTAAAGTTCCAAAATTGCAGACTTAGAAGAATTTCCAAGTGAAACCAGTCAATGTTAGCCTATGGAAGGAAATTCAAGTTACTGTAAGTATGGTTAGAATTACTTTTCAGGATCAGTAGTGGGCTGAAAGATGCAGCACTGAGGTCTCTCCTGATAACAGGTGAGTAAATCGGAATCGTAGTTCCGCTGATTTTAGAGGAATATTGCGCTCAATAGTGAAGGGAGGGGGCGGGGCCTGAGGTGACATGTGTGAAAACACAGCCTGTGGCGCGTTTTAGATTGGGGAATTAATTACTCTTTAATCCTGAGGTCCCCTGTGAGCCAACTAGGCCACCAGGTACCTCCAGTATGCTCCAGGGAGCTGCGTTGCAGAGAGGTGTTCAGAGGGCACGCCCCCTTTTTACAACACTCTGCAACGGAGCTCTGTGGCGCTTACTGGAGGTACCTGTTGGAATAGTTGGCCCCTAGGGGACCTCTGGATTGAAGAAGAATTAATTCCCCAACTCAAAACGCGCCACAGCGCATGTTTGCACGCATATCACCTCAAGCCCTGCCCCCTACCTCCTTCTCTGTGCAAATGCGCCCCGTATTATGTTCTATATTGGGGGATTAAGTCCCCTTGCATACTGGGGGTCCCTGGGGGCCAACTAGCCCACCAGGAACCTCCAGTATGAGCCAGGGGGCTGCGTTGCAGAGAGGTGTATAAAGGGGCGTGGCCTCATTACACCTCTCTGCAAGCAGCCCCCTGGCGCATTTGCACAGGGGGAACTAATTCCCCTTAAATACTGGGAGTCCCTGGGGGCCAACTAGCACACCAGGAACCTCCAGTAGAGTTGCAGGGAGGTGTAACGAGGCCCGTCTCTTTTTACACCTCTCTGCAACGCAGCCCCCTGGCACGTTTGCAGAGGGTGAACTAATTCCCCTTGCATATTGGGAGTCCCTGGGGGCCAACTAGCCCACCAGGAACCTCCAGTATGCGCCAGGGGGCTGCTTTGCAGAGAGGTATAAAAAGGGACGTGGCCTCTTTACACATCTCTGCAAGGCAGCCCACTGGCGCGCCAGGGAGAGAGGTGTAATGAGGCCACGCTCCTTTTCACAACACTCTGCAACGCAGCTCCGTGGCACTTACTGGAGGTCCTAGGAACCTCCAGTATGCACCAGGGGGCTGCTTTGCAGAGAGGTGTAAAAAGGGACGTGGCCTCATTACACCTCTCTGCAATGCAGCCCCCTGGTGCATACTGGAGGCTCCTGGTGGGCTAGTTGGCCCCCAGGGACCCCCAGTATTCAAAGGGAATTAGTGCCCCCTCTCAAACGCGCCAAGGGGCTGCCTTGCAGAGATGTGTAAAGAGGCCACGTCCCTTTTTACACCTCTCTGCAACGCAGCCCCCTGGCGCATACTGAAGGTTCCTGGTGGGCTAGTTGGCCCCCAGGGACCCCCAGTATTCAAAGGGAATTAGTTCCTCCTCTGCAAATGCCCCAGGGGGCTGTCTTGCAGAGAGGTGTAAAAAGGGGCGGGCCTCTTTACATGTCTCTGCAAGGCAGCCCGATGGCACGTTTGCAGAGGGGGAAATCATTTCCCTTGAATACCGGGGGTTCCTGGGGGCCAACTAGCCCACCAGAACCTCCAGTATGTGCCAGGGGGATGCATTGCAGAGAGGTGTAAAAAGGGGTGTGGCATCTTTACACATCTCTGCAAAGAAAGCACCCTGGTGCATACTGGAGGTTTCTGAGGGGCTACTTGGCCCCCAGGGATCCCCAGTATTCAAGGGGAATCATTTCCCCCTCTGCAAATGCGCCAGGGGGCGCGTTTGCAGAGTGGTACCTTAATGTTTTTTGGGGGATCGGCAAGGTACGCGTACCCGCGTACCCTACGCGTATCCTGTTTTTTTTAAAAAAAAACACATTCTTTGGGGACCTTGGGGATCCTTGTGGGACCCCCTGAGCAGACCTAGGGGGTCAGGAACCTCCAGAATACGCCAGGGGGCTGCCTTGCAGGGAGGTGTAAAAAGGCAGCCTCATTACACGTCTCTGCAAGGCAGCCCCCTAGTGCATACTGGAGGTTCCTGGTGGGCTACTTGGCCTCCCGGGACCCCCAGTATTGAAGGGGAATTAGTTTCCCCCTCTGCCAAGAGGCGCGTTTGCAGAGTGGTGCCTTAATGTCTTTTTTTGGGATCAGCAGGGTACGCCGTACACCAGATTTTAAAAAAAAAACAACATTTTTTTGGGGCCTTGGGGGTCCTTGTGGGACCCCATGAGCAGGCCTAGGGGGTCAGGAACCTCTAGTATGCGCCAGGGGTTGCCTTGCAGAGAGGTGTAAAAAGAGGTGTGGTCTCTTTACACGTCTCCGCAAGGCAGCCCCCTGGCGCGTTTGCAGAGGGAGAACTAATTCCCCTTGAATACTGAGGGTCCTTGGAGGCCAACTAACCTACCAGGAACCTCCAGTATGCGCCAGGGGGCTGAGTTGCTGAGAGGTGTAAAAAGGGGCCTGGCCTCTTTACACATCTCTGCAAGGTAGGCCTCTTGCGCGTTTGCAGAGGGGGAACTAATTACCCTTGAATACTGGGGGTCCCTGGGGGCCAACTAGCCCACCAAGTACCTCCAGTATGCGCCAGGGGGCTGCATTGCGGTGGGTGTGTTTGCAGAGTGGTGCCTTAATTTTTTGGGGGGGGATCGGCAGGGTACGCGTACCATATGCGTATCCCGCAATTTAAAAAAATAAATAAAATTGGTGGGGGCCTTGGGGGTCCTTGTGGGACCCCTTGAGCAGGCCTAGGGGGTCAGGGTGTTTATACTCTGCCCCCTTTGCATGTTTTGCACGTTTGTTTTACTGCTTTCTTATGCCTCGGTTCTACCGAGGCACAAGATGGCTGCCAACACTTCCTGGGTTCGAGTGTTGACAGACAGTTGACAGCCAATCAGCATGCAGCTTGTGCTCGTAATTGTATGGTTTTCGGTACACTTACTGTACTCGTACCGTACTTTTTCTCTAAATATCACTATGATTTTACTTTTCATTTTCTCAGGAACTATTGAACCGATTTACACCATTTAACAAAAAGCACAATCTACGAACCAAACTCTACCTTTTTGCCGAATTTGGTGTAAATCCGTTCAGCAGTAGCCCTGGCTAAAGGTCCTATGGAAAATTGCATGGGGAAAACACGCTTTGGGACCCCCTTTTTTCTCAGCCACCACTAGACAAATCACCCCCAATTTTTCAGGGAAGGAGCGGAGCGGAGCAGGCCATTTTCTTGGAGAAATTTGTGAAGATTCGTCCACCAACGCCAAAGTTATTCCAAATAGAATGTTGTGGATTTCCATGGAAACTAGGTCCTAACTATAACTACCTACTGGCGACCCCTCCCAGTCTAGTGCCCGGCGTTGGATCAGCAAAGTTTTGTTGAGGCATGAAAGTGCAAACGCGGAGTCCCACCTGGCTGCCCAAACACCAAAGTGTGAAATACAGCTTGATAAGGGGAGAGAGGTTTAGGTATCTCCCAGTAACTCTCCATACGGATTTCATCGACTAAACCCTGCTGCTGTGTTCAATGTGCTGTGAGCTGGTTAACCTGTGTTGGGACACCACTGTGTGTCGGGCATGCCAATCACTGAATGGGCGCCCTTGCTGGCACCAGCGCGTTTGTCGAGTGGCAGGTGTGAGCAGCGCACGAAACAGAGGCTATATACCCTTAAGAGTATAAAAGGGACCGTGTCTTCACCGTGAGGGAGTGATGACGAGTAGATTCAAAAGGACACCAGGTGGAACTGCTTAATTTTGAAACTGGCACTCAGGAAAGCTGAAACGCTGAAACGCGTGTGCCTGAAGTTTCACATATTAAGGAATTGCGCTTTGTATTGGTGAAGATTAAAGCACTGTGGATTTACCTTGGCTGTGGCAGACCCTTTTCTAAGAAGGAAGGGGTATTGGTTATATATATGAGGCTTTTTGCATTTGAGCAGATATTAAAATTGAAAACCCATGACTTGACACACTTTGCTGTTTATGCTGTCAATAATAGAAATTCAAGTATGCACACATTTTGTCAGTAATTGTTGGGACAATTGTTACCATTGTTTATGTTGCCATTTGCACATGTTGCTGTATTAACCGCATCGCTGCGGCGGCTTTTCCCGCTGTGCGCGGCAGATTTGAAATTACCGCGTTACGTGACGAGCTGGCCTTGTCATCCGCGCACGACAGGTAAGCGCGATGACGAGCCCAGCTCGTCAATAGCCTCGAAGGGGTTAATGCCCTTGTCCAAGCCAGATAGAATAGAACACAATCGACTTGTATTTGTACATTTATAACTGATTACAAAGATTATGAGTAAATAACATTTTAGTTTACTGGTGTAATGTTAACAACTAATGCATTTATTTGTACACTTGCTGTCAATCTGTAAATTCATTCATGCAGTTGGGAAGCTATTCAATATATTTGTATTTGTTTCAGGACCATTTACTTTAGCTATTTAAAATCTGCCATTTAAATCAAGATGTGTAGTTTTTACCTGTCAGTATTTTTTCACTATCGATTGTAATTGTAGTTTTCACTATCACGTGATTGTGACACCTGTGTATTTAATCACATTCACAAAGCAACGCGGGTATGTGAGCAAGGCCACCCCGCTGGCCGAAACGCATCATCTTGTCCGTTATATTAGCGCTGATGGCTGAATAAAAAGTCACTGTTGCCAGCAGTGAACGAAAAGGCATTTCAAAGTGTCCGTTTTTCTCTACAAGGTGGGTTCAAGCACCAGAGCGGTAATTGAATATTACCCGAGGAGGGAGTTACTTTCCCTTACCAATCCATCCAACAAAGATTTTATAGCTTTCTGGACATGGCAGGGCACATAAAAAAACAGAAAGAAACGGTCGAAGCTAGGAAGGCTTTTAAATTCGCTCGTGATAAAAACAACTACGAGCAAGGTCAGGTGTTTACGTTTGCACGCAAATATGACTTCGTCAAAAAACAAAGAGGGGCGGTTGCATTGCAGAAACGAGCCCAAGATCAAACGGGCACGTCTAATAACATGATTGCTTCCGCCTCGGATCTAAGTAGGATAGCGAGTGAAACTGAGTAAGAGGGAAGTGGTTCAGATGCAGGCAGCATTCCGGCATTGGGTCCCTTGACATATGCGGAAGAAATGGATTTTATAAGGGAACAGAGAAAACTTTCCCTTCGACCGAGAAATCCAAATCCTCAACCAGCACGCTCAGAAACCACAAGAGGCGCCAACGGCGCAAATGCACTAAACAACAGAGGCAGAGGGCAATTCCACAAGAAAACAAGCATTTACAATGCAACGGTTTCGCCTTTGGAAAATTTAGAGCTATTTGCAATGTAAATGACAATGCCATTTATTTATCTGTTTTCAAAACCAACACATAAATACAAATGTTGTCATTTACAATGCCAATAGCTCAAACTTTTCCAAAGGCGAAACCGTTGCATTGTAAATGCTTGTTTTAATACTGTGTGCAATAGAATTTAAAAAATAATGACTGTCACATGCACAATGCTTTCAGTCACTAGCTGGGACCTCGAGGCACTTTAAGCGGTCACCACTATTCTACGAGTGCCCCAATCAGGATTCAGTTGGTTGACTGCCTAGTGACACACACACACTTTATTTTTCAATTAAGGTATCTTATCTGTAATTACCTCAAGGTGAAGGGGAACAAAATTGTTGCAGAACATTTGGTTTTAGTTTTTTAAGCCACGTCACCAACTTTGTTTTCAGCATCAAAGTTCACGTAGTTGTTTCTATGCACCTCAACCTCTGGATGACCTAGGAAATACCCTGTACGAGGCTGGAACTGGAGCCCATCAGCAGCGCAGCCCAGCACACACCAGCCAAAGAACTCTGTGTGTCCTGAAGCTGCAGCAGCCCTAGCTGACACAACATGGGTGGTGGTGAGCGGTGGTGGTGGTGGTGAGGGGGGAGGGGGGGGGATGGCGACTGCCACGATCGAGGATTTACAGAAACAGCAAAGTCTGAGGCTTGCTCACCCAACCAAAAAAACGGGAAGTCTCTCTAATCGTATGCATGATAGGGCCATTCAAGAGGATAATATTATAAAGATGTGGCGAATAGGACAGGTGGCAGCAGCCAAGATGGGCCTAAGAGCACACAGGGTGGTAGCACAGAGGAGGCTCTGGGGCAGTAAACTGGACAGGGGGAGGGTAGTGGTGGGCGAGCCCATAAAAGCTCGAGCCAGATGCCATGCTCTGCCCAGGGAACTCTTGGAGACTCGAGCCCAAACGAGCCGAGCTTACATGTGACGTCTGTCTGCCACCCACACTATTCGCAGGCGCCAAGAATTAAAGACAAGGCCTTTCGTGTAAGCAGGCAGAGGAAATCAAACGCCTATGTAGTGGTGGGATCCCTCAAAGTAAAACCACAACATTTCAGATCAAGCTCGCTTCTCTGCATAACCAAATCGTGGGATTCTAGGCGATGGGTTGTTTCTCGCAGATTCCTCTTCACTGAGACATATGGGAGAAGCTTCAGATGCATGCTTTCAAGAATAGGTGTTCTGTGCGAGAGCCTCTGGCACTGAATATAAACTATGAGGCTGCAGCATGTACAGCAAGAATCCAGGTCACAAAAAGGATGCAGGACAACGGATAACCTCGCGCTGAATAACAGGTGTTTATTGTTACCAAATTAACGGAACACATTTTATCGACCTCAGAAGGATGAAGGGCTGAGCGGACCCGCCAGGATTCGAAACCCGGACCATGGGATCGAACACAGGGGGTGCTAGTCCACTGAGACACCAGACCCACATTTTAGTTCACTATTGGCATTTCTGGGGAAGGCAGGTATGTTTTTTTTAAACTATTACCTTCATTGCAGCGAAGGATATATCTTGATGCGAAAACGCTATGAGTGCTTATTTTGTAAAAATATTGAGCGCAGCCCAAAACACCGTGCAGAAGCCCGTGGCCAGCTGTTTAAATGTCCACCCGCCGAAAAGTAAAGATGCTTTTTCAGTGCCTCTTTACTCCACTATCATCACTCCCTCCCCTTTTAACTCACTCTTCCCAGTACCTACAGTCTCCCTTTTGATGTATTTCCGCATATATCTCCCACCCCATCCCCATCGTTCTCCTTTTGTACGTTTTCCTCCCTGCTTGCTCGCCATAAATGTGAGATGAGGAAAAAGAAGTGCCGGTCCACCAAATGAGGGTGGCCCCCCATCAACAACCACCACAATTAAGCACTGACCACATGTCAAAAGCAATACAATTAAAAAATGAAGAGGCCATCATATTTTACATGGTATGTGTTGCATGATTTACAGCACCAAATATTTTTCAAGGCTCGGCTCGTGCGCATGATTTTAGAGCCAGGCCATTGGCTCGGCTTTCTTGATTTTTTTGGGGCTCTGGGCTCGGCTTTCTTGATTTTTTTGGGGCTCGCCCACCTCGTGTGAAAGTAAAGCGGTGTGTAGAGCTCACAGGGCGGGAGTAAAGTACCACAGAAGATGCGATGGGGTGAATACTGCCTCGGAGCAGGAGCCTCTGCCCACGGGCCGGCAGAGGAGACGCAGACGAGGAATTAAAGTTACAGCATAGTATTAGAGTGTGCCTTCACACTTAAAAACAAAAATATGACATTTGGAAAGTAAAAATGCAAATAGCACGTTCGAAAGAAAGATCTGTACTCGAGAAACTACTCACACGTGGTGCAGGCAGCTTGAGACCTCGGGGAAGGCACCAGTGCAAGTTCGGAAGTGTGGGATCCCCCAAGTGCTCACATTAAGCGCCACGAAACAACCCTGGGCAGAACTAGGCGCTATCAACTCCATACCCATGTGCACCATATACCCGTAAAGAACATTACCTGGCTCCAGCACGCACGTCACCGAGCAGCCCGACGAGGAGTAGGAGCAAGTCCTGGCTTTGGCGTCCCGCTCAGGCACCTCGAAGTCCGGGTTGGCGCACCAGCTGCGCTCCACAGTCGGCGGGAGCAGCGGCTGGCTCGGTCTCCATTGCGGCTGGGGACCGACTCAGCCAAGCAGTTCCAACCTCAACCCCCTAGGAGTCCTCTTCAACAGGGTCGCAGTAATGTAATTTAAAAAATCGACTTCAAGTCTTTCTGGTCTGTTTTTGCTCAGCCGGCAAAGATGAAAGTAGATATGCATGCAACATCTAACTTTCTGATAGCATGTCGCACGAAAAAGCCCATGGAAACTAAAATGGTAGCCGGTCAGACTGGACCAGTCTTTCCTTCGCCCTGTGGGGCTCGTGGAGTGCGGGCTGACGCCGGGCAGGCAGGGAAGAACTTTACCCCAGGTTCAGCAAAGCCAGCACTTTCTTCCACGGTTTCCTGGACCTCACAGCGCCTGCCAGCACCGGCTGCCTTTATTTTGCAACCTCTTCCTGGACAGGGGCCGCTGGGAGTTGTAGTCTTGTTGCTTGTTCCTTCCTTTCTTGGCACTATACCGTGCGCGGGACATATGTAGATGAAACGGGAACCCAATCCCATAGCATGGTTGACTATGATACTTTTAGTTTAGCGTTAAGTATTATAATCCTTAACAAGTTGTATGTCTGCACCCTGGCACGCAGCAGTCTGGCCTGCCACGCTGGGTAGCGCTTGCAGCTCGCTTTCAGCGTGTTCAGCTGGGAGGGAAGGCAGGCAGAGGGCCGGGGGCCAGAGTGGTAGAGGGGGTGCCATAGATACGGCAGGCTTTTTTTTTTGGTGCTCTTATCTGGCACGAGGGCAGACTTTGTCGCGCAATCATTTTGATAGTCATAATGCCTTGCACGCAGCCTTGAAAACAACGACCATAACGGAAGGAAACTCTGTCCAAGCCGGCACTGCGTCTCTGGCTTCACCTTTCTGCCAGCAGGACTTGCGCAACGTAAAATACACAGCGTAGGTGTTTCAAGAGAGAGAGGGAGGGCGAGGACAGGGGACTGAATGGACTGGGTGGGATGGGAGTGCGTGTAGGGATTCGGGGGCGTGCTCTCCCCTTCCCATTGGCTGGAAGGTAAAATTCCAGCCAATGGGAAGAGGAGAGGGCGGGACTTAAAAAAAGACCCAGAAACGCCCCGAATCGCGTCAAGGCGGGCCCTGAACTCAGTAACGCTCCTCTCCTCCAATGGCTGGCCAGCATTTACGAGGCCAGCCAATGAAGAAGAGGGGCGTGTTCAGGCCCCCATACTACTAACAAAAGATTTCGGCTCCGCCCACCCACTGCTTATGCAGTGGGACGGTAGCCGAAACCTAAAAACTTGGCAGAGTTAGATACCAGCTTAGAAAATACCATCATCAACTTAATAAACATTCAACTAAATGCTGCAGAAATACAATTGTTGACATTAGGACTTAGTTTCTGTCCTGAAAGTAATTTTAACTTTGTGGAGACTAGAGTCGACGTGTACAAGTTCATTCGAAAACTTAAACTAGCAAATTTTTTAAAAATAAAAAGCAGAATATACAAACAGCAAATCCGCCAAGTACATCTGCACAAGCTAGTTTAACAGTACAACAGATACCTCTTCTAAAATTTCTCCGCTCTTTACGTTTAGATAAATCGAGCTCACAGGAACAATTAGGCGACACGCAACAGATAGCTGATGCTGCAGGCATAATCATCTCAGCCCCGGGCAATAGTCCTTTCAAAGCACCCTTTGGATTTGTCCCTATAATGCCAAGTGACGCCCTGGACATTTTCCACGACCGCATCAGAGAGGAACTAAAAATCATACATCGTAAGACAATCAATAATAAGCATTCAATCAAAAGTAACACATCACAACAATATTTCCAACTGATGGACAAACTTAAGAACAACAACTCGGTGGTGATCAATAACTCTGACAAAGGGGGAAATCTAGTTCTATGGGACAAAACAGCTTATAAAGAAGAAGCATATAGACATCTGAATAACACAGAATGTTACGAACTGACTAATGGGGCAGCAGTGAAAAAAGTGAGTAAGGAATATAAAGAACAACTCACGAGATGGAAGAGGGAAGGCCTAATCACGAAAGAATTCGGCTTTCTACACAAAGAGTTTCCCATCCTACCGACTTTCTATTTGATCCAGAAAGTCCTTAAGCAGTTCACGCTAGTCCCAGGATGCCCCATTATTTCAGCAAGGGATAGTGTCTTTGAAAACACGTCAAGATATGTCGACCACTATTTGCAAGAACACGTGGTTGCCCTGCCGACTTATCTAAGAGACATGAAGGATTTCCTTAAGAAACTCAGTTCCATTCAGTGGTCGAGTGACTATATGCTCATGACCCTAGACATTACATCCCTTTACACGAGTATCAGACACAATGATGGTCTTGCAGCGATTGAACATTTCCTCTTAAACAGGTGCATTTCTTTATATGAACATAATGCTATGCTACTAAGTATGATGCGGTGGTGTTTGTTTAATAACTTGTTTCTGTTTGAGGGAAAAATATTCAGACAACGACAGGGTGTAGCCATGGGTGCATGCTTCTCCCCCAGCTACGCGTGCTTGCACGTAGGCTGGGGGTAGAAGCATGTACTCTTTGAAGAGCACAAAACATTGGTAGACAGGCATTTGGTACACATTTGGAGGTATACTGACGGCATATTTATCGTTTGGAAAGGCACAGAACACCAAGCACTTGAATTTGTTAATATCATCAATAACAATCAGCTTAATCTGCATTTCACAGCCCATGTTGATAAGTGCGCAGACCATTTTTGAGACATCACTGTGTACATTGAAGACAACAAAGTAGAAACATGGTTGTTTCGCAAGCCCACAGTAGGAAACACACTGCTGCATGCCAGTAGTTTTCATCCCCAGCATACGATCACAAGTTTACCGTATGGTGAATTTCTGAGGATACGCAGAGCATGCAGTACACCAGAGGCATTAGTGATAGCTCAGCAAGCAGCAAGAAGTAGGTTTCTACAAAGAGGCTATAGAGCCAAACTACTTGACTCTGCCCTCATCAAAGCTAATGCACGCGATAGATTGGATCTATTACAAACACAACCCGCACGTGAAGTGACAGTAACTGATTCAAACATATCTTTGACTCAGAGCGACACGCCTACATCTAGTTTACCAATCTCATGTTGGTTTATTTCTACGTACAGCAGGCAAGCCAATTCTATAAAGGGCATTATTAATGCTCAGTGGCCGATTGTACTAACTGACACAGTATTGTTACAAGTTTTACCTGCAAACCCAACTACACTTATAGAAAAGCTCGCTCTATGGGTAGTGACTTAGTCAGAACTAGTCCTGAATTAGATCTGAAAGCAGGCTGGATAACTGCGAGCAAAGGCTTTTACAAGTGCAGTACATGCCGTGCATGTAAATTCGGCATGAATGTTAAGACCTACACAACTGCTTTTTCTGATGCCCCCATTAGTTTGAAGGGACACTACACTTGCCGTACTGACCATGTGGTGTACATCCTTCAGTGTGCTTGCGGATTAAGTTATGTTGGCAGCACGAAGCTGCCAGCATATCAGAGAATCTTACAACGTTTACGTGCAACAGTAAATTCTGATCCCACTTATTCAGTGGCCAGGCACGTGAATATGGAACATGCAAGTAATCTTAATGTTCTTAAATACTTTGTCATCTACAGTGTTCCTCCTTGCAAGCGAGGAGGTAACCGGGAGAAGAAGCTGAGACAGCTAGAGACAAAGTATACAATGAAGCTTGACACTAAGTCCCCGAAAGGGTTGAATATGTGTGAAGACATACACCATTATCTTTAGAACATAGTTGCATGCCAGTGCAGGATTCCTATGGAGATACATAGCGATGACGTTTTCTATTGACTGTTCCAGCTACTTTCTGTAGCTATGGCCTTCAGTAGCTTATGGTGATTCTTTCTGTTATACCATCTAAGATTACCTTCCATACGTATGAAAGTTAGGCACCTGATATTATGGACATTATCCTCCAAATCAGTTTCTGCTTATTTAAATGATCACTGTTGAAGGACTCTTTATAAATTTCTGTAAATATGGGTATTTTCGGTACCAGTTCATGACCGCACTGTCTTCCCTCGAATGAGAACCAACAAATGTTAACTTTACACATTTTTTTCATATTTTGCAATTCACTTTTTTAGCACTTTATTTGTTATCACATTAGGCTGTACATGTTTAGAGCTTAGCCACTATACATAATAAGGTCCTGGAAAGTATTGCTGTTTTTTTGCATGAATTAGATCTTTCTGCTTGTTTCAGATTGTAAATTACATTAGATGGCTTGAATATCCGCCAACAGGGTTTTAGGATTATATGATAATATCCTGGCCATTTTTTGGGTTAATTTGTTATTTTGTTCCCATCAACAAAATTGATCATTTAGACAAAAGTTAACTTTGGATTAATAAGGACTGACACTTAAATTTAAACAACCTAATTATGTTGTATAGTTAGTTTTATATTTATATGAGGCTTTTTGCATTTGAGCAGATATTAAAATTGAAAACCCATGACTTGACACACTTTGCTGTTTATGCTGTCAATAATAGAAATTCAAGTATGCACACATTTTGTCAGTAATTGTTGGGACAATTGTTACCACTGTTTATGTTGCCATTTGCACATGCTGCTGTAGTAATGCCCTTGTCCAAGCCAGATAGAATAGAACACAATCGACTTGTATTTGTACATTTAGAACTGATTACAAAGATTCTGAGTAAATTAAATTTTAGTTTACAGGTGTAATGTTAACAACTAATGCATTTATTTTAACACTTGCTGTCAATCTGTAAATTCATTCATGCAGTTGGGAAGCTATTCAATATATTTGTATTTGTTTCGGGACCTTTTACTTTAGCTATTTCTAATCTGCCATTTAAATCAAGATGTGCAGTTTTTACCTGTCAGTATTTTTCCACTATCGATTGTAATTGTAGTTTGCCGTGCTTAACAATATGAATACATATTGTTTATGCCATTCTCCGAGGGAGGTCTAGTGGGATGTGTTTCAAACCATTTTTTAAGTTTAAATTTTCTTGCAAAATAAAACAAGTCTATCCTGGTTTGTGCATAATTAAAATTTGTAGAGGGGCAAAAAGAAAGTTCTAGAGATAGTACCTCACTTTCATGCATAGTTAACGGTCTTTGAGAAAGGTTTATTACCATCATACTCGTGCTTTGCTGCCCCTTGTCATTACTCCCATGGGCGATTTTTCTGCGCTTTTGTCGAATTTTGACTTGCTTGTTCCTCTGGGTCTTCCGCGATTTCCTCTGCCTCTTCCTCGCTGGTTTCCCTGATCCTGTTGGGAGTCCACTCGTCCTTGATTCAGGACTTGGAATTGCAATAAAAAATTGTTCTTTTTCTTTTGTGCGTCTTCACAGATTTTTTGATTCAACCCAGCCGGGGAAATGTCTGGAAGACTTCCATCAGACACATTGCTTTCAATGACTTCTGTTGGACTTGATGTGACAGGATTGGTGATTTTAGATTGATTAGGTTTGTCAAATAAATGGTCATATTTGTGATGAAAAGTAAGTGTGCGACCAGATTGGTAGTCTTTGTAATCACGCAAAAATTTGCGCTGCTTTTTCATCGTGATCTCCTCCTCCAGCTTAAGCCTTTTGGTTTCTAGTTGTTTCAAATGAACATCCAGTGCCTCTTTCGTCATAAGCGTGCTTATTTCAACTAGCACCTGATAAATTTGTTCCAATAATTTACTTCTGTCTTTTAGAGCGTATTTAACTAGGATATGCAGTACCTATTACAATACACACTTGGGCCCACATGCATCAAGCATTTTTGGAGTCGCAAACGGTGCGATTCCTTAAAATCAGCCGTTTGCGATTCCAAAAATGCTTTTTTGGATGCATCAAGCAATTTTAGAAATCGCAACATTTTTGCGATTTCTAAAATTGCGATTGCTTTTAAGAAATCGCAAATTTGCGATTTCTTAAAAGCAATGCATGATTACTTTTTAAATTGCGAATTCGCAATTAGAGGGATACATTTACCGAGTAGTTGAACTACTCGGTAAATTTGCAAAAAGTGTAAATAACGCAGAAAATGCCTTTTTAAAACATTCATGTTACGGACACACATGTCCTCAGGACATGTGTGTGTGCAACATGATGCGAAAAATAAATTTCAGGGGTGCATGGGGGGGTCATTTAGACCCCCCTCTCCACCCTTGAAATGGTTTGATGAATTGCGATTTTCAAATTGCGAATTTGCAATTCCCATTCATTCCTATGGGCATTTTGGCTCATAGGAATGAATGGGAATTGCGAATTCGCAATGTGAAAATCGCATTTTTTATGCGATTCGGTAAAAATAGTGATTTTTACCGAATTGCATAAAAAAGGAAAAAATAATCATACATAGGCTTTTGCGATTTCTAAATTGCGAATCGCTATTTTTCGCAATTTAGAAATCGCAAAAGCCGATATTGATGCATGTGGGCCTTGGTGGTTTTGTCCTCTTTCTAGATTACTGGAAAGTGTAAAAGGACAATTGTTTGGTGTTTCACTTTGTAAACGTGATCAAGCTGTAAAGCGAAACGCGTTGTTTTCCTGCCTTATTAAAATTCTACGTGCACAGCAACCTCCAGAGTGTCGGCGACGTTTTATTCAGACGACTAAAAGTACCTTGTGGATATATATATATATATATATATATATATATATATATATATATATATATATATATATATATATATATATATATATATATATATATATATATATATTCTTTACCACACCAAACTTCGAATGAAAGACGGTGCTGACTCCGTGAATCTTAAACCAAACAATTTATTTAAACGATCAGTTGCTGCTCAGACGCGTTTCGGCGGCTTGCTCCTGCCTTGTTCACTAAATCTGCATTGCATTTTACTTGGGTATATATACATATGCATGTTACCATGGGTTCAATTAACATACTAGATTCAACTGGCTGTTGCTATGGTTACATGGTCACTCCCCAAGTATTGACATAAACAAGTTCATGACTTGCACATTTAAATCTCATGGCAGTCTGTTTTCACTCTTTGTCAAAGAAAACGCGGTTACATTAAATTAAAATAAAACATTACTTTGTGTCCTTATTTCAAGGTGAATGTTAAATCACACCCGCATCCCATCACCCGTTGCACCTCTGTGTTCTTTAATACATTTCTACTTATGTTAACCAAGTTCGGATTGAGTACGTGTGAGTCAGCTCATACCTGGCCCCGTTCATGAGTGTCATGTGGGCCGTGATTGGCAATTGCTACAATGTGGATAGTAATTCTTCCTGCTCGTGTGCGGTCGGGCGGGGAGGTGAACACAAACTCGCAGTTTGCTAGTTTGTTTATTGTTACAGGCCCACTGCATAAAATAACATTTAGACCGATAGATCGGGTAAGTGTAGATTCATACTATTGTTTGTAACCTTAATCGGAGGACAGTGCCTACTATACTGACAGTGCTTAACACTTATTAAATGAGTGCCACAGCCACGGACAAACCTTCCGATATTACTGCATAGTGCTTGTTTGTGTATGTTACCCACTGAGATCTAGGCGTTTATTCCACATTGCATATAATATGTTGTATCCAAGTACATGTGTGAGCTATCGGACTCCTTGTGGAGCTGCTAATGGGACTTGTATTTGAAATGTCCGTGGAGATGAATGGTGGGTGATTGTGATAGTGACGTGATTTGGTGAGTGTTTGACATTGTTGTGAGTGCGGAAACCCAAATTTACATGTGAGGTGAATTAAAGTGAAAATTACATGAACTGCAGATGTTCAAAATGGTACTTCGGAAAAGAGAACAGGCTAGGCTGGGTTATAGATGTACACTAAGGGCTTCATCCGCATTCAAACTGAAAGGGATCTTGGAGTTCAGAAGAATGATGTATCTCGACTCCAGGCGGCGTAGAGCAAGTTTACGGCCACCACCTCTGACATTTCTGGGGATGCTGTCTATGACGAAGTACGTTAGGCCTTGGGCATTGCCTGCATGTGTCTCATGGATGTGCCTCGCTACTGGGTACGCTTGGTCATTATTCGTGATTGCCCGCAAGTGCTGCAAGATTCTCATGTGCGCAGGGTGGATTGTGGACCCTACGTACCTTTTACCACACACACACGTCAGCACGTACACAGCAAATTCTGTTTTGCATGAGAAATGCTCCCTTATCGTATATGGAGGCAACTCGACATTGGCGGTATTGATGCCATGGTTACAGGCTTTGAATTTACTGCATTTTTTAAGCCTTTCTGGGATTGTAGCCAATTGTTTGGCTTTTTTATGGCAGGGGCATTGCAGACTAATTGGCTGCGCATAGATTTAGCTTTTCTGAATGACACTAGGGGTGTTTTGCCCACTGCATGGCCTATGGTTGGGTCATTACGGACCAAGGGCCAATGCCTCCTTAAGATCTTGCGGAGGTTCGTGTGGTATCTGTTGAAACCAGTTATTAGCCTCTGGGGCTGTCTTTCTCGGTTGTCACTGCTTGTTCCTTTCTCCGCCGGGAACAGTAGTTCCTGTCGAGTTTTGGTGCTACATTTAGCTTCTGCATTTCGACAAGTATTGTCTGTGTACCCCCTCTTTCTGAGTCTAGTGAAGAGGTTTTGTTTAGCTTCTGTGAGTCCCTCAGCGGTACTGCAGTTGCGTGTCATCCTCAGGCACTCTGCATAGGGGATCGATTGTTTTAGAGGTGTGGGGTGGAAACTATGTGCGTGTAATATCGCGTTCCCTGCTGTAGGCTTGCGATAAGTGCGTGTTTGTATCCTGTCGTGTTGGATGAACAATTCTAAGTCTAGGAATTGTATTGCTTCTTTGCTAGTGTTGCATGTGAATTTTAAATTCAGTGTGTTTTCATTCAATTCATATGCAAATTTTTCAGCACTGTCCACATTGCCCTCCCACAAAATAAAGATGTCATCAATAAACCTCTTGTACACAACCACATTGTTTCTCATGGTCTCCAAGTGCAGTGCCCATAGTACCTGCTCCTCCCACCAGCCCATATGCAGATTCGCATAGCTGGGGGAGAAGCAAGTTCCCATGGCCGATCCTTGAACCTGTTTGTAGTGTAGTCTATCGAAAATGAATGTATTATTCGTGAGACACCACTCAGTCATTTCCAACAGCATGTTTGTATGTTCGAATAGATTTATCGGTCTTCTTCCCAGGTAATGTTTGATGGCATTTAGACCGCCTTATGCCTGATGCTGGTTTAGAGTGCCTGTACATCCAATGTCATAAATAGATAGTTCTCCTTCCACTCGACATCGTATATTTTGGCCAAAAAATCACCTGTGTCCTTTATGTTGGCAGGAAGTTTTTTTTACTTCTGGTTGCAGGTAGGGGTCCATGAAGACACTAGTGTTCTCAAAGAGGCTCCCAATCGCAGATATTATTGGCCTTCCAGGCGGTATTTTGTCATTCTTATGTATCTTAGAAATAAGATAAAGTAATTTTTCAACAAATCAAACTCCTTTTTGCTCAACAGTCCTTTTCCTCTCCATTTATATAGTTCATTGTGGTACCTTTCCTGTATACCAATGATGTGTGTAGGGCTGATTCTTGTGGAACATTCTTGGTCTTGTAGTTGATTAAGCGCCTCTCGATTGTACATTTCCAAAGGCCATAGGACAATGTTGCCCCCTTTGTACGACCATCTCACAACGATATCTGATCTTGCTTTGATCCTTATCATCAGGTCGTTGTATTTGCGCATGTGGTCTTGATTTTGATAGTGATGGCTTGGCAGTTCGGGCTGGACTGTTCCCATGAGGCACAGGGTCAGACTGAATTGCAAATAGCCATGTCTGAACTGGGGTGGCAGAGTGGGCTAAAGAACGGTGATGGGTTAAACCCTGATCTTTTGACTGGGTGTAAGTGTCACAGTTTAGGTGCGTTTAGCCTAGAACACAGTATCCCAGAATGCCTGTGTGAGGGTCTGTTCTTTGTGTTCACCATTCCTTCACCCTTTCCGCTTCCTATATCTGCCTCACTCGGATTGAGATCAGTGCTTGTCACCTGATGTGTTTGCCTTCCGAGACTTTGATATCCTGAAGCCAGAGGATTTCAGTATTGTGTGTTTGGGTTCACGGACTTTGGAACTTGAGAGCCGCGCTGAGACGCGCTGTGTAGACCGCGCTGAATACTGAGAGAGACGATTTCGGCTGTGCGGTGTCACTGACCTTTGAACTTGGGAGCCGCGCTGAGACGCGCTGTGTAGAACTGCACTGAACACCGAGAGAGACGCCTGCTGCAGATCTCGGTGTATGAACATTGAACTTGGGAGATTAATGCGGCAATCTGTACGGAGACTCTGGTCCTGCTAAGTGGAGTAACGGTACAGAGGATCTTCAGTTTATTTTTGTTTATCGTTGCTCGGTAATTTTGCTGGGAAACAAACGCTATTAAGCAGCTTGGATTTTTGAGCTGCAGAGATCGCCTAGGAGGCAAGATTGATTGTTTTCAAAATACGCTCTGGAACACGTGGAGGTATTTATCTTCACAGGCAGAGCCTGAATCGTATGAGCTAAGTAGCTATCTTCTTTGATGACTTGTGATACAGCTACTAAGACGATTGCTCTTCTATAACTGTGAATCTAAAGTGGCTCAAACTTTCTTTTCCTTTTCCTTTATTTTTTCTCTTTTTGGATGCCCTTTTTTGCAAGGCTATTTGAGGCAGCTTCTACCAGTGAGTGATTCCTCTTATATATTCCAATATGTGTAATATCTGCTGGGGGGGGTGTGTATTCATAGTGTTCCTTGTATCTTTCTGCAGGCCAACAGAATACAGACCTAGTGTGAGGTCTTCACCTGTCCTCCAGTGCTGTAGATGATTTCTGGCTGCCTCATCTTTATATTTTGTTTCCCCACTTTTTTCCCTTCCCTGGGTGAGGTTCTCTCAGGGGAGCATTATCTATATTGCTCACTTGGGGTACCGCTCCTAGGGGAGAGTGAAATTAGCACTTGCATCGCTCCCGCTGTGTCTGGATCTAGAGGTGGGTCAATCTGTTTTGAATTGTGACAGAGTGACAAGCCCAAGTATTCACAACGGCCTGAGCGATGGATACCCATACAGTCATGACCACTCTTTTGAAGTCCCTTACAGCCTTACGGTTGGAAGTAGACACTTTTAGAGGGGAAAATCAAGAAATGAGGTGGGTTTGTTACGGAGTGAGGTCGCCGACATGGCCCGGGCTAGTACCCCCAGTTCTAGAGGAGCCCAGTACATCCGGGCCGCAACTTTGCAGCCTCCTGTACTGACCCCTTCTAGCATAGCTCAGGGAGCACAAGGTTCTTGCACCATAAATGTTATTCAACCAGTGCAATTACCATTGGCACCACCTGAAAGGTTCTTAGGGGATCCTAAGAAATTTGGCACATTTTTGGGGCAGTGTAAATTACACTTCATGTGTAAACCCGCTGTTTTCACTGACGATTATTCTAAAACTGCATTTATGTTGTCATACTTGGGGGGCAATGCTGCCACTTGGTCATTCCCTCTAATTGATAGAAATGATCCTGTATTGGCTATGTTTGATGAGTTTTGTGAGGAAATGCGTAAAGTGTTTGACCGCAAGGCTCATATGCTTTCCTTAGATAGAGAACTTATCACACTCAAACAGGGGTCACAAGACCTTTTGTCCTATATAACAAACTTTAATTGTCTTGTTGTCGAAACTGATTGGCCTCCTGCAAAGAGAGTCTCCTTGTTTTATCAAGGACTGAGAGGGGTACTAAAAGATGTACTGGCCCAGGTGGTGAGTATGCCTTCTTCATGTGAAGAGCTCATAGACCTTACGGTACAGCTGGATCATAGACTTCAGGAACGGAAAGATGATAAACATCGTTACGAAGTGAGATTTCCGATGTCCCAGCCCAGAATTGTCACGGACAGCGCATCAACTCCCGATACAACGGAACCTATGCAAATAGGAGGGATAAGGTGCCCCTTCAGTCCGGAGGAACGAACCCGAAGACGCAATAAGAAACTCTGCATGTATGCGGGAAGTCGGGGCATTTCATAAAAGATTGCAAAGCTAAAACAAAAAACGCACGGAACATACCGGCAGTGGATTACCCCTCTACTCATTCGGGAAACGAGAGAGCTCAAACAAGTTATAGAACCCTTGTTTGAGTCAAGACAAAGAAAAAGAGGTCTATCACGCTGTAGCCAATACCATGCAACCATCCGTGCCCCACATGAATTTGTGTGTTACCATCAAATGGCCAGAAAAGATGCCTGCGATGATACATGCAATGTTGGATTCAGGAGCTACAGGCAATTTTATTGACCAGCAATATGCTAGAAGCATAGGTGTACCGCGCATTCAGAAAGAAACACCTGAAGCTGTGAAGGCCGTGGATGGATCAGATCTGACATCAGGGCCTGTATGTTACCATACACGACAACTGGTCATGCAAGTAGGACAAAATCATTAAGAGTATATTTCCTTCGATATAATCAATGCACCTCAATTCAAACTGATCTTAGGGATGCCGTGGTAGAGGAAACATGACCCTGTTGTTAAATGGGCAGATCGTACCATTACCCTCAGTTCGGAATACTGTGCAGAGCATTGTACCCCGAGTCACCTGTGCGAGGAAATCAAAATGGAAACTCCTGCTTGCACTAGCCAGTGGAGGGAGAAGTTTGGAGGTTAATGCTATTACTACTCTTTCGGAGGCCTACCAGAAGTTTCGGGACGTCTTCAGCGAAAAAGAAGCCAGTAAACTACCTCCGCATAGGGATTATGATTGTGTAATGGAGCTGGAACCTGGAGCTAGTATCCCTTGTAGTAGAATATACGCCCTCACCGAGGCATAGAACACCTATCTGCAACAATACCTTCGGAAGATGTTGGAGTCTAGTTTCATTCGTCCATCCAAGTCCCCTGCTTCCTCACCTTTGTTTTTTATCCCTAAGAGGGAAGGGGGATTGCGAATATGCATAGACTATAGAGCTATCAATAGAGTCACCAGAAAGAACAGGTATCCTCTCCCTCTTATTCCAGTCCTCCTGGATCAGTTGAAGGATGCAAGAATATTCACCAAGTTGGACTTACGGGGTGCGTATCACCTTGTGAGAGTCCGCAGAGGGGATGAATGAAAGACCGCTTTCCGCACCAAATATGGGCTCTACGAGTATCAAGTTATGCCCTTCGGCTTGTGTAATGCCCCTGCAGCATTTCAACTTTTCATGGATGAGGTGCTGAGGGGCTTACTGGATGTCTCGTGCATCATCTACATTGACGACATTTTGATTTATTCAGCCATACGGGAAGACCATGTCCAGCATGTAACAGAAGTCTTGGAACGACTGCAGCGTCACGAGCTATATGCTAAATTGGAGAAGTGTTTGCTTCATGCCATCGAAGTGGAGTTTCTGGGTTATGTCATTGGTCCGAAAGGGTTGAAGATGGACCAAAAGAAGATACAGGCGATCATTCAGTGGATACCTCCCTCTTCGGTGAAGACCTTGCAAAGTTTCATGGGATTCGCAAATTTCTACAGGCGATTCATTAAAGACTTCTCGAGGATAATACAGCCGGTAACTCATCTGTTGAAGAAAGTAGCGGTCTTTAAGTGAACTGATGCTGCTGAACAGACCTTTCAAGACTTGAAAACCCGCTTTGTAACAGCTCCCATCCTACGACATCCAGATGCCAGTCAGCCTTTCGTGATGGAAACAGACGCCTCTTATTACGCTATAGGTGGCATACTATCACATAGGCACCCTGAAACAGGCCAGCTTCATCCTGTGGCCTACTTTACAGGAAATTGTCATCAAGTGAAATCAACTACAGTATCACAGATAAAGAACTGCTGGCCATCAAGAGGGCGTGCGAAGAATGGTGCCATCATCTGTTAGGAGCCAGACACAGAGTGGAGATGTACACGGATCACCAGAACCTCCTATTTCTGAAAAGTGCCAAAGCCTTAATACCACGACAATTACGGTGGTCTCTGTTTTTCTCAGATTTTGATTTCATAATTAAATACCGTCCTGGACCACAAAACGGGAAAGCTGATGCCCTTTCAAGACCTGAATCTGTGATGCAAGAACAAACAACAGACACTGGAGATCCACCCATCATTCTTCACAAGGCGATCTTTTCACCTTCTGCTTCTGCAATCACATGTTCCTCAGAGTTCCTGAAGGAAGTGGAAGAGAGGACTGCGGTCATGGATATGCAAGCCTGGATAGCCAAAGAACCAATGCAGAGAACATTGAGAAATAAGTCGCTCTATGGGGACGAACAATTGTATCTTCCTGATAATGAATTACGGAATCAAGCACTATAATGGACACACAACTCTTCTCTAAGTGGACACCTAGGAGTCCAGAAAACGTTGCAGACCACTTCCCGTTATTTCTGGTGGGAGACCATACGAAAGGACATCGAGAAGTATATCTCTAGATGTCCCATATGTATTGAAGCGAAGGTACCACATCAGTGAAGCAGCGGATTGCTACGTTCCATACCAATTTCTCCTGCCCCGTGGCACACTGTGTCCATGGATTTCATTGTGGAAATGCCTTTCAGTTTTGGCAACAACACCATCTTGGTGGTTATAGACCATCTAACTAAAATGGGCCATTTTATTGCATTAACTAAGTTACCCACGTCAGGAGAATTAGCTACTGTCTTTTTGCAAAATGTAGTTAGATTACATAGTGTTCCCTCTGTTCTGATTACGGATAGAGGAGCACAGTTTACCTCCAAATTCTGGAAGGCGTTGTGTGACATTATGAAAATCGATGCTAGATTGTCCACAAGCTATCATCCGCAGACGGATGGCAAAACCGAAAGGCTTAACCAAACCCTAGAACAATATTTGCGATGTTTCTCTCTCCAACAGGATGAGGAATGGAGAACGTTGTTGTGGATGGCGGAGTTCGCTTATAATAATGCTACTAATTCCACATTGGGTTGTTCGCCCTTCTTTTGTCTTCATGGGTATCATCCCAATTTCCTGCCCTTTGAGAAACCAAGTTTCTCCTCTCATCCTACCATTCAAGAACACCATGCTCACCTTACTTCTGTTGTACAGAATGCTAAGGAGTATCTTGAGGCAGCCAGAAATCGTGACAAACTACAAGCAGACAGGAAAAGAACCCCAGAACCAGCATACTCTCCTGGCGATAAAGTGTGGTTGAGCACTAGATATTTGAAATTTAAGGGGAACACTCGGTTACAACCTAAATTCATTGGTCCGTATCCCATTCTAGATGTGATCAATCCCGCAGCCATGAAGTTAAAACTTCCCTCCTCATGGCACATACACCCCGTGTTCCATGTGTCCTTACTGAAGCCGTATGTGCAAGAAACGAGGCCCTCAGTGAAACCTCAGCCTATTGAAACAGAAGGGGAGGTGGAATACGAGGTGCTGGCTGTGCTAGATTCCAGAAGGGTGAGGGGTGTCCTGCAATACCTGATCGATTGGAAAGGGTATGGCCCGGAAGAACGCTCTTGGGAACCCCGTACCAATCTACATTGTCCAAGGCTTTTGAGGCAATTTCACACCACGCATCCTACTAAGCCTGGTGGACCGCCAAGACGTCTGTCGTTGAGAGGGGGTTCTGTCACAGTTTAGATGCGTTTAGCCTAGAACACAGTATCACAGAATGCCTGTGTGAGGGTCTGTTCTTTGTGTTTACCATTCCTTCACCCTTTCCGCTTCCTATATCTGCCTCACTCAGATTGCGATCGGTGCTTGTCACCTGATGTGTTTGCCTTCCGAGACTTTGATATCCTGAAGCCAGAGGATTTCAGTATTGTGTGTTTGGGTTCACGGACTTTGGAACTTGAGAGCCGTGCTGAGACGCGCTGTGTAGAACCGCACTGAACACCGAGAGAGATGCCTGCTGCAGCTCTCGGTGTATGAACATTGAACTTGGGAGATTAATGCGGCAATCTGTACAGAGACTCTGGTCCTGCTAAGTGGAGTAACGGTACAGCGGATCTTCAGTTTATTTTTGTTTATCGTTGCTCGGTAATTTTTCTGGGAACCAAACGCTAATAAGCAGCTTGGATTTTTGTGCTGCAGAGATCATCTAGGAGGCAAGCTTAATTGTTTTCAAAATACGCTCTGGAACACGTGGAGGTATTTATCTTCACAGGAAGAGCCTGAATTGTATGAGCTAAGTAGCTATCTTCTTTGATGACTTGTGATACAGCTACTAAGACAATTGCTCTTCTATAACTGGGAATCTAAAGTGGCTCAAACTTTCTTTTCCTTTTACTTTATTTTTTCTCTTTTTGGATGCCTTTTATTGCAAGGCTATTTGAGGCAGCTTCTACCAGTGAGTCATTCCTCTTATATATTCCTATATGTGTAATATCTGCTGGGACAGGACGGGGGGTGTATTCATAGTGCTCCTTGTATCTTTCTGCAGGCCAACAGAATACAGACCTGGTGTAAGGTCTTCACCTGTCCTCCAGTGCTGTGGGTGATTTCTGGCTGCCTCATCTTCATATTTTGTTTCTCCACTTTTTCCCCTTCCCTGGGTGAGGTTCTCTCAGGGGAGCATTATCTATATTGCTCACTTGGGGTACCGCTCCAAGGGGAGAGTGAAATTAGCACTTGCATCGCTCCCGCTGTGTCTGGATCTAGAGGTGGGTCAATCTGTTTTGAATTGTGACAGTGAGTGTTTGATTGGTCAGATGTCATCAGTGATGTCATCAGTGATGTCACTGACCATGATGTCACTGACCATGTCATGAATGATGTAATATGTGACATCATCACATATTACGGGATTGCGGGTGCGCGTGTTATAGTGAGTCCAACTAACTATAACGTGGGAATTTCAATGGTTTTGTATGAGTAAAATGTTCAGCTAACTATAACTGGTGTAAAACCTATGGTTTATTCAGTGAATTTCAAAGGTTTTTTAAATGCTAATTCCTAACTATAACAAATGTGAAACCTATGGTTTTTTCAGTGAATATATATATACATGTGTCATGTGATCAAAGCTTCGTTAAGCCGAAACGTGTCATGGCAGATTGGTGTTGGGCTAAGAAATAAATAATTTGCACCATTTCCTGGGTCTCGCTTCGTCTGTGTGGCTGAGTTGCTGATTTTGGACGTCTACATACTGTATATATATTATTATATATATATATATATATTTACTGAAAAAACCATAGGTTTCATACCAGTTATAGTTAGGAATTAGCATTTAAAAAAACCTATTAAATTCACTGAAAAAACCATAGGTTTCACACCAGTTATAGTTAGGTGGAAATTTTACTGACATAAAACCAATGAAATTCCCACGCTATAGTTAGTTGGACTCACTATAACTTGCGCGTGTAATGCACTGCTGATGACATCACATATTACATCACTCATGACATGGTCATACCTACGTGTTTTTTAGTGAATTTCTAAGGTTACTTTTTTCTTAAATATCTATAGCTATGTTTTTCTAAAAATTAATCCTATATTGTATATTAATATAATTTTTTTTTTTTTTTAAAGTATATTCTTTTTTTTTTATATTTCACTCTGGAGTGCTCCCGGGGCGCGTCCCGTCAGCGCACCAACAAAAAAAAAGAAAAAAAAAGGAGTGAGCATGAGGAATGGGGGAAAAAAGATAGTGGTGTAAAGAGAAAGACTGCTAGAGGGAGAAACACAGAGGGACTGTGTAAGACAGTAAAACAGAGAAAAGGTATAAGAGGAAGTAACTGAGAAAATGAAAATGAATAAGGGAGCAAAAGAAGAGAAGACAGAGGAAGAAAACTAAAGCAGATGTTCTAGGAGAATGTGAATGGGTGATGACAGTAAAAGGAAGGAGAGTAAAGGATGAGGAATGAAAGGTAGTGACGGAATTAGAGAAAAGGAACAATGGTGACGGAGGGAAAGAAAATAGCAGTGAGTGTAAGTAAAGAGGAGTGAAAGAGGGTGGATAAAAGTGAATAAGGGTAGGACATGGGGAGTGACAGAAAGAAAGAACAGAGAGAGTAAAGTAAGGAGTGTCAGAAAGGGACTAAGTGAAGCAGAAAAAAAAGGAAAGAGAGGGAGTGTGGGTGAGCAGGGGCACTGAAAGAAGTTGAATGTGGTAGGAAAGTAAGGAAAAGAGAAGTAAATATGGAGGATAAGAATAAGTGATGGAAGCAGAGTAAGAAAACAGGGGTGAGGTAGGGTGACAGAAAAGTAGTGAGGTTAAAACAAAGGGTGATGATAAATTACATTTTGTAGTCACACTTACCATATAATTAATGTAAATTTACTTGCATCTTTAAACTACACTTTGTATCTGTGAAAGACAAAAGAAAAAACAAGTTATAATTAGTAAAATTGTCATAAATTGCCTACTTGCACCTACAGAACTACGATTCCCAGAAGGCCAAAATTAAGGTGGAGTTAAACCTTTATATTCCCAGCGTCCTCTGGGACACTTTGTAAGAGATTACACTTCTGAACCTTGTCTGCTTGGTTGATAGTTCCGTGTTGTTGGGACTGTTGTTCAGATTGTAGGGAAAAGAAACTTAAAACTTGGAAGGCGTTCCTGTAGCAGAAAATCCCTGGGAAGAGTCGCGGGACAACAAGCTTGCATCCCTTCTGCCCTTCTCGCGTGCGGCTGCCGCGAGGAAGGGCGTTGTGCTCCGGCGCTTTACACGGAGACGAGAGACGCTTTATTGGGATTTGCAAACAGTGGAAGCCCGTCCCGAACTTGATTCCTTTGCCCTTCTCGCGTGCGGCTGCCGCGAGGAAGGGTTTTGTTTACACGGAGACGAGACACGTCTAATTGGAAACGGCAAACAGCGGAAGCCGGTCCCGAAATTGATTCCTTTGCCCTTCTCGCGTGCGGCTGCCGCGAGGAAGGGTTTTGTCTACACGGAGACGAGACACGTCTAAGTGGGAACTGCAAACAGTGGAAGCCCGTCCCGAAATTGATTCCTTTGCCCTTCTCGCGTGCGGCTGCCGCGAGGAAGGGTTCTATCCTCCGGCGTCCTACACGGAGATTGTTTGTTTCGAGCTGGTAAGCCTCGAAGGAGGTTGGATTACATCTTAACGTTTTTTAAGTGTTCCTTTCAGTTGGGCCCAGCTAGGAATACTAATGGAATCTTTTTGTTCTAACTTTGGAGGAACTGATATCGTTTCTTTGTTTGTCTACTTCAAATCAACATAACCTACTGCTATGGATGGTGTATAATATTGAATGAAGATTCCCAGCCCTAGGTTAGTGGAGAGAATTTGGGGGAAGTGAGATAAGGGTACGTGTGTTCGAATATTTGTCCTTGAATTTCATCTAGAGTATTGAGGGAACATACATTAATCTCTGGTTTTCTTGCAGGAAGATAAATGTATGGAGATGTATCTATGAGAAAGAGAGGCGGAGGTCACCTCCTGATTATTGGGGTATGTACAGGTTCATTAGCGAGAATTGAATGAGAGTAGTCAGACTTGATGCTTTAATTCTTGCCTTTTTTGTCGTTTCAGCTATCCCATCCGTTGCTGTTCCTTCCTTTACCCTTCCCTGACTTATCCCTCGCTTGAGTACCTTCACGCTCTGTGTTTCTGTTATAGTCAGAGTGTGGGGAAATCAGGAGGTGGACCCCTTTCAGCATCACCCTGATCCCGAGGAGGAGCCGATCGTGACAGAATCTCTTACCCAAGTAAAATACCCCTCCCGGTCAGGGGGTGCTGAAAGATGACCACTTTAGAAGATGTGATGCAGGCATTGTTGGTTGTGCAGCAGGAGTTAGTTAATTCACGTGCTTAAACAGCGGCCCTTAAAGAAAGGTTGGATAGGCAAACCCGAAATCCTTTCGATGCTTCGGTGCGGGCTCCACAGATACAAGTTACCGTGCCTCCCCCTATACCGTTGGCCAGCCCAGAACGATATGTGGGGGACCCTCTCAAGATACAAATGTTTTTAACCCAGATAACCTTGATAACCTTGCATTTTTCATGTAGGCCAGCTTCCTTTCCCACTAACCACTCTAGAGTGGCTTTTGCTAACTCTTATTTAACGGGTGACGCAGCGAATTGGGCGGTTCCCTTAGTACGCAAGGATGATCCTTTGTTAACAGATTGGGTGGCCTTTTGTAGGGAATTTGAAAGGGTGTTTGATAGAAGAGCAACCACACTCAGTGCCGATCGTGATCTGTTGGGTTTACGTCAAGGGAGAAAAGATCTGGTGTCCTACATGACTACATTCAATAGGCTAGTAAGGGAAACTGCTTGGCCGGAGGAGAAGAGAATGGTGCTATATTATCAAGGGCTGAATGAAGACATGAAAGACGTGTTGGCCCAAATCGACCCCCAGCCCACTAGTTGTATCGGTTTGATTAATCTTACCTTGAGGTTGGATCATCGCCTTTCTGAAAGGGGAGGCGAGCGTAGGAGGGGCGACAGAACAGGGGGTGGTTATGAAGTGGCTAGCCCCCCTAGTAAGAAAGAATCAGGACCAGAACCAATGGAAGTAGGGGCTGTTCGTCCTCCGTTGACTAAAGCAGAGAGAGAAAGTAGACAGGCCCAAGGCTTATGTATGTATTGCGGCAGAAAAGGGCACTATGTACGGGACTGCACGATGAAACCTCAGAAGAGGAGTCCCTATTTGTCGGCCAAAAAGGTGGCAGCTGTGGTAGCAGAAAGCGAGTTGGAAAGACAGGAAGTGAAGGGGAGCCCAGAGAGAGTGCAAATACCCTCTGCTGAATGGAGGATACCTTCTTTAGGGGTGGCTGGGAGCGCGGATGCAGAGTCCTGTGAGAAGTTGGCCTGGTATATAATGCTCACTAATTCTAGTGATCACTTTGTACCATGCCAAGCAACCCTTATGATGATGGTTGTAATTCAACCTTGTAGACCAGTTATCCTAGTGGTAACGTGGACAAAGCAGTCTTAGGCTAAACTCTGAAAGGCATGTGAAGCCAGCTGTTATACCATACACAACCCCCTTGAATACCAAATGAAAGGGACACCACACAGATATATATTGAAAATATATATTGATTTATTAACTATAAAATCCCCTGGACTCTTTATGAGCACAGAAGCACAAGCGTTAAATCACAAGACAGTATAGAATACACAAAAGTTGCACAATATGGATGAGCCCTAGGGGCCACCTAAACCATATACTAAGAAAGTGGTATAAGAGATACCAATAGGAAAGTGAAGAGGCCTAGGGCCTTGGGAATCGCTGGAGCTATTCGAGACTGGAAATAACTAAGTCGGGAAAGGCCCACGGGACTCGGGTGCAGTGTTCAAAGTGCACGCACTTTTCAATACAAAGTCTATGGTGCGTAAAAAGCACAAAGTTAGAAAGTTAGGAACCTTCCGAGTGACCTACGGAGCTGAAACTTAAAACACAGGCCCTTGGGATGTGTACCAGTGCAGGAGCACCGGCGGAGCTGAGTTACCTCACCCACAGGAAGCGGGTGCACAGGGTCAAAGTAGTGTCGGGTTTCGTCACGCTGGTCGATGGTGCTTGGAGCTGAAGATGCTGCAGGCGGCTCGATGAGAAGAGTTCCGGTGGATCCAAGGGTGGATCTGAAGATGTGAAGACCTGAAAGCAGAGGGGACAATGTTCAAAGTCACTAGCCAGTGACTACCGTGGAACCAGATTGGAACCAGGCGATGTCGGGTGCAAACAGGCGTTGTCGGGTAGCTTCTTTCTGCAGCCACGTGGATACCCGGGGTCAAGGACGTCCAGGAGTCGGTCACGAGCTGTCCCACGCAGGCTTCTCGCTGTTGGCGGTGTCGGCACCTCGATCGGAGCAAACAGGCCTTGGCAAAGGCAAGCCAGGCAGAAGGTGAAAGATGCTTAACACTCGGACCAGCAAGGTCAGAGCGGGTGCTCCTTTTTACAGGAGCTTGGGTAGGTCTGGAGCAACCAGACCTGCTGTGTAAATCTTCGGGTTCGTCGCCAAGATGGCCGCTGACCACGTGGCTAGTGGCCGGGATGGCGCGTCGAGTGGCACAATGCAAAAGGGCCCCACGCAGATCGTGGAGATGCTGGGGGGCTGATCTTCGGTGCAAGGGTTGCTCGGTGGTGGGGGTTCTCAATCCCCAAAGCACAGCGTCGAGGATGCCTCAGAAGCTGCGCAGTCAGCTCTTCGAGTGTCTTCCAAGAGGTCCGGTCCCACGTCACTCGGTACCTCCACGGGTCCCTTCTTTGCAGGGACTGTGGATCGGGCTCTGCGAGGTCTGGGAGTCTGGTTCTTGTCGGGCTCTGGGCTCGGGCTCCGGCGGGAGGCGGCGGCAAAGCAGACGTCGGGTCGCTGGTTGGTACCTGTGTTCACAGGGTGGCCACTCCTAGGCCACAAGGGAGATTCTCTTCAGTCTTCTGTGCAGCAGAATGTCGAAGTCCACTCTTCTTCTTATTTTTAAGTTGATTCAGGATGATCTGCTGTGTAATGGCACTGCTCCCGCTCTTATTCCCAATCTGAGGGGTGGATCACCTACTAGGTCCCTCCTCTGGGAGGAACCAGGAAGGGGGGCGGTTACACACCCTTTCCTTTGTCCGGCTCCTCACCAGGACTGGGGCTGGAAGGCCCCAGAACCGGTTTGGACTGGCCTATGCACGGGGACACCTTGTGTGCCCCGGGCATGTCTGATTCTATTCAGCCCTGTCCTACCCAATACACAAAATCCTGTCTGGGGTGGTGCTCGCACCTCCCAAGGCAGGAAACCCTTTGTCCAGGCCACCATCTGCCGAGTTTCGGTCAGCAGCAGGAGGCCAGACTTGTGTCTGTGGTGGCAGCGTCCATTTTGTGATGCTGAGGCTCTGTTTAACTTTAACCGGGGTTAAGGCTACACACATGTCGTGTCCCTCTAGAAGGGTGGAATGCTATCCCCGTCGCCAGAATTGGCGAGGGGATAGTATTCCAATTCGTATGACACCTTACTCGACATGTTTTGATAAAGCCAAACCAAAGATAGCATTTAACCGCGAGGATTATAATGCACTTAAGAGTATATGGTATGGCAATATCCCGGAACAGCTTAGGGAGTGGTTCCCGACAGCTGCAGACAGGCTCAGCTCATGCCAGAGCACCATCTCACATATTTCCAAGCACTCTGCCTCCAGGATTGATGAGGCCTTCCATAGGAGTGGCTGATAGGAACATATGTGTCCAGTTTAGGGTTAGGCACAGACATACTGTACCTAGGTAAGAAGTGGTTACACCGACTTACCCCAGCTGAGTGATCAGCCAGTTGTGTCAAATATGGAGGCCAGGCCAGGGGTGGCACAATACATGCTGCAGCCCCTGGTAGGCCTTGGATGCACCTATGCCCTGGGCACCTAGGGTGCACTTATACAGGGGCTCATAAGGTGAACCAGTTCCAATTCGTAATGCACCTAGAGTGCATTGGCAGTAATTTAGAGAGAGAACAGCAGGCTGTGGGTCTGATTAGCAGGCCCACAGCCACATTAAGTCAGAAACCAGTGAAGCAAAAAGCAAAAATGTGGGGTGACCATAGGATAGCAGACCCTACTCTCCTACATAACCCCCCCCCAAACGCAGGGACATTAGACTAACCTTGACCAGTTGTGTCTTCATGTTCTAAGTGGAAGTACCTGGAGAGACCATCTGCGTTGCCATGGTCAGTCCCTGGGCGGTGCTCCACTGTGAAGTCCATCCCCTGTAGGGAAATGGACCACCTGAGTAGTTTGGGGTTTTCACCCTTCATCTGATTAAGCCATAGGAGGGGCTTATGGTCGGTCTGAATCTTGAAGTGAGTACCAAATAAGTATGGCCTCAACTTCTTCAGGGCCCACACCACAGCAAAGGCCTCCCTCTCTATAGCTGACCAACGTTTCTCTCTGGGGGTCAGCCTTCTGCTAATGAAAGCAATGGGCTGGTCCTGGCCATCTACATTAAGCTGTGAAAGCACTGCTCCCACTCCCAACTCAGAAGCATCTGTTTGGACAATGAACTCTCTTGAGTAGTCAGGACTCTTCAGGATAGGTGCAGAGCACATGGCCTTCTTCAGGTCATCAAATGCCTTTTGACAGATTTCTGTCCACTGAACCTTTTTGGGCATCTTCTTGGATGTCAGATCATTAAGAGGAGTCACAATGGACCCATAGTTCTTAACAAACTTCCTGTAGTACCCAGTCAGGCCCAAGAAAGCTCTGACCTGAGTCTGGGTAGTTGGAGGGGACCAGTCCTTGATGGTCTGGATCTTACTCTCCAGTGGTTGAACTTGGCCTCCACCTACAAGGTGGCCCAGGTATACAACCTTGCTCTGCCCTATCTGGCACTTTGTTGCCTTGATAGTGAGGCCTGCCTTCTGCAGAGCCTCAAGCACTTCCTTCAGGTGGACCAGGTGATCCTCCCAGGTGTAGCTAAAGACAGCAATATCGTCCAGATAAGCTGCACAAAAGTCATCCAACCCAGTGAGGACTTGATTCACCAACCTTTGGAAGGTGGCAGGTGCATTTTTCAAACCAAAGGGCATCACCACAAACTGATAATGCCCACTAGGGGTAGAAAATGCTGTCTTGGCTTTAGACTCCTCAGCTAACCTGATTTGCCAGTAGCCAGCTGTCAAGTCAAATGTGCTCAAATATTTGGCAGAAGCCAACTTGTCAATGAGCTCATCTGCCCTTGGAATAGGGTGTGCATCTGTCCTGGTGACAGCATTGAGTCCTCTGTAATCCACACAGAACCTCATCTCTCTCTTGCCATCTTTGGTGTGAGGTTTGGGGACCAGAACAACTGGGCTAGCCCAGGGGCTCTCTGAAGGCTCAATGACACCTAATTCCAGCATCTTTTGCACCTCAGTCTTTATACAGTCCCTGACGTGGTCAGGTTGCCTGTAAATCTTGCTCTTTACAGGAAGACTGTCACCAGTGTCCACCACATGTGTACACCAGTTAGTCTGACTGGGTGTCAATGAGAACATATGCCTGTATGCCTGTAGAACTTGTCTGCAGTCATGTTGCTGATGTTCAGTGAGGCTGCCACCTAAGGCCACACCATCAACTGAGCCATCCTCAGGGTTCTGAGTGAGCAGGTCTGGGAGAGGGTCACTCTCTTCCTCCTGTCCCTCATCTGTAGCCATGAGCAAGCCCATGTCTGCCCTGCTGACATATGCCTTCAATCTGTTCACATGGAGCACCCTGTGGGGACTCCTGGGAGTTCCTAGGTCCACCAAGTAGGTAACCTCTCCCTTCTTTTCCAGAATTGTATGGGGTCCAGACCATTTGTCTTGGAGTGCTGCTGGGGCCACTGGCTCCAACACCCATACCTTCTGTCCAGGCTGAAATTCAACAAGGACAGCCTTTTGGTCATGCCAAGCTTTTTGTAATTCTTGGCTAGCCTCAAGGTTTTTAGATGCCTTTTCCATGTACTCTGCCATCCTGGAGCGGAGACCAAGTACATAGTCCACTATGTCCTGTTTAGGCTTTTTGAGAGGTAACTCCCATCCTTCCTTCACTAGACACAGGGGTCCTCTTACAGGGTGCCCAAACAACAATTCAAAGGGGCTGAAGCCAACCCCCTTTTGAGGGACCTCTCTGTAAGCGAACAAAAGGCAGGGCAGAAGGATGTCCCATCTTCGCCTGAGCTTTTCAGGTAATCCTTTAATCATGCCCTTTAGGGTCTTGTTAAATCTCTCAACAAGCCCATTGCATTGTGGGTGATAAGGAGTGGTGAACTTGTAGTTGACACCACATTCCTTCCACATAGCTGTCAAATATCCAGACATGAAGTTGGCACCTCTATCTGATATTACCTCCTTAGGAAACCCCACTCTGGAGAAAACTCCAAGTAAGGCCCTGACCACAACAGGAGCTGTTGTGGTCCTAAGTGGAATTGCCTCTGGGTACCTGGTGGCATGATCCACTACCACCAGTATGAATCTGTGCCCAGATGCTGTAGGGGGATCCATTGGACCAACAATATCAATCCCCACTCTTTCAAAGGGAACCCCCACCACAGGTAGTGGTATCAGGGGGGCCTTTGTTGTTCCACCTGCTTTACCACTGGCTTGGCAGGTTTCACAGGAGCGACAAAACTCCTTGGTGTCTTCAGACATGTGAGGCCAGTGAAAGTGAGGGACAAGCCTGTCCCAAGTCTTGTTCTGGCCTAGGTGTCCTGCTAAAGGAATATCATGGGCCAAGGTGAGTAGGAAGCCCCTAAATTGCAGAGGTATAACCAACCTCCTGGTAGCACCAGGCTTGGGGTCTCTAGCCTCTGAATAAAGGAGTCCATCGTCCCAATATACTTTATGGGCACCTTGAGCATTCCCAGCAGCCCCAGCAGCAGCCTGCTGTCTGAGGGGTTCAAGAGAAGGACAGGTTAACTGAGCCTGCCCCAAGTCTGCCCTAGAAGGTCCCCCTGTCCCCAGAAACTCAACCTGATCAGGTTCAAGTTCTTCAGAGACAGTTCCTTCAGGGGTCTCAAGATCAGTTTCCTGTGAAGCCTGATCCTCACTTGTAGGCAGTTGGGAAGGCGCAGCCTTTACCCTCCTGTTCTTCTTCTTGGGAGGTACTTGGTCCATTGTTCCAGGATCCAAGACCTGAGGTTCAGAGAGGCACTTTTTGGCCTGTGACCTGGTCACAGCAAGGACATGTGATGATATCCCTAACATCTCTGCATGAGTCCTGTACTCAACTTCTGACCATAGAGAGTTCTCCAGGTCATTGCCCAACAAACATTCTACTGGGAGATCAGCACTAACCACAACTTTCTTAAGGCCAGTTACCCCTCCCCAGGAAAAGTTAACAAGTGCCACACTATGTGTAGTAGTGACATTGCTGGCATTGGTCACCAGGTAATCATCGCCTGGCATGTATTGTCCAGGGTCCACAAAGTTAGGTGTCACCATAGTGACACTGGCACATGTGTCCCTGTAAGCTTGAGCCACTTTGTTGTTAATCAAAGGTGTCTGTCTGTATTTGCCCAGGTTACTGGGACTTATGTCAGGGGTCAAATCTATGTCCCCTTCACAAACCAGAACAGCCTGTGTAAGGGTTCTGACTAGGTCAGAATCTCCTTCAGTTCCCAAAGTGATACCCACTAAACCCTTGGCTTGAGGACCAGCACTGCTAACTGTACTAGTGGGTGCAGGTGCCTTAGGGGCTGCAGTGCTGGGGGCTCCACCCTTTTTACACTCACTTGTCCAGTGAGAGGTGTTCTTACAAGTTTTACACCAGGGTTTCTTCTGACCTTCTTTCTTCTTCTTCTTGGAAGTTTGGGACCCACCCTCTGTCTCAGTTTGGGGCCCTGTTGAAGACTTCTGGTCTTTAGCTTTCTGCTCCCCACCCTTCTGGTCTGTTTTCTTCTGGTCACCACCCTGGTTCTGGTTCTGGTTCTTTTGCTTAACTCTGGTTCTTACCCATTTATCTGCCCTCTTTCCCAATTCTTGGGGAGAGGTCAAATCTGAGTCAACCAAATGTTGATGCAACTGCTGGTTCTGACAATTATTTAAAATTTGTTCTCTCATCAGCAAATTATACAATCCTTCATAGCCTGTAACCTTGCTTCCCAGCAACCATCCCTCCAGAGCCTTAGTGGCACACTCAACAAATTCAGACCAGTCCTGAGTCTGTGTCTTCTGGGTATCTCTGAACATTAACCTGTACTGTTCAGTGGTTAAGCCTAACCCATCAATCAGAGCACTCTTCAGGACCAGGTAGTTTCTAGAATCCCCATCACTAACTGTGAGGAGTCTGTCTCGGCCTCTACCTTCAAAGGAGAGCCACAAGATTGCTGCCCACTGCTCCTGAGGGATCTGCTGTACTCTGCAGGCTCTCTCCATTGCAGTAATCCATTTATGGATGTCATCCCCAGCTTTGTAGGGGGGCACAATCTTACTCAGGTTTCTATTATCAAAAGACCTGTCTTTATCCTTGTGGATATTGCTGCCACCAGTGGGTTCTATTACCCCACTCTCTCTAGGCTGTCTTGCTCTAGCAAGTTTCTCCTTGGCCAGGGCAACCTCTAACTCTTGCCTCTGGATCCTAAGCTCAGCCTCTCTCATCTTGGCCTCATGTTCCCTTCTCTGAGGGCTAGTCATCTCCTTCCTGGAGTGACCATGAGAGCCTCTAGAGACATGGGAGGTATTGGATTCACCTGAGTGACTCCTCCTCCTCCTATGTCCCTGGTTAAGTCCACCTGGGGGTCTGAATGGGTTGTTACCTGATTCATTCCCAAGTAAGCTTAACCACATGCGCGCTGTGCTTATTCTGCTGGAATGCTGACTTTTTAAAAAACCCATTGTTCATGACGAGCTGGGCTCGTCATCAGTGTTTGAGGAGGCTACACCATGACGAGCCCAGCTCGTCATCAGCCTCGAAGGGGTTAAGTTAGCCTGGTTCAGTCTACTGACCAGCACCTGACTATCTCTGTCATCATCTGACTCACTGCTTTCCACCTCCTCCTCCTCTTCTTCTTCCTCTACATCTACCTGAGGAGCTCCAGTGGTGGAGGCCTCCTCATCTACCAGGATGATAGGGGCAGGGGTGTCTACAGTGTCATCCTCTGAAGGATGGCCTCCTTCAGCATTCCCTGTGGGGTCTGCTTTAGAGGGCTTTAGAGTCTCAGACTGGTCTAAGAGCTCTCTTAGGTGGTCTGTAGTAGGGGAAGGCCCTGTCTTCAGACCCCTTAAGACACAAAGCTGTCTTAATTCCTTAAAGGAAAAAATAGCAAATTTGGATGGTGCCCTTGGAGGGTCACTCTCAACAGGAGTAAGTCCACTGGACCCCTCTGCTCCAGACATTGCTCTAGTGTGGGTGGATGTGTTGCAATCTACCTACACTGGTGTTTACCTACTAAACCTATCTAGTAGTTGTAGCTAGGGTGTGCTACTCCCTTTGCTCTACAACAACTAAGTTCAGTAGAACTTATGTATACTAGTCTTGTTTTATATGTACCTAGCAGGTACCTGTATGATCTTTCAAATGATAATCTCAAAGATTGTAATGGTAAAACAACAGCAAGCTCAGATCCCACCGCTGCCACCAATGTGAGAAGTTGGCCTGGTATATAATGCTCACTAATTCTAGTGATCACTTTGTACCATGACAAGCAACCCTTATGATGATGGTTGTAATTCAACCTTGTAGACCAGTTATCCTAGTGGTAACGTGGACAAAGCAGTCTTAGGCTAAACTCTGAAAGGCATGTGAAGCCAGCTGTTATACCATACACAACCCCCTTGAATACCAAATGAAAGGGACACCACACAGATATATATTGAAAATATATATTGATTTATTAACTATAAAATCCCCTGGACTCTTTATGAGCACAGAAGCACAAGCGTTAAATCACAAGACAGTTTAGAATACACAAAAGTTGCACAATATGGATGAGCCCTAGGGGCCACCTAAACCATATACTAAGAAAGTGGTATAAGAGATACCAATAGGAAAGTGAAGAGGCCTAGGGCCTTGGGAATCGCTGGAGCTATTCGAGACTGGAAATAACTAAGTCGGGAAAGGCCCACGGGACTCGGGTGCAGTGTTCAAAGTGCACGCACTTTTCAATACAAAGTCTATGGTGCGTAAAAAGCACAAAGTTAGAAAGTTAGGAACCTTCCGAGTGACCTACGGAGCTGAAACTTAAAACACAGGCCCTTGGGATGTGTACCAGTGCAGGAGCACCGGCGGAGCTGAGTTACCTCACCCACAGGAAGCGGGTGCACAGGGTCGAAGTAGTGTCGGGTTTCGTCACGCTGGTCGATGGTGCTTGGAGCTGAAGATGCTGCAGGCGGCTCGATGAGAAGAGTTCCGGTGGATCCAAGGGTGGATCTGAAGATGTGAAGACCTGAAAGCAGAGGGGACAATGTTCAAAGTCACTAGCCAGTGACTACCGTGGAACCAGATTGGAACCAGGCAATGTCGGGTGCAAACAGGCGTTGTCAGGTAGCTTCTTTCTGCAGCCACGTGGATACCCGGGGTCGAGGACGTCCAGGAGTCGGTCACGAGCTGTCCCACGCAGGCTTCTCGCTGTTGGCGGTGTCGGCACCTCGATCGGAGCAAACAGGCCTTGGCAAAGGCAAGCCAGGCAGAAGGTGAAAGATGCTTAACACTCGGACCAGCAAGGTCAGAGCGGGTGCTCCTTTTTACAGGAGCTTGGGTAGGTCTGGAGCAACCAGACCTGCTGTGTAAATCTTCGGGTTCGTCGCCAAGATGGCCGCTGACCACGTGGCTAGTGGCCGGGATGGCGCGTCGAGTGGCACAATGCAAAAGGGCCCCACGCAGATCGTGGAGATGCTGGGGGGCTGATCTTCGGTGCAAGGGCTGCTCGGTGGTGGGGGTTCTCAATCCCCAAAGCACAACGTCGAGGATGCCTCAGAAGCTGCGCAGTCAGCTCTTCGAGTGTCTTCCAAGAGGTCCGGTCCCACGTCACTCAGTGCCTCCACGGGTCCCTTCTTTGCAGGGACTGTGGATCGGGCTCTGAGAGGTCTGGGAGTCTGGTTCTTGTCGGGCTCTGGGCTCGGGCTCCGGCGGGAGGCGGCGGCAAAGCAGACGTCGGGTCGCTGGTTGGTACCTGTGTTCACAGGGTGGCCACTCCTAGGCCACAAGGGAGATTCTCTTCAGTCTTCTGTGCAGCAGAATGTCGAAGTCCAGTCTTCTTCTTATTTTTAAGTTGATTCAGGATGATCTGCTGTGCAATGGCACTGCTCCCGCTCTTATTCCCAATCTGAGGGGTGGATCACCTACTAGGTCCCTCCTCTGGGAGGAACCAGGAAGGGGGGCGGTTACACCCCCTTTCCTTTGTCCGGCTCCTCGCCAGGACTGGGGCTGGAAGGCCCCAGAACCGGTTTGGACTGGCCTATGCACGGGGACACCTTGTGTGCCCCGGGCATGTCTGATTCTATTCAGCCCTGTCCTACCCAATACACAAAATCCTGTCTGGGGTGGTGCTCGCACCTCCCAAGGCAGGAAACCCTTTGTCCAGGCCACCATCTGCCGAGTTTCGGTCAGCAGCAGGAGGCCAGACTTGTGTCTGTGGTGGCAGCGTCCATTTTATGATGCTGAGGCTCTGTTTAACTTTAACCGGGGTTAAGGCTACACACATGTCGTGTCCCTCTAGAAGGGTGGAATGCTATCCCCGTCGCCAGAATTGGCGAGGGGATAGTATTCCAATTCGTATGACACCTTACTCGACATGTTTTGATAAAGCCAAACCAAAGATAGCATTTAACCGCGAGGATTATAATGCACTTAAGAGTATATGGTATGGCAATATCCCGGAACAGCTTAGGGAGTGGTTCCCGACAGCTGCAGACAGGCTCAGCTCATGCCAGAGCACCATCTCACATATTTCCAAGCACTCTGCCTCCAGGATTGATGAGGCCTTCCATAGGAGTGGCTGATAGGAACATATGAGTCCAGTTTAGGGTTAGGCACAGACATACTGTACCTAGGTAAGAGGTGGTTACACCGACTTACCCCAGCTGAGTGATCAGCCAGTTGTGTCAAATATGGAGGCCAGGCCAGGGGTGGCACAATACATGCTGCAGCCCCTGGTAGGCCTTGGATGCACCTATGCCCTGGGCACCTAGGGTGCACTTATACAGGGGCTCATAAGGTGAACCAGTTCCAATTCGTAATGCACCTAGAGTGCATTGGCAGTAATTTAGAGAGAGAACAGCAGGCTGTGGGTCTGATTAGCAGGCCCACAGCCACATTAAGTCAGAAACCAGTGAAGCAAAAAGCAAAAATTTGGGGTGACCATAGGATAGCAGACCCTACTCTCCTACAAGTCCCATGTGGTATTGTCTATGTTCCTGGGTAACGGCTGACAACAGCATCCGGTAAGCACAATGGTGGATTCTGGTGCTACCGGGAATTTCATTGATTATGGGTTGGTGGAGCGGTTAGGTCTTAATAAAGTTCCCACTCATAAACCTGAGATAGTACTGGCAGTGGATGGAACCCCTCTGAAATCTTGTCCCATTGTGGAGCATATAGAATTGTTAGAACTATCTATATGTGGCAGCCTTGGGATCATGTGGAAAACATTGTTTTGAATATGATAGAGGCACCGCAATATGAGATCATTCTAGGTATGCCTTGGTTGTGGCAACACAATCCCACTATGGATTGGAAGTTAAAAACCATCCAGTTCCAGTCAGAGTACTGTGTGTCCCAGTGTTTAAAAAGAGACAATGTAGCGCACGCTCTATCCTTAGCGCAGGTGTTTCAAGTGGCCACAGCAGAAGAGAAAGAAGTGGTATTGCCGTCCGAATACTAACGGTTTAAGGCGGTGTTCAGTGAAGTGGAAGCAGAGAGGCTCCCACCACATCGTGACTATGATTGTCGTATTGATTTGGTGGATGATGCTAAGATTTCCACATGTCGTGTGTATGCATTGTCTGATTCTGAAATGAAGCATTTGAAACAGTATTTGGAACATCTTTGCTCGTTGGGTTTCATTCGGCCATCTCGTTCTCCAGCAGCCTCGCCTCTTTTCTTTATTTCTAAGGCCAATCGTGAGTTGCGTGCTTGCATTGACTTTAGACAGTTGAATAAGGTCACCATTAAGAATTGCTACCCTCTTCCACTCATTCCTGTTAGAACAGGTAAAGGAGGCCAACATTTACACCCGGTTAGACTTGCGTGGGGCATATCATCTGGTGCGTATCCGGGCTGGAGATGAGTGGAAAACAGCGTTTAAAACCCGTTTCGGTTTGTTTGAGTATTTGGTGATGCCGTTCGGGCTTTGTAATGCCCCTGCGGCATTCCAATACTTTCTCAACGATATTATGAAAGAATACATTGATCATTTTGTTGTCATCTACATCGATGATATTTTGATATATTCAGACACTCCAGCTCAACATGTTAGTCAGGTTTGTTTAATCCTTCAAAGGTTGCAGGAACATAGTTTGTTTTGCAAACTTAGTAAGTGCGAGTTTGGGGTTACAGAAGTGGAGTTTTTGGGTGTGGTGTTGAGTCCTCAGGGGTTCAGGATGGCGTACAGAAAGGTGAAAGCTGTTCAGGAGTGGCCGACTCCTAGAAGTGTGAAAGATGTGCAATGCTTCCTAGGCTTCTCCAATTATTATCGGAGATTCATTTCTCATTTTTCACAGCTAGACTCTCCAGTAACCCGGTTGTTGAGGAAGGGCGCTTCCTTTTGTTGGACCCCTGAAGCAGGGAAGGCGTTTGACCGGATGAAAAAGGCCTTTTGTACCGCACCCATACTGAGACATCCACAAGACGATGTACCGTTTGTGGTGGAAGCTGATGCTTCGGATGTGGTCATTGGGACGGTACTGTCGCAAAGAGACAAACAAACAGGTCAACTGCACCCTATTGCCTTTTTGTCTAAAAAGTTGAATCTAGCGGAAGTGAATTATACAGTGGCGGAGAAGGAGCTACTGGCTGTTAAGAGGGCGTTTCAAGAGTGGAGGCCATACTTGTGCGGGGGTCAGTATCCTGTCACAGTATATTTGGACCATCAAAACCTTCAATATATGAAGACGGCCAGGCACCTCTCACAAAGGCAAATGCGCTGGATGTTGTTTTTCGCTGAGTACAAATTTACGATCACCTTTCGTCCAGGTACGGAAAACAGAAAAGCTGACTCGCTATCATGCCAAATGGATTCTGAAGCATCAGCAAGGGGAGAGCCTTTGTCTATTCTTTCGCCGGAGATGGTGTTATGCTCCACAACCATCGAGCACTTCCTTGAGGTGGTTCGTAATCAACGCTCATTACAGCAATGGCAGAAGTGGGCTGAGAAGGAAAAACAACGTACATTGAAACATGGCTTGCCCATGCGCAATAACACACTATTCCTTCCCACGCATGAACTGCGATTGATGGCATTTAATTGGTGTCATAATGCCATGGTTGCTGGTCATCCGGGCCATCAGAAGACCATCCATGCTCTGCAAAGACAATTCTGGTGGGAAGGAATGTCAAAGGATGTGAAGGTCTGGATCGACCAGTGTGAGATATGTGCTAGAGCTAAAAGCGAACAAACAAGGAGTAAGGGATTGCTCATGCCGCTTCCTACCCCCTCAAGACCCTGGCAGGTGATAAGTATGGATTTTGTACTGGGTTTGCCTTTGGACAAAGGATGTGATGCCATCATGGTAGTGGTGGACAGTATGACTAAAATGGGACATTTTATTCCATGTCGGAATCTTCCTACCGCTGCACAAACGGCGCAGCTGTTGTTAACACAGGTGGTGCGGTTACATGGAATACCTAAGGTCATCATTTCTGATCGAGGCCCGCAATTTGTTGCCAGGTTCTGGCATATGTGGTGCAAGGCGTTACACATGAAGGATGCGCTGTCGACTAGTTTTCATCCTCAATACGATGGCCAAACGGAGAGACTGAACCAGACCCTCAAAAAGTATCTGCGGTGCTATGCTGAGGAGGCAGGAGTATCATGGGTATCGTTGTTGTGGTTGGCTGAACTATCGTACAACAATGCTTGGCATTGTTCTACCGGAGAGTCCCCGTTTAGGGCCAACACAGGATATCATGCGGATACTTTACCAGTCACCGTTCCTAGTGATGTGCAAAATCACCCCACGGTAGCAGCCCAGATAAAGGCCTTGTTGAGAATCTATCGTCGAGTGCAGGTGCACTTGGAGAGAGCGAAATCCTCTTACAAGAAGTGGGAAGATAGGCACCGTCAGGAAGGCCCGGTATATCACATGGGTGACAAAGTGTGGCTTTCGACAAAAAACATCCGTTTCCGTTACCGCAGTATCTTCCACCCTCGTTTCATCGGGCCGTATGAGATTCTCCGGGTTGTAAATCCAGTGTTATAAGCTGAAATTACCGGCCTCCTTGAGGATACATCCGGTCTTCCATTGTAGTTTGTTGAAGCCGGCATGGATCAGTCGTCGTAAGGAAGTCCCTCCTGTGATGAGAGACAGTCAGTTGGAGTTTGAGGTGTGGAGTGTTTTGGATTCAAAATTCCGGAGAGGGCAGTTGTGGTACCTTATATCGTGGAAAGGGTACACATCGGAGGATGATTCCGGTGAGCCGAGTACTGGAGTGCCTGCTCCTCGTGCGGTCCGACTGTTTCATGCCCGGAATCCAGGGAAGCCTGGTGCTAGGAGGTGCTAGGAGGGAGGACATATTGTCATAAATTGCCTACTTGCGCCTACAGAACTATGATTCCAAGAAGGCCAAAATTAAGGTGGAGTTAAACCTTTTTATTCCCAGCATCCTCTGGGGCGCGTTGTAAGAGATTACACTTCTGAACCTTGTCTGCTTGGTTGATAGTTCCGTGTTGTTGGGACTGTTGTTCAGATTGTAGGGAAAAGAAACTTGAAACTTGGAAGGCGTTCCTGTAGCAGAAAATCCCTGGGAAGAGTCGCGGGACAACAAGCTTGCATCCCTTCTGCCCTTCTCGCGTGCGGGTGCCGCGAGGAAGGGCGTTGTGCTCCGGCGCTTCACACGGAGACGAGAGACGCTTTATTGGGATTTGCAAACAGTGGAAGCCCGTCCCGAACTTGATTCCTTTGCCCTTCTCGCGTGCGGCTGTCGCGAGGAAGGGTTTTCTTTACACGGAGACGAGACACGTCTAATTGGGAATGGCAAACAGCGGAAGCCCGTCCCGAAATTGATTCCTTTGCCCTTCTCGCGTGCGGCTGCCGTGAGGAAGGGTTTTGTCTACACGGAGACGAGACACGTCTAAGTGGGAACTGCAAACAGTGGAAGCCCGCCCCGAAATTGATTCCTTTGCCCTTCTCGCCTGCGGCTGCCGCGAGGAAGGGTTCTGTCCTCCGGCGTTCTACACGGAGATTGTTTGTTTCGAGCTGGTAAGCCTCGAAGGAGGTTGGATTACATCTTAACGTTTTTTAAGTGTTCCTTTTAGTTGGGCCCAGCTAGGAATACTAATGGATTCTTTTTGTTCTAACTTTGGAGGAACTGATATTGTTTCTTTGTTTGTCTACTTCAAATCAACATAACCTACTGCTATGGATGGTGTATAATATTGAATGAAGATTCCCAGCCCTGGGTTACTGGAGAGAGTTATTATAATTTGGGGGAAGCGAGATAAGGGTACGTGTGTTCGAATATTTGTCCTTGAATTTCATCTAGAGTATTGAGGGAACATTCATTAATCTCTGGTTTTCTTGCAGGAGGATAAATGTATAGAGATGTATCTATGAGAAAGAGAGGCAGAGGTCACCTCCTGATTATTGGGGTATGTACAGGTTCATTAGCGAGAATTGAATGAGAGTAGTCAGAATTGATGCTTTAATTCTTGCCTTTTTTGTCGTTTCAGCTATCCCATCCGTTGCTGTTCCTTCCCTTACCCTTCCCTGACTTATCCCTCGCTTGATTACCTTTACGCTCTGTTACAATGAAAAAAGCTCTCGCAACTACATATGTATACATCAAGATCAGGTTCAATGACCAACAGTGAAAAAGAAAACGCAGAAGCAGATTCTTTGGTGTGACACTTCTTGTTACAGCAAGTTGTTTACTTTTCTCCAGACTTTTGAGAAAGAAATCGCCGACACGTGTTTCATCGTGTGTGGGTTCGTACACGAGAGACGACCGCCGGGAACAGACAGAGGATGGATTGCCATAAGCGGCACACCGCCTCAGAAGAAACTCACCCGTTTCTTCAAACTTGGCACGGAATAGGAATCCCCTCCCGGCTTCCCGCCTGAAGGCATAGCGGGATACAGCGCTACACTCCTTCTACAGAATTACCAAAAGAGAGATGATAACCTCGTTCATATACTACAATTGATCTTTCTCTCAACCAACCTCGTCTGTGTTTGTATACACAGAATACCCCTTTTGCTTGAAACAGAGCTTGTAAAGACCCAGACTTACTCCAACCACACAGTGGTATTGGGAGTTTAAGCCCTGAAGAGTCGTGTTTGACTCACCCACACACGACGAAACACGTGTCGGCGATTTCTTTCTCAAAAGTCTGGAGAAAAGTAAACAACTTGCTGTAACAAGAAGTGTCACACCAAAGAATCTGCTTCTGCGTTTTCTTTTTCACTGTTGGTCATTGAACCTGATCTTGATGTATACATATGTAGTTGCGAGAGCTTTTTTCATTGTAAAATTGTCTTGTCTTTGACTTGTTTAGACGGTTAAGGAGGTTTTGCCGTCTGCTCTTTACGCACTACACCACGAAAACCATTGTTTTTTACACACTTTGTAACGTTTTAGCCCAGGCAGTGCGCCCCCTTAGTCCTAATTTTCTAAAAACCTTTACGCTCTGTGTTTCTGTTATAGTCAGAGTGTGCGGAAATCAGGAGGTGGACCTCTTTCAGCATCACCCTGATCCCGAGGAAGAGCCGATCGTGACAAAAATATATATTTTTAAATAGAAGAAACAGGTCAAGAGAGAAAAAATCTAAAAAAGTTTACTAAGAAATAAAGCAGTAGTGAAGGATACAAAAACAGAAATAAAGTAATGTAGAAAGAGGAAAAAAGAGGGAAAAAGAAATAGAAAGAGAACAAATTACTGAAGATAAGTAAGATACTAAAAGAATGCGAGATACCAAAACGAAATCAGGAAAGATAAGAAAGTAAAAGGAAAATGTGTGAAAAGGAGAGGAGCCTAAATGAGGAACTATTAATAAGAAAGAGGAATAGAAGATGACTGAGAGTGAGTGAAGGGGAGTCACAGAGTGAAGGGATGAAGGGAATGAGGTTAATATAGAACGATGGAGGAAAAAGGAGTGAGAGAGTAAGTACACAGAAAGACAAAGGGAAGGACTGACTGAACTGCAGTACAATGAGTGAGAATGGAAAAAGAGTAAAGGAGCAAAAGAAGGAAAGAGAGGGGAAGAGAACTAAAGCAGTGGTACTGAGAGAATGTGAGAAAGATGAAAAGTGGTGGAAGGGAGAGAGGAAATGCAGACAGTTGAAATTGGATTGAGGAGTTGTGAATGAAGTGGAGTAAAGGAACAGCGATGAAACAAAGTTAAAAAAAGGCAGTGTAAGTGAGTAAAGAGAGCTAAATAAGGGTGGAAAAAGGAAAATGAGTGTGAGACAATGGGAATACAATATAAATTACACAATGCAAACTATAGAATAACTTATACAATATGTTACATTGTTTATTTTTGCTGTTCTCAGAATATATTGAATTTCACTTAAATTAGTGAGTTCAAACTCTTCATCATATAACAGCGGGAAAAAAAACACAATCTAAAAGATTGTGTTTAAAAAAAAACATAAAAACTTACAACTCATATATGTACACTAATCTTTGATTCACTTACTTTTCCGTGAGGCCAAATAGATGATAGTTAAGGTCCTTTTGGTGGAAAAAAGTCTGCTGTTCTCTATAACTTCCATTTCATCGACTTCCTATGAAAAGAGATCTAAGAACATCACACCTTACACTTTCCTTACGGCCAAAGCGTGTCAGATATATGAGTATTTTTTACTATGAGATCCACTTACAGTACCCATATGAGATAAATAATTTTAAACATTAGATTAACTAACTAACTAACTAACTTTTATTAACTATTCCCATCTTCAAAGGCCAATTACCTTTACTAAAACTTTGGTTTTAAAAACACTAGGTAAGAATTTTTAAAGTCATAAGGCAAACGTTGTTTATAAGTCAAATGAGAATCATTGCAGTAACTCCAACCTTTTTTACATTTTAAGTAGCATGTATAATGTCCTGATGTTGTCGAAGGACAGTCATGATAAATAATAGCTTCAGTTGTAAAGGTTCTTCCTGAAATTGATAACTGAGAAGCCGCAAAATTTTTGATACAAGTTGTCAATTTAGTTCCATCAGGTCTACATCGTTGGAAAACTAAAATGATATACTGACCATAACTTTGTAGAAATAATGTGGATAGCATTGGACACTTACATTGGGTACACACCATATTATGATCTGCTGCTTTAACTAGATTTTTAAATGACACTGATTTACAGTCTGGTAAAGTCAAATATATAAATCTTTCAGTGTCTATTCTAGTATTACTTGATGAACTACCATTGTGGCAGTCATGCTGCCATTGATAAGAAAGGCTGAAAAGATTATCTACATCTACACCTTCATCTTCCAAAACACCAAACATATACATTAAACATTCCTGACAATCCTGCTGAATGTTCTGTGAAAATGTATCTTGACAAGAACACTTATCTAAAATATTTCGAATTTCTGTTACACTTTCTATTTTTGCTCTATCACTGCTACATTTCTCAAACACAGAATTCAATAAACCACACAATCTTTTATCCCGATTTTCAACAATCTGTTCTTGTAAAGTTTGAAGAAAAAAAACAACATTAACCACTACATTAGCATAGCAGTTGACACCAGACTATTTTCAAACTGAAATCCAACAACATTTTCATCAGAATCCTTTTTCTTTCTGTTTTGAATTACAGTTTCATCTACTTTTTGTCTTTTTGATACTACCTCACTACAATTATTCTCATTTCAGCTTTTTCGGCCTACCACACGTTTTTCAGACAGAGGATATTGAGGCAAATGTGGAGCATACTCTCTTCTTAACCTATTGTATTCTTTAACACAATCTAGATCTGCACAAATCTTTGTCTCATCACACTCAATCAAGTACAATCCTGATAAAGTTCTGACTCGTGATAATGCCACATATGCCATACCCTCTTTTAACACAGATCTTCCAATGTTCACCAAAGCACTAAAACCTTGAGATTTATGAATTGTTACTGCATATGCCAAATAAACAGGAAACTGTTTTTGGCGAATATATAAGTCTTTTACAAGTAAAAATCTAGCAGAACAATGACTGATTTGTTGTACTTGCTCAATACCATCACATTTTATTTTTAAAAATTCAATTCCATCTCTATTTCTATAATTCACAAAATCAACAACATAACCCATTGCTCCATTTACCAGACCTCTTTCAACATTTAAATTCCTTCTCAAAATGATACGACAATTTAAACACACATTCAGAGTCTTTTCAAAACCAGCTGTTTTAGAAATACTTTTCTCTAAAGAATCCAATTTTGTTTTCAAATTTTCTGACAAAACCATTGTTGCACATATATGCTCTATTTTATCTATTGCTCCAGTTTCACAATCTCTTCATTTTCTAACTTTAACATTTTGTTGTTGAAGATGGAACATTCTTGCAGAGTTGGCATCAAACATATCCCAGATTTCTTCTCAGTCATTTTTAAAAAAATATTCTCTGGAAGAATGTTTTCATTTGGATACAAATTTGAAATTAATCGAGCATGTAAAGCTTCTTTCCCAAGCTCACTTACTTTTCCAATTCTTACATCTTGTAGAATATTTTTATAATCTTCATCCTTTGCCTGTCGCATATTTTGAAGCAGTTCAGCATATTTAAAATGTAACCATATATTAACGTTTCCAATGCTTCCAAGGGACTTCCTGGTATCTTCATGCGTGAGCATTTTAAACACTGGTTGTCCTTTTACTGGAGTCAACTGCAATAGATCTCCAAAAACAATAATGTGTTTTCCTCCAAATAACACAACATACTCTCTTCTAAGAATTTCTTGCATTCTCAAATGCACAAAAGCAAGCATTAGATTTGAGACCATGCTTACTTCATCAATGATAAGAAGTTTCATTTTCTTCAAGACTCTGGAAACTTCAGAACACGCATCTCCAGATAACTTGTTGTAATGCAATTTATTATCATGCTCAACTGGCAGCATCAGTAAACGATGTAGAGTAATCCCTTTAATGTTATGTGCTGCCAGTCCAGTTGGAGCAGTTACAACACAAGACAGTGGTGAATCAGTCCTTTTCTGCAAATAAGTTGCAATGGCTTTAATCAGAAAACTTTTTCCTGTTCCCGCTTCTCCACTTACGTACAGTCGAACAGGCTTAAATGATGTACATGAGCACACTTTTTTCTCATGTCTGAATCCATGTTCAATCTGTTCTGTAACTTCGTCATATATCTTTTTCTGCTCAACGTTTAGTTGCTTTACCAAATCTTCTAAGTTAACTCCATCCTCTTGAGCTTGTTCCATAGCTCTTTCCACCTCATCCATGGCAGTTGCAGCTTCATTTTGGATAATTGGTCCTCCTAGTGGATCCTGACTCAATGAAGTAGAACTCTGACTGTCTTGAGAACTGTCTCTAGCAATCTCTTCAGCAATTGTAGTTTCTTGCTCTAGTTCTTCGTTCAACATTTGCAGATAATTTAGAAAAACAGGGCATTCTATGGTATCCTTAGTTGCAGTAAAAGAGTCTTCATAACAGAGAAAATCTCCAAGGAGTTCCTCTTCTGTACGCCATGGCTTAAAGAGTTGCAAAAGAGCTAAATAGTAAAATTCTCTTTTGTCTGGAGCTTTGCAACTCAATTTTCGATGATTAATCAAATGGCCTTTTCTCTGCTTCACTAGACATCCTTCATACCCAATGACAGCATATTTTCCATTATTGATATCTTCTGTGATGTTCCTCTTATAACTGTAGTTTTGCAGAACTTCATACAAACAAGTGTTCTCAAGGTGAGTACTTCTATTTGGATAGTATGTATCCAACATATTTGTCTTCAAAATATCTGTACTGTTTGGTTCTTTCTCCGCCAAATATTCAATTTATTGTACAGATTTCAAAACTCGGTTAGGTGTTGCAGCAAGACCTAGACTCATCCAAATGATTGTTCTTGATTTGGCATAGAGACTTGCTGATGATAACCAATCAGAACATTCATATGCTCCAATTTCTCGATGCGACAACATCTTCAGACTGAAACTGTATAATTTCTTGCTTAGACTCTTTTCATGTGAAATGTCCTCCCACATTTCCTTCAGTTCTGTCTTTTCTTTTTTTGTGATGTAAGATGTCACATATCGAGCCACAGCAATAGAGTTGTCAGCAACGAACTGAATATCATGTTAGCATTCCACATGGACAAAATCACTGGGTTGTAGTCGTTGATGTACTTGGACTCTTCGTTTCTTTTTAAATTATATGTATTTTTGGGAGATTTCCTCATCACAGTATGTCGTAGAGATGACATCAAATTATTTACTCTTCCCTTAGAAATCACTGGTCGTGGAAATGCAAAACGACATTTCGTGTAGTACTTTTCCTTGTTTTAAAATTTTCGACGACGGTACTTTCCACAACGATGAGATTTAAAACGTAAAACTTGTTGCCTTAAACTGTTTTTTTCAGTAGTTTTTGGAATAGCACATGTTGAATACTCTTCAATGAAACTCACCACTGTTTCATCCGAATCTAATCCAAATTTGGGTGCATCTTTAATCCATAACAACATATGTATATGAGGAGCACCTCTCGCTTGACATTCCTTCCTCCAAAAGAAATCCAAAACCTCTCCAAGGGGAGGATTTTTTTTGTTGGTAATAAAAGACATCATAGCTACAAATCTATGATTAAAATATCTGCAAAGATTCACTGGATCCAAAGAACACAGTTCTCCAGCTGTTTTCATTTCTATATTTTGTATGTTTCCATTTGCCTCTCGTAGAAATTGAAGTAAGTCGTCCCATGCATACTCAGCACAGCTAAGAGTGAGGAACAATGTAGGAGTTCTTAAGTTTCTTAGCATACATTTCAATTCCCCATGACGACGGAACCAATACTCAATTGTTCCACGCTGACATGCCATGAGATTGATTAGCTGAGATTCCAAAATACTGTCTTGCAGATTGACTTTCTGCATAAAGGCCCTTGCTGAAACATTTTGCAGATGAGCTCCACTTTTCAAAACAGGCGAAAGGATTATACTATGGAAGAAACTAGTCATCAATACTCTTACAAATTCATTTAAAGGGTGAGAGAATCTTTTATTTACAGCATGTGGTAACTGTTTTTATTAATCTGGTTATTTGGTGAATTGCAAAATAAATTATCAATACCATTTCTAAAAATCCCCTTTTTTTGTTTCTTTCCCCGTATTTTCTATTTTCATACTTCCAGTGAATTGATTGATTATAGTTCTAGATATCATCCTGGAAAATATTTTGTACCACAAGTGATTACCGTATTATGGTGAGTTTTTAGCGAATTTGTTTTAACAAAAATACTAGGTTTTGGGTATCTTTACATATCTCTTTGAGGGCACTAATCGAACTTTGGTTATATTATTAATCAATTTGGATAATGTGCTGGGTCAAAATAGGTGCTTGTCCAATGGCCTTTAGCCCTTCGTCTTTTTGTTCTAGTAGCATGTTTTTCTTTATATAGATCACAGGGTTCTGCGACTGTGTTACAATTCTGGAATCAGTATCATTTTACTTTTTGGTGTTGGCTTTTCCTTTTCTCATTTCCTTATCTTGTTACTCATTTCTTGGTATGAGGTTGCTTGTAAACTCTAATTTGCACAATTGGTATAATGGTTGGTGGTGGTAAAAAATCTTTTTGCAATTACCTGGTTCCCCAGTTTATGGGGATTATAATAGGATATAATTTGTTGTTACAGCCCTGAGGAAGTCACTGGGTGAAGACCCTTGACGAAACACGTGTTGGCGTTTTGACGTTTTGGCATTTTGACGTTTTGGCTGTTGTAAAACTATATCAAGACTGCATTGCTGTTTTTACAAGTCTTCGTGATCATCTGGATTGGATAATAAAAGAAGGATTTTTTTCACAACTTGGCTATACAGATATGGACAATCATTGTTTGAATGGACATTCTTTGTGAATTTTTCAAGATACATATATATATATTTTTCGTGCTCAGGGAACTCCACAAAAACCTTTGCGATTGTGACAACAATTACTTCGTAATTTGCTGTCCCCTGACAGCGGTGGGTGGTAGCTGTCTTTGGTTCCCTTGATGCCCCTTTTGTGTAATAATCATCTATAGATTCATTGCTGCATAGGCTATGCGCTGTTAATACCTCACCACCCATTCATCAAAGTGTGCTTTATTAGAGGTAGCTGCAGGCTGAGTGGCTCACCACTGAGGTGTTGAATTAAACCGAAATAATGTGTTCCAGACAAGAAAGAGGAAAAGTAGCAGAGGACTTGTTTAAAAATCTTAATGCAGGAGTCTCTATCAATAGGGCAGTAAATCCGGGTAATATCAAGCCCAATGAGGGATTGAAAGCTAAGTTTATACGATTGGAAAAGCTTAGGAAAACTGAAATCTCCAAGTGGTGGGATGGGGCCACACTAAAAGAATATCAAAGGTTGGAGCGAGTCCCGAGGGGGCTTCGCTCACAGATATTCCCCACCTATGATGACTTGGAGGAAGATCTATTATTAATCTGGGAAAAGGAACTAACTGAAAACTCAATGAGGCTGATGAACATTCTAATAGAGAATGCTGATAGAAAGGTTCTTAAGGCGGTTGAGGAGGTGGATAAGCTTGAGAAAGAAATCAAGGACTTAAATATGGAAGAAGTAAGCAAAAAGAATTATGCTATACTAGAGGATGTATTGACCAAATATGGGAAGGACATTAAAGCCAGAAAGGCACATAAGTTAAAAAGAGACGAGAAAGATTACTGTAGTGGAAGGATATTTACTTTTGCCAAACGGTTTGACCATTTGGTGAAACAGGATTTACAGAGAACAGCTAGCAAGACCTCTATTATGAGTGAACGTAGTTCGACGTCCACCAGTACGGTGTCCAGTTTGGGAGATGGTGGAACAGGAGAGGGTGCAACAGGAGGTAGCCCAGGTAACAATTTTTTATGAGAAATTACAAGAATTCGAATGGGCAACAAAGAACCCGTTACCAAACCCAGAGAGGAACGTCCAAGACAAAGTAATGTTTGGTATTTTCTATAGCGGGACAATTGGTGGTTGTGAGTGAGATTTAACTGACGCGCAAGATAAATACTTATAGTGTCAAGACGATTCGGTTCGGATAATTGTCTTGAAAATAATAGTCTGCTCAGTCTTCGTTTTTTAGACACACATGATGGTTCCGGAATTATAGGCATAATACTGCCTATTGCTCGCAGGCGAAAGGATTATACTATGGAAGAAACTAGTCATCAATACTCTTACAAATTCATTTAAAGGGTGAGAGAATCTTTTATTTACAGCATGTGGTAACTGTTTTTATTAATCTGGTTATTTGGTGAATTGCAAAATAAATTATCAATACCATTTCTAAAAATCCCCTTTTTTTGTTTCTTTCCCCGTATTTTCTATTTTCATACTTCCAGTGAATTGATTGATTATAGTTCTAGATATCATCCTGGAAAATATTTTGTACCACAAGTGATTACCGTATTATGGTGAGTTTTTAGCGAATTTGTTTTAACAAAAACACTAGGTTTTGGGTATCTTTATATATCTCTTTGAGGGCACTAATCGAACTTTGGTTATATTATTAATCAATTTGGATAATGTGCTGGGTCAAAATAGGTGCTTGACCAATGGCCTTTAGCCCTTCGTCTTTTTGTTCTAGTAGCATGTTTTTCTTTATATAGATCACAGGGTTCTGCGACTGTGTTACAATTCTGGAATCAGTATCATTTTACTTTTTGGTGTTGGCTTTTCCTTTTCTCATTTCCTTATCTTGTTACTCATTTCTTGGTATGAGGTTGCTTGTAAACTCTAATTTGCACAATTGGTATAATGGTTTGTGGTGGTAAAAAATCTTTTTGCAATTACCTGGTTCCCCAGTTTATGGGGATTATAATAGGATATAATTTGTTGTTACAGCCCTGAGGAAGTCACTGGGTGAAGACCCTTGACGAAACACTTGTTGGCGTTTTGACGTTTTGGCGTTTTCACGTTTTGTCTGTTGTAAAACTATATCAAGACTGCATTGCTGTTTTTACAAGTCTTCGTGATCATCTGGATTGGATAATAAAAGAAGAATTTTTTTCACAACTTGGCTATACAGATATGGACAATCATTGTTTGAATGGACATTCTTTGTGAATTTTTCAAGATACGTATATATATATTTTTCGTGCTCAGGGAACTCCACAAAAACCTTTGCGATTGTGACAACAATTACTTCGTAATTTGCTGTCCCCTGACAGCGGTGGGTGGTAGCTGTCTTTGGTCCCCTTGATGCCCCTTTTGTGTAATAATCATCTATAGATTCATTGCTGCATAGGCTATGCGCTGTTAATACCTCACCACCCATTCATCAAAGTGTGCTTTATTAGAGGTAGCTGCAGGCTGAGTGGCCCACCACTGAGGTGTTGAATTAAACCGAAATAATGTGTTCCAGACAAGAAAGAGGAAAAGTAGCAGAGGACTTGTTTAAAAATCTTAATGCAGGAGTCTCTATCAATAGGGCAGTAAATCCGGGTAATATCAAGCCCAATGAGGGATTGAAAGCTAAGTTTATACGATTGGAAAAGCTTAGGAAAACTGAAATCTCCAAGTGGTGGGATGGGGCCACACTAAAAGAATATCAAAGGTTGGAGTCCCGAGGGGGCTTCGCTCACAGATATTCCCCACCTATGACAACTTGGAGGAAGATCTATTATTAATCTGGGAAAAGGAACTAACTGAAAACTCAATGAGGCTGATGAACATTCTAATAGAGAATGCTGATAGAAAGGTTCTTAAGGCGGTTGAGGAGGTGGATAAGCTTGAGAAAGAAATCAAGGACTTAAATATGGAAGAAGTAAGCAAAAAGAATTATGCTATACTAGAGGATGTATTGACCAAATATGAGGAGGACATTAAAGCCAGAAAGGCACATAAGTTAAAAAGAGACGAGAAAGATTACTGTAGTGGAAGGATATTGGAAAGGGGCGACCATTCGGTCCCCCCGAACGTATGGTGGAGTACCTCGATCCCCCCGGGAAGCCATCTTGGGCGGGAGGCGAGTCTCGGCTGGTATGCCCGAAGCGGCGTAGCCGGGGCGCGCCTTTTTCCCGCCCTAGAGTGGGCTGGCCTAGACACCGACGCGGCCGGCCACGCCCTCGGAGGCAGGCGGGGGCGGGTTCACGCCCACCCTGAAGACGGATAAAAGGAGCGGAAGCCAAGAAAGCATCCTCTTGTTCCTGTGCTCTGAAGCTGCACCTCCCCGCTGCACGTGAGCTCGAGACGGAACGAAGAGCCAATTTTGAGCGTTGTAATCTTTCTTTTGTCTTACAGATATCCCGTCTGAGAATGCCCAAGAAAGTCGGAAAGCGGGTCGGTACCGAGGAGATGCTCCGCATGCTCATGAAGGAGATAGCCGATCTGAAGAAAAAGGTTGAGGCTAAGGACGGGGAGGGAGGACCGAAACGGCCTTTGCAGGGAACAATCCCCGGTGGAAAAAGCAAGAGGCCCAGAAGGGGAGCACTTGGGGGAGAGACCCCGGTTCCCGAAACCCTACGAGAGGAGCCAACCCCGGTGCCGAAAGAGGGGAATCCAATCCCTGTGGTGGTCACCCCCGTGAACAGGGAGGATATGCCCCCCGAGTTAGCGGCACAATTGGCAGCGTGGTTGGGAAACGATAGCGAGGGCGCCACGGCTGACGACGCCCGGGCAGTAATGAGGCAACTGCGGGAATCTAGGGAGGCTGCGAAGGCGCCATCTTCTGTTCCCCCACAGGTTCCGGCGGCTGGAAGTACAGCAGGCCCAAGTTCGGCGACAAGCGCGGGGTCTACTTCAGGTAAGCGGACATTGCCGATTGCGGGGGAGGGGTCTGTACCTTCTCGAAAGGAGAAGATTGCCCAGCACGTCCCACAAGAAATCAAGGAATTGATTTGGGCGGATAAATATGTAAGCATGTTTTCATTGCTTACCGACCATTACGAGATCGAGCATGTGAAGAGTCAAAAGGAGCTCATGCATCCGAGTGTTTGGCGCGCAAAAATGGCCGCCTTTAAGGTCGACGAGACCATTGGTACTTGGGGCAGAGCGTGGGGCATTTTTACTTCCATCATGGGTGAGCGCAGGCCCGAGTTGTTGACCGAGTTACCCATTTATCAGTCGCGTATTATGGAGTATTCTGTGGCATATGGGGGCAATCAGTGGTTCTGCTATGACAATCTGTTTAGAAAAGCTAAAGAACACAACCCATTGTTGTCTTGGGATTGTTACGACTCCGTGTCTTGGCAAAAAATGGAGAGTACAGGGATGTTGAAGGTGCCATTGGTAGGGAGTAACGGGGGGGAATCCTCCCGCCAAAACTCTGGGACACCCTTTCGGACGGGTGCAGGTAACGAGTACCACTCGAAGCCGAGTGGCAACACAGGTAAAAGGGGGATCTGTTGGAATTTTAACGAAGGCAAATGTACTAGGCCCCAGGGGTCATGCAAATTCAGACATGAGTGTGGGGGGTGCGGGCAGCCATCCCATCCTGAGTCCATGTGCAGAGCCAAAACGGGTGATAACGGTGGTAAGGGAGGCGCCAAACAGGTCTAATATAGTCCGAGGGGCGCCTTTACCGACCCCGATTGATACCATGGCAATGATTCCTTGGCTCAGCGAATACCCGGATCATGCTTCCGCTGGGGTGTTACGGAACGGGTTTTCATATGGTTTCCGCATCCCAGTGGGGGATTTTCAGGGGGTACCAAACTGTAAGAATCAAATGTCGGTCTTACAGCACACGGCGGTGGTGCAGGTAAAGATTGGGAAAGAGGTGACTCGAGGTCGTGTCGCCGGTCCATTCGATTTGCCACCGGTTGCTAACTTTGTGTGTTCTCCTCTAGGGGTGGTCCCCAAGAAGGACCCGGGTGAGTTTCGGCTGATAAATAATTTGTCAGCCCCACGTGGTCTTTCCGTGAATGACGCGATAGACCCGGAAGTGTGTTCGGTGCGGTACGCATCTTTCGATGAGGCCGTTGCCATGTTGAATCGCCTGGGGCCCGGGACGCTGATGGCCAAATCGGACATCGAGTCAGCGTTCCAGTTGCTCCCGGTACACCCAGACGATCAGCGTCTCCTTGGTTTTCAGTTTCAGGGTCGCTATTACATGGATAGATGTATGCCAATGGGATGCTCGATTTCATGTGCCTATTTCGAGAAGTTCAGTTGTTTTCTGCAGTGGGTATTCACGAGGAAGACAGGTTTTCAACATGTTATGCACTATCTCGATGACTTTCTGTTTTTGGGGGCAGCCGGGGATTCTGAGTGTGGACAGGCTTTACATGAATTTTGTGTCCTAATGAATCAATTCGGTGTGCCATTGGCGCCAGGTAAGACTGTGGGTCCCTCGACCTTGATCGAGTTTCTGGGGATCGAGCTCGACTCGGTGGAAGGTTGTTTTCGATTACCCAAGGAAAAAGTGTTAAAATTCAGGTTATCCCTTGAGACATGTATTCGTGCAACGAAAGTAAACCTGCATCAATTGCAACAGGTGGTGGGTCAGTTGAATTTTGCCCTAAGAGTAATGCCGATGGCACGCCCTTTTTCCCGCTCGATTGCACAATCCATGGTCGGCTTGAAGGAAGGGCATCATCGCACGAGACTCTCGGCAGAGGTTCGCCAGGACATGCGCATTTGGATTGCATTCCTGGCGGATTTCAATGGTCGAATTGTCTGGAACAAACCAGCGGTGTCTTCCGAGGAGTTGGGGCTTTGGACAGACTCGGCGGGGAGTATGGGTTTTGGCGCCATATTGGGTACACAATGGTCGGCTCAAAAATGGCCGTCATGGTGGCATGAGTGCGGGTTGACGAGTAACATTGCTTTTCTCGAACTGTTCCCTATTCTGGTGGCTTTGAAAACATGGCCAGAAGGGTTTAGGGATCACTCTGTGGTGTTCTGGTCTGATAACATGACCGTGGTTGAGTGTATCAATAGTCAGGCAGCTCGATGCAAATTGATTCTGAGACTGCTCAAGGAAATTGTGTTGTTATGCATGCAACTGAATGTACTGTTTAGGGCGCGACACGTGCCGGGGGTGATGAACCAAGCGGCTGATGCGCTTTCTCATTTCCGTATGCAGGCCTTCTGGGGTTTTCTGCCCACAGCGGACCCGGTGGCGGCACCCTTTCCCGAAGCTCTCTGGTCTCTCGGTGGCCCGAACTACAAAACCTCGTGGGAGAGAGTTTAGCACCCAGGACGAGGAAGGCATATGAAGGGGCGTTCCGTTCCTATTGGGCCTTTTTGGGTACTGCCGGGGGGGAGCTTTGGGGTCAGGAAGAGTTTGTAGTGAGATTCCTGCTCTCTTTACATCAGACAGGCAAGTCAGTAGCTACGGCCCAGAGGCATCGGGCCGCCATTTCCTTTATGGCAAGGGCTCATGGGATCCAGGACCCGACAGCGTCTTTCGTTGTGCAGAAAGCGCTACGTGGGTGGCAACGCCTTGAGGGTCGCAGAGTAGACGATAGGCACCCGATAGGTCTGGATAGGTTGACCCTGTTATTGTCCGTGCTACCGGTAACATGTTCATCCCAGTACGAAGCAGTGTTGTTCCGAGCCGCATTTGCATTAGCATTCCATGGGGCTATGCGGGTAAGCGAATTAGTGGCAAAGAACAAGCAGGATACGATGGGGGGACTGTGCCGGGAACACATTCAGGTCAGGGAGGAGATGATGACGGTCTCGTTTGTCAGGTCCAAATCCGATCAGGGTGCAATCGGGGACTGCGTAATCATTCAGAGGATCCCCGGGTCTTCCATGTGCCCTGTTGTGTGCGTAGAGGAATATTTAGTGCAGAGGGTGGCAGCATGGGGGGGGACCTTGTTAAGACACGCGGACGCCACCCCACTGACGAGGTTTCAGTTTCAGCGGGTGCTTGCGATGTCGATTTCGGCCGCGGGATTGAACCCCGGCGAGTTTGGGACCCATTCCTTTCGGATAGGGGCTGCTACAGAGGCTACAGCCAGGGGTCTGAATGTTGAACAAGTAAAACGTGTGGGGCATTGGTCCTCGAACTGTTATAAGAGGTATGTGCGGTTGCACATGTTGTGAAGCTGTAATGATGTACTCACGCTTCTTGTTTTTCTTTGGTTTTCAGTTGCGCAAGCCTACGAGGCGGGGCGGACTGTGCAGTCGACCCGACACCGGGGGGCCAGCGGTCAGACATCACCGGCTGTGAAAAAGGAGGTGTGGGTCGTGGGCCACTCATACGTGAGGCGTGCCGCGTACGTATTCAAAGCAGGTGACATGATTCACGTGGCTGGGGCGTACAGTGTGTCCTTCTACGGAAAGGGCGGGCTCTGTATTGACCAGTTTCGATCATTTTTTGAGGGTTTGTTAGGGCGGACGAGGTCACCGCCGTCTGTAGTCATAGTACATCTTGGGGGCAATGATTTGGTGACCACTGGTAGACGACTTCTTCTTGAGGCGATGCTTTCCACGGTAAGTTGGTTGGCGAGAAGAGTTCCAGGGTGCACAATTGCATGGTCCCATATGATCCCACGGAAAGTGTGGAGGGGGGCTATTTCTGTTTCTGCTCTGAATCATTCAGTAAGGAAAATTAATAATAAAGTGAGTAGATTGTTCCGTTCAAGTACACTGCATTCTATTTCGCATGGTTGTATTAAAGGGGACAGTATGTATTTGGGGGATGGTGTTCATTTGTCCCGGATGGGGAACGAGTTACTCATAGGAGACCTGACAGCTTGGCTAAAGACTTTATGACATGACCTTTAGGCAGGAGTGTTGTGGGGGGTCCGGATAGCCGGTCAACTATCCGGCCTGTGGCGGTAAGGTCATGATCGGTGAGCAGTAATTCGAAGATCCCTATGAGGGGGCGTCACCCATTACGGATGGGAGCGCGCGGGGGAGGTGGCCAATTGGCCCCTCAACGGGGAGGCGGTCCTGTCTAAGGAGAGGCCGCCGGAAGGAAAGGAAAGGTGGTCAAGGCCCCTTCCTGGATAGGAGGGGCTACGGCCCCTCCTGGGGAATTTCCCGGGGCCAGGACATCTGCGACGGCAGATGGGTAAGTTGTGTGGGGTGCGGGAGGGGGTTTACGCTACCTTTTAGACACCTCACACGAGTCCTCGAACGACCGTTAAATGGCGTCGAGTTTATTGGGGCCCCCGTCAAGTACAAAGGGAAATTGGTAGATGCACTTGAGGTACGCCTCTGTGCGGTCACTCCTCTCACAAGTGAGGGGGGTATTTCTGGTTTAGGGATCTGACACCGGTTACGACCTTGCCGTTGGCCCTTAACGTTAGGATGTACAATTTCAAGTCAAATGTTTTGTAGGATGTTAGTTCGGCTAGGAGAACCTTTGTATTAGAGATCTGTTAAGGTTAGCCAAACATCGTAATGTGGAAATGAAATTGTACATAATATGAAACTGTTATTTTAATGTTTTAATTTTGTTTCATATTTTAATAAATACGGCCGGGAAGGGTGACTCCCTTCCCGCCTTCCAAAAGTTCAAGAACGGTTTCCGGTTTCCCAATTCTTGGGGATTGTGTTGAGAGGGGGTGGCGGGTATCTCAGCCATATGGAAAGGGGCGACCATTCGGTCCCCCCGAACGTATGGTGGAGTACCTCGATCCCCCCGGGAAGCCATCTTGGGCGGGAGGCGAGTCTCGGCTGGTATGCCCGAAGCGGCGTAGCCGGGGCGCGCCTTTTTCCCGCCCTAGAGTGGGCTGGCCTAGACACCGACGCGGCCGGCCACGCCCTCGGAGGCAGGCGGGGGCGGGTTCACGCCCACCCTGAAGACGGATAAAAGGAGCGGAAGCCAAGAAAGCATCCTCTTGTTCCTGTGCTCTGAAGCTGCACCTCCCCGCTGCACGTGAGCTCGAGACGGAACGAAGAGCCAATTTTGACCCACCCACCAGCCCCTGAGGACAGCGATTCGTTGTGAATACAGTTGATATAGTATCTTTTTGTTTTCTCTGTTTTCTTACAGGTTGTGATGATATCGTGAAATTTCTTAAGATGCAATAAAGATTGGTTATTTTCAGTATATTTTGCAAATAAAGTTTTGGAGCAAGGATTGAGCAGTATTCACGCTTGGTAATAAGTGATGTTTGCTTTGTAATCTCAGTAACTTAGTTAGACTTGTCGTATTTATTTTGGTCGGGCGGTAAGGTCATGATCGGTGAGCAGTAATTCGAAGATCCCTATGAGGGGGCGTCACCCATTACGGATGGGAGCGCGCAGGGGAGGTGGCCAATTGGCCCCTCAACGGGGAGGCGGTCCTGTCTAAGGAGAGGCCGCCGGAAGGAAAGGAAAGGTGGTCAAGGCCCCTTCCTGGATAGGAGGGGCTACGGCCCCTCCTGGGGAATTTCCCGGGGCCAGGACATCTGCGACGGCAGATGGGTAAGTTGTGTGGGGTGCGGGAGGGGGTTTACGCTACCTTTTAGACACCTCACACGAGTCCTCGAACGACCGTTAAATGGCGTCGAGTTTATTGGGGCCCCCGTCAAGTACAAAGGGAAATTGATAGATGCACTTGAGGTACGCCTCTGTGCGATCACTCCTCTCACAAGTGAGGGGGGTATTTCTGGTTTAGGGATCTGACACCGGTTACGACCTTGCCGTTGGCCCTTAACGTTAGGATGTACAATTTCAAGTCAAATGTTTTGTAGGATGTTAGTTCGGCTAGGAGAACCTTTGTATTAGAGATCTGTTAAGGTTAGCCAAACATCGTAATGTGGAAATGAAATTGTACATAATATGAAACTGTTATTTTAATGTTTTAATTTTGTTTAATATTTTAATAAATACGGCCGGGAAGGGTGACTCCCTTCCCGCCTTCCAAAAGTTCAAGAACGGTTTCCGGTTTCCCAATTCTTGGGGATTGTGTTGAGAGGGGGTGGCGGGTATCTCAGCCATATTACTTTTGCCAAACGGTTTGACCATTTGGTGAAACAGGATTTACAGAGAACAGCTAGCAAGACCTCTATTATGAGTGAACGTAGTTCGACGTCCACCAGTACGGTGTCCAGTTTGGGAGATGGTGGAACAGGAGAGGGTGCAACAGGAGGTATCCCAGGTAACAATTTTTTACGAGAAATTACAAGAATTCGAATGGGCAACAAAGAACCCGTTACCAAACCCAGAGAGGAACGTCCAAGACAAAGTAATGTTTGGTATTTTCTATAGCGGGACAATTGGTGGTTGTGAGTGAGATTTAACTGACGCGCAAGATAATTACTTATAGTGTCAAGACGATTCGGTTTGGATAATTTTCTTGAAAATAATAGTCTGCTCGGTCTTCGTTTTTTAGACACACATGATGGTTCCGGAATTATAGGCCTAATACTGCCTATTGCTCGCAGGCGAAAGGATTATACTATGGAAGAAACTAGTCATCAATACTCTTACAAATTCATTTAAAGGGTGAGAGAATCTTTTATTTACAGCATGTGGTAACTGTTTTTATTAATCTGGTTATTTGGTGAATTGCAAAATAAATTATCAATACCATTTCTAAAAATCCCCTTTTTTTGTTTCTTTCCCCTTATTTTCTATTTTCATACTTCCAGTGAATTGATTGATTATAGTTCTAGATATCATCCTGGAAAATATTTTGTACCACAAGTGATTACCGTATTATGGTGAGTTTTTAGCGAATTTGTTTTAACAAAAATACTAGGTTTTGGGTATCTTTATATATCTCTTTGAGGGCACTAATCGAACTTTGGTTATATTATTAATCAATTTGGATAATGTGCTGGGTCAAAATAGGTGCTTGTCCAATGGCCTTTAGCCCTTCGTCTTTTTGTTCTAGTAGCATGTTTTTCTTTATATAGATCACAGGGTTCTGCGACTGTGTTACAATTCTAGCATGAAATATCTTTATTCGGCAATTTTATCACCATAAAAGAGCACATATACATATACAATTCACATTTACCAATAAAAATTTGTAAAATACATAAGAACAGGGAGATCTCATTTTGATAGATTTACAACACAACCAGATTAGTATCGACCAGTAGGGCCCCCCGGGGTTTTAATAAACGGGAGCGTATCCGCCATGCATTTCCCAAAAATTTGGCCACCCCACAGATCATGAGGGCAGACGAAGAGTCTGTAGAGAGGACACGGAGTGCCTGTTTATGGCACCTCAGCCCTAATTCCCTACAGACCGGTTTCAGCCAAAGCTTCCTCGCCCCTTTATAGGCTGGGCATGCAAACAACAGGTGGGCCACCGATTCCTTGGGGGCCGCACAGCCGGGGCATGTACGTGAGAGGGCATCAGAGGCCGACCAACTTGCCGTGAAATCAAGTACTGGAAGCGTCCCATAGCGCAGTTTCAGGTACAGCGAACGATCCCACGGTTTAGTTATTAGGTCTAAAAAGGGTTCCAATTTCCTTACACTCTTAATTGATAAAAATTTGTCCGTAAGTGAACCCACATTCGTAGCCCTCGTGGCCTCACTCTGGACCCAATCCCAATAAAGTTTTTTAATAACGGCTTTGGGTGGCGGGGATTGAGACTCCCATGCCTCTCTTAGACCCAGGTTGATGGCCAAGTCCTTCAGTTTTTTTAGCCATCCTATTTTATTACCTGTGTCCAGCAAGAGTAGATCATCCATCCCTTCTGCATACTTAGCCAGCTCCTCAGTTCTTCTTAGTCGAGACCAGAAGAGCAGCGGGCGAAGCCTCACCAGGTCTTTTAACGTTCTTCTGCCCAAATCTAGTCTTAGGGGGATCATTGGTGTTGAAGCAGGGAGAGCAGCCACTTTCCTAAAGAAATTATTTTCTGCCACCATCAAATCTGTAACCCCTTCAAACCCCCAAAGTTCGGAGCCATATAATGCTGAAGGAAGAATCTGACCCTCATAGATGGCCATAACTGGAGAAACCGGTTTACTAGAAGATTCCCGGAGTTCCTTCAGCGTCACCCCGGAAACTCTATGATGACTAAGGAGCATTTTGGAAAGATGATCTTTCCAGGTCATACGGCTGTTTATCCGGACTCCAAGATAATCAAAAGATGTGACCAGCTCAAGGGGGGCACTATTGAGCACGAGGTGATTTTTAAATCTTTTGGAGGGGGCAAAAGCCATCAATTTGGTTTTTGAAGTGTTAATGGTTAAGCCTCGAGTAGTACAAAAGGAGCTAAACAGGTTCAAGAGTTTTTGTAAGCCCACCGGGGATTTAGAGATTAATAGGGTATCGTCCGCGAAGAGAAGTGTGGGGATTTTCTCCCCCGCCAGGGATGGGGCATCCGTCTCTTCCCCCTTCAGATGATCCACAACTCCGTTTACAAATAGGGAGAAGAGGGTCGGAGCCATAACACAACCCTGGCGTACTCCTCTCCGCACAGGGATCTTATCTGTTAATTGTCCCTGCGATCCCCATCTAACCCGCGCATAATTCCCCTCATGCAGCTTCGTTATTATATGCAGAAGGCTACTGGGAAACCCCATTTCGCCAAGTATTTGCCAGAGTTTTGCACGAGGGACCAGGTCGAAAGCAGTCTTGAGATCTATGAAGGCCATATACAAACTGCCTTTCTTGATGGTAACCGCCTTCCAATAGATTGCAAAAAAGCGAAAGACCTGGTCCATCGTGCCAACCTTCTTTCTAAACCCCGCCTGCAAGTGGGAGAGAACACTAGCCTCCTCTATCCAGTCGTCAACTCTCGAGATGATGACCCTGCCAACCACTTTCTGGATGATGTCAATCAGACTAATGGGTCTGTAGTTCGCAGGGTCATCTCTTGCCCCCTTCTTGTGCACAGTAACTACCTCGGCTCCTTTCCAGGAGTCTGGTACTTGATGACCCCTCGTGATCAGATTCATAATACTGGCAATTAGTTTGGCCCAAACTTCTGGCTCAGCCTTCAGCAGATCTCCGGGGATCCCATCCTGCCCGGCGGCTTTCTTAGGGGTAAGGCGTCTGATTGCCAATAATACTTCTGAGGGCGAAAATAACAGATCTGTATCGTCCAGTTTTCCCCCATCACCCAACCCATTCACCCCCAAACTAGATATTTCCTCTATGCCGCCATATAGGGATGAAAAGTGAGTAAACCATTGCTGGCTAGTTATATGTACAGCCAGTGGTTGCGATTTACCCTGCCTTGTTTTGTTAATCAAATCCCAAAAGAGGTTCGAGTTCTTACTGCTCACAGCCAAGGAGAGTTCCTGCCAATGCCGTTCCTCCCACTCCCGTTTGGCCAGAACTAGTGCTTTCAGATAATCCTTTCTGGCCGCTCTAACCAGCAAAGGGTCACCCGAAAGCAGAGCTCTTGTCAGATTTTTCCTAGAGCTCTTACAATGTTCAGTGTACCAAGGTTTGCAAAGAGTAGACGGCATAACCGGAACCCTATTACCTTTCCCCTTGGAAGTAAAGAATTGGCCCACTTGGTCTATTGTTGATTTATAGACAGAATCAAGTAAGGGGTGATGGTGATCAGTAGAGCGGTTGTCTCCCTCCCAGATCTCTAATTTAGAGGACAGACCCTCAATCAGGGTCCTAATACTATCCATCTCGTCCTCCCCTAGGTTGGCCTTGTCCCATTTTAATCTGCGGTTGTTACTACATGGGACCACCTCTTTAGATATTTTTAAGGAGTCACTCACCCCCCTGACATTAAGACCCCCCCAATTGAACTTACAGCACAAGGGGTTGTGGTCACTATCCTGACTAGGAGAGACCTTCATGTCAATGAGGTCCGCCCAGAATCCAACATTCAATAAGATGTAATCTATTCGGGACGGGCCTGATAGTCTGTTAAAGGTCACTGCCCCTGACTGGTCGGATAAAGTCCTACCATTAAGGGCTCTTAGTTTAAAATCCCTAGTCAGTGCGTTCAATTGAATAACCTTAGGTGACCATTTCTTAATAGTGGGGAGGGAGAGCGTTGGAATGGACCATTTCGAATCCTCCTCTTCAATTCCCAAAGGGTCATCCCCAAGGAGGGGTTCAAAAGTACAGTTGAAATCACCCCCCACAAGGATTTTAGCCGAACAAGAGCAGTTGGCTAAGGCCATTTCAAGGGCTGATAGAGTCAAAGAGGTAGAGTCACCCGGTGTCCCTCTAACGTAAACATTGAATAGGTCAAGCCTGGCTGCATCCTCCCGTCCTCTCACCGAAAGGTGGAGTATGTCATTACAGTCCACATTGTGGCGTGTGACCCCCCAGTTCAGGTCTATTTTTAACCAAACAATGAGCCCACCCGCTGGTCTGCCCTTACCTCTACTTACAGCAGGCACAAAGTGGGTGGAAAACCCCGATTTGTGCAGCGGGACTAAGCTCCATGTTTCCTGGAAGAGGCAAACTTCAAACTGCTCAATGAATGTATGCCACTCCGGGATGTCGAGCTTCCTCTTTAACCCGGCAATGTTCCATGATAGAAGGTTTATTACCCGTTGTCCTCTGGGAAAAGAAATGCTACCCACCACAGTCGGACTCTCATCAGCCGCCCTACTCGTATGATTCCCCTCCTCACTAACCGGTGAGGTAGTGGATATAGGGCAACCATCCATAATAGGTGGAGGCCCGGCTAGCCCAGAATCTTCATTAATTACGTTGGGTATTGCCGTATGGGCGGTAGGTAAACTAACTACTCCTGCTACTGTGGACCCTCCGTTTAATCCAGTATCCTCTGCTCCCGAAAGTTCATACTCACCCCCCCCGAGCCCCAGACTTCAATCGCAGTCTTCCAGCCCTGACAGCTGAGAAAACCGATTGTAAGTATCCAACGGGGTAAAAGGTATTAGGTGGTTCATCCTAGAGCCCATGTTCAGTGAATATCTATTAGGAACCGTAGACCAAGCGGTATGAAGGTCGGGCATCCTGATGGACTGGTGCCCATACTGGGGATAATTATTAGTATAGGAATTTATAAGGGGCGGCCTGAACGACCGAGATCTCTTGTCGTATTTAGTACTAGTTACATCAAACCTGGGGTAAAAGAATGTTAAAGCCCGTGGGGTGATGCCAGTTTCTCCATTCCCAGGTGGCCAGTTTAAGATATAATCAACTGCCCGCGGGTCTCTAAAATTAACCACTACTAAGTCCCCCTCTATATTTTTCGTAGTACTCCCCAGCCAATTAATCCTTCTGACATGGACTATGTCCCCATCTATATTCGGAGCTGTTACAATTCTGGAATCAGTATCATTTTACTTTTTGGTGTTGGCTTTTCCTTTTCTCATTTCCTTATCTTGTTACTCATTTCTTGGTATGAGGTTGCTTGTAAACTCTAATTTGCACAATTGGTATAATGGTTGGTGGTGGTAAAAAATATTTTTGCAATTACCTGGTTCCCCAGTTTATGGGGATTATAATAGGATATAATTTGTTGTTACAGCCCTGAGGAAGTCACTGGGTGAAGACCCTTGACGAAACACGTGTTGGCGTTTTGACGTTTTGGCGTTTTCACGTTTTGGCTGTTGTAAAACTATATCAAGACTGCATTGCTGTTTTTACAAGTCTTCGTGATCATCTGGATTGGATAATAAAAGAAGGATTTTTTTCACAACTTGGCTATACAGATATGGACAATCATTGTTTGAATGGACATTCTTTGTGAATTTTTCAAGATACGTATATATATATTTTTCGTGCTCAGGGAACTCCACAAAAACCTTTGCGATTGTGACAACAATTACTTCGTAATTTGCTCTCCCCTGACAGCGGTGGGTGGTAGCTGTCTTTGGTTCCCTTGATGCCCCTTTTGTGTAATAATCATCTATAGATTCATTGCTGCATAGGCTATGCGCTGTTAATACCTCACCACCCTTTCATCAAAGTGTGCTTTATTAGAGGTAGCTGCAGGCTGAGTGGCTCACCACTGAGGTGTTGAATTAAACCGAAATAATGTGTTCCAGACAAGAAAGAGGAAAAGTAGCAGAGGACTTGTTTAAAAATCTTAATGCAGGAGTCTCTATCAATAGGGCAGTAAATCCGGGTAATATCAAGCCCAATGAGGGATTGAAAGCTAAGTTTATACGATTGGAAAAGCTTAGGAAAACTGAAATCTCCAAGTGGTGGGATGGGGCCACACTAAAAGAATATCAAAGGTTGGAGCGAGTCCCGAGGGGGCTTCGCTCACAGATATTCCCCACCTATGACGACTTGGAGGAAGATCTATTATTAATCTGGGAAAAGGAACTAACTGAAAACTCAATGAGGCTGATGAACATTCTAATAGAGAATGCTGATAGAAAGGTTCTTAAGGCGGTTGAGGAGGTGGATAAGCTTGAGAAAGAAATCAAGGACTTAAATATGGAAGAAGTAAGCAAAAAGAATTATGCTATACTAGAGGATGTATTGACCAAATATGAGGAGGACATTAAAGCCAGAAAGGCACATAAGTTAAAAAGAGACGAGAAAGATTACTGTAGTGGAAGGATATTTACTTTTGCCAAACGGTTTGACCATTTGGTGAAACAGGATTTACAGAGAACAGCTAGCAAGACCTCTATTATGAGTGAACGTAGTTCGACGTCCACCAGTACGGTGTCCAGTTTGGGAGATGGTGGAACAGGAGAGGGTGCAACAGGAGGTAGCCCAGGTAACAATTTTTTACGAGAAATTACAAGAATTTGAATGGGCAACAAAGAACCCGTTACCAAACCCAGAGAGGAACGTCCAAGACAAAGTAATGTTTGGTATTTTCTATAGCGGGACAATTGGTGGTTGTGAGTGAGATTTAACTGACGCGCAAGATAAATACTTATAGTGTCAAGACGATTCGGTTCGGATAATTTTCTTGAAAATAATAGTCTGCTCGGTCTTCCTTTTTTAGACACACATGATGGTTCCGGAATTATAGGCTTAATACTGCCTATTGCTCGCAGGCGAAAGGATTATACTATGGAAGAAACTAGTCATCAATACTCTTACAAATTCATTTAAAGGGTGAGAGAATCTTTTATTTACAGCATGTGGTAACTGTTTTTATTAATCTGGTTATTTGGTGAATTGCAAAATAAATTATCAATACCATTTCTAAAAATCCCCTTTTTTTGTTTCTTTCCCCGTATTTTCTATTTTCATACTTCCAGTGAATTGATTGATTATAGTTCTAGATATCATCCTGGAAAATATTTTGTACCACAAGTGATTACCGTATTATGGTGAGTTTTTAGCGAATTTGTTTTAACAAAAATACTAGGTTTTGGGTATCTTTATATATCTCTTTGAGGGCACTAATCGAACTTTGGTTATATTATTAATCAATTTGGATAATGTGCTGGGTCAAAATAGGTGCTTGTCCAATGGCCTTTAGCCCTTCATCTTTTTGTTCTAGTAGCATGTTTTTCTTTATATAGATCACAGGGTTCTGTGACTGTGTTACAATTCTGGAATCAGTATCATTTTACTTTTTGGTGTTGGCTTTTCCTTTTCTCATTTCCTTATCTTGTTACGAATTTCTTGGTATGAGGTTGCTTGTAAACTCTAATTTGCACAATTGGTATAATGGTTGGTGGTAGTAAAAAATCTTTTTGCAATTACCTGGTTCCCCAGTTTATGGGGATTATAATAGGATATAATTTGTTGTTACAGCCCTGAGGAAGTCACTGGGTGAAGACCCTTGACGAAACACGTGTTGGCGTTTTGACGTTTTGGCGTTTTGATGTTTTGGCTGTTGTAAAAGTATATCAAGACTGCATTGCTGTTTTTACAAGTCTTCGTGATCATCTGGATTGGATAATAAAAGAAGGATTTTTTTCACAACTTGGCTATACAGATATGGACAATCATTGTTTGAATGGACATTCTTTGTGAATTTTTCAAGATACGTATATATATATTTTTCGTGCTCAGGGAACTCCACAAAAACGCTTTTCAAAATATGATTAACTGCATAAGAAAGCCCAGACAAATCACTTTCATACAGTAGATGAAACAAATACGGAATGCATTGCCGAAACCTTGGATCTTCAGCATATAATGTTAAAGTCTGGTATTCAGCTGCAGGAATTTGAACTGGTCGATCGTCATATCGTCCACCATGACCTGTTGGAAATAACTGTGGAAAACAACAAGCTTCCAAACTTTCTTCCCATACACTAATGGGACTTCCTTTTGCTGCTTTCATTTGAAACAAGTCAATTGCATTCCCCATTACTTATTTGGAATGCAAAGGATGAACAGTATAATGTTCATATATTTCTTCACTTCTAGACACATCAACTTTTTCAATTTGCCCAACTGAACAATCACTGTCTTCTTCTGTAGCTGTTTCCTCTGCTCCAACACTTATATCTTTATAGTACTCATTGTTTTTGACCAAATACAACGTTGCCTTTTTGACTTTCCTAACATCCACTAAATCTTGCCAGATTTTCTTACTCTTTGTCGGAACCCCATTAACTAGAATAACCAGAGGATCCTCTTCTACTCTTTCTACACCAATTGTATCAATATTTTTCTTGACATATAGAGGCAAATAAACAACTCTTCCCTTTAATCCTCTTTGTAAATCTGTAGGAGGTAATTTCCCTATCTTAGGCTCCATGCAAACAATAGCTTGAAAAGGACGGACACATTGAATCAAAATTGATTCATAAGTATTTAAATCCATCAATTCAGAAGGAATATCTATCAACTGAATATTATTATGAGCACCTCTAGCAGGCATTCTATTTTCATTTAATTTTTTCAAACAATAATTACAAATACGCTGATCAAAACTCAAATCAAAAGAATTCTCCACCAACAAATAACTTACAAAATCCTTCCATTCACTATTATTTTCCAATTCACATTTTGCATATAAATCAACTAACCTAGTCTGAATCTTATAATGAATCCGTCGACAACACACACAAGTTAAATTAGGCCTTTCACTTGATTTCACCTTAAACTTGGTAATTTCCTCGTCAAACTTTTCTATACTTGAAATCTGTACATTGTCTTCCACATTACCATTCATTACTATATCCATTTCTACACTGTCCTCTTTGTTCCCAAAATAACAAAACTCAATTTCTTCACAAATAGTCTTCACATCTACTTCAGATCCATGCAAAAGAGCACTGTTTAACTGTTTAGGCTTAAGTGCTGGACTTTTTGCATAATACAACCTTCTCACTAATTTCCTCACCTTATTATGATGCACTGCTAACATGCTAAAATGATGAAAAACACTCTGACATACTTTTCTAGAAAGACAAGCCAGTTAATGCCCATGCAAACCTTTGTTTTTCTCTTACTCTGCAAGGATCTAACTCTTGCAAGATCTTCATTTTTTGTTTCAGACTTTTTTTACTATATGTACGTAAGAAATTTCGAAGCAAATCGATTGAATCCTGTCGCACACTACAAATACTACTGCACTTCCATGTGTACACTGGACCCTTAGTACGTCTCCCGAATACTTCATCACTTAAAACCTCTTCTGCATCTCTAGACATAAGTTTTTTCTTTTTCCATCACACAACCATCTTTCACCTCATATGCTCGACCACTGGTGTCAACTGCATGCACCAAATCATTTTCCTGAAAGTAACTCTCCTCATTAAAAAATGGCTCAGAACTTGAACTATGCATCCATTCTCCAGAAAATACTTCACAAAAATTAGTCCGATTAATAAATCTTTTCCATCTACTGTTCGATTTGAAAACATCAATTGCCTTATTAAGTATCCTAGTTCTATTGATTACTAAAATAAATATTTTTTTCTTAACTTCAAAAGCCTGATCAACAATCTTTTCTACACTTTTCTTTTTCCTGTAAAAAGCAGCTCTCTGTTTACCTTTCTTTTCATTTTTTAGCAAATTTAAAACTACCCTATTGCGAAACATTCGTCTACTAATGTCCCTAAATTGATTTAACCTTCTATTACTATCCATACTCTTATCTCCTGCTCCAATGGAGACATTTTTTGAGGGCCTCTCCTTCCTTTTTAGATTTGCTCTCTGCTTCTGGATATTCACATTACCGTTTACATTTCTTTTTGATCTACATAAATTGCGAAGAAAAGACTTAGGGGCAGATTTATGTTAACTGGCGCATCCCCAGGGATGCGCCAGTTAACATGCGCCATAGTGTGCCACAGCTCCGCCAGCCATGGTGCGCCGCATTTATAATGCGGCGCACCATGGTGCAAAAATGGCACAGATGCGTGACGCATCTGTGCCGGAAATGTGGCTCATTGCTGGAGTTGCGTTGCAAGCGCGACGCAGCTCCAGCAAGGCTCGGGGGTGCCCCATTTTAACAATGCTGCGTCAAGACCTACGCCTGCTTCAAGCAGGTGCAGGCTTTTGACGCAGCATTGGCTTAAAAGTGACTGAGTGAAATCTCATAGATTTCACTCAGCCACTTTTGCGAGGCGCACCTGCCCCGGAACGCCCACCCTGCGCCGGAACGCCCACAAGCGGCGCAGGGCTTTACAACGTGACGCATCTACCTAGATGCGTCACGTTGTAAATCGTTCGTAGGGATGCGCCACGTTTACGCCGCCTTGCGTGACGCAACAGTGGCGTAAACGTGGCGCAAGGGCCTCATAAATCTGCCCCTTAGTTGTCTTACCAGGAGCTTTTCTGATGTTTTTTGAAGCACTTGTTGTAGAGGATTCTTTTAATTGATGATTTTGTTCTTTTACGTATGGTATTTTTTCTACTCCTTTGCCTTGACGGCATTTTTGCTTGCTTTTAAAATGTTGATTTCAATCTGTGGTTCTGAAAAAAATAACACATTAAAGACTACTATTAGCAAACAACAAAGTAATGACAAAAAGAAAACAATATAAACACTAATTTGCAACATATTAAAGTTTATACCACAGCAACTCAGGACCTTATTTATGAAGGCCTTGCGCCACCAGTGCGTCCCATGTTAAAAGAGACGCACCGCTGCCACAAGGCAATCATAAATAAGGGCCAAATGAAAATACCATTGATTTGCCCCCAAAATCGTTTTTTGAATAACATTTTAGAAACACAACACAGGACCTATGTACAAGCATTCAATTTCACTACTGAAACCTCACTGTTTAACAAAATACAAATCCCCTATCTTGCAAATGTTCATAGCAAGCATTAACAAAAAGCAAGACACAAACCAAAAACAAAAAAACTCAGGGCCTTATTTATGAAGGCCTTGCGCCACCAGAGAGTCACTTTTTTCCCATGTTTAAAGTGATGTACCAGCAGCACAAGGCAATCATAAATAAGGGCCAATTGAAAATACCATTGATTTGCCCCCAAACTCGTTTTTTGAATAACATTTTAGAACCACAACACAGGACCTATGTACAAGCATTCTGTTTCACTACTGAAACCTCACTGTTTCACAAAATACAAATCCCCTATCTTGCAAATGTTCATATCAAGCATTATCAAAAAGCAAGACACAAACCAACAACCAAAAAAACTCAGGGCCTTATTTATGAAGGCCTTGCTCCACCAGAGAGTCACTTTTTTCCCATGTTTAAAGTGATGTACCAGCAGCACAAGGCAATCCTAAATAAGGGCCAAATGAAAATACCATTGATTTGCCCCCAAAATCGGTTTTTGAATAACATTTTAGAAACACAACACAAGACCTATGTACAAGTATTCTTTTTCACTACTAAAACCTCACTGTTTCACAAAATACAAATCCCCTATCTTGCAAATGTTCATATCAAGCATTATCAAAAAGCAAGACACAAACCAACAACCAAAAAAACTCAGGGCCTTATTTATGAAGGCCTTGCGCCACCAGAGAGTCACTTTTTTCCCATGTTTAAAGTGATGTACCAGCGGCACAAGGCAATCATAAATAAGGGACAATTGAAAATACCATTGATTTGCCCCCAAAATCGTTTTTTGAATAACATTTTAGAAACACAACACAGGACCTATGTACAAGCATTCTATTTCACTACTGAAACCTCACTGTTTCACAAAATACAAATCCCCTATCTTGCAAATGTTGATATCAAGCGTTATCTAAAAGCAAGACACAAACCAACAACCAAAAAAACTCAGGGCCTTATTTATGAAGGCCTTGCGCCACCAGAGAGTCACTTTTTCCCATGTTTAAAGTGATGTACCAGTAGCACAAGGCAATCATAAATAAGGGCCAAATGAAAATACCATTGATTTGCCCCCAAAAACGTTTTTTGAATAACATTTTAGAAACACAGCACAGGACCTATGTACAAGCATTCAATTTCACTACTGAAACCTCACTGTTTCACAAAATACAAATCCTCTATCTTGCAAATGTTCATAGCAGGTATTATCAAAAGGCAAAAAACAAACCAACAGCAAACAAACTCAGGGCCTTATTTATGAAGGTCTTGCGCCACCACAAAGTCACTTTTTCCCCATGTTTAAAGTGATGTACCAGCAGCACAAGGCAATCATAAATAAGGGCCAAATGAACATACCATTGATTTGCCCCCAAAATCGTTTTTTGAATAGCATTTTACAAACACAGCACAAGTCCTATGTACAAGGAATCAATTTCACTACTGAAACTTCGCTATCTGCTTCCAAATATTCTCCATGGAGCAAACAAGTCTCTATCTAAATTAAATAAATCATTACTTACCTTTACAAATGCTTTGGAAGATTAAAAACAGTGTCAGACACACACACCAATTTTTCTTTAGCAGAGCAAAAGGTGTGCACTCAATACACTGAAACCAAGACTGGCATAGAAAATCTCTAACTTTACACACATATGCCTTATTTCAACCAATCAAAAGTCTTCCCTCACTATTTTCAAACCAACACCCTTCCCCCTCTCAGACCTTTCAATCTGTTACCATAGCAACTCCCTCCTAACTAGACTCTCAGGTTCAAAAGTTTATTCTACAATGTTGCAAATTAAGTCAGCAAGGATCTTTGACCTCTCAATACACCAGCTTATCCAGGGCATTATTGCTTTTAGTGACTTTTTCTTAACCATTCAAATTGCTTCTTACTCACAACACAACCATGCACCCTAACCTTCTGTTTTCAACTAACTGAATCCACCAATCATTGCTTGTGATTCAACAACAGGGAAACTCCACAATTATTTTTTTGTAAACTCCTACTGTTCCAACTGCCATTTCATTCCCACACTTCATCTGACTGCACCTGAACCTTCTCTCATCATGTATTCTGTGTGGATTATTGGACATAGCTACATCCACTGGGCTCAAAGGTATGCAGCAAGCAGAAATTATCACAATCTTGATTTATCAAATGTGGAAATCAAGTGGATTGGCCAGAGAGGATTGAGATGTCATCAATTGATACCATTGGTGAAAACCTTTTTGCATCTGCCAAACCCTGCCCTCTTAATAGTGCACTGTGGTAGAAATGATTTGGGCACTATGACTGGGGTTGGTCTGGAAATGCTTTTAAAGGACACGTTTGATCAATTGATGACACTTTTTCCACAAACTGCCTTGGTATATTCCAATATATGCCAAAGACAGAAATGAAACTGGTCCAACCAATTTTGTCCACAATTTGAGAAAGCACGGAAACATGTGAATAAATCTGTTTCTGCTTACATGAGAGACTTTGGAATGGGTTCAATATACAACAACAACTTGCGTTACAACATGCAAGACATCTACAGAGGAGATGGTGTGCACTTCTCAGATGAGGGGAATAGAATATTCCTCCTGAATTTAAGACTGTGCATTGGAACCTACTTGTAGGTACCTAAATCAGCCACAGAACCCAAAAGCTCTTTTCAGAGCTACCCTACCTCTGATCATTCAAAACGTTTATCTTTTTCTAACTTTTTTCACTATTTTTCACCAAAGTACGCTCCCCGGTACGCTTACCGGTGCGCGTACCGGGCGCTCCCCCGCGAAATTTTTAATTTGTTTTTATTTTTGGCCTATATGAGCGTCCTAAGCCCCCCTCAGAAAACCTAGAGGGTCAGGAAGTGTCTACCGTGCCCCTTTCTACCCATTTCCAACGTTGTTTGTCCTCCATCTTGTGTCTCGATTCTACCGAAACACAAAATGGAGGACTCCTGTAACGCTGCCAGTGCGCATACCGGGGCGCGCACCCATAAGCGCGCCCTAAAAAAAGGTGGGAAAGTAATTTACAGAAAAACCACTGGAGACACTTTTATCAAATATAGAATAGGCCCTACTACATAGCAGTCCCTACCATTTACCCAAATTTGATGGAATTCCATTGAGACATTTATGCTGTAGGCCTGACTAAATATCCTGAGGTAAATTACATGACAAAAACACATATGAAGTGTTAGAATTGACAACCAATTAAAATGTTACTTTCATTTTCTACTATTATTTCATGACATTTGATTGGTTATATACCTGAATATATATAAAGAAAGAGAGAGAAACACAGCCATTTTGACTACTACTTCCTGAAGTACATTTCAAGAGCATTTTCACTGACAACTTAAACTTCTTTTTGAAAGGTAAGATGTTATTTTAAAAACTGAAGTATGTTGTGCACTTTAAGTTAATTTGGAAAACATTTTCTGATAGTTATATACTATCCCTCTGTAATAGTCATAGAATGAGATAGACTTCTCTGTTATAGTTATGGATGGAGTTAGGCTTGTCTTGTATAATTATGAATTTACTTAGGCTTCATCACAGACACTTTTTTATATTTCTACTTCCAGTCTGATACCATACACTGCCCAAAGATAAAATCACTGTCACTGTTAAAAAACCAAAGTACCTGTCTGAACTTAAACCCAACAGTGCCCTATCTCTACTGATATATTTTTTTTAAATGCAAATTACAGCACAAAAATGGAAGGAGAGCAAAACATTTCCATCGAAATTGTTCTGGAGAGCAACAATGAAAAAGTTATTGAACCAAATGATAACTCAGAATTCATGGATGAATCACGGGACTATGAACTACTTCAATGTGTACAATCAGTAGATTTCTTGATTCAAAATGAGGACATTTCCGACAATCAAATATTAGAAGTTCTGTTAAATTTGGAAAAGGAATCTGAAAAATAAATTTATATTTAATAATTCAAGAATTGTTTGAGACATTATTCATTTTTATATTTTTTTCTTAAACTATTACCAAATTGATTATAATGTAAAGTCAGACTTAAAATATACTGTGCAACTTTTTTGTGTTACATAGTAAGTTTGCTCATAGTTACTTCCTTTCTCCCACTATATTATCTCCAATGTGTATTTAACATCTCTTTATCATCTCCTGCCTCCATATTGTTTCTGCTTTCCTGACAGACTATGATATGAATTCCATATACCACAATAACTTCTGTAACAACATGCAAGATATCTACAAAGGAGACAGTGTATATTAAATTTTAGACTCTGCATTGGTATCTACATGTTGGTACTTAAATTAAAAAACAACAAAAAGAACAATTAATAAACATACAATATTTGAAAAGTCTATCATTCTTTTTTCCCCATAGTACGCTCCCCGGTCCGCTTCCCGGTGCACGTACCGGGCGCTCCCCCCACAAAATATCGAAAAAAAAATACTTTTTTTAGGCCCCGCGGGGCCCTTTTAAAGCCCCCACATCAAACCTAGGGGTCAGTTAGGGTCTACTCTGCCCCCTTATGGTCATTTCCCCCTTTGTTTTGGCCACCTCTCATGTCTCGATCCTACCGAGACACAAGATGGCGGCCGCTCCGGACTGTTTAGAATGTTTACAGACACCCGAGAGCCAATCAGCTTTCCGTGCGCAAGTTGCGTGGCGCGCCCTGTGCGCTCCCCGGTGCGCGTACCGGGGCGCGCTTATAGATATATATATTTTTTTGAACCTAAATTACTCAAAATCCACTGGAGCACATATCTTGAGACATAGCAAAGGCACATCGGGCTACCAGTCTCTACAATTTTGCCAAGTTTGGTGTGAATCCATTCAGCCGTCCGGGCTAAAAGTGAGGTCGACCGCCCTATGGAAATTAAGATGGGGAAAATGCGTTTTGGGACCCCCCCTTTTATCTCGGCCCCGCTTGACGCATCCCCCAAACTTTAAGGGAAGGACCAGAGCTCAACGAGGCCATTTTGAGGAAATTTTCAGGCAGATTCGTCAACCGGCGCCAAAGTTATTCCAAATAGAATTTTGAGATTTAACATTGAAAAAAATCCTAACTATAACTACCTACTGGCGACCGCCAGTAGGTAATATATATATATATATATATAAATCCCTCGAGAAATATAGGGATGCTGACAGGATACCTCGTGGTCTAAGGGTTCTAATTGTCCCTACTTATGAGAACCCAGATCCCCAGATGCTCCAAGAATGGGCCGACAACAATTTAAAAAGTTCAATGAATATTTTACATATTCTCAAGTATGCAGAATCTGATCGCAACAAACTGTTACTTGAGATTGATCGAATAAACGGCCTTTTGGAGGCATCAGGTGAAACTGACATTATCACTAAAGCTAAAGCAGAAATTGATGTGCGTGTAAAAAAGTTGGAAGAATCAATCATCGAGCGCAAGATCACTAAATTTGCCCGCGACAAAAGCGATTATGCCACTGGTAGGATTTTTACCTTTTCGAGGAAATATGACAACTTAAAACGAAAAGCGGTGGCAAATGATGGCAACCTTCAACTTCTGCTATCACTGCACTGACTGACAACAGTGATAATTTATCATTAAAATCTCTCACTTCTGCAAGTGATGAGGAGAATATACCAGTGAGATCCACAGAAGGAACTGCCAGGCGAGAGAACTTATCACTGGTTGAAGAGCTGAATTTTGTCAGCGAGGACCGGCATTATTCCCTGCGCTCCCGGCAACCTCAAACCAAACCAGGCAATCAAACAGCCAGCGCAGGCGTACAAGGAGGCCCATCTTCAAGCGCAAGTACCTCTCGAGGAAAAACAAAAAGGAACTGGAGAAGGTAACAAGTATGCTGGAAAATACTGTCACTAATCTTACTGACCTTTCTTTGACTCCAGCTGAACAACAACTACTCTCACTTGGGCTTTCGTATTGTCCACCTAACAGGTTCTCTTATAACCAAACACGCATTGATATCTACAAATTTATCCGCAAGATTAAATTGATTAAATATTTCAAACTTGAATCCAAACGGAACCAAACAAGCATTGCGGAAAACGAAGTGACTGCAACATCTTCCCTACAAGTACGAGATATCACGGGGCTACAGAACCTGTTGGATTTAGCCTTTGACAACGATTCACAACCAACACCTACTGTGAGTCAGAACATTGATGTCGGGCGTTCAGCTGTTACACCCTTTCCCCCCAAATCTACCTTTCTACCCATCATGCCCCGTGATGCGGTGGATATTTTCAGCGATAGGGTCATTACAGAATTGAAAACTCTCAATAGAGAAATCATGAATCAAAGGAAGCAAACCAACTACAATGACAATCAATACCATCAACTTGTTAGTAGACTTCAAAAGAACAAGGATGTCATAATCAAAAATGCCGATAAAGGAGTAAATACAGTGCTTTGGCGAACCAAGGACTATATCATCGAAGCAGAAAGGCATCTTATCTTTTGTCAACTCAATTTGCTATGAACAAAAGCTATGACACAACACGCAAAACAGTCCATTCATGGAAGAGATTGGGTCTGTTAACTAAAGATGAATGTAACTTCCTGACCAAAGATCACCCTATCACACCTGTCTTTTATTTTCTCCTGAAAGTGCATAAACAATTGACTCCTACTCCGGGACGTCCTATCATTGCTGCAATTGGCAGCATGAATGAGAATCTCTCAAAATATGTGGATTACTTTCTGCAGCCCCATATGCATAATCTCCCATCATTCTTGAAGGACACCACAGACTTTTTAAACAAGATCAAGGAGGTGGAATGGTGTGACAACTTTCTGTTCCTGGTAATGGACATTGAGTCACTCTATACCTCGATTCATCATCAACACGGCATGCAGGCATGCAAATACTATCTGGACAAAAGAGATATCTGTTTTCGGGATCATAATGCCATGATAATGGAAATGATAAAAATCTGCCTTAACACTAACTTTTTCAGATTTCAGGGCCAGATATACCAACAGTTGTGTGGAGTGGCGATGGGCTTGTGTTTCTCCCCCAGTTACTCATGTTTACATGTGGGCTGGTGGGAGGAACACAAGCTTAGGACCACACACCAACGCTGGCTACCCAATATTGTACATTATTGGCGCTATATAGACGATGTCTGTATAATCTGGAATGGGTCATCAGAGGAAGCTAATGCTTTTGTCACCGATTTGAATGTTAATGATTTCAATTTCAAATTCACTTCCACTGTCACTACTGATGCAGCAGAATTTTTAGATGTACATATTTTCAATAAAAACAACAGAATCGAAACCCGTCTACATAGAAAGGCTACAGCAGGCAACGCAATTTTGCATGCCCGTAGTGCCCATCCTGCCCACAACATCCGCAGCATCCCCTATGGGGAGTTCTTACGTATTTGCAGGATCTGCAGTGACAAAGACTCCCTTGACATGTGCCTCCGTGAGTCTAAACAGTGATTCACTAATAGGGGCTACTCTGATTCCATTCTGGAAAGAGCCCTTCAAAAAGCTTGCGCATTTGAGGGCAAAACACTCCTAGCACCCAAGGTTCCCAATAATTCCACCTCTGAATGTAGTGTGCGACCTATTACCAACTACAGCATACAGGAATGCAAAATCAGGCGAATTATCTGCACTGAATGGCCCATAATTCTAACTGATGTTATTCTCGGGCCATTTCTTCCTAACACACCTAACATCACATTCAGAAGGGCACCCACGATGCGTGATGCACTCGATAGACCCATGCCAGAGGGACCAATTAAAAAAAGCCTTGCAAGTAAAAATGGCTTTTTCAGATGCACCTCCTGTCGTGCCTGCACCTTTGCCAAGAATAATACATATTATGTAACTGCTTTCAGCACCACACCCATTTCTATCCGTGAACATCTCACCTGTAGATCTGAGTATGTTGTGTACAAATTGAAGTGTACGTGCAATCTTGTGTACATTGGAAGTACTAAACTTCCGGTACACCAACGCATTTTGCAGCACATCCGTGTGATTGTCAATAGCGATAGTAGTTACCCTGTTGCTAGACACTTCCGTTCAGTGCATGACAAAAAGCTCAAAGACTTTGAATACACAGTTCTATGCTTGGTATCTCAACCTGGCCGGGGGGGGACCGTATGAGGCTTCTAAGGCAGAAAGAATCACATCTGATATTGGCCTTGGATACTAAGGCCCCTATTGGGCTGAACTTAACAGAAGATCTTAGTAATTTCTTATGAACTGTTTATGTATTACTGTGGTCTTGATTCTCATTGACTTCCATGATGTTATCTCTATTTGATGAAGTTTTTCACCTCTCAGTTGGCCGTGTGGTTGCCTCTATTTTGTTATTGAATCTTTTCTGGTGCTGACCCTCAATTACTACAATCAGAGTTTTGGTTGATGAATATTGGTTTGCCAGATTTGAAATATATATTGTGTGATTATTTTCTTCTATTCTGTAATTTCTTCAGTTGTGGTCCTCAAGAAAAATATTTTCTATCTTCATTTTTTGTTATTTATTTCTCACTTTTGATTTGATTTTTTATTGCTGCTTTTCTTTACATTTATCTCTAGTATATTCTGTCATCACTGGCTCCTTTTTATTATTTGTCTTTTAGATCTATTGTGTAGATAGTATCGTTCAGGGTTACCGTCTTATATGTGTTTATTCTACTTGTTGATGCAATTTTATCATTTCCTGGACATGGAGTTTTTGATTTTTTCATTGTGAATAATCATGTCTCTTTTCATTCTATGGCACTATGTCATTATTTGTTTGAATGATCGGCTTGTGTAAACTCACAATGTCTTAGGAAGTATCGAATCTATATATATGAATTGCAATCTGCTCATGTATGAATTTTTCATTTTTTCCATTAGCATTGTATTTCCTTTGGCTATATTAATTATCGAGACTTTTTCTTGAATGAACTCTGACTTATGAACTGCTATGTATTTTAGTCAATACGAGTCCCACATTATTGTTTTTTGTGCACTTGCTCGATAGTGAGTCTTTTCACTATGTTTATCTTGATCTGTAGAGAAGCCATTCACCATTTCCTTTTTTTGCATTGTCCTATTTCTATTTTCACTATTTAAATGCCCTTTCTGTTCCGGGCGCGCTATGAGAACAAGCTCCCTTGTGGAGCGAAACGCGTCATCTTTTTTTCAATAAACCGTCTTCCCTGCCATCCATTTGAGGATTCTTGGTTTCTGTGGCTGTATGTCGCTGCTGGGTGTGAGGCTTTGGAGGTCCGGACCTACTCGGTTCCGCCATTATTGGACGGGACTAGGACTGTATATATATATATATATATATATATATATATATATATATATATATATATATATATACTCTTGCAGTCTCAGTGACCTGAATGGCTGGATACAATATGAAAAGAAACAAAACATTTGGTGCCTGTGTCCTAAAGCTAAAATAAAAATACTCGATAAGTGTGCAGCAAAGGGGTGTGTTGACCATATGGCACTTATAGAGGCTAAATCCATAATGAATACAAACATTTTGTGCCACAGGTACCACAGCACTTCTGGGGGACCTAGTGTAGGCCACCATGTGGTAGAGTTAGAGTGCTGTGGAAGGCACGGTGTTGCAAGGCCAAATCAAAGTGCCCCAAACTGAACTTGCATTATCTCCTGGTGCCAAAGAAGTGTTGCAGTTCTAAAATGTATTTGGGGAGCTGGACACATGGCCTAACTGAAAATTGGCCAAGCCCATTGCACACACGGCTGAAAGGCCTGCAGAGGGTCAGGTACGGGACCTTCCTATAAATATATTAAATTAATTGTATTAATAAGATGGTAGGCAATGTTATGTGTATTTGTAAAGGGCACTATCACATGTGAGGCGAACCTGGCACTGATCAAGTGTGTGTGCCTAGCTAGCTATGATAGATTGACTAATTGAAAAGCCAGATCTTCACCTTCTTGAGGAAATAAGAAGGTAGGAGGAGGATCTGATGTGAAATGTGAGAGAACATCCGTTCTTCTAATCTGGTTCTGTGGATGTGTGGGATGTGTGCGAGTGGGAGTCCTGCCAAGAGGGGGTGTTTGGTTGGAGGAGTTGCAACTATTAAGATAGGCGGTGGCCTAGAATATGTGTGTGAGGATTTTGAATTGAGCTTATTTGTGTATTGAGAGCAAGTATAGTTCCTTGAGGTGTGGTGTGATGAGAATGAATCTGGCTGAGAAGTTCTGGATGGTTTGCAGTCTTCTAGTGAGTTGCTTGGTGATTCCAGCACAGAAAGTGTTCCCATAGTCCAACTTGCTGGTGACCAGGGTATGTGTGACAGTTTTTCTATGTATCATCAAGAAGTACTAGTCTAAGGGTACATGATAATGAAGGAACTGTATGTTGTAAGCTGAAGAAAAAGAAAATAACTTTTCTTTTTCATGAAGCCCTCACCCACCAATCTAGTTGGTGGCATGCTTCATCATCGGCCCATCTGGTTACACAGAGTGTGTCCCTGGTGTGCTACAACACTTGGTTTACAGCGGAACAGGTATTCTTACTGAGTGTGAAGTGTGGTGGTGTGATAGTGAGTCAAAAACTGTACAGTGGTCCCATTCCCAGCAGGGTTTTCTTTAATGTTTGGGCCACTGGCAATGTTAAAAGCAAGGCAAAGGATGTGGGTGGATTGGTAATTAAGAACTCCTACATCCAAAAGTCGGTCTACATGATTCAGCTAGGCCTTGGATATGTTCTGGCTTTCCCCAGGACCTTATAGTGTGTATGAAGTGTGAAATCTAAACCTAATTGGGTTTTTTAGATCAAAAATGAGTTGCACGCCCCAAGGTGCATTATGTGTAAGAGTGAAGTTCCCTCTCAAGGCATTTACTAGCAATTTGCTGGAAATGCCTCATGAGATTCCTGCAGGGGTTCTGGGTGTTTGATAAATTGCATCTTAGCTCCTGACCCGTGTGAAGACTTATACATCTGCGTCGGATGTCCGACGGAGACAGGCCTGCAACACATTTTTTGTAGTATTTTTACCTTTGTAAATATGGTGCAAAGTGCCCTTTTTGATTTATTTTTACTGGAAAGAAAATGTATTATAACATTCATAACAGCATATCAGCCTTAAATAGTTCATAAGAGGAGATCTTCGTAAATATTGAAAACAAAAGATTTCCAATTTGACTTACAGTCATATTATATCATTCATGTAGCCATTAATAAGCTCGGTAAGACAATCTAATAAAGGAAGTTAGATTTTCCTCAATGTACGCAGCCTGCAATGTTTTTGTATAATAGAAACTCAAGGCTACACAAAAATACAAAGTCCCGCCTCCAGCATCAGGTAGTTTATTATAAAGCCAGGCATGCTCTATGTCTAACCGAGCTGTAACTATAGCACAGAATATGACCTTGAGTTGGTGGTGGGAATAAAGAGTGTGACCTAATAATATAAGCATGAGATCCTAGCAGATGTTGGTATGTATTACTTTCCTAAGAAAAAACTTGGGTCCAGTGTAAGGTGATGTTAGGACAGGTTGCAAAAATATGTGTTGTATCTGCCTCTAGGCTGGGACAACAGAAGAACTTAGAAGTTTCTCTTAAGTCTCATTTACATAATCTGGAAGTGGTATAAAACAGATCAATTAGCGCTTTGTAATGGTGTACTCTTGAGCGGTAAACATTGAGGAGTGACTGGGAAAAGCTGATTGCTTATGTTTTTGTTCCTAGGTGTAACTCTAAGCCCAAATTTCCTGGCCTGCTTGCCCATGAGATGATAGAAATTCCCTTAGTCTAGATCTATAAACAATGGACACAAAAAATGTGCTCAGACCTTCCTTGAGGTGTGTTAGACATACCATCCTTAAGGCGCTCTTTCCCCAGACTTTTTGCCATTTGCCTGCTATTTGTGCTGGACATTTGTGTTGGCCCCAGGACTCTGAGCACTTTACTACTGCTAACCACCAGCGCTAAAGTGCATGTGCTTCTTCCCTAAACATGTGTGCAATTGGTGCATACATGAGTGACCTATTTAATTTTCTTTTAAGTCCTTTGCAAGGTGGTATACCATATACCCAGGGCCTGTACTTCAATTGCTACTAGGGACTGCAGAATGGATTGTGCCACCCACATAAGTACTCTATCAAACCTGTCTCAGGCCTCAACATTTTTTGAGTCACATTAACTTTCTTAACTAGACCCTGCACTTCTTGCTTTCTTTTTTACTCGTATCTTTCTGCTAATATGGGAAATTCGTTTTGGGTTTTTTTCCACTTTCAATAGATACCTTCTTTTTCTATGGGTCTTTTAATCTTCTAAGGCTGTTCCTAATGAGGTTGGTATGCTTTAAGCTTCATCTTTGTTTGTGGCTAAACTTCCGCTGTCCATGTATTTATTTAGTGACTGTTTCTTTTCTAGATACCTTGTGTGTTTTACATCCCATTTGCAAATGTGCTTTGTATAGGAAGAACCCATATTGGCAGGTATAACATCACAGTGGGAGATTAATATGTAACAGAGAATGTACTTACCTTTGTGTCTTTATCCCTTAGGCATCTTGGTGACACCTTACGGACGATCCAGTGGATTCTACCCCTTCTTCCTTACCTTGTTTTGTCTCCCCTTTTTCCTCACCTTCCCCATTTTGCTTTGACCCTGTTGGGTGAAGGAGGTGGGTGAGGGAAGCTGGGACCGAGCATCAATTCCTATATTTCGCCCCTGCGGGAATCCAGGTGAGCCTCACAGTATCGCAGAGGAGTAGCTTTTTCATGTTTCAAATCTTTGGAATGATAATTATCTATCCTCCTTACTAGTGAAGTTGGATTTAACAGTACTGTTTTAGAAATGCCACTTTCAGAAATTGGACATTTCTCTGCACTTACTGCTGTGCGTGCCTTGAATACGTGCCTGGAGTGGGTGACAGATACCTTTTGTAAATTCCCTTTAGGCAGCCACAAACATAGGAAGGTGAGGCTCGCACTTCAATGGATAGCGTCCTGTCTACAAACAAAACACTGATGTACCCCCCACAAATAGCCTGGCGGACAGGACTAGGTTGAAAGGGATCCTTGTGCACTTCAGAGATCTGCTTTGAACTCACCCCTTATACCAAAGGCAAGTTTGGGTATAAGTACTGGGTCTCTGACTCCCTAAATTAGACACTTCTGGATCTCAAACTGAACCTCTGTCAAACGGACTGCTGTGCTTCTGATAAAGACTCAACTAAACTGCTTTTCTGGAAGGACTGGTTTCTGCTTGTTGCCCTGCTGCCTGCTGCTCCCTGATTCTGCTGAAGGAGGGAACTCTGTCTTCCCTTCAAGTGATCTCCCAGTGTGTGCCTCCTGTTTTCTGAAATCTCAGGAAACAGAATGACTTCCTGCAATTCTGCTTGTGCTACTTGAATCTGCCTTCTGTGAATTTCTACCCTTGCCTGAGGTGCCCTCTCCACGTCCTGGGCCTCTGAAGTGGGTTCTGCAGTTGTTTCTGTACAACACAGACGCATCATCACCTTTGCGATGATCAGAACCGGTGCATCGCCCATCAAAGCTGATGCAGATACTTTTCGACAGCAGTGGTTCTACAGCTTGCGCGACCCGACAATGATGCATTGCCTTCACCTTAGCGAAGCTCGTCAACAATACAACGACCCTCCTGTGTGGAAAAGATCGAGGCGTCATGTCCTCATTGCTTAGCTCCATCCAAGGTTCTTTCTCAGTGGGCCCAGTGTGGGTCCTGTAGCCAGCCTGCCCTCCATCGTGGGCCTGAACTTAGGATTTGCACCGGTCCCTCGTGATCTCAAGTAACCTTGACCGCTAGTGATTTCAAAGCACTGTTTTTAGAAGTTCATAACTTGACTTCTACTGGTTGGATTTTTGTTGTTTTGGTCATATTTTGCTCGGATAAGCACTCTCTGTGTTTCTAAACCTGTGTGGAGTCTTTTTTGCGATGTGCTCATTGTATTACTGTGTGTGTGTTGCACAAATGCTTTACACATTCCCCCTTTAGATTAGCCTGACTGTTCTGTGCAAATCTACCAGATGGTGAGCACAGGTTATATTTTAGTGTATATCTAGCTTACCCTGACTAGAGTGGTGGTTCCTGCCTGGTCTGGCTGCTTTCCTCAGTCAACCAGAAATCCAATTTCTAACAAGGTGCCTTCATGAAAAGGTCTGAAGATTCATTCAGTGCTACATCACAATCCCTAAAGGAAAGAAGATAGTTGATATAATTTTTAATATGGAGATATTTATAAAACCCAAGCTTTTGCTGAATCCCATCAAATGTTAGCATAGGAGCGTCCTTTAATAGCTGACCAAGTGTAGTTGTAAAAGAATTACACCAATAATGCGAGAATCCATTGTGAAGAAAGGCATGTTTCAATTAAATCAAAGCATCACATACTTATTAAACTCAATAATAATGTAGCTAATTCAATGAATCTGTTAAATGTGATAATAAACCGAGGGTGTCTTAAATCCTGTGTTTATAGTCGGCAGAATCGATCAACCTCTTTGTTGGCACGATTGCTCGGCTGGGAAGTGAGTACTGATAGTTTGGTTAAAAAGATCAAGGGGTCATTTGTGAGGGCCAAAATATTGTAATGGCTGGAGATGAAAGAAACAAGATAATAGAGAATCATAAATGTGCCTCTTTACCTCCTTGAAAGTTGTAGATAATGAATAGCACAACAGGGTTTCTTATACTGCCATATGGCCCATTGCTCTTCTCTACCCTTTCAAAATAAGCTTGCATAGCTAATGCAGTGGAGCAAAGAAGGTAAAGGTAGAAAGTGAGGATTATCATCCTAATCAGGCTACAGTGGCAACTGCAATCTGTCCCATTTAATAAATATATTCAGACATTTTTCATATTTTCCTTTATAGTTTAAGTTAATAATATCATTCATGGTGGTAGAGATCCTGATGCCTAAATATATGGCTGATTTAACATAGTGGGAACATGTCCATTTAAAGAAATATTACAATCTGCATTTTCTCAAGATTTAATTTATACCCTGACACCTGGCCTATTGTTCGATTGCCGACAAGGCACAAGAAGGATATGAAATTACAATTGCAATATCATCTGCATATGCTAGCATCCAAAATTTAGCCTTTTGCAGATATTCTGGTGAAATGAAGGTTGCTTTTGAGGACTTGAATGTGTAGCTCCAAATATAAAGAGAAAAATTGCAGGGATAAGGGACAGCCCTGCTGTGTTCCATGCTTGAGAGACATAGCATCAGAAAGTCCTCCCATATATACTATGCAGGAAGACAAAGAGGAGTACAATTGAGTGATGGATACATTATATGGGCCAAAACCCATTACAGACTTTACAACCCAGAGATACCACCAGAAGACCCTGTCAAATGCTTTTCAGCATCCAATTAGATTTTCCCGGGAGGCTGGAATAGGATTCCAGCAATCTCCAAGGTCGAAATTGCTAGGTTAACATGAGCACTGGTGTCTCTACTTGAGAGAAATCTGCATTGCTTTACGTCCATTAAATTGGTAATTATTGCTGCTAGGTGATTCTGTCAGATTCTAGTGTAAATCTTGGAATCGAAGCTGATCAAAGAAATTGGATAATAGAACCCACATACTGTTAAATCTTTATCTTTTTTCAAAAATATTGAAATGTATGTTTCTCCTCATAATTCCGGAAGAATTTATGAGCTTTCCTTTGAGTTAACAATTGTATGCAGAGCAGGTTACAGGATATGCAAGACGGTTTATAAAACTTAGTTGGTAGTGAATGTGGTCCGGTAGCCTTATCAATCGCTATTTGGCTTATGGTCGCTTCAATCTCCAAACTGTTCACTGAAGTATACAAGGCCTGCCTTTTTTGCACTGTCAGTTTCTTCAGACTGGCAAAATAGAGAAATCATTCTTGACTGAGGGGCAACAGAATCGTCTTCATAATGTTTGGAAAAATTACTTTTGGAATACCTCTAAATTTCAAAAGCACTAGAGACCATCTACCTATCCTAATTCAAAATACTCTAAATAAGGTTGCACTTGCTCTTTTCCTTCAACTGGAATGCCAGCAGGTGTCACATGTCCTCAGTATTCTCAAAATACTCTAAATAAGGTTGCACTTGCTCTTTTCCTTCAACTGGAATGCCAGCAGGTGTCACATGTCCTCAGTATTCTCAAACATGAGATTCTGATTCAACAGCACATGAAGTCATACCCTGTCCCAAATCTTTTCTTTTACCAACATCTGTAAAGTTGTTAGTCTCCCCAAAATTGGGTTCTCATTGGCTGCCCAGGGTTCCTTTATACTACGGGAATACTATATCTCCATTTGTATAAGCCTGGATCATAAGCATGCCTCTGTTAACCTTTCTGCCCTTACATTATGAATGTTAAAGCAAAGGGTATAACAACATACAAACACCTTTATACTATTCCATACCATTGTAGTTGCAGCTGTACCCCTGTGGATCTCAAAGAATTCATTGAGACGATCATTCATATAATTTCAAAATTTGATATCTAGGAGGAGATAACGATCATGAGTCCAGCAGGTTGAGATTGTATCAAAGTATTTGTACTTGATGTAAAGTGAGAGGGCATTATGATCAGATACAATGCTAGGATTAAGTTGGATACAAATAAGAGGCATGAATAACTACAAAAGAACAAATCTATCTGAAATAAATACTCAATGAGGTCCTGAAAAAAGGTGTAACCAGGGGGCGAATTGTGACAAAAATCCATACATCTGCTAGGGAATAGTATATTGTCATCCTTCACCAGGTATTCTCCTCACCATTTTCCCTTCACCTCTCGTGTTTGCTGAATTTGTTTTTTGTTGGCTTTAGGACTCTATGCCTTTTATCACTGTTAACCAGTGCTAAGTTGTTTGTGCTCTCTACTTTTAAACATGGTAAAATTGGCATACATGTAATTGGCACATTAAATTTATTTGTACCCCATCAAACACTTTTTCTGCATCTAGTGATACCCTCATCCTTGTTCTTCTACAAGGTGTTAGAATACAAACAGAGATGGTTCTTAGGTGTTTTGCCTTGTATGAATCCTAGCTGTGAATCATGAACCAGACTTGGTAAAACTTTATTGAGTTGATTCACCAGTAGATTCCCAGTATCTTTGTGTCTGAATTCATTAGGGAAATGAGCCTGAGCTCGAGCAATCTCTGCCATGCTTTGGAAACACTATTATAATTGTTCAGCTGAATTCAGACCTAACCTTCATGTTTCCTCTGCTTCGTTAAAGATACGTAACAGGACAGATGTGATCTTGTTTTTATTGATTCTGTAACATTCTCCAGGTAGTTTACTTATTCAATCTCCTCTTTTGAAATTTCCACTTCTAGTCAAGATCTACCTCCATCAGACCATGTAGATGCTGTAGAAATCTGCAATGGTTTTCACTGAGGGCCAGATTCACAAACAGGTACGGACTGGCTCTAGCGGGCACCAGCCGTTTTACCGATGGGCCGGAAGGGTGGAGGCCAGTTTTGGACCATTGTCGCCATTTGTGGTACAATGTGCTGGTTTTACAGAAGTGCTGCAATATCGGCCCCCTGTGCTAAAAGCAATAGCAGTGTTTCTCAACAGCATAACCCCTCCCTGCCCCTGCCAGTTAGACATAATTGACAGGGCCAGTTTGTGGTCCTAGTCCGGCCCTGTTCACAAAGGGCCTCCGCACTCGTTGCGGAAGCCCCACAATTGTGGGAGAGTCTCAGCACTCAGCGAGGGATCTCTGCAGTGAGAATTCTCATTGCGGAGATTCTACCCCAAGTTTGGAGATCCCACGATTGCAGGGCCTCGGCCTCGAGTGTGGAGGCCCTTTGTGAATCAGGCCCTATGTCTTTGGAACTGGTGACTAATGTATGTGAGTCGTCATATGATGGGAATTGGTGTCTGGGATTCTCTTGACTCAAATAGTGCAGTGAGGAAATGTCTTTCTTTTTCTCCTTGATTGTTGTTTGCACAATTGCATGTCCTATTTTGATCGGTTACACAGGGGTGAGGCGAATGTTCTTGATTTCTAAATTGCTTTTTAATTCTGGCATTTAGACAAATATTGTATGCAGTTGTAAGTACCTTAATGTTTTGTTCTACTTTAATTTTCTTCTTTTATGTTTGTCAGATGCAAAATCCCTCATTAGGTTCTCCCACAGCATGTGTTTCTTGCAGCTAAGAGTTTGTGAGGAGGATACTGATTCATTGTTTGGATTGAGGTATGTGAGGAGGTGGCATCTAATACGTGATCGATATTTTGTATATTAGCATGTTTTTTTACCAGAATTTAAATGATGAACCTACATTTGAGGTAGACGTGGGTCTGAAAATGGTCAACGGTGTAGCTAGACTCTTTGTGGCCGATGGAGTCTCTGCGGCAGCCGCTTTGCAGCCATATGTAAGAGCAGGGGGGTGTAGGTAATATCTGCAGTGGCCGCCTCACGGCCATGTTTAGGAGCAGGAGTGCAGGCTGACTGCCCCCCTACAAAGCCACTGAGAATGGTTCAATCTGCCACTCCTTTAGTACTGAATTGTTTAAATGCATTCCATGGGATGCGTCAGATACAAGAAAGTATGTTCTGTAACTCGTGCTATGAATGTGTTACATAAAAGCATATTCCCCATCTCTAGGGTGGTTCAAGAGCCATGGGTCTGCTGAGCCATAATCATTCATGACATAACTCAGTTTGATGTCTTTCTACCGACTACCAGTACTGTGTCCAAAAGTTCATAGTTTGGTGATGGAAAATGTATCTCCCATGAGGTTGGTCAATGTTTTTAGGATCACAAGTTGTATAATTTTGAGGATAATGATTGTGGTGTGGAATAGTTAAGGTAGTCTTTTATGTATTATGTGACTACTGTTCACCACCTTTCCTACTAAATCCCTCTAAGGTTTCTCTGACTGCAAGGGATAAGTGCGTTTCTTGTATCAGTGCTGTGTGGATGTTTGGGTACTACTTAAGATAGCACTGTTTGCGATTGATGTTGTGGTCCTCCCGTGGCTTAACGTGGTTATCCCCATAGCCGATAGGCTATCGAGAGAGGTGTGAGAGTTGCTTCGGGGTAGGGTGGGAGAGTGCAATGAGGAGAGAGAGGAATAGGTGGGAATGAAAATGTTATGAGAATGACGGTGAACATTAAATGTTCGTTTGGATCCACTTGTGATGATTACTGGACTTTCTAATGTTGAGGTGACAAGCAATTGCACCCACCAACATGAGCTACTCTAAGTAAATCTCAGAAAGAGAGATGTGTTCTCTCTCCGAGTTTCCAAGCTGTGCTATCTGAGACTCATGCATCAATTCAAAGTCTCACCAAGTTAGTAAAAGCATTTCAGCTAGAGCGATTTAATAAAAAATTGATGCACAAGTGCAGACACTTTGCAGAACAGAATCATGACAGGCCGGTGCCCAGTGCCAACAGAGACTGCTTCTATGACCTAGCTGCTTCCGTGACATCTCTGTAAAACCATGGCTAAAGCTTTGCAGATTGGAATTTACTACAGATCGCTTTGGAAGCCTAACTCAGCTACTAGCGCTCTCTCAAATCTGCTGTATTCAAGAAACACTAGATTGTTGAAAGCTCTTGGGAGCACGAACTTTGCAGTGTCACTTGATGTTTACAGAGTGGAGTACAGCACAGGCAGTGTGCAGTAGATAAATGCTAAGATGATTATTAGCTTTTCTGTAGCACTGTCCTAGTTCCAGTGGCACTGAGCTCCCTTGTCATGCCATAAGCTATTGCTTAAACTACACCGGAGCCTTGAACAGAGAGTATAAACCACAAAAGATTGATCAAGGAAATTAGGAATTAATATAACACTATATTTCTTTTCTCTTTTATGCCAACATATTGTTATATTCATCCTTTTGCCTTGTGTCATGACGTGTGTCACGCGCTGTGCTCGCGCTGCTCCGCTCTGTGACATGTCCTGTGTTCCATCTAACGGTTGACAGTTGCCCGTTAGACCTTGTGCACGATGGTCGGGTTTTCTACTGACTGACTAAATAAACTACCCTGATCTTCACGACGCTGGTGTGCCGCCTCTGCTTTCATTTACAACATTTTGGCGACAAGCGACTGCTCAAGGCGGAGCGTAATGTGAGGAGAAGCGTTTCCCAGAAGAGACGACGTGAGAGAGAAAACCCGACCGGAGGAATCGTTTAAAGAAGAAAGCGGTTTGACAGTAAGCCTCGATAGAAGGTACGTTACAAACTCGCTCACCGTGAAGGGAAGTGAACTTAAGACTCCTTCCTCCAAGCGCGACGGAGTGCTGACTGTGGTTTCTTAACCCGTCGACGCAAGCAACAGCGCCCCTTGCTGCCATTGGCTTTAAAAGGGAAATTATCTCTGAAGGAAAGGCGATACTAGTGAGCCCCACTGCTCGCAAGGCAGAGTGCCTTAAAAGGGAAACGCGCAGCCTAGGGAAAAGCGGTTTAAAAGGGGAAAATACCACCGCTATTCTTTCTGCAGTGACACACTCACTTCCTTGCAAGTTCGCTTTGGTGTGTCACGTTGTCTTTAAGACGTTTTGCCAACAAAGTCTACTGTCGTTGGTCTACAGTGACACACTCACTTATAATTGACTTCTGTACAGTGTGTTACTCAAATGTCAGTGACACACACACTTTGAAATAAGACATTGCGAACTTTGCAAACTGTTTAAATTTTGGCTGTCTAAGTTATTGTTATCGTGTCATTCCTGGGTATTCACTATGAATGTGAGCAATGCCATTCAAGTGCCTATTCCCTTCCTGAGTGCCCCTGGTGAACCTTCAATGGAATGGGATGACTGGTGTGAGGCATTTGAGAACTATATAATAGCCTTAGATGGTACAAAATTTTCTGCCATCAGGAAGAAAGCCTTATTGCTGGGTGCTTTAGGCAAAGAGGGTCAAAGGGTGTTTAAATATTTGCCAGATCCGCCTCTTGACATTGATGATGTTTATAAAGATGCTTTATTTAGACTTTACACTAGGTTTGCTAAACAAGAAAATGTTGTAATGCGCAGGCATAAGTTTTACACTGCTCCTCAGAAAGAAAGTGAAACTATTGATGAATTTGTTTCAAGGCTGAGGGAACTTTCTATGAAATGTCAATTTGGGAACATACAGGATGAGATGATCCGCGACCAATTAATTGTACAGTGTTTTAGTAAGAAGACACAGGAGAAGTTGTGGGCAGCCAAAAACCCCACCCTTACTGAGGCAATTACCATTGCAAAAGTTGCTGAGGAAAGCGATAGGTGCATGAAGGAACTTAAGAGAATACAACTAGGACACACTAGTTATCAAGAGGTTGCAAGCCTACAGGCAGATACTTCAGAGAGCATAGCTTTAATACAAGGGAGACAAACAAACAAGGGGGGGAAACTTGCATCCTCGTTTAATAAAAGTGGGACTAGCAAGTTTAGACCAGCCACACGATCTTGTAATAGGTGTGGAAGCCCTTTTCACTTAGCTGATTCCAAAAATTGTACAGCTTTGACTAGGGATTGCTTAAAATGTGGAAAGAAAGGGCATTATGCACGAATGTGTAGGACAGTAGGTACAAAAAAAGTTGCTTTGGTTGAGGGTGAAGCCACAGATGATGAAGCAGAAGTTATGATGATTACGTCTGCTGGCAACATGCAGTCAGAAGAGGATGTTGTTTTATCTCGGCCTAAGGCAGATTTTGAAGTGAATGGTGTCATTATCAATTTAATGGTGGATACTGGATCACTTTACACAATCATCTCTAAGATTTTGTACAATTCATCTTATTCTGCGTCTACTTTAGTCAAATCTGACATCACACTAAGGGGTTACCAGGGTGTGAGCATTGGTGTCCTTGGGTATTTTGAGGCAAACATAAAGTTTAAAGGGAGGGTCACTCAAGGGAAGGTTTATGTGTCCCCACACGGCCCTGCCATTTTAGGGTGGTTACATCAGTATAAACTTAACATTAGAGTGAACCCGAGAGCTGATCCACCTGTGATGTGTATTGATGTTGAAAATACTTGTGTTACAGTCCATGGAAATTTAGAAGCTATTCTTAAAAAGCATGAGTGTATCTTCAATGAGAAGTTGGGGGAAGCTATTGGTTATCTGCATGTCATTAAAACTAAAAGAGATGTAGCACCTGTGAAACACACTGCAAGGAAGATACCTCTTTCTGCAAGAGATGAGGTCAAGAAAATCATCAAGCAGCTATTAGAGGATGACATAATTGAGCCTGTAGAGGCCACACAGTGGTTGAGTCCAGTTGTGATTACACAAAAACCGGACAAATCTTTGCGCTTCTGTGTGGACCTGCGAAGCCTCAACAAAGCGGTGATAATGGATAGCTTTCCGCTTCCGAACATAAACGAAATTGTTCTGAGTTTGGGTGGAGGAAAAGTGTTTTCCAAGTTAGACCTTCGCAGTGCATACCACCAGGTAAAGCTTCATCCGGACTCTAAGCAATTCACATCATTTATCACTCCGGAGGGTACTTACCAATTTAAAAGACTTCCTTTTGGCCTCTGTTCTGCAGCAAGTGCTTTTCAAAGAATCATTACGGATGTATTAAAAGACATTGAAAGGGTAGTATTTTTCCAGGACGACATCCTGATTCATGGTTCGGATGTGGGTGACCATGATGCTATTCTGGACAAAGTTCTCTCTGCTCTCTCAAAGGCTGGCTTAACATTACGCAGAGAAAAGTGTGTTTTTGCTGTTAAAGAAGTGGACTATTTAGGGTACCATGTATCTGGTCTTGGTATACAACCCAAAAAAGACCTTGTGAGTGCAATCTGTAATGTTTCGGAACCCGATGACAAAGACAAATTAAGATCCTTCATGGGCATGGTTGAATACTATGCGAAATTCGTAAAGAATTTTGCGGAAAAAGTTGAACCTTTGCGTATTATCATGCGGAAAGGGAAAGGTTTCATTTGGGGAGTGGATCAGAGGAATGCTTTCCTTTTAATCAAACAGAACATTTTAGATGCCAATATTCTGTCAAGTTTTGTGCAGTCTTATCACACCATCCTCACTGTTGACGCAAGTTCTTTCGGGATTGGTGCAGTCTTAACACAGAAAGGGGGTGGCAAACAGAACACTATTGCGTTTGCGTCACGGTCTCTGACTGAGACCGAAAGGAACTACTCGGTCATAGAGCGTGAAGCTCTCGCTGCCGCGTGGGCAACTCGGTATTTCAGGGTGTACCTGTGGGGAATCACCTTCACACTCAGGACTGACCATAAGCCCCTATTAAAGGTCTTGGCCCCTGGGGGGATTAGAAACTGCTCTGGGAGATTAGCGAGACTTGCTGTTTGTGTACAAGAGTTCACTTGTAGTGTGGAATATTTGCCTGGTTGGTGCAACAGCGTTGCAGACTGTCTTTCTAGATTACCTGACACCAAAGAACCACCCAAAGAGTTAGTGACTGAAAATGTAGTTGCGTTTTTGGATGATTTGGAAGGTGATTTACCCAGCTCCATATCTAGGAGGGAGTGGATTGAGGAAATGGGGAAAGATTCTGTCATGATTGGCTTAGTTAAAATGTGCAGGGAAGGGGTATCAAGGCAGAGTACTGTCTCACCAGATCTTAGGCCTTATGTTCAGTTACAGGATGAAATTTCTTTACAGGGTGAGCATATCCTTGTGCGAGGTGAGAAATATATACCTCCAGCGTCCCTTAGACCCCGTATCATTGCACTGGCGCATGAGGGCCATCTTGGCCAAACCCTCACTGGCAAACGTGTCAAGGCCAATTTTTGGTGGCCCGGTGTAGATGCACAGGTGAAGGCTTGGGTTGAACAATGCCAGCTGTGCAAGGAGTCTGAAAAGAGACTACAGGTTTGTGCTAGTAAAGATGGTGTGGGAAAGATTATTGCAGATGATGGTGTATGGCAGAAGATCTGCATTGATTTCATTGGTCCTTTTCATGATCTGGTGGATGTTGAAAAGTTCGCCTTGGTTGTGGTTGATTCAACCTCTAGGTGGGTTGAGGTTGCTTTCATGAAAAGCATTACTGCAGAGTCCACTATCAAGGTTCTTGATGAGATATTCCGACGTGAGGGCATTCCTTCAATGGTGTTAACTGATAATGGTACGCAACTTACCTCTGCCATCATGGAGGAGTATTTTGTTTTCCTTGGATTGAAACACTTGCGTACATCGCTCTACAACCCACAAGGGAATGGACTTTGTGAGCGAGTAAATAGGCTTGTTAAGGGTACCATGCAGCTCGCTTTAGCGTCAGGTCGCCCTGTGCAGAAGGAGATCAAAGAAATGCTGTGGGCATACCGTACCACTGTTCATAGCAGCATGTCTGCCACACCTTTTGAGCTCATGAGGGGGAGGGTGCCAGGCACTAAACTCATTCCCACTTGGCTACATGAAAAGGGAAAGGGTGTGGGAGGTGACTCCAGGGGCAAAGCTGTTCTTTCCAAAATAGCTGAAGGGGACCTGGTAAAAGTCAAACCTGGGGGTAACCTGAAGATGTTCAATAAATTTAGGGGACCCTACCAGGTGAAGTCCGTGGTTGGCAACTATGTCAAGCTACAAAATGGCCAAACGTGGAACCTCCGCAGGGTAGCACTTTACCAAAGAAAGCTTAGGTCTGTTCCTTCAGCTCAAACTTCTAAGGATGTGGTTGCTGATAGAGCTGGCAGACCTCTTCGCTGCAGGGTTGTTCCTGCTTATTTGAAGGACTATGTGTAACTTTGTCTGTTTAAGGGAGAATGTGGGGTTGAATGCCTTGTTTCATTTTCTTCTGCTTTCCAAGAGCAAGTAATGTGTTCAATTATGCTTTGTTTTTCTGGTGCACCAGTTTTTCTTTGAAAAAAGTTACTGTGAGCTTTCGACCTATTTCTATTGCTGTGTCATTTCTTTTCTCTGTTTAAGAAAAGGAGATGTGTTATATTCATCCTTTTGCCTTGTGTCATGACGTGTGTCACGCGCTGTGCTCGCGCTGCTCCGCTCTGTGACATGTCCTGTGTTCCATCTAACGGTTGACAGTTGCCCGTTAGACCTTGTGCACGATGGTCGGGTTTTCTACTGACTGACTAAATAAACTACCCTGATCTTCACGACGCTGGTGTGCCGCCTCTGCTTTCATTTACAACACATATATTAGCATAACCAGGCCTGTAGTAGTTGATAGAGTCAGCAAAGCGTGCATTAGGATGTGTTTGGCTAACAAAAATCAGCAGAAACAAGTGCAGAAGAATATGGTTTCAGCTCTTGTCCATTGGAAAGAATAACATCGACAGATTTAATTCTCGAAGTGAAGCCCCTACATAAATTTTACTTTGTGTTGTCATTGTAATTCAAGCAATGTTTTTAATCTTTCCAATTGCTTGGACACAATAAGCCATTTACAACTATTTGGCGGAGAGCCCTCTGCTTTGGAACAGCTCCTTTCATTTGCGATATGTTTTTTTTCTTTTGTACGAAGCTATTCAAAGCTCCCTTGCGCTCATTAAAATAAAGCATCTCACTTCAAACAACTATTTCATAGAATGTAATCAGCAGCCAATGAACACAATGCAAAGGAAACATGAAAGGCAACCGCTTGGAAATGCACAACTAGCTTCTACACCGTGATATCTTGCTTTCATTAAGAATGACAAAAAGATTGAGTGTACATGAAGTGGTTACTTTTATGTCATTTTATCAGGTTATCCAATGTTTTTGTTGTTTTCATGTGAATTTATAGAATACTAATTCATTAAGATTGTGCTGTAAACGAGTTCAAAGATTAATATAATGAACGTGGCTCGTTATGTTTCAGACACAGATGTTTCAAAATCAAGCCCAGAGTCCTTTCATGCTATTACCTAGATGCCTCTTGTTAATCTACAGTAAAAAAAATACTTTTTAACACTACATTTTTTTGTTTCCTCCTTTTATTTGTTCTACATACCGCAAAATTTAATTTCTCTTACAATTTGTTTCGTTTATGAGATATTTAATTACCTCATCTGAGAAATAAAACACGTTGTTATGTACGAATGTTTAATGTTTTATATAAATGTATATTGTGTAGCTGGTCTCTGAAGTTTGTTTTTGGCTGCGAGTTTGCTTTTTGAATCAAACTCAAGCTAAAATGCAACATTCAATAACTCCTTTCTATTTTGTAAAATAAAATTATTGATAATCTTACTTTTGGTATTTGTTTGTTTCCTAAACCACCTTTACCTTACCAATTTCTTTTCAATCAGACACCGTTTATCCACCATAATTCATGAGCCACTTAATGTTTTTGAGCCACGCAATGGCCCTTTGAGGAAGCATTTTACCCCAATCATTGTGGCCGATGCCAAGCGGCGTGTTGCGTGCCGCTGGAGCAGGGGAAGGGCGCCCAAGTTCAAAGACTGGCTTGCGGATTTGACATATTGCCAGGATCAGCATACCACCTTTGCTGAGCTGCTACCTCTCTCATGTCGGCCTAGGGACATCTGGGATCCTCTGGTGCACTACCTGCTCAGGCGCTCAAACGAAGACGCGCAATCGGGCGACTTACCTGTCACTCCACAGCACCCTGAACTCTCTCCCAGAACTTAACCTATAACTCTCGATGTGGCTTTCAGCCCTCCCTCTCTATGTGTGCCCTCCTGCCCCCACGGACTCCCTGGTGATGCGGGTTGCCCTGCCTCGATCGATTTGCCCCCTCCTCCTCTCTGAGCATGTACACCCTCTCTCGCAATCACGACACGATTTCACACCTCTGGCGGGCGATATCCCGAGACACCCTGCGCTTTCTCAAGGTGAAAGCTCTGGACGCAATTTCCCCCACATGCCACTACCTGCCCGGACTACCACAGTACACCACTATCACTCATCACTACTACACGGTCATGCACTGGCTCTTTGTTGTTACATAGTTGGGGTGTTTTGGTTCATGTTCTACAAAGTACAAAAAAAAGTAGTGAGACTCTTCTCTAGCTCAAATAAATCTGTTCAACTGCTGCTCATCCTTACTTGTCCTACATCACCGGATGCGGAACCAGCGTCATATAAGTCTGTAATGTGCCGCCGGGGCCCGGGATGCCGGCTTCTAGGCTGTGTATTGTTCATCTTCTCCTGCTGCCGGCCTCCGGGTTGTAGGCGACCCAAGCTGTGTACCATACTCTGTTTACTCCAATAAAGCAGATTTGAACCCCAAAAAAAAAAAAAATCATTGTGGCCGACAAAAGACACAGAGAAACGAAATGACCTTTAATAAGTTAGTCTGACTCAGTTCTCTCTTTATACACAAAGGGCCTGATTCACAAAGGTAAACTTACTCTTCTGTGTTAATTTGCATTTGTATATGTGTGTGGAATTCGACACATAAAAACATACATGCCTATCCTTTTATGTGCGTAGTTCTCCGCCCGACTTTCGAATCTCTACTCTCGTAAACTTCAGAGCGGCTCCTGGTGGGAGTGCTACTGGGAGGTGACATGGGGCGGGTGGGGGGTAGGAAACACTGGAATACTGAGGAATGCAGGTAAGTTGACAAATAATCATTAGAACGAATTCCGTTGCGTGCGCTGCATCTCCAAATGCGATGCAGCGTGCCCAACAAAATTCGTTTTATGGATTTAATTGTAAACGTACCTGTATTCATCCACATTCCAGTGTTTACTACCAGCACCCTGCCCCTCCCCCACCCCCACATCACTGCCCGGTAGCACTCCCACCAGGAGCCGCTGCTGGTAAACAAGCAGTTTTGTGAATTTTAAAACAAATGTAAACGTACACAGAAGTGTATGTGTACTTTTGGGAATCAGGCCCTAAAGCCTTGGTTTAGAATTTGGTGGACAGGGTACTACATTGCAAATTTGATGTACTAGGCTGTCTGTCAAACTCGTGATCCGACTGCCTCATCTAGAGGTGGGTGGACAGTGAGCTTTACATCAACCAAGGACTTCTTGACTTCATCTAAGGAAAGCTTCCTCCAATGGTAAAACAGAGTATGGGTTGGTCTGAGCAAGGATATTACAGAGCCTGTCCTAATAAAGGTGAACAGTGTAATTTTCTTTTTTTTCTGTCTGTCACCGCCACATAAAATATTGCTGGAGGGATAGGAAAAAAACATAGATGACCCCCAAGCCCTGTAAGAAATCTCCAATTTTTTTTTCCAGGTAAATAAGCGTCCACTTTGGGAGTTTGTTTCTGAAAAACAAAAATGTAGTTTGGTGAACTGCTGTCAAAACTGATAGTGGCTGTCCACCAAACCTTTTGTACCTTGAAGGGACTCACTATAATGGCGGTTCCTTTCAAGGAACAGAAATGACCATTGGGCTGGTGGTAATCTCTACATTTGGTGGCGGAGGTAATGTCCCAGATGGATACAAGATCCTGAGGAAGGACCGCCCTGACAGCCCCGGAGGAGGCCTCGCCATCATCCACAAAAGCTCCCTCCGACTGACAACCTCCAACCCGGACGATACGTTGCCTTTCATGGAACACATCCACTTGCAGATCAATCCAAACCCCAGAACGGCACTCAGCAGGACACTCACCTACAGACCATCAGGACCCCGCTCCACATTCAGCAACGCCATTGCAGACTACATTGCTCCTCACACCTTCGCCTCCACAGAATACATACTGCTCGGAGACCTGAACTTCCACTTAAACACCCTCAGCTATCCCAACACCACCACCCTCCTAGAGAACCTGGCCAACAATGGACTGAAGCGACTCATCTCCACCTCCACCCACACAGCAGGACACACTCTCGACCCCATCTTCGCCAGAGGAAACAACATTAGCTTCAGTCACACCACGCAACCTCTCTGGACGGACCACCACTGCGTCCTTTTCTCCTTCTCGAAACACACCACACACAAGATCATGCCACGCCTCCCATCTAAAAACTGGAGCAAAATCACAAAAGAACACCTCATCTTTGCTCTCAGCTGCACTCTACACCCTATCATGGCAGCCCAACACAACAGCTAACCTTCACCAATGGATCATCAACTGCACCAATGCTCTTGCCCCCTCCAGAACTCTGCTAGATGACACAGCACGAAAACAACCTGGTTCAAAAAGGACCTCCAAGATTCCAAGCACTCGTACCGATGATTGGAGAAAGCTTGGAGAAACATCAAAACCCCGGAAGCATGCACCACCTACAAGGGCGCCACCACGGCACACCGCAAACACATCAAATCAACTAAGCGAAACTTCCATCAGGACAGAATCCTCTCCAACTCCCACAACTCCAAGGAACTCTTCACCATCACACAAGAATTCACCAGACCCCACAGCAAGATCACCAACGTCCCTCCCTCCCAAGACCTCTCCAACAAACTCAGCTCTTTCTTCCACCAAAAGAGCAGGACGCTCTACGACAACTTCGATGACCAAGACTATGCCACTGACCCTAGACCCTCCACCAGTGATGTCACCCAGCCGACTCTCCTCACCTGGACCCCTGTCACCAAAGAAGACACCACAAAGACCTGTTGTATAGCGTTTTAGGACCCTAGTGTAATTTTCCCGATTCATGCCCTTATATAGGTATAATTCACATTACCCTTATATAGGCATAGAAATCATAACCATATTTAGGCATAACCGTTCCAGTCCAAATATGGCATGGCTACTTCCACTAGTTCCAAAAAGCCACAACGATTTCTTGGAAAACTCAGCTTCAGCAGTCAGGGTCATTCCCTTTCTTGAATATTGATTTATCCTAGAAATCATGGCGTTTTCAAAGAACTACCATTCTTTGGTGACGTTATTATGTCAGATTTTTTGTCAATCCAGGCATCTTCAAGGTATAAATATGCCTACACTTGCCCTAGCAAACACACAGTGGTCTGGAGCAGTCCGACTATCTACTTTCCCGACGCATCTCGCTGCAGCAAGTGCCGAAGGAAGACGACCCTCCAGCTGACGCACTGGCAGAGAGACTGCCATTCTCTTGCTGAGAATCCAGCTCCAGTGTTTCCAAGCTCCCCTTGCGGGGTGTTAGAAATTGAGTCCGGAGACGGAGATACCAGACCTCCTTAATTCTAAACCAAGGAACGGAGCTGATTAGACCCTAATAGAAATCTTGGATAGATTCTTGGCAAATACTTACTTCTTACCTCGTACTAGACTATGGTTAGGTACATCGGGGTAGACGTATTTTAGAAACACCAGTTGAGTACTTTTAGTCTTTGTTATTTATGTATGTATTTTAGGGCTTAGAAACCATACCATGCTTTTACAGTGTTATTTCATAATACTCTTCTTGCTGTACGCATTATACTTTACAGCCAGTATTACGATTGTAGCTGTTCATTTCTTCTGCATGAGAAAGAAGACTGTTCAATAAATACTTTTATTGAAAACGCCCGTCTCTCTATTTCTTTGCACCTCTGGTGAAATAAAGCATGCACGATTGACTGAGTAAAATATCTATCTATAACAAATCTGAAGATCAGTTTTATTCTTGGGGAAACAAAGTTGTCATGTTTATGCGGTTGTCAGAAACTAATCCCTTCTTGTGTTTTCAAGAAAGTTTCTAGTGACCTCTGAGCTAGCTGGCACTCACAATTAAGTCTCATATATTCGATAGAGACCTAGTCGACTTAAGTCCTACGTCACATCTATAGGATATATTATTCCAATGCGCAGAGCCTATTGGGAATATAGGAACTATACAACATGGCGCCCAACGTCTGGTAAGGCACTAATTTAATGCTAGATACTAGAGTAACTCAATTGTGCTTTTCACAGAGACCCTTTTTCCCATAAAATACTCCAATAGACGTCTGAAGTGGGTAAAAGGATAAACTATCCGCCATAACTGAGTAGGACAAAAATCCTATGTAGTAGTTTTTGGTTTGATTCAATATTAAAGAATACAGGGGCATATTACCAAGCAATAGCGATAATTTTCGCTATTGCTTGGTTAGAGACCAAAATTTACAGCTGAGCTGCGGCGATTTTTATCGCAGATAAACCTTGGTATTACCAAGGTTTATCGCAAATGCGATAAAAATCGGCCGCAATGCATGAATATCGCTGAAAAGTCAGCGATATTCATGCATTACCGAGCTAATGCTCTTAGCCATGTTATCCACCTCCCATTGGATAACATGGCTAAGAACTGCTCAGGGCAGGTGTTAGCTTTTGGAGATATTCGCTCTTAGCGCGAATATCTCCAAAAGTTGGTAATAGGAGATATCGATGTTAGCGACTGTTTCCAGTTGCTAACATCTTGGCACGCCCACTTTGCATTTCATTAGTGATAAATATCACTGACATGCAAAGTGGGGCCCAAGATGGTCGCTATCTCCGACTAGCTGTCGCTAACTGGTGTTAGCGACGGCTAGGTAATAGGGAGATAATTTTATCTCCGCTTTCTTGGCTTTTAAAGCCAAAAAAGCTGAGATAAACCCCCTTGATAATATGCCCCACAGTGTTCCAAAATATTGTGAACCTTATCTTTATTTCCTTGAAACTTGCTCTGCAAACTTTCAGTCAACAAAATGACTGAAAACGAGACCGGTGGAACTGCAGCTGCAGCCAGACCAGGTTTAGACGTTACAGGTTTCCAACAAAATGACCCGAATGCTATAATGATCCCGGAAAACCATCACAATAAGGCTATTAACAAATGGCCTATCATCAAGAGGTGATAGGGTAATTTTTGTCATAGAGGCACATGAATGTCGGCAGACAGAGGTATTCTATTCATGGATTGTCTTCCCTGAAGCAAATCCAGTAACACATGTGTTCCACTTCTACAAAGTAGGTGAACCTCCAACAGAATACGTTCCTTTTGAGGACATTGAAATTCCACTAACTTACCAAGAGCATCAGCTCTGGTTTAAAGGTGCCCTACAATATCAAAATCACATTACCAGGCTCGGTCCACTAGGTAGACCAGGAGCAACATGGCCGGTACTAGCCAGCTATACACCACATCCTGACATTGAAGAAATGTCAAGTAAAGAACTATTAGTTCAACTAACACAATTAATCAAAATACATAGACAATTGGTTCAATATGTCATGCGGACTCTAATTGTCCATCCTGCTATCAGGATTTAACAGCAAACCCCTCATCAAGGGAAACTAAAAATAAAATTACACCACAGACCATACAATCAGTCATTGGTAAATTACCAGCAAAATGGGAACAAATTCCATTCTGGTTAGCTCAAAAAATCACTCATATCAAGGCAGTATTTCCTGACAGTACACCTCATGAGAAACACCGAATTGTAACAATCTGTTTACCAATGGGGATCGCACAACATCTGGAGGACTGCAACACTTGGGGTACAGTCTTTGCTGCAATCTACACAAAAACTCAGGGTGTTCCGTCTATGGCGGTAATACTAGACGTCCTGAAAAAGATTTAAAATGAATATGGGCCAGAGCCTGCTTTGAATCTAGGTATGAAATTACTTAATTATTTCAAACAAGTCTCAGCTATAATATTAGCTAATGTTAAAGGTGAAGCAGCATCCGTGGCGATCTGCCAAAAATTAAAAGAACTTGAAGTAACTGAGCAACCATATGAACTAGCAAGAATAATGGAAAAATTCTATGAAGAACTAGGTAGAGATAGTTTGGGTGGAAAACCAGTAAAGCCCCAACTAACTGAAAATCCTAAAAAGGTTTTAATTAAAAACACTGTCACTACTCCTAAAAAGAAGTGGGAAAATACTAGACAGACACTTCCTAAAGAGAAGCGTTCTCAATCAAGAGGTAGGTCTCCTGAAAGGGAGCCCTCTGAAAAGAGGTATAACCTCAGGAAATAGGGATAATTTGAGAAAACTTGATATATATCAAGATACTGATACACGTTCCTCTCGTACCTTTCAGAGTTCCTCACAGAAATCGGAAAGAAGAGGACGGTCAGAGCACAAGGAAGAACACGTGAAGTCCAAAGACGATCAACACGTTCCAAAAAATTAGAAAACCCAATTCACCAAAAAGAAGGTAGCAGGTCTAAAAAAAATCAGACATGCAGAGGATCTTGAGGACACAACTCAAGAACGGGAAGTGGGCCCAGACAACGCTGGACAGCGCAGCAGAAGTCACCATAGCTTGCAAGAGCCTGAAGGATCATCTGGAGACAGTGGACTTGAATGAGTATATTCAAGTTGAAACTGCCAACACCAGGGTTAGTGTACCCCATAAGGTATATCTCACTCCGGATGGAGGGTGACATACCTAGGAAAATAAGAGCACTCTTTTGGGAGAAGCTCATTAAGGGTTATGACATTCTTCTAGCTGAAAAAGACTGGCCACCAACATTTGTCAGGGAGTGCCCACATTGCGAAGAGATCATTATGCCAGCCTTCTCCAATCAAATTCTGATTCATAAAAAATATACCTTTGCCAGAAAATGGGCAGTAGCCCAGGCTCCAGCACTATATAAAAATCTTGTAGGATGGGATGAGGATTCTCCCCACCATAAAATCCAGTTAAAAAATCAACCAACTGCTCAGAGGCAGTATCCAGTTAAGCAATAAGCTAAAAAGCAGGTCAGGGAGATCTTATATCAACTTGAATACCAAGGGGTGATTGAAACATGCACCTCATCCATGAACAATCCTTTGTTTCCTGTCTCCAAACCAGACAATACATATCCTCTAGTTTTGGACTACAGACATTGCAACTCTTGTTGCCAAACATTTGCAGTACAAAATGCACACAGTGCATCACTGATGAATAACATCGTGCGTAAAAAGTATAAAACTACATTAGATATTTCAAATGGTTTCTTCTGTCAAAATATCGCACCTGAAAGCAGGTACTTGACTGCTATCTCAATTATGGGGACACAGCTTCAGTTCTGTTGTCTCCCCCAGGGATTCCAGAATAGTCCAGGAATATTTTCAGCCAGAGTAACAGAGCTACTACAAACGTATGATGATGAGGCATAATCTTATGTCGATGACATCTATCTTACAGAAGATGACATGGACAGGCACTTGAACAGGGTGAACACCATAATACTTGGTTTCGCATCTGAAGGGTACAAATTGAACTTAAAAAATCAAGAATTGCCCACCTCAACGTCCTATTCTTAGGATACGAACTTTCGAGTGAAGGCAAAAGACTGGCAGCAAACTTTTTAGAGAAATGCTCGCTGCTCCAACCTCCGAAAACGCTGAAACGCTTACAGTCAATTCTAGGTTTCCTGAATTTCGGAAGAACTTACATTCTAAACTACACAGAAAGAGTTAAACCTCCCTACAAATTAATCAAACCTGATGTCAAACCAACTAATTGGACTCAAAAACACACAGTAATTTTGCGTTCAGTGCAAACAGACATGTTAGCAACAACACATTTACAGACACGCGTATACATACGCAACCTTGTAATCCAAATCATCCCAGGAAGATACAGATTCATGTGCTTAACCTTTAATGAGGGGGAAAAAGTACCATTTGCTTATAAATCACACTTGTACACACTAGCTGAAATGAAATTCACTTCAACGAAAAAAATTCGGACAGCGGTTTAGACTGCAGTAGCAAAAGAGAGAGCTCTAACACAGGGAAAACACATAAAAGTCATTGCTCCTATACCTGCCTTAGAGGCAGTGACAAATGCAAGCATTCCGAATGCAAAGGCTTTACATACAAGATGGATACAATGGGTTAACTCTCTTGGTGCAACAGACGTTAAATACGTTTTTGACCCCTACTTGAAAACTCAAGAATTTTTACAATATGAACAAGAATGTCCTCTGCCGACTGAAATTCTCCCTCTAGAACAGTACAAATGTATAATTTATACAGACGGATCAGCACAGCCCGCAGTTGGGGGCAAACAAACTTATAGTGCTGCGTGCGCGATTGTTAAAGGTCGCTGGCACGATGGTAAATTCAGACCTATGGTCACAAAAACACAATCCCTAGGAGACAGTACAGCCCAGCGAGCTGAACTGCAGGCTTTCAAGATGGCGCTGGAAAATACTGATCGCGAATTCCCCACACTCATTGTGTGCGATTCGTATTACTGTGTCCAATCTTATTATGAATACTTGCAGAACTGGGTTCATAACGGTTTCAAAGATGCAAAAGGCGGTACAATCGAGCATAAGTTGCTCTGGGAACAAGTAATTCAGTTACAAAAAGAACTACAAAAGACTCACGTGATCCATACACTGAATCATCAGCATGATGGTGTTCACGTTGAAGGGAATTCATTGGCTGATGAAGCCGCGAAGGCATCTGTGCAAAGGTCTTCCATAGCTGCAATCACTCGTTCAAAAACAAAATTAGACGGCAAAACAATGCTAGCTGTCAATGCCACAAGCAAAGTCAGCGGTGCAGCGTTACCTCTAAACTATCCACTCGAATATGCATACATAATTGATGCCAACTCCGTCCCTTTTGCTCAAATCCCTGGAGTGGGGGATAGAGTAATCCCAAACAGGAGACGTAGAGGAGCTTTGACACAAGAAGCACATATCGGAGAGGGTCTGATACATCAAGCGATCTCTAAATCCATTATGGAATTAAAAGAGACTTACTGGTGGCCAGGGATGAATGCCCACATTCACGAGTTTGCAATTAATTGCCATGACTGCAATAGAGATCGCAGCAAGGAACGCCGCCGGATACCTGACTACAGTGTAGCCAGCCCAGTACAGACACCATTGTTAGACAGCATTAGGCTTTCTACATGCAGACATCACTATGGACGAAAGCGGTCCCACAATTATTAGGACAGATTCATTTGGATGTGGCCTCAAGCGTTCGGCTGACGCCCAAACTGTTATAAAACATTTGGGAGTCTTTATCGGCACATGCGCAATCGGCAAGCTACATTCTGACCAGGGTCCTGCGTTTAGCTCTCACGCTTACAAGGAAGCCATGGCCAACTTGGGTTTTGCATTGCGGTACTCAAGTCCATTCCATCCTGAGGGAAATTCAGTTGTGGAAAGAAAAAAACGTGACATAAAGCAATCTATAACAGCTAGGGTACTAGGCTCGGGTGACGGGTGGGTCAAACTTCTTAAAAGTGTCCAACGTAGTCTTAACAATCTGCCAAGAAATTCTCTGGGTGGAATCACTCCATATGAAATCCTTTTTGGTACTAGAATGATTGTCGAAGACCTCGATCGTCATACTTCAGTGGTAGAACAAAAACCCTTTGATATCAAAGACAGTTTGGCTGTTTTGCAGGACTTAAATGAAACAAGAAGAAGTCTAAGCAACACATTACAGAAGCCAATGACCACTGAAGAAAAACCACCTGTCCCAGCAAGGCCTGTCTGGATTCTAAAGATTGGGGATCTAGTCAGAGAAAAGATCGCAGACAAGAAGGACTTTTGGCCTTCGTACAGAAAACCAGTACCTGTGCTAGCAATCCACGGATCAAGAACAGTGTTATTGCCGCCCCTTGCTGGAAGAAAGGAGAACCGGTTCGTATCAATTGACCTGGTAAAACCACACCATGTGGCCGATAATAAGTAGTAGGCCCAGTGGACTCCAAAGATGTAGCAGAAGACCAAACTGGCTACTATCCAAGAGGTTCAAACTGAGAGACTCATCACCTTTGAAGAGTCTGCCATAAGAAAAGAAGGACTATGCAACAAAGCAATGGGACTTGTGCCTCTTGAAACCCAAATAACAGTTCATCAAGACACTCATGGTTACAATGATGTAGCCTCTGACTATACTAATATGGCAAGGGATTCAGTAGCTCCAGCGATTTCAAGGAATCCGGATACAATACCAACAAATTGACAGAACTGCCTCTGGCTATTTCATCAACTTTGATACATTTTCTGAGGATCCCACTGAGCCGGAAACAATGCCAACAAACAAAACTTTTAAAGACAAAATAACAGCACTTTTTCAGCTACTAGAAAAGACTTATCTGGTTTCATCATGGGTTGATTTTTGGATTGTGTTAGGTGTACTTTTTCTCCTACTTTGGCTCATTCTTGTTTTAAGTTTGTGAAAGCTGATAGATGGAAAATATAGTAAAATGGACACACAGCAAGTAAGAATATCAACTTGCTCCTGAAACCACACAAATCATCTCATCGTGAACAAAGAGACGTGTCATCAGAGAACATCACAGCCGTTCCTATACCAGGCGGTATAGCATGGGACAGAACTGATTATGACATTTATGGTCTGGCGAGCTGCTGAAGATTTCACATCAATTCTAGGTTTCCCTGAGTGAGTTTGCTTCACCCAGCACATTTTCCAATGATTGGGACTTTGAAACTGTTAATAACATGATGTCAGATTTAGAAATGTCTGCAAAATTTACAAAACATGAAAACTTAGAAGGTTCATCAGATTATGCACAAATGTATTGTTATAATCATTTTGGTCATCATTACTTGCACATATCTGCAAGCCCTAGAAATTTTTATATTGGACAACATTGTATCCTCTGCCATAGACATAATGGAACAGGACTTGCTCATGTTACAACATGGACAGTCTCAATTGCGTTCTATAATGCTGCTAGGCTGGACGTTACAAAATCTTTATTCTGGCTATGTGCCTATGTGCCTTGGCGTCTAATCAACACCACGTCATTGTTTACTGGATTTAACCTTACAGATAAGCAAATCTCTTTGGCACAAAAGGGAGCAGACTATACGATGCTGAGCATAGAAAAACTGGAAAGATTGCCATTAACTGTTTCTGAGAAACCCGCCATAGAATGGATAATACATGGCACCATTACGTTGCCAGTGACGATTTTCCAGTTTCAGTATTGCTTGAAACACATACCAGCAGGCCTGTATGAAAGGTTGGTTAAAGAATACATTAAGTCAACCTGGGATTTACCATACACACACAAACGATGGAGTGGGGGAAAAGAAGTATTTCTTAGTGGAACACAATGTAACAGCGCACTATGCGGTACACTTTTATGTCAGAGTATTAATTTACATGGAGCCTTTGATGGTTCTTCGACCAACTTATCCTGCCACCTGCAAAGTTCTCCAGCAGCAGTGATAGATCAAATTTTTAGGGAGCTTATCAATGGGAGCTATATAATGTTGAATGATCACAGCTGTTGTGGAATGATGCCAGGACTTGCCTATCTCGTAATTGTGTTGGCCAGGGTCACTTGTTATATGCAAGTATTGTTTCCTGAAGTAAAAACAGACGGGGAGTTGCTGTTATGACCTTCACTGAACATCTCTTCTATTGGAATTGATACTTTAAGCAGAATGAAAGCCATTCTTTACAAAAAACTGTGCCACTGACCTCGTCCACAGAGACGTATGATCTGCAAGTTGCAAGGTCCTCTACGGAGATACATGCCTTATTATCAACAAACTGCCCCATACATTTCGCAGAAATGTTAGGTCATATCTTAAACATGTCTAATACCAGTGGTATTGTACATGTATTGAAGATGATTTTTTCGGGACTGTTAGGACATTTTGAAGCAGTCCCCTGCATATTTCCAAACTTCGTGCACTCGGTGTTTGGCGGACTGCCTCTCGTTTTGGGACTAGCAGCAGGAATTTTATTTTTGCTACTTCTGCTTCGATATGGCAAGCCAATCTACCAACGACACCCAGATTACCATCGAGAACACTTTCCTGGCTATGAAGTGTCGTGAGCGCATAATCCAAATTTTGGGCTTGGCTCGTTTAAGAGATCTGAATATCACATGGTTTCTTTCATTCAGACCAATCTGGAAAGATTGCATCTTACCTGTTCTACGATGCCTGCTATGTGGAGAAGAATGCGTGCTAGACATCTGTCTAACACTTCCATTTGGACTACCAACAGATGTTAACGCTTTGCTTGGTTCGGTAACGGCTCATTCATTGTGTTGTCTCCAGCGGCTACCAATCCTGATGACGGCATTCATGGAGGTCTCACCAGCACATCCAGCTGATTGTGAGATACGTGGACCGACAGACACACAGGTACCATCTACTGCAAACATTGCTATTGCGACTGACGCTGAGGCGATGCTTCTCATCTGTGTACAATTGATCTGCTAAACGAGGTAGTCCAACTTTCACCTACAGTAGTAGACGAATTCTTTTCAAACTTAGAGGAGTTGATGTTTTCTCCCAAAAGCGAGAGTGACTTTTGAAGTTAGTACACAGTGTTCTGATGAACTCTGAATTCGACCTTCACTTTTCAAAACAAAACTTTTAACTTCAGAACTCTATTTTTCTTCGAATTAAATTTTTCCACATTGAATTTTTATTTTTGGCACAAAGTAATCTGCTTAAAGTAGAACTATTCTTAGAGAACAAGAATTCTTTAAGCACTTCCAAAAGACAATATTTGACCTCGTTCACAACCAAAACAGTTCATATATTCTGTCATGGAATGGTCTCGACCATTCTTCTGTATTTCAGAGTCATTTAATAAATGTTATTTCATAAGCATTTTTCCAATGTCACACTACATGCTTTGAATGAAAATAATGTTTTTTAAATACATGCAGCACCAATGCTCATTTTCATGTACAACCGTTTTCAAGGCATTTTATTTATTTTGGATGGGATTGTAAACATATGCTTTAGATATGTTTTTGCATAGTATTTAGTAATGTCAAACATAATAAAGTGGAGTGGGTGTTGTATAGTGTTTTAGGACTCTAGTGTAATTTTCTCGAATTATGCCCTTATATAGGTATAATTCACATTACCCTTATATAGGCATAGAAATCATAACCATATTTAGACATAACACATCCAGTCCACAACGGCATGGCTACTTCCACCAGTTCGAAAAAGCCACAACGATTTCTTGGAAAACTCGGCTTCAGCAGTCAGGGACATCCCCTTTCTTGAATATGGATTTATCCTAGAAATCATGGCGTTTTCAAAGAACTACCATTCTTTGGTGACGTTATTATGTCAGACCTTACATCAATCGAGGCACCTTCAAGGTATAAATATGCCTACATCTTGCCCTAGCAAACACACAGTGGTTTGGAGCAGTCCGACTATCTACTTGCCTGACGCATCTCGCTACAGCAAGTGCCGAAGTAAGCCGACCCTCCAGCTGACGCACTGTCTGAGAGGCTGCCTTTCTCTCTCTGAGAATCCAGCTCCAGTGTTTCCAAGCTCCCCTTGCGGGGTGTTGGGAAATCGAGTCCAGAGACAGAGATACCAGACCTCCTTCATTCTAAACCAAGGTACGAAGCTGAATAGACCCTAAGAGAAATCTTGGATAGATTCTTGGCACATACTTACTTCTTCCCTTGTACTAGACTAAGGTTAGGTACATCGGGGTAGGTGTATTTTAGAAACACCAGTTGAGTACTTTTAGTCTTTGTTATTTATGTATGTATTTTATGGCTTAGAAACCATACCATGCTTTTACAGTATTATTTCATAATACTCTTCTTACTGTAAGCATTATACTTTACAGCCAGTATTACGATTGTGAACAAAAGGGGGTGGTGATGGACAGAGCATCTGAATCAATCAAACACTCACACCCAGTCAAAAGATCTGGGTTTAATCCATCACCGTTCTTTAGCCCACTCTGCCACCCCAGTTCAGACATGGCTAAATGCAAATCAGTCTGACCCTGTGCCTCATGGGAACTGTCCAGCCCGAACTGCCAAGCCATGTCTTCCCTGGACCGGAAACAAGCTTCCAAGGACCGGTTTCTAGCATTCCAGCCGTCTTCAGCCCGGCTTGCTTGAATCCAGTGGCAAAGTGAGCAAGGGACTCACGTCTGAGCCATACCCTGCCACACTTATGGCGGGCAAAAGTGGTACAAAAGGGGGTGGTGATGGACGGAGCATCTGAATTAATCAAACACTCACACCCAGTCAAAAGATCTGGGTTTAATCCATCACCGTTCTTTAGCTCACTCTGCCTCCCCAGTTCAGACATGGCTATATGCAAATCAGTCTGACCCTGTGCCTCATGCGAACAGTCCAGCCCGAACTGCCAAGCCATATCTTCCCTGGACCGGAAACAAGCTTCCGAGGACCGGTTTCTGGCATTCCAGCCGTCTTCAGCCCGGCTTACTTGAATCCAGTGGCAAAGTGAGCAAGGGACTCGCGTCTGAGCATACCCTGCCACACTTATGGCGGCCAAAAGCGGTACAAAAGGGGGTGGTGATGGACGGAGCATCTGAATCAATCAAACACTCACACCCAGTCAAAAGATCTGGGTTTAATCCATCACCGTTCTTTAGCCCACTCTGCCACCCCAGTTCAGACATGGCTATATGCAAATCAGTCTGACCCTGTGCCTCATGGGAACAGTCCAGCCGGAACTGCCAAGCCATGTCTTCCCTGGACCGGAAACAAGCTTCCGAGGACCGGTTTCTGGCATTCCAGCCGTCTTCAGCCCAGCTTGCTTGAATCCAGTGGCAAAGTGAGCAAGGGACTCACGTCTGAGCATACCCTGCCACACTTATGGTGGCCAAAAGCGGTACAAAAGGGGGTGGTGATGGACGGAGCATCTGAATCAATCAAACACTCACACCCAGTCAAAAGATCTGGGTTTAATCCATCACCGTTCTTTAGCCCACTTCCGCCTTCAGATTGGAAAACTTTTTCACTGGGGAGTGGGGGGTTCCCTAAGGTGCACTATAGTTCAATTAGAATGGATAATCCACATAACGTCCACATAATTTTTGGGCTGAAGGAAGAAATCCACTGAAATGACCCCACTGTGGTGTAGTGATTCACTTAATCAAGTGCGCAGTCTACAGGCCTTTAAGCCATGAAACCTCAAAGGTATATCCATGGTGGATGATGTATGGAGGGATGGCCCTCTGCTTACTTGAGCAGAGATGCAGTCCCAAGTCTTCAGGTATGTACCACTCCAACACATCTTCAGGACACACATCCCTAGTGGTAATCTTGTCCCAGACTTCTCACTTCTAGAGGACAGAGTTCCCTCGGAGGTGCTTCCCAAAAAAACTGGCTCCCTTATTTACAAGAAGCCACTTAATAATTCACCAAACATCCTCACTACACTCAGGACTAAATGGAAGGGAGATATTGGGAGCTGCAATGATGGGTATTGGGAGGAGCCGTTAGGAGCCTTTCAAGAGGTGGCCATACATGCAGGGCTCTGCTTGATTTATTTACATATCCTTTACAGTTCATTTTACTCTTGCATTGCAATTTGGGCCATGGGCTGCTGTCAGATGGTTCTCTGTCTTCGGGGATGGGGTGAAATGGGTACCTTCTTCCATATTGTATGGTCATGTCTGCTTGTGCAAACCTTTTGTATAGAACTACAGAGGGTTATGGAGGAGTCAAGGGGTGGCGCCCCCAGAGACAACAAAAATAAGTCTTCTGCATACATGGGGAGACGATCCACCACCAAGATACAATAAGTTGCAGCTTTCGCTTGGTCTTGTGGTCGCCAAACGATACGTTGCACGTTTGTGGGAAGCTGGAAATGCCCCGACAGTGGTTGAATGGAAACAGGACATGGATTGGTATATGACAAATTAAAAATCGATTTATCTGGTGAAGGATTGTCCAAACAAATGGGAGCGGGTCTGGTCTGGATGGCACGCCCACATAGGCATGAATACCGACCCCAGCTCGGACCATGAGGGTTTTCAAAATGAAAGACAGTTAAAATCGAGGGCAGCATCTAATTAAAAAAATAGCATATTTCATTGAATGGTGTACATTTACCGGTGGCTAAAATTAGGTAGTGATTTACAGCAAAAAGTAAATAGGACTGTGATTGGCTCTAGCATAGTTTTAAAAATGTTAAACCATTTGGGATTTGCTTATATTTCAAAATAGTCAATCACACTTGGTACAGTTGAATTTGAAGCTATTATGCAGCTTACAGAAAATGTTGTGAACTTCTGACGTATTGGCACAACATAGTGTTTCAAATGTGGCTGCTATGGAAACTGAGACAACAGAGTTTGGGGGAAGGGTTCTAAATTGACTGGAATTTGAAAGTTGAAGGAAAGTGGTTTAGGTAAATTGCTTATTATGGAGTACTTATATTCTAATTCAGTAGTATCTGATAAAGTAAAATGTAGATGCAAAGTAATAACAGTACAATGTTAAATGCTTAATGGTGCAAAGGTTAATGGGTGTGTCACCATGAGAGAACCAGCCACAAACACTACCAGGTTGGGCTTCTTAACAAGAGCCTAATGCCCTGATATTGGTGATACTAACATTGTCTTGTCATGGCTGCCAATTACTCTGTCGAGCTGGTGGTGGTTCACCCATCGTGTTTAGATGGTTCGTCAATAGGCAGTGTACCGCCGCCGCAGCGGTATTCTCTCCTGGCTAACAGGACTGTGTTGCAGTCAGGTCAATGAGCCTGCACTGTGCCGCTTTAGATGTTCCTGTTGTGCTTGGGGTGTCCTGACCGGAGAGTCCTGATGGAGTTAGGCCATGGTGGTATGAAGACAGATAACTACTTATCTTAGTACACATATATTTTGTGAATGTACATGAAGGTAATGTGTAATGGCCTTTGTTTTACATATAGCATTGTACACCCAACAACATAAGTACACTATTGAACGTATGACCAGAGGCACCACAAGCGCAACACCCACAACCATCACCATAATATTGTTTATGTGTCAATACAGGTGTGTTCATTTTAGCACAATAAGTTGTAGGAGAAACACTTATGCATGACACATAAAAAAAATTGCATGTGATAGCAAACACAAATGTAACAATATGATTTATAGGGAAACAAGTGACATTGGAGCCTACCATAGATTCCAGTGACAACGAGTTGCTCAGCATCATGGTGAGGTAGCAGCTGCACAGGAAGGACCTGGACTATGGGGTTCAAGATTGAAATGAAAGTGGGGACCCAAAAAATGTATGTTTTCACCTCTTTTTATTTCCTTCCCGCACCAGAATTGTCATGAAGGAAAGGCACAGCATAATCAGCATTGTGGGTTTATTGGCGGGACTCCTTCTGTCTGCCGCTTCTGCCTCTGCCTCTGTTGATGCGGGGGCAAGATATAGGTGGAGGCAGCGGGACTCTGACGGTCTTTCCTCTGGACATCGGCCAACACCTAAAGACAGCAAGTTGACCACCAAGTTGACGGGGGGGGGGGGAAATCATCGGAAAAGCGACGTGGGTCTGTATCCGCCAACATCTAAATCAGGTCCTTAGGAAGTGTTAAAAAAACATTGTTTTTATTGTAGTGGTATACTATTCTTGTACTTCAGATTTGCCATTTAGCATTTGAAACGATTTCAAGTGACACTGACTTAAAAATTGGAGAACAGCAAAGATCTTGCATAGGTATGTTAATAACAGTCTACTTTTGAAAAGTATATGTATATCCGGAGTTATGAGTGCATGTAAAGTGAAATAGAGTGCGAATGTTACCTACATATCCAGATTCACATGCATGGAGGCATTGATATATTGAGTTACATATGCAGTCAAGTACTGATGCAAGTAGTCACCCATTAGTACAGTAACTGATATATGCATGCATACAGTGAGTTATATACCCATTTGCACAATGAAACAGTCACTAACAAATTATGTTACATACCGACACAGTCAGTTATATTTAGGAGACTGAAAACATTTATTAGCAGTAGACAGTGGTAAGTGATTGTTCTTGTCACTCAAATATAGTTTCAATGACTTATCCCCAATTGTTATATTTAATCTATTTGTAGGTCTGTAGTTTAGTCCTCTTCCTTTGTCCATGGTCTGTAAATTAAATGGTAGTAGTGGGGTGTCTCAAGCTTGCTACTGCAGAGCTTGTGTGTGCAGTTTTACTTGGCATTTAAAACTCCTTACCAAGCCTTAAGCTCCCCTCTTTCTACATATGTTTCCTCTAAACTGAGCTGTAGGTAGGCCATAGAGCAGAGTGCAATGTTCTTAAAAGGTAGGACATGTAATCTGAAGTTTCAGTGAATTACATGTGTACTTGCAGACCCATATGCCCATTTATACATCCAGTCTCCCACCCATACTGCAACTCACATACCCATGTACAAAAGTAAATAGCCACTAACACTCCCAGTCAAACAGTAATTAAGATAGTTGCACACAGTGCTACATACCCCAAAACTCATTAGCACAGCCGGTAACCTATCCATACAGACACTTACATGCACATTTACAGACCCATAGAGTTACTAGGAGAGCCAGTCATATACTGACATGGTTACTTACATATCCAATGTCACACTCACACTACCAGGTCACCAATCCAGGCAAGTAAGACTCTAAATATGTCTCAGGTCTGTTAGTGCAAAGGCTGTGTGTGTGAAGATTTAGTGCCAGGTTGACTTCATATTTAAAACCTCTTGCCAAGTCTTAAACTCCCCCTGTACTACATATACGTCACCCCTAAGGTACGCTGTAGGTAGGCCATAGGCAGGGTGCTATGTGGTTAAAAGGTTACACGTACTTTGAAACTTCAGTGATGCACACTTAGTAGCCATACAGCCAGTTATACATCTAGTCTCCCACCCATACTTCAACTAAAATACCTATTTACAAACGCATAGAGCCACTCAAACACTGAGGCAGACAGTGACAGAGGCACATACAAAGGTAAGACCTGTACATTGAAGTTTTACTGAGTTACATGCGCACATACAGATCCATGCACCCAGTTATACATGTAGGGGCTTATTTATGAGCCCTTGCGTCACTTTTACGTAGCAGGTGTGTCACTTTTTGTGACGTACCAGCGACGTAAAAAGATCGCCATGCTGTCCCCTGTTTACAAAATGACGCATCTAGGCTAACCCTGGGCATAGTTTGCATACTTCTGCAAACTGCGTAGTGTGGTAGGGAAATGCTGTTTGCAATGATTGCACTATGTGCAATTCGTTTAGCGCTTAGTTGAGCAAAGTACGCAAGCGTAGCGTAGTTTTCCGCCCAGGGCTAATCTAGGCAGATGCTTCACTTTGTAAACCCCTGCGCCACATTATACCTGCACCAGGTATAATGTATGTAGGGTGGGCGTGCCCCCGCAAAAAGCCTAGTTTAAGTGTTGCATTGAATCCTATGATATTTCAGTGTGCCACTTCTAGGACAGCATTGCCTCAATATTGTATGCCTGCCTCACAGCCCCATGACAAAGGACACATTGCTGGAGTTGTGTCTGTTTTCAGACACACCCCAGCAATGCATCAATTTTGCACCTACAGATACATAAGAAATACTGACGTATCTCTAACTCCTTCCGACACAATGCATTAATCAGTAAATGTGATGCATCCATCATGTCGCAAGGAGGGCGCTGTGAAAAGTGTTGCATTGCAGTTTTCAAGCAGCGATGCATCAGTTTTCATAAATGAGGCCCCTAGTCTCCTACCCATACTGCCAATCATATACCTATGTGCAAAAGCATAGAGCCACGAATATACCCAGTCAGACAGCAACAGAAGTACTTACACATTCACTTACACACCCACACAGCACTTATGTATCCAGCAGTAACAAAGTCAGTTCCACACAAACCTATACATACCCCTACAGTCACTAATACAGCTAATCAGCAATCTATACAGCCACTTGCATAAACATATAGGGCCCGATGTAGGTAAATCCCATTTACCGATTTAGAAATACCGAATCCTACCGATTCGGTATTTCAAAATCGGTAAATGGTATGTAGGTCCCAACATCTGGATTCGTTACCGAATCCTTAACATTTCTTTAATTACCGAATCGGTAAATACTGAATCGGTAATGCCCATTCATTCCTATGGGCTTTGAAGCCCATAGGAATGATTAGGCATTACCGATTCGGTATTTACCGAATCGGTAATTAAAGAATTCACAAGGGTGCAGGGGGTGTCACTTTGACACCCTCTGGCACCCCCGAAACAGGCACAGGTGCCATGTGGCAGGCATACCTGCCCTAAGGGCAGGTCTGCCTGTCACATGACATAGGTGTGCATGCACACATGTGCATGCACACCGGAATCGGTATTTTACCATGGATTTGTATTCCATGGTAAAATACCGATTCTGTAAGCCATGTGCAGAAGGTACATTGCCTACCTACATTGCATTTTCGGTAATTTTACCGAATCGGTAAATATTACCGAATCGGTAAATTTAGCGATTCGGTAATGATACAGATTCGGTAAAATTACCGAAAATGTGCCCCTACATCTCAATAGCCCTTTACCGATCGGAAACGGCCGAAAATTGGTATTTTCGGCCGATTCCGATCGGTAAAGGGCTACCTACATCTGCCCATAAAGACCAGTACAGTTACTAAGAAAACTAATGATATAGCGACATAGTCAAACTCAGAGTCAAATGACACACCCACAGAGGGACTGATATACTCATTATTATATGTACTCAAATAGTGACACTCCTTCCTTCCAGACAAGTAACCCTTTAAACATGTCTTGGGCCTGCTAATGCTACGCATGTGTGTGCAGTCTTATTGCCAGTTCGCCTTGCCAGGCCCTTACCTCCCTTTCAAATACATATTAGTCACCAGTAAGGTAGTCCGTAAGGTAAGCCTTACAGCAGGGTGTTACGTGCTTAAAAGGTAAGACATGTGCTTTTAACTTTCACTAACTTACACTCGCACTTACATTCCCATACGCCCAGTTATACCTCCAGTCCCCAACCCATACTGTGACTCACATACCTATTTGCCAAAGCATAGGGCCAATCACACAGCCAGACACATAGGAACAGAGGCACTTACACGTTCACTCACACACCCACATAGCACAGATGTAACCAGCAGTAATAGAGCCAGATGCACACACAGTTACATACCACAATACTTACTAACACAGCTAGTAATCACTCCATTCAGCCACTTGCATCCACATTTAGAGACCAATAGACTTGCTAAGAGAGCCAATAGTATGCCAACATAGTTACCTACACATCCAGTTACACACCATCAGTGGGACTGATACACTCACTTACTTATGTACTCTGGTACTCAGAATTCTAGCTGCCCATCCAGACAAGTAGGCCTTTAAACATGTCCTAGGGTTGTCATTGCAGAGCTTATGCGTACAGTTTTACTGCAATGTGGAGTTGGCATTTAAAACCTGCGGCCAAGCCTTTCTCTACATATAAGTGACCCCTACTGCAGGCCGAAGGTAGCTGACAGAGCAGGGTGCGCTGTGCTTAAGAATAAGTTATGTACTTTCAGGGGGAATATAGCTATTACGTTTAATATCTCTTGAATGGAACGAAACACCAATATAATGAATTATGTACCTATTTACTTTTTTGAGGTATGTAATGTAATAGTATATAATCTACAGTTAAATGTATTCAGTAGTTGGTTTTTGGATAACTACTTGTGTTGAACGAGAAGAATGTACAATGTCAATAAAGGAACAGAGGAGAAAAAAGCTGAAGAAATAGTACTAACTGCAAAAAACTGACATAAAAAAGGATATCATGGACAGAACATAGTGGGGGGAAACAACTGCTGGTAAGAGTACTAAGGAGTTTCTTAAAACAGTATTTGGAAAAAAGAAAAATGTGCAAAAAGATGTTAATAAAAAGGGAGCCTTAAAAACAACTCAGAAACGAAAAGGAGTAAGTCATGTTCAAAGTGGAAAATGTTCTAAACAACAGCTTAGGCAAGGCAGAAACAATTAAAAAATATTAGAAGAAGAATGTTTAAAAGTAGGGTAATATCAGATTTGAAAGTGCAGAAAATAAAGCATTTGCCTTGAAGCATAAAGTATTAACCCTGATACTAAATAGAATGAGAACACTGGATAAAACAGTGTTGTCTATGAACAAAAGATCCCAAAAAAGTAATATTAATAAAAGTAACTTTTTTCCGAATTTCGGCAAGATTTCAAAGGAAAATTGAAACATATATCTACTGAGGCTTTCTGTAATGAAGAAAGTTACTGACAAAGTTACTGACAAAGGAACACATAAGTGCATGCAGTTGAAACAACTAGACTAGCCTATGAGGTAAAAGATGGTACTCCCATTGCAAAAGAGTTGATGGTTCCTTGAAATGTAGACAAAGAGGAACCTGAAGAGGTACAAGGAAAGTAAAGGATTGCAACTAAGTATACACAGGACTGCATTGGTAACTGTAGTGATCACTAGCAATCAATTGACATATTAAGAGGTTTTCTAAGGAAATTTCCAAGTGAGAGTATAAAGCACAAAATGGCACTCTTGCAAGGTTTAGATCCATGCAAAGTGAGGAAACTGACTAATTTCCAAGAACACTCATTGGCTGGTCTATCAAAGAATATGTGCAAAAGCATGTTTCACCAATTTTGAAAGTTGGCAGTTCATCTTTATAAAATGTGAACTTTAGTTAGAAAACTTTAATATGTAAAAACTCCTGCATTGTGTTTAGGAAAATTAGTTGTTATATCTATGTCTAGGTGTAGTGTAACAGAACACAGATATTAGTACTTATACGTTTGCAAAAGAAATAAAGGTTACAAAGTTTCTATGGATAAACTAAACTTTATATATTCTGCCAACGCACTCACTACATTTATGTTAAATGTAGATTTATTCTAAAAAATGAGCAAGATAACGGATATAAGTGGCAGGAATTTGCTGTCTATTTCTTTGGAGAGAAATGGTTCGAGTTGTCAACACAGCATATTATTTGCATGTATTGCTATGACAAATTAGAGGCGAACAAAAATCCTGCAAGAGCAATACATAATAAGTTATAGGTGGTTGAAATTCTAGAGGAACTTCGTCATCTAAAAGTTTCTGAAACAATACTGGTATAATCTAACCACCAAGTTCAAGCGATAGTTTGTATGCAACTAAAGACAGGAAAAATACCACCAACTAAGCTACAAAAGGCCTTAGAGCTAGAGCTGTATACTTGCCTTTAGATTTTAAATACAATATTGAAACTGTGGGTGTACAGAGATATAGATGAACCGCTTATTCTAGTAAATGTTGTGCCCACAAAAAAATCCCCAAAATCACTGGATGTGAATAAAGTGAAGAATGCTACATTCAACCTGAAACAAAATAATGTGTATTACAAAGATATAGATGTTCTTACATCTATATCTATACACATTGGTGAATCACTGGTATATGAGTGCCTGTATGGATGATTCGGTGGGTGCATGATTGACTGTATAAGTGAGTGATTGGGTGTCACAGTGAATGTATGGGTGAGTGAGCGGTAATGTGAATGTCTGTATTTGTCTGTCAATTGGTATGTAAGTCTTTGTATGGGTGTGTGTCAGTGGGTACGTGAGTGGCTGTAAGGGCGATTAATTGGTTGTTTGTGTACCTATATTGGTGTCTGAGTGTCTGTGTGTGTGAGTGAGGACAACTTCAACGAACAAACTCTGAACTCTGAATCCTCTCCCCACTCTAACAATGCTAGCCAACCCACCATCTCTGCCTGGACCCCAGCCACCACTGAAGTCAGCATATCAGCCATGAAAAGCATCCACCAAGGAGCACCCATAGACCCCTGCCCTCTTCATATCTTCCACAGAGCCACCACAGACATCGCACCAGAACTACGACGTGCCATCAACATCACCTTCAAAACCGACACCTTCCCCGATGGCTGTAAACATGCAGAAGTCAAGCCCTTCCACAAAAAGCCTCGGCAGAGCCCTCGGACCTCAAGAACTACCAACCCATCTCCCTCCTTCCCTTCACCGCAAAAGTCACAGAGAAGACCGTCAACACCCAACTAACAAAATTCATTGAAGAGAACTCCATCCTCGACCTCTCCCAATACAGATTCTGCAGTAACCACAGCACGAGACCACCTTACACGTCACAATAGATTACATTTATTTATGTATTTATTGGTGAAGAAAGTTTTGTATAGTTCGAACTGTAGTGTAGTTCCTATATCCCTGATAGTCTCTGCTCATTGGAATAAAATACACTATAGTTGTGGCATAGGACTGAGGTCAGTATGTCTATTGAGTACATTAAACTTACCAGCTAACTCAGAGGTCACTAGAAACTTCTCGAGTAAACAAGAAGGGATTAGTTTCTGACAACCGCATAAACATGACAACTTTGTTTCCCTTTAGACTCGGAACGTTCTCAGAATTGTGGAAACAATAGATAACAGTTTCACTCAGTCAATCGTGCATGCTTCGTTTCTACAGAGTTTACACAGAAATAGGTAGACAAAAGGGTTTATTAAACAATCGCATTTCTCGTGCAAGAGCTGCTACAATCGTAAGACAGAATGTGAAGTATAATACGTACAGCGTTAGCAGTAAGATAAAATAATACTGCAATAGCATGGTTTGTAGCTATGACATATATTCATAAAAATACATACATAAATAGCACAGGCTAAAATGTGAATATTCATCTGGTACTTCTAGCTAGTTCTACCCCAGTGTACCTAACCTAAGTGTAGTATGAGGTAAGAAGTAGGTGCTGTTTTTCTATAGTCTAGTTTAGCTATAGTTAGAATGGTGTTGCCAAGATTTTCCAAAAGACCCTCTAGGTTTTAGTGTGCTCCATACCTTAGAATGAGAGAGGTTGGAATCTCTTTCTGGGTCTCGATCTCTAACACCCCGCAAGGGGAGTCAGAAACATTGGAGCTGTATTCTCTGCGAGGAGGATGACAGCGTCTGGTCAGTGCATCAGGCGGGGACTCAAATTTCTTCCGAACTTGCTGTGGCGAGCCGTGCAAGTATGCAGTTGTGACTTGCCATGGCAAGTGAAGGTATATTTATACCTTGAAGGTGTTAAGGAATGCCATTATTGACGTAAAAGTTGGGCAGAGGAACGTCATGAATGAACCCCTAAGGAATAGATGTTCATGCATAATAAATTAGTTCACTGGAGAAATTAATAATCCAAGCAAGGGGAAGTCCTAAAGGCTTACGAGTCTGGTTTTCCAAGAACTCGTTGTGACATGTATGGACGGATGTAGGTGGCCATGCATGTATTTGTTAGCATGGATAATGCCTAAATAAGGATTAGATTTCAGTGCCTAAATAAGGGCAATGCGAATTGTGCCTATATAAGGGAAAAAGACGGGAAACCTATATACGGTATCTAAATCGACACACAACAACCACTTCAGTTTCGTATGAACGACATTACTAAATTCTAAACATGCTAAACATATCTAAAATATAACTAAAAATGAATTGCTAAAAACATGTCTAAAATACATTGTAAAAATGTACTGAAACTGTTGCTATGCATAAAAAATGCAATGGTGCTGTACATATTGAAGCAATGATTCATTCTAAGCATAAGTTGGCATTGAATGCTAAATGAATGAACATGAGTGAATACATTATCAATCAGGAGTTTGTTAAAGCGCAACTACTCACCCGTAAGGGTCTCAAGGCGCTAGGGGTGGGGGGGGGAGGGGTGCAGGTTTCATTCCATCAAGGAGGGGGTCTGTCGAAGAGCCAGGTTTTGAGGTTTCTTGCGAAGATGGGGAGCGATGTTGTCTGTCTGAGGTGGAGCGGAAGGGCGTTCCATGCTTTGGCCGCGAGGATGGAGAAGGAGCGGCCTCCCGATCTGGTCTTTCTGTTGCGGGGGACCTCGGCGTAGGAGAGCTGGGCTGATCGTAGGGTCCTTTGGGGTGCGTGGAATTTGAGCCGGCTGTTCAGGTATGCTGGTCCGGTGCCGTGGAGGGCCTTGTGTGCGTGGGTGAGCATCTTAAAGGTTATTCTCACCTCGACAGGGAGCCAGTGGAGTGTGCGCAGGTGCTGGGAGATGTGGCAGTGTTTTGGCAGGTTGAGGACCAGTCTTGCGGCGGCGTTCTGGATGTTCTTTAGCTTGCGGATGAGGTTTTCATTTATTCCGGCGTAGAGTGCGTTGCCGTAGTCGAGTCTGCTGGTGACCAGGGCATGAGTGACTGTCTTTTGGTGTTCGAGGGGGATCCATTTGAAGGTCTTACGAAGGAGGCGGAGGGTGTGGAAGCTGGAAGATGAGACAGAGTTGATCTGGCGGTCCATTTTGAGCTCGGAGTCCAGGATGATTCCCAGGTTGCGTGCGTGGTCTGTGGGGGTTGGCGGGATTGTGAGGGCGGTGGGCCACCAGGTGTCGCTCCAGGCGTCGGGGTTTGGGCCCATGATGAGTACTGTTTTGTTGGTGTTTAGTTGTAGGCAGCTGTTTTTCATCCATTTGGCAACCGCTTCCATGCCTTCTCGAAAGTTGCGTCTGGCGGTGTTGGGCTCGTTGGATAGGGAGAGGATGAGCTGGGTGTCGTCTGCATATGACACGATGTTGAGTCCGTAGGTTCTGACGATGGGGGCAAGTGGAGCCATGTAGACGTTGAAGAGCGTCGGGCTGAGGGAGGAGCCCTGGGGGACTCCACAGGTGGTAGGTGTGGGGTCTGAGAGGAAAGGGGGAAGTCTGACCCGTTGCGTCCTGCCGGAGAGAAAGGAGCAGATCCAGTCGAGGGCCTTGTCCTGGATTCCTGCGTCGTAGAGTCTGCGTATTAGGGTGCGGTGGGAGACTGTGTCGAACGCCGCTGATAGATACATTATGAAATGGCTCATAAATACAGAATAAAAAGGCAGAAACCATTTAATGGCAAATTACATAAAATAATTGGTATTGACAAGGTGACATATTGTCTGTGGAAGTATTTCAAAGAATGCTGTTCTCTATGAATAGTTCCACTATAAGCAGATTACTGCACCATAAAAAAGAAAAATTTAAATTTGGAAAAAAATTAATCATACAAAAAAAGTTCCAAGTTTAGTCTTTGTTTTGAAAAATGAAGGCCAAATTCAGAATTTTCCAGGTACACTGTGTGCTGAATCAAAAGTCAGTGTATGGGGATGGTGAAAACATTAAATCTTCTATTCCTGTAGACAAAAAGTCGTCTACTGTTGTTAGTGATAGTTGGATTACCTCGTTTAGAAGATTAACCGCACATAGATGAGATGCATCGCCTTTAGCATTGGATGCATCAGCGATTTTCATATCCGATGTTACCTGTGTGCCTGTTGATTCCTCTCGTATATCAGCAGTAGCAATTTGCTTCTGTGAGATCTCAATGAATGCCATCATCAGGATTGGTAGCCGCTGGGGACAACACACAGCTTGGACTGTTACTGGGCCCAGCAGAGTATCGATATCTGTAGGCATGACTGATGGGAGTGTTAGACAGATGTCTAGCACAATTTCTTCACCGCAAAGCAGGCAGTGTAGAACAGGTAAAACGCAATCTTGCCAGATTGGTCTGAATGACAGAAACCATGTGGTATTTAATTCTCCTAGATGAGGTAAACCCAAAATTTGGACGATGCGCTCACAACACTTCATCTCCAGTAGAGCTCTCTCCACTGTGCATTGGGTGTCGCTGGTTATTTTCCTTGCCATATCATAGCAGTAAGAGCAAAAACAGAATCCCTGCAACAAGTGCTAAAAGAAGTGGCAGTCCGCCAAACACAGAGTGCACGAAGTTGGGAATTATTCAGAGGACTGCTTGAAAAGGTGCTAACAGTCCTGAACACACGTTCTTAAATACATGTACAATAACGCTTGTATCAGACATGTTTAAGATACGTCCCAACATTTCTGAGAAATATATAGGGCAGTTTGCATTCAAAAGGGCATGTATCGCGGCTTTAGTCCTTGAGACTTGTAGATCATAGGTTTCTTTGGCCGAGGTCAGAGGCACTGTTTGTTGCAAAAGAATGGATTTCATTCTGCTTAGAGTATCAATTCGTATAGAAGAGATGTTTTGTGAAGGCCATAAAGGCAACTCCCTGGCTGTCTCTATTCGGAGGTACAATATTTGCATCTAGCAAGTGACCCTGGATGTAACCGTTACTAGATATGGAATACCTGGTAGAATGCCACAGCAGCTGTGATCATTCAACATGAGGTAGCTTCCATTTGAAAGTTGTCAAACAATTGGTGAACCTTGCAGGTGGCAGGATAAGCTTGTAGTGGAATCATTACAGCCCCCGTGTAAATAATACCCTTGCATAGGAGAGAACAGGTTAGTGCGTTTATACAGTTTGTACCTCTAAGAAACACTTCACGTCCCCCACTCCAACATCTGTGTGTGTTAGGTAAATCCCAGGATGTCTTGATGTATCTTTTATCCAACCTTTTATATTTGCCTTCTGGTATATGCTTTAGGCAATACAGAACATGGAAAGTTGTAACAGGCAGAGTAATTTTACCATGTATGATCCACTCAGTAACTGGTTTTTCTGCCACTGTGAATAGTAATTTGTCCAGTTTTTCAATGCTCAGCACCGTATAGTCTGCTCCCCTTTGTACCAGTTTGATCCGTTTATCAGTCAGATTGAATTCTGAAAACAGTGACGTAGTGTTGATTAAACGCCAAGGCACATAGCCTGCACGCAGGTTTTGTAGCATCCAGCCTAATAGCATGATAGAACTTAGATGAGACTGACCATGTTGCAACATGACCAAGTCTTGTTGTTAATGTCTATGGCAAAGGATACAATGCTGTCCAATGAATATATCCTGGATGACAGATTGGTTAACCCATTGTCTACTACAGCAAGAGATTTCTCTTAATTAATATGATCAATTTCTCATATTCTTTCTGAAGTTTCTGCTCGGGTAACCTTCCATATTTCATTATAAGCAGCGTAGATACCGGCATTTATGAAACATTTTTGATGCAGTCTTCTTGGACCTAGCCAGAATTCCCTACGGTCTGCGCCTTTTTGAAGTAAAGTAAGTGTTGTTTCACATCCTCTAGGGTAGCTTTCTGTAGCCAATCAAGGTAAAGTTTCCCTACACTGTACATTGTTATTACTCCTGGATGCTGTCTTTGAACATTGTGTGGGTCTGGCCCATTGATATTGAAACCCTGTGTTTTGTTCAGGAATCAATCTTGACAGTTGTTTGTGTCTGTGGGCCCGAGCAACCCTTTTTTCCATTTTGGATCCGATCTGTTGTGATTAAGCATGAGCTGAAAATCCATTCCGCTTGTGGAATTTGCGAATTTTTAGAAATTTTGCAGTCCGCGAATCACATGAAATTGTCAAGAATTCGCAAAGGATTTTTTTGCTTGGTCGCGCTTCAAAATTACAATCTTGCGCGCACAGCATTGACTTACTGTGATACTGAATTCGCAGAGTTGTTTTCCTCCCGGTTTGCATGCGCTGCGCCATTTTCAATCTTGCAGCGTGATCGCGCGAGACTTTTCGACCGTGAGTACGTCATGGAGTCCCGCCATCTTGCAATGCGAGACTTTCAGAACGCGAATACGTCATAAGGGCCCGCGATCACGCATCGCGAGAGTAAACAATTGCGAACACTTAGATGCGCCGCGCAGCTGACATCCGGCGGGATATTTGAACATCTCGCTTTTCCGAAATCGCAAAAATTGCAATTCTGCACAAGGTATATATCGCTGGCAGCATAAACCTTCTGAAATTGATGATTTGGATCAGAATAACTCCTCAGATTGACATTTGTCTGCACATTTTAGTTCAAGGAGTGCCTTTTTGGGGGGTTGGGAGGAAAGAAGTGCCCCAGAGTCTCCAACTTCCTGTTCCTGTCCAGCAGGCTCCTCCCAGTGCTTTGTCCATGTCCTGGTCACTTTTCATTTGCATCTGGAGATGGAAGTATTACTCTGTGTGGCTGCTACTGGATATTTGTATTTGAGGACTTTTTCTTTGGATTACTGTTGGAGTTGAGATTTTACAAGTAAATTGTTTATTTGGGGCATTGCAGTTGCTGCAAATAGAATTTATAAACTTTTCACAACTTTAACAAAAATATATTGTGGGTAGCCACAGGATCCACCAGTAGGCTCAGGGTTAGTCATGGGTGCATGATATAACTGTTTTTGTGAGTTTTATTGAATTTAAACATCATTTTAGGGCATGGATGGCATTGGATTGGGGTGATTTTTGTGTGTATTTCAATTTTTTGGGTGTTGTTGGGGCCTGGTCCAGGGCCTGGCCATGGGGGTGGGGGCCATTTTGAGGCCTGGTCCAGAGCCTGGCCATGTGGGTGAGGATCTAGGTGCCATTTTGAAGCCAGGCAGTGTGCTTTGTGCCATAGGCCTGTACCCAGTCTGCCTTGATTTCATCCATTATGCCCAGGGGTACTCAGTTGTGCATGGACAAAGTCTTTCTGTGGAATACTTGAATTTAAACATCATTTTAGGGCATGGATGGCATTGGATTGGGGTGATTTTTGTGTGTATTTCAATTTTTTTGGGTGTTGTTGCGACCTGGTCCAGGGCCTGGCCATGTGGGTGGGGGCCATTTTGAGGCCTGGTCCAGGGCCTGGCTATGTGGGTGGGGGTCTAGGGGCAATTTTGAAGCCAGGCAGTGTGCTTTGTGCCATAGGCCTGCACCCAGTCTGCCTTGCCTTCATCCATTATGCCCAGGGGTACTCAGTGGTGCATGGACAAAGTCTTTCTGTGGGGTCTCTCTTCTATTAATTTAAACATCCATTTTGGATTAGAATTGCAATTTTTATTTTGGGTCTTTCTGTTTTTGGGTGTGTTGTGAAAATGCCTAGTTACGAATATTAATTGAAGCACGACATATGCGACGTTTATTTAACTGATGTTCCTCTGGCTTCCTTTGCTTTTAGGTGCACAAAGACTGAGAAGAACCAGGAATCATCCTCATCATCATCACTTGTCGTAGTGCCAGAAAGAATACCTTCTGCGGTGTGTGCACTACATCACATGACGTCACGTGTGGCCACAGACATCTCTGTAACTCGTGCAACTGCGTCCTGCTGTTCTGACATCTGAAGAAGATGGGCCCAAAGAAAGGTGGCCGTAGCTCCTCTACCAAGAAAGTTGCCAGTGCCACTTCCAGTAAGAAGGAGCCGAAGAAGCAAGTGGCGCCACTTACCAAGGAGACTGGTGTGCCGACAGACACTGTTTTTGGGAAAAAAAATCTACGCCTGCAGCAGCGGTGTCCGCCGGGGACCAAGCTGGGAGCAGCACCTCCGCTTCATTGGTCTCAGTGCCACCACCCCAAGTTAGGCCCAAGCCCATGAGTGCCGTAAAGGCAGCCACTTTAATTGCTCTTTCACGATCGACCAGTGATGTTGGCATTGACTCATCGCAAAGTAGCATCCAATCAACGCAGGGTGTAACTCATCTGACGAGTGTTCAACCACAGCCGCAACGACAGCCACAGGTGCAACAAGTAGAGGCACAAGGAGTGGTGCAAGGAGTGGCACAAGGAGTGGTGCAAGGAGTGGCACAAGGAGAGGCGCATGGAGAGGCGCATGGAGAGGTGCAAGTGTAGGCGCAAGTAGAGGTGCAAGTAGAGGCGCAAGTAGAGGAACAAGTAGAGGCGCATGGAGAGGCGCATGGAGAGGCACAACTGCCCACAATGCTCATTCCTCCAGAAGTAGGGGCACATCAGGAAATCGAGATTCATGCGGAGGTATCAGCCGAGCAAGCCACTACTCATGATGATCCATTGTCTTCCAGATCCCCAGCAAGGAAAAGGTCAAGGAGGGCTAGTACAAGTTCGTCTTAAAGCCCCCTTCCTTCTGATGATCAAGATCTTGATTGGCACCCACCAATGCAGTCTGAGAGGGAGGCACGCCATGAGCCGGCAAAGCTAGGTAAAAGTAAGGTTCCCGCAAGGCTTTCAGTTATGGGTGATGACGAAGAAGATGTAGAAGTGGTGTATTCTGCTGCTGATGAACAGTCTGACGATGATGACCGAATCATCACAGTCGTCACTCCAGCCCCAGCGGGCATGCAGCAGACAGACATTTTTACCCTATCCCGAAATGCTGCTGTGCAGGATGTGTGTTGCGCGGCATGGTGGTACCACCACCAACAGAGGTAACTACTACACCAACAGGACCTACAGCTTCCATATTTTCTCGTCAGAAGGGCCGGCAGGGACCTCCATCCAGCTTGACCTCCATTACCTCAAGTAGTGGTGCTGTAAGTGCACAACAGAGTCAAATTCCGCCACGCCCATCCTCCACCTCATCTGGCATTGAAAGTAGCGCATTCACCACCACCAGAAATCTCCATTCCCCAGTTTGGGACTTCTTTAGTATTAGCAAAAAGGCGGAAAACTTAGTCATTTGTTCGATTTGTAAACAAGTAGTTAGTCGGAGTAAGCTTGGTACCAACTACCGGAGGCCAGAGAGGTCATCTTCAAAAACACCACATTATCCAGTGGGAGGAGCACATAAGTAACATCAAGAAAGCCAAAAGTCCAAATGTATCCATTGATATCGCATCTGATGACAAGGAGCTGATAATGCAGGGGGGAGGTGAAGAACCAAAATAATTTTTTTCTGGTACACACAGAACCCCTGGCAGCACCACTGCAGTGCTAGCGCCCACACCCTCCTCTACCCCAACAACAACTAGGAGGCACAGTAGTCTGGTAGAGACACCAATGCGAAAAAGTACATCAATGAGCCCAACTGGGTTGAAGAAGTCTGGATCCTCATCACATATGAAAACAGTCCAGACCACCAGTAAAAGCATGTTTTGGTCGGAGGTGTCATTTGAACTCAACCATCCAACGGCACGTCTGTATAATGCAATGCTGGCTAAAATGTTAGCGCTGGACCTTCTCCCTTTTTCTTTTGTGGAAGGGGTGGGTTTTCTAGAATTTGTGGCAACAGTCTGCCCTAAATGGAAGGTTCCTAGTCGGTCCTATTTAGCCAGAGTTGCGTTTCCAGCATTACATCACGATGTGCTGAAAGTGAATGGGGCAGCTTTGCAGAAGAGTGCTGTTCACACTATCCACCTGACAACAGATATGCGGACTAGTTGCCAAGTCGTTGATTACATGTGCATCACTGCACACTGGGTCTCTTTTGCGGGGGTTAGAGAGAAGATAGCTACAGGTGTTGACAGTGTCACAATTGTTCAAGCTACTTGGAAACATGCAACAGTAGCCATGTTTGCCATGGAGAAATCTCATACTGCAGTAAACATTTTGGAGGAGTTTAACAGTAAGGTCTTTGAATGGCTGCATTCAAGAAAGCACATGATTGGTTATGTTTCTACGGATAATGGCAGTAATATAGTTAAGGTCATGTTTGATGGTGGCTATTTCAGAGTGCCATGTTTGGCGCACAGTATTAACATTGTTGTTCAAGATTTCTTGAAAAAAGAAAACACAGTCAGCAAGTTACTGAACACCTGCCAAAGAATCTGCACACATTTCAGTCATTCTTTTAAGGCCCGGAAGCAGCTGAGGACTCATCCAGGAGGTGGCAACACGTTGGAACTCAACCTTCTTCATGCTTGAGCGTCTGTATGAGTAGAACTTGGTAATCAATGAGTATGTCTTTAACGCACAGGGTGCTTCTATGAAAAACATGAGGCTAGAGGTGGATGAATTGGACCTAGTTAAAAGCCTGACAGACATACTTCGTCCTTTTGAGGTGTTCACACGTGAGGTCAGCAGGGAGGACTGTACCTCAAGGTGGTGTCTCCAACGTTCCGAGTTGATGCTGAAAAACAAGATGCATATCAGTTGGCGGAGAGCTTAGTAAGCCGCCTAGTTGACAATGAAAGGCTTAAAGCAATACATTAAGAACAACATTACATTTGTACCACTATTCTGGATCCACGGTACAAAAAGGCACTGGCCAGCAATACATTCATTCCTTTTTCTGAAGCAGATTTTTCCAAGTACAAACATTGGCTAGCTCTGTCTACCACTTTGTTCGAAAATGAGCGGCAGGAAATTGAAGGAACCACCGCAATTACTACTGAAGCAGCAGGCCATCCCGCGTCAAGGTCCACTTCTGTGGCCGAAGGCAGTCCCTTTCCCTCACAGCCGTTACCGACAGCAGCAACTGTATCATCATCATCACCTGCACCAGGTCCAGCCATAATATTGTCGGAAGCGGATTGGATAATTCATCATGGGTTTGCTCATTCCAGTGTTGATGCAAAGGCAACAGATGGTACGCAAAGTGGAGCACCCAGGAAGGACCTTCAGTGGATGGTGCAGGCCTATCTAGATGACCCAAGAGAGGTCTTCTTTGATCAGAACTCATTGGTTAATTGGTATGGGAAAAGGACTCAATGGCCACTGATCACCAAGCTGGCTATAAACTATTTGGCTTGCCCACTCGCAAGCGTGTCTTCTGAACGTGTTTGCAGTGCCTCTGGTGCCATTGTAACTTCAAAAAGGACCCGCCTCTCGCCCAAAAATGTGGACAGGTTAACACTGATCAAGATGAATCAGCACTTCATACCACCAGTTTACAAAATATGTGAATCCATGCAGGAAGAAGAGGACACCGACTTAGGTGACGGAAGTTCTTCTCTGTTAGCTGACCTACTCCAGGTTCAATTCACAGAGTTTGAGGACGAGCTTCACTTCCCTGACACCTAGGCTTGAAATACTTACTTTTTTTTCATCCTTATTCACTTTTATTACTGTGTGTCTTTCTTTGTTTTGCAACTTTTAGCACAACAAAACTCTAATCACAACAAATCCATCAGCAGCACTGTCTTTGTCTTGTTTCCATATTGAAGGTGACGCTGTCTGCATTCCTGAAGTTCACAAGTTCACAACCAGTCATCCTCCTCTATCCTCCTCCTCCAGACTCCCCTTATCCATTTGTTTCCCTCACAGCAGATGGCCAGATTAAGCAGAATCAAGAAACTGTCGCTATGCTGACTGTTACTTCTGAATTTGACACAAGAGGCTGTCCTGTGGCACTTCACTTAAGAATAAGATTCTGACAAAATGTGGAACAGGTAATGAAGTATGAGATGGCATGCAGAGTGGACAACACTGGCTGTCTGGATCTGATTAAAGCAATTGCTGTTTGTTTGTTGTGCATGAAATGAATCCTATGTGTTCTGTTATTATTTAATCTTTTACACACTAAATGTTACTCAAGTCTGCTCTGTTTTTACCTTGTTTAATACAAATTGTACTTCTACTGCAGGGGCCACTACGTTGCATTTTTTAATATGAAAAATGTCCTTGGACTCACTGTGTGTAGACTGTGTCTGCATGAACAACATTGAGTTTGCCAATACCATGATGATGATGATGAGTCTTGATGATCAAATGTACATAATATCTTTACAGTCACTCACTGGGATGGATGGATCATCCTCGTCTGTTTACGGAAGAACTGTGGCCATTTTCGCGAGTGGCAAACAGGTAAACAAGTCAACAACAACCACAGCAGAGCTACATGTCTGTCTAGTCGTGGTATGTGGAGTGGTCGAGCCAATGTAGTGTTGTTATGCCAGAGTCCAGACAGCAGTTCATGTAAAATTGCGGCTATGTGGCTTGCTGTATACAATTAGATCTTCTTTGTCTGTCTGTATCAAAGAGGTATGCTACATGGAGGTTGGCTCACTCAGTGGTGCCTGCCATGACCGTCGGCATGGCCCTGGCCTGCTGTGTGCTAAGTAATTATTATCCTTGAAAAGGAGTCTCAGAGTACGCACTTTATAAATGATGATTGTATGTAATACTGTCGCCTCTGAAAGTGAAAGTGTTATTTTTGCATTGCAAACCGTACCTTATATTTTTCCTCTGGGGTGTTTTAATATCCCTTCCTGTTTTTCCATCGACAATTACAGGCCGGCTTTTACCCTGTGCGATGGGAAAAACATTAACTCAGGTTGCCATAGCAATCCGTAATTCCGCATCCGCCAGGCAGGCAGCGGAGAGTATGGTAGCCAAGATTGATCGACGGAGCGTCAGATGGAACGGAGGAGTACTGCGAATAATAGGAATGGCTGTATACATGCAACTTCCCAAATTGAACAGGACAACTACAACATACAGTTACAGTATCCTCTTCAGTTCTCCTTATCTTTTAAATAATGTTATTGTTCGAACTTCTAAGAGTGCGACTCTGTGTGCTTGCTCTCTGCTTCAGATTCATCCCTACAGCTATTTGATAAGTTTCTTTGCTATTTTTAAAACTAATTTAATGTACTAATAAGTGTTTATTCTCTCTGAGGGTAGATAGGCAAGTGAAATTGAGTAATCACTGCAGCCCTGTATTGTCAAATTGTTTATTCATAGTTAGTAAGTTGTAGTAAGTACTACTTTTCAGTAACCTAACCATCCATTTAGCAAATAACTTCATGCATACACTTCCTTTATGTCCCTTAAAAGATTTATGGTTATCTTCCTATCTAAAGATTTCTTTTTATTTATTTGTTGTTTGACCATGCTGTGTTTTTTTTCTCTCTCCACAAAACTTTACCAAAAAACCCCATTCCCATCCAATTTTCAAACCCTAACCCTCTACCCCCGGGCTGTGTGGTTTTGATTGAGGTGTGACTAAATGACAACAATAATTCCACACACTTGCTGGGGAGGATAAGGTAAAAGCAACAGAAAATCAATTTCAAGGCAGGTCAAGGAATCCGAGGATATATTCTTATTCTGCTTGACACACACCCATGAGTATTTGCAAATCAAATCAGAATTTCATGTGCGCCATCGAGTGGATTCATCATCAGCAACAGCCTCCTCCTACACCTGACAAATGCTTACGCTGCTGTGTCCTTCAGTACTATTTCTTGTAGTTGCCATACTCCAAGCAACTAGTAGTTAACTTTTGATGGAATACTTTAGCATTACTTAGGCTACAATTGATGGCACTGTTCTTGTGTATTGTACTGTCTATCGTACTGTTCTAATGCGCCTCTCAGGCCACTCAATGTTTCATTTCCTTTTCTTTCATATGCTGCTACTGCCAGTGTGTACCACTACTACTACCACCACAACGATGACATTTCATCCGTCCAGGATTCCATAGCCAACCTTAATCACCATTTGTCATGCAGCCAGCCCTGTGCCTAGCCCTATTCTCAAACACGAATCACAGGTAAGATAAGCATTTTGGGGGAGGAAGAATAATGGAGTAGGAGGAGAGGAGAGACTGACGGTAGTACTAGTAAAGTACTAGGACAATTGAATTCGATTATTAGGAATCAGGTTATCAGGAGTCTGAGCGTCCGCAATTAGTCCCATAGAAGATCTTCTTGCAATGGCTAATTCATGCGAGACACGTCGCTCCATTATAGTAATCCCCTCATCAACAACACTGTTCATCTTGGTTATGAATTGGTCCATAGCTCCCGTGAATATTGCAGCGCCCGCCCTCCCCTTGGCCTCTTTAGGGGGCATACCAAATGTCACGGATTGTCGCAGAGGATTTTAATGGTAATGTACTCACTCAGGTATACTGGAGGGTGGATGAAAGGGGGGTGGCCCGACCCGGCCTCTCCGGTCTTGAACGGGCTTAAACGGGCCTGCCCTTGGCCCGGGCTTTACCCGGCGTCCGCAACGCGGGGAACTGTGCTGTTTAAATGCACCTTCAGGCGCTCTGCTCCCGTGTAGAACGCGCCGCCGCTTAGCCTGCCGGGTACTGTAGTCCCCCGGGACGGGGCGTGATGCTGTGGGTATTGAGACTCCTGGCGGTGTCGGCGTTTCTACCTGGCCCCTCTTGTGACTCCTGGCGGTGTCGGCGGTGTCAGCGTGTCAGGTAAGTTTATTTTTGCGTCCCCCAATTGAATTCACTAACGCTGTCAATGGCACTTTTATACAAATTTGGGCGATTACTTAGACAATTTGACTCAAGTAGCCAGTTAAGTTTCAGGAAAACAAACGTACTGTTAACCCCCCCACCGCCTCCCCCACAAAACAGTAAAAATGCGTATGCTATGTTTAAGTAGAAAATAAATAATTATTTTGATCCCTAACAAAAATAAACTATTCCCGACCCACCCCCCTCCCTAACCGCAACAAATGTCCATGAAATCAAATGTCCCCAAAAGTCCAAAAACCGCAACGCCCAATTCCCACCCACCCCAAAAGTCTTTAAAAAAAGGGCAAGGGACTTTCGCCGGCGGTGTCCTCCTGTGGCCAGCTGGTCACGCAGCTCTCTCTGGAGGTCCTTGAGCAGGGCTTTCTGCCTCGCCACCTCCTGCTTAAGGTAGGCCACTCGCAGGGTCAAACGGTGCATACGCACCTTGCAGGTACTGTGGGGGGCAGCTGTTGTTTTTGATGCTCGGCGGCGGCGAGTGGCTGCCGGACCACGGCGCCGTACCGCTGGAAGATTACACTGACTCTATGACCAGGGGCAGCGGAGGAGGATGCAGCTGTTGTGGATGTTGACTGCGACTGTGAGTCATCCTCCTCCTCCTGGGCCACCAGCTGCCGATATTCGGCAACAATTGCCTCCAGCTTCCGTTGCCGGACCCGGATAGCCAACTCCTTCCTTGTTAGTTTAGAAGGAGTATCTATATGAAGAAAGAAAAACATACTGTAACCAATACTCTTTAAGATTAACACAAAATAATTCAACAGAAAGTTGTGTCACAGTAGCACTATCAACTTGCAAGAACAGTACATAACATTTGTGGCATCTATCTATCTAACCTCCCACTTCGTTGGCCTCTGCTCTAACATTAGTGGGAGTTTCAGGAATTCTACTAGCACTATATGGACTCACTACATTAGACTCAGACAGTACACCAGTCTTCTTCGTCTCTCTTGTTTAGCGAAATTAGTACGTAAACTTGTGGAAGCCGGCATAATTCCAGCGCAGTCAGCTTGCACCCAAGAAAAACAGACGCAAGCCATGAAGACGCAGACTTGCGTCACTGTTACCAGTCCAGTACATGCAGGTGGTGAAGCTCTTACTTTTCTATTATGGGTGGCACTGGCCATACTCTGTTACAAGGGCTACTGCTCATTTAATTTAACTTTCACACTGCCCTGCCCCTGACTACTACAAAAGGAAAATGAAGAAGAGAAATAATATGATCATCTATCCCTTCACATGATATTTGCTTATGTAAGGGATGACTTTAGGTGCTTTGTTTTTATTGATTGAGTGAACACCGATAGGCCACACATGAATGACAGTTGAAAAAAAAATATTAACAGAGGTAGTGAGTGGTCCCCGTAATCGCCGGAGTGAGTTGTGGCTTGACTTGATAATGTGAACTATACAATATAGATACACAATATATGCTGTGCTTGCAAACTACTGTTAGTCAAGGGAGTATTCTGAAAAATTACAGCGTCTACTTTCCTTGGCTTTGCTACTCTGGCACAGACATGCGGTGTTACATGCTCTTCAAAGTAACACTCTTCATCCAGTGACCGTCTACACTGTCTGCATACACCTATGCTATCTATGAGGAAGATAGCATCCAGGCATCCATCCATTCAAAGTAAATGTCATTCATTCTTCTTAATGTCTCAACTGGACAAACCTTAGTTTTTCTCACCGAAAAACACAATTTTTATTTTATTTTGTAAACCGCCAGCCATGCATCCGTGCTTGACTTGCATTTGAATTTGAACCAAAGGATATATTGCGCACACATACAGTTTCGGTTTCACTCACCCAGGGAGTCCTCTTTTCTTACTCCTTCCACCCATCCTTGCTTCAACCTTCAACCGGCCATGCATCAGATTCCCAGCCACCTGTGCCTGCATTCAAAAACACGTATCATTCTTTGCCAGTCATTAATTTAACTCGCTCGTCCTTCCTTACACCCTTCTTCCCCTTTTCGTTCATCCCATCCATCAAGTTCATCTCTGATCTGACTTGGCTTCTCGATAAAACTTTCACAGCTGAGTTGAAGTCAAATTTACAGGAGGCCATTGGTTACTCGTCAACTCCCGCCGCTAATGCTATTGCTAATTCGAAGTCAAGAGTGACTGTCTTCTACTTGGTTGACAAAAACTTAGTTCTAAATTTGTAAGTCTTCTTAACAGTAAAGTGAACTTGTACTGTACAACATATACACCCCTGCAGCCAGCCTACTCTGCAATCTCAATAAGTAAGGAATATAATAGCTTACCACTGCCCCCCACTACCGTGGCATCCCCTACAACAGTTCCTGCTGGCACCGCATCCGCCCCTGGAGTGACCACCTAGGCGCTGGCCCCGGCACTGGTGGTGGGCTCTGCCGATGGTGTTACACCTAGAAAATACTTTGACAGCCAGTATTATTTCACTGTCTATTTTTGTTTTTGAACGAGTGATTGCAGCTACGGAAGCCCCCTTCATGGCTTCATCAGCCAATGAATTCCCTTCAACCTGAACGCCATCACGTTGATGACTCAGCCTGTGTATCACGTGAGTGTTTTGTAGTCTGCTTTGCAACTGAACTACTTGTTCCCAAAGCGTTTTATGCTTGATTGTGCCACCTTTTTCATCTTTGAAACCATTTTGAAGCCAATTCTGTACATATTAATTATATGAATGAACACAGTAAAAGGAATTGAACACTATGAGTGTGGGGAATTCGCGATCCGTATTTTCAAGTGCCATTTTGAATGCTTGTAGTTCCATTCGCTGAGCAGTACAATCTCCTAGAGATTGTGTTTTTGTGATCATTGGTCTGAATTTTTCATTGTGCATACGACCTTTAACGATCGAGTATGCTGCACTATAAGCTTGCTTACCCCCGTAGCAGGTATTGCAGATCTGTCAGTATAAATTATAAATTCATACTAGTCAAGAGGGAGAATCTCAGTAGGCAGAGGACATTCGTGTTTGTATTGCAGGAGCGCTTGTGTTTTCAAATAAGGATCAAAAATATATTCAGTTGCAGTAAGTGAGTCAACCCATTGTATCCATCTTGAATATAAAGCTTTTGTTATTCATTAAAGCTGTACTGTGTGCATTTTGCACTACAAATGTTTTACAACAAGAGTTTAGGTGTCTGTAATCCAAAACTAGACAATATGTATAGTCTGGTTTGGAAACAGGAAACAACGGATTGTTCATTGATGAGGTGCATGTTTCAATCACCCCTTGGTATTCAAGTTGATCTAAGATCTCCCTGACCTGTTTATTAGCTTCTTGCTTAATTGGGTACTGCCTTCGTGCAGTTGGTTGATTCTTTAACTGGATCTTAGGATGAGATTACTCCTCATCCCATCCTACATGATTTTTGTTTAATGCTGGGACCTGGGCCACTGCCCATTTGCTAGCATAAGTATATTTTAAATATACTGGAACACGGTTGGAGAAGGCTGGCATTATGATGTGTTCGCCATGTGGGCACTCCCTGACAAATTCTTGTGGCCAGTCCTGTTCTGCTAGAATTATATCATGCTCCCAGAAGAGTGCTTTCGCTTTTCTTGGTATGTCTCCCTCCATCCGGGGTGGTATTTCATATAACCTATGTGGAGAGCTAACTCTGGTGTCTACAGCCTCAACTTGAATGTCCTCATTCAAGTCCACTGTCTCCAGAAGTCCCTTCAGGTTCTGGTAAGCTGTTGTTACTTCTGCTGCACTGTCTAGCATTGTCTGTGCCCATTCTACGTTTTTGAGTTGTGTTCTCAGAATTCTCTGCATGTCTGATCTTCAGACCTGCTACCTTCTTCTCTGAGAATTTTGGTTTTGGTTTGTTTTTCTTCTTTTAGTTCTGACCGTCTTCTTCTTTTGGATGTCTGTGACAATATCTGAAAGGTACGAGAGGAACGTGTATCAGTATCTTGATACTCGTCAAGTTTTCTCCACTTATCCCTATTCCTGAGGTTATACCTCCTTTCAGAGGGATTGAGAACGTTTCTCTTTTGAAGTTTGTTTGTTATTTTCCCACTTCTTTTTAAAAGAGGTAGGATTGTGTTTAATAGAGTCCTTCTCAGGACCTTCAGGCAGTTGTGGTTTAACTGGTTTCTCACCCAAACTGTCTCTGCCTAATTCTTCATAGGATTTTTCAATTATTCTGTCTAATTCTTGTGGTTGTTCTGTTACATCAATTTCCCTTCATTTCTGGCGGATTGCCACTGATGCTGATTCTTCTTTAATATTAGCTAATAATATTGTTAAAACTTGGTCAACATTTTTCAGTAACTTCATATGTAAATTCATAGCAGGATCTGCCCGGTATTCATTTTGAATTTGTTTTCAGGACATCAGGTACTACCGCCATAGACGGAACACCATGTGTTTTAGTGTAGATAGCAGCAAAGACTATGCCCCAAGAGGTGCAGTCTTCCAGATGTGGTGTTACACCCATTGGTAAACAGATTGTTAGAATTCTCTGTTTCTCATAATGGCTAGCATTAGGAAATACCACTTCGATTTGAGTAATTTTATTTAGCTATCCAGAATGGAATTTGTTCATGTTTTGTGGTCATTTTACCCATGACTGCGTGTAAAGTCTGTGGAGTGATTTTTAGCCTATTCCCCTGATGAGAGGTTTGTTTTAGAATAGCTATTGTTGGTTGGACTTTGAAAGTGTTCATGACATATTGTACCAATTATCTATACATTTTTATTAACTCTTTGAGTTGAGCAAGTAATTCATCATTTGACATTTCTTTGATGTCAGGATGAGGTGTTTAACCCGCTGAAATCGGCCTCTGGTCTACCTAGTGGACCGAGCCTGGTAATGTGATTGTAATGTTTTAGGGCGCCTTTAAACTAGAGATCATGCTCCTGGTATGTGAGTGGAATTTCAATATCCTCGAAAGGAATATATTCCTCAGGTGGATCAGCTTCTTTGTAGAAGTGAAACATTTTAGTTACTGGACGTGATTCAGGGAATACTATCCATGAGTAGAATACCTCTGTCTGGTGAGATTCATGTGCCTCTATCACAAAAACTGCTGGCTCTCCTTAACTATGGAGCGAAGATTATAGCATTCTCATCGGTTTCATTAAAACCTTTATAATCAAAAGCTGTTGTGACCTCGTCGATTACAGCTCCACCGGTTTTGGTGTTAGTCCCGTTATTAGAAATTGTTGAATGAAAAATGCAGAGCAAGTTTCAAGGGAACAAAGATAAGGTGCACAATATTTTGGAACGCTGTGTTCTTCACTGTTGAACAAATCAAACAGCTAATACATAGGATTTGTGTCCTACTCAGCTATGGCAGATATTATCCCTACCCACTCCAGAAGTCTTATAGAGTTTTATGAGTAGGGGTCTCTGAGAAAAGCACGACTGAGTTACTTCTGTATTTAGAGTTAAATTAGTACCTTACCAAACCGTTGGGTGCCATGTAGTATAGTTCCTATATCCCTGATAGGCTCCGCGCATTGGAATAATATACACTATAGTTGTGGCATAGGACTGAGGTCAGTATGCATCTATCGAGTAGATTAAACTTAATTACTTGTGTGTGCCAGCTAACTCAAAGGTCACTAGAAACTTCTCGAATAAACAAGTAGGGATTCGTTTCTGACATCCGCATAAAGATGACAATTTTGTTTCCCTTTAGAATCAGAACAATCTCAGAATCGTGGAAACAATAGATAACAGTACCACTCAGTCATTTGTGCATGCTTCGTTGCTACAAAGTTTACACAGAAATAGGTAGACAGGCGTTTCAATAAAAAGGGTTTATTGAACAGTCTTATTTCTCGTGCCAGAGATATGAACTGCTACAATCGTAAGACAGAATGCAAAGTATAATACGTACAGCGTTAGCAGTAAGATAAAATAATACTGCAATAGCATGGTTTGAAGCTATGACATATATTCATAAAAATGCATACATAAATAACACAGGCTAAAATGTGAATACTCATCTGATGCTTCTGGCTAGTTCTACCCCTGTGTACCTAACCTAAGTGTAGTACGAGGTAAGAAGTCTTGAGCTTTAACACCCTGCAAGGGGAGTCAGAAACACTGCTATGTTATGTTATGTTAATAGATACTCATATAGCGCACGTACACCCTTGAGTATCATGGCGCTGAAGACCAAGTGCTACAATTGAGAGGTTACTAGACGTAGGCTTGCTCGAACAACCATGTTTTTAAAGCCTTCCTGAAGCGTAAGAGATTGTCACAGTTTCTGAGTGTCAGAGGGTAGGAGTTCCAGAGTCTAGGGGCCAAGCAAGAGAAGCGCCAACCTCCCAGTCGCTTCCGTTTAAAAGTCGGAATTGTAAGCAGGCTGAGATGGGCAGAGTGGAGGTTACGCATGGGGATATACTTGGTGATCATACTGCTGATGAATTTAGGGCTATTGCCCTGCAGAGCCTTGAAGGCTAAGCATCCCGTCTTAAAGGCTACACGCTGGGCTATCGGAAGCTAGTGTAGTTTCCTCAGAACTGGTCTGGCGGACATCCATTTGGGTTGTTTTCCAATCAGTCTTGCTGCCTGGTTCTGTACCATTTGAAGTCTTTTTTGTAGACCGATTGGCTTTCCCAGATAGATGGAGTTGGAAAAGTCAAGCCGTGAAAGAATGAGGGCTAGCACCACCTGTATTAGAGCAGAGTGGGCCAACAGGTAAGCAATTTTCCTGAATTTCCGGAGATGGTGGACACTTGAGGAGATTACGGCTCCCACCTGTCCACGGAGCGAGAGGTCGGCATTAATAATGACCCCCAAGCTTTTCACTGAAGGGGTGGGGATAGGAGGAGATACCAGTTCCACCCGCCAAAAGTTAGTGCTCCAACTGTCCTCACTTCTCCCGGCAAAATCAGCTCTGTTTTGCCCGGGTTGAGCTTGAGATGGTTCATGTCCATCCAGCGCTGGATGTGGAGCATGGTTGACTGGAACTCGCTACGGCGTTAGGGGAGCAGAGTGGGAAAATGAGTTGGAGGTCATCAGCATAACTGTTTTTTAATGTGTGGATCAGAGGTCTTAGGTATAGGTTAAACAGCAGTGGGGACAGGAAAGAAACCTGTGGGACCCCGCAGGTGGAGGTGAGTTTTGGGGCGGTAAACTTCCCCAACCTTACTGCTTTGGTACGGTCGGCAAGGAAGGATTTAATCCAACCGAGTGCCTGGCCCCGTAGGCCCGCTTGCTCGACACGGTTCAACAGGATGGTATGGTCGACCATGTCGAACGCGGCTGACAAATCCAGAAACACTGGAGCTGTACTCTCTGCGAGGAGGATGACAGCGTCTGGTCAGTGCGTCAGGCGGGGACTCGAATTCCTTCCGAACTTGCCGTGGCGAGCCGTACAAGTATTCAGCCGTGTCTTGCCATGGCAAGTGAAGGTATATTTATACCTTTAAGGTGTTTAAGAACGCCAGTATTGATGTAAAGGTGGGGCAGAGGAACATCATGAATGAACCCCTAAGGAATAGATGTTCATGCAGAATAAATGAGTTCTTGGGGAAATCAATAATCCAAGCAAGGGGAAGTCCTAAAGGCTTAAGATTCTGTTTTTTCAAGAACTCGTTGTGACGTGGATAGACGGATGTAGGTGGCCATGCCTGTATTTGGTTAGCATGGATAATGCCTGAATAAGGATTGGATTTCTATGCCTAAATAAGGGCAATGGAATTGTGACTATATAAGAGCATTAGTCGGGAAACCTATATACGGTATCTAAATCGATACACAACAGAACATGACCCTAGAGGGTATCAGAGCGCTTTACAGAGGGATGCAACACATATGGGAAGGGGCAATCATGGCAGAATCATAGCAATAGACAAAAATAGCAATAGTTACGTGACAACAGGATAGGAAAAAATAGCAATATTTACATAATGATGTAATTGTGGGCAAAATAATTAATCAGTAGGGTAAGGCGAGAAAGTCATCCGGGTGATAGTATATAAGGTGACTCAGTATCCCTACTGGACTTTAGGGTAGGTAGGTATTCATCAGTAGTGCTTTCATTTCCTTTTTGAAGGACACTGTTGATCGAATCAGTCTCATTTCTATTAGACAGGCGTTCCAGATTTATGGGGTGATTCCTGAGAAGTAACAGTTATAGGTTTTTTTTTATTTCTTTGGTTTAAGTAGGAGGGTGCTAGAGCTCCTGGAGGTATGGGCACCACCCGACAGCTCAAGTTTTATTAAAAGGTAGAGACGTGTGTTGAAGTGAAGGGCTTTGTGGGTCATGTAGGCAAGTTTAAGGTGTATCCTTGCTTCAAAAGGTACAGTTGAGTGTTTTTAGGTCCGGGGAGATGTGATTATACTGTTTGGAGCCTGTGGCGAGCCTGGCGGCCGCATTCAATGAACCTCTAAGACGGCAGTCTGTACTTAGGCAGCCCGCAGAGTGTTGCACTGCCATATTCCAATCGTGAGATGACTAATGCTTGTAATGTGCACTTGAGGTCATCAGGGGGAAGGAAAGGTTTTAGTTTCCTTAGGATGCTCAGTTTGAAGTTCGCTCCTTTGGTAGAAGCACTAATGGGGTCCTGCAAGCTCACGTTCCTATCCAGCACTATACCCAAGGATTTCGGAGAGTCTATGATATGTGATGTGCAGTTGAGAGCAGACAGATTTTCCATGTATTCCTCAATGATGGGTGCTTGCTTGGGTGGGGAAATAAGAAGAAATTCTGTTTTGAGGGTGTTTACTTTGAGATGGTTGAAGGTAAGTCAGTTGAGGATGTTGTATAAGGTTCAGTTGAGTGACTTGATGTCGTAAGGCGAGGAGGTTTTCATGTACAGCTGGGTGTCGTCTGCAAATCTGCATCCTCCTCGACCATGCCACACCATGGTCTTGATCCTACTCAACCTCCCTGCAGCCTTCAACATCATCTCCCACCGCACACTCGCCACCAGACTCCAGGACGGCGGCATATGGGGAACCACCCTCGAATGGGTACGCTCCTTCCTCACGGGCAGGACCCAAAGTATCAGACTACTACCCTTCCTCTCCGAACCCACAGAGATCAACAGTGGAATGCCTCAAGGATCGCCACTCAGCCCTATGCTCTTTAACGTCTACATGGCCCCCTTAGCTGCCATCGTCAGACAGCATGGACTCAACATAATCTCCTACACCGATGATACCCAGCTCATCCTCTCCCTCACCAAGGACCCGGCCACCACCAGACTCAGCTTCCAGGAAGGAATGAAGAACGTTTCATTCTGGATGAGCAGCAGCTGCCTGAAGCACAACTCAGAGAAGACAGAGGTCCTCGTACTCTGAACCCCCTCCACCACATGGGACAACATGTGGTGGCCCACCGCCCTTGGCAGCCTGCCCACCCCTACCAACTACACCCCGAACTTTGGCATTGTACTGACTCCTTCCTCTCCATGACCCGTCAAGTCAACGCTTTCGCCTCCACCTGCTTCAACACCATCCGCCTCCTTCGCAAGATCTTAAAATGGATACCCCTTGAATCAAGAAAAAAGGTCTCTCACCAACTCATAACCAGCAGGCTCGACTACAGAAATGCCCTCCATGCCGGAATAAATAAGTCTCTGCTCCTCAAACTTCAGACCATACAGTACACTGCAGTCAGACTCATCCTCGGCGTCCCTCGACAAGAACACATCGCCCAACATCCACAAGACCTCCACAGGCTCCCCGTCAAGAAAATGTTTTTTTCCTCATGCAACTTTATATATAATGTTCATGGCTGTCTACCTGTAAGCCTTCTGAAGAAGTCATGAGCACATTGTAGTCCAAGTCAACCATAAATGACACATGCCATACTATAGCTGTAAACCACAAATGCACTGTGAAGCATACATTAAATAAACAGTGTTGTAATTGTTTAACTTTCTCACACTAAAGACAAGATATCAACAATCAGTGTTCTGTTACATTGTACTATTGTCAAATCAAAATAAACATACATTGTCTGTGTCAATACACTACACTGGTTATCCAGCAGTTTCTCCTTCAGAATCGTAGCTCTTTTGATTGTTCTTCACCTGGCACACGTAGTGTTCATGTTTTTTATAAAAACAACTTCAGTTTTTTATCAGAACGTCCTCTTTATGACTTGTTAAAATAGGCCATTAGAAAGATCATTTTTCATTTAGCAAAAGTCTGTTTTTTTCCGGCCTCTTTTGTATAACCTGACAAACATTTTCTATTACTCATTAACTTGTTCAGGAAGTGTTTTAGCATAAGAACAGTTCCTCCTAATGGACGAAAAATTCCATTATTGGTAGACGTCTCACAACTTAGATGTAATGACTACTAATTGCCAAAAGTATTAAATCTTTTTGCATTTCTTCGCTCTTCTTCCGTAGCATTTCACGGTTGGAAAAAGAAAGATCAACGCTTTAAAAAATACCTTGAAATGGAGCTCCTGACTGGTACGAAATTCTATACTTTTTTGCAGAGCAAATACAATACAAAATAATATTTCGCAGTAGTGAACCACACCAAAAAGGTACATTCAAAACACTTGCAAATATTATTTATAACTCCGGTCAAATTGATCACATTAGCTTATGATATCTAAAATTTAAAGCCTACGTAATTTTCAACTTGAGGGCCCATTAACACTACAGAGTAGAGAAAACGATGACAATTCTGTCATTTCCTTCCAAAATCAAGTCATAACAGAAAATCGAATAATCAGCATTTTTTTAAATAATAGTTCTTATGACATCCCTAAGACTTTATACTTCTTGTTCGGATATAGAACACTGAGTTCTACGTATACATTCTGTCACATGGAATTCACTGAGAGCCCTTCTCGAGGATGGAAACATTTATCCTACTGCATCCCACAAAAATGAATGAAAATGTAATGTAAGTACAAGTGAATGAATGTGGCCAACTACAATAAGAAAAAGACAGAAAAGGCGAGAGAGCGGGGGATAGAGGTGAAAGAGAGGAAGAGAAAGGGGAGGGAATGATGGTTGACAGTAGGGCCAGTATAGTTATGGTTAGGTAAGTGTTTCCATAGGGAAAGTATATTTTGTTTTCTAAATAACTTTGGTGGCGTTCAGCAGATATGAAGAGTTTAAAAAATACATCTACTTTGGGTTGTTCACAGCAGGTTTTGTGTAATCAGTCTAGCAGAGGCATGAACAGGTGCCAAAAGCACCTTTCCCATTTTTAATTTCAATATTAATTAAAGGGAAACTGAGTGATGTATTTTATTAGTTAAAGCAGTAATTGTTGGACTTGGCCCTGCAGGGTCACCCCCAAACCTGTTCCTTCGCTGGTCCTTTTTTTTGGTAAATGTGTTTTTGTCGGCCTTAGGACTCCGTCTCTTTACCACTGATAACCAAAGCTAAAGTGATTGAGCTCACTCCCTAAAACAGAGTACAATTGGCTTACACCTGATTGGCACATTTAATGTGCTTATAGCTCCCTAAAAAAATAGAATACCTATACCCAGGCCTTTAAATTAAATATTATTAGTGGACCTGCAGCACTTACTGTGCCACCCTCTTAAGGAGCCCTTTAAAACGTCCCAAGTCTAGCCTTGTAGCCTGAATGCAGTTTTAAACAGCCAATTCGACTTGGCACAAAAAAAACCTTGCCAAGCCTTTAACTCCCACTTTATTTCATATCTGTCACCACTAAGATAAGCCCTAGGTAGCCCATAGGACAGGGTGCATTGTAATTAAAAAGGTTGGGCATGTACTATTAAATATTACATCTCCTGGTAGTGAAAAACTTCGAAATTCGTTTTTCACTCCTGTGATTTGGCATGTGCAAGTTTCAGGGGAATTTATTTATGAAGTTTTAAGTAAATGCTAACCAGATGTGATATTTAAACGTTGTACTACAGGTGCATTAACCCCACTAGAGTATTTTCCACACGTTCATTGCCAGTTTTACTAATAGTTTTGAGTGGTGCAAAGTCATGAAAAGTGATGCAGAGCAATGCATAGACTTGAAAGGATTTTACTTTTCAGCGGAGAAGGTATCCCTTCCTAGAAAGCTGCCTTGCTTCCTGTGAAAACAGTGTTTGTGTTGCTTTGTGTTACTTTGGTTGACTTCACATCAAAGAAACATTACGTTGGTGAAGCTTGGGCAGATCAGCAAGAACAGGCTAGACATGGTTTTATGTATAAAATAACAGCTCCTTTAAACAAGTGCTAGCAAGGAGAAAGGTTTCCATTTCCTCAAATGTTCCTCACATGTGTCCGGCACTGTAGAGCACACATACAAAATATGGAATGTTTCAGATTTTGACTACGTATAAGATATTGCACTTGAAGGGTATGCTTCAAATACAAATCTGGTGCTAGATAGTATGCACACACATCTCTAGAATATGTCTGCATTGCTAGATAGTATGCACACACCTCTGTATCATATTGGTGCACTGCACAAGACAAAGTTGAAAGGCTCCAGCTCAGAGGATGAAAATATCTACGGACCATGATCAGCGGGGTCCTTACATCTGTGGAGGGTGGGACGTAGACCACGTGGCCACCATGACTGCACAAAACCGAAAGTCATGTGAGGCAGGGTTTGGACGACAGCTGTGCACTACCTTCAGGCCCTGTGCCAACGCCCACTGCGCATGTCAGAGGGCCGGGCTCAGACGGGATTGGGCACCTCTCAATTATGTGGTGTGGTAGTCAAATGCCAATGGAGGGTGGGCCTACCTCAAACCACTACACCCAACCATCTGGCCTTGCACCTCACCCTCAGTGCACTTGGCCAAAGGCAGTGCACAATGTGGGTTAGGCACCTGTGGAGGGTGGGGTGCAGGGCCAGACCAGAGGCCAGGCCTTGACCCCAGGCCAGTCTTTTTAGCTCACTCATACTGTGCAAAGTCCTTGTACATTGGGAGGCAAATGCCTGAAGAAGGTGGGGTGCAGGGCCTTGCCAAAGGAGAGGCCATGCACTCCACCCCTGCAGGAATAACCGCTTTCAACCCTGCACCCCACGGATGTCGTACAGCCGAAGCCATGCGTAACAGGAGTTGGAAGTCCATTGGTACTTCAGGCTGAGGACCAGGCTGGAGGCCAAGCCGAGCACCCCGCCTTCCTGCACATATCCAAAGGCTGCACACAGTGTTCGACATTCTCTCATGGAAGGTGGGGCCCAGTGCTTTGAAAGAGGCAAGGCTTTGCGGCCATCTCCTCTGTGCGCAGTCTCCTGCTGTGTGCAGGAGGGGTTGGACACTTACAAGTGTGGGTTGGGCTTGTGCATCAAGTATTGTCAGACTATGGTGGGTTGGATGGAAGGTTCGGAATGGAGATCAATCCCTGCAGGCAACCTCCACATTACCATCACTACCATTCTCTTGAAGTGTTACTTGTAATTTGTCACAGCATCTCGCTCTCCTATGTCTTCTTATATCCATCACCTGCATTGACTTTCATTCGGACTCAATGACATATCAAGCAAACAATATACATTTGTATAGATTTTTAAACCATAAAAGTTGGTTCTAAAAAGAATTATTTACATTTGTTTTAGTATTTTGTGTTCTTACTTTCTTGGAGTTAAAAGAATAATCAACTAAAACAGTGGGATTGAAACTTTGGTTATGAAAAACAACAAGAATTGAGTTCTTTGTGCTTGTGCACTCTGCTCTCCAATGGTGATCATTGTTCCACAAGCAAGGAAGTGCATGCCAATAGTGGCGAAGCTGGTGTCACTCTCCTCTCTCTCCTGTTCTAGGTTTAGTCCAGGAGGGATTGCATGTTGTAATGCAGAGTCTCTCTTTCTTTTGGCTCTATCATATTGCCTTAGATATCAATACTTAGGATGCTTGTGCATCAATGATATTCCAAATTAATATTTACCCCGACTTCTTTGGCTGAGTTTCCTGTCACACAATGTACATGTGACACATTTCTGCAATGCCGTTTCTCCCTAGTGGGGATGGATAAAAAATGCCACATGATAGATGAGAGTGGAGTCCTGATATCCTTGGCCTGATCTTCACTGCTATCCTGAACAGCTTGCTCTGAATTTTCCCATTGCTGTTATTCCTGTCCAGAAGCCATAGCTTAAGTTGGGAACATTTTTATATGCTCAAATAAGGAAAAACAGCAAAAAACCCAGCTCGCCTCCTGTGGAGAGGATTTCCTTGAGCAAGGACTATAGTGAAATGGGTGATAACGACAAGAACTATTTGAATGGGGAATAATATGGTCACCTAAACCAATGAATTCTTTCCAATACAATCCAAGGATTTGTAAATCCTCAGTGACATCAAGAAAACGCCCTGAAGTTTTGATACGAGTTCCTGGTACCACAACCTCAAACGGCTTCAGGCATCGAGATTTTAAAATGCATCACTGCACTTATAAGTTTTAAATTCTTATTAGCAATGAACCTGGCCTTAACCTTCGAAAGGGATTTTTTTCCTCATCAAACTTTAAAGCCGGAGTCACAGAAAGAAGTACAGCCTTCCTTCTCTTGGTAGACTACAGACATAATGTGTATTTGTAAAGCACCCTTTCATCCAAGGGTATCTTGGTGCTAAATAACAGCTGTTTACTGTTGCCCAATAGTACTCATTTTATTGACCTGAGAAAGATTGAAGGCTGAGTGGACCTGCCTGGATTTGACCTGTGACCATGAGGTTGAACACAGACCCCTACACAGAACGCATTAGTCCACTAAGCCACCAGACACACAACATTGCTTCTATTGGTGTCAAAAAGAATCTGCAAATCTGAAAAACACCAAATAATTAACAAAGCCTTCTGATTTGCTGAACAATCCACACATTTTCTTAAAGTCCCCAAGACAAGAAGACAACATTGTGAGCCTTTACCTTTGTCTTTTGAGAGCGATGTAGATATTTTTCATCCATCACCACAATGGTTTCTCAGGTCACTAAAGGAAGCCAGGGGAGCACCTACAGTTCAGAAAGGGCAATCTTCATCACACCAGGATTAAAGTAATGTTGATGTGGTGCATACCACATCAAGGGCTTCTTCTGGAAGAGAACGTTTGCTGTGGACGCTTTCAGCACCCAGCTGTGGAGAAAAAAGTTAATACCCCCGAGTCACATGCACTCTATTTTACTAAGGGCTTCAACGTAGGCAGCCTCACGTGTGCTCATGCAGAACCAGAACAGACACAGAGACAGCAACATCGGGAGAGAGAAGGAGAAACGATGGTCCCAGATGTACAGGAGGAGATCATCATATGAACGTTTTAGGGGTCACCAGAGGTCACAGGCGTGACACCTGGCTTTCCCCTTGCGACCTGCTTTGCAACTCCTGGCCTCAGAATTGGCAAAATCAGAGAAAGGAATACAGGAGGAGGGCTCACCATTCCTTATCGTCTGCCAATTTATTTATACAATAGTGAATAATATTCTAATATTCAGTACTAGTGTAATGCAAAATGAAGCACATTTAGGGCCTATGGTGGCAGCTGAGGTAGTAAAAAGGGTTTTAATGTATGTAGTATGCGTGCTTGCATATGAGAGTGTGTTTAAGTGAGCATGCATCTGAGTGAGAACATGTTTGCGTTCATGTAAGCACGTATGTGAGTTAAAGTGAGTGATTGTCACGCGGCAGGTAGAGTTTGAGATTGTGTGAGATTGAGGACCAGATTTACTATTCTTAGACGCAAGTCAACACTGCACCAAACTTGCTACGCTTCCTTGCGCCAAAGGGGGAGTGAAACAATGCACCATATCTAATAGGAAATGGTGCATTATTTGTCTCTCCTTGCACTGGTGAACCTTTGGCAGCCACGTGCCAATGCATATACCCTTATCAGAGAAAGCAAAGAGTGTCATTTTCTGAACCATAGGTTTTGTGCTTGAAGGGGTTCCTTCCAGGACAAAATCTATGCTTTTAGGCTTTTCCCACTTTATATGTGTGCTGTGCAATGCAGCACACATGCATAGTTGGGAGAACGAGAAGAAATTAACTACATTTTTCCTTACTACACCTGCTTCGAGGAGGCACACAATTTTGGTGCAAATTCCTGTATGCCAATGCTATCAGATAAGGATTTGAGTCAAATCCCTGGGTGGTTACGTGGGTATGCCAATAAATCATGTAAATGTAAATGTAAATTGATACTTGTATAGCGCACTACTCACCCGCAAGGGTCTCAAGGCACTTGTACGAATACCGCTGTGGAACCCATCCTGGCTTTCCCTGTGAGGTGTCCACTCCTTGGCACCCCCAATGTGGAAGCCAGGCATCCTTAGCGTTGTGGAGATTAAGCAAGCTATTGCCCAGGGTTGCAGAGTAGGACTCCATGATTGGAATAGGGACCGAGGCGAGAATTACCAGGTCTGTGGAATTTTGAGCCCAAGACCCGCCGAGGCAGGGAATTGAACCCTGGTCCCGGGCTAGACCTCTGCATCAGGGTCTGCCGCTCTAACCATTGAGCCACAATCATCCATGGAATGCCCCATAATACAAATGAGCTTTGTGCTGCTATCCAATGCAAAGCCTCAATTCTTGTGGTGTTAGGGTCATGTGACATGCCTACCTGGATACTAAACCACTTCCTGTGATGTCAAGGTCGGCTGGTTTGTGATGTCACCTCCGCTAACCCTGACATTTTGGTGAATCAACACCCACGGATCACCTGCCACACTATTCTCAAGCCAACCTGCAATCAGTGTATGTAGGTCATCTGTTCAGAGGAGATGAACAAATCAGTTATTTTGGGGGGTCATCTTAAGAAATGCTACAAACAATTATATAAAACTTTAAACAAATGAAGACTTTAAAAAAGTTTTAAAGTATGTTTCCGAAAAAATTTACCAAAAAGTAAGAACCTCAAACAAAGTATAAACAGACGAAAACACAAACTTAAAAAAAACTTCTTAAATTTACCAGCCACAATCCAAGAAGTCGAGAGCTAAATAGGAACTGGACTGCATGGTAAATTATAGGCGGGTTTGCCCTGTAACACAGTGCTTGGTGCATCCGCATCATTCAGTATATTATGAGCATCAATTAAAATGACAAGTCATTTCATACGGTCAGTTGATGTTTTGGGCAGGATAACTTAAAGTGCATGATGGTTTCTTCATCCCCATGTTACATTCATATGGTTCATCGTTCGCCTTAGGGTTTTTCCATCTGGCAGAATACGTTTTTAATGAAAGTGTATCCAGTCAAAATTTGTAAAACGTACATCATATTTCAGGTTAAATATCATCTAGGCAGGTTTCGATACCAGCTTGGAGCACACGGTTGATAAATGTATGTACCAAGGAGCAATTCCTGCCAGAACATTGACATCTTGGATTTTATGCTGCTATATGCCTCCTTGATTCTTATGACTGTACCAGCGTTTATGACCGTGGAGTCCTCATACATTGTTTCAAGAACAATACTGTATGCTATTTCAAAGATAGTCCCATCCACCAAGGCATCTTAATTACTCCAGCATAGGAAACTTCCTAAGAATACTCCCACTTGCCAATTTTTATGTAGACAAATACACTATAATGCTGGGGCAAGGGTTGCAGTGATGTCCGAAATGAGTTTAATGTCTAAATCCAAGGAGAGGACAGTAAGAGGTGTACCTGGGCCAAAACACAGCATTGGTTGTAAAAACCTATGCTCGATTTTCTGCATTGTAGTAGCATATGTGTGTCCAGATACTTTTGGCCTATAAAATGCTGTAGCTACTGCCTTTGTACTTGAAAGAGGTGTGGCACAGCGGCCAGGATGCCTGACTTCAGACTACAGGATTCATGGTTTGATCCCTGTGGCAGGTTAGCCCAGCACCATGTGACTGTGGACAATAGCTTGTTTAATCGCACTGGGACACCACTTCAGAAATACTGGTATTTCATAAAAGTGTAGAAGGGGCCCCAATGTTGCCTTTACATCTGACAACAGCTGCCAAGGTTTGCTTTACTATAGCTGCTGCCTTTTCCCTGTGGAGGTTCCAAATCAACCTGGTATCATGCTATGTGCCAAGCTAATTAAATTAATTCACCCGTTCCAAGGGGTCATTGACAGTGGCGGCTCCTCCAATAAGGCAGACGTGCCTTGCCCCACCTATTAGGTCAAAAAAGGAAAAAATTAAATGATAATAACTCATTGTTATTATTATTTTATTTTCCCCCCTGCTCAGCTGGGTAGGAGCAGGCTTCCCCCATCGCCTTGAGACCCTTACACGTGAGTAGTGTGCTATACAATACCCGATTGATTGATTGATTAATTGATTTATTGATTGATTTATTGATTGATATGACACCCTTCGTGGGACAATACCCTCCCACTCTAATATGTAATATATTAATAGGCATGCTTCATACAACAAGGGAATCCATTGTTTTTTTGCCAATTTTGAGGACACCTACATCGCTAGGCCACCACATGGACGATCCATTTTCTGTTTGCAGGCGACTATAGTAAATAGTATAGCCATCCATAATAATCCCTGTAGTAGCCCATACCTCTTAAAAGCACCAGATGTCGTTATGCCTAATAAATTGCCATTCTCAATTCTCTACTTTGGCAGACAGACCAAATATATTCCAGCTGACATTTTTATATGTAGTTAGTATGTATCCCGCACTACTAGCCTTACTTATCTGTCAATCCCAGGATCGACCACTGCGCCCTTGGCCTGGTCGCCCCCACACCCCCTGCCTGCTCCTCCTTACCTGCTGCCTGTGCCACGATCTGCACGACGCCCCAGCCGCCGCAGGGCCGCCGCTGAGCCGCCCCAGCCGCCCCAGCCGCCGCAGGGCCGCCGCTGAGCCGCCCCAGCCACCGCAGGGCAGCCGCGCCGCCCCAGCCACCGCAGGGCCGCCGCCGAGCCCCCAGGTTTTTCCCGCCGGATTATAACGAGACCCCGCCCCCCCGCCCGCCGATTGGTTCCCGCGCTCCCCGCCTCCCCGCAGACCCTCTTATGACGCCCCCAGAGCAACCGCGCAGCGGACGCGCGCAGCGGGAGCACCGACTGAGCGCCGAAGGTGCGCCAAAGGTAAGCCCGTCTGCGCCCATCCGCGCCTGGACCGCGCCCAGCGCCAGGGCCCATGGCCCCCGCAGACCCCAGCCCACCCGCCGGACGTACGACGCTGCCTCCCTCAACGCACTCAACACCGGCCGAATCCCGGGATGCTACCGAGCCACCCCGAGACAAACCCACAAACCCTTCAGCTGCCACGCCTGCAAGTTCACCTGCATCCGGACCTGCACTACACCAGCACCCACCAAGCCGAACAACAGCAGCAACCACCTGAAGTGCATCCTCCTCAACACCCGCTCCGTCCACAGACACGCCATCGAACTCTGGAACCTCCTCGACACCACAGCTCCTGACGTCGCCTTCCTCACTCCTCACGGAAACCTGGTTGAACGACTCCTCAGCGCCCGACATCGCCATCGCCATCCCAGAGGGCTACAAGATCACCCGAAGAGACCGCGATAACCACACTGGAGGAGGCATCGCCATCATCTACAGGGACACCATCCGCATCAAGACCAACACCGACGACACCCTGACAACCGCCGAACACCTGCACTTCCAGATCCACACGGACCCCAAAACCACCCTCAGAGGCACCCTGATCTACCGACCCCCGGGACCACGCACACAATTCAGCGAGGACATCGCCGACTTCATCAGCCCGCACGCCCTCCCCTCCGCTGACTACATCCTCCTGGGGGACATCAACTTCCACCTGGAGAACAACAACGACCGCAACACCATCACCCTGCTCGACAACCTCGCCACCCTCGGTCTCAAGCAGCTGGTGTCCACCCCCACCCACCTCGCAGGACACACACTCGACGCAGTCTTCTCATCCTGCAAAGACATCGTCTTCAGCCACGCCACCGGACTCCACTGGACGGACCACAGCTGCGTCCACTTCACCTTCAAAAGAACGACGATCCACCACCACCAGCAACAAGCTGCTCGAAGAAGCTGGAACAAGATCACAGCCGACCAGCTCGCTGCTTCCCTGAGCCAGCACCCTCCCGCCACCTCAGCAAACCCCAGCCAGGCCGCCGACAACCTCACGAAGTGGATCAGCAACTGCGCGGACGAACTCGCCCCACTGAGGACCCCGCCCAGCAGACCCGGCAGCAAGAAGGCCCCATGGTTCACCAACGAACTCAAGAGCTCCAAGAAGAACTGCCGAGCCCTCGAGAAAGCCTGGAGAAGGGAACCAACACCGGACAACATGACCACCCTCAAGCTTGCCACCCGGAAGCACCACCAACTGATCCGCGCCACCAAGAAAACTGCATTCAAGGACCGGTTGGACAACAACGCACACAACTGCAAGGAACTCTTCAACATCGTGAAAGAGCTCTCCAACCCCAACGGCGGAAACAACAACATCACCCCATCGCAAGACCTCTGCAACTCCCTCGCCTCCTACTTCCACAACAAGATCGCGGACATACACAACAGCTTCAGCACTCAACTGACGCACGCCACGACCGAACTAACGCCCCCCACCACCACCCTCCGCGCCTGGACTCCGATCAGCACCGAAGACACCGTCCGCTTGATGAACTCCATCCACTCCGGATCTCCAACCGACCCCTGCCTCACCACGTCTTCAACAAGGCCGACGCTGTCATCGCACCCCACCTGCGGGACATCATCAACACCTCCTTCGACACCGCCACCTTCCCGGAGAGCTGGAAGCATGCCGAACTCAGCGCCCTACTCAAGAAACCTACAGCGGACCCCACCGAACTCAAGAATTACCGCCCCATCTCGCTCCTCCCGTTTCCAGCCAAAGTCATCGAGAAGACCGTCAACAAGCAGCTGGCCGCCTTCCTCGAGACGAACGGATCCCTCGACCCCTCACAGTCTGGCTTCCAAGCCAACCACAGCACCGAGACGGCCCTCATCGCGGCCACCGATGACATCCGAGCCCTGATGGACAACGGAGAAACAGCGGCCCTCATCCTCCTAGACCTCTCCGCGGCCTTCAACACTGTCTGCCACCGCACCCTAGTGCAGCGCCTCAGCAACGTCGGAATCCAGGAGAGGGCACTGGAGTGGATCATCTCCTTCCTCGACGGAAGAACACAGAGAGTCCGACTACCACCGTACAAGTCAGAGGCCACCCAAGTCATCTGCGGCGTCCCTCAAGGATCCTCGCTGAGCCGCACCCTCTTCAACGTCTACATGAGCCCCCTCGCGGCCATCGCACGCCAGCACAACCTCAACATCATCTCCTACGCTGACGACACCCAGCTGATCCTCTCCCTGACCAACGACCCCGCCGCCGCCAGAGCCAACCTTCACGAAGTGATGAAACACGTAGCCGAGTGGATGTCGACCAGCCGCCTGAAACTGAACTCAGACAAGACGGAAGTCCTCATCCTGGGCTCCTCGCCCTCCGCCTGGGACGACTCCTGGTGGCCCCCCGCCCTGGGCACCGCACCCAAACCGACAGACCACGCACGGAACCTGGGCATCATCCTGGACTCCTCCCTCTCCATGACCAGACAAGTCAACGCCGTCTCCTCGTCGTGCTTCAACATCCTGCGCATGCTACGGAAGATCTTCCGGTGGATCCCCACCGAGACCAGGAAGACGGTCACCCAGGCCCTCGTCACCAGCCGACTGGACTACTGCAACGCCCTCTACGCCGGAACCACCGCCAAGCTCCAGAAGAGACTCCAGCGGATCCAGAACACCTCAGCCAGACTCATCCTCGACATCCCACGACACAGCCACATCTCCGGACATCTGAGAGACCTGCATTGGCTCCCCGTCAACAAAAGAATCACCTTCCGTCTCCTCACCCACGCACACAAAGCCCTACACGATCAAGGCCCGAGCTACCTCAACAATCGCATCAACTTCTACGCTCCCAAACGCCATCTCCGATCAGCCAGTCACGCCCTCGCCGCCGTCCCCCGCATCCGAAGAACGACAACAGGAGGAAGGTCCTTCTCCTACCTGGCCGCCAAGACCTGGAACTCCCTCCGACCGACCTGCGTCTGACCCAAGACCACCTCTCCTTCAGGAAGAAGCTCAAGACCTGGCTGTTCGAGCAGTAGCAGCACCCCCTCCCCCCCCCAAGCGCCTTGAGACCCTCCGGGTAAGTAGTGCGCTCTATAAATGTCTTTGATTGATTGATTGATCCCATTTGCAATTGGAAATAGATAATGATGCCCTGCAAAACCCTTGTTCTACTTTCCATGGCAATTGTTGTACTGGGTAAATTTGCTAGGACTGCAATAAACCAAGTTCAGGTGTTATCCAATGAATGGTAACAATTCTGGGGCATATTTACAAGGAGTTAACAACACCAGAACGTCACTTTTTCTGAGGTTCTGGTCGCGTTAACTACTTTCCCTTATTTTCAAGGTGGTGTTAAGTCACTTAACGTGGCTTAACGCTGCCTTGTAAATAAACCCCCTATTGATGCATATCTAAGCGTGTAAGGGGCGTGCAATGGGTGTTGCAGTGGGCATTCCACCGCAACAACCATTGCCTTTTGACGCTGCCCCATATTTACAAGATATGGGGCAGCACCAAAAATACCACCAGGGAATAGACAGAGCAAATCGCCTGTAAAGAGCGTTTATGTGCAGGAAAGTGTCCCTTCCTGCACATCAACAATTGCCCCTGAAGCGCAGTCTCCATAGCAAACTTGTGCTAGGGTGCCTGCGCTGTTGCTAGGCAGCTTTTTAAGCACCAGCAATAGGGTTAACGCAGGGGCGCACCGCATTCTTGGGAATAAGGTGCATCCTTGCATTTTGAAACTGTTGGAGTGCAGTGTTACCAACATTGGCATAACCCCTCGCTCAGCCAGTTACTTGTAAATATGCCCCACTGTCCATTGTTTTCTGTTCATATAGAACAGTCATGAACCAAACTCTCCTTCTTCATCACTGCTAGCTGTTTTGTGTCATACCTGATTTTTTTGAGGAAGAGTGTGGTGGGCTGTTGGGTGAGGAAGCACTGTATTTATCACTAGTCACTGAGTGAAACAGTACTACACCAACCCCCATTATCCACAAGCCGTCCTTGTTATCCACAATCATTTTTGGAGCATAGGTAACTCTAACTTGCGGTGGCGGTCTTCAAATACCTGAATATGTTGGTGGTGCCAATTTCGATGCCGACATCAACAAGCATATTACAACCTGTACATTCACAGTCTTTTCATGGTGGGACCCCGCCATGAAAAGGGTGGCAGACATGCAGTTTAGGGGGCCTAGCACGGGCCCCGGATGAATCTGGGTCTGGGAGGGCATGAAAGGGGCACATATTGTGTCCCCCTGGAATTGCACCCTGGTTCCTGCACAGTGTGGCATGCACAAAATGTTGCATGCCACACCATGTAGGAATGGCCTGCAGGCACACTTACAGTGGTGGTACTCTATTAAGGCTTTCATATGAGCCTAACACAGCAACTGCCGTGAGACCACCACTGCACTGCCTGCCCACCCTGGATTACACTCATGATCCGGCAGACAAGCTTACCATGGCCTTTGCCATCTTCCTGGGACTGCAGCAGTGGCAGTCCTAATGGAAGACCACCAAAGTCGTAATAAGGCCCATAATCACTGTTAATGTTATATGCATAAGATAAATCTTATATCCGCAGAGTACTTGATAGTGAAAGACTAACTGATTGCCCTTTTTGATCCCACTCTTGTTTACCCATTTCATTTGATTCACCACCCAATACTATAGAGAGGACAACAGGTGCTTTTTAGTCATGACTCGTACATCTGAGAGGGTATAGTCATTAATAATGGAGGAGGAGGCCAATAGGCTTGATGTTGTAGCCTTTAGGTATTCACTTCTTTCCTCTGAATATTTAACAAAACTGTATGTGAAAGTCTCCTTTCACTCATTCAGCCGAATCTTATTCTGCTGGTTTACTCCCTTGATCATCACAGACATAGATTTTTGGGGGTTAGAGCTACTTGCTTTACCCTCCTGACAATGACTAGTAGAGGATTCTCTTGAGCCTCTACCTCATGACAGCCTAGTAAAGAGCATAGGCAAGATTAAATTATTGCTAAAATAAGTCTTGGGTAGTATATTATAGCCTTATAGCCCGCCGTAGCGGGCTATACCGGCTATTAAAGGGCCGCTGAATCGTTAAAGGCCTAAGCCGAAGGCGAGCGACTTTAACGAGACAGCAGGACTTTAATTGCTGGTATAACCCTGCTACGAAGGGCTATAAGGCTATTACAACATTCTGCCACTAGAGGGCAGAATGTTCTAACAAATTAAACAAATGGTTCTCGAAGCTCGAGGGGATATAAATCCCCTCGATCTTCGAGAAGCCTTTGTAGAACATTCGAATGTTGCTCTGCTGGCCTTTACCGGCCCGTATAAGCAGGGAGCACTCCATTGTCTGCAATGGAGCTCCCAACATTCCAATGTTCTAATATCAAATACTGCAAAATTAATGGCATATCTCCTCGTGCCTGTAAGGATGGGGTAGGGCACATTTCTGCTTCTATAGAGGATTGCCCTGGATCCCTTTGGTAACAAAGCCATCAGTTTATTAAATACTCTTTGAAAGCATCTGGGTATGATGGCACATGTACGTTTTTTCCTTATTGTGATCTTTACGCACCAAGTCGCAGCAATATATATGTGTATATACCCAGTGGGTTTAATCAATTCAAAGGACCAAATGCCCCTAGTTTAGTATTGTATCAGAGCTGTCGGTCTTCATCCACTGCTGGGGTATGCAGTGATATGGGGCAGTGTATTCAAGTCATTCATGCAAAAGCTCAGGTGCGCTTCACTCCTTTTTCCTGGTCTCAGCCCTTTTTTGTGCTTTGCACTGCACCTGCAACTCACCACAGTTTGCTTTCCAGTCCTCTCACAGGAACCTCCTCATCTCAATCCCCACTCTAGGAGGAGAAGGAAAGAATAAAAGGTCACAGAACTCCAAGCCAGGAATGCAAAAGTCCTCGCTGTGCGTCCCAATTACACTTATGACTTAAAATAGTCAGTTAAAGTGCTGTAAACAACCACACAATAGACACAATTAGCTTCCAACCTACATTACGAAATACATCAGTACAGAAAAATAGCCTAAAAATAATACCCATACCTTAATATACAGCCATACAAAGTGCAATATATAACAATGTAACCATTATGCAAACTGTCAATTTGAAGAGGAGACACACTTGTAAAAAACACACCTAACCAATAGCAGTTTATTTTATCACTTTTAAATTATACTATTACAAAAATAGTAGATACAATACAAAGTATTACAAAAATAAGTTTTACTCATATTACGTATATATATATATATATATATATATATATATATATATATATATGTATATATATAAAAACATCTAAATGTCCCATTAATTTCATGAAAATGTAAATGAAGTTAACAGCAGAATACTGGTTGAGGGCATCAGTGATAGAACTTAACACAATATTTAAATCAACATTATTGTGCTACAAAATTGTGACAAAAAGATCGTTTTTCGATATACATAATGTTGTGGACAAAAATATAATTTTTTGTTTTACACTAATATCAAAACAATATACAAAAATATTTTTGTAAAGATATCTCTCTTTCTCTCTATATATACATATGTATGTGTGTGTATATATATATATATTCACTGAAAAAGCCATAGGTTTCACACACGTTATAGTTAGGAATTAGCATTTAAAAAACCTTGCAAATTCACTGAAAAAACCATAGGTTTCACACATGTTATAGTTAGCTGGACATTTCACTCATACAAAACCATTGAAATTCCCCCGTTAAAGTTAGTTCGGCTAACTATAACTTGCGCGCCCGCAATGCACTGCTGATGACGTCACATACTACATCACTGATGACATTGGCAGTGACATCACTCATGACATCACTGATGACATTTCAAATGGCATCACTGATGACATTACTGATGACATCATCCAGTGAATGTGTGTTTTTCTGAAATTTATATATGTTTTATATATGTATATCTCAAGGTCGATGGAAGAATAAATGGGCATATAAGTGTCTAAATGGATGATTTTTTTGTAAAATTGATTGTATAACTGACTGATTAATTGTATCTTAGTGAATACATGGGTTAGTGAGTAATGTTTAAATATGTAAATATCTGTATCAGCCTCACACATTTTTTGAATAAGTGGCAGCATGGGTTGGTGAGTAGCTACATGAGTGTCTATATAGGTTATTAGTTGTTTTTTGCGTATCAGTATGAGTGTCTGAGTGTCTATCTGGTTCGGTGGGGGATATTACTTAGCGCATAGATGCATGAATGAGTGACTCACTGTTTGTATGTGTTTTGAAGACAGCATGTGTGTAGGACTGTATGGGTGGATGAGTGTGTGAATAGGTGTGTTAGTGAGTGAATGACTGTCTCAATACTGTATTTATGACTAGGTACGATAATAGCCCCGCTGTGTCCTCTGATCTCTTCTCATCCGGAGTGGTCGCTGTTTCATGTTTCTACGCGGCAGCTGCCAAACCGCGTCTGGAGGAGCCGTTCTACAAGAGGACTGTGTTTTTGCTGGATCCAGTAGCAACACTGCGTTTTCTTTCTCCGAGGTATCGGATCACGCAGTCCCGCCTCATTAACCAGGTCGAGCATTCAGCTACCACCAGGAGCGGCTCGTGACTTCACTTGACTGCAGAATCACTGCATTCATGCTGTATGGCCCGGTTTGATCCTGACAAATGTGGGAGAACGTGTGGCGCCCTAAGGAAGGCTCTGATCAATATTTACAGGATTCATCAAAGACTATTACCCCCTCCTTTTGGTATTTCAGCGCTCATCAAGCACGGACCTCACCGTGGGTACTTAACGAATACTGCATGATGGGAGCTGTAGTTTTCATTTGCTTCACTACAGCTGCAAACAATTTGATGGAGTTAGCTGACTTCCCGCCCAGGGGAGGACCGCAACAAAATAAAGGAAGTCGAGATGTAATCCTGTTTTTGCGAAGGGCGTCTGACGAAGGCACACACACGCCGTAATGCATTATGCCCTGCAATATTCATTAAAGAATCTTCTGATAAAAGCCCTGCTGTGTCCTCTGATCTCTTCTCATCCAGAGTGGTCACTGTTTCATATATATATATATACGTATATTCACTGAAAAAGCCATAGGTTTCACACACGTTATAGTTAGGAATTATCATTTAAAAAACTTTGCAAATTCACTGAAAAAACCATAGGTTTCACACATATTATAGTTAGCTGGACATTTCACTCATACAAAACCATTGAAATTCCCCCGTTATAGTTAGCTCGGCTTGCGCTTATAACTCGGCTTATAGCTCGGCTTATAACTTGCGCGCCCGCAATGCTCTGCTGATGAAGTCACATACTACATCACTGATGACATGGTCAGTGACATCACTCATGACATCACTGATGACATCTCAAATGACATCACTGATGACATCATCCAGTGAATGTGTGTTTTTCTGAAATTTATGTATGTTTATATATGTATATCTCAAGGTCGATGGAAGAATAAATGGGTATATAAGTGTCTAAATGGATGATTTTTTTGTAAAATTGATTGTATAACTGACTGATTAATTGTATCTTAGTGAATACATGGGTTCGTGAGTAATGTTTAAATATGTAAATATCTGTATCAGTCTCACACATTTTTTGACTAAGTGGCAGCATGGGTTGTGAGTAGCTACATGAGTGTCTATATAGGTTATTAGTTGTTTTTTTGCGTATCAGTATGAGTGTCTGAGTGTCTATCTGGTTCGGTGGGGGATATTACTTAGCGCATAGATGCATGAATGAGTGACTCACTGTTTGTATGTGTTTTGAAGACAGCATGTGTGCAGGACTGTATGGGTGGATGAGTGTGTGTATAGGTGTGTTAGTGAGTGAATGACTGTCTCAATACTGTATTTATGACTAGGTACATATGTTTTAAACTACTATATGTGAGTATTGGTGTATATAAGTGAGTATATATGAGAGTGAGAGATTGGAAGAGTTCCTGTATCACTAAGTATGTGTTTCTATATGTGATTGTTTAAGAGAGTAAGTATGTGTACATTTCTGTACAAATAAGTGTAGTGGTGTGTGTATAGCTATATATGCAAGAAAATGGATGTTTGAAAGTTTATTTGCATGTGTGAGTATGTGTGTGAGTAACTCTATGTATGAGTGTAGGTGTGTAACAGGATGTATCGGTGTATGAGTACATATGATGAGTGAGTACATGTATGAGTGACTATATAGAACTGTTGGTAAATGAGTGGATGTGTATGTAGATTTTGGAATTACTGAATAGGTTGTTCTAACTAGTATTGGTATCTCCATTGTTTTGAAAATTTTATTTTCTATTTTTGAAAGTGTATATCAAAGGTTGTATTAGGGTAAGAGGAGGTGTCCACTCTTTCACAAGGATGATGTCATCAGTGATGTCATTTGAGTAGTCATCAGTAATGTCATCAGTGATGTCACTGACCATCTCATGAGTGATGTAGTATGTGACGTCATCAGCAGTGCATTGCGGGCGTGCGAGTTATACTTAGCTGAACTAACAATAACGGGGGAATTTCAATGGTTTTGTATGAGTGAAATGTCCAGCTAACTATAACATGTGTGAAACTTATGGTTTTTTTCAGTGAATTTACAAGGTATTTTAAATGCTAATTCCTAACTATAACATGGCTCAAACCTATGGTTTTTTCAGTTAATTTCAAAGGTTTTGTAAATGATAATTTTTAAATGTATTAATTATTATATTTCTTTCTCTTTCTACTAATTTCCTACATTTTTATTACAAATACTTATACTTATTTTATTTTTTAAGTTAAATTTCATATTTTTAATGTAAAATAATAACAAAAATTAATAAATTTTTATTATTACTGTTTTTTTGCAATATATTAAAATTAAATTCTATATAATTCCTTTTTCATTGTTGTTTTTGGGTTAATCGTACCGTACGCGTACGGTGATCGCACCGTACTTTGTACGGTAAATCGTACTGTGCGCGTACTCGTGCATACATTACGAATGCGCTTTGCCGTTACGTGTCGCATCCACGTTTCCGTCTGAAGCATATACGGCGCCCCGTATGCGTACGGCGTAAAAGCTTCTAATTGTTCAAAAACATATATTTATGTATTTAATGTACATATTAAGGGAAGACATTATCTGACATTACAAAGCCCTGCGCCGGAAGGAGGCTTTCCTGTGCGGGAGGGGGGAGTGTTCTGGCGCTTGAACCTCCTAAAAGTGACTTAGTGAAATCTATAAGATTTCATTCAGTCACTTTTTCAGCTTACACTGCGTCAATACCTTGCACCTGCTTGAAGCAGGTGTCAGGATTGACACAGCATTGTGAGCATAGGCCCTAAGAGCTTTGCTGGAGCTGTGTTACGCTTCCAACACAAGTCAAGCAATGCACTGCCTTCACAACACAAATACATCACATATCTGTGTCATTTTTTGCCCCATAGTACACCACATTGTAAATATGGTGCATCCATAGTGCTGATGTCACAGTGCACAATAACTGGCATATCTCTAGTAATGTACTACTTATTGTACATCTGTTGATTAGTGTTTTAATGTACTGAATGGATTACTACACAACGATCAATTAGTCACTACAAAACTATAACAGGAGTGACAGAGTGTTTAGTGGAATTGTAAGAATAGAGACTGGGGAATTGAACATATAAAAGGCAAATTTGCAGGTGCATAGAAAAGTGCATGTATAGTCTTTAGGGATCTAAAGCACTCCATGCCCTAAGGCCCACTTTGCACCATGAGTTCTTGAGTACTAGCTGAATGATTACATTTCAGCAAGGAGAGTGTCTGCCTCAATGTATATCAGCTTCACTTTTAGAACAATGTATACATACGCACATACTGCTCTGTGATTCATTTCAATACTGAAACAGTAGTGTGAGAGTGTTTGATGAAACTGTAACAATACAGACTGGGGAATTGAAGGTATAAAAGGCAAGATTGCCGGAGTATAGAACAGTGGATGCATAGTCTATATGGATTTGAAGCAGTTTATTTCCTAAGGCCCACTTTGGTGTATGAGTACTTGGGAACCAACTGAATGCTTACAGTTCTACAAGAAGACTGTCTGGCTGAATATATAGCACGTTCACTTTTAAAACAGTGCATACATAAGAACATACTGCTGCATTACTCACTAAAATACTAAAATTACTTGGGTACTGACTGCATGATTACAGTTCTGCAAGGAGAGTGCATGACTGAATTTATAAGAGCTTTATTTTTAGCACAGTGCATAGATAAGCACATTCTACTGAATAGTCAGTACAATACTGAATAAGCAATCACAGAGTGTTTGCTGGAAGTGTAAAGATACAGACTGGGGAAATTGAAGGTCTAAAAGACAAGTGTTCAGGTGCATAGAAGACAGCAAATATAGTCTATAGGGGTTTAAAGCAGTCCATGGCCTAAGACCAACTTTGCTCCATAATTACTTGGGTACTGACTGCATGATTACAGTTTTGCAAGGAGAGTGAATGAGTGAATCTATAAGAGCTTCATTTTTTGCACAGTACATAGATACGGACATTCTACTGAATAGCTCAGTACAAAAATGAATCGGCAATCACAGAGAGTTTTCTGGAAGTATAAGGATACATACTGGGGAATGCAAGGTACAAAACACAAGTTTGCTGGTGCATAGAACAGTAGACGCATAGTCTATAGGCGTTTGAAGCAGTCCATGCCCCAAGGCCCGCTTTGCACCATGACTAATTAGGTACTGGCTAAATTATTATAATTCTGCAAGGAGATTGTGTCGTTGAATGTATACGAGGTTAATTTTTAGAACAGTGTATAGACAAGCACATACTGCGGAATGACTCACTACAACATTGAAACAGTAGTGTGAGAGTATTTGGTGAAAGTCTAATGATACAGAATGGGGAATAGAAGATATAAAAGACAAGTTTGCCAGTGCATAGAAAAATACATACGTAGTCTATAAGGGTTTGAAGCAGTCTATGCTCTAATGCTCTATGCTCTAATGCCCACTTTGCACCATGAGTATTTGGGTAGTAGCTGAATGATTAACATTCTACAAGCAGGGTGTCTCAAACCATTATTATTATTCTTGTAACATCTCATAATTTAATAGAGCTTCTAAAATAATTACATCAGGTATTTCATTTTCCTGGTTATCAATTTCAAAAGTCATCTGATGAATCTCAATGTCATCTAATGCTTCCACAAAAGCATCATCCAAGGTTTCATCTAGAAAATCACAGCTGATATCTCCAGCATTCATTTCTTCCTCTTCAATGTGACTGCTCGTAAAAGGTATGTTCAGCTCTTCTACGACACTGCTATTAATTTCGAAATCTTCTTCCATATTGTTTTGTTGATTTTCCATAGTAAATTTCTTATATTGTAGATCCTTGTACAAAATCATAAACACTTTTTTCATCATTTTTCCTAATACAGAACACAAAACTAGCTTTATCGAATAATTTCCCTTTCAAAAATATTATACAAATACAATTGCCAACTACTTTATAACATTATAAAAATATAATTATTTATATGAATGTTTAGTTTTTAAAGTTTCTTAAATTATCAAACCAGTCACTCCTCATCACTATCGTAAAAAACCCAGGCTGTTATTATAAAATGCAGTACTAAAAAAAGAACAGGATGTCTATTTACCTTACCTGGTCCAAAGTAGCCGATATGTTGTAGTAAAATGCAAAGAATACTGGTACACTCAGTATATTTATATTTTAAGTTTTTCAAATGTATATAAAAGATTCAAACCATAATAAATAATAATACAATTATATATTATGAAATTAGCATCTGTGGAAGACAAACAAATACAATTACAATGTATCCTTTACAACACCAAATAATTTGTAAAGCAATTTATTTGCCTCTTTTGCTGTTCTCAGAATATATTGAATTTCACTAGGAATAGTGAGTTCAATAGTACTCATCACATAACAGATTGAAAAAAAGACAATCAATAAGATTATCTTAAAAAAAACCATTCAACATTCTCAATAACAATCGAAAAAATTGAAATAAAACATATGTTAAATGTTTATTTCAAACAACAATTTCTTACGTAACTATGAGATATCTCAAAGAATCTTAAAATACCAAAACACTATCATTAATTTTCATACACTGTAAACAAAGTTACTTTTAATTATATGCTGGGAAAATATACAGCAAATAGTCCTTAATATTTTTATATTGAAAAGAAAAGAAGAGTACCCTGCCTCAGGATATAAAGGCCCTAGTTAGAGGGTCCAGGAGATATACATAAAGGGGTGATTAACCTAGGGTTTGACACTGAACATCACAATCACATGGTCAAATCAAATAGACTAAACAGTTCATATTGAAAAATATATATTTTTTATTTTTAGTTTTCTGATCACACAGATATAAAAAGTTTTTTTTTGGGATATAGAAATATATTTTTTAGTGTATCAACAGTGCATATATATCATAAATAAAACAAACAAATACAGAGGGGAAATTTGTCCTACCCAGTAACGGCCAATACTTAACACACACCATATCATTCACACTCAATCCTTCCTCACTCTAACTAATCTCGTACCATACATCATTCATTCTACCAATCAGTTTTCTACTCCTTGCAGGTATGGCACAACGATGGTTCATGTGCTGGATATGTCAAGATGTTAATCCAGATAGGTGGTTTTAACTACGGGTCCTGATGTAATGTGGACAATAACCGTATTCCTGGAGACATACGCCGACGCGCGTTTCGGTGACAAGCCAATAAGGCTGCACCTTCGTCAGGGCAAGGGGCAGTATACTGGGGCGGACACAATGATAAAATTCTGCAAAACAAGGAGTAAAACACGCATTTTACTTTCATATATGTACATATATTTTTCAAATTACAGTTCAGTGTTAACGTTTAACATTCATCATCCTAAAAGGGTTACTGCAAATTTTAGACATTTGAAGAAACTATAATCTGTCATTTTGTCCATCTGATAAACCTTGGAGCAATGCTCCTATACCTGACCGTAGGTTGTCATGCAGTGTCAAACCTACTAGAGACACTCCCTAGGAAAGATTCCCCAAAAGGTGGAATCTAAAAGGCATAATGATAGCCTTGACTGTATGGGCCAAAGAGCACATTCAATACCACATAGATTCCTTACTCACACACAAGTCTATACATTTCAAAGACAATTCATAGTCTCTCTCAGCACTCCTCTCTATTGTACACGCATGATTTTATAGTATAAATCAGGAATCAAGTCCACAATCCACAAATAGTTCAGTTCGTTATTATATGTTAGTATAAAACCCAGTTAAGACCAGGTAGTCAAGTGTAGCCATGCCCACAGTTGATTAATTGTTCCTAGGTTTTTCACTTCTTAGTTTGTCTGGTTTTGGCTTTATAATTCGAGAATACCAGGCCTCAGGCATTTATTTTAACTATTCCTAGGATTTTCACTTCATTATTTTGCCTGCTTTTAGCTTTGTTATTCAAGAATTTCAGGCATCAGGTGACTTCTTAGCAAGTATAGGGGCGCCGATGCCGCTGGTGGTATCAGAAGCCAGACTTCAGGCTGTTCACATTCTGTCAGGGGGATAATTAAATTACCTCTTATGTCAACATTTCGGGGTACTTTTAAACAGGTCAGATTTTTATTGTTAGCTCATATCCTTTATCATATCTGTGCTTATAGCCATAGGGCATCAAGCGCGGTCTTTCAGGTGTCCCTCTCTACAGTTTTCTTGTCTACGGAGATCGTAATTACCGAGTTTGAATTAAAAAAGGAGCTTGTTGTAGCCCAACAGACCTAATGCTATACATTTAAGAGAAACCTACCAGAATCGGTCGGCACTTTGGCCTGTTGTTTTTGTTCCTCTTTCCTTTTCAGGCAGTACTATCGAGTTTATATGCTAATAGCCTGGATAGTAGTTAATTATTCTTCCCTTAAGAAAACAACATGTTTAGAGAGGTTACTTAACGCCTCCAGGTACAGCAGCAGCCAATAAATCACTGAGGCAGCGCTATCCTTTTGGGACTACTTCGTGCACCCATACTAGGAGAACGATAGAGTACAGCACTACTGGAACCCCCTGTTAAGAAGAAGAAGAACCTTTTTTATAAAAGGTAAATAGCGGCAGGAAAAAGATATGTAACGTGAGACTGCAGGAATTGGGCTCTGTAGCTTTACCTAAGTGTCATTTTTATCTGTAGGAATACCAGCGGCTAATGTGCCACTCAGTGCCGGTTTAAATATTAAAAAGGAGAACTCCAGCCCCACGAGCCTACCTCCTCGGTATGTATTGGCAGTTACAACAGTAGGGTGGTACAGTGAGGCGTTAAGTAACCTCTCTAAACATGTTGTTTTCTTAAAGGAAGAATAATTAACTACTATCCAGGCCATGAGATGGTATTGATTTGGTCTCACTCTCTTTGACAGGCTCCATTATTGTCTATTAGCATACAAACTCGATAGTACTGCCTGAAAAGGAAAGAGGAACAAAAACAACAGGCCAAAGTGCCGACCGATTCTGGTAGGTTTCTCTTAAATGTATAGCATTAGGTCTGTTGGGCTACAACAAGCTCCTTTTTTAATTCAAACTCGGTAATTACGATCTCCGTAGACAAGAAAACTGTAGAGAGAGACACCTGAAAGACCGCGCTTGATGCCCTATGGCTATAAGCACAGATATGATAAAGGATATGAGCTAACAATAAAAATCTGACCTGTTTAAAAGTACCCCGAAATGTTGACATAAGAGGTAATTTAATTATCCCCCTGACAGAATGTGAACAGCCTGAAGTCTGGCTTCTGATACCACCAGCGGCATCGGCGCCCCTATACTTGCTAAGAAGTCACATGATGCCTGAAATTCTTGAATAACAAAGCTAAAAGCAGGCAAAATAATGAAGTGAAAATCCTAGGAATAGTTAAAATAAATGCCTGAGGCCTGGTATTCTCGAATTATAAAGCCAAAACCAGACAAACTAAGAAGTGAAAAACCTAGGAACAATTAATCAACTGTGGGCATGGCTACACTTGACTACCTGGTCTTAACTGGGTTTTATACTAACATATAATAACGAACTGAACTATTTGTGGATCGTGGACTTGATTCCTGATTTATACTATAAAATCATGCGTGTACAATAGAGAGGAGTGCTGAGAGAGACTATGAATTGTCTTTGAAATGTATAGACTTGTGTGTGAGTAAGGAATCTATGTGGTATTGAATGTGCTCTTTGGTCCATACAGTCAAGGCTATCATTATGCCTTTTAGATTCCACCTTTTGGGGAATCTTTCCTAGGGAGTGTCTCTAGTAGGTTTGACACTGCATGACAACCTACGGTCAGGTATAGGAGCATTGCTCCAAGGTTTATCAGATGGACAAAATGACAGGTTATAGTTTCTTCAAATGTCTAAAATTTGCAGTAACCCTTTTAGGATGATGAATGTTAAACGTTAACACTGAACTGTAGTTTGAAAAATATATGTACATATATGAAAGTAAAATGCGTGTTTTACTCCTTGTTTTGCAGAATTTTATCATTGTGTCCGCCCCAGTATACTGCCCCTTGCCCTGACGAAGGTGCAGCCTTATTGGCTTGTCACCGAAACGCGCGTCGGCGTATGTCTCCAGGAATACGGTTATTGTCCACATTACATCAGGACCCGTAGTTAAAACCACCTATCTGGATTAACATCTTAACATATCCAGCACATGAACCATCGTTGTGCCATACCTGCAAGGAGTAGAAAACTGATTGGTAGAATGAATGATGTATGGTACGAGATTAGTTAGAGTGAGGAAGGATTGAGTGTGAATGATATGGTGTGTGTTAAGTATTGGCCGTTACTGGGTAGGACAAATTTCCCCTCTGTATTTGTTTGTTTTATTTATGATATATATGCACTGTTGATACACTAAAAAATATATTTCTATATCCCAAAAAGAAACTTTTTATATCTGTGTGATCAGAAAACTAAAAATAAAAAAAATATATTTTTCAATATGAACTGTTTAGTCTATTTGATTTGACCATGTGATTGTGATGTTCAGTGTCAAACCCTAGGTTAATCACCCCTTTATGTATATCTCCTGGACCCTCTAATTAGGGCCTTTATATCCTGAGGCAGGGTACTCTTCTTTTCTTTTCAATGGTTTCTTCCCCCCTATTTCCTGCCATATCCTTAAGCTACCCACGGGAAACCCCCTTCTTTGTTCACTTAATAGTTTTATATACTTCTCCACATGGCCAAATAGTATGTCTCAAATTCTTAGTAAAGAAGTTCCTCAATAGTAATCCTCAGCATCCATCTCCCACCTTTCAGATCCAAAACCACCGACATCATTTGCAATGTCCACCAGGGCTCATGCCTCAAACTGACGCTATTCAAAATCTACATGGCACCGTTACACAAGTGGCCCGCCATCACAACCTCAACATTATCTGCTAAGACGACGACACCCAACTCATCTTCTCCCTCACCAAGGAGCCACATACCACCGAAAGACGTAACCAACTGCATAAGAATCAACTCTCTAAATCTCAACTCGGACAAACACCTCCGAGTCCAACGACTCCAGAACACCTCCGCCCTACTGATCTTCAATGTCCCCTGCCCCAGCCACATCACCCACCATCTGAGAAATCTACACTGGCTTCACGTCGACAAGAGGATCACCTTCAAGCTCCACACCCTCACTTACAAAGTACTCTACAACACCAGTGCACCCTACCTTCACAGCAGTAATCATGAAAGGCCAAATTTTGGTTTTAAAATGTTGGCTTTAAAAATATTAGGTAAGGATTTGATAACTCTTCAGGCAAACATTGTTTAAAAACTAATTAACTATCATTACAATGTATCCAACCTTTCAGACATTTTAAATAAACAGTGTAATGTCCAGATGTTGTAGTAGGTCCATCATGAAAAATAATTGCAACAGCTACAAAAGTTCTTCCTGATATTGTTACTTGAGCAGCTACAAAAATTTTAATGAAAGTTTCCAATTCTCTTCCATCAGCTCTGCAACGTTGCAGCATTATAATTACATACTGTCCATATCTTTATATAAATAATATGGATAACATTTCTGATTTACATTGGCTACACTCCATGTTTTACTTGCTCCTCAAATTAGATTGTTAAAAGACACTGATTCACAGTTAGGTCAAGTCAAATATATGAATCTTTCACTGTAAATGTTACTGCTACATGTAAACAAACAATTTTCACAGAAATGATGCCATTTATAAGAAAGGCCAAAAAGGTATTCAATATCTATACCTTCATCTTCTAATACAACAAGCATATACATTAGAAATTCCTGACAATCTTGCTGAACATTCTGCGTAAATTGAGTAGAACCATAACAGATGTCCAAAACATTTCGAATATCAGAAACACTTTGTACTTTACTTTTATCTCTACTACATTTCTCGTTAACAGAATACAACAACAAACAGAACCTTTTTTTTCGGATTTTCAACAATTTGTTGTTGCAAACTTTCGAGAAAAAAAAAACATTAATAACTACATTAGCATAGCAGTTGACACCAGAAATATTTTCAAATTGATAACCAACATTCTCTTCAATACTGTCCTTTTTCTTTTTACCTCCAATCACAACTTCATCTTGTTTTTTTTTCTTTCTCTACTGCTTCACTACAGATATTCTCAAATCTTCTTCTTCTACCTACCACACGCTTTTCAAATGGTGGATATTGACCTAGATTTGGTGCATATTCTCTTCTTATACTCTTTCACACAACTTGCATTTGCACTAATCTTTGTCTCATCAAAATCAATCAAGTACAATCCAGAAAAAGTTCTCATTCGAGACAAAGCAAAATATGCCATACCCACTTTAAACACAGTACTTCCAATATTCACTAAAGCACTATCTACACTTAAACCCTGAGATTTATGAATGGTCACCGCATACGCCAAAGAAATAGGAAACTGTTTTCTGCGAACATACAAATCTTTTACAAGCAAAAACCGAGCTGAACAACAACTACATTGTTGTACTTCTTCAGTTTCATCAAATTTGATTTTCAAAAATGCTATTCCATCTCTATTTACATAATTAACAAAATCAAGAATTTTACCCGTTGCTCCATTTACTAAACCTTTTTCCACATGCAAATTACGTCGTAAAATTACCCTACAGTTTACACATGCATATAAATTCTTTTCTAAACCAGCAGTTTTACTTATCGATTTCTCTAAAGAATCCAATTTCCTCTTCAAGTTTTCAGTCAAAATAATAGTGATTCCTTCATGTTCTATTTTATCAATAGCTTCCAATTTTATAATTTCTTAATTTTCCAACTTTAACCTTTCTTCATTGAATATAGAACATTCACGCAGTGTTGGCATTAATTAGATTACAGATTTATTTTCCGCAATTCTCATATATATTTTCTCTGGGACAATATTTTCATTTGGAAACAAATTAGATAGTGATCGTCTCGGTAAGGCTTCTTTGCCGTGTATTGTCACTTTTCAAATTCTTATATCTTGAAGAGTAGTTCCATAATCAGCATCACTTGCCTGTCGCATATTTGTAATAAGTTCTTTATACTCAAAATATGAACAAATGTTTACATTTCCAATGCTCCCCAAAGACTTTCTGGTATCTTCATGCACCAGTGTTTTAAACACTGGTTGTCCTTTTACAGGAGTACGTTGTAGAAGATCTCCAAAAACAATGACGCGTTTTCCTCCAAATAATAAGTCATACTCTGTTTTAAGAATTTGCTGCATTCTTAAATACACAAAGGCAAGCATTAGGTTTGATACCATGCTTACCTCATCAATAATGAGAAGTTTCATTTTCCTCAAGACTCTTGAAACTTCACAACAAGCTTCTCCAGATAGCTTGTGGTATTCTAATTTGTTTCCATGCTCAACTCGTAGAATTAATAAACAATGTAAAGTAATTCCTTTAATATTGTGGGCTGCTAATCCAGTTGGAGCAGTGACAACACAAGACAAATGCGACTCCGTTGTTTTCTGTAGAAAAGTTGTAATTACTTTAATTAAAAATCTTTTGCCTGTTCCAGCTTGTCCACTCAGGTACATTCGGGTAGGTACAAATGATGAGCAAGAGCACTCTTTCTTCTCATTAAGTAATCCATGGTCAATCTGTTCTCTTACTTGCTCATATATTTGATTCTGCTCAACATTTAGTTGTTCTTCCAAGTTTCCTAAGTTTGTTACATCTCCTTGAGCTTGATACATTGCTGTTTCCACCTCTTCCATAGCATCTGCTGCTTCATTTTGAACAATTGGTTCTCCTAGTGGGTCCTGACTCAACGGAGCAGAAGTTTGACTGTCTTGAGAACTGTCTTAGCAATCTCAGCTGCAATTGTAGCTTCTTGCTCAATTTTGTCGTTCAACAGTTTCACATAATTAGCAAAAACAGGACATTCTATAGTATCTTTACTTGCGTTGAATGAATCTTCATAGCTCTGAAAATCTCCAAGTAATTCCAATTCTGAACGCCACGGCTTGAAAAGTTGCAAAAGAGCTAAATAGTAAAATTCCCTTTTGTCAGGAGTTTCGCAACTCAGTTTACGGTGATTAATCAAATGTCCTTTTCTTTGTTTCACCAAACATCCTTCAGAACCAACCACGGCATATATACCATTATTGATGTTTTCTATAATATTCCGTTTAAAAATATAGTTTTGAAGCACTTCATAGAGACACATGTTTTCAAGATGATGACTTCTATTTGGATAATATGTATCCAACATATTTGTTTTCACAATATCTGTACTTTCTCGCTCTTTTTCAGCTAAATATTCAATTTCTTGTACAGATTTAAGTACTCGATTTCGTGTTGCAGCAAGACCGAGACTCACCCAAATGATTCTTCTAGATTTGGTGTAAAGGCTTGCAGATGATAAGCTATCTGAACATTCATACGCTCCAATTTATCGAAGAGATAAGATCTTCAAACTGTAACTATATAATTTCTTACTTAGACTCTTCTTGTGGGAAATCTCTTCCTGCATCTCCTTCAATTCTGTCTTTTCTGATTTTGTTATGTAGGATGTTACATATCGAGGGTGACAGCAGACGTACGTGCTTTGTAGATTTCAGTCATTACCTTAATGGGTCGGGAGCCTAGTTTTTTTGTAAACCTGAAAATTGCCTCCAAGATTTCATCAAGACCCCTGATCCTTGCCTCTAACAGATGAGACCAAGTATTTTTTGATTCGAAAAGAATTCCCAGATAAGAGAAGGTGGGCACAGAAAGCAGTTTCTCATTATTTATGAAACATGTCTTTAACGTAGCGGGGGATTTACCCAACACCATAATGTGAGATTTAGCTACATTTGTCTTCAGGCCAAGGTCATCCATAAAATTATTAAAACGAGTTAAAAGCCTTTGCAACTCCACTCCATTTCTGGACATTAAGACACAATCATCTGCATATAATAACGCTGGTAACAACCTACCACCTATCTGGGGAGCATCCACATTCCCGGTTTTAATGTGGCTCTCTAGGTCATTTATATACAGACAGAATAAAATGGGGCAAGCACACAGCCCTGTCGTACCCGGTGGTTCATCCGAATTGGAGCTGGGAGTTCCCCATCAGCTCCATAATGTTCCCTCCCGGTGACACCCCAATGCATTGCTGCTAGGAAGTTCACATTGGCCGAATCAAAGCCCATTTGCAACATCTTCTCCCAGACCCTTCCTCTCTGCACCCAATCAAAGGCGGACGTCAAGTCCATGAACCCTAAATAAAGGGATCCAGTCTTGGCTAAGGTGTATTTACCTATGACTAGGTGCAGGTTGCAATTAAAAAATAAATACTAAATAACTAATTAATAATGAATTATAATTATTTATTTTCCCACCCTTTAACCCTAGAAACTCAACAACCCACACCTAAAATATAATTTTAAACATATCTTAATTACACAATTTACATGATTAATTATTCATTAAATAATTCGAACTAATTAAAACAAATTATTAATTATTATAATTCATTTACTTCCCACCCTTCAAACCTACAAACCCCACAACAAGCACCTAAAACATAACTTTAAAAATAAATGAATTACACAATTTACATAAATTATTATCAATTCAATAATTAATACTAGTTAATAATTATTTGACTTTCCACCTTGTACCCCTACAAATCCCCAAACCCACAATGACACTAAAATTTACAATAAACAATTACATTACATTTAAAAACAACTAAAAAAGTAAACAAATTCATAATATATATATAACTAAAATAAATAAAGATATCTAAAAAACGATATTATTCACAATATTTTTATAAATATTATTAAGACAATAGACATTTTAACACCGATTTTAACTACATAGATATTTTTGTAATTAATATTGACAACATAAATATATTACTTCCCTTAGAAAATCATTATTCTTGTCAATGATATACCTGCATCATGGTATTTGTAGATCGCAATATTAAAAAATCTGTATTTCTGCATCTCAATATTTTTTACTTTATCTTTTGACCGAATACCAGCACAAGTGATGTCACCAATTATGTCATTGGTTATGGTATCTGTGAAATCACTAATGATGTTTATAACATGTAATGAGTGATGCAATATGTAAGTTCACAAGGTATGGTTAATTTTCATATATATATTCATGTTCATGTAGTTATAGTTAAGACTAAGGGCCTCATTAGGATTGCAGTTTTTCCGCATCCTCCGGGCCGGCGGAAGTGTCCGCCGGCCCAGAGGATGCGTAAAAACCGCTGCGGAGCCTTCAAAGGCCCCCCACTAGATTAGGATGGCTGGGGGGTCAGGAAGACCGTCCGCCGCTTTTCCGCCACGGTCGCCTTACGACCGCGGTGGAAAAGCTCTAATATGGAGGCGGTGTCTAACAGACACTGCCAGCCATATTAGGATGGGGGTAAACAGATGCCTTTCCGCGTCGGCTTCTCCACCGTGGAAAGGCATACGGAGATTTCTTTGGGGGCCCGTTGTGGGCCCCCAGTGTGACGGGGGTGGGCGGTGCACATGTGGGGTACCTATGGTACCCCCTGCATTTGCATGCACAAAGCGGCAGGCCCCGCGCGGTGCCTGCCGTTTTGTGCATGCAAATACAAAGCATGCATTTTTAACATTGCGGCAGGTGCTGCTTCAAGCAGCACCCGCCGCAATGTTAAACATACAGTATGTGACCGCCAGGGTGGCGGACACATCCTAATCTGCACGGAGGGACCGCCACTGCCCCTGTGGACGGTCCCTCCTACTCTAGGGTGGAGCCAAAGCTGCAGAAGTGGAATCAGTTCTCTTGAGGTTCATAATCAGCCTTACATCAGCCTTATATCAGTTTTGTTAAAATCTTTTCAGGAGTGTCCAAATAAATGGCATTGCAGTAGTCTATCATCTCCTTGTGTTTGCTTTGTTCGCCCTAAGTTGGCAGGGTATGCCCAGACATGGGTCCCTTGCTCACTTTGCCACTGGATTCAAGCTAATCTAGCTGAACAGGATTCACTTTAATTTTGTACATATACCGCAATACAAGTGCGGATGGCTATCACTTCCCCTACTCCTCACATGGATTTATGAGGATGAAATGTTTCATGGGCCACTAAGAAACCACAACGTGTATGCGGATGGCCATCCCGAGAACCAAGTCTACTCTCAACCTTGAATAGGTTGCTTCTCCCCTTCCCCTTGTCCCGAAGAAGACCTGCAGGCTGAGGTTACAGTTACCCTCCATGTCCCCAAGTCGGGTCAAAACATCGACACATATCCCCAACAGGCCTGGACCACTTGTCCCCCTTCCTGGCCTTTTACATATGATATTTCTCTGTTGTGTTTATAAATCTTATTGAGCTGATGAACTGTATATAGATATACTGTTGGACAGGCCAGAACAGACTGATTTTTGTTATCAGTTATATTTAGAACAATTACAGTTATGGAGGTTTTCTTACCCTTTTGGATTCTTTCCTTTCCTTATCCTCACTCACTTCACACTCGAGCACCCCTCATAAGCACATTTCCATTGAAGCAACTCTCTTCTCCTTAAGATATATGCATGGTAGAGTGCCTAAAAGTGTTTGGTAATAAGTTTATGAACAATACATATATGTCTTTTTAAAAAAAAGAATCAGGTTGTTGCACATCAAGTGAATATTCTTTATTTGGATTTAATTAACCTTGTTCTGATTGTATGCATGCACTGAATCATTTTGGAAGTAACAATTCTTTCAGAAAGTGTTTTTTTGTGCAAAGAGAGGTCCAGGACCAATTGGTTTCTGTACCACTTGATACCCAGGTCCAAGGATTTTGATTGGGTTACTCCATTTTCTATAATGGCTCCCTCACTCACATTGTCATCCCAGATCCTTGCACTTCTGAAAAAGACATGGTAGACCATGATGCTTGGACAAATCACTGAAAAGCAGTTTATACGCCATTCCAAGATTAAATCAATGCCAACTATCTCCTGCATGTCCACCCATGTTGCTTCATTTTATGCTACAGCACAGATTATGCCTGTTTGACCAAAGACACTGTTGATAATCCCACCCTCATCCACATCATAAAAGCTTAAACTAGATTCACAAGCAATGCCCTTCACTAGTTACTCTCCTAACCGAGACTTGCTTGGACCTATGATCACATTCAGGCCCCAGAAAATTAAACTCACCTGCAGGGTCCTCCAGGGATCATCTTGCCACCCATCATCTTCAACCTCTATGTGAATCACTTAGGATGTTTACAAATAACAGTATCTAAACTCACCAATACACAGACTGCACACAACTCTGCTAGAAAATATTTTCCCTTTGCAAAATCCAATGCCTCAAACACTGGTTGAAACTTCTACATTTTTTACATGCCTACCAGGCAATAATGTGCTCGTCAAGCTCAATTGAACTGAAAAGTGATTATGTTCTCCCCTTCTTCAACAGAAGTAAAAGGTTTTTAATGAACAAACTAGGTGTGCCAATTTGTTTAACACATTACAATACAGATATGGGCGGTGTACTTCATGTGTCATATTCCTAATCTGGAGCATGCTCTGCTGTTTCTCACTCACAGAATGTGAGGAAATTTGGAAAGAGCTTTCTGGCTATGTGTCTTAATTAATTTCACCTGCAAATCAAACTGTATTCACATATATGTAGTGTTGATGATTGTATCATTTATATTTAGTGTCCCACACTATAATAGGGTATGGCCCTGAGGAAGACCTCTCCCTAAAGTTGTGTCCCACACCAAGGCGGTCAAAACACTTTGGCACGCATTAATCTTTCTTGGGGAGTGTAATACCAGTAATAGATATTCCCCTTTTGAACAACTGAAGAAAATAACCCTGGCACTAATGGCTTTTGGGGGACTGTGAATGTGAACAACCTGAATGGGACCATATGAGCTTAGGCCCAAATGTACTCAACTTAATCAATCAATCAATCAGAACATTTGTAAAGCGCACCACTTACCCGTGAGGGTCTCAAGGCGCTTAATCAATAAACTGGAGGACACTGTATTATTTACTTTCTCTAATTTCTTGCTTTGAATGTTATATACTCGTAATTCTTATATGGCTATAAATGTTAATGTCACTGTGCTGAGAAATGTGTTCAAAATATAAAGAAGAAATGTAACTAGAAATATTGAGCATCACCCCTGAATAGCATGTAAACATCTATGTTGGTATGTATGGCTATTGGGGACATTTTCTCTATGTTACTGAAACTAATCCAGAGCTGGATGTGCAGGACCTACTCAAAGCTCACTCCTCCAAAGTAAAATTTCAGATTTTCATTAAAAAAAAGCCAAGCAACAACTAGAGAGCCCGGGCTCAGTCATATGAACCTGGATGGATTTGGATCCCATCATTCGCCCAATGCCTAGTCTCTCGGATCACTATGGATGCTGGCCTAGCCCTCAAGGAACGCATTACCAAGAAAGAAATAGTGTCCTAGTACTAATTGTGTCCACTGAGGAAAGTGAAGACATTTCTCCCAGAAAGTGACTTCAGACCTGCTAGTCAAGCCTTCTTACTGTCCTGTCTCAATTTATGAATGGAAATTGGACCACAGCAACCCAAACCTAATGGAAAACTACTGGCTCTCCTTCCAACAACACACCGTCTTCAAAAGCTACCTCATCATTTACAAAGCCATCACAACAATTAGACCCTCATATCTGACTGATTTATTTATTTATTTATTTATTTATTTAATGCAATTTTTAAAGCGCGCAAATACCCGTACGGGTGTCTCGGCGCTATCGTTACAGAACTCACTTCATGAGATGAGGGGGGAATTAGGAGGAGAACAACCATGTTTTGAGGCTCTTTCTGAACTTGAGAAGCGTGGGGGCTGTTTTGATGTGGAGTGGTAGAGTGTTCCACAGTTTGGCAGTGGCGATAGTGAAACATCTATCTCCCCAGCTGGCCTTTCTTGTCCGTGGGACGTTCAACAAGTAGGCTAAGGACGATCGTAAGGTTCTACGTTGCTCCACTGGGCGGAGGGCTTCTTTTAGGAACTGTGGTCCCGCGTTGTTCAGAGTTTTGTAGGCTATACACAGAGCCTTAAATTTGATTCGGCTCCTAATAGGGAGCCAGTGTAACTCTTTAATATAAGGGGAAGTTGAGGTAAATTTAGGGATGGGTAGTAGGGTTCTGGCCGCGGCGTTTTGTACCGTCTGGAGTTTATTGAGTACCTTTTCCTGAGCGTTCAGAAGAAGGGAATTACAATAATCGGTTCTTGAGAACACTAAGGTGCTGATAAGTGTTTTGCCCGCGGACTGTGGTAAGTAAGGAAGTCGTTTTTTAATTTCTTTTAGGGTGTAAAAGGCAGATGATACCACAGCGTTGGCGTGATGGAGGAAAGTCAACTTATTGTCGAATGTGACTCCCAAATTGCGGTCCTTGGCTACCGGTTGGGGGGGGGACCCAACTGAGATGGCCACCACTGTGGGGACCATGCCGGCTGCAAGCTCCCGAATGTCATCACCTCCGTTTTATCGGAGTTTAGTTTGAGGCAGTTTGATGACATCCAGGAGCTTATCGCCTTCATTCCCTCTTGAAAGTTGGCTGCGACAGATGTTCCATTGTTGTGCACCGATAACACTAGTTGAGTATCATCGGCGTACATTGTAAGGGCAATTCCATATGATTTTATCACCCTCGCTAAGTCCGATACGTAGATATTAAAAAGCGTCGGACTTAGCGAGGAGCCCTGTGGAACACCGCATGGGATAACCTCACCACTTCTCCAGGCTCTTGGGACACCATGAGACTGCAGATGAAGTGCAATATAGGAAACATATCACAACATGACTTCTCCAATTTATGCAACTAGGATCAGGAATAACATTCCTGCTTCCATTAGGACCATTGCATTATGTTCCAATCTAGAAAAGATGTGAAGACATACCTATCCATCACAATAAAGCAACTGCCCACCTCCAATCAAAGAACCCAACTTGGCTTCCAGTCACTTATTGGCTGTATCTTCTCCTGTTATCCTATACTGCACTCCAATGCCTTTTGGCTAAGATTGTACAATGCAAAAGCTACTGTTTTCCATAAAAGTACTAGACCTAGCATTTTTCATTCTGCACTTGTATTTAATAATCAGTGCATATTAATTGTTACATATCACTGTTAAATTGCTGTTGCCTCTCTAACGAAGACGCAGTCAAATATTTTAGAAGGAGACCCCATTAAAGTCAGTACAGGTTATCCCTTTTTAGAGGATGACGGACCATTACAAAAGGGACACTTCTGTTGAAATCAATAGCTGGTGCCCTATATCTGCTCATCTTGATTTGGACAAACTGTGCAGCTCAATCACTCATTCGTCCGTTCAAGCCAGTGTGTGCTCTCCTGTCTCTCTGTTATAATCTAATATGGATACTCATAGGTTATAAAAGATGCAGTCTATTATGCGTAGTTTAGGTAGCGGATACCGCCCCACCAGGAGCAGCCGCCATGCTACTCAGCCCATTCCTTCAACTTACACTTGTGCAAAAACTCTCAACATTCTCTATGATCTCACATGCTGGCCAAGCAGCAGGTTCTTGGAACTATGGGGAGGATGCATAGCAACCAAGACAAGTCACAACACACCTTTCCCCTTATAAAAACAATAGGATATGCCAATAAAACAAACAAGAGTCCCATAAATATTCCTTCTGGATTAACATCAAATCAAAAGGACAAGAGATGACACAATATGAACAAACAGTGCTATGAACATTAGAATACATTGATAATCACATAATGCAATCTTCAGCAGAACTTAGCAAACTGATAACACCCCAAGTCATTCACCTCACAACATCAAGGCGCAACACATATGCTCCTGTATTATGCCCATAACCACTCAGGAATGACAACAGTAACATAAGGGTGCAATACACATGCCCCTATACTATGCCCTTAACCAATTAGGAAGGACAACAGTACAAATATCAATGGGTGTCTCTAAACACCTATAGCAGACCCCGGGACGTCATACAATCAACTGCATTGGGGTGTGACAACATACCCCCATGCACTCTTAACCCCTTCGAATGGGTGGACAACAATGAGCTTACACACTGCCCCCTACCCAAACCAGGGTGTAACTCACATACCCCTTGGACACATATCCCGGGGTGTAACACATATACCCCCTACACTGCACAACTTAGGCTCAATATACTCCCCCTACATCCCTAACCCCTTAGGAAGGGTGGTTACATAAATAGGTAACTCGCATACTGCATGGACACATAAAACAGGGTGTAACACACATATCCCCTACAACATAAAACTTGGGCCCAACACATTGACCCAACATCCATAACCCCTTAGGAAGGATGGACACATAAACCAGCAACTCATATACCCCTTGGACACATAAACCGGAGTGTCGCACACGTACCCCCGACAAATACAGCTTGGGCTCAACCCACTGCCCCTACACCTTAAACCCTTAGGAAGGGTGGACACATAAAGAAAGGACAAATACCCATTGCTCAACATAACACCAATACACAACCCACACTCTGCAAACACTACAGGACCAGGGAGAGATTTCAGCATGGCAAAATCATACCTGCACAATAATAAAATATTAAAATATGCAAATACTCAAATATGCCCTAGCTGTAGCCAGCACTCCTCAAAGACTCTTGCATACAACTCATACATTAAAAAAAATCTGAAACAGAGATGCAAGAAGAAAAAATAAACGCTCACAGCGAATGAAGCATGGCAAAGAGACCACTGGTAGTACCCAAAGTCCTTCACTCCGGTGAATGGAGTCTCACCCGACATCCAACCCCAGATTCAAACAATCTGACAAACCGGACCGCTCCATTTCCTCCTTAGTGCTATAAGAGGATCAGCTGTTGCAGCTTAGTGTTTTAAAACAGCTCCAGGCTACACCACTCTCGTGCTTGTGCACTTTCGTATTGAACTTCACTCAAATCCAGGTGTCGTGAACACGCTTCCCCCAGCTGTGCACCTCCAATGATATACGCTGGTAAACAACGCTGACACGAGCAGCCGCACCACGCTGCCTCCATACTTCACGTTCTAGTATTTTTCACTTTTTGCCTCCAACATCACAAAGTCGTGTTCACCTTCACATGCTCCATCATGCGCATGTTCAGCAAAATGTGAAAGAATGCAGTTGTGACTGCTCCCACCGCCCCCTGGCTTCTTCACTCGAGGCATCGTAGTACCTCGTGCCTCCTCCAACTCCAGCTGCACTTCACATGCTCAAGGCTACACTGCATGCCTGCGGCTCTTCTGACTCCATCTGCACATGCACCTGAGAGAAGCACACAGCAGCCCAGACTGCCCGCTTTTTAATTACTGCAACAAACCCTTGCGCTACTAACTGTAGATTTGTGATAAGAGCCAAAACTCTTTCACCGCAGAGATTTCGTGCCGCAGGTTACATTTTATCCAGGGTTCCACTCGGGTTCCATTAGGAAATAAAACAAAAATCGCAGGACTTCCCCAAGTGTCACAATTCCAATACAAAATGCAGGTACATGCTCCCCGCAGGTCAAGTGCCTCACCAAATCACTCTTCAACAGTGTTTCATGTCCATGAGAAAAAGGTAGCTCTCAAAATCTGCTGCACGCCTACACTGGCCTGTAAAACTGCCCTGGACTTCAGGCTGTCTGGTGTAAATCGACACTGGTCGGGCTTCCAGGCACATTTCTTCCTTGAAGGCTTCTATGTCTTTTACTCTTAATCCTCTTAGTTTCTTCTGCAGTTCCTTAAGTTTCTTCTTAGTTTTGTTTCTTCTGCAGTTTCTCTAGTTTCTTTTTGGTTTCTTGTTCCTCGCGCATGGTTTCTTTCCTTTACCATCCTCAGTCTTATAATCAAATATGGATTCTCATAGGTTATAAAAGATGTAGTTTATTAAGCTTGGTTCAGGTTACTGATAATACTTCACCAAGAGCAGCCTCCTTGCTGCTCCGTCCATTCCTTCAACTCACACTCATCCAAACACAAAAACATATATTCTCTATGACCTCACAGGCAGGCTGAGCAGCAGGGACTTGAAACTCAGGAGAGGATGCATTGCAACCAAGATAAGTCACAACACTCTCCTTCAGCAGGTTTCGTTTCCAAACATTTAAAGGGGACAGCCAGTGAATAATTTAACCGCAAAACTCAAAACCCAAGCAGACTTCATCAAGCAAAGAAGCATTTTAGCATGCCTGTTATCACGGACACCAACAACAGGCATACTAAAATGCCGCTTTGCATGATAAGTTCTCTTTACCCAGGATTGGATAAAGATAAATGTTTTTCCTTGCCGGCTGGATGGTCCCTCTATTGAACACCCTTTTACCGCTGTGGTCTAATCAAAGGTTGCAGAATGCCAAATAGAGTCCCTTCTAGCTGGGCATTCCTTTGAAAACAAATCAAGGCCATAATCAAGAGGCCTCCGCGAATTCAATATTATTTTGATATGCTTTATATTATTCTTGTGTTTCTTTATTTTCGTTAGCGCTCAATTATTTTTAGGTGAATTCATTTGCAGTCTAACCGTGGCGCAGGTTTCTTCCCCTTTTCCAGCAGTGGCCATCTTGCCATCTGTGATGCTCGCTGTATGCACCTTTCTGCTTTCATTTCTTGCTAATCATGCCCATAAGGTAGATCTCGAGAGGGCCGTCCATCTGTGAAAGGCCAAAACACAGAATAGTAATTTATTTCTTCAACAGAAGAATTTAACGCAGCGCGTTGCAAGCAGTTTATCTGTTAACAGGATTCTTCGACATGTATATCGACGCTGATATTTAGGTATATTGTACCGTTTTCACTTGAATTACTTTAGCTCCCAGATATCTTTTTTTAATTAATCACACTATTGTGACTTTGTATGTCATTCGTATTTCAATGTATTCATGCCCTTTAATGAGAAATGCAAACGACTCTTGACAGAAACAATTGCAACTGCTTGGATTGCCAGAAGTAAGCGCTTATAGTTATTATTCAAAACAAAGCCTTATGCATTCTCATTTTAGTTCACTCACAGTGGTAACCTGGCGGTTAGAGATATCTGTGTCATTTAACTGGGATAGAGGAAAACAGGCATTTTTAGGTGCAAAGAAGAAAAATATAAGTCAGAGTGAGCTAAGTGGGGATTATACGTGTGATAATTAATGAGCAAAATCAGTCACCTGGATCTCCATCTGTTAAAGTGAAACAATCTTAAAGGTGAAGTGGTATGGGCACTATGGCCTTTTTATGAAACCAAGGTGCCGAAGTGTCTCTGATAACAAGACTGTATAAGAGAGCTGGGTACTTAGCAGCAGAATTCCCCTTCTTCAAATGGGAGATCAAAATTACCAGAAGGAAATGCAACTCCGACTGTAGATTACATTTTAGATATGAACGAATAGGGTTGGAGGTATAGAATAACACACAACCGGGTGAACAAGCACTGCTCAGCAGACAACCACGCCTTTGTGCATTTGCTGTTCTTGGAGGCTGTATAGATAAAGTCTCTTTTTGTCTATGCCAGTGTGCGGAGGAACACCTTTATAAATTATGGCTCACAGTCTAGGATTTTTGATCTTGAGTTCTCTAAGAAAAAGTTACCAAACTCGAGATGTAAGAGTTTTAATGATGGAGTCCCCAATGAGTTCAAATCATATTTTGTAAAGACATTCATGGTGGGCAGAAGTTGTACCCCCCTTATTCAAGGTAGACTTGAAGGGTGCCTTGAGTATAGACATGGAATGGTGCACTCCCTGGACGGATCTTCCAAACAGGAGAGGCTCAAAATGCTCTGTCCATAGTTTGCCCTGTAAGTCAGTTTTCCCCAAAGTTGTACTTGAAAATATATAGCAAGAAGATAATGAAGCTCTTCCAATCACTCAGATGGTCTTTCATACGGGACTTAAATAGTAACAATTCCTAGGCAACTGAATACCTGTCTGAAAGTAGGTGTAACACATGAAACTTAATAGGCATACGGGACTGCCAACACTGCACAGTACTTCAGGGCTAGTCCAACCGGCGTGATTGATTCTTGCATCTAGTGTGTGTATTCTATAACTTTGTCAAAGCCTCAGTCATTTGGAAATACCCTTATTATGGGCAACGCTCAGTATCTTGGGTTTTCGACACCCATACATTTCCATTTTGAAGATTCTCCATCTTGAGTTAAAAAAGATAAACTGATTGCTGATGTAGATTTTACTAAAATAGTTTCCACATCAGGACTATGTCAAGGCTCTGTTCTTGCCTTATTTAATATTTATGAGTGATCTGAGTGTCAGGCTTGCAGGGATACATCTTTTTTCCTTAGACTGTGTTTGAATTGGCTTGGGATGCTGAACTGTGCTGACATTCTGTTTCTGTGTGATTTTACTCATACAGCACTGCAGAGAAAATTGGATGTTCCGGATTTTCAAAACATGCATGCTTAGCAGTATGATAAAAGAAAAACTATTATTTTGTGCACAGTAAGTTTGGTCACCATTGATGTTTTGGTAACGTGAGATTAGAAGTTGGCAGAAATTATTATTTGTCAAGTGATCCTTTTCTATGACAGGTCCTCCTATTGAAGCAAAGTGCAGCTGGATAGCGTCTATTGAAGATTTAGCATGCAAAGGTCCTCATATGTATAATTTAAGGGGCTTCTTCTGGGTCACATTGACTTCAACTCCAGTAGATAGCCTTGAGGGACCCGTTTAGAGTTGTCTGTTGAGGTTCAAAGGTAGACCACCAGATGGATTTTTTTACTAGAGACATGAATACAATCCAGTTGGGTCTGCCTGCTAGCTCTGGTGTGTGCCTAGATCATGAAAATCAGCAGAGCCAAACTGAACGCACATTTATTATTGACTTGGGAATCGTTAATTATGTAGAGGACTTGCAAATATTAGCATTATATTGGATTCTGTGAGCAGTTCCTTTTCCTTGTGGATTGAAGGATGAGCAGACAAAATAACTCAAGTATAACGTTAAAAAAAAGTTGATGAAAAAGATACTGTGAAAGTGTAAAACACATATAGGTGCAGAAAATTCATGAAGATCAGATTTTTTAATGTATGGTGTGACTTCATTTGATGGGATATGTAGATTACAAAGGAGGCCTGAACCCCTTAGATCATTTATTGTTCAGTTGCAAAGTTCCTGGCCTTTTTTGGGGATCAAATTCCACGAGCTTTTGCTAAATTACACCGTATCAGATATTATAGCATTAATAAAAGCATCAAACAAACAAAAGGTGATGGGGAGTGTAACCAGTGTCAATCACTTGGGGTAGCATTCTCACTATCATTGATTCCAACTTATACTTCATTGATGTAACATGCCAAGTGACCACAGGTATTCCCAGATGTGGGTCCAGTACTATGTGTCACCGGAACCAAACTACACCCTACTGCAGAAATCCAAGTAGGCCGACATTGGTCTTGGGTTGATTTTGTTTTCAGTTCTGAGAGGACCTCAATTGGCCGTTTTGGCTGGACTGTTCCTATTGGATCAGGATCATTGCTGATTTGCATATGTCTGTGTCTAATTTTAGGTGGCATGGTGGGCAATAAAATGATTGTTTGGAATGCTACCCCAAGCAGACGTACTCTCTTAGATAGAAGTCAAAGTTCTCCAGGAAGAGGAAATCATGTCTTTGGTTGGCGAGTAGTCCAAAAGTCTAGCGCATGATCAACTTGAATTCTGTAGCTACCAATGTTGCTTCACCACCAGGATCACTTGACCACCTGCTTACGCAGTATACATGACAATTAGTCTTTTTGCTGGATCTCAAAATCTCTCAGCAGGGCAATGGAGGACCTGGTGTGTGAAGAGGGCCCCATGAAGCCACATACTTTTAGTTTATGGTCCCACTGAAGCATTCAGTTTTGGTATCAAAAGCTCTGAGCAGGGCAAACTTGTAAACTGTAGTAGACAAAACCCTCCCATCACTGGGGTCACCTTCACAACTTTGTTTTCTCTCAGTTCCTAAATTTCTTGGCCTTGAATTCCTCCAGTGGGCAAGGCTGGTAGCTGTGGCTAAGCAGGGCTCTACAAGGTTCTACTCCTTTTTTCTGTGGGGATGTGTTTCTTTTAGCAAAAACCTATGCAGGACAAACAGGGGAATGTAGCATGCTGAGGGGGCACCAGTTTATGCACACCTTTGCTGGTCCTCCGTAAAAGGAAATTTCTTCTACATCTAAGCATATTAGAATGGTCCTGTTCACTCCTAAAACTAACAACCATAGACAGCTTAGAGGATGCCAATGCTAAGTTAGTAGTGGTAAATAGGCTCAATCACTTACTATTGGAAAATGGTCCTTTATGAAGGGTCACTCCAAACCTTTTGCCTTCCTCACCCCCCTTTTTCTGATTCTTTTTGTTGGCCTTAGGACTCTGAGAATGTTACCACTAATGACCAGTGCTAAAGTGCATGACCTTCTCTCCTAAGCATGGTAACATTGGTGTTTACACAATTGCCATATTTAATTTACTTGTAAGTCCCTTGTAAAGTGGTATACCATATACCCAAGGCCTGTAAATTAAATGCTACTGGTAGGCCTGCAGCAGTGATTGTGCGACCCACACAAGAAGCCCTTTAAACATGTCTCAGGCTGCCACTGCAGAGCCTGTGTGTGCAGTTTTACTGCCACCTTGAGTTGGCATTTTAAACCCTTTGCTAATCCTGAAATTCTCTTTTTAATACACATAAGTTGCCCTTAAGGAAGGCCAAAGGTAGCCCATTGGGCAGGGTGCATTGCCGTGTAAGTAAAAGGTAGGACATGTACTTTTGGGTTTTGCATGTCCTGGTAGTGAAAAACACCTACATTATTTTTTCACTGCTGTGAAGCATACTCCTTTTATAAGTTAACATTGGGAATTCCTGAACACACTTTTAAGCTGTAATTCCTGATTAGAAAGGAGCGGCTGTGTCCTGTCTCATATCTTTGAAATGGTAATGATAAATCCTCTGGTAAAGTTGGATTCATTTTACTTTTTTAGACATGGCACTGTTAAAAAAGTGCCAGCAGCCTGTCTCCAATACACGTGTAGGCTGAGTGCCACCTACACTTTGTTCACTTGCTCTAGACAGTCACAAACACAGGAAGGTTAGGTGTGTCTGAGTACTCATCTTCATTTTGATGGCTCTTCCTGGGCAGGAAAGAAGGGAGGAGCAGGCACAACTGAATTGGTAGTGTCCTGCCCCCCACAAAGGGCTGATTACCCCCTACTGATAGTCTGGAGCCAGGGCTGGGAAGTAAGGAAATCTGCAGACTTCAAAGACCCTTCTTTGAAGTTAACCCCACTTAAAAAGCACAACTGGGTATAAGTACAGGGTCTATGACCTTACCTAGACAATACACTACTGGACCTGTGAAGAACTCTGCCAGGAAGAAAGACTGCTGTACTGCTATAAGAATAGTCACTCTGCTGGACTGCTGCTCTGGAAGAACTGCTTTTCTGCTCTAAAGTGCTGCCTACCGTTTGCTACCCTCTGCCTTGCTGAGGAAAGGACTGGACACATCTCACTTGAACCTAGAGTGACTCCAAGGGCTTGCTTGTGTACCCCCTGTTCCGAATTGTCGGGCGATCAAAAAATTCCTACAACCCTGCAACAGCACCTGGACTCTGCCACATGTGAGTCCTGATTTGCCAAGTAGTGCCAATCCAGTCCTGGGCCCTTGGTAGTGACTTTCCTATTCTGACCCAGCAGAATTCACACATCGACGACTTTGCTCCAATCGGAACAGATGCATCTCCTTCAACACCGTCGCAGTTGACGGAGTGTGTGCCTTGACAACGACAGACCGTGCAGGTCGACAATACTACATTGTCTCCATCGACAAGGGTTTCATCGACAAAGCCTTGCTGACAGTGTGGATCGGAACAGATGCATCATCAACATCCAAGGGATCAAAAATGCCGCCCGCCGCCTCTGTTCCTCACATCAAGTACTCAACACTGATTTTTCCTCCATCCAAGGTACATTTTTTTAGCGGGACCTGCAAGAGTCCTGAAGCCAGCCTGTGCTCCATGGTGGTCATCCTAAACTTTGGATTTACCGCAGTCTAGTCCAACCAGATGTCTCAGGTTGCAGCCTTAAGACTCTAAGCACTATATTTTGAAATAATCTTCAACAATTAATAACTACCCTTCTACTTTTAGAAATTTGTCATTTTGGTCTTGATTTGCTCATAAAATGTGTTTTTTTACCCTGTGTGGAGTCCACTCATAACGTGTAAGCTGGTTTTTCTGCAACAGAGCCCTTACTGCAAAGTTTAAGTGCTAGGGAAATCCGGACCCAATGCCGCAGTCATTTCCCAGGCAGACAACCACAGGGCCTGCCTTCTTTCTTTCTTGTTCCTAGTCCAGCTTTATTCCACTGTCTCTGGGGTAAGAGCATGTTTGTAGTAGTAACTCACAAATGATTGGTGATGGGGCATAAACCATTCTTGAAAAAGTTCCCAAACTCAGTTCAACCATCTTTTATAGCACCCCCAGCAACATTTCTGCAAACAATTCCAGACAACGTTGTGGTGGGTCTTCTAAAATGTCGGTTCCGAAGGATCACCTTTGGGACTGTGTCAGCCTTCCCAAGGGCTACCTAATAAAAGTGAACATGTCTCGCCAGAATTAAACTCACTTAGAGTGCTTCAAGTGCCATGGAGTCTCCTGAGGTGACAGGTTCCAGCTTGGCTAAATAAAAAATCAGTATTAAAGACAAGCTCATACCAGAGCTTTGCTTAGTTAAACATGCTACTCTCAGAAATCCACCCTTCCTTTTGTGTGTGACATCTGTAATCTTCCCACACATTCGTAGATACCTACAGGTGGATGTTCCCATAAGTAATCTGCTCCTGCCTTTGCTCCAGGGATCTGCAAGCAAGCCAGTTACCCCAAAAAGCCTGCTGCTCCCTTTCGGGTGCCATTGACACCTTTCCTCAGGAATGAGGAATTGTAATTACAGACTCTGAAGGAAGTCGGTACTGGCCATACCAAGGCAAAGATGAGTATCGTTTACTGAAATAATCTTCAGGCACAATTACCAACATCTAAGATCACCAAGGAGTTGGAATTTTGTATTAAATATGACAATGTAGTAAAGAAAGAATTCTAGCACCTTGCTCAGCCAATTTACGAAAGATTGGCTTTTATTTTGGACAGTGGGCCTGAGCAACAGGAAGAAGCTGCTTGAGCAAACATAGTACATATTCATTTTTTTATTCATTTTGCAGTCCCTAGACATAAACTGGACATTTAGTATGTATCCCTTCTACAAATTAGGCTCAGAAGCCTTGCTGGTCTAAAGGCAATATTTGTAGGTGGGTCAGCTAATATTAGAAGGAGGTAGCATGTCAGTAATGTTTACTCTAACAACAGTGCAACTTAATGATGTCCTACTATTTTTGCCACTTGCACAGTGGAAAAAACGGATCCATATTGCATTAAGGGCATCTATCAAGGAAACAGATTTTGGAAAATAGCAAATGGATTTTGATAGATCTGTTGGATGTGGAACATTTAAAGTTATTGCAAACATGTAGCTGAGAAAATGAGCATACTACTTGTGTATTAGCATACTATTTATGTATGAGAATACTATTTATGTGAAATTTGTGTTACTTATGTAATAAAAAACGGAGCAAGCTCAGTCTCCTCAAACATGTGTGGTTATTTATAGTTTTGAGGACAGGGTACTTCACTGGAAAGGTAGCGGAATGCCCTGTCCTCCCGACTGTTGGCTCCTCTGCTGTATTAGCAGACCATCATGGTTCTGATGGTGGAGTCCCCACTGTTTCTGATGGCAGACACCTTACAGCAACTGTCCCTCATCCCCAGACCTTCTGCTCTATTTAGGGCGGATGTTCTGACCTCCTATTTTCCTGTTCGGGACCACCAGGAAATGCCTGACAGTCCCAAACAGAAAAAAATTAAAACGATCCCCCTCAAGGAGAAAACTTGCAGGGTGTCAGGGGAATCCGTTTTTTTCTACTTTTCAAAAAGCTTCCAGCTTTTGGAATATGTTTGTAGAAAACAAAAATGTTTGCAGTTCGTCCACATGAACCATGGCAGCTTCTCAGCCTTCAGGGAATCCACCATTGTGAAAGATCCCTGCCCTGCCAAGTAGATGGAGGGGTATAAGAATTTCAAGCTGTAGGCTGCTTAGGCAGCAAGGTATGTGTGATGGGTACTGCCCACCAAATGCTAATTACTCCATAGTCCCACATTTCACTTTGTAAAATGGAGAAATCTATATTTAACCCATTGCCTGCAGGGCTAATTCCCCCACTGTGCTGGGGGGCGCTCACTGCGCCCCGGTTCTCATGACGAGCTTAGCTCATCGTGAGCCATGTTGGTCGTGTGCTCATGACAAGCTGAGCTCGTCACGGCCACACCCGTTTTTGTAGAACGTTCAGCACTGCGGGGGAATTAGCCCCGCGTGCGAGCGTTGCAGCCGTTATGACGAGCTCAGCTCATCATGAGCACACGGCCACCGTGGCTCATGATGAGCTGAGCTCGTCATGAGCATGGGAGGGGTTAAATAACAATTATGAAATTGTGCAAAAAAGTGTGAAATTTTTTAAATATTATTGTTTTTTTTTTTTGTCCTTGTTGCTAAGCGTTGGTTTGAGTGAGTAGTTCATTATTACACAACCGATGACCAAAATTAAATTGGATTTACTTTTTGAACTTATACAATGGCTAATTATTCTATATTTGGGTTTGAAATCCGCTTCCTATATGTATTGTCATTAAAATGTAACCTACAGAGAAATCCTCCGCACACGTCATAAATGTATCAACAATTTGGCAAGTGCACGATGTAAGCACAAATTATACACAAGTTATTTCAATTCTTATTTTCTTTCTTTATTCTTTTGGTCTCGCTTCAGACAGCCAACACGTGTTTCGCCGCTTACAAAGGGAAGACTTTCTCAAGGCTATGTCCTTTTTGAAAGAGACCTTTCTTTTGTGGTGATATTTCCAACCCACAAAGGGATTCAGTATCCTGAGCGACGTTAATAAGGCAGTCCATGCATATGAGGGATCCTATTTTGTCCCCAAATCTTGAGCTCATGAGTCTGACAATCTCGTCCCAAATGTCGCTCTCTCTGTAGTTCTTGTACTCGAGCTACACGGAGAGCGACGTTTGGGACGAGGACGTCAGATTCATGAGCTCAAGATTTGGAGACAAAATAGTATCCCTCAGATGCATGGACTGCCTTATTGATGTCGCGTATGATACTGAATCCCTTTGTGGGTTGGAAATATCACCACAAAAGAAAAGTCTTTATCAAAAAGGACATAGCCATGAGATTGTCATGGGACGATTTCCCTTTGTAATCGATGAAACACGTGTTGGCTGTCTGAAGCAAGACCAAAAGAATAAAGAAAGAAAATAAGAATTGAAATAACTTGTGTATAATTTGTGCTTACATTGGGCACTTAAAAATTTGTTGATACACCTATGGCCTGTGATGAGGATTTCTTTGTATATTTTGTTTGCTTTGGCCGCTATTTTGGGGAGGTTGATGGTTCTCCTCACCTTACAGCACCATCTTCCAAATATGTGGTTTTATGTACAAATACATGTTATTCTCCTGAGTGGCGCCAATATACCTAAACATTATACCATTGTTCATTAGTAGTTACAATGTAACCTGTTTATTTTATAAAACAACTGGATATTTCATCAGATAGCACAGCATTCTGACTACTTGATAATTTTTTTTATTAGTAGCCATTTCATTCTTTGTTTTACTTGTTTATTCTTAGTCTCTATATATATGCTAGCATCTGGCACTGTGATGCACTGCTCGAATATCTTTTCGTTTAGAATGTTTTTTTCAGTGTTTTTTTCATGGCGTGTTGTGTTGCGATGGTTTTGTGTTTTGCTCATGATTTGTTGTGCTTGTTACTTCTCGTGTTGTGGAATGCTGTCTTTAAATTCATGAGAATGCATATGTGCTGACTTCCATCTCTGTTCTAAACCCTGCATAGTAAACTGACGGAGAAAGAGGTCAGTAATCTTCATCATTGCCTATTCATGGTCATGGCTGAGGTCCTCTGTCCCTGGTAGTAAGGCATACGTGACTGAGAGAGGTTTTATACAGTCCGCATACGAAATGTAATTGTTTTTAGGGTCCGTATTCCTATCTGTTATCACCAATAGGCAATTACAATTATTCCATGTGTGCATGAGAACTAAAACTTCAACTGCATTGTATTTTTTTCTGAATTCGTACACAACAGGTCCCTTTTATTATGTCACTAGCCTTTTCTCCAATTCATTTTAGGAATCAGGCTTGTACCTTTGTTGGCCATTTGTCCTTTTTTTCTGGCAAACTGCCTGCTTTTACCACTGAAGTTGGTAAATTAACTTTTCCAATTGAATCATGTTTTAGTTTGTAGAATCCATAGTCAAAAGAAGACGTTTAGACAAATTGCTTCATCACTGTTTCCCTATTTAATTTCCACTTACATAATGTAGTCAAGTTTTCGATTTCATAATTTCCCCCCGTTTTTAATTGATGTTTGTTTTTTATCTGAACATGGAATTTGCTCGCATAAGCACTGCTAAACTCATAATTGCAAAAAAGAAATTGTCTTTAATTAATTTAGCAAATGACATCAATTTTCAATGTGCATTAATCAAACTAGCATGAGCATTGAACATAAATTAGTTTCTAATTAATACTTGGATGTAGCAAAAATGTTCAAAGATTTATGTGATATTAAGTTAAGCAACTTTTGCAGTTTATATAAATGTATTACTGAAAAATCTAATTACCATTTAATTACTATGTCAGTCAATATCTCACTTGCTTTGGTTATCTTGTTCTGCAAATGCTTAAGTATCGTTTAGAAGGAGATTAGAAACAATAAGGCGAGACAAGCATTATTAAGCATTACAATTAAATCGTTTTAATTTGTGCGTAGCACAAACAGTTGCTATTTGGCATGAATTCATTTCCATGATAATAACAACACTAGCTTCTCAGTGTTTAAGCAAGGAAACCACTTTTGAGGTTACTCTTCAGGCTTTTAGAAATTACTTTGTAGTGATAACAGTGAATCAAGAAAAGAAAGGCTTCAATAAAGGGACAATAACAAGTTGAAAGACGATGCAATTCTACGCAGACATAAAGGGCTTACTCTCACTCACCATTGAATGTCTGTTCCTCTGGAAAAATATCCCACATTTCAATTCAGTGGTCTATGTCAGGAATGAGTCATTCATTTGGGACGGGGTTACCCCTACCATTGTAATAAATCCACGTTGGTTGGGTCAAAACACAGTATAAAGAGAAAGTCTGCTCACCTCCTGGTAGCTATGGCACAAGCAGCTATCAATCCCCAGAGAAGTGACTGTTAAATTCAAACAATAGCAACAATCATAAAGTAAAGAAAACTACTAAATAAAATTCCCAAACCTTTTGAAAAAAAATAGAGAAAAATATACTAAGCAAATAGACATCAAAATCATTAAAATATGGTAAGAGAAACGCTTTTATGACCAAAAGTGTCTAGAGAAAGTGAAGCACATTGAAAGCAACAGTTGATGGGTAATTGGCACCTAGGTGTAATTTTAGGTTGACTGCAATGAAACGGAGTTTGGATACACCACGCAGGTTATCCAGCTCAAATATTTTACTTTCGGACCCAGGGCCTCATTTAAAATTTGTTGGACACCCATGTGGTGAGTACCCTTTCTGCAATATTTATAATGAGGCAAACCATCATGTCTCTTCCAGCGGCCCCCACACTGGCTGTGCAAGTAGAAATCTTACACTAACGGCCTGATACATTTTGGATTAAGTACAACAGACTCCCTGCCTATTTAGTGTAGACTGATGTACTCTTTCTGTTCTGAACCACCAAAGAAGCCTGGGACTCCCAAGGGCAAAAAAAGAATAAGGAGGCCTACACCGTGGAAGAGAACTCCTAGGGATTTAGGGCCATTATTAACAAACACAAACGTCTGCTTTGGAATTTGTTTTTGCAAAACAAAATAAATTGCTGAGCGGTTACAGGAAACACAACAGCTGCTCAGCAAACCTTGAGCTCCTTCTGAGAAGCCGTTTTGGCAGCAGCACCATTAAAGACTCAGGGGACAATGTACAAGAAGGTGGCACACCAAGTCCCCTTGCTGCGCTGTGTCTCTTGGAAAGGGCAGGAATGCGCTACATGTAAAAGAATACAAGGCATTCCTGTCCTTTTCACTGTGCTGGCGCCAATGCAGCCACCCGTGCACCATGCTGCAAAGGTGCCTGTGTTCCATGCAGGATTCTTTTTGTGCAGGGAGGGCACCTTTCTGCACAAAAATAATGCTGAGAGGCAGATTCCTCTTTCTATGTGTGCGGTAAATATTTCTCCTACTTATGCTCACCTGGGGAGGCGTATTTTTCTGGTGCATACACAGGTTTTCCAGAAACCTTTCTGGTAAATCTGGGAATGCGTCACAAACCATGGGAGTTGTGTGGTAACATCCTTGAAGTGCCAATGGAATGCCTCCCTGGCACAGAGTACGGCAACAGAGCGATTTGTGATGCATTGCTTTACTCGAGATTTATGAAGCCACTCAAGGCCACGCAATGTGGCCTTGCACGGCTTCATAAATCTCATTGTTGAGTTGTGTCGCTCTTGCACCACATTGCATGGTGCAAGAGCAATGCAACGGGGGTCATAAATATGCCCCTCAGAGATCTCTACAAGGCCATCTGAGGTGAGATCTCAAATTCTGGGGGGCAGTTCACTGCAAGGGTGGCAGAGGTAATGACCTCTTACACCTTCATGAGTAGCGGGAAACCCACTAAACTCTAAATAAGACTCTTAGGGCCCTATTTATGACCCAGTTTGTGTCAATCATGCACTATACAATGTAGTGCAAGAGCAATGCAAACCCTAAATCAGATATTTTGAGTTAATCAAACAACTTTGCATGGCTTTGATTGGCTCTAAAAATCTGGAGCAAATCAATGAAGCACAAATCACTGCATTGCGTTACTCTACCCTGGAAAGGCATTGCATGGACATTGAGTGAGTGTTCTCTTGCAACTCCCATGGCTTTTGATGCATTTCCAGATTTACAAGTCTTCATGTATCCGGGAACGTGCCAAAAAGATATGACTCCCCTGGAGAGGTGTAAGAGGAGAATTTACTTAATTTCTCCTCATTACTTCCTCTGTCTATGTGTGCTGAATTCTACAGCACTCATACAAAGAGGAAACGCCTCACAGGATTGTGTTTGGCACATTACATTTGGCACCAAAAGCTCATAGCAGGTAGAACCTGAATCTCATAGTTGTAAGATCTCTTCATGGGTCAGATTTGCTGCACCTTGAGACTTAGCAACTTTTTTTAAAGTCAAGATTCCCCAGCGGAGTATGGCTAGAATCAGTAGAATCAGTAGGCAGCAAGGTTAATTAAGGCTGGTTTCTTTGACACAATAACCAGCTGAACCAGGTTTCAACAAGGCAAAGTACTTCAAGGAGAACAGACCCAGTTTTCTTGTCTGCCGAGGGTGCAACTTTCCTGGACCACTTAAGTGCCAGTTTTCTCCAACTTGCAATGTTTCTTATGATCAGTACTGCATGCACTAACTCATCAAGACAGCCTTCTAGGTCTTCCAGGTATCTGGTCTCTCTCCAGCCAGGAGTTTTAAAGGGTCTAGACCTCTGTGGTTAGCCTAGTCTCTTGGCATCAGGAGTCCTTCTGCATTATGCACCCTTCGAGCAGTCAAACAGAAGGCCAGATACTTGACCTTCGAAAAACAGTTCCAGTCCCTGGGTGCCAACTGGATTCAGTAGTATTTGAGTCCTTGAGTAGGCCTCTTCTTTCAGGATGACCCATGTGTTTTCTTCCAACAGGGCCCTCTTCTTCACATTGAAGCTTCCCAGGTCCAGGAATGTTCAGAGGAGGCGGTGGTTGATATTGTCTCCAATAGCCAGTAAATGGAGAAATGTTACGACCCAATCCTAACCATTTTCTTACAGCCCCTACCTTCATTTGAAGAACTTCTTATTTGCTTTTTGCTTGAGCCCTGTTTCAATTTATCAGAAACACTCTGCCACCGGCAAGGGTTGTCTTCAGGCGCAGTGCGTCCATTAGGGCATGGGGGCGTAGCCCCACTAAGCCACATGGATGCACGCATGCACGCTATTGGCAAAAGAAAACAAATTGTATTTTTGCCTGCTTAGCCGCCCGCTAAGCAAACAAAAAACAATTGCCTTTGCCAGTGCTCCTTCAGTTCGGAAAGGTCCTTGACTCCTTTGCCGCTGAAGCCAGGGGGTGGGGCGGCTGAGCTGCAGGCCGGCATCTAGGTCTCGGGCTGGTGCAGCCCTGTGTCACTCAAGTCGAGTGACACACAGCTTTGGCCAGTTCGAGCATGCGCGGCGCACTGTACCAGCGTGTCCCATTAGGTGCTGCTCAGGCTGCCAGGGCCGGGAAGATTCAGGGCGATTCAGGGCGAATACAGACTGTGCCCCCCTATCCAATCCTGGCACTCCATGCAGCGGCAGGATTGTATGGTCCAGGACCAGCCAAATCTGGCGCTGCATGCAGCGGCAGGATTGGCTAGGGGGGCACAGTGTATATTCGTGTCATTATCACACAGGCGACTGAGGCAGCGAGGAGCGCTGAGGAGATCCGGAGAGCCCGTGTGCCAACTGCCAAGGAGACTTAGGGACCCGAGCAGAGGATACTGTACACAGTAAGTATATATGCCCTTTACACGTTCCTCCTTTTGACAACCTGCGAGGTTTCTAGTTAGATTAGGAAGTTTAATGAGGAGTAAAGATATCACATCAGGGCCCCCAACCAAAGTGTGAGCCATATGCAGAGTGTATACCAGGGTTAGCTGCCTCCCAGCAATCTGCACAATCAATCTGAAGCCCAGGGCATAACCTGGAGTCTCTGACACGCCATGAAAATAGCGCTATTTGGCTTCAGTCAAGATCCACATTTTGGTAACTTCTTCGATTAATGTAAAGCATTGCACGTTTTTTATAGTTGGTAAAGTGAAGTCTGCGAAGACATTGCCCTCCTAAGAAAAATACAAAAAATCGAAAACATATTCCAGACCTGTGTATGGCAGTGCTTTGTTCAGCATCTCCGGTGCAAAGTGTGGCTTAGATTTTCATTTTGTTTCTGTACTTAATTAAGGATTATGTAAAAAACACTTACAAGATGTTTCATTTATCCTTATAAATACGGACCCTGGAACAAACATAAAACTGGTCGTGTAAATATGCATGAGTAATTGACGCTTTTTAGGTGGGGAAAAAACGGAGCACCTCTGTATTTCTTGGGGTGATTGGCAATGGCAAGAGGTTTCTCCATATGGAAAAAAGAAATGCTCTGTGGATAAAATAATGTACACATCTGAACGTGCAGATTCACATTTCCAACGTGCAGCTGAAGTACACAACGGGAAGGAGGAAATGTCACAGGGCCCTGTCAGACATGTATACATGACAGAGGGGTAGTTAGGGTAAGAAGGAGGAGAGGGCAGAAGAGAAGATGAGTGGAAGGGTGGTATCAGAGGGGGGAGGGAGAGCAATGAGTGATTGTGAGCAGAATCAGGTGTGAAAGGGTTGGGAACCGCTCTACAGGATTCCAGAGGTACCAGGCTACAGCAAAGAGATCCCATGGAGGTCAGGAGCCTGCTGCCTAACATTTTCCATATTGTTTGTCAGATCATTCGTGCAGCATCTCCTTAATGGCTATTGTCAAGTTTGAGTCAGGCACCGTTGGGTTATTTTGCTTAGTTCTGTAGTGTTTTATGTCACTATAATGTTGCTACAAATCAAAGGAATGACGGACAGAAGAGATTGAAAGGGGGCGTTTTCCTTTTCATTACCCCGGACCTCTTAAAGGGATTACGCTGCTCTCCCAAGCTCGCCATCTTTTACCACACACTGCTGTTGCCCATTGTATGCCTTACTGTTCGGGTGTGGCCCCAAACTTATGTTTTTTTTATATTAAGTACTGCCTGCAGGGTTAGAGTGTGGGGGACCATGTAAAAAGTTATTTTGTGAATTGGGGGAAGGCCTACTGAGCCAGGAAAGGAGGTGTTGGGATCCAATATTGGACACAAATCAAATGTCCATTTTTAAGCACATTATGTGGGCAGCAGTGGTCGAAATTGCTTAAGATTTAAAGTCGAGTTTGTAGCGGGTTGGTCATTCTCACCCAATGATTTGTTTCAGAAATATAGTAGCAATTTTTAATGCAGTGACCAGTGAGTTGAGACCTTTTTCCACTATAGTGCGTACCTTGGTTCTTTTGCCTGTAATCTTGCATGAAGTTCCATAGCCTATATGCTTTATTGCCTGTAGAGAGCTTCGGGTATGGCTTTATATCACATTTTGTCTTAGTCCCCAATATAAATTAGATTGTGATCTCGAGCCATGCATGCATAAGGCTTTCACGAGCTCTTCCTTGCAGATATTACTGCCTGTGTGCACGAGGCACTGTCATTGATGCCAATTAAAAGTAGCCAGGGGTAGCATCAGTCATTTGCATACTTTGATACCCCCGGGCAGAAGGGCACAAAAACGAGTGGAACAGGGGGCAGAAAGGCACAAAAAACGAGTGGGACAGAGGGCAGAAAGGCACAAAAACGAGTGGGACAGAGGGCAGAAAGGTACAAAAAACGAGTGGGACAGAGGGCTTTGTAAAGGCTGTCTCCCAACTGCTGTGCAACTTCTTCTACTCTTAGAGCTGAGATTTTCATGCAAGTCTTATAGTCTGAATTCAGCAGCGTAATAGGACGGAATGTATGAAGCTCTGTGGTTATACTGTATAAGCAGCTACCTATGTTATGCCATCTATTAATGTAATAACTGCACTTTCACAATTGCTTTATTAACCTTCCTGCTTTCTCAAATTTGCTTGGAAAATGCACGATTTTTCTTCTCTTTTTTCAAAATTTTCTTGGGGGGAGGTTATCTCCCCAAACCCCCCTTACGGGGTTTGGGCTCGCTTGCTACGCTCGCTCGCTATGGTGCAGTATGCAAATCAGTTTAGGCCCCACCACTTTCAAATGTCACCACTAGCCCCTAGTTGTCTTCAGCTCCTTAGCTACACCACTATTTAGATCAGCTCTTCCCTCATCTGGCAAGGTTCAAACTGGTTACCTTCCCAACTGTGATTGGAGCCTGGATATCTATGGGGTTTCATGGATGAAAAGGATAAGTTTTTATTGGCAACTCAAAGTCAAAAGAGGTAGAAATATAGCTGCCCTTGTTTCCGTCAACTGTCCCAGTCGTCTCCCAAATAGATAATGAATACTCTGCGGTCAGTAGCTAACACCCTTCTGCTCTTCCTGGGATCAGAGACAGGCTATTGTCCTCTGAACTGGAGCCATTACCTCTCCCAGCCCAGGATGCATATTACAGTTTGGGGGGGTTTGATTGGCAAAACCGGTTATATGTCAGTTTTGGCTAAGGCAGTGCAAAGCATATTTTTATAAAATTACAGTTCCTCGTAAGTTATCAAACTTCATATTTTGCCATTAAATAAACTTTTGAAAATTAATTAATGAAATGAAATACTTTGAAGCATTTTTCTAGTATTTTCCCAGGCAGAGGTAAGAAATAAAGATGTTTATCCTAGCTAGGACTGGTCAAGAAAAAGTCCAGCAAAGTCTAAACTGTGAAACAGCTTTTGAGGTTGTTTTCTTTCATTACAAGAGTACACTAAATGTAATATGTAGTGTGATTTATTCGTGTGTTTTGGTACTCTGCCTGTCGGCTTACAAGTCAAAATTTAGTTGTGAATTAAGAATTTATAAATATAGGTTTTTTATGCATGGCATGGCAAATGCATTTTTCATGGCTGTGTGTTACTGCAGAGCATTTAAACTGCAGCCCAACAATAGCACAGTGGGGCTCCTGGTAGACATGCAATACATGTGGATGGTGTAAATACACACTGCAGCCAACATATTACATTGAACTTTCAAGTTATAGGTGCATTAAAGCACTTTTTACAGTGGTCTTACAGGAAGCTTAAATAGGCTAAACAGAGAGTTCCAATACTCAGCACATGTTTTGAGGAGAAAGCACTGACACTTTACTAATGATGACTCCAGCCCCAGCTGACAGGCAAAAATGAAGGTTCAGGACAAAATGTAATCATTTTTCAATGTATACTTTTTTTGTGAACTAGGCCTACCCCGAAAAGGATAGTCTGAGTCCCCTCATCTAAGTGTGTCCTTTAGAAATAAACTGACTAAAGTCTTTCTTCCACCCTCATATGGAACGCCTTTTAAATTTCTCTTCCTCATCTCCATGCAACATTCTGGATTTGTCGTCATGCACATCTTCTCGCAAGAATGTGAAAAGTTAGTGTACCATTTATTTCTGTGTTATGTCTCGCAGCTTAGACTGAGGCAGAGCATGGTGGATTGTATCCTGCTCCTGTGCTGAGCTGAGGAGCTGGAAGTTTCCACCATGGCATGCTGCATCAATGCCTGTTTGAGAGGGAGTCACAGGTGCATACCTTGCCTCGCTGGGTGCGTGTGTAATAAGCAGTCACCAGATTGTTTTGTAACATTGTTCCATCTTGCGATACTCCTAATATAGATAGATCCGCAGTGTTAGCGCAGTCTTTTCAGACACCAATGGAGCAGTTGAAACACTTAGACAAGATGCACCACACCACCTAAGGTTCGGACTTAGAGGATCTGGTATCTTTATCTACAGCAGAATTGGAGGCCTTGATTAAATAAGCACCCAATGCTGCTCTGAACCCCAGGGAAAGAGGCAAACAAATGTTCTCTGGCTTGGACGTTGACCAAGAAGAATGTTCCAGAGGCAGCAACTGGTGGCAATGTTCGAGAGCATATCGGAGATTGTTAGTTTTCAAGATAAACCTGCTCAGCTATAGGATAGATTTTTCTCCCTATATGACATTTGAGGATGTACCCTTCCATTTTATAATAAAAATTATTGCTCAAAGAGTGGAAAGGCATCGACAAAGCTTAATTCCCAGTGCTTTCCACAGATTTCGAAAGGTTATTTTTATTCTAAAACCCTAACTTTTGCATTTTTATACTTCTACACAACATAAATGGTAACATGTACCATTAACACCATCATTGCTGCAGCAATTCCCCTGCTGTGCTGGAGAACTCCGAAAACGATGCAATCATGACGAGCTCAGCTCGTCATGAGCGTACAAGAGGTGTACCTCATGACGAGCTGAGCTCGTCATGAGCATCGAAGGGGCTAAAACTTAAAAAAATTGCAGGCATGCAACTATCCATCCAGTATATTGGAATAATCTTTCCAGCTGTCAAGACATTATGTAAATTATAAACAGTACGGATTCAAACACACGCACTTGATAGTATCAGCTCACTTACATGAGGTTCGGTTTGGTATCCCCTTTAGTCCAGGTCCCCGTGATCTGAATCCATACGTACAGTATTATATTAATTAAAAGAGTCCAACATCGCACCCCAGGCCTCCAAATCCTCAGCGACTTTGTAATTAGGTATGGGCGAATTTTTCGAATCTCGCGTTCGCGAATTTTGCGGATTTGCGAACTCGCAATCTGCAAAATCCGCGAATTCCCGCGAATTTGCGGATTTTTTTTTATGTTCGCACGGGTTTCTGCAAGTTCGCGAGGGTTTTGTACAATTTCGCAAATTGCGAAATTGTACAAAACGCGTGCGAACTTGCAGAAACCTGTGCGAACACAATGTGCCCAGTAGGGTAGGTGCCTCTTGTGTGAATGAAAGGTCAGAGAAAGATCAGTTCAGCAGATGAAGAGAAAGAAGCTCGGGTATTGCGCTCGTGAAAGTCAAGGATGCAAAGCCTATCCAGCATCACAGCTGATTTTCCACGGTAGATTTGGGAAGAAGGCACACTTGTCCAGCCTCGACGACGCTCACGATTGTTTTTGGGCTAATGAATGAATCACTGAATTTGAGCATCAACTAGTTTGAGCGACCATGTGTATGTTACTATGCAATCGCCCCGAAGGGCGCAGGGGTCCCTTGAGTGAGCTGCAGACCTGACCTGTGCCCAGCCATGCAACTATTTTACAATGGCGCCACCAAGCTGCCAGCGCCATTGAAAATAGTTACAAAGTTAGCTTGCACAGGAAGCACTGAGATAAAATAAAGCAGCACCTGCTTCGTTTTATCTAGTGGTTCCTGTGCAAGCTAACTTTGTAACTATTTTACAACGGCGCTGGCAGCTTGCTGGCGCCATTGTAAAATAGTTGCATGAGTGGGGGTTCAACTTTTGAACCCGTTACGTTCGCGGATTTATTTTTGCGGATTTTGCGGGAAATCCGCAAAATTCGTGGATTGCGGATTTCCCAAAAATCCGCAAAATCCGCGAGCGTAACGGATTTCCCGCTCACACCTATTTGTAATCCATACCAGAGAGCTACATATGGTGTTCCTCAGCAACACCCTATTTCAACACATCTTTTACCCTTAGAACCTCACTTGGGACTCTTGGACCATCCTATCCCGGTAAACTTGGTTGAGACGGAAAGTGGTGTTCTTCTTAATGCTCGCTCACTTATCAAAAACAATGTTATATTTAGGGAATTCGTTTCTGTCAGAAAGCCTTCTATGGTCTTCGTTACCGAAACCTGAGCCAAGGAATCCTCCGGTCCGGATCTTATCGAAGCAATACCGGAAGGTTACTGCCTGGCCCGCCATGATAGACCTGGCCGGGTGGGCGGAGGACTCACCATTCTATATAGGGACCATCTCCACTGTCACACGGTTGCCATTACTGACCCTAAGGACAGCTTTCAAGCCCTCTCCTTTGCCATAAAACGTGGCCACAGAGCCCTCCTAAACAGTATCTTGGTATACCGCCCCCCAGGCCTTCGTATCAATTTTGGCCAACAGCTGCTCCAAGTCCTTGAACCCTTTTTCGGCCAAAAAGACTTTACTATATTAGGAGATTTTAATTTCCATTTAGAAAGGTCTGACAACAAGGATACCATCTCTCTGCTGGACACTATGTCAGCTTGCGGCTTTAACCAGCTGGTCAAAGGGGCCCCTCACCGAGCTGGGCATACGCTCAATGGTATTTTTACCAATGACGAGAGGCTATCGATTGAGGAATTGTGAAACCTCTGCTTAAGAAGCCGACTCTGGATCCGGCCATGTTGAAAAATTTCAGGCCGATCTCCCTCCTTCCAGCGCCCGCGAAGATGCTTGAGACACATCTGAACTTCCATCTGTCTGCCTTCCTCGATTCTTCTGAATACCTGGATAACACCCAACACGGTTTCAGAAAACACCACAGCACAGAGTCCGCCCTTACCTATGTGGTCGACAACATCCGACGCAAGGTGGACTCTGGCCAAACCACGGTTCTGGTTCTGTTGGACCTCACGGCCGCGTTCGACACCCTGTCCCCCGCCATTCTGTCATCTCGGCTGAGGGAAGCTGGTGTCACTGGACCGGCCCTGAGCCTCCTAAACTCCTTTTTGACTGAAAGGGAACAGAGAGTGATGCTTGGGAACCACCTCTCCCCTGCCAAGTCTTTGCAATGTGGGGTGCCACAAGGGTCGGCCTTAAGCCCGACCCTGTTTAACATCTATGTGGCCCCCCTTGCAAGACTAATTAAATCTCAGGGGATGGAGGTGGTATCCTACGCAGATGATACCCAGATTATGGTCTCTCTTGCTCACACCTCCGTTAGTACATCTGCCGCTAGTTTTAGGGTATGCATGCAGTGTGTGGCAGACTGGATGACTATAAACTCCCTTAAACTAAATGGCGAAAAAACCGAGGTGTTGATCTTTGGGAAGAACCAAAATCTATGGTCGAGCGAGTGGTGGCCTACTTCTCTTGGCATCTGCCCCACTCCCTCCCTATCTGCCAGAAATCTTGGAGTGGTATTTGACACCTCGCTCTCTATGCATAACGCCTCGATGCTGTCCCCTCTACCATCTGATGTTCTGGAAGCGCCGGGATGCCCAAGGGTAGCTGCACGCTATATAAGATTTTAAATAATAATAATAATAATAATATGTCCCTGCAAGTCAACAGGACCGTGGCCACTTGCTGTGGTGTGATCCGGGTACTCAATAAAATCCGTGGGTACCTCTCCCCCCAGGCGCGTAAACAGGTTGCAGTCGCCCTGGTAGGTTCGAGGCTGGATTACTGCACCTCCCAGTATATGGAAGCCAACAAAGGTCTGATTCACCGTCTGCAGATTCTTCAGAACGCTGCAGCGCGTTTTGTTTTGGATCTTCCTAAAGCCTCTTCGGCCACCTCAGCCAGGAAGGAGCTTCATTGGCTTCCGGTACAGCACAGAATCGCCTTCAAAATTCTCTGTCTTACCCACAGAGCATTGATGGATGGTCCTGCTAGTGCTATTGGTTCCCTTCGTTTGCGTTACGTCCCCACAAGCAGCCTTTGCTCTGCGGGACTCTGTCAACTAGTTGTCCCCCGTGTTAAACTTGCCAGATGGGGAGCCAGAGCCTTCTCCGTGGTCGCTCCGCAGCTATGGAACTCCATCCCCACGGAAATAAAAACTCTCCCCTCCATCGAGTCTTTTAAAAAGGCTCTAAAAACCTACTTCTTTAAGAAGGCCTACTTATGATAGAATAGGACCTGGTAGGATGTAAGCTTCTGTATTTGATCTAGGCGCCTTGACGCCCATTGGGCTAAGTATGCGCGATACACGAAACCCCTCATTCATTCATTCATCCCTCTGTCATGGTCTGACCATCTGGCTGTCCCATTCCTACTTAGCTATCCCCATACATCTGTGCCCCCTAACATACCTAGCAAACAGGAATTCCGTAGGAACTACAAGGACATCTCAAATAGTTCCCTCTCCCGGTGGGCATCCAACTGGTGTCCATCTCAGGAAGAAAGTGCCTCCACAGCTGCAATGCAGTTTGATAGAACCATGACGGAAGCTCTAGATGAATTAGCCCCTTTACAGCCCTGCCGACGTACCAGGAAAAGGCCCTCAGCCCCTTGGTTCTCTGAACACCTAAGACTCCTGAGACAGGAGCGCCTCTGGCACACAGGATGGAACCTAAAAGATAAGGAAGCGCATAAGATCCTGCTTAGAAAATACAAGGCTGAAATTATAAAGGCCAAACAAGAGCACTTCACGACCCTGACCACTTCATTGTCTTCCCCTAAAGAGCTCTTTAGGGTTGTAGATTCACTTATAACCCTTCAAACCCCTGATCCTGTAGTGGCGTCCCAAGAGCTTTGTAATAACATCGCCTCTTTCTTCCAGACAAAAATAGCTGACAACTACTCTGCCTTGGAGTTACAAAAATCGCTCATGAGCGGGCCCCCTGCTTTAGGGGCTATGGATCCCGCCCCGGCAGAAATATCCTTCCCGGGAACCTTAGACTCCTTTCCCCCTCTCTCTGTGGACAAGCTTGATAGCCTCCTTAACAAAACTAAATCAGGCTCTCCGTTGGATGTGTGTCCCCTAAGGATTCTTAAACAATGCAGGGAAACTCTCTTGCCTCCTCTGGTAGAAATCATGAATAGAGCGATGAGAGATGGCGTCTTTCCCACCCAATGGAAAAGAGCGGTTGTAAAACCTCTTCTAAAAAAGCCCTCCCTGGATCCGTCGGTCTTAAAAAATTTCCGGCCCATTTCTTTACTCCCCGCCCCAGCAAAAATGCGAGAGGCGCATCTCAATACGCACCGAGAGCTCGGAATGTCTCGATTTCTCTCAACATGGTTTCAGGAGGGAACACAGCACTGAGTCAGCCCTCACCATAGTGTTGGATAACATCCTCACTCGTGTTGATGAGGGCCAGACCACCCTCCTGATCCTCCTAGATCTGACAGCGGCCTTTGATACCCTCTCCCCCTCAGTACTAACAACACGGCTGAGGGAGATTGGGGTGCGTGGAGCAGCCCTGGATCTTCTCACGTCTTTCCTCACCCATTGAGTGCAAAGAGTGAAGCTGGGGAAGTACCTATCTCCATCCCTCCCTGTGCAATGTGGGGTCCCTCAGGGGTCGGCCCTTAGTCAGACCCTATTTAACATCTACGTGACCCCACTTGCCAGGCTTATCAGATCTTATGGGATGGAGATAGTTTCCTATGTGGACGATACCCAGATCCTGGTCTCTCTCTCCCACGCTAGCGTCCCGACTGCCTCCAATTTTAGATCTTGTATGGAGGCTGTCGGTAAATGGATGATCCTAAACTCGCTCAAATTAAATGGAGAGAAGACGGAGGTGATGGTGTTCGGAGGGGAAGAGGAAGTATGGTCTTCCTGCTGGTGGCCAGACTCATTAGAAGCCTGTCCCACCCCCACCTCCTCTGCAAAAAATTTGGGGGTTATGATAGACCCTGCCCTTGACATGAGTAAGAAGGTCAGCCGAACCATCTCTTCCTGCTGGGGCATTATCCATATCCTGAGGAGAATTAGGCACTACCTATCCTTTCAGACAAGGAAACAGCTGGCTGTTTCCTTGCCTGGACTAGCTCAATTGTGGTCGCTCCCCCACGCTCCCAGCCACGATCTCCAGGCTGATTGCTGCACTCCTCCTGCTCCGCTTGCTGCTTCTGATGACTGCCTGCCCCAGCTGCTGCTCCTAACACCCTCTGCCTACCTGGGTGATCGCGCTCCGACGCTGCCTGCATTCCCTGAGCGCCTCGAGGGGAACATAGCGCCTGGTATCATTTTTACAACGCAAGGCATCTCCTTGTATATTGCGCTGCTTTAAATGTGTTTTTGTTTACTTTAGACGCTCCGATTGCAATCCCTGTTTGGTTTCCGCCCGTCCATTTTGGGTTTGGTCACTCGTGGACCGTGTCTCCTCCCCGCTCCCCGCCTCCCAGCAGCCCCTCCCACCCACAAGCAAAGCAGCCCGACCCTGCCCACACCCCTCTGTGACCACCTGGACTAGCTCCATTGTGGTCGCTCCCCCACGCTCCCAGCCACGATCTCCAGGCTGATTGCTGCACTCCTCCTGCTCCGCTTGCTGCTTCTGACGACTGCCTGCCCCAGCTGCTGCTCCTAACACCCTCTGCCTACCTGGGTGATCGCGCTCCGACGCTGCCTGCATTCCCTGAGCGCCTCGAGGGGAACATAGCGCCTGGTATCGTTTTTACAACGCAAGGCATCTCCTTGTATATTGCGCTGCTTTAAATGTGTTTTTGTTTACTTTAGACGCTCTGATTGCAATCCCTGTTTGGTTTCCGCCCGTCCATTTTGGGTTTGGTCACTCGTGGACCGTGTCTCCTCCCCGCTCCCCGCCTCCCAGCAGCCCCTCCCACCCACAAGCAAAGCAGCCCGACCCTGCCCACACCCCTCTGTGACCACCTGGACTAGCTCCATTGTGGTCGCTCCCCCACGCTCCCAGCCACGATCTCCAGGCTGATTGCTGCACTCCTCCTGCTCCGCTTGCTGCTTCTGACGACTGCCTGCCCCAGCTGCTGCTCCTAACACCCTCTGCCTACCTGGGTGATCGCGCTCCGACGCTGCCTGCATTCCCTGAGCGCCTCGAGGGGAACATAGCGCCTGGTATCGTTTTTACAACGCAAGGCATCTCCTTGTATATTGCGCTGCTTTAAATGTGTTTTTGTTTACTTTAGACGCTCTGATTGCAATCCCTGTTTGGTTTCCGCCCGTCCATTTTGGGTTTGGTCACTCGTGGACCGTGTCTCCTCCCCGCTCCCCGCCTCCCAGCAGCCCCTCCCACGCTCCGCCCCCTCCACTATCTATATATGAGAGAGGATTTCACGCGCAGCGTGTACGCGCAGCGACCGCGCCTAATCCGCGCCGAAGGTGCGCCAAAGGTAAGCCCGTCTACGCCCGTCCGCGCCTGGACCGCGCCCTGCGCCAGACCCCCTGGCCCTCGCATTGCCCAGCCCTCCCGCATTACCTACGATGCCCCCACCCTCCTAGCCCTTAACCCCGGCCGCTCCCCCAACTGCGTCCAAGCCGCTCCTGGACACACCCATGGACCTTTCTCATGCTACTCCTGCAAATTCATCGGCACCGACAACAACTCCGCTACGACCACACCACAGATTCCCGACCCCAACCACCTACAATGCATCTTGCTCAACACCCGATCGGTCCACAGGCACGCCATTGACCTATGGAATCTACTAGACACCATCTCTCCGGACGTCGCCTTCCTTACAGAAACATGGATGAACGCCTCCTCCGCCCCAGACATCACCATTGCCATCCCAGAAGATTATAAGATCATACGCAAGGACCGTACCGGCCACACAGGAGGAGGAATCGCTATCGTCCATAAGAAATTCATCCACATCTCAACCAGCTCTGACGTCAATCTCACCAACTCTGAACACCTTCACTTCCAGATCCACATCGACCCCAAGACCACACTCAGAGGCACCCTCCTTTACAGGCCACCAGGACCCCGCGCACAATTTAGTGAGGACATCACGGACTTCATCACTCCACACGCGCTCCCCTCCAAAGATTACATCCTTCTGGGAGACCTCAATTTTCACCTTGAAAAGAACAACGACCGCAACTCCACCACCCTTTTGGACAACCTCGCCAACCTCGGACTTAAACAACTGGTCACTTCCCCCACCCACATCGCAGGTCACACCCTCGACCCTATCTTCACCTCCAGCAATCATGTCTCCTTCAGCCACACTACGGCTCTCCTCTGGACTGACCACAGCTGCGTTCACTTTACCTACAACAAGCCCAAACCCAACAACCACCCCCTACCAACTCTGCAAAGAAACTGGAACAAAATCACCATCGACCAGATCTCCTCATCGCTTCTTCTAAACCCCCCAGCCCACTCCTCAAACCCCGACCAAGCCGCCACCAACCTCACCATCTGGTTATCCAACAGCGCCGACATCCTAGCACCACTGAAAAAACGACAAAGCAAACTTGGCAGCAAGAAGGCCTCATGGTTCAACGATGATCTTAAGAAATCCAAGAAACTCTGCCGCTCCCTTGAGAAGGCCTGGAAAAAAGACCCAACCACCAGCACCAAGGACGCCTTCAAAAACGCCACCCGCATACACCACCAACTGATCCGAAAGGCCAAGAAAACCGCCTTCAAAGACCGACTAGATAACAACGCCCACAACAGCAAGGAACTTTTCAACATCGTCAAGGAATTTACCAATCCCTCGGCCAACTCTAACGACATCACCCCCTCTCAAGCCCTCTGCGACTCCCTTGCTTCATTCTTCCACAACAAAATTGCAGACATCCACAACAGCTTCGACAACCAACCCGGAGACCAACCCACCCAACCATTTGATGGACCTGCACCCCCCTCGAACATCCTTAATGACTGGAACCCAATCTCCACTGAGGACACCATCCCCCTGATGAACTCCATCCACTCAGGATCCCCCACAGACCCATGCCCTCACCACATCTTCAACAAAGCAGACTCCATCATAGCACCGCACCTCCGAGACGTCATCAACTGCTCCTTCAACTCCGCCACCTTCCCGGAAAGCTGGAAACACGCTGAACTCAGCGCCCTTCTGAAAAAACCCACAGCGGACCCCACCAAACTCAAAAATTACCGCCCCATCTCGCTCCTTCCATTCCCGGCCAAAGTCATCGAAAAAGCTGTCAACAACCAGCTCGCCGCCTTCCTCGAAGCCAACAAATCCCTCGACTCCTCACAGTCCGGCTTCCGAGCGAAACACAGCACTGAGACCGCCCTAATCGCAGCAACAGACGACATTCGAACTCTACTGGACAATGGAGACACAGTCGCCCTCATCCTCCTCGACCTCTCCGCAGCCTTCGACACAGTCTGCCACAGCGCCTCAGAAACATCGGAATCCAAGGAAAAGCACTAGAATTGATCACCTCGTTCCTCACCGGAAGAACTCAGAGAGTCCGCCTTCCACCATTCAAGTCAGAGGCCACTGAAGTCATCTGCGGCGTACCACAAGGATCTTCACTCAGCCCCACCCTCTTCAACGTGTACATGAGCCCCCTCGCGGTCATCGCACGCCAACACAACCTCAACATCATCTCCTACGCGGATGACACTCAACTGATCCTATCACTCACCAATGACCCTAGCACCGCCAAAACTAACCTACACGAAGGAATGAAAGAAGTAGCCGAATGGATGAAACACAGCCGTCTGAAACTGAACTCAGATAAAACAGAAGTCCTCATCTTAGGTACCTCCCCCTCCGCATGGGACGACTCTTGGTGGCCGGAAGCCCTTGGAAAAGCACCCATCCCGACAGACCACGCACGGAACCTAGGCGTCATCCTGGATTCCTCACTTTCAATGAACAGACAAGTCAACGCCGTCTCCTCATCCTGCTTCAACATTCTTCGCATGCTCAAAAAAACATTTCGTTGGATCCCCACCGAAACCAGGAAAACGGTCACCCACGCTCTGGTCACGAGCCGACTGGACTATGGAAACACCCTCTACGCCGGTACTACCGCTAAACTCCAGAAAAAACTCCAACGAATCCAAAATACCTCAGCCCGGCTCATATTAGACATCCCGCGTAAAGAACATATCTCTGGTCACCTGAAAAACCTCCACTGGCTTCCCGTCAATAAGAGGATCACTTTCCGGCTCCTGACCCACGCACACAAAGCACTCTACGAAATCGGACCAGAATGCCTCAACACACGTCTGTCCTTTTACACCCCCTCCCGCCAGCTACGATCATCCAACCAAGCCCTTGCCACTGTACCTCGCATCAACAAAACCACCATGGGAGGTAGATCCTTCTCCTACCTGGCAGCTAAAACCTGGAACTCACTTCCCACTTACCTTCGCCTTACCCAGAACCACCTAGCATTCAGAAAGCAACTTAAAACGTGGATATTCGACAAGTAATTCCCCACCCCCCCTCAAGCGCCTTGAGACCCTCTGGGTATGTAGTGCGCTATACAAATTCTCTGACTTGACTTGACTTGACTGACTGTTGCCCTTATCAGCTCCAGAATGGACTACTGTAATGCGCTGTATGCAGTCTTGAAAAAGAGCCTGCTGCAGCGCTTACAGGTAGTCCAGAATGCCGCTGCAAGGTTTGTTCTGGATCTTCCCAGGCGCACCTCAGCCACAGCGGCTAGAAAGCTGCTACATTGGCTTCCTGTTGAGGCGCGGATCCACTTTAAGACCGTATGCTTGACATTTAGGGCTTTGGCCAGAAATAGCCCCACCGGTCTAGGATCTATCCTGTCCCGCTATTCTCCCGCTAGGAATCTACGGTCCTCCGGCAGACTCCTGCTATCGGCCCCCCGTTTCAGGAGAGTGAAATGGGGTGGCAGGGCCTTCTCCACCTTGGCGCCCAAGTGGTGGAATGCTCTTCCTCTGGAAATAAGATCGTTACCCACCTTTCAGGCATTCAAAAGGGCTTTAAAAACTCACCTTTTTGCGCAAGCGTACCTGTAGCGATGTAGCGTTTTCATTTTTGATCTGTTTTTGTTAGGCGCCTTGATGCCTTCGGGTTACTGTATGCGCGTTATAAATGTTATCCATTTCATTCATTACTGCCGCAGAGACACAGGGTAACTCCACTTTCCAGAATCTATAGACCTCCACACAGCATGCGCAACACGCCCTCTTATTAGGGTCAATGCAGTTGAGCCTGGCTGGTGTCATGGAGGTGCGGTGTAAGTAGATGGCCTGGGGTAGTTTAACCAAGTTTTGGAAGACACCTTGTTTACCAGATTGCACTCATTATTCTGATCTGAATCTTCTATTGGCCCTCCAAAATCTGTCTCCAATGCGACTCTTGCCTTATAGACTCTATTTGTTTGGAACTCACAGGAAGCCGTCAGATTCCCAAAGCAGATTTGATTTTGACCAGTATGGCGTCCTCATCATACCTGACATCAAAAGAGGCACCTCTTCCTGATGCTGTAGATAGGAAGTTTAAGTCATCATTCAAACAAGCATATTTTGCAGCAAATTCTCTGCACCGGCCTCTCAAGCCTTACTTTCATTACTTGTTTGATTGTATGCAGGCAAGAGTGGATCCAGCAGCGACCTTTTCCAAAATGGAACTTTTGGCTCAATTCTTATCAGACAGGACCTTTAACACTCTCTGGACCCCTGCTCCGGTGGCTGGTGCCACAGCTGATTGTAGAAGACAACTTTGGTTAAAGTTGTGGACCTTGAAGTCTTCCCAAATAACATTGAAACTTCAGTTGCCTTTCTGAGGTCCTAAATTGTTCGGGACTCTTGAAGCGATGATTTGACACAGCAGTCAGCTAGAGCGAAAAATGCTGCAACATTCAGAACTCCTTCAGAAAAAAAACAATACAGATCCTGTGAGGTCGGCCCACGGTGGGGGTTGCAGTCGTAGATAAATCCCGACCTCAGTCCAACATGTCACTATAACCCACTAAACAATGGCTATATGATTTAGATATTGGGTGGAAGAATCAACAGTTCCTATTCTCACTGGAAAGCTTTCATTTCAGACAGATGAATTCCTTTGATAGTAAAGAGCACTTATGTCATAGAGTTTACAGTATCTTCAGTTCCGCCTTTTCAGAAAAACGAAGCTTTCACAGCTGCTGGAAAGATGACACACAATAATACAGGATGTGCAATCTCTCTTAGTAAAAGGGGCAATGTTGCATTTATAAAGACACAGAAAAGACTTAGCGCCAGATGTACAATGCTTTCATTTTGCGACTCGGTTTGGGAATTGCAATTTGCGACTCGCAAAATGCAATGTACAACAATGTCTCAGACACTGTTTGCGATTTCCAATGAGGTCGCAAATTGTATGCCTCATCAATACATCAATACTCTTGAGGCAAGCACAAATTGCGACCCCATTAGGAATGGCTGCCATTCACAGGGATGGTGGCGTACTGGGGTCAGTAGACCACCATGTCTGTGACTGCTTTTTCAATAAAGCAGTACGGGATGCATTTAAAAAAGAAAAATGAAACTTTTCAGCTTCATTTTTTAAGGGCAGGCAGTGGTCCCGCACTCATTCACAAAGGGGAAGGGGTCCCTGGGGACCCCTTCCTGTTTGCGAATAGTTTACCACCTACTTGAAGTAGGTGGTCAACCGCGGTCACAAAACAATGGTACATACTATTTAGACTCGCTATTAGGAAGGGACCCCCTTGGCACACCCCTTCCTAACAGCGAGTTGCAAAAGCTATTTTGCGAGTCTCTGACTCTCAAAATAGTGTTTGTACATACCACCACCATTATTTGAGGTCGCAAAAGGGCTGAATACCCTTTTGTGACTGCAAAAAACGGTCATATATCTGGCCCTTGGTCTATATTCCAAACTCTTTTTAGTACAAAAGCAGTGTTTAATGTGAGCCACTGGCTGCTGGTGAGGGCATCAGATGTTGAGCGAGTGCAAGAGAGTGAAAAACACACATATCGGAAAGACAGAGGATGAGAACGACGGCAAATCCATCACTAATGGAGAAAGTAGACACCTGCAATAGTGAAAAAAAAGGGGCAGGGAGTGTCTGGAACTGGATTAAAGTCTTCCATATTTGGTATTTGGCGCCCGATGTTTAATTTTACCAGCCACTTCTAAGCAGAGTTACAGGAACCTGCACTCAGGCCAGTTCAAGATCTATTGACTCTGAGCACGTTTGTTCATTACACATCCTTTAGTGTTTGAGGTTTGCTCTGGACAATTAACATTACCACTTCAAGGCACTTTCCTTTAGCTTGTACACCTCTCCAAGATTATTCACAAAGTGATTTGTTCCTATTGTCCCTACATTACAATTACATCGGGTTCAGGTTTTTCCACGTCATGATGACTAGCTCATCACTGATTCTTCTTCCTTTATGGGGCGAATCAGTCTCAACAAGGTGTGCGAGTGCCTGTGTACCCTGGGCTCCATTATCAAACTGCAGAAATCCAGTCTGTTTCCAGAACAAAAGAAAACCTTAATTGCAGTCCTATTCTACACTGACATATGGCCGGCCTTCTGCACAGAGACAAGTAGGTTGACTCTGCAGATATTGCTGGAGAAGTTGATATCACTTTTCCAGAATTCAGCCACATTTCGGTTGAGGGTTCAAGACCTGATATCATCTACAATGGCAGTAACCCTGTGAGCCAGTTGTCTAAACAAAAAAATGCCTTGTGACACACCTATTTTATTTTTGGGCTCCAGGGTCGAAGGACTTTGATCACATGGTACAGGTGAGGGAAAAGAAAAGCAAGAATTGCAGTGGTAGGTGATTTCCCAAAATCTGAAGAAGAATGCTTGCTTCAAATATCCAGCCACTGTAGTCTTGACCACCACAGATGTGTGTGCTTAGGGGTGTGGGGTAACTCTAGGGGAAATTCAGCTGAATCAGAGTTGATCTCAGGAACAGAGTCTCTAATCCTCCAGCTGTTAAAAGTTAATGGTATATGGTACGCATTTTAAGCATTAGCTCATTGGCTAAAGAGAAAAGCAATAGCAAGGAAACAGGACAACCAAGTAGCCAAACCAGATGTGAACAGACAGGGCAGAAAAACGCAAGATATATAGCTCTGATAACATTCAAGATTTGTTCTCGGGTGCAACAGCATTTTTTGAGCATGAAAGCAATATATCTGCCAACGAATCAAAATGTTTTTAGCCGGCAGGATCAGCCACGATCTTCCATTATCCCTATATTATCATCTAAAAAGGGAAGTGATTCTAAAACCAGAACCCCTGCTTGGGGATCTCTTACCATTCCAGACAATGTTCTGCTTCCCCAATTTAGTGCATAAGCACACTGGGCCTCATTTATGAGAAATGACGCATCGCTGCGTGAAAGCAGCGATGCATCACTTCTCAGTGCGCACTCCTTGCGACATTTCTGATGCGTCATTTTTAATGTATGACGCATCATGTTGCGCCATACAGATACGTCAGTATTTCTGATGCATCTGTATGGCGCAAAAGTGACGCATTACTGGAGTGTGTCACAAAAGTGACGCAACTCCAGCAATGCGTCCTTTCACATGGGGCAAGCCCCATGTGAAAGGGCCACCGTCAGTCTTACGCCTGCTGTGAGGCAGGCGCAAGATTTTGACGCAACGGCATCCTAAAAGTGACGCAGTGAAATCTCATAGAGTTAACTGCGTCACTTCTACGACCCTTCCTTGCGTCAATACGCCCCCCTTGCATACATTATACCTGGCGCAGGTATGATGTGGTGCAGGGGTTTACAAAGTGACGCATCTACCTAGATGCTTAAACAACAAGGGGTGGTGATGGACAGAGTTTCTGAATTAAGCAGAATACTCTCACCCAGTCAAGAGATCAGGGCTAGATCCAACACCGTTTTTTAGCTCACTGCACCATCCCAGATCAGAACCTGGCTATATGCAAATTAGTCTGTTCCTGTCCCAGTGCATGGGCAAACCAAACTACAAAGCCAATTCTTTCACTGGGAAGGAAACAAGCTTCCGGGGACCGGGTTCTGGCATTACAGCCGTCTTCGGCCCGGCTTGCTTGAAACCTGATGGTGCAATGAGCAAGGGACTCACATCTGAGTATACCCTTCCACGCTTATGGTGGACGAAATAATTAAACAACAAGGGGTGGTGATGGACAGAGTTTCTGAATTAAGCAGAATACTCTCACCCAGTCAAGAGATCAGGGCTAGATCCAACACCGTTTTTTAGCTCACTGCACCATCCCAGCTCAGAACCTGGCTATATGCAAATTAGTCTGTTCCATCAAGCAATGTCACAGGTATATATTTTTGCTGGTCAACTGTTACTGAAAAATATTAAGAGGTGTTTGACTAGGATTGTCTCCGTCTCTTGGGCTGAAGTGGCAGGTATCTCTCTACAGCTAATTGTACTATATGAAGATAATATTCATTTTGCTTCAGGAGTTTTGAAAGCGCAATGAAATAACTGCATTACCTTTTTTGTTTTCTGTTTGAATAAAATTTATTTTCAGTGCATATATAATTTGCATTATCAGCTTAAATCAGAAGCTCAGTTATATACTCAAATTGTCTGGGACAAGGTGCTTGAACAAAGAGGTAATGATCCTATTACTTTCAGGTAATCTTCATTACTCTTAGTCCTAGTGCTCCTCGTCCCAGTCCTCCATCTCACCCTCCTCTTGTCATGTGGGTAGATTAGTCCCAGAAAGAAATGCCATAATTGCCATGCACACGCTTCTTAAGTTACCTTCTTTTCTTATGCAATGACTTTTCACAGACATTTGCTTGTGTGACTGTGCAGGATTAGTTTCTCTAAAACCACATTGCCTACACTTCAACTTTATAGGCAAACTACCACAACACCTTGACCATTAGGTATAAGGCCGAAATGTACACTGTGCAAATGTTGATGTTTGTTGATCGTCCAGAAGGCGACACAGCTATCACAAGAGGATTAACAATGTCAGCTCAGCTGAGGCTTTGGCATGGAAGTATGGGTGCCATTTATTATAAATAAACAAACATTTCAGGGTTTCAGGAGAAGATCACTTTGCTGTGACCCTGAGGTCACTTTATGTTGGAAATTTCAACCCTTCTGATTCATGTTTTCCTTCTGCAAGGAGGGATGTCCAACTTGTGACCAAGACAGGGACCTGCATATAATTATCCTCAGGTAATGGGGGTTAGATCATCCAGTACGAGATCTGACAGATCACCCGCCCTAGAAAACTAGGTTAGGGAGCGCATAGTAGGAGTACACTCTACACAGTACTTATATGCTTGCATACATACACTGCTTTAGTACGATGGTGGAATAGTTTATCCTTTTCAATATTCTTGCAATGCTAATTACTTTCATCTGTTTCTGTCTATTAATCATTTCAGCACATCTTCCATACAAGAATCACAATGGTTCACTACATATTGAAATGCCTCTGCGCATTTCGTGTGTAACTCTCTGGGTATGCATGAGTGACTGAGCAAAAGGGTTCTAGATTTGTTACCACAATTCCTGGGGGAGTCGGTGTTGCCATGTTCTGACATTGCATAATCCATATGTTACCCTCCTCGGGGTACTCATGGCAGCACTATGAGCTAGCCAGTGGCGGCTCTTCCGCTAAGGCAGAGGACCTTTGCCCCACTGCTCAAATGGAAGAATAAAATGATAATAATGAATCATTATTATCATTTTATTTTTCCTATTGAAGTCAGTGACCCTCGGGCAAGGCGGGCTGGCCAGAGAAGGGAAATTAGTGGTTTGTACTCCTTAAGTGTGCATGACTGCTTGACCGGCCCTCTCGGGCCAGGCAAACAGTTCTACATGCTTTGCATCTTCCCCACCAGGCTTTCTTTACACAGCCTGGTGAGGAACATGCAAAGCCTCCCAGTCCCCGTTTGAGTGCCGAGGTTTGGCGCTCAGACCAATCACAAGACTGCATTGCACCATTGTGATTGGCTACAGAGAGCCTGGGAGCACAGGTGCTTACTGCTGCGTCCTGTTGCCAGCAGAGACAGGCAGAAGAGGACGGAAGAGAAGCGGTGGCTGGTTGGCCCAGTTAAGTGTTTTTTTTTTCATTTCCTTCCTGATAACTCCCCCTCCCCACCACAACCGATCAGTAGCAGGACAATAGGCCAACATATCCTGAGGGTGTGCAAGGAATCTGTCTGGCACAATCCAGATATTTATGTTGTCCAACAAATGTATAGTTTTACCAGTGATGTACAAACCATACAGCACTCTCCCAAAATCTTTATACGGTTACCTCTAATACAATGTATGCATTATAATGAAGATTACCGGTAAGTAATAGGTTCATTCCCCTCAACCCATCACTATTCCCAATCTGCAGTAAATGCCAAGCTTTGATGCTCTGTCCCTGTTTCCCTTTACCCCTCACCTGCTTATTCACTACCCTAGGTAAACCTTCCGTTTAAGGGAAATGGCCTTTACAACATGGGCCAAAGCACATGTGCTGTTTCCCTGCAAGCTGAACAATGCTTGCCTTAACCATGCATATGTCTTCAACACACATATGCCTTCACCACAGATATGGGTGGTCAAGGTAGTCGGCACTCTAGCGGATGGGTGGCGGGCAGCGAGCTGATGGGCGGTGAGAGTAACGGGTAGACAGGTGGCAGGAAGGACCAGGACATTGCTTTGTAAGTTGGGCTGGGGCTGGAGTGAGGTAGGGTACTGAATCAGAGGGTTATGCTGCAAACACCTTCTTCAGTTGTGATCAAGTGCTGTTGGTAAAACTGTACCTAAACACTGCTTATATATATATATATATATATATATATATATATATATATATATATATATATATATATATATATATATATATATATATATATATATATATTGTTTATTTCGCACTATTTTTTTAATTTAGGTTGTAACGTACACTCGCAATTATTAATTTTCAATCTGGATAAAATAATTATTAGTTCAGGAAATTATAGTCTTTTTCATGGGGGACTTGAAGTCCCTTTAAATTGAGCTTTTCTTAAGCAATTTTGAAAACGAAAGAAAAAGTATGGAACACTTTAAAAAAGAAAAACTGCCTAATAATCCGAAAAAGGCAGGAAGTGCTGTTTTTTTTACAACAATATGTCTTTTTCAACACAGTTAATATTTCTAAAGTGCTATACTATTGTACATTAAACAAAATATTGCAGTGTATCTATTATTGGAAGGATTTATAAAATTCTGCAAATAGAGCCTAATTGCCTGAGTGAAATTGGAAAGCCACCGAGTTGACCCCATTGAAAAGGTGCCTTCTGTGCATCTTGCACAATCTGTCCACACGCAGATGCACCCTATTAAGAAGAACGCTTAGGTAAAGATGTAGGGAAGCAGCAAGAGACGACTGATGCCATTTACCACAAGAAGCACGACCCGCACGGAGACAGCAGCATATAAGAACGAGGGGAACAAACTCATGGCTGCAGAAGAGTTAACACCTTCCAAACGCGCAGAAAAAGAAATCCGCCACAAACAGTTATCCCCTCACATCTTTTCTTTCTCTGTTTCATCTGCCTTCCTTGGCATGAGTTAAAACCTACGCATGTTTTCAAACGCTGTGTAAATGCACAAACAAGTAGTGGGTTTAGAACAGGAAGAACAGTAGAGCTAGAAAGCACCAGGTGTTCAGTCATCTATTTGCATTTTCTCTTTTTTTTATATTTTCTTAAATGTTTCTGTCGGCTAATCTGGTATTTTATTTTTCATGTGTTTGTCAGCTTCCATTACGCCCTCGTTCCCCTTCTTCATCCAGGTCCTTGCTATTCTGAGGGATAGCTCGGTCCCCGTGGTGGGTACCTGGATGGCCCAACTTAATAGCCCAACTGAATTACTTAAATACCCAGGGGCATATTTATCATTGTGTTGTGTCACCCTTGGGCCTCTCAATGGGGCGCAAGGGCGACGCACTAACAAATCCACATTTATCAAGCCACACAAGGCCACCTTAAATGGCCCAGCATAGCTTGATAAATTTGCATTAAAGCAAGGCAGTGTAAATTGCTACCTTGCAATACATTGCTCCAGGGAGGCGTTCCATATGTGGAGCGTGGGTGTTCCGACGCATTCACCCATGGATTGTGGCGCATTCCTAGACTTACCATTAGTGGTAGACCTGGGAATTCATCAATATGCTATGCCTCCCCTGGGGAGGTTAGACCTTGCATCTTTTGGCATGTTTCCCCTGTCTTTTTGATTTATGACCTTGTGTTTTTGATGCTATGGTGGACTTAGTTTTTGCTGGTTCAGTGTCTCTGCACACTTTTTCACTGCTATTCAGTGCTAAGTTCAAATGTTCCTACTGTGAATTCTGTTATGATTGGTTCTCTATGATTGGCATATTTTATCTACTGGTGCCCCCCCTAGTAAAGTGAACTGCATGTGCCCAGGGCCTGTAAATCAAATGCTATGTATGGGCCTGCAGTACTGATTGAGCCACCCCTACAATTAGCCTTTCAAAGGTGTCTCAGACCTGCTACTTCAGTGTCTGCGCACACAGTTATTAACTGCCCTGTCTATCTGGCAAGTGCACCCACTTGCCAGGACTAACCCCTCCCTTTAATTACATATAAGTCACCCCTAAGGTAAGCCCAAGGCAACCCCATGGGCAGGGTGCACTGTATTTAAAAAGTAGGACATGTGGTGGTGTGATTTTACATGTCCTAATAGTAAAATGCATTGCATTTTATTTTCCACTATTGAAAGGTTATCTCTTCTAAAGGTTAACATGAGGTCTACCTTGAAACATCTTTCAAGTGCAGGTTCTTGCAGGAATATGATAGAAAGTTGGAGTTAGGGTTCTCTGAACTCACAAATTAAAAATATATATTTTAGTGAAGGAGGTTTGTAAATTGCTTGTTTGAAAATGCATCTTTTCGAATGTGGTCATTTTATTGCTTACCAATTCTGTGCCTGCCTGTGGAATACACGGCTGTGTAACTGACAGCTGGGGCCTCCTGTATACAATCTAGACAGCCACACCATGGAAGTTTAGGTGTGCCTCGCATATCCTGATGACCCATCACCTGGCTGATGGGCCTTCCTGGGCTAAGAGTAGTGGAAAGGGTTGTCACTCACACATCAATAGGGCCTTGCCTGTGAGATGTCTCCACCCCCTGGAGAGTGTCTTGGGGCAGAGTAGGGAAGAGCAGTACAGAACTGGATGTTGTGTACAACAAGGACTTTCTCTGGTTTGCCAACTTCAAAGGCCATAACTGGTATAAGTATTGGGGCACAGACCCCAAATATTCAGGACTCTTTTGAACTAAGGGACCTGCCAAGAAGAAGAGCTGGAAGATCTGCCTGGAGGAGTACTACTCCTTTGCTGTGTGTTGCTTTTTTGGTTTGGCCTGCATTTACTGCTTCTGTCTTGGACAAGGAAAGGACTGGACTGAACTTTTTGCAACTTATTGCCTGAGCTTCTCCAAGGGCTTAAAGTAGATATAGACTCTTTGTAAGAAGTCTCAGGAGCATCAAAGACTTCAGGTCCATCTGCCAACAGCCCTGGGAACTGTGTGTTTTGTCCTGCAACAGAAGAAAAACCATGCCTCTGCCGCTCCTTGACCTGAGGGCACCGCAGAGAGCATTGCCCGCTTCTCACCACAAACCTGGTATCCCCCTCATCGCCGCCTGATGCCATCACCAAGCTGCTGCTTGTACGGTAACCTGTGGGCACGGCACTTCACATCTCCTTGCATCACATCGTCGCCCTGGTATCACCGAAGACACCACAACATGCTGACATTGACACTGTTGCCTGCACTGTGGGGCGATGGATACCACTCTTGAGGCATATCAAGTATTTCCCCATCACACACCACAGCCCTGGTCCACCGACGTCCATTCTGTAGACTCCAGCAGCTTAACCCATGCCGCTGCTTGCACCTCGACCTGTGGGTACTGCACGAAGCTTCGCTCCGCATCACAGCCTTGGGTCTACAGACGACAATGCTTCAACAATGACGATGATGCTGCCTGCCCCATGACCTGTGGACACCACACATCGTATCGCCTCTCTTCAAACCGCAGCCCTGTCTCACCGACGCCTCTGGATGCCACCACCAAGCTGCTGCCTGCACAGTGACTTGAGGGCATGGCACATGTCATCTTCATGCTTTGCATCACAGCCCTGACGCCATTGATACCAGTACTCCTGACTTCAACCTCACGGAGTATGATCTGCAACACGTCTGACTTCAAGGGTTCGACAACTCCTACACTGACCCCTGGGATGAATGCCTGCCCGACACTTGTCAACACCAGCGACATCGCCTCTTCAGAGCTCATCGCATGGTCCTCGACGCCCTGTATCTCCAAAGTACACTTTGTGGACATTCCCGACACTGTAGCTGGCCCACAACCTTGTGTTTGGTCTGAACTGTTTGATTTGTTGTTCATGACACAGTGATAGCTCCAGACAGAGCTATCTCCTTAACGTAATTTTGATTACTGTATGTTGGATTTTTATCATTTTCGTCTTGGTACATGCAGATAAATATTGGCTATATTTCTAAAACTGGTGTGGTGTCCACTTGTCGTGTTTTCACTGTATTTCACTGTATTTCTGTGTGTTATGTGCAAATGCCTTACACATTGCCTCTGAAATAAGCGTGACTCCTTGTGCCAAGCTACCAAGGGTGTGGCAGGGGTTATTTTAGAAGTGTAAATCCCCTTACCCCGACGAGATGCAAGGGTCCCTACTTGGACAGGGTGCAAACCACTGCCAACTAACAAGTGGTAATGAGGACACATTTCTGTATTTCTCCTCGTTTTTACCTCTCTCTTTGCAAATGTGCACTAGCACATGGAAAGGACAGGAATGCACTATATGATATTAAATACAATGCATTCCTGTCCTTTCCCTTTCATGCAGTGCAGCAAGTTGGCTTGTTGAATTGCGTGAAAGTTTGATAAATATGCACCTCTATATCGGCACTTCCAAATCTTTTTTCTTAGCAAGGGGCATTTCCATTGAGCAAGAAAAGAAAACAAGCAACATTGCTGCTGGCAGATTGGTAAAAGTCAATCGTAACTGGGGTCCAGTGGAGCCCTCACAGATCTGGATTATAGTGCCACTGCATCAGCTGTCCTAGTGATGGCTACACTTTGCTGCCATACCTGGTAAAAGGGTCCTGGTGATGAACATATATCTGTTATTTCTCTACCAAATACTGAAAAAGGCCTGGGGAAGCATTGCTGGTGACTCACCACTGATGTTCTCCTAAAATCTGTTAGCCATTTCGTCCTTAAAACAAGAAACTCTTGGGGCGTGGCCAAGGAGGGCAAGATGGCAGATGTGTCTGTGTGAGGAGGAGCGGTCTGCTTCACTGAAGCTAATAGTGCCGACGGAGTCCCGATTGCGTGCCCCAACAGCGGTAAGGTTGCAAAAACAACAGGTGATGGACCGAATGAGGATCAATGTCACACATTCAACCCAGTCAAAAGATCTGGGTCCTAATCCATCGTTTTTTTGCACTCCACACCACCCTGGGTTAGACAATGGCGATATGCAAATCAGCTCTGACCCTGTGCCCCATGGGAACAGTCCAGTCCGAACTACAAAAGCCATGTCCTTCCCAGAACGGAATCAAGCATCCGAGGACCGGACCGGTTTCGAGGTAACACCTCTCATCAGCCCGGCTAGCTTGACTCCAGTGGTGTGGAGTCCCTGGGACCCACGTCTGGGCATCCCCAGTACACTTATAGCGAGTTTGCAAAAACAACAGGTGATGGACCGAATGAGGATCAATGTCACACATTCAACCCAGTCAAAAGATCTGGGTCCTAATCCATCGTTTTTTTGCACTCCACACCACCCTGGGTTAGACAATGGCGATATGCAAATCAGCTCTGACCCTGTGCCCCATGGGAACAGTCCAGTCCGAACTACAAAAGCCATGTCCTTCCCAGAACGGAATCAAGCATCCGAGGACCGGACCGGTTTCTAGGTAACACCTCTCATCAGCCCGGCTAGCTTGACTCCAGTGGTGTGGAGTGCCTGGGACCCACGTCTGGGCATCCCCAGTACACTTATAGCGAGTTTGCAAAAACAACAGGTGATGGACCGAATGAGGATCAATGTCACACATTCAACCCAGTCAAAAGATCTGGGTCCTAATCCATCGTTTTTTTGCACTCTACACCACCCTGGGTTAGACAATGGCGATATGCAAATCAGCTCTGACCCTGTGCCCCATGGGAACAGTCCAGTCCGAACTACAAAAGCCATGTCCTTCCCAGAACGGAATCAAGCATCCGAGGACCGGACCGGTTTCGAGGTAACACCTCTCATCAGCCCGGCTAGCTTGACTCCAGTGGTGTGGAGTGCCTGGGACCCACGTCTGGGCATCCCCAGTACACTTATAGCGAGTTTGCAAAAACAACAGGTGATGGACCGAATGAGGATCAATGTCACACATTCAACCCAGTCAAAAGATCTGGGTCCTAATCCATCGTTTTTTTGCACTCCACACCACCCTGGGTTAGACAATGGCGATATGCAAATCAGCTCTGACCCTGTGCCCCATGGGAACAGTCCAGTCCGAACTACAAAAGCCATGTCCTTCCCAGAACGGAATCAAGCATCCGAGGACCGGACCGGTTTCGAGGTAACACCTCTCATCAGCCCGGCTAGCTTGACTCCAGTGGTGTGGAGTGCCTGGGACCCACGTCTGGGCATCCCCAGTACACTTATAGCGAGTTTGCAAAAACAACAGGTGATGGACCGAATGAGGATCAATGTCACACATTCAACCCAGTCAAAAGATCTGGGTCCTAATCCATCGTTTTTTTGCACTCCACACCACCCTGGGTTAGACAATGGCGATATGCAGATCAGCTCTGACCCTGTGCCCCATGGGAACAGTCCAGTCCGAACTACAAAAGCCATGTCCTTCCCAGAACGGAATCAAGCATCCGAGGACCGGACCGGTTTCGAGGTAACACCTCTCATCAGCCCGGCTAGCTTGACTCCAGTGGTGTGGAGTGCCTGGGACCCACGTCTGGGCATCCCCAGTACACTTATAGCGAGTTTGCAAAAACAACAGGTGATGGACCGAATGAGGATCAATGTCACACATTCAACCCAGTCAAAAGATCTGGGTCCTAATCCATCGTTTTTGAGCGAGAGCCGATTTCTCTAGTGGAATCAGACCCGGGGACTAAGGGCCGGCAAACAACATGGCCCCGGCTCATCGTTGCTAAAGGCCTCCCCTCCGGTACTGCGGCCTGGAGCGGTCCTAGGAAGCGGCGCTTGTCTGCCACCACAGCTGCTGCGAAGGAGGGGCTGCAACTCGGCACCAAGATTCATCCCCCTGCGGGGTCCCCAGGTGAACGCAGGCTCCAGCAGGGTTCAATCCAGTGGAAAGCCCAGTGGCAACTCTTGCAACACTGTGAGAAACGGCGCGACATGCCCTGCTCTCGCACAATGACTGTAGAGCCGAGATGGCACCCACGGAGGGCTTCGAAGGACACACAATACTCCTCTGACCCCACCGCACAGCATTAACGTCCCCCGTCTGCCTGGCACTAGTCCCCGAGGCGCGCAGTGGGGGAAAGGCGCAAGAGGCCAGAAGTGATCCCATGCTGATTTCAGGCCCTGGGTGCTGACTACCTGAATCGTCCCCGGAGGTGCTGTAAAGATGAACAGGGCTCTGTACCCACCACACGCCAACATCACAAACTATAGTAGGGGGTAATACTGCGGCATCCCTGAAGGGTCCCCCCCACAAGAGACTTTTATCCGAAGCCTAGACCCACATGGGTAGCGGCCGTGAGGGCGATCACGGCCTGCGACTCGGGACTGTACAATCCGGAGGGCATCTCTGACCCGCAGCACGGTGCCCCGTCAACTGGTGCGGCTGTTTGGGACCCATTCATCGCTGCTTTCATCCCCCTGTGCCGTATCTGGAGTCCCTCCGCCAACATGGCGCCAGGCCTTGAGACGCCTGGTGAAAGGGCGATGGGAAAGGCGCACACGCACATGCGAGCTACACCAAAGCGTGCACTGCGGCAACCTGCACACTGGCGACACAGACGAGAGACCACGTTATACCTTTCAGGGCCCCCTGCATAGTAGTGACAACCCACGGCCACACGGTGCCAGGCCTCGAGGCGAGCAGCAGAGGCACAACATGGGAGGCCATAATTGATCCTAAGCCGATCCCCCAGCTCATCCCCGGAGGCGCTGTGAAGGAAAGCGGGGCTCTGGGATCCCAACACACAGATGATACATTCTGCAAGCAAGGCTACACGGTCGAAATTCCCTGCAGTGTCCCCCCGAGTGAACTCATTATTTTGCGGCCTGGACTCACCCCAGTGGTGCCCGCAGAGATGAACACGGCCCAGCGGGGCTACCTAGCAAGCACCACTAACCCACAGCATGGCTCCCCCATGGCTCGGCGCGACCACAAGGGACCTTTGTTTAGCCGCAGTCATCCTCTGAGCCTCACTTACAGCCCCCTGTCTGCATGGGGCCAGGCATCGAGGCATGTGGCAGGGGAACACGAGAAGCGGTGAACACACAGCACTACCAGAGGGAACACCAGCAGATGCACACTGCCCCCTGGGCATCCTGTTAGGCCCGGTGGAGATGGTGAGCGGCAAGCACTCACTGCGTGCGACCTACTGGCCCCTGCACAGCATGACAAAACCCTCTGCCGACAGTGCACCAGGTCGCAGGGTGCGCGATGGAGGGATTGGTAAGGGGATACGCATGCTGGCCCACTCCAGGGGGACGACGGGCACCCACTGCACGCTGGATACTGCAGCTGGCCTCATAGACACCACCCTGGAGGGTGCCACCCTGCATTGTTTGAGACCAGGCACAGCCACATAGGCAGAGACACCCCACTAGCCAGGGCATTGAACCGACAACTTCAGCCAACTCACTTGACGATGGCCCAAAGCCCGGGCAGTTACTCATTCTCTACTCACCCCCACCCTTCTCTCAAACCACCAGGAACCTCCGTCTACATGGCACTATGGGGCATCAACGTGCTGCCACCGCCGGGCCATCATCGGGCCCAACCACCTCCCCTGAGACTACTGCTACCTGGGTAACAGAAGAGCTAGCACAAACTGCGACAATGTCGGACGAGGCTGGACAAGGTTCTGGCGGCCGTAGAACATTCCAGAGTCACCATGGAAGACAGATTTAGGGCACTGGCCATGGACCTGAACCTCATGCATGGTGACCACAGCAAGTCAGCAGACAAAGGAAAGCAATGGGAGAAAACAATACAAACCCTGGAGCCCCAAGTAAAGTCCCAGCAAACTACCCTAAGTGACCTCCAAACGTGGGTGAAACTCCTCGAAGATAAAGCAGATGACCTAGAAGGGTGCAGTAATATGCGGATACTTCAATCTACCGAAAGGAGTGGAGGGACTGTACCCATAGACTACGTGGAAACGTGGTTAAAAACGTTCACGCCGGCAATGGATCTGACCGCGTTCTTCTCGGTGGAGAGGGAGCATCGCGTCCCGGTCTGCAGACCGCCCCCAGCCGCTCCGCCCAGGCCATTCTTGCTGAAACTACTACATCACAGTGACAGGGATGCAGTCCTCCGGGCAGCCAGACAACATGGACTACTCAGGGTCAAAGATAAACAGGTATAAAGTGGTTCAGCGGCAACACACAGCGATCCTAGAAATAAAACGCCTACTACGCCACAAGCACGTTCAGTATGCCCTACTGTTTCCAGCGTGCCTCAAAATTATGCATGAAGGCTGCACAAACTTTTTCTCAGATCCCAAGGAAGCACACGACTGGGCAACACAGCACCTACAGGGTACCGAAACCAGTGGCACGCAGCAGGGGACACGAGGACCCAAAAGCCAGAGATGCTCTAAGAAGAAACTCACTCTGAAACAGTGCAATTCATGGCCCGAGTCAGTCACACAAAGCCCCCCAGACCTAGAGCAAATAATAGCCGAACGCAGGAGGGCACTGCAGAAAGCAGCACAGATTGACCCAATGACAGGGAGCTCTGATGACAAAATGATGACCAGAGGAAGAAGTCAGTGACACAAATACCTCCCGAGATGGCTCGATCACCAATAGTAACTCCACAGACGGTGGACACACTCATATAGGCTAGGACTCTGGACCACATCCAGACCGCCCAAGTCATTCAGCGTCATCCAAGACTCTGGACACTGAACATTATCATGATGACCAGTCCGGGGGGTACTAAATAGAGGAGCACCCGGGGCATACCATGCCTGTCTAGTGCGCTTATCACACGATACACGGAGGAACCCTCCCGGCACTGTATTTTGCATACTCATGCTGCAAAGGGACGCACAAATCACGGCTAGAACCAAGAAGAGACCACCCACCCTCAGATACCGTACTAAAGTATGAATATACCTTTTAGTTTGGGCATGTCACCCAGAACAACATGTCCCTTTAGTTGGGAGGTTTCCCCACATTGTAGTTACAACCCCTCCCCTAACAGACTTCCGCAGGTATCCTGCAGGATAGCGTGCAGACGGGCAGATCCAATGACCTTACATGGCTGGTGGAGATGCGGGTGATCCCTAGGCAACACCCTGACCCAGGCAGTAAGAACACAAAACTCACAAACCACATCAAATACCTAACAAGATTTCCAATACAGACATCACAATCATAACAATCAATGTTAGAGGCATGCACACAGCACACAAAAGATACTCTATTTATTCATATAACAAAAGGCAGAATGCACAAATAGCTGTGTTACAGGAAACACACTTAACGGCCCCAGAGGCAGACCACTTGCGAAGGAAATGTCGAGGAACCATTTATGCCACCACTTACTCGGTCTTTGCCCGGGGCACCCTAATCTGGCTCTGATCAGGGACTCCCTTCCAGGAAGCCAAATACACGATCGACAAGGAGGGCCATTAGACACTCATGGAGGGCCTCCTACAAGGCCAACCCATACTTCTAGGGAGTGTATATGCTCCCAACGTAGAACAGGCCAAATTCTGGGGACACCTCAATGGGGTACTAGCCAAATACACATCAACGCCGTGGCTTTTAGTGGGCGACTACAACTGCGAAGCGCCTTGGGACCCTACGGGTAAGTAGTGCGCTATATAAATGCCTATACATACATACATACATACATACATACTGCACACTAGACCCTCCTCCTGCACACTCCCCGGCACATAAACAAGCGGAGTGATTCCAAGCATGGGTGGCACAATGGGCGCTAGTGGACGTATTGCGATCCCGGAACCCGGAAGCTAGACTATACTCCTTCCACTCTATCCCCCATAACCTGTGCGTGCATCTACACAGATTCCTCTGCTCGGTATCAATGGTCCCTAAGGCTCAACTCTCAGACTATTTAGGTCGGGTCCTCTCGGACCACAATGAACACATCCTGACCCTCAGATGGAGGCCTCCTCACCCCCCAGTACCAACGTGGAAATTGCCACAGGATTGTCTCACTGATCAAGTGTTCAGACACAACTAGGAGAATAGTATTCATGATTACTTCAGGACAAACCCACATATAGTGACCTCCAGGTCGCTGCAATGGGATGCCTTTAGTGTACTCACTAGGGGGCAGTGCATACAACAGATAAGGGGGGTCCGGAAAATACTAGAAACAGCATTCTGAGCGCAGAAACCACATTTGCGACATTAACAAAAGATGCAGAAGCCAGTAGAGCCACCATGGCACAAAAAGCAACGGCCAAGACAGCTTACACAGAGACATTAAGGGACCTACGTGAATACAACTTCAGAGTGCATGCGGTAAGGATTCATAAAGAAGGGTATAGTGCAGGGGCCCTTCTGGCATGGCTGGCTCGACAAGACACGGAGGTAAAACCCATCACAGAACTGGTCGACCAGGCGGGGACTCCACGGCATTCGCAAGTAGACATTCTACAAAATTTTCATGACTTCTACTCAGGGCCCTACCGAGGCCTGGCGCAAGACAGCCCACAGCTAACAGCACACTTCCTACGCCCCTTAACTATTCTGCAAATCTCAGCGGAAGACAGGGACAACATTGATTAAAATATAGGATCTGTGAATATCTCCCACGCAAAAAGCCCCGGGTATAGGCGGATTTCCATTTGAATACTACAGCACATTCTCAAGCCAACTGGTGCCCCGAATAGTAGACATGCATTGATGTGGGGTGAACTGCCGGGCTCACTTAGAGAGTCAGTTTGGGTGGTGTTCCCAAAACCAGACTACGGCCCGAAATCCCTGCCTCGTACAGGCCAATAACACTGCTGAATACAGACTGTAAAATCCTGGGGAAAATTCTAGTGGATCGGTACTCCCAAGTCCTTCCCCCACTGATTCACCCGTATTAGTGTGGGTTTGTCCCAGGACGTAATACATCCCAAAACTTGCGTAGGCTGTTCCATATACAGCACAAAGCGGGACCACGGTTCCCAAGAGCGGCGTGCCTAATTCTTGGCCTGTAAAAAGCTTTCAGCATCCTCCTATGGCCCTAGCTGTTTGTCGTTCTCTGGCTCCAACCCTACTTGCATATACACAACTCCTATACAAGAACCTCACGACAAGGGTGAGATTGGGTAAATATATTTCTGCCCCACTCCAGGTAGAGAAGGGTACACACCAGAAGTGTCCCCTCTCCACGCTATTATTTCCCTTGGCAATTGAACCCTTGGCGATACGGATACGTCATAAAGGAGAAGCCTGGGGTATCCCGATAGCTGGCACAGTCCATAGTGTATCATTATATGCGGATGACCTACTCATATACGTACGCGACATAACATCCGACTTGACCCCAATATGGACAACACTGCAGGAGTTTGCAGAGGTTTCGGGCCTCAGAATCAACTGGGCCAAATCCATGATCTACCCACCTAGCCCCTTTCGACATTACAATTGGGTCCCAGAGAATCGCCTGGAGCAATGATGCTCCTAGGTACCTTGGAGTTCGACTGTACCACTCTCCGAATGACGTTTACGAAGGGAATCACCGCAGAGCATTGGGAGGCATTAGGGCGGCAGTGAACTTTTGGAAGACGCTCTCCCTGGCCCCATCGTGCGGGTGGCACTAGTCAAAATGTTTATTGTTCCAAGGCTACTATAACACTTTGACAACCTTCCAGTTATTCCTCCTCGCCCCTTCTTCTGGGAATTGGATATACTTATCACCTCCCTTATCTGGGGAACGGGCTGGCACAGAGTAGCCCTATCTAAGTTGTATCTCCCGACTGATCAGGGAGGGCTCCTGCCTTTGAAGCATATTTTTTAGCGGCACATCTCCAGTGTCTCTCTCTTAATGGACAGCGGAGCGCCACATGGGAGAGACAACCTCTGACATGGAGCATATATCTCTGCCAATAATCTGGTGCATGTTTTCACCAGGCACTAAACCCTAACGCACATACCCACTGCAAGTGACGATAACTCGTACCTGCATACTATGCATACACCGTATGTCCAGAATGAGGCCACCATACTCCCCATTACTTCCGCTGGTGGGGTTCCTTAATCAGGACAAACATTACAAGGCCCGAATCCTACGCGTATGGACAGACAACTCGTTGACGGAGTGGGAATCCCTCTTTGAGGAAGGACAATTGCGGCCCTACGAACAGCTAGTGGAAGAGTACGACCTTCCCCTGGGACAGTTCCTATTACATCGCCAATTTTTGGCTAGTAGCTACCTGTTCTGTGACCCGGTTGTAGGAGAACCACCAACACACCTAGTAATACACACCATACTACATATGGGGGCGGGCAGACATCTCATCACATGGCTGTACAAAGCCACCCGGGAATTACTACTCAAGCCACTGACCTCACTGCAGCAGACATTAGAAGACGAACTAAATAGGCCACTGCATGACAAGGAGTGGGCGCAGGCTCTGGAATACCCCCGAAAAGTTTCCAGAAACCCGCAACTCAAAAACATACAATTTAATATTCTACCCACAGAAGTGGTAAGAACAAGAAGGCCTGGTACACCCAGGACTTGAAACTATTGAAGCTCGCCTGCAAGCAACAAGAAAGGAAGTGGAGAAAAAACTACTCCGAAAATGACAAACTCAACTATAAACTTGCCCTAAAAATGTATAAGGAGGAGATTAAAATCACCCAATCTAATTACTTTCAGACCAAAATTAGCATGGCTGCCAATTCACCTAGAGAAATTAAATTTTTTTTTACATCTTTGGTCACCCCTCCCACCCCTATTGAAGACCCAGGACTTGCCCAGGCACTTTGTGAGGAACTTGCCAAATTCTTCCTCAACAAAGTAGCTACCATATATTCCTCTTTTCAGCCTTCTCCCACTGGACCCCCGCTGGCTTCTCATATGGCCCAAATCCAACTTAATGAATTCCTTCCTATAGACCTCTCCACTACTCAGAGTCTCCAAAGAAACTTAAAATCAGGCTCTCAGAATGACCCTGCACCCCCTACCAAATTAAATCTGGTGTCAGACACTGTGGCTCCAGTCATTCAGGAAGTGATCAATGCCTCGTTGACCTCAGGCTTGGTGCCTCCAACCTGGAAACAGGCCAAAGTTAAGGCCCTGTTAAAAAAAAACAACCTTAACCCCGAAGATTGGGCAAACTATCGCCCCATCTCTCTTCTGCCCACTGTTAGTAAACTCACAGAGAAGTATGTCAATTCTTTGCTGGCTACCTTTCTTGAGGATAACAATCTCTTTCACACGACGCAGACAGGGTTTAGGAGAAATCAAGGCACTGAAACAGCGCTCATTGCAGTGGTTGAGGAGGCAAGGAAGATCGTAGACAGTGGGAATCATGCGGCCATACTACTATTAAATCTTAGCGCGGCCTTCGACACCGTCAACCACTCCATTCTACTTCATAGGGTGGAGGAGGTCGGTGTCTCGGGCCGCGCACTACAGTGGCTGCAATCTTTTCTGGCTGATAGGACCTTTGTGGTATTTGAAAATGAAGCCTCCTCCCCTCAAATGTGTCTCAACTGCGGTGTACCCCAGGGCTCATCCGTCAGCCCCACCTTATTTAATATCTATATGAAGCCGTTGGCTGAGGTGGTGCTTCCCTGGGGAATACAACTTGTTACATACGCAGATGACACACAACTGATCATCTCACTATCTACCAATGATGCCCCTTTTGAAAGACTCGCCAGCTGCCTTAATAAAGTTCAGGAATGGATGGATGAATCCTTCCTTAAACTAAACGGGTCAAAAACTGAGGTGATGATGCTGGGACATAAAGCACCTACCACAGTGGATGGTTGGTGGCCGGACAATCTGGGCCAACCACTCAAACCTAAGACCCAAATTAAGAGCCTTGGGGTATGGATTGACCCAGCTCTTAATTTTTCTGTCCAGGCCCTGAAGGTAGCTGCCACATGCTACGCACTTATGAGGCTTTTGAGGAAAATTATCGTTCTTCTTCCCTTTGAAGCCAGATGGATACTAGTGCAGGCGTTGATTCTGTCACGCCTTGACTATTCCAATGCACTTTATCTGGGCTCTCCCCAAGGGACAATCAGGACACTGCAGACTGTTCAGAATTGTGCTGCACGTTTGTTGCTGAACATTCCACGAAGAACATCTGCCAAACCTGCACTCCGCCAGTTGCACTGGCTTCCAGTGCAACAGAGGATTGAATTTAAAACCTTGGTGACGGTCCACAAAGTAATCCATAAAAAAGCACCCTTATTGATACAATTACTTTTCTGTCCCCACCTCCCTAGCCGGGAATTAAGATCCTCCAATAAGAACCTTCTCTCAATCCCTAAAACTAAAAAGGTGCGGATGGGTGGACGACGGTTCTCCCTACAGGTTTCAAGACTCTGGAACAATCTGCCACTCGATCTGAGAATGGAAAGTAACCATCTTAGTTTCAGGAAGTCGTTGAAAACCCTGCTGTTTGTCTGAATTCGGTGAATGAACGTTGTCCAAAGCGCTGGGATGCCTTTGGGTAGCCATGCGCGATACAAATACGTAATCATTCATTCATTCATACACAGGGAATACTTAACGCCTGAGCGACTACAGCGCTTCTACCCAGATACACAGTTTCTTTGTCCCAGATGCCAAGCCCCTGCAGCAGACTTCCAACACATGTTTTAGGGATGCCCTACATTGCAGAAATACTGGAACTCCATGCATAAAGCACTCCGCGCAACTTCAAACATCCCCGGGGTCAATACATAGGGGGCATGCGAGCTAGGGGTTTTCCAAAGAAGAAAAACTGATAAAGTACAGGTGCCCTTCACGTCCCTTCTACTACTCCTGGCAAAGGGAGCTATAGCCATGACCTGGCAAGCTCCAGGGGAACCCCCAGTGAAGGCTTGAGAAGGAGCAGTCAAAAAGTGGGGTTCCGCGGAAGAGGATGCGATCCAAGAGGAGGAAGCGAAGGGAACGCGCAAACACCACATATCCATGGAATGGGCACAACTCCTATTCCAATTCAACCAGCAAACTACACAAGCAGAACCAGCCAAGGCGCCCCATGCCCTAACAGCATCTGCCACACCATTAGGACCAGTGGGCTGACGTAACGAGTCGGAGAACACACCTATCGCAGATGCTCCGTCACAGTCCACATCGGGGAGCATAGCCCCAGAACCCGACAGAGGCTTTAGTCGAGCCCCCCCTGCATCAACAGTCACCAACCGCCAGAGTAGCCCCACACACCAGCAAAGAGGACCTACTTACTCTCCTCCAGTCTTCATACACACCCTCCCTCCCCGTCGACCCCTAATCAGTACCCCATTTCAACACCCAAGTTCTAAGTTAAGGATACAAACCAGCAGCTCAGATAATAGCAGTAGGGGACAGGGACCAATACAGAATACTAAGAGTCCCACAAGAATCAGGGGTAGGCGTACCTTCACAACCAAGCTCATGACCCATATTATTTTCCCAGGACACATATGACTGCCACATATAGCCTCAACATATGTACAATACAGTGCCTGTGATGACATATTGTGGCAGCTATGAAAGAAAGCAATCACCAATGTACACTCAAGTGCCTAAGTTGTCTCTGTCTACCTATACATGTAACTCGACAATAGAAACATTTTTTATGCCTCACTGTATTTAAAGTGTTAAAATGTAATTTAAAAAATTAACAATAAAAAACAAGAAACTCTTGATGGGTGATGCCCCAGAAGATGGGTCGTGAATGGAGCCTGGAACTAAATACTGGAACTTACTAGGAGCCATTTCTGTGCAGTCCAGCCCATGCTGTTGGATTCTAACATGGCATCACAAGAATACCTGCCAGAAATCCCTACGGAAATTTGGAATTTCAGAGGCTCATAAATGAGCACACAGCTGTAGTCAAAATAATCTGTTGGCTGGCAGTTTAGGAGACAAAGAGGGATGTGGTAACGATATTTATGTGTCAATTTCAGTTAAACTGTGTTGCAGAACTGCTTTCTGAAAAAGCTTTTTTTAGATTCTTTGTGGTCTGGACTGGCTTGGGGGTGGGAAGCAAAAAAGAGAAGAGGTTCCTCTCAAGGGCTGACCCTCAGTTGCTTAGTTGCATAGTCTGATGGCAGAAGCAGTGCCTACATTTTTAGCCATGAACCGGAGATAAGCAGAAGTCAGTGGAGACAGTGTTCTCCATCCTTTGCTTTATTTGATGGGACCCTGCAGCATGAGGTCACAACTTGCCAATGTGTACATTTAATGGAGAGTGGTGCGGGGCATGTGTTTGACAATCGTTGGTTTACTCTGCCCAAGCTTACCCTGTTGGTGAGGAGAGCTTGTCCTGGCAATGCTAACAGATTTAATTGTCCACATTCCCTTTCTCTGGAGCTTCGATAGGGTGAAGGGATCAATACAAATGATTATATTCTAAGATCAGTTTGGAGCCCTTGATATCTTTCCTTCAAGCCTTTTCATTGTTTAGCATCAGAGTCCTCATTCCATTACTGAGAGTTTAAGCAAAAAATACCTATTTGCTGAAGAGCATATTATGCTTTTGAGGATGGGAGCCATCATAACATTGAATTTTGAGGGAGTGCATAATGTGATGGTATTGTGTGTTGGTTCTTGTTTTGTGTGATTTTAGACTTTCCTTAGTGTCTAAACTCTGAAAACCCAACACCTATAGTTTAGAGCCAGTGTAGATAATTGTGGTTGTAGTGTGTCAGGGCCACGTCATGGTATCCATAGAAATAAAAAAAATGGTAGATTCCTAATCAGCCAACCTTGAGCTTTTTCCATTCTGTTTCATTTATCGTCGGCAGTGTCTCATTTACTTTCTCTAGTAGAAGTCTTTTACTGACAAAGGTCTTTTGGTCAAAGTATGTCCGAACGTTAGTCCTCCTTTGGGTGGTCGTTCTGAAGTACATTTTTACCTGGCTGTGCCAAGTAGGATATATCAGTGCTATCATTTTTTTTCAACAACATACTACAATTTTAGGAATATGTAATTAAAAAACAAATAACTTTGTGTGGTAACCTAAGATACTTGCATGTTAATGCTATACTGCTGTTGCCAGGAGCTTAGGAATGTTATGATCTGTATTACCTTGTCAGGATTAGAACTGTGTGGGGACAGCTGAAGCTTGCTGTTTCTCCTGAAAAGAGGTCTGTTGTGGATGGGATCCATTTGAAGAATAAACATCTTTATTTACCTACAAAGCCTGCTTCTCACCTTCATTTTTACATTTGGCGACAGGGGATGGCCTCATTTTAATGGAAGGATCTCAACATTACCTCTACTTTTCAATTGGCATTGGACTTACTGCGATGTTTTATGATTTCTGCAAAGCAAAGGTACTGTTCATATTTTCCTTACTTAACATTTCCATATAAAATACTATTTGAAGGGAAAATTTGGAACTTCATCAAGGAAAATAGCTGGATTTTTAACAAAACTTCATAACACTCACATTTTATTTTAATTGCTGTCACGCAAGGAAGCTTATGGCCACAAAAAACTATTTTTGGGATGTGTATGGAAATCTTGCTTTCTATCCTTGCTTTAATTGTGCCTAATTTACTACTCCATCTCGGGATTTCATGAAACCCTTTTAATGTGACAGCCAAATGTGACTTTATTCTGCTTTGAAGGTTGACTATTTGATTGGAATTGCTGCTAAAAGACTGCGCAATCGTTTCTATGTTGAGATTTGGCCGGTAAATGAAGGTTTTTTGCTGCCCATAGCACCTTACTTAGGTCAAATCTACCAAACAAGAAGCGAGCATCATTTAAAATTTTCAAACAACACCTACCTTTTCATTAAAGATCGTTTGCTTACCCTCGAGCACTGCTTCACTCGAGTCTTCTATTTGGAACTGCATGGACATGATTCTTTTGAGCGCTGCTCTTCACTTCACTCCCGATGCGTCACCTGACAAGGGCATCATGGGAAACGTCTAACGTCATCGCGCAATTGACGTCGATGTAGCGGCCATATTGATATTGCCTAGCAACTTGATAAACACATCGCATTTCGTGAGCAGACCTCCGTGAAATACTACTTCATGTGTGAATTGCCTAGTGATGGAGTGAGTTTCAGAAATTATTTGTATTTTGACTCGCGAAGTTATACTTCCATAATTATTAATTGTATTAATGTGTTTGTGCATGATTTTAATTAATCAACCTAGAATAAAATGTAAACATGACACAAGGGACTAATATTATCTGCTTTATGTTGCATCTGCAAGTACGTTGAAAAATAATATACTAACTTTGTCTAATGTTTTTGTCAACATTAAATGCGGCTGTTTAATTAATGGCATGTGCTTATTTTATATGTGCTTTTGTCTATGTCGTGTCTTTTTGTTTGGCAAAGGCTCGTGGAGAATCCTGCTGGTCTAAAAGAAGAATGGTAGATAATAAGCTGCTTAAGTGTGCTTAAAGCTAGTTAACATAAACTAATGGGTTAACATTAGTAATGGTGAGTGGGTAACAGAATGATTATCATTACTCAAATTGATTAATGTTTTGTGTTTCTTTTAATATTAGCCATCAAGAAAAGGGCCTGAGGCCTAGCTTTTAATGTGGTGTTTGAAATCCTAATGTGGTGTTTGAAATCCTGTCGTGATGAGCCGAGCACAGCTAACCGAGTGGAAAGTTTGCCAGAAGGACACTCGTCCGAAGAATATAAAATAAATGGAACTGTGCAAGATGTGCTCTGCGTTGTTTTAACCTCCAAGGACAGGAAGCGGCAGATCAGCCAAGCTAAGGAAGCAACGAACTGTTATTTAATACGATGTTGCGAATTCCTCGGAAGGTAATATCGCTTGTAGACAAAGGACAAAGACGTTTTAGAAAGGCTCGATTTTGGATTGCTTAGGTGATGACTTCATGTGGACTGACGGCTGTCAGCCAATCAAAACACAGAAAGACTAGAAATTAAATACATTTTTCTGAGATTAGTTAGTTAAAAAGGTATAAAAACTGGCCCCATGACAAGAGAGTGCTCCCCACTTTCCAATTCCCATGAGACATGACTGCCGATGGACTTCTTATTCACGTAAGGATAATAGGGTTTATGGACTTTACATTTTCCCCTCCTAGGTGAAGTGAGACAGTTAGGGAAATAGATTTAGGGAATGACATTTTTTAAAATGTATTCCTGATTCTGAAATGCTTTTGAATTGACAGTTCAATGTGCCTTTCTTGCTAATCTACTATTTGCTAATAAATAAAGTTACTTAATAAAATGCTCATTCTTTGAAAAATAAATTATATTTTAAAATGACAAGCTGGTCTTGGTTATTTTAGTCTAGTTACCATCAGTTAATCTATCGACCTAAGTGACTTAATTAAATGTTTCCGTTATATTTCTATGATTATGATGATGATAAACTGCAGTTGTATATAAAGTGTATAAAGTTTATGAATAGGTTTTGATTAATTAGGTCACATGATTCAGTTGCCTAATATCTGTCACAGTTTCTTATGGGCCTTGTGAGAGATTATGATTAATGGTGAGTATTGTGGTGTTGGGTAGTGTTGATGAGACAGAATTTCTATAGGGGCGCTGGATCAATTCTCTGGTATCAGAGTTACGGTTACTATGGTAACGAACATGCTACATGGTAGTTACATAGGATACGTGTCTAAAACATGTTAAGTTTGTTCACTTGTTATATGTTGTCAAAAGGTCTTTTCCAGCAGTGTGAAAATTCCTAGTTGTACTGGCCAGTATAGTATAGTGCAGAGTAGGGTGACAGGTGAAGTTACACAGTGCATTTGTTCTGTTTCAAAATAGTGGTATTGATATATCGCTAGTGTTGTGGGCGTACAGCACAAGTTTAGGGACCATAGGTGTGTAAGGATAAATGTATAGTGAGGATTGTCCATGAAATTGTAGCTTTGAGTATAGGGACTTGGAGCCCGTTTTAAAACTCACTGTGAATAGAGTACTAGGATTAATCCAAGCTTGAGTGAAGGGTAAGGAAGCGTCGTCTATTCTTACTGGCGATTCAGGATTTCTATGGTTGGTTAAAGTCCTGCCAAGATTTCACGTATGTGTAATTCGGATTTCCGTTTGAATGTGTAAATGATTTTGTGAAAATAGCATTGTCTATTTCACGCGAAAGAATTTCTGAATGATTGTGAAAACTATCGCTTTATTTAGTGAAACAGACAAATGGTTTGTTTTTCTGTAGTTACTAATTTAATTTTATTGAAAAGTATTGTTAAAATGGCGCCGTGAAAATGTTTTATAAAGGAGGGGTGAGTGTACGGAGTAGGAGACAGCGAAGCTGCAGCGGCAGTGTACGTCACTAGGTTCGCACTGTGATTGGTTAGCATACATCACAGCAAGCGCACTGATTGGTTCATGTGACTGAAACGAGCTGATAGCTGAATGTTTCTTTCTGAAAATAGTACTTCTATTGGTTGAGCAAGGTAGTGACGTGGCTTAACCTGATTGGCTTGTTGGTGAGTTTCACGCACGGATTGGCTAGAGTAGCGGAACATCAAGGAAATACTTACGATCTTTTCCAAATTAAGCAGAATAGTTTTGTCAGGCCCAGGGGCGCTTGCGGTCTAGGGCCCTCCCCATTTGGCCTTCGGCCATGTCCCAAACGTTTATGTGGAAAGACTCATGGGTCTTCCTCTGCTGGACATTGGTGGGTGCTTTGTCATAGGGTTAGGGCAGGCTAAACACTGGAAATGTATTTTGCCCTAAAATGCCATTTGATTCCCTATGGTGCACGAGATGCGTGAGGTTTGGCAGGGTACGCGAGATGCGTGCACTTTGGCAACCGCGTACCGCGAGATGCGTGCAATTTGGCATGCTGTCGCATTTCGACGCCACAAGCAGGGGAAATTACGCGGGTGTGGTTACGTTGATGTACGTGACCACACCCAAGGCTCTCTGCTCACTATTCTGGAGATTTCTAGGTAGAAGGTTAGTTCCAGGCAGGCTCTGTGTTTTGTATGCAGCTTTAACCCTTTATGCAGATTCGTGTGTGCCGCGCTGGTGAAGACCTTTCAAGAGGAGCTTCCTGAGGTGGTAATTTCTCCGGTGATTGTTGTGAAGGTTGGTTTTGGACCAGATTTATTCGAAGAATTTCTTCTTTTGGGGTCCAGAGTTTGCAGATGATCCTAGAATTAAGAGTAGGTCGTACTCTGAAGGTATGATAACAAAGTAATACAAAAGAAGGTGTTATTTTTGTATTTACAGAATCTTTGGAGTAAAGAAAGATTTAAAAGTTGTTTTCAGTTTTTATCTTCTGTTATTTACGGAACAAAAAAAAAGGCTTCAATGTTTTTGGAATGAATGTTAACCCAACATCATATTTGAATAGAAATTTATAGATTTAACTCGGAAAGTAGATAAAACTCTTGTCTATGTTTTCTTCATGTAATTCGATTATGAAACTATATCAGGACAAAATTTGAGTGTTTTGAAATATACAGTTTTGATCTATGTAACTAATGCTAAAGGTTTTAGTACTATATAGCAGAGAACAATTTACAGAAGTATAATGTAAATCGTGCTATCTTTTCTGAGAGAGTTTTATCAGAAAATGTAAGGATGTTTTATGTGCAAAAGATTATCAAGCATTTGGAGATTGGTCGCAGAAACCTCTTGGCCTGAAGAAAAATGAGCAGCACTTTTCTATCAAGGGTTAAAGGACGATCTGAAAGATGTGTTAGCTCAAATTGACCCGCAACCAACAACTTGTTCAGATTTAATTAATCTAACATTGAGATTGGATCACAGACTATCAGAACGAAGAGGTGATAAAAAAACAGGAGAGAAACCTAATTGGAAAAATGAAACTAAACTCAGAACTCAGTTCACAGATTCTGAATCTAGCTCTGAACCAATGGAAATTGGAACCCTTAGACAACCATTGTCAAAGGACGAGAAAGAGAATAGACGCAAAAATGGACAGTGTCTCTATTGTGGGCGCAAAGGACACTTTGTGAAAGATTGTATGTTGAAACCTAAGAATAAAACTCCAACCACAGGTAAAGTGTCAGTTTTGGAAACAAAAGACTTTGAGTCGGGAAACTAACATGCCCAGGATTGGTAGAAGGGGATATCTTGGGAACCATTGCTTACCCTTCAATAAACTCTTGTGTAAGTAATTACAAAGCACATTTTCGATTGGCAGTTCAAATACAACTAATTCACAAAATCTGGCAAATGGAAGTTTTAATTGACTCTGGGGCCACAGGAAACTTTGTCGATTTAAAAACCGCCCAGCGATTGAGTATCATCTGTGAGAAAAAAGACACTCCTGAAATAGTCCAAGCCGTAGATGGAAAAGTTTTGTCCGGAGGTCCAGTTACCATACAAACCTCAAAGGTAATAATGTGTTGTTAAGACTCCAAAAAAAGATATCATAGAGAGGAGGTTCAATTCGATGTAATCCAAGCACCTGAATACGGCTTTATTTTAAGAATGCCATGGCTCTGTCTACATAATCCAATTATTGACTGGCAAAAGAGAGAACTTGTATTCCAATCTGATTTTTGTCAATCGTCTTGTATGGGAACTCTCACAAAAACAATCAGTCAAATTGCTACTGCAGCAGAAAAAGAGACAATTCTACCCAATTGTTACAAAATGTTTCAGGAGGTATTCAGTGAAGAGAAAGCAGCAGTCCTTCCTCCTCATCGCAGCTATGATTGCCAAATCGATCTCATGCCTGGTTCATGTGTACCGAATTGTAGGATTTATGCACTCTCTGAAAAAGAAAATCAACACTTGAGAGAATACTTAGATCAATATCTTGAAAATGGGTTCATTCGTCCTTCAAAGTCACCAGCTGCCTCCCCTTTGTTTTTTATTCCAAAAGCAAATGGTGAATTAAGAACGTGCATTGACTATAGGTCTTTAAATAAAATCACCATCAAAAACAAATATCCCTTACCATTAATCCCAGTTCTTTTAGATCAAGTAAAAAAAGCAGTAATTTACACCAAGCTTGATCTAAGAGGAGCATACCATCTGGTGAGAATCAGACAAGGAGACAAATGGAAAACTGCATTTAAAACTAGATATGGACTGTTCGAATATTTGGTAATGCCGTTTGGTCTTTGTAATGCGCCAGCAGCCTTCCAGTTTTTCCTCAATGATGTTCTGCGGGAATTTCTAGATTTATTTGTTATTGTCTATATAGATGATATCTTAATTTATTCCGACTCAGAAGAAAAACACGGAGGTCATGTCAAACAAGTTTTAAAGGCATTACAATCACACAATCTGTATTGCAAGTTATCCAAATGCGATTTTCATGTCTTTGAGGTCGAATTTCTTGGAGTACTGCTCACACCAACGGGCATGAAAAGGACTGATAGAAAAATAAAAGCAGTAGCAGAATTGCCAATCCCAAAATCTGTTCGAGATGCGCAATGTTTTTTGGGCTTCGCAAATTTCTATCGACGATTTATCGATCACTTTTCAGCAGTCGTAGCTCCCATAACTCGTCTGTTACAAAAAAAGGTGAAGTTCGAATGGACTGCAGAAGCAAATGAAGCATTCCAAAGTTTGAAAAAAGCTTTTACTGTAGCCCCAATTTTGATGCATCCTGATGTGAATGAACCTTTTATAATCGAAGCGGATGCCTCAGATGTTGCAATTGCAGCCATTTTATCTCAAAGACATCACAAAACTGGTCAAATGCATCCTGTCGCTTATATGTCTCGTAAATTGAATGCAGCTGAACAGAATTACATAATTGCAGAGAAAGAGTTGCTTGCAATACTTGAAGCCTTCAAAGAATGGAGACATTATATTATGGGAGCAAAATTCACAGTAACAATGTATACAGATCACAGAAACTTACAATTCATGAGTTCAGCCAGAATGTTAACTCCACGACAAATGAGATGGATGATGTTCTTTGCAGAATATGATTTCATAGTAACCTATCGACCTGGACAAGACAACAAAAAGGCGGATGCTCTATCCAGGAAAGACTCAACATTACATAAGTGTGAAGGATCTCCACAAGCAATAATAGAACCTGACAAAGTGATCTGTTTGTTGGATGCTGATCAGTTTTTAGACAGTATACATGAAAATTCTCCTCCTTCACAATGGGAGAAGTGGAATAACAGGAAGAAAAACCAAACAATCAAAGGAGGAATACCATTTCATGGAAAATAAGTCTACCTTCCAACCAAGGAATTACATGAGACAGTCTTTGATTGGTTACATTCCCATCCTATGGCAGGACATCCAGGTCCAAAAAAGCCTGTAGAAAAGATTCAAAACTTGTTTTGGTGGCCAACTCTCAAAAAGGATGTTTCTTTGATGGCTCAAAACTGTGAAACATGCGCTAGATTTAAAACTGATCACAGCAAACCAAAAGGTTTGTTACAAGTCTTACCAACACCAATCAAACCATGGGAACATGTTTCTTTAGATTTCATCACAAATTTACCACTAGTGAATCTTCATTCAGTAATTTTGGTAGTAGTGGACAGTTTGACAAAATATGCCCATTTCATTGCTTGTAAAAAATTGCCAACAGCAGGACAATTAGCGCAAATACTACTAACAAACATTGTGCGATTACATGGTTTGCCTTCAGTGTTACTGTCTGATCGAGGGTCTCAGTTTTCATCTAAATTCTGGCAGCAATGGTGTCAAAGTCTACAAATCACATCTAATATGTCTACTAGTTACCATCCCCAAACTGATGGTCAAACTGAACGATTAAATCAGACATTAAAGCAATACTTGAGATGTTACGTAGAAGACTCCGAGAGATCTTGGCATGATTTACTCTGGATTGCAGAAATGGCTTATAACACATCACCGCATTCTTTAACTGGGTCATCTCCATTTGAGGCTCTCTATGGCTATGTACCAAACACAATTCCTTTAGTATTGCCCAAACATGTAAGTGATACACCTGCAGTACAAGATGCTATACAACATATGCAAACTGTTCACCAACAAACTCACCAACGTTTACTACAAAGTAAAGAAAAGTACAAACAGCAGTATGATAAACATCATAGACCTGGTCCAAGATATGTTGCTGGAGATAAAGTTTGGTTGTCTACCAAGAACTTAACTTTCAAGAGAAAAAGTATGTTTCATCCTAAGTTTATTGGACCATATTCAGTACTTCGTCAAGTCAATCCAGTAACGTACAAATTTTTACTTCCAAAAACTTTGAGAATCCATCCAGTGTTCCATACATCCCTTTTGAAACCAGCTAGACAAAATGTTGCAACTAGGCCAGCACCAGTTTTGGTTCAGGGTAACTGGGAATACGAAGTGAAGGACATACTGGATTCTAAACTAAGGAGAAGCAGATTGTGGTATCTTGTCTCCTGGAAAGGTTACGGAGCTGAGAACGATTCTTGGGAACCGGCAGAGAACATTCATGCCTCTCGCTTGGTGCGACGTTTCCACCTCCTTCATCCCTCGAAGCCGGGCCCTAGACCGCTCCAGGGAGGGGGGAATACTGTCAGGCCCAGGGGCGCTTGCGGTTTAGGGCCCGCCCCATTTGGCCTTCGGCCATGTCCCAAACGTTTATGTGGAAAGACTCATGGGTATTCCTCTGCTGGACATTGGTGGTTGCTTTGTCATAGGGTTAGGGCAGGCTAAACACTGGAAATGTATTTTGCCCTAAAATTCCATTTGATTCCCTATGGTCCGCGAGATGCGTGAGGTTTGGCAGGGTACGCGAGATGCGTGCACTTTGGCAACCGCGTACCGCGAGATGCGTGCAATTTGGCATGCTGTCGCATTTCAACGCCGCAAGCAGGGGAAATTACGCGGGTGTGGTTACGTTGATGTACGTGACCACACCCAAGGCTCTCTGCTCACTATTCTAGAGATTTCTAGGTAGAAGGTTGGTTCCAGGCAGGCTCTGTGTTTTGTATGCAGCTTTAACCCTTTATGCAGATTCGTGTGTGCCGTGCTGGTGAAGACCTTTCCAGAGGAGCTTCCTGAGGTGGTAATTTCTCCGGTGATTGTTGTGAAGGTTGGTTTTGGACCGGATTTCTTCGAAGAATTTCTTCTTTTGGGGTCCAGAGTTTGCAGATGATCCTAGAATTAAGAGTAGGTCGTACTCTGAAGGTATGATAGCAAAGTAATACAAAAGAAGGTGTTATTTTTGTATTTACAGAATCTTTGGAGTAAAGAAAGATTTAAAAGTTGTTTTCAGTTTTTACTTCATGTTATTTACGGAACAAAAAAAAAGGCTTCAATGTTTTTGGAATGAATGTTAACCCAACATCATATGTCAATAGAAATTTATAGATTTAACTCGGAAAGTAGATAAAACTCTTGTCTATGTTTTCTTCATGCAATTCGATTATGAAACTATATCAGGACAAAATTAGAGTGTTTTGAAATATACAGTTTTGATCTATGTAACTAATGCTAAAGGTTTAGTACTATATAGCAGAGAACAATTTACAGAAGTATAATGTAAATCGTGCTATCTTTTCTGAGAGAGTTTTATCAGAAAATGTAAGGATGTTTTATGTGCAAAAGATTATCAAGCATTTGGAGACTAATTAATATAGAGGTTAAATTGCAAGAGGTTTATATTGCGATATTATTCCTAGAATATTGTGAAGTGAATTTAGTTTACAAAAAGAATCACTCCATGCTTAGATTGCTGCTTGCAGTAAGAAAGGTTTACTGATATATATATATATATATATATATATATATATATATATATATATATATATATATATATATATATATATATATATATATATATATATATATATATATATATATATAAATAGGCATTAGTGTGTGTGTCTAACTTTTCCTTTTCAGATCTCCCTCCCAGCTGTTCCCTTCCCAACTCCCTTTTCCCCCCGCTTGATCACTCCAACATTCTGTGTAATTATTACAATCAGAATTGGAGGTGTCGAGAGGTGGGCCCTTATATCATCACATCAGATTCCGAGGAAGACTTCCTCTGACAAGTTTTAAATCATGAGTTATTGGTACGGAAAAGAAGAAAAGAAGCCTTCATGGTTGCAGAAAGTGAAAAATATATTTAGCCCCGACAAGAATATTGAAACGCTTGGTGGAAAATTACTTCATAAGTACAAGACACCCGCAGCATATGTGGAAGGTGAATATGGTTATCATACTGTCCTGTGGTTTGAAAATTGAATGCAATATACCAAAAATGATGGTGTATTAGCGTGGCCAGAAGATTGGTCATTTAATATTAAAGTTTTGAAAAACCTGAGAGAAAAAATGATGGCTCTTATGCCAAAGCCTAGACCTACACAATTTGAGGCTTTAGTTGAATGGGAGGTTGAAATGATGGAACTCGAACGAGAAACCAGAGGTATAGCAAGAGGTTCAAAATTAAACATAAATAGGGAAACTCATGAAGATAGAGTACGATGTTGGAGAGAAGCAGACATGTATGATGGTCTGTACCCAGTTAGAATAATGATCACTGAAATACCAGGTCAAAAGAATACCCAAAAGAAAAATAATCTTGATGAAGAATTAGACGATGCAGTTTTAGAAGAAATTTATTCAACTAAACGCAAACCGCCACCCTATCAACCAGATTCACAGTCTACTCCGAGAATTTATTCAGGAACTTCTCCAAGTGCACCTCCTAGAGAAGCTGATGAAGGTTCACCCAGATTTTTAAAATTACCTGAAAGAGTAGGGATAAGAAGTAATTCTAGTACACCAAGAGAAAACAGAAATTATCCTCAAATCCCAGAGCAGAGAAGTGAATTCCCGAGAAATGCAGAGAGACTAGGCGATATACCAGAAGTTTCAGATTATTATAGAGCAAAAGAAGAATTAATTCAGCAATTAATTAAAAACATGGAAGCAGTAACAGTACCAGTAACAATTGGTGTCCTGTTGTACCAGTTTTTGATCAGAGATAAAATAGACACTCAGCTCTGACTGTTCCATTAAATGCGGAAATTCAGAAAGTGGCTGAAAATTTTTATTCAGAATTAACAGAAATTCGCTGAGAAAAATCAATGATGCCATATTTGACTTTTAATCAAAGTTTGTCAAATAGTCAGACACCATCTGTTGCAGGTTCTGATTCTGTTTCTTAAGATAAGAGCTTGAATAAAATAGATTTAACACAAACTTCACTGTCCCCACAAGCCCCTGAATTTAAAATGCTTGATGTTGCAAAATTGAAAGCTGATTTGGAGGAATTAATAATTGGCACAATTGGTACTGACAGTTTGAAATTATATCAGGATGATAAAATATTGTTTATCTGCAAAAGCATACAATGGAAAACAAAAAACAGGTATGATCAATTAGAGGAAATGGCTGCTGAATTAGAAATTGATTTGAGCAGACAGAAACATTTGCAGAAACATTACAGAGTGGATTTTTCTGAAAAAGACATTGAAAACTTGAATACCACAGGAAGGATAACCCATATAAAAGAATTAATAATATTCCTGAAAAGATTAGGTGAATTAGGCAAATGGAGAATGAAATGGTCAATAAATAAAGAGCAAGACAAGAGAGACAAAGGAGAAACAGTTTCTGAATTTCCAATGAGGGAAATAGCTGGCAGAGGGTACGTGCATGTTCCTTGGACAAGACAGGACATTCTGTTGTTCACAAATGATTTTCCTCGGCTGAGAGAAAAACCAGTAGAATGGTATCGTCAGGTGAACAGATTTATCAAGGTTTCAAATGTTCTGTGGATTGATCTTGATGGATTCTTTGACATTGTTGTCCCATCAGATCTTTGAACAGAATGTAAAATTTCTGTGAGTTGGCCAAAAGAAGAACCAATGCGAGATAAAATAACAGGTGCTCCTTCAGCAGATGTCATGGATTTATATGACAAAGTAATTGTTTGGCTGAAAAACAAAATTGCCCCGAAAGAAGTAGATTGGGTTAAAATTGACGGAACAAATCAAGAACCAAAAGAGTCAGTACATTCATTTTATGAAAGGTTACTGCTAGTATTTAAACAATACAGTGCTATGAAAAATTAAGTGAAAAAGACATGAGCCACTTCATTTACAGGTTTGTTTATGGCCGGAGACCTGAAATTGGTGAGATGATCAGAAATGGGATTGTTGGTTGGCAATCACTTTCAGTTGATGACATCCTGAGAAAGGCAAAATACTGCAGTGATGAGATAGATGCCAAGCAAAAGAAGCTTAAGGAAAAGGCAATGTGGGCACAGGTGAAGGTAGCTGAACAGCAGATAGCCTTAGAAAATAAAAATGTGCACCAGAATCAAGGCAAATTTAAGAATAATTTTAACAAACCAAAATTTAATGTGAATATTGAAGAGCTCAAGCAGAAGCTCCCATGTTTTAATTGCGGTGAAATTGGACACTGGAAGCGTGAGTGCAAGAATCCGCCCAGAAATTTTTAAAATACATTATTGAATCCACAGATGCAGAGTGAGATAAATCAGCAGCAACAGCTACAGCAACAGTTAAATGAATTAAGTCAGCAGCGACAGCTACAGCGACAGGTAGTGAATCAGCAGAGCCAAATTCCACAACCGCCACTTCCAAACTGTGTGAATGTTTAAAGATACAGTCCAGAAACAGGTTTCTGCGGAGGAGAACAGGTAAACAGATCGCCAAGAGTGAATGTGTCAAATGTTTCTCAACAATTTTGGTTGAAAGAAAATGAAGGGAGTGTTTCTGAAGATTACTCATGACGGTGCCTGAGAAAGGAAAAAGAGTGTGTCCTTGGAGCCACTCTTGAGGTAGATCAGGCTAGTCCATTTGTAAATGGTAAAGTGAATGATGTAGAAATCACTTTTCTTGTGGACACAGGTGCTACCCGTTCTACTGTTAGATCAGTGGAAATAGAAAATCTTCCTCTCTCTGGTGAGTCTATCCAAGTAGTTGGTGTTGCAAATCAACAAATAAAAACAGATATAACTGAACCAGTGAAAATAGAAATTGGGAATTTCAAAGACAAACACAGATTTGTAGTTTGCAACAGCAGTCCTGTAAACCTGTTAGGTAAGGATATTTTGTGCAAAATGAACTCCAAATTATATTGCTCACCGGACGGTATTGAGCTTCAAACTCTGGAAGAAGATGGTCTTTATAAATTAACAATGTTAATGGTTGAAGAGGAAAGTAAACTATTTCCTGCTTTTGACAAAAATAATTTGCCTGAAGAACTCAAAGAGCCAGTCAATCCGAAAATCTGGGATTTAACTGGAGATGAAATGGGTTTAATGAAACATGTGGACCCAGTAAAAATTACTGTAAAACAAGGAGTAGATTTCCCAAACATTCCTCAGTATAAAATGAAAGCTGAAACTATTGAGGGTGTTATTCCTGTGATTGAGAAATTCATAAAACAAGGTGTTTTAAAAGAGATTGAGAGCAGCCCATGTAATTCACCGATTATGGGAATCAAAAAGCCAAATGGAACTTACAGGATTGTTCAGGACCTGAGAAAAATTAACCAGATAGTTGTTCCATGTTGTCCAGTTGTACCAAACCCTGCGGTAATTCTATATCAGGTTCCGCATGATGCAGAATGGTACACGGTCATAGATCTGTATAAAGCTTTCTTTACAGTTCCACTGCATCCAGAGAGTCAACAAATTTTTGCGTTCAGGTTCCAGGATCGCATCCTAGCATGGTGTCGTATCCCACAGGGGTATACTGAGAGTCCATCTATTTTTAATCAGTATTTAAAGAAATCTTTGGAAGATCTAGATTTACCTTGAAAATCAACATTGGTCCGGTACATTGATGACTTTCTGGTGGCTGCAAAAACACGAGAAAATTGTGTGACTGATACCATTACCCTTTTGAATCGATTGGCAGATGAGGGACATAAAGTGTCACCTGCAAAATTACAGTTTTGCAAACAAGAAGTAAAATATCTTGGTCACAGAATTGCAAAAGGAATCAGACAAGTGACAGTTGAGAGGATTAAAATGAATTGAGCAATACAACCTCCAACAACACAAAGACAGGTCAGGATGTTTCTAGGAATGGTTGGTTATTGTCATCAATGGATTAGTGGATTTTCGATAATTGCGAAACCACTGCAGAGACTGACAAAAGCAGACATAAAAGATCCAATTACCCTAACAAAAACTGAGTTAGAGGCTTTTGAGCAGCTAAAAAGAAGTCTGTGTGAAGCTCCAGCATTGGGGATGCCAGACTTTGACAAAGAATTTGAGCTGTCCTGCAGTGAAAGGGAAGGTTGTGCATCATCGGTTCTGATTCAGAGACATGGAAAACTGAGAAAGCCAATTGCTTATTTCTCAGCTGTTCTTGATTCTGTTGCAAAAGCATTGCCAGGTTGCTTAAAAGCAGTGGCTGCAACAAGTTTAAGCCTTGAGCAAAGTGGGGTATAATGGGGTTTCCTGTAAAAGTATATGTACCTCATTCAGTTGAAATTCTTCTTACCAGAAGCAAAACCCAGCACTTGACAAGTAACAGGCTAACCAAATATGAGAAAACTATTCTGGGATCAGATAATGTTTCAATTGCATGATGTGTGAATTTAAACCCTTCCACATTCTTGCCTGATGGTGCTATTACTGAAGTCAAAAATGAGACTGACATTGACCATGAGTGCTTGGATGTTTTAGATTATTGCACCAAGCCCAGGCAAGACATAAAAGATGCACCTTTGCCAGAACCAGATTTTGTTTACTTTGTTGATGGCTCCTGTCTAAGAACAGATGAGGGCATTCTGAGAGCTGCATATTCTGTCTGTACAGTTTCAGAAGTAGTTGAGGGTTCCCCTCTTGAAGGAATTCGTGCAGCTCAAGTGGCGGAATTAATTGCTTTGATTCGTGCATGTGAAAGAGCAAAAGGACTATGGCCAGCTTTGGTCTCAAAGAGGTTATTTAACTTCTGTGGTAACACCAATCAGGAATGCAAAATTGATCAAAAGATTGATTGATGGCATTCGGTTACCAGAAAAAATTGCCGTTGTGAAATGTGCAGCGCACAAAAAGGGCCAGGACTATATTACCAAAGGTAATTCCTATGCTGATGAGATTGCTAAATACTGCGCGAAAAACAATTTTTCAATCTATCGGGAAAAAGACAATAGTCATGTTTTGAACTCTCTCATGCTAATATCTGTAGTTGAAACATGGCAGGGAGTAAAAGATCTACAAGATGAGGCAGACGATGAGGAAAAAGACACCTGGCTAAAAGCAGGTTGCAGACAGCGAGAAGAAGATGAGGTTTGGGTTTACAAAGATGACAGACCAGTAATGCCAAACTGCATGAGTGCTGACATGCCACGGATGTACCATGGTCCAGGGCATTTAGGAAGGGACTCCATGATCAAATTATTTAGACAGACATGGTTCAATCCAAAATTTAGAATTATTGCAGAATCACTTTGCCAGAGATGTTTGACCTGCCAACAAATGAATCCAAACAGAAAAACAGTTGTGAGCATGGGAACCATAGGACAGGAGGGTGGTCCTTTTACCAGGTTGCAAATGGATTTCATTGACATGCCACCCCACAATAGGCTGAGATATGTCCTTGTTATTGTCTGTCTGTTTTCAAGATGGGTAGAAGCGTTCCCAACTCGTCACAATGACTCAGTTACTGTGGCAAAATTGCTTTTGAGGGAGATCATACCTAGATATGGTTTTCCAGTCACTATTGAAAGTGATCGTGGGACACATTTTGAAAACAGATTGTTACAATTGATTTGTGAAGCCCTGAACATTAAGCAGAAGTTACACTGTGCATACAGACCAGAAGCATCAGGTGTTGTTGAACAAATTAATGGCACAATTAAAAATAGAATTGCCAAGATGTGTCTAGCTACAGGAGTGAAGTGGACAGATGCATTTCCACTTGTTCTGATGTCTTTAAGAAGTACACCTGATAAAAAGACAGGTCTTAGTTCTCATGAGATCCTCATGGGCAGAGTCATGAGGCAAGCATTTGTTCCAGTTAACCACATCAGTGCTAAGGGAATTCCCCTGCAGTGCTGTAACTCCAGGATCCCCATTTTTCATGATGAGCTCAGCCCAGTGTACTGCATGACGAGCTGAGCTCGTCATGAGCAGCGAAGGGGTTAACAAGCTTCTAAGTATAAAGGAAAGTGCAGTTATAGATTATTGCAAAAACCTGTCTGACGTGGTGACTTCTGTATTCCATCAGGTGGGAACAGATGTGATTTCAAAAGAAAAGAAGCAAGCTCATGATCTGTTACCAGGAGACTGGGTCAGAATGAAAATTCACCGAAGAAGAAACTGTTTAGTACCCAGGTGGCAAAAAGCAAGACAGGTGATACTAGTCACAACAAATGCAGTTAAATGCAAAGGTTTGAAAAGGTGGGTTCATGCGAGTCACACCATTCGTGTACCACCTCCTGATAATCCTGATGTGGATGGTGATACAACAACTGATTCAGACTCTGAAGAAGAACCAGAAGAGAATCCAGATTCTGAAGATCGACAAGAGGGTCGATATCTGGAAGATTCAAATGTGAATCTGGCATTGAATGAAAAAGATCTAGAAATTGGGACTCTACATTCAGAAAATGATGACAATTTGCTAGAAAAAGAAGCAGAAGAAGAATCTGAGCGAGAAGATAATTAAGTCCAGGAGAGTATTGAAAAGCAGATTGAAAGCTCTGAAAGCAGGAGCAAGAATTCTGAAACTTGGAAGTTAGACGTAATTCCAGAAGAAGAGGAAGAATGACTGAGTACCAGCTACAAGGATGATGTTCCTAACGGAGTGAAGCTGCCGAGTAAAGAAGTTCCTAGATATAGATTTGAAGTCTCAGAAACAGATTCTGACGAGAGTGATGAAGAGTCTGAAATAAGAAAATTCTGAAAAAGAGCTTGGAAAGCTAAATGTAACGAAACTGTGCCGAAGAAGAAAATCTTAAGAAAAGGAGATATTTGGCCGAAAGAAAACTTAAAATTCAAATTAGTGAACAAGTCAAAAGAACAGATCAATGAGATATCAAGTCAGAAAGGTGACTCTGACAATAAAAATCAGGTGGGAAAGAAAATAGAAGAGATTAGCGAAAGAGCAAAAAGAGTGTTAAAGCCCAATCAAAAGTACAAGTCCCCAGAGTGGACTTACATTATTATACCACCAGTACTGGAAATCAGTAGTAGTAGTCAGGAAGATTTGGAAGAAGCCAGTGACAATGATTGAACTTGTTTTCTTTTCAAGTTTGAGGTTTTATTTTTGGCATAAGGCTGAAGAAATTGTGTTAGGTGACACAAGGTCGAAGAAATTGTGTTAGTTGGAAAAACACATTCATGTGACGCAAGGTCGAAGAAAAGCTGTTAGAGGGTTACTCATTTTAAAAAAAAATGTAAAAAGGGGCGGTGTTTATAAAAAGTACTTTTAAAATGTTTGCTTTTAAAATTTTTGTTTTTGTTTTTCTTAAAAAGATGCCTAAATCTGACAATTCAAGGGGTGCTATTCTAAGAAGATGTTGCAAAATGTCTTCCATTTGTGTGATCCTAATAATCTTGGTTTGGTTGATTTTGGCTGTCATTTTCCCTTTCGGAATTGACAAAGAAAAATATAAAGTTAATATGACAAGTAAAGTAGAGACTAAACAAAATAAACATGTTGGCAAAACTAACAGAGTTATTGAGCACAAACCAGAGATTCACCAAGATAGATCTGTTGGTGATTTTTCTAGCAATTCTTTTTCTAGACTTTTGTCAGAATACGTAAGAGTCATGAATGTGAAGGACTGTTATGTCTGTGTAAAGCTTCCTGCTTCTGTTTCAGAGGGGGTTACATATAACATGCTTCCCCTTACTTATGGCATCACATGCAGTGTTATAGCTAGTTTGTTCTATCAAACAGGTCGTCTGGAGTACTTTTACTCTAATTACGACTAAATCTTTGCTAATTTAAAGGTTGTAAATAGCTTAAACAAAGTTAGACCTGCTAAACAGATGAGGGAATTCTTTTTGGTGACTAATGAGCTTACATATGAATATGCTTACAAAAACAATCTAACATGCAAAATGAGAGCTGAAGAAAAATCTTTCCTAAACATGGTTGAGGAGAGAAGAGCAATTTATAAAAGAAATGAGATGCTGAAACAAACTAAATCCAAGTTTTGGCAGCCCGAGGATGAAAAGCTCAATGGTGGAAATACGAATGCTGCTATTCACATAGATGAACCTGTTAGTGGTAAATTTTCCATTAGGAGAGATAACACTTTATATGATAACTTTTTTGTGGGTGCAAGTCAATGTGAGGATACTTATATTATTACAGGGGGATGTGAATTTAAAGGTGGCAAAGACCCAATTTTTCCTGGAATTTATTTTGTCTGAGGGAACAAAGTTTACTTTAGCCTCCCAGACCACTGGTATGGGACGTGCTATCTTGGACTGGTTTTTCCAAAGATTTTTCATGTTGACAGAAATGCAAAGGGTTCTGTTGAATTTGGTGAACACCTGAACAGGTACAAAAGGGAAAGTTTTTCAGAAATCATGAGAGACATTTTTGGCGCAATCATTCCTATGGTAGGAATAACCCTGAATGCAATTAAAATCAGAAAAGTTTAGACATTCTGCTAGCAAAAGAGGGAGGAGTCTGTGGGATTTTACATGTCTAGCATTGCTGCACTTATATCCCAGATAAGAGTCAGAATATAGAAATGCTTATTAAAAACATTACAGAATTTCATTCAGAAATCGAACCTTTAGAAGATGAGAATTTTTCAGAACGTTTGAGCAAAAGGATTGCAGCAATTGGGGAATGGTTTCAGGAAATTGGCAGCTCAATCATTGGCAAAATACTTTTTCCTGTAATAATCATAGTCATGGTGATACCTTTGTTAAAAATTAGTTGCATGATCCAAAAGAGAAAGAAGCATGTGAGGGAAAAAAGAAGGATTTACAAACTCAGAAAGGAACAAGAGAAGGAGATAGAATTAGAAGAGTTTCAGAGAGCATAATATGAGAGTACCAGACAAACTGCTGAGACAGCGGTTTAGGGAAAAACTAACACAGAGAGAGTTCAAAACATGACGTCTGCAAAATTGGTTAAAATTTGATAAATTTTGGGTGTTGTTTGATGATTTTAAAATCACCAGATGAGGGAGTTGATGGAGTGAGTTTCAGAAATTATTTGTATTTTGACTCGCGAAGTTATACTTCCATAATTATTAATTGTATTAATGTGTTTGTGCATGATTTTAATTAATCAACCTAGAATAAAATGCAAACATGACACAAGGGATTAATATTATCTGCTCTATGTTGCATCTGCAAGTACGTTGAAAAATAATATACTAACTTTGTCTAATGTTTTTGTCAACATTAAATGCGGCTGTTTAATTAATGGCATGTGCTTATTTTATATGTGCTTTTGTCTATGTCGTGTCTTTTTGTTTGGCAAAGGCTCGTGGAGAATCCTGCTGGCCTAAAAGAAGAATGGTAGATAATAAGCTGCTTAAGTGTGCTTAAAGCTAGTTAACATAAACTAATGGGTTAACATTAGTAATGGTGGGTGGGTAACAGAATGATTATCATTACTCAAATTAATTAATGTTTTGTAGGCATGGGCAGATTTTGCGGATGCGCAATCCGCGAATTTGCGGATTGCGAAAATCCGCAAAATCCGCGAATCCTCGCGGATTTTTTTTTGTGTGTTCGCACGGGGTTTCTGCAAGTTTGCGAGGGTTTTGTACAATTTCGCAAATTGCGAACTTACTTGTCAAGTCGCCAGTTTTGCGAACTTGTTGTTTCTACGTGCCCAGCCTGTTTGCAAGCCTTTCTTCATCACTGCCACCCTCTGTCACCACTGGCACTCTCTTTGTTCACCCATGCCACTCTCTGACTCACCCATGTCACCCTCTGTGTCATCACAGCACCCTCTGGTTGGCCAGTGAGTGTACATTATTGTGGCAAAGCAAAGCACACCTGCTAAGTGCTTTAAGTTTTGCAAAATTAAATTACAACAACACCTGCCCTGCCCCAACTGACATTAATGAAGGCTGGCACCTGCTTGTCTGCTCCCTTTCCTTTCCTTTTCCTGTTTGTTGCAATGTAAATTTTTTTAACAGGAACCTAACCGAATTCTGGAGGGCCCCTTCAGGAAGCACTACAGGGAATGGTTACAATGATGAGGTTGAACTTTTGCACCTGCTCATTGCTTTTGCAAAAATCGTTTTTCTGTAATTTCGCGCTATTCGCGAGGCGCGGCGTTGTGCGAAATCGACCGTAGAAGCCGCGAACTCGTGCGAATTACCCCAAGGTCGAGTATGGGCGCCGCCATTTTGTTTGCGTGACGTATTTCTGTTTCCGCCCGCGAAGTTTAATCTCGCGAAATGAGCGCCTTGCGAATACAAGTTCGCACGAGTTCGCAAGAGAAATCGCGTGCGAACTTACTTACGCGCACGTGATCGGGCCGCCATCTTGTTTTTCATTCATTCCTATGTGTCTGGGCATGGTGTTTCTAATCCTCTCTATATCTCTGCCATCCTGTGCTTGTTATAATATTTTTTGAATCTATTTACATTATTATCTATCCCTCTAGTTTTCTAGCTTTCTATTTTTGTGTTTTAGGCTACTTTTGTTTACTTTTCAACTACTTTTTTAAACTTTTATTTTCTTCTTCCCTAGTCTTATTCTTTTTCATTTTTTCTCCTTGTTGCTACCACCTGTCCAGACCATGGTGAAGCCAGCAGTGAAGCTGCCCAAGACGGGCCCCGCAGCCCGTGCCCGGCTCCCGTGTGGCCGTTTAAGGGCGGAAATGGTGGTGCCCAGGGAGATATTCAGCCCTGAGGAGGTGGGCGCACAGGATCGCTGCTGGCTACACCAACTGCCAGGAGCGACGGAAGCGGTGGGAGCAGGTGTGCCGGGCCCTGTTTGACATCTCGGGGGTCCAGCGCACCTACAACCAGGTGACCCACCGCTGGACGGATATCCTGGACAGGGAGCGCGACCTGCTCGACCTGCTCGGAGTGGAGGTCCCCGGGCTTGGTGAGTAGTAGTAGCAATTTTTTCATCACTCACTACTCTGTTTTTTCCCCTGCTCTGTGTGTTATATTGCAAATGTTTGTTTTAACTTTTTTACAAAGAGCAATAATGCTGCCGATTACGTTGATAGTAGAGGTAAATTAATATTTCAAAATCTTCTGTGCATTTCAGGTGCACTGCTCTCCTTCTCTATGGCGATGCCACTGCTTATTTGTTTTCTATTTTGTGTTCATTTAATTGGGCTGAGTAATGTATGAGTGTACTTTACAGAACTGAGTAATGCTAGACACAAAGGGGCAGATTTACAAGCCCCTTGCGCCACGTTTACGCTGCCTTACCTGACGCAACAGCGACGTAAACGTGGCGCATCCCTGCGAGTCATGTACAACGTGATGCATCTAGGGAGATGCGCCACGTTAAGGCCTGGGCCTGCGCCGCAATGGGTGCGTTCCCACGCAGGGGGGGGGGGCGGTCAGGCAGCTTAGCGCCTCGCAAAAGTGCCTGCGTGAAATCTACAAGATTTAACGCAGGCACTTCCGCGACGCTGCTACGTCAATTCTTTATGCCTGCTTGCTTGAAGCAGGCGTAAGGACTGATGCGGTATGTTGAGTATTGGGCAGCCCTGAGCATTGCTAGAGTTGCATCGCGCCTGCGACGCGACTCTAGAGATGCGCCCCTCTTTCGTCACGAGATGCGTCACGCATCTGCCTACCCTTGCGCCAGGGTGTGCCGCATTGTAATTGCGGCGCATCTGCCGTGACGCAAGGTTAGTTTTGCGTTACGCATTTGTTCTAGTGCACCTCTGGAGGTGTGCAGCCCAGAACTCGTAAGTATGCCCCTAAGTGTCAGATTTGCAATTACCTGCGCATCCCTACAAAGTGTGCGGCACGCCAGCACCACCCATGGTGCGCCGTATTTACAATGCGGCACACCACGGTCCCAAAACATCCCCGAAGCGTTACGCATCGGTGCCGTAAAGGCGGCTCATTGATGGAGTTGCGTCGCAACGATGGCGCAGCTCCAGCAATGCTGCGTCAAGCCGTACGTCTGCTTCATGCAGGCGCAGGGTTTGAGTGACGCATCATTGTCCTAAATGACTGATTGAAATTTTATATATTCCCCATAGCCACTTTTAGCATGCGTTCCTGCGCAGGAACGCCCTCACTTGCGCTGGAACACTCCCTTATGGCGCAGGGCTTTGAAATGGGATGCATCTCCCATATGCGTCACGTTGTTAATATAAGCCACACCATGGCGCCTCTCCTGTTGTGGTGCTGCGTCACAAAAGTGACGCAAGAACGGAGCAAAAGAGCTGCAAGGGGCTTGTAAATCTGCCCCTAGAGTAGAGGCTCAGGTGCAGTCCTTCCTTTGTAGCCCTCTTTTTGGCTGAAATAGTTGGTTCTTGTTCTTTCTAAATGTTTGATTTGGTTGACAAGGACATCGACAAGCAGCAATCATCAATGTTTTCTGTTCTTTCTTTCATGTTGTACGTCAGGTCCCCCCAGGGGCAAGCGGACGGAAGTGGAACAGGAGGATGCTGTGGCTCCAGAGGAGGAGGATGCAGGCCAGGGCGGCGAGTGCTCCTTTGCTGGCCCCAGTAAGTTTTCATTTAAATATAGAGGACCTATTGTTGTCCAAGCGTTCCTAATTTAATTTTTTTGAAATAGTGTTTAGATAGGAGCACAATCCATAATACTACTGTTGCAGGGACAATTCTCCACAAACTGAACTATGGACACTAAACACCAGAGTAATAATATTTCAGAGTGGCGTGTTTGGCACACTGTATAAACCTGGTAGTGTCAGCGGCACTGACTCCTCCTTGCCACAATTTGCAAAACCTTTCGCTCAGTCACTCTAGTCTGGAGGACCAAAAACCACAGAGTCTATTCAAGTTTAAAAGCTTTATTAAGAGTAAAAGTAAACACATATATTAAAATTAAGTTAGCTGGAAATGGAAAAGTGCTTGGTGCTGAGTTGATGAGTAATGGAACACATTTCTTGTGGTCGAGCCGAGCTTTCACCTGGTTTGAAGTTGATGTTGCTCTTGTCCTTAGAAGTCCAGCTTCTGTCTGTTCAGAGAAAAATGGTGTGTGTCAAAAAAAAAGCAAGCATTCATCAATTGTGACAAAAAAGTGCAGCAAGACAACAGCCTTCCGTGGAAGGAGGGACATTTTCACTTTAGACTATAGTAGACAGTCAATTACTTTTTCTGTTGTTTTCACATTTCTTCATTCCTAGACCAAATACTAGTGAGTGGTGTAATCTAACATTCTTAAATCTACTTTGTAGGTGGAACATCTGGTGGCAGGGCCAGCTCGGATGTGGTGGTGGTGGTCGACTCCGAGTCCGAGGACAACTCTGGGGAGGAGGCGGCACAAGTGGCCAAAGAAGAGACTGTGAGGAAACAGACAGTGGTGCTGGCGGGTAGAGGTAAGCTGGATCATGGTACTATCTGACTCTTAGATAGCATATGATGTGTACCTACAGAGAGTAGACGGTCACTGGATGAACTACGAAAATACTATGAAATGTTTCCGGGGGGGGGCAACATCATCACCATCTCCTGAGTCCTGACATGATTGAGCACAAGTAGTACATACATTTTTTTTAAATCTAACACGACATAGAGCTTGAATGAACAAAGAACCCCATAGGGGGAAGAGAAAAATCTTGTGCGGCACCACAGCAGACGACCTGGCAACTACATTAAAACAGAGGGAAAAACAAAAAATGCCAGAAAAAAACAATTCAATCTAAATCAGGAGGATGTGGTTATAGAGCATGGGTCCTCACAAACTTTCTCACGGGGCCAAATTGACAGTGTGGTTTGTGGCCAAGGGCCGCACCAAAGGGGGCAGGGTCTGTGGGGGAGGGGGGTGGATCTAGAGCAACAAAAAAAACTATGACCATGAGGTTGAACTCATGCCCCTGCAGCGGATGCCTTCGTCCACTGAGCCACCAGACCTGGAATACACATTACACACATCTTTCTTTCTCTCTCTCTCTGTCTCACTCTCTGTCTCTCTCCCTCCCTCTCTCTCTGTCTCCCTCCCTCTCTCTCTGTCTCCCTCCCTCTCTCTGTTTCCCTCTCTCTCTCTCTCTCTCTGTCTCCCTCTTTCTGTCTCCCTGTGTCTCCCTCTACCTCGCTGTCTCTCTCTCTCTGTCTCCCTCCCTCACCCTCCCTCTGTCACCCTCTGGCTCCCTCCCTCTCTCTCTCTCCTTCTGTCTTCCTCTCTGTCTGTCCCTGTCTCTGCCCCTATCTGTCAGTCTGTCCCTGTCGCTATCTGTCCCTGTTTCCCTCCCTCTGTCTCCCTCTCTGTCTCTCTGTCTGTCTCTGCCTGTCTGCCCCTTTCCCTGTCTCTGCCTGCATCTGTCTCTGTCTGTGTCTCTCTGTCTGTCTCTGTCTCCCTCCCTCCCTCTCTCCCTCTGTCTCCCTCCCTCTCTGCCTGTCTCCCTCTCTTACTCTCTCTCCCCCTCTCTCTCTCTCCCTCTGTCTCACTCACTCTGTCCGTCTCCCTCTCTCTCTGTCTCCCTCCGTCTCCGTCTCTCTGTCTCCCTCTGTCTCCGTCTCTCTGTCTCCCTCTGTCTCCGTCTCTCTGTCTCCCTCTCTGTCTCCCTCCCTCCGTCACCCTCAGTCTCAATCACTCTCTCTCTCTCCCTCGCCATCTCCCTCTCTATCTCTCTGTCCCTGTCTCTGCCTCTATCTGTCTGTCGGTCCCAGCCTGCTGTAATTACCATATTGTAATTTGTCACTGGGCCAGCACTGGATGGACCTGCGATCCGGGGGGGGGGGCAAGCGCCCCCCCTTGCCCCTCCCTGCGGACGCCCATGATACTGGCCTCAATAGTTTTGTACTGCGCTGGCTAGTTGCTAGTTGTACTGTGACACAACTTTCTGCTGAATCATTTTGTGTTAATCATATTCTTAAAGAGCATTGGTTACAGATTATGTCTTTCTTTCTTCATATAGTTGGTAATACTAAAACATCAAAACCATCAAGGAGTATGAAGGCTCTACTGGCCTGGCAACGGAGGCTGGATGCTACTGTTGCCCAATATCGGCGGCTGGTGGAACTGGAGGGGGAGGACACGCAGTCCAGTACATTGAATGGGACACCTGCATCCTCCTCCGTGACCCCACGTTCTGCCGGTCAGCGCAGTGCTCCGGCGATACGGAGCCGGGCTGGCAGACGCCACCGCCGAGCAGCAAAGGCTGCCCCTCAAGTACTCTAAAGGCTCGCTTGCGCCGTGCAATGCACAGAGTGTCCGACCTGGAGGCAGAGGTCCGGAAGTTGAAAGAATATCAAAATTTGTTGGAGGGCCTCCGCTTAGACCACGCCATCCTCCGGGAGCAGTACGATGCCCTGGCCCTAAGGCATGATGCCCTGGAGGCCAAAGTCCACACCATGCATCCCTAGAGTGTCCCATGCCCCTTTTTTAGAGACTTTTGGGGGGTGGGAATTGGGAGTTGGGGTTTTTGGGGACTTTTGAAGGACTATTTATTTGTTGGGGTTAGGGAGGGTCTTGCGGGAGATTATTTTGTTAGGGATATAAAAATATACTTTTTCAAACTTTATCTGAGCAAACCTGTTTTTTACTACTTTTGAGCCTGGTGGGTGGTGGTTTTGCTGTAAGTTCGTTTTACTGAACACTGTCATCGTGTTGGTTCACGTGTAATTGGCCAAATGTTTTCCAAAGTAAATGCCTGTCACAGAGTAAGTTAATTCAAGAGTCCCAAGATTTTACTAGTACCACTGTCACTCTCTCGCCTCTCCTAATACTCCATTATACTACCTCCCATCCAAACGCTTATCTTACCTCTAATTTCTGTTTGAGGGTTGGCTCCACCTGGAATTCACAGTGTCCTAAAGCGTTCTGCAGCAGGGCCCCAACTGGAGTTTCCCGGCGTGGATTTTCTGCAAAACAAAAGCAATCAACATTAGAAATGTGGCAGCCGTGCTCACAGTCCCCAAAACCCACACCCAAAAACCTAGAAGCCCCACTGACAGCAACCCTATGACAGGCAAGTGAGCAATAACGCCTAAACGTTCACGTGTAATTGGCCAAATGTTTTCCAAAGTAAATGCCTGTCACAGAGTAAGTTAATTCAAGAGTCCTAGGACTTTACTAGTACCACTGTCACTCTCTCGCCTCTCCTAATACTCCATTATACAACCTCCCATCCAAACGCTTATCTTACCTGTAATTTCGGTTTGAGGGCTGGCTCCACCTGGAATTCACAGTGTCCTAAAGCGTTCTGCAGCAGGGCCCCAACTGGAGTTTCCCGGCATGGATTTTCTGCAAAACAAAAGCAATCAACTTTAGAAATGTGGCAGCCGTGCTCACAGTCCCCAAAACCCACACCCAAAAACCTAGAAGCCCCACAGACAGCAACCCTATGACAGGCAAGCGAGCAATAATGCCTAAACGTTCACATGTAATTGCAAATGTTTTCCAAAGTAAATGCCTGTCACAGAGTAAGTTAATTCAAGAGTCCTAGGACTTTACTAGTACCACTGTCACTCTCTCGCCTCTCCTAACACTCCATTATACTACCTCCCATCCAAACGCTTATCTTACCTGTAATTTCTGTTTGAGGGCTGGCTCCACCTGGAATTCACAGTGTCCTAAAGCGTTCTGCAGCAGGGCCCCAACTGGAGTTTCCCGGCGTGGATTTTCTGCAAAACAAAAGCAATCAACATTAGAAATGTGGCAGCCGTGCTCACAGTCCCCAAAACCCACACCCAAAAACCTAAAAGCCCCACAGACTGCAACCCTATAACAGGCAAGCGAGCAATAACGCCTAAACGTTTTCACCTCCCATTTCCTCCTAACCAATTTCATCCCTTAATAGACCTTGCCAGCAATGGCCCAGCCAAGACCCGTTAACCCAAGCGCAAACAAGTTTGACACCCCCAAACAGCCAAAAAGCAAATCCGGGAAAAAAGCCACACTTAGCAAAATGTATTTAAATGAGGACTCACTACTTCCAGTACCTCTTTAGGGGACTCGTCAACGTAAGTTTCTTCATTGTGCGGAATCCAGGCATCAGCATTACGGGAAATGGATAGGGTGAGTCTGGAGGAGGAGGATAGACGACCAGGACTGAGTTCTTGGCAACTAACTTGTGAACCTGAGGAATGCTGCGGCATCAAAATCAAGACAGTTCTGCTGATGGGCTTGTTGTTTGATTGGGTGATTACAGTTTTGTTGTGAATGGGATCAAGCACTTGCTAAACAAAGAAAGACAGACACCCAGGAATAAAAGTGAATAAGGACGAAAAATAAAGTTAATGAATCATTGACTCATTTTCAGAACTCGCTGTCAGGGAAGCAGAACTCGTCCTCATACTCTGCAAATTCAGTCGGTAGTACTTCTGGTAACTGAGGAGAACTTTCCTCAGGTAGGTTGGTGTCCTCTTCTTCCTGCGTGCATTCTCGTACTTTGTAATCTGGTGGTATGAAGTGCTGGTTCATCTTTATCATGGTGAGCCGCTCCACATTTGCGGGCAAGAGGCGGGACCTTTTGGAAGTCACAATGCCACCAGCAGAACTAAAAACACGTTCTGAAGACACGCTTGCGAGTGGGCAAGACAAGTAATTGATAGCCAGGTTGTTGAGCTCTCGCCATATGTTTCTTTTCCCATGCCAGTACGCCAATGGGTCCTCAGTAATATTGACCGCTGTTGAGTCATCCAGGTAGGCTTGCACCATGGAAACAATGTTCTCCCGGATTCCTGTACTTTGCACTTCTGTGTCCTTTCTGGGACAAGGAAACCCTAGCTGACTTAGCCAATCCTCTTCAGACATATCGCCTGGGCCTGGTGCAGATGATACGGTTGCTGGTGTGGTTAACGGCTCAGAGGAAAAGACACTCACTTCTGCCACAGGCACAGAAGTGCTTTTTTGGGACGCCTGATGGCCTGCTGATTCACTAGTACTGTCTACTCCTACAGTTTCCTTCCGCTCTCTTTCAAAACGAATGGCTGACTGAGCTAGCCAACCTTTGTACTCTGTAACATCTGAAGTTTCAAAAGGAATTAATACTTTGCCAGACAATGGCTTTTTGTAACGTGGATCCAGAATAGTAGCACAAATGTAGTGCTGTTGTTTCTTGATATTTACAAGCAGTTCATTGCTAACTAGGCATTGTAATAATCTCTGCGCCAACTCATATGCTTCATTCTTTCCAGCATCCTTTAATTTTGAAGACACCACCTTGACTTGGTGCTCGAGCTTCAGCAACAATGGGATAGCTTTGCTCAAAGAACAGTCCTCCCTGCTGACTTCACGCGTGAAGACCTCAAAAGGACGAAGCATGTCTGTCAGGCTTTTAACTAGCTGCCATTGCTCCACCGCTAGCATCATTTCTGTCGTATCACCACCCAGGTTGTAGAAATACTCATTGACTACTGGAAACAGCTCATGCAGACGCTCAAGCATGTAGAAGGTTGAGTTCCAACGTGTTGCCACCTCCTGGATAAGTGCTTTCACTGGCATTCTACGTACATTTTGCTGGCGCCTCAGCTCCTTCCGGGCCTTAAAAGAATGGTTGAAATGTGTGCATATTTTTCTGCAGATGGTCAGTATTTTCTCGACTGCAGGTTCTTTTTTCAAGAACTTTTGCACGACCAGGTTCATACAGTGCGCCAAACACGGCACTCTGAAATAGTCACCGTCCTCCATGGCCTTAACTACATTGCTGCCATTATCAGTAGAAACATAACCAACCTTGCAATTTCTTGGGGGCAGCCATTGCGAGACCTTTTTGTTAAAGTCATCCAAAATGTTGTCTGCAGTTTTCTCCATGCCAAACATGGCTAATGTTGCATGTTTACGAGCACCCTTAAAAATCTCAACCAAGTCACCACCTGCATTTATCTGTTTTGCAACCCCTGAAAAAGAGACCCAGTGTGCAGTGATGCACATGTAATCAAGGGCTTGGCAACTGGTCCACATGTCTGTTGTCAGGTGTATAGTGTGAACAGCACTCTTCTGCAAAGCTGCCCCAACCAACTCAAGCACCTCTTTATGTAGTGCTGGAACAGCAACCCTGGCAAAATAGAACCGGCTAGGAACCTTCCATTTAGGGGCCAGTGTTGACACGAGTTCAAGAAAACCCACACCTTCGACAAACGAAAAAGGGAGAAGGTCCACCGCTAGCATTTTAGCCAGCTTAGTGTTATACAGGCGCACAATTGGGTGGTTGCGTTGAAATGGCGCATCTGCGGAGAACATGTCTGTAATGGTGCGCTGGACAAATTTACTGGATGATGCTGATGCCTTCTTCGACCCAGTTGTGCTGAGTGTTGACATTTTCCGCATTGGTGTGTCTCCCAGACTCTCAGTGTGCCTCCTATGTGTTCCGGAGGGTGTGGTGCTGCCAGGGGTACTGGGTGCAACCGGACAAATGTCTGACGCTTCTTCTACCTCCCCGTCATCTTCAGATGAAACACCTAGTGCGGGTATATTTTGGCCACTTGCCCTTTGGGATTGCTTTCCCTTGATATTTGCTAGGTGCGCAAACCATTCGACAGCGTGCCTTCTTTGAAGATGACCTATCTGGCCTCCGGTACCATAGTTGGTACCAGTCTTACCACGGCTAACTCTAGTCTTACAAATGGAACAAACGGCTATATAATCATGCTTTGCATGGACACTAAAAAAGTTCCAAACTGCGGACTGGAAACTTCTGGTTTTGCCGCACAAGATAATACTGCCAATGCCAGATGAAGCAGTGGCGGATGAGCCTTGCAGACATCTACTGGGTTGTGCAATTATTGCAGCAACCCTACTTGAGGGAGTCGAGCTGGATGGAGTTCCCCTCTGGGGAGAAAATATGGGAGCTGTAGGTTTTGTTGAACTTGTTGTACTACTTGACTGCGTTGGTGGTGCTACCAGTGCCACGTCGCCAGGGTCACGCTCAGCATGATGTCGAGATAGGGTATAAATGTCTGTCTGCTGCATGGCCGGTGTGGCTGGAATGACGTGTGTGATGACTAGGTCATTGCTGTCATCCTGTTCATCAACATCAGAATGCACCACTTCATCAAGTCCGACGTTCGGATCCATAAGTATGAGCTTTCCGGGGCCCTTCCTTTTAACATTTAATACCTTTCTCAGCTCATGGTGTGCCTCCCTCTCAGACGTCGGAGATGGTTGCCATTCTAGATCCAGATCATCTGATGGAGCGGCGCTTGAAGAGGAACTTCTACACACCCTCCTTGATCTTGGAGCTGGGAGAAAATGAATCATCAGGAGGAGTGGCTTCGTCTTCCTGACATGATACCCCGGCTCCAAAGTCAATTTCCTCCTGTGCCCCTACTTCTGGAAGAACAACCATTGTGGCCACTTGCACCGCTCCATGCGCTGCTACATGGGCCTCTTCACTGACCTCTACTTGCAACTCTCCATGGACCTCTCCTTCTCGGCCTTCTCCTTCGCGGACAGCTCCTTCTCGGACAGCTCCTTCTGGGCCAGCTCCTTCTCGGCCAGCTCCTTCTCGGCCATCTCCTTCTCGGCCAGCTCCTTCTCGGCCTTCTCCTTCTCGGCCAGCTCCTTCTCGGCCATCTCCTTCTCGGCCAGCTCCTTCTCGGACAGCTCCTTGCGCATGTACTTGTGCTTGTACCAGTAGCCCATGCAGTGGTTGTTGCGGCTTTGGTTGTTGAATAGTACTTGTGAGATGAGTTACAACCTGTGTTGATTGTGTGCTGCTACTTTCTTGCGATGAGCCAACATCACTGGTCATTGGTGATTCAACCACTAAACAGGCTACCTGTGCAGCACTCATGGTGGACTTTTCTTTTTTCGAAAAAAATTTAGTGGTCGAGGCACCAGTCTCCTTGGTAAGTGGTGCCACTTGCTTCTCCTTCTCTTTAGTAGAGACATCTTTCTTGCAAGAGGAGCTACGGCCACCTCTTTTTGGACCCATCTTCTTCAGATGTCGGAACAGCAGGCCGCAGCAGGACTTCTTCCTGGCACTGATGCTCAACGATGATGCGGAGTTCTGGACTTTGTGCACCTAAAAGCAAACGAAGACAGAGGAACATCAGTTAAATATATGTTGCATATGTAGCGCTTCAATTAATAGTTCGCAAGTAGGCATTTATGAATACACACGTGCACACCACAATATGGAAATATCAAAAATAAGAATTGCTAAATTTTTGGGAAACAGGAATTTAACATTGATCCAAGAGAGCCCACAGAGAGGGTTGTAGTTTCATGTACCGCTGACTCCCCCTGGGCACAATGGGTGAAAGCAAGGCAAAATGGGTGCAGGCCTATGTCACAAAGCTCACTGCCTGCCTTCAAAATGGCCGCTTGACCCCCATCCACATGGCCAGGACCATGCCTCAAAATGGCCCCCACCAACATAGCCAGCCCCCAACCCCTACTCCAAAAAGTCAAAAAACACAACAAAAATCACCACAATCCAATATACAATGCCATCCATCAAGTTTCAGAAGGTTTATGCTGCCTGCTGGTGGTTTTCTGGTGCAGAATTGCAATTTTTGCAATTTCGCCAGTGCGAGATTGTTGCTTCACGACGCGAACGTGGCGAAAAACCCGCAAAATCCGCGAACAGACCGATTCTGGGCCCCCTGGGCACAATGGGTGAAAGCAAGGCAAAATGGGTGCAGGCCTATGTCACAAAGCTCACTGCCTGCCTTCAAAATGGCCGCTTGACCCCCATCCACATGGCCAGGACCAGGCCTCAAAATGGCCCCCACCAACATAGCCAGCCCCCAACCCCTACTCCAAAAAGTCAAAAAACACAACACAAATCACCACAATCCAATATACAATGCCATCCATCAAGTTTCAGAAGGTTTATGCTGCCTGCTGGTGGTTTTCTGGTGCAGAATTGCAATTTTTGCAATTTTGCGAGTGCGAGATTGTTGCTTCACGACGCGAACGTGGCGAAAAACCCGCAAAATCCGCGAACAGACCGATTCTGGGCCCCCTGGGCATAATGGATGAAATCAGAGCACACTGGGTGCAGGCCTATGGCACAAAGCACACAAACTGGCTTGAAAATGGCCCCTAGACCCCCACCCACACGGGACCAGGCAATAAAATGGCCCCACCCACATAGCAAGCCCCCAACACCACCCCAAAAAGTCGTAAAACACACAAAAATCACCACAATCCAATGCCATCCATGCCCTGGCCAGAATCATGTTAAAATTCAACAAAACAGTTGTATCATGCATGCACCCATAAATAAGCCTGGTGGTTTTCAATTCATGTGCAGAATTGTAATTTTTACAATTTCGCGAGTGCGAGATTGTTGCTGCGCGGGATGCGAGCAGTGCGAACACAAGCAAAAAAATCTGATTTTCGGTAAATCCGCTGGAGTTCTAGGCCCCCTGGGCATCATGAAAGAAATCAGAGCAGACTGGGTGGGCCTAGGGCACAAAGCACACTGCCTGACTTCAAAATGGCCGCTTGACCCCATCCACATGGCCAGGACCTGCAGGACCATGCCTCAAAATGGCCCCCCACCAACATAGACAGCCCCCAAACCCACCCCAAAAAGTCGAAAAACACACACAAAAATAAATCACCACAAACAAACAACATCAACTTATCAACTTACTTGTGAAAGAATCCAAAAGTAATCCAAAAGGCCTCAAATCCAAATATCCAGCAGCATCCACAAAAAGTAATCCTTCCCAGTCAAGATCGAATTCAAAGTGGCCAGGAAATGGACTAAGCAATGGGAGGAGCTTGCTGGACAGGAACAGGAAGTTGGAGACTGGGGCACTTCCTTCACCCCACCCCAATGGGAGGAGCTTGCTGGACAGGAACAGGAAGTTGGAGACTGGGCCACTTCCTTCACCCCTCCCCAATTGTAATTTTTGTAATTTCGCGACTGCGAGATTGTTGCTGCGCGCGCCGCGGGCCGCGAGCAGTGCGAACACAAGCAAAAAATCCGCAGCTCGCGGATTTGCGGATTTTGCGGGAAATTCGCGAATCTCGCGGATTGCGAATTTACCGAAAATCCGCAAAATCCGCGAGCGTAACGGATTTTCCGCCCATGCCTAATGTTTTGTGTTTCTTTGAATAGTAGCCATCAAGAAAAGGGCCTGAGGCCTAGCTTTTAATGTGTTGTTTGAAATCCTGTTGTGATGAGCCGAGCACAGCTAACCGAGTGGAAAGTTTGCCACAAGGACACTCGTCAGAAAAATATAAAATAAATGGAACTGTGCAAGATGTGCTCTGCGTTATTTTAACCTCCAAGGACAGGAAGCGGCAGATCAGTCAAGCTAAGGAAGCAACGAACTGTTATTTAATACGATGTTGCGAATTCCTCGGAAGGTAATATCGCTTGTAGACAAAGGACAAAGACGTTTTAGAAAGGCTTGATTTTGGATTGCTTAGGTGATGACTTCATGTGGACTGACGGCTGTCAGCCAATCAAAACACAGAAAGACTGGAAATTAAATACATTTTGCTGAGATTAGTTAGTTAAAAAGGTATAAAAACTGGCCCCATGATAAGAGAGTGCTCCTCACTTTCCGATTCCCATGAGACGTGACTGCCGATGGACTTCTTATTCACGTAAGGATAATAGGGTTTATGGACTTTACATTTTCCCCTCCTAGGTGAAGTGAGACAGTTAGGGAAACAGATTTAGGGAATGAAAAATGTTTTGAAATGTATTTATGATTCTGAAATGCTTTTGAATTGACAGTTCAATGTGCCTTTCTTGCTAATCTACTATTTGCTAATAAATAAAGTTACTTAATAAAATGCTCATTCTTTGAAAAATAAATTAGATTTTAAAATGACAAGCTGGTCTTGGTTATTTTAGTCTAGTTACTATCAGTTAATCTATCGACCTAAGTGACTTAATTAAATGTTTCCATTATATTTCCATGATTATGATGATGATAAACTGCAGTTGTATATAACGTGTATAAAGTTTATGAATAGGTTTTGATTAATTAGGTCACATGATTCAGTTGCCTAATATCTGTCACAGTTTCTAATGGGCCTTGTGAGAGATTATGATTAATGGTGAGTATTGTGGTGTTGGGTAGTGTTGATGAGACAGAATTTCTATAGGGGCGCTGGATCACTAGCAACGGAAAAAAAGAAAAAAAAAGAATATCGGAAATACAGATAAGTGATTTTGTCAGCCAGCAAGTACCAATTTCTTTTATACAGTTAAAAAAAAAGAAACAAACAAAAAGAATTTGCCAATGCCATATTTGTGTATCTTCTCAGTGATACACACACTCATTTGTTAAACACCCCTCATCATTAAAGTGTGTCAAAAGGGATATTGCTTTGCCTTTACCAAATATTTCTTTACATTCTGTGAATGAAATATCAAATACATCTTTACATTTTTCATACAGTTCCGTAGGAGAAGGGAGCACAGTGTCTTACATCCCAGCTCTCAATTTTGCTCAGATGCATTGTGGTAAACCAGATCAACGCAGTCTCCCCCACCTACTTCCTCACTCCTCGCATGCTTCGTAAGATCTTCAAATGGTTCCCTCTCAGCACCAGATGAACCATCACTCAAGCCTTAATCACCAGCCGGCTGGACTACTACAACACACTCTTTGTAGGAATCACCTCGCACCTCCTGAAGAGACTGCAAACCATGCAGAATTTATCGGTCAGACTCATCCTTGACCTCCCAAAGCAAAGGAAACTCTACTGGCTCCCATTCAGATGAGATGTCAATTCAACATGTGGATCCTAACCTACAAATCCCTACACAACCAAGAACCACATACATCAACAACCACCTGAAAATTCAATAACCCTATAGACACCTGCGCTCTGCCTCCCTCTCCCACGCTCATACTCCCTGCATCCACAGCAGCAACAGTGGAGAATGCTCATTCCCCTACCTCGCTGCGAAGTCATGGAACAGCCTTCCACTTCATTTCCATACCTCCTATTCTCTGTTGTAATTCAGGAAGGGACTCAAGATCTGGCTATTCAACTGAAGCCTCCCTAAGCAGCAGATTCTAAGCACCTGGATACCCGTATGGGTCCTCTTTGATTGATTGATAAATACTGTGCATAGTAATAATTCAGTGAAAGTCTTTCATTCTTACCATTGTTGGTGCAGCAAGTCCTGTGTATCTCTAGACACGTGTTTCATTATTATTGTCCTTCATTTTGAAAGAAAATGAGAACATATCTACACTTTCTTTAGTTTGGATAGTGTCCAATAGCATCATAAGATATAACCTGTGACTGGGAAGTGGTCGCTCATCTTTCCATCATATGGTTTGGTTTTATAGGAGAATGATGGGCTCCACATGGTGGATATGCTTGAAACAATGAGGTAGATCCAGGCGAACTGGAGCTTGATGTACCTAACAAAGCACAATTTGCACTGGTCTGTTTGTTGTGTAAACAGTTACGTCCACTGCTTGTCCCCTGCTGCTTACCCTTGCACTTATTTCTAATAATTATCGTGAAATGCAAAACTATCTAGAAACAACAAATACTTTTAAAATAACATATCAAAACATCAACGAAATCTGTCTTGTTATCACAATATTCATACAGTTTTACAAAAAGAGGCTGCAGACGGATAACAGACATGTTCTTTGATGTATTTAAGAGACCTTTAATATGAGTTAACAAAAATGACAAAAGCGTATAAATATCAGTACACGGGTGCCCTGCAAAATCCCAGTTACTCTGCTAAATATCTTTTTGGAAATACATTGCAATTACCAAATTACTTACAATGTTATTACATCTTGCAAGGGCTTTACACTAATTGCATAAAATAAGTTAGAAATCTCAGGCAGGATTTTGGAACTTCAATAAGACTTGGAGCTCTCTGAAATGCAGAGTCCCACTATATCTCACGTATACAGCTTTAAGAGGACAACATGTACAATTCATAACCATAACCTTCACCTTAATCTACGGATTGTTTATGATGGGCGAGTGCAGGTTTCTAATGTAACAGCTTTAAACTTGAACTTTGCTGCTTTTATGGGCTGCAGCAAATTAAAAACGTAATTGCATTAATTAATAAGTGATGTTCAATCTGATGTTCAGACCAGGCATCGCTCCAAATTAAATGATGAGGTCATACAGCTTTGCTGCTCCCTCAAAAGGATGATTGAGGCAAACCAAAACGTTGTCGTACGAACTGGGTGCAAAAGAGAAACTTCAAGGATGCCGTATGCAGTGGTTCATATAAGTTTAAGTTATTCAATTTTGTTCAAAAGGTTCCACATTAATTTCCTCTTACATTCAAAGTTTACCCCCGAATGAAAAGCGGAAGGCGTTTCCTCGCGCTGTGCAAGATGCTCTGTTTCTTTTGACTAGTTTGTGTCTCCTCAAGAGAAAGCATTTACTGCACTGGCACGGCTGTAGTCAAACAGCAGCCATGTTAAAGGACAGGAATAAATGCATTGGTTCTGCTGCTTGCTCTGTAACACCTTGGGATACGTCCAGATTGTGATCTTTGGGTGTTTATTCAGGTTTGCCAGCTGGCTCAAGCATCATATTCCATGAATCTTCACTCTTGTGTGCTACATGATGCAAGATGGAAATTATTTGTTTGTTAACATGCAACATGAGATAAAAAAGATCAGTTCGAGATAGCCTATTATTGACGCACATTGTCTACAATGTGCATACTCAGTTTCTTTAGTTGTGGACAGAAGGGATACCATTGCTGTGATCACCCAATTATACACAATGACTATCGGCCCAACATAGGAGCCGATTATGATCGCGGATAATCCGCATCCTCTGGGCCGGCAGAAGCCACTGTAATATTGTATGCAGCAGTCTAGTGTTTGGAGTGGAGTCGTGGGAGGAACAGGAAAGGGAGGAGCAGGGAACCGGAATGCGAAGGCAGATAGAGTAGGGACGAGATGGGAGATGGAAGCCGGCAATAAAGCTCCTCTAACATAATGACCGTGTCCTAGTGTTATTGACAAGGGGACACGACAGCCACTGCGGGCCTGGAGGATGCGGATTAACTGCTGCGGACTGGAAAAAGACCCCCCGTCAGATTAGGATGGCTGGGGGATATTTTTTCCGTCTGCAGCTTTTCCACCGCGGTCGCCTTCCGACCGCGGCGGAAAAGCTCTAACATGCCTGGCGGTGTCTATCAGACACCGCCAGGCATATTAGGATGGCCGCCGTCCTATGCCTTTCCACGGCGGCATTTCTGCCATGGAAAGGCATACGGTCTTTTCTTTGGGGGCCCAATGCGGGCCCCCAGGGGTGAAGGGGGGGTGCACTTGGGGGGTACCTATGGTACCCCCCTGCCTTTGCGTGCACGAAGCGGCAGGCACCACGCGGTGCCTGCCGCTTCGTGCATGCAAAGGTAAACATGCACTATTTAACCTTGCGGCGGGTGCTGCTTGAAGCAGCATCCGCCGCAATGTTAAATGTAGGGGATGTGACCGCCAGGGTGGCGGTCACATCCTAATTTGCATGGAAGGGCCGCCGCTGCCCATGCAGACGGTCCCTCTTCCTCGGGGGTGGCAGACGGACGCAGGTCCGTCCGCCATCCTAATGACCCCCATAGTTCGGAAGAGAATTAGCCACCTAAATATATATGTCTACCAATACATCCAAGAACGCGCTGTAGTTGATGAATCCTAGCAGGGTTTTTTATTGGCTTGTTGAGGGAAGTTTCTGCTGTAATCCCTACAGAGCATTGTGATTATTCTTGATTCTCTCAAATTGTGGCAGGCCTTTCCTGAGAGATGATAGAGTAGATATCATTCTTCAGATCATGTAAAGTCATCATAGGAAGCGCTCTTTTAAGGCATGGTCTATGCTGTGGTTTGGGGCAGATTCAGTGCTTAATTTGAGCTGGTGTTTGCCGGTGGAGCCACCTGCCACTCATATTTAGGGACCAGCACTTATATTTCCACATCAGACATTTACCAAGAGCAGGAGTGTAAAAACACACAAACTGGAATGACAGAGGAAGAGAAAGACAGGAAAAAACGTCACAGAGAGAAACTAGGAAACTACAAAAGAGAGATAGACAGTGGGGCATGCAGTGTCTGGTAGTTGATTAAAGAGGTCTGGGTCGAATTCAAGACTATGCAGCCCTGGCACTTATCACGCTGGAATTTAATAGCACCAGCCACAAGCTTCTAAACAGAGCTTTGGGCATGGCACACATTCTACTACAAATTGAACACTGGGCAGATATTTGGCTTGTAAAACCAAATAGCTGGAGTTGCCTAATGTTTACACCATTGATTGTGGTACATGTTTACCTGGAACACTACTGGAGGGTACTGCTTTTGACGCAAAATGTATTAAATGATGTTAGTATGTGTGAAAGAATTACATAACTCAGATCACCCCACAAAAGAATCCATTAAGAAAATATATTGGGAATGGGTCCAAGCCAGGGATCTCGAGAAATCAAATTGGGGGTTTTTAACTGATCAGTTCTAAGAGCACAAGCCGGTGAGAAAGGTTGGAACCCTTCCTCGGTGTTAATAAAGCACCTAGAGACAGAACCTTGTTTTTAAAATTTAGATACGGAACACTTCCATTGAACACTTTTACCAGGCGTTGGAAGTCCTCTCTGTCTAACCATTGTAGCTGCCCTGGATGTGCAAACCCTACTGAGTCCTAGCACACTTTTTATTTGCTTGTAGAGCATACAGTGGACCCAGGAGAAAGTGGCTAAAGCCAGTTTGCAGAGAACTGGGAGTCAGGCACAATGCAACGGCACTCCGTATATTGGTAACGGACACAACATCTATGATGGTTTTTTGCGGAGTTGCCAAGTTTTTGGGAAAGGCCTGGCAGATACGTTTAAGACTGATAAAATCGAGAACGGGGTAGGAAACTGTGTATTATAAAGCATTAGAATATCACCGGTTCTCTGTCTTAGGGCTTATTTTATCTATCTTTTAACTGTATATTGTCTCCATTCGCTGTAGAAAGGACTTCTCTTTTTAAAGTGTTTACATTCCTTTTAATAATGAACTGTATGTACTTTTATGATACATTTTTATTTTTATCGAAATAAAGTATTACAACAACAACATAACACAGTGAACCAGCACAACATAAAAAAAACTACAAAAAATTAAACTATAACATGCCACAATAGAACACAAAACAATTGCAAAAGAATGCACCTCAACAACATAACACAATGATAAAAAAATCACAGTGAAGCATATCAGCACTTCACCTCAACAACTGACTACAACAATGTAACACAAAGCAGCACAAAAGTGGAAACACAATACAACAAGTAGACAACAGTCATTGGACAGAAAGGTTACCACCACAGAATAACAAAACATCATATAAAACAACCTAACATGGCAACATTAAAACACAGCAAAACTATGCAGCATAAAAACAACACCATGCAAAACAATACAAACCGTAGACTACAGTATAGCAAACAATTTAACATAACAAAACAACAATCCGTCTATACCCCAAATAAATCTTAATAAGTACACAAAATCACATTATCACATGATAAAAGTTCAGGAATATAAGAGAATGCATAAAAAAACAACACACACCCCAATACAAGAATACGTTAGCAGAGTAGGACATTACAGTAACATCCCAACACCACAATTCAATAAAATATCAAAAACACAATCAGACCACAATAACAGAACCATACACATCCTCACAAAATAACACAAACATGCAACATGTAATTCTTGTGCTTTTATTTTGTTCTACTGTGTTTAAAATTGTTGTTGATGGCTGCATCTTGCACCATCTTGATTTGTCAGCTGCATTTGATACAGTTCATCATCATAGGCTAATTACAGCCCTCAAATCCCTCGTGGACTATAGAGAAAAGAGTCCCAGTGGTTTTTGTCTTTCCTTTGAAGTACAACCACATGGTTACATTGGGAAATACCTCCTCTGAACCTACACCAATCTTCTGTGGTGTTCTGTGGTTGGACCATTGTAGTTGCAAATGTATATAGAACCACTAAAAATCTTAAGGAAGGAGCTGGATATTGCTGTTGACTCATTGCAGATGATATTCACAGCTGTAAATATGGGCCTTCTAAGACATCCCCCCATAAAACTGGATGGATAGCATGGACTTCTGGATCTTTCTGAAGTTACTATGACTTTACTATGAGAAACCAGAATTATTTTTAATATTATGGTCACTCAACTTAAAATTTAACAAAAGTTGGCTTTATGAACATCAGTTTACACCCTTCCCCTACCTTGATGAAGGAAGTACTGAGAAAGTGCCCTTTTTGACATGATCACCCACCCCCCTCTTCTTTTCACTGATGCTGCTGTTTTTTGACCTTGTGCAATTGAGCACTCCTAATCAGGCCCAGTACATATGCTTTGACCCCTAAAATCTGACAAAATTGGCTCACTCCTAGTTGTAATATTTAGCTTTCCTACAGAGTAATAGTATAGTGTGCAGAAACACACCCATGACATGCAAAGTTAAATATCACCTGTTGACTGTAGCACTTATTGTGGCATCCGCTGGTGCGACAGATGAAATCAGGGCTTCAGGTCTACCATTGTAGCTTGACTGCTGCAGTTTTAACCTGTAGTTCAACCTGTTAAAATATCCTGTTTGATAGGGGAAAGGCCTTCTTTTTAATAAGCCACTCCTACGTAGGCCTTGTTTCCCACAAGTTTAGGTGCATGGTATTTAAAAATATAACACATTGAAAATTAGGGCATTATTCATGGAGTGGTGTGGCTCACTGGTTAGAGGCAGCAGACCCGAGAGCAGAGGACGGCCCGGGACCAGGGTTCAATTCCCGACGCAGCAGGGTCGTGGACCAGGGTCAGCGGACTCGATAATTCTCATCTCGGTGCCTACTCTAACCAGGGATCACACTCGGTAACTCTGGGCATTAGCTTGCCTCATCTCCACAACGGCCCCCCACAGACGCCGGGGATGCCTGGTTTCACCTTGGAGATACCCAGTAGGGACCATCTCACAGGGAAGGCCAGGACAGGTTCCCCAGCGGTCTACTGCGCAGAGATACTCCTTCGGGAGTCGATTCTAGCGCATTACAAACCCATAATTAATTAATTTAATTAATTCACAAAGGTAAAATCACACATTTGTGTAATTTTCATTTTTTTTTTGTATTCACAAATCTGCATTTTAATAGTATGTTTAATAGTGCGGAGACTCCGCAGGCGGTGCAGAGAACCCTGTAAATCAGGCCCTTAGTGTTACTATCTCCCCAATAACAAGCCCCCAAAAGCTATTTTCACTGTAGAAGTCTTTGCTTGTCCTATGAGGAAAACTAGAGTATAGATCAAATAATAATTCTGCTATCTCGGTTTTGTCTTAGGTCTGGTGACAGGATGGGCTGGGTGTGGAGTATGTGATACATATCAGCCCGTAAAGGGCAGCTGGGGACGTTCCAGGAACTTTATTAACTTGAAGAGGGCAGTGAATGCCTTCTCATTTAAAGTTCAATTTAAGGGGAAACCTGTGGAAGAGGTTTGTTCTTTAGGCCCAAGGTAACCAACTGGGATTCAGTCTTGTGAGATGGAGAACTGGTAGCAGATCCAGTTTGGTCTAGCTTAGGAAGAGAGGACAGCTCATTTCCCTAAAATACACACCGGTCTGGCACACAAGTTCACTACAAGGGCAGAAGGACAGTGCCATCTTGGATTGCTCCAAGGTTAGGGTATTCTGCTCCAGTTTGCATTAAAAACACAGGATGTGCTACTCCCACTTGTACCCAGCACAAACAGGTAGACTGCAGGGGTCATTTAGCCGACTTCTAGTGTGCTTAGAAGGATACAATACGTTGTCAGAGACCTTTTTCCCAAAGTGCCCCATTGACAAGTTGGAACTTGACGTGGAATGGACCCTGATGGTGGCCTCTCATGGAGTGAGTCATGACCCTAAGTACTGTCCCTATGGGACGTTGCCTGTATCAAATGAACTTCTCCTATAGTCCCTGAAAAGCTGCGGGACTTAGACCAATTCTTTTTGCCATCCTCCAGAGGTTCAGGACCAACCACTCAAGTCAATCGACCCTCAGAGCAAGCCTATTTGGCTTCAGTGGAAACATCTTGTATACAACCTGTTGCCTTGACCAGCTGAAGGATTCTGAGCTCCAAAAAAGAGACTAATTGAGAACAAAGTAATCATGAGCGGGCTATGGTTCAAAAAGTATCTGGCCAACCTGGTACCTCCCTGGGTGTGAAATTCGAGCTTTTACCGCAGAAAGAACGGCAGATTCAAACAGGGCCTTATGCAATGGCTATCTGTTTTCAAGTGGACTTCCTCGGATATAGTCTGGTTCGCCAAAGGATTTTGACTTATGTTTCAGAGACTAAGCCAGAAGTTAAATTCTTTGACTGGGACTAACTCACTTGCAGTGACTGACCCACAATCCATTGCAGGCAGCCTGAAATTGTGCTCATGTCAAGGTTCCACACAAACAGTACTTTTAATTGGCACATACTTCCAGTTGGCCTCATCGTTGTTTTCAAATTTTGGTGTCAATTTGATTATTGTCTAATTTATAATTGGAATGGGATTTTTATTGTGTGTTATTTTTGACTTTTTTACTGTTTTGGTAGTTCTAAATGCTTTACATATTTTCCCTAACATAAGTTTATCTGCTTTGGGCCATAGCTACCCGGGGTCGAGCTTGGCTTTAAATTGCTAAAACCTTCGTTAGTGGCTTTATTACTTGTCTGGCCTACCATGTACCCCAATTAATAATTCAGTTTCTGGCAACAATCACAACTCTCAACAACACACAACAAAATCAGAGAGTGCCACCCTTCACTCCCTAAAAATATTTCACATGAGCAGCAGGCCCTTCTTCTACATGGATTAGCTTACAGTAAGCCACCTGGATGGTTTCTGAAGCTGCAAAATGAAGCCACATTTCACCTGCAGAAAATACTTTCCATTGACTCTCACTGGAACCAATATGAGATTCAAGTCGGCTTGTTTCATCATTACATTCCTGTACTACTAAGACATGACATACCTTTGCTCTTTAATCGGGCTCTTAGCATTATAAATCTAAGAAACTTTCACAACCTAAGGCTAAAATCAAAACATTTAGATCCCACAAGGCCACATAAGTATCAGTTTCAGGAGCACCCACCTCCCACTGGAATTATTTGGCAATAGGCCTTTAATTACTTGCCTAGGCACATCAACTTAAGCATGATAAAAACACCATTCTAGTCACTTTAGGAAACAACTTGCAAAGAGAAGGTGTCTGATATAGAGTGCGTGCATAACCCATTAATATATTGGTGATTCAGCCTGATTTTGCCTCACAATGCCAGACTATGAAGATATCTATAGATGCACCCATAGATGAGACAGGACTAGTCCATGATATGCACTGGATATAGTCAATCCAGGCATGATAGAGTTCTTTAACCCCCCTTTATTGAGAAGGTCAGTCTACAGACATGGGAAGTAAACATCCAATCATGCTAACTAATTTCAGGCAGTCCACAGCTTTCACTGGATGCATACAATAAAGCTCCAAGGTCTCTGTAATCCCATGGGAGAATAGCAGCCTATAGGTCAAGTACATGTTTGTAGGGTATCCAAAGACAAGATAAGATTCACTTGTGGGATTGCAGAAAGGGGGATGGGTAACATAGAGAGAATACAAGATGTGTACTGGATATGGACAGCCACTAAAAGGAATGAATAATTTCAGGTCAAACTAATAGGTATACACAGGAGATGTGCTGCAAAGGTGGGTGCTCTCTGGCATCTATCAAGGACTGTTATAAGATAATACATTACCAGTATGACTTCTGGACAAGCGGGAGAAACAAAACAAACAGTTGTGCTAGGTCATAACCTGTGAGGCTTTGGCAAAGTGCCAAGGTTGTACAGTAACATTCAATTCATTGGCAGAACATTCTGCACTGCAAGGAGACATTATGCATATTACTTGCAATGGTCCCTCAAACGTGGAAGGGGCAGACAGGCTTTGCTAGCTAGATTCATTTAGAGCAAGCTGATGAATAGACTACAGCATGGCCCGGTTACTTATAGCCTGCATGTGTGCTCTGTAGTAGCCATACAGGAGCAATAGTGTACAATAGTTACATCTGACTTATCAGCTACCTAAATAAAGACTCTATATAGTCTATTATGCTTATCAGGAAACATACTATAATGATCCAACTATAAGTGAGAGAGGAGCAGGCCTATGGTATGTAATGATTTTCTTTACTGGCTAAAGACATAGCGCAAAATGATGGAGGAGCAGTGCTGAGTTATGCATTGGTTACAATTCTTCAGGTCAGTGTTCCCTAAAATCAATCCAAAGTTGGTATTCTAGTCAATAAGCAGTGAATTCGACTCTATACATTTCAAGAACATATGCACCCGTTAGGTCCATGTGAGATTGTGACTTCTTCTTGTTCCACATATAAGGATATCTTATGAGGCAGTTAGTAATAAAGTGTTTTTTAGTATCCAATCTTCAATGTCATAGAGCCTGTGTCCATTTTAGATGATTTGAGTTCCTCTAAATTCTACAATTTCAGCATAATGTGTATTTTAATTTGCATAAGTGTAACAGGCTAAGTGAAAGGAACTGGCTAACTCTAATAATGCTTTCAGGTAGAGTTTCAATAAGATTGGAGAGATAATTAAGACTTGGAGAGTGGTGATTAGTGCAGATGTGAATGAGGGAAGTGGGACGATATTGTTTGTGACTTGGAGATAGGAGGAGATACAGTCTATGATGCTTCCTTCAATGATGGGCTTTACTGGTCTTCTTAGTAGAGTCCATTGGTGCACAGTCCCAAACTCAGCCAAGGGATCCAGTAATACCAGATCTGTCATCCAATTTCTGCCCATGATCAATGTTAGGCCATCGCAAATGGGGATAAAGGAAGAATAAGTGTCTCTGCCATGACGGAAGACCATTTAGTTATCAGCGAGTAGATTGTTCTCTTCTATATATTCTGACATGTTTGTAAATGCAGATTTTCCACTCCTGGGAATGAACCTTTGAAATATCACTATAGCCATTGAAGATCAGTCTGTATTTGGCAACGTTTCAAGGATTGCGTTTTCATTTTTGATGACTGGTCTGATGAGAAGGCTTGTGTTCATAGAGAATTGTTTAATATGTCTCTTGCAGTGGTGGCTACTGAGTTGTTGAATAAGATGTTACTACTGAAACCACCTGCCTTCACCATCACCACACATGCCAGTTCCTTCTTGGGAGCCACCTCAAACCTCTGAAACTCTCCTGCAACAGACTTAAGAATTAAACCTATACTCATTTCATTACCTATTATGCACATAAACATGAATGACCAGTTACTTGCCTCATCTTTTTGATCTATAACTACCAGTCTAATGAACCTTTCACCTACATGTGAACTCATTATACACCCTATTTCCCACAATCATCAGAGCACTACCTGGCCTCCCCACTCTTTGAAGGTTCATGCTGAGCAAGGTTCAGACAGGGAACCATATGCACTGCTTACTTTAATTAGTTCTTTGAATTTGGCTTCTGACAGCTGCTATAAGGAAGCTAGAGGCTGTTGACTGTGTTCATCCTTAGTTCATGTTTATTGCTGGGTGGTCTTGGATAATTTTGCTTCTAAGGCAGCCCTTCATGTTCTTTGTTTTAATGACGATTGTGATTGCATTGATGTATGGTATTTTGTTTATGTGCTGTGCTGTTTCTTGTGTTGTGATCCTGTTGATGCATTATTGTGTTGTTGTATTATTGTATTTTTGCTATTTGTTATGGTGTTCTATCTTAATATTGTGTCTAAAATACTGTCAGTGTTTAATGCTGTTGCATTAATATAATGTTGTGAAATCAAAAGTATTATAGTAAATAGTGCAGGAAAGAATATGTTTTTAAATATCATAATTAATATGGACGTTTTAAATATTGCATACTATTTGGTTTTTGCTATGTTTAGTATTACTAATATTATTAGTATTAGTAGTAGTAGTAGTATTAGTAATACTATTAGTAGTAGTATTTATTGCATTTATTTGTTTTAATATGTATTTTGAATTTGGTTAAGTGGTAACATATTTTTGATGTTACATTTTTTTTCTCTTTTAAACAATTTACTAACTTTTAATATTTGTTTTAAGAAAAAAAGATTGCATTATTTTTTGTATTTAAAGTAAATATTGTTTGAGATGTGTTTATAAATAAAACGTTGAAATTTTTATAAAGTGTTTATTTCATTATAGTAGCAATCTTTAATCTGCTAGTGTTTTGTTGTTTTATTTATTTTTGATACGTAAGGAATTGTGGCTTTTGTGGATAATTTAGGAATTGTGTAACTACAACTACCCCTCCATTAAATTGTTTCCCCAAATTGGCAAAGTTGGGGCAAGAATAGTAAATCTAGCCCCCCCCCCCTCAAAGCCAACACTTTCCAAAATGTGGCTAAGTCTGGAGTGGGAATAGTAAATTTGGCTCCCTCACCCTCCTAAAAGTCCAATATTGTCCCAAAAGTGACTATGTTTGATTTGGGATTAGTAAATCTAACACCTCTAAAGACTAAAATTTTCGCCTCTGTGATAAATTGTGAGTTTGAATAATAAATGTAACCTCCCAATGTCCAACCCGTTCCCAAAAGTGGATTCATTTGGTGTGTGAATAGTAAATCTAACATTCCCCAAGTTTAAAACTGCTCAATGTGGTTAGCTTTAGAGTGTGAATAGTAAGTCTGGCCCATCCCCCAAGTCCCACACTTTCTGTAATGTGGTTAATATGGTGTGGAAGTAATACATCTAGCCACCCCCTTCAAAGTACAACACTTTTCTCAATGTGGCTAAGATAAAAGTATGAATAGTGAATTTATACCCCACCCCCCAAAATCCAACACTTTCCATGTTTGGCTAAGTTTGGGGTGAGAATAGTAAGTTTTACCTCAACTAAAGTCCCACACTTTTCCCAAAATGGATAAGTTGGTTGTAACAGTTGTAATTACAAGTCTCAAAAATGATACTGTACTTTGTTATGTCATGTAGTTTTCCAATAAATGTATTAGTGTTTTGTTTAGCAATAATAGAAAGTTAGTTCAATCATTATTTTAAATTTCCACATCTATTTTTTAATTAAAATATCATTCTTTATGTTAACAATTATTATTAAGAATCATTTTTCTATTCATTTATTTTTCTATAAACATTTGTAATTTGAAAACATATTTTTATATGGATATACATTTTTGGGTGATTTTTCACACAGTTCCACATGCACTCTATGGTCCACATGTTTTAACACAAAATATCTATTTTTTCATTTTTATACTAAATATTTTTTTCTATATTAATAATACTGTAAATACATTGAGTCAAAATGCTGTTATTGTGTGATTTATAAAAATCTTTACAATCTAAGTGGAAAACATTGATGCGCAAAATCATTAAAACCCAAGAACTATTGTTGAAAACAGACTCAGTGTCCGAGTTACTTAGAGGAAACTGAATATTAGCAATATTAGGTAAGTGAAAACAGTGTCACAGAAGGAGGGAAAAACATGCGTAGCGTCGTTAATCTACAGGGGTTTAAGACACTTACTTTGGGCTGAACAGGTGGTTCGGTAATGGCAGTCTTGCCCGTTCTTTGGGTAGTTGCGTCCAGACTCTGTTCCATCATTTTGATGTATTTGCCACATTTTGCCAGTCCCATCAGCTCTGTGATGGTAAACACCATTGTTGCATTGATTTTCTAACATTTTCCGGCATTTGTATATTTGTATGTAAAAAAATTAATCTATTTACAATTTTTAAACATTTTGAACATATTTTACAAAACATATTCAATACTTTCATTTATTGCAATGCTTTCTATGATCTCTCTTTTAAGCCATTTGATAATACCACCACAGGAGTCTGGTCCTACATTCTAAAAACTTTAAGAAAGACTCTCAAATTCTTGCCAGAGCATGCCAGCATGATCATTGTTCATGCATTATTCACATGCTGCTCCTGGGATCTCCTCAATCATCATTAAATAGACTACAACAACTAGTGTTGAATATTCCTAAAAAGCCTCCGCTGGCTTCCGGTCAAGTACTAACGTTTAGGGACACTCAATTGAAGGGCCATGTGTATATCTGTATCAAAATCAAAAGGCACCTTCCTCATAGAGTCTTACACTCAGCCAATCACAACCTGCTCTGCATTTCCGAGATTAAAAGGACCAGATCAGGTAGGCATACCTTCTCTTTCTTGGGCCGAAGCTCTGGAATCTCTTTCTGGACCACAATAGAGGCACAACGTTAGTCAATTAATTCAAGAGCCTTTAAAAGACCCACCTCTATAGAGAGACCTAATGTTGGCTGGTCCTTCTTTTGTTTACTCTTTCAATTGCATCCTACTCTCACCTAGCGCTGGGGCGCCCCTATGTGGAGTAGCTGTTTTACGCTATACAAATCTATTTCATTCATTCATGTCTGAAAGTATTCTGCAAGCTGCATTTTGTAGTCTGTTTTGGAAATTTGAGGACAGCAGTAACAGAAGGTTAGCAGTTGGTCACTTCTGTTTTTACCACTTTATTTTCTAAGGTTAGTATGTATAAAGGGATGCAGTAGATTGATAGTATGATTAGTATTTGTATTTGATTTTTACATTATAGTTCAAAGTATGTGTGGTAGGCCTAATTACGTTTTATTTCACATGTATTTTTATTGTAAGAAAATATATATTTTTATTTGTTTTTGGCATTCTGACTTATGTTTTAGGAGGTATGTAGGGGAGCTTGTACCACAAGTGATCATTCATGTGTTTTCTCTTAATAGGTTTTATGTTTTGGAGGGCTTCCCCAGATTTTATATGGTTGAAAATGATGTATTTTATTTTATAGCTGCATTTTTGTATTTAATTAAGCAATATTTTAAACATATTTTTGAAACATTATATTCTTTGGATGTCATAATATGTACAGAGAACTTCAGATTCAAAATCGTGAGTGCAATTTTATAGCATTTTTTTGAGGAATTGATTCATTAGCTCATCATCTAGAACTCATTGCCAGAAGAAAGTGTGCACCAGTGCTTTGAATCCCATGGTACATTTTTTTTTATATGTTCACTCAGCACACATGACAATCATGGATGTGAGCTGAAGTCTCTCTTGTAAAATAGAATGTAACCTCGTGCAAGACTTTACGGTATGGAGTAGCGCACTATGTTGAGGTGTGCTGCAAGGCTTTCCTCATAATCCATACATGCACAACATTTTTAGAGTAACTAAAATATTGCGTGTGCAAGGTCACAATGTTATTTTAGCAGCAACTTGACATAAGTTGCACCAATGAAATAATAGAAACGCAGCAGGGAGCCAACTTCCATTATGCTGTCTAGAGAGACATTAGTACTGCACAGCTATGAGGCCTAGCACAGGTCAAACATGAAATGAAGCAAGATGAGCTATGGTTGCTTGCCTTTCAAATACTCCTCTGACACTGCTCATATATTACAGTGCAGATAGGAGCGGCTGCACAGTCCCTCCCCCATTCATACAGTATAATTGGAGACAAGAACATAAAGAACCCCAGGGTATTAGGAGGAGCAGACATGAAGATTGAATACTCAATGGGGTATTCTGGAGCACCTTTATCCAACTGCAGGCCAGACCACTTTCTAAATTATGCAGGAATACGTACAAGGCTTGGCATAAAATAGTTAGGAAAATTACCATTCATAGAGCCAACACAAGTATTATAAGGCTGATAATATATCTATAGATGTTAGGAGGTAATTAGTCCAATTTAGTGAAGGTAGCGAGGAGGAGTTATCTAAAACGCTCTAGGTTTTTCTGATATATATTTTATTTTGTAGAAACACTGCTGAAATTATTGTAATATTTTCCATTATTTTGATGTGCAGTAAGTATACAATAAATACTCTTCTTCTAAAATACCAGCAACTGTTTTGTCTACTGTTTCTAGGAGCCATGGTGAAGGTCTATGGATATACAAAAAATACTGCACGTAAGTGTTTCTCTGGCAGGGCTTTCTGACTCATAACACTCTGAATCAAGATGAGTGTAAGTAGTCAGATTATTATTTAGTCTGCGTTTTAGCAAAATAAGATGGGTCCAAGAGGTTCTCTGTTCTGAGCAAAGAGGAAGTACAAGGGGAGTAGCATTACTCACAAGATGCAATTCAGGTGTAAAAATAGTTAGTTATGAGACGGACCTGTCACGGAGATGGCTGGTGGCCACCATAACAATGCAGGAGAGACCTCTGATCTGCGCAGCATACTACGGCCGAAATGAGGATAACCCGGCTGCACTCTTTAAACTTGAAGCTAGTATGCTAGATACAACAGCTCCTATCATAATAGGTGGTGATTTCAACTTGGTTTTAAATAAGGAAATAGACCGTACCTCAAAGTTAAATATACAAGTCCCCCTAAAACATTTTCTAGCTTAAAAAATATGATGAGAGAGTTCAATTTGGTCCTCGATATCTGGCGAAGTATGAATGGTGTAACTAGAGATTTTAGGTTTTATAGTAAGAAATACAGGCACCACTCTCGAATTGACTATTTTCTGGTAGATCGAGAATTGTTAACAGAGGTTGAGATGATAAAACATATTCCCGCTACATTATCAGACCATTCAGCAGTAGTTATGAATTTGGTATTGCAGCAAAAAGAGGTACAGAGAAGGTGGACCGTAGATAGGACGATGTTGTTAAACGAAGAAGCGATTAGTGATCTAGTGGAAAAGACGGACGAGTATTTTAAATATAACTCGGGAACAGCTAAGGATCAGACAGTGTGGGATGCTTTCAAGGCGTATTCAAGAGGGATAATGAAGGCAATGACAGCAGGAAGAATGAAAGCTTTGAAGCAAGAGGAGACAAGGAAAATAAATAAAATTTAGGAAAAAGAAAGAGAATTACAGACTGAATCAATCGAGGGCTCAAGTACAATCACAATGTTAGCGAAAGAGCTGGAGAGCTTGCAGGCAAATATGGATAGGAAGCTTTTAGAAAGGTGGAAGGCAAGCAAGCTCCCACATTTTGAATATGGGGAGAAGTGTACTTCCCTGTTGGCATGGAAGGCCAAGTCAGACAGGACAAGGAACACGATTAAAAACCTAATGAAAAGAGGTTCAGGAGAAACTATACAAGCAGATCAAGAAATCCCTGAGGAAGCTAGAAGCTACATGAGCGAATTGTATAGAGAAGATATAGAGCCAGGACAAGGAAATATTCAGAAGTGGTTAAAACAGATTACACTTCCCCAACTGTAAGAAGAACAAAAGGCATTTTTGAAACAAAGCATTACTGAGGAAGAAATACGGGTACAATGTAAAAAAATGGGAAAACCTTTTTTTATAAAATATATATGGATTGGGAAAATCCCCCTAGTTCATGGGCAGAAGCCACAGTTACGTTGATTTCAAAACCGAACAAAGACCCCCAGAGGATTGAGTCTTATAGACCCAGATTACAAGATTTTTTCAGGAATAATAGCTACACCGGTCTCAAAGTTAATAAAGGGGGTAGTTCATCCTTACCAAAGAGGTTTCATACTGGGAAGGCAGTTAAATGAACTAACCTTCCAGTTAATGGGGGCCATAGATTCGGCTGAAGCAAGAAATGTCCCATTAACTGTAGTGGCAATAGATGCTGCCAAAGCATTTGATCAGGTAAACTGGGCATATCTGTGGGAGACCCTTAAAAGTTTTGGCTTTCCAAAGAACCTAGTAAGAATGGTGAAAAACTTATACCTTAGCCCAAAAGCAAAAGTGCTGGTAAATGGGGAACTGGCAAACTGGTTTGATATTACAAGGGGCACTAATCAGGAGTGTCCCATGTCCTCACATCAGTTTAACCTATATATTGAGCCTTTTGCTAGCTGGCTTAGAGCAGACACCTCAATCTTGCCCTTTAGAATTGGCAGGCTAGAAATCAAAATTGCATTATATGCAGATGATTTGCTTCTGTATATGACAAATCCGCAAGAAGCAATTCCGAGGTTGATGGAGAAGGCGAAGAGATTTGGCGAGGTTTCAGGGTATTAAATCAATAGGGAAATAAATGAAATTATGGAATGGAATCATAAGGTGAGAAGTCAGGGGGTACAAAATCAAATGAGATATTTAGGGATACAGCCCACTCAGAAATTGGTTATTATAGAACAGGGGGTAACCCAGTTATAGCCAAAGGACCTGGGTATCAAGTATTATAGTCAACAGTTGGTCCTAGACATTCATTCAATATGCACAAAAATAGTGATATACTCAAATTTGTTTTTCTTTAGTCACCATTAGATTCAATCCACTGTAGTTAATATAAAACACAACATATTAGATATATAAGCCCAAATCGTCGATTGGTACAGGAAAACACACTTAGAACCAATTTGTCTCACCAAAGTCCGAGAGACTTTCTTATTTAATATATTTTTTGAAAAACACAAATACAAATATTTACAAATGGGGTTTCACTATCAGTTATTGTGCACAGAAAAGAGTGAAAGTAAGTGCTCATGTGAATGATCAAGAAGATCTGTGAGAGAAAATGAGATTGTTGATATGAAAAAACAATTGAGCCTGCCCTAGCTTAATAGCTTGCAAAAAATGTAACTCTTTCTTGCTGGCACGTGGTTAGATAGTCCTCTGCATTCCTTAATGTGTACAAACGACAAGGGGAAAGGGAGAAGGGGGGGCCAGGAACATGTAGGTGCAGGCTCCAAAGGAGAATTGTCGATGTTTCGACCCAAAAAGGACTGCCTCAGTAGGCTTCCGTTTTTCCACTGAGGCAAGGCTTCCGTTTTTCTACTGAGTCAGTACGAAGCGATTGACTGCTTGTACGTGGATGAAAACTGATTTCCCACGGCCTTAAAAAACTGATTACAGACAAATCCATTTCAAGACTTGAGCGTTACCAAGGAACGCCTTGTGGTGCTATCCACAGCACAGAAACCCCTATTGGTGCAGAGTAACGTTGCACGATTGGCACACCACTGAAGGGTGCCCACTGACATTGGGGTCACTTTACCTGCGTGCACATTGACCATACGCCCACCCCCCTCCCCTCCTTGCCCCGTCCTGATGAAGACCCGCCCCTGAGGAATCCAGCTACCCAGTTCTCCTTTTTGGGTCGAAACGTCGACAATTCTCCTTTGGAGCCTGCACCTACATGTTCCTGCCTCCCCCCTCCTCCCTTTCCCCTTGTCGTTTATACAAATTAAGGAATACGGAGGACTATCTAACCACGTGCCAGCAAGAAAGAGTTACATTTTTTGCAAGCTATTAAGTTAGGGCAGGCTCAATTGTTTTTTCATATCAACAATCTCATTTTCTCTCACAGATCTTCTTGATCATTCACATGAGCACTTACTTTCTCTCTTTTCTGTGCACAATAACTGATAGTGAAACCCCATTTGTAAATATTTGTATTTGTGTTTTTCAAAAAATATATTAAATAAGAAATTCTCTTGGACTTTGGTGAGACAAATTGGTTCTAAGTGTGTTTTCCTGTACCAATCGACGATTTGGGCTAATATATCTAATATGTTGTGTTTTATATTACCTACAGTGGATTGAATCTAATGGTGACTAAAGAAAAACAAATTTGAGTATATCACTATTTTTGTGCATATTAAATTAATGTCTAGGACCAACTGTTGACTATAACACTCCGAAATTGGATCATATCACTATAGTTGATTGGAAGAGAGTGAGCAAAGAGGTAATAGATTTACTTTCACGATGGGTAAACCTCCCCCAAATATCTATGGAAGAGGCAACCTTGTGAAAATTATTATTTTACCAAAACTCACTTTCCTATATAATTCTATTCCACTTTCTTTTAGAAAGGTAGATATAGCGAAGGTACAAGGTAAAATAGGAAGCTTTATTTGGGCAACAAAAGGTTCAAGGATAGCTTGGAAAAAGCTTAGAAATGGGCTTAAGGTGGGCGGGTTGACACTATCTGACCTACTAACTTACTGTTATGCCTTCCACTTTAAAAACGTTGCGATTGTTAGCTAGTATGACCAATAGCTCATCATTAGGATTATTGTTTGAAGCCATGGTCAGACTCATTTTCTCTACAAATATGGAGATCTGGAGTTTTACAAAAAAGTAAGGCTAAAGATTTTAAGAGCTGCCTTAGAGACCTGGGTATATGTCAGGAAGAAAATGAAGATACCATATTACGCAGTACAGCTACAATTTGGGACTCCCCAGTTACTCCGGAATGTCTGAAAGATCAACTGAGTCAGCTGTCAAGAATAGGAGGTGTGAATAAATGGGGAGATTTAAAAAAGGAGTTTAATTTAGTCAGCTGGGATGTGCTTAATAATGTCACAAGAGGAACTCTGACGAGGTTTAAATATTATCAGATATCCTCTTGGTGGGCATCACAGAACTGGCCTCTGGAGGAGGAAAATCTGAAATGGGATCAAGTAACCAGAACTGGCAAGTGGAAAAAAGAAATTTCCTTCTGGTAATGGGCCTTAGTCGATTCGGAGGACAATCTGGAAAGCGAAATTTTGGATCTTTGGGTAAAAGTACTCAGTAGAGAAGACATCAATAAATTCTGGTCTGGGGAGGGGACAGTTGTTAGCTTTCCGAAGAAAGGTAAAGATCTAAAAGACCCTAACTCATATAGGCCTATCACATTACTCAATACTGATTATAAGATCCTCACTAAGGGCCCGATTCACAGAACTAACTTAAGACAAAATCCTAAATTTACTACTTTTGGTATTCACAGAAGTTAGGATTTTGTCTTAAGTTTGTCTTAAGACAGACTTAAGACAGACTTAAGTTAGGATTTTGTCTTAAGTCCGTCTTAAGTCTGTCTTAAGACAAACTTAAGACTAAATCCTAACTTCCGTGAATACCAAAAGTAGTAAGTTTAGGATTTTGTCTTAAGTTAGTTCTGTGAATCGGGCCCATAATTACTATCAATATGTTTTAATTCTATTGCAACAGATCTTATTCATCCAGCTCAGAACGGTTTTGTGGCAGGCCGGCAGTTAGTTGCCAATACACATTTTCACACTGAGGCTTTAGATTATTTTCAGATAAAAAAAATCCCGGCTTTAATTTTATTATTAGATGCGGAGAAAACATTTGATTTGGTGGTATGGACAACTTTATTTGCTATTTTAAAGCACTTTGGAATCCCTTCACAAATTATTAGTTTAATCCAAAATTTGTACACGGGTGCCAGAGCAAACATAATTATTAATTCTGTTATGGTAGGCATAGTATCGGTCCAACGGGGCACCAGGCAGGGTTGCCCCGTATCCCCTATTCTTTTCGCTTTTTTTATTGAACCGTTAGCCACAGCAATTCGTGAATCTGTGAATATCCCTCCTCCGATCGTTTCTATGGCAAAAATTAAACTTTATGCCGATGATATTATGCTGCTAATTAAGACGGATATTCAATCTCAGACTGCTGCTTTACAGCTTTTTGAAGATTTCGAAACCTTGGGAGGTTATCGAATTAATAAAAAAAAGACGGAAATATTAGTTTGCGGTGGGGGGAGGTGGATTTACCTGATGATTTAGTTGGCTGTACTAATTCAAGACCGTAGAGGTATTTGAGGGTTATGTTTTCTACTTTGGTTTCCGATTTAGTGAAGTTGAATTTTGATCCTCTTTTACGGAAGGTACAATCTTTGTTTACTAGATGGGATTCATTGCCATTTACTATTTTGGTGCTGTTGGCATTTATAAAGATGTCTATTCTTCCACTATTTAAGTTTTTTATTTTCCGCTATTCCGTGCTTTTTGCCTAGCAGCTTTTTCTCAAAAGTAGAATCTTTATTCTCAGGGTTTATATGGCCAAAAAAAAGCCCCAGGATAGAAATGAGGACACTTTATGTGGAAACCGGATTGGGAGGCTTATCCGTACCTAATCTCAGAGATTATTATAGTGCATATTTTTCCCAATATTTAGAACGATTTAAATCTGGAATGCAGAGTCCAAATGTATTTATTAATTTATTTTTTGACTATATTTGTCAAGAGGCTCAGACGCCATTTCCTTTGCAGATCCCTAAATCACCAAAACTCAGTCGGTATAAGATGATGTATTGGTTTTTTAAACGTCGTTACATTTTTCTTAAAAGGTATTCTTTCCCGCAGTTTAATTCTAGAACTCCCTTAAGGAATGCTCTAATTTTTATGGGAATGAAAATTGGAGCAGATACTGTTTTGCAATGGGAATGGGCTGGGTTTAACACCCTATCAGATTTTTTAAGGGAGGGGTTTGGTTGTTACCAGGAGAGATGCAGCAATTAATTTCAGGGAATTTTATGTTATTAGGTTCCTATGTTTCGATTTTTAAAATACTGGAACAAGTTGAGCGAAGAATTATTGGTTCCTCTAGCCAGTTACGGGACGATCTGTTTTTGATTACCCAGATGAGGAAGCCAGGGGCATGGAAACGTTGTCTAGCTCAAAATATTGAGGTAAATCTTAGTACGAAAGCCATCAAAAAATGGCAAGAACAGGAGAATCATGTTCTTACTATTAATACCTGGAAAAGTATAAATAAGCTCAATTTTAGTGTTCTTCGAGGATCTAATTGGAGAAGAATGTTATTTTTTAGTAAATTGCTCCTGTATCGCACTCCTGCTGCCAACTCTAAAATGTATGCTAATCCCAGTGCCATCTGCTTTAGATGTCAGCAATATACTCCTGCTAATTGGTATCACAATATAGCTCACTGTTTTAAAATTGTGCCTTTTTGGAATGAGATTTTCGAATATTTACAAAAGTATTGTGGGATCCAGATTACTTACAACGTTAAATTAATACTGTACGGATATGATTCTGATCTTGGTTTGTTAGAACAGATGGTTAAACTATTATTTATTGCAATGGCAGTGGCAAGGTCTCTGGTGCTTCAGAATTGGAAGTTAATACAAGCTCCTTCGTGTAATACCTGGCTTCAAAAATGAGAAATGTTAGAACGAGTGAATTGCGATATGCACAGCGAACTGGTGGGACGAGGAAATTTGATAACATTTTGAGACTGTATTTTGAGTAATATTAGGACTGATGCATTCCGTAAATTATGTTGTTTTTCTTTTGTATACTTACTTTTATGTTGCCAATGTACGTTATTTTATATATTGAAATTATGATACAAGAACTTCAATAATAGTATGAATAATAGGCAATGAATAGTGGAGAAGTGTGGCTCACTGGTTAGAGGAGGCAGACCTGGAAGCAGAGGTCAGCCCGGGACCAGGGTTCAATTCCCGGCTCGGCGGGGTCTTGAGTCCTAAAATGTCCATGGGCTCGACAATTCTAGCTCCGGTGCCTACTCGATTCATGGGTTCACACTCTGCGACTCTGGGCAATAGCTTGCTTAATCTCCACAACGGCCCCTCGCGGCGGGATGCCTGGCTTTCACCTTGCGGATACCCTGCCAGGGTTATCTCACAGGGGAATACCAGGACGGGTTCCCTAAGCAAGCGCTTAGAAACCAGTGGTGATTTGCGCTATATAAATTCCTGTACATTTACATTTACATTTAATAAAAAATGAAAAAAAAATACATAAATTCTGGTCTGACTCGTTTGTTATGTTACAGGAGGTGGTAAAACCAGTATCACTTAAAAGAAATCATCTATACACTGCCTATAGAGTATACTGGTTTCCACAAAAGTTACTGAAAGTTACAGGTAATGTCTATAACTGTCCAAGATGCAAGTATCCCACAGCAGATGACAAGCATATGTTTATGGAATGTCTGGATATCAAACTCTACTGGCTAGTGATATGTAAATTCTTGGAAGAAGTGCTGGGGACACCAATAGAAATAAGTACTAATTTGATATTCTTTGGTCTTATAAATGACTACCACTTGAATGCACTTAGCACAAAGTTTACGTGTTATGTGATTATACTAGCAAGACGAGAAGCAAGTAGGAAATGGAAGTCAGAATTTCCGCCCACGTTTGCAGAATGCTTAAAGAATATCATCTGTACCAGTGAATCTGACATGGCGTGTGACCAAAGAAGCAAAGTCAGGACTTGGTCTGTATTGACAGGCTGGAGGGAGAAGGCAAGAAAGCCTTATGAATAAGCCAAGCTTACTGTTGGTCCTGGCCTCTTTATTAAAATCCTGGTGCCCCCCAAAGTGAACAGGAGTTGGAAATGGAAACAGTAATATCTTTGCCGGAAAGCTCTGTTCTCCCTATGCCTCCTCCAAGGGTCGGTACAGGTTGGTAAGGAGAGACAGGAGGAATCTGAATAAGAGTGCTGGCAGTATGAGGACACAAAAAAAGATCATTATTTAGGGTGGGTGACTACCCACCTCAAGGAATAATCACAATCCTTGGCAAGGCAACGCAATAAAGTCAATTAATACACCTGAGCTCTAGCTCCTAAAATATATAACACTAAGCAAACAGGCTTAACTTGGAGGCAAAGTATTTAATCAATACTAAAGCAGTAACAAATTTGAAAGACAATGAAGATCTCAAATTGAATTTGAATGATACCAGAAAGACATGTTTAGCATTTCCTTCATAAAAATCTTATGAGTTTTGTAACACTTATGTCTGCTTCAAAACAGTGTCTCAACTTTTCATCTATCATGCATTTTCCTCTAGCAAATTTCTCAGAGGATAAGAAAATAGACTCTTAGCCTCCACAGGTATTCTCAAAGATAAAAAAAAATAAACCAACCAAAAAAAAACAACCAGTTGTTCAATCACCACAGGAAAACCATATCTGGAATTGTCAGTTTCCTGTCTTTGTCTAGATCCCTGCATAATAGCCAACATCACTTTCCAGCAACTGTTCCAAAATCACTCGCACGTGCAGAACGTGTTCTTCTAAATTCACCGAAAAGATAAGAATATCCACAATGTAAACAACTGCAAAGTGATCCAAATACTCCCTGAGAATGTCATTGACGAAATGGTGGAACGCGGCAGGAGCATTGCACAGGCCGAATGGTATGACCCGATATTCCAACAGACCAAAGCGGGTTTGTAAAGCGGTCTTCCACTCGTCGCCCTCTGCCTTCCTTACTAAATGGTAGGCCCCTCTTAGATCCAACTTGGTACATACATTAGCTTCCTTTATTTGATCCAAGAGTTCCGAAATCAAGGGCCAAGGGTAATGGTTCTTTTTGGTGACTAAATTAAAGGCTCTATAGTCTATACAAGTCCTAAGCTTTTCATACTTCTTAGGGATGAAAAACAAAGGAGATGAGAATGACGTCTGTGAGGGTCGTATGAATACATTTACCAGGTACTGATCCTAATATTTCTTTGAATGACAATTTTCTACTTCCGAAAGGGCATAGATTTTGCTGCAAGGCAATGAAGCACCAGGTTCTAAATCAATCTTACAATCAGATTGACGATGCAGGGGCAATTTTTTGGTTTCTTGTGCATCAAAAACGGCAGCCAAATCCTGATATTCGCTGGGGATCTCTCCTACCTCAGTAGCTCACACCATGCGAGTCTGGGTAGCTATTAGAGACAATATTGAAGGTCGATGGACAGTGTTGCATGAGTGAAAAAACAATGTTCTTTGCAGTATTCCAAATTCAGTTCAACAGTCCTTCGAGCCCAATCAATTTTTGGATTATACTCGGTGAGCCACAGTAGTCCCTATATTAACTGAAATTGCAGGGCACCAATGAGACTAAATCTCAACAAGCTTCGATGTTCCCCATGACTAAGCATGGGCGAATTTTGCGAATCTCGCGTTCGCGAATTTTGCGGATTTGCGAATTCGCAATCCGCAAAATCCGCGAATTCCCGCGAATTTGCGGATTTTTTTTTTTGTGTTCGCAAGCGTTTCTGCCAGTTCGCGAGGATTTGGTACTAGTTCGCAATTGCGAACTTACTTGTCGGCTCGCAACGGTCGCGACTATGTTGTTTCTACGTCTGGTTCATCATCACAGCCTCCCAGCACCCTCTGTTTCACCACTGCCACCCTCTCTTTGACCCATGCCACCCTCTGTTACATCAATGCCACCCTCTGGTTCATCCTCACTGTAGAAGATGGGGGGGAAAAGCAAACCCACCTGCCCTGCTTGAACTGACATGAATTAATTTGGGGTTAGTTTATTAACAACACCTGCCCTGCCCCAACTGACAATAATGAATTAGGGGCTAATTAATGTGTCACTGAATTTGAAGTTCCAGCCTGGCACCTGCTTGTCTGCTCCCTAAGCTGTAAATCAGGACCTTTGTGGCATACAGTTAAGGTCAGAGCAGGGTCACACAATAGTTGCAAGCAGGCAACCGAATTCTGGAGGGCCCCCTCAGGAAGCACTACAGGGAATCATTACAAATCATGAGGTTGACCTTTTGCACCTGCCCATTGCTTTTGCTTTTGCAAAAATCGTTTTTCGTTTTTTTCGCGCTATTCGCGGGGCGCGGCGTCGTGCGAAACCGACCGCGGAAGCCGCCAATTCGTGCAAATGAGCTTTATATTTTTTTGCAGCTTGTTGTTTCGCGAGTTTTTTTGCAGTATTCGCGAGCCGCTTGCAGCGCAACACGCGAATTTACCCCAAGGTCGAGTACGGGCGCGGCCATTTTGTTTGCGTGACGTATTTCCGTTTCCGCCCGCTATGTATAATCTCGCGCAGTAAGCGCATTGCGAGTACAAGTTTGCACGAGATCGCGAGGAAAATCTCGTGCGAACTTACTTTCGGGCTCGTGAACGGGCGCCGGCCATCTTGTTTTTCATTCATTTCCTGCGTCTGGGCATGGTGTTTAATCCTCTTGCTATCTTTGCCATCCTTTGCTTGTTTTCAGTTTTTTTTAACGATTTTGCTTATCTATCCCTCTCTTTTCCTAGCTGTATATTTTTGTCTTTTCTGCTATTTTTCTTTACTTTTAAACTACTTTTTTAAACTCTTTTCTTTTCTTCTTCCCTATCCTATTCCTTCTTAATTTTCTACTCCCTACCTTACCGGCCCAGACCATGGTGAAGCCAGGCGCCGTGAAGCTGCCCAGGCACTTGAGGGCGGCGGCGGGGAGGAGGAGTCCTGGACCCAGTGCCAGGACACCATGCGGTCGATTGAGGGGGGAGCAGGTGATGCGACGGGAGATCTTCAGCCCGGAGGAAGTGGGCGCGCTGGTCTACTTCGTCCAGCGCCGCCTGCCCAGGACCATCGCGGGAGGCGGCAGGATCGCGGCCGGCGGCTACAACATCCGGGAGCGCCGGAAGCGGTGGGAGAAGGTGTGCTGGGCCATATCCCACCTCTACGGGGTCCAGCGCACCTACAGCCAGGTCACCCATCGCTGGACGGACCTCCTGGACCGGGAGCGCGACCTGCTGGACCAGCTCGGCTTGGAGATCCCCGGGCTTGGTGAGTAGTAGTAGCTATTTCATCACTCACTACTATGATGTTTTCTCCTGCTCTGTGTTGTTGTATTGCAAATATTTGTTTTTTACATGGAGCAAGCCAATAATGCCGCAGATGACGATTACATTGTAGTTAAATTATATTTCAAAATCTTCTGTGCATTTCAGGTGCACTGCTCTCCTTCTCAGTGGCGTTGCTACTATGCTTATTTGTTTTCTATTTTGTGGTCTCATTGGCCTGGGTAACTATTATGTATGAGTCTACTTTACAGAACTGCGTAATGCTAGACACTAGGGGGCAGATTACATTTACAAGCCCCTTGCGCCACGTTTACGTTGCCTTGCGTGACGCAACATCGGCGTAAACGTGGCGCATCCCTGCGAGTCATTTACAGCATGACGCATCTAGGGAGATGCGTCACATTATAAAGCCATGGGCCTGCACCACAATGGGTGCGTTCCTAGTACGCAGGGTGGGCGGTCCGGCGGCTGTGCGCCTCGCAAAATTGCCTGCGTGAAATCTACAAGATTTAACGCAGGCACTTCTGCGACGCTGCTACGTCAATTCAATTCCTTATGCCTGCTTGAAGCAGGCGTAAGGACTGACACAGCATGTTAAGTATTGGGTGGCCCTGAGCATTACTGGAGTTGCATTGCGTTGGCGACGTGACTCCAGCGATGCGCCGCTGTTACGTGACGAGATGCGTCACGCAAGTGGCTACCCTTGCGCCAGGGCGCGCCGCATTGTAAATGAGGCGCATCTGCCGTGTCGCAAGGGTAGTTTTGCGTGACGCATTTGATCTGGCGCATCTCTGGAGATGCGCCAGAACGCGTAAGTAAGTATGCCCCTAAGGGGCAGAATTGCAATTACCGTCGCATCCCTGCAAAGTAGCAGGGATGCGCCATTAATTGTGCGGCCCGCTACCACCACCAAACATGGTGCGCCGTATTTGCAATGCGGCGCACCATGGGCCCAAAACGTCACCGAAGCTTTACTGCTGGAGTTGCGTCGCAACGATGGCGCAGCTCCAGCAATGCTCTGGGGTACCCTATCTCCCCAATGCTGGGTCAAGCTGTACGTCTGCTTCAAGCAGGTGCAGGGTTTGTGTGACGCATCATTGTCCTAAAGGTGACTGATTGAAATTTTGTAGATTTCCCTCAGCCACTTTTAGGATGTGTTCCAGCGCAGGAATGCCCTCCCTTGCGCCGGAACGCCCCCTGATGGCGCAGGGCTTTATAACGGGATGCATCTCCCAAATGCGTCACATTGTTATAATATTATACGCCGCACCATGGCGCCCCTTTTTGTTTAGCTGCTGCGTCACAAAAGTCACGCAAGAACGGAGCAAAAGAGCCGCAAGGGGCTTTAATCTGCCCCTTCCTTTGTACCCCTGACAATAAGAAAAATAGTGGCGGTGGATTGATAGTTTGACTATTTAAATGACTGGTAATGTAGCAGGCAACTGTTAGTGTTGTCACTGATCTGACTGAAATCACAATGGAGTTTGTCTGTCACTTTGCGTCTTGCCTGCGGACTGCTGCCTGCCAGTCCTAGGTGAACCTTTCAGTACTTTGTTTAGTGAGTTACGTGACTTTCGAAGTCACAGGTCCGCAAATAAATGAAAACTAACCCCCCTAATATAATTCCGCGGAAATATTTTGTTATTGTTCTTTTGAAATGTTTGATTTGGTTGACATTGACAAGCAACAATCATCCATGTTTTCTGTTCTTTCTTTCATGTTGTACGTCAGCTCCCCCCAGGGGCGAGGGGAGGACACAGGAGCAGCAGGCGGCGGATGCTGTTGAACAGGGCCAGGATCGGGCAGGCGAGGGCTCCTTTGCTGGCCCCAGTAAGTTTTCATTTTAGACTAGTACCTATTTTTCCTAGCGTTCCTCGTTTGATTTTTTCAAAATCGTCTTTGATCTTCTTGTAGACTGTATCTAAATTCTTATCCTGCCTCTACTATGACTCCCTGTGGTATTACTAGATTATTCTTATTAGTCTGTCTGTGTAGCTAACTAAGATTGCACGGTTGGCGAAACTCCCATTCTAGTCAGCAATAGCTCTATCAACTTAGTGCAGTCCTCTGGGATTGTCCATAATGTCTTTTGAAGTGTTCTATCTGCTTTGAAAATTCCCAACTATAAAATGTTAATGACCACCAAGAAAGAATAAGATACTACCTTTTGGTTTGGATAGGAGGACAATCCATACCACTACAGTGGCGCGGACAATTCTTCTGCAGAAACAGAACTATGGACAATAAATAGTGCATTGCTTATCAATTATAATAGGCGCTGTTAGAGTTTCCACATACCTCTGTGATAACAGACTTTGAACCCCCAATGTCGTTACTGACTGACTACATAGTGTGGCACAGTCATTTACCTCCCGAATTCATCGATCATTGATCCCCAATGATGATTATTATCCAACGTAGCTGAAGAGTACGGAGTCAGAGTCAAGAAGTGTCAGAGGCACGGACTCATGCTTGCAAAAATTGCAAAACCTTTCGCTCAGTCACTCTAGTCACTTTGGACCAAAAAACACAGAGTCTCTCTAAGTTTAAAAGCTTTATTAAAAGTAAACACATTTATTAAAATGAAGTCATAATAAAAAAATGAAACATTTAACTGAGAATGTAAAAGTGGTTAGTGCTGACGATTAATTGAAGACATTTCTTGTGGTCGAGCCGAGCTCTCACCTTGTTTCAACTTGATCTTGTTGTTAGAAGTCCATCTTCTGTCTGTGTGGAAAAAAATGGTGCGTGTTAAAAAGCCAGCCTACATCAGTTGTGCCAAAAAGTGCTGCATTACATTGTTTTCACATGTCTTCATTCCTAGACCAAATACTAGTGAGTGGTTTATTCTAACATTCTTAAATGTACTTTGTAGGTGGAACATCTGGTGGCGGGGCCAACGCGGAGGTGGTGGTGCTCGACACGGAGGCGGAGGGCAATTCCTCAGGGGAGGATGCAGCGGTTCCAGTGCCGGCTGTGAGAGTTCAGACGGTGGTGGTGGCGGGCAGAGGTAAGCTCTTATATATTCCTTACTTATTGAGATTGAAGACGTGGCTGGGAAGGAAAGAATATGAGATGCATGGCTGGGTGAATGATGAAGCAATGATTGGTGGAAGGACAACAGCCTGGGTGGGTGACACAGAAACTGTATGTGTCCATATACCTGGATCATGCTACTATCTGACTCTTAGATAGCATATGTGTATCTAGAGCAGGGGTACTCATAGTACGGCCCGCGGGCCGGTGGCGGCCCGGCAAGCCTTCCTTGGCGGTGTGCAGACCTTGCAGACAATCACTGCTCCCCCGGCCCCCACAGAGCAGAGTGGAGATGCAGGGCCACAAAGAGGTGAAATAGAACAAAGCCTCTGCTCTGTGGGGCCGGGCAAGCAGTGATTGTCAGGGTGGAGATGCAGGGGCGCTACAACAAACAAAGCCTCAATAATATGTTAATGGTCTTTTAAAGACCTGTTAAGTACTTTGGTGTGGCTGTCTGTGTGTGCGCGTTGAGGAAGCTGTCTCAGCCCGGGCTGAAGGCTGACACAGACAGACACACACACAGTGAGATGACAGAGGGGGAGGGAGAGGGAGGGCAGGAGGGAGAGAGAGATGGAGAGGGAGGGCAGGAGGGAGAGCATGAGTGAGAGAGATGTATGTAAATGCTGGGTCTGGTGGCTCAGTGGATGAAGGCATCTGCTGCAGGGACCTGTGTGCAACCTCATGGTCACAAGTTTTCGTTTTGCTTTAGCCCCGCCCCCTCTGACTCCGCCCCCACCAGTGCGGCCCTCGGCCACAAACTACCCTGTAAATTTAGCCCCTGAGAGAAAGTTTGTGAGTACCCATGATCTAGAGAGAGTAGACGGTCAGTGGATGAACTAAGTGTAACTTTGAAGAGCATGTAACACTGCACCCGCACGTCCGTTCCAGTGTAGGAAAGGCAAGGAAAAAAAGTTTTAATTTTGTCCAAATACTACCATCAATAGTAGCAGTAGTTTGTATTGCAAGCACAGCATAGATCAGGTTATTACGGTGGCCACTCCCTACCTCTCTTAATAAGTTTAGTAGTACTCAGTCATTCATGTGTGGATGTATCACTGGTCACTCAATAAAAAGCAAAGCACCTAAAGTCATCCAATATGTAAGCAAAAACATCCCACGTGAAGTGATAGATAATCAGATTATTTATCTTCTTCATTTTCCATTTCTAGTACTCATTTGCACTGTAGGGTGAAAGTTAAATTAATTAAGCAGTAGCCCTTGTAACAGAGTATTCTCAGTGCCACCCGTAATAGAAAAGTAAGAGCTTCACCACCTGCATGTACTGGACCGGTGCAGTAACGCAAGTCTAGGTCACTCATCATGGCGTGCGTCTCTTTTTCTCGGGTGCAAGTTCACTGCGCTGGCATTATGCCGGCTTGCAGAAGATAACGTACCAATTTTCCTAAACAAGAGACAAGAAGAAGAAGAAGACTGGTGTACTTTCATAGTCGACTCCAATGGAAGTCCATAGTGCTCGTAGAATTTGTTCCTTAAACTCCCACTAATGTTAGAGCAAGGATGAAGAAGTGTGAGGTTAGATAGATACTGGCCTCAATAGTTATGTAATGCGCTTGCAAGTTGCTAGTTGTACTGCAACACAAATTTCTGCTGAATGATTGAGTTATTCTTAAAGAGCATTGGTTACAGACTATGTCTTTCTTTCTTCATATAGATGCTCCTTCCAAACGAACAAGGAGGAAGGAGCTGGCTAGAGCGGCCCGGCAACGGAGGATCGATGCCACTGTGGCCGAATATCGGCGGCTGGTGGCCCTGGAGGACGAAGAAAGTGTGCAGTCGACCACAACAACGTCGTCTGCATCGGCCTCCGTGCCCCCACGGGCTGCCACCCAGCACAGTGGTCCACCCAGACTAAGCCGGGCTGCCAAAGCCAAATGCCACCGCCGAGCAGCAAGGACAACAGCTTCCTCTCACAGCCGTTGCACCTGCAAGGCAGTGAAGGCACGCCTGCTCCGCAGTACCCTGATGGTGTCCCGCCTTCAGCAGGAGCTCCACCATTTTTCAAACGTGTTGGAGGGGCTCCGCGTAGAGCACGCCTTGCTCCGCCAGGAGCATGATGCCCTGGCCCACAAAGTAGACAGCATCCACCCATAGTGTCCCTTGCCCCTTTTTTAGAGACTTTTGGGGGGTGGGAATTGGGAGTTGGGTTTTTGGGGACTCTGGAAGGACAATCGTTGGGGTTAGGGAGGGTCTTGCGGGAGATTATTTTGTTAGGGATATAAATATACTTTTTCAAACTTTATCTGAGCATACCTGTTTTTTACTGCTTGCCTGGTGGGTGGGGGTTTAACAGTGACTTTGTTTTCCTGAAAGTTTAGTTCCATTTTCTTCCTTTAAGTGTAAATGCCCAAATGTTTTCAACACTAAGTGCCTCTCACCGAGTAAGTGAAGTGAATTCAAGAGTCCTAGGACTTTAGTAGTACTACTGTCAGTCTCTCGTCTCTCCTCCTAATACTCCATTATACCCCCAAACCACCAAACGCTTATCTTACCTGTAATTTGTGTTTGAAAGTAGGGCTAGAACCAGGGCTGGCTCCAGGGGAACCAGCGAATAAGGTTGGCAATCTTGGTCGGATAAAATTTCCTCATAGCAGTGGTACTAGTGGTGTGACACAGTGGCAGTTGCATGCCTATGAAAAAAAAGAAAATTAAATCTGGTTTGTCCTCCTGAGCAATTCAACTGTACAATAGAGAATATAGCAGGTGACAGAAGTACACTAGAACAGTGCCACATTGTAGCCTAACAAATGGTAAAGTATAAGTACTAATTCGGTTGAAGTTCTTTGACAGTAGCCATGGGTCTTTGTCAAGCAGAGTAAGAATATATCCTCGGATTTCTTCACCAGCCTGTTGCTATCACCTTATCCTCCCCAGCAAGTATGTGGATTTATTGCTGTAATTTAGTCACACATCAATCAAAACCACACAGCCCGGGGGAAGAGGGTTAGGGTTTGAAAAATGGATGGGTACGGGGGTTTTTAGGAAAGGTTTTGGGAGACAAGAAAAAATAGCACAGCATTGACAAACAATTGTGAACATAAAAAAATCTTTGGGTACAAACCTATCCATCAATCTTTGAAAGTGCATGCACTACTGCATGCATGTCAGTGAAAAGTAAGTAGTACTTTCGACAACTGTGGAAGAAAGAATGCGGCAGTACAGGGCGTGTGTGGAATTATTGATAACTATATTCAACATAAGGTCTCAGTAGCCAGATACCTGAGAGCCTTGCTGGTCACTATAAATCCATTCACAACAACACTCAATGGGGTTGGTCTGGAAGGTATAGTAGATAGAAAAGGAGAAATTGCTCTTTTTCTAGGTGTCCCCTCACTCACCAGGGTTGCCCCTTGGTGACATGCTTCATCATTGGGGCCATCCCAGTCCTCTACGGGCTGGGGCGTGCTGCGACTTGCGAATTACGTAGGAGCACTTACAAATGACTATGTGTGGTGCAGATGTGATAGTGGAGTGGACTAAGTGATGTGTTAAGGGATCAATTTAGAAGCAGAGAGAGATCCAAGAAATGCAGTCACAGTCAGAGAAAAAGGCAAGGGATACTGTATCTATGTTGTTGTAGTTGTCCTGTTGAAAGTGGTAAGTAAGTTGCCTGCAGAAAAAAATCCTCTTATTAGCGGCACTCCTCCATTGCAGCCGACGCTTCGTCCATCGATGTTGGTCACCAGAAGACACCCTGTCCACTGCCTGCCTGATGCTGAATTGTGGCTCGCTAATGTGAAGCCTGACTCCATCCTTTTTTCCCCATTGCAGAGACTGAAACCCGGCCTGTAATTATTCAACGAAAAACAGGAAGTGATATAATATTACAACACCACTGATAAATAAATATAAGGTATGTAGGCTGTGGAGTGCAAAAAGTCACGCTTTTGTTTTTCCTAGTAGACACTAGACAGTACAATATTTTTGAAAGTGCGTACTCTGTCTGAGTCACCTTTTGAAGGATAAATAAGTAGGGGCAAATTAATGTAGCGGATCTTTCCCCTCAAGCTAGGTGTACTGTAAACTGTGTTTTAGAACAAAATTAGATCTTCCCAGCAGTGCTCCCACCCAGACCCTTACTAAAGCCAGTCGCAAAAATGTAGAAGACCCCCAATCAAATCTCAAAAAACGAGGCCTAGCAGAAAACTGGTGACAAAACTTACTTTGAAAGTAAAAGTAGGCCGAAGTACCCCCTTACTAATTACCCCTTACCCACCGTGGATTGCATTCAAACCACTTGCAAGCAACCAAGCAAAAGTATCCATAGCAAGCATCGCTCCAAGACTCGAAAACCCCCCCACCCAAACACATGCAATAGAAATACTGCTAACCCTAACGAACCCTAAGTTAAGAATAGTGGCAAAGGCTTTCTTTAACTATGCCAAATCCCCCCTTTCCCACCATGGATTTTCTTCAAATGACTTGCAACCAAAATTACACATTCTCACGAGTGCTCTAAGACCTCAGAACTCAGTTGCAAAAATCTAGAACACCCCGAAACACATGCAATCCTGCTGCTAGGGCTAACCCTAACGAACCCTAAGTTACAAAAAGTGCCAAAAGGCTTTTCCGCGAGGATTTTGTCCCAACCACTTCTACCCGGTATTAGACCTTCCCAGGAATGCCCCAAGACCCGCCAACCCACCCGCCAAAAAGCATAACACCCCCAAACAGGCCAAAAGCAAAATATCATACTTGCAATATTTCTCGGCCTTCGGTCCAAACGCGCTGCGTAGCTAGGCCATAAGTCGGGGTTGCCACCACGGATTTCCTGAAAAGCAAATGCAATCAAGATTAGAGTGTCCCAGCAGCGCTCCCAGACCACGAAACTCACCCACAAACAGACGGAACCCCCCCATAAAGCACCTCAAAGGCAAGCAAGTCATCAAAAACACAAAATATTTTCCGCCTGGGATTTGGTCCAAACCACTTTTATCCGGTATTAGAGCTTCCCAGCAATGGCCCCAGAGCCGTCAACCCAGGAGAAAACGAGTAGAAGACCCCCAAACAGCCAAAGAGCAAAAGTACAAAAATGGGGACTTTGTCAGTTTTTCCCAAATTTCCCAAATCACTCCGCGCGCGCTCTGCAGCTAGGCCCTAACTCCCCTCTGCCACCATGGATTTGCTTCAAACCTCTTGCAAAGTAAAGTATATATAGCCAGCAGTGCGCCCAGACCCCGAAACCCACCCACAAACACCAGGAAGCCCCCCAAACAGGCCCCCGAAAACGCTACATTGAGCAAAATGTCAGAAATAGCCAAAATAAAATCGGCCTGGATTTTGTCCCAACCACTTCTACCCGGTATTAGACCTTCCCAGGAATGCCCCAAGACCCGCCAACCCACCCGCCAAGAAGCATAACACCCCCAAACAGGCCAAAAGCAAAATCTCATACTTGTAATATTTCTCAGCCTTCGGTCCAAACGCGCTGCGTAGCTAGGCCATAAGTCGGGGTTGCCACCACGGATTTCCTGAAAAGCAAATGCAATCAAGATTAGAGTGTCCCAGCAGTGCTCCCAGACCACGAAACTCACCCACAAACAGACGGACCCCCCCCTAAAAGCACCTCAAAGGCAAGCAAGTCATCAAAAACACAAAAAAATTTCCGCCTGGGATTTGGTCCAAACCACTTTTATCCGGTATTAGAGCTTCCCAGCAATGGCCCCAGAGCCGTCAACCCAGGAGAAAACGAGTAGAAGACCCCCAAACAGCCAAAGAGCAAAAGTACAAAAATGGGGACTTTGTCAATTTTTCCCAAATTTCCCAAATCACTCCGCGCGCGCTCTGCAGCTAGGCCCTAACTCCCCTCTGAAATCAGCAATCTGATGGTCTTTAGGAAGACTTTAAAAACGTACCTGTTCGCCAAATTGTGTTAATCTTGCTATCCGCTCACCACACTTATCAGTTCAAGCGCCGCGAGGCCTTAGGGTATGTGCGCGCTATATAAATATAATTTTTCATTTCATTTCATTTCTCTGCCACCATGGATTTGCTTCAAACCTCTTGCAAAGTAAAGTATATATAGCCAGCAGTGCGCCCAGACCCCGAAACCCACCCACAAACACCAGGAAGCCCCCCAAACAGGCCCCTGAAAACGCTACATTGAGCAAAATGTCAGAAATAGCCAAAATAAAATCGGCCTGGATTTTGTCCCAACCACTTCTACCCGGTATTAGACCTTCCCATGAATGCCCCAAGACCCGCCAACCCACCCGCCAAGAAGCATAACACCCCCAAACAGGCCAAAAGCAAAATCTCATACTTGCAATATTTCTCGGCCTTCGGTCCAAACGCGCTGCGTAGCTAGGCCATAAGTCGGGGTTGCCACCACGGATTTCCTGAAAAGCAAATGCAATCAAGATTAGAGTGTCCCAGCAGTGCTCCCAGACCACGAAACTCACCCACAAACAGACGGAACCCCCCCTAAAAGCACCTCAAAGGCAAGCAAGTCATCAAAAACACAAAAAATGTTCCGCCTGGGATTTGGTCCAAACCACTTTTATCCGGTATTAGAGCTTCCCAGCAATGGCCCCAGAGCCGTCAACCCAGGAGAAAACGAGTAGAAGACCCCCAAACAGCCAAAGAGCAAAAGTACAAAAATGGGGACTTTGTCAGTTTTTCCCAAATTTCCCAAATCACTCCGCGCGCGCTCTGCAGCTAGGCCCTAACTCCCCTCTGCCACCATGGATTTGCTTCAAACCTCTTGCAAAGTAAAGTATATATAGCCAGCAGTGCGCCCAGACCCCGAAACCCACCCACAAACACCAGGAAGCCCCCCAAACAGGCCCCCGAAAATGCTACATTGAGCAAAATGTCAGAAATAGCCACAAAAAAATCAGCCTGGATTTTGTCCCAACCACTTCTACCCGGTATTAGACCTTCCCATGAATGCCCCAAGACCCGCCAACCCACCGGCCAAGAAGCATAACACCCCCAAACAGGCCAAAAGCAAAATCTCATACTTGCAATATTTCTCGGCCTTCGGTCCAAACGCGCTGCGTAGCTAGGCCATAAGTCGGGGTTGCCACCACGGATTTCCTGAAAAGCAAATGCAATCAAGATTAGAGTGTCCCAGCAGTGCTCCCAGACCACGAAACTCACCCACAAACAGACGGAACCCCCCCTAAAAGCACCTCAAAGGCAAGCAAGTCATCAAAAACACAAAAAAAATTCCGCCTGGGATTTGGTCCAAACCACTTTTATCCGGTATTAGAGCTTCCCAGCAATGGCCCCAGAGCCGTCAACCCAGGAGAAAACGAGTAGAAGACCCCCAAACAGCCAAAGAGCAAAAGTACAAAAATGGGGACTTTGTCAGTTTTTCCCAAATTTCCCAAATCACTCCGCGCGCGCTCTGCAGCTAGGCCCTAACTCCCCTCTGCCACCATGGATTTGCTTCAAACCTCTTGCAAAGTAAAGTATATATAGCCAGCAGTGCGCCCAGACCCCGAAACCCACCCACAAACACCAGGAAGCCCCCCAAACAGGCCCCTGAAAACGCTACATTGAGCAAAATGTCAGAAATAGCCACAAAAAAATCGGCCTGGATTTTGTCCCAACCACTTCTACCCGGTATTAGACCTTCCCAGGAATGCCCCAAGACCCGCCAACCCACCCGCCAAGAAGCATAACACCCCCAAACAGGCCAAAAGCAAAATCTCATACTTGCAATATTTCTCGGCCTTCGGTCCAAACGCGCTGAGTAGCTAGGCCATAAGTCGGGGTTGCCACCACGGATTTCCTGAAAAGCAAATGCAATCAAGATTAGAGTGTCCCAGCAGTGCTCCCAGACCCCGAAACTCACCCACAAACACCAGGAAGCCCCACAAACAGGCCCCCGAAAACGCTACTTTGAGCAAAATGTCAGAAATAGCAAAAAAAAAAATCGGCCTGGATTTTGTCCCAACCACTTCTACCCGGTAGTAGACCTTCCCATGAATGCCCCAAGACCCGCCAACCCACCCGCCAAGAAGCATAACACACCCAAACAGGCCAAAAGCAAAATCTCATACTTGCAATATTTCTCGGCCTTCGGTCCAAACGCGCTGCGTAGCTAGGCCATAAGTCGGGGTTGCCACCACGGATTTCCTGAAAAGCAAATGCAATCAAGAAGATTAGAGTGTCCCAGCAGTGCTCCCAGACCCCGAAACTCACCCACAAACAGACAGAGCCCCCCCTAAGAGCACCTCAAAGGCAAGCAAGTCAGCAAAAACACAAAAAAATTTGCACCTCGGATTTGGTCCAAAAGCTTCCCAACAAAGGTCCCAGAGCCGTCAACTCACCTGCAAAGAGGTAATACAACACCCCCACAAGTGCTGAGTCTTTCTTCATTGGGCGTAAACCAGCCCTCTGGTTTGATGGAAATAGGAGTCTGAAGGAGGAGGATAGAGGAGCATGTTCTTCTGAACTTGTGAACCTGAGGAATGCAGACTGCGGCAACTTCAAATCAATTAGCAAACCAGTGAAGACAGTTCTGCTGATGGGCTTGTTTTTGTGATTATCTGATTAAAGTTTGAAATATATTAACTGTGCACAACAAAGTAAGACAGACACACAGGAATAAAAGTGAATAAGGACGAAAAAGAAAGTTATTGATTCGTTGTCTCATTTTCAGGGCTCGGTATCACGGTCCAGGAATGAGAATAAGGCTTCGTCATCATACTCTGCGAATTCAGGCAGGGTGAGCTCAGTGTCACCTGACAGAGTAGAAATTCCCTGATCTATGTTGCTGGCCACCTCGTCTTCATCCGGCGCGCTTTCTCGTACTCTGAAATCTGGTGGTATGAGGTGCTGATTCATCTTGATCATTGTTAACCTCTCCACATTTTTGGGCGAGAGGCGGCTCCGTTTGGGAGTTACAATGCCACCAGCAGCACTGAAAACCCGTTCAGAAGACACGCTTGCGAGTGGGCAAGACAAGTAGTTTAAAGCCAGGTTGGTGAGCTGTGGCCACAATTCTTTTTTCCCATGCCAATACGCCAATGGGTCAGAATTAACATAGACCTCTGTTGAGTCATTCAGATAGTCCTTCACCATCGACTCAAGGTCCTCATCCAAGGTTCCTCCACTTTGCTTAGCTCTTGCTGTGCCGCTGAACTTTTGAGAACCAAACCCACGCAGAGCTAGCCAATCCTCTTCAGCCTCCAATGTTTCTGTTGTGTCTGGTGCAGATGATCCGGTTGCCGGTGTCTTTAACGGCTGAGAGGTCACTTGTGCCAAAGCCACAGGTGCAGAAGTGGATTGTTTTGACTGGGGATGGCCTGCTGATGTACTGCCATTTCCTTCAATTTTCAGCCGTTCTATTTCAAACCTCTTGGCTGACAAGGCTAGCCAATGTTTGTACTTTGGAACATGTTCATCATCAAAAGGAAGGAATGCTTGGCCTGCCAGCGCCTTTTTGTAGCGTGGATCCAGAATAGTAGCACAAATGTAATGCTCTTCTGAGTGGATCTTTTTAAGACGTTCATCACCTTGTAGGAGCTCTAATAAATTCTCAGCCAGAAGAAAAGAGTCTTGGTTTTTTACATCTTTTTCAAACACAGAACACACCTCCTTCAGTTGGTCCTCCAGCATGTACAACAATGGGATAGCTTTTCCCAAATTACAGTCCTCCTTGCTGACTGCACGCGTGAAGAACTCAAAAGGACGAAGCATGCGTGTCAGGCTTTGAACTATGTTCCATTGCGCCGCACCCATCCTCAGGTCCTCTGTACCCTCTGTAAGGAAATATTGATCGAGTACCGTATACTGCTCATACAGACGCTCAAGCATGTAGAAGGTTGAGTTCCAACGTGTTACCACCTCCTGGATGAGTGCTTTCACTGGCATTTTATGTTGATATAGCAGGCTCCTCAGCTGCTTCCGGGCCTTAAAAGAATGGCTGAAATGGTTGCACATTTTTCGGCAGGTGTCCAATACTCTGTACGCTGCACTGCCTTTATTACCCAAGAATTTTTGGACAACCAGGTTTATACAGTGCACCAAACACGGCACTCTGAAATAGTTACCCTCCCTCATGGCCTTAACTATATTGGCGCCATTGTCCGTGGAAACATAACCAACCTGGCGTTTTAGTGGGGACAGCCAGTTAAGGACCTTTGTGTTAAAGACATCCAAAATGTTTTCTGCTGTGTGACGTTTCTCCAAACCAAACATGGCTAGTGTTGCATGTTTCCGAGCAGCTTTAAAAACAATGTCCGTGTCAACACCTGTGTTTAGCTTTGCTTTAGCCCCTGAAAAAGAGACCCAGTGTGCAGTGATGCACATGTAATCAGCGCCTGCGCCACTGGTCCACATGTCTGTTGTCATATGTATAGTGTGAACAGCACTCTTCTGCAAAGCTGCCCCCAATCACCTTCAGAACATCTTCATGTAGTGCTGGAACCGCAACTCGGGCAAAATAGAACCGGCTAGGAACCTTCCATTTAGGGCAGAGCGCTGCCACTAATTCTAGAAAACCAACCCATTCTACAAAAGAAAAAGGGAGAAGGTCCAGAGCTAGCATTTTAGCCAGCTTAGTGTTATACAGACGCGTCAGTGGGTGGTTGCGTTCATATTGCGCTTCTGTAAACAACATCTTTTTAATGTTGCCCTGGACCAAAGATTTACGGGATGATGATGATATCTTTGACCCAGTTACGCTCGCTGATGAACTTTTTCGCAATGGTGTATCACTCTCTCCCACACTCCTAGTGTGGCTCACATGGGGTGTGCTGCTGACAGGGGTACTGGGTGTAAGTGAAGGGTTTGACACGTCTTCTTCCTCCTCGTCATCATCAGATGAAACAGCATTACGTGCAATTCGGGCTTCCTTGATCGCCTGTAGGTGCGCAAACCATTTGACAGCGTGCTTTCTTTCAAGATGACCTCTCTGGCCTCCGGTACCATAGTTGGAACCCAACTTATGACGACTAACTCAAAGCTTACACATGCTACAAATGGCTACGGTTTCATTTTTTGGGCAAACACTAAAGAAGTCCCAAACTGCAGACTTGAAATGTCTTTGGGGGCCGGAGGAGGCGGCGATACTGGTGGTGGTGGTCCTGCTGCTAATGCCAGATGAAGTGGAGGATGTGGATTGCCGAACTTCAGTACGTTTTGCACTTTCACCACCACAAATTGAGGTCGAGGTGGATGTAGGTCCCTTCTTGCGAGGAAGAAATATGGAAGCGGTAGGTGTTGGTGTACTAGTTAACTCCAAATCTAATGATTGTTGTGTTTCCATTTCCATTGCCTCCTCGTCGACATCATCATCACGCTCAGCAGCTTCTCGGGATAGGGTCAAAATGTCTCTTTGCTGCATGCCCGCTGGGGCTGCAGTGACCTTTGTGATGACTGGCTCGTCGTCATCGTGAGAGGCTTCATCACCAGCAGTATCTGTCACTTCTTGTTGAGCCTCATCACACTCCATAGCTATGAGTTTTTCGACGACCTTCCTTTTACGCTTAGGTACTTTTGTCAGATCATGGTGTGCCTCACTCTCAGACCCCAGTGGTGGTTCCCAAGCTTGATCCGTATCATCAGAAGGAGGTGGGCTTGAAGAAGATGTAGACACCCCCCTTGATCTTTTCCTTGCTAGGGATGTGGAAGACAATGAATGATCATCAGGAGGAGTGGCTTCCAATGATACCTCGGCTTCATTGTCGATTTCCTGATATGCCCCTACTTCGGGAGGAACAACTATTTTGGGCACTTGTGACCCTCCATGCACCTCTGCTTGCGCATCTCCTTTTGCTGCCTCTCCTTCCACATGTACTTGGGCTTGTACTTGCACATGGTGTTGTTGTTGCGGCTGTGGTTGTTCAACACTTGTCAGATGAGTTACAACAACCTGTGTTGATTCAGGGACATTGCTGCTACTTTCTTGCGATGAGCCAACATCACTGGTCGATGGTGATTGGAGAAGTACACTGACTGCCTCTGAAGCACTCAAGGGCTTTGACTTAAGTTGGCGTGGTGGTGGAGGCACTGAACCCAATGGAGCAGGGGTGCTGCTCCCAGCTTGGTCCCCAGCAGATCCTGCTGCTGCTGCAGGCGTACTTTATTTTTTGCTCCCAAAAAACGTGGCGGTTGGCACACCAGCCTCCTTGGTAACTTGCTTCTTCTGCTCCTTACTAGCAACTTTCTTGCTAGAGGAGCTACGGAGAACTTTTTTTGGGGCCATCTTCTTCAGAGCAGGTCAGACAGCAGGCCACAGTTGCACGAATTGTAGAGTTGTCTGAGGCCAGACGTGACGTCGCGTGACGTTATGCTGCACACACACACCGCTGCAGGACTTCTTCCTGGCACTGGTGGTTCTCTTGAGTCTTGTGCACCTAAAAACAATGGAAGACAGAGGAACATCAGTTCAGTTATACACCACAAAAAAATCGAAAAAAACCCAGAAAAATCAGCACAATCCCATTCCATCCATGCCCTCCATGATGTTTAAGTTCAAGACACCCCACAGAAAGACTAGGCCCATGCTAGACTCAAATACCCCTGGTGAAAAGGCCACAAGTACAGCCCCAAAAAACGAAAATCACTGAAAAATCAGCACAATCCCAATCCATCCATGCCCTCCATGATGTTTAAATTGAAGACAACCTACAGAAAGACTAGGCCCATGCTAGACTCAAATACCCCTGGTGAAAAGGCCACAAGTACAGCCCCAAAAAACGAAAATCACTGAAAAATCAGCACAATCCCAATCCATCCATGCCCTCCATGATGTTTAAATTCAAGACAACCCACAGAAAGACTAGGCCCATGCTATACTCAAATACCCCTGGTGAAAAGGCCACAAGTGCAGCCCCAAAAAACGAAAATCACTGAAAAATCAGCACAATCCCAATCCATCCATGCCCTCCATGATGTTTAACTTCAAGACAGCCCACAGAAAGACTAGGCCCATGCTAGACTCAAATACCCCTGGTGAGAAGGCCACAAGTACAGCCCCAAAAAACGAAAATCACTGAAAAATCAGCACAATCCCATTCCATCCATGCCCTCCATGATGTTTAAGTTCAAGACACCCCACAGAAAGACTAGGCCCATGCTAGACTCAAATACCCCTGGTGAAAAGGCCACAAGTACAGCCCCAAAAAACGAAAATCACTGAAAAATCAGCACAATCCCAATCCATCCATGCCCTCCATGATGTTTAAATTCAAGACAACCCACAGAAAGACTAGGCCCATGCTAGACTCAAATACCCCTGGTGAAAAGGCCACAAGTACAGCCCCAAAAAACGAAAATCACTGAAAAATCAGCACAATCCCAATCCATCCATGCCCTCCATGATGTTTAACTTCAAGACAGCCCACAGAAAGACTAGGCCCATGCTAAACTCAAATACCCCTGGTGAAAAGGCCACAAGTACAGCCCCAAAAAACGAAAATCACTGAAAAATCAGCACAATCCCAATCCATCCATGCCCTCCATGATGTTTAACTTCAAGACAGCCCACAGAAAGACTAGGCCCATGCTAGACTCAAATACCCCTGGTGAGAAGGCCACAAGTACAGCCCCAAAAAACGAAAATCACTGAAAAATCAGCACAATCCCATTCCATCCATGCCCTCCATGATGTTTAAGTTCAAGACACCCCACAGAAAGACTAGGCCCATGCTAGACTCAAATACCCCTGGTGAAAAGGCCACAAGTACAGCCCCAAAAAACGAAAATCACTGAAAAATCAGTCAAATCCCAATCCATCCATGCCCTCCATGATGTTTAAATTCGAGACAACCCACAGAAAGACTAGGCCCATGCTAGACTCAAATACCCCTGGTGAAAAGGCCACAAGTACAGCCCCAAAAAAAGAAAATCACTGAAAAATCAGCACAATCCCAATCCATCCATGCCCTCCATGATGTTTAAATTCAAGACACCCCACAGAAAGACTAGGCCCATGCTAGACTCAAATACCCCTGGTGAAAAGGCCACAAGTACAGCCCCAAAAAACGAAAATCACTGAAAAATCAGCACAATCCCAATCCATCCATGCCCTCCATGATGTTTAAATTAAAGACAACCCACAGAAAGACTAGGCCCATGCTAGACTCAAATACCCCTGGTGAAAAGGCCACAAGTACAGCCCCAAAAAACGAAAATCACTGAAAAATCAGCACAATCCCAATCCATCCATGCCCTCCATGATGTTTAAATTCAAGACAACCCACAGAAAGACTAGGCCCATGCAAGACTCACTACCCCTGGGCATAAAGGTTGAAAAGTAGGCAAAATGGTTGCAGGCCTAACAACAATGCCTGCATTCAAAATGGCCACTTGCCTCCCAGCACATGGCCAGTGCCTGTAGCAGCACTCAAAATGGCCCCCAGCCACATGGCCTGTCCCTCCCCATGAACACCCCCAAAAATCGAAAAACACTGCAAAATCAGCACAATCCCATTCCATCCATGCCCTCCATGATGTTTAAGTTCAAGACACCCCACAGAAAGACTCGGCCCATGCTAGACTCAAATACCCCTGGTGAAAAGGCCACAAGTACAGCCCCAAAAAACGAAAATCACTGAAAAATCAGCACAATCCCAATCCATCCATGCCCTCCATGATGTTTAAATTCAAGACAACCCACAGAAAGACTAGGCCCATGCTAGACTCAAATACCCCTGGTGAAAAGGCCACAAGTACAGCCCCAAAAAACGAAAATCACTGAAAAATCAGCACAATCCCAATCCATCCATGCCCTCCATGATGTTTAAATTCAAGACAACCCACAGAAAGACTAGGCCCATGCAAGACTCACTACCCCTGGGCATAAAGGTTGAAAAGTAGGCAAAATGGTTGCAGGCCTAACAACAAAGCCTGCATTCAAAATGGCCACTTGCCTCCCAGTACATGGCCAGGGCCTGTAGCAGCACTCAAAATGGCCCCCCGCCACATGGCCTGTCCCTCCCCATGAACACCCCCAAAAATCAAAAAACACTGCAAAATCAGCACAATCCCATTCCATCCATGCCCTCCATGATGTTTAAGTTCAATACACCCCACAGAAAGACTCGGCCCATGCTAGACTCAAATACCCCTGGTGAAAGGCCACAAGTACAGCCCCAAAAAACGAAAATCACTGAAAAATCAGCACAATCCCAATCCATCCATGCCCTCCATGATGTTTAAATTCAAGACAACCCACAGAAAGACTAGGCCCATGGTAGACTCAAATACCCCTGGTGAAAAGGCCACAAATACAGCCCCAAAAAACGAAAATCACTGAAAAATCAGCACAATCCCAATCCATCCATGCCCTCCATGATGTTTAAATTCAAGACACCCCACAGAAAGACTAGGCCCATGCTAGACTCAAATACCCCTGGTGAAAAGGCCACAAGTACAGCCCCAAAAAACGAAAATCACTGAAAAATCAGCACAATCCCAATCCATCCATGCCCTCCATGATGTTTAAATTCAAGACAACCCACAGAAAGACTAGGCCCATGCTAGACTCAAATACCCCTGGTGAAAAGGCCACAAGTACAGCCCCAAAAACGAAAATCACTGAAAAATCAGCACACTCCCAATCCATCCATGCCCTCCATGATGTTTACATTCAAGACAACTCACAGAAAGACTAGGCCCATGCAAGACTCACTACCCCTGGGCATAACGGTTGAAAAGTAGGCAAAATGGTTGCAGGCCTAACAACAATGCCTGCATTCAAAATGGCCACTTGCCTCCCAGCACATGGCCAGTGCCTGTAGCAGCACTCAAAATGGCCCCCAGCCACATGGCCTGTCCCTCCCCATGAACACCCCCAAAAATCGAAAAAGACTGCAAAATCAGCACAATCCCATTCCATCCATGCCCTCCATGATGTTTAAGTTCAAGACACCCCACAGAAAGACTAGGCCCATGCTAGACTCAAATACCCCTGGTGAAAAGGCCACAAGTACAGCCCCAAAAAAAGAAAATCACTGAAAAATCAGCACAATCCCAATCCATCCATGCCCTCCATGATGTTTAAATTCAAGACAACCCACAGAAAGACTAGGCCCATGCAAGACTCACTACCCCTGGGCATAAAGGTTGAAAAGTAGGCAAAATGGTTGCAGGCCTAACAACAAAGCCTGCATTCAAAATGGCCATTTGCCTCCCAGCACATGGCCAGGGCCTGTAGCAGCACTCAAAATGGCCCCCAGCCACATGGCCTGTCCCTCCCCATGAACACCCCCAAAAATCGAAAAACACTGCAAAATCAGCACAATCCCATTCCATCCATGCCCTCCATGATGTTTAAGTTCAAGACACCCCACAGAAAGACTAGGCCCATGCTAGACTCAAATACCCCTGGTGAAAAGGCCACAAGTACAGCCCCAAAAAACGAAAATCACTGAAAAATCAGCACAATCCCAATCCATCCATGCCCTCCATGATGTTTAAGTTCAAGACAACCCACAGAAAGACTCAGTCCACCCACCACTGAGTACCCCTGGGCAAAAGGCCCCAAAACAGCCCAAAAATCGAAAATTCCAAAATTTTAGTTGCAGCAACTGTAATGCCCCAAACAAACTTACTTGTAAAATTTCTAATCCAACAGTGATCCAAAGAAAGTCAAAAAGGCCTCAAATCCAAATATCCAGCAGCATCCACAAAAAATAATCCTTCCAGCTCCAGATCCAAATGAAAAGTGACCAGGAGATGGACAAAGCACTGGGAGGAGCCTGCTGGACAGGAACAGGAAGTTGAAGACTGTGGGGCACTTCCTTCCTCCCACCCCCCTCCCCCCTCCCCAAAATGGACTCCTCGCTAAAAAAGTGCAGGCAAATGTCAACCTAAGGAGTTATTCAGATAAAAATCATCATTTCAAGAAGGTTTATGCTGCTTGCTGGTGGATTTCTTGTGCAGAATTGCAAATTTTATATTTTCGCGTGTGCGAGATTATTGCTGCTCGCCGCATCTCAAATCTCGCAATTGTGAAGTACCGCGAGACGTGATCTCGGCGTACTCGCGTTGACAAACGCTCGCTGCAAAAGTTGGCAAGCCGCGATTACGTAATCGCGCTTGCCAAATTCCGGCGGGATCCCGCAGCAAGATCCAAAATGGCGCAGCACTCGCAAAATATCGAGAAAAACAACTCGGCGATGATAAACGCCGCGCGGCGCAAAATTGTATCACCAAGAAAAAAAAATCCGCTGCGTGCGAATTTGCGGATTTTGCGGGAAATTCGCAAATCTCGCGGATTGCGAATTTACCGAAAATCCGCAAAAATCCGCGAGCGTAACGGATTTTCCGCCCATACTTACCCATGACCAATCAGAGTAATTTCTTCGTTATCGTAAGTAATGGGTCCAGAAGATAAATTTGTTCCGTCCACTGCTCGAACAGGCTGAGGTCTTTCTTTCTTTATAAACTGAATTCCGAGTGACTTAGCAAATTTGATATCGCAGAAATTTCCTGTAGCACTGGAATTGATCATGACAGAAACCTCCTCTACTTCAGTAATTCCGAATTTGATCAAACTGGAGATTGTCAAATGGGGGAAGAAGATTGTAGAGTATTAGCGACTAGTTGTGTGTCTGGAGTCGCTTTATCAAAAGCACCCACCAGAGCAACTCCTTTTACTGGTGGGGCCTGTCTTTTACCCAAGAATTGTTCTTTGGCGTCTTGGGACACTCCTTGACAAAATGTCCAGACTTTCCGCAGTACATACACAATTTTCAACTCCTGCGTCTTTCTCTCTCTTCCTTGGTCACAGGACCGCGAACCGAACCAATCTGCATAGACTCTTCTGCAGACCTAGATTCTCTGGTTTTACTGATGTCTGGCTTTACTCTGTCAAATCTAGGAGGCATGGGTCGCAAATCTTTTTGATGCTCACTCCTCCTCTCATTTTACTGTTGATCTATTTGCAGCACCAAATCAATTAATTCGGAAACATCGGTGGGTCTTTTTCAGGATTTGGACCAGACCATCTTTTAAATCCTTCTTGAGGCCTCCAAAGAAGATAGCTGCCCTCTTGGCTTCAGGCCAATTAGTTTTGACTATCAGCTTGTTGAATTGATACGCAGCTAGCTCTCGATTTCGAGATCAAGTAGTTTGTTTTCAGTAGTCTGAGATACTGTTCGGAGATCAAAAATGTGAAGGAACTCCCTCTAAAATTCCTCAAAAATATAAAAAATTGGATCAGTGCAGTTTACCAGTGGTATCAACCAGGCTGCTGAATCTCCGCTCAGGTAAGACAGCATGAGGGCTACCTTGGACTGATCCTCCTTAAATATTATTGGCCTGCAAATGAAATGCAAGGAGTGCTGCGTGATAAAAACTTGAACCTTGTGAGGATCACCGTCAAATCTCTCAGGGGCCGCTAAGGGGATCGTGAGGGAAATTGCATTAATTACTTGTGTAGTCGATTCTGTTGCAGAAGGGGATGGGGAAAACTGTTGGTACTTTTGCTCTTTTATAATTGGATTAACCCTTTCAGCCAATTCATCAAAACAGTGACAGAGATAAATTGCTTCCTGACTAGATGTCCTAACCTCATCTCTTAAGGTATTATTCTCTTCCATTGTTTCACTTAACTTTTTCAGTAACTCTTCCAAAACTGTTGCTAAAGCCTTAACGTAAAAACCCTTCACCAACCTGCCTGAGTGGAAGAAGTGTTTTCTCGCACCTCAATCTATCAAGTAGGAAGCACCATGCACCTTATAACTTGGCTTCCACAGGAGCAGAAGAGCTTATCCCAAATCCCAAACCCCACTGTCAGTAAAAATATATTCACTCACAGTAAAGAGGGGGAAGGGTGAATGGGAAAAACGAGAGAGACTGCCACTGCTGTGTACCCTGCAAGGATACTCACGAACACCTGCAATTGCAAGCACAGAGTTTACTACTTCTAACTTTAACCCTCTCTCAACATTCCCAACCTCCTCCTCCCATACCTTATTACCTTTTAGACACAGTGGTTTAGCTGCTCGCCCTAGCCTTGTTAGTTAGAGACAAGACCTATTTTAATTGTGTTGTCCTTTTCTATTCGTACTGATACTCCTGCGCTATTACTTGTAGTATGGAATTAAATTGCATCAACCTTGTTATCAAAGTCTTTTTGTAATTCTTTTTCTTTCACAGTCGCAAGGAAGCAGATAAATTGGTAAGTACAAATATATATATATATATATATCCATATCTGATGTTGCGATGAGTCGAGTGTAGAAAGTCGACTGAATTATGCGCAGCAGGATCACAACCAGTCTATTAATATGTATTCCACTTAGTTCTGAAGGAAAAAACGTACTAACTGCTCAGCAATCTAACTTCCTGTAAGTCTGTCTTGCGATTGGCTTTTACTGCATAGCCTGTATTACTGTTCTGCAAGCTCACTAATGCTACGAACATATATTCACTCTGAATTCTCTGCCAGACCTGTATTTACTTTCACAAAAGAATGCCTTACTAAGCAAAGGGGGCTGACTCCTCGCTGAAGTAAATTCTTGGACTTACTTGTAGTACAGGTGAATCTTTCTTTGTAAAGACTTGGGGCCAGATGTATCAAGGCTTTTGCGACTCGCAAAGGCCGAAATTCTGCGAATTTCGGCCTTTGCGACTCGCAAACGGCCTTTTAGCATGATTTGCTATGTATGAAAAAATCGCAATTTAAGGAATCGCAAAATATTGCGATTCCTTATTTTGCCATAGCATTTAAGGAATCGCAATTTTTGCAATTCCTTAAATGATATGTATGTAACTTTTAGGAATTGCGAATTTGTGTTAAGAAATCGCAAATTACCACCAACTTGTAGTTGGTGGTAATTTGCGATTTCTTTAAAAAATGCCCTATTTGGCAATTGTGAGGGTGGCATGTGACACACATACAAGCCCATATGGTATGTATGTGTGCCACATGCACACACATGTCAATTTCAGGGGGGCAGCAGGGTGTCTTTGAGACACCCCTGCACCCTTGAAATAATTCTCAAATTGCGATTAGCAAATTGCGAATTCGCAATTTGAGAATTATTGCACTATCATTCCTATGGGCCTACTGGCCCATAGGAATGCATTGGAAATTATTCTTTATTTGTGAATTCGCAAAATGCGAATTCGCAAATAAAGAATATTAAGGAATCGCTAAAAAATAGCGATTTTGTACATACATTGCATTTAGCGAATTCTAAATAGCGATTCGCAAAAAATCGCTATTTAGAATTCGCAATTTGGAATCTTGATACATCTGCCCCCATATCTTGCTTACAGATAGGGACTCACCAGATACAGAAAAATAACTGTCTCTAAAAATACCTAGTGACTGAACTCGAAAATATTTCCAACAAGGAAAAGCTGCCAAACAATAAGCAAATGTCAAGCAGATCAACGAATAGGGAAACGCTACTCTCCTGAGGAAAATTCTTCAGAAAATACACATGCGATAGACGAAACACTACCTCACGCAATGAGTAGACAGTTGAAGTGCCCAGCGCGCATTGAGCGCGCGCGCAAAGTACACTATTCTTCTTCTTGGCGTAAAACACTAGAGCCTGACTGGAAACGGAAAAGATGGCAGCCACCATCTTGGAATTCAGCCGAGAACAAAGAATTGCATGTTTTGTAAACAATAAAAAAGGCCTCCTAAAAATACTACAGTGCCTCTTGCTGTATGAGCAGTAACTCAATATCTTCTTTCTTAGACCAAAGAAATGCTAATCAACTGCAAATTTTGATTTTAAATGACCAGTCCTGACACTGGAGAGGTGGCGGACCCTGGGGCTTGCATAAGCCTAAGAGAGGGGCTCTTGAGCCCCCCTCCTTCATGCCTCCAGGATTTTGCTCACCTGGGGTATTTTTACAAAAGACACGCGGGAGCCCACACGTCTTTTTTTGGGGGATGGACACACAGATTCAACTGCAAATCCAAGCCAAAATAAAAAAGAAATGCTTTTTAACCCCCAGAGGTCTCCCTGATGGACCCCCCACCATATCTCAGTGGGGGTCAGGTTATTCACACCCTGTCCCATTTCTTTATTTTTTACTTTGTTTGTGATACTCAGCTTCAAGCCGAGTCCCAAGATGGCTGCCAACATTTCCTTGTTGAAGTGTTGGCAGCCAGTCAAAGTCTAGTGGGATCTGCAAGTCGCGTACGCATATATCTTTTAATTTTAAGTTAGATATCTCAAAAACAACTAAACAGATTTACACCAACTCACAAAAAGAAAGCTTTCTAGAAAAACATCTAGCTTTCTTCCAAATTTGGTGTAATTCCTTTCAGCAGTTCATGCTGTATTCGTGGTCGATAAATGAAAAATCTGCATAGACATAACATGGTAAAAACACAATTTGAGACCCCTCATTATTCTCAGCTTGATGGATCACCCGGAAACACAGCAGCAGGACCAAAAAAGGGAAAATTTCAATGGGATTCGTCAAGCGGTGCCTAAGTTATTGGCAAAACAAAAAACGTTTTTCGTATTGAAACTTTGGCCCTAACCATAACTACCTTAGGGCGTCTGCCAGTATATATGTATATATATATATATATATATATATATATATATATATATATATATATATATATATATATATATATATATATATATATATATATATATATATATATATATATATATATATATATATATATATATATATATATATATATATATATATATACACATACATACTTCCGGTCACCTGTAGGTAGTTATAGTTAGGACCTATTATCCATAGGAAATCCGCAACATTCTATTTGGAATACCTTTGGCGTCGGTTGACAAATCTTTGCAAAATTTTCAAAACTCGTGACCCACTCCGGTCCGCTCCTATCTTGAAAGTCTCTGGGTGATTCGTGAAGCGAGGGTCGAGAACAAAGTAGGTCCCAAAATGTGTTTTCCCCATGCAATTTCCCATAGGGAGCTTAGTCGCAGCTACAGCCCGAACTGCTGAACGGAATTACACCAAATTTGGCTGAAAGGTAGACCTTGGTTCAGAGCTGTGCCTTCTGCTTAAATTGTTTAAATCCGTTCAATAGTTTCTGAGAAAATCAAAATCACATATATATCTATGGCCACACTGGATCCGCGTACCCTGAGCGCACCCTGGGCGCACCCTCCCAATCACAAGCTGCATGTTAATTGGCTATCAACTGTCTGTCAACACTCCAAACCAAGAAGTGTTGACAGCCATTTTGTGCCTCTGTAGAAGGGAGGCTGAAGAAATCAGTGGAACTAGTGTGTAAAACTTATAAAGGGGGTAGGGTAGAAATACCCTGACCCTCTAGACCTTTTTAGGGGGTCCCACATTGACCCCCAGGTCCATCATTTTTTTTTTAAACAGCGAAATACACGCAGGGTACGCTGATCCTGTCGTAAAAAAAAAACGAAGCGTAGGCTTTAATATTTAGCCCCCGGGGGGCTAAATCCCGGGGGCAAAAGTTTTAAATTTTATGGGGGGCCCAGAGGGGCTCCCCAGCCCCGGGGACCGCCACCCCTTGGGGCTATGACATAAATGGGTGGGGGTGCTTAATTACCACCCTCCCAGCAAAATAGATAGGTGAGGGGCTCAAAGCCCCCCCCAGACCCCCTGGGGCTTTCTCAAAAATGGTTGAGGGGGGCTCAGAGGTCCCCATCCCTGGGGACCACCACCCCAGGGTGTTTTATGTTGTGGGAGGGGGCAGCATGGCCCCCCTCCTGGAGCCCTTGAGGGCCCTGGGGACCGCCACCCCCCAGGGCTGGCTCCTGCAGTGTCTCGGGGTGCCCACCCCCGAGACACTGCTGTTTGCTATGGCAGGGCGAGAGCCGAGGCTCCCGCCCTGTCATAGCAAACTTGGTTTGGATTTTGAAAGAGAGAGCAGGGAAACATGCCCTCTCTTTTAAAATGCAAACCATTTTGCTTTTCCACATGGGGAGCTGCATGTTAGCAGCTCCCTGTGTGGAAAAGCAATGGTGGCTCCCGAAGGACGCAGAGAGCCGGCTGGGACTGTGGGGCCATTGGGGCTCCCCCCATGGTCCCCAACGTTATATATGAGCCCCGGGGATGGGGTTCCCGGGGAGTATAGAAATTATTGATAGGTGCTATTTTTTATGGTAAAATTAGAAGTCGCGCATCCAGCACGGCGCTCAGCGTGGCCCCCTGGTATGCACGCGTTGGGTGCACAACTTCTAATGTGTAGGGTGCGCGATTCCAGCACGTTGGCTGCACGATTTCTCTCACGTTGGGTGCGCGATTCTCTCACGTTGGGTGCGCGACTCCTATCACATTGGGAGTAACCCTGGGCATAATACTACACTACGCTAACGGAGCATGCAAAGTTTGCACTAATTCGCACATTGCACGTAGTACAGTACCAACACTGTGCTTAATCACGTAGCACAGCAGCTAAATCAAAACATCCTCAGATGCTTTGAAAAAGCAATTTTACATACCTAAAAGCATAAAAACAATTAAAAAAGTGAACTTTTACAATGAAGACATTAGGCATTGAGAGAGCTGATGATCCCAAAATCATCACCTCTCTCACTGCTTGCTAATTTTTCAGTTTCTCTTTTGTGAAAGTACTATATGCACTTTAGCATATAAAGATAGAGATACTTATTTTATCATACCTGGCACTGTGCAGGATGCCATTTGCAAATATTTGGCAAGTTTTTTCACAGTGCAGACAAGTACACATTGTCATCAGCTACGCTCCGCAGACTACATGTACTAAAAGATGTTCAAAGTGTACTACGTGAAGCTACGTGTAGTGCTGCTATGAAAACTACGCCCAGGCCTATTGGGAGTGCGACTCCAAGCAAAAATAAAAAATATTATTCAGATATACATCAAGCTTATGTGTTTAGATTTGGGTGGCTCTAAAAAGAGCTGTTGTGTTTATTGACAGATTTTGGTTCCTACAAGTAAGTACCGATGCAGAGTCTAAAGTTCATGAGGAAGACAATGTTACCCTCATCTGTAAAATGTACACCATCTCTCCTACAGATGCCATCCATATTGAAACGCAGATTGTTGTGGTAAATGGACCTCATCCAATAATCTCAGAGAAAAGCAGAAACAGATTTATTGACATTTTTTCTTGCTTTCTCAATCTGTGGACAAAATTGATTGGACCAGTTCCATTTCTGCCTTTGGCATATGTTAGAATAGACAAAGGCAGTTTGGGGGAAAAGTGACATCAATTCTCCAAAGGTGTCCCTCATAAGCATTTCTAGACCTACCCCAGTCAAAGTGCCTAGGTCATTGCCACCACAGTGCACAATTATGAGGTCAGGGTGTTGGAGATGTAAAAAGGATTTAACCAATGTCATCTGGTACAAATCCTTCTTCATTGGACTGTTCAGATTCTGAAGATGCATGCTGCTGTGAAGCCATTTTTTTAAGTGAAAGCAAAACTAGGTCTGCAATCCCCCAAAAATGTGGTTCTTCTTAGCACAGATCTTCTCCTAAGGAAGGTCTAAGAAGAGTGATTGACATGGGTGGGGTCCATTCTTAGAATAGGAAGTGTTATGAACCAATCAAATCTCTTTTTTTCTGGTCACATGGGATCCGCGTAGGGTGCGCACACGCAGCACGCACCCAACACGACTTCGCAAAATTGTATTTAAACGTAATATAGATTTATTGAAGTAAAAGTATATAATTTTTATGATCACATCAGATAATGTCTTGCCCTAATATTTATATTAAATATATATATATATGCTTTTAGACATTAAAACATTTCGCGGGAGTCGCGCACCCACTGCGTCCAACACGTTTATGACGTCACGCTGAACCACACGAGCGTTGAGTAACGTAAAACGCATATGTCACGTATGCGCCAGGAGTCGTGTAACGATCCCGCAGGAAAATGCGTACCTGTCACACACCCTACAAGGAACCTACACAACAATCCTAACATGGCGGCTAGGTTCCACGCAGTGATCGAGAAAGGTACGCTTTGAATGCGCGACTCCCCAAAAAAATAATAAAGAAAATAATATAAATATATTAAAAAATATCTAAAATAAAATAAAAATTTGAATTTAATTTTTTTTTTAACTTTTATTAAAAATATGTAATGTCATTTAAAAAATAAGATATCTAAAAATAAATAGATGAAACAATGTAGTAAAACAATATGAAACAAACAAATATAACAATTAATGCATTTAAAAATTATCATTGGAAAAACCTTAGAAATTCACTGGAAAAACCATTGGTTTCAGGCCCTTTATAGTTAGGAATTAGCATTTAAAAAACCTTTGAAATTCACTGAAAAAACTATAGGTTTCAGACATGTTATAGTTAGGAATTTGCATTTAAAAAACCTTAGAAATTCACTGAAAAAAACATCGGATTTAGGGGTGTTATAATTAACTGGACATTTCACTCATACAAAACCATTGAAATTCCTCCGTTATAGTTAGTTGTACTAACTATAACTCGCGTGCCCGCCATCCACTGCTGATGATGTCACATATTACATCATTCATGACATGGTCAGTGACATCACTGATGACATCACTGATGACATCTCAAATGACATCACTGAGACATAGCACCTGTGATGGTATGGTGATGGGTGCATCACAACCACAGTCTAGGGCAGAGGTTCCCAATTTTTTTTGACCCGTGGCTCCCTTGACCTAATTGGCAGTTGGCCGTGGCTCCCCGCCACTTTTTTTACAGACGCAGCCGGGTGCCGCGGCGCACACTTTGGGAACCACTGATATACATGAAGAATGAAGCCTAGACGTGATGAAGGATTCAGAGAGTAGCCATCACCATCATAAAACTTTATTTGCAATCACAAAGATCTTAAAAAAGTACATCTCAATGCATAGGACACAATCATAGAGTAGCATAATGCACTCCCACTAAAAGTAACCAGGCTAGAGAAAGGCTCAAGGAGCTCTGTGGCGTTACAAGAAGTTTACGTGGGGTGGGATCTGATGAACCCAATATGGCTCACCCGATCCCATCTACCCAGTGATTTAAGTGGTACAGATGCTGGCATTGCTTCTTTAATGATGGGCAACTGAACTGCAGTGCAATATGCTTGATGCTCTCTGATTTATCAAATGATTTCTCATATGACAGGGGACATTACTGGCTGTTATTCTAATGGGATATGTGGATAGATCATTTTGTAGCAGATAATGCACAGAAAGCACTTGGGGTGCTAGAAAATTGTGTAATGACAAAGTCCAGTTCTCGCTTACCCGTTAAACTGATCTCCTCTAAAGTAAAATGCCATAACTTCTTGACAGATGGGTATAGTTAATTCTCATCCATGTTCCTACATGTTGGCAATCATGCTGGCTTTATTTCTTTAAAAATTAGAATAGATGAACCATCTATAAGCAGCGTAGCTGATATTCAATCAAACAGATTTGAAAACAATGACCGTGAAGAAGGAAAGAATGAATCCAAACAAAGTCTTAACGCCAATAAATCGGCCAGAACAGAGATTCTTAAAAACATGGATTATGCCTATTTTTTGAAAAATGGAAAATGGAGTGCAGTCAGTAGAATCTGGTTGAGATTGTATACATACTTGTGGAAAGAAAGTGTTTGAAAGCAATTGTTAATCAATTTAAATGTGCTCTGCATTCTTTTTTTGTCTGTTTTTCTAATTCATTCTGCACCTCCTCTTTCAGAGCATGCTGCACTCTTTTATAGCAAACACAACAGGTGATGGACCGAATGTGGATCAATGTCACACACTCACCCCAGTCCAAAGATCTGGGCCCAAATCCATCGTTTTTTTGCACTCCACACCACCCTGGGTTAAACAATGGCGATATGCAAATCAGCTCTGACCCTGTGCCCCATGGGAACAGTCCAGTCCGAACTACAAAAGCCATGTCCTTCCCAGAACGGAATCAAGCATCCGAGGACCGGACCGGTTTCGAGGTAACACCTCTCATCAGCCCGGCTAGCTTGACTCCAGTGGTGTGGAGTGCCTGGGACCCACGTCTGGGCATCCCCAGCGCACTTAGGGCGGAATATGCAAACACAACAGGTGATGGACCGAATGTGGATCAATGTCACACACTCACCCCAGTCCAAAGATCTGGGCCCAAATCCATCGTTTTTTTGCACTCCACACCACCCTGGGTTAAACAATGGCGATATGCAAATCAGCTCTGACCCTGTGCCCCATGGGAACAGTCCAGTCCGAACTACAAAAGCCATGTCCTTCCCAGAACGGAATCAAGCATCCGAGGACCGGACCAGTTTCGAGGTAACACCTCTCATCAGCCCGGCTAGCTTGACTCCAGTGGTGTGGAGTGCCTGGGACCCACGTCTGGGCATCCCCAGCGCACTTAGGGCGGAATATGCAAACACAACAGGTGATGGACCGAATGTGGATCAATGTCACACACTCACCCCAGTCCAAAGATCTGGGCCCAAATCCATCGTTTTTTTGCACTCCACACCACCCTGGGTTAAACAATGGCGATATGCAAATCAGCTCAGACCCTGTGCCCCATGGGAACAGTCCAGTCCGAACTATAAAAGCCATGTCCTTCCCAGAACGGAATCAAGCATCCGAGGACCGGACCGGTTTCGAGGTAACACCTCTCATCAGCCCGGCTAGCTTGACTCCAGTGGTGTGGAGTGCCTGGGACCCACGTCTGGGCATCCCCAGCGCACTTAGGGCGGAATATGCAAACACAACAGGTGATGGACCGAATGTGGATCAATGTCACACACTCACCCCAGTCCAAAGATCTGGGCCCAAATCCATCGTTTTTTTGCACTCCACACCACCCTGGGTTAAACAATGGCGATATGCAAATCAGCTCTGACCCTGTGCCCCATGGGAACAGTCCAGTCCGAACTACAAAAGCCATGTCCTTCCCAGAACGGAAGCAAGCATCCGAGGACCGGACCGGTTTCGAGGTAACACCTCTCATCAGCCCGGCTAGCTTGACTCCAGTGGTGTGGAGTGCCTGGGACCCACGTCTGGGCATCCCCAGCGCACTTAGGGCGGAATATGCAACACAACAGGTGATGGACCGAATGTGGATCAATGTCACACACTCACCCCAGTCCAAAGATCTGGGCCCAAATCCATTGTTTTTTTGCACTCCACACTACCCTGGGTTAAACAATGGCGATATGCAAATCAGCTCTGACCCTGTGCCCCATGGGAACAGTCCAGTCCGAATTACAAAAGCCATGTCCTTCCCAGAACGGGACTGGACTGTTCCCATGGGGCACAGGGTCAGAGCTGATTTGCATTAAGCCATTATCTAACCCAGGGTGGTGTGGAGTGCAAAAAACGATGGATTTAGGCCCAGATCCTTGTACTGGGGTGAATGTAAGACATTGATCTACATTCTGTCCATCAAATTGTTTTTTGTATTTTTCTCCCTGAGTGTACTGGGGTAGCTCAGACGTGGGTCCCAGAGCCTCCACACCACTGGAGTCAAGCTAGCCGGGCTGATGAGAGGTGTTACCTCGAAACCGGTCCGGTCCTCGGATGCTTGATTCCGGTCTGGGAAAGATATGGCTGTGTAGTTCGGACTGGACTGTTCCCATGGGGCACAGGGTCAGAGCTGATTTGCATTAAGCCATTATTTGATATTTGATATTTGTGGGGTATTTATAGAGCGCGACGTTCGCTCCGAAGGGAGCATCTTGGCGCTAGTGAATGAGAGAAAGCTGGTCCAGGAGGAGTTTAGATAGGAAATTAGATGGAAGCCTTAGAGTGTTATCTATCTAACCCAGTGTTATTTATCTAACCCAGGGTGGTGTGGAGTGCAAAAAACGATGGATTTAGGCCCAGATCCTTGTACTGGGGTGAATGTAAGACATTGATCTACATTCTGTCCATCTGTCTAGCTCAGACGTGGGTCCCAGAGCCTCCACACCACTGGAGTCAAGCTAGCCGGGCTGATGAGAGGTGTTACCTCGAAACCGGTCCGGTCCTCGGATGCTTGATTCCGGTCTGGGAAAGATATGGCTGTGTAGTTCGGACTGGACTGTTCCCATGGGGCACAGGTTCAGAGCTGATTTGCATTAAGCCATTATCTAACCCAGGGTGGTGTGGAGTGCAAAAAACGATGGATTTAGGCCCAGATCCTTGTACTGGGGTGAATGTAAGACATTGATCTACATTCTGTCCATCAAATTGTTTTTTGTAATTTGCACTCTTTTATAGCAGCATATATCAGAGTATATATAAATCTTTTGTTTTTACAGGATGCGGCCCCTGGAAAACATACCTTCATCCATGTCTATGCTGAGCATTAATAGGTTTTCTTTCATAGCATTCAAATAAAAATGAGAGAGCCATCTCTGACCAGCTTTTATACACTGTACTCAATTACAGTGATAGGAGAATATATGTTATCTTTGGGATCAATGTTGTGTGCACAAGCGCCACTTGAGCTATGGCATGTGTTCTTATTTTCATTGCTTGTTATTGTATGAAGTAGACACGAGTTGTACACATTGTCTGACGCACGTGTCTGTTTCATATGCTGCTTCCTCGGGGCAGGTTATTGGGGGTTGGATTGTGTCTATGGGAGTGGTGGTTACGAGTTATTCAAGTACTTGACCGGTTTTGGTTTGTCACTTTGTTGAACAATAAATGTTGCATTTAAAAAAAACATTTGTAGCAGTCACTTCACTGCCTTTGAGGTAACTCCAACAATAACATGCTGACCTCTGACAGTTAGTTATTCATGCCAGGGAAAAAAGATTCATTTCTCGGTTGAGTTGTCCCTCTCCTTCAAGAAAGGACTCGTCTGCCGGTTGGTCCAGGGAAGTTATCTGCATTTCCGAAGGATGCCGCGTTGAACTTTACGCTGATCTGAAGCCAGAGATGTTTCTATCTAGCCAAGCCCCCCCAGGGGGTCTGATTAAAGAGGCACCCTTGATCTGGGGAGTGACCACTCATCATGGCCCATTAGCTGTAATCACAGCCCCCCTGCACAGGGGGCCCCGCTATGGCCGGCCTTATTTGCAAGGACAAGGGGCAGCAGAAGCAGGTAAGGCGCTGGGGCTGATGAGTGCAGCCCTTGATGGAGCCATTGAGATGCAGAGGGCGAGGGCTGGGATCACGTGACCTGGCAGCACAAAGGAGGGGGAGGAATTGCGGCTGCAATTTCCACGACACATGTCCTGCGTGCAGCGCGCCGCCCCTGGCATCTCATCGCGGCACACCTGGGTGCAGCGGCGCACACTTTGGGAACCACTGGTCAATGGTCACAGCACAAAAAAATTAAAGCTTTTTCGAAAGGCCTAGTGATCAACTGATTAGGTACCTTCAGCCAAGGTGACTATGGTCACTAATGCCTCTGATGCCATGATGATCTGGGGCGGATTCTTCTCTTTGTTTGGGTGCTAGATTTTTTACCTGGCCTGATGAAGATCCCTGAGCAGAGACTCAGCTATTCAATGCCAGATCCAGCAGAGAATGGTGTCCTCCCTCTTCAGCACCAGCTTTCCGATGAACTACATGTGTGTGCCAGATACCATGAGAGGGTTGTCTGGGCCAGGGCAACATGATCCTTCTCAGTGGGAAACAAAGAGACCAAACAAGCTCAAGTGGATACCTCACTACCCTTAACCGACAGCTACAAGTTCAGCCTGCACAAGCTGAAGAATAAAGAAACCTCAGTTAAGGTTAAGAGCAAAAACAAAACACTGAGGGAAAGAACAATTTAATGACACTTAAAGCTCCTAAAAGCTAACACTCTTTCATGAGAGGTGGGTGGCATGTGTTGGGATTTGCACTTGCAAGAGCAGTTTAAGAACTATCTACTGCCTCCAATAGTTAACTGAGATTACATTGCCAACGGCATAGCCAAATATTATCCTCTGAATTTGAATGTATACTAATGTATGCTTGAAGTAAGATATATTTTCTCTTATGGCAAAGCACTGACTCGACAATGACTAATTAATCCTTTTAAAATGTTTACTGTGATCTGAGCATTTAAGCCACACCGCCAGTAAGCCTTGGACTAGTGTAGTGTGCTGCCCTGAGAATCATGTGCTATAGGGGTATACTTGGTGGTTAGCTTTGGGTTCAAAAGTAATGTAAAGTCCAACGGCACCCGTGGTAAAGTGCTCTGATTATCACAGTTTGAGCAGGGCCGGACTGGGAACCACAAGCGGCCCTGGCAAAGTGCTCGCCACCCCCCTCCCCACTCGGGGGGTTGGAGGTGCCGCCAAGCTCTTTGCCGGGGCCGGTTTTCGGCCGATTTTGATACAGGGCCGATTTCTGCAAAAACGGTCCTGTAACAAAAACGGCCCCAAGTGGCCCAAAACCGGCCCCCACCCATGCGGCACACAGGGGGATTGCCCGGTACCCGCTATGGCCAGTCCGGCAGAGAGTTTGAGCCCTGTAATCCCAGTCTTCCATGAGACCGCTAAAACAGTTGCCACTCTTGGTATTTTACAGCACATATCTGAAAGACGGATAGGAATGAATTGAAAGTTTTCACTGAAGATATTTCAGCAGAGAAAGTTGTTTGTACTGTAAGTGAACTTTTTGTGGCTTTCACTTCAATCTGTAACTTCATGAGAAAGAGATTAACAGAAAGTATCTTGCAAAGACAATTACAAAATAAATATAATTGATATATAATAGCTGGGATTCTGTAATCTTTGTATAAACATCAGTCTCTGATTTCTTTATTATCGGCAACTTGTGTTGCATCCATCACCGATTGAAGACATCAGAACCCGACAATTAAAGTTAATACAGTGAAGTCTGACATCACAATGTCTGCTGGCACGGCCTGCAGTTGAGGTGCAAGGCAGGTCAGGTCATTGAGCATAACTGAAACAGCTGTCTAAAGCAATGAAAAAGTAACTTTTGTTCTTCTGCTATATTTTAATAGCCTACCATGACAAGCAAAGAGCATATGTTTAATTTTTGCACTCCCTATATAGAGAAATGCTAGAATATTTCTGCATGCTTATACACATTTAGACCAACTGCAGCTTTTTTTTAAACTGACTTGAATTGAACTGTTTCTAATATCTGTTTGCCCCAAATTTGTTTTGTAATGGGTTTAATTTTGCACTAGAACTTTCATTTTTAGTCTTCATGTTTGTAAACATGCTCTCTCTTTCATATGAAACAGCTATGCACAAAGTTTTTAAGTGGTTTGTGGGAAAGGTAATGGTGTAACCATGTATTATATGGGATAAAGTACCCCCTGGAATACATGATAAGGATATTGCAAGACACCTCAGAGTTCCAACGCATAAATAAACTCAGTCGCATTCCTCTACATGGTTATGGAACTCCTCAGTTTCTTGCAATATCCTTTTATTGTACAGGGGGGGACTTTATCCCTTACAAAAATCTCAAAACATTGTTTTGAATTTAAGGGGTAGCTCAATATTAGAAGGATTAACAGAGTGGGGGTTTACCCTGGGTTTCCCGATCACCAAGCTTCTGCTTATAGCTAATTAGTTAAAGGTGGGAGAACCACTTTGTTTTTGGCACAGTGAAAAAATGAAAATGAGCAGAACAAATGGAAAAAGAAGAAAAAAGATAATTAAAAAGGTAAAGAAAATGATCCAATCATAATTTGTGGCTATGGGAAGAGTCATTGGGGTAAAAATGCAGAGGCAAACGTATCCTTCAAAAAGAGAGAGATAAAAAAGAACATCCTGCCAGTTCTGTGCCCAACAAAAATAACAGTGGTGGTAAGCTGAAACATGGCCTTACAACACCTCTTCATGAGTCACTGTGAATGAATCCTAGAGACTTAGCACCTTGCCATATTAAGCACAGAAGCTGGCGCATTATCAATACATTTCCAACAATCTACCTTATAACTACTTGGTGACAGCAGCAGGCAGGGTCTCACAGTGACAGGTTGGAAGATGAGGGAATTACCCCCCTCCTGGATCAGTTGAAATCAGTGTAGTTTTCCACAGTTTAGTGGCAAAATCAGTGGTTAAGGAAGAAGACCGTCAAAGAGGAAGATTTCATAGCACCCTAATTGACTGAAAAATATTGCCACTCCTGGTACTTCTTGAAGGAGTAGGGACCTGGCTTGAGTTCTTGCTAATTTTTCACTGATATTCTTTCTTGAAATATATTATACTTTTTGAAGTTAGCTATGACTAAAACATGTCAAACAAATGTAAGCAAAGAAAAAAAAACATTTTGAATTTGTTTAAATAGAATTATTACTTACAAGCTTTCTAGAAATCGAGATTTTCCTTATGATTTCAGCATACAGAAAAAAATATTTGTAGGGATAAAAGTGTGTATGAAGGGTCATATTTCACCGATTGAGAGTTGCAGCTCCAGCATGTTTGGAAAGATCAATTTAGCAGCAGATGAAAATTACAATTTCAAAATCACTTTTTGTCAAAATAGCTATCTTGAATATATTGCAACAAATGTTTAAAAAAGGTGAATGAAGGGAAGGCATTATATTGGATATTACACAATACAACATATAAAAAGAATGAACATTCATAATCTCACAGTCCGAACCCAATGGCAGTGCATTGTTAATTAAGGACCTCTGGTAGCTTAATAAAGAACTACAACAACAAATGGCACCTGTGCATACATGGTATTGTATCCACTGAGTCTGTGCATAGAGTCTAATCAAACATCTAGCCATGTGTTCAGCTCCCACAGCACATGGTTCAAAACTCTGTGTGATGTCTTCTGTGGAGACAGTGTACACCCTATGACCAACCCCTGCACCCTGAGCTAATTTTGCAATGGTGAAAGCCTTACACAGCTGGTTGGTGTGGTATGTGGCATAAATTAAGCAACAGAAAAGGTCATACTTGTAAAAGAGATGTAAATAGAGAATGCAATAACATTTTGATGATCATTTGACAACATATTTTTCTTATTATGCATCCTGAAATAACACACGACATCAACAATGACATATCAAATCTTGTAATTGATTCCATCAATCGTGGTTTGCTTTTGTTCCATTTGAGGGAGGACCTGGCCTGGAAGTTTGGGTTGACCTATTCTCACTGGAGCAGGATGTATGTATGTATATGTATAAATCGTTTTATAACGCGCTCTGTTACTTGGGAGTATCCTGGCGCGATGGGAAAGAGCAGAGTAGAAACAAACAAGAGTCAGCTTATATCACACTCCTAAAAAGATGGGTTTTCAGGTTTCTCTTGAACTGGGCTACACACTGTGAGGAGCGCAAATGAAAGGGAAGGGCATTCCAGGCTCGGGCTGCCACTACTGCAATGGACTGGCCTCCTAGTCTGGTTCGCTTAAAGCGAGGGAGTGAGGTTCCATGACGATTTGAACCCGTGTTTTCAACATTGTCGTAAAATCATTATTTTGGTACCGATGAACCGCAAATGATCCATTTAGTATATCCTGGTGTTTTCGCTATGCTACGAGCAAGAGCACTCCTGTAATAACCACATTTCTGATACAGCGATGGCATCCATTTTAGATCATGGCATCCATCTTGTTTCCTTGCCCTCACATAGTCAATGGACACGCAGTGACCTCTGATCACTTCATTTCACTTAAGGACACGTAGGCTTTAGCCGGCGATTCACCTTGCCAGTGACACGTGCACCTTAGGACAGAAACGCTGTGGCCGCATGACTCGACAAAAGCTACCTCCTCTGCTCGAGGCCAGTCCAGCTATACTGGTTCTCGTGTTTGTTGGCTTGATCATGATTAGGCGGCCGAAGCTGGTAGCCTTGCCCATTTACGACCCACAAACATCTCTTATCCTGTTTTTCTATCTTCTGCACCTGGCTCTGCTCCTTTCCTTCTGGGCCTTTATTAGGGGGAGGTAACGAAATTTACGATGAGGCGGTCCGGCTCTTGAATGTAAAGATGACATGGGATTATGATGGAACAGTGGGAACCTCTCATTCGTAATGTTTTGACATCAGATGTTATTGACGATTCCAGTGTAACGGCAAATATTTATTGTTTAGGACATGAAGGTTTAGAAACGTACTGGTATGTGGAGAATGTTGCCCCCAGCTAAATATTCTGTATTTAAGGAGCAAACCCATCAGTACAAATCGAACAGGCTCCTAGAATCTGCCCGTGTGTAGTTTCTGTGACTTCTGTGTCCCTGCAGTAATAAACCTTTGGTCTTTGACGCCACCATCGAGAAGCCCGTGTTTCTGTTTATTTGTGCACCGAGACAGGTAGAACTCAGGGGTCTTCGGGTGTTGTCCCTGACACCTCTGGACGGTACCAAAAAGTCCAGAACTCCAATTGGCGCCCCCTGTGGGGCGACGTCATTCGGTACCGGTCCAAAAGCCTGAAGAGTTCGAGAAGCTTCGTGTGAAGATTCCGGAGGGAGGCGCCCCACTTCATCGATCCCGGCATATCGCAAAAGTGGCTTGACGTTCTCTTCCACGAGGGTTCCCGTTCGGACGGCTGCAGTTGTCCGTTGCCTTGACCGTCGCCCTGTCTTGGACCCAAGGTGCAGACCTTAGTACAGCGAGACGTGACGGGTTTCTCCTTGGTGACGTCTTCAGTGCCTCAGTTAAGTATTAAGTGGTTGCTAGTTGTTTGGTTACTTTGTAAGGGTTTTGGATAATCCTTTTAGTTCCTTGGTTTGGTTTGGTTTTGTAAGATTATCACTGGTTGCTCTAGTTACGATAATCTTTTGGTTTAGTTTGAGTATCGATACATTTGTTCGCTTTGGTAGGCCTAAGTTCTTAGTTCAAGTGTGCACCTTTGTTTGTGTTTGTCCTGTGTTCCGGTTTATAAAATGGTAAGTCGGAAAAGTTGTATGTTTTCATGTTTTGGTTGCAACAAGGATTCCCGGTTGGAGGACTCGTGTTTGGTTCCTCCGATTGGAACTCCTCTTTATGATCTTTATTGCAAGTTCGGTGTGGGCCCTATCTCTTATAACGAGGTATGGATCCGCTACACGGAGAAAGATGGTGTCCTTAGTTGGCCACTATATGGTAGTTTCGAACCTGAAATTCTCGATAATTTAGAAAGTAAGTTGTTTAAAAAGAAAGCCCGGCCGGCAATGTTTGATTCTTTCCGTTGTTGGCGAAAAGAATCCAAACAGAGAGAGACTAAAAAGTTGAAGAAAGAGCAGAAAGAACAAGAGTCGACTCTAGAACAGTCTGTTAAGCAGTTGCAACTCAATGAATCTGAGAAAGCGATAGAGGTAGCAGAGAGAGAGCGTAATTTAGCGATAGACAAGTGTTACCCTGCTTTACCATCAAGTACAGCTAAGATAGTAGAGGACTCTGAAAATGATCCTCTGTTGTCTTATTTGTTGAGGTCGCCTCCACCGTATGCACAGGGTGCTACAGCTCCGCCTCTGCCAAATGTTGTGTTACCGGTTGCTGGACAGCCTGGTATACCTGCTCCTGCTCCCTTGAATCAAGCTCCTGCACTCCCTGTGGTTATCAATGTTCCTCCGGCACCCCCTCTTCCAGGGTTGCCAGCTCCTTTGCCTATGCCTGTACCGCTAATACCTGTTGTTTCGCAAGCTATTTTGCCTCCTACTCCTACTGTTGCTGTTTCTTCCGTTCCAACTACCACTCTACTTCAAACTTCCTCTAGCTATATGACTCCGCTTTCTGTTCGTCGGAGAATTACTGAATCTGTCTCTAATATTCTATCTCCCTTCTACAAAACTCTGATTAGGAGTCCTACCTCTGAATCTGTTCAAAGACGTAGTCAGCTTCCTAGTAGTGAAGAACGAGGAATATTAGATTCCACTGCCCTCAGATGGGTTTCGAAAGTTGGAAGGTATAACGTACGAGATGTATTAGACACATTTATGCAATGGAATGAACCGACACAGCGCTATGTGTTTGATGTCATGTGTACCAGATGAATTAATCCATGTTCAACAAAAATTTGCTGCAGGAATGATAGTTGCTCAGGAGATAAAAGAAGCAATGGAATTGGTTTTAGATTTTAGATTTGATCCTTCCCGCCGTTCACCAAGAGATTTAGAGAAACGCGGCACGAAGCAAAGTCGACAATATCCTATGAGGGAAGTTCCACCAATATGGCGCGAAGCCGTTCAAGCTGATGCAGTGAATGGTATTGCAGCCGCTCCAGCGCAATTCCAGAGAGTGTGGATACACATTCGTGGAAGCGAGCTGAAGTGTTAGCAGTGAAACAGGCCTTGCCAGATCCGCATAAAAATCCCGCTGGATATTACAAAGAGTTGGCTCAGACGGTTGAAGCTTGCGTAATGAATCTGGCAGACATTGACATGTTATTTGGTAACGTAGTACCGCAACCAATTTGGGCTAAAATTCGTAGAGAAAATCATCCAGTTGCTCTAGGTGGTGATTGGGCAGCTATAAATGCGGCAGATGGTCAACAAATTGGGGGTTCTAAACCTGAACCTTTAATTGCTAATTTGCCTGGAAGAATAATAGATTTAATGAAAACTCTGATGCCAGCATTGCGCGTTAACTGGGACAAGTTGTCCGCATGCAGGCAGAAGAAGGACAAAAGCGTCTCTGACTTTTTCACCAGATTCGAGGAAACTTTCGTAGACCACAGTGGTCAGGATATGAGCACGGAAGGAGGCCAGAGATTATTTGTGGATAAATTTGTGCACAATCTGTTACCAGAGCTCAGTAATAAATTAAAGAATTCTGAAAGTGCGTGGGCTGTCTCTACAACTGCACAGATACTCGCAACTGCCCAGTACTATGAAAACAGGGATAAAGAAGAGAAGGAAAAATCAGATAAGAAAACGAAAGATTTAAAAACTAAAGTCCTTTTGCAACAAGCATATCCGCCTCGCACGAATCAGACAAATACACAGCAAGGGGCATATCAAAGGACCGACTATGGGTCTCAGAGACCGCAGTACCAATGGAATCAGTGTGCTTATTGCAAAAAGGAAGGTCATTATAAGAATGAGTGTCCGGTACTGGCACAAAACAATGCTGCTGTAGCTCAGAGAGGTCGTGGTGGTTCTATGCAAAATTCTAGAGGTCGAGGATGAGGTGCTATGCCTCCACAGACGAACGATCGTCCTTCTAATTATTTTGATCAACGAAATAGTCAGTCTACACAGCCAGCTAGATCTCAACAGTATCATGTTGAAGATTACTGTGACGTTGGTGAGGAATTCCAGCAAAACGAGTACTAGGACAGCCATGGACAAAGAGAGGGAGTAGTATCAGTTCCAGTAGATCAGAGTGGGCCTTATGTCGCAGTAGCCACATCAGGTGTAGTCGAACCGTTTCTGTTGGATACTGGTGCAGCAAAAAGTTCTATCATACGTGCGAAACTCCCTGGCGCACCTTTGTCCGGCTTAACAAATGTTTCTGTAGGTTTTTCAGGCGCCCCTGTCCACAACCCTGTTTCTGGTCCTTTGTCTATTTCTGTTGAGCCTCGTCAATTGAAAGCACCCTTGATTTTGACGACTGGTTGTAATGAAAATCTGCTTGGTTTAGACTTGTTAAAACGCCTTTATGCGACATTGTACTGTTCTCCTTCAGGAGTACAGCTTACATTAGGTAGAAGAATCACCTCTCCGATGTATTTGTCAATGGATGCGCTCCCACTGGAGCTGCGTTCTCTCCCTGATACTCTTTGGGCGACTGGTCCTAACGATGTAGGTCTTTTGGAAATTCCACCCTATGTAGTGACTTTGAAGGCAAATGTCAAATTTCCACGAATCCCTCAATACAAAATCTCTAGTGAAGGCGAGCGTGCGCTTCTATTGATAGTACAAGATTTGATCAAGAAAGACGTAATAGAGGAAACTAGAGGAAATGTCTGCAATAGTCCTGTACTACCTATTCTAAAACGCACTGATCCCACAAAACCTCCAGTCTATAGATTTGTAATTGACCTTAGAGAGGTTAATAAAATTGTGATTCCACAGTTTCCTGTGGTACCAGACATTACTGCATTGTTAACGTTGACTTGAAGAATGCCTTTTTCAGCATTCCGATAGCCGAAGAAAGTAGAGATATTTTTGGCTTCTCTCTAGGAGGACGAAGCTTCAGGTTTAAACGTGCTCCACAAGGCTATTGTGAAAGCCCATCCATTTACAGTCAGGCATTAAAAAGTCAGTTAGATTCTTTTGTACTTCCTACTGGTTCTGCATTAGTGCAATATGTCGATGATCTTCTAGTGGCTGCCGATGACAAGGAAACTTGCAAAGCAGCTACAATTTCCTTATTGCACCATTTGTCTGATTTAAATCACAAGGTGTCACCTTCCAAAATGCAATACTGTTGCCAAGAAGTGACCTACCTAGGTCATCTCTTGTCAAAGGAGGGAAGAAGGTTGACCCCAGAGAGAATAAAAGCAATTACACAGATGAATGTTCCTAGCACACAGAGAAAAGTGCGTGCATTTTTGGGTATTACCTCATACTGCAGACAATGGATCCCAAATTTTTCTCTCTTGGCGAAACCGTTGGTGGCTTTGACTGGGAAAGGTGTTCCGAATCCGGTGCCATGGTCTGACGAATGTCAGCAGAGCTTCTCTGAGTTACGAAACGCACTATGCTCAGCTCCCGTGTTGGGTACACCTGACTACAGTAAGCCATTTACACTCTATGTTCACGAGAGAGAAGGTTGCGCGTTGAGTGTTCTGACGCAACGATTTGGTGATAAACAACGCCCTTGTGCATATTTTTCATCAACATTAGATCCGGTAGCCAGAGCGTTGCCTAGTTGCTTGAGAGCTACAGCGGCAGCTGCAGCGTCCATTCGACAATCTGCTGGTTTGGTCATGAACAACATGCTAGTGGTCATGGTTCTGCATGCCGTGGATACACTCATGAACCGAACGAAGACGCAGCATCTTACCAGTGCTAGATTATCAGGCTATGAGTTGACACTGTTAGCAAGTCATATTCAGATCAAAAGATGCAATGTATTGAACTCAGCAACATTGTTGCCGACTAGTCAGGAGTCGAGTGATTCTGAACCACATGACTGTTGTTTTAGAACTGAGGAAGAGACGAAAGGACGAATTGATCTAAAAGACACTCCGTTGTCAGATCCAGATGGCACGTTGTATGTTGACGGATCTTGTTTTAAATTGGAGAATGGTGATGTAACAGCTGCCTACGCAGTAACGACTTTGAGTACGATTGTGGAGACTGCAAGAGTGAGTCAGAATTCTGCCCAAGCTGCAGAATTAATTGCATTGACTAGAGCATGTGTTTTAGCTAAGGGAAAGAGAGTGAATGTGTTCACAGATAGTCAGTACGCGTTCAGCATAGCCCATAGTTTTGGCCGATTGTGGAAGGAAAGAGGTTTTATTACGTCCCATGGGACTAAGATCCAGCATGGTCAGCTAGTGAATGACTTGTTGGAATCTCTAACCTTTCCAATGGAAGTTGCGATTGTGAAGTGCAGTGCTCATCGAGCAATCACGGATGATGTTGGTCGTGGAAATGCCTTTGCTGACAAGACAGCTAAACAGACAGCTAGAAATATGATGAGTGGGATGTATGTTGCAACGTCTGCAAGATGGGTTACTGATTCGGGAATGTGTGAGGATACAATGGAAAGTGTGAGAACGATTCAGGAAGAAGCGACTGAAGAGGAAAAGCTTGCATGGAAAGAGAAAACGGGTAAATTGGACTCGAATGGATGTTGGATTGATTTGTCGGAACAGCAGCGTTGGATGTTGCCTGATGCGTATGTGCTTGCGGTGGTAACGATGGCGCATGGAGCAGCGCACATCAGTTCTAAAGGGATTTGTAAGATGTTGGCTCCAGTCTGGAAGAATGATGGAATTAGTAAGTGTGCAGAAAGAGTGGTGAGAAACTGCATGATATGCCTGATGCATAATCCTGGCAAGGGAATCCCCACACCCGCTGGTCACTTCGCTCCTCCTTCTTGCCCCTTCGAAGTGATTCAATTAGATTTCATTCACATGGATCGATGCAATAACCTTAAGTACGTCCTAGTGGTAGTCTGTGCTTTTTCAAGGTGGATCGAAGCTTATCCACTAAAAGATAACACTGCCTTGTCCACTGCCAAAATCCTTCTAAAAGAATACTTCCCTAGGTTCGGCATGCCACGGATTGTATGGTCAGATAACGGAAGTGAATTCGTAGGGAAAGTTATGCAAAGTGTGTGTACAGGCTTAGGGATAAAACAAAAGTTCCACAGTGCGAATCACCCCCAGTCAGCAGGTCTAGTCGAAGGCTATAATGGCACCCTCAAGCTGAAACTGGCCAAGATACAAGCCTCTACGGGCTTGTCCTGGCCAGATGCATTACCTTTGGCCCTGTTATCCACAAGAGCGACTGTGCACTCTCGAGTAGGGCTTAGTCCCTATGAGATTGTGTTCGGTCGACCTGCTAATATTTGGGGGGTACCTAGACCAAGGGAGTTCAAACAACTGGAATATCCAATGCTAATTGACTACCTTTTTGACTTGACTGCTAAATTGAGTCTCATTCACCAACAGGTTTTCGATGCATTACCAAAGCCTCCGGAAAGTCCAGGTCATCAGCTGAAACCCGGGAACTTTGTGGTCATAAAGAACTTCGGGCGGACCAGAAATCTTCAACCCAAATTCGTTGGACCGTTCCAAGTGTTATTGGCAACGAGGACTGCTGTACGTGTGGCTGGTAGAAAGAATTGGGTCCACGCGACGCATACTAAGCGTGTACCCCTTCCACTCCCTTATGATAACTGGGTGAGAAAAGGAATTGGTGCTTCTGAAACCGAACCAGTTCCTAGATACGTTCCTTTCAGCGATGCAGAGTTGATAACTGATTCACCGAACTCTGACTCCCCTTCTGAAACTGCTCCTCCGAACACTGAACATTTGTCTTCTGCATCAAACGAACACTTGCCGTCTGCGAACCCGAACATTGTTGCTCCTGCTGAAAATACACTATTTCCAGATCAAACTATGCCAGGAAAGCTGAGATACAATCTACGTTCTCATTCTAAGGGCAAATAAAGCAGGAAACTGCCTATTTTTCATATTCTGATCTGATACATTGCCTCCAGCCAGGAAGTTTGCTAATATTCTGTATTTCCCTATGTATATTTTGTTGTTCTGATTACCTTGCCGTCTGGGTAGCCGTAGGGTCGTGGCTTTGTGCCTAGTTGAATCTGCGGGGGCCAGACACAAGGTCGGTCTTTCTGTTAGTTCTGGGAAACTCCCAGGGCTGATAGAGGCATTTTCAACTACGTACATATCATCAGTGGTCGCAAGCGGTTGTAGAAGATGGAGCTTCCTGGGCTGCACCGAGAGAATGTAATTTATGTTCGCAGAAATAGACTGTACAAGATTCTTCATAACAAATGTTTTATGATGCAATGTGCAATTACGTTTTTGATTGTTTTAATAATGTTGGTGGGTGGAATCGTTTTTGGTATCCATTTAATTTTTGTACCGATAACAACAACAATACCTCCCCCTGTTCTTGTTTCTCCTACTATTGATTCTTCTCATTCCTTTCATACGTTCCCTGAACATGAGCAAGCTCGACGCTCAGAATTCATAAATAACACTTTTGTACAGCTCTTGCATCAACACCAACTGGTAGTTAACACAACAGACTGCTGGGTATGTGGTCTGATACCACACACTATGGATAAAGGCATTCCCTATCTGGTCTTGCCTTTTATCTATAATGGATCATTTCAGGCCTTTCAGATTATATTCGTCTATGCCCTTGAGACCTATCCCCCGCGTCCACCACGTTCCGCTAAATATAACTCCGCTAATAAAGCTTTAGTCAAGGGAATCATTGACATGATTAAAGACGTCAATAACACCCCATCTTATCCTAGAGATGAATTACGAGTATATCTGAGTTGGAATTCTACAGAGTATCGCATTAGTTTGGGTGAAAGCAAGCGTAAGAGCTCCACTCCAGTCTGGGTCGTGCCTCACCGAGGTCAAGTCTGTTTGCAAGGTAATGGGAGAAATCCAAGAGCTCGGCTAGAGAAGAGTGACTGCGTTGAGACTTATGTGTATCCGTCTAACTCTTCCCCTGCCTTTCTAACTGCTAAGGGTACCTACTTCATTTGTCAGGATAGAGCATATACATGGCTGCCTGCTGACTTTTCAGGTTCATGCTATATTGCTCGATTATTGCCTCCGACATACACTGCTTCCCCAGATTATCACAAGAACAGAATAGCAAGAGGTGTTTTCAGCAAAGAAGATACCGCTGGTCAGGAAGCTGGAGACTTTTTCAAAGGTTTCCTTCCGTTCTGGGGGCCTATGGCCAATAGTAGAAATCTACGTCAGCTAACACGGGTAGTTGAATCTACTATTACAGAAACTGCTGGTGCCCTTAGTAATTTAACAGCTGAGCTCCAGGCGGATCGTCTCATGACGTTACAGAACCGTATGGTTCTAGACGTAATACTTGCAGATCGAGGTGGGGTATGCAGAATGATCCAATCGAGCTGCTGTGTTTTTATCCCCAATAATGCTCCGACAGTATACGAAGCGATCTCTAAGCTACACAAGATTTCCGACTCTATCCACGTAGATAAGGGAAACTGGTCCTTAATGGAATGGCTCTGGACTCTACTATCAGCGTGGGGATGGAAGGTTCTGATGGTCGTAGGTATTATCCTAGTAATTCTATTCTCGTGCTGCCTTATTATCCAATGTGGTCCTGCTTTGTGTAGCCTCTGTGCTGCAACCTGTCTCAGAAAACCGCCTGTATTTGGAGACAAGGTACGAGAAAGGATGATGAAACAACAACCTATCACTGACCTAATGAACATCGAGATAGACTCTGACATAGACTGAGTAATTGCCTATGTAAGGGCAAAAGGAGGGTCTGAGGTTCCGTGACGATTTGAACCCGTGTTTTCAACATTGTCGTAAAATCATAATTTTGGTACCGATGAACCGCAAATGATCCATTTAGTATATCCTGGTGTTTTCGCTATGCTACGAGCAAGAGCACTCCTGTAATAACCACATTTCTGATACACCGATGGCATCCATTTTAGATCATGGCATCCATCTTGTTTCCTTGCCCTCACATAGTCAATGGACACGCAGTGACCTCTGATCACTTCATTTCACTTAAGGACACGTAGGCTTTAGCCGGCGATTCACCTTGCCAGTGACACGTGCACCTTAGGACAGAAACGCTGTGGCCGCATGACTCGACAAAAGCTACCTCCTCTGCCCGAGGCCAGTCCAGCTATACTGGTTCTCGTGTTCATTGGCTTGATCATGATTAGGCGGCCGAAGCTGGTAGCCTTGCCCATTTACGACCCACAAACATCTCTTATCCTGTTTTTCTATCTTCTGCACCTGGCTCTGCTCCTTTCCTTCTGGGCCTTTATTAGGGGGAGGTAACGAAATTTACGATGAGGCGGTCCGGCTCTTGAATGTAAAGATGACATGGGATTATGATGGAACAGTGGGAACCTCTCATTCGTAATGTTTTGACATCAGATGTTATTGACGATTCCAGTGTAACGGCAAATATTTATTGTTTAGGACATGAAGGTTTAGAAACGTACTGGTATGTGGAGAATGTTGCCCCCAGCTAAATATTCTGTATTTAAGGAGCAAACCCATCAGTACAAATCGAACAGGCTCCTAGAATCTGCCCGTGTGTAGTTTCTGTGACTTCTGTGTCCCTGCAGTAATAAACCTTTGGTCTTTGACGCCACCATCGAGAAGCCCGTGTTTCTGTTTATTTGTGCACCGAGACAGGTAGAACTCAGGGGTCTTCGGGTGTTGTCCCTGACACCTCTGGACGGTACCAAAAAGCCCAGAACTCCAATTGGCGCCCAACGTGGGGCGACGTCATTCGGTACCGGTCCAAAAGCCTGAAGAGTTCGAGAAGCTTCGTGTGAAGATTCCGGAGGGAGGCGCCCCACTTCATCGATCCCGGCATATCGCAAAAGTGGCTTGACGTTCTCTTCCACGAGGGTTCCCGTTCGGACGGCTGCAGTGGTCCGTTGCCTTGACCGTCGCCCTGTCTTGGACCCGAGGTGCAGACCTTAGTACAGCGAGACGTGACGGGTTTCTCCTTGGTGACGTCTTCAGTGCCTCAGTTAAGTATTAAGTGGTTGCTAGTTGTTTGGTTACTTTGTAAGGGTTTTGGATAATCCTTTTAGTTCCTTGGTTTGGTTTGGTTTTGTAAGATTATCACTGGTTGCTCTAGTTACGATAATCTTTTGGTTTAGTTTGAGTATCGATACATTTGTTCGCTTTGGTAGGCCTAAGTTCTTAGTTCAAGTGTGCACCTTTGTTTGTGTTTGTCCTGTGTTCCGGTTTATAAAATGGTAAGTCGGAAAAGTTGTATGTTTTCATGTTTTGGTTGCAACAAGGATTCCCGGTTGGAGGACTCGTGTTTGGTTCCTCCGATTGGAACTCCTCTTTATGATCTTTATTGCAAGTTCGGTGTGGGCCCTATCTCTTATAACGAGGTATGGATCCGCTACACGGAGAAAGATGGTGTCCTTAGTTGGCCACTATATGGTAGTTTCGAACCTGAAATTCTCGATAATTTAGAAAGTAAGTTGTTTAAAAAGAAAGCCCGGCCGGCAATGTTTGATTCTTTCCGTTGTTGGCGAAAAGAATCCAAACAGAGAGAGACTAAAAAGTCTTCGGGTGTTGTCCCTGACACCTCTGGACGGTACCAAAAAGTCCAGAACTCCAGGAGGGTCATTTTAAACAAGGAGGCCGATCTAAGAGCTCTTGTGGGAGCATAGAGAGTAAATCTCTTCTTCAGATAGGCAGGTCCTTGATCATGGGTGGCTCTAAATGAGAGCACTAGGGATTTAAAAAGGATGCGCTGTGGCACTGGCAGCCAGTGAAGGCTAAACATATAAGAGCGAACGCTCTTCCATCTCGGAACATTAAATAGGAGACGGACGGCGGCATTCTGAATAACCAACAGACGCTTAACCAGGTAAGCGGGAATGCCGCTAAACAGGGCGTTCGCGTAATCCAGCCTTGCTAGATTACGCGAACGCCCTGTTGATTTGCATATGACTGTGTCCAAACTGAGGTGGCATGGTGTGCAAAACAATGATGGACTGGGATGAGGGTCTCAGTGATTACCAGTGGCTGAGATTAACTCAAACAATCCATTCATCCCTTTTTTGTTTACTTTAGTGTGTCACCATAAGTAGGACAGATGTAGGTCCTGTGCACACTGTGGACCAGATGTATTACTGTTTTTACCGGTCACAAACAAAGAATTGGCTGTTTGCAACCACTAAAACGGGTTGTAGAATGTACAAATCCTATGTTGTGAGTCAGTAACCCATTACCGACTCTCAAAATAGGGTTTGTGAGTCACTGTTAAGAAGGGGCGAGCCAAGGTAATCCCTTCCTAATAGCTAGTCGCACTGGTATGCACAATTTTTTTGTGACTACTAATGCAGTGCCCAAAACAATCACAGTTACCACCTACTTCAAGTTGCAAATGAGAAAGGGTCCCCAGGGGACCCGTTCCTCTTTGTGAATATATGTGGAAATATATTTTTAAGAGCAGGCAGTTGCCCCATCCTTATTTCCATCCAGGGAGGACCGGGCCTGCCAGTTCAGTCTGGACTGTTCCCATAGGGAGCAGGGTCAAGCCTGATTTACATGTGGCTGGGTACAAACTGGGATGATGTTTCAAGCAAAATAATGATGGGTAAAACCCATAACTGTGACTGGAGGTAAGTGTTTGAAAAGTTTCAGCACTCTGTCCATCATTTTATTTTGTGATATTGCTCCTCATTTTTATTACAACTTCAACCAAGCTAGATTAAGTTTACTATGAGGCCTCCTCCCTCTTAATGAAGCAAAAGGTGACACATACACTATTAGGAATATTACGGTGTGCCCACTAAAACCATTTTCGAAGAGATTTTAGTAAGAAGTGCTAATTGATCACAGCTCTTCACCATATTGTTCATGCTCTCTGCTAAACCATTTGTTTGTGGTGGATAGAGAGCAGTCTTAAGATGCACACTAGATAGTTCCATGGGAAACACATACATTTCTTGGGAGACAATTTGCCTCCTGTTATATTTGACCAGGCACTTGTGCACTCACTCCAGAAAGAACTCCTCCTTGAGAAATTATATTACTATCTTAGTGTTGACAGTAGACACACAGTTGTTAATCACCCAATTAGACGTGCAGTCCACTAACAGCATAATATACTGTTCATCATGAGACATTATCTCGAGTAGCCTGTCAATGTCATTATTTGCACATTGCCAACAATCCTTTACTAATTCTTCCACTGCATGATGCATTACCAGCCACAAATACTATTCTTGTAACCTGGCTTTTGTCATGTTTTCCCTAAATGCCCTTTGTTAGACCCGGGACCCTGGCCGGCCAAGACTCGCGTCGAGGTCAGTCAGGGATCGCCAGTTCTAAGTGTCAGGGCAAGGGAGTCACACGCCAAGATAACCCCTACTCGCGCCACGTTACCTAGAGGGCGAGTAGGGGTTATCTTGGCGTGTGACTCCCTTCCCATAGGAATGCATGGGGAATGTGTGTGTCCCTAGTAGTTCCTGATGCGTGGGGAGTGCAGGCTTGAGTTTGGTATGCCTGAACTCGTGAGAGTGAATGCTGCAAGATGGTGTCTGCGGCATGTGTGTGTCTAGTTGGGAAGTGCTACTTCTGGACATTGAGATATGTGTACAGTGAGGGTGCTGGAGCGTGATTGGCTGGAGCTGGCTGGCATGCCAGGCTCCAGGAAGTCTGGATGGGTCTGCCCGGTGGTGAGTGGGAGATTAGCATGAGTGATGTGTGGGAGGAGTGTACCTGTGTCCTGGATGGGCTGGGTTTTCCCCACACAATGCTGGCTCCGCCCCCCTGTGGTGTGTCTAATGACCCTAGCCTCCCCAGTGAAAGGAATGGGTGGTTGGGCCATCAAGAGTGCTCCAGAACCAGCTGCGACTGGTTTTCCCCCCACCCTGCACATTGTAACAAAGGATTTGTTGGTATAAGAAGGGGCTGTGTCCCCACTGAAAATGTTCTTCTTTTGGAATCCTGCCAGAGGGGGCTTTGGCCGCTGCTGGGGCCAGAAGGACCGCCACTTGGGGAGTCTCCCTGCCTGGAGACCCAGTGTGCTGGCTCTGGCCCAGCCTTGCCCCCCTGCCTGCCTCCAGCCCTGCTGGAGCCCTGTCCTGTCCTCCAGTGCTGGGGAGCACTGAGGACGCCTGCCTACAGCCTGAGAGCGCTGCTCTCTGCCCTTCAGCGCTAGGAGCGCCGAGATCGCCTGCCTAAGCGCTGGAAACGCTGTACTTTTGCTCGAGCGCTGTGAGCGCTGTATCCTGCCCGCTTTGTAGGAGGATTCGACGGCGTGGGTGCCACCCCGCTCATTGCCGTATTATTTTGCCCGGTTTTGATCGATCTCGAGGGAGCCCACTCCTCGGATCCTCTGGTAAGCCGCCTGCCTGCCTAGAAGCGAGCCGCCGCGCTGCCCGCGGCGACCCGGAAGTGGTGAGGCGGCCGACCAATCACTGTGCGGCCCCGGAGAGGCCGACCGGAAGTCCCGCCCCGCTGCCGCGACCCGGAAGTCAGGCAGGCCGGGGGCAGGACGAGAAGCAACCGGCCGAGGAGCGCCCCGGGACCAGCGGGAGAGACCCGCCTCCGTGAAAGACCAGCCGGTGAGTGCAGGTGCCTGCAGAGGAGGGGGGGAGCGTCGGGACACATTGCCGGTGTCCGCCCCGCCCCCTCTCTGTAGCGCGACCTCGCGCTCGCGCGTTGGGAGCCCAGAGAGGCTCAGAGGCAGCATTTTGTTGTTGGAGCCCGAGAGGCTCATCGGGGGCAATTATTTCACGAGCCCTGAGAGGCTCTGAGCGCCCCACCTTCCCTGCGAGTCCCCAGAGGGGGGACTCCCCAAAAGAGAAGCGCCGCACTTGTGCCTAGAGCCTGAGAGAGGCTCAGGGCGCCCTTTTAGAGAGCCAGAGAGGCTCGCAAGTGCCTTGTCTTTGCCTTGGGTCCCCAGAGAGAGGGACCCCACAGCCCAGCGAGGCTGCACCTTGTGTTGCTGGAGCCCTGAGAGGCTCAGCAGCACCCTTTCTTGTTTAAGAGCCTGAGAGAGGCTCACCAGTGCCACAGTGGTGGTTCCCTGAGCCCAGAGAGGCTCCAACTTTGTGTTAACTTTACCTGCTCCAGTTGTCCAGCACTTAGTGGACAACTGCCACGTTTAGGCCCTGACATTGGGACACCGGGACAGTCAAAGGTGGTGACTTGTGAGTATGGGGTAATGGTTATTGATTCTGCACCGCTGAATGTCTTGCTTATGCGTCATGTGCCTTTACACCTCTGAATGTTGATACATCATGTGTTTTATCCTTGCACCCCTATAGGTATTGTGACATGTAGGTGGTTGTTTTCTCCCTAGTACAGGTGGTGCTAGAGAGGTCCTGTTACCAGTGATTACTGGTTGTATGCTCTACTTTTATATATTGTGCTACAGTAATTGTTTCTAAAAAGTGCTGATACCCTTGACAGTGGTCCAGGTGGCCCTGTCCTGTACAAATATCCCTTGTAAATTCCGCCCGTGCCTGTTGGCACCGTGTAATAAGATGTGTGTTTTATCTGATGTATATTTTTATAATACAAAGGCTATTTTTACATAACCTTGTGTGGAGTGTTTCTTTGTGGTGGGCCTTAGGTGTTGTTGCTGGGGTGCGTGCGCAAATACTTAACTTACGTCGCCTCCAAGTTTAGCCTTGACTGCTCGCGCCACGTTACCTAGAGGGCGAGTAGGGGTTGCCTTGGTGTGTGACTCCCTTGCCCTGACACTTAGAACTGGCGATCCCTGACTGACCTCGACGCGAGTCTTGGCCGGCCAGGGTCCCGGGTCTAACATTGGTGGCAGCGGTGGGATAAGAATTTGTGTTTGCGTTGTACCACAGTGGCAACTGGCCACTACAAAGCTCTGCACTTTAGATGACCACATTTTTGGGGATTATTGTGTTTTGGTGAAATTCCATTATTTTCTTCTCCTGAGGTATCATTGTGCAATTGTGTCCAGTACATTTGTTCCCCTGCCCCGCGCCCAGAGTTTGGTACCTGTGTCACGTGTGGTCAGGTTGAGGAACCAGGGGTGGTAGAAACTGCCTTACCAATCCGAGGGGGGGGTTGTGTGTGAATGAATGGTGTGTGGCACTAGGCAAGTGGGTGTGAGTTCTCTGGGAGAGGGAGCTTACTGAACCTTAGTGAATTGTGTACTCCTGTGTTAGCTCAGACCCCTAGGTTCCCTGTGTAATCTTTTCACCAGAACGTCTGCCAGAATGGAGCTTGTTTTTGATTTCAATGATCTAGCCACATACGGTGTGTGGGAGCTGAGAAAGTTCTGTGAAGAGAGAGGCATAGGGGCGGATCAGTCAGGCTGGTATGCACTTAGGAGATGCATGGTCAAATGGCAAGAGGATCAATGGGATCTTGAGCGCAGTGAGGAAAGGGCCCGGGCCTCACACCAGGAGGGTGGTGGGTCTGTGGGGAGCCCTGAAGATTCAGAAGAGGAGGAAGAAAATGATAGCACAGGGACGCCAGCAGATAGTGAGGACCCCATAGATAGGGAGTCCCTTGCTGGGTCCCGTGTCAGAGATAGCACCCCATCCCTTTCCCTGTCCCCAGAGGAGTGGATGGATAGGAGAGAAGAGAGGGAGCACCAGCTGGCCATGGAGAAGCTCAGGTTAGAGTATGCCTGGAAGATGGCGCAGCTGGGTGTGAATGAGCGGATTGCAGAGGCTGAGAGGGCCTTGGCCAGGGAGAAGATAGCCCTAGAGTGTAGGTTATCCCCTGACCGCAGTCTTAATTTTCTGGATCCCCCAGGGAGGGTGGAGTCCAGTGGTGGCAGCTTTTTGAGTGTTGATGTTGACAGTCCCACTCCCAGTTCCCAGAGTATGGTTCCTGGTTCTCCAGAGGAGGAGAAAAGGTTGAAATTCAGGGGCAGTAGGAAGCTGCCTCACCAGTCGTGGGAGGAATTTGAGGAGGACTGTTGTGAAGCCCTGTGCGATTGGGTACAGGAGCCCACAAAATGTGATTGGGACATATTGTTCGATGTGTTTCTCAGAGAGCAGATGCTCAGTTGTTGTCCCCCAGGGTTGCGACAACACCTGATGGGGTGTGGATTGTCTGAACCATGGGAGCTTGCACTGGAAGCAGACCGCTGGGAGAGGGCCAGAGGTGCTGTACAGTCATTAGAGAGTGAGTCCAACAGCAGTGGTACAGGGAGCTTCCAGCCCAGCGTGGTGGAAGAGGCTCAGTGTAGCCCAGCTAGGTCCCAGTATAGTGAGAAGGGTGAAGGGGCTGACTGCCTGGCTCAGTGGAGCAGGAGTCAGGGGGTGGCTGAGAGCCCCCCGAGGCCCGAAGCCCTGTCTCAGAACTTGGGTGGTTTCTTGAGGGAACACCAGGTTGGGAACCTAGGCTGTCCTGTGAGTACACTTGAGGAAGATCTCCTAGTGTCTAGGGAACCTGGAGTGTCTGTAACCAGAACTCCAGGGGTTCCAGTGTCCGGCAGTGTCGCTCCAGTTGGGAGGGCACAGAAGTCCGAAGCGAGGAGTGATTGGGGGACGAGTTTCCCAGTGGATGCACCAGTGGACCAGAGACTAGCCAGTTGGGCTAGGTCTTGGGTGGACCCGGGTGGCGCCACTTCTGGTCTGGGGGATCTTTGCGCCCTGTCAGGTGGACAGGAGGCGGGAGATCTGCGCCAGACGGACCGTCACACGACACATGGGTCATGTATCAACCTCAGGGGGATTGCGTGTGAGTCCCCAGAAGTCCTGGAGTGCCAGGCAATTATTCCACCAAAGGTTTTAGACCGGAGGTTGGGAGGCCAGGTGCAGGTTCGGCCTGACCTGAAGGGTAGGACGACTGTAAGCAGTGTCCTGACCGGTTCTTCCAGGGGAACTTCTCCAGTTGGGAGAGGGCAGACCTCTGGAAGGGGGTGCAGAGGATGGGAAAGCCCACCTCTGACCCCGGTGCAACCTGAGGGGTTAAACCCTAGGGTGGAATGGCGTTCGGGGTGTCCCCCTCGCAGGAGGAGGAGGAACCCTGGAAGAAGAGGTAAGGGGAGGAAAGCCTTCTCTGAGACTCCTGGTCCGCCTGAGGTTGTAGGCCAAAGGTTGGTGAACCAGTGGCAGTCTAGTCCTGTCTTGCAGACAGGGAGAGTGGAGAATGGACACTATGTGCCAGGGGTTACTACCCCCCGCTCTGCGAATTGGCAAGGACCGTGGCACCTGGGTGGCCCAGGGCCTGGTCCGGGCCGCGGACAGCTGAGGAGTACCAGTGGGGTAGCCCAGTTGGTCCTTACAGTAGTTTTAGAAAGAACCCTAGGGGTTCACTGTGGCATAGAACAGGAGAGTGTCCCGGCAGTGGCGGGCCTGCGTCCGTGTTCTATCGCCCCAAGCAGGGAAGTCCATCACGGTGGTGATTGTTCTCCCCTGCGTTTTGGCTGGAAGGGGGTTGTGTTGGACTTGGCCCGCAGGGCAGGTTCACCCCTAGACTTTTTGCCTTATTTGGGACCCTGTGCTAGTGATTTTTGGGTCTCTGCGCACTTTCCCCTGAGTCCCAGAGTGAAAGTGCGTGCGTGAAGTATGGCTGGCCTGCCCTCCCATAGGAATGCATGGGGAATGTGTGTGTCCCTAGTAGTTCCTGATGCGTGGGGAGTGCAGGCTCGAGTTTGGTATGCCTGAACTCGTGAGAGTGAATGCTGCAAGATGGTGTCTGCGGCATGTGTGTGTCTAGTTGGGAAGTGCTACTTCTGGACATTGAGATATGTGTACAGTGAGGGTGCTGGAGCGTGATTGGCTGGAGCTGGCTGGCATGCCAGGCTCCAGGAAGTCTGGATGGGTCTGCCCGGTGGTGAGTGGGAGATTAGCATGAGTGATGTGTGGGAGGAGTGTACCTGTGTCCTGGATGGGCTGGGTTTTCCCCACACAATGCTGGCTCCGCCCCCCTGTGGTGTGTCTAATGACCCTAGCCTCCCCAGTGAAAGGAATGGGTGGTTGGGCCATCAAGAGTGCTCCAGAACCAGCTGCGACTGGTTTTCCCCCCACCCTGCACATTGTAACAAAGGATTTGTTGGTATAAGAAGGGGCTGTGTCCCCACTGAAAATGTTCTTCTTTTGGAATCCTGCCAGAGGGGGCTTTGGCCGCTGCTGGGGCCAGAAGGACCGCCACTTGGGGAGTCTCCCTGCCTGGAGACCCAGTGTGCTGGCTCTGGCCCAGCCTTGCCCCCCTGCCTGCCTCCAGCCCTGCTGGAGCCCTGTCCTGTCCTCCAGTGCTGGGGAGCACTGAGGACGCCTGCCTACAGCCTGAGAGCGCTGCTCTCTGCCCTTCAGCGCTAGGAGCGCCGAGATCGCCTGCCTAAGCGCTGGAAACGCTGTACTTTTGCTCGAGCGCTGTGAGCGCTGTATCCTGCCCGCTTTGTAGGAGGATTCGACGGCGCGGGTGCCACCCCGCTCATTGCCGTATTATTTTGCCCGGTTTTGATCGATCTCGAGGGAGCCCACTCCTCGGATCCTCTGGTAAGCCGCCTGCCTGCCTAGAAGCGAGCCGCCGCGCTGCCCGCGGCGACCCGGAAGTGGTGAGGCGGCCGACCAATCACTGTGCGGCCCCGGAGAGGCCGACCGGAAGTCCCGCCCCGCTGCCGCGACCCGGAAGTCAGGCAGGCCGGGGGCAGGACGAGAAGCAACCGGCCGAGGAGCGCCCCGGGACCAGCGGAGAGACCCGCCTCCGTGAAAGACCAGCCGGTGAGTGCAGGTGCCTGCAGAGGAGGGGGGGAGCGTCGGGACACATTGCCGGTGTCCGCCCCGCCCCCTCTCTGTAGCGCGACCTCGCGCTCGCGCGTTGGGAGCCCAGAGAGGCTCAGAGGCAGCATTTTGTTGTTGGAGCCCGAGAGGCTCATCGGGGGCAATTATTTCACGAGCCCTGAGAGGCTCTGAGCGCCCCACCTTCCCTGCGAGTCCCCAGAGGGGGGACTCCCCAAAAGAGAAGCGCCGCACTTGTGCCTAGAGCCTGAGAGAGGCTCAGGGCGCCCTTTTAGAGAGCCAGAGAGGCTCGCAAGTGCCTTGTCTTTGCCTTGGGTCCCCAGAGAGAGGGACCCCACAGCCCAGCGAGGCTGCACCTTGTGTTGCTGGAGCCCTGAGAGGCTCAGCAGCACCCTTTCTTGTTTAAGAGCCTGAGAGAGGCTCACCAGTGCCACAGTGGTGGTTCCCTGAGCCCAGAGAGGCTCCAACTTTGTGTTAACTTTACCTGCTCCAGTTGTCCAGCACTTAGTGGACAACTGCCACGTTTAGGCCCTGACATTGGGACACCGGGACAGTCACAGGTGGTGACTTGTGAGTATGGGGTAATGGTTATTGATTCTGCACCGCTGAATGTCTTGCTTATGCGTCATGTGCCTTTACACCTCTGAATGTTGATACATCATGTGTTTTATCCTTGCACCCCTATAGGTATTGTGACATGTAGGTGGTTGTTTTCTCCCTAGTACAGGTGGTGCTAGAGAGGTCCTGTTACCAGTGATTACTGGTTGTATGCTCTACTTTTATATATTGTGCTACAGTAATTGTTTCTAAAAAGTGCTGATACCCTTGACAGTGGTCCAGGTGGCCCTGTCCTGTACAAATATCCCTTGTAAATTCCGCCCGTGCCTGTTGGCACCGTGTAATAAGATGTGTGTTTTATCTGATGTATATTTTTATAATACCAAGGCTATTTTTACATAACCTTGTGTGGAGTGTTTCTTTGTGGTGGGCCTTAGGTGTTGTTGCTGGGGTGCGTGCGCAAATACTTAACTTACGTCGCCTCCAAGTTTAGCCTTGACTGCTCGCGCCACGTTACCTAGAGGGCGAGTAGGGGTTGCCTTGGTGTGTGACTCCCTTGCCCTGACACTTAGAACTGGCGATCCCTGACTGACCTCGACGCGAGTCTTGGCCGGCCAGGGTCCCGGGTCTAACACCCTTCAAGAGCAAAATTGATTAATTTCTGTCAAGTCTCTTGGAAGTACCACTCGATTTGCTCGAAAAATCTTCTCCTCCTAAATGCATAGTTCATCTTTAATACCTGATAAGCATCTCAAGTTGAGAGGAATATCCTTGCCTTCTAGGCCAACCCTTCTCAATGATGTCCTTCATGTCCAACAAGTGTGAACCCTTTGTATTAGCAAGAGCCCATGCACTGTCATCTTGTGCAGATTCGCACACCTATCTCACTAGAGTGCTTTCACTCTCAACCCGATCAATTTGACGCCTCGATATATAATTCGCAATACTATTTTTAGATCCTGGCACATACTCAATAGTACAAGTGAAATTGGACAATGTTTCTGTTAACCATCTAATCCTAAGGGAAAAGTTATCCATCCCTCTGCACATATAAAACTGAAAAAGAGGCCTATGATCTGATTTTACTGTAAAAGGTTCTCCCACAAGAAAAATGTAAAGTGGAGAACTGCCCATCACACAGCCAGCACCTCATGCTTTATGACTGAGTAACATTTCTCCGCACCATTCAATGAGCGAGAGGCAAATGCCACCACACACAACCCACCATCAACTACCTGAGACAATACTGCACCCAGCCCTCTGATACTGGCCTCCATTGATGGAACCGTTTTCTTGAAAGCATCAAAATGATCAAGTGTTAGCACCTTCCCACTGCTGTTCTTGATGCTTCAAAAAGATTCATCACATGTATTAGTCCACTTGAAATGGTAACCCTTCTTCAGTAAAACCCTCAGCGGCTGGAACAAACCAGCAAAATTACAAATAAACTTGTTTCAAAACTCTGCTAGTCTCAAAAAAGAATGCACCTGGCCTTGGTTCTGGTATGGGAGCTCCAACAATGCTATTAGTCAGACCAAGCTTGGGGCTTATACCTTCCCCAAAATGATATTCCCTAAATAGGTCCCTGATAGCACCCTAATTCTGCATTTCTCCTTCTTTATTACCAAACCCACCTTCTGCAATCATTCTAACACCTTTCCCTGTATTTCATCATGTTCCACTTGATCCTTGCCATAAACTAAAATGTAATCTTGGAAAAAATAACACTTTGGCCAATCCTTCCAAGACCTTCTTCGTAACTCTCTGAAAGCATGTTGGCTGCAATAGACTGGAATCAGGATGCAACAAAACCTGGTGGTAAGCAGGTGGAGAAATCCATGACAATGGACATTTGAATCCTTTATCAGCTCCAAGGTCTCTGAAATATTCGATAATGGCTGTATGTCCACCCACATGTGCCTGATTAGGCCCCTTAAGTCGACACACATTCTAATTTGCTTGCCACCATACTTTGGAGCCAAGAGCATGGGGGCAAGCCACTCAGAACATTCTCTTTCACCAATTGCTCCATTCACCTTCAATTGATTGAGCTCTTGTTCTAAAGGACCAAGCATCATGTGAGGAACCTTACTCACCTTCAACACACACACCACAGAATCATTCTTCCGTACAATTTTGTGTCCAAAATTCTTAACTAAACCAAGTTAATCACCAAATACTTCTGGATACTTGGATGCAATCTCATCAGGTAACTTCTCAGTTGTCAACAACTGTACTTTTTGCTGTGTATTTGGGTTTAAACTTATACCCATATCCCTTTGATGTCTCCATCCCAAAAGGTTGCCCTCCTCTTGCCACATAAACCTTCCCTACCTGTTCACTGTCAGGGAATTTAATATTCCTCACCGAATCCCCCAGGACATCTATCTTCTTTCTTTCATTTCCTACTGGATTGATTTATTACTCCCAAACACCAGCTTCCATTTCTTATCACCAATCATATTGTATGGTGAACTGGAATCTGCAAGCACCAATATACTCTTTCCCCCTACAAAAGATTAGCACTCTGGCATTTCTATGGGATCAACATCCACCAACCCATTATCTCTCACACTCAACACAAACTTTTCTTCAGTCTCCAAACCATTCACACCATGTGATTTTGTTACCCTACAAACACACAAGAATAGTGCCCCTTCTTGCCACATATAATACAATTGGCAAACCTTGCGAAACATCCCGAAATTTTGAAAGATGTCCCGCACTGCCATAAAACACTTCATGCCAACATTCTTAGCAGAACCCTCACCCTGAGAAGTATTTTGTGTTTTAAATTTCTTATCTGCTTCTCTACCCTTGGTGTCTGTACTTTTGTGACTTTCACTGTCCCCTCTGTCACTCTTGGCCAACAATCTAACTTCATGAACCACTTCATACAATTTTTCATCATGCATTTCACGCACCCACATACTTGTATTTTCCATGCCTTCTACTAAGGCTATTGTATCCTTCAAGTCAAGATTCTTTGTGAGAGGTTTCTCTTGCACTTTGATGTTATTGGTGCATCTAACAATCTGGTCTCTGACCAACGAGTTAGTGAGTTGTGCATGCTAATGACTTCAAGGACACTACAATGTTTTCCTGTCAAACCTGCATGCTTGTAAAAAACTTGTGCCTTTCTAACACCACATTGATTTGAGAGACAAAATGGTTCTCCAACATTATTACTCAAATTTCATAAACATTATCGGGCTCACCTTTCCAAAACTTTTTCATCCAGTCTCTTATATATATTTCTTTCTTCAATTCTAAGATTATGTAACAAAGCGGCTTGTTTGTATACAGCTGAAATATTTCCTCCCCCAACAACAAGCAAATAGGAATCAAATATCTCTTTCCATCGCTTCCAAGACAAAATTGTCTCACCCTTATCAGAAAGGAACTGCAGAGGCTGGGACATATTAGCAACTGACATGATGTTATCATCTTAATTAAAGACACAGTTTCACAACCCAACTGTTATTTATCTGTCTTTTTGCTCTGGTAGCCTAATGCTATGCCACCGTATACAAAACTAAAAATAAACTTTAAACTGATTGCAGTAAGGTTTGTAATACAATAACTAAGTTTGTCATACAATAACTACACAGTGACAATACTGATAGCACTATTTCTCCTTTACCAAAATAACAAAATATTCACACCCCAGATCAGATGCTACAATTACACTATGCATGTCACCAAGTACATGGCACACGCATCTCCAAGTTATGATGAGCATATCACCTCAGCAAAGCAACACAATATAAATGCCATACAATTCCTTCAAGTGGTTTGCATATCACCGAAATAAGGCTATATACCCAGTCTGGAAAGTACTTCCAAATCTTACAGAATGAAGTGCGTGTCACCAAAGCAATTTCAACATGCTGAATAAGAAGTCTGAAAAGTACCTCAAAATCTTTTAAAATGGTGTGTGTGTCTTCGAAGCAACAGCAACATGCTGAATACCTAATCCCATTATCAAATGCTGTGATGACGGGTGAATCCAAACAGTCGGATCCTATGAACTCCATTGTCTTGCCAAACAACCATGCTCGCCTGCCCATACCAGCAGCTCCATCTGGCACATCAATGTCCAGTCTCTACTTGAGCTCCAATTCCCATATAAAATGACCACAATGCCTCTCTCAACTCAAAATGGTCATGGAGCGTCGTGACACAACACCACGCCGGATGTCAGCTCCATATGCTGCTCTGCAGTTGTTCACCTCCAATGCAATTGCACGTGGCAAGATTCACTGGTCACCTTGACATCATCATTCAGCGAGTGAGGCTCCCACTGAACACAGCTCCACCGCTCAGCGCACGTCACGTGTGTGTTAAGTCCTTTCTCGAAATTGTCTGAACAGCGCTCAGCAATCACAAGCAGCACAAAGATTTACAGCATAGCATCCATCGAGTAGTGAGGTTATCCAAACTCAATGCTAGAAGCACAATGCCTTCCCAATAAAGTAAATCTTGTGGATTACCTGTGGAAGTTGATGATCCTGTCATGTCCATCCTCAGCAGGCACTTGTCCCCAGTGTTCAGTTTTAAATCAATGAAGACCCTAGTGTGTGTATTTCCCTGAAGATGTATTCAGGTACACTGCAACAGATCCTCAATCTTTCTTGGCAACTTCCCAGTCAAGATTCAAATAATAGAATTTAGGAATCCAAAAGATGCAGATAACACAATGTGGTCATATATAAACTGGGTAGCATTCTACTTACACAATACCTAAGCTACATCAATAAGTTTACCTTTGTGACTCAGGCCCTTAGGGTGAGAAAAAAGGAGGGATGGCGTAATGGCATATGGACCCAGAGTCGATTCACAAACATTTTTCTATGACTTACTATTGTATTACTCCTTGCTTATGCTTGAATATCAGGAACAAGACAAAAGGATTCCTGACTTACTACTGGAATTCATGTGTAAACCAGGAACACTACAAGAGGAAGTCACACCTGCTGATAGTGAAATCTTTGTGACTCAGGCCCTGTGCATTATTCTTCCATGTACCTCTTCTTACACCATGCTGGCTGTCACTGTGACTTGAAAGTACATACTGGACTTATGTGCTCTGTATTCAGGGGTGTAGCTTCAGGAGGTGATTGGGGTGTTACAACCGCCAAATCAATGCATTCTCTAGTAACTAGCTGGGTACAGGGGCTTTCAATCAGTTATAGTGAAGTAGTTGTCGGATTTCGGTTAGGATTTTACATGCACACTCAGTCAAAACTTACAAACACACACAAACACACACACACACACACACACACACACCCACACACTCACACTCTCTTTCTCTCTGTTTTTAAGTTCTTAAAATTGTTGGCTATGTTACAACATATTGAGGCAGATTTACCAACATTTTGCACTGTGCATCCATCACAAAAGTCACAATTTTTTTATGATTAATTTTCTGCAAAGCACTTCACTTTTTGCGTTACTTAGTGTCAAGGTGGCGTTACATTGGGGTTCTCATTCAACCACCCATTGTTTTTGATGCAAAACCCTACCTACCTAAAAAACTGAGACAAAGTTTTGCATCAAAAATGCATGTTGTTAGAAAGGAATTTAAAAGAGAAATGTTTTCATTTCTCCTTTCATTTCCAAAATTGCATCTGTGCTGCACTGTACAGTGCACATTTAATGTAGGAAAAGTTGTTAAACTTGACTAGGCATAGTATTTTGTACTGGAAGGAACCCCTTCGAGTACCAAACATATGCTAGACTCTCGCACACTCCCTTAAGGTATGGCACAAAGGTATCTATGTGGGGGTGCCCAGCACAATTCTACGCCAGCGCTAGGGTGGGGGAGGAGAGCGCCATATCTGTGTAGGTATGGCGTTCTCCCGGTCCGTCCCTGTCATGCAACACAATGCAGCATTTAACCATAACAATCCGCACTGCTGTCCTTTCCGCTAGACCTCACCGACTCATCCCCTGCTTCTCATATAATATATTTTAGCATGATATGCCAGCATGATTGTTAGGAAGTTTGAATATCACATAACCCCTAAATTAACTGACCAGGCTACTCCCTTGTCCTTGTTGTTACAATTCATTCAATGAATAGAAGTCAGGAGTTTTGTGAGTTTTTCATGTTGCTTATTGTAAAAGTATACCATATCAGAACACATTAATGCCTTAGTGACGTAAAACCTGAAAAGCTGAGCTGCAAACGATCCTGGAAAAGAAAACATCGGATTTCTTTAATGGAATATCTCTTGGCAAAAATAGCGCTGTGCAGCTACTACAGTGATGTAGCTATCGACAAGACTCGTTTCTAGTATGTGTTAATCTGCGAGATCACAAAGAAGCATGGTTTATGGAGTACATAAATAATTGTGTACAAAGTATATATGCAATCCAATACCTTGATTACTGCAAGCTCCTGCTTCCGAGGCACCATCGATTAGGTAGTACAATCAGCTAACATTCATGGAATGGAATGAATCATTGCAGCCCTGGCATGTATGAACGCTGCAGAACACGACAGCAAAAACACATTATTTTATTCATTTCACAAAGCACATTTACAAGTAGAATTGAAAGTGAAAGGCGAAATACAGGTCCAAGATATTGTTTAAGCATCATTTAAGACATTTAAAGAAATAATTGAAAGTGCATAAAGTTATGGTATCGCATCAACTTTACCAAATTATTGTTTATAGTAGAGTGGACAGACGTTGTATATATAGGGAATATATTTTTGGGGACTTACATTTGACTGAAAAAAATAACTGTACAGAGGTATGTGGTATTGAGTGGATGTGACCGGCTTGCATTTCCAAAAATATATCAATGGGACCAATGGTTTGATTATGGCAGCAGTGCGCTACTAGATTGCAAAGCTGTACACATTCACTTCTTGCACCCAAAGGTCCATATGCCCCATTCTGAAAAAATCAGCTACTGCAGTGCATATGCTACTTCTGTTAATTAGCACATGATTTATGTGCAGGTGCCTCCCTTTTAGGATGCAGTATGCTCCTACATATTCATTGACCGTTTGACCCGTCAGTCATTTGATCTACAGGGGCAACTCCTGTATGATTTTGGAAGGGAGTCAGAGTTTCCCACGTAGATGAAATGCAGACCCAATAAGCCTTCTAAGTAACACCAACTTTGCGCCATCTCCAATTGCACCCACTAAGAGGGAGATTTACAAAAAGATCCACACAGCGCAGCACCCCACGAGGCTGCACTGCATTGTGCTATAAGGAGGGAGCAGAAGAGCGCCATATCTTCAGAGATATGGCTCTCTCCTCCCCTTTCCCTTGCTCTGGCGCTGATTGCAGCTGTTGTGCACAAAGCACACAGTTTGGCGCCATAGCGCTAGGGTGTCGGCATTAGTTTAGCATAGGGTTTGTACAGGAAGGATATCCTTCATGTCAAAATACAATGCCCAGACACAATGCAAAGTTTTTCCCACTTTGTATGCGTGCTGCACAGGGCACACGCATGCAAAGTCAGAAAAGCAAGGAGAAATGAAAGCATTTCTCCATTTGTGCGCCTACTTGAAAGGGTGCAGTTTTCTCACGCCAAACCTAATCCCCTTTATTTAGTAAATTGAGTTTAGCATGAGAAACTTTGGGTGGCTGCTTGGGAAGGCCCATGCTCCACCTTTGGTACGTCCCCATGGTGCAAAGTGGCGCAAAGGTAAAGAGAAGTAGCGTTATGCACTGCTTCGCATTACTTTTCCGTTCGTTCCAGCACTAAACTTATTTAGCACTGGTGTTAGACCTGGCATCCTTGGCGTGGTTTCCCCCTATCTTTTTGCCTCTACCTCCTGTATTTTTGATGCTGTGCTGGATTTCGTTTTTGCTGGTTTCGATGCTTTGGACGCTCTGCCACTGCTGATCAGTGTCAGAGTGTAAGTGCTCCCTGTGTAAATTGTTATTGTGATTGGATACACATGATTGACATATTTTTATCACCAAGAAGTCCCTAGTAAAGTGCACTGGGTGTGCCAGGGCTGGTGATGACAAATGCTACTAGTGGGCCTGCAGCACTGATTGTGCCACCCACATGAGCAGCCCTAAAATGGTGTCTCACGCCTGCCACCGCAGTGCCTGTGTGCAGTCTGTGAACTGCCATTTCCTCCTGGTCAGTGTCCCCACTGACCAGGCCTCATCCTTCCCTTTCTGTGCACATTGGTCACCCCTATGCAAGGCCCAGGGTACCCCCCTGGGCAGGGTGCAGTGTATGTGAAAGGTAGAGCATGTACTTGTGCAGGTGACATGCTCTGGTAGTGAATTACAGCCATTTTCGTTTTTCACTATTGTAAGGCTGTCTTGCCCCACAGGCTATCATGGGGGATGCTGGCTACAGTGGCTACCCGCATATCTTCCCATAGGAGCAAGATAGGACATAAAAGTCTGGTATCCCTGAACTCAGAATTTATTAACACATCTTTTAGGAAAGGTTGTTTTTAAATCCTGTGTTTGAGAACAGCACTTTTAGAAAGTTGCTGTTCTCTTGTCTGACCCTTCTGTGTGCCTTGGCCTGTTTGTGAATTGGCTGTCTGGTTTAAGAGTGACAGGGGCTGGGAGCCCCCAGGACACTGGCTGGGTCAGCCCTAGGCTGAATGACTGCAGCTGCATCTTGAGTGGTGGGCGGGGATAGCACCTGGGCCTGAATAGGGCTGTGCCTGCCTTTTGCAATGCTGGCTCCACCTCCTGCTGGGCGGCTGACGACCCTGCTCCTCTCCCTGAAAGGAAAGGAGAGGCCAAGAAAACAAAGTGCTCAAGGAACCCCCAGAACTGGATCAGACTGGGCTCAGAGCCCTCCTGCACAAAGGGATCAAAGACTTTTAGGGGTATAAGTACAGGACTCCTGACTACAGAAAATTAGATCATCCTGGAATCAAGAAGGAACCTCTGCCAAGGAGAAGGCTGAAACAGAAGAAGGAAGACTGTCCTGCTGTTGCTCTTCTGGACTGACGTGCTGTTGCTTTGCTGCCAAGGAGAGGGGAAGGACTTTGCTTTGTGCTGTGTCCCCTGTCTTGAAGGAAACTCCAAGGGTCTGAGAAGAGCTGGCTCCCTGTTCTGAAGTCCCGGGAACATAAGGACTTCACCCCCAGCTTCCCTGAACTCTACTGAGAGAGTTCTGTCCTTCCCGGAGTGTGTTGCTCATGTGTGGTGCCTCTAGAAGTTGTACCTGTGTTGGGAAGCTGGAAACTAAGCTTTTAAAGACTTTCTGCAAGTTTTGTTGCATCTATCGCTTGCGGAGCGCATCCCCAACAGTGCGAGGAAATTCCCGCTGCTACGAAGGCCGAGATCGTCGCAGCACCTGCTGCCGCTGCCAGAGCCGTCACATCCTTTGTTTGCACGAGTGCGGGAAGATTACCATTGCTGCGAGTGTCGTCGCAGAGCCTGTCGTCACTGGGTGAGATCGCCGCACCGCTTGTTTGGGGACCGCATCACGTCGCTGTGAGTTTTGTCGCAGAAGCCATCGCATCGAGGAGCTGCGAGAGAGAGATCACCGCTGGTCCGTGCATCGTCACCCCGGAGATCGTCGCAACTCCAAAGATCACTGCATCGTGCCTTTGTGAGAGAAAACTTCCTAAGGAACCTACGCACCGGAATCCACACAAGTCCGCCTTCCTCCCCATACAGTCTCAGGAGCAACGCATAGCTTGTTTTCCACCGCACCAGCTTACGCATTGGAACTTTGTCACTTTTAAAAGGTACAGTTGGCAAAACGTGACGCAACTGTGAACTTTTCACGCAACTGTGGATTATTTTATCGCAACCTTAAGAACTCTTTTGCAACCATATTCTTGAACTGTCTATGTTGGATTTTTGTTGTTTGGGTCTTGTGCAGTTTAGATTAAATACCTTTATTTTTCTAAACTAGTGTGCAGTCAGTTTGTGGTATTTTCACTGTGTTACTGTGAGTGTTGGTACAAATACTTTACACATTGCTTTTGGATCAGCCTGACTGCTTGTGCCAAGCTACCAAGGGGGTGAGCAGAGGTTATCTAAAGAGTGTTTCCTCCTTACCCTGACTAGAAGCAAGGGCCCCTATTTGGACAGTGGTACCTACCTCTGCCAACTAGAGGCCCCCAGTTCTAACAGCTGGAAAGTAAATAGGGAAAAGAAATTGTTCTGTATTGCATCACTTTTGTGACGCAAACACAGCACAAAATCTTAGTAAATCTCCCCCTAAGTGCATGTCTCCAGGTCCTTTTTATCCAGGTGCCAGCATCTTTAATAGTAGGCAGGCATATGGGATCCTGCAACCTGCAAAAGGAATACCCACTTGATGGCCACACAATTCTTATCACAATTGTTGTCAAAGAAGTGAGAAAAAAACATGAAAGTGCTTGCAGATTAAGCTAGTCATATTCAAAAACAATTCAAGGACTCGTTGTTGAACTGCCCATGGGAATTAGCCAAGGGGATGTCATAGAATTCCTCGCAATCTGATCAAACTCAAAAAGACCATCACTGCACTGAACAATTCATCTTTCAATTATCAACTACCATCCCTTCATATCATAATATGGTAGAAATTTGATTCAATTATTGAAACCAATTTAAATCACATCATCCAAAAACAAAAACCTACCTTCTACCACGATGATCTAATACCTTCAATCATCATCAAAGAGAACTCCTCTTTATTCTTCAACTGATCGTGCTGACTAATCGACTCGTTCCTGAAAATGTCCCGAATCTTTAACCCCTTGCGTGCTCGTGACGGAACCGTTCCGTCACGAGCCTCGGGTGGGCTGTGCTGGTGACGGAACGGTTCCGTCACAGCCCGCTCGCCGCGCCTGCGCGGCGCGAATTCCACGCCTGTGCTGAAGGTTCTATTAGGCGGGCGGGGTCGTGACGGAACCGTTCCGTCATAAGCACAGCCCACCCGAGGCTCGTGACGGAGCTGTTCCGTCACGAGCACGGGAGCGCCTCGCGGCCCCCCCTCCCCGTAAGCGCTGCGGCAGAATAGCCGCCGCAGCGATAGGGTTAAAAACTGAGCAAATTATTCCTCTAAAAAAGACAAAAAAATCCTCAATCTTACTTTATTAGAGAAATGAGTAGGCATCCCATTGAACAAACACATTCAATACATTCATCTCCTTGCCTCCTAGCAATCAGGCTTTGGGGGTGGCTTTTTTCCCAAAACTGCAATCCTAAAAACATGAATAATATCCATGGTTTGATAGATGTGTGATCAACACATTTTCTTGTCCTTCCTGACTTATTGGTGCTTGATTCATTTATTTATTTATTTTTGGGTTTTATCTAGTTCGTACTTGACCTGGGGATATCAGAGCGCTTAACAATGTTTGGATAGACTTGCATTTTACAAGAAAAACATTAAAAAAAACTAAAAAATAATATGCATACAAGGTAATACAAAGTAAACAGTTTCAATATACAATAAACGGTTGAGTAAAGGATTAATAATTTCGGGTCGTAGAGATGGAAGGTTTTGGGTTTTTTTAGTTGGAGGAGTGACTAAACAGTGAAGTCTAAAGATAGAGATGTATCGGATGAAATAGTTTGGAGGGAGAAACTAAGGCAGTAGGACAGGTTTTTGGGGAAAGAGTATTCAGGCATTTATTGCAAAGAAATACATTTCGGTTTTTTTCAGAAGTAGAGGAATGATTGAATTATTGGGTAGGGAATTCAAAATTCTAGATGCATTCCCAGAGAAGGGATGATTTTTCTTTTTTACATTGGGTGGATTCAGGAGTAGAGTGTTGGAACTTCGCTGTGGCCTCTTTTGGCCAGTTTTTGATAGTTTGTTTGCGAGGTAGTTAGTTTCCTTGTGTAAAGAACTTTGTGGGTTATGCCAGCTGTTTTGAAAATGTTTTTGCTTCAATAAGTAGCCAGCAGAGTTTCTTCAGTGTGGGAGTGTTGTGGTCAAACCGACTTTCCCCAGAGAGAAATCTTGTCGCTGCATTGAGTGCAGACCTAATAGGGACATGGTGGCTATTTGGGGCACCTGTGATAGTTGCGTTACTGTAGTCCAGTTTAGAGAGACTAAGGATTGAACTATTGTCTATCAGGGAGGAGGAAAGGTTTGATTTTTTTAAAGTGTTTTAGAGTGAAGTGGTCAATATTTGCTGAGGCATAAATATGGTTTTTCATGTTCAGGTTTTTGTCAAGTGTTATCCCTAGAGACTACACAGAGTTGGCAATAGAAATCTTGCAGTTTAGTTCATCTAGTTTGCTGATCCAGTTGTGAATAGGCTGAGATTTTCCTTTTGTCTGGATGAGGAGGAGTTCGGTTTTGTTGGGGTTGAGTCATAAATGGTTATTGGTCAGCTAGGATTGTACCTTGATAAGAATGCTGTTCAGGTGCTGGATGTCATTAGCTGAGGATATTTTGATGTAGAGTTGAGTGTTGTCTGTATAGAAGTGCTATGTGGTTTTGGCCTGTTCCAAGATGTCTGTTAGGGGTTCCATCAATTCAATTCTTTATTATGTTTTGGAACTCCGAGGAGATCCACATAAAAACCATACACATTACAGGAGCCATTGAATGCATGAGAGACATCTACAATGTTTACAAAAAGCACAGAGTAATCAGATTCACATACTACAAAAAGCCATCAATAAATAGCTAAAAAACATTTTAAAAAGTTAAAAATATTAAAACAGAAAATTTCATTTGGGGGATTATACAGTGCAAATAAGAAAGAGTTAGCATTTAAAATACCCAATTGCAAACATCCATATCTTAACCACTTACGCCTAAATGGGCGCAATACAGGGCATATGAAGATGACATGCAAGCGATCTCGGGTGCACAAGTTGCAAAAATTACAAATTGCAGGAGCATCATACCACTTTGCCAATAGGTTGTTTAATGGCAGCAAATCCTGTCTTAGGAGAAACCAAAATCGCCGAATGCCATGTGGTAGATTCCAGGCGACATAAGGTTGCATAACTTTCCTAACATAAGAGTCAGTAAGAAGGTTATCTCCCTTTTTAGAATGAATAGCCTCCTTGTCCATTTTAAAACTAAGGTCCCAAGATGCCTCTTTCAAAAGTAATTTTAACTGTGCAGCGGAAAGAGTAAAAAGAGTGCTCTCTTCTAATTGGAGAAGGGCGACCACCTTTCTGAAATTCTTAACAATTTGCGACTACTCCTTTAAGCTGCCCAACAGTTCAACCTTCATAAGATTTCTTAATGAGCCCATTTCTCCTCTAGCTAAGCTGGCAACCCACCGTACTACAGCTGCTAGGCCCTGCAACCAGCCACTGCGAAGGCCATATTCAAGTCTGCAGGCAGCCGCTGAGCAAGCGGTGTTAAGAGAGGATATACAGCCTGATTCATGTAGGCAATAGCGCTCGCAAAAGGGCCAGATTCTGAGAATCTGGCCCTTTGCGAGTGCGATTTTTGCATTTGGTATTCACAATCCCAAATGCAAAAATCGCTATTTAAGAAATCGCATATTTGCGAGGAATGGCATTTAAGGAATCTCTAATAGAGATTCCTCAAATGCTATTCATGACACATCAAGAAATTGCGATTTTGCACTTTTGGAGCCGCTATTTACCGAGAGGTCAGACCTGTCGGTAAATAGCAAAAACTCAGAAAAATGCTTTTAAAAGCATTTTTCTAAGTTGCATGTTGCACACACACATGTCCTTTGGACATGTGTGTGCACAACACCTGTTCAAATGTGCATTTAAGGGGTGCTACAGGGTGTCCTTTGGACACCCCTGGCACCCTTAAAATCGCTATCTTATTTGCGAGTAGCAAATTGCTACTCGCAAATAAGGGATACTCCCCATTCATTCCTATGGGCCTCTTGGCCCATAGGAATGAATAGGGAGTTTTTGCGAGTAGCAATTTGCTACTCGCAAATAAAGAACATGTAGGAATCGCTATTTTATTAGCAATTCCTACATGAATGCCGTTTTGCGTGTCCTCAATAGCGAGTCGCTATGATTCGCTATTAGGGCCACGCAAAACGGCCTGTACATGAATCAGGCTGATAGATCTTAACAGCTTCCCTTCTACAGAATGTAAACAATCCCATTGCCTTAGATCAACCAGTTCCATTCCATACAAAAGGGAAGATGGGATTTTTGCCCTAAAGACTTCCAATAGGCAATCGAAATGTCTTCTCCCTGTGGCTGAATATAATGCACTCAAGCCTTTTCCCTGAGACAAAGCTTTGCGGGTATTATTATCGGTGTGGGGCTTGTCACTCAAAATATTGGAGATGATTTTTCCTAAAAAGACATAAGTCTTTACCACCTCCAATTTATGGACACCAACTGTCCAAATGAAGTTTTTATACTTTAACTTTTTTCTCCCTGCGATACACATAATTTTGCTTTTTGTTGCATTTATCCTCAAGTAATGGGCTTCGGCAAAAAAATGTAATGCACGAAGACGATTGGCCAGCCCTTTTGGTGTTAGATCAAGTATTATAATGTCATCTGCATATAACAAACAGGAAATAGGGGTTCCTCCTACAACCGGGGCTATACCATCACTTGAGGAGAGAGATGCAGGAAGATCCGCAATATACAGGGAAAAGAGCAGTGGAGCAAGAAGGCAACCCTGTTTTAATCCATTAATTGACGGGATGACTCGTGATAACCCCCTTTCTCCACCTTGCAGGACACGACACCATGTACCAGTATGTAAAACCTGCACCAGATCTAGCAAGTGAGGAGGCATGCCCATGGCAGATAGCTTTCTCCACAGCAGGGGGCGATCCACTTTATCGAATGCTGTGGAGAAGTCTATAAATGGCGCATACACATAACCCCCACGAACCCTTACATATTTATCATAAATGATCTGAAGTGCGGTAAGGTTATCTAAGGTGCCGTGCCCTTTGCGGAAACCAGTCTGTTCTAGGGGTAAAATGTGGTTCGCATCAACCCAATCATTATTTAAGGATAACAGACATTTGGTGAAAACTTTACCAATTGTGTCAAGGAGGGCTATTTGACGATAGTTCTTCGGTATATCCCTATCGCCCTTCTTGAACAATGGAACCAGTATACTCCCTTTCCAAGAGGAAGGGACAATTTCCTTAATGAAGCAAAATCTGAAAACAGGAAACAGTATTTTGCTCCATAAAACTGGTTCCTGTTTCAAGACAGATATTGGGAGTTCATCTGGCCCCATGGCTCCTGAAGAACGCATGACCATAATCGCCTGTTCAATAGTTCTTTCTGAAGGGGGCTCTATTGGGGAATCAAGCTCAATACTAAGGCCCCTAAGCTCAACCAAGTGCCCATTCATAGCGTATAAAGTGGAGATATAATTGACCCATACCAATTCAGGAATAGGAATTGGGAGGGGACCAGCTCTCACACCACAACACTCCCCAATAAGAGACCAAAACTGTCTAACTTTGCCATGAACCACTGCCTCCTGTAGGCTTATCCATAGGGAATCTTCTTTTTCTTTTTTTTATCTTTTTCTTAATCCTGCTTCTCCTTCTTTTTAAACGATCAATTTTGTGGAGTCTTTCAATTGATCTGTACAAGTATTGCTCCCGCACTAACTTATTTATTTCCTTATTGAGGAGAATAATCGATCTTGGGAGGAAAATCTTTTTTGGCGCCAAATTTGATTTTACATAATCCAAAATGGACTCACTTGTGGTGGATTTGTGGGTATATTTTGCTGGAACATCAGAAGGGAGCCTACCATTCACTATTAGCCCCTCCATAAGAAACAATTCTTCCAGCAACATTTTCCCTCTTTTATTAGTTTTGATTTTATCGGGGAAGAGGGCTTGAGGAATCAAAAGAGCTTCCTCTTTAGGCTTATTTCTAAAAAGCTCTAAGCTAAAATTAGAAACTCTGCAATTGAAATCCCCCATTAACAGCACCTGGGGAGTAGGTATTGTCTCCTTAATCTTTTTAATAAAAATAAAAACCTGCTTTAATACACTATTGTAACATTCATCTGGGGGGATATAAGCATTTATTATAACCAGTGGGTTTTTATTTTCCCCACAACCAAAACTACTAAGGATGATCGCCTGAAAAAGGTTACTTTGATCCACATAATGGGAGTAGTTCCACTTTATTCTATTAGAAAGAAGGCACGCAATTCCTCCTTTGGCATGCCCTCTCTTCGAAGGGGAGGCTGCGACCTCAAGAACATAATAGTCCCTCCCCACGTCCATTCTGTCTATACACCAGGTCTCTTGGATACAGATCAAACCGGGGTTCAACGAGAAAAGATACTGTAACTTTTCAGGACTATTGTTGATCCCCGCTGCATTCCAGGAAAGAATTTTTAAGCTACTGTTAAAGATGGGGAAATAGCTTTGGGTTATCTTTTGATTTACTTAACATCGCCCCAGGAAGCCAATTCCATTGTTGGTTATCCTCTCTTGGACTGCTATAAGTTTTTTGCGGGGCAGGAATTAAATGGGACACTAGCCGTTTAGTTTTTAATACACATATCTTTAAGTCCTCGAAGAAGGGAGGGTAACCTACTTGACCCAGGCCCCGTTGAATAGGTCTATTTTCACAAAATCTATCTCCACAATTCGCCAAAACAGGTATCACATCAATTCCTCGACTTTGAAAATTTTCAGCTTGATTCAAAATGAGGTTCACTATTAGTTTAGAATAGAACGTTACCCTAATGTGTGATGTATTATCAGTTCTTGACATAGATACCAAATCAATATCATTTGATTGAATTAATTTTAGGCTCTCTATATCTCTAAAGCATTTAAGTAGCAGTGTTCTATTTAATGCCAAATCGTGGTCAAACAACGGAAGAAAATCTAGGATCAGTGTATCTACAGGATCTTCCGTAATTTTTCTAGGAGGTTCTTGCGAACAGGCTGTACCTTCAACCAAGGATTGAAAAATAGGAGCAGCAGGATTGAGGACAACTGGAATAGAAGGGACTGACTTTGTCACTTGTATTTTAGGAAAGAGATTCGTAGATCTCCCCACATCAGAGGGAGGTCCTCCTGTAGATAAAATAGAACAATTAGGGAGAATTTTATTGCAATCTGCAAAGGGTACTTGGATATCGGGGACACAAGTATTTGACTCCTGCTTCGAGAAACCATTAACTGGCTTTTCCATAATAGGCTGATCATTTGGCAGATCTTGAGATCTCAGCCTTTTTTTCCTATGTCTGCGAATTGGTTTTCTCTTTTTTCCTCTACATCTTTTGTGCTTCCCTATTATTACTTTTTCTTCTTCCATTGTCCCCTTGGATTCTGGCATGAATATTGGGAATATTTACAATCTGTGGAAACCCCATCTTCTTCAACAATTTTAAGATAAGAATCCCTTATACAATTATAAGCAGAAGATTTAGGGACTAGAGAGAGCTCGCTTCTGGCTGAGACCCCCGGAATAATTTGATCAGGATTATAAGGCGTGAGCACAGGATTGTTTCCGGAAGGAGAAGCACCAGGGGACACCAGTTCCTGCGAACCCACTCTGGGGTCTAGTTCCAATGTCTTCTCTGGATATCTAAGTAATAAAACCTTTAAAATCTGAGTAACAGATTCTAGAACACAGTCAGAGCTCCCTACAAATTTACTCAATAATAGTAATATCGAAGACAACAAATGTTCCAAAGCAATCAATGACTCCGAAATAGGCTTTTCATGTCGATCCAAGCCTGGTGGCATAATAAGATCGATACCTGATATGTTGAGCTCAGAACTTTTTGAAAGGTTAGACTCCGATTAAAGCTGTTCCGGAATGCAGATTGAAAGGTGTCATGTAATTTGAATATGTCAATGTGATTGTTTAATTGTGATAATGTAAATGTTTCAATAGTTTTGGTAAGGAGAGGGAGGTTAGTTATTGGTCTATAGTTGTTTAGGTCATTTGTGTCAGCTTCTGGCTTTTTGATGGGGGAGGGAGTGAATTAGATGAGTGTAAGAGAGGCCAGCATAGAGCCACTGGATAGAGAGGAGATAATTTCTGACTAGAGAAGAGGAAAGAGGATCCAAGAGGTGAGATGATGAAGTATTTTGATGACCTCTTCTTCAGAAATGTTATCCAACTTAGTCCTGGATGCATTGAATGTGGTTGTCGTTCAGGCCAGTTGTTGAGGGCTTTAGGAGACGTTCGTTAGTCAGCGATGTGGAAGGGTTTGGATGCTCTTTGATAGGAGAACATACAGAGGAAAGGGGTAGTGGGGAAGTGTGGGTATTCAGAGAGAGTTTGATGCTTGTTATTTTTTCTGCAAAGAATTTGGCAAACTCATCACAATGCTCAAAAGAGGCTTCTGATGCATGCTCTGGAAATGTGGCAGTTTGCTGTTTGATAATGTTGAAAAGGTCTTTAGTTTTGTTTCTAGATTGGTCAAGTTGAGCTCGAAAGAAAGAAGATTTCACCCTGTAGATAAGTTTCTTGTATTTTAGGCACTCAGCTTGGAGGAGGGAGAGATGGTTCAGTGATGGTTGTTGTCTCCAGATTCTTTCATTCAATCTAAGTTGTCTTCTTTCCATATTAAGGTCTTTACTTAACAAGCACCTAGAAGGGCCACTTCTTGTTTTTTTGACCGTGTGTCATTTTATTGCTGTAGTGGGAGGATTGAATGGAAGGATAAGGAATTATGGTTGGCAATGATTGCATTGAGGGTAGAGTCTTTGTTATGAGTTTTCTCTTTGCAGAATTGTATGAGGGCATTTGTTTCAAGGAGGGTGGAAATGTCTTGTTTTGTTGAATATTCAATATCTTTCAAGTGTAGGTTTAAGTCTCCAAGTACAACATCTGTGGAGTTATTCAGGGAGTTTAGCGTTATTAAGTCTGTTGAATCTTCGAAGAATTTGATAGGATTGGGGTCTTTGGAGGAGAGATGGACTCCAAGATATTTGAAAGTGGGGAATTCTGAGTTTCAGAAGGCTTTTAGGCACAAGTCATTTTGTGTATTATAGCAATTCCCCCACCAATGTGGCCTTTCTGGTCACGACAAATGATTGAGAAACCTGGTGGAGGAAGGAGGTCAATAATGGGGGATGAGTGACCATTAAGCCAGTTTCATGTAATAGTATAGATTCAGCATTTCCGGTGGCATGCTTGACTGCTGAACTGCAATTTAAGAGCATGCAGTTTATCTAGGGTGATGATTTCTGTTGAGATTTATCAAGTTGGATGGAAGTGAGCAGAGCGGGGGATCAAGGAGGACAATAGAATTGGCGGAATCCTACTAGTGCCAATGTTGACCAGAATCTTAAAATAGCAGAGTTACCAGAGAGTATTGTTGTAGGAGTTTTGGAGCACTTCTGCCTCTAGCTGCAACATTCCATTAGTGGTACACCTGGACTTGAGATGGTACTCAGTGGAGGGGATAGTCACTCAAAGGGTAGAGCAAGAATTGGCGGAGTGCATGATTGTGCCTGGGTTAGTGTTTGCTAAAGTTTTGAGGTTAAAGAGCAAGATAGAGTGAATCTTGATGTCATTCAGAGAAGTAGTGATTTCTTCTGATACTGTGTTGAATTTAAGTTCAAGTCGTGAAAGTATAGGCATAAGTTGGAAGTCAGTTGGCTCGGTCGGAGAGAGTGGGATTGACTGGTGGTCATGAAGACCTAGGGAGGGGGCATGGGAGGAGCTAGCCTGATGTGATTGCCATGGGGTTGGAGGACTGTGAGGAATCAGCTGTAGGGGAAGTAGGACTTAAAGTAGAAGAATCAATTCTTGCAGTTTGATTTTAGCTCTTCTGGGTTGAGATATGGGAAGTGATGCGAAGGGGCGGTGACAGTAGTTGGAGCTTGAGATTTGCTGAGTGACAGGTTATTCTTGGAGAAGCATGATTGTGGAGATATGTGGTTTAGGGGGATGAGGTAGAGGAGAGATGTGAGTGTCTGGTAATATCAGGGAAGTGATGGTCAAAGATGGAGAGGTTCAGTTTAGAGGCTTGTATTAGGATGTTACCGTTTCTGTATGTGGATATAGACAGTTCTCAGCCATAGTTTTGGGCTGAGGATATAGTGAGTTTGGCTCAATATGGGATGTTGATTGTCAACACAGTTTATAACCTTCGGCTTTTGCACATCTTGAAGACCTACATGGGCATTGGGGATACGGTCCTCAGGTTTGGTCTTTTGTAACTAACTTAAAACCAATATTATGAATTGGTAGTCAGTCATGCAGGATCACATATGTGACATGTAGTCCCCCAAGATTCCATTCTAATATCACTACTGTATAATATTTACACCAAACCACTAAGAATCCTGATGGAGTGGTCTGATGTGGCAATTCGTCATATGCATATGACTCTCAGATCTACCTGACGTTTTCAGCACCATAAGACATCACCACTCTAAAGCCCTGCATTTAGAAGTCTGAAGACCAAATGTCACAGAACCTACTGAAACTAATGCCTGAGACAACGGATACCTCTTAAGCAAACAACACTAATCTCTGATGAATGGCTCCTAGCATTTAGCAATAATAAAATCTATTTTACACCAACAAAGGAGGTTAACACATTGGGCATAAGGATTGATAAACATCTTATCATGCCATCTGAGGTCAAGACTATGGCTTTCAAAACACAAGACACTCTGCAATCAAAAAGATTAAATCATTCCTCCACTCCAATTACTCTTGACAGGTGGCGCAGTCTCAAGTCAAATCCAAACTGGAGTACAGCACCTCAGCCCTATTTGCTGAGCTCCTGGCCACAATCAAAGCAGTCAGACACTCATCTGGAACACTCTCATTAGGAACCAAAGCATACAAACATACACTTGCAGTACTCAGAAACTTGCAGTGGTTTCCCCTGGAGGCCAGAATAAAATTACGTTAACAAATCAGAGTATGTGAAATTTGCGATCCACTCCAAGTCTGACAACAAACTCAACTTAAGAACCCCACAGAATATAACACTTGAAACTAGGAAATTCAACCCCCAAATCACAGACACATAATTCATTCCACAACCATTTGGAATTCATTCTGAATGAAACTTCAGCAGCCTGAATCACAATTAATTTTTCATAATAAAAACAAAAACCTTCCTTTATGAAACCCGTATATACTATTATCTTCATTTGCAAAAACAAGAAAGAATCTCCTCTGATCTTTTCCCTTTAAGTCTCCCCGACTTTCACCTGTCTTGCACTCTTTCCCTTTTTTATTTTATGTCAAATAACAAGAAATGCGCTTAATTGCATATTTCATGTACTACCCATTCCATCCTCTCAATCCTGGTTTCTACTTCTACCTTGATTTGTCCTCACTTCCTCGCTTTCCCATTTCCATCCACCAGCCCTCCTCTTTACCAGCTTCTTGCCTTATTATTTCCCATTCTGGGACCAATGTAACTGAACTTTTTATATGATTGAGCTTGTTAAACTTTATTTTTATGACGGAAAGCATATTGTTTCTTGTTCCATGTACAATACAGTGGGAAACTGGGTGGTTGGTCAAAGGCAGTGTGAGCTCTTCTCAAGCAACAGCCACAAACCCTATTAAGTTATACCACAAACAGTAACTAAATAAACCTGGGCTTAGCCTCTGGTAGCTTGGCATAAAAGCAGGCAGGCTTAACTAAGAGGAAATGTGTAAAGTATTTATGCAGGACTCAAAGAGTACTAAAGTCAAAACACAACACAAGAAAATTCCCAAACCAATTTTGAAAAATAGAGTATATTTTAATGAATTATTTGACAACAAAACAAAAACTCTGATCAGTGAACCGGACTTATGAATTTTAAATGTTTAAAGTGAAAACTAGTGCCTAAATGATCATTGTAATTTAGAATCCTCTTTAATGACAAGTCACATTTTAGATTATAATTCTAAGGTCTTCTAGGAGTGTTCAGCTTCCTGGGCCTGTTCATGGCTCTCCCATTAAGAATGCGTATTGGGCTCAGGCAGTGAGCAATAGGAGACTAGGTAAGTGCAGGATGGTTGGGGCAGATCAGTTCACTGCTCCACTAATATTTCAAAGAGCTTGCCTCCCCCCACACACACAAAGAAACCTGACACTAGTCCTTTATCACTCCAGACTTATTGGAGCCTTGATAGGGGATGGGAAGAACTTTCCAGAACCAGATGGGGTAGCCTAGAAAAATTCCATCTTCAAAAAGGCTGGTATCTGGCATAAATACTGGACTATCAAAGCAGTTCTTCAGTACACTCCAGGAGCTGTGGACATTACAGGGGAATGGCTGTCTTGTTCCCCAGAGGACTTCCCTGCTGTTGAAGCATGTCTTGGTTATTAGAAGACTGTCCAGCTGCTTGAGGCTTGCCTTGTTCCCCAGGTGACTGCCCTGCTGCTTGAGGTCTATACTGCTCTCTACAAAGGAAGACTGTACCTTCTCCCTTCATCCTAGGCTAACTTAATGACTCCAAGGCTGACCTCCTGTTCTGTGGTGCAAAGACACAAAAAGCTCCAGAGACCTCACTGCAACTGCGCAGCTGACCTGCTGCAACTGGACCTGTATGGACCTGCAACTGGACCTGATTGAGCCCTGCCGGTCTTGGCTAGATTGAGTCTCTGCCCCCTGCTCCCAAGAAATGACTCCCCAAGTCCTGGACCCTTATCTGGCATCACAGTGTACTCCTCTCCAAGAAAAGGTGCAATCCTGTAGTTTTGGGATCATCAAGGCCTCCTCCACCATGAAATGGTCTCGTCATGCCGGGCTTTGAGAAGCTAGCTTTTTCAGCGGGAGTAACCTGGACCCTGTATCTGCCTGCACTTCATTACGGTCTGCCAGACCTTTTGACTTTCCACCGCTCTAGCATGACCAGATGACCGAAAATGGCGCATTGGGCTTTTAGGCGCTATGCGTACATAAAGCTTAAAAATTACAAATCTTGGGTGCTGCTGACTGGATATTTGTTGTTTGGGTCTCACTTTATTTAATAAAACGTACTCTATGTTTCCAAATTGTTGTGGGATCTTTTTGTGGTGTGATTTCACTTTGTTACTGTATGTGTGCTGCATAAATGCTCAACACATTGCCTCTAAATTACGTCTGACTACCTTTGTGCCAAGTTACCAGAGGATTAAGCACAGAATAATTTAGTGACTTTTGTGGGTAACCGTGATAAGCATTGTGGTTGTTTACAGAGTGGGACTACCACTTCTCTATAACCAATAACCCCACATTTTTACAAGATGTATTAGAACCGTTTTGTGTACTTTACTGCACAATGCATCTCAGTGTTGGGAGGGGCAATCTGTTCCTAGTTAAGAGGTACAGGAGTTCCAGCATTTGATCAGCTTACATACATACTTTAATTTAGGGCCGTCAGCTGACTGAAACAGATCACAAAATAGTATTGATCCAGGCTAGCACATATCCTTGTTGGTAAATAGTACAGAGTTTGGTGCAAAAATAGTTTATCATTGTATCATTTATGTGGGTGTGTGGCATCAGTGTTGTGCATCAAGAGTGTTTGTGCATGTGTCAGTCAACAGACCAGAGATGAGCAGTAAAAACAAACAAAACACAATAAGTTAACCCAGCACCACATTACAACAACATTAAATAGAAAAAAACAGACAAGCAATACAAGTAAATCTGAACTGATAGGATAGCGCACCAACAAAAAGGCACAATACAAACGTAAAGCACACCACAATAGCAAATTCATACTGATTTGCTTTTTTGTACTGTGATGTGTTGTTTTGTGGTGTTGGTATTCAGTGTATTTTTGTTAAGGATAGTTCTTTAGAAAGTGAATGGCTTTGGCCCTTATTCCAAGTTTAGCATAAATTACGATTGGGATACAAACTCCTCTTGCACCCTAATTGAGATTTAAATTGCTCCTCTGTTCCAAGAATTTTTGCCAATATGATTTCAACCTGTTAAACCTTGGGGCACATCATTGGTGTAATTGGACCAAATGTCAGGTTCTCACTTTACAGAGCAGGAGAAAATATGTCCGATTACAATTCTCCTTGCAAGGTCCGAAACACAGAAAAGTGTAAGGTAACTGTTCACCTGTCATAACTATACTCCACAGTATAGCAAATTGTGAGCAGGCAGTTACCACATGGAATTTAGCATGAGGGTCTTTAGGTTGACAGATGATTTAAATATTAAGGAATGCTGGATGGAGGTACTGTGCATGGGGTTGGTTGATCAGAGAGGTTTTTATTCAAGAGATTAGATCTGAAAAATGCCTCTTCAATCAAGAGTCGTTTTTATTGTAATTTATTTAGGACTGCAAAAGTAGTCCTATTTCTACAGGTCCTTGCTGTTCAGGGACTGAGCTCACTCTCACAGTAGGCTTCTTTAGCAAATGGTCGGATCTGATTCTCTGGGATGATAATATGCTTGCCTGTAAAGTTGTTTAAACAAATTACTATTTTGTGCATTTCTCTCACTCACTTGTTTAATAACACACATGCTTATTTTAGTATTTACATATGCACTTGTTTTTCACTCTCTTACCAACAGTATCATGAAATAAATCTCTTCCTGTTACTCATTCACAAACTTTCTCAATTGCTCATTGACTCACTTACTTGCGCTCCCACGTTTTTCAGCCACTCTTTATGTTTGTGTATGGTATGACCTATCTTTTTATGTGCACTCATAAAGATACTACTCGTAAATGCCTTTGTGAATACTAAACAATCGTAAACTTACAAAAAATTGTTTGTTTATCTTTGTGAATCAGGCCACAGTCATTCACTCATTTACATGCCGTAATGGTGTCATTATTACGACGTATTTTTGATGTGAACCAACTGCCTTGATGTATTGCACCTCTACCAAGGTCTATACCAGTTGTAAAATGCCACATTTTTAAGTTAAAGGTATGATTTGTGTGTAGGAGAGTAGGATCTGCTTCCTATGGTTACCCCCACTTTTTGCTGTGTTTCACTGGTTTTTATACTTTAGTCGGGCTGTGGCCCTGCTGATCGGGACTCAGTCTAGCTGTTCTCTCTCTAAATTGATTGCATATACTTTATGTACATACCAGATTGGTTAATGGGCCACCCTTATGAGTCCCTAGTATATGGTACCTTAGGTACCAAGTGCATAGGTACCCCAGAAGCCTACCAGGGGCTGAAGCATGTATTATGCCACACCTGGTAAGCCTTCCAAAATGACACTACAGGTCTACACTTGCAGCCTGGGCAAGGTGGTGTAAGCACCCCTTACTTAGATATAGTATATCTATATGTGCCTATAGATATAGACACATATTAACCTATAAGTCACTCCTATGGCAGGTCTTGACAATCCTGAAGGCAGAGTGCTTGGTTTTGTGTAAGAGGGTGCCCTAGCATGAGCTGAGCCCCTCTGCAGCTTTCAGAATCCCTTCCTTATAGCTGTTCTATGATTTAGCCATACAATATACTCTTAAGTGCATTATAATCCTCGCTGTTAATGCTAACTTTGGGTTGGCTTTATCAAAACATGTCGTGTTTGGTGTCAAACACTTTGGAATACTAACCCCCCACTACCAGTTCTGGCGGCAGGGGTAGCATTCCACCCTTCTAGAGGGAAAAGACATGTACACACTGTTATACCCGGTAGAAGTTTAACAGAGCCTCAGCATCACAAAATGGATGCTGCTGCCACAGACATGAGTCTGACCTCCTGCTGCTGGATGAAACTCCGGCTGGAGAGGCCTGGACAATAGGTTTCCTTTCCAGGGAGGTGCCAGCACCTCCCCAGACAGGCTTTAGTGTATTGGGGCAGGGTGGGTTGCATTCAGTGAATGCTTTTCAAACACTGCCTGGTGCACACAAAATGCTCCATGCATTTCCCAATTCAAACCAGTTTCTCCAGCTCTGGTGTGAAACTGGACAAAGGGGAAGGGGTGTAACCACCCCCTCCCCAGTTACTCCCTTAAGTTGGACGCTAGACTTAGTCCAAACCCTAAGTATGGGAACCCAGTCACTAGGACTTTAGATTACCCTGGACGAAACTCTGAGGAAGAAATATTGGACCTTCGACATTCCATATCGACTGGAAGATAGAAGAAATCTCCCTTGGGGTCAAGGAGTGACCTCCCTGTTCAAACAGACCCCAAAGAAGCATCTTGCCGGTCTGCATTTTTGAGGCTCCCGCCGGATCCCGAAGAATCTGTGGCACAAGACATGGACTTCCAGACATCTCTGAGGCTAACACGAGATCCCAGCAAAGCTGAGACCCGCAGCCAACACGAGAGACGTGGGACCGGAACTCCTGGACATCCTGCAAATTTGCAACTGCATCTACTTTCCAAAATGTGCCGAAGTTGTGCATATTTCTATTTGTTACCCTTGCCCCAAGAACCTTTTGCACTGAAACTGAGAGGCCTACACTCCATGAGTGTTCCTTTAGCCCGCTTTCTTCACCGCAGCTTGAGGCCCCTTTGCAATCTCTAGTCCGTTGGCTAGTGGGTCCCCACGAAGAACAATCCTTTGTTTCTTGGGCTTTCCGGGTTGCTCTAGATGTGCCCTGAATCCCCTCCAAAGGGTGAGTCCCTCAGATCTTGCTGGTCTGCACCAAAGCCAAACTTGTTATCTTGCGTGGGTTGCAGTTGCCAAGGCTTGTTGTGTCAAATCCAGATACCAAAGCTGCAGCACTCGACATCAAATGTGGGACAGCTTGAATCCAGCTCCTGGTTATTGTCGACACTTCCTGGACCTCGTGGCTGAAGAGTCAAGCTTCACCTCCTTCACCTTTAGGCACCTGACATCGGCTGGCATTTTCCTGTCACCATTCTGGTCACTGGCTAGTGGCCCAGACTCTGCCCCCTCTGCTTTCAGGTTCTTCAGATCTCCGATCCACCCTCAGATCCATCCGGACACTGTTCCTCTGGTCGCCTGCAGCACTTCTTCGCAGCTCTCCATTGGAATTGACGACCAAACCCGACACGAAAAGACACCTATGCACCCGGCTTCCCTGGGTGAGGTAACACGAGTACTTTGGTGCTCCTATGGGTCTTGACTCTGGAAGTGACTATGTCTAAAGGGGTTTCACCGCGGTCCACTCCTAAGTGTCCTAAATCTTTAAAACTCTAACTTGAATTTCCTCCGTAGAAGTCAATGGTGATTTGCGGCTGTGTTTAGACACTGCATGCGTCCCCCGTGGGTCTCCTGCGTCCCTACCTTGGGTGGTTCCTGGTTGCCCCAGCGTTTCTACAGGCCCTAGGCCTCACTTCTATCCCTCACATGGTTCTTATACCACTATTTTAGTATATGGTTTGTGAGGCCTCTAGGGCAAAACGTAAACTGTGCTATTTATTGTGTGCTATTTAAAGTTCTTGTATTGTACTTTTGCCTCTAGCCTCATAAAGAGACTAGAGGGGTTGTGTTTAGAATAAATACATATATTTTATATATATACCTTGTGTGGTGTACTTTCATTTGATCATTTAAGAGATTACAGACTGGTAAAACAATGTGCTTTACATTCCTTCAATACTTAGCCTGAAGGCTGCTTTCCACAGCTACCACTGGGATAGCTTTCTATAAAGGTTGTCTTAAACCTACCATCAATAAGGGTCGTTTGGACTGGTGCAAGGTGCCCACTAGAATAGTAGACATCATATGCCAGGCCAACTTCTCACACTGTGGTTCTGTACGTTTTGAGCCCTAGCTACAGGAGAGAAAGATGGCAAATAACAACCAGCACAGCCCAACGCAGAAGGGCTATGAAGCTATTAAAATACTGTCCCCAAAACCAGACTCTTAAGACCAGAACAGTCCTCGTCATTGTCAGGAACGCATAACAGTGCATTAGGTTTTCCAAGAGTAGCCAGGAGTGGCCACACTAAAAATACGACCTACTTTTTTCATACCTCAAAAAGCACCATGCAGGAATCCACCATTGATACACCACAAGACGTAGGGGACTTTTGGCAAATTGAATAAGAGTCGAAAGTTGAATTACCAAGAACGTGGAGGGAGCACAGAAGAAACAACTATCAGAACAGAAGAAAACATGCATGTGTGCACTGAAGATGGCTTCAGACACACACTTTTGCACAATGAAAAATGGCCCAGGACAATAAAGATAATTACCCTTAAATGTTTGATTACAATGCCAGCAGAGAAGTTCCCGAAAATTCTACTGCACAATCAAACTGCAATGTTCCGTTCAGTAAACTTGCACCTTTTGAGGGTGCCCAATTCCAGGCATGATGGCAGAGGCTGTAAGTCCTTTTCAATGTGCATGCACTTAATCTGTGGATCATTCACCCTCATAGAACAGGTATTTCATTCTCATCATTGCTCTTAACAAAAAAGATGGTGGAAATATTATTTTTCATGTGTTCTGTATTTCTCCTTAGCTATTAACATGTTACCAACACATAATTGAATGCACTGTATTTCCTGGTGTTGTATACTAAAAAAGATCTCCTAAATGTCAGTTCTTCACTAAGAGCATTATTTAGAACCCACTGGTGACTCATCCGGTAGTATCACTTTTTCACAGTTGTAGTATTGCTAATGCACTAGCACTATCTAACTCAGAATAATACTTAATTTTTGCTGGTGATTGCACACTGCGGACACTTGCAATGATTTTTATTGTATATGTACTTACTTATGCCTACTGCCCCTCCTGGGGTATAGGCCATCAACGAGGACTCTTCAGCCACCTCTGTCATGGCTTTCAATCGGACTCCAGGTGTTACCCATCTCCTTGAGGGCAGCCTTGAGGCCTAGACACTAGGGGTTTTTTGTTCTTCCTCTTAACCTTTTTCCTTGACGGTTCCGGGTGAGGGCTTGTCTGGTATTGTTTGATGCAGGCTTGCGGAGGGTGTGACATATCCAGCCCCAGTGTCTTTCCATGATTTGTTCATGAGCAGGGATTTGGAAAGTCTGCTGCCAATGGTCGTTGTTGCTGATGGTGTTTGGTCAGCAGACTTGGAGGATTTTCCTCATTCAGGTGTTGGTGAAGGTCTGGACTTTATTGGTGGTGGTCACTGCTGGTCTCCAACTTTCTGTTCCATACAGAAAAAACAAATTTACGTTGGGGTTAAAAAGCCAGAATGTGGTTTGCAGTGTTGTGTCCTTGGAGCTCAGATCTTCTTTAGCTAAATGAAGGGATCCCTTGATTTGCTGATTTTTCCCTTGATGTCAGTGTCTATGCCACCTTGCCTATCTATTACACTGTCAAGGTAGGTGAAGGTCACAACCTCTCACAGTGCATTGCCTGCAAGAGTGCCTCCATGCACTTGCACCTTCATTCCTGCACGGTGTGGCATGCACAACATGGTGCATGCCACACTGTGCAGGAACGTGCTGCAGGCTATCTCACGGCGGCGGTATGCTGTTCAGGCTCTCCTATGAACCTAATATAACCTTCACCGTCAGACCTCCGCTCCACTAACGGCCTACCCGCCCACCGTGGATTGAAGTGGAAGGCAGGTTCACTACAGGCTTTTTTTAAAAAATGTGTTTATTGATTGAAATCACAGTAGTACATTACATGGTTGAACAACATATTGCATGTTACCATCAAAATATTCTTGTCCAATTGCTTAGGACGTCTCCTCGCCTTATAGACCTCCGTCTCTGCCAGCATACACTTGTACATTTCTTTGACCCACAAGGTGACACGAGGTGGGTTTTTGCCCCCCCAACCGCTAGCCACTTCTCTTTTCACCAGCGTGTAACCCAGTGTTTTGAAAAGTTGTTCGATTTCCGTTGAGTCAGTGGCCTCCCAAATGTTTAATAGTCCGAGCTGTGGGGTTAGTGCTATTTCTTTTCCTACGGCAGTGGACATGTGAGTTGTGGCTCCCTCCCAGAGGGGTGTACCTTGGGGCAGGTCCAAAGAGTATTGTAAAATGTGGCCTGCTGACCACACACCCAAACACACCTATCATCAGGTTTGGCCCCTATTTGGCCAAAACTGTCCCCGTTATATATGAGCGATGGAGTATTCTAAGTTGGATCAGGCGAAACCTCTGAGTGATAGCCGCCTCACATGGGGACATTAGTGCCAACTGCCAGTCTTCGTCCTCTATAGGGCCCATATCATTCTGTCAGCACTCCCTGAGCTTCGTGAAGGTATCTGGAAGGTTGTTGCTCAGTTTCTTAAGGATATCGCCTTTGACCTGAGAGGTCCATCAAGCAGGCGATCTTCCAGAGGTGATGACTCCGGTATGTCTGCAAGAGACGGAAAAGCTGCCTGTAACGCGTGTCTGATTTGTAAGAATCTGTATATTTCTCCCTGAGCAAACTGATATTTTTCTTGGAGCTCATTTAAGGTCAATATCGCCCCTTTTTGTCCAGATCTTCAACTGTGGATAACCCGATGAGGTCCGATTTATCAAACCCGGGCTGATATCCTAGCCTTCCCAGTTTCTGAGAGAACCACAATGGCATGGCCAGCGATAGAGTGACTGTCCAACCTAGTCGAGAAGTGACTATATGCCAAATATCCAGTGCATGTTTGGTCGGTCCGAAGAACTTTTCCTTATTTTTCTTATCAGTGGTGTATAGAGCCCCCAGATAACCTGAGCGTTCAGTCTGGTATCTATCGAGGGCATACGCTGGGTCATCTGGAGGGTAATATATCCAATGATTAACAGTCACCAGTTGCACCGCCCAGTACTATTGTTGCAGGTCTGGAAGGTCTATGCCTCATCATACCAACTTTTTGTCAGTTTCTGCCTAGCAATTCTAGGGGCCTTTCCGTCCCATAGCAGCGTAGTAATCTCACCCTCAAGAGCTCTAAAGTACGAATCTGGGACTTTGTAGGGACAGTTATGAAGAACATAGAGAAAGCGAGGAAGAGCAAGCATCTTGAAAAGCCACCCTCCCCACCAGCGTTAAGGGTAGGGTCCTCCAATGCTTCACATCTGCACACGGTCTGGCCAGAGGCGGGGCCAAATTTGAGTCATAAAAACAGGCTGGGTCCGAGGTAATAACGATCCCAAAGTATCGAAAAACGTCAGCTGCTACCTTTATCGCACACTGTGATGGGAGACAAGGCACCTCTCCTTTCAGCATGAACAAGATTGATTTGCGCCAATTAATTGCATAGCCCGAATATTTACCAAAGTTTGTGAATATGTCTAAAACAACACTGATCGATTTATATGGGGATGCCAAATAAAGTAGGATATCATCTGGGTAGAGCGATATGCGGTCTTCTACATCATTCGTATCCAGGCCGCGAGTGGCTCCAGTACGAGGGCAAAGATCAGCAGGGACAGCGGGCATCCCTACCTCGTGTCCCTGTGGAGTTCGAACGTCTGGGAGGTAAAACAGCTAACCCTCACCTGTCCCAATACCCCAGTATATAGGAGTCTCACCCAGGCAACATATTTGGGACCTAGCCCTGCCCTTTGCAGCACCTCAAATAGGTATGGCCATTCTATGGAGTCGAACACCATGGAGGCGTCAAGGGACAGTATCGCCGCGTCTTCTTCTATGTATTGCCTTCTAGCCATTACATTTTGTACACGACGTAGGTTGAAGGCCGTGTTACGCCCTGGCATAAAGCCAGACTGGTCCGAGTGGACCAATGATGTAATAACTGTTGCAATCCTATTCAGCCAAGACTTTTGCTAATATCTTTGTCTCCACATTTATCCGTGAGATCGGCCTATAGGAGCTGCAATTGTCCTTCGGTTTACCTTGTTTATAGATAACTACAATAGTGGCTAGGTGCTGATCTAGGGGTAGCTGACCCACTTCTAAGCTCTCCTCATACATGGCTTTCAGATCTGGTATAGTCAAAGAGGCTGTAGCCTTCAGAAACTCCACAGGGACTCCATTTGGCCCCATTGCCTTCCCCGATTTAAGTTGTCCCAGAGCCTTGTTTATTTCTCCGGTTGATAGGTCTGCCTCCATAACATCCCTATCCATCTCCGAGAGGTATGGAACATTGCTGTCTTTGTGGAGCTGATGGTAGTTATCCACTGTATAGCTAGTAGAGGGGGAATACATGCCCTCAAAATAGTCTGCAAATTGTTCCGCTACTTCCTTTCGGTGTGCTCCCATGTCCCCACCCGGCATCGTCTGCCTATGGACCCATCTGGAGCCTTGCTCCCGCCTCTCCAGCCACGCCAGAATCCTGCCTGCCCGGTCCCCAAGCTTGTAGAGTCTGTGTTGCATCACACGTTGCCTGGCCACTGTCTGCTCCGAAGTTTTTATCCGAAAGTCATCCGGTTTCAGGAGAAGCCTATGACTGGTGTCGGTCAAAGGATCCTGCGAGTGTTCACGCTCCCGTTCAAGGAGTTCAGTTTCCACATTACCCAGGAGTTCTTGTTTTTTGGCAATGGAGCCCGTCTTTAATGGCCGGGCTAAGCCCTTAATTGCCACTTTGAAGGCCTTCCAGATTGTTTGCGTGGAGTCAACAGAACCCATGTTTTCCGTACAAATAGTTCCCCGTTTGCGTACAGAGTTTGTCTCTGATGTCTGGGATGTGTAGGAGCCATGGGTTAATCACTATCATGGCAGGTGGTTTACGATCCCACTGCATATATTCCGTCCAAACCGAGGAATTCCCTCCAGGCAGAACTTTATATTGGGCAAAATTACCCACTGAGGATAGATGTGTAAGGAAGCAATCAATACTTGACAGACTACGGTGGACGTTGGAGACAAAGTTAAACAGTTTGTTGGTGGGATGAAGTACTTGACCTATGTCTGTGAAACCCAGTGTTCGCACAAAGTCAGGCAATAGGTTGTTAGTCTTTTCTTAGGGTTTAGGTGGGTGACGGTACACAGTGTGATCTAATGTCATATTATAGTCTCCTCCCATGATCAGCACAACCTCCCGTAGTCCCGTCAATTTGTTGCCTATGTCCTCTAATGCCGCCTTGCCTAGAGCGGGCGGCAGGTATACCGAGATTCAATTGATATTGTTTCCATCCCACTGGGCCTCCACCCCCGCAAAGTGGCCTGCCATGTCTGTATATGTCCTGTGTAAATTAAGGGGTGTGGTCTTTTTCACTAATATAGTGGTACTCCTGGAACCCGTAGTATAATCCGCATGTGCCAAAAGTTTGCATCCCCACCTAGTGAGGGCCTTGGATTTCTGACCCACCAGATGGGTTTCTTGCAGCAAGACCACATCTGGTGAATGCATCTTCAGGTACGGTTGCACTGTGCCCCTCTTAATCTTGGCTCCCATTCCATTCAAATACCAGGACAGCACCGCCAAAGATCGTTTACTATCCTGCCCCATGTCTGCGCGTCCCCTCTCGTTCCTGCCTTCGGATCATGTCTGTGTAGGAGAATACGTAAACCTGTACATTTAGCAATTGCCGTTCATTAATCAATACAACCCTTTTACATTTTGGATGCGTGAAAACTACTAGCAGAGTAATCAATTCCTCTTCCTCTAATTCACTGGAACGTCCCAGCAAGTCAATCAAGTCATCAATAAACCTAGTGACCATGAAACAAAACCCTCTCCCCCCTCCCCAACCTCTTCCCCCTCCCTGCCCCCCTGCCCGTGGATTCAAAACTACCCATCCCCAAACTTGGCAGAGTGCTTCTCTCCCTCCCTAGGATGCTAAAGATACACGGGTAGAGTAGCTCCTCTTCCCGTTGAGTCAGAACATAAAAACTGAAAGTATAGCCATCCACATGTTAACCAATGGAGTCCCTCTCAAAACACATCTGAACGATCAATCAGGTCACATCATAACTTTGGGAACCCCTCGTTAACAAATCACACAATAATGAGTATTACCCCATCCCCATCCACCCCTGCCCCACTACTTGCATTTTATTATTCGTCCCAGCGTGAGCTGTCCAGTTCCTATCGCCCATGACCATTAGTACTGTTCTTCAAGTTGGCTAGAATTTTCTGCTGGGGCACTGAGGATCATCTCTACTTGGACTTCTCTGCGTTGACCTAGTTTGCCTTGCCGATCTCTCCTCTGATACCCCACCATGGTCCAGCCCTCCATCCATTCCCAGACTGCCTCCGGGGAGTAAAAAAAACAGGACTTGCTGTCAGATTTGACCCTCAGACCTGCAGGAAATAGCATTGCGTATTTGATCTCCCTGTCTCTCAGTTCCTTCTTCACCGCTTGGTAACTGCGCCTTTGAGCTTGAACCTTGGCGGTGAAATCAGGATAAAAGGCTACCTCATAGTTCTCCAAGTTTCAAATGGGAGTTCGAGTGTGCCATCTGCAGGATAATGTCTCTATCGCAGTAGTTAAACACTCGCTCGATAATGGGTCTCAGGGGCGTTCCGGGTCTTGGTCTACCCCCCCGGTACCCTATGAGCCCTCTCGATCGAAAAGTAGCTGGATAGCGTCTTGGGCTTGAGGTGTTTCGTGATAAGGTCCTCCACATATAGGTCTGCTGCCAGTCCCTCTGCTCTCTCCAGAACTCCTAATAATCGAATGTTATTGCGGCGGGCGCGTCCTTCGTAGTCATCAAGTTGCTGCAACATTCTTTCCTGCCTCTTCTGTAGGGCAATCATCTGTGTTTGTAGTTATGAGGTGTCCGGCTGCAGAGCATTGGTGACTATTTTAAGTTCTTTGACCTTTTCATCCATCTTGCAGAAGTCAGTCCGGAGGACTGACATTCGCACTCCACTTATATCTGCCATGACATCATGGAGGGTAGGCTCCGGGGCCTGCGTAGAGGACTCTGCGTCATCCTCTTTCTCTGATCTTGGGGAGTCACCTTTGTCTCCGGACTTTGACCACGTAAATTTTGCTAGTTGTTTTTGGGGGTTGCCCCTGAGGCCTCTTCCTCCCATCGCCATGTTGGCATGACATCAGCAAAGACACCCGGTGGGGCATGTGGGGCGGTCAAGGCTGAGTATGATTGTCACAGTGTGGTCTCCTCAGCACTCCATAGGCTGCAGGATGGGCGTGATTCTGTTCATCCGACACAGCTATCAGGAATCTGTTCAGTGCGCCTGGCCACTGCAAGCAGCCCCAGCTCCGGGACCCACTCCGAGGAGCAACCGCAGTCCCATACGAGAGCTGTGTGGTCAGTTTCAATCCCAGCCAACACCCTGGGGAGTACACTGGTTTTCTCTTCATCGTCCACCCCTCTTCCGTCACTTGCAGGCCCCACCGTTCACCTCAATTGTCAACAGGAGGGTCTTTGTTTACACTTGTGGCCACCGCACCACGAGGCAGATAGCGTGTTTAACCACTTGTCGCCGTAGGCACTTCAAGCTTCACTGGGGCTAGTGGTATTTCCAAGGGCCGGGGGGGGGGCTATCACCTGTATACAGGAGCCTGGAGCTGCCGCCGCATTCAGTTGTCCTCGCCCTTCTCAGGGACAGCGCTCACCTAATGCAGGGGCAGTATAGTTGCTGGCAGTCCCCCGGGGCAAGCCTCCAATCAGGGTTGCCTCATTTACCAGGCCCCCAACTGGGGTCTCTCTCGTCGAGTCGCAGCCTGGGCCTCTTCAATTAGGGGGCTTGCAGCACTATCACCGCTATGCCCGACCCAGCCGCAGTACACACAGGCGGCAGTATTCTATCTCTTCTATGTCTATGTGCGGCTCTAGTTCCAGGTCGCTACGCAAGGTCTTTCAGTGGGCCGCCAAGGCCGTGGCCGGGCTCGCCCCCGCCTGGTTCACCAAAGGCTTGTCCGTCTTCCTGGGACCACCTCAGTGGCAGACCCAGCCAAAGACCCCCAAACTTGTAACAAGACCCTTAAACTCCTTGACTACTTTAACTAGGACAGTACTCAGCTAGCGAAATTCATTAAATAGTTGTTCCCCATCGTGTAAACCTGGAATAAGGTAGCAGTGGAGAATGTTTTTATTAACTTTGTAGCTGGGTTGCAATGTCACTGAGAACTTTGTGTTTAAGGTTCATTGACAAACTATTGAAACCCTAAATATTGTGGTAAAAATTATTGTGTCAAACAATATCCAGCACAAAAATATTGTTATCCTTTACCTTTAATGGTAAGTATCAAAAAATATATACAGTTTTACACTGATATCGAAAAATATATATTACTATATATAAAAATATTGGTTGGCATGTCTTGGCAGTTCAGGCTGGACTGTTCCCATGAGGCACAGGGTCAGACTGATTTGCATATGGCCATGTCTGAACTGGGGTGGCAGAGTGGGCTAAAGAACGGTGATGGATTAAACCCAGATCTGTTGACTGGGTGTGAGTGTTTGATTGGTTCAGATGCTCCGTCCGCCACCACCCCCTTTTGTACCACTTTGTTCACCATAAGTTGGCAGGGTATGCTCAGACGTGAGTCCCTTGCTCACTTTGCCACTGGATTCAAGCAAGCAGGGCTGAAGACGGCTGAAATGCCAGAAACCGGTCCTCGGAACCTTGTTTCCGGTCCAGGGATGGCATGGCTTGGCAGTTCGGGCTGGGCTATTCCCATAAGGCACAGGGTCAGACTGATTTGCATATGGCCATGTCTGAACTTGGGTGGCAGAGTGGGTTAAAGAACGGTGATGGATTAAACCCAGATCTGTTGACTGGGTGTGATTGTTTGATTGGTTCAGATGCTCCGTTCGTCACCACCCCCTTTTGTACCAGCGTGAAATTTACAAGCACACGTTAAGCCACCCTGCATGGCTTTACGTGTGCTCGTAAATATCGTCCCATTTCATGCAACACATTGCATTTTAGGGGCATGACATGGGTGTTGCTGTGAGTCCACTGATGTATTTCCAGATTTATGAGCATTCGTAAACCTGGAAATGCATCAGAATGCTACGCCACCCCCAGGGTTTTTTAATTTCTCCTAGTTTTTTCTCTTTCAATCCATGCTGCATTCTACAGCAGGCATTGGAAGAGGAAATCCCTTTAAGTGATGGTTTTTGTGCAGGAAGGTGCCCCTTGAACAAAAACAATCTCCCCACGATGCAGGCATTCTTGCACCATGGTGCAAGGGTGTCTGCACCGGTGCATGGCAGCAATTTATGCACCATCGTAGGGAAAGAAACATAGATGCAACATGTTACTGTAAATATGTCACATCCCCGTACCTCGAAACTGACGCAGCATGGCGCTGCAGATTAACTTGCTGCACTGAGCTGCATTAGTTTATCATAAATAAGCTCCTAAATATATTAACATGCAACCGTGATATAAAGTAAATTAAATATATTTAAACAATACTTATTTAAACAAACACACATATGAAGGTATGTATGCATGTTTATTTATTACGGTTTTGTGTAATTAAAGTGGTATGTTGTGTGAAGGTATATCTATATGTTGGGAGTGCTAAATTACAAGCCTATAAATGCATACTTCAACATGTTAGGGCATCACCATCTCAAACCCTACCTACCCTGTAGACTGTCATTTCAAAGAAACCCATGATAACAATTTGAACTATGTTAAATACTTTTTAGTGGATGCTGTCCTGTGCCATAAAAGAGGGGGCAATAGAGAAGCCAAATTTAGGAGATTAGAAACACACTTCATTCTAAAATTGAACACCAAAACTCAGGGGGTCTCAATACTAGTGAAGATCTATATACCTGCTTATAACTTTACTTGATGATTGGAAATTAACTAGGATGTGCATACAATCTTAATATCCAACAGGATTCTGATGATTTTTATCAACACATGTGACTATAATCATTGGCAGAACCAACAAAACTTGAAAATGATGTGTATAACAACATTACCACATGTCTAGATGTTGCAGGGATCTCGCAAATGGCAGGACAAAGTATGTTCAGGGTGAAATCTAAAGTCACACCGCACACGCCAAATGACGCTATTGACGTTTTTCACAAAGCGATCATTGTCGATTTGAAGAAAGTCAATGAGAAAACAACTAAACACAAACACTTTGATATCCCAATGGGACAATGGAAAGTAATCATGGACTTAAAAAAGGACAAGACTATAACTTAAAGACGGCCACCGCACATGCGGAGGTCTCTGAATTTTGTGTTTTCACTCCAGTGCGCATGATCATTGTGTTCCTTTCAGTATGTGACAGACTATTTCACGCTGTCTGCCGAATAAAGTTCTACCTTTTAAAATTTCCTCGTTGAGTGCCTCCAACTTCATCCACGTATTGGTGGTTTGTTCATGGTCGTGTGGCATGATTCACTGCCATGCTGGAGTGCACCCGGGATGGGAGGTGCGGCGTCTGGTGAACTTGGTTGCCATTAGGTAGTAACAGTTAGGACCTATTATCCATAGGAAAATTGCAAAATTCTATTACAATACCTTTGGCGGCAATTGACGAATCTTTGCGAAATTTTCAAAACTAGTGGGGCGCTCCGGTCCGGTCCTATCTTGAAAGTTTCGGTTTGATTCGGCAAGCGGGGGCCGAGAAAAAAGGGGTCCCCAAAAAGTATGTTCCCCATGCAATTTCCCGTAGGAAAGTTTAGACACGGCTACAGCCCGAAGTGCTGAATGGAATTACACCAAATTTGGCAAAAAGGTACCCCTTAGTTCATAAAGATCCCTTTTTGTTAAATGGTGTAAATCTGTTCAGTAGTTGCTGAGAAAATCAAACTTAAAAAAGTTTTGAAATCTATGGCCGCGAAGGATCCGCGCACCCCCCCGATCACGAGCTGCATGGTAATTGGCTATCAACACTCCAAACCAGGAAGTGTTGGCAGCCATCTTGTGCTTCGGTAAAACTGAGGCACAAGAAATCAGTGAAACAAACGGGAAAAAAGAAAAAAGGGGGCAGGGTAGAAACACCCTGACCCCCTAGGCCTGCTTATGGGGTCCCACAGGACCCCCCAGGGCCAAAACAAAAGTTAATTTTTTTTTAAAAATCAGCAAAATCCATGGAAGATCTGCGGATCCGGCCGAAAAAAACAAAAAAGCGTGGGATCCTGCGCTTCGTTACTATTTAGCCCCCGAGTGGGCCAAGTACCGGGGGCAATATTTTTATTTCAATTGGGGGCCCCTCTGTGCCCCCAGACCCGTGGACGGCCACCCCCGGGTCTTTATAAAAATATGTGCCGGGGCTCACAGCCCCCCCAGCCCCGGGGACCGCCAACCCCCGGGGCTTCTAAAATACATGGGTGGGAGGCGTGGCCAAGATGGCGAGGTGAGCGGACGCACTCTCCGCGAGCTCCCCCGACCTCGGAGCCCTAAACCGTGAAAAAGCTGCCGATCTCCCCCCGTTTGGCGCTGGGGTGACGGCGGATGCGGAGAGACCGGAGTACGCACTTCTGCTGACCCCTGGGTCTGCACCGGGACTGCCTCTAGGAAGTTTTCATGAGTAGCAAAGCCGGAGGTCAGCCATCTTAGCGGCCTACCTGGCGGCTGTCCAGAGAACCGCGGCGCTCTATCCCTGAGGAGGCAGCGGGGGAACTCCTTTTTGGCCAGGAAGCGGTGAGTGGCGGCCGCTGGTGTGGCCACGAGTGGAGTCCGGGAGTGTGTTGGCGCCCCGTGCAGAGCAGAGATCACACGCAAGAGTGGAAAGAGGCGGAGTCCCGGCTCGCTGATCTACCTAGGAGAGACCGGGGACGTGGCCTGGCCCAAGGATTCCCCTGGCCGTTTCTGGAGCCCGGATTTCGGGGCTATGGCGGTGACAACTGAAGGATGGCAGACGAGCCCTGCTGAGCATCGGGACTCAGGTTCGGACTGCGCGCTGCAGAGGACCGGGAGGGAGCCGACAGCGCTCTAGCCAGGCGAACAAAGGAGAGCGGAAGCGCAGGCCTGAGACCGCGGCCTGGGTGCTGATCACACGCGGCCCCCGTAGCGACTGAGCTGCCAAGGAGGGCCAAGCGAGGGAGAGGTCCGGACAACGCGGGAACATTCGCGGGGGCCGGTGACCGCCACGGGGCCCTGAATCACACCGACGGCCCGCTATAATTGCCCGGGGAGCTGAACTGGTGGTGCGCGGTCGCGGCCGCGACCCCGCATGGGGCCCGGACGACGGGGGGGAGGCCGCTGGAGCGGATCGGTCTCAAGAGTAGAGTGAGGAGAGGACGTCCAAGCGGGCCCGGGAGTAACACCAGGACTGTGGTTTGGCGACAGGACACCTCCAACACATGGCCGACGAGCAGAGGCCCGAAAGCACACGCAGGTCTTCGTGAAGGATCAGAAAACGATGATGGTGAACCACGAATCGACAGAGTAGCGGCGGAGATGCAAGGTGGGGGAACCGGATCCCGGTGAGTGGACAGGACACTATTGCACTCTCCTGCGAGGCGCAGCTTTCCCGCTAGGCCTGGATGTGGCTGGTTTGGTCTGCGGGGTGCGGACCCGCGCTGCCTGATCCCGGCGCCCTATAGCCGAATCACTGGGATACACTCCCGACTCCCGTGCCGGAGAGAGGGGCACGGTGAAACGAGGGAGAGAGACGCTGCAGCTCTACGCTCTCTTCTGGACTAGCTCAGAACTTTCGCCTCTTTTCTTGGAGCTGCCCCAAGAGAGCAATTTAGGAAGTGTCATGGCTGGCAACAGAGGAAGTAAGAAGGGGGATCGAACCCTGCAGGACATGCTAACGAGGGGCCCGGCGAGGCAAGACAGGGGTCAGCACTCATCGAGCCCCGCGAGCAGCTCCCAAGGGGCAGCGGGTGGCGAGCCCCCAGTGACCAGGTCTTTCCTGGAATCCCTTTTTAGCTCGCTCAGGGACGATTTCCAAGCACTGAAACAGGAGGTAGCTGGAGAGGTGAGGGAAGTGCGCAGGGAAGTCAATGGATTGGGCGAGAGAGTGGCCACTGTAGAAGCGGCAGGACATACCCGAGACGAGGAGATAACGCAACTGCAACAGGAGGTGCTGCGCCTGCAAGACCAGCAGCTTGACCTCCAAGCACACAATAAGGATCTTGAAAACCGTTCTCGCCGAAACAATATTAGGGTCCGTTGCGTCCCATCCGGAGAGGAGGGTGAGGATGCGACAGGTTATCTGCAGGACCTCTTCAGAGAGATATTGGGTGAGCCGACGGACTTTGTTATTAGGATAGACAGAGCACAAAGGGTGGGACCGCCGCGCCGGGCCTCGGCCCCCCCGCCGGATATCTTGGCCTTCCTGCCGGACTATCCTTTGAAGGAGCGGATCCTCCGTGAAGCTCGAAGGCAGCAGTCCCTCAGCTTTAGGGGACACCGGATTGCCTTTTTTCAGGATCTCTCGGTGATCACGCTGCAGAATCACAAAACTTTCAAAATCGCCACAGACTTCCTGAGAGACCACGATACGCAATATTCCTGGGGCCACCCCTTCCGGCTCATCTTCAGATGGAACTGAACACTCCACCAGCTTCGCTCTTTACAGGATATTTGCAGCGTCTTGGGGATCACCGCGACAGACGATGCAGTACCTACTCCACGCAGACGTCGCACTACCAGGAATGGTTGTCAATCGGTGACACGGAGGCGCCCCTCCACGTCCTCAGCACGACCGGACTCACCCACAATCAGAGCGGACATGGCTGAGGCGATCCAAGAGGTGGACAGGTCTACTGCAGCCGGTGAGGTCACTTTGACGGCTTGAGAAAACTCCGGGGGGAGATCGATGAAGCACCACTGACATAGCAGGTTTGGGGTTCCGGGGGAGGGGGGGTGGAGGGTGAGTGGGTTGTGGCCGGACGTCCACTTGAATACTTTTCCACAGACTTGTCCACCTGGACTGGGACAATGGGTCCTTGGGCCCGACTGGAAGAGGGGGGGGGTAGAGGGGAACAGTTGGGGTTGGGTTGGTTGTGATTTACAAGGGAGGGGAAGGTGGGAGGCGGTTGGGGAGTTTCGGGCGGGGTTTGGGGTTCGGGGTAGGGGAGTTGGGAGAGGGTTGAGGGTAAGGGAGGGGGGCTCCATCCAGAGCTCTTGGTGTGTACATGGTGCCCCGAAGGTGGCTCCCGGGCTCATCTGGCCACGGCTCTGCCTCTTACAGCTAGTGCTCATTTGCTCTTGCCGCTTTGGTTTGATTAATTATGACAACCCTTAAGGTAGTGACCCTAAACGTTAAGGGGCTCAACAATCCGGTTAAAAGAAGAGCTGTTTTGTCTCTACTAGAGGGTACGCAGGCAGACATCTGCCTTCTGCAGGAGACTCATTTGCTGGCGCGTGACTACCATAGGATGCGCTCACGCAAGTTCCCCACACAGTTTTTCTCCTCGAACAACTCCAAAACGGCGGGGTGGCAATCTTGGTGTCTGGGTCCTTGAGAGGGGAGGTTCTCCACAAACTTTGGCGTACAGGTTCAAACTGGGGTCACTGACGCTCACTATAGGGACAGTATACAACCCGAATGACCATCAGGAGCGCTTCCTTCACTCTACCCTGGTGGACATAACAGCGTCCCCAGACAGGCATATTTTTATAGGGGGGACCTGAACATGGTGCTCGATTCCTCTATGGACAGATCAACACAACGTTACCCACAGACAGGGGAAGTATCGCACACTGGAAAGGGTCAGTTAGCGGATCTTGATCTCCACGATCTATGGCGCCACCTCCACCCTACAGATAGAGACTATTCCTATTATTCTCATGCACATAAAACTTATGCAAGACTGGACCATATCTTAGTCACTCGCCCAGTCCACGACTTGGCCACAGCATCTGAAATTGGGGTCCTCTCTCTGTCAGATCACGCACCGGTCTCGGGCGTCTTCACGCTGCCGACGACACCGGCTCCCCACGGGGTGTGGCGACTCAGAGATACGCTCTTGCATAAGAAAATGGTGGTGACACACATAAAGGAAGCGATCAGAGAATACCAGGCTCATAATGACAATGGGGAGACCTCGCTAGCAACTCAATGGGCAGCGCTGAAGGCGGTCCTGAGGGGGGAATTCATTACTGTCTCCTCGGCAGAGAATAGGGAACGGCGTGAAAAGCGTGCTGAACTGACGCAAAAGGCCCCTAGAATCTGGAAGCAGTTGAAGGCAGCGAGGAAAGTCCTGTCAGCGTTGGACATGGATAGGGCCGAATATGCGGCGCTGAGGTTACGGCATGCGTATTATATAGGAGGAGACAGGTATGGCCGGCTTCTAGCGCATAAATTGAGAGAGTCTCACCAGTGTCGTCGAGTGAAAGAGATTGAGACTGGAGACGGAGGGGTGGTTTCTGACGATGCTCAGATAGCAGAGGCATTCCGGCGCTTCTATGCAAAGCTATATACGGAAGATCTCCCTGGGGAGGGAAACGCGGAGGATTACTTAGATACGATCACCCTCCCGTCTTTGGAGCCGATACAAACAGAGTACTTAAAGAGAGAAATCAGGGTTGAGGAGGTGATTACGGCCATCTTCAGACTCAAGCATGGCAAGGCCCCGGGCCCTGACGGATACTCCACACTCTTTTATAAGACTTTCAGTGACGTGCTGGCGCCCATTCTAACCAGACTCTTTAATTCCTTCTCCGCCTCGGGAGCCATCCCATCCGATCTACTACAGGCGACAGTGTCAGTTATCCCCAAACCTGGAAAGGACCGGACCAAATGTGGCTCATACCGGCCGATCTCTCTCCTCAATGTGGACCTAAAATTATATACGGGGATCTTGGCGGCTAGATTGGCACTCCACCTGCCCGGATTGGTAGAGTCGGACCAGGCGGGCTTTATACCGGGGAGGCAGACGGTGGATAACACCAAACGGATAGTCCACATTTTGGAGAAAGCCTCCAGAATCCCGGGGGAACGAATGCTGCTATCAGTCGACGCTGAGAAAGCGTTTGACCGGGTGCACTGGCCCTATCTGGAAAGAGTGTTGGAGAGAATGGGGATTGGAGAAAAGTTCCGCACTATGGTATTTAACTGCTATAGGTTTCCAACTGCGGTGGTACGGGTGAACGGTTGTACCTCCCAAAGATTTAGCATCGAAAGAGGAACCAGGCAGGGTTGCCCACTGTCGCCACTTCTCTTTGCCTTATATATGGAACCGTTCGCCCAGAGGATATGCCAAAACCCGGATGCGACAGGTGTGAAAATGGGTGGATATGTTCATACAGTCAGCCTTTATGCTGAAGATGTGATATTCTCCCTGGACCATCCGAGGCGAGCTCTCCCCACGTGTATTATCGAACTGGAGGCTTTTTCGTCAGTGGCTGGCTTCCGCATGAACATGGGGAAGTCGGTGGCATTGGATCTTTCCCTAACGGCTGCCACGCGATCGGAGTTGCAGGGGCTCTTCCCTATGCACTGGTCGTCGCACCAAGTACAGTACCTAGGTATACTGTTAGCTCCCACATTGTCGGCAACGGTCATAGCTAATTATGAGGCTCTGAGTAAGAAGATCAGGGAGGAGCTGGGCAGGTGGGGAAAGGGCAGGATATCATGGCTTGGCAGAGTGGCGGCGGTCAAGATGACAATCCTCCCCCAGGTTTTGTATCTGTTTCGGGCGCTGCCACTTCAGCAGCCTAAGGGATGGATCCAGCAGACTCAAGCAGACCTAGCCCGTTTCATTTGGCAGGGTCACAAACCTTGACTTAAGAGAGTTCTCACGTTGTTGGCTCCGGAGTTGGGGGGATTGGGTGTCCCGGATCTGCGCAAGTACTTTCAAGCGGCGCAATTGCGGTATCTGGTGGAGTGGAGTAGGTGGGAGTCAGACAAACCCTGGCCCTTCCAGGACCAGGCAGTCGCAGGTCGCCCGCTGCAGGAGGTACCCTTTCTGCGTAGGGCTCTCCGCCCCCCTTATCTTTATGCATCCTACGTCACGCGGATCCCACTGAAAGTGTGAGACGCCACTTGCAGGATCCATGAGCTCACGACGTTCCCCTCCCCGTTTACGCCAATAGTGGACAGCCCGGACTTTACACCAGGGATGGAACCAGGGGCCTTCACGCACTGGCGCACAGCCGGTTGTAGGGCGCTTTCACAATTGTATGACACGAATGGGGTTCTCCCTTTTCGGAACCTCAAGGAGGAATTCCGGTTGTCTGAATCAGACAGGATGCGTTACTGGCAGGTGAGACATTGGGCGTTACAGCCACAGGTGCGGGAATTAGCGGACAGCAGGATGTCACCATACGAGAAGTGGTGGATCACACGCACGTCCGACACTAAACACATCTCTGATCTTTACAAACTGTTGCAGCCGCCACCCTTCCACTTTCACAACCCAGGCAGAGATCGGTGGAATCGAGAACTAGGCAGGAAGCTGAGCCATAAGGAATAGGACCAGATCTCGTATCGGGCTAGGCATTCTGCATACCATATAAGGCTCACTGAAACGTTCACCAAAGTATCGACTTATTGGTACTATACTCCAGAACGATTACACGAGATGAATCACAATGTTGAAAACACCTGCTGGCGTGAGTGTGGACAGATAGGCACCTTGACACATGTATTGTGGGACTGTCCCCTGCTAGAATCCTACTGGAAAGAGGTGCTTGATGAGATTGACACACACTTTGGTATAGAGCTCCCCCGCTTCCCAGCTTACACACTGTTAGGCCTCCCAAATGGGTTGATTTACCTCTGAAGTCCCGTAGGGGTAGACAAATTGCAATAGCATTAGGCTCCGCGGTGCAAAACATTTTAATACACTGGCACTCGACTGTCATCCCCTCTGCCGCGGGATGGCTTCATAGATTGTGGCACGTCTTGGGTATGGAAAAACTATCACTTATGGTGGCGGGGGAAGTGGAACAATTTGAGGAACTGTGGCAACCATTCCATACTCTGCTAACCACAGAATTTAGAGAGCTCACATGCCCAAGGTACCTCCGACTGCTGAGACTCACTCCGCCGATGGCCCACACTGCTTAAGGACTCACTATTTCGGTGTGGGAAGCACCGATGAGCAGCGTTGTGGGCATGATGTATAAGGAAGGACAGGATCTGGATGGGGAGGGTAGGGGATGGGGGGGACGGGGGGAAGGCGGGGGAGTTGGGGGGGCAGTACTGTAAAATTTGAAAAAATATAGAGGGACTGCACTATCTTTGTTTTGTATTATAATGATGTTTGCTGAGTCTACACTGGAGGAGGCTTCGCTGAATGGACCTATTGCACGGCGCACTCATTTGGATAGCCTCCTGGGGTACTGCGCCATCATTCTTGCCTGTATGTTTAATTTTCTTTCTCTGTACTCATTCAATAAAATACTTTAAACATAAAATACATGGGTGGGGGGGCTCAAAGGCCCCCCAAACCCCAGGGACCGCCACCCCTGGAGCTTTATGAAAATATTTGCGGGGAGCTCACTGTCCCCCACACGCCCCGGGGACCGCCACCTCCCCGGGGCTCTACATATTAAAATTGGGGGGTCCGTGATGGAGGCCCCAGCCCTGGGACCACCACCTCCCCGGGGCTTTGGTAATGTTGGGATGGGGGCTGGGCGGCCCCTCTCCTGGAGCCCTGTAATGGCCGCGTGGACTGCCACTCCCCAGGGCCAGATCCTGCAGTGTCCCGGGGTGCCCACCCCCGGGACACTGCAGTTTGCTATGGCAGGGCAAGAGCCTGACGGTTCCCGCCCTGCCATAGCAAACTCTGTTTTGGTATTTGGAAGAGAGAGCAGAAAACCTGCTCTCTCTTCAAAATACCAAAGCAGATTGCTTTTCCACACGGGGAGCTGCATCCTAGCAGCTCCCCGTGTGGAAAAGCAATGCCATCTCCCGCAGGAGGCAGGGAGCCGACAGGGACCATGGGGGCATTGGGACTCCCCTCATGGTCCCCAACGTATAGGGCTGACCCCAGGGGATGGGGTCCCCGGGGCCATAAGTGGTCCAGGAGGGGGGCCACGCCGCCCCCTTCCAATTTTGTAATAACAAAATAAAAAGGGGTCAGGCCCTGGGGAAAGGGGTCCCCAGGGGTGATAAAATAATAAAGGAAAAGAAGGGGGTGCACACAGCCCTCCTTCTTAAAAAAAAAAAGACCGGCATCACGCCGGAGGCCCCGCCCCCTCCCTGCAGCACTCTGCAAATGCGCCCCCTGGCTCGTTTGCAGATGGGAAACTAATTCCCCTTGAATACTGGGGGTCCCTGGGGGCCAACTAGCCCACCAGCGACCTCCAGTATGCACCAGGGATCTGCTTTGCAGAGTGGTGTTCAGAGGCCACGCCCCTTTTTACACCTCTCTGCAACGCAGCTCTGTGGCGCTTAATGGAGGTACCTGGTGGGATAGTTGAACCCCAGGAACCCTCAGGATTCAAGGGGACTTAATCCCCCAACTTAAAACGCACCACGGGCACGTTTGCACAGTCGTAGAGAGAGGGGGCGGAGCCTGAGGTGATATGTGTGCAAACACGGCCTGTGGCGTGTTTTAAGTTGGGGAATTAATTCTTCCTCAATCCTGAGGTCCCCTGGTGGTGGCCTGCTGTGTTAGGCCTGCCCCTTCTCCTTCTTACGTGGTGAATATTCTAGGGTTCCATTTGGATGTTATGCTATCAATGCGGGATCAAATCATGACTACTGCAGTGACTTGCTACTATACTCTGAGTCTATTACGCAGAGTGTTCCAGTGGTTGCCTCTCTCTGTTCGTAGAACTTTGATTCAGGCTTTGATCATTTGGCACCTGGACTACTGTATTGCTCTACTAACATCTGCTAATGAATCACTTCTGAGCAGGTTACAGATTGTGCAGAATGTTGCTGCTTGCTTAGCTCTCAAAAGCTAACTCTCACCTCCCCGGGCCGCTGTTAAAACTACTCCACTGGCTCCCTAACCGCCAGAGAATTAAATTCAAGCTCTGCTGTCTCGCCCCTAAAGCGCTTAATGGTATGAGCCCTAGCTACCTGGCGGACAAATTTAAAGTCTATTGCCCAAACCGCCTACTTAGATCTGAAAGTAAAGAGCGGCTAATCGTCCCCTGCTACTGGAAAATACGAACAGAGGGCAAAACAATTGCCTACCTTGCCGGAGGATTTGGAAAATGCTCCAATTTTCAACACTTCAGGAAACTACTGAAGACAGAATTATTCAGGTTCTGATCTTTGCATCTCCGGTACCCTCCCTACGATAGCACGGAGATACCCCTATGGGGGTGATTCCAGCGCTTTTCAGATCCCTTACATACATACATGCTCCACTGCTTTTGAGAGTGTTAAGCCAGAGTTGAACAAGATTTTTGCCATGCTAGGATTGCCGGACGAGATCAAAATGGACAATGGTCTGCAGTTTCATAGCCAGGAATTCAGAGATTACTTTATTTATTTATTTATTTTATTTATTTATTTTGAAAGTTTTATATAGCGCGAACAAGATCTTCGCAGATATCAGAGCGCTTTACAGAGTAGGGGAGCATATATAAACAGATACATCAATAGTGTTAGAAGTACAGTGAAGTGATATCATAAACAATCTAGTAAGTCATTTTCAATGTCAAACAAAAATGCAAGGATTCGAACAAGTAGTACAAATCAGAGTCGAGTCTTTGAAGTTAGTCCCTAGTAGTAGTTCAGGTGCATTTAGCCATGAGGATCGCTTTTACTTCTTTCTTAAAAAGTATGGTAGAGGGGATGAGCCTGATTTCAGGGGGGAGTGAGTTCCAAATCCTGGGAGCCATTCCTGAGAAAGAGCGTTTATAGGTTTTTTCCTTGCGGAATCTTTTAGGCTTTAGCAAAAGATTGTTTGTGCCTCTAGTGTTTCTGGAGCCTCCAGAAATCGTCAGCTTCTGAGCTAGGTATCTAGGTGAGCTCAGGTGGACTGCCTTGTGTGTCAAGCAAGCGATTTTCAGGTGTATTCTAGCTTCAAAAGGCAGCCAGTTCAGGGATTTGAAGTCAGGGGAAATGTGCGAGTGTTTTTTTGAACCAGTGATAAGTCTCACTGCGGCGTTTAAAGAGGCTCTTATGGGTGCCGTAGTAGCTAGGGAGAGACCGCATAGGGCGGTGCTGCCGTATTCTATTCGAGGTATAACTAGTGATTGTACCGCAGTTTGGAAGTCTTTGGCTGGAAGGAAGGGTTTAAGTTTCCTAAGGATGTTGATTTGGTAGTTCGCTCCCTTAGTTGCTTTGTTGATGTGTTCCTGCATGCTGAGATTGGTGTCAAGTGTTATGCCCAGAGATTTTGCTGAGTCCACGATGGTGGGTTGAACATTGAGTGCCGTTAGGTGTTTAAGCCACATTTGTGCGGTAGTGATCTTCGCGGGAGGTGAGATCAGAAGGAACTCTGTTTTAAGGTCATTGAGTTTGAGATGATTAGCGGCCAGCCAGGATTGGGTGCTTCTGATCGTTGAATTCAAGAGCGTGATGTCTTTGGGTGATTGTAGTCTGAGGTAAAGTTGGGTGTCATCGGCATACATGTGGAAGTGTACATTGGATTCTTGTAGCAAGGTGGTGAGAGGTTCCATAACAAGGTTGAACAGAGTTGGGGATAGGGCTGATCCTTGTGGTACGCCTAGCGATACAGGTCTTGGCGTGGACATCAAGTTGTTGCTCTTGAATTTCTGCGTCCTGTTATGCAGAAAGGACGTGAACCATTTGAGCACAGTTCCAGATAGGCCCATTCTTGTGTTTAATAGTGCGAGTAAGTTCTCATGTTTGACGGTGTCAAATGCGGAGGAGAGATCAAGGAGGATAAGGAGGCAAGTATCGTTATGATCTAGGATTTGGAGGGCGTCGTCAATTATGTGAGTCATAGCAGTTTCAGTACTGTGATTTGCTCGGAAGCCTGATTGATGAGAGTTGAGGAGATCAAACTGAGTAATGTGTTTAGTCAATTGTATTTGTGCGCACTTTTCCAGCAGTTTGGCAAGAGTCGGAATATTAGTAATCGGACGGTAGTTGTTTAGGTCCGAGGGGTCTGCTGTAGGTTTCTTTAGCAAGGGTGTGACTTGTCCAACTTTGAGGGAGTTGGGAATGGTCCCTTGTTGAAGTGAGCTGTTGATGATTTTAGTCCAGAGTGGAAGGATCGACGGGGTAAGGACTTTGACAGCGTTAGCAGGAAGGGGGTCCGTGAGGTGATTGGATGGTTTCAGAGTGCTGAGCAGTCTGCCGATTTCTTCTTCCGTGTAGGTGACAAAGGATGACCAAGTGGCATTGTTTTTTGGTTTAGTGGGTGCTATGTAGTGGGGTTTGGAATAGAGGCTTGCGTCCATGAGGAGATCATTCTTTATGTTGTCAGTTTTTTGGTTAAAGAAAGAGGCGAAGTCTTCGCAGGGGGGAGCTTCGTGCATAGTGCTAAGAGGTTGGGGTTGTTCTTTGGATTGTGTTCGGATAAGCTCAAACAGTTTTCTCGGACGATTTTTGGCTTGGTCGAGCTGACGGCTGAAGAAGTCTGATTTTGAGCGTTTTATTTTCCTGAAGTAGGCATTTCTCTTTTTCTTCAGGGTTTTTAGGTTCAATGCAGAGGGAGCTGTTCTCCAGGTGCGCTCTGCCATCCGCATGGCGCGTCTATCGTCATTGAGACTCCCGTCGTACCAGGGATTGGAGATTTTTGCGGAGGCTTTTTTTAGCTGCAAGGGTGCGACTTCATTAATTATTGAGGTCATAGTGTTGAGATAGTGATCAGTTAAGGATTGGACGTCCTTAACGCCAGTAGGAGGAAGTAGTAGGTTGCAGCTGTTGGGGGACAGAGAGTTTGAGTTTAGTTTTTTCATGTCTCTTTTCCAGACTTTGGGTCTGGGGGGTTGAACAGGGTTAAATTTAACTTTTGCATTGATGAAGAATGTGATAATATGATGGTCTGACCAGTCACAGGGTTGGATAGATTCGAGTTGGGTAGAGGCTTCTTTGGAGATGATAAGGTCGAGGATAGAGCCTTTCTTGTGTGTTGGACTGTTGCAAATTTGAGTGAGGTCAAGGGCGTTAAGGAAATTCTGCAGACCTTTTACCACCGCATCATTATGATCGTTCCAGTGGAGGTTGAAGTCACCAAGGTATATTTGTGTGAGTTGTCACCCAGAGTTGGTTGAGATCATATCCATGATTTGTTGGGAGAAGGTAAGGTTGTCACCGGGTGGGTGGTAAACGCCGTGAAGAGTGCAGATCGGTTTGCCCTCATTGATAATGTCAAGGCAGATGTATTCACAGGAGGTTGGGGAGGGTAGGGAAGGGGAAGTTACTTTCATGACAGAGAGGTTGCTTCTGTATATACATGCGATTCCGCCACCTTTTTTATTGCCAGACCTATCAAGTCTAGTGATGAGGTAGTTGGGGGGAACCAGAATGTCCATTATAGGTGTAGAGGATTCTGTTAGCCACGTTTCAGTCATGATGATTAAGTCAAGATCCAATTTTAGGATGAGATCAGCGATAGCGGAGGAGTGTCTAGCGGCAGATCTGCAGTTGAGGAGAGTGCATTTGAGACGGGGTGTGTCGAGGGTGGAAGGGGGTTCTAGAGCGAGGGGGACTTTGCTCAGGTTACTATGGATAGCGATTCTGTTGTTCAGTGTGGGGGGTCTAAGGGGATTGGAGTGAATCGTAGGAATGGCAGTGAGAGTGTCGGGTGTGTTGCTATGAGGAGCTGAGTCGTAGGAGCGGAGGAGGGTGATTGTGTCGAGGTCCGAGAGCGGGTTGCAGGAGCGATGGGGGCGGTTTTCGCGGTTGTGTACAGGGATTGAGGTCCAGTGCGGTTGGAGTCGAGTGCGAGAGTTCGCCGCCCGGGTGGAGTACCAGTTGGGAGGGGAGGTGCTGGCGGAGGCGCGTGAGGGGTGTCTGGGATGTGTGCTGAGTAATTGTTTGATGATGTGAATGTCTTGTTTGATCTGGTGGAGAGTGTTGGGTGAGGGGTGACTGGAGTGTGATAGACCGAGTAGTTGTTGTTTGATGATGTGCATGTCTTCTTTGAGCTGGAGGAGGGAGGCCGTAATGCAGTCCAGTGTGGGAAGTGTGTCGGAGGTGGGGATGGGAGGGTCGTGCGTGGATGACATAGGGGAGAGGTTGGTGGTGTGGATGAGCGTATTGGTGGAAGGCGGAGGGTGCAGGGTGGAGGACGGGCGTTTGTTAGTGGTGAAGGGGGTGGACGTTGGGTAGTGGGGGGTGAGACTGGGGGGGGAAGTGGGATTGTAGATGGTTCTTTTTTGAGGGGGTGGAGTTGAGTTGATGGAGGTGGTGTGTTCTGTGTGATTAGTTAATGGGTGTAAGTGGGGGCTGAGAATGGGGGGGATAGAGGGTGGGGTTTGCCTTTGTGTGTGTCGGTCAGATGCTGATCTAGGTTAGGCGGGTTGCGGGTGGGAGCTGTGGTATCAGGGGTGGGAGGAACAGGGATGAGGGCTGGTGTGAGGGGGGAAGGGGTGAGGTGGTTGGTGTATGAGGGAGAGAGATCTATGTCTGTGCTTGAGGGGTGTGGGGTAGCTATGGTAGGAGGGTGAATGACTAAGGTGCCGGGAGTAAAGGAGAGGTGCCTGTCGTTTTGGGTGGAAGCTGTGGTATCAGAGGTGGGTGGAGTGGGGATGAGGGCTGGTGTGTGGGGGGAAGGGGTGAGGTGGTTGGTGTAAGAGGGGGAGAGATCTATGTCAGTGCTTGAGGGGCGTGGGGTAGCTACTGTAGGTGGGTGAATGCCTAGGGTGTCGGGAGTAAAGGAGAGGTGCATGTCGTTTTGGGGCTGGGCTAGGTTAGAATGTTTGTGGTTTGAGGCTGTGGTGACAGGGGTGACAGGAATGGGCATGATATGAGAGGAGGACAGGGTGAGGTTGGTGGGGGGGAGGGGGTGCCGCTAGAAAGTGTGGGTGAGGGATCTATATCTGTAAATGAGGAGTGGGTGGTAGCTACATTAGGTGGGTGGATGTCTAAGGTGCCGGGGGTGGGGGAAAGGTGCGTGTCATTTTGGGGTTGAGCTAGGTTAGAAGGGTTGTGGTTGAGGCCTGTGAATTCCAGGGTGATAGGCCTGAGGGTACTATGAGTGGGGGTCCGATGATTGGCGAGGTGTTGTTTGAAAGTGGGGAACAGGTTGTCTAGTAGTTCCAAGTTCTTGTCTGTGGATTGAATTAGGACGATCCCGTTATTGTATATGGTGATGGTGGTACTGCCTGGGAAGAGTTGGGATGGTGTGATGGAGAGTTTTAGGCCATGCGCGAAATTCTTGAATGTGGAGACGTTGAGTAGGGTATGGAACGCTTTTCTCCATTGGGCTCTGCGTGTGGTGTGGAAGATGATATCAATGTTCAGCGAACCATTGACTGGTGAGAAATAGGTGTCTGCAAAGGGAGTTTCCGGGTAGGACCTCAGGAAGTTGTGTTTAAAGCGTTTAGCAGCTTTTTTAGTGAGTGAGGGTGGGTAGTTGATTCTATATGTGTGCTTGCCGATGGGTTCCATGATGGGAGCACAGTCTAGGTAGGTGTAGGAGGGAGGGTGCACTGTCATAGACAGTTGCGTGGGCCAAAAGTGACACTGGTGAGTGTACGATAATGCTATACGCAGAGTACAGATGCATATAATAACAATGCGATAATCAGCAGTGACACTAGTGAGCTGCCAAGGTATTTGAGGTAGTAATCAGTGCATACAAGATTAACACTTGAGATGGGTGTAGGGTGCACAATAAAGATATAAGGGAGCAGAATACTGATGAGGACTGTAAGTTACATGGAGCAGGGGTGACACTAATGAGCAGCTAACAAATCTGAGGTAGTAATCAGTGTATACGAGAAGGAACAGTGTAATGAGTGCAGGTTACAACAGTGACAAGTCTATGCGAGATATTCGTCGGTACATTATATTATAGGAATAGGAGTGAATTCAGTGTAGGTTATAAACAAGTGCATAACAGAGTAGTAATATAATACTGACAAAATACTGGAATAAAATAACTGTGCAGATCATAAAAATACCTAAATCGAAGGTGACAATAGTGAGTAATCAACAATATGTAAGGTACAGTAGTCAGTGGCAGACTACAATTGCACACAAAAATTACATGAAACGACAGGTGTAGCAAACGGTGCATTACCGATGGCAATAAAGTGGGACGTGCAAGATACAATTAGGAATAAAATATAATACCACTGTAAGAGGCAATAGTATATGGGTATCAATAGGTGCAGAAAAAGTGAAATGTGCCAGATACAATTAGGAATATATTAGTAGATATCACTGTATAAGGCAGACTATCTAAACACCAAGCTGTGTAACTTGTGCAGCCGATAAGAGTAGTCTAAGAGTCTAAGAGAGTCTGAGAGGTCTTTAGGTCGATGGCATAAATGACTAGTCCATGATGGTCGCCCAGAGATAGACAGACTAAGATGGCCGAACCGATAGGGGAGATAGAAATATTGGTCCTTTGTCTGTTGCTATTACTTTGGGCTCAGAGCAGGACCATTTCACTTTCTATTCGAGCAGGCGCTGCTCATAGCTTGCTGGGAGGGAAAAGTGGGGGAGTTAAAGCTGTGGAGCCTCGTGGACATCAAAGGTACCGGAGAGGATTTATATCTACAGTTTTATGGCCCCGGCCATGTTGCTCAAGGAGGTAGTTTAAGAATGTGAGCAGTTTGAGCATTTTTATGGCCCCAGCCAATTTGTACAAAAGAGGTAGTCTAAAATGTGAGCAGGCGGGTGGGGTGGAATAAATACCTTATGCCTCCATAAGCGTGTTGAGCTTGCCAGCAGAGTTTTTGTGTTTGCAATTCTTTGATTCAGGAGTGACGCAGACAGATCTGACTGTAGCAATTTGTGCTGTGTATTTGCCTCAGGGCTCCAGGCCATCCAGGGGACGTGAGTTCAAATGCTGCAACTGATGTACCAAACCTGTATTTCCCTGAGCGGTGGGGAACTTGATGACAGATATCCACACCCGGTGGGGGCCGGCTCCTGTTGGACCTCTAGCTCTCGTTGGTTCCAAAGCCCAATTCAGCAATTCCCCAGCGCCGCTAAACCTTCACATCTGTCTTCCGGTGCCGCCGGGGGCCGACTCCACTCAATCGGCGTCCTTCCTGGTCCCGCATCCAAACCTCCTGTGCTGTGGTGCGGGGGGGGGGAGTCCGCCGTCGTCCCTCGTCCAGTCTTGGTCCAGGCACAGCACCCAGCGACCTGCGCCTTGGAGCGGGCGGGAGGGGGGGCCACTCTGCCACCGCTGGGACTCCTCCGTTGTGGCAGATGCAGGCAGGCAGGCAGGCAGATGATCCGCGGGGTAAGAGCCCCACAGGCAGGCAGTGCAGGCAGGCTCTCGGGAAAGCTCATCCGCTCAGTCCTCTGCTATGAGTTAGCGCAGGCAGATGATCCGCGGGGTAGGAGTGAAGGCTCTCTGAAACTTCATCCTCAACAGATCAGATCAGTCACGAACTGTATGTGCTCCGGTGCAGCCGAGCGTACATCATCTAAACATTAGACACTGGTGAGTGACCCTCCAGTGGCCGCAAGACAATGGGGAGCTCGAAAGATTCACTTAATAAAGCACTTCGGATTAGAGTTGATCAAGGTGTGGAAATGGAAGGGTGTCTTCATCAATTCTTGAGGGCGTACAGAAAAACGCTGCATTGTACCACTGGTTGTTCGCCATGTGAACTGATCAAGAGGAGGCCTGTATGTGATCTAGTTCCTGTGAGTGCCAAATGGGTACCAGGAGTGTTACATAGTGCAGCTGCACAGGCAAAGGGGAAAAAAAAACAATGACATGACTAGCCGGAAGAGGAATGCTCTTGAGCTAGAAATTCGCCCAAGAGACCATATGGTAATCAAGGACAGGCAACTGGGGTGGAAATTTACAACATCATTTGAGAGTGCGCCGTGGAAAGTGCTCGAAGTGAAAGAAGCAATGACCACTGTCAAAAGAGGTGAGCACTTGCTATCGAGGAATGCATCCTAGTTCAAAAATAATACATTGCCTAATGACCCTGGAAATGGTACGGGGGAGAAGACACTTCCAATGGAGCCAAATCTGGGTGAGGAAGAGCTAGGGATACCTAGTCAAGGTTGAACTGATGGGAATGAGGAGTTTCCAGAGGAGGCTGAAGCAAGCCCTCCCAGTCAAGCAGTCAGCGTGCCCCCAATGGGGGGAGTCCCTGCGAACCAGAGAGGAGAGGATATTAATATCAATTAAGAGGAAATCATAGCCAGGCCAAAGGCTGAAGGACTGTGTGTGCTGGGGACCGTGGACATTACTGAAACTGTATTTGGCACACCTCATGTTCTGTAGTTATTGTGGTCATTCTACTGTTGTTGTTCCTGTTACGAGGGATGTAGTGAGCCATCCAGCCACTACCACAATGTGTTTCACATTACATCCTCGGGCCCTAGACAGAAATACAAAGCGTTTGGGCATGATGGTGGGGATGAGGTCAGCAGTCCAAACAGCATATATGAAATGGCTTAGTATCTATATGAGCAACAGAGGCACAAAGCGGCCAATGGGTGAAGGACAGACTAGTGAGTTAGCCAGTATGTTGTGCATTTATACAAGGCTGGCTAAAATGCTCACACGTGCCATTTTGGAAAAATAAGAAGTCCATTTTAGACTTCCTTTCCAGAGATTTTCAATTATTTACCTGTGTGGCAAGGCGCTATTTGGGGATAGAAAACATATTTATGAATAAGAATAAGCAGCAAGAACCATGAGGCATGCAGCAATTTCACGCACACAAAACAATTCTGTCAGCTTTGCAGAAATGAAGTTTGTACGTAACTCAGTTTTATTTTAAGGTTTAATTTTAACACCTACTGTTCAAATAAGGCCTAATACACAAATGAAGCAAACAATTCACATTCATTTTAAGGCGAAATGCAAATGAGGGCTAAGTAAACACATTTAAAGCACAAATATAGATCGTGCCACTGGTTGCCAATCCGCTCGAGGATCAAATTTAAAATCTGCTGCCTGGTGTTCAAAAGTCTTAACCAATTAGGCCCTGAGTACCTTTCCAATAAACTGACCAGACACTCTCCCATGCGGACTCTCCGCTCTAGAGGGAAAGGTCTTCTTGTCGTCCCACGAATTAAACAAACCAGATTGGGAGGTAAATCATTCTCCCATCTGGCACCCCAATACTGGAACCAATTCCCTCTGGATATCCGCCTCTGGACCAACTACCTTAGCTTCCGGAAAAAACTAAAGACCATACTCTTCTGCTAATAACTGCCCAGATTTCCCACCGGCTGCATCTATAGCACGGAGATACCCCATGTGGGGTGATTCAGGCACTCTACAAATGATACAAAATAAATAAATAAATATATATGAAGGCCTGTGATTGACATCATCAAGCACATGTAGATGATACCTGCGCGCCACACTATCAAAATGTTGGAAGTCAGACAGGGAAACTGGGTACACATGAACAAAGGTGGTACAAGGATGTGGGCGCAACTCACCTGTCTCTCTGTCTCTTTTTTTAAAGCCGAACAGGACTTCAGGCAATAATCTGCGTGTTTATTCCAACCTCTTACATTTTGCATTCCAGCTTCAGAGGCCTTTGAAGCTGTTTAAAGAATCAGAAGTCATCATTTCGAGGCAGACGCGTACACTGGAGTGAACTTCTGAGGTCGGTTGATAGTTCTGTCACGAAAACGGCACTCATATTAAGCAAAGGCGCGATTAAATGCAGGCCACTCCTCCATCCTTTTATACATCGACTGACCCCCTTATTACAGCAAGGTAAAAGTTCAATTTTCATGGATCTAATTTAGGGATCGCCAGGAGTCCCAGCTGCGACCCCTGGCTTGATCCCTGCAACCCCGCGCATCAGAGGTGGCAAAATCAGTGCTAGGAACACAAGGGCAGCTGACCGTTATGGACTTCGATTACGGCCACATATATTATTCTCTATGAGTGTAATAAAAAATGGAGTGCATTCACTTTATGACCCTCCCTGCCAAATGAGGAAAGCACAGCAATGCTTTTAAATGTATGCTGTGTGCGTGCTTGAGGGTGAGAGTGTGTTTATGTAAGAGTGTGCATGTATGTGTGAATGTTTGTGTGTGTGTACACATGTGTGTGTGAGTGAAAGTAAAGGTCAAATGGTAGTGGTGTTGTTTCTGCTGCTAAATTGACAGACATGTCCATTTTCCCTTTCTTCTATAAAGCAGCAGAGTAACTGAAGCTATCCAACACTGTTGCTGTCACGTTTAACACCGAGTGTGATCATAGTTAAAACTCTGCTATGTTCTCCACTGAAGGAGCTGGGATTCTTATCTAGATTGTTACCTTATCAATTCTCCAGAATCTCAGGACAGGTCGACTGGACCTTTTTGTCTGCTAAGAAGTGTAGAGGGGAGGTTTCCAAATTCATAATTAAAACAGCTTTGTAAATGAGCAATCAAATCTAAATTAATGAACCACTGACCACGAACTGAAGTTAATGGTTTTATTACAAATCCAAAAATAATTGGACATACAAACACCTCAGCATGAACAGCAAAGTCAATTCGAGAAACATCATGCATCCAATCACCGTCCCTACTTGAAGTCTGGACTGCATTTACAGAAAGGAAAGGTTAATCTGTCCCTACACTAACTCTCAGGTGACATTCTTACTTAACAGTTCCCTTCAGGCAAGAGTAAAGGTGTCAGCCTTGAAGACTCCCTAAGAAGTGCATTCACGTTTCATAGGTAAGTAGCCTAAACTACTGAGCTCGTTTTAAGATGCTCCTTCCTACACCCCACTCTGCCCTAAAATCCCTCAACGCTGTCTAAGATTGCCTACATCCTGTTCTGACAACCTCTTAACAAAATCTGCTCTCCACCCTCGGGGTCTGTCCCTAATACAAAACTCCCAAAATCGTAGACACGCCCAAGGCACACCCCTCTGGGCAGGTGTTGGTTTTCAGATCCAGCATCCGTTGAGGTGTCCTTGGATCCCAAGCACCTTCCCCGCCAAATGTTGCAGATGAACATTCCTCTGGCACCTTCTCGTCCTTACTCCTACCGGCCTAACTTCTAAACAATGGATCTTTCTACCTAACGAGTTCCATGGCCTTGCACCTGCAACTGAAATGCATGAGAAGCAGCCTTGTGCACATCCAAAGTTACAATTCAATATTCTCTGAGAACAGCACTCTCCCCAATATGAAGCTATTTCACGAGAATAACCAATGCTAACTTAAGAAATTACAATTAGGCCTCTACTGGCTTTTCTTCATGTCCCAGGCCTTTACACGTTTAAACACATTTCTAAATGATTCTGCATTATAAGTAATGCACTCTATCCTATTACAAAAACAACATTACACTTCAACTCTTAAACGTAAGCTCTTTTCATGTTAAAGCATCTCTTAATATGGCACGTTTTAGTAATGTAGCCATACACATGGTCAAAAACATTTCTACTTTAAATAAAGCATCACACTCCTGTTAACGCTCTACATTAGACTGCAAACGCTATGAATACTCCTGGCTTACTGTTACATTTCTAAAACACATGTTAGTATTTCCTCTAAATATGCAGGTGCTGACTACGGGTGATTACGATGCACCCCTACAATTTTCAAAATAACATGGCGCTCTCTCACCTTTATTTCACTAACTGCATAAATATTTTACACAGCTGAGTGGGAGCATGCATCAGAACATGAGCAAAGCATTACCACCTGCAATGATTAATTAGAAAAGTGTAAATAATAATGAGAACAGTGTGGGTTCTGAGTAATATTACAAATATTCAAAGTGATGCTAGGGTTATATGCAATTCAGAAACCCACCTCCTTGTTGATTCTTTCCCATATACTATTTCATGTAGTATATGATGTTCCCCTTCTTATCCATGCCCCATTAACAATTTGTATTGTCTTTGTTCTAAAGCATTTTGTGTGAAGGATAAAATCCATTCAAAACTAGAAAGCTCGTTGAAATGTTCTGTATAAACCCATAACACTTTCCCAAACGTTCACAGTTGTTATAATTAGGGGGGTGAAATTCACATGATTACTGTTAGCGTAATTATGTGAAATTTGCAAAAGATCTTTTTAAATTATGCTTCATTACATGAAATGTGTCTTCTTGTATCACGCACAAAAAATGACATGAACGCACATTTTGTGTTAAAGGAATGTCACGAAATGGCATTACATTTGACGTACAGAGTAAATAAACAAGTGACCCCTGCTGTACGGTGTGAGGTCCTATAGGCAGGGATCGAACAGATAAACATTTTTCTGCATTTAGTACAGGCTCCCTAGATCTAAAGTGTGAAGAGTGTTTTTAACATCCGCTAACCACTGTATACCCTGTGTATGTTCTAGTGATTAACAATCCGTGATAATATGGTGGGTGAGAGTCACAGTATGTCTTCTCCATATTGAGTGTCAGAAGAGAAAAGGTGCTACATTTATTTGATCGTGATATTGGGAAGGTGCAGCTCATGATGTAAGTTAAAATTGGAGCAACTGATGGGGAGGCTCATCATTGATTTCCAAAAAGAGGCTTCTATTGTTTGTATCACCTGTACACTAGCATAACCCCATACTCCACCATAGAAAGCTACTGCACTAGATTTTGCCACATATACATTTTTTTTTTCTGATATCTAGATGTCTTGGGCCCAGCTTTTTGAAAAATGAGTGGATGGCATTAGTACTCTTTTCTAGCATGATCCCTCGATTCGCCACCATATTAACCCAGGATAATTTATAATCAAAGATCACGCCTAAGTATGAAAACAACTCTTTCTGCACCATTTTGCGGTCCGAAATAAAAAGGGAAGGTGGGTTCTTCACCTTTCGGCGTGCAATTAAAATAAAACACTTGGCCTCATTTGTTTGTAAGTCAAGACTTTGCATGAATTTCACGTAAGTGACTAACAATTTCTGGAGGGCCCTTCCAGTACATGCAATTAATACTGCATCATCTGCATACAATAAAATTGGAACATGTGCCTTATTTATTCTAGGGACATCTGTATCTGAATAAAGCAATTGGGACCATTTGTATATAAAGAAAACATAAAAGGGCAAAAGCGTACTCTTGGCGTACCCCCTGGAAATTAGGGACCATCTAGTGCACTCCCCCTGGTGCCCGTACCATACACAAGCTTTGGCCTTCGAGTACAACTGTCTTATAAGAGAAATAATTTCTTGATCTTTCCCCATTTCCTTCATGATCCTCCAGAGATGGGAATGGGCAACACAGTGGAAAGCTGCACTTAGGTCCATGAAGGCCATGTATATATTGCCTTGCTTAGCATGGGTATATTTTGCGGTAAGCAGACTCAAGTTAAGACACCATTTTTGGGTGCCTCTACTTTTTGTAAATCCATATTGGGCATGGATCAAGCAGTTATTTGCTAGTGCTGTGGAAAAAGGTAGGCCCGATGACCTTTTTCAGAGTTGCCCGGCGTTAACCGCCTCTATACCCACTCAAGTTACCAAACAAAGAGGCAGGCGCTGGAGACTGAAAGGCAGGAAACAGAAGTTTTATTCCGACGGAGCAGAACACATCAAATCAGACAACAGGGTATCTCCTCGAGGTGCTCTACCCGCATCTCTGAGGCCTGGCCTCTTATACACAAGTTTATTGCTTTATTGCGTTAAACACATCTTTGTCAATACTTTGATGTACGGAAAGACATCCTCGGAATCCCCACTTCAGGCCCGTTCCCACACACATTTACAGTTGAAGTCCCCACCCCGGTCACAACAGGTGATGATTATCGCGCAGCTGGACATTCCGCCGATTCACGGAATATATGTGGTTGATCGGATCTCATGGGGTGGGGGCTTTGATCAACTCGTGGATCCTTTGATGGGGGAAGCTTCCTACTGTATAGGGGGCAATAAACAGTATCCGCAGGGCCAGGTGGCGGCCTGGGAACGAGTAGGACAAACGGGCACAGAGGAAAGGGGGTTTTATCAAAGGACCCGGGATCATGAAAGGAATGAAGGGAGGTGTCGCGCTGGGAACAGGATGGGGTTCCGAGGCAGAGTTGTGCTGAAGAGGGGTTTATGACCCAAGGCATGTGATAGCGGGGGCTGTCAGCGTGCGGGGGATGCTTGCGAGGTCAGGAGAGAGAGAGAGAGAGACGCGCTGGCTATCGGCGATGGGCAGAGAGGCCATGGCATTTAAAATGGCTGCCGCTTACGCGCATGAAAGGGCTCGAAAAGGGGGCAAGATGGCGCCGATAATGTTGACACTGCAGTCTAGGTTTTAACAGTGCCCAGTCCTCCAGTCTGTTTAATAGCGCTCTACACATAAGTTTCACCATGCTATCAAGGAGGGAAATTGGCCTTTTTCTGCCTTACATGCCCATGTGCTTTATATTTTATTTTCTTCCCCAGCTGTGCGTTTTGTATGTTTTCTCTTTACTCCTGCCCCTATAGCTTCCACAGAAAGCTTGCTCCAGAAGAGGAAGGCGTGAGAGAATTATCCCACTCAATAAGTTATTGAAGAATAGGTGAGGACACATGTTTTTGTGGTCCAGCACCACCTCCTCCTTATGTTGGCAGCAGACCTAGCAAGGGTTACTCCTTTGTAGAAAGGAAGGTACAGTGGTTGCAAGTCAAAAGTATTTAGCCTAGGTAAACAGAGAAGTTTTAGAACAAGCAAGAGGTGCTGAATGCAAATTACCAAAATGCTAATCAAAAGTTAATCAAGTCACTTTCCGAATAGTCATCTTGAATCAAAAGATAACTGTTAGACCTATCAAACTTATGGTGGTCTTCCCCCAAACTTTTTGCCTTCCTCTTCCATTTTTGATGATCTCATTTTTGATGGCATTACTACTACAAGGGTAGGTCCTACACAACTTGGAGGGCAGTGTATTTAAAAAGTAAATGAAAATTAGAAAAAGAGAAAATTGATTTTCCTGAAAAATGAAAAAAGATTTGGTTTACTAAAATAAGTTATAGAAACCAACTTTTGTTTTGTGGATTTATTGAATTGTTTGGATAGTGATTAGATGAAAGATGATAAAGTAGACCTTGAGATGAATTAATGAAGTATTTTCCCAAAAAACTGGAGGCAGATAATTTTTGGAACCTGTCTTAAATGAATGGTTCTAAGAATTAATACCAAAGGCATCGTTTCAGATAAGTTGTATTTAAAAAGTTGGACATGTACTTTTAAATATTATATTTCCTCAGAGTGAAAACTCCCAAAATAATTTTTCACTTCTGTGAGACCTACCTCTCCCATAGGACTACATCCGGTTGCCTTATTACATTTAATAAGTGCTAACATTCAATTGGGGATAGGTAAACATTTCATGCATGGGGGTCTGAGAAATTGTAATTAAAGATCCTCTTTAATGTGAAATTCGGATTGTAATTTACAAATTTGAAAACACCACTTTTAGAAAGTTGGCAGTCCCTTGTCCTAACTATTCGGTGCCTGATGCCTGTTTCTGGGTCACATGACTGGATGCATGTTAGAAATGAGATTCCTGATTGGCTGAGGTATGCAAACAAGCAGCTAGACAGTAACCACCACTCGAGTCAGGATAAGCTAGATACACACTAAAAGATAACATGTGCTCACCCTCTGGTTGCTTGGCACAGAGCAGTCAGGCTTATCTAAAAATCATTGTGTAAAGTATTTGTGAAACACACATGCCCACACACACTCTAACACAATGTATACACCACAAGAAGTTGCAACATAGGTGTTTAGAAATAGATTAATATATTATAAGCAAAATAAGACCAAAATGAGAAAAATCTATTGTCAAAGGTTGAAATATTGAATGGTAAAAGAATAAATTAAATAAAGTGCTTCGAAGCAAATAGATCTTAATAATTTACTTTAGAATGCTGGACCTTGGGAAAGTCGAAGTTCAGGTAAACTATGATGGAGTAAAGGCTGGATACAGGACCCACACAGGCCCCGGTAAGCAAAGTACATTTCCTGGTCGCAAACAACAAGATGCGTCAATGTTGAGCCCTGCCGGCGCAGGATGCATTGATCCTTTCCACACAATGTTAAGGGGAGAAGTAAACACACACTTTAGCACTGGTTAGCAGTGGTAAAGTGCTCATGGTCCTAAGACCAACAAAAAGAATCATCAAAAACAGGAGATAAAAGGCAAAAAGTCTAGGGAAAGACCAAACTAAAGACTACAGGTCTACCAGTGTAGTTGATAGTTTGACTTTGTTTACTCCTCCCAAACAACCACACAAAAGAGGGGAGAGGTGTGCTTGGATGGGCCAACAACTGGCAGTATAGAAGGTAGAGCGAGGCACAGCTCTCCTTGCAACTAAATATGCTGTGCTCTGACTTCACACAAAAGACTTTACATCACTGCAGTGTTCATGTAGCCAGCTTAGAACCAGGGTACGGGAGGTAGGGAACTTTGTGGACTTCAAAGGACATTTTCTAGAAATTTCTTCTACGTCAAGGTTGGCAATCGGCACCAGATATTAATATTGGACTCTCAAACCAAATCTTCAGTACACATCTGGACATGTTGATACTACAGAAGAAGGATTGCTGTGCTGCTTTGTTGTCAGGAGGACTGACACTCTGCTCCCCCTGCTACTCTACTGCTCTGCTGTCATGCTTGCTGAGAAGGAAGACTAGACCTGCACTCTTCATCCAAGGCTGAAGTGACTCCAAGGGGCAGCCAGCTGGCCTCCTGTTTTGAGCTACAGGGGACATAAAAAACTCAAGAGGATCCCTGCAGCTACTCATGGTAAGCTTCAGTGCACCTGACTCTTTATGCCAAAGAGGCCACCAATGATACATGAAAGCGCAAGATCTGCACATCGTGCTACAGCATCAACAGCTCACAGTGACTGCCAGCGCAAAGCTCCAGCATGACCGCCTGGGACACCCAGGAGGAATCTTCATGCTACAGTGATGATTGTCCACACCACCTGGCCTGCTTTAAGACCAATTTGAGTTTTTTGCTGTTTTCAAATTCATTCTCATTCGACCAGACTGTTTGTGGCCATACCTTCAGAAATGGAATTCGATCTCATCAACCTGGAGAGTTACAGTGTTGTTAATCTAAAAAAAAGTACCAAAAAGTTGAAACTTCAAAATGCTTGGAGGGCCTGGGCAGAGGCTCGGCACCTGCAGACAGCAGCAGAAGATGGAAATGAGGATGATGTAGAGAAGCAGGAGAGTGGCCTTGAGATGCAGCACTCAGGGGAAGGGATGACTCATCTTCTAAATTAGAACTCCCTGACAGAGCAGAGAGTGTGTCTTCACAAGGCCTGTCCCCAAAGGAGCTGGAGGACTGGAAGGCAAAGATGGAGTTTCAGCTACAGATGTCAAATTTAAAAATGGAGGAAAAGCTTGCTTTGGAGTGACTGGCTCATGAAAGGAGCCTCAGGGAGCTGGGCATCTGGGCTGAACAAGCAAAGTCCAGCAACCATGGTCCCAGCATACCCACAGGGTCTTCTGAAGGCAAGAGGGTCTGTTGCAGGGATTCTGCTCCTACACAGAACTGTGCATAGAGACTTGGAACCTCAGTGAATTAGGGTGTGCCAAAACTCACCTTAGTATCCAAAATCCCCTACCAGACTAGCAATCAGTGTCTCATTGGTTCTTACACACCCCCAATGATTAGAAAACCCAGAACATGGACTTAGAACACCTCAGGCCAAGTGGAACACATACACACTCTTTCGTTGTACTAACATACCAGTCCAGAAGGAGGAGTAAATGAAGACATGTGCAAGTTTGAAATATTTATTTCTAATGCTGTGTTCCCAGGCGCAGTATCTTAGCTAATATAAGCAAAGATATTATAAGCAACAAGGTTATCAGCATAGTTAATATTCCATAAAATACAAAGGGAGAAAGCATGTTGAAATGCTAAATGGAAGGAGACTAAATTACACCTAAGTCTTACCCTCCCTTGCTAGTATATTATATTATATCGAAAGAAGGTCTATTTGGGTTTTAGCAGGGCGGCCCCATACCTCTGGTCTTAGTAGAAAGGGATCACATCATCTTCTACACCAACTCTCTGCATGCGAATATTCATCAAGTGTGTGTGCATGCTCTGTGCAGTGCATTATTAAACGTGCCAAAAGCCAGAGTTGGCCACAGCTGCATATGTGTTATGTCTAGGAGGTACGCTGATCAGACCGAACAACAACCACTGTGTTGAAATACCCTTGAAGGCCTCGGCACTCACTGTGCAGACATAGCTTACCAAGCAAAACTGATGCTATAGGAAAACACATTATTCTAGTGTGAAGCAAAATATTCGACTAGGCTCAAAGCATTAATAACAATATGTGCCGTGTGCAGAAGCAGCAGAAAGGTAAAATGGCGTTTAAACTTCTTATAAGCTCATGCTAACTTAACACAGTGTAAAGGCAAAGCCTACCTCCATGACACCCTCCCTTGATCCGAGCACGGATAAAATAAGATAAGATAAGATAAGATAAGATAAAATAAGATAAGATAAGGGGAAAATTTAGGAATGCAGAGTTCAAGAACAATAGTCCGAATACAAGTTTCCACTTTGTTCATTTAAGGATAGAAAAAAGTTTCGAAGAAAAAATCTCATAATTTATCAACAGGTCAATTGTTAAAAAAAAAAGTAGCCTTCGGGCATAGTGAAGTCAATAGACTTGTGTCAAAAATATTGGTGATAAAGTAAAAAAATCTGATGTCCAATAAGTGGCGTCGGTCATGGAACAGAGACAGAAGGGATATCTCATCCTAACAATGAATATGCAAAATATGCCACAACAGCCTCCAAAGGGAAGTCACTGTTCTCATCCGAAAATAACTCGGTCATCCAATTTAACAAAGGGAAAGAACATACATGTTCCTCAACCACCGGAGCCTCTAGCACCATCAGAGGACAGCTCGGTGGGTTTTCAATGAAGCTGCATGCCAAGAAATCTTGCACCGCTGCGAACACATTCCAACGACCAAGTACTCCATGCATCGCTGCAAAGGCCATAATCCCTCCATCAGAACAAAGCAATTCATGAGCAACTAAGAGGCTAATAAGTTGATTATAATCCGCATCGGGAGACACCGTATTGCAGAGACACAAATCCAGGGCCCATTTGAAGTCGCAACTCAGGGAATGAAAGACAGGCTGGACGCATGTAAAGTAGGAAATTGAAACGATAATCCATAAACTACACTCAATGTAGCAAGAGGCAGCGCTCCATAGTACTCAAGTATTCGGGCGTGAAGCAGCCCCAGCCGAGACAGCTCATCTTGTAACACAGGGTGTGCATCCATTTTGAAACAACCAAAACAGCAAAAGTACGCCAGCAGCCAGAGCCAGCACTAAGGGAAATCCACCAAACAGGCTGGAAAAAATAGAATGGAAGAATGCTAGAACATACCAAATATAGACTGAAGACAAGTCACAAGGACACTGCTTACAACTTTAAAAAAGTGAGCCAGCCCAGTTGTGGAGGATGCATTGAAGATAGTGTGAATTAACTCACCGAAATGCAAGGGCAAATCAGTATTCAATAAAGCATGCACTTCTGTGCGGGTGTTAGTCACGTGAAGGACGAATGTTTCACGAGCAGATGTGAGGGCAACTTCTTTTTGGGGCAATGGAGCTCTTATGCGACTCATCTTATTGAACTCTGCTTTCAAGGTCAGAATCTTGGGCCAGATGGAAACATCAAGTCTCCCATGCGGAGGAGGATACATTACATTTTTACAGCAAATCACCCTTTAACTGACGGTAACAACATAAGCAATACCCGCTACTAACCCACAACAATCTTCCTTATTTAAAAGTAAATAACTCCAGTTTGCCAGTAATGTGAATGTGGGTACGATAGCAGGCACAGGTGTACCTTTCCAAATACAGGCCAAATTCAGCTCATTCTGATTACAGGAGCTGTGTAATTGGATATGTCTACACATGAACGAGTGATCCGGTGTTTCAGTGCAATCTTCACCATTCAAATAAACTTCCTTTCCCTCCCTAAGGCATCTATAGGTAAATGGAAGCGACCAAGCTTCATGGAGATAAGCACTGCCAAGAGGCTCATATCTACCAATGGCAAAGCACTTCATACACCCCTCGAACTTGAATAAAGGGAACAGGAGAGTTATTAATCCGTGGATAAGCCAGTTGCAGAATTGGCTTCTGCCACAGAAAATGGTAAAGGTTCCAACCTTCAATGTGTAACATAGAAAAAGATGCATCTTTCATTGACAGTAAACGTTGCTTGTCAGTTAAATTAAATGGGGCAAACAAGGATGACGTATTCATACAATGCCAGGGCACTTTTCCTGCCTTTAAGGTCTGCAAACTGCATATTAGAACGCAATTGATTTTGACCATGGTACAGAACTGACACTTCATCCTGCACAATATCAACAACAGATGACACAATATTGTCTAATGTGTAAATGCGCGAAGACAACGTGTTTATGATATTATCTTCAACTGCTTGCACCTTCGCTAAATTGACTTGATTTATAGCCCTAATGCGGGTAGCCGTCTCAATCTGGGATGTTTTCCAGACTTCTTTGTAAAAAGCTTATATCCATCTTTTAGATCTTCCTTAAGTCGGGCCCTTAATAAAATCATTCAGATCAACATCGTCAGTCAGTTTAGACAAATGTAGTTTAACTGACGCCAAGGCAGAATGTTTGAGCCAATTCTGACACAACTTGCCTACAGAATAGGTAGTCACAGAATGGCCACTTACAAAACAGGGATCCACCCTGACCTGTGTAAAGCTTTCTTCTAAACCCAAAAAACGATGCTGGAAAGAGTCAGCACTTTTGTGCCAGAGCAACCAGCCTTTGGTATCCAAACTGGAAATGTTAAAGGAAGAATTTAACAACAGAGTTTGTAACTCTCTCATTGAAAATTTGGTGGCATTATTCCCACCGGAATATTCTTCTAATTCACGAAAAGAAGGAGCATTTAAATTTTTAGTAGTAGCCAATCCAAAGCAAGTTGTCTGTGAAATCGTAGAATTCAAAAACAACATATGATTGCCAAAATGTTGGTAACAATATAAATCACTGTAATTAGAAGATTCTAAATACAAATCTTCAGCATCAAAGGCAACATAATATTTCAAATCAGAAAACAAAGCTTCTACGGCCTGAACATCCCAATCATCAGAACGTATATTTTGTTTAATTACATCCCCCATAAAAACTCTTAGCACATTAGGGACATTTATAACCTCAGTGGGCCCATGGATTTGAAATCGAACAGCATCCCATAAAAAGCCATCTAAGACAGGCCAAGCAGTGATGTTAACAAAGGCCAAGTCTCTCTTCAATCTGTGTGATGAGGAATGGGGAGCCAATGTTCCATTGTTATTTCGGATGCATGTTCTCTCCTCAACATAGTATCCATTCACGAGTCGGAATAAATACACCACAAAGCCAATTGACATAAAAAGGTAAATTGAAAAAAGCACCAACCAAATGTAGGTCTAAGGGGGAATCAAAAAATATTTTTTAAACAGTCTTACCAAAACAGAAATTCTTGAATGTTTCCTCGATTTGTGTGAATCAGTGTCAAATGAAAATCTGGATTCCGTAGCCAGGCGAGTTTGCAAATCAGGCATCGATAAGTCAGTTGGGTAAGTGTAGTTTGTTTAATCAAGTTAAGTACCAGGTAGTGTACTCAATAAAGGACTCGAAATTGCAGGCATCTCGAGGGCAACATCAGGCACTGGATTAGAAGCCGGGGCAAAAACAGAATTTCTCAAAATCGAAGGACATGAGACTGCCGGTGTCATACTAAGAAGAATCTGCCACTCTGTGTATTTTGACACTGTCAATGGAGATATACCTGTTTTCCTTACGGCCTGGAAGTGGTGGTAAAATGACTGTTCTAGTGTCCTTCACACCAAGCACTGGAACCGGAGCTCGGTAAGAGGGACCAAATTCTTTCTTGTTTTGGATCTTCTCTCGTACCAGTTCTCCAACATGGGGTAGCCAGCCAGGAGCCTACCGGGATCTGCAACGCATCATCCGAGGTGGAGGGCAAATGTTCCTTTGGAAGACTGTCTCTTGTCTCTTGTAGACTCTGTAAAACATTGCAATGTTCATCTACGTCAAAGGAGGCAGCAACAGCCGCCTGGTCTAGACCGTCAAGGTCCGGTACAAACATCTTGATACCAATGAGCATTTTGTATGGGGTCCGCCCACGCAGAGACCTTCTAGGGAGATTATTAAGAGCACGCTGAACGCCATTGAGGTGGGCCAGACAGGTCCTGCCAGTGCCTATAACTCTAGCTGTCAAAGACTGCTTTAAATCTTGGTTCATTTGTTCCACAACACTATTACCCGCAGGTCTGTATGGAGACGAAAACTTGACTTGGACCCTCAATGAATTCATGGCATCCTTATACGCCTTAGAGGCGAAAGCCGGACCCTGATCCGAATGGAAGGTACCACAGGCAAAAATCCCTACAAAGACACGCAAGTCTCTTATGACAGTTCGTGAATCAGTGCTGCGATGTGGCCACACCCACACAAAGCGTGTGCATGAATCAACTGCTACAAGATGTACTTATACGCAGTATCTGAAGAAAAAGGACCGCAGTGATCTAAATAAACACATACAAGTGGTTTATTAGAAATGTACAACTGTGTCTGTGGCGGACGCGTAGTAGTCGAAGGCTTAATCTGCTGACAAATGTCACATTGAAGGACATAAATCATGCGTATGTTTGTACAGTCCCCACTACCAGAAACGTTGTTGTAACTGAGCTACAGTAGCCGAAACGCCCGCATGCGCAGACGCAACGCCTTCATGGGCTGCAGTAATCAGTTTGGGTCTGCGGTCCGCGTTGGGAATTAACCTCTCACCAACGTCAGGTATTTTCACATAAGGAGCTTTATCAGGACTTAAGTGGTATGAATACTTCGAAGGGAATCCCTTAGGATATTTACTTCCCCTCTCAGTTGCAGCAACAGCTGCCAAAATATCATCATTGATCTTACTTTTGGAACGTGTAACTGCTGCAACCAAATATGTCGATACTGCTGATTTTGCGGCCTTATCAGCCAACGAATTGCCAACAGTGTGGACTCCCACGCGCTGATGACCCAGAGTGTGAATTACAAACACGAGTGGCAACTGTTTCTTTAAGCTCAGCCACTCAGACCCAGATCATTTTATGTTTTATTGTGCAACCCTTGGAATCACGAAAATCATTCTGAATCCAAAAGAACAAGTTTTCATTGTAAGACTGGACACAATAATAAGAATCACTCACAATACTCTCTAAATTTCAACCAGGGAAGTGCTGCAACAAATGCCTTCTTCCTGCAGCTTCCGATGTCCACATGTTCTGGGAATGCCCCAACATTAGTACATTTTGGGAGGAAGTCAAGATTTCTCTAGAATCAATCCTTAAAATTCCGATCCCTCTTTGTTTGTCGTTAGTTATATTTGGACTGTGCGACAACATAGTGGGGACAGAAAGAATATTTTTATTATATGCTATCCTTTTAGCAAGATGGCAAATATGTAAAAATTGGGTCAACACCAACCCTCCGACTCATGCAGAGTGGCTGACATTGCTCTATGAAATATCTAAAGTGGACATGTTAAAATCTGGCAGTTCCAGAAGCTTCTCCTTCTGGAAATTTCTACTTAAGTGGAGATGAAAAACCATCTGGACATCCAGGTTTTTTTTTTTTACTTTTTTTTTTGCCCGGTTCCGATGATTAGGCCCTGTACTCCAGACTCAGAGGGAGGCCCCCCCCTGCCACGATGAAACTGGGCCGATAGCTCAAAATAAGCCTCATGGAGTAAGATCTTCCGGAAGATACCTCCCGCCAATCTGATACTCTGCCCTGGGAAGGAATGAGACCACTTCTGGTCTCTAGTCTTTCAAGGACATCAAAGGTGGTTGGATATTTCTTGGAACGATAATGCGGCTAATGAGGACAAAAAAAAGAAAAAAAAGAATCACTCACTATAAGAGTTGTCACACTAGGATCAGCGTACTCCAATGCAAGCATCAGAGCACGAAGCTCTGCCAATTGTGCGGTGCAGTCCCCTAAAGTCTACGTGTGCACAACTCTGGACTTGAACTCATCATTCACCATGGCACCTACCACAATGGTGCAAGCGGAAACCTATGCATGCTTAGACCCATGTGCAACTTGCCTTGAACCATCAGTGTATATGATGCAATGGAAATCCTCCAAAGGCCGCATAGCCAAAGGCGCAGAATTAACAATTTCATACTTTAAAAACTCTTGCGACTGTAAGGAGGCATACAAAATAAACGTGACATCTGGAGATGTCAATGATGCTGCCCATTGTATCCACCGTGGGTGCAAAGCTTTAGAATTCGGTACACTGGCCTTTGTCAATGCCTCTAGTGCAGGATACGGGGTAACAAGCAATATGCGTTTTCCCTGCAACAGTTCACGTTCCTTAAGAATCACCATTTGCACTGCTGTCAAAACTTTTTCCACAGAGGAAAACCGCATTTCAGCCGAAGTGTACAAGTGTGACTTGTAAGCAATAGGTACTGGGTCTCCTTCATTAAAAGTAAGGTATGTGAAACCAACCGCCCCAGGGATGATTATTATCACCAGGTTGGTGTGGTTATCACGAGTCAGTAAGAATTTAGATTCTAGAAGAGCAGCCTGCAAAGATCGCAAAATAGCTGAATGTTCTGGCAGCCAGCAAGATTTGGTAAAAGTAGGTTGTACCAAAGCATACAAAGGCTTGATACGCTGGGCATATTCGGGAATATAAGTACGCCCGAAATTCAAAAATCCCAGCAAGGACTGTAATTTTTGCAGAGTTGTAGGAGCGCGCAATTGTGCGCAATTCTCCAAGAAGTGAGGAGCCAATCCTCGACCTTCATTGTTGAGCTCGTATCCCAGGAACAACACTGTGTACTCTGCAATGTGAGACTTTGCAAAGTTGAACTTGTAACCAAAGTCTGCAAAGTTACAAATTATGCGGTCAACGCGACACAGATGCGCCGAGAGCTCGTCGTCTGTGAGATATATGTCATCCACATACGAACAGGCATCCGTGTCCACTCTCTCCATGAGAGAGACAATACGGGCAGCAAACACGCCTGGACTATTCTTATGGCCCATCACTAGGCATTTAAATTGGCGTTATTTGCCCCCACAGGTCGCAAACATTGGGAACTTAGACCATCCAAATTGTGGGCAAAAAAAAGTTGGAAATGTCAAGTGTGGTTTTAAACCGTTTTCGCACAAGACCATCCACAAGAGCAGAGCCGTGGGTATTCTGTACTGCAAAGGTACGGCAATGCAAGTTTAAATGCCGGTAATCCAATACCAAACAGTACGAGCCGTCAGGCTCGGTCACAGTAAAAAGAGGGTATTCATCGGTGACACACAAATTTGACTTACTCCCTGATATTCCGATTGTTCAAGGATTTCCGCAACGGAAGCCTTAGCTTCACGTCGGATGGGATATTGAGGTTGAGGCTGTGGCATAGACCGTAAAGGAAACTCATGGTGTGGGGAAAATGTATCCCACCCACAATGTGTACGGTACAATGCCGGTGCAGGGGTCTTAGCCCACTCTTCTACAAAATTGAGCGCATGCTCTTTCAAGACTGTTTGCGCAACATTAGGGAGGATTGCCTCCTCCCCTCTCAGAGCCGCGAGCACAAAAGGTGGGGGCCAGTCAGCCTCCGCTAACAAAATGTCATAGGTAGTTGTAAGATTTTCCCAAAATACCCCATTAACGGTACGTTGTATGTCACCTTCAATTAAAAGGACTATTTCATAAAGTCTATCAGGGGGAGCTACTCTAGTGTCAGCTGTCTCCACAACAACATATTGGTCAGTCGCTGTCACCTTCAGTAGTGGACGCAGGGCCTCTCGTACTATGGTAATCTCCGCCACGCTGTCCAACAATGTCAGCGCCCATGTCAGATTCCGAAGCCGCGTTCTCACTACCTGTGGCATATCTAGATGTTAAAGCAGCAATTTTCTGTTTCTGAAACTGGGGTCTTTTCGGTTTCGAATCCTCCTGCTTGCCTTTATTGTCTTTCGGGCGGGGCTGGTCGCGTCCCTGCTGGCCACCCCGACCTCTGCCTCCTCCTCTACTACCGGTCGACAAGACCGATGAGTCCTGAAAAGAACAAGGAGAGTGTTGTTCAGAAACCTGAAAACAATCAGGAGATTTTGTCATCGCGCGATCGCACAAGTCATAAACATGTTCAGTAAGGTGTAGGCACTGGAGATGCAGGACGTGAACCCTGTTTCTGCTGCTGTTGTTTACCCTGTTTTTTGTTCTTAGGCCAATTTTGCTTCTTAGCCTTGGGCTGTTCGTCAGTCTCTGACTTTTGCCCTTGGGGTTGCTTTTTCTCTTTCGTAGAGAAAGGCTTGTCACCCAAACTATTACTGCCCACGGTCTTGTAAGTCGCTGTAATAATTCTCGGTAACTGTCGAGGTTTATCGGCATCAGGAAAAGTCTGCAAAGCATTAGACACTGCATCTCCCTTGCATTCGCAAGTACGAGATTGGAAACTACTCAAGTATCACGTAATAAGACCACCAACGATTGGGCGCCATGTCGCAGGGATTCTGTGTAGGAGAGTAAGGTCTGCAATCCTATGATCACCCAGATTTTTTGCTTTTGTTTCACTGGTTTACGACTTTATCGGGCTGTGGGCCTGCTAATCAGACCTACAGCCTGGCTGTTCTCTCTCTAAATTACAACATGTACCCTAGGTGCATTTACCAATTGGTACTGGGCCACCTTATCAGACCCTGTAACTCAGGGCATATTTGTACCCAGGGCTGCCAGGGGCTGCAGCATGTATTATGCCACCCCTGGCTGGCCTCCTAAATTTGACACAACTGGCTGCATGACAGCTGGGGCAAAGTCGTGTAATCACCCTTTGCTGTAGGTGTAGTATACCTATACCTAACCCTAAAATGGACACCCAGATTCCTATCAGTCACTCCTATGGCAGGCCTTGACAATCCTGAAGGCAGAGTGCTTGGAATCGGGTGAGATGGTGCTCTGGCATGAGCTGAGCCTGTCTGCAGCTTGCGGAACCAAGTACTAATAGCTGTTCCATGATATCGCATACCATATACTCTTAAGTGCATTATAATCCTCGCGGTTAAATGCTAACTTTGGTATTGCTTTATCAAAACATGTCGAGTAAGGTGTCATACGAATTGGAATACTAACCCCTCGCCAATTCTGGCGACGGGGTTAGCATTCCACCCTTCTAGAGGGACACGACATGTATGTAACTGTGAACCCCGGTTAAAGTTAACTAAAGCCTCAGCTCCACAAAATGGATGCTGCCACCACAGACACGAGTCTGACCTCCTGCTGCTGGGAGTCCTTCCAGCGAGGGAGGCTTGGACAAAGGGTTTCCTGTCCGGGGCGGTGCTAGCACCATCCCAGACATGGTTTTGTGTATCCTGGGTAGGCAGGGCTTACAGGAAGGTGACTGCTGAGTGGCACCCCAGTGCTCACTACGCATAGGCCGGTCAGAACCAGTTCCAGGGGCACACCAGCCCCTGGCCTGGGGAAAGTCCGGCATGGCAGAGGGGTGTAACCACCCCCCTCCTAGTCCCACCCATAGGCAGGACCTAGTCACCGGGTCAGCCCCCTTTTTTTAGTATAAAGATGGGAGCGGGCCCCCTGTTCAGATTAGATCATCTTTGGAATCAAGACACGACTTTCTTCGAAAGGACTTCAAGATTTCTTCTTCAAGATTCTCCCTTGTGGCTAAGGAGTAGTCACCCTGCATCAAGCGGGCACCATCCTAAGAACACTGCGGTCTGCTGCAAGTCCTTCTTCACAAATCCGATGACCCGGCTCGACGAGACCCGGCTTCCCTGGCACCTCTGACCTCTACTCACCTCTACAGCAAAGCTGAGAACTGTGAGTGCGACGAGACCTCGAGGGACCGACGATCGCCAAGACTGCACGACTTCTTTGCAACAAGCCCACCGAGTCTTCCACTGGTGAGTGCTTTGGGGTCCGAGAAGCCCCAACCCTGAGCAGCTCCAGCACCGAAGATCAGCCCTCCAGCATCTCCACGATCTGCGTGGGGCCCTTCTGCTTTTGCGTGCTCACCGCGCTGTGTGGCTACTAGCCGGCTGGCTTGTGGCCTTCTACACGACGCCCGACGACATCACCGCTGCTGGTCTGGTTGCTCCAGACTGGCCCTTGCTTCCTTCTTCAAGAGAGGCACCCCGGACCCTCCTGGTCCACTCCAGACGCCATTTTGAGTCCACCGCGTGGGCTTGAATTTGCCAAGGCTTTGTTGCCCAATCCTGGGTCCAGCAACGCCGACAGCTTCATCCATCGTGGGACAGATCGCTCCTCCATCCTGGTCACCGACAACGCCTCCTGGTCCGTGAGATCTGCGGTCACAGCGTCACCCACTCACCTAGTCGAGGTGACTACCATCCGGTGCCCTCCTGGTGCCACCTGACTACTGGCTAGTAGTCACGAACTTGGTCCCCTCTGCTTTCAGGTGTCATCTCCCTTCGATCCAGGCTTGGATCCATCGAACTTTCTTCACTGGTCGCCTGCCAGCAACTTCTTTCTTCCAGGCTCCTGGTCCGTCTACGAGGATTCCCGACGTCTTTTGAGACCTATGCAGCTGCAGCCCCTGGGCTAGGTAACTTCGGCATTTCGGTGCCCCAGCATAGCCTCACTATCCAAGGGTCCGAATCCACTTTCGTTTTCCTCCTACCAGGTCGGGTTCGCCCGAGAACACTAACTTTGTCATTACTAGCTACCCTAGACTTTGTCCCGCATCCCGCGTGAGAGTGCACACTCTGCACCCGAGTCCCCTAGGCCTCCTAGAAGTAATCTGAAGATTCTATAGTCAAGTCCTAGCGATTCCAAAGCCTATCAGTACTGTACTTACCTGCTAGTAATTTCGCATTCCACTTTCAGAGAATATGGTTTTCCGTGCCCCTCGGGCATTTGTATATACTGTGCTAACTTAAGTATTTTCGTAAGAGTTTTGTTTTGTGCTTAGTACCCTGTCCTCATAAAGAGTACAGGGCTGTTGTGAATCTTAATAAATAACTTGTTTATTTTCATAACACTTGTGTGGTGTCCTTTCACTTGGTGTTCAAGGGGTATATGTGTGGTATAACAGCTGGCTTGACACGCCCTCTCGAGTCTTTAGCCTTAGACTGCTCATATCCACGCTACTAGGATAGCTGGTCTATAAGGTTGACTTACAACCAATCATCAATAAGGGTTGCTGGACTGATACATAGTGTTCACTAGAATAGTGAGCACTGCATATCAGGCCACCTTCTCACATTGGTGAGCAGCGGTTGGGATTTGAGCTTGCTGTTGTTTTACCACACGTATCCTAAGAATATCTTGTTGAAAGATCACATAAGTACTGTTAGTACATATAACTAAGCTTAGAATACTCTGAGTTCTACTGAACCAGCTGTTGCAGCTCCTCAAGGCTTAGCAAACCTTGGCTGCAACTCTTAGCAAGGGATCAGTAGGTAAACACATAGTGTAGGTAGGTGCATCACTTACACCACACTAGAAACAGTATGTCGGACAAAGGAGGAAACTCTGAGTCTCCCCTTGTGTCAGTTGACCCTCCACAGGTCATCCCTTCAAGATATACTGTGCTTAGCTTCCATGAGTTACGACAAGTGTGTACCTCTAGGAAGATTAAGCAGGGGTCTAACCCCACAACTTCCTTTCTGATTGGTCTCTTAGAGACTTATGATGCCAGAAAAGCTGAGAAACTTCTTAGCTCTTCTAATCCAGATGGAGGTATGCCTCCCCTTGAGGGAACCAGAGGAGACCCTGACCTAATCCACCTCTCAACTGAGAACGAAGATGTAGAGGAGGATGAGGATCAGGATCCCTCTGGGGATGAGGCAGACAAGGGACAGGTAGAAGTCAGTAGGCTAACCAGGTCCAACTTAAGCAAACATGACAGTGGTACTGGGGGACCCCTGGGGCCGCTATCAGGTCAGCTTAACATTGGGAATGGACGAGCTAGGTCTCTATCCAGAGGCTCTGGCAGATCCCTTCAAACCAATGGCTCTCAACACTCCTCTCAGAAGGGGATGACATCTCCTCAGAGGAGAGTGTATGAAGCTAAAGAAAGGGCAGCTAATCTGAGGATTGAAAGGGAAGAACTTGCCCTGGCCAAAGAGAGGCTTGCCTTTGCTAGAGAGCAACAGTTAAGTGGGGTAGTCCCCACTGGTGGCAGCATTGTACCTAGCAATAGGGAAAGGAGTTTTGATACAAAGCACCTTGGTAAGATAGTGCCCCCCTTTAAACAAGGGGATGACATCCACAAATGGATTACTGCTCTGGAGAGGGCCTGCACTGTGCAGGGTGTTCCCCAGAGTCAGTGGGCAGCTATCTTGTGGCTCTCCTTTGAAGGCAAAGGTAGAGATAAGCTCCTCACTACAAGGGCGGAGGATGCTAACAATTACCAAGTCTTGAAAAACACACTGGTTGAAGGGTTTGGCCTAACCACTGAGCAGTACAGGGTGCTGTTCAGGGATACCCAGAAAACTCAGTCTCAAGATTGGTCTGACTTTGTAGATTGTGCCACTAAGGCTTTTGAGGGCTGGTTGCTGGGCAGTAAGGTTACTGATTATAAAGGATTGTACAATTTGATGATGAGAGAACAAATTTTAAACAATTGTCAGAACCAGTTGTTGCATCAGCATCTTGTTGACTCAGATCTGACCTCTCCCCAAGAATTGGGAAAGAAGGCAGACAGATGGGTTAGAACAAGAGTTAAACAGAACCAGGGCCAGAATCAAGGTGGTCAGAAGAAAGCAGACCAGAAGGGTAAAGATTCTAAGGGGGAACAAAATGACCAGAAGTCTTCGACAGGTCCCCAACAACCCAAAGAGGGTGGGGGTCAGGCTCCCCAAAAGAAGAAAGAAGGCCAATCTAAAAGGTGGTGCCAATACTGCAAAAGTAAAACTCACTGGTCTAGTGAGTGCACCAAGAAAGGAGGAGGGCAGACTCCTGCCACTGCAGCCCCTAAGGCACATGTGCCCCCTAGTACAGTCAGCAGTGGTAGTGCACCTCCCAAGGGTTTAGTAGGGTTAACCCTGGGTTCTGAGGGGTGTGACAACTTAGTTGGTACACTCACTCAGGCTGTCCTTGTCAGTACAGGGGATATGGATATGTCCCCTGACATAAGTCCCAATACTTTGGGCAAATACAGACAGACACCTTTCATTAATGGAAAAATGGCTCAGGCCTATAGGGACACTTGTGCCAGTGTCACAATGGTGACACCTAACTTTGTGGACCCTGGACAGATCATGCCAGGTACAGAATTCCTGGTGACCAATGCAAGCAATGTCACTACCAATCACAGTATGGCAATTGTAGCTTTCTCCTGGGGAGGGGTAACTGGCCAAAAGAAGGTTGTAGTTAGTTCAGACCTCCCAGTGGATTGTTTGTTGGGCAATGATTTGGAGTCATCACAATGGTCAGAAGTGGAGCAGAGGACTCACATGGAAATGTTAGGCTTGCCAGCACATGTGTTTGCTGTGACCAGGTCACAGGTCAGGAAATGCCCCACTGAACAGGTGCTGGATCCTGGAACAATGGACCAGACACCTTCCAAGAAAAAGAGCAGTAGGGTTAAGGCTGTGCCTTCCCCCTTGCCCCAGGTTGTGGATCAAGTCTCAGAGGAGGCTGACCTACAGGAATTGAGGGAAACTGAGCCTGGAGAGTTTGAACTTGATCAAGTTGAATTCTTGGGTTCAGGGGGACCCTCAAGGGAAGACCTGGGGAAGGACCAGTTAGACTGCCCTTCTCTTGAACCCCTCAGACAGCAGGCTACTGCTGAGGCTGCTGGGAACGCCACAGGTACCCACAAGGTATACTGGGAAGATGGACTCCTGTACACTGAGTCAAGAGACCCCAAGCCTGGCATGACCAGGAGGCTGGTTGTACCCTTGTCTCAGAGAGGTTTCCTACTTACCTTGGCCCATGAGATTCCCCTAGCAGGTCACTTAGGCCAGACAAAGACTTGGGACAGGCTTGTCTCACACTTTCACTGGCCTCACATGAATGAGGATACCAAGGAGTTTTGTCGCTCCTGTGTCACTTGCCAAGCCAGTGGTAAGTCAGGTGGCACAACAAAGGCCCCCCTTATACCAATGCCTGTGGTGGGGGTGCCCTTTGAAAGAGTGGGGATTGACATTGTTGGTCCAATGGAACCCCAGACAGCATCAGGGCACAAGTTTATACTGGTGGTAGTGGATCATGCCACCAGGTATCCTGAAGCTATTCCACTTAGGACCACCACAGCACCTGTGGTGGCAAGGGCCCTAGTTGGAGTGTTCTCCAGAGTGGGCTTCCCTAAGGAGGTTGTCTCTGACAGAGGTGCAAACTTCATGTCAAGCTACTTAACTGCTATGTGGAAGGAATGTGGCGTCAATTACAAATTCACTACACCCTATCATCCACAATGCAATGGGCTTGTTGAAAGGTTCAACAGGACCCTAAAAGGGATGATTCATGGACTACCTGAAAAGCTCAGGCGTAGATGGGATGTCCTGATTCCCTGCCTTCTGTTTGCTTACAGAGAGGTCCCACAAAAGGGGGTTGGCTACAGCCCTTTTGAACTTTTGTATGGGCATCCTGTAAGAGGCCCCCTGTGTTTGGTGAAGGAAGGATGGGAGAGACCTCTCAAAAAGCCTGCAACCAACATAGTGGACTATGTACTTGGTCTCCGCTCCAGGATGGCTGAGTATATGGAGAAGGCATCTGAAAACCTTAAGGCCAGTCAAGAACTTCAAAAAGCTTGGCATGACCAAAAGGCTGTCCTGACTGTTTACCAGCCTGGACAGAAGGTGTGGGTGTTGGAGCCAGTGGCCCCAGCAGCACTCAAAGACAAATGGTCTGGGCCCCACACAATTCTTGAGCAAAAGGGAGAGGACACCTACCTGGTGGACCTTGGAACTCCCAGGAGCCCCCACAGGGTACTCCATGTCAACAGGCTCAAAGCATATGTCGACAGGAAGGACATGAGCTTGCTCATGGCCATAGATGAGGGACAGGAGGAAGAGAGTGACCCTCTCCCAGACCTGCTCATTCAGAATCCTGATGATCGGTCAGTAGATGGTGTTGTCTTTTGTGGCAGCCTCTCTGAGCATCAACAGAAAGACTGTAAACAGGTTCTTCAGTCTTTCAGACATATGTTCTCTCTGACACCCAGTCAGACCAATTGGTGCACCCATGAGGTTGACACTGGTGACAGCCTGCCAGTAAAGAGTAAAATCTACAGGCAGCCTGATCATGTTAGAGACTGCATAAAAACTGAAGTGCAGAAAATGTTGGAGTTGGGAGTCATTGAACCCTCAGATAGCCCTTGGGCTAGTCCAGTAGTTCTAGTGCCAAAGCCTCACACCCAAGATGGTAAGAAAGAGATGAGGTTTTGCGTAGACTACAGGGGTCTCAATGCAGTCACTAAGACTGATGCCCACCCAATACCAAGGGCAGATGAACTTATAGATAGATTGGCTTCTGCCAACTACTTAAGTACATTTGACTTAACAGCTGGGTATTGGCAGATCAGGTTAGCTGAGGGTGCCAAGCCCAAGACAGCATTTTCAACCCCTGGTGGGCATTATCAATTTGTGGTAATGCCCTTTGGTCTGAAAAATGCACCTGCCACCTTCCAAAGGTTGGTGAATCAAGTCCTTACTGGGCTGGATGACTTCTGTGCAGCATATCTAGATGATATTGCTGTCTTTAGCTCCACCTGGGAGGATCACCTGGTCCACCTGAGGAAAGTGTTAGAGGCTCTGCAAGCAGCAGGCCTCACTATCAAGGCCACCAAGTGCCAGATAGGGCAGACACAGGTTGTATACCTGGGCCACCTTGTAGGTGGAGGCCAGGTTCAGCCACTGGAGAGCAAAATACAGTCAATCGGGGACTGGGCTCCTCCAACCACCCAGACTCAGGTTCGAGCTTTCTTGGGCCTGACTGGATACTACAGGAAGTTTGTCAGGAACTATGGTTCAATTGTGACACCATTAAATGAACTGACAAGTAAGAAAATGCCAAAAAAGGTTCAGTGGACAGCAGGCTGTCAAAAAGCATTCGATGACCTAAAGCAGGCCATGTGCACAGCACCTATCCTTAAGAGTCCAGACTACTCCAAACCATTCATTGTCCAAACAGATGCTTCTGAGTTGGGTGTGGGAGCTGTTCTTTCTCAACTGAATTTTGATGGTCAAGACCAGCCCATTGCTTTTATAAGCAGAAGGCTGACCCCCAGAGAGAAGAATTGGTCAGCTATTGAGAGGGAGGCCTTTGCTGTGGTTTGGGCCCTGAAGAAGCTGAGGCCATACTTGTTTGGCACTCACTTCAAGATTCAGACCGACCATAAGCCCCTCTTGTGGCTAAATCAGATGAAGGGTGAAAACCCCAAACTGCTTAGGTGGTCCATTTCCCTACAGGGGATGGACTTTACAGTGGAACATAGACCTGGTACTGATCATGGCAATGCCGATGGGCTCTCCAGATATTTCCACTTAGAACAAGAAGACTCACCTGGTCAAGGTTAGCTTATTGTCCCAAAGTTTGGGGGGGGGTCATGTAGGAGAGTAGGGTCTGCAATCCTATGATCACCCAGATTTTTTGCTTTTGTTTACTGGTTTACGACTTTCTTGGGCTGTGGGCCTGCTAATCAGACCCACAGCCTGGCTGTTCTCTCTCTAAATTACAACATGTACCCTAGGTGCATTTACCAATTGGTACTGGGCCACCTTATCAGACCCTGTAACTCAGGGCATAGGTGTACCCAGGGCTGCCAGGGGCTGCAGCATGTATTATGCCACCCCTGGCTGGCCTCCTAAATTTGACACAACTGGCTGCATGACAGCTGGGGCAAAGTCGTGTAATCACCCTTTGCTGTAGGTGTAGTATACCTATACCTAACCCTAAAATGGACACCCAGATTCCTATCAGTCACTCCTATGGCAGGCCTTGACAATCCTGAAGGCAGAGTGCTTGGAATCGGGTGAGATGGTGCTCTGGCATGAGCTGAGCCTGTCTGCAGCTTGCGGAACCAAGTCCTAATAGCTGTTCCATGATATCGCATACCATATACTCTTAAGTGCATTATAATCCTCGCGGTTAAATGCTAACTTTGGTATTGCTTTATCAAAACATGTCGAGTAAGGTGTCATACGAATTGGAATACTAACCCCTCGCCAATTCTGGCGACGGGGTTAGCATTCCACCCTTCTAGAGGGACACGACATGTATGTAACTGTGAACCCCGGTTAAAGTTAACTAAAGCCTCAGCTCCACAAAATGGATGCTGCCACCACAGACACGAGTCTGACCTCCTGCTGCTGGGAGTCCTTCCAGCGAGGGAGGCTTGGACAAAGGGTTTCCTGTCCGGGGCGGTGCTAGCACCATCCCAGACATGGTTTTGTGTATCCTGGGTAGGCAGGGCTTACAGGAAGGTGACTGCTGAGTGGCACCCCGGTGCTCACTACGCATAGGCCAGTCAGAACCAGTTCCAGGGGCACACCAGCCCCTGGCCTGGGGAAAGTCCGGCATGGCAGAGGGGTGTAACCACCCCCCTCCTAGTCCCACCCATAGGCAGGACCTAGTCACCGGGTCAGCCCCCTTTTTTTAGTATAAAGATGGGAGCGGGCCCCCTGTTCAGATTAGATCATCTTTGGAATCAAGACACGACTTTCTTCGAAAGGACTTCAAGATTTCTTCTTCAAGATTCTCCCTTGTGGCTAAGGAGTAGTCACCCTGCATCAAGCGGGCACCATCCTAAGAACACTGCGGTCTGCTGCAAGTCCTTATTCACGAATCCGACGACCCAGCTCGACGAGACCCGGCTTCCCTGGCACCTCTGACCTCTACTCACCTCTACAGCAAAGCTGAGAACTGTGAGTGCGACGAGACCTCGAGGGACCGACGATCGCCAAGACTGCACGACTTCTTTGCAACAAGCCCACCGAGTCTTCCACTGGTGAGTGCTTTGGGGTCCGAGAAGCCCCAACCCTGAGCAGCTCCAGCACCGAAGATCAGCCCTCCAGCATCTCCACGATCTGCGTGGGGCCCTTCTGCTTTTGCGTGCTCACCGCGCTGTGTGGCTACTAGCCGGCTGGCTTGTGGCCTTCTACACGACGCCCGACGACATCACCGCTGCTGGTCTGGTTGCTCCAGACTGGCCCTTGCTTCCTTCTTCAAGAGAGGCACCCCGGACCCTCCTGGTCCACTCCAGACGCCATTTTGAGTCCACCGCGTGGGCTTGAATTTGCCAAGGCTTTGTTGCCCAATCCTGGGTCCAGCGACGCCGACAGCTTCATCCATCGTGGGACAGATCGCTCCTCCATCCTGGTCACCGACAACGCCTCCTGGTCCGTGAGATCTGCGGTCACAGCGTCACCCACTCACCTAGTCGAGGTGACTACCATCCGGTGCCCTCCTGGTGCCACCTGACTACTGGCTAGTAGTCACGAACTTGGTCCCCTCTGCTTTCAGGTGTCATCTCCCTTCGATCCAGGCTTGGATCCATCGAACTTTCTTCACTGGTCGCCTGCCAGCAACTTCTTTCTTCCAGGCTCCTGGTCCGTCTACGAGGATTCCCGACGTCTTTTGAGACCTATGCAGCTGCAGCCCCTGGGCTAGGTAACTTCGGCATTTCGGTGCCCCAGCATAGCCTCACTATCCAAGGGTCCGAATCCACTTTCGTTTTCCTCCTACCAGGTCGGGTTCGCCCGAGAACACTAACTTTGTCATTACTAGGTACCATAGACTTTGTCCCGCATCCCGCGTGAGAGTGCACACTCTGCACCCGAGTCCCCTAGGCCTCCTAGAAGTAATCTGAAGATTCTATAGTCAAGTCCTAGCGATTCCAAAGCCTATCAGTACTGTACTTACCTGCTAGTAATTTCGCATTCCACTTTCAGAGTATATGGTTTTCCGTGCCCCTCGGGCATTTGTATATACTGTGCTAACTTAAGTATTTTCGTAAGAGTTTTGTTTTGTGCTTAGTACCCTGTCCTCATAAAGAGTACAGGGCTGTTGTGAATCTTAATAAATAACTTGTTTATTTTCATAACACTTGTGTGGTGTCCTTTCACTTGGTGTTCAAGGGGTATATGTGTGGTATAACAGCTGGCTTAACACGCCCTCTCGAGTCTTTAGCCTTAGACTGCTCATATCCACGCTACTAGGATAGCTGGTCTATAAGGTTGACTTACAACCAATCATCAATAAGGGTTGCTGGACTGATACATAGTGTTCACTAGAATAGTGAGCACTGCATATCAGGCCACCTTCTCACATTCTGCTCCTACACAGAACTGTGCATAGAGACTTGGAACCTCAGTGAATTAGGGTGTGCCAAAACTCACCTTAGTATCCAAAATCCCCTACCAGACTAGCAGTCAGTGTCTCATTGGTTCTTACACACCCCCAAAGATTAGACAACCCAGAACATGGACTTAGAACACCTCAGGCCATGTGGAACACATAAACACTCTTTCGTTGTACTAACATACCAGTCCAGAACGACGAGTAAATGAAGACACGTGCAAGTTTGAAATATTTATTTCTAATGCCATGTTCTCAGGCGCAGTATCTTAGCTAATACAAGCAAAACATATTATAAGCAACAAGGTTATCAGCATTGTTACTATTCCATAAAATACAAAGGGAGAAAGCATGTTGAAATGCTAAATAGAAGGAGGCTAAATTACACCTACGTCTTACCTTCCCTTGCTAGTATATTATATTATATCTAACAAAGGTCTCTTTGGGTTTTAGCAGGGCCGCCCCATACCTCTGGTCTTAGTAGAAAGGGATCACATCATCTTCTACACCAACTCTCTGCATGGGAATATTCATCAAGTGTGTGTGCATGCTCTGCGCAGTGCATTATTAAACGTGCCAAAAGCCTGAGTTGGCCACAGGTGCATATGTGTTATGTCTAGATTAGTGCGCTGATCAGACCGAACAACAACCACTGTGTTGAAATAACCTTGAAGGCCTCAGCACTCACTGTTCAGACATAGCTTACCAAGCAAAGCTGATACCATAGGAAAACACAATATTCTCGTGTGAAACAAAATATTCTACTAGGCTCAAAGCATTAATAACAATATGTGCCGTGTTCAGAAGCAGCAGAAAGGTAAAATGGCGTTTAAACTTCTAATAAGCTCATGCGAACTTAACACAGTGTAAAGGCAAAGCCTAACTCCATGACAGGTCCATACCCCAAAAGGATCTGGGGGCCGATTCACAGAAGTAATCTGAGACAAAATCCTAAACTTACTACTTTTGGTATTCACAGAAGGCATTTAGTAGTAGTAAAGTTAGGATTTTGTCCAAAGTTAGGATTTTGTCTTAAGTTTAGATTTTGTCTTCAGTTATACTTAGGCTAAACTTAAGTTTGTCTTAAGTTTTGGTCTTAGGACAAAATCTAATTTAATACAAATCCTAACTTAAGACAAAATCCTAATTTAAGACAAAATCCTAACTTCGCTACTACTAAATTCCTTCTGTGAATACCAAAAGTAGTACATTTAGGATTTTGTCTCAGATTGGTTCTGTGAATCGGCCCCCTGGTGCCTAACTTTGTTGTGGGAAATGACATCAGCAATTAGTTTGAAGCCTATGAGGTTGCTCTGGAGATAAGCAGGGTCCATCAGGTGAATTACAGAGCCAGACTCTGGAGGCACACAGCAAGTGATGGGAGGGATACCTTACTGTCTCTAGAGAAATAAAGACAGAATGAGGTCTCCCCGCCCCCCATAAAGGACACCCAGGTTAGTAAATATGGACTCATTCCAGAAAATTACTGGCAAACATTTAGGGACAGTTAGAAGCTGCCCAGCAGTTCTGGGTAGAGTTTTTGGATTCCTTTTGCAAGGCACTGATTGGTTGGCTGAAGGGCAGTGATGGGAAGGGTTATAAAGGGCTGCATGATCTGTTTGCAAGAGAGCACATATTCAGAAACTATTTTCCTGCGCTGTGCCAACACCTAATTAATAGTAAGCTAACTGATCCAAAGGGGCTTCATGAGGAGGGGGACCACTGGCTCAGCAGCAGGGTCCACAAGAATGTATCTGGGGTGGATCACCAGAAGGGTGGTCAGGAGTCCCACCAGAAGTAAGAGGGGAGATAAAATATAAAAAAAGGCAGTTCTCAAAAAGCCTCTAAACTAATTCCCAAGGGAACTATTGTAATAAGTCCCAATCTGAACCAAAGAAGAAGGGAATCTTTGACAAGATCCCTGAGAGGTTTGTCCCACACTGCACTGAGTGCTACATCTATGGGCACTTCAATGGAGATACCATATGTCCAAAGAGGACATAGCTCATCACCAGTGGGCAGACACCTGGGTTGGCGAGTGTTGCACTTAGGGAAGAGGTGGTCCTAGTTAGCATGGGGGTGAGGACAGAAGTTGCTTTAGTATCCCTAAGGGATACAGCGATGGTGTCACAAGCCTAAGTATAGTTAGTGAGTCACCATCAATGGGTCTAGGTTGGGGGCTCTGAGAGATGCAGGAGCCAGCATGATTACTATGATGTGTCATCTGGGGTCTTCAGAGCTTGTCTTGCCTAATACATTCCATCAGGTCACAGTTGCAGACTACCCAGTGGCTGTGGTTCCCTTTCAGTTGGCAGTGGGGAATCTCAGGTTCTCCAAAAGTAGTTGTGAGATATGTCATGCCTAAAGTTTGTCTGTTAGGCAATGGCCTAGAGCACACCGTCTGGAAGAAAGGAGAACTCAGGTCACACCTAGAATTGATAGGGTTGCCTGAATGGGTCTATATGACCACAAGGTCCATAGATGCCCAAGAGGGGATTGAAGGGACCTGGAACCTGAAACAATGGTCCCGGCAGATGCCAAGAAAATGAAGGGGTGCAGGAAATCAGTTCCAGAAGTTTCCACAGTATAGGCTGACAGCGCCCCTGAGGAAGCCGCCCCTAAGCTTACCATGGAGAACATTGAGAGCCTTCGGAGACCTACCTGAGCTTTTTGGAAGACAATTTGACAGAGGGCGCCCATGGTGCAGAAAGCGTGGCAACTCTAGAGGGCTTGGGGCAGTAAGCTGACACCCAGGCAGTAGGTGATACATCTGGAGATCACCTTATCCTTTGGAAGAATGAGTCCTTTACTATGAACCTATGGTTCCTGTACCTGGGGCAGGCTATGTGCTGGTGGCCCCTCAGTATGACTGGGCCTTCTTACTGAGGATCGTTCATGATATACCTTTGGCAGGTCACCTGGGGCAGGGCAAGACCTTTGCCAGGCTTGTCCACCACGTCTATTAGCTCCAGATGAAGACAGCCCGAGGCACGCTCTGCAGGTCCTGTCCCACCTACCAGCCCAATGGGAAAGCAGGGAAATAGCTTAGGTCCCCCCAAAGTCCCTTGCCTGTTATTGACACTCCCTTTGAGAGGGTGAGCGTTGACATTGTTGGTCCTTTGGACCCTAAGATAGTATTAAGCAACAGGTTCATCCTGATCATGGGGGATAATGCCACGCAGTACCCAGAGGCCATCCCTCTAAGGACAGTGACTGCAGATGTCGTAGCTAGACCCCTGATGTGGATATTAACCTGTGTAAGCAAAGTTTGAAAGAAGAACTAACTTCATGGCAGCCCGCATGAAGTCCATGAGGGATGAGTGTGGGGTAACCTACAAGTTCTCCACACCCTCTCTCCCCAAACAAATGGGCTTGTTGAGAGATTCAACAAGACCCCCAAGTGCATGATTATGGGCCTTTCTGAGCCCATGAGGTGGAAGCGGGATGTTCTCTTACCATGCCTATTGTTCGCATACAAGGAGGTGCCACAGAGGGTTGTTGGGTTTAGCTCATTTGAGCTAAACCCAACAACCTCTCAGCCTTATGAGAGAGGAGTGGGAGAGGGGTGGGAGCAAAACTCAACAACCTCTCAGCCTTGAGCAAGGCTCCCAAAAAATACTCTCAGGAACTTTCCAGCTACACGCAGGCTCTCCATAACCAGATGCAACACTTCTGGAAAAATGTGAAAGATAATCTTGAGGCAAATTAAGAGGTAATGAAACTCTGGTCCGACCAGCATGCCACTTTGGTGGAGTTTCAGGCTGGCCAGAAGGTGTGGGTCATGGATCCTATGGAGCTCAAAGCTCTCCAGGACCATTTGGGAGGTCCATTTGAGGTGAAGGAGCAAATTAGAATGCCACCAACCTGGCGAATCTCAAGACCCCTAGAAAACACTTAGGAATGCTCCACACGAACCACCTCAAATCAAACATTGACAGGTCTGAAGTTACCATGCTCTAGATGATAGATTGCAAGAGGAGAGTGAACCTCTCCCTGACCGCCTGTCTTCCAAGGACCACAATGGGTCAGTAGAAGGTGTCAACCTCTTACCTACTCTGTCCCCAGAACATCAGAGTGACTGTAGGCAATTGTTGGTTCAGTTTTCCTCTCTGTTTATTTTTAGATATTTTATTTTTTTAATGACATTACATATTTTGTATATAAATTGAAAAAAAAATGTTTTTAAAAATATTGAAATTGTAATATATTTTATATAGCAGGCAATGATAACCTAAGGAAGGAAATTCAAGTTACTGGTAAGTATGGTTAAAATTACTTTTCAGGATCAGTACTGGGCTGAAAAATGCAGCACTGAGGTCTCTCCTGATAACAGGTGAGTAAATTGGAATTCGTAGTTCGGCTGATTTTATAGTAATTTTTTTAAGTTCCAAAACTCCACATTTAGAAGAATTTCCAAGTGAAACCAGTCAATGTTAGCCTATGGAAGGAAATTCAAGTTACTGTAAGTATGGCTAGAATTATTTTTCAGGATCAGTAGTGGGCTGAAAGATGCAACACTGAGGTCTCTCCTTGTAACAGGTGAGTAAATCGGAATTCATACTTTGGCTGATTTTATATATATATATATATATATATATATATATATATATATATATATATATATATATATATATATATATATATATATATATATATATATATATATATATATATATATATATATATATATATATATATATATCATATATATATATATATCATATATATATATCAAATAATCCACATGTAGTAAGACTACTCGAACTCCTCCTTCGTCTCCTCCAACACAGACACAGACCAAAAGTAGGTTCAAAAAGTAATTTTTTATTTCTTAGTCGCCATAACGTTTCGGCTCGTCTGAGCCTTGATCACATATATATGGTTGCACCAGTGGCTTCATAGATGAATAAGTGGGTGTGTGAGTGGCTGTATGATGAGTGAGTGGGTGTATCATCAACTGTACAGAGGAGTTAGTATGTGTGTGACTGGCTGTATGGGTGAGTTTATGGCTTTGTAAGTGGCCATAAGACAATGTGAGTGTTACTATGAGTGGCTGTAATGGTAAGTGACTCCTAGTGTGATTAGTTGTTTAAGTGAGTGAGAGGGTATGTGATTAGATGTATGGGTGAGCAAGTGGTAGTTTAAATATCTGTATGGATGACTGACAGGCTGTCTTAGTTCTTGTATGAGTGAGTGGGTGTTTGGTTGTATGAGTGAATAAGTAACTGTGTGAGTGAGCATATGGGTGAGATGTATGGGGCTATACCTCATCTAATGACATTCAAACAGCAAGCTGTTGTCGATCCCAGCCTCTGCTGCAACTTTTAACATTCATGAGGACCTTGGTGCTGGTTTTATTTCAGATCAGATCGCTGTAGCCCCATTATTATGTTGTATAAGAATCTGGGCACAGCAGCCACCTAATCTAAATCAATTGATTATTCAGGATTGTATGTCCTTAGACAAAGGTCTTGACATTCCGTGGATCCGTTATATCAAGACACAAATGGACTCACTGGGCAGTCCTGATTTGTTTTTGAACCCGACAGCTCTTGGTAAGATGGCTATTAAAGCTGTGAAGTCTCAATTCCTGAGTAGGGGGATGTTGATAAGGGAGGAAGAGGAATTGGCAAAACCTTCAGTCAGGAGTTTTGTAATGCTGAGCTCAGGTAGATGCTGAGCTCAGGTAGAGAAATCCAGCCATACCTGACCTACATATACAAACCATATCATTTGTTTGTATTAACAAGATTTAAGTAACACATGCTCCCATGGCTATTGTCGTTCCCAAAAGGCTTTTCTAAGGATGGGTCTTTGGGTCCCTGTCCCTGCGATAATTTCTCTGAGCAGAACACCCTTCATATGGTATTTTTCTGTGACTTTTATGTTTTATTACGTAAGAAATTTTTCTTGCCACTGCTAAAGGGCTGTAACTTTGAGCAAGTTAGGCCAGCGTTAGCCTTCTTGCAGATGCTTGGGTCCACAGTTGTGTGTTTTGGGGTAGCTAGTTGTATCTCGGGGGCCATCAGGCGAAGGAATAAATTAAAGTTATAGCGCTGACTGTCTACTCCTTTTTTAATCATGTTATGGAAAATTGCTTTTTTAAATGTAACATTTGTTGTGTGACAAATCTGTTTATGAAATATAGATCTTTTAAATGGAAAACTTGCTGTATGACAAACGTTTTAACTTATTTATTTGAACGCCAAATATCCCTTTTGATGGTGGAATGTGATATATTTGGCTTATGAATTATACCAAATGTTTGTTTATTTGTAATGTGTTATTGTTTTATGAAATTGTCCTGTGCTTTGATGGTTTTAAATTTTAACCGAACAAAGCTAACTTTTGACTTTGACTTTGACTGAGTAGTGGCTGTGTAAGCGGTCATATAATATGGCAGAAGAAGTGGTTGTGGAAGTGAATGTAAAGATAAGTGAGTGGGTGTGTGAGTAGCTGTATGGGTGAGTGAGTGAGTGTGTCAGTGGCTGTATGGGTGAGTGAGAGGTTATGTAAATACCTGTAAATTTTCTGTACCACTCTGAAAGTTTTAGTTACTACGGGGCATATCAGCAAGGCCGGGCGATAATTATTGCTAAGCGCACTTAGCGCTACGATAATTGTCACCGGCTAACGCTAGTTCCTATCGTGGAGATGGCGAGCTATCAGCAAGGCATATCTCTAATGCGATAGAAATTCAAGCGTTAGGTGGAAAACAGTCTGATTGAATCGCACTGCAACCGGCGATACCTTGCTGATAACGCAGGGTGTTCTTAGCCATGTAATCCACCTCCCATTGGATTACATGGCTAAATCAGATTACAAGCAGGGGTAAGGAAAGTATATATATATATATATATATATATATATATATATATATATATATATATATATATATATATATATACAATTACAATTGTTGGGTCACACTGAACTATTGTCTAGTGATCAAGGCGACTGAGTTCTCCGAAACGCGTCTGGTTTTTCACATGCAATTCACTTAAAAAATTGAAAATAAAGATACATGCAACTGAAAAGCAAAGGAAGTGTCCGTTTCTCCGTTCTTGCCGGAAGCATTTGGGAGTTTTAACGTGATATATATATATATATATATATATATATATATATATATATATATATATATATATATATATATATATATCCAAAAATAATGTCCCACTCAATCAAGAAGGACTGTCCAGGCCAGCTTTGCAGTTTCAACTAGCTTTAATGCTTAGCTTCTACTCAACGCGTTTCGAGGAAGTGTTCCTCTTGATCACAAGCGTGAGTGAGAGTAACTTAGTGCTTTAAATATAGTCACATGACTGACAGTGAAAATGGTAAAAAGACTCGTGAGAATAGTGATTTACAATGCACGAACTGTGGGCCGTACATCGAATGGAAAATAACAAAACATCGTTGAAACTGCAAAGCTGGCCTGGACATTCCTTCTTGATTGAGTGGGACATTATTTTTGGATTACCGGGGAGTCGCTACCCCGTCCAGGCCCTCCGCTGCAAGGGGCAGGGGTTCAGAGCGCAACCTCAGTTCTGGAGATATATATATATATATATATATATATATATATATATATATATATATATATATATATATATACATACACATACACATACAGAAGCCTCTTTCCCTCTTCCATCCCTCTGCTACCCTTCTCAATCCAAATAACCGACTAGTATATCCACCACCCAAATGATTTTCATATTTCACTATACTAATTCAACACAAATCTTTTAATGGGTTCCGTAGTAGTGTGCTTCTTGCCAAAAAAGCACTTCAACACCCCAACAGGGATAAGAAGCGCTAAATAAATGCAAACCTATATCCCTCCGCTATCCTTCTCAATCCAAATAACTGATTAATATCCACCACTCAAATTATTTTCATATCTCACTATACTAATTCACCATTAATCCTTAAGGGTTCTGGAGTAGCATGCTGCTCACCAAGAAAGCGCTTCAACACCCCATCAGGGGTAACAAGCACCATATAAATGCAAAACCTTTTTTCCCTCTTCTATCCCTCCGCTATCCTTCTGAATCCAAATAACTGACTAACCTATCCACCACTTAAATTACTTTTATATTTCACCGTACTAATTGAACACTAATCCTTCTGGGGTTCCGCAGTAGCGTGCTACTCACCAAAAAAGCACATTGACATCTCATCAGGGGTAGTAAGCGCTATGTAAATGAAATTACATTACAATACGATACACTGAGAAGTACAATTTTTTCTTTTTTTGTAAAGGTTTTTTATTTTCTAACATTTTTTATTTTTATGTATTTTTGATCAAGCAAAATGGCAATGAGGGGAAGAATAAATTGCAACAAGCAACACAAAAACAGTGCAAAATCTGGGATAAATGTAAAAACATTAACAAGGATGTTGCATTGCAGCTTCAATGATGGCATTAACAGATTCCTCACCAGTGGCAATTTGGGGACTGTACCTCTCAACTTCACTGAGAACTCTCTCTCCGGGAATATAGCTGAAGACGTTGATGGTCCTTCTTCATCTCTCTCCTTCCGTGCCCTCTACAAGCTGTTGGAGTGGTAAGTTTTAAATGGTAAAACATTGAACTTGTACCATAAGAATAATTTTTGTTGAATCCTCTTGAGAGGGGGTTCCGAAGCAAAGTACATTTTACAAGTTTGGCAACAGTCTTTGGCTTTCCAGAGGGAACTGTAAAGAATTCCCATGCAATACTCTGCTTTTTGGGTGCAGGTCTTTCATCGCCAGAATGGGTGCAGGTCTTTCATCGGCACCTCCTGCTCCTCTGCCTGCAGTGGCACCTCCTGCTGCTCATTACCTCCTCTTGCCATTTAGTAGCTACAAAATTGTATCCAGAAACTCCAAACAGAGTTTTGTAGCAAAAACACAGGGCAGCTCCTAAGAATGATCCAAAAATGAATGGAAGATTCAAGAACAGAGAAATGGCTGGAGATTTCCTTCGAAGAGGAATTAATTGTAGAAAAATTAAAAGAAACATTTAAGAAATATAACCATAGCACATGTCCCCAGTAAACTCCACTTGAGAAAAATGGAAATGAGTCTTTCATCTGAGGCTGGGGCAATAGAAACCAAAAATGTTCCCTTTAAAAGTCCATATTGAGAAATGATCTAAAATGAATAACAAGAGTGAACGCATCAAAACTACATTAGAGCAAAATCTGAACTTTAGTGAGTGTGATAAACTAAATTCTTTGATGACATCTCCTTCTAAGACCAAAAACCATGATCAGTCCTTTTTAAATACACTAAGTATAGAAATACACAAAAATAATAGTATCACTCACACAACCAATTGTAAACCCATAAACTCACTATCCTCTGCACTTAAAGATTCAAAACAGCACTTGCAGTGCCATTCACAGATACACACAGGCTATAATACGAACTGTAACAAAGCCAGAGAGACATGCACACAGTCACTCACAGACCCACTCACACACTAATACATTGCCTGAAATAGCTACTCAAACACTGACACTCAGAGACCCTCCCAACACTAATACACCCACTAACTGACCACACAGGTGCTCACACAACCATTATGAAACATTACAGGTTACAGTACTCAAAAAGAACCCCACATCCTGGCTCGCTGCAGGCATTTTATTGAAATCGCCAGGGATGCTCTCCAGCCCCACCCTGGGCCCCAATAAGGCATTTGGATAGTCTAAAAGGTGATCTTGGATTATTTTAAAGGGACGCCAGAATGACCCTCAGATAAGGCCAGACCAAAAGTTGTGGCTACCATTTCAAATCGGAGTGCTCCGTATAACGACAGGCTGCTGTCCTCGCTTTGGAGGAAAGATTAGAGTCTGGAGCTCACCAATAAATTGCAAAAACACAGGCACTTTCCCGGGGCATCACCTCATGGAAGGAGCACTGAAGAAGCAGGGAGATCTGTAGGACAGCAACATAAGGACCTTTGAGGGGCAGCTGGGCAATTGGGTGCAGTCGCAGAGTGCAAGCCTAAAGTAAATATGAAAATAAGCTCTGAGTGAAAGAAAAGAGCTTACTGCCTGATTCATCAATGAAAATAGCGCTCGCAAAGGGCCAGATTCTGAGAATCTGGCCCTTTGCGAGTGCGATTTTTGCATTTGGGATTCAACATCCCAAATGCAAAAATCGCTATTTGCTAATTCGCATATTTGCGAGGATTTACATTTAAGGAATCTCTATTTGAGAATCCTTAAATGTAATTCATCATCCATTTTACAATTGCGAAATCGCAATTTCGGGCCGCAATTTACCGCGAGGTCAAACCTCGTGGTAAAGTGCGAAAACTCAGAAAAATGCATTTAAATGTATTTTTCTGAGTTGCACGTTACACACACACATGTCCTTTGGACATGTGTGTGTGCAACACCTGTGTTAATTTCCATTGCAGGGGTGCTACAGGGTGTCCTTTGGACACCCCTGGCACCCTTGTACTCGCAATCTCATTTGCGATTAGCTAATTGCTAATCGCAAATGAGGAATGACTCCCCCTGCATTCCTATGGGCCTTTTGGCCCATAGGAATGCATGGGGAGTTATTCCTTATTTGCGATTAGCAATTAGCTAATCGCAAATAAGGAATCAGTGGGAATCGCAATCCTACATGAATACCGTTTTGCGAGTCTCAAATAGCGATTCCTTATGATTCGCTATTTGAGCCTCGCAAAACGGCCCGTTCATGAATCAGGCTGTTAGAAACTTGGACTCCAGTAGACCATAGATTATTTCGCCAGGGGCTGATTTTGTACTATGGCTATTGCACTTTAGATGAACTAATGTTTTATTTTTATTAATGTTACTACTGTATTGCAATGGTTTTAATTAATTTATGCAAGAAATAAATAAATATACAAAAAAATACAGGTTACAGTAGAGAAATGTTTTTTAGAGGGAATTTATAGTTGGGAAACACAATTTAAAAAAACAGAAACTCACTGTAAAAAACAAAGGTTACTGTGACATTACAGATAGGAAATAGAATTAAAAAAACTTTGAAATTCACTTGATAAAAGCAAAGGTTACAGTGATGTTATAGTTAGGCCCAGGTTTCGTTAGTGCTAAACCAGTGAAATTCTGCAGTTATAATGACCTGAGCTAACTATCACTTATGCCCTGCAGTACACTGCTTATGATCTCACAAATTACATCACTCATGACATGGTCAGTGACACCACTGTTGATATCACTGACTTAATTTCATATGGCGTCACTGAGAACATCCTTCACAGAACCACTCACACACCGACTCATACCCCCATGCAACCTCTCATATACCTACTCGCACAGTCCCTTACACACCCCTTACACCGACCCATACAAGTAATCACACAACCAATCACTCATCTATAGATCCACACACACACATTACTCTCTCATATAGTCACTCTTATACCCGCTAAATCACCCATACAATCACTCATGCACCCACTCACTCACCAATACAGCCACTCACACATTAAGTCATACAGACACTTACATACCCAGTCATACACCCTTACAGCGACTCACACACTCACTCTATCACCCATACAGTAACTCACACAGCCACTCACTCACCCATACATGTACTCACACACGCACACACTCAACCATAGAGCCACTCACACTGCTACTCACTCACCAATACAGCTACTCACATACCCACTTATGCACCCATCCAGCCACTCACATACCCATTCACTTATCCATCCAGCCACTGACACAGCCACTTACTCACCCATACAATCACTCACACACCAACAGAACCACGTACATACCCATTCACACATCCATTCAACCACTCACTCACCCTTACAGCCACTCACACAGATATTCTCTCTCCAAAACAGCTGCTCATACCCACTCACTTACCAGTGAACACATACTCAAACAGCCACAGAGTCAACTATACAGCCACTCACACACCCACTCACTCTCCAGTACAGCCACTCTCACACCCACTCAATCACCCATGTAGCTAATCACATCCCCACTAATACATCCATATAGTTCCCCATGCATCCACTCACACACCCATGCAGCCATTCAGACATACACACACACTGATACAGACAGTCAGACAGTCACTCAGATGAGATATGTTACCTATAGTATGACTAATTACTAGTACTGATTGAATAGTCATTCAACTTATGCTGTAGTTTAGTAAGTAAGTGAATTTATTATGTATAGTTAATAAAAACCGGTACATTCACTACATTTAAAACAATTTCTTAAAATATAATAAAAAATATAGTGTGTGTAATCGTCTTTGTCAAAAGGCATGCGGTGGGAGACCGAGGATAATTGTCGGGCAGTGTTCCTTGAGCCAGGGCAGGCTAGACTTTTGTGGCCCAAGGTTCATCAATTAGGTCCCAGAGCCAGGAGTTGCTGCCAGTTGTAGATTTTGCAGGCTTTGCTCTATTGTGGACAGATATTTGACATATCTACAGTTCAGTTTTGTATTTGCAGGGTTCAAGCATGCAACTTATGCTGTAGTTTAGAATATATATTTAAGTCTCAGAAATATTTATGAAACACTTGCAGTCACACCAGTGAAGTCACTCACGATGTCATGAGTGACGTATTATGTGAGGTCATAAGCATTGCATTGCGGGGGTGTAGGTTATAGGTAGCTCAGGAAACTATAACTGTTGAATTTGACTGGTTTTGTGTGCGTCAAATGTGAGCATAACTATAACGTTCCTCTAAACATTGTTTTTTTCAGTGAATAGATAGATAGATAGATAGATAGATAGATAGATAGATAGATAGATAGATAGATAGATAGATAGATAGATAGATAGATAGATAGACAGATAGATAGATATGGATATAGCTAGATAGATTGATATATAAATGTAGTACTCAGCTGTTGGTTACTGCTTCTTCCACTGCACGTCTACAAGGATTCATATTCCAAAAGATGAAATTAGAGTTTCGAGTCTGCACATTACCGAGATTCTCCAGTAGGTCCCATGACTTCCTCCAGGCTTCATGCAAGCGGCAGTGTTCATCTCTTTGACTTGCGCCCAGAGAAATATGCTTCTCTATCTACAACAACAGTCCGGAGTTTTTCTCAGCACATTTTCCTGTCAGGGGCCTTGCCAGGAAAGACACTCCAATTCTAGAATTAGCAAGAGAGTATCTCTTAGACGTCTTCTGCAAAGTAATGTTAATGAACCTGTTACCTCCCAGTTACCTCTAGCTAAGTAAAAATCTATAGACATATATATATTTGTACACAGAATAACTTGTTAAAACAAATGTTGAGAGGCATACTGAATGACTTCTTAGAACTATATCGAATAACATAGAAGATAATAGAATAGTTGGGAAAACGAATACTTACCTGAATTACCCAAGGTATTTCTTCTTCCTATAAAAAGAAAAGGCAAAATTGCAAAAAAAAAGGGTTAGAAGAATTTATCAATTATTTTCAAAAAGACAAAAATCTACATAATAGAAAAGAAGGGGGTGCGTATCTAAGCTTTTAAGGGTATGTTATGAATTGATATTAATGTTAAGATAATGAAATACTGTATTAAAAAAAATAAGGCTTAATAAAAATTTCTTGTTCAGTTTCACGGACTATCAAATGGCAGATAGCGCATACGCCCAGGAGATGCAGCAGTGGTGAGAACCAGATGAAACCAGGAACCAGAGAGCTTGAGGCAGTCTCTTCTATTTCTTTGTTATCTCATCCACATCCCCTTTGCCCCTTTGCAAGTCTTCCAGCTGCCAGCCGATAGTTGCATGCGGGAGTGGGGTCTCAGGGAGGCGTTGGGAATGTTCATCATTCTGCTCCTCCGCGAGTGTTGGAGGTAAGACTTCTTGACAAATAGCATAATCTTGGGCATTATGTGTAATTTTTGCAATCGTGACATTCTAGAGATTACACTTAGGCATGGGCGGAAAATCCGTTCCGCTCGCGGATTTTGCGGATTTTCGGGAAATCCGCAATCCGCAAGATTTGCGAATCTCCCGCAAAATCCGCAAATCCTCAAGCAGCGGATTTTGCTCGCACTGCTCGCACTGTTCGCGTGAGTTCGCGTGAGTTCGCGCCCCGCGAATAAGTGCAAAATTGCAGAAATACGATCTTAGCAAAACTGAAAGTAACTACTTACCAGGTTCAAAAGTTCAGGCTCATCATTAGTAGCCATTTCCTGTAGTGCTTCCTGAGGGGCCCCTCCAGAGTTCAGTTGCCAGTTGAAACTATTATGTGACCCTGCTCTGAACCTCAGAATAGTTACACATATGCCACAAAGGTCCTGAATTACAGCTAAGGGAGACAAGCAGGAGCCAGGCTGGAAGTTAAAATCCATTAATCAGCCCCTAATTCTTTATTGTCAGTTGGGGCAGGGCAGGTGTTGTAACTAATTTTGCAACAATGAAAGCACTTAGCAAGTGCAAAAGATCACTAATCAGGGCGCACTAAGGAAGCAGGTGCCAGCTAAAAAAATATTCAGTGACACATTAATCAGCCCCAAATTAATTCAGGTCACTTGAGGCAGGGAAGGTGTGCTTTGCTTTGCCGAAAATAATGTACATTGGACAACCAGAGGGTGTGGTGATGAAACAGAGGGTGGCATGGGTGGGCCAGAGGGTGGCATGAGTAGTCAGAGAGTGGCAGTGGTGACAGAGAGTGGCAGTGATGAAGAAGAGTGTCCCAAACAGGCTGGACACGTAGAAACAACAAGTTCGCGAAACTTGCGACCCGACAGGTAAGTTCGCAATTTGCGAAAGTGTACAAAACCCTCGCGAACTGGCAGAAACACGGGCGAACACAAAAAAAAAAAATCCGCAAATTCGCGGGAATTCGCGGATTTTGCGGATTGCGAATCCGCAAATCCGCAAAATTCGCGAACGCGAGATCCGCAAAATTCGCTCATGCTTAATTACACTACATCAAGCCAGCTTAATGATAATTACCCTTGGGACTAGTTGTCATAAGGATGCTTAGGAATCTTTAGTAATAGGATTTTTTTTTCCAGAAATGGCACTTATGAACACATATAGTATGGGAAGCTCTCTGCATCGATTTGGAATGCTGTGATGCCCTTTTTCTGTTGACTCTTTGTTTTCCCTCAGTGAGCTCAACAATCATGTGAGGGGATCTGAATTAACTGATATTAGGCCCTTCAGTCGAATTAGCGCTGTACATTTAGCAGCTCAATATAAGAGCTTAATCAATTCCCTTATATAGGAAGATGAGTTAAACAACCGACATGTCTGAAAAATGTGATTTATATCACAAGAATATATTGTTGTTATACAATATCTTATATTTCATTCTTCAAAGTAACTATGTAAGGGGATCCATGCATAGTGCATTCACTAAGTGCCTGTGCAGTGCATAGAGGTGAGTAAATGGATCAAATGAATAGTTGGCAATTTGAATGCCTTGTAAGCCTTGTCACATAATAGCTACACAGTCTCTTAGGTTGGTCTAGTATTACAATCCGCATATCTTCTTTTCCCAACTTGGTATAGAAATACAGACAAAAACATAAAGTTTGACAACATTTGGACCAGTCACAAATGTGTGTTAAGTAATCATCAATTCGGGTCTTCATCAGGACAATGAGAGGGAACACCAGAGTCTTCATAGACTGTACTTCCATTCTAGTGGGCAATGACTCCCAACAATCACCAGTTAAGCTGTATGGATGTCACAAAACCAGTCCCAATCTAATTTTGTATGGAAAGGATATACTTATAAACTTTCTTTATAGAAGTCACAGCTCATACATTGCACTGCTGGTTGCTTCTAATCAGTCTTATGGAAAATGCTGATGTGTAGCAGAGACACTTCAGCAACTGCCATGAGACAGAATAAAAATAAGCTTTATTTCTGACATGGTATGTGCCGCAAGAAAGCCTGCCTGTGCTTTCCTGTTGTCTCCAGTGGTCTTGAGGATCCCCTCAACTTCACCTCTTGAACTTGGGATTCAGAACAATAGCTAGAGGAGATCACCTCATACCTGGAACCACTGATACCATCTTTCTTTGCTTTCGGTGCTGCTGGCCTCTGTGTACCCTACCAACAAAATTAGGAGTTCCTGTGCTGCCAAGCCAGTATGGGTATTTCATACTGGGAAGCTTGTGCTTCAAACTGAGGACTATAATGGTTGATTAGAAAATGCATGCAGTCTCCATCCTTTGGACCTCCTTGAGACTCCTGCTTGGTCCACTGCCGCAGGTATTTGCACATACCTTCACTTTTAATTATGCCACACAGACCCGTATATGAGCCTCCTTCCTCACATATATTCTAGTGTATATCTTCATCAATCAGTCATGAATGGTCTGTGCCTGACTCTCTAGGTCATGTATGGCCGTCACCTGAGCTCCATTTCCACAAGTCTTTTAGCACATCTCACCTTCTTGACTTTTTGTCAACCAAAGAGCGTGATCTATGCAATAGTGGATGGGATTAAAAAAAACTGTAGTCGGGGAGGATGATTTGTTAGCACAGCCTAATGTGGGCTAGTGACCATCAAGTGGACTTCCTTTGCAATAGCGCATGCTTATCCAGCATATACACACATATGTAGACCTATGGTATAATCCTGAAGGGCATAATGGATTTGTATCACGAATACCTGAAAGTGGCGAGTCGGGTGATTGATAGATAGCATGATGAGGTCCTTGATAAGTGGACTGCACCAAGCACCTATATGGCCTAGTCGGATGCAGGGAGGACAAAAGGATTCTTCCTCCTACAGGTCCAATAACCCCCACAGTGTAGAAATATGTAATTAGATCCCCATATCAACCCAGAACTTATTCTGCATTTCCAGTCATGTGACTAATACTCCCAAGATGTTGGCAGGGCAGCTTTTGAGCACATATGCCTCAATTCCTTGTCATTATCAAACAATTTCAGAACACATAATCTATCCACACAGTTACGCATCTAAAGTATCAGCATGTTGTCTCACATGTCACTGCCTATCCTGCACTATACAATAAACAGTGCTCAGATTGCAAATTAATTTGTTTTGTGTGATGTGTTCTGGTGTGAGCAAAGGAACTGGTGGGTTGTGTGAAGTCTGTTTTGAAACATCTACAATGCAAGTCACAGTTGTGATGCAATTGCTCAGCATGTAACATGCCTCATCTAAAAATTGTACCCAAAATAAAATAACGTGCACAACAAATTGCAAAATCAATTACATGTTCCGGAAAATCAAGAAATGTTTGAATCTAAAAAAAAAGAAATTGATTTGAATCAAACGCCTCTGAAGAAGAAAAAATACTGTTTTCCTGGCAATAGCTGTTCCTGTGCATCTTCATCACTTATGTAAATTGCACAACATCAAAGAATGCAGGCAAGGGATCATGGGAGCTAGGCTCTCGCTCCTCCATGGGGGCACGAGACAAAAATGCTAACAAACAGAACACTTGGAGAGAGGTGAGTGGGTTTTTGTGATGCCATAGAGAAAGGCTTGGAGGATAACAGGCATTTGAAATTACGATGATGAGCGCTCATTAAAGGCAGCAAGCTCCTCTCCAGTTGCCTTAGTTAGCTACCTAGGTATCCACATATGCTCCTCAAGAGTAATATGAGGGCCTGTTACCCGGTCACCACAAGCTTAAAGCCCTCCTCTTAACTAACTCTAGACCCCGCTAATAGCTAAGGTTGAAGAATTCAAGCTACATTGGAGGTACTCCCCCCCGGACATCGTAACTTTGGACCCCATCATGCACCAGGTAAAATCGGTCTCCCCCTTAGACCCTGCACCCCCGTGCCTTGTTACCAGTTACAGCAAACATCCTACCAAGGTTTCTTGATCTGCTGAACGCCTTCATTTCCTCTGGAGTGGTCCCCCCCTGCAGGCTCTCTTAAAAAAGTCAAATCTTGACCAGGACAACCTGAGCAACAACCGCCCTATCTCCCTCCTTCCCTGGCTGAGTACGATTTTGTAAAAACACGTCAACTCAGTGCTGGTAGAGTTCATTTTGGAAAAACACGTCAACTCAGTGCTGGTAGAGTTTCTAGGAACCAATAATCTACTTCATCTTTCACAGACAGGCTACCGTCCGCAACATGGGACCGAAACTGCACTCCTTGCAGTAATGGAGGAGGCCATGAGGATTTTGGATCATGGGGGTTGTGCGGGAATCATCCTTCTTGACCTCAGTGCACTGTAAACCACGACACGTTGATTCTTATACTTGGGAACCTGGGAGTGTCACGGAGTGCCATCGCCTGGATACAATCCTTGTGAACGATCTTTCCAGGTCTTTGAAGGCAATGTTGTCTCCAAAAGTATGCCCCTCAGTTGTGGTGTGCCTCAGGACTCTTCCCTGAGCCACACACTATTTAATATTTACATGACTCCCCTGGCAGAGATTGTCCGTCCATTCAGCTTAAAAATCATTACCTACGCTGGTGACACTCAGCTACTGGTGGCATTAAACCACCCGAGAAGTCACCAAGCAACCTAAGAATCTACCTAGAGTAGGAAGCCAAATGGATGGAACACTCTTGCCTAAAGCTCAATGGGAATAAAACCAAGCTTATGCTTCTCGGGAACTCCCCCTCTTTTAACTCGGAGCGACTCTAGCCAAAATACCTTGGCCCTGCTCCAGTCCCCAAAGACCTGATCAAAAGCCTTGGCTTCTGGTTGGACCACTTCCTTAGTTTTCCCCACCAAGCTGCAAAACTCTTGCCTGCCTGCTACGGCCTGCTGAGGATGTTGCGTAAAATACTCCCCCTTCATGGTCCAAGGTCTTTTTCTATCCCACCTATTATGGGAATGTCCTGTATCTAGGGGCCCCCAATCCACCATACGCAAGCTCCAGATAATTCAAAACTGTGCAGCTCGCACCCTCCTCCAGACCCCTCATCGACAGTCCGCAGCTCCTGCACTGAGGAACCTCCACTGGCTACTGGTAAGGGAGAGAATCCAATGCAAAGCCATGTGCATTGCACGCAATGCACATGGCCTTCTGGAAGAAGGGCCATACAATCAGCGATCCATGATAACTCCCTACCAACCCAGCAGGCACCTCCACTCAGCATCCTCTTCCCTCGCCCTACGACATAAATAAAGAGAGCTAGAAGCGGCGGATGCTCATTCTCCTACAACTCCACCAAGCTATGGAATGCCCTTCCCCCATCCTTGCAGACAGAGCCCAATCTCCTACCCTTTCTCAAAGTTTTAAAAACTCTACTTTTTAACAACTGCCTCTAAACCACTGAGTCCTTACTTCTGTCCGCGTTCGTCTGCAGCGCTGGAATGCCTCCGGGTAGCTATCAGGCTATATAAATGTTTTTTCATTTCATTTCATTTCCTCTATTAGGGCTGTGTTAAAAAAGGGAGTGGGGTTACATAATAGGGCTTGGGGGTGCTGGGCACAAGGTGGTCCCCAGCTGCTGATCTTTCTAATTGGATGAGCTCTGTTTGAGTAATAGAGACAAAAGGGGTAGCTCCAGGGTGATGAGATGTTGGTGCCTCAAACATCAAGCCCTACGGTGCATCCCACCCACAAATTCTCCCCCCAACTTTCATCATGGGCTGTGGTGATAATAACCATCTCTCCCTCTGTGCCTGAGTACCAGATGCATTTGCTGCTGGCCATATTTGTCATTTGAGTGAACACTGTCTGGGTTTCTATTTTTATCTCTTCTTCCTCCCCCTGACCTGTGCTGCTGCTGATCTTCCTCCTTTCCAGGAAAACAGTTGGTTCTAATTGCCCTTTCTGGCTGCAGCCTGCTGTAGAAAAATCAGACAAAGATCAGTCAGATGACATGTCAAGTAACACATTTCATGGCAACATGCAACACTAAATGAGGCTACCAATAATGTACACCACATTTGAGGCTATTAATAATGCAGACTCACTGTAGTTGGAGACATGTTGCATGTAGCAAGCAGTACAAGTAGTCTATGAGCCATTATTTATTTAATAGCCTCTTGCCAAAAAGATGTTGGCAGAAGCAAGTTCAAGTTCAATATTTGTATAGCGTACTACTCACCCAGAGGGTCTCAAGGCGCTTGAGGGAGGGGGGTACTTTACTTATCGAATATCCAAGTTTTTAGTTGTTTTCCGAAGGAGAGGTGGTTCTGTGTAAGGCGGAGGTGGGGGGGGACAGAGAATTCCAGGTTTTGGCCGCTAAGTAGGAGAAGGATCTTAGCCCCATGGTGAATCTATGGATGCGCGGAATTGTGGCGAGGGCTTGATTGGACGATCGTAGTTGGCGGTGGGGGTGTAAAAGGACAGGCGCGTGTTGAGGCATTCGGGTCCTAGGTCATAGAGGGCTTTGTGTGAGTGGGTGAGGAGATAGAACGTTATTCTCTTGTTGACGGGGAGCCAGTGGAGGTCTTTCAGGTGACCGGAAATGTGAGCTTGGGGGGGATGTCGAGTATAACTCTGGCTGAGGCGTTTTGGATGCGTTGGAGTTTTTTCTGTAGTTTGGCTGTGGTTCCGGCGTAAAGGGTGTTTCCGTAATCCAGTCGGCTTGTGACCAGTGTGTGGGTGACCGTCTTTCTTGTTTCGGTGGGGATCCAACAGAAGATTTTTTGAGCATGCGTAGGATGTTGAAGCATGCTGATGAGACGGCGTTGACTTGTCTGGTCATCGAGAGGGAGGAGTCCAGGGTGAAGCCCAGGTTACGTGCGTGGTCCGTAGGTATGGGTGCGGTTCCCAGGGCCGGTGGCCACCATGAGTCGCCCCAGGCAGAGGGGGATGAACCTAAGATGAGGACTTCCGTTTTGTCTGAGTTCAGTTGTAAACGGCTGTTCTTCATCCACTCGGCTACTTCTTTCATTCCTTCGTGTAAGTTGGTTTTGGCGGTGTTTGGGTCTTTGGTGAGGGAGAGGATCAGCTGGGTGTCGTCTGTGTGGGAGATGATGTTGAGGTTGTGTTGGCACGCGATGGATGCGAGGGGACTCATGTACACGTTGAAGAAGGTGGGACTGAGTGATGATCCTTGTGGTACGCCGCAGATGACTTCGGTGGCCTCTGATGTAAAAGGGGGGAGGCGGACTCTCTGGGTTCTTCCGGCGAGGAACGAGATGATCCAGTCCAATGCTTTTCCTTATATTCCGACTTTGCTGAGGCGTTGTATGAGGGTGCTATGACAGACTGTGTTGAAGGCTGCGGAGAGGTCAAGTGGGATGAGGGCAATTGTTTCTCCGTTGTCCAGTAGTGTTTGAATGTCGTCTGTTGCTGCGATGAGGGTGGTTTCGGTGCTGTGTTTGGCTCGGAAGCCAGACTGTGAGGGGTCGAGGGATTTGTTGGATTCGAGGAAGGCGGCGAGCTGACTGTTGACGGCTTTCTCAATGACTTTGGCAGGGAATGGGAGGAGCGAGATGGGGCGGTAGTTCTTAAGTTCAGTGGGGTCTGCTGTGGGTTTCTTCAGAAGGGCGCTGAGTTCCGCATGTTTCCAGCTTTCCGAGAAGGTAGCGGAGTTGAGGGAGCAGTTGATGACGTCTCGGAGATGGGGTGCGATACTGGAGTCTGCTTTGTTGAAAATGTGGTGGGGACATGGGTCGGTTGGCGATCCTGAGTGGATGGAGTTCATCAGGCAGATGGTGTCTTCAGTGGTGATTGGGTTCCAGGCGCAAAGGTTGTTAGAGGGGGATTTTGGTTCAGAGGTGGGTGGAGTGGACTGGTCTCCGGACTGGTTTTCAAAGCTGTTATGTATGTCGGCGACTTTGTTGTGGAAGAATGAGGCTAGGGAGTCGCAGAGGTCTTGGGAGGGAGTGATGTTGTTGGTGCCGGCGGTGGGGTTGGTAAATTCTTTGACGATGTTGAATAGTTCCTTGCTGGTGTGGGCGTTGTTGTCAAGTCGATCCTTGAATGCTGATTCCTTGGGGGATCGGATCAGTTGGTGGTGTTTGCGGGTGGCGTTCTTGAAGGTGGCCAGGTTGTCAGTGGTTGGGTTTTTTCTCCAGGCTTTCTCGAGGGTGCGAAAGAACTTCTTGGATTTCTTAAGGTCATCGTTGAACCAGGGGGCTTTTTTGCTACCTTGCTTGATTTGATGGTTTTTCAAGGGTGCTAGTACATCGGCGCTGTGGGTGATCCATTGTGTGAGGTTGGTGGGTGCTTGGTTTGGGTCCGATGATTTGACAGGAGGGTTTTGGTGAAGCGATGTGAAGAGCTGGTCGTTGTAATTTTGTTCCAGTTTTTTCGGGGAATTGGTTGTGGGTGGTTGTAGGTCGTGGTCTTTTTGTAGTTGAAGTGAACGCAGCTGTGGTCCGTCCAATGGAGAGCTATGGTGAGATTGAAGGAGATGTGCTTGCTGGAGGTAAAGATTGGGTCGAGCGTGTGCCCGGCATAGTGGGTGGGGGTATCAACAAGTTGTTCGAGTCCGAGGTTGGCCAGGTTGTCCAGAAGGGTGGTTGTGTTGCTGTCGTTTTTCTTTTCCAGGTGGAAGTTGAGGTCTCCCAGTAGAATGTAGTCCTCGGAGGGGAGGGCGTGTGGGCTGATGAAGTCAGTGATGTCTTCGCTGAATAGTGTGCGGGGTCCTGGTGGCCTGTAGATGAGGGTGCCTCTGAGTGTGGTCTTGGGGTCGGTGTGGATCTGGAAGTGAAGGTGTTCGGCGGTAGTGAGGTTATCGTCGGAACTGGTCGTGATGCGTATGGTGTTCTTATGGACGATGGCGATGCCTTCTCCTGTTTGGTTGGTGGGGTCCTTTCGGATGATCTTGTAGCCATCCGGGATGGCTATGGCGATATCGGGAGATGATGAGGCGTTCATCCAGGTTTTTGTAAGGAAGGCGACGTCCGGCGATGTGGTGTCGAGTAGGTTCCAAAGGTCAATGGCGTGTCTGTGGACCGAGCGGGTGTTGAGCAGGATGCATTTCAGGTGGTTAGTGTCGGAGCTCTGTTTGGAGTTTGTGGATTTGGGGTGGGTCCTGATGCAGTCGAACTTGCAGGAGTGACAGGTGAAGGGTCCATGGGTGTGTCCTTGGGCGGCTTGGTACCAGTTTGGTGGTCGGCCAGGGTTAAGGGCTGAGAGGGTTGTGGTGTCGTACGTTATGCGGGCGGAGTGGATTTTGCGGGGTCCAGGGGGTCTGGCGCTGGGCGCGGTCCAGGCGTGGACGGGCGTAGACGGTCTTACCTTTGACACAGGTGTGTATCAGGTGTTTGAGTGGATCCTCAAACCTTTATCAGGACTGGAATACAGGTAGTAACCAAACATAGCACTGTTCTTTGCTACCTAGATGTGGCCGCATAGGTTGGACAATACAATCAGCTCATAGTAAAACATACAAGGAACTCTCATTTGTTTATGATAATATGGTTTTGTTATGTTTTCTCAATATTTATATGTAGCAAATGACAGTATGAGCACATTACTGAAAATTATGATTCTTTCACTTGCACAAGCAATGTATTTCAACCAAACTACTGAAAATAAAGAAATATGATGTGTGATAGTGTTCAAATTCAGTTTTTACACAATTGTGCATTAAACATTAACTGATGTGTGTGCCCATTCCCCCACAATTTATGACGTATTGATGACTATTCTTTGCAATTAATAATTGGATTTATGTCATGGTGGCATGTGATAAGTATTTACTGTTCTTGCGATATAATAAGGCCTCAATAATCAGACATTATGGCAATGTGTGGAAGCTGTGAACATAGCATTACAAGCCAACCCTCAAGAATTATATTTGGTTTAGTCAATTGAAAATTAATCAAATTGTTACTTCAACATCTTGCCTCTTGTGACACATGTAACATTTGGCCATGAAGTTGCAGAAATACCTGTTCCACTGAAAGACATCAAACAAAAGAAGTCTTTATTGTCAAACAACAGTGCTGTTTTAGCATGAGAAGTAGGGTGTCACCTCTCCAGGATGACTAGTGCCATGTTTGCAGCCAATCAATCAATCAATAAGGATTTATAAAGAGTAGCCAATCACTGGATTGGGTATCCAGGCGCTTGCAGGCCCGAGAGACTTATTCGCACAGCCAGATCTTGAAGGCAATTCTGGAAGAGTGGTGATGGTCCAGAAGTGTGTGGGGAGGCTGTTCCAGGTCTTTGCTGCAATGTAGGAGAACGAGCATACTCCACTTCCCCTTTGGTAGATGTAGGGAGTATGGGCAAGTTAAAGGGAGGCGTAGCGTAGTCTTCTCAATGGTTGGTGTTTAATGTAGTCAGGCCCGTTGTTCTGTGGAGGCTTATGTGTGTGGGTCAGCAGCTTGAATTGGCATCTCTTATGTATGGTGAGCCAGTGGAGTTTCCTACGGTTGGGTGTGATATGGGTTCATTGGGCAAGGCTGAGGATGAGTCTGGTTGCTATGGTCTGTATGGTTTGAAGTCTCTGGAGAAGATGTGCTGTAATTCCTATGTAGAGGGCATTGCTGTAGTTCAGTCGGCAAGTGATGAGGGCTTGTGTAGTGGTGCATCTCGTGTGTAGGGGTAGCCGCTTGAAGATCTCATGAAGCATGTGCAGAGTGAGGAAGCAGGCGGAGGAGACAGCTTTGTTCTGTGATTTCATGGTGAGCTTGTTGTCAATGATGATTCCGAGGTTTCTGGTTTGATTCGAGGGAGTGGGTGCGGGTCCTAGGTCTGATGGCCACAAAGAGGTTTTCCATGTGTTGCTGCTGTTGCTAAAGATCAGTACCTCCATTTTGTCTGTGGTCAGCTGCAGGCAGTTGTTCTCCATCCAGTCAGTGAAGTTTGTCAAGCATCTGTGGAAGTTGGTTTTGGTGGTAGTGGGATTGTCGGTTAGTGAGAGGATGAATTGGGTGTCATCTGTGCAGGAAATTATGTTGAGACCATGAGATCTGACGATGGTGGCCAGCAGAGTCATATGTGTGTTGAAGAGCGTAGGGCTGAGGGATAAGCCCTGGGGGACACCGCAGGTGATCTCCTTGGGTTCATGGGTGAAAGATGAGAGGTGGATCCTCTGGGTTCTTCCGGTGAGGAAAGAGGTGATCCATCTGAGTCCATCCTCTTGTATTCTGATGTGGTGGAGTATTTTGATCATTGTGTGGTAGGATATGGCGTAAAGGCTGCCAAGAGGCCAAGGAGGATCAAAGCTGCTGTTTCTCCTTTGTCGAGGAGGGTTCAGATTTTGTCTGGCTGTGATCTGGGCAGTTTGGTGCTGTGATTGCGGCAGAAGCCTGATTAGGAGACATCGAGTAGCTAGGTGTGTCATGAGTATCTTCGCTCAGAATAGGAGCAGGGAGATTGACGGTAGTTTTTGAGTTTGCTGGTGTTAGAGGAGGGTTTTTTGAGTAGTAGTCTGCCTTCAGCATGTTTCCAGGCATTGAGAGTAGTTGTGGTGGTATTACAGGTGTTGGATACGGTAGGGAATTCCTGGCAGATCCTTTGGTTTGAGAGGTTGAAGTGTGATATGGGCATGGGGCTGTGGGAGCTACTGAGTGGCTGAATTTCATGGTGGAGATGATGTCCTAGGTGAAGAGGATGTTCCAGGTGGTTAGTGTGTGGTGCGCGTCTGTTACGGTGGTGGCATATCTGTTGAGGAAGCACGTAGGTGTGGGTTGAAGTTTCTGTATATGGTTGTGATCTTGTTGTGGAAGAAGTGTGCAAGGTGGTTGCACAGCTCCTGTGAGGGTATGATTTCACCCGCAGCCGGGTTGTCGAATTCCTTAACAATGTTTAAAAGTTCCTTAGTGTTGTTGCCACTGGTTTCAATAGGTGCTGCAAGGGTTGTGTTCTTTGTTGCCCTTAGCAAGTAGTGTTATAGGGTGACAATGTTTTGAAGGCTGCCCTGTCGGAGGTGTCCTTGCTGGTGCATCATCTCCTCTTCAACTGTTTGCTCTCTTTCTTTGCTGTTCTGAGTTCTTAGGTGTACAAGCTGGCCTTTTGGAGGGTTTTCTCTGGATGTTGTTCTTGATGAGGACAATGCTGTCTGCGTAATTTGTGATCCAGGAGTTTAAGTTTTTTACTCCCTGTTTGAGTTTGGTGGTGGGTAGCAGGCTCGGAGGAAATGAGGGAGTTTGCCCAGCCGGTTACTGAGATTTAGTTTGACCTCCTCTGAGGGGGCGTTGGTCATCTTGGAAGTCGAAAGTGTGGGAGCTGGTGATGCTGAAGTGGATGATGAAGTGGTCGGTCCATGTGAGTTCTGTGAAATGGCTTTATTTTACATCGTTGTTGGAGGTGAAAATTGGGTCCAACGTGTGTCCTGCGGTGTGTGTTTAGGGTCATGGATGATCTGGGTCAACCAGAGGCTGCTCATACTGTCGAGGAGGTGTGCAGCATTTTTGATGTTGTGGTCATCAATGTGGAATTGTAGGTTTCAGAGGAATATGTTGGCCTTGGAGTATAAGGCTAGGTGCGCAATGAGGACTGTGATGGTGTTGGTGAAGCTGGAGCACAGGCCTGGGGGTTAGTATGCAAGGCTGTCTCTGATGGTTGTCTTGTCGTCTGTGTGGAGCATGAAGTTGAGATGTCCCAAGTGCATGGTAGTATTGTCGGGGGTGGGCGTACACTGTATGGTCTCTTTGTGGATGATGGCTGTTCCTCCTCCCAGTTTGTTGGTGCGGTCCCGGTGAGTGATTTTATATCTGTTGGGGGTCATTGTGGTAATGTCTGGGGCAGAAGTGGGGTTGAGTCATGAGGTCTCATAATTAAGTGGATACAGGGCATGTGTTGAGAAGGGCGCATGCAAGGTGGTGTTTTTATTCAGGTGGTGTCTGTGGTGTGTTTTGGGTGGGGCTGATTGGTGGCTTGGTGTGTGTGCAGTGGCAGGTAAAGTAGCAGTGGGTCCAGGAGAAAGGTCCTACCGTGGAGCGTGGGTTGGTGGGGTGGAAGTTTTTGTTGCAGCACATGGGATCGAGTGTGAAGAGGTCAGTAATGGGGTATCTTCTAGGTGCGGGAGGGCCAGGGGTTGTGGCACTGGGTGCCGTTCAGGCACAGATGGCCTACATTAAGTAGGTCATGGGTTGGGCCGGGCTTCTGTTGCCAGGAGGAATTTTGGAAAAACCCTGTCAGGAAAACTCCAGCAGGAAAACCCGGGTAGCTGCAGTCTCACTGGATCAGTCTCTAACAAGCAGAAACTGGAGGTCACAGGCAAGGGGCATCTAGGTGTTCAGGTGCCTATTGATATGGCTGCACTGCGGCCTACAATAAATACGTCCTGGGGTGGGCAGAGCTTATATTTGTGGGAAATAACGGTGAGTGGGAAAACCAGGCTGAGAAAACTCGGGCAGCTGCGGTGTCATTAGATCAGTCTGGAACAAGCAGGAACTGGAGTCCACAGGCAAGTGGCAAGCTAGGTGTCCAAGTGCCTGCCTGTGCTTCCTGATATCCTTCTGATTCCTTCCTGGTGATAATCTCCACAACAGAACTTTTTCTGGTGATGTCCATGCAGATGTTTACTTTTACCATGAGGCTCGCATCCTGGTCCCTGGACTCATAACAATGAGAGTTTTGCTCAAGGACCCATTTCCGCAGGATCTCTAGTTCTCCTACAACAACATTGGGTGCCACCTAATTCCCATTAAGAGGTCCACAGACACGCACAGAGCAAAAGCATGTAGGTGTGTGAACTTCATAGCTGTGTGCGACAACTTTTGCACTTCACTTTTCTGTTTCAGCTATTTCTGGTTAACTAATTTTATTCTAAGAGGACAAAACATTACAGAAGATAGAAGCTGAAACAAATTAAATTAGGTATGAAGGAGGATCAACAGAAAAGACAGTTAATAATGTACCTCGGGGTTTGCAATAGTTAGACATGACAAAAAGCATGATTTCAATGCTAAACATATATACCCTTGCATGTTAAAAACATGAAAGCTTCACTATATCACTTATGTGGGTGAAAATGAGGGCCATTGTGCTTGTTTGGCGTATGAACTTCCTTGCTAACCCATCTTCATCATTAGCTTTTTTATGGTTTTGAACACATTTCTGAACCACAAATTCCTGACCTGCAAGCATCCTCTGTGTTTTCTCCACAAAAAGATATGTCTTGACTTTTTTTTAGAAAAGACTGTCCATATAAGAGTGTTTAACTATACAAGCTCTTTCTATATTACTGCATATCGGAGTGCAGCTATAATTTCAAAGCCTTCTCTCTCATGGAAGAGGGAAAATGGATACATGAAATAAGTAACATTGGGGTCAGAATTATTTAAGCAGTACGACCAGAGTGGCAATTACACCCTCTCACCTAGGAAAATAAAGTCTCACTTGTCAATGACCTTAGCATGCCCTATTTAAATAGGAACTTGAAAGAAATATGTTGATAGCATTTACACAAAAGGCTTTACTTTCCAAATATCTGAGATACTTCTGGTAGTTTATGTAAGCAAAAGAGATATCATTACATGCAGCTAACATGCTTTGATTGTTTATTTATGCTGCAAAGATGCACCTTGAACTGTGTTCTCGTTTTCTCTGTGTATTTTACTGACAGCATTTTGAAAATACCGTTTTTATTATTTTCCCTCAAACTAGGAACATGGCAATGCAGCCCAGACCTTTCAACAAAGAAAGGGTATGACTTTGAAATCGTTTTACTTTAAAGGAGAAACTAATTATGCATTCTACGTAAGGAGCTCTGACAAACTGCTTTATGAATTAATTATTTTTGCACTGAAGTGGTTAATGAACATAAATTGACCGAGAAAGCACTTATTCCTATGAGCTGTTTTGGGAACAAACAAAACGAGATAAAGGAAAAATATGCTTTCATGTTTTTGTTTAAGAATCAATTAGATTTGTAAAGATAAAATAAAAGATGTTCATTGGCAAATAAAGTAGATTTTTTTCTGTTTATTTAACAGCCAGACAAATGTTTTCTAAGGGCCTGGAATGTTCCAAACCATCTTGCTACAATTGAGTGAAAGACCCATTTAGTCTAATGAGCATTATGATTAAATCATTTACTCACAGATCAAAGGAGATTTTAATTATGTAAACGAGTTGTTCAGAAACATAAAATGTTCCATTAAGCTTCACAATTAATACATACAATATTTATGAGCTCACATTCTTTTTCCCTGTTAAAAATTGATTGTTCCCAGTTAAAAAGTTTCACTTGATGCCCTGAGTGAAAACAACATAATTTGAAAAACTAAAAGTAACAGGAATACCAAACCTATATGTTACAATGCTCTTTTTTCTTCTTTTCTGCTACTGCTCTGAGCCCCCTGCCAACAGATGTTCATTATGCACAAGTAAATATTGGATTCATATATGTATTCATTCACAGCATGATTATTCTGAAGGGGGTGTCAATAAGGTCTCGGAATGCAACTCTGTGCAGAACACGGCCTAAAGAACTCTCACTTCAAAGAATAGACTCGACCTTTGTGAGTCCTTCAGCTAAGGCTGTTGCAGTCTTTTATAATTTGTACAATGAGGAGAAACGTGGCTCCAGTAGAAATGAAGAACAAGGTGTATGCACAGACGTTCTTAGAGAGTGTGTTTTTTCCCCTCCTAATGGTGTCCTGTAATACTCCAAAAAAGACAATGAGGTATTTCACAACAGAGAAACAATTAGAAGTTAGCTGCATGTTACGTCGCAGTGATCCAGCACTCTTAGCAATCATTTATTTTCACAAGGCATTGTACAAGGAAAGCAACTCAGGAGAATGGAAAGCTGAAGACATTAAATTATCATAAAATATTGGAGTACAGTGGTATGGAAACCAATTACTTAAGAATGATGAATGTAACCCCTTTCCGTTTAAAGAGGCGTCTTGCTTCTGGCTGATACCAGAAATGTACTTGTGACTTAAAGCTGTCGCATTGAATACATTTACACCTGCAACAGGTCCTGATGAGGTGTTCATCCATCACGATTTTTTAACTTGCCATGTCAGGTATGGCAAGGAAGAAGGCATTATAAAATAAAAACAATTACATTTTGTAATTTGGTGACAGTTTTTTTTGTTTGTTTTTTACCGAGGATGCATAATGGGGTGCTCAAAGGAACAGCCATCAACCATCTTAAATCGTCAGATATCAGATAGGTATAATGTTTACATTGATTTCCCCCAAAATCAGTTTTCTTTACTTGCTTTTGTTGTTGTGTCATAACACAAACTACTGTGAACCCAAACCACTTGAGAGTGGGGAAGCACAATGGAGAGTGGTGTCTGAGCAGGCGATGTAGGGAATTGATAGGGAATTGATTGATAGTCCCTGGCATCCAGTGTTGAATAGATCTACCACTCCACCGCCCTCACAATCAAACTCGTATGACAGCCCCTGCAGGGCCAGCTATGTTGTAGGGCCCCGGGGTTTCATGTGGGGGTCCAGGGTTTCTTGTTTTGGAGGTAGACCCCTCGCCCTCCAAGCCCTACAATTGCATGCTTTGCAGAATCTGTGCAATTATATGGAATAAGAAATAGTTAAAGCCACTCTGTTTTCTCGAACAGACCCCTGCAGCCTAGGAGGGGACCCAACTGTTCAGGGACCCCCATTGAACCCAAGTCCAATGAATGCCTTTGCCATCGGGGAAACGCCGGGGTCCCTCATCACATTCTGCAGGGAGAGGCCTTCATTTGGTGTTACATCACTGACTCGTTTTACAGCTGCACTCAACTACTGTGAGCTCTCACCCCTATTTTAGGAGTGTAGAAATCCAGAACACTGTCATCTTTAACAAGAGAGGGAAAGAGGAAAGCACCAGCGAGCGGTGCATGTCTAGTCATTGTGTAAAGTCTATGTGATTGTGCTCTAGGATTGGCCTCACGCATTCTACTTCCTTCTAATTGCTCTAGAACTAATCTGCACTTTGTAACATGGCACATGAGCAACATGTCACTGTAACCATATTATGGACTATCTGAGAGGACAGGAAAGGAAAGAGGAGACTTTGAAATTAATGGATTCGATCTTCCTTGCAGATGGACAACAGAACACTACTGCCCAGATTTACTAGGATTTTGTGTCGGAGTTGTGTCATTTTTTTGGGCGCAGCCAACGCAAAGTCGATTTGGAGATTTACAAAGTCACGCATAGTCTGATTCATGTGCTTTTGTACACAGTGCTGTCTTGTGTTACTTTGTGACAGGTAGGCGTTATTTTGATGGAGCATGGGTTTTTCTGTGCATCCACACATGTATTTGGACACAAACCCATGTTTAAAAAGACTTGAAAATATGGCTTTGCAACAAAATGGCATGCCTACCCAAGGCTGGCTGACATGACACATGGGTGCCTGCGTTGGAGGTAGGCAGCCACAAGTTCATCATCGCTAGGAGAGAATGGTCTGATTACGAGTTTGGCAGTGCAGGAGTGGGACCGCCATGCCCGCCCCAATCCCACATTGCCAAACCTGTGGGTGCACCGCCCGCCAGATGACAACTTTTTTTGTCACTGACGGGCAGTTCTTTGGTGGTACCATGGCTGTGTCTATGAAATAGGCACCGCAATGGGAATGTCAAAGGCAGTACCTGAATAGCATGGACTGGTGTAGTCCATGTCATGCAGACACTGGGGTGCATGCACACAGGGCGGCACATGTGCCTACCTGCATGCACCCCATGGCCCTGAGGCAAGAGGGGGCCCTGTAGGGTCCCCTTTGTTTCCTCTCTGCCACAGGTTTCATGGAGTAAAAACCTCCATGAAAACCATGGCGGAGAGGAAACTCATAATATGCTTGGCACAACTGCATATTGCAGCCTCAACACTGCAGTGCCACCCCCAGAGAATCTGATCCTTGGCAGTTGCAGCAGTGTCATGGTGGTCCAACCACTCTAGTTGTAATAGTATGGTCAGACCGCCGGTGCAGCGGTGGCCAGCCTGCCACTGATGTATCACTGTGAGTCTGGCAGTCTACTCATAATCAGGCCCATAGTATGAAAAGAGCAGTAGTGTACCTAGGATGTTATTGGCCCTTGTGCAAGCAAGGAAATCGACCTCTTGACTGTGGTTAGAGTAGTATAATACAGCATTGTCAGGTTTCAAAGGGCCCCTAAGGGCTTTGGATGCCGGAACTGCTGCAACTGCTGCACCAGTGGTAGCTAGACCCCTGGCAACGAGTCTTGACCATGACAAATTAAACCAAAAGTAATTTTCAAAATACCGATTTATGAAGGGAAAAATAACTCATTTAAAATGCACTCTTGTGTAGTTACACTTCAGAAGTTGACGGGAAACTCCTAAAGATGTTACAGTGCTTCCTTTCAAAAGTAAGTCAAATGACTGACTTGATGTGAGGTCCGACTACCTAGAGGCAGAAATATACATCAATAAAGAAAAGTTCAAGAAGGAAGTCCCAATGTGTTAGCTGGAATTGCGAGAGTATAAATGGGAACTGTACACATCTGCAATAATTGCTCAATCTGTGAAATACATTTGCAGTCCAGTCAATATAAATAGCATCTGAGGATCAGCCTCAGGTACTATATTACTAATATATGCACTCATTTCCATTTTCAAAGGCATATCATTTAAAATGTAATAGTGTTTATGTCAGGTTCCTTCGATCCTGTCATCTTGTGGCTCTACTTGAAGGCCTCCTCCGAGTTTGCTTCCATAGTAAACACTACTTTGGAACATGTGCTGCACTTGGGTGTTCATTCAAACACTTTACAGATCCTTTTTGGTAATCAGATCCACCTCATATTCCATTACAGGGTTTACTTACCATCGCCTAATGCATTTCCTGAGGTTGGGAGACGAAGAGGAGTTTTTGGGTGAATTTTGTAATATTTTCAACTCTATCTTACCAGAGACACAGAGGAGTTTTTGGGCAAATCTTGTAATATTTTGAACCATGTTTTACCACTTCTAGCATGCCTGTGTGTTCCCTTGTATGAATTCCTGCAATGTTCAGAAAAAATAACTTTTCCTAATTTTTTTAAAGGTTTTTAGTTAAAATATAGACAAATACTACAATACCACCAATAGCACCAAAATCAACAAAATACAAATCATGAAGTACATAATATCCACAAAACAACGTACACCAATACAAATACAATGATTATAATAAAGCAAAAGAGGTGCGCCATCAAGCTACCAAAACCTTAAATCACAAAAAACATTTACCAAAAAAGAAAAAAGTCTGAATGATGAAAAGGAGACATGCGAATACCAGTTGGGGAGACTGCAGGAGTAGAAGCAGCCTGTGATGCGAGGAGTGTTCGCTGCAAATGTGTACGATAAACGCACCAGATTTCCCTGGGCTTGGAGGTTGAGGGTTGAAGTGTAGCATATATCTCAGAAAGCGTTAAACTGGCTACCATACGAGTCCAGAATCCAGCTTAAAATGGCATGTATCACGCACAAAGTACTCCACTTCAAAACACCAAGATACCTGGCCCAGAAGTTTGAGCTATCTGGAGGAGGCAGACCAGTCTGGAGTGCCAAGGAGCTGCTGCTGAAGCCACCCATCTTCCGGGAGAAGAAAACATACGACAGAGTTTTCTCGGGGGCAGCCCCCAGAATATGGAACTCACTCCCTCAAAATATCAGGAAAATTACAAACACGGCAACATTCAAAAGGGAAGCTAAGATCTTCCTAATGAGTAAATTCCTTACATAGTCAAGAAAGGACTTCACCGCCACTGCGTCATAGTTGTGCCAAAACGGAACATCGAATGGAAGAAAGATAAAGTCTCTAGTTAGACGGGGGACAACCTAGCGGTGCTATACCTACCCTGAACCTGGAGGAAGAATGCACAGATAAAGATAATTCGGAACTATTTGTACCGGAATACAATATACAATACAGTAGGCAATTAGAATGACGTATATGATAACCTGGGAGATAGACGCAGACTGAAATTATATAGAAATATGTAATCCCGATGTCAAGTACTAGCCTAATTTTACCACACCATTGTAAATATTTTTAGGATATATACCTTATAGACGTATATCTAACCTACCTCATATCAGTGTGAAACGTTTACTATATAGCTCTATACTTACCTACCTCATTCACTATATGATTATGTTATGCGAGTTGTATCTATCTCTAACCTACCTCATGTATATGTATCTGTGAAGTGCTCTGATACCCAAGGGTCACGTTCGCGCTATATAAAACTCTCTAAATAAAATGAAATAGTACGATACAATATGCCAGGCTCCGACAACAAGCCGATTTGGTAGGGCAAGCCCTCCCCCCATAGGACAGCAATGTCTAGTTTGGCCAGGTGTAATGCTATTGCCGCAAAATGCCTATAGCAGAGTTTAATGCGTTTAATCAGCCCCAACAGACCTAATTTTGGAGAAGGGTACAAGGAGAGTGTCTATGATTTGCCCCAGTGTTGCAAAAATGTCCTGCCAATAAGCAAATGAGCAGGCCCAGGACATATGAGCAAAATCGGCATCCAAGGCATTACACTTCGGGCAGTTTGTGGGTTTAGAAGGGTCAAACTTAGCCAACTGACTAGGGGTTACGTAAATTCTATTGACAAATTTAAAATGAAGCAATTTATGTCTGTGATTAGGGGATACTCAGTGGGTTTGTTCAAAACAGAAAGCCCATTCTTTGTCGGTTAATGGATGTCCAAGATCATCTTCCCACTGATGTTGAGTCCCTCCGTCCCGCCCCACCCAGAGCATCAAGCATGCCTTATACAGTTTTGTGACTAGGTGCGACCCGTTGTCGTCTGCAATGAGTAGGTTGAGCGGGTGAAGTCCTCATAATGGGCAGGGAAGGCTAAAAAAGTGGCTCGAAGTGTCCCCTGAAGTCGGGCCACGTTAAGAGAGTCCACAGAGGTTAGCCCTGGGAGCTGTTTCAGGTCAGACAATTTACGTTCCCGGCCATCTGGGAAAAGGGATCTTAAAGTATCTAACCCTAGTTTGAAGAGAGTGGTCAGGACCCCCCATCAGTGGTAAGAGGGAGAAATGGATTATGAGCCTGTGGGAGGGCGGGAAATAAAGAGGGCCAGATCCAAATAACAAATTTAGTATAGGCCATGCCCAGCACGTAATAGCAAAAGACTGAAAATCTTGCGGGTTGGGGGATTCCCCTTGGGAGCAGGAATGCGAGAGGAGTCGGAGCAGCTAGTTCCCTGTCTGTTTTGGTGTAGGGTATCCGAGTGGAACCAGTGGTGCGTGAATTGGGCATGGCCACCGGGAAGTACAACTGAGGGTCGGGAACAGCAAACCCCAATGCGCATACATGAGTGTTAGGGTGTCCCATGCGACCCTGGGCCTGTGGTCAGACCATATCAACCGGATATGGAGACCACATAACAGGGCAAAAAAAAACACTGGTGAGAGGGATGGGCATGGTTTGAAAAAAATAGAGAAAACAAGGTAACCCCTTCATCTTTATAAGGGCGATATGGCCAGCAATGAAGAGGGGTAATTGTATCCATCTTTAAACTTGCGAAGTGAGTTGGTCAATAGCAGGCCCATAATTTAGCTTTATACCCTGGCTTTTGTCTCTATGAAGATGCACCCCAAGATATTTTGTCGTGTCCCGAGCTACCTTCAAGGGGTATTCCATACCGTCCGCCATCGCCGCATCTGTGAGGGGAAACAATGGTTTCCCCCAATTAATCTTAAGACCTGACATGAATCCAAACCATTCAATTTCATCTATTAATGGTTGCAGATTAGTTTGGGGATGGCGGACGAAAAGCAGAACGTTATCTGTAGAAAGACATTAAGAGTGGTCCGGCAATGAATTGCAAGCCGCAAAACAAGTGCTTCTTTTGAAGGTGTCCGACCAAGGCGTCCATCTCTATAATAAATATTAGCGAGGACAAGGGACACCCCAGACGTGTGCCGCATGTAATGGAGATAGGAGGAGATAAGGAGCCATTAACCCTGAGGAATGCAACAGGGCGATAAGGGCTATAAAGTTAAAAGGGAGGCCAAGCTTACGCAGTGATTCCATAAGGGAGGGCCACTTGAGGGAATCAAAGGACTTCTCTGCGTCTAATAAGGCATAGTGGGTTCAATGCGATTAATTACCGAAAATAGCGTGCAAAGATTGAGGGCAGTAGAGCGATGCGGTATAAAACCAGATTGTACTGGGGACAAAATTTGATCCATTAGTAAGGAGAGATGCATGGAGAGCATCTTAGCAAAGACTTTATCATCGAAATTGATGAGGGAGATGGGACTGTAAGATGAACAATGCGTGGGATCCTTCCCCGGCTTGAGTAATAGAGAGATAGCTGCCCCATGCATAGTTTGTGGGAGGACACCCAACTCCAGTGCCTCAGCAAACACCTCCAAGAGTTGAGGCGCACGATTGTCTTTGTAGGCTTTGTAAAACACTCCCATGAGCCCGTCGAGACCCGGCACTTTGGAACCGGAGAGCGCGTGTCTATGGCAAGCAAAATTTCCTCAACTGTAAAGGCAAGAGCCAAGAAGTCAGCCTGGCCTTTGGTGAGCCAGACCATAGCCTCCTCCTCCAGATATGACAAGTGTTGCGTAAAATTTTTGGGAAGTGTGGTGGAATAGAGGGAGTGATAGTAGGCTACTATCTCTGCCACAATGTCCGCATCGGATGTGGCAGAAGAACTGTCATCGCACTCAATGGACGTGATATGCCCAGCCCCCTTCGGGGGGGGGGCTCACCAGTTAAGGTAGCGTCCTGCCGGGGTCTACGCCTTCGCCGTAGCACTGAGCCAATTGGTATTTACCAAGCAGGGAAGCCTCCCTGTCCTCCTGATCATTGAAGTCTAACAAGATTGCACTGCGCTTTATTTGTATGTGGGGGTCCGGAGACGATTCGTCCAGCGAAGCCAACTCAGCTTCTACTTTAGCTAGGCTGCAGCACACCTCCTTCAAAACCCCGGCCTGTTTGGAGATGACAACTCCCCGGATGAATGCCTTAAAAGCATCCCATAGAGTGGAGTAATGAGCCACAGAGCCTGTGCTTAGGGTGAAGTACTCCATAATGGCCTCTTGGACCTCCCTTGGACCTCCGAACGGAACACCTCATCCGGCAGAGCCGAGGCTGGGAAAGACCACCCCCGCTCCCACCCAGCCAAATGTGGAATGTTCAAGTGTAGATTCTTGGGGAATGGTCCGATAAGGTGCGGGGCTGTACATCCACTCCATCCAGCCAGCAACACCCCGCAGTGTGGTAAAGACGTAATCAATACGAGTGTGTGTTGAGTAAAACGTGTAGCCGGGGGCTATTGGATGTTGTCTACGCCGGATGTTGCGTACATCCAAGGCGTGGAGCAAGTCACTAAATACTGTAATAAAGCAGACCTTAGGGGTCGTCTGCAGGTTTGATGAGTCAAGAGCGTGATTGAGCCAGAAATTGAAGTCCCCACCCAAAAAAATACCAGCATAGTCGTATCGATTCAGTAGGGTATGCAAGCTGTCAAAAAAGTCTGGGTCATCAACGTTCGGGGCGTAGACATTATGGAGGAGGACCATGTGCCCCAAGAGCATTCCTCTGATTAGTAAATTGCCCCAGGAAGCTGCAAAGGGAGGGGAACCCTGAAGGGGAGATGGGTCTCTTGTAGAACGGCTATCTTTGTCTTGTGTTGTTTCAAATACGCCAGAACCAATTTATATTTCCTCAGGTTATTAAACCCCCTGACATTCCATGTGAGCAAATTAACTTTCACCGCAGGGGCTAACACCATATCCAAAATAAACCCAACCAGTGTGTGTACAGCCAGCACAACATAAGCCCTACAAAGACAATCAAAATGGGGAACTTGTATGGCAATACTTTGAAAATAAAGAAGACATGAAAACCATCAATAAAAAGACACAAACATCTCAACATACCCCACCACCCCCTAACACCCACCCTCCACCCACACCTGAGCCCATGGGCCCCGAGAATTGGATCCCTCCCTGGAAAATCCCACAACACAAAAACAACAATATACCCCATGAGGAACTTGTTCAGAGTCATCAGAGGGGGAAGGCAACACCTCGGACAGCCAATGCCCACAACAATGAAATAGAAGCATGAATCAGGAATCAGGAAAGACTGCAGTGGACGGACCTTACAATGGAGTCTTAAACAGTGAGATAAACAGTGAGTCCACCAATAAACAGTGATATGTGCATTAGTATACAGGGAAAGAATGTAAACCTGACCAAAAGACAAGTGTTGCAATGAACACAATAGAGTAACCAGGTCAAACAGTCAGGGGCAACATGATTAAGCAAGATGAAATTGTCCAGTACAACTAAGAAACACAATAACCAACAATACAGAAGTGACCAAGACCCACAGAAAACAAGTCTCAGTCTTAAGTGAAGACTTCAGCACTGGGGGCAAGTTGATGATCTGGGAGGAGTGCAGTGAGGAAATGGCAAGACTGCAACGGGCCTCCCCCGTAGGCAGTTTGCAGAAATCCAGGACCTCTGGGGCTTTATTAAAGAAACAAGGTTTACCGTCCACTCTCACCCTGAGCCTCGCAGGATAGAGCATTGCATACTTCAACTCAAGAGTGCACACTGACGCTTTGCCTCCGCAAATGTCTGGCAGGCCTCTTGAACCACCAGAGTATGGTCTGGGTAGAATGAGAGGACCGACCCCTGATAGTGCACAGGGGAAGCCTCCCGCGCCAGGCGAAGAACTGTATCCCTGCCTCTGTAGTTGAGCAAGCGCACCACAATGGGACGCAGGGGTGGCCAGGTGGCAGGCGTGGGCCCAAAGACCGATGTGCTCTCCCCACGACAAAATGGCAGAGAAGTGCTCGGCGCCAAACAGTTCTTTCAAAAAGCCCTCGAGGAAGAGTACCGGCCAGGCCATATTGGTGGTCTCCGCCAGCCCTGCTATGTGAACATTGTTCCTGCGTGACCAGGCTTCCAAATCTTTGTTCTTGATGGCGACAGATTTCAGAAGGAATTCCGTTCACTCCAGCCTGCATGCCATGTCTCGGTGCTGGTCCTCCTGATCTGATAAGCGCTGTTTTGCCTCTCCAAGCCGAGTGTGATGGCCATCAAGCCGCTCCCCCATTCTATCCAGACGGGAGGTGAGGGTGTCAAGCTGATCATCCAGGCCGTGGAACCCAGCACAGAGCTCTGCCAAAATAGCCAACTTCCCCTCTCCCACCAGCTGAAGGTCCGCATGGCTAGAGGCAATGCTGCGATCTAAGGAGTGAGAGGAGCGGCCCGATGAGACCGGCTTGTCAAAGGTAAGCCACCTCTGCCTAGGATCCCTCCGGCCCATTGCACCCAAGGTCTGGGGCAGTTGCAGTTAAGGTGAATGCGCTCCTTCTGCCAGCCGGGGCCCAGATCGCACCAGCAGGCAACATGGATGGGAACCTGGGGCGGTGGGGGGCATCATTACTTAACAGCCAGGAAAGGAATGACCAGGGAAAGGTCCGATTCACAGCCCCCTTCAACCCCCACTCACCGAGCACTCTCATGTAGTGGGTGCGGCAGCCCCCAAGGCAGCTGGTTGTGGAACAGCGAGCATGGCGAGACCCCACTTCAAAGGCAGAGCAGCACGGCCCGAAGGGTAGTTTTGGCCGCGGGCTCCCCTAGCGACCCTGCCGTCAAGGTCTCCGATGTTGGGTGGGACACTGCACTCCTGCTGCAGCACCCCTCCGGAATCAACGTAGGCTGGTGCAGCGGCACTCTCTGCAAAGTTTTTTTTTTGCTGGTTATACGCCCCACAGTGTCAGGCGGTAGATGAATGTAGTCTGGGAAACGGTGGTGGGCTCAACACACCAATAATCGCTGCGTGTGAGCATCGGCGGCATGAGCTTCAAAGTTGTGTGGCCATGCGAGAGTCTTGGCTTTTCTATATCCTTCTCGCCCACTTGTACTTTCTCAGGGATCTTGGTATATAGACCACCGGGTGATTATCAAGACTTCTGTAACAATCTTCTAGAAAAGATCTCTCTTTCCATCAGTAGTGCCTCTAATTTTTCCGTCTTGGGCGACCTCAATATTCCCCTTGATGAAGCCGACGCCGTTTCATCGCAGTGTCTGCTGGATAATCTGGGAGTAGTACATTTGGAACAAATTGTGGCCAGCTCCACTCATGTAGCTGGTCACCTACTAGATCACTTCTTTACCAATCTTGGGAACATCGTTTGTGGTCAGCCTGGCTTTGTTCCTTGGTCAAACCACGCCCTACTTTCTTTTGTGTGATCCCCCTCAATACAGAATCACAGGGACACCCTTTCAAAGAAAGTCAGCTAAATATGGTCGGGACTACCGGTAGAGGACTGGGAGGCAGCCCTGAAGAGGTGTCCGCCGGCTCCCCATGATGACCCAGTGGTAGCTAACGAAGCCTTTGATAAGTGGCTTAATTCCACCTTAGACGCCACCCTCCCCAAAAAAGAGGTTCGGCATCGGGAGGGCCCTAATAAACAACCGTGGTACTCTGGGGAATTCAAGGAGCATAAACAACTATGCAAACGGGCAGAAAGGAAATGGAAAAGGGACTTTGCCCCTGCGGCGAAAAGTGAATACAAATCATCTTTGAGATCTTACAAAAAATTATTAAAATCTACACAAGCTGCATATTATCAGGGTAAAATCATGGAAGCAGCTAATACCCCCAGAGAAATTTTTAAAATTTTCAAACTTTGGTCGCCACCCCTTTGGCCACTAGGCCCGCTCCGAACCCACAGAAACGCTGTGAGGACCTAGCCGCTTTTTTTCGCTGCCAAAGTGTCTAACATCTGCTCCAGCTTTGCGCCAACTGCACATATTCCAGATAGGATGGAGAGCGAAAACGGGATGTCTGAGGAGGTAGCCCCAGACTTGTCTGGAGGTCTTAAAGCCTTCCCGCTACTAGATCTGGCTACCGTGGAAAGTCTCCTCAGCAACCTGAAATCGGGCTCCCCTCTGGATGCTGCGCCTCCGGCAGTTCTCAAACAGGTATCGGGGACGGTCTGCCCGGCGATAATGCAGGTCTTTAACGCGTCTCTGGCCTCAGGAGTTGTGCCCCCCAACTGGAAGATGGCAAAAGTCAGGGCCCTGCTAAAAAAATGTAGTTTGGACCCTGAAGGCCTGGCTAATTATAGGCCCATTTCACTGCTACTGGTTCTCAGCAAAATAGCTGAAAAACACGTGAGTTAGGTCCGGGCTTCTTTTGTTGAGACCGCGGGTTCACTACATCCTACCCAGACAGGGTTTAGAGCCAAGCAAGGAGCGGAGACAGCTCTGGTGGCGGTGGTGGAGGCGGCCATGGGCATTGTGGATGCGGGAGGCTGCGCTGCGGTGGTCCTGTTGGACCTCAGCGCAGCCTTCGACACTGTGAATCATTCCCTCTTGCTGCACCAGCTATGTCTTGCAGGGGTTTCCGGATTGGCCCTTAAATGGCTCCATTCTTTTCTATCGGACAGATGTTTCTCCGTCTTTGAGGAAGAGGTATCATCGAGCCAGCTGCAATTGAATCACGGCGTTCCCCAGGGATCATCGCTCAGCCCTACCATGTTTAACATCTACATGAGACCTTTGGCTGAGGTGGTGCTTCCCTGGGGAATCCAACGTGTCACCTATGCCGATGACACGCAGCTGGTCGTCTTCCTGGTGAGGGACGACGCTTTAGATCAGGGGATCAATAATTTGACCCCGTGTCTCACCAAAGTCCTGGAATGGATGACCTCCTCTTTTTTAAAGTTAAATGGGGCCAAAACGGACATCATGCTTTTGGGCTATAAAGTCCCAATTAACCTGGACCTCTGGTGGCCACATTGTCTGGGACCCGCTCCGGTGCCTAAGACCCAAATAAAAAGCTTGGGGATCTGGCTGGACTCCTCTTTAGGATTCCAATACCAGACCAAGAAGGTGGCCGCGACTTGTTACGGATTGTTGAGGGTCCTTAAGAAAGTTTTGGATCTGCTTCCATTTGAAGCCAGACGCGTGCTGGTCCAGTTGTTGATTCTTTCGCGGCTGGACTATGAAAAGGCTGTCTATATGGGGTCCGCAGCAGGTCCTATAAAACTCTGCAAACTGTGCAGAATTGTGCAGCTCGTCTGCTCATGAAAGTCCCTAAACGATGCTCGGCAAAGGCCTCACTTCGGTCGCTTCATTGGCTACCAATTCAGGAGAGGATTATGTTTAAAACCTTGTGTTTGGCGCATAAGTCCATCCACAATGTCGGCCCTACCATTCTTGGTCCCCTGTTTCGTCGGCATCAATCGGTGAGACCTCTGAGATCTAACCAGCGAAATTTGCTGGCAGTACCCAGGGTAAAGCTAGCCCAGATGGACGGCCGCCAGCTTTCCTTCCAAGCATCCAAGGGATGGAACAAACTCCCAGATAACATCAGGCATGAAACCAACCATCTGGCTTTCAGGAAGCGACTAAAGACATTTTTGTTTCAATAATGTCTTCTTCACGTCCTCTGGTCTCCCAGCGCTGGGATGCTCTAGGGTAGCCATGCGCTCTACAAGAAAGTATTCATTCATTCATTCATGATGGTTGATGGCTTGGCCACGCCCCCAGAAACAAGATCCGAATCTTTTTCCACTCCTGTGTTCCGTTCTGTCCCCTGGCTGGTTCCTGGAACTTCAGTGGACTCCTTCAGGCAGAGAGCTGGAGAATGGACTTTAACTGCTCTCCCTTGCATGGTCTGCAGCTATCTCACGGATGTATGACGTTACAACGCACACTTTTACCACGCATACCATTACAACGCGGTATTTACAATGCATACCGTTACAACGCATAGCGCTTAGAGGTGCTGGATAGTGGTAAGTATAATTTTATATTCCAACTCCAGTCCCCCTGGACACTAGGGAAGGTGTTGGATATAAAATTATACTTATTCCCTATCTAGAGCGCCCCCCAGCGCAATGCGTTGTAATGGTATGCGTGGTAATGCCTGCGTTGTAATGTTAGTGCGTGGTAAAAACTTTGTTGTAACAGTTGTATACCCTATCTCACACCTATTCTAAGTTCCAATCACTCTGTGTGGCTGTTTTCTAATAGGAGGGATTTGAGTCTGGCTTCTGCATTCAGAATGAATGCTTCAACTGGAGTTACTGGGAGCTCCTGCTATCTTCTACAATTACCTGCACTGTTGAATTCTTGAAACCTGAGAAGAGTCCTAATTTCTACTACTGCTTTTTGCAGTGCCGTGCATTTCTGTGGCTGCTGCTGGACGTGTCATGCTTAGGGAGGCCTTTTCCCACTAACCTTTTGCTTTTTGATTCCCAGATTCTTTTTTTTGGCCTTAGGACTCTGACCCCTTTACCACTGCTAATCAGCACATCTATTTCTCCTCTAAACGTGATGACATTGGCACATTTGTTGCACTGGTAAAGTGGTATTCCATATACCCAGGGCCTGTGCTTCAAATGCTACTACTGGGCCGCAGAACTGATTGTGCCACCCACAGACGTTGCCTTTCAAACTGTATCAGGCCTGTTTGTTCAGTGTGTGAGCCCTGCCATGCCTGTGGACTCTTTGTTCGGTAATAACCTGGAGCACACCACTGTGAATGAAGTGGAGTTCAAGGTCCATATGGAGATGTTAGGGTTACCGGAGAGGATCTTTGCACGACAAAATCCATGGCTGACCGGCAAGGAAGTCAAGAAGGGCTGGAGCATGGAACAATGGCCCAGCCAGCTGCAACGAATGCGAAAGGCAGTCAGATGAATGGGTCACCTGATGTGAACATCCCAGAGTACACTATGGAGAATATTGCTTTACCTGGTGACCTGCCTGAGCTTACTGGATGGCATATAGAAGGAGGACCACCAATAATGGGTTCTGTAGGGCACAAAGGGAGTGTCCAACCCTTGTGGGCATGAGGAAAAATCATTAATTAAATATTTATTTTGATTAACAAAACCATAAAAGATACATAGTATACAATTTATACATATGTGTTGATAAAACACAGTTGAAAATATGTGACATTCCTTTAATGGTGCCTTAGACAAATGCAAATGCTAAAGGTTTTACATTAAGAATAATAAAATGACACCGGCAAACAATGTAATAAATAAAGTGGAATGCGATAAAAAAGCTAAGCTTCTAATCCTATATAATTAAAACCTGAGGAGAATAAATTCCAGGTTGGGGCAACTAAACACAATATCAAAGTATACATTAAGAAAAAAGTGTTTTAGAGTTGAGACGGCAACCGAAGGAATCAACTATGTCTCGGTCCTCCTGCTTCCACACCCTCCGCCTCTTATGTAAGACATTCAAATGGATCCCCCTCAAACACAGAAAGATCGTCACTCACACCCTGGTCACCAGCAGACTTGACTACGGCAATGCACTCTACGCCAGAATACACAAAAACTTCACCCGCAAGCTACAGAACATCTAGAACGCCGCTGCAAGACTGGTCCTCGATCTGCCAAGACACTGCCACATCTCCCAGCACCTGCACACACTCCACTGGCTCCCCATCGAAGCTAGAGTCACCTTCAAGATGCTCACCCACTCCCACAAGGCCCTCCAAGACACGGGACCAGCAGACCTGAACAGCCAACTCAAATTCCACGTGCCCCAGAGGACCCTACGATCTGCCCAGCTCTCTTACGCTGTGGTCCACCGCACCAGAAAGACCAAATGGGAGGCCGCTCCTTCCTCGCAGCCCAAGCCTGGAACACCCTGTTGCTTCACCTCAGACAGACCACATCGCTCCCCTTCTTCACAAGAAACCTCTTCGACAGACGCGCCCCCCATTGATGGTCTAGAGCCTGCATCCCACTCCCCCTAGCACCTTGAGACCCTTACGGGTGAGTAGTCGCGCTTAACAAATGCATGATTGATTGATTGAAAGTGCGGGTGCTTTGAAAGTGCATGTAAGCGAACTGGAACTAAACGAGGCAAGCACAGCAATTTGTACGATCAGACCTCTACGCAATTTCAAAGTGCAAGTGCAGAAAAAGAAAAGTGCATATTAGAAATTACATCTACAATTTTTTTTTTTTAACCTTAACATTTCAGGCCTTTTTCCTCTCTTAATATACCCACAGCGAATAAATATCTACTGAGACTGAAAACGATTTTCTGTATGGTATGGAAATGGAAATGGAAATGGAAATGGAAATGGAAGCGGTATTTATAAAGCGCGACTGTCGCTTCGGAAGAAGCATCCTGGCGCTGACTGGAAGGTGGGTGGAGGGGAAGGATTAGGGCGGGACTAGATGGTATCGCGCACATACTCATCTGATAAGCTAAAGATCCATGTTTTCAGTTGTTTCCTGAATGTATATTCCTTTGTCAGGAATCTCAGATGCTGGGGCATGGCGTTCCATGCTTTGGAGGATAGGTGGGTGAGAGTTTTTCCCCCTTTGGTTTTTAGGTTGAACTTTCCTATTGTAAGAAGGTTGTTGTTGGAGGATCTCAGGGACCTGTGTGGGTTATAGTGGGGATAGCGTTTAACTAGGTACTTGGGACCAATATGGTTGAAAGCCCGGAAAGCCACGGTTAGGATCTTGAAAAGGATCCTTTTGTGCAAAGGTAACCAGTGGAGGGTTCTCAGGGCGGAGGAGGCTGAAGATCTTCTGGGGAGTTTGTGCACCAGCCTTGCCGCCGAGTGCTGGACACTCTGGAGTTTTTTGAGTGTGGTTTTCTTCACACCTGCCAGGAGGCCATTGCAGTAGTCTATACGCGAAAGGATTAGTGGCACTGTGACCGTCTTTCTTGCTTCAATTGGAAGGAAATCAAAAAATGTTTTGAGGGACTTGATGATTCCGAAGCAGCATCCTGCGACTGTCCTGACATGATGGTCAAAGGACAAGTCAGTGTCAAAGGTGACTCCTAGGTTTCTTGCAGTGGTTACGGTCTGTGGGGGGGCTGTGGAGTCCTTTGGCCACCAGAGGTGGGGATGGAAGTTGACGTTTCTCCCTATGGGGAGGATTTCTGTCTTCCCTGTGTTACATTTGAGGTGGTTGGTTTCCATCCACAGGAAGACATCTTTCAGGCAGTTGGTTAAATTTTGTTCAGCAGTCGTGGTGTTCTCTTCTAGCGGGACTATGAGTTGGGTATCGTCGGCGTAGGATGTAACAGTGATACCGTATGATTCGATCAGGGAGATGAGGGGTATGAGGTAGACGTTAAAAAGCAAAGGGCTTAGGATAGAGCCCTGAGGGACTCCTGATCCAATCTTTTTCTTGGTGGAGTTGAAGGGTCCTAGTTTCACAGATTGTGCTCTTTCGGAAAGGAAGGATATTATCCAGTCCAATGCCCGGTCGGCTATGCCAATGTCCTTAAGTCTGTCTAGGAGTATTTGGTGGGAGATTGTGTCGAACGCTGCCGTGAGGTCCAACAAAATCAGTACGGCGTTTTTCCTTTGGTCTTGGAGGGTTTTTATGGAGTCGGTCAACTCGATCAGGGCTGTTTCTGTGGAGTGCTGGGGACGGAATCCAGATTGTTGGGGGTGGAGGATATTGTTTGCTTCCAGGTGGGCTTTGAGTTCCCTGTAGACTATTTGTTCTGTGATCTTGCCCAGGACTGGGAGGAGGGAAATAGGGCGGTGGTTGGTCAGATCGGAAGGGGGTTTGTTAGGTTTTTTCGTCAGAGGTTTAACGGTGCCGTGTTTCCATGCACTAGGGACGATACCAGTACTGAGGGAAGTATTGACTATTTCATTGATAACGGGATTGACAGTATCAATCAGCTGATGTAGGATGCTCGGAGGACAGGAGTCCGTGGGAGAGCCTGATTTGCAAGCTAAAATGACTTCCTTGGATTGGGCAAGAGTGACCTGAGAAAAGGCCCTTAGATGAGCTGAAGTATTATCTTTTGGTTCCTGTCTAGCTGGTGGCTGGGATCGTTGGTAGGTGGGGAAGTCCTTCTGGATCAGATTGATTTTCTCTTCAAAGAAATCTGCAATTTTGTCGCAGAGATCTTGAGAGGGGGGTATTTCAGACTGTAGGGCTGCGGGATGGGTAAAGGATCTCACTATTGCAAACAAAGTTTTTTGCTTTTGTTTTGCGTCATTTATAGTTCTGGTGTAGAAGTCTTTTTCGGCATTTTTTATAGTCGAGTGATAGCTATTCCTTAGTAGGATGTAGGAGTTTCTGTCTGCGTTGTCATAGGTTTTTCGCCAATTGCGTTCTCCTTTTTTGCAGAGCAGGTGTGCCTTGGCTACTTCTGGTATGAACCAAGGAGCGTTTGTTTTGGTTTTAGATTTTGTACCATTTCTCTTGGTGCGTTTGGGTGGGACACGGATTTTAATTTCGTGGGATATCCAGTTGTGGAAGGATTGTGAGTCTTGTTCTACGTCGCCCGACATGATGGGGTTTTGGGTCTCAAAGATGGGATTGAGCTTGAAGGTTTCTTCTACCTTTTTCCAGTTGACCTGGTTCTCTGGGGGAGAGCAAGGTTTGGTTGTGTTTATATGCTCAGTATGGTATCAGTCTTTAGTATTCTAAGCGCTTCAGAACTAGACCTAGTTCCCAGGTTTCGACAAATGGGTTTAATCCATTTTTGTCTTGGCATGGCATATGCGGGGCAAATGAATAATATATATATATATATCGTTTTCTTGTGAATTTGGTAGACATAAGACACAACAGTCCTCATTATTAGTCACACCAGTCCTTTGACCCCATTTCACTGTGTTTGAATTAATTTGCAGTGTACCAGAGCCAAATGTCATATACAATATTTTGGCCAACTGGGGCTGTACTTCATCTAGATATTGTACAAACACTGGGGTTGGTTTTGTAAGCAAGAACTGAGACGTTAATCTGCCTATCTCTGGGTTGTGGGAAACAATGTTCTGTATATATGCCCAAAAAGCAGTTTTCAATGTATTTTTGACTGTTGATGTTAATAGAGTAGGAGTTTCCCAAAAGTGCCTTAGCCCAAGTTTACCAAACCATGTATGCACATGCCTAACCCACTGAAGAGTGTTACTTCTGTTAAACCCTAGGATCTCCTCTAGCCCTTCTTTGTAACTAGCTAGTTCTGCTGTGGTCTCATACTCTTACCCAAAACAGCAAAGGTCACTATATGGCCTGATGGTTAATATTTTTTATGTTCAGGTCCATAACAATGGGAATAATAGGTTTTTGCACAGGAAGACGTAGCAGCGTTCTAAAAAAGCGTATTTTCTTGTCTCCCAAAAATGCTCGTATAGGTAGCCCCCCATATTTCCGCACCCTAGAGGGATGCTGCTTGTGCCCTGTATGTATACACTTTAAGTGTGGGAGACACTGCCTTTGTAGTACTTTTCCCATGTTTTTTAATTACTGGTAAAGAGTTTTGGCTGAGGATGGTTTTGCTTTTATCCAAATGTAGGTACCAGGTAATTTTAGTGACTAGTGTTATGCCTAGATAATTAAAATGTGTCACATATTCTAGCTTCTGTTTTTGAACAGTTATATTCTTCTTGAATAATCTATGTGGATTAACTGCCATCTATTTTGCTTTGCTAGAGTTGATTTCTAGGGCCTTGCAATCACAATAGGCACTAAAATATTCTAATAGACATTGAAGGCCCTTCGTAGTCTGTTACACTAAAATAGTGTTGTCTGCAAATAAAAGAGCAGGTACTAGCACCCTGCTTAACTTTGGTGAATCATTTGTGCATCCCCAAAGGTAATTCGGAGCATCATTTACATATGGTGAAAATAGGATTTGTGCCAGTACACAGCCCTGCTTAACACCTCTCCTTATGGGGATTACAGGCAACAGGCTGAAGCCCAAGCTGGTGGTGAAGCCTCTAGTAATCACATATTTACTTTGAGGACAACCTCCTGTACAGTGAACCTAAGGCTCTGGGGCTTGAGACATCAAGGGTGCTGGTGGTCCCCCAATGCTACAGGGCCTACCTTTTGGAGCTTACGCATGAGATTCCCCTGGCAGGACACTGAGGGCCAGACAAGCCCTTTTCAAGGCTTGTCCCACATTTCTTTTGGCCTAGGATCAAGAATGCCTCAGATTCATTCTGTAGGACATGTGTGACCTGCCAGGATATCGGCTAAAACAGGGCAGAGGTTTAAAGCCCCCCTTAATCCCTTGTCAATCATTAGCACCCCATTTGAGAGGGTGGCATTGGCATTGCAGGGCCTATGGATCCCCAGACTGGTTTATCCTAGTTCTGGTGGATCTAGGTCCCCAGAGGCAATTCCTCTGAGGATCACTACTGCACCCGCAGTGGCAAATACCCTGATGGGGAATTTTATCTGAGTGGATTTCCCCAAGAAAGTTGTGTCTGACAGTGGCACAAACTTCATGTCTGCTTATATGGAGTCAATGTGAAAGGAATGTGGGGTAACATACAGGTTATTTACCCCTCAACAAACCAATGAGATTGTTTAGAGGTTCAACAAGACCTCGAAATGCATGATCAGAGGCCTGCCTGCGGCCCTATAGAAAAAGTGGGACATCCTCTTACCATGCCTGTTTTTTTCTTACAGAGAGGAGCCAGAGGAAGGGGTGGGTTTCAGCCCATTTGAGCTATTGAGTGAGCACCCAGTTAGAGGAACTCTGAGTCGGGTGAAAGAAGGGTTGGAGCAAACTCCCAAGAAGGTACCCCAGGAGGTAGTGTACTACAAGCTGGCCTTTAGAGGCCAGATGGCTAAAGCAAGCTTCCAGTAACCAAGAAGCCAGCAGAGATGTTATAAAGGAGTTGAGGGACAAAAATTCTACCACTGTGGAATTTCAACCTGATCAGAAAATGTGGGTAATGGAGCCGGTAGAGCCCAGGGCAATCCAGGACCAATTGAATCGCCCATATGAGATGACTGAAAGAAAGGATGAGGCTACATAGCTGGTGGACCTCAAAACCCCTAGGTAACCCCAGAGGGTGCTGCATGTCAATTGCCTCAAACCATACTTTGAGAGGTCTGAACTCACCATGCTGTTGGTGACTGATGGAGAAGAGGAAGAGAAGTCTCCTCTCCCTTACCTCATGGACTCCAAAGAGAAGGATGGGTCTGTAGAAGGAGTAAGTCTTTCCAGGACTCTAACTCCTTAACAATAGAGAGGTTGCCACCAAGTCTTGGAGCAATACTTCTCTCTGTTCTCCCTTTCCCTGGTACTACCCATCTGTGTGCCCATGATTTGGACACAGGAGACCACCTTAAGAATACAACTTACAGATTTTCAGATGATATGATGTCCAGCATTAAGACGGAAGTCCCCAAAATGCTGGAGTTGGGAGTGATAGAACCCTCCAGTAGCCCCTGGTTCAGTTCTGTGATTCTGGCATCAAAAGCTGACTTAGCAGGCACCACACCTGAAATAAGATTCTGTGTGAATTACAGAGGGCTAAATTCTGACACTCACCCCATCCCCCAGGCTGATGAGCTGATTGATCGGTGAGGGGCTGTCCATTATCTCAGTACCTTGGATCTTATATAAGGGTACTGGCAGGTCGCCCAATAAGGGGTGCAAGGAGAGGTTAGTCTTCCACACTCCAGAGGGCCAGTTCAGAGTGATGCCCTTTGGATTAAAGAATGCCCCTGCCACCTTCCAGAGGCTGGTGAACCAGGTCCTTGCTGGTATGGAGGCTGTCTCTGCTGCTTTTCTGGATGACACTTCAGTAACAGCTGGAAGGACCACCTTTTTCACCTACAGGAAGTGCTTCAGGCTCTACAACAGGCAGACCTGACTATTGAGGCAGGTAAGCGCCAGATAGGGTAGTGGTCTGTCATGTTTGGGACACCTGCTGGGCAGGCAGAAGGTGCTATGCCATCTAATTGACGAGGGATTAGAAGATCACCAGATGATTATCTGGAAATCCTGATGCACTGCGCAAATCACTCAAAATTAGTGTAAACAAAAACACAGTGGTTAAACTATTGCTAATTTCTTACATGTATGTCAATATATAGCATTAGTCTGAAAAAGCACTGAAAAATAATCACCAAAGCAGAGGCTTCTGGTTTTTACTTGAGTCTCTTATTGTTAAATCATAGATTCAAGGATGTTGTTGCGAATTCACAAAATCCATTCAATAAATGTTCACATATGTTCCAAGGGTATCTTGAATTAAAAATCCCAATGCATTTCGGGTGTCAAAATTTGCCCTTCTTCAGGGGAATCGAAAGAAGCAATATAATACAATTGTATAATATATTTATAAGGGCAGCTAAACACTTAGAGTCTCATAGCGTGGTGGGGGATCGTGAAAATGATCAATGATATGACACTAGAGACAAAAGAGGTCGAGAGTTAAGAGGTGTGAGAGAAAGTGGCAGATATGTCCATGAAGCTGAGAGGAGCATAAAGAATATGGTACAGTGAAACTGCAAAAGAAATGAGAAGGAGGAAAAGCGTGAAGTCATCAGAAAAAAACCATGCGAAACTTATCAAAAACCAAACAAGAACATCGTGGGGGCTAAAGGAGAAAGTGCATGAACGTGAAAAAAGAATAGCAGGCTTACCAGTACGAGCGTAGCGCTCGAGGAAGCATTACTAGTATCATGGGTTAGCCGCCAAGTGGCGAGCCGGTGCAGAAAGCTGTTTTAAAAAAACATGAACAGTGGGATCACTTTAAGTAAGAAGAGAGGAGGCATGGGTAACCTATGCACCAAGGGAGGAGGTTAGGACTTACCGAAATGAACCGATAGCGGAACCCGACAAAAGTAGAAGAAAATACGGTAACCTATAATGTATAGAGAAAAGACAATGATGCGTTATGAAGTAAAAGTCATGGTGCGTAAATAAGACGGTAGTAAAGAGGCTCACAAGTGTGCCTCTTTACAATTTTGAATTGTGTTAAGCTTTATTGAATTTTTTGATTATTTCGCAAACTGAGTGCAAGACGGTTGCTTTCTTCTCTATTAACTAATTGACAAGGGCATAGACCATCCTGTAGCCTTCATCTCCAGGAGGTTACTCCCCCGGGAACAGACGTGGAATAGTATTGAGAAAGAAGCTTTTGCTGTGGTCTGGGCACTGAAATAGGTGAGGCCATACCTCTTTTGCACTCACTTCCTCATTTAGACTAACATAAGCCAATCAGGTGGCTCATGAAAATGATGGTTTAGAATCCAAAAATATTGAGGTAGCGTATGTTCCTACAGGATATAGACTTTAGGGTGGAACACAGACAAGAAGTAGACCACGCCAATGCTGACAGTCTGTCCAGGCTTCTCTGCCGTAGTGATGAGAACTCCCTAAAAGTTGGGTAGATCTCCACACTTTCAAATGGGAGTGACACATGTTAGGCCTGCCATCCTAAAGGTGATCTTCCCCCATTTTTGCTGACTCGTTTTGTTGGTGTTGGGACACTGAGCACTTTATCACTGCAAACCAGTGCTAATGTGCATGTGCTTCTCCCCTAAACATGATGTCATTGGTGTATACCTGATTGGCATATTTGAAGTACTGTTAAGTCCCTTGTAAAATTGTATACTATATACTCAGGGCCTGTACTTCAAATGCTTCTAGTGGGCTGTATCACTGATTGTGCTATCCACAGAAGTAGTTTTTCAAACGTGTCTCAGGCTTGCCACTGCAGATTCTGTGTGTGCAGTTAACTGTCACTTCAACTTGGCATCTAGAACTACTTGCCAAGCCTTAAACTCCCATTTTATTACATATAGGTCACCCCCAAGGTAGGCCCTGATTAGTCCTAAGGGCAGGGTGCAATGCAAGTAAAAGGTAGGACTGGCAGGACACGTATCTTTATGTTTTGCATGCCCTGGTAGTAACAAATAGTGTAGTTCATTTTTTACTCATGTGAAGCCCACCCCTTTCAGAGGCCAGCATTGGGAATTCCTTAATGCGCTTTTAAAGCTGTAATTTCTGATCCAAGAGGAGTAACTTGTTCATGTTTGATAAATTTGGAATGGTAATGATAAATCCTCCTTCGTGATGAGGTGGGATTTAACATTACTGTTTTAGAAATGACACTTGTAGAAAATTGACATTTCTCTGTGCATAATGCTCTTTGTGCCTGCAGCCTGTCTCCAAAACACATCTGGGTTGGGTGACAGCTAAACTTTGTGCATTCCCTCTAGACATCCACAAACACAGCAAATGAGGGTCATCTGCATTCTGAGCATTCATCTGCATTCTGATGGGTTTATCTGGGCAGGGAAGAATGGAAGGCGTTTACACACTGCAACAGGCAATGTCCTGTTCACACACAAAGAACCGACTTTACCCCAAGGTTAGCCTGGCAGACTGGTTTGGGTTGAAATGGAGACTGGTGCACTTCAGAGAGTTCTTTTGAAGTTATCCCTATATTAAAGGAACTTTTGGGAATAAGTACTGGGGCTCTGATCCCCTAAAATTAGACACTTGTGGATCTTGAACTGAATCTCTTTCAGAAGGGCTGCTGTGCTGCTTAAAGGACTCAACTGGACTGCTTTTCTTAAACTTCGGAGCGGGCAGTGGGGTATGGATTGCGCACGGTTATGTGAAGACGTGATTAGGACTATAAATTGTTCTACTAGTGCTTTAAAGGAATTTCAGACAATGACTACCCTACGTTGTCAATCGGTGTAGACTAACATCCACACACTTGTAACTAAATGCAATGTCAATTTCCTGAGTCAAATTCATATAGTGTCCATCAATAATTAGCCCACGCAGTAGCTTTTCTCAAATGTTCATGGTTGATCTTTATTCTGTATTTAGGGTGGGCTAAGAAATGTTTGGGGGGCTGATTCTTCAAGCAATAAGCAGAGTGGAGCTGCAGGGGCTTCAAGAAGGGGTGTAAAACAACAAAGCCTCATTAACAAGCTAAAATGGTCTTTTAAAGACCTGTGAAGTACTCTGGTGCAGCTGTGTGTGTGCCCCGGAAGCTGTCTTATCCCAGGCTTCCCCACACGAGGGGGGGCTGAAGCCCTTTGAGCTCAATAGGGGTGGCGCGCCTGCCTGGCCATGTGGCTAGCGGCCATTTTGTGATGGCAGCCAGTGTGCTTTTGCCATAGGTCTGCATGTCTTCTCTTTGTTCTCAAATTCGTTGTTCTTGATTGTTGTTGATGACAATGTGGCACTGGATGGCAGCCATTTTGTACGTTCAGCCAGTGTGCCCCTTTGCCATATCTTGGCATGGATGGTTGATCAATGAGATAATAGCAGCTTAATAAAATAATAATTAGATGCTTGAGGGTAATTTCATTTTTTACTTATTTGTAATTATTTATTTATTAAATGTTTTTTGTTTATTTTAATAGCTTTTTTAGATTTTAATTTTTTTAATTGTTCTAGTTTGTTTAATTTTTCCTTTTTTACATTCAATTTGTTTTTAATTTTTCAAAACTGTTTGAAAAAATGTAATTTCTTTTTCATTTTTATTTCTTATTTTTCAAAGTAACATGGATTATTTGGCCTCAATGAACCATTAACCCCATGTCTGCTATATAACGCGCAGAACAGTATTCATTGTCTAGGGATTGTTCCATTCCATTGTCATTTGTCAGCTGTAGCTCCCTTAGTGCTGTATCTCACATGTTGCACAATGCCAAACAGTTATATTTTGTATTTTTGTTGTTGGTCTTCTTCTTTCCTATCCTTCCTGAGTGTACTGTACTGTAGAGTACACAACACTCAGGAAGGATAGGGGGGGCTGAAGCCCTTTGAGCTCAATAGGGGTGGCGCGCCTGCTTGGCCATGTGGCTAGCGGCCATTTTGTGATGGCAGCCAGTGTGCTTTTGCCATAGGTCTGCATGTCTTCTCTTTGTTCTCAAATTCGTTGTTCTTGATTGTTGTTGATGACAATGTGGCACTGGATGGCAGCCATTTTGTACGTTCAGCCAGTGTGCCCCTTTGCCATATCTTGGCATGGATGGTTGATCAATGAGATAATAGCAGCTTAATAAAATAATAATTAGATGCTTGAGGGTAATTTCATTTTTTACTTATTTGTAATTATTTATTTATTAAATGTTTTTTGTTTATTTTAATAGCTTTTTTAGATTTTAATTTTTTTAATTGTTCTAGTTTGTTTAATTTTTCCTTTTTTACATTCAATTTGTTTTTAATTTTTCAAAACTGTTTGAAAAAATGTAATTTCTTTTTCATTTTTATTTCTTATTTTTCAAAGTAACATGGATTATTTGGCCTCAATGAACCATTAACCCCATGTCTGCTATATAACGCGCAGAACAGTATTCATTGTCTAGGGATTGTTCCATTCCATTGTCATTTGTCAGCTGTAGCTCCCTTAGTGCTGTATCTCACATGATGCACAATGCCAAACAGTTATATTTTGTATTTTTGTTGTTGGTCTTCTTCTTTCCTATCCTTCCTGAGTGTACTGTACTGTAGAGTACACAATGAAAGCCCTTGTTGTTATCGAGGTTTCACAAATGGTTACACAGTATTGTTATTTTTTTAAATAACTGAGGTAACAGTAACCATGTTGACTACACACTAAATTATTTATATTATATTTGTTTATACTAGTAATGGAACTACCACAATGCCACCTTTCACTGATGTTCTTCTTGCTTCTTTGCTTTTAGGTGCACAAGCAGAGGAGACAACATCACCCATTGTACTGGCTGGAAGCAGTTGAGCATCGTTCAACATGATGATAAAATGTCAGTTAAAGCTCTAATCCAGGAGGTGCCAACACGTTGGAACTCGACTTATTACAGCAGTACAGACCAATCAATGAATATGTCATGCACAGAGGGGATGCAGCTGTGAAAAGGCATGATCATTGGGATGGACCAATGGGTTCTAGTTAAATACCTGACAGAGTTTCTTATTACTTTCAAGGTCTTCACATGTGAAGTCAGCAAGGAGGACTGTACCATGGGCCAAGATACTGACATACCATAAAAAATAACATACGGAGCTATACTTACAAATAGCCCCAATACCAATTACCAAATGTGCAGTCAGTCGGCAGTGAAGAAAGTTCAATTGTTTATTATGCAAAGTACTCTTTAGAGGAGCCTCTCCCATCCTCACCCCTCCAGGTGCGTGGAGAAGACTGCTGGCTTACATTCAAAACAGCACATATATACTGTCAGATCAGCACATGGAGTCACTGTAAATGGAAACACACTATTTGGCTCTTGGGCCTCGAGGAAGGTACACAAATAGAGGAGACAACATCACAGATTGTACTGCCATACAGAAGGGCTGCGTACAACATCACCTAACGTGTGACCACAGACATCTCTTCAACTTGTGAATCTAATACAAGTGCTGCTGCATGCTAACTGACAGCTTCAAGATGGCTCCAAAAAAAGGTCCCAGTACCAAGAAAGTCAAAGTTACCAGTGAGAAGAAGAAGGCACGGCCACTTACCACCACCGGTATGTCGCCCAAGACATTTCGGGGAAACCAAAAATTGCGCCTACATCAGTGGTGTCCGGGGAGCAAGCTGGGAGTAGCACCCCCGCATCAGAGGACCCACCCTGCCCATATCTGTCTCTGGGGCTGCCAGTCTAATCATGGCAAAACAAACGAGCAGTGATATTGAAATTGACTTATCGTTATCGCAAAGTAGTACCCAATCAATGCAGGAAACTCAGATACATGTGCAACAACAGCCACAACCACCACCAATAGTAGTAGTTACTCCCAAAGAAGGGACATTTCAGGAGATTGAGCTTCCTGTTGAGGAACAAGAGTATGCCACTCTTTCAGAAGATCCATTCTCTTACTGATCCCTTGCAAGGAAAAGGAGGTTTAGTCCATCAACTTCTACTACAAGCCCCCCTCTGATGATCCAGACATCACTTGGATACTACCTCAGTCTGAGAGTGAGACACGCCTTGCCCACGAGACAAGGCTAGGGACAAGGAAGCTTCCATAAAGCCTTAGAGTTATAGAGAAAGATGTAGAAGAGGAGGATGATGACGAGCCAGTCATCATGGATGTAAGCCCCGCCCCAGTAAAGACCGACATAACCCCATCCAAAATTGCTGTGAGGGATGTGGCATGGATACCATCAACACAGATACCACCAACACCACCTCCAGCTGCCATATTTACAAAGTCCCGGCTGCGACCTACATCCACCACAACCACGTCAGTAGAAGTAGGTACTGCATAAAGTGAAACGTCGGGCCCACCTACCAGTTCTTCGGACATTGCAAGTGGCACAAGCAGAAAGTTGACGTCCCCAGTTTGGGACTTCTTTTCGGGTAGCCAGAAGGAGGTGAACATTGTTATATGCTCCATTCGTGGAGTAAGTATTAGGAGAGGTAAGCTTGATTCTAACTATGGTACCAGAGGTCAAACAACCCATCTGAGAAAAAAACGCTTGATCCAGTGTTATGAGCACCTTAGTGGCCAAAAAACTGCAAGTGTTGTTGGTGGAGGGGATGAAGATCAGATCACGGTGGAAGGTGAGGAAGAGGGAGACATTTTCTCCGGTACACAAAGCAGCCAGGTCCCCAGCAGTGCAGTGTTATTGGCCAAAATCATCAGCAACATTGCAATGGCACAAGAGTCAGGTCAAGACACCATGGGGTTCAAGGCAAGAGAGTACAGTGACTGCTGCAATAAAAAAATGCGTATTTAGCCTAAGAATTTCTGGTCCCAAGAAGTCACCTGGATCAGTGGCACCGGAAAAGAAAACAATCCAGGCTATCATTCTCTGCATGTTTAGGCCGGAGGGGCTGTAGGCACGCAACCACCCAACAGCAAGTTTGTACATCGCGAAGCTGGGTAAAATATTAGGGTTAGAACTCCTCCCTTTGTCTTTTGTGGAAGGAGTTACATTTGTGGCAGCCATCTGCCCAAAATGGAAGACTCCCAGCCGGTCACAATTCACCAGAGTGCTGGTCACACTATCCACCTGACCACAGACATGTGGACGATTTGCCAAGCCACTGATTATATGTACATCACTGCAAACTGGGTCTTCTTTGTGGGGGTTAGAGAAAAGATGTCTGCAGGTGTTGTTGACACCACTGACATTTCTAATGGCACTCGCATGCTACAGTAGCCATGTTAGCCATTGAGAAATTCTATACTGCAGCAAATATTTTGGAAGACTTTAACACTAAGGTCTTTGAATGGCTCGACCAAGAGGGCTTAACATTAGTTTTGTTGCCACAGACAATTGCAGTGATAAAGTTAAGGCCATGGCTGATGGTGGCGATTTCAGGGTCTTGTGTTTGGCGAACTGCATTAACATCATTGTTCAAGTATTTCTGAAAAAAGAAGTCAGAGTCAGCAACTTACTGACCACCTGCAGAAGAATCTGCACACATTTCAGTCATTATTTTTAAGGCTGGAAGCAGCTGAGGATCGTTCAACATGATGATAAAATGTCAGTTAAAGCGCTAATCCAGGAGGTGCCAACACGTTGGAACTCGACTTATTACACGCTTGAACTTCTGTTTGTGTTAAGAGCAACAAGGGACTCCAAGTAAGTCAGCATAGGACCTCGGGGAGCATACTTTGTAAAACAACAGCGGTCCCATGCATTACAGGAATATGCGAAGCAAATGAATATAGACGAAATCAATTCTATATTTGGAGCGACATGTCCAGCCGGACAGAAGTCTTCAATTCTTTACTCAATTGAAAATTTACACAGAAGAATGACCTTCAACAAATCACCAGTGTGGGGCACAAGCCTGTACCCAAACAGAATCGGATAAGAACAGAAGGTAGGAGGACAGAAGACAGAACAGGGCTTTTTAAGGCAAAAACAGCGATTTCTGTAAAAATGCAGGTGTACAGTAAAGTCAGGCGTAAAGTCAGGCAAGCACCATTACATATACATAACATATAAATAAAGTTTTTGTATAAGGAGCACAACAGGTCGACGGCGTTTCGGTCCCACTAATTAATCATGGGGACCATCATCAGGACATTTAATAAATGCCTTAAAGTTGTAAGCCTCTAATGCCTAAGGAAGGGAGGAAAAGAGAAGGCATACATACATTTAGTTGTGGACATGTAATAAACATTATTTCATTATTAACTAAGTGACTTAGTGAGTGGTGATTGAGGCGTCGAGTGGGTTTCCTGTGGGCGTCAAGTCAGCTATTAGGAACAACTCCATTCAAGCTCGGATCCCTGGGGAGTAGAGAGGTTACCACATTAAACAGGAAGTTCCTGGGGACGGAGATTGAGACTAGATGCCACCTAGATACATCACAGATTTTCTGTGTGGGCGGCACTTAAAGTGTGATACATCGTGGTGGTTTAAACTAAAGGGCGTGATGTGAACTGTACCTGAAGTGAGATACGTGGTGTTGTTCCATGAGATTAAAACTAAAAAGCGTACTATGGAGGAATTATTAGATAGATTGGTGAAAGTGAAAAGTCGGCGCAGTGATCCGGTGCCGAATTAACCGTGTTCCGGTTCTTGGGCTAATAGTGTGGGCGGCATGTTTAAGTGGAATACGAAGTGGCAGTTATTATAAACATTCCATAAAAATATCGGCGAAGGTAAGAATATACGGCGCAGTGGTACAGCGTAACAGTGTAACAATGTTACGGTGCTATAGTGAGATACAAGGTGACCATTCTATTTTTAACATGATGTGAACACAAACGGTCTAACTGCGGGAGTGAAATTGGCACGGCGCGGTAAGGAGGCTGAGGGAAGGATCACCGGGGTATGGTAATCCTGATCTAACCGAGCAGCAAGCTGGGCGGTAGGGTGCCAGATAAGGCGGAGCAACCCTGTGAAGAAAGGGAAGGAGGATATCATGAAGACCGGGGGGTCAGTTTAAAAGGATTGTGAAGGGGCAGGCGCGGCATGATTCTTACGAGGATCCGGTGCTAGACAAGGTATCCGCGTTAGGATAGAGTGATTTCCGTGGTGCCAGGAATACCTGCAAGGGAAATCGGGTGATTAGGGTGGGGGAGTCGGGGGATAGAGGGTAAAGATTACCCACGCGTTGTATGACTTACGGGGTTAGTCGGTACTGGGATCTGCTTCCTGGTTTCCTCGTGGGGATAGCAGGGGAAGGATTAAAAGGGGTGGGCGGTTTCTGAATGGATACCGCTGCCCGAGTGGTTTCCAGGGCATAGAAACAAGGAAAGAAACCTGGGCGCGGCGGCCATGTTGGGAAGGATGCTCCCAATTGGGAAGCTGTACCCGGAGTCCAATGCGCTTGGATCAAAGGGAAAAATTGCAAGGTGAAGGGAGGGGAAGTGCGCTTTTGAAAGTGAACTGGGCACAGTGACAGTGAGCAATTTTAAAAGGACACGAACAGTATGTCAAAGAAAAGACACCAATTTAAATTAGAAAACATTTGTAGGGCAACATGTACATCTGAGAAGCCCAAGGCTAGGGGCTAAGTTTGAGCAGCCAATTGTTCAAAGTGGATCAAAGCTCAGATGAGGGTGGTCCAGTCCTCTTGAAGGTTGAGTCCCGAGTTTAGGCTGTCCATTTTTAATATCCATTTTAACTCTTCCTTGTTGAGCATTCGTGTTAGGTCACCACATCTTGATGGTATGATTACTTGACTGATTATAGTCCAACGTATTTCGTTTTCTGTGTGGCCTTTGTCGGAGAAATGTTCGACCAAGGGAGCATTGGGTGAACCACAGCGAATCCGGCTCCAGTGTTGGGAGATTCGTAGCTTGATTTTTTGGTTGGTCTGGCCCACGTAAATTAGATCACAGGGACAAAAGATAGCATAAATACCATTACAGCTGTTGCAATTTGTGAAAGTCTTAAGTTTGTTTTTCACATCTTTGAACCTAAACACCTTACAGTTAATGGAAAATTCACAGACAACACATGACCCACAAATGCAATGACCCCGTAGAGGTGGTAATGACCAATGATCATTAAGTGTGGTATTCACTGTGGCTGAGGATGGGAGGGCTGCCCTGACCAGTTGGTCCGTAAGGTTTTTACTTTTTTTGAAAGCAAATAGGGGGGATTCCCACTGTAACTGCCCAGAGTTTAGTAAGTGCCAATTCTTTTTTATGCTTTGTATGACACCGTTAGAAATGGTTGAGAAAGTGGTGACACAAACCATTTTGTCAGTTGTTTGTTTTGGTTTGGGCTCCAACTGTAGTGTAGTTCCTATTTTCCCAATAGGCCCTGCGCATTGGAATAACATAAACAGTAGTATCGACGTAGAAGTGCGGATCTTCCAGGCCTCTACTGACTATGCTAAACTTAATTGGGGTTGTTACTAACTAGCTCAGAGGTCACTGGAAACTTTCTTGACTGAAATAGGAAGTGATCAGCTTCCCTGGCACAGACAAGAAGGGATTCAGTTTTCCAACAACTGTGCAACATGACAACTTTGCTCCTCAGATCAAGAGTCAATCTCTAGGGTCGTGTGAAACAATAGACAGTTATTTTACTCAGTCAGTGGTTGTGCAGTTTACTTTCACAATATGTAGAGAATAGAGAGACGGGCGTTGTCAATAAAGGGTAACAGTTATTGAACAGTCTTTCTTCTCGTACAAGAGAAATGAATTGCCACAATTGCAAGACTTGTTATTATAAAAAGTACGTACAGTAAGATGAGTATTGCGAAATAATACTGTAAAAGCATTGATATGGTTTCTTAGCCATACAATGGTTTAAAATGAATAAAACATATATACATTCATATATACATTAGGCTAAAATACTCAACTGGTGCTTCTAACTACGCCTACCCCAGTATACCTGACCTAAGCCTAATACTTGGGAGGGGAGTAAGTAAGTAGCTTTAAGTTAAGTTGGTTTTGCCATGGTTTGCTTCAAGAATTCTCTCTAAGGGTTTAGTCAACACCATACCTCTGGAATAGAATGATGGAGGTCTGGTATCTCCTTCAGGGGGTCGACATCCCAGGCACCCGCAAGGGTAGACCAGAAACGCCGGAGCTGGATTTCTCTGCAGGAGAAAGACAGCGTCTCTTCTCAGCGCGTCGAGGAGGAGGAGGAGGGGCAGCGTCCGCGGGCAGCTTGCATCTGCTGGGCTCTTGCAGGGGACGGCTGTTCAGCTCCTAAGTTCACCACACCATCGTTCGCTAGTTAGCAGCGATAGCAGTAGCGATAGCAGCTATGGTATCATCAGCATGACAGCTTCTGCAGCAGCGATGGCATTGATTGCTTCAGCGAAAACAACAGCAGACAGCAGCACCGTTTGCTTAAGGCAACGTTGGTAATATTTATACCTGAAAGGTGCCTTGTTTGACGTAAATTTTTGGACATAAGACGTCAATAAAGATGTCACTAGGAAGTGATCGTCTATCAGTGTTCATTAGAGTTCTATTACTAATCAAAACACAGCAAGCGGGGATTTCCAGGTTGCTGAGTTTTTATCTTGTTGAAGAACTCGGAGTGTTAATCTAGGAATCTCAGATAGTAACTTCTGCTATGTCATTGCACTAATTGGTTGCAAAGGAAGTGGCAGAGAAAGCTATTCTGAAATGTGGCTCTGTTCGAGTGAGGCCAGAGACGAGTTTCTGAATATTGCACTTGAACGGTTATGCCAATATAGGGAATACATGGATTTATAGCCGAATAGGGGCATAAGGTCACAGTATGAATCAGGGTCCTAGATTAGAACGCAACACCCACTCCACGAATTCATGTCCATCAAATTACTAAAACTAGAGCAATAAGATGCATGATTAACATTGCCCACCCCAAAATACATATATTCATTTGAAATAGGCGTATTAGTAATACGTGAACATTTAGGTACTGTACATTTTTGAAGCATAGAAATCATTCAAAAATTAGAGCATATGAAATCAATGAACGATTATGCAAAAAGAATTATACATGAAATATCTCTGAAACAGAAGAAGGGCGAGATAATTTCATCACATATAAATGCATTGCAATAAAATGTGCTAGAGGCTGGTGTAAAGTTATTATGTCTCTAGATGTATTTAAAAATAGAAGTTGAAGCTTCTGTTCTCTAAGAGTGTTCAATTCAAAAGAATTATTGCTTGAACGGGGACATTAGAGTTCCAACGCTTTTAGCAGTTTTTGTTGTTCAAAACTGAAGGCCAAATTCAGAGTTCATGGGAACGCTGTGTGTCGGAATGCTTCTCTAAAGTTATTGTTTCTGTTCGGGTGAGAACATCATGTCAGACAGGCTCTCAAAGAATTGGTCTACAAAATCAGGTGACAGTTCAACCAAATTCGATAGTGCTGTAACTTGGCAGGTGTGAGAATGATTGCTGTCATCAAAGTCGGGATCAGCAATGCTCACAGAAGGTCGTACCTGGGTGGTGTTGCTTTTGTCACTCACTCCACTGTTACCACCTAGTCATAGCACAGGAGTCTCAACGAATGCCGTCATCAGGATTGGTAGCCGCTGGGGACAACACAATGCGTGAGCCGTTATCGGACTTAGCAAAGTATCGATATCCATTGGTACTGCTGATGGAAGTGAAAGACAGATGTCCAGCACGCACTCATCTCCGCATAGCATACATCGTAGTACAGGTAAGATGCAATTTTGCCATATCGGTCTGAATGAAAGGAACCAGGTCATGTTTAGATCTCTCAGCCTGGTCCCGGTAGCGAACTGCTAGGATTGTTTCTTCCATCCCCATAGGAGTCATGTCTGAGCTGTGGCTTGCCATAACGAAGCAGGAGGGTCAAAAATAAAATCCCTGCTACAAGTCCCAAAAATAGGGGTATGCCGCCAAAAACAGAGTGGACAAAATTTGGAACGATTCCCAGAATTGCTTGAAATGGTGTTAGCAGTCCCGTAAAAATCGTCTTAAATATGCCTGGGATGCCTGTGGCACTAGACATGTTAAGGAGTTGGCTCAACATTTCTACGAAATGCACGGGGCAATTTGTTGATAAAAGGTCATGAACCTCCGTAGCTGTCCTTGCAACTAGGAGATCATACGTCTCTTTTGATGACGTTATGGGCACTGTTGTCTGTAAAAGCACAGACTTCATTTTGCTTAAAGTATCAATTCGTATAGAATAGAGATTCAGACGAGGCCAGATGGGAGTCTCTATGTCTCCAGGCCCGCTCGGGAACAATGCTTGCATACAGCCTTTGACCATGGAAGTTACGCTTACGAGATAACTTTTCCCTGGCACAAGGCCACAACATCTGTGATCCGTTCTTAGAATGTAACTCCCATTCGCAAGTTGCATAAAGAAGGGCTCTATCTGAGTTGCAGGTGTGACAAGAACTGCGGAACTGCTGGCTCAGTCTTGCGTGGACCATCCCTGTGCGCTAACGGGGGTCTTAGAGGAGGATGTGGAGCGAGTGCAGGCCTGGCTTTCAGAGAGACTTAATGACCTTGCGCCTCTGAGACCCCTCCGCAAACCTGAAAAAGGTGCATCTGCCCCTTGGTTTACGGCAGCATTGGCGGCTTCACGTCGGCAATGCAAGGTAGCGGAAAGAGCATGGCGCGTGAAATACGACGCAACGGCGAAACTCGCCTACAGGTCTTTGGCGAAAGCATATCATCGGAACATCCTCTCGGAGAAGAAGGCTTATTTCGCGAGAAAAATTGAAGCTGCCTCCAATTCCTGTAAGGAGCTTTTCGCCATTGTGCGGGAGTTTACAACCTCACGCGAGGCACCAACTCAGGCCCCCCCTCCTGCGCCGTGGGTCAGGGCGATTGCGGACTTTTTCACATCTAAGATCCAACGGATCCAGGACTCCTTCCCTGTGCTGGAGCCTGAGATGCCCGATCGGGTGAGGAATACCGCTGTTACCCTGCCTAACGCAGGTGTGGCCCTGGCAGCCTTCCCTCCTCTCTCGATGGCCGCGTCATTTGACCTGATGGCTGGGCTTAAATCCGGTTCCCCTCGGGATGCCTGCCCCGCTAAATTTCTGGCTAAAATGGCAGCTGTCATTAATCCACTTGTGAACCCCCTGCTGAACTGTTCTCCTGCACAGGGCGTGGTTCCCCAGGCCTGGAAGCAGGCAATGATTATTCCCCTGCTTAAAAAGCCTGGTCTGGATGCGGAGGTGTTGGCGAATTATAGACCTATCTCGCTCCTGCCGGCCTTCGCGAAGGTCATTGAAAAGCATGTGCATAAAGTGCTTGCCGATTACTTGGAGTCCCACGACCTACTGCACCCCACCCAGTCAGGTTTCCGCGCCAATCTTAGCACCGAAACAGCTCTCCTAGAAGTCTCGGAGGCGATAAAGGAGGTGCTGGATTCGGGGGGGAGAGCGATGCTGGTGATGTTAGATCTGTCGGCGGCCTTTGACACCGTCCCCCATGAGGGTCTTCTTGAAAGGCTCTCAGAGATCGGTCTCCGGGGGACGGTGCTCCAGTGGTTTCGATCTTTTCTGGCAGGCCGTCGACAAACGGTCTGGGCTTCTGCTTGCTCCGCCGAGATGTCGCCATTGGGTGTCGGAGTTCCTCAGGGCTCAGTACTGAGTCCAACTCTTTTTAACATCTTCATGACCCCTCTGGCGGCACTGGCGGAGTCTTTCGGGGCTCAGATCGTGTCCTATGCCGATGACACCCAGCTCCTCTTCACCTGTGAGAAGGGTGCGGACTTCGATGGAGGTAGGATCCAGGGTTGCCTTGAGGCTGTGTTTCAGTGGTTCCAACATAACAGCCTCAAGTGCAACTCGGATAAATCCGAGGTCCTCTTTTTTGGGTGCAGTTCGGACCCGGACTGGAAAGTGTGGTGGCCTGAGAACATGTTTCCACCAGCAAGTTCGTCCCAGGTGGCAAAAAACCTTGGGATCAAGATCGACAATGGCCTCACACTACGCTCACAGGTAATCGGTCTCACTGGCACCTGCTTTGGACTGCTCCGGATGCTACGCAAGTTTCTTCCCCTGTTATCGGAGGAACACAGGAAGATCACGGTTCAGGCATTTATAGGTTCGAGAATTGACTATTCCAACGTCCTCTATCTCGGCCTGCCAGAATACCTGCTCCAACGGTTACAGGTTGTCCAGAACTCGGCAGCACGTGCCATTTATGGACTTTCTCGCCGTGCTAGAGCCTCGGGTCTCCTGGAGGCTCTTCACTGGCTTCCTGTCTGGAAGCGGATAATTTTTAAGACTCTTACTCTGGCATACAAAGCCTTGCATTCCTCCGGAGCAAAATACCTTCAGAAAAGGCTAACATTTTACCACCCTGCTAGGCCGCTCAGGTCAGGAGCCTTGTTTCTTGCTACGGTTCCTCGTGTCAAGAGAGCCCGCATCGGAGGCCGCTCTTTTAAACTACTAGCGCCTCAGTTGTGGAATAAACTGCCTGTGTCCCTGCGCAGCTCCCCTAACCTGTTAGCATTTAGGAAGGGGCTTAAAACTTGGCTTTTTACCTCTTAGTTCCTGGCCCTATTAGGTTTCCTTCTCTCTGTTTCATTTACTCTCCTTGTTGTGTTATGAGTTTGTGTGCAATTCAAAGCGTCGGGACACTCTTCTGAGTAGCCGTACGCTATATAAAACCCCGGGATAAAACCCCGGGATAACAAGCTGGTGGCATGAAAGGTTGTTAGAATTACCTTCACAGGCGCCGTGTAAATTAATACCCTGGCACAAAGGTATACCGCTTAGTGAATGTTTACAGTTTTCACCACTAAGAAATACATTTTTGTCACTGTCACTATAGCATGAATGTGTGTATGGTAATTTCTATGCTGATTTTACATATCCTTTACCCAATCGTTCATACTGGCCAGTAGGTATGTATTCAAGGCACTTTTTAAATCGGAAAGTTGTTATCGGAATAGTGATAATTCCGTGTATTATCCATTCAATGACAGGACTTTCTGACATTGTCAATGGTAATCTCTCAAGTTTTTCGATGCTCAGGATTGTATAGTCTGCTCCTTTCTGTGCCAAACTGATTTGTTTATCAGTAAGGTTAAAAATGGAAAATAATGACGTTGTGTTGATTAGACGCCAAGGCACATAGCCTGAACGAAGATTTTGCAGCGTCCAGCCTAACTGTACAATAGAACGTAATTGAGATTGGTCATGCTGTAACATTAGCAAGTCTCTGTCTATTATGTCAAAGGCAGAAGATACAATATTGTCCAACGAATATATTCTGGAGGACAGAGTCATTAACCCATTGTCCACTACAGAAAGTGATTTTTCCAAATTAATACGATCAATTTCTCGTATTTTTTCTGCTGTTTTAATTTGTGTGACTTTCCAAGCCTCGTTGTACGCAGCATAGATGCTGGCCACTATGAAACGCTTTTGACGCTGTTTGCGTGGACCCATAATGAAATCGCGCAAATCAGCACCATCTTTTAGTAAAGACAAGTGTTGCTTAATTTCAGCCAGTGTGGATGATCCTAGCCATTCGAGGCAGAGTTTCCCTACACTGTATCTTGTTACTATCCCTGGATATTGTCTCTGGGAGTATCTAGGGTCTTGTCTGGTCAATTTTAACCCCTGTGTTTTGTTCAGGAATCTATCTTGACAGTTGTTTGTGTCAGTAGGCCAGATTAACCACTTTTTCCAATCAGGATGTGTTCTGTTAAAATTTAAAATTTTAGTTACGTCTATCTCAATATCTGTTGTTGCATTTTCAGGTATTGGCTTCGGAATAGACGGTTTGTTTAGGTCTTTGATCTTAGCTAGGCCAAGACAGGATGTTTGGTGAAATGTGTCATTTAAAAACATCATTTGTTCTGGTATCATGCAGGTTCTGAGTAGTGCTTCAAGGCCTTGTACCTGCCAATCTTTCGTACCCCAAATGGTTTTTGTTTCAATGTTATTTTTCCAATAATCAAAACCAAATGTCATCATTTTTTCATAAAATGCTTCTGAATATATTAATTTAGTGTTTGTCAGCATTATTTTCATTCCTGTTTTATCTAACAGTTTGTAATAAAACGTTTCTGCATCACTGGTGTTAAACCCTGAGAAGTACTTGAATTTCTCAAAGAATGTTTTAGAACTGCTTTAAGGTGGTGTAGCACAATGTTCCCATTGATTATATTTAAAAGGATTCCTAGGCTGTGCAGATGTATGCAAATAATGATCACCATAATGGGTAACACAGAACAACTGTTCATAACTAGACGAACCTTGTAAATAATCATGTTCTGTGAATCTAGCTGATATTACTAAATCAGACATCATGTCATTAATACTGTTAAAGTCCCAATCATCAGAGAATGTACTAGGTTTTACAAAGTCACTTAACCACATGGCTGCTGGGCGTTTTCCCCCCCTGTGCTGGAAAATGCCATTTTAGTGGCACCATGACGAGCTCAGCTCGTCATCAGCACACGACACCTTTTGGTGATGACGAGCTGAGCTCGTCATCAGCATCGAAAGGGTTAAGGAAACCTTCAGTTGGTGAGGATACTTCAGGATCTCGACCGGACCATAGATCTCATAGTCAGTTTTCTCCCATACTACCCCACCGGGTATCGGAATGGCTGTGACATTTACTGTTGACAGTTCTCTTTTCTTCACGTGTGATGATCTGTGTGGTTTGAGGACTAGGTTGATGTTCTGTCTTGCTGTGTCCATTGTACTATATTTTCCCTCAATTAATTTTCCCAAACAAAGTACCATGATGAGCCAAAGCAGGAGGAAAAATATACCTAGACCGAACCAGAACTCTAACCAAGGGGAAATAAGGTAGATTTCCTTCAGTTGATGAAAGAGTTCTGTTGCTTTTTCTTTAAAAGTCATTTTTATTTCTGGCATCACTTCAGGGTTACTTTGATCCTCGGAAAAGTTGTCGAAGTCGATAAAATAACCAGAGGCAGTTCTGTCAATTGTTGGGATTGTTCTTTCAATCTGTCTTTGGTTGCACTTTCAGATGACACATTATTGTAGACTGGTGTTTCTTGACGAACTGTTTCAATCTGTGTCTCAAGAGGCACGAGTTCCATGGCATTATTGCATAGTCCTTCTCTGTGCACTGCAGGCTGATCGAATGTGATTAGTCTTTCAGTTTGAACCTCTTGGATTGTTGCAAGTTTGGGTATTCTGTTGTTTCTCGGGAGTCCACTGGGCCTACTGTTGATTATAGGCCACATGCTTGTGGTTTTACCAGGTCGATAGATACAACTCTGTTCTCCTTTTTACCAGCAAGGGGCGGTAGTACTACTGATCTTGTTCCGGTGACTGCCAAGACAGGTACTGCTTTTCTGTAAGAAGGCCCAAATTCCTTCTTCACCGCTATTTTCTCTCTGACTAGATCCCCAATCTTTGGCATCCAGTCAGGCCTTGCTGGGGCTGTTGCTTGTGGTGCCTCGTCAGTGGTATATGGCTGTTGCTTTAACTTTATGTTGCTTAAGGATTTTCTTGTTTCATTCAGTTCCTGTAAAACAGCCAAACGATCTTTGATGTCAAAGTCTGTTTTCTTATCTTGTACCACTGATACCTGACTATCTAAGTCCTGAATTCTCATTCTAATTCCGAACAATAGTTCGTATGGGCTGAAACCTTTTAGAGAATTTCTTGGCAAATTGTTAAGACTGGTCTGGACACTTATTAGATGTTTGACCCACCCAGCGCCTGAACCTAATACCTTCGCTGTTATAGATCGCTTTATGTCTCGTTTTTTTCTTTCTACCACACTATTCCCTTCGGGGTGCGACGGACAAGAATACCGCAACCCAATTCCCATGCTGGCCATGGCCTCCCTATAAGCTCGAGAGCTGAAAGCAGGACCCTGGTCCGAATGGAACGTGGCAATTGCGTATGTGCCGATAAAGACTCGCAGATCTTTCTTATAACCGTTCTGGCGTCAGCCGAGCGCTGGAGGCCACATTTTTTAAGTGTGTTTAGCCTTAATGATGTACAATGGGACACATTTCTCTTTTTTGATAGCGCGGATAGATTGCCTAATGCTTTCTATTAGGGCTTCTGACCCTACACTGGCCGGTTCTCCACTGCAATCTCTATTGCAGTCTTCACAGTTTTTTGCAAACTCATGAATGCCTTCACTCATTTCCGGCCACCAGTACTCTGATTCTAATTCTCTCAGAGAGTCCCTGATTGTTTGGTGTCTCAGACCCAACCCCATATGTGCTTCCTGTAATAGGAAGCCCCTCCGGTCCCTGTTTGGAATGACCCTATCCCCCACTCCAGGGATTCGAGCAAAAGGAACGGAGTTTGCATCGATTACGTATGCATAATTGAGTAGATAGTTCACGGGTATTGCTGCACAGTCGCCTTTTACGGTCGTTTTTACTGCCAGCATGGTTTCCCCATCTATGTATTTTTCTGCACGCTTTTTTGTGGCTACGGAAGCCGGTTTAGTTGCTTCCGCTGTGGCTGTATTAGCCAATGAATTCCCTGCAACATGAACGCCATCACGTTGAAGACTCTCTGTGTGTATCACGTGAGTCTTTTGTAGTTCTTTCTGTAAAAGAGCTACCTGTTTCCAGAGCAATTTATGCTTTATTGTGGCACCTGTGTCATCTTTGTAATCGTTTTAAATCCAGCTCTGCAGTTTATTATTGTAAGAGTTGACGCAAAAATGAGAATCGCACACGATTAGTGTGGGGAATTCACGTTCTGCATTTTCGAGCGCCATCTTTAAAGATCTGATTTCAGCTCTCTGAGCCGAACAGTTTCTTACTGATTCAGTTTTTGTTACTTTCAGTCTGAATTTACCGCACAGCCAACGACCTTTAACAATCGCACAGGCTGCATCGTAGGATTTGCTCTCTACGTTGTAATGCTATACAAATCTATCTGTATAGATTATACAGGCTTACTGTGGGAGAGGCAGAAGTTCGATTGGCAGAGGATATTCTTCTTCATATTCTAAATCATTCAGTTCTTGGAATTGCGGGGCGAAATAGTATTTCACATCTTCCGCTCCTAGAGAATCTACATACTGTATCCATTTCGGATCCAGTGACACTGTAGGCAGGTTTACTGGGCTGAATAGCGCCTCGAAGGCGGATTCCGCTGTGAGGATATTAATCCTTTTACCACGTGCTAGTTCTCGTTCATTTGCTAATGCAATTTGCACTGCTTTCACAGTTCTTTCTGTGTGACTGAATGTTTTTTCTACTTGTGTGTACAAGTGAGATTTAATTGAAATTGGTACCTTATCTCCCTCATTAGAGGTCAGGTACGTGAATCCGCATCCTCCTGGGATGACTCGGATGACAAGATCGCGTGTGTTGTCACGTGTGTCTAATTTTGTTTTAGCTAACATGTCTGTTTGCATGATCTCAAAATTTCTGTGTGTTTTTGAGTCCAATTGATTTGTTTAAAATAAGGTTTAATTAGTTCGTAGAGAGGTTTAACCCTCTCTGCGTAATTTAGAATGTAAGTTCTTCCGAAATTCAGAAAACCTAGTATGGATTGTAAATTCTTCAGCGTTTTTGGAGCTTGGAGTACAGCGCACTTCTCTAAGAAGTTGTCCGCTAGGCTTTTTCCTTCACTTGATAATTTGTATCCTAAGAATAGTACTGTCAAATGGGCAATTCAAGACTTTTTAAAGTTTAATTTGTAACCCTCTGCTGCAAACCCAAGTATAATGGTGTTCACTCTTTTCAAGTGAGTATCCAAGTTGTCGTCTGTGAGATAGATATCATCTACGTAGGATAATGCCTCATCATCATATATTTGTAGTAACTCTGTTACCCTAGCTGAGAATAGTCCTGGGCTGTTCTTGAACCCCTGTGGGAGTCGACAGAAATTTTTTCTGCATCCCTATTACGGAGAAAGCGGTCAAATACCTGCTTTCTGGTGCAATGTTTTGACAAAAGAAACCATTAGATATGTCTAATGTTGTTTTATATTTTTTCCAAACTATGTTATTCATTAGGGCTGCACTATGCGAGTTTTGTACTGCAAATGTTTTGCAACATGCATTCAGGTGTCTGTAGTCCAAAACTAGACAATATGAATTGTCTGGCTTGGAGACAGGAAACAAAGGATTGTTCATTTGAGAGGTGCATGTTTCAATCACCCCCTGGTATTCAAGTTGATCTAAAATCTCCATGACTTGTTTTTTAGCTTCTTGCTTAATGGGATACTGCCGTTGGGCAGTTGGTTCACTTTTTAACTAGATTTTGTGGGGAGGTGAGTCCTCATCCCATTCTACATGATTTTTATATAATGCCGGTGCCTGGGCTACTGCCCATTTCCTTGCATAAGTATATTTTTTGTGAATCGGAATGTGATTCGAGAAGGCAGGCATAATCATTTCTTCGCCACGAGGGCACTCCCTGACAAACTCCGGGGGCCAATCTTTTTCAGCCAACAGAATATCATAGCCTTTTGAGAGTTTATCCCAAAATAGACCCTTTATTTTTCTAGTCTTATCACCCTCTATAAGCAATGTTATTACGTATATTTTATGGGGCTCGCTAAGTCTGGTGTCGGCAGTTTCAACCTGAATGTATTCATTCGTGTCCACTGTCTCCAGATGACTCATCAAGATCTTGCGGGCTATACTGATTTCTGCTGCACTGTCTAACATTGTCTGTGCCCACTCCCCGTTTTTCAACTGTGTCCTCAGTATTCTCGGCATGGTTGATTACTCTAATACTGGCTACCTTCTTTTTTGGAAATTGAGATTTTTTACTCTGAGCAGGTTCCTTGTCTTTGGACTTGGTGTGCTCTCCTGGGTCTGACCGTCCTCTTCTTTCCGATTTCTGCGAAAAAGATCGAGAGGGACGTGTATCAATACTTTGATATCTATCAGGTTTTTTCAAATTATCCCTATTTCTAAGGTTATATCTTTTCTCAGAGGGCTCCCTCTGGGGAGACTGGTGTTCTCGAGTCGGAGTTCTTTCCCTCCGTCGAGGAGACCTTCCTCTGGACTGGAAAACTTTTTCCTTGGGAGTGGATTGTTTATTTCCATCCCAGCTCTTTTTAGGAGTGTTTAAATTATTTTTAATAAATTATTTTTTCAGGATTTTCGAGCAGTTGGGGCTTTACTGGTTTCCCACCCAAGCTGTCTCTACCTAATTCTTCATTGCATTTCTCTATGATTTTGGCAAGCTCAATTGGCTGATCTGTTATATCTGTTTCCTTCAACTTCTGGCGGATCGCCACAGATGCTGCTTCTCCCTTTATGTTGGCTAATAATATAGCCGAGACCTGCTTGAAGTCTTTCGGTAATTTCATACCAAGAGTTAAAGCAGGTTCTGGACCGTATTCATTTTGAATCTGTCTTAGTACATCTGGTATTATCGCCATAGAAGGAACACCATGTGTTTTTGTGTAAATGGAAGCAAAGACTGTACCCCAAGTGTCACAGTCCTCCACGTGTGGTGCGATTCCCATAGGAAGGCAGATGATCAAGATTCTGTGTTTCTCAATAGGGGTAGTATCCGGAAATACTGCCTCTATTTGAGTGATTTTCTGTGCTAACCAGAAAGGAATTTGTTCCCGTTTTATGGGTGTTTTACCAAGACATGACTGTATGTTCTGTGGTGTAATTTTATTAGTGTTCCCCTGATGAGGGGTCAGCTGTGGTACATTAACAGCTGGTTGGACTGTTGCAGTCCGCATTACATATTGGACTAATTGCCTATGTATTTTTATAAGTGTTTTTAGCTGTACTAACAGCTCTTCTTTAGACATTTTTGCAATGTCCGGATGTGGTGTGTAGCTGGCTAGAACCGGCCACGATGCTCCTGGTCTACCTAGTGGACCGAACCTGGTAATATGATCATTATGTTTTAGGGCGCCATTAAACCAGAGCAGGTGCTCTTGGAATTTTAGTGGGATTTCAGTCTCCTCGAAAGGAGCGTACTCATCCGGAGGTTTCTCGATTTTGTAATAGTGAAACTCTTTTGTTCTAGCGTTTGCCGCTGGAAAGTTTATCCATGAATAGAATACCTCTGTCTGCCGATATTCGTGTGCCTCTATCACGAAAATTACTGTACCACCTTGAGGTGTCAGTCCGTTTTCTATAAGTTTTAACGTTATAGACTTTCTTAAATGTGCCGGGATGATTATTGCACCCGGTTCAGTAGTCCCGTCGGGACCCTGCTGAGTCGCATCTGCTGCGGCCTCAGTTCCGTTGTTTTCTACTGACATTTTATAAATGCAGGTTTTGCAGAGTAGGTCTCCAAGGAGACAAAGATTAGGTGCACAATATTTTGGAACACTGTATCCTTCAACGTTGAATAAACCAGAGCTTTACATAGGAATCTCTTCCTACTGAGTTCGGGCGGATTTTAACCTTTCACCCACTCCAGACGTCTATTGGAGTATTTACGGGAGAAAGGGGTCTATGTGAAAAATGCACGACTGAGTTACTCTAACGTCTTGCGTTAGTTTATCGCCTTACCAAACGTTTGGACGCCATGTAGTGTAGTTCCTATTTTCCCAATAGGCCCTGCGCATTGGAATAACATAAACAGTAGTATTGACGTAGAAGTGCGGATCTTCCAGGCCTCTACTGACTATGCTAAATTTAATTGGGGTTGTTACCAACTAGCTCAGCGGTCACTGGAAACTTTCTTGACTGAAATAGGAAGTGATAAGCTTCCCTGGCACAGACAAGAAGGGATTCTGTTTTCCAACAACGGTGCAACATGACAACTTTGCTCCTCAGATCAAGAGTCACTCTCTAGGGTCGTGTAAAACAATAGACAGTTATTTTACTCAGTCTGTGGTTGTGCAGTTTACTTTCACAATATGTAGAGAATAGAGAGATGGGCGTTGTCAATAAAGGTAACATTTATTTAACAGTCTTTCTTCTCGTACAAGAGAAATGAATTGCCACAATTGCAAGACTTGTTATTATAAAAAGTACGTACAATAAGATGAGTATTGCGAAATAATACTGTAAAAGCATTGATATGGTTTCTTAGCCATACAATGGTTTAAAATGAATAAAACATATATACATTCATATATACATTAGGCTAAAATACTCAACTGGTGCTTCTAACTACGCCTACCCCAGTGTACCTGACCTAAGCCTAATACTTGGGAGGGGAGTAAGTAAGTAGCTTTAAGTTAAGTTGGTTTTGCCAACGTTTGCTTCAAGAATTCTCTCTAAGGGTTTAGTCAACACCATACCTCTGGAATAGAATGATGAAGGTCTGGTATCTCCTTCAGGGGGTCGATATCCCAGTCACCCGCAAGGGTAGACCAGAAACGCCGGAGCTGGATTTCTCTGCAGGAGAAAGACAGCGTCTCTTCTCAGCGCGTCGAGGAGGAGGAGGAGGGGCAGCGTCCGCGGGCAGCTTGCATCTGCTGGGCTCTTGCAGGGGACGGCTGTTCAGCTCCTAAGTTCACCACACCATCGTTCGCTAGTTAGCAGCGATAGCAGTAGCGATAGCAGCTATGGTATCATCAGCATGACAGCTTCTGCAGCAGCGATGGCATTGATTGCTTCAGCGAAAACAACAGCAGACAGCAGCAGCGTTTGCTTAAGGCAACGTTGGTAATATTTATACCTGAAAGGTGCCTTGTTTGACGTACGTTTTTGGACATAAGACGTCAATAAAAATGTCACTAGGAAGTGATCGTCTATCAGTGCTCATTAGAGTTCTATTACTAATCAAAACACAGCAAGCGGGGATTTCCAGGTTGCTGAGTTTTTTTCTTGTTGAAGAACTCGGAGTGTTAATCTAGGAATCTCAGATAGTAACTTCTGCTATGTCATTGCACTAATTGGTTGCAAAGGAAGTGGCAGAGAAAGCTATTCTGAAATGTGGCTCTGTTCGAGTGAGGCCAGAGACGAGTTTCTGAATATTGTACTTGAACGGTTATGCCAATATAGGGAATAGATGGATTTATAGCCGAATAGGGGCATAAGGTCACAGTATCGATCAGGGTCCTAGATTAGAACGTAACACAACAAAGTCTCACTAGGGCAGTACCATGCCCTTTTCATTGAATTCTTGACTAGGCGTCGTGGATAGCCTTTGTTCCTTAGTTTTGCTGAGAGGATATTTGCCTCCAAAAAATAGTCTTCTTTTTGGAAGCAGTTTCTCCTAAGCCTTAGGAACTGAGAGTAAGGTAAGCTGTCTCTCAGGGCCCTGGGATGACAGCTTCCATAGCTGAGTAGCGTATTTCTTTCGGTGGGTTTACGGAACAGGGATGTGTAGAGTACTCCATCCTTATGTTGAATAGTTAAGTCAAGGAATGGAATCTGAGTTTTGCTATGGGTCAGAGTAAATGTAAGGCCATTGCAGTTGTTATTAAGCCAATGTAGGAGAGCCGTGAAGGCATCAGGCGAACCACCCCAAATGAGGAAAATATCATCAATATAACATTTCCATGTTAGTAACCCTTGGTGGAATGGGTTGCTGTCTGTGAGGATGGTACTACATTCAAGCCAATCCATATACAGGATAGCTAGAGTTGGTGCGAAAATCGCACCCATGGAAGTTCCACGGAACTGTTGGTAATATTGGGTGTCAAACATAAAGAAATTCTGGGTGAGACAGATCTCAAGAAGTTGTATTATAAATAGAGTGGGCACTATGTGTGGTCGTGGTCTGGTGTTAAGTATGGTCTCCATAACTAGAAAAGAGTCTCTCTGGGGTATGTTTGTATAGAGAGACTCAATGTCTAGGGCGCAGAGAGTCTCATTTTTGTGGTTAAAAGGATGGTTCTCAATCAAGTTGATCATGTGCATGCTATCTCGGATATAGCACTTAGTTTCAGGCACAAAGTCTTTTAAGAAGAAATTGACATAGTAGCCTAAGGGCTCTAAAACAGAGCCACAGCCAGACACAATTGGTCTACTCGGGGGGTTGTCCAGTCTTTTATGAATCTTGGGGAGGGTGTAAATTACTGGGGTTCTAGGGTTGGTGATGTTTAGAAAATTAAATTCGTGCTTACTCAGATAGCCAATCTCAAGGGCATCCGTAGTGAGTTGTTTGATCAATGTCTGTAGGCCTTTGGGGGGATTGCAAGGGAGTCTACAATAATGATCGGTGTTGGAGACTTGGCATAGTAGCTCATCTTTGTAGTTTCCAATATTTTGTAGCACTATTACTTTATCTATTACTTTATCCGCTGGTTTGATTATCAGGTTGGTGTTATTTTTTAGAGTGGAGATGGCAGATTTTTCTTCCAGGGAGATATTATATGGTGTAAACAAGTGTCTTTTTGCCAGGTCTGAGGTTTCTTTCAGGATGACCTTTTCAAAAGTAATGATCTCTTTAGGGATCATGTTTGAAGTTGGAGAGAAGGTAGATGTGGGTCTGAAGGGTGTCACTACTGGTTTAGGTTCCGAGGGGTTGAGTTCAAAAAATGCTCGGAGTCTGATTTTCCGAAAAAAAACATTAATTCAGACTGGAGATCAAGGAAATTGGGATAAGTCGTTGGCACAAAGGATAAGCCTTTACTTAGAATAGAGATTTCTTGGCTGGACAGGGTGTGACTGGATATATTGAACACAGGGATGGTCTCTGTATTGGCACTTTGGGCTACCATTGATAGAACTTGTGTCTGGTTTGTCTCTCTCCTGGAGGGTTGTGCCATCTTGGTTGCTGTTTCACTCGTCCTCTCTTCGGAGGTTCGGAGTTGCCTCGGGCTAAAAAATGGTTCTTATTACGTGCCGGGCCACTTGGTCCTTCACCAGGGTCTGAGCTGTCAGAGGATTCAGCCAAGGAATCAGTGAAACCCACCACAGTGTTTCTTTTGTTAAAGCGGCCCCAGGGTCTAGGGGTCTAATGGTGGGGGTAGAAATTGCGGTTGGTGTAGAAGTCTTTGTGCAAATATGGATAAGTGCGTTCAAGCGTGAAAGATGTAATATCTTTCTTCGCTTTGTTTGATTTTTTATTTTGTTCAATACGGTGGAATTCTTGCACAGTTTTTTCAACTTTTTCAAGAAGTTTTTTTACCGTTAGGGACTGTGTTGTTGTCAATTATTTGTTTCGCAAGGTCTTTGATGATGTCACCTAGTTTCTTAAGTTCCTCACTTGCAGTTTCTATTCCTAGGACTAGCCAGTGCCTAGAGCAAGTGGTTCCTATATTACTGAATCCGGTAATATACTTGGGATTATCTGTGAAAACCCCGGGGATATTACTGACTTGTAATCCTAATGGAATAGTGTTAGATTTCAGGTATTGGGTGAGCATGAGAGTCATCAATTCTAGTCTGGCAAATTTTTTCTTTTGTTTTTCTAAGTCATCAGACAAATTAGAACTTCCAGTTGAGGTCTGCTCTTCTTGGTCTGAGAATAGAGAGGGACCCTCACAAATCTTTTTAATGTATTCAATTGAGTACAAGGGGCCTGAGTCAGACATAACAATGTGTTGCCAGGAGTGGTGAAGAAGGGGTAGAGGGTATATAGGGAAGTCCGGACCCAAAGGGAGTTGGGGTAGGGAGGTGAGCACCCACTTTGGAGAAGTGGAAGGCAAGCAAGGCCCTTGCAATCAACCGATTGCGCAAAGTTATGTTAAGAGCAACTCCTACCTTCTGTTCTGATCCGATTGTGTTTGGGTACAGGCTTGTGCCCCACACTGGTGATTTGTTGAAGGTCATTCTTCTGTGTACATTTTCAATTGAGTAAAAAATTGAAGACCTCTGTCCGGCTGGACATGTCACCCCAAATATAGAATTGATTTCGTCTATATTCATTTGCTTCGCATATTCCTGTAATGCATAAACTTCTGTTTGAGCAGTACAGACCAATCAATGAATATGTCATGCACAGAGGGGATGCAGCTGTGCAAAGGCATGATCATTGAGATAGACCAATGAGTTCTAGTTAAATGCCTGACAGAGTTTCTGATTACTTTCAAGGTCTTCACATGTGAAGTCAGCAAGGAGGACTGTACCATGGGCCAAGATACTGACGGACCATAAAAAATACCATAAGGAGCTATACTTACAAATAGCCCCAATACCAATTACCAAATGTGCAGTCAGTCGGCAGTGTAGAAAGTTCAATTGTTTATTATGCAAAGTACTCTATAGAGGAGCCTCTCCCATCCTCACCCCTCCAGGTGTGTGGAGAAGACTGCTGGCTTACATTCAAAACAGCACATATATACTTTCAGATCAGCACATGGAGTCACCGTAAATGGAAAAACACTACTTGGCTCTTGGGCCTCAAGGAAGGACCATATATGGCACACATGATTAGTTTGAAGCTTTGCATAGTTAATATTGGGGAAGGTCAGGAGGGGTGACTCCCTTTCGTCCTGGTGCCAGGGAGTGCAGGCACGGCGCCTTCGGGAATGCGCTTATTGCACCCAAAGCCAGATGCGTCCTTGGATCCCAGGGCAGGGAAAGGATAGCGTGCATTCAGCTGCTTTCAGTAACTCAACTAAGCCAGGGCCTGACAACTACAGGAAGGTAACACGTGATTACTGCTCGTGTCTAACATTACAGAGAAATATGGCGTCTGTATGGTTCTCTGCCTACTCGAAGTAAACAGAGCATACAAACAGTATTTACTCTTACCTACTAGCTTGAACAGATACCGGTTCACTCGTATGCCTGCATACAACCACAAGGCGTGAGAGCCGCTTTCCTCACTTTTCCAATCATGACATTTGGGGGCTATGTTTGGACCCCTGCTCACCCTATAGTGTTGTTTATCTCCATCATATTTGCAACTGGAAATGAGTGTTATTTCTCTTAAAGGTCTTTGCTTTTCTCCCTTTCTCTCTTTCTCAGCTTGACGATCTTGTTAGTATATTCATACCCATTATTGGGGTTCATGGAATTCTATTTATGGTTATTAAAGGGTCCCTTTCTGCTGACCCCATATGCCTAGTGTGTTAACACTAATATCAAGATTTTGCTTCCATGAAATATCTGGGCACTGTGATGTAGGTGCACATTTTTTCACTTAGGGTTCTCGCTTTTCGGAGTATGGTATGTGGTGAACATATCATATTGTGCTGTGTTATGATTCCATGATATAGTATGTCCCGTTGTACATCTTTTTAGCCCTGAAAAAGTCGTGGGGTGCATCCCGAGATGAAACACGTATTGACTGGGCAACTGTTTGGATTAAAGAAGACAATACAATTACGACCACACTGTTTTTTTATGTTATTTGTATGATACATGTACTCTTGATTTCTATAAGGATTGTATACCATGTTGAAACAAGTATTGGAATTTTAGCGTGTGCACAGGCTTGCCATAATCATATGTTGATCTTAGGGTCTATTTCTTGGAGGGCTTAGGGGTTCTCCCTCACCTGTTTGCACTGCTTCACTTGCATCTGACAAACTGAATGCGCACTTGATTGGTGCCATTCCTGCCAAACTTAAGAAACCCCCCTTATGTGTCTGCTTTTTTGTTGTGATGTCAACTTATGAATGATGATATGTCATCATCATCATAATTATGTGTCATCAACTTAAGTTGAAACTTGAGAATAAGAGATAATTCATAATTGTGGTGGCAGCAGGCAGTGTGAGACTGAGTGATTGTTAAGCTTAACGTGTTAGTGATGATGATTGAGATTCACAATGTTGTGGTAGCCTATCGACGGCTGATCAATAATTTTACCCTAAAGGTTATTATATTCCTTCCCGTTTGAAAGATTACATAGCGAGATTCCTTCACCAGGTCCACTCCACACGGCCTACACTGCTTTTTAAAAATTGTTTTATGTTTACTTATATACTCCTAAAAGACTCAGACCTAACCAGTCACTTGGTAATTCAAAGCTTGGAAACACAAATCTAGTCTACTCTATTGTACTCTACTAAACACAAAAAGTGACTCAGCCAAGTCAATCTTTTCCATTCTTGTTGTTCAATAACAAAAGTGTACTACTACTGGCCTTTCCATTGCATTGAGTAAGGACTCACTCAGGACACTGTTGGTATGGAGTTGGGTACCATACTCGGAGTTGGAGTCAGACTCAGGAGGATCAGAGATGATGGAAGACTCAGGGCATGGGCATGCATGTGACTACTTCAAGAACTGCCACCAGAAGAAGATGAAGATGAAAGTCTTCAAATTCCCTGAAACCAACACACTTGTATGATGATGACTTTGAAGTGGCCTATAGGTAAACAACATCAGACCTACACATGTCTGTGTGGTGGTGGTGGTGAGGGTGGTGTGACTGACTTGGCGTGGTCCATTGATTCTTTAGTTAATTGGGAAAATGCCATGTTTCTGTGTGTGTCTGTGCTCAGTGCTGTCTGGATCAAATTTAAAGCTAAGTTGATGTTGGGTGGGGGGGCTGTTGTTAAAGGTAACTGCCAGCAACAGACATTTAGCCATGCTGCTGCTTCTTGGTGCGCTCCTTTAGCAGTTTTACTTTTCCCGTTGATTCTTCAATACCATACTGGTAAAACAACTTACAGAACCACATTCGTCAGGCCCCCAAGATAAACAGACAGTCCAGGAGGAATGCAGAGATGCTACTTCCAATTTGGCAATACAGTATCATTTTATCTCTTCAATCATTACAACTCTGTGTCTATGTTTGTTTACTTGAATCCTGCAGATATTTTAATTGTATTTGCTATCTTTCAAAGCCAGAGACAAGAACATAATGTAAGATGTAACTTGGGTCTCTCTGACGACATGGGGACAGACAGAAAATTAAATTTACCTTTACTAGTCTGGTACTCATCATCAAGCATGCATTTACTTTTCCTCCCATAACAGATTTATGATGGTCGGCCGCCAAAATGAATATGTGTTAGTCTTGAGTAGTAGCCTCTTTCCCCAAGCACTGTGATTTGTTGAGGTGTGACTAAAGTTCATTTACACCATTAATTAATCACACATATGGTGGGGCGGATGTGGTGAAAGCAACATCAAATCAAGGGCAGGCAGGACAAGGATCTTCTTAAGTTATGCCCTAAGTATAACTATAGCCCACACTGGCAATATATATATATTAGATTGCCCACCCATGCACAGTTAGTATTCGATATTCAACTTTTTTTCAGAGAAACATAATCCATCATAATTGTCAGTATCATCATCCTTCATCACTAAAGGTTACGCTTGTCCACTCCACTTCATTGCTCAAGTTGACTTCAGTTTGTAACTTGTACTAGCCCACCACTTTGATTATTTTTGATTTTACTTTAGCATTGCCTCATGTTTTCTCATTTGTCAGTCTTCTTCTTGCGTACTACTAGTCGTACTCTACTCAGTCTAGTCTCCCTCAGGTGGCTGTCTCATTTTTTTGGCAAAGCTTGCATATCAAACTGCATTAACTCAGTTTGAAAATGTAATTATTTACCCCCACATGCATCAAGCATTTTTGGAGTCGCAAACGGTGCGATTCCTTAAAATCGGCCGTTTGCGATTCCAAAAATGCTTTTTGGAATGCATCAAGCATTTTTTGAAATCGCAACATTTTTGCGATTTCCAAAAATGCGATTGCTTTTAGGAAATCACAAATTTGCGATTCCTAAAAGCAATGCATGAATACTTTTGAAATTGCGAATTCGCAATTAGAGGGACAAATTTACCGAGTAGTCGAACTACTCGGTAAATTTGCAAAAAGTGTAATTAACACAGAAAACGCATTTTAAAAGCATTCATGTTACAGACACACATGTCCTTAGGACATGTGTGTGTGCAACATGATGCGAAAAATACATTTCAGGGGTGCAGGGGGGGTTCATTTGAACCCCCCTCACCACCCTTGAAATGCAATCAGGATTTGCGATTTTGAAATTGCGAATTCGCAATTCCTATTCATTCCTATGGGCCTTTTGGCCTTTTTTTAAATATTTATGCGATTCGGTAGAAATAGCGATTTCTACCGAATTGCATAAATATTTAAAAAATAATCATGCATAGGCTTTTGCGATTTCTAAATTGCGAATCGCTTTTTATCGCAATTTAGAAGTCGCAAAAGCCGAGATTGATGCATGTGGGCCTTAGTTCTCTGCAATGAATATTCCTCATCCTACAGTTTGAGTTCGGCTAGGAGTGAGTGGAACCTTGCTGCAGAACCCGGTGCTTTAAGTATTCTTCTAGCTAGCTAGCATGCTCCTACTGTCTACTACTACCACCACCATGGCACCTTGGGAAACCATCAGCATGCAGCCATTGCTTCGTGTAATCACGGTAAGACATAAGTGTGGGGGATTAATTCAAGATGCAATATTCTATATACTATGGAAATTAATTCACACACCCACACCCCTTCCTAGTCCATAGGTGTTAGTTGCAGACTGCAAAGATTAGGAAGACAGACTAACAGTAGTAGGACAAGTGAGGGTACCGCATCTGTGTTGGTGAGTTACATCATTGGCAGATTTTTTAAAATGGCGGCAGTCCTGCAGCAAAGGAAACAGTGCGAAGTAAAAGAGTAACCCCACCAAAAAAGATTTACATCATATGTAAAACTATATATGTATTCCCTTAACAAGTAAACAAGAATAATAGAAACCCACAACACCTGACACACCCCTCTCCCTAACCCCAACCCATGTCCAAATAAATTGTCCATAAAAATTCAATTGTCCATAAAATAAAAGAACACCTAAGTTTTTCCAACTCCTACATTCCCTCCCCCTCCCCAACAAGTCCCACCCACCAAACAAAAGATGTAAACAGAGGCAAGAGCGGTTTATCGAGTGGTGGGCTAGGAACTGGATCTTTCTCTCAAGCTGGTCAAAAATCTCCTCCATCCTGGCCTTCAGGCGCACCATCCTGAGGAGCATGTGGCACTGAAAGGTTTGATGTGAACAAGGGGAAGCAGCAGTGGTTAATGACTAGCGGCGGGCGGCTGCTGGGCCATGACACGGTGCGACTGGAGGCACCCGGGGGCGTAGCTGGGGCTTGGGGCATTGGAGGCTGCAGCTGCTGCCTCCACCTCCTCCTCCGCCAGAGTCACCAGCTGCCAATATTCTGCCCTGATGGCCTCCAGCTTCCGTTGCCGGGTCTTGGCTGATATCTCCTGCCTGTTGGGTTGGAAAGGAGTAGCTATATCAAGAAAAAAAAGATAATTGTAACAAATAGCAAAAGATTAACACAAAATCATACACATAAAATTATAGTGGCACAGTATCACTAGCATTATATAACATGTGTGGTATCCTCAATTCCTCGGCCCCTATGATATGGATGTGATAAGAGTTTCAGGCATTAGGCACTTTGGAGTAGACAAGTATTCTTCTTCTCTCTCATGGTTAGCCAAATGAATCTTGTAGCATGCCAGTTCAGCTTGCACTCAAGACAGATATACTTGTGTCACATACTCATGTTACTATACTACTGTTTGCAGGTGGGGCAGCTGTACTACACATTTTTATATTTTTATATTATGGCCATACTCTGTTAAATCAATGGCAAATGCTCAATTTCACTTTCACCCTGACTACCACAACAAAGCAGATTACATGATTATGAATGATGGTATGCAGCATGACGTGACATGACGTGAGGTACTACTATTGCTCGTAACCATGCAGCCGATAGGCCTCCGATGGCTGACATGGTCGAAATGACATGGAATGGGGATGCGAAGTGGGCTTCGGACTTGGAGGGAGATGATTGATGATGGGTGGGTACATACATATTAGATATGTTGTGCTTGCAAACTACTGTGAGTCAAGGGAGTAGTCTGAAATACTACCTCAAACCTTTGAATCAAAAACCTTGAAAAATAAATATTCATTGTTTATTCTTCTTCCCAGGGTTTTTTCCTTTTTTCCATTGCATTGTTCTTCTAGCATTATTTTCATACTTCACCCTTGGCTTTTCTACTCTGTCACGGTTTGATTTACTTTAACATTCTCTTCATCCAGTCTTCACCTTTAAATGGATTCCATCCAGCCATCCAGCCATCCATCCATCCAAACATGGCTTTTATTCTCAACAAACCTTTTACCAACATGCATTTGTCATTTAGCCACCAATGCATCCTTACTTGCCTTTGAGTTTGACCCACAAACCCACCCCCCGGAGGATTCCTTTAACCCATACAGTTTGACCCACTCACCCAGGCAGGCATTCTTTCTTTCCCTTTTCACCCATCCTTCAACCACTCATGCATCCTATCAGCCACCTATATGCATCTGGAGACCCCTTCACCGATGCATCCTTCTCTGCCAGTCATATATTACATATCACCCATCCTTCCTCCTTTAATCCTTCTTTCTCTTTTCCATCAACCCATCAAGATCTGACTCCTAGTCTTCTTTATAAAACTCTCTCTGCTGAGTTGAAGAGAAGAGGCCATTAGTTGCACATCTCCTGCTAATGCTAAGTAAAGGAAGTTCTCTTCTTCAGCTGTTCACAACTTAATCACAACAGTGCAGAGTTGTCACCTCCCGCCACTGCTGCTGGCTCACCCCCTGCAGCTGCCACATCTGCTTTTGCTCCCTCCTGGCTGGCGTCGCCTTCCCTGCTGGCCCCAGCACTGGTGGTCGGTACGCCTAGAAAATAAAGTACACTTTTTTAGATGCCATAAACTCCTCCCCCTATTTATTTTTCTCATGAGCAAGATAGAAATTACAATACATACTCCACACAAATCACTTCAATTTGGGTTCATAGACTAGAGTAGACTGTATGTCTATCAAAAATAATGAAATATCCAGTTGGGCATTTTGTTGGTGGCAATTTTTTAAAAGCCTCTAAAGAAGAGGAAAACCCAAAGGACTGTACTCAATGGTTACAGCTTTTGGTGAATCTGGGTTTTTGAAAAGAAAGAGCGGTCAACTGCGCAGACAATCGGACATAAGGTCTTCTTGGTTGGAAAATCTAATGGTGCCGTCCTCCTCATACTTCCTTCCGGTCATGGTAAAGGTAAAGGTAAAGGTACATTTTATTTGCACAGTTAATTAAAACCAATGCAATACAATGCAAAACATAGATTGAAGTAAAACACAATATAAAATCACATATATTTTAAAACCATCACGGTGTGAACATTATTATTCTGTTCATCCTAATTATAAAATCGTGTTGACCTTTCATTTATCACACAGTATTTACAGTAGGCATAATTTGTGTTATAATACAGGTTACGATCAGATCGGTTCAAGATTCAGGTCCTGGCATTTCTTTCTCCAGAGCCTTTAAAAATTTTACAAGGCTGCAGCTCAGTTGAGGGTCCTGAGAATGTAAGGACTGCACTCTTTCGTGTACGTGTCCCGTATCGGATAAAATGGTGCCTCAAAAGACGTTTGCTCTCCTCTTGCATTTTCTCACAAGAGCATAGCAGATGAAGCATATCTTCTTGCATGTTACCACACAGCCGGCATAGCGTACCTGCTTCCTTTTTTAGCCAGTGTGGGAGATGCTGAATACAGGGCAACAGACCTAGCCTGTATCTTAAGAAGCACATTTTTTTTTTGTCCTCATACATGCCACCAGTTGGTAAATACTCTGATTAAGCGCTCTTCAAGTCACTGACACAAACCTTTCTTTCCAGCCCTCGTGTTTGTGGATAGCCATTGAAGATTGCCCAGAGGTAGGATTGTTACCCGTCCAACTTCCTCTCGTGATGATACTTGCTGCATAGGAAGGACAGGACCACAAAACCTCTGGCATAATCATCGGACTATTCGTTTATTTTTCACTCCAGGCTTTCAAAGCTGACCACAAATTAGCAGACTTTTCACCCCCACACAAAGTATCAAGTTTACTCACCACGATGATGTTTTTAAGGCAATCTGCAAACGTCGGAGGAAGTACCGACTTCCACACTTTGCAGATCTCTCTTCTAGCGATTACTATTACATAGAAAATAAACTGTGATAAATTGCTATCGACAACATAATCAAACGGGAGACCAAAAAAAAACAGTCTAGGAGTACATGAAATTGAGAGTGAAAGTACCTCCTCCAGGAACTTACACACTTGTCCCCAGAAGTTACATATATTAGGGCATTCAAAGAACATATGAATGTCATTTGCATCTTGAGACTTACATCTGGGACAACAATATTGGACTGCGGACATCTTGGAAAGTTTCGCTGGAGTCCAATACACTCTATACATTGTATATAAATGATTTCTTCTTAAATTAGAAGGTTTCATTATTTTTTGAGACATAGAGAAAGAATCTATCCACAGTTTTACTAAATTATCTGGAAACTGGACCGTAGAAAGATCCCATAATTTGGTGATCTCTGATTCCAGATTGTCTTTATTATCTAATAAAATTTTATACCATTGTGCCCTCTCCCCTTTCCTTCCTCTATAACTGTTGATTAACTCCAACAGAGGATTTTCGTCCTCTGTATCCCAGTTTTGGCTTCCCCACCAAGCCGACAGTTGATAAAACTTGAATCTCGTGAGAGTGCCACCGGTTGGACCAACCAAGAATTCCCATTTTAAAACTTTCGATGCATCACAAAAATCCCCCCATTTGGAGTGACCAGCTCTCTTTAGAGGGAGAGCTAACTGGTTCATCAAACAGTCAGGGGTACCAGGGGAGTCCCAAATCGGGGCATATTGGTGATAGTAATGAATACGTAACAACTTACAGATCTGTAACCAATAATATAAAGCAGCCTTCAAAAGCTTCAATCTGACCTTTTTAAAAAATGTTTGGTCTCCGAACTTAAACAGGAAAAAGTCTGCTTCATAAGGGAGGTCTTGCAGCATAGCCTGAAAGAGTAAACTGTTGGAAGTGAAGTCCAATTTGTTGGCTAATAGCCTAAAGTTTTTGAGCTGGAAGGCATAGCAGTAGAATAATAAATCTGGGAGAGCTAGACCGCCTAGTTTTAATCCTCTCCTTAACTTCTTCCAAGCTATCCTTGGAGATTTTGTCGACCAAATAAAAGATCCCATCCTACCTTGCAAATTGAGGATATCTTTTTTATTAAATACTAGAGGAATAGAATTAAACAAAAACGTTACCTTAGGTAAGATGATCATTTTAACTAAGTTTACTCTACCGTAAATGTTTAAAGGCAGGGAGTTCCACTTAGATAAACGTTTTTTAATCTCCTTTATCACAACTTCCCAGCTAGTCTTGGGGATTTCTTCTAATTTATGAGTCAATTGAATACCCAGATATCTCATCTTAAACTTTGCTTCTGGGATAGGGACTGGATTATTCCAACACATAACGTCAGTTTTGTCCCTATTAATACTATAACCTGAAAAAAAACCAAAATCCTCAGCAAGTTTAAATAGTCTTGGAATTGCTTCTGTTGGGTTTGAAGTATAAAGGAGAAGGTCATCTGCATATAATGCTGTCCTCATTGATAATTCTCCTATATTAAATGAGGTAATTATTGGATCTTGTCTTAAGGAATAAACAAAAGGCTCAATATATACATCAAACAATAATGGAGACAAAGGACATCCTTGCCTTGTTCCTCTGCAAATGTTCAACCAATCTGACCAACCCCCGTTCACTAAAATCCTAGCTCTCGGGCCCCTGTATAAAGTTTCAACACCATTGATATAAGTCTCAAGGAAGCCGAATTTCTTCATCACTTTCCATAGGTAAAGCCAATTCACTTGATCAAAGGCTTTGGCTGCATCTATTGCAACAATAGCGAGTGACTTCTTCTTCTCAATTACGTAATCTATAGCACCAATTACTTGGAATGTAAGTTCGTTCAATTGTCGACCAGGAATAAATCCCCTCTGGTCAGGATGAATGATAGTTTTTATAACGTTAGCCAGTCTACTTGCTAAAATTCCAGAGTAAATTTTTAGATCAGAGTTCAAGAGTGAAATGGGTTGGTACGACTCTATTTTATCTGGATCTTTATTCGGTTTCGCAATTAGTGAAATTGTAGCATCTAACCAAGAAGACGGAATTTGTTCTCCCTGAATAAAAATGTTTTTGAATAATTTCTGAAGTGGAACTAGAATTTCTTCGATGTTATCCTTGTAAATCTCTACTGGGAGTCCATCAGGACCTGCAGCTTTATTTCTTGCCATCTTCTTCAGTTGGGATCTGATCTCTCCTTCAGATATTTCCTTTGCCAAAAGAGCTATTTCTATACTGCTCAGCTGTGGTAAGTTTCGCAAAATAGACAAGTTTTCTAGTTCATCAGCTGGCCGATTCATTTTTTCAAGATAAAGTTCTTCGTAAAAAGATCTAGCTTCCTTCTTAATCTCTCCGTCTTCTGACAAAACTGCACCGGTCCCAAGTTGTATCAGGGATTTGATATTATTTCTGGTTCTCTCCGTCCTAACTTTCAAAGCTAGCAGAGATCCACATTTCTCACCATATTCAAAGTTACGTAATTTACTTACTTCCCATTTATCTTTGAGTATTTGTTTGGTTCTTAATCTGAAATTTGTTTGTAAATCCAATAATTCCTTTTCCAGTCTTGGTATATTAATTCGATCATTAGAAATGGCAGAGAGAAGCTGCTGTTCTTTTATTTTAATCGAACTAAGATCCTTAATATCCATTTCTTTATTTAGCTTTCTATTAAGAGTCATTTGAGAGCCATATATTCCTCTTAAAAAAGATTTAAGTGCATCCCATACAATATGATTCGGAGCCGATTCATAATTGAACTAAAAAAACTCTGATAGATTTTCCTTGATTTTAATATTAAACTCTTCATTTAGCAAAATGGTCCTGTCTAGGGTCCACCTATATTCTGAAAAATTCTTTTGAAATTTAATGTTTAACTCAACACCTGAGTGATCAGACAACCCAATCGGAAAGTAGGAAATAGAATGAGTATTTGTTAAAATCGATCTATGAAGCAAGAAAAAATCTATTCTGGGGAACTGATGATATTTTTTACTATAGAAAGAATATTCTCTCTGGGTGCCATGTTTAACTCTCCACACATCACACAACATATACTCTTTCATAATATTTTTCAAAATTAAGAGGGATTTTTTTGGACAATTATATTTAGCTTTCGAGGTGCGATCTACTTCAGGATCTAATAGCAAATTAAAGTCACCTCCTAGCACGATGGGGATTGTATATTGGAGCATTTAATTTTCTAGTTTCTGCAAAAAACAAGCATTATCCTCATTTGGACCATAGTAAACCCCACATAAAAACTTAATTGCACTTATTGAGACTATTGCGGCCAACCACCTTCCTGACTGATCTGTAGCCCAATCATGCGTAACAATTCCTTTATTAGCGCAAATTATAATTGCCACACCTCTCGTGGTGCCAGATTGTTTTGAGCACAAAATATCCTGAACCCACTTGTTCTTAATAAAAATGTTCCTACATTCATCAGCTTCCAAGTGGGATTCTTGTAGAAGGATTAAAGAAGCTCCAGTATTTTTCAAAAATTGAGAAACATTTTGTTGTTTCTTACGGCTCCCTAAACCATTCAGGTTCCAGGAAAGGAATTTAGTATAACTAGATTGAGACATCATTAAATCTTACTCTACTTCCATTTGTGGCCGACGAAAAAGATAGTAACCTAAAATAACAATTAAATTCAAAAGAAGAATAAACTTTTATGAGGACTTTTTTATCTTATTTTCCCCCCCACCCCTGAGAACCCACCCCTCCCTTCCCCCGAGGAACCCTACCCTCCTGATTGGCGAAATTACGCCCTAGGAGGCCCTGGACCCCTGATGCCCCTCCTATGAAAGAATACAGGTCTCTAGTTCCCCGTCTGCATATATATTTGTTTATTTATTTATATATATATTTTTTTTTTCCCTTTTTTAACTGAAACATACCTCACCGCACACCTTTTTTTTTTTTCCCCTTCCCCACTTAAGCACCCCATAACACCCCACGGCACACTTTTTAAAAAAAAAAATTTTAATTATATTTCCCATTCTTTCCCTCTCCTCTCCTCTCCTCTTTCTCTCTCCTTTCTTAGTTAGAATTGGGCTAAATGGTACAATGATAAAATCCTAATACAGATTATTCAGTCTGCTCCTTCATTTTAGCTAACACTGCATCAACTTCCTCGGGGAAATGGCATGTGTACATTTTATTATTCCACATTATTTTAAGGAGCGCTAGAAATTTCATCTGCACTTGTGCCCCCATGGAGCGTAGTTCTGGCATTCTGGAACCAAGCTCCCATTGTCTTTGGGCAGTCTTACTACCTATATCAGATCTGATATGATAGGGATTAGCTCGAAAATGTAGAGAGGTACGAGACAGACATCTAGTGAGGATCAGCTCTTTTACACTATAAGTTTGGAAATATACCAAAATCTTCCTGGGCGCCTTTCGGTCAGGATGCAACCTGAATGGATCTCTGTGGACCCGCTGAATCTCTGCTTCCAGATTAATATCTGGACGATCCTTGAGAATGTCCTCACGTAACAGTCTACAAACAAATCCCTTTATATCCTCAACTTCAGCCTCTTCCGGAATTTGTAAAATCCTCAGATTATTACGTCGAGTCTGGGTTTCCAACCTTTCCAGGTCCATTGTCAGGGTACGATTCTGAGCTTTTAAGGCAACTATATCTTTAGAATTAACTTTTGAAGACTCCGTAAGAGATGACATTTTTCCCTCTAAGGCACTAGTTCTAACACTAATGCCCTCAATTTTAGCCTCCAAAAGGTCAAATCTATTGTGTAATCCCCTCTGGTTTTTTTCAGAGATTTCGAATTTGCCTAACAAATCTTCTCACAAGGAATGTAATAGGGAGCCCAAATTTTCCTCTGTGGTTCCACTTCCTCCACAAGCCCCAGCTTCCTCATTTAAGAAAGAAGATAAACCATTACTTTCCAGACTCGGTATTGGCACTGCGAAAGAAGATTGGGGTTCCGTAGCTTGGGTCACTTGTTCACCATTCAGCAGGATTTCACCAACTTGTTTACTGTTATGGCTAGAGGAAGATTGTACAGCTACCCCAGCTACCCCAGATACCTCTATAAAGGTGGCTGAATCTAAAGCCGCATATTTATTGCTCAGAGGGAAAGTAACTAGGAGAGGGGAGTCCGTTATCGCATTTGAGTTATCAGATGTGTTTCTTGTCTGTGTTTATTTCTATATTGTTTACTTTAGAGGACACTGCTTGCTCCATAATTTTAAAATAGCTCTTGAGTGAAGGGGTCCCTCTAAGTGTTTGAGTTTGTTTTGATCCTTTAGCTTTCCCTCTTCTTGCACCCCCCTTCCTACTTTGCTTATAGGGTGAGATAGGTACCGGCCCGCTGCTTCCACCTTCACCTTCAACGAAGTCACTAGTGTTAAGAACACCTTTCTTCTTGAGCTCTTGTTTAGAGCGTAGCTGATAACGATTTTTAACTACACTTCTTTTTCCACTGTTGATAACAGCCTCTTTAGGGACTAGATCTAGAGAGCAGGCGGGTGCGGACCCCCCGACTGCTATTTCGCCACTAGTAGTACCCTTTAGACTGGGGGTAGCATGCTGTATCTCAGGCAAATCATTAACTGCCTCCATACAAACAACAAAGTTGCCGTTGATAGAGGACGCTGAGAAAGGATCTTGGTATGTAAATGCAGCTGCTCGATACCAAAAGGCAGCTCTCGAGCGCATCCATATGTTATAACAGCTTACCCGCAGCCCATCGTCTTTCGCCGCTCGTGTGGTGATATTACAGTGACCTCTTTGCCCCAACTTCAAAAGCTCGCTGTCAGCTTTACTCGTAATCCGATGCAGCCGCCCGGTGCTCGGCTCCTCGGCGTACCACCGCTCGCGCTCTCGCTCTCGCATCACCACCAATGCGCCGCGTGGGTCCTAGTGCCTCCGGCTTCCGCGCTCCGCGTACTGCAGGCTCATAAACCAAAACAAAGGAGAAAATACGGGGGGAACTCGGTGAAAAAGGCATAAAACATCTATCAAGCATAACTCTCCATCTCACCGGTTAGTAAGCTGCGGTAATCCGTATTCGTATTCCGTGTTCGTGCGGGGTAGAGACCTAATTGAAGCTCATCTTAGGGCGTTGGGATCAGAGCCTCGCAGCAGCCGTTAGCCTGCCGCCGCCATGTTCCTCCTCATAATCAAAACAGCTGATTTTTGACAAAAGAGATAACACCCCCCCCCCCCCCCCCCCCATTACGTCATGCTGCATATTTTGGTCTTTTTGGCATAGCCCAGGCCAAAATAGTTCTGGGGAGCTTTTGGCGAATATGAGTTCAAGATCATCCAAGCGTGCGTTCTTTTTGAGAAATCTGCTTTATCTTGTACCCACGACTGTTGTGTGATAGATTTATTTGCCAGTTTATTAACGTATTGTGATCTGTGGAGGAAGCCCAGAGTTGTTCCAGCCCAGTATTTACAAGACTTTTTGCTAAATATTTAGCTGCTGGCGAAGTCTGCTCCATCTCCCTCCACAGGTATTAGTTCAGTGTTCCTTGTGCAGATTTCCTCACTTTGTCCCATGTCCCTGTTGTGCCAGGAGTTGTTGTTGAATGCCAAACTACAGCCTAATATGTGGTGGGGATGTCCGCGAAGGGAGGTTAAATATTATTCTATATGCGGCTATGATTGTGCTGTCGAGTATTGTTGCATCTCTGCCTCGTAGGACCTCACTTTCATAAGATATTGTAGGCAGTAATTTGGCTCGGATGACTTGCACCAAAGGTTTTAGAGATGGACCAGATAACTTGTTATTCAATGTTTTTAAAGCAATTGCCAGAGCAAGTCCTTTGCCTTTAATGCTAGACCTTTGCACACTGAATCGACCGCCGTTATCAATCTTCACGCCTAGGTATTTATATGTTGGCGTGTCTTTGATGCGAGAGTTGTTCCAATACCACGAGAAGATTTTTCTTTTTCTTTTGCTAATAGTCATAGTTTGGGTTTTCTCGAGGTTTACTGTTAGGTCGTTTGCCTTGGAATAGCTCTGTGTGGTATTCAGGAGGTTTTGAAGCCCTACTTTAGTGTGGCGTATTAAAACAATGTCGTCTGCATATAAGAGACATGGTAGATTAAGCCCTCCTAGTTTAGGGCCATGTGAGTTGCAATTGATCAAAATTGGCACCAGGTCGCCCAAAAACAGATTAAACAATGTTGGGGCCAAGACGCAGCCCTGCTTGAGGCCGTTGTTTGTCGGTATGCGCCTCGACAGCAGTGAGCTGTCCCCCACCTTTATCTGTATCCAGGTCTCCGTGTGCAAGTTTATTAACAGGTCCAACAGTGGTTTTGAGATCCCCAGCGTTTAATTTTGACCATAGAAGGTTCTGGTTGATGTTGTCAAATGCCGCTTTATAGTCTATATAGCAGAGATGTAGGGGCAGTTTTTTCGTCTCTGCCTTGTCTATTAATATGCACATAGTTAGTATATTGGTCGTCGTGCCTACTGATTTAGCAAAGCCTGTCTGATAAACCGGTATCAGGGATTTCTTTGTAGCCCATGCCTGTAGTTCCTTCAGCAGTAGACCTGCGAAGTACTTCGCCTCATTGTCGATTAGGGCCACTAGTTGGTAGTTTTGAGGGAGAGCCCTATCCCCTGCTTTATATATTGGGGTGATGATAGAGCCCTTCCAGGAGTCTGGCAAGATGTTTGAGCTCCTGATTTCCAAAAAAAGAGGTTTGAGAATAGATAGAATACCATACTTGCGCATGCAATCTTTTGATCAGAGTAGTGGTACTAGTAGTAGTGAGGTCCAATGGGTTCGATGAGTCTTAAAGTATTACCACTAGGGAGTTCACCAAACATATAAGGAGAGAGGGAAAGCTGATTGAAAAACCAGAAGAAAGCAAACTACAGACAGACTAATACAGAGTCAGAGGCAGTTTGAGGTAAAAAAAAACACTAGAAATAGTTAGTAGGTAATGCAGGGATTACAAGATTTTAGAAGATTATAGAGCAACTAGGATTTGGGTAAAAATAAAATTAGGAAACTGAAATGATAGTTCAAAATAAGAAGCAATAAAAGTTATGGAAATATATATTAATATTAACATCAGGAGAACTTACTGGGGCTAGCAGAGCCATCTTATGAAGAGCGATGCTTGGAGGCACGTCTAGCTCCTGCACCCGCCTCTGGTGACCCTGTCTTCTTCTTGTCTTTAGATGTAAAACAAAATTAAAGAGAAAAATAATGATTGGTGTTAAATAAATATTAAATAATCGCTCCAAATAGATTTTTTGACAGGAAACGGCAATTGCAATAACATTGACCTTTCCTAAATCAGATCTACTAGTAGTACGAGTATCGGGCTGTGGACCATCCTATCTTTAGTCACAGTTCCATTCGAATTTCTGAATCCTAAATCTACCTAGCCCGCCTGTTCCAAAGACTTTGGATTGAATTGCAAAAAAATTATATTTGCTTCTAAGTTCCGATCTCATTTGCAATCATCTCAACCCCCTTTGACGGGCCTGTTCACTAAGTCGGCATTTAGAATTCTTAAATGCATCGATCGATGCATGCATATTGTCTCAGACTGAAGTTATGTGAAAGGACACGTCACGTGAGCTGCTAAGTTACTAACTAATACTAAGTAACTAGCTAACTACCACTATCTTAGTGACAGGACAAAGGAAAGGAGTCTCTCTTGTCTGCATTATCTAACTTCAGTTCTCTGACATAATCAGTCCAAGCGAGCACAAATTTGCAAACAAGTACGATTAGGTAGTGCTGAGCACCTATCTAGAATAACAATCACATAATATATTATTATAAACATAATTTACCTGCATGTGAGCAGCAGCATTCTTGCTATTTGTGAAAAAAATAATATTTGCAGCAACATAGAACACACAATAATAATTATAATATAATTAGCTACTCACCAAGTCCCGCAACCTCGACCCCTAGCAGGTCCAGCAGGTCCAGCTCATGATCCAGGATTTCAGAATCACTGGTGTGTCAGTTGGTTATGGGTGCGCTGGACCCCAGAGCAGCAAATCACTGTCTGGCGCACCCTTGCCCACCACTGCTGGTGCTCCTGGATCCCATACCTGGACCAAGTCCTGCTGCCTGGGTGGAGGGGAGGTGGCGCTGCACAAAAACAACAAGCACTGCTACCTCCACCTCGGAAAACACGGCCCAGGGCTGCACCCATTCCGGGCTCCTCCTTCTGCAATTAAGGCGTCTCCTTTTTACCCGGGTTGCACTCTCTGCCATGATGCTGGGGGTGTAGGGGCAGATAAGAAAATGCATAAAGTAAAAAAATGAAGGAAGGAGATGAAGAAAGTAAGTTAGAAAAATTGGATAGCAAGTAATATAGAAAAACAGTACAAAACACACTAAAAACAAACAAAAGTAGAAAACAACACAAAATATACACTTAAGAAGACATAGGGAAAGATAATAAATAACAAAAGATCAGAAAAAAAGTTTGGAGAGAGAAAGATTGAAAAGATTAAAGCAGGATTTAAGTAGGCCCCAGCACCATAACAGAGAGAGGAAAACAAGGTGGCTGCACCCATGTGCGATCTCGTGGTGCAGTTCTTGCAATATTTTCCCCTGAACAAACAATCCACGTTGCCGTACGGCAGAAACTTTGTGCGAATGGGCTTTCAAGCAACTTCACCTGCTCAATGAACTTTACCGCTTCACAGAGTTCCTTGCAGCGCCGCTGCATGCGCTTCGCCTAGGCTTAACGTTTAGTAGCCTTATGTTTTTCTTGTCCTGCCACGTTGCTAAGCATTAACTCTAGAATCACCTGTCCCTGCGTACGATCCCTGAGAATTTGTGGATAGACACCCATAAAGCCTAAACAGGAGTTGAGGTAGTTAGCTTGAGAGAATGTAATTTTCAAACAGAGAAATATAGAAAATATTAAGTAAATACTGGACTATATTGTTTTTTTTTTGCAGTAACAAGAGCAATTAAATATTATTGCCCACACCTGTGGGCACAAACATCTGCTAATCGCACACCCTGCAATTATGAATATGAGCTACAGGAGAGTGTCTAAAATAAAAAGAGGGTAATTAAAAGCAGTTATTGCACAAAGCTATGGGCAAACTGTATGAAAGAGTAACTTTGAATAACATGGATGTTTTCTACTAAGGGATTATGAGTGATAACAGATAGACAATAAGAGTGAAGCTCAAGTTGTCTATAATGTCATTTAAAGCCCTAAGGTAAAAACCATCCTCATTAGTCTCTCATACTATCTATATATGCCCCCTACATCATCTGTGCCTTCATCCAGCATGTTTGCAGGTTCGGAGTAGTAATTGGAGCTCCATATCTAAGATGACCTGCCCACTAATATGTCCTTCAACCCACTGGCACCAATCTAGATTGATGCCCTCTACTAAGCCTCCAATTGAAAACAAGACTACTGATATTGCAAAGAAATGATTTTGTGACACTCTAAAAGTTCAGGGCTTGACTTAGAGTTTGGAAGACTGGGTGAACCCTCACCAGTGTGACAGAGCACCCATTGTATAACAAATTCTTAGTGTGCCTATCTATACAAGAGATGGGAGCGGTATAAGGGTGCTGAAGCTGTGTAGGCTTCTGAATGCTAAGGTTTATTTGTGATACCAAACAAACATTTAAGGTTGATAAGAATCTTGGTACAGTATTGATCCTGATGTCTGTCGGTATGGTATAACTGATGATGGGTTGTCTTCTTTAGGTCTCCTCCCTCAGGAAGGCGCCACCCAGAGTCTTGAGAAAGAAACAGCGGTAAGTATACAGCTGCGGTTGAAATGTATTATACTATCACCACACCCATATTAGTGAATAAATGAGGGGAATAGTAATCCTCTTGAGTATAAATTTGGCATGCACCTAGTTTGTGCATGAGGGACTCCACCCTTAGTGCACTGTTTCCCTGCAAATGAGCAGTACGTTCCTTTCTGATCCAGGAAACGCTATTTTTAATTACGTTTTCTGTCCTTTTCTTGATCTTTTCTGTGCCGGTTTTCCCTTTCCCAGTTTGCACCACAGGGGTCAGGCGTACTTCCACCAGGTTAACATCACCTGATTCACGTAACTATTACTTTCTAAAAATGTACCCTGGTCTCCATGCCTTGTAACAGAGATATTTTAAGGGTTAAACAAATGCAGGAATTCAAACTCCATTGCATTATTCTTTACAAATGTTTTTAAAAGAAAAACTCATAGTACAGAACAAGGAAAACCCGTTCACCGTGACCAATAATTCCACATCCTCCATCTTGTTACTCACCTGAGTTGCGGTAGCTCATCTGCAGCCTCCGGTGGCATCCTCCATTCCTCTCTCCAGGTCTCCAGATTCCCGTCAAGGCCAGTGGCATCCTCTGCTAATTCTGCTATGTCAGGTGGCTCTCCTGAGGGACAAATGTGACTTTCTTCTTCTTTTGTCCTTCCACTCTCTGTCGCGATCTGTCTTCGATATTATACAGCATTCTTTTCTCAGCCTCTCAGCTCGTCGGAATGATTCCTGCCTGTTGGGACCCCGCCTACCTGTCCAGAAAAATAACAGTCTCTTGCTAGTGTTGTTGGTTGGGGATTACTTGGTTTAACTCATCCCTTTCTTGTTACCATGCAGTCCCCTGCTGTTATGCCAGCATTGGCTGCCCGTGAGGAAGAGAGCAAACTTCTCATCTTGTTATTCAAGGCAAGGCAGAGCCTGGGCCCGGCATACCTAAGAAATAAGGTGAGAGCATATATCCCGGGGCGCCAGCTGAGATTGAGTAATCAAAATCGCTTAGTCCCTTGTAAAATAAACAAGGCCAGAATGGGAGGTCACGCCTTTTCATATCTTGCCCCCTTTCATTGGAACAGGCTACAGGAAGTATTGCGTGGCTGTACGTCTTTGGGTCACTTTAAGAAGAGCCTAAAAACTTGGCTGTTCTAGGGGCACAGCCTGAGCGGTTGGTCGGTTCTCATGCTGCTAGGCACCGTGAGATCCCCTTGGGGATGCTTCATTGTGCCATACAAATGTCAAATAAATAAATTAAATACATTTCTGGATTGGCGGCTGCCATCCATACGGAGCCAGGGACTAACTCTCAATAAGTAAGGGGGCTCTGGATTTCCTCCTCACGTTATCCTATGTAGAGTTAGGCAAACCACAACCTTTTCCTCGGTGGTGCCCCACTGCCCCATAGAAGCAAATCTTACTCTAATGGCTTGATGGAGTGCTGGCTGTCAAAAGTAAGGGCATCACACCAACCTTCCTGTTTAGGGCTGATATTTTGAGGTCCTTTTTATCTGTTCACTGCTGCCAGGCAAAACCTAGCAGTGATGAACAAAAAACACAAATAAAGACCCCTCTCCGTGCCCAGAAACAAATCTTATACCACCCAGCCTCAACACTCCCTGAAAATTGCCCAACCCCACCCAAGTTGAAAAACGAAGTAAAAATACTTGGCATTTTGCCTCCCAGCTTCATCACCCTCTGAGCCATCCCATCCCTCCCTGTCCCCAAAGTATCATTCACTGCTCTCACATTCAGAGTGGTGAGCCAGTACCAGTCTGACAGCAGGCCTGTAAAAGCTGTTTGTCAGCACACATTATTTTGCCCTGTAATGGAAAGTATGCAAAGACGTAGAATCTCTATACACCTACATCCCCCAGGAAGAACCTTATGAGTAATCAAAGGCCTTCTCGAGACAGGTGACCATAACAGCATTACACCGGTGAACTTCATCATTGAGTGTGCCAGATTAGCTTTAACTGAAATTTTTTTCAAATTTGAAGAGTCTTTCTATCTCCAGAACTCGGGGACATCAATGGGCAGTGTTTTTGCCCCCAGTTTGGCTAATCTATATGTCCATCTTTTTTAAACCAGATGTGTTCTCGACCACAGCAAACCATTTTTCCATCAGGTGGGGCTGTGCAAGAGATACATCAATGATATTTTAGTCATCTGGCATCGAGATTCCAACTCTATTGTGGAGTTCCAAACCTGGTTGAACACCCAAAACCAGTTTCTGAAATTCACTGCAAAATACAGCAAGTCTGAGCTTGCCTTTTTGGATTTACTGATCTTTCCTAAAGAAGGCAAAGTGGAAAGCAAGCTATACAGAAAACCCATGGCTAGAAACTCTCTGCTTTCATTTAATAGCTACCATTCCAGATCCCTACGGGAAAATGAGCCCTTCGGCCAATTCTTGCGGGTCCGACAAAATTGCTCAGAGAGGGTGGATTTTGAAATTCAGTCTAAAGATCTGACCAACAAATTGAAACAACGAGGTTACCCCAATCATTTGGTGCGAAAAGCTCACAAGAGAGTCTCTAATAATCACCGAGAGGCTCTCCTAGACCCTCAGGTCATAAAACCTCCTCTTGAAAAACTAACCTTTGTTAATACTTTTGGTACTCAGTCCACCCAAGTACAAAAATAAATCAGAAGGAACTGCCGTATTTTGAATACAGCGGGAAGATCTCTATCCCTCCCACTGTTCTCTTTCAAAAGAGGACAGAGTCTAAGAGATGGGTTGATATACACTAGACCAAAAATCTTCAACCAAGAAATGACCACTACACTGTGGGACCTTCAGTCTGTTCAAGGACACTATCCCTGTGGCTCTTGCACAGCCTGCCCACAAACACAAAAGACACTGAAGGTCGACATCGGTACCTAAAGACCTTGGACACTTAAGAAACACACGAACTGCAATAGTGAGAAAGTCATATATGGTGACATGCCTATGTTCCCTTAGATATGTAGGGATGACCACTAGAAAAGTGAACCTTCGCATCAACGAACATAAAAGCACAATAAGATGCAACAAACAAGCAACGCGTCTCACAAATCACTGCCTGATAAAAAAACACAAACCTGAAGAAATGCGATGGGTCGTATTAGAGCAACCATTCACCCCCCATCATGTCATTGATCCTGCACGTTTCTTGTTTATCAGAGAACAATAATGGATCTTTAAGCTGAAAAGCGATACAGAAGGTCTGAACGATGACATTCCATGGGTTACTATCTAACATAGACTCTGTTTCCCATGTCTATCCAACATTGTTTCAATCTACAGACATTCAGGACATACAACAGCGGTCCATACACATATTGTAAAAAATCCAAGTGGTTAATGCCAAGGTGGGACAAAGGTTCCCCCCGCCGTTTTTATTATTAATAATTTTCATCAACCTGGCATTTGTAGTTTGACTAACCAAGTCTCTTTAGTATGATAGATTAATACCCTAGCGGTATCTTATTATCTATATATCGCATGGCCACCACTGGTAGCACTTCAGAGGGGCCATATAAAAATTAAAATAAAATAAAAATATTTTGGAAGACTCTTTAGTCAGGAGACTGCGGTCTACTATCTGAATACACATGTGCCGTTACATGTATAATGACTTGAATATCGACACATTTTGTTTCTCCAGCCCCTATTCTAATTTCTATATTTTTTCTTTTCTTCATGATTATGTTACATGAAACAACTCAAACCGCGGAATAGCCTGTGGTATTATTTCGATAATTTTGCTGACTATGGGCAGTTTTTCCATTGACTTTATGTTGTGTACTCTTACTACGGCTGATACAACCGCGTAGAGTATTGCCATGGCATTTAATCATCTGGATATTTTTCATGTGTGCCCCTTTAAGACCTGTGAAAAACATCTGATTCATGCAATATTCACAGATATTCACTTCATACCCATGGGACAGATGGTATATTGCTAGCATTCTGTCACTATTGCTCAAAAAACAATGTAAAGCGTCTAAACTATCATGGTCCCAGAATTGGGTGATCACGATGGCCTGATTTTGCGGCAAACAATGAGTGCGCAGCCATTACTTTTTTAATACACATGGAAATTCTTTTTTAATACACACGGAAATTCTTGTTTAACCGAATGGACTCCATACTTCCGGTTTAAACATGCTACACGGGCCCCTCTGTGGTCCGCTATGAAGTTTAGCACCGAGTAGGTTTTTCATCAAACAGAATCACGAGAGATAATACATACGCTAGCTAAAGATGATAACTCGTTTTTAGAAAGCATTTCGAAATGCATGGATTATGAGCGGTTTAGTCAATGCCTTTGATATCGGTCTACTAAACCGATACTTCATTAGACTGCTACAAGCCAATGAGCGCAGCTTCCTTTTCTCGCTTTCCAAATATTCCACGGCATTGGTAGCTAAATTGTTCCCCTATTACCGGATATGACCAAGTATTTCCAGTTAATTTTGAAAGACAAGTCCCTCTGTGGTCCACAAAAACTGTTCATTTTGTATGCTTGCGAGCCCACACCAGCCTGTGTAAATATACGAACAGTCCCCTTCCCAGTCCGCACTTTGGCAAACGGGAAGACCAATTACAAGATAATTGATGGGCCTATAAATAATGGTCATCCTGCTCCGGTCAGTACCTCCCCCTCGGCTTAGGACTAAGCCCGAGGTACCGACAGACAGGTACGGCAAGAATACATCAGCGAAGGCACCACTTGGGTTACTGCTAGCTGCCTCAGCTTGCTCAGGAACGATACCTGGATTAGGCGGCACCTATATTTTCGACTTCTGGCATTTCTCATTTTCCAGTTTTGAGTGCCGGTTCGTCTATTCAGCCGCTACTTGATTTCTCCTGGTCCATTTCCCTAAAGATAACGCTTAGTTTAGCAGTTATGCATCAACTACTATGTAATACCTGGTATTTTACAACAATATAGACCAGGCCACGTAACCAGTTGGTTATAATAAACATCACTAAACATGTAAGCAATCAGGTTTTATGATTGCTTACATAACATGACTAAATGGCAGGATAATATTGTCTCTCTTGCTATTTTTCTTTCTTTAGTACATCATTAGAGCGGGGCCTCATTGCCTGAGCGAGCGCCAGGAGAGGTGATCCTAAGTTTGCTCTGGGTGAGTTATAATTGATATACCATGTGGATATCAATTAAGTATGCTGATAGAATGCACTAGCTACAACATTGATCTATGTGGGTTGTTACTGTTGCATTTAGTGTTTTTTCCTGTCTGTGTCCATATATATGTATGTGTCATTATATATATGTGTATGCACCTTATTTTTCAGGATACGAACTATCCTTCAGAGACACCACTTCCAGGTCTGGAACACCGTCAAATGGTAGGGTCTCTGTGTTTATTGAATTATTTTTCCTCACATATTTGCAGTAGTGTTTTAATATTTGGTCCTGAAGAAAGCCACTGGACTACCTACCGTCCTATTGGCTGAAACATGTCGACCTTTTTGAACACCATTGGATAGATACCATCTATCTTTACTATCCTAACACTATTTTTAACCTTGACATTATGATGACCGCTCAATAAACTGGTTCTTTTGGCATTATAATAGTCAATTTTAGCTTTCACCTTTTCATTCTTTTCACACTGCAATTTATCATTTTTCAGCACCACCGCATTCCATCTTCAGTTGTGGTACATCACTGGTGGATCCTTCCTTGGATGTCCCACTATAACAACTAGTGGGACTCCAGTTTTCCTTTTTCGCAAAATCCCAGATGATGATGCTCCGCCATTGGGTGGGCTGATGGGTTTTCTATACACTTGTGGTGCCACATACAAAGGGCACAGCCTATGCCACTTTCTGTTGCCTTTCAGCCACACACTGTTTGACCTGTAGTGTCCCATTTGTTTTTTTAGCACATCTTGATTGGGGGATAGGACACTTAGGGGTCGGTAATCTTAAATCCCCATGGGCCCTCTTTTAAGTTTTTTGTTCACTGCAAAAAATACCTGCCTAAGGGATATTAATCTGACAGGTCGCAGAACTGCGTCCCTACCCTACCTTTGCTTTCCGAAAGGGGAAACATTTTTTTAAAGCAGCCTTTCTCCATCAAAAGTGCTGCTTTAAAAAAAAATCCCATTTGGGATTACAGCAGGACAAGCAGGCAGTGGTCCCCAGCTATCCCTGACATGATTCACAAAGGTCAAGGTGAAGCACGGATATGCCTTTCCCTTTAAGTAGACGATACCACCCAAACTTGGAGTCACTAACCATTGAGACATTCTTTTCCAAACAGGAGGGAAACACCACTTTCACACTTACTTCTATTTGCTAAATGGAAAGCATTGCTAAAGCACTTTTACAAGTCAGAAATCAATTTCCGAATCATAAAAGGACTTTTGCGGTAGGGTGGCCAGTGAGTAAAACAGGGTCACCAGTAAATGAGGCATTGTGACCAGTGAATGAAGCAGCTTGATCAACACGCGAACCTGTGAATAACGAGTGAATGAGGCACGTCAATGAATGAATAAGGCAGACAGCAATGCATCATGGTAAAAGTAAATATGATTATTGGCTGTGCATGTAGCAGGCTGACCTCCTAATATGAAAAGTGAGTAGTAAATGAGGGAGACTGAACACTGAATGAGGCAAACTGACCCACTGACTTTACAATGCTTGAGGCAAGCAGGGAATTTCATGAGGAAAATGAGTAGTATATGAGTCCCAATGAACACTGAATGTGTGAAGCTGAACAGTGTTTAAAGTGGGTGAACCATGAATAAACCAAGCAGTAAATCAGATGGGAGGAAGTGAATCACTCGATCAGCAATGCATGAGGCAAGCAGATCCTTTCCAATTGGTCCACAATGATGTAATCATATTCCTGCTGATGCAACCTCGATGTGAGGGGGCATCTTGGCTTTTAGATTTCCGAAGATGGTTAATAATACCTGAAAAGGGTGAAATTCTTTTCGTACAAAAACAGATTCACATGCCCATACAACAGCTAAGCTTTCTTTGTCAGGTTAAGAATAGCCACATTCATTCTGAGATAGGCTCAGACTAGCAAAGACAATAATGTGTCTCTGAGCTTTGGGCTGTCCATTGTGTTGGGCAAGGATTGTGCTCAAACCTACTGGGCTTGCATTCACCACAATCTCCATATGCAATTTCAGATCAAAGTAAGCCATTTCAGTTGCATTTTTAATTGTGTGTTTTATTTTCTTGAAACTTCGGTCACATTCAGATGACCATTCAGAGGGAACATCCTGCTTTGTTATTTCTCTTAGAGGGGCACTCACAGTCACAAAATCAAAAATGTGACTAGAGCAGTAGCTGGCCATGCCTAAGAAGGATCGCAGCCTGGTCACATTTTCTGTTGGGCAAGTAGACAACAATGCTTGTACTTTTTCGGGGTCAGGAGTCATTCCTTTTTCAGAGAAAATATACCCAAAAAATGTATGCCTGTTTTTTATGAGACTCACACTTTTCTGCATTTAGTATGAGACCTGCATCAGCAAGTACACAGCATATTTGCGTGAATGCTTTATCACGTTCCTTCTGTATAGCTCAAAACATCATTATAATATCACTGTATTTAAAAGCATGTGCGACAGACTGAATCATTAGACGAATTACATCTTGAAAGATTCCAGCAGTTGATGACATATATCAAAACTGAATCTTTTATATCAGAGCAAACCAACATGAGTTCAGAAAGATGTATTGTACCTAAAATGTTCTTACAGTTTAAGATGATGGTAGTCTTTGTTCAAATCACAGCGGGAGAAGATTTTGGCACCATTCAGCTGCGTGATCATGTCCACTATGTGTGGACCTGGATGTCTTTCCCTTTTGATTGCTTTGTTGGCCTGTTGTATATCAACACAAATGCGCACTGAACCTCTACTGTCCTTTTTTGGATCCACCACAATGGGTGAAACCCACAATTTCAGACCAGTAGAGCGATCAATGATTTCATACTTTAACAGTCTTTTTAGTTCTTTCTCAATGGCATCCTGTAAGCTAATAGCAATTTAACGGTGTTCAACAGGACCAATATCTTCATTTATGTGAAGTTGCACCTTCATTGCCTTAAGTTTTCCAAGTCCATGAGACAATGTTTGGAATTGACTCACTATTTCAGAATAAGCATTCAAGTTGTAGCTAATAGAGATCAGTCCCATGGCAGCAGCAGTATCACAACTTAGTAAGCATGTACTTAACGAGGTACCTGGGAGGACATAAACTGACCCTTGCACTGTCGTTTTCTTGTACTGCATGGTGGCTATAAAAGACACTTTACTTTGCAATGACATAGAAGCTGCCCACGTGTGCACCTTTGTTCTCGACAGTGTGAGATGTGGCATCGGAGACAGTTCATTGTACTTTTCTGCATGCATGACATTTATCGACACACCACTGACTATAGTAAACATTGCAGGGCAGCCATTAACCTTGAGCATGATTTTGGGACAATGTCCAAATGACCCTTCTTGCTTCATGTGGTGATTCTTTTTGGATTTGTGTTCTTATTTGCAAGGGACCAATCCTACATGTGCAAGTTGGTCTGTGACTGACATCACCATTACAAATCCATCTTCCTCACTGTCACTCAATGAGCCTTTGGAAGATAAATTTGATAACTATTTTTGTTTCCACTTGCCTCAGTGGATGTTGCAGTTTGACCTTGTGAGAGTGGCTAGAGTACTTCTGCAAATTTCTGGCATCCATCTTATCGTCTCCTGTGACGCACTGAATTTTTCGTTTGATTGGCGAAGCATTATGAAATGATTTTACTTCCCGCAGCCTTTGCATATTTGTCCGATGGTGGTACATTTACCTTCATGTGGAATAGAATATACACAGCGGAAACTATTTCTTTTTCATCACTTTGTGGGCCTCTGCCTTGTGTTTCAGCTTGCTTTTCATGTTCAACACTGATTCATTTTGGGTTGCTCTAGCTTTCGTATCTGCAGCCTGTCAATCGTCACGTTCCTCCACTTTTACAGCCATGAGCACTTTCTCCAGGCTGAGCGTTTCTTGCAGCATGTGTCTTCTGAATGAACCAGAGGGGCAACCATTGATCACTCTAAGATGCATGGCTTCTTCATCATTAAATTCACAGAACTTGAAGTGCTTTACAAGTGTCTCTAGTCTCTGAACAAACTCATTCATTGTCTCACCAGGTTGCTGTCTTGTTTGGTTGAAAGTGTACCTTTCATCGTTTACATTCGGCATTGGATTGAACTTGGCCTCCAACTTCTTTTTGATTTGACGGTATGATACTTCAATAGCTTGTCATATCTTTATCACTTCTTTTAATCCGTCACCTGCAAGGTTCTTTAAGCATTTGATGATCAATTTGTCATCTGCTTCTTTGAACGTTTTGATCTAGGCAGTCCATCTGGTGCCAATATTCTGCTTTTTGTTGACTTCGAAAGGAGGCGGATACACAGCAGCATCGTATTTTATGCTGTTCCCAACTGACACCGAGAGTATATACTGTTCAGATTGTTGGCAGGCTTACTAATTGTGCTCCTCCATAGGGCCTTCACCTTCTTCGAATGCCTCTCAAAAGCTGTAGTTAAGCTTTGACAACAAATACGCTAACTGCTGTACACTCCTTCTTAAGGTGCTTGTGGCATGCATGAGCAGTTTTCTGGACTACGGCAAACTCTGGGGGAGAGTAGTCTTGAATCTTTTGGGGCACGTATCGTCTATGTCGTTGCCAGTAGTTTCCTCACCAGCCTGGGAGCGCGTAACAGACCACGCCCACATGGAGCTTTGGTTTGCACAACTTTATTCCGAGCACTGAATGAGGAGGTTAAGTACTAAATGAGGCAGAGTAAACTCTGAACAAGGTAGGTTGAGCAGTGAATGAGCCTGGCTCAGCCAAGAATGAGGCAGTGTGTAGTCAATGAGGTAATGAGACATGAATGTCACATTAAAAAAGCAAAAGCATTTCACACAACATTATGTCATATTATTGCAGTAAGTAAAACCAAGACATTTCAAAGATGACAGACGACTAGATGAGGGACCAATTGTCTTGCAGATTTTGTTAGTAAAAAAGAAGACTTATTGCTCAGTTTTGAAGCCACGATTTGCATTAGGCAGGATCACAAATGAAATCAGACACCATAACTCCGAGGTTCTTGCAATCAGATTTCAATATACAAAAGAGAGTGAATTACATTAAAATGGTTCTTTAATTTCCTTTTGCATTAGTAGCCAAAGACTAATTAAAGCTTGATAGAGATTCAATATGAGCTTTACTAATATCTGTTGTTCGAAATCGGACGGACAGCCATGATAGTGAATGGAATCAAGGAAATGGCATGGCCGAACCACTGCGGTCAGATACTAAAGTCTTTGAATAATGTGTGTCATCTGTTATGTGTTAGATCGCCTTGTAGCATGTGCTCAGTAAATACATTCTGCATAACACTCATTATACATTTCATTGATTTAATGCTGTCAAAGTTGTTATATAGAGTAATTTATGATTGATTGGAAACCTTTTGCAGTTTAATTACATGCTATTTCTAACAATATGTACACCTATGCGTTCTCAAAAATCATTAATGTTTACAATCTAAAGGTTTCTTGCTACATATTAATTCCATAAAACTGAAACATGAAATACTCATTTCTTTGTTTCCGTTTGGATCGATTTTTAGCCAGGCTCGCATTAAGAATGCAGATACCGCAGCACTGGCAACTGCAACAGACCAGATATAGGAAGGAATATTTCAATCGGTAGTTTGGTCCTCCTCGTTAAGAAGCAAATTTCACAATTTTCATAACGTGTATAAAGACGATCACATTTGACAACCTCAGAATTTGCTTTAGTGGTCATTTCTTCCTTCTTACAAGGCAGCGGCTTCTAGAGGAATGGGCGAAAACAACCCCCATCACCTGCTATCCAGAGTGTCTAACAATTGCAGCAGAGCCATCCCAGAATGCAGCGCGCAGCCCTTAGCCTGCCTGGTAGAAAGCACTTCATTGCGCCATAGCGCACTCAGTCTCGGCAAATGAGGGTACATGGACAAAGCACAATCCGAACCAATAACAGTGTGCTGATGAACCTTCTGCGCGATTTGGGGAATTTTGGAATCCAGGTATGGCAGCAAATCCTCAAAAGAAAACGTCCGGCTGAAGGGACTTGATGGATTGCCCACAGCAAGGTCCCAGCCCTGATTCTATTGTTACATGGTTAAAACTGAAATTAGCATCGGAAGATGCATAAAATATAGTAAATGAAAATGAAGGGCAATCATTTTACATAAGGGCCACATACCCTGGAAACAATCACCCCATGTGGTTGACGGCCCGATAACAAGTGCATAGGCTTTTTAATATTGTCCTCTTGGCCATGGTTAGCCAGTACATCTGATCAGATCAGGTGGTTGCTGACAGTGGGCCTGCACGCAGAACAAGGAGTTATACCATTCTGGCTCAAAACAATACTCTACCTCGAGCAGAGAGTATCTTTGGAGATGGTGATCTCCAGAAGGACCATTTTTGAAAAGTGTTCAGAATATTCATTTTATTGAAGAGCCCTCAAATGTCTGGCAACATTGGAGTGGAAAATTCGCTCAAAGCATGTTGCTATGTAAGTTTGATATTTCTTGCCAAAGCTCGGATTTCTCTTGACATTACCTCAGGAGTTCTAATTGCCTTTACAATGGGAAATAATGTACATGGTGCAATTTTCATTTGTAACATTATGGATATTTGATTTAATATACAATGTAAACCCTGAAAAAAGTTAGACATTTAAATTTACAAACAGCTTGAATGCAGTGCACAAAATAATCTCAATTAGTGTAAAGAAGCAGTCATTCATACAAATTCAGAAAGATAAATTAGGATTCTGCTTTTTCAAAGAAAGTTCTCATTTTCTCCACCCATAAACACTTTCACTTTCCTTACTGATTCCAGTCCATCTCACTCACCGTCTCAATTCACCGCTCACTTCAATATGAAAGGCGTGTACCACTGGCAAAGCGGCTTTGATGTGTCAGTGCTTAATTTGAGCTGGTGTCTGATGGAGAAGTGTGGCTCAGGGGTTAGAGGCGGCAGACCTGGAGCTTGAGCTCGGCCCGGGACCAGGGTTCAATTCCCCGCCTCGGCAGGTCTTTGGCTCAAAATTCCACGGACTCGTTAATTCTCGCTCCGGTGCCTTCTCAACTCACGGGTTCACACTCTGCGACTCTGGGCAATAGCTTGCTTAATCTCCACAACAGCCCCTCGCGGTGGGATGCCTGGCTTTCACCTTGTGGATACCCTGCCAGGGTTATCTCACAGGGGAATACCAGGACGGGTTCCCTAAGCAAGCGCTGAGATGCCCCAGGGTAAGTCGTGCGCTATATAAGTTTCATTCATTTCATTTCATTTCATTTCAGCTCAGGACCGGTAATTATTTCTAAATGTCAGCAGTTATTTATGACACTCTGCCATATGATGGTGGTATCTCTCTAATTTTGAACAGAGCATATAAGCATAGTGTTTAGCAATTCAACATATCTCTTAAAAATATTAAAACCAGCAAGTTCATTTCATCATTAGAGAATAAACTGGACTGGAATAGTCGATTCGATTAAAAAGCTTTATTCGGTATGTATAAAAACAACCATAAAAGTGTACATATGTAAAAACTGATTACATTACTCGCCAATCGTATCAAATCAAGATAAAAAAAGCAAAGCTGATAACGCTTAACATGCACCATGGGGCCAAAGTTAATCACATCTAAAAACACGTAAAATATGTTTTAAAAAAAGGCAATTCAATTTCTTAAAGCCATTATTGAGTTCTCACTATATCGGTACAACAATGCTTTTGCATGTATTAAATGTATTGATAATATAAAGTGCCACATTAAGACAAACCCTGGCATAGTTTAGCTCGGACTGATATTTTAATGCAATGCAGCAAGAGGCAAATTGTTGCTGTTCACGAGCAAAAGTGGTTTTAAATAGTAATTTCTGAAATCAGAATAAAAGCCACAGAACAGCACAAAGTGCTCATCGGTCTGATTACTCTGTCCATCACATGGGCAAGGAATCAGGTCCAAAGGGCAGGTTTTCATGTTGGGGAAGGCAAATTCCCAATCTGAATCTGACTAATATATAATGATGCATAAGATTGGGAATATAAATTAAATAATCTTGACTGCCCACTTGTGATGTAAGTGTTAGATACAACTTTACAGTTGGTTTCCTGCTCTCACAGTCAAGCCAAGCTTCCCTACTATAATTCATAAAGGTTTCCCTAATCAACAATTTACTTAGTGGTGTTACTTGTTGGGGATTAATCCGGACTGACATTTTAAATAATTTACTGTACAATAAACTAATATAACTTAACCATGGGATCTTCATCACATTGTCCAGAGTAAAACAGTCTAAAATAATTGATTTTGTAAAACTAGTTTCTTCTTTGGACCATATAAAATGCCAGAGCACTGAAGGGCGGGATGCAACGATATCTGTGAGGTACTGAAGCCTATATCTCTATGTATAATCTCAGAAGAAGCTGAAGTGGGTAGGCTGAGAAGGCGTTTGAGGAAACCATTTCCTCCATCTGCAGGGCTTTACTATTGTGGTAACCCTACACAACAGCCACATATGATGCAATAGATGAAACCCATTGCCATAAAAATTACTGTCATGTCCTAAACCGGCCTACAGCCAAACTTTGCTGAAAATCTAAAAATACCATGGATGCTTCTGTTCATTTTACTCCTTACATTGTTAATTTCATCACTCCATGAACCGTTACCTGAGAAAGAATTGCCCAGGTAACAAAAAGTATCAACAGCGGTTACTGGCATATTATCCATAAAAAAGTTCTCCTTTATTTGACCCTTTCCCTGCAGGCCATTGCATAGGTTTTACTTTTATTATTAGTCAATTGTCAGCAAACAAATCCCCACAGGCGTCCATTAAACATTGCAGCCCCACCAAAGCCCTGGCCAGCATCGTCTGCATACAAAAGTACAAGTGTGGGGTGCCCAGCCACTTGAGGGGCATCGGGATGCTCTGCTTGTAAGGTCTGGTCCACAGTGTTGATAAACAAGGAAAATAGCAAAGGGGCCAGTACACAGCCTTGCCGAATGCCATGTTTGACTGCAAAATTATTAGTGCATTCTCCTCTGGGGCCATAGCGTACTTTACTCTCCAGATCCTTCTATAATCTTGCCAGAAAACAAATAATTGGCCTTGGTGCCCCCATAGCAAGTAAAGTAGTCCAGAGGATAGTGTGATCTATCTACTAGGTTGAGGCACTGCTCAGGTCAGCAAAACAGAGATATGATCTCCCGCCTTTTGCATGAGTATACTTGCCTATAATAGGATCAAGATTCACGCAGTGCTCTATATTCCCCAAGCCTTTTCTGAAACCAAACTGGACCAGTGAATATATTGGGCAATCCAGTACCTGGAATAGTCCAAAATGTCTCAGTTGCATGAGTGAGATGGTTGCTAGGTCGTGCTGACTCTGGTATTCAGTCAGTGCAGGCTTGGGCAGCAGGGATCCCCAATTGCAATATCTTCATGAAAAGTACCTTGGACCCTGGCATGAACGCAGCACTGTTTCTGTCCATATCACCAACAACCTCATGATTGTGATATCTTTACTGAGATCCAAGTGCAGACTCCTTTGAAAAGTGTGCTCTCATGAGAGCCGCAAGCATGATAACTGCACCAGACACATCAAATCAAATCAAATCAAATCAGCTTTATTCGATTTATCAAAAAATCATAAAAGCGTGCAAGTACAATTTATACAAGAATTTAAAATCAGTTTTCACACAAACAAAGTTACGAGAGTAAATAAAACATTTCTCCAAGGATTAAAATCTGCAGCAATCATTTGGACGAAGGGCCTCATGATACAGTGATCAGTTGATTTAGCTCATTGAGTTTCTGTATTTCATCACTGACATTAAAAAGCGAGAAACAACAAAGATAACATCCTCATCTTCTAGCAGCAGTAATTTCAAGTATGCAGATTTACATGTTCTTATCCCCCAGCGTTTAAGTAGTGGTAGAAGGAAAAGTTTCCTCGGGCTGGTGTACATGGTTACAAAAGAACATGATATGAATGTTACTTTGTGTTGAATGGTCATCGCATGGACATATTAGGTTCAAAGAGGCCCAGTCGTTCTGTTTCGGCAAAGTGACCATGCGGAAGAAGATCCCTAAGCGCAGCCTAGTCAAAAGCATGCGAGGGTAGGGTGCTGTTTCAATCCCAAGGTATGATTGTAGGCCTTCGGTAGGGGTAATTTGCTGATAGCTCAGGGTAGTGCCTTTAAGTTTCTCTGTGTCCCATCTTGCACTTTCTAGGTGTGTAACTAAAAGTTTTTTGAGGGCCGGCCTAGACAGGGTTTGTAGAGTCTCTGGATCATCATAAAATTCAGGGTGTCCATTGTTAGAAAACATCGTCTGGACGTATCGCAACCACTTGACTTTTGCTGCACCATCCAGAGTCATGCAGTCTTTAATGAGGTTTCTGTTCAATTGGCACTCCTCTGTGGTCCAAATTTTATACCAAAGCAAACAAGGAGATAATTTTATAATGTCACTGAGGTATTTAAGGCCGGTCTCAATATGAGTCATAAAGGTCGAGGTGGTTTTGTGCACACCTAGTAAGTAACAGATGAAAATGTTCTCGCAAGTTTGTAGTGAGGACACGTTCTCGAAACCCCAAAGACCTGCTCCATATGTGGCCGTAGCTATGCACTTTGCCCGGTAGATCTGTAACATTTCTCTGATGGGTTTACCCCCAATTTTGCCTGCAAAGGTTCGTAGGGCCCCTATGGCACGGCTGAAGGCGAGTTTCCTGGCAGACACTGCATGTTTCCACCTTCCCCTCCTGTCTAAAACAATGCCCAAGTAGCAAAAAGTGTCCGTGATCGCGATATTTTGCTGCTCCAAGTATATTGAGCATTGTGGTCTGTTGTTCTTTTGAGAGCAGGACATGGAGAAAGTTTTAGAAATATTCACCTTCAAATTTCTTTTACCCATGTAAGATGAAAATTCATTTACTGCTCTCTGCAAGCCTACTTTTGTCCTAGACATGATTGCCGCGTCATCGGCATATAAAAGAATGGGTACAGGCCTACCATTGACAGCTGGGTAATCGCTTGGCAGAGTTATTAAGTTCTCAGTGATGGAATTTATGTAAAATGTAAAAAGCAAGGGCGCAAGTATGCAGCCTTGCCTAACCCCTCTGTTTATAGCGAATTTTTGAGAACATTGCCCCTGGGTCCCGAATCTTACTCTGGCCCCAGCGTCTCTGTATAGTTCTTTAATGAATGTAAGAATGGTTGAGTCCACCCCGATATGTTCCAATGTTGACCAGAGCTGCGCGTGGTCCACGCAATCAAATGCGGAGCTAAGGTCAACAAAGGTAACAAATAGGTCCCCTTTTTTAGACTGAGTGTATTTAGAGACTAGTAGAGACAAGTTTAGACATTGCTCGAGTGTCCCTAGTCCCTTTCGGAACCCATATTGGAGCTCCGAGATGACCTTTTTCTCTGCTTCCCAGTGTTGTATCCTCTTAAGGACGATCCTTCCTGCGATTTTCATAAGTCCGTCCAATAGTGATATTGGACGGTAACAAGCAGGGTCGTCCCTATTCCCCTTTTTAAAAATGGGAACTACAATCGCGTCTGACCAGGTGTTAATGAAACCACATTTATTTCCCATATTTAATACATTGGTTAACAGGGGAACCCAAAAATCCAGATTTGATTTATAGACGTCCACTGGGGTATGATCGGGGCCGGGGGCTTTCCCTGACGGACTTTCCCTAAGGGCATCTTCCACTTCTAGAATGGTAAATATCAGTTCAATCGGGTAGGGGGGTACAGGAGGGACAGTTAGCTGATTATCCTCAGTTATATTATCCGTAGATGAAATCACCTTACGTGGGTTCGGGGCGTCACCCTGGCTGTTGGTATAAAGACACATATATTAGAAGGATGCAAGTAACATCTGGCCTGTAGAGTTAACAGAGAACCCTCCAACTCCTGTGTGGATCATATAAGAATTGGACATACGTTTTGTTTTGTGATAGTGTTAAATTACAGCTGTGGGGATAGAAAATTAAGTGACCAACCCTCAGGTTATCAAGCGGGAGACTGGAGCTGGAAATCTGAGGGCTTTGTGCCAGCAGAGACATTAGTGGAATATTGTGTACATTTCTGACTATGTAGGTATGTGCAGATCGAGTGAATTAGGGTTCTCCCATTTTGATAAGAAAGTAATTTATGAGTGGAGTTACAGTGCAGCTTTACCCTCATTTCTTCTAAACTTCAAACCATGTCTATAAATCTGAAGTATGTCATGGTTCACATTGTTGTTGTGCTGCATACAGCTATTGCATGTACTTTTTGACACAGGTTTCCTAATGTGTACATACGTGCATGTTAAAACAGTAATTATTCAGCGTCTCCCTTATAGTGTTTGGTAGAGGCTGGTTTAATTTTCACTCTACTTTGAATCTTTCCTTTTTTCGTGAATTCCTAGTTTAAAAGCTATAGCTAGAAGTTGTCTGCCTCACCAGTCTTTAAACTGAGAGTGGGGTCACTACATATTATTGCATGACTTAAACAATGCAAAGCCCTTTTTCTGCAGGATTTGGGAGGGAAGTATGAATTAGCACCCAAAGGTCGAATGGGATCCTTTGTACCAATAAGCAGGGTTCAGATAGGCTGTAGGCGGCCATTGCTGTGACAAAGCTACAGCAGTACTGTGTACATTGGTGCTTCTGGCGCCACTGGGCACCAAATCCCTGCTGCATACAGTTGAAATCACCTTTCTATTCGGACAATTTTGACAAGGTCCGGCTTTAGAGCTGGTGCGCCCAGTGCGACAATCATTTTTGGCTCCCTCACCCCCATGACGTACTCCTCAGATTCTCTCACTAGCACCGGGCAAAAGTGCCCCACATCTCTCCAATCATAAGGTATTGCTAAACCTCCTGAGATCAGCTCACCTCTTCACAGGTCAGCTCCCTGTATAGCCGCACCAGTCGCACCAGTCGCACTGCCATAAAGCCGGCCCTGAAAGCTTTCGATATATTCTTCTAGCATGGAATCCACCAAAGCACATCTTACCTGGGGTCTGTGTAGCAGTAGCAGTTCAACATTTTGAACAAGTGCATCTCAGATGCTGGGATTGCACAGGTCGTGATGCTTCCATCAAAATATGTTCGAAGAGGTTTTCATCTGTGGGCCGGCCTAGTTACTTAGGACTGTTCTAAATCCACCATTGCATGTTCTCTTTAGACCTCACCAGAGGGCCTCTAAGTCGATTTTGTCTAATTATGGAGCACAGCTTTGTCAAAGGAGCCTGGTTTTCAAAATAACCATTCAACATTTTCACTGCGGATTGGGAGTGTAGGAATTATAGATATCCCTGTGTGTGCCTAAGCAAGGGAGAGAACAAAATGAAGATAGGGATACTGAGATGACTTTTAGGAAGGGCATTGTGTGTGCGTGGCGAGGTTGAGAGAACTGAGAAGGCTAGCTAGAGCAGGGTATCAGAGGAAGGAGGGTAATGATAAACAGTTCTAGAGATTAGCTGTTGGAAAGGACAGTGTGAGACACATGAGTACATGAACAGTTTTTGGAGAAATAAATACTAGGTGGGCTACTCTGCTGCCACAGCAGGGTGTGTCATATTACTTCTGCACGCAGCAAATGTGTCACCATTGCTAAAGTGAGTGGTACATAAAATTGAACTTTGAATTAGGATAGCAAACATTATTGTGCAAGCCCTGGGCGGTGAAGTGGGAAATCTTTACATAACTGTGATGGACACGTGCCTCTTCCTGCATCCCTTTTCACATCATGAGTAGAGAAGATCTGTGTATTGGCTGAGCAAGAGTTTAGATCTAAGGCTGATTGACAGATTGTGAATGGCTGCAGTTGGATCCATTGGATGTGCCCGAAGCCTCATTGCGGGATATAACAACCGGAGTTAAAGCAGTGACAGCCGGTTTCTGATTGACAGCAGCAGCACTCTAAGGATGCTGATAAGAAATATTACCTAGGTGAGAATTGTGTCAGAACTTGCACATTAACTCACTTATCCATGTATACATTTATATCAGTGAGTTTTGTGCCCACTTCAGAAATCTGTCTGTAACCTACATGTCATATATGTTTTCACTGTACATTTTCTGTGAGCGATGAAAGCTTGTACTGCTCTGCCCTGCTGAATGTATTATGTGAGGTATGGAGGCTTGCAACGTGCTGCCTTCGTTGAGAGAGGGAGTCTTGCTGTCATGTGCTGTGAAGGGTAAAGCTTGCACGGTTGCTGCATGATGTGTATGTTTCCTGTGATGGGAAATGCTGTCATTGCTGCTGCGCTAGCTGTGTCTGTCCTCTGAAAGAGGGAAGGTTGCACTGTTTCTGCCCAAGGTGTACCTGTTTTATGAAGGAGGGATTTTCACTCCTTTCACTCTTTTTACCCAGTATTATGAAAATACAAAGGATTTATTGAAGACACTTACATATCATGCCTTTTATGTATAATACCAAGACCTATAGTTCAAAGGAAGGCACCTGATCCCTTAAAGATAATATTCAAATGGTGACACATGTTTATGGAAAGAGAAAAAGGTTCATTCCTCTGTTTTTAATTTTGACCTAGGGAGACACCAGTAAAAAAACATATTGGGATACCCCACATGCGATATTCAAATAGGTCTGTCAGTTTAACAAAGGGAACATATAAATGTCGATATTATGAACATAACTTCACACAAAGAGAACGCACAACTGACTGTGCAACCAATAAACAGTAGTACTATTGGATGCTTCACAGTGCTAGATTCGGAACCGATTGAGGAAGCATACCAGTAGGCCGGGGGGTGCCTATCATTCTACACGAGTAAATGAATGTATGGTAGTTTTATAAGAAGTCTGACTGTTTCTTCCAGGAGTGGTGTACTTCACATATGTTTATGTCTGCTTATAAAGGGCATACGACATTCCTTTAATTGTTGTCATATGCCACCCTCACAAATGCACAATTGTGCATATTTACAAGAAATCGCAAATTACCACCAACTACAAGTTGGTGGTAATTTGCGATTCCTTAACCAAAATTTGCTAACCAAAATTTGCTAGCCAAAAATGCTACATACATAGCATTTAAGGAATCGCAAAATTACGATTCCCTAAATGCTATGGCAAAATAAGGAATCGCACAAGTTTGCAATTCCTTATTTTGGGACTGTTTCATACATCTCAAAACATGCAAAAAGGCCGTTTGCGATTCGCAAAGGCCGAATTCTGCGAATTTCGGCCTTTGCGAATCACAAAAGGCTTCATACATATGGCCCATAGGAACCATTTTGCTCCACCCAATCCTCAATTCTGAGTACAATAACACACCTTATGGTCTTTAGAACAGAGTCCAAAAGCGAAAAAGGTCGGTAACAGCGGGGGTCTGCCAGTTACCTTTCTCAAAAATAGGCACAATGGTAGCAGTCTGCCAAGAAGAGGGAATACCAGAACAAGCAGCAGCATTTTAGACATTGGCAAATACGGAGGCCCACAGCCATATGTCATCCTTATAAAGGTCTATTGGAACCCCATCTGGACTCAGAGCCTTGTTCAGTCGACTGGCCAATATAGCCGCAGATCCAATCCGAAACTAAATGGCAGTGGGAACTGTAGAACACTGACTACGTTCTATGGCATGGGACACCCCTCATATGAATAGATCAATTTGAAATGCTCTAACCATTTATCAGGATTGATATTAGATCCTAATTCCTCTGACAAGGTGGGTGAAGATTATGAAACATTAGCAATTTCCCAGAATCCCTTGAAATCCCTGGCTTTGCACATCTGTACTAAGCATTCACAAGTTTCCTCTTCAAGTACTGATTTCCTTTTCTTAATTGCATGTTTATAGATTGCCCTAGAATCTACAATATGCTATTCATTCATGGGATTGGCAGTAAGGTCTTCATGCAAGCTACGGCCGTTCTGCAATTCTTATCAAACGACCTTTGTTTAGGGGCCCCTTTGCACCTTGAGTGGTCCTGGATAATATTTCTTATTGTCTGGTTCAGGGATCTAGATGCATCTAGAGGGTTAACTGGTGGCAGGTTAAAATGTAACAAACAATCAAATAAATCAAGATTAAACTCAGCAAAATAACTCAGCAAAGTGGGGATGGAGATAGCTCTCCAGCCTAACCTTAGACCATTATTCTTCTGGGACTGACCAACTATAACTGAAGGAACTGATAGTTGGATGCTATCTGGTAGGTTAAAAAAAACTCAAGTGGATTATGGTCACTGTAGGTACTTTCAGTCAATCTTCATATGATGGCAAAAGGTTCTATCTTCTAGGAAATGAAAATATAGCCAATAATTTAACCTTTGTTCCATCCAACGAATGTAGGAGGCTGTTTATGAAGATCACCCAGGATTTCCACTATGTTAAGTAGCCCAAAACTAAGCAAAGTATTAGGCAGCTTCGAACCCCTATGATCAGCTTAAGTACATGGTAAAATATCGGCTGTCACAATAGGATCATAGAGTGTGGAATTCTGGCACAGATTAGCGTTAAAATCACCCCCTACAATCACATAAAAATAGTTTAAAAATCTTAAAGCACTTGATTTTAAAACTGAGATTACCTTAAACAAAACATAAATGTGAAATCACATATCAAAGACTGCATCGTGAAAATTAACAAGGAAAAATAAATATTTGTTGGTTAAGACAATCCAAAAACTCTGTATCCCCCCATGTTTACATACAAATAGGGTGACTATGTAGAGCAGTGAGATTTTAATGAGACTGGTTAGACAAACCTGTGCTCTCTGGCCTAAAGAAGCAACAGCAGGGACAGAAAGCAAGAGGTATTTGCTTGAGTCAGGTCAAGAATGAGTCCATTTAAAAAAAAGAAAATGCCATAAAACCACACCAAAAATTGTATTTAAATAAATCAATAATTGAATAATAAAATCACATAAGGTAGTTTAACAATCATTTAAAGCATGATGGCGATGGAAGAAATGTGTAGAGTTCATCTAATACACTGAAAGGGTGCCCTTGCTGCTAAGACAGATACCAACTAATGTCCATCTTAAAGCAAACCATTGAGCTGACAATTTTCCGGCCATTTTTAAAAACACAAAGATAATGGATTGAACCTATGGGTCTTCTAGAAGGCTACTCCAGCACTTGCTCATCAAAAAGGACAATGCAAGTTCTTACCCTCCAAACAGGCTGAATTACAGCAAACCTTGTCGAAGAGGTACATAAAGGATAGTAATGGGCAAAACACTAAAATCAATGCTGCAGGGAATAAGCATTCATGTGATTGACGGCCCAATAAAAAATGCATAGGTACTTAAAAACTGTCCGCTTGGCCATGAGTAACCAGTACATATGAGCAGATGGCAACGGACCGAGTACATGCAAACAGAACAATGAAGTATATCTTTTGGCACAAAACAATAATCTGCCTCAAGCAGAAAGCTCAGAGTCTATTTGAAGTGGTCTCTAGGAGGACCATTGTTGAAAAGTGTTAGGAATATTCACTTTATTCAAGAGCCCCCAAATTGTTCTGCCAAAACCAGAGTGGAATATGTGCTCATGGTGCATTGTCATTGCTGAATAATATTTCTTAACTAATGTCTGGATTCTTCTTAACGTGACCACAGGTGTTGTACTTGACCTTACAAATGGGAAGGATAGTACATGGTACCTTTTTCATTCGTAATATTATGATTATTCAATTTAATATACAGTTTAACTTATAATTAAATAATTACATATTATGTGTACACACATACATATACACACACACACACACACACACATGCACACATACATTTATCTCAAATGTTGTGTTGAATAGTTGAAGCTAGCACATGAGCCATACCAAAAAGCATCTTCAAATGTTTATTAAGTGCTGGAGAAAAACATGTTTTGACCGTAAAGGATCTTGTTCCCAACAATGATTAAACAAGACACCATGTGTTAAATATGTGATTGATGGACATTGAAAATTCAGTGCATCATGTATTATCAATAATACAAAGATCTAATGTGAAGATGTGCATTTCAATTCACAATACACACATTATTTCAATTGTTCAAAAGTTATTTTATGATAATTTCAAATGGTTATAATTTTACAGCAATAAATAGGAGAAACATAGTTTACATGTGAATCAATATAGAAGTAGAAATATAAAACAGACTACACTAACTCCGTTTTCAGCCATCTGCATTTGATCACGAAATTAATTTTTACTGGTTTAAATACATCTGAATCTAATGACAAACAAAATAAACTACTTTTGGGGCTGCCTAATTAACATGCACGGGAATGCAAAAGATCTAAAAGACAAAAGGTAAATGCTCCATTGTCAATCCATAATAATAGACTTGTTGTTTGCTATATTAGTAGTAATAATTTCATCAATGATTTTTCAATTCTAAAATCAATTCCTACTCAATGAGCCAACAATTCAGATTTTCTTTATATCGCAACTTTCTCCTGTAACAGATAATACCAGTCTGTTCTTGTCTGTATTGTCTTTTTGAAAAATTCAAAGATGTCTCCTCCCTACTGCCCATGTTAGCTTGTAATTAATACTGTAATCTTCATCATTTAAATGTTACTCACGGTAAACTATTTGGCCTATTAGTTCCCCTGTTGTCTCATAGTTTAGTTTTATGATCATTAACACATCTTATGTTAAAAATGAAATACAAAATACAAAAGAAAATACAATATGAGTTAAAATAAAACATATAACAGATTTTAAGGATTTCCAAACTTCTGGCTTATATGTGCAGAAACCATTCATCATACTTATTAAGACTAGCAAACGAATGCTTTGAAGGTGCATGCTAAATCCTGACTCCATCCATTTTAATTAAAATCTTCTGGTGCTTTGGAAAGAAATCTCCCAATCTTTCCAAAAGGAAATACAAAGAAGAACAGACTGTTATTATCAATTCTGGGGGGAGCTCAAACCATTGATTTCCCATGTTAATTCCCATATGAAACATCTGTTGCAGCTACAGAAAAAAACAGCTGTACAGATTTACACCAAATTGGGCAAAATGTTAAAACTTTAGACAGAAAGTGTAATTTTCGAGATTTTGGTATATCTGTTCATCTGGTTTTGAGAATTTTACATTTAAGAAGGTGATCAGGGTGGTCATGGAGAGCACTGTTAATGTCCAAACATGCTCAGATTGGCCACTTTAAAGGGGACAAGTCAATCCTGATTGGTTGACCACAAACTGAACACTATGTTGTGGCAGCAATTACAGACCCATGGACATTGTCCTGCATCCTGCAAATGAATTAAGAAACATATAAGGGACAGGGTGAACACATCGTGACCTCCAGGGGCATGTATAGGCTCTCCAGAACATGATTATCATGTTGTGGCAGCCATTACAGGTCTCAGGACATGATCCCCATAAAAATACATTAAAGTGAAGGGTAATTTTTGAAGGTCACAATAAGTAACACATTTAAAGAGTGATAAGAGATTTTAGTCACATGTGAATCATTTGTTGGTGGTACCATACACATTTTAGGACTTGTGGTGTGCTCTAAGGTGATTTTAACATGTGAAAAATGCTGAACCGCTGCTTGGAATTGAAGAACCATGTTTGATAGAAAACTATTTTCTCTCTTGATTTTCCCATAAAGGGTATAGAAGGTGCTCCAGTAGCTAAACTAATAGCACATTTTCTATAAGTTCACACTATCTTCTTCAGCCATATGAAAATAAAATTGATATTCTGCATAAAACATGTACATTTAACACCTGCAGCAACCCGTCACTGGATTCCCCAGTGCACTTGCATTACAGTGGTTTAGACTGCTAACATTCTTAATTTATGACAAAACTGTGGCACACCTAAACACATCTTGTGGGAATATATGCTGTAAAACCTAAAGCCTTTTCTCTAGAACTGAACGAAAGCAGAAGGTTCTTCTTGTCATAGAAATAATGATCAATGCCCCAAAAAAGCTGAAATGAGGACCATTTTCAATTAGTTCTAAAAAAATGCTCTTCATCCATTAAAAAAACATAAAATATTCTGATATTCAGATTTTAATGTACTCTTAATACCAGCCTATCCGTTAACTTGCCAGTGATCACCAGCAAGTTACTACAATGTTCTAACAAGAAACTACCATGCTAACATTCTGAGTTTATGACAAAAGTGTGGCACACCTGAATTCCATCTTGATGGAATCAAATCTGCAAAGCTGAATGTATTTCCTACAGAGGATAATGAAGTATATGAAAAAAGGTGTATCTCTTTGTCATAGAAAATATGGCTAGTGCTCTAGAAAGCTAAAACTAGGTCACATTTTTATGAGGTCTCAAATATCTTTCTCATCCATTTCAGTGAAACTTTCTGACATGCAGACTCGAATTTCAATACCATCAGCTGCCTCTCAGTTAACTCCCTCGTAATCAATTGCAGCATCACCACGGCGTTCTAATGATCAACTAGAGAGCCACATTTTGTGTTCTTGACAAAAGAGAGGCAGTCCTGAATGCCTTTTTTTTGGAATGAAAGTTGTTCTGCCTAAAATCCTTCCTGTGCAGGCTGAAGTAAATAGGATTTGTTAAGTAATGTAGGTATTAAACCACCAGTTTAAGGATGTAAGGAGAGGTGTGAGTGTTCAGTAATTTGAAGTATGGAGTTTTTCAAAGGGGTTAAAAATAGTTAAGGAGCGAGACGTGTCATAAGTACAGCATCCCCTTTCCACACAAAGGTTAAAGTGAAGTTATAGTAAGGTATGCTAATAAGACATTAGCTTAGGTTAAAAAACCTAGACACGCACTGAAAAAAAACAAAGGCTTAAGTGACATTATAGTTAGGTGTTGAAATAATGCACAAATGAGAATTTAAAACAGAAAAAAACTTCGATGTTTACCTTTTGTAGTTTACCAAGCTAACAAAAACATTTTTATTAAATGTTTGCCTGAGGTTTCAATCTTGTATTTTTCAGAAAAGAGGTCTTCTGTTTGAATTATTTTCTGTGATTCACAATACTGACTTCATTGGCAGCAACGTTAGCATCTTTAAACAAATGAAGAAGCTACATGGATAGTTAATACATCATTTCTTCTTTAGTTCAGTGCTAGTAACAAACACTGTCAAAATGACAGTGCTGCTTACAGAGCCTTAATCAGCACCCGTGGCAAGCTCACTCCTGCAGGTCCATCGTTGATACAAAAATTAACAATGAATCTCACCCAGTAGTTAAAAACAAACCTTGTAAATACAGAATCCTGTAACTAAAAAGTTAAATATACTTACTGTCCAGAACTACACTTTATTTTTCCATGTTCAGTTGTTGAACCTACTTTCACGTCAATGTACAGACAAAAAGTAACTTGAAATGTCTGCAAACGGCGCAGACTTTGTTGGTGCAGCAGAGTGAGCCACGAACTGGAGGAGAACCACGCTCCCCCCCATTCTCAGCACACTTCTCGCATTTCTGGCTCTGCAGGAAATGCTCGCTGTTTTGGAGTCTTGTGGCAGCAGCTGGGGGTGAACTACAGTGCCCAGCAGACACCGGGGCAGAGAGAGAGACCCTCCCACCACGCCCTGCCCAGGTGTTTAAAATCAGCCCCGCAATCCCGCATTACGGGAAATATCTGCAAACGGCGCAGACTTTGTTGGTGCAGCAGAGCGAGCCACGACCTGGAGGAGAACCACGCTCCCCCCTTTTCATTCTCAGCACACTTCTCGCGTTTCCCGCTCTGCTGGAAATGCTCGCAGTTTTGGAGTCTTGTGGCAGCAGCTGAGGGGGAACTACAGTGCCCAGCAGACACCGGGGCAGAGAGAGACCCTCCCACCATGCCCTGCCCAGGTTTTTAAAATCAGCCCCGTAATCCCGTCGCAGGACGTGCGCTGGACGTGCCGGGCGAAGACCTGGCCAAGGGCGGGCCCGTTTTAGCCCATTCGAGCCCGAAAGAGACCGTACCGGGCCACCCCTCTTTTATGTGGAGTCTCTGCACTTTGGACACCTAGCTCAACTGTAAGTACCTGCCTGGCTGGTCACCTGTATTGTAAAATGTCAGCGCACGAAAATAGAAGTAAAGTAGTGAACCCAGGTGGGCTGTTTACAGGGACATTGGACAACTTTATTATCAGGGCGAACTCAGTCATTGATCGGGGGATCATCCTTATGGAGCGCAGGGTTTCTCAAGATCTTGCCCTAGCTAAAAGATCCTCTACGGGACATCTTGCTAATGCCTGTACTCCAGACACAACATTACGGGCAAACATCATCGATGCTCCCGTGACCGTCCATAGTCCACCCACTCTTTCGGATAAGGGCCTTACCTCATTAATTGACCAGCTTCAAACATCCATGGCTACAGAGAACACTATGTTGTCTACCAGCAGCTCACCTGAGAGACCAAACACCAGGCAATTGCGAGGGAGGCGTGAGGGGGCGATACCCAAGAGGAAGCGGGGGGCTAACGCTGCCAATGGAGGCAGGAAGCCTAAAACTGCCAAAAGTGTCAGTGACAGCAACACAACATCAAACGGCCTGGGCACAGAGGCCCTGACTCATGCAGAGAGAGGTGGGTCACCAGCCCCGTCTGTAATTACTACAGGGGCGCCAAAATCTGTTGCTTCAACATTGGCACTGGAGGACTTAGATCTTGCCAATCTCGGAGCACTGCTAAAGTCATCCTTCAAATCTTTTGAGGACAGACTTGTATTGATTGAGCAGCGGTTAACCAAGATTGAGAAAGCAACATTGGAGATTGTGGACAATATCAAGTTAAATACGTTGTCCCGGGGTAATGCTCAGCTGAATAACGCACAGGGGGGGGGGGGGCACATAACCCCATCCCACTTCTAGCACCTCCCATTTTAAACGTATCTACTACAAAATTACCTACTCCTGCGCCACCACCTGCTGACATCATAATAGGGGCTAATGTTGCAAAGTCTAAAGAAACCTCCCGGGATTTACTTGATGCGGGCTATGTTGGGGACCTTAGAATTGATTTACCGCCGGAATCAAGTCCATACCTGGTAGTCTTAACTGGGGTCCCTGAAATAAGTAACCCGATCAAGGAATCGTTCATCTCTTTGAAAATAAAGCCGCCGATTGGCTGAACCGGAATAGACCACTCCCCCGTAACATCTCTAGTGAAATCCTGATGGTACGCAGGTTGTCCTGGGTGGGGGACAGACCAAAAACCATACGAGGGGACTGTGTGCTGGTGAATATTAGAGACCCGCGCACTGTGGGGCATATCTGTAATTGGAGTCATTATAGCCTTGGGTCCTCAATCCAACCCCTCCCATTATCATACTTTTACCCCCCACCCCATCCCTCAGATTTGGAAAGTGATTGGACACTGGTAAAACATCGGAGTGCGGAAAGGTCAGTTGGGGGCCGGTACGTGCAACTGCATATACCTAGTCAAATACAAACACAAAATAGGTATAGCGGGTTAGAAATGGTTGATTGACTCCACCCTTCCAGGGATGAAATCCGCCTGGAATCCGATAGTGGCAGCCTTTTACACCCTGTGGGAGCCACCGAGTGACTTAACAGCCAAATATCCTGTGCCCCCCCATCGCCTACCAGGGGCGTTAATGTAGATAATAATGCTGATTCCTTAGGGTGTATGGCTGCAACCAGATTGCCGCAAATATCTGTATGTAAGAAATCGGCTTATAATGTTATTTCCTGAAACATCGCTGGAATGGCGGGAAAGGCTAAAGATCCAAAATGGGTAGAATTCATAAGGTCTTTCTCGGTGATCTGTCTACAAGAAACTTGGCTAGTGGAGTGTGATATATTCCTAGAAGGATACAAAAACTTTTTCATGCCGGCGGAACCGTCACGTAGTGGTAGAGCCAAAGGTGGCTTGGCCTTGTATATTGACTTAGCACTGCTCTGTGTAGTCAAAACAATATCTACACATAACACCGACATCCAAGCAGTGACCATAAAAAGAGGGAATGAAATGGTGTCCCTGATTAACTTTTATAATGCAGTAAATGTTATAGGGGAATGCAGGATTGTTGAATTGGGCGATTTTATTAGGCACCATTGTGAAAGTTTCTCCCATCGGATCCTTACCACAGGGGACTTTAACGTGCACCCATGTGGGGACCCCATGAATACCGCAATAGGAATATTGGGTTGTCACAGAATGGGAGACCTTCACTTTAACCATTCAGGCCGGGGAGATATGCTGAATCAGCTATTAAATGAATTCGACCTAATTTCTGCTATGTCATTGGTTGATGCTTGTAGTTGCCAACCCGTTCCTACATTTAAAGGGTATTCGGGGGGGGTTCTTCATCGACCACATTCTTCTCTCCAATGGCCTACAATCAATTATATCTGGTTTTAAAATCCAGGAAACCATATATAGCGACCACAATCCTGTAGACGGCGTTTAAAATGGTCTAAGGTGAACTCGGACACAATTTATGACAAGATCTCTAAAACATGTACCTCAGAGTTATCATTATGTGTATCCCCTGCGTCCCTCCCGCCAGTTATTCTTTCAGCATTTGACGGGATTGTTTCAAAAGTAAGCGATATGTTAACTGTACCATCTTCGGGCCCTCGTTGTAGGGCCCCCAAATGGCTTGACCATTCCTGTTCAAAAGTAGGCAGTGAGCTAAAGGTGGCTTTGAAAACTATTCCTAGAGACCCCATATTAATCAGGTCTCTATGGCTATCCTATAAAAAGGCCTTGTTTAAGCGCAAGGCAGAAATAAAGGACAACATTTGGCAAGATTTGTTAGACCCTTACACCCTCGGTAACAGTGAACGATTCTGGGGTATTAATAATAAACCTCTGTTTGATGTGGTGGGGGCCAACTCAATCGGCACCAACATCCCCGAAGATGAGTGGGTATCCCATTTTAGTCTTATTTTTAATAGCAATATTCCACAGCCAGAAGTGTTTAGTGGGGAACAAAGTGTAACTCTCCCACTTTTTACAATTAGTGAGGTTAAGAAAGGCATCTTGGGGTTATCTAGTAACAAAGCACCAGGTCCAGACGGTATGCCCCCGGATCTATTTAAATCAAACAAATCTCTCTGGGCGCCTGTTCTTACCGCTGTGCTTAATGCAGCCGCTGAGCACGGCTGCTCTAGGTCCTGGGGTACATCCACGATAGTGCCAGTATTTAAGAAAGGAGACCGTAATAGCACTACTTGTTACAGGCCAATCTCACTCATTGACTCTGTGGTCAAAGTAGTGGGAGGGGTAATCCTGAACAGACTGACAGCCTGGGCCAATGATCATGGGGTCATCTCTAAAATACAATATGGGTTCTGGCCTGGCCACTCCACAGTGGCGCAGTGCCTCAACCAGTACATGGTCCTAGGGAAGTATACTTTGGCTAGGCAGGGTACCATCCACATGGCGCTCATGGACCTAACATCCGCGTTTGACTGTGTCAACCGGGGGAAACTTTGGGAGGACATGGGCGCCATGGGGGTGGAGCCTAATCTGGTCAACCTCCTGAGGGACCTGCATTAGGATACTAAGGCCAACGTGAGGTACTTGCAGGATCTAAGGGGGTCCATGGATTTTAGTGTCCACAGGGGTGTTAGGTAGGGCTGTATCTTAGCCCCCTTTCTTTTTACTGTATATATTAATAACCTGGAGGAGTTTTTATTACATTCTGGTGCTGATTATCCCTATGTTGGTCGTAAGGGTTTGCCTGTTTTATTGTATGCGGACGCCGCCGTCCTCCTGGCTAGGACCGCAAGAGGCCTTCAAACCCTATTAAATGCTTTTTATAACTTTATGGATGCCCGTGGCTTATCTATCAACAACACCAAATCTTACATAATGCAGGTGGGGCAGCGCAATAATAAGCCATATCCATTCAGGGTTAACAAGGAGAGGGTCCCCACAACCAGAACGTTCTCTTACTTGGGAGTTCTGTTCGATGACCAGTTAAAATGGGGACCATTAATTCAAAGGAAAAGGGGCGAGATAACCCGGGCAAACGCTGCTATATTTAACTTTGCCAGGAAAATGGGTAAACGACCTATTGCCGCACTTTTAAAGCTTTACTAGGCAAAGAGCGTGGCTATAGGGAGTTATGGTAGCGAACTCTGGGGGTACGTGGCAGCTAACGATATCGTGGTGGCAGAGAACATCTTTTTGAAGCAACTGTTGGGGGTTTCAAAGGGGACTTCCAACCTAATAGTGCATGATGAAACTGGCACACCCTTCATTAGCGATACTTTAGCACTACGGCCGCTAATCTTCTGGCTAAAATGTTGGCTAAACAAAGATTTGATCTTAAACCATCTACTCCTAGGGGAAGCACTATCTCTAGACAACATGCTCAAAATTACGTGGCTAAAATATTTAAAAGATTGTTTTTTTCCGTGGGGCGCCCAGAACTCTTCTCAAATCCTGACTCAATTAGACTCGCTGATGTAGAGTCTGTGAGGAAAACTTTCTCTCTGTTACAACAAATGAAACAGGAAGAGGTGGAACTAAATAAACCCAGTGTCCGAAACCATGCTATGTTGAAAACCACACCCTCAATGGAGCCTTATCTATCCTGGCCCATGTCGGGTTTTGAGCGGCATTTGTTAATCAGGTTTCGTCTGAATTATTATCACCTTCTGCTAACTGTTCCAAGGAGTTCTCACCGAGGCCAAGTGCTACCATCCTGCTACCATCCTGCGGCTGCGACAATGAGTCTCCGCAGGATTTGGTGCACTTTTTATTTTTCTGTCCATTCTATGATTTACCCCGGAGGCTCTATTTAAAGCCCCTCCTAAAAAAACTGAACTTTACTAAGGTCAGACCAGCCCTTTACTATTTGCAATTGTTAAACACTGAAAGCACTTTATTCCTGACGTTTTTTTTTAAATCTGCCCTAAGACTTAGAAACAGTAGGGAAGGTTAACTGTTTAAGTACTGCTGCTATTTTCATTTTCATACCTGCTTAACTGTGATTGTTGCTATTAATATATATTATATTATCTGGGTATTTAATGCTTGTATACCATGTTTTTACTATGTAATATGGATTATTGGACAATGTGCTTTTATGTTTTTTTTCTGCTTGAAAAACCGAATAAAGATTTTGAAAGAAAGAACTTGAAATGCATTTTTATTTTCCCTTGAAGACTGCTTTCTATTTAAAATACAAAACAAGTAACATATTTAAGATGCTCATTTATTGTCATCTTTTGGTTCCATGGACCTCAAGTTTAGCTTTGCTTTTCATCCTCTTTGTTATCTCATTGTAATTTGGGTGCAAGTGTTTGCTTTTTTAGAATTGTGTGTTACATTACAATGCAGAAAATCCTGGTATAATTTTTTTCTTCTAAAATGGCTATTTTGTAATGTGCTCAGATGAACATGAATGGCGGACTCGCGCTATCATAAAAAAATTCTGTTAGATAAATATGGTATGTTAGCAAAAATAGCATCCATCTGATGAATAGATTTAGCACAAATATTGGCTCAGCTTCAAAATAGAAATTGGGTGCCAAAGCTGTGCAAATACCTGCATTTGCTAACCTAGTGCATCATGATTATATTATATTTATCTCTTAAATGTGTTATAGAGTGCTGCTCTCCCATGATGGTGTCTGCAAGTTATACAGTTCAACAACAGGTTGAGAGCAGGCCATCTCCATTTGAACTATGAGTTTGTACATATTGGTTTTCTTGTGTGTATCTTGTCATTCTACATGCAAAATCAAACTTTACCCACCTCCCTAAGTGCATATCCCATTAGGATGCATGCATTGCTGGGGAATTCAGATTTTAGTTTTCTCCAAGCAGCCCCTTTACATCTTGGTGGAAACTTCTCTCGCACCGACAGAGAGCACTTAGCATTTATACCAGCTAATCAGCTAATTTTGGCACCTAATTTCTAGTTTGTTTGTCAGCTGAGTTATACTTTTACAGTAAATATGAAGTGTAAGGGGGAATCTTCTTTTTTCCTGCTTTGTTGCCATTACTAACACATTTCCACTTTTAGCCATGTGGTACTCAATTAATACTGAAATAACAACGAGGGGAGGTAGAGTAAAAAGATAGGATTCCTACTCCACAGGCACTGATAATTAAACAAGAAGAATCCTACTTCCAGTGTGCACCACAAGGATGGGGGACACTCAGTGTTGTGTAAAATACCCCTCACACACCAACAGGCCCCTTGGTGTCATGCTTCATCATCGGGGTCTTCGCACCCCGCTAGAGGGATGCGGCACGCTGCGACCTGCGACTACGCGGGAGCGTTGACAAGGTTGACTATGTGTGGTGTGTGTTAAGTGCAAGTGAAGGGATACATGTGAGTGAAGGGTGTAGTGAAAATTTAAAAAGTACCTGGCTAGTGGGTGGTGTGAAAAAACTTTATTCAGGACCCCTAGCTGGTGCTATTAAAAAGATGTGCAAAAAGGCGAGGTCAGTTGTCTTAATTAGGGACAATACCTCTGGTGTGCGTCGACATGTTTCGGAACTGGTGTTCCTTCTTCAGGACGGGGCACAACTTCCCAACCCTACTCACGTATTTCTATAAAAAAGGTGTTATCTTAAAATCTTTTTACTGAAAAGTGATAACAATCTCACGGAGGCTAACAATGTGCCTACAGCGGTATTATTGGTTCATGCAATTGCATGCCCTGAAAAAAAGAAAAACTCAAGTAAGTTTGGTTACCATACAGGACTGGCTCAGACAGGTGCAGTCACCTGGAGCCCCAAACAGTTAAATTAACCTGTAAAGAAAAATGGGACACACATGACACACAACATAGAAGACACATTTATAGTTTTTTGTCTTTGTTCTGTAAGACATACTCATAGTCACTGTTGTATATTGCATCATGAGCATATCCAGAACATCAAGGTAGGTAGGTGGATCCACAATCTGTGAGGGTAAAGAGTTGATTTCAGTGTTTTTACTCTTTTTACTCACTGTTTGACTCCACGCTAAATCGGGGTATCTGGGTGTTTCTTTTGTGTAATATACTCACGAAATCCGCCTAAATTGGCCTCCTTCTACCACCCTGTGCTGCTCCGCTGTGAATGCGTTAGCGAGCAGGGCTGTGGTATATATTAGGTATTCAGGTGTTGTTCGATTCGTTAATTAGTGGAAATAGGAAGCGGGCCATATAAGGGACATCCGTATCCCCGCCTATCATGAACATGCTCACGGTCTCTATGTGACATGTGTTGTTTTTAACTCATCTCATTCGTTAATTACCGGGTTTTCTAGACAGACCAAATTAGGAGTTTCCGCTTCTCTGCCTATCATGAGCCTGTCCCCGGGTTCCTGCTGACATGTGTCCTACTGAGCATGCCCGGTCTTTGAGTGTTCCGAGAGGCACGCGCATGCGCATATCGCATGCGTTCCGCCGTGGTTTGCTGGTTCTCAAACAACACCTGAATACCTAATATATACCACAGCCCTGCTCGCTAACGCATTCACAGCGGAGCAGCACAGGGTGGTAGAAGGAGGCCAATTTAGGCGGATTTCGTGAGTATATTACACAAAAGAAACTCCCAGATACCCCGAATTAGCGTGGAGTCAAACAGTGAGTAAAAAGAGTAAAAACACTGAAATCAACTCTTTACCCTCACAGATTGTGGATCCACCTACCTACCTTGATGTTCTGGATATGCTCATGATGCAATATACAACAGTGACTATGAGTATGTCTTACAGAACAAATACAAAAAACTATAAATGTGTCTTCTATGTTGTGTGTCATGTGTGTCCCATTTTTCTTTACAGGTTAATTTAACTGTTTGGGGCTCCAGGTGACTGCACCTGTCTGAGCCAGTCCTGTATGGTAACCAAACTTACTTGAGTTTTTCTTTTTTTCAGGGCATGCAATTGCATGAACCAATAATACCGCTGTAGGCACATTGTTAGCCTCCGTGAGATTGTTATCACTTTTCAGTAAAAAGATTTTAAGATAACACCTTTTTTATAGAAATACGTGAGTAGGGTTGGGAAGTTGTGCCCCGTCCTGAAGAAGGAACACCAGTTCCGAAACATGTCGACGCACACCAGAGGTATTGTCCCTAATTAAGACAACTGACCTCGCCTTTTTGCACATCTTTTTAATAGCACCAGCTAGGGGTCCTGAATAAAGTTTTTTCACACCACCCACTAGCCAGGTACTTTTTAAATTTTCACTACACCCTTCACTCACATGTATCCCTTCACTTGCACTTAACACACACCACACATAGTCAACCTTGTCAATGCTCCCGCGTAGTCGCAGGTCGCAGCGTGCCGCATCCCTCTAGCGGGGTGCGAAGACCCCGATGATGAAGCATGACACCAAGGGGCCTGTTGGTGTGTGAGGGGTATTTTACACAACACTGAGTGTCCCCCATCCTTGTGGTGCACACTGGAAGTAGGATTCTTCTTGTTTAATTATCAGTGCCTGTGGAGTAGGAATCCTATCTTTTTACTCTACCTCCCCTCATTGTTATTTCAGTCTTTAGGCAGCGCAGAGCTGCGGGAGTTTTTTCTCCAATCACACATCACACACATAGAGACACACACCTAGGTATAATAAAAGAAGCCAGCGGTCCACTCAAAATGGAAGATGAACACGGCCTCACTTTTGCAGAGGACGAAATTGACAAGATCCTATCTGATACCAACCTTTTCGAAGGCCTGTCTAACCAAGAAACAGGCCCACAAACCAATGATTGGAATGAGTTGCTTAATCTAAGACGTAACCAAATAAAAGCAGCCCTACACGGTTTGTTCATGACCCAGTACCTTCGTAACAAAATGGCACCACCTGGCCTGATTGTCAAAAATGAACCACTCATTTTCCAAAACGATTTGATTTTTAAGAAAGAGTGGTCATTGATTTCCTGGCACTGTTCAAGAGACTGGTTAGTACTCATAATCAAGACAGCTACCAGGATTACACAGGAACTCAAAATTGAAATAAACAAAATAGAGGTCCAACTAAAAACATACATTCCACCAGAAGAGTTGAAAACTAGACTCGAGGAACTAAACCAACAAATGACTGACTTTGAGTTCACTCTGAAACAGAGTAAAACTAACAAACTAACTAAAGATGTGGCAAAGTTTACCCCCGAAAATGCATATCCATACACGAAGGTGGATTATGTCTCCAAAAGCACCTACAGCGACGCGGATAGCGACACTTCGGATAACGGCTCCTCAGGTTCCAATTCAAGCAGTAACAGAGGAAACAGACAACGCAGAGGAGGTTGGAGGCAAAGGAGACAGCAGTTCCCTAGACAAAGGGGATGGCGCGGTTATCAACCACAAAATCAATTCCCACAATTTATGGGCCCACCACAATTCAACCCTTTTCAGTTTGGACCACTATGGAATCAAGAATACAGCGATGGTTACTACGGCCAGCAACAACCATATGGAGGGCCACAACATCCTTTTTTAGGGGCGCGCCAGAACACACGAGGCAGGAACCGGAAAGGCAACACTGTTGCGTGGGAAGACCAGGAGCAGCCCAACGCCCGGACAACCCGGAGCATGACGGGATCGCTACCCAACCAGCCATCAACCAGCAAGAAAGGGACCTAGTTGTGAATCTCACACCTATGACATTAACAGCAACACAGAAGAATGTTTTAAACAAAGGCCTGGGGTTTGTACCAACTCAGAAACCAGATATCTTCAAACTCAATATGGAGTTACAGGATTTCTTCCGGAAACTAAAACTACAGGCTTTCTTCAGAGACAAGCCATTACCAGAGGATAAAACAGATACTGGCTTAAAGTTGAAGTCAACCTTCACCCCACCGGATTCTACAATCCCTGTAGAAATCCTAACCTTTGAAAAGGCAGTGACCACTGAGGTCAACCAACTGAATACAAAAGGGAAAAACGTTTTCTACAACACAAGTGGTGAAGAACAACAAGCCCTAAGAGAGCTAACAAACAACGGTGAGCTCGTTATAAAACCAGCAGACAAAGGGGGAGCGATAGTATTGCAAACCTTGCAGATTTCCGTTTTACAGTATGCGGATGATATTGTTTTATTAAGTAAAACTCCCATCGGCCTTCAAAGAGCTATTAACAACTTAGTATCCTACCTGGACCAAGAAAATCTGGAACTTAACAAAGAAAAAACAAAGGTTGTCCGTTTGGTGGATTCACATAAAATTAAGTTCAAATGGACAGTAAAAGGGACGAAGGTCAAAGAGCAAGGTTCATATAAATACCTTGGTATCACAATAGGGCAGGGTACAACCTATAAGGAGCATAAACTTGTTACTAAAGCAAAAGCACACTCACTAATTTTTGCTTACCAGCAACTAAAAACTAAATTGGACTGCCCAAATAATAATCACCTTCTAAAAGTAATGTCAGCACAAAGTATGCCTACCTTGTCATATGGCTTAGTCACTTGGTGTGGTAAAGAGGTGGAGCTTCTCAATGACCTCCAGACAAGGATCTATAAAGCCGTTTTTAATTTGCCAAAGTCAGCCTCTCCATCTCAAATCCGGCTAGAATTCGGCCTTCTAAATCAAAAATTTCGGAGCATGAGCGGGTTCCTAAAGCTCTGCCACAAATTCCGATCAGCAGAACCAGATTCAATGGACAGACTATGTTGGGAGGAAATTAAGCCCCAGACGGGTCAAGAACCATCAAACCTATGGGGAAGTTACCTGAGAACCTGCCTGGCAGTCCTTGAAATACAAGCAGACTGGGAAAAAAGCCAAGAAAAAACAACTTTTAGTAAGATGATAAACGACGCAGCAAAAAAGAAATCCTTTCTGGAGGATAAAATTATAACATCTAAACGTAGGCACGGGTGGACAATTATTTCTTCTTACAAAGTATTGAAACCTCAAGCTTACCTAACATCTCACTTTAGCTGGCACCTAAAGAAGTCTTACATAAACTACAGGATGGGTCTGCACGTTTCGAAAGATCTACGGCCGTCTTGGAAACAACCCAAACAAATACCTCAGTGTCGCCTGTGCGGCTACCAAAATGAATCCCTAACTCACCTTTTTTGCGTTTGTCCAGCAGTTACGGCTTGGAGGAGATATTACCTAAGACCTATCTTTAATGAACTTCAAATTCGCACTTGCAGGCAAGCCGTTATACGCTGGATGGACGGCTCTTCCATTATCCTGGCCTGCCGAGGAGTGAAATACCTGGCAGAAATTATAAAACTATTACTCAAAGCAGATCAGGAGGGGGTCAGAGAGGTCTGAGCAACTGGACATTGTCTTATTTGGAATAAGTTGTGCAACAAAAGGACTAAAAATTAGACCTCCTTAGGACTAAATTTTAACTATAAATTGGACCTATTCAGAAATGCTGGACTAAATTTCATCTATTAAACTTTTAGTTTTTATTTTTTTTTTTATTTTAATATATTGGTAGAATCCTTTCCCTTGTAATTGATAGGACATAGCATTAATGTAGCATGGTTTTAACTGTGGACGTAATGATATTCAACTGTTTTAGATATTTGTAACGATTTTAATTAATCATACAATAAACTTGAAACAAACAAACATTTATTGCAAACCTTGGAGGCATATGATAAAGAGTGCCAGCGTTTACTATCGGATGAACGAAACTACAAAATTTTGGAAAGTGCTCCAACGGAAGAACTTCGGATCCGGATTGGCGGCATGGTAGAGGAAGGTCTAGCCCATGATTGGCTCAGCAAAAAGGAAGCTGACTTCCTACAACAACCTACTCCGAGAATACCATACTTTTACTGCATCCAGAAGATCCACAAAAACATCGACAATCCTCCGGGAAGACCCATCGTCTCCGGGATTGGGTTGATTCTGGAGCCACTGTCTAAATTCTCGGATGCTTTCCTCCGACCGATGGTACAATCAACAAACACATATTTGAAAGACACCAAAGCGGTCTTACAATTACTTGAAGACAAGGAATTTGATCCATCCACACAGTTCCTACTAAGCCTCGACGTGGAGAGCTTATATACTAGCCTGCCTCATGAGGAGACACTACAAATCATAGAGGAAGTGCTCTTCAGTAATACATGGGAGTACCAGACACCAAGGAACCTGGTCCTGGAATGCATCACCATGACCTTGAAAGACAATTTTTTCAAATATAAAGAGACCCTATACCTACAGACCCATGGAACGAGCATGGGTAGTACTTTTGCTCCTTCTCTAGTGGGACTATACGTCCACCACCTGGAACAGCACAAGATCCTACATGAAGACAATCCATACCGTTCCCAGATTAACACCTGGAAACGGTATATAGATGATATCTTCATCATATGGAATGGGGATGTAAACAGTGCCACGAATTTTGTAGCTTGGCTCAACAACCAGAATGAATACCTAAAATTTACAAGTACGATCTCCAACACATCAATGGTTTTTCTGGATTTGAATATATACACTGAGGATGGAAGGCTGAAAAGTACCACCCATTTTAAACCCACCTCCAGGAACTGTTTATTACGATACGATAGTTTCCATCCCAGACACTTAAGGGAGAATCTACCGTATGGACAATTCTTACGTCTCAGAAGAAACTGTACAGAATTGAACCAATTTAATAAACAGGCCAAAGATTTAAAAACTAAACTAATACAGAGACAATACCCTATCAAAACCATTGACAAGGCAATGCAACGTGCAAGGAACAACCACAGGGAGGCACTCCTAGAGGATAATCCACAAGACAAAGGAGCAAGCAAAAGACCAATTTGTGTTACGACATACACATCCATATCAAACCAGGTATCAAAAGTCATAAACAAACATTGGGGAATACTGAACTGTGGAGACCTAGATTTTGAGAAACCAATGTATGCACACCGGAGGGGCAGAAACATTAAAGACATGCTGGTACATACTAGACCACGAAAAACCCCACTGGAAGACAGAATGTGACTGGGGTCCAAGGACACTTCCCCTGTGGCGATTGCAGCTGCTGTCATCAAACCCAGAAAAGCAGAACCCTAACCTTTAGGAATGGCACGTCATGGGAACAACGTCATTTCTCTAATTGCAATACGAAGAACGTGGTCTACATGATAACGTGCCCATGTGGTCTAGAGTATATAGGCATGACCACCCGACCTGTCAAAGTGAGGATAGGTGAACATAAAAGCAATATACGCTGTAAAAAACGACCACCAAGATGGCATCACATTTCTTGGAACATCAACATTGCATCAACGACTTACGTTGGACTGTAATCGAACGTTTAACATCTGAAACAGGCCTGTTCCAAAAAGAACAACGATGGGTGTTTCGCTTGGGAACCCACATCATAGGTCTCAATGACGATATTCCATGGAGCCAAATGACTGGACAATAACTGAAACACAATAACGTCATTAAACTCATTTTTTCGTTTAAAAAAAAGGAAGAACTAAAAAATCTCTAGCGGGGTGCGAAGACCCCGATGATGAAGCATGACACCTAGGGGCCTGTTGGTGTGTGAGGCGTATTTTACACAACACTGAGTGTCCCCCATCCTTGTGGTGCACACTGGGAGTAGGATTCTTCTTGTTTAATTATCAGTACTCAATTAATAATCAACACTATTTTGCTAACAAGCACAAATGTGTTGACTCAAATGTTCACAGTAAAAATGTCCTTACATTAAGGCTTACGGCAAAAAACTTTGGCTGGGGAAAATAGGGTACCTTAGACCAGTGGTTATTAACCTTTTGACTTCTGATCCCCCATTGCACTTAATCATTTCTGAAATCTAGAGATCCCCAATAAATCATTATTGCAATCAATATTGGAATCTGGGCACCCCCCACTGAGTCATTACTGGAAACTGAGGACCCCAGCTAAATTTCTATGATTTAAACCTCAAAACAATACACAAAAAACAGAAACAAGCATTCATAAAACAAATATACAAATGATATGTTATTCAATTTACAAGTAACTATCACAAGTTTAAATGTGCAATAGACTGTAAAGTTTCTAAATTCGACTGAGGCCACCTATCATCCATACTATATTCTGTTTTATGTATTTGCACTGCTCCCCCAAATCTATTTGAGGACGCCAGCTTAATTTTCTAGCCTCCAACTTCAAATTTCTAAACATTTACAGAATGTTTTAAACTTTTCTATCTTTTATGCTGCTTCTATATTTATGTACATTTTATAAATCTGTTACTATTATTTAATTTTCTAAGCAATCACAGACCCCTTAAATAGACATTGCAGACCCCCAGGGGTCCCCGGACCGAAGATTAAGAACTGCTGCCTTAGATCATGTGGTGGCCCTCTAATCCTCCTCTCCTGGCCATGCTGATTAGATTCTATCTCCCTAAAGGGTTTGACAAACTCTCTGATAAAAGTGCACCAGGGGTCTATGGTGTGGCTGAGCATGTAAGCATCTATGTATTGTAGGAATGTGATTTATACAGTGAAACCATAATTAGCAAAGTGAGGGAGTGCTGTACAAGAGTGGGACATTACACTTAAAGGGAGAAGGGGTAGTGACAATAGGAGTGTACATGGATGGGGAAAGAGGAAGGAAAAGAGTGACTACAATAGGTGAGGGCATGAGTATGTGCTTATATAGAGGTAATGTTGAGAGGCAGCTGCAAAACAACACAATTCATAGCGCTGTTCAGCGTTGAATGCAAGTCTCTTTCAATGTGTGCATTTCAGCTAATACTGATTTAAAGCAAGCAAATTATCGAATAAAGGTCAGGCAAATCCCTAAAATAATTAATATTCATCTTGCAATTGTATGATGACAGCATTACATTGCTAGTACTTACCAGACTGAAATAACCAAACAATTACATATCATTACACGATAAATAATTACAACATAATTATAGTTATTATAATTGCCATTAAATGCGTCTGGTAAGCTACATTAAATTCACCTTCATAACATGTATCTTGATGATATTTTAAAAAGTTGAAGGAGTTGTGGCTAAGGATAGCAGCACATATGGTTCTGGGCATGCTCAATATTACAATCTCTGGACTGGTTACCAACTGTCTATTAGAGATAAGAAATGCTTAATAAAGGAGGTTACATCTTATATGTAGCAAACGAAAAAAAAGGGAGGCCAGCTGTGGGCAAGTGTCTGCTACTGTAATACCTGCTCCATGGGAAAACTGCCCCATAAACATTGTTATAGTTACTGATCATGGTGTTACTTAAAAGTACAAAATGTAATGGACACTCACGGACATATCACACAAAGACAGCACTGGGAGTGCTAATGTAAGACAGGTCTCTGTTACCATCATAGCCAGTGGTACATGTTTGCCAATAAAACTTTAAAAGCTTGTGCTGATTATGACAGGCTATTTATCAGCATTTGTTGAAATCTTTAAAGTAACAACAGAAAAAAACACAACGACATAAACAAAATGACATAACACAATAAAAACAAAACAGAGCACACAAAAAAACAATCAAAACAGAATGCAGCATAACCACATAACTGTCTGCTGTCTTGTAAATTATAACTTTACAACTGTCAATTAAAAATGATAGAAAGAATAGCACCAAGAACAACCACTTCAGCACCACAGCAAAATGTGGCATAACAATTATGCACAATCCTTATGGTCACACATTAACATTAAAATGAATCTGATATCACAATATGGCTGTATAAGATATTCACATTACGCACTGTCTTTACGTATCACCATGTGTAAATACAACAATGTCCCTCATGTATCATTTAGACTCATATTTCATAATTCTTACAATAACAAATAATGTATTGTAAAATGCCAAAAAGGTCAAAAAAGATTAAAAAGAGAAATAAAGGGTATGATTAAAATAAACAACTTATATCAAACAATTATTCAAATCAATGTATTTAGATACAGTACATCAATCCAGTGAAATAAGTGCTCATGGTGTTGGACATTGTCATATTTACATATCTCATGCCCTGGTGTTTCTTGGTTCGTGGATAACTCCTATGGTTTATGAAATGTACTTATCACCAAGGACATCGATCAGCACCAGTCAAAAATGGTTGTGACCTGGCCTATAGAACTGCAGTCAAAGATGATACTTTCCAGATATTTAATTTAGACATAAATATAATTCTCAGAGAAATATGCAAGAAGTAAATAGAGCTGTCATCCTTGAAACACCAGAACCAGGCTCAAGCCCTGTCTCATTGGCACACTCTTGCTCTCCTTCCTCTCTCCGCTCAGCCCCGTGTGATCCTGCACTATCTCCCTAACCGTCCACAACTTACTGGCTGGGAGCACCTGGATACCCTCACAGGTGATTAGTCTTTCTCTACGAATCCTCTTTGATTGATTGGTTGATTGATTGACTGGCTTCGATTTTGTTTCTTTTCTATGCTTTAAATCTTTGCTGCCTGTTTTTTCAGTCTTCCTACTGGCTCTCTCTATCTCTCCTCTGGCAGGCTCTGATGACTACCTGAGCCTGCTTATCAGCTCAATAACTCTGCACTCCTCTGATTACATTCAAATCATTTATAAGGCATCTGCAAAGTCATAGCATAAAGAAGGCTTTAGATCAGATTTTTGTGACAAATTTTACTTCTGTTAACTGTAAAGGTTTGTGAAGTTTGTGAAAGTCTGTCGGCTGTTTATGAAGCGTTACTGCTGCAACACCAAGTCTTCCTGCCTTCCTACTCCTCCCTTCTTCTTGCTCCCTTTCCCACTCCTTCCCTGCTCTCCTAGACACAAGCTATGGATCAGAAATTTGAACATACGCCTCCTTTGGGTGCCATCATTTGGTTATTGCTGGGCAACCACAAGCTGGGCATACAGGTGAGCCTAAGAGCCTGACATAGGATCAAATGACCTCACTATCAGCCTATCCTAACCTTCTTCCAAGGTATCGCAGCCAAGACGTCGAGACACTGGGCAGAGAGGACAAGGGCAACTTTCCTGTTTGGACCTGTTTGGCCCTTGTAGGCCAGAAATGCGTCCTGTTTTTCTCCTTACACAAATTAACCAGGAGGCTACTCACAATAATTAGCATGCACAATTTCTCAGCAAACAAATAGTTTCCAATACCAACAAACAAGGTCAAACCAATTAACACTTACCTACCAACCATTATCCACCTCTTTAAACAATCCTACATATCCTTAAACCCCTGCATCTGCACAAGAGCCCCCTCATGTTTACAAAAATCACAGATGTGTGCTAACCCCCAAATCAAAAGACCAAACCCCGCTATGCCACAACCCGGCTCTGTACTAATCCATGCTGCACTCAACCACACATACCCTCTCCCTTCCTCCCTAAATGCTTCCACTACCCTTTGTCAACTTCAAATGCTGCTGATGCTGGCCATCTCAACCTTCTGCTCAACCCTCTTTCATACACCTCTGCTACACAATCCTCATCTTCTTGCCACTCAAAGCCTATGACAACTCCCTTTCAACACTCCTCCCCACCAATAAGCCTACCTCTTACCCCTACAAGTAACCCTCCTAATCACTGTTTATCATCTCTCACACTTCCCTGAGACTCTCCTTTAGCACCCAGCCTCACCACCCCTTCAACATCCACACCACCCCATCCTTCACATTCAAATTGAACATCTCAAGTCACCAATAACAGACAATATTCCACAATAACAAACATAAACACCTCACCACCTTTATCTGTAAAATATCTCAGACCTTCCCAAACTCCCATCATCCCAGAATACTGACATACATCCATTATGCACTTGATGCCCACACAAATACCACAAATTTTCACCCATCAATGCCTCACATTTTCTAAGCAACATATAGACTAATCCCTCAGTGCACACATATAGGACTCACTCACCTGTCTACCATCCACTGCAGAATTTAGAGCCATAAAACCAGATCCTTATGCTCCAGCACCATCTCTAACACAATCATCTTCGACATACGTAACAGAAAACAACCCCACACCATTTATAACCTCACATCCTCTTTTCTACCCATAAAAATGTGACAAATCCAAGACAACTTCACAGCCTATCCCCTCAATTATAGCTAGTCTCCCCACCACCCACATAGACACACCCTACAAAATGCCCTCTAAGCCTGTTGGATGAGGTTTCCAACAACAAAACACAACTCAATGTCTTGTCAAGCTACATTTAGCACAATCACTAATAGCACACTGCTGGACTTGGCCCTTTCCGCAGGATGAACTCCATACCTTTTGCCTTAACCCTCCTGTTTTCTGAACCCAATTATGTTTGCTTTAAGACTGCTAACCGGTGCCAAGGTGCTTGTGCTTTCTCATAAAAACATGGTAAATTGGCTTAGACCCAATCGTCACATTTAATTTACCTGTGCCACCCGCTTAATTAGGCCTTTAAAAATGTCTCCACCGTGCCATTGCAACCTGTGTGTACAGTTTTAAATTGTAATGGCAAAATAAACCTTTTGCCAGGTCTAAACATACCTTTTAATACATATATGTTACTCCTATGGTAGGCCCTGAACATCCAGAGGGCAGGGGACAACGTATTTAAAACATAAGACTTACTTGTAAGATTTACATGTCCTGGTAGCTAAAAACTCCTAAAGCCAATTTTCACTACTGCCTGGCCTACCTCTCCCATATAGTAACATTTGTGTTAACCTATTACATTTAATAAACTGTGACCTCCAATTGGGAACAGGTAGACAGTCAAGTTTGGAATCTAAAGGGTTGTAATTAAAAGTCCTCTTAAATGGTTAGGTTGGATTTTTGATCACAATTCTTAAAATGTCACTTTTAGAAAGTTCCTGTGGAATGATATACTATGAGGTTATGATACACAAGCACAATCGCAATATAGAGGGTTAGATAATGGCAGAGCGTGAAGGAACCACTAAAACACTGATTCCAGTGTAATATATTTATGGATTTTTTAAATAAAGTTAGGAGTAAACATTATACATCAAAACAACATGTGTGCATAGTGTCCCAAGTGACAAAGGGAATCTAAACTAAAGTGACAATGTGAATATTATATACAAGGTTTCCACAGTTTGTACACGTCGATCATTATCCAAATAATTCCATGTGAACAGCAGCTATATACAATGATATGTGCTTGGAAAATGGTTTGCTTCTTCTGTTTGTCGAGGGCGTTTCAACCCTCAAAACAATGTGGGGTCTCTTCAGGACTATTGATGAAGGGACATCTAAATGGGAATGAAAGAAAAAGAGCATAAGGCCCATATACCGGCACAAATGCACCTGACACTGCCCCACGGAAGAACTTCTCTAGACAAAAGAAAAAAATTCAATCTTAACAACATTGTATGTGTCACCACCTTTGGCACACACACCAATCAAGTCTACAACCTGATCACCAAAAATTGGAATATTATCCAGAGTATTGATCCTACAATAGACACACTTCTGTTTGCCTACAAACGGGGAAAAAATCTAAAAGATCATCTGGTCAGGTCACCAGCAGACTTAATCACCAACAGGACAAACACACTGACTATTGCATGGGGCCTACCGGTCAAGGCTCGCATTGGCCAACATTGAAGTCATATAGGCAGATCAGTTGAAAAAGCACCACTTGTGTCTCATTACAATGTAAAAGGTCATACTGCTGATGAAATAAAGTGGCAAGTAATTGAGATCACCACTCTTCAAGAAAGAGGAGGTGACATCCTTCAGATACTCCAACGGAATGAATGCCGCTGGATAGACAAGGTTAATTCAATAGATGAAGGGCTTAATTCTGCTGCGGAATGGAGAGGATACGTCACTACCCTTTGCTAAACACCTGTCTGTGATATAACAATTGTGGCCTGAATACACATGTATGTCATCTGACACCAGACTATGCTTGCTCCAACATCTTTATTTATTTCATTTTTTTTGCTGTGACATTTGAACTGTATATATTAGATCTACTCTAATGAAATACATGTTCACTAACTAAGAATAACACCAGTGAAATGTCTGCAAGCATACAATGTTCACATTCCATGAAGTGTTCAGCATGCGTGATTGCATATTATAAATACCGTCGAAATTCGGATTTTTGTAAATATATAAAGTATATATGTCATTTTACCTGTTCTTCCCAATTTAGTACCCATCACCGGTATTGTGCCCTAATTTCCACCTATTAGTAGAGAATTCACCACTGTCATTAGCGCAGAAACACCACCATTGTGCCACACCTTCTAGTTCTTCACGGCCCACTGTGGTCTTTTCTCACTCTTTACTGATCACGGAAAAGGAGCACCGGATTGCTCGGTGCAGCGGTTTTCCCTAGCTAGGTCTGCAGGTTTCCCTTGGCAAAAAGAGCGGGAAACCTTGTATATAACAATCCTCTCTGGATGAGGATCTCTGTCATTGTACCCGATCAAGCTGACTGACGCGGGTTTTTCTGAATCTACACGTGAAGCGATGTCCAGCTTTTCTAATCTTCTACTGAGGTAAGAAATGGCACACCCAGGCCGCTTAGCCCTTGCACTCAGCCCTTATTTTAGCAGACTAACCCCATATCATTACTATTTGAATTTCCAGCGAAGCTCTCAGTGCGTTGTCACCGTTAATCCACCAAGGGATTCTCCAGTGATATAGCTGTTGAGTAAAATTAATTGAGCCCCTCTGGCCTACCTACATACCCCATTGGATTGACAGCCTGTCCACACCTTGAGGTAAGAACCTCAGTGGAACTTGTATTCATTATACATAGCGCATTGTCCAATTATCAGAAATTGCAACATTCTTCTTTGCTTCTTTTCTCACAATCATAGTACCCGGACGGGTCCTCATGTGAGTAAACCTTTTTCCTCTGTTCTCCACGTGTGGCACATCATTTTCACAAGGCTGCGCAATCATAAATTCAGGTACCTTTTATCCAATGGCCTTTATTTTCCTTTTCTCACATTTGTGCCGGTATATGGGCCTTATGCTCTTTTTATTTAATTCCCATTTAGATGTCCCTTCATCAATAGTCATGAAGAGACCGCACATTGTTTTGAGGGTCGAAATGCCGTCGACAAACAGAAGAAGCGAAACCATTTTTCCAGCACATATCATTGTATATAGCTGCTGTTCACATGGAATTTTTTTGATAATGGTCGACTTGTACAACCTGTGGAATCCTCGTATGTAATATTCACATTGTCACTTAGGTTTAGGTTCCCTTTGTCACTTGGGACACAATGCACAAATGTTGTTTTGATGTATAATGTTTACTTCTAACTTTATTGTTTAAAAAATCCATAAAATATATTACACTGGAATCGGTGTGTTAACCCTCTATATTGCAATTGTGCTTATGTATCATAACCTCATAGTATATAATTCCACAGGAACCACTGTTTTTCCTATATAACTATTACCCTGGTTCCTTAGTGAGTAGGGTTCCCATGTTTCTCTTGAACTTTTAGAAAATTGGCATTTTCTGGTCCCAACCATCCCTAGGTCACAACAGCAGGGTTAGCTGACAGTTGGTATTCGTGTATTGATATATATTCAAAAGGAGCTGCAGAGGGAAAAGAAAGCCAGGTCGCCCTCCACTCACTGGTGTTCTGATGATCTTTGTGTATTGCTCCCAAATAGTGAGACAAAGGGAAGATAGTTGTTGGCAGGATGGACCCCTCTGAGTTAACAAGGAGAAGGAGTTGTCACCTACCACACTTGCACATTAAAAGGCACTGCCTGAGCTCTCTCACAACTGGACTGTCTCTAATCTATTGTAAGCCCAGACAAGCTGGGTCCAAATCTGGAAGAAAGGGGATGCATAACATCTCAGGTGGCTGGAAACCTCTTGAAGCTTCCTCCACCTCTAAGTGGGCACCAGGTATAAACATTGGTCCTCAGTCCCTAACTCATCAGTACACTTTTTTACCTGTGAACTTTGTCAGAAAGAAAGACTGCTGTTCTGCTGAAACGACTGCCAATCTGCTGGACTGCTGTCAGCAATCAAAAAAATCTAAAAAAAACACTACTACACAGCAGATCCTCAATGCAAAACGTTCCAATCAAACATATGCTTAAATTACGTACAAAATTTTGTAATTCAAATGCCCTGAAGGAAAAGATCCCATTTCTCTGTTGTTTTTTCAGACTGACCATTCATTACACAACCAAAGCAGACATGTTGTATTGCACAAGCCCAGATATAAATACTCAAATGCAACTCATCATTTCAAATTCATAACTGTGCATTGTTAGAAATGGGGGTCTCTAGTTGGCAGAGGTAGGTACCTTTGTCCAAATAGGGACCCTTGCTTCTAGTCAGGGTAAAGGGGATACACACTTAAAATAACCCCTGCTCACCCCTTTGGAAGGTTGGCACAAGCAGACAAGCTTATCTCAGAGGCAGTGTGTAAAGCATTTGTGAACACATGCAGTAACACAGTGAAAACACTACAAATGGTTCTCTTTATCTAAACAAAACCAAATGACAAAAATCCACAATACAGTATCAAAAATAAGGCTATTAAATGGTAGAAATAGTTCAGGTCAAAGCAAGTTGTATATCCAACACTTTTCCCATAAAGTATCTTAGATACGTCACGCAAAACAAACAAAAGTGTCGCAGGGAAGGTGATGCGTCAATTCCTTGCTTCAGGGGAGGCGATGAGTCAGTTTTTTACTGCAGCGTAGGGGAGGCGATGCATCTGTTCCTTACCAGAGAGGAGGGGATGTGTCTGTTTCTTACTGTGTTCCTTTTACGATGCGACAAGATGGCACCATGATGCAGCTCGATGCGATGCTACGATCAAGTACGATGCTTGAACTGTTACAGCCGCACAGCAGGTGCGGCAAAGTTTTTCTCGGCAATGTGTTGTGACCTGGTGTGGCTGTGGCACGCTTCTTTCCCATGGCTCGGCGATGCGTTGGGATCAGGTGCGGATACTGCACGTGTCTTCTCCATGGCCCGGCGGAAACAGGTGCGGATGCGACATGCTTCTTCCTCGTTGCGACGCTCTACCAGCTCCCAGCAACAAACAGTCTCTAGAGGTCCTAACCAACAGCAGACACCTCTTTGCAAGTTGGAATTCCTAGCAAGGAAATTCAGGGGAGCTGGTGGTGAAGTCTTTGTGTCCCTGATACTTCAGAACAGGAGGCAAGCTCAGTTTCAAGTCCTTTGAGATCTTTTTCTGCAAGCAGGTGACAAAGCAAACAGCAAAGTTTTTTCTCCTTTCCTTTGCAGCAAGCAGCCGACCCCAGACAGCAAACAGCACCGGGGCAGTATTCCTCCTCAGCTTCTCTGGCTCTTCTCCTTGGCAAAGGTTCCTCTTGATATCCCAGAAGTGAGATAAAGGTCTGGGGTCCGAGTCACACTTTTTATACACAAAAAATATTTGTTCTCTGAGAGTGCCTGTACCCTGCGAAAACCAGTCATGCCCTCTCTGGTGCAGCTTCCTGGCAGAAGGTAGAGATGGCATTGTTGAAAGCAGGCCTGGCCCAGACAGGTGAAAGGAAATCTCCTCCCCGTACTCTAAATTCAATCCAGGTCCATTCAGCCCAGCCCTGACTCATTTAACTGCCAGAGCCGCTGTCCTCCTCCAGCCCCTGCCAACCAATAGCCAGACATGCAATATACAAACCTAGCAGAGGCACACTGGATGGTTAGGCAAGAAAATACCTACTTTCTGAAAGTGTGATTTTCAAACACAGAATGTAAAAATCACCCACACTGGAAGATGCACTTTAACATTCTGAGTTCAGGCACACTAAACTTTATTTTCTTATCTTGTTCCCAGGGTCAGTTATGTTTATAAGATGTTATAGGCAAACTGCCCATTCTGGCCCATGAGAACAGATAGCCTTGCAAGAGTGAAAATAGAAATTGGCAGTATTTCACTATCAGGACATGCCACACACATCAGGGTATGTCCTATCTGTCACATAAAATGCACCCTACCCACAGCGGTACGCTCGGCCTACCTTAGGGATGACTAACATGCAGAAAAGGGAAGGTTTGAGGACTGGCAAGTGTGCGCACTCGCCAAGTCGACATGGCAGTCACAGACTGCACACAAGCTCTGCAATGGCAGGCCTGAGCCAAATTTTCCAAACTGCTTCTGTGGGTGGCACAATCAGTGCTGCAAGCCCACCAGCAGCATTTGATTTACAGGCCCTGGGCACACATGGTGCACTGTACTAGGGTCTGTCAAGTAAATCAAACAACCAATCATGGAATCACTGATCCATACAACAATTTACAAAACCGAGCACTTGCACTTTGGCACCGAACAGCAGTGGCAAAGTTCCCAAAGCATCCAGACCAGCAAAAACACAGGAGGCAACAGCAAAAAATGGAAGGGAGACCCACCCCAATGGTGACAAGTCTAACACGTGTCCCCTCTAGCTGAAATGTGGGGAGAACTACCCATCCTCTTGGGAGTGCTCTTCACTAAGGTGGAAAATCTAGACAGACCATCAGCATTGTGTGTTCTGTTCCATGGCGGTGTTCCAAAGTGAAGTCCATCCCCTGTAGGGAAATTGACCATCTCAACAGCTTTGGAATCTCACCCCTCATCAGCATCAACCATCTGAGGGGCTTGTGGTCTGCCTGAACCCGGAAGTGAGTGTGCCGGGTGACCGCGATTGCGGTGTTGGTATGGCGCCGAAGAGTGCAGCAGCGGCTGCTGCAAAGGCGAGAGCAGCGCGACTCGCTCAGCGCGAAAATATGGAGGCCTCGGTTAGGGGAGGTGGAGCCGGAGTGAGGAGTCCGGCAGCCGGGGGGGCCCTTGAGAAGACGCCTGGCAAGTCGGCTACTGGCGCCGCTCGGAAAGGCGGGCAGAATACTCCCTCTGTCGCCGACTTCCTCCGCAAACCCCCAGGGAAGCTCCTTCCGGGGCAAGCTGTGCAGAGTCAGTCAAGCGCAGAGCTCAGACCTCAGACGCCGGTAACAGAGACTGCTCTGTGTGAACCAGCTGGTGCCATGACAAACGAAAGGGCTCCACACAGACGAGCAGGGACAGAAGGAGGAATCACGCAGGACAAAACGGTGAGCGAGGACAATGTCAATATCAGTGTCAATGCTAATATGGGATGCAAGGTTAAAACGAGCAGCATGAATAAAAAAGCATTGGTAACTGCAAATGCCTTAAATAATACAGTTTCAAATGAACTGCCTGATTCTTTAATACAAACCAATTTGCTGACACCTGGATCTATAATTACTGAGAGTGTGGATGACATCTCTAGGGGGGCAAATGCTGTATCAACTCAATCAGACTCACGCGTGATACCAGTGGATATGGATGTTGGGTTGGTTATACTTCCCGGGACTAATGTACAAACAGATAGTCAGCACAACGGAATAAGTATTGTCACTGAAACTCCTGCTGAACCTAGAACTTGCAATCTGGAGCCTATAAACCCAGTTCCAGCTATAGTTGAGCCTACGGACACCCAAACAAACTGGCAGACAAAATCTCAGGCTGCTCTACATCTGGATCGTTTGGGGCATGAGGAACATGAGGAACATGAGGAACAAGGGGTGGCTCTCCCAGCAGAATCACACAGTCAGAGCGATATTGAAGCTGATGGTGAAGATGATACAGATAAGGACAGAGACTGGGAAATGGATAAGGAAAGAGATAAGGATAAGGATCCGAGTGATTTCTATTCCTTCTCAGATGAGCTCGGTTGGACATCAGGTTCAAATCTAGGTGACTCTAGTGATGATGAAACTAGCATTAAGGCTGTGAAAACTGCTCAAAAAATCTTACATAGACACAGAAGGAGCCAACAAGACGCAGACGAATTAACATGGGACTACGCAACTACAAGTAGTATACCACCGCCAGCTGCGTTAGCGACCCAACAACCAGATTTTGGGACTCCAACTGCGACTGATAAATCCGCCCCTACAATTGAGACGGTGCTGCTAGCTATTGCGGCACATCGAGAAGAGACTTCTCAAGATGGGCGGAAGGCACAAGCGGAGCTACGAAAAGTTCAGGGAGTGGTCCGCAAACTATCAAGGAAAATTACTTCATTTAATGATCGTATGACTGAGGTAGAAGCAAGGGTGGTCGCTAATGAATCCGAGATCGCTGTAAATCGCGAACAGATTGACAACCATGAGAAGGGGCTTACTGATGTGATGTGGAAGCTCGAAGATATGGAAAACCGCTTACGCAGAAATAATCTGAGAGTCCTAGGTGTTCCAGAAGGAGCGGAGGGAGCGGACGCCCGCCCCTTTTTGGTCAAACTATTTCAGGACTCCCTACCAGAACTGTCAGCCTGGAATTGGGACCTAGAGATCCAGCGTGCACATCGCGTACCTCTCACCATGAGAAATGCCCCGAAACCCGGTGCATATCCGAGAGCTATACTTGTATACTTCGGGAATTTCATGCTGAGACAGGCAATATGGGAAAAAGCACGTCCAGAGTCAAAAAAAACTAGCGGGCAGATAACCTATTTTGTACGCCCTGACTTCTGTCACACCACAGTTGAGCGAAGGTGGCGCTTGCGCCAGCTCATAAAACCTTTTCAAGACAAGAAGCTCCAGGCATACCTAAATAATCCTGCTAGGCTGAAAGTGATTAATGGTACCCAGATTAAGTTTTTTACCTCAGAGGTTCAGGCAAAAGAGTATTTAGATAGCCTTCCATGAGGTGGAAAAGACGAGACTAAAACCTTTTATATTTGATTGCTCACGCTGCATTTTTGCTTCTTCATTTACAAATTCTTTCTGGTCACTTTTCACTTATGGGATTAGGACCTTATGAATAAGTATTAACTGTTGGACTGGGAGCACCAGAGTGACAACGCACGCACATCACCACAGACTCTAATGGAGTCTAATTGCCTTTGTTTTTGGAGGGTGGGGGGGAGGGAAGGGCCAGAGGGTGGGAATGGGCGGGGGAGCAGCTGGGGGAAAAAATCTAAAAAAAAAAGCAATCATGAATGTAGAAGCAGAAGTAGAATCAGAAAAAAAATTTGTATTTCTAACTTGGAAAATAAAGCTTTGTTTGACAATATAGTGGATCAGGAATGGGGGAAAAAACAAAACATAATATGGCTAGGATAAAACTTTGCTCCTGGAATGTGGCTGGCCTCAATGATAGGACAAAAAGAGAGCAAATGTGTGGGATAATTACACAGAATGCGTTCGATATTGTATGTCTTCAAGAGACTCATATTCCTTGGGATGAAAGGGGAGTATTAAGGGTCCCTGGATTCAAATTGTTGGGATGTACCTCTCATACCTCAAGGACTAGAGGGGTTGCTATATTGGCTAAACCTTTTTTGGGTGAACCAAAACGCGTAGCTGCTGACTCACTGGGCAGATGGGTTATAGTTGAGCTTAAGCAGGGGATTACAATATGTTCTATTTATGCCCCAAATGAGGACGATCCTTCTGTATTTTTTGATCTCGAGACAGAGTTGTCATCGTGGCCCCAAGCACTTATTTTTTGTGGTGATTTCAATATCTCCCTGCCGAAAATGGAATGCGCTTATAATCAATCCCGTGACAAATATACTGGCCGTAAGCCTAAAGTTTATAGCGCTCTTTTTCAATTAAAGGAAAGTTTAGGTCTATCCGACATATGGGATCTGAAACAGCCACAAGATCCAGGATACACATATTTCTCGTGTCCTCATAAAAAATATGTCCGAATAGATTACATCTGGTTGTCTAGTAACAGGGCTAGCCAGGCAAGAATTTGTAAATTACCGAAACTCATAGCGGATCATAATCCGTTAGTACTATATATAAATATAGATAATATGGCTAGACCTCGGACAAGCTGGACATTCGATCGAAAACTCCTTGTTAATAGGGGATATACTGATCATATTAAAGTATGGGCTCAAGGATTTTTCGATTGTAATAGATATAGCTCATCCAGAAATACGGTATGGGATTGTTTTAAGGCATCGATACGGGGGGAGACAATTAGCTACGTCGCCAGGCACAGAAGAGAAATTGCTATGTTAAATGATATACAACTACAAAACTTAGCTAGGAAAGAAGAGAGGCATACTGCTATAATTGCTCAGGGTGGCAAGGATGGAGAGGGGGATTCAATTTTGAGAGAAATGACGATCCTCAAGGCATCGATAAATAGCAAACTAACTCAAAAGGCAGCTGAGACGTATCAATCCCACCGCAATGAGATTTATGAAACTGGAGAGAGGGTAGGGAAGCAACTAGCACTCAGTACGCGACAAAAACAATCTCTTAATTCAATTGTGTGTATTGAGTCCGAGGGACAAGAACATACAACACCAGAAGCAATATTAGAAGTTTTTAAGAATTTCTATAAGAAACTGTATAATAATGAGGACTCTCTCGACCTCAAAGCAATTCAAAACGAAGTGGCCGGATGGGCTGTTGAATCAGGAAGTATCTCAGGGTTAGATATGGCTACTAAACAAGACCTAGAAAGGGATATAACCCTGAGTGAAGTAAGACTAGCCTTAGCAGAACTGGCCTCGGGCAAGGCAGCAGGTCCCGACAAAATTCCCCTTGAGCTCTATAAAATTTTGGATAGTATTATAACTCCTATTCTCCTCGATCTATTTATTGGAGTTCAAGTTAGTGGTAAACCTCCTAGATCATGGTTGGAAACGAACATTGTGGTATTTCCAAAAAAAGATAAATCTCCCAAATTGCCATCATCCTATCGACCGATCTCTCTGATCAATTCAGACTCGAAGCTATACTCTAAGATCCTGGCTAATCGGCTCAGGGGGACGATCGAGTCTCTGGTCTCCCCGTGGCAGCATGGTTTCATTCCGGGTAAGGACACTACGGACCATACTAGACGGGTCATCGCCCTGTTTGATGCCATGGCTGTCACGGGGGGCCGGATGTCGGTGGTCCTCCTGGATGCCGAGAAGGCCTTTGACCGGGTTTCATGGGCTTTTTTGTGGGCAGTGCTAGAGTATAATAACATGGGACCATGTCTAATTAAATCTTTAAAAGCAATGTACTTCTCACCTAGGGCCAGAGTTTTGGCGATGGGTCAGGAATCGAGTCTTTTTGATATATCCCGTGGGACTAGGCAGGGGTGCCCATGCTCCCCTATCCTTTTCGCACTGTATATAAATCCCCTCATTATAAAATTATTAAACACCGAGGCAATTCGGCCAATAACTCTTGGTCCATTCGACACTAAAGTATTGGCCTATGCCGATGACGTGGCGGTAGTAACATCACACCCCAAGGAGGCAATAACGGAAATTGAACGAATTACTCATGCTTTTGGTCAGGTTTCGGGATATTCCTTAAATACGGATAAAACGATGGTTATATGTACACAAAATACCCAATTTATAGACCCTAGGAAAGTAGATAGCGCGGTATATCTGGGAGTCCGTATATCCTCTAAAATTGATGAGATTATTAAAATAAACTATGATCCACTAGTACAGAAAATAACAACAGATTTAAAGCGGATAGATGGTATACATCTCTCAATCATTGGAAGAAGTAACTTCCTAAAAATGAACACTCTACCTAGGGTTCTCTATTTGTTCCGTGCGATCCCGCTATTGGTGGATGACAAAACCATTAAGATCCTCGAATCTCAGATGAGTAAGTTTATATGGGGATACGGGAAGATAAGGAGATCTATCCGTTTTCTTTCTCTCCCCGTCATAAGAGGCGGTCTCGCAATACCTAACTTAGGGTACTATATGCTCGCAGCTCTACTATATCAGATGAAGCCACTGTTTTATATAAGATCGCTGAGAAACGAAGTAGGTGAGCGTTATATTCCCTCAATATTCGAACTAGTTATCGGGGATAAGGCAAGAGGCCTTTTAGTAAAACAGCTTGAGCCCTCATACTACAAAAAAGTTAAATTTAAGACTATACTGAGCGTTTGGGGTATTTGGAAAAAAATTAGAAAACAACTGAATATTACGAAATACAATAAGTATACATCACTTTGGCACTCTACCATACTGCCACCAGCTATATATGATACAATTGCCAGGAAATGGGAAATATGTGGAGTCACGACTCTCGGTGACTTCCTGTCCCCTCCTGTTGGACAAAGATTCCAACAGTTACAATCTAAATTTTCTATTCATAGCAATAGTGTATTTAAGTACATTCAGATTAACACGATATTGGGCTTAAGGTGTGCAGATATTACACTGGAGAATGTTCCTCTACTTGACTGTCTATTAAGATCATCAACTAGGATTGGTACGATTTATGATGTACTAATAGACAGCCAATCTGATGACGTCGATGTGGTGGAGCAGGGTTGGTCAAGGAAATTAAATAATCCCAATGTCGATATTGATAAGATATTGGTTTTGTCAACAAAACTGTTTATGTCTTCTAATTTAAAAGCACAGTTGTATAAGACCATATATGATCTATATTTCACCCCCGCTAAACTTTTCGCTTGGGGGAAAAGAGCTAATTCAGAATGTCCTAGATGTGGAAATTGCCCGGCACATTTGATTCATATGTTATACGAGTGTGGAAAATTAGTATTATTGAAAAAAATGATAATGGATTTCTGGCAAGAAGTGTTTAGTCATCCAATCGCCGAATCCCCCTCCTTGTTTATCTTGGGATATGATAATACACTATCACATACCAATGAAGAAGAAGCACTGCTTTTTTTGGGGTCAGCAGTCTTTCGTATTATATTAACAGCACGGTGGAAAGACACAGATCCCCCCAACTTTCAGATATGGTTATCAAGACTGTTGGGTATGTATAACCAAGAGAAAGCGATATTTGCCTGTAAAGGGTTGAGGGCTCAAGCACGTGGTATTAAGATTTGGAAACCAATTGAGAATTGGAGCAAATACTAGAAATGCTAGCCAGAATGAAATCACCTATGTAAATAATATCTTGCTCTCTTTCTCGTTTTTTTTATTTTCTTCTTTCTCTCTTTTCTCCATTTTGTGTTTCGTAGTTTTTGTTCTCTTTTTGTAAATTTGTTTTTGGTGACTAAAAAGTATTGTTTTTTTTGTCTGCATTTGTGAATTGCCAAATAAAATCTTAAAAAAAAAAAAAAAAAAAAAGGAAATTGCCTGCCTACAAGAGACTTGGATATGCGACGAAACCTCATTCATCGAGGGCTACCTACAAATAAACCGACTAGCAAGGAGAAAAAGATTTGGTCGACCATCTGGGGAGATAATGACCCTTGTTTCAACAAAAGTAATAAGAGAAGTAAAACCTATAAAAACGAACTGTAAATTGCTAAAAAAAAAAAAAAAAAAAAAAAAAAAAAGGAAAGTGTGTATGAAAAGAGGCGAAGGGAGCATTTGGGTTGGAAAAAAAGAAAAAAAAAAACAAAAAAAAGGGTATGTCCTATCTGTCACATAAAATGCACCCTACCCACAGCGGTACGCTCGGCCTACCTTAGGGATGACTAACATGCAGAAAAGGGAAGGTTTGAGGACTGGCAAGTGTGCGCACTCGCCAAGTCGACATGGCAGTCACAGACTGCACACAAGCTCTGCAATGGCAGGCCTGAGCCAAATTTTCCAAACTGCTTCTGTGGGTGGCACAATCAGTGCTGCAAGCCCACCAGCAGCATTTGATTTACAGGCCCTGGGCACACATGGTGCACTGTACTAGGGTCTGTCAAGTAAATCAAACAACCAATCATGGAATCACTGATCCATACAACAATTTACAAAACCGAGCACTTGCACTTTGGCACCGAACAGCAGTGGCAAAGTTCCCAAAGCATCCAGACCAGCAAAAACACAGGAGGCAACAGCAAAAAATGGAAGGGAGACCCACCCCAATGGTGACAAGTCTAACACGTGTCCCCTCTAGCTGAAATGTGGGGAGAACTACCCATCCTCTTGGGAGTGCTCTTCACTAAGGTGGAAAATCTAGACAGACCATCAGCATTGTGTGTTCTGTTCCATGGCGGTGTTCCAAAGTGAAGTCCATCCCCTGTAGGGAAATTGACCATCTCAACAGCTTTGGAATCTCACCCCTCATCAGCATCAACCATCTGAGGGGCTTGTGGTCTGCCTGAACCCGGAAGTGAGTCCCAAATAAGTATGGTCTCAACTTCTTCAGTGCCCAGACCACAGCAAATGCCTCAGGTTCAATCGCACTCCACCTCCGTTCCCATGGAAGTAACCTCTGACTAGCGAAGGCTGCAGGTTCGTCTAGGTCCTCCTCATTCATCTGTGAAAGCACAGCCCCCACACCATGCTCTGAAGCATCTGTCTGGACAATGAATTATCTTGAGAAGTTGTGTGCCTGAAGCACGGGCACCGCGCATATGGCAGATTTCAGGGCATCAAAAGCTTTCTGGCGGGCATCAGTCCAGTTCACTTTCTTGGGCTGCTTCCTGGAAGTCAGCTCTGTCAAGGGTGCAACAATGCTGCCATACCCCTTGACGAACCTCCTGTAATACCCTGTGAGACCTGAAAAAGTTCTCACCTCTGTCTGTCTCTTAGGGGGTTCCTAAGCCAGAATGGTATCAATCTTGGGCTGTAAGGGCGCCACCTGGCCGATTCCAACCTGGTGCCCCAAGTACACCACAAACCCTGCCTGATCTAGCACTTACTTGCCTTGATTGTGAGGCCTGCCCTCCGCAGTGCCTTCAACACTTCCCAAAGAGGTGCAGATGTTCCTCCCAAGTGACACTGAACACTGCAATGTCATCCAGGTAGGCGGCACTGAACTCTTCCCATCCAGCCAACACCTGGTTGACCAACCTCTGAAAGGTGGCAGGGGCATTCTTAATCCCAAAGGGCATCAACCAGAATTGGTAGTGCCCATCTGATGTGGAGAATGCTGACCTCTCTCTTGCCCCATCAGTTAAGGCAATCTGCTGGTACCTAGATGTTAAGTCAAACATCCTGAGGTACCGGGCAGTCCCCAACCGATCGATTAGCTCATCAGCTTTGGGGTTGGGGTGCACGTCCGTCCTGGTGACTGAATGGAGCCCTCAGTAGTCCACACAGAACTGGAGTTCTGGTGTGGCACCGGGTGCGGCAGCCTTTGGGACCGAGACCACTGGGCTGGCCCAAGGATTGTCTGAGGGCTCAATCACCCCTAGCACTAATATCTTGGAGGCCTTCTCTTTAATGCAAGCTCTGACCCTGTCAGTCACTCTGTAAATCTTATATTTTACTCGAGGACTATCCTCAGTGTCCACATCATGGATGCACCACTGAGTGACACGGGGGTCAGGGAGATCAGGTCAGAAAATTGCCACAACTGTTGGTGACAGTCAGTCTGCTGCTCAGGGGTCAGGGTGGTAAAGAGGTTCACCCCATCCACTGACCCATCTTGCTCCTTGCAGACAGGAGGTCAGGAAGAGGCTCAGTATCGTCTTCTATCCCACGCTTCTTTTACAAGGAGCATGCCCACTTTGTACCTCTCCAAGTGGGGCTTCAGGTGTTTCACATGCAGGAGACTGCAAGTCCACCAAGTAGGTGGCATTACTCTTGCACTCCACCGCCTCAAATGGTCCAGTCCACTTAGCCTGGAGCGCGCAAGGTTCCACTGGGACCATGATCCAAACTTTCTGTCCAGGTTGAAACTCGAGCAGAGTGGCATTCTGATCATACCACTTTTCATTTCCACCTGGCTGGCTTCCAGATTCGCCTAAGCGAGCTGTCTGAAACACCTAGTCTGGTTTCTGAAGGCCAGCATGTAGCTGTATAAATCCTGGGGAGGTTTACTGGGAGCTTTCTCCCAGCCTTCTTTCACCAAACTCAGAGGTCCTCTTACAGGATGGCTGTACAGCAGTTCAAAAGGACTGAACCCTAAGGACTTCAGTGGCACCTCTCTGTAGGCAAACAGAAGGCACTTCCCTCAAGAACCATATTCATGCCCTTCAGGGTCCGGTTGAATCTCTCAACCAGCCCATTACCTTGGGGGTGGTAAGGAGTGGTGAACTTATAGGTTACACCACACTCCTGCCACAGGGACTTCAAATACTTAGATATGAAGTTGCGACCACGGTCTGACACCACCTCTCTGGGGAACTCCAAACGGGAGAAAACCCCCATCAATGCACAACTTACCACAGGGCTGTCACAGTCCAGAGAGTGATGGCTTCCGGGTACCCATGGCTGTCTTGGGATCCAGAGGCCCCACAATGTCAATACTAACCCTGGGCAAAGCACTACACTATGCTTGCGTAGTTTGCGAAGTTTTTCCTACTTCTTACTATGCGAACTGCACGTAGCACAGTGCAAACACGCATAGCGTAGCATAGCGTAGCGCAGTGCAGCAGTCATTTTTTGCTTGCTCGCGGTCCTCAAAGTCAAGTTGGCGACGTGAGCAAGCAAAATGACATCCCGGCGAGACTTTTTCCTCGTTCGCGATCAGCAACATCAAGTTGCCGATCGCAAGCGTGGAAAATAAACCTCCCAGCGAAATTCTCAACGCGGAGAGGTCAGGTTTCTCATTGCGAGTGGTAGCGTATGCTCACAATAAGAAACTACCAGTCTGTGTTGAGAAAGCTGCTGCTCGAGTAAAAATCTACTTGAACGGCAGAAAACTATAGCTCACACTGTGCAAGATGCCGTTTTCAATGATTGCACAGTGCTGGATGCTTGTCCGCACTGTGCAATCATTGAAAATGGCATCTTACAAAGTGCCAAAAGGGTACTACGCAGTTCGCATAGTGCTACGCGTAGCTCGCGTTGTGCGAAGCGCTACTTTGCGAACTACGACCAGTCCTAGTCAATACCCACCCTCTAAAAGGGGGTGCTGACCACAGGGAAGCGTTGGAGAGGAGCCTTGTGCTTCCTCCCACTCTTACTACTTGCCTGGCATGTCTGACAAGTCCTGCATCTTGCGCATTTGGGGCCAGTAAAAGTGGGTGATAAGTCTTTCAAAGGTCTTGTCTTGCCCTAAATGCCCTGCTAAAGGTTCATCATGAGCCAGACCCAGTAGAAAGGCTCTGAAGAGCTGGGGTACCACCAGCACAAGGGCTGACCCAGGCTCAGCAACCTTAGGCTCGCTATACAGGAGACCATTCTCCCGGTAAATCCAATGTGATCCAGACCGACCACCTGCTGCCTGGTTTGCACCCTGTTGCTGCAAACCCACATGAGAAGGGCACTTCTTCTGCTCCTCACAGAACTCTTCCCTGGAGAGGCCTCCTTCCTGCTGCCAATGGGTCAGCTCAGGCAAGTCCCCCAGTTCAGCCAATTGTTCCCCTTTAGGCTCCAAGGCATCATCCTCAAGGTTTGCCTCCTGCTGGACCATGGGAACTTTGGGGGGGGTGGTTTCCCTTGCCCTCTGCCTCTTCTCTTGGAGGCTGGCACCCGTGACACATTTTCAGGCTCCAGGTCCTCTTGAATACCCTTAGCGACTGCCATTGACCGAGTGGTCACACATGCCTACTCAGGCAGACCCAACATCTCCAAATGAGACCTTCTATCCACCTTGGCCCAAGGGGAGCTCTCCAAATCATTGCCGAACAGTTAGTCAACAGGCATGGCTGGCGTCACAGCTACAAGAAGGGTACCTGAGGCCCCCCCACTTAAAGAGAACCTGTGCCATCTTGTCAGCTGCAACTACCGGGTGGAATGCATTCGGGATCACCTGGTCTTCAGACACCTCCCGACAACTGACACTATCACACTGGCTCCAGTGTCTCTCAGAGCCTCTACCATATGGCCATTGATGGTCACCCACTGTATGCACTTCTTAGTGTTATCAGGCAGCTGAGTTCTTGGGACCATCTCACTGTCTCCTAAAGAGACTAGGGACATCTCTGTGGGAGCCCACCCACCTTGGGCACCCAACTTCTCCCCCAAGGCTACACTAGCTAGTTCCTGGGGTGGTGGACCAGTAGGTGCAGTCGTCACCGTGTTGGGACACTTGGGATTATCTTGAACGTGGCCCACCTGACCACAACTAAAACATGTCTTGGGACCCCTCTAAACAGTTTTACCTGTCTGGTCCCAGGGTCTCTTCTCAGGGGAAGGCTGGGAACCCTTGCCTTGGTTCCCTAGGGGATTACCTGGGGCCCTTCCTGGAACTCCTTCTGTTTACCCTTGTCACCCCCACTCTTCTGTTGGGGACCCTGCCCACCTTTGGTGAAGTCTCCCATATCAATCAATCAATCAATCATATCATTTGTAAAGTGCACTACTCACCCGTGAGGGTCTAAAGGCGCTGGAGTGGGGAATATGCTGCTACTGCTCGAAAAGCCAGGTCTTGAGGAGTTTTCTGAAGGTGATTAGGTCTTGGGTCTGCCGTAGGTGGATGGTGAGGGTGTTCCAGGTCTTGGCGGCAAGATGGGAGACCGATCTGCCACCGGAGGTCGCTCTTTGGAAGCAGGGGACTGTGGCGAAGGCGAGGTCGGCGGAGCGGTGCTGGCGGGTGGGGGTGTAGATGCTGAGTCGTCTGTTGAGGTACGTTGGTCCAGTGTTATGGAGTGCCTTGTATGAGTGGGAAGGAGCTTTAAGGTTATCCTCTTGTTGACAGGGAGCCAGTGCAGGTCTCTCAGGTGGGGTGTGAAGTGGCTGCAGTGAGGGATGTCGAGGATCAGGCATGTAGAGGCGTTCTGGATGCATTGGAGCCTCCTCAGGAGTTTTGTCGAGGCTCCTGCATAGAGAGCGTTTCATTAGTACAACCTCCTGCTGACGAGGGCCTGGGTGACCGTTCTTTTTGTTTCAGTGGGGATCTACTTGTAGATCCTGCGGAGCATGCGGAGGGTGTTGAAACAGGAAGAGGAGATGGCGTTGACCTGTTTAGTCATGGAAAGGGTGGAGTCGGGGATGACCCCTAGGTTGCGTTCGTGGTCGGTGGGTGTTGGAGCAGTTCCCAGTGCAGTCAGCCACCAGGAGTCATCCCAGGCTGAAGGGGTGGATCTGAGGATGAGGACCTCCGTCTTGTCCGAGTTCAGCTTCAGTCGGCTGTTCCTCATCCATTCAGCAACGGGCTTCATTCCTTTGTGAATGTTGGTTTTGGCGGTGTGGGAATACTTGGTGAGGGAGAGGATCAGCTGGGTGTCATCGGCGTAGGAGATGATGTTGAGGTCGTGCTGACGGGCGACTTGGGCGAGCGGTGCCATGTAGATGTTTAAAAGAGTCGGGCTGAGGGATGAGCCCTGGGGTACGCCGCAGATGATCTCGGTGGCTTCGGAGCAGAAAGGGGGAAGGGGGACGTTCTGTGTTCTGCCAGAGAAGAAGGAGGTGGTCTAGTCCAGGGCCTTCTCTTGGATCCCGGCGTTCTGGAGGCGTGTTCGTAGTGTGTGGTGGCAGACCGCGTCGAAGGTGGTGACAGGTCCAGGAGGATGAGGGATGCCATTTCTCTGTTGTCCAGCAGGGACGTGATGTCATCTGTGGCCGCTATGAGGGCAGTCTTGGTGCTGTGGTTGCTGCGGAACCCAGACTGGGAAGGGTCCAGGATGCTGTTATCCTCAAGGAAGCGGGTCAGTTGTTCCCTTGTGGACCCTGGCACTGACCCAGAAGTCCGCCTCCACAGCAAGCTTCCTGGGCTCAGTCAACTTACTGTCAATCGGGTGCTGGTATAGCTCTGGAAAACAATTACTGGACAAGTGCTCCCATACAACCAAATCATAGAGCGCCTTAAAATCATTGACTTTGCTACCCTTCACCCAACCATCCAATGCTCTGCAAAAGAAAGACACATACTCCACCCAGGTACTAGACTCCAGCTACTTGCAATTTCTAAATTTCTGCCTAAAAAGCTCTGGGGTCAATCCATACCTACTAATGCTTCCTTCATGGGGGCATACAACATCTGATCCTCAGTGGGCAGGGCTAACAAGGTGTCCATCTCATCACTGACAAAGGGGTAACCATGGGCGGAAAATCCGTTTCGCTCGCAGATTTTGCGGATTTTCGGTAAATTCGCAATCCGCGAGATTCGCGAATCTCCCGCAAAATCCGCAAATCCGCGAGCAGCGGATTTTGCTCGCACTGTTCGCACTGTTCGCGTGAGTTCGCGCCCCGCGAATAAGTGCAAAATTGCAGAAATACGATCTTAGCAAAACTGAAAGTAACTACTTACCAGGTTCAAAAGTTCAGGCTCATCATTAGTAGCCATTTCCTGTAGTGCTTCCTGAGGGGCCCCTCCAGAGTTCAGTTGCCAGTTGAAACTATTATGTGACCCTGCTCTGAACCTCAGAATAGTTACACATATGCCACAAAGGTCCTGAATTACAGCTAAGGGAGACAAGCAGGAGCCAGGCTGGAAGTTCAAATCCATTAATCAGCCCCTAATGCATTATTGTCAGTTGGGGCAGGGCAGGTGTTGTAACTACTTTTGCAACAATGAAAGCACTTAGCAAGTGCAAAAGATCAGTAATCAGGAAGCACTAAGGAAGCAGGTGCCAGCTAAAAAAATATTCTGTGACACATTAATCAGCCCCAAATTAATTCAGGTCACTTGAGGCAGGGAAGGTGTGCTTGCGTTGCCACAATAATGTACACTGACTGGACAACCAGAGGGTGCTGTGATGAAACAGAGGGTGGCATGGGTGGGCCAGAGGGTGGCATGAGTAGTCAGAGAGTGGCAGTGGTGACAGAGAGTGGCAGTGATGAAGAAGAGTGTCCCAAACAGGCTGGACACGTAGAAACAACAAGTTCGCGAAACTTGCGACCCGACAGGTAAGTTCGCAATTTGCGACATTGTAAAAAACCCTCGCGAACTGGCAGAAACCCGCGCAAACACAAAAAAAAAAATCCGCAAATTCGCGAGAATTCGCGGATTTTGCGGATTGCGAGTTCGCAAATCCGCAAAATTCGCGAACGCGAGATTCGCAAAATTCGCCCATGCTTACAAAGGGGCCCCATAGCCCCGATCCCCAGTCTTTCTCAGGGATTCTATGGGACATCATGGCTACCTCATAAGCCTTAAACCACTGCCCAATGTCCTCATGTTCATAAGGTCCTTAATCACATCTTTGAGAATGTATACTTTTCCTTCTACAGGCACTGATGGTGCGCTGCCACCAGAGGGAGTGATCTCTAAGCTCTTTGTTTTCAGCTCCCTCAACACTCTCTCATGCTTTAAAAGCATCTTTTTTTCTTCTATGGCTAACCTCTCATTCTCCAACTCCAATTTCTTAGTTTCTATGTTATCCTGACCCCCTGTTTCAGCTTTGCTAGCTCCATCTCATGCACTCTGCTTCTCTCCCTGTTCTCCAACTCTTCTTGTGATGGGCCCTTTGAAGAAACACTGCTGTCCACCCTGGAAGGCACTTTCCCCCCAGTCAGGTCCAATGGCCCCTTCAACCGACCATCTAAATTCTCTGCCTCCTTCCTAGGCTCTTCAGGATGCTCACTGGCATTCCTGGACTCCAACCAGGCCCTCAGTGCCTTTTGAGATTCCTCCTTCCTGTTGAGACCTTTTCTAGAGATTTTTAATTTCTTGCAAACAGCTTTGAGGTGTGGCACAGTGTAGGTATCAACCCTCTCTTCTTCAAACTCAAAATCCACAGATGCAATGGCCGCAACATAGCTCATGGTGAAAAAATTGGCAGTTCTCCAAAAAATAGAAGTTTCACAGAGATGTTCTACCCAAATGTATGTGGTCGCGTAATTGTCTGCACTCACTAGTAGTGTACACCAATCACTGTATGTAAATCACACATGCAAGTCCAAATCCCCACTGCTGACCAGCAATGTTAGAAATGGGGGTCTCTAAGTTGGCAGAGGTAGGTACCTTTATCCAAATAGGGACCCTTGCTTCTAGTCAGGGTAAGGGGGATACACTCCTAAAAGAACCCCTGCTCACGCCCTTTGTAGCTCGGCACGAGCAGACAAGCTTATATTAGAGGCAGTTTGTAAAGCATTTGCGAACACATTCAGTAACACATTGAAAACACTACAAATGGACGCTACACCAGTTTAGAAAAATAAGTGATCTTTATCTAAACAAGACCAAACGGCACAAATCCACTAATACAGTTTAAAAAAAATAAGACTCTTTAATGGTAGAAAAAATTCCTGTAAATGCAAGTTGTAAATGCAACATTTTCCCACAAAGTACCTTAGATGCGTCACTCAAAACAAACAAAAGGGTTGCTGGGAAGGTGATGCGTCAGTTCCTTGCTTCGGGGAGGGCGATGCGTCTGTTCCTTATTTCAGCACAGGGGAGGCGATGCTTCTGTTCCTTATCAAAGAGGAGAGGATGTACCTGTTTCTTCCTGGGTTCCTTGTACGATGCGACAAGATGGCGCCTCAATGCATTGCGACAATCCGGTGTGATTCGACAAAATGGCGGCTCGATACAATGTGACAATCCGGTATGATGCGTGAACGTTTGCAGCCGCACAGCAGGTGCTGCAACAGTTTTCTCGGCTATGCGTCAGGACCCGGTGTGGATGCGGCACACTTCTTCCCCATGGCTCGGCGATGTGTCGAGACCAGGTGCGGATTCGGCACGCGAAGTACTTCTTCCTCATTGCATCAATCTTCCAGCTCCCAGTAACAAACAGTCTCTAATGGTCCTAACCTACAGCAAGCACCTCTTTGCAGGTTGAAATTCCCAGCAAGGAAATTCAGGGGAGCTGGTGGTGAAGTCTTTGTGTCCCTGATACTTCAGAACAGGAGGCAAGCTCAGTTTCAAACCCTTGGAGATCTTTTTCTTCAAGCAGGTGACAAAGCAAAGAGCAAAGTCCTGGTTCTCCATTTCTTGGCAGCAAGCAGCCACTGCAGGCCAACCCCAGACAGCAAACAGCACAGGGGCAGTATTCCTCCTCAGCTCCTCCGGCTCTTTTCCTTGACAAAGGTTCCTCTTATTTTCTCAGAAGGGATCTTAAAGTCTGGGGTCTGGGTGCCACTTTTTATACACAATTATCCTTTGTTCTCAGAAGGCAGAGATTGTCTGTACCCACAATATCAAAATTGGGTTATGCCGTTCCGCTCGAGTCAGAAAAGACAGGAATCCCGGGTGCCCCAAGTGGGGTCAGTGCTGGGAATCCATATGTTGGATAGTGATGCCCTCACACACCCTTGCAGGTGTCATGCTTTATCATCTGGGCTGCTCCTCATTGGGTCGGCAGTGCAATATTCAACGGGCTCCCTATGGTAGGGGCTCTTTATCGGAGATCTTTTTATCCAATAGCTGTGTGGCAAAGTGTGGGTATGGGGCCATAATTGTTTAGATGTAGTCAGGTGAGTTAAAATAGGATTGGGAGTACTGAGGAGAACAGACTTTTTTTCTAGAGGTCTCCTACCCTAAGTAAAAACTTAGGGTAGGAGTGCCTCAGTCTCACTCTTCTCTTTTAGACTGAGACACTCACCAGCATTACAACCTTTACACCTACCACCAACCAGTTAACCAAAGTGCTAAGGAAACATTGGAGCATACTGAATTCTCGGTCTTTGAATCTAGAGCAACCACGCTTTGCATTTAAACGCTCAAGAAACTTAAAAGATATGCTCATCCACAGCAGACCAAGTCAAAGGACAGAAATAGACAGGGGACACTTTGGCAACTACCAGCGGTCACGGGCCATTACCCCTGTGGCACCTGTATGGCATGTGCCTTCACGTCTGTACACAAGATTATCACATTGAACGGCACATTCACATGGAAGATGAGAACCCACACAAACTGCAACACAGCGAATTGTATTTATCTGCTCACTTGTCCCTGCAATCTGTATTATGTAGGAATGACAACTCTCCCAACCAAACTGCGTATATCAGAACACTGCAGCAACTTCTGCTGCCGCAAAAGCAACACCAAAATGTGTGCCCACTATCTAGTAAAAAACTCACCGGACTCCCTCAAATGGGTAATTCTGGAAGCCACACAGAACATTTCTAAAATCAACCTATTTGGAAAAGAACAGAGATGGATACATCGCTTATCCAAAGATGACAGGGGGCTCAATGAGGACATTCCTTGGAGCTCGATTAGGATCTAGCTGGCCTGAATTATCCAACTACTGTTACTAACAATGTCACTAAGTACCAACTCAACCACTAGCCAATGGTCAATTGAGCTAGTCCGCTTCTAACAAGACAGAACTATAGGCAAACTTATGTTGTTAATAGCTCCAACACATCAACACAAATTGGCTATGTGGCCTTGCAAATATACAGGACCAGAGCAAAATCATTTTTGGATCCATTTGGCCCATCTTGCTTCCATCACACAAGCAGTACCAACCGCCGTTCTAAGATGGCCGCAGCCATAGAACCTATTCAACCTCTATGTCTGCTTGTACCATTGTAGTATAATAGACTAAACTGATAAAACATGCAATAGTACCTCCAACGTTACATCCTTAATGTACTATGTGGCTGCAAAAACATAAAGCACCAGAGAGATAATACAAATTGGATGCATCACGCCCACCACTTTGCGAACACGAGTAACACCAAATACCGTTTTAAGATGGGCGCCGCTGTATTCTACACAAAAGACTAGCTGCAACCCAAACCACACCCACAGACACGTGACCCACCTAGGCAACAAAAACATAGGAGCCAATGACCTCGCCACCTCCCGGACCCAGTGGAGAGGACAGGTCTAGGACTCAGCATAATGTGCATAAACCAGAAGTAACATTGCACGCCATGCCGCTTGATTGTAAGTTCGAGTTTAAATGGCCCCACTCATTAGATGAGCCTTGCTCTAAACCACTTCAACATACCCGGAAATCTCAGCCTAACTTGACCCGTCTGTGCACTAGTGAAGGGGAGGCACTTTGTACCGACAGGCTGCTTGATTATAACAACAAGTGTAAATTGCCCCACTCGTTAGATGAGCATAACTCTAAATCACTCCAACGGACTCGGAAATCTTTGTCCATATTGACTGGTCAGTGCACTAGTGAAGGGAAGGCACTCCCCGGGAGCTTGGTACAAAAATAATGGGGGATGACATTGGTAGCTAGCGGTTCCCACTACGGACAGGGTACAACTGCGCGCACCACGCCACACGCGTTGCAGATGCACCCGATTCATTTTAATTTTAATCTAACTATAGCAGGCAACCGGACGGACACATCGCGCTGCTCGCACTGAATTGAGCACACCATTACTGCTCTTATCAGGGACCGCGTGTCTGGTAACTTAGGGGGGCAAACACGTCCCTCTCCTTAACCACCCCTAATGGTTGCTAGATTTAATGAGGCGTTTTGGTGGCCCCAGTCCGCAGTGTGCACCCAAGGGTAAACATGCCACGCGCACGTCTTTCATTAGGGTATAGCACGAAATATTACACACATGTTTCATACCCAGTGGCTCACAATTCGGGGATCAATTAAGGCCACTATTGGTTTGATTATGCACAATCAAACAGAATTACTGCATGTTAAGCTACATCCCACCACAGCCAACCGACAACTGAGTGAGCATTCAAGTCTAGTGAATAGATAACAACCTAAACTAGACGTTATAACAAAAACTAAACATGATGGAGACTTCAACCTCAACCTTTAATGTAGATGTATCCAACTTTATGCATTAATTGTTTTTCTTGTTTAGTCCAATACACATAGGAACCAAGCCTTTTGCGTATCCCACTGGGTACTGGTGATGCCTGGGGATTATACTGAATAGGGTGAGTCTACCTTACTATATTTCTGCTGCATCGTGGTATTCCATAGGGTCTTAGAGTCTCAATAGCTCACTGTGGAGACCCACCACCTGTTATTTTAAAACTGCTGTTTTTAACGTCCTCTAACGCAGTTGTGTTCACTCCACGTGTGTTTAAGATAGAAGTCAGAGTGACTGCAAGACCGTGTCAATGTTTGTAATATACTACATCAACCTGAATGATGTCTATACATTTTTTGTCTCCCAAAACAGGTACATTGAATATTAGACACTATTATAGTGAGTCGAAAATATACCACGCTGTTTAAGTGTAGATAGCTAATAATGTAAGTCCTAAAGAATCGTGAGGATACTTATCCAGAAGCAAGAAACATGTTGACCCAAAATTCCTAAACAAGGACACCACTACACGAGACATTACACTCGGGCTAGTGCCTTGTTTTTTGTTTTAACATAGGGTAGGAGACCCCTAGAACAAAAGTCTGTTCTCCTCGGTACTCCCAATCCCATTTTAACTCACTTCACTACATCTACACAATTCTGGCCCCATACCCGCACTTCACCACATGGCTGTTGGATAAAAAGATCTCCGATAAGAGCCCCTACCATAGGGAGCCCGTTGGGTATTGCACCGCCGACCCAATGAGGAGCAGCCCAGATGATGAAGCATGACACCTGCAGGGGTGTGTGAGGGCATTAATATCCAACATATAGATTCCCAGCACTGACCCCACTTGGAGCACCGGGGATTCCTGTTTTTTCTGACTCTGCACTCTCTAACTCGAGAGGAATGGCATAACCCAATTTTGATAACGTTTGTTTGGGCCCTTGCTTATGCTGGACCTCCCACTCCTGTGTGAGTGGAAAAGGTCCCCCTACGTCTCTCCTTATTGTAAACAGTGTCTATACCCAGCCATAACCAGCTCTGTCCTCTCGAATGCAGCTTCCTGGCAGGAGGTGAAGACAGCATTGTTGAAAGCAGGCCTGGCCTAGGCAGTTGAAAAGAAATATCCTCCCCCACTTTAAATTCAACCCAGGTCCTTTCAACCCAGCCCTGACTCATCAGACTGCCGGAGCCACTACCCTCCTCCAGCCCATTTCACTCAAAAGCCAGACATGCAATACACAAACCTAGCAGCAGCACCTAGATGGTTAGGCAAGAAAATACCTACTTTCTAAAAGTGGTATTTTCAAACACAGAATGTAAAAATTACCCACACTTAAAACATGCACTTTAACATTCTGAGTTCAAGCATACTAAACTTTATTTTCTTATCTTGTTCCCAGGGTCAGTTATGTTTATAAGATATTATAAGCAAACTGCCCATTCTGGCCATTGGGAACAGACAGCCTTGCAATAGTGAAAAACAAAATTGACAGTATTTCACTATCAGGATATGCCACATACATCAGGGCATGTCTTACCTTTCACATACAATGCCCCCTGCCCACAGGGGTAACTTGAGCCTACCTTAGGGGTGACTAACATGCAGAAAAGGGAAGGTTTGGGGACTGGCAAGTGTGTGCACTAGCCAAGTCGACATGGCAGTCCCAAACTGCACACAGGCTCTGCAATAGCAGGTCTGAGCCCCATTTTCCCAGCGACTTCTGTGGGTGGCACAATCAGTGCTGCAAGCCCACCAGCAGCATTTGAATTATAGGTCCTGGGCACACATGGTGCACTCTACTAGGGTCTGACAAGTAAATCAAATAACCACTCATGGAATCACTATTTCATAAACAATTTGCAAAAGGGAGCACTTGCACTTTGGCACTGAACAGCAGTGGCAAAGTGGCCAAAGCATCTAGACCAAACACAGGAGGCAATAGCAAAAAATGGAAGGGAGACCCTCGCCAATGGTGCCAAGTATAACACACATTTAATGAAGTTTCAGATGATTTATCCTACATATATACGGTACAGCCCCAGCATTGTTTTAAAAACATCATAATAGTTCAACCAGTACTGTGAAATTGACATTCTTTACAATATGTTGTACTTTAATAATCATTCATATTGCATGAGCCCAGACCTGAAAAACAAAATGCAAAGCATCATTCCAGATTAATAGTTGGTCATCCGATGCCACACATATTTTTCATAGATGTGGCTCATGTTCAAGACCCCTATTAAAATTCATGTGTTCAGTGTGAGTAGCGCATCATCAGTCCTATACTGAAATAAAATGACATGTGCTATTAAAAATTGTAGTATCAAAATCAAGAGCCACAGAAATGGAATTCAGTTCTGGAAAGTATAGTCCTTTAGGGAAAGCATCATGTGCTTTGTTTTGCCGTATGGGCTGTAATGGTAATCATCTGTTTAATCGTCAAGACAAAGTGACATGTGCTTAGTCATGATAGTGTACAAGTAACTAATTCAGTGTTAGGGTATTATGCAGCCCTACTGTTTATGGTTCAAAGCCCTCAATAGGTTACATGTACAGTTTCAGAGGTGAGTATACCCAGATATGTAATAAGGAATCCCCTAGTCCATCAAGCTGCATATGCCCAATATATTCGATGTCATGAAAGCCGTTAAAGTATGTTATGATGGCGAGGTGTCATGTTTGGGGTAATAATAGAGATACCGTGGAGGTTATTCTGTCAAGTGGTCATATTTGTGCATAAACCAACAACATGAATGCATTAAACTCCTCCCTTCTCAGTTCCTTCCCCCAGCTCATCCTCTCCCTCAACAAGGAACCCGACATCACCAAGTCCAATTTCCAAGAAGTGATGAAAGCTGTCGCGACATGGATGAGCAAGAGTAACCTGAAGTTCAACTCGGAGAAAACAGAAGTCCTCATTCTCAGTTCCACCGCATGGTACAACACTTGGTGGCTCCCCACCCTCGGAAACCCACCCACCCCAACGGGCCATGCATGCAACCTCGTCATGATACTCGACTCTTTACTCACCATGAATCACCAGATCAACGCTGTATCCTCTCCATGCTTCAGCATCCTCCGCATACTTTACAAGACATTCAAGTGGATTCCGCCCCCGACTCCAGGTAAACCGTCACCCACACATTAATTGCAAGCAGACTGGACTATCGCAATGCTCTCTACACCGGAATCAACAAAAACTCCTCCGCAAACTCCAGACTATCCAGAATGCAGCAGCCAGACTCATCCTCAACATCCCACGACACAACCACATACTGTGCCTGGAGTAGTAATTGGCTTTTGTCATTTTACAGCTCGGCACACACACACACACACACATATATATACATACATTTATATATGGGAAACATCCATTACCACACAATCTGTCCCACGCATAACACTAAAAGTGCAGCCACTACAATGCATATTTAAATAACTAATTTTAGTATTAAATATCCTATATTTTGATGTTAAAATATTAATACCCAGCTTTAAAAATGAATACCTCAATATTAATACACATCCCAAACCAATACCCTTCTATCCCGATATATCCCTTGCATCCTGTCCCTAAAGGTTTGTATTGCAGTCTTACAAATAATTTTAAACAATTAATACTATTATTAAATACCATATATTTTAATGTGTCCTCATTAATACTCGGGTATTATAATGAATACTTTAGTATTAATACACTTACCCATCCAATACCCCTGTACCCCTTGGATCCCAACCCAAAAGGTTTGTGTTGCAAGCCTTATAAATATTTGTAAAACATAACTATAAAATGAAATATACTATAGTTTAATGTTTAAACATAAATACTCAGGTATGCGCTTTTCCAGCCGCACAAGCATTTTGCCCTCACCTGTTGTAACCTGTTTTGTTGCCGCTGGCCAAAGGGGACTACAATCACCAGCCTGCCTGCTTCTCCACAGAGCTTGGCGGTAAATGTCAACTTCAAGCGCCCATAGGCGCTACAAACACGGCCGCGGGTTCCTGCAGTGGGGACGCGCGCGGGCTGTGCCCAGGTGAAGCCCGGGCCAAGGGCGGGCCGGTCTGTGCACGTCGGAGCCCGACGGAGGCTTTGCTGGGCCTACTCTCTAACAACAGGCCCTTCGTCACCACTTTCAGTCTCAACCAACTTCAGGTACAGCTGAGCTTCTTTTTTTTCTTCTGCCATGTGATCTATGTGTTCCAAGACCTGCATCTATTGTCTTGGTAGTGACATACATCGCTAACCCAATCATGAGTAACCCAACAGTGAGTAAATCTAAGGGATAGCCGAGGGGACATTGGATGCTTCCATTACAAGGATGGAAACATTGCTTTGCCATGAGATTGAATTAATGGAAAGGCAGCTTTCCCTAGATCCTTCATCCTTGCAGAGGCAATTCTCACTAGGTATGCATATATCTGGCTGTATACCTCAACATCAAGCTTGCTTACCTTCCAACATTCAAGGGATGGCACCAATTATCCTAGGTACTTTGGTCCCCGTACACGATGAATTAACAGCATCAAATATGGATACTCCAAGTGGGTTTAGCAGCGCCTCTAGGACCCGGACTTCCAATCTCTCTTCAGCTGGTACAAAGGCAAAGGCACCTGTGAACCGCAAGAAGGGCGTTGGTCCCCAAAAACCAAAACAACAAAAGGGTCCTCGGTGCAACCATGTGGTGGTGACCTATTGCATTAGTACACAGACTATGGATGTCCCCCCTTAATGCTGTTTGCAATTCTGGAGGACAAATTTGCTACCATTGCTGCTAGTGCTAGGTAGGATTTGCATGTGAGGTCATAAGCATGTAGAAATGTATCCATCCACCAAGGGTTGGATTGCGATCACAAATTGGCCCTGGTACCCTAAAAAAAGTGTTTTAAAAAGGAGGGGGCGGGGTTCTATAAAAGAGACATGCTTTCTCACTTCACTAAGATTTTTTTTTTAATGCAAATGTTGCCAGCCTTCTTTATGCATTGATTAGTTCACAATGATGAACCACACCTGAATAATAAGTAAGGCCACTTCTGCAAAGGACCCCTGCCCTTGCTCAATCTGCATACATTAATGGGCCAGCCAAGTGAGAGACGGGGAATGACACCTTCAACCCTGGTAAAAGGGAGGTGCTAGAGGCCCATCTGCCTCAAGAAAGGCTGCTCAGGCCCCCACTGGCAGTGGCGGCATCTGAACTGCACAAACACATCCCGTATCGGCTACCAAGCAGGCCAAAAAAGCGGCCCACAGCTGGATCCCTGATACTGGTCCATTAACAAAAGTGCCCACCTTACCAATCCAACTGCATCCACCTCTGGCTTTCCTTCCACTCTCTGACTTATCAAAACCTTATTGACTACAATGGACTTCCAAAAATGCTTTCCCAAACACTTCTCTCTTTCCATTCAATTCATCTAACTAACAGGTGCACCTGTCCATCACTCCTAATAACATGTCACAGCTTCCGTTTACTAACCCACTTCAATTAATCTATCCGTGTTCAAAATTCTAAAGAAATGCATGAGGTCTGAAGAGGACAAACTTAAACTTAACATACCTAATCCTACAAAGAAAAAGAAGCACCTATTCGTAAAGTGCTCTAATGCCCTCGGGCTACGTTCACGCTATATAAAACTGCATCAACAATAAAATTGCTTCTGGGCTGTAATGCCTTCCAAAATATTTGAGGCGTATATCTATATTGTTGTGCCGTTGAAGGGGTTAAAACTTAAAAGAAGAGAATTGTTGAATGATAATTGAGAAAGTGCTACGCGAACCACAGTCATACATTATGCAGTGGTCAAATACTGTGCATGGTAAATATGGCGGCTCGCCTGCGAGCAATTACTCAGAGTAAGCTCGGCAGCCAGGAGGAGACATCAAGGAGCGTAACACGCAACGTGAAATGTTTTGGCGGGCTTCAGACTAGAATCTGCGCGGGCAGCTCACGCCGTGCCCTTTCCGTTAAGTAGCTGAACCAAATAGGTCGAGCAGTGTTTTATTTATTTCGTGCATTGCTCATGTAAAGGCTGCACTTTATCAAAATGACGGCGAGATCCATCATCCGCTACCTGGAGCTGTAATGGGAGCATGCTCAGATCAACAAGTCTTTCCCGGGAGTAAGTGAACTGTAAATTGTCCTTGACCAAACAGACAAACAAAAACAACCTTCCCTGTTAATCTGCTGGGGATGTGCATTTACCACTGTCTTTCCTCTTCGAAGAAGGATGTCAATGGCAATGGGTTTTTATATGCCGCATCCTTCAAACAATGCTCTCCTGCGCTTAAGAACTGGCGCTAGTATTCTGCCCTGTGTATTTTATAGAAATGAATGGAGATAACACAAGAGCAGAGAGGAAAGTGCTATGACACCCATTCAGAACATTAGAGGACGGCTTAGAACAGGTGATTTTCGAGTGCGCAGAGAAGCATCTCGCTGTGAGGGTGGGTTTATGCTGCGCTCCAAGAAGTGTTTTACTGAGCGTGATGCCAATTCCAAGGTCCGTGGGTCGAAATGAGGCATAGCATGCAGTTTTGGAACTTGTCCATCCGATTAATATATGTTTTGGTTCTTTCCGACCTTTTTCCCCATTCACAATTCAGCAGCTTTTTCCGGTGAAATGGAAACAAAGTAAAAGTTGTCATCCAAGTGTGGCTGCAGAATCCTGTTTGTACCTGAAACGATGTTACTAAGAAAATTAAATCTTATACATTCGCATGTTTCAAACATATTCTGGGCACACCTGCAACTTCCACGATTGTTGTTTGTGGCAGTGCACTGGGTTTATACTAAGGGTACAAAGAGGGACGTCGGATGAAATTGCAACAGGAGATTTGTGGCTTTCTTTGTATCAGATTAGATGGCACCTTCTTTGGGATTACTGACGGTATATGGTGAATTTTCTATACTTCAAACTAAGTAACTGTAATGTTGGGGGCCCTGGGCCCTCATTGCTGGAAAGGACTGATGCAGACACAGTCAGCTACTTGGTACAACTGGCCCAGAGCACGTGCGCTCGGCCTCTTTTATTAGAACTGTGTCACCTGACCAGTGACATCAGTGGTGGGTGGGTGTTTAGTGTAGGGCATACAGAAACACTAGACTGCTGACTGTGACTCTCGGTCACTACATCCCTCCCAAACTTGGGGGAAAATGAAACAACAGAAAGTCCAACCTGTGGGAGAAAAAGTGCAGTTCGCAAACCCCACGACCAAGTTCAACCTGTCGGAAAGAAAACGTACATACAATATAACACTGGACTTTGTGATTTTTTTTTAAGTTTGAAGTTTATTGAAATCAGAACAAACATAGGCAAGAAATGAAGAAACAGTCATAAGATAAGGAAGCTAAAAAACCTCTCTTACAAAATAATGGCAACACATTAAAGCTATGTCGTACATAAAAATAAAAATCGTAGTAAATATCAGGTAACGTAAAGGAATACGGGAGTAATTGTAGTAAAGAAGCATAAAAATAGAATGGTATACAATACATGTAATGTAGAAAACATTGTAAGTAAATAAGAAAATGTGCTCACGGTGGTTTACTAACTTCAACATTACGCAAAGGGGAGTTAGGAGGAGGTCTGGCAATCTTAGATAAATAATCTGTGAGGGGAATCCATAAAAGGTCTCGCTTAATTGCCAAGGAGATGGGGGAAACGAAATTAGTATCAAGACGGTGGTTAAAGCAAACTGCATTCCACCAAGCATTAAAGGAAACATCATTAGTTTGTTTCCAATGGGAGGTAATATGGTGGAAGGCAATGGCTATTAAAAGGTCAATCAATTTATGGTTATGGTGCGTGTCAGTGAAAGCAGGGGAGAGAGATCCTAGGAAAATGTGGATAATTGAAAAGGAGAAAGTAAAGCGAAAAATCTTTTGTAATTGGGACCAAACCAAGTGCCAAAAACGTAAAATGTGGGGGCAGTCAAATAGCATGTGTTTCAAATCAGCTAAGGGGCATGGACAGGACCAACAAGTGGAGGAAATGTCTGGGGAGAATGAAGATAGAGTCGATGGAGTAAAAAGTGTACGATTATATATAAAAAATAAGGTTTGCGTAGTGTTAGCAGCTCTGGATGTACTGTGAATTTTGGACCAGATTTTATCCCACAAAGTGAATGACCAAATTTGAGAAAAATCTTTTTCCCAGGCCAACTCAATCTTAGATTTAGTGCGTGTAGTAGAAGACTGCAAAGATTTATAGATAAATGAAGCGGAAAGGGATTGATCGAGAGCGTTAGAAATGGAAAGATGAGTGACAGGGATAGAGTTGGTGGAGGGGAGCGAATCAAGGTATCGGGTAAGGAAAGGAGTTAGCGTCAGATATTGTTTACGAGAGGAGGAAGGTAGCGAGAATTGTATTTGGAGATCGTGAAAGGGAAGTGGACGATTATTGGAAACAAGCTGGGAAATCCATTTTAATCCAAGAGAATGCCAGGTTTTCCAGTATAATGAACGGTTACGGATTTTGAGGAATTTATTATGCCATATGGGTTGGGTGTGAATAGAAGAAGCCGAGGGATAAGTGGATAGAACATAAGGACGAAGAAGAGAACAGGAGTGAGAAATGATGGGGGAACGAAGAGATGATACATTGGAGGAAAAGGAGAGAACTTCTGAGAATTCATATGGATGTAATAAGGAAGATTCCAACGTAAGCCATAATGGAGGAATGTGAGGAAGATCCGAAGAGAGCCAACGCATGGATTGTTTTAAGGAAAAAGCAGTATGATATGTTTTAAAGTTAGGGAATTTGATACCGCCTAGGGATTTGTCCTTTTTTAAAGAAGAGAGAGCTATTCGTGCTTTTTTACCTTTCCATAAGAATTTTATTAGAAGAGAATCTATCGATTTGAAGTAGTGATCAGGTATACGAATGGGAATCATGGAGATAGTATAGAGGACCAAGGGTGCCAGCATCATTTTGATGGAGTCTAAACGTCCCCACCAAGAAAGAAAGAGAGGGTGCCAACGACTAATTGATGTAGTAATTTTATTAGACAGAGATTCGAAATTAAATTTAAGAGTATCAGGGATACGAGGGGCAAACCAAACACCCAGATATTTAATCTTAGTGGGCTGCCAGGAGAAGCCAGAGGAGTCAAAGAGATGTTTTTGACACAAGGGGTTTAAGGGTAAAATTTCGCATTTGTCAATATTAAGACGGTAGCCTGATACAGTCGAGAAAGAGGAAACTTGATTAAGGAAGGAAGGAAGAGTTGTTTGGGGGTTTGAACAGTAGAATAAAATATCATCTGCGTATACTGATAATTTAGCTTGCTTCTGAGGTCCATAATGAAAACCAGTGATATTCTCGTCGAGCCGAATTTTTGTTAAGAAGGGTTCTAGGGCTAAAATAAACAAAAGAGGAGAAAGAGGGCATCCCTGACGCACCCCTCTTTGAAGGGGAAAGTAATCGGAAGTTACGCCATTTGCAAAGATTGATGCGTGGGGACTAGAGTAGAGTAAGGAAATAAGAGAAATGAATTTAGGAGGGAAACGAAACCAACGAAGTGCTTGGAACATAAAATCCCAACCTATTCGATCAAAAGCCTTTTCGGCGTCTAGGGAGATAGCGGCAAGGGGAGTAGATAGGGAGGGGGCTTTACTCAAAATATTAAAGAAAACACGGGAATTGTCTGATGATAGCCGACCTTTAACGAATCCGGACTGTTCAGGACCAATGATGTCTGGTAATATAGGATCTAATCTAAGAGCTATAATTTTGGCAAAAATTTTATAATCAGTATTTACTAGGGAAATGGGACGATAATTTTTACATAGGGTGTGATCTTTATCAGGTTTAGGGATTAGACAAATTAATGCTTCTTGGAAAGTTCCTTGGGAAGATCCGGAAGCCGAGAAGAATTGAAATAACGAAAGTAGTTTAGGGAGAAGAAGGGAAGAAAAATGAGTGTAAAATTCGATAGTAAAACCATCGGGCCCCGGAGCTTTACCGCGACGAAGAACAGAGACGGCATGTGAGAGTTCAGATAGGGTAATGTCCGAGTCCAACGGTTGTAAGTCAATGTGAGAGGAATCCGGAGAGGGAATATCTTGAAAATATGCAAGAAGATCAGTAAGGTCAGGAGTAGATTCGGGAGTGTATAGAGCTTTGTAGAACGAAACAAATTGAGCTAATATCTCCTTATCCTTAAACAAAGAAACACCAGCTGGACCCTGTATGGATTCAATTTTAGTCCTTTCAGTACGTATTTTGAGATAGTTTGCAAGAAGCTTGCCCATTTTGTTTTGCCCGCCGTAGTAGCGGGAGTTGCATTTAAGAAGCGAATTTGAGGCCGCATTGGTGGTATATTTATTAAAGTCAATTTTGGCCGATACCAGTTCACGGAGGGAGGATTCAGAATTCGAATTGTAATAGATATATTCTAGCTTTTTAATTTTATCTAATATTTGAGTTGACTTAGAAATAGATTGTTTTTTCTTTTGAGAAACAAAATTAATAATGAAACCTCTTGCGGCTGCCTTAAATGAGTCCCATATCATGGGAAAGGAGGATTCTGGAAGGTGGTTAAGTGTAAAAAATTCATTGACAAAAGAAGTAAAACGGGTGCAGAAATTAGAGTCAAGGAGTAAGGAGTTATTAAATCGCCAGCGCCCTGAGTGAGGGGAGTATGGGATAAGGTCAATATCTACAAAGACAGGAGCGTGATCTGATATTAAAATGGAACCTATGTCTGAATGTATAGCAAGTTGCGCTAGGGGTTTGCTGAGAAAAAGGTAATCAATACGGGATTGTGAGTGGTGGGTAGGGGAATAAAAAGTGTATTCTCTTAGATCTGGGTTACATAGCCTCCAAATGTCAACCAAAGCATTATTTCTTATAGCTGAGATAAATTGAGAATGCATTTTAGAGGGAACAAATTTAACTGTTGAATTTTTATCTAAAAAAGGATCAAAAACTTGGTTGCAATCACCACCAAAAATAACATACTGTTCATTAAGAGTGACAAGCTTATCAGAAATAGCAGGCCAAAACAATTTATCAACACCTGTAGGAGCATAAACATTAAAAATAGCTAAAGGAATTTTATCAATAAGAAAGTTGACAACAACCCAACGACCATTAACATCGCATTCTTGTGAAGAAACTGTAACATCTAACTTTTTATGACATAAGATAACTGTACCATTTTTCTTACCTAAAGCGGGAGAGTAAAAAACTTGACCCACCCATGAACGTTTGAGTTTTGTAGCCTCCGTTTCTGTAAGGTGGGATTCTTGGAGGAGGGCTACATCTGCTTTAAGTCTAGTCAAATGAGTTAAAACTCTTTGACGTTTAATAGGGTTATTTAAACCCTTAACATTCCATGTAACTACTCGGAATATAGATTAATAAGAGAATGATAAAAAGATAAGCTGAAGTAAAAGTAGGAAGTGAAAATAGAGAAAAGGGGAGAGGCAATAGAAATGCGAAGAAAAATCTGTAAGAAAAAGTATACAAAGAGAAAAGATCAAGCAGAACGTAATGAAAAAGAAGAGAAAAGAATAGAGAAAGAAAATAGAGAGAGAGAACAGTAGGAAGAATAGAAGAAAATTAGAAAGGAGTAAAGACATAACAACAAATACAAATGAGAACTGAGGGGTGACGACGCCAGAAGAGGACGACATCAGCAACGGAAACTCACGCCATCGAACACCTGAGGAACCAGCTTAAGGTCAAGTGGAGGGAGTAAAAATACACCGGGATGGAGAACATGAGGAGAGGATCTGTAAGAAGACAAAAAGGAAAGAAGATATTAGGAGGACGTATGAATAACAAAAAATAGGAACTGCGCAATACATGGGACAACATATTCTAGGGAGAGGTATGTACAATGGGTGAAGGAAACCGAAACTAGATACATTAGGGTAATGAAAGGTTGAACATATTAGTCAAACCGAAGGAGACATGAACAATTAAACAGATCTTGCAGTGTCCATGTTGATGGTTTCATGATGAAGGAGAAACTCCTCAAGGGCTTGTGGGTCTTCGAAAGTTGTAGTCTTTTCTTTGTAAGTGACCTTGAATAGGCAAGGATGAAGGAGACCAAATCTGGCACCAAGGTCTCGTAGTCGTGGTCGTAGATCAAGAAATTGTTTCCTGCGGTCAGCTGTCACTTTAGCTACGTCTTGAGAGAGATACAAACGGTGACCTTCCCACAGAACCTGTTTCTTAGCTTTGGCTGCTGAGAGTACCTGAAGTAAGTCAGTATATTGTAGGAATAACATGATGACCCCGCGGGGTTTGGAGGAAACTCTCGGACCAAGTCTATGAGCACGTTGGATGTTAAGTGTGGAGGAAGGTGGAAGATCCAAAATTTTTGGCAGGAAGGTTTGGAAGAATGCAGTTGGATTAGACCCTTCTGTATGTTCCGGAAGATTATAAAGGCGTAGGTTATTTCTACGATTTCTATTTTCCAACTCCTCAGTCTGCCGTCGTAAGAGAGAGACATCCTTCTCCAACGTTGAAATTCTAGAACAGGAAGTTTGAAGAGCTTCCGTAGATTGTTCCACTAAAAGGACTCTGGATTCGAGAGTGGACCATTTGTCATGGAGAAATTGTAGTGTTTTAGTAGTTTCGGCCATGAATGGTTTTAGCGCACGGATTTCTTCAAGGATGAGATCCATGGATGTGGAATGAGAAGCAGAGTCTGGAGATGGAGGATCCTTTTTTAAGCGTTTTGTAGCGCCTGGTATTAAAGGCTTACTGGAGGTGGTAGCTTTAGGAATAGCCCCACGAGTGACATCAGGTTTAGGGGGAATACTGTCATCCATGGTCTGCGTCGTCGAATCAGAGTCCGAGGAATGACGCGGTTTGGTCTTAGAAGCTGTAAGTTTGAGGGTGCGCAGTTTCCCCATATAAGGCAAGGTAGACAGAAGGCAGTGCTGTGCCAGATTTGAAGAAAAAAGGATCTTGTGAAGAAGGCACTTTCCAATGTGACAATATTAAATAGTAGTGCTTAGATATATAAAGTAAAAGTCATTGATGTCTCATGCAACTCCACGCACTAAATCCTTCACGGGATAAAAGATTTGAAAAGCGCGTCACTCCAAAGGCATTATTAAATTATGAGTGCAAGTACAAGAACCCGGGTTGCATTAAGAAGAGTTGCCAAGGCGCGCAAACAACATTTTGAACATAAAGATTACATTCCTGAGGAAAAACATTGTTGCAGAAGCCTGAAGCTGAATTCCTGTGAGGAGAGGCGCCTGAACAATAATGCAGCGTGAAACGCTACTCAATATGACAAAAAAAAGGCTGAAAGCATCAAAGAAGAGTCTTGTTGGGGATTTTCAATAATAAAGCGCAGGTGAACGAAGCTTCTGAAATCGGAAATCACCTTGTGTCCATGGTAGCGTTATTTGCCGGCATAGTATGAGCCGCGGCAAAAATGAAGGAAAATGGCGGCCGCCGAAATTGCGAGCCGCGTCACAGAGGAAAAGTGCGCATAGAAGCGGAGTAGAGGGACGCAGGCACCAGTATGCTGCTCACCTCATGCTCCGATGCCGTAGCATGACACCAGCTCCTCCGAAAAGTGCAGGGAAAGTTGTGAAGGTTGCCGGTATCGGCGCTCGATCGACGGAGCTCCGGAGCTACGCCGCCATCTTTTGCGGCGCTCAAGCCACGCCCCCCCTGGACTTTGTGATTTGACGTGAGTCTCTTTGGTGGATTCCAGGTCGCAGATGGTGTAGTTACCGCATCCAGGACTCATGAGTCACTTTGGCATAGTTTGCTGTTGTTCGGTGGGTCCTATCTTCTGTCTGCGCCGCCTGGACGTTGTCCTTTGCCTTGTCTTTGCTTCACACCACTGGTGACAGTTGGTAGCTAGATAGAATGGTGACGTGATCCGAGTATTGATTGTCTTCTCTGTTCTCTTCTTCAGGCCTGGTCCTTGGTGGTGTCTCGGGCAGGCTTCAAAGTATTTCTGGGCAGATGAAAGGAGTAGGTGCATACATCCCTCTTACTAGGATGTCTCTCTCTCCGGTATTCCTCTCTCACAAGATGTCCGGGAGGACCTCTTTGCCAGACTTCCACTGGACAGGTGTTTTCTGTCATGTTCCTCCACCATAGCCTTCGGGCCGTGAGCGGGGCGCTTCACGATCTTCACCGTTGTGTCCTAGTTCCACCTGAAGGTTACGCTGTTGACTCTTTTCTTGCACGCAAAGCTTTCCTCTCAGTGGGTCTTGCAGACGCACCGTTGTGGATCTATCTCTCTTGCGGGACTTGCTACCACCAGAGTCTCTTGAGGCCTTTGCTTCTTGGGCTGCCACGGGTTGGTGTGGAGTGGTCAGTTCCTCAGCCGGATGTGTGAGCACTCTCGCCACCCAATCTTCCGCTCAACCCCAAAGGTAGATTGTTGTCAACAGTCCAAAACTTGCCTTCTTCTGCGATAGCCATGGATGGATGGCTTGTAGTTGGATATCTTTGACTTATGCCGTCGGTGTTCCTGCCACGCCTTGTTCTCCGCTGCACTCCGGTGTTCTGGTGCATGTCGCCATCTTCTTCTGATGTTTGTGTGAGTTGGCTGGTCACACCTCTTCTCTTCTTGTGATCTTCTAGTGGCACCGTGGCACTCGCTTCCCTCTCCTCCTTTCCTTTCACGAAGTGGTCGGTCCCTTTTCTTTTCTTCAACCACCCAGGCCATCTCTGTGTGGCGTGCACTCCACACGTGTCTCTCTGGTTGCGTCCTACCCTTAGGACACCCCTTCTCTTCTTCCGATGACCAAAACCAGGCATCGCACGTTTCTTGCTGTCGCTCCTCCTTTACTCCGGGTCGGTGTTATCAGACCTCTTCTTGAACTTCACTTCGGTCTTCATGTCAGAATATTCAGTTACTTTTGCTTTGACCTTCTGACAGGTCTTCGCAGTCATGGTCATCTTCTCCTTTTCTTTCCGGGCGACCAACTGACTGGTCATCTTCTCCTTTTCTTTCCGGGCGACCATCTGACTGGTCAGCTTCTTCCTTTCTTTCCGGGCGACCAACTGACTGGTCATGTTCACCTTTACTTTCCGGGCGACCATCCGGGTGGTCTTCTGCGTGAGTCTTCACGTTTTGCTGTCTTCTGTTTGATTGCTGTTCGCTCCGTTCCGGTGCTGTAGCGTTGGCGCGCTTTTGTCCACGCTCTTCTTGTGCTTCTTTGGGTGCGGAGGGTTACGTCACCGCTCCGAGCTTCTTAGTGTTCAAGTCGCTTCCCGTTACTTCACGGGGTGTGCTTGCATTCTTTTGTGCTTCTGGTGCGCTCCTGCGCCATTACCTTTTCCCTTCCTAGGCGGTGTGATGGCTTGTATACTTCTTTGGACGTGACGGCGTGCAGGTTGCTGCTTTTTGTAGTCTTTTGCTGCAAGCCTCCTTTGTGCTTTGTGGCGCGTTCCTCTCTTCTTGGGAGTGGCTACGTGCCAGCAGGTGGTTCTCTATCTGTCTCTGGGCGTCACTCGGGCAAAAGTGTTCAGGGATGTTGCAGGATGTTACTTGTTACCTGGAGCAGATCTGGCCTGAACACATTACACGTCCTTTCTTTCATTGGAGCCTTACATTCTGCCATCATTTATTCAATTCCTTCATGTAGGGGCGTAGTTATTCAAAATGGCCACTAGATACCTCTGTGTTCTTTGATCTCATCATGGGCCCGGGTTTGCTGTGGTCTGGATGCTTCCTGCATTCGGCTGGGAACGGAGCCTCGGCTGATCTGGAGCTGCTGTCTGCACTTTGCTGGTGGGGAGCTTTGCTCCTGGAGCACTGAAAAGTTTTTCTACGGCCTTCACAGCCTCGTGCACACTGCTCCCCGGGACACCTACAGGCAGCTAATTATGACCGGAGGGTTCTGCTTCAACCTGTGAGTCTATTTGACCGCGGGCGAGCATTGGTTCCGACTGCCGCCCACGACACACATCTTACGAGGCCCTCTGGCCTGATAGCAGCATTGCCTCTCGGTAAGCTTCTCTCTTGTGCTTGTTTTATTTATTTATTTATTTCAGCGGCGCTGCCCGCATGCGGACGTTCTGCCTCCTCTTTGTCCGTGCTGCAGGCCCTTTAGTTCACGCGCTGCGTTGGGGGGTGGGGGTGCTGACATCTGTCTGGGGGCCGCTCGCTGTCCTCTCTATGCTCTCCTCCCACCCGCCGCCGCTCAGCCTGTTCACTCGGTGAGCGGGGTGGGGGTAGAGCTACGGTGCCATTCAGCTGCGGCCTCACACACGAGTAGGGGGGCCGTTTGCCCGCAGTGCTGATGGATGTGCAGGTGCTGGGGACTCCTCGCTCTATCCGGTTACCGGCCGGAGGCTGTCTTCGCGCTTGTTTCCAAGTCCGTTCCCCCACCTCACCGCGGCAGCCTCAGTCACTCGCTGCGCGACGGGGTCAGGGGGCGCTTCAGGCAGGCCGCGGGTGGGCTCCGCTGGCGCTGCTCTCTTTACCGGGGCACAGTGTCACTTTAGCATCGGGTGGGCTCCGCTGGCCTCACTTTACCGGGGTCACAGTGTCACTTTAGCAGCGGGTGGGCTCCGCTTTATTAGTTGGCGCCCTGCAGCTCCCCTCATGCTGCAGGCGCTCTCTGGTACAAAGTTTATTCTGCCGCCGCCACACTTCACACACGCGGCGGGAATGCTGCAGGCAGGCCGCGGGTGGGCTCCGCTGGCGCTGCTTTATTTGAAATTTAAATGTGGCTGCAATTACGCCCGGCGAGGCGCGCTGGTCATGCGGGTGGGCACCGCTTATGATACAGTCACAGGGGTCGCTGTAGGCTTGCGCGGCCCCCTCCGCTCACCTTCAGCTGGCTGGCTGGCTTCCTTCATGCGGGTGGGCTCCGCGGAGGTCGTAGCGTTTGGCTACCAGTCCTGGCTCGGTGGCGGCCGATGCAGGTGGGCTCTGCACGGCTCTCTCTTTGCCCCAGGCAGGGGGGGCTCGGTCACGGCCGACGCAGGTGGGCTCCGGTCGGTCCGCTCCTCTTCACCCCACATGGGGGCCATGCAGGCTTGGCTCAGAAGGTGTGGGGTAGGCTCCCGGTCACCTTTTTGTCTGCAGGCAGGCCCGGGGCTCAGCTTCCGCCCTGTAGGCCTCTCGGCGGCCGGCGCCGCTTCCCCAGGAGGGTGCCCTGCACATGGGCACTTCCCTTCTTCTTTCCAGGGTTGTTTTTCTTTTATCTGCGGCACGCGTGGCTAGCGTCCGCCCGTCTCGTCGCCAATGTAATGTTGGGGGCCCTCATTGCTGGAAAGGACTGACGCAGACCCAGTCAGCTACTTGGTACAACTGGCCCAGAGCACATGCGCTCAGCCTCTTTTATTAGAACTGTGTTACCTGACCAGTGACATCAGTGGTGGGTGGGTGTTTAGTGTAGGGCATACAGAAACACTAGACTGCTGACTGTGACTCTGGGTCACTACAGTAACCACAAACTTGCAAAAGTTCTAAGGGCCTCATTTATGAGAAATGACGCATCGCTTGTGAAAACAGCGATGTGTCACTTCTCAGTGTGCACTCCTTGCGTCATGATTGATGCATCATACTTATAATATGACGCATCATGTCGCAAGGAGTTACAGATACGTCAGTATTTCTGACCTATCTGTAGGCGCAAAAGTGACGCATTGCTGGAGTGTGTCACAAAAGTGACGCAACTCCAACAATGTGTACTTTCACATGGGCAAGTCCCATGTTGTTAGTGCCTGCGTCAGTCTTCGCCTGCCATGAAGCAGGCGTAAGATTTTGACGCATTAGTGGCCAAGAAATGGCGCAGTGAAATCCTATAGATTTCACTGCCTCACTTCCATGACCCTTTCTTGCGTCGAAACGCCCCCCCCCCTGCATACATTATACCTGGTGCAGGTATAATGTGGTGCAGGGGTTTACAAAGTGACACATCTACCTAGATGCGTCACTTTGTAAATATGGCGCAACAAGGCGCATTTTTAAAGCACTGGTGCATCACAAAAAGTGACGCAACAGTGGCATAAAAGTCATGCTCTTTGTCTAAATTAATTGCATGTGGACCAGTTCAAAAACACAGTATATTAACCTTCATTCTTAGTAGAGAATATTAAATTAATCAAGCACATACTTTGATCTCTCACAATGACCACTGATCAGAAAGGAGAGGACAGAGAGAAAAATACATCTGCAAATAACGCAAAATACATTTACCAAGATTGGTGTGGAGACCAACCCCCTGGCCAAAGGGATGGTTAGGGTCCCCCGGGAAAGATCAGGCAACAAAGACTTCAGGACAGGATTCAGGACAGGATTTGTGACCTCTCTAATACCCACGGTTGGGTCACACCCCTCTCTGACACTCTCTTCCTCCTAGCGATTCTTCTGCGATCTTTTTATCTAACCCAATTAAATTATGATAGTAGGTCCTGCATTCGGCTTCTTCATCAGCATCTCCCAGCATCTCTCCCATCATCAGCATCTCCCGCTACACAAACAGAATCCCGTGCTCAGCATATCTTCATCTCGTGTGCTCCCTAATTAGCTAGAGCTATCGCAATTATACCTTCCGTTCTTCATGTACCACCCACTACAGTTTCAATATCATAAAAATTTGAAATCTAATTGGTCAAGGAAGGGGGGGAAATCATCACACCATGCTTACGTGTCACTTTATTAGTTAAACCATTGTTCAGAAACCCATCCCCTTAATTTTTATTCATTCTTTATTTCCCCACCGCATTCACATTTCATCTGCAACATCTGTTAAAAAAATCTAACATATAGTGCCATTCAGTTGAACTTTTCACCTTCTTTTCTCAGGCTGGAACACTTCATGGCTTGACTTTTATTCAAACTCTGTCTCATCCTTCCGGGTTCAATCTCAGTAGCCATGTGCAGTCATCACATGGCTTAGCTTACTTCAGTTATATACGAGATTTCCAAATGTGCACTAATGGTAACGTGAAAAAGACAGATGTTACTTTAAAAAATAAATGCTTTCACTGTATACCACCCATTTCTACTCTATTCCCCTTTAATTATTAATATTTTCCCCGCATTTGCATTAGTAAAATAGCTTGGTTTCTTTTCAGCTAAGCAGGTGCCATGCACGCGAGTCATCAAGACTCCACTTTAGTGCCTTCTGCTCATTCGCAAGAATTTCCCTCTACGCATTAGCTTGTCATAATTCGTAAATGCATGTGACGCATGCGCAGTAAAGATTTCCCAGTTATTGCAATTTTTTTCCTTCGTTCATATTTTTAGCATTAGTAAACACATAGGCAAGCTTCACTAACCTGCGTGTTCATATGGTGCCCAAAACGTAATCATTAACATGTTAGTGAGTTTAAAGAGCGGATTCCTTATAAGCAAGTCTCTTTTCTACGAGTCCTTGCTCCATGAATCCCCTCTCTGATGGCATTTTTGAGCCATCCCAAAATTACCAATCCCTAACCAGATGCCATCTTTCCATATTTCGCGATTTCAATCTGCTCTTTTGTCTTCTCATCTTCATCTTTGCTTTCTAAGTCCTTAATCTTTTTATATATCCTCTCTTTCATTTCCTCCATCTGTATCTCATTGTGGAGAAGTGGGGCTCAATGGTTAGAGCGGCAGACCCTGATGCAGAGGTCTAACCCGGGACCAGGGTTCAATTCCCCGCCTCGGCGGGTCTTGGGCTCAAAAATTCCACGGACCTGATAATTCTCGCCTCGGTGCCTATTCCAATCATGGAGTCCCACTCTGCAACTCTGGGCAATAGCTTGCTTAATCTCCACAACGGCCCCCACAGCGCTAAGGATGCCTGGTCTCCACCTTGGGGGTGCCCAGGAGTGGACGCCCCACAGGGAAAGCCAGGATGGGTTCCACAGCGGTATTCATACAAGCGCCTTGAGACCCTTGCGGATGAGTAGTGCGCTATACAAGTATCAATTTACATTTACATTGAATTCCTTTTACTTCTCTTTCCTTTCCATTTAACTTCATATTTTCTTCCCTTTCCTTTGTTTTGGCAACACTTACACCAAATAATTATTGTTAAAACTATTATCGTTATTCCAAATACTGAAAGAATTATTTGACCTAAAATACTTTTCCCCAAATCAGAAAACCAAGTCCCTATTGAAGAAATACTTTTTGTTAGGCTTTTTGTTAGTCTTTCCGAGTACCTGCATTGAGGCTTGTCTTCGGATCCAACACCAAAGGGGTGGACTTTGAGCGGAAGCACAGAGGGCGCTAGTGAGACAGTGAGACAGTGTGATAGCGATAGCAAGCAGCAACCGGTGGAGCCGGAGGAGCCGGAGGAGGAGTGGAGTGGCGTGCGGTGAACGGCGAGCGGTGAGCGGCAGACCGGGGGTAGAAGCGTCGCCGCCACCAGGACCTAAAGAACTGCACGAAAAAGCCGGGGCAGAGCCGTCGCCCCCCGCCGCCACCCCAGCTGGTACAGCTGCAGCAGCCTTCAGTAGCAGCCCGTAGCGGCGAAGCACACAGCAGCCCGGCGGTGAAGACAACGAGGAGAATGAGACGCGGAGTGCAGGATGCAGTAAGCAGCAAGCGGAAGCGGAAACCTGCCTTCACCTCCACTCCGCTGCACTGTAGCTGTAGCGTACACCCCACTTGCACCATCACTGCACTGCACCTGCACCGCGCCACGCCGCACTGCCACCACCACAACTATTGCCTTCACCACGCTAACTGCTATATTCCCTCGCCCCACACCGGTGTCAAGCGAGGGACAGTTAGCGGGCTCCCTGCAAAGACTGCAGCCAAACAACAAGCGTCAACCTTCCGGACGCCATCGAAGTTGAAGCTGAAGTAGCGAAGCAGCGAGCAAGCTGCTCATCAACCTAAAGCGGCCTAAGCAAAATCAGTGTGAGGCCCCTTCTTGTAAGCCGGCGGACCCCACAAAGGTGGGAGGCAAGAAACGAGAAGCGGAGGCACCGCCAAGAAAAGCAACGCATCCCCTCCCATCGTCTGTACCCTCCCGCCCTCTTCCCCGGGCTGAGCGGGTTGAGGGGTCTTTGCCAAGATCTCGCCTGGATCCAAGTGTAGGGGGGCAGCCGGGCACATCAGGGTGCATCAGTGGGGGAGCGCAGCTGAGACCAGGACCGCCCCCAGAGGCCACGCACAGGACGGACCCGACAGACTCATAGCTCCCCCTAACCCCCCCACAGGGCCAGGAGGCCAGGGGACCAGCGTCCTCCACATTGACGGGGGCCAGGAGCGCAGCGGGGGTATAGCACCGCACATTTAGCTGCACCAGCCAGCGCCCAGAGCCGGAGTTGAAGCCTCAAACATCAAACGCCAAAATTCACGCCAACATTGCGACTTGCAACTTGAATTTGTCCTCCAGTACACGCACAGGGTCTGTAGCAGCATTAGGGGGTCTAGAGCTCCTTATTCAGCAGGGGGTCCTAGGAGACCCATAGATCCATAGACCCCATCCTTCACGCGGATCTCATCAATCAAGCCACAGCGACTCAGGCGCCAATAAGCCATCCAAATCTGCCCTAACATGAGGACCAGAAACTCTACTTTAATTCAACCCCAGGAGAATCCCCGACCACACAGCTCTGCTAAGAGACGGAAGGCGAAACTATTTTACCCTCCAGTACTAGAGCTAGGGGGACCTCACCTAGGCCCAGGGCCCTGGGACGGGGAACACGCAGGAGCAGCGGGAGCGACTGGAGCAACTCCAACTTCTCCGGGACAGCATATTGATTTCAACGTGCATCTACCGGCTCCCTCCCTCCTAGCGCTCCCCCTGACTGCCATCACAGGGATGCCTCCTAGCCCCCTGAATCCAAATGCGCACAAGCCCAGGCTCAGCATTAAAGACCGTACAAACTGTTCCGCTGGGAACAGAGATATAAGAAGTTTTTTGAACCCTAAAACATCCTCTACTCCGTACAGTTTGTCCATCAACAAAGTAATGGAGGAAGAAGAATTGAACTCAACACTCGCAAGCCCTCGTGCAAACAGGATACCCCTCTCACCAACAATACTCATCCACCAGAGCGGTATTCCCCTTAAACCCTCGACGCCGGACATGGTGGTACTTGGGTCCACCCAACTAAACATCATAGCTCAGACTTCCCCTCCCCCAGTGGACGGCCAGCGGAGCAGCCCACCTGCAGTCAAAGCGAACATATATACCCCATCAGACAGCACTCACATTGACAAGAGAGGAGACACAACCCCGCCCATCTTACCAATGCACACAGACTTGATCCTTAACTCTTCCGCCATTAAGGAAGGTGTAACCCGACAACTATTCGACGGGACCCCAACTCACCCACTGAACTTACCAAGATCGGGCCGTCCAGAAAACGATAAAACGTCCCTATGCCCGCCCACCGATAGCGGCCTTGCAAAAACTAACCACTTATCATTAATCAGCGAAGCCCTCGTCTCAATGGCAGGTGCCGCGATAATGCACGCGGACAAGCTCGATGTGCAGATTAACATTCTACAAATAGTGGCAAATTTGATCTCGGGGATAGATTCAAAACTGGACAACTTGAACGCCCTGATACGCAGAGCACAGGACAGCACACAACTCAAGTCAGAGTCATGCAGCTGCAGTCCGATCCTGCACAGCTTAGAAACACTTCCAAATATCATGACCACACTGATAGAGGACCTCAAGGGCGAGGCAAATAAAAAAAAACATTTGAATAGCAGACCATCGTTTACACAGGGTCTAGACCAGGCACACGCCATGGACAACAGCCCAGTAATTCCCTGCCCAAGCAGCTCGGAAAAGCCTGCTCCCCTAGCCTCGTCTTCCCCTGGCGGGACAAGAACACCTCTGACCAAGGCTGAAAGCCAAGTCCACCAACAAACCCTTAAGCCGCTCAGCCCAGAGCCACAAAACCTGTCAAGGAAAAAAAAGAAAAAACTAAGAAAACTCAACAAGGAGAAGAAAAATAACGCATACGCCTCCAGCGTTATTCACAATTGGTTACGACCTAATAAGCAGCCTCACTACAACACCATCATAGACGAAACATCAAACTCGGCAGCTCCAACGCATACAGTAGAAGTTACAGGCCCATCGACTGGAAACCCAGGCTCATTTACTTCAGCCCCGGATCCAAGCCTGTTAGCTCTGCCCATGGCTTCTGAACCCGTTACAGCACCAATAATACAAAAACATCCGCACGAATCACAGGCAACTAGCCACGATGAAGCCATGCAACACACCGAGGAGTACTGCCAAACAAGCCTTGAGAACCCAGCGCAAACCAAGTTTATAATGAGCGAAGCATCAATCTCTGATAACTCAAAAACTATCAATGTTACTCTCGGAGACCCTCTGAGCGCCCCCCATGGGCCAACATCCCTTAAGCTGGAGCAACCCGCCAATAGGCAATGGAACAAGAACTGCTCCCTTAGCCTAACGCCCACGGAGGCACCACAACCGACAACAGGACCAAATCAGCTGACAAACTTTTACCCGCCCGGTTTGAAATTGAAACTACCTACTGAAGTCCATGGTAAAAAATGGCTTTACAAGATCAGCGCAACTCATTCAAATGAAAAGGACCGGAAAATACTGTTATACCCAGAATACACCTCGCAAGGAAAATGGGACATCCTCAACCGAAGTAACCTCCTAACACTCTGCGCAAACCTCCCGGGATTGGAAGGTATAAACACCAAAGACATCGAATCCATCTCTTTCCTGCCCCCGGACGCGGAAGAAAAAAACGAAACAACGGAATTAACTTTCATCAGCCCAGACCTGGCGGAGGCATTGAGGAGCCAACAACCCCTACTAAAAAGCTGGGGTATAAAGATAAAGGCAAAGCCGACCCAAAAATATCCCTCAATTCTAAAAACAACGATCCCACACCCTAAGCCGGACAATCAGGCACAGGGCGTGGTGGACCCTACACTCACAAACGCTCCTCCCATCCATCGCCTAAAAATTGAGTCTGTCCTCCAGGGGTGCAAAGGCAGCATAAACAACACCTCAACCAACGGAACCCCAATTAAGATTACAACCAACCTCAGTCAAGGAAAACGATTGTGCATAACTAGGGGTCACCCAAGCAACGACTGGTCCTGGCTGCCATCTGCACTAAATCCCAGCTCCTAATACAGTTCGCCCCGCAAACTTAGCCCGAACATCTCAACACTCGGTCAACGAGCGAGAAAAAACTTTAAGGACAAAAGAGAAATTCACAGAGAGTCTAAAAATATTAACTTGGAACGTCTCAGGCCTCAAAAAGCTGCTACTAAGCACAGATGCGGTGAAATTCTTGGAGGAAGCAGACATTATATGCACACAGGAAACTTGGCTGATTCAACCACTCTCGCTAAGAGGATATGCAGAATACAGTAAAGCGGCTAAAAAGACCAATATATTCGGGAGACCCTGAGGGGGGAATTGCGTTTACATAAAACACGCCTTGAACATAGAATTTAAGGAACTACACAATCAACCAGACACCCTACAGGCGGGCATCCTGAAATTCCCCCACTTCAACAACGGAACTTCACCAATACTGCTAATCAATACTTACCATAACTCGCAGGAGAACTCATCTAATTCGTTCACACTCGCAAATCAACTAGAAACTTTACTGCTAGCCCATCCATCATTAGACTGCATCATCCTTGGCGACTTTAACATCCACAACATAGGGGTTTCCACCAAGCAAAATCAACAACGCGGGGGTTCTAAAGCACTGAATGATCTCTTAAAATCTTACAAACTGGCGACAGCCCACACATTGCACTTAAAGAAGTCCCCGGGAGCCTTGATCGGTCACACGTACAACAACCAAACCACGATCGATTACATCATTCTAAGAGATAAACTGCAAGATAAAATGACAAACTTCATGGTTCATCAACGCAATGATAGTGATCATGCAGCTCTAACAATCACCATGAACTTACTAGTGCAATCACGATACAAACCGACATGCATGGGTGCATCGGACGGCCAAGAATTAATAAAGCTGCCCAGAAGAATTAAATGGGGACAGGTAGCCACAGCAACCTTTAACAATTGGGCAAACACGTGGGCAGGCTGGCCCCCGCGCAAACACAACCAGGAGATAATAGCCACATGGGATGGAATCACCTCGACCCTAGCGGCAGAACTCAGGGGAGGCGGGGACAAACTAAGGGCAACCCACTGGCACCCTCCGATGGCCTTCGGATTCAACGCAGAAATTAAAACTAGCGCAAAGGATTTAAATAAAAAGCGAAAATCCTATAGTAAACATCGCACAACCAAAAACAAAATCCAACTGCAAGAGGTCGCTAAGAGCCACTCCATAAAAGTGTGGGCTGCAAAGCGTAACCACTGCGAGGCACAGTGGCTGAGAATCTTCAATCTGTTGAGCCCCGCGAAGTCACAAGAGTTCTGGAGTTACATTAGTCAACTTGGTTGAGGCATAAATCATAGAGAAAACTCCCTTGAGGCATCCGTCTGGGTCTGTCATGTAAAAGCGCTTTATAAGGAAGAAGGATTAACTACCCAGCCATATCACACGATCACACAAAAAGTGAGCCTGTTCCTAATTACTAATCTAACACCCCCCCTGGAAAAGCTCTAGTGTCCAAAATATTAAAAAAAATTAGACCAAATGGTGCACCGGGACCAAATGGCCTACCAGGCCACTTGTTTAAATCAAACATCGAATTCTGGTCGGAAAACTTGACCTGTCTTTTTTCTGACTGCTGGCTGTCGGGGGCTGTGCCTGATTCATGGCGAGGCTCGCTCCTGCACCCAATTCACAAGAAAGGGACCAAATCAGACCCAACAAATTACCGCATGATTGCCCTGCTGGACATCGCGGGCAAAGCCTACGCAAGCGCCATCTTGAAAGACCTCACAGACTGGGCAAGTGAAGAAAATCTCCTGCCATTCTGTCAAACCGGCTTCAGACCAGGGTCCTCGACCATAGACAACATCACAGCACTCTCTTACCTAGTCAACCGAGCACAGCTGTGCAAAAGTCTCCCTTTGTTCGCCTGCTTCATCGACTATTCCGCTGCGTTCGATGGAGTAGACCGCACCATCTTATGGAGAAAGCTGGCCCATTGGAACATCGAACCCTCCCTGTTAAGAGCAATACAATCTCTGTACCAAAACACCTTGGTAGGAATTAAACTTTCAAACGACTCTGCAACTGACAAGATAGAAACGAATCGCGGTTTAAAATAAGGGTGCGTGCTGGCGCCCCTACTATTCAATTTATACACTGCAGACATGGAGACAGCCCTGCAGGGGGCTGCCCTAGCAACGCCAAAGATCGGGGCAACCAAAATACACTTCATACAGTATGCGGACGACCTCGTAATTTTGGATCACACAAAAACAGGACTCCAAAAGGCACTCACCGCTCTGGCAATATACAACAACAGAAACAGGCTGGTAGCAAATCCAACTAAATCAAAAAAAGTCATTTTTGGGCATTACCCCCCAAAAAAAAGAGCAAAATGGAGCCTCGGCCATCTAACTTTGGACAGCATTCAGAAATATATATACTTAGGAGTCTCCTTTCATGAATCAGGGTTGTGCTGTACCCACTTAAAGAAAATACAGGGTAAAGGTAAGTCCATCACCTTTGCCCTATGTAAACTACAAGCCCTCATATACAGCCCAACAGCAATGGCCATCCAAAGAGTCCTCAAGGCCAAGTTAATGCTGGCCCTTAATTACGCACAACAGGCGTATCCAGGCAAACTGAATAGGGAGCTGGAAAAAATTCTTTGTGGGGCATACAAGAGACTGTACCAACTACCGAAATGCACTAGAAACACTCTAATCCATCTGGAATTCTCCCTCAATCAACAAACTCTGGAAGAGATGGCAGCCCTAAGTAAATATTATTACCTGACTACCGCGGCACGCGACAACACAATGAAGGCCGTCCTGAAACACATATTCATCGAACCTGGGAATCCCTGGTCAGCTACCATCGAAGCAGCCAGGACACAATTGAATCTGGCGATCAAGTCGTGGAACCCAGACCTTGTCAACTACTCGACCATCAAATACGCGATAAAGAAGCAATTGCGCGTATGCTCCCGGGACATGGACTTGGAGTCCCTCACGAAAAGAGCCTTCCATGAGTCCCTATGCCTGCCCCATAGCGTGCACAATCCTCGAAACCATCTCACGCAGGCTGTGGGCCTCCCAGCTCTCTGCAAGATTCTTGCTTACAGACTGCACCCCCTGCCGCTGGAAGAACTATATCACCCGGAAAATGCAGGCACAGGTGCTCGAGACTGCAGACTCTGTAATTTCAAACGAGAATCACTCGCCCACTTACTATTGTGCTGTCCTGCCCTACGTGCACCCCGCACCCTTTACCTTAGGCCCATTCTTAGGGCCGCCGGGACACGCACAGCCAAGGAAGCAATCCATCATCTATACACCTTAAGCATAGTAAAACAGATGGCCTCATTTGGAAAATGTATACAAAAAACTCGTCACGAACTGCTAGCCGCCAAGGCCACGCAGGAATAGAGACTCCGTCGTGGGATACCTGGTGGCACTCACAGGTCCCCGACCGCGTGTCCCCTCATGAACTATGGGAACTTCTCATAAATGCTTGTCCACAGAAATTTTGTGATTTTAACTTTTTTTTTTTTTACTTTTATACCTCGGTCTTAATGTAATGGTTTTAAGTAACCAAACAATAAAGTTATTCATTCATTCATTCATAGTCTTTCCCCTACACTATCAACCTCCATCGGTTTCAAATTGTCATGAAGTTTTGTAATATTCTTAATATACCCTCTGATTTCCTTACTTTTATCAGGTATGTAAGTGCAACAATGTTGCACTTTCAGCATTTTACAGACTCTGCCCTCTTTTGCTCATAAGATATCAAGCACAAGTCGATTTTTTAAATCCATAGACCTAATTGCAACCATTTCTGTATTTATCATCAAGAAACCCCCAGCAGTATCAGTCGAGAGACGATCAACTACTGTCGACAATTTGTAAATTCTTTGTGAATTCAAAATGACTCCCACTGAAGGCATCAATGCACGAAATATATCACCTACTATTTCTGAAAAACGAGCTCTTTTTCTTCCTGTTAGTCCATTCCAGTCGCTCTGTCCTGACCAGACGGTGGGGGTAGGTGTTATCGGCTCTGACCGCGTGCCGAACGGGTACCTGACCCATACGTGCAGGTCCCACAGGAGCTGACTTCGGGACGCCTTAGGATTTTCCTTAGGGTCGCATCAAATTGGCAGGACCTGCTGGCCTGCTTAATTACTGACCTCAAGAAATAAGGTTGTAATACACTTTTATTCTTAGTTTTTCACTGTGTAGTACTGAACACCTAGGTCCTGAAGAATTGCCATTTGGGCAAAAACATGTTGACCTGATCAGGGGGTTGTAGGTATTTTGCTTTGAATCTCCTCAGCATATATCGCCCCTCCCACTATTTTAATCAAGGGCGTTGGCCACGCCAATAAAAGTTCATTGTGGACTGACCCACCTTTTTTAACTCACCACTATCTCACAACTACACTTTCACTTGCCCTCTCACCTGCATGCACCATATGGCTGGAACAAAAGATCTCCGATAAAGAGCCCCTTTACGGGTGCCCGTCAGACATTGCAGCGCCAGTCTGACAAGGAGCAGAACCCATATGATGAAGCATGACATCTAGCTTGCTAGGTGTGTGAGGATTTTAGTTCCAAAAAGGTAATTCCCCTCCCTTGTTTCTCTTCTTCTACGCTCTACACACACTTGTCCTCTTCACTCACATCGGGGAACTTTGTACCCCTCTCGTGTTACTAGTCCATTAGTGTTTTCATTGTTTCCAGTGATTCCTTTTTACATGCGAAATCTTCAGTAATACAATCCCAGTGTAGCAGCTTCCATACCACTGTGCAGGCAACTTTTAATAAGCATTATTCTCACACACATAGTAAACCCCAGGAAATACTGGATCAGTTCCCCCTTTTAGCCCCCAACCTCCCAAAATCAGGAAGTTATTTCCCCATTCACTGGAACCAATAAATACATTATTACAATTGTTTTTTAATCTATGGAGGCATGTTTCCTCTTTCTTTACAAAGTCTAGGAACATTGCAGCATGAGCTTTGCCAGCTGGATAAATTCCCTTTTTCTCAGCCCATGGAGGTACATGGGCTTTCTGTTCAGCAGCTTTCTTTCGAAAATCCTGTCTCCTTTCTTCAACTAAATTCAAAAACACTTTCTCTTTTTCACGTAATATACATGTTAAGTTATTCTTGTGTGCCTTTACTATATCTATTAATTTCATTGTTACGAAAAAATTCACCCATAAACTGTGCATCTTGACTACTGAGTACTGGATTCATATTCTTTCCAATAGGAATTTCTTAAAATAATACATCTAAGTTTGAATAGTAATACTGAAATTTTCCGGTTTTATAAAACAGACTTGCTAGTACACTATATGATATACCATAGGTTAGAGGTAAATGATGGTATGTAATTCCTTCTGACACTGACGTTCGTTTTTTCATACAGACATAACAATCACTAATCTCCATTGTATCTACATACTGAAACAACAATTTTGTGAAAACGTTTAAAGACGTATCATTATGTAATACTGTGTGCTGTAACCCTGTCTCATCTGTCGCTTCTAAATCTAATCAATCTCCTTTTATGGTAGCCAAATTCTCATAAGTATCTGTATCATTCTTCTTGTCTGTTATCATGATATAAGGAACTGCTACGGTTAGTAATAGCCATACTGAGATCACTAACAAAAAGCTACATATGCAAACTCTACAGCATCTTCGTTTAAAACTTATCTTGGTCGCTCAGTGACTTCATTTTTAGCCATTTTAAGTCTAAGAAGATTTATCTTCTTTTTCTCTTTTTTTTCTTTCTTTTCCTGGAAATTCAGGCTCTTGTTTTTAAGGTGGTATCACTTTTCTTTCGTCAATCTGTGTAGCATCTATTTTTTTTTTATTCCTCACTCAAATCTAAATTTTCAAATTATTCTAATATTACATAGGTCCTTTCAGGGCCCTTGTATTTGTTGTTGAAAATTCTCAGTCTTGAGGTTCTTTGTGTATTTCTCACAGTTGACTGTTTAGACTGAGTTTAACTAGTAACCTCATTCACCTGGTCTGGTCTTTCGTTTGTTTTTCTCAGCTAGTATCTCAATCTTTTCACTCCATCTGACTACTTGTCACCTTTTCTGACCCTTTTAATCTGAACTGCACTTTCACTCTCTCCGTCTTTTTCTAGTTCTTTTATTTTCAGAGTCTCTAGGCACAATCCGTTCTTCTTTTTCTGATTCACTCTCTACTTGTTCACGTTCAGGGCTTATTTCATCCACCTGAATCTGTTCTTCTTCCTCTATCTAATACTGTTTGGGTCTTATTTCAAATTGATTTCCTTCCTCTGTCCAAACTTGTTCTTCTTCTCCTAACTGGTCCTGTTCAGGTCTTACTACAAATTGTTCTTCTGCTATCTGAACCTTGTTCTTATTTTTCTTTCTGTCCCTGCTCAGGTCTTTGAATAGTTCTGTGTGCCTGAGTATGTTCTTCTTTCCCTGTCTGATCCTGCTCAGTGTTTCGAGGAGCTCTGTTCACTTCTTCCTGAGTGTGTTCTTCTACACCTATCTGATCTTCACTACTTACCTGTCTCTCTAATCTTCTTTTTCTTGTTTGAGTAACAACTTCAGGTATGTCAATCACTTGTATCCATTCCCCCTGACTTGTGCTCAGTTGTTCGTCATCTATCACTTCAGAATCTACCATTCTAGATTATTCGATTTCACAAACTTCAGGTGTCTCAACTGGTTCAATCAGTTGTTGTTCGTCTTCAGTTGGACCTTGAACTCTTTTGGTATGGCTAGCATGAATCCAATTGGGTAAATCTGCACACTTCACTGCTGTAGTAGTTTTTTTTTTAATATTGTCCTCATACTGCCAAAAAGTAAGGACTTGAGATGGGATACCTCTAACTGCTCCATGCCATTCTTTACCGACCTTTCAGATAGGAAATAGAGAGAAATAGAGCATTCCCTTCAAGATGACACCAATACCTTCTCCAATCCTGTTCACTTTATCCGGTTGCTTCTGTCTAAGTTACTAAGGAAGCTTGGTCCGACGGTGTTTTGGCTTAATCATTGGACCCTGTATCTTTTTCTCTCCAAGTTAACAAATTTGCCCAAGTCTTCACCTATCCATTCTAGCCTTCCAAGCTAACAAAGAAACACACTTTTCTCCGTAGGCAAAATGCTGAAGCTTGCTAGCTCTCCACTTATCTAAGAGCTTCTTATTGATCTTAGCTTGGTATTCTGCTCGTAATCTATCTAATTCTTTTTCTAGAGATAAAACAGCTTCTAGGGTCCCCGTAACTTCCATAGATGCTTTCTGTAATTCTATTTCTTCATCCTTAATCTTTGACATTTTTTTTATTTCTTCATTTATCACAGCTCTCATTCTACCTACCGAAAACGAACTAAGTACACCTCTTACATAGGCTTTATGAGCCTCCCACACCGTCAGTACTTTAACTGTACCGATATTAAATTTAAAATACTCGTCTGTTTTATTTATTATTTCCGCTGTCACATCATCATCTAATAACATGGCTCTGTCTAGGGTCCATCTTCTTTGTACCTCCCTTTGCTTGAGTCCCAAGATCATCCCAACTGCAGAATGATCTGACAATATAGGTGGAGTTTGTTTTATGTCTACGGCATCTGAACACAAAGCTTGCTCTACCAGAAAGAAATCAATTCATGAATGATGCTTGTATTTTTTGCTATAAAAAGTAAAGTCATTGGAAGCATCATTCAGTCTTCTCCATATATCCAGCAAATTAAAATCTTTAATTATATTTTTCAGCATTGCAAACGTTTTTGGCGGGTTATTATATTACACTCTAGAGGTGCGGCCCTTCTCTTTGTTTAAGACCAGGTTGAAATCTCCCCCTATTATTATTGTCCCCTTGGTATTCATCAGGCTGGCTTCTAGTCTTCGAAGAGCTCCTGGATTGTCCTAATTCGGGCCATAATAAACTGCACATATTAGGGGTGAATCATAAACTGTCAGAGTTGCAACCAAACACCTCCCTGAATAATCAGTCTCTTTTTTTACGACCCTGATACCTACATTACTCCTTATAATCAGTGCCACCCCTCTGGTACTCCCCCGTTGGTCGGAACAAAGAACATCCTGGACCCACCTCTCCTTTTCCAAGCCTAGTCTACACTCTTGAGATTCTAAATGAGTCTCTTGTAGACAGAGAAGACCAGCCTTACTATTCTTCAAAAACTCGCTGACCCTAATTTTCTCTTGCCTCTCAACCCATTCACATTCCATGTTATTAGCTTAAGTTTATGTTGCCTAATCATTTATCCCACTTTCAACCTTAGATCAAACCTATTTGGACACATATGAGAGCTAATTTTTTGCACTTTCCCCCCATGAGCCCACCACCCTGTGTGCTCTCCACCCTCACCTCCCATGAGGAACCCACCTACTATTCCCTTTGCGGTTCACCTTCCGCCTTCAGAACCTACCGTTTGCAGCAGAGACATCAGCTCATCATCTAAAATAAAAAAAATCACCCACCAGTGTTATCTCATATATTATAGGTTTTTTTTCCCTTTTTTTTTCTTTTTCTTACCCATCCTTTTTTTTCTTCTTTTTTTCTTCTTTTTCTTCTCTTCTTCCTACCCATTGGGCTTCTACCTTCCCCCAACCCTTTGCACTCATCTCAACATCCTCTCCTTATATGTCCACCATGGTCTAGAGTTCCAGCACCAACTACACTACTAGTCCATTGTTTTAAAAAAAGAATCGACTTCCTCAGGGGAGTTGAAACTATGCATTTTGGTTTTCCACATTATTTTTAACATGGCTGGATATCTCATCTGGACTTGAGCCCCACAACATCTCAACTCTGGCATCCTTATGCCGAGGTCCCATTGCCTCTGTGCAGTTCTCTTCCTGAGATCTGACCTAATTTGATAGCTAATCAAGCCAAATAGTTGCGAAGGTTCCTTCAGGGCTCTCCCTAGTATCAGCTTTTTAATTGAATACGAATGAAAATTTATCAATATTTTCCTTGGGACCTTCCTTGCTGGGTTCAGTTTAAAAGGGTCTCTGTGAACTCTCTGGATCTCCTTATACAGATCAATATCCGATCTATCTTTTAAGATCCCTTCTCTAAGAATCTTGCATATAAATGATTTTAGGTCTCCCCCTTCCGCCCCCTCCGGGATTTTTAAAAGTCTGAAGTTGTTCCGTCTTGCCTGCATTTCCAATCTCTCAATGTCGTCCTGTAGAGTTTTATTTTGGATCTTTACATTTTCCATTTCTCTGGTGTTAGCCAATACCACTTCTGAGAGACTCTTAACCTCAGATTCTGGAACCCTTGTACGGGAGGCTATATCATCCATTTTACTTGCCAAAACCTCACATTTGTCGTGTATACCCTACTGATTAGCCTCAGAGATCTCAAACTTTGAGAACAAATCCCCTCTCAAACTTAACAAAATAGTCTCCAAGTCCGACTTCCCCCTAACTGCTCCCAAGGAAGCATCCTTCTCTCCTCTGAACACAGAGCTGCAGTCTGCCTGCACTAATATCAAAGGTGTGGACACACTTGGCAAAGGTACTTCTGTAGTGGGGTGTCCCTCCTGTAATACTTCTATATCACTCCCACAAGTTTCCTCACTCCATCCCCACCACCTTCCGCTGATGGGGTATAGCTATTCTCTAATAGAAGGGGAGTGGAGGCCTGCAGTAAAACTTGCCCCCCCTCCAGAGAACTAGTCACCTGCTCCATAATCTAAAAATACAACTTCAGAGAGGGGGTAGTCTTTACTTGGATACATGCAGCCTTGGCCTCCCTTCTTTTCCTGCACTCTCCTGGTTTAGTGACTTTTTTCTTAGTGGTCAATGGTAAAACTTCTCCCCCATTTTTCACCCCTACTGTTCCTTTCCCTTTACTCCCTTTACTCTTTGCCTCCAACTGACAGCGGAGTTGATATCTATTCCTCAGGGGGCTCTGCCCCTCCTTTTACTGGTAAAGTTTTTTATGTCTTTTCTGTTTATTTCTGGGTCTTCTGACCCCTGCTGCCTCCATTGCTTCTCTTGCTGCAGCTCGCTCTGTGCCTGCCAGTTTCTGTTCCCACCTAGACACTCCTCCACTGGGCTTGCCAGAACCTTATCTCTCCCCCCTAAACGAACAACAGACTCTCCCTCGGGATTTCTACTTTGTCCCTCTAGGAGGTAAACAGGCGGCAGTTTTTCCATCTGCTGATCCTCCACTCCATCGAACGTGCAGCTTACCCGAGTCCCGACTTCACCCAGGAAAGCATTTCTCCGTCGTGCTCTGCCGTCCTCCTGTACTTCCTGGGATCCCTTTCCTTGTTGACGCAGTAGTCCAAAACCTCCACCAGCCCAAAAATCGATTTGTGCAACTGCCACCAACACTCTCCGCCACAGTTCTATCCGGCGTCCTGACGGCCCGCCGCACTGCACAACTGCTGCTGCAGTGACCACTACCTCCGCCTCCAATCCCATGCAGCCCGTTTAAGCCATATTACATGCGGAATAAAGGTAAAGAACAAGTGGTTTAAAAAAGTGAAAAACATGAAACCCTGTGTCGCGTCTTTCATTATTACCTGTTAGCAAACTTTCTCCCGTTGTATATGACGCAATACATGATTAATTTTGCCTTTCTGGTCTCAATTATTGCCTCGCTGCTGCTGCGGGAGCTCCCGCGACCAGCGTCAGCCCGCCACCATGTTCCCACCTACACACTGCTGTAGTAGTGATTAGTATGACTTGACTTGGTTTATCCTACCTGGGTGCTGAGCACGACTTTCTGGCGTGTTTCTTCACTACCACCCAGTCTCCAGGATTCAAATCATGCGCTTGCAGTGGCTGCCTGGCAACTGCGTTTTCTCCAGCCCGGTGAGAGACAGAACGCACTAGGTCAGTCAATCCTATGCAATAGTCTAATACCAGATCATCAGTTATATTCAACATTTTATGTCCAGGAATAAATGCTTGTCTCATTGCCCTTCCCATGAGTATTTCATGAGGAATCAATCCTGTTTTTCTGTCATGAATACTTCGGAGTCCCATCAACACAAAAGGCAATGCATCTGGCCATGTCAGTGATGTGGATGCACAATCTTTCCCTAACCTTTACTTGATTGTGCCACTCAATTGCTCAACCACTCCAGAAGCATCTGGGAGGTATGCACAGTGCAGTTTTTGTTCAATATTGAATGCTTCACAGATTAAACAAATTATTTCATTATAAAAATGAAGTCTTTTATCTGATTCCAAAGTGACTGGAAACCCAAAACAAGGTATCAACTCTCTCAACAGTAGTTTAGCTACTGTAAGGATATAATTTTTTTGTGGGGTATGCTTCCACCCATCGTGAAAACAAGCACACTATAACAAGGACATACTTCATCCCATTGCTTGGAGGCAACTCTATGAAGTTAAGCTGTAATCTTGTGACTGGTCCTTCTGCTTTTCCGATTTTTCACCAACTGACCACTGTCTTCCTGCCTGGATTTTGTTGCTGACATATTAAGCATCTTTGGCAAAGACTCTCTGCGACTACCCTAAAGTTTGGATTGTACCAATTCTGTCTGAACAGTCTGATCATTGCATCCCCTACCAGCATGTGTGTCTCCATGATACATTCTTGCCATTTGAGAAAGTAGGCATTCTGGCATGACTGGTCTGCCATCAGTGTGCACCCATACATCATCTTCTGTCCTCCTTTCACAGCCTGATTTGATCCAGATTTCCTTTTTGCTTACCTCAACTTCATTCTGCAATTGTCTAACCTCGTCCAATGTTTCCAGAGCTGAGAAATACATAAGCTGGCAGCTGAAGTTTTACATTTTTCTGTTTAGTGCCATGTTATTTCTTGCACAATATTGAGTAATCGCTGAATCCACTTCAACATCCGGAAACCCACCATGCACCACCTCACTCAACAGATCCCTCGCCGATGCTGGAGCAAAGTCACTGAAGACTAGCTAAAAACCACCCTCGCCCGAAGCCCACCCCTCGATCCCATCGACCCCGACACTGCCGCCCGCAACGTTAGAGAGTGGATTGATGATGGCACCAACACACTCGCCCAATCAAGAAACGCTCCAACAGATAAACCAACAAGATGGTGGAGAAGTATGGCTCAATGGTTAGAGCAGCAGACCCTGATGCAGAGGTCTGGCCCGGGACAAGTGATCAATTCCCGCCTCAGCGGGTCTTGGGCTCAATTTCCTCAGACCTGATAATTCTCGCCTCGGTGCCTATTCTAATCATGGGTCCCACTCTGCAACTCTGGGCAATAGCTTGCTTAATCTCGACAACGTCCCCAACAGTGCTGGGATGCCTGGCTTCACCTTGGGGGTGCCCAAGAGTGGACATTTCACAGGGAAAAGCCAGGAAGGGTTCCACAGCGGTATGCGTACAGCGCCAGGAAACCCCTGTTGGGGTATAAGTGCGCTGTACAAGTACAAATTCATTTCATTTCATTTCATAGCCAGTTGGTTCACCATGGACATCTAGGCATCCAAGCAAAACGACCGAAAACTAGAGAAGAAATGGCACCACGAACAGAAACCAGACAGCTTAGCAGCCCACAAGAACGCCATCCGCAGATACCGTCACCTCATCAGATCCGCCAAAAGGGCCTCCTTCAAAGATCGCCTAGACAACAATGCACACAACAGCAAAGAGCTCTTCAACATCGTGAAGGAGCTCTCCAACCCAGCTAAAACAACATCCCACCTTCGCAAGACCTGTGCAATGCCCTCGCCACATTCTTCCATCACAAGATCGCAGACATCCACAACAGCTTTAACACCCTGACCCCCCCGACAATCACAGAGACCTCCAACCTTACTGTCACCATCCTCACTGATCCCCTGCTCACCTGGACCAATATAAATGACAACAACACCATCAAAATCATGAACACCATCCACTCCTGCCCTCCGTCAGACCCATGCCCACACAACATCTTCAACAAAGCCAGCTCCACCATCGCACCCCATCTCTGCAAGGCCATCAACATCTGCTTCGAGACGGCAACCTTCCCGGAAAGCTGGAAGCACGCCGAGATCAACACCTTACTCAAAAAACACAAGGTGATCCCAAGGACCACAAGAACTTCTGACTCATCTCCCTGCACCCGTTCCCACCGAAGGTCATCGAGAAGACCGTCAACAGGCAACTGACCCACTACCTCGAGGAGGACAGCATCTTGGATCTGTCCCTGTCCGGGTTCCGCAGCAACAACAGCACTGAAAACTGCCCTCATCACTGCCACTGATGACATCAGGATCCTACTGGACAATGGCAAAACCGCAGCCCTCATCCTCCTGGACCTGTCAGCTGCCTTCAACACTGTCTGCCAACGCACCCTACGCACACGTCTCCACACCGCTGGGATCCAAGACAAAGAACTGGACTGGACTAAGCATGGGCGAATTTTGCGAATCTCGCGTTCGCGAATTTTGCGGATTTGCGAACTCGCAATCCGCAAAATCCGCGAATTGTTGCGAATTTGCGGATTTTTTGTGTGTGTTTGCGCGGGTTTCTGCCAGTTCGCAAGGGTTTTGTACAATTTCGCAAACGCGAACTTACCTGTCGGGTCGCAAGGTTTGCGAACTTGTTGTTTCTACGTGTCCAGCCTGTTTGGGACACTCTTCTTCTTCACTGCCACCCTCTGTCACCAATGCCACTCTCTGACTACTCATGCCACCCTCTGGCCCACCCATGCCACCCTCTGTTTCATCACAGCACCCTCTGGTTGTCCAGTGTACATTATTGTGGCAAAGCAAAGCACACCTTCCCTGCCTCAAGTGACCTGAATTAATTTGGGGCTGATTAATGTGTCACAGAATATTTTTTTAGCTGGCACCTGCTTCCTTAGTGCTTCCTGATTAGTGATCTTTTGCACTTGCTAAGTGCTTTCATTGTTGCAAAATTAGTTACAACACCTGCCCTGCCCCAACTGACAATAATGAATTAGGGGCTGATTAATGTGTCACTGGATTTGAACTTCCAGCCTGGCTCCTGCTTGTCTCCCTTAGCTGTAATTCAGGACCTTTGTGGCATATGTGTAACTATTCTGAGGGTCAGAGCAGGGTCACATAATAGTTGCAAGTAGGCAACTGAACTCTGGAGGGGCCCCTAAGCACTACAGGAAATGGCTACTAATGATGAGCTTGAACTTTTGAACCTGGTAAGTAGTTTCAGTTTTGCTAAGATCGTATTTCTGCAATTTAGCGCTTATTCGCGGGGCGCGAAGTTGAACTGGGAAGCCGCGAACTCACGCGAACAGTGCGAGCAAGCCATAAAATCCGCTGCTCGCGGATTTGCGGATTTTGCGGGAAATTCGCAAATCTCGCGGATTGCGAATTTACCGAAAATCCGCAAAATCCGCGAGCGGAACGGATTTTCCGCCCATACTTAGACTGGACCACCTCCTTCCTCTACGGCAGAACCCAGAGCGTCCACCTCCCCCTTTCCGATCCAAATCCACCGAGATCAACTGTGGCGTACATCAAGGATCATCCCTCAGCCCAACATTGTTCAACATCTACATGGCACCACTTGCTCACGTCGCCCGACTGCACAACCTCAACATCATCTCCTAAGCCAACGACACCCAGCTGATCCTCTTCCTCACCAAGGACCCCCTCACCTTCAAAACCAACTTTCACGAAGGAATGAAAGCCGTCACCGAGTAGATGAAGATCAGCTGCCTGAAGCTGAACACAGACAAGACGGTAGTCCTCATGCTCAGATCCACTCCCTCAGCGTGGGATGACTCCTGGTGGCTGACCGCACTTGGAGCAGCACCAACACCCACCAACCACGCACGCAACCTAGGGTTCATCCTTGACTCAACAAGTCAACGCCTCGTCCTCCTACTTCAACACCCTCCGCATGCTCTGCAAGATCTACAGGTGGATTCCCACTGAAACAAGAACGGTCACCCAGGCCCTCGTCAGCAGCAGGCTAGACTAACGTGACGCCCTCTACGCAGGAGCCCCGGCCAATCTCCTGAAACTACTACAACGCATATAGAATGTCTCCGCACGCTTGATCCTCGACATCCCTCGCCGCAGCCACATCACATCGCACCTAAAAGATCTGCACTGGCTTCCCGTCAACAAGAGAATCACCTTCAACCTCCTCACCCACGCACACAAGGCTCTCCTCAACACCGGACCGACATACCTCAACAGACGACTTACCTTCTATGCCCTGAACCACCAACTCCCCTCTGCTGACCTCGCCCTCACCACCGTTCCCCACATCCTAAGAGCGACCACCGGTGGCAGATCATTCTCCCACCTCGCTGCCAAAACCTGGAACACCCTCCCCATCCTCCAGTGGCAGACCCAGGACCTACTTACCTTAAGGAGGCTACTCAAGACCTGGCTATTCGAGCAGTAGCAGCAGCCCTCCCCCCAATGCCTTGAGACCCTCACGGGTGAGTAGTACGCTTTACAAATGTTATGATTGATTGATTGATTCCTATCAGGTCTAGGCTTGGTACACATCTCAGTCACATCCAAACAATCATGATCCACTTCATCTTTCACTTCTTCACAACATTGGTCTGGTAATAATGTGACGGGATTCATCATTGTACATCTAATCACTGTCACATTTTCTGGTCCCAGAATCACTCTTTCATACTTAGTCATCCGACTAGGGGTAAGGTGCTGCATTGGAGTTCTTGTTAAAAGAATCTCAACTGAATGTGGGACATAAACCTTGACTGGATGTCCCATAGCAATCGATTCACTTTGCTCCAGACTCATACAAGTAGCAGCCACTGCTTTTAAGCAGCCAGGTAATTCTGAAGCCATAGACAAATATGCTACTGGACATCGGCTTAATCCAAGTCTTTGAGTCAGCACTGAAAGTGCACAATTTTCTCTCTCACAACAGAACAGTGCAAATTCTTTTGTCAAAATAAACCTGCACAATAGCACTCTGATCTGTGTGGTATTATATAGACCTCCTATAACAATGCCTGATTTTTCTGAAGTCATAGCCAACTATTGCGTCCTTAACTACTGACCATGACAAAGTGATGGTTGTAGGAGGCCTGAACTACTGGGCTAATGATACTGATGGGAGAAAGTCGTCCAAGGAACTCACGGAGTCCCTCACCTGGCTTAACCTCACCCAACATATCAACACCCCCACGCACATTAAAGGCTATACTCTTGGTCAAGTGTCAATGTCAATCTTCTCAATTTGGTAGCTAAACCTTGTGCATGGTCAGATCATTAAACCATTAGTTGTAATCTGCATGCTCTACCATTGATCATCAATCCCTCCCATTCCAAAAGTACCTTCAGAAATTGGAACCGGGTTAATCTGGCAAAACTAGTAGATACACTGTCCTGTGAGCAGCCTGTCATTGAAAGAGATCCAGACAACTGGGAAATAGAGATCACTGACTGGCAAAGGAAGGCCTTTAGCCTCCATGCTCCTTTACAGACTATAATCTCCAGCTCTAGGCAGCAGGAAGCATCAAAAAAGTTCAATAAGGACTTAAAAACACTTAAAGTTCAAATACGCCAAGCCGAGCAAAAATGGCGTAAAACCTATATAGCGGAAGATAAACTAAATTTTACCACAAATTTGCACATGTATAAAGCCGCTATCTTGGAGGCTAAGCGAGTCTTTTTCACTAATAGGGTACTCGACTCCGATAATGGTTCTAAAGATATTTTTAGAAAACTGAAAGAACTATCCAATCCGAGTCGCATGGCCCAGTTCTTTGTGTCTAGCCAGGAACTCTTCGTAGAAAAAATAAAAACAATTCTAGACTCCATTGACCCCAACAACCGTAAAACCATAGACAATAGGGTCCACTCCAAATCGTACTCCCTTAACATTTTCCCTATGCTAGATCAATAATGCCTTTTGGATCTTGTAGCAAAGGTCAAATCAGGCTCCCCCAAGGAGGACTGCCCCATTAACATTCTGAAAGCAATCTATCAGTCCTTCCCTGACACTTTTCTTAAGTTTCTGAATCTCTCACTGTCCCACGGCACTGTACCATCAGCTTTCACAGAAGCAGTGGTCATCCCACTTCAAAAAAAGCAAGGCATGGATCCCAAAAAACTGGAGAACTATAGACCTATTTCACTTCTCCTGTTCCCAGCTAAACTGCTGGAGACTCATGTTGCCACCTGTCTCAGTTCCTTCTTGGAAACCACCAAGTTCCTGGACACTCATCCGGCAGGCTTTCGTCCAGCGCACTCCACTGAATCTGTGATTCTGTTGGTTCTGGATGAACTTAAAGGACAGGCTGACACTGATTGCACTCAGGCCCTGATCCTCCTTGACGTGTCTGCGGCACTTGAAAGCAATAACCACCAACTTTTGCTGGATCGCATTGCTGCAGTGGGTCTCGAAGGGTTAAGCACTTGACTAATTCAGAGCCTTTTAAATCCAAAACGGTAGCTTTGAGCTGTGGTGTCCCACAGGGTTCCTCCCTCTCGACGATTTTTTTCAATATATATATATATATATGACCCTTGATTTTTAGTCTTCGGCAGATGGAGTAAAGATTTTAAACTATGCTGATGACATGCAGCTAATCTTTGCCCTAGAGAACTCCACAGAATCTAAAGACTTCGTCAGGTGGTCTATGATGCATGTAAAACCTGAATGAACAACGACCAATTAAAGTTAAACTCTGAAAAGACCGAGGTAATTGTCCCCAATAGCAAACGAGCACACCGGACTCCTTCGTGCTGGCCCCCTGAATTGCGTGTAGCAGCCACTCCAAAACCGGTGATAAAGAGTCTGGGCCTTCATATCGATGCAGATCTCTCTATGAGTGCCCAAATTGGCTCAGTTACATCTGCCTGCTTTGTCCAACTTCGCAAATTGCGCAAGATCAGACTTTTTGTAGTAAAGAGGCTATTACCCAAATTGCAAAAGCTCTTATCCTATCCAAAATTGATTACAGTAAGGCCCTTTACATAGGCCTCCCACAATTCCAGAGACATTGGGGCACATTAGTATGGTGGGCGGACTTTGTCCGCCCACCATACCTTTGGGAAATGGGACTGCCCTTTAAGGGTGCGGCGGTCCCGTACATCTCATTAGGATGCGCCCGCAACACTGGCGGGCGCATTTCGCATTTTTAACATTGCGGCGGGCGGTGCTAAAGCACCGCCCACTGCAATGCCAAAAATGCATGTTGTGCTTTTCAATGCACAAGATGACAGGCACCGTGCGGTGCCTGCCACGTTGTATATTGAAATGCAGTGTGTACTACCCACCCCCCCCAGAGTCCCTGGGGGCCCACAACGGACCCCCTAAGCAGACTCCGCATACCTTTCCATGGCGGCAATGCAGCCACAGAAAGGCATTTCCAAAGGCACATTCTAATATGGCGGGCAGATACCGCCACCATATTGAACCCTTTTCCGCCCGGTCGACATGTTGACCTGGCAGAAAAGCGGCGGACAGTTTTTCCGTTAGCTGCGGACCCACCAGCCATTGTAATATGGTGGGGGATCATTTCTGCAAGGATGGCAGGCGGATCGTCCCCGTCGGGCCGGCGGGGACTACCGCCGGCCCAGCGGAGGTGATCCATCCACCATCCTAATGGGGCCCTGGGTCTTCAGATGATCCAAAATCAAGCAGCCAGAATCATCTACCATAAGAATTGACGCTACCATATCACCCCCTTGCTTAAAGATCTCGACTGGCTCCCAGTGGAGCAACAAGCCTTGTTTAAAACTGGATGTATACTTTTCAAATCTATACAAGATAGTGGCCTGAAATTTATTTTCTTGCTCATCAGCAAACACTCACCCAAGCACACTCTGAGATCTATGCATCAGAACCATCTGACGGTGCCTAGAATCAGACGTAAACGCATTGGTGGAACCCGGTACTCTTTTTTGGGTCCTAACATCTGGAACACACTTCCTACCTTCCTCAGGCTTGAGGTCGACTATCTACGGTTCAGGAAACGACTTAAGACCTGGTTATTCACCTTGGCCTATAATTAGCTGCTATTCCGCGTAACTGTTCCCATCTGAGACTCATTAGCGCTAAGCGTGGGCGTAAAATCCGTTTTGTTTGCAGAATTTGCGGATTTTTGACAAATTCGCGGTCTGCAAATCATGCGAAGTTGCCCAAAAATCCGCAAATTCACAAGCTGCAAATTATTTTGCTTGGTCGCGCTTGAAAAATACAATATTGCGCGCACGGCGTTGACTTTCCGTGATTCTGAGTCCGCCGAGTTGTTTTTCTCCCGGTTTGCATGTGCTGCGCCATTTTCGATCTTGCTTCGTGATCGCGCCAGAGTTTTTCAAACGCAATTACGCCATCACGGCTCGCCATCTTGCACAGCGAGAGTTTGACAACGCGAGTACGTCATAAGGGCCCGCGATTACGCATTGCAGGAGTAAACAATGCCGAACACGTAGATGCGGCACGCAGGTGACTTCCGGCGGAAGATTTGAACAGCTCGCTTTCCCGAAATTGCAAAAATTGCAATTCTGCACAAGACATCCACAGCAGGAAGCATAAACATTCTGAAAATGATGATTTTGATCAGAATAACTCCTCAGATTGATATTTGGCTGCACTTTTTGGTGCAATGAGTCCATTTTTGGGGGGGTGTGGAAGGAAGGAAGTGCTCCAGAGTCTCCAACTTCCTGTTCCTGTCCAGCAGGCTCCTCCCAGTGCTTTCTCCATGTCCTGGTCACTTTTGATTTGGATCTGGAACTGCAAGGATAACTTTTTGTGGCTGCTGCTGGATATTTGTATTTGAGGACGTTTTGGACTTTGGAGTTGGGATCACTTTTGGACTTGAGATTTTACAAGTAAGTTGGTGTTGTTTGTTTGGGGCATTGCAGTTGCTGCAACTACAGTTTTAAAACTGTTTTCACAACTTAAAGAAAATACATATTGTGGGTAGCCACAGTATCCAGTAGGCCCAGGGTTAGTCATGAGTGCATGATACAACTGTTTCTGTGATTTATTTTTCTTAATTCTCATTTATGTCATGGAATTTTAGCTCACTGTTATATGTTGATTTTTTTTAATTTGGGGGTGCCTGTAAAGCCTCACTAGCCAGTAGGCCTAGGGGTAGTGAGTGGTGCATGGACCAAGTCTTTCTGTGGGGTGTCTTGAATTTAAACATCATTGAGGGCATGGATGGCATTGGATTGTGGTGATTTTTATATGTTTTTCGACTTTTTGGGGTATTGTTGGGGCCTGGCCATGTATGTGGGGGCCATTTTGAGGCCTGGTACAGGCAGGGTCTGGCCATGTAGTGGGGGTCAAGGGGCCATTTTGAAACCAGGCAGTGTGCTCAGGCCTGCACCCAGTTTGCCTTGCTTTCATCCATTATGCCCAGGGGTACTCAGTGGTGCATGGACCAAGTATTTCTGTGGGGTGTCTTGAATTTAAACATCATTGAGGGCATGGATGGCATTGGATTGTGGTAATTTTTATGTGTTTTTCAACTTTTTGGGGTGTTGTTGGGGCCTGGCCATGTGGGTGGGGGCCATTTTGAGGCCTGGTACAGGCAGGGTCTGGCCATGTGGTGGGGGTCAAGGGGCCATTTTGAAACCAGGCAGTGTGCTCCGGCCTGCACCCAGTTTGCCTTGCTTTCATCCATTATGCCCAGGGGTACTCAGTGGTGCATGGACCAAGTCTTTCTGTGGGGTGTCTTGAATGTAAACATCATTGAGGGCATGGATGGCATTGGATTGTGGTGATTTTTGTGTGTTTTTCGACTTTTTATGGTGTTTAACTGATGTTCCTCTGGCTTCCATTGCTTTTAGGTGCACAAGAGAAACACCAGTGCCAGGAAGAAGTCCTGCAGCGGTGTGTGCAGCACGTCACGTGACATCACGTGTGGCCACAGACAAGACAACTCTGCAACTCATGCAACTGTGGCCTGCTGTTCTGACATCTGAAGAAGATGGGCCCAAAGAAAGGTGGCCGTAGCCTATCAGCGAAAAAAGTTGCCAGTGCCACTGCCAGTAAGAAGGAGCAGAAGAAGCAAGTGGCCCCACCTACCAATGATACTGGTGTGCCCATAGACATCTTTTTTGGGGAAAAAAACCATGCCTGCAGCAAGCAGCGGTGTCCGCCGGCGGCCAAGCTGGTAGCAGCACCTCCGCTTCATTGGGCTCAGTGCCACCACGCCAAGTTAGGTTCAAGACCATGAGTGCTGCTGAGGCAGCCACTTTAATTTCTCAATCACCATCGACCAGTGATGTTGGCTCATCAAAAGAAAGCACCATCCAATCAACGCCGGGTGTAACTCAGATGACGAGTGTTCAACAACCACAGCCGCAATGACAACCACAGGAGCAACTAGTACAAGCGCAAGTACATGGGCAAGGAGACGCGCAAGGAGAGGCGCAAGGAGAGGCGCAAGTAGAGGTGCAAGGAGAGTTGCAAGTAGAGGCGCAAGGAGAGGCGCAAATACAGCCGCAAGGAGAGGCGCATGGATAGAAGCATGGAGAGGTGCAACTAGAGGTTCATGGAGTGGCACAACTGCCTACAACGCTTGTTCCTCCAAAAGCAGGGGCACATCAGGAAATTGATATTCAAGCGGGGGTATCATCCGAGGAAGCCACTCCTCCTGATGATGATCCATTGTCTTCCAGATCCTCAGCAAGAAAAAGGTCAAGGAGGGCTACTACTACTACTACAAGTTCTTCTTCAAGCCCCCTTCATTCTGATGACCTTGATCTTGATTGGAACCCAGCAATGCAGTCTGAGAGTAAGTCACGCCATGAGTCGACAAAGATAGCTAAGCCTAAAAGGAAGGTTCCCGCAAGGCTTCGACTTATGGGTTATGACGACGAACAAGAAGTGGTGTCTCCTGCTGCTGATGAACAGTCTGATGATGACTCAGTCATCACAGTCGTCACTCCAGCGCCAGCCGGCATGCAGCAGACAGACATTTTCACCCTATCCCGAATGACTGCTGAGCGGGATGTGGGCGGCGTGGCACTGGTACCACCACCAACATAGTTAACTACAGCACCAACACGACCTACAGCTTCCATATTTTTTAGTCAGAAGGGCCAGCAGGGACCTCCATCCAGCTCAACCTTAAGTAGTGGTGCTGTAAGTGAACAACAGAAACAAATTCAGCCACGCCCATCCTCCACTTCATCTGGCATTGAAAGTCAAAGTAGCACCTCCACCACCAGCAGACATTTCCAGTTCCCAGTTTGGGACTTCTTTACTGTTAGCCTAAGTGCAGACGACATGGTCGTTTGTTCGATTTGTAAAACATTAGTTAGTCGGGTTAAGCTTGGCACCAACTATGGTACCGGAGGCCAGAGAGGTCATCTCAAAAAACACCACATTATCCAGTGAAGGGAAGTGAAGAAGTGAAGAAGCAACAGACATTTTTTCTGGTACACCCAGTACCTCTGGCAGCAGCACTGCAGTGGTATCGCCTAACTGGTTTGAAGAAGTCATCATCATCATCACGTAAAATGGTCCAGCCCACCATTAGCGGAATGTTTTGGTCGGAGGTGCCATTTGAGCGCAACCACCCAACGGTACTTCTGTATAACGCAAAGCTCGCTAAAATGCTAGCGCTGGACCTTCTCCCTTTTTCTTTCGTGCAAGGGGTGAGTTTTCTAGAATTTGTGACAACAGTCTGCCCTAAATGGGAGGTTCCTAGCCGGTCCTATTTTGCAAGAGTTGCGGTTCCAGCACTACATCAAGATGTCTGGAGGTGATTGGGGCAGCTTTGCAGAAGAGTGCGGTTCACACTATCCACTTGACAACAGACATGTGGACCCGTTGCCAAGCCCTTGATTACATGTGCATCACTGCACACTGGGTCTCTTTTGCAGGGGTTAGAGACAAGACAAATGCAGGTGTTGACCCGGACACACTTTTTCAAGCTACTCGGAAACATGCAACATTAGCCATGTTTGCCATGGAGAAAACTCATACTGCACCTAACCTTTTGGAGTAGTTTGATTGGAAGGTCTCTAAATGGCTGCATCCAAGAAATCGCATAGTTTGTTATGTTTCCACGGATAGTGGCAGTAATATAGTTAAGGCCATGCAGCAAGGTGACTATTTCAGAGTGCCGTGTTTGGCACACTGTATTAACATCGTGGTGCAACATTTCTTGAAAAAAAAAACACAGTCAGCAAGTTACTCACCACCTGCCGAAGAATCTGCACATATTTCAGCCATTCTTTTAAGGCCCGGAAGGAACTGAGGAGCATTCAACATGAACGTAGACTGCCAGTCCAGAAGGTGGCAACACGTTGGAACTCAACCTTTTACATGCTTGAGCGTCTGTCTGAGCAGTGGGGGGTAATACATGATTATGTCTATAAACTAGGTTCTACTATGAAAGACATGAGGCTAGAGTTGGAGGAATGGAAGCTAGTTGCAAGCCTGACAGACATGCTTTGCTGTTTTTTGGTTTTTCGCGAATCTCGCGAAATTACCAAAAAATCGCAAATTCTGGAGCGGAACGGATTTTTGGCCCATGCTTGCGGCAGGGCCATGCAGATGGTCAAGGCAGGCACCACTGAATGAAGCATCCTGATGTAGCATACCTAGGGCCTTATTTATGAAGGCCTTGCGCTACCGGTGCGTCACTTTTAACATGGGAAAAAGTGACGCACCGGTGGCGCAAGGACTTCATAAATAAGGCCCCTAGGCTCTTTGACACAGACAGACAAAGCATATCTAGGGTTTAGGGTTCAGTGCGATATACTAGGGTTTTTGGGTTTAAGTTGGTAGGGTTCCCGCTAAATCTAGGGCTCAGGGCCCAATGCAGGCTCGTTCATAATGATGTTGGCAAGGTTTTAGGGGGGTTTGGCGTTCTTTGGTCCAGAATTGGCAGAATTTTGGCCTTTTCTGGTGTTTTGAGGGTGTGTGTGTTTGGGTGAAAACTAAGTGAAAACTAGTCGTAGATCTTCTTCTTCTTCAAAGAGGGCAGTGGTTCGATTTTGTTCTGCCTTGCTGAGATTCTTGGGAATCGCTGGAACAAGTGTCCAGGTAAGTTTCAAGAGGATCAAAGAAGTGGAAGTGCTGAAAAAAGCAATTTTTTTCTGTGAGCAGCGCAATTTGCCATGTTTTGAATATACCAGTATTGCATGTTTTTGGGGGCCGTTCTAGATTTGTGGGGGTGGGTCGAGGGGTCTTGGAGCACTGCTGGGAAGATCTAATTTTGATTGCAAGTGGTTCGAAGAAAATCCATGGTGGAAAAGGGGGGGTTTGGGCCTAGTTGCAGACAGCAATTTGGCACAATTTAAACTGAGGCCTAGCAGTATTGCGTGTTTTTGGGGGGCTGTTTGGGGGGGTTCTAGGTTTTTGGGGGTGGGTTTTGGGGTCTAGGAACACTGCTGGCACAGTCTAATGTTGATTGCATTTGTTTTTAAGAAAACCCATGGTGGAAAAGGGGAGTGTAGGGCCTAGCTGCAGAGCGCATTTGGTCTAATATCGGGCGCAAGTGGTTTGGAGAAAATCCATGGTGAAAAAGTTTTTCTGTTTTTGCTCACTGCTGGCACAGTCTAACTCCAATTGCAAGTGGTTTGAAGGAAATCCATGGTGGGAAAGGGGAGTTAGGGCCTAGCTGCAGAGTGCGTTTGGAGTGATTTGGACTGGTAGGCCGAAAATTTTCTGTCACATTTTCCATTTTCGCTTTTTGCCTGTTTGGGGGTGTTCTACTTTTTGCGGGTGGGTTGACGGGTCTGGGGACATTGCTGGGAAGGTCTAATATCAGGCGCAAGTGGTTTGGAGAAAATCCATGGTGAAAAAGTTTTTCTGTTTTTGCTCACTTGCCTGTTTTTGGGGGGCTGTTTGGGGGGTTCTAGGTTTTTGGGGGTGGGTTTTGGGGTCTGGGAGCTCTGCTGGCACAGTCTAATTTTGATTGCATTTGTTTTTAAGAAAATCCATGGTGGAAAAGCAGAGTTAGGACCTAGCTGCAGAGTGCGTTTGGAGTGATTTGGACTGGTAGACCGAAAACTTTCGAAGTGTCACATTTTCCATTTTTGCTTTTGGCCTGTTTGGGGGTGTTCTACCTTTTTCGGGTGGGTTTACGGGTCTGGGGGCATTGCTGGGAAGGTCTTATATCGGGCGCAAGTAGTTTGTAGAAAGTCCATGGTGAAAAAGGGGGGTTAGGGCCTAGGGTTAGGGTTAGGGTTAGGGTTCTAAAATCGCAGTTTACACTTTACACCTAGCTTGAGGGGAAAGATCCGCAAATTTTGCCCACACTTATTTATTATTGAAAAGGAGACTCAGAGTATGCATTTTCGAAATGATGCTTGTATATTTTGTAATACTGTCGACTCTGAAACTGAAAGTGTTATTTTTGCACTAAACAGCGTACCTTCTATTTTTTTCTCTGTGGTGTTTTAATATCACTTCCTGTTTTTCCATCAACAATTTCAGGCCGGCTTTTACCCTGTGCAAAGGCAAAAAGGATGACCTCAGGCTTGGCGTCCCGCAATTCAGCATCCGCCAGGCAGTCAGTGGACAAGGTGTCTTCTGGTCCCCAACATTGATCGGCGGAGCGTCAGATTGAATGGAGGAGTACCGCGAAAAAGAGGAATGGCTGGATGCATACAACTTCCCAAATTCAACAGGACAACTACAACAACATACAGTTACAGTATCCATCTTCATTTCTACTTATCTTTTAAGTAATGTTATTGCTGTGAACCTCTGTGAGTGTGACTCTGTGCATTTGTTTGCTCAGTGCTTCAATTCATCCCTCCAGCCATTGTATACTTTTTTCTTTGCTATTTTTTAAACTAATTTAATGTACTAAGTGGTTCTTCTCTCTGAGGGCAGATAGGCAAGTGAAATTGCGTAATTACTGCAGCCCTGTACTGTCACATTGTTTCTTCATAGTTAGTACATTGTAGAAAGTACTACTTACTTTACAGTAACCTATCCATTTAGCAAACAACTTCATGCATGCAGTAGTGCATGCACTTCCTTTATGTCCCTTAAAAGATTTATGGATAGCTTCGTATCCTAAGATTTGTTTATCTTCATTTGTTGTTTGTTCGTGCTGTGTTTTTTTTCCCACTCTCCACAAAACCTTCCCCACAAACCCCATTCCCATCCAAGTTTCAAACCCTAACCCTCTTCCCCCGGACTGTGTGGTTTTCATTGAGGTGTGAGTAAATTACAACAATAATTCCACACACTTGCTGGGGAGGAAAAGTCAAAGCAACAGAAAATCAATTTCAAGGCTGGTGAAGGAATCCGAGGAGATATTCTTACTCAGCTTTACACAGACCCAGGACTATTTGAAAATCAAATCTGATTTTCATGGGCGCCATCAACTGTATTAATCATCAAGAACATCCTCCTACACTTGGTGAATGATTACGCTGCTGTGTCCATCACCTTCAGTACTATTTCTTGTAGTAGCCAAAGCCAAACTCCACGCAACTAGTATACTTTGGAAACTTTAGCATTTGTTAGGCTAAATTATGGCACTGTTCTTGTGTACTATGCTATCTATTGTACTGTTGTAATAATCCGCTCAGGACACTTAAGGTTTCATTTTCTTTTTTTTCATATGCTGCTACTGCCACTGTGTACCACCACTACTACCACCACAACGATACCATTACATCCTCCCAGGATTTCCAACCTTCATCGCCAGTTGCCATTCAGCCAGCCCTGTGCCTAGCCCTAGGCCTATTCTCAAACACGAATTACAGGTAAGATAAGCGTTTGGGGGAGGAAGAATAATGGAGTAGGAGGAGAGAGGAGAGACTGACGGTAGTACTACTAAAGTAGTAGGACAATTGAATTCACTAACTCTGTGAGTGGCACTTACTTTTGTAAACATTTGGGTGATTACTTAGAAAATTTGAATCAAGCAGCCAGTTAAGTTTCAGGAAAACAAACGGACAGTTAACCCCCCCCGCCTCCCCCTCAAAACAGTAAAAACGCGTATGCAATGTTTAAGTTGAAAGTAAATAATTATTTCAATCCATAACAAAAATAAACTATCCCGCAAGACCTGACCCACCCCCCTCCCTAACCGCAAAAAATGTCCGTGAAAAATTCCCCAATGTCCAAGAAAAAACCCAACTCTTAATTCCCACCCGCCCCCCAAAAGTCTTTAAAAAAGGGGCAAGGGACAGTCTCTCCTCCTGTACTGCCGCCGGCAGTGTCTTTTGGTCAGGTGGGCCCGTTGCTCCCTGCGGAGGTTCTTCTTGAGCAGGCTCTTCATTCTCTCCATCTCCTGCTCAAGGTTGGACACCCTGAGGGTTAGGCGGTGGATGCGGGCCATGCACCTGCTGTGAGAGGCAGCTGATTTTTTGGCTGCTTGGCGGTGGCAGGTGGCTGCGGTACCATGGCTCCGTACCGCTGGAGGCTTGCGCTTACTGGCTGACCCAGGGAGCGCAGAGGGGGATGCAGCTGTTGCGGTGGATGTTGTGGTGGTCTGCAACTGCGTGTCCTCCTCCTCCTGGGCCACCAGCCGCCGATATTCAGCAACAATCGCTTCCAGCTTCCTTTGCCGGGCCCGTCTAGCCATCTTCTTCCGTGTCAGTTTGGAAGGAGAATCTATATGAAGAAAGACATACTGTAACCAATGCTCTTTAAGATTAACACAAAATAATTCAGCAGAAAGTTGTGTCACAGTAGAACTAGCAACTTGCAAGCACAGCACATAGCATTTGTGGCCTGTATCTATCTAACCTCCCACTTCATCAGCCTCTGCTCTAACAACAGTGGGAGTTTCAGGAATCAATTCTATGAGCACTATACATTAGAGTCGACTATGACAGTACACCAGTCTTATTCTTCTTCTTCTTTCTTGTTTAGCAAAATTGGTACGTAAACTTCTGGAAGTCGGCATAATGCCAGCGCAGTCAAATTGCACCCGAGAAAAACGTTCGCAAGCCATGATGACACAGACTTGCGTTTCTGTACCAGTCCAGTACATGCAGGTGGTGAAGCTCTTACTTTTCTATTACGGGTGGCACTGAGAATACTCTGTTACAAGGGCTACTGCTTAATTAATTTAACTTTCACCCTACAGTGCCAATGACTACTAGAAAAGGAAAATGAAGAAGATAAATTATATGATTATCTATCCCTTTACAGGATATTTGCTTACATATGGGATGACTTTAGGTGCTTTGTTTTTTATTGACTGAACACTGATAGGCCACACATGAATGACAGAGTTGTACCAAAATATTAACAGAGGTAGTGGGTGGCCCCCGTAATCGCCGGATATATGCTGTGCTTGCAATACAAACTACTGCTACTGTTCATGGTAGTATTCGGAAAAATTACAACTTCTTTTCCTTGCCTTTGCTACACTGGAACGAACGTGCGGGTACGGTGTTACATGCTCTTCAAAGTAAAACTTACTTCATCCAGTGACCGTCTACTCTGTCTACATACACATATGCTATCTATGAGTCAGATAGTACCATGATTCAGTCATCCATCCATTCAAAGTAAATGTCAATCATTCTTCTTAATGTCTCAACTGGACAAACCTTAGTTTTTCTCACAGAAAAACAAAATTTAAATTTTATTTTGGAAACCCCAAGCCATGCATCCGTGCTTGACTTGCATTTGAATTTGAACCAAAAGATATATTGCGCACACATACAGTTTCTATTTCACCCACCCAGGCAGTCCTCTTCCCTTTCTCCTTCCACCCAACCTTGCTTCATCCTTCAACCGGCCATGCATCATATTCCCAGCCACCTCGGGCAGCATTCAAAAACACGTATCATTCTTTGACAGTCATCATTACTTTTAACTCGCTCATCCTTCCACGCTTACTTACACCCTTCTTTCCCTTTTCATTCATCCCATCCATCAAGTTCATCTCTGATCTGACTTGGCTTCTCGATAAAACTTTCACAGCTAAGTTGAATTCAATTTAGAGGAGGCTACTACCTGGTTTTTAAAAACTTAGATCTAAATTTTTAAGTCTTCTTAACAGTAAAGTATACTTGTACTGTACAACCTATACACCCGTGCAGAGAGCACACTCTGCAGTCTGCAATCTCAATAAGTAAGGAATATAATAGCTTACCACTGCCCGCCACTCCCGTGGCATCCCCCACAGCAGTTCCCGCTGGCTGTTGCACCACCTCCGCCCCAGGAGTGCCCACCTCCGCGCTGGCCCCGGCACCGGTGGATGGCTGTGCCGATGTTCCGCCTAGAAAATACATTTCAGATTCTTAGATGCCATATACACCACTCCCTAGTATTTTGTCTAGGAATTAAAAAATGTTACTACGACTACACAAATTTAATAATTTGTGACTCTCTAGTCTAAACTACAAATTGCCCTTTTCTCAGGGAAGGGTGTTTTTTAGTTATGCTTAGCCATAACATGTCTTGCTACACTTTTTGGCACAACTGATGAATGCTTGCTTTTTAACACGCACCATTTTTCTCGTAACAGACAGAAGCTTCCCTTCTAAGAACAAGAGCAAGATCAGATCATCATCCCTTGGACGGAGTCAGCAACGATTCAGCACCACAAAGAAGACTTGAAATTCCAACCAGGTGAGGGCTCGTGCACAATTAATGTGTGAAATCACTAAGCACTTTTTCAATTTTCAATCTACCATTTATGTTGTATGATGAACTTGATTTTAAGAAATGGTTTTACTTTTAATATAGCTTTAAAACTTACATAGACTCTGTGGTTTTTGATCATGAGTGAGTGAGCGATAGGGTTTGCAATTTGCAAGCATGAGTCTGTGGCTCAGAGAGGTCGGGACTCTGACTCCGTAGTCTTATGTCCTGGGTTGTATAATCATTGGGGATCAATCATCGATGAATTTGGGAGCTAAATGACTCTGACACACTAGCTAGTCAGTAAGGAGATTGGGGGTTCAAATTCTGTTATGACTGAGGTATGTGGAAAGTCTAACTGCGCCTATTATAATTGATAAACAATGCACTATGTCGTGTCCATAGTTCTGTTTGTGCATAAAAGTCCCTGCAACAGTAGTAGTATGGATTGTCCTCCTATCCAATCAAAAAGTAAACTAGTATCTTATTCTTTCTTGGTGACCATTGACATTTTATTGTTGGGAATTGTCAAAGCATAAACATTTAGAAGACTTCAAAAGACGTTATTGACAACCCAGAGGACTGCACTCAGTGCATAGAGCTATTGCTGAATAGAATGGGAGTTTTGTTTAACACCTTTTGCCAACTGTGCAAGCTTAGTTAGCTACACAGACAGACTAATAATAATCTACTAGTACCACAGGGAGTCATAGTAGAGGCAGGAAAAGAATTTAGAAACAATCTACAAGAAGATCAAAGACGATTTAGAAAAAATCGAATGAGGAATGTTAGGAAAAAATAGGTGCTGTAAAAGATAGGGAAGTATAATTATTAATATTAACAGGAAAACTTACTGGGGCCAACAGAGGAGCCCTCACCAGACCGATCCTGGCCTTCCTGATCTTGTCCCTTCTCCTCCGGCGCCGCTACATCCTCCTGTGTCCCCTTGCCCCTGGGGGGTGCTGATGTACAACATGAAAGAAAGACACAAACATGGATGATTGTTGTCAACCAAATCAAACATTTCAAAAAAACAATAACAAATTATTTCAGGGAAATAGACAACAATTGCACTAAATTTATTGACCTATCTGATGTGGTCTACTAGGATATTAGTATTGCTGGATTCGCAAACCGTCTACTTGGAAAGTTATGTAACTCACTAAACCAACTACAAAAAGGTTCGACTATGACTGGCAGGCAGCACTCCGCAGCACGGGAAGTGACAGACACAGTCCATCGTGATTGCGGACCAGTGAGAACTCTAAAAAGAGTTTCCTACTAAATAACCAGTCATAATATACTCAAGCTATAAATCCACCACCACTATCTCTTCTTAGTGGCAGGAGTACAATGGAAGGACTGCACTTGAGTCTCTAGGGGCAGATTTACAAGCCCCTTGCAGCTCTTTTGCTCCGTCATTGCATGACTTTGTGACGCAGCGGCAGCGCAAAAGAGGTGCCATGGTGCGGGGTATATTAACAACGTGACGCATCTGGGAGATGCACGTTGTAAAGCCCTGCGCCATCAGGGGGCGTTCCGGCGGGAGGGAGGGCGTTCCTGCGCAGGAACGCCTCCTAAAAGTGGCTGAGTGAAATCTACAAGATTTCACTCAGTCACTTTTAGGCCAATGCTGCATCAAAACCCTGCGCCTGCTTGAAGCAGACGTCCGCTTGAGCAACATTTGGGAGATAGGGCACCCCAGAGCATTGCTGGGGCTGGTCGTGCTTGCGACGCAACTCCAGCAATGCGCCGCCTTTACGGCACAGATGCGTGAAACATCTGTGTTGTTTTTGCCCCATGGTGCGCCGCATTGTAAATGCTGCGCATCATGGGTGGTGGAGGCGTGGCGCACAATTACTGGCGCATCCCTGCTAATTTGCATTCTAGAGTCTCAGAATTGATCCTCTTCTACAGCGAGTAAAAAACCTCTGTTTACCCTTCATTCAAGCTGGGAAGAACCTGTTACTCCTTCAGTGTTACCCTTACTAGGAAATACAACTAAAGTTTCACAAGCAAACTCTTTGCTATCACTCACACTCTACTCCCTGTGTAGCTTCTCAGTGCTTTTCCAACAGACGAGTAACCTCACTGCAGTATGGCTTCTGTCACCACCTGCTATTTGTTCCCCAGGAATTTCCAGACAACATAAAACAAGATGCTAACTCTTTTGTTAAACATAAATCAATAATCAATAAACAATATTTATCACCAAACTAGTGGATAATAACTATAACTCTGCTATAACTCTACCAACAGAAAACTGATCCAGCTGCGTACCAACAACAGATATTCAGCTACCATATACTCACCAGGTCCATAAACAGACTCACAGTTTAAGTAAACCACTGGACTGGTTTATATAGTTTCTTACAATATTTAGGATTAGTCAGAAAATGTCTTTACTAACCCTTCACAAATCAAAGTTCTTTCCTCTGGTCGATGGACCATTGGTTGAACTAATTGATGGTGACAATGAACATAACTCTAACTTTCCATACTTCGAAGTAAATAACCACAAACTCACAAAAGTTTTAAGTCTAAATTAATTGCATGTGAACCACTTCAAAAACACAGTACATGCACCTTCATTCTTAGGAGACAAAATTCAAATAATCAAGCACATACTTGAACTCTCGCCGTGAAAAATGCTCAGAAAGGAGAGGACAGAGTAAAAAGCACATCTGCATGTATGAATGGTGTGATGACCAGCCCCCTGGCCAAAGGGCTGGTACGGGTCCCCCAAGAAAGATCAGGCAAAAAAGACTTCAGGACAGGATTTAGGACAGGATAGATGACCTCTCTATACCGACGGTTGCGTCAGACCCCTCTCTGAGACTGTCTCCTTCCTCAAGATTCTTCTACGATCATCTTATCTAACCCAATTAAATTAGGATAGTAGGTCCCGCTACACAGTCAGCCTCCCGTGCCCAGCATATCTTCATCCCTTGTGCTCCCTAACTAGCAAGAGGTATCTCAATTATACCTTTTGTACTTCATGTACTACTCGCTAAAGGGGAGAAAATCATCACACCATGCTTACATGTCACTTTATTCAGTTAAACCATTGTTCACAAACCCATCCCCTTAATTTGTATTCATTCTTTATTTTCCCACCCTCATTGAAATTTCATATGCAATATTTGTTAAAAAATCTAACATGTGGGTCCATTCAGTTGAACTTTTCTCCATCCTTTCCAAGTCTAGGACACTTCACGACTTTGACTTTTATTCAAACTCTGTGTCATCCTTCCGGGTTCACTCTCAGTAGTCCTGAACAGTCTCATCTCGTGGCTTAGCTTATTTCAGTTATACATGAGAGGCCCAAATGCACACTAATAATGAAGTCAGAAAGACAGTTGTTACTTTAAAAAATAAATGGTTTCACAGTACGCCACCCATCTCTACTCTATTCCCCTTTATTTATTATTATTTTCCCTGCATTAGCATTAGTAAAATAGCTTGTTCTCTTTTCAGCTAAGCAGGTGCCATGCACACAAGTCATCAAGACTCCATTTTAGTGCCTTCTGCTCATACGCAAGAATTTCCCTCAAAGCATTACCTCATCATACTGGATAGATGTAGTTGACGCGTGCACAGTAAAGATATCCCTGTTGAAGCAATTTTAGTCCTTCGTTCATATTGTTAGCGTTTGTAACACATAGGCAAGCTTCACTAACCCACGTGTTCATGTGGTGTGCATTAGATCTACGCAAAACGTAATTATTAACATGTTAGTGAGTTAAACGAGCGGGTTGCTTACGCACCAGTCCCACTGTAAGAGATGCCTTGATGAGGAAACCTCACACATTATAGCCAGTGGAGTATTACTTTTTTCACCCTCTGCCCCGCATTATTTTCCTATGGTTGCTAGTGGCCACTGTGGAGAGGGAAGATCTTGTGGTGCTCTCTGTGCCCCTCACTGTGAAAGCCATGCTCATGGGTAAAATGAAGACTGGAGCCCTGAGCCAACCTCTGAGGGAGAGGAACTCTACCCAGGGCATCAGTGGGGAGCCCCACAGCCATTGTTAACCCTGTTGTAGTCCCTTCTGGATCAGATTTTGGGGCCATAGGTGACACCAAGGTCATCCTTAAATGTGAGGTTGGCAGCATATCGGATAAAGTGTGAGTACTTGAGAGTCATACCGAGGAGGCCAAGGGGTGCAGCAGGTGCAAAAATATTAGACTTGTAGGACCAACTGAGGGTGCAAAAGACAGAAACATGGCAAACTACTTGGAAGAGTGGTCAAACTAGAGGAAGCCCCAACACAACTGTTTCTTCTTCTCACAGGAGAGGGTCATGGAGTGCCAGCCCAACCACCTGCCCCCGGCCACCCCCAAATGCCTGTTGTGACCAAGCTTCTTCATTATAGGGACAGAGATGGACTGCTGAAAGCTGCACGGGCAAGGAGTCCCCTTCTAGTGGGTGCCAGCAGGATCTACTTGTTTCTGGATTACAGAGCTGCACTACAATCTAAGAGAGCCTCATTCCTGGAGGTCAAGAAGGCATTATGAGCAAAGGGGCTAAAATAATCGCTGATCTTTCCTTCCAAGCTCAAATTACCACACATTTTTACACTTACCCAACAGAGGCCCTGGGGTCTCTGGATTCCTACAGAGCTGAAGAGGGCCCATCCATGTAGAAGATGTTAGCCACCACAAACTAGAGCAGAACTAGGAGCTGACTGAACTGAGGCCACTGCAGAGAACCACTTCGTAAACCAACAAGATCCCAGACAGCCAAGGACCAGGTGGCAGCACTTCAGGTTACTGCGAAACTGACAGCGCCAAGGTCCTCCCAATGAGGAAGCTGTCACTCCTCAGAGCGGCATTCGACAATATCACTTGTTGACAACTTGGCCTCAGAAAGGGGATGTTTCCTGTGGTCATGTCACAGACAGCTGAAGAACTGCTCTGAAGGTTGATAATTGCTTTATTACAGCTTTGCCATGTGTATACGGTGTGGAACGCCGAAGATTTACTTGAGTTAATGATCGGGATGGACAAAAGCATGTTTAGCCAAAAACATGCTGGGCATTTTTATCCAAATTTAAAGCTATACAAAATCGACTTTGTTCGGATTATGATAAAGAGGAATAGTCGGGCACATTTTTAAAGGTCATGCTTGCTAAAGAATCACTCCCGGTATACAAGTTTAACTTATTTTCTCTTGGACAGATTAGCATGTTGAAAAAGCCTGCTGCGTCCTATGGGATCTTAAAGAAATAAGGAAGTACGCAAGGTGTGAGGAAAGAACTAATATTGTCCAGTCACCGATCGATTAGTAAAGGATTCTTTTTCCAATTTCTTGCCCCCTACAGAAAATCGTTATAAAAAAAATACGTACTGCATGAGGATCATATATTCCTCAATGAGAAAAGTGAATTCCATTAATATTTTTCACTCGCAGACAGAAAAACTAAATAATGGTCATTTCCAGATTGAACAGAAGATTACTTTTTTTTGTTTTTATTTTTTATTTTATGACAGTTTACAGATTGTGGTGATTGGAACACTGGAGAATGGTAGATGTTCCGTGTTAGAACAGATGAGATCGACTGATCTCAGGAAATAGATAATTGTAGCTTTGAAGTTGGCAGACAGGAATGATGTACTTTCTGAAGTTTTCAATTGTAGTTGAGTCACGCAGAAGGGAACAAGAGTTCAATTTTTCTTCTCTTTTTTTAGCTTCTTGGTCCTGATGCAAACCCCAAGAGTGGAAATCAGGCTTCGAAACGCGTTGACTTTATATTTTTTCTAAACAGTGTTATATAAAAAATATTGTCCCTAATTGTTCCTTTCAAACATAGTATGATCAATTCGAATTGTGTTTAACTAATCCTCTAACAGGATAGGGAATGGTTTGTAAAACTTAACACTGTTTGTTTTTTACCCTAAACACATGGTTGAATTTTTTTTGACTAATGTTAAACCTGCTGTCTGGGTATATTCGTCTTGTGAAGTATATGTATTATATGTATTGTCTTTGTTTATGTGTAAGAATTGTTATTTATGTTTTATGTCTAAAAAAAATGTTATTTCTGTGTTATGTCTCAAGAATTCTTAGTCATTTCAGGCCTTCTGCTACAAATAGATGATGATGCAGCATAAGTGTCTTTTTAAGTTTAGATTGTGGTGTTTGTGATGATTTGTATTGAAGTTGTAGAATTGATAACATAAAAAAGTAAATTTATCTTACTTACATTTAATAAAATAAATTAAACTAAAGGTTTTATTGAATGATTGACTTGTGACCAGATAAGGAATCTAAGAGAAAATATCAGTATTGGCATGTTGGCTGTTGCGTCCTGAAGGTTGAGAGGAAGCGCCTTTCAATTCTTGCATGTACAGCTTCCACCTCTCACCTTAGTGGGCCACTGGGTCCCAACTAGGTGGAACTATGATTGACTTACAGCTTAAGTTGCTGCTGTTTGGGTGTTGCTGAACTGCTCTTGGGAGTGGGATTTGGGGTTGTTTCTGTCTGTTCACTGTCTCAGGAAATGCTGTGCTTGCTACATTGGAGGGCCTGGGTGTGTGGTGGGGGTTTGGGAGTCCACTGGGTGGCTACATACATGACTGACCCAAGACATGACATTACACTCATGACCTAGAATGTTTGAGGGATAGGTTGTGCAGCCAAACAATACGCTATCTCTAAATATCTAGTATACGGAGCTGAAGGTGGCCATGTTGCAGGAGACACACCTACGGGGGGGGGGGGAAGAAGAGCACCTTAAGCACCACTGATGCAGGCAGGTATATGCGAGAAAAGTAACAATAGCTCAACTGGAATCATTAAAAAGACAGTTAAACATGTATGTTGAAAACATTGCACAAAAGGAAAACGGGAGACTCGGAGTACGTGTTTAGAATGACAACATTCATCTAAGAATTTACAGTTGGATTTATTTTGATTTCTTTTTTTATGTTTTATTTGGCAACTGTGTTACTGTGTTCTCACTTAAACTTGTCCTGATGAAGACCCCGGCAAAGGACTCAATTTAGCCTACATATAGGGGTCGAAACGTCGACGACTTTCACCATTGGGACTTCCGGCACATACCCAGGATTGTATTATACTATATACGTGACCGTAGAATGTCCCCAGTCGAATTGTTTTTTCAATACTTGCCATAATCTGCGTTGGCTTTTGGTTTTAGGAATAATTTCAATTCCGTTTCGAAGATTGTAAATAATTAACTTTTTTGAGTCTGTGTACTTTCCCTAACTTTTTCACCGCTTTTGAGCACCACTTCTTCTCTTCCCCTTTCCCTCTCCCTACATGGGGCTTTTCATTTTTCTAATGTGATTGTAAAATACTTCACTGATTCATACGTAGTGTTGTTAAATAAATGACAACATTCATCTAAGAATTTACAGTTGGATTTATTTTGATTTCTTTTTTTATGTTTTATTTGGCAACTGTGTTACTGTGTTCTCACTTAAACACGTTCTCCTTGCGGGGACCCTCTCATTACATTTACCAGACAACGCCCAGGTCCCCGCGACTGCATGGGTTCAACCCCCCTCTTTTGTAATGTAGAATGTGCACTTGGCATCATATAATAAAGACCGTAATTAGAAGGTACAGTTGTAGCAGCACTGTAGGCAACAAATTACAAGAGCAACCCGAAATTTGACTTGGTGCTTAATTAGTGACACATAAATCGGCGACGCAAGTGACAATGTGTAAACAGCGTGAAAACAGCGTGAAGTGAAAGGTGAATAGATATGTACAGTGAATATTGCAGTTCAAGACAATAATGTACAAGGTTTAGAATGAATCATGAAAGCAATTTCAGTTGAACCACAGAAGGTAATGCGCCATCAGTTGCGCTGAGGAGTCGTTGGCGTTACTAAGGAACATCTTCGGGACCGGGTTGTAGATTAAACGGTGCTGGAATCGGCACAAGGCTGTGTCCAAGGGGGCAGAGGGGATTAGTCGAGATCAATGGCTGTCTCCTGCAGGGAGCTGAGAGCCTTTATGTCTGACACGTGGGGAGGACGTGCCGGATCGGTTGCTGTGCACTGGGGATCGGCAGTTAGTGGACAGCGCACAATGTACCCAGACCCACCTGCAGCCGGGAATGAGGAAGGGCTTGGCTGGTTCTGACGGGGGCCTGGTGGCCCCTGCTCTGAGCACTTTGCCCCCACCTCCCACCAGCCCCTGTGATCCCCCTCACACAAATTTATCCCTCAGATGTCAACATGCAGTCCCCCTTGAGACACATGTTAGGGAGGTTTTCCCCATGTTCAATTATGTGTCTCCTTTTTCCCATCTAATGTTTAATTATTTTTCTAAACCATCTACGTAAACGTGGTAGTAATAGCTATTGGTCAGTAGACCATGTGTTGTCATGTACTATTATTATTCACCCACCACTGACTAACACCCCATTACACACAATCAGGACTCTTGTTCACGTACTCCACAAAGACTCTCTCAGGTGAATTCTTTTTTCCACTACGGTAGTGTCCATATTAGCGAAGTAGCCACCCAAAGGAAAGTCGGAATTATTACATGAGACACAAAATAGCCTACAAGATATAGACATTAATTTGTTTTTAGGTTTTGTTGAATATCTTGTTGGCAGATGTATGTAACAGTATGTGATGAAAAATGCCACAAAGGCATAGTTAAAAAAAATAGTGATATTTAAATTACAAAATAAATTCCCACCTAAATATTTTTTTTCTTCATATAATAATCATTGTTAAAAAACGATGTATGGAAAAAATAACTATTAATGTATTTATATTTTGATACATAAATCTTTTACATTATTATCTAAATTCAAAATAGTGCATTAACATATTTTAAAAACTATTTATATGTTTTAAAATTAAATTATATTTATTTCAGTTTTAACTGTTTAAAATAATATAATTTAATTTAACATTATTTCTTATGGGTTTTTATTTTAATTCCCTACCTCCTTTGTTTTCAATGGGAAGGTGTTGCAGTACCAGTGGTGTGCCATGCGTGGGGCTGGACTTTATACTGTTTTATTTTAGTCGTAACTTACACTCACATTTCGTGAATAAGCAAAAGGTAGCAAACTTACCCGAAAGTATGAATTACTCAAAAGTGTACATTATCATTGTGAATCAAGTCCAAACCTTTAAAATGGGTAAAAAAGATGTTACAGTTAGGGAAACATAAGATGTGGTCCAAGTATATCATGTAATGGGTCTTTTGACATATTAAACTTCAAGACTGTGTGCTTCAGAAAAGCAAACATACCCTGAGGTGGATGATAAAAATTTGGCCGCTATGTATTTTAATCACATGAAAAGCACAGTTGTTTTTTTAACATTGGTTGAAAATCAGTGCTAAGAATAATTGATGTAACACAAGCATTTGAAGAACAGGCAAAACTTGTTAAAAAGTAGCATTTTAGTACACAATGAAAAGTATAAGCTGATGCTCATCTCACCATTGTAGGACGTTTCCTTAGGTGCAAGTTTTAAGGAAGTCAAATGCACTGAAGTTTGAAGTTTATTTTATTTGTATAAGTTAATTAAAACCATTGCGCTACAATAAAATACAGATTAAAAGGAGAATCGATCTATAGCTCGTGAATTTTAAAAGTTCCTGATAGAGAAGTTCCATACAGTGGCAGGGGGCTTGTTGGTGAAATTACGTTGATTTGTTCCAGTTCGACCATCCCTGGTGGCAGTTAGGCGGATGGCAAGTCTGTTTCCTGGTTCTCCCTTCCATTTCATTGTCCTTGACCACCTCGTATTCGACGTTAGTCCCAGTTCTCTAGTAAAGTGCTTGTGCTTTGCAACTTTGGCGGGAAATCTCTGATCATCCCGAATGGAGTAACCAGATTGGCTCACAGTTGCCCTTTTTTTCCTTCCTTTCAATACTCTTCAAGCACTTCTGGTTCTTATCTTGGGGCCTAATTCTCTTATGAGGCGCTTGTGCTTTGTGACTATATATCAAATTGAGTTAAACTGTTGTATGAGTAAAACAGCTGAATCTCCCCATGCTTAATTCTTTGCTTCAAGACAGGATCAGCGTGCTTTCAGGGTGCTGTGTTTGAAGTAATCCAAGATCAGCCTTTGAACTGAGCATGGGCGAGATCGGAGACTATCACAGGGCTGGAAAGTGTCCCCGATAGGTTGTATGAATCTTCCACAGTGCACTAGGATGTGGGGTTCCTTTTGTGTGAAACATATTGCCGAAGCCTGCAGCCAGGTGCTTGCTTTTTTGCTCAGGTATAATTCCCTAAGGAGGATTCTTCTTTCATTTGCTAAAGTCGGGCAGCAGCACGGGAAGTGTAGCCATGATTCATGTTTGTTGTTACACTGTCGCCATGCCCCTCCTTTATGTTGATTTGCCCCAGCCCAACTTAATTCAGCTATTGGAAATGCCAGCAATTGCATGTACATGATGTTTCTTCTGGTTTTTGGTTTCAGTGAGGCAGAGAGATATAGCTGGTGTTTGATTACCAGATATAAAGCATTTAGTGGGACCAGGAATGCAGACGTTTTTAGTGTTGCCTGGTCTTGCAAGAACTAAGCTAGTTGGACTTGTTTATTGATATGCTTTTTCCAGATTGCATATAAGATATAAGGCAGCTCGAGTGCTGTTTTGTTTATTTCTGTAGTGGCCATGGCTCTCTCGAGATGCGTATTCATGTGGAGCCAGGTTTGTCAAATATGCAACGCTAGTAATCAGCACTGAGCCCAGATCTTGCAACAGTGCGCGCTCACCACATCCGGTGCTTTATAGCCGGAAGGGGAGTGCGAGAGTCAAGGACTAGACCGCTACACGGGCCCGCTCTTACAGCCGGGCACCGTGATTGGAAGTGCAATGAAAAGTAAGGTCAGGTCCTACAAATCTAGCATCGGGTGCGAGCAGTTATTAGGAGCAAGTTGTCTTCTTTTTGTACAAATTCTTTAAAACACTTAGCACATTTATCATGAATTCTAAAACATTAATTGGCACATTCAATTTTAAAAAAACGCGACCGGTAGCAACACTAGCAATTAGCGCTGAGCCCCGATCTTGCAACCTGCAACTGTGAGCTCACATTTTACATCACTCACAACATGTTCTATGCCAACATTTATGATATCACTGATGACATCTCAAATGACATAGATATAGAATTAATTTTTTATCTTAATTTCTCAAGAACTACAAGAGGAACACCAAAAACTTTAGAATGGAATTGCAGCAAATTTGGCGGGAAGCTAGAACTTGCTACGCCGATTGTGCATTTTGTGATTTGGTGTAAACTTGTTCAGTAGTTTTTCAGAAATTAAGGTTTAAAAATATTTGTATATTTGGATGGTTGGGTCCATGAGAGACTTAGAGCATTCTGATTGGCCCAAGGAGCTTCTATTGCCTTAGGCCATCTAGCTCACAAAGGAGTGAGACTACTGCTGGAGTGTGTGCTCTGATTGGCTGCCAGTAACAACAGCATGAGAAAAATGATCTTGGCAGCCTTTGCAGGACTTTCTCACCTGTACTGAAGTTTAAAGAATCAAAAGGTTTGTTGGGTAGGGCTACACTGCCCCATTGACCCCATTGGGGTAACCCAGGGGGATCCTCCTAGGGCCACAATGCAAATAACATCTCATGTTGAGCCGCAATCCTGCAAGACTCCTGCTTGATCATGGCAAAATTAAAAAATAATGGCTGCTGCCATTAATTATTATATTTATAAGGCGGGATTTCGGCAGGGCCTTCTTCCCCTTGCGCATTTTGGGCACCAGGGACCCCATCCCCCGAGCCAGGTATATTTATCTTTGGGCCGGGGCATGTGGCACCACTCCTGAGCTGTTTTTAGTCCCATAGACCCAATTCCACAGAGCCCAATGTGTTAATTAAGAAGAGGGGACAACACGTTCCTCCGAGCCCTAAATAGGTTCTCAGGACCTCATCCCCTAGGGCTGTAGGTAAACTTGAAAGGTAGAGGTACCACATGGCCCCCCCTCCCTGATCCTTTAATGGTTTCCGGGACCGAATTCCCTGGGGTCAACTCACACACTGTCTCTCGGGAAGCCCACCCCAGACCCCAGGGACATAGTAGTTTTCCTGCCCACACCTGCACAGGGATGGAAACTTGTTATTGCTCCTGCCTGGCAGGAGTATTTTTTAATCTCCTGCCAAATGGGAGAAACCACAAAGTGTGCTCTCAGAGGGCAAGTGCTTTAAAAATGCTCCCACCCCAGTGGGAGCAAACTTGAGATCCGCTCCCCTGACCTTGCTTGTGGGGGTAGGGTAACAGATAAACAGGTTGCTCCCACCTGGAAGGAGCAGCATAAATAGCTGCTCATTTGTGGGGGAGAAATGTGGGCTCCTGCACCATGCTGGGAGCTGCCTGGGACCACGGGGACCCTAGGTCTCCCCCTGTGGCCCTTAAAGTATGCATGGTGGGTGCCACGGCAGGGCACTGGGACAACAACCTTTTTATAATGAAAGCCCCAGGTTTTCAATATATCTGTGGTGGTTTGTTAATGTGAACTAGGCTTCCCATGAGGTGTATAGTATAGGGTCAATGTTGCACATACCACATGTTTTCTACACCTAAGGGTGTTATCTGTGATGGCATTAATGATGCCTCATACTACTCTGAACTATTTTGTACTTCTTTCAGGCCATCCTAGTTTATAGAGCACTCTTTTTATATTAAGTTTGGATGATGTCATCAGTCATGTCATAAGTGATGTCATAAATGATGTCATAGAACATGTCATGAGTGGTGTAATATGTGAGGTCATAAGCAATGCATGGCGGGGGCTCGAGATGTAGTTAACTCTGCTAACACTAACAGGTGAATTTTATTATGTGGTCAGTTTAGTTCAAAACGTTGTTCCTGATATATTCACCCTGCTATGACGTTACTTTAAGCTTTTTTTCATTACATATATATATAGAGGGAGAGAGAGAGAGAGAGAGAGAGAGTGAGAGAGAGAGAGAGAGAGATTTATATAACTATATATATATACATACACACACACACATATATATATATAAATATATAAATATATATATACACATATTTATTTATATTCACTGAAAAAACCTGAGGTTACAGGGCCTTTGAGATAGGCTAAGATTATACATGCACAAAACCATAGAATTTCAGCAGTTAAAGTTACCTTAGCTAACTATAACTGACACCTCCGCAATGCACTATTTATGACCTCACATTTTACGTTCAGTCATGACATGGTCAGTAACATCACTGATGATATCTCAAATGACATCACTGATGACATCATCCACAGATTCACTCACATACCCACTCACATCCCATTCAGCCGCGCATACGCCCACTCATATGTGCACACACACACTCACTCACATACCCATTCATAGACCCATACAACTACTACCACTCCCAGTCAGTCATCCATACAGCCACCAAAGCACCAACTCACTCACCTATACAGTCACTGAAATACCCAGTCATACAGCCTTTCACACACCTACTCATACACCCATACAAACACTCACACACAGTCAAGGCATTCACACATGCACTCACTCAATCACCCACACAACCACTGACTCACCCACTCATTCATCCACACAGGCACTCCGATATCCACTCACTTATCTACACATATACTCCTGCACCAAGTCACACACCCATAAACCACTCAGACACCCACTGACAAACCCATACAACTATTCACACATCCACTCACACACGTACACAACCACTCACACCCCCATGTATACATAGACACAACCACTCATACAATCCACTTACACACCCCCACAACCACTCACACATCCACTGATTCACAAAAACACTTACATACCTATACAACCACTTGCAGACCCACGTATAAACCCATACAACCACTCACACACCCATGCATACACACACACATACAACCACATGCACACACAAACGCACACACAAACACTCACACACTCACTCCCATACCCACACAGCTAACCTGAAACCCACTCAGTAATCAATACAGCAACTCAGAAACTCACGCACACACTGATACATACATGCAGTCACTCAGATCGCATATATTAGAAATAGTATCACTCATTAGTTGAACAGCCAGTCTGCCAATGTAACTTTTGTAGTAGGTTAGTATATATGTTTAACACTCATAAACTCCTAGAAAACACTTATACTCATATGATGATGTAATCAGTTATGTAATTTGAAATGTCATGAGTGATGTCACTGACCATGTCATGAGTGATGTGAGGTCATAAGTGGTGCATTGTGGGGGTGAAAGTTATAGATAGCTCAGGTAATTATAAGTGCTGAATATCTATGGTGTGTGCATGTATAATCTTAGCCTAAGTATAATGTCCCTGTGACCTTTTTTAAAGTAAATTTCTATGTTTTTATTGTTATTTACTAACTATAACGTCCTAGTAACATTTGATTTTAAGTTCTAAGGTTTTTTTAAACATTTTATTTCTCAACTGTAACCTGGAACCTTTGAGAGTGTGTGTGTGTGTGAGTGAGTGCATGAGTGTCTCATTGGGTGTATGACTGAGTGTGTGAATGACTCAATTGGTGTGTGAGTGGGTGTGTGAGTGTCTCAGGTCTGTGAGTGGTTGTGTGAGTGTCTCAGTAGGGGCATGAGTGTCTGCATGGGTCTGTGAGTTAGTTTGAGAATGTTTGAGTGGGTTTGTGAGTACCTCCATGAGTGTGTGAGTCGGTCTGTGAGTGGCTGCATGAGTGTCTTAGTAGATCTGTAAATCAGTGTGTTAGGCTCTGAGTAGGTCTGTGAATGGGTGTGAGAGAATATGAGTGGGTCTGTAAGTGGGTGCATGAGTGTCTGAGTGGTTCTGTGAGAGGCTGTACATGCCTGAGTAGGTCTGTGAGTGGGTGAATGAGTGTCTGAATGGGTCTGTGAGTCGATGTGAGTGCATCTGTGAGTTGGGGCTTGAGTGTCCGAGTGTGTCTATGAGTGCATGTGAGAGTGCCTGAGTATGTCTTTTAGAGGGAGTATGAGTGGGTATGTCAGTGGTGTCCGAGTATCTGAGTGAGTGTATCAGTGCATGAGTGGGTCAGTCAGAGGGTGTGTAAGTGCCTGAGTGTGTTAGTGGGTGTCTCAGTGTCTGTGTGGGTATGTAAGTAGCCATGTCACTGACAGGGCCACAACAGACCTGCACCTGCCCCTTTATCCAAAAAGAGTCCACAGTTTTGCTCAAAATATCAACTCAAGTGGAGTACTTTCCATTGAATAATTGCTAAGTGCTATCTCCTTAGGTAAATGTCCAGTTTGAATTCTACCAACAGCTGCGTGAGGTGTGCATGTAATTTTGACAGTGTATTTGTTCCTCAAGCACCTTCATCCACAAATCTGTGATAACGTGAATCATCATCAAGAGAAGACAACACGACCACAAAGAGGTGAATCTCCACCAATCAGGGATAATTCCCCTTAACTAAATGAAGTAAGTGCTTCTTTCTTTGGTGGAGATGTCCCCATATTCCTCTGCATTGAGACTGCATCACTAAAATCGTCGAGAAACAAGCTTGAAGGCCTTTTTTTAAGCTGTCCATCAACGTGGGAAAAGCGGGAAGACCTTTACATACTACTAAGGAAAACAGGGCATGGCCAAACAGTTGGAGCTTTAGATGAATTTGGGTATTTGCATACTCATGGTAATTAAAAGGGAAAATCATGGACTCTGCTTTCAAAAGGGGACATGAAAAAGAAATCACTCGCCACAGACACCCCAGATCAGATTGCACTCCAATAGATAAATGATGGAGTCAACTCCATTTAGGATTTCAAATAGTTTTTTGATGTGGACTATGAGAGGAAACACACATGCTTTGCCTTCACCAATTCCTAAGATGTTAGGATAATTTGTGCTTTACTGACTTGGAGCTTCAAATGGGGCACCTGCTATGTTTATATTTGTAAGTGCTCCAGAGGTTTAATTTCCGTGAAATGAGTATCAGCGCAAGAAAGGAACCTTATTTTTTCCAAGAAGAGTCTATGGGTGGGACGTGAGGCCCCCCTCTCTGGGCTGATTTTGACCTCAAGGGACCCCAGCCAAAACTCATTGGGCAAGGGGGGCCACACGGCCACATTCCCAGGCTGATTTCAGTGCTGGGGACCCCTGTGTGTGGGGCCCGGCCTCGTCTTCATGAGTACCCTGGCACCACCCAGGACACCCAGTGTGCTTAAATGGGGACTGTGAGGTGAGCATTAATAGCTCAGGAGTTCAAGCATTCTCCCTGCCTAGTGTGGGAGCCGCCATTGCTACTAAATGCAGGGAGCTGTTTGATATGCAGCTGTTGGTATGTGGGAGCAATTCTTTCATCTTTTTCCCTGCCTGCATAACAGTGGGCAGGGAAACAGACAAAACCTTAACACCCAGAAAGCATTAGAAGTTTCACAGCTTCAGCTTTCTGGGAGCAGAATTAGTGTTTGCTCTGGCTTAGTGAGAGCTGGCACAGCTCCCACCAAGGGTAAGCAAATAGCAATCTCCTAAGGGTGGGCCCCTCAGAAGATGGTAGTAGATCCACAGGGGTGGCAGTACCCAGGGCCATAGGTGGCTCTAGAAGGGGGTGCTACCTGGTCTCCCTTCTTTACTGTGCACAGACCTATCCCAGGCAGATGATGGTCCCCGGGGCCATATATGGCCCGGGAGGGGGGGGGGGGGTCCAGTGGCCCCCTTTCACTATAATATGTATTTATTTATTACATGGGACCTGGGGAGATGGTGGTGCCTGGGGCTCTGAGGGTACGTGCAATCCCCCTTGAATTGCCTTTTTTTGCCTTGATGTACTTACATCCCTGGTGATGTATTAAAATTGCTGGCTGTGTACCTGAGCTGTGTCGACCCATTCTTGAAGTAGAGTAGGTTTTGGGAGGTGATATATATATATATATATATATATATGAATGGATATACACCATTTAAGCAAAAGGTACGAATCTGAACTAAGTACTACCTCTTTGCCAAATTTGGTGTAATTCCGTTCAGCAGTTCGGGCTGCAGCCGCAAAGAACGGTTTCTACGGAAAATTGCATGGGGAAAACACGTTTTGGCACCCCTCTTTTTTCTCAGCCCCCGCTTGACGAAACACCCAGAGACTTTCAGGATAGGAGCGGACCGGAGCTGGCCATTAGTTTTGAAGATTTAGCGAAGATTTATCAACCTGCGCCAAAGGTATTACAAATAGAATGTTGAGGATTTCCTATGGAAAATAGGTCCTAACTATAACTATCTACTGGCAGTAAATTACACGTACCCCCAGAGCCTGGGGCTTTGGGGGTACGTGTAATTCCCCTTGAATTGCCTTTTTTTGCCTTGATGTACTTACATCCCTAGTGATGTATCAAACTCGCTGGCTGTGTACCTGAGCTGTGTCGACCCATTCTTAAAGTAGAGTAGGTTTTGGGAATATATATATATTGGATGCAGGATGATGATTAATTATTGCTAAATGGTATATATACATGTATTTTTCTATATTGTTTGTGTAGGTTTTCACATAAGTTTCCTGTTGCCTATTATATTCCATGCATTTAACATTTTACTATATGGTCTATTTAAGCATTTGTACTTTAGCATTCAAGCATTTCTGAGATAAGGGATTCTTGTATTAGGCCAATGATTTAGAATTTGTTTTAGGATCCTCATTTTGCACTAGCAATTGATACTCAATTTCCTTTGATATAGTCTCTCTGCTGTAATTATGGGAGATTGAAAGGATTTATGTTGGGGTTTCCTAGTGTTAATGACGAGTTGGTTAAGTTTTACTTATATCATAATGGACTCGTTTTGCATTTGATTATTTGCACTTTTTGACCACCTGGCCTTTACCACCATATTAGAGCACTATGCTTTAATTTTGTCTTTGTGGACTTTGCACATATATGTATCGATGGTCGATACGATATTCAATTTAATGTTTGTCTGCTTTATTGTAAACCCATGCGGCCTGTTTCTTTAGGCGCTTGGGCTTTTAATCAGCATTTATTTCACCGCCTACTCCTGACGCGTCATGTGACCAAGCTCCGTTCGCGGAGCGAAACGCGTCAGGAAGGGCACTTGCTCTTTCATTTTTTGCTAAATAAATATGCACTGCTGACACCTTATTCGGTGTGATGGCTTGATGATTTAACCTCCTGATATTCAACTTGGAGTGGAGGTCTGCGCCCATTTGAACTGCTACCAGGAGATGTTGGGATTTTGCTTGTATATATATATATCTATACATATATATATTCACAGAAAAAACCATAGGTTATAGACCATATATAGTTAGGAATTTGCATTTACAAAACCTTGAAAATTCACTGAAAAAAACATAGGTTATAGACCATATATAGTTAGGGATTAGCATTTAAAAAACCTTATTTTATTTGCACAAAACCATTGAAATTCCATATATAGTTAGTTGCACTAACTATATATCGCGGACCCGCAATCAACTGCTAATGATGTCACATATTACATCATTCATGACATGGTCAGTGACATCACTGATGACATCACTGATGACATCTCAAATGACATCACTGATGACATCACTGATGACAACACCCAGTGACTGTATGTTTCTGTAAAGTTAAAATATGTCTTACATATTGAAGAATGAGTGGATGTATAAGTGTCTGGATGAAGGATTTAGTAGGTGCATGACTGACTGTATGAGAGAATGATTAAATGTGTCTCACTGAGTGCATGGGTTAGTGATTAAAGTGTCTTAATTTGGCAATCATTATTTATGTTCTTCTGTAAACTGCTGCATGTTTAAATCAGTAGCTATATCAGTAACTATATGGGTTATTGAATGGTTGCCCAAGTATTTGTATGGGAGACTGAGTATGTGTGTGGGTGGCTGGGAGGTGTATAACTCTGTGCATAGATGTGTGAGCAGTTGATTCCCTAGGTGTATGGCTTCAAAAGTGCATGTAGAAACAGCTGTATGGACAGTTGACTGTGTGCATGAGTATATTGGTGAGTGAATGGATATCTCAGTTCTACATGTCAAAGTAAGTACAACACACTCCATGTGAGAGTTGACATATATAAATAACTGAACATAAGAGCCAGTGAATGTGAGAGTGGCTGTATGAATCATTGTGAACTTGTATCAAGGATTGTATAAGAGAGTAAATATGTGTTAGTATATGTTTGAATAAGTAAGGTGTGTATAACTGTATAGTTGAGGAAATGGAGGTGTGATTGATTCTTTGCATGACTGACTAGGTGTGTGAGTAACTCCATGGATGTGTGACAGTCTGTGAGTGCCTGTTTACACTGAGTGTATCTAAGGTTATATTAGAGTCTGAAGATGTATTATCACATAAATGATATCATCAGTGATGTAATCAGTAATGTCAAATGAGATGTCAGTGATGTCATCAGTGATGTCATTTGAGATGTCATCAGTGATGTCATCAGTGATGTCACTGACCATGTCATGAATGATGTAATATGTGACATCATTAGCAGTGGATTGCGGGTCCGCGATATATAGTTAGTGCAACTAACTATATATGGAATTTCAATGGTTTTGTGCAAATAAAATAAGGTTTTTTAAATGCTAATCCCTAACTATATATGGTCTATAACCTATGGTTTTTTCAGTGAATTTTCAAGGTTTTGTAAATGCAAATTCCTAACTATATATGGTCTATAACCTATGGTTTTTTCTGTGAATTTCATTGGTTTTTTAAAAGCTAATATCTATAGCTGTAAAATATATTCTTTATTAAGTGACGTATCACGTAGCCCGTGAGACGCCTCATGATGCATCGCATAACCGTGACGTATCGTCTCTGCAGCGCAAACCAAACCCAAAACGTAAGCGCGCCAAAACACGCTTAAAGATATATATATATTTTTTTAACCTTAATTAGACAAAATCCACACGTGCACATATCACAAACGTTCAAAAAACACAATATGTCGGACTCCCGTTACGCTGCCGGTTAGCTGCCCGGTTAACGTACCAGGAAGCACCTTTACCGCGAAAAATCGAATTTTTTTTTTCACCCCCCAGGGAACTTTAATAGCCCCCTCATCAATCCTAGGGGTTCAGTAGGGGTCTGCCTTACCCCTTTCATTCATTTACACCTTTTTTCCACCTCTTGTCTCTCGATCCCACAGAGAGACAAGATGGCGGCCGCTCCAGACTGGTTACAATGATAACAGCCAATCAGCTTCTCCTCAGACTCCCGTTACACTGCCGGTTAGCTGCCCGGTTCGCGTACCAAGACGCGTCTCTACGGCGAAAAAATCGGAATTTTTTTTTTGTTTTTTTGGGCCCAGCGTGGCTCTATAATATCCCCTCATCAATCCTAGGGGGTCAGAAGGGGTCTACCTTGCCCCTTTCCTTCATTTCCCCCTTTGTTTTGGCCTCCTCTTGTCTCTCGATCCTACCGAGAGACAAGATGGCGGCCGCTCCGAACTGTTTACAATGTTGACAGCCAATCAGCTACTCGTCAGACTCCCGTTACACTGCCGGTTAGCTTCCCGGTTAGCTGCCCGGTTCGCGTACCAAGACGCGTCTCTACGGCGAAAAAAACGGATGTATTTTTTTTTTTTTTTTGGGCCCAGCGTGGCTCTATAATATCCCCTCATCAATCCTAGGGGGTCAGAAGGGGTCTACCTTGCCCCCTTTCCTTCATTTCCTCCTTTGTTTTGGCCTCCTCTTGTCTCTCGATCCTACCGAGAGACAAGATGGCGGCCGCACCGGACTGTTTAGAATGTTGACAGACACCGGAGAGCCAATCAGCTTCGCTTCGCAAAGTTCCGATAAGCGAAAAGTACGCGAACCGGAGCGCTGCCCGGAGCGCTGTTACAGATATATATCTTGATTTAAACGTTAATTTCTCAAAATCCACTGAAGCACATATATTGAGACCTAGCAAAGGCACATCGGGCTAACAGTCCCTACAATTTTGCCAAGTTTCGTGCAAATCCATTCAGCCGTTCGAGCTAAAAGTGAGTCCAACCGCCCTATGGAAAACTCAATGTTAAAAACGCGTTTTGGGACCCCCCTTTTTTCTCAGCCCCCCCTTGACGAAACCCCTCCAAATTTCCAGGAGCTGCTCAGAAACAAAATGTGCCATTTTCCTGAAAATTTCAGCCGATTCCGTCCACAAACGCCAAAGTTATTAGACATAGAATTTTCAGAAATCCCATAGGGAAAAAATCCTAACTATATATACCTACTGGCGACCGCCAGTAGGTAATATATATATATATATATATATATATATATCTATACATATATATATATATATATATATATATATATATATATATATATATATATATATATATATGTATATATTCACTGAAAAAACCATAGGTTATAGACCATATATAGTTAGGGATTAGCATTTACAAAACCTTAATTTACTCGCATAAAACCATTGAAATTCGCATATATAGTTAGTTGCGCTAACTAGATATCGCGCATCCGCAATCCACTGCTGATGATGTCACATATTACATCATTCATGACATGGTCAGTGACATCACCGATGACATCACTGATGACATCTCAAATGACATCACTGATGACATCACTGATGACATCTCAAATGATATCACTGATGACATCACTGATGACATCTCATTTGACATTATTGATCACATCACTGATGATATCATTTATGTGATAATACAATGAACATCTTCAGACTCTAATATAACCTTAGATACAATCAGTGTAAACAGACACTCACAGACTGTCACTTATCCATGGAGTTACTCACACACCTAGTCAGTCATGCAAAGAATCAATCACACCTCCATTTTCTCAACTATACAGTTACACACACCTTACTTATTCAAACATATACTAACACATATTTACTCTCTTACAAAATCCCTGATACATGTTCACAATGATCCATACAGCCACTCACACATTCACTGGCTCTTATGCACAGTTATTTATATATGTCAACTCTCACATGTACTGTGTTTTACATATGTACTTACTTTGACATGTAGCACTGAGAAATCCATTCACTCACCAATACACTCATGCAGACAATCAACCGCCCATACAGCTGTTTCCACATGCACTTTTGAACCCGTACATATAGTGAATCAACTGCTCACACATCTATGCAAAGAGTCACACACCTCCCAGCCACCCACACACACACTCAGTCTCCCATACAAATACTTGGGCAACCAATCAATAACCCATATAGTTACTCATATAGCTACTGATCAACACATGCAGCAGTTTACAGAACAACAGACATAATGATGCACAAATTAAGACAGTTTAGTCACTAACCCATGCACTCAGTGAGACACATTTAATCACTCACTCATACAGTCAGTCATGCACCTACTAAATCCTTCATCCAGACACTTATACATCCACTCATTCTTCAATATGTAAGACATATTTTAACTTTACAGAAACATCCAGTCACTGGGTGTTGTCATCAGTGATGTCATCAGTGATGTCATTTGAGATGTCATCAATGATGTCATCAGTGATGTCACTGACCATGTCATGAATGATGTAATATGTGACATCATCAGCAGTGGATTGCGGGTGCGCGATATATAGTTAGTGCAACTAACTATATATGCGAATTTCAATGGTTTTGTGCGAGTAAATTAAGGTTTTGTAAATGCTAATCCCTAACTATATATGGTCTATAACCTATGGTTTTTTCAGTGAATTTTCAAGGTTTTGTAAATGCTAATTCCTAACTATATATGGTCTATAACCTATGGTTTTTTCAGTGAATTTCAATGGTTTTTTAATAGCAAATATCAAAAGCTGTAAAATGTCAAGTACGTGGTAGGTAAAAACATTTTCGTATTTATGCACGCTGATGTGCTTTGAACGCTGCCCCCCCCCTCTTTTCTTTTAGGAGTATTCTCTCTTTGCAGATAGTGAAGGGTAGGTAACACAGGCCTTTGCCCCCGTTGTAATCCGTCTTGCCTGCTTCCCTCTTCATTTGATTGATTGTTATCCTAGCATTTATTGTTTTGGAATTGGTTCTCTTTGGTTCATTCTCTATTTACAAACAAGCACAGAGTCGCAATACTCTGTTTAGTCTTTGCAGATAGTGAAAAATCGTTAAAAAAACAAAAGGAATCAAGCAAAATCAGTAGGCCACTAATGGGATCTCTTTTTGACCTCGCTAAAATAGAAACATTATGAACAACCCCTCATGACAAATACGAAACTAGTGAGAGGAACTGAGCTCGACACCATGATGGCTGCAAGACAGCTCGGCTCCGCCGCCCACCCCACCCAAAATAACGACAAACACTATGCAAATATTATAAATATATACAACACACCAGCAAAGTAACAGGGTAAAACGTTTTATTAAATAACTATTTACATGGCAGCCTGCTGCAACATCGATCCAAACAAGCCTTTGTATTTTGGGCTCAAAATAAACCATCAATAGTAAGATTTTCATAGGTGAGTGTAGGTTCATGGTTTTCCATCCACAGACTAAAAGCCTGGAGTGGGAGTGAAAGAACAATAACTAGGTAAGAAGGAAGGCAGAGGTTGTGGGAAGGACTCTGGATATGGCATGTTGCTTGGTCCCTGAGATGCTTCGATGTCACTGCCTTGCACAAATGGCATAAGTCCGGGATGTTGGGTGCCATAGTTGAGGGTTCCGAGCAGCGCTTGTAACACTGTCTGAAGCTTATTTGCACCTGCTGCAGCTTCACTATTCTCAAAGTAAATGGGGGCTGTTTGTGGACCTGACTGCATTGGAAAACATTGTGATGCAGTGCCTCCCTGAACCACTTGACGGAGGCCCCCAAGATAATTGCGCCTGCTCCACACCTTGTCCCACAATCCGTTTGACCTGAAGACACGTCCTGCGGTGCCCTGGTCCGACCATCACATATACCTGCGCCAGGAGACGGCGTGGGGTGCAGCAGAAGGGAGAGGCGGCGCAAACAAGCCTCCCCCACCTCCCCAGGTGGAGGTTTCTCAGCTACACCCCAGCGCTTCACTCGACCAGCTGACTTGCGCCCGCTCTTGCGATACAGTGCCTCGCTCGGCCAGCTGAATTGCGCCTGCTCTTGCTATTACAACGTCTCACCCGCCATCCAACGGAATTGCACCCAATCTTGCGGTACAGTGACAGGCGGCTGCTACGGAGCTCACGAAATGGCGGTCGGCTCCACAGACTTGGCCTGGCCTGCAAAGATGGCTCTGGGCAACCGTGGAACTCGGACGCTTGACTGCTAGGGCATGGGCCCCATTCCCAAAAGAGTCCCCTCAGCCTTGAAGATTCTACAACAGTCACCGGGACTCCCTACTCCCGTAGACTTCCGGTGGGGAGCGACTGCCATGATTGCTCGCGGAATGGCCACGACGTAGCCACGAGATGGTGGTGCTCTCATGCTGACGCCAGCTTCAGTCTGAAACATCCAGAAACACTGTAGACTACCAATTCGATCAGTTCCGGTGGAGCCCCAACGTGACCCGGTAGAGAAGAACTTGCCCTCCCCTCTTTGACTGATGGTTCTTGTTGCCTGTCCCTTCTCTTGTCATTTAACAGAACTTTTTGGACTGCTGAAAGGGGTTGTGTTCCGACCGCTGGTTGGTGGACACATTTTGACTATATTCTGGACCTGCGTTGCAGCGTAATGCGTCATATGACGCGCCGCGTTAGTGCACCCGGAAGTGCTCGGTGCGTGAGATGCAGCTTCCCGGAAACGATCCAGAGTGCGGCGCGCAGCGCGTAACATAAGCATAACAGGTCATGTGTTTTTTTTTCCCAAATGATGAAAGCCCCACCTTTTTTTTCTCACTCTGACTTGTAAAGCAAAGGACCCAGATGCATTTACAGTTTATCACTAACAATGTTCCAGGCTAATGTATTTTCCCGGGAAATTTACAACTGTCCTGCAAGTAAAATATTCCTATTTCGAGAAAAAGGGCGTTTCTTCGTCCCATGAGGGAGCCGTTGAACAAAAGAGGCTCGGCCTGCTGTCTTAGTCGCTGATAGGCATGAATATCGGATTCTTATCGATCACTTTATGTTGCAGGAGTGGAAAACACAACAGCCCTTGACCATTTATCTTTACTGCGTTCCTGCGTATTATACCTTTTAACCGTCATGTAATCGGGCTGCTTTATTTCACTTGCCTTTTACTGATTCAAAAACCAATCTAGGTACTACTACCATGTTTTGTTTTAAAAACCTTTATTGTGAAAATGTCAGTATACAAATACGGGCCTATAACCACGTGGGCCGGTCACGGAGCAAACTGGAATCGTATATGATGAGGGGACATTTACACTGTAGAAGAACGTAACGGGCGACCCATTAGGTTGCAAGAACTAAGGTGTCTAACAGTTGCGGAATCGGTGGAGGTACATTTTATAATTAAAGTACGACAGGGCCAGTTACAATAAAATTATCTAGATATACATTTGCGGGCTAGTACCATGGGTGACGTTAATTCGAACTTTCAATAGTACAGTAATCAATAACACATCAGAACTTAATATCAATAGGGATGTCCAAATGTTCAATCAGTACTCGTCCTCGCCCGCCATGTGCTTCAAAACTGCATATGTATCTCGTGATATCAAGGTTGGGCAACCAGTACACAACAAGGAGTTACGAGTCCCATTTATACCGGCGCCATTTTGGGCAAGGCCGGGCAGGTCCAGGATATAGAAAAAATGACTCCACCAACCAGCGGTCGGACCAGAACCCCTTTTTGCAGTCCAAAAAGGTTCCGTTAAATGACAACAGAAGAGATAGGCAACAAGAACAATCAGTCAAAAGAGGGGACGCTGCACCGCAAGAGTGGGCGCAATTCAGCTGGATGGCGGGTGAGTCACTGTACCGCAAGAGCGGGCGGAACTCAGCTGGATGGCGGGCGAGACGCTGTACCGCAAGAGCGGGTGGAACTCAGCTGGATGGGGGGTGAGGCACTGTGCCGCAAGAGCGGGCAGAACTCTGCTGGACGGCGAGGGAAACGCTAAGGGGCGCCCCACTGCAGATGAGGTGCCTCCACCTGGGGAGGCGGGAGAGGCCCGTTTGCGCCGCCTCCCCCGCCCCCCGGGCACCCCACGCCGTCTTTCGGCGCAGCATTGTAGGATGGCCACACCAGTGAAACTTGCTGGACACCACCTCGGTGCCATTCGGATCTCGGCGCGTTGTGCTGCCTTCGGCCTACTGTAGCAGCAAGTGCGGGCGCAACTCTGCTGGACGGCGAGTGAAACGGTAAGGGGCGCCGCACTGCAGATGAGGTGCCTCCACCTGGGGAGGCGGGAGAGGCCAGTTTGCGCCGCCTCCCCCCCCCCCCCGGGCACCCCACGCCGTCTTTCGGCGCAGCATTGTAGGATGGCCACACCAGTGCGGCAACTTGCTGGACACCACCTCGGTGCCATCCGGATCTCGGCGCGTTGTGCTGCCTTCGGCCTATTCGCACATCGGTCCGCTACTGACGCCGCCTCACAGGCCAACGGATTTTGTATGCTTTTTATAGCCCAAAACCGCATAACAGGTCATGTGACTTGTTTATAAAACTTTTCATTGGTTCATTTTACTTTTGGTTTCCTAATGATGAAATGCTTGATCATATGACCTAAAAATAACACTTTTCATTGGATTGAAACATTTTTTTTTCCCAAACGATGAAAGCCCCACCTTTTTTTTTCTCACTCGGCAATCCAAAAAGGTTCCGTTAGATGACAACAGAGGGGACAGGCAACAAGAACCATCAGTCAAAAGAGGAGAGGGCAAGTTCTTCCCTACCGGGTCACGTTGGGGCTCCACTGGAAGTCATCGAATTGATAGTCTACAGTGTTTCTGGATGTTTCAGACTGAAGCTGGCGTCAGCATGAGAGCCCCACCATCTCGTAGCTCCGTCGTGGCCATTCCGCGAGCAATCATGGCAGCCGCTCCCCACCGGAAGCCTGAGGGAGTCGGGGGCCCCGATGACTTTTGTAGAATCTTCAAGGCTGAGGGGACGCTTTCGAGAATGGGGCCCAAGCCCTAGCAGGCAAATGTCCGAGTTCAAATGTGTCCCAGGGCCATTTTAGTGGACCAGGCCCAAATCCGAAGAGCCGGACGCCATTTTAAGAGTCCGGTGGCAGCCGCCTATCGCTGCACCGCAAGAGTGGACGCAATTCAACTGGATGGTGGGCGAGACGCTGTAGCCGCAAGAGCGGGCGCAACTCAACTGGATGGTGGGCAAGACGCTGTAGCCGCAAGAGCGGGCGGTAAACGGCTGAATGGCGGATGAGGCACAGTGCAGCAAAAGTGGGCGGTAAACAGCTGATTGGTAACTGAAACGCTAAAGGGGCGCCCCACTGCAGCAGAGGATCCTCCACCTGGGGAGGCCCGTTCGCGCCGCCTCCCCCCCCCTGGGGCGCCCCACGCCGTTTTTCGGCACAGCATTGTAGGATGCCAAGACCAGTGCGGCAACTTACTGGACATCACCTGGGTGCCATCCGGATCTCAGCGCGTTGTGCTGCCTTCGGCCTATTCGCACAACGGACCGCTACTGACGCCACCTCACAGCAGCCCATTGTTGCTTTGTTTAAAAAAAAATTTTTTAACGTGTTTACTTTGTTGAGCGTTGTATATATTTATAAGTTATTAAAGTGTCATAATCCTACTACTTTGTTGGAGTGCTATATATTTTTAATGTGACACATAATTGTGAAGACTTTGATGTACAAAAAGGCATCCCTGGAATCTTCCGCTTCAGGCTCGGTCCCACACACCCTCACAGTGAGAATCCCCTCCCCAATCACAATACAGGATCGTTATCAGATAGTAGGAACGCGTGTGGTGTGACGGATCTCATGACGTGGGGGCCTTGATCTACTGTAACTCCTTTGAAGAGGGGTGATTCTTTACAGTTGGGGCCATAAACTACATCCACAGGGCTAGGTGATAGCCTGGGACCGGCCTGGACAATCAGACACAGAGGAAGAGGAGTGTCAGAGGGTGCGGTAGTGAATAGGGTGAAAGGGAGGTGTCGGGCGGGCACAGGGTGTGATTCTCAGGGAAGAGCAGCGCAGATGGGGGAGGTTTATGGCCCATGCATGAGAGAGAGAGCGGGGGTGACCAGTGCGTGGGGGAGATGCTTGCGAGGGTGGGGAGCCATGCTGAGGATCAGCGGCGTGCAGAGAGTGGTCTGGTCAAGGCATCTAAAATGGCTGCCGTGCACGACAAAAGTGTGGCATTGGAAAAAAGGCAAGATGGCGCAGACAATGTTTATCAATACGGATTAATTTATAACAATTATTTTTAACAATATATTTACTCGCAGTGTCAAAATGGCGGTCAACACTTCCTGATTTCCTTCGAATCAAACGTTAACAGACGTCACGCAGCAAAAAAAAAAAAAAACGCTCACGCGCAGCTGCTGGAAGACATGTATCAACATATATGAGCATCCTCAGCCACTCTCAGAAAACATAGGGGGTCAGGATACGTCTCCCGTACCCCCTTATACCCATTTCTCACATTGTTTTTCCTCCATCTTGTAATTTAATTAAAACGAAACACAAAATGACGAATTCCCGTTTCGCGACCCGGTTCGCTACCCGGTTCGTGAACCGGAAAGCGCTTCTACCCCAAAAAAAAAAAAAAAATTATTTGCCCCACGGGACCCTTTAATAACCCCAACATCATTCCTAGGGGGTCAAGAAGGGTCTACCTTGCCCCCTTTCATTAAATTCCCCCTTAGTTTTTCTCCTCCTCTTGTCTCTTGATCCTACCGAGAGACAAGATGGCGGCCGTTCCGGACTGTTTAGAATGTTGACAGACACCAGAGAGCCAATCAGCTTCGCTTCGCAAAGTTCCGTTACGCGAAAAGTTCGCGAACCGGAGCGCTACCCGGGACGCTGTCACAGATATATCTGTTTTTTAAAACGTTAATTTCTCAAAATCCACTGGAGCACATATATTGAGACCTAGCAAAGGCACATCGGGCTAACAGTCCCTACAATTTTGCCAAGTTTCGTGCAAATCCATTCAGCCGTTCGAGCTAAAAGTGAGGCCAAACGCCCTATGGAAAAATGAATGGGAAAAACGTGTTTTGGGACCCCCCTTTTTTCTCGGCCCCCCCTTGACAAAACCCCCTCAAATTTTCAGGGGCTGCTCAGAAATAAAATGTGCCATTTTCCTGAGAATTTCAGCCGATTCCGTCCACAAACGCCAAAGTTATTAGACATAGAATTTTCAAAAGTCCCATAGAGAAAAAATCCTAACTATATATACCTACTGGCGACCGCCAGTAGGTAATATATGTATATATATCTCACTTCCCAAAACCTACTCTACTTCCAAATAGCAAAGCAGATTACTTTTCCACATGGAGAGCAGCATGTTAGCTGCTCCCCATGTGGAAAAGCAATGCCGGATCCCGCAGGAGGCGAGGAGCCAGCGGGACCATGGGGGGATTGGAGACCCCCAATGGAGAGGGCCAGCCATGGGGAATGGGGTCCCCGGGGCTACCAGAGGCCCGGGAGGGGGGCCGGGCGACCCCCCTCCTCAAAAGTAATAAATAAAAAGAAATAAAAAAATAGAAAGATTGGCCCTGAAGGATGGGGCCCCCGGGGCCATTAGTGGCCCATGAGGGGGCCACGAGTCCCCCCTCCCCAATAGTTTTTTTTAAAAGGCCATGCCCCGGGGGTTGGGGCGATTAAGTCCTCGGAAGGGGGGCCACGCAGAGCCTTCTGCATTTAAAAAGAAATAATAATAATAATTAGGGGGCAGGCCCTGGGGGATGGGGTCCCCTGGGCCAAAAAATAGAAAAAGAAGGGGGGCTGCACAGCCCTCCTTCTTAACAAAATTTAAAAAAAGACCAGCATCGTGCCGGAGGCCATGCCCCCTCCTTTCATCACGAATTCCCCTTGAATACTGGGGGTCCCTGGGGGCTAACTAGCCCACCAGGAACCTTCAGGATGCGCCAGGGAGCTGCGTTGCAGAGATTTGTTCTGAGGCCATACCCCTTTTTACACCTCTCTGCAGCGCAGCTCTGTGGCGCTTACTGGAGGTAGCACGTGGGCTAGTTGCACCACAGGTACCGTCAGTATTCAAGGGGAGTTAATCCTCCAACTTAAAATGTACCATGGGGCGCGTTTGCACAGTGCTAAAGGGAGGGGGTAGGGCCTGAGTTCACATGTGTGCACACACACCCTGTGATGCAATTTAAGTTGTGGAATTAATTCCCTGTCAATCCTGAGGGTCCCTGGGGGCCAAGTAGCCCACCAGGTACCTGCAGTAAGCGCCACTGAGCTGAGCTGCAGAGTGTTGTAAAAAGGGGCGTGGCCTCTGAACACTTCTCTGCAACACAGCCCCTTGGCGCATACTGGAGGTACCTGGTGGGCTAGTTGGGCCCCAAGGATCCACAGGATTGAGGAGGAATTCATTCTCTAACTTAAAATGCACCACAGGGCGTGTTTGCAGACATGTCACCTCAGGTTACGCCCCTTTCCTTCACCACTGTGAAAACGCTCCCCGTGGCGCGTTTTAAGTTGGGGAATTAATTCTCTTTCAATACTGAGGGTCCCTGAGGGCCAAATAGCCCAGCAGGTATCTCCAGTATGTGCCAGGGAGCTGTGTTGCAGACAGGTGTTCAGAGGCCATGCCCCTTTTTACGCCTCTCTGCAACGTAGCTCTGTGGCGCTTATTGGAGCTACCTAGTGGGCTAGTTTGATCCTAGGGACCCTTAGGATTGAAGGGGACTTAATCTCTCAACTTAGAACGGCCACAGGGAGCGTTTACACAGAGGTGAAGGAAGGGGACGGGGCCAGAGGTAATGTGTTCAAACACGCTCTGTGGCAGGTTTTAAGTTGGGGAAACAATTCCCCTTCAATCCTGAGGGACCCTGGGGGCCAAGTAGCCCACCAGGTGCTTCCAGGAAGCGCCACTGTGCTGTGTTTAAGAGAGGTGGTGCAGGCCGTGCCCCTTTTTACATCTCTCTGCTATGCAGCTCTGTGGCGCTTACTGGATGTACCTAGTGGGCTAGCTGGACTCTAGGGACCCTCAGGATTGAAGGGGAATTATTTCCCCAACTTACAATGCACCCCAGGGCGTGTTTGTACAGTGGTGAAGGGAGGGGATGGTGTAGGAAAGTGGCTCTATATATACTGGACCAAAGTAAAATCAGCCGATCTACAATACCGATTTACTCACCTGTTATCAGGAGAGACCTCAGTGCTGCATCTTTGAGCCCAGTACTGATCCTGAAAAGTAATTCTAACCGTACTTACCAGTAACTTGAATTTCCTTCCATAGGCTAACATTGGCTGGTTTCACTTGGAAATTCTTCTAAGTGTATAGTTTTGGAACTTTAAAATATTCCTCTAAAATCAGCCGAACTACGAATTCTGATTTACTCACCTGTTATCAGGAGAGATCTCGGTGCTGCATCTTTGAGCCCAGTATTACTCCTGAAAGTAATTGTAACCATTCTTACTAATAACTTAAATTTCCTTCCATAGGCTAACATTGACTGGTTTCACTTGGAAATTCTTCTGTGTGGGGTTTTGAAAGTTTAAAATATTCACCTAAAATCATCCGAACAATGAATTCCAATTTACTCACCTGTTATCAGGAGAGAACCCAGTGCTCCATCTTTTAGCCCAGCACTAATGATGATAAGTAATTCTAACCGTGCTTACCAGTAACTTGTATTTCCTTCCATATGAATCCATTGTCTGATTTTCACCTCAAAAGTTTCTCTGTGTCTATTTTCACAAACTACAAATATTCCTTAAAAATCGCCAGTATGATTTAAATGTATTCTTTCAACTGTTTACAGGAGATGCACTACTGCTGGATGCAAGATCCACAGAGTAGGAAAAAGTAAAGATAACACCACTTACCTGCTAAGTGAATTTCCTCCCATAGGATAACATTAGTGATTATAAGTGAAAAAGCTTCTAAGTATCAACTTTTAAAATACAATAATATTCCTTAAAAATCACTACTGTAACCAAAACGATTTTACTTAACTGTTTAAAGGAGATGTCCCAGGACTGAATCTAGGATCTAGGGCTGTGATTAGAAAAGTAATCCATAAAGTAACTAATTGCATATAACTAGAAATTCTCATTGAGTTCAAAGTTGCAATGTGTTTGAAATTGTGTTGCCTATTGCAACAACCGTAACTACTGTACTTAAAAGTCTATTGCCTATTTGCAATTTATTTAAACGAAACTAATTCATTCTGAGAAAGTATATTATGTAATGTAATGTATAATGTAATTTTAATGTAATTTAAAAAATAAAATATCCAAAAATAGTTTTAAAAAATGTAATAAATCAGTATTAAAAAAAGAAATATAACAATTAATACATTTAAAAATTGTCCTTTACGAAACCTTTGAAATTCACTGAAAACAAACATAGGTTTCAGACATGGTATAGTTAGGAATTAGCATTTAAAAAACCTTCGAAATTCACTGACAAAACATAGGTTTCAGACATGTTATAGTTAGGAATTAGCATTTAAAAAACCTTTGAAATTCACTGAAAAAAAACACAGGTTTTAGACATGTTATAGTTAGGAATTAGCATTTAAAAAACCTTAGAAATTCACTGAAATAAACATAGGTTTTAGGGGTGTTATAGTTAGCTGGACATTTTAGTCGTACAAAACCATTGAAATTTCTCCGTTATAGTTAGTTGTACTAACTATAGCTCACGCGCCCGCAATCCACTCCTGATGACATCACATATTACATCACTCATGACATGGTCAGTGACATCACTCATGACATGGTCAGTGACATCACTCATGACATCACTGATGACATCTCAAATGATATCACTGATGACATCATCCTGGTGATAGAGTGTCAGACCTCCAATCACCCTAGTATAACATTTGATACACACATTCAAAAATAGAAACTACAATTTTCAAAACAATGGACGTACCAATATCACTTACAACACACCTATTCAGTAATTCTAACATCTACACACACATTCACCCATTCACCAACAGTCTTATACAGTCACTCGGACATGTACTCACTCATCACATGTACTCATACACCTATACATCCTGTTACACACCGCCACTCATCTATAGAGTTGCTCACACGCATACTCACCCATGCTAATAAAAAATAAAAAATCAATTTACTTGCATATACAGTTACACACAGACTACCACACGTACTTCTATAGAAACTTAACATACTTACTCTTTTAAACAATGATTATAGAAACACATACTTTTTCATGCAGGAAGTCTTCTGTAGTGTAGTTCCTATTTTCCCTATAGGTCCTGCGCATTGGAATAACATAAACAGCAGTGTAGACGTAGGAGTGCGGTCTTCTAGGTCTCTACTGACTATGTTAGACTTAATTGGGTTTGTACCAGCTAGCTCAGAGGTCACTGGAAACTTTCTTGACTGAATAGGAAGTGATCAGCTTCCCTGGCTCAGACATGAATGGATTCAGTTTTCCAACAACCGCATTAACATGACAATTTTGCTCCTCAGAATAAGAGTCAATCTCTAGAGTCGTGTGAAACAATAGACAGCTATTTCACTCAGTCAGTTGTGCAGGAATTACTTTCACCAGGATGCAGAGAATAGAGAGATGGGCGTTTTCAATAAAAGATATTATTTATTGAGCAGTCTTCCTTCTCATGCAAGAGAAATGAATTGCCACAATTGCAAGATTTGTTATTATAAAAAGTGCGTACAGTAAAAGGAGTATTACGAAATAATACTGTAAAAGCATTGATATGGTTTCTTAGCCATATGATAGTTAAAATGAATAAAATATATACAATCATATATACGTTTGGCTAAAGTCCTCAACTGGTGCTTCTAACTACGCCTACCCCGGTGTACCTGACCTAAGCCTAATACCTGGGAGGGAGTAAGTGAGTAGCAGTTTAAGTTAAAGTTGGTTTTGACAAGGGTTTTGCTTCAAGAATTCTCTCTAAGGGTCTAGTCAGCACCGTACCTCTGGAATAGAATGTTGGAGGTCTGGTATCTCCTCTCAGGACTCGATATTCCAGTCACCCGCAAGGGTAGGCTGGAAACGCCAGAGCTGGATTTTCTCGGCAGGAGAAAAGACAGCGTCTTTCCCAGCGCGTCAAGGAGGAGGAGGGGCAGCGTCCGTGGGCTTCTCGCATCTGCTGGGCTCTGCAAGGGACAGCTGTTTTGCTCCTGTATTTACCACCACCATCGTGTGTGCTTAAGGCAACGTTGGTATTATTTATACCTGAAAGGTGCCGAGTTTGACGTAAGTTTTTGGACATAAGACGTCAATAAAGATGTCACTAAGAACTGGTTGTTATTACAGTGCTTGCAAGAATTCTATTACTAATCAAAACAAAGCAAGCGGGGCTTTCCCAGGTTGCGGGGGGTTTAATCTGTTGAAAGAACTCGGTGTGTTATCTAGGAATCTAAGGAAGTGGCTTCTGCCCTGTCATGTACTGTAATGAGCTGCAGAGACGAGTTACTGAAATATGGCTCTGATCGTTTATGCCATCATAGGGATATGTATTGATTATAGCCGTATAAGGGCATAAGGTCACAATATTGATCGGGGTCCTAGATAGAACACAACACTTCAAATCTTTCACTCTCACATATACTCACTTATATACACCAATTCTCATATATACTAGTTTAAAATATTTGTAGTTACTTATAAAGACACTATTGAGACAGTCATTCAATTACTAACACACCCATACACACACTCATCCACCCATACAGTCCTGTACACATACTGTCTTTAAAACATACAAACAGTGACTTACTCATTTGTGCATCTATGCACTAAGTAATACCACCCACTGAACCATACAGACACTCAGACAACCATACTCATACTCGAAAAAACAAATAATAACCCATATAGACACTCATGTAGCTTCTCACGAACCTATGCAGTCACTTATACACTAAGTGAGAGATTGATACAGATATTTACTTATTTAAACATCAGTCACTAAACCATTTATTCACTAACATACACTTAATCAGTGCATTAAACAATCAATTTTACAAAAAAATCATCCATTTAGACACTTATATACCTATGTATTCTTCCATCGACCTTGAGATATACCTATATAAAACATATTTAAACTTTACAGAAACACACATTCACTGGATGATGTAAACAGTGATGTCATCAGTGATGTCATTTGAGATGTCATCAGGGATGTCATGAGTGATGTCACTGACCATGTCATGAGTGATGTAATATGTGACGTCATCAGCAGTGGATTGCGGGCGCGCGAGTTATAGTCGGAGGAATATCAATGGTTTTGTATGACTAAAATGTCCAGCTAACTATAACACCCATACAACCTATGATTTTTTCAGTGAATATATATATATATATATTTTAAGGGTGACGGGGTTACAATAAAATTTACAAAATCGGAGACCTGTGTGCCGGCCTGATTTCAGCCTTATTGGAGTGAAAGTGTTCAAATAAATAGAACTGAACGAATGAGACCAGGCTGCAAAGGTAACCTTACATGAATGAATATTGTGCAAAGCGTTACTATGAACAATTGAATAAGGAAGGTACTAACCTCGGCAGCAGAGACAAATTGTGGAAATTAAAACCATCACGAACTTTGTTGCCTGTCCCCTTTAAACCGGAACATTAAAGACTGTGGTCCCTCTTCAGTGTTTTAAGCTACGTTTTTTTTAAAATCAGTAACGAACCCATTGCTGGAGCTGTTGGCATTTGATGAAGAGTCAAGAGACTCGAAACGCGTTATGCCTTAAACTTTTACCTTGAATAAAATCCATTTGGACGAGTATTGCTGGTGTGGCCTGGATTGCGTCGCAGAAGCAGCGCGTGATGTTGTATGCATTGCAGAGGAGTGTCTGACACACTTCAGGACCAGGCCCACGATCCGTGAGGGTGAGGCGCTCGTTTGTCAGGACAGGACAGAAGCGAGGAGCTTTTCTTAAGGGTGCCCCCCGGCTGCAACAAGTGACAGGAGACTAACCTGATGGATGAGGCCACCATGTGAGGCCCGCCTTGGTCGGGCGATTGGAATCTGATGCAGCTAGGGTATGCAGAAGAATTTTTCTCTGAAGCACGGCATACTCGACGCTTGAAAAGACTTGCTACATCAATGGTCGCAAAACCATACAAGCACAACGTGGCCGGGACATGGAAATTTTCCCTTTTATTGCGTGATTCGCACTCGGCGCACAGAGTGTTCAGTGGAGTTTTGCCAATATCTACACTGGAGCCCGGTAATGTGTATGGGACAGGTGAGGAGGATTCTGGTAATTGCAGTCTCAAAGAACTGAACGAATGAGACCAGGCTGCAAAGGTAACCTTACATGAATGAATATTGTGCAAAGCGTTACTATGAACAATTGAATAAGGAAGGTACTAACCTCGGCAGCAGAGACAAATTGTGGAAATTAAAACCATCACGAACTTTGTTGCCTGTCCCCTTTAAACCGGAACATTAAAGACTGTGGTCCCTCTTCAGTGTTTTAAGCTACGTTTTTTTTAAAATCAGTAACGAACCCATTGCTGGAGCTGTTGGCATTTGATGAAGAGTCAAGAGACTCGAAACGCGTTATGCCTTAAACTTTTACCTTGAATAAAATCCATTTGGACGAGTATTGCTGGTGTGGCCTGGATTGCGTCGCAGAAGCAGCGCGTGATGTTGTATGCATATATATATATATATATATATATATATATATATATATATATATATATATATATATATATATATATATATATATATGTGTGTGCACTCCAACTTGCCTCCAAATGCGCGTGCAGCGCAGACAGTGAGTGATGTAATCTGTGACGTCATCAGCAGTGGATTGCGGGCGCGCGAGTTATAGTTAGTACAACTAACTATAACGGAGGAATATCAATGATTTTGTATGACTAAAATGTCCAGCTAACTATAACACCCCTAAAACCTATGATTTTTTCAGTGTAATTATATATATATATATATATCCAGAAGCAAACAGGGGTTCTTCTTGAATGAATCCCGAGTCAGGTGGCGCATATGCCGGCAGAGTCCCAGCGCCGGTAAATTTTCACAAACTTCCAGGTTCCCGCAAAGGATTTACTGCGCACTCGGAAGGAGGGTGAAAAAGCACCAAGTTTATTACTTAGTTACCGCTACGCGTTTCGAGACCCACCGGTCTCTTGATCACACGATAATGTTCATGTACCCCTATGTGCATAAATAATGTTTGCAATTGACCCAAGTGGTTAGGTGAGTAAACATAAAAGAAGCATTACAAAACAATAAACTGTGACTGAAAGTAAGGCAGCCATCTTGTAACAGAGTCTAGAATTAGCAAAACGTACTTTGATATACACAAAACATCAGTTATTTGCGTGATAAATGTGGCATTTGAGTCATACATAAACATATTCTTTTAAAACATGATTCATGTAATAGATTTATAAGTCAAATTCTAATTTTTAGATTTTTAGACATCACAGGAAATTACACGAAAGCCACCATGATTGTATAGAATTTCTCTGCATTATTGCATATAAGTATTCCACTCTGATCGTAGTTTAGAGAGGGAAAACAGCCAAAAAATAAGAGCTATGTGCCATATAGGTTTAATAATCTGTTTCTACGTAAGCTCTAAGGTACGTTTGTCAAATGCTACATTATGAACTCGGACTAGTGCCGATACTTTCTATGCTCTCTGACTAGTGCCTGTATAATTGTATACTAATTACCAGCCACAGATTTTACTGTGCCATCACCGTCCGGCGATGGTATGTTCAAACCTCTTGCAAGAAAAGAAGAGAAAGAAATCAACCCCGAGTACCTCTATGTAACCATGTGACATAACGATCAGTGATTTTTAACAAAAAAATATTAATTTAACTACTACCATGTAGTTTCAAAGAAGAGAAAAAAAAAAGAGAGTTCGTATAGTGCTGACAGAGTGATATTAGCCTTTTCCTTATCTTGTGCCTTTTGAAGGTCTAATCTTTTGAAGAAAAAGGGGTAGGGAACCGTGCATCTTATAAAAGTGAGCTGGTGAAAGGTACCTTCCTTTTCCTCCTGTAAATTTTAAACAGAGAGAAAAGGTGCATTAAAAACCTTGTTAAAAACCATGTATAATCATACATATCATCAAATTGCATTTGAAACAGACATATTTACATCAACAAAAACGTTAGATTCATACTGATTTAAGTTTCATGGAGATGGGTTGCCAGCTCTTCGTCCAAATTGTGCCCGCCTGGAAATATAGTCTCAAGCTCCATTATCCAACGAGATTATCATTTTCTCAAGGCTAACAATCTATTGCCCCCTCTGCCACTCATGTTCACTTGTTCTAGGGCAAAGTATTTCAACAAGGCGTTGTTGGACTGATGTTTCAACTGAAAATGGCGAGCAATAGGATAGTTTTTATCAACATTGGTAATTGCCCGCAGATGTTCTTGGACCCTCTTTTTTACCATACATATGGTGCTGCCTACCTATTGGCGCCTGGTATTTCTACTTCTTTCACCATGGTACTTGATCTACATGCACGACAGTGTCCGCAAGGGTAGAAGCCTTTCAGGTTATGTGTACCTGCTCTTCCTCTAGGGCTGATGTCACCCTTCACTAGAATATCCCTTAGACTTTTGCCCCTTCTGTAGGTAACAGAAGGTCGGTCCCCGAACTTTGGGCCTATGATGTTATCGCTTTTTAAGACATTCCAGTTATCAACAAGCACTTTGCTCACTTTCCTGGAGTCTTCATTAAAAGTGGTGATAAGACTTGTGATTGATTCTGTTTCTGCTGTAGGAATTCTAGGTTCTAGGGTGCTTTCTCTTGTTCTTTCACTGACCTTGCTGACTGCCTTGGTAAGAACCCATTCCGGATAACCTCTTTCACGAAATCTATTGAGCATAGTAGTTTTCTCTAACTCAAAAAGGCTCTCATCAGAACAATTGCGTTTTGCTCTTAGGAGCTCCCCGTAGGGTATGCTCCATTTGAGACTTTCAGGGTGGGCACTTTGGGCGTGGAGGAGGCTGTTGCCAGCAGTCTCTTTTCTGTACAATATGGTTGTAAGACGACCATCTTGTACTGTGACTTTAGTATCCAAAAACTCTATACTGTGAGTGCTGGTATTCATAGTGAGCATGATGTTATATATGTTCTCAAGCAATTTCTTGACAAAATTCTGGGCTTCCACTTGGGACCCGTTCCACACTATGAAATAGCAGTAAATCCTTTGCGGGAACCTGGAACTGGGTAGTTCTCAAGTTTAGGTGGAAAGCAGCCCCTGTTAGAGCACCCTCAACACCAGCGACACTCTAGATCTGCTCGCCTCAAATGTCTGTTTTTCTATCAAAGTTTTTAAGCATAGGATTAGCACGGTATGCACCTGTTACAACGCATTTTTTACTCCGCACTACCACTACAACGCAGGCATTACAACGCATACCGTTACAACGCATGGCGCTGGGGGGCGCTCTAGGATAAGAGGTAAGTTTAATTTACTATCCAACACCTTCCCTAGGGTCCACGGGGACTGGAGTTAGAATAGTAAATTATACTTACCACTATCCAGCACCCCAAAGCGCTATGCGTTGTAGCGGTATGCGTTGTAAATACCGCGTTGTAATGGTATGCGGAGTAAAAGTATGCGTTGTAACGACATACATCCGATTAGCACAGTGCTATCCTCGCCGACATAGAAAATGACAAAGTCTTTTACAATTTATACAGCAAAGTCTTTAAGCATAGGACTAGTACAGTGCTCTCCTTGCCGAGCTGTAAAATTACAAAAGCCATTTATCACTCCAGGCACAATATTACAGCTTTGAATTAGTGAAATACCAACTCAAGCCAACCTGAAATGAGTAAAAGCAACCCCTGACACAGTGTTTCGCTCTAATTAGAGCTCTTCAGAGAGGTATAGCTTTGTCCAGACACAAGGGAGCACCCAGTATTAAGTCAAAACAAAACCCTTTCAGGCATAGAGTGACGCATAAATTATGCAAAAAAGAAGGAGAGAACTCTGGGTAGTTCTCAAGTTTAGGTGGAAATCAGCCCCTGTTAGAGCACTCTCAACACCAGCGACACTCTAGATCTGCTCGCCTCAAATGTCTGGTTTTCTATCAAAGTTTTTAAGCATAGGATCAGCACAGTGCTATCCTCGCCGAGATAGAAAATGACAAAGTCTTTTGCAATTTATACAGCAAAGTCTTTAAGCATAGGACTAGTACAGTGCTGTCCTTGCCGAGCTGTAAAATTACAAAAGCCATTTATCACTCTAGGCTAATCTTATGCTTAAAAACTTTGATAGAAAAACAGACATTTGAGGCGAGCAGATATAGAGTGTAGCTGGTGTTGATAGTGATCTAACAGGGGCTGCTTTCCACCTAAACTTGAAAACTACCCAGAGATCTCTCCTTCTTTTTTGCATAATTTTTGCGTCACTCTATGCCTGAAAGGGTTTTGTTTGGATATATATATATATATATATATATATATATATATATATATATATATATATATATATATATATGCATATATGCACTCCAACTTGCCTCCAAATGCGCGTGCAGCGCAGACAGGTACGTGGACCACAAAATCAAAACGCCAGAGCCAGTCTTGGAATATAATCGTGATTTATTCCATTTCGTGATGAAAGGGTGCAAGCCTCGTCAAACGCTTTTCGGGCACCGGCTGTGCCCTTGCTCACTGACAAATTGTCAGGACACATCCACATCTTTAAATACATGATTGTGAAAAACGCGCCAAGCAGCACATTAATAAACATAGACATAGGACTCAATCCTTCAAACTTGTAAGGGTTCATGTAAAATTATGTCGCCAATTTGGAACGGGACTCTACGTGTTAAACTTTGCCTATTCGCATGATAACTTAACACATAATGACATTACATAAAAAATGATACACAAATGATTTGGCACATATTTTTTGCCCAACTGTGCATATTCGATATTCGTCAGTCAATCATAATACCGAACATCTGCAATTTGAAGTGCCTGAATACTTGATAATGCAATTGCCTGCATATAGCTGCTAAAAGTAGTCCATTAATATACTACTTATATAATAATATATACCTGATGTCATAACAAATCATACCATAAACATAACGGGTACTAATACCTAGTAAGAATGTCCATAAAGTGCAAAGTGCTTCAATTGATAATACAAAATGTGAACATTCGACTAATATAAATAGATTCATACAAATCTATAAAAAGTGCGAAGTGCATATGTAAACAATTACTCTGTAAACATTGTGTTATGACATGGAAAGAAGGTTCTTTTCTTTACCTAATAATGATGATTCACAACTTCAGATTTGTTAATATGATCGCAGAGATGTTTGAACAGATGTCATTATAACGCCCAAATGCGCTCATTCGTCCTTGCATAGAACCCTTAAAAATATCTCATGTGTGTTAGTGCTGCTGGGACACTATACAAGTATGTATATAAATAAAAAAAAGTGGAAGAGTACTGAGAGGCCATTCGAAAAGGTTCGTAAAGGAAGACTTCCCGAAGAAAGTTCCTATACTCAAGTGAAAGTGCTATTGTGAAAATTGAAAATTAAAAACATGTCAGAAATGACGACATATCTAAACAATTTCTCAACCTGCTCCTGCTGTGATCCAGGATTATATGCTTTGCTCTAGTGAGAATGACAGTGGCCCATGGATCTACACTCCAAGCCTGGAGTGGATTTACAGAAAGTTATGGCGATCCTCCCCCATGTTCAGCCCCCGGTGCTTTGCTATTGAGCTTAATGATATATTTAGACTCCAGTTGTCTAAGCTTTTTGTCCATATCGCCCCCTATTTTGGACTGCGCGACCGAATCTATAACAAAATATGATAGATGTGACAGGTTTTTATTATGTGTTGTCGCAAAATGTCTGGCTACTGGATACAATTGATCTGTATTCACAATAGCTCTAATGTGTTTAAGGATGCGAACGTGGACTGGATGTTTAGTACTGCCCACGTAAGCCAGATTGCAAATACACTTCAACACATACACCACATGTTCGGTGCGGCATGTAAAGTGGGCCCTGAGGGTTACCGGGGTTTTCTCGAATGGGGTATTATAAGTAGTGGTATTGACCCCAAATGTACAAGCCCTGCATGAGCTGCATTTTAGAATCCCTTTCGAGGGGACATCCAATTGACAGATTTTTTAGTCTCTGGACTGCTAGTAACCAGTTCATTGCGCATTGAAAATGTGCGTCTAAATGGGATGGTGGGGGTCTTGGGCATGATCTCCTTTAACACCTGATCTGTCAAAATGATGGGCCATTCTTGTCTCACTATTTTAGTAATTTGTTTGGCCCGATGGCTATATCCGGTGATAAGTCTCATAGGTTCTATCTCTGGACATGATATTACGCTTTCTGCCATATTCCTATTCGGATGAAGGAGAGCTAGACGGTTTAGTGCGTTAGCTTTCTTCATAGCTATATCAAGTTTCGCTGGACTATATCCCCTAGCTATGAGTCTGTATTTAGCTTCCAGTTGTTTATGGTCTCTGTGTATGGATGTACTGCATGTTCAATGTATTCTGAGGAATTCCCATAGGGGATACTGGCAATGGTATGGCGAGGATGGAAGCTACCTGCGTGTAGAATAGAATTTCCAGAATGTGCTCTTTCTGAAAAGACTAGTGACTATTTGATTGTCTTGTACAGATACATGCACATCGAGGAAATCAGCTTCAGTTTTGCTCATATTGGCTGTGAACTTTAAATTAAGCTGGTTCTCATTGATGTGGACCAGAAAGCGGCAAATTGCACCCTGAGGACATGTTCCTCCCACCAACCTACGTGGAGCCCCGCATAGCTGGGGGAGAAACATGCCCCCATTGCCACTCCCCTCTGTTGTTTATAAACTGTGTTGTTGAATAAAAGATGTTATTATTCAAACACTTCTCAATCATTTTTAGCAACATGCAATTGTGTTGGTACATCTCTACTGGTCTCTTTCCCCAAAAATATTTAGTGGCCTTAATGCCATCTGTATGGTCTATGCTCGTATAAAGCGTTGCAATGTCCATGGTGATAAATATAAGATTATCAGACCAAACACATTGATTCAATAAATAAATAAAATCAGTTGTGTCCTTTAAGTAGGCCGGTAACGTTGTCACAAACTCCTGAAGATGGAAGTATATATACTTTGAAGTATTCTCAAACAGGCTATTGATATATGATACAATTGGCCTACCTGAAATGGCGAATTCTTTTTTGTGAACTTTCGGAATAAAGTAGATGTTCAGTATAGTGGGATGCTCTTTCCATAAAAATGTGTGTTCGTCCCTTGATATTAGCCCTTCACGTTTCCATTGATTTAAGTCATTTTTGTATTGCTCCTGGATATTAGTCACTGTTTTCATATCCAATTTAGCATAACACTGTTTGTCGTCGAGATGTCTTGAGGCTTCCTCCATATATTCCTTCATGCCCCATACAACAATGTTACCTCCTTTGTCAGATTGATTGACAATCAGTGCATCATTATTTTTCAATTTTAGCATAAGATTTGAATATTGCTTCATTCTCGCACTAGGAGGTTGAAGTTTTTGTGCAGTTTTCATTTGCAAAAGCTTAACTTCTTCTGTTAAACGATCCGCATAAATATCAATAGCATCTCGTGGCATGCTGGGGATGAACGTAGAAGGTGCTTTAAATGGACTTCTGGAAGGTTGTCCCACATAAATACCCTCCCTTTCTACGATATCTTGAGTGCTCGCAGTCTCATTGTCATCTCCTTGCAATCCTTGCATTGCGTGCATCAGTGAAATATCCTTAACTTGTAACCCACTTTGGATCGTCGTGCAAGCTGTGCTCATCTTTTTCTTTGCCTCTAGACTGGTTTTAATGGAGTAATATTTTTTGAGTTTAATTTTTTTGATGAATTTAAAGATGTTGATGCGGGTGTTACAGTAATTGAAATTGCTCTCTGGGCAATACGAGAGACCTAAGGATAGCAGTTGTTTTTCGGCTTGGTTAAGATCGATTTTGGAGAGGATTATGATGGTATTGTCGTCTTTTGTTTTTTGTTGTTCCTCCAAAATCGTTTCTTTTGCTGTTGACCTCCTATTTGCTTGGGTGCGCTTCCTGCGCTGCCATCTCCTTGCATTCCTCCTTTGTTTTGTTGTATATTTGGGTTCCTGAAACGCAAGGTGGATGTGCGTTGCATCCTTACATACTCTATCTCCTCTGCTAAGGTGAGTTGACCCATATCCCCTCGCTTTCCACCAGGGTCACTGTCATCGGAGTCATTGCCACAGGGAACCAAACTGCAATCTGTGCTTACTACATCCGAAATGCTTGCATTTGTTTCCACATTGCGCACCATAGGGGCAGGTTTGTTGCTAGCCCCTACTCGTTGTTGGCGCATAAAATCGAATTTACAGGCAAAAGTATATATTTGGCCAAGCTCATAGTCCTGCTCATCCCTGGCGAACTTATAAGCTTTTCTTGCGTTAATTGTATCCTCCTGTTTTTTGAGTCGATCTTTCATCTCTTTGGTCAACTTTTCAATATATACTTTGTCTTTCGCGTACTCCTCTTTAAGCAACTCTCCTTTTATGCAAGCTATTTCATCCAAATTCTTCTGTCTGCCTATTTTCGCATATTTAACCAAAAGGCAGACGAGCCTCATGGATGCCTCCAAATTACTTTCGGCCCAATCCTTCAGTAACATGGGGTTAGGATTCTCAAAGCTATATATATATATATATATATATATATATAAAAGCTCCAAGTTTGTCCACAAACAAGAGCGCACGCAGGCTGCAGCAAATCCCCTCAGACCTTCACCCACAGCGGGATGTCGCCGACGCGTTTCGGATAGATTCCTTCTTCACAGGCTGGTAACCACAGAACACAGCGTTTCATGCCACACCACTTTATTCAATTACAAGCCTCCTGATAGGCCGGTAAGCCGCTCCAATCAGCAACGTCCCAGGTCTTATGGGACATGTAGTGCAGTGATTCTACCCAGTTGGGTGCAGTGTTCTGTGGGTCCCCAATCAAGCCCACAGATGGGCCCCGGAGTGGGAAAGGTCTATATTCACGGTGCTGCTGCCCCTTGTGCAGAGTTCGACTGGATGTCAAGTTCAAAGGCCCGCTACCCTTAGAGGCGGTGGTGCGCTCTCCACGGCTGGACTGCCGTGTAAATACAAAAGCTCCAAGTTTGTCCACAAACAAGAGCGCACGCAGGCTGCAGCAAATCCCCTCAGACCTTCACCCACAGCGGGATGTCGCCGACGCGTTTCGGATAGATTCCTTCTTCACAGGCTGGTAACCACAGAACACAGCGTTTCATGCCACACTACTTTATTCAATTACAAGCCTCCTGATAGGCCGGTAAGCCGCTCCAATCAGCAACGTCCCAGGTCTTATGGGACATGTAGTGCAGTGATTCTACCCAGTTGGGTGCAGTGTTCTGTGGGTCCCCAATCAAGCCCACAGATGGGCCCCGGAGTGGGAAAGGTCTATATTCACGGTGCTGCTCCCCTTGTGCAGAGTTCGACTGGATGTCAAGTTCAAAGGCCCGCTACCCTTAGAGGCGGTGGTGCGCTCTCCACGGCTGGACTGCCGTGTAAATACAAAAGCTCCAAGTTTGTCCACAAACAAGAGCGCACGCAGGCTGCAGCAAATCCCCTCAGACCTTCACCCACAGCGGGATGTCGCCGACGCGTTTCGGATAGATTCCTTCTTCACAGGCTGGTAACCACAGAACACAGCGTTTCATGCCACACCACTTTATTCAATTACAAGCCTCCTGATAGGCCGGTAAGCCGCTCCAATCAGCAACGTTGCTGATTGGAGCGGCTTACCGGCCTATCAGGAGGCTTGTAATTGAATAAAGTGGTGTGGCATGAAACGCTGTGTTCTGTGGTTACCAGCCTGTGAAGAAGGAATCTATCCGAAACGCGTCGGCGACATCCCGCTGTGGGTGAAGGTCTGAGGGGATTTGCTGCAGCCTGCGTGCGCTCTTGTTTGTGGACAAACTTGGAGCTTTTGTATTTACACGGCAGTCCAGCCGTGGAGAGCGCACCACCGCCTCTAAGGGTAGCGGGCCTTTGAACTTGACATCCAGTCGAACTCTGCACAAGGGGCAGCAGCACCGTGAATATAGACCTTTCCCACTCCGGGGCCCATCTGTGGTCTTGATTGGGGACCCACAGAACACTGCACCCAACTGGGTAGAATCACTGCACTACATGTCCCATAAGACCTGGGACGTTGCTGATTGGAGCGGCTTACCGGCCTATCAGGAGGCTTGTAATTGAATAAAGTGGTGTGGCATGAAACGCTGTGTTCTGTGGTTACCAGCCTGTGAAGAAGGAATCTATCCGAAACGCGTCGGCGACATCCCGCTGTGGGTGAAGGTCTGAGGGGATTTGCTGCAGCCTGCGTGCGCTCTTGTTTGTGGACAAACTTGGAGCTTTTGTATTTACACGGCAGTCCAGCCGTGGAGAGCGCACCACCGCCTCTAAGGGTAGCGGGCCTTTGAACTTGACATCCAGTCGAACTCTGCACAAGGGGCAGCAGCACCGTGAATATAGACCTTTCCCACTCCGGGGCCCATCTGTGGGCTTGATTGGGGACCCACAGAACACTGCACCCAACTGGGTAGAATCACTGCACTACATGTCCCATAAGACCTGGGACGTTGCTGATTGGAGCGGCTTACCGGCCTATCAGGAGGCTTGTAATTGAATAAAGTGGTGTGGCATGAAACACTGTGTTCTGTGGTTACCAGCCTGTGAAGAAGGAATCTATCCGAAACGCGTCGGCGACATCCCGCTGTGGGTGAAGGTCTGAGGGGATTTGCTGCAGCCTGCGTGCGCTCTTGTTTGTGGACAAACTTGGAGCTTTTGTATTTACACGGCAGTCCAGCCGTGGAGAGTGCACCACCGCCTCTAAGGGTAGTGGGCCTTTGAACTTGACATCCAGTCGAACTCTGCACAAGGGGCAGCAGCACCGTGAATATAGACCTTTCCCACTCCGGGGCCCATCTGTGGGCTTGATTGGGGACCCACAGAACACTGCACCCAACTGGGTAGAATCACTGCACTACATGTCCCATAAGACCTGGGACGTTGCTGATTGGAGCGGCTTACCGGCCTATCAGGAGGCTTGTAATTGAATAAAGTGGTGTGGCATGAAACGCTGTGTTCTGTGGTTACCAGCCTGTGAAGAAGGAATCTATCCGAAACGCGTCGGCGACATCCCGCTGTGGGTGAAGGTCTGAGGGGATTTGCTGCAGCCTGCGTGCGCTCTTGTTTGTGGACAAACTTGGAGCTTTTATATATATATATATATATATATATATATATATATATATATATATATATATAGAGAGAGAGAGAGAGAGAGAGATGGAACCTCATTACAGAAAAAAAGAGTGTAGAAATACTAAAAGTGCTGATTGCAAATTAATGTCTGCAGTAAATACCACTCCTTGCAGAAGGAGGAATCCCCACCCAGCAATAAAATCCACTGTGATTATTTGCAGCGCAGGTTAAATTATTAAAATATTAAAATAAAAGCTTTACAGGAATTACCACCACAAGCTATTCCCATGAAGGAATGAGGACTTTACTACTCAAAATATGATCATCTCAGACATAGAACCTTATTTAGAGTTTGGCGGATGGCATTTTCCGCTGCAAACATGATGGATATCCCATCCGCCATATTAGAAGTGCATTATATTCAATGGTATTTGTAATGCTTTGGATGGGATATCCATCATATCTGTGATAGAGTATCCCATCTGCCAAACTCTAAAGTTGGCCCATAGTCTAAAATTGGCTACAATCTACAAACAGCTTCTGCAGCATGAAACTTCAACTTTGCGCCAGGTATAAGATCTTCTGTAACATAATATTGAGATAAATAATGTTGAAACTAAAAATATAAATTAAAAAATATCAAAAACCCAAATATCAACAACCTGTACATAAAACAAATAACCATGAATATTTACAACTAAAATACAGTCATAAGAAATACATAACACCGAAGATAAATTAATTACAAATCTTCCTTAAACAAAAAAGCAATAAAAACTGTATACAAATGTAAATGAATCATCTAAAACTAACACCTTTATCCTTTCTTCTTCTCAGGAGTACAATTAAAAAAGAAGAAAGAAAAGAATAAAATGAAAGCTCTTCAACAAACTCAAAATTTACCAACCCGAAAACAAAAGCCAAAAATGAAAGTAAATAATGCAAATTGTATTACAAAAATGTCATATAGGTTAATTTAATAACATATAAGTAAAAATAAAAATTTTTAGAATTCTGAAATCCACAGGTATAATGTCGGAAACTGTAAAATATATAAAATCGCAAAAAGCGATACTTGAAAATGCACAAAATTGCACTCCTATGTTTTCTGTCATAGGGCCACCAGGAAGAAGATATTGTTCAAAGTGTAAGAGACCACAATCACACTTCGACCGTGATTGAAATTCAAGTTAGGTACATCCTATAGTACAAGAAGCAAGAACAAGCTCATCAGAGCCCACAGAAACTATGCTAAAAAATATGATTTGCCAACTTCCTGAATAAGCAACTGGGGAACTCCCTGCCATAGAAAATCTAAACAGACCAGTATCTAGGGAATGGATGATTGCTACAGAAGCAGCATGAGCACCCAGAACATAGGAGGGAATAGAAAATAGCAAAACAAAAAAAATAATTTTCTATGAAACTGGATGAGGCAATTAAATCATGCCCTGCACCATCTACACAAATATACACTATACAAGGGCAATACCATAACACAAATGTCACTTTATTCTTTGCAATACTGCAGAACAAGCAAATGGAAACCACTAATGAACTCTTAACATCAATCAAGCGAAAAACAATCATTACAATTGCATAAAAATCATTATTGATTTTGAACTTTGACTATGATATCAACAAATCTAAAAGTGAACCCACGAACAACAATAAAACTGTGCTACTACCATTTTAATAAAAGCACATTAAGACACCTCACACAATTTTCACTTAAGGCCCCTTTACAATGTTGAGCAGAGTTTCCTCCGCCCAACATCTTCTTGGTCATGGGACTGACTGACACTAGGTCATCGGTCACGACCGCCTAATTAGGATGCGACCAAACACTGTTAGGTCAAATTCCAATACTTTACAGTGGGAACATGTATTCTGTCCGGAATGCATGCTCTCAATATATAATAGGAGATACAGTTCACCCTTGCACCCCATGGCAGTCACATCAAGGTGCCTGTCACGGGTAGCAAGGATCAAAAGGGGAGCAGAGCCACCAGCCAAAGGCTGTGTACCCAGGGGGCCCTGTTGGGCGCCCATGAAAACGAGTTCTCACAGCCTTTCTGTGTCAGAATTTAAATACCGGCACGAATAGGCTGCCGAAACCAGACATCGTAATCCCTTAGGCAGAAAGAGCTATTTTGGGAATACTGGCCGCATTCCGACTGGCAGACTGGCTCTACAAGCCCGTCGGAAGCCAGTCAGAATGACCAATCGGATTCCTTTCCGACTGCCTCTATCGTAATGAGGTGGTCGGAAAGGAATCCGACCAACATATTACAATGGGGTCGGAAAGGCTCCAACTGACATTCAGAGCCTTTTCTGACATTATCATAATTAGCCTCATAGTATGGATTACAGAACTACACACAAAATAAAACATATTTAGGCCTCCTGTATAAAACCTGAACCTATACTACAAGGTCCTTCATTAAATATAACCTAAAAATCATATTAACATACAAATAATAATCTTAATAACAATCTACCACATCCTCCACACATGTTAAATTTAGACAATAGATTAGAATTAGAATTCCCTTTACCAGACACCATCAATGAAGAGCCAGTAACTGCAGAGAATGCAGTATCTAAAAATGAAAGCAGACAACATTGTAAAGCAAGCAATAGAAAAAAGTGCTGAAAAATTCAAATGAAAAAAGACTCAGATCTTAGTAAACAGAGTATTGAATATATTTTGTAAAGCATATACAAAATGTGTAGTAAATTATAAATATATGTCATTTTTATAAAATTATTGACATCCCAACATAAATATATATAACAATACTGACAAATAAATTACATTTTATTTTTTTTAGAAATTTTTTTATATATAAAGATTGAAAATGTGAACTGAGGAATAGAAAATCTGAGTTAATTTTGTAACATATACAATTTATGCACAATTCATATCCGAACAAACATGTATGCGAACATAAATATGTATTTTGTTATTTTATACATACTTTAAAAACATTTGTTAATTATAAAACATATTATTGTCAATAAACACCATAAAAATAAACTTTGTTATTTTTGAATGGCATACTAAAAGTGAAAACATGTGAAGCGTAAAGAAATATATTAACAAACTCTATTATTACTAACTATAACATACATACTCGTATTTTAAAACACATCAACTTAACCAAAATACATAACAATTTTAGAAAGTTGCATTTACTATTCCTACTGCAAACTTAGCCACATTGGAGAAAGCATTGAACATTGGGAATGGGGGGTTGGATTTACTATTTCCACTCCACATGTAGCCACATTAGAGAACAGGCTGGACTTTGAGGGGTTTGGAGTTAGTATTCCCACTCCAAACTAAGCTAAATTAGGAAAAATGTTGTACTCTCTAGGGTTAGATTTTCAACTTCAACTCCCAATACAGCTACATTGAGGAAAGTGTTGGACTTTGGGTTGGGGTTAGATTTGCTATCCCCACTCCAAACCTAGCAACATTTAGGAAAGCATTGGACTTTGGAGGGTTTGGGGAGGCTGGATTTACTATTCACTCTCCAAACATAGCCGCATTGGAGAAAATTGGATTTACTATCCCCATAGAGCCACACTGGGTAAAGTGTTGAACTTTGTGGGGAGATTTGGACTTGCTATCCCCACTCTACACTTAGCCATATTTGGGAGGGTTTTGGCATTTTGGGTATGTGGGGGTTACATATACTCTTTCTTGCTCTAAACGTAGCCATATTGGGTAAAGTGTTGGACTTCAGGGGTTTGGATTTACTATCTAAATCTAAACTAAGCTACACTGGGGAAAGTGTTGGACTTTCTGGGGTTACATTTAGTCTTTCCACCCCCAAACATAGCCACATTGAGGAATGTTTTGGACTTTGGTAGGGGGCTTGGTTTTCTATTCCCAACCAATCTCTAATCTACATTTGGGAAAGTGTTGGGTTATGTTGGGGTAGATTTACTATTTCCACTACAAACTAACCCACATTATGGAAAATGTTGGACTCTGTAGGGTTAGAATAACTATTCCCACTGCAATCTTAGCCACATTGGAGAAAGCGTTGGGATTGCAGCGGGTGATTTACTATTCCCAGTTCAAACAGCTACAGTGGGGAAAGCACTGTACTTTGGTGACCACTATACTGTGGTGGCGGTAAGGGGGATATGAATTTACTACTCACACTATGAACATAGCCAAATTGAAGACATTGTTGGACTTTGGAGGCTTGGATTTACTATTCAACTACAAACTAAACCACATTGAAAAAGTGTTGGACTCTGTAGGTTCATATTAACTATTCCCACTTCAATCTATGCCACATATGCGAATGTGCTATACTTCGGGGGAGTTACAGTTACAAATACCATTCAGAATTTAGCCCCATTGGGGAAAGTGTTGAACTTTAGTGGTAGTTGGATTTAATATTACCACTCCAAACGTAGGGCCTGATTTCGATTTCAACAGAAGGGTTACTCCAATGCTGCAGGGACAGATAACCCATCAGCCAAAATCTAAATCCCAAAGAATAATATGGGAATTATATTTTGGTGGACAGGATATCTGTCCCTGTCCCTGTTGTGACTTAGTAACACCTCCACCGATGTCTAAATCAGGCCCTTCAATACATTGGAAAAAGTGGTGGACTTTAATTGGATGAGCTGGGGTTAGCTTTACTATTCTCACTCCTAACTTAACCACACTGGGATAACCAATGGACCTTGGAAGATCACATTTACTATTCCCTCCTCAAACTTAGCCACATTGGGGAAAGTGTTAGACTTTGAGGCAGGGAAATTAGATGTATTATTGCCATGCTAAACTTAGCCACATTGGGGAAAATGTTGAGCGTTTGGAGAGTTACACTTAATATTGCTACCCCAAACATAGCCACATTGTGGAGAATGTTGAACTTTGGGGGTGATAGATTAATAGTTACCACACAAACCCTAGCCAAAAAAATTGAAAATGGTGTCGTTTTTGGGGTTGTCTTCCTTATTCTCAATCCATACTTAACTACTTTTTTGTAAATGTTGGATTCTGGGGGGGTAATATTTATCAATCACAAACCAAAATTACCCACAAATGCAGAAGTTCTTTATATTTAAAAAAATGTTTACTAATAAATATTTTCAAATTAAAACACCACACAGTACCAATTTAAAGATAGTCTTAATTATAAAAATAAATTAAAATTAATAAATTAAAATAACAAATGTAATTTATTTAAATATAAGATAAAATGTTAAATTACAAAAAATTAGAATGTTTTTTACATTGAAATATGTTTTAAACTTTAACAAATTACATTAGAAAATGCAACCGCTACTCACAATTTAAAAAAATATACCATTTAAAATGTTTTAAAAATAATATTTTTCTCCAAAAAATACATTTTTCAAAAAGATATACATTTGTAAACAATTCAAAACATACATTTTGAAATGAAATTGAAACATATTTTTCAAACATAACAATTGAAACTATTAAAAAAATTACCGAAAAATATTCAAACCCATACCATCCCTATTCCCCTACAATACCTACAACCATTTCCTAAATAAACTAACAATACCATGCACATTAAAAATATATATATATTATTAAAGAACATAGCAAAAACGATCATCTATACTACAATATTTAAAGACTCTCTATTAATTTACAACAATTTCTCAAGCTCTTAACGCAGCTACCATACAGCTCGTCAACCCTCCCAGTTATTCAAGATATGAGTCTGTTCCCTATTTCAATCATCATTCAGGCACGTCTATTTTTATTCTGGCACAGATAGTGGTCAATACCACAGCTGGAGCCCTTTAGATCTCCACTCAGAGAGATCTTAAAAGCAGAGGGCCATTTAAGGATTCTATTGCTGTTGTATGCAAAGACAATGTTCCATGCTATTGCTCTTGAGAATCTTTGAAACTACCCAGAAGGCTTCCTCATGACACCAAGACAAATAATAAAGGAACGGTGCAGTGAATATTTTTAAGGAGAAATAATAAATACAAGTTAACTAGGGATCCTAACAGATCAATTTCTTGACCATAAGATTGTCCTGTTATATGAACCTTCTCTGTATGTCATCCACGGCTCTCTTTCCAGACATTTGTATCAAAAATTCAGATATAGGATTTTGCCCACGCAAGAATTCGCAGCAAGATGGGAAAATCCCAAGAGCCCTAATACTGTCTGCTCCTGAATCACAAAGCCACATATTATTTTTCTGTGTGGCTTATACAGTTTCAAGGAGGAAATGGATCATCTCTCTCTATAGATTATTATATATAAGGTCATTGAGTACTGCACTTAGTTTCTGCTGATGTTTGGCTTTTTTTCTTTTTTTTTCTTTCTCTCTCTTTTTTGCAAGTAAAGTACAGATATCTAGAATAACTATCATTTTGGTAGGAGCACATGGTGGACCCTATAATGAGGTTTTTGTTCTCCCTATCCATGAATTTCACTTCAACTGAATAATTGCCAAAGCTGATGCTTTGACTCTAGGCATCTTCAATAGCAATCGTACCTTGATCTGTTCGATGCACTTCAAACATTTAAGATGTTTTCTCACACTAGTTGTTCCCCTCCAAGATTACTGTGTACTTCGATCCTTTGTCATCAAACACTTTATTGCTACATAGAATTATGCCACTAGATCCCCATTTTTACATTAGCCGATACCACCTTTTATGTATTTCTGAAAATGCATCCTGTCACTACATGAATTAGTACCATTAGAGGATTTTTGAATGTTTTTATTATTGTATATATTTACTATCTTGTACTTTCAGGCCACCTGGCCGAAATAAAGTTAATAAAAAATACATTACAATATTTAAACATAAAAAATAATTATTCTGACCTGCAATATAATATCCCATGATATTTATAATGTCACTATGTTAGTGCATCACCATTAAAGACTGACAATATTTTTGACAAACTATTCACGTATAACACCACTGTTTAACAATAAGACAGAAACCTTTTATGTAGCATGATCTCTATCACTGCCAGTGAAATAAAAATATGTTTTTGTCTTGCAGTATTTATACTGTTCTGTATTAAATTTTAACTCCCACTGTATTGTTTATTAAGTTAATGCTTGAAAATGTGCCTTCAACTGCCACGAATTTTACTCTGGGGTATTTTCATACTGTCAGCGGTAATGTGTAACTACAGCAGAGAGGTACTTCTGGCAAATTCTTAACATAGGTAGACCTTTCATTTATTAAAAGTGTTAATGTGTAGGTAATAAGGACGTTCATGCACTCAGCTTTATAGAACTGACGTTAATCACAGTGAGTTAGATAACAAAAAACATAGGTTTCCCAACACTTAAGGTTTTTGCTTTGAAAATACGGGTGGTTCATAGCAACAACAATTAATAACCTCAAACACAAAACCATTTCCTAAGAGTTAATGAGCTGTTTGGTGCTTAGATGCTTAAAACAGGATCCTTGAGTGTAGAAGTACGTCTTGAAAGTGTTTTTTACTTTCCATCACAAACTTTTTTCTACTGGAAAAGTGCCCTTTTTAGCACAAACGGTGCTCTGTGCTGCTACGCACCACATTGCATCAATGGGGTATTACATAGGTGGTATTTTGGCATTCCTGAGCAAGTACCCATATTTTGTATGGAAAGCCCTAACTACTAAAATTGTTAGACTGGGCTTTGATTTAAAAAATGCTGACTCCTTGAAACAGGGGCAAAGTTGTAGAAATATATTTATTTCTCCAAACAGTTCACACGTTTTATGTGTGTTGTTCTATATAGCACACATCGAAAGCATGAAATGTTGTAGAAATTGTCTAGGCATAGGAGTTTGTCGGTGCGGGTACTCACCAAATTAAGCTGTGTGTTTGGGGAGGGACTGGGGTTAAAGTAAGGAGGCAAGAATGTATTAATGACATTAAGACTTTTTCATTTTACCACTATACATAATGGTACAGAGATATTTCCGCCATTTTGAAGTAGACTGAAAATGCATTAGCATGTGGTGTTCTTAGGAATGTGTGCCGTCAGCTCTTCCCAAAATCACAGCAGGGCTGGGGTGACTATGATGGGAACAGGTATGCTTTTCCAGATTTGGGGTGCATAGACAAAGAAGGACTGTTTTCTTTTAAATAACAATGGATGCCTACATTGTAAAGCCAACATTTTTCACCACGGAAACCATAAAGAAAGACTACACGTTACAACAATAAGGAAATCTTAAGGAAATCGTTCTCCTACTCATAAGAGAATCATCCTCTTTCTCAATGATTCACATTAACAAATGAACCCAATGCAGAGCAAAGAACCTAACCAAGTTCATTGTCTGCAAATTGTTTCCCTGAGAGCTTTATATATTTTCGGTCAGTGAACAGGACAAACATCTTCATTATGAAGAACTGCACTGAAACTAAACATAAAACAATGGCAAACATAGAGAAGGGTTTGCTCTTCTAAGACAGTTTTACTTGACTGCAGATTTTATTCTGTGTTGTAATTCTTTTATCAATATCAATGGGGAATGGATCAATTGTACCTGTAACCAGGGTTTGCAGACTTCTAACGGTCATAACTCAAAAACCCTCATTCACATAAACAGGTAGGTGGGTGGTATATCTTGATTCTCGGCCGAGATCAAGTACGTGACAGCATCATCATTGGGTTTCTTTTAATGCTTCATCCACATGGAGGGTACCACTGGTTATTTCAGTAGTGCTCCATAATAGTGAGGGAAGTGTGAGTGCTCAAGTGAAGTGAGTATTTTAAAAAGCCACATGCTACTTAAACTTCAACTTTATTCAGTTTGGTTTGGACATTTTATGTTGGACATTTTGTGTGTCCACTGCACTTACTATTCCAGGTAGGTGGTCGACATATTTCAGCCCCCTTGGGTGCCCAGAAGGGTCAGGGGGCTTTCTTCAGGACTTAGAAGAAATGGTAATTCTTTTATCGACATTTTAAGGTAAACAGAACAGTGCTAAATATAGGCATCAAGGGGCAGATTTATGTTGGGAATGCGCCACGTTTGCGTCACGCAACTGCGGCGTAAACGTGGCGCATCCCTACGACCCATTTACAACGTGACGCATTTATGCAGATGTGTCACGTTGTAAAGCCCTGCGCCACTTTTGGGCGTTCCGGACAGGGTGGGCATTCCGGGGCAGGTGCGCCTCGCAAAAGTGGCTGAGTGAAATCTATAAGATTTCACTCAGTCACTTTCAGGCCAATGCTGCGTCAAAACCCTGCGCTTGCTTGAAGCAGGCGTAGGTCTTGACGCAGCATTGTAAAGATGGGGCTCCCCTGAGCCTTGCTGGAGCTGCGTCGCGCTTGCGGCGCAACTCCAGCAATGCGCCACCTTTACGGCACAGATGCGTCACGCATCTGTGCCGTTTTTGCCCCATGGTGCGCCGCATTGTAAATGTAGCGCACCATGGGTGGCAGAGCAGCGGCGCAAAATAACTGGTGCATCCCTGGGGATGCGCCAGTTATCATAAATCTGCCCCCAAGGATACAGAGAGGGGCAAAAGGACGGTAAGGGAATGCAAGATTACAATCAAGAACATCAGTGCAAGGATATCCAACAGGGAGGTATATATCCACCCCAACCATCACTGACCAACTGGAAGGGGAGGGGGGGAGAGAAAAGAAAAAAGCAGAATGTCAGCAGGCAAAAGAAAAAGGAAAAGTTTAGAGTAGAAATAGACAGGGGAAGAAGAGCGAAAGAGAGGGAATGAGCAGGAGCCAGCAGACCAACTGAGACACATGTACCAGATAATGAACAGGGTGGAGGTAAAAGGGCAGAAGGGGGGTAGAAGAGAAGGAGGAGAAGGTAGCCATGGGGAAGAGGAAACAGATCGGCTGGGGCAGCCACCTAGACATGACTGGGCAGGCACCGCCATGCACCACCTCACTATTGCCCTGTAGAACAACTAGAACATTAAGAGCATTCAGTGTACAGTGCATCTATCTACACAGGAAGTGGCATCAGTGGATTTCCCCTTATCCATCTGCACAACACGTGACATCACTTGATTTCCCATCTGCACAAGTAAGGACATCACTGGATTTCCCACCAACCATCTGCACAGGAAGTGACATCAGAAACTTCAGACTCTTGGACAGACCGTGCCCTCGTCAAGTTCAGCATCTCCCTAGCAGTCCAAATGCATGCACATCACTGCCAGACTAACGTGCTGAAACTGGAACAGCATCACTGACAAGGACTGGAACACCACTCTCAACTCCCACCGACCTCAAAACTGCAACTGCCTCCCCAAAACCATCAAGATATTCAACAATTGGATCAGCTTCTCCACTGACTCTTGTGGGACACCCCCGCGCCGCACGGCCACCAGCTGCTGCGTGTGCCCCTCACCTGCCCTCTGCCTCGCTGCTGCCTCGTTTGCCGGCTGCCGCCGCTGCGAGTGTTTTTTTCGTTTGTTTTGACGTTTCTTTGTGCTTGTATAGTTTTAACTGTCTTTTGTGCATTTTCCCCCCTGTTTTGACGGTTTTTTGTGCCTGTTCCACTGTATAGCATTTCTTCCCCGTGTCAGCCCTCCTTCCTGGCTGCCCGCCTACCTCGCCGCCCCCCGCCCTCCCTTCCCGCCACCGACGCTTGGCCACGCCCCTTTTTGCATTCTGTAACCCTCCCCGCTCCCGCCTCCCAGCTGCTCCGCCCACCCGCGCACTTGGCCTTAAATGGCGACCGTGCGACGCAGGTGAGTGTGACCCACTTGTGGGACACCCCCGCGCCGCACGGCCACCAGCTGCTGCGTGTGCCCCTCACCTGCCCTCTGCCTCGCTGCTGCCTCGTTTGCCGGCTGCCGCCGCTGCGAGTGTTTTTTCGTTTGTTTTGACGTTTCTTTGTGCTTGTATAGTTTTAACTGTCTTTTGTGCATTTTCCCCCCTGTTTTGACGGTTTTTTGTGCCTGTTCCACTGTATAGCATTTCTTCCCCGTGTCAGCCCTCCTTCCTGGCTGCCCGCCTACCTCGCCGCCCCCCGCCCTCCCTTCCCGCCACCGACGCTTGGCCACGCCCCTTTTTGCATTCTGTAACCCTCCCCGCTCCCGCCTCCCAGCTGCTCCGCCCACCCGCGCACTTGGCCTTAAATGGCGACCGTGCGACGCAGGTGAGTGTGACCCACTTGTGGGACACCCCCGCGCCGCACGGCCACCAGCTGCTGCGTGTGCCCCTCACCTGCCCTCTGCCTCGCTGCTGCCTCGTTTGCCGGCTGCCGCCGCTGCGAGTGTTTTTTCGTTTGTTTTGACGTTTCTTTGTGCTTGTATAGTTTTAACTGTCTTTTGTGCATTTTCCCCCCTGTTTTGACGGTTTTTTGTGCCTGTTCCACTGTATAGCATTTCTTCCCCGTGTCAGCCCTCCTTCCTGGCTGCCCGCCTACCTCGCCGCCCCCCGCCCTCCCTTCCCGCCACCGACGCTTGGCCACGCCCCTTTTTGCATTCTGTAACCCTCCCCGCTCCCGCCTCCCAGCTGCTCCGCCCACCCGCGCACTTGGCCTTAAATGGCGACCGTGCGACGCAGGTGAGTGTGACCCACTTGTGGGACACCCCCGCGCCGCACGGCCACCAGCTGCTGCGTGTGCCCCTCACCTGCCCTCTGCCTCGCTGCTGCCTCGTTTGCCGGCTGCCGCCGCTGCGAGTGTTTTTTCGTTTGTTTTGACGTTTCTTTGTGCTTGTATAGTTTTAACTGTCTTTTGTGCATTTTCCCCCCTGTTTTGACGGTTTTTTGTGCCTGTTCCACTGTATAGCATTTCTTCCCCGTGTCAGCCCTCCTTCCTGGCTGCCCGCCTACCTCGCCGCCCCCCGCCCTCCCTTCCCGCCACCGACGCTTGGCCACGCCCCTTTTTGCATTCTGTAACCCTCCCCGCTCCCGCCTCCCAGCTGCTCCGCCCACCCGCGCACTTCGCCTTAAATGGCGACCGTGCGAACGCGCAGCGGTCACGCGCAGCGGGTGCGCCGAAGGCGCGCCAAAGGTAAGCCCGTCTACGCCCGTCCGCGCCTGGACCGCGCCCAGTGCCAGAACCCCTGGCCCCCGAGGACCCCGACCAACCCGCCTGACGTACTCAGCCGCCACCCTCAGCGCTCTCAACACCGGCCGACACCCAGAATGCCATCAGGCCACTCCTAGACGTACCAACGGACCTTTCAGCTGCCACACCTGCAAGTTCTCATGCATCCGATCCTGCACCGCACCCACCAAGACGAACACCAGCAGTACCCACCTCAAGTGCATCCTGCTCAACACCCGCTCCGTCCACAGACACGCCATCGAACTCTGGAACCTCCTAGACGCCACAGCCCCTGACGTTGCCTTCCTCACGGAGACCTGGATGAACGCCTCTTCAGCTCCCGACATCGCCATCGCTATCCCAGAGGGCTACAAGATCGTCCGGAGGGACCGCAACACCAACCAGATGGGAGGAGGCATCGCCATCATCCACAAGAACACCATCCGTCTCACGACCAACACCGACAACACCCTGACCAGCGCCGAACACCTGCATTTCCAGATCCACACCAACCCGACCACCACCCTCAGAGGCACCCTGATCTACCGACCCCCGGGACCACGCACACAATTCAGCGAGGACATCGCCGACTTCGTCAGCCCGCTTGCCCTCCCCTCCGCTGACTACATCCTCCTGGGAGACCTCAACTTCCACCTGGAGAACAACAACGACCACAACACCACCACCCTGCTCGACAACCTCGCCAACCTGGGACTCAAGCAACTGGTGACCACCCCCACCCACCTTGCCGGACACACACTCGACGCCGTCTTCTCATCCAGCACAGACATCGACTTCAGCCACGCCACAGAGCTTCAATGGACGGACCACAGCTGCGTCCACTTCACCTTCAAGAGAACGACGACCCACCATCACCAGCAACAGGCCGCCCGCAGAAGCTGGAACAAGATCACAGCAGACCAGCTCGCCACCTCCCTGAGCCAGCACCCTCCTGCCAGCTCAGCGAACCCCAGCCAGGCCGCCGACAACCTCACGAAGTGGATCAGCAACTGCGCGGACGAACTCGCCCCACTGAGGACCGCGCCCAGCAGACCCGGCAGTAAGAAGGCCCCATGGTTCACCGACGAACTCAAGAGCTCCAAGAAGAACTGCCGAGCCCTCGAGAAAGTCTGGAAAAGGGAACCGACACCGGACAACAGGACCTCCCTCAAGCTTGCCACCCGGAAGCACCACCAGCTGATCCGCGCCGCCAAGAAAACAGCGTTCAAGGATCGGTTGGACAACAACGCACACAACTGCAAGGAACTCTTCAACATCGTGAAAGAGCTCTCCAACCCCAGCGCAGGAAACAACGACATCACCCCATCGCAAGACCTCTGCAACTCCCTCGCCTCATACTTCCACAACAAGATCACAGACATACACAGCAGCTTCGACAACCAACCAACGCACACCATGACCGAACAACCACCCCCCACCACCACCCTCCACGCCTGGACCCCGATCAGCACCGAAGACACCATCCGCACGATGAACTCCATCCACTCCGGATCACCGACCGACCCCTGCCCTCACCACGTCTTCAACAAGGCCGACGCTGTCATCGCACCCCACCTGCGAGACATCATCAACACATCCTTCAACACCGCCACCTTCCCGGAGAGCTGGAAGCACGCCGAACTCAGCGCTCTACTCAAGAAACCAACAGCGGACCCCACCGACCTCAAGAATTACCGCCCCATCTCGCTTCTCCCGTTCCCAGCCAAAGTCATCGAGAAGACCGTCAACAAGCAGATGGCCGCCTTCCTCGAGACGAACGGATCCCTCGACCCCTCACAGTCCGGCTTCCGAGCCAATCACAGCACCGAGACCGCCCTCATCGCCGCCACCGATGACATCCGGGCCCTGATGGACAATGGAGAAACAGCGGCCCTCATCCTCCTAGACCTCTCCGCGGCTTTCGACACGGTCTGCCACCGCACCCTAGTACGGCGCCTCAGCAACGTCGGAATCCAGGACAAGGCGCTAGAATGGATCACCTCCTTCCTCGGCGGAAGAACACAGAGAGTCCGCCTACCACCATACAAGTCAGAGGCCTCCGAAGTCATCTGCGGCGTCCCCCAAGGATCTTCTCTGAGCCCCACCCTCTTCAACGTCTACATGAGCCCCCTCGCGGCCATCGTACGCAAACACAACCTCAGCATAATCTCCTACGCCGACGACACCCAGCTGATCCTCTCCCTGACCAACGACCCCGCCGCCGCCAAAGCCAACCTACACGAAGGGATGAAAGAGGTAGCCGAGTGGATGACGACCAGCCGCCTGAAGCTGAACTCGGACAAGACGGAGGTCCTCATCCTGGGCTCCTCACCCTCCGCCTGGGACGACTCCTGGTGGCCTCCCGCCCTGGGCACCGCACCCAAACCGACAGACCATGCACGCAACCTGGGCTTCATCCTGGACTCCTCCCTCTCCATGACCAGGCAAGTCAACGCCGTCTCCTCGTCGTGCTTCAACATCCTACGCATGCTACGGAAGATCTTCTGGTGGATCCCCACAGAGACCAGGAAGACCGTCACCCAGGCCCTCGTCACCAGCCGACTGGACTACGGCAACGCCCTCTACGCCGGCACCACCGCCAAGCTCCAGAAGAGACTCCAGCGGATCCAAAACGCCTCAGCCAGACTCATCCTCGACATCCCACGAACCAGCCACATCTCCGGACATCTGAGAGACCTCCACTGGCTCCCCGTCAGCAAGAGAGTCACCTTCCGCCTCCTCACCCACGCACACAAAGCCCTACACGACCAAGGCCCGAGCTACCTCAACAGCCGAGTCAACTTCTACGCTCCCAAACGCCACCTCCGATCAGCCAACCACGCCCTCGCCGCCGTCCCCCGCATCCGAAGAACAACTACAGGAGGAAGGTCCTTCTCCTACCAGGCCGCCAAGACCTGGAACTCCCTCCCGACCGACCTGCGCCTGACCCAAGACCACCTCTCCTTCAGGAAGAAGCTGAAGACCTGGCTGTTCGAGCAGTAGCGGCACCCCCCCCCCCCAGCGCCTTGTGACCCTACGGGTATGTAGCGCGCTTTACAAGTGTCAGTGATTGATTGATTGACTCCCTGGGCCCGAATACAGCAACATAACAAGATCTAGACTTCGGGCCGCTTGGCACACGGAGGACAGCAGACTGATGAAACACCACTGCAAACAAGTGGAGCCCAAACGGCGAAGATGCCAGGACAATACAGACAGAAGCACATTCAAATTTCCCCTGAGATACTCCCACCAAATGATCCAAACCACCAAACTTGCTGCTCTGGCAGACCGTATCAAACCCAGCACCAACAGCAGCAATGCTTCAGTAACAAAATCACCTCTATTAATAACAAGTTCAACCATACCCAATAGACCTCGCCAAATGCCTCTCATTCTTATTGAAAGAACCAATGCTAAATACATGACCAATCATCATTGCAAAAGAAACCGCCACCGCCATGTAGTTCATCCACTCAGGGGTCCCATCGGACCCGTGACCACCATGCCTATTCCAGAGACTACAACCCATCAGTGCCATGCTCACCACCATTCTGAATGCTTCCACCTTTTTGCAACCTTCCTACATGCTTGGAAACACCTATCTGTCCTCCTATTGCTGAAGAAACCCTCAGCTGAACCATCAAGGATTTCCAAATACAGACTGATTTCCCTGCTACCAATCCAGGCCAAAAATCATCAACAGATACCTTACTGAATACCTGAACAATCACCAACTCCTCAAAACCGTTCAGTCTGCTTTTAGGCCCACTCACAGTATGGAAACTGTCCTCATCGCAGCCACAGATGACATATGCATGGCTCTGGCAAGAGGATACACAATGGCCGTCATCCCCCATGGACCTCTCATTAGCATTTGACAAAATCTCCCATCCCAGCTTTAATTAACTCCTACACAACATCTGAATCCAAGGACCTGCACTCCTTCCTGACTCAAAGAACTGGGTCAGTCAGCCTTGCACTGCACACCTGGGATGCCCACGACCTCATCTGCACAGCTTCACAAAGATCCTCCCTGAGACCAAGTCTCTTAAACGCATGCATGATCCCTCTAGCCAGTATTATCGACTCTCACAACATTAATGTCCTCTTCTACACTGACAAACACAACTCCATTTAATCCTTACAGACAAGACTCCTAGTAACCAGATCAAGTTCAATGTCTGCATGACTAAAATTACCAACTGGATGAAGGCCAACTGCGTTTAGGTGAACACCGACAAGACTGAAATTATGATCTTCGGGAGGAGTGCTTGATACTGGGACTCCACCTAGTGACCAACAGAGCTAGGTTAGACACCCAACCCCACCACCCATGCCAAGAACCTCAGGATCACCATCAACATCAACTCTAGATTAACCCACCTAACTCAACAGCCCCATACGTCCATACCCTGAAGATGCTTTAGGAAGTTTTTCAAATGAATGCTAATCAGCACCAGAAAAGCCATTGTGCTTGCCCTGGTCACAAGTTGGACTGCAAACCATTCAGAACTTGGTGACCACAATCACTTTCAACCTCCCACAACGCAATCACATCACATGTGAAGGCGCTTCACTGGCTCTACATACATAAACAAGCGCAATTAATTTTCCTCATTGACACTTTCAATGCACTACATAACAGTGAGCCAGCATACCTCAACAATGTAAATGTAAATGTAAGGTGTTTTGTAGCGCGCTCAATTACTACCGGAGTATCCTGGCGCGAATGACCGCTGGGGAACCCGTCCTGGCTTTCCCTGTGAGATGGTCCCATGCTGGGTATCTCCAAGGTGAAGCCAGGCATCCCCGGCGTCTGTGGGGGGCCGTTGTAGAGATGAGGCAAGCTTAATGCCCAGAGTTACCGAGTGTGATCACTGCCCAAAGTGGGCACCGAGGCGAGAATTATCAGTCCGCTGACCCTGGTCCTCGACCCTGCCGCGTCGGGAATCGAACCCTGGTCCCGGGCCGTTCTCAGCCTCCGGGTCTGCCGCCTCTAACCAGTGAGCCACACCTCTCTACATCACATCTGCTTTGACTCTTACTTACACACATCCCCACAATAACAAAACCGCTCAGTCGAGCCTTCTCCTACATCACTCCAAAAGCATGTAATGACCTGCTACTACAAATAAGAGCCTTCTCTGCACTTCTTAAATTCCAAAAGAAGCAAGAGACATGGCTTTTCGAGTAGTAACACTAGGCCCTATGTTTGGCTAGGTTTGGTCTTGGTCACAATCCAGGTGACAATGTGCACTACAAGCCTACATGGCCCAACAATGGCTGACCTGTAATCATCTCATGCTCAACACCTTCAAAACGGATTTCCTTTTGATCGCCCCTCACAAACTTTTCACCCCCATAGAAGAATGGCTCAAAGAACTCACAGCTTTAAATTGCTCCCCCACGTTATTGACTCTACTCAATCTCTATACCTAACACTGAACAAACATCTGAATATGCTACATCATAGAAGTGCAACCATCAAGGGAGCCAATTACCAAATTAACATTTTAAGGAAAACCAAACCCTTTCTGACCCCTATAGTTTTTCAGTTAGCAGTACAATATCAAGTCATCTCCTGATTAGATTACAGGACTGCTACTCTTGCTGACCTACCCAAAGTAAAACTGGCCCCACTAAAGGCCACATTAAACTGAGCTGCCAGGCTCATTACTGGATCCAGGAGAACGTACCACATTACTTCAGACCTGAAACATCTAAAATGGCTCCCGTTTGAAGCTAGAATCCAATTAAAGATTGCATGCATGATTCACAAGGCCCTTCACTATAACACTCCTATCTACCTCGCCAAAAACCCCAAGCTATCCGGGGGTAGTTGTTCCTTAGATGCGTTAACTCGCTTCTGTTGAAACCACAGAAGTTCAACAAAAAGAAAACCTACAACAGCTCTTTCTCCAGCCTTGCCCAAGAATTTCTAACACATTACTACTTAAAAACAGAACAAGCCCCTCCAATTGCCTCCTTCAAAAAAGAAGTACAAAAGCTTCTGATGCAGATTCCTTCTCTAGGAGCCCTGAGCCTTCTCAGCTTGTCCAGCATCAGGTGGACTCATGTGGATCTTGTTACTGCTTTCCTGAATGACATACTGAATATGTGTTGATCCATGTTAATTCCTTCTCTTCTCTTTGCAAACTACACACACAATCTACACTCTCCATAACACAATCAGGTTTCCATAGAACAGATCATGGAAACCATTGTAACTAACACTGGACAACAGTGTACTTAACTTTCCTCTGAGACTCCACTTTAATAATCTAATCGATTTGGCAGTTAACAGCCTCAAATCTTTCCTTGCTGACCCTAACCTAAGCCAATTTTGTGACAAGCCTACACATAATAAAGGATTAACCCTAGATCTTATCATTGCGAAGCCAAATTTAATTCAATTGGAATCTCTCCTCCCCTGGGATTGGACTGACCACTACTGCATCACATTCCTCATCATGCAAGCGGTGACAACAAAGACTTGACAACCAACGAAACCTAGACTCTGGAAGAGAAGCATGCACAACATCAACCACAATGAACTGACCTCTATCTTCCACAACATACTGCCTCCTCTTGATGAGTTGGTAGATGTCTATGATCTTACAAACCACTAAAATCACTCGATGGAAATTGTTCTTGACTCGATCACTCCACATCAGCTAAAAATAGAGCCCACAAAAGACTCCAAACCTTAGTATAATAGTAGCTTCAATGCAGGAAAGCACAGCTTATGGCTAGCTGAATGCCAGAGAAGATTATCCGTGTCACTTGAAGACCTCAAGCACCTGAGATCATTCAGAAACACATACCACAAAAACATCAGACATTCGGAAGCAAATTTCTTCTGAAACCAGCTGGATCAACCCAGTAATGGCCTCCAAAATCTTTTTGAGCTCATAAAAGTATAATCGGACGGCTCACCCGGACCTTCCCTCACTGGATCTAGACCACTTCCAAACTGTGAGGAATTTGCCTCTTTCTTTCTTCAGAAGACAAAAAGCATGAGAAAGGACCTGCAGACTTCCTTGGAGTAAGCACCTCTCCCACCTCAAACTATCCTCTCTGCCTCCCGGACTACTGTTCCCCTGTGTGCCACTGAGCACTTCCCCAAAAACAACGCATCTTAGACCTCTTTCAAAACCTTTAAGGAAAGTGCCATCCACAAGATTCTCACATCGCTCAAACCCTCAATTCACTTCAACGACCCTCTACATCCCAATTTCTTTTCAGATCATACCCTCGATACTCACACTATGGACCAAGCTCAATAATGCCTCCCTCCGTCAAATCACTATCCTAGACTGCCTAAAATCTGGTCAGGTTTACCCCATCCTAAAACAACCAAAAGCAGATCAAACTGACTCAAACAACTTCCAACCTATCTCAAATATTCCTACCCTGGCAAAGCTGATTGAAAAATATGCTCCCATCCAACTCTAAAACCATACCAAACAATTCCAACCATTAGACCAATTTCAATCTGGCTTTCATCCAGGGCACAGCACTGAATCAGCTATGACACACATAAAGGACTATGCACTAAAAATGCTAGATCAGAAACAATCATGTCACTTAATCCTCTTTTTGACTTGTCATCAACATTTTATGTAGTCAAGCATGACAGCTTACTTGACCTTTTGGAACACTGCATGAGGCTGACAGGAACAGATCTTAACTGGTTCTCCTCTTATCTCCATAACAGGATTCAAAGAATCAAGGTTAATCACTCACTATCACAGACCACTCTGGTCACATTAGGTGTCCCTCAAGGCTCCTCACTTTCGCCCATTCTCTTCAACCTGCTCACGGAGCTGCTAACGGAAATTCTGAGCAGATTCAACATCCACTACCACATGTATGCTGACGCTACCGAACTATGCTTAAAAATGCCTCCCCAGAAGAGATCAGCGCCTTTGACACAACTCCACAGATAACTCAGAATTAGCTAGCATCCAATCACCTCATAATAAACACACAGCAAAACAAATTCCTCCTAATCGCCCCACCCATCCAGTAACCTGTCACTGAAGAATGGAAGAATCTAACAGTCCTCAACTGCATTCCTCAGGTTCTTGTGTTTGCCTCAGGTCATTGACTCTTATGTATTAGGAAAACAGTGGTTCCAGAGTGGCCAAGAAGGTTGAAGGAAGATGCGAACAGTAGCATTAAAGGTGGTATTTAAACAATATGCCTATATGAAGTTGGCATATAGGGTAATTAATGCCAGAAGTAATAACAAGGTAGTTACTCAACAGGGTCACAAGGCAGTTATATAACATACATTTTATTTGTTTTAACAACAGTATACGAATATAGTTCAGGTGTTCACACAAAGTGACAGAAAGTGTAATGTGGCCAGTGAGGGTGACTGTTAAAATATAAACATCACATTGACAACAGAAAGTAGAAGCACTTAGGAACCAATTTTTAAAGAAATTATAAACAGTTTCTTGTTGTAGGATGTCGACTGCGTTTCGATCTCACTGAGTAGAGATCATCATCAGGACAGTAGCTGTGTGAGCAAGGAGGCCGGTATAGCACGTATAATTAGTAGTTGTCAGCAAATCAATGATGGACGCTGTGAGTAGCGTCTAAAAATAGGGGTGCAGCATGGAAACCAGGTTACTGATCCCCAGTTAGTGCACGATGGGTGAGTCGAGGTTAATTAAGGAGCTGCAGCAAACAAAAGGATGCCCAGGACCCCGGTTAGTGCACGATGGGTGAGTCGAGGTTAATTAAGGAGCTGTGGCAAATGAAAGGATGCCCGGGACCGAGTCTGCCGGGAGTGAGTGAAGCCCATGTAGTTTGGGCAACTAGACTTAAGATAAAGACCGCATCTGTCGGTCTGCGAGTGAAGGATGGGCAGCCGCTCCGTCTTGAAGTCCTGTGAGCAATGTGGTCATTGACTTAGCAAGATCACTGGGATTAATTAATAGACAAGATACTCAACATGCAGCAGCACAGCAGTCACCACCACCAAAGGAGCAAATCATCCAATGAGCATTCTAAGAAGGCTAAAGCCTTTCCAACCATTTCAAGCATGCAGTGCAAGCCCTAGTGATTCCCAGGTTGGACTATGGAAGTGCAACCCTCTCTGGATTGTCTAGATCAAAACTGGCTCCGCTAAGGGCCTCACTCAAGGCTGCTGCAAGGCTCATTACATGCTCAATAAGAAACAACCACATCACCCCTGATCTGAAATCCCTCAACTGGCTCTCATACGAAGGAAGAATTCCACAAACAATTGTCTGTATGACACATAAAGCCCTCCACTTCAAAACCCCCAGGTATCCTGCTGAAAAGCTTGTACTTTCTGGCTGCTCCAGTTCATCCAGAAGCTCCAACACATTCCTTCTGAAACCACAGAGATTCTTCAAGAAGAAAACTCACAACCGATCTTACTCTGGGATGGGCCCGAGAATTTAGAACACTTTGCCCCCTGAAGTCAGAATTAATCCCTCAACTATTTCCTTAAAAAAAGAAATCAAAGCACTACTTATGAAAACATTTCTTCCCTAGATTTTTAGATACCCTTATTCCCTCAATCACACTCATGACTACCTTCACCTCTTTGTTTTCAAATTATCCAGTACTGACGGTACCCTACCATTTCTTTACATTGCCTATTCCCACAGTTTTTTTTTTTAGTTTGTTTCTTTGTAAGTTATTTTTGGCTTGTATTGATTTTCCCCTAATCTCCCTGCACCTTGTAAAGCATGCCCTCCCCTCTTTGGGCACTACCCATATATTTGATCTTATTGTTATCACAGTGCTGCTTTCTATAAATTTGTAAAGCACTCTGAAACCCGCAAGGGTCAAGTTCACAATACAAAACACCATCTAAAGAAAATAAAATTAAAACTGGCATTTGCTTTTTTCTCTTCCCGTTATGTATGACTTAATTGCTATATGTAGAGCACTCCGATACCCCGATGGGTCATGTTCGTGCTATATAAAATTCCACAAATAAATAAAAAAAAATACATAACATTACCCATAATAACTATTATTCCAAAAGCACACAAGTCCAGCGCAGTCCAGTAAAAAGATACCGGTTGCAAAACACTAAAAGAAGCAAATTCTTTAAAAAAAAATGCAGTATGCATTTTTCTATTCTTGAATGTGAGTACTGTAAACTAGGAAACATTTAATCGTTGAGTACTACCCAAGGAACTTCGTTTTCCTGTAAATGGGAAACTCTGGACCAGAGGACTGTGGGTCAACAGCTACCTTCATGCAATACTTTTGGACAATGTGGTTATCTTCTGTTGCTGATTTCGGGTAGACAGGGCCTTGACTGTTGCATGCTCTGTGCTCCAAGAGGAATTTAAAGGTTGATACCAACGCGTCTGCAGAATACGATCTGTGAGCTCGACAGAGATGACCAAGACCTGTTTGTATTTGTTGTGTACCTTGACCACCAGCTGCTTTGATGTACGAAAGGTATTGGTTTACCAGAGTTGAGATCAATTTCAAAAGTGAAGTTGTGGTCAACAAGAAGGTACAGGTAGCTAAGGGAATGTGGCCTGAGATTTTCTCTTTTCGTGTTTCTCTCAATAAAAACACTTTCCTTTCTGGCCAACATGTTTTTCTTTGTCTGTCTTGCTTTAAGTTAGTCTTGCCCTTTTTTTCTTTAAATTGTCTCCTCCTCCCCTTCATTCCCCTCGACTCACCTGCCTTTTTTTAGTCCCTCATGCTTTTATCTTCCTCTCTTCTCCCTCTTTACTTTCTCTTTTCTCTTTTTCTCTCTCTCTTGATCGGCACCCCTGCTGTGAAACTCTCAGTGGTATATTCACAAGGAGCCATTGCCAAATTAACGGCACAATATGGCAGCCAAAGTCATAATAAATTTACCCCACTATTCACAAGCCAGTGCTAACAGCCCACAGTGCCAGTTTTCCCACGATAGTAGCAGCAAAAAACATCGCCACAGAGGACCCCCGCAACTATCGCTAATGAGATGCAGAGTAGGCGTTCCCATGCAAAAAGCTGCGACAACACAACACCTTAACATTTACAACGACCAGCAAGATCAGTGATAAGAACACAAAACACTTGATAAGGCGCATTAGCAGCAGTAAATTTACACCTGCTCTGACCTGGTGTAAAGTCGGATGGCAGCCTGTACCTCAGTAGGGAGTCCAGGCCAGGGCATCATCGGAAGGGCAACAGATGCCATGGAGCAACTGAACATGCAGCCCGGACACCCAAGAGGCCACAGCACCCACCTGGCCGTCCCCGGACCACCACAGAGGCAGCGCAGACAAAGACAGCGGCCCCCCCAGGAAATGCATCTGCCTCACAGGCACTAAGTCTGACAATGTCACTGTCCACTACAGGCTGAAAGGGACAACCATCCTATGCATCCTGGCCATCCTTGCCTAACAGGCCGACGGCACCAACACAGCGGACAGCCAACATCACACCCCACACCAAGCTGTTGCTTGTGTTGCACCTGTTGGCCCCTGGCACACCCCAACCGCCAGAGTCTGCGGAGTCTCACAGCCAGCCACATCCAAATCCCCCACACCCGTCCTGGACATCATCATCACCCTAGCACCCCAGGCCCCGTACAGACAACACAATGCGCAGGAACTGCTGGAGACCAAGCAAGGACCATACGCCATAGCTGGATGCACGCACATATTGGGGGAAATCAACTGCACACATGTCCCACCTGCACCCCCGGTGACACAGCACACAGTCAGTGCAACAGGAAGCACATGTCACACATCAATGTGCAGGCAACATCAGAACACCGTGGGACATACACCAATGTCATCTCCAAATACACAGCCAGTGTGAATGATCCCTTCACCCTCGACAGGCTATCAGCAACCAGCCTTCCCAGGATGGGACCAAGGGAAATGCACAGCCCCTCAGCAAGTTCCCAATTAACACCCCACTCACCTCAACTCCACAACCATGCAATCCACAACTCTGGCAATGCGGACGTCACAAGTTCACAACCAACATGCACAACAACATGCCCACCCACCAAACACAATATAATAACTTACAATGGTAACCTGGGCAAGCCTTGAACATGACCAATCAACAGTATGGCACCTCAACCACACAAAAGACCAATGTGGGGAGAGGAGGCAACCAGGCATGTGTGAAGGCTGCAGTAGAACCATGATTGGGAAAGTACACAATGCGAAGAGTGGCGGCGAAGTGATGGACAGACCTCAGTATGCAGAACACACCCATATCCACGGCGACATACACCTTTGGTGTATGGAGTGTAGTGGACAGTGGACACAACCATGTCACCCCAGCCAGTGGGGGTCCTTGCGGACATGTTGCCTGTTACGCCCCACGTATGTGTGAGCAGAGTGGAGCGTGAAAGCCCAACGTCTCTGCCAGGGCGGTGCCTCCCACTTCGCCATGAGGCTGACGCCGTCCTCATTAGCAGAGTTGCCTGAGATCCTGTGCGCCCGCCATACCCCAGCCTGCTGGACCATGTACCCGTCAGGCCTGACCCTTCGCAGCCAGGCCACACTGATCAGCATCTTACACCGGCGTTTGTCAAGGAGGGCCCACCATGTGCCTGTGTAAGCTCCAAGCCCAAGGCCTGCGGCCCGGCCAGCCTTTCAGACCACCGCTGTCCCCCCGACGCTGGCCCACATTACTCCTTCCTCGTTGACATATTCTATTGGCGTCCTCTGCGGCCCAGTGGGTCCCATATGTGAAACTGTGTCCTGGCTCCTGACTGGCAGTGACCCCAAATCCGGGACAGCGGCCACAGCACCAGACTCACCTTGATCCGTGAGGCATGTTCCATATGCACATCTTGCGACACATGCCACAAACCCCGTTCAACGTTATACTGTGAAAAGTGCTGCCACAAACCCCACTCAACGCCAGCTGGCCACACGTGGATGTGGGACCAGGACTACCCTGCGGACCAGTAGGTTTCACATCCAGCACCTATTCACGATTCACGAATGGCAGAGTCCACACTAGTGGTCGCATGGACAGGAGTAAAAGGAAGATACGGCTCAGTCCGGGCGAAAACAGTGTTGTAGTCATGTAGGTGATCGAACACGTGGTGCCACTGAACCTGAACTACGCAGGCCGGTGGGGCCACTAACCTATGCTGGCAACACTCGAAGAATGGTCAGTGCTGGCCGCTCCCTCCGGCCTACACTGCTCTCGGCCTAAGCTGCGCTCGAGTAGGTCACAGATTCGGAACTGAACATCGAGTATGAAAAGGCAGATTGCATATCAGTGCATGCAAGGAGAGGCGTACGAGGTTGATGCCTTGCATCTTGGCAGAAAGAAAAGGATCATTGGTACGGAGGTGTTCATACACTACGGACAACTGCCCTGGTGTCACTTGCGCTGTGCATCTCGAGCCAATGACATGTGGCTGTGGGCCACTGCTGACTGCTGCCTCTGGCCTATACTGCGGTTCAGTAGGTCACGGAGTCATGATTCAGCAATGGCGGAGTTCATATCAGTGTACCAGCATCATCGCAGACTGTATCTCTACTCAGCCCCGGTGCCACTAAGTCTGTTCCCCGAGATTCATGGACACTCTCTGGTCGAACTGTGGTGGTGTCTGAGCCTATGGACTAGGGGGCAGTTTTCATCCTCATGTAGCTGATACGGAATTGGTGGTGGCAATGAGGCTGTCGCATTCCCCTCCTCCATTTGCTGCTTTCGGATAAAATCAAACCTTTCAGCATATTGCCCTGGAGGACACCTTCCACTGTCCCCCGAAACACTCTGAAACATACACCTAGGACATTGATGGTGACCCGCTCAGGCCGCATGGCTCATCTGACTGAACCGCGAGTCACCGTCCTGAAGCTGGGTGCCTGTGCCGGCCGCAGTGCATCTGGGGCCACTAACTCTGGTCTGGTCCTGTCCGGGACCCGCTCTCCGAAGACATTGGCTGGCCCCTGAGGCGTAGGCCTTGGGGTCATCAACGCCATTACTCTGTGGCCTTGCCCTGTACGCAGCCTCTGAGCCCAAATGCATCCCACCAGGGCTCACACACCAAAGCAAGTCCAGACGTGCCCAGATGATGCATTACAGCAGGATTCAGAAAAGGGGGTGGTGATGGACAGAGTATCTGAATTAAACAGAACACTCATACCCAGTCAACAGATCAGGGCTTGATCCATCACCGTTTTTTAGGTCACTGCACCATCCCAGCTCAGAACCTGGCTACATGCAAATTAGTCTGTCCCTGGCCCAGTGCATCATGGGAACAGGGCAGACCAAACTACCAAGCCAATTCTTATACTGGGAAGGAAACAAGCTTCCGGGGACCGGTTTCTGGCATTACAGCCGTCTTCGGCCCGGCTTGCTTGAATCCTGATGGTGCAATGAGCAAGGGACTCACATCTGAGTATACCCTTCCACACTTATGGTGGACAAAATGATTCAGAAAAGGGGGTGGTGATGGACAGAGAATCTGAATTAAACAGAACACACATACCCAGTCAACAGATCAGGGCTTGATCCATCACCGTTTTTTAGCTCACTGCACCATCCCAGCTCAGAACCTGGCTACATGCAAATTAGTCTGTCCCTGGCCCAGTGCAACAGTGGGAACAGGGCAGACCAAACTACCAAGCCAATTCTTATACTGGGAAGAAAACAAGCTTCCGGGGACCGGTTTCTGGCATTACAGCCGTCTTCGGCCCGGCTTGCTTGAATCCTGATGGTGCAATGAGCAAGGGACTCACATCTGACTATACCCTTCCACGCTTATGGTGGAAAAAACGATTCAGAAAAGGGGGTGGTGATGGACAGAGTTAAACAGAACACTCATACCCAGTCAAAAGATCAGGGCTTGATCCATCACCGTTTTTTAGCTCACTGCACCATCCCCTGATCTGTTGACTGGGTAGGAGTGTTCTGCTTAATTCAGATACTCTGTCCATCACCACCCCCTTTTCTGAATCGCATTACAGCAGGAGGCACACGCCATTACTACAAGAACCACCTCCAAATGCCATCTGCTGGAGTTGATGCGGTGGTCCTGACAGACTTCGGAGTTGCTCAGGCCTGTTGTGCATGCCATCATCGGCCTGATACCCTACTCAGCACTCCAGGTGCCAGTGACTCAGGTCACCGCAGGCCATTGCCCGTTGCTGATTGTGTTTTGTGCTGCGCAGGTATGTCACCTCAAACCATGTGGGGGGCCTGAGATGTTGTGAGGAAGATGATGCAGGTCTAACACACCCCACTGCATCTGCATCAGGAATATATCGAAGGGACACAATCCAAGACTTTTTCTTCACATGAGCACGCTCATGTCTAGTGACCAAAGCCAAGTGCACTGAAACACGCAGACACTTCTGTTTGCATGTTGACTGTCTTCTGGACTTTCTCCGGCTCACTCCATGTTGCCCAGTAATTGACTCTGTATTTCATGCGTTTTCTGCTTCTGTTGCACTGGTGTCCAATGTTCAAGTGGTTGCCAGCACCAGATATTCCTTGCAGAATGGCTTACACTCACCCCACACACATCCAGCACAAGTGTCACTGTGCATGTGGCCCTGCCAATAAAGGGGCCGGGCGCATGTGCCCGTAGCCAGTTCAACATGATATCTGCGTGTGTCCCTGTGCTCTTGTAGTATGCATGTGGGCCCTGGGCCCTACGACATTACATTGTGCTGTGTACATCAGATGCAGACATGTTACCCGCCCCGGCACTGTCAGTAAAAAGCTTGGGGATCTTGATCAGCTGTGATCTTATCATGAAGGCTCAGGTCAGCTTGGTGGTCTCAGCATGCTTTTATCATCTGCGTAAAATTAGGAAAATCAGCAGGTTCCTTTCCACAGAAGCCTAGACCCAGGTGGTCCTTGCATTAATCATCTCGCGTATTGATTACGCCAATTCCCTTTATGTGGGCATTCCTGCTTATCCAGCACACCGCCTGCAACGTGCTCAGAATCAGGTGGCCAGACTCATATTTGGACAGCCTAAACATTTCCATGTGAAGCCCTTACTGAAAAGTCTACATTGGCTTCCTATTCTCCAACGTTGCTTGTTCAAACTGGGCTGTACCATTCATAAAGCCCTGTCAGGACGCGGCCCTGCCTTCATTGCCCTAAACATCCAGCGGTACCTTCCATCTCGCGATCTACGCTCCTCTAATAAAAATCTTTTGGTGTCCATGCCTTTAAACGGAAGAAACACAGCGGCCTCAGATACACGACCTTGGCCGCTCAATTTTGGAATACTCTTCCCCCTAACCTGCGCACGACCGGCTCGTATACCCAATTCAGGAAATTACTCAAAACCTGGCTTTTCTCCCATGCATATGACTGATACTCACTCTCTGCTCAGCACTTCCCTCGGTCATGTTCATAGCGCCAAGAAACCGTTTGGTGAACGTGCGCTCAAGAAATACAGTTTAACATAACATAACATAACCGCAGGCAGCGGGTGTCAGGAATCACTGGTCTGGAGTCAAGAAGCAATCTGTTGGTTCCAAAAATCCCTGTTGCCTGTACACCAAAATTAGGAGATCCATTCCGGTGAGGCAGGCCGATTTGTGGCTAAAGTTATTCTCTGATCTCGCCTTGTGGAAATTCCAAGATGGCTGCCGCTGTCTATAGCAGTGAGCGGTCTAGTTTTTTCAACAAGAATCATTCCTCAGCTGTCATCGGGCGCGCAAGTTAATAGTACTGCTGCACTTCAACTGACTTTCTCTCTGAGGCAGGCAGTGTTTTCCGCTGCTGCTTCTAGAGATTCTTTGAAGTACATAATTTGTGACGAGAGATTTTCGGAGCCCAAAATCTTTCCTGATGAATTTCTTGAGACGTGTGAGTTCGAGTTTTGGGCTCAATTCCGGAAGTACTAGCTGTACCTTCTAAGAAGACTTTGGGTGATCTGGAGTCTTCCCGCATTCGCATACAGCATTCAAGGCACTTGAAGAAGAGTTCGGCGAGCAGTTCTTCCATGAGAGAGGTAACGGGGACTTCAGCAGAACAACAAGTAAGCCTTGTGAATTGTTCATGTTCTCTAATTTGAAGGTCTTCCTACAGAGACTCTGATGCATTTTGAACTTAAGGATACCATAGCACTAGAAATTAAGATTTAAATCTAAAACAAGACTTTAAGACAACTATTGACACTTTGGCAGGCGATACTAACCCTTGTTTGGAATTTAGCAATTAGAAGGTTTAGTAGTTACAAGAAGAATTAAATTGTAGCATCTCCAGTGCAAGAAGCAGATGTAGAGACATGCAAGTAAATATGACTATGTAATATATATATATATATGATATATGGTCATGTGAGCAAGGTACTACGGTACCGATACGCGTTATGGCCTACTGGTGAACAGCTGAATAAAGAAGATTTGCTTGCACTGAATTGGGTCTGTGCTCCATCTTCTTCGTGTACGAGGACCGCTAGCAGTCTGCTCGTGGTAGTGGAGTTGCCTGGAAATAAATAAATAAATAAATATATATATATATATATATATATATATATATATATATATATATATATATATATATATATATATATATATATATATATATATATATATATATATATATATATATATATATATATATTCAAGACTCAACCTCGACACAGGATATGCAGAGGAGACGACGCCAATGTGGTGAAAAATATATTTCATTTATTGCCGCTTTCTACGCGTTTCACCTGACCCAGCAGGTTTGATCACAAATAAAGTTTTGCAATACAGACAGACATTTAAAGTGCACTAGAACCATGTGACTCATCACATGACCCATAAGAACAATAGAACTGAACGAAAGACTTTCTTGACGCTGTACAAGTTGCTGAAGTTCATCAAAACATACAATTCATTTATGCTTATGGCTAAATTAGTAAATAGTTACAAAATTTTAGTCTTAGAAAGCAAGCTAACTTCAGGGAAAACAGTTCAATATAAATATAAATGATCGCATTGGTGGTTGTCACTTAATGTTATATAAATAATGCATTTCAGACCAATTTTACAGATAATTGTGCCCAAGTGGGCATAAACGCAATATACACTTCAAGACCTTACCAGGCCCTTCATTCTATGCCAACCCTTTCTTGGGATTACGAAGTATGCCAGCATGTGACCCCTCCTATGCATCTCCTTTAACTTTACATCCATATGCAAAAATAAAACCCTGGTAGTCAGAATACTCCCTTAGGGAATAAGGTTTACTTTCCACAATAATGAGTTACACCCACAATGATGCTTTGGAAAACAGCAACCAAAACTCTTGCAGCTCATCAATTCAGCCCCAGTGGGCAAAACGTTCAGTTCAACATAAGGTGAAGAAATAAAATTCTCAAACGAAACAAAAACTTTAAAAGAGGAATCTGGATGGCACTGTCTAGGAAGCAATATTATAGATAGTAACACTCAAACAACAGTAAATGTCAATTCATTATTACAGGTGTGTGTACAGATCTTCTTCAATATTCAATCTATAAGGGCTTTTAGAGTTCAATTCCACAATGTACCATGATTCGAGCTTGCGTAGCCTCTTTATCCTGTCACCTCCTCTTTCATTCACAGGTATCGAATCGATAACAAAATAAGTCAGACCACTAACATCCTTGTCATTAAATCTTTCAAAATGCCGGGCGACCGGATATGATCGATCCGCATTTTTGATCGCCCTTAGGTGTTGTAACACCCGTTGATGGACGGGTTTGATCGTGCTCCCCACATATTGCAGGTTACACTCACACTTCAAAACATAGATGGCATACTCTGTTTTACATCCATATTGTCCCTTTATCTTTTTGATCCTGTTGGAGAGGCCTGGTTTATATGTACTGACATTTCTTCCATGCTCACAGGCTTTGCATTTACTGCATTTCAGGAAGCCATCATTTCTTGCCATCCAATCACATTTGCTTTTTTTACTCTTTTTCTTGATTTTTGCCACCATGGTTTTCACCAACATTTGTTTGAAAGATTTTGCTTTACGAAAGGGGGTCTACTGGTTAACGAAGGGCCTAGAATTGGGTCATTCTTGATAACATGCCAATGTCGTGCCAGTATCTTTCTTACAGAGCCATGCAGCCTATTATAGTTAGTGATCAATCTGCATTCGTTCTCTGTCATACCTTTCTTCTTCTCCCTGTGTTTAAAGAGGACATCCTCTCTAGTTCGTTGCCTGACTTTAACAAATGAGCTATTCAAACAGTTCTCGCTGTACCCACGTTGTTTAAATCTCGATTTTAGAGTACTCGATTCACGTTCTCTCTCTGTGGGGTCACTACAGTTCCTTAAGACTCTCAAACGTTCCCCATAAGGGATGCTGTTTACCAGATTTGTGGGGTGGAAGCTACTCGTGTGTAACACGGTGTTCCCAGATGTTTCTTTTCTGTAAAGCTTAGTCTGCAACTTATTATCTTTTATGTAGACTGTAAGATCAAGAAAATTGACAGACTCAGTGCTCACAGTACTTGTAAATTTTAGATTCAAACTGTTCTTTTGTAATTTTGCTAGAAATAAATTTAAGTCAGGGACTGTCCCCCTCCAGACAACAAACAGGTCGTCGATGAAACGACTCCAATATAGGATGTTGTTGTCCCACTCCTCATGACACTGCTTCCGGACCACTTGCTCCTCCCACCAGCCCATATGCAAATTAGCATAGCTGGGGGCGAAGCAGGTGCCCATCGCAGTGCCACACGTCTGATGAAATAATTCATCATTGAAGATGAAATAAATGTTCTTCAAACAAGTTGAAACCATTGAAAGGAGCATTTGAGTATGGGCCCAAACTTTAATTGGTCTATTTCCCAGGAAGTGTCTTACCGCATTAAGCCCATCGCTGTGTCTGATACTTCTATATAAAGTGGTGACATCGATTGTCACCAGAACCATATCCTCTTCCCATGGGATGTCATAAATAGACTTAAGGAATGCCCCAGTGTCTAGTATATATGAAGGAAGCAATGTGACTAGTGGATTCAGGAAGGAGTCAATAAACTTTGAAGTACTTTCAAGTCCACTACCGATCGCAGAGATAATAGGTCTGCCCGGAGGGTCACAGAGATCTTTGTGGACCTTAGGTAGTAGATAGAAAATCGGAGTTACCGGATTGACTATTTTAAGGAATCTATATTAGGAGTATATATATAGTAGTCCCACTCGGAGCAGCTGTTAGTATCCGGAGGCTGGTATCGCCGTTGGAAATATGCACAGCATGTGCAACTCGGAGCCCCGGGGAAGCGCTACAAGTTCATGGTGCCTCCTTAAAGAGTGCATATTCTCACGCGCATTTGGAAACATTGCTTTATGAACTATTGGTCAGAGTGTCTTCTTCTTAGACTGTACCGGATAGATTTTGTATTGCTGAACTAAGAGACAATGAAGTGGGAGCTTGTACTCTTTTTTAAGAATGGTAGCGCAATCTGCATTTAGGCAGTTTTTTAATCTTTCTGTATATAGTAGATTTATTGTCAGGAAGGCAGCACATGTTGAGAGTATTTGGCGCCAGTACGATGTTTTATGATGACAGTACCTCAACAGGACATTTTGACTTGTCTATACCTCAGGCTAAAACAGACTGTTGCATATAATTGTTTCGATGCATACATCATGAATTAGTTCATGTTTTATTGTTGGCATTTTCTGTTTGGAGTGTAATATGCAGGTATTTCCAACTTTGAATATCATGCACTTGCGAGGGATGCATATGTCGCAGGACAATATATCTTCCATCCAAAATGTCTAACCTCGCAGTCTATCCTCTATGTTTATGTATGCCTGAGCGAGGGAGGAGGGTTATATATACCAACAATGTCATGGCGCCAACTAGATTGATAAAGCCTGCTGTGCAGGCGAAATGCGTCTCTCTTTTTCTGCAGGGTCGTGGGAGACCTGAACAACAATAAATAAGCCTGATCCATACATGCCTAGTGTACGTGCCTCTTCTTCTCTGAAGCAGGATTGTTTTCCTTCATTAATTTCGGCGCCGGCGGTTGGCGCTGCACACGTACCACCAGTCGTTTTGAGGCTCTACTATCGACCGTCACAAACTTTGTGAGGAGCACGGTAGTGCTATGCTGTAGAGCTCCCAAAGAGTTCGCCAGGGAAAGGACTAAGGATGGCAGCTGTGGGGATTCCAGATTGCAGAGCGGGCGGTCTTTGCCGACTGCTAGCACGTTGGTCTGCTTTCCGCAGCAAGAAATGCCTTGCCCAGGATGCTGGCGATCTTTGGAGACTGGGCACTGTGATTGCTGATGCATAAGCAGTGATGTTTGTTGGGCATATCGAATTTATTTTCATCGATCTCCTACTACCCTGTTTATGTGCTAAGCACTAACATACTTTGCGCTGCCTGGCAACTCTGATATTTGCGATACTCCCTGCACCAATACCTTGCATCTTTGTCTTTGAGCCCCCTGCGGGACAATGTTCCGGTAATGACCGCATCAGTTTGTGAAGCTGTGGCAATTTGAACTTTCGAATGGGTTTCTGATGAAACTTTAACACGTATAGCCGCCTTAGGGGATTATGGGAGATTTAGTCCCACTCGGAGCAGCAGTTAGTACCCGGAGGCTGGTATGCCTTTGGAAATATGCACAGCATGTGCAACTCGGAGCCCCGGGGAAGTGCTACAAGTTTGTGGTGCCTTCTTTAAGAGTGCATTTTCTCGCGAGCATTTGGAAACATTGCTTTATGAACTATTGCTCAGCGTGTCTTCTTCTTAGACTGTACCGGATAGACTTTGTATTGCTGAACTAAGAGACAATGAAGTGGGAGCGTGTACGCTTTTTTAAGAATGTTAGCGCAATCTGCATTTAAGCAGTTTTTTAATCTTTCTGTATATAGTAGATTTATTATCAGGAAGGCAGCACATGTTGAGAGCATTTGGTGCCAGTACGATGTTTTATGATGACAGTACTTCGACAGGCCATTTTGACTTGTCAATACCTCAGGCTAAAACAGACTGTTGCATATAATTGTTTCGATGCATACATCATGAATTAGTTCATGTTTTATTGTTGGCATTTTCTGTTTGGAGTGTAATATGCAGTTATTTACAACTTTGAATATCCTGCACTTTGTGAGGGATGCATATGTCACAGGACAATATATCTTCCGTCCAGAATGTCTAACCTCGCAGTCTATCCTCTATGTTTATATATGCCTGAAGGAGGGAGGAGGGCTATATATACCAACAATGTCATGGCGCCAACTAAATTGATAAAGCCTGCTGTGCAGGCGAAACGCGTCTCTCTTTTTCTGCAGGGTCGTGGGAGACCTGAACAATAAATAAGCCTGATCCATACATGCCTCGTGTACGTGCCTCTTCTTCACTGAAGCAGGATTGTTTTTCTTTATATATATATATATATATATATATATATATATATATATATATATATATATATATATATATATATATATATATATATATATATATATATATATATATATATATATATATATATATATATATGTATAATTATACTTACCAAACAAAGAGCAGAACCAGTAATTCAGTAATTCCTTCAAAAGAAAGAAGAAGGGAAGAAGTTTCTATTTTTCCCCCACTAGAAAGAAGAGAGATAAATATTCTCACAAATAAAAACTGGCATACAGGTAACAGGAATTGAGATGAGCAGTTATAAAAGCATTCAGTATTAGAAACAGTTATAATGGAAAGGGGCGACCGAATCGGTCCCCCCGAACTTATGGCCGAGTGCCTCGATCCCCCCGGGAAGCCATTTTGGGCGGGAGGCGCGTCTCAGCTGGTATGCCCGAAGTGGCGTAGCTGGGGCGCGCTCGTTCCCGCCCTAGAGTGGGCTGGCCTAGACACCGACGCAGCCAGCCACGCCCTCAGGGGCAGGCAGGGGCGGGTATACGCCCGCCCTGAAGACGGATAAAAAGGGACGCAAGACCAGAAGACATCCTCTTGTTCTTGTGCTCTGAAGCTGCACCTCCTCGCTGCACGTGAGCTCGGGACAGAACGAAGAGCCAATTTTGAGCGTTTTAATCTCTCTCTTTGTCTTTTAGATACTTCGTCGAAAGGATGCCCAAGAAAGGAGCAAAGGGAATGTCGACTGACCAGTTGGTTCGGGCACTCATGAAGGACATGTCCGAAATTAAGAAGCGGTTGGCGGAGCGAGACGGCGAGGAGGGATCGGGGCGTCCACCGGCCGGAGGGAAGCCAAAGAGGCCGAGAAGGGGGCCGGTCGGGGGAGACGTCCCGGTTCCCTGTTCTCCGCTCGAGGCGCCAGCCCCGGTACCGGCCCCGGTACCGGTTGAGGGGAATCCGATTCCCGTGATAGTCACCCCGACGTCTGCCGAAGATATGCCTCCCGAATTGGCGGCGCAGTTAGCAGCATGGTTGGGGGACAGTAATGGGGGCGCCATGGCTACCGAAGCGCAAGCACTCATAAAGCAGTTGCGCGAGAAACGTGATGCAGCCAAGGTGCCCGCGCCGGATGCGGCGATAGACAAGCCACGAGGGACGGAAGCAGCGTCCGGTGCAGGTAAGCGGCCATTGCCGATTGCAAGGGATGAGTCAACACCCTCTCGTAGAGAAAGATTGGGGCAACATGTTCCTTTGCCAATAAAGGAAAAGATTTGGGCGGGGGAATACGTTAACATTTTCTCCCTGCTCGTTGATCACTATGAGGTCGAAACTGTTAAGGGTCAAAAGGATCTGATGCATCCGAGTGTTTGGCGCGCAAAAATGGCCGCCTTTAAAGTGAATGAAAATATTGGTAACTGGGGGAATGCTTGGGGAATTTTCACGGCAATTTTGGGGGAACGTAGGCCTGATTTGCTCCCTGAATTTCCAGTATATCAGTCACGAATTATGGGGTACTCGACATCACACCAAGGTAACCAATGGTTCTGTTATGATAACCTTTTCAGGAAAGCGATGGAGCATAACAAAAGTTTAACCTGGGACTGTTACGATTCTTTAACATGGAATAAGATGAAAGAGTCGGGAATGTTGAAAGTGCCATTGGTGGGGAGTGCTGTTAGTGAGTCCTCCCGCCAAAATGGGGGGACACCCTTTCGGTCGGGTACGGGTACAGACGATTACCCGAGACCCGCCGGCAATACAGGGAAGAGGGGGTTCTGTTTCAATTTCAACAGAAGCAAATGTACTAGGCCCCCGGGATCTTGTAAGTTCAAACACGAATGTAGTGGTTGTGGGGCACCCCATCCTGAGTCCTCGTGCAGAGCCAGATCGGGTGAAAATGGGGGCAGGGGAGGCGCTAAACAGGTCTAATATAGTCCGAGGGGCGCCTTTACCAACCCCGATTGATACCCTGGCGATGATTCCCTGGCTCAGCGAATACCCAGATCGTACTTCTGCTGGGGTGCTACGAAACGGTTTTTCATATGGTTTCCGCATCCCGGTGGGTAACTTTCAGGGTGTCGGGACGTGCATAAATCAACTTTCCGTCTTGCAGCATACTACTGTAGTACAGGATAAGATCCGGAAAGAGGTTACCCGAGGTCGGGTTGCCGGCCCGTTTCCTGTCCCACCGGTACCGAACTTTGTTTGTTCTCCTTTAGGGGTGGTCCCCAAGAAGGACCCGGGTGAGTTTCGATTGATTCACAATTTATCAGCCCCTCATGGCCTTTCTGTTAACGATGCAATTAATCCAGAAATGTGTTCGGTGCGGTACGCATCATTCGATGAGGCCGTAGCCATTTTGAATCGCCTGGGGCCCGGGACGCTGATGGCGAAATCAGATATCGAGTCAGCGTTCCGTCTGCTCCCGGTATACCCGGATGACCAACGTTTGTTGGGATTCATGTTTCAAGGTTTGTATTACATGGACAGGTGTATGCCAATGGGGTGCTCGATATCTTGTGCTTATTTCGAGAAATTCAGTAGTTTTCTGCAATGGGTTTACACGAAGAAAACAGGTTTTCGGAATGTGATGCATTACCTCGACGACTTTCTGTTCCTTGGGGCCGCTGGGGATGATGAATGTGCCCGGGCCTTGACTGAATTTTGTGTTTTAATGAATCAATTTGGCGTGCCGTTGGCACCAGGTAAAACTGTGGGTCCCACGACTTGCCTCGAGTTCCTCGGGATCGAGTTGGACTCTAGTGAGGGTTGTTTTCGTTTACCAGCTTCCAAAGTATCGAAATTCAAGACAGCCCTGCAAATGTGTATCACTGCATCTAAAGTTACGCTGCATCAATTGCAGCAATTGGTGGGGAAGTTGAATTTTGCCTTAAGGGTGATCCCGATGGCCCGCCCCTTCTCCCGTTCGATCGCACAGGCGATGGTCGGCCTAAAGGAGGGTCACCATCGCACGAGGTTATCGGCCGAGGTCCGCCAAGACATGCGTATTTGGTTAGCATTTTTGGCGGATTTCAATGGTCGAGTCGTCTGGAACAAACCGGCCTTGTCCTCTGAAGAGCTTGGTCTATGGACGGATTCAGCGGGAAGCATGGGTTTCGGCGCCATCTTCGGCACAAAATGGTCGGCACAAAAGTGGCCAACATGGTGGCACGATGAGGGGCTGACGAGTAATATTGCTTTCCTTGAGCTGTTTCCTATTTTGGTGGCCCTCAGATCCTGGCCCGATGGATTCAAAAATCATTCTGTCATATTTTGGTCTGACAATATGACCGTTGTAGAATGCATTAATAGTCAGGCAGCACGTTGTAAAATGATTTTGAGGCTGCTTAAAGAAATTGTCTTACTGTGTATGCAACTGAACGTGGTATTCAGAGCAAAACATGTCCCGGGGGTGATGAATCAGGCTGCTGATGCACTGTCTCGTTTTCAAATGCAGGCTTTCTCGGGTTTCCTTCCCTCAGCGGACCCCGAGCCAGCACCCTTTCCCGAAGCTCTCTGGTCTCTCGGTGCCCCGAACTTCGTTACCTCGTGGGAGAGAGTCTAGCACCAAGGACGAGGAAGGCATACGAAGGGGCGTTTCGGGCTTATTTGGCCTTTTTGGGGACTGAGAGAGGGGGACTTTGGGGGCATGAGGATTGGGTAGTACATTTTCTGATGTCCTTGCGTAAGGCTGGGAAGTCGGTGGCTACAGCCCAGAGGCATCGTGCTGCCATCTCCTTTGTTGCCAGGGCTCATAATATCCAGGACCCGACAGCGTCTTTTGCTGTACAGAAAGCGCTGCGTGGGTGGCAACGCCTTGAGGGTCGCAGAGTAGACGAGAGGCGCCCGATAGGTCTGGATAGGTTGTCCCAGTTGCTGGCCACACTCCCCGACATATGCTCGTCTCAGTTCGAGGCCTGTTTGTTCCGAGCCGCTTTTACGCTTGCATTTCACGGGGCTATGAGGATAAGTGAGCTGGTGGCAAGGAGCAAGCGGGATGTGGCGGGGGGTTTGTGCCGGGAACACGTTCAGATCAGGGGTGAGACTATGACGGTATCCTTTGTCAAGTCAAAAACCGATCAAAGTGGGGTGGGAGACTGCATAGTCATTCGCAGGATTCCAGGGTCCTCCATGTGTCCGGTGAGGTGTTTAGAGGATTACCTAGCACAAAGGGTGGCATCATGGGGGGGGACAATGTTGAGACACGCGGACGCCACCCCACTGACAAAGTTTCAGTTTCAGCGGGTGCTCGCGATGTCAATTACCACAGCAGGCTTGGACCCGGGTGAGTTTGGGACCCATTCCTTTCGGATAGGGGCTGCCACTGAAGCTGCAGCCAGGGGTCTTAATGTGGAACAAGTGAAACGAGTGGGGCGTTGGTCCTCCAATTGTTATAAGAGGTATGTGCGGTTGCACATGTTGTGAAGCTGTAACAATGTACTCACGCTTCTTGTCTTTTGTTTGGTTTTCAGTTACGCAAGCCTTCGAGGCGGGGCGGACTATGCAGTCGACCCAACACCGGGCCAGCGGTCAGACATCACCGGCTGTGAGAAAGGAGGTGTGGGTCGTGGGCCACTCATACGTGAGGCGTGCCGCAGACGTATTCAAAGCAGGTGACATGATTCACGTAGCTGGGGAATACGGGTACAGGATGTCCTTCTACGGAAGGGGCGGTCTCTGTATTGACCAGTTTCAAGCTTACTTTGAGGGTTTGTTAGGGCGGATGAGGTCACCGCCGTCTATAGTCATAGTACATTTAGGGGGCAATGATTTGGTCACCACCGGTAGACGACTTCTCCTGGAGGCAATGCTTTCCACCGTAAGTTGGTTGGCGAGGAAAGTTCCGGGGTGCATAATTGCGTGGTCTCATATGATCCCACGAAAAGTGTGGCGGGGGGCTATTTCGATCCCTGCTTTGAACCATTCTGTTAGGAAACTTAATAACAAAATGAGTAGGTTGTTCCGTTCCAGGACATTGCATTCTATCTCGCACGGTTGTATTAATGATGACAGTATGTATATGGGGGATGGTGTGCATTTGTCTCGGGTGGGAAATGAGTTACTCATAGGAGACTTCTTAGCATGGTTAAAAACGTTGGAACATGACCTTTAGCTAGGAGTTTTGGTGGGGGGCCCGGATAGCCGGTCAACTATCCGGGCCTGTGGCGGGAAGGTCATGATCGGTGAGCACTAATTAGTAGATCCCTATGAGTGGGCGTCACCCAACACGGATGGGAGCGCTCGGGAGAGGTGGCCATTGGCCCCTCAATGGGGAGGCGGTCCCTTCTAAGGATGGGTCGCCGGAAGTAAAGGAAAGGCGGTCAAGGCCCCTTCCTTTGTAGGAGGGGTTACAGCCCCCTCCTGGGGAATTTCCCGGGGCCAGTGACATCTGCGACGGCAGATGCGGTAAGTTGTGTGGGGTTGGGATAAGGGCCACGATACCTTCTAGATACCTCACACGAGTATTCGAACGACCTTTAACTGGCGTCGAGTTTTAGGTGCCCCCGTCAAGTCAAGGGAAATTGGTAGTAGTTGCACTTGAGGTACGCCTCCGTGCTGTCGCCCATCCCAAGTGGGAGGGGTAAGTCCGGTTAGGGATCTTGACACCGGTTATGACCTTGCCGTTGGCCCTTAAACGTTAGGTTGTACAATTTCAATATGTCAAGAAATGTTTTGTAGGTTGCTAGTTCGGCTAGGAGAACCTCTGTATTAGAGAATCTGTTAAGGTTAGCCAAACAACGCAATATGGTAATGAAATTGTACATAACATGAAACGTTTAATGTTTTAATTTTGTTTTAATAAATACGGCCGGGATGGTCACTCCATCCCACTTCCAAAAACTTCAAGAACTGTTTCCGGTTTCACTCCTTTTGGGGATTGTGTTGAGAGGGGGTGGCGGGTATCTCGGCTATATGGAAAGGGGCGACCGAATCGGTCCCCCCGAACTTATGGCCGAGTGCCTCGATCCCCCCGGGAAGCCATTTTGGGCGGGAGGCGCGTCTCAGCTGGTATGCCCGAAGTGGCGTAGCTGGGGCGCGCTCGTTCCCGCCCTAGAGTGGGCTGGCCTAGACACCGACGCAGCCAGCCACGCCCTCAGGGGCAGGCAGGGGCGGGTATACGCCCGCCCTGAAGACGGATAAAAAGGGACGCAAGACCAGAAGACATCCTCTTGTTCTTGTGCTCTGAAGCTGCACCTCCTCGCTGCACGTGAGCTCGGGACAGAACGAAGAGCCAATTTTGACCCACCCACCAGCCCCTGAAGACAGCCAGTTGTGTATAATAAAGTTGATTAATGTTGTTTTGTTTTCGTTTCCAGGTTGTTGTGCCATGTTGATTTTGAGTTAATAAAGAATGTTCGTTTTGAGTATATTTGCCATTAAAGATATTCAGTTAGTGTCGAATTTTGATGTATGCTCTTTCAGTCATAGTGGCCAATGTATTCTTAGGTTAATTTGCACTGTCGTATTTATTTTGGTAGGCGGGAAGGTCATGATCGGTGAGCACTAATTAGTAGATCCCTATGAGTGGGCGTCACCCAACACGGATGGGAGCGCTCGGGAGAGGTGGCCATTGGCCCCTCAATGGGGAGGCGGTCCCTTCTAAGGATGGGTCGCCGGAAGTAAAGGAAAGGCGGTCAAGGCCCCTTCCTTTGTAGGAGGGGTTACAGCCCCCTCCTGGGGAATTTCCCGGGGCCAGTGACATCTGCGACGGCAGATGCGGTAAGTTGTGTGGGGTTGGGATAAGGGCCACGATACCTTCTAGATACCTCACACGAGTATTCGAACGACCTTTAACTGGAGTCGAGTTTTAGGTGCCCCCGTCAAGTCAAGGGAAATTGGTAGTAGTTGCACTTGAGGTACGCCTCCGTGCTGTCGCCCATCCCAAGTGGGAGGGGTAAGTCCGGTTAGGGATCTTGACACCGGTTATGACCTTGCCGTTGGCCCTTAAACGTTAGGTTGTACAATTTCAATATGTCAAGAAATGTTTTGTAGGTTGCTAGTTCGGCTAGGAGAACCTCTGTATTAGAGAATCTGTTAAGGTTAGCCAAACAACGCAATATGGTAATGAAATTGTACATAACATGAAACGTTTAATGTTTTAATTTTGTTTTAATAAATACGGCCGGGATGGTCACTCCATCCCACTTCCAAAAACTTCAAGAACTGTTTCCGGTTTCACTCCTTTTGGGGATTGTGTTGAGAGGGGGTGGCGGGTATCTCGGCTATACAGTGTTTTGTATTGTAGGAGTAGCCGGAGTAGAATCACATAGGAAGGAGTAGAGTTACACAGGAGGAGGTTTGGGGACAAAAAGGTTTTTGCGATAAACAAGGAGCTTTTCAACAGGGTTGTTTATGTTCAACATAAAATTATGTTTGAATACAGGATAAAGTGATATGATAGCAAAATGCATTTCATATAAAAAAGGCTTATCTTTGGTCTTTAAAGTTAATAGCATCATGTATAAAGATGAATTGTTATGTAAATAGTGTAGATAGATGTATATATATTTATTTACATATATTTACTTTATCTTTTTTATATAAAGAGAGCCTATTTTTCTGCAACCCCTACATTGGCCACAATATTTAATTTTTGTGTATTGTCAAATGTGATTAGGCATTCATGCTGTAATATTTTTTTACCTTTTTTACTCACAATGCAGTAATGCAGTGTATTATTTAGTATTTTCTCTATGTTCATTGGTTGATCATGTGATTCACTTGAGAGGTGGAGCATCACTTAAAACAAACGTATATAAATAGTCAGCTGACCGGGTGTACGGTGTGTGAACAAGAGCACTCGTTGCTCGAAACTCGTCGCCCGTTGAGAGGTCAATAAATCTGCCTTGCCGACAGCCTGGGGTCCGTGTCTTCATTTCGCCGAATTCGGAAGTGGTGAAGATTGTTGGTATATATATGGATCACTGAAATAATATCGAGGGACAAAATATCGACTTGCCAAAATATCGTGGACAAAATATCGACAGTCAAAATATCGAGTTTGTATCTACAAACAGGTAAGTACAAAAATATCGAGTACAAAATATCGTTAACAATAATATAGATGTAAAAAATATCGACTTTATTAAAAACAGTGTTAAATTAAATTAATATTAAATTTTAATTACTAAAATATACTTAAAACTACTTAAATTAATTTATAATAATTAAATAATAAATGAAAATAATAAAAATATTTTTTTACAATCTTATTTGTTGACCCTGAACCCTAATAATACCCCTTTACCCAAAAACCCAAAACTGACCCTGAACCCTAAAAATACCCCTTTACCCAAAAACCCAAAACTGACCCTGAACCCTAAAAATACCCCTTTACCCAAAAACTGAAAACTGACCCTGAACCCTAAAAATGCCCCTTTACCCAAAAACTGAAAACTGACCCTGAACCCTAAAAATACCCCTTTACCCAAGAACTGAAAACTGACTCTGAACCCTAAAAATAGCCCTTTACCCATGAACTGAAAACTGACCCTGAACCCTAAAAATACCCCTTTACCCTAAAACTGAAAACTGACCCTGAACCCTAAAAATGCCCCTTTACCCAAAAACTGAAAACTGACCCTGAACCCCAAAAATACCCCTTTACCCTAAAACTGAAAACTGACCCTGAACCCTAAAAATGCTCCTTTACCCAAAAATTATCAATATTATTTAATTACCAATTAATTATTAATTAACAATAACAATAAAGTAAATATATTAGAACATTAGCTGTAATTATTTTAATAATTAATATTATTTTTTCCAAATTAATTACTTAAAAATAACACAAAATTATATATATTAAAAATTTACTCTAATTAATGTAATTAACTAATTACAATTAATTAATTAACAATTAATTACGAATACAAAATATGTTCAAAATTATATTAATTAATTAACTAATTAATATTAATTAATTATCAATTAATTATTAATTAAAAATATTAACAAACATATATTAATTAATTAATTATTATTAAATTACTTCCCACCCTATTCCCCTATAAACCCTCAACCCGCTACAGAATTACATTACGCAATTATTATAAAAACAAAATTCATTTAATAAAATATTTTATAACATTAATACACACTATTCACACATATTATTACATAAAAATACACTATAAAATATTATATATCATTAAAAATTCGATATTTTTGCTATCTATATTTTATACAGTCGATATTACTTCACTTACCTGAAAAACGATATTTTTGTAGTCGATATTATGTCCAGTCGATATTTTGTCCAGTCTATATTTAAAACTCGATATTATGTCCAGTCGATATTTTGGAGTCGATATTTTGTCTGTACACCATATATATATATATATATATATATATATATATATATATATATATATATATATATATATATATATATATATATATATATATATATACATATATATATACATATATTCACTGAAAAAACCATAGGTTTCACACCAGTTATAGTTAGCTGGAAATTTTACTGATATAAAACCATTGAAATTCCCACGTTATAGTTAGATGGACTCACTATAACTTGCGCGTGCAATGCACTGCTGATGACATCACATATTACATCACTCATGACATGGTCAGTGACATCACTCATGACATCACTGATGACACCATCCAGTGAATGTGTGTCTTTCTGAAAAATAAATATATTTTATATATGTATATGTAAAAGTTGATGGAAGAATAAATGTTTAAATAAGTGTCTAAATGGATGGTTTTTAAAAATTGATTGGTTAACTGGCTTAATAAGACATCATCAGCAGTGCATTGCACGCGCAAGTTATAGTGAGTCCATCTAACTATAACGTGGGAATTTCAATGGTTTTATATCAGTAAAATTTCCAGCTAACTATAACTGGTGTGAAACCTATGGTTTTTTCAGTGAATTTAATAGGTTTTTTAAATGCTAATTCCTAACTATAACTGGTGTGAAACCTATGGTTTTTTCAGTGAATTTCATAGGTTTTTTAAATGCTAATTCCTAACTATAACTGGTGTGAAACCTATGGTTTTTTCAGTGAATTTCATAGGTTTTTTAAATGCTAATTCCTAACTATAACTGGTGTGAAACCTATGGTTTTTTCAGTGAATTTCAAAGTTATTTAAATGCTAATTCCTTTGTATATCGAGTTTCTAACCTTTTTTTTTTTTACAATTTGCTGTTTTTTTTTAAGTATTCATTTTTTTTATAATTTTTTTCTTTTGCGCTCTGGGTGCGCGCTCGGGGAAGCTTTCAGCTAAGCTCTCCTGTAAGCTTTTCCGTGCGCTCATCTGAAAGCGCACCCAGAGCGCAACTGTCGTTCGTGAAAAAAAAATATGAATGAAAAGTTAATAATAATGCAAAACATTTCGTACCATACAAATAAAATTTGTTTTTTTTAATATGGAAAATGATTATGCATTTCTTTTAAAGATTGATGACGTCACTTCGGCGCGCAACGTACGTGCCCTCGGAAGCGCCTCCGTGCGCGGCGCCTAAACGCACGCAAAAGCGCCTACGATCGCGCCACGTTTGCGCCCCGGAAGCGCCTACGATCGCGCTGCGTAAACGCACCCGGAAGTGCACCTGAGCGCGCAACGTAAGCGCGTCGGGTCATGTGACCCTAAAATAACACTTTTCATTGGTTGCTAACAGTTTTTTTTTACAATGAATGAAATCCCCACCCATTTCCTTCACTTCTTCTTTCACTTTTGTGACTGAAAGACCTGCCTTTTTTGCTGCTCCATATTCCTGGATTCATCATGGCTGCCAGACCATCCAGCAGTGAAGATGACTCCAATGATTTCATTGATGAAGAGCCTCCTACCCCAAAGGTGAAGGAACATTTCATCTGGAAATTTTTTAAGTTTCCAGAAGGCCAGAAGAAGGTGAATGCACCAAAAGTAGAGTGCAGGATCTGCAAACATGTCCTGTCACGGGGTAACCCCCTAAAAAAATACTCTTTTGGCAACTTCACCATGATTCGCCATGTGAAGAGCAGGCACCCCCAGAATTTTGCCCGGGAAAGTGTCAGGGCTCTGGCACAGGAGGTTCCCAGAGATGGGGCCTCTACATCAACAGGAGGAGCAACTTCTTCTGGAAGAGAACAATCTCAGGGGCAGGTAGCAAACATTCAACCTGCATTCAACCATGGGGTCGTCAGATGCAGATACTGCAATCAACTCCTCACCTATGGGGAGCAAAGTGTCCTGCTCATGGTTCGGGCATTAGAGAACCATCACTGCCCTTCCCACCCCTAATTTTTTTCTTTTCTTTTTGCTCCTGTTGAGCAGTTTCTATTCCCTGTTTTTGTTCCTCTTCAGTTAAAAGAAGAAAACCAAAAGTTCTTTTCAGAACTACCTCCAATTCTCATCAAAGAGCTATAATCTTAAAAAATGAAGAGTAAGTGAAATATAGTGCATTGATAATTGAAAGGAGAATGAGTAAGAAAGAACAGAAAGGTATGAGAGGTGAAAGGAAGTGAAGTAGGAGGACTGAAAGAAGGTGAGTGTTAGAAAAGAAAGTTATGACACAGTGAATAAACTGGAGGCCTCATTTCTGAAAAGTGACGCATCGCTACGTGAAAATAGCGATGCGTCACTTATCTGGACGCACTCCTTATGACATTCCAGATGTGTCATATTTAATGTATAACGAATCATATCGCAAGGAGTTACAGATACGTCAGTATTTCTGACATATCTGTAAACACAAAAGTAACGCATTGCAGGAGTGCGTCACAAAAGTGACGCAACTCCAGTAATGTGTCCTTTCACATGGAAAAAGCACCATGTGAAAGGTTTGCTGTGAAGCAGGCGCAAGATTTTGGCGCAACTGCATCCTAAAAGTGACGCACTGCGTCATTATTACCAAGCTTTTTGCAAGGAACACCCCCTCTGCATGCATTATACCTGACACTATTTTTTAAAAAGTGACGCATCTAGGTACATGGGTCACTTTTTAAAACTCTGCACCATATTGTATCTGCATCAGGTATAATGTATGCAGAGGGGGCAATCCCTCGCAAAAAGCTTGGTAATAACAACGTACTGAAATCTATGAGATTTCCCTGCGTCACTTTTAGGATGCTATTGCGTCAAAATTTTGCGCCGGCCTCGCATCACTTTTATGTTTACACATATGTCAGAAATACTGACGTATCTGTAACTCCTTGCAACATGATTCGTCATACATTAAATATGACACATCTGGAATGTCATAAGGACTGTGTACAGAAAAGTGACGCATCACACCAGCAGTGTAATAAAATGTGCCTCGTTGCACTATATTTAAAGGATGCAACAGCATCCTAAAAGTGACGCAGTGAAATCTCAAACATTTCACTGCGTCGCTATTACAAAGCTTTTTGTGGGGGAACACCCCCTCTGCATGCATTATACCTCACGCAGATATAATGTGGCGCTTGATTTTAAAAAGTGACCCATCTACCTAGATACCTCACTTTTTAAATATAACGCAACGCAACACATTTTTTTACACTACTGGTGCAATGCGTCACTTTTCTGTGCGCACTCCTTATGACATTCCAAGTAACGCATTGCTGGAGTGCGTCACAAAAGTGACGCAACTCCAGTAATGTGTCCTTTCAAATGGGGAAAGCAGCATATGAAAGGTCTTGCCTCAGTCTAACACCTGCTGTAAAGCAGGCACAAGATTTTGACGCAACAGCATCCTAAAACTGACGCAGTGAAATCTCAAAGATTTCACTGCGTCGCTATTACAAAGCTTTTTGCGGGAGAACACCCCCTCTGCATACATTATACCTGACGCTATTTTTAAAAAGTGACGCATCTAGGTACATGGGTCACTTTTTAAAACTCTGCGCCATATTGTATCTGCAACATGATTCGTCATACATTAAATATGACACATCTGGAATGTCATAAGGAGTGCGCACAGAAAAGTGACGCATAACACCAGCAGTGTAATAAAATGTACCTCGTTGCACTATATTTAAAAAGTGACGCATCTAGATAGATGCGTCACTTTTTAAATATTGCATAACAATGCGCATTTTTTTACACCGCTGGTGCGTCACAAAAATTGACGCACAGGAAGCGCAAAACTAACAGCGCAGGGCCTTCATAAATATGGTCCTGAATTTTCCCCGTGCTTCCGGTGCGCGTACCATGCGCTTCCCCCGCGCAAAACGAAAAAAAATTTTTAATGCCCTGCAGGACCCTATTTTAGTCCCTACATCAAACCTAGGGGGTCAGAGGGGGTCTACTCTTCCCCCTTATGGTCATTTGCCCCTTTTTTTTTCAAACCCCTTGTGTCTCGATTTTACCGAGACACAAGATGGCGGCCGCTCCGCACTGTTTAGAATGTTTACAGACAACTGAGATCCAATCAGCTTCCTGCGCGCAAGTCGCGTGTCGCGCCTGGAGCGCACTCCCGTGCGCGCACGGGAGAGCGCCTATAGATATATATATTTTTTTGAACCTAAATTACTCAAAATCCACTGGAGCACATATCTTGAGACATAGCAAAGGCACATCGGGCTACCAGTCCCTACAATTTTGCCAAGTTTGGTGGAAATCCATTCAGCCGTTCGGGCTAAAAGTGAAATCGACCGCCCTATGGAAATTAACATGGGGAAAACGCGTTTTGGGACCCCCCTTTTATCTCGGCCCCCGCTTGATGAATCCCCCCCAAACTTTCAGGGAAGGACCGGACCGCCATGAGACCATTTTCCTGAAAATTTCAGGCAGATTCGTCAACCGGCGCCAAAGTTATTCAAAATAGAATGTTGAGATTTAACATTGAAAATTATCCTAACTATAACTACCTACTGGCGACCGCCAGTAGGTAATATATACATATATATATATATTACCTACTGGCGGTCGCCAGTAGGTAGTTATAGTTAGGATTTTTTTCAATGTTAAATCTCAAAATTCTATTTGGAATAACTTTGGCACCGGTTGACGAATCTGCCTGAAAATTTCCTGAAAATGGCCTCGTCGAGCTCCGGTCCTTCCTTGAAAGTTTGGGGGGGATTCGTCAAGCGGGGGCCGAGATAAAAGGGGGGTCCCAAAACGCGTTTTCCCCATGTTAATTTCCATAGGGCGGTCGATTTCACTTTTAGCCCGAACGGCTGAATGGATTTACACCAAACTTGGCAAAATTGTAGGGACTGGTAGCCCGATGTGCCTTTGCTATGTCTCAAGATATGTGCTCCAGTGGATTTTGAGTAATTTAGGTTAAAAAAAATATATATATCTATAGCAGCGCACCGGTGCGCGCACCGGAGAGCGCTCCAGGCGCGCCACGCGAGGTGCGCATGGAAAGCTGATTGGCTCTCGGGTGTCTGTAAACATTCGAAACAGTCCAGAGCGGTCGCCATCTTGTGTCTCGGTAAAATCGAGACATAAGAGGTGGCTAAAACAAAGTGGGAACTGACCATAAGGCGTCAGGGATAGACCCCTTTGACCCCCTAGGTTTGATGTGGGGGCTATAAAAGGGCCCCGCGGGGCATTTAAAATATTTTTTTTTTTTTCGTTTTGCGCGGGGGAAGCGCACGGTGCGCGCACCGGGGAGCGGCCCTGGGAGCGCACTATGATGAAAAAAGGTGACAGAGTGTTTAAAAATGAAGTTTTGATTTAGAAATTGGAGGTAGTTCTAAAAAGAACTTTTTTTTTTCTTCTTTTTGTTGTTTTATATTTTTTTGTGTTTTTTGAACTTTTTGAACTTTTTTTGGCTTTTCAAAACAGTTTTATATATTTTTTTGTATTTTTTTGGGGGGAGAAACAAAAAAAGGGAATTGAAACTGGCTCAACTGGAGCAAAAAAACAAAAAACCCAAAAAATTACTTCTTTTTGGGGCACTTGTGATTATCACCTGCAAGGACGATGAGTTTCACACTTTGTTCCCCATAGGAGATAAGCTTGCCACAAGCAGTGCAAGTAATTTTAAAATCAGCAAATCTCGGCTGAATGCAAGGCATCACCTCGGATGTTTCTGGTTCCGAGGAAGTGGGTTGGTTTCTTTGGGAGGGGGTCCTTGATGAATGGGGGAGGTTACTGGCCAGTTCCCGGAACTCTGCACGAGAGTAGTTGTTTGGATGCTTTCTTGTCATGTGCCGAATCATGGTATAGTTACCAAAAGAATATTTCTTATTTGGGTTGCCCCGTGAAAGTTCATCATTGCAGATGAGGCAAGTGACTTTGGGCGCATTCACCTTTTTTTTCCCCTCTGGAATTGAAAAAAACTGCCAAATGAAGTGTGGTTTGGGTTTATAAGGTGTGTTTTCTTCAGGCAGCCATCTTCTTCTCCCCTCCTCCTCTTCCTCTTCCTCTTCCTCCTCCTGTTCTTGACCACCAATATAATTTGGAGCTGGTCCTCTTGGTTGTTGTGGTGGTGGTGGTGGGGCAGATGCACCAGCTGATGCTACTAATGAAGCCATTATTTAGAGCAAAAAAGTAGACAGAGCAACAAACAGGTCTTCCTCAGTCAAAGGACAAAGTCAGAATAAGGAAAAAAGGTGGGGTCTTTCATCATTTAGAAAAATAAACTGTTCTGAACCAATGAGAAGTGTTATTTTCAGGTCACAAGACCAGGGGCTTCATCATTATGAAACCAAAACTGTTATGAACCAATGAAAAGTGTTATTTTCTGCTCACATGACCCGACGCGCTTACGCTACGCGCCCGGGGCGCGCCCGGGGGCGCGCCCCGGGTCGCGCAGCGTAAGCGCGTCGGAAGTTTACGTTGTGCGATCGTATTCGCTCGAGTACTTCCGGGTGCGCTTACGCCGTGCGTATCACGCGGTCGCGGCTACGCGATACGTCACGATCATGTTTTCGTTTGCGATATTGGCGCTCACGGGGCGCTCCCCGGAGCGCGCCCCGGGGCGCTTTGTAAAAATACGCTTTTCGGGGCGCTCCCCGGGGCGCGCTCCGGGAGCGCTCCCCAAAATAATTAAAAAAAAAAAAATTGGGATAATTGTAGGGACAGGTAGCCCTATTCTGAAGTGGTTTGTAAAAAACATTAACTTTAGAAAAATATGTATTGTGCTACATTGGGCTTAATATATGTTAGAGCCAAAATGTAGCCCAAATGTAGCCCAAAGTAGCCCAATGTAGCCCAAAGATGGCCACCAGAGATCAAAAATTGAAAATGTAGCCCAAAATTCAACTAGATGTAGCCCAACTGTAGCCCAATGAGAGAATGTACCAGAGTGTTAAAAAGAACAACTAGAGTGCTAACAGTCTTATTTATAAAGTGAAACTTATAGTTAGGAATTAGCATTAAAAAAACCTTTGAAATTCACTGAAAAAACCATAGGTTTCACACCAGTTATAGTTAGGAATTAGCATTTAAAAAACCTATTAAATTCACTGAAAAAACCATAGGTTTCACACCAGTTATAGTTAGCTGGAAATTTTACTGATATAAAACCATTGAAATTCCCACGTTATAGTTAGTCGGACTCACTATAACTTGCGCGTGCAATGCACTGCTGATGACATCACATATTACATCACTCATGACATGGTCAGTGACATCACTCATGACACCATCCTTGTGACATATTGACATACCTCCTTTCACTATAATGTAACCCTTGAGACACATATTCAAAAATAGAAACTGAAATTTAAATAAAAAAAGGAGATACCTATATCAGTTACAACAAGCAATTCAGTAATTCCACTATCTATATACACATTCACTCATTCACCAACAGTTCTATATAGTCACTCATACATATACTCACTCATCATATGAAGTGATACACCTATACATCCTGTTACACACCGACATTCATCCAAAAGTTACTCACACACATATTCACACGTGCAAATAAACTATTGAACACCGATTTATTTGAATATAGAGTTATACACACACTTCCACCTTACTTCTATTGAAAATTACACATATTTATTCTCTTAAACAATCACTTATAGAAACACATACTTATTTAAACAGGAAATCTTACAATCTCTTACTCTCACATATACTCACTTATATACATCAATATTCATATATACTAGATTAAAACATATGTAGTTACTGATAAAGACACTAGTGAGACAGTCATTCACTCACTAACAAACACATATAGACACTCATCCACCCATACAGTCCTGTACATATGCTGTCTTCAAAACACATACAAACAAAGAGTCAGTCACTCATGCATCTATGTGCTAAGTAATACCTCCACCAAACTATATAGACACTCATACTGATACTAATAAAAATATCAAATAACCCATATACATACGCATGTAGCTACTTACCAACACATGTAGCCACTTATACATAAAGTGAAACACTAATAAATGTATTTAAATATTTAAACATAACTCACTAATATTTATTTTTCAGAAAGACACATATTCACTGGATGGTGTCATCAGTGATGTCATGAGTGATGTCACTGACCATGTCATGAGTGATGTAATATGTGATGTCATCAGCAGTGCATTGCACGCGCAAGTTATAGTGAGTCCGACTAACTATAACGTGGGAATTTCAATGGTTTTATATCAGTAAAATTTCCAGCTAACTATAACTGGTGTGAAACCTATGGTTTTTTCAGTGAATATATATATATATATATATATATATATATATATATATTCACTGAAAAAACCATAGGTTATAGACCATATATAGTTAGGAATTAGCATTTACAAAACCTTAAAAATTCACTGAAGAAACCATAGTTTATAGACCATATATAGTTAGGGATTAGCATTTACAAAACCCTATTTTACTCGCACAAAACCATTGAAATTCGCATATATAGTTAGTTGCACTAACTATATATCGCGCACCCGCAATCCACTGCTGATGATGTCACATATTACATCATTCATGACATGGTCAGTGACATCACTGATGACATCACTGATGACAACTCAAATGACATCACTGATGACAACATCCAGTGACTGTATGTTTCTGTAAAGTTAAAATATGTCTTACATATTGAAGAATGAGTGGATGTATAAGTGTCTGGATGAAGGATTTAGTAGGTGCATGACTGACTGCATGAGAGAGTGATTAAATGTGTCTCACTGAGTGCATGGGTTAGTGACTAAACTGTCTTAATTTGTGCATCATTATATCTGTTGTTCTGTAAACTGCTGCATGTGTTGATCAGTAGCTATATGATTAACTATATGGGTTATTGATTGGTTGCCCAAGTATTTGTATGGGAGAGTGAGTGTGTGTGTGGGTGGCTGGGAGGTGTGTGACTATGTGCATAGATGTGTGAGCTGTTAATTCACTAGATGTATGGGTTCAAAACTGCATGTGGAAACAGCTGTATGGGTGGTTGACTGTGTGCATGAGTGTATTGATGAGTGAATGGATATCTCAGTGCTACATGTCAAAGTAAGTACATATGTAAAACACAGTACCTGTGAGAGTTGACTTATATAAATAACTATATAAATAACTGTGTACAAGAGCCAGTGAATGTGTGAGTGGCTGTATCGATCATTGTAAACTTGTATCAGAGAGTAAATATGTGTTAGAATATGTTAAAATAAGTAAGGTGTGTATAACTGTATAGTTGAGGAAATGGAGGTGTGATTGATTCTTTGCATGACTGACTAGGTGTATGAGTAACTCCATGGATGAGTGACAGTCTGTGAGTGTCTGTTTACACTGAGTGTATCTAAGGTTATATTAGAGTCTGAAGAGGTTCATCGTATTATCACATGAATGATGTCATGAGTGATGTTATCAGTGATGTCATTTGAGTTGTCATCAGTGATGTCATCAGTGATGTCACTGACCATGTAATGAATGATGTAATATGTGACATCATCAGCAGTGGATTGCGGGTGCGCGATATATAGTTAGTGCAACTGACTATATATGCAAATTTCAATGGTTTTGTGCGAGTAAAATAAGGTTTTGTGAATGCTAATCCCTAACTATATATGGTCTATAACCTATGGTTTTTTCAGTGAATGTTTAAGGTTTTGTAAATGCAAATTCCTAACTATATATGGTCTATAACCTATGGTTTTTTCAGTGAATTTCAATGGTTTTTTAATAGCAAATATCAAAAGCTCTAAAATGTATTCTTATTTTAATGCAAAAATATATTTTATATGTTTGTAATATAATGTTTTTATTTATATATATTTTTTTATTTTTTTTTTTGTTTCGCTACCGGTCCGCGCACTTGGTAGCTTCCTGTTAGCTCAATTTGGTGCCGTGACCTGGTCCGCGAACCGGGAAACGTTCCGTTAGCGCAACTGCCGCGCAAGAAAACAATATTGTGACGCGTCGCGTAAACGTGACGTATCACATTGCCTCGTAATGCGTTTTATGACACGCCGCGTTAGCGCACCCGGAAGTATTTAAATCCTTCAATTCAGAAGGAATGTCAACCAATTCCAGATTATTATGAACCGCTCTAGCAGGCATCCAGTTTTGGTTTAATTTGTTGAAACAATAAGTACACATACGTTGGTCCGATCCCAAATCAAAACAATTTTCTACCATCAAGTATGTGGCAAAATCCTTCTATTCACTATTGTTTTCCATTTCACTTTTTGCATATAAATCCACTAACTTTGTCTGATTCTTATAATAAGTCCGTCGACAACACACATAAGTGAAATTAGGCCTCTCACTTGATTTCACCTGAAAGATGGAAATTTCCTTGTGAAACTTATCTATATTAGAAATCTGTACACTCTCTTCCACATTACCTTCTTCTACTGGGTCAATTTCAACATTGTTCTCTTTACTAGCAAAGTAACAGAACTCAATTTCTTCACAAATATTCTTCACATGTAGTTCTGAACCATGCAAAAGAGCACTGCTCAATTGTTTAAGCATAATTGCTGGACTCTTAGCATAATACAACATTCTCACTAATTTCCTCACTTTATTATGATGCACTGCTAGCATCCTGAAATGATGAAAAACACTCTGGCATACTCTTCTGGAAAGACAAGCCAGTGAATGCCCATGCAAACCTGTTGCTTCTCTCACTCTGCAAGGATCTAATTCTTGCAACAACTTCTTTTCTGTTTTAAACTTTTCTTATTAAATGTACGAACAAAATCACAAAGCAAATTGATGGAATCCTGTCGCACACTACAAATACTACTACATTTCCAGGTGTAGACTGGTCCCTTAGGACGTCTTCCTAAAACCTCATCACCTAACACCTCTTCTGCATCTGCAGACACAAGTTTTTCTTTTTCAACCATACAACCATCTTTTACCTCATATGCTCGACCACTGGTGTCAACTGCATGCACCAAATCATTGTCCTGAAAGTAACTCTCCTCATTGAAAAATGCCTCACAACTTGAACTATGCATCCATTCTCCTGAGAAAACTTCACAAAAATTACTACGATTAACTACTCTCTTCCATCTACTATTTGATTTGAAATCAGAAATTACCTTGTTTAGTTTCCTAATTCTATTGATTACCAAAATAAATAACTTTCGCTTAATTTCGAATGCCTGATCAATAATTTTCTCTACATTTTTCTTTTTCTTATAAAATGTCACTTTCTGTTGGCCTTTCTTAAAAATTTTTAACAAATTGACAATTATCCTGTTGCGGAATATTCGCCTACGAATGTCCCTGAATTGATTTTCCCTTCTACTGCCATGCACAGACTTATCTCCTGCTCTAGCAGAAACTTTTTTGACTGGCCTTTCCTTTTCCTTTAAATTGTCTCTCTTCTTATGCACTAAAACATGTTCAATACTGGTATTTTTTTGAATTTTCTTACCCGGAGCTTTTTTGGCGACTTGATACGATTTAATAGTAGAGGACTGCTGCAAATCTTTACCAAGGTGGAGTGTAAGTCGCTTTGCTTCTTTTTGTTTTCTCTGCCTTGAGGGCATTTTTAAAGTTTTCTAAAGATCTTCAGTGAAATCTGTGGACATTTTTAAAAAAAATTGATTTTAACCACTATTACCAAACAGTAAACCAATAACAGTAGGCAAACAATTAACACACTAGTTGTCAATTCTATCTACAGTAATTTAACAACATAGACAATGTGGGCGTATTTACAAGGCACTTGCACCATGGGGGAAGTGAGTTAAAATTCCAAAAACACATAGGGTCGTATTCACAAGGCCCTTGCACCAGGGGAAAGTGACTTAAAATTGCCAAGCAGACATGAGGGCGTATTTACCACACCCATGCACCAGAGGGAAGTGAGTTAAAATTGCCAAGCACACATGAGAGCGTATTTACAAGGCCATTGCACCAGGAGGAAGTGACTTGAAATGGCCAAGCACACATGAGGGTGTATTTACAAGACCCTTGCACCAGGGGGAAGTGACTTAAACTTACCAAGCAGACATGAGGGCATATTTACCACACCCATGCACCAGGGGGAAGTGAGTTAAAATTGCCAAGCACATATGAGGGCGTATTTACAAGGCCCTTGCACCAGCAGGAAGTGACTTAAAATTGCCAAGCAGACATGAGGGCGTATTTACCACACCCATGCACCAGGGGGAAGTGACTTAAAATTGCCAAGCAGACATGAGGGCGTATTTACCACATCCATGAACCAGGGGGAAGTGAGTTAAAATTGCCAAGCACACATGAGGGCGTATTTACAAGGCCCTTGCACCAGGAGGAAGTGACTTGAAATGGCCAAGCACACATGAGGGTGTATTTACAAGACCCTTGCACCAGGGGGAAGTGACTTAAAATTACCAAGCACACATGAGGGCGTATTTACAAGGCGTTTGCACCACCATAAGGTGTGGCCTATCCAGAGGTATGCTGGATTGTCTGTCTGCCATGGTAAAACCAAGAAATATCTAGGAGCAAAATGGCAGGTCTTGCAGTCACAAAAGTTTGTTTGAGGTGAGGCCTAATCAGGGTTGCAGATGAAATTTTGGCTTGTTGAAGAGTACAGAGGACATAATACATGTGCAGGCCAACAGATGAAGTGAGTCATGTCCACTGCACACTTCAACAAAGGCCATACCTCCTCTGTCTCCCTGGACAGGCCTAAACCTCATCTGCACAATGTGATTAGTAATGTTAGGAAACACAGGTGATGTAATTGAAAAACGTGCAAATATTTTTGCTCATTTCACAATCACATCACCTGTGTTTCCTCAGCTTAGGTATCTCATTGAGCAGATATAGTCTAGCATATCCAAGAGTACGCAGAAGGTGAGGACTGTATGCAGCAGTGCAATGTACATAATTCTCCTCCTTTGACAATTACAGAAGCCTCAGCATATCCATGCCCCCTAAACAGTCCTAAATGTATATCATAATTATCATAGTGACTATGAAACTCTAGCAGTACATATTGTGAAACCTAAATGACTTCAAGAAACAAGTTTTTAAACCACCAAACAAGCAAATTATTCTCCCATATTCATGTTGGGAAATGAAATATTTATTTAAAAAAGCAGACCCCATGTTGTCCTTCTCATAAATGTGAAAAGTATTTCTTTTTTTGAAAAAACGATTTTCTGGTCATAATTTGAAAACACAGCACAGCTCCTATGTACAAGCACACCCTAGCTGGCTTCCTTATTTTCTCCAAAAAGCATACTAATCTCTTTCTAAATTAAATAAATCTTTTCTCACCTTAGCACAATTTTTAAACACATCATGTAAGCAAATTAGTCTCCCAGATTCATAGGAGAAGTACCTTAAAATTGTCTAGCACACATAGGGGCATATTTACAAGGCACATACACCAGGGGAAAATGATTTAAATTTGCAAAGCACTCATGAGGGTGTATTTACAAGGACCTTGCACCACCTTTAAAGTCACTTTTAAAATGGGGAAAATGGCGTGAATGTGTCTCATAAGCCTTGTAAATATGCCCCCATGTTGACTATGTAACTCTTGCAGAACATATTGTGAAACCTAAATGACTTCAAGAAACGAGTTTTTAAACCAACAAACAAGCAAATTATTCTCCCATATTCATGTTGGGAAGTGAAATATTTATTTAAAAAAGCACACCCCATGTTATCCTTCTCATAAATGTAAAAAGCATGTCTTTTTGTTAAAAAACGATTTTCTGGTCATAATTTGAAAACACAGCACACCTCCTATGTACAAGCACACCCTGTCAGTACTAATACTTCACATTATCTATAATTATAATTTGTCAAAGAAGCAAAATCTTTTTGGAAAAAAAATGAAAACACTTGACACAAAACAACATTTTAAATGCACAGCTGGCCTCCTTATTTTCTCCATAAACTATACTAGTCTCTATCTAAATTAAATGAATTTTTTCTCACCTTAGCAAATGCTTTTTGAATTTCAAAACAGACTCAGACACACACCAATTTTTCTTTAGCAGAGCAAAGGGTATGCACTCCAGAGGCTGCAACCAACAAAGGCACAGAAATGCTGTATTTCATCACACATATCTCTCATGTCACCCAATCAAAACTCTTCCCTCACTTTTTTCAAATCAACACCCTTCCCCCCTCTGCCCTTTCTGCCCTTTTTCCATAGCAACTACCTCCTGAAAGACCTCTCATGTTTACAAGCTCACACAACAATGTTTCAAATGAACTCTGAACTCTCAGTACACCTGCAAATCTACTGCAATGTTTCTTAAAATCATGTTTTCTTAACCATTCAAATTACATCTTTCAAAGAACACATCCATGCACCCTAACTTTCTGTTTTCAGAAATGGAAATCCACCAATCACTGCTAGTGAATCATTAGCACTGAAACTCCACAGTTTTTTTTCTTTACAAACTCCTACTGTTTCAACTGCCATTTCATTCCCACACTTCATCTGACTGCAGCAGAACTTCCTCTCACCATGTTTTCTGTCTGGATTCTTTGACATAGCTACATCCACTGGGCTCACAGGTATGCTGATAACAGAAATTTACACAACCTCAATTTACAAAATGTGGAAATCAAATGGATTGGCCAAAGAGGATTGAGATGTCACCAATTGATACCATTGGTGAAAACCTTTTTACATTTGCAAAACCCTGACCTCATAATAGTGCACTGTGGAGGAAATGATTTGGGCACTTTGCCTGGGGTAGGTCTTGAAATGCTTTTAAAGGACACCTTTGAGCAATTGATGGCACTTTTTCCTCAAACTGCCTTGGTATATTCCAATATATGCCAAAGACAGAAATGGAGGTGGGCCAATCAAATTTGTCCACAAATTGAGAAAGCGAGGAAACATGTAAATAGGTCTGTTTCAGCTTATATGAGAGATCATGGAATGGGCGCCATCTACAACAATAACTTGCGTTACTACATGCAAGATAACTACAGAGGAGATGGTGTGCACTTCTCAGATGAGGGAACAGAGTTTTCATACAAAATTTTAAGACTGTGTATTGGTACCTACGTATAAGTACCTAGAACTTACACAGAACCCAAAAGCTCTTTTCAGATCTACTTTAACTATAATTACTCTTTTTAAATTTCGAATGTACCTTTTTTCACTAATTTTCACTTATGTTCGCTTCCCGGTTCGCTACCCGGTTCGCGTACCGGCAGCTAACCGCGCGAAAAATTCAATTTGTTTTTTTTCCCGACATATATGAGCCTCCTCAGCCACCCTCAGAAAACCTAGGGGGTCAGGATACATCTCCCGTGCCCCCTTATACCCATTTCCCGTATTGTTTTCCCTCCATCTTGTGATTTATTTCATCCGAAACACAAAATGGCGAACTCCTGTTACGTTACCGGTGAGCTACCCGGTTCGCGTACCGGGAAGCGCTTCTACCGCGAAAAATCTAATTTTTTTTATTTGCCCCACCGGACCCTTTAATAACCCCCACATCATTCCTAGGGGGTCAGGAGGGGTCTACCTTGCCCCCTTTCATTAAATTCCCCCTTTGTTTTTCTCCACCTCTTGTCTCTCGATCCTACCGAGAGACAAGATGGCGGCCGGTCCGGACTGTTTAAAATGTTGACAGACACCGGAGAGCCAATCAGCTTCGCTTCACGAAGTTCCGTTACGCGTCAGGTACGCGAACCGGAGCGCTAACCGGAGCGCTGTTACAGATAAATCTGTTTTTTAAAACGTTAATTTCTCAAAATCCACTGGAGCACATATATTGAGACATAGCAAAGACACGTCGGGCAAACCATATCTACAATTTTGCCAAGTTTCGTGTAAATCCATTCCGCCGTTCGAGCTAAAAGTGATTCCAACCACCCTAAGGAAAAATGAATGAGAAAAACGCGTTTTGGGACCCCCCTTTTTTCTTGGCCCCCCTTGACGAAACCCCCCCAAATTTTCAGGGGCTGCTCAGAAACAAACTGTGCCATTTTCCTGAAAATGTCAGCCAATTCCGTCCACAAACGCCAAAGTTATTCAACATAGAATTTTCAGAAATCCCATAGGAAAAAAATCCTAACTATATATACCTACTGGCGACCGCCAGTAGGTAATATATATATATATATATATATATATATATATATATATATATATATATATATATATATATATATGTATAATTATACTTACCAACCAGTAATTCCTTCAAAAGAAAGAAGAAGGGAAGAAGTTTCTAATTTTCCCTCACTAGAATGAAGAGAGATAAATATTCTCACAAATAAAAACTGGCATACAGGTAACAGGAATTGAGATGAGCAGTTATAAAAGCATTCAGTATTAGAAACAGTTATAACAGTGTTTTGTATTGTAGGAGTAGCCGGAGTAGCATCACATTGGAAGGAGTAGAGTTACAACATCTTCCTGAGAATACAAGAGAGCAGCGAGCCACTGCACACAGACAGGTATTTAGCTGAAAGATCATTGGTAGAGTACAATTGAGAATGTGTTATAGTTGTTACAGTATGTAATGGCTACAGGTATCAACAGAATATCAACTCAGGACCTGGCCCGAGATCATCTTTGGACCAGGGACAGAGAGTGAAGCAGTGCAGTCTCTCGTTTCTTCCCACTCCCCTTTCCCCCTCTTTGCTGCTCAGGAGCCTTGGGTTCTTGGTAGCGAGGTAGGGGATAGTGGAATAGTCATCTGCTCCTACAGTTCGTTCAAGTTCAGCATTCAGGTACTTCACAGCGGGTTGGAGTTTGGACATGTAGCTTTGTTGTCACCCACTCAATTAATAAGGGGAGTGTCCAGGGCCATCGTCTGCACAGCCAACATGGGTGTGTGACGGCTATTTGCTCACCCCTGGGCGTGGTTCTGTGCTGTGACTGTGCATCTGCATGTGTCTCTATATCAGTGTGGGTCTCCTTAGTGGGGTGTGGATGGGCCCTGAAGATAGACCCCTGCGTATGTGTCCTGGTTTGCATTCCACGGGTTTGGCACCCACCCACACCTGTTGGGCTGCCTCCTTTTGGTGTGCTGACATATGGCATTGGGGTGCCATGTGTGGGTGGGTGAAGTGTTGTGAGCCAGCTGGGCTTGTGGTGCTCACTGCTGTGTGGTCTGTTGCAGGCTCAGTGTTCACCCATGAGTTGCTTGGTGGCCGTGTCCCGGGGGGGGATTGGGTGAGAGATCCATGCACTGTTGTAGGGCTTCGGTGTCAATGACGGGGTGGTCCTTTCCGGCATCACTGATGTGTTGTGTTCTGTGCTCTGCTTAAGGTGTTGTGTGCCCCTCAGTGATGTGAAGGGGAGGTGCGTGTGGCATTTGTGTTGACATATGTGTTGGCGAATTCTGCTGGTTTGCATGCAAAGTGTCTGGCAATGTACATTGTGATTATTTGGGGGTGCTGGATTCTTCTGGGGTCAGTGTACATTTGGACTACATGACGGATGTGAGGTTGTACGCGTACATTTCACTGTTTCCAGCACTGTCAGATATAGAGGGCATGTTTCTGTGCATGTGCGGAGTCATTTGAATCCTCTGTTCTGCAGTGTCGGCTATGCACATTGTTCCATGTTGTCGTCAATGTGGGTGTGCTGTTTGTGCTATGTGTGTGTGCTTAAGTGTGCCAAGGGAATCTGGGACATGATCCTGGGTGTGCAGTGGGTGTGCAGTGTGCTACACCTCGTTGTGTATGTTTGCCATTGTGCTCATCTTCCCCGTCCTACCAGACCCTGTTTGTGGCACTGCCTGTTGATGTTGTACATACAACATATAGAGGTAACCCAGGCACTCTGACCTTTTCAGTGATTTATTCATGAAAAGTTATCCTGTCCTATAGTATTCAATTCAGACGAAAAACAGTAAGCAGTTGTAGTTCTATTTAATGTATATAAGGTACATAACCTTGGCAATATTCTTAATACATTTCATTCAATTTGGTTCAAAGCAATGGATTGGCAGCCGACACGCGTTTTGTTGCATAGTATCTTTCTCAAGGCTTTAAAAGCAATCCAGTAAATTTTGTTCGAATGTCATGGACACCCAGGGTTTTTCTGTAAGATTGACCACATCCTATTGGGTCACTGCGTAAGTGACATCCGTATCGAAAACTGCACCATGTAAATTCAGATGCTCGACAATTTGTTAATCCAATGTACGGGTATAATAGCCCTTGCAACCCGGGCGGCTTATTTCCATAAAAAATAGTCCAATGTTTTCTCCAAAGGGTGTAGCTAAATGGTAAGGTCTTTATAAGTTTTTTTCAATTTTATGCATACAAGTTTACCAGTGGGTTGAGCGGTTCCTAATTTTACCCTTCCTGGACCAAGATAAGACCATAGAATTTTGAGACTCAAAAGGCTGTGATATGCCTACTTTCGTTCCAAAGTTCACCGTATTCCGAAAAGCCATCCTAGATAAATGTATCCACTGTTGATTTTGTGTCAGGTTCTCTCGAGCTGTGTCCGTGCTCCCTACTCCTTGCACCGTCTCCACACTGATGACTGTGGCCTGAGTTTCTTCCAACTCCTCCGGGGGCGCTGGACTGCCACCTCCTGTCGCCGTTGCTGCCTTCCTGTTGGCAGCGGGTTGGTGCCTGGTTTAGGTTGTCACGTCATGCCGGCACCTATTAGCCTCCTGGATTGGCCTCCTCTGCACCCAGACTGCAAGCCAGGTGGTCGGCTAGTGGGTCAATTGCTGGTAGTGTTCTGTCGCCTCCGTGATGCTGGTCTTGTTTTCCTGCGGTCTGCTTCCTGTCTTTCTCTCCCTCTTCTCCTTGGCCTTCCCCGACCCCGTTGTTCCTTGCTGGTAGTCTGTGGGGGTGTGGGGATCGAGTTGGCCTCTGCGCTGGGTCAGGGTGCATCCATGTTCCTACGTGCTTTAGCTTGTTCCTGGTGTATGTTTTCTGTGGTTTTTATGGTGCATTGCCCCGCCAGATGTGTTGGATTTGCAAACCTGTGGCTGATTTTCGCAACTTTTTGAACCACCTTTCGCCTCTTCGCATTTTTTTGCGTTCTCGTTTCGCATTTTAGCAGTGTGGCGTTGATTTTCATGCAGACATTTGCCGAATTATCTGGTGTCTTTTGCATGCTACCGCCTTGTTGTGAATTCAACGTTGACACAGGGTTATTCCCACGATAGACTTCGATGTTGAAAGTTGAGTTACGCTACTCTTGCTTTAGTTATCACATGGTATTGTGAATATACCCCTCAGTAGTTTAATCCTGTACTTGTGGCCAGGCCTGTGTAACATTTACACACTCAGACACTGCGCCCTTTTAGTGTAATCAAGAACTGCGCTGATGCCAGGGTCATTAATCTGGTCCTCTTCTTCCTATGGATGCCGGTACTCTCCTGGCCAGCGAAAAGTTTCAGTGCTCAAAGGAACATTGGGAAGTGCCAGTGAGTAAAAGCCCATTAAAAAGCCCTGGATTTTGTGGAGAACAGACAGAACTACCATAACAAAACCTAAGCAAGATATTTACAGACAAGCTTTTGTACCATGGTGCAACGGTGTGCGTGTGCCACTAGGCAACTTGTTTGTGTACCAGCGCAGGGGAAAAGATCAGCAGCAGGCCGTAGTTAGTAAATAAGGCTCTGCGATGACCTCGCTCCTTGTGCAATACAGCGCGGCAACTTTGATTGCTGCATTGCGCTAATTTGAGTGAGTCTGCCCTGCGGTGTTTTAAGCTTTGCCTCCCCATGTTAAGACTAAATTAGCGGGAGGCCTTGCCTCATAAAAAGAACTAGCCCTTTTCAAAATAACCTCCTTAGCCCAGCAGCATTTTATGGGCGGAGTCTTATTCAATGACATTCTTGCAATGCCTTTGATTTTACCGCATAGCAACCTTCCCGCATTAAACTAATTTTCGAAAAATATTGTCATCAACATGAAATTCCGTGATTAAATAAGGTGCCCTGTTGTGTGTTTTATTGTATTTGCCGTGCGCTTGAAATGAGTCATCTTGGATTCTGTGTTGCTGCCGAAAAGCGGAAAAATATAATTTGACATTTTTAATATGAAGACCCTAATGATGTTTAAAGATGAACTTCAGCACTGCTAATTCCATTAAACGGCACACTGCCAATGAGCTATAACGTCTAATTAATCATTTTGTCAGCTTTGCTTTCTGAAGCTAGTCAATATAAATTTGAATAAATAGGAAGCCGTTGACCCAGGAACCTTTGAATATTCTGAATATAGATGTGCGCGGTGCACTCCGCCCAGCCTGCCGCTCCCCCAGCTGCGTTGCTGTAAACACGCTTTCTTTTTCAGTCCAAGCCGCCGCGTTACCTACAAGATAAAACAATGTCCACATTTTGAATTTAATTTCGGCGATGTGAGGATATCCCAGTGAAACTTAAAAATATTGCAAGTTAAACGAATAATGCAGTTCAGAAAAAAATGACACCCTTGGGTCCCTGTTTGTCGCTGACGGTGCATTGCGACATGTCACATCAGGTTACATCAATAGCGCCATGTTATTTGTAAGTAATGCAACATGACGGATGAAGGCGAGCCCTTCTAACATGCCACAGTCTGGTGTGTCAGCACATTTTAATGGAGGCTTTTCGGAAGGCACTTTTAAAGTTATCTGGGAAACAAAGCTGTAGCCAGGGAAGAGCAGGCCCTGGAACGCCTGGTGCCTGCTTTTCACCCACAGGCATTGAGTAATTCCCTCTTCTTCTGTCTTTCCAGATTCACTAATTACAGTGCCTGCCACCGTATACATTGTCACCAAGCTGTCTTTTTAGCATAAGAATTGATTTGCATTGCTGGCCTAAATCACAGATTCCAAATTAGAATTTCAAATTCCTAACCCAGGATTTCTTGGAGCATGACCCTAACCTGGCGTTGCCATAAAGTGAGTACGTGTTTGCCTAGTTGTGTTTCTGGCATCATCTTCGAGCTTTTCATTTAAAGGAAGATGCAACATTTTGGTCCAGAGTAGGCAAATGTCTTCCTTTTACGTGACTCTAGTGTCAGTTACACTCAGAGCGTGCTGTTCTTGTTTTCTACGATAAAATGTATTTTTTATTCCGGCGTGTCGCAGTCTAAAAATGTGTGGACATCTTTGTGACTTGTTGGAGAAGTATTTAATTTGAACAAGGTAAAATCAGCAATACAATGTTAATTTGAGGCGACTCATGAAGAACGGAAAAAGTCGATTGGTGTGACTTTTAAATAGTAAGAGACTTAAATAAACGTGTTGAATATGAAGTTGTTTTGAATCAGAATCCTCGTTTCAGAAAGCAAACTGTTGGAAGTTGGATTACTGATTGAGGGGATGAACCCTACTCAAGCAGCAACCACAGTCTTGGTCATGTTTAAACACAAGCAAACCTCAAATTAACCTGTGATGGACCCTCTGGCAGTTTCGCACAAAAGCAGTCAGGCTTAACTTAGGGGCAATGTGTAAAGTATTTATGCAGCACTTCAAAGAGTAAAGTGAAGACACAACATGAGAAAAACCCCACACTGATTAAGAAATATTGAGTAAAGTTTGATAAATGATTTGAGACCAAAATGATAAAAATTCAATCAGTAAACCGGAGATATGACATTTTAAAGATTTTAGGTAAGTAAAGCGCCTAAAATCACAAACCACCACTCACAGTGATCTTGTCATGTAAGCAGGGCTCGAGTCTGGGTACCACGTGGGTGGACGGCGTCCCCCCACTTATTTTACCGGGTGGACGTCGTCCCCCCTGCCAAACAGCTGGACTTCACTCTTTGGCCTCTCTGTATTTTAACTGCGAGGGGCGAATGCTAATTTGCACGCCGTCTCTCGCAGATCTCAGCGCCAGTGCGCCATTGAGTTTGTTAATTTCGAGAGGACACCATTATCTTTGCGGAGGGGAGGCAATGAGCGCGATGGTGCAAGCCATCTTTCGTGACGTCACTTCCTGTTGTGAGGTCACGTCCGGTGACAGCTTCCCCCCACTTCTTTTCTAGGACTTGTGCCCTGTATGTAGGACCAGGTAAAAATCACAAAATCTGGCCGACCACGATAGAGTGTGGGCTGGATACAGGGACCTGGTCAGTCCAGCTGAAAGAGTTGCCTTCAAACGTCCTGCGTGAAGAGTTCCTTCGTGGTGGAGGGGTCCGCAAGGAGGGCGTCACGGATGCTCGTTGATATACTGCAAAGAGCAGGATGGGAGTTGCAGACAGATGCTGTTGTAGCACAAAGATCCTGACTGGCATTACAAAGAGTCACAGCTGGATTTTCAAGTTGTTGCTCATCGCAGGCTTTCAATACTGTAATGCAAAGTGCAAATGTCACATTGGCTGGCGTTACTGGCAGTCGCGTTGGGGCAAAGAGTCAGGTTAACTGGAACTTTGCACATGAGCGGCAAGGTCTTAACGTGGACAGGTCCGGTCTTGAGCACAAAGTGCACAAAACGTGAGGGTTTTTCGTTTCTTTAATGGAGGAGTTCCACTGATGCTACACCAAAGGTCCATGACCTGAAAGGTACCTCTTGGGGATCAGGAATTCATTCCAGAAGAGGGCAACAAGGCTCAGGCAGGTTCAGGCAGCCGGACAGCTGGGAAGATGCAGCAAGCCTCTGGGGCTTTTAATGTCAATATATCTCAGAACAGGAGGTCAGTCAGCTGACCCATAGAGTCACTTCAGCCTGGAATGAAGGGTGCGTATCCAGTCTTCCTTCTTAGCAAGCAGGGCAGCAGGTAGCAGGACAGCTGAGTAGCATGGTAGCTAAGTAGCCATTTGCAGCAGCAAAACAGCACACCAGTACTTCTCAAAAGATCCAAAGCTGTACTGAAGAGTGGGTCTGAGGGTCCTATATTTATACCTGTTGCCAGTTTTGAAGTAGGACAAGTTTCTAGAGAATTCCCTTTGAAGTCCTTAAATGTAACTGCCTCACCTGTCCTAGCTCCAAGCTGGCTGCATGAACAATGCAGTGGTGACATTTCCTTTTTGTAAAGGCAGGGCACGGCCTGTTCAGTTGCAAGTGGTGTTGTGCCCAGCTCCGCCACCCCCCATCCTGCTAGTTGATGACTCATCGAGGCACACCTGATCACTCTTTTCTGTGGCTGTCTGGGTGAAATAGATAAAGTCTAACTGCCAACTACACCCAATCATGTGACCCAGGGACAGGCTGCAGGCACCAAATATTTTCAGCAGCAAAATGCCAACCTTCTAAAAGTGGTATAAAAGTGGGTGGTGATGGACGGAGCATCTGAACCAATCAAACACTCACACCCAGTCAACAGATCTGCGTTTAATCCATCACCATTCTTTAGCCCACTCTGCCACCCCAGTTCAGACATGGCCATATGCAAATCAGTCTGACCCTGTGCCTCATGGGAACAGTCCAGCCCAAACTGCCAAGCCATGCCTTCCCTGAACCGGAAACAAGCTTTCTAGGACCGGTTTCTGGCATTCCAGCCGTCTTCAGCCAGGCTTCCTTCAATCCAGTGGCAAAGTGAGCTGTGGTTCTGTGGTACTACGGTCCTGTGGTTCCGTCATTCCGAACCCGTTCAATAAAGGTCACCGGATATAGACGATTTTGGTATCAGCGAACCGCAAATAACGAGTGCGGTGTGTATGAGTGTTTTCGTCATAATCGATCAATGAGAACACTACGTATTCAGGGATTTCGTTTGAACCCTCGGGTTCCATTTTGTGTGCGGCAGCCATTTTGTGTGGTTGCCCTCACATAGACCGATGACTATGGCCGAACGAGTCCTTGGGACACATACACCTTAGCTGACTTCTGTGTGACCTGGCCGAACTGACTCCCTTGCCCGAAGCTGACCTCGCTGAGCCAGTTCCTTGTTAAGCAGCTGGTCAGATAAAGATCAAAGAGCAGGACATTGCTGAGTTTATGGTACACGCACACACCTTTCTATCTTGCTTCTCATCTGTTTATGTTCCTTCCTTTATGGTTTAATTATTGATTTGGGTTGAGGTTTTTATGATGGGTTTGTCCGGCCCGTTCGAACAGGAATGTTGGATTTTTTCCTTGTCATCCCTGGGGGCTGGACAACGGAAAGTGGGATTGTCATCATGCGATATGTTTGAAATGTCGGTTTTCTATTGGTCAGTTTGTATGAAATCGATGCTAGCCAGGAATGTGATTTTCAGCATAAAAGACGATGCTCCGCTCCATGAATTTGTGCAGTCTGTAGCGAACAACCCGTGTTGTGCTTCGTAGATCTCTGTTCCTGGTTGCAGCCAATAAATTTGGTCTTTGACGTCATCAAGAAGTGTCCTGTGTCTCTGTTTGCCGAGGCAGGGGAATCCAAAGACATCGGGCGCTATCCCTGGCGCCGCTGGGTTCTAAAACCCGGTTCTTCAGTTGGCGCCCAACGTTGGGCGACTTCAGCGGTACCGGTCCAAGCCCGAAGATCGTGAGGAGCTTCGTGTGAAAATTCTGGAGGAAGGCCTGCCACTTCTTCGACCCCTGTATGTCGTCGTGGTCCCAAAGTCTTTGCTGCGAGGTTACCCGCTTTCCGACGGCTACGAAGGACTGCTGCCCTGACTGTCGGCCTGTCTTGGAGCCATTAGACGATTTGTAGAGCGAGACAATAGACAGGTCTTCTGGTGACGCCATCGACATTTCAGTTAAGTATAAGTGGAGCGTCTCCCAGTCCTTAGTTTTGTTTTGGTATCCCATCGGGATCGCTTTGATTTGGTACCTGCAGGCCCCAAAGCCGAGGGACTCGTGTATTCACGAGACTATCGTTTTGAGATTTCCCTGGAAGTTTGAAGCTAGACTAGTGAGCGAAGATGCCTGGTCTTAGCAGACTTGGAAAGATATTTGGTTGTGGTTGTACTAGGGATTCCCGATTGGAGGATTCGTGTCCGGTTCCTCCGATTGGAACTCCGACCTATGAGCTCTACGTAAAACATGGAGTGGGCCCTATCACGTATAATGAAATGTGGATCAAGTATACCAGAAAAGACGGCGTCCTACAGTGGCCCCGTTATGGTAGCTTTGAAACAGAGATTTTAGATAATCTCGAAGTTAAACTGTTCAAGAAGAAAGCCCGGCCGGCGATGTTTGACTCTTTCCGCTTATGGCGAAAGGAAGCCAAACAGAAAGAAATTAAGTTAGCGAAGAAAAATAAACGAGAACGAGGTATGTCAATGGTGCAAGCTGCTATACAGTTTAGGGATAATGAGGAAGAACAAGAAAGTGAACAGATGCTTAGGCAACGTAAATTAGCGGTAGACAAATGCTATCCAGCTTTGCCGCCTCAACAGCAAGAAGAGAAGAAAGATCTTGTGAAAGATCCTTTAATGTCGCATCTATTGAGTTCACCACCCCCTTATGTGCAGAGTGCTACAGCACCTTCGCCACCTGTAGTTGCGCAACCTCCGGTCGCTTTGGCGCAGCCTACTCAAGGGCTGCCGATTTTGCTACCTCCTTCGTCTGCTACTCCTACACCTGTGTTGTCTGTTTCTTCTGTTACTGTTCCGACTTCGGTTTCTTCTCATTCTGCTCCGTCTCCTCTTCTTTTGTCTACTTCTCCTTCTGCTCGACAGAGAATGACTGATGCTGTTGCTGGTCTCTTTTCTCCTTTGATGGGTTCATTGGGTATATCTCCTGTTGTAGAGCGTAAGCAATTGCGTAGCCAATTGCCTGGTCCTGATGAACGGACAGTGTTAGATCACTTAGCGCGTAAATGGAGTACGTATCCTTCGCACTATGACCTTGAGAGTGTTATGGATGTTTTCCATCAATGGGAAGCACCGAAACAACGATATGTTTTTGATATGATGTGTTCTTTCCTTCGTGAACAATGGGAAGATGGTGAGGTAGGACAGACTCCGCCTGAGTTGTACCGCATTCGTTCTGAGTTTGCGAAAGGGACTGTTGTGGGTCTTGGAGTTGAGAAAGCAGTTGCAATGTTGTTGTCATTTAGGAGTGAGTCTCCTTCTCAGCAACTGTTTGAGCCTGATTCATCGGTTAGGAGGAAGGCGCGTCAATATCCGATGCGTGAGGTTCCTCCAGTTTGGAGACCTGGTGATGCAGCAGCTAATCCAGCTATTCCGACACACTTTCAGCGTATCTGGGTACATGTTCCATGGAAACGTGCTGAAGTGTTAGCTCTTAAGCAGACTTTGCCTGATCCGCGTAAAAATCCAACAGGGTTTTATAAAGAGCTATCTCAAACTGCGGGTTCATGTATTATGAATCTGGCCGATATAGACATGTTGTTTGGGAATGTTGTTCCACAGCCTATCTGGGGTAAAATTCGTCATACGGATCATGGGAAGGAATTAGGTGATACATGGAATAATCTTAGAGATGCAGATAATAGACAAGTAGGTGGTGCTAAACCAGAGGATTTGATTGCTGACCTCCCTGGTAGGATTATTCATTATATGAAGACTCTGATGCCTGATGTGCGTGTTAATTGAGACAAGTTGTCTGCATGCAAGCAGTAGAAAGATGAGTCTGTGTCCGACTTTTTCACTAGGTTCGAAGAGACATTTGTAGACCACAGTGGTCAGGACATGAGTACTGAAGGTGGTCAACAGTTGTTCGTTGACAAATTTGTTCATAATTTGCTTCCCGAATTGTGCAATAGATTGAAGGATTCTGAGAGTGCTTGGGCTGTTTCCACGTCAGCGCAGATTTTAGCTACTGCCCAGTACTATGAGAATAGGAATAAGGATGAGATAGAGAAAGCGGATAAGAAGACTAAGGAATTGAAGACTAAAGTTCTTCTACAGCAAGCTTATCCGCCTCGTAATAATCAGCGCGATTATCAGCAACCTCAGCAGTATCAGAGAAACTCGCAAAGGTTCAAGTCTTCTCAACCGCGTTTTCCCGTAGGCCCTAATCAGTGTGCGTATTGCAAAGAAGAGGGTCATTTCAAGAGTAGTTGCCCGGTTCTGTTACAGCGTACGAATGGTGCTTCTGGTATGAGAGGTCGAGGTGTTCAACAAGCTCCTAGAGGTAGAGGACGTGGTGTGTTTCCTCAGAATGCGCGTTCTTTGCCTCCACAGAATTCTATGAATAGCTTTGATCAGCAGAATGGTGCGTCTTGTAGGACGGCACAGTACTATGCGGATGATTACTATGTTGAAGGTGAGAATGTGGACGGTAATGATTGCTAGGACAGCCATGGACAAAGAGAGGGAGTTGTTTCAGTTCCAGTAGATCAGAGTGGACCCTATGTTGAAGTGATTGCATCAGGTGTGTCAGAGCCTTTTCTGTTGGATACTGGTGCTGCAAAGAGTTCTATTATGCACTCTAAACTCCCTGGCACACCTTTGTCTGGCTTAAAGAATGTTTCAGTAGGTTTTTCTGGCGCCCCGGTTACGAATCCGATTTCTAGTCCATCGTCTATTTCTGTTGGACCTCCTGAATTCGAAGCACCCCTCATTCTGACGACTGGTTGTGGTGAGAACTTGTTGGGATTGGACTTGTTAAAGAGATTGTATGCAACGCTATATTGTTCTCCGTCAGGAGTACACCTTACGTTGGGTGAGAGAGTGATCTCTCCGATGTACTTGTCTAAAGATCGACTTCCACCTGAATTGTCTTCTCTCCCTGATTCTCTTTGGGCTACTGGTCCTAATGATGTGGGTCTCTTAGAGATTTCGCCATATGTTGTGACATTGAAAGCGAATGCTAGATTACCACGCATTCCGCAATATTGGATTTCCAGTGATGGTGAAAGAGCGCTTTCTGATTGATCTGATTGAGAAAGGTGTGATTGAGGAAACGAGAGGCAATGTGTGCAATAGTCCGGGTTTGCCTGTTCTGAAAAGAACGGATTCTTCACAGCCTCCTGTATATAGGTTTGTGATCGATCTTCGCGAGGTGAATAAGATCGTTGTTCAGCAATTTCCTGTTGTGCCTGATATCACCGCTTTACTGACTTTGATCCCGGCTACAGCCACGTGGTTTTCGGTGATTGACTTGAAGAATGCTTTCTTCAGCATCCCGATTGCCGTGGAGAGTAGAGATATTTTTGGCTTCTCTTTAGGAGGACGAAGTTTCCGGTTTAAGCGCGCTCCTCAAGGCTATTACGAGAGTCCATCGATCTATAGTCAGGCTTTGAAGACACAACTTGATTTGCTGGTTTTACCTGATGGTGCTGCTCTTATTCAGTATGTTGACGATCTGTTAGTTGCTGCCGACAATGAAGAGATCTGTAGAGAGACTACTTTGTCGTTGTTACGTCATTTGTCTGATTTCCATCATAAGGTTTCTCTTTCAAAGTTGCAATATTGTCGACAAGAAGTTACCTACTTAGGTCACCTTTTATCGAAGGAGGGAAGGAAACTGACCCCAGAAAGAATTCAAGCGATTGCCAAAATTAGTGTGCCTACGACACAGAGAGAAGTACGTGCTTTCTTAGGTATTACGTCGTATTGTAGACAGTGGATCCCTAATTTTTCGTTGCTTCCGAAACCTTTGATAGCTCTTACTGTTAAGGATACTCCAAATCCTATTCCATGGACTGACGAATATCAGAAGAGCTTTTCGGAATTGCGCGATGCGTTGTGTTCAGCTCCTGTGTTGGGTACCCCGGACTACAGTAAGCCTTTCACATTCTATGTCACATTCTATGTCCACGAGAGAGAGGGATTTGCATTGTCAGTTTTGACTCAACAATGTGGCGATAAGCAGCATCCATGTGCTTATTTTTCGTCGACTTTGGATCCGGTAGCTAGAGCATTGCCGAGTTGTCCGAGAGCTACAGCAGCAGCAGCTGTTCCAATTCGACAGTCTGCTGGTCTAGTGATGGACAATACACTGATTCTGATGGTTCCACATGCAGTGGATACCTTGTTGAACCATACCAAGACACAGCACTTAACTAGTGCTCGGTTGTCGGGTTACGAATTGACCTTGTTAGCGAGTCATGTGCATATAAAGAGATGCAACACGTTGAATCCAGCCACGATGTTGCCGATTTCAACTGAGACAGACGATACCGAACAACATGATTGTTTCCCTAGGACTGAGGAAGAAACGAAAGGGAGGATAGACCTTAGGGATACTCCTCTTCCAGAGTGTGATGGTACCTTATGGGTTGATGGTTTGTGCTTCAAGCTTTCGAATGGTGATACGACTGCGGCGTATGCTGTTACAACTTTGCATACGATTGTTGAAGCTGCACGTAATTCAGCACAAGCAGCAGAGTTGATTGCATTGACGAGAGCGTGTGTGTTGGCGAAAGGTAAACGAGTGACTGTGTACACTGATAGCCAGTATGCATTCGGCGTGGCACATAATTTTGGACGTTTGTGGAGAGACCGTGGTTTCCTGACTTCGCATGGGACCAAGATCCAGCATGGTCAGTTGGTGAATGAACTCCTTGAATCACTTACTTTGCCATTGCAAGTAGTGATTGTGAAATGCAGTGCGCATAAGAAAGTTACGGATGATGTTGGTCGTGGTAATGCGTTTGCAGATGAAGTCGCGAAAGAAACTGCGAGAGATGTGATGAGTCGAATGTACGTTGCGGGTCCAGCGAGATGGGTTCCAGATGGAAGTATGTGTGAAGATACGATTGAGAGTGTGAAATCCATCCAAGTTGAAGCTACAGAGAAAGAGTTGAATGAATGGAGAGAGAGTAAGGGTAAATTGGATTTGAATGGTGTTCTGACCGACTTTTTCAGCCCTCCTTTGAGGGAGGATGATTGGAAGTGACTCTAGTCTATTAACATTCTAGTGCAAGGACTAGAACTATAGACAGGGCCTATTCATAAGGCACAGTAATGCACTTTCGTACCCTTTTCCTTAGATCAGGGCTTATAAAGTTATATTAGGGGATAGATTCATTAGTCTTAGTGATAATCCGTCCTTTTGCAAGAGTGTTAGTATACCTTCTATGGAGTTATGCTTATTTCGGGCCTTGTAGGCCTCAAACGGGAGAGACTCCATCTTGCTTTCTGCCCCGGCAGCTTGAGATGCTTCTAGGTCAAGTGTAATGTTTTAGTTTCGAAGTGTTGTTTGCTTGGAGAGAACCGGCTCAGGCTGGCCCTTATCGAAAGACTGTATTTTTCTCCACTCCGAAGACACAACATCAGGCCGGCCGGCTGGGAACGTGTCCTTGGTACGGGGAGGTACAATAATTTGGTGGGCGGCAGGTTACTGGCCGTAACTTTCCATGAAAGGACAAGCTTCCATATTAGCGAAAGCATGAGGCAGTGAGTCAGTCAGTCTGTAGGCGGCAGCTAGCCGTTAGCATTAATGCCATTCATTATTTCCAGGCAGACAGTCGCCATTTTGAAGTTCGAGAAAGATCACGAAGCTGATACTCTCTTAGAAAGATTGGAGAGGAGAGAGGAGTAGTGCAGAACGGTCAGAGAGAGAGAGACAGCATCTAATGAAAGGAAGGTTCCAGTGACTTGGAGGGAAGCAGAGAAGACAGAGCATAGCAGTGCAGACGTGTACTCATGACTGCTGAAGTGTGACTCTAAGACGAGCCATGGCACAGACGAGAAGGGAACCTAGATGACTGCTGAACCCCGACTTCACGATAATAAGGTGACATCTGCCTATATTCTATAGTGTGCACATTCTAACCTTTCACTTTCCTTTGCAGGATATATATATATATATATATATATATATATATATATATATATATATATATATATATATATATATATATATATATATATATATATATATATATATATATATATATGTTATAATGTAGTATTGTGTTTTTATGATCATTGTAATAAAATACCCCAGTTCTTAGTGAACCAGCATGTGCCTCGTATTCTTGTTCAATCAGGGTAACCTGTTCTTCTAGTCAGGCATTGTATTCATGAACGGATGTAATTCCCGGTCAGGTAAGAAGTGGCTGAGCAATGAGGGAGAGAGGGACCCCTCGATGTAAAGAATAGATTGCACATCTTCTAATTTGGTAAGTTGTGGTATAACTCCTAATATTGTAGTATCATATCCCGAGTAGCCAATGAGAGATTCCTTCCAAAGGTACTCATAGGAAAGTGATCGTCGTTGGTAAGCGGCGTTAATGAGAACACTAGGGAGGAGACTAGTGTGTAGGTCCGCCGGATTGTGGACCGGGCTGTGAGTGAGAGAACACTAGGGAGGAGACTAGTGTGTAGGTCCGCCGGATTGTGGACCGGGCTGTGAGGGAGAGATCACTAGGGAGGAGACTAGTGTGTAGGCACGCAGGATTGCGACTTGCCGACCGAGCACTGACTGTGGTCAGTGTGTAATGGTAACTAATCAGAACTGCCCTAGGGTAGACTAGTCTGGGCCTAAATCGCCGTGAGACTGACTGGTATGAGTGGGATATTGTAGAAAACCTATGCATGTATATTGCTAATTCCCCATCCTTAGGTACAAAACATATACATACCTATTGTAAATACGTTCTAAGGAGGGAGGTGATTACGTTCCGGCTGGGTTGGAAGTGCTCTGAGGAGCTGATCCTATCTGGTCCGAGAATCCGGTTGTTACAAATGGTTGTTGGATTGATTTGTCAGAGCATCAGAGATGGTTGTTACCCGATGCGTATGTACTTCCAGTGGTTACAATGGCTCATGGATTGGCTCATATCAGCGTGATAGGGATTTGCAAGTTGTTGGCTCCGGTTTGGCAGAATGTTGGAATTCCTAAGTGTGCAGAGAATCTGGTTAAGAACTGTATGGTGTGTTTGATGTACAATCCTGGTAAGGGAACTCCGACTCCAGCTGGTCATTTTTCTCCTACAACGTATCCGTTCGAGGCTTTGCAGCTAGATTTCATCCACATGGAGAGGTGCAACAACCTAAAGTATGTGTTAGTGGTTGTTTGCTCTTTTTCTAGATGGGTGGAAGCCTACCCTTTGAAGGATAACACTGCCTTGTCCACAGCGAAAGCCCTTATTAAGGAATTCTTCCCTAGGTTTGGATTGCCGAGAATGATATGGAGTGACAATGGGAGTGAATTTGTGGGTCAAGTGATGAAGAAAGAATGTGATGGATTAGGTATCCGGCAGAAGTTTCACGCTGCAAATCACCCCCAATCAGCTGGTCTAGTCGAGTGCTACAATGGCACTCTCAAAACTAAAATTGGGCAAAATTCAAGCGAGCTCTGGTTTACAATGGCCAGATGCCTTGCCTTTAGCCCTTTTGTCCACTAGAATGACTGTGCATTCACAAATGGGTTTGAGTCCGTATGGGATTGTGTTTGGACGCCCAGCGAACATTTGGGGAGTGCCGAGGCCGACAAAGTTTAGCGAACTAGAACATCCTGTGTTGCTTGACTACCTGTATGAATTGACGGCTAAATTGCGTGTTTTGCATCAACAGGTTCACGATTCATTGCCACAAGCTTCAGAAGATCCAGGACGCGCCATTGAACCTGGATCGTGGGTGCTCGTGAAGAATTTCCAGCGGACCAAGAACGAGCAGCCCCGCTAGAACGGACCTTATCTGGTGTTGTGATCTACCCGTTCTGCAGTACGAGTGCACGGTCAAAAGAACTGGATCAACGGTGTACATTGTAAGAGGGCCCCTTTGCCTCTGCCGTACGACTGGTGGGTCCAGAAAGGACTTTCTGACTCTGAGACTGAGACCGTGCCTCGTTCTCTGCCTTTCAGCGATGCCCGTTTGATTGGGACGAACACTGAGAAAGAAAGTGACGATCTTCTTCAAGAAGCTGTGCCTCCATTGAACCGTTTGAACACTGTTGAACCTGAGCTTTTGTTTCGTGAACAGACATTGCCTGGCAGAGTCGCGGGACAAATAAAAAAATAGATTATTTCTTTTACTGATTTTTGAAGGTTAGCCCTCCTCCGAGGAACTACTTTGATTTTTGTTTTTCGAACCGCCATCTGGGTTCAGCTGTATGGTCGCGGTTGCTTAAGTCTTTGGATTGCAAGCCGAAGACGTTAGGTCGACGGTTCTGGTTGGTCTGAGGGAGTTGCCCTGGACTGAAAGAAGCATTCTTTAGCATGGAACACCCTACCACCACGAGCAGCAATTAGAGAGGATGGAGTTTCTCGAGATGGAGAAACCTGTTGAAAGAATAAGCTTTAAGAGCAAAATCTGTCAACTGATGAGCCGAAAACGATTTTTAATATTGTGTTTGTTTATGCTGTTTAGCTTGATGATGTTTTTAATTGGATATGTGACATTTTCTTTTCAAGTGACGTTCATACGCAGCCTATACCTCCTCCTACTATTTCTTCTTATTCTTTTCACCCTCTGCCCGAACATTAAATCGTTAGAAGATTGGAATTTGCTAATAATTCCTTTGTTCAGCTTTTGCACCAACACCAGCTAGTAATGAACATGACAAACTGTTTGGTTTGTGGCCTTATGCCCCATACGACCGATAAAGGTATTCCTTACCTGGTTTTGCCTTTCAGCTACAATGGTTCTATTTGGGCATATAGAACGATGTTCATTTATGCTCATTGAGTCCATCCCCAACGTTCCGTGAAAGATAGTCCGAAGACTAGTGCTCTGGTCAAGGGTATAGTCGACATGATTAGGGGAATTAGTTCCTACAAGACTATTCCGAGAGATGAGACACAAGCCTACATTGGTTGGAACGTTACTGGATATGGAGTTAGTCTGAGTGTTAACCAGCGAGCTAAAAGTTCTCCGATTTGGATAGTGCCCCATCAAGGTCATTATTGTCTGCGAGGTAATGGCAAGAATGCGAGAGCTCAGTTAGGGAAGAGTGTTTGTACTGAGACTTATGTATTTGCGTCTCAGACTTCCCCAGCGTTCTTAGCAGCTAAGGATACCCATTTCATCTGTTACGATAAAGCATATACATGGTTGGCCCATGACTTTTCGGGCACATGTTTTGTTTCATTCCTGTTACCTCCCACTTTTACAGCTGCGGCAGATTACCATAAGACGAGAGTTGCTAGAGGTGTCTTCAGTAAGGAAGATACCGCAGGACAAGAATTGGGAGATTTCTTTAAGGGTTTTCTGCCATTCTGGGGCCTATGGCTAACAGCAGGAACATTCGACAGTTGACGAGAGTGGTTGAGTCCACCATAGTTGAAACTGCCGGTGCCCTTAGTAACTTGACTGCTGAGCTCCAGTCGGATCGATTTATGACACTTCAGAATAGAGTTGCGCTGGATGTCATACTTGCAGACAGAGGTGGAGTGTGTAAATTGATTCAATCGAGCTGCTATGTTTTCATTTCAGACAACGCTCCGACAGTCTTCCAGGCCATTTCCAAGCTACATAAGATCTCCGAGTCTGTACATATAGACGAGGGAGATTGGTCGTTGATGGGATGGTTTTGGGGATTGATATCCACATGGGGATGGAAGATTCTGGTGGTCATTGGGATGATCTTAGCTATCCTTTTCCTGTTCTGTCTCTGTGTACAGTGTGCTCCTGCTATATGTGGCCTCTGTGCTACTTCGTGTGCAAGGAAACCTGTCCAGAGAGAGTTGCTAAGTACTAGGATGATGCTACAGCAACATCTTGATGATCTGATGAATATAGACCTGGATTCAGACTGACATGGGTTTGGGTTTATTGCCTATGTAAGGGCAAAAGGAGGGTCTGTGGTTCTGTGGTACTATGGTCCTGTGGTTCCGTAATTCCGAACCCGTTTAATGAAGATCGTCGGATATAGACGATTTTGGTATCAGCGAACCGCAAATGACGAATGCTGTGTGTACGGGTGTTTTCGTCATAATCGATCAATGAGAACACTACGTATTCAGCCTTCCCTCCCCCTTTTTTCACGATTGGAAGATAGTGGGCACACATAGCTGAGTGTAGGACCTCTTAGACACACACATACAGGTAACTCTGCCGGGTCGAACTTGCAACATAGTGCAATCCATGTAGACAGAAGGTTTATACATATCCTCTGCCATAACAAAATATACATTTTTTCTTCAGCCATAGAGCTTACAAGGGGCAGGCCATTTATGTTTGAGGGAACCATTAGGTACCAGCTCAGATATTACTTGAGTTTTCAACATGTTAGTTATTCTAGTTAGTTAATATACAGCTAAATAGACATATTGGTCTCCTTGGTTGCAATATTGAATTGATTTTTTTTTAACTTCATTTTTATTGCATCACCATTATAAATGTACAGACCATATACTTAGCATTAACAACACATCATGTACAGTCTTAGTTAGATCCAGTCGATCGCCGGCAGGGGGTTTCATCTCGATCTCAGCGCGGGTGACCTCAACCCTGCCCATTTCTTGTGGCTCCTTACAGTGTCCGACCGCTTCATCAAGCAAATAACCCTGGGACGCTTTTGTGGTTTTCTCCCCTCCCCCTCCCCAAATTTCGGTACCCCAATTCCCCTCCAAAACAGCCTCCTACCCACCCACCCCCGTGGTCGCTCTGCGCTGGGTTAACAGTGTAAAAGCGTCTGGTGTGTTGCAGGAGGAAGTAAACTTTCGCTAAGGTGTGTTCTCCTGTGTAGTGTTAAGGTCTGCTCCGGCTAGTGCACTCTCGCCATCCTGCCCCTCATCGTCCACCTCCCGGAGTGCCTGCACCATCACCTCCCATGCCGTCGCCCTCTCCAGCGCCTTCTCATCATTCAGCCTCCAGGCCAACTGGTATCGTAGGGTACTTTCACACGCGGCCCATCTCAGACATTCTCCATACCATCTTTTATACGTGGGCCCCACTCTGGACTTCCAGTTTCTCGTGATCTCCCGCTTGGCCAGGATGAGCCCCAAGTCTATAAATTTACTAGTCATCTTAGTCCTAGGTGTATGCGGGAACCAATGTAGGACGCCAACCGCTTTAGTGAACTGGATATCCCTGTCTGTCGCTGCGTTAAGGGCCCGCCCAACTTCCTGCCAATAATCTCCCAAGGAGGGGCAATCCCACAGCATATGGCACAAATCCGCCCCAGCTGTGTTACATCTGGGGCAAGCAGCGTCAGTCGCCCCAAAATACTGTTGGATTTTCCCAGGGGTGAGGTATGCCCTGTGAATCACATAAAAGTGAATCAATTGGAACCTGGCGTTCCTCGAGCTCTTCCTTGCCCGTCTTAGCAACTGGCCCCAGGTCGTGTCTGGTATCTCCACTTGGAGGTCCAGCTCCCACTTGGCCTTCAGGGCTGCCAAGGATTGCAAGGCCTCCCGCTGCATCCTGGAGTAGAGGCACGTGACAGCCTTAAAGGTTCCCGCCGCCATCATGGCGTACTGGCAGGCCATCGAGGTGCCAGGTTCCTGCAGCCCTTCCCCCCAGTGGGCTCGCATAGCGCCCGTGACTGCTGCGTGCAGCAAGTAGTCGCCTCTTGGAAGGTCAAATCGCTCCTGCAGGTCCCGAAACGGCAGCAACGCCCCATCTTCGTAGAGGTCACCCAGCATTAGTATTCCCGCCTCCTCCCATCCCAGCAAGCGCGACCAGTCACCCCCATGTGGGAGGGCGGTGACCATCCCCAGCGGAATTTCGGGGGCATACATACGGCGGACACCCGCCCGCTTACGGGCCCGGTCCCAGGCAAGCCGGAACGTCTGCTCCTCGACCGTCAGATCTCCCACCCGGAGTTTCTGGTGCAGCGTAATGTATGCCAGAACGTGTCGCGGGGTGCCTTCTACTCTCGCGTCCTCGGGGCCTCTATACACTCTCGCCACCTCCTGAGTAAAGGTCTGCAGCTGTGCAGCTAGGTAGTACCCTTCAAAATCCGGCACTGCCATACCTCCTTCATCTTTAGGGCGCAACAGCGTGTCGAGCGCTATGCGCCTCCTACCCGTGCCCCACAGGAACGCTATGACCAATGACCTCAGGCGTTTGAAAACCGAGCTCGGTACCCACACCGGTAGCGTCCTGAAATAATACAAAAGCCTGGGCAGGGCTATCATTTTAAGCAGGGAAATTCTACCAGCTAGGGAGAGCGGCAGGGTTGCCCAGAAGTCCATGGACCCCCGCAGGGCGTTAATACAGCGAGTGATGTTACCATCCAGCAGGTCGGACGGGGCGTGGTAAACATAGACCCCCAAATAATGCAGACAGCGCGGCTCCCACCGGAGTTCCTGCGCAGTGAGTGGGCACGGTTCTCCCGGCCTCAGGGGGAACAGACAGGATTTAGGCCAGTTGACCCTCAGGCCCGACAACCTACCGAATCGTCCCAGTAGCTGTCGCGCCCCCTGAAGCTCGGGGCCCGCGTCGGCCAGAAACATCAGCAAGTCATCCGCGTACAGGGAGATGAAGTGCGGTCTCCCCCTGAATGACAAACCTGCGTAGTGGCGGCCCAGTCTGGCTTCCGCAGCGAAGGGTTCCATCGCCAACGCGAATAAGAGCGGGGATAGCGAACAGCCCTGTCTAGTGCCACGCCTAATCGGGTATTGGTTCGAGATCAGTGTGCCCACTCGGACCCTCGCTACCGCCTCGGTGTAGAGGACCTTGGTCCATTTTATATATCCGTCCCCCAGCCCGAAGCGACGCATCACCTCATATAAGTATCCCCATTCAAGACTGTCAAATGCCTTCTCAATATCAATGGAAAGGACAAATGGGGAGACGGCGTCCGGCCAGTCCGCACCCATCAGTCTCGTGAGTCTACGAATGTTATGGGTGGTGTTGCGTGTCGGTATGAAACCGCACTGGTCACCGTGAACCAGGCCCGTCATATGTACCAGCAGTCTGTTGGCCAGAATTTTACTGAGGATCTTGTAGTCCGTCGTCAACATAGACAACGGACGATACGAGGACAGCGCCGCACTCTCTCTGCCCGGCTTCAAGAGCGGGATCATGAGGGCCTCGCACATGGAGCCCGGGAGTCGGCCCCTCTCCTGCGCCTCATTGTATACCTCGCGCAGCCGTGGTGCAAGGTACTCTAGGTATTTGCTATAAAATTCGATCGGCAGTCCGTCAAGGCCCGGGGTCTTATTTCTAGCCATCTGTTTTATAGCACAACCTATTTCTCCGAGAGAGATGGGCCGACCTAGTTCTTCTGCCTCCGAGTCCTCCACTCGCGGCAACTGTAATCCGTCCAAGAACTCCTCAAGCTCTTCTGTCCCTCCTGTTCCACCACTCTCATAGAGCCCTTCATAATAAGCACGAAACTTATTCAGGATCCCGGGTTGAGTGTGGCAGGGCTCCTCCCCTGGCTCCTGGATCCCCATGATCGGCACTCCCCCCCGGATTGGGTTAGCAAGCCACGCCAACATTGACCCCGCCTTATCACCTTCCGCATGCGCCCTTGTCATGTACGCCTTGTGGTCGAAGCTTCGCAGCCGCTCCAGCTCTACTGCCAGCCCCTCCCGCGCCCCGCTAAGCCCCTCCTGCAGTTCAGGGTGATTCGGGCGCCTCTTCTCTAGTTCCCTCAGCCGTGTCTCAGCCTTATCTAAGTCATCCAACAAAGTCTTCCGAGCCCCTGCCGTGTGTCCAATACAGTGTCCCCGCACCACCACCTTGAACGCATCCCATTCAACCGCCCTCATGGAGGCTGAGCCACTGTTCTCCTCAAAATACCTCTCAATACGCTCGCTTAGGGCCTCCCTGAACAACAAATCGTCCAGGGTATCAGGTTGCAGGCGCCATGTTGGCACGCAATTAACCGTCACCATCCATTCCAGAGATAACAACAAGGGGTTGTGGTCTGATATCGTCCTAGCCAAGTATTCCGCCCCTCCCACCGCTGGGAGCACACATGCCGAACAAAGAAACGCATCCAGCCGCACATGCAAGTCATGCAGGTGTGAGTGAAAGGAATAGTCCCTAGCGGTGGGGTGCAACGCCCTCCATGCATCCGTGAGGGCCCAGCTCTCCTGCCATTCCAACCTACGCTTAGCGACCCTATGTACTGGGGAAGCGCGCAGCGGGGGATGGGACCTATCTAGTAACACATCCTCAACCGAGTTGAAGTCCCCCCCCAAGAGGACCGGCCCTGCCAGGTAACTCGCCAATTTGCCCGAGATGGTAGACAAGAAGGCGGGCAGGTCTACATTAGGAGCATACACATTACAGAGAGATATCACCCTGCCTCTCAGCTTCCCCTCCACCGCCACATATCTGCCCTCAGGGTCCACCAATGACTTTGAGACCTGGAAGGGGACCCCCGCCCGTATCCAAATCAGTGCCCCCCTTGCAAAAGCCGAAAATGTCGTGTAGAATAGCTGCCCCCTCCAGCGCCTTTGCAGAGCCGCCCCTTCCTGCTTATTAAGATGTGTCTCCTGCAGGAACGCTACATGGACCCCCCTACGCTTGAGGTACGCCTGGACTTTATGTCTGCGCGTCATGGACTGCATACCCCGCACATTCCAGGTCACACATTTCAAAGCCCCAGTGCTAGCCATCTCCCCCTACACAACCGGACCATACAGCAAAGAACAACGTCCGCACAAGTCCCGCGACCACGGGCCCACCCACCCACCCTCTCCAAACAGGAAGCTGAACCCCACCAACAACAACTGCCCCCCGAGCAACCCCAACTGCTCGCAACTCCCACCCCCCCAGGACAGGCCCCCCCGCAACTGGAAGTACCCCCATCCAAACCAACACTCCCGACCACCCCTCAAGGAGAGGTGGTAATGCTCGCAGTCCCCACTGCGATGACCTTAGGGGCCAGTAGGGCGCGGCTCAATGCGATAGAACCTCAAAACAAATCAGCCCCGCGCGCTCCACCCCGCAATCCCCTCATTACAACTCCCCAAAACCTCAATCAATAATGTTCCACTGCTGCGGGCCCAGTGCCCCGGTGTCCAACCAACGAGCTCACTCCACCAGTTCAGTTCAACACGCCTCCAATATCTGCTCCGAAGTCTGCGGCGTCACAATAGGGCCCCGGGCTCCACCAAATTCCGATTGTCCTGTCTCCGAGCCCGTGCCCGGGTCCTCCGATTCCGTGCCCTTCCCGGACTGAGTCCTGGCGGTCCTAGATAAGTCCACTACCGCCTGTAGTGCCGCCTGCCTCTCCGCCTCCGTCTGTGACACCGATGGCTTCCCGGTTCTCTTGCGGTTCCTCCTGATCCGTTGGGACTGCCTTACTGGTTTCGCCACCTTGGCCTCCTCCTCCCTGGTCTTGGCACCGTCCGTTCCCGCTTTGTAAGTGTCCCACCAGTCCCAAGCGTCCGCGGAAGTTGTGAAGAATAGTGTTTTCTCATCCACTACCACTCTTAGCTTGGCAGGGAACAGCAGGGAGTACTTGATGCCTTGCTGGCGGAGCTCCCGCTTGAGGGACAGGAAGTTTGCCCGGAGTCGCTGCGTCTCAAACGTGTAGTCCGGGAACATGGTGACTCCATTGTTCTCCACTTGAAAGGGCCCTGCTTCTCTCGCCCTCTGTAAGAGCCAATCTCTGTCCCGATAATGGAGCAACTTGAACACCACCGGGCGAGGAGGAAGGCCCAAGGCTGGCGGGCGCGCTGGAACTCTATGTGCCCGTTCCAGGGAGAAGAAGGGGGACAGACCTTCCGGTGCCACCTCCGTCCGCAACCAGTTATCAAGGTATCCCACCATGTCGTCGCCTTCAATTTTCTCCGGCAGGCCCACTAGGCGTACGTTGTTGCGCCTGTTTCTGTTTTCGGCATCCTCGGCCCTCCTTTCCAGCACCTTCAGGCGGTCCATCACGTCTACCATCTGGGCCTTCAACGTTTCATGGCCCGGGGCTAATTCCTTGACCGTGATCTCCACGGTTTTCACCCTGTCTTTAAGTTTGTCGTGGTCGGCCTTCAGGAGGCCCAAGCCCGTCGCCACCTGAGCGATATCTTGCTGCAGGGCGTCCTTAGTGGTGGCGATGGCCTCCAGGATACGATCCTGCATCCGCTGCAATGCCGCTTGGTCTCGCTCCGCTCCCTCCGCAGCCTCTGTGTCGGTCGCGCCATCTCCCTTCCCCTTTGGTTTCCCCATCTGGGCCGGTTTGGGCGGCGGTCTCCGAGTATATTCCTGGTCACCCTCCGAGTGCCGTCGGACTTCGTTCTTCGGCAGGGTTCCCGGGCCCAGGTTTGTCACCAAGTAGTAGGAAACACTGAGCGATCGCGGCCCGGCCTGCGCTAGACGTGCCAGGGGCCCGGGGCTCTCGTCACTGGACCACTGCCGCACTGCCGTCGCCCTCGCTAGGGGGGCGGTCCTCAGCCACCGCCCAAGAGTGCTCCCAAAGTCCACTCGGCACCCGGGGAGAGGCGCGATATGGCTGCCAACACCCTTGTTTCGTCTGGGAGTAGTCCTCAGTGGGTCTCCGGGCAGATGTCTCCGTCGTGTCTGCTCTCATGCCCTCGCCGCCATTTTGGGGTCCGCAACTTCTCGCCTGGGTTCAACTTTCAAAGTCGAAATACTGCTGTGGGATGGCTCGGTGTCGTCCTCCGTGGGACTCGGACCCTCCGCAGTAACGTCCAGTACCGGATAGTATCGGTTACCTCGGGGTCCGATCAGATTTTCAGGATATTTTTCGGGATCGGGCACGGAGCTCCGAGCTCACGCTGCCTACCTCCTCGGCATCCAAGCCACGCCCCCCCCGCAATATTGAATTGATGTGTATCAACCCGGAAATTGTGAGAAGTCTACCCTTTGACTTTGATCATGCAAAAGGGAATATGTGTCAAAGACATATGTGGTTTGGCATACTTAATATAGCCCTGGTCTTTTGTAAATGGCTGAGTAAATGTTGGTTCCGCAAATAATTCCGCCCTCTCAGGCTGCCTTAATAACTATTGAGAAGTTCATACACAGTTTGTACTAGGCCCCTTTAAATGCAGGTATACTTGGTTATTTGTTTGTTTGTAACCGGCCAGTGGGACTTATAATGGTCCTGCCTCACTCCTTGGGCTTTTTTATATATTTTTTTCCAACGTTATAGAATTTCTGTGGAAGAAAGATTCAACCTTATACATCACCTGATCGTGAACTTGAATTTAGGTAAGGATCTGATATTTGGGATCTTGCCGCATATAAGTGAGACCTATAAGTATAATCCATGAACCACATCACTAGTACATACTGGTGGAAATGTAACAAATATATAAGGAAGGTGGAAAATTTACTCGATGTGGGGATTTTTTTGTCAAATTTAAAAGTATAATAGATGAGGTGTTGCACAATACTGTAAAAAAACTCAGTTTCTCACTGGCCTGACTGTGGTTGTATCTTTAGAAATCTTGTTCTTCCTCATCGCTTATTGTGGATTCTTATTTCCTTACTTCTTTAACAGTCTTTGCGAATTTCGAATATGACCCTAAGATACCAGTTGGAATAACCTAAGTTCGCCCTGTGTGGGCATCATCTTCACAAGCCTAAAGGTATACTTATATATGTAGTATGCTATGCAAACTAGGATAGAAAAAAGGGATCTATACAATATCTTTCTCATTTCTCTATTATATCGTATCATGCTAAGTGCATGCACCTACAAACTTCTGATCGCTGTCGGATGTAATAGAACCCTTAACATTTACCCGACTGTACATTAATAATAATTGTTGACGGTATACTTACTTCTCCCTAGTATATAAAGCGATGATTTTTATTATACATCTTCTTTTTACTTCATAAGTTTGAAATACGCTTGTGTTCCGCTTTAGGTTATGTGATTCTGACCCGCAATTGGTTGTCGCCACTGATCCTTACTTCTCTGACCTAAATTGGTGTCAGCTCAAACTACATTAACTCGGTAAGTTCACATTACTTACTGAATATGTGAATAGTTGAGATATCTTTGCGCCAACTGTGCCATCTAAACCGATGGTTTTGATACCTAAAAGCCACTATGTTTTGATTTACAACCTGTGAATCACACTAACCCCTCTGGATGAATCCCAAACAAGTAATCTTGGTAATGTGGTCTTCCTTTCTCCAAAAAGCTCATCTCTCTTCAAAAAATTGCCTACCAAACTCGGTTTCTATGAACATGCACTCTATTGCTGTTAGAAACAACCTATTTCAGCCCTTCTTTGCTGTAAATGTTTGTAAATAATTTTGTATAAAGTTTTCTTCACACAAGTGGTACAACACTTTTTTATAAACTTTATGCAGTTAGTGTAGCTGCTGTATTTTAAAATCTGTGAATTTTGTCAGTTGTCGTTAAATTGTGTCACCAGTCTTTTGCAGATAGTAAGTTCTGTTAGTCTGTGTATTTGGGCCAGTTGTATTTAGTCTATTGTGATCATTTCTTTGTTTATATGTGTCATTTTAAATGTATATTTATGTATATATATGTTTGTAACTTTTTACAGCCCTGACGAAGTTCCTAAAAGGCAAATGGAACGAAACGCGTTGGCTGTGCCTATGTCCGATGAATACTATTGAATAAAGAAGAAGATACTTTAATATACTATTTCTATTGACTCTAATTGTGTGCACCTTCCATTTCCTTTATTTTTGTATATCTCTGACCTATACACCTAACGGTAGCAGGTGTAGGAAGAAGTTTGCACCATCCAAAATCAAGAACTAAAGGATCCGTAGTGCTTGACCTGGTCTGCCGCCTTGGTCTTTTGAAATTAAACAAGCACATATGCGCGCTACCCCAGTGCCTCCCAATGTGACCCTGCGGTCCCGACAGCGCCAACGCCACAATAAAGCTTATGTGATATGATCCCGCGCTCCCCCTCCCCTCCCCCCCTCGCCTTAGCAGCAGCAGTAAGGACGCGCCAGAGCACGCTGCTCTTTCTGCCGCACCTGACGACACTTCCACTCGAATAATCTCTGTAAGCACTGTAAACCTCCCCTAACAGCCTATAGATGATGTGCCCCGGACATCCTTCATGATCCTGCTTCCCTGACTCTGTCTCCGCTCCCCCCCTTTTTTATCCCGCACAAGTTTCTCCGTTTATCTCCCCCAGTTTCCCCTTGAACTCACATTGCGTCAAAGACAGATGGACTAATGCCCTCAATGTTCCTACCATGTGAAAACAGTTTACCTTCCAATGGCATATTTGTACCACTGTAAAGCAACCAGGTGCACTATGATGTAATGTGAGAGCATTTGAAAAAGGTTAATAAAAATATATTTTTTTAAAACAGGACTTGTAAAACTTGAAAGTACATGTCCAACATTTTACATACACTGCACCCTTCCCTCTGCGTTGTTTAGGGTCTACTCTAGGGGTAACTTATATATATATTAAAAAGAAAGATTTGGGTCTGACAGAAGGATTATTAAGGGAGGTCGAAATAGTAGTTAAAACTACCCACACAGGTTGCAATGGCATGCCTGAGACATGTTTAAAAGACTACTTAGGTGGGTGGCACAATAGGTACTGTGTGCCCCATAGTAGCATTTAATTTACAGAAGCAGGGTACATGTAGTACCACTGTACTAGGGACGTACAAGTGAATTAAATGTACCATTTAGGTATAAGTAAATTCGACCATGTTTAAGGGGGAGAGGACAAGCGCTTTAGCACTGTTTAGCATGGTGAAGTGCTCAGAGTCTTTAACATCATCAAGAAACAGGATCAGAAAACAGGATGATAAAGACAAAAAGTTTGGGATAACCCTGCAGAGAGGGCCAAGTCCAAGATAAAGCAACTCTCAAGCATTAGTACTTTGGCATTGACATTGGAATCCCAAATGTTTTTTATCTTGCATCAGGCTTGCTCTGTTCCTCAATCAATTAAAAAAGTAACTCCAAAATCATTTAGTTTGCATACTCAGCTACCCCGAGCTTTCAATTCTTTTTATGTCTCACCTACCAGACCACCACTGTGAAAGAAATCTCGTGGACTATCCAGAAAAATATAAAAAATGGACTTACACCCCTCATCACTTCAATTGGTTGGCCTCACTCTTATTTCCTTGCTTCTTATTTCATGACTCTCCTACCTCTTCTCGTGTTTATATCTCTCCACTGGAGCGTAGCCTCTTTACCACGCTTATGATTACCAAAGCTGTACTGAGTCCTTACACTGGTCAATTTTTAGGAATTGTTATTTTCTTTTTCATTAGGCACTCCATGATAGTGCATGTGTTTTCCAGCTTTCTCCCTCATGTGCTTCTCCACAAACAAATCCTTACTGCTCACACTCTGTGTTGCTCTCTCCCTCAAGTGTTGCTCACTCTCTCTTGTGTGCTTTCCACCCACACTCTGTGTTGCTATTTTTCTCATCCTTCTTTATCACTTCTCGCCATCTGGATTTTTATATTTTTATTTCACCCCCCCCCCCTCCCCCCACCTGCGCCCCATTACTTCCCCCACCATCCCCTCCATTGCTCGTCCACCCCTCCCTGCCCTTTTAATATATATATATTTCATTTTTTTACAATTTTGGAGGGCCTCTGTGTCTATTTGCTAGTGGGCTGCTCCGCTTGCATAAATACACTTTAGTGCAATTTTAATTTTTTTTTAGTGTTGATTGGTAAATAAAAAACTAAATAAAATGATACCACCTACATCATTCAGTAGGACCGCACATGTGTGGTATTGCATGCACAGCATACGTCATCACACATGCATGTGCCTGCTGAATGGCATGGGTGCCATTAGAGTACGCATAGGCACTGTGCCCTTGTCACATCATGTTGTATTCTTTGCTTCTCTTTCACTTTTTTGGAAGATGCTGCACATCACTGGCAAATACATTTTTAATTTTTCCAGTGCTGTACACATTCATGAAAAAGCACTGACAATTCAATAGGTCCCAAAAGCAACACTTATTTCCTTTGCCAATGTTTGTTAGTGTCTGCCAATGTCTAACTTCCTGAGTGTTGAGTTTTAACGGGGTGAGCCCTGAAAACTCATGGACCTTGGTCACTAGGTAAGTATAAGAAAAATGGTCCGAGTTTGCACAATTATTCCACAAGTGTTCTGTATTACTCCATACAGACGTTCACCAACTATACATGTCAATAATTATAAACTCAACAGAATGAAAAAACAAATTACAATATTCAAAGTCTGAATTGCATTTATTTTTGCAATCATGAACTTTTGTAGATTCTTCATCAAAGATTTTTTTTTTAGTTTTCGAGGGTTTATAATGTAATCTTCAAATCATTACATCTATAGGTGCTCTCAGTGAGGAAGGGAAGGGATGTGGTAAGGTTTGTGAGGGACTGGGTAAAGGTAGTGTGACATTGGTAACATCACATTTAAAATCAATAAGCCTTTACAATCAAGCAAGTACAAATGTTCCCAAATCACATCGCACATAGGTTAGGTAAATCAATCTCATTAGATCCTATGGTGTGCTAAGTTGGCGTAGTCTACGTTGCAATTCAGACTTTGAATATTGAAATTTGTTTTTTCATTCTGTTGAGTTTATAATTATTGACATGCATATTTGGTGAACGTCTGTATGGAGTAATACAGAACACTTGTGGAATAATTGTGAAAACTCGGACCATTTTTCTTTCACTTAATTTCCTGTGTAGGCATTTCCTGAAGAAGTACCTTTTGTTTGTTATTGGTCATTCAGCATAACAATGTGGTGGCATAGTGGACATCTCCTCCTGCCCACCTGGATGTGGTGAGGATTAGTAAGCAGCACCCTAACCCCAACACTAAAGGAGACAGCTTTCTGAGCTGGGTCCAAGATGGTGACGGTGAATGCGGAGGCGATCAATGGACACCCATGTTATTTTTTTTTTTTTTAATTTAAGAATCTTTTCTTGAAGCAAATTAGAAAACAATACAAGAATATAATGATATACATTGCCAAAGCATTATGAGTGGATCCGATCTAGAACAGTAAAACATCAAAGATAAACAAAATATTATAGCTAGTGAGCCGAACCATTGAGAGCCACAATGTTTAGCATCAAAATAATCAAAACACTTGAAGGAATTCTAGCGATTTTTAGATTCTTAAAAGTAAAGAAGAAGAGAAGGGGAAGAGGGAAAGAAGAAAAAAAGAAGAGAAAGAAAAAAGAAAGACAAGAAGAAATCAATAATAAGATATATGATAACATAGCATTACAACCATCTCTTTAGTATCTACACATTAAAATATAATGAAAATTACCTTATGGAGTAACATTGGCGATGCTAACAGGTTTGGAAGAGGTAGCAGTTCTAGATAAGTAAGTTGTAAGTGAAAGCAAAATCAAATCTTTTTCAATCAGCAAGGTAGGTGTAGTGGCATAAGCTCTATCTAACCTATGGTGGTTACATAACAAATTCCACCAGGCAATGAAAGTAATTTTTGAAGTATCCTTCCAATGTGATGTAATAACTTGTAAGGCCAAAGCTAACAACAGATCAATGTATTTCCCAACTGTCCTTTGAGAATGCCTGAGGGAGGGAGAGCCACCCAAAAAAGATGTACAATATTAAATGTAATGTTTGTAGATAAAATAGTATTAACTCTATCCCAAAAGATGGGCCAAAACATTTTAACTCAAGGGCACTCGAAAAATATGTGAAGAAAATCGCTAATCTCTCGGGTACAAGATCAACAATTAGTGTGTGTAATGAGGTGAGACCTGAAGAGATGTGTGAGAGTATAGTATAGTCTATTGTAGAAGAAAAATAAAGCATGAGTAGTAGCAGTGGAACAGGAAGTAGTAGTGTATATATTGGCCCAAATTGCATCCCAGGTGCGTTGGGAAAATTCTTGATGGAAGTCAAGCTCCCATTGTAGTTCAGTTTTGGATTTAAGTCTGCCATCCTGAGGGAAACATAGACTTTTGTATATAGAGAACGCCTCAATGTGTTTGGAGAAGTCAAAGGAAAAACAATTAGGAGGAAGATGAGATGACGTGGAGGAGACTTGCAAAAAAAGCTGTAGAGGAAAAGGCCTAAGGCACTGATAATGGGCTGCATAATAGGATGAAAAATCATATTTAGATTGAATGTCTTTAAATTCTAGCAGAGAATTGGAAATAATATGGTCAATGACTATTATTCCTTTATCAAGCCATTACTTCAAAAAAAGAGCTTGATTGTTCTGTGTATTATACCATAATGGAGGTTGTAAACATATTTTAAGTGGGGAATTAGATTGGTGCAATAGGGGAGTGACAATAGAAAAGGAAGGCACATGTAAAGGTATAAACAAGGTTCTAGGGGATTGAGAAATGTGAACCAACTCCTCAAATGAGAACAGGGAAGTTTGGGCTCATTCTTGGATTCCCCAGACTGTAGGTTCATCTGAAGAATGAGAAGAGAGAGAGAGGTCAAAACTTGCTTAAGAGAGAAACCTGAATGATAATGTTTTGGATGGGGAAAATTAACCCCTCCATTATTCTTAGGCTGTTGGAGTCTTAATAAAGAGACTATAGGTTTGCGTTTGTTTCATAAAAAAGATATAAGTAAACGATTAATGGACTTAAAAAAAACTAAGAGGGAGCTTGACCGAAAGCATGGACATGTAAAAATTGATGATTATGGGGCATGGCTAGCAGCCGGAGGCTATGGCCGCTTAATTCCGTGGCTCCCGGCCCTCGCCTGAATATCTGCAAAAAGATCTGCTTAACTGCAGTGTGATCCCCTTCTGGCTTGGGGGTCCCACACAACGACCGGTGGTGCACACCTGTGGAGCATCTGGCTGCTGCGCCTCGTGCAGACACCCGGAGCGGAGGTGATTGAGTGAAGTCTACTCCCCCTGCGACTGGTGGGAAAATGTCGGCGACTGTCGGAGTGAGCTCCCTTGTGGATGGGCTGGTGCGGGCCGACGTGATAGATTGCGGGACCCCAGGCCTCGGTCGTCGTGGTGCTGGGGTCCCTCCGGGCCTGCGGGTTGAACTTTGCGGCCCATATGGACCTCCTACAGCCTCGTCGGAACAGGCGTGGAGTCCGCCGGTGATCCCCGGTTGGACTCCTAATCTATACCTCGGCTTCTGGGCCTCGAGAACAGCCGAGTGACGTGATCTGACGGTCCCTGTGCACATCGGGGGCGCTATTTGTTTTGTTTCCTGCGGCCTGGACCTACGCCCCACTCACTGTTGGACGGGCCTCCCCACCCCTAATCGAAGGTGCGCAAGGATCACAACGGAGCTGAAAGCGGGGGTTTTTATATGCCAATGGAGTTCGATGTTGGAGGCCTCTCATACCATTGACGGCCGGGCGGCACGTATTGAGGACTACCGGTGGGGGCTGTGACTGCTGCCGTATTGCGCGCCTGCCCCTGACGCTGTGGACTAGGGGTGGAGGTGAGTGCGCCCACAAGGCCATTTCACTATTGGGAGACTGGGGCTTGGACTACCTGGCACAAAGCAGCAGCCCCATAGACAAGACTACTGGATCCAGATACTCTCGGCCTTTCTCCCCTCCCCCGTGACTTTGATCCCTATTTCTTTGGTGCCTGGTTCTTGGTTGCCCTATTGGAATATAAAGGTGCTCGAATTGGCGAGGGGGTCTGAAGGGCAGCGGCTTGCAAGGAAGCTCTTGTTGTTGTGGAACCAGGGGCTGGCCACCCTTGGTGTGTAGGCGCTTTGGGACGATTTCAACAACCGGTAAGAGTAACTGGTGGCTGGCACGAGTGCACTGAGTCACGGGCTTTCCCTGCATTGCGTTCTTCATTGTCCGAACGGCTGAACTGGGGAACATGTGCTCACCATCAAGATGGCGGCGAATAGAGGGCCTAAACCACCCACCCAGCGGCAGATCAACAAGCTCTCCTGGGGTTCTAAAGGTGAAAATAAAGTGGCGGTTCCTCCTGCAGATCCAAAAGAATTTGTCTCTGGGGCCTGCCCCGAAAGCTCTCACTCTGGAAGACATGATGGAGGCGATAGCGGGGGTCCGATCTTCCCTTGAGACTCGCATTGACTCAGTAAATATCGAGGGTACACTATTACCGGCGGACATCCGTAAAATCGACACCAAGGTAAAAGACGTGGAAGTCAAAACAGCAGCCCTGATAGACAACAAGTCTACTCTCCAGCAGCAAGTGGCCCTCCTTCAAAAGCAAAAGCAACAAATGAGTGACCTCCTCGATGATTATGAAGGGAGGGCAAGGAGGAACAACATCCGTATTTTAGGTGTCCCAGAGAGATTGGAAGAGCCAGCTGCGGACCTCTTTGCAGAAGATCTGATATTAAAACACCTTCAGCCCAAAAACGTCTCCAACTATTTTTCTATTGAGCGGGCGCACAGAGTCCCGGGGGGGAGACCGAGGCCTGGGGCTCCTCCCCGTCCTATCATTGCGTGGATCTTCAATTTCAGGGACCGGGACACCATCCTCCAGGCGGCAAGATCTGGGCCACCATTGCTCCTGGAGAACGCTCGGATCACAATCTTCCCAGATTTCACGATGAAGGCACGGAGGCGCAGCTTTCTGGAGGTGAGGAGGGCCTTAAGGGAGAAGCACATCAAATACTCCTTGCTGTTCCCCGCAAAGCTACGTGTGGAGTCGGACGGTAAGGCCTGGTTTTTCATGTCTCCTGACGAGGTGTGGGAATGGCTGGATGGCTAGAGACAGGTGGGGAGATCCCAAACAGATCGTAGAGACTCAGGGGATCGCTCGCCTCAAGACTTCCGGCCGGAGAGTCAGGATCTTCTCATAGACATTGCTCCTGCGGAACAGTAAGATGATTTCACTCCCTTGACTATTGGTGGAACTGTTGAGAAGGGTGTTGTGTACGGCGGCTCCTCTGGATTCTATTCATACTGATGAGCTGCGGACCGCCTTTAGATGTTTCCCTCTTAATTATGTGATATTCGGTACGTTGGAACTGATTTAACTGATGGTACCAGAAGAGCTGTTGGTTCATTTCCAAGTTCAAGTGTACACTTAGAATGTTTTGATATGAATATAGGTTTTCAGTATGTTTGATGACAGTTTAAGGCGAGGGCCGGACAGGCTCTTCAAGCACCCCTATCATGGTTAGGTGGGCGACAGATAGTTTTAAATCTGCGGGCAGGGAAGCAGGGTGGAGTGGTGAGTTGGGGGGGAAGGGGGGTTCATCTTCTTTTTTGGATTTTGTTTGCTAATGCTATTTGATGACAGAGCGTATTATATTTTGGTAACCCATGAGCCACAAGGTTCAAGTTTTTGCATTGTACTGCCTCGACCCTTTATGGGGGGATCCCCCTTTTTTTTTGGTTAATTGCTGACCCTCTCGAGGAGAAGGCAACTATTACATCCTTTATTCCATGCTGTCTTCGCTTTGCCCACCAAGGTGCCAGACCTCCTTGATAGGAAGCTCACGCTTATGACGTGGAATGTCAACGGGTTGGGTAATAAGATAAAAAGAGGGATAGTCCTTCAATTCATTAAACGCCATGCCCCCGACCTCGTCCTTTTACAAGAGACACACTTAGTGGGTAACTGCTGTAAGGCACTCCACCATTGGGGATACAAACTGTTGGTGCATGCTGGGTTTACGTCAGGTTCCCGGGGCACCGGGAGGCACTGCGAGCTCTCGGCAGGATACTGCTAGATCTCCCTCGGGGCACCCTGATTCTTGGAGGCGATTTTAATATGACTATGGACGACGCAGTTGACAGGCACCCCCACAGACGTTCACACAAATCGGGGTCAGACCTTGCAGAGTTCACACGAGTTATGGGCCTGGATGATTTTTGGCGCACACAACATCCTGACACTCCCTACTTCACCAACTATTCTAACGCATATATTAGTATGTCTACATCTTCTGCCCCCTAGCAGATGTTGGCAATCTCCGCAATATACGGGACTTTCCCCATGGCATCTCCGACCATTCTCCCCTCAGTGTGGAGCTTACTTATCACCAACAGCTTACCTGAGGGACGATTATTATCACCCCCTGGATTTTGAAGATCCCTGATATTAAGGAAGACTTGATTGACCACACAGACTTTTATTTCACTGAAGCTGTTGGCTCCGTAGATTCGGCAATAGCACTGTGGGAGGCCTACAAAGCCGTTCTTAAGGGTAGAGCACTGGCACTTAAGGTCGGATATATCCGTAAACACAATGAACAAATGATTCAAACCGAAACTGATCTACTTTGTCTTGAGTCCGCCCATAAAGCAGCACCGTCCGAAGAGACGGCTCACCGGCTCCAGTCGAAACAACAAGAATATAAGGCGCTAGCCTCGGAGCTGGCACAGGCCAGACTTCTCCAAACTCATCAAAGAATCTATGAGTTGGGAGATCACACGGGTAAAATGTTGGCGTGGCTAGAGCGCCGAGACCAGGGGACAAGATGGGTCCCACTACATGTGCGGACCGATGGAACACATACTACAGCCCCCCAGGAAGTGGCGGCAGCCTTCGCTGATTACCTTGAACAGGTATATATAGCTAGAGCACAATACAATGCTGAGGAAACCCAGTCGCTCCTCGACCAAATGCGCTTGCCCCCTATCTCGGATGAAGATAGGGAATTATGAGAGACGGACCTCACCTCTGAGGAGGTCAGTAATGCCATTTTTGCTCTCAAGTCTGGTAAAGCCATGGGTCCAAATGGGGTCCCAATCAAATTTTTGAAATCCGTGGCTCTAGGGGTCTCTCCACATCTGAAAAATATGTTCGAGGAGAGCAGGGGGAAGGGTACTCTGCCACCTGATCTGAGACTAGCGTCCATCGTGGTCATCCCTAAACCAAATAAGCCCCCTACGGATTTTGGTTCCTATAGGCCGATTTCCCTGATCAGCTCGGAGGCCAAGGTGCTGGCTAAGCTCCTAGATACCAGACTCCTTACGGTCCTTCCTTCCCTGGTCCACGCTGACCAATCGGGATTCCTCCCACACCGTAATACTGCACTAAATCTTCGTCGAGTCTATAATGTTCTCGGTAGACAGCAATATCTCCAGGAAGACACCTCTATCCTTTTTCTCAATGCCACAATGGCTTTCGACTCGATCGAGTGGTCGTACCTCTTTCCAGTCCTGACTAAATTTGGCTTTGGGCCCAAATTCATACAGTGGATCAGACTCCTCTACACTGACCTTTGGGGTCAGGTCAGAGTCAATAATCAAGCTTCTCGACAATTCCAACTACACCGGGGGACCAGGCAGGGTTGCCCTTTACCGCCGTTATTATTTGCCTTAACGTTAGAGCCGCTGGCACATTGGATCCGCTCTGACCAGTCCAACCGAGGCCTCAGTTGAGCCGAAGGAGTTGTAGATGAAATCTCCCTATATGCAGACGACATATTGGTCTACATGGCCAATCCCGCCACTTCCGTGTATAACTTTTTTCATGTCCTTACCAACTTTGGGAAATACTCCGGTTATTCCATAAATTGGTCTAAATCTGTCCTCTTTATGTTACATGGCCCTTCGCCTAGGCTACCTAGAGGCTATACTGTTCCTTTAGATGTCAATGGCTTTAAATATCTCGGCATCTTTGTCACCCCAGACCCCCAACTTTTCTACGACCGCAATCTCAAGATCCCTCTGCAAAGACTACATGATGATGTCTCCCATTGGAGATCTCTCCCTTTGTCTCTCCCCGGTAGAGCCGCCTTATTTAAAATGTTGGCGCTTCCCCGTTTTTTGTACATCCTGCAGAACTGTTCATATCCGGTCACAGACTCCTTTTTCACCGCACTGGAAGGGGAAATGCGTCTCCTGTTGTGGGACGGCAGGGCACCCCGTATCGCACTTCGCAAACTCACCAAGGGGTGGTATGACGGTGGCATTGCCTTACCAGACATGCGCCTCTACTACTGGGCGTCCCAACTCGTGGCCAAGAATTAATGGATCCATGGCACTCCTACAGATCCAGCATTCCACCTTGAACACTACCAGACAGGGCGTGAGGGCTACCTAGGGGCCTTGTATAGCAAACCGAAACGCGATAGATATGTGGGTCCCATGCAACAGACAGTGGCCATATGGCATCGCGCCACCAGAAGCCTGGATTGGTCCAATACATACACTAAGTCGACGCCCCTTTGGTCTTCGCAGACCCTTGGCCTCTTATGTTTTCAGCCAGGTTTTGACAAATGGGATACTATTGGCATATCCACCATTGGGGACCTAGTCCACAAAGGGAAACTCCTATCCTTCCCGGACTTGCAAAAGAAACACGCACTCTCACATAGGGAGATCTTTCGATACCTCCAGGTTAAACACGCCATTCAGACAAATATACCAGATCTCTCCTCCCTCCCGGACGCCTCGCCCCTGGAAGACAGACTGTTATCCGAACCCCTGCCGACCAAGGCAATTTCCTGCACGTATCACAAGCTCTACAACAACTTGCCTAACTCCTTTACAGCTTTGCGCCAAAAATGGGAGGGAGACGTGGGTGACATGGATGACACTGATTGGCAGGTGGCACTGATGTCTCCGCGGGAGTCCGTCATTTGCCATCGCTTTCGTCTGATACAGCTTAAAATACTTCACAGAACTTACATGTCCAGTCCGCTGCTGGCCAAACTAGGTAGACGCCCGATACCCACTGTCTGAGCGGCTGCGGAATGGTGGGAACCTTCTACCACACCCTATGGGAATGCCCAGTGATCCAAGTACTATGGCAAGGAGCCGCGGGGAAAATGTCAGAGGCACTGGGGAAACCAATTCCGCTCACTCCCCAGGGAGGGATTCTTAATGTTTGGGAGGCAACCGATCTGACGGACATTGAGCACCAGTGGTTGGCCCTGGAATGTCTCCTTATTAAACGCTCTATAGCAATGCAGTGGGGTTCCCCTGACCACCCGCTTGTGGTACGATGGATGGCGGAAATGGATAGGGCCATGTTGGCTGAGAAAACAGTGTATAAACTTAGGGGCTGCCCTAAAAAGTGGGATAAGAAATGGGGCCCATGGAATACATACCGAGGCGAGCTCTGCAGTTCTCCCACTGCGGACATGGCGATGAACAGGGCGATATCCACCTCTTATATTTTTCGATCTCAAGTATAAATGTGGCTAAATGTATTTTCTGTCTTTTGCTTCGTTACATTTATATTTTGTAGATATTTATGGATGTCATTGTAAAGGTTGTGGCCGAATATGCCGTCTAAATATCCTTCATACTCAACACATGTATGGCAACACTGTATATTATTTTGTATCATGACATCCACATAATGTCTGATAATGCTCTGTTTATTTTCAATAACATTTTAATTAAAAAAAAGAAAAATTGATGATTGATAACATCATCATTTTAATAGTGGCTCGTCTCCCCACTAAGACAAATAAAGAGGAGACCAATTAAGAGACATATTAGAAATGTTTTCCTTATTCTGATCTAAATTCAATTGAATTGTACCTTTTAAAGTACTAGAATAAAGAATGCCTAAACATTTAATGGGCTTAGAATTTCAGGCAAACCCTGTATTATGAAACATGGCAATACTTAAGACTTTATAAAGAACACTTGTCCAAAAGAGAAAAAAGGTTGGAAACATGGTTTGTGGGTTTGACACATATAGTAAAATATTATCTGCATAAGCGCTAAATTTCAATTCAATTTGTTTGTGAAACCCTCCAACAGTCACACCAGCAAGAAAGCCACCTGGTTCACCGATGAGCTTCAGACCTCCAAAGGCGCATGCTGGAACCTGGAGAAGAAATGGCTCCACGAACACACACCAGACAGCCACACAGCCCACAAGGACGCGAACCGCAGACATCACCACCTCATCAGATTAGCCAAGAGATCTTCCATTAAAGACCGCCTGGAGAACAACACAGATGACAGCAAAGAGCTCTTAAGCATCGTGAAGGATTTCTCCAACCCCAGCGCCAACACCAATGACATCCCATCCTCACAAGAACTGTGCGACTCACTGGCCATCTTCTTCCACATCAAGATCGCTGACATCCATGACAGCTTCAACACCACGACTGCCCCGACTACGCGAGAACCTACCCCCCTGCGAACACCACTCACACCACCCGCCTGACCTCCTGGGCCAACTTCAACAACGACGAGACACGCAAGGTCATGAACTCCACCCACTCAGGATCTCCGTCAGACCCGTGCCCACACCACGTATTCAACAAAGCAGACGCAGCTATCGCACCCCAACTACGAAAGGTCATCAACACCTCCTTCAAAACAGTGAGATTCCCGGAAAGCTGGAAGCACGCCGAAATCAGCGCCCTCCTCAAGAAGCCCAAAGCGGACCCCAAGGACCTCAAGAACTTCCGGCCCATCTCCCTACTCATGTTCCAGACGAAGATCATCGAAAAAATACATACAACTGGCCCGCGACCTCGAAGACAACAACATCTTAGACCCCTACCAGTCCGGATTCAGATGAAACCACAGCACCGAGACAGCCCTCATCGCCGCCACAGACAACATCAGGCACCAACTAGACAAAGGCAAAACATCAATCCACATCCTCCTGGACCTGTCAGCTGCCTATGACACGGTTTGCCACCGCAGTCTAAAGACACGCCTCCAAGAAACCAGAATCCAAGAGAATGCCCTCGACTGGACCACTTTCTTCCTCTGCGGCAGACTCCAGAGCGTCCACCTCCACCCTTCCGATCCATAGCCACTGACATAATCGGCGGCGTCCCCCAGGGCTCATCCCTCAGCCCAACGCTGTTCAACGTCCCCTTTGCACAAATGGCCCGCCAATACGACCTCAACATCATCTCCTATGCCAACGACACCCAGCTCATCCTCTCCCTCACCAAGGACCCGCACACCTCCTAAACCAACCTCCACGAGGGAATTAAGGCCGTCGCCGACTGGATGTGGAGCAGCCGTCTGAAGCTGAACTCGGACAAGACGGAGGTCCTCATCCTCGGACCCACCCCCTCAGCGTGGAACAACTCCTGGTGGCTGACCATGCTGGGAACAGCACCGACACCCACCGACCATGCACGCAACCTAGGATTCATCCTCGACTCCTCCCTCTCCATGTCAAAGCAGGTCAGCACCGTCTCCTCTTCCTGCTACAACACCCTCTGCATGCTCCACAGGATCTACAAGTGGATCCCGACCAAAACAAGAAGAACAGTGACACAGGCCCTCGTCAGCAGCAGGCTTGACTACGGCAACGCACTCTACACAGGAATCCTAGCCAAACACCTGCGTCAACTAAAGCGCCTCCAAAACGTCCCCCGCCACAGCCACATCACCCCCCACCTGAGAGACCTATACTGGCTCCCCGTCGACAAGAGGATCACCTTCAAGCTCCTCACCCACGGGCACAAAGCACTCCACAACGCCGGACGTGCCTCCCTGAACAGCAGACTCAGCTTCCACACCCCCACCCGCCAGCTCCGCTCCACCAGCCTCGCCCTCGCTGCAGTCCCCCGCAACCAACGAACGACCTTCGGCGGCAGATCTTTCTCCTGCCTCGCCGCCAAGACCTGGAACACCCTCCCGACCCACCTACGGCAGACCCAAGATATACTCACCTTCAGAAGACTCCTCAAGACCTGGCTCTTCGAGCAGTAGCGTCACCCCCCTCAGCACCTTGAGACCCTGACGGGTAAGTAGTGCGCTTTACAAGTACTTTGATTGATTGATCAGTGAAATGTTTATCCAGCATTAGTGCATTGTTGAATCTTCATCTATTAGAGCAAGAAATGTCATTAGCGGGGTCTAAGTCTAAAAGAAATTAAAATGGAACCTATCTCAACATAGGATACGGATTAGAGAACATTTTGTGTGCCAAATAAATAATCTATTCTAGAATGTGAGGCATGGATAGGGGAGAAACATGTGAATTCTAACACGTCAGGATGTGCCATTCCCTAAGCATCAACTAGACCTCTGGAGGAGATAGCCCTTTGAAAGGATTTTTGCATTTCATTGGGGATATATCTAACCAGGGAACAGCGGTCTGAGAAAGGGTCTATTAGTTGATTACAATTGTAAAATTATCAGAAGACCTGGCAGATAAGAGAGAGGAAAAATGGTCTCAGAACTGAGACCCCAGTCCGGCCATAAAAATTACATAGGGCCCGATGTAGGTAGCAAATACCAGTCGGAAACGGCCGAATTCGGCCTTTTACGACCGGTATTTGGCATCTTGAGATGTAGGGGGCCTGATTTTACAGATTCTGTAAATTTACCGAATCGGTAAATTTACAGAATCTGTAAAATACCGAATCAGTATTTTTCCCGATTCGGTAATTCCCAGATGTAGGTGGGACTCTTCTGAGTCCCAAAGGTCCTACAAATTCGGTATTTTACCACCCAATCCAATTGAGTGTTAAAATACCGAATTCAGGTGTGCATGCACATGTGTGCATGCACACCTAGCCATGTGACAGACAGACATGCCCTTAGGGCATGTCTGTGTGCCACATGGTGCACATGCCTATTTTTGGGATGCCAGAGGGTGTCAAAGTGACACCCCCTGCACCCTTGTGAAATTCGGTATTTACCGATTCGGTAAATACCGAATCGGTAATGCCCATTCATTCCTATGGGCTTCAAAGCCCATAGGAATGAATGGGCATTACCGATTCGGTATTTACCGAATCGGTAAAGACCGAATTCTTCCGATTCGGTATTCCAGCACATCTGGAATACCTACATACCCACCTCTTAGATTTACCGATTTTTAATTACCGAATCGGTAAAAATCGGTAATTAAAAATCGGTAAATCTATTCTACCTACATCTAGCCCTAAGTGAGATAGGAAAGTCATAATTTTTAAACTCAAGCATAACCATCCATCCGCATCATCCTTAGTTTCATTGAGCTACTGAAAATGCAAAGATTTATGTAACAGAATTAGAACACCATTCTTATTGTTAACAGCAAAGGAACTAAATACAGTACCCACCCATTGTCTACGCGTCTTTAAGATGCAATTACTGTAAGAAGGCAATCTGACATTTCAATTTGGACAGATGCTTGAGTACCCTCTGTCTATTAACAGGGTTTTTCAGAGACCCTTTACATTCCAGGAAACAGCACGTAGATTGACCATAAAGAATATAAATAATACTTGATAACCTTATGAAACATGGATAAATTCAATTCAATACTTAAGTGAAAGAGCAAAAATGCTATAAAAGGAGAATAAAACAGCATATGATTGATGAAAGGGAGAGGGAAAGAGGAAAAGGAAAGGACAAAATAGTGAAAGGGCACAAAATTGTAGGGAGAAGAAAAAAACTCCCCAATTTGAAGAAAAATGAAAAGATGACGGAAAGTCAAAGGACTTTAGTCACAAGCATCTTGGTAAAGGAGAAACAGGAGCTTAATAGAATGGAGCGGGGGAACGAGACAGAAATGACCAGCCCATGAGGGAGCCAATAATAAGTACAAAAACAAATAGAGTCAGGGGCATCTATATAAAAGGAAACATGTAACATAGAAGAGCTGCGTCCGAATAGGCAGAGAAAAAAATACAGAAAAAGGACTTACCATACATGAAAAACTTGATAAAACAATTACACATGGCGGATACTGAGAACAGATGGACATCAACGGACACTATAACAACCTCAATGGACCCAAGAAAGCAGAACCTGAAAAGGAACTGTAAAATCAATAAGAAGCATGAGAAAATGACAAAGCAAATTAAGTTTTACTAAGTTCCGTATTATCTCCTTTATGCCCTTGGATGAACAACTTGAGTTCTTTTGGATCTTTGAACGTGGTCTTCTTGACCTTGTAGGTGACCTTAAAATAGCAAGGGTGAATAAGCCTGTACCGAGCATTCATGGATCTTAATGCCAGTCTCATGTCCAATAATTCTTTACGCCTCGTAGCAGTGGCCCTGGAAACATCCTGACTAAGAAATACTTTATGACCAGCCAAGAGCATCTGCTTGCATTGTTTCACAGTAGTGAGGACGTCCATAAGGTCAGAATACTTTAGAAACAGAGCAATATTCCCTCTAGGTCTAGTGGATGATGCGGAAGGGGAAGGACCAATCGGATGGGTCCTTTGAATATTCAAATCAACTGAAGATTTGCCACCAACAGTTTTTGGAATGTACAACTTCAGAAATGTAATCATATCTTGACCTTCTGACCCTTTGGGAATACAATAAATATGTAAATTATTCAGTCGCTTACGATTTTCTAAATCTTCAGCCAGTTTTTTGAGCTGTGTGACTTCCATGGTAAAATAGGAGACTTTTGCAACAACATCCTCTGCATCACTAACCCTCTATTATACCTCAGTGAGTCGTGAATCATGACCGGATCATTTTTCCTCAATACGCTGTATGAATGCACTTGTCTCCATGATGAAGGGTCTCATATTTCTCAATTCCTTCATAATGTCCTCCAAGGCCAATGTTAGTGGGGATTTTGTAGGTGAAGAGGGGTCTTGTTAAACTCTTTTATTAGCACCACCACCTGACTCTTTTTGTGCAGCAGCATTAGAGACAGAGGTAGTCAAATATTTAAAGGAGTGTGCAGCGTCCATAAAAAAAAAGACAGTTGATGAAAACAGTCCTTCTAGAGCAACAGTTACACAGCAAGAGGTGCACCCAGGCACAAAAAAAATGGAGCACAATGGGGTGAATGTTTAAATACCGCTCAGCAGAGAGCTGTGTGGGTCATTGTAAATGAAAAAGAAAAAAGTATGTTTTTTGAGAGGAGAATAACTCCCAAGGTGACTAAGCTATAGTGGTGAATGAACTGTCTAAAATGGTGGCAGCATCTCCTGACAGGGCTGGAGCAGCAGACAAAAAGCCTAGAAAATAAGATAAAGACCAAAATTAGGTCTATAAGGCTTACCTCGCCGCTACATGCCCCAATAGCAGTGAAGCCACACTAATGACTCAGGCAGCTAACTGGGGGCTCCCCTTTGAGATCTTGAATGAAGGAGTTGGAGCTCCTGAGTCTGATAATTTGAGCTCTCCAACTCATGCGCCAATACCATGAACCTGATCTGACCTCGATGAGGGGCAAGAAGTGCAGTCCCAGGAGCCAGCAGACCGATGATTTCCCATGGGGACATCCTGCTTGACTGCAGCTTGCAGTTTGCTGGTGCCCCCGGGCTTGACTGACCAGAGACACTGGGAGCAATCTTGGCATTTCATGAAGATGAGTGTCACAATATCGCTCATAGTCCCTGAGAAATATTAGGGTGAGCAGCTCTGGCAACAGCAAGTGCTGAGACACTGAGGTGAGAGGCCTGTGAAGGTTTCCCTCCTTCCATCCATTCTGATCATTGCCAATTATGCAAAGAGAGAAGTTATGCTTAGATGCTGCTGTCTCATACATGAGGGGGCACTAGCAGTGTCAAGGATACTGAACAGTGCATGTTGCCTTTGCCAAATCCCCAAGCTGCAGTTGGTCTTTTGAGGTAGCAGGGATTCGCTTTAAGTGCATCACCAAGTCACTGGGCCTTAACAACCAAGATGTTTTTCGTAGCCGGCAGTGAAGAGCCCTGTGACCAGGGGGGATGTTGCCCGCTTGCCCATTCCCGACACCTATTGGACTTCATCTGCATTGGCAGTTTGGAGCCTGAGGGGTGATGGCCTTCGGCACTGAATATATGATGGACAAGGAAAAAAAGGCAAAAGGTCTGCAGGCAAACAAAATTGATCAGTACACTGTACCTGGCCATTGTCCACAGGAGTCAGAGTCGGGAGAGAAATCCAGGCCGGAGCCAAGATAACAGACGTAGGCAACGGGAGAAATCCTGGCTGCTATACAGGGGTCCAGAGCCGCACTCAGCGGCGGCTCGCACAGATAAATGCTGTGGGGCGGTGAGGCATGGTGAGGGCGGAGCATGGTGGGGGGTTGTAGAATCATCATCATCAGTTGCTTTATTTTAATAACTTGTCTCATAAAAGCATTGTGCACATTTATACCGTGAATAAAAAGGACTAAATTGATGCAAATAATCGGTTGATACACGATTGAACTGGAGATTGTGCTTACACAGTATTTTTAGACTTGATGTTGCAATACAAAGCGTAAAAACAATTATCTAGAAAGCTGTACATACAAGTTTCTTCAAATTCACACCTAAAATCATGCATGGATTAAAAACGGATATTTAAATAAAAGATAAAAGCATGACATACAACCCAGCGGGCTTATATTAAGTACCAGTGCTTTTACATTCTAAAAAGGCTTTCTTTGGTTAAGGTGACGCCCGGTTTGGCCTAGAGTATGAAAATTAAAGTATCCCTCACAGGGCTTTTTGCCTGACTGTTCGTGCATAGCTTAGGATTTAGTTACCCCACAAGTAGAAACCTTTTTATTCAGGTTTGGGTATGTGCAGAGCAACCCGGGGGCCTCCAGTTTCACCCAAAGCATAAAATTAAGGCACCCCTCAAACGGCTTTTTGCCTGACTATCCAAGCATAGCTTAGAAACTTAGCCACCTCGCAGGTCAAAAGTACACTTGATTCGGATTTCAGAATGCGCAAAGCAGCCCGATGGGTGCGAGTAAAAAAAGTCACACCAGAGAAATTGGCTGCAAAATAAATTGTCCTGATGAAGACACCACGACGTGTCGAAACGCGTTGACAGACTACAGCCGCAGCAATAATATATAGGACAACAATACCGTCCCTTGAGTGTTTTTAACCTATATGTTTTATTCTTAAAAATATCTGTTTTATTGCATCAATTTATCATGTATACAAGATACAAATGTAAAATCATCTTCTTTTTTAATTAAAAAAAACCTTTTTGATATCAATATTACTGTTGTGTTATCGTTTATGCTTAATTCTGAACAGAATCCTTCTGAACATAGCTAGTGTTGTCTCTTTGCAAGTTAGCCAGGGTTGATACCTTCGCATTGCGAGTGACCATGGGTCTGCAGATTGGTTTTAGACATTTAGACCTCGCAATGTTGTAGACTGCGCAGGCAAACATAACATGAGCAACACACTCCAACGGGGCTCCGCAGAAGGAGCAACCTTTTGTTACATGCTTGGGTGAACGCCACTTTGATGTTAGTGCATGGACTGGAAGTGTGCCACGCCTAAATTGGCTATACAAAGCCCTGTCTTGTGGTACCTGGATTATATCCAGGTAAGGCTCGAGGCTTCTGGTCTGCTTGTAATTAAGGAATTCTTCCATTAGCCTCTCCACGTTGGGCTTGCTAAGTTCCTGGTTGTCCATCCAATCCCAGTATATACGCTTGAGCTCTACCTTGCTTGGGTGGTTTTGGGTATACCATGATTCTTTAAGGCTCAGTAATATCATTTTTTTCCTAATGTTTGATATCCATTTCACCTCCATTAGTGCTGCAGCATATTTGGTAAGCTCTGGGGTACACCTGAAGAGCAATGGGTGTAGCTTAGCAATATCTCCAAATGGCCGCCTGCCCATGTCATACATTAGGGGTGTTAGTGGAGTGTTACGGGGAGCATCACCAAATCCCTCAAAAACCTGTGCTCAGATTTACTGATATCTTCTGCATTGTCAAACCCCCATTGATCGGCTCTATACAGAGCTGTTCTAACTGCCTTAGCATCATAGACTGCAAGGGCCTGGGCAACTGGCCTGCTATATGAGGAGCGATGTTCTTTGCTTAGTGCCCCGACCACACAGTTATGATTCATAAGCATTTTGGCTAAATGGGGCCTCCAGAGCATTTTATCTGAAAGTCAAATGTCAGGATAACAAGCATTGGAATAGTCAATAGGTCTCCCTTTGGGGACCTTATAAGTATTTAGTTGTGCAGCACAATTTCCTTGGTGCAACAACATTAACTGTTGCATGGTTGAACACTTATAAGGTCCCAAAGGCGAGACCTATTGGCTATGCCAATGCTTGTTTAGGACTTGTGCCCTGTGGGTAGCTCTTCCAGTTCGTCATTTTAATTGCATTTTCTATGGCTGTTAGTTTTATTTATCCCATCATAAACTTAGGACCATGAGTTCCAGAAAGCAAAGGAAAAATCTGGAAACTTGAGATCTCTGCTCAAAGTCTCTCCTAGGAAAGCACCCAGGGAGGTGGTCATCAAAATAGTTTCAAACCATACTAAAATATTCCATTTGCAACTTGTCCCACACAAATGCAGAAAACAACACTTTCTGGGTCAAAGATTCATACGGGGTGGCGCCCATCACATGCACATAATTTGAACTGAGTATCAATTTCCTGAAATGGAAGTAACCATTGGGCCCTTACTGAGTTCTAAGTTTGCGTTATGACTTTGTTTTTATTGTCTTACTCATTTACTATTCTTAATTTTAAAAAAATCTGATTCCTCACATGAGAGTAGAGCAAGCCCCATGTTAAGGCCAGTGTGAGTCATGATGTCGTTTTGTATTTTTTTATTATAAAACTTTTGTATGAAAAAGAAAGTCTCTGCTAGGAAGGGGCACATGTGTAATTCTAATAGCATTTACATAGCGCTACTACCCCTGACGAGGCGCCAAAGCGCTTTCCGGGAACATGCCAGCTTTTTTTTAAAACTGCCTTTATTCAGTGTATTTTAAATGAAGCGTTTCCTCATGTGCACATGAAATTAGGAATTCTCTTTGAAGCCGGCTGTAGATTTTACTTTTGGGGTCCCAGGAGTGCAGCCAACGATGAACTGTAGTTGCCCCATGTCATCCCATGGACCGGCGAAAGGGTGAACAAGAGCCTTTCTTCAGAGCTGGTTGCTTAAAAGAGTCCCTCCCAGCAGACTTTGATTGGCCTAGAGCTAGTGACATAAAATGTTTTGGAAGTGGGAAGTCATCTGTTTGCAGAAAACCTTTGTTTTCTATTCAGATGGGAACAGAGCAAAAAACAAGAGAGGCACATGAGGATAGAGAAATGAAGGTGAGATAAAATAGGGGGTAGACTGAAAGGAAAGAGGGAGGGAGAGAAAGTCGCAAAAGAAAGACTGACAGTGAAACAGGCGGAGGAAACGGAGGAGGCAGAGTGGGAACACGGAGTTGAAAGACTGATGGAAAAAGGCAAACTGGGATAGGAGGGAAGGGTAATTGAAAGCTTGAAAGCAAATGGTTAGCAAGAGACTGCAGAATGTAGGCAGGAGGTGAGCCCGTGAGTGGTGGGCACACGCGCTTAGGAGAGCAATCTGCTCATTTTCACGCACTGCACTTGTGCTTGTCGCGCCCCTGCTCGCTCCCGCAAGGTGGATGCCGCCACAAGCACGAGTGAGTGCTTGGAAATGAGTAGAGCGTCGGCTAAAGGTCCTCTTATGAAGTGCATGCGCGATGCGTAGGCGAGACCTAAAAATTATTTATTTAACATACTCATACCAACTTGCATCTTGGTGCTAAAAAAAAAACAGCTGGGAAGCTACCAAAAAAATAAAAGAAGCTAAAACAGCAATTCAACCAAAAATAGGTAAGTTTTTAAGGCATTTCTAAAAAGAATATGACTCCGAGAAGATTAAGTATGGAAAAGAACAATCCAAGCTCTGTTTGTTATCCACAATAGATATCCTCCACCCTAAGATAAAGGAGCCAAGTGGACCGGAGTATTCTTTGTGGAACACACCAGAGAAATTTGAATCTAATACCTTTTGGTCCTGCATTATATGAGGCTTGATGTGCTAAGCATAAAGATTTAAACATAACATGCTTCCTCGCTGGGAGCCAATGCAATTTGAACTGTTCTTTAGAAACCAATTTACATTCAGATATGTCTCTGATATAAGTCTTCCTGAGCTGTTTTGCAAAACTTGAAGCTTATTGAGAGCAGTTGCTGCATTGTCAAGTATCAGTCATTGCAGTAGTCAATGCAAGATGAATTAAAGGCTACCACCACTGACTTCCACAGATCAGGGGAATAAAAGGGAAAGTCTTTCAGAAAAATGTAATGATGTAAAAGCAAGAAAAAGTAACCTGATTAATCTGGGCAGAAAATAGGCTCATCATCAAAAATCCTTACTGTTATGGTGGAGTGGGAAAAGAGCGCAGTTCACAGGGCCACCATAAAGCAGACGAGACAGTTGAATTTTGTTTTCAAAGATTAAAACCTAGTTTTTCCCAGCGTCAAGTTGTAAGCAGTTAGTTTTCAGCCAAAGTCCAATTGCCTGCATACAATTGTGAAATGTAAGAACTCTATCTTGTTCATTATAAGAGATTGATATAATAATCTGGGTTCTATCTGTGTATGACTAGCAATGCAGAAAAACACCACTCTGCCCAAAGTTAATTTGATATTGTGCTGGTAAGTCACTGGTAAGGAAAACTAGGTCCTACAAACCAATTATCCTCCCAAAAGGAATACATACAGGTAAATGGAAAATATATATATATTTATATTTATATTATTCAGTTAATACAATACAAAAGACATGAAAATCAATGTCATGAAAATCAATATCAATTTGCATCATGAGTCACACACACTCATTCTATCAAACCAAACAGACAACCACATACTCACGCATACTCAGGCATCCCATCAGATAACAATTTGTCGGATCACAAACACGGTGTTTAGGTGATAATAATAGTCTTTCCCAAACGTCTTGGTTAATATGCAATATCAGTGTAACATGAATGGTTTAAGCAAGAGGGATGCACAGTCCTCAACTTGTCATGCAGTTCAAAATCGCAAGAGGGAAATAGATGCAGCTGAGACACAGGGGCTCCAGCACCGACATGCGTTTCAGTGTCTAACCCGGATCTGGGTCAAACCTTCACCAGGACAAAGCAAAGCAGTGTGGGACTCATGTGGGAGGTACCTAAAAGAACGACAAAAATACATATATACAAATACACACACTGTATGATAATAAAGGTGGGGAGGGGTGTTGATAGCTAGATTATCCCCTTTTGCTATACCTCACTAAGAGGGAGGCAAGGTTTGTAAGAACCAGAAGAATAGTTGTCACAATGTAATAGGTAAATAAGGGAGAGTGCACAGAAAGAAAATATATATAAAGACAAAAAAAATGAAAGTATGCACAGCCAAGGTACTGTAAAGTGCGCAAAATTAGATCATCAGCAGTAACCAAACAGCTGCAGGTGTGTAAGAAAAAAGAGGAATATGTGAACACCATTGTGAACACTAGCAACAGAACAGTGCCATGGAAAACCAGTAAAGAAGAAAATTTGGCTAAGCTAGATGTCAATGATGTTGACCAATACCTGGAGGATAATACCAAGACCTAGGGCCCGATGTAGGTACCAAATACCGGTCGGAAACGGCCGATTTCGGCCGTTTCCGACCGGTATTTGGCCTACTGAGATGTAGGGGACCTTTTTTTGTACGATTCGGTATTTTACCGAATCGGTAAAATTACCGAATCGCAAAAATACCGAATCAGTAATTTTACCGATTTTTAAATTTGGGATGTAGGTGGGACTACTTTCTGTCCCACAGGCCCTTCAGATTCGGTATTTTAACACCCAATCCAATTGGGTGTTAAAATACCGAATCCAGGTGTGCATGCTATGCCATGTGACAGACAGACATGCCCTTAGGGCATGTCTGTGTGCCACATGGCTCACATGCATGTTTTGGGGGTGCTAGAGGGTGTCAAAGTGACACCCCCTGCACCCTTGCACAAATCGGTAATTACCGAATCGGTAATTACCGATTCGGTAGTGCCCATTGATTCCTATGGGCTTCAAGGCCCATAGGAAGCAATGGGGGATACCGAATCGGTATTTACAGAATCGGTAAATACCGAATCTTACAGATTCGGTATTTACCGAATCTGAAATACCTACATCTCCCCCCCTCTAATTTACCACTTCATAAATGCCGATTCGGTATGATTCGGTATTTATGAAGTGGTAAATGTAGATTTACCTACATCGGGCCCTTAGTCCCTGAATGGGGGCTTAAAGGAGCACCACAATAGAGGACTCCCAGGATGACCTACAGTAGAAAAGTGCATATACTTAAATTTTGATGGAGCGGATATATATCAAAGAAGTGCTAGCGAAAACTCATAGGTAGGACGGCTTACCCAATATAGTTACAGAAGGGGCAAGCAGATATGGAATAAATGTGCATCCATGTGTGGAATAAAGAATTAGCAGCATGAGAGATGGTCAAATCCAATGGAAACAGGCTAAGTTAGAGAAAAGTCGCCATGGAGACAAACAATGTAGTTTAGATGTAGCGAGGTCGCATAGGAGGCCTAATGTATGACAAAAAGACCGGCATATAGAAACAAACAAAGCACATAAATGTAGGCTAAACAGACTTGTAGATAAACATACAGAAACGTACAGAAAGAGAGTGAAAAACATATAGGTACATAAAGGGACACTGAGGTTGGAAATATCGAGTGAGTGTTAGAGGTAGAAAAAGTGTCAGGCTAAGTTTCAGGGAGAGATCAATGCCATAGAAGGCAGGGGGAGACACGGATAAGGCACAGACACTAGTAGTAGATAAGAGTTCTGAGGCCAGAGGGTTTCTGCATCACTCAGACGTGACTCAGACGGCTGGCAGCAGCTAGGTAATCGAAACAAGGTAACAGAGAACAAAATAAAAAATTAATACATTATTGTCACCCGAGGCCACAAGGGTAAGGTGTAAAAGGGAGGAGAGGATTCGAGCATTACCGATTAGACGGTCCTGGGCCATAGAAAAAAGAGCCAAATTCGGTGGGCTTATTCAAAATAGCAGCGCTCCTACCTCAGATGGGCCTCTGGCGCTGGGAAAACAACCAAGGTCCAGACGGCATATGAGTGCTCCCCCTGGTGATGACAGACAGCATTAAATGCTCAGCAGATCACGGAGGAGTTATATGCATGGTAGTGCACGAAAAGTACGGGCCCGGAGGGAGCGGGTTAAAGGGAGGCGTCCTACTCGGCAAGTAGGGAACATGGAGATAGGACTACCGGTTTGGCTATGAGTCTTAAAAGATGGGCGCCATGACGAGAGAAACGGGTACAAGACAGAAATGATTCAAAGTTGTATCGCGACAATCATAAAGCAGACTTAAGGGAGCAGCAAAGAGTTTGATAAGCAGCGCAGCCGCCATTGTAATGCAAAAACATTAAAAAAAATATTCGCAACATGCGCGGCCGGGAGACGCGCTCTGTGGTTTTGGAGGGGGAGAGGCGAGCAAGACATAGAGGCAGAGTGAGGCGTGTGTGTGGGAGACCGAGAAGAAAGCCAGATGGCGCATCTGCTCGTGCCTGTGTGCGTAACCGCACGCAGCATGCCACAGATGGTAGGACTTTTAAAAGCCCACTAACTAAATGCCTCGCCAGAACAGCACATGAGCTGGCTCAGGGGAGACCTAATAAAAGGAACTCACTCTCTCCAAGAGGGTGAAATTCAAAGTAAGGTTATTTCTAAAGGATTTGCAGGGGTTGAAGACCATGAGCTTTGGTTTAGAGGTATGGATGACTAAACCCCGAGAGTCACAAAAAGATTGAAATCTGTTCATTCGTTTTTGTAGTCCGGCTGGGGTTTTCAACACAAGCAAGGTGTTGTCAGCAAATAGGAGGGTCTGTACTTTATTGCCCCCCAGGATTGGAGCATCAGTAGGATCTCCTTGAAGGAAACTCACCACCCCATTCACATATGAAGAGAACAGGGTGGGGGCCATGACGCAACCCTGACGGACTCCCCTGCCAACAGGAATCTGTCCCGTCAGCTGGCCTTGGGTACACCATCTCACCTGAGCATAGTTTCCCTCATGAAGGTGGGTCCGTAGATTAAGGTTTAAGGGCGGGATGCCCATATCTTTAAGGGTCTGCCACAGCCTGATCCTTGGTACCAAATCAAAGGCAATCTTTATGTCAATGAATGTAAGGTAAAGACTGCCCTTGCCAATTTCCACGACTTTCCTGTATATAAGGAGTAGCCTAAATACCTTGTTGAACGTTCCAGCGCTGGCCCTAAAGCCGGCCTGGTATTCAGAGAGGGCATCTTCCTCTTTTGACCACGTTTGGATTATGTGGAAGAGCAACCTACCTAACACCTTTTGCATTGCGTCAATCAGACTTATTGGCCTGTAGTTTGATGGGTCTTCTCTGGCACCCTTTTTGTAGATCAGGACCACCTCTGCGCCTTTCCAGGATTCTGGCACTGGGCAACCACCGACTATAGCATTAATCAGTAGCTGGATGTACCGTGACCAACTTCTGGGGTCAGCAACAAATAAATCTCCAGGGAGGCCATCTCGTCCGGAAGCTTTGGCAGGGACTATCCTCTTTATCGCTGCTTCTATTTCAGCCAAAGAGTAGGGTTGGCCTACATTCCCTGCTGGAGGGATGTCTATGGGGCCGCATGACTCCTCCAGACATCCGTCCTCTGTAGCGGAATATAGTTTCCCAAAATGGTCATGGCAATCTTGGCGTGTGATGTGATTGGGTGAAGTGCCTAATTCCCTGCTATTGTCCCGGCTCACTAATGTCCAAAATTGGTTCGTGTTTTTTGCAACTCTGCCATTCTTCAATTCCTGCCAGTGCAATTCATCCCATTCGATCTTTGCTTGGCGCAGGGCAGCACTTTAGTCCTTTCTTGCTGTCTTGACCGAGGGGCAGTTTTTACTTCTGAGTGCTAGGGATAGTGTCTTTTGAGCCTGCAATCCTCGGTGTACCATGGGTGCTGGCTTTTTTGAGGCACGCACGGTTTGCTATGTTTGCTAGGTGCTTGAATGTAAGAGCTCAACTGTTCCATTGTGCGTGAGTGAATGGTAGGGACTGCTGCCCAGGCGCCTGCAGCCTGGAGCTCTACTGTATTTGTGGACAGGACTTCCCAGATGCCAGCAATTTTAGTATCTTGCAAGGAAACTGTGTGCCACTTCAAGTACCTTATACAATTGGAGGGAACAAAATCAGTGGTAAAGGTTGGGGCCTGAATGATCCAAGGGTGAGATGGTACATCTCATTTGGTCTTCATAGTCATACAGAGTCGTGGTCACTGTCGGTCATGGTGCACACAAACAAGTCAGTCATTTTACCCCAAAGTTTTACGTCAATTAAGATGTAGTCAATGCGTGAAGGGCATCTAACTCTGTTAAAGGTGTTTGCGCCCTGGATGTCCGAAAAAGTTCTACTGTTGGCTACCCTTCGGCCAAACTCTGTGGTGAGCGCATTAAGTTGTATTGCTAGGTGGGTCCATCTTTTGACAGGGGGTATGTTGAATGGGGGGACAGCCCATTTTCTATCATCTCCCTCAAGCCCCAGTGTTTCCTCTGAGCTCAAGGGCTCAAAGGTACATTGAAATCTCCTGCAACCACAATTCTTGTGTGAGGCAAGCAGCAAGATAGGGCTTGTTCTAATAGCATTCTGAACCTGTTGGTATAGCCAAGCTTTCTGCTTTTACGCTAAAACCATTATTACATTCATACCACAAGATGAGCTTTTCATAATTTCTAGTATTCTTACGGGGAGAACGTGACACATCCAATATTAACTATTGAAAATTGGGGCCACGGAGCACATTGATATAATTGAAACATTTTAAATTAATATCAATCCAGCCCAAGAGGGCTAATGCGATGATAACTTGACTACAATGCATGTAAACTTTTCAGCCATTATTACATTCCGATAAGACTGATCAAAATCATAGGAGCCACCATTTGCATTCTCTACACATATATGTTATCAATAAATTTGAAATGATGCTCCCTTGAATTCTGTCATGCTAAATCAAACTAGGAATGAATGACCAATACAAATGAGTCCCATTTTTAACATGTGTACTGTTGCAAACAATTGCAGAACCCTGTGGCTTAATTGTCTCTTTTACCACATGATTCAAGGGTAGAAGAAATGTAATATTTTGGCATTAAAGCATCCTGAGATTCCTCAATGGATCTCACAGACCTCAGTACATACAAATGTCAATCTAGCCCCAGTGGGTTGGTACATTGCCCTTCATTGGAGTAAACGCCCAAAATTCAACTGGGTTTCAGCTGCAAACCATTACGCCTGAGTGGGTTGCTACTCCATGAAAACTTAGAAAATAAGTCAAAATATTTCCTCCCATGGATCGTGATGGCTCAAATGGTTAATGCCCAAATAGTGCTACTGATACATATGGCTCTCTTGCGTTTCACTTTAGGGTCCATATCAGACCGGGAAATCCAGGACATTACACAAAAAAGAGAAAAACAAAAGACAGTTAAAACCAGTAGCAAAGCTACACTAACTGGAAGAACCCTAACAGACAAACAGTATCCCATTGCTTGACATTTCAAATTAGAGCATGACAAAAACATCAGTCAGCTACAGTTCTGTGTCCTAGACAGAGTACCAGCAGAAGAAAGAGGGGTCAACAGAGTCCAGGAACTTAGGAGGTTGGAACTGAAGCTTATCATTAGGGATGGTACCCTCCATCCAGGGGCTATCAACCTGGACAAGGAATTAGTGGCCCATATGGGTTACAATGTTTTTTAAAGCAAGGTTAACCAGTGTACTCATGAATCACATGGTGTATTTATGTACCAGTGTCGCAAATGCTCAGTGATCCTTGACCAAGGAGTGGGGAGCTCCGAAACAGATCAGGCTGTTTGCTGCCTTTTGAGGATTTTCAAATTGCATGCTGTGAAATGCATTGAGTGTCAGCACATCTCTTTCTCCCTCCGGACCGGCTGTTTGGTGTAAGGACTGTATTGATGGTATTTATTGGGAGCTTGCTACCCTCGCTGCACACTCGCAGCAACAAAGTAAACTAGGAATTTCTATTACAAGACTTGTTGGAATATATATAGATATATATATCATATAAGGCCTCACATATTACATCATTCATGACATGGCCAGTGACATCACAGATGACATCTCAAATAACATCCCTGATGACATCTTCCCAAGAAGCACTAACATACCCACTAACACCCCTAAACAAACTCTCATATGCCCACTCACACTCCCACACAACCACTCACATACCCATTCACAGACCTATACAAGTATTTACAACAACCACTCGCTTATCCATAGAGCCACTCACAATGCTCACGCAGTGACTTGTAGAGCCTAATCATATAACCATGCATTCACCCATACAGCCACACCCTCACCCATACAGCTACTGACACACTCGGTTATTCACTTATACAACTACTCACCCATACAGCCTCTCAACAGAGCCACTCACTCATCCATGCAACCACTCACAAACTCACTCACTCACACACCCACACAACTTACATATTCATACATATATCTATACAACAACTCACATACCAACTCACTTAACCACTCATTCAACCATCCACCCATTCAGCCATTGATACATTTACACAGACAGTCACTCACTCATGAAGCCATTCAGACACTCATTCACTTGCCCTTACAGCTGCTGACACACCCTTTCACTCATAAATACAGCCACTCACATAGCCACTAGATCACTCACACAGGTACTCAGACTCCCACCTATAAACCCATACAGCCACTCAAACACCCACTCACACACCTGCACAGTCACTCAGACACCCACTCACACACAGTCACACAGCAACTCACATAAACTATGTTAAGAAAATGAATCACTTATTTGTAGTAAACAAAGTATACTGATTTAATATTTGTGGTACCTTTGTATATATGTTTAACACTCACAATCACTGGATGATATAATCAGTGATATCATCAGTGATGTAATTTGAGATGTTATCAGTTATGTCACTGACCATGCCATGATTGGTGTTATATGTGAGGTCATAAACAGTGCTTTGTGGGGGTGTAAATTATACTTAGCTCAGGTAACTATGATAGCTGAATTTCACTGGTTTTGTACAAGTAAAATGTGAGCATAAATACAATGTCCCTGGGACCTTTGTGCTTTTTCAGTGAATTTGTAAGGGTTTTTAAATTCTGTTTCCTAGCTATAATATCCCTGTACCCTTAGTTTTTTCCAGTGAATTTCTAACATTTCTATTTTGTTGCAGGGTTTCCGTTCTCTCACAGAACTGTGCACAGAGATCTAGAACCTGGGTGAGTCAGGGTGACCCAGAACTCACCGTTGTTTCAGAAATCCCCTTACCAAGCTAGCTACAGTATCTCATTGGTAGTAGATACTTCCCAATGACTTAGACAATCCAGAACATGAACTTAGAATACCTCAGGTATCGTGGAACACATGAACACTCTTTCGTTATATAATCATTACAAACCGAAACTGGGAGGCAGAGAACACACATGCAAGTTTGAAATGTTTATTTTTCAATGCAACATTCTCAAACGCAGTATCTTATATAATATCAACATACATATTATAAAAATCAGAGTTAGCAGCATAGTCACTAATCCATAATAAGCAAAAGGTGATAGCATGTTATGATGCAAAGATCTATAGAATTCTGTATCACCTATATTTCGCGCACCCTAATTAGCATATTATATTATATCTAAGAAGGTCTCATCTGGGTTCTTAGCAGGGCGGACCCATACCTCTAATTCTCAGTAGGAGGAGATCACATCAACCGCTACCAGCTCTCAGCATGCGAAGCATCAAGTGTGTTGATTCATTCCCTGTAACTCTATCTTAAACCCGCGTAGAGCCCAATATTGGCAACAACATTATTTGTGTTATGACTAACGTGGTGCGAGGATCAGGCCTACAGCAACCTTGTGTTAGGTTATTCTTAGAGTGTGCAGTTCTCAGTGTGCAGACAGTTGTACCAAGTGTTCCAAGCACGACTGATACCAGTGCAATAACATATTATTCTCAAATAAATCACATCTTTCGTCTAGGTTAGAAGCTACAATAACAAGTAGGTGTCGTGTGCAAACCTAAGCAGAAAGAAAATATGGCGTTTAAACATTTAATAAGCCCATGCTAACTTAACACAATATATAGAAACGTAGTAACCATATGACACCCCCCCAATGATCCGAGGACGGTTAAAAATCAAAAAATATAAGCCAATACTCTATGAGTGGCAAGACATGAAAGCAGAGTTCAATGATATTGAGCCAAGCTAAATGTATGCAAATATATGTAAAATTCAAAAACAAAATGTATGTATGAATGCCTATAGTGGCCACACAAAATATAAAATTTCGACTTTGAGGCCTACTCTCAGTTGATAGGCCTAGAACATCTGAAAAAATTGAATGTTCGTATTGAAAAAAGGCACCATTCAGAATTACTAAAAAGTCACGTGCCATAATGATGGAAGTATTCAAAGTCACTCATGGTTGAATGAATATGCAAAATAGGTAGCCACAGCCTCCAACATGAAATCACTGTCATCATCCGAAAACAGTTCAGCCATCCAATTAAGCAATGGGAAAGAACATACGTGCTCCTCCAACACCGGTTCCTCTAGCAACATCAGAGGACAACTCAGTGGGTTCTCGAGAACGCTCTGTGCCAGAAAGTCATGTGCCGCTGCAAATATGTCCCACTGACCCATTAGTCCATGCATCGCTGCCACAGCCATAACCCTTTCGCCAGAACAGACCAGCTCGTGAGCCACTACGGGGTACATCAGCTGATCAAAGTTGACGTCAGGAGAAGTCGGTAAACAGAGACACAAATCAATGGCCCAGTCGAAATCACAGCTCAGGCAATGAAACACGGGCTGGACACATGTGAAATAGGAAAATCTGAAGGATAATCCAAAAGCCGTGCTTAAAGTCGCAAGCGGCAGGGATCCATAATAATCAAGCATCCGGTTGCGAAACTGCATCAGTAGGGGCTGAGCGTTTCCTTGCGCAGGATGGGCATCCATGTTTTATAAAGTAAAATATCACCAGAACGCCTGCAGCTAAAGCCAGCAAAACAGGGAATCCGCCAAACAGGCTAGCGAATATAGAATGAAAGAACGCAGGGATAATACCAAATACTTTTTCAAATGTAGTCACGAGACCACTGCTAATTATTTTAAAAAAATGAGCCAGGCTCGTTGTGGAGGAGGCATTGAAGATTTGATGAACCAGCTCGCAAAAATGAAACGGCAAATCAGTACTTAAAAGTGCCTGTACTTCTGTGCGTGTGTTTGCTATGTGAAGGACATAAGTTTCGCGGGCAGAGCTCAGGGCCACCTGCTTTTGAGACAATAGGGCTCTTATACGGCCTAAACCATTGAACTCAGCTCTCAAGGTTGGTATTCTTGGCCAAATTAAAACATCTGAGTTTCCATGCATGGGCGGATACAACACATTCTTGCAGCAAACCACCCTTTCTGACACGGTAACCACATATGCGATACCGGCCTCTAACCCACAACAAAACTCGTTATTCAAAAGCAAATAACTACCGTTGGACAACAAAGTGAACGTGGGAACTATTGCAGGAACTGGTGTCCCTTTCAAAACACAGGCCAAATTAGGTTTGTCCTGATTACAAGAACCATGCAACTGAATGTGTCTGCATATTAGTGAGCGGTCAGGCGATTGTGTACATTCTTCACCATTCAAATTCACTTCATTTCCCTCTTTTAGGCATCTATAAGTGTATGGTAAAGACCATATCTCATGGAGAAAAGCACTTCCTAATGGTTCATATCGCCCTATAGCTATATATTTCATACAATTCGTAAATTTATATAAAGCAAAAGGTAAGGTAATAACACCATGGATAAGCCATGTTGCAGCAGTAACTTCAGCCACAGAAAAAGGTAAGGATTCTAATTTTTCAATGTGTAGCATAGAAAATGTCGCATCTCTCATTGATAGCATGCGCTGTTTTTCAGTCAGATTAAACGGGGCAAATAGTGATGATACATTCATAAAATTCCACGGCACTCGACCACCCTTTAGAGTCTGTAGTGTCCAAGCAAACTGCATCACAGAACGCAATTGATTTTGACCATGATATAAAACGGACACTTCATCATGTACAATGTCAACAACAGAAGACACAATATTATTTAACGTGTAAATTCGGGAAGAAAGCGTGTTAATACTGTTATCAACAACTGCAAGAACCTTTTCTAAATTTGCTTGATCAATAGCTCTCAGGCGTTTAGCAGCCTCAACCTGGGTAACTTTCCAAATTTCATTGTAAATTGCATACAGCCATCGTTTAGATCTACCTTTAGCCGGGCCTTTTATAAAATCGTTCAAATCCACATTATCATTTAATTGAGACAGATGTAGTTTAACTGCAGTTAACGTGGAATGTTGTAACCAATTTTGACACAGTTTCCCCACAGAATAGGTTGTGACAGTATAATCTTCTTCAAAACGTGGATCGGGCCTGAGTTTTGTGAACCCCACAGCCAACCCCATAAAACGGCGTTGGCAAGAATCAGCACTCTTTTGCCATACCCGCCAACCCTTGGAATCCAAACTGGAAATGTTAAAAGACGAATTGTGTAAAAGAGTTTGCAACTCCTGAATGGAGGAATCAGTAAAATTACCCCAACCTGTATATTCATCTAAATCTGGGATGGTTGGTGTATTTAATTTTTTAGAAGTAGCCAATCCAAAGCATGTTGTCTGGAAAATGGTTGAATTTAAAAACAACATGTGATTCGGGATGAGACATGCATGTTGCAAAGCCTCAGTGCCTTGTACCTGCCAATCTTTGGTACCCCAAACTGATTTAAGGTCAATTGTTCCTTTCCAGAACTCGTAGCCATCTACAGCCAACCTGTCTAAAAAGGGCTTCGAATACAGCAATTTTGTATCGGTAAGTCTAACTTTGGAAATGGGCTTCTGTGTCATTTTAAAATAAAATGACTCGGGATTAGACTGATTAAAGTCTGTAAAATAGGTATATTTTTTCAGAAATGTATTGGAACTGCCTCCGAATGGAGCAGGGCAATGTTCCCATTGTGTATAATTTACAGCAACCCTCCTGGAATTTGTCTTATGTAAAAAATGATTACCATAGTGTTGAAAACAAAACAAATCACCATAATTAATAGAATCTGTGTACAGATCCTCAGCATCGAAGGCAGCATAGTACTTCAAATCCGAGAATAATGCTTCTACGGCCTGAATATCCCAATCATCAGAACGTATATTTTGTTTAATCACATCTCCCATGTTTACTCTAAGCACATTTGGAACATTAATCACTTCAGTGGGCCCATGTATCTGAAACCTAACCGCATCCCACACAATCCCATCAAGGACAGGCCAAGCAGTAATGTTAACTGTATTTAAGTTTCGTTTCAGTCTGTGTGCTGAATGTGACGAGGAAAGAGGGGCCAATGTTCCATTAAGGTACCGAATTCCTGTTCTTTCTTTAACGTAGTGACCATCAATCAGACGGAAAAAATAAAACACAAAACCAATTGACATAAAAAGATAAAATGAAAATAGGATCAACCAAATGTATGTCCAAGGGGGAATTAAAAAATGTTTTTTAAACAACGTGGCATATCTTGCAATGTTTGAGGGTTTCTTTGAAGGTTCCGAATCAGAGTCAAAAGAGAATCTGGACTGGTTGGCCAAACGGGTCTGCAAATCAGGCATTGATAAATCAGCAGGATAAGTGTAGGTCAGCTCATCAATGTTAGTAACAGGAATAGTATTTAATAAAGGACTGGATATGGCAGGCATCTCGAGGGACATATCCTGTTCTGCGCCAGAAGTTATTGCTAGTACAGAGTGCCTCACCATGGAAGGACAGGATACAGCCGGCGTCATGCTATGAAGAATCGGCCACCCTGTGTGTCTTGACATTGTCAATAGAAATAAATCTGTTTTCCTTACGACCTGGAAGTGGTGGTAAAATGACTGTTCTTGTGCCCTTCACTCCAAGAACTCGAACCGGTGCTCGATATGAGGGACCAAACTCTTTCTTGTTATCGATCTTCTCTCGAACCAGTTCTCCAACTTGGGGTAGCCAGCCAACTACCGGGATCTGCAGCGCATCATCCGATGTGGAGGGCAAATGTTCCTTTGCAAGACTGTCTCTGGTCTTTTGTAGATTCTGTAAAACATTGCAATGTTCATCTACGTCAAAGGCCGTGGCCTGGGCCTTGTAGTCCAGCCCATCAAGGTCAGGTACATACATCTTGATACCAAAGAGCATTTCGTATGGGGTCCGCCCACCCAGAGACCTTCTAGGGAGATTATTAAGCGCACGCTGCACGCCTATTAGGTGGGCTAACCAGTTACTGCCAGTGCCTATAACTCGAGCTGTCAAAGATTGCTTTAAGTCGCGGTTCATTCGTTCAACTACACTATTACCCTCAGGTCTGTAGGGACTCGAAAACTTGACTTGGACCCCCATCGAAACCATAGCATCCTTATATGCCTTAGAGGCAAAAGCCGGACCCTGATCCGAATGGAAGGCACCACAGGCAAAAATTCCCACAAAGACTCGCAAATCCTTAATGACAGTACGTGAATCAGCGCTTCGATGCGGCCATACCCACACAAAGCGTGTGCATGAATCAACTGCGACTAAGATGTACTTATACGCAGTATCAGAAGAAAATGGACCGCAGTGATCCAAATAAACACATCCAAGTGGTTTATTCGAGATGTACAACTTTGTCTGAGGCGGACGCGCAGCAGTTGAAGGCTTAATCTGCTGGCAAATGTCACATCGAAGTACATATTCGCGCGTCTGTTTATACAGTCCCCGCCACCAGAACCTCTGTTGTAGCTGTGTTACAGTGGCCGAGACGCCCGCATGCGCAGACGCCACACCTTCATGAGCCGCTGCAATCAAAACAGCCCTGCGATCCGAGTTGGGAACTAGACGTTCGCCAACTTCAGGGATTTTCACATAAGGAACCTTATCGGGACTTAAGTGGTATGTGTATTTAGAAGGGAATCCCGCAGGATATTTACTTCCCTTCTCCGTTGCAGCTACCGCTGCCAAGATGTCGTCATCTATTTTGCTTTTGGACCTCGTGACTGCTGCAACTAAGTATTTTGATACTGCTGACTTCGCTGCTTCATCAGCAAGCGAATTGCCAACAGCGTGGACCCCCACGCGCTGATGACCGAGAGTATGAATCACAAAGACCAGTGGCAACTTTTCTTTAAGTTCCGCCACTCGGACCCAGATCATTTTATGTTTTATTGTGCTACCTTTGGAGTCTCGAAAATCATTCTGAATCCAAAAGAACAAGTTTTCATTGTAAGACTGGACACAGTAGTAAGAGTCACTTACGATCAAAGTCGTCACACTAGGATCTGCGTACTCTAATGCAAGCATCAGAGCACGAAGCTCTGCTAATTGTGCGGTGCAGTCTCCAAGCGTCTGCGTGTGCACGACACTGGACTTGAACTCGTCGTTCACCATGGCACCGACCACAATGGCGCAAGCGGAAACGTAGGCATGTTTAGAGCCATGCGCAACCTGCGCCGAACCATCAGTGTAAATGATGCAATGGAAATCCTCCAGCGGCCGCATTGCTAATGGAGCAGGATGAACAAATTCATACTGTAAATACTCCTGCGACCTTAAAGTGGCGTCAAAAATAAACGTGACATCCTGGGACGTCAAGGATGCAGCCCATTGAATCCACCGAGGGTGCAAAGCTTTGGAATTAGGTACACTGGCTTTCGTAACCGCCTCTAAGGCAGGACACGGGGTTACAACCAACATGCGTTTTCCTTGTGACAGTGCACGTTCTTTAAGAATTGCCATCTGTACAGCTGTTAATACTTTTTCTACAGTGGAAAATCGCAATTCAGCCGATGTGTACAAGTGTGACTTGTAAGCAATAGGTACTGTGTCTCCTTCATTAAAAGTCAGGTACGTGAAACCCACCGTCCCAGGGATAATTCTTATCACTAGGTTGGTTTGGTTATCACGAGTCTGTAAGTATTCAGAAGCGAGCAAATCAGCCTGCAAAGACTGCAGAATGGCTGAATGCTCAGGCAGCCAGCATGATTTGGAAAAAGTTGGTTGTATCAAAGCATACAAAGGCTTGATACGCTGGGCATATTCCGGAATGTAAGTCCTCCCGAAATTCAGAAAGCCCAGAAGAGATTGTAATTTTTTCAGTGTTGTCGGAGAGCACAATTGTGCGCATTTCTCCAGGAAATGGGGTGCTAAACCCTTCCCTTCATGGTTAAGCTCGTAACCTAGAAACAACACAGTGTACTCTGCAATGTGCGACTTTGCAAAGTTAAACTTGTAACCCATGTCAGCAAAGTTACAAATTATGCTATTTACTCGACACAGATGCTCCCAAAGATCGTCGTCTGTGAGATAAATGTCATCCACATACGAACAAGCAACTGGGTCGAAGCTCTCCAAAAGAGAGACTATGCGTGCGGAAAAAACTCCAGGACTGTTTTTGTGGCCCATTGGGAGTCGTTTAAACATTTTTTGCACACCGGCGCATGTAAAACTGGTCCATTGGGAACTTAGACCGTCTAATCTATGTGCATAAAAACCATTGGAAATGTCAAGCGTGGTTTTGAACCGTTTACGCTCAAGACTATTCACTAACGCAGAGCCGTGCGTATTCTGCACTGCACAGTTACGGCAATGCGAGTTCAAATGCCTATAATCCAAAACCAAACGATATGAGCCGTCCGGCTTGTTCACAGTAAAAAGAGGGTTATTCATCGGTGACACACACGTTTCAATTACACCTTGATATTCCAATTGTTCAAGGATAGCCACAACTGAAGCTTTGGCTTCACGCCGTATGGGATATTGAGGTTGAGGCTGTGGCTGTGACCGTAAAGGAATCTCGTGGCTCGGTGACAATTTATCCCAGCCACATTGATTGCGGTACACAGCCGGCGCAAGCGCCAGAGCCCACTCTTCTGTAAAATGCAGCGCTTCCACTCTCGGCACAGTGTGCGCGAAACTGGGCAGGATCACCTCCTCCCCGCGCGGAGCTGCGAGAACAAAAGGCGGGGGCCAGTCAGCCTCCGAAAGCAAAATGTCATATGTGGACGAGAGATTTTCCCAAAATACCCCTTTTACAGTTCGCTGCATGTCACCTTTAATTAACAGGACAATTTCAAAAAGTCGTTCAGGGGGAGCAACATGCGTATCAGCTGTTTCAATCACAACATAAGAATCAGTCGCTGTCACCTTCAACAGTGGACGGAGGGCCTCTCTCACTATGGTAATCTCTGCTGCGCTGTCCAGCAAGGTCAGAGCCCACGTCAGATTCCGAAGCCGGGTTCTCACTATCTTCGGCATAACGATGCGCTGTCAGGGCAGCGACTTTCTTTGTGGTAAACTGTGGTCTCTTGGGCGTAGAGCCTTCCTGCTGATCACCACTGGCACGCGGGCGGGGCTGACCACGTCCTTGCTGGCCACCCCGGCCCCTGCCGCCCCCTCCACCACCGGTTGACGGAGCCGATGAGTCCTGAAAGGAACGAGGAGAGCGTTGGTCAGAAGCCTGAAACCTCTCAGGCGATTTAATCATCGCGCGGTCGCGCAAATCATAAACACGATCCGACTGCGCAGGCAATGGAGACGCAGGAGCAGAAACCTGTGTTTGTAGTTGTTGTTGCTTACCCTGATTCTGCTTTTTAGGCCAATTCTGCTTTTTGGACTTTTGTTGACCACTAGTTTCCGATGTCTGACCCTGGGGCTGTTTCTTCTCCTTTTCAGGAAAAGATTTAACCCCCTTCGCATTGCGGCCAACCATTCTGTAAGCTTTCACAATAATCTTTGCCAACTGTCGGGGTCGATCGGCCTCGGGAACCAACGCTAATGCGTTAGCAACTTGAAAGTTCACTGCATCCCCCTTGACATTCGCAAGGATCAGATCGCAAACCACATCAAAGGAGCCACACAGGCGCATGCCCAATTCAACAGCCGCTTCTGGTCCGTGTTCGTCTTGAACACGTTTAAGGACCCCACCTAGATTGGTCACAGACGGGGAGCCATAGCACCTCGAATAGACCGCTGCAAAAGTTTTTCCCCAGGTCTCACAGTCAGCAAGGTCGGGAGCCAGATCTTTCGGCAAACTCAGTGTAAGAATCCGGTGTTTATCACCCGGACTCGTATTGGGAAACACAGCTTCCAGCTGGCCGAACTTTTCAGCAAGCCAGAACGGAAAATCGTCCTTTTCTTGGGGCTTTTTACCCATCACGGAATTAACCATGACCAGATTGATTTTCAGACCAGCATGTTCTGCTCGAAGCTGTGCGCCTCTAGGGGCCGCGTCCTGAACATTACGGCTAGTGTAATGAACAAGCGCTCTAATCACTCTCACCGCGACCTCATGAAGCCGCCGCAGATCAGCCACGTTACAAGTGGCACGTTGAGGGTGAGGAGTAAATCCAGCCAAAGCAGGCCAAGTAGTGCCCGGAATGGACAAAGGACCTAACCTCGGAGCGGTTAAAGCGTGCGGTAGGGCGCCACCAAACCAAACTCCATGCTGCCAAGCGTCAATAGGAACCTCCAGTGCTCTGTACGGAGCGTACACAGCCGGTACATCTGAAGCAGTGTATGAGTGGAACACACCAGAATAAGCGTCCACCGGCGGAAATGTCACCCATGAATAAAACAATTCGTACGGGTAAGCATGTTCCGCACTCACCACCAGAACCACAGCCAAGCCTTCCACAGGAACATCATACATCCGCAAATGGTCACGCACCGCAATGCGACTATGCTGCGGGATGTCCACGGCTTGAGCCATGTTAGCACAAGAACGAGAAAACACAAATTATACTTTGTAGCACAACTGGGTAGTAATTCAAAGAAACCGTTTTAGATAGATTCAAGCTTGAAAAGTACCTATTTCAAAAATAGGTAGGTTTTTCCGACACCGCCGTTTTCCGGAAACGAAAATGTAGGCGTTAAGGTTTGAATGATATACTACTCGAGTGTCATGTTATAAGGCCAACCAACGTTGGGCGCCATCTCGCAGGGTTTCCGTTCTCTCACAGAACTGTGCACAGAGATCTAGAACCTGGGTGAGTCAGGGTGACCCAGAACTCACCGTTGTTTCAGAAATCCCCTTACCAAGCTAGCTACAGTATCTCATCGGTAGTAAATACTTCCCAATGACTTAGACAATCCAGAACATGAACTTAGAATACCTCAGGTATCGTGGAACACATGAACACTCTTTCGTTATATAATCATTACAAACCGAAACTGGGAGGCAGAGAACACACGTGCAAGTTTGAAATGTTTATTTTTCAATGCAACATTCTCAAACGCAGTTTCTTATATAATATCAACATACATATTATAAAAATCAGAGTTAGCAGCATAGTCACTAATCCATCATAAGCAAAAGGTGATAGCATGTTATGATGCAAAGATCTATAGAATTCTGTATCACCTATATTTCGCGCACCCTAATTAGCATATTATATTATATCTAAGAAGGTCTCATCTGGGTTCTTAGCAGGGCGGACCCATACCTCTAATTCTCAGTAGGAGGAGATCACATCAACCGCTACCAGCTCTCAGCATGCGAAGCATCAAGTGTGTTGATTCATTCCCTGTAACTCTATCTTAAACCCGCGTAGAGCCCAATATTGGCAACAACATTATTTGTGTTATGACTAACGTGGTGCGAGGATCAGGCCTACAGCAACCTTGTGTTAGGTTATTCTTAGAGTGTGCAGTTCTCAGTGTGCAGACAGTTGTACCAAGTGTTCCAAGCACGACTGATACCAGTGCAATAACATATTATTCTCAAATAAATCACATCTTTCGTCTAGGTTAGAAGCTACAATAACAAGTAGGTGTCGTGTGCAAACCTAAGCAGAAAGAAAATATGGCGTTTAAACATTTAATAAGCCCATGCTAACTTAACACAATATATAGAAACGTAGTAACCATATGACAATTTCCTACCTGTATCCCTTGAAAATGAGTGTGTGTGTGTGTGTGAGTGCAAGAGTGCCCCAGTGGGTGTGTGACTAAGTGTGCGTGCGTGTGTCTGAGTGGTTCTGGGAATACCTGCATAAGTGTCTCACTAGGAGTGTGAGTGCATGTATCATTGTCTGAGTGAGTCTCTGACTGTTTGATTAGATGTCTAAGTGGATGCATGAGTGTCTGAGTGGGCCAGTGACTCTGTGCATGAGTTTTTGTGTGAATTTGACACTTGAGAAAGACATATAACATGCCAAGTGAAGCTTGCCGAGAGATAGCACAGATGGGTCTACGCTAGTAGACATCACAGAAGGGGGGATAGTTCTGTACATGGTTGGGACGTTTGTATCATTACTTGCCTACATATCTCAGAGAATGTAGGAGTACACCTCTATCAGTGCCATGAGATATTTAATTAAATGTGCTGGTATGTAACTGCCTGCTACAATACCTCTATAGATGCCTAAATGTGCATGTAAGTGACTGCACAAATACTTTAGTGCCTGTCTTAAGCAATAGAAAGCTATGTAGGCTACTACAGGCATAATTAGTTTCTAGTATGTGACTGAATGTATATGGGCTGCTGTAGCTGACTGATTAGGTTGCAAAGAGGGTCTATGCTTTTGTGAACAAATATATCAGATGCTTTAAGGGTGCATACTCTATGTAGTACTTCGCATGGGGACCTACAAGTTCTTAAGTAAATTATTCAACTCAAAAGGACATCTGTAAATCGCTTAAACACAAAACAGCTCCTTTATAGCATACGTGCAGTGTATCTTAGAAGTGTTTTAAGTGCAAAGAACCGTGGGTTTGACACTTCAGAAATACCTATAACATGCGAAGTGAAGCTTGCAATGACAGTGCACAGACAAAGTCTGTACTAGTAGCCATCACCCATTTTAAGATACTATTTCTGTGCATGAATAAGAAGATTGTGTCAGTACTTGCATTCATATCTGAGAGAGTATAGAAGTACACCTCTATCAGTGCCATGAGATGTTTAAGCAACTGTGCTGGTATGTAACTGCCTGCTACACTACCTCTATGGCTGTCTAAATGTGTAAGTAAGTGGCTGCACAAATACTTACATTCCTGTGTTAGGAAATACAGAGCTATGTAGGTGTGACTGCAACTACCTTTGAACTAAAGAACGATGATGGATTCAACCCAGACCTGTGACTGGGAGTGAGTGTCTGCAAAGTTTCAGCGCTCCATCCATCATCTCCTTGTGTTTGCTTTGTTCGCCCTAAGTTGGCAGGGTATGCCCAGACGTGGGCCACTTGCTCACTTTGACATGGGCCTAAAGTTAGCCTGGCTGATATGGGGTGTTACTCCAAAACCGGTCCCAGGATGCTTGATTCCAGTCCAGGAAACCCGGCTTGGCAGTTCAGACTGAACTGTTTCCATAAGAAAATCAAGTCTTGACAGGGTCAAGACTGATTTGCATATGATTAGTCTGAACTGGCGTGGCAAAGTGAGCTCAAAAACGATGATGGATTCAACCCAGATCTGACTTGGGGTGAATGTCTGAAAAGTTTCAGTGCTCCGTCTGTCATTTCCTTGTGTTTGCTTTGCAACTACCTTTGAGTCTGCTGCATGTATTATTCGTTTTTGGTGAGTGACTAAATCTATACATGCTTCCGTAGCTGTCTCAATAGCTAAAACAGAAGCTTTATATTTTTATGAACATGTATGTCAGTTGCTTTAGGGATGGCATACTCTTAGTACTGGGCATATGGGCATGCAAGTGCACAAGTAAATTAGTGAACTGAAAAGAACATCTTATCTTTTAAGCACAAACAAGCATGCTTTATAGAAGACCTACAGCATGTCTAACATGTGAATTTTGCATACTGAAACTTGGATTTAAAATTTGACAAACAGCTTTGTACCTGGCAAACCAAGTTACAAGTGAAAGTACAAACACATACCCTGTACTACCAAGCATCATCCATGTTTGAAAGAGTATTTCTCTACATAAATCTGAGGTGGGATGTTTACATAAATGTGCTGATGTGTGACTGGCTATTTTAGTATCTCTATGACTCTCTAAATATATATGTAAGTAGCTATAAACAAACACCTCAGTATCTGTTTTATGGAAAAGAGAGAGTATAGGTCTAACTACAACTATGTTTGAATCTGCTGCATGCATAAGCAGTTTCGGGGTAAATTTCTAAATGCATATGTGCTTCTGTAGCTGTCTGACAGAGCAGTGTAACAAAACCACAACACCCAGAATTCAAGGTAAAACACTCTGGAGAGCAGCACGTCATTTAGACACCTGTAAACAATTCCAAATTCTAATGCATTGCTAACTGAAATTGTAACTCTTAATCTACAGTTTTTTACTACCAATTACACCATGTAGTAAGCAGCATACAAATTTGAAGCAACAGCTTGTGAACCAACTTCTCACAAATCTAGTCTGCAAATTAAACAAACTGTCACATTCTCATATACTCATAAAGAGTCTAACTCACCTGTTATTAAACATACAAAACCACTCACAAAACCTCTTAGACATTTCCTCACATAGTTCCAATATTTTTCAAAAATATTTGATACTCTCTTATAATATTCTCACATACACATATACCCTTTCAATCATTTTTTTCTCCAAATTAAATGTAAATCACATACCTGAAAATTGAGTGAATTGAGTGAGTATACTGTTTTGGTCCTATCTGATATCTGATAGATACTATATTGTCAGGAAATGTAAAAACTAAGCAACACTCTCAAACAAAGCAGCAAATAATGGCAACAGTTTCAACTTTGCACCCTCTGATAATGCGGAAGGCAGCAAATAAAAACATACTTTCATTTTTTATTTTGTCACTCCATTCCTGAATGGTTATGGTTAGTATGTGTTAACCCTTTCATTCACATTTATAAAGAAGCCCAATATGCCATAATATCTATGATGAAATGAAACACCTCATTTTGTTCCTTTCTAAATTAAATGTTTTAAGCATACCAGTTTGATTCAATCAAGATGGCTTCAGGAGTGCCAAATTTTGTTATGGGCAAGACTGTTAGTGCTCTAGTTGTTCTTTCGAACTCTCTGGGAGGCTGCAGTAAAACACACAGGAATCAACTGACAGGCTGCTCCTGTTGGAAGTACATGTTTTACTGAAAATGTCAGATTTCATACTCATATCGCTGAGAACCATACCATGAAATTTAAAAAAAATATGTTCTCATTTTAGCTTCTGGAGCACCTTCTATAATCTCTATGGGAAAATCATGAGAAAACTGTTTTCTCTCAAACATGGTTGATGTACTCCCAGCAGAAGGCTTTTTCACAGGGTAAAATTACATTAGAACACACCACAATTCCTAAAGTTAGTATGGTACAATTAACAAATGAATTCTCTTTTTTGTGACCCTCAAAACCTGCCATTCACTCCAATGCATTTCATTTGGGTGCTATCATGTATATTGGCTCCAAGATGGCTGTCAGCACCTTCTGGTTGAAATGCTGACAGCCCCATCAGTTCTCAACATTTGATCTGTGCTTAGGCTCTGCCCAGATATTTGTATTTGCTTTTCCTTAAATTTCTCAATAACTACTGAACAGCTTTACACCAAATAACTGAAAGCATGATATGCAAACCAAAATCTACCTTCCTGCCTAATTTGGTGCAATTCCCTCTAGAGGTTCGGGCTGATGTTGTGTTCAAAATTCCTGTCGGAATTAACATGGGAAATCATATTTTTTACCCCCTTGTTCTCTGCTCCTGCTTGATGGACCACCCCAAAATTGCCATGCACAACAAGACTCACTATTTTTGTTTGGAACATTTTGTGAAGATTCATCAAACTACGCCAAATATATATGCAAGTCTAAAAAATGCTTCAAACAAGGAAGTGTTAGAAACCATCTTGGGACTCGGCTTGAGTCCAGTCCAGAAAAAAACATTAAAAGGGTCTTAGAATACCCTGACCCCCTAGGCATCTTTGGTGGGTCCCAGAGGGACGCCGCAAGGGCAAAAAAATATATTTTAGTTTGGTTGGAGCCGCAGCCAGGTCTGTTGAAAAATAAAAAAGAGAGAAGTGCAGGTGCCCACACTTCTCTGTTGTTTACCCCCCAGATGAGCCGGGTTCTGAGGGCATGAAGCCGTAAAACGAATAAACATATAGGGGGTCTCACAGTGCCCTCCAAGATCCTGTGTGCCCTGGGGCTTATTGATAACTAATGGAGGGGTCTCGAGAATACCACGTGGACCGGGGATTACCACCCCCTAAGGCTTATGCACTGTTATAGGGGGCCTCTCGGACCCCCTGGGGACCATATTAAAAAATTAATTGGGGGGTTCATAGACTCCTGTGCCGCGGGGACCCCCACCTCCCTGGGGCCATATTCAATTTGCAATCTGGGGGGGCACTTCCCTGGGGCCAGTTTATTTTTTGCAAAATGGGAGCGGGGCCACGCAACCCCCCTCCTGGGCTATTCTCGGGCCTGGGGACCACCACCTCCCTGGGCAGGATCTACAAACAACAAAGGAGGGGGCGCACATCCCCCGTCCTGGAGCCATAGATGGTCCTGGGTACTGCCGCCCTCCTGCTATGTCCCTAGGTGCCTAGCCCAGGGACATCGCTGTTTGCTCTGGCTTGGTGGCTTTACCGCTCCCGGCAAGTTACAGCAAATGCTCCGCTTCCAGCAATTGAGAGCTGACAAAATGCTCTTGCTTGCTGAAAGCAGAGCTGAATTGCTTTCAGACACCAGGAGCTGCATGTTTAGCAGTTCCCTATCACCGAAAACAATGCAGGAGTATTTAGGATCCACCCACAGTCCAAGTGGAGACAGGGTGCCCTGGGGGCCTCCTCCTCCATATATAAATGGGTGGGTCCTGGTGGATGGGGCCACAAAGCCATAATTGGCCCGGGGGGTGCCATGTGGCCCCCTCCTTAAAAAAGTAACATGTAAAATAAAAAGCCAGGCCCTGGGGATGGGGTCCCTGGGGCCGAAATCGGCCTGAGGAAAGGAGGCCATATGTCCCACTGTCTCTAATAAAACTTTTTTCATAAAAAAAGCACAGCCCGGGGTAAGTCACCAGAGGCCCTGCCCCCTTTCTCAATCACTCTGCGAAAGGGGCCTCCTGGTGCACAACATGTTGGGAGTGAAGTCCCTTTGGCTTGTGAGGGTTCTTGGGTGCCAGCAATCCCTCCTGCAACCTTCAGTAAGTCCCACACTGCTGGATTGCTGAGAGGTCCTCTGAGACAATACTTTTTTCTCCATCAATCTGAAAACACAGCCCCTGGCTCACTACTGGTTGGGGTATGTAGTCCCCTTGGATGCTGAGGGCCCTTGTGGGCCATGAACACATTCAATTACCTCCAGTAAGTCCCAAACAGCGGGATTGCTGCGAGGTCTTTGGATGCCCCACCCCTCTGTCCACCACTCTATAAACGCTCCGCCTGGTGCAGTACTGGTTGGGGGATGAAGTCTTCTTGGATGCTTGGGGCCAAGAACGCCTCCTGTTACCTTCAGTAAGTCCCACACAGCAGGATTGCTGAGATCTGGTTAGAGGCCTCATCCCCTTCCTCCACCACTCTGAAAATGTGACTACTAGTTAAAACAGGAAACAGAATTTAAAAAATCTTGGAAACTCACTTAAAAAATCAAAGGTTAAAGGGATGTTATAGTTAAGAAATAGAATTTAAAAAATCTTGGAAATTCACTTAAAAAATCAAAGGTTACAGGGATGTTATAGTTAGTAAATATAATTAAAAAAGACCTTAGAAATTCACTGAAAAAAACAAAGGTTACGGGGACGTTATAATTAGGCTCAGATTTCACTTATACAAAACCATAAAAATTCAGTTATAGTTACCTGGGCTAAGTATAACTAACGCCCCCACAATGCACTGCTGTGACCTCACATATTGCATCACTCATGACATGGTCAGTGACATCACTGATAACATCGTCCACAGAAGCACTCACACACACACTCACACCCCATAACAGCTTCACATACACCCACTCACATGTCCAGACAACCACTCACATACCCATTCACAGACCAATAAAAGTACTTACACAACCACTCACCCATAGAGTTACTCAATCACACACCCACTCACTCACTCATATAGCCACTCACACAACCACTCGCTCACTCATACAACTATAACTGCTGGATTTCTATGGTTTTCTATGAGTGAAATCTGAGCCTAACTTTAATTTCCCTGTAAGAGTTATTTAATTCTATCTCCTAACCATAAAGTCCTTGTAACCTTTGTTTTTTTAAAGTGAATATATAACAATAAAATAATAATTTTTAATAATTATAAAATTCTTCTCTATGGTTAATTCACTTTGTTTTTTAAAGAGAGGCTTTGGCCTCCCGGCTTTCCCCGTACTATGGCAGATAAAGGTGCCGCAAAAAATCTGGGTGTCTGGTTCAATGACAATCTGAATTTCTCTACATAAATAAAGAAGCTGGCAGGCATGTGCTTTGGCACCTTGAAAATCTTGAGGAAGTGTCTTCCCTTTCTGTCAGGCAGTGCCAGAGAAACTGTGGTCCGGGTTCCTATCTTGTCCCGATTGGACTATGCCAATGCCCTTTTGGTAGGTAGCCCGGGCTTTCTTATTAAGAAATTGCAGGTTGTTCAAAACTCGGCGGCCAGGCTGCTCTTTTGACTGGCATCAAGGCACAGTGTGTACCTTTATTTGCGTTGCTTGCACTGGCTTCCAGTCGATTCGCGTTAGAAATTCAAGATGCTGACTATCGCACATAGGGCCCTTCATGGGCTTGGTTCCATTTATCTGCAGAAGAGGTTCGTTTTTTATACACCAGGAAGACAGCAACGCTCGTCTGCCCAGTGGCTGTTACAGACCCCTAGGTTCAACCGCCAAAGACTTGGTGGGAATTCGTTTGTGCCAAAAGCCAGTTTGGCTTGGAACACGCTGCCCTTGGCTCTTCGGTGCATCCAGGACCCATTGCTCTTTAAGAAAAAACTGAAAAAGCTGCTTTTCTAGTCGTTGATTTGTGCTCATTGGCCCTTTCTGGTAGTTAGCGCTGGGACACTTTCGAGTAGCTGCACTCTATATAAATTAAATATAACATAAATTAAATATAACATAACGTATTAGGATTGCATTGTTCTCTATCTGTATATGTATTTGGGAACATGTATGCATATAACTGTGTGCATTCTTCTATGTCTATATGTATTTATAAACAAATATTTTTTATAAAGCATGCCTACAGCCCTAAATCAAATCAATATGCATAGATGCTATTGTATGTATATGCATATTGAGATATGCAATAAAGATATAGGTATGCCACCTTATATTGATAACATATGTGTATCTGAGTGCCTGTAGATGGGCTTATGCTCCTTTTATGATAATACATATATGGCTAAGTGTCTAGACAGGCTTTTTGGCCCTAGTGGGCAGTGATATAGACTTTAATCTTGCTCACATCTAGGATGTGTGTTCCTGGCTTGTGTTGGCCCTTTTAGGCCCTTTCTTTCAGACATAGAAGAGGCCATCTATTGCCTATTGGCTTTGGCCTGTCATTTCATCCTTCTCAGGCGTACAGGCCTAGAACTAGAGGGACTCCATGTTGATGAAGCTGAGAGGCTTCAAGGGAAAAGGTAAAGTTTATAGTTAAAGCTGTTGTTCGCCCTAAGCGAACCGGAGAGAACCGGCCAGAGCTGAATCTAATCAGGAAGTGTCTCTGGGCTCAGGTCTCTAGACGAAACAAGCAGCTGGTCACTGTGGGAGCGTCTAGCGCAAGGAGCCTGGTGCATGGGATTGGTGGGAGGAAGCTGCTGGCTGGAACTTTCCATGAGGAAACAGCATTCTATATCAGTGAAGTGCAGAGGCGGAGTCAGTTGGTTGAGCTGGAGTGGTAGAAGAGAGAGTTGTTGGAGTTGCAGAGAGAGAGTTCAAACTAGAGAGAGCTGAGCTGAAGTTGCAGTTAGTTGAATTGGAGGAGCAGAGAGTGTTGGTAGAGTTGGAGGAGTGGAATTGCAAGAGGAGAGGAGACAGAAAATGCTTGGAACAGAGAGAAGACAAACAGACAGTCAGTGAGCTGGAACTGAAGGAAGCAGTCAGAAGCAGTTACTTATCAGGAGGAGTTGTGAATAGCTGGAGTCTGAAGTAATGCCTTTTAGAAGAGACTGAAGTTATATCGTGGATTAACCTGTGGGAGCAGCTGGAGTTAATTGGACATTGGCACAGAAACATTGAAACAGAGTGAACAAGCTAGTGGAATGAACAGTGATCAGAGTGGCAGGAACCATTAGATTGAAGTTGGAATGTGGAGAGAGTCCGTGGGGGAGAGAAATCCAGTGCAAAGTGATCAGCGCAGATGTGTATCCAAGAGTGCAGGAGAGAGAGAGTCTGAGATGAGCCAAGACACAGACGAGAGAGGAGCCCAGATGACAGCAAGAGCAAGACTTCACACTCCTAAGGTGATATCCTTCCTTTATAATTATACTTTAATCTTGTCCTTATTCCTTAGGCTATTGTATGTCTAATTCTTTTTCTTTCAGCGGTGTGTTAAAGTTCCTGTTAGTCAAGAGACCCCACTGATAACCCTTTACAATTACACCTTAATCTTGTCCTTATTCCCTAGGCTATTGTATGTCTAATCCTTTTCTTTCAGCGGTGTGTTAAAGTTCCTGTTAGTCAAGAGACCCCACTGATAACCTTGTATGTGCATTTTATCATTGTTAAAATAAACAGAGAGCCCTGTTCTTAGTGAACCGACATGTGCCTTGTATTCTTGTTCAATCATGGTAAACTGGTCCTCTAGTCAGGAATTGTTTGCATGAACGGATGCGAATCCCGATCAGGTAAGGAGTGACTGAGCAAATAGGAGGACAGGGAACATTTGATGCCAAGAGCAGAAGGTACATATTGTAATTCGGAAAACCATACCAATTTTTATCATCGTAGTTCTATCGTGAATAGATAATAACAGACTTCATCCCTAAGTGTTCATAGGAAAGTGTTCGTCATTGGCATACGGCGTTAATGAGAGCACCTAAGGTAGATGGTGTGTAGGTCCGCCGGATTGTGGACCGTGTGTAAATGAGAGCACCGGGGGGACACGGTGTGTAGGCCTGCCGGATTGTGGGCCGTGTGTAAGTGAGAGCACCCAAGATAGAGGGGTGTGTAGGTCTGCCGGATTGCAGACCGGGTATAAATGAGAGCACTGGGACTGCAGACCCATGTGTGTAGGCGCGCCGGATTGCGTGTCGAGTGAGCACTGAGGGAGATCAGTGCGTAAGGGTATATAATCAGACCTGCCCCAGGGTAGATTAGTCTGGACCCATGTGGTCGCGAGACTATGAGGTATGAGTGTGGTGTAGGGCATGGATGTCCTTAGTAATCAGTGAGTATTCTTAGTATCCCTATAGATTTAGTGGTGTTTCTGATGATATGAGCTTGTATATTGCAAGTTCCCCATCCTCAGGTAGGTACCCAGGTGCCCGGATAGATGGTCCTGAGGAGGGAGGTGGTTACGTTTTGGCCAGGTTGGTGTTGCTCAGTGAGCTGGTTCTATCTGGTCTGAGAATCTGGTCATTACACTAAGGTACTTGTAAATGTTTAACAATGTATTTATATATAAAAAAAACTCCCTGCAATACACTCATCCCCCTTGCCAAGGAGAAGCTGTAAAGCGGAATTGGTGCTTTGAAGGCATTTTATTAAACCATCCATGAGATGTTAAGAGACTCTCTCGGTTTTTGTCAACCCCATGACCAATGGGTGTGTGTTGCCATTATTGTACCTACCCCTTGTTCTTTCTGTTGGTTATCCATGTATGGATATGCTACCGTCCATTAGGGATGAACCCTCTGAACTTGACTGACGCCCTAGTGGGCAACGTATTTCATCATATCATAAAAGATTCCATAAAACATTGCAACTCATCTTATGGGAGAATCCCCACTGTTTACATATTTCATACACTGAGCCCCTATGTGCTATCTATAGGGTACTAAGATAGAGTAAGTAAATACATCATCTAAGTAAGCAAGTACCTCATCTATTCCCTGTTCACCCAGAGAACTTAACATCATTCAAAATAAAACCAAAGATAACTATGTAAAGAAAATAGCTAGCTTTTCATTTTAATCCTTAAAAGCAACTGCGTATTGCAGACATAGTAGTCCCTTCTGCTTCTCACATGCCACGGCCAGTTAGGAGAGGGATGGCATTGCCGAAGCAGACCACGGAAGCATAAAAAATCCTATATTTGTTTAATAATGCACAATATATGTGAATATCTGAGCATGTAGGTATTACTACGTGCACGTGTACATAGTGAGGTTTGTAGCTTGTACAAAAATTGCATAAGTATATTGTGTTTATGTGTGTATGTATACATATAGCTATATATTTAGATATGTGGGTATGTCTCTATACATTTACATATGATTTTTTTCATATGGAAGTGGGAAATCCCTTTCTATCTCTGCCCAAGCGTCTACACTCTGATGCATTCCAAACCTCCATTCCAAGTACTGTGGACCCCGAAATACCCTTTCCAAACTCTTCCCTTATTTATTCAATTCATCCAATTTACAGACGTCTTGTTCACCATTTATAATAACAACTTAAACCTTTCCTTTCCCAATCCACTTCAATAAATATATCTCTTTCAAAATAAAATAATAAACACATGAAATCTCAATGAGCACTAAATTAACACATTTCCAGAACTAATCCACAAGTAAACAAAAACCTCTTTTCACTAATCTATTAGCTTCTTACCTCTACTCGCGTTATTCGCCACAAACCACTACGACACCTCGTCTGGGGTAGTAAGCACTATATAAATACAATTTACATTTACAATTACTATACCATAGAAGAGATTTCACACAGAGTCAAAACATAATTGGAAAAAAAAGAAAACAGATTTCCAAGGCAGACACAAAATTTCCCAGGTTAGTTAAATAAACAATGATTTAATGATATTTCTCTAGCGAGTCACATTGGAGACACATACATAATACCAAAAAGACTTTTAAATACACATTGGAAAATATTTGTATTGAAATGCAACAAGAAATGAAGAGATTTGTTTGAATGTCAACAGACAGGAGGCGTGTCCGAAGAGTCGATCACAGTACTAGACCGTCATGAAACGCGTGGTACGTTTTATGAATTCAATTTGGTGTAAATTAAACAGTTTTTTTCATGTGCAGAAATGCCTACCGTGCACTGCTGGTAAAGCAGGGGTATTGAGCAGGACATAGTTTCGAGTCTATCAGCGATAGAACTATATAAATTGCAATGTTGAATAATAAAAGATCAAAACAGATGAATTACCCATTTTAACCATGGCATGCTTATTGAAATAGAGGGCACATCATGGATTATATCTATGTTACGTGTCAGTGCTGCAAAGACAGGAGGCAGCGTAGTTTACAGCATTTGCATGCTTTAAAAAGTCCTTTAATCAACTTCAGATGAAGGAACGTTTTGGTTACAGTACTAAATCCACAGCCGATTAAAATTCATCAGTTATGGTTGGCTAGAAAAACCAATGATCCCCAATCCACTGCCCAGGACCTCACAGGTGATGCTAGAGATAACACCAAAAAAGATGCTGATAGAAGCATCAATTGTGACCTCATATATCATCCCATCATCAACATCATCAATGGCTTTGGCTCACTGACAATGGCAATGTACCACTCTCAGTATATTGGTATAAGGAGTATATAACAAAATGTGACTGCTGATGTCAAATAACCTCTCCCAGGAGCTTGTAGAGCAATCCTTTTGGTCTCTGTCTGTCTTGGCGAAGGAAATAAGCCTGTATTTCCACTCTCATCACGCAGATGTGGAAAGGAGCTTTCAGTTGCAGCTTCAAATGTGTCACTGATCATGACAAATAGTATGTCACATGTGATGGTATAAGTGGTACATTCCTGGGTGTCATCTTACCTGACATAAATGTACTCTCTCACTTCCAATGCATGTACTTACATAAGTAAGTTTAAAAGAAGACAATGTAATTTTCAACAATTACAGGGATTTTCTTTAAATCTCAGTCTCGGCAGATTTGTAAAGCCATTTCCAAATATTATGAAGTTCATCATTCCAGAGAAAGAGAGAGAGAGAATTTAGAAATTGAGAAAGTTCAAAATGTTTGCTATCTACCCAAGTGACCGAGCACATGCACCCCTCTGTATATGCTCATAGAAATCTGAAAGAACCCCAAAGCTTGATTCAGTGGTCGATTGGTCTCCATCAATACAGTAAATGGTTAGCGATCATGATTCTACCATTAGGTAGAGATACATTCTCCTATTAGCTAAAAGGTAAAGAATGAAAAATACAGTTTTGAGGAAGAGTAGCCTTAAAAATATCATTTCACTCCAAAAAGATCCCTGCTGCACAAATCGGGTTTGCAAAACTGCACCTGAATGAACCAAACGATAACAGGGGCAAAGTCCTCTGGAAAGATGAGACCAAAGAGAAGTTGCTTGACTGTACTGCACTATGCATGTTTAGTAATAACAGAATAACGTGTAACTCAACAGGAACCTCATACTGAATGTCAAGCCTTATTGTGGAGGGGTGATGAGTCAAAGCTTCTTTGCAGCCACAGAACTTAAACCCTTCACCATAGCTAAACCCCCATAAAAACTTCTCGATACAGGCAACTTCGAAAGGGAAACGTTAGACCTTTAGAGAAACAACTAAAGCTTAACCGCAATGGATAGTGGCACCGAACAATGATCCAAACCACGGCTGGACAATCTACAAATGAAGAGTTAAAAAAGAAATGTACCAGGATTTTGAAATGGTCATGTCAAAGTCCAGACATTGATCCTATTGAGATGCCATGGTGGGACCTAAGGATGGCTTTCCCTAAACGAAGCTCCTCAAATATCCGTGAGCAGTTTTGTAAGGAGGAGCACCATAGCATCCTCCCAAGAAATGTGACAGCCTGATAACCACTTACAGGAAGTGTTTATTTCAAGTTACTGCTACAAAAGTTTAGTTCCACAAATTAACAAATCATTGTTTGCACTTTTTCACACGAGGCTATTGAATGGTGGCTCTTTTTTTAGATAATTAATCGCAGAGAAAAAAAAATGATTATTATTTTAATATGATTAGATTTATCTACTATTATGTCTTTGAGCGAACTAGATGAAGAAGAGATATGTCTTAATATGAAAAAACATAGGGGCAGATTTACAATAAACGAATGCAGCGTGGTGTAGCAAGTCATTTTACTGCGCTGCACAGAGTTAGTTTGGAAGCATTCCAATGCAACATATTTACAACAATATGTCTCAGCTCTGTGCTTCCCCCTGCGCTGGTGCACAAACCGCTGCCATGCCCTGGCGCTGGCAGGCAGATACCTTTGCACCATAGTGCAAGGATGCCTGCGTCACAGGTATGATTGTTTATGTGCAGGAAGGGTTCCCTTCCTGCACATAATCAATCAGAAATGGCGTTTTACAACTTCTATGTGTGCTGTATTAGCATACATTGAACTTGTAAAACGTCTTTATTTATAGGATGTTATGTGCAGGAAGGGACACCTTTCTGTACATAATCACCAGAGGTGATTTCCACATAGAAAGAGGGGGAAAAAAAGAGGAGAAATGAATACATTTCCCCTTTTTGCGCCTCCCTGCGCCTCACCTGGGTTGGCGTCGCATTCTGACACAATTTCAGATTTAAGATTTCTTGTAAATCTGGAAATGTGTCTGGTTCAATTGGTGTTTTGCTTGGTAGCACCCACAGCAACACCTACTGAACGCCCCTTTCACGCAAAGTGCTGCGTGTAAAGCGGCCATATTTACAAGGATAGGAAAAGCAACGCAGGGTGGCTTTTCCTGTCCTTGTAAATATGGGGCAGAGAAATGTGCTACAGGTGCATCACAAAACGTGCCACACTGGTACCCCAAGGGACTTGTAAATGTGCCCCACAGAATCTTAAAAGAATGCACGTTTTTCACATCACTGTAATCCTTCAGATTTCCGGCGTACCTCGGGATCCCTGGACTCTGGAGAGCCACAGAGAAAGTGTACACGTTTAGTTCAAGCAAGGGAATACTCAGTGGGTCCCCCGGGACCCGGTTGCACCCGAAAGGTGCCATTCCAGCAAAGCGGATCGAGGGCATCAGCATGACATTGCCTGCACCACCCTGTAGATGTCGAGTCGACCACCGCCCTTCACTTCTTCCACCAGGGTCTGGGCATTCTGTGATCAAGAGCGCAATCAGGGGCAGTGGCGGGACGAGAGCCTAATTGTGCATTTTAAACTTTGACCAACAAGGAAAGCAATGGACTACATTAAAACTGAGATTTTAACAGTTTCCTTCTTTGTTGAGTGGACATAGAATGAGGTTAATGAGATCAGGGAGGGAATACTTAGCATGCGCCAAGTGGTTCTTCTTTCCAGTAAAAGCTTGCTTTTTCCATAAAAGTATTAAGTATGAACGTTTTGTATTTTGTAATTTATCACTTTCACACTTTGCACACCTAATAAAATTCAAAAAGAGCTTTTTTATCCAAGCTGCAACTTTTCAGACCTGAAATGTGTTTTTGGATAGCAGTTCATCGTGCAAATCATTGGTGTAGATTAATTGGAAACTAAAAAAAATAGTCACAGTGCATCTTTTTAATGTTTCATTCGTTAAGAGTCGTATGAAATCATACAAATAATTATGTATCAAATTATCATTAAATGAAGCAGCTGGAATAGCCCACTTTAACCGGAACGAGGCGCGCAAACTATCTAAGCGCTACTCGCAAGTGTAGCACTTTATAATGCAATAGAAAAAAAGTTTTTGCCGCAGGGAAGCACATTAGCGCCACCTGCTGCACCTTGTGTAATCTGCGGTTCGTCTAGTTTTTTAAGTTTTCCTGAGATGCATGGCAGAACATGAACCCTTAAATTGAAACAGATGAAATTCTCAACATATCCTGTTTGTGTATTAGAACGGCACAAAAAAATTTAGTTTAACATTTCCTGAATTGAAGGCGTCTCCAATACGAAAGTTGAACAGTCCGTATTGCACATGTTTGTAGGTCCTTTGTTTAGTCTTCCTATGTATTTGTTTTATACTGTACAGTTGGCCTCAAAAGAGCATGATGAGTCGCTGTCTGCCTGAGTTTTCCACTCACACTATATTATTTCTTTGTTTATCAGGCAGACCCATATAGATGCAGTTGAAGTAGTCTAAGAGAGCTTTACCTGAAGCAAACACCAAGGCACTCCCCTGATGAAGAAGCAGAAGGAAAATCCCTCAAAGTTGATCACAAAAAAACGGAGTCGACACCCTCCAGACAAACAAGAGCGCAATTAAGAACACATCCGTTTACTTGCAACGAACCACAATCATATGCCCCACTCTCACGCCCAAGGCCCCCTCTCCCGAGGTTTCAAAGGGCATTGAAAATGACTGTTCAACTGAAATGGCATTTTAGCTCTTTGCTTCCTTGACCTTGTACGCGCTTTGAAGCAGTCTCATCGCGGATGAGCGCTATGTAAAACACTACAAAGAAATACGGGGCATGTTAACAAAACAGGCGATACAATTATCGCCGTTTTAGCGGTAGAAAACTGCCGCTAAAACGGCGATAATGGGCTTGATAATATGCTCTATGGAATTCCAATTGAAGTCCATGTTAAATGTGAAGGACATCTAACATGGGCTTCAATTGGAATTCCATAGAGCATATCATCAAGCCCATTAAAGCCGTTTTAGCAGCAGTTTTCTGCCACTAAAACTGCTATCATTTTATCGCCTGTCTTGATAATATGTCCCCTACTTTAGTTAGTGTATTCGTTTATTTAACACCCGAGTGCATGCTAGCAAAACAAATGAGAGTGAAATGGTATCATGTGAAAAATCCTTCTCACATTGATTTTGTGCTCTCTTTGGCATAATTTGTAAGGACAAGTACCCCTACATCGGGTAAAATATCCCTCAGGTCGGAGTTGCCGTGTATGCAGCTGGTAACGCTGTACCTGTCCTTCACGGTGTCAGCATGTTGCATTCTTACAGGTAATGATGGTCACCGACACTGAAAACAATGCCCGTTAGCAATATTTCCTGGGCATGTCGAGCTTGGACATTTAGAGTGTGCACTGTTCTTGAGCACGTCTCTATAATAAACCGTGCTGCCTCGTTGGTTCTGCAGTGTAAGTGCAGCCTCCGAAGGAATGTTCTCGTCTGAGATTTGCACCCGAGCTGCAGGTGACAGCCTGCGATGGGACAGAGGTCATTTTACAACCAGTGTGGCTTGAGGCAACAGGGCTGTGGATATTACACCGTTCCATGCATGTTCGACATTAAACAGGAGGAACAAAGGGCCATATTATCAAGAAAGGGAGATACATTATCGCCGCTTTTATCGACAGAAAACTGCAGCTAAAGCAGCGATGGTGTCCTTCTAGGTCAAACAGGAGGTCAGCAAACTGACCCTTGCAGTCACTTCTGGGATCTTGGATTCAATTGAAGTCACAGGGCTAGCTCTCACCTGGTTGCAATCCTTCTTGGAAAACCGGGTGTTTCAGGTCTCGTAGGGTGCTACTCAATCTAAACTATGGTCCCTCAATTGTGGGGTCCCTCAGGGTTCCTTCCTGAGTACCACCCATTTTAACATTTATATGGAGCCTTTAGCAGAGATAGTGCGTCCCTTTGGCATCGAAATTGTCACGTATGCAGATGACACCTAACTGGTGGTTGCTTTCAACCACCCCGAGTGTTCATCTAGCACTCTTGGTAGCTGCCTTGAAGCAGTAGCCGATTGGATGGCACTCTCCCATTTAAAATTAAACGGGGACAAGACAGAACTGATGTTCCTGGGTAAGATTCTGTCACCCAGAGCAGTCATTGATTGGCTGGCGTGTATGGGCACTTTACCAGAACCTAAAGATCAGATCAAAAGTCTTGGAGTATGGCAAAACAGCACTCAATGCTTCAATCATCAAGCCACCAAGCTTTCTGCCACTTGCTTCGGCCTGATAAGGATGCTGAGGAAAATTCTTTCCCTTCTCCCCTTTCAGGCCCGTAGGATCATGGTGCAGGCTCTTATCCTGTCTCGCCTTGATTACGGGAATGTCCTGTATCTGGGCGCGCCGGCGAGTACCATCAAAAAACTTCAGGTAACTCAGAACTCCGCAGCGCGCTTACTGCTGACGCTGCCACGGAGACATTCAGGGTCAGCTGCCTTGGAAAAACTCCACTGACTGCCTATACAGGCCAGGATCCAATTTAAGGCGATGTGCATAGCCCATAAAGCTATGTGGCACGGAGGCCCGGCAATGATCTGCTCCTTAGTGACTCCCTACCATCCCCCAAGAAATCTACGTTCCAGTACCACCTTCCTGGCAGCATCATGGAAAATCAAGCGAGCTAGATGGGGTAGTCGTTCGTTCTCCTGGAACGCTGAGGAACCAAAATACGAATTAGGCCCAGTTATATGCATAATTACAGTTAGAAATTAGCGTGATGTACCTATTAGACTAGGATAGGTCTTCGAGTATTAATAAGCTCACATATGTAATATCTTTGGGATTAATGTATGCCTTATTTAGTTTTTCGTCTTTTCATAGACAATATAGTTTGATCCGACGAGCGCCATTTTGGGGCCTAGTCTGCTTGCAGCATTAGTGGAAACCCACCATTACAGTTAGTAAGAGCCGTTCTCCTGAGAAATAGCCTGACAAATGTAACAAGCTGCTGCTTTCGCACGTTAGGCCTATCAAGGTTGTAGGTGGGGGTCGGCTGGATAAGCACATTCCAGGAGGCACTGTGCGGACTCTCCTAAGAGCTGGCAGAAGGGAGTCACCCTCCTCGACCTTGCTATAATGAGCTGAGCTAAACTAAGGATGCTTTGTGTCCCATATATGGTCTTTCCTTTGCACCAACCTGTACCAACTTGTATTTTTCCTTCTTAGGTAACGGTTTCGAAATGTAACAGTATATATGTGATCTGTTGATAATGTGCCAGCAGTCTTCTCAGCGGACCTCGAGGGGTTAGGTCGCGAGAGGCTCCTTTGGCAGAGTTTGTTTGTTTAAAAAAACGATTGGACCTTCTACACTGCCAACTGACTGATTATTGGTAATTAGTATTAGGGCTATTTGTAAGTATAGCTCTATTGGGTTGTAATTATTTTTTCTGTACTTCAGTTGTCTACTCCGCCGGGACTCCGCGTTGGGGTCGTCCCTCTGTAATCAGAAAGGAACGGGACATTGGGAGGGGTGATCTTGATCGAGGGGGAGGATCGACTGAAAAGTTTGGGGGTTGCTCCGCTCTCCCGATCGAGAGAGCCCCAGCTGCTAGTGACCTCATGCCGGAGTCCTACGGGTGTTACCCGGGAACAGACCGCGTTGGGTCTACAGGAGTTGGCAGTGGAGAAGCTCACAATCGAACCTGAGTGCACCAGGTGAGTTATTTGGTTTGTCTCATGTTGGATATCCTTTGGATTTGAATTTGGAAATGGGTGGTTTCAGGCAACGGAGAACTCGAAAGGGGGTCTGACGGGGCAGTATTGAGACTGCACGGGCAGATGCTCCTGTCTTAGAATATTTTGGAGAGTAATAGAGATTGGAACCAGGCGCCTTGGTGTAACTTGCGAAGGAAGTTTACACCCGGCCGGACTGCTCTGTTTGTTCCCCAGATGGTGTTTACTTAACGATACTGCCCCACACTGATAATATGAAAGTGCTTTGCCAAAAATTACCCTCTTCCCCCTGAATTTGATACTATCCCTACCTCATTATGGGCAACAGGGGATGTGAATGTCGGAAAATTTGACATCCCTCCTGTCCATATTACACTGAAACCAGGTGCAAAATTGCCTCGTATACCTCAGTACAAAATTTCGGAAAGGCTGACAGCTGAGATTGGGTAGACCTCGGACAGATCTGGAGCGGCGCTTGAAAAAGCGGGCTCAGCCATGAAGGTTGCCAGATGGTCCGTAGGTCGGTCTGTGGTTTGAAGAAACCTGTGTGGCTATCTCCAGGCAGTCTAAGGAGAAGACTGTTTGATTTTGATGCGTGCTTTTGGGTTTGGGATACCTGAAATTTCTGCTCGGCTGCAAGCCGCCGAGAAAACCTGGACAACCTCTACTCCCTCCGTGATATTAAGTATGGCCCAATATTATGAGCATAGGGAAAATGAGAGCAAGGATAAAGTGGAGAAAAAGGCCAAGGATCTTAAGTCCCGAGTATTGCTACAGCAAGTCATTCGAGGACAGGAGGAGGGAGAGGAGTCCAAGGGCCAGTATCTAGAGGGGTGGTGACAGGAAGACGTGCAGGCGCAGCCCGACGTTAGGGATAAATCAGTGTGCTTATGGTAAACAGGAAGGACATTGGAGAGCTCAGTGTCCATTACTGCTTGCCCAGAACGGAGCTATTCGGGGACGGGGGCGTGGGTGAGGCGGCCCAGACCGGAGTGATATGAGTAGGGAAGAAGTTGCTCAAGGCAAGCCTTAACGGAACCACTTTGATAACCCTCAAGGTAGGCAATACTTTAATGAGGATTACGCATTTGGAGATCAGGATTGAAATGTTCATCCATAGGACAGCCAGGGACAGAGTAGGGGCCAAGTGTCGATCCCAGTCAATCAACGAGGACCCTATGTGAAAGGGGAATTGATGGGGGCTTCCGAGAATTTTCTAATTGACACAGGAGCAATGAATAGTTCTGTTGCATGATCATTGGTCCTAGGGGCGGCTCTGTCCGGGCAAAATAATGCACCAGTGGGATTTTCAGGAGTTCTGGTGGTAAGCCCCATCTCTAAACCCCTCCCAATCACTATTGGTCCTGCTACTATTGATTCACCCTTTCTGTTGACTTCACATTGTGGTGAGAACCTATTAGGTGTGGATATGTTGAAGAAGTTGAATGCGAAAATCTATTGTTCCCCAGATGCTGTTTACTTAACGATACAGCCCCACACTGATAATATGAAACAGTGCTTTGCCAAAAATGAACCTCTTCCCCCTGAATTTGATACTATCCCTACTGCATTATGGGCAACAGGGGATGCAGATGTCGGAAAATTAGACATCCCTCCCGTCCATATTACACTGAAACCAGGTGTGAAATTGCCTCGTATACCTCAGTACAAAATTTCGCCGGCCGGTGAACGAGCCTTGCTCTCAATTATTCAGGACTTAATTGATAAAGGGGTGGTTGAGGAAACAGCTGCCAACATTTGCAACAGTCCTATTCTCCCGATTTTGAAGAAATGCTCTGATTCTGGATCCCCTGGAAATATTGATGCATATCGTTTTGTAATAGACCTGCGGGAGGTTAATAAGATTGTAATGCCACAATACCCTGTAGTGACTGATATCACCACTATACTCACGATGATCCCACCAACTGCCCAATATTTTTCGGTCATTGATCTGAAGAATACCTTTTTCAGCATCCCGATTCATCCAGATAGCTGACAGATCTTCGCCTTCTTGTTATCTGGCCGAAACTTCAGATTCTGTTGTGCACCTCAACGCTATACTGAAAGTCAGAGCATCTATAGTCAGGCCCTTAAGGCCCTGTTGGACGATTTGGTTTTACCCACAGTTAATGTGATCTTGCAATATGTGGACGACTTGTTGATAGTGTCCGACACTGAGGAGGGTTGTAAGGATGCCATTGTTCAATTATTGCACCATCTGGCAGCGAAGGGCAATAAGGTGTCCCTGTCTAAGTTTCAATACCGTCGACAGGAGGTGACCTACTGAGGCCATCTACTGTCGAAGGAGGGTAGGCGCTTGACTCCTGAACGAATTACTACTATCTCTAACATGTCTGTCCCTTGCACCCAACGTGAAGTTCGTGCTTTTCTTGGCATCACTTCCTACTGTCGCCAATGGATACCTAATTTTTCTCTTCTTGCTAAACCTTTGTTACATTTAACCACTAAAGACGTGCATGAACCTCTCCCTTGGACTGACGAATGTCAGCATTCTTTTGATTCTTTCAAATCTGCTCTTTGTTCTGCACCCGTCTTGGGTGCTCCTGATTACCGTAAACCGTTTGTACTGTACGTGCATGAGGTTGCTCGCTTTCAGTGTAAACGCAAGGATTTGGTGGTAAGCAAAGACCTTGCGCTTACTTCTCGGCCACATTGGATAATGTTGCCAGAGTGCCTCCTAGTTGTCTGAGGGCCACTGCAGCGGTTGCGGTGGCCATCCGGCAGTCGGAGGGGCTCGTTCTAAATTCTAGTCTAACAGTAATGGTGCCACATGCTGTGTATGCATTGTTGAATAAAACTAAAACACAGCATCCTACGAGTGCACGCCTCACTGGTTATGAATTGACACTATTAGCTCCACATATTACGATTATGCGATGTGCCACGTTAAACCCTGCCACGTTGCTACCTCTCCCTTCAAATGAAACTACAAATGATGTACATGATTGCATATTTCCGACTGAGGAAGAAACGAAGTGTAGGATTGACCTCACTGACATTCCTCTATCTGACCCCCAAGGGGAATTATATGTGGACGGGTCTTGTTTCAAGTTAGCAGATGGCACAACAACAGCTGCATATGCAATCACCATGCTGAAAACGGTAGTTGAGACTACTCGAGTTCCCTATCGATCAGCCCAGGCTGCCAAACTGGTGGCATTATTACGAACCTGTGAATTAAGTGAGGGACTCGAGGTCAACATCTATACGGATAGCCAATACGCCTTTGACGTGGCCCATAGATTGGGGCGACTGTGGAGGGAGCGGGGTTTCCTCACCTCCCATGGTCAGAAAATACAGAATGGCCCCTTGGTGTTCGATTACTTTCTGCCCTAACCTTACCCAAGAAACTAGCCATAATAAAATACAGTGCCCATAAGGTGGTGGTGAACGAAGTAGGGGAGGGGAATGACTTTGCTGATCAGGTTGCTAAGCAGACGGCTCAGTCCACATAATTGGCTATGTTTGTAACCTCTTCTGCAAGATGGGTGGAAGAATCTGATTTGTTCAATAATACCATAGAGAGCGTGAAAGAAATACAGAAAGAAGCCACTCCAGTTGAATTGGTACGATGGGAGCAGAAAGTGGGAAGGTTGGATGAAAATAACTGTTGGGTTGATTTGATGGAAAAACAAAGATGGCTGTTACCCAATGCTTTGGTACAAGCCGTTGTAACTATGGCCCACGGTCGAGCTCATATTGGAGCTAAAGGGATTTGTGCTTTGTTGGACCCAGTATGGATTAACCCCAACATTCAAAGGACGGATATCCATTTGGTCCAATATTGTATGGTCTGTTTACAACACAATCCAGGAAAAGGAGAAAGTGTTTTGAGTGGGAATTTTGCACCCCCCGTTTTACCATTTGAAGTACTCCAGATGGATTACATCCACATGGAGCGCGTCAACAACTTAAAATATGTTCTGGTGGTGGTTTGTGCCTTTAGTAAATGGGTTGAGGCTTACCCAACTAAGGAGAACACTGCTTTGGCTACAGCAAAGGCTCTCATCAAGGAGTTTATCCCTAGATATGGATTGTCCCATTTGATTTGGTCGGACAATGGGGGACATTTTCATGGGGCCCTCGTTAGACATATCTGTGACGGGTTGCAGATAAAACGGAAATTCCATGCAGCTCGACACCCTCAGTCAGCAGGATTAGTAGAAAAGTATAATGGGATTTTGGAACTAAAAATGGCTAAGATTCAGGAGAGTACTGGTTTGAAGTGGCTCGATACCTCGCCCCTGGCCCTCATGTCATTACGAGACACCCCTCATTCACGTTCTGGTCTCCCTCCTTATGAAGTGATCTTTGGGCGGCCTGCTAATGTATGGGCAGTGCCCAGACCACAGTCATTTACTGATGCTGAATATCCTATGTTGATTGATTACCTGTATGCTTTGACTAAAGACCTCAGTTCTATTCATCAGCAGGTAGCATCTGTACTACAGCCCCTGCCAGAGGGTCCTGGACGTCGATTGGAACCCGGCCAGTGGGTACTGGTCAAGAAGTACGAATGAGATACTAGCTTGGCTCCGAGGTGGTCCAAGCCATATCAATTCCTTCTTGCCATGCGGGCGGCTGTAAAGGTGGATGGGAAGAAACATTGGATCCATGTTTCTCATCTCAAACGGCTACCACTGCCACTCCCTCATGATCAGCAGCATCCTGATGGAATTTTGACCCAGGAAAGTGAAAGAGCCATTGCATTTGTTCCTTTTTCCCACGCCTGTGAAATAGTGCAAAGGCAAGAAGAAGGAGTGACGGGATCGGGCGAAACGGCCCCAGGTGAATCCACAATTGCCCTTAATCCTGTCACCAAGATTCCAGTAAGCAGAGGCTCCGATGAAGGAAAAGTACCTCCTGTGCTATTTTCTGATCAGGAAGTTCCGGGTCATGTACGATACAACCTATGGCCAAAAAAACATCACAGTACCTCAGATGCCACGGCTAGGAGATAAGGAAAGACTCGAAAAAATAGGGTTTGCTAGACTTCAAGTCTGAGGTACTGAGCGAGACACTGGACTGAACTCTTTGAGAGCTGGAACTTTGGTGTTGTGCTCTGTTCAGAAAGAAGACTGTCACATGTAAACGGCCAGGTTGTACCTTGGATTTCCTCGACGATGACGTTTCGTTTTCTTGAGATGAACGATAGGAGTCTTCCTGTGAAACTCTAGACGGACACAGGGAGAAGAACCCTCTAGCAGGATGGACTGCTGTGCCCGAGTTTAGCTTTGGACTTTTAGTTAGGAATGTACGCTTTTGGTCGTATGGTACCTGAAGAAGAACGTCCTTTTACACCACGATATTTGCCATTTTATGAGCCAATGTTTTCAGCTTGGACCATGCATGTACAATTAGCCTTTGCATGAGCATTTTTATGAGTATATTCGTATATTTGGAGTAGAAATATCCCATGCAAGCGATGATGCCCTCTACCGTTGCCCCGCCTGAGCACTTAATGTTCACCTTAGCACCACATAAGGAGAGACACCGCCAGACTTATGCTAAAAATGTATTTGTAGAAATGCTCCACCAGACCCATAGTACTACTAATATGACCGATTGTTGGGTTTGTGGACTCCTGCCATCAGTCATGCATAAACACGACTTATTCCTCACCCTGCCCTTATCATATTTAGGTATCTGTGAAGCATGGTTCCAACTGTTCTCTGCCATGTCTAACCATTATGTGGAAAACCCCAAACAGTATTCAGAAAAGGATTATAATATGATTCTAGCTTACATTGAAACAGACCAGGGATTCGATCCAGCAGGTAAGGGGGGAGGGATTCTTGGACCCAGATGCTTGTATGAATTTGTATACTTCTAATGAAAACAGTAGTTGGTTAAAAGATGAACTTTATGATTTTGCTAATTGTAATCATTCTCAGTATTTTCAGCAGTTTGTCACCAGGAATGTCACTAGTGAGCGCATTATGCCTGTCCCTATTTTGAATACTTCCTCCGATTTCTGTGTGCAGGGAATTGGGCACGTTCAAGTTGGGAATAGTATTTGTAATTATACCTATAGAATGAAAATCTTTAGTAGTCCTCCACTCTTGACACCAACGAATGTGTATTTTGTATGTGGGGAAAATGCTTACACCTGGTTACCACAGGGATGGGCAGGGCAGTGTTACCTATCTTTCCTGTATCCACCTGTATACATAGCACCATCAGATTATCATAAAACTCATCAACTTCATAACACAAAAGTGGTTCCCAACAGACAGCGAAGACAGCTCGGAATGACTGAGGTTGATCAAACTGATACTTCCTTGCAACAGTTTACAGATTTTACTAAGGGATTGGTCCCTTTCTGGGGACCAATATTCAATAGTAGAGAAATAAGACGATTGTCCAGGATAGTAGAGAATGTCATTAATATCACTACTGAGATTATGACAAATATTACTGTAGAGCTTCAGGCTACGAGGCTCGTTTCTCTTCAGAGCCGGATGGTTCTTGACGTTATCTTGGCCGATCGGGGAGGAGCATGCTGGGTGATTGGCAGCTCCTGCTGTGTTTATATTCCAGACTCCGTCCCCACGGTTTACTTAGCCATTAAAAAATTGCATCGCATTGCGGCGGAAATGCACACTGAGAATGGATCCTGGTCACTCTCCAAATGGTTTTGGGGGCTTCTATCTACGTGGGGTTGGAAATTATTGATGATAGTTGCTGGAGTGCAGGTATCCTCTTCACTTGCTGCCTTTGTATGCAATGTGGTCCAGCCTGTTGCTCCTATTGTGCTACCAAATTGACAGCCATGATCGTCCCTTCTCCTACCCCTTCTAAATATCAGATGCTCCAGCAGGATATTTGTGAATTAATGGCCATTGATGAGGAAGTTTTCCAGGATTAGTACTTCTCTTAGTTAGCTACATCACGCTAAAAGGAGGGTTTGAAGAACCAAAATCCGAATTAGGCCCAGTAAAACGCATAATTACAGTTAGAAATTAGCGTGATGTACCTATTAGACTAGGACAGGTCTTCGAGCATTAATAAGCTCACATATGAAATATCTTTGGGATTAATGTATGCCTTATTTAGCTTTTCGTCTTTTCATAGACAATATAGTTTGATCGGACGAGCGCCATTTTGGGCCCTAGTCTGCTTGCAGCATTAGTGGAAACCTACCATTACAGTTAGTAAGAGCCGTTCTCCTGAGGAATAGCCTGACAAATGTAACAAGCTGCTGCTTCTGCACGTTAGGTCTGTCAAGGTTGTAGGTGGGGGTAGGCTTGATAAGCACATTCCAGGAGGTGCTGTGTGGACTCTCCTAAGAGCTGGCAGAAGGGAGTCACCCTCTTCGACCTTGCTATAACGAGCTGAGCTAAACTAAAGATGCTTTGTGTCCCATATATGGTCTTTCCTTTGCACCAATCTGTACCAACTTGTATTTTTCCTTCTTAGGTAACGGTTTAGAAATGTAACAGTACATATGTGATCTGTTGATAATGTGCCAGCAGTCTTCTCGGCGGACCTCGAGGGGTTAGGACGCGAGAGGCTCCTCTGGCAGAGTTTGTTTGTTTAAATAAACTATTGGACTTTCTACACTGCCAACGGACTGATTATTGGTAATTGGTATTAGGGCTATTTGTAAGTATAGCTCTATTGGGTTGTAATTATTTTTTCGGTACTTTAACGCTGCCTCCTGTTGGAACTCCCTGCCCTTCACCTTACGCAGCGAACCAGACCTATTTAAGTTTCGCAAACTTCTGAAAACCTTCCTCTTCCACTAATTGCACAGTTTGTTTGTTGTCTCCACCCACCCGTCCTAAGCGCTACGAGGCCTCAGGGCAGAAGTGCGCTCTATAAAACCCCATTTCATATAATTTCTTCATTTAATTTCATTTCAGGACAGTCTTCCTTCAGGCTTCAGACAGCAGGGAAGTATTTTTTCTGAGTCTCCACAGGTCCAAGAGTGTTCTGATGACAGATTCTAAGGGTGCCACTTTTATGTCCAGGGCCAGCAAGTGTGTGGGGGGCTCTTCCCTCTGTCTAACAATAAAATTGGTTCTGGTCAGTTTTTCCCTTTTCCATGGGTCTGGCTCCAATCTGTCTAGGAGGACAAACGACATGCAGGTACAGGTGTGAGCTGTATTTGCCAGTGACATGTCAGGCATCTTCAGAAGTGAGGAAAGGATTCAGTACAGCCCTACTGGTACCCTCAAAGTTCAGTAAGAGCTGAGTACAATGAGAGGAAAACCCTTCCCCACATTCAAGGATTTTTTATACCTTGTCTGGAAGGAATGCACATCACACCCCAGGAGAGCCGCTAACATTCGTGTGATCCTGGAAACTGTCAGAAAAACACATTTGGTTTAGGCTGAAAAATGCCAACTTTCTAATAGAATAGTAATTTAAAATCGGACTTTACCATCATAGAGGATTTTAAATTACAATTCAAAAGAGTGGAAGAAGTATTTCTCTATTTGCATCCAAGCTGAAGTTGTTACTTATTAAGTATAATGAGGTAACCTAGTGTTAGTCTATGGGAGAGCCAGCCTTCTTACAGTACAAAACAACTTTGGGTGTTTTTCACTGCCATGACAAGTAGAACTTATTTACACATGCCCTACTCTTTGAACAGCTTGCACCATGCCGTATGAGCCGTTAGGGCTTGCCTTAGAGGTAACTTATAAAAGAAATATTTTTACCTGACAAAAGTTTTTTTTTGCCAGGTCCAATTGGTGGTTTAAAACTGCACTGCAAGATGCAGTGTCAGGCATGAAACATGTTTTACAGTGCTATTTTAGAGGTTGGTACACTGACTGCTGCAGTCCACTAGTAGCATATAATTTACCGAGCCTAGGTACAGGCAGAACCATAAACTAGGAACTTATAAGTAAATTAAATGTACCAATCGAAGTGTATGTCAATTTTCCCATGTTTAAAACAGAGAGCCAAAAGCACTTTGCCACTGATTAGCAGGAGCAAAGTGCAAAAGCCAACAAAAACGGGTTCAGCAAAGTAAGACAAAATTGGGCCACTTTATGTTTTTTGTTCCCTTTCTTCCCAAAACTCTGTGTTAGTTGATTTTACCCCCAAGGGGTAACAGGTTTTACGGTCTTTAAAAAGCAGAATTGCATGCACTTATGTCACTAGGAAGAACAACTCTATTCAACTCAGGCAGAAGTTCCGAAAAAATAAAATCTTGGAATGTAATTAACATAAATAATTCAATAGTATATTTTGATATTGATCATTAATAAATAATGCATGCACATTCATGCATTAGGGTTAAAAAATGCATTGCTTAAAATCCTCAATAAATAGATAACCATCTGCATCTAAAATGGACTATATCCTTATACCCGCACTACAAGTGTCATAAATAAATTGGTTAGTCACTGTGCATAAAAGTTGAGTTTCTTTTGTAGTATTTTCTGTTCACTTGAAAATATAAATATTAGGGATCGCCCCTTAGGGGCCTTAACTATCTGGGTAAAAATAGATTTAGAAAGACAGGGTAAAGGTACAATGGAAGGAAGAAGGAAATGAGAAAGGGACAGATGGAGTTTAGAAGGGAAGAAGAAATTGAGAGGAAGGACACTAGAAAAGAGGGAAAGGAAGGATAAAGGAGAGGAAGGAAAGAGAGAATAGAAAGAAGGGTAGAAAGAAAGGAAAGAGGGAAGGGATAAAAAGGAGTGAAACTAATGACATGAAAGAAAGGAAAAAGGAATGAAAGGCAGCCAGACAACAAAGATATAGGAGATAAGGAAACAAAAGACACCCTGGGGCATATTTATACATATAGCACCATTTCACATATTTACAAGGTGGTGCTAAGCCTCTTAATGTGGCTTAACGCCACCATGTAAATATGTCCCTTTCCAGATCAGTCCACAGCTGCAAAGGGGCGTGCAATGGATGTTGCAGTGGGCATTCCACCGCAACACCCAGTGCTTTTTGTCACTGCCTCAGATTTACAAGGCTGAGGCAGCACCAAATAAAAATACCAGGGAATACCTTGTCTTAGTATGGCAATACGAGGAGAAATTATTAACTTCTTCCTGTATTTTGCTCTTTCGAAGTGTGCTGCATTTTGCAGTACACATAGAAAGAGCAAATCACCCTTAATTATTGTTTATCTGCAGGAAGGTGTCCGTTCCTGCACATAAACAACCCCTCCTGCAGCGCAAGCATCCTTGCCACATGCAGGGTGCCTGCGCTTGTGCTAGGCAGCTTTCTTATCTCCAGCGCTAGGGCAAATGCAGGGGTGCGCCATATTCTTGTGAATATGGTGCTTCCCTGCATTTTAAAAATATCAGAGCACAGAGTTGCTAAATTTACCATAATACTGTGCTCTAACAGTTTGGGGTAAATATGCCCCCTGAGTCCGGAACTTCTGGACCACCCTCTAGCTTCTCAAATAGATTGAAGTTTTGTCTACTGGAAGTTCTGACTAATTGTAATATAGCAGAGAGGGTTAATATGCCTACTACAAAGAAAATGTACTCTGCAGATCACAGAGTGCATATAATATAAATAGGTCAGTGGTTAGTGCTTTTGTTAGAGAGATCGTTTTGTTACTGGCATTATATGAGTTAGAATTCTATGATAGAGCAGTCAGCTATTAACTGTCATCAAAGAGTTACATGCTAACCACAAGGTATAGCTTAGAGCTTTCTGATTTTTGTCATAATCCTAATGTTGCAAAAAGGGTTTATTTGAGTAGAAATTAATTCTTATTACTAAAAAGAACCCCCTCAACCATGGTGTCAAGTTTTAAATTCTTAGTTTGTGCTTCTCCAGACCAAGCACACTTAAACTGTGCTGCCTACCAGTATGGATGACAGGTGACTCTTACACCTCATAATCCTGTGTGTTATGTAACATTTCCTATACACTGTTCTACACATGTATGTTTGTCTGCGTGTGTGTGGTGTAAAATGACACCCTACACTGGTACGGGTGGCGCTAGAAAACGAGTTTAATGCATCTGAGAGAAAGTGGTTATGGAGAGGAGGGGCTCTCTTAAATGGTGGTAGTGAGCGAGTCTGTGCCAGAGGTGGTCATTGGGTGCACCAACAAACATTGTCGCCTGGCCACCACCAGCACTAAAACTGGCCCTACAGTTACATGAGTTTCTTAAAGACCCTTTGAATAATGCACCTGGGCTAGGAGGCACTAAGCAGTGCTGCTGAGTGGGGATGATAGTTAGCTTAATGGAAAGCAAAGGCACTTATTGTACCACTAAATACGCTATAGGTTACATGGTTTATTAGTTAATGCCTCCCAGACTAAATGCATGGTGTTTAAACATCATACATGCTTTAGGGACCTCATCAGTTTGGTGGATTCACCTCTTAAAATGGTAAATGACTGATTATTTGTAGATGAAATTTAGCTGCAATGGGAAGTCTGTTAAACAAGTCCTCAAAGGTAACAACATCCTAGCTGAGCTTGGTGGTGCCACTATTAATTTCACAAAGATACAGGTAGATGAGAATAATCACAGGTGAAGGACACACACAAAAGCTCCAAATTATCTATGAGGAAGAAATATGGTGGTATACAAATACTCCTGGTTGACCATCAGTAAGAATAATTTTCTGGAAAATCTCTTAGGACTACATCTTAGTTCCCCCAAATCCCCTGTTAACTAGATCTAGGGTGGAAAGACATATGCAATAGAAGCAAAATGTAAATATTTAGTTACAGTGCTGAGCACAGTTGAACTAAAGTCTGAGAGATGTTTAGCTCAGCTTCTTTTGAAAACCTTGGGTCTTGATGGTTGGTGGTTATCCCCTGAAATTATTGAGGTTGGAACAGCTTGGGTCATAAATTAAAAAAATGATTGTCAGATTAATATAACACAAAGGGTAACTCAGGTTTGGGTATGTTCACAGGGTAAGAGGTACAGTACACGGTTGCCTCTTGGGGATGTATGATGCTGCAACAAAAGCCAGGATGCCGACAGCTTTTTCAATGAAGGCGTTTCAATGAAACTGGCATTACCACATCAGTTTCTTCAACAAAGTCATAAAATACAACATGCAATAGAGTGCTATTGAAATGCTGTATCTATGAATACCATGAAAACGCATTCAACAATAACGTGCACCTTACAATGCCAGAGCGATATATGCACCAGCAACAGCTTAAAATATAATGTATTATGATGGAAATGTATATCTCTGACAAACTCATGCTAAGCAGTTTGGGAAATAAAAATAATTGAGCTAAAAAGTAGGAAAAGTTTGATGATGTATTCTGGAAGAAATCCCTGCTACTTACATAATGCGGGTTCTGAAAATATCTCTTCTCGAAGCCCAGCAGCTCGATGTGCCAGGTGAAGGGGTCTGACATGGTGCTGTCTTCTCTTCCCCGCCACAGCTGACGCTGCTGGCTGGGTGCAGTGTTTTGTGTCCGGTGTTGTACTGTAGTCAGGGGCTGTGCTGCTCAGTTCCCTCTTGGGGTATGGACTCTGGTGTCTGGTCTTAGCATAGGACTAGTGTGTCTAGTCTTCGCAGACAAACCCTGGCTATGTAGTCGTTTGCAAGAGGAAGTGAAAGCAGCACCTCTCTGGAGGCACTCTGGCCAGGTCCTATGAGTCTGTTTTAGCGCTACCTCAGACAAGTGCTAGTAGGTGAACTTGCACTGAAAATGCATCTAAACCCCATTAGCTACACTCTGAGCATGCAGGAGATGGATGTATGAACCAGCAATGGATCCGGACTCCAGGAGCAACCCCCCCACACACCCTTAGCCCTAAAACCACCCCTTCTCCTGCTCTGAGCCCTATATGTGACATCCGGGTGCAACCCAGTGCATAGTTTGAGCCAGCGGTTTACTGTGCTCGGTACCAGCACTTAATACTCACCACCAGCGCTACTTACAGTCCACCACATTATTCCTGCCAGCCATGCCTTTCTTATAGCTTCGGGTGGCCTGGAATAGTCTGAATTGTCACACATGAGGTAGTGTGAAGGCTAGTAGTTGTGTTTGGTCTGGCATTGGTGGCCCAAGCAGGAGCAATGGGTGATGCAAGCTATATAGGTTTCCTGGGGAGGGCTCTTGCACCTAGGTTTTTTACAAATTGAGCACTGGCACACCCCCACGCCCTTGGCCCTAAAACTGTTCCTTCCCCAGCCTCAACCCTAAATTAGTATCAAGGAGGGGGGTTTTACCCAAAAAATTCCACATGAGACCTGGGTGCTATATGGTGTACAAAGAAAGGGTCCCTGTGAAACAGTATACCATTGTTTTAATTTATTTAGAGAAAATGTAAAAACAGTCAAAACAATGTAAATTAATCACAATGAGTAAACCAATATACTTGGTAAATAACAGTGCCCCAAAGAAAGGGAGTGAGATAGCGTGATGTTGTGGAGGAAAAGGAAAGTGAAAGGGTAGAATTTGTGACAACTTTTAAACATCTGATTTCATTCGAAATACAGTTATATTCCAGAGGCTTCAGATCCCTGAGCCAAAGTGAGGGATCATCACATATCCCATTATACTTAGAATTGTCTATATGACACAGATATATCCAAATTAATGCGGGCGGTGTCAACTGAGGAAAGTGAAAAGTAGCCGTCGACGTTTCGACCACACGCTACAGTTGTAGGCGTGTTTGTTGCCTTACATCGGGGTCATCATCAGGACAGGGTATATACAGGGTGCACTACAATTTCTGCAGTGGAAAAAGACTGGGATCGTGTCAATTAATCACGCGCTCCCAAACGCCGTACCTAAAAACGCCGTAAAATTCTCCTTAATCTCGATCCAATCTCAACTTCACTGTGAGCGCCAAGGTAACTGGATGTATCGTCAGAGGAAACCAAGGCTGTGCGTCGAGTACGATCGCACCGATTCGCTGCGTCTGCAGACGGTAGACGCAGAGAGGCTGCATTCTTACGAAGCGGCGAATCGGTGCAATCGTACTCGACGCACACACTTGGTTTCCTTTGACGATACATCCAGTTACCTTGGCCCTCACAGTGAACTTGAGATTGGATCGAGATTAAGGAGAATTTTACGGCGTTTTTAGATACGGCGTTTGGGAGCTCGTGATTAATTGACACGATCCCAGTCTTTTTCCACGGCAGAAATTGTAGTGCACCCTGTATATACCCTGTCCTGATGAAGACCCCGATGTAAGGCAACAAACACGCCTACAACTGTAGCGTGGGGTCGAAACGTCGACGGCTACTTTTCACTTTCCTCAGTTGACACCGCCCGCATTAATCTGGATATACCTGTGTCAATATAGACAATTCTAAGTATAATGGGATATGTGATGATCCCCCACTTTGGCTCAGGGATCTGAAGCCTCTGGAATATAACTGTATTTCGAATGAAATCAGATTTTTAAAAGTTGTCACGAATTCTACCCTTTCACTTTCCTTTTCCTCCACAGCATCACGCTATCTCACTCCCTTTCTTTGGGGCACTGTTATTTACCAAGTATATTGGTTTACTCATTGTGATTAATTTACAGTGTTTTGACTGTTTTTACATTTTCTCTAAATAAATTCAAAAAATTGTATATTAGACGGCTGTCCCTCCCCCAGGCCTGAGCACTAAATCCAACATCTGTTAAATTTAATTAATGTTGAAATACATGTTAAAGGCTGGCATTGTAATGCCATTTGTGGTAAAAAAACGTTTCTGTGTAAAGGCGGGCTTAGTAATGACTCAGCCATTATGCCGATTTCATTGTAAATTATTTGTGTGATAAAGCCTTCATGAAAATGGATGTGTCCCACCACTGGGTAGTTATAGTTAGGAATACAATCCCATAGGAAAAGCATTTCTTGGTTTTCTTATAAAATTGGTGCCATTTGACAAATCTTCACAAAACTTTCCAAAACAGAGTCTCACCCACCTCAGCTTTTTCCTGGAAAGTGTTGGTGTGATATCTCAAGCGGTTGCTGAGAAAAATGTGTTTTCTCATTACTTTTTTTCCATTAAAACAATCAGTCACATCAACAGTCAAAAGAGATGAACAGATTTACACATTTGGCAGAATGCACGATCTTGGTCCAGAAAGCATACTTTTATGATTTTGCTGTAAATTCAATTCAGTAGGTTCTGACAAATGAAGGTTAAATAAATAGATTTTTCACTCCTCAGCGGATCCGGGTTGTCAACAGATGTAAAGATAAGATCTGATTGGCTGTCACCACATCAAAAACGTTTTTTTTAATAAACAGATAGGGGGCAGGGTAGGGATACCTTTCCCCTAAACCTGGTGGGGGGGCAAAATGGCTTTTTATTTTGATCAGCACCGAGATCAACAGATCCACTCCATTGTTACAAAAACCCAGTGTTCTACCTTTTTATAAATCACCCAGGGTGGGCTAGGGCCCGAGGGATGCACATACAGTTTAATAGGAGGAGGGGAGCTTCTGCCCCTCTCCTCGAGCCTTAAAGATGTCGCGAGGACCCCATCCTCTGAGCCAATAATTCACAAAAGTAGAGTGCTCTCCCATCAGTCAGGAAACTGCTGTTTTCTACCTGGAAGATTGTGGACATACCCTGCCTGCACTTATCCAGGCAGGAAACAGAACTTTGCTCTGGTCTAGCGGGGGCAGTGTAAAATGCTGCTCCCACCTGGGCAGGAGCAAGGTTAGTAAACCGGCTCCCGCCAGTAGTTGGGCTGCGAGGGGGATATGGGGCTCCCTCTGTTGCTCCGAATGAAAGTTGGCTTGTGGTTGGCCCAGTTGGGCAACAGGGCACCCACTAAATGTAAAAAATGTATTTACTCCCTCCAGGCATGCCAGGAGTGGCTGCAGGGGCCTGGGGCTAACCCCTTAGCCACCAACAAAAGCTAGCTTGTGAATGGCTCTGAGTGAGCACTGGAACACCCACCCAAAAATTAAAAAGTGTCCGGCTCCCGCCACAGTGGTGGCTGCAGAGTCAGTGGAACACTGGGGCCCTGGGACTCCCCTTCACCCCACACTGACCTCAAAGTAAACAAAGTGTGGGTGCCCAAGTTGGCACCAGGGCCCTCATAACAGTTTAAAATACATTTTTTTAAAAATTAGCGGCAGGAGACACTCATTTAATATTCACTGGCCCAGACAAGGAACACCCCATAATGCCTTGCAAGGGCTCTTTGTTTATATTTTTGGATACTAGTGGCACCCCTAAAATGGACAAGAGCACCACCAAACTTGTATTTATGTTTTTGGGGGCTGGAGGAAGTGCAGATATCCCTCAGCAAATATAAAAAAGACTCCTGTGTCATTAAATCCAAAACCCCAGAAGAGCTTACCATATTTTTGTTTTTAGTATTTCAAGCTGGAGTTGTATGCTCTTCAGATGGAGTGCAGAGTGCCTTGGAGGTGGTTCTATTACTGCACATTTGAGCCTAAAATGATTTAAATATTTTTTAAATATAGTTTAATATTGTTTGTGAGAAATGCTTTATTAAGAAAATGACATAATCACCATTATTAAACATTGTTATACGTGAATTTATAAAATATACATTTCATTATAGGTATTATTCTCTTTTTCACAATACGAGGATGTGGTGATTCTTCGATAAAGCCAATAAGCCCACATCTTTTTGTACTTTGACCCTTTGAGACAGTCAGTAGATTTGCCTTACTTAAAATGATACCCTTTATATTGTTACATGACATGGTCAGGGATAAGTCAGAGGCCAGGTTCAGCGGCCAACCCCACGCCGCACACGGTCAAAGGACAAGTGGCTGAGGGATGGGTGCATGCGAGGGGGTTGATTGCAGGTCCTGGCTGCAAGCCTGTGCCCACCCCCACACCAACATGACAATTGACATCTTATTTTACATTAAAAAAAACTGGAAACTCACTGAAGAAACAAAGGTTAATGTGATGTTATAGGTAGGTATGGTAACAATGTCTTAAATTGCATTAGAAAAACATAGAAATTCATTGAAAAAAACAAAGGTTAAAAGGGCGTTATAATTGGCTGAAAACATAGACTAAATCATAGCCTTTTTAAACTATCAACATCACTGAACTTCATAAGTTATAGTTATCTCAACTTACTATAACTTGTGCCCTAAAATAACTATAACTCACAACCTCACCCTGCTCAGATAATTTCCTCATATATTACATTGCTTATGACATTTCTATCATGTTTTTAGGTGTACCAGGGCCCATCTCCATGCTCCCCTTTCCAGAGGAGGTTCTCGAGAAGGCAATCAACCAGCAACTAACCAAACACTTGGAACACAACAACCACTTGGATCCCTCTCAATCCAGATTCCAACCAAACTACAGCACCGAAGCAGCCCTGATTTCAGCCACAATGACTACAGAGCCCTCTTTGGACTGCAGCGAAACAGCAGTCCTCATCCTCCTGGACCTATCAGCAGCCTTTGAAAACATCTCCCATCACATCCTGATCAACAGATTCCACCACATCGGACTTCAGCTAGACACCCTCAAATGCATCCCCTCATACCTCACCAGAAGTACCCAGAGACTCCGCTCCCACCATTCACTTCGGAACCCAAGAAGGTCATCTAGGCCATCCCCCAAGGATCGTCCCTCAGATGCACCCTCTTCCACACATACATGACCCCCTGGCCAACACCATCAGATCGCATGGACTCAACACCATCTCCTATGCTGACGACACCCAGCTCATCCTCTCACTGTCAGCCTCTTCAACACTGAAGCCAACTACCACAGATGTATGATGAATGTCGCTGATTGGAGGAAGCCCAACTGTCTCAAGCTCTACACAGACAAGACGGACGTCCTCATCTTTGGGAATAACAGCTTTCTGTGGAATGACACATGGTGGCTTACTAAATTCAGCCCATCCCGCCCCAACAGACCACAGCGGCAACCTCAGCATCATCTTATACAGCAAGCTATCTATGAAGAAGCAGGTCAATGCAGTCTGATCCACCTGCTTCCACACCCTATACATGCTCCGCAGCAGAAGGCCCCCATCACCAGAAAGCTGGACTATGGGAACACAGTCTACATAGGAATCACTGCACTCCCCCTGAATAGACTACAGACAATACAAAACCCAGCCGCCAGACTCATCATCGACCTCCCAAGAATAACCCACATCACTTCCCACCACAAAAAGCTACACTGGCTCAAGACCCAGACTAGATAGAATAGATTCTTGTTCAAGATGTTAACTCACTCACACAAACCCCTGTACAACGAAGAACTAGAATGTATCAACAAACACATGACCTTCCACCAACCAACCGGACACCTATGATCTGCCTCCCTCTTCCTCGCAGACACCAACGGAATCCGGCAAGGCAACAGCGGAGTGTGCTTCTTCTCACACTTGGCGGCCAAAGCTTAGAACAACCTTACCCTGCACCTCAGAACCTCCTCATTGCTCAAGCAATTCAGGAAAGGACTCAAGACCTGTCTGTTCAAATGAACAGATCACCACGAAGCACCTAGCAACTTCAGCGCCGTGAGACCCTCACTGGTGATTTAACATGCTCTATAAATCTTTGATTGAGTAATTGATTGATTGCTAGTAAGACTGCAACATCTGAAATTACATCTCTGATAACAACTTTTTGCATGGCAGAGGCATGAGTTATAGTTACTTTAGGGCACAAGTTATAGTTGTTTAAGATAACCATAAGTGGTTAATTTAATTGGCTTTGCTTTTTGAAATAGTATATTTTAATTGACATTTTCACCTAACCATAACATTCCTTTAACCTTTGGCTTTTTCAGTAACTCATACAATATGTGTGTGTGTTTGTGTGTGTGTGAGGACCCCATGATGGTTCTGTATTATGAAGTCTACATATATATTAGATATAAATATATATTTCTGTATAAATTGGCAACTCACAACTTTAGAGGCTTTATTTCCCAGTGGCAGAAAAACCTCCTAAAGCTTATCTTTCTAGAGCACTGACTCTATTTTGTTGAGCTTCAGAGTGTCCAGGCATGGAGATAAAATGAAATATGACACTACAGTAATATCCTGAATTGTTATCTTTGAGGAATGAATAAGCCACAATGGAGATATTTTACTAATATATACAGTGCTGGCATAGGTCCTAATTGTTGTCTGCATGATTGTAACAGAAATGTGTATGATAAAACGTTAAACGTGTCCCAGTAGATATTGGCACAAACAATGAGAGCCATCAACACATATCCTACCCATCTGCTTCACAATGTCAGTAGAATCACTGTATATGATCAAGAACCATAACATGCAAAGAAAGCTTTGGTGGATTCCACTCTGCTGTAGTGACTCATTTCCTGCTCACAAGGGCCTCAACCTATTCTGAGGGAAGGAGTGATGAATCTTGGTGACTGATAGTAATAAAAGTGGCAACACTGTTTGGACCTTTTCTTATATGGTTCAAGTATTTGGTCCAAATGCTGAGAAATCATTTCCTGAGGAGCCGTGTAGAGGGGAGTGGGACTGGTGCAGAAAATTAGCTCAAACACCAAAATAGAAGTATCCCCCATAAGGGAATCAGACAACTAATACAGTTTCCCACATTTACAAACAGGGGCAGTATTGAACTTGTAAAGACAAAATGTATTGATATTTTGCAAGGTATGGAAAACTGCATGCATTTGTGGCTGCTACAGGCAATATTTGTGAGAATATGAGGGACATTAACAGTAAAAACAGGCCTGCCAAATTACAAACAGGTCCAGACCAAGCAAAAAACTGTCAATACACTCACCTATTTGATCAGCCCTTCTGGCACTGCCAGTTTGCCCTGTAAGCCTGTATGACCCTGTTGAAGACTCATATTCATACCTTCTACAAAAGGGCTAAATGCGGACACAATTCTTTATTGCAAAGTCATGCTGCATCGTGAAGAATCATATGCAAATATTGCACAAGGGGACTGAAAACATGCATTCATCACACTGATTATGAAACACTCACAAATTCAATAGTTATCTTTTCCACACCCTGCCAGAGACCCAAGGGCACCTGTTCCTGTTCCTGTGATTCTCACACAATATTCCAGTGAGATAGTCTTGAAAGATGGCAGTAGAGAGAAAATGAAAGTGACTGTTGTTATAGCGATGCAGAAAGGAAGCTAGGTAGCACTTTACTCGTAGTCCTGCTCCAGCTGTAATCCAAAGCAGTATGTGGGTGAAACAGGAAGTGGCACCTCTATCTCCTGCATACAGGATGGATTTTTCATCCTTGTCTCAGGTGTGGCTGGATAGAGCTGCAGCTTAGCCTAGTAACCACACACCCCAGAAACCCTCCACTTCAACTAGTAACATTGTGTCACACAACAAGTGTTCTGTGTGGGAATCCCCAAAGCGGAGCGTCGTTGTGTCTGAGATGTGATAGTGGCAACATATGCAAAAATACGGGCTGCTGTAGCAAAGGCGATTTTAGTGTGATAGTTTGTAGCTGAGGCTGGTAGAGAAGGCATACGACTACAAAACATGTACCAAAACAGGGGAAACTCCAAGGGTGATGGAAGTTTTCACATTGTCCCTCTTTCTTAGGCCATCAAATAGGCTAATTGATGCTCTCCCTCCAGATGTGATGCTCATGTTCATGTTCGAGTCCTTTGTGGACTTTTTCCGGGAAGGAGAGACATTGAAGACTGCTACTAAAGTGTCACCCAATATCCTGCTACAAGAGTGGAGTTTTCATGCCTGTCCCAGAAAAGTAAGCCTCAGAAGTCTGCGCTGCAGTGACAAACTCAGCTACTGGAGGCAAGCTCTGAGATCCTATGATAAATTGAAAGTTTGGAGCCTGCTGGTGAAATGAGGATTTTTAGAAATAGGGTTTCTCGTTGTCAGAGTATGCACCCTGTACAAGCAGGAACAGTACTCCTAGTTATTGTAAGTCAGATATACACTTGGAGATTACTTGTGCTCACCATGGCTTGGCAAGAGCAATCAGCCTAATCTAAAGAGGCAATATGGAAAGTATTTGTGCAACACACACACTGTAACACAATGAAAACACTACAAAAAGACTCCCCACAGGTTTCGAAAAATAGATTATTATATTCTGAGCAAAACAATACCAAAATGACAAAAATCCAATAAGTACATGTCGAGATTCAAATTTTAAAAGAATAAGTTTAAAAATACAGCTTAGAAGCAATTTGCACTTTATGGATTACTTAAGGTCGAGCTGGACCGGGGCAAAGTCAACAGTTAAAGCCAACTGTGATGAAGCACTGGTCGGTACAGTAGTCATCCAGGCCAGGGGAACAGAGTACCTTGATCATGTTCGTAGGTTCAGAAGTGTCTAATTTGGTAGGGTCAGAGACCCACTACTTATAACCAAACGTGGTTTTGAATTGAGGGTGACATCAAAGACGGGTCTTTGAAGTGCACAAGTATCCATTCTTCCTCAGCCCTGGCTCAGCCCTTTGTGTTGGGTCAGGCTACTATATATTCAGATGTATGTGTCAGCCTCTTCCTCCATTCCTGCCCAAGAAGAGCCATCAGAATGCAGATGAGTACTCAGACACACCTAAACTTCCTGTGTTTGTGGCTGTCTAGAGGGAATGCACAAAGTGTAGCTGTCACCCACCCCAGACGAGTAGTGAGGACAGGCTGCAGGCATACAGATAAGTAAGAGTAGAGAAATCCACACTTCCTAAAAGTGCTATTTCTATAATAGTAATGTTAAATCCAACTTTATCAGTAAGGAGGATTTGTCAATACCATTCCAACGATATAAAACATAACGCAACAAACCTTTCTAATCAGGAATTGCAGCTTAAAAGTGTATTAAGGAATTCCCAATGTTACCCTATAAGAGGAGTAGGCTTCACAGTAGTGAAAAAATGTATTCAGCAGCCCGAGACAGGTTTGAAAGGCAACTTCTATTGGTTGCACAGTCAGTGCTGTAGTTTCACAAGTAGCATTTAGGTTACAGGCCCTGGGTATATGGTATACCACTTTACAAGGGACTGACAAGTAAACACAATATGACAAATATGTAAACACCAACTTTATAATCTTTTGGGTAGAAGCACATGCACTTTAGAACTGGTGAACAGAGGTAAAGTGCTCAGAGTGCTAAGGTCAACAAAAAGAATCAAGAAAAAGGAATGAAGAAGGCAAATCTTTGGTGTGACCCTTCAAAGAGGGCCATTTTCCAACAAGGATTCTATGACTGTTAGTTATCAGGGGTTAACTGAGAGTGTTGTATGTCTCCTAATTCAATAAGAAATGTGAAGTCTGTTTTGGAGTGAACAATTCAGTTGCCTACTGCAGATGTGCAATATCATAGTCTCACTGTCTCATTATTTGCCTTATCTGCCCCACCCACAGCAGTTTCACTTTCAGTAATGCTACTTTTAGCAGAAGAAAAGGTGAAAGCAGACATACTAGGTTCTCTCCTATGGAGCTACTGTTCAATCATGTTGGTGGCTGAAAACAAGACCTGAAATTTGCTGGTAAATGATAAATGCCTATTTGCACTGATGCTATTTTGCACGGAATAACATTTGAACTCAACAAAATAGATTTTTTTTTAAACTGTCTATTCCTTTTTAGGTCGAGCCTACTCAGCGCTTGCGCTGTAAGGCAATCTGTTGTAAGTACTTTGTGGGGCTCTGACTCCTTCCACACCTTGGATTGGCTGCTATGTAAGGCTAATGGTGGGTGAATGTCCCACCTTCTTTCAATAGTTCACTCCCATGGAGTATTGCCGCAGAAGTGAGCAGTTGCGGGCAAAGCTGTTCCCCCTGCCTTTCCAGCGCAATGCGTGTCTTCAGCATTCCTTCCTCTCATGTAGCGTGCACCTTACAGGGCCTCTGGGGCACAAGCAGGGAGCGACTAGAGCGATCTTGTATCAGTACACACTCTAGGCCCCCCTGGGGCACAAGTAGGCATTCACTCCAGCATGCCTTTGTTGTTGGAAAACCTGTGTGCTGACAGGTTTCCAGTGTGCTGACAGGTTTCCCAGAGATCGGCGTGTTTTTCAAGGATACCCACTACACAGACCACCCCGGAGAGCTGCTCTTCAGTGCACCAAAAGGACATGCGCCACATATTGATAATGCCCGCCATGGGATAAATGCAAGACATCAGTGGAGAGCTATGGGATGGCAATAACCAGAGCTTTTTCAGTTTTTAGCAAGGCAAACATGCCATAAAGGAATTTGCCGCAGCAGCAACGAAGATGGCCCGCTTGAGATATGATTGCCATTTGCTGGTGAAACACCTTCTCATTTGTTGGTCCAGATGTATATGTCTGCGGCAGGATCCATCTTGCTTTTCCGTACCATCGAGAGCATGTCATTCATTTTAATTAAATTGTGAATTTTTGTTTCGACTATAGCTTTTTCATAGGCACTGATGAATAACAACATTTGATTGTGAAAAGGGCAGAAGCATAAATGAGATGGTGAGTGCGAGAAATAAACGTTGGAGAACTTGTGCGGGAGAGTGAACCTGAAAATGCACAAAAATTAGATATGCGAATAGTACAAGTGAGAGAAAATGAGAAAGAGACACATTTGGAAAAAAAGGTATGTCCAAGGGTGCACCACGGCTCCCTCCCTTTAGGGGACCTCTAATTCAGCAGAAAGTTAATGTATGTCTGTGAGTTATATCGAGTTTCTTACATAGGACTACACCCAAGACTGCGAATCTTTGCAAATATTTACTCCTTATAATTTAACTTTAGAATTTGACACATTATCCTGTTTCCTTTGTGTTTCTGCAGAAAGCCAATGAATGTCTGTGAGTTACTGAGTCTAAGGGACACCTCACTGTATTCTGCAGGTGGGGGATGCGTGGACACTACTTTTGGCAGGGAGGGATTGGGGCATCATCTTGGGTTTCACCACTGGAAGGGTCAATGGAGAAAGAGGAAGGAGTTAAATGGAGAATGTAATGAAAGAGTCTGCAGGCAGCACTCACCCACAGCTCTTTAAATAATGGAAATCCCCATAGTGAGTTTGTGGCTGGAGGTTGTGGGCTATAAATCCACAATTAACGGTCTTGCTGTGCACAAAGCTATTCAGTGGCACGCTGCTGCAAATTGCAGGCCTGTAGCACCACCGAGAAATGTTGGTCACAGAAGGCTGAAGGTAAAATCATTCATTTGGAACCCCACAAAGCGACATTGCAGCTAGTGTAATGAACAATAATCCCCCACTTAATTTTATATTACTTATTTATGTTTGCTAAAACAGACACAAAAATATCTCTTGCACCCATGGTTTCGGCCCATATGGAGATCTGGGGGTGCCAGAAGGGCTGGTCTTACCGGCTTGTTGGTGGGCCTGTTTTATAGTCTGGTGGGCTGGTTTGTACTGTCATTTTTTAGGCCGAGCATTCAAGACCTCTTGTATATACTTGAGTATATACTTATATGGGTATGTACTTTGTGGGCTCTGGAGATCAGCCCTAGGACTTGTCTGCTTCTGCTTAGGGACTTTTTATTCTGTTCCACTGCCTCTATTTAACTGTCTTGATAGAAAACCACCGGTAGAGGTCAGTAAAATACCAGAACTTCTTTCTGCTTGTTCACCTGCCTCTATGTAACTGTCTTGATAGAAAACGACCAGTGGAGGTCAGTAAAATACCAGAATTGCTTCCTGTTGAGGAACTTTCTATGTTAACTTTTTCGGGCAACTGCCTCTATTTAACTTTCTTGATAGAAAACGACCAGAAGAGGCTAGTAAAATACCAGAATCACAGTACCATTCTCTAGATTCCAGTCCACAGAAATTGTCTACCACAAGCACCCGTAGACAGTAATATTTTTTCAAATCTTGCATTTTCAGTGATATGGGCCACCAAAGGCCATAGTTTTATATTAACCACAGAGCTTTAGGACTATACCATTTCCCACTGAAAGGCAATATTCCTCTCCATGTGTTCCCATACCTGGTGTTTCACGCAGTTTGGTGCTTACTTTCCCTCCCTGGAGTCTATGCAGGAGAGTTCTGTTGATTCCGTCGTAGAGAGCATTGCCGTGGTCTAGTCTGCTGGTAATGAGTGTGTGGGTGATGGTCCACCAGCTGTCTGAGGGGATCCACTTGAAACTCTCACCGAGGATGCGAAGGCAGTTGAAATTGGTTGATGTGACTGCGTTGATCTGGCAGTTCATTGAGAGGGAGGAGTCAAGGATGATGCCGAGGTTCCGAGCGTGGTCTTTAGGGGTGGGTGGGCTCCCGAGGGTGGAGGGCCACCAGGTGTTGTCCCAGGCGGAGGTGCAGGGACCGAGGATGAGGACCTTGGTCTTCTCTGAGTTTAGCTTCAGGCAGGTGTCCTTCATTCAGGTTGCCACGTTCTTCATACCTTCCTGGAAACAGTCTGGTGTCTTCAGGATTCTTCGTGAGTGAGAGGATGAGCTGGGTGTCGTCGGCGTATTATACAATGCTGAGCCCGTGCTCTCTGACGATGGCGGCGAAGGGGGCCATACAGATGTTGAAGAGCGTGGGGTTGAGTGAAGATCCCTGGGGTACTCCGCAGTTGATTTTCGTGGGTTCAGGAAGGAAGGGAGGGAGTCCGATCCTCTAGGTTCTGCCGGAGAGGAAGGATTGGATCCAGTCGAGGGCGGCTCCTTGAATTCCCACGTCGTGCAGTCTGGCTGCAAGAGTGCGAAATGGTGTTAAAAGCTGCGGGGAGGTCTAGAAGGATGAGGGCCTTGGTGTGTCCCTGGTCGAGAAGCATGCGGATGTCATCAGTGGCGCCAGGAGAGTGATCTTGGTGCTGTGGTTGCTGCGGAATCTCAACTGGGAGGCGTCCAGGATGGAGTTTTCTTCTATGAAGGTAATCAGCTGGGTGTTTACGAGCCTCTCGGTGACTTGGCCGCAAAGGGGAAGAGAGAGATGGGCTAGGCTCAAGCAAAAATCAGAAGGTATTTAAAGCTGTCCTGATCAATATCCACTCCAAGCATAAGCATGCCTTGGAGATATACATATATCATTTGTTAGAGGGTAGTTTAGATACTCTCTTCATGACTAAAACCAGGATGAATGAAGACTCATGTCCAGATATGCAACTTGCCACCCCGAGAACTGTTTGTGCGTTCACTTAGACAGGGTGGGTAAAACGGGGGTGTGGCTATCATAGATAAAATGGCACTATAATTGTAAACAAGAGTAAATTAAATGATAGGAGCTGAAGCCCCAGGTTTTATTATTTCTTCCAAAAGGCGGCACTCTGGCTCAGGGGCGTTGGTCATCTACCCCTCAGGATATGCAGGTGATTTTATAGCATCTCTGGATCAAGCTTTAGCCCCTAAATATATCTCCCATTCTAAGTGACTTTAATATTCATCTGGATAAGGTAGACGATCCGAAGTCTATCCTCTTTTTGGAAACCCTTGCCTCAAATAATCTAGTTCAAGTAGAAACGGGCCAGACACATAGGGTTGGAATGCCGTAGATGGCATCCTATCCAACACATCAATACACTGGAAGAACCTGTGCCAGGTGCCCTGTTTGGACCACATTTTACTCCTGTTCTCCTGGCAGTGTGAATGTCTGAAGGAAACCAGACCCCACACAATTGAAGAGTGGGAATAGATATTTAAACAAGGTGTGTACCTCAGAGGACCCTGATTGAATCCATACCAGTTATTACAGATTCAGTCACATAGTGTGACATTGCTATTAGGTCCTGGCTTATGAAGGTGGCTGATTCTTTGGACCCCATGACTGTCGTTAGGAGAGCAGCTCCGGCCTGATGATGGTTCTCGCAGGTTTCAGCCATGGAAAGAGCTGCATTACTGAACAGGACTTGGCATCGCCACTATCAGCAAACAGATAAAACGTGTTACAAACTGGCCATCAAGGTCTATCATCAAAACCTTAAGGGGATTCGGAGTGCCTTCTATTCTCAATGTATTAAAGAGGCAGACAATAATGGGAGAACGATTTATAAAATTGTCACCACTTTTACGAACCCTAAAACCATGCCCCCCGCCCCCACTAGAGGTTAGCCAAACACTATGCTCAAGACTCAGCAATTTCTTAGAGGACAAGATCCTCAATATTCAGTCCAATTTAGTATGTGTAAATCATCTGACTCCTGGGCCAGGGTTGGGAGACATAGTAGGACCAGCTGTAGATTCCAAACAATTCTCCTATCAGGTCTCTTCCATGGAGGAATTGATGGTACAGTTTGAAAACTGTAGATCAGAGTCTCCTGACAACCCTATGCCACCCCACATCCTGCAGTATATCTCGGATATCATTGCTCCTCTCTAACAGGAGCTATTTGCCATCTCCCTCCATTCAGGCATTATGTCCGATGACTGTAAAGAGCAAACGTTATCCTCTTGCTCAAAAAGGCTAATGCTGACTTTGAAACATTGGCAAACTTTAGACCAGTCTCTCTGCTCCCAGCAGCCTTGAAAATCCTGGAAAAGGTGAAGAATCAAAGGCTTATGACCGTTCTTTCTGAAAACAAATTGTTACACCATCCCAATCTGGCTTTAGAGCTCGCCGTAACGGAGAGACAACACTATTGGAGGTATCAGAATCTATTGAGCCTAGCTTGGATTTGAGACTTCATGTTACCCTGGTGCTGTTAGACTTGTCAGAAACATTTTATACGGTGGACCATAACATCTTGCTGCACAGGCTAGAACATCTGGGGGTGACAGGGTCAGCCATAGGCTGGCTGGGTTCCTTTCTTGAGAGATGAGAGCAGGTAGTTTAGATGAAGCCTTGTACCTCTAGGGTAACATTGTTGAAGTGGGGGGTATGCAAGGGTTCCCCCCTGAGTTCTACTCTCTTCAAAATTCATATGACCCCATGGCATATTTTGTCGTATCCTTTGACATCAAGGTCAAAACTAAATTGGTTACGGATTCAGCAATGCATTATGTACAAGACTTTGATACTGACAGATCCACAACAAAAGGCCCATGTAATTAAATAAGAGGATCAAGCAAAATAGACCAGGGAGGTCCCTACGCTCAAGTAACGTCAGTCTACTCTAAGTCCCCCTTCTACAGTTAAGGTGGTCAGCATATGGAACCAGATGCATGGGCACCTGAGATCTATCACGGAGGGAAAGAGATTCAGGAAAGAGTTGAAACCCTATTTATTCAATCTTTAGGGATTGTGGGACTCCCACTGTACACTGCTTCTATTCCCGTCTCTAATTGCCTAAGCGCGGGGACACCCCTGGAGTAGCTGTGTGCTGTGGAAGAACCTCTCATTAATTCATTCATTCCTAATTCAAGCCTGACATGACTGATGACAGGAACATCAATCATGGCGTGAGATCTAATAATGCCACTGGTTTTCATCCCTGAGATACTACACAAGTCAACCCCTTCTGTAATTTCAATAATATCAACACTGCACTGCCTCAGATGTGCAAATATTTATGGAGCCCACCTAACAGAATCCTCCTCGCCGATCAACTCTGTTTGATTGGTGAGATTCTTCAAAAGCAGCTCCACCATGCCCTGGCCTTATGGTACTTTCCTATCTCCAGAGGGGTCAATAAAACATTTACCTATCTCCGTACCATTCCCAATTAGACCTTCTGGGAGCCAGGAAGCATTTCTAGACTCACACAACCTCTCATAGCACTTTCAGTTGATCAGTCCTGTCAGTCCAAGCACCTATGGAACATACCACAAGACGGAGGAGCATCCTCCTTTGCCTGCAGAGACCCCACCATTCAAACACCTTATAGTGTTCCTTATAGAGTTACTTTATGGTGAAATCGAGTTCTGCACAATCAGAAAAAGACAGAAAAAAAAACCTCAGCAAAAAAACTTTGGTTTTCTAAGCTCTGCATAATCAGCATGAGGCAGCTTCAATCAAGGGCGGAAAGTGTAGCGCTACATAGAGAAGAGACGGCGGGGCTCCGAATGTACCCCATAGCGCTGGACTGGGGTAGCACCTTGACGGCTTACCACCAGGTGTGCCTACAGAGTGGCATTGTTTAGACGCTCGTGCCGCTCTTCACATACTCCCGGCTGAGTTCTCCCCACCTTCCCAGCCCCCCGCAGCCCCCCCGCTGCGTGCATGGCTGGACGCACGGTTAGATCATCCTCACTATCGACATAGCACCATATATACCTGCTCACCGGCTGCCCCATGAACATCACACATACACACGCATTTGCTGTTAGCCACCACCCAGTCTCTCGTTCCTGAAATCTTCAAGTTGTTCATTACATTTGTTAGTTTTGAAATAAAGCTTTGGATATATATTGCATTGCTGATGTACCCGATATGCCTTGATCCGCTGCCATAGCATAACCCATGCTCCGAACTGAACAAATCTCTGATGTGTAACTGGGAAACAGCTATTGATATATTCTTATTTTTCCTTTTATATTGTGAATTGCTACTGATGATCACTATTCTCTTTTTGGCATAACTGTAACAGAGGATACTGACATGCTGTTCTAACTACTTTACTTTTATCCTGATCCTTACGACTGAGCTCCCTTATGTGTATGAATGACTAAAGTGATCTGTGACAAATATTCTGTCCTACGGCATAGTTGATCCTCTTTTTTCATATATGTGTAATGCTGTAAAATGACAAAAATGCAATAAACATATTCAAACAAAAAAAAATGAGGCAGCTTCAATCAAATTTTAAAAAATGTCAGCCGAGGCAGGTCTGTAATATTTCTGTAATAGATTAATGAATACAGCTTTCTTACCTCTGCTGAGTCCTGTCAGATGTTTTGCTGTGGGGTCCTTGTCAAAAGTTGGATTCAGGGCCCCAGTGGACGCTTCTTTCGTTTATGCCAGGTTCATACGCATATGATTTTAAGTATACAAGCATGTCCTTCAGGAAAAGAGATAAAGCTGCACCTCTAGCATCTGTTGCCATTTAGAGGTTTACATGTGAGCTGCATCAATATTAATAAAGAAAGTGGACTTGCCTTACAAATCTATAAATAAACTTTTTGCTACGGGAGAGTGAGGCCCTCAATCATATTGCTCCGTCTGTCAAACTCCCCTACTTGTAATGGCCCTGCCCCTGCCCTTGCTCCAAACAATAATTGTTGCTCTATGACGAAGAGGAGCCTTGAAGTTTCTAGACAGTTCCAAGAAGCTCAAGGAGGCCAGAATCATTCACACCTTGCCCCCCATTCTCATATGCCAGAGTATGCTGTTATTCAGCTGCTGTTCCCCTCCTGGCATCCTGCCATCCATGGATGTCATTTAGGGGCTGCAGCTGCGACCCCTGGCTTACCCGTTGCGAACCCTAACACTGCCTTTGTGACCCATGGCCTCAGAGGTGGCAAAATCAGTGCCAGGAACACAATGGCAGCTCGTCCTTATAGGCCTTGGTCGGGGCTTCACTTTTCTTATTTTCTGTCTATTTTTTACTACACTAATAGTGGACAATAGAATATTATTCACTATGAGGGTAATAAAGAAAGGAGGGCAATCAGCTGGATTATGACTCTCCCTGGCAGCTGAGGGATGTAAGAAATACTTTTAAATCTATGTTGTGTGCATGATTGCAGGTGAGAGTGTGTGAGAGAGAGTGTGTGAATGTGTGATTTTGTGTGTGTATGTGTAAGCAAGCATGTGTGAGTGGAAGTAAAGGTTAAATGGCGTGTGGTGTCACTTCCGCTACCCCCGGCATTTTGCTGAATTGACGTTCATACTCCCATCCCCTGCTGACGACCATTCTTCGAGCTATTCCACTCTAGGGGAACGGGGGTTGGGGAGTCCCTGTTGGGGAATCCCTAAAATTTTTCAGGTGTGAGTGGCAGACCTCCTCAGGGTCGGAAATTAGGCCTGGGCATCAAAGTAAAACTGCTGCCCATTAGTGAATCAAAAAGCTAACTCACCAATGAGCGGCCCATGTTTGCAAATTGGGGAAGGGATTAACTTGTAAAGATGCACTGTATGAGAGTTCTGCAAGGTATGTGAGACTGCATTGATTTGAGTATGTTCCATGCAATGTGTGTTTTAATATCAGGAAAATCAACAGTAACAACTGGACCAGCAGACCATAAAACAGGCCCACAAGCAGTGAAAAAAGCCCATACTCTGACCTGTCAGACCAGCCCTTAGGGGACTGCCTGATTGCCCTGCTGGCCAGTCCGACTCACTTCCTGTGGAACTAGGCTAATCTTCCACTGTGGGAGCTCTCCATGGCTTTTAATGGTCCTCCCAGTCGGGATTGGACTCACTGCTGATCTGCTCGGGGAGGGGGGGGGGGGGGGGGGGTGATGGGGGTTGATGTAGGCCTTCTTCTTTCCCGAATTCTTCTTTGCTACACCGCATTTCTCCAAGTGCCTCCAGGGTTTATATTGACACTTAGAAAGGGTGTATACGTACGTGTTTTACGTAGAACACTTGTAGTTATAAGCATTCCGAAATGCAGTTTTCTTTTACAGTCATTTTGCTCGATGCTGTTTGAGGTGTTGGCGGTGGCAACTGAGTGGATCTGGGGAATAAAGCGATGCCTGTTCTAATCAGGACATAATGTACAATTAAAGATTGGGCTTCCTTCCACGAGAGCCATACGTTATAATTATACTTAGCGGCGCGCCAAAAGCGTGAGTCACCTGCGCCTTTTAATATGACGAATGATAGAGACCTTCACAAGGTGGAATTAGAAATATCAAACGTCTAAAATATGATTGTGCATAGCTTATTTTTATGAAGCCCCTCGTCTGTATTAAACTAATAAACTGGGTGATCGCTAGGAGAAGGGAGGAGCAAGTCATGTTTAATGATATCACCTTCCAGCATTTCATTCTTCATATTACTTTCGTGAATTCTTTGTTTGTATTAAAAGTATAATTAGGCAATGCTGGAAAGTAGGGGGACACTGGGGGTTACCGGTTCCAGCAGGAATTCCAGGACCAGTTCTAGGATCCACCCGAGGCAGGGGAATATGCTGAATGTTTCCGAGTGTAATTTTTCCAACACAATTTAGCAGTGCCCGCACATCGTCTGCTCCCTTTTCGTTTGGAACAGCAACCCACAGGTTTTGAGGGCCTTTCTTATGTTACTTACTGGGCCGAAAACAAAGGCCTGATTTAATGGGCCAATAGCCCTTCTTTTGTAGAAGTATCATCGTGGCTGGAAGGCATCTCAATCCTAACACCTAGACTCCAATGCAATGGAAGGAAACAAAGGTGCAAAGCTTATTATCACTTCACAGGTACTTGACAGAAAATGTTGGAAGCAGGTTTTTAACTTTGTTCAACCCCCCCCCCCATGAAAGAGATGTGCATGCGCTGTAAGAATGTCTGATGTATCTGAGTGTATTTACAAAAGTAATGATTTAAATTACACCTACAATTTAGTTTTAATTTTTTTATAGCGCTACTCATCCCACTATAGGGTGTCAGAGTCCTTTGCATCACACAGATACAATAAGCCATCCAAGTATGTAAATGAGTGAAAAAAGGAATTGTTACATAAGACAATGAAGGTTACAAGGTGTAAGAAACACATATCGTCCATAGTTGTTGACATTATGGCCCTCATTATGATGTCGAGCAGACCGCCACCGACAGTCCATCGATGGTGGTCTGCCTGACATCTAGGGTTAAGGTCCGACTGCCGGATTACAATAGCAGTGGTCGGAGTGCAGAGGGCGGTGGGAAAGACCGCCGCCTCCGACAGGCTCAAGGACCCCATTTGGGTGACAATTGGACAGTAATCCCTACAACGAAGGTGTGCCTACGCTGGCATCGCCGTGGGGATTATAATGTCCATTTCCCACAGCTGTTACATGGCAGTTCCATTGCCATGACGAAAAGGGACTTTCGGGGCCCCTAGTAGGGCCTCTGCCCCAATGGGCAACCGCGATCTGTTGAGGGAGGCAAATGTGGTGCTTGGCACACAGTGCATGGATGTTTGCAAACATGCCTTTTACTACTGCACCTTGTGCCGCAGCACTTTTCCGGGCTGCAGCACAAACCGCAATAGTAAAAAGGCTTGTTTCCAACCGCCTACACAGTAGTCTCCTCATAACATGGCGGACGGACCACCAACTACTTGTGGGGCGGTCTCAATTCTGCTGTGATTGCAGTCAGATGCTCGTCCGACTGCCTTCGTAATGAGGCCCTGCATGTTAAGAGTAAATGGATGGAGAAAGACAAAATCTATACTACTATTATAAAGAGAGAACACAAACCTTTTGGCAAGGTAAACTCGGGAACCACAGCGCCAATCCACACAGCCAATACATTGTTGTAATCCTCAGGGTGTGCAGATGGACATAGGCTATAGAAAATGAAAAAAAACGTAAATTAAAAAATATAACTTAAAAAAAAATAGTGCCCTGAAAGTAGCGCCGGCCGCGACGCTGACGGCCACGACGTAGCGCTGGCCGCAACGTACGTGATGATGAGGAGGAGCGCAGGGGAAGTGAGGAGCTCGGGGAGGAGCGGCGGCTCAGGTAAGGCTTTGGGACACCGGATGGGAGGGAGCCGGTGCGGGAGGTTGGCCCGGAACAACTGCGGTAAGGCTCATGGTCTGGGGGCAACATTTCAGGCTTGCGAGGAGGAGCGGCGGTGAAGTGAGGAGCTCGGGGAGGAGCGGCAGCTCAGGTAAGGCTCTGGGACACGGGACGGGAGGGAGCCGGTGCCGGAGGTTGGGCCGGAACAACTGCGGTAAGGCTCAGGATCTGGGGGCAGCATTACAGGCTTGCGTGCACTCCCGCCCCGGCCCCCGCCCGCCACGACATTGTCCCGGACACAGACAATGTCGTGGCGGGCGGAGGCCAGGCGGGAGTGCACGCAAGCTTGAAATGCTGCCCCCAGCCCCCTTGTGTCCCAGGCAACGCTGGGGCGGGCTGCTAGTCTGGATATAAAATGAAAAGCAGTTGTTTGGGTTGTTTGTTCTAACAAGACTATATTACTTCCCAAAGGGACCCTTCTTTGCAATCTTATAATATATACATTTAGGGGGAAAAACAATAAGGATCTAAGCCCATGGCTTACAGTTTGCTTGCAGCTCCTTGATGCTGGTAAATAGATCATTGTGCTATATTAGAAGGCCTGTAACTTATGAATTGGAACTAACAAAATGATCTCAGTGTCAAAAGCAATCACTTACTTACCTATCTAGGTAAAATACAAATCTGCAATCTGCATTTTGCTCAGTTTTTTTTTTGCAGTAGGCACATTAACCCTCTATGCTACTTTATGAATCAAAACTGTGACTGGACAATATACAGAACTCTCACAGGAGTTGATTTACTGCTATTATAATCCAATCAACATTTCTGGGCACAAAAAGAACTTTACAACAGGTATCTTAACCCTGTAAGATATTTTAAAATACAGTCTATTTGTGAACAATTAAGTAAGCTAGAACAGATTTCTTACCACATTTGGTCTTGTTGCCAATTTCTTTCCTTTAAATAAATGCAGAAGTTGACTCTCAGATTGCTTTTCAAGCCCCTTCCCTCGTGACACTGCAGATGATGTTTTCTTCCTATTAATACATTTGTCAGAACAGTACCCCTCCCACAAACCTATTAAATAGTTGGTGTCTTGTATGCATGCATGTATGTATGTATGTATGTATGTATGTATGTATGTATGTATATGGTAGTGTGTAGTATCCCTAAAGCAAACCTAGCAAAGTACTATGCATGATGAAAGACAAGCATAAAGTCAAACAGTATTAGGAGAGGAAGCTGGGTGATGGCCGGTTAATGAATTGTGATGTAGTGTTCTTTAACTCTTATCTAAATTAGAGCAGTTTTGGGGCAGTCCTGATTGATACAAGGGTATTATTCCAGATCCTGTATACATAGATAGCAAAGGCCTGCAGTATTGTTTTTTTTCTTTTTTACACTTCTTATGCTGCCATCTGCTGGTGTCCTGGCTGCGATATGCCAGGGACTACTAGAAATGGTGAGCTTCTCTGCAAGATAAGTAGGGGTGCTGGTCTTGATAGCTTTGAAAATAATGCAACTGGGTTTAAAGATGTTGTGGGCTGCCAAGGGAAGCCAATGGAATTCCATCAGGATGGAGGTGATGTGATCATATTTATTCAGTCCCTGAATTAGATGTGTTGCGACGGCTAGAAGGCCCTTAAGGGGTGCACATGTGGAGTGTGGGAGACCACAGAGTATGGTCTAACTGCCATCTAGATGCAAGAGTACAAGGTTTTGATCAGCAGTGCTAAAGTTGCTTTCTGGGAAAAAAGGTTTACTTTCTTTAGGACAGAGAGCTGGTATCATGGTGTCTTTATAACTTTTGGGAACATGTTCCTAGATCTAAAATAAAGGGAGGAAAAACAGTGGCCTCCCTGTGAACCAAAGCCTGTAACCAGTTACCAATTCACCTGAGAGTTAAAAAAACAGAAACACCGGGGTTTCCTCTCACTCTCCTCCAACCAGCGCCAGGATGCTCCTTTCGGAGTGACAGTTCGCGCTTTATACATTTTTCATTCATTCATTCATTCATTCAAGTTGGTGTTCAGGGTGAATCCATGTGACTTGGCATTTGGTGAAAGTTGGGGTTTAAAGTGTCAAGGTTAATGTCATTGAGCCAGGTCTTTACTTTATATTGTTTGTTCTTCTTTGCAAATAAAAGGAATTCTGTCCTGGGTGAGTTGAGCTTCAGGAGGGAGCTGGGCATCCACATCTGAATGATGTGCAGGTAGTGTTTGAAGCATTGGATGTCTAAAGCAGAGGAGACTTTAAAGTAGAGCTGTATTTGAAGTATGCAGCTGATGAAAGCCAGAGGCTTCCTTTTGTAATCAGTGTGTACAATTCTATACATTTCTATTTCATGCTCATTGTATATAAGAAGAGTAAAACGAGAATCTTTATTCTGAAATTAAACACACTGAAAAGCAGTTGGTATTTTTTGCAAAAAGATAATCAAATCAGTTTAATATGTCAGGTGAAAAAATGCATGTGACTCAAATTGTGCTGGACCATGAAAAGATTCTGTCTTTCCTACAGTAATGTATAGCATGGAAACATTTTTTACCATCAACATTTCCTTTCTCTTGATAATTTGTTCTTTTTAGAAAAACATATCAGAAGAAGGCAAACCAGTTTCAATTTTCCTTCTTAAACTGCAGCTGTCAATATGCTCCATGACATGCCTTTCACTTTAGCTGCTGGCAGCAGGCATTGTGACATCAGAACTCAACTGTAATAACTTATTACAGATAAGATACAATGGTATTCCATTATTACAAGTAACTAGAGACGGCACAATCCACCTGTAATAAGGAAATTACACATACTTCTATTCAATTCTCCTCGCATCCTCCCTCGTCCGGGAGGGAAGCCGCGGACGAGGGAGGATGTGAGGAGAACTCGAGGTTGAATGGAGGTTTCATTTACCCCTCATTCCTGATCGGCTCATGGGGCATTGTCTCCAACTTATTTCAGCCCACAAATCAGTAATACTGTTAGGGCTCTATAAACTGTAAATTAATTGCATACCAGATAGGTATTAGAATATCCGTTTCACCTGTATATACACATAACACACATTGATGGCAACATTAGTGAGTGATAGAGGGATCTGACCCTGTCCTGACGAAGAGGCAGGTAGCCTCAAAACATGTTGACACCATCAGGAGAACTAGCTCATTGACAACCAATTTTTAACAATACCAGCCTATGAGTAATAAAGATTTTTTTTGTTTTCAAAAGGCCAGGAATTCTTTTAACCTCACTTTTCCTATCACTTTTTGACCCTACTTACACTCATGACAATACACCTCACATAGCACTTACAATATCTTAGTGCTCCTGCATAGTTGCTAGTTGTAGCACGCCCAGTCCTGCAGCGGGGCGGGAAGACCCCGATGATGAAGCATGACACCAAGGGACCTTTTGGTGTGTGAGGGGTATTTTAACAAATACTGTGTATGCCTGTCATATCTTGGCTCACAGGAAAACCTGTTAGAGGTGGATCTTGTTGTTTGAATGTACTGTGTTCGCTGCCATATATATACCATAACACACAGCACCCCATCAATTGCTGTTTTGCTTAATGTGCTAAAGAAAATTCAAAATGTATACGGGCGGCCCCTGACCTGGGCTTGGATATTAAATTAATTGGAAACCTTGCCACAGTATCTTCAATGAATTTAAGTAACATTAAAGGGCGAGGCAGCAGTATTGATGATACACCAGCAGCTCACAAATATTCCTGCATCAAATCAGGAATGCTAGCTACCAAAAATTATTTCTGAATTCTATGCTTCTATAGGTCATGATAATCTGTACACCAGGCCTGGTAAGACAAAACTTAAAACTGAGGGCCTAATAAATTCATTTGGCTGTCTTGGTGCAGGGCCTCCATGCCGCCGCCCCGCTCCAAGATAACCAAAGCTGTACTGATACCACCTGTCAGATCATGACATTTTTAGTCTCTGGGGAGCGATTCCTAGGCGGTGCCGAAAAAAAAAAGCATCTCAATTGGAGAGTCAAAGGCAGTTCCTGCATTGCATGGACTAGTGCAGCCCATGCCATACAAGAACTGGGGTGCATGTACACAGGGGGGCATAACATGTGCCCCCCTGCATGCACCCCATGACACTGAGGCAACAGGGGGCCCTGTAGGGGCCCCTTTGTTTTCTCTCTGCCACAGTTTTCAATGGCAAGCGCACCACAGTGAAAACCGTGATGGAGAGGAAACTAATAATATGGCCTCAAGACTACCGCAAAACTGCCAGTGATCACTGGTAAGAGGGCGGTTGGACCGCTGGTGCAGTGGTGCCCACATCACCACCATGACTACAGTTAGGCTTAAATCTGATTCTGAAACGACCAAGCAGACACCCACGTTTTCTAAAAAAAAATAAAACGCTGGGATGAAAATACCAAAAAATGCAAACAGAAAACACGGAGACAGACTTTCCGATTTGGACATCCAAATCGAGTGTGACATACCACGTACTAACAAAGTAAAATTCTTGCAGAATTTACAAATGTTTTTGATATTCTCTTGGCTGAGGTAGATTGGCCATCCGAGTTTGTTAGAAAAGTACCACAAGAGGAGGAGCTAATATTACCACCAAGAAGAGGTAATATTACTATACGGTTCTTGTTCCAGAGGAAGTAACAGAAGCATATACCACAGAATGGGCTCTTGCACAAGTCCCTGCATTATATCGCAACCAAGCTGGCTAAAAGAAGGAATCACCTTATCATATAATACCCATTTAGTCCAGCCCGCAAGCGCAACTAGAATACCCTATTAACTATGAAGCTAGACAACATGTAAGGGAAGTACAAACACAATTAAAATATCAAGACGTGATTGAGCATTGTCTCTCACCTATGAATATTCCTCTATTTCCTCTAGCCAAACCAGATAATTCCTATCATTAGTCCTGGACTATTGACATCTAATCAGTCATACATGCACCTCTGCAATACAAAATTCACACAGCACAGCTTTGATTAACAACATTGTTTGAAAAAAAGACTACAGTGGACATTTCCAATGTTTTTTTCTTTCAAAAGCAGATAATTAATAGTGTTTACCACTTAGGTCACAATGAAAACTTGGTTGACTCCCACAAGGGTACAAGAACAGTCCAGGTCTGTTTGCTGACATAGTAACATCAATTTTCCAGAAAGGTTGTCATACGTTGATGACATTTACCGTACAGATGATGATTTAAACACACACTTGGCCAGAGTAGATTACATAATTTTTGGGAGTTGCTTAACATGGCTACAAATTAAATAAAAAACAAATCTAAGAATGCATTTCTTAGTATCTTATTTGTAGAATATAAATGATCAAATGACAAAGTGTGCTCTTCTCCAGCCACCAAACACATTCAAAAAAGCTAAAATCACTTTCTCAATTTTGGTAGAACATACCTAGCAGATTATGCACAGTGGGTCAAACTGTTGTACGACTTAATTCATCCATATTTTTCAGACAAACATTAGACTTCAGAACATACCGATGTTCTCAGATCATTGCAAACAGACAAACATTTGCATACTTATGTAAACAAAACACCAGTCACTAAAGTATGCTCAATACATGGTCAATAGTACCAAACTTCAAACATCCCATTGGTCGCTGCACTGTTAAATACAAACAAAGTGCAAGTTACAATTAAATGACTACACAAAAAACAGCTAACAATTATAACCATAGGAAAATCATCATAGAGTTTGATCGCTCAATGTTTTTCACTATACTCCAAACATAACCCCACACACTTCAATTCAGGGTGCTGCTATCACTTCAACCAGAGCATATGAAGGCACCTACAAAAATTCACTCTGAGTAGAGAATAAGCAACTCTCCGAGAATTCACATAGAGATCAAAAAAGTTATAGCTTTAGCACACATTCCTAGATTAGAAGTAAGAAGACATTATGACGTAGTTAAATTCCCATATAGACAAAAGCATGAAACAAAACTAGTCCCAATATAGGACTTAAAAAAATACTTTGGTTGATCACGCGCACTGATCAGGACACAGACACCAAACCAAATATCACATTCCATGGCGGAATGTTTGCATCAGCACCATTTCTCAAGAAGCAAAGACAAATTAGACAATAACACAGTAGAAGAGTGTCACAATTCGCTTGCTTTATAATCATGGGCAACTTTCTTATGTATAGTGAGTGATCCAGCGCTCCTACCAAAATTCTGCATAAATGTTGTTTACCATCTACCACCTCATGCCACAGTAAATTGTGATATCTTCCTCCTCAGGTCCTAGCCTTTTCACTAACCCATTGTTCATGCACAGAGTCCTGGCGGCACTTCCTTAGGCTGCCACATTTTGTAGCAAAGATGTTCATGTAGTGCACAAAAATGCCACAACTCACATCCTGGCCTTGAGCCCGTCCGTTCTGAGCTTCCCGTGGCACAATAGCAAACCTCTCCACAGAGTCGCCTTTGGCTGTTCCTTTCAAAACTATTTACAATAAAAGTTTATAGGCTGCTCATCTTTTTCAAAATAAGTTTTCTCTTGTGGCTTTACATCAGCAGGACTCTTTTCAGAAAGCGTCAATTTTCTGCGCCACTTTTTCTTGCGTCACTTTTTTAGAATGCATTACTTTTCTGCAGCCAACTCTAAGCTTCATTTGGAAAACTATTATTTAAACAAACATAAAACATCAATTAATTAAAGGATTGACATTTGTTCTGTTACCCACACCCTCTGCTAAATGTTAACCCATTAATTGTTACCTAGCAAAAGCACATTTAAGCAGCATATATTACCTTTGATATACCAATCCGATCTGGAACTGCATTTGTCACAGAAAAGACAAGACAAAAGCACATTTAAAAGCACATGCTATTATTTTTTGACAGCAGCAGTTAGTATATGACAAAGACAATAGACAATAATTATTGTATTATTTCTTTTGCATTTTGCACAAATAAGCATAATGTTAGTTCCATATGTTCATGTTGCACAGTTTATTCTAGGTTGATTTAATAACATGCAGCAAACATATTAGTTTTATTAACCCTTTCCATGCTCATGACGAGCTCAGCTCGTCATGAGGCACAGTGGAGCTGTGCTGATGACGAGCTGAGCTCGTCATGAAGTGATGTAAATCTGAATTCTTCAGCACCGGAGGGGAAAATGTGCAGCAGCGATGTGGTTAAACATTATGGAAGTCTGACTTCACAAGCCTGAACAAAATATTGTTCATTAACCCGCTCCATCAGGAGAAACCAACACCCGAAAAAGTTCAGAAGAATGTTGTGTGTGTGTACTTTTCTATTTAACTATATTATGTGGGGAAGACATTTCAACAACCCCCCTCGGTCCCTGTAGAGGGAGGAGAACATTTTCCCTCACAAAAAAAGGTAAAAAATGAGTTGCGTGTGGCAATGAGCAAATGTCTTTATTATTAATGCCAGCACTCATGATTAAAAACAACATACCCTGTTTAGACCATTTCAAATAGAACCACCGTTTCTAATTTAATTTTGAGTGGAGGGTATCCCTTGGTGTTGTTCATTCTATAGCTCCTTTCTGTGTATCCAGTAACAACAAAGGCCTACCATATCCACATTCAATAGCAAAAAACCTACTTTCAAACCACCACACAAAGCAAGAGCACAATTTAAAACTTACCAAATACAGGGCCTGAGGATGTCCACAGAAGCATGCAAAGATTAAGGACGAATGGTGGGACTTTCATGGTTTGGGCTTATATGAATGATGATCCTATGTATGTGCATTGGGTGGGCAGTCTGTGAAAGGGTACGTTTGACTGTACCGTTGTTCGTGTTTTATGCAAATAATTCAATAAGAATTGGCTATCAAAAAAACTTCACAAATAACTGAAAACAGATATTTCTAAATATTTAAAACAATATTATTATATATTTTAAATATCTATCTGAAAAGTCATATTATTATGCAATAGATGATAGTTCAGATTGGCAAATAAAAATTGCAATACTAAATATTTATAAATAAATAAATATTCAAACCAAAAGAACGTTAATTCATTTAAATAACAAAAACCTCTCCATCAACAATACACATGTCCTAACATAATATTAAAACACAGTAATACACAGTAACAAAACATAAATAACATAAAAATTAACATTTACAACACAAAATTATAAACATATGAATTCAAATTACAATTAGAGTTTTGTTGCTGACGTCCTTTTAAATGAATTCACAACCCAAAAAGTCAATTTTAAAAAGGAATCCATTAAAAATATAGCCAAAAATAAATAAATATGAAGCACTAAAAAAACACTGATTTCTACTTCATTATTCCAACAAATCCGTCCAAGACCAGAGACAAATGTAAAACAAATGAGTAACTGCAGCTGGAAAACTGAAAACTCAGACAAATGGGAAAAACAACACATCCAGTTCAAAACTAATCTCCGGTATCCCAAACCTGTTCAGCAAAAACATTTAAACCCATTCAAACAATACGTATTACCCACATATAAAACACAGCACAGACATAAAACATTAAAAACAGTCAAACGTTAATATAAAACACTTAAAAAACACATAGAAATAATAGAAATTACAATAAAGTCTACCAAAGCAATCTAAATTGCTGATACAGATTACAATAATAAAACAACATAGTAAAATAACATGAACTAATATGCACTAGCTAAACAAATTAGAAACACCTCCTACCAAAGACAAACTCCTTAGAAAGTAACTGCAAATTACTCTTAATTGCTGTACCTGCAAAGTCCACAATGAGAAAGACAAATTACAAAATCAAGCAAACTGTAACAGAAGACAAAAACAGGACCAAAAAAAGGCATCCATCCCGTAGGAAACAAAGCACAAAATAAATGACTATTAAGCATCAATGTTTGTAAATTCATAAAAAACATGTTAAGTATGTTAGGATGTATTTTCTTGTATATAATAATTTATAAAAGTTAAACCAATACATGAAGAATATGGAAAAACTAATTATATGAATTCTACAGTTCATTTTAAAATAATTTGTTTTATAGAAAACAAAAATAATGTGAAAAATGACTTTCATTTAAAAGGAATTCTGTAGACAATGTTTAATTTAGTTGTGTAATAATGTAAACATGTAAGTACAATACAATTATTACATATAAAATGTTAATTTTCTGCACTAAATACTATTATTTTGTTAATAAAAATATATTCCAATAATATTGGTGTAAGTATTTACAAATATTGCAGTTTAATTACACATTGTATATATGTAGGTAAAATGTTTAAAGCTAAATATTTAGAAATATTATAATGAATCAAAAAAACTATATAAGTAAAGTATAAAATATTCCCTACCAAAAATTGCTATAAGTATACAACCTACACATTTTAAAATATTAGCAAATGGTGGCACTTGATGGAGGTCAGATTTAATGTTCCCACTTTAATCTTGACCACATTAGGGACAGTGCTGGACTATGCAGAGGTCATATTTAATATTCAAACTCCAAACTTAGACCCTTATTGCAAGTTTGGCAGCCCAATGGACCAGCGAAGCCGAGATGCCGGTCCGTGGACCGACAGATTGAAAGCTGCATTAGGACTGTGATGCTTGGACCGCTACAGGACTGCTGCTGCCACAATCCCTGGTTGTGGCACAGTGGTCTGAGGCCACTAATAGGCATTTTAAGGGTTTCCTCAGTGCCACACTTTTCATGGTGGTGAGGAAACACCGGGGGCACTACTGACCCCCTGTTACCTCTGTGCCATGGGGTGCATACACTGGGCCACATGGTGTGCCCACATATGTGCATGCACCCCCAGTTCCTGAAGGGCATGGATTTAACAGTCCATGCCTTGGTGTAGAGCGGGAATATTGCTGGGAAAATATCGCCTTACTTTAATATTGTCGCAGAAATATCTACAAGAAGAAATATCGATGTAAAAAATATAGTTTGACAAGAATATCGACAGACAGGTAAGAAATATCGATAACAATAATATAGTTGTAATAAATATTGTTTACAAAAACATAGTTTACAGAAATATCGTTATTTAAATAATTATAAGTAAATTAGTGTTTTTAATGAGTATTGTTAGTTAAAATAGTATATTTTGTAGCATTTTATTAGTGAATAATGTATTTTATGTTGAATTTAGTGTTAAAAGTTCTGTAGCGGGTTGTGGGTTCAAAGGGGAATAGGGTGGGAAGTAATTTAAATATAATAAAATAATTGATTAATTAAAGTTTGAAATTAATATACATATTTTAATAATTATTAGTTAATTAATTTCAATTGGTTAATTGAAAATTAATTATGGTAATTAATTATGTTAATTTTTTAACTAATTTTAGGTGTGTGTACTGGAATTTTAAATAGAAAATGTAGTGAAGTAATTACATTTTAATTGAATAATCAATTAATTAATGAATAATTAATTATAATTAAATAAATTGTGTGCACCTTCCATCTTATGTTTTTGTATCTTTGACTCAAACACCTATTGGTAGCAGGTGTAGGAAGAAGTTTGCACCACCCAGAATTTAGAACTACAGAACTTGTAGTGCTTGACCTGGTCTGCTGCCTTGAACTTTTTGGAATTTAATTAAATAAATTGAGCGAGGGGAAAGCATGGCAGCAGTCGGCTGACTGCTGCGGTGCTCTGCTCCGTCTTGGTCCAAGGTGCCTGATCTTTTGCGTTTTTGACTCGCTGACTCTTTGAGTTATGCGGTTGTTTTGAGCAGGTTTTTGCTCACAAATCAAATACTTTTGCTTTTTGGTGAAATAGCTAAAATCAAGCTTTTTGCTCTCACCTCGATGTGCCTTGACCAAAGGGCAAACTTCGGTGCTCTGGAGGGAGGGCGCGGCAGCTTCGCGGAGTCGATCAGCTGCAGCAGCGGAGGTGAACGCCCTTCCCGAGGAAAGCCCACACCTGAGCTGCTACGTTGGGGGCGAGCCGCCCTGGAGCTTCGTAGAACCAGGCGAATTCGAAGCCTCCGCAGGGATTCATGCATAAGCGGCTCCTGTCAAAATAGCAAGTCGGCATTTGAAGTTAGTGATTTATCGCCCATAAAGTCTGACGGCTGTTCTGCTCTGCCGCTCACAGGAGCATCACATGAGGGCGAAGTTAACGAATTAGCCACTGGACGTGAATACCACGCTGAAGAGGTGAAAAACACCAGAAGCTATCAAAAATCCACAAGCTCAACTTTGGCACACATGAGCACTGCAGAATCTACTAGGAAGTTAAGAGGTGAGAGCGCAGCAAAGGGCTTGGTGGGGACCAGCATATCCCGTAAAAAGAGAGCTAAAGGCGCGCTGCAAGCTACTGAGGAGGAGGCTGCCAGGGAGGTTTTTGAGTTAGGTAAAAGCCCCCAAGACGGAGCAAAATTAAACTCAGATCAGGAAACATCCTCTTACCTGTCAACTGAAGTTAAAGCAAAAAGGGGCAGGAAACGCGGCAAGGCGAAACCCCCTACAACTTCCATTCCTAAAATCACTCCATCTCTACGCTCATATTTCAAGGTAGTTCGCCAAGTCCTGAAAATTGGTAAAGAACACCTGCAGTGCAGTAATAATATCACGAGATTCAACCCAGGGTTCAGAGACCATGTCTACCAATGGGAAGGTTTTGTCCCCTGCGACAGAGACCGCAGCGGCTGCTTCAGCTAACTCTTTAGACAATCAGCAACAAACAGCTAATACTGACTCCTCTCATATATTACAACTAGCAGAGAAGTCCTCTACAGAGGGAGATGGAGATGGAGAGGAATTATTGCTTAAAAATCCAGCAGACCTAGGTATAAAAAACTCTGATGTGACAAGGACAGTGGATGAAACAGTACTACCCTCAGTACCAGTTGGCGGCTGCAGTGACCCTATCATTGATCCTATCAGTGTAACTAAAGTTAACTACAGTTAACATGGAAGACAATTTTGTAGCTGGAATATTTTCTGAACCCCCTTTGATAACACCCCAAGAAACAAATGGCGCCGCAGGGTCGTGCCCAGAAACTTTCTCTGTAGCTTCAATACAACTAATGTTTTCAACACTATCTGCCGAGATTAAACAAGGCTTTGCTGAGTCAGCCTCTAATCAGAGGGAGATAAGGAGTTTCTGCGAGTCTCTTGATGAGAGAATAGGTACCTTGACGGTGAGAACCCAAGCACTGGAGGAAACTGTGGGGCAAATATCGATGAGGGCTGAGGGCACCGAGGAAGACATCACAAGATTAAAAAAAGAAGATCAAGCCCTTTCGGAGAGAATGGAGCTCTTAGAAAACAACGCAAGGCGTAGCAATATACGCATCCTGAATGTTCCTGAAGGAAGCGAAGGCACGGATATTAAGAGCTACATAATCACTCTACTAAAGGAAACTTTAAATCTTTCCCATTCTATTGAGGAGCTAGCAACTGACATTCAACGTATACATAGGGATCCTTTTAGACGCAAGCCACAACGGACTAAACCCAGGAAAATTCTTGTAAATTTCCATACCTACTCCTTGAAGGAGCATATCCTAAACCTAGCGCTTAAGCTAAAGTCACAATCATTTAAAGGCTTTAATTTTCAGATTCGCTCGGATCTGTCCCGGTTCACCTTAGACAAACAGTGGGAGTTGGGCCGGAGGATGGACGCTTTTCGCAAATTTAGTGCTACAGTACAGATGGGTTTCCCCGCATCTCTCAAGATTATGCTAGACAACAAAATGTACAATATAAGATCAGGGCAGGCTGCAGATGATCTTCTACTCTCTTTTGGCAGCAGGAAACAAAGGGAGTAGGACTGAAGATGTGTTGAAAACATAGATAAACGCCTTCAACTGTTCTAATGCCTCAAACTACCAAATTTCCATTAATCAAGTAGGGAGGATAAAACACAGCATAAGAAAATAAAGAAGTGGAACCATCTCGGAAAAAAAAAGCGGAGAAAGTTAGCGGGAAAAAAAAAAAAAGAAAATGAGGGCGAGTCACACTATAAATATAAGAGGCATGCAGGATCGAGATGGGGAAGAGCTAGGGGCACTTACTTCTGGAAACTTCCGGTTGGTGAGTACAGTGTTTACCCAGGGTATGAGGGGGGGTGGGAAGGGCACGGGGGTGTTGGGGCACAGCCACACTATAAAGAATGAGCTCCAATCTTTCTTTGTAAATACGTTTTTGAATATAAGGTTTTTTACTCATCTTAAGCAAAACAACATGAATTCATACAAATTGTCACATAAATTACTAGTCTTACTGCCAGTCTCTCCAAATAACCCAAACTCACAACACAATGAGTAAACTCAAATTATTATCCTGGAATGTTAACGGTCTCCGCACCAGGCCTCGTGCTAATAAAATCATGCAATATCTTCAAGATACCGATGCGGGGATCATTATCCTCCAGGAGACACATTTAATCGAGAGCGAGATACTTGAGTTGGTCCGAAGGAATAGATGGATAGAATCCTCGATTTCAACAACACAAGGATCTAATACACGGGGGATCTCGATTCTTTTCAAGAAATCCGTAAGGTTTAAGATAATACAACAGAAAGTGGATTCTGGAGGGAGATGGGCCATTGTAGCAGTAGAGTTAGGAGGAATGAAGTTAACACTAGTGGGCTATTATGGCCCAAATATTGACGATCCCTCAGCACTAAAAACCCTATTCAGCCACTTGTTAAGTTTCCCAGACCCGGTGATTATAGCCGGGGATTTCAATATCACTTTGAACCCACTTCTGGACAAATCCCCTAACAGTAGACAAAAAATTATCTCTAAATCTAGAAACTGTCTTTTAGGTTTAATGAACCAGTATGGATATATTGACATCTGGCGGTTTAGAGAGGGTCAAAGGCAAGACTTCTCATTCAGAAATTCTAAGTATAAACATAAATCTAGAATTGAATTTATTCTTACTAGTAGAGCTTTGGCCGATGACATTGCCTCAATACACTACACTCCAATACATCTCTCCGATCATTCGGCAATCGAGTTAGAATTAAAATTGGCTATGGCACCGCCTACTAGAATGTGGTCCTTTGACAGGTCTTTACTCTCATCAATAGAGGATATAGAATTCTTACAGCTAGAAACACGTTACTTTTTCAACACTAACAATGGTACAGCCTCAACAGGAACCATATGGGATGCATTTAAATGTACATTAAGAGGCCTCATTAAAAATAAAGTAGCTTATAGAAGAAGGCAGTATACAGAGGAAGTAACTTCTATAGAAGATAACATTCTGACAGTTCAGTCTAATATCGACAATATTGGTTTAATAGACAATCACGACCTTGCTGAAAAACACGTAGAATTGGATAGGCTAAAGAACGCATTATCGGCAATTCTAGAGAAACGTGTCTTGCAGAGATGGGAGGCAAGTAAGCTTTCACATTTCCAATATGGGGAGGGGGCAGGAAAATTACTTGCCTGGAAAATAAAATCTGACCAGGTCCGAAACAACATTTCCTCTGTTACATCAGCGAGGGGCACCTTTTCCAGGGACGATTAAATCAGAGCAGCTTTTAGAACCTTCTTTCAATCTATATATCAAGACAATCTTAATGTTACTCAGAATGATATCATGAGTTGGTTGTAAGGTATCTCTCTACCATCTTTAACATCAGAACAGAGCTGCTCCTTAGATGAGGAAATAACCATTACAGAGGTAGAGGAGGCTATAAGGAGAGCAAAGGGTGGAAAGGCTGCAGGCACTGATGGTTTGCCATGTGAAATATATAAAAAATTGATCACAGAGGTCTCTCCAGTCCTAGTTACCCTATTTAATCAAATTCTAAGAGACGGCGAATTGCCACCTGAATCATGGAATAATGCCTCCATAACCCTCATCTTAAAGCCTGGCAAACCCTCCTCAGATTGTGGCTCATATCGGCCTATTTCTATTTTAAACACAGACTACAAAATCTTTGCCACAATACTGGCCAATCGGTTGGGCCGAGTAGCTCCTAATATTATAGCTCCGAACCAAAAAGGGTTTATAAAGGGGAGACAGCTGTGTGAGCTCACTTATGAATTACTAGGCTCTATAGATATCGCTATAAAAGAGGCTATCCCCTTGGCCGTCCTTACGTTGGATGCTACCAAGGCCTTCAACAGGGTGAATTGGCTATACCTGTCGGAGGCCTTGAGGAAGTTCAATGTAGGGGATAGATTTCGTAGAACGATAAATCTGTTATTTCGCTGCCCATCTGCTTCACTCTTGATAAACGGTGGTTTGACGGAGCCATTCAGGGTTACGAGAGGAACAAGGCAGGGTTGTCCCCTGTCCCCCCTCCTTTTTGATGTATACATCAAACCCTTTGCCCAAACTTTAAGAGACAATACACTCATTAAACCTTTTATTTTTGATGGCTGGGTGAAAAAGGTGGCACTTTATGCGGATGATATTATGATTTTTACTACAAGTTATGAGGAGGCATACCCAGAGATAATTGATCTGGCTCTCAAATTTGGTAAAGTCTCAGGCTATGAGATTAACGCCTTAAAGACAGAGTCAATGTCCTGGAATATTAATATAACTGACAATAACGAGACATCCAAAACCCAAATTCGTTATCTGGGGATAAACATAATCAAAGACATCAACTCAATTGCCTCTCTAAACTTCACCAAAGTAGCTGCAGAGTGCCGGAAACTTATGAGAGATTGGTCACATCTTCCGCTCACTGTCTTGGGTAAGGTTAACCTGGTGAAGATGAGTATCTTACCGAAAATTTCTTTTTTGTTTAACTCAATTCCACTTTTTTTTAATCCAAAATTAATCTCAAAGCTGCAGAGTGCGATTACCAGCTTTATTTGGAATAGTAAGAGCCCCAGAATCTCATGGAAAAAAATCAGACGTCGTAGGGAGAAGGGAGGGCTGGCTGGTCCAGACCTTCAAATCTATGCATGGGCGTTCCAGCTTTCGCACACACGTATGTTGCTTAAAACTCCTACATCAACAGGGATGGGCCCTCTTTTTTCTACACTATTGGAATGTGAAAGAGTAGACCAATCTGGTTTCTTGTTCAAATTTGGTGACCCCAAATTCTTTAAGAAAATAAAATTAAAAGTTTTACAAGGGATTGCATCTACTTGGTATAAAGTGAGGCAAGCGACTAAAGTTGGCTACTATTCTGGGAAGGCTCCTATATGGAACTTGCCCGTTCCCCCTTCATGGACAACTGATGCACTTACCAATCCGTGAATAGAAGCTGGTATTAATAGTTGGGATGATTTGTTTATGCATGGATCATTGCTTCCATGGGACTATTTAATTAACAAAGTAGGCCCAAGTCTGTCAAGATTTAAATATATTCAGATCTCTAGCTGGTCACAGTCATATAAAGAGCAGCCAGCACAGATTAGTAAGTTGCCTATAGGTGGTTATAGTGATTTGGTAACTTGCCTTCTAGACAGCCCAGTGGCAAAGAAAGAAATTTCACGTTGGTATAACAAAATAATCGATGAAATAGATGCCAACTTCCATTTACTGACATCACTATGGGCTGAATTAATGCCAGGTTTAGATGTGGAGGAGCTTTGGATGGCTTCATGCTCTACACTCTGGGACCTAGTTAAACCTGCGTGGCTTCGTAGGAACCACCTTTTTACTATATATAGGGCATACTATTCCCCGCATAGGTTGACCAAGTTTTCTCTAACAGGCCCGGTCTTATGCCCAAGATGCGGGTTAATCGCAGCAACAGACATCCATATGTTCTTCGACTGTCCAAATTTATCTGCTTATTGGGAAGCCATTAGTAATAAGCTATCACAATCTTTGGGTGAACACATCTCTATAGACCTCGCTCTTGTTATCTTTGGTCTTAAAAGCAAAGCCCGCAATGCCGCAACCAATTTGCTATTTTATGCCATTCTAGCGGCACGTAGGGAGATATGTAGACACTGGAAAGATGCTCAACCACCCACAGTGCATGAATGGAGAGCATCACTTCTTCAAATTTCCAAACTAGACCTCGCCAGGGCAGGTAATTCCAATAGGAGAGCTTTTTGGGCTATGCTTGGATAGTAGCGATAAACCTGGGTTTTGTTTTTTTTTTTGTTTTTTTCCCCCCAGGTCCTATGATTAATGCGCGCATTGCCTACCCTTGCTTCCATGACTAAGAGTCTTGGTGTTATGGGGGTCTCGATAACTCGGGCACTATCTACTAAGGCTCAGCCCTAAGCAAGATCATGTCTGGCCTGTGTGAATGGTGCTGATGGGAATTGGTCTTCCTCCCTCCCTAATGAATTCCCACACCAGCTATATGCTGAGACAGCACAGAACACAACCATACGCCTTATTGCTCTGTGGCGGTCTTTTGATTTTGATAGATTAGAGCCATGCACGCAAATTAGGATAAAAAGAAAAAAAAAAAAGAATTGGCTATCAAAAAAACTTCACAAATAACTGAAAACAGATATTTCTAAATATTTAAAACAATATTATTATATATTTTAAATATCTATCTGAAACGTCATATTATTATGCAATAGATGATAGTTCAGATTGGCAAATAAAAATTGCAATACTAAATATTTATAAATAAATAAATATTCAAACCAAAAGAACGTTAATTCATTTAAATAACAAAAACCTCTCCATCAACAATACACATGTCCTAACATAATATTAAAACACAGTAATACACAGTAACAAAACAAAACATAAATAACATAAAAATTAACATTTACAACACAATATTATAAACATATGAATTCAAATTACAATTAGAGTTTTGTTGCTGACGTCCTTTTAAATGAATTCACAACCCAAAAAGTCAATTTTAAAAAGGAATCCATTAAAAATATAGCCAAAAATAAATAAATATGAAGCACTAAAAAAACACTGATTTCTACTTCATTATTCCAACAAATCCGTCCAAGACCAGAGACAAATGTCAAACAAATGAGTAACTGCAGCTGGAAAACTGAAAACTCAGACAAATGGGAAAAACAACACATCCAGTTCAAAACTAATCTCCGGTATCCCAAACCTGTTCAGCAAAAATATTTAAACCCATTCAAACAATACGTATTACCCACATATAAAACACAGCACAGACATAAAACATTAAAAACAGTCAAACATTAATATAAAACACTTAACAAAAACATAGAAATAATAGAAATTACAATAAAGTCTACCAAAGCAATCTAAATTGCTGATACAGATTACAATAATAAAACAACATAGTAAAATAACATGAACTAATGTGCACTAGCTAAACAAATTAGAAACACCTCCTACCAAAGACAAACTCCTTAGAAAGTAACTGCAAATTACTCTTAATTGCTGTACCTGCAAAGTCCACAATGAGGAAGACAAATTACAAAATCAAGCAAACTGTAACAAAAGACAAAAACAGGACCAAAAAAAGACATCCATCCCGTAGGAAACAAAGCACAAAATAAATGACTATTAAGCATCAATGTTTGTAAATTCATAAAAAACATGTTAAGTATGTTAGGATGTATTTTCTTGTATATAATAATTTATAAAAGTTAAACCAATACATGAAGAATATGGAAAAACTAATTATATGAATTCTACAGTTCATTTTAAAATAATTTGTTTTATAGAAAACAAAAATAATGTGAAAAATGACTTTCATTTAAAAGGAATTCTGTAGACAATGTTTCATTTAGTTGTGTAATAATGTAAACATGTAAGTACAATACAATTATTACATATAAAATGTTAATCTTCTGCACTAAATACTATTATTTTGTTAATAAAAATATATTCCAATAATATTGGTGTAAGTATTTACAAATATTGCAGTTTAATTACACATTGTATATATGTGGGTAAAATGTTTAAAGCTAAATAATTAGAAATAATATAATGAATCAAAAAACTATATAAGTAAAGTATAAAATATTCCCTACCAAAAATTGCTATAAGTATACAACCTACACATTTTAAAATATTAGCAAATGGTGGCACTTGATGGAGGTCAGATTTAATGTTCCCACTTTAATCTTGACCACATTAGGGACAGTGCTGGACTATGCAGAGGTCATATTTAATATTCAAACTCCAAACTTAGACCCTTATTGCAAGTTTGGCAGTCCAATGGACCAGCGAAGCCGAGATGCCGGTCCGTGGACCGACAGACTGGAAGCTGCATTAGGACTGTGATGCTTGGACCGCTACAGGACTGCTGCTGCCACAATCCCTGGTTGTGGCACAGTGGTCTGAGGCCACTAATAGGCATTTTAAGGGTTTCCTCAGTGCCACACTTTTCATGGTGGTAAGGAAACACTGGGGGCACTACTGACCCCCTGTTGCCTCTGTGCCATGGGGTGCATACACTGGGCCACATGGTGTGCCCCCATATGTGCATGCACCCCCAGTTCCTGAAGGGCATGGATTTAACAGTCCATGCCTTGGTGTAGAGCGGGAATATCGCCGGGAAAATATCGCCTTGCTTTAATATCGTCGCAGAAATATCTACAAGAAAAAATATCGATGTAAAAAATATAGTTTGACAAGAATATCGGCAGACAGGTAAGAAATATCGATAACAATAATATAATTGTAATAAATATCATTTACAAAAACATAGTTTACAGAAATATCGTTATTTAAATAATTATAAGTTAATTAGTGTTTTTAATGAGTATTGTTAGTTAAAATAGTATATTTTGTAGCATTTTATTAGTGAATAATGTATTTTATGTTGAATTTAGTGTTAAAAGTTCTGTAGTGGGTTGTGGGTTCATAGGGGAATAGGGTGGGAAGTAATTTAAATATAATAAAATAATTGATTAATTAAAGTTTGAAATTAATATACATATTTTAATAATTATTAGTTAATTAATTTCAATTGGTTAATTGAAAATTATTTATGGTAATTAATTATGTTACATTTTTTAATTAATTTTAGGTGTGTGTACTGGAATTTTAAATAGAAAATGTAGTGAAGTAATTACATTTTAATTGAATAAATAATTAATTAATGAATAAATAATTATAATTAAATAAATTTTAATTTTTAAACCAGTAAATAATTTTTAGTATGTGTAGTGGTGTTTATAAGTGTATATGGTGTGAAAGCTGAAAAATAATTATTTATGTAAATATTTTGAAAATACAATACGAATCAATAATTAATGAGAAAATATTTAATGTAATTGAGTAATTAATTTTAGGTGTGTAGGTGTTTGTTAATAATAATATATTTTAATGTATATTTTAAATAAGTTTATAAACTACATTAAATGTAAAACTAAATTTGACAGATGGTTTATTTTATTTTTTGAGTTCTTGCGTTTTCCCTACTGTTGTACTCACTGGAGTGGGAATAGTAATTTCTACCCCTACGCTATCTAACGTTTTTCCTACTTTTGCACCCTCTGGAGTGGGAATAGTAATTTTTACCCCTACGCTATCCAGCGATTTCCCTTCTGTTGCACCCTATGGAGTGGGAATAGTAATTTTTACCCCTACGCTATCCAGCGCTTTCCCTACTGTCGCACCCTCTGGAGAGGGAATAGTAATTTTTACCCCTACGCTATCCAACGCTTTCCCTACTGTTGCACCCTTTGGAGTGGGAATAGGAATTTTTACCCCTACGCTATCCAACGCTTTCCCTACTGTTGCACCCTCTGGAGTGGGAATAGTAATTTTTACCCCTACGCTATCCAACGCTTTCCCTACTGTTGCACCCTCTGGAGTGGGAATAGTAATTTTTACCCTTACGCTATCCAGCGCTTTCCCTACTGTTGCACCCTCTGGAGTGGAAATAGTAATTTTTACCCCTACGCTATCCAACGCTTTCCCTACTGTTGCACCCTTTGGAGTGGGAATAGTAATTTTTACCCCTACGCTATTCAACGCTTTCCCTACTGTTGCACCCTCTGGGGTGGGGATAGTAATTTTTACCCCTACGCTATCCAGCACTTACTGTACTGTAGCACCCTCTGGAGTGGGAATAGTAATTTTTACCCCTACGCTATCCAGCGCTTTCCCTAATGTTGCACCCTTTGAAGTGGGAATAGTAATTTTTACCCCTACGCTATCCAACGCTTTACCTACTGTTGCACCCTTTGGAGTGGGAATAGTAATTTTTACCCCTTCGCTATCACGCGCTTTCCCTACTGTTGCATCCTTTGGAGTGGGAATAGTAATTTTTACCCCTTCGCTATCAAATGTTTTAACTAATAATATTTATAATATTTAAATTAAATGTATGTATTATTGTTGTTATATAATTTTATGTGTTAAATATATGTATATGTACACAATTATTAGGTTTATAATGAAAAAGTGTAGTTAATTTGTTAAAAATAGTTAAAATATTAAAGTAATGTAATGTATTTTGTTAATAGTACGTATATTTATTAATTATTTAATGTAATTTTAAAGTCGATACTTTTAACATCTATATTTATTACATCGATATTTGTGAGTCGATATTTATGTACTTACCTGTTTAGGTATAGGGTGTCGATATTAATGTAAACGATATTTATACAACTATATTTTTTTCAACGATATTTGTGTAATCAATATTAAAACACCCTACCCCATGCCTTGCCGGAACTGCCTATGATGCTCCCACTGCAATGCCTTTTTCAAAAGTACTGTTGTGGGACCCCCAAAGAACTGCCCACCAAATTAAAAATAAGTTCTACTCAGGCTGGCGGTCTTTAATGGGTTTGGTGGTCTCGGAGCAGGGTGGCAGCATGGAGGCCCTGTTCTGAGCCCACCAAAGTCATGATACAGCCCTTAGCTACATTGTGGAAAGGTTTGACTTCAAACTAAGCCACAATTTGGAAAATTTCCGAGTTTAGGGCGCTCAGATTTACTATTTCCTCTCCTAACCTAGCCACAATGGGGAAAATGTTGAACAAAGGGGTGCTCAGATTTACTATTCCCACTCAAAATTAGCCACATTGGGGAAAGGCTTTGCCTTTGTGGAGATGGCATTTACTATTTCTTCTCCAAACATAACCACATTGTAGAATGTTTTGGACTTGGAGGGGGTTCAGACGTATTATCCCCACTTCAAACTTGACCATCTTGGAAAATGTTTATACAGTAGGGCAGATTTGCTATTCCTCCTTCAAACTAAGACACACTGGGGAATGTATTGAACTTTAAAGGGGTTGGGTTTACTATCCCCATGCCAAAATAAACTACCTAAACAAAATTACAAAATAAATACATGTACCTGAAAATAAATACACAAAAATACAATAATAATTCAATATTTGAGAATACAATAAAACCTGAAAGAAATCAAATGTAATGTATCTATCAACTATATTTTACTTTAAAAAAACAACTATAAACAAATGTACACAGAGACTAAAACAAAAAAGAAATCCTGAATACTTTAAAAGGCAAAATATGTTTTATTTAATTTAAAGACAGCATAAAAAAAATAAAACAATAAAATAATAATGTATTCCAATACATTAAATAAAACTTAAAATGTCTGGCAGAATTAAAGTGAACTGGCAGCATGGAATTTTTTGTGAGCTTGCTGCATTGAATTTAAGTAGATCAACAGCGCTTAACTGAAAAGAATTGGCAGCGTAATTGGAATTTACAGTTGGTGGATATTTATTTCTTTGGTGAAGGGTGCAGAACTTGTGCATCAAGGTGTGAGTCACTTACTTGAGAAGGTAAAACAGTGAGGCATGAAACTGGTAAGCCGCTGCGTTATATGACTTGATGAGACCTGCACTTTGTTCTCACATCTAGTGCATCTCCTCTTACGTGGAGTTGATGCAGCATTTGAATTGGCAGTGAGACAGCAACTCGTGCTCTTTACATCGTGCGCTGTCTGGTGCTGCTGCTGGATGCTATGTGTGCTCAACTTTATGAGCAGGGCAGAGTGTTCTACACATAGCCACCTGAGGTCATAGAGGCTGTTGGATGTGCATTGGCTAATTCCTGCAGCGCCTCACCTCATCATGCTGAGCCACCATTTTGGGTTGGTCAACGCTTAATATTGTTGTTTGATGGTCTTTGTACCAGCCTGTCATCGCTGGTTTGGTTAATCCTTCGGTGACAGGCACATCTGAATGCTGAACCCTGTGAGGCGAACCCCAAGTGTGTTGATCGTCCCACTGCGAGACGCAGATCTAATTGAAAGAGATCTCCGACTTTACAGACCGATCCCGAGGGTCTTAGGGTGAGTGATATTCTGTTGCGATTGAAACATGACAAAAATGTTTTCCTAAAAATTGTTTCTGAGAATTAGAATAAAGAAAACAATTGTAACCCCACAGGGAGAAATTGACCAATATCCTTCATACAAACGGTGGCTCCTTCTGGCAGCTTGAACCCGGCAGTACTATATGCAGGTACAAAGCATGTTACACTCAGAATAACTATAGTACATAAACATGGGGAACGGTAATTTAAAACACCCTTTTCCCTTACTATCTCCTATTTACAGATTAATATATAAACAAACAGAAAATGAGATCAAAAGGAAATTAAGGGCACTCCTTTGATAAAAGGTATGTATTAAGTACGTCGCCCACCGAGTATAAACAGATGGGTAAAGACAATAAGCACAAATCAGTTGTATATATTTTATGTCTTCATTTAGAGACAGCACACCTTACAGATTGATGGTAGTAGTCTGTGCTCAGTTGATCGTCCCATTCTACACAGGACTTTCGCTAAAACAACATTCTCCACATGGGCTATAACTCCATCTGGATTAATAAGGTATGCATGTACGATAAGATCCGTCATGCCCCTCTTTTTAGTAGTGGTACTATGGGTTGTTAAGCATTGGATTCAGTTCCAAAGGACAGGTGAACTAGATGTTAAATAAGTGGTGTACAAAATGTAATAATGTAAATAATCTGCAAAAAAAGAAAAAAAGTGATAGTGTTTACATTGTGTTACTGCTTTTCATATTCAAGACAAAGAACTACATTGTGACAGATTAGGAGAATAAAATGAAATGCATCCATGTGTGGAATATAAACCTTTAGCTAAAACTGTTTGGTAACTTTATGTTTTTAATATTTTTAAATTGTTTAGAATCAGTCCTGAGGAAGGTGTACAAAAGAAAGCCGAAACGCCGCGACCTTGTGATTCTTTTCTTGTTTTTATTTATGCAAAATAATCTTTTATTGATATGCACATTACAAATGTTTTAATGATGATTTTATATGAATTGTGAATTGTATATTGTTTATGTGAAATAAAATTTAAATAACTACGTTACCAAACATACACTGTTATAAGTCTTATTTTAATTTATATCCTTGATGTTAACACTGTACCGTATCTGTCACAACCCATGTTTGTCCATGATAATATAATGTGGAACTGATAGAGATTGATAATCAAACACATTCGATTAATTCTTTGCTTTTCCCGTTGATTTGTCAACTGTCAAGTTAGGAGATAATTCTTAGTACCATTACTAAAATAGGACAGATTTCACTTCGTCCTCCAGTTTGGGACTTTGTCAAAAAAAATTCAAAACTGTTTTCCCCCCGGTCCCTTATAATGCTGCGTGGGGTCCTCCTTCTTCTTCTTCAACAACCAGGAAGCAGCCAGTTCCCACCCCCATTCACCACAGTGAGGCAGACCTCGAGGGAGCAAGTGGGAGAGCTGCTGCTATTCTGGTGATTTGTACTCTGCAACTACACTGCTGCCATGTCAGAGGAACCTGTTCCTGGCCCCAGCAACACCACAGGGCGGAAGAGGAAGCTCAAATTTTCAGAGCAGGAGCTCGAACATTTGATTGAAGGGGTGGTGGCCAACCACGACAAACTCTTAGGTAAAGACTACAGAAGGGTCCCGGAGCAAGAAAAAAGGAGGATCCGGCAGGGAATTGCCTCCACTGTTCGTGGGTGTGGCCGATAGGTCACTAGACACAGGCACCAGCCCCTGCCGCTGCAACAACACCAGCAGCCAAGTCCACCAGCAGTGTTCCCCCTGCGTCTGGCACACCACCTACAGCCACAGCCAGGCCAGCGACTATTGTGCCCCCTGCCCCCTGCATCTGGCGCACCACCTACAGCCACAGCCAGGCCAGCGACTATTGTGCCCCCTGCATCTGGCGCACCACCTACAGCCGCAGCCAGGCCCGCGACTAGTGTGCCTCCAGTCCCTGCCGCACCAGCAACGCCTGCTGTGACACCACCAGCAGCTGGTGCTACAACATCTGGGCCTGCGACAGTTGCAACACAGCGGCCAGCCACAGTGTCAGGCCAGCAAAGCAGGCGTGGCAGGTCTCGCCAGCACACCACTGCAGCAAGCAGCAGGAGGGGCAATGGACAGGGGCTGGCGCGTATGAGCGTCGAAAGACGCATGTTGAGAATCCATCAGCGCCAGGCACGGCAGCAAGGTGCCATTCAGCTCCAGCTCCACAAGATTGGGCGCAATGTGGCCGGAGTCGCTGACCGCATGGACCGCATGACGGTGGCCATGGCAGGTATGGGGGACCGCATGGACAACATGACTGCAGCCATGGCAGGTGTGGGGGAGGGAATGGCCCGCATGACTGCAGCCATGGAGGCCAACACTGCTGCGATGACTACTCAGCGCAGTGCAGCACGCCGGCGCCACCATCAGCTCATGAGCCGGCTGGCCTCCTACAGCAGGTCCAATTATGTTGCAGCCAATGCAACTTCACAGTTGTCGCGGTGGTCACTAGCACAGCAGCACCAACTCGTCCAGTGCTGTGAGGACATGACCAGGGTCCTGGAGCACCTGACCACGGCGGTTACGGCACTATACCCTCCTGCTCTACCTGCCACTGTTGGGGGTGATGATGTTAGTGAGGGGGCATCCAGCATCAGCAGCCACTGTGCCTCACAAGTCCCGCCACTCAGGCGCAGCACCAGGCCCACGCCAGGTCCAGATGCCCCGGAAGAGGATGCGCCTCAGAGGCGCTTGGGCGGAATGAGCAGGAGGAGCACTTGAGTACATTTGACAATAACAGGCACAGGCTGACTATAAGCCTGCCCTGTCCTTTGACACTGCAGTATGCAGTAATACTGTTAGTGGAAGATAGTTGAACTGGTACCTTTTTTGTGATTGAAACAAATACATTTATTTTGCAGCACACATTAGCGTTGTGTCATTATTACATTTTGCATGCATTAGTGATTTGTGGGGTGAGGGAAGAGGGTGCACTAGAAACTGTTCACTGTGATGTGGTTGCGACGTCTGTGGCCTTCAGCTGGGTTCTCCCCGCGTGCATGGCGCGCATGTGCAGTTGGCCGGTTGTCCCCTTCAGATTCACTGCCAGAGATGTCGACAGGTATCCAGCGCTTGGTTGCAATGTTATGTAGTATTGCGCAGACAGCCACAATGCGGCAGCACACTGCAGGACTGTAATACATTGCCCCACCTGTCTTGTGCAGTATGCAGAACCTGCTCTTGAGCAGGCCAAATGTCCTTTCTATGCAATTCCTTGTCCGTATGTGTGCAATATTGTAGCGCCGTTGCTGTGGTGTAGCAGGGTTGAGGTATGGGTTCAGGAGGTATTCACGGAGGGCGTGGCCACTGTCACCTGAATGAGAGGAGTAGATGGTGATTGCCTGTGCTGCGCTGTTACTTCAAAGCAATGTGACATTGTCGACAAAGTGTACTTACCAAGTAGGTGTCCTTCCCCAAACTCTCCCCTGACCAGTCGTGTGTGGAGGCCGCTGTGCCGGAATATGAAGGAGTCATGGCTACTCCCTGGGTACTGTGCGACAATGTCAGTGATGTATGTCTTAGCATTGCAGACCATCTGGATGTTGAGGGAGTGGTAGGACTTTCTATTGCGGAACACATACTCCGTGGCAGCTGGTGGGCAGATGGCGACGTGGGTACAGTCTATGCATCCAAGTACATGTGGAAAATGGGCTACATTGTAGAATTGTAGCTTGATCAAGTCCAATTCCTGTTGGCTGGTGGGAAATTTGATGTGACGGTGTAGCTGGGTGAGCATGGCGTCAACAAAAGTGTGGAGGCAGCGTGACATGGTGGGCTGGGATATCCCCCCAGCAGCCGCTACTATCCCCTGGAAACTCCCGGAGGCCAGGAGGTGCAGGCTACACAATACCTGCACATGTGTAGGCACCGCATTGGTACGGCTTGTTGGGTGCTGCATCAGGGGATCAAGGTCCTGTATTAGCTGCATTATCATTTCCCCATTCAGCCTGTATTTTGCATATATCTGCTCTCTGGTTTGGCCCAGCAAGGTGACCCGCTGGCGGAAAATCCTGTCCTGGATCCTGCGTCTCCTCCGTGCTAATCGCTGTAGCCTTCGACGCCTCACCACCATGTACATTCCTGGCATTGTGGAGCTCCTAATGCTGCTGCTGCTGATTGTCCTTATGTGTGATTGGTCAGGCCTGAACCTGTTGGTGATTGGCCAACGGTTTTTTAAATGTAATTTTTGCATGGCTTTTATGGTTACCACCTGCTTTGAGTTGTCCTTAATTTGCGCAGCGCAAACTGCGATTTTTGGGTTTTTCGCTATTTGCGATTTTTCATGAATACCGATTGCGATTGTATAGCGAATTCGCTATTTATTTCGCAGAATCCTTGGTTTGTCGCTTTTTACGATTCGCTAATGCTCTCCTACCGGGATTCTGCGAATATAATAGCGAATTCGCTATTATGTGTTTGCGAGTTCGCAATTTTGATGTTGAATGCCGATTACGGAAATTGCGCCCGCAATTGCATTTTCGCAGCGATTGCGGGCGCAATTTTACTTCATGAATCAGGCTGTATGTACTTTGAAGAAATAATTTTGCCTTTGCCTTGATGTCCCCATACGCTGTGTTGGATTGGACTTTCCAAAGTGCTTTGCAAAATACTTGGAAGTGTATTCATAGATCGGGTATTTTGTGAGGAGTTTCGGGTGAGAGGTCGCTCACCGAGGACATCTTGTGTTGTTGGTGGAATGCTAACTTTGTTTATTGGGCCATGCCAGTTTATACCTTATTTCTGTTCTTAATTTGCTGCCTGTTTTTATTTATACTAGGATTATTTGTTTGCCTAAGTGCATTTTATTTTATGCAAGTCTGGATTTACTGCATGAATGTGTTTTACAATGATAAATATTTCCTTGAGTCGTGGGTTTTAGATTCTGTTCTTAGTGTGCTGCCTACGTTTCTCATACCTTGCTTGTTTTGGTGTCTATGTTATATTTTTACCCTGGTGTGCATTGTCTGAGAGTCATGTACTCTGGCGTGGGGTTGTGTACACTTATGTGGGTTGCCTGGGACCCCTGTACCTGCCTGGTGTGCACAATATGTGTGTGTTGTAGAGTTGTGTACCCTGGTGTGCGTTGCCTGAGACCCCTGGTCCCATCAAGTGTACATTATTTGTAATATGTTGTAGGGTAGTGTGCTCTAGTGTGCATTGCCTGAGACTCTTTGTCCCGTGTGGTGTGCAAAAAGTGTGTGCATTCTAGGGTTGTGTGCCGTAGTGCACATTGCATGAGACTCTTCATCCCGCCAAGTGTGCAGAAGGTGTGTGCATTGTAGGTTTGTGTGCCCTGCATTGCCTGAGAGTCCTGATTCTGTCGGGAATGCAGGTGTGTGTGTGTGCGTGGTAGGGCAGTGTTCCCTAGTGAGTGTGAATCTTTCACTTTGCTGTCCTGGTCTGTGCAGGAAGGGGTGAGTGAGAATGTTACACCGCAGTGGTGTCTTTAGATCTCCAAGTCCTTGTGCACCCTGGTGTCTGTTGCAGAGTTGTGCGCCCCAGTTAGTGTGAATGTTGCACTTTATTGTTCTAGTGTGTGCAGAAGGGGTTGAGAGAGGGTATTACACTGTGTTACACCTTAGTGGATTCTTTAGTTCTCTACGTCCTGCACAGGATTATATTATTGTAATTTCTAATTATTGTGATTTTTAATGCATCTAATGTCGTAGGACTGTTTTATCATTTTTCATCTTTAGTCCTTGTAATCAGCGATCTGTTAGTTGGCATCTCTTCTTCCATCCGTTGTGCACATGATATTGGATGGTGTGTATTCCCATGGCACTTTGTTTGATATTGTCTTTTGCTTCCTCAAGGAAAAGTGATGTGTTGTGGCTTTACCTTTTATTATGCATGCCCTCCTCGGTCACCTGTCCCCTGCTGCTCAGCCAGTGTGAGTGTGATGCTGTGTAGTGCTGGAGTGCCTCGTGATGTAATAGAATGCTGGAGTGCCTGGTGATGTAATGGAATGCTTGAGTGCCTGGTGTGAATGAGTGTCAGTTGGAGTGTGTGAGCTGAGCAGCAAGGATGTTGCTCTTGGTTGGGCTAATTACCTGCTACTTACCATCTTAGTAATTATCTGTAACAAAGACCTAATAAACCTTCTTCTATAACTTGGATTACTGGCTACTGGACTTCTTGATGACAAGCTCCTAGCTTCATTTACAACACTTCTCTACTCTACTTCGTGGACATGTGGGGATCTAAATAACTTTTATTGTGTCTCATGTCTTCCTTTCCCTTACAAAGCTGTTGAAAAATATCTTGCCATTAAATTCATACAACCCATAATGATGAGTTTTAATTGTGCTTTAGATAGTGCTTTAACACAGAGACTGCCTTGCTCTAGATATTCAAAGATTCCCTTGGCATTCATGACTCTCGCAACTCTTGCCTTCTTGAACGTCTTGACATTTCTGCTGCATTTTAAATAGAGATCCATTCTATGCACTGGACCCTAAATGAACACATTGGCATTGCCAGTGTAGTCCTCAAATGATTTTATCCTAATTGACAAATCAGTTACAGCAAATAAACATCACCAATTACTTCTTTGGGTGGATTGTTTTGATGCGGAGGCACAAGGTTTAATTTTGACTTCCACTCTTCTCAAACTTTATACTTAACCTTTTGGAGTCCTCCTCAAAAACCCCAGAGTTCCTCTACATCAATATGATGATGATACACACATCCATCTCCCCATGATATTTTATGTCTGATGGAGCGAGGTTGGAAACAACATTTTTTGTATACCACTTGTGAAGTTACTTCCCCATAACAGTAACATGAATTAATTGTGTGGTTTTGAAACTAACCAACATAGAATAGAATGCACACACACAAACACATGTGGGATACTAATTTGCTTATGTTGAGAACCATAATGTACTAATTAAGTGAAGTTGTTACGTTAATTTGTGTGCCTTTGTCATAATCTAACCAAAATTTGCATGGATATGCTTTTTGTCTGCCTTATTGTGGCATAAATGATGGAGGATGGTGAGTAAACCATGCTTATGTGTTGCTGAATCGCTAGGTAATAACTAATTGGGTTACCTTAGAATGGGGGGAGGTAAACAGAAGGGCTATATTTAGAAAATTAACGTTTAATTGTGTTTGTTTCTATAATAGTTCCCATTGTGGCCAACGCGGCCTGCATTAAAATGGAAGCTGTCTGCGACTCCAAGTTTGCAATGATGTACGCATGCGTGACTGAACTCGAGAAGAGCGCGAGCAGCCTGTGCCTGTGCAGTATGGGTCAAGGACAGTGTGGCCTGGACAACCTACGTGGTGCCAACAAATTTGAATGTCAGCTTTGTGGGCCTGGGAAAATCTTCACAAATTAAGACTTAAGGAAACAAGTGGAAGAGACTGCTAAGAGATAATAGTGACTTTATTTTTTCAATCCTAATGATGACTTTGCGGAAATACGAACAATAAGGTGATGAGGTTATGCTCATCCCCCCTCTACTTGTCCAATCGGAACAGTCAAAGACCCCAAAAGTTACAACTTTTAGATAGATAAGTTAGGGGAAAAGGGTATAAAGAGGACGTTTGGAAGTAAGAAAAAAGCTTGCTTTTCGATTTTATCTTTGCACCCCGACATGCTGCCGTTCTGCTAAATTTTTCTATGGCCCAAGGACTTTGAAATTTTCCTTATGGGAGGTGAATACCAAGAGAAAATAGAGAGGTGGTCTTTGGGAACTATTCTGTCCTTATGCTGATGTCCGTGTCCTGAAATCTTGGTAATATGAATTTCTGCTTATATTTCTGAACTGTTAAACTAATAAATATAAATGTTTGAATTTAACCTTTTTCCTTCTTTAGGTTTTTGATGATTAAATGACTATTAAATTAGAGTGAATAAAAGAAAGGTTATGCTGGGAAATATAATCTCTAAAATAAAAAATTAAATAAATGGAGAATTAAGCTGGTCTTGTTGTCCATCAGTTACCTTTTACTAGCAGAACCATTGACAAATAATGGTGGTGTGTTTAAATGTTTTCTTTAAATATAAAACCATGGTAATAGAGATAAACTGCAGATGTATATAATGTACAAATTTTAGTATTAATTTAGACACTCCGCTATAATCCAGCAGCTCTCCTTCTGGTCTTCACCGAATCCTTAGAGCAGGGTGAATGTGTCTATAAATGACTCGCAGTGTTTTGGGCCCCACTGATGACTAGTGTGTGAATAGTTCTCTAAAGATAAGGTGATGGTTTGTAGGAAATTTCTGGAGCTGCGCTGCATCAGTTATTTCTTGGTAGCAGAGCATAGGTTGCTATAGGTTAACTAGGATATATAATGTATAGGGCAAAGTATACAGAATTTGTGACTTACATTATATGTTGAGTCTGTATTGCATTATATGTAGTCCGGAAAAGGCATCTGGGAAGTAGGAAGCTGGTTACTCTGTCTGCAGGCAAAGGACATATGGCAAGTGAAGTCATACATCACATAGTCTGTTTCAAAGTAGTGACATTGTCATATGTTACAAGTTTAGGGACCTTTACGTGTAAAAGTGGTGAATGTATAGCGAAGGCAACGTATGAAATTTTGGGCATTAGCAAAGGAATCATTGCATATTCTGACTTAAAACTTATCCCTGAAAGAGTATTAGAGTTTAACCTTAGCTTGAGAGTAGGATAAAGTAGAGGGATATGCTACTTTATCGGCGAAACTAAAATTCTGTGGTCGAGAATAGGTAAGCTCTGTCTACTGGAAAATCAGAATACTCGTGTGAATGAGGAAACTATCACTTTGGTTTTAGCGAAACAGATGAATGGAGTTGTTTTATGTGGTTACTAACTGGTTTTAGTTGTATAAAGTTGTAAATACAGTGTGCCGATAAATTTTGTAACGGAGGGGTTAGTCGAAGCTGCAGAAGCCGGAGAAGGGCTGACATCAAAAATGTTGCGCTAGGATTGTCCACGTGCCTAGGATGGAGTAAGAGCTGATTGGTGCATCAGCTAAGGCAATGAAATCATTGGTTGTTCGCAAGTAAAACATATCTTATTCTAATTGGTGCGTTAGTGTGAACCGCGCTTTGATAGGTTGGTTTAACGAAACAGCTGCGGAAGAGTGAAAGATTGTTTTGAAAGTCAGGAAATCATCAGAAATATTTAGTTTTAGTACGGAGCGGAGAAAGAAAAATCTACATTGTTCCAAAAATTGAAAAATGTGTTTAAAAAGGACAAGGCAGTAGTGACAAGAGAGGGAAAATTGCTTCCTCCGCCTAAAATGCCTGCATTGTACATGATGACAAAATATGGCTACCATACATGTATATGGTTAGAAAATTGGGCTAGATATACTAAGAATGATGGTGCATTAGCTTTTACAGAAGTAGGATTTTTTAGTCTTGCAGTACTACGAAATTTGAGAGAAAAGATGATGAAGCTTGAACCAAGACCTAGTCTGACTCAATTTGAAGCATTAGCTGAGTGGGAAGATGAGATGCATGATTTGGAGCGAGAAAGGTTTGAAGAGTTCATAGGACCAAAAAGCAGATTTCGTGGATTTTGGAGAGAAACTCATGAGAGTAGAATGCGAAGATGGAGAAATGCTAATATGTGTGAGGGGATGTATCCGGTTAGAATGGTTGATGAAGTGGTAGGACAGAAATGTATGGAGAAAAGAAATAATGTGGAGACAGAAAGGAAAGGTTATGAGGATTGTGATTCAGAGGATACAGTGCTGGAGGAGATATTAAATAGAAAACCATCACCATATCAACCGAGTTCTGTAAATACAACCCCAAATGCTCAACCAATGGAGGATAGGTTTGCTGATACCCCAAGATGTTTTTCAAATTTTAGAGATCTTCCAGAAAGAGTAGAAATGAGATATGATCCTAATTTCCAATTAACCCCTTGCCTGCAGGGCTAATCCCCCCGCTGTGCTGGGGTGCGCGCACAGCGCTCGGGTGCTCATGACGAGCTGAGCTCGTCATGAGCCAGTGTGGCCGTGTGCTCATGACGAGCTGAGCTCATCACGGCCACACCCGTTGCTTTGGAATGCTCAGCACAGCGGGGGATTTAGCCCCGCGTGCGAGCATTGCGGCCGTTATGATGAGCTCAGCTCGTCATGAGCACACGGCCACCATGGTTCATGACGAGCTGAGCTCATCATGAGCATGTGAGGGGTTAATAGAAACCAGACTTACTGGTACACCTAAACAAAATGGTGAAACTAGAGGAAGTGTGGCAAGAGTGGAGAGCCGAATTGAAGAACAACCAAGTACTTCTGAATATATATACTCTCTACAAATGAATTAACTGAAAAGATACAGGAACTCACTAAAAATATAGAAGCTATTACTGTTCCAGTAACAATAGGTCCTGTGATTCCAGTGTTTGAAAATCAGAAAATAAAATAACCGTCCTTAACAATTCCTTTGAATCAAAGTTTGCAAAAAGTAAGAGAAAAGGTTTATCCAGATTTGCCTGAGGTTAGGCGTACTAGCCTTATGACACCACCTGACTTGACTTTCAACCAAAGTCTTCCATATAAGTTTCCAACTGGTGCGGAATCTGATCCTGTGACTCCTGAGAAAAGAATAGAGAAAATAGATTTGTTACAAACCCCAGTAGGATCGACAGAACAGGAATTAACTGATTGGATTAACACTTTAAAAGTAAAAGATCATGAGCCTAAAGTATTAGATGTGGATACACTAAAAATCGACTTGGAAGAATTAATAATTGGAACAATTGGAACAGATAGGTTAAAAGCATATCAAGATGATGAATGAATGTTTATGTGTAAAAGCATTACTTGGAAAGCCAAAACTATGCATTAGAAGGATTGGCAAGTGAGCTAAATGTAGATTTTGTAAAGCGTAAAACCTTACAGAAACCTTACAGAGTAAATTTTACAGAAAAAGACATTGAAAACATGAATACTGCTGGAAGAATAACCCAAATAAAAGAGCTAATTGCATTGCTGAGAACATGGGGAGATGTTGATAAGTGGAAAGTGAAATGGGAAAAGAAAAAGGAAGAAGGCAGTGAAAAATCAACATTAGCATTCACAGTAAGAGAAAAAGAACCTGTAGCAAATGAATTCCCTATGAGAGAAATACAGTGAGGAGGGTGTGTACATGTTCCTTGGACTAGTCAGAATATATTGTCGTTCCCAAATGATTTCCCCAGACTGAGAGAGAAGCCAGTGGAATGGTATTGACAGGTGGATTGATTTGTTAAAGTTTCAAAGGTACTATGGGAGGATTTAGATGGATTGTTTGACATAGTAGTACCAGCAGATCTATGGTCCGAGTGCAAATTTACAGTGGATTGGCAAAAAACGGAATATCCATGAGATAAAGTAACAGTTGCTCCTGGGCCTGAAGTAATGCGGAAGTATGAACAAGTGATAGTGTTTCTGAAAAATAAAATTCCACCAAAAGAGACAGATTGAGTAAAGATTGACAGGACATTGCAAGAACCAAAAGAATCGGTACATGCATTCTATGAGAGACTGTTATTAGTGTTTAAACAGTACAGTGGATATGAGGAGTTGAATGAAAAAGATACAAGTCATTTTGTGTATTGCTTTGTGTTTGGATTAAGACCAGAAATAGGAGATATGATTAAGCATAATTTGATGGGATGGCAGTCATGTTCAGTAGATGAGGTTTTGAGACACGCAAAATACTGCAGTGATAAGATTGAGGTTAAACATAGAAAGCTTAAAGAGAAAGATATGTGGGCACAATTGAAAGTAGCTGAAAATCAAGTAGCTCAATTAAAAAATAAAATAGCAGAAGGGAGTTTAGGAAAAATTAAGGGAAATTTCAATAAAACTAAAGTAATAGGAAATCTGGATGAGCTTAAGAAAAAGTTTCCTTGTCATAATTGCGGCAGAATAGGGCATTGAAAGAAAGAGTGTAAGTACCCACCAAAGGTTAATCCCGAAAATACATAATTGAATCCGTAGGTGCAGAATGAGGTAATTCAACAGCCATCGCCACAGCAGCAGGTAGTTACTCAGCAAAGTCAGGTGCCACAACCTCCACTTCCACACAGTGTAAATCTACCGAAATGCAGTGCAGAGACAGGATTCTACGGAGGAGAACAGGTAATAAGATCACCTCATGTCTCATTTTTAATCTCTAGTTCTGTCAAGGATGGACTACGATATCTCTCTTTTGTCTGGACTTCCCAAAGCGTACCTCACCCATTGAAAGCAGTGTTACATTCAGCGGCATACTTCATTGCTGTAAATAAAAAAGATCAACACTTATCACAAGTATTATTAACAATGGCTTCCAATGGAGGGCAGAGCCCTCTACAAGATGATCTGTTTCACAGAAAAGATTTTACACACCTCTGCTCCTCAATTCCAAGCAACATAGCTGGGACTTTCTGGTGGCCTAAGATGAATTTTCAGAATAGAAACAGTTTTTTCAAAACCACCACCCGTTTAAAGTGAATGTATCATGCATGCCACAATCGTTTTAAGGCAGTGCCAAATAATTTGACATTCTCTGTCCCTGATCCTTCTTACCAGCATCTCTTTGACCACCTTCACGTCTAAGCTAAAGTCTTCTTTTCCAAAGACACTTCCTGACTGGCGACAGCTGAACTTACCCTCTTGATCCCTACCTTTTCTCTGACATGTTATCTCATTTACTATATACTTTGCTTTGGTTCTTAGCCCTGTGCCTCTTTCTACTAGCTCCCTGTTAGACCAGACATCCTTGGCGTGGTATTTCTCCAAACTGTTTACCCTCGGCCCTCCTGTTTGCTGTTTCATTTTTGTTGGCTTTAGGACTCTGCACACTTTACCACTGCTAACCAACTGCTTGTGCTCTCTCCTTCAAACATGGTAAAACTGGGCTAAACCAAATTAGCACATTTCATTTACCTGAATGTCCCTAATAAATGGCATTACCAGTACCTACCTTTTTCTAGTGGGCAGCAGCACTCGTAGTGCCACACACTAAAAGTGATGCTGTAAAACATATCTCAGGCTTTCCACTGCAGCCTGTGTGGGCCATTTTAACCTGCCATTTCGACCTGGTAAAGCAAATATTTATGCTAGGCCCAAAACTTCCTTTTTACTTTTTGTATGTCACACCTAAGGTAGGCCCTAACGTCTCATATGGCAGTGTGTATTGTATTAAAGAATTTGTACATATCTACTTAAGTTTCACATGTCTTAGCGGCTAGCAAGACACTCTGTTGAGGCTCCACCAGTTGGAGGAGCTACTCCTTTAATTATCCACACTTCCCAGGGGCATCCTTCCCCCCCCCCACCTCTCCTACCTCTCTCCTGGACTTGCCGCAGCCACACAAAGCTTTTATTAGCCAGTTGGGAAGTCCTGGTGGTATTGCATAGAGGGCGTGTGACAGGGCTCAGTCAGGGCTCAGTCGCTACTCCCCCAAGATCTCGGGAGGTTCCAGGGTCATTGCCACATCAACAACCGATCCTTACAACTATCGCCTGCTGGGGATGCTCCAGTATGTGGCGTGCTGGCTTTGCCTGTCCAATGCGATTTGGCAAGTCCAGACTCAGTGCCTGGAATTGACCTCGGCCGCAGCTGCCATCTTGGGTGCGGGACGTTTTGCTGGCTGCCAGTTCTTGCCACGAGGGCCTGCGGGGGCTCTAAAGTGCATTCACGCCTGCATCTTAGAGCATCTTAGAGCCCTGGGATGCTATTCCTGCCCACAGACGTTGCGCTCTACACGGCCTGAAGGTCTGCCCGGAGACTGGCGATGAGCTAGCACATGTGACTCCTTCTTTCGTGCCAAGTCAATACGACGACACCCTATAACTAAGCCTGAACTAATTAGACAATCCGCATGGTGCCAATTGTTACCTTCCAAGTCTGACATCCCTATAAGGAATAAATGCTATACATGTATCTACACATTGGACAGGCTTTTAGATGAAGAAACCTAATTGATTAAATGGGTCCATAAACCCTCCCCTTTTCCTTTTTCACTCTTAATTCTCATGAGCACCTTCTACGAGCACCCACTCTATCATCTAATTTTCTCTGGAGCTGAGAGTTCAATTTCTCAAAAATATTGTTTCTGAATAAATTGTATAATTACTATGTTTACTAGAATTTGAACTAAAAATCTTGTGAAGTGAGAATATATGTGTATGTACCTTCAATTTATTTGATTTATTTTGGTTTTGTTGCTTTGTCCCTCGCATGTTATGTTGCATACATTGTAAGGAGATATTGATATAGTTAGCTCCCCTTTTCCTTTTAGTTTCCTCCGATTGGACCACTGTTTGTCTGTATCATAAGCTACCCAGGTCCTTATCCTTAATTTTGGGACACCCCATTGTTTGTAATAGCACACATGCTTGAGCGCACTGATCGGGACGGCCACCACTGATTGTTCTGTTGAAGGGGCCACGCTCCACTCTGCTTGTGATGTAATTCCCTGAGTACCAGGATCAAGGGAACTCCTCCTGATAGCTCCTACAATCCTTGGCACTGAATGAGTGCTAGAGATTTGCGTGAGCCTACCCTATAAATACTGCAGACGGACTCCATTAATACCCCGCACTTTGCACTCCCCTTTTCATTGTGGCACTCCGCCCCAAGCAAACCTAGGATCACATTTCTGTTTACTACAGACATAAGGAAGAATGCACATCACTGAGGCCCCAACCGTACCTGAGACGATGGACCATCCTTTATTGGCCAGTTCGTGCTCCCCTCTATTTGGGGTGTGGCGCGACCCGACAATTTAGGGCTGTGAATCACTGCATACCTGGAGTTGTAGAGTACTAACACCTTGTGCTCACGTTGAACAAGTGAGTGCAGTCCCTCCCTGCGGATCGCTCATCCTGGACCTGCTTGTGACCCTTGCGATGGACAGGTTGTGGTGGGTATGATTCCTACCTTGGACTTCCTTTGCAGGTAACATACCATGAGAAGTTTATTTTCTATTACAGGTAGCGAGTGGGTGCAGAGTTGCTACAGGTAGAAGGCAAGCAAGAATACTGAATCAGCCAAATTCCTTGGAATGGAAGATCAGAATGCATTTCATGCAGAGCAATCATTTAACCTATTTTATGTTCTATTCAACTCACACTATCACAAGTCTACTAAGCAAATCCAGTCTACTACAAATAGAACATAGAAGCCAACCACGTAAGTTTATTTTCATTGGAGTACCTAATAAGTCTACAAAAGTTACATGCAGAAAAAATAAGGTTTGGGTAAAATTCTTTACAAATCATTGTACAGACGGAAAGCTAATAGGGCACACGTTATTTACAAAGGAATTGATTAGAAGGATAAGGAGCTGGGACAACATTATTTAGAAAACAATAGTGGACATAAGGTTTCAGGGACAGTTTGTTGGCTTAACCATTCATACAACCTGTGTATAATAATTGTCAGACTCCTGAAAGCACCATGCTTTTCTAACATAAGTTTGATAATAAAAATAAGTTAGCACCTAATCATGTAACACAATTTATGGAGAAACATGCAGGAAGAAATATGCTTTTTTTTAAAGTAAGTGTACAGATGTTAAACCAAGTTTGGACAAAACTACAGACAAAAGTTGTAACCCCATATGTTTGATGAATCCTTCGTGAAATCTGTCCGTAATGTCAGGCCACCTCCAAAAAGTGTTGGGGTGAGGAGCAATTCTCCTCCATCCTGTCCCAACCTCTCTGGATCCTAAATGTAAGAGTTAAAAATGTCCACATCCAAACATTGAAATAATTAAACTATTACACTACTTTTTGGTGGAGTAACAAGGCTAAGGATAGCGTCTAATGCTACTGAAGAGTTATTTTTTTGCTGAAACAAAACATTTAGGATCGGATACTATTTGCAGTACGCTTATCCAATGATGACAAGTTTTCCATAAAGTGTTGATTACGTATTCTTATAATATCTGCCCGAATATTATATGCTTATCTATTTTCAGCTGTCCACAGAGAAGTATGACTATGATGCAGACGTTCCGAATAAGGCTTTGGGCTTTAAAGTATTATCCCTCAAACATTTTTGAGACACTTATCCATTATCAAATTCAAATCAGTTCGCATTTTTTCTCTTATCCAGAAAATTATCCACCATCGAAACTCCTGTCTTCACAAAAAGTGCAAGATGAACAACCTTCATATGGCTTGTATACCAACTATTAGACCAGCCGTAGGTTGGTCTTCCTCTAAACTTTTTGCCTTACTCTTTTATTTTTTCTGATCTTGTTTTTGTTGGCCTTAGGAATCTGTACCATTGCTAACAACAACTAACGAGTATGGGATGATCACTCCTTAAAACATGTTCAAATTGGCTTACACCCAGCTGATGCACTTAGTTTTACTTGTAAGTCCCTAGTAAAGTGGTAATGCACATACCCAGGGCTTGTAAATTAAATGCTACTGGTGGACCTGGTGGTGAATGTTTGACTTGTGCTGCATTACAGCCATCATTTGTTCTTTTTGCTTTTGTCGCCCTATGTGGGAAGGGTATTCCCAAACGTGGGTCCTGTGCTCACTTTGCCACTGGTTTCAAGCTAGCCTGGCTCATGAGGAGTGATACCTTGAAAACGGTCCCCGGATGCTTATTTACGTTTCAGGGAGGACCTGGCCAGGCAGTTCGGTCTGGACTTTTCCCATGAAGAGCATGGTCAAGTCTAATTTGCATATGGCTGTGTAAACCCAGATCTGTGACTGGGGATGAATGTTTGAGTTGTTCAGCATTCTGTCCATCTTTTTTTCTTTTTAATAGTGTGCCTACAGCACTGATTGTGCCATCCATTTAAGTAGCCCTTTTAAACATGTCTCAGGCCTGCCATTGTAGTCTGTGTGCAGTTTGGTCCTGGTACAGTAAAACGCTAATTTTTCACTGCTGTAGGGCCTGCCTTTCTCATAGTATAACATTGGGTTGACTTATTACATTTATAGACTGGGTTGATGTTTTAACCCCCAGGCGCTTTACTCTTGGGACTACCGTTGTGTTGTGCTCTCTATTGTAAATTAAGTGGAGGCACTGATCCGAATTGGGATATATATATATATATATTTTTTTATATATATCTTGTATTTTGGGTACATAGAAACGTGATACTGTAAATGTGATGTATATTTGTATATATGTATATGTGACGATTTGTATATAGACTGTCGGTTGTTGTGCTTCCCTTGATGTCCGCTCCTATGTGTGTTGATACATTTATATATGTATTTTCTTCATGTTTAATTTCTGATTCACAAGAGAATTAATTGTTTCTTGTTTGAGAATTAAATTTGGATCAATCCCTTCGGTACCTTTTGTTACTATTTTCTCATCCTAGGATGTCTCCTGCTCAGGTACCGGAGGGTTAAGTGGGCAGGACCCCTAACCATTTTTTTGCTAGCCATCTTGAAGACAGCTTACTGGAACTACATAGTGGACAAGTGGCACCATTTAAGTAATCTTTGCTCCTATTCACTCTTGTTTCTGAACTGGAAACCTGCCCCTAAATTTGAGTGTTATCTTGACGAAATCACCCCGCCAATGGCAAGTTCTTATTTACATTTTGCCCTTGGGGGCTTTTACCAGTAACTGGTCGCTGGAACACTTTTTGGCATCTGATTTCCAATTGTGTGGCTCCAAGTGTGAGGATACTGACCACTTTATGTTCTTTTGTCCACTTTATCTGTGCCCCCATCGCAAATGGATCCACCTGTGCATCACCCTGGGTATTGATAGGATCTTCACAATGGATCCCCTAGGCTTATTGTATTTGCCACCAACAGATATCTCCTTGTGGCTTGGTCTATACAACTCAGGCACCTCCTAAATGATCTCAAATTCTCATTATAATCTCTGGGGTCATTTTTGTTCAGTGTTTTTATGATGGGGGAAGCATAATGCCAGCGATCCTACTGAATATGAATACTATACCCATTGAAAATCTTTGAGACAAATAGGTCAGGGTTTCACAGATAGGGTTTCCTTTTTTACTTTCACACATCCCCTTTGCCCTGGCTCATTGACTATGTGACCCACTGAGACCTAAGCTTTCCTGCCTGTAGTGCCTTTAATGGGTGCCTAAGTAATTGGCGTCTTTGGTGGAACACGCGATCGCTGGACATACGCGTTTGAATTTATGAAATCTTCTGCATGCTGGGTGTGTTCATACAATTTTTTGATGATCGTGATACACATTCACTGAGTCATTGAATTGTGTTGTAAAATCTAATTTGGAGGTTCGCCAGTTTGCGGTACTTCTGGAAATTGCCAGGTCCCCCTGTTGGAAGCTAGTTGGTACAAGAAGTGAAGAACCATTCTACGTTTAGAAAGACCGTTAAGAAAGTCTATCAAGTGGTTGCTTTTGCTCTTGAAGTTAATTTGTCCTGATGATGACCCTTAAAGGAATTTTGGGGTGAAACGCTGTTGACGCATTGTACATGGCACAAATTAGAGATCACATTATTCTTCGACTGTGTATTGTGTCTAATGTGATTTGTTTATTAGTCTCTGCCATTGTTTTTTGATTTTATATATGTTTATGTTTTTTTAATGCATTAATCGCGAGTGTGATTGTTTGAGCACCATTGTGTTTTCATTTCACTTTATTAAATTTATTTGAGTATTTAACTATGTATTGTTTTTTTGTGACATTGTGGCACTCATAGGCTTTTCTCCCTTCACTCTTTTTTGGTGGGTTTGATCCCCTTTTTTAGTTAAGTATGATAATATAGCTCAAGAACCTTGTTTGGAGTATATTATTTAATGGGTACCTGGCACATTTTAAGTGCTGTCCAAGTCTTTAGAGTGAACAACACAATTGTAGGAGCACATAGCGAACCCAGAATTGAGGTTGTAGTCCTCCATTTTGCCTTTGTACTTGAGCTTCTAAGCCAGCCAGCTGCTATGTATTGACCATATCACATTGATACATAGTATGGGCAGGAGTTCCTTTTGGTGGGGGATTGTGCTTGCTATGATTTTCTCTTCCAGCCCCCATCACTCCTGTTGAAAGTTCAAACACAGTTAACAAGGAAAGGAGTCTGCCAACCTTGTGCGCACTGCTCAACCTGTGGGGGAATCTAGGGAGGAAAACAGAAATTTGGGGTAGGGTTCCCTCAGTTATATGATCTCATAGCTTGGGGAGGTATTATGCACTCATACGCAATGATTTCCTTGCGTTCAGAATCTTTTTTCCACCAGTCAACACCCGGTGGGGCTTGTGAATGTCCCAGGGCGGCTGGAGCAGACAACCTCTTTTTATCACATCCTTCAAGGGTCATAATGTTCCTTCCTGTCTTTCAAGTTTGTGCCACATTTCTAGAGCCCTCATTCTCTAAACCAGGATTAACACACATATACATTCTTCCGGGCCCTTCCCATTCATACCTATTCAACCAATTTTTCCCTGTAGTTTCCTACCCTGACAATATTTGTGTGCTTCTTCTTAACAGCATATTGACAACCAAAAACAACATGAGCCATGCAAAGCAATCATGTGAATATGCATTCATTCCAGTTAGACTTTACATTGAATTTTGGTTCAATGTGCTCATGCTTTTTAGGCAATTTACCAGGTCCAGTGGTGGACAGCACTCAACTCTAGTCCCCAGGGAGATCCTTATTCTCTAGCTCTGGTGCCCAGGGTCATGATATAAATATATGTATCATACTTTGAAAGAACCCTGACTTTGTCAACCAAGCGAATGTTCCTATCAATGTATAATGATGAAATATTATTATTTATATAACATCCAAGCATCAACGTAGAACCATTCTTCAGAGAGATTATCAGATATGGCACTTTTTCTAGAGTTCAAATTAATTTGGGTACCAGAGTACTGTCACGCAACTTAACCCCATTTCCATTTAAGGTGATTATTCTTATATCCTAGTCTGACATCCTGCCTAGTTAAAATTAAATATTAATGTATCTTTGGTGACCCAAAAAGTGAAATGTTGCTGAATATGTATTAGCCAGTATGTAATATGATACTGAACACAATTTACTTTTTAAAAATGCTAGAAAAAGGGTTGTTTTATAAAATACTGTCTCCACTGTGACAGCTAAAAACACGAAGGACCTTATTATGATGGCAGTGGGATGAGAGTCCAACCGCCATCCTTTCCAGCATGGGACCGTCCCACAAGGAGTCGGAGGTCCTGCCAGCCCAATTAGGATTCGCCTGCACTTGAAAGGTATTTAAAATGCTGTACAAGGTGCAACGGTAAAGAGCTTTTTTCAAATAGCCAGGCCTCGTGTGCCAGGCACAGGTGTTTGTGGGGGAAAACAGGTGCTACATAGCGGAGACCCTGCTATAGGCCCCCAAAGTCCTTTTCCGACAACCTTTTTGTTGCAGTCAGACCACCATGGAAAGGCTGTCAGAAAGGGACATTGTAATCCCTACAGCGGTACCTGCGCGGGCACCGCCTTCATTGTAGGGATTACGATCCGACCGATAAACCCTTGAGCCTGTCAGAAGCATCCATCTGTCCCTCTGACCCCTCCTGCCTGAACAACTGCACCATAATCCGGCAGTCAGACCGCTATGCTGGATCTCGGAGGGACCGACACTGAGGACCTCTCGATGGCTATCCCACCGACATCATAATCAGGCCCAAAGTGAAAGACACATTCTCCACTGGGCTGAGCCGAGATGTCATTGACAAAGTCTTTGACCAATGCCTCATGAGGCTGTTCACAGAAAGTCAGTCTTTTAAAGGGGCGATCGCAAAGCCCATTCTAAGCATACTGTAAGCAATAAGTCTGTTTGATGGCTCCGTTGTAAAAACTGATACTTAAGAACTATTTACCATGAAAAAAATCAGCAAATGTAAACATAGTTCTAAAAACGTAATTATTTTGCTTTTATATGTGGAATCTGCACAATGCAGAGACTTTGCATATGCATGAATACAAAAAAACAATTGAACGCCACAAATATATCTGAATCACACTCCTTTATTTATTTGTTAATATTTCACAAATCTTATGATTAACTTGTATACCGCTGGAGGTTCTGTGACTTGAGAATGAAATAACCAGTCAGAAATGTTGTCCATAACTACGAGTACACTATTGGGGTCGATTATAATGTCGGTCAGAAAGCCTGCAACAGCAGCTCGGAGGCTTTCTGACCGACATCTCTGGTTTCAGTTCCGACTGCCTAATATCAATGTAGGTGGTCAGAATTGAAACTGGCTGGTCATTCCGGCAGGATTCCGTTGGGCTCAAGGATCCCGTCAGCCAGTCGGAGGTCCCAACTAATCCCTGAGGTCGGCGTTTCCATCGTCTGGATTAAGATGTCGGTTTACAACAGGCTTTCCATGTCGGGCTTTCTAACATTGAAAGTCAGAAAGCGACTTTGGGGGCCCTAGCAGGGCCTTAATTATTTTTCAATGACCTCCAGGTGGGATGCCTGCTACACCATCCAGGGATTAACAGAATCTCCCATTTCTCCATGGGAGCTTGTGCTACGGTCAGTTTACTGCCACAGCACAAGCTCCCATAGAGAAATGGGAGTATGCAACCACACCATGTGCGGTCACATTGTAACCGCAATGGCGGGACCGCCAATCGGAGTCCTACACAGTATTTTACTACTTAAAACATTATTTATGAGTTTGGACAGAAGCATTTTTATCCTCCTGCATGGAAACCCTACATTTCAGCTTGCACAATAAGTTGCCCCTGCTATCTTTTTAGGATATCTTTTTCACCCAGTTACCAAATAACATGTTCCCCTTTCTTTAACTTAAAATATCTAAAATAGTTATAACCAAGAACGTGCCATTTAAGGAAGAAAGCAAATAGATCAAACAAAAAACCTAGAGAAAGAGAATGTGCCCTTTGGAACTGAAGAAAGAAACTAATACATTGAAATGTTTTTTTTTTCAATTCATAAACTGCATGAATGAGAAAAGAAAAAAATACATAGCTATAACCATGCTATCGGAATCAAAAAAAGTGTTAATAAAAATAAACAAGGCTGTCCACAATGGGTACAGGAAACTGGCATAAAAAGATGTGTACCACCAACTTAACAGACTAGTATTTTGAAATTGTAAAATTGCAAGCCCGTACAAGAAACATTGGCAAATCCAATAGATTAGGTTTGCATTTTGAGTCTTTAGTAAAATATTTTCTAACGGACCCTGCTGTGAAAAAACAAATAAAATATGATTATGTATGTATCTAATGCTTCTATGAGATAAAGAATTTAATGTGAGATGACTCTGTGTACTTTGAAACATAAAAGTGTACCCTGTGCATTACAGTGCATTACAGTGCAAGCACTCCATAGGAGGTGGAATAACACACCAAACAACCAACAGCAAGCAGTGAGAGGGTAACCCCCTATATCTATTTAATAAAGAATTGGTAAAAATAAATCAGGCTTCTTCAACAAGTAGCCTAGAAGATACTTGTAGCTCTTCAGCTACCTTGAAGTCGTTTTCATGTGTACAGCCCAACCTATTAAGTTATAATCTTTTGTTTGGTTAAATGAATATATGTATCCCAAAAATTGGTGATGAAAATGTGTGTATTTTCAGAACTTATAAGCTAACGTTTTGAGAAAAATGGATTTCCAAAATATAATTGAAGCTGACATTGAAGTTCTAAACTCCTAACATAGGAGTGGTAAACCACAATCATAATATTGCCTTGGTGGCAGGGACAGTTCAGCTATGGCTGTCATGTATTACTCATATAGAGGCATTACAAATTGAAAAAAGATTTTTACATAACTGCTGGCAACCCTCCCTGATGCACTAAGGTGATCACTGTCGGTAATCTTGCTTGAGGGTGGCCACTATTGTAATCTTGCAAGACGTGCTTATTATTACAACACTAATAATATTAGTAGCTTTGGACAATTTTGATTGAACATTAGTAGTTCCTAATACAGAAAGAATTTGCTAGCCCTGCAATAGATATTGCATATAGCTGCCTTGTCAAGACAATAGGGTGAATGTCCCATGCTGCAGTATTTTCGGTCCCATCGAATGTCCATGGGCATGAGCATAAGAGTGGTGAAAGCTGTGAGTTTCAGTCTACATCTGGCATGAGTCACACAGGTTTATTCAGGTATACCACGCCTAATCCCCAGTCCTATCACTGTTCTGCAATCTGATCTGGAACCAGCACTGGGATGCCCCTTTGCTGGGGCACCCATGCGCTCCATAAATCCATTAACATAAACATAACATAAAAGGCAAATGGGCTACCAGGGAAAAGATTGGATACATTTACACATATAGTTTCTAAACAAGTATACATTCCTCTCCAAGATTGCTGCCAGGTCTTTTCTCATTCTGTACAACACTCTTACATCCTATAAGAACAGACACACACATTTTTCTATACAGCTAGTGGCTCCTGGTAATCATGCTGGCAGCATTCATCCCCCTAGAATTTGCTTAGTACAGTTTAGGCCTCCATTAAGACATTCCTTCTTCAGACCCCCCAGGATATATGATTCAGAAAAGGGGGTGGTGATGAACAGAGTGTCTGAATTAAGCAGACCACTCTTACCCAGTCCAAAGATCAGGGCTTGATCCATCACCGTTTTTTAGCTCACTGCAACATCACCACCCCCTTTTCTGAATCGTATTTGGCCACTATAGGTATGGCAGGGTATACTCAGACATGAGTCCCTTGCTCACTGCACCATCAGGATTCAAGCAAGCCGGGCCGACGACGGCTGAATTGCCAGAAACCGGTCCCCGGAAGCTTGTCTCCTTTCTGGTGAAGAATTGGCTTGGTAGTTTGGTCTGCCCTGTTCCCATGATGCACTGGGCCAGGGACAGACTAATTTGCAAATAGCCAGGTTCTGAGCTGGGATGGTGCAGTGAGCTAAATAACGGTGATGGATCAAGCCCTGATCTTTGGACTGGGTAAGAGTGGTCTGCTTAATTCAGACACTCTGTTCATCATCACCCTCTTTTCTGAATCGTTTTTGGTCACTATAGGTGTGGCAGGGTATACTCAGACATGAGTCCCATGCTCACTGCACCATCAGGATTCAAGCAAGCCGGGCCGACGACGGCTGAAATGCCAGAAACCGGTCCCCGGAAGCTTGTCTCCTTTCTGGGGAAGAATTGGCTTGGTAGTTTGGTCTGCCCTGTTCCCATGATGCACTGGGCCAGGGACAGACTAATTTGCATATAGCCAGGTTCTGAGCTGGGATGGTGCAGTGAGCTAAATAATGGTGATGGATCAAGCTCTGATCTTTGGACTGGGTAAGAGTGGTCTGCTTAATTCAGACACTCTGTTCATCACCACCCCCTTTTCTGAATCGTTTTTGGCCACTATTGGTGTGGCAGGGTATACTCAGACATGAGTCCCTTGCTCACTGCACCATCAGGATTCAAGCAAGCCGGGCCGACGACGGCTGAAATGCCAGAAACCGGTCCCCGGAAGCTTGTCTCCTTTCTGGTGAAGAATTGGCTTGGTAGTTTGGTCTGCCTTGTTCCCATGATGCACTGGGCCAGGGACAGACTAATTTGCATATAGCCAGATTCTGAGCTGGGATGGTGCAGTGAGCTAAATAACGGTGATGGATCAAGCCCTGATCTTTGGACTGGGTAAGAGTGGTCTGCTTAATTCAGACACTCTGTTCATCACCACCCCCTTTTCTGAATCGTTTTTGGCCACTATAGGTGTGGCAGGGTATACTCAGACATGAGTCCCTTGCTCACTGCACCATCAGGATTCAAGCAAGCCGGGCCAACAATGGCTGAAATGCCAGAAACCGGTCCGCGGAAGCTTGTCTCCTTTCTGGTGAATAATTGGCTTGGTAGTTTGGTCTGCCCTGTTCCCATGATGCACTGGGCCAGGGACAGACTAATTTGCATATAGCCAGGTTCTGAGCTGGGATGGTGCAGTGAGCTAAATAACGGTGATGGATCAAGCCCTGATCTTTGGACTGGGTAAGAGTGGTCTGCTTAATTCAGACACTCTGTTCATCCCCAGCCCTCTTCTCTGAATCGTTTTGGCCACTATAGGTGTGGCAGGGTATACTCAGAAATGAGCCCCTTGCTCACTGCACCATCAGGATTCAAGCAAGCCGGGCCGACGACGGCTGAAATGCCAGAAACCGGTCCCCAGAAGCTTGTCTCCTTTCTGGTGAAGAATTGGCTTGGTAGTTTGGTCTGCCCTGTTCCCATGATGCACTGGGCCAGGGACAGACTAATTTGCATATATCCAGGTTCTGAGCTGGGATGGTGCAGTGAGCTAAATAACGGTGATGGATCAAGCCCTAATCTTTGGACTGGGTAAGAGTGGTCTGCTTAATTCAGACACTCAGTTCATCACCACCCCCTTTTCTGAATCGTTTTTGGCCACTATAGGTGTGGCAGTGTATACTCAGACATGAGTCCCTTGCTCACTGCACCATCAGGATTCAAGCAAGCCGGGCCGACGACGGCTGAAATGCCAGAAACCGGTCCCCGGAAGCTTGTCTCCTTTCTGGTGAAGAATTGGCTTGGTAGTTTGGTCTGCCCTGTTGCCATGATGCACTGGGCCAGGGACAGACTAATTTGCATATAGCCAGGTTCTGAGCTGGGATGGTGCAGTGAGCTAAATAACGGTGATGGATCAAGCCCTGATCTTTGGACTGGGTAAGAGTGGTATGCTTACTTCAGACACTCTGTTCATCACCACCCCCTTTTCTGAATCGTTTTTGGCCACTATAGGTGTGGCAGGGTATACTCAGACATGAGTCCCTTGCTCACTGCACCATCAGGATTCAAGCAAGCCGGGCCGACAACGGCTGCAATTCCAGAAACCGGTCCCCGGAAGCTTGTCTCCTTTCTGGTGAAGAATTGGCTTGGTAGTTTGGTCTGCCCTGTTCCCATGATGCACTGGGCCAGGGACAGACTAATTTGCATATAGCCAGGTTCTGAGCTGGATGGTGCAGTGAGCTAAATAACGGTGATGGATCAAGCCCTGATCTTTGGACTGGGTAAGAGTGGTCTGCTTAATTCAGACACTCTGTTCATCACCACCCCCTTTTCTGAACCCCCAGGATATATAGCGGCTTGGATTAGCAAATTTAGCTGCACAAATATGGAAAATTAGCGGCATTTTCGCTGCCCTTTATTTTACTCATATTGATTAATTTTCAGCCTTAAATCAATGGAAACTGTTTTAGCAGAGTATTCCACTTTGAATAGGCAACCTGGGATATGGAACAGAGGAAGCAGTTCACAGGTGAATGCTCCTTAACCACTGCCTCCCCTTCCATACACCCACCAGGCATTTCCACTCTGCGCAACTGGCCCTTGACCCATCCCATAGGTCCACAAGACCACAGCTGGAGGAACATCCTTCTGCTACCTTGCCGCGAAGGCTTGGAACTCTACATCCCAGCCAATCACCGTCTCTGCCTGAATTCAGGAAGCATCTCAAGTAGTAGGAGCTGAGTAGTTGTGCTTTACAATTGACAATTGACCCTGTCAGCAGTTTTGCAGGATCAATCAGACTGGGATTGAGCTGGGTTTGTTACGTGTGGACAAAGGAGAGCACACTTCCTCAGTTTCTTACAGTTATTGCAGGCAAAGTTCGCTCCTGTACCTGCATCAAGCCCCTGGCTCTGCCTTGGTGCTGTTTGACTGAGGATCCCAAGATGCATTGCAAACCATGCTTTTTCCAGGGAATAACACGTCCCCTACACAAAGACTTTGCCTGCAGTTTTGCCTGAGAAACACACTTGAAAGAAAACTGCCCCAAATTGATTCAGAAGCCACCCACTATGTTCCAGTCCCATGTTGTTTTTGAACAAGTATGAAGTGCTCCTCAAAGTCCCTTAAGAGGTGCTCTGTAACCAGTGTTGGTGTATTCTTGACGACCTGCATCCCTGAGGTTGGGATACCATCTAAAGTCTGCACTTACTGCAGGAAGAACTAAAGGTCTGCTTGGTGCCTATAAGAATCCCTATGTGCTGGCCTTGCAGGTGGAGAGACTTTCAAGGAGGTGGAAGTCCGGTGTTTTCCCAGTGTTTTGCACCACAGAGTTAGTGGATAACTTCAGTGATTGAAGCCATGAGCGACCAGCATCTTGAGGCGTTCCACTTGTCTTTTTCTGTGGATCCTACATGAGAACTGCCCCAAAGACTGTTTCATCCTACTTTGTCCATATCTATTGTCCAATGTAGCCGTGATGTGCAGCTACTACTGCACCTTGAAGCTCAGAACCTGATCTGCCCAGGGGGGCATACCTGTATATTGCTGCTGTGAACCTGATCAGCCTGGGAGACTGGACCTGCAAATTGCCAGACCAGCTGACTAGGCCACCTCCACTGGTGTGCAGCCCTTGACACCTGTACTTATACTGTATCCACACTTCATACTTTCTGGTTCACTATAATGAACCGGGCAGTAGATCAGATTCTGCCTCCACCTCACAGAAGTGATTTTGCAGGTACTTTTGTAAAAATTGCAGCATTTTTACAAAAGCGCTGACTTTGCGGGCACTTTTGTAAAAATCGTGGCATTTTTACAAAAGTGCCGATTTCGTGGCAAACCGCAAACTCGTGAAATCCTGGAGGGTCTGCCTAGAGACCGGGGTGAACAGAATGCATCAGATTCTGACAGGTTATCTGAAATGGAAGAAGCAGGCGAGCTGCAAAAAGAAGAGCAAAAATCCTATGGGCATGAATGTGAGGATTACAGCATTCCAAAAGATGGAGATGTGTCTCCTGCAGTGCCTGACTCACCACTAGGCAACAGTAACCTGCTTTCATGCTCTATTGAGAAGGGCAGCTAAAAGATTCAATCTTCTCATGATGTTAGTAGAGCAGTAGTGCATTCCATATGAATGTCAGGAACAACCCAGTAGGACCACAAAGTCAGTCCCATCCTGGATTTTGTATGGTCAGCTTGTCTTTAATTATTGAAGGTGCACCAGTGACGATGCAAGCAGTATAGCCCCATTTGGAGAAGAATTATAGGGTCCCTGATTCAACCCCACCCATGGTGACGGGCCATCCTAAGTCCTATTCCAACATAAGGGCAGCAGCTCAAAGGAGATCAAAAAATCCTGTCATGTCAACATCATCAACACCTGACTGAGACGGCCAAAAACCATAAACTTGGTCACAGGGTTTAATTCTATGGCGATAAATTTCTATAAAAGATGAAATGCCTTAGCCATCCATGGCTTTTACGACTGATAGATGTTCAAGCCATCTCACCACTGATAAATGTGATCTCAGAATACAGAAAAGAAGAGGCCAAGGCCAAAGTTAAGGAGGGGGCCTATGCATCACCTCCATCATGGATGCAGCAATAGATGTGCCTAATGCAGGATTCCATCAACAGGCAGCGGGCACGGTCCTAAGAAGACAAGGGTGGCTATGTTCTATAGCTTTCTGCCTGGAAGTCCAATTCAAAACAAACACTATTTGGAAAACATGTGGGCAGTGCACTTCAAAATTTAAACACTGCATGGTCCTGTTGAACTTTGCTGTATAGGCATCATATTTTATATGCAGACGCTCATAGGGAGCTTTCCCCCAGTATGGGGGTCAAAAGAGATCCTATTCTTTTTCTGGCCAAGGTGGATATGACCTGGGCGATTCAACCAATAGAGGCCAAAAACGAGGCTATGGCAGAACCTCTAGAAATAAGAAGGGTGTGTCCAAACCACACACCAAAGACAACTTGAACAGAGATTGACTCTTCTGACTTGCCCTCTTGCCATACCAAACCTATTTAGTTGGGAGGAGAATTTCACTTTACATCCTCTTGGGAATCTGTAATATTAGACCGCTGACTGCTGCACATAGTGCATTCAGGACACAACCTTGAATTGCACAAATACCACTAAGTCATCCACTCAAGAAGGAACATCAACTACACTGGTGGGAGATGCAATAGGAGATTTGTTTCCTCCTACTGCCTCCACCTCACAGAAGTGATTTTGCGGGCACTTTTGTAAAAATTGCGGCATTTTTACAATAGTGCAGATTTCGCGGCAAACCGCGAAATCGCGAAAGCATGGAGGGTCTGCTTCTTCTATGCGACCAACAGTCTCTACTAAGCCAGTCTTTTTTTGAACATGCAAAAGGATCCACTCTTTTTGGGTAAACTTTTTTTCTGGTTTATATTTTTATATTTTGTGCATTACTATTGACAATTAACATGCCTCTTTACAATTGATTTTACATATATTAACTGAATTAACATAATTGAAAGGGAAACAAAATTTCTACAATGTATAGAATGGTTTTTATTAACATGTTTTAGTTATGTCGTTTTTCTCTGTAAACGCCATTTTATAAAAAATAGATTCCATCTCTGTCGCTCATCACTGCTTTGTCTGCCTCCCCCATTTACGTCCTCTCCCCATACGCTCCACAGCATGCAGTAAAGTTGAGGTCATATTATTTTATTTTCATTGCTGTAATGTTTTGGTCACAATTAACTTTCTATGGTACTTATGTAAGATTGCAACTATCTCTTTCATTTCTTTACTTGATCTATTCACTGAGAGAAAGTTTTATTGTTAAATGTTTCATATTTGTTCTAACATCTCCACATTCCATTAGCATAAATGATGTTGAATAGGCCTTGGGTGGTGAGCGCGGAGTTTGTGGAGTTTTCCACACTCTGCAAAGCTCGCAGAGTTCCGAAAAAGTCTGCTCCTCAAAGCAGAGCAGAGTTGTTTCCTCGCTTGCACTCACCAACGTTAAGTTGGCGAGCAAAGAAAACCCAGTGCTAGACTACCCCACAGGAGGTTTCTCAACGCAAGCAGTCGCAGATGGTCACAATCGCTCGCATTGAAAACCATCCATTCGCATTGAGGAAGCTGCTGCTCGAGTAGAAAAGCTACTCAATTGGCAGAAAGAAGCAGTGCCCTCTTGCGCTGTGCATGGTGCAGTTCGTACTGATTTTCCAGCACAAGACAAACACCCGGGGGCTAAAAATCTGCATGAGCGGTGCGACCTAACACACCCTGCCGTTTGCGGTACTCCACGAGCCCCGGCAGAGTTTTCTGGTCACTCCGCCCAGGGCTAGTGTTAAGGTAACGTTGTGTATTATTCTTGTGTTCTGATTGCTATGGCAGTTATACTTTTGCCCACACCACAATAATTATTGCAGTATTACTAACTTCCTTTGCTAGAATTGCGTAAAAGAATCCCTTGATTTTGAGGATGAACCAGAGATTTTCCTGAGCTTTCCTATGCTACTAGGTTGCTGCCTGATTTTCTTATGATTTTGTTGCTCGTTTGGGATTTAGAATCATTTCTGATTTTACGTAATCTGTATACCTTTGCAGATTTAAACCTTTGCAGCTTAAAACCTTCAAGGCATTGAATGTGTTTAATGCAACCCTTTAACTTTTCATTCATCTGGAACACAATGATTGAGGGGACCCTTTACTTATTGAACTGTTATTTCTCTGCTAATGTGATGCTTGGGGAGGTGCCTTAATGGGAGGACACATTGCCTTATGAAATTGAGGTTTAACACAGTATCCAATCCATTAAACTGTTGGAGAACCAAATTAGGTACATTTTAGAGTGTCCACATTTTTTGGTATGGTTTTGATCCCACAAATATTGGTAGCATAGGATGGATGCATGTAATAGACCCTTGTAGGCTTTCCTTTCACCCCTTATGACTTGCCCAGAAAGATACTGGATTTTCCGGTGGAGTTCCTGGTGTCAAGATTTTGCAGAGAGGTTTGACTTACAGGGCTGTTCCTCAACGACTTGAAGCCTGATTAACACAGGTAAACTTCTACTATTGTTTAAGTATATGTTGTATTTGGTATTCACAAGCTACAAGTTGATAGTAGTCTTATGACTCTGGAGACTCCGTAGTTGGGAGAGAAGTCCCCACATTAAATGATAGGATAGGTCTATTGTTTTATGTGCAAAGTTCTTCACCAGACTGCAGAGTCTCCACAGTTCTAAACTTACTATTAACTTGTAGTTTGTAAATGCCAAAGAAAACATAAACTTAGACAAAAAACGTAAGTGTACTTGTGTGAATCAGGGCCCTGGAGTGTAAGTATGAATAGGGTAGAATGATTCTGTAAGCTGTGTGTGTTTTTGAGATGTCTATGGTGTGTGTTGAAGTTTGAATTCATGAGATGTTTTGCTATGTCATATATGAAGTGTTTGGTTATGAAATGCTGATTTTGGGCTCAAGTAGTGGTTTAGTCACTGCTATTTTGCTGTACTATTCCATTTTGTGATTCTTGTTTTATTATCAGTTAGTGTGGTTATATGATTTGTTGAAATCCAATTTCTTGCCTGCATAAGGAAGTGTGTTTCTGATTTAACAAGTTTTCCTTTTCAGGGCTGCTTGTTTAATATGCTCCTAAGTGCATGGGAGAAGGTACATTAGCCAGAGTGGATAACCACTGGACACAAATCTACATATTGTGAATTGCGATTTAAGATGGTACAGTGAAGGATGCTGTTCTTGTTGCTCTTTTTTTCTATTGGTTCTGAAAGTGGTCAAACCTTAACTTGCCGATTTCTTCCTAGCCAGGTCGATCAGACAAGGTTCAATTTTTGTAAAATTAAGTGAGAAAGGTTTAGCAGTTGGTTTCCTCATTCTCAGAGCGGTCACACTCGGATTGGATAGTCAGCCAGGAAGCACGCTGAGACTGGTGAGACATCACCACACAGCTGTGATGTCATCGGTTGGTTACTGGCAAAGCCAAGCTGTGATAAATTGACTTTTGACAGAGCCTCACTGGGATTGGTTGTTGCTTCTTAGATTATTTTGTGCAAGATTTTTGATTGGCTTGAACTAAAATAATGGGTGCTGTGTTGGAAATGCCTAAAGTTTATATCGACCGTTTTCCTAAAAGTCGGAAATTACCTGGAGGGAATGCCTGCATACAAAATAGTGATGGATATTGGGTTTTATTCATATATCTGGATTTCTGAATGACACGACTACACCACTTCTGATAAGTGCTTGCAGTTTCCTTTAGAAGGCACCTTTATTATTATAAAGCTTGAGTTCTTGAGGCACAATGTGAATGAAAGAAGGACGTTACCTAGACCCACACATTTTAAGGCATTTAACAAGTGGGATCAGATTGCAAGAAAATGATAAAGCCATTGAAGGGCTAATTTATACTCTGGTTAGAAAACAAATGGGATCAACAAGAGAAATGTTTGAGGGAGGATACGATGGGAGGTGTGAGGGTTTTTCCTGCAATAATTAAAGAAACAGATGATAAAAACAAACACAATGAGGAAAAAAATAGAATAATGATACAAGTAAGGAGGATAACATTTTAAAAGACCTTTTGAATTACGGAATTCCTCCATATACTGACAAAGAACTGGTGCTGGTCCTGGTGGAGGAACAGATATGAGGGTAGCAGGAGATAGAACAGAAGTACAAATACAGAGTTCATCAACAGCTGTGCTTATGAGAATGATAGCGAGAGCCCCACCTGAAACTGCAATGATAGCATTGCTGAGTAGTAGCAGAAATACCTCAGATGTTTCTCAAATTCAAATAGATCCACCTCTTATACAGTTGTGGTTGAAGAGGCTCCAAAAGAGAGTACTATTAATGTTGGACTTCTAAAAATTGAATTTAGAGCAATTTCACAACGGACAATTGATATAAAGAGTAGGCCTGGGTGTGAAATTCTGCTCTGCTCTGCTCGCAGATCCAAGTAGCACCTGGAGTTCTGAAAAACTCAGCTCAACAGTAAGTTGGTGAGTGCGAGCGAGGATATGCTTACTCCAGACCACCTCCCTTTTTTTTTGTCCTCATACCACCATTGTATGCAAAGTGCAACCTGCCAGCCATTCTGTACCTCCCCAGGCTTTTTGCGATATCTCTATAGTCCTGCGCACGAGCCCATCCAGTAACCTGGTTGCAAGTTCCACGCAGGTGTAATCATTGGACTAATACAATTATGTTCCTATTGTGCTATTCCAATTCAGAAAAGCCTCCCAGATCTTTGAATGTGTGTTAGTTTCTAAACCTGTATCCTTTTTACAAAGCGCTTTTTGCTGCCTGGAACCAGTCTACCCCTAGGGGTGGAACAGCTTCTATCCATTTTTTACAAATTTCTCGCCTAGCAAGAGAACCAGATAAAAGAGCAGGTCCTGCTTATCCCTAGTAAGGGGCGAAATCGGCTTCTCTTCTACTCCCAAAATTATTACTAATAAGCTTATTTTTATGTTGGCACAAAGAATTTCATTTATAGCCTTTTCCACTGTGGACGAGTAATCCTTTAACAGAGGGAATTCAAAAAACATATGTCATCAACACACAGCGCACCACATCTATGACATCTTGTGAGATTTCTCAAAGCAGGCAGTCACGATGGCCATAACCCCTCTCATTGAGAAACCTTCTGTTAGCTTTGAGGAAGCTGCCTTTTCAGTAGAACATCTACTCAAGTGGCAGAAAGAAGCGACGCCCTCTTGCGCTGCCCATGGTGCAATTTGCGCTGATTTTCCAGCGCTGGACAAACACCAGGCGCTAAAAATCGATGCAAACTGCATGACCTAATGCACTCCGGCGCTTGCGGAACTCAGCAAAGCGCGGCTGAGGTTTTTTGTCACTTTTCCTGAGTTCCACACAGCAGAACTCCACTAACTCCACCCAGGCCCATTAAAGAGACTATTGTTATATGATGTTGATGACATGATGTACTTGATAAGAGATGCAGCCAGATGTGCAAATAAAACACATGATAAATTAGAGGGATTAGTTGATGAGTGTGAGGTTGACATCAGTAAAATTAAGAATGTGGGAAAAAATTGCAAAATTGATTTAACTCATGATGAAATTAGTAAATTGGATTAATAATCACATTAGAGATGTATTGAGAAGACAAGGGAATGGAGTATTTTGAAGGAATACAGAGAGAAATGGGAAAAAGAGCCAGCAAGTACCCAGAGATATGGTGGGATGTGACCAAGGAGACTAGCAGAAGGCACAAATGGTTAGGACAAGAAAACACCAACTTTTAAAATGTTTTAAAAATTGTGACTTAAACCCCAATTTTACGATTAAAAATGATTTTAAATTACAATTAATTTGAGTTCAAACAGTATACCTCTACCTACTCCCAATATAAAGTTAGCACCTAATAAATGTTATGAGGTATTCCAGTGTTAGCTAATGGAAGTGATAAGCCTTACAGCAGGGAACACAAATGATCAGCGACCCATAGCGCTAGATAGAGGGAAGATACTGCTGCACACACCGCAGGCCGCCCAAAACTTTTATTCTGTCCACGTGAGGTCATTACATTGGAATTTGCTCAATTGTAGCTCGCATACCTGACAGAGCGCAAAACCCGGAATGGGCAATCCGGACACTAGGCAACCGAAGCTGAACTTCGACAAAAAGAATGCTAAGGGTGCTGATGCGGACTCAGGCCACCAAGAACCACCGGAGGATCCTGTGGCCTTGCAGCTTCCAGCAGACGACATACTGGAAATGTTCAAGGACTTAAAAACCAGCCTACAGGGCATAGACAACAAGATGGAGTCCCTGGCCGAGAGGATGGACAGAATCACACAGAGAATGGATAAACAGGAGGGACGTGTTAGCGTACGGGAAACAAGGGTGACGGAAACAGAGGAAGACCATACGGAGCTGGAAAAGCAAGTACGGAAAATGGATGGCATCCTCTACGCAATACAGCAGAAAAATGAGATTTGGAAGCTCGCTCACGAAGAAATAACGTTCGCATAACAGGAATTGCGGAGACTTCAGACATTCCAAACATGGAGAAGTACATAGTATCGATGATGACCGACCTTTTTGGACAAGACCTATCAGCCATGTTTCTCATTGAAAGAGCTCACCGCATGCTGGGGCCTCGTCCGAGGCCGGGGGCTCCGGCTTGGCCTGTCCTGGCACGAGTGCTAAATTACAGGGACCGAGATACGATATTGCGGCTTGCGAGGGAGAGAGGAGACATCCAATACAAGGAAAACAACATTGCATATTACCCGGATTTCACCCTGCAGGCCCAGGCATCTCGAAGAGAGTTTCTACCGGCCAAGAAAATCTTTCACCAACTGGGCACTAAATATTCCCTAATATATCCCGCTAAACTGAGGATCCAAGGGCCTGGGAAGCCCACCTTTTTCATAGACGCAAAAGCGGAGCTCGCATATGCGAAACAGATGGCGAAAGAACATAAACACCGACCTGCCACGAGCACCTCACAGGCTGAAGCAAATCTTAGGGACAATGACTGAGCAAGATACGCCTAAATGCTGGACATACAGATAAGTACTGTGTTCGTGATATTGGGTTACTGGAGCTATCTCGCCTGTTAGAACCGGCTGTCTCTAGTTGGCAGAGGTATGCATTTCTGACAGATAGGGACACACCTTTTCTAGTCAGGGCAAGGGGATCACACCCTTTGATAACCCCTGCTCACCCCCTTGGTAGCTTGGCAGAGCAGACAGGCTTATCTCAGAGGCTGTGTGTTAAGCATTTATGACCACATACAGTAATAAAGTGAATACACTACAAATGGACACGACACAGTAGTATTATAAAAATAAGGATTTTTATATAAGGCTTAGCACAAAGCCAAATAACGACAAAAATATACCACAATCTTAATAAATACTCTTGGAAGGAAAAATAATAGTTCAAGTGTAGTTTCTTCTTAGCACAAAGTCTTTAGTATCAAAAGCAACTCTTCTTCTTTAAAACACAGTTCTTGGCAACAATGTAACCCACACGGGAGTCACACGACGTCGTGGCAAAGTTAATCCAAAGGGTTCGGCATCAACCGCGAGGAGCGCTACGTCGAGCCCGGAGTCACACGGACCCCCAACAACACAGTACCTTAGGAAAAATGAAGCACACGATGATCAGCGGCGTAGAGCAATCCGGCGTCGCGCCTTCGGTGTCGATCAGGCCTCAGTAGTCGTCGATGTCGATGATGATGTTGCAAGAGTGAGCAGCGCTCACGGCCTCGAGAGGGCATGAAGTCGATGCGATCAGCAGCGGTGCAGACACGAGGTCCCTTGGAGCTGGAGCCGAACTCACTACTCACTGGCGTTGCTGCTGGCGTCGATTGGGCCCGGCGGCCGGCGTCGAGGAAGCGGGACACTGGAGCCGTTACTCACGATGTCGAGCTGGATTCGGCGACGTCCGTCGGCGTCGAGATTGCTGGTTTCTTTCAGAGGTACTGGATTCTCAAGTTCCAGCAACAAGCACTTTTAGCAGATGAAGTCCTTTAGCCCTGTGACTTCAACAGGAGGCTGGCACTCTTCCAGCCCTTGGAGATTTTCTTTAGCAAAGCTTGAGAGTACACACCCAGTTCCTCTCTCCTGGTTCCTTGGCAAAAATAAAGAAGCAACTGCAGGATTCCCCCAGCAAACAGCACACTGGCAGAAGGGGTAGGCAAGTCCTTGTATCAGCAGGCTTCTTTTCCTTGGTTTAGGTTTCCTTGTCAGAAGTGATTTAAATTCTTGGTTCAGGGGTCCTTCTCTTAAACTCCTTTTTGGCTTTGATCCCTTTGTCCATTCAGGAGAATTTCCCAACATCCTGGGTCTGTTGTGGGTGTAGCCAGGCAGAGGCACCTGGCCATTCACTGAGCAGGGCTGTGTCCTCAGACGCCCAGCAGGAGGTGGAGCCAGCATTGTCACTGGCAGGAGCAGAGCTATCGGCCTCCTGGTAGGAGGTGGGGCCAGGATCGTCCATGTCAGGCACAGAGCCATCAGTCGCCTGGCAGGAGGTGGAGCCAGCATTGTATCAGGCAGGGCAGGCTATCAGCAAGTACTTTCCCCCTACTCTCAACGCAAATGTCCCACTCATCCCACACTGACTCATTCAGACCTCTGGAGCCGCCCAGCTCCTGTCACACACACACCAAACCAGCAGAAACCAGAAATAGTTAGACAAGAAAATAGCTACTTTCTAAAAGTACTATTTTCAAACCCAGAGTCCAAAAACCATCCACACAAATGGATGCGTAATTAAACCCCGAGTTCAGGGATACCAAACTCGACATCGCACCATGCTCCCCGAGCTAGCTAGGATTATAGCATTAATAATCCTGGCAGCCCATTCTAACTAATGGAGAGCAGGTCACCTCGCAATAGTGAAAAACGAATATGGCTGTAATTCACTATTAGGACATGCCAACTTGGTCAGGCTTGTCCTACCTTATACTTACAAGGCACCCTGCCCGTGGGCCTACCATAGGGGTGACTAACATGAAGTTAAGGGAAGGTTTTAGGGACTGGCAAGTAGGTGTACTTGTGCAGTCAGCGTGACAGTACCAGACTGCACGTAGGTCTAGCAATGGCAGACCTTCAGACATACTTTTACTAGGCCGCTCTTGTGGGTGGCACAAAATATGCTGCAAGCCCACGAGCAGCATTTGTATTTACAAGCCCTGGCACTCCTGGTGCACTAGACTAGGGACTGACAGTAAACCAAATAAGCAAAACATGGAATTCAATCAGTACAGCAATTTTGCATAGGAGCACTTGCACTGTGGCACTGATCATCAGTGGCACAGTGCCCAAAGCATTATACCAGCAAAAACATCGTAAAACAGTGGAGGCAAACAGAAAAAATGGAGGAGAGACTCAAGCCAATGATGCCAGGTCTAACATCGCCTATGAGATCACCTCAGTGTTGGCATTAGTTAGAATTGTGAGAGATTAATCCTGTTTTATCTAAAACCCCTGTGAGGTTGGTTACGGTTTGTGGAATGTGTAATTACAGTTTGAATATGAGATCGGGGAGGGGGCGTTCAACACCCGGTCACCCTGTCACAAGCACAGGGGAGGGTTGCCGGTTAACCCATGTACCCCATTGGGATGATTCCCTTGCGTTCACTGCTGTGGACCATATGTTTACAGTTAGGTGGGTTAGGGTGGGTAATTCGCAACCTGTTTGGGCGGTTTGTGTGGGTGAAGGGGGGCGGGGAAGTGTTCATTATTTTTGCTGGTCTTGCCATTATATATGCCATTGCTTGTTGGAGTAATTACATCGACACACACTTACTCTCCCCCGGGATGTGGGACACTATGCGGACAGAATATGATGGTTGCATTTTCTGTGTTGTATACATTGGTACATGATATGATATAAGACCTGCATAGAGCTGTCTACCTGATGGTGCGCCACATTCACTCTACATGACGACGCTCAAATGTATATCTTGGAATGTCGAACGGTTAGGCTAGTTCACTCGTATTTGCTACGGCATTCTATAGATATCTGTTGCTGCAAGAAACACATTTAACAGCCGCTACTGCCGCCATACTAAAACACACAAGGTGGGGGGAGGTACTGGATGCTGGGTATTCAAATTACTCTAGGGGTATGGCTATCCTCATTCGTAAGGGAGTACAATAGAAAACACATGAGCAATTTATTGATAAAGAGGGTACATTTATTATTGTTACATGGCTCGCTGTATGATACCCCCTATGGTGATAATCAACGCGTATGGCCCGAACGTGGACAATCCCATCTTCTTTTGGAATATAGGACAGAAAATCCAGGCCTTGGGTGATGTAGCGATTATGTGGGGAGGAGATTTTAACATTGTTCTATCGCCCTCATTGGAAGGCAGGGTGTGCCGCAGGAACAACATCCACATGCGGCCCAAGCACTGTTGGGAGTCATGGAGGATCTTAACCTCATAGATTCATGCAGAGCGTTACACCCCACAGTGAGGGAAGGTACATGCATGACCCACCACCGAAACGCTTGGTCCAGATTAGACTATTGGCTAGCTACCAAAGATATACATGCATGGGTGAACGACGCCACACATTGCCCTCGCAGACTGTCTGATCACATACCAGTCCTGTTGACACTTCTTTTACAACTTCCATACCGCCAACCCTTTAGTTGGCGATTCCCATTGGGGGCGTTAAGGGATCAGGTCTTCCGAGAGGAATTGAGAGGAAAAATAACGGATTATTTTGCATGCAATGAGGGGTCATTGGACTCGCCGGGAGTATTGTGGGAGGCATTTAAAGTGGTCACTAGAGGCAATTGCATGGCGCTTAAAACAGGGGTACTGAGAGACATCCGCTCCATGCTAACTAGACTAGAGCACGAAATAGGTGAGCTGGAGCGCTCGATTCAACAATCCCTGCAGCCAGCTACTCTGGCTCAGTTACGGTCAAAAATAACAGACTACCAGGTGGAGGCGGAACGGGAAACGGCCTACCTGTATAAACATGCACGAGCTAGGAGGTACGGTGAAGGGGATAGGGCCGGGAAACTCTAGTGGGAATGCTTAGATCCCCGAGGGGGGCTAATTACATCACGGAATTGCAGGCAGAGAGTGGCAAGATGGTTAGGACACCGGGTGGCATTCTTCACACAATGACTTCATTCTACAAACACCTGTACACTTCCCAAACACTCCCCCCAGACAATCATTGCAGAATACCTGGATACTGTTGCGCTGGTGTGGTTTAACCGGGGTGTGTAGGAATATATGGACTTACCGATAACGGTGGAGGATGTGCGCCGGGTGATAAGTGGTATGCCAGCAGATAAATCATCGGGATCTGACGGGTTGTCAGCGGCCTTCTATAAAGAATACACTGACATACTTGCGCCACACCTTTTGCGGGTCTATCTGGAGGCGATGGAGACGGGTATTTTACCTCCCACCCTCAGAAAAGCCACAATAATCACACTACTTAAACCTGAAAAAAACCCGGCTAAGCCAGACTCACATAGGCCTCTATCCTTAATAAACCTAGATGTCAAGATATATGTAAAGTTGCTCGCAAACAGGCTACAACCGGTGCTGCCGCAGATCGCGTTACCGGATCAGTCTGGATTCATTCCTGGTCGCTCGACGGCACACAATTTGCATACTATCTATGGACTGCTGCATTATTGGCCCCTCAGGTCCAGGCTGCGGCTGCCCTCCTAGACACCACAAAAACGTTTGACTCTTTGGAGTGGAAATACCTTTTCACGCCTCTGCCTCGGGCTGAGCTTAGGTTTGGTAGGGCAGATCCAACTGATATATAACACTCCGATGGCGAGAGTAAGGGTAAATAGACACGTGTCAGACCCATTCGGCATCACGAGGGGAACGAGGCAGGGTTGCTCCCTGTCCCCCCTCCTGTTTGCAATAGCCACTGAACCATTGGCGGCAAGACTTCGCCAACACCATACCCAGCGGAGCATAGGGTTCACGAACAGGGGACTACTGATCTCCATGTACTGAGATGACATGACAATCTATCTCACAAACATCAGGGAGAATTTTGGCATAATCATGAGGGAATTGGTCAGATTCGGAGGGCTTACCGGGATTCAAATGAATTGTTCAAAATCTGTAATCATTCCACTTACTGAAGACAGTGCCCCTTGCCCGATGGAATTTCCTATCCAATGGGTGGAAAGCACAACGCAGTACCTAGGCATTTGGATCAGTAGATCCATGCAAGAAATATGGTTGACAAATTATGGGAGAGTTATGGAGTGGATAGACAGCAAGGTCCAGTGCTGGAAGCGCCTCCCCTTATCCCTGACGGCTCGCATAGCTGTTACAAAAATGGTAATACTCCCCAAACGTCTTTATTTATTTGTTAATATTCCAATGCCACTGAACAAGCACAATTTTAGACTCCTCCGCACCAGTATAATTGAGTTAGTGTGGGCAGGTAGACAACCACGGGTATCTTGGGACCTCTTGACTCTGCCCTTCGCACAGGGTGGATTGGGAGCGCCAGATTTTGAACTATATGCTTTCAGCGCACAGGTGCAGTGCTTGCACTTCTGGCATCATCCTACACCCTATCAGCCCCATGTGGCGATAGAGATTGACAGAGCTGCACCTACCCCACTTAACGCGGCAGTATATCAACCTTACAAGATGCCTCATATGGAGATAAATACTGTGGAAGCTATGCGATGGGCGTGGAAGGGCATAGCTAGGAGGGCGGGCCACAGCGAACTATTTGCACCTTCAATGCCATTGGGGGGGCAACCCACTATTGGCACCCTTGACGGATCGGGCAACCAAACTGAAAGCCAGACGACACGTTCCTAACCCTTCAAAGGATGTGTAAACAGCAGGTGCCCTCAGCATCAGACATGCTGCTTTACTATCAGCTCCGGGTAGCCAGTAAAGCTAGATACGCCTCCTTCCCCCAAGCACCCCCAACTCTGGCGGCACTCGAAAATGTCTTGTCAAACCCCTCTCCCTGTAAACTGACATCCCGTATATATAGTGCCACCCAGGATACATCCCCCATTATATCTACCTCCTCTAAAGCGTACTGGGAAGGTGACATCAGACATGAAATAACCGAAAAACAGTGGCAATGTTGCTGCACCCAGCTAGAACACCTGTCACCTAATTACAGGCTGCGGCTCATACACTTCAACTTCTTGCACAGAACATACCGTACACCGGTACAAATGTACCGCATGGGTGTGCAGCCCGATACACAATGCTGGAGATGTGGAGCCCAAGATGCAACATTCATACATTTGGCTTGGCCCTGTAGGTCGGTAGCCCAATATTGGGTCGAGGTAATGGGACATATAGGAGATATTGTGGGTATACAGCTGACTCTAACACCACTATTAGCTCTACTAGGATTTGTTATGGAAATTCCTAAGGGATCCCGCAAGCTCGCAGCTATGTTACTGTTGTTGGCTAAGCGTCAGATAGGACTACACTGGAAGAAAAAGTCCCCACCCACGATAGCGGGATGGCTATATACTGCAACGTACTGCAGGGATCAATTAACAAACTATTGGGAATTGATACCCACCAGATCCCGGCCCATGGATATATGGGGACCATTGGAGAGTTGGTTAAATATGGGGGGACCGACCATCTGTGTGTCACTTAAAGGTATTTTTTGCAAGCACGGATGAGAAGTGGGTCAAGGGTGCCTCGGTAAGATTCGGTATGGCAGCCAAGTGGATGCAGGCAATAGAGAGACTACTGAAATCCACGGGGTCGAGGGCTGATTGCACACATACAAATAAAAATGACTCTGTATAGATTATATAACAGATTTGCATGCAGGACCGAGTAATGGCAGGGAGGGTGGGGGGAGTTCTTGTTGATGGTTTTTGGGATTATAAGAAGACATGTGAATGAAACAGGAGCTAGTGTATGAGACTCTAGTTATGCATAATGCTATAAAGATGTATCACAAGCTTTAATTGCCGCTGAGCCACAGGGATGTCGGCTAACTGGCTGTGTCTCATACTATTGAAGGCTTCTAAACACACCACCGGCCTCCGGGTTGTAGGGTAATGGATGTGTACACTGCATATGTTACAATAAAAAATGTATTTAAAAAATTTAAAAATCCTTGAGGCTGCAGGGAAACATAGTTTACCACACACTCACGTCTCCTAGTCATTCTGCAGTACCAGAAGGAGGTAAGTATTTATTAATGTGTACCCCTTATGTGCATTACCTTCCCACCTGCCACCCCCATGACACAAACATTTAGAAAATATTGAGGAAAAAAAATATTTTAGAAATGTTGCTGAAAGTTTATGTTCCAGTTGTTTGGTGTGCCAGAAAAATAATCACGGAAAAAGGACATTAACTGTGATAACTCATATTCCCAAATCAGAAGGCCCATTTAGAAGACCCCAAGCCGAATTTGTGGAGATTCCAGTTTGTAGTGGTCTGATATATATCTTGGTCATTTCCTGATGGTTTACGAAATGGGTTAAGGTTTATCTGACCCCGAGATCAGATAGGCTTGCAGTTGATAAACTTTTGCTATGGGAGTTAATTCCATATTTCAGCTTACCAACTTCTATTGAGACAAATCGTGACTCACATTTAAAAAATGAAATATTACAGATAATTTGTACTACCTTACAAATTGATCAGAGGTTCCATTGTGGCTACTGGCCAAAGCTAGTGCTTCTACTGGTTTAAAGTGGCTGGATACTCTACTTCTTGTTTTTATGAGCATCAAATGTACCCCAGATAAAAAGACTGATCTATCACACCATGAAGTCATCATGGACAGAGCAATGAGATTGGCTTATACTCCCTTGGCTGTGTTAGTTTCAATAACTGATGACATTGTGTTAGATTACTGCAAAGGTCTGCCTGAGATGGTGAAATCTGTCTATAAACAAGTGAACATGGTAACAGAAGCAATGAAAGAAATGCTGTACTATGAATTGAACCCTAGTGGTTCAAAAACACATGAGGAAGAACTACCTGGCTTGGACCCTACCAGGTGATCTTGATGACAAACACTGCAGTAAAGTGTCCTGGAATCCCGCTGTGGATCCATGGTGCTCCCATGAAAAGAGTGAAGGTGGCAGATGAAGAAGCTGTGAAAACAACCACTGATTCTCCAGGTCAAGTTCAAGTTTGTGCTGTGGATCCAGAGGAGGGTGAACATTTTAAAACTGGTGTAGAAAATGATGTCATAAAAGTCCAGATCAATGGAAGGGAAAGTTCTGATGAAGATCCTGGTGCTGTTGTCCAGTTTCAAAGTGGGGATCAGAATAAATACAGATCTGTTTAAATGGCAAAAGCACAAGTGGTAGAAAGAAGAAATAGTACTTGATCCAAACAATGAAAATTCAAGTCACAAGAACCCCCAGAGGAAGGAAGTAGTTCACATTGACTCTTGCAGTCTAGGTTGATCAGGGTTCAAGCCCATCAGTGAGTGGAGAAGCAGGTGAAAAAGAAAGAACAGTGGAAAATAAATCATTAAAAAGAATTCGGAAAAGAAATCAGTCAACAAGAGAAACAAGCAAGACTGATGCCAATCAATGAAAGTTCAGTAGTAAATGCACTAGATCCAGAAAATAGTAAAAATGAATCACCTGTTGCTAACTAACCAGCAGGAAAGAGAAAAACAAATAGAAAGCATGTATCGCATGAATGGGTATATCTAGCTACAGTGTGACAGGAAAAAGAAAAACCAGTACAATAAACTATTAGCAATAAACTTTTGAAAATGAACTTGGAAGTGAATCAGAAGGAAAAGAAGAACCACCTTGAAAAAGTTACAAAAGACTGTAAAGATCATGTTAAAATGAAATTTCCTGTTGAAATAAATGAACAAATAAAAATTACTGTGAGCATGAATTGAAAAAAAGTTTGGAAAAAAATATGTTATGATGTTTTGTCTTGATTACTGTTTTGAATAAAAAATAAAGAAAACAAGAAACCTGTGAGTTATAAAGAAAATGTAGTTCGTTTTTAAAATTTTAGAGCCTCAGAATAATTTTTTTGTGTTGTAATTCTTTATTGAAAAATGTAAAGAAAAGAAAATTCATAAAAGAATAGTACAGCATAATAGACCCACAATGGTCTTGCGACATATGCAATTAATTATAATCCTCAGAATCATTTTAAGTCTTAATAGAAAATTGAATACAGCAAATGCTGTATAATTAATGGTGTAATTGTTTTATTAATAATATTAATATTCTTAGTTGGCCTGTTGTGGTGCTTACTATCTCCGGTGGGATACATTGCCATAAGACTTGAATTAACTACAGTAAATAATAGAGTGAAATATAACTCACTGATACATAAGGAAAGTTTAGTTAGTGAATTTCTAAATAACATTTCCATTAAAATGATAAAGAATTTTTAGATTTTTTAGGTGGTTGCAAATTGTTTTATTTGCACTTAATTTCCCTCTTCTGCAGGTGACGGTGTGGAGAAGCGTGGCTCACTGGTTAGAGCAGGCAGACCCTGAAGCAGAGGTCAAACCCAGGACCAGGGTTCAATTCCCGACGCGGCAGGGTCTTGAGCTCAAATGTCCATGGACTCGATAATTCTCGCTTCGGTGCCTGACCTAATCATGGGTTCACACTCTGCAACTCTGGGCATTAAGCTTGCTTAATCTCCACAACGGCCCCCCGCGGCGGGATGCCTGGCTTTCACCTTGGGGATGCCCTGTAGGGGCTATCTCACAGGGAAAAGCCAGGACGGTTTCCCAAGGCAAGCGCGGAGATACCCCTTCGGGGGTTGATTCAGGCGCTATATAAGAAACATAATAAATAAATAAATATGTGCAGTTTCCCATCTCTCATGGCCTACCTTGCAGAGTGTTTGTTAGTATATTTCATAATAATGAATTTTTGTCTCCTTGATTATCGGATTTCAATGTATTAAAGGAGAACGTTCCTACCCTGGATAATAAAGAAGCTAATAATGGCATTAAGTGATTTACAGAAAGAGTTTGAGCCAGCAAAACTTAGTACATATCCCTAAAGTGGGTAGGGTTAAAAGTGGTAACGATTCATAAAGGTCAAACCTCTTAGTCTTCCACATAGAGCAGCATTACTGCTTTAACTACTTATTTCAATTAATAAATCAAACCTCAAGTGTCAACATCAATATGTCAAATAATTCACAGACTCCATCATCTTTGTTATTGAAAATCACTTTCTTTATTTATAGTCCTATAAAAACATATTCTTATGTCTGGTTGTAGCCAACGTGTTTCATCAAACAGGAATTCTTCAGGGATTTCAATTGTATTCACACTTTGTGGCACAAAGGAGACATAGTGTAGGACTGGTTGAAAAGATATGCAGTCAAAGATATTATGGCATCAACTCCTTTAGCTAGCCAGACCGAAGTGTTGACAAATTTCAACAATATTTCCATCTGTTCTAAGGAGATAGTTAAATCCTGTACATGGATATAAATATTCAGTGCTATGTCTTGTGATTCCATGGTATTGAACCAACAGTCCCAAACGTAATTGCACCAGTTCCACTCAGTCTTCAGTACAGTTAATTCACCATTGTGTTCTTGCTTATAGCAAGGAACAGGTGCAGGTGATTAATTTGATGAGGGCTGTCTTCGGGAAGGTTCATGTTGAGGTCATCTATGCTGGTTGCTTGATACTTATTCTGGGGTATTTTCTGGATGTTTCTTTGGCTCCTGAAACCTGACCTTGCATATGCATGGTAAAAAATGTGTAAAAGCTATTTTCTACACAAACAGGGAACACCAGCTGCAGCATGAAACAGCATGAAGTAAGGTCAAAATTCAGGGTACAAGACATTTGTTAATTCATAAATGTTGGGAGGAATGATATAAATCATGTCAATATATTTGCGATAGTCAAGAGAGATGCGCTGTGGCTGGAATCTAGATTGTGAAATCTACATACTAGATTGAAAATGGAACATGAAAGGAGAAGTGAAATGTGCATTGTGAACCTCTTAAATGTGACAAGGGTGAAAATGTGGGAGAGAGTCAGTTTGAAAAGGGTTATGTTGTAGGTGGTGATTATTTGGTTGGTGAAGGGCCTATCCTGAGAGGAATTTATTATGTGTGTACTAAGACTACTTGTTTTAGTTTGCTGCCTAAGTGGTGTGGATCTTGTTTTCTTGCTTTAGTGTTCCCTAGAGTTTATCAAATGAGTGGAATGTATAGTCCAGTTGGTTTGAGGAGTGTGAAGCAAGGAATTCAACAGATAGTTTTAGATATAATAGGTCCTATTATTCCTCCTATAGAGGTGGCAATAAATTATGTGAAAATTAGGCCTTTATTTATATTGGTGGATAGACTTGCCTGAAGAAGAGATGCAGCACTAACTCAAATTAATTCAGAATAATTGCTATTGGAACTATAGTGATGCAGAACTGCTTAGCATTAGATAGCCATCTTGCAAAGGAAAACGGGGTTTGCAAAGTACTAAAGTTTAAGAGATGCTGCACTTTTAATGCTATTAATAATGCATATATCACAAAATGGACTAATATCCCTTCGGAACTTCAACCTTTATAAGAACATGGCTTATGGAAAGCAATAGGTTCCTAGGTTAGTGAAATAGGGAAGGGTTTAGCAAGGATGGTGAAAGGATCAACAATTTGGGAGACAATCTTACTTATTATAATATCCCCTGTAATTATTAAAAAGATTTGTACAATTATTCTGTCTATCTTACTAAAAGTTTTAGTGTCTAATTAAAACGTCTGGGTATAAAAATAAGAAGAGACCATAAAAGAGAAAATGATCTGAAAATTACAAATTGGAGAATGTCAAGGATTGTGTCTACAATCAGTTGAAGATGGTGGAGGTGAATTCCAGAAAGAAGCAAAAAGTGATGCAGACTGAATGAATTCCTGATTAATAAAGTGTTATTACTTGTTTTCGTGTCTATAAAATATTCAGAAGGGGGAATTGTGAAAAAGTATTTTCAGGTTTATATTTTGTGCATTAATAATGAAAAGTAATTTGCCTCTTTCCACTTGATTTTAAGTACATAGACTGCATTAACATAAGTTCAATTGAAACAAAACTTCTGTCTGTTTGTGTAGAATTGTGTTTATTAATGTGTTTAGTTGTGGCACATTTCTCTGTAAAACGCCATTTTAGACAAAATGGATATCATCTCTGTTGCTCACTCCTGTTTCCCTCCCTGCGTACATCCTCTCCCCGAAGGCTTCACAGCTCACAGTCTAAAGTCATATTAGTTTATCTCCATTGCTGTATTATTTTGCTCACAATTAACTTTTTGGTGTGGATGTAAGATTGTAACTATCTCATTCACTTCTTCACTAGGTCTACTCACTGAGAGAAAGTCTTATTGTTAAATGTTTCATATATGTTCGAACATCTCCGGATCATATTAGAAAAGAGGGTGTTAAATATTTTTTTAAGAATTTGAATGGTGCTTATGAGTTAAGGTAATGACTTGTAATATTCTTGTGTTCTGATTTGCTAAATACATTATACTTTTGCTCACATCACATTGATTTTGCAGTATTACTAATCTCCTATGCAAGAACTGTGTACAAGAACCCCTTGTTTTGGGGGTGAGCCAGAGATGTTCCTGAGCTTTACTTTGCTGCTAGGGATGCTGCCTGATTTTCTTATGATTTTGCTGCTCATTTGGGACTTAGAATAGTTTCTGATTTTGCATACTCTGTATAAAACGTTGCATCTGAGAGGCTTCATGGCATTGACTGTATATGGCATATTTTGATTTTTTTTAAATAATACCCTTTACCTTTTCCTTGGTCTAGAATTCGATTACTGGTTGCCCCATTACTTATTGAACTATTTTTATTCAACTAATTTGATATTTAGGGAGATGCCTTAACACTTAGACACCTTTGCTTGTGAATTTGAGGTTCTACGCCGTCTCTGATCCAGTATGCTGAGAGAGAACAGAATGAGGTCAATTTTGGGATGCCCAAATAATTGGGAACACTTTTGCTGCCACATTTTTCTGACTGTTATGGCTAATATGTCACTCACCGATTTTATATGTAGGGCTATGGCCCCTACATGGCCCTAAGCTTTTTATAATGATACACTGACAACCAAGGTGGCCACCAGGTTAGTTCCCTATTTGTTTACTATTTAGACATTTGCAATAAAAGCAACAAAGAACTTCTCTTTCACAAGTCTTTATATTGGACCCTGTTCAAAATTTCACTGATCTGAGAATGCCCCATCACTCACAATTGGAGCAATTGATTTGGAATGGTGTGCACATGCCCATGCACAGTCATCTACTTTACGAATGGCAAAGGTTTGATAGACCCATTATTTTTCATGTTCTCTCCATAGCCTCTGTTCTAATGTACCTTATATAAATAAATGTGATAACTGCAGCTATCTATAGTTATCTCTATATGTTGCTTACCATATGAATACAAGATGTGATTAGTCCCCGCAATGACATCCCAATGGCTGTTCAAACTGCATAGGAAGTAGGTAAAACCCTACCAATGGTGCTCAAATGAATTATTGGACCTCGGGAACCCATTATTTTAGGTGAGAAAATCATGTTCCTATGTCTAGAAACAGAAAATAATTAAACAAAAAATAATTGTTAATCAAGTGTGTGATTAATATTAAGACAGTGATGGAGTAAGATTGAAACCAAATGGATAATTAACTTAACAGCATATTCCTATTCATGGCTGTGCAGAGGGGGGCTTCAATCATTTTAGGTAGTGACTTAAGTTTGCTTTATCAACATGGCTTTAGTTTTTCTCTTAAAGACAAGCCAGGCATCTGGCTCTCTTCAGCATCATCTCTTCCCATAAATGTTAGGCCTGTCCTTCTCAAGTGATTGCCTCTCTCTGTTTCTGAGCTTTGCTATCTACAGCTCATGTATTAGCTCTGAGAATTTCAGGTGTTATATGCATGTGCTTTGGAAAGTGCAAATGCAACAAAACAGATGGTTGGATCGCACTGAAACAGCGCTGCTGGTCATTATACAGTCTCAAAACAGTAAATAAGTGACTCATAGTGAGCCGGCAAAAAAATTAATAATAGAGGAGGAGTTTCTGGCAGAACAATTTTTATGAGGATAATATTTCACAAGAAAGAAAAACCTTGATGGTGCGCTGGGCTGGTGTAGAAGTAATGCTTGTTTCCAGTCCAGGAGGACCTGGCTTGGCAGTTTAGGCTGGACTGTTCCAGTGAGGCACAGGGTCAAGAATGATTTGCATATGGCAAGGTCTACACTGGGGTGGCATGTTGAGCAAAAGAATGATGGATTTAACCCAGATCTCTTGACTGGGGATGAATGTTTTGATTTGTTCTGCATTCGGTCTATGAACTGTGTGTCTTCTGCTTTCTCGCCTAAAGTGCGCCGGGTATGCCCAGACGTGGGTCCCAGGCTCACTGTGCCACTGGATTCAAGCTATCCTGGCTGTTGAGGGGTGAAACCCCGAAACCAGTCCTAGGATGCTTGTTTCCAGTCCAGGGAGGACCTGGTTTGGCAGTTCAGGCTGGACTGTTCCATGAGGCACAGGGTCAAGACTGATTTGCATATTGCTAAACTGGGGCAGAATAATGAGCCAAATAATGATGGATTTTACCCGGATTGGTGTCATTACAACGCAGGCTATTACAACGCCTGCTGTTACAACGCAGTTTTTACATCGCATACCACTACAGCGCATAGTGCTTTTAAGCGCTGGATAGTGATTTATTTAATTTACTATTCCAACTCCAGTCCCCGTGGATAGTAGGGAAGGTGTTGGATAGTAAATTAAATATATTCCCTATCCTAGAGCGCCCCCCAGCGCAATGCGTTGTAATGGTTTGCGTTGTAATGGTTGCGTTGTAATGGTAGTGCGTTGTAATAAATGCGTTGTAAGTGATGTTTCCCATTTTACCCAGATCTCTTGACTGGGGGTGAATGTTTTGATTTGTTCTGCATTCCGTCCATCAACTGTGTGTCTTTATCTTTCTCACCCTAAGTGTGCTGGGTATGCCCAGACGTGGGCCCCAGGCTCACTATACCACTGGATTTAAGCTATCCTGGTTGATAAGGGGTATAACCCCAAAACCAGTCTTAGGTCGCTTGTTTCTGGTCTAGGGAGGACCTGGCTTGGCAGTTCGGTCTGGACTGTTCCCATGAGGCACAGGCTCAAGATTGATTTGCATATGGCCTGATCTAAACTGGGGTGGCATGGTGAGCAAAAGAATGACGGATTTAACCCTGATCTCTTGACTGGGGGTGAATGTTTCAATTTGTTCTGCATTGCGTCCATCAACTGTGTGTCTTGAGGTAACTGCCCTACAAAGGGAAGATGCAAGGCGCCTTCCTCGATGTCCAGGGACATGTACGGGACAGATGCTATACCAGATTCTGGAGATGGAAGGGAGGAGCCTTACTCCCCCTCTACATAATTCCACGAGGGAGACGTGCTTCCCCTCTCTTACATCAATCCCTCACATTCACCAACATAAAGGGAGATGGACCCTTGCCATATTTCGGGTCCCTGTTGACAACCCCCTACAAGGATTCTCTTAACCCCCCCCCCCCCCCCCCCCCCCCCCGGTGATGCCCTGGACCCACAATAAGGCTACCAATGATTGTCGTCAATTTGGCAACACTGGAATTCCCCCTCACCTCAACCCCACTCGACCCCTGAGGCTTCACATGTCCTCCTGCCCTTCCCGTGTAATTTTTACCAAGTTGCCGTGGTTTGATTTATTTTCATGCCCCCTTGTGGAAGCACTCCTGTCCCAGGACTCGGGCCCCTTGTATTGTTAATGCACCTCTCTGAATTCTTTTTGTTGAGGGATTATTACGCACGAATTTGGGCCTCCGTGCTCCTTAATATTCAGTACCTTGTACCTGTGATGCATGTCATTTGTCATTGTAAAACTTATCAAAATTAATACCAATTGATGAGAAAATTAAGGAACCTCTGGCTATCTGGGACAATACTTGCCAGACTGCTTCTACCTATTAAAATTCAAACGCATACTGCAGGCGAATTTAGGGAGCATTCTATAGTTCATAATATATATGAGATATATATCAGTGGACCAGGGGCCGCATTTCTGCACTATGCCGTTTAATGGTCTCTTTTTAATGCTCTTTGCGATGGATCTTTGGGGTTGGTGTCCGCGAAATCGTCGTTACACTTTCTTTTGCTTATCCACAGGTATTAATTGCGCTCGGGTGCAGAGTTTTAATAAAGTAACCAGCGGGTCTGTACACCATATCCAAATGAAAATAGCAGTAGACAAAAATAGAACCCTCATCAATGTGCAGAATATGCAGTGTTAAGAGGAGGTTGACCTATCAGTCAGCATGCAGATGTTTGTCTTCAAGCAAGAGCACACACTGGGAAGCAAACACAAGATGATGCATTCACCTACGCATATACAGCCAACAGTAGCATGTGCTGAGGTGGAGGATGGGAAGAACTGAACATGCATCAGTAAGGTCGGTATGAATCATTGTCAATGTTTTATAGAAGAATCTCAAGGTTAAAAGCATAACAAAAGATCAATCGGCTGAAAAAAATAGAACAATAGAGGTGCTAGAGAGCATTGCAGAAAGCTACCTATGATACAGTCTTTACATTCAGAGACAAAACTCCGTTGCTATGTGTTCACCCCTCCAAGGGAAGAGTTTACGTGGATCTGTCTACGGTGCAATATGTTTGCATAGCAAACCGCTTCATGCACAAGAATTAGTGAAGTAGGTTTTGCACCACCAATTACTGTTTCCCAGAGGGGTTGTTTATGTTATGATTTTTACCTGTTGATTTAGTCCAAAACGCCTGATAGATGGGCACCAGTTTGATCCAAAACAAGTGATCTTTGGTCCGTAAGCTCACAGCGTCAGAGGGAAAGGGTGGCAATGCTTAGGGCAATATGGCGCATCCCTGCTTTTTCCCCTGCGCTGGCTCCGTTTTGGCTGCTTAGTGCCAAGCAGGCACCTTTGCATCCTGGTGCAAGGTTGTCTGTGTTGCATGCAGGATGGTTTTTTGCAGGAAGGGGCACTTTCAACACAATCCTAAGAGGCAAATATCTCTGCATGCTGCAGAATGAAGCACAAATAGAAAGAAGTAACGAGGAGAAATACAAATATTTATCCTTGTTACAACTCTCTGGTAAGTCGTATCTTTTTGGCGCAATCGCAGGTTTACCATTTCTGGTAAATCTGGGAATGCGTCAAAAACCATGGGAGTAGCATGGGAACACCCATGCAATGCCTTCCCAGGGCACAGTAAGACAACGCACCGATTTGCGCTGCACTGTCTTACTCCAGATTTATGGAGCCACTCATGGCCATGCAAAGTGGCCTTGTGTGGGTTCATACATCACATGTAAGGTTTGTGTTGCTCTTGCACCACGTTGCATGGTGCAAGAGTGACACAAACCAGCTCTTAAATAAGCAACATAGTGTAAAGCATTTAACAGCACCAAACAACAGAATAAGAAAATCGCACACCAATAAAGAGACTCAACAACAATTTATAAAAATAGAACTTATTTTTATAAATTTTTAGAGACCTTGATTATTATAATCCGTGAGAGGATTCAACAGATATGGATTTTAGAATCTTTTACCACTTTTAAATGCAACTGCAAACAAGCGTTGGTCAATAAAAAGTTTGTAAACTTTTCAAAAATTTGAAAGAGTTAGTGTGAATTACTCCTGCTCAGGTTGGGTGAACAAATCCGGAAGGGAAAAGGTCTAGGGGGGCAGAAAGGATACTTTGGACACCTAGCTGGCCACCAAAGTGTTTTTTTTTTTAATTCCAAACTTTATAGGATGACTGTCATAGACTTCAATGGCGTGGTCTTTATGCTAAGGAATGCATGCAAATATGCTCAAAAAGATGCTCTGGTTGTGGTTTGCTTGATGGGGTTGTCTCTGTGGTGGTCCGTTGGTCTACGGGTGATGTGAGGTGACTTGAATCGGTGTCCCTTGAAGTCCTCTACGTTGCAGTAGTCAAACAGCCAACACTACACTACTGGTCTCTGCACAGAAATTGGATGCAAATCCTTTGGAGGGGGCCGTTGTCCCTTAGATGCACTGAATTTGGACTCTGATAGCACTCCCGGGTCCGACAGACAAAAGTTTTGGCTACCTCTGATATGTCTCTTGTCCTTCCCCTCCACTGGTAGTGGCAAAACATCTGTGGTGACTACCAACTTGTCCATTTGAACTCGCACAGGTCCTGTAACCCTGGAGTTGGTTCCAGGGGATCAGCTGACTGATCCTTGGAGTCACAGCTGTGGGAGAAGGTGGAAAATCAAGTTTTCCCCGTGTCAGGAGCCGCAGGCACAGTGCCAATCACACTAGCCCAAAGTGTAGTCTCAGGTGAGGCGTAACAAGAAGAAATATTTTCATTTCTCATTGTTACGTCCTCTTTCCATGTGTGCTGCATTCTGCAGCACACAGAGAAAGAGAAATCTGCCTCTTAGGATTGTTTTTGTGGAGGAAGGAGTCCCTTCCTGCTCAAAAACAATGCTTTATGCAACTCAGTACCCTTGCACCATGGCGCAAGGGTGTGTAGGCACTAGGCTTCCAAAAGGGCACTAGCACAGGGGAAAAGGCAGGAATGCGCTGAATTGCCCTAAATATGATGCATTCCCACCCCTCAGCTGCTTGCCTGAATGAAAGGCAGAAGCAGCAACTGAAGGCCAAACCAACAAAGCAACAACACAGTAAAGTTGCAGTACTCTTGGCAGTTCTTCCAGCTCTTCTTCTTGGCAGGTTCCTTGATTTCAGCGAGTTCTAAAGTTCTGGGGTCTGGATCCCAATATTTAATCTCCGCCCAGCCCAAACCAGCTCCATCCTCTCTGGTCCAGCTTTCTGGCCGAAGGGGGAGACAGCATTGTCCAAGGAAGAACAGGCCCATTCAGGTGCAAGGAAATCTAGTCCCACTACTCTAAATACATTCTAAGTCTATTCAGCCCAACCCTGACTCATCCAGAAAAGGCAGGACAAGCCTTGACCCCCCCCAGTGGCTGTCTGATGAAAATGCATGACCCCAGCCCATGTCACTCCAAAGCCAGACAGTCAATCCACAACCTAGCAGAGGCACACAGGATGGCTAAGCAAGAAAATACCTACTTTCTAAAAGTAGTACTTTCAAACACAGAACATAAAAATTATCTTAACTAAAAGATGCATTTTTATATTCTGAGTTTAGGCATACTAAACCCCATTTCTCTATCCTGTCCCAGTAGTAAGATATGCTTATAAGATGTTATAAGTAATCTCCCATTCTATCCTATGGGACAGATAGCCTTTTCCCTAGTGAAAAATGAAACACACTGAAATTTACTACCAGGACATGTCAAGCACACCAGTACATGTCCTACCTTTAATATACATTGCAACCTGTCCACAGGGGTATCTTGAGTCTACCTTGGGGGAATTTACATGTAAGAAAAGTGAGGAAAATTAGGGCCTGGCAAGTGGACTTGCCAGGTCGACATGGCAGTTGCAAGCCACACACAGACTCTGCAATGGCAGGTCTGATAACTCTTTTCAGGGCTACATGGGTGAGTGGCACAATCAGTACTGCAGGCCCCCAGCAGCATTTGATTTACAGGCCCTGGCACCCTAAGTGCACTTAGTGACTAGTAAGTCAAACATGCGTATCATGGGAACACCAATTCATGATACAATTTACAATAGGAGCACTTGGACTTTAACACTGAACAGCAGTGAGAAAGTGCGCAGAGACACTGAGCCAGCAAAAACTAGGAGGTTCGAAAGGAAATAAACAGGGGAAATATGCCAAAAGATGGTAGGTCTAACAGGGGCATTTATGGTTGTCGATGGATGTTGATGATGAGAACAGGTTTCTAGAAAATGTTGTCACAGGGGGTCCCTACGTCTAAAAAGGTTTGACAAGGGGGTCTAGACATCAAAAAGTTTGAAGACCGCTGAGCTAAGGTTAAGCAAACAATACTGACTGGACCCAGGATAGTATCTGTGTGTGAACTCCATATTAATGCCCCACATTCACATCATATAGTACACCCAGATCCTCACATTTTCTTTTTACATAAGTCATTTGTTTAAGCTAGGCAATGATGGTCAACCTCTGTGCTCATTTCTATGGTTGTAAAGCATAAAATACAAAGTGCTATGACAAATACCAATTTGAATGGTACAGTCCAATTTAAAATCCCATCTTCCAGATGCCAAAAATAGACAGGAATGTGTAAGGGGCTCTACTTTTAAAAACCTTACAAGAATCAATCTATCTATTTATAAAGTGGGCTTCAATAATTTGATGAGATCAGCAAAGCCTGACATGGAACACTAATCAGAATTGTTGGAAGAGGGAAGGGACCTCGCTGAAACAAAAATGGGATGGTAACAGAAAATAATTCCTTATTTCATATGTTTTCTGATTGGTATAAGTGATATGTTGATCTCTGCTGTGGTTGCAGCCTACTGAATAGATCCGCCGCATGTCCTCTGTATAGCTGAAGAAACACGCTTTTGAAACAGAACCCAAAAACAGCAGTTAGGGAAAGAAAGACCAGAAAACAAGAAGCAGATAAGAATGCTGTCAAACAAATAATATAGAAAGTAGAGAAATATATTCAAAGAAGAAAGAAAGGGAGAATATTCTAGTTTGATCACTGTAATATTTACCTGGTTTTTCACCCTACTGTTGAGACGGAAGAAAGTTCAAGCAAGAAAGAGAGTTGTGTGGAATACTCTAGACCAAACATTTGTCTATTAATATGGAAAAATAAACACTTTATCTTTCTTTAAAACATTGCTTAGCTGTTGTGTATATCCCTTTCACCACACCCACCTAATACCACAAGGGAATGCATATTTCTCAGTCCCCTAGATGATCAATATCTATGTCTTGCCTCCAGTTCTCTTCTGCCAGATCTGGCCTAAAGACATGTGCAGCAGTACACCTCTAAGAGGTTACTTTTTTATTTTTTCAGGAGCGATTTACTGGTATATATGCACCTTAGAGTTTTGAGGGGGCTACTAAATACCTCCTAGTTTGTGTGCTCTGACCCCCTAAACGATTATGAGCAATTGACTAACACCAATTTCCTTATTTGGCTGTTACATAAGGCTGTGTCATAGAAATTGTGCCCTTATCATGCACAATTCAAAAGTTAGATGTATGCAACAGTTCTGTGTTGCACCTAACACACATATGATACTTACAAATATGGCAGAGCTGAGCTGCTGCAGGACAAGCTGCCGGCCACCTGTCAGAAAAACATTTTTGGCATGGTCAGAAGCCTATGTCAAATATAAAATAAGTCACTTATAAAAATGTACCCCGGAGCTCACAAGACTTAGGTCAATAATATTTAAAACTGAAACATGACAAGTATGTAACTGGTGTATCTCTATAGTAACATAGCTCAAAAGAACGTCTTGCAGCACGTGCTAGAGTATTTATTCATTTGCATCAGCCTGTGGAAATGATAACATCCATAATTGTTTAATTTGCCTGTGGATTCCATGGGATGCGATGATGTCTGCGAGGGAGGTCCTGTAGATGTTGGATAGGGTGGGGCTGACAAATGAATCTTGTGGTACCCCACAAATGATGTCTTTGGGTGAGGAGGAGAAGGGAGGCAGTCGGATGCTCTGTATGCGTCCTGTAAGAAAAGCTGCAATCCACTTGAGGACATCCTGCTGTATGCCTATGTTGTAGAGTCTCTTGATGAGGGTTTTGTGGGAGACGGTGTTGAACACTAAGGAGAGGTCGATGAGGATCAGTGCCACAGTTGCTCCATGGTCGAGGAGTGTTCTGATGTCATCTGTGGTGGCGATCAGAGCAGTCTCAGTGCTGCACAGAATCCTGATAGTGAGGCATCCAGTAGTTATGTACTTGTTCCAGGAATCCGTTGAGCTGGTGGTTTATGGCTTTCTCAAGTACTTTGGCCAGGTAGGGGAGCAGGGAGATCAGACAATATTTTTAGATCGCTGAGGATTGGAGGAGGCTTACTTTAGAAGGGGCCTGACATCTGCATGTTTCTAGGAAGGTTGCTATGGAGATGGAGGTGTTGAGAATGCTGGTGAGTTGCATGCTGATTGGGTTAGTGGTGAGGTCGTAGAGGTGGTGGGATCAGGGGTTGGTGGGTTCCCCTGAGTGTATGGAAGACATTATGGCTGAGGTGGTCAGAGTGGTGAGCAGAGACCAGGTGGTAATTGTTTGGCTGATGTTCGCTGGTTGGATGAGGTCATTGGGGGTTGAGGGGGAAGGGTCGGACACTGAAATTGTAGTAGATGTTGGTTATCCTGCTGTGGAAGTAGTCTTGGGATGGGTGGATAGTGTTCTCTATATCTGTTGGGTTAGAGAATTCTTTGACTAATTTGAAGAGTTCCTTCGTGTGGTTGGCAGAGGAAGCAAAGCGGATGGTGATGGCTGCTTTATTGGCTTCTTTGATTTGCGTTTGATAGTTGCTGAAGGGTGTTTTGTGAGCTGCTCTGTCGGTGGGATTCTTGGTGGTGCGCCATAGTTTCTCCACTTGGTGGCAGCTACACTTGGTGGACAGGAATTCTGGTGTATACCAGCTGGCATGTTTATAGATCTTGTTGGATTTTGTAGGTGTCAGTGGGGCGACTCTGTTGGCACTGCTGGTGATCCAGGCGGCAAAGTTCTGAATGGACTAGTCAAGGGCTGTTGAGGCCTTGGGTTGGGAGGTGGTGAGGGCCTGCGACCACTGAGTTTTGGTGACCTTCCTCCAGCTGTGCTGGGAGGAGGTCTGATGCCTGGTGATGATGTGCTTGGCGTCGGTGATGGTGAAGTGTGCGATGGTGTGGTCAGGCCAGTAGAGTTCTGTGTTGTGGCTGGATTTGATTCTGCCACTAGAGGTGAAAATGTGGTTGAGTGTGTGTCCAGCTTTGTACGTGGGTTTGGAGACCAGTTGGGTGAGGCCGATGTTGTTCAGGTTCTCCAGGAGGGCGATGGAGTTGGATTCAGTGTGGTCGTCAATGTGGAAATTGAGATCGCAGAGTAAGACCTAGTGGTGAGAGTTGATTGCTAGGGAGCGATGAGATTGGGGATTGCTTCGCAGAATGTTTCTCAAGGTTCCAGGGGTCTATAGGTGCGGGTGCCTCCTATCGTGGTCTGTGCATCAGTTTGTAGTAGGAGTAGGAAGTTGAGGTGTTCCATGAGAGACGTGGGGTCATCGTTGGTGATGGTGCATCGGAAGGTTACCTAGAAGATGAAAGTGTTCGTTGTTCGTTGGTGCAGTCCATATTGGAACAATATATTTACATCTCATAGCTTTTAACTCACGGCAAAAAAAATCCCAGGAACGGTTTTGGGACAAAATATAAAGTTTTTTTTATATCCGGAGACAGAAATTTTGGGGAAAAAATACTGTGATACAAAATATTGTGATGCAGAAACATCATTGTCGAGAAAATCGTTTTTTAGGTAACTAATATCATTGTTTTTGTTAATATCGTTTTCAATAATATAATTGTAAAAAATATTGTTTAACTATTTTAATGTGTTTGAATTTACATATTTATTTTATGTGTTATTGTTTGTATAAAAGTTACTAATTTATTTAAATATAATTTGTAATTTTAAGTGATTTCAAGTTTTTTACTTAATAGCTACTAGTAATTTATAGTGTTGTAGAGGGTTGTTGGGTTTGCAGTGGGTCAGGATTGCTAATTAAGTAAGAACTGATTATTTATTAATTTTATCATTTTTAAGTAAGTATGGAAACCCAGAATGGGGCCGTGGGAGGGTAGAGAGGTCCTCACTGATGAGGTTGGAAGGGATACTTCCCCCCTATTGTATACACAACCAAAAACAAACAAAGTATCCCTTCTGGAACCAGACGGGTTCCTGCAGGAAAAACATAGGGGGAAGGAACACCAAGGGTTTTTACGCCTGTCATTTGCCAAACCATTTGGGTGGGAAGGAAGAGAGACCCTTTTCTTAATATAACCCTCACTCACTCTAGTAGTGGCATGCTTCATCATCGGTTCACCCCAACTCCTAAAGGTCTGGGTGGGCTCAACCATTTCCAGGGAGCACTTGTGAAGACTTGGTGTATGGGGGCGTAACTTTAAAAATAAAATTCTTCCCCCACTCCTAAAGTATTCTTCATTCGCAGAGTAGGAGGGAAGGTTAAAAGAAATATTAGGGCTAAAGGATGGGATGTAATGGTCCTATGACCGTAGACTAGAACACCAACATGTTTCAGCCATTCCTAGTGGCCTAAAAAAGGTCCTGGACGTTCGTCAGGGTGGGATGCAATGAAGTCACTTCCCCCGAAGACATGAGTGTACGTGAGCATGCAACTTGCATGTGTGTTAGTAAAAGGGAATATTTTCGAAATAAGTCTAATACTTGCCGCTGTTCTCAAGAGGAATTACCCCGCATTAACAGGGCTTCGGCTCCCAATGGAGGAATGAGAGGGAGGCCTTGTAGTCACACACACATCAAAGGTCTGTCCCTGTCTGCGACCTGCTGTGTGCTCTGCTCCCCTGCAGGTCAGAGCCATATATTATAAACACACATATGTGTTTGTAGGTTTATATAATTATATAATTATATATGTATTAAATATTAGTGGAATTTATTTAATTTACATTACATTAATGTTATATTAAAATATTTAGCATTTACTACTTTAAACTTTATTTATATATGAAACATTGATATTTGTATGAATGTATGGACAATATTAGTGTCAACAATATTTTTTTCCAATGTTTTTCTGCTTATTATTATATTTTGGTAAACAATATTTTTGACACAATCTTTGTTTCAAAGAATGTGGTTTACCTCAATATTGTGTCAGTGATGCCACATGAACTACACTACAGCTTGTGTCAGAAAATGAAAAACTATGTGGTTCTTAGACGCCTCTGACTTTTGACCATGGGCTAACACTAAGTAGTAGCTGGCCAAATTTGAACTTCATAAAAATAGACCTCACCTGAGGTTCTAAATTTGCTTTCAGATACAACTATATTGCACCATGAGTAACGGACAGTTCAATTGCAGTCTTGAAATCTGCTTACAATATGCTAAATCACTTTGAAAGCTGCTGAATTGTATCTCTTATACCAGTTTAGATGAGAAATAACAGAAATATTTAGTAAAGGTAAAAACTTTTTCAGAATCATGCATAAATGCCCCCTCAAAAATGAGTTTTTTAATAACATCTTTGCTACTAGAAAAGAGACTGTACACATACTAGAGGATTTGACTAATTGCCCTGTATTTGACACCTATTAATGCCAGTTCTAAATTAAACATTTCTATTGAGGATGACTGCCCAAATCCTAAAAACTATTTCCAAAGTTTTGACTCAATGCTGGCATAATTGTCAATTGTAGCTATTGAGTGAGCTTATGCTGCATATAATACTACTGACCTTCAGACTGAACCCATTTGGGGGAGCCTTAGAAATCTGCTCCTTGACATGTTTAAACCAGGAAAGGTTATTCGATATAAGCGTCCCTAGGTAGTCATACACCTGTAACGCTTCTAATCTAGACCCCTTATACTATCATCTGGTTTGAGATTTCAGGCCAGAACCCCCCATGACCACAGTTTTTGTCTTTCCTTTATTCATGCTTAAATTAATGGTTTTCTGAATAAAATGCTAGAGAATCTAGCTGAATTTGGAGACCGACTGGCATAAGACACTTCAAAATTAGATAATCGGTGTACATTAATATCGAAATTGGCTTAAAGACAAACTTAGGAAGATAATAGTTGAGCATAGTGATCAATTCAGGGAAGTCAGCCAGACATGAAGAAAATAACCGGTTCGATGAAATACATCCCTGTTTTGAACAATTTGGAGCTTCAGTATAGGGTTATCTTCTATATTCTAGTCCGGAACTCTGCAAAGATCGTCTCACACTTTCTCTCACTCACTCCCCCTTGTGCCTGTGACTACAATCCCAGGAGTCAGAGGTAGAGACAGTGGCCTTTGCTGTGCTTAATTTGAGCGGTAGCTTCCAGTTCTTGGCACCTGCACCTAATTGTCAACACCAGCACTTATCACAGTCCACCACATAGATTTGTTGTTTGTCTAATTTAGAGACAAGCCCGAGAACAGATGTGTGTTAATTCAATATGCCTTTAAATGGCCAATACCTGTTACCAAAGCCATTCTTATAAGATTTGGGACCTGGAATTTTCTTAATACTCACACTGCTTGGAGTGTGATGGTTATTACTTATGTTGGGACTGTCATTTGCAGCACTTACAAGGGCAATGTGTGATGTAAGCTGCAGTGCCTTACAGGCAAGGGCCAGCTACTTACTTTTTTTTACAAATTATGCACTCGATCATTAACCTTAAAAAATCAGCCACCAATGGCTCAAGCCAGAGGTGAAAATGCATGATGAAATAAATAACCAATCTGGGCCAGTTTGTCAATGCTGTTTCCAGTCCAAATTTATGAAGGGCAATATTATGGCTCACTGTAGCTTGTTGCAAAGAGATGATGATTCAAGCTAATGCTTTTTTTAATATTATATATTTTTTTAATTTTCGGCCAATTTTACCTTATGAAATGGCCTGGTGAAAACAGTGTGGTGGCACTTTGTTTTGAAGCACAGATCTAAATACTAAGGGCCCGATTACGTTGTTAGGAAACTACTGTCCTGAACGAATTGGTTCTGGGCTAGTTTCCAAACTAATTGGGTACTGTGAGTCTGGAAGACTGATTACGGTGCTTCCCAATTCCGTTTGGTCAGACTTGCAATGACTTAAATAGGAGCCTTTGTTCCAAACAAGAACTCAGGCTCCCATTGAAAAAAAGGTGTGGTTCCAGAAAACCTAGCACCCTGTGGCGAGCACCCCATGGTGCATTCCACATTATGCATGGTTGGGTAGAAGGATCCCTTGGGTACCCCCATGGGCTACTTTCATACAGCTTCAGTCGAAGGGGGCCTGCGACAAGGCCCCAAAGACAGATTCTGGCAGCCGTTTCATCTCGGGCAAACCGAATCGGAGCGGCTGTCCAAATCAGTCATCGTAATCGCTCATATGGAAACCAAGCCCATAGGGCTGTACGAATCGGCTCTGAAAGACTCGGGTTATCTGGATGCCTTTCGAAAACAATTCAGACTGCTTGAACAGTTTCCAGGCATCGTAATCTGTTATTGGGAAATCTGTATGATTCATTCGGGAACAGGGATTCCAAATCGGATTCTGCAATACCGAATCCTATCCAGAGCCTTTCCTAACGACAACGTAATCGGGCCCTAAATTTACAATTTTGGTTCTGTTCATTATTAGATAGCTTCAAGTGATTCCCTCAATTAAAGCCAGCACTGGTTTCCAAACATCCTATACATTTACAATTAGCCATTTGTGCACATTTACATTTCTTTCAGGCAAGCAGGCACCCTGGCAAGAAGGCTTATTTAGCTCTCTGCCCCTTCCCTGGTTTCACAGCACAGGAAATACCCTGCCATACACTTTAGCTGAAGCATTTTAACTCTTGGAATCAACTGTCCAGGAAGGGTTGCTGTTATATCCTGCTCTTCCTCTATCTTTGTCCCTCCTTAGTGTTAGTGTCTGCTTGTCTATGTCATGCCTCTGTGATGTCATCCATGATTCTACCTGTTGCTATTCAGGGATTTATCAGTTACCTGGAGGCTGAGCAGGAAGTTATCTGCTCCTGGTGGGGTTTCTTACCATATTACATTCCTACTTGAATGCTGTACCTGACTATCTAATCCCAAGAATAAATATACTACATGAACATTACAACAAGGACCCATCATTATTATTTTACTGAATTTAACACTGGCGACGAGGTAAAAAAGGACCCATTTAAAAGAAAAAGGACTTCATTGAATTTAAAAAGGACATCATTTCAACCAAAGACAAAAAGAGAAACGTTTAAAGTTACTTTCCTGCTTCTGGGTACCCCACCGGTGTCTGAATCCAACGGACAGCCTCAACCCAGAGCATTGGAATAACCTTTGCTGAACCTTTGCTGAAGTAAGACTACTACTATATCATCTGGCACTAGAGCAAACTTAAAGGACTCCCAATTTTCATCTAGTGAGTCAGCGTTTTACATGAGTAACGTTGCTGCTGCTGTCTGTCCTATGTGTGCCTGTGCTATTTCAGGAATCTGCTGTTTAAAAGATTGTCAGCTCACTTTGTGACTTCAGTTTATTGCCTGCGCAACTTGTGCCAACCTGCTGTTTAAAGGTCTCCTGTTTACAAAAGCGCTACTAACTGGGACCGTTACAACCTGCAATTAAAATTAAAGTCTGCCTGCATCAATCTGTGTGAACTCCATGTTTCGGTACCTTGGAGGTTGTTCACTAGCAGTTTGAGTGAAGAGACGGCTATTCTACTTTGTTATTTGGCTTGCTGTGTGGCCTACGCTGAGACCTGATGCCTATTTCTGCCAACCACGTCCTGAGCATACTCTGCAAACTGTGCTGGAATTCACATGCCAGCGCTTGGCTCTACACCATTTAGGAGTCTGTCTACATGCCTGACTTCGAGAATTGAAACTTTATCTGCACACCATTAATTTCTGACATTACACTACGTTTGGATCTGTAACCCGGGTGAGAGATCGCTCACCTGTGTTTGCTGTTTCATGATTTATTTATTTATTTATTTCCCTTGAAAAAAAAATTGTGTTCTCCAACAAGGTACTGTTTGATTTTCTTTACATTTTCCCATGGACATTTCTACAGAGCTGTTTGTGTCTCCCTTCATTCAAATGACAACGGTGACTACTTTTATTATTTTGATTTGTTATGTTTAAGATGTGAACAATTTTGCATATTTCCTAATTTATGCAATGTGTAGTTAGCGCTGTAATTTACCCTTGAGTGCATTTCTTCTAAGTACTGTGGTGTGCTAAATATCGATTTATATGCTCAATGCTTATAATTCTGTTTCTAGGTTATGTATGTATGCTGTTACATGTTCTTTTCTGTGTGGATTTGCAAGTGATACATTTTGAAATAATTTATTCTATTATTGCCTACTTTACTGGAGCCACGTTTGTGCTCAACCTTTGTTGAGGTGCTCATTTGCTTTAATTTTGGTGATGATTTGTAGGCGTTATGCTTATTGGGGTCATTTATGTGCTCAACTATATTGAGGTGCTCCAGTTTGTTTTCATTCTTAGTGATGATGAGCTAGAGTGATGCTCAATTTTGATGTTTATTTCTGTTATGAACCACTTTATAGTGCTCTATTGTTAGAGGTGTTCATGTGCTTGCTATTAGAAGCCATAGGGGCTTAATTTTATTGTCATTTCAGATGAACCACTTATAGTGCTCTATGGTTAGAGGAGTTCATCTACTTTCTGTCAGGAGCCGCAGGGCTCAGTTTTATTGCTGATGTTCTGTTACTTACTGTGAGGAGCTGCATGGGCTCAGTTTTATTCTATTGATAGAGAAGTTGTGCATTTTCTGTGAAGAGCCGTTTTGTCATGAACCACTTTTACTGTGCTCTATGTTTAGAGGAGTTCATGTGTTTACTTTGAGGAGTTGGGCTCATTTTTATTGTGCTTATTTTAGAGGAATCGAAAATGGAGTTGATATTTCATTTTCTATCTACGGTACTGAGCCATACTGTACCTTTGCTCATTTGTATTGAGATGTTAAGTATTCATTTAATTTAAGCTTACATTCTTTTGTTAGTTTACGGTGCTTGTACAACCTTTGTACCTTCGCCCCTTTGATATTACCTCTTCTTTCCATCTTGGTGAAGAGGGTGTTTATTTCTGGTGCATATATGTTCTTTCTTTCTTCTGCCTTTCTGCTTCTGCCATCTTCTGTTTCATCTTATTCATTTTTTCAATTAAAGGAGGGAGGTGTGTTATATCCTGCTCTTCCTCTATCTTTGTCCCTCCTTAGTGTTAGTGTCTGCTTGTCTATGTCATGCCTCTGTGATGTCATCCATGATTCTACCTGTTGCTATTCAAGGGATTTATCAGTTACCTGGAGGCTGAGCAGGAAGTTATCTGCTCCTGGTGGGGTTTCTTACCATATTACATTCCTACTTGAATGCTGTACCTGACTATCTAATCCCAAGAATAAATATACTACATGAACATTACAACAAGGACCCATCATTATTATTTTACTGAATTTAACAGTTGCCTCTTCCTAAAAAGTATGCAAACTGGTTCTCTTAAATTAAACAAGTATGACCACCTCATGCCCCTCAGATCCTGCCCACTGAGGTGCGGCAACATTTAATTGCACTGGCCACGGACTTCTGAGCAGAGCTGTAGGCACCGGCACTCACTCATTTACAAATTAAGCACAGCAACAAACGGATAGATTTTCTGTAGTCATGGCATCACGAATACCTACTTGAAGTAGGTGCGAGATAAATAATGCAAGAAATTTGAGAAAATGCACTGACAAGGTTTGTGAAAATGCATAGCCCGAGGAGCATTAATCAGTGGGTGTTCACCACACTAGCAATGCCATCTCCCACGGGACTGCCATAGGAGCCTTTAGCAGTCCGGAACCCATACTTGTAACTGTTTATCTAAAACACCATCAGAGTCACTATCCGCTGGGCCTGGAAAGCCCTGCAAATCCTCCTTGATTTGCCTGCACAGATGCTGCCATTCGTGCACGCTTTCACTCAGGGGCACAAAAAAGTTTGAAGAGTCGGTACACTTTGAACCTTAAAAAAACAGACCAGCTTCCCCAAACGTTGGACCTATATATAGAGGAGCATGTCGCTATGTAAAAGGAAACGCTTTATTTCAATCTGATTGTATGTGAAATTTTAATTTAAAAGTTGAAGAGGCTAATTTCCAGGTTAGATATTCAATCCAGTGGTAACTTGAATTATCCATGACTACTTTCAGCCCACCGGTAATTCATTACCTTCAGATCTCTAATAATAAAGAGAAGAATGACATTTACTGCCGAATTTAAATATTTAGGAGTAAGACTGCATAATGCGCAATGGTCAGGTCATAACCCTTCGTTTTGTAATTTAGCAATGTGTGTCTTCTTAAGTAAAAAGAGAAAGACATATTACATATGAAACCTTGCTGTACTTTTTTTTTTAACTATAACTTTTAAAAGAATAGGATAACACAGAACCTGGGGCCTAGCTTGAAGTGTCCTGGCTGAACTAGTTGTACGTCTTTTCACAAAAAATTACTCCTACTTTTCGGGTAATTCCAACTGTTTTTTATTCACAATGAATCCCAGGAGTAATTTATTAATAACAGTCGTAGATTTCTAGTACAAAATGTGAAAAATGTACTCGTGGATTTTCCACCAGGTGGAAAATTCTGTATTGGTCAACGATCTAAAAATATGAATTTACATATCTGATTTCTTTTAATTAGGTGAGCGATTTACTCCCTGAGCAAAAACCCCTTACCCCTGAAAGCATATTCTCTACCCTGGAAAGGCATTTACTCCTGCTTTTCACCAAAATAATTGTACACGTGTTTCTATTTTGAAAAACGATCTCCAAATTGTTAAAAAACATAGAAACACGTGTTAAAAAACACAAGTGATCAATGCTATATGCAAGGCAGCCCTTCAAGAATGCCTGTGCTCTCATCTCGATCCCTAAATGTAAGTTTGTAGTAAATGCACCATACTGGTGTACTTTGGACATTTCTATGTACTCCTTGTGAGAGTGAAATTACAAGAGTTATGATCTTGCAAATGATCATGTGCAATGTATTCTAGTAAATGGCTTTTTTCACACACCCCAATGGGCCCTAGCAGAGTTAAAAACGTTAGTGAAACAGGACCCCTGAGTTATTGGGCTCAGTGTTTTAGGCTCTCTATGTTTATCTATATCTGCTGACGTGTTACTCTATCTGGGTAACATTAGGCATATTTTTCTAATCCTAATGTGCAAACGTTATACGAAAAAACTATGGGATATATTCACAAGAATGTGTGATAACTACTGCAAGAGTAGCGTAACGCAACTTCCAGCATCGCAGCCAATTGCGGTATAATAACCATGTGACAACATGGAATTCACAACAAGGCGGTGGCATGCGAAAGACACCAGACAATGTGGCAAATGTCCGCGTGAAAATCAATGCCACGCAGCTAAAATGCAATACACGAAAGCAAAAAAACATGCGATGAGGCCAACCGCAGTACAAAAAGTAGCGAAAACCGGCCACAGGGCTGCAAATCACAAATGTCTGGTGGGACAATGCACCATAAAAACCCGGCAAAAATACACCAGAGACAAGCCAAAGCATGTAGCAACATGGATGCACCCTGACCCAGCGCAGAGCCCAACTCGAACCCCACAACCCCCAGAGACTACCAGCAAGGAACAACGGGGTCGGGGAAGGTAAAGGAGAAGAGGGAGAGGAAGATGGGGTGCAGACCGCAGGAAAACAAGACCAGCGCTATGGAAGTGACAGAACACTACCAGCAACTGACTCACAAACAGAGGAATCCAGCACCCCCAAACAGTCACAATGTACACTGCCATACAGTCTGCATGCAAACTAGCACAATTCGCCAACATAAATGCCAACACAAAGGCAACACGCACCTCCTCTTCATATCGCAGAAGGGCACACAACACCTGAAGCAGAGCACATACCACAACGCATCAGTGATGCCGGAGAGGGCCACCACACTGTCGACACCGACGCCCCACAACAGCCCATGGATATCCCACGCAACTCCCCCCAGGACCCGGACAGCCAAGCAACTCAGAGGAGACCGCTGAGCCTGCAACAGACCACACAGCAGGAAGCACCCACAGGCACAGCTGGCTCACAACACTTTACCCACCCACACATGACACCCCAATGGCATGTGTCAGCACACCAAAAGGAGGTGGCCCAACATGTGTTGGAGGGAATCGAACCCATGGAATTCGAACCAGGACACATACGTAGGGATCCATCACCCTACAGGGCCCAGCCACACCCCACCAGGTGGACCCACAGTGCCATAGAGAAACATGCACAGCCCAGAACCTCTGCTAGGGGCGTGCAATTAGCAGTCACACACCCATGTTGGCTGTGCATATGACAGCCATAGCCACTCCCCTCGCGAATGGAGTGCGTGACGACAAAGCTACATGTACAAGCCTCAACCCACTGACTCCTGTAACATGTCTGCATCCGTGTTACACTTCACAATGTAAAGTCGTAGGGCCCAGGGACCACATGCATACTACAAGACCACAGGGACACACGCAGAGATCATGTAGAACTGGCTACAGGCACGTGCTCCCGGCCCCTTTATTGGCAGGGCCACATGTACGCTTACTCCTGTGCTGGATGTGTGTGGGGTGAGTGTAAGCCATTCCGCACAGAATGTCCGGTGTTGGCAACCACTTGGACATTGCACACTAGTGCAAGCAAACAGAAAACACATGCAATACAGAACCAACTGATGAGCAACATGGGGTGATCCGGATAAAGTCCAGAGGACAGTCAACATGCAAACAGAAGTGTCTGTGAGTCGCAGTGCACTGAGCTGTAGACACTAGAAATGAGCGCACTCATGTGCAGAAAAAGTCTTGGATTGTGTCCCTATGATTCATTCCTGATGCAGATGCAGTGGGGTGTGTCAGACCTGCATCATCTTCGCCATCAATGTCTCAAGGCCCCCACACTGTCTGAGGTGATATACCTGCACAACCGCTCCACAGCGCAAAACACAATCAACTATGGACAATGACCTGCGGTGCACTGAGTCACTGGCACCTGGAGTGCTGAGCAGAGTAACAGGCCGATGATGGCATCCACGACAGGCCTGAGCAACCACGAAGTCAGTCTGGACCACTGCTTCAACTCTTGCAAATGGTGTTTGGCGGTGATCCTTGGGGTGGTGGCATGTGCCTCCTGCGGTGATGCGTTATCCGTGCCGGTCTGGACTCTCTTTAGTGGTGAGCCCTGGAGGGATGCATGTGGGCCCGGAGGCTGCGTACAGCGCAAGGCCACAGAGTCATGATGTTGATGAGCCTAAGGCCCACAACTCGGGGTCCAGCCTATGGCCCCAGAGAAGGGGTTCCGTACCTGACCAGCACAGGGTTAGTGGCCCCGGATGCACTGCGGCTGGCACAGGCACCCAGCCACGTTACGGGGACTTTGATGCAGTCAGATGGGCCATGCGACCTGGGTGGGTAATAATCATTGTCCGAGGTGTATGTTTCAGAGTGTTTCATGGGACAGTGGAAGGTGTTCTCCAGGGCAAGACGCCTAAAGGTTTGATTTAATCAGTAAGCAGCAAATGGAGGAGTGGAATGGTGCTGCCTGTTACCACCACCAAGTCCGTATCAGCTACATGGGGGTGAAAAATGCCCCCTAATCCATTGGCTCAGACGCCACCACTGTCCGACCAGAGAGTGTCCATGAATGTTGGGGAACAGACTTAGTGGCACCGGAGCTGAGTGAGGATGCAGACTGCGATGATACCGGTACACTGATATGGACTTCGCCATTGCAAAATCATGACTCTGTAACCTACTGGACCGCAGTGCAGGCCGTAGGCAGCTGTCAGCAGTGCCCTCCAGCCACATATGTTTGGCTCGCGATGCACAGCACTAGTGATACCAGGGCAGTTGTTGGTAGTGTACAAACACCTCTGTAACAATGATCCTTTTCTCTACACTAAGAAGCAAGGCAACATCCTCTTAGGCCTCTCCTTGTGTGCAATGATGTGGCATCTGCCTTTGCATTATCGATGTTCAGTTCCAAATCTGTGGCCTACTCGAGCACTAGCCTAGGCCGAGAGTAGTGTAGGCCGGGTGCAACAGACAGCACGGGGTGTTCACTGAGTTTCGCCGGTATAGGTTGGTGGCCCTACCTGCCTGCGTAGTTCAGATGTGAGACCTACTGGTCGCAAGGTTGTCCTGGTCCCTCATCCACGGCTCGCCGGATGGCGTTGGACAGGGTTTGTGGCAGCACGACTCGCCAGATGGCATTGGACAGGGTTTGTGGCAGGATGTGTCGCAAGATGCGCATATGGAAGTATGCCTCACGGATCGAAGGGAGTTTGGTGCTGTGGCCGCTGTCCTAGATTTGGGATACCAAACTTACCAAATGCCAATACTGCTTCCTTATTTGCACTCTTTCTTCTGGCAAGTCTTATTGAAAATACAACAACATGGACTGCAGACTCCTTTTTCTGTCAGAAATTAATCTTATCTTTTATTTAATTTTTTCAAAACAGATAAAATTTTAGTCATGACTTTTTTAACCCTATTCTAAGAATAAACGCCGCGGCTGCGGACGTCTGCACGGTTCCATGTAACATCGGCCAAAAAGTCTGACGAAAACAGGAGGTAAGAATCACACACACACTTGGACAATCCCAAAGTAGATATTGTATTTATAAGGATGCAATGGAATAATACGTCTGTTTGAATTGTAGGGCAAAATCTCGGCAAGAATTAATTTGACAGAAACAAAGAATTATTCAGCATCATACTGTGTGTAGCATAATTTTCAGCCCAAGTAAGCATTTTCTGACAACACTTTTTGGAATGTATTCAAACATGTGCAGTTAACCTCAATCTTATTAGCAGGACGTACTCCTAACAGACCTGTATATATATTTAAGATTTTTACAGACGCCTGACGCCCACACTCCGCTTTCTAAGTTTCTACGAGACAAACAGGCTGAAGTTCAGGCAATTAATGTAAGTCTGTGTTCTACATTTATACGAGCAATCTCCAGACATGCAAAGAAGGACATCTTCTAAGACTTGTCTGCTTATTCAATTCAGGTACTTGGTCTGCTATTGAAAGATTTTGATTGAACCAAGCAAGCATAAGAAAAGGTGAGATTTAGTAGACAAGAAGTTACTTGTGACCAAAAGAGACCGTGGGATTCCAAGATGTAATGCAAGCTTTGTTTGTGTTTTGTGTTTCAGCTGCGTGGTCCTGAAGAGAACGCTAGAAAGGGCAAGAGTTCGAAACACGTAGACTACTTTATGTTGTTAGCCATAAGACTTTTTAAACAAAGTTTGATTTATTGTAAATACTTGAATTTTTGTGTTTATAGTGTCAACTATGGCTTTGTATAGAGATAGGGACTAAAACGTTTTACTAAAATATAGGGTGTATGGGAGATGTGCAGCAAATGAATGAAAGAGAAGGGTGTGTGGAGATAGGATATGAATGAATGATAGAAAACAGAATGAATGCAAAAGATGTGTTATGAGTGAAAATTAGGAGCTTGATGTTAGAATAGGATTAAAAAAGTAATGACTAAAATTTGATATATTTTGAAAGAATTAACCCTTTCTGTGCTGGTGACGGAACCATTCCATCACCAGCCACGGACGCGCTGCGCGGCACGTTCTATTGAGCGGGTGGGCCCGTGACGGAACCAATCTGTCACAAGCACAACGCGCCCGTGGCTCTAGACGGAGTGGTTCCGTCACGAGCATGGCGCCGCCCTGCCCCCCTCTCCCCCAGTGCCGCGGCGGAATTACCACAGCGGCCAAGGGGTTAAATAAAAGATAAGATAAGATTAATTTCTGACAGAAAAAGGAGTCTGCAGGCCATGTTGTTGTATTTTCAATAGGACTTGCCAGAAGAAAGAGTTCAAATAAGGCAGCTGTATTGGCATTTGGTAAGTTTGTTATTTGTTCAAGGCTTGGCCTTACTGTTGGGAACCTAAACCCAGTAGGGTTTTTTTGTCCCGGATTTGGGGCCACTGCCATTAAGGAACTAGGACACAGTCTCACATATCGGACCCACTGGATCGCAGAGGACGCTGGTAGAATATGTTAAAGAGAAATGAGTAATGTGGGCCAGCGTTGGGGGGACAGCGGTGGTCTGAAAGGCTGGCCGGGCCGGGGGCCTCGGGCTTGGAGCTTACACTGGCACGTGGTTGGCCTTCCATGACACACGTCGGTGTCGGATGCTGATCAGTGTGGCCTAGCTGCGTAGGGTCAGGCCTGATAGGTTCGTGGTCCAGTGGGCAGGGAATGGCAGGCGGACAGGATCCCAGGCAACTCCGCTTATGAGGGCGGCATCGGCCTCGTAGCGGAGAGTGAGGTGCCTCCCTGGCAGATACGTTGGGCTTTCCAGAAGAGGACTACACCCAGGACTACGTGCTTTTTATTCCCACCCCTATGCTGGCCTGGCGAACTTTCTCGCTGGGACCCCCACTGGCTGGGGTGACATGGTTGCGTCCACGGTCCACTGCACTCCATTCACCAGAGGTGTATGTTGCTGTGGATATGTTCTGCATACTGCGGTTTGTTTAGTACTTCACCACCACTCTTGGCATTGTGTACTCTCCCAATCATGGTTCTACTGCATCCTTTATACATGCCTGGTTGCCAACTCTTCCATTGTTTGTCTATTGTGTGGCTAAGGTGCCATACCGTAGACTGGTCATGTTCGCGGCTTGCCCAGGTTACCATTGTGAGTTGTTCTATCTTGTCTGGTGGGTGGGCATGTTGTTGTGCATATTGGTGGTGGACACGTGACGTGTGCATTGCCAGAGTTGTGGATTGCATGGTTGTGGAGTTGAGGTGGGTGGGATGTTAATTGGGAAGTTGCCAAGGGACTGTGCATTTCCCTTTCTGCCATCTTAGGACGGAGGGACTGTCGGAGGGAGAAGGGATCACCCACACTGTCTTTGTATTTGGAGGCGACATTGGTGAAGGTCCCACTGTGTTTGAATGTTGCCTGCACATTGAAGTGTGATGTGTGCTTCCTGTTGCGCTGATGTGTGCTGTGTCACCAGAGGGCACATGTGGAACATGTGTGCAGTGGATTTCCCCCTACAGGTGCATGCATCCAGCTGTGGCATGTGGTCCTTGCTTGGTCTCCAACGGTTCCTGCACATTGTGTTGGTTGTTTGGTGACTGGGGTGCCAGGAAGATGGGGATGTCCAGGACAGGCGTGGGGTCTTGGATGTGGCTGGCTGTGAGACTTCGCCGACTCTGGCGGGTGTTGTTTGGGTTGTACCAGGGCCAACAGGTGGGACACGGCCAGCAGCTTGGTGTGAGGTGGGATGTTGGTTGTCCACTGTGTTGGTGCTGTAAGCCTTTTAGGCGATAATGGCCAGGATGCGTGGGATGGTTGTCCCATTCAGCCTGTGGTGGATAGTGCCATTGTCAGATCTTGTACCTGTGAGGCAGGTGCATTTCCTGGGGGGGCCACTGGAATTGTCTGAGCTGCCCATGTGGTGGTCCGGGGGGATGTGCTGGGTGGGTGTTGTGGCCCTCTTGGGTGTCCATGCTGCATGTTCAGTTGATCCATGGCATCTGTTGCCCTTCAGATTACGCCCTGGGCAGGACTCCCTATTGTGGTGCAGGCTGCCATCCGATTTTACAGCAGGTCAGAGCAGGTGTAAAATTCCTGCTGCTAACTCACCTTATCGTGTGTTTTGTGTTCTCATCGCCGATCTGTCTGGTCGTTGTAAATGTTGAGGAGTGGTTTTGATGCGACTTTTGTCAAGGGAACATCTACTTTGCATCTCATTAGCGATAGTTGCAGGGGTCCTCTGTGGCGATGTTTTTTGCAGCTGCTATCGCGGGTAAACTGGCGCTGTGGGCAGTTACCACCAGCTTGTGAATGGTGGGGTAAATTTATGATGAAAATGGCTGCGATAAAGTGCAGTTAATTCCGCGATAGCTCCTTGTGAATATGCCCCTATGTTGTGCTCCCATGTTGCACTATAAATGAATGGTGTGATGTATCTAGACCCTGTGGTGACATTTGCTGGACAAGCCATGTTTCAAAGCTCCATTGATATGATTTAGGGGTCACCAAGGGTTGAAGCTCCGACTCCTAGTTGCCCCCTCTGGTACTGCATTTGCAACCCTGTGCTGAAGAGTGTCATGACCACACAGGCAGCTTGCACTTGGAAGTGTCAGGCCCCACTCTCCTTTTCTTCAAATTTATTTTGCTAATGTTGAGCAATAATGTTTTATTCACCATTAGTGTATAAAAAAGAAGCACCGTGATCTGGAACGGACCCTCTGCTGGCAGCTGTGATGAATAAAATAAAATGCTTTTAAATATATGTTGAGTGTGTGAGGGTGACAGTGTGTTTGCGTGAGAGTGAGCATGTGTACATGTGTGTTCATGAAAGTGAGTGAGAATTAGGGACAGGTAGTGAGTGAGAATGAGTGAGACTCAGAGGCAGATTTATCAAGACTTTTCATTGGTGCATAGTCCCACAAAGTGGCACAAAGTAGCAAAAAGTCTTGTTAAACCATCTGCTTTCCACTGCAGAATGCTTTAACACTGAAAAGTAGTAGGCTCAAAGTAGTGCAAACAGCACTTTGTGCTCCTGTAAATAAAGGCTTGTTCCATGGGTGTTACTGGGGAGTTCCCAATCTACAACCCATGTTTTTTTGCAAATCCCTATCCATTAATATTGTTAGTAAGGGCTTTACATAAAATAAACCCCTCATTGAGGTAGGCTGTAAATTGGAGATATTTTATAATTTCTCCAAATCCTTCACATGTGATAAGTTTTAAAGTTTGTCTAGGCATAGAACTTGTACTAGAAGGTTGCCATTTCAGTAGAAAACATATGACAGACATCACACACACAGATCTTTGCCCCATGGTGCAAATATGTGTGCCTAGTGCTAGGCAGCTTCTTTGTGAGCCAATATTGAGAAAGAGAGCAGCAGCTCCATATCTTATTGCAGTAACTTTGGTTACTGTGCGGAGCTATTTTTTGTAAATGTGCCCCTGAGATTCCATGAGTATGAGTGAATCAGTGAGCAAGAATGTATCAGTGAGAAAGACAGTGACTACAAGTGAGGAGTGGGTGGGAATGAATGTGTAAGAATGAGTGTGAGCGAGTATTAGAGTGTCTGTGAGAAGGAGTGAGAGTGAGTGACAGTGGGCCTGCATAACTGTGAGCGTGAATGAGTAAGTCAGAATGAGTGACCATAAATGACAGTGAGCTACTTAAAGTAAGAATGAGTGCAAACAAGTGTGAGTAAGTGAGAAATGACAAGAGACAGTAAGAGTCAAAGAGAGTGAATGTATGAGTCAGAGTAACCGAGGACCAGTGAGAGTAAGAGTGAGTGCAAGTGTGTGTGAGAGTTAGTGTGAGTACAAGCGAGTGAGTGAGAAAGAATGAGTGAGTGCAAGTGAGTGAGAATAATTTAATGAGTGAATGTAAGTCAGTGAGAGTGTGGTATTATGCTTGTGAGTCTGCCTTTGGCCCTGAAATGTATAAGATAATTTGTACCTTAAAGAGGTGCCCAAGGTCAAATGCTGGTGCTGGCAAACTGAAGTCAGTTCTTAGCAATACAGTCACTTGTGACAAAATACGGGCAAACTAGGGCACACAAGAGCTTATATTTGGCATTTGGGAAACTCAAGGAAAATGCGGACACTAGCATACTGAGGTAAACCTTGGCAGAGGGGCATCCATGGAAAACCGCTGATGCTCGCATATCAGAAGACATTCTTGGCACGGCCTCCCAGGGCAAAATGCTAGTCATTAAAGGTTATTCTTGGCATAAAGGGGCATATGGGAGAGGGGCAACCATGGCAACATGTTGGCACAAAGATACTAAAGGACTTTTTTAGCTAAGTATCTCACACTGTATATGCAGGGCACTAATGGTAAAATTCTGGGGCTCGCATATTGTACGTCATGTGGTCTTAAAGGGGCATCAATGGGGAACACCCATGACAACATGCTAGCCCTGGCATAAAGAAGGGAATCCATGGCATCATTTAGAAAAACTGTGCTAAACTCTAGGGGAACTCTAGGGGAACATCCGGTTTCTTGGTCCTCGGGGGGAGAGTCCCCTCGAACCCCCCTTAGAAGAGGGTGGGCTTACTCACTTGACTCACTACAATTCACAGCCAGGATTACAGTCCACCACTTTCAAAAATTGAATTCTGTCACTGCAAGAACAGATGGTAAACAGTGTCTTGATGAGCACTGTTTACTTTCTGTAGCTTCCCCCGGGATAGGATATTACTCTTTAAATTATATATATAAAAAAAAAGAAATCACCAGTGCAATGTTCACTCTGCTTAACAAATAAAACAATCACTAAAAATCAAACATTTTTAAACAAGCTGTTAAATGTTCCATTATTGTAAATGCATGAAAACTTAAATGTTTGAATAAAACCTTCATCTTTGAGCTTCACTAGAGTAATAGTGCCTTTCAAATGATATTATTAATAATAAGGGTTCATTTGGACCTATAATATAGTTCATAGTCTATATACTCTCGATATCAAGTTTTTGGTTTATTCTTTTAAGGTTTGAATTATCTCAGTAGTGGAAAACAAACATAAAAAGTAATAAAATACTTACAATCATTCCCATTCCTTCACACTTTCATAATTCTTAAAAACAAATGTATTATTTCCATTAGCAGCTAGCTAATTTTTTTCTAAACAATTGATATAAAAGCATGTTTTTGTAACTCTGAAATTTAATAATAGTCTATTAAGTAAAACATATGTATCCGAATGTATACCTCATTTTTATGCAATATCCATTTTAACATTTAGTTTCTGGAATATTGTTGCAGAGAATGATCATAATTATTTACAGAGTGTTATATTCTTGCATGTCATTATGCATTCTTACATCAATTACATTTGTCAAATGTTTAACATCCCCATAATAGTTAATAACAAGGTTTCCCGCTTCAGAGTACAACATCATGTAAATAAAGATAAGGTGCTGTAAGGATAATGGTTTCTTATTAGACAATGGACACTTATATAGTACCTTCATTTTAATGTTATAAGACTCCATTTTATCTGACTAGTGATCTTTCCCATTCTTAATTCTAACATCCATCACCTCACTTTATTATTTTGTTTCTTAACTAACAACAAGGTAAACTATTTTTTTAAAAATATTTTTATTTTCATCTCAACAGAAAAGTTAGGACAGCTTCTTAAACGTTCTTTCCATCATGGTACATCATACATATGTAAGTCAGCGGGTACATACTGGTCACAGTCAATTCAGGGCTTTGCAGGGAAAAAACATAATTAGAAACACAATATAGCACATCATAACTCCATTTTAGCGAGGTTTCTACAAGCAATCAGTCTAAGTCCTCATCCTCCCCAGTGGTACGTGGTGGCTCACAAATACAACCTCAGAACCTGTTCAGGACCCCCATATTCCCTCCCATTTTCTCGGGCAACCACGATGGATGAAGACAGCCTTTTCCGCTACCATCGCCTTGTCCATATCTTTGCACCATTTGTTGAGCGTCGGGGAAACCACCGATCCCCACAACATGGTAATGTTGCGTTTTGCTATCATCATGCCCAACATTACCCAGTCCAGCTGGCGATGGTTCAAGTCGTTAAGCTCCCAGTCGTTCAGCAAGCAGTGGCGAGGCTCCAGCAACAAGGAGATACCAATCGTCTGGGAAATAGTACGCATTACTGCTGTCCAGTACGTTGCCATGTGTCTACAGTCCCAAATGGTATGGAAGAATGCTCCCTCCTCCCCACAGTCACGAAGACAGTACTTGTGTGTGGCCCTACCTATTTTGTACATAGTCGTTCTAGTGTAATATGTGCGGTGCAGTATCTTTAAAAGGACCAGTTTTATCCTGGAGGGGATAGCAGTTTCACGTGGTGAGGCGAGGGCCTCCTGCCATTCTGAGTCGTCAAAGGGGCCCACCTCTTCAGCCCAGTTCTGTTTCAATGTTGACATTACATCCGGAAGATTATTAATGAGTTTCCTATAAGTAAAGGAAGTGGCCTTATCCGTCATGTGGTCTGTCAGAAGTCTGTCCTGAAGCGGGGACGACTCCTGCAAGACAGTGCTCCGTGGTATAACCGAGTGTAACACGTGTGCAATCTGCAGATACCTGAACCTCTCGGTCAGAGACATTTCATACTGCATTTGCAGGTGGCTAAAGTCGACTATGTCACTCTTCCTCCATAAGTCACCTACCACCGATATGCCGATGGAGTCCCAAGCCTGGAACCCCTTCCTGTTCCGAAGGAAGCCCAATTGCCAGGAGTCATTTGGGTGACAATGTCCCTGAATTTAAGACGTCTATTGGCCTTGTACCACAACTGTACAGAGTGGTGAGTCGGACCCACCAGGTCCGACGGAGGGCGGTGGGAGTAAAGATTGCGGAGTAGACCCCTACCTTCAAGAGAGTGCCTATCAGCAAAGTACGCCGGCTTAGTCTGCGGGGCATGTAACCAGAAATTAATCTGTTTAAGATGAGCCGCCCAGTAGTAGAGTTCAATGTTCGGGAACGCTATCCCCCCATCGTACCAACTTCTGGTCAGTTTATCCTGGGCGATTCGGGGCGGCTGTGCCCCCCAAAGCAGGTGAGACACAGTTGCAGCGATCTCCTTGAAGTAAGTTGGTGGGACCAGAAACGGGGAATTTTCAGGCACATACAAAAAGCGCGGGAGCGCCATCATTTTGTACAGTGCCACCTTTCCCAGGAGCGTGAGGGGAAGAGTCTGCCACACTTTAACGTCGCGTTTAAACCTTTCCAGTAGTGGTCGAAGGTTCAAATCATAAAATTAGTCGGGATCTGAGGTAATAAGAATACCTAGATATTTGAATGGCGCGTCGCGACCTGTAGGGGACAGCTCTGAGGAAGCATGGGAGGTGAGCCAGACAGAGCACTTGGTCCAGTTGATCTTATAACCAGACACCCTACCAAACTTCTAACAGACATTTAATAACTCGAGAATAGATTTTTTGGGGGAGGTGAGATATAAAAGTATATCATCCGCGTATAGACTTATACGATCCTCCCACCCGTCAGTCCAATTGAGTCCTTTGATAGAGGGCTCCCACCTGACTTAAATCGCGAGAGGCTTCAAAAGCAACGCAAAAACCAGCGGGGACAGGGGGCACCCCTGCCTTATGCCATGGCCCAGAGGGAAGTCTCGTGAAATGTGTCCATTGGCAGCAACATGCACCAGTGGTTTAGTATATAATAAACTAACCCAGGCGCAGAACTTGGGGCCGAAGCCCATATGTTGGATCACCGCAAACAGGTATGGCCATTCGACTGTGTCGAACGCCATAGTTGCGTCCAGGGAGAGGATGACTGCCGGTTCTTCTATAAGTGCCGAACGTGCCATGACCGCATGAAGCTGACGGAGGTTAAGAGCCGTGCTCCGATGCGGCATAAAACCAGATTGGTCCGGGCTAATCAGGGATGCAAGATGGGGAGTCAGCCTTAACTCAAGTAATTTAGCTAGTATTTTGGGCTCAGCATTAATGAGAGATATCGGATGATAGGAAGCGCAGTCCGCAGCCGGCTTGCCCGGCTTATGGACTGCAACTATCGTTGCTAGCCGCTGATCTCTCGGTAGCTCCCCGCGCTCAAGGCTGTCAGATAACATGTGTGGAAAGAAGGGGGCCGTTGTTTGCATCGTTCTCTTATGAAGTTCAACTGGAAGCCCATTCGGACCCAGCGCCTTGCCGGATGCCAGTGCATAGGTAGCAGCCTGCACCTCTTCAGTCGTAATATCTGCCTCTAATAGAAGCGCTGCCTCCGAGGAGAGCTTGGGTATCGTGAGATCTTTAATATAGTCATAGGCCTCTGAGACTGTATAGGACGTCTGGGGGGCATAGATTTTTTCAGAATGGTCCGCCAGTATATTGACTATACCAGCAGGATTGGATACCATGGAGCCAGTGGGGGACAGCAATTGAGCAATGACTCTGGACGCCCTGTCCTTCCTGTCTAGCCAGGCCAGCATCTTCCCCGCCTTCTCTCCCAGCTCGTATACCCTATGTCGAGTGGATTGGATTGTGTCGTGAACCATCTCCCTCTGCAGGGACAGGATCTCGGCCTGCTTACCGTACAGGTAGTTCCCGGAGACGGGTGGGTCTCCTGGTACGCAACAGCCATAGATAATTCCGTCTCAAGGCCATCCAAAGTTGCCCGCTGCTCCCTCTTATGCCCTGTGATCGAGGCCATCGCCTGTCCCCCCAGAACCGTCTTGTAAGCCTCCCAGAGCGTACTGGGGGAATCCACCGAACCTTGATTTTCTTGGAAGTACTGCTTAGTAGTGCATGTGAGGGCTGCCATGACAGGGGTTACCTGAAGGAACCCGGCGTGCAACGGAAACATTCGTCTTCTACCCGCTTGGCGAAGGGAGTATTTTAAAAGAATTGGGGAGTGGTCTGAGATACCTCTTGGACGTATTGTGACCTCCTCCAGACCTCTTAGGGCGTCTGCGGACAACAGAAAATAGTCAATGCGCGTGTGACAGGTGTGTACTGGGTATTAGAAAGTGAAGCACGTCTCAACCGGATGCTTGAATCTCCAACTATCTGTAAGACCTAGGGCATCCACTAGACCAAGAAGACGTCGCCCACCCTGTAGCTCCGTCCTAATAGGGAATCTATCTAGGGTTCCATCAATGATGTCGTTAAAGTCAACCCCCGTCAGGAATGTCACAGCCGGTAGCACAAGGAGAAATGCTGTTAGAGCTGAGTGACCTTGTGCGTGGAGTGCCGGGGGTACGTGCACAGATACCAGATTGAACATCCGACCCTCCCATTGACAGGTTAATGCTGCGAATCGGCCCTGGTCGTCAACCCGAGTTTGGTGCACCTACAGAGGAAAGTTTTTCTTAATAAGGATCCCAGTACCTCTTGAACCTGAGGAGAATTCAGCATGTAGCCCCACCTGTCCATAGCTCGGATTGCTGACCCCACGAGGTGTGTTTCTTATAAGAATACCATCGCTGGGCCACATTGTTTCAGATACTGCAGCACTAGACCCATCTTCACCCTATCCCCTAACCCACGCACATTCCATGTAAGCAGAGTGAGGGCCAGGAGAGGAGCCCGTAACTCCTGCGCGTTAGTCTCAGCCATTATCAGTGGGGAGGCGAGTCAGACACCCAGTAGTGCAAGTGTCCCGCAAAGCTGACATAGTGTAATATAAAGCTGTCCCGTAGTGAGAAATTCCAACAAACCAAAGTGCAACCTTTAGAAATACAATAGGAACAACAGAATCAGCTGCAACCATACCCTTCCCACCCAGGAAACCGTCCCCCCTCCCTGCCTCCATGCTCAGCGAACTTAAAACTGCCCGCCCCCCAACATAGCAGAGCGCTCCTTCCCACCCATAGTTGCAATACTTGCGATCAGGTAAAAGAGTCCTACTAGTCGACAGCCAGTTCGGAGTCCTTCAGGCTCCCCCAGTCCACAACAACAAGGCAACCGAGGCGTCAACGTGGATGCTTCTGCATTCAATGCAAGGGAGTCACCATAGTATAGTCATGTTCATTCCTCCTCCGGGGTAAAGTCTTGCTGGGGCTCCTGGCTATCAGGGCCCGGATCATCTGGTGAGTCTTCTCCTTCTCGGCGGCGATGTGGTTTAGGTCTTCAATCTTTTCTGTTCGCAGGGCGCCATCCCTCCAGCCACTGCTGCGCCTCCTCCGGCGTATCAAAAAACCAGGTCTGTCCATTATCCACTACCCTCAACCTAGCTGGGAAAAGCATTGAATAGGGCACCTCCTGCGCCTGGAGTCGTTTCTTAACCTCAAAGAAGTTCTGTCACCTCCTAGAGACAGCCGCTGTGTAATCCGGGAAGAAGGTGATGGCCGAGTTCTGAACCCGGATAGGAGGAGACATTCTCGCCGCCTGGAGAATGGCATCTCGGTCCCTAAAGTTAAAGAGACGAACTAGGACAGGTCTCGGGGGGGCCCCTGGCTTAGGCCTTCCCCCAGGGACCCGGTGGGCACGTTCAACGGAGAAGAAGTGGGAAAGGCCCTTCGGCTGTAGCCTGGTTTTGATCAGCTCTTCAATGTAAAGATCCATAGCTTGGGTCCCCTCCGTCCCCGGAATACCTATAATCTGTATGTTGTTCCATCTTGCGCGCCCCTCCTGGTCGTCCAGCTTCTCCATCAGCATCTTGTTGTCCTTCTCAAGACGGGTCACTGACATTTGTAGGTCTGAAGTGTCCTGGACCAGAGATTTTGACACTATCTCTACCTCCTTCACCCTGTCCGCCATTTTGTGAAGGTCTGCGGGTAGCAAAGAAACGTCCGTTGAGATCTTGCCAACCGTTGCCTGGACGTTCGCCAGTGCTCTCATGACGTCCTCTAGTGTGATTTTCTTCCCTCCATCGCTCTCCTGCGGCTTAGTGCGAGGTGGCGTAGTGCTAGGTCCTTTGTCGTGGGCATACTTGTCTAGCTTACCCTGGACGGTCTGGTTCCTGGGCCGCCTGCCCACCATCTTGACGCAGGTTTAAGGATATATCGCAGTCACAAACATGGTGTAGCCACCAGGGGGATGACAAAGCCTGCTTCCAGGTTAGCAAGGGAAGGGCCCGCCTATGTAGTCCAGGCAGAGCGGAGAGAGAAGGGTAGGTCCAACACACAGGGCAGCACTCTGTGGATGCAGTGGGTGCGGCCTCTGACCACCAGGAAATCGACACAGTCAAGATCATTCCCCCCGCAGGCAGAAAGGTAAATATAGCAAGGGCCGCCACTCACGACTGATGTGTACGGCAGGTCAAGGAGTATAGACAGTTCAGGCAGGGGCACACCAGAGCGCCAGGCTAGGATCACGAGGCCTGCAGCACCGTAGTTCAGGGGATGTTAAATGTTCCACACGGGAGGCCGTCAACAGTTCAGGGGTAGAGAGATGGTTCAACACGTCGGAGAAGGATTTTGACCACAGCGGGCCAGACCAACAATGTCACCAAGCACAGGGGGGGGGGGACGCCAGGAGGACGCAGGCAGTCCAGGGCGCCTCCGACACCACCCCAGTCCCGTCCCCCTCAGAGCGATCCAGGCCTCAACAGCACCGGGCAAGTCGAGAAGCCCAAGTAGAAGTGCCGCCCAGGGAGTACAAAGCAGCTCCAAGACCCCCTCTCACAGGGTCGGAAATGGCACCACGGGGGGCGCGGATGGGGGGGCAAGGGCCGGAGCCGATGACAGCGCAGCTCAGGGCCCGGCGATAATGATGTGCGCGCCTCCGTGCACCGTGCCCCCGCAGGAAACAATAGAGTCCCCGGCTTTGTAGGCCCCGCAAGGCCGCTGGCGGCTTGACGACGGTTCCAATGGCTGTGGGCATCCGCAGGGAACCGGAACCGCTCCGTTGGATGCCGCTCGTGTTCCAATGCCAGGGGAGCCCCTCAGCGGACTCCGGTAATACGGATCAGTGTGCGGATTTTACCTTAAGGGCTGATACGACTCTGGACCTCCGGGGCTATGCGGCCATTTTCTTCGGCCGGTAGCCACGCCTCCCAAGGTAAACTATGTTCACCTGGTTAATGCACAGGAACATATCTAGCATCCTTCCTGCATGATGTTAAATCAAAGTTATATAACATTAACTTACAGATTTTAAAGTTTGTTTCCACACCTTTTCACTCTTTAGATACTCTTTGGATCTTCCAGCTTTAGGCACAATAGGTTCAATCTAGATTTTATCATGAGTATGTGCTTAGTTTATTGTATGGTTATCCAATAGATATCAAAAAGAGGCAGTAGGTGCAGTCTTTAGGCAGGACCAAGTATTTATAATTCTGTTATACATATTAAAAGATGTATTTACTAAACAACCAATATTAAAACATAACTCTGGAGAACCTTGAGCAACTCAGTCCATTGTTTCCAGATGGATTCTTCCACAGACTGAGTTTTCTATATCAATTAATACATTTTGACGTAACCACTCGGGTTTCTCCCATTTGATTTATCAATACATTTCTCATTGCAATATACCCTAGACCAGGGATCTTCAAACTGTGGGGCGCGACCCCCAGGGGGGGCGTGGAGTGATTCAAAGGGGGTTGCGTATTCCCAGTTATACTTCTGCCCAGGCCCCCACAACTACAAGGGCATCAGACCCCCTCCTCCCAGTCTGTGTCTCAGCCCAGGCTGCTGCAATGCAACTCGAGCTGTTGTGGGCTCGGCTGGGCAATTTCTGGAGTCTTATGTCCACCGTGATAGGTCGTTAAAGACCATTTGCATACTTACATGGCTTTGTGAACTGGTTACTGAGGCTTTGTTTTTTTTTCAAGTTCCAGTACCCCCTTGGTCCCCACTCTGCCTATTCTTTACATTTAAACAGTTCTATCAAGCGCAGCTGTGAATAAAACTCCAGGAAGTTAAGAATGTCACAGTTCAACAACAAATTAAATTAACCAAGAACAGAAAAAACATTTGTACACCAAGGGGCAGATTTACAAGCCCCGTAAACCACTTTTGCGTCACTTTTCCCATATTAAAAGTGACGCAAAAGTGGCGCAACAGGCTTGTATTTCTGCCCCAAAATGTTTTTCACTTTTGTCAATTTCTATTATAAGAATCATTTATCTCATAAAAACATTATATACAAGTCCTATTGCATCTCGACACTCCTACTCGTGAGAATTTGGTCCAGTGGATGTGCTGGAGTTGTAAAAATTTTAAAGCACTGAGTATGTAGGCTTAGGAAACCGTTTGTTAACCTGTGGCACTGGCAGAGCCATGAATCCAGGCTTTTTGCCCACTTCTGCTCTGGGACCAAAACTTGTGCTGCCTGGACCAGGGCTGGAGTTTGATAAATATGCAGATTCTGCCTACGGGTTTGGACATTTTTGTCAAGAGGGGGTTCTTACACCTAAAAATGTTTACAGGGGGGTCTCGGCATCCAAAAGTTTGAAGACCCCTGCCCTAGACTTACTATTAACACATATATTTTCATAAAATACAAGAGAACAAAGTAATGTTTCTCTGGCTTATCGTGCTACTACTATAATACAGGTGGTATCTCAAACAGAAATGTGTCCGTGTTGTGATGTTATAGTTGTCATGCAGTTATAATGAAACTCCAGCAATGTTATTTATTGTGATGTCACCATTATTAAGATCATGTGACATCACTTCCTAGAAGATTAATGGTCAAAGGACATATTTCCTGTGATGTCATTCAGGCCAAGGATGCATAATGCTACCCCAGGCATTTTGTTGTATCAGCGTCCATGCAAAATCATGCCTCATGCACATATGGAATTCCTTGAAGTCCGGCAGTTTTTTCTAACACATTTTTTATTGTTGTGTTTTAGCAACATTCCTTTTAAACATTGCCCACAAGTGTACAGCATATCCAACCACACTGAAGGTACAGTCATAATCTATTTTACGGACAATGACACCTCTTTGCCAAAAATATTGTGCTTTGCACAAACCTGATTCATTCTTGATTGTGCTTTTCTAAAGAAAGAATGGGTGACCAAATCTGGAATAGTGTGCATGCTGACAGAGTAAATAATCAGAGTATGCAGATTAAGTGAGTAGATCACGACGGCAGCAGTATATAGGCCCAGCCTGCCCGTTGTGACTGCGAGGAACCCCGCACTGAGTCTCACTGTAACCAGCTGTTCCATGTGAGGAGCTAGATTATATTCCTACAAAATCTCATGAATACATTTGCTTAAAATGTGACATTGGCTGATATGGTACTTACGCTTGGTTTGTTTTTGTTCATGATAATAAGTGACACTGATCTATATCAGATCGAGGACACTTGTCAAGGGCATTTTCAAAGGACACATGACCACGTATATTATAGAAAAATAATGTTTGTTTACCTCAAGATGAGTATCAGAGCTTAATTAAAAAAAATAATTTAGGGGGAGGAGCCAAGATGGCGACTTGACCAGACGTGTAAGCTCCCGGCTCCACCAGCTTGCTTCCTCCGTGCTACTATCCTGATCCCTATCCTTGCTTTTTGTGGCGGCGGAACGTCCGCTATGATGTGCTGATCTACAGCATCGTTCCCGGGCTTCTCGACTCGCCCGGCAGCCGGAGATAGATGCGCAAAGGGTTTTCGCCTTGGCCCCGCGCTGAATCGCCTACCGTCTCCGAGTCTGGGAGGCTTGATGAGGACCGGGGTTCCCTGTGCGACACCGAGGACGTAAAGGTGGCACCATCCCACCGGGACGGAACCCTGACGGCGCTGCCTGCCACGGAACAACGCGAGCTGTGCCCGGTGCCTGATCGCTGCGCAGAGCTGCTCCCCAGGTACGGCGTCTTTGTCCGAGGCGGAGTGCGAGCGGAATAGATTGCGCTGCCATGTTTGGCGAGTATTGGCTGAAGGCTTCCTTATCCTTGTGCTACGGCATGTAGCTGCAGGGTTCTCGATCTCGAGAGCCCGATCCAAATCATTGAGTTGGAAGTGAGACTGGTATCGTTGCCTGTTCATGCCGCACCCGCCTCGGCTGCTATTCCGTGGCCCTACCGACATGGCTGTACCTTGTGCCTCGGGGAGCGTGAGAGAGTGCCCGTCCCAATCTGCTGCCTGGGACACCCCACTCGTGCTGGGAGACTGCTTGCCACCATTTCTCCCGGATTGGGATGACGAGGGGCTACAAATACGGCTCTCTACTGGTTCTATCCTGGCCGCCCTGTCGGACTTTCGCTCGAGAATGCACATGGATTTCCGAGCAATGACCGACTGCATAGACAAAATGGTGCCTGATCTGCGACGGGAGCGAGATGTCGAAAACCAGCTGCCCTTGGAACTGTCTCCATTAAACTTTGCTGAGGATACAATGTTTCCTTTTGCCCGCGAATGTGATTTGACTGCTTCTGTTTCTGCCTACGCTCAACACCGGCCGCCCGGTGGACTCGCCTGTGACAATTTGTTTCCCCCGCCTCCGGGGTCTGCCACATTGTTGCTTGCAACTTTGTTATTGCCCCAAGACCTGGACATGCAGCCTCCGGCCCAGCCGATGGAGTTTCCCTCGTGTCCTACATTCGCTACGCTGAAGAGCCTTTACGTTCCGGATCGACGAGGGAAACAACTCATGAAGGACAAAGGACTGTATGGTGATATTCAACGGCCATTTTATGCTTTCACTTTACTCTCCTTCTTTGTGCGGCCATGTTGTCTTTTGTTCTCTGAGGGGGCGGGCTCTCACCAGGAACTCCAGTTGGGAATGTATCCGAGATCGGGCCAGGGCTAGATTGCTCTCCACTGTTATCGATCGATTGGCTAGTTGAGCAGAGGCTATCGCTGTTTATGTAATTGTTCAAGTCACGCTTTGCGAATTGTTTTTCCCCAACTGTGTCTGCATTGCTATTCCCTTCTTTGATGGTATAAATAGGGTGGGGGTCGAGACTTCGGCTGTGGGGCTGGGATCGGTTAGAGTTGCTTCTCCTTTCGTTATACTCTTCCCCCGATCTTTATTTCCATCTCGCCCCTTAGTTGTGAAGGGGACTGACATTTTACGAGGTTCGGGCTAGGGTTCGGCAGGCTCTTCATTGCATTGCCTTCTCGCTATTATCTGTGGCTGGGACTTCTTACGGGGGATGGAAATATGGGGCCACCCAAGATCGGGCCAGGGCTAGGTGATCTCTTTAGTGTTATAGACGCATCGACGGGCTGGGGTGAGGACGGGTCTGCCTTTTGTTTGATTTCTTCGCAGATTTGTGAATATTTCCCCACCTGCAGCTCCACTTGGAACCACTGTCTTGCCGATGATACTTTTGGTGGGGGATGCTTATGGGGCTGGTGGGGACCGGGAGTATGTTTACTTTTTCTCCTCCTCCCGCTTCTTCCGAGAGTTGGGGAGTGGGATGTCTCTTCTCACTCCCTGTATTCTCTTTCCCACTTGGGGGTTCTCTTGGGGTGACAGGCATGCCTATTGGGGGGGGGTGGGCCGTGGCCTTCCGCTGGTATGCAGGGTGGGGGGATGGGATGTGTTTTGTGTTTTCTCTTTGTTTCTATGGCCCTCTTTTTCTTTTTCTCTTCTTCGGTTTTCTTTCTCTACGTTTCCTCGCTTCCTTTGGGGTCGGGGTTCAGTGTTCCTCTAATGATGATAGCTATCCTGGTCATTTATTAGCCTCTACTCTCTTTGTATTGATGTAATTTGTACTCGACAAAATCATAAAATTAAACCTTTTTCTATCCTTTTACTATGGTTTGCGGCTCCACACGACACTCTTTCCTCAGGGATGGCTTCAACGGTGTTCTGTCCTATTAGCTCCTGTTTCTCCTTTTTCCATGTGTCATAGCGGCCGGCCCTGCGAGGTTGTAGGCAGACGCTGTGTTTTGTGCATTTTATCAATAAAGGTTTTAAAAAAAAAATAAAATAATAATAATAATTTAGCGTTATGTGCTTTTAGATCCAGTGTCATCATCAGTTACATGTCATCACCAATGTAACAAAATACTGGGTAAGTGTGTCTAATTCCTGCAAGCACGTATATGAATCTGATCCAGTTTTTCAAATAAAGTTCCTTATACATGTTTTGATGGATGTTTTCCCGCATCCAAAGAAAATGCTCCAAACTTTCTATTCAAGCTTATTCAACTTTCTTCTTAGGATTTCATTTACTTACAATACATCCCAGATAAAACGTTCCAACTCTAAGTTAAATTACATCAATCTTAACAAAACAAAACATGTTCAGAATTTGTGCACTGTTACCTAACACCACTTGTACCGATAATTCATTACAGAATATCTCAAATAAAGTCAAATTGACTGTGTAATACCATACTGCTGTGATTAAAGCCTTGCTATGGACATCACTGTGAGGGAATTCACTTAAGTATATGTCTATAAATAATCTCATTGTGCTTTAAAGTCAAAAATCGAACATATTAAACATAAGGGGCATGATTGACAAAGGGAAGTAACCTTTTATGTAAGTTTGCATGTAGTTGTAAGTTTACTAATTTCTGTAATCAAAATCTCCAAGTGCAAACTTACTGCAAAAGTGTAAGTTACATGTCTTCACCCCAGAAGAAAGAAATTGGCTTACTCCTGTATGGGTGTGTGATGTCCCTCCCTAAACTCCTCCATGGTTCTCTTACTCCTCCTTAATCCCATCCCTTTTATAGTAAGTCAGTCCCTTTCCCCTCCCACCCTCCTGTGTCGCTCCCACATTTACTACTAAAATCCACACAACTCTGCACTTATAATTATAGGCAAAGCTTACACTTTGCAGTACTACAAACGTGTCACATGGTTAGGATAGGCCTGGTTAGAAACACCATCATTGTACATGCTCATTTTTTCTTAAATTGCCTTCTTTTTACACAGTAACTTTTGACATAGATTTGTTTATGTGTCTGTGCAGGATAATATTCTCTGAAACTGCATTGCTTACAATTCCACTTTGTAGGCACAATATTACGACACCTTGAACATTCTGTACAAGGGATAACATACATTTGCACAAATGTTGTTTCATATTGTTGTCTGGTAAGCAACAAAGTTGTTACAATAGGATAAACAATTACAGACTCACCAAGGCTTCTGCATTGCAGCATGGGTGTTGTTATTATATACACAGCATTGCCTCCTTGTTAAAGACAGTGGAGCATTTCATTGATACTGAGAGGTTGCTGTATGAAGGCATTTGAGCCAAGTTATTTATGTTTAACGCTGCGAAGAGGGATGTCCAGCTTACAACCCAGACAGGCACCCTGATGACACTTACCTGCAGGTAAGGGGGAGTTAGACCACCCAACAGAGATTTGGCAGAGCACCCCCTCTAGGCACCTAGGTTAGGAAATGCTAGGAGGAGTACCTTATAACAGTGCGTATATGACAGCATATATTCACTACTCTAGCACAATGGTTAATCTTTTTCATCTTGCTCACTGTTCTCGTAATGCAAATACACTAATCTGTTTCATTATACTGATCAACACAGCATGTGAAATTTATACAAGAATTTAAATTCTTCAATAAATATTGAAAATGCCTTGCTGAGTATTTCTTGTGTTTTTCTTTGGGTATGGAAGAGTAACCAAACAAAAGGGTTCTTGATTTGTTCTCACGATTTCCTTGGGGAGTCAGGGTTGTCATGTTATGAGGTTGAACATACAGTTGTTACCCTGTAAGGGGCGCAGATGATGCACTGTGAGCTAGCAGGGCCACAGGCCATCGTATCCTGAGGGTGTGCAAGGAACCAGTCTGGAACAAACCTGACATCTATGTTGTCCAATAAACACACAGTTTTACCGGGGAGGTATAGGCCGTATGGCATAGCGCAGCCAGTGTTCTAGCTTGGGTTCTTATTTTTTGGGGGGAGATTTATAGAGCGTGAACTAGACCCAAATGTATCAGAGCACTTTAAATGAACACCAGTTGTGTTACAGATGGACAGATTCATTTTTGTTAGGCACAGGGAGAGACAGTGATTTGCCCAGAATCACAGGATGTTGGGCGTCCCTGCTGAGGCTCGAACCCAGTTCCCCAGCTCCAAGGTCGACCACTCTAGCCATTAGGCCACATCACCTGAGTGGTTTCCTTTGTATACCCAAAGACCGATACTCACCTATTAACAGGAGACATCCTTGGTGTTAGGAAAAAATCCTCCTCAGTTGAGTAGATAAACCCTAGGTATCAGCCCTAGGTAGTTCAAACTTGAACCTTTCAAAGTATTTCCCCATAGTTGTACCGTCTCTGAATTTAACATATTCTTATGGCTGACCCAGCAGCCCTAAACATACCTGAAAACTGCAGACATGCAGTTACTTTGAAGCTGCTCCAACACGACTTTACACTCATGGGTGGAGAGGTTACCTTTGTGGTTGAGACTCACAAAGCATTTAGGACAGAGGTATTCTATTCATGGGTTCCATTCCCAGCAGCAAACGACCGATCAAGGCTGTTTCACATTTATACTGCAACTGAGATTCCAAACAACTATATAGCTTATGAAGCTTTAGAAATATTATTAACTTAGCAAGAACATGAATATTGGTTTGAAGGCGCCCTGCCACACTCTATAGAAAAAGTTAGACCAGGTCCCCGTAGGACTGAGGGAGGAACGGGGCCAATCGTAGTCGGTTACACATGACATCCAAACATAGAAACATGACAGTCATAAGCCTACAAATGATCAATGCAGTTATGGGTAAAGTTCTCATCAGACAAGAGGAAATTCTGTTCTGGATTCCACAAAAAAACAAGTCAGCTTGAAGCAGTGTTTCCCCACACAGGTCCTCAGGAAAAGCATGGAATTCATACAATATTACTTAGCAATGGGCATGGGTCCCCAATTAGAGGACTGGACCTCTTTGGGATACAGTATTTGCTGGAGTATATACCAGAATACATGATACACCCTCATTAGTTCTTTTGCCAGAGGTGTTTAAACAGATTCCGGATGAGTATGGGGCAGCCCCTGTCCTGGTATTGAGGATGAAACTGATCAGCACTTTTGTCACAGTATCCACCATAATTTTAAATAACATTAAAGAGCGACCCTTAACCCCACCAGGTAGGTTGCTCCCTCTCAACACAGCATTGCCTCTGCCTTCCTGCCCCAGCTGCCGCTGCTGAGGACATTCGAGGCCCTCCACCATCCGCAGGCTACCACCTGCACCTCAACCCTGGTGGTCAGTGGTAGGCCGTAGGTCTGTTCATCTTCTGCTTTATTGCTTTTATTGTATTGCCTGTATTTCATTGTTGTGTCTGTGACTACTGTTGTCTGTCTTCCCCCGCTGCCTGTACGTGGTCCGTGCCCCTTTGTCTTCCCTCTGTTCCCCTCGCTGTCCCCGTACTCTCTCAGCCTGGTATTTCTTTCTGTACCCCTCGCTGCCCCCGTGGCTCTGCCCGGTTTTCCCTTCTGTTCCCCTCGCTGCCCCGTGCCTCTCTGCCCTCTGTTCCACTTGTTTTTCCCTTGTTTTTTGTGCCTCGGTGCCCTCTGTTCCACTTGTTTTTCCCTCGTTTTTGTGCCTTTCTGCCCTCTGTGCCACTCGTTTTCCCTTGTTTTTTGTGCCTTTATGCCCTCTGTTCCACTCATTTTTTCCTCGTTTTAGTGCCCTTCTGCCCTCCGTTCCACTCGTTTTCCCTCGTTTTATGTGCCTTTCTGCCGTCTGTTCCACTCGTTTTTCTGTGCCTTTCTGCCCTCTGTTCCACTCGTTTTTCCCTTGTTTTTCGTGCCTTTCTACCCTCTGTTCCACTCATTTTTCCCTCGTTTTTTGTGCCTTCTGACCTCCGTTCCACTCATTTTTTTGTGCCCTTCTGCCACTCGTATTTCGCTTGTTTCTGTGCCCCTTTTTCCTCCTACTACCTTCGTTGTCCCTCCCCACCCTCGCCGCTGCGTCCCCTGACTGCCCACTGCCCATTCGCTGCCCCGCCTCCCACCTCCCAACTGCTCCTTCCTCCCACCTCCCCATATATGCCAGCCGCTGCACGGCCAAGCCGCTGGCGTGCAGAAGGCCCGACCGTGCCTGGACCGCACCCAGCGCCAGAACCCGTGGTTCCGCACTCGCCACGACGACCGCCACCACTATGACGCCAGCACTCTGCCCGCTCTCAATTCCGGACAGAGCCACACCTGCTTCAAGGCCACCCCAAAATGCACACACAGCCCCTTCACCTGCCGGAACTGCAGCTACACCAGCCTCAGAGCCAATGAACCACCCGCCAAGAAAGACCGCAACCACCTCCGATGCATACTACTGAACACCCGCTCCGCACGCAAGCATGCCGGCGAGCTCTGGGACCTGCTCGACACAACATCCCCGGACATCGCCTTCCTGACAGAGACCTGGTTTAACGACTCCTCCGCACCCGACATCATCATAGCCATCCCAGACGGCTACAAGATCATCCACAGAGAGCGTACCAACGGAGTCCGAGGAGGAATCGCCATGGTCCAAAAGAACAGCATCAGGGTCTCGACTAGCACCAACGACTCGCTCAGCACCGCCGAACACATGCATTTCCAGATCCACACAGACCCTAATTCCACCCTCAGAGGCACCCTCGTCTACTGACCCCCGGACCCTGCCCCCAGTTCAGCGAGTCCATCGCCGACTTGATCAGTATGCACGCCCTGACCTCCACCGACTACATCCTCCTCTGAGAACTGAACTTTCACCTTGAGAACAAAAACAACAACATCTGCACAATCCTGATCGATAACATCGCCAACCTCGGACTGAAGCAACTCATCACAATGTCCACCCACTCCGCCGGACACACGCTCGACCCAGTCTTCTCAGGCCCGTACGTTTCCATCAGCCACACCACTGATCTCCTCTGGACCAACCACCGCTGCATCCACTTTGCCTTCCAGAAACCCACCACACACCACCACACCCAACAGATTCCCCACCGCTGCTGGAGCAAAATCACCAAAGACCAACTACACGTAAACATTGCTCTCAGCCAGCCCACTGAACCCTCCAACACCGACGATACTGCCCACAGCCTCAGACGCTGGATCAAGGACTGCGCCAACACACTCGCCCGCTGAATAAACCCCCCCACAGAGACACCAGCAAGAGGGACAACTGGTTCACCACAGAACTCCTAGCCTCCAAGCAAGCCTGCCAGAAACTAGAGAAGAAATGGCACAGTGAACAAACTCCAGACAGCCACGCAGCACACAAGGACGCCATCCGCAACCACCATCAGCTCATCAGGGCGGCAAAGAGGACCTCCTTCAAAGACCACCTCGACAACAACGCACACAATAGCAAGGAGCTCTCCAAGATCATGAAGGAACTCTCCAACCCCAGCTCCAACACCAATGACATCCCGCCTTCGCAAGCCCTGTGCGACTCCCTCGCCACCTTCTTCCAACGCAAGATAGCAGACATCCACGACAGCTTCAGCACCCACACAGCCCCAGTAGACAGCAACACAACAGACCCTCCGTACACAAATGACCACGACCCCCTGCTAACCTGGGCCAGCGTGAGCATCGATGACACCATCAAGAACATGTGCTCAATCCACTCTGGCTCTCCTTTGGACCCATTCCCGCACCACGTCTTCAACAGAGCAAGCAGCACCATCGCACCCCACCTGCGCAACGTCATCAATCTCTTCCTTGAGACCGCGACCTTCCCAGAGATCTGGAAACACGCCGAGATCAACGCCCTACTCAAAATACCTAAAGCAGACCCAAAAGACCTCAATAACTTCTGGCCCATCTCTCTGCTCCCCTTCCCGGCCAAGGTCATCGAGAAAACCGTCAACAGACAGCTAACCCATTACCTCAAAGAAAACAGAATCCTGGACCCTTCCCAGTCAGGGTTCCGCAGCAACCACAGCACCGAGACTGCCCTCATTGCTGCCACCAACGACATCAGGATCCTGCTGGACCACGACAAGACCGCAGCACTCATCCTCCTAGACCTCTCTGCTGCCTTCGTCTACCACCACACACTACGCGCATGCCTCCAAGGCGCAGGGATCCAAGACAAGGCTATGGATTAGACCACCTCCTTCCTCTCCGGCAGAACCCAGAGCGTCCGCCTCCTCCTATTCCATTTCAAAGCCTCCGAGATCATCTGCGGGGTACCCCAGGGATCCTCCATCAGCCCGACGCTGTTCAACATTTACATGGCCTGCTTGCACACATAGCCAGACAGCACGACCTCAACATAATCTCCTATGCCAACGACACTCAGCTGATCCTCTCCCGCACCAAGGACCCCATCACAGCCAAAGTCAACCTCCACGAAGGAATGAAGGCCGTCGCCAACTGGCAGAAGACCAGCCATCTGAAGCTGAACTCGGACAAGACGAAGGTCCTCATCCTCAGCTCGAACCCTTCAGCCTGGGACGATTCCTGGGGGCCGACGGCACTGGGGGCAGCTCCGACATACACCGACCATGCACGCAACCTGGGAATCATCCTCGACTCAATGCTCTCAATGACCAAGCAAGCCAACGCCGTCTCCTCCTCCTGCTTCAACACCCTCCGCATGCTCCGATAGATCTACAGATGGATCCCAACAGATACAAGAAAGACAGTCACCCAGGCCCTCGTCAGCAGCAAACTCGACTACGGAAATGCCCTCTATGCGGGAGCCCCGACCAAGCTCATAAAATGACTACAACACATCCAAAAATCCTCGGCATGACTAATCCTCGACGTACCACGCCACGGCCATATCACCCCCACCTGAGAAACCTGAACTGGCTCCCAGTCAACAAGAGTATATCATTCAAGCTCCTCACCCACGCACACAAGGCACTCCACAAGACTGGCCCAGCCTAACTCAACAGACGGCTCTCCTTCTACATCCCCAAATGCCAGCTATGCTCCGCCGACCTCTCATTCGCCACAGTCTGCGCATCCGAAGAACAACTACCGGCTCCCACCTCGCCGCCAAGACATGGAACACCCTCCCACTGAGCCTACGACATACTCAAGACCTGCTGACCTTCAGGAGGATACTCAAAACCTGGCTGTTTGATCAGTAGCGCCCCCCACTGTGCCTTGAGACCCTCGCGGGTATGTAGTAAGCTTTACAAATGATTGATTGATTGATTGATTGAAGGGAAGCAGCAAATGCCAGTGACTCAGGAATTTGGCTCAGGGAGACCAGGCGTGCAAATTCCCAAAAATTATTGAGGAAACCTGTAGAGATAATTTGGGAGCTAGATCTAGCAAACCACAAATTAAGAGTATTTCTGAAAAGGTTAAATCAATCAAATGCCTGAATCTTCTACGAAGAAGTGGTATAGTAAAGGAAAAAAAGAAAATAATAAACAACAGGGTGGATCTCCTCAACAGGAGTCCGATGAAAAATGCTATAATTTGCGTAACTGTGATAATATTAAGATGCCTAACAGGTATCACAATACTAATACACATTCCTCTCATTAATTTCAGGATTTTTCCTAAAAATGCTTGGAGATAGGTGGACGGTCAGATCAGAGTATATGAAAATAAAGAAGGACTCACAACGCTCTTCTAACAACATGATAAAAATGGAGGACAAACCTAAACAGTCAAAGCCTCAATTCAAAAAGAAGAAACTGGCTGGCATAAAAGTCTAGCATGCTGCGGATATTGAGGACACAGCTTCTGAGAGGGAGTAGGCTCTGACCATGCTGGATAGCATGGCAGACCTCATGATAGTTTCCCAGAATCTGATGGAATGTCTAGTGACAGTAGCGTTGAGTGACTATATCCAGGTGGAAACACAGGACATGAGAGTGAGCATCCCACATCGATTATATGAGGTGCACCTTCAATTGGAGGGGGGCCTACAAAGGTACATTAATGTTCTCTTTTGGGGGATTTTGGCAATTGGCTACAATATGCTCTTGGCTGATAAGGGCTGGCCACTTGAATTTGTGATGGATCGCCCAGAAGGAGAAACAGTCATTTTACCTGCCTTTTCCGATCTCGTTCAAGACCCAGTAAAACATTCATATGGCAAGGAGTGGGCATTAGTGCTAGCTCCTGCTTTATATTGCATACATGTGAGGTGGGATGATGGATTCCTTTATTATGTAATACCTGTGAGTTCGACCCCACAACTGTAAAGACAATGCCCCATTAAAAATTAAGCTAAAAACAAGTTAGAGAGATACTCACACAACTTGAATACCAAGGTGAGATAGAAGGTTTCACCTCTCCTATGAATAATCCTTTGTTTCCAGTAAAGAAACCTGACCCTTCATATTGTTTAGTGTTAGATTACAGCAACACATACATTCGCTGTTCAAAACTCGCATAACGTGGGACCAGAGAACAACATAGTGCATAAAAAATAGAAAACCACATTAAACATCCCAAATGAATTATTCTGCCAAATGATACCATCTGAAAGCAGGTATTTGACAGCATTCAGTGCACTTGGGTCTCATAAACAGTCTGTCAAGGGTATACGAAAAGGCAGAGGCTGTTCTCAACATGGGTCACAGAACTTTTAAAATAATTTGACAACCAGGCATTGTCCTGTGTTGATTACATATATTTGACAGATGATGAAATGTTTGCACACTTGAGAAAAGTATATCACGTAGTTCTAGGATTTGCTCACGTTTGCTATAAATTTAATTTTAAGAAATTAAAAATGGCCCACCTCAATGTCCAATTCTTGGTTTACGAAATGTCAAGTGAAGGTAAAAGCCTTGCAACACACTTCTTAAAGAAGTGTGCACTCTTACAACCACCAAACACATTGAAGAAACTTCAATCGATATTCGGATTCCTAAATTTTGGCAGAATTTACATTCCAGATTACACAGAATGTGTTGAGCCATTCTACAACTTGATTCATCCAGACTTTTCAAGTACACACTGGACAAGTAAATGCACAAAGGAGTTAAGTTCAGTACAACCTGACATGCTAGCTTCAAATCACTTACCAACACGTGTAAACATAACAAACCTGGTGATCCGTATAATTGCTGGGTCATCATGGTATACATAGATTACATTTAATGAAGGTGACACTGTGCCATTTGCATCAAAATCACATTCATACAACAATGCAGAAATGTGTTTTACACTGACAGAAAATATTCTGACAGTGGTATAGACTGCTGTGGTGCGAGAGAGAGCATTGGCTCAGGGGAAATTAATAATTGCTTTGACTCCAGTGCCGGCCTTGAAGGCTGTCATAAAAGCATGCATTACCAATGCAAAAACTTTACATCCAAGATGGATACAGTGCTCCAATCTCTCACCGCAACAGATGGAGACTACCTATTTGAGTCCACACTACAAACAGACGCATACAGATTTGAATACCCTTTGCCTAATTAATTCATGCCTCTTGATCAGTATGATTACATCATCAATACTGATGGTTCTGTTCTACACAGCTGGCCGTAGGGACAAAACACCAGTACTCAGCAGTGTGACCGCTGTGAAAGGTAGAATGCAGGAAGGTAAATTTCACCCTGAAAAAACCTACAGGCTGTCACTAGGTGATTGCACAACTCAGAGCTCTAATTCTGACACTTGAGAATACAGAATCCTGGGTTCCCCAAACTCATTGTGTGTGATTTGTATGATTGTGTCCAGTCTTTGAATGAGTATCTTAACTACTGGAGCCAGAATGGATTCAGAGATTCCAAAGTGTACACTTTAAAGCTCAAAATGCTTTGGGCACAAGTGCCCAAGCTAAAAGAATGATTGCCATGGACTCATGTGATTCACACTTTGAGTCACCAGCATGAAGGAATACACATCACAGATAATTCCATGGCTGATGAAGCCGTAAAAGCAACAGTGCCAACTGCTGCTGTCGCTGCCATTATTTGTTCCTATATGAGGATAGATAGAGACATTATGATAGCTGTCACACTACAAACACTACATTTGAGGACACTCCAGTGGCAGCTCGCAGAGGGAGTTCTGCGGACAGTGGGGCGGGGGAGGGTCAGGATGGGGGGATAGTGGAGTTGGACATACGACCGGCAGGAGTAAGGTAAGTAAATAAATAAACTATTTACCTTGTGCTCGCTGCATCGTTTTAGGCTTCTGGATAAGTGGGGACAAGGGGCAGGGAGGGTTTGCTTTGTTCCAATGTCATAGCATGTAAGGAAGCAATTAAGATATGCTTGGTTCAGTCAAACAGATCAGTTGGGCGGAGGGCAGGAAGTTATTTTGAAGATCAACTCTTCATCAGTGTGTCCTATGGCACTTTGGTTTTCATTTTGTCGTTTTCTAAGTAATGAAGCACACCATGTTTTCATCCATGAGATGGGTCTAAGCTTACAGCCATTCTGAGGTTGGCTCTAGGTGGGTTGGGTATCTCTCCAAAAGGATCTTGTAGAGCTACTGAGGCAAAACAGAGAGGTATATCGAAGTTCATGATAATGAACATAGGCAAATGGAGGTCGAATTGCCTAAATGTAATGTTCATTCTGGCCTGTTTGAGGCATTAAATATTGTAGTATCTTTTTATGGATTTTTTATGCATTGTTTTAATTGGAAGTTGTTAATGTTGTCTTTTCTTTTGCAGGATATGATGCCGGGCCATGCAGCAGTGTTTCCACTATGTGGATTGTGGGTCATTCCTTGGTGCGTTGGGTGACAAAGCAGGCGGAGTCACAGCGTTTTGGACAGCAGATTGGTTTGGATAGAACTCGAGTAGTGGTTTGATGGTTTGAAAAAAGTGGGATGAGATGGGGTGAGCTATTGGGTACACTCTCTAAGAAATTGTCAGTAGGTTTTTGTCCCGATTTGTTAGTTTTACCTCTTGGGAGAATGATTTGGTTGCTTTATTGGGGATGGGTTTGTTGAAAGTCATGAAGATGAATTTAGAGAGGATTCATTCGAAATGGGCTGGTACACACATTCTATGGGCAGAATTAGTGCCCAGGAGATTTTGGAGAGGTGTAAGGATTCAGGCGGCTATTGTGAAGTAGAGGAAGAAGATACACAGGGAGATGAGAGGCATGTGGACAGTGTGCAGGAAGATGGCTCGCTTTTTAGGAAGGATATAGTACATTTGTCTCCCTTGGGCAACGAATTTTACATCATGTACTTACGTTTGAAAATTACGGATCTATTAGGAGAAAGGTTGTGGGGTTCAGTTTTAGAGCACATCACTCATTGTTCTTTAGGGGGCGCAGGAAAACACCAGTGGATTTTCCTTATTGATGGGCTAGAAGGCATTTGTTGGATGGGAGGGGGTCGGAAAGGCAGGGCAATGAGAGGTCAGGGATATTGACCAAAGACCAAAGGGATGGAGGGGCAAGGGTAACAATGGACAGTGGAGAACATTTCAGAGCGGTGCAGTATTTGAGGTACAAGGTTGGGATGGAAAGGGTCACCTGGGGTGTAAGTTTTCTTACAGGGGTGGGTTGGGTGTTCTGTTTGTTTTAATGTATTAGTGAGGTTGCTTAGTTTTTTTAGGCTCTTGCTGAGGTTTCATAATACATTTTCCAGACCTGTTCTATTAAAACAGCCTGTTAACCCCTTAACAAGGATTGAGTGTTGGTATTGTGGTGCGCCGTCTATCTTGTGCTATCTTCACTGATGTTTCTATATGTGAATTGTTCACCACGAGTGTGGCAGTGCACAGAGATTCAACTCTCTGGCAACAGACATTCTCCAGTCAATCTAAACAGACTAAATCACTCTAATTGTATGCTGTTTACAAGCGAATGGTAGGTTAAGGAAGATGGAGCATAAAAATTGTTGGAGGGCTGAAGATACCGGCTATAGCTTCGATGGATGTGAAGCAGCGAGTACCTACTGCTGCTGATGGCCTTGTAATAACTTTTAGAAAAAGTGACTCGCTTAAGCACTTTTGTGTTGTGAGGTCCCGCCATGTGCTGCCCTGCATCCCCGATAATTATTTTCCTACATAAAACAGGTAGGCAGCTTTGCAGTCATGGATTTTGCACATCTGATCAGCCTAGTCATAAACTTGATCTAGCCATGCTCTTCAAGGAAATGAAAAAAGGATAGTTTCAGAGATAAAGAAACGTCATAAGCTAAACATGTTATTTGAATTAAATGTTCTTGCTGAGAATAAGTACACATTACGAAGGTCGCATTTTACCGCTGTTCTGAAGCACCCAGCAGCATGGCATTCACATATTTGGATTAAAGGAGTCAGATTGCAAGATTACATATTGTGTTAAATTGCTGAGTTATTTGACGACCTGGCGGTGCAGTATTAGATTTTTGAAGTGCAACCTTTACAATCTGTCAGTTTTTTCAAATCTTTTATGTGCCATTTGGTATCACCCTGGAAATTTCAATCACCAGTGCAGCAATGGCTTTGGGAATTATTGATGGCTATAACATGGTAATATGTCAAGGCAACAAAGTCATCTTTGTGTGGATCCCAGCTTGTAGAGGTATTAAAGGAAATGAAATGGGAGATAAAGCAGTCAAGGGAGCTCTGCAAAATAATGCAGACAATAGAAATGCAACATGATTTACAGGAGAATGTATTAAGTCACAAAAGGCGGAATCAGAGCTAAACTTTAGCATGTAGGCGTGAAGGTTAATGAGCAATTGTGCATGCCTTCATAAATGAGTATATTTGTGTGTTTTCAGACAAAGATGTAGCAACACAGTGGCTGCATATACCCAAAACAGTCATTAATAACAACTACTATTCTGTTTACTTGGTCCCCTCTTTCAGAAATAGTTTATTCGGACTCCTCAGCATATCGTGATTTTGCGATCTGCAATAAAATTTCGAAATCTACACTTTTGTAAAAATCACGCAATTTTAACAAAAGTGACTGCAAAATATGCTTAAAAAAGAAACAAATGCATGGCATTCACCCTCTCTTTACTGGATCTGGGCTGCCACTGAGCCTGTTAAGGGAAGGTGAGCAACAGTCCAGCAAGCAGCAGGGGTATTCACTTCCTCCATCTCCTTTCTTTGAAATGCAGGGCACCCTCCTGTGCGATTAGCCTGCAACTGTCTCACACATTCGTGTGCCCCCCCCCATGGACTCTGCAGGACCTTGAAAGGCTCTCCTGCCTCCCCAATCCTCTTCCACCACCTCATCTTGTTTCTAATAACCCCTAACATTCCCTCATGTCTCATTTTTTAGGTCGAACATACGAGATTCCAGTCCATAGAAATTGTCGTCCACGAGCACCCGTAGACAATAATATTTTTATAAAATCTTGTTTTTTCTGTGATATGACCACCAAAGGCCCTGATTTTATATTAAAAACAGAGCTTTGGACTATACTGCTGAAAAACAATATTTCTCTCCATGTGTTCCCATACCTGGCATGTCACGCAATTTGGTGCTTACCTTCCCTTCATGTTAAAGAACACTAAGGAGGTTATTAGGATGGTGGGCGGATCGCCACCACCAGCTTGGCGGTGGTGATCCGCCTGCCATCATACAGTGATTTACTCCACACCATATTATAATGGCAAGGGGTATCGTGGCGGACGTAAAGTGCATCTGCCTCTTTTAGGCCAGTCGGCAATCGGCAGTCCTGGGCCACAATATGGTGGAGGTGCCCAGCAGGCACCCCCATCCATATTGTAATGAGTGCAGTGGAAGGCCTTTCCATGGTGGCGATGCCGCCATGGAAAGACTGGCTTTGGGGGCTTGTTGCCGGCCCCCGGGGAGGGTGCACTTGGGGGTACCCGTGGTACATGCGGAATGCAACCGCCATGGTGGTGGTTACATCCTAATTTGCGGTGCGGGCCGCCGCACGTCTGGCAGCCGGTCCCAGCACCGCGAGGATAGTCCGCCCGCCATCCTAATCACCCCCTAGATGTTTCAGCACCCTGGCTAATGTGCTGCATAGCTAAATACATATAGGTTCCGATTGCATTGCAAATGCTTATTTTCTTCTTTTTTTTATATACACTTAACCCTTGTTGCCCCCCGTATCCTCCCCTGCTGCCCTGCACACACAGGTTGTATGATGATTCTCTTTGGCATCAGACCCCCTCCAGTTCCAAGCACAGTGCTGCTGGAGACTCTGCAATGTTACAGACTGTGACAAAGCACAGTCTCCAGCAGTGACAGAGCACAAGCCTTCAGTATTTTTGTGGCAGGCACATTTTTTGCCCACAGCAAAAAATACTGCAAATTGTGAGGTTTTGGGCTGCAGAGTTTGATTTTGTTGAATGCAAAATGTGCCACCCAAAGCCTCGAAGTAATTGGGAGTCTGTTTAATTGTATTAGAAACGTCCTTTCCTACAATATGTTGATTTCGCTGGTTTCCTCTTTCAAACAGTAAATGAAGCCTGACTGCCACCCACAAGGTTCAAACTATTTTATATGTGTTCACCACAACAAGGAAATATCAGAGGTGTTGAATCTATGTTAATTTCATACCCTGCTATAGATCAATCAACTGCCTGGAACAGCAGTGAAGAATATGGAATATCTCCTAGCAATGAGCAATGCCATGTTTCAGAGGAAACGTATTAAACATGAAGAAACATTTTCCACATTACAATAAATGAGACTTTACTAATAAAGATTATTTAGAATTCAGCTCTGAACCTATGCATCTTGAGTTAACTACAGCGTGATTGTGCTGATTTCTGTCAAGTGTTTCACCCCTGTAGTAGATGAGCTCCTGACGGTATATAACTTTTGCATAGTGGCGTTTACCACAATGAATGCTATAACGTGAACGCTCACAGCTCAGTTAAGTACAACAACGGCTTTTTTTAAACGCCTCTCAATGCAAGCTTTGAAAGGCAGGTACGATTTTTTTAGAAGCATAATTTTCATGACACTTAAAGGAGATTCAGAGCAGGGCGGTGGTCGTAATGTATGGATTACGGAGCTTTACAGGTAAGTACACATATAAATAAATAAAACGAATTTCGTCTCATGCACTGCATCCCCAAATGCGATGCAGTGCGCGCAACGAAATTCGTTTTATTTATTTATATGCTTACTTACCTGTAAAGCTCCGTAATCCATACATTACTACCCCCCACCCTGCCCCTCCCCCTCCCCATGCCACTGCCCTGCAGGTACTCCCACTACCGACCGAGGCTAATTCAGAGGTGGGTAGAGGTAAATGGGGTAAGGGGTTTTTAGTGATGAGGGAGGTAAGTGGATTTTAGTGTTTCAGGCATGTTGTTGGACCTGGCCTTTTTTGCAGGGTTAACCCAAACTTTCTACCTTTCTCTGACATTATTTTATTTGTATTCATGACTCAGGGCACTTTACCACTGTTAAACGCATGTTCTCTCTCCTCTACATAATGTGTATTTGTAAAGTGCACGTAAACCCAAAGTATCTTGGCGCTGAATAACAGATATTTATTGTTACCCAGCTTAAAGGTACTCACTTTATTGACCTCAGAAGGATGAAAGGCTGGATAGACCCACTGGGATTTGAACTTGTGACCATGAGCTCAAACACAGGTCCCTGCAGTGGATGCATTAGTCCACTAAGCCACAAGACCCAGCATCTAAACGTGGTATGATTGGTTTATTCCTTCCTGGCATATTTTATTTACTTGTAAGTCCCTTGTAAAATAGCATCCCATATACTGAGAGCCTGTAAATTAAATGCAACCAGTGGGACTGCAGCACTGCTTGTGCCACCCACATAAGTAGCCTTTCAAACCTGTCTCAGGCCTGCCACAACCGGGTCTATTTGCACAGTATACTGCCACTTTAATTTGGCATTTACAACTTATTGCCAGGCCTTAAACTCCCCTGTTATTACACATAGCTCACCCCTTAGGTAAGCCTTAAGTAGTCCTATGGGCAGGGTGCTGTGTAAGTAAAAGATTTTTTGAAGGACAAGGGAACCCAAGGGTATACAAGGGACCATGGGTAAGGATTGTTCATCGAGGGACAGGTGGTCCTAGGTTTGGGAATGCATATAACAATACACATAGAAATGCAATGAGGTCTATGTCACAATGTTTGCAAGAAGAATTTTCTAAATATTTATTGAATCACATAGTTGACAAGAACATACTGAAAGTGGGACACATGCGACAAAATACACATGAAATTTACAAGGGAAAAACATAAAAAAAAATATTACAAAAAACATGACACAATTTCTGGTACCAATGCTATCATACTTAAGAATCAGAACTATACAATAGTCATCGTACTGGGTGTCCACGACGTTTCAATCCCCTTACAAGATATAGGGATCATTATGCCTGAGAGTATCAATTTGTCTGCATAACAAGAAATAAGGGAAGAGGTGGAAATATTTAAAAGAGGGTTACGGTATTTATGAAGATCCAAGGTGGAAAAAAATGGATCACTCACAACCATGCACAGACGTGAGCTGGCGTCATGCATCTCATTATTCATAGAAGTGTCAGTAAGCCAACGGAGTCGGTAAGTGCCTGGCAGGGGCTACGGGCGGAAAGGTGACTGACATTATCACAGAACCAATGCAAGGGGCCTGTGGTTTCCTGTTGGGGAGGGAAGTCTGTATTATAGAGTCTAGCAACAATGGCTACAAGCTGAGGAAAAACAAGCAATCAGGATATGAAGGTATGTCCTAACTGTGGCAAGAGAGATCTGAGGTGGTAGGATGCATAATACAGACCTGGCAATTTGGGAGGCGTAGAACTCGCGGAGTTACTCAAGGTGGCAATGCATCCAAATTTTGAAGGCGGAGCCAAGCAGTGATTGCATTCAAGGCAAAAAAGGAGAAAGGCAGCGCAACCTGAAAAGCGGAATAACTGGATTGTTAGGAATGCTACGCGGTGGGGAAGGAAGAGGAGAAGTCACTTGTGGCGAGCTCGTACGTGATATTATCGGAACTACGGCAGCCATCTTGGGAGGAAAGGGCGGTGCTGAAATTGTTTAGTGCGGACAAGAGATGTGAAAATTAGGCGAACTGGCCAAAGTGATGATGGCAACCCTGCTAGTAGGAATGCAGGGGTTCCTATGCCTATGTTTACCTAGCATTGATGTGCTTTTCTGCTCCATTACATGCCCTAAGGATATACTGATTTATGTTGTTTTTGCGTTACATTGTCCAGGATAACATGTACTATCTGAATAATTGCATTGGATGCACAGTATTTATGATTTATATCAGATTGGTCTTGTTTAATGTACAATATACTCTTTATATATTTTCATATAACACTGGGCCTGTTTATGATGGAGGTCGTACAAGTGTCCCACCACCATCTTGCCGGGAACGGGACCGGCCGACAGAGAGTTGGTGGACCCGCCAGACGAATTACGACCTGACCGCCATGGAGGCAGTCGAAAATTTGCTTGTGCTGCGGGCTGTAAAAGGGCTGCAGCATAAGCCTCACTGCTAAGAGGCATGTTTGTAAACATCCCTGCACCTTGTGACAGGCACCATGCAGGGCCTGCCACACGTTGCAGGGATATTTAGGAGGGCACCAAAGGTGCACCCCAGAATCCAAAGTGGAGGGCCAGAGGTGCAAAATCACTTTACGCCTGCCTGGTAGGTGGAAATGGACATTGTAATCCCTACAGTTGTACCTGAGCTATATTGTAGGTATTGCAGTCTCTTCGATGGTCAGACAAGCTCCTTGAGACCATCGGATGCGAGCTGACCGGCCCTTCAGCCAGATGCCTCTGCCCGCCACATCCTTATGTGGTGGGACCGCTACTGATGGCCTGATGGTGGCAGTCCCACCGCCATCGTAATCAGGTCCGGTGTGTGGAGGCTCTTTTGTGGTGTATGCACGGCGTCACAATGTGAGTGTGTTGCACAAATGTTTTACACATTGCCTCTGATGATAAGCCTGCCTGCTCTGCGCCAATCTACCAGATTATCATTGGTGTGTAACTGACTTGCTGTGACTAGAGTAGTGAGTTGTGCATGGCTTAGGTGCATACTCAAGTCAACCAGAAACCACATTTCTAACAGCTGGGTAGAGGTAAAGAGAGGTAAGTGTATGTTAGAATTCAGGTGTAGGTAGAGGAAAATGGGGCTACCTTTTTATCGTTCAGTAGAGGGTAGAGATAAAGGGAGATGAAGTTGTTTTTTAAAAGTTTATATATATATTTATATATATATATAGACATACATGCACACACACATATACATATATATATATATACACACACATATTGTTTATAAAAGGGTTTATTAACAAAATATGGGGTATTTCTTGAAAAGAAAAAATTATATATATATATATGTATATATATATATATATATATATATATATATATATATATATATATATATATATATATATATATATATATATATATATATATATATATATATATATATATATATATATATATATATATATGACCAAGCTCCGTTCGCGGAGCGAAACGCGTCAGGGAGGGCACTTGCTCTTTCATTTTTTGCTTAATACATATGCACTGCTGACACCTTATTCGGCGTGATGGCTTGATGATTCAACATCTTGTTACTCAACTTGTGGAGTGGAGGTCTGAGCCCATTTGAACCGCCACCAGGAACGGTTGGGATTTTGCTTGTTTATGTATATATTCACTGAAAAAACCATAGGTTTTACACACGTTATAGTTAGGAAATAGCATTTGAAAAACCTATGAAATTCACTGAAAAAACCATAGGTTTGACAACAGTTATAGTTAGCTGGAAATTTTACTGACATAAAACCAATGAAATTCCACGTTATAGTTAGTTGGAATCACTATAACTTGCGCGTGTAATGCACTGCTGATGACATTACATATTACATCACTCATGACATGGTCAGTTATATCACTTATGACATCACTGATGACAGACCTCCTTTAAGTGTAATGTAACTCTTAAAACACATATTGGAAAATAGAAATTAACATTTTCCAAAAAATGGAGATACCCATACCACTTACAGCAACCAATTCAGTAATTCCATCATCTATATACACATTCTGTCATTCACCAACAGTTCTATATAGTCACTCATACATATACTCACTCATCATATGTAGTGATACACCTATACATTCTGTTACACACCGACAGTCATCCAAAAGTTACTCACACACATACTCACACATGCAAATAAACTATTGAACATCCATTTATTTGCATATACAACTATACACACACTACCACGTTAGTTCTAAGGAAACTTATACATACTTACTCTCTTAAACAATCACTTATAGAAACACATACTTATTTAAACAGAAACTCTTTCAATCTCTCACTCTCACATATACTCACTTATATACATCAATAATCACATATACTAGGTTAAAACATATGTAGTTACTGATAAAAACAATAATAAAACAGTCATTTACTTACTAACACAAACATATACACACTCATCCACCCATACAGTCCTGCACATATGTTGTCTTCAAAAAACATAGAAACAGTGAGTCAGTCATTGATGGATCTATATCATAAGTAACACCCCCACCAAACCATAGAGACGCTCATACTGATACTAAAAAAACATCTAATAACCCATATAAACACACATGTAGGTACTCATCAACCCATGCAGCCACTTATTCACAAAGTGAAACACTGATACATATATTGAAATATTTAAACATTACTCGCTAATATATGTATTCAGTAAGATACACTTAATAAGCCAGTTATCCAATCATTTCTTTTAAAAAAAAACATTCATTAAGACAATAATTTAAACATTTATTCTTCCCTCCACCTTTACATATACATATATAAAACATATTTATTTTTTAGAAAGACACACATTCACTGGATGTTGTCATAAGTGATGTCACTGACCATGTCATGAGTGATGTAATATGTAATGTCATCAGCAGTGCATTACACGCGCAAGTTATAGTGAGTCCAACTAACTATAACGTGGAATTTCATTGGTTTTATGTCAGTAAAATTTCCAGCTAACTATAACTGTTGTCAAACCTATGGTTTTTTCAGTGAATTTCATAGGTTTTTCAAATGCTATTTCCTAACTATAACGTGTGTAAAACCTATGGTTTTTTTCAGTGAATTTCATAGGTTTTTTGAATGCTAGTTCCTAAGTATGAAATCACGTTCGTAACTAGATAGTGTCACCACCTACACGTCCTAAGAAGCGCATGTAAAGTCATGTGACTTAAAACAACACTTCTAATTGGTGCTTGGTAGTTTCTATTCTGGAATTTACACGCAGCACTCCACCCACTTCCATCACTTTCTTTTCTACTCTCAAGACAGAACAACGTCGAACATCTTCCCAAAGACTTCGCTGCAATGGCTACCGTTCCGCATTCATCTTCCGAATCCGAAGGAAATGAGCGACCACCTTTGACAAGAAAAACGGAGGCCACGCTATTACCATCAGAAGTAATCAGCACATCTTCCAGTGGACGACCTGTATCTCCATCGAGTGCTGAAATGGACTTAAAACCATATCTGGCGAACGTGCACATGCAATGCACGAACTGTGGAAAACTTCTTGTATACGGAGAGCAAAGCTTTACTCTAATTAAACACAAAATTGAGAGTCATAAATGCTCCAAGAAAAGTTACATTTCTTCACTTTATTTGGATAGTATGACATACTGAAAAATGTCGTAGCAACTTTAAGAAATCAAAAGCATCATAACACTTGTTTCCAAAAAAAAAAAAAAAAAAGTTCTTTTCAGAACTAACTCTTTCTACCAAAACGTGCTCCAAGAGCATATTATAGGATGTTTTTTCACCGCTTACATTTAGTGCGCGACCGGGTGCGCGCACCCACCTATCGCGTACAGGCGTCGAGACACGCATGTGCAGTCATGTGACTTTAAAACAACACTTCCAATTGGTTCTCACTAGTTTCTATTCTGCAATTTACACGGACCACTCCACCCACTTCCCTGGAAAACCAGTTTATCGAAAAACTTTTAAAGCCTCCTCTTATGAAATATTCGACATCGTTCACATAACAGAGTAGTAAATAGCACTATATACACTCCGTCCCTTAAATATAAGAGACTTATTGCTATGTGAGAACAACTTTTGTTTTCACGCGATAATGTGAAATGCTGAGCCTGTTACAGAATTTTATTTCACATATATGTTACTATTCTCCTTCGAGCACTAACACCGTAGAAAATACCACCAATAGCGGTGATATTTTTTACACCGAGAACGGGCGATTTGTATCGCTTAGAGCCCTTACAATTATAAAGTTTTATTTCCTAAGTCTCTGATCTCCAACTGTGCAACGTAGCTCCCCTGTGTGTCGTAATAAGGTCCATAAACAAAAACTACAGGGCCAGCATTATAAACATGCACAGAACCACAAAACGACAAGAGCCACCATGTTGATATATATCCTTAATATAATAAACCTCTGAGAATAAATACATATTTCCGTGGCACCCCATAACACAAATGTGGCGTCCTCTGACTCTGCTCCATTACCAAACACCGTAACTCCCCGCCCCCCTCACTTTTCACTAAACTCCGCACTCCACCCCACCCGGACCCCCTATTACAAACCCCCAACCTACCCTCCCTGCCCAAACCCACCATGAACCTCAAACCACCCCTAGAAAACTTATAAGACACAGGATTACTAAAACTCAAAGAATACGCAACAGGCAGATAATGTAAATAGTACATAAAGGCACATATTTTTTCCATAATACTATTTAAAAAATGTTCTATTTTTTATAAATCTATCATGCATCTGACCCTCTAGAACTGCTTTCAAAACGTGAACTATAAACCTCTACTTTTCATTTTCAAACCATACACTTTTATCTGACCCTCTAGAACTGCTTTCAAAACGTGAACTATAAACCTCTACTTTTCATTTTCAAACCATACACTTTCAATTACATTTTTTTTTTTTCACAATTCATGTAATGTTACACACCTTTTCTAAAATACACCAGTCCATTTCATTTATAAGGATTTATTTTCAGTCTTCATCAGTGACACTTTCTTAACATATAATAGAAATCACTGTAACTTTTTAAACGACAATGCTAACGCGGTAAAAATAACCCTTCATTTGCTTTCCTTTAAGAATGCAGACTATGTACCCCACGCATGCGTTTCTTGATCTTTGTATTTGGCAGCGAATACCGACCTTGAATCGGAAGACATGAACAAGACCGCCATTGTCACATTTAAAACTGAACGTTGCATCTGCTCACACACATATCTTTCACTAAGCTAACATTCACAGAAAACAGCATTGATGTAAAAAAAAATTGACCTTGCTTTACAACTCCCTCAAATCACTCCCTTATTTTTTAACGCATCCTCCAGTTCAAAAAAAGCTACTTTTTTGATAACTACTAAGCAATATATAAGTGACTAGACTCCTAGAAAATGTATCAACTCATTCTGCTCCTCTCAACTGCATAGCCGGCGACCTAATTTTGTGGAGTTGCTATACAACCAGCGGTGCTGCGCCGTTTCCTTTACCATCCTGGGAAATTCAAAATGGATGTCCCTCCTGCCTTCGCAAACGAGCCGGGCCACTTAGAACTATTTCGACAGAGAATGCTTCTGTACTACGGCACCTTACCACTCTCAACTTTGAATACTTCATATCGATTATCATTTCGATATTCGTATTTCACCTGTGTGCAGCCTGTATTTCATTGCCTGAGCTGTGATTTCACGTGGGCCCTGGATTTATGTCTCTGCAATTTGGTACCTCCTGAACCGAATTACAATCACCTCATGAATCCGTTACTTGATCATGAACAGCTTTGTTACAACGGAGGGTTTATGGCCTTTGCAGCGATACAAGGAGTTCTGGGTCATTGGAATATATTCGCAGCGGCGCAAGATTTCCTAACAGAGAGCTACATCGAAAACCCACTGAGCTGCCCAATGATGGTAAAAGACGCTCCAATAATGACAGATCATGAATGCTCCTTTCATCTTCTCAATTGGATGGCTGACATGTTTTCAGATGATATTTGGAAAAATGATAACAATAATTTCATGTTAGAGGCACTTGCTGCATACTTTGCCTACACAATGGACGGTTAACTCTTTCCTAACAGCGAGCTACATCGAAAACCCACCGACCTGCACTCTGATGGTAAAAGAGGCTCCGATTATAACAGATTATCAGTACTGCTTTACTCTTTTCCATTGGATAGCTGACATACTTTCAAATGATAAAACTGATTTCCTGTTACAAGCAGAAGCTACCTATTTTGCCTAAACAATGCTTCAATAACTCTCATACAAGCCATTGACGTCCTCATTTCCTTTTGGTTTTCTATATTCTTCACGTTCTTTTCCATATTTTCTTTTGAAGAACAGACCTATTTGCTTTACTAACAGTGGACATTATGATTTTGTGTTGTTTGACAGCTGATTCATAAAGTAATGATGTATAACCACTTGCATTTTCATATATCGATCCTAAACTGAAAGGCCAGAGACCTTCTTCCGTTTATTAAAATATAATATACTTCCTTATAAGAGTGTACAATGTTTTTTTCCAACTATATTCATTTTTCTTCAACTATAGCGTTTGTATTCCATGTACTACTGACAATACCAATTACTGTGTTTTTTGCAATTTCTGTACTCATATTACATAATGATTTGCCTTTAAAACAGTACATTTCTAAATAAACATTTCAAATATTCACGGTTTCTCTTTTAATCCATAATCTCAACTGAAATGATTTCATATTGAAAAACTATTCATGGGCTCCACATAACCTTAACTGCAGACACTGAAGACCTTATTTATAAAGACCTTCCGCCGCCAGTGCCTCATTTTTTAAAATGGGAAAAAGTAACGCACCGGTGGCGCAAGGCCTTCATAAATAAAGTCCTGAATGTTTTCTTTTCTCGACCTCACTTACTGATACTAGAACCTGCAAGCCAATTACGGCCCGTGAACTCTTTCTTAGTAGGTCGCGCACCGTAAAGACAGTTATACCACTGTTAACATTTTTTTTTACTGTTACTAAGCACCGACACAGTTCCGCTTTACTCAGAGTTAATCACTGCTCCCACGCTTCTACAGGCCAGACGCTATGTCGTATTTCTCTCCTTATCACCCTTTCATCTCCACAATAACAAACAGTTCTCCGCCTGCCACCAGAGTGAGGTAATATAAATTTTGTGATCAATTGTGTCCCCTATCTTAGACCCCAACGACTCCGTGTACACGCTACAAGTACATGTATGTTCCCTCCACTTCAAGCTATGAAGACGCAAATACATTTACGTCCAACGTTAACATGTCCTCTTTCAGATCCACCATGAATGGGTCAAATAGTCCGTTCCTAAATATGCCATGCCAACGTCTTTATGTAGTGTACTTTACACGTTTTTCAGCTCTGGCGAAGTAGGCCCTGAATTCTGCCATCGAGCCTTTTCCTGCCTTCTGACTCTGAATCTCAAACCTGAGCCTGCATCTGTACCCGTGACCTCTGCCTTACTCCCTGCGCGGCTAACGGTGCTTGGCTCAGCCTGTTGCCTGCCAAGACTGTATTCAACCTTCGAATTATCTGCTCCGCTCCTCGAAAATACATTCCTGTCTAGTAGTTCGCGTAAACATCCTTCCAGCTGCAGAGCAAAGGGCTCGGCCTCACTGTCTCCGTGCAAGTAATTCATAGCCCTGTTTCCATGGTAGGCCCATGCCCTCCCTCGCATCTCATGCAGACACGTAGACGCTCATACACGCACTCACAGTCAGTATAGAATAGCCTCTTGTCCAAAAGACCTTTTCCTTCCAGATAATACAGTTCCTTAAACATGAGATATTAGATACGATTTGGGATTAGGTTGATCTGACATCCAGACTTCTGTCTCCACATGTAGGGCTAAATGTCAAGTCCCCCTTCACCCCTCAAGTTACACGTACATTACACGTCATACTGCTGCGCGCGCATCTCTGCCATGTATTTCTGCTGACACTGCCGGATTCACTCATGGATCCGCCTACTTGTGACATCATGTTAAATGACGTTCTTGTTCACGCCTTCATGCACGCCTATTGTAACGCCTTTTTGTATTACGTACATGCACTCTTATCTCTCTTCTCAGCTGTTACGCCTCCTGCATATGCCTTTACTGTAACGCATTGACTATATATATGAATGCCTGTCAATAATGTATTGTCGCATACTTGCATACTCGCATATTACCATTGACTCTGTCAGTCTGTCCCTTCCCGAACCTGCGTGGTGACGGAACGGTATGCCACCTTGGCTCGAGCCAATATGCTAATTACCCAATTCCTTTTTAAGGAATAAAACCCTTTTTGAGAAACCTCAAATATCACGGATTTTGCCTCTTATTTATTATGAGTTATTCTTATTGACTTTACCGCATAGAAATTCAGTACCAGGTAATTAAATTTACCACCTAATTGGCGCCCGAACAGGGACCCCTCCCCCATCTCACCCGCCGGAGGTGCTTTGCAGGCCTAGCCCCCTGCAACAGCCGGACGGAAACTACGCGTACCCGCAGGATTTCCTGTATCTCCCTCAGGCCAACGGAGGTGACTGAGGCCGCGATCGACACCCAGACGAGGCGGTGAGAAGTGCGGAGGATCCCGACCAGAGCCTAGCTGAGAGAGCAAGATCCGAGGTATACGGAGGCCCACCAGGTTCCGAAGTTCCGAAGTATCTGCGTCACGAGTCGAGTCCGAATCCCGCCCGAATCCAGTCAAGTCCAGTCCAGAGTTTCCGAGGCCTTCTGTTTCCGTGCTTCCCGGTGAGTATCGTTGCTGGGGACGCATCTAGACGTGCGCATTAGTTTGTGCCGGTCAAGACAGGTTTGGGTACACAGACCTGGTCTGCACTGTTTTAGACAGTGTATCTGTACTGTTTAGCAGTATATCCAGTCTGCACTGTTGAGCAGTGTATCTAGTATTATGCAGTTAGCGAGTTACATTCTAATTGTTATTGTTCATCTCAAAATGTTTTAATGTGTCTCAAAATGTCGTGGTATGAGTGATTGTTCGATCTTCATTTTTGTGATTATTGTGTTCATTGTGTTCATATCTGAGTAAGAACCAAGTAGCCAGATTTTTAAGATGCCGTTATTCTCCAAATTAAGACAGATAAAGACTAGAAAAGGGATACTCGAGGAAGCTGTTCCCATTCCACCTAGGGACACTCCAGGGTACTTTATGTACCACAAGCACGGCCTAGATGCCGTTTTATTTCTCGATTTATGGGTGGACTACACTAAAGATCTAGCAGAGAATCAGAGATGGCCCGCTGCAGGGACATGGGATTCAGATTGCATCATAAGAGTAGAAGAAGCATTACGAAAAAAGAAAGCCAGACAGTCACAGAAAGATGCCATCGAATTATGGCGTAAAGAATCGCATAGGCGTACAGAAAAAGAACGTAGAAAAGAAGAGAAAAGGAAAGAGGATTCAGACAAGGCCCAAGAAGGTATCCGAGTAAAAATAGAACAAGTAGACAGACAACTAAACACCCTTAGGAATGGTATGTATCCTCTCCTGGCCGAAGGTTTACCTAAGGCCACTCCGGAAGTACCAAAAGATCTACCACTTCCCATGCTCCCGACTAAAATGCATCCCAAAACCGCGAAGGACATTTTCCTTTCTTCCTATCTAGATGATGTAGCGCCCGCATATGCTAATGCCGCACCGCCGCGCACACCTCCTACTGGCGGCGCTCGACCCCGAGACAATCAGCCCCTACCTCCGCGACAAGCTACTCCCCCTCCTGTTCCTCTCGTTCCGGCTGTCCCTCCTGGTCTTCCTCCCGTTCTTCCAGCTCTTCCCGCACCCATTCCTCCCACTTTACATCCGAACAACCCCTTCGGAGCCAGTGCCACAGGAGGCGCGTCCGGAGGGGCGATAGGTTTCCAGACACCACCACAAGTACATAGATTGACTTACAGGGATCTAGCACAACAACGTACACCTCGATCAGCCGATTTTGATATAATAAAAGAACGTCTCGGGGATTGTAGATATGATCCAGTACCCGGTAGAAATGATGAAAGATTAATACTAGCATCAGTACGACTAAGACGGGTCACCAACTTTTTGTTGACCCTACCCGGAATGATTGAACATCTAGACAGAATATATCATTTTGTCCAAACAGGGCAAGGACCTGAAAGTATTAAGGAAGCCATGGCTCACCAGAAAGTTGACACTCAACCCAAGATATTACGGTTTTTTATAAACTGCTTAATAAGAGAACAAGATAGGCCGGGGATGGACCCGGAGGAAATGAAAGCACTTCATAGATGGGGTCAGAATATAGCGGACGGGAACCATGATAAACAGAATTGTATAAAAAACATGTATCAAAGAATCAGAAGCGTAGTAATAAAAATACATGAAACAAGACAGTTAGAACCAGAAATAGAATCAGACAAGTTTGAGTCCTCAGAGGAGGAGCAACCAGAAGAAGCTACAGGACAAGTACAATTACCAGTTAGAGAAACGATAGCGTATGTAGGTAAAGGAAGACCCTTTAATAATTCAATGCGTCCAGTACGTCCAGAAAGTAAAAGAATTTTTCAAGAAGCCATGTGTAATCCAAGAACTCCTGAACACTTATTTCAAGCTACTGATAATCGACTCCGAGAACGAATGGGGTACCATGTACTAGATTCTATGGATGAACAAGAATTAGCGAGGTCAGCAGTACAATGGGCTGACAATACAGAGAAATATAGTGATGATGCGTTAGCACACACATTTCTGAACATGACACCAAGTGAACAGCGTTTAGCTGGTACATACATGATACAACACCTACTTCTATTGTATAGAAGCCAACATTCCGATCCAGGCCCCCTGCCTGATATATTAGCAGAACTACTCATGAATAAGTGGAGAGGTCTAGGTACCGATCTAATTAAGGTAATTCTAGAACATCGACACAGATATAGTGCCTTTCTATGTCCACAGTCTGATTCAGCACACTCCATGGAAAGAAAAATGTATTACATGGATAGACAGAATCCGTTACGAGAAGTGCACCCAGTCCAGAATGCCGATAATACACTTAGACGTGTGTTTGTGTTCACACCCATAACCAAAATAGAATTATTGGAAATGAAAAAACTGGTACCCAGCCATGATAAAGATCCCGCAGGTTTTCACCGTGAAATAAAAGACATGTTACTCATGGGTGATTATACTTATCCCGACCTTATGAAGATATTGAAAGTATTACTGCCTCCTGGTATTTATGAGAAACTAAAAGAAAAAGAATGGGAAGTGGGAAATGCAAAGATTGATTGGACTGCATTAGAAAACGAAGAAAATACTAGAATTCCAGGCCAAGGGCTTGGGGATAAGGTTAAAGCATTACCAGGATTGTTAGTACAAGTGTTGCCACGTTTATTAAGTACGAAGAAGGAAGATTGGGGTGCAATCTCAGCCTGTAAACAGAAACCCGATGAAGACACTAGTGATTTTTATACTCGATTTGAGAAATGTTTTGGTATTAATAGCGGCCTGAAACCAAGTAGCGAATCGTATCCACACCTTTTTGTAACGAAATTAGTCGAGAATTCCCTGCCCCAGGTTAAGAACAGAGTACTGAAAGTCGAAAGGACTTGGCAAGCTAACACCCCTTCACAAATGTTACAAATGCTACAGTACCACCAGAATAGAATTAGAGAAGAACAAGAACATGAACAAAGACGTATGAAAGACACGAAAATGAAAATGTTAGTTGCCCAGTCGGTTCCTGCTGACGGGCACAAAAAGGGTGCGACCCAGCCCAGTAATTCGACGGCTCCAGTTAAAGGGACATGTAACTATTGTAAACAGCCAGGCCATTATGTAAACGATTGTGCAGTTCTGAAACACAATATCTCCACGGGTAAGACCAAGGAGAGACCGCGCGCACCTAGACAAGATCAGGCCCAGCAACAAGTACCACAGAATATACAACATATTCCGCCTATGCCAGCTTCATCACAAACTGTAGCAGTGCCACAGCAACAGCCTATTACTGCAACACAGAACACGACACAACAGATGTACCAGTATGCACAGAATGACTACCCCGATTATCAGCGGTACACATGAAACAGCCTAGAGAGGGAGTTTGGCTTGCCCCTTATTGAAGTTCCTGTAGATCAAGAGGGTCCTTATGTACACAGTCAAGTGTTAGGAAAAGACAGAAAGTTTTTAATTGACACAGGGGCAAGCAGGACCACAATCAGTCACAATGAGGTTCCAGGGGCACCCCTCTCAGGCTCACAGAATGTTTCCCTTGGATTTTCAGGAAAGCCTATTATTAATGAAGTATCACAGCCACTTCCCCTTGCAGTTGGTCCTTTGACACGGACTACAGATTTATTGCTTACAAAATCATGTCCAGAAAACTTGTTAGGTATAAAGACACTGAAAGCTCTAGGAGCTATAATATGCTGTTCTCCGGAAGGAGTACGATTATTCTTGCAAGATTTTAAAGGCCATTATGTATTAAGAGACATGGATCCCCGGTTACAGAATGTACCTGCACACTTGTGGGCGCAAGGCCCCACTGATGTAGGTTGTATGCACATTACACCATATCGAGTCACACTCAAAGCAGGAGTGGTATTACCACGAATTCGACAATACAAGTTACCTCCAGATGCTGTAGTGGCTTTGCTGAGAATCATTGACGAGCTCATTGCACAAGGAGTGGTCGTGGAAACCGACTCCAATGTATGTAATTCTCCTATTATTCCAGTTCTTAAACGTACTGATCCAAATGCACCACCTGTTTATCGATTAGTTATTGATCTGCGCGAATTGAATAAATGCATTGTACCACAGTATCCTGTGGTTCCAGATATCTCTTCATTACTGACAGCTATTGATTCAGAAGCGACGTTCTTTACTGTAATTGACCTCAAGAACGCCTTCTTTAGCGTCCCAATTGATCCAGAAAGCCAATACTTGTTCGGATTCAGTTTAAATGGACGAAGTTTCAAATTTTCACGCGCACCTCAAGGATTCACAGAAAGCCCCAGCATCTATAGCCAAGCACTGAAAAGACAACTTGACAGTATCCACATGCCTGTTAACACCGCCCTACTCCAGTATGTCGATGATCTGCTGATCACCGCACGAAGCGAACCCGAATGTGAAAAAGCATCACTGACGGTTTTAAATTTCCTGGCTGACAAGGGGCACAAGGTTTCCCCTTCAAAGCTGCAATTCTGTGTTCAGCAAGTTGTGTACCTGGGTCACTTGCTGTCCAAAGTGGGGAGACAGCTCACTCCAGATCGCATCCAGTTAATTGTAAACATGTCACCACCGAAAACACAAAAGGAGGTGCGGGCTTTCATAGGCCTCACCTCGTACTGCAGACAATGGATTCCCCAATATGCATTTCTAGCAAAGCCACTCATTCAGTTGACAACTCAGGAGGCAGCGACATCGACTGTCCTCCCTTGGACTCAGGAACATACACAAGCTTTTGAAGACTTAAAGAAAGCCTTATGTCAAGCACCAGTTTTAGCAACACCATGTTACAGTAAGCCTTTCACACTTTTTGTCACAGAACGTGAAGGTACTGCCTTGTCAGTCCTCACTCAGGAACAAGCAGGTTCACACAAACCGTGTGCTTACTTTTCTAGCACATTAGATCCAGTAGCCCAAGCTTTACCTGCATGTTTGAAATCAGTCGCAGCGACAGCTTTAGCAATCAGACAGAGCGATTCCATAGTATTAGGACATCAATTGACAGTACAAGTTCCACATTCCGTGGAAGTTCTTTTAAATCGTACACAGACCCAACACTTGACCATAGCAAGACTGACAGGTTATGAATTGACATTGTTTCAACCACACATAGAAATCAGACGCTGCAGCACATTGAATCCTGCCACACTTTTGCCATTAAGTGGTGTAGACCCACTGAAGCATGATTGTATCGAAGTCATCACTATTACGACGAAACCCAGACAAGACTTGACAGATGTCCCATTACCAGACCCAGACCTGACACTTTATGTGGATGGTTCATGTATGAGAACAGGTACAGGAGAATTAGTGGCAGCTTACGCAGTCACGACAGACACCGAAGTTATAGAAACAAATTGTATCGACACCCTGTCAGCTCAAGCAGCAGAGCTCATCGCTCTGACACAAGCCTGTATTCAAGCCAAAAATAAGAGAGTTAACATATACACTGATTCACGTTATGCATTCGGAGTCGTTCACGATTTCGGAGTCCTCTGGCGAGAGAGAGGTTACTTAACTTCTCACGGTGCCAACATTCAACACGGTCCCCTCATTCAAGCCTTGTTAGATGCAATACATCTACCCACTGCGATATCTATTATGAAGTGTAAGGCACATACAAAGGTTACCGATACGATCTCCCAGGGTAACGACCTGGCAGACCGAACGGCTAAGCAAACTGCCCAGAATCGAATTCATGTAACTGACTTGACAAAGACAATAGTTCCGACACAATCACACTGCATGACAGTCAAGGATCCCGCACATGATGTAATTGACATACAGACACATGCCACACCAGATGAAATCAAGAAGTGGACTGAACTAGGAGGGATCCAAACAGATCAGGGATGGATGACGAAGGGAAAATGTACATGGTTTCTCCCCGATTCTATGGTTCAAGTCATCATTAACACTATACATAGCCCAGCACACCTAGGAGAAAAGGCAATGCTAGATAGCATTCAACACATATGGTACAATAAGAACTTACGAGCAGCAGCGAAACAAAAAGTGCGTACTTGCATGATTTGTTGTCAGTTCAATCCAGGTAAAAGCATTCCTGTAGAGAAAGGTGGATTTCAGCCTCCCGATCACCCTTTTGAAGTCCTCCAGATGGATTATATCCAGATGGAACGTTGTCGAGGATTCAAGTATGTCCTCGTAGTCGTATGTGCACTTTCCCGATGGACAGAAGCATATCCAGTCCCAGATTACACTGCTCCGACCACTGCCAAGCAGCTGGTTCGCGAGTTCTTCCCACGGTATGGTTTGCCCCGTATCGTGTACTCAGATAACGGTCAGCCATTCTCATCCGAGCTTGTGAAACACATTACACTCCTGTTAGGGTATCAGTGGAAGTTCCACTCTGTCCGGCATCCCGAGGCAGCAGGTCTCGTGGAGCGCCATAATCAGACTCTAAAGATCCGACTTTCAAAAATATGTAGAGAGAAAGGCGTTGACTGGATAGTAGCCTTGCCAGTTGCCCTTTTTTATATGAGGATGGTTGCGCACTCTCGAACCGGGCTATCCCCGTATGAAGTGGTCTTCGGTAGGCCACCAAATATGTGGGGGACGCCTATACCTCGTAAAATCACAGATGTTGATTGCATTATGCTGACAGATTACCTTGCCTCCTTGATGTCTGCACTACAATCTTGTCGTTCACAGGTAGCTGCAGCCTTTCCCGACAACACCGAGGTGAAACCCCATGAAGTGGTCCCCGGCGACTTTGTATTCGTGCGGAACTTTGACCGGAGAAGTCCACTGGAGCCCCGCTGGCAGACCCCGAAGTTGGTTCTTCTGACGACGAGGACGGCTGTTAAATTGGAGGGCAGAAAAGGATGGCTGCACTCGAGCCACATCAAAAAGTTTCACGGACTTCCTTCGGACTTGGACTCTAAGCCCTGCCCTCCTCCACAAACTGACTCAAAACTCCCCCTGGTTGAGAAAACGGCCTCCGAAGAATATAGACTAAAGTTACGGTCTAGCAAGTCAGACAGTTTAATTGTTTAAGTCCTCCCCTAGGTGAATCGGTTAAATTAGTTTCTGACATGTATCCCCTAGACCGAGATAGAGAGAGAGATAGACAGAGACAACTCAAGAAACGTGCATATTGTAAATCACTTCGTAGTCACTGTATAGTGACATTATTGATTATGTTTTTTCTAAGCCTTCTGATTATTGCTGCCAGTATATTATTGCACATGTACTACCCTATTTTCAAGCGTGCACAATCTGCTTACAATGTCACTGCCGAACATTCTTTTAGCGAATTACCTCCTCATGAATTGTCTTACAGACTTGCGCTGCGCAACAACACATTCATTAGTATGTTACATCACTCCCATCAGACTAACAATGCTACAAACTGCTGGATATGTGGACGACTCCCTCCCTACCAGAAATACAAGGGAGTTCTGCCCCTCTTTCCGTACCCGTTCACTCACAATGGCTCCTGTGGGGCATGGTTTAGATTAATTAATTCCCTAGATTCTGACATTGCTGTTTACGATGGGAATTGGGTTTGGGGAAACCTGAACTTAGTTCTACTTAAAGCCTGTTACCCTGACAAGAAGGGACTTCCCACTAGAACAGGAACTGATCTAGAAAATGAAGTATATGGATTAGGTAATTACACAATTAACTTCATGATTCTAACTGTTGAATCCGAAGCCGCACCAGTATTGCCTGCTATGTCAGTATTACCAGTCACAGGTGAATTATGTATCAGAAAGAATGGTTCCATACACTTAGGTCATAGTAAATGTACTACTGTGATCGAATTCAGTGATCAAGGCAAATCCACGTTTAGAGCTACTCGTCATTCCTACTTTGTCTGTGGCCATACCGCATACATACGTTTGCCTCCAGATTGGGATGGTACCTGTTACATTGCATTCCTTCTGCCACCTGTTTTCCTAGCTCCTCCTGATTATCACAGAAATACCAATCTAGTAAACAATAGACTCCGAAGAGATCTCCCGATTGTCGACTACACTGAAACGGCATGGAAGCAATACACAGACTTCAATAAAGGTTTCTTCCCCTACATAGGTACTGTTACTAATAGTAAACTGATACGTAGATTAACTAGAACCCTCGAAGCAGTAGTGAATGAAGCTACTTCCGCTCTAGGTAACTTAACAGAGGAACAGTCTGCCATGCGGGTTGTTGTTCTTCAAAATCGTCTCGTCATTGACGTCATCCTAGCTGATAGGGGTGGAGCCTGTAAGGTCATCGGGTCAAGTTGCTGTGTTTTCATTCCAGAAAACGCGCCAACGGTATATAAAGCTATAACACGTCTCCATAAAATTGCAAGTCTGATACATCAGAATCCAGGCACCTGGACTTGGTCCGGTTGGTTCTGGACAACGTTGACCGCTTGGGGATGGAAGATCCTATCCTTCCTAGGCATTGGCCTTCTCATAGTATTCAGTTGCTGCCTGTGTTTACAATGTGGACCGGCGATTTGTGGTCTGTGCGCTACATCATGTATTCCGCATTCAAATTCCCATTCAAACCGCCAAAAGAAGAAAGAAGAGCAAATGATGTTACATGAACAGATTGATCGATTCATGCAGATCGATATATCATGAAGGGTCCGTAGGGGACAAGGAGGGAATGAGGTAATATAAATTTTGTGATCAATTGTGTCCCCTATCTTAGACCCCAACGACTCCGTGTACACGCTACAAGTACATGTATGTTCCCTCCACTTCAAGCTATGAAGACGCAAATACATTTACGTCCAACGTTAACATGTCCTCTTTCAGATCCACCATGAATGGGTCAAATAGTCCGTTCCTAAATATGCCATGCCAACGTCTTTATGTAGTGTACTTTACACGTTTTTCAGCTCTGGCGAAGTAGGCCCTGAATTCTGCCATCGAGCCTTTTCCTGCCTTCTGACTCTGAATCTCAAACCTGAGCCTGCATCTGTACCCGTGACCTCTGCCTTACTCCCTGCGCGGCTAACGGTGCTTGGCTCAGCCTGTTGCCTGCCAAGACTGTATTCAACCTTCGAATTATCTGCTCCGCTCCTCGAAAATACATTCCTGTCTAGTAGTTCGCGTAAACATCCTTCCAGCTGCAGAGCAAAGGGCTCGGCCTCACTGTCTCCGTGCAAGTAATTCATAGCCCTGTTTCCATGGTAGGCCCATGCCCTCCCTCGCATCTCATGCAGACACGTAGACGCTCATACACGCACTCACAGTCAGTATAGAATAGCCTCTTGTCCAAAAGACCTTTTCCTTCCAGATAATACAGTTCCTTAAACATGAGATATTAGATACGATTTGGGATTAGGTTGATCTGACATCCAGACTTCTGTCTCCACATGTAGGGCTAAATGTCAAGTCCCCCTTCACCCCTCAAGTTACACGTACATTACACGTCATACTGCTGCGCGCGCATCTCTGCCATGTATTTCTGCTGACACTGCCGGATTCACTCATGGATCCGCCTACTTGTGACATCATGTTAAATGACGTTCTTGTTCACGCCTTCATGCACGCCTATTGTAACGCCTTTTTGTATTACGTACATGCACTCTTATCTCTCTTCTCAGCTGTTACGCCTCCTGCATATGCCTTTACTGTAACGCATTGACTATATATATGAATGCCTATCAATAATGTATTGTCGCATACTTGCATACTCGCATATTACCATTGACTCTGTCAGTCTGTCCCTTCCCGAACCTGCGTGGTGACGGAACGGTATGCCACCTTGGCTCGAGCCAATATGCTAATTACCCAATTCCTTTTTAAGGAATAAAACCCTTTTTGAGAAACCTCAAATATCACGGATTTTGCCTCTTATTTATTATGAGTTATTCTTATTGACTTTACCGCATAGAAATTCAGTACCAGGTAATTAAATTTACCACAAGAGAACAGACTCAGATGTAGAGGCACCAAAGAGTGAACCCATCACCAACTGCCATCTCCGGCTGTTTCCATGGTTACACCTCATTCTGCACCTTGCTGAAGGCACAGGTCAAAAGTTCATGTCTTAACGTTCTACAACAAACTAAGAACACTATTTTCCCTCCAGAAACACCTGCCAATACACAGCTCTGTTACATATCTTGTTTTTTCACACCCAATAGTACTTTTCGTTTAACATAAACATTAACATGGAACGCACAGTTCAATCTCCACTTGTTACAATCAACCAATCATTTTTATTTTTTAAACCACACCCAGCCTCTTCCTTTTTCTTTATTTAGAATTTCAACTTCTAACTACCATTCCACTTCCAGAACCGATCGGAGGACGACTACAAATCCCTTGAAAATGAAGGTCTGGCTAATAGGACACAGTTATATTCACTGGAGTGAAAAATATGCAGTAAGCAGACGAATTTGCAACCTCGGCTTACCAAATGTACACATAACATGGATTGCCAAAAGAGGATTGAAATGCCACCAATTGATTCCATTGGTGAAAACTTTTATGCATCTCCCAGAACCAGACCTAATAATTGTGCACTGTGGTGGGAACGATCTAGGCACAATCACTGGAGTAGGTCTGGAAATGCTTCTAAAAGATACCTTTCGACAATTGATGACACTTTTTCCTCGATCTGCCTTGGTATATTCCAATATATGCCAAAGACAGAAATGGAATTGGTCCAATCAACATTGTGCACAATTTGAGAAAGCAAGGAGACATGTAAATAAATCTGTTTCTGCGTTCCTCAGAGATTATAGCATGGGTTCTATTTACCACAACAACTTGCGATACCACATGCAAGACGTCTATAGGAGAGACGGTGTTCATTTCACGAATGAGGGAAACAGAATCTTCCTCTGCAACATCAGGCTCTGCATCGGTACTTACTTATAAATGCAGAAAACACTCAATTAACACAAGGGCTCTTTTCAGAGCCACCTTATATCTAAGCACTCAAACTTCTGATTTATCTCCATTTTCACACTCTTGTGAATAAGTGTGCGCGACCGGGTGCGCGCACCCCGTTATTTTTTTCCCGAAAAAAATATATCTTTTCGCGTTTAAGGGCCTTACTGCACACCCCGAGAAAACCTACGCAGCAAGACAATCTCTACCTTCTCCCCTTTCCATGTTTCAACGCTTTGAAATGAACAATATATTTACTCGCAGTGACAAAATGGCGGACAAAAGTTCCTGATTTCCTTCGAATCGAACGTTAACAGACGTCACGCAGCAAAAAAAAATCCCGCTCACGCGCAGCAGCTTTGGTGCGCGCACGTGTGCGCGCCTATAGATATATAATTGACTTTAACTTTAATTTTCTCAACAACTACTGAACGGATTTACACCATTCCAAAAAAAGCGTAATCTGCGAACAAGACTCTACACTTTTGGCAAATTTCTTATAAATCCATTCAGCCGTTCGACCTGTAGCCGAGTCTAAAGGTCCTATGGAAAATAACATGGAGAAAACACGTTTTGGGACCCCCTTATATCTCAGCCCCCACTTGACCAATCCCCCCCAAACTTTCAGGGAAGGAGCGCAGCGGACCGAGCCATCTTCTTTGAGAAATTCGCAAAGACTCATCCACCAGGGCCAAAGTTATTCCAAATAGAATGTTGAGGATTTCCTATGGAAACTAGGTCCTAACTATAACTACCTACTGGCGACCGCCAGCAGGTAATATATATATATATATATTACCTACTATATATATATTACCTACTGGCGGTCGCCAGTAGGTAGTTATAGTTAGGATTTTTTTCAATGTTAAATCTCAAAATTCTATTTGGAATAACTTTGGCACCAAATGACGAATCTGCCTGAAAATTTCCTCAAAATGGCCTCGTCGAGTTCTGGTCTTTCCCTGAAAGTTTTGGGGGGATTTGTCAAGCGGGGGCCGAGATAAAAGGGGGGTCCCAAAACGCGTTTTCCCCATGTTAATTTCTATAGGGTGGTCGATTTCACTTTTAGCTCGAACGGCTGAATGGATTTACACCAAACTTGGCAAAATTGTAGGGACTAGTAGCCCGATGTGCCTTTGCTATGTCTCAAGATATGTGCTCCAGTGGAATTTGAGTAATTTAGGTTCAAAAAAATATATATATCTATAGGCGCGCCCCGGTACGCGCTCCGGGGAGCGCACCGGGCGCGCCACGCGACTTGCGCGCAGAAAGCTGATTGGCTCTTGGGTGTCTGTAAACATTCTAAACAGTCTGGAGCGGCCGCCATCTTGTGTCTCAGTAAAATCGAGACACAAGAGGTGGCAAAAACAAAGGGGGGAATTGACTATAAGGGGGCAGGGTAGACCCCCTCCTGACCCCCTAGGTTTAATGTGGGGGCTAAAATAGGGTCCTGCGGGGCATTGTAAAAAAAAAAAAATTCGATTTGCGCGGGGGGAGCGCCGGTTACGCGCACAGGGAAGCGCACCGGGGAGCGAAGCACGGGGAAAATCCAGGACCATATTTATGAAGGCCTTGCGCTGCCAGTTTTGCACCGCCTGTGCGTCACTTTTTGTGACGCGCCAGCGGTGTAAAAAAATGCGCCTTGTTACGCTATATTTAACCTCTACCTAGATGCGTCACTTTTTAAATATAGCGCAACGAGGCGCATTTTTTTACACCGCTGGTGCGATGCATCACTTTTCTGTGCGCACTCCTTACGACATTCCAGATGTGTCATATTTAATGTATGACGAATCATGTTGCAAGGAGTTACAGATACGTCAGTATTTCTGACATATCTGTAAACATAAAAGTGACGCATTGCTGGAGTGCGTCACAAAAGTGACGCAACTCCAGTAATGCGTCCTTTCACATGGGGAAAGTACCATGTAAAAGGTCTTGCGTCAGTCTTACACCTGCTGTGAGGCAGGCGCAGGATTTTGACGCAACAGCATCCTAAAAGTGACGCAGGGAAATCTCATAGATTTCACTGCGTCGTTATTACCAAGCTTTTTGCGTTGGACTCACTATAACTTGCGCGTGTAATGCACTGCTGATGACATCACATATTACATCACTCATGACATGGTCAGTGACATCACTCATGACATCACTGATGACACCTCCTTGTGACAGAGAGACTGACCTACTTTCACTGTAAAGTAACCCTTGAAACACATTTTTAAAAATAAAAAATAACATTTTAAAAAAAGTGGACATACCTATACCAGATACAACAACCAATTCAGTAATTCCACCATTTATTTATTTATTTATTTTATTTTATTTCTTTCGATTTATATAGCGCTATATAACCCCGGGGTCTCTAAGCGCTTGTCCAGTAAGCACCACAGGAACCAAAAGAAACACTACAGGAAATTTATATCCCTCCCCAGGCTTTCTGGAAAAGAACCGTCTTCAGCCTCTTCCGAAAGGTCAGCAAATTAGGTTCTTTGCGCAAGTCCACCGGTAGACTGTTCCAGGCCTCTGGGAGGGTGTTAGAAATGGCACGACCGCCCACTGTCGCCAATCTAAAACGGGGTTGCATGAGCAGGGTTGCTTCAGCAGATCTTAACACCCTGGCAGGTGTATATGGGGTCAGGCGGGTCTTGATGTAGCTTGGTGCCTTACCGTAAAGGGATTTATGTGCAATGCATAACCCTTTAAAGAGTACCCTCTGCCTTATTGGGAGCCAATGTAGCTCACGCATAAGTGGGGACACATTCGTGCTCCTGGGTTTCTTGTGAATGAGCCTGGCGGCATCGTTCATCACCATCTGAAGTTTGTCCAGGAGTTTTTGGGGTAAGCCCAGATAGAGCGAGTTACCGTAATCCAGTCTTGCAAGGATCATAGCAGAAACCGCCCTTCGCAGGGTAGAATGGGACAATAATGGCGCGATCTTCCTAAGTTGACGCAACATGCCAACACAGGTTCCTACCACCGTGGTAACCTGTTTCCGCATGGAAAGCTTGCCATCCACATAAATGCCAAGACTTTTTACTGCCGCTGCCGGCTCCGGGGGCGGTCCAAGTTCCCTCGGCCAGAATCCATCATGCCATGGATTGCCAGCGATGGTAACAGGTAGAACTTCCGTCTTGTCCGGATTAATTTTTAAGGAGTTCAGCGACATCCAGTTAGCTGTCTGCTTCAAGATGGTTTGCAGATTTGCTGGTGCCCCAGGTACATCATCCATTTGGATAATCATTTGGGTGTCATCAGCGTAGTTATATACCTGACAATCCATTTGATTCAGGAGTCCAATCAATGGTTGGAGGTATATGTTGAATAGCAGGGGCGACAGAGCCGACCCCTGTGGCACTCCACAAGAGATTGGTGATGCAGTGGAGAGCAGTTCTCCCAACTGAACTCTTTGTGTCCTCCCTTGTAAGAAAGAAGCAAACCAGGCGTGGGCTGTGCCCCGGATGCCGAAGTCTCTCATCCGCGTCAGCAGTTGTTTGTGGCTGACGGTGTCAAACGCCGCGGAGAGGTCTAGCAGCACCAGGGCGCCGGGTATCCTCTTGTCTGCCCTATTTCGGAGCACATCTGTGATGGACAGTGTAGTATCCCTTTAACAGTGTGCTACTGCCTTCTTATGTTGTCTCTGCCATCGCTCTAGAATTGTTATGCTTGATATGTGCATTCTACATTCTCTGAGTGGTGGTTGACCATATCTCCTGAGCCTTACCTACAAGTGGTTGTACAAGCTGTGTCCTTGGTACTCAATAAAGTACTTCCTCTGCAACCTGTGTATCAGTTTACTTCACAAACTGGCGACGACCGGGATGAAGAAGGACTCACCCTCTGCCTAATGCAAGAAGTACAATTTTTTTTCTTTCTCTTTATAATATAAAAAAAAAAAAGAAGAAACCAAGGACCAGCGTTCACACGTTTTCAAAGGTATTTCTCTTTTACTTTTGTTCTTTCCTGTTTGCGTGTAAGATGATGGCACCAGCGGCAGCAATTTAATCAAGTGCTTTGATCGCACCCGCGGCAGTGTACAACTACGTGCTTCCCGTCATCTGTTGCTGTGTTTTATTCATTGCTTCCTCTGACTTTGACAATTTTGCTAACCTGCGTTTTAATATTTTTTTTAAATCGTGTTTAGTGTTATCGTAAAAGGAAGGAGTTAAGGCGCTGACCTGTTTACTTTCAAACGCGAGTTAACATTCTGCCGCGTGTGCTTCTGTGTGTCTCAGCCTTCGCGTGGAGCTTCAGGTTCGCGCTGACTTCTCCTCCTCCGCGTCTGCTCTGTGTCAACATTCGACATGACGCGCTGAACGTGCTAACCCCACGCATTAATTACGCAAAGGTCAAAGCGTCGCACGGCGACCATTTTAGACAATTGTTTTGTTTCTACTTCACATCGTGTGCTTTCAGCCTCGCACATGTTGGTTGGGAACACCAAATTATTTTTTTTTCTCATTTTAATGCCTGAAGGAATCTCTTCCAAGAAACACTATTGACTATGGTAATTACCTTTGTCGCAATTCTCAAGAAACGAAGTTGACCACGGTGACTACGTTTATTTTATTAATTTATTATTTTCAATGTGCACTCAAATGTTTGACTAAGTTACCGACATTGCATTATTTTCTTGCTCTCCAGTTTTAACTGCTTTCTTTCCTGCAGGTTTCCTCGTTATTACTAGAAATGTCTAATAACATTGCTGCTCCTTCTCATTTTTTACCCACTGCTGGGGACCCTAAGGTAGAATGGGACCTGTGGTATCCCACATTCCTGGCATATGTGGATGTAGTAGAGGAGGATGGTTGCTCAGCTAAAAGAAAATTAGCCCTGTTAAAGAATTGTTTAGGCGGCGCAGGTCTTAAGGAGTTAGAGAACTTGCCTCCCATCGATGGAGCAGGTGACTTTAACATTTTTGAGATCGTTGTAAAACAGTTAGCCACTAGATTTGGTAGGAGAATAAACGTAGTTATGGAAAGGTTCAAATTTTATTCCCGTGCGCAGAAAGACGATGAGTCAATTGAGAATTACGTAGCTGTGTTAAGAACTTTAGCTGCCTCTTGTGCATTTGAAACAATCAATTTCGAGCAAGTATTAAGAGACCAGTTGATGATGAAGACCAAAAGCAAAAAAATACAAGAACGGCTGTGGATGGGTACCGAGTCTTCTTTAAATGCTGTCATTAATATAGCTAAAGGGATTGAACAATCGGAACTCTTTGTAACTGAGATCAGAAGTCATGATGTTAAAAGTAAAGTAGCAATCCCAGAGGTTGCTTTAGTAAAGGAGTTCCATAACCAAAGAAAATTTCCCATTCCTCAGACTAGGTATTTTCCTAGAGACAATAGAGCCCCTGGTAAGAAAAATCCTATTATTTGTTATAGGTGCGGTGCGAATGACCACGTTGGCAATTATAAGGGTTGTCCAGCGTGGAATAAAATCTGTGTTAAATGTAAAAAAACGGGGCATTTCAGTAAAATGTGTAGATCCCCACAGAAAGTGAATTTGTTAACTGATCTCGACTATGAAGTCTCTGAGGAAATCCAAGAAATCAACACTCTACTATGTGTTGGTGACTCTGCTTGTCCAGGTTTTCCCAAGGATAAGGTTTTTATCAATGGTATAGAAATCACTATGCTTATAGATTCATGTGCTTGGTACAGCATAATTGGTAGTGACATTTTTAACAGGCATTGGAATTCCTCATGCTTACTACCATCTGATATTTGTCCAGGCGGATACACTGGTCGGAAAATTGATTTGTTAGGATACATGTGGGCTGATATAGGATTTAAAGGCAATAGCATCAAAGGGAAAGTTTATGTATCATCCAAGGGTGCCTCTCTTTTGAGTTGGCCACACCAACATGAGTTGAAAATCAAATTAGATCCTAATGCTTCCCCACCTGTATATATTGTATCTCCTGCTGAGGATGAATTTACTGTGTTAGTCAAGAACAAATTCCCTGAGATTTTTTCTGATGTCTTGGGTGAATTTGTAAATTTTAAACACAAAATCATCTTGAAAGAAAATGCAACACCAGTCCGACACAGGGTCAGGAATGTCCCATTGGCATATCGAGATAAACTAAAAACTATTCTTTCGGACTTGGTGACTCGTGGCATCATTGAACCAACCGAGTCTTCCCCCTGGGTTTCCCCAGTAGTTTTGTCAATTAAAAGTAATGGGGAACTTCGTCTCTGTGTAGACCTCCGCAGTCTGAACACTGAAATTTGGGTGGACAGACATCCCTTACCCAGCATTCATGAGCTAATTTCCACTCTTTCTGGTGCTTGCGTTTTCTCAACCCTAGATTTAGCCAGTGCTTATCACCAGGTTCTCCTCCATGAGGACTCTAAATTTCTTACCACTTTCATAACCCCTGAGGGCATGTTCCAGTTCCGTCGCATGCCATTTGGCTTAGCCAGCGCAGCGTCGGTTTTCCAAACGCAAGCAACGTGGGACTTGGTTCTGTGTTGATGCAAAAGTGTCAAGGTGAGGAATATGTGGTCTCCTATGCCTCCCGTACCCTTCGTGGGGCAGAATTTAACTATTCCACTATAGAGAAGGAACTGTTGGCGTGTACCTGGGCTGTTGAACACTTCAGGCAATTTATTTGGGGAACAAGATTCCGTTTGCGTACGGACCACAAACCCTTGATAAGCATGTTGACCGCTGGCGGTGGTCGCACTTTGACTGCACGTTTGGCACGCCTGGCTGCTAAGTTACAAGAGTTTCAATGTGTGGTGGAATATGTCCCTGGTCGTTTAAACGTCCATGCCGACTGTATGTCCAGATTGCCTTGTGTTTCCTTAGTTGCCACGGACTCCCTTTGCGATGTGGATGTAGTTTTAACTGTTGATGATGTAAATGATGCCAGATGCAATACCACGTCCAGTGTTATCTCTGAGTCGAATTGGCGGGATGCCATGTCTAAGGATGTTTCTTTATCCAATGTAGTGGATTTTCTGAAGCACGGGTGGCCTGAAGAGAGGAAACTTTCTGGCGATATTCTTTCTTTCAGCAAAATAAAGGAAGAACTCATGTTTGACCAGGGTTTTGTAACTAGGTGTGATAAAATAGTACCTCCCTCCAGTTTACGTGAAAAAATAATTTCTATGGCTCATGAAGGTCACATGGGGATCTCTAATACTAAAAGACGTGTCCGTGAATTCTATTGGTGGCCTGGCATTGACAGGATGGTAGACAAATGGGTCAGTTCCTGTTCCCCTTGTTCCAGTAGTGATAAATCTGCTAAACCTTTGGCTGCCAAATCTGATGTTTCACCTATTGAGTATTCCATGTGTCCTTGGAAAAAACTTGGAATTGATATTGTTGGCCCTTTGGACTTGTCTGACAATAAGGTTGTTTTTATTTTAGTCTTGATTGATTACTTCTCCAAGTGGCCGGAGATCAAGGTTGTGGACAAGACCGGTTCTTCTCAGATTGTTGAATTTCTTGATGAAGTTTTCTGCAGGGAAGGGATCCCGGCTGAGCTAGTTTCTGACAATGGCCCACAATTCATTAGTAGTGAATTTTCATCCTTTCTCGACAGATGCGGAGTTGTTCACAAAAGGGTGTCAAACTATAACCCTCAAGCCAATGGCCTTACTGAGCGCTTTAACAGGGTCATTAAAGAGTCGTTACAACTTGCTATTAAAAGTAAATTGGATTGGAGAAAGTCCCTTCGTGCTTCTCTTCTTTCTTATCGCACTTCTCCTAATTCAGTTACGGGGTTTTCCCCTTTTGAGCTGTTAAAAGGTCGTAAACCTGGTTCCAAACTTCTACCTTGGTGGATGAAAGTAAAGATCCCTCCCTTGCCTAGTGCTGATCCTTCCTTGGTTAGAGACAAGGTGTTGAAATATCAAGAGAAGATGAGATGTAATTCCACTCGTCTTTCTAAACCTGGTATCAAAATTGGTGATTTGGTGCGAGTCAAGTTTGGTAGATCTTGTGGTTCAAGGTGGAACAAATGGTCTGATCCGTGTAAAGTCACCGAAGTCTTTAGTAAGGCTGTCAGAGTGGATGGTGGCAAAGTGTGGAACTTTCGCAGAGTTTCTCTGTGTAGAAAACCCAATGTGCTAATGAATTCTCTACCCTCCTCAAATTTTCCCATTGGCTCTAATTGCCACCCCTCTGATGACTGTCACCCTGCTTTGTTGGATACCTTTTGCAGTGATGTTCAACCTTCCTCGAGTAACAATGATGTTCTTGTTCCCAATATTGTTCCTCCTTCTCCCAATATTGTTGTTCATTCTGAACAGTCTTCCCCTGACAATTCTGCTCCTTCTCATGTTATACAATCTTCTGATGTACCCCTAAGAAGAAGTGCTCGCATCAGGTCAACCCCTGTTAAGTTACGTGATATTGTACACTAGTTTTCCTTTCTGATGTCTTTCATTTCTCTTGTTTTTGATTATGTTTCTTTTTGGTTTTTTTTAAGGGGGGGAGGTGTGTAGTATCCCTTTAACAGTGTGCTACTGCCTTCTTATGTTGTCTCTGCCATCGCTCTAGAATTGTTATGCTTGATATGTGCATTCTACATTCTCTGAGTGGTGGTTGACCATATCTCCTGAGCCTTACCTACAAGTGGTTGTACAAGCTGTGTCCTTGGTACTCAATAAAGTACTTCCTCTGCAACCTGTGTATCAGTTTACTTCAGACAGCATGACCAGTTCCGTGCTGTGGTTTGCACGGAACCCTGATTGGTTTGGTTCCAGCAGGCCGTTCCCTTCTAGATGGTCAGAGAGGGCGGCCAAAACATGCTGTTCCAACACCTTAGCCAGGAAAGGGATCTGGGAAATAGGCCTAAAGTTTTTTAGGCATTTCACATCTGCCCCAGGCTTTTTCAGCAGAGGGATCAACCTTGCTTCCTTAAAGGCAATGGGAACCTTTCCTGATGCTAGAGAGGAGTTCAGAAGATTCAACACCTCCTCTTCTACTCCTGGCATGGCCAGTTTGAAAACGTCAGGGGGACAAGGGTCTGCCTGGGAACCCGACTTCACTCTCCCAGTGAGCCGGGGCAGGTCCTCTTTCGTAATGGGGGGAAGAAGCTCCAGAGGTCTAACCACCAGCTTTTTGGCCGACGTGGTCAATGGGGGGCAAGCATGTATGGGAGTACAAGCAATTTCCGAATTAAGATCTGCAATTTTGCTGGTGAAGAAATTCTGAAATCTCTGGCAGTCCTCTAGAGTGAACTCCGGCCTTTGTTCTTTCACTTTTTTAAGTTCATTTAAGCCTCGGAAGACTTCTTTTTGAGGATTTGTCGCTGTGATGATCCTTTCCTCATAGAATTCAGCCTTCCTAGCTGTTATTGCCCGCTTATAATTCGCTAATTCAAGCAAATAGACGCTTCTCGCCTTCGTATCATAGGCTTTGCGCCAAGCTCTCTCCATCTTGCGCACGACCCTCTTTTTCTCCCTTAGGGAGTCGTTGTACCAGGGGGACCTCCGGCCTCTATTCACTAGATTGACCCTGCGTGCTGGCGCCACATGGTCGACCGCACTACGAAGCCTCTCCTCTAGGTTACTACAGAGGGCATCAGGATATTGTATATTATATATGTTTATATACATATCCACACACTCACCAACACTTCTATATAGTCACTCATACATATACTCACTCATCATATGTAGTGAGACACCTATACATCCGTTAACACACCGACAGTCTTCCAAAAGTTGTTCACACACATACTCACACATGCAAATAAACTATTGAACATCCATTTATTTGCATATACAGCTATAGACACACTACCACCTTACTTCTAAGGAAACTTACACATACATACTCTCTTAAACAAACACTTATAGAAACACATACTTATTTAAACAAGAACTCTTTCAATCTCTCACTCTCACATATACTTAATTATATACACCAATACTCACATATACTAGATTAAAACATATGTAGTTACTGATAAAGACACTAGTGAGACAGTCATTCACTTACTAACACATACATATACACACTCATTCACCCTTACAATCCTACACATATGCTGTCTTCAAAACACATACAAACAGTGAGTCAGTCATTGATGCATCTATGTGCTAAGTAACACCCCCACCAAATCAAACAGACAATTATAAAGATACTAAAAAAAATCTAATAACCCATATACACACACATGTAGCTACTCACCAACCCATGCAGCCACTTATACACAAAGTGAAACACTGATACATATATTTAAATATTTAAACATTACTCGCTAATATATGTATTCACTAAGATACACTTAATAAGCTAGTTAACCAATCATTTTTCTTAAAAAAACATCCATTTAGACACTTATTTAAACATTTATTCTTCCATTGACCTTTACATATACATATATAAAAAATATTTATTTATTTTTCAGAAAGGCACACATTCACTGGATAGTGTCATCAGTGATGTCATGAGTGATGTCACTGACCATGTCATGAGTGATGTAATATGTGATGTCATCAGCAGTGCATTACACGTGCAAGTTATAGTGAGTCCAACTGACTATAACGTGGGAATTTCAATGGGTTTTATGTCAGTAAAATTTCCAGGTAACTATAACTGGTGTGAAACCTATGTTTTTTTCAGTGAATATATATATATATATATGTGATCAAGGCCGTTTTTTGACGGCCGAAACGCGTCATGACGATGGCGAGGGTAAAATAAAGCCACTTTTGTTATAACGTCTTGGTGTTGTGGAGATCTGTACCTGAGGGACGTGTGGGGAGCCACATCGCAGGACCTTGTTTCTATATATATATATATATATATATATATATATATATATATATATATATATCCGTTCCAACTCCTACTCCTCGGCATAGATACCGACTCCACGACGTAGGTACAGACCACAAACACTGCGCTTTTTTCAAATTAAGGGTGGTTTATTGATCTTCTGTCCCCAGCATGACGCGTTTCGGCTGCAACACGGCAGCCTTGATCACATGACTAACAGAACCAATAAGTGCACTTTATATACTGTGAGTGTCCCCATTAAGACTTAAGTAAAACATAGACATGGAAAAAATACTTCATGAACGGAGATGATGTCTAAGATCCAATTAACAATATACATTGGTCCATATACAAAAGGCAAAGTAAATTCATATTAATATATACAAATGTAAACACTTGATGAGGTAAATTGATATATTTACACATTATTTACAAAATATATCCTTCCATACTATTACCTATGGATTAAAGTGCATTGCCCATCAAATCCATGACTCACTCCATATTATGAATCTATAGTCTCAAATTGATACAAAAGTCTCAATTTACAGGGAACGTGCAAAATATGCTATTTCAAAAGGTGCAAAATAGTGCTGATGTGCAAAATTGTGCTTGATAAAACCGAGTATCCTACTCAAATACATACGGGGAGTACAATGGTGATGGCACGTTGATTAATTCTCTATTTATGAAGAGTTACATGCCACCCACTAACAGAAGTGAATGCATAGGACAATATTAGCAACGCTGAAAACCAAATTAGACACAGCTTGTAATATAGCAAATCGGAAACATTATGGCATAATGCCCAATACATGATATAATGCTAGCTGGGAGAGATACGGGGTCAAACAGGGGTATGACATCTAGAAAATATTATGGCATATATATATATAAAACAGCTCCAAATTCCTAACAACACCCAGCCGGGTTCAGGAAAACAGCACTCACATGCACAGCAGTATATCAGCAAGGGGTTTATTTAGAACAAACGCGTTTCGGGAGTGAACTCCCTTCGTCAGTATTCACATCGGAAGACATTGTGTGGCACCATTATCTATGTTTGTAAAAATAATCAAAACAAACAACGGACTTTGCCACAAACGCAACATTGCGCGCCATCTTTAAGTGTATAATACTAACATAAGCTAAAAGGAACTGCTAACTAGTTAGGTACAACAGTAATGATGCCGTGTATCGGCATAAATTATATTCTCAAATGTCAACCACACATGATAAATAATCGGAAACAATGTAAATCCGAGCCTCGTGGCCATGAGAACAAATCGTTGTTGAACACAACGCAATCACTTGACAATGGTCACATAATATGTGTGAACAAATCAGGTAAATCTTGCCGTGGATCGGCAATTGCAGCCTCACAAGGCTGCTGGAATAAAGGTGTAAACCAGACAAAAGCAATTCATAAAAGCAAATATGAATGATAATCTAGGCGCAGCTTCAATCATAAACCCGTCTTATCCAAATTGTAATATATATCAAAACATCATACTGTACAGTTTCACATACACAATACTGAAATCCACATTATCAACCCAAGTGAGAGGCCAGTCCTTCTCCCATATTTAAACCTCTCGGCGCCTTTGTCTCTAGATCGATAATGTATCGAGACTCTAGTCTCCTGAGTGTTAGCAATCTGTTACCTCCTCTCGGACTCTCATCTACCTGGTCCAAGCAAAAATACCTCAGGAGATTCCTGTCACTGTTGTGCTTGATGGCAAAGTGACGGGCCACCGGATACGAGAAGTCTTTATTCACGATGGCCCGCATGTGTTCTAATATCCTTAACTTGACAGGATTGATGGTGCTTCCGATGTACCTTAACATGCAGGGGCATACTAGACAGTAGACCGCATGGTCAGTGTGGCATGACATGAATTTGTTGATTTTCTTGCCACCTCTACAGCCTGTAACCTCATATGTTAGTGTTCTTTTACTGGCTGAGCAGGCTTTACATTTTCCACAAGGGAAAAAGCCTTTAGCGTCCTTCAAAGTGCCTAGTTGTTTTTCCAAAGGTTGTAGGTAACTATGGACTATTTGATCACGTAGTGATCTCGCCTTCCTGAACGTTATTAATGGTACACTGGGAATATCAGGCCCTACAATTTGGTCAGATTTTAAGATGTGCCAATGCTTGGACATGATAGACCTTAATTTGAAAGAGTCCGCAGAGTAGGGTGTTATCATGCGGAATCTTCCCTCTGTTGCTGGGCCTGACTTTTTAACAAAAAGGCTTGTGCGGGGTAGCTTCCTGACTTTGCTTAAAGTGTCTTGGAGAAGATTAGGGTTATATCCTCTCATTAGGAATCTCTCTACACTTTCGTTGGCTGCTTTTTCAAAATCCTCAGGCTGACTACAATTACGCTTGAGCCGCAGAAATTCCCCATAAGGAATATTGTTAATAAGTTTACGGGGATGACTGCTGGAAGCGTGTAATACGCTAATACCAGCAGTTGGTTTGTGGTAGAGTTGTGTACAGATGCGACCATCTCTGACACTCACTTGCAGGTCCAGATAGTTGACCTTTTCACTGTTTACTTCACCAGTGAATCTCAAGTGGTACTCATTGTCATTGAGTATTTTTATGAACTGATTAGCTTCATCAATGGACCCGTCCCGCACTAGGAACAGATCGTCTATGTATCTGCTCCATGCCACCACTTTGTTGTTCCATGTGGCATGTCTGGGGGCCCAGGCTACCTGCTCCTCCCACCCGCCTACGAATAAATTCGCACAGCTGGGGCGAAGCAGGAGCCCATGGCTGTACCAGAGAGTTGGCGGTAGATGGTATCCTGAAAGAGAAAAATATTGTTATGCAAGCAGAATGCAATTAATTCCAATAACATCTTGTTATGCATTGCATATTTGAGTTCTCTTTTATTTAGGAAATATTCCACTGTGTGAAAACCTTGTTCGTGGTCTATACAAGTATATAAACTTGTGATGTCCATGGTGATCAGTACATATGATGGTTGCCAATCCAAGAGTTCCACCTTCTCGATAAAGTCTGTAGTGTCTCTGATATATGACTTCAAAGACAATACAAAACTAAACAAATGGTGGTCTAAAAACTTTGAGAGATTCTCAGTCAGTCCTCCCATGGAGGAGATAATGGATGTCCCTGGGGGATCATCAATATTCTTGTGGACCTTGGGTAGGTGGTAGAAACAAGGTAAAATAGGGTTACTAGTCTTTAGAAAAAGGTATTCCTCCAGACCTAACATGAGCTTGTCATGCCATTTTTTAAGCAGGGCATGAAGATCGTTTATGCTTGCTAGATAGTCTTGTTTCTTTATTGGAGCATAACAAGATATGTCCTGTAGTTGACGCATAGCTTCTGCGACGTATTTGGGCCTCGTCATAATAACGATGTTGCCTCCCTTGTCGGAGGGTTTGCATACAATTGTTTTGTCCTCCATTATATTTTTAATGGCCAATTTTTGTTCTTTAGTGGTATTGAATTGTTTCTTCTGATGACTCTGTGTTGTCCTCATGGCCATCAGGTCACTGGTGACCGCATCAGAGAAGATATCAATTGAATCCACAGCAATCTGGGGGACAAATTTGGAAGCTAATTTAAAGTCACTCTTAGGTGATACTTGATCGATGTTGATATTCATCAGTCTTTGTGTGAGAGTGTTATCCACTGTATTAGTTTCCATGTCTCCTTATCGTCGCAGATTATGCAGAACTTCACAGGCTGTTAAGTCGTTAACGGTTAGGAGGTCCGTATCTTTTTTATTCTGTCTAAGTTGTTTGACTTCTTTAGCAGTAGGTTTAGTTTTATAAAACTTGTGTAGTTTGACCTTCCGAATTAATTTGTACAGATCAATTCGTGTCTGGGTGTACTCCAAATTTCTGTTCGGACAAAATGTGAGTCCTAACTTCAAAATGGACTCTTCCACTGATGTTAGTTTGCTTTGGGACAAATTCACAATGGTTAGTTGGTCAGAGGCCCTCACCATCTGCCTCTCCTCTGGCTTCTGGTTATCTGCGGGGTTGCTCTGGTTTGGCTGCTGCCCCTGCCTCTTCCCTTTCCAACCGCCACGTCTTGTTTGCCTCCCTCTTCTGGGGGTTTGTTCTTGCCATCTTGCCATCTCTTAGCCAACTTTCTTGGATGACCTTGAACTCCTGTTGAAAAGGAGTTTTGTTCGCCGGTACTGCGGGTATAACAAAATATGGGGTATTTCTTGAAAAGAAAAAATTATATATATATACATATATATATATATATATATATATATATATATATATATATATATATATATATATATATATATATATATATATATATATTATATATATATATATATATATATATATATATATATTTATATATATATATATATATATATATATATATATATATATATATATATATATATACATATATATACATATATATATATATATATATATATATATATATATATATATATATATATATATATATATATATATATATATATATATATATATATATATATATATATATTACCTACTGGCGGTCGCCAGTAGGTATATATAGTTAGGATTTTTTCTCTATGGGATTTTTGAAAATTCTATGTCTAATAACTTTGGCGTTTGTGGACGGAATTGGCTGAAATTTTCAGGAAAATGGAACATTTTGTTTCTGAGCAGCCCCTGACAATTTGGGGGGGTTTCATCAAGGGGGGGCCGAGAAAAAAGGGGGGTCCCAAAACGCTTTTTTCCCATGTTAATTTCCATAGGGCGGTTGGCCTCACTTTTAGCTCGAACGGCCAAATGGATTTGCACGAAACTTGGTAAAATTGTAGGGACTGTTAGCCCGATGTGCCTTTGCTAGGTCTCAATATATGTGCCCCAGTGGATTTTGAGTAATTTAGGTTCAAAAAAAGATATATATCTGGGCGGAGCCTAACCACACATCTGATCTGATTGGCTGTCAGCACTTCATCCAAGAAGTGTTGGCAGCCATCTTGGGACCAATATACAAGATAGCACCTCATTAAAAAGCATTGTAGTTAATAGAGGGTTTTAGGACTTTAGTTACATTATAAATCATTTGTTGATGGTACCATACTAGTTTTAGGAATTGTGGTGGGTTCTAAGGTGATTTTACCATGTGAAAAAACCTTCTGCTGTGATATCATGAATATTGTTTGAAAGAAAACTAATATCTCATGATTTTCCCACAGTGGTTTGGAAGGGGATCTATAAGCTAAACTGAAAGCATATTTTCTGTAAATTCACATTCTTTCTCAGTCATGTGAAAATGAAGTCTGACATTCTCAGTAAAACATGTACATCCAACAAGGACAGAGACTGTCAGTTGATTCCTTTGTGTTCTACTGCAGCCTCCTAGAGTGTTCTAAAGAACAACTAGAGCGCTAACAGTCCTACTTATTACAAAGGTATGGCACACCTGAAGCCATCTTGATTGGAATAAAGTGGTAACTCTTAAAACATTTAATTTAAAAAGAAGCAACATGAGGGGGTATATTTTGCCATAGAAAGTATGATTAGTGCTGCAGAATGAAAAATTAGGGCACATTTTGAGTGACTTCTCAAATCCTTTTCTATTTCATTAAAACATTCTGACATGCAGTCTCCAAAAATGGCCACCAGAGACAAAAGAGCCCAAATGTAGCCCAAATATCACCCAGATGTAGCCCAAGTATAGCCCAATGACAGAATGTCCCAGAGTGTTCTAAAGAACAACTAGAGCGCTAACAGTCCTACTTATTACAAAGGTATGGCACACCTGAAGCCATCTTGATTGGAATAAAGTGGTAACTCTTAAAACATTTAATTTAAAAAGAAACAACATGAGGGGGTATATTTTGCCATAGAAAGTATGATTAGTGCTGCAGAATGAAAAATTAGGGCACATTTTGAGTGACTTCTCAAATCCTTTTCTATTTCATTAAAACATTCTGACATGCAGTCTCCCAAAATGGCCACCAGAGACAAAAGAGCCCAAATGTAGCCCAAATATCACCCAGATGTAGCCCAAGTATAGCCCAATGACAGAATGTCCCAGAGTGTTCTAAAGAACAACTAGAGCGCTAACAGTCCTACTTATTACAAAGGTATAGCACACCTGGAGCCATCGTAATGGGAATAAAGTGGTAACTCTTAAAACATTTCATTTAAAAAGGAACAAAATGAGGGGGTATATTATGCAATAGAAGGTATTATTAGTGCTGCAGAAAGAAAAATTAGGGCACATTTTGAGTGACTTTTCAAATCCTCTTCTATTTCATTAAAAAATTCTGACATGCAGTCTCCCAAAATGGCCACCAGAGACAAAAGAGCCCAAATGTAGCCCAAATATCACCCAGATGTAGCCCAAGTATAGCCCAATGACAGAATGTCCCAGAGTGTTCTAAAGAACAACTAGAGCGCTAACAGTCTTACTTATGAAAAAAGTATGGCACACCAGAAGCCATCTTGATTGGAATGAAGTGGTAAGTCTGAAAACACTCAATTTAAAAAGGAACAACATGAGGGGGTTAATTTTGCCATAGAAAGTATGATTAGTGCTTCAGAAAGAAAAATTAGGGATCATTTTGAGTGACTTCTCAAATCCTCTTCTATTTCATTAAAACAATTCTGACATGCAGACTGAAACATGCACTTTGAATACCAGCAGCAGACGTCCCTGGTGAGCAGTAGCTTTACTACAGTGATCTAATGTGCAACTAGAGTGCTAACATTCAGAATTTATGGCAAATGTGTGACACATCTGAATGCCTTCTTGATGGAACCAAAGTAAACAAGCATTGAAAATGCAATAGATCTCGCCCTCGTTTAAGTTAAAGCCATTCTGTTTGTAATGAGGTGGCTTTTTAGCTTTGCTTTTATTAGTGTTTTTTCAACTTTCATGTAAATAACATGCATCTGTATGCATATAAGTATATGTATGCATGCATTTATGTTTGTATTTATATAGATATACAGATGATATATGTTTATATATGTATGTATATATATATATATTCACTGAAAAAACCATAGGCTATAGACCATATATAGTTAGGAATTAGCATTTACAAAACCTTGAACATTCACTGAAAAAACCATAGGTTATAGACCATATATAGTTAGGAATTAGCATTTACAAAACCTTGAAAATTCACTGAAAAAACCATAGGTTATAGACCATATATAGTTAGGAATTCGCATTTACAAAACCTTATTTTACTCACACAAAACCATTGAAATTCCATATATAGTTAGTTGCACTAACTATATATCGCGCACCCGCAATCCACTGCTGATGATGTCACATATTACATCATTCATGACATGGTCAGTGACATCACTGATGACATCACTGATGACATCTCAAATGACATCACTGATGACATCACTGATGACAACATCCAGTGACTGTATGTTTCTGTAAAGTTAAAATATGTCTTACATATTGAAGAATGAGTGGATGTATAAGTGTCTGGATGAAGGATTTAGTAGGTGCATGACTGACTGTATGAGTGTGTGATTAAATGTGTCTCACTGAGTGCATGGGTTAGTGACTAAACTGTCTTAATTTGTGCATCATTATGTCTGTTGTTCTGTAAACTGTTGCATGTGTTGATAAGTAGCTATATGAGTAACTATATGGGTTATTGATTGGTTGCCCAAGTATTTGTATGGGAGACTGAGTGTGTGTGTGGGTGGCTGGGAGGTGTATGACTCTGTGCATAGATGTGTGAGCAGTTGATTCACTAGATGTATGGTTTCAAAAGTGCATGTGGAAACAGCTGTATGGGTGGTTGACTGTGTGCATGAGTGTATTGGTGAGTGAATTGATATCTCAGTGCTACATGTCAAAGTAAGTACATATGTAAAACACAGTACATGTGAGAGTTGACATATATAAATAACTGTGCATAAGAGCCAGTGAATGTGTGAGTGGCTGTATGGATCATTGTGAACTTGTATCAGGGATTGTATAAGAGAGTAAATATGTGTTAGTATATGTTTGAATAAGTAAAGTTTGTATAACTGTATAGTTGAGGAAATTGAGGTGTGATTGATTCTTTGCATGACTGACTAGGTGTGTGAGTAACTCCATGGATGAGTGACAGTCTGTGAGTGTCTGTTTACACTGATTGTATCTAAGGTTATATTAGAGTCTGAAGAGGTTCATCGTATTATCACATGAATGATATCATCAGTGATGTGATCAGTAATGTCAAATGAGATGTCATCAGTGATGTCATCAGTGATGTCACTGACCATGTCATGAATGATGTAATATGTGACATCATCAGCAGTGGATTGCGGGTGCGCGATATATAGTTAGTGCAACTAACTATATATGGAATTTCAATGGTTTTGTGTGAGTAAAATAAGGTTTTGTAAATGCGAATTCCTAACTATATATGGTCTATAACCTATGGTTTTTTCAGTGAATATATATATATATAAATATACACACACACACATTGTAGCTATAGTGAGTTAGGTCAGCATTTTTGTGTTACTAATATAATGGAAAGGGGCGACCATTCGGTCCCCCCGAACGTATGGTGGAGTACCCCGATCCCCCCGGGAGGCCATCTTGGGCGGGAGGCGAGTCTCGGCTGGTATGCCCGAAGCGGCGTAGCCGGGGCGCGCCTTTTCCCGCCCTGGAGTGGGTTGTCCTAGACACTGACGCGGCCGGCCACGCCCAGGGAGGCAGGCGGAGGCGGGTTTACGCCCGCCCGAAGACGGATAAAAGGAGCAACAAGCCAAGAAAGCATCCTCTTGTTCCTGTGCTCTGAAGCGGCACCTCCCCGCTGCACGTGAGCTCGAGACGGAACGAAGAGCCAATTTGGAGCGTTGTAATTTTGTCTTTGTTTTACAGATATCTTCGTTTGAGAATGCCGGGCAAGAAGGTCGGAAAGCGGGTCGGGACCGATCAGATGCTCCGCATGCTCATAAAGGAGGTAGCCGAGTTGAAGAAGCAGATAGCGGTAAAGAACGGGGAGGGAGGACCGAAGCGAATCGTCGGACCAGCATTGCCGGGAGTAGCCCCTAGCGGGAGAGGCAAGAGGTCCAAGAGGGGGGCACCTGGGGGGGAGGCCCCGGTTCCCGATACACCGATAGAGGAGCCTATCCCGGTTCCGAAGGAGGGGCATCCGATCCCCTTGGTAGTCACCCCCGTGAACGGAGAGGATATGCCTCCCGAGTTGGCGGCACAACTGGCAGCGTGGTTGGGAAAAGATAGTGAGGGCACCACGGCTGACGACGCCAGGGCAGTAATGAGACAACTGCGGGAATCTAGAGAGGCTGCGAAGGCACCATCTTCTGTTCCCCCACAGGTTCCGGTGGCTGAGATAGCAGCAGGCGCGAGTTCGGCAGCAAGTACAGCACCTAGTTCAGGTAAGCGGCTACTGCCGATTGCGGGGGAGGGGTCTGTACCCTCACGAAGGGAGAAAGTGGCCCAGCATAATCCACTTGAAATTAAGGAAAAGATTTGGGCCGATAAGTATGTGAACATGTTTTCTTTGCTTACTGACCATTACGAGATGGAGCATGTGAAGGGCCAAAAAGAGCTTATGCATCCGAGTGTTTGGCGCGCAAAAATGGCCGCCTTTAAGGTCGACGAAAACATAGGTACTTGGGGCAGAGCGTTTGGCATTTTTACCTCCATTATGGGCGAGCGAAGGCCTGAATTGTTGACGGAGTTGCCTATTTACCAGACACGGATCATGGAGTATTCTCTAGCATACGAGGGCAATCAGTGGTTTTGTTATGACAATATTTTTAGGAAGGCTAAGGAGCACGACCCAGCTCTAACATGGGATTGTTATGACTCCATTTCTTGGCAAAAAATGGAGAATTCAGGCATGTTAAAAGTACCATTGTCGGGGAGTAACGGGGGTGAGTCTTCCCGCCAATCCTCTGGGACACCCTTTCGGATGGGTGCAGGTAACGAGCACCACTCGAAGTCGAGTGGCAACACAGGTAAAAGGGGGATTTGTTGGAATTTTAACAGGGGAAAATGTACGAGGCCCCAGGGGTCATGCAAGTTTAGACATGAATGTGGGGGGTGTGGACAGTCCTCCCATCCTGAGACCATGTGCAGAGCCAAAACGGGTGATAACGGTGGTAGGGGAAGCGCCAAACAGGTCTGAAATAGTCCGAGGGGCGCCTTTACCTACCCCGATTGATACCATGGCAATGATTCCTTGGCTCAACGAATACCCGGATCATGTCTCCGCTGGGGTGTTGCGAGACGGTTTTTTATATGGTTTCCGCATTCCAGTGGGGGATTTTCGGGGTGAGGCAAGTTGTAAGAACCAACTGTCGGTCCTGCAGCATACGGCGGTGGTACGGGTAAAGATTGGGAAAGAGGTGACTCGAGGGCGTGTTGCCGGTCCATTCGATTTTCCACCAGTTGCTAACTTTGTTTGTTCCCCATTAGGGGTGGTCCCCAAGAAGGACCCGGGTGAGTTTAGGCTAATACATAACTTGTCAGCCCCACGAGGTCTTTCCGTGAATGATGCGATAGACCCGGAAGTGTGTTCGGTGCGGTACGCATCATTCGATGAGGCCGTCGCCATGTTGAATCGCCTGGGGCCCGGGGCGCTGATGGCAAAATCAGACATCGAGTCAGCATTCCGGTTGCTCCCGGTACACCCAGACGATCAGCGTCTCCTTGGTTTCATGTTTCAGGGTCGCTATTATATGGATAGATGTATGCCAATGGGATGCTCTATATCTTGTGCTTATTTTGAAAAGTTCAGTTGTTTTCTACAATGGGTATTCACAAGAAAGACGGGTTTTCCGCATGTTATGCATTACCTCGATGACTTTCTGTTCCTGGGGGCAGCCGGGGATCCAGAATGTGGACAGGCTTTAAACAAAGTTTGTGTCTTAATGAATCATTTTGGTGTGCCATTGGCACCAGGTAAGACTGTGGGTCCCTCGACTTCACTCGAGTTTCTGGGGATCGAGCTCGACTCGGAGGAAGGTTGTTTTCGGTTACCCAAAGAAAAAGTGGTAAAATTCAGGGCATCCCTTGAAACATGTATTCGAGTGTCTAAGGTAAACCTGCATCAATTGCAACAAACGGTGGGCCAGTTGAATTTTGCCCTCAGAGTAATGCCAATGGCCCGCCCCTTTTCCCGCTCGATTGCACAAGCCATGGTCGGCCTGAAGGAGGGACACCACCGCACGAGGCTCTCGGCAGAGATTCGCCAGGACATGCGCATTTGGCTGGCATTCTTGGCGGATTTCAATGGTCGAATTGTCTGGAACAAACCGGCGGTGTCCTCCGAGGAGCTGGGGCTGTGGACAGATTCGGCGGGGAGTATAGGTTTTGGCGCCATATTCGGTACGCAGTGGTCGGCTCAAAAATGGCCGTCATGGTGGCACGAGTGCGGGCTGACGAGTAACATTGCTTTTCTCGAACTCTTCCCTATTTTTGTGGCCCTGAAAACATGGCCTCAGGGGTTCCGGGATCACTCTGTGGTGTTCTGGTCTGATAACATGACCATGGTTGAGTGTATCAATAGTCAGGCAGCACGTTGCAAATGGATTCTGAGACTGCTCAAGGAAATTGTGTTATTGTGTATGCAGTTGAATGTGCTCTTTAGGGCGCGACATGTCCCGGGGGTGTTGAATCAAGCGGCTGATGCGCTTTCTCGTTTCCGTATGCAGGCCTTCTGGGGTTTTCTGCCCACAGCGGACCGGGTGGCGGCACCCTTTCCCGAAGCTCTCTGGTCTCTCGGTGCCCCGAACTACAAAACCTCGTGGGAGAGAGTTTAGCACCCAGGACAAGGAAGGCATATGAAGGGGCGTTTCGTTCCTATTGGTCCTTTTTGGGTTCTGCTAGGGGGGAGCTTTGGGGCCAGGAAGAGCTTGTCGTAAAATTTTTGCTGTCTCTACATCGGGCAGGCAAATCAGTAGCTACGGCCCAGAGGCATCGGGCCGCCATTTCCTTTATGGCAAGGGCTCATGGGATCCGGGACCCGACAGCGTCTTTCGTGGTGCAGAAAGCGCTACGTGGGTGGCAACGCCTGGAGGGTCGCAGAGTAGATCGGAGACACCCGATAGGCCTGGATAGGTTGGCCCTGTTATTTTCTGTACTCCCTGCGACATGTTCATCCCAGTATGAAACAGTGTTATTCCGAGCCGCTTTTGCGCTAGCATTCCATGGGGCTATGCGGGTAAGCGAACTGGTGGCGAAGAACAAGCAGGATACGGTGGGGGGACTGTGCCGAGAGCACATTCAGGTTAAGGTGGAGACGATGACTGTCTCGTTTGTCAGGTCCAAGACCGATCAGGGTGCGATTGGGGACTGCATAGTCATACATAGGATTCCCGGGTCTCCCATGTGCCCTGTTGTTTGCGTAGAGGAATATTTGGCGCAGAGGGTGGCATCATGGGGGGGGACCTTGTTGAGACACGCTGACGCCACCCCACTGACGAGGTTTCAGTTCCAGCGGGTGCTTGCGATGTCAATTTCGGCCGCGGGCTTGAACCCCGGCGAGTTCGGGACCCATTCCTTTCGGATAGGGGCTGCTACTGAGGCTACAGCCAGGGGTCTGAGTGTGGACAAAGTGAAACGTTTGGGGCATTGGTCCTCGAATTGTTACAAAAAGTATGTGCGGTTGCACATGTTGTGAAGCTGTAATGATGTACTCACGCTTCTTGTTTTTGTTTGGTTTACAGTTTCGCAAGCTTACGAGGCGGGGCGGACTGTGCAGTCGACCCGACACCTGGGAACCAGCGGTCAGACATCACCGGCTGCGGAAAAAGAGGTGTGGGTCGTGGGCCACTCATACGTGAGGCGTGCCGCGGACGTATTCAAAGCAGGTGACATGATTCACATGGCTGGGGAATACGGGTACAGGGTGACCTTCTACGGAAGGGGCGGGCTCTGTATTGACCAGTTTCAATCCTTTTTCGAGGGTTTGTTAGGGCGGACAAGGTCACCGCCGTCTATAATCATAGTCCATCTTGGGGGCAACGATTTGGTGACCACTGGTAGACGACTTCTTCTCGAGGCAATGCTCTCCACAGTAAGTTGGTTGGCGAGAAGAGTTCCAGGGTGCACAATTGCATGGTCCCATATGATTCCACGGAAAGTGTGGCGGGGGGCGAATTCGGTTTTGCTCTGAATCACTCAGTGAAGAAAGTAAATAACAAATTGGGTAGATTGTTTCGTTCAAGTACACTGCATTCTATTCCGCATGGTTGTATTAAGGGGGACAGTATGTACCTGGGAGATGGGGTCCATTTGTCCCGGGTGGGAAATGAGTTACTCATAGGAGACCTCATAGCTTGGCTAAAGAGTTTAAAACATGACCTTTAGGCAGGAGTTGTTGTGGGGGGTCCGGATAGCCGGTCAACTATCCGGCCTGTGGCGGTAAGGTCATGATCGGTGAGCAGTAATTGGAAGATCCCTATGGGGGGGCGTCACCCATTACGGATGGGAGCGCTCGGGGGAGGTGGCCATTGGCCCCTCAACGGGGAGGCGGTCCCTTCTAAGGATGGGCCGCCGAAAGGAAAGGAAAGGCGGTCAAGGCCCCTTCCTGGATAGGAGGGGCTACGGGCCCCTCCTGGGGAATTTCCCGGGGCCAGGACACCTGCGACGGCAGATGTGGTAAGTTGTGTGGGGTGGGGAGGGGGTTTACGCTACCTTCTAGACACCTCACACGAGTCCTCGGACGACCTTTAAATGGCGTCGAGTTCATTGGGGCCCCCGTCAAGTCAAGGGAAATTGGTAGATGCACTTGAGGTACGCCTCTGTGCGGTCGCCCCTCACAAGTGGGGGGGGGGGTATTTCTGGTTTAGGGATCTGACACCGGTTACGACCTTGCCGTTGGCCCTTAAAAGTTAGGATGTACAATTTCAAGTTAAATGTTTTGTAGGATGTTAGTTCGGCTAGGAGAACCTTTGTATTAGAAATATGTTAAGGTTAGCCAAACATCGTAATGTGGAAATGAAATTGTACATAATATGAAACTGTTATTTTAATGTTTTGATTTTGTTTCATATTTTAATAAATACGGCCGGGAGGGTCACTCCCTCCCGCCTTCCAAAAGTTCAGAACCGTTTCCGGTTTCCCATCCTTGGGGATTGTGTCGAGAGGGGGTGGCGGGTATCTCAGCCATACTTCTGCTCCATTTGGCGAATCTCCACAAACCTTCCAAAAAAAAGTGGTATTTTTTGCCTTGTTTGTGCATGGAAAGTTTCGGGGGGATCCATTAGGCGGGGGCCAAGAAAAAAGGGGGTCGCAAAAAGCAAAATCCCCATTCATTTTTCATTGACTTCTTTGAGTCTTTAACTGCTAAATGGAATTACACCAAATTTGACAGGAAGCTAGATCTTGGTCTGCAGAGTGCAGTTTTTTGATTTAGTGTAAATCTGTTCAGTAGTTTTTTAGAAATTAAGGTTAAAAATGTTGTATATCTGGATGTTTGGGTCCAGAAGAGGATGTCGCAGGTGCACCAATTTACAAATGGAGTGTTCTGATTGGTCTAGGAAGCTTTTTTGCACATGGGCCAATTCACTTGCACCAATGCTTGGAGGTGCCCCTGCCCCTTCTAGGGGCATTACCAAGCTTCAAAAACAAGTTTAAAGATCCATTGCAGGGCATTATGGGGTGCTCCATCAAGAAGCAGTGAATAATAAGTGAGCGGCTATTATTATTATTATTTTCATGTTTGGTGTAACATGCCCACTTGCAACACCCTTTTTAATGATTATTTTAGAGTGATGCGTGTGCCCCATGCCATCCTATGAAGGCCCCAGGAGCCTCATACCCGGGCAGTATTTTTTTATTAGGAGGAGGAGGTGCACAATCCCCTTCCTCAAGCCGTTACTGGTCCTGGGGAAGCCATCCTCCTGGGTGGTATTTTCTTTTTAAGGAGAGCGGAGGCAAGTGACCACAGTCCCGACTCTTTAGGGACTTAGGGGAGCCCATCTCCCGGGGCCTTTTTTTTAAGGGCGGAGAGGGGCACAGTGCACCATCCAAGCTCTTACAGCCCTGGGTAACCTATTGTGGATGCCCCAGTGCCCACCCAGGGTACCCACCATATACACGAAATTGGGGGCCTTGGCGGTAGCCTCAGGGCCCCCTTGGCAACCTTGGTGCTGCAAGAGCCAGCATTGCTCCCACTCGGAGCATACAGATATTTTTCTCTGGTTCCACCCAGTAGAATAAATCTCTGTTTCCCTGCCTGCAAGAGCATTGCCACGGAAATAAATATCTGTTCCTACCCAGCAGAATCATATCGCCGCTCCCACAGGAAAGGAGCAGCCAAGTTGTCCATGCCTACGGTCTTGCGGTCAGGGAAACTGTCTCAGGGGATGTGGTCCCAGGAGCCTTTCTATGCTAAAGCTGAAAAATCAAAGATTAAAGTGACATTATAGTCAGGGAAGGCACCAGGACCTGATGGGGTGCCCAGGGATCTTTTTAAATCATGTATGGATCTTTGGGCCCCTTTATTCACCCAGTAGTTGAATGCTGCTGTCCTTGGGCACATTCCGATATCATGGAAGCAATCAGTCATGGTACCAATTTTTAAACAGGGAAATCGAGTGTACCCAGCTTGCTATCATCCCATATCATTCATAGATGCTGAGGTGAAGGTGCTGGGTAGGGTCCTCCTAAAACTGCTAACAGAATGGACATATAATAAAGAAACCCTGTCAGACATTCAGCAAGGCTTTATGCCCAGATGAGGGACAATTGAACAAAACCAGAAACTCTACCTACTAATTAATAGGTAAATAATCGCTAAAAAGGGTTGTGTACATTTAACCACCATGGACCTCAGCACAGCTGTGCTGGGGGACATGGCAGTGGACGAAGCCCTTGTAGCTTTTTGATTTATTTGCACATGGGACTTGAAGCATCAGTAAGATATGGGTCCTTCCTCAGGGGAATGCACTACGCATTTCAGTTAGGCTGGGGGTGTTCATCGGGGGTGTATTTTGGCTCCCATGCTTTTTTTTAATATATTATTTGGCTGGCTCAGTTTTTAATAGAAAACTGTAAGGATGTGCCAATGGTAGGAAATAGAATGGTTCAAGCACTGCTGTACATTGCACATATAGCAAATGGCTTACAGCTAATATTAAATTATTTTTATGATTTTATGGAGGATTTGGCTTTTAAATTTAATTATTTCAAATCTTACACTATGATACAAGGCCCTAAAAAAGCAAAATCTAAAAATTACTTTATCAAGGAACACCTAATAGGGAAGGTGGACATGTTTTGCTATCTATGTTGCTGTATAATAAAATGAAGTTGGACCCTCTGATAAGAGCGCATGTTCAATCCTTTAGTAGGGTAGCCCACAGTGTAGATGCTTAATCAAGGAGGCCCAGGATATAGCCATGTAAAGTCCTTATTACAGCATTATAATGCAGAGTGTATTCCAATGGTGTCCTTTAGCGCAGAGATTTGGGGATATAAACCCTGCCCCTCAATACAAGTGGTAGAAAATACAGTTTTTAGAAGACGATTGCGGAATCGCCAGAGTGTACCAGAAGAAATAGTGCATGAAGAGATAGGAGCAGGTTTTATTTTTTATTTTATGCAACTCCGCCAAATACTTCTATGGCATTTCATCTGGCTTAAAAGTGATTTAGAGATTAATAGAAAGATTATACAACAGTTGAGTTACATTAAAACTACCAGAGGGGCGATGGGAAAACCTCAAATATATAGTGCACCAGACATGATTTGTAAATCACATATTGCATGGGGTAAAGGGGCTTGTTTTAACACTTACAAGAGAAGCCTGGGCCCTGGTGTCTCAGCAAAAATAACTCTACATGCAATACTTGATGGTGCAGTCTATGAACAAAATGGAAATGTTCTATGCCAGCTCTGCACAGAAGAATATTAACATATTTTTGTTTAAATTTGTTCCCACATTTGCTAATGGGTTGGCATAAGCCTTCAGATCACCCTCTTTGCACATGTGATATGAACCTGCACTAGATACTTTACATATTATTTTTATCTGTCGTAAATGGACTGCTTTGCATCATAAGTATGTTCGTCCTCTTTTTGGGCCCTTGAATTGTAAGCAAGTAAGACCTGCTTTATTGCATCTGCCTGCAATGTTTAGATAATTTGAATGTCTGTTGTCTTTTATCTCAGTTTTTTAATGGGGGTGTATCATGATCATTTATGAAATTGCACTGGCACGACAATTTATGGATTTTTTGCTGTTCCAACTCTTTTTTATTGTACTTTTATGATTGCTGTTGCAAATCGAATAAAGATATCTTGATGATGATTACGTTATAGTTAGGTGAAAATGTCAGTTAAAACATAACATTTTAAACTCTAAAAACCACTGACGTTCGCCAGTTATAGTTAACTGAAGTATACACAACTGGAGCCCTCACCATGCACTGCTTATGACCTCACATATTACATCAGTTGTTACAACGCACAACAGTTTGTAAAATACCACATTGAGAATTAAATAGCTTTGAAAAAATCGAATGTCTGACAAATTATCGAAATTCAGATTATCGTCATACACTAATATCGGAACAAAAATATCGACATCACTATTATCGACTTCCTATACTTAACTATAGATGTACAAATATATCGATATCTTAATATCGACAAACACAAACATCGTTTACATTGATATCGACTACTTTTACATCGGTATACATAAATATCGATTTCTTAAAAATACATACACAATAAATAAAATATCGACATCAAAAATATTGTGAACTAACATATCGGATTTTCAGATATATCGACAGTTTATATACATATATTTCATCATTTATTTAACTTTTTATATGTTTTAACATCAAAATAAACACACACTACTTAAATTAACATTATTTTATCCCAATTAAATCTTCTAAACTATTCCTTTTTTACCATTATATTACCTACACATAGAAAAATATTCTATGCTATTTTTATAATTATATAATTTATTTTACTTTTCACTTCTATTACAAAATACTCACAACTGAAATTCAAATATACTAACTAACCAATCACAACACTGATTTTTTAAATTAACCAATACCAAACTAATTACTAATGACACTCCCCTATATAAACAATTAAACCCAAAACACAAACTACTTGCTAAAAGTCACGGAAGGAGATTCATCTCTCTATGAATTGCAGCACACCAACAAGAACATCAATACTATCAACATACAATTACATCTTCCAAGTAAGTAAATAAATAATAAACTACATTAATTGCTACTACTACATTACTTACCTGCTCAATACCCACTCCTCCTTTTCTATTCGTACTACTGAACATGCTAATAATTTATATATACAAATGTTTTTATAGATACTACAACTAGAGAATATTCTACACAAAACAACTGTGACCAAAACATAGAAATACAGATTATAATAACTAAGTAAGTAAATTGTCAGTTTTTATTTAATTTTAAATAATTCTAAACACACACAAAGTATGACATTTTTCCCACATATTTCGTTTTTTTCCTCCAGATTTTATTACTGAAAACTGCACTACAAATGAACTAAGGACATCATTACTATTTCTACATTACATATTACTAAGTAAGTATTTGTAAACTGAAATAAATTTGGAAAAAACCTACAAACATTTTCTCTTGTTCTAATCAGTTGCTATTATCTATTTTTTTTTTACACAGCTAACACTACAAATCGATATACTGAAATTATAAAGATCTCCAAAAACGGAATACCACATATACAACTCACTAAGTAAGTATATTAAAGCACATAATTAACTGCTAATCTGTGAAAAACCTACCAACATGGTGAATATTCTAACACATATTTTCCTTATTTTTTTAAGATAACACTACAAACTACTCTCCAGAAAACAACATACAACTATACTGGAAAACACTAACAAAAATAAAAATGTAAGTATCTTGACAATGTAAATGATAAATCTACACTTATTAGTATCCACTTTTTTAGTCGAAATTAGCTGTAACATTGTAAATATACACAAAAATGGGTAATAATATACTCTTTTCATGTTTTTCCTAAGAGCTACAACAACATCACAAAACAGTATCCCCAACAAAAGAATAAAGCAGATAAAAATGTTGCACTGTTTAGAAAACACGTAAGTATATACATTACTACTTATCACTTACTTAGATTAATTGACACATTTTCCTTGACAATAACTATTATGTATATATTTTTTAGATATACAGGCCCACATGCATCAAGCATTTTTGTATTCGCAAACGGTGCTATTCCTTAAAATCGGCCGTTTGCAAATGCAAAAGTGCTTTTTGGGATGCATGAAGCAATTTTAGAATTCGTAACATGTTTGCAAGTTCTAAAATTGCGGGTGCTTTTAAGAAGTCGCAGATGTGCGATTTCTTAAAAGCAATGCATCATTAAATTTAAAACGGTAAATTCGCAATTAGGGTGCCAAATTTACCGAGTGGTTGAACCACTCGGTAAATTTGGAAAACGTGTTTAAAATGCTTAAAATGTTTTTTTTCAACATTCATGTTTCACACACACATGTCCTTAGGACATGTGTGTGTGAAACATGATGCGAAAAATACATTTCAGGGGTGCATGGGGGGGTCCTTTGGACCCCCCCCTGCACCCATGAAATTTTCAAAGTGCCACTCGCAATTCCCATTGACTCCTATGGGCCTTTTGGCCCATAGGAATCAATGGGAATTGCGAAAATTATCTTAAGAATTCGGTATTCATTTGGGATTCGGTAAAAATTGCGATTTTTACCGAATCACAAATGAATACCGAAAATAATGATGCATAGCATTTTGCACTTCTTAATTTGCGATTCCTTATTTTTCGCAAATTAGGAAGTGCAAAAAGTCACAATGATGCATGTGGGCCACAAAGTAGAAAATGACAGAAGGAACAGAATTTGTTACCAGCCAGAAAGGAAAACTATTACTGTGCTACATGGGTTACACTTATAAACAAGAAAAGCAATATGGCATGAAAGTTAGTTGGAAATGTTGTAAATAATATTCTAACAAGTGTTATGGAAGAGCAACAACTAGAGAAGCTACAGTACTGTATACTAGGGAACACAATCATCCACCAAATGTTACTGAAATTGAAGTTAGAACAGCTTTGGAAAATATAAAAGAGGCAAGTACAGGTTCCCAAAAACAAACAAACGTCATATTCAAAGAAGCCATTCCTAAAATCCCTAAAACTGTCACAACCCAAATGCCAAATACTCTCTCCCTAAAAAGAACTATAGCACGAACTAAAAAAGCTACTACTACTACCACACCACCTCCCAGAACATATCATGATATAAACTTAAATGCTAACCAAATTATAACTTTAAACAAACAACCATTTATAGTTTACGACAATGAAAACAATGACAAAAGACTTATTATTTTTTGTACAAATATGAATTTAGGTAAACTTCAGCAAAGCCAATATTGGATGATGGATGGAACATTTAACATCTGTCCCAAACCATTTTTCCAATTATACACAGTACATGGCCTCTACCCCAACTGCAACATACCACTACTATATGCACTATTACCAAACAAAAAATAATTCCACATATATGGAATTATTAAATATTATTAAACAAAAAACAAATGATTTTTCTCCTGAAAAAATAATTCTAGATTTTGAGCAAGCAATGCTTTCAACAATCCTAAAAATCCACCCCATACCTGCATTCAAGGCTGCGACTATCATTTAAACCAGTGTTTATGGAGACATCTACAAAAAACTACCTTAAGTGTAGAATATGCTACTAACTCTTCTTTTGCATACCAAATTAAAAAGCTCATTGCACTTGCTTATGTCCCAGAAACAGACGTAGCAGAACACTACAACATTCTTATAGACAGCCCCTTCTACAAAAAAATGAAGCTAAGTTGAGTCCATTTCTGGACTACTTCGAAGACACCTGGGTAGGCAGACTCCACAGATCTGGCCACAGAAGAAACCCCAAATTCCTAATACCCTGGTGGAACGTTTACAGAAGCACCTCAAATGGAGAATCTAAAACTAACAACGCAGTAGAAGGTTGGCACAATGCATTTGTACAATCAACTGGCAGAACAAAACCTACTCTAGAACATTTTATTAAATGCCTACAGAAAGAACAAAGCTACCAGGAATTCAGAATGGACCAATCTATAACTGAACTAGTCCCTAAAACGTCAAAACAAAATAGGCAAATGCACAAATACCTAGAAGAACAAGTAAAATTATACCCTAGTACAAAAGGCATAGAATACTTAAACATCATTGCCAAAACCCTACTCTGAATAATTACCAAAACCAAATAAAGCCCTAAAACTATCACCTAAATATGCATAACATTTCAAACGTGATCTTTAAAAGTATTTAATGTATGCAATATATAGAGATATTATTCACATATATGCACACATTAAATAAAAATAAGAACTATAAAACAATGCCATATTAATAATCACATTACCCACCCACAAAAGATAACACTGAAATGACTTGCCAATCATGTTCTAAATCCAATGATGTCCTTCTCCACCAAAATAATCCAGGTAGTGCAAAAGTAACCCAAATAAAATGTAAAAACACAACTGTTCCCAAAATAACAAATCCACGGTGTGAAGAGCCATCGAATAACCATAAAAAACCCGAAAAATTGTACAAATTAAAGAAACGCTCCAGGAAAACCGAAAAGTGAAAAGAAGTGTTTGCAAAGCAGTGGTGAATAAAACCAACAAACACTTCCTTTCAAAAAAAAAACGGAACTTCCGATTTAGCGAACACCTATAACAAAAACATAGAAAACAGACATTCCTACCCAGATAAACTAACACACAATTAAGTACTAACATTATAAAAAACATATATTTGGTAGTACATATACTTTAAACATACAAAAAGTAACTCTGTAAACAATCCTATAACTAAGTAAAACTACGTGTATCTGCCACACGGAAATAATCGCTTTCAAAATGTAAAACACAACTCCCTCACATTAAATAACACTAAATAGAAGCACACTACTCTCAAAACATCATTAAAAGACACATAAAACATATAAAATAAACCTTACCTGAAGCGACGTGAAGTGTCTCCCAACCGCGAGCAGCTCTTCATCCAAATCATCCAAAACGACCTAACCCGGTTACAAAATAAAGAACCCAAAAGCACTAAAATAGTCCAAAGTAATAAATATAATATCAATACTTTAAACAATTGCCTAAAATAATTTAAAAATAGCTATTATTTTGAATTTTTTTTATTTTTGTAGTACTCTGATTTTATTTACAAATATGTATAAAAAGTTAATAAATAAATATTATGAAAACAATAATATTTATTTAAACAATGTATAGAAATTGTACTAGATTGTCACACAATGTATAAATGTAACAAAATTGTTAACAAAATATTTTCCTTATATTATAAAACTTTTATGTTCACAATTAAAGGTATTACTTTTTTTTAATTTAATATATAATATGTAATACTATACAAAATAATATTACATATTAATATTGAGAATTTAAAAAAATATAATGCTTCTGTAAATTTGCTTGTCATTGTGTTTAGAAATTATTATCATAAAAATAAATGTTTCAAAAATTTGAATTTGTTATGATTTAAATTGTTATCTCTTGAAAAAATAAAAAACATAATAAAACATTTTTTTACAATCATGTTGCATATTTTATGTTATTGTATTACTATAATCTAACAATCTTATTATTGGGAAAATCTCCAGTGTATATAAAATTGAAGTAGGTGCTGGACACTAATTATTTAATAATTAATATTCAAACTCCAGTCTACATTAAATTGGAGTAGGTGCTAGACACTAATTAATTAATAAATAATATTCCTACTCCAATATACATTAAATTACATTAGGTGCTGGACACTAATTAATTAATAATTACTATTCCAACTCCATTCTACATTAAATTGGAGTAGGTGCTGTAATATTAAATATATTTATGTTTTTCGGTTTGAATATATTTATTTTCTTTTATTTATTTTGTTGTTTAATTTTTTTTGTTAATATTTTTTTTGTTTTTACTTTTGAACTGACTACCCCTCTGCTATCCAACACTTTCCCTACTGGTGCACTAATTGGAGTGGGAATAGTAATTTTTTTACATCTAGGCAATCCAACACTTTCTTTTTTCAGTTTATTTGTTATATTTGTCAAAATGTATTTTAAATCCATTTTATTTTTTAAATCATTTTTATTTAATATATTTACTATTTATTATTTCATTTTATATATATATATATATATATATATATATATATATATATCTATATATATATATATATATAGATATATATATATATATATATATATGTATATATCGATATTTTGTACAATTATATAGCATCACTAGCAGAGACCTCATAGTCCTTATTGGAGAAGACCTCCTGATATCACTTAAATGTCATTTCTCTTACTAAAGATGAGATTCTGCAACAAGATCAACACTGCGTTGCCCCAATGGAATAGGAGGTTATGACAACTAACAGAGAACTCATTGCCACTCATTGTGACGGGATTGGGGCATCAGTAGATGACAGAATTGTGTGATCCTATTGGCAAAGTACTTGTGGTCTCATGGGTATAAGAGGACCCTCTTATGCATGTGTTTCTATAATCATCTACTTCATCTGGCAGCAGCAACCACTCTGTGCTTTGGAGTTGCTTGAGATATGTGCCAATCAGTGCTTAATTTGTAAAATATTAAGTCCCAAGGTTCTAACCAGGAGGCTACGGCAGCTTGCACCACCCTTCACCCTTGTCATTGCTGCCAAAACAACTACTAACCATCTCTCTTGCAAGTAAATGCCACAGTTCAGATTATTCCAGGTCCGCAAAACTAAAGGAATTGCTGGGGAGGCAGGTATTAGTCATTTTAGTGTATATTGTATTCCTAAACTACCGTTGTTCTGCTCATCTCTCAATTAGATGAGCAGCGCCGCCATGTGGTGGACTGTTCTAAGTATGGTGTTGACTATTAGGTGCCGGTGCTGAGCACCAGAGAGCACTGGCTCAAATTAAGCACTGCTGACAATTATATTTTTTCAGCTTCTCCCTTAAAGAGATGTTGTAGAAGGCGATCATTTCCTCTTGAAGACTTGGACACGGCTTGTCAAAGGCTCAGCAGAAAATATCTATCATTAGTGGAGGGCTTGATCCTGATGTTCTTCACAAACCCCCTAAAATATATTCTAAGGCCCTCATTTATGAAAAGTTTTGCATCGCTGTTACAAAACTGTGATGCAATAGTTTTCAGTGTGCTCTACTTGTGATACAATGGAGGCGCCGTAATTAATTTAGGAATGCAAGGAAAGACAGATACATCAGGAATCCTGACGTATTTGTCGGCGCAAAAGTCATGCATTGCTGGAGTGTGCGCAAGCATGACGCAACTCCAGCAATGCATGGGGAGGCCTATCCTTAATGCACAACATCACCCTCACATCTGTCATGAAAAAGGCATAACGTTTTGATGCAATGCCATCCTAAAAGTGGCGCACTGTAATCCTTTAAATTTTAATGCGTCACTCCCACGAGTACAAAGAACATCAGAATAGCTCAAATGGGCTATTGACATTAAGAGAACTTAATCAGGTTCACCTCTTGTGCAATTTGTGGAGAATAAGACAATTTAAGGATTTGCTATTACAAACTATGGATGCACCAGTAATTTTAAATAGTTTGTAAAATTTAAATGAAACATAATCTAATCACTAATGAACCAGCCTGAATGTAGGTAGATCATTACAATACATGGAATTATGCAATCCCTGTATAAAATCCCAGCTCCGATCTGTAACATCAAAATGATATAGATGCTCATCTATAATAAGCAGTGCTTAATTTAAGGCAGTCGTTGCCAGTGGGGGTTACTGCCACTTATTTCTGGGGACCGGCAATCATTTTTCCATATCAGGTATTTACTAAGTACAAGAGAAGGGAAAACATGCAGATTGGAAAGACAGAGAAAGCAAAGAGGGATAACACATCAAAAAAACAGAAAGCAGTAGCCTGCAAGAGCGAGAAAAAGGCGCAGGGAGTGTCTGATAGTGGATCAAAGATTGCCGACCTTGGTGTTTGGCGTGCAATGTTTAATTGCACCTGCCACTAGCTTTTGAGCAGAGCTTCGAGAACCGGCACTCTTTCTTTCACAAATTAAGCACTGGTAATGAGTCATAACAGTCCCGTTGTCATCGCGTAATGCCTGCTGCCAGAGACAGCAGTCAAGGTGAAAGGCAGTTCACAGATTATCATTACAGTTGCAGTTTAAACAAAGCAGCAAAAAAGAAAACTGGCTTTTCATCATTCTGATATTTGAACAGGAACAGTGATGTGCAAAAAGGAGCTATTTATAGGAACATGTTTTGGTTTGCACACTAAGGTAATTACAGGAAAAATAGAATGTCTCTGAGTGTATCTACACATTGTGAGTCCCTTCTTTTTTATCTGATTGTCATCAAACTGATTGTAATATCTTTTTGCAGTAAATATCTACCTGCTTTTCAGCCGGGTTTAATTCAGCACTAAAAATAAGGGGGCATATTATCAAGGGGGTTTATCTCCGCTTTTTTGGCTTTAAAAGCCAAGAAAGCGGAGATAAAATTATCTCCCTATTACCTAGCTGTCGCTAACACCAGTTAGCGACAGCTAGTAGGAGATAGCGACCATCTTGGGCCCCACTTTGCATGTCAGTGATATTTATCACTAATGACATGCAAAGTCGGCGTGCCAAGATGTTAGCGACTGAAAACAGTCGCTAACATCGCTATCTCCTATTACCAACTTTTGGAGATATTCGTGCTAAGCGCGAATATCTCCAAAAGCTAACACCTGCCCTGAGCAGTTCTTAGCCATGTTATCCAATTGGAGGTGGATAACATGGCTAAGAGCATTAGCTCGGTAATGCATGAATATCGCTGACTTTTCAGCGATATTCATGCATTGCGGGGATTTTTATCGCATTTGCGATAAACCTTGGTAATACCAAGGTTTATTTGCGGTAAAAATCGCCGCAGCTCAGCGGTAAATTTTTGTCTCTAACCAAGCAATAGCGATAATTATCGCTATTGCTTGGTAATATGCCCCACGATTTGTATTCTTCATGTTGGCAAACGCTCTCTCTTTCAGATGAAAGCACCGCACACCAAAGGTTTAAGTGTTTTTTGTGGGAAAGGTGAAGGTGTGACCGTGTATTATAAGGAATAAAGTATCCCCTGCTGTACATGATTAGGATATTGCAGGTCACCTTGGAGTTCCATGACCCTACAAAAGTACTCGGCCTACGGCCTCATTCTTCTATCTGACCACATAACTCTTCACTGACTTGCAATATCCTTATAATGTAGTGTGGGGGTAGTTTAATATATCCATAATGTAGTTTCCTAACTTCAGTGTTTGGCATAATAAAATTGGTGATATGGAAGCACTCTAAATGGTTTTCAGTCGGGGAAGGTTCAAGCTGCAAGTGAGCAAACACTTACCCTTGTCCCTTAGACATCACAGCCTACAACCACTCCTTTCAAACTAATAGCGCAATACACAGTGAATATTGTTGCACCTTGTGAAATACTTTAAACAATAGATGTTAGTGACTCACTACAAGAGTTGAATGTCATTTCAATATTAATGGGTTTTGATAGTGCACTCCAAATGTATGGCTACTAAGGGGGCCATATAGAAGCTGAACATGGAGGGTATATCAAGAAAAAGAAGGTAAATCCCAGTGAAAAGCCTGGGCAAGTAACTAGTACTCTCTGGAGTTTTGAGGTGCCCATCTGGATGAATTAATATTGATTGCAGACATAACATATGATTTTAGAAGAGCAGGATGCAGAGAGAAAATGTTCTCCCCTCCAGAGGGCTGCCTTTAGGAGACACACTGAAAATGTGATACCTTTTTGTGGCTTACTTTCAGTGTGTCTCATAAGGGTATGCTTGCCTCTGTACCCATGTCCCTATTATGCTGCAGGTGCAGAGGCAAAATTATTCTCTCATTTGCATGGAGCCAGACTCCAATGCAAATGAGTAAATGCCCTCTCATGATATCGCTGGCGCTATATGTGCGCCAGCACTATCAGTATTGCAGAAGGGGACGCAGAAGCGTACATTGCCTCTAAATAACACATTGCCTCTAAGTTAATCCTGACTGTTTTTGTGCCAAGCTTCCAGAAGGTTAAACAAAGATTTCTTTTGTCACTTTTGTGGTTAACCCTTACAAGACTGTGGCTATTACTTCAGTGGGGCTTTCGCACCTCTAAACTAATAACCCAATTTCTTACAAGTAGCAAATTAGGATACAATTTTACATTAGGGTGCAAACATCAACAGTTTAGTGCAGGGGCGGCTCCTCGGTAATGGCGGAGGAGAGTCGCTTCACAGACCGCGCAAGCAGACAATAAATAAAATAATAATAAGACAATGTTATTATAATTTTATTCATGCTGTCTGGGCCCCGCAATACAATACCTATAGGGCATGGCCAGGCTGAGGCAGGGAGGAGTACTGGGCACTCATAAGTGCGCATGTGTGCTTGGCTGGCCATCCTAAAGCACATGCGTACTTATGTTTCTCAAACTTTGCTGTGTTACACAGCAGGGTTGGAGAAACAGCACAGGCTCCAATGCACCATCCCAGCAGCAAACGATCCCGCTCAGACCAATCCTTGCGCTGCTCTCATGTGAGACCAGCATGTGAATTGGGTGTGGAGTCTGTGCCCTGAGGGCCCTTTCCCTTTGGTCCACGTAATTGCACATAATTCCGCTGTATTTTCACGTAATTACACTACATGAAATTACGCAAGTTATGCCAACCCCTGCTTAAGACCCTTATTCCTATTATCTTTCCCAGATAAACTCCTGGAATGGGCAGCTATTGCCTAATTATAAGACTATATTCGAGTGAGAAAGTGCCTCTTTTTGCACGGTCACCCATATGTTTTGCTGTCAAGTATTGCTGGTTCTTAAACACTATACACTGAGGCACTGCTGTTCAGGCCCAGGTGTATGTTTGCTGATCCTTAAAAGGTTTTAAAATTGGCTAATCCCAATTTGCCTACCTTAGTTCCTAATAAGGCCTTAGTAAATGATGCAGAAATACACCAACGACATGGAAAAGTTACATTTCACTTACGGACTGTAGCTCATTTTGTCCTATCCACTAGGCTGACAAATGAAACATGGCTACCTGTGCCTGAGACATTCAGTTTTTAAACCATCAGGCAAACCTGTAAAAATAACCCTTTTTAACAAGAAAGAAACCTACTTTTAAATATCATATAATCACTTCTAAGTAGGCCTTATAGATCACAAGGTAGGGTACCTGGTAATGTTTATTAAAAAAAAACAATTTGGTAGTGAAGTTGGATTTTAAATAAAGATTTAGGAAAAGTTATTTCTAAAAACTTGGACTTTGTCGGCCTAAACCTCCAGTGGGCTAATTTGTTTAGCCTGCCAGCTGCTGGTCTTTTAGTGCTTCTCCATAATGAGGTGTAAACACTGATTTCAGAACAGAAACAATGGTTTGGGTCTTTTTTCAAGGCAAGCTGGGTTTAAGGTAAATGGCATATTAGCTCAGAAAGAACAGCTGGAGAGGGCTCAGGAATTTCTATAACTTGAAAGGTACTAGGGTGAGGCCTGCCCATTCATAGTAAAGTATAAAGGGAATGTCATAACCCATTTAAGATGGACACAGGCAAGCTAGGGCTACTGGGTTTAACCGTGGTAGTTCCGCCTTTTTTACTCATGATGGTCCAGAGCCCCATCCACTATGAATCCTAAGCAACTGGGAAAAGTACCCCTTCAGCTCTTGACTCTCAGGAATAGTGTGGTCTGAGCAGTTCAAGGCTCCCCCGGGGGTAGGTGGATAGAGGAGAGTGGACACTGGTTTACAACTCAAAATGCGAACAGCAGCAGCAATAATTCATTTTAATTCATTTTCCAGCCACATAATCACTTGAATGAAAAATCAGAAGCATTTTTCTACTACTAACAACACAAAGGAAAAATACAACAAAAACCAACAACTACACAATCCCCCGAGGTCAGGGTCTAGTGTTTCCTTGGAGGCTCCCTGTCACACCTCCCCCTCCTCTATTGATAATGGTTATTTCCCATTCAATACTTGCAACATCCATGGTATACCCCACTAGTATTGCGAGTCTCAAGAGTCCACTCTGATTCTGTTCTAAAGTCAAAAGTGTTATAGCACTGACATGGTATCTGGCAAGTAAGTTCCCTTGAGGTCGACTGACCCGAATTCAGTTGTACCAGCATCTGCAGGCTTGGAGGGTTCAGAGTTCCTGAGTGCACCTCCTTCTGCTTGCATCAGAGTGACTGATTCTGGTGAGTTCCTTGCTAGTGGGCTGGGCAGGCTGAACTCACAGATACCTCCTTCCCAAGCGGTTGCGCTCCTGAGGCAACTGGAGGTTACTCTTAATTCCTTTTTGGCCTAACCCACAATGGGAGAAGATGACAATAAGGTCCAAATGCTGATCCCTCATCCTGGGGTAGATGAGTGGGCGCGGTTCCAATGGCAACATCACTCCGTTGATGCTCTGGGATAGTACACACTTCTGTCTAGGTCTGGTGGCACCCTCTGGCATACGAAGTCACCTCGTCCCTACTGTACATGGAAACTGACCAGCTCGTGACACAGCAGGTATCTGCACGGCAGACCCTTCTGGTATATGGGGTTGCTGATGCTCAGCTGCACATGGGCTCTGGCCTGATCGGCATAATATTCACCACAGCTCACTCCACGGAAGCCCTCCTGTGGTATAAGACCAACAACCCAGTCAGAGCATCAGCCATTTCCTCACACCTCGTAACAGAAATCCACTCAGCGAGATACCACACTGAACCTCCCTCCAATGCTCTATTCTTCCTCATAGGGCACACTGGTCTGGGCAAGTAGGCAGGCATTCAAGCTCCAGAGCAGGTAGTCTTGGATTCCCTGGGGAATGTCCCCTCACTAAGCAAAAAGACTAGCAAGCCTTGGTCCCCAGTCATGGTCCAGGCAGAAGTCTTGCAGATCTTCCCCTGCTCACACAGCCCACATGGTTTCTTTCCAGATGACAATTTTTGGGGTCTCAAGCTCCCCTTCTTATAGTCCATTTCCAGACACCAAATGTGATTTAGACTTTGAAGTTTGTGTTAGCAGTTAGCTTCTTTTGAAGTGCCCACTCCTCTGCCCTCTTCTTCCTCTCAAAAACAGCCTGTCACAGCAGGAGTGACTTCAAATCTGATAGCCCCACAACAGAGGACATGGGAGTGACTAGGGTTTGCACTTGGATGCAGCTACACTGAGATGTGTATGAAAAGGTTATCCAAAGGCCCCAGCCCTACTCCTCATGATTTTTTATTTATCAGCTTAATCTCCTTCCTGAGATGTGCCAAGGCCCCTTCCTTGTGACCCCTTACTGAATCAAAGAGCCTTCTTTGGCGTGTGCAGGGGAAGTCTGGCTCTCCCCTCCCCAGTGTGTGTCCCATCTAGCTTACAGGAATGCAGCAATTCACAGATCTGTTTGGGAGATCTTTCTACCTCCACTCCATTTTTCACTGTACGGGTCTGGGTCTCTCAAAATGGAATCCAGGGCCCCCCATATATTGTACCATCCACAGGCACACATACACCCAGTGCATGTATACAATCTACACACACTGCACAGCACTTCATTCTTCATGTTCGGTACCACTCATACATACACATACATTGAGATCATACATTTAGCATGCACACACTGCACAGCACTGTATTCCTCGTGTACTGTCCCACTCATAGACACACACGCATCCAGCACATGCATTTACCATTCACTCACTGCACAGCACTAAATCTTCCATGTATTGTGCCACTCATAGGCACACATACACACAGCATGTGCATTTACCATTCACGCACTGCTCAGTCCTGCACTATCCCTGTATTGTACCCTTCCCGGGCACATATATACCCAGCACAAATACACTGCTCATGCGCTGTGCAGAACTACACACTAAAGCATAGTAAGTAAGGGTGAGTTAGGCAGACAGAAGCATAACTTTAAAAGTGAGTCAGCCGGTAGGCCTCATTCCAGTGATGCAGGTTAAAAAGCTGGTCAAGCCTACTGATTACTACACGATATGCTGCCACCACCGCACTCTAGCTGCTTAGCTCCTGGTGAAGGCAGTATCCTGCCGTCACTATGAGGGTAGCACTTTGGGCAACCATCCCTGTCAAACAAGACCACATTCTGTGAGACAGGTCAATGTCATGGCCGCACACATGATCTGTGTCTGCTTATAACAATAGAAGCAGCATTAGCGATCCAGACATCAGTACAGTTGGGCACTCAGGGCAGGTGTACATGTCCATTTCCATGAGGCGGACATTTCCATCTCAACATAGAGACACAGGGGGCCTTTTGAATCCTGGGCTCTCTATAGCCAGTTTTGTAAAAGCCCAGTGGGATGGGAAGCTGGTCACAATACCAGTTTGGTGTAGCTGAGAAGGAGGGGACAGCTCATTTTCCTAAATAATTCGATAGCTGGCACAGAAGCCACCTCCAAGGGTAGGAAGGTTGTGCCATCTTGGATTGTACTCTGAGATAGTTTGCTTTAAGGCAAACGGGATGTGCTGCAAAAGTGGGAAGGTTTGCCCTTGGGAATTTCTTCCTCATTGGTCCAGAAGACACCCACACACAGTGGATAGTCAATCCTACAAAAGTGGCATCGCACCCACATCTTATCAGAAAGTCCTTTGAACCAGCAAAAGAACAAAACAAGGCTGGACTTGCTGTTTGAGACCTGTGTAGAGATCTGTAGAGATCTGTAGAGGTGGTCCTGCTCCCATTTGTTTTCAGAACTAAGAAGTGAATTTCCAGTGTTAGTTGTCAGGCCTGTGTAGCAACAGGTACACAGCAATCTTCAAGCTGTTTTTTCCCTCCAATGTCAGATGACCATTAGGAACTGGACCTGGACTGGACTCTGCTGGATTTAGTTCTAGCCCCTGTGTGCTGTTCCTGTGATCCTGGGAGGTTTAGAAGCGACCAAGAGGAGCTACTTCAGAAACTCAGAAAATGTGAACCTCCAAGATCTCCGGAGCTTCGACTGGACTTTACAGTAACAGTGGCTGGTAATAAGAAGGCTTGCTTGGATAGGGCTTGAATCTTGCACCAATGGAGGATTTTGAACTCTATAAAACAGACTCAGTCAAACAGTAGAAATCTTGAGAGAGGCAGACGTGAAAAATATCGACCCAACGAAAGGACTTCAGAGGCCAGCAAATTTTTATTTCTCCCGCTCTGAGCTTTTACCGCCAAAAACAACCGCTTCTGTGGAACCTCATTCAATGGCTTTGAGAGGATTTCCTTGGATACAGCCTTCAACCATTGTAATTATATTTGCATTTATATTGCGCTTACTACCCCTGAAGAGGCATCAAAGCACTTTTTCGGTGAGTAGCATGCTACTCCAGGACCCATAGAGGATTAGTGTTGAATTAGTATAGTGAAACATGAAAGGAATTTTAAGTGGTAGATAGGTTAGTCAGTTATTTGGATTTGGAAGGATAGAAGAGGAAAGGTTTGTATTTATATAGCGCGTGTTACCCCGATGGGGTGTTGAAGCACTTTTTTTTGCGAGTAGCACGCTACACCAGAAACCCATAAAGGATTAGTGGTGAATTAGTATGGTAAAATATGAAAGTAATTTGAGTGGTGGATATTAGTCAGTTATTTGGAGTGAGAAGGATAGTGGAGGGATAGAAATGGAAGAAAGGTTTGCATTCATAAAGCACCTGTTACCCCTCATGGGTGTTGAAGCGCTTTTCTGGCGAGTAGCACGCTACTCCGGATCCCAGATTAGTGTTGAAAATTAGTATAGTGAAATATGAAGTCATTTGAGTGGTGGATATGTTATTCAGTTATTTGGATAGAGAATGGGAGGCGGTGGGATGGAAGAGGGAAAGAGGTTTGTATTTATGTAGCACATGCTACCCCTGATGGGGGTTTGAAGCGCTTTTTTGGCGAGTAGCACGCTACACTGGAACCCATAAGGAGTTGAATTAGTATGGTGAAACATGAAAGTAATTTGAGTGGTGGATATATTAGTCAGGTATTTGGATTGAGAAGGGTTGGGGAGGGGAAGAAAAGGGACAAAGGTTTGCATTTATATAGCACTTGTAACCCTGATGGGGTGTTGAAATGCTGTATTGGCAAATAGCACGGTAGTCAGGAACCCATAAAGGATTAGTGGTGAATTAGTATAGAGGAATATGGAATTTGAGAAGTGAACATGTTAGTCTGTTATTTTGATTGAAAAAGATGGTGGAGGGATAGAAGAGTGAAGGATGTGGATATATTTTGGGGCATATTAACAATAACTGGCGCATCCCTGCAAATCAGCAGGGATGCGCCAGTTATTGTGCGCCACAGCTCCGCCATCATGGATGTGCCGCATTTACAATGAGGCGCACCATGGGGCAAAAATGGCACAGATGCGTCACGCATCTGTGCCATAAAGGTGGCGCATTGCTGGAGATGCGTCGCAAGCGCAACGCAGCTCCAGCAATGCTCTGGGGGCCCTATCTAGTTAATGCGGCATCAATCCTTACGCCTGCTTCAGGCAGGCGCAGGGTTTTGACGCAACATGGGCCTAAAAGTGACTGAGTGAAATCTTGTAGATTTCACTCAGCCACTTTTAGGAGGCGTTCCTGCGCCGAGACGCCCCTCCCCTCTGCGCAGGAACGACTAAATGTGGTGCAGGGCTTTACAACATGACGCATCTCCCAGATGCGTCACGTTGTAAGTACCCCGCACCATGGTGCAGGATTTGCGCCGTGGCTGAGTCACAATAGTGACGCAACGGTGGCGTAAATGATGCGCAAGGAGCTTGTAGATCTGCCCCTTTGTTTTTTAGGTCGAGCCTATGGCAGCACACATGCGCTGAATAGCAAATCAACCTCTTGGAATCACTTCCGCTTTCTTCAAAACGCGTGCATGTTGTGCTCACATGCTATTGGCCTTTATGTCTGGCTTCAGTTCGCAATTGGCCAAAGGTGTGTGGATGTCCCAGCTTCTTTTCAAAGGTTTACTCCCAGAGCATTTTGCTCTGGGGAGCCAGCAGCAACTGTTTTTAATTAGCAGCAGCGCGCTTATTTTTAAATTCCTTTTAGTGCGCGCGCGCACACCACTCCCAGGCTTGTTTCTGTTGAAATGTCTACATTCTTTGTGCTCCCGCATCAACTTGCGTTGAAGTCTGCATAAATGTAGCATATAAATGCAGAGGGGCGCGTTCATTGAATGCAGAGCTGTACTAAATGTGTCGGGTTTGCAAGTTGTCCGCTCGCCTCCCGGTCTTCTGTTCTCCTCCCAAAGACATTCCGAATCTCACATTCCTAAATATGATGTTCCATGCCTGCATTAAAAAATCTCTGAGGGTAAAATGCAGCAATGCACCAATCTTAAACAAATTACTCTCTTGTGGTAGCTTCTAAATGTCATTAGCCATGAACGCCAACTTGCTCTCAAATGCTGCCACCTGCAGGATAACATGGCGCAACTCATAGTCCAGTAGAGAGCAAAGCATTTCCATGAACCTTGGGCACTCATCTTATCCTCTGCACAGAGCCGGGCTTGGTGATTTATAGAAATATTTTTCTGCCACTGCGAATTTCAAAAGCAGTAGTATCTGGTATTCAGAGAGGAGGGCGGGCTGGATAGCAGTAAATCGAAACAATTTAGTTTGAATACAGTCAGTCCATTCCATCAGTTTTTAAGTGGTTAAGAAACTGTCCATTTTTCCAGATACTCTGTGTGGCCTTTACAACAACTTGTCATCTGAGGTTGCACAAATGTTTCTCCTGCCCCTTTCCTCAGCCTGAGCTGAGGGGCCAGTTAGTGAATGAGCACGGAGCGGAGGCCCCCTGGATAGACTTGCTGCACACTGGAAGAAAATTGAGGCTGATTACCTAGTATAAACCCTACACAGGTTCCCCTCTAAATTCAAATCAGGGAACCTAGACCAGGAGGGTGAAGCCCTGACTAACACTCTATGTGGAGCCATAGACATAGTGGCACCGGAGCGAAGAGATAGAGTGAGAGACAAGAGGAAAGAGGCTCCCTGGTTCAATGAGCCTCTGGGAGCACAGAAGCAAAGCCTCTGCCACACTGAGAGGCGGTGGTGGAAAGCCTACAACTCAGCGAAGCTGGCAACCTATAAATCCTTACTTCATATAAAAAATCCATTACTGTCAGGAAAGCTGAATACTACGAGGCGAGAATTACAGATGCGCCTAACAAGCACAAAGAGACTTTCAGAATACTGAGAGAACTCAGCCAAAAATCCGAGGTGAAATCCCCAGCTTCACTCCTAGACTGCAATACCTTCCACACCTTCTTTCTTCAAAAGGTCAGGGATATTATTTCCGAGTTTGACAATACCCCCCTCAATCAGAGCTCCCTAGTCCAGAATCAGGGCCCCCTTCTTCCTGGCAAGCATCTTACGACCTTCCCTACACTGGATTCCACGTCTTTGGCACAACTGAGGATCCGCATTAAATCAGGCTCTCCTGCAGACCCTTGCCCTCCGATGATTTTCCGAATGGCCCTTCCTGGCCTGGAAATGCAGCTCCTCGCATTGCTGAATAATTCCTTGGAGACCCACTACCCACCTAACAACCTGAAGGAGGCCAGAGTCACCCCCTCCTAAAGAAACCTGGGGCAGATGCCGCTAATCTCAAGAACTATAGGCCCAGCTCCCCTTTGTGGCGAAAGTTGTAGAACAACATGTTCTCAGAACCCTTTCATCCTTCTTGGAGGAACACCAACTCCTCCAGATGCGACAAGCAGGATTTAGAGCCCATCACAGCACGGAACTGGTGATGCTTTCTGTTCTTGATGACCTCAGAATTATGTCTGACAATAAAAAACTGAGTGCCCTGATTCTAATAGACCTATCACCGGCGTTCGATACGGTGAACCACACCTGGCTGCTGGATCGAGTAATAGCCCTGGGTATCCATTGGACGGCACACCAGTGGCTAGAATCCTTCCTGATGAAGCGGTCCCAGAGGACCCAGTTAGGGGAACAAGTATCAGGCAGAGGCATCCTCACATGCGGCGTCCCTCAAGGCTCTGCTTTTTCCCCGCTCCTTTTCAACATCTACTTACAGCCTCTGATGACAGCCCTAGCTCACACAGACTGCCGTGTTTTCAGCTATACAGATGACACACAGCTCATCCTCCGGATTGACAATTCCCCCTATGCCCAGGATGTGGCGCAAAACATCCTCATATTCATAGTCAATTGGATGGCTATCAACGCATTAAAAATCAACCCTGATAAAACTGAGGTTCTTGTTATCCCTACAAAATACAACCCCTGGAGCAATCGTTTTGGCCCCAGGAGCTGGGTGCCACCCCCACACCACCCCTTGCCGTAAAAAAACCTAGGCATTAAAATTAATTCTGAGCTCTCCATGGCAAACCAAGTCACCACAGTGGTCTGTACTTGTACAGGGATCTTGAGACAGCCCTTTCAACTGCCTCTCTACAAACCATGCCCCTTTGGAGAATTTCGCATTCCATTTCAGAAAGTAAAATTTTTGATAAGGGCGCGTGGTTTATCCGACCCATGCTTCAACCTGGTCAAACACTTATAGTAACTACTGATCTGCAATGTACTTTTTCTTAGTGTTTCTTACTTTAAATCTTTAAAAAGCTCATATCTGCATTCCCCTATAGGATTTCTGTTGTTTTGGGTCATGTTACTCTTTACATTTTTCTCTATGTTACTAAATTGGCTGTGTGATTTTGACTGTGTTGTGCTTTGACTTTCAAACTATCTTGTTACTGCTAAATACTTAACACATTTTCCTAAATTAAGCCTGGCTGCTCTGCGGCATAGCTACAAGGGGCTTGAGCTAAGCCCAGGTTTAAATTATTAAAACTGTGCATTGCCTTAAAAAATGAATGTTTCACTTTTTTGCTTGGCAGGTCTCAGTCTGGTGTTTACAATATTTCTGTTCTGCAGCTCCAATAGATCAATTTGTGGGTGATAGAGCGTGCTTTATAGAGACACACTTACATAAAATAAAAAATATACACGATTTATAAATCCTTGCTGCCCCCAAGCAAAACATGACCTTAGAAAGAGGGAGTTATTATTTCTAGTTATCAATAATTCTATCTCAGATGAACGATAGATACAGAGATTATTTACACTATAATCTCATTTAAAAGAACGTCTAACGGAAAGAAATTATATATGTGAGGACCAAAATGCTCAGGAAATCGAAGTGCAATATACAGCCCTGAGTTTACCTTGAGAGACCCAAATAATTTACTTCAGGGTAAAGAGGCTGGATGAGCAGTTTGTTGCTGTTAATGCTCAGTGCACATTTATCCCAAATCTCTAGATTTTGCGGAGTGACCGTGCCTGGCCTTCGCTATATAAAGTCTTATACCACCCTCTAGTGGTTAATTATGAGTTAGTTTGAATGCGTTAAATTAAAAGCCATCCCTACGACTATATACACACACAGGAATAAAGGCTGAATTTGATATTGGTTTTGAAACATAAAGAATAAACACGTTGTTATGTTACAAAATAGAACAATTCAAGTTCAATAAGTCATTGTTATTTTACCAAGTTTTCTTCTGACCCGAGTTTTGTTCTAAATCCCATTTTGGGTTAAAACGCATGTTTCTTCCTAAAACGATTGTTATAGCCTAGCAGTATACCTGGTCTGATTTTCGTTCAATTTTTGTTTAAAATAAACGTACAGTACTTTGTGCTCGGACAAAGGGCCCAGAATTACGAATTTATATGCGAAAATCTGAGACATTTTACTGATTTCCAATTGTTATGCTTCATTTCTTGTGATTTAGGGGAATGTCAGAAACCAATATTTCTGAAACCCTGGAATCAGTAACACGGTGTCCAATATTATTGCGTGTATTGTTACCTTAGGGTTGCTGCCCTCCAAATGGGGTCGTGTGTGTTACCGTCAGATGCAAACAATAGCAGGTATGTCCCCAAAACAACTGTTGAGTCACTCTTGCTTCGCCCTCATAAGTAAAAGTAAGTTTAATGTGTGGGATGCAAGGCTCTACCACGGATTGCCATAATTTGATTTATTGATTGCCTAATTTTTAATGAAATGTAAGAATATTGCAATTGACTTTGTAAGTATGTAAATGTTTAATGGAAATGCAATAAAGAAATAATATCTAAACTTCCATATTGAAACGATAGCTTTTTTTGTTCCCCCACATTTTTCATATTATTTTTTTTTATTAATATACCTGATATAGGGCACCCTGGTTCCAATGAATAACTGCAGAGGTTCACAGGAGACAATTGCAGAAGGATCATCCTAAACATGTGCTGTGTCCACAGCACAGTACGGTTATGTTTCCAGAGGACTCTCTATCAATAGGAAAGCCAGGTCTCTTACATTTACACATTACATGCAAATGTTTTAGATCAATTAGATAATCGAATATTAATGAGCACTACAACTCCCAGAATGCACCAGGTGGCTAAACAAAACACCAGGAACAAAGTATCACATCCTGGGTGACATGTGTCTACGTGGCTTGAGCTGCCGACTTTGGAACCTGTTGACACCACATATTGACAAATCACTTAAACTCCCTGGGGCAGATTTACAAGCCCCTTGCGCCGCTTTTGCGTCACTTTTAACATGGGAAAAGTGACGCAAAAGTGACGCAAGGGGCTTGTAAATCTGCCCCCCTGTGCCTAAAAGTGCGAAATGAAATTTGTAGCACCCTCAAGGTTAAGGTATAGCGCTCAATTGCTTCCTAGTTAGGTTTGCACACTATAAATACAAATTCATAGATAGAGTCACAGGGTAATTTTAAGATTGGTATATTACATCCAGATTACATCTGGGGACAGGCAACTTAATCTGGACAATAATAGAGGCTTGGTACAGTTGTATTTTTATGCGTTGTGAATAATAGAAATTTTTGCAGCACACAATTACAGATATTTGCATTTAACATATGTAAAGTTGGCCACCTGTACCTAAATTTCGCCCGCCCAATCATTGCAGGTCAGAACCTCGAACCCTTTACAAAGTTGACTTCAGTGCTCTGGAAGGGATTTTTAGGTGTTTCTTTCAGACTCTGGGGCACAGCCCCAAGCAAAGGGGTATTCTGCGCTAAGAGAAAGGATCCCGTTTACAAACTAAAGTCCGCTTTTCCGCTCAGGTTCCTGGTCAATGTCAAACACCGTTTTTAAAAAATGCATATTATTTGCAAATCGCTGTCACGGGAACCTAGCCAAGCTTCAAAATTACTTGTCGTTCACATCACTGCTTTCGAACTAAGATTTGTAAGCAGTCTGGCTGGGCTGATGTCCCTGTCCCCTTTCTTTGGATGCAGGTATTAAATTACTTGCAAATAAAACCAGTGACAGGCAATTGTCACTCAGGCACTGCGGCGCAGGGGCCCAGAAATATTCATGACATTGCCCATTATTATCAGACCATGGCAAGGTCATTGCTTGACACCATCAAAATGGCTGCGGCTGCGCTGCGTGGGTTGTATAAAACAGCAGACGGGATAAGGAATGTGCCGTCCATAGGGCTCCATTCACCAAAAATATATGAGGGTCAAACAATGTTCTCTCGAACAGAGAGATCGAAACCAGGCCATCAAATTATCAAAAATCAGACTTTATGTCCGTGGCTTGTCACTTTCATGGCTCAATCTGTGCTGCTGGGTGTCCCTGGATTCGGCAAAGGTTATTCCAGCCAATTGTACTGTCACAATATGCTGCAGGGTCGCTCAGAAGTAAACATGCAAACATCGGAGCGCTGTAAGGGAAGCCAAGAGATAAAAGGGACGGTGACCGTCTTTGACAGAGGGCGGCAGTAGTTTGGGGGAGTGGGAAGTGACGCAGAAGAGAGATTTAGGAAGTCTTGATAAATGGCTAAGATTCAAGGCAGGAACTGAAGACGACATTCAAATGTACCAAACAATAGGAAACCGTGTCGTAGGGTATGTGTGGTAGTGTTCTCGTCAGAAGTAAACGCTACACGCAAAAGTAAACGAGAAGTCGTTTATTGGCATTCACACACCCTGCTTCCACCGGCCAGGCTGCCAACCATCCTTTTAACGAACATAGTTTAAACGAACACAGCATAAACCAATGCAACAATTCAAAGACAATGGGCATACATCACATATAGAACTGTGTAAATTAAAAGACTAGAGAAAAGACTAAGGGACTCATTACGAGCCTGGCAGTCCACAGACCACCTGACTCGTGGGGCCCGGTGGTGGCAGACTTCAGACCACCCTATAACGACCAGGGCGGTCGGGCCGCCTTGGACCAATGCAACCACCGGGGATCAGAGATCCCTGGACGTGTTGCGGCGGTCTTGATGCTGCAATTAGCTTGACGGGACTGCCTCAGTCCCGCCAAGCATATTACAAGTTTCCTCTCCACCACAGTTTTCATGGTGGTGAGCCCACCCTGAAAACTATTGCAGAGAGGAAACAAAGTGGGACGTACGGGGCACCTGTTGCCTCAGGGCCATGAGGTGCATGGAGGAGAGCACATGTGTACATGCACCACAGTACGTGCATGGCATGGACTGCAGAAGTCCATGCTGTGCCAGCACTGATCTTGAAGTTCCCATTACAGTGCATATTTCACTGTGCAGTCCATGCCATGCAGGTACTGCGGTGCATGCACACAAGGGGCACAATATGTAAACTGTGATGGAGAGGAAACTTATAATATGCTTGGCTGGACTGAAATGGTCTTGTCAAGCATATTGCGGCATCAAGACCACCGCAACACATCCAGGGTTCTCTGATCCCCAGCAGCTGCGTTGGTCTTAGGGCAGCCCGATCGCCCTGATCTTGTGGGCTTTCTGCCTCTCGGGGGGAGGGGGGCAAATTAGGGCATACAACCCCATCTGCCCCCCAGGAAGGGCACAAAGACTGACATTTTTCTGTGGGGGATGAGGCCCATCTTGAGCAGCCCCCACCACTAAATCACAATTTAAAAAATCCCTCGCTTCTAGTGGGCTCTCTGCCCGCCCGGGGGTCAGATTGAGGGCTACTAAAGACTAGAATTTTGCTGGGGTGGCAGTGGGGGCATTGTCACACCCATCTTGGGCAGCCTCCACCTCTATAGCAATACAAAACAAAATCCCTGGATCTAGTGGGCTTTCTGTCCGTCCCCCTCGAGGGGAGCAGGAGGAAAGAAATCAAATCCCTGGCTTCTAGTGGGCTTTCTGGCCCCCTGGGTGCCATATTGGGGGCTACTGTCCCCGTCTGCCCCCAGGGGTGGCAGAAAGACTAATTTCACTGGGGGGGTGGCGTTGCCATGCCCATCTTGGGCAGACTCTACCCCTACCCCTATAGTGATCTAAAGAAAAAAAGTCCCTGCACCTAGCGGGCTATTTGCCCCCCGGTGGGGCAGTTTGGGGGCTACTTCCCCCCAGTGGGGACATAAAGACTGAATTGTTCCCCCAAAAATTGGGGGAGCAAAGACCCTTGCCCAAGGGGCCGCTTCCCCTCCCCGGTGTCTACTGGGTGGATCCCTGCTTGGGGATCACCCTCCTGGGACGATCCCCAAGCAGGGATCCACTAGGGACGATCCCCAAGCAGGGATCCACTAGGGATGGGTACCATTGGAAAGGGGAGATTCCATGGAGCAAGGGTGCCTGTGTCACCACATGGCTGCAATTTGTGCAGCAGTGCAGAGGGAAGCACAGAGTTGCAACATATTCATGTAAATATGTCACATCCCTGTGCTTTGGAAGGGCCACAGCGCAGTGCAGCTAAAGAGCTTGTAGTGTCACGCTGCAGTATTTCCTCATAAATCTTCACCTATAAATTCACCATACACTACTAATGCATTATTGCAATCAAACATGCTCTACACGTATATTCAACCAAACTTTCAAACATTACCATGCAATTATAGTTCTTTCTCTAACCAGATAAGGTAGATCTGATAAGAACTTTTGTTCTTATTTTTTCTTTTGTATTTTTTTAAAACAATTTTGTATTTTTTTTGTGGTTTTTTAAAAAAATTAACAAAAAAAGGAACAAATAAAATGGGAAACTTTTGGAGTTACCTATCATTCCAAAAACAAAAAATTAACACAGCTGGTTACGTTGCGCAACACAAACTGTATCCACCGACTGCTCACCGAAGCATTTAATTTTCTTACACATCACGCAGTGTTCCAGAAATGCAAATTCGGGTCAAATGTCCATTGCAGGTGTTCCTGAAGACGCTCCAGGCGTAATTGCCACAGCAGGTGAGGGGTTCAAAGCAGCTCGCCTCATTTCCTCCCGAGCAAGATTGAGAGGATGTATGGTCCTGAGATGCTTGTACATAGAAGCAGTGCCACAAGAGTACTTTTTTTCACTGCCTCTTGAGAGGACTCTCTCACAAATTTTACACGTCACCTTTCTGGCATTTACTTTCTTTTCTCCAGGTGGAAAAGTGAAGAACTTCCACACTACAGACTCTGGCCTCTGTGGACTTGGACGTGGTGCCTCCTGCCAGAATTCTTCTTCAGAAGATACTTCCACTTTCTGCTGCTGCTGTCCAGATGCCATTTTGTTTGATATTTTTTGAAAAACACCAAAAAGAAGCAAAAAGGGTTCTTGCAGGAAAAGAGATGTCTCTCTAAAGATGCTCCAACAAGAATGATTACAATGAGTGGGGTCCTTCAATAGTTACAGTGGGAAATGTTATGAACCAATCAAATGTTTTTTTTTGAGGTCACATGAGATCCCCGCACTGTGCGCTCATGAAGCATGCACCCGACGCTACTTCGCGAAAATATATTTAAAAACAATATAAAGTTTATTATAAGTACACATATATTATTTTTATGAATATCTTAGATAATCTCTTTCCCTAATATTTATATTAAAGACACATGTAATTTTAGAACATAAAAAAATGTTGTGGGAGTCGCGCACCCAGCGCACCACAGCACGTATATGATGTCACGCGGGACCCGCCTCCGTGCAAGCATCGTGTACCGTAATGCGCATGTGTCACGAATGCACGGGAGCAGGAGTCACGCACCAGTCGCATACCAATCGCGCACACCACGTAATATTAAATGTATATGACATAACTGAAAAACACACAGCCATCGCACACCGTACGCGGATCCTTCACGACTTTTCTAAAATGCCTGCTACAATACGCGTACCCACCATGATAGGTACGCTTTGGTTGCGCCACTCCGAAAAAAAATTGGAAAAAAAGAAACTAATATAAATATATTAAAATAAAAAAAATCAAACCAAAAAATTAAACAATCTTTCAGTTTGATTTTTTTTTTTTAATTTTCAGAAAAATATTTATAAATAAACAGTACAAAATCAGTACAAAAAAATAGGTACAACTACTATTACACTTAAAAATTAGCATTTAAAAAACCTTTGAAAGTCACTGAAAAAACCATAGGTTTCAGAGACGTTATAGTTAGAAATTAGCATTTAAAAAGCTTAGAAATTCACAGAAAAAACAATATGTTTCTCGGGCGTTATAGTAACGTCTCTGAAACCTATGGTTTTTTCAGTGAATATATATATAAATCTAGTTGCAAACAGTAAATATTAAATAGTTTAACATATATAATTAATATAGTGCAAATTAAATATGTTTAAGTAATATTTAAAAATATATATTAATACAACTATATTTAAACAAACGCACATATATATGATTGTGTGCATATTTATATACACATATATAATATAATGCTATTTATTTAAAAAGAATAATTATATTCTATGTTTATTTTCCTAACATGTTTTAAATATACCAATATAACAACTATATATATATTTTGCTACACACTCATATAAAAATATTTCATAAATGTAACAAATAAACAGCAAATAATAAAATATTTCTAATTTGATTATGCATAAAACAATAAACAATGTTTAGAAATATGATTTACTAATAATTTGTTAAAATTACATACATTCATATATATACATACAAAAGATAAAATTAACTACATAAACACATACCAATAATAAATATGTAAACAACACTAAAAAAAACGATTAAACTCCAAGTATAATAAATATACTATTGTAACTCCAGTAGGTGCAACAGTAGGAAAAGCGTTGCACTCAGGAAAGCTGAAATTAACTATTCCCACTCCAGTCTGTGCAACAGTAGGAAAATTGTTGGACTCATGAAGAGTAAGATTCACTATTGTCACTCCAGTCAGTGCAACAGTAGGGAAGGTTTTGTACTCAGGAGGGGTTAAATGTAATATTCCCTCAGCAGTTGATGCAATAATAGGGTAAGCATTGGACTCAGGAGGATTAAAATCTACTATTCCCACTCCACTGTGTGCAACAGCAGAGAAAGTGTTGGACTCAGCAGGCTTACATTTACCCTTCCCACTCCAGTAGGTGCATCAGTAGGAAAAGAATTGGACTCAGGAGAATATACATTTACAATTCGCACACCAGTTGGGCTAATTGTAGGGAAAGCATTGAATTCAGGAGGGGACACATTTACTATTCCAACTCCAGTTGCTGCATCAGTAGGGAAAGCATTAGACTTAGAAGGAGTAAAATCTTGTAATCTCGCTCCATTCACTGGTACAGTACAGACTTCAAACAAATAACATATTTTAATAACTCCATCAAATACCCCAAAACATAAAATTCTAAATACAAAAATACAATGGCTTAGTTTTATCAAAAATTAAACAAATGACAAATATTTTCTTCAATAATTATTATAAATTAACACAAATATTACTAATGTAATTAAAACCCCACACTATATTCCATGAAACATAACAGCCAACACTTAAAATATAATAGAAATAAACTAAGTAAAACACAATGAATATATTAAATATTAAAACAATATGCATAAATAACTTCCCCCATTCCTCTACAAACTAAACAACACATACCTAAAATATAACTTAACAAATATGATGAGGTCACAATTAATATAATTATCAATTAAATAGTTAATAGTAAAGTAGAAATTCATTAATACCACAATATTTCTTAATTACCTTCCCACCCTGTAACCCTAAAAACCCAACCAGCACCTGACATATAATGAAAAAAATCTTAATCACACAATTTACATAATTAATCATCAATTATAAAGTGTATAATAATTTAAACTAATTATCATTAATGATAATTAATTTACTTCCCACCCTGTACCCCTATAAACACCACAACTGCAACCGAAAATATAACTTTAAAAATGTATAATTCTGAATTAAATAACTAATTAATTACAATTAATTTACTTCCTACCCTGTACCCCTACAAGCCCATAGCCCCCACCTAAAACATACCTTAACAAATAAATATTTACACAATTTACATACGTAATTATCAATTAAGTAATTAATAATTAAAACTGTAATTATTAATCAATTCTAATTCATTTACTAACCACTCCATAACCCTACAAACCCCACAACCCGCACCTAAAAATTAACTTTAAAAATTGTTAATTAAATAATATATATAATTAATTATCAATTAAATAATTATAATGAAAAATGTATTCTTAATTAATTATTATCCTTCAACCCACTAGGACACCAACAGTTACAATAAACAGTTCAATAAAATTAAAATATTACATAAAGGGGTCGATTCCGATCCGGTAAAATCGCCCACGATTCGCTGTACGGAGCGTTTTTCCCATACGATTCGTACACCTACAATGTCCCCGTATGCACAATGAAGTATGATCCTAACCCAAAGCATATCTACATACGAATTGTACCAAACACCATACGAACAAAAAATACTTACGATACATATCCGGGTCACGCTGTAAGCGCCGTCCGTACGTAAACAGGCAGCAGTTTCCGGGCCAGCAAGTACGATTCCTCTTGGCGACACTCAGTACGACCCTATTGCTACAGGAGCTGAAAACTACCATGAAAGCAGAGTCCGGCCCGACCCGCACCTCTGTACGCGACAGACACGCCATGAACCCCATTGACCGTGTCATCCCAGTCCTCTACGCCTACGACCTGGTACACAGAAACTGACAATGGCGCATTCGATGAGAACAACGTACAGCAATAACGGAAGTGTGCCTGTACGGTGCGTCACACGCTCGCATATATCACCATTGCAATAGTGATATGAGCCACACACATGCCATTAAAGTTGGGGTACAGTGCGTCACACGCTCGCGTATATCACCATTGCAATAGTTATACGAGATGCACACACGCCAATAATGTTGGGGTACAGTGCGTCACACGCTCGCGTATATCACCATTGCAATAGTGATACAAGCCGCACACAAGCCATTAATGTTGGGGTACGATGCGTCACATCTGAGGGGTGTGTGGATATGACTCCCAGCAGTGCCCAATACAATGTGGGTGGGTGGATATGACTCCCAGCACTGCCCGGACAAAGGAGGGGTGGGTGCCCAGGACACCCAGCAGTGCCCAGACATAGGAGGGGTGTGTAGATATGACTCCCAGCAGTGCCCAGACATAGGAGGGGTGGGTGCACAGGACTCCCAGCAGTGCCCAGACATAGGAGGTGTGTGTGGATATGACTCCCAGCATAGGCCTACAGTATGAGGATAAGTGCAAAGAACTCCGAGCAGTGCCCAGACATAGGAGGGGTGTGTGGATATGACTCCCAGCATAGGCCTACAGTATGTGGATGGGTGCAAAGGACTCCCAGCAGTGCCCATACATAGGAGGGGTGTGTGGATATGACTCCCAGCAGTGCCCAGACATAGGATGGGTGTGTAGATATGACTCCCAGCAGTGCCCAGCCATAAGAGGGGTGTATGGATATGTCTCCCAGCAGTGCCCAGATATAGGAGGGGTGTTTGGATATGACTCCCAGCATAGGCCTACAGTATGTGGGTGGGTGCACAGGACTCTGAGCAGTGCCCAGACATAGTAGGGTTGTGTGGATATGACTCCCAGCATAGGCCTACAGTATGTGGGTGGGTGCACAGGACTCCCAGCAGTGCCAAGACATAGGAGGGGTGTGTGGAAATGACTCCCAGCAGTGCCCAGCCGTAGGAGGGGTGTGTGGATATGACTTCCGGCAGTGCCCAGACATAGGAGGGGTGTGTGGATATGACTCCCAGCACTGCCCAGACATAGGAGGTGTGTGTTGATATGACTCCCAGCAGTGCCCAGCCATAGGAGGGGTGGGTCCCATGGACTCCCATCAGTGCCCACACATAGGAGGGGTGTGTGGATATGACTCCCAGCACTGCCCAGACATAGGAGGGGTGTGTGGATATGACTCCCAGCAGTGCCCAGACATAAGAGGGGTGGCTGAATATGACTCCCAGCATAGGCCTACAGTATGTGGGTGGGTGCAAAGGACTCCCAGCAGTGCACAGACATAGGAGGGGTGTGTGCATATGACTCCCAGCAGTGCCCAGACATAGGAGGGGTGTGTGGATATGACTCCCAGCAGTGCCAAGACATAGGAGGGGTGGGTGCCCAGGACTCCCAGCAGTGCCCAGACATAGGAGGGGTGTGTGGATATGACTCCCAGCAGTGCCCAGACATAGGAGGGGTGTGTGGATATGACTCCCAGCAGTGCCCAGACATAGGAGGGGTGTGTGGATATGACTCGCAGTAGTGCCAAGACATAGGAGGGGTGGGTTTCAGGACTTCCAGCAGTGCCCAGACATAGGAGGGTGTGCGCATATGACTCCCAGCACTGCCCATACGTAGGAGGGGTGTGTGGATATGACTCCCAGCAGTGGCCAGACATAGGAGGAGTGTGTGGATATGACTCCCAGCATAGGCCTACAGTATGTGGGTGGGTGCACGGGACTCCCAGCAGTGCCCAGACATAGGAGGGGTGTGTGGATATGACTCACAACATAGGCCCACAGTATGTAGGTGGGTGCACAGGACTCCCAGCAGTGCCCATACATAGGAGGGGTGTGTGGATATAACTCCCAGCATAGGCCTACAGTATGTAGGTGGGTGCACAGGACTCCCAGCAGTGGCCAGACATAGGAGGGGTGTGTGGATATGACTCCCAGCAGTGCCCAGACATAGGATGGGTGTGTAGATATGACTCCCAGCAGTGCCCAGCCATAAGAGGGGTGTATGGATATGTCTCCCAGCAGTGCCCAGATATAGGAGGGGTGTTTGGATATGACTCCCAGCATAGGCCTACAGTATGTGGGTGGGTGCACAGGACTCTGAGCAGTGCCCAGACATAGTAGGGTTGTGTGGATATGACTCCCAGCATAGGCCTACAGTATGTGGGTGGGTGCACAGGACTCCCAGCAGTGCCAAGACATAGGAGGGGTGTGTGGAAATGACTCCCAGCAGTGCCCAGCCGTAGGAGGGGTGTGTGGATATGACTTCCGGCAGTGCCCAGACATAGGAGGGGTGTGTGGATATGACTCCCAGCACTGCCCAGACATAGGAGGTGTGTGTTGATATGACTCCCAGCAGTGCCCAGCCATAGGAGGGGTGGGTCCCATGGACTCCCATCAGTGCCCACACATAGGAGGGGTGTGTGGATATGACTCCCAGCACTGCCCAGACATAGGAGGGGTGTGTGGATATGACTCCCAGCAGTGCCCAGACATAAGAGGGGTGGCTGAATATGACTCCCAGCATAGGCCTACAGTATGTGGGTGGGTGCAAAGGACTCCCAGCAGTGCACAGACATAGGAGGGGTGTGTGCATATGACTCCCAGCAGTGCCCAGACATAGGAGGGGTGTGTGGATATGACTCCCAGCAGTGCCAAGACATAGGAGGGGTGGGTGCCCAGGACTCCCAGCAGTGCCCAGACATAGGAGGGGTGTGTGGATATGACTCCCAGCAGTGCCCAGACATAGGAGGGGTGTGTGGATATGACTCCCAGCAGTGCCCAGACATAGGAGGGGTGTGTGGATATGACTCGCAGTAGTGCCAAGACATAGGAGGGGTGGGTTTCAGGACTTCCAGCAGTGCCCAGACATAGGAGGGTGTGCGCATATGACTCCCAGCACTGCCCATACGTAGGAGGGGTGTGTGGATATGACTCCCAGCAGTGGCCAGACATAGGAGGAGTGTGTGGATATGACTCCCAGCATAGGCCTACAGTATGTGGGTGGGTGCACGGGACTCCCAGCAGTGCCCAGACATAGGAGGGGTGTGTGGATATGACTCACAACATAGGCCCACAGTATGTAGGTGGGTGCACAGGACTCCCAGCAGTGCCCATACATAGGAGGGGTGTGTGGATATAACTCCCAGCATAGGCCTACAGTATGTAGGTGGGTGCACAGGACTCCCAGCAGTGGCCTGACATAGGAGGGGTGTGTGGATATGACTCTCAGCAGTGCTCAGACATAGAAGGGGTGTGTGAATATGACTCACAGCAGTGCCCAGACATAGGAGGGGTGGGTGCACAGGACTCCCAGCAGTGCCCAGACATAGGAGGGGTGTGTGGATATGACTCCCAGCATAGGCCTACAGTATATGGGTGGGTGCACAGGACTCCCAGCGGTGTCCAGACATAGGAGGGGTATGTGGATATGACTCACATCATAGGCCCACAGTATGTAGGTGGGTGCACAGGACTTCCAGCCGTGCCCATACATAGGAGGGGTGTGTGGATATGACTCCCAGCAGTGCCCAGACATGGGAGGGGTGTGTGGATATGACTTCCAGCAGTGCCCAGACATACAAGGGGTGTGTGGATAGGACTCCCAGCAGTGCCCAGACATAGGAGGGGTGGGTGCCCAGGACTCCCAGCAGTGCCCGGACATAGGAGGGGTGTGTGGATATGACTCCCAGCACTGCCCAGACATAGGAGGGGTGTGTGGATATGACTCCCAGGAGTGCGCAGACATAGAAGGGGTGGGTGCTCAGGACTCCCAGCAGTGCCCAGACATAGGAGGGGTGTGTGGATATGACTGACAGCACTGCCCAGACATAGGAGGGGTGTGTGGATATGACTCCCGGCAGTGCCCAGACATAGGAGGGGTGGCTGGATATGACTCGCAGCATAGGCCTACAGTGGGTGCAGAGGACTCCCAGCAGTGCCCAGACATAGGAGGGGTGGGTGCCCAGGGCTCCCAGCAGTGCCCAGACATAGGAGGGGTGTACGGATATGACTCCCAGCACTGCCCAGACATAGGAGGGGTGGCTGGATATGACTCCCAGCATAGGCCTACAGTATGTGGGTAGGTGCACAGGACTCCAAGCATGCCCAGACATCGGAGGGGTGTGTGGATATGACTCCCAGCAGTGGCCAGACATAGGAGGGGTGTGTTCATATGACTCCCAACAGTGCCCAGACATAGGAGGGGTGTGTGGATATGACTCCCAGCAGTGCCCAGACATAGGAGGGGTGGGTGCACAGGACTCCCAGCAGTGCCCAGACATAAGAGGGGTGTTTGGATATTACTCCCAGCATAGGCCTACAGTATGTTGGTGGGTGCACAGGACTCCCAGCAGTGACCAGACATAGGAGGGGGTGTGGATATGACTCCCAGTATAGGCCTACAGTATGTAGGTGGATGCACATGACTCCCAGTAGTGCCCAGACATAGGAGGGGTGTGTGGATATGACTCCCAGCAGTGCCCAGACATAGGAGGGGTGTGTGGATATGACTCCCAGCAGTGCCCAGCCATAGGAGGGGTGGGTGCCCAGGACTCCCAGCAGTGTCCAGACATAGGAAGGGGTTGCGGATATGACTCCCAGCACTGCCCAGACATAGAAGAGGTGTGTGGATCGGACTGCCAGCAGTGCCCAGACATAGGAGGGGTGCGTGGATATGACTCCCAGCATAGGCCTACAGTATGTGGGTAGGGGCACAGGACTCCCATCAGTGCCCAGACATAGGAGGGGTGTGTGGATATGACTTCCAGCAGTGCCCAGACATAGGAGGGGTGTTTGGATATGACTCCCGGCAGTGCACAGACATAGGAGGGGTGTGTGGATATGACTCCCAGCAGTGCCCAGACGTAGGAGGAGTGGGTGGATATGACTCCCAGCAGTGCCCAGACATAGGCGGGGTATGCTGATGTGACTCCCAGCATAGGCCTACAGTATGTGGAAGGGTGGAAGGGTGAAGTGGGTCGTGTCCCCGAGTGATGTGGTGGTGTCCCGAGTGATGTGGTGGTGTCCCCGAGTGATGCCCCCGAGTGATGTGGTGGTGTCCCCGAGTGATGAGTGGTGCCCCTGAGTGATGTGGTGGTGACCCAGAGTGGTGTGGTGGTGTCCCCGAGTGAAGTGGTGGTGTCCCCGAGTGAAGTGGTGGTGTCCCCGAGTGATGTGGTGGTGTCCCCGAGTGATGTGGTGGTGTCCACGAGTGAAGTGGTGGTGTCCCCGAGTGATGTGGTGGTGTCCCCGAGTGATGTGGCGGTGTTCCCGAGTGATGTGGTGGTGTCCCCAGAGTGATGTGGTGGTGTCCCTGAGTGATGTGGTGGTGTCCCCGAGTGATGTGGTCGTGTCCCCAGAGTGATGTGGTGGTGTTCCTGAGTGATGTGGTGGTGCCCCCAGAGTGATGTGGTGGTGCCCCCAGAGTGATGTGGCGGTGCCCCTGAGTGATGTGGCGGTGTCCCTGAGTGATGTGGTGCATGGCAGTGGTGGTGTCTGTGTGTGCATGGCAGTGGTGGTGTCTGTGTGTGCATGGCAGTGGTGGTGTCCGTGTGTGCATGGCAGTGGTGGTGTCTGTGTGTGCATGGCAGTGGTGGTGTCCGTGTGTGCATGGCAGTGGTGGTGTCCGTGTGTGCATGGCAGTGGTAGTGTCCGTGTGTGCATGGCAGTGGTGGTGTCTGTGTGTGCATGGCAGTGGTGGTGTCCGTGTGTGCATGGCAGTGGTGGTGTCCGTGTGTGCATGGCAGTGGTGGTGTCTGTGTGTGCATGGCAGTGGTGGTGTCTGTGTGTGCATGGCAGTGGTGGTGTCCATGTGTGCATGGCAGTGGTGGTGTCCGTGTGTGCATGGCAGTGGTGGTGTCCGTGTGTGTATGGCAGTGGTGGTGTCTGTGTGTGCATGGCAGTGGTGGTGTCCGTGTGTGCATGGCAGTGGTGGTGTCTGTGTGTGCATGGCAGTGGTGGTGTCGAAATGGACTTCAAGGTGCACTTTTCCGAACTGAGGTTTTTTTAATCGAAGACTGTGATTTGTGATTGTTGAGACTGTGTGGTTCTGAATGAGACGCCGACAATAGTATATCTTCTATAGCTTGGATCTTGTGAATAGTGCCCATTCAGAGATTGTCTTTTTATCAAAAGAAGGTATTTACAGCCCTACACCAAAATCATTGTTATTACTCTTGCTGGATGACCATTGAGTTGTTGACGGTCTGGGGTGAAAAGGTAATTAGTCTTTGCATTCTGCCCCAACAACAAGGAACTTCGAGTAATATTCAGCTCCAGCATTTGCCTACAATTCTCAGTTTCCACCACAAATGAAGCTGCCACGTTCCATCTCCTTCACATAAGTCTGCAATTGCAACCTCTTTCTGTTGAGCAAGCCCCTCCACGTTTTTTGCATGAGCAACAGTGACTAGTGTCCACCATCAAATAGTTGGGAAAGCGATTTAACTGTAACAACATCGTGACCGTGGTAGGACCCACAAACAGGCACCCTAAAGACCCATAGCGAAGTGCTCAAAGTGGTTCTTCTTTAAAAACAAAAGGAGTTACTAGTACACAAGAAAAGCGTGGTCTTCCCCTGATTTGCACCTTCCCGAAGGAAACTGGTAAAGGCCGAGATATTCTTAGTATAAATAGACAGATGCTGTGGTTCCACCGGGAACTCTGACAATTGGAGTAGCTTCTCGTGTCCTGGGCCCACTTGACTAGTCGATCCTGAATTAAATTACTAAGTACTCCCCCTTAGCACTTCACTATGAACGGCAAAAAAACAGAGCAGCCCAAATGGTAATGAAGGAAGTGATGAGGCGTACACACTTAGGCAGCAGAAAAACAAAGCAGTGCCTCTTTGACTGGATTGTCATCCGTTCTTAACTGTAAAAAAAAAAAAAAGCACTTTAATGCATATGAACTAAATGCAGCACATATAGTATAGATACGCAAAATAAGTATTCTCTAGCTCCTTACCAGCTAAAGATCTAACTCCAGACATTATAGCATCTGCATGCTAAGCACTATGTGTGAGTCGGACCACGCACGCGCACATATGCTCACAGCGACAAAAAAACGTGCTGTCCCGGAATAGAACGTGCCAACAATGACTGTACAGCCGTAAGTGGGCCGTCGTTCCAGGAAGAACACATTTTCAGATTAATAATATAGCTGCTGCCTGTCTCTCGTGGCGAAAGAGTTGAGCAGGCAAAATAATCTCGAGGAAGTCACAAGGCCCTCTGCCTACAGCAGAAAGTCGAGTTCATCGGTCGCACACGGTGCTGTATCGCTAGGAGCGGAATGGCCCGAGAAACTATGACAAGGGCAGCCGGTGTTTTGTTGGAGATAAGGAAGTTCCAATAGCTGACAAAATGGCCAGACCAACCCCTACTACAGGAGGCTGCTATTAAAATGCCCCGGGAATCCCGCCGCGGCCGCCCCGGAAGTCAGGCACGGTCGCCTGTGATGGGGGCGGGGCCACGTCCAGACCGGAAGAGGAGGCAGGCGGAGTCAATGCGTCTCGCGGCCCGGGGCTCCTGTGAGCGGTGTAGAGCCCCGGTGCCGCGCCAGCAGGAGGTTGGGCGCCGCGTGCTGAGAGCAGAGTCCCCGACATTGGCCAGGTAAGTTCCGAAAGGCTGGGGGGGCTTGGTGCACTTGTGTGTGTGTGTGTGTGTGCTCGTGTGTGTATGTATGTGTGCGACGGTGACGGCGGGGGAGGGGGGCCTCGGTGTACTTGTGTGTGTGTGTGCGCGCGTGTGTGTATGTGTGAGGGGGGGTGTCTCAGTATGTATGTATGTGCGTGCGTGCATGGGCGCTTGTGTGTGTGTCTGTGTGTATGCGCATGCGTGTGTGGTGCTTGAGCTTCCCAGGAGACAGCGCCTGGCCACAGCGCGCGTTCGCGTGCGCGTGGCAGTTTCAAATCGCCTCCAAGGCGATGCGCGCGGCCGGTACTGTCTCCTGGGAAGCACAGTCAGCAACAAAAGATCTCTGGCGCGAGACACAGCGCTTACGCGCTGTGTTTTCGCTACGAGACCTAAAAAAGGCTGATGGTGTCCATGAAGGCATTACTACATACCTCAAACACAAGTACAGTGAGTAGCATGGATGGCACAGACTAATGAGCAGAACTCATTTGTGAGCAGGCATGGCCATTGCTGAAGGGAATGTCCAAAAATTATAGGAAATCAGCACAAAAGTCACCACAATAATTGTGCAACTGCCTGTAGTGAAGATCTCATGTGTCACTGAGGAAGGGACACTCTTTCGGACAATGTTTGTAGGCAAACTGAACACACACAAATCAAGATAATTTGCTGCTACATTTTGTGATGGCACATAGATACCATGGTCCACCTCATTACCATCAGAAAATAGATATCTTTCACAATACCATAACATTACCATGACACCAACTCCTAGGAACACAGCACCTAAAGCAAGTACCTGAAATGCAATAGTTTAGAATGAAAAATAAAGGGGCATATTACCAAGCAATAGCGATAATTATCGCTATTGCTTGGTTAGAGACAAAATTTTACCGCAGCGCTGCGGCGATTTTTACCGCAAATAAACCTTGGTATTACCAAGGTTTAACGCAAATGCGGTAAAAATCGCTGCAAAGCATGAATATCGCTGAAAAGTCAGCGATATTCATGCATTAGCGAGCTAATGCTCTTAGCCATGTTATCCACCTCCCATTGGATAACATGGCTAAGAACTGCTCAGGGCAGGTGTTAGCTTTTGGAGATATTCCCGCTTAGCGGGAATATCTCCAAATGTTGGTAATAGGAGATAGCGATGTTAGCAACTGTTTTCAGTCGCTAACATCTTGGCACGCCCACTTTGCATCTCATTAGTGATAAATATCACTGACATGCAAAGTGGGGCCCAAGATGGTCGCTATCTCCTACTAGCTGTTGCTAACTGGTGTTAGCGGCAGCTAGGTAATAGGGAGATAATTTTATCTCCGCTTTCTTGGCTTTTAAAGCCAAAAAAGCGGAGATAAACCCCCTTGATAATATGCCCCAAGATGCTTTATTCAGCTCCAAAAGGAAAATGATGTCTGAAATGAGTCCCGGCTCAAAGAAGGCCAATGGCCAATACATAATAATGTCTTTTTTGGTGGTACGTTGGGAAGGATGTCAACCCCAAACTTGCCTGCAGATGATGGAGTTAAAGGGTAGTGGACCCGGGGGGGGGGGGCTTCATCTGGGTCAGTGATCGGCACAACTGGGACAGTAGAGGGAATGGTAGGTGTTGTGGGTGCAGGGGGGGAGGAATCCTCCTCAGTGGCTTGTGCAGCCCCAAAGGTGGAAACATATTGAGTGCTGCACACTGCTGCCAGTTTATCCAGACCACCACCTGCACCCGGGGACACAAAGGGAGTGGAGGTAGAGGGCTCTGAGTCTTGCAGACTTTGTCTGTGGCTGTGTGCCTGCCGTCTGACCCCAGTCCCTGTGGGTGTGCCTGCATCCCCCTGAGATTGTGTGCCTGGAGATCTGTACCTAGACTTCCGTGGTGGTGTGCTGGGTGGCTCTGTTGGTGTGCGTGATCTTGTGTGTCTGCGTGTTCTGTGGACATGTATGGGAGAGGGGGATGTGGATGGGTCTGAAGGAGTGGGGGGGACGGGCCTCTGCAGGAGGGCAACTGATGCCATCAGTGAGGAGTCTATGGACAAAAGAGTCCGACGTTGGTCAGACATGTTAGCTGACATGCCCTCCATGAATGATAACAACGTTGTCAGTATTGTAGTGTGGCCATAGAGGACAGTCAGCATTGATGCCTGACCAACATGAATCTGACGGTGTAGATCCACAGACTCGGCACTGAGGGCAGCAGGGGAGACAGGGGCAGGGGCTGTGGTGCCAGGGATGAAGGAGACATGGGGGAGCACGAACAGAAGGGACACTAGCAACTGGGAGGGTGGAGATGGGTCTGGAGGAGGTAGGGACAGACACAGTGGTGGAAGATGCTGTCGCAGCGTACTCCCCCTCCTCCTGGGAGTCAGAAGCTGAGACGTCTGCATGATAAGAAGTGTCGCCTTCCAAAAGTCCGAACGCCTGACTCCCCTCACCCTCCATGCCACTGGCTTCCTCCGACTCCTCAGCGCTGGTGGCACTGCGGCTCGGTCCCTCCTCCTGGTCCGTGCTCATGTCTCCTCCTGTGTCGGTTGATGATGCTGTTGGAAAGGAGAATAAACAAAAATGCATCAGTCACCTGTACACATCTGACACATGACCACAAAATTATTTGGACACATTGCCAATCATGGCATGCATCATGAGTAAGCACTGCACATTGGCACTACTTGGACACAAGGATCCAAATAACAGACCAGTCCACAACTTGAGCGAGAGTCACACTGAGGAGGTTCTGTTTGTTTACATGAGAGCTGATCTATACAATGAAGTTATTCCACCTCAAGTTCAGAAATAAATAAACAGTTGTGTTGCCCCTCAGGGCAAACTAACACACCTCACTCCCCAAGGTTACACCACACCCAGAGCCCAGGAAGTACTGTTTGGTGAAAAGTAATGTCATAAAATCTTGACATCTTGGGACTCTGCATACTTGACATATTCAAGTTGTATTGCATGTGCAAATTATCCATCCTGTGAACATAACACGTATGTGCCTGCATAAAAGATCTCTCACAAGGAAATGCACACCAACAACACAGACACATTTATTGAGACAGCTTGCACACTTCAAGATGAAACACTGTTAGAAACAAATGGCGTGGACCATATACCATATACATGTCCAACAGAGGTCTTGATGGATTGACACACATTAGTCTGTACAATTGACAGCAAAGGAGTCTCAAGCACTCAAGACCACTGTGGGGACATGTCTATGTAGATCAAGGCACAGCATTAACCACCAACACTGGCCTCATTCAAAACCTGCCTGCTAATTCAAAAACATTGCACATGTTGTGTGGTGTGCATTACCTTGTGAGACAACTATAATGCAGACACATTTTGTCATATGAACACATTCCAAACATTAACAACTCTCAACAAGTGTTGGGAGTGCCTAGGTACATTCATCAATGTGATATCACTTCAAATGTGTCACTCCTCACAGGGGCATCTATCACCAGATCATACAGTTGCTAGCACATAACACACACTGTCTGTCATGTGAAGTGGCCCACATGTCCCAAATCAGGACAATGCTTAAGCTAATGTGCCTGCAATTGTGAAGATCAAAATCATTGCTGCATTGTAGACACACCCTTAACCACATGGGAAATGTGAGCACTGTGGTGTGTGCACTAAGACAAAACAGCGTAGCACCACAACTACATACATGTTGCAAATATCTTTGAGGCACAATCATCTCTGTAAGCAAACAACATAGCCTGTAAAGCCCCCAATGACAGCACTGTCCAGCATCAGAGGGGAAGTGCATGCTGATAACTCTACCTCACAAATTACATACACAGATCACAACTGACAAGGCCAAACAGGCTCTCCTGCACAACACCCCCATCACTCCGTTAATGTGATTGATACAGCTCAAGCAGTGAAAATTCTGAATCAGGGTATCAAAAACTGTCCAGCAACTTTTGAAAAAATAAACCAAGGTCACCTTGTGTGGCTGCCAATCCATATTAGTCACAAACAACCAGCAACAGATTCTTGTGAATAGGCACACAGGCACTGCCCAGTGTGAGTATGCACAAGCACAAGCCAAATCTTGTATCCATGGAAAGTGTGCACATGTAGCTAACACATGATAGATACAAAGTGTGGCAGGGACCAATGCCACTGAGGCACACCCATGCTGAACCCACATAGAATGGGCACAGTGTTGGAAGACACACATGATTAGGAGGCCAGGGTGTTGCAGGGGACTTTAGTCGGCACACAGATCAGTGGGTCTAGAAATTGCTGACTGTCTCATGATTAAGCCGTCTTGTCACTATGCATAGCTTGTAAATGATGTACATCATGTATGAGTACGCAACATGGGTCATGCATGCTGCTAGGGTGTGCATTTTTAAAATTACACTCCTATGTTGAGACTCATGATCAGTGCAAACAAATATGAAGGCCAAACACAGTGCATAGGTCGTGGCACAGGCAAGGTACTAACACATGTCACAGACCTCCCTCCCTCATGATGCCCCAATCAATATGCAGTATAATTACCTTGCACCCTAGAAGTACATGTGCAAAATTAAAAGAACACAAACCAGGGTCACATGTGGAGGAGGGGAAGGGATGGAAAAAAGTATCAGCTGAATATGTGGAATTTAAACTACAATGCACAAATAGCCTGTCTGACCAAACCCCCCAACTGTGGGAGTGTTTCCAGGCTTCAGAGCACCTCAAGTAGCATGTGAAACACAACACTACAAACAGAAGTGAAGTGAAGTGAAGGGGTTTTGTAGAGCGCGACTGCTGCCCGAGGGCGTCCAAGCACTAAGTAGAGGTAATAGAACTCTGAGGGACAGGGGGAGAAATCCAGGTGGGGAGCTAATTTCTGAAGAGGAATGTTTTTAGCTCTTTGCGGAAGGACGAGAGTGTAGGGTTGGACCTTAGTGAGAAGGGGAGAGAGTTCCATAGTTTAGCAGCGTTGAGCGTGAAGGACCTGCCTCCTGCTCTGGACCTTTTGACTCTGGGGACTGCAGCAAGGAATGCGTTTGTGGATCGAAGTGATTTACCGGGACAGTAGGGGGAAAGAAGTGAGTGGTTAATCTCAGGGCTAGCTCTATGGAAGGCTTGGTGCGATATGCACAGGGTTTTAAACTGTATTCTGTCCCTGACAGGGAGCCAGTGGAGTGACCTGATCCCTGCCTTAGCTGATTCTCTGCGAGGGATCTGGAGCAGCGTTCAAGCTGCACAGTTCTGCGTGCGCTGAAGTTTCTCCAGCACGTATTCAGGGGCTCCCAAGTAGAGGGCGTTGTTAAAGTCGAGCCTGGACTGGATGAGGCCCTGAATAACAACCTGCTTAGCTTCCAAGGACAAAAACGGCAGGATCTTTCTCAGCATTCGGATAATCCTGAAACAGGTTGCTGCTGTTTTAGTTGCCTGGGTATTAAAGGTAAGGGTTTTGTCCAGCCATACTCCCAGACTTTTGATGTCCTCCTTTGGGGTTGGAGGTGGGCCTAAGCTTGAGGGCCATAGCTGGTCGAAGGGGGTGAGAGTAGGGGGGCCGAGGATCATTATCTCGGTCTTGTCGCCGTTGAGTTTTAAAGAGGATGTTGTCATCCATCTTCTGACATCCTCCATGCAGGCTGACAGATTGGATTGGGGTAGCCCGGTGTTCTTCTGTGCCAGAGAGACCACCAGCTGAGTGTCGTCCGCATACGAGATGATCTTGATACCGTATTGTCAGACGACCTCAGCCAGTGGCCTCATGTACACATTGAACAGCGTGGGGCCTAGGGAGGAGCCTTGGGGTACCCCGCAGTTTAGATGTCTGCTAGTGGAGCAGGAGTCGCCATCGAAGACCTGAAAGGTTCTTCTGCTCAGAAAGGAACCCAGCCAGTCAAGAGCGTTTCCTGAGACACCCAGATCGGCCAGTCGAGACAGCAGGGTTCTATGGCACACCGTATCGAATGCGGGGCTTAGATCGAGGAGGACCACTGCCACTGACCCCCCTCGATCCAAGATCCTCCTGGATTCTTCTGTCACGGCTAGAAGAGCCGTTTCTGTGCCGTGTTTAGGATGGAATCCTGTTTGGGTGGAGTCCAGTAGAAGATTCTCCTCAAGGAAGTTAGTGAGGTGGAGATTAATGTACTTCTCCAGAATTTTGCTTGCCCAAGGCAGCAGGGAGATTGGACGGTAGTTGTTAGGGTCCGTAGGATTGAGATTGGGTTTCTTAAGTAATGCTCTCACCATTGCCTGTTTCCAGGAGTGGGGAACCACTCCTCTTTGCATGGAGCTATTGAGTAGGTCCATGAGGGTGGGGAGGATGACATGGTTGGCCATGTTCATCATCTGAAGGGGCGCTGGGTTGAGGGGAGAGCCTGATTTTACCTGAAGTGCAAGGCATTTGAGTGATTCCAGGTCTAGTGGTGGGAGTTCATTCAGGTAAACTCGCAGAGGGTGTTCTGTAGCGCTTGGAGGTGGTGGTATGACAGTGATAGTCTCTGGGCTGGGGGCTGCGAAGGATAAATATATTTTGTTGATTTTTTGAAAGAAAAATTCAGCCAGCTCGTTGCATCGAGCAATAGGATCGTACCTTGGGGCTGTGGGAGGGGAGATCTTAGAAAGGCTTTTGACTACTTGGTATATTTCTCTTGGCTTAGATCGAGCTGCCATAATTGTCTCTTTGTAGTAATTAGTTTGAGCTAAGTTTATTTCGGTTTTGTATGCCCTAATGGCTTCCCTATACCTGTCTTTTTCGGTGATGGCGTATCCTAGGTGCCACTTTCTTTCCAGCTTTCTACACTGTTGTTTTAGTTCCCTGAGTTTCTCCGAGTACCAGGGGGAAGTTTCTCGTGCTCTTTTTAGCCTGGTTTTCCTGGAGGAGAGGATGGTGTTGATGGAATCCTCGATCCACTTATTGAATGTCCTGCTATTGGGTGCAGGGCTTTTGGAAAGAGCGGGTTTGGAGGTGGCAAGGAGGCTCGACCACTGCTCGAGCGGGAGTCTCGACCAGTTTCTCATCTTGTGTGAAGTGGGGGGGGAATGACTTTACAGGTGGACCAGTTGAGGGGAATCAGGAAGTGATCAGTCCATAGGAGGGGAGTAATAGTGCCAACCGTGAGGTTGGAGCAATTGCTAAAGACTGGGTCGAGCAGGTGACCTTTGTTTTGAGTGGGGGACCTGATTAATTGTTCTAGTTGTATTGCGGCTAAGATAGAAACTAGCTCGTTGGCAGTGCTGTCAGTACTGTCATCGAAGTGAATATTAAAGTCACCCAGCAACGTGAAGTTGGAAGAAGACATGGCAGATTCGGCCGCTAGCGAAGGTAGAGAGGAGTGGAAGTGATTCAGTGGGCCTGGGGGGCGGTATACAAGTGCCCCTGTCAGACTGTCGTTAGGGGTGAGTTTGAGGCAGAAAGACATGCTTTCGCAGTCTGGGATTGGATCCAGGGTACAGTGGCATTGATATATAGATTTATGGATGATGGCGAGGCCTCCTCCTTTTCCGCGTGTGCGGTCCCTACAAGCAATTTGGTAGCCCGGTGGAAGGGCTTGAATCACATCTGGGTCGCAGTCTGGGGTTAACCAAGTTTCAGTTAGGAAGATGGCGTCAGGAGACCGCTCGTCTAAGAGCAGGAAGATTTCTGCGCTATGATTTGGCAGAGACCTGCAATTTAGGAGCAATAGGGTGTAATTTTTCTGGGCCGGCTTGAGCCGGGCTGTTTGGAGGTTGGTGTTGCAGTGTTGACAATAGGTGGGGAGGTTCAGAGGATGGTGTTGGTGAAGGCAGCTATCTTCCGTGGGGGGTTTAAGTGTAAGAAGGGTAGCAGTGCTATATTGAGTCCTAAGGGGGGGCCAGGGGGAGTGGCCCCTGTCCCCGGCCGGACGCGGACAGGCGCAGGCGGGCTTGCCTTTGGGGCGCCCACTGCGCGCGTCTGCTGCGCATCCGGGGGAAGCACATTGTTTTAAATTAGGGAAGGGGGCGTGGCCTCATGGCCGTGGGCGTGGCCTGTGGGCTGGACGAGAATGCGGCACAAACAACTCCGACCCGCGGCAGCGTTTATATCGGCTGCGCGGGGAAATTAGGTACAGGTGAGGAGAGTGCTCAGGGGGGAAGTGCCAGCATAAACACAGTTTTTAGATTAAAAGCAGTAAAAACGTCACACAAGCGTGCTCCCGGCTGTTCGCCTCAGGAGCGTCGTTACCTCTGAGGGGGTAGACATGTACCTACCCCCTCCTTGCTGCTGTCTGTCCTGCAACGGCCTATGGAGGTCTGGAAAGACCACTTCCAGGACCCGGAGCATGCGGGGGTGAGGTGACGGCTGCCGCCATGCCGGCGTGGAGCTTCTAGCTTCAGCTGGACCCGGGCGATACAACACCTCCAGGACCGGATGTCCTGCCACCTCTTCCTGATGTTGCTCAGTCGCCGGCGATGGCCCCCCACAGACCTGACAGCCCTGACAACGTCCAACCAGATCTCCCCCTTCTCATAGGCAGTTACCTGTCAGGAAGACAAAGTGAAACAACATCACTACACCTGCTCCATGTCCCAGAAACACACACTTGTACTACATTGCTGATGTGAATAGAGCATAGGATGCTGACAGGACTTGCATAATTTTCCATGTGATTTTGGCCTGTGGGCAAACACAAATGCACTACATGCCTTTGAAAGGCAACAGATGGCATAAGGGGTGCAACACACTCACTGATCATGTCACACACTGTACAACACATGCAACTGCAGGGTGTTGGACAGCATGTGACATGCTGTCACATATCCCACTAAACCTAAGAACCCTCAGTAGACCACACATACACACCCTGGAACAGATCACTCGCCTGTCAGTCTCAACAGTGTATACAACCCTCACTTTGCACATGTCACACTTGACAAAGACATGCCACAGGTGTTGGGCTAACTGTGCAAGTCATGCACACAACACTGCATACTTGTCACATCAGATGGCTACAGCGGCTGCATACGCCATGCAGCTGTGGTGCAAAACATCACATACACACTCACCCAGGTGACAAGGAACATTCACACTCTTCAATGTCCATCACTTCAAACACAGCATTTGTACAACATCACCACAGGTCCCCAAAAACCATAAACATCAGCAAGTACATTCAGCTGTCACTCTGGGGGGAACAATATTACACCTCAGTAAATTATGGCAATGCAACCTGCAAGGTGTGGCACAGCACAATGTGTAATTCAGTATGCATTGAATGTCACATAATGCAAGTAAAGAATGAACACACTTAAACTACATCAAGCTCTGCATGGGAGACACCACAATGTACACACCCGGCACTCACTGCCAAACCACTTTGCATGACTGTTCCACAAATACACAATGGCTGTAGTGACACTCACACAACAGGTGAACAGTCAAAGCTAGTGCAGTCATCACTCACCTGCTCCCCTGGTCTTCCATACAGCTTGCTGTAGTTTGGTAGGAGGGAATACAGCAGGGCCTGGTTCTCCTCCTCACTGAATGCAGGTGCCCTCTCCATGGTCAGCAAAATCAAAGTCCAGGGAATGCAGAGACAGCAGCAGTGTGGTCCACTCCAATGTTGTGAAGGCTAGTGCCCTCTCACAGCCACATGCAGCCTTAAATCAGTGCTGCTGAGGGGCTTTCAGTCTCAGGAGTACAATATGATAGGCCAGATTACTTTGCATCCTGCGTTTCATCCAATCCCTTTCAACATAAGGCCCTGACACACCGTTGCATGGTTCAAAATTTGAGCTTCAGCTCCACAACAATTTTGCAACATTGTATAGTTTTGCCCAACTAACTTTTGCAGGGCACCTGTAGCACACACTCAAATCTCAGTATCCATGACAACCAGCCTGCATTCTGGGCCTACTACTCGTCCCCTATGTATTTTTTGGGATCCACACACATGTACGGTGCGTTTCACATCGCGTATGCCACATTTTTAATTGGGAAACGAGGCGCACATACGCACGCAATGTCAGGGTACGGTTCGCTCGCGTATGGCACCATTGCAGTAGTGAAATGAGGCGCACACATGCATGTATTGTCGGGATACGGTTCGCTCGCGTATGGCACCATTACAATAGTGAAACGAGGCGCACACACACACATGCAATGTCGGGGTACGATTCGCTCGCGTATGGCACCATCACAATAGTGAAACGAGGCGCGCACACGCACGCAATGTCAGGGTACGGTTCACTCACGTATGACACCATTACAATGGTGAAATTAGGCGCACACACGCACGCAATGTTGGGGTACAGTTCGCTCACGTATGACACGATTACAATGGTGAAACGAGGCGCACACACGCACGCAATGTTGTAGTACGGTTCATTCGCGTATGACACCATTACAATGGTGAAACGAGATGCACACACGCACGCAATGTTGAGGTACGGTTCGCTCGCGTATGACACCATTACAATGGTGAAACGATGTGCACACACGCATGCAATGTCGGGGTACGGTTCGCTCGCTTATGACACCATTATAATGGTGAAATGAGGCACACACACGCTGATGTCAATGTCGGGGTACGATGCATTTTACACAATGCGTTTCACACGCTGATGTCAATGCAGGGGTACGGTGAGTTTTACACAGTGCATTTCACACGCTGATGTCAATGTCGGGGTACGATGCATTTTACACAGTGTGTTTCACACGCTGATGTGAATGCAGGGGTACGGTGAGTTGTACACAGTGTGTTTCACGCGCTGATGTCAATGTCGGGGTACGATGCATTTTACACAGTGCGTTTCACATGCTGATGTGAATGCAGGGGGACAGTACATTGCACACGCTCACATATGGCAGCATTACAATAGTGATATGAGGCACACACATGGCAGGGATGTAGCTGTACGGCTTACAGAAGGATGTCTATCTAGTTCTTGTCATTGCATACTTACTTGAGCATGCCCTAGGTGTGCCAGGCACTGATATAGCACAGGATATCAGATCTCGTCGCACAATCAATGTGTGATGACCTGTTGACACATGTGATGTGTGATGGGTCAGTATGTGGTACACATCACCTTTCCACTTGTCCCATTGGTATCATCATGCACATGTTGTCATGCACATCAACACTGGGATGGCACAGTCATCACTACGGGCACCTGTCTCATGATGCCAGGGACCGTGACACTTCCTCACTTGACAATTTGATGCTCATCATGTCCCTATGTGACAATGTAATGTGTGTGTCATGTTAAAGAATGAATTTGCTGTTTGTGTTCCGTAAAATGTATCTGCTGTTGGTGCATCTATAATGGGACTGTGTTGTGACTGGAATGGTTTAGCATGTACGCACACCATGCCACATGTGCTTTTCCAATGGCTTTTGGGTCTGATGGCATCATACATCATTGATCCCCATGCATACATGTCTGCATCATCACAATAGCTGTGGTATTGCGTTGTTACATATACACCTTATTAGCAAGTTGTCTGATATGTCCAATAGATATTCCATGTGACCTGGGTGTGTGCCTTGCAGTCAGCTGTCTGTATGGGATGACAAATTTCTGATGCAGGTCTGGGGACGTGTGTCACTCCAGTGATAACTTGCTCTGCTCACTCAGAGCAGCCCAGAAGCTCTTTTGTGTGCATGTGATGTTTAGTTCACAAACAACAGATGTATCTGTTTTTTTGGGGAGTGCCAGGAAGCTGGCATATGTGTCCAGGATGGATTGCTTACGCCAGACCCCATAGTAACTTGATGTGTAGTAGCAGTGTTGCATGTGCTATGTACATTGGAATCGTTGTTGGCTGACAGTTGTTCTCCATTCTTCACAAATATATCCTGCAGGGCACCGCCTCTACCAAGGCCTTCTCCAGACTTGGAGACCATGAGGGAACGTGATTGCATGCGACGTTACAGATTCACTCACGATTTGATTCAGAACTTGACGGACAGGCTGGAGCCACATCTCCAACCGTGACACAGGTATCCAACTGCACTGACACCAAAGCTAAAGGTGATGGCAGCCCTACATTTGTTTTGCCACACGTATGTTTCAATTTACCATTGCTGATGTTGGGGGTATGTCCCAAACCATGTTCAGCCGTGTCCTACTTGATGTGTTAGCTGCCATGTTAGAGCACATTGATGAATTCATCGAATTTCCAAAACCTGAAGAGTTAACAGATGTAAAGGGTGAATTCTATGCCCTGGGAGGGATGCCACATGTCATTTGGTCCATTGATGGTACTCATGTGGTTTTGGTGCCACCACAGGCTCAGGAGCAGGCCTACCGCAATAGGAAACATTACCACTCAATAAATGCACTGGTGGTGTTTCTTGCTAACATGCTTATTTCCCATGTTTGTGCACGTTTTCCTGGATCGTGCCATGATACATTCATCATGAGGCGTAGCAAGGTACCACAGATGATGCTGCAGCTATGCAACGAACGGGCATGTCTTGTTGGTGGGTATACTCTGTTTGTCCTGTCGGTCTCATTTTTTGTTTGCTCTGACGGCATGTCATTACCCCAATTTTTACAAGATTTATTTTTGTAGGAGACGCTGGATATCCCAACATGCCATGGCTCATGACACTGCTCCGCAACCCAAGAACAGCTGCAGACCAGCGGTACAACAATGCACACGGGCAGATCACGCGAGTGATTGAGCAAACGTTTGGACTCCTGAAGAGCCGATTCCGGTGCCTTGATAAGACCGGCGGATCCATCCCATACGCCCCGGTCAAGGTGTGTAACATCTTCATCGTGTGCTGCATGCTGCACAACATGGCAGTTGAGAAGGCCGTGCCACTCATCCTGGAACGTGAGGAGCTGGAACATAACCAATTAAGGACGAAGGGCTTGGCCACGATGAAAGTGATGAGGAGGATGAGGATGACATCCGGAGTCAGCTCCTACGCAACTTCTTTTCTTAATTGTGAGTCTCTGGGAATTTGTGTGCAGGCCTGTGGCATAGAGTGGCATGTGTTGCATACTGTGTGTCCAGCTGACTGTATGCGAAGCCACTTTGATGTTTGTTGTGATGTGCCACACAAGTGATGATGTGATGACACACGCATATGTGCAATGAGTGATTTCGGAATGTACATGTGTACTACATTGTGATGTATTTTCACATGACCATGTCTGTATGGAAATCTTTTTAATGTGTCCCCTTGTGTGCCTATCATTCACAGGTTGCTCTGCCTGTTGTCTGTTCGTGTCATCTTGGTACTCCTGCTGTTTATCCTGATGATTGCAACGTGTGCCGAATCAGCGTTCCATGCACAGACATGTGGAAATGTCAGTTTGGGTAAGATATCTGAAAAGGCTTTTTTGGGTTGGTATGGGTTAACATGGATCAAGATGCATGTTGCAACACTCCCATGACTGGACAGTCACCCTTCTTGTCAGTCATCTGTTGTTGAGTGTTGACTCTGGTGAATGCATCAATGTGTGGAAACCTTGTGCCAGGCACATTGCGGATGTCACCGGTTGACATTGTGTGTGACATCACAAACACAGGCTCTGTGTGGAATTGCAGCCTCACTGTATGCAGCAGGATGTGTCTGGCTCATCACATTAATCTTGTGGCTCAGTACAGTTTGGTTTACCTAATGACATGTTGTGAAGGTGTGGGCCAGTGTATGTCCCACATGTTCTGACAACTGTCCAGTGGGTCTGTTCGTATGGATGCATTGCCCCTTGTGCCAGTATGTGAAGTCACTGTAACGTCGCTATATCAGTGCCGGTGGAGAACACTGCTTTGCAAGCTGTCTTGGTAAGTTTATGTTAACTTTATATTCCCATGATTCCAGGAATGTTGCACCAATGACGTACCAACATAGTGCTGTGGCAAATGTAAACACTTCCATTACAATAGTCGGTTGATGTTAATCCCAGCAATCTCTTGTGCCGTGCTGCATATCCTGGTCACAGTAGGGGTGGTTTAGTAGCTTTATTCCTCCTTACTCTCTGTAGAGTTTGTTCACACCTGCTTGTCATGTTTGGCATTGTAAGGCACAGTTGGAAGAGCCAATGACTGGCTCTTGGTAGGCTTCCTTGTGTTCCAATAATTCACTTCCTCCTTGGATGAGCTAAGTACAGCTCTTGCGGGTGATGTGTATCTTACATTCATGACCCTTACTGATTTCACAGGGCTGACTACAGTTTTTTGGCTTTGTGTGAGTAGCACTGCTACACATTCAATTCACTGTATTTTTGAGCCTAATTCATACACTGTGACTAACTTGATGAGCGCATGGTTCTAATTGCATTGAAGCACCCTGGTGAGAGTTAGACCCCCTTCATTTAGGTGAGAAACTCTGCTACCTTTTATGTGTCCCTATTCAAACCTCAGATGTAGTATAATTTCAAAACCTGTGCTCACAAATTGGATACAGTGGCTGTGGTTAAACTACACAGGTGTAACTGTTACAGTATACGTCATAAGGTATTATGTGATTCAGTGCCAAGAAGTGTTGAATTGTTATGCTTGTTTACCTTTGTTTCAGATCTCCCTCCCTGCTATTCCCCTCCTCTCCTTCCCTCGCCTGATCACCCTTTTGAGTCTGTTATTCATACTCAGACCAAGGGGCTATCTGGAGATGGACCCCTTTCAGCATTGCACAAATCTGAGGATCAAAGGTACTGACAGTCCCTGGCAGTCGTGTGGAGATTGTTTCCCCAGCATTACAGGTACCCTCATTGCATGACAGTTATTTTCTTCTGACCAATGCCACTGGCCATGTACATTGGCTAAAGCAGCATGACCTCACAACAAACTTGAACCATTTCTGTAGTAAAAGTTTTCCCAAGTGTACATTGTGCCCCATTACTGTCACTGCAGATCTCTTGCCAGTCTGCATGCGTCATCTATGGCATACTTTAGAATGATTGTGCATATGTGGTTATGTGTACTGGGTCAACATGCATGGTATTTGTAATAGGTCATGGTCCATAAGGTTATTGACATACATGGTTGTGTATGTATTGTTTTAGCTTAATACCCACAACGGGCATGCAACACCTGCTGACGCTGTTTGTCCTGTGACCCACTTGGCCTTTTGGTGCCTGATCCTGTGGCCGTCAGATTTTGTGATTGTTCACCCATTTTCTAGCAGTGACCCATGTGTAACCAGACACTCCTTCCTTTCCATACACATGTAACATGGTGCCTTGCAAAAATCCTTGTGTTTGTGTGCTAGTTTTCCATGGTGTCTCACACCTTCTGCCATCATGTGTTCACACAGTCCTGATGCTGCCTCCCCAGTGACACCGCACCACCCAGTGCCGAGATTCTGCTACACACACGCTTCCAATATGCTCCTCCATCCATCCGACCATTCTTAAGGCAGGACGCAGCTTCTCAGTGCCACAGTTGCAACACCTCCATGACAAAGGCAGGACCGTCAGCGCCTGCAACGTGCACAGTGCAAGGCCCTGTGGTCATTCAATTACACAGGTTACACAACACACTCATGCTCCTGCCATCCTCCACACAGTGAACAGCAGACAATCATCCACCTGGTATCAGGCAACCCCTAAGCGCACACATGACAGCTTTGCAGGCTGTGTGTGCAATTCATACTGCCAGCACCTCACTGCCACACATAACAGCGCATGTCCATACAAGCAGGTCATCTGCCTCATACTGCACACACGCTACTTACAACATCCCAATATTGGACTCTGTTACCTCATCAATACAACAGCACAACACATCACCTTCATTACTGTGACCTGGTTGTACGTAAGCCCCGCACACTACTTCTACATTGCCATCACAGACGGATACTAGATCACCCGCAAGGACGACACCAACATTCCAGGAGTATGATTGTCAATACTTTATGAGGTACACCCCCAGAGTGACATACAACACCAAGGACCAATTTTGGTGATGGTCAAAAATTGCAGCTCTGACTGGATTTTTGGTGATTAGAAGCAGAAGATCCTCAGCAAATGATATCATTTAGACTTCAGACATGGCAATCAATTCAGCCAGCGGGGTATAGTAAATATTACAAAAGTATCTGGGCTCCGAGCAGAGACCTGCCGCATACCCCACTTCTGTGGTTTGACTGTGGAGTAGAATGTGTAGGTGCGGACCTGATGTGTGCAGTCAGATAGTTATGACAATACCCAGTTCAGCACTGAGGACCACACACCTATGGTCTTCATGCGGTTCTAAAGAATGGGATGGTCTACGGTGTTAAATGCTGTAGACATGTCTAACAGCACCAACGCCACCTTGGAACCTCCGTCTACCTCCCAGCATAGAGTCTGCCATTTGTAAGAGTGCCAACTGTGTACTATGGGTGGGATTGAAGCTGGATTGCGAGTCATATAGGAGGCTATTATCTTCAACAAAGTGCATCAGTTTCTGCCAGGAAAATCTCAATGAAATCTTCGCCAGGACTGATAGATAGATTTTGGTGAATGATTGGAAGGTTATACAGGATCTGTGTTGCCTTTACTTAAGATGTGCAGGAGGAACGTGTGTCTCCACACATCCGGGTTAGAGACCAATCTGAGGTAAGGGTTCCACATGACGTTTAAGTGTTGATAGTGAATCTTTGCAAGAATGTTGTATTGCTTTGTGGGCAGGGGGTCAGTAGGGGAAGTGGATTAACATATGCTAATCGAGCGGAGAGGCTTCCACATGAATTGTGTCAAAATCTGAGACCACTGAACTGGTACACCACTTTACTGATTGCTCCTCAGACATTGGACTACTACTTCAGCACACAGGCCCACACCTACACAGGATAAATGGGTCAGGGGTAGAGCAACTCCTGGGTGGAGGAAAACACATCACCACCCTGCATTGGTACATCAATGTTTGCATCTAGTTCTCCAAATCCACACCATTGCTACCTCATGCAGCAAGTCCATCCACATGCTGGAAATGACCTTCAGATAGATCCACTCCTAGTCAAGACATACAGCCACCCAGGTCCACAACAGCAGCCGGCTCAACTATGGCAACAACCTCTACACAGGAAGAAGAGCCAGACTTCAGGAGGACATGTGCACACCCAGGGCGCATGCGCACACCTCATCATCAACATCCCCTGCCACAGTCACATGACTGTCCACCTGAGATAGGTACTAGAGTCCCACTGTCAACTGCAGAATCACCTTCATACTCCTCAGCCACACTCAGTAGGCACTCCACAACCACAGCCCAAAACACAAATGTGGACGTCTCCCATCCAACACCCCGTTGCCTGTAGTCCGTCCAGCCACCCTTACCTTGGGCAACATTCATCACTTCAACAGCACAACTGCATGCGGATGATAGTTATCCGACATCAACAAACAGACCTGGTAGTCCCTCCCTGGACACTGACACATTACCCTTGACCTGTACACCTTCATGAGACTCTTACATTCACTGTCTGTCAGAGCAGTATCGCAAGCCACCCCCCCTCAGCAGATAGTAACCATCACGTGTGAGTATTTCCCTCCATGGATGTAGTTGATCATACATTGTGACCTAAGTGTGTCCACAACCAGACTCAGATCCCAGTGTATGGATGGCTTGAGTTTGTTCAACACTCTGGCATACTTTGACATATCCCGACACGTATGTTGTTGGCTCAGGGAAAATGATACTTCAACATCAATACGTATTGTGTTTGTTATTTTTATTTGTCCATCTTTTGAGTGAAATGTGAGTAGGTGTTAGGTGCTGTTCAAAAATGCGGGGAATCCAAAGTTCACAGAGGGAAATGTGATGCCTTGCAGTTTTAGTCAACATAGTCAAGACCACAGTGTTTGGCATCATTGGTGAGACTGCGACCAGCAAATCCATCTCGGAGAGTCAGACAGTCAATAAGGTGATGCTGTTGCACACAAAGGCAAGATGCTAGACCAGGTAACCTGGGAGATGTACATGGCCCTCTGCCTCTCAACGTCTTCTCCGTGGACGACCCACCTTCCTTGGGGGACCCTCATATGCAGGCCTTGACGATGCCTGGGACTCTCCGTCGGATGATTCCACCTCCTCCTCCCTCCGTGTGCCTGTTAGCAGTCTTTGCCTCGATGTTTCTGGCCTGGTGACACAGGGAGGGTGCTGCATGTTGCCAGCAATCCGACAGAGTGAATGGCTTATGTCCCTGTGCACCGCCAAGAGTTCAGCCAGTCTTGCCTCCATCCGTCCTTGGTGTCATCGTTGACTGGGGTGTTGCTCGGCCTGCTGTTTTTTTAAATCGATGAGGACCCCCACTCCCTGGTGTCCCGCCAGTATTCCTCCATGATTTTTCTGAGTTCAGATATACCGGGCCCAGCAGCTTGCTGGTCAGGTTCTCGCCTCCGCCTTGTGCCACTCCCACCACCCTTGCCCACATGGGTTGACAGTGGTGGTGTTTTCTGCCACCTCCTGGGTGCCCAGCTAACCTTGTCCCTCATTGTCAGACTGGCTCAGTTGTGGATTGTGGGCAGGGCTCTGAGCTGTCTGTTGGGATGTGGTAGGAATGGGTGTGGTGGTTGGCGCAGATGCCCCTGATCCAGCTGTTGCGCGGGTTTGGGATCCAGAGGTGCCAGGTTGGTCAGGGGTCATCCATGGAGTGGTGAGAGGCGTCGCTGTTGGTGAGATCAGGGTCCTGTGGAGCCTGGGACTGTGATCCATCTCCCCCCTGGTTGGGGGTAGATTGTGCACATTGCCCTGTGGGTGTGAGAGACAGACTATGTTAATGCCATTTAATGCAAAATCAAATTTTCTTATACATTGTCGTTATCACTGTTACACCTGCTTTGGATTTTTCACATGTTCACTTGTGGTGTCAGATTGATCTGTGTTCTGGACTCATTTTAATGTGAGGGTCTATTTACAATGAATGGCACAGCCAGGCATATCAGCAGGGATTTGGCAGTCAGTGTGCACCACATCTATGCCAGCATGGATGCAACACATTAACACTGTGGATCACCATAGTGTGATAATAGTACAGCTGCGTCCCGCATCTGTGCCATGAAAGTGGCACATTGCTAGAGTTGTGTCGCTGGTGCAACGCAGATCCAGCAATGCTCAGTGTGCCCCTATCTGCACAATGCTGTGTCAATCCTTACGTCTGCTTCAGGCATGCACAGGGTTTTGAGGTAGCATGCGCATAAAAGTGACTTAGTGAAATGTTTAAGACTTCACTCAGCCACTTTTGGGAGGTGTTGCTGTGCCGTGACTGGCAGCCACTGCACACCACACCAAGACCACACCAAGACCAGTACACCTACTTCTGGCGCAGGGCTTTGGAACGGGGCACATCTCCCAGGTGCATCACCTTGTCGATACCCAGCACCATTGCACTAATATTTGTGCGTCCGCTGCGTCAGTAAGTTGTAGCTACAACATCGTGGTATGAGTGCAAGTGACTTGTGAATCAGCCCTGTGCATTTTTTTGCTTGAATGCTTGAATGCTTCATCAGATCGGTATTTGTTGTGTTACATGACGATTCTGACAGTGGGGCACTACATTGCCTGTCCAAGCTGGCTATGTTTATGTAAGGAGTATGTGTGACAGGCCGCGCTGGTAGTTGGAGTGTGAGTTGGGCCTCAGTCATGGTGTGGCTGTCCCCCCATGGAGTATGCTGCCTTGATCGTGGTTGTGAGTTCCTGTGCAATATATCTGACCTTGTTGTCCTGATGTTAGTGTTTGCACTGGTCAGAGGAGGGCCTTGTGCTGCATACACCAGGGCCAGTGTCAGCTATGTTGTCAGCACTTTCTCACTCCCTGTACATTGAACATGGTCCATGGGTGTGTACCTGGGCCATATGGGATGAGTGCAATTAGGCTTGTGCGTACACAGTATTGGTGATAGGGATGGCCAAAGTTTAACCTTCTTCACCATTCCCCTTGCACCCTCCTACCATCCTCCTTGCAGCCTTCTGGCCCTAAGCCTTACACCCACCCCCGTACTGTTTCCCACTGCTAGGAGTCATATCCAGCCACCCGTCCTATGTCTGGGCAGTGCTGGAGTCATATCCACACACCCCTCCTATGTCTGGGCAGTGCTGGGAGTCATATCCACCCACCCCTCCTATGTCTGGGCACTGCTGGGAGTCCTGTGCACCGACCCCTCCTATGTATGGGCACTGCTGTGAGTCATATCCACCCACCCACATTGGATTGGGTAGTGCTGGGAGTCATATCCACACACCCCTCCTATGTCTGGGCAGTGCTGGGAGTCATATCCACACACCCCTCCTATGACTGGGCACTGCGTGGAGTTATATCAACACACTTCTCCTATGTCTGAGCAGTGCTGGGAGTCATATCCAGCCACCAACATTGTATTGGGAAGTGCTGGGAGTCATATCCACCCACCCCTCCTATGTCTGGGCAGTGCTGGGAGTCATATCCACCCACCCCTCCTATGTCTGGGCAGTGCTGGGAGTCATATCCACACACTCCTCCTATGTCTGGGCAGTGCTGGGAGTCATATCCACCCACCCCTCCTATGTCTGGGCAGTGCTGGGAGTCATATCCACCCAACCCTCCTATGTCTAGGTAGTGCTGGTAGTCATATCCACCCACCCCTCCTATGTCTGGGCACTGCTGGGAGCCATATCCACCCACCACTCATGTGTCTGGGCACTGCTGGGCGTTTACCCATGTAACATGAGTTAATTGTATACTCACCAGGCTCCACGGCTCCTTGAATTCCATGTACTCCCACCGGAGGTAGCAGGGCCATGACCTTCTCCTCCCAGGTCTGGTACTGTACTGGTCTGCGGGGACTATCACCTCCACTGTACTGCCTCTGGGCGTAGTCCTCATCCATCTTGTGCTTGACCATCCTCCGCAGATCATACCACCTGGCCTGGCAATCCTTCCTGGTGTGCCTGATGGGTGCAACCACATTGACCCTATCCATGATCCTCTCCCACAGCCGGGTTTTGCTAGCTATGCTGGTCTGTCTGACCAATGCGTCATACAGCTGTGGCTCTACTCTGATGACTTCATCTGCAAGGATCTCCATCTCCTGGTTTGTGAACTTTGGATTCTTCGGTGCTGAAATGTTGTGGGGTGAATGTGATTGGGAGGGTGACGGTGTGTATTGATGGGGGGGTGTGGGTCTGAATTTGAAGGGGGGTTGTGGGTCTGAATATGATTGGGGGTATGTGTGAAGGTGGATGTGTGCAGATGTTGGTGTGTTGTAAGTCTCTGTAGGTAAATGGTTATGTTGCAAAGGATGCTGGTTTTTGTGTGTGGGCCCTTTTTATTGGTCCTTTTGTGGGTGTGGCTTAGTTTGAATTTTTGGTGGGTGTGTTATAAGGGGTGGGTCTGAGTTGGGCCATCTATTTGCCACTTTGGATTTGGCCAGGACTTTGCTTTGCAATGGTTTGTACACAGGAGATATGTTTTTTGGTGTTGTGCCACTCGTTTGCACACTCCTTGTGCTGTTTTGGGGGTACTCGTGTGTTTTTTTGAGGGAGGGTTTGTTTCGTACTTTATTGTGTAGCTCTCTCATACGTGACCTATTTACGGGGTACGCGTGCGCTTCGTTGAGGGTGGGTTCGTTTCGCACTTTATTGTGTAGCTCTATCATATGTGACATTTTTGCGGGGTACACATGCGCTTTGTTGAGGGGGTTTGTTTCTTACTTTATTGTGTGGCTCTCTCATACGGGACGTATTTACGGGGTACGCGTGCGCTTCGTTGATGAGGGTTCGCTTTTTATTTGATTGTGCGGCTCGCTCATACGCAATGTTTTGCGTACAAATCACAGTTCATACTCGACGGTGTTTTCCTGTACGAATAGAGTTCAAGGTCCCTGGTCCGGATCGTACTTGGCGGGTCGTACGGCATGTTTACAAATCGTACGGTTCACTAGCCGAGTCCATATCGTACGGTTCTTCGCTTGTTTTTTGTACGGTTCGTAAACATTCGGACAGATTCTTTGAAAACGGATCGTACTACGCAATTCGGACGGCTTTGTACGAATCGTACGGAAACAGCTATGAATACGAATCGTAGGACGGTTTACTTTCCCGAATCGGAATCGAGCCCAAAATGTATAAACTATATTAAAAAAAAATCCAAATTCAAAGACCTTTATTCGAATTTCATAAAATTCATATAAGCGGCACATACAATAAAACAGTCCCATGATCTCTTTACAAATCTATTTACAGTGGTCAAAATTTAGAATTGTTACAGCTCTCATACATCAAGTTTTCAAGGGTTTTCCATCATTTTACGGGCACGAGTTATCAGTTTCAAAAAAGTACTAGTGCGAAACTATATTAAAAAACAAGAATAAAACAAACAATTTAAAACATATACAATCAAAACTTACTCTAAAATACACAAAATAATAAAAAAAATCTGCTTGTAAATTATATGAACAACATAGGTATTTTTAACATCGATATTAACAACATAGATATTTTGGTAAAAGATATTAACAACATATATTTTTGACATCTATATTACTGAACGTAGAAAATCAATTTTCCTGTAAACAATATTCCTGCATTGCGATATTTGTGGATCACAATATTAAAACCTTGATAATTCTGCATCTCAATATTGTTTACTCAATATTTTGTCCAAATACCAAAGAATTGGTCAGAATTAGTTTCAGTAGCTAAATATTGTGTGGCCATCCAGAAAATAAAGAATCTACAGAAACAAAATTAATGTTGGTTCAAATGCAGCTTACCAGCAGACAGTCAGAAAAAATGGCAGAGGCATACAGGGAGGTGGAAGAGGCATGGACCATGATGAGGAGAGTTTGCTCCACCTGGAAATACTTCCTGTTTCAGTTGTGGTCAGTTTGGGAAAAAAGACAGCCCAAACTAATCTCAGGGAACTAATGGTGTGCATGAACAATCACATTTCTCTCCTCCTCCTCTTCTGCCTTAGCAGTACCAAAATCTACAATTTTAGGACAGAGATTGGAACCAACTGTTCTATACACACCTACATTATGGTAGATCAGAAAGGTAAGTATGTCCAAAGTGTTCCTCACCTCTTACAAGGGAGAGTTACATGATTGAATCTTTACCATTGCCCACCTACAAAACCTCATACTGACTTCAATGATGTACTTTTGCATACATGTGATATAGTGTTTTATGTTGATGGTTCTTTTCTATGAAATGATGAAGGAAAATTGAAGACAGGATAATATGTATTTACCCAACATTAAATAGTGGAAACTTGATGCGTTCTCATCAAGTTCTTCAATTTATTTTGATCTTTCATGTGTTTATCCTAACTGCAAATAAAATTGTCATTATGTTTAATGATTCCAAGGATGCCTTTGATATTATACATGACTTTGGGTTCATCTGGATGTAGAGTAGTTTCTGCACCTTTGCCGATACTCCACTATGGAATGGGTCTTATGTGAAACGTTTGCTTGATGTTCTCTAATTGTCCAGGGAAGCAAAAATAGTTATATGTGCTGTTGGTCATTCTGCTTAGTGTCTCAATGGAACGCTCCTGCTCATAATGATGCTAAGAATGTAACTTTGACACCAAATTCAGATGTAATGTTGTATGTGATGAAAACTATGAAACCCTAATGCCCACTTTACTTGACCTTGCTAAAGTACAAAAATGCCTGAAAGTGAAAAAACACTTCGGAGAACGTAAGGATGCCTGAGGTATCAGGATGGTTTATGGCGGGTCAAAAATGGTAAAATGGTTGTTCCCAAAATATTGTTAACATTCTGGCATGACTGCATCAAAGTATTGAACATGTCAATACCATATGGATGCTATGATCCTTGCCGCCAACACCCACTGGGGTGCATATTAGGTCGCATCTACCGCTTAACAGTCCTGTCATTCTTATGCAGATTGACAAGCGCTCATGATCTGTGGCATAGACTAAACTTCCTGTGTGCAGAAGTTGCACAAGCATTCTTCTGAACTCATTAGCACTATGATGATTCAGGAAAGGAAAATCTGTCTGTGTTCTGGGAAAATCAGCATTATTTGGTGAAAGGCTTCACGTTACTGGAGAATTCCTTATATATAGGGGCCTGAACACAAAAAGGTTCTTCATTACCTTCCAGATTCAAGATGTACTTATTGTATTTGAATGAGTGGTATATGTTTACTGAAAAAGCAATTTATTGATATCCATGTAAAAATATATAATCCTGATGAATGTTTATTTATATAGCAGTTTAAGACACAATGTTGAGTATGTAGCAGAAGAAGAGATCATTTACTCATACAACAGAAGACAAACTACATTTTGAGAAAAGAATGTGTTTTTATAAACAACCTAAGTATATATATAATAAGGGCCCCATTAGTATGGCGGGTGGACTTTGTCCGCCCGCAATGCCCTCGGGAACTGGGACCGCCCGTTGAGGGTGCGGGCGTCCCGCACTCCCGATTAGCATGCGCCCACCACACTGGCGGGCGCATAGAGGATCTGCACATTGCTCTCGGCACCGCCCGCCGCAATGCCACAGAGGCAGGTTGTGCGTTTCATTGAAAGGCAGCACCCCCCCAACCCCCCGAGTCCGTGGGAGGCGCGCAACAGGTCCCCAAGTAGACTCTGCATGCCTTTCTGTGGCAGTAATGCCGCCATGGAAAGGCATGGTCAAGGCCACATTCCAATACCGCCACCATATTGAACCCTTTTCCGCCCGGTCGACATGTCGGAAAAGTGGCGGGCGGTCTTTTCATCCGCCCCTGACCCCTCAGCCATTGTAATATGGCAGGGGGTCTTTTCTGCAAGGATGGTGGGCAGATCGCCCCCGCCGGGCCAGCGGTGACTACCGCCAGCCCGGCGGGGGCGATCCGTCCACCATCCTCATGGGACCCTAAGATTCCATTTGTGTGTCCGTTTTAGGAATGACATTCAGATATTCCGGAGCTATATTATTTGCTATAGTTAGGTTAGGGGGCTCAGTGCAGAGATAATGTATTAAAGATATTGGTGCAGCGCAAATTTGGCCATCTTTTAAATGTCACAAATACATCACAATTTCATAACAGATGGATGACCTTGAACGTGCACTTAGCACATGTTTCTTGTCTGGTCTAACAATATTAAACTAAGTGTTGCATTTGATATAATTTTTAAAGTGCTATAGGATTAGTGAACTTACTCATATTGTGTGTCATAATCATACCAATTGATATATTCTTTGAAGTCTTGCTGAATAAACCATCCTTACATAGTAGACAGACTCACTATAGACACAAATTCAACTTACATGATGTGGGCCTTAATACATTGAATGACATTTACTGTTTAGATGTTTGAGTAGATATGAAACCATCCTCACATTATAAAATCTCATTTATATTGAAAAACAAATTCGGTTTATGTAATGTGTACACTAATATTTCATATATTGCAGTAAAGATTTAATTCTTGGACATACTTACATGTATACATTTAAGATTGTACTGTATGCCACTTGTAATGTGAATCTAATGTACTAGAAACTTATATTTGTTGGTGTTCAAATGCTCACACACATATAGCATGTGCACCATTGAGTTAATATTTTAAGCTGTCTTTAGTAGGCCTGCTCAATGTGATGCATAAAATATTGTTTTTCAATTTTCTGCTACCATGGCATTTCTTGCAGGTTCTCAGATGCATTGTTAGTTTGAAAATAGATACATTACTGTACTAGTGATAGAAGGATAGAGCCTGAGAAAAAGACCCAGTGTTAACTGAAAGGGCTATTCAGCAATGTTGCAATCTAACGTGTTTGAGATGGTGATGTTGTCCACATCTCCAGTGTGAGATACTTTGCAAATGTTTCAGTCTGCAAACGTGAGAAGAGAAGAGGACAATGGACTCCCTGATGAAGCGTGGACAAGGGTGTTACCTGAATGATTTTAACGTGAATAACCTGAGTCTATGCTGTCTGATGCTACTGCATTTTCCTTTGGACTTTGAGATGTTCAGACCTCTATGCTTCCTTTTGATTCTTTCCTGAGTGTGGCATAGGGTAACACTTATCCCCAGCGTTTTTGGGCTCCAATATGATATTAAATCCCTCTCAATATGGCTTCAGACCTAAATATTGTACCAAATTGGCCCTTGTGGCAGCTACAGAGGAGATCCGGAGGTTGGTGGAGGAAGGTAGGGGTACTGTGCTGATTCTTCTGGACCTCTCAGCCACGTTTGATATGGCTAACCATGGGGTGCTTGTCAACTGGATTGAGAGGGTCAAGGTTAGAGATGTGACACTCTCACTTTTCAGTTCCTTCTTACATAATAGAGTTCAAGCAGTGGAGATGGGCAGCTTCTAATCCAACTCCTCTCTTTTTTTGTGGGGTACCACAGAGGTGCTCTACTCTGTTAAACATGTATTTTACCTCTTTTGTGGCACATATCCAATCATTCAGCCTCTCTTCTATAACTTACGCCAACGATACACAAATTATTGTATCTATTTTCTCAGAGGACTGCACATTTGGAAGCTTGGAACAATTACTGGTGGACTTTGGCCCACTACCTGTTCCTGTCAAAAATGTAAAAAAACGTAGGTATAATTTTTGATAAATGGCTGAATTCTTTAGGGCAGATAAACCATAGAACCTCTTCCTGATTTTATACAATCAAGCTGCTTAAAAAGGTTTTTCCTTTTATTCCCACTGACCTGCAAAATATGGTTGTGGTTACCCTTTACCCTTTTGAGGATTCACTACTGTAATGCTCTCTATTTAGGGACAAATAAAGCTCTCATTCCAAGCTGCAATCTTTGCAAAATGCAGCGGCATGACTTCTTCTAAAGTTGCCAAAATTCTGCTCTGTTTCTAAGAAAATTCATGAACTGCATTGGCTTCCAATGACCAAAAGGGTCATGTTCAAGGCACTTTGCATGATACACAAAGCTTCACACTGGCCCACTTTACCGTCGGAAATTTTCACTTGGTATTCTCCACCGTGAGTATTAAAGTCCTCTATTTCTTATCCGGCGAAGTTCCCAAAAGAACAAAACAAGTCCAGTTTGGAGGGGGTGGGGTTAGGAACTTGTCCTATCTCAGCAGCAAATTGTGGAATGTTCTGCCTTTATATTTAACATCCCAACTGAGCTTCATCCTTTAAAAAAAATCTTTTAAAACTTGTCTCTTAACTCTCACTGTTGAATAAGTTAGTCACTTTTGTCCAGCAGTTTCAGAGGTTGGCTTAGCGCTAAGACACTGCAGTATTCGTGCACTCTAGAAAATTCTTCCTTACTTACCCAAAAAGGCTCTTTACCGAGCTCCTGAAATCGTGACACCTTCCTAATTTTTCGTTACCTTATTCTAATTTCCTTTATGGAATTTCTCAGATTTTTTAAAAACTTTTGTATAGATGAGAAAACCTGAAACTCTTCTCTGAACATCTAATTCTTGTCTTGTCTTGTCTTGTATTGCTGTGACTGAACTTCTTGTTTGCCTATTATTGGTACACCTGGATTTTTTGTAGAGGTTGTGCCTTCTCACCCTACCTTCATAGCATGGTGCTAAGAATCATGTATCCGAACTTAATTGTTCACTTATAATAAACCTTGTTAACTATATTTACCGATTCCTGGTCCTTATTGTTTAGACAAATGGGTTACACTGTTAATTGGTATTGATTGATGAAATGCTAACTCCCCTCACCCCTCAGTGTGAATAGGAAAGGTCCATCGGAGTAGGATAAATGGTAAGATAATAGTCCCAATACGCTGCATCAATGTTAATCTTGTCTATCACTATTATATATGGATTATATATGGTTGGATGTGAAGAATGAGCAGTGAGGTCGGTGCATTCTGACTCAAAACTACAACATTGGTGGAGGCCAGTCCGTGACCGACGCTGATACTGTGGACAAGAGACTAATGCAAAACATTGTCTCCAGGTTCAGAGTTTCACTTATTTCTGAAAATGACAGGGGAACCCATTTTGTGTCGTATATAGTCAAGGAAGAGGTGAAAAGCTTTAGGGAGCCTGCAATAGTTCTATTGTACTTATCATCCCAATTCCTCAGGAAGGGTGAAGATTTTTCAACAGAAGCTGAAAAATAAGATTTCTAGGATATGCAAGCATCCTGGACATGCACATTACCCTTATGATGATGAGAGCAATTGCTAGTGAAAGAACTACGTTGGACTCGAAATCATAAAAGGTAGCCCAATAATTAGCATAGTTTGAATAATTGCTTTTAGGGAATTATGTGAAATATCTTGAACATTATGCAAAAATGTGTATAATGCACTGGTAGTCCTTTGTATTAAAAAATAGAATCAAAGACAAACTTCACACACAAAAAATATTGTTAAATTGTGAGGGGTGTGTATCAGCAGCCATTTTGAGACTTGGGTGTGGCACATCTCATTAATGGCTGATCTTGCCTACATATTATGAACGCTTTTCCACAGCACCAAGTCATCTGTTCATTTTTTAAATTTATTGTTACTTTCTACCATATTCCCATGCAATTGCCCCTATCCTTTTAACATCACCTACCCTGAGCCATGGCAGTAGAGGGCGACCACTCCTGCCAGCACTGCTCGGGAATTACATAGTGCAGAAGATGGTATGACTTATGTTTTATGTGCTGCTTCTCTTGTCCCTCATGATGTTGATATCCAATTCCACTGGGGGTCAAGACAGCGCTGCATGCATCGCAGACTAACAACACGTGTTCCAAGCAATAGGATCAGTATTACTGGGGTGAAGTCCTTGACTTGAAGTGGTGGAGCCAGTAGTAGGGTGATGTTTAAAAATGTGTAATTTTATTTTTAGTCTTTGCAGGAGTCATTATATGTGTTAATGAGTTTATTTTGGAATATTTGCAGATCTAGTTTTAATACAAAATGTAATGGACAATCATTCTTCTAAATTAGTTTTCATCCTTTTTGCACTTAGTTTCTCAGAAGTGATAAGTGAGCCTGGTACAGAGGGTTCAAGAATTCAAGGCTAGTGGCTTTATTTTACTGAGATAATAAATGTGGCTATAAGCTTTCTACTCTCATTCCATGGATATGTTATTAATTTATCCTCAGTCTGCTGGTTCATCGCGCAATAACCACTCCACGCTGTTGCTTTAGCGTAAAAGGCCATTTATTAGGACAGGGTTGACAACCAATTCAAGATAACACAAATAAAAAGTTAACAATCCCCCACCTCAATTCTTCCACACATCATCCACTCTCATACTCCACTTACTCAACTCCCAATTCACGCCACAACCTCTTCACTTATATCATTCACTTCCACCCTTCTCATTCAACCTCCTCCAACATCTACAGTCATCGTACTCCTGCCTGCCACACCCCCATCCTGCACCTGTATCTCCCTCCCCGGAAGGGTGATTCTGCCCGTCATGGACTCCCCACCCCTCCCAAGTACTGCCACACGCCCCCTTCAACCCGTCCTAAACATGGCGCGCTTAACAAATCAAACGCCCCACTTTCTACTCCTAAAACTGTAGGGTGGGAGGGTGGTCAAACTTTTCCTAACCTAACCCTGATGGCGCTGGGACAGGAAGAGGAAGGACTTCCTCTCCTGTCCCCCTTTATAATCTAGCCCTAGCCCCCACCCCTAACCCCACCCCTACCCTACCTACACCCTGTCCTAAGCTATCTCGCAAATACCCCAGGGGAACACTAGTCTGCCGACCTCACTTCTCCTGGGGGCCGCATTGCGCAATAACCACTCCACGCTGTTGCTTTAGCGTAAAAGGCCATTTATTAGGACAGGGTTGACAACCAATTCAAGATAACACAAATAAACAGTTAACAATCCCCCACCTCAATTCTTCCACACATCATCCACTCTCACACTCCACTTACTCAACTCCCAATTCACGCCACAACCTCTTCACTTATATCATTCACTTCCACCCTTCTCATTCAACCTCCTCCAACATCTACAATCATCATACTCCTGCCTGCCACACCCCATCCTGCACCTGTATCTCCCTCCCCGGGAGGGTGATTCTGCCCGTCATGGACTCCCCACCCCTCCCAAGTACTGCCACACGCCCCCTTCAACCCGTCCTAAACATGGCGCGCTTAACAAATCAAACGCCCCACTTTCTACTCCTAAAACTGTAGGGTGGGAGGGTGGTCAAACTTTTCCTAACCTAACCCTGATGGCGCTGGGACAGGAAGAGGAAGGACTTCCTCTCCTGTCCCCCTTTATAATCTAGCCCTAGCCCCCACCCCTAACCCCACCCCTACCCTACCTACACCCTGTCCTAAGCTATCTCGCAAATACCCCAGGGGAACACTAGTCTGCCGACCTCACTTCTCCTGGGGGCCGCATTGCGCAATAACCACTCCACGCTGTTGCTTTAGCGTAAAAGGCCATTTATTAGGACAGGGTTGACAACCAATTCAAGATAACACAAATAAACAGTTAACAATCCCCCACCTCAATTCTTCCACACATCATCCACTCTCATACTCCACTGACTCAACTCCCAATTCACGCCACGACCTCTTCACTTATATCATTCACTTCCACCCTTCTCATTCAACCTCCTCCAATATCTACAGTCATCGCACTCCTGCCTGCCACACCCCCATCCTGCACCTGTATCCTCCTCCCCGTAAGGGTGATTCTGCCCGTCATGGACTCCCCACCCCTTCCAAGTACTGCCAACCAGGGAACCCCCAGAGGGCGGTTACCTGCCCCACCCAAACCCATGCACCTTTCGTTCGCAATCACGCCGGCACCAGAGAGACTCCTTCCACAACAGACTGATAGTATCCCGCATTTCCATCAAATAATACGCGTTTTCCATGTACGGAAGGTGCACTCCGTCGTCCCGAAAAAGAAGGGGTTCCTCCAGACGCAGGCCCGTGTGAGCAATCACTTTGATCCCTTTTTCGGCACAAAAAAGTCTCATAGCCCTATTCAACTTACGCCGCGCCCTTTCAATGGCTGCCGGCTTCACTGCCCCTCTCCAAACACGCCATGGCACAAACTCTGTCCAAACAATACAGGCGCCAGCCAGATTGCTCCTCATGGCTTCCAAGTCCCGTTGCATCAAATGCAGCAATGCCACTCCCGACTGCTTGACTAAGTCATTTTCCCCCAATGGAGCACAATCATGTCCGGGCAACCCAGTTGGGCCACCTTCTTCGTCAGCCAGGTCAGCAAATCGCCCCAACGCATGCCACTCTTACCCCACCACTGTACCTCATGATGGCTGCTCCTCCGTCCCAGGCTACGCCCATATACCTGTCTGTCTGCATATTTCGAGGCCCAATGAATAAAGGAATGCCCAATGATCCAGGTAACCATCTTGGCCCCCGGCCCCCGAATGCAACCTACGAAGAAAAAGAGATTATCACCATAGTGAAAGCCATAACCGCCCCACAACAAAAGACGCCAACTACTCCCTCAACACCCTCCCTGTACCTCATTTGCGCACATAGCGTTCACAACAGCGAGACCGCCAGCGCACGATCCTCCTAATGGCATCCCAGGACCACCCCAAACGCGCCGCTGCCGTGGCTGCACCTATCCGAAAAGAATGAGTCCCATACCGAGAAGAATCCCTGTCTACGCGTCACAGCGCCATCCGCAACACCGCCAACAGCTGGAAAGAAGTCACCCTTCTCTGAGAGGCACGCCAAAATATCTCTCCCGCTGACCGCTGCACCCTGCTGCAAAACACTCTCCATTCACGCACCGGGCACACCTCCACACAACCACTCTCCCCCAACCATACCCACTTGCCAAGTCCGCCTTGGTCTGTTTTTGAATGACCCAACCAGATTCCAACACGCGACCCATCCAACCGCACCTCCTCAAACTTCCGCCCAGGCGCACCCCTCGCTCCAAGCAACTCAGGCACCCGAAAAGCCCCAAAGAACATCCAAATCATGCATAAGCGAAATAACTCCACTTTCTGGTCATCATAACAACAATGGGGCAACTCTGCCAAAAGGCCCTGCAACAACTCAAATGTAATGGCCTCCCGCGGCCCCTCTACCCATCCACCCCCCTTAAGCATCCCCAACCTTTCAGCATTCTACTCAGTAAAGGATACCTAGCTGGATCAAAACCCAAATACAACATGCTGTAAAAGAAATCCCTGCCAGTTTGCCTGAAATCGTCGTCTGAGACAGCCCCTTATCCATGCAATGCAACACAAAACGAACCACACCCTGCTCACATTCACTTTCGGGCATACGCCATGCGCTCCTGGTCCAACCCAAAAACGCACCAAATTCAGACCATGCCAATCTGTAGGAGCGCCGCGTGGAGTCCACTATGGATCTTTCAACCAACCCCACTACTCTCACTCCACCAGGCCCAGATACCCTCCGGTACCTTGTTCTTGGAAGCTTCCGCTCCCGGCGCCAGCCTCCTGAAACGCTGCCACTGCGAACGAGACAACGCATCCGCAATGTCATTGCTTGCACCTGGAACATGTTGCACGCGAAACAGCACATTGAAACGCAAACACAGCAGCATGAAGCTTCACAGCAAGCGCAGCACCCCCAAATCCCTCGCCTTCTGGTTGTTCACCAAATCCACCACTGTCCTGTTATCCACATGAAAAAGCACCGACCTTTTCTGAAATTCGGGCCCCCAAACCTGCAACGCCACCAACAAAGGGAAGAACTCCAGAAAGGCAATGCTCCGTCCCTGCCGCAACCCATGATCCGGCCACTGCTCCGCACACCATCTCCCATCCCAGAGGATTCCAAAACCTGCTGCACCTGCCGCGTCCGAATAGAGCTGCACCTGCCAAACCATCTTATCATGTCCAAAATCCATGGACACGCCTTTGAAATCTTCCAAAAATGTCAGCCACACCCGGAGATCTGACCGGACCCCCAACGTGACATGGACCCTGTGGTGAGGGAGCACTGCCCCTGACGTGGCCATGCCAAGGCACCTACAAAATGTTCTGCTGGCCCTCACCACCCGGCACGCAAAATTCAGCAAACCCAAAAGACGCTGCACAGACCGCAAATCAATCTTTCGGACCTCAACCACCTGCAACAGAAACACCCAAATCTCGACACCTTCCACTCCGGCAAGCGCGCCTGCCAGGGCAGCGAATCAAGCTCGATACCCAAAAAGGTCAAACAGCAACCGGGCCCTGCTGTTTTTTCAGGCGCCAAAGGAACTCCAAAAACCTGAGCCAAACTCTGAAACTGCCTCAACGCCGCCCCACACTCACCAGTCTCTCCTTTTCCCACAAACAAAAAATATCATCCAAATAGTGTGACACCAGCCGGTGTCCACTCCGGTCCACAAAGGCCCACTGCAGAAAAGAACTGAAAGTCTCAAACAGCGCACAAGAAATCACACACCCCATCGGCAAGACCCTGTCCACAAAAATGGCCCCCCCAAACTGCATTACTAGCACAGAGAAATCAGCCGGGTGAATGGGAAGGAGGCAAAAGGCCACATTTAGCCAATTCCGCCCCCGATCACACCTCCGCACCAGACCAATGGAATCATCGACCGACGCATGCAACACCCTGGAGTCCTCCTCCGCAATGAAATCATTCACTGAACTCCCCTCCGGCCATGACAGATGATGAATCAGCCTGAACTCCGCTTGCTCCTTCTTAGGGACTACACCCAAAGGTGAAATAATGAGGTACGACATCGGCCACACGTCAAACGGGCCCACGATCCTGCCTTCCATCACTTCCTTCTGCAATTTCCCCTCCACCACCTCTGGTAATTCCTTCACAGACCGCAGATTCTCCGCCCACCTTCTCTCCCGAGGACCCTGATACCCTACGCGAAAACCTTCTGTAAACCCCCAATGCTACTTCAAAGCCGCCTCTCTATCAGGGTACCGAGAGAGCCATGGACCCATGGCCACCACATCAACTGGTGTAGGGGCCCTTTGGCCCAGACTGTCCCCAGCCCTTTGTAATCCTCCACTGCTCAGAAGGTGTGGCCAGCGTAAAACACTGCGTAACCGGGTGTCGCCCCCCACACTTGGAACACTCATGTTTGAATCTACAGGGGTGTCGCGTGCAGAAGCCTTTACTAAAATTCCAGCACGCTCCAATGGTGGCTTCCCCAGCCTTGGGCTGCTGACCAGCAGTCCCCGTGTAGGTAGCCTGACTCCCTGCTCTGAAGTACCGGGTTTTTAAGAACCCCGCGGTGCCAGGGAGAACACCCAAAGACTTCGAGTCCTTCCTGTTTCAGACTACAGAAACACAGAGTCTTCTTGGTGAAGTAAAAGATCGTATTTATTGGCTGCAGCCAGTAACAGGTATCCTAGAAGTACAACGGCATGTATGTTCTCAGGAGACTGCTCGAATTTACAAAGCCAGCCTTCTCTTTTTATACAAAATAATAAGCTTCAGGCAAACATTCCTTATTTTACAGTTGACCATACACATATTTTCACTACAAAGAAAAAGCAGAGTCATGATGACAAGCCCACATTTCATTTTGTCCAGTTCATAATAAATTACCCGACAAGGCCCAGAACTTTCATCAGATATCGACGGACCCCCAATAACAACGGGCACCTCCTCCTCGTACAGCAGGTCATAAAGAAGAAACAGGGACAGGTGTGTGTAAGATTAGGTATGGTTTGTGTGCGATGAATGGTTTATGACATGTTGTGCCTTGATACTAATCTTATTCGGCCACTGGGAAAGGAACTGCCCGAACAGGTTTGGCTCTGGGCAGTGGAGTCAGCTTGCCCAGGTCACGGAGGAGTCGGCAAAGGTGTACGTGTCCTTCTGATCGAATTTAGCCTTAGTTATTTGGCTATGTGAGGGCAACCACAAAATGACTGCCGTTCACAAAATGGAACCCGAGGGTTCAGGACGAAAACTTCGATTTCAGGGTGACTCCGTCACTCGAACATGACGAAAATGCTTGTACATAGTATTTAAGTCATTACCGGTCTGCTAGTACCAAAATCGTCATGATACAACGATGTTTATGACACAAGTGCAAATTTTCAGTACCACAGCTCCCGCGGAAGATCCCTCACCACCCGCCCCAGACTGGGCGGGACGCGACTAAAAGGACCGGTAGGCGACCGGAAGGCCACTCGCCGTGTGTGTAGACGACGACGCCTACGTAGATGACATCCATTGAACCCAAAGTTCCTGATCAATATCCCCCCAAGCCTTGTCTAGGTTAACACTAATCCTGGCCCTAAACTCCTCATCATACCTGAGCCAGGCAAATTCTCCAAAATGCAACTGTGCCTTTCTGATGACATCCATATATTTGAAAAGAGCTATCACCCTGTCCCCATGCTTTTCACAATAAATACTAGCATAAATCAAAAACGCCAACGTCCAATTTTCCATCCTAACAGGCACTCTCGGCCGCCTAGTCAATTCCCATTCTTCCTCCTTGGACCCCTCCTTTGCCTGAATCTCTCTGTGCAACAATTTGAAAACATCTACGTACTCATGCTTCCATATCCTCGCCCTCGTCTTTTCCGACAAATGAGACCCAAGTGGCATCGCCAAACCCGTATAAGGTAACTTCTTCCGGTGCTTGTTAGGTTCCTCAGGTTTGTCAGTTTGCACACTGGCGACCACCACCTGCGCTTTCCCTTCTCCCACAGTCCCCCAAGAACCCCCTTGTGCTCCCCCGTCCCTGACAGACCCATCACCTACCCCCACCGACCTGCAAGCCTTCTTACATCCCCCTTTGGCACCATCCTCCCACGCATCCCACCATGCACCCTCACCTGAAAGTTTGATGGGCACCTCCCGGTCTTTCCGCCCGGCGTCCACCGTCTTCAGTCCCACCTGCGAGACCCGACTGGTACCGGTCTGTGTCCCCTGTAACACACCAAGCTTCTCTGTTGCCGCTGCATCCTTCCCCCAGCATCCTTCCTCACGCAACTCTCCCTCTTCCAACTTATCCTCACCCTCGTCATAGTCCAATTGCTCCTCATCCACAACCTCAACCCCAGCTCTCCGCACCTCACTCACCACTCTCTTCGTACCCTTTCCTCTCATCCCAGGCACAAACTCGCACTCCAGAACAGCTCCTGCCCGATCCCGCGGTGGAGGGCAGGCTGCTGCAGACCCCCCTGCTGCTTCGCCCCGGTGTTTGGAGGCCGTCTTGCGCCCCGCCGGCCCACCCTTTCCTCTGCCAGATGCCATCACTGTTGTGTACCCCCCCAGGCCGTTTGCGCCTGAGGGGGCCCCAGCGCCTTCAGGTCTCAATGCCGCCAAAGCAGTCCCTGTCCCTTCTACCCAGACCCACTCGCCGCTGTGCCCAATGGCCCCCTTACTCTGGCCACTGCCTACACCTGCAACCAGCCCGGGCGCTGGGGGTCCCATGCCCCCGAGCACCCCTCCCTATCGTGCCTCCCTGGCTGTGCATAAATCCTGCCACTTGTGCTCTGTCTCAGCTATTATGCAACGCTGGTCATGGGCCCTCTCCTCCTGCGACATGCCTACCCACTGCAACGTCCAGGGGTCCAGACCCACCCCACCACCAACTGACCCAGCACCCAGGGGAGGGGCTGGGTGGCCCCGCCGGGTATTTCCTACCTGTCTGCACCATGTGCGCCTTCAGGGGGCCCTTCCCCTTGGAACACTGCAGCTTGACCACCCCTTTTCTCCCACAGGACAGATCCACAGGCTGATCCACCAGTTCTCCCCCCTCCCCCCCTCAGACCCTTCCTCCGACAGACAGAGGACGAACTCGTCCCCAGCTGGCTCCTCCATGGCACTCTCCCCCTCACTGGCCTCACTGGAATCCCCCTGCACCTCCCCCAAACCTCCCTCAGCCAGCACCTGGACCTGGAGGTCCCGATGAGCTATGCTGCACCCTAGACCCCCAGTGCGGAGCGCCTCACCCCCGCTGCCTGCCTTCCCGGGCTGCTCCAACGCAGCCCGTTCACTTCTTAGGCACGCAGGCAGGCTCACAAGCTCCCGTTGCGCTTTCCTGCCTCCGCTTGTCTCCCGCCCCGCCCCCGACCTGCTCTCGGCGGTGGCGGCTCATCTTGACAGGCCGCCACCGCCGCTGCCACCCCCGCGGAAGCCGAGCGAGGCGTCCGGATCATCCCGACCCAAGCCTGCTCGAGGACACCGGGCTGAAGGAGGTCAGACCTCCCAGCCCGGCCCAGCACCAAAAGCGTGGAGCGAACCGCCACCGGTCTGGCTCCGCCATGACCTGATCCCGCAACACGTTGCCGCCTACCAGCCTAAGAGGCTTAATCCAATGCCGCTGCACCCGCCAAGGTCCACGCTCACTTCCGGGCACCAGAGGATCGTAGCCCCCTGCACAGCACGTCTCTGCCGCGTATTCTTCACACACCCCTGACACTAGGCCTACACTAGCACTCCTCAAACTTTCCCTAACCCAACCCTGATGGCGCTGGGACAGGAAGAGGAAGGACTTCCTCTCCTGTCCCCCTTTATAATCTAGCCCTAGCCCCCACCCCTAACCCCACCCCTCCCCTACCTATACCCTGTCCTAAGCTATCGCGCGAACACCCCAGGGGAAGACTGGTCTGCCGACCTCACTTCCCCTGGGGGCCGCAATGTACATCGAAACGTAAGGTGAATGAGAAATTCAGGCTGCTGCACTTCTTAGGTAGCAGCTGATTCAATAATTCAGTTTCACACATTTACGTATGTATTCTTCCAAAGTAGACCCTTGGATTTATGAAGGAATTCCCTGGGAAAAAATTAATGAAAGAAATCGCTGGGCAGTGGTTGCAGTACCACCCTAGACGGTGTTCAGTACCACCCAGCACGGTGTTGCACACTTGTTGTTGAGCTTGTCAGGCCTGCGCTCATCCACTGCCCAGTGGGTTCTTCTGTAAATCTAAGGTATTAAAACAGATCCAGTGGGTTCCTCTGAAAATCCAAGGTATTTATAAAGTTCCTCTGTCATCACGCAATGGACAACACTCCCCATTTACCCCGGAATGTAAACTATCCATTTAGAAAAGACTCACTTAAAGTCCTTATGATATACTTACCTTTGTGTAAGTGGCATTTAATGAGTCATACACTTGCCCTGTAATTGTCCTGATGAGGCCCAGAGGATTAAAGGCCGAAATGTGTCGACCAGACAATGGAGGAGTTTTTGCAAAGATTAATGTAAAGCCAACAGACTACTCAACTCTTTAAATTACAAGGGTTCGCTAAAGCAATAAGGAGACTTAGCTTTATGAACTACCCTGGATACAAAAATGGACAGTATAAATATGTGTAAATATCCCTAAATCTATGACTACAAGAACTGTCTAACGTTATGTAATGTTCTGGTATGTATTGTTATGTTATGTTATGTTATTTTATGTTATAGAAAACTTGTAGAGCACACGTTTACTATAAGGTCTTTCGGCGCTGAGGGGGAAAAGAGCAGCGACTAGCCTTCAGGTTAGACATAAGCTTGTCTAAACAGACAGGTTTTTAAGAGTTTTCTAAAACCCGCTTAGTTCAATGTCAGGAGGAAGAGTGTTCCAGGTGTAGGGAGCCAATATAGAGAATCTAACACCTTCTAGCCGTTTTCTTTTACTTTGTGAGACAGTAAGTAGATTGTGGTGGGCAGATCTAAGATGGCGTTTGGGGGTGTAGCGCTGAATTCTGGAGGACAAAAAGATCGGACTTTTGCCATGGAGAAATTTTAAAATATTGCTGGATGTTTTAAATATCGTCCTCTGAGCCACTGAAGCTATTTCATCAATGGCTTAATGTGACAGTGTGTGGCTGACAAAGCACCAGCGGGATGCCTGATTTTGAACTAGTAGCAGTCTGTTATTTAACCCAGTAGGGAGTCCCAGATAGAGCGTGTTGGCATAATCAATCCAAGATAGGGCAATGGGAATTTGGATGACAGCATAAACCGTGAAGTATCCCCAAATTGTCCTTTTCCTCCGAAGTTGGAGAAAGCAGGAGAAAGACACAACTACTATCTGATGATTCAGAGATAGATCCTCATTAATGAGAATCCCAGGTCTTTTCACAACTTTCTTGGGCATGGAAGGAGAATACAAATCTGGTGGCCAGAAGGAGGGATTCCATGTGACAGTTTGTTCTTAGTGATAACAACTTCGGTTTTGTGGGAGTTTAACTTCAACTAGTGGCTATTCATCCCATTCCGAATATAAATCATGGTATTTTGGAAAAATGCTTTAGATTCAGTGGTGTTGTTAGTGGTGAAAATCAGCTGCATGTCATCAGCATAGTTGTATATGTTCACCTTTTGCTCCTGAAGGGAATGTATTAGCAGGCGGATGTAAAGATTGAACAGATGAGGGGATAAGGTGTACACTGGGGTACAACGCAATTAAGTTGTACCAAAGTGGAATGATAAGGGACAAGAGAGACCGATGAGGCCCGTCCTAAAGAAAGGAGGCATGCCAATTAAGGGCAATGCCCTGCAATCCTGCAGTTCTGACACAGTCAATCATTAAAGTGTGATCAATAGAGTCAAAGGCTGCTGAAAGATTTAGTGAGACCAGTGCCTTAGTGATACCATTATCTGATTCTTTCCTCGTGTCATCTGTTACCGCGAGGATGACTGTCTCCTTAGAGTGGGCAGGACGAAAATCCAGCCTGGTCGAGTCAAGAAAGCGGTCCCCTAAAAAATTGCAGAGATATTGTGAACAACATGGGTCTCCAGAGGTTTTGCTAAATAAGGAAGCAAAGAGATCGGTCTGTAGTTCTTTAATATGGTGGGGGTCATATCTGGTTTTTTTTTAAATTGAGAATTGTGGGGCTTATTTACAAGCGCCTTGTGCCGCTGATGCATCACCGGCAGCGCGTTTTGCTGCACCATAGTTACAAGGACATGAAAAGCCACGCTGCGTGGCTTTTCCTGTCCTTGTAAATATGGCACTTTACTTGCAGCACTTTGCGTGAAAGGGGCATCCCATGGTTGTTGCTGTGAGTGTTTCCACGCAACAGCCATGGAACATGACACATTTATGGATTTATGAGAAATTGTAAACCTGCATGTGAATGCTACGCCTCCCCAGGGGAGGCGAATGGAGGAGCAACAAGTACAAATGTATTCATTTCTGTGAATTCTTTCTTCTTTCTAGGTGAGCTGCATTCTGCAGCACACATAAAACGAGGAAATCACCTTCTATGATAATTTATGTACAGGAAGGTGTCCCTTCCTGTACATAAATTCCTGATGGCACATCAGACGCTCCACAGGAGGTGGAGCCAGCATTGTGTAGACAGGGGCAGCCAGGAGTACTTTGTTGACAGGCTTCCCCCTTCCAGGGCCAGGTGTCGGGCTGAGTCATCAGTCGGTCCCCAGGAGATGGAGCCAGCATTGTGGTGGCAGAGCACAGCCCTATTCAGAGTCCAGAGGCACTCCCACCACCCACCTAGGTGTAATTCTTGCATTCACCACCTGTCATCCCCCAGCCCTGTCACTCACACAACCCAGACAGCAGATACACATCCTAGCAGAGGCGGGCTGAAATGGTTAGGCAAGCAAATGCTAGCTTTCTAACAGTAGCATTTGCAAACACAGGATATTAAAATAAACTTTACTAAAAGAAGTATTTTATTATTCTGAGTTCAGGCATACTAAACTTGACCTTCTACCATGTTACGTGAGCTTGCTGGGATTATAGGGTGTAATAATTCCAGCAGCCCATCTTGGCCTAAGAGAACAGGTAGCCTTACAATAGTAAAAAGCGAAATTGGCTGTAATTCACTATTAGGACTTGCCACACACATCAGGGCTTGTCCTACCTTACACTTACAATGCACCCTGCCCTTGGGCCTACCATAGGGGTGACTAATATGAAGCAAAGGGAAGGTTTTGAGGCTGGAAAGTGTCTGCACTTGCCCAGCCAGCATGACAGTACCAGACTGCACGCAGGTTCTGCAATGGCAGACCTAGACACATTTTAAAAGGCTGCTTCTGTGGGTGGCGCAACCAGCGCTGCAGGCCCACTAGCAGTAGTGGTATTTACAGGCCCTGGCACTCCTGGTGCACTTTACTAGGGACTGACAGTAAATCCACTGAACCAATCATGGACATCAATCACATATACATTTTGCACAGGGAGAACATATGCACTTTAGAACTGGTCAGCAGTGGTAAAGTGCCCAGAGTCATTAAACCAACAAAAACAGGACAGAGAGAATATTGGAGGAAGGCAAAAAGTTCAGGGATGACCCTGCAGAAAGGGCCAAGTCCAACATCAACATTGCCACAAATAAAAAGAAATCATAACGTACATGTTGTTTATCATTTACAAATATTATTAGAAAAATGAGGTTGCATCAAGATGCTGGTGTCAAACATATAACTCAGGGAATCATCTTGTTGGTTACTGACTAAAACACTTAGAGAATGTGCCTAAAATTCTAACCATTAAGAGAATAATTGCTTTCTTTGGCAGGCCAAAACAAAGCCTGCCAGGGGTGTAGCCACCAGTGGTGCAGCCAGTGCAATGCCAGAGATGGAAGGGAGTCCCAACAACAACAGGCCCTTGAGCCCTGAGAGGGCACCTAAATAACCATGCTGGAGTTGCAAAGTTTAAGGAGCATTAAAGAGACTTTAATTTTCATCTTGTAACATTTGCTGTGCGTTCAAAGACAGAGGTCAAATGTCTGTCTAGTCTTCAGAAAAATTGATGCTTATTCTTATAACATGGAGACTTGGGTTTGCCTTTCTTTCACTTACTGCAAAGTCTGTGGATTTTGTAAAGTGAACTATGTGGAAATGGGGGCGTGGCCAAGCCACAGACAATGATGGCTGTGCGGCATTGAAGCTCCGCCAGGCCGTACCGGTTAAATCTGACTGCCTCTGCAAATATGGGCAGGTTCGGCTGCTCACTGCATCCCATCGACGCCCCCAGCAATGCTGCTCCGGCACAGCGACTCTGATCCGGTTTAGCTGTTGGCATTGGGAAGGTATCGGCTCTGGTGCAGCTGGGGGAGAGCCGACGTGTTTCACTGTACACAGCGTTAAATCACTCTGGAGTCTCGTCTGCTGAATTCCTGACGCACCGAGCAAAGTCAATGGCAGAGGATTTGTCGCCTGCAGCCCACCGCGGTGAGTGAGTCGAGTGCATGCCTTCCCCCCTCCCTTCCTGACCCAACAATGCCTTTGGCGTGCGCTCCCCTGCTGGTGTAACTAGGGCACGCGAGAGGGTCCATCGACGCTCCAAGAGGCAGCAGGGAGACAGGGGCCTTGGGAGGGAGGGGTGGGGGGGGTGAGCAGACCACCAAACCAAATGAGAGTGTGAAAAAGGCCGCTTTATTGAAACAGGTGCATATTCACAACAATACAACCCTGGCAAAACGCCTTACAAAACTAATCCTCACTAATTAAATTATTACCTTAAAACCCCAAACGTCAGGCCCGCCCCTAATACGTCACAATCCCCGCCCCCACCCTGTACAACATAATTACAATTCAAACCAATACAAAACCTGCATAATCATTTAAACATCATCCCAACCCAAAAGCATAACATCACATTCCCAAATTGCCCACCAACAACTTACGTTAACCAAAACATTGTAACCACCCCACGAAACATCTATTTCAACTTCTCCAGCCATAGCCCCATTTTAACAAAATCCCAACAACCTTCATGTCCCTGCTGGCAAAAAAGCCCCAATTTCCGCACGGCACCTGTTCCAAGCGACAATGTACAACATATGACCCATATCCACCTGTTCCGACAAACGACCAAAATATAAAAGAAAATAATAGAATATAAAAAACCCCAAAGAGAAAAATAATTAAATATTAAGCTAGAAAAAAGGATATTAAAAAGGGGGGAGGTGGGGGGGGGGGGGGGATTTTAAATTAAGCTAAATGGACTCCCGGCCACCAGGTCACCTAGCCTAAAATGGTGGCCGGGAGGAGGAGCCAGGAGACTAAATAATTGGGCTCCCCTAGTAGGAACAAAGGGGAGCCCAAAACCAGCCCAAAAGAAGCCCAAAATGAGCCTGCTCCATAAACCCCCCTCCCCACATGCCCCTCCCAAACAGCCCAGGGGGGGACCTCCCTCCGGTCGGCTGCCCCCCCCCAAGTCCCCCTTGGGAGGGAGGGTTGGGGGGGGTGAGCAGACCACCAAACCAAATGAGAGTGTGAAAAAGGCCGCTTTATTGAAACAGGTGCATATTCACAACAATACAACCCTGGCAAAACGCCTTACAAAACTAATCCTCACTAATTAAATTATTACCTTAAAAACCCCAAACATCAGGCCCGCCCCTAATACGTCACAATCCCCGCCCCCAATACGTCACAATCCCCGCCCCCACCCTGTACAACATAATTACAATTCAAACCTACACAAAACCTGCATAATCATTTAAACATCATCCCAACCCAAAAGCATAACATCACATTCCCAAATTGCCCACCAAAAACTTACGTTAACCAAAACAGTGTAACCAACCCACGAAACATCTATTTCAACTTCTCCAGCCATAGCCCCATTTTAACAAAATCCCAACAACCTTCATGTCCCTGCTGGCAAAAAAAAAACAATTTCCGCCACCCAGAAAAGAGGGGGGGGGGAAGAATTACACCCCTCTCTTTCTGCCCCCCTAGAACCAAACAAATGATCATCTAAGTTTTAACCAAGAAAATTCTGAATTTTCAAACACCTGGAACGTACCGCTCTCAATTCCAATAAATATAAATCCATCCCAATTCGAGACAAATGAACTCCATCACTGCGAAAAAACTCCATAGCGTCATAACGAATGTCCTTATGGGACACCCGCCCAAAACCTAGATCCCTGCAAAAACGCGAAACCTCTAAATTTAATTTCCTGCGCGCTTTATCAACTGCCCTAGGCTTAATCGCACCCCTCCAAGTTCTACGGGGGACCAATTCAGTCCACAAAACATGACAGCCTGACCACTGTTGTTTTATGAGGGAAAGATCTTTCTTCATAGTTCTCAAAAGAACCACCTCTTTCACCCCACAAAGATCATTTTCACCGAGGTGTAAAAGCAATACATCCGGACAAATACCTCCTACCAACCAGGAATTCAAAGCAGGAATAAGCTCCCTCCAAATCATACCCCCTTTACCCTTCCACACAATATTAAACAATCGGTCATTAAAACCAAGCGTAACACCAAAATAACTTTTCTGAGCTTGAGCTTCCGCACGCCTTATGAAGGAATGCCCAACAATCCAGATCGTCATAACAGCTGAACGGGGGCCGGCCACCGAACCTGAAAAAGAAAAGCAGCATCAAATTTAAGGAAAAATAGCAGACGCAAGCACAGCACCAGGAACATTTCGCACATAGCGCTGTAAGCAGTTGGAAGACTATCGCCCTAAAGACATAATATCCTGCTGCGACCAACCCCTATTATGAGCCTCTGTTGCCGCCCCAATCCTGAAGGAATGAGTACCATAATGTCTTTCATCCAATCCAAGAAAACGCAGAGCTTTGCGCAGCACCATGCGCAGTTGATATTCAGTCACCCTAGAGCCATCCAAATGTTGAAAAACAGAGACCTCATCAGCCGCCCCCGAACAAGCCCTCAAACGCATAGCCCACCGCAAAGGGCACGTCTCCGGAGGAGAAGATGCCTCTAGCCAAATACCCTTCCCTTTGCTTCTCTGATCGGTTTGCACGCGAGCCAGCCAAATGTGCAATCCTGTCTCGGAAAAGTGAACATCCCCCCACCCCACCCCAAAAGTAACTTTAGATCCCAACAATTCCGACACTCTAAAAGCACCGAAAAACATCCATACCATGAGAGTCGAAAAGAGACAAACCTCAAACTCATCCAAACAAACAGAGGGCAATGCTTGCAAAACTCGGGCCAAGGTCTGCCATGACAAAGGTTGTCGGACCATCTGCTCCCTTCCATGCTCCCTGGACCAACCCTCCTGCATGCGTTTACCAACCTCCCCTGCAGAAGGAGAATAACCCCAAAATAACTTGCCCATGAACGCAATACCAGCCAATTTTCCAGCAATTGTAACACGAGTCAGACCTCTATCCATCAAGTGAAGAATAAACTGCACCACATCCTCAGAACGTCTCCAACCGGGTACGCGCCAGCAAGCTCCAGACTCCAAAAACTCTTTCCAGGCTAATTCAAATGCTGCCCTAGTGGAAGCTGCCAGTGAACCTACCACCAACTGTAAGACCCTGTCTCGCCTACCGTCCAAAGATGTTCTGGCATGGGGGTCGGCGTCCTGTCCGCCTCCGAGGCTAGCCCATGGAATCTCTCCCACTGTGAACGAGACAAAGCATCCGCAATGTCATTGTCCACACCAGGAATGTGCAAGGCCTTAAAACTGATGTTGTACTTCAAGCACCCCAACACAAACACCGTCAAGAGCTTCAAAATCTGGGCATCCCTGGCCGACTGCCTATTGATAATGTCCACCACAGCCTTATTATGAATACGAAACAGGACTTTTTTGTGAGCAAGCTCATGACCCCACAAAGTCAAGGCAACCACCACCGGGAATAGCTCTAGAAATGCAATGCTCCTGCCTCCGTTCTTCCACTGAGCCGGCCACTGTTCTGCACACCACCTGCCCTGCCAGTAAAGACCGAAACCATCACTGCCTGCAGCGTCAGAAAAAATTTGGACATCCCAGACCCAATCTTCTTCCCTGTACAGCGGAATTCCATTGAAAGAATGCAAAAAGGCTACCCACATCTGAAAATCTTCCTTAACCCCTGCTGATAAGCGAACGTGATGGTGAGGTAAATAGTGGCCTGATAGAGCCCTACCCAGACGCCTACAGAAAGTTCTACCTGCCCTGGCCACTCTGCAGGCAAAATTAAGATGGCCCAACAGCACCTGAATCTCTTTGACTGTCACTTTTGACTTGATCAGCATGGAATGCAAGAGTTCCAACATTTTTGCCTTTTTCTCTACCGGCAAACGTGCTTCCATGGCATGAGAATCTATCTCAATACCCAAGAAAGACATGGTCGCGCAGGGGCCCATTGTCTTTTCCGGTGCCAAAGGCACACCTAAGAAATCCATCAGAGTCTGGAATGTCTGCAAAGCATTCTGACATGCTGGGGAATTGGGAGCACCAACAAAAAAGAAATCGTCCAAGTAGTGTGTTACTAGCTGGTGTCCTGAACAATCAGTGAAAAACCATTGGAGAAAAGTGCTGAAAGTCTCAAATAGTGCGCAGGAGATGGAACAACCCATTGGTAAAGCTTTATCAACATACCATTTCCCATGAAATTGAATCCCCAAAAGATCCCAATCCCCGGGATGTACTGGTAGCAAACGGAATGCAGATTTTATATCGCATTTAGCCATTTCCGCTTCAGGGCCGGCAGACACAACCAGGGCCATGGCCACATCTACTGAAGAATACGATACTGAGGCAACTTCCTCATCAATGAAGTCATTAACCGAAGAGCCCTCCGGCCATGACAAGTGTTGAATTAAACGAAATTGCCCAGACTCCTTCTTTGGGACTACACCAATGGGGGAAACAATGAGATTCTCCAAAGGCCAATCATCAAAAGGACCTGCCATCCTCCCCTCTCGCACTTCTTTATCCAATTTGTCCTGCACTACAGCTGTATGTTCATCGGCTGACAATAGATTTTTAGACCACCGCCGTAGCCGCGGTCCTGTATACCCAAGCCGAAAACCCTCCCGAAAACCATCCAACAATAACTTACAAGCATCAGCATTCCCATAACCCCTCAGAGCCACTGCTAGCTGAAAAACTTTAACCGGAGTACGAGCCTTTGGGCCCAGCTCCTGGAGTGCTTTTCCCTCCCCTGTGAGGCTGAGGCTGCTGTGCAGGACCAGGGGCGTTGGTAGGCTGTTGTGGCCATTGTTGATTCCCTGGCAACCGGGGTCCCCAACACCTGGCCAATGGATGTTTCCTTCCACATTGAGAACATTCATGCCTGAACTTACAGTAATCTCTGGGGCAGTGGCCCCTGTTGAAATCCCAACAGGTCCCGTTGGCATGTTGTGTTGACACTGCTGTACCCACCCCACCCCGGGTGGGCTTCCCCTGAAAGGGCCAGTAAATTAACGGCAAACCGCTAGCTGTAAAATTGGTTTTCCCACCCGCCGATGCCTCCATAGTGTGTTGCCATAAGTCCTTGTCCAACTTCCCCCATTTTGCCTCAGGATCCCAAGCCAACCGAGCTCTAAATTCCTCATCATACTGTGCCCATGCAAAACCACTGCCAGTTATCTGCGCTTTTCTAATCACATCCATATACTTAAAAATGGCAACGCAGCGCTCGGGGAATTTTTCGCAGTAGATGCTAGCATATATCTGAAATGCCGCCGTCCAGTTTTCTATCGTCAAAGGAACCTTAGGGTGCTTAGCCAGCTCGTATTCCTCTTCCTTAGACCCCTCCTTGGAGCGAACCTCCCTGTGCAATAGCTTCAAAATTTCGACATACTCACCCTTCCAAATTCTTTCCTTAGTAGCTAACATTAAATGAGCGCTCAAAGGTTTCGTAACGCCCATGTAAGGTAATTTCTTTATCTTGAGCTCCTTGCTATGTGGGGGATCTTTACCTACCTCTAGGGGCTCAGTACCAGTGCTAGAATCCACCTTGGAACCCACACCCCCATCACTCGTACCCACCCCTTGATATTTGACATAGCGACCCTTGTGGAGCTTAATGTCCAAACCTTCTGAAACTGGTTCACCACCCTTCCCCACAGACACCATTGTTGGTTTGGCCCGTGGCACAGAACGCTCACCTGGTTTTAATAAAGGAACTTGAGCCGGCCGCACTCTCCATGCCAGATGCTCCACATCGTCGACCGTCCGAGGAACCCTCACCGAGGGGCCACTCTCTCGAGTAGGTCTGGAAACCGCAGTTTTCGGACGCACCACCACTGGTGCCTGTAAAACATTATCAGAAACGTGAAAATGCCCCCCCCATTGTGCCCTCAGCACGTAACTCGCCCTCCTCAGGGCTGTTATCACCATAATCCAGCACTAGAGATTCCTCCAATCTAGGAGGGGCAACCACCACTGACGGATTTTGAAAACCAACATGGGCCTTACCAGCCCTGACTGAAACACGAGGCGGGGGAGCCGACTGAACCCATCTGTACTCCCCCAAACGTTGACCACTTTTGCACATCTTATCCAATGACAAATCTCTTTTATGATGAGATAAAGACGTTGGGGCCAGCGAGGACGCGCCGGACCTGCTTCTGCCGACCCCGCTGAGATCTTGAGAAAAAGACGTTGGGGCCAGCGAGGACGCGCCGGGCCTGCTTCTGCCGATCCCGCCGAAATCTTGAGGAAAAGAAATTGGGGCCAGCGAGGACGCGCCTGACCTGCTTCTGCTGACCGCGCTGAAATCCTGCAACGAAGATGTTGGGGCCAACGAGGCCGCGCCGGACCTGCTTATGTTGACCACGCCGGGATCCCTCGCCGGTACGGGGTATGCCGCGCCAGGCTCCACCCTCCCTTCTCCTCTGTGCCACTGGGCCACACTCCGCCCTACCAAGTCTGCCGCTCCACGACAATCCCTGACCTGTGAAGAAAAAGGCTGGACTGATGTGCCGGGATCCTTACTACCAAAACCTCCAAACATATCAATACCACTAGCTACACAAGACCTAGACTCCTGAAATTGTGTTTGATCAGCCTGCCGAGACATAGACCCCTTAGTCTGAACAGACAACACTTCCTCACACAACAACCTTCCTCACCATCACTACTCCAGACCAATAACTCCCGAACAATCTTAGACGCTGGACCTGAAACCTGCCCACCATGCCCCTCCTGCTGTGTGTCAGACAAGGACTTCTCCACCCTCCCAGAAGGTCTACCCCCCACAGGCAAGCCCGGAAACTTCAAAGTACCCCCAAAACCACTCAACATATCCGTCCCTTTGATAGGTGTAACACCGCCCGCATCGCGAACCCCTTTTGCCCAGGAAGGAAACACATCCAGACCCTCCCAAGACCTGGCACCCACCTGCTTACTGCCCCTCCCCTGCAAAGAGGAAAAAACATCACCCCCAACAGCAGGCTCAACAAACCCCTCACCTGACCCAGCAATAAGTGAAGGAGTACAAAACATCTCATGACCAGCATCCTGTACATGTGAAACCAACCCTGCCCGCCTTTCAACCTGTGCCCACTCCCCCTCCCCCACAGAGCCACTGAGCACCGAAACCACCTCCCCACGAGTAGATACAGGGGGAGAAAATAACAGAGAGCTAAAAGGCACCAAATCACCCCCAGAAACCAGCTGACCAGCCTGCAACTCGTCATTAATCACATCATCCCCCAACAAATGCACCCTGGAAGCACGAACAGGTTTAGAAAAACGTTCTCCCCCAATCCCCCCCTGCGATGGCAACAATTCCACTGTCTCAAGAACCCCATGAGCCCCCAGTGCCGACTGTTCGAAACCCTGCCCAACCGGCACTTCAGCCGGTAACACAAAATCCGCCCGCGTGCGCGGTGACAGAAATTCCACCTGCGCATGCGTGGCAACCGCCGGCGCTTCTCCCGCCGGCTACTCATGTGTGCAAACGGAGGCAGAAACAGAGCGCTTCCTGCCTCCCCGCTTAACGGCCCGCTTGCCTCTCGCAGCGGGGACCGAGAGCGAACGTACCGGCGGCCCAGCAGGAACAAGAGGAGCCGATGCCCCTCCCTCCCCCACTCCCGACTGGCTGTCTAAAGCCGCTCCGGCCTCTACACGCGCCACATAAACAGGGGCCGCTCTCCTAGAGCGCGGGCGGCCCCTATCACTTACCGCTTCCCGGCGAGACCGCTTCGGGAACACGCAAGCCGCGACCACCGCGGCAACACCAGCTGAGGCATGTCGCTGAGGACGCGACGGCCCAGCTGCATCACCAATGACGAGGTCGAGACGTCCCGCCTCCCTCAGAAGCCGGATGGCTTCAAGCACACGATAATCCTCGCAAGACATAATGAAAACCTCACACTACAAAGAACAAACAAGGGAGGTACCCTATGAACCAATATGGGACAGGGTGAAACAATCTTAAAAAAGGAAAAACAGTCCCTAAGTTTAAGGATATCCCTTACGTCGAGGTGTCCCTTTTCCCAACTAATCCAGTGAGACACAACACGACTCAAAGAACAACCCTATGGTCAAAGGACAGCAATAAGACTCAGCTGACCAATAGCTGAGCGTCAGTTTCGTTGGGTACTCAATGTCATATAAAGTCCTGTAGCATTACAAAAACAATCCTATGTGCATAAGTGATAAAAACAATAGTTTATTAAAAAAAATTATCATTACAGTACATAGATTTCAATATTGCACAATCATACAAACAATTACATTAAAACCAAAAAGTCGACGCAGCGTTTCGGTGTCTTGTAAGGATAGGTACACCTTCTTCAGGACGGTTTTTAAAATCACTAAAAAAAGAATGTCACAATTACAAATAGTTTCAGACTTATGACAGAGTCCCAAATTCATCCTAACAAATAAGTTTTTTATCACACAATATAATGAAACAGATGTGTTGGTAAACCATTCTAGTCATAGACTTATCCCAGAGTCATAATCCCTTCTAATATTCAACTGCACTCAATAGTTTCATACCTTTGTAGTACGGTGTCTGTCAGCTATATCCCATTATTATGACAGTTATAATTCAAACCACATTTAATTAAAAAAGAAGAATTGAATCACTTTTACATAGTCATACCACCACAATTTACACGCTTAGGACAATTCAGGCTTTCTCACTTTTCTTTAAATATGAAAGATTGTGAATAATCATATTGTGTAGCCATACTATGTCACATTATAGCTATGAATGTCTATAGTCAGCAGTAATGGTTGTTGTTTAAACATAGACAGATTCACCATCAAATATCTATAGTCAGCGATAATGGTTAGATTCATTATCAGGTATCAATAGTCAGCGATAATGGTTATTCTCTAAACATAGATGGATTCATTATCAGGTATCTATGGTCAGCGATAATGGTTATTCTATAAACATAGATGGGTTCACCGTCAGAGATCAAGATACTCACATACCTCAAATTATGAGTGAATCTGGTAGTAACGAGCTACCTTTAATGACAACTATTTCTTATTCCATTAGTTGCATATTTTCTGCTTAGTTGGTTATTTCAAATTATTTCCACCTAAAAGATAAATATTATGGCATGATTTGTTGAACCAATTCTTTAACAAAACCTGATCAATATGATGCGACAATTCAATTCCGTCATACCTGAATCCAAGTGTTTTATATAAACTGGATTGGTTCGCTGTACCAGGAATGACCACCGTATGGATAATGTAATCGCATACAACTTTGCTGAGAATAGACAGAAATACACGGGGTATTATAAAAATGCTAGGTTTGTGCAACTCGATAGCGTCTTTCTGTTAAGGTCAAAAAAAGTTTTTAAATTATAATACCTTAGAGCAAGTTTCTTAGAACCCCATCATGGAGTCTGGAGGAGCTATAAATCTGTTCTCCTTTTATCGGCTGAAAGCGTCTTGCTTCGTGCTTCCTTATGTTGGTCTATCTGTTAATAGGAAATTATCCGACATTAATCTGTGGCTTGTGTATACTCTATCTGTTTTTACATATAATGCGCCATTTTGTTACTATTCACTAGTGTTTTCTCTTTATATAAGGCATTTCTTAACAACACACCACCTTAGCCACATGGAAAGAATTTGAAAGTGGTTTACCGGTTGGGCAGACTTCTAGTGGCGATACATATCTATATACTAAGTTATCGTGTTTAAAAATCCTTATTAGAGACGGTCATGATACGGGTTTTAACCTTATCGTATTATATCCTGATTACGCGATATTTACGCGATATTTAAGTTAAGGCGGCGAGTTCGTGGCGCATCGGCTTACCTTATTAAAAACCAGCGGCCTCCCTGTCATCTCTTCCTGGTACAGCGTTTCGGATATCTAACGGGGCTGTCACTAAGCTGTTTATATTTCCCCTTCCAGGTCAAGGTTCAGCTAATTAACCCACCTTTTCCCGGTCATGTGGTACCCGTCCGCCATCTTGGAATGGGAAAACACTTCATAGCGATATCGAGTTTACCCGTGCAGGATCTTACATTCCCTGTGTATTGGGGATTACTTTATTTGAGATACGGAAACCTAGACAATTCATAATTTCCATCTAGAATATGCATAAATAGAATTATATCTTATGTTTTTCAATGCCTTTTGTTCCTTCCTCTCCCTATACTCCAAGTAAGACGTCGAGTTTGTCCGACATCTTGGAGTGGTGTCCGAGAGTTGACTGGAATTCCTTTTTTTTTTTATCTGCCATACTTTTACACAGTCTACCTGTCAATTGTCTATCTTTTCATGTCAAACTTACCCAGCTGCTGTAGGATACTTATAAATGGTTATATCAACCAGCATTTCTTTATATTGTCATAATTAAACTACTACAGAATTTGTTGTATTTTATCTAATGCCGGCTACCGCAGTGGTATAGCATCTGTCATATTGTGATGATAACGTCTTTTAATTTTTTAATTTATAAAGGCCGGGAAGAAACGGTTATGTCGAGCCGACCATTCCTGGTGGTATTGTATTGGAACTCTTAGCTAGTTGTATCATCCGAAAAGTTGATAGTCAGTTATTGGGGTAGCTATATTCATCCTCTCCTATGCTCACCCTGTCTACTTCCTAAAAATGGATTTATTGAATTTTATCTAGTGCAGGTTAAAGGGATTTTTTATATTGGTTAAATGGTATAGTATCTAGCATCTTGTTTTCAGTGTTTCAGAATTACTGATTGTGGTAACTATATTATCCTCTCCCAATCTTCTTTACTGTTCAAGCCTTTTCGAACAGAATTGAATTTGGACATATAAAACTGTTCTCTTTTTTTACGTTTAGTTACAACCTTAAATTGACATCTCCCAGATTTGTTGGCTTAATCTGGGAGATGTCAATTTAAGGTTCACCCACTGCATCAGTAATGCCAGATGCGAATTTCTGGACATAATAATAAAACATGAGACAGGAAAGCTGATGGTAGAACTATTTACAAAGCCTACCGATAGGAATACAATGCTACCACCCCCCATGCCAAAAGAATAATATACCCTATGGCCAGTTTTTAAGGCTAAGGAGAAATTGTACTAAAAACTCTGACTTTGACAAACAAGCTCAAACCCTTACTGAAAAATTTGTAGAAAGGGGATACCCTAAAAAACTTATAAGACACTTCTATAAGAGGGCAAAATACTTCAATCGAGAAGAATTTTTTAAAGCAAAAAGTAAAGATGGGAAGACAACTCCCCTGATTTTTGTCACTAACCACAGCAGCCTTAACAACAACAAGATCAAAAACATAATAAATCGAAATTGGCATCTTGTAGAAAATCAAAAGGGCTCCACCTTACCAAAACCTATGTTCTCATATAGACGCAACAAAACCATTAGAAACAGCCTGGTAAAAACATACAGACAAGTGAACCCCCAGGGCCAACCCACAATAGACAGGAACCCACTACCCAAGGGTACATTCCCCTGCAGCGGCTGTAGCAACTGCAAAGATATTATAAAAGGCTCGGAAATTATCATAAATGAAAAGACACATAGGGTCCAAGACTTCTTTAACTGCAAATCTAAAAACCTAATTTATCTGATAAAATGCCCCTGTGACTCAATCTACATAGGCGAAACAGCAAGGGAAATCAGGATACGACTAAATGAACATAGATCCGCGATTAGAACCCACAGAAATACAGCACCATTGGTAGAACATTGGACTACTGCCAAGCACACCCACCAAGATCTGAAATGGTGTGTGTTGGAGTCCGTTAAAATGAACATGAGAGGAGGAGACATTGTAACTAAACGTAAAAAAAGAGAACAGTTTTATATGTCCAAATTCAATTCTGTTCGAAAAGGCTTGAACAGTAAAGAAGATTGGGAGAGGATAATATAGTTACCACAATCAGTAATTCTGAAACACTGAAAACAAGATGCTAGATACTATACCATTTAACCAATATAAAAAAATCCCTTTAACCTGCACTAGATAAAATTCATTAAATCCATTTTTAGGAAGTAGACAGGGTGAGCATAGGAGAGGATGAATATAGCTACCCCAACAACTGACTATCAACATTTCGGATGATACAACTAGCTAAGAGTTCCAATACAATACCACCAGGAATGGTCGGCTCGACATAACCGTTTCTTCCCGGCCTTTATAAATTAAAAAATTAAAAGACGGTATCATCACAATATGACAGATGCTATACCACTGCGGTAGCCGGCATTAGATAAAATACAACAAATTCTGTAGTAGTTTAATTATGACAATATAAAGAAATGCTGGGTGATATAACCATTTATAAGTATCCTACAGCAGCTGGGTAAGTTTGACATGAAAAGATAGACAATTGACAGGTAGACTGTGTAAAAGTAAGGCAGATAAAAACAAAAAGGAATTCCAGTCAACTCTCGGACACCACTCCAAGATGTCGACCAAACTCGACGTCTTCTTGGAGTATAGGGAGAGGAAGGAACAAAAGGCATTGAAAAACATAAGATATAATTCTATTTATGCATATTCAAGATGGAAATTATGAATTGTCTAGATTTCCGTATCTCAAATAAAGTAATCCCCAATACACAGGGAATGTAAGATCCTGCACGGGTAAACTCGATATCGCTATGAAGTGTTTTCCCATTCCAAGATGGCGGACGGGTACCACATGATCGGGAAAAGGCGGGTTAATTAGCTGAACCTTGACCTGGAAGGGGAAATATAAACAGCTTAGTGACAGCCCTGTTAGATATCCGAAACGCTGTACCAGGAAGAGATGACAGGGAGGCCGCTGGTTTTTAATAAGGTAAGCCGATGCGCCACAAAATCGCCGCCTTAACTTAAATATCGCGTAAATATTGCGTAATCAGGATATAATACGATAAGGTTAAAACCCGCATCATGACCGTCTCTAATAAGGATTTTTAAACACGATAACTTAGTATATAGATATGTATCGCCACTAGAAGTCTGCCCAACTGGTAAACCACTTTCAAATTCTTTCCATGTGGCTAAGGTGGTGTGTTGTTAAGAAATGCCTTATATAAAGAGAAAACACTAGTGAATAGTAACAAAATGGCGCATTATATGTAAAAACAGATAGAGTATACACAAGCCACAGATTAATGTCGGATAATTTCCTATTGACAGATAGACCAACATAAGGAAGCACGAAGCAAGACGCTTTCAGCCGATAATAGGAGAACAGATATATAGCTCCTCCAGACTCCATGATGGGGTTCTAAGAAACTTGCTCTAAGGTATTATAATTTAAAAACTTTTTTTGACCTTAACAGAAAGACGCTATCGAGTTGCACAAACCTAGCATTTTTATAATACCCCGTGTATTTCTGTCTATTCTCAGCAAAGTTGTATGCGATTACATTATCCATACGGTGGTCATTCCTGGTACAGCGAACCTATCTAGTTTATATAAAACACTTGGATTCAGGTATGACGGAATTGAATTGTCGCATCATATTGATCAGGTTTTGTTAAAGAATTGGTTCAACAAATCATGCCATAATATTTATCTTTTAGGTGGAAATAATTTGTAATAACCAACTAAGCAGAAAATATGCAACTAATGGAATAAGAAATAGTTGTCATTAAAGGTAGCGCGTTACTACCAGATTCACTCATAATTTGAGGTATGTGAGTATCTTGATCTCTGACGGTGAACCCATCTATGTTTACAGAATAACCATTATCGCTGACCATAGATACCTGATAATGAATCCATCTATGTTTAGAGAATAACCATTATCGCTGACTATAGATACCTGATAAAGAATCTAACCATTATCGCTGACTATAGATATTTGATGGTGAATCTGTCTATGTTTAAACAACAACCATTACTGCTGACTATAGACATTCATAGCTATAATGTGACATAGTATGGCTACACAATATGATTATTCACAATCTTTCATATTTAAAGAAACGTGAGAAAGCCTGAATTGTCCTAAGCATGTAAATTGTGGTGGTATGACTATGTAAAAGTGATTCAATTCTTCTTTTTTAATTAAATGTGGTGGGAATTATAACTGTCATAATAATGGGATATAGCTGACAGACACCGTACTACAAAGGTCTGAAACTATTGAGTGCAGTTGAATAATAGGAGGGATTAAGACTCTGGGATAAGTCTATGATTAGAATGGTTTAACAACTGATCTGTTTCATTATATTGTGTGATAAAAAACCTATTTGTTAGGATGAATTTGGGACTCTGTCATAAGTCTGAAACTATTTGTAATTGTGGCATTCTATTTTTAGTGATTTTAAAAACCGTCCTGAAGAAGGTGTACCTATCCTTACAAGACACCGTAACGCCGCGTCGACTTTTTGGTTTTTAATGTAATTGTTTGTATGATTGGGCAATATTGAAATCTATGTACTGTATTGATAAAAAATTTTTAATAAACTATTGTTTTTGTCACCTATGCACATAGGATTGTTTTTGTAATGCTACAGGACTTTATATGACATTGAGTACCCAACGAAACTGACGCTCAGCTATTGGTCAGCTGAGTCTTATTGCTGTCCTTTGACCATAGGGTTGTTCTTTGAGTCGTGTTGTGTCTCACTGGATTAGTTGGGAAAAGGGACACCTCGACGTAAGGGATATCCTTAAACTTAGGGACTGTTTTTCCTTTTTTAAGAACCTCACACTACAACCTACACCTGAATTTTTTTTTAATTAAGCTAAATGGACTCCCGGCCACCAGGTCACCGAGCCTAAAATGGTGGCTGGGAGGAGGAGCCAGGAGACTAAATATTTGGGCTCCCCTAGTAGGAACAAAGGGGAGCCCAAAACCAGCCCAAAAGAAGCCCAAAATGAGCCTGCTCCATAAACCCCCCCCCCCCACATGCCCCTCCCAAACAGCCCGGGGGGGGGGACCTCCCTCCGGTTGGCTGCCCCTCCCAAGCCCCCCTTGTGCGAGCCAGGGTGGCAGCCACCCGGCTGCGCTTGTGGGGTTTATGAGGAGGGCGACGTGGCACCAGTGGGAGGCATTCCTTGAATAAGAGCATTGCTCTGCCTGCAGCGCCATGCCTGCTTATGAGTACAGAAAGCCTCACCCAATCTGAAGTGGAGCGGTAGTGGTACATTGCTGTTATTACTCCTCCATTGAGCTCTATAACGGTTGGCTATAGCAGGCGGCCTGAGCTGAATGAAGGGAAAAATCTGTCACAGGACTTGGGGTGAATAAAGCTCATAGCCTAGCAATATTTTTATCGGCTACTGGCTCTTCTGACACTCCACGACTCCAGAAAACCAATGTGGTGTACCAGAATGAGAGTGATACTCTAGTCCATCAGCACTCAGGCGACGGCTCTTGACATTGCTCCTCTTACATGCATGCATCAGGCCTCATGGACACCAAGCTAGGTCCTCCAACACCATCTAAGCTGCGGGGCACAAATGTTGGTATCTCTCCCACCTGATACATCGATTGGTGCCCAATTATTTCACTAACTGAACGGCGCAAAAACTTTTCTAACCTACCTTTTGCCTCCTGAGCTTCTAATCTTGTCACTTCGTATTTAGCACATTAAGCTGAGACATTTTAAAGTGACGTTCGTCCCTCTGTTTCTGGACTCAACTTTTTGCCTGCGCCCGCATGTGCGACAGCATGGGGAAAAAAGACCTCAAGCAAAGGCTATTAACATTTAACAACCCTGCGGAGAAGGCCCAGGACTCCAGTAGCAACATGGCGGAGGGGGGATCTTAGGCGACTATCACGACGGAAGCTGCAGATACCAGGCTTCCTTACTGACAGAGTTAAGAGACGGTTTTAGGTCCCTCGACAATAGGTTTGACACATTGGAGAAACGTCTTGATGTAATGGGGGCCAATCTAGACACACACAACCGGAGACTCGACACAGGTGAAGGGCGGGTCTCGACTTTCGCAACCGTGACATGGCCCTGTGATTAGCCAGGGAATGTGGAGAACTGCCCTGGCAGGGATCCACAATTGATCTTTACCTGGACTTTATGGCTATGGGCCAGGAAGCTCGCCACAAATTCTCCGGTGTTAAAGCCACGCTACGAAACTTGGGTCTTCGGTACGGCATGCTATATCCTGCCAGAATAAGGGTGGCCATCAGTAGGAGATCCTGAATCTTTGGCACTCCTTCAGAGGCACAAGAATTTTGCAGCTCTAACAAACAATCTAGTAGTCAACAAATGGGAACGCGCTCGTGAGCTCTTGCCCACCGCATAGTGGTTCAGTAGCAAGCGTAGAACTTTTTTCTCAAAAGTAACACACTAGCCGACTATGTCTAACAATGGGATAAACTCCTAAGCTGGCCTGAGAAGAGTTAAGACAGAACAATTACTATAGTTCAATACAGGTTTTCATAGCTGGGATCTGCCAGGGCGTTGCCTCCCCCCATGTGCTTCGGCACTTTGGAAAAAACACAGATGTAATGTATCGTCTTGAAGGTTTGCTGTTTTGGCTGGGATGTTTAAATGATGCTTTAGATGATGGATTATTTGGGGTGGTTCCTTGCACATTAGGGGTGAGCGGCAAATTCCGTTCCGCTCGCGGAACTTGCAAAATTTCGGCATTTTTGCGTACCACACGGACGCGAAAATGTCGAAACTTCCGCGATCCACAGCGGAACGGAATTTAGGGGGCATGAGGAATTTTTAAACCTCACCAGAAAGCACCTGAGTGTCCACTTCTCTGCCTCTCTGCCTCCCTCCTTCCCTCCCCCATCCATCCCTCCCCTCCCTCTCTCTCTCTTTCTTTCCATCCGTCTCTACCTCGATCTCGATCCTACTGACTTGCTGGTAAACTTCCTCCATTTGTTCCCCCGTAAAATGGGGGGAGGCGATGCACTGATTGGGGGGGGGGTGCGTCAAGGCAATTTCCGCATGAGGGTGCAGTGTCAATGAAGTCCTCCATGAAACTCCTCCCCACCAACGGAGTGCACTGAACACCACTAACAAGCAAATAAATAAAGATTTGGAATTGTGGACTAGTAGAAAAGCAGGCAGCGCCCTTGCTCCTTCTGTGGCTGCTGCTGTAGCACAATAACAAGGGAGGCACCACCCTTATGCCCAGGAGGCTATGAACCATGGACCTCACCTCACCCACACCTGCATTAAATATACTCTCCACGGCTGTCACCGGCACAGGTATGCATGTATTAAAGTGCCAGATTCACGGTCCTCCACCAGCCACGCCCTCCTGCTGTAACCCACTAACGTGAGAGCAGTAGGTGCAGAATGCAGAATGAACCATTTCCACAAAGCTTACAAGATACACTGTGGCAAGGGGAGGGCATAAAACACAGGCTAGGGATGACCCAAGCCCACCACCCCACACACATATAGACCCACCTAGGATTAAGAAATACCCAGATAACTCTGCTCCCCCTCACCAGCATATAGTGTCTACAAAAAGAGGTCTTCCTAAGCAGGAGCTATGTACTTCACATGAATCCCTTCCTCTAGCACAGAGACCCCCCCCCCAAGATAGGGGTTCATCATACTCCTCCTTCCTGAGCCCTACCCAGTCGACTCCCTCTGCCCTGCAGACAAAGTCTCTTCCGAGATAAGTGTCTCTCCCTCAAAATTAGAGGATCACAGCTGTGTGTCTCACTCCCAATGAAGGGACCCCACAGGTAAACAAATTTGCAGCATAGGCACCCCCACCCCTAGCAGTAAAACGCACTCACAGTTGCTATTTTCTACTCATTTATGTGGTATCATGTTTGCTTCTTCTTCACTGGGGGAGGGGTACACCAGTGACAGGCGCACATCAAGGTTGACAGCCCTCCCCTTTATTCACATATGGTAGGGGCCCAGCCACTTACTTTTAAGGCCTCCTGCACCCTTTGGTGAGAGTCATGGGGCTGACTGTCCCTAACACTGCATGGAAAAAGGGCAAGTGGTGGTATGGGCTGTCACAGACAGGCGCTGGCTTCTCAGTTCTCACACAGCTGCTTTCACGGCTGGCACTGTCCATCCATGGTACTGCCGACGAGGTTGCGGGTCCGTTATTCACTCATTATTCTCCTAACTGGATTCCCCAGGGAAGGTCCAGCTCTCTGTCTCCCTTACCTGCCGTCGGACACGAAGGGGCCTGCTGCTGCTACCAAGGGGGCGTGTGTGCAAAGGGCCGAAACAAAAAGTTTAAGAAAACGTGAAAATAAATAAATATATAAAGCACGGCAAGTTGGTTGCTAAGTGGCAAATAAACAAATAAATAAATCAAGACACGGCGGGTGCAGCAAAATCTCCGCGAGCACGCAAAATGTTGCATGCTCGCAGAGATTTCTTGCCGTTTCGTGGAATTTTGCAAAAGGCAACTTCGCTAATTCCACCCAGCCCTAATTGCGATGCGAGGATGGGCGGGTGGTGGGGATTGTTCACAAACTGTTTATTATAGCTGGATTACCAGTAGCTTGAATAAGTTTCAGTTGTTGCTTGCTGTGTATATGCTGTTCAACAAATTCGATGACAACGTACCTTAACCCTTTGAGTGCTCATGACGAGGTCAGCTTGTCATGAGCTACGGCGCTCCGGTGCTCATGACAAGCTGAGCTCGTCATGACCTCGCCCGTTCCGTGGAACGCTCGCATGCTGGGCTGATTCCCCTGCTGTGCTGAGTGTTCCATTGGAACGGGTGTGGCCATGACGAGCTCAGCTCGTCATGAGCACCGGAGCACCGGAGCTCATGATGAGCTGAACTCGTCATGAGCATGGAGGTGCTGTACGCCCCCGCTCCCAGCACAGCGGGGGTAACAGCCCCGCACAGAAGGGGTTAAGCTTCAATCTGTCCGTGATTACTTGGAATGTTAGAGAGCTCAACAACCCTTGGAAAGGAAATCATGTTTTGCATTACCTGCAATGACACCACATAGATATAGCCTTCTTGCAGGAGAGACGCACCTTCCGAAATCTGATGTTACACATTTTGCAGCTAACTGGGGACCGCACAGTTTTGTTTCGAATGATAGCACATATGCACGGAGCACTGCGATTTTGATACACAAGAGACTCATCTTTGCACTACATAAGAGTCACTTGGATAGGGAAGGCAGCTACACTATTGTAGTGGGCAAATTGATGGGACAAGTTTGTTACTTTTGGTTTGCATATATGCCCCAAACGTAAACTGCCAAGACATTCTTCTAAACACTGCTCTTTAATGGGGGGAGGTTTCAATCTATTTATACATCAGACATTAGATTGTTCTTCAACCTCAACAGACACCAAATGACAAGCTCGGCGTGCTCTATTGTCCACATGTGATATACTACAACTTTCCGATATATGGAGGAAAAGCAACCCTATCGCCCCAGGTTACACCCATTACTCTGCCCAACACGGCACGTGGACCCACATAGATTACTGGCTAACCTCCCCCAAAATATCAACATGGTACAAATCTATTGTAATTCTTCCCAGGACATATTCAGATCACTCTCCTGTGATACTCACACTTTGCATTCCCAGACAGGAAGGCCAGGAACGTCAGTAGAATTTCCCTGACAAGGTGCTAAATGATGATTTGTTCCACTCTGAGATCAGGGAGGCAATAGAACAGTATTTTGAATTACATACAGGATCAGTGGATGCATGGGCATTACTCTGGGAGGCCTTTATGGCCTACATCAGTGGAGTCACCATCGCTAAGCACGCTGGAGTGCTGAAAGACCTCAGAAAGACGTAATCAGGGTTTGACACAAACTCAATGAAACTGACACCACACATTTACTCTCCCCTGGTGCAGAGGTCCAGAAACGCTGATTGGCGTTACCTGCTGAATTTTGCGAAGCCACTGACAGGGAAAAGACAGTCAAACAGAGAGATACCAGATGTCTGGAACAAAAGTTTGCACAGTACATCAAAAACAACCAATATGGAAAAATGTGAGAAGAACAAAATGACCCCTCATTTGCGCACCACCCTCGGGGCAACTGGCAGGTACTCACCAGGTTAGGCCCCTTTTCTCATCACAGGTAGTCATTTTGATCAAAAGTAAAAATTGTCCAAAACCAAAAAAAGTGTGTAAAGTGCAATGGAGTAATAAGCATTCACTAGGCTATTCATAATCACTTCCTGCCCACCACATCAAATCAATTATCTTGTTGCCAGTAGCGTACCAGCACACCCAGGTGTATTTATGGCGTGCCTGCATTTCGAGATCTATTAAAGCCCGGCTCCTCACCGTACAGAGCTTCACGGAGCTCTATGTCTCCTCCTGTTGTCTTCACGTCTACCCGCCCTGACTATAGAGATTAGACGGCGTGTGACGCTACTCCACGCCAGTCATGTGACCGTGTAACGACCGGATTTTCAGACCAGATACCACCAGCTCACCAAGACACCACCAATCCAGCTGAAACGTAACCATCTCCCTCCCCAGAGCCTACTTACCAAAGTACCTAGGTACCTTCCTGGGGATGGGGAATAAGCAATATACAAGCTCATATCATCAAAAACACCACTAAATCTATAGGGATTACTAGAAATACTCACTGATTACTAAGGAATTCCATATTCTACACCACACTCATAACTTATAGTCTTGCGGTAACTCAGGCCCAGACTATTCTACCCTCCTACTCACAGTGAAGGGGGGCAGTTCTGATTACTTACCATTACACACTGACCACAATCAGTGCTCACACAAGCCACAATCCTGTGGGTATATACATTGACCACAATCAATGCTCTCATTAATGCCACTCTCTCTAGCAGCAATCTCACTACGCACCATATCCTCCCGGTGCTCTCACTCTCTCACACAAGCCACAATCCTGTGGGTATACACATTGACCACAATCAATGCTCTCACTAATGCCACTGTCTCTAGCGGCAAACTCTGTCCTATGAATACCTTCAGCTCTCTCTCTCTCTCTCTGTTGGGAAGTTTCTCTATATATCTAATATTTACTGGGGATGTAATATTATATTTTATGTGGTAGATAGACAGTTCAATCCTCTCACACAAGAATGGCCAAATTACAATATGCAAAGGCTATTCTCTGATATAAGTGCTCCCTGCTCCCTTGCTCAGTTACCACTTACCCGGACGGGAAATGCATCCGTCCACATAACAGCATCTGACTAGAAGGAAGGTTAACTTTATCAAACAAATAACAGTTACACAATGGTTCACTAAGAACTGGGGTCCCTTTATTACACAATAGCAAATTATAACATCACAATAACTAGCAATCTAGGCATAGCCTGAAAAGTAAAGGGGAATAGACACATGTAAGGAATACATAAAGCTTTATTAATAACACATCCACATATAGCTGACAGGAACTGTAGATAGCTAAAAAGGGAAATGGATTATAACAGACTGCACACCGCTGAAAGAAAAGGGATTAATCAGTGCAACAATACAGTAGGGAATATAGCCTAGGAGATAAAGGAAAATGAATGATTAAGTGTAAGGCAAGCTAGTTTAGAATACCTCACCCTATAAGAAAGGAATGTTTCTCTCTCTCTGGTGGAATCAGGGCTCTCTCCCTCTGTCACCACGGCTTCACTCCACTGGCTCCAACTGCTCCAAAAGCTCTTCCATCTGACCGGCAACTGATTCAATACATTCTGACAAACTAGCAGCTCCAGCTGACAGTTCCAGCTCCAATGATCATCTCTGACTGCTCTCTTCAGCTCCAAAGACCAACTGCCTTCTACCATTCCAAGATTCATCTGACTGCTCCAAGATCCATCTGAACACAACTGCTTCTGACCAGTAACTGCTTCTGACAACTCCACCTCTCTGCACTTCGCTAATATGGAATGCTCTCCCCTAGTGGAAAGTTCCAGCCAGTAGCCTCCTCCCACCAAATCCATGTACCAGGCTCCCTGCTCCAGACGCTCTCACAGTGATCAGCTGCTTGTTTCATCTAGACACTTGAGCCCCAGGGACACTTCTTGATAAGATTCAGCTCCGGCCAGTTCTCTCTACTTTGCAAAGAGCGCACAACACCTCATAACTAAAACATCACACTTGACCTACATGCATCTCAGTCTGCAGAGGCAGAAAGCAAAATGGAGTCTCTCTGGTTCTGGGCCTTGTAGGCCCAAAAAGGATGAAATAGACACATAGCTCTATAATTTAAACTCAGAACTACAGGATCCACCCTCTACTATAGGTCTTTAGGCCTGAGAATAATGAAAGGACACATAATTGTGTCAAAGCCAATAGGCAATAGATAGATTAGAGTCAGAAATAAGGGATCTATCATCATATAAAGCGGCTATCCTCTAGTTTATGCTTCTAGGTCTGAAAAGAGGCCTGAAAAGGACCAAAACAAGCTAAGAATAGGGATCTAGGATGGTAGCAAGCTAAAGTCACCATCACTCAAAAATAGAGCCAAAAACCCGGTCAATACAGACCGGCGTCCTCTGCGTCAGGTGCCATTACTGGTTGGGAAATGGCCAAATGGTGCAATAAAGTTATCCGGAATCCAAGATGTTTAAATAATTGGCGCTTTTGCACCAACTGTCAATTATATTTAACACACTCCTAGTTTCCGCTTTCTTCAAGGGACAGGCTATTTTCAGAAAATAGGGGGGTCTTTTCTCATTGTGCATCTAGATGACTCCTTAAGCAGGGGAGTGTTTATGTGGGGATAAAACAAAATCAAGTGTTCCAATTAAAACCACCCCAGCACAGCACGCACAATACCGGCTCTTTTCTCATTGTGCATCTACATAAAACCATACACAGGGGAGTGTTTTTGTAAGGGGATAGAACAAGGTCAAGTGTTCCAAGGAGTCCCCCCAATACAGCAAGCACAGTTACCGCCATAATACTTCAATTCAAACTTTGGTTGGGCAACATCATTCACCCCAGTACCAAATACTGTGTCATAAAACCGGAAGCCCGGTGGACTCCAAAGAGTACCTGAACATTTTATAGTGAAAGAATCATTTATATTACTTGACCCTATTCCACTCAATAATCTTGTTCAGGCCCTGTAGATCACTCTTTTCTCTATAAATCCAACAAGCGTCTTTAGACAACAGCACGTTCTCGATGTTATAGGGAGTGCCCTTCACTTTTTCAAGTACCGTCCAGGTGAAGTTGTGTTTTTCCATAGAACAGTGCTGGACCAATTTAGTTGTGAGCTTGCCTGTCCTTATGGTACTTAGGTGTTCTTGTACCCTGACCTTTATTTTACGTGATGTTAACCCAATGTATTGCAGGCCGCATTCACACAGTAATCGATACACCACGTTGCTGGTATTGCAATTGTTAAAAGGGTTGAGAAACCACTCCTTTCCTGAGGCCAAGATCACACTGCTACACAGGCAAGCTCACGACTAAATTGGTCCAGCACCGGAGGTAAGTTCGTTCTTTTATTGCAGGTTACAACAGCACAAGGTTCCCCTTTCAGCGAGTAAGTCAGCCATACGCGCTTCAGACTACCACGAGTCCTTGATCACTGGCATTCTCAAAGCAACGGCATTACGGAAGCTTAAATGTCAATAGTCCTGCCCCAGTGGGCGTATGCTAGTGCATCCTGGACTTTGAAGTTCCGCTGTAAAACCCCAGTGGGTGCCGACATGTAGTTTGAGATAAAAGTCTTTTTACCCAAGTGGGTGACAAAATGGGGAGAGCCATGTAATGCTTGACCTGCACCCTTGGTACCTGACCGTCCTTTCGGCACCAAACCTTCAGCACCGCAAGTCCGCTTTTCGGCAGCTGGGCGTGATCGCGGTGTAGGCGTCCCGCTAAATATCCACAAAAAGTTGCCCAGAAAGATAACGCCAAACACAGGAGGTAAGTTCCTTCTTTTATTGCAGGTTTCAGCAGCACAAGGTTCCCCTTTAAGCGAGTAAGTCAGCCATACGAGTTTCAGACTACCACGAGTCCTTGATCACTGGCATTCTCAAAGCAGCGGCAATATGGAAGCTTAAATGTCAATAGTGCCGCCCCACTGTTCTTCAGAGTCACAAGATGGCGGACTATGCACACCATTTAGAATGTTTACAGACACTCAAGAGCCAATTAGGTTTTGAAATTTCTAACCAATTAAAATGTTTCTTTGGTTTTGAATTTGTGTGTGATGAAGTTTCATTGGTTTTCTACTAATGAAATGGTTCTCTAATGAGAGGGAAACACAGCCATTTTGTGATAGTACTCTTTGAGGTACATTTGTGAGGAATTTCTGGTGTTCTATTTCTGGTGTGAAATTTACACAGTATTATCACTTCTACTGCTTTCTAAAAGGTGAGTTGTTAATTTGTAAGGGGAATTTAATACTTGATAAAGCTAGTTTAATATTATCTATTACTAAAAACGATAACTTAAAATGTTTTTTTTCCCCACTATTTACAGCAAGAAATTTAAAAAGAATATGGATGACAATGAGGACACCGTTAATATTAATTTTGAAATTTCTGCAATCTTTGTTGAGAAGAGTTTGATTGAGGTCTCAAATGATCCTATTCATAACACTATCCAAGAAGAAGACCTTCTTTTGAGAGAAGATGGAATGAAGGATTTTATTGATGAGACTTTGGATGTTGAATTAATGGAATGTTTGGACTATGTTGAGTTCCAAGAGTCATTTATGAAGAATTTGATGAGGAGATTAATGCTAGAAGCACTACTAAATTATGAAAATTCTGAAGAATAAATTTATATTTATAAATTATAAATTGTTTGAGACATTTTTCTGTAATTCTACTTGAAATTTATGAGATAGTAGTGAAATGATTGTGGTATAAAGTTAAACTTATAGTATAGAGTGCAACATTTCTGTATTACATAGTAAGTTTACTCACAGTTACTTCCCTTCTCCCACTATATTTTCTCCGATGTGCATTTCACATCTCTTTTTCATCTCATGCCTTCTTTCTCTCACTATTTCTCTCTAAAGTACACTATCGCCGCCATTTTTTGTATTTTCAGAAGACAGTGAAATGTAATGCTCCACGTCGAGAGGAGGCACCACCAGAACTATGCCTGTTTTTAATGAGGCTTCCATCAAATACAAAAAATCTAGGTAGATGCGTCACTTTGTAAAGCCCTGTGCTACATTATATGTGTGTCAGGTGTAATGTATGCAAAGGGGGCGTATTGACGCAAAGAAGGGTTGTACAAATGACGCAGTGAAATCTATGAGATTTAACTGCGTCACTTTTAGGACGCTGTTGTGTAGAAATTTTGCACCTGCCTCACAGTAGGTGTAAGACTGACGCAGGCCCTTTCAGTTAGGGCTTGCCCCATGTTAAAGGATGCATTGCTGTAAATTATTTTTTTAAATGGCATAAATTGAGATAGAATATACAAAAAAAGAGAGACATATTTACAAGCTGCGTGCGCAATCTTTGATATAGTTGTGTGTTTATAAGGTAGATTTCTTTATAAATTGTTTTTTATGCTTGGATTCAATGCTGGTTTAGAAATTGTGTAATGGTTTCATTGGAGTTGTAAATATGCTAATTTTTTTGAAGCACATTGTGCAACCTATAGCATGGGTAGAAGGAGTGAATGTCTGGAGAGGGATAGGAATAGCAGATAGAAAACCATATGAAATGGTGGGGAGATGCATAAACACACAGCTATGTCAAAGATTGTGCATGCAGCTTGTAAATATGCAGACAGACAAAGCAATCTTTGACATAAATGTGTGTTTATAAGGTAGACTCTCACAGTGATAAGATCTCTCACAGCATTTCATATTCTTGTCTGAGTGCATATTTACAAGCTGTGTGCACAATCTTTGACACAGCTGTGTATTTATAAGGTAGACTCTCACAATGTTAACATCTCTCACATTACATAAGGTAAGGTCATGAGCTTGCCCCATGTGAAAGGATGCATTGCTGGAAATTAATTTTTTCACTACAATTTTTTACACTGTTTTCCCCTGTGGTGCGCTTGAGGGCCTCATTTATGAGGCCATGCGTCACTTTTACGCCGCCGGTGCGTCACCTTTTATGACACAGCAGTAGTGTAAAAATTGCACCTTGTTGAGTTATATTTACAAAGTGACGCATCTAGGTAGATGCATCACTTTGTAAAGCCCTGTGCCACATTATATGTGCATCAGGTGTAATGTATGCAAAGGGGGCGTATTGACACAAAGAAGAGTAGTGAGGTTATGGAAAATAGTATAGAGAAAATAAATATTCTACATCAAACTTACCTTATAAGTAATATCAACTTAGTTTTATATTTTCATTTAAATTTATATTTGTGAAAGACAAAACAAAATAAATTACAATATTTATAATATTGCTTCGGTGTGCGCAGCGTAAGCGCGTCAAGTCATGTGACCTTAAAATAACTCTTTTCATTGATTGCTAACAGTTTTTTTTACAAAGAATGAAATCCCCACCCATTTCCTTCACTTCTTCTTTCACTTTTGTGACTGCAAGACCTTTCTTTTTGCTGTCTGAAAACCTTAATTTTCATTTATAATTTTTCTCTACTCTGGTTTTAGAAGGCATCTTTTTGTTTGTTTCTCTAGATGATTATAATCTGTGGAAAACAAAAAATAACATATTATACACCACTACAAACATATTACATAGCAATTACAATAAGTAAACAATATAAACACTAGTATACAACAAAAGGCTCATTTACATTACATGTGCTTTGCTTTGTGTCAAAAACGATTTTCTAATTAATGTTACATCTTGTTTATAAATAGGTGGCCAGTTTTTGGCCTGTAGATACAGTGAAATAATTAGTGCAGAGACACACATAGTGCTTGCACAGACAGAGATGGTAGAGTACATGTAATATCGTGCACATGTGCCTCAGATCACTATTTTTTCTCATGTAATAAACGATGCTCAATTTGTTGTGTGACTTGGTCATATATTTGTCCCTGTTCAACGTTTAGTTCTTTTTCCAAATCTTCTAAGTCAACTCCATCCTCCTGAGCTTGTTCCATGGCTCTTTCAATTTCATCCATGGCAGTGGCAGCTTCATTTTGTATAATTGGTCCTCCTAGTGGATCCTGACTCAATGAAGCAGAACTCTGACTGTCTTGAGAACTGTCTCTAGCAATCTCTGCTGCAATTGTAGCTTCTTGCTGTATTTCCTCGTTCAAGATTTGCAGATAACTTGAAAAAACAGGACATTCTATGGTATCTTTGGTTGCATTGAACGAATCTTCATAAGTAAGAAAATCTCCAAGTAGTTCCTCTTCTCTACGCCAAGGTTTAAAGAGTTATAAAATTGCTAAGTAATAAAATTCTCTTTTGTCTGGAGAATCACAACTTAATTTTCGATGATTAATCAAATGACCTTTTCTTTGTTTTACTAAACAGCCTTCACATCCAATTACAGCATATACACCTTTATTGATGTCTTCTGTGACGTTCCTTTTAAAAGTGTACGTTTGCAGAACTTCATAGAGACAAGCGTTCTCAAGGTGAGTACTTCTATTTGAATAGTATGTATTCAACATGTTTGTCTTCAAAATATCTGTACTGTCTGGTTCTTTCTCCGCCAAATACTCAATTTCTTGTACAGATTTCAAAACTCGGTTTCGTGTTGCAGCAAGACCTAGACTCACCCAAATGATGGTTCTAGATTTGGCATATAGACTTGCTGATGACAACCGATCAGAACATTCATACGCTCCAATTTCTCGATGCGACAACATCTTGAAACTGTAACTGTATAATTTCTTGCTTAGACTCTTTTCATGTGAAATTTCCTCCCACATTTCCTTCAGTTCCGTTTTTTCTGATTTTGTGATGTAAGACGTCACATATAGAGGCACAGTAATAGAGTTGTCAGCCACATATTGAATATCCATGTTAGCATTCCACATGGACAAAATGACTGGGTTGTAGTCATTTATGTATTTGGATTCCTCATTTCTTCTTAGGTTGTATGTATTTTTGGGTGATTTCCTTGTCACAGTATTTCGCAGAGAAGACATAAAATTGTTGACTCTTCCTTTCGATGTTACTGGATGTGGAAATGCAAAACGACATTTCGTGTAGAACTTGTCCTTGGATTTGTATTTTCAACGACAGTATTTCCCACAACGATGGGTTTGAAAGCGTAAAACTTGCTGTCTTAAATTGTTTTCGTCTGTACTTTTCGGAACAGTACATGTAGAATACTGCTGAATGAAACTCATCACTTTCTCATCTGAATCTGTTCCAAATTTTGGTGCATTTTTAATCCATAGCAGCATATGTATATGAGGAGTACCTCTTGCTTGATACTCCTTTCTCCAAAAGAAATCCAACACCTCTCCAAGCGGAGGATTTTTTTTGTTTGTAATAAAAGACATCATAGCTTCAAACCTATGATTGAAATACCTGCATACATTAACTGTATCCAAAGAGCACAGTTCTCCAGGTGCCTTGTATTCAATATTTTCAATGTTTTTATTTGCCTCTCGTAGAAATTCAAGTAAGTCTTCCCAAGCAAACTCAGCACAGCTAAGAGTGAGGAACCATGTAGGAGTTCCTAAGTTTCTTAGCATACATTTCAATTCCCCATGACAACGGTGCCAATACTCGTTAGTACCACGCTGACATGCCATGAGATTAATTAGCTGAGATTCCAAAACACTGTCTTGCAGTTTGACTTTATTGATAAAATCCCTTGCCAAAACACTATGTAGATGTGCTCCACTTTTCAGTATATGGTTTACTGCATAGGAAAGTCCAGACAAGTCACTCTCAAACAGTAGATTGAAAAAATATGGAATGCATTGACGAAACCTTGGATCTTCTGCATATAATCTTGAAGTCCGGTATTCAGATGCAGGAATTTGAACAGGTCGGTCGTCAGATCGTCCACCTTCACCTGTTGGAAATAACTGTGGAAAACAACGAGCTTCCAAACTTTCTTCCCATACACTAATGGGACTTCCTTCGGCTTTTTTTATCTGAAACAAGTCAATAGCATTCCCCATTACTTCTTTGGAATGCAATGGATGAACACTATAATGTTCATAAATTTCTTCACTTCTAGAGACATCAACTTTTTCTATTTGCCCAGCAGAGACATCAGTGTCCTCTTCTACAGTTGTTTCTTCTTCTCCCAGATACACATTTCTATAGTACTGATTATTTTTTTCCAAATGCAACGTTGCCTTCTTGACTTTCCTAACATCCACTAATTCTTGCCAGATTTTCTTACTTTTTGTCGGAACACCATTAACTAGAATAACCAGAGGTTCCTCTTCTACTTTTTCAACACCAATCGTATCAATAATTTTCTTAAAATCTAGAGGCAAATAAACAACTCTTCCCTTTAATCCTCTCTGTAAATCTGAAGGAGGCAATTTCCCAGTCTTAGGCTCCAAGCGAACAATAGCCTGAAAAGGATGCACATATTGAATCAGAATAGACTCATAGGTATTTAAATCCATCAATTCAGAAGGAATGTCTACCAACTCCATATTATTATGAACAGCTCTAGCAGGCATTTTATTTTCATTTAATTTATTATAGCAATATGTACAAATACGTTGATCAGAGCCCAAATCAAAACAATTTTCAACCAACAAATAAGTAGCAAAATCCTTCCACTCATTATTATTTATCTTTTCGCTTTTTACATATAAATCAACTAATCTAGTCTGATGCTTATAATGAGTTCATCGACAACAAACACAAGAAAAATTAGGCCTTTCATTTGAATTGACTTTAAACTTTATAATTTCATTTTCAAAATTTTCTGTACTTAAAATCTCTTCATTCTCTTCTACATTACCCTCTATTAGTGTATCAATTTCTGTACTGACCTCTTTTTCACCAAAGTAACAAGACTCAATTTCATCACAAATGTTTTTTACATCTAATTCAGTTCCATGCAAAAGAGCACTGTTTAACTGTTTTAGTTTAAGTGCTGGACTTTTTGCATAGTACAACCTTCTCACTAATCTCCTCACTTTATTATGATGCACTGCTAACATCCTAAAATGATGAAAAACACTCTGACATACTTTTCTTGAATGACAAGCCAATGAATGCCCTTGCAAACCCGTTTTTTCTCTCTAGTCTACATGGATCTAAGTCTTATAAAATTTTCATTTTTTGTTTCACACTTTTCTTAGTATATGTCCGTAAGAAATTGCAAAACAAATCAATTGATTCCTGTCGAACACTACAAATACTACTACAATTCCATGTATACACTGGCGCCTTAGGACATCTCCCTAAAACTTCATTTGCTAACACCTCTTCTGTATTTCGAGACACAATCTCTTCTTTTTCAACCGGACAACCATCCTTCACCTCATATGCTCGGCCACTGGTGTCAACTGCATGCACCAAATCATTATCTTGAAAGTAACTTTCTTCATTAAAATATGGCTCAGAACTTGAACTATGCTTCCATTCTCCAGAAAAAACATTACAGAAATGATTCCGATGAATTACTCTCCTCCACTTACATTTTGATTTGAACACATTGATTATCTTATCAAGTGTAAAAATTCTATTCATTACTAAACTAAACAATTTATTTTTCACTTTAAATGCTTCATCCACAATCTTAACTGTTTTTTTTTCTTGTAAAAAGCGGTCTTTTTTTTATACCTTTTGACAGTTTTTAATAAATTTAAAACAATTCTGTTGTAAAACATTCATCTACGAATGTCAGAAAATTGTTTACTTCTTGTATTTCTTTGCAAGATATTGTCTCCTTGTACACGTCTAACATTTTTAGAAGGATATGCTGTCTTTTTTTAAATTACAGGTGTTTCATTTTTCTTAGGTAAACAACTTTTTTTTGCTTGACATTTCAATAAGTTCCTCAGAAAATATTTACTTTGCTTACCAGGAGCATTTTTTTTTTCTCTGAAGATTTTATTTTGGTTGGTTCTTGATTTTCTTTTTCCTTAAACCTTAATTTTCATTTATAATTTTTCTCTACTCTGGTTTTAGAAGGCATCTTTTTGTTTGTTTCTATAGATGATTATAATCTGTGGAAAACAAAAAATACCATATTATACACCACTACCAACATATTACATAGCAATTACAATAAGTAAACAATATAAACACTAGTATACAACAAAAGTCTCATTTACATTACATGTGCTTTGCTTTGTATCAAAAACGATTTTCTAATTAATGTTACATCTTGTTTATAAATAGGTGGCCTGTTTTTGGCCTGTAGATACAGTGAAATAATTAGTGCAGAGACACACATAGTGCTTGCACAGACAGAGATGGTAGATTATATGTAATATCGTGCACATGTGCCTCAGATCACACCAAATCTATTGCATTTTCAATGGTAGTTTACCTTGCTTCCATGAAGAAAGCAGTCAGATGTGTCACACATTTGCCATAAATTTAGAATGTTAGCACTCTAGTTGCTCATTATTTCAAGCTTCACTCACAGTGTAATCTTAGACATATTAATTGGATTTTAGATATAATGTACCATGTCTGTCACTGCCAAGTATGTGTGACACTGAGGGCGAGATCTATTGCATTTTCAATGCTTGTTTACTTTGATTCCATCAAGAAAGCATTCAGATGTGTCACACATTTGCCATAAATTCTGAATGTTTGACATTAATGCTGGTCCAGCGATAGTGTAAAGGTTTCATTGGCATATTTACAAACCACTTGCACAATGTTAGATATAATTTACTAATTAATTTTATATCTTCTTTATATATTGGTGGCCTGTTTTTGACCTGTAGTTACAGAGAAATAATTTGTGCAGAGACACATATACTGCTTCCACAGACAGAGATGGTAGATTACATGTAATATCATGGACATGTGCCTAAAATCACAACAAATCTATTGCATTTTCAATGCTTGTTTACTTAGGTTCCATCAAGAAGGCATTCAGATGTGTAACACATTTGCAAAAAATTCTGAATGTTTTACATTAATGCTGGTCCAAAAATAGTGTAAAGGTTCCGTTGGCATACTTACAAACCGCTTCCACAATGTTAAATATAATTTACTAATTAATGTTATGTCTTGTTTATAGATAGGTTGTCTGTTTTTCGCCTGAAAATAATTTGAAATAATATGAGCAGAGACATATATACTGCTTGCAGACAAAGAAATTGTAGATTACATGTCATATGGTGCACATGTGCCTAAGATCACACCAAATCTGTTGTATTTTCAATGCTTGTTTACTTTGGTTCCATCAAGAAGGCATTCAGATGTGTCACACATTTGCCATATATTCTGAATGTTAGCCCTCTAGTTGCTCATTATATCAAGCTTCACTCACAGTGTGATTTTAGACAGATTAATTGGATTTTAGTTATAATATACCATGTCTATCCCTGCCAACAGTATATGTGACTCTGCCTAATATCACAATAATGGGTGAATCAAGCTTCAGTCACAGTGTGATCTTAGGCACATAATCAGAATGTTGGATATAATGTACCATTTCTGTCTCTGCCAACAGTATGTGTGACTCTGCTTAAGATCACAGTGATGGGTGAATCAAGCTTCAGTCACAGTGTGATCTTAGGCACATGAGCAGAATGTTAGATATAATGTACTGTGTCTGTCTCTACTGGCCAAAAACAGGCCACCTATCTATAAACATATATATATATATACCAGAATTTTTAGCAAAAAAAAATGTTCCATACTAAATCGTTTTTAACACAAAGCACAACCCATTTAAATGACCACTCCAAAGCAAAGCAGAAACTTAACTCATTTCCAAAATTCATTTCCAATATACACCATACAAAAACACAATATGCTTCCAGACTCTCACAATGTTAACATCTCTCACAGCATTGGTGGGGAGATGCATAAACACACAACTATGTCAAAGATTGCGCACGCAGCTTGAAAATATGTCTCTCTTTTTTTGTATATTCTATCTCTATACCATTAAAAAAAGAAAATTTCCAGCAAGGCATCCTTTCACATGGGGCAAGCCCTAACTGAAAGGGCCTGCGTCAGTCTTACACCTGCTGTGAGGCAGGTGCAAAATTTGGACACAACAGCGTCCTAAAAGTGATGCAGTGAAATCTCATAGATTTCACTGCGTCATTTGTACAACCCTTCTTTGCGTCAATACGCCCCCTTTGCATACATTACACCTGACGCACATATAATGTGGGACAGGGTTTTACAAAGTGACGCATCTACCTAGATGCGTCACTTTGTAAATATAACTCAACAAGATGCAATTTTTACACCACTGCTGTGTCACAAAAAGTGACGCACCGGCGGCGTAAAAGTGACGCATGGCCTCATAAATGAGGCCCTCAAGCGCACCACAGGGAAAAACAGTCTGCCTGCATATTTACAAGCTGCGTGCACAATCTTTGACATAGCTGTGTGTTTATAAGGTAGACTCTCACAATTTTAACATCTCTCACGGCATTTCATATTCTTGTCTGGGTACATATTTTATTTTTCTGCATGCATTTTCTGCTTCCATCCATGTCTAAAATTGCGTAAAAGTCTTGTAAATATGTTACTCTTTATCTTACATTACATCTCTTTTGATACCATTACTGAAATACTTTATGCATCTCCCCACCATTTCATATGGATTTCTATCTGCTATTCCTATCCCTCTCCAGACATTCACTCCTTCCACCCATGCTACAGGTTGCACAATGTGCTTTATAAAAATGAGCATATTTACAACTCCAATGAAACCATTCCACAATTTCTAAACCAGCATTGAATCCAAGCATAAAAAACAATTTATAAAGAAGACTACCTTATAAACACACAGCTAACATTATGTAAAAAGGTAAAAATATAACTCCTTAATTCACAGAGACACACACTATGATACTTGTGAAAAATCTTTAAACTCTCTATCTTTTTAAAAGAAACATTACTCACCTTTAAAAATGGTTTGGAAACAATGTCAGTCACAATCAACAGAAATTCTTAAACAGAATCTCTGAACAATGCTTCCTTCACTGGGAGCCTTTCAATAATGGCACAGATTCTTTCTGATTTCAGAGCCATATTCTTGCACATAGCCAATAAAAATTGTTCCCCCACAAATTCAAAACCAAACTGCACATTTTAATTGGTTGAAGATTTCAAGACTTTGAAACTCACATAACATTCACCCATTCCCCCAGTGCTCATTCACCAAGTAACCATGGTAACTCCCTCTAAAACCAGCACAGAATTCACAAGTTAATTTTACTATATTGCAAAAAAATCCATCAAGCCTGCTTGACCTCTCAATCTACTAGCTAATAAAATGCAATGTTTCTTTAAAAGACTTGTTCTCAACAATTGAAATGACTTCTTTAAAAAAAAAACATTCACCCTAATTTTCAGTGGAGATTTTTAACAAAGCTCAAACCATTTCTACTTATTCATCTGCACTGATTCTCAAACACTTTGTTATCATAATCAAACTGCCATTTCATTTCCACAACTCATCTGACTAGAAGCACACCTACCTTCAGACACCTACCTTCAAAATGACAAAAGTCTGGTTTGTGGGACATTGCTATGTCCACTGGGCTCAAAAATACGCAACTAACAGAGGTATTTACAATCTTGATTTACCAAATGTGAACATTGTATGGATTGGACAAAGAGGATTGAGGAGTCACCAATTGATACCATTGATAAAATCCTTTATGCATTTACCACACCCTGACCTTATAATTGTGCACTATGGTGGAAATGACTTAGGCACTTTGACTGGGGTAGGTCTGGAAATGCTTTTAAAGGACATCTTTGGGCAATTGATGTCACTTTTTCCAAAAACTGCCTTGGTATTTTCTAATATATGCCAAAGGCAAAAATGGAACTGGTCCAACCACTTTTGTCCACAGATTGAGAAAGCAAGGAAACATATAAATAAATCTGTTTCTGCTTACCTCAGAGACTATGCTATGGGTTCCATTTACCACAGCAACTTGCGTTACAACATGCAAGACATCTATAGGAGAGATGGTGTGCATTTTACAGATGAGGGGAATAGAGTTTTCCTCTTGAATATAAGACTCTGCACTGGTACCTACTTGTAGGTACAAAAAACACCCAATGAACACAACAGCTCTTTTCAGAGCTAACTTACCACTAAACACTCTACATTATTTTTTTTCTCTATTTTTTACACTGTTTTTCCCCGTGGTGCGCTCAGGGTGCGCGTACCGGAGAGCGTACCCAGAAACGCACCCAGCGCTTACCCTGCAAAAACATTTTTTACAATCAAAACTTTTTTTGCCCTTCAGGGTCCTTTTAGGCCCCCCTCAGAAAACCTAAGGGGTCAGGGGGTGTCTACTCTGCCCCCTTTTAATTATATCCCCCTTTCTTTTTTCACCTCTTGTGTCTCGATTCTACCGAGACACAAGATGGCGGACTCTCCGGACTGTTTAGAATGTTGACAGACACCCGACAGCCAATCAGCTTTCCGCTCGCGCACTCCAGTAGCGCGCCGGGTGCGCTCCCCGGTACGCGCACCCGTGAGCGCTCGGAGCGCGCCTATAGATATATATGTGTTTTTGAAGTTAATTTTCAAAAAAAACACTGGAGCAATTTTCAGCAAATATAGCAAAGGCACATCTGCGTATCAGTCCCTACAATTTTGCCAAGTTTGGCGTAATTCCGTTCAGCGGTTCAGGCTGTAGACTTGTCAGACCGTCCTACGGAAATTAACATGGGGAAAAAACGTTTTGGGACCCCCCTTTTTTCTCAGCCCCCACTTCACGAATCCCCCTGAAACTTTCAGGGAAGGAGCGCAGCGGAGCTGGCCAAGATTTGGGAACATTACACGCAAATTCCACAACCGACGCCAGAGTTATTACCAATAGAATGTTGTGGATTTCCTATGGTAGCCAATCCTAACTATAACTACCTACTGGCGACCGCCAGTAGGTAATATATATATATAAATACATATATAAATAAAACTTACTGGCTGTCGCCAGTAGGTAGTTATAGTTAGGACCTATTTTCCATAGGAAATCAGCAAAATTCTATTTGGAATAACTTTGGCGCCGGTTGACGAATCTTTGCGAAATTTTCAAAACTGGTGGGGCCCTCTGGTCCACTCCTATCCTGAACGTCTCGGAGTGATTCGTCAAGCGGGGTCCCAAAACGTGTTTTCCCCATGCAATTTTCCTCAGGAACCTTTAGTCGCAGCTACAGCCCGAACTGCTGAATGGAATTACAACTAATTTGACAAAGAGGTAGTCCTTGGTTCAAACTTGTGCCTTTTGGTTAAATGGTGTAAATCTGTTCAGTAGTTTTTTAGATATTAAAGGAAAAAATACATATTTATCTGGGCGGAGCCTAACAACACATCTCATCGTGAGAACTGATTGGCTGTCAGCACTTCATCCAAGAAGTGTTGGCAGCCATCTTGGGACCAATAGACATGATATCACCTCATTAAAAAGCATTGCAGTTAATAGAAGGTTTTAAGACTTTAGTTACATTATAAATCATTTGTTGATGGTACCATACTCATTTTAGGAATTGTGGTGTGTTCTAAGGTGATTTTACCATGTGAAAAAGCCTTCTGCTGAGATATCATGAATCATGTTTGAGAGAAAACTATTTTCTCATGCTTTTCCCACAGAGGTTTGGAAGGTGATCTATAAGCTAAACTGAGAGCATATTTTCTGTAAATTCACATTATCTTTCCCAGTCATGTGAGAATGAAGTCTGGCATTCTCAATAAAACATGTATATCCAACAATGGCAGAGGCTGTCAGTTGATTGCTTTGTATTCTACTGCAGCTTCCCAGAGTGTTCTAAAGAACAACTAAAGTGCTAACAGCCTTACTTATGACAAAAGTATAGCACACCTGGAGCCATCTTGATTGGAGTAAAGTGCTAACTCTTAAAACATTTAATTTAAAAAGGAACAAAATGAGGGGGTTCATTTTGCAATAGAAAGTATGAATATTGCTGCAGAAACAAAAATTAGGGCACATTTTGAGTGACTTCTCAAATCCTCTTCTGTTTCATTAAAACATTTTTTGACATGCAGACTGAAACAAGTACTTTCAATACCAGCAGCGGACTTCCCTGGTGAGCAGTAACTTATTACAGTGATCTAATGAGCAACTAGAGTGTAAAACACTGAAAGTATTTCCTACTGAGGAGACTGTAGTAAATGAGGAAATTAGCGGCCACGCGAGAAGATGGCCGCTTAGACTCGGAGCTCTGTGCTGTGGAGGGGCTCCGGACGGTGGCAGCAATACTTTGACAGCCCAAAAGCAGCCTCAGAACAGCTTTCCTGACAGCTGAGAGACTGAGGCTGAAACAGTGTTTTTGCTTCGGATGACGGATCCTGATATGTCACTCAGCTTTAGTGATCAGTGGCTCCCATGCTGAGAGGATAATTACCTCATGACTCTGAGGGGCAACACTCTGAGGTGAGACAACTGCTTTTCCCTTGAAGAGTGATTCACTTCCATTACACCACGTCTGGCTTCAGTGAATATTACCTCCCATGCTGAGAGAATAATCACCTCATGACTGCAGGGGGCAGCATTCACCAGTACAAACTCTGAGGTGAGACTGCAGTTTTTATCTTGAAGAGTGGAACTGTAATAAACGTTATGCAGTTCACATGATGTGAGGAGAGATGCAGTAAAGCGCTCCCATGTGCTTCTGAGGTGATTTAGGACTCTGAAACATTCCAGTTGGTCTTGGAAAATCAGTTTTTCTTGTTTAACAGCACCAATGAGCTAAATGAAGTCCTGCATTCCTATATCTAAAAATAAGCACAGGCTGAAACAATGGAAAGCTACAACATAATATGAAATAAACAGCACTGAAGCAATATTCTTTCTTTTTCTCCTCATGTAATGGCATAACAACAACTTGCGTATTTTTTCTGGATATATACGTTTTTCCATTGCTCACATTTATTGCGCATGAGGCACAAAAGTACTGAAAAGGTGTTGCACTGATTTTTTTTCAAAAATACCACAGTAATACAGTTAATTAGAACTGTAGAGATGTTTTTTGTTGCTCCACTAATGTGAAGAAAATACTACTGGCAACCTGCATTATCAAAAAAGGGGCAATACATATGAATTAATTTCAGCACTAAACAACTTTAATTTCAACGCTATTACATATTGTCAAGCCACATATTTTAAGTTTTACCCCAAAATACTTTTAAGTGCAATGCTGAAGCCAGCATATATGACTGTACATATACAGTAGTGGTTATGAACGCTATGTTGCAATACTGCATGCATGTTGCATGAAATGAGGTGACAACGTATTCCTAATAAAATGTGACCCTGTCTATATATGTTTTACTGCCTAATATAGATCTCACTCACACATTAAACCTCACCAGATATCAAGCATTTAACTCATAAGAAAAGATATACGACATTCTGAAGTGGTGGGAATTGATAATCAGTCTTGACCTTTGAGGCCAATTACTGTCACTAAGATATATTTGATATCTCTGTGCACAGAAGCGTCATTTAAAAAAGATATTACAAAGGTCAAGATAAATTTTTGAGCGAGGCTGTGAGGCTGATATTAACACCTTGGCTGCTAAGGGTTTTCCCCTCCGGTGCTGACTTTTTTGAAAGCTCATTTATTCATGACGAGCTCAGCTCGTCATAAGCACAGCTCAACTGTGCCTCATGACGAGCTGAGCTCATCATGAGCATCGAAGGGGTTAATGTCAACCATTAAAAGTGACAGTAAACTCTCTACGCCACTTCTATTTGCTGAAATTCTTAAGCAATCATGTAAGATGCCTGGCGCAAAGGATCTGCTCCTACATCAAAAGTACCACCTCAACATGCTAACATTCCTTCACAAGGTGATACCCTGAATCACATATTACTGGAAATTTCCGCAGTCAGTAAACGTCTAGAAGCTATGGACACTAACATTTCCTCTCTAACAGCTGAAACCAAAGCCATTGGTGTAGAATTGGCGGGTTTTCTCACAAAAAAAGATGTTCTAGATTCGAGATTGACAATTGTGGAATGGCCCTTTCTTCACAGTAAGATAGTTGACTTGAAGGACCGTAGTAGGAGATACAATATTCGCTTTTTCGGCTTTCCAGAAAATATTGAAAAGCAAAATGCTAGGTTATTTCTTTGTGACGTTCTTCCGAAGCTAACTGGCATCACCTTTGACCCTCCTTTAGAGATCCAAAGAGCTCACCGCATAGGTCCTCCACGAAAAGATAGTACAGCTCGACCACGACCACTTATCGCTTGTTTTCTAAGGCAGGAGAAAACCAGACTTCTACTAAACACAGGGCGTTCGCATGCCTCATTTTCATATGAGGGTCACGTCATCCACATGGTTGCGGATTTCTCTAAAGAGACTAACGAGAGGCGCAAAGCATTCCTTGCTATTAGAGCTCAGTTACCACAACTGGACTTTAAATATGGTCTATTCGAACCAGCCCATTTTCGTATTACGAAAAATGAGGACTCTAGAGACTTTTATGATCCAGCAGATTTGCAGCAATTCCTAGATCAAATGAAAACGCAAGATATGGATACACAAGATGCTTCAATTGATCACAGCTATGCAAGCTTGAGTTTCACACAACAAATACCTGACAATAGAAGACGTAATGTTAGCAATCCTCACTAAAGAGGAAGAGATCTAGAAAGACCTACTCGTGCTGAAGATGATAAATCTTCAGCGTTGCAGACTACTTCTGTTTTTACAGAAGATCAGCATAGAGATAAGTCTTGTTCCCCTTTAAAACCTGCCTCTGAAGAGGACTGACAATTGTAATACGACAAATTTAGTTATTAAATAAGTATTTATTTTGTTGAAATTTAATTTAAAATAAGATAGATACTGTAGTACTTATATTTGTATTGTAAAAGTGTATCGATTAGACCGTGTAAATCTATGCGATATAGATGGAAATATTATTCAAGTTTTGCATAATAGAATGCTATCTATTCACCATGTTTTATAATATAAATTGAAATTATACTGGTTCATTAGCATGATCCATTTTATCGTACTATAATATTTAATAATATTTGCTTCTGCTTATCACTTTCTTATCTGCTCTATTTTGTATATTTATTATATTAGATCAATTAATGTTTCATTTGTGTGCATTTATATATAGCAATTAATGTTCTCATATCTAATATATATTATGTGTATTGAATATTCGAGATGGTAACATACACCAGGCTTAAAGGACCTACTCATCAGATTTTGTATATATATATTTGCATTATGTGCTTTCCTATAGATTCAGCATATAATGATAATCTATGTTATGCTGTGATGTCTATAATATAAGATTGGCAGTATTTGCTGTCCCTTCGGGGTTTCTCTCTGCGGTGGAGCGAGATAGACCCGCGGTTCACAGGTTAGTATTTTTGGTACTTATATTATTCTCTACCTATATCTAAATTATATTTACCTTTTTTATTTTTATTTTACTGTCTCTACACATTTCCACTCTCACAACTGCTACTCCCTTTTTGTCTCTGATTATCCATATCTCTGCTAAACCAGGGGTTTCTCTTCCGATTTTCTACCCTCTCGCCTCCTTTCTAATCCCTTGTTTATGCTCCAACTGGATCAAAAAAAATATTTTCTTCATCTAAATCGTTTGATAGTTGAGATAGGTGCATCACAGTATCTCATAGGTGGTGACTGGAACATTGTAAGGGAACCAATTTTAGATAGAACAGGACCCCTAGATAAAAGTAATGGTGCTGACAGGGCATTAATGGATGACATCTTAGCTGATAATGGATTAATTGATCACTGGCTTCTTTTACATCCGTCCGATACGGGGTACACATTTTCATCTCCTATACATGGTACCCTCTCTCCTTTGGATTATTTTTTTGTATTGCAAAGATTAGTTCTTAGCGATTGAAGTAGGCATACCCAGACCAGGGCGTTAACCCTGGTGCATGAACATACAACTACACAAGTCTCCAGAGTGTAAACATCAAGTACAAACAGTTTTTCAACACTATATTTCTATGAATCAGGGTTCGGTAACCTCAAGTAAAGTGATATGGGCTGCGGCTAAAGCTACTATCAGAGGTCAATTGATGTGCGAGGCAGCATTGGCCAACAAACGAAATGCTGCACGTCAACAAGGATTAGAACAGAACATTCTGTCTTATACCCATCAATATAACATTGCACCAACACGGCAAAATCGTAAAATTCTAGAGCAAGCTCGATTGGCGCTAAATGGGCTTTTCACGTCTAAGGCGGAGCTTGCCCTTCAAAAAATGAAAACAAGACATTATGAACAAGGTGAAAAAGCAGGTAGATTATTAGCGGCACAACTAAGGCAAAGAGAAGCAGCCATGGCTATCCTAGCTATGAAATCGTCTCATGGTCCAATTCTTACATGACCACAGGACATAGTGAATGAATTTGCTTCCTTTTATAAGTCCCTCTACACACCAGAGAAACAAGTAAACACATATAGACTAAACAACTCTCTTTCAAAAGTAGATCTTCCGTTCCTTTCCGATAATGGAAGGGCTTCTCTTGAGGGTGAAATTAGCAGGGAAGAAATTGCGCAAGCAATATCAAAATTGCCATACCATAAAACTCCTGGGGAAGATGGTTTTCAGCTGAATTCTATCGTTGGGCTGGACATAATATAATTGATTCCCTATATGCTGCTTTTCAAGAAGCAAAGCGGGTTAACTCCTTAAATTCTCTTTGTAACAAGGCTATAATTGCAGTACTCCCTAAACCTGGAAAGGACCCTTTGCTTTGCACCAGTTACTGTCCCATTTCACTCCTGAATTGCGATGTTAAAATATTTGCTAGCAATTTGGCTTCTCGGCTTAAAAATGTATTACCTTCCTTAATTTATGCAACTCAAGTAGGATTCTTTCCAGAACATTCCTCTAGGAATCACTTACGTACATTGGCACATACTCTATGTTATGCTAAAAATCTCCCACAAGACGCATTGGCTTTGTCACTAAATGCTGAAAAAGCATTTGACCACATATAATGGGACTATCTTTTTAAAGTGCTTGAGCCTTTCGGACTTGGAAACCAATTTATTCAGGAAGTACAACTACTATATGATAATCCTTCCGCACAAGTTAATTGTGGAGGTTTCATATCAGAATTTCCTATCCGAAGAGGAACACGTCAGGGATGTCATCTATCCCCACTTCTTTTTATTTTAGCAATGGAGCCTTTAGCAGTCACGATTCATCAATCAGAAGCAGTTGCAGGCATATCCCTCCCTATAAGTGAATTCAAACTTTATCTATGCAGATGACATACTACTCACCTTAACAGACCTCCCTAATTCATTGCCATCTTTCCTTCAAATTATAGATACTTTTTCTTCATTCTCAGGTTATAAAATAAATTTGGATAAGAGTGAAGCCTATTTCTGATGGAACCACTAAAGCGGATATACACAACTTCCCGTTTCATTGTCAACCCTCACGTCTTAAATATTTGGGTATCATAGTAAATAAGGGTATGGGAGGTATGATTACAGATAACCTAAACCCACTGATTGTTCAAATGCAACTTGACTTTGATAAGTGGAAAATGTTGAATCTTTCCATGTGGGGTAGAGTTCAAGCTGTTAAAATGGTTACACTTCCTCGTTTTCTGTATACCTTAGGTATGCTCCCTCTTCATTTTCCCTTGTCTACTTTGAGACTCATAGATTCCAAAATAAAAACTTTTATTTGGGGCTCAATGAAAGCTCATTTGGCGATGACGAAATTAAAGGCTCACCATTCATCTGGAGGTATGAGTCTTCCATCCATTGAACATTATAACCTAGCATTGCAGATCTCTCAATTATCATATATGTTACCAGGAGTCTCTGATGTTCCGCAATGGGTCCATTTAGAACGCCATCTTTTATCTTCAAGTACTGATATTTCTGCACTTTATGGCACTAAAATTGCACGTCAAAAACCCACAAACCCAATCACCCACAAACCCAATCCTATCAGCCATGTCTAAATCGTGGCAAAGAGCACACCGTTTTTTAGCTTTAAACTCCCATATCTATGAAAAGGCACCCATATGGAGTCATTCTGGTGTTCGTATTGATAAGAAGGTATTATCATAGCCATTATGGGAAGAAGCAGGTATTGTAGACTTGTGATACCAGTGGGTCACTGGGACCATCCCCTAGGGAACTCCTTTTATTCCTCCTAACAACAGAGGATTCCACACAATAGGTTCATTTTGCTTAATTTGTTCATATTTATTTGCAAATATAATGATGCCTCATGAACAAAATGAGCTATAAATGTACATTACAGAGTAATCATGAACTATTGAATATGCTATGAAACAATATTCAATGAACATTGTGAAATAAATATGAACAAATTAAGCAAAACGAACCTATTGTGTGGAATCCTCTGTTGTTAGGAGGAATAAAAGGAGTTCCCTAGGGGATGGTCCCAGTGACCCACTGGTATCACAAGTCTACTGTTTCACATTAGCGTCTTTAGGGGTATAGACGCCACCCACGGAGAACCCAAACTAGAAGAACTTAACAAAAGGCTGTGCACCCATCCTTAAATATTTTTTATGTTTAAGAAGCAGGTATTCAAACATTAGATCACATTTTTTATAATGGTGACTTTAAACCCTTCACACAAATACAAGAGGAATTCGGTGTTCCATCGCATCAAGCCCTACAATATAAACAGCTCAAGCAATGTTTGGAAAAACAATTAGGTTCACACTCTCCGGTGCTGCTAAATTCACATATACTATCATACCTAAATACTTGGGGTAAACATAAAGGAGTGATATCTGGTTTATATAGAGTTTTTACATCACATCTTTTTTCTCAACCTCTAACAAAGACACTACAATTTAAATGGCAGTCCCGACTTTCAATTTCTTACACTACTGATGCATGGGAGACAATAATGGAGAATCTAAATAAAGGAATCCGCGAAGCCCGACTTAAATTTTGCCTATTTAAGATTCTTCATTATTGGCATTGGTCTCCTGCAAGATTAAAGAAAGCTTGTTTAATTTCCCATGCTAATTGCTGGAGATGTGACAACACTCACTGTGACTCAGCACACATTATATGTGACTTCCCGTTGATTCAAACCTTTTGGGCATATGTGGGAAACATTTTAGCTTCTACTATGCCTTAACACCTTCCTTTCACTCCTGCTGTTATTATTATTCATGACCTTCAGTTATCTCCAAAACTCACCAAACCCCAATGTCGTCTTTTTCACACAGCAATGGCCACAGCAAAAATATGTATTTTACGCCATTGGAAATCTCCATCTCCTCCTTCGCAAGAAGAATGGGTGACAACTATGTTTCAAACAGCATCACATGAGAGAATAATCTATAATCTTCAGAAACAAACTGACATATTTCTTCGTGTTTGGTCACCTTTCCTGAACCTGAATAGTGGCATGGATATTGATGATAACATTTCAGGAGTGGATACTAATACCCCTTGATCTGATATTTGAAAATATAAACCCCCTCTTTTCTTTGATTGCCCTTTTTTTTCTCTCTTTCTGTCTTTCTCTTTGCCCTCCCTATATTCACCCATGGTTTTCATCCTTTTCTATTATTGTATTAATTTGTAGTTTTGTTGTATTATTATTTTATTATTCTATTATCTTATTATTCTATCTTTTCGAATTTTCTTCTATTCTTTTATTCGTACTATATCTTATTGACATCTCGTTTCTCATTTCTCTTAACATAACTTCTATTGATACGTTTTGTTCTTATATCAACTATTTTTCTGTATTCTATTCAATACTCTTTTCTTGATATATTTCACAATTTTAGATTTTACAGATGAATTACTTCTCAAGGGCTGAGATTTGTCATGTTACTATTTCCTATATTTGTAGTTATATATAATGTTTAATTTATATACTCAATTGATATAGCTATTGAGTTAACATATGATTCATTCTTTAAGACTTTTATATTTCTTGTAAATGCTGATAGCATTATTTAAATATGTAACATCTTTCACACCATATTTATTCAACTGTAGACCTTACTATTTATCTTTATAGTTGTAAGTGTAAATTATTGGTACATAGTACTTATCATATATCCATGTTTTCTTTTCTTTTCCATATATTCCGTATATTTATTCATATCATTCAAATTGTAAGTTATTATTTACTTTATTGTAATTATGATGCAATTTTCTCAAAATGTCAATAAAAAATTAAAACACCTAACAAATAAGTCTCCCAAGATGGCCGCCAGAGACAAAAGAGCCCAAATGTAGCACAAATATCACCCAGATGTAACCCAAGAATAGCCCAATGACATAATGTCCCGGAGTGTTCTAAAGAACAACTAGAGCGCTAACAGTCTTACTTATGACAAAAGTATGGAACACCTGAAGCAATCTTGATTGGAATAAAGTGGTAACACTTAAAACATTTGATTTGCGAAGGAACAAAAAGAGGGGCTTCATTTTGCCATAGAAATTATGATTAATGCTGCAGAAAGAAAAATGAGGGCACATTTCGACTTCTCAAATCCTCTTCTATTTCATTAAGAAATTCTAACATGTGGACTGAAACATGCAGCAGACTTCCCTGGCGAGCAGTAGCTTTACTACAAGGATCTAATGAGCAACTAGAGTGCTAACGTTCAGAATTTATGGCAAATGTGTGACACATCTGAATGCTTTTTTGATGGAACCAAAGTAAACAAGCATTAAAATGCAATAGGACTCGTTTAAGTTAAAGCAATTCTGTTTGTAATTAGGTGGCTTTTTAGCTTTGCTTTCATTAGTGTTTTTCAAACTTTCATGTACATAACATGCATATGTATGCATATATGTATATGTATACATGCATTTATATTTGTGTTTATATAGATATGCAGATTATATATGTTTATATATGTATGTATGTATATATATATATATATATATACATACATATATATAAATGCATATATATGCATATATATATATGTGCATATGTGTGCGTGTAAAGAGAGGTAGAGAGGCTAGAGGTGTAGAGGTAGAGATAGAGAGGTAGAGAACAGTAGAGAGAGAGGTTGAGAGAGGTAGAGAGTAGAGAATGAGTAATAAAGAGTAGAGAGTGAGTAGTAGAGAGTAGTACAGAGTAGTAAAGAGAGTAGCAGTGAGTGAGAAGTAGAGAGTAGTAGAAAGTGAGTAGTAGAGAGTGAGAGTAGAGAGTGAATAGTAGAGAGTAGTAGAGAGTGAGTAGTAGAGAGTGAGAGTGAGTACTAGAGTGATTAGTAGAGAGTAGTAGAGAGTGAGTAGTAGAGAGTAGTAGAGTGAGTAGTAGAGAGTGAGTAGTAGAGAGTGAGTAGTGGAGTGAGTAGTAGAGAAAGAGTAGTAGAGAGAGAGTAGTAGAGAGTAGTAGAGAGTGAGTAGTAGAGAGTAGTACAGAGTAGTAAAGAGAGTAGCAGTAGAGTGAGTAGTAGAGAGTGAGTAGTAGAGAGTAGTAGAGAGTGAGTAGAGAGGGAGAGTAGTAGAGAGAGTAGTAGAGAGTAAGTAGTAGAGAGTGAGTAGTAGAGAGAGTAGTAGAGAGTAAGTGGTAGAGAGTGAGTCATAGACAGTATTAGAGAGTGAGTAGTAGAGAGCAAGTAGTAGACAGTCAGTAGTAGAGAGCAAGTTGTAGAGTATGTGTAGTAGAGAGTGAGTAGTGGAGAGTAGTAGAGAGTGAGTAGTAGAGAGAGTAGTAGAGAGTAGTAGAGAGTGAGTAGTACAGTGAGTGGTAGAGAGTAACAGAGAGCTAGTAATAGAAAGTGAGTAGTAGAGAGCGAGTAGTAGAGAGCGAGTAGTAGAGAGCAAGTAGTAGAGAGTGAGTAGTAGACAGAAGTAGAGAGTAGTAGAGAGAGATTAGTAGAGAGTGAGTAGTAGAGAGTGAGTAGTAGAATAGTAGAGAGTGAGAGTTAGAGTGTAGTAGAGAGTAGTAAAGAGAGTAGAAGAGAGTGAGTAGTAGAGAGAGTAGTAGAGAGTAGTATAGATTGATTAGTAGAGAGTGAGTAGTGAAGAGTGAGTAGTAGAAAGTAGTAGAGAGTAAGTAGTAGAGAGAGAGTAGTAGAGAGTGAGTAGTGGAGAGTGAGTAGTGGAGAGTGAGTAGTGGAGAGTAAGTTGTAGAGAGAGAGTAGTAGAGAGTGAGTAGTAGAGAGTAGTAGAGTGAGTAGTGGAGACTGAGTAGAAGAGAGAGAGTAGTAGAGAGTGAGTAAAGGCTAGTAAAGACTGAGTGGTAGAGAGTAGGATAGAGTAGTTGAGTGAGTAGTAGAGAGTAGTAGAGAGTGAGTAGTAGTGAGTAGTAGTAGAGAGTTGTAGTAGAGAGTAGTAGAGAGTGAGTTGTAGAGAGCGAGTAGTAGAGAGTAGTAGACAGAGAGTAGTAGACAGAGAGTAGTAGAGAGTGAATAGTAGAGAGTGAATAGTAGAGAGTGAGTAGTAGAGAGATAATAGTAGAGAGTAGTAGTAGAGAATGAGTAGTAGAGAGTGAGTAGTAGAGAGTAGTAGAGTAAAAGAGAGTGAGTAGTAGAGAGAGAGTAGTTAAGAGTAGTAGAGAGTGAATAGTAGAGTAGTACAGAGTAGTCAGTCAGTGTCAGTCAGTGTCAGTCAGTCAGTGTCAGTCAGTCAGTGTCAGTGTCAGTCTGTTAGTGTCAGTCAGTCAGTCAGTGTCAGTCAGTCAGTGTCAATCAGTGTCAGTCAATCAATAGCAGTCAGTGTCAGTCAGTCAGTCAGTGTCAGTCAGTGTCAGTAAGTCAGTGCTGACCTGGTTCTCTGGCTCTAAAGCCGTTCTGCTGACCTGGTTCTCGCCCTCTAAAGCAGCTCTGCTGACCTGGTTTCTCTGGCTCTACAGCAGCTTTGCTGACATGGTTCTCAGCCTCTAGAGCAGCTCTGCTGACCTAGGTCTTTGGTTCTAGAGCAGCTCTGTTGACCTGCTTCTTAGGCTCTAGAGCAGCTTTGCTTACCTGGTTTGCTGGCTCTACAAGGCTCTGCTAACATGGTTCTCTGGCTCTTAAGCAGCTGTGCTGACCTGGTTTCTCTGGCTTTACATCAGCTCTGCTGACTTGGTTCTCTGCCTCTAAAGCAGCTCTGCTGACCTGGTTCTATGGCTCTAAAGCAGGGTTGCTGACCTGGTTCTCTGGCTCTAGAGCAGCTCTGCTGACCTGTTTCTCTGGCTCTAAAGCAGCTCTGCTGACCTTGGTCTCTGGCTCTAGAGCAGCTCTGCTGACCTGGGTTTCTGGTTCTAGAGCAGCTCTGTTGCCCTGCTTCTTAGGCTCTAGAGCAGCTCTGCTTACCTGGTTCTCTGGCTCTACAAAGCTCTACTAACCTGGTTCTCTGGCTCTTAAGCAGCTATGCTGACCTGGTTTCTCTGGCTTTCCAGCAGCTCTGCTGACCTGGTTCTATGGCTCTAAAGCAGCTTTGCTGACCTGGTTCTCTGGCTCTAGAGCAGCTCTGCTGACCTGGGTCTCTGGCTCTACAACAGCTCTGCTGACCTGGTTCTCTAGCTCTAAAGCAGCTCTGCTGACCTGTTCTATGGTTCTAAAGCAGCTCTGTCCACTCCTACAATCATCCTGACAGAAGCATGTCCTTATCTAATCACTCTGCTGAAACATAAGTGCTTATAAACGTATCCTGCTGTCAACTACTGCACTCTAGGAACCCAGTCACTGTCTATGCACTTGCAGAATGACTCAGGCATTGAGACAAGCAGTGGTACAGTCAAATGTGCGCAATGTATGCAGTGCCTTAACCCCTTGCAGACTACTGAGTAAGTCCTGCAAAAGTCTAGGTAATAGTCATGTTTGTCTAGAATCACATTGTGAGTCTGTGCCCACTCCTACATTTATCCTGACAGAAGCATATCCTTATCTAATCACTCTGCTGAAACATAAGCGCTTATACACTTATCCTGCTGTCAACTACTAGCACTCTAGGAATCCAGTCACTGTCTATGCACTTGCAGAATGACTCTGGCATTGACAAGCAGTGGTGCAGTGACATGTGCACAATGTATGTGGTCCCTTAACCCCTTGGAGACTACTGAGTCAGTCCTGAAAAAACCCATGTAATAGTCATGCTTGTCTGGAATCCCACTGTGAGTCTGTGTCCACTCCTACACTCAACCTGACAGAAGCATGTCCTAATCTAATCAATCTGCTGAAACATAGGTGCTTATAAACGTATCCTGCTGTCAACTACTAGCACTCTAGGAACCCAGTCACTGTCTATGTACTTGCAAAATCACTCAGGCATGGAGACAATACCTACGCATTTATAAATTAACTGAGCACTCTGTTTGCAGCACTGTCATCATTCTAGTTACTAGTGGTGTTCTTATAGAATGACCTAGGCACCAACACAAGTACACATACAATATTCTGTGCACAATCCCTACAAACCTCTAAACAGGTACATACTATTGGTGCACTCCAATAAACACTGAAGTAGTACTCATGCAACCTAGGATACCTCCTGTCAGTCTCATGCAGTTTGTCAATCAGCCATCCAGCACTATGTTCTTATTGCATCACTCTGCCAATACCTATGCACTTAGGGGGCTGATTTACAAGCCCCCTGCGCCACGAGTAGTCACTTTTTGAAACGTAGTGATGGAGCTGGGGACTCCTCCATATTTACAAGGAGAGGAAAAGCCACTCTGCGTGGCTTTTCCTCTCCTTGAAAATACGACCCATTCAAACGCACCACTTTCCATTGAAGGGGTGTTCCATGGGTGTTTCTGTGTCAGTTCCCACACAACACCCATGGAATACCACATCTCAAGACTTACGAGAAAGTGTAAATCTGTGGATATGTGTGAATGGTGCCCCACCCTAGAGGTGGTGTAGCGAGGCACAACAAGGAGAAATGTTTTCATTTCTCCTCGTTTTTTTCTCTTTCAATGCATGCTGCATTCCACAGCACACATTGAAGGAGGAAAATGCCTTTAGTGATTGTTTTTGTGCAGGAAGTAGTCCCTTCCCGCACAAAAACAACCTCCCCACGACACAGATATCCTTGCACCATGGGGCAAGGGTGCCTGCGTCACTATATGGCTGCAGTTTGTGAGCTAGTGCAGAGGGTGCACAGAATTGCGACATATTCATGTGAATATGTCACATCCCTGTACTTCAGAAGTGCCGCAGCGCGGTGCAGCTACAGGGCTTGCAGTGTCACCCTGCAGCACTTCCTCATAGATATGATCCTATAAATTCACCATACAGTACTAAAGCATTCTTTCAGTCAATCATGCTCTACATATACATTCAACCAAACTTTCAGACATTACCATGCAATTATATTTCTTTTTTTAAACCAGATAAGGTAGTTCTGAACCTTTTTTTTCTTCTGTTTTTTGTTTTTAATTTTTTTGTAGTTTTGTTAACAATGTTGTACTTTTTTGGGTGTTTTTTTAAAATTGAACAAAAAAGGAACTAAGTAAACAGTTAGCTTTTGGAATTCAACATCATTCCAAAAACAACAAAATTAAAAAAATGTGCATTTGTGGTTCTGTTGAGCTGCATAAATAGCGTCCACTGACTGTTCACCATAACAGATGATGGTTATGCGCTTAGTGCAGTGCTGTTGCAGAAAAGCAAATTCTGGGCGAATGTCGACTGGTGGTGCTGAAGTGGATGCTCCGGAGGTGCTAGCAATGCCTGGTGGTGGAGTTTTTGCTACATGCCTCATTTCTTCTCGTGCCAGATTCTTCGGGTGAATGGTCCGCAGATGTTTATACATACTCGCCGTTCCACAGGAGTATTCCGTGTCACTCGCGACAGGACCCTGTCACACAGCAAGCATGTGACTTTTCTTGCATTGACCTTTTCTTCTCCGGCAGGAAAGGTGAAAAATGTCCATACCACTGATTCAGGCCTCTGCTTGGGTAGATCTTCCTCCAAGATATCTTCATCTGAAGAATGATGTGGTGCTTGCGAACCAATTGCCATTTCTCCAATGCAATTTTTTAAAAACACCCAAAAAATTCCAAAACCAACTCAGGAAGAAGAGATGTCTCTCATCAACTGCTCCAAAAAGAATAATTAAAATGGGTGGGGTCCTTCAATATTTACAGTGGGAAATGTTATGAACCAATCAAATCTTTTTTTTTTAGGTCACATGGGAACCACACGCTCGACACGACTTCGCAAAAATATATTTTGAAATAATAAAAGTTTATTACAAGTACAAATATATTATTTTTATCAATACTTTAGATAATCTTTTGCCCTAATATGTACATTAAAGACACGTACACATCATTTTAGAACATAAAAAATTTCACGGGAGTTGCGCACCCAGAGCGCCCCAGCACGTATATGATGTCACGTGGGGCCCGCCACAGAGCACATGTCGCTTACCGTAATACGCATGTGTCACGAATGCGCTGGAGCAGGAGTCACGGACCGGGCGCATATCGGTCGCGCACACCACGTAACATGGTACGTATAGGACGTAACTGGAAAAAAACATGCACTCGTCACTCACCATACGCGGATCCTTCATGACTTTTCCAAAATGGCAGCTAGAATACGCGGACCCGATGCGGTAGGTACGCTTTGGGTGCGTAACTCCACCTAGAAATTAAAAAAAAAAAAAAAAAAAAAAATATATAAATATATTTAAATACAAAAAAACTAAATAATTAAAAATATTTCTGTTTTAAATGTATCTAATTTTTTTTTGCAATTTTCAGAAAAACATATAATGTTGTTTAATAAATAAAATATTGATAAATAAACAGTTTAAAAACTGTAGAAATTCAGTACAAAAAAATAGGTATAACTACTTATGCATTTAAAAAACCTTTTAAATTCACTGAAAAACCATAGATTTCAGAGAAGTTATAGTTAGAAATTAGCATTTAAAAAACCTTTGAAATTCACTGATAAAACCATACGTTTTAGAGACGTTATAGTTAGGAATTACCATTTAAAAAACCTTTGAAATTCACTGTGAAGTAGTGTGGCTAGTGAAGTAGTGTGGCTCACTGGTTAGAGGCGGCAGACCCGAGAGCAGAGGACGGCCCGGGACCAGGGTTCGATTCCCGGCGCGGCAGGTTTCTGGACCAGGGTCAGCGGACTCGATAATTCTCTCGCCTCGGTGCCCACTCTGATCAGCGATCACACTCGGCAACTCTGGGCATTAGCTTGCCTCATCTTCACTAACGGCCCCACCAGACCGCCGGGGATGCCTGGTCTCACCCTGGAGATACCCATTAAGGGACCATCTCTCAGGGAAACCAGGAAGGGTTTCGCAGCGGTCGAAGCGCCTTGGGACCCTACGGGTAAGTAGTGCGCTATATAAATGCCTATACATTTACTGAAAAAACCATAGGTTTCATGAGGGTTATAGTTAGCTGGACATTTCACTCGTACAAAACCATAGAAATTCCTCCTTTATAGTTAGTTGTGCTAATTATAACTAGCGCGCCCGCAATGCACTGCTGTTGATGTCACATATTACATCATTCATGACATGGTCAGTGACATCACTGATGACATCACTGATGCCATTTCAAATGACATCACTGATGACATCACTGATGAAATCACCTATGACATAATCCACGTGACAATCTGATACACCTCATCACGCACTAGTATAACCTTTGATCACTCACTGTAAAATACAGAGTACCATATTTGAAAGCATTGACCCGCACATACCAGTTACTAAATACGCACTCACTGATTTCTAAGTCTACACACACAACTGTCCATTCACCCACAGAATCACTTAGACATGCAGTCACTGATCAATGGTAACACTATCAAATGTACTCATACACCTTTATAGACATTGACACATCAGCAGTCATCCTAGTCAGTTATTCAGTGATGCTACTCACTCATGAAAAGAATCACTCACACTTACATTTACTCACCTACACAGTTATACACACAACATCTGATTTATACATACACATAGTAAATCATAGTTACTATGTTAAAAAAACACTATTACAATTAAACTCATTCATATAGTTACTCTCACAATCATATACTCTTTTGTATATTTATTTATATTCACCAACTCTCATATACAATGCCTTTTATTTTTCTACTTTATTGGAGATGTACCAGTGACACATATATTCACTTACCAACACACAAATAAACACACTCAGACGCCCAAACAACTCTTTCCATAAACACTCCTAAACCCATATGCCTAGACAATCACCACTCACACATCTATGCATAGAGTTACAACTCCCCCACCCAACCACAGATACACTCAGTCTCCCTAACAAATACTCAGCCAACTAATCAATAACTAATATAGACACTCATGTAGCTAGTGACCAATTGATGCAGCAGGTTATACAACAACACAGACAGTGATACACACATTCACATAGTTTGGTTACTAACCCATATATTTAATGAGACACATTTAATTACTCACTTAAACAAACAGTCAGACAGCTACTAAATCTTCAATCCAGACAGTTATACATCTACTCAATCTTCAATACAGATTGGAATATATATAATAGATATTTAAATTTCAAACAAACCACAATCACTGGATGATGTCATCAGTGATGTCATTTGAGATGTCATCAGTTATATCATCGGTGATGTCACTGACCATGTCATGAATGATGTAATATGTGACATCATCAGCAGTGCATTGCAGGCGCGCAAGTTATAGTTAGCACAACTAACTATAACGGAGGATTTTCTATGGTTTTGTAAAAGTGAAATGTCCAGCCAACTATAACACTCATGAAACCTATGGTTTTGTCAGTGAATATAAATAAATAAATATATATATATATATATATATATATATATATATATATATATATATATATATATATATATATATATATATATATATATATATATATATATATATATATATATATATGTGTGTATATGTATATATATATATATATATATATATATTACCTACTGGCGGTCTCCAGTAGGTAGTTATAGTTATGACCTAGTTTCCATAGGAAATCCGCAACATTCTATTGAGAATAACTTTGGACGAATCTTTGCGAATTTCTCAAAAAAGATGGCCCGTTCCGCTCCGCTTCTTCCCTGAAAGTCTCGGGTAGATTCGTGAAGCGGGGGCCGAGATAAAAGGGGGGTTCCAAAACATGTTTTCCCCATGTTAATTTCCATAGGACCTTTAGACACGGCTACAGCCCGAACCGCTGAACTGAATTACACCAAATTTGGCAAAATGGTAGAGTCTGATTCGCAGATCACCCTTTTGCTTAAATGGTGTAAATCCTTCCAGTAGTTTCTGAGAAAATTAGAAGAAAGAAATATATATATCTTTAAGCGCGCACCGTGTGTGCATGGTGCGGGAATCGGGTGTGAGCAAGCTGAATTCTGATTTGTTGTTAGATCTCTGTCAAAATTCTAATTGGAGGAAACCAGAAAGTGTTGGCCGCCATTTTGTGTCGAAGGCAGAAGAGAGCCCCCCAAAAAAAGTAGAAAACGTGAAAAGGGGGCAGTGTAGACACTTCCTGACCCCGTAGGCCTTCTCAGGGTGTCCCTGAAGGACCCCGAAGGACCCCCAAATATATATATATATATATTTTCAAATCCCGAGGTGCTAGCACGGTGCTCGCACCCTTTGACCACCATTTTGTCACTCCGAGGTAGAAGAGAGCCAAAAACAAAAGTGGAGAACGTGAAAAGGGGGCAGGGTAGAGACTCCCTGACCCCCTAGGCCTTCTCAGGGGGTCACTGAAGGACCCCAAAGGGCCCAAAAAAGATATATATATTTTTTTAATTGCGAAGTGCGGGCACGGTGCTCGCACCCTTTGTCCGCCATTTTGTCACTCCGAGGAATAAGAGAGCCAAAAACAAAAGTGGAGAACATAAAAAGGGGGCAGGGTAGAGACTCCCTCACCCCCTAGGCCTTCTCAGGGGGTCCCTGAAGGACCCAAAGGGCCTAAAAACATTTTTTTAAATCACGAGGTGCGCGCATGTTGCGCGCACATCGGTAAAAAAAGACAAATAAAAATACAGTTAAATAACAAGTTTGAGTGTTTATATGTTGGTTGGCTCTAAAAAGAGCTGTTGTGTTCATTGAGTGTTTTTTGTACCTACAAGTAAGTACCGATGCAGAGTCTAAAGTTACAGAGGAAGACTCTGTTCCCCTCATCTGTGAAATGTACTCCGTCTCCTCTATAAATGCCTTGCGTGTTGTAACGCAAGTAGTTGTGGTATATAGAACCCATACCATAGCCTCTGAGGAAAGCAGAAACAGACTTATTCACATGTTTCCTTGCTTTCTCAATCTGTGGACAATATTGGTTGTACCAGTTTTATTTTTGCCTTTGGCATATATTAGAACATACCAAGGAAATTTGTGGAAAAAGTGACATCAATTGCCCAAAGGTGTCCTTTTAAAGCATTTCCAGACCTACCCCAGTCAAAGTGCCTAGGTCATTGCCACCACAGTGCACAATTATGAGGTCAGAGTGTGGGAGATGCAAAAAGGATTTTACCAATGGCATCAATTGGTGACATCTCAATCCTCTCTGGCCAATCCACATAATATCCACATTTGGTAAATCAAGGTTGAGAAAGCATCTATTTGCTGCATACCTTTCACTCCAGAAAATATAACTGTGTCCTATATTCCACACTCTAAGCATCTTGAAGGGAGAGCTGGTTGTACTCAGATGGGTTCAGGAAATTAAATGGCAGTTTGAAAAGTAGGAGTTAAGAAAAAAATGTGGATGAGATTCAGTGGAAATGAAATAAAAGAAGTGATTGGTGGTTTCTTAAAATTCAACATTGAAAACTAGGGTGCATGCAACTGTTTTTTAGAAGGAGAAATGCGACTGGTTGAGAAAAAGTCATTGAAAGGTAGATTGCACAGTATAAGCTGGTTTATTGAGAGGTCATACACTCTTGCTGGTTTGGTTTGCAACATTTGGTGATGAACATTTCACCTGTGTGTTCAGTTAGGTGTTCTATAGAGTGTTACCATGGAAACAGGCAGAGAGAGCTATGGGAGAAGGTTGTAGATTATGTGAGTTTGAAAGTATAGAAATGTAGAACCAATTAAAATGTTAGTTTGGTTTTGAATTTGTGTGGGAAGAAATTTTATTGGTTATCTTCAAGAATATGAGTGGAAAATGAGAGGGAGGCTATGTCATTCTATGACTCCAGTGACTGGTGCACAATTCAGAGATTCTGCTTAAGAAAATCTGGTGTGTGTTTGACACTGTTTTAAAACTACAAAAGCATTTTTAAAGGTGAGTTGTTAATTTGCAAGGGGATCTATGTTGTGCAGTTTAAGTTAATAAGAAAAATGTGTTCTAATGTGGACGCAAGAGTTTATTTGAATAGAGTGTAATTCAGAATGTGTCTGCTTTGGGAAAAACATTGTGAAATGTGGCAGAATTATTTGCTTAGTTCATGTGTTTTAAAATATGGCAAGAGATGTAGTCTTGGAGTGAGTTATTTCTCATGACAGTTGGTGCTATTAAGTCCAAAGCAGCATGTGTGTTAGGCCTCTGGATTCCCAAATAATCTCCATGTTGTGTAAAAAAGATCCTGGGTGTGCTGTAGAAATTGCATAACAACTTTTTCAGTAGCATATACAAATTATTTTAGTGAATTTTCATTTCTACATTCTCAGTCCCACCTTGAGCTCCTACATTGCCTGTACACCACTGCACTGTCCTAAAATGTGAAACAGGACTCCGAGCTAGACTATTTTTTCGCTGTAGTAATCATTTTGCTGAATTGCAAAGCATACTGTCATGTGTCTAAGATCACAGTGTGAGTCAGGATTCATTTCAGGAAAATGTGGCAGAATAATTTGTTTAGTTGATGTGTTTTAAAATATGGCAATAGATGTAATGCTAAAAAAAGACAGTTCATTACTTCAATCGTTCCCAAAGATCAAATTACATAGTCAAAATCATAAAACATAATTCATTTTAAATTTTATCACGGTCATGCACAACTACTCTCCCAAAAAGAGAGAAAAAAAATACAAAAAATACAAAAAGTATTGATATATAATACATTCCTATACCATCTCGTCTTTAGAGGCTAGGAATTTCTTTGGTTATCAAACCAGGTGGCTACAGGGGCCCATATCTGAGCCCCGAGAGCTCTTGATTTTTTCCCTCTAGTTTTATAAATTGCAGTCTCTTGCTTGTAAATTCCTAGTAGTCTACTTAGCCATCCTTGAAAAGTGGGAGCGTCTGAATCTTTCCACCGCGCTGCCAAAATTATTCTAAATACAGCTGTCCCAACAAACACAGACATTGCTTCATTATTACTGTACCCTAAAGAGCCATCATAACCCAGAACAAAAAGTGTTGATGATGTACTTAATTCGTGTCCAAATATATCAGCCCAATATTGGGACATCTCTTTTTTAATCGTATCTAGCTTAGGGCAATCAGGTAGCATATGTATAAGATTAGCTGGGCCAAGAGAGCATCTCGGGCATTGATCGCTTACTGTTTTGCCCCAGGTAAATAGTTTTACAAGGGTAAAGTAAAGATCATACATTGTTTTATAAATTTGTGCTTTTAAGTTGGAAGCTAGAAACAGCTTAGATGATAACATCAGAGACATGTCTACGTCGATGTTTGGGTTATTTAACTTAGTGGCCCAGCTTTTTTCGATTTGTTTTAGATCATCAGGTTGGTTATTCATAAATATTTCATAGATGTTACCTATCCTGGTTGTCCGTTTACCGATTAACTCTAAAATTGGAACAGCCTTTAGTTTTATTCTAGGTGACAACTGTCTAAGGGCAGTGTAAACTTGTATGAATTTCAAATAGTCAGTGCGGGGGATTTGGTATTTTCCGCATAGTTCTTGAAAAGATGGTACAAAGTCCCGTCCAAGGAAATCTCCTACTTTCACTACCCCTAGACTCTTCCATCTCCTAGTGGTGCTATCATTAAGGTGTGCCGGGATAATTGGGCTATACCAAAGAGGAGTGTATTTGGTGTATTTTGGTATTATCAAGTACTTAGTGGTGTTCTTCCAGAGTGAGTTATTTCTCATGGCAGTTGGTGCTATAAAGTCCAAATCAGCATGTGTGTTGGGCCTCTGGATTCCCAAATAGTCTCCATGCTGTGTAATAAAGATCATGGGTGTGCTGTAGAAATTGCATACCAACTTTTTCAGTAGCATGTAGAAATTATTTCAGTAAATTTTCATTTCTACATTCTCAGTCCCTCCTTGAGCTCCTGCATTGCCTGTACACCACTGCACTGTCCTAAAATGTGAAACAGGACTCCTAGCTAGACTTTTTTTCGCTGTAGTAATCATTTTGCGGAATTGCAAGGGATACCGTCATGTGTCTAAGATCACAGTGTGAGTCAGGATTCATTTTAGAAAAATGTGGCAGAATACTTTGCTTAGTTGATGTGTTTTAAAATATGGAAATAGATGCAGTCTTGGAGTGAGTTAATTCTCATGGCAGTTGGTGCTATAATTCCAAAGCAGCATGTGTGTTAGGCCTTGGGATTCCCAAATAATCTCCATGCTGTGAAATAAAGATCCTGGGTGTGCTGTAGAAATTGCATACCAACTTTTTCAGTAGCATGTAGAAATTGTTTCAGTGAATTTTCATTTCTACATTCTCAGTCCCAGCTTGAGCTCCTGCATTGCCTGTATACCACTGCACTGTCCTAAAATGTGAAACAGGATTCCTAGCTAGACTTTTTTATCGCTGAAGTAATCATTCTGCTGAATTGCAAGGCATACTGTCATGTGTCTAAGATCACAGCGTGAGTCAGGATTCATTTCAGAAAAATGTTGCAGAATAATTTGCTTAGTTCATGTGTTTTAAAATATGGCAATAGATGTAGTCTTGGAGTGAGTTATTTCTCATGACAGTTGGTGCTATAAAGCCCAAAGCGGTACAAAAGGGGGTGGTGATGGACGGAGCATCTGAATCAATCAAACACTCACACCCAGTCAAAAGATCTGGGTTTAATCCATCACCGTTCTTTAGCCCACTCTGCCACCCCAGTTCAGACATGCCTATATGCAAATCAGTCTGACCCTGTGCCTCATGGGAACAGTCCAGCCCGAACTGCCAAGCCATGTCTTCCCTGGACCGGAAACAAGCTTCCGAGGACCGGTTTCTGGCAATCCAGCCGTCTTCAGCCCGGCTTGCTTGAATCCAGTGGCAAAGTGAGCAAGGGACTCACGTCTGAACATACCCTGCCACACTTATGGCGGCCAAAAGCGGTACAAAAGTGGGTGGTGATGGACGGAGCATCTGAATCAATCAAACACTCACACCCAGTCAAAAGATCTGGGTTTAATCCATCACCGTTCTTTAGCCCACTCTGCCACCCCAGTTCAGACATGCCTATATGCAAATCAGTCTGACCCTGTGCCTCATGGGAACAGTCCAACCCGAACTGCAAAGCCATGTCTTCCCTGGACCGGAAACAAGCTTCTGAGGACCGGTTTCTGGCATTCCAGCCGTCTTCTGCTCGGCTTGCTTGAATCCAGTGGCAAAGTGAGCAAGGGACTCACCTCTGAGCATACCCTGCCACACTTATGGCGGCCAAAAGCGGTACAAAAGGGGGTGGTGATGAACGGAGCATCTGAATCAATCAAACACTCACACCCAGTCAAAAGATCTGGGTTTAATCCATCACCGTTCTTTAGCCCACTCTGCCACCCCAGTTCAGACATGCCTATATGCAAATCAGTCTGACCCTGTGCCTCATGGGAACAGTCCAGCCCGAACTGCCAAGCAATGTCTTCCCTGGACCGGAAACAAACTTCGAAGGACCAGTTTCTGGCATTCCAGCTGTCTTCAGCCCGGCTTGCTTGAATCCAGTGGCAAAGTGAGCAAGGGACTCACGTCTGAGCATACCCTGCCACACTTATGGCGGCCAAAAGCGGTGGACCTGGCTTGGCAGTTCGGGCTGGACTGTTCCCATGGGGCACAGGGTCAAGACTGATTTGCATATGGCTGGGTTCAAACTGGAAAGGCATGGTGAGCAAAAAAACGATGGATTTAGGCCCAGATCTCTGTACTGGGGTGAATGTATGACATTGTTCTGCATTCTGTCCATCACCTGTAGTTTTTCCAAACAGAAGCGAGGCACCTGGATCGTCAGAATACTCCCTGGCCAGATCGAGGGACTGCACATACGCCCATGAACAAGGTGCAGGGGGGGAGAGGTTGAGAGGGGGTCGCTACGCTAGACCTGCTTGCTGGGTGTAAGCAAAGCAAACAAGTGAAGGATGGAAAGGGGGCAGGAGGGGGAGAGGGAGCAAATGGCAAAATAGTGGCAGAAGCTGTTATCCCACAGGAAAAATCAGAGACTAGGGGGGTGTGGATACTCAAACACCCAAAGTAGTAGAGCTTGAAGGTGGTAGCGGGATAAGATCTAGCTACTGTCTTAGGAACAGGCAGTTCTCCATACAGAGCTTCCTCCCCCCAATAAAACAGACCGTGTTTCCTAGGAGTGCAAAAAGGAAGCCGTGAGGGACTCCCAACCTTGAACCTCAGTCACAAAAAATAAAAAGTAGAACAGTGAAGGAGAAAGATCTAGGGAAAGATCAGCCATAACAAAAGATTAAAGTAACCCCCTCTCTAAGATCCTTTTTCAAAGTTCAACAGCTGGTCCAAGTGAGAGGTAAACACCCTGTCCCGCAAGACAAGAACAAATCTCTAGTCTCGAACCCAGTCACTATCCTAAAAATAAACCCCCTGAGAGTGGAGCTAAACATTACAGATTAAGACGATAAAGCTCGGGGCATGAGTAAAGGGAAAGAGTCCCACGCAGACCCGCAAGTGGAGATATCAGGAGGGTCCATCATGACAGAACCTGCTGAAACACCTACTCAGGGGAAACCCATCCTGCCCTAGAACATACAGAGAAGCTCATGGAAAAATCCGCAATCTCTGAGGCTAATCAAAATAAAATTCAGGAAGTATGCGAGAACCTAGACCAAAAACTGAATGAGCTGGGAGAAAGAGTGACTGCGGTTGAGTCAGCGGTAGAAGTTCTCAGTAAAAAATTGGACACTAATCAAAAGGAGATTAGGTCGCTAAGAGCCAGCGATAGAAGCATGAAGGAAAAACTCGAATCGCTGGAAAATAAAGCGAGAAAAAACAATGTAAGGGTACTGAACATTCCAGAGAACTTGGAAGGGACAGACATTAAAAAGTTTATTATCTCCCTCCTAGAAGAGTATTTCCCCTGGGCCAAAGAAGCTAATCTGATGGATGACATTCAAAGGGTCCACCGGGATCCGTTCAGAAAGAGCAAAGAGAGACAGACACCAAGGAAAATCTTAATCAATTTTAAAACCTATACACTGAAAAAGAGAATCTTAAGCGAGGGTTTAAAAAATGTCACTCTAAAAAAAGACAACTGGTCTTTCAAAATTCGCTCCTACATGTCCAAAGCTACCCAGGATAGACAGTGGGAATTGGGGCAATCATGCAAGAACTAAAGTCCCTTGGGGCCACAGTCCAAATGAAATTCCCTGCTGCACTGAGGATCATGTGGAGGAACAAAATGCACAACATCAGGGATCCCAAAGAGGTAGAAACCTTTATAGAACAAATTAAGGATCAACTCCGGACCGAGACATAATAGTCAAGAATCAATCAATCAATCAATCAGGGGATTTGTAAAGCGCACTACTCACCCGTTAGGGTCTCAAAGCACTGGGGGGGGGTTGCTACTGCTCGAACAGCCAGGTCTTGAGTTGTTTCCTGAAGGCGAGATGGTTCTGTGTCAGTCGGAGGTGTGTGGGGAGGGAGTTCCATGTCTTGGCTGCCAGATAGGAGAAAGACCTTCCTCCGGCGGTGGCTTTGCGAATACGTGGGACGGTGGCAAGGGCGAGGCTGGCGGTTGTTGAGGTACATGGGCCCGCGTCGTGAAGAGCCTTGTGTGCGTGGTTGAGGAGTCGGAATGTGATTCTCTTGCTGATGGGGAGCCAGTGCAGATTCTTCAGATGGGCAGAGATGTGGCTGTGGCTGGGGATGTCCAGGATGAGTCTTGCCGAGGCGTTCTGTATTTGCTGTAGTCTTTTCTGGAGCTTGGCTGTGGTTCCGGCGTAGAGGGTGTTTCCATAATCCAGGCGGCTGGTGACGAGGGCCTGGGTGACCGTCTTCCTGGATGCGGTGGGGATCCATCAGAAGATTTTACGGAGCATGCGCAGGGTGTTGAAACAGGACAATGAGACGGCGTTGATTTGCTTGGTCATCGTGAGGGAGGAGTCGAGGATGAATCCCAGGTTGCGTGCGTGGTCTGTGGGTTTGGGGGCGGTGCCCAGGGCAGGTGGCCACCAGGAGTCGTTCCAGGCCGAGGGGGAAGGTCCCAGGATGAGGACTTCTGTCTTGTCTGAGTTCAGTTTCAGACGGCTGAGCTTCATCCATTCCGTGACGTCCTTCATTCCTTCCTGGAGGCTGGCTCTGGCGGTGTCCTGGTCGTTGGTGAGGGAGAGGATCAGCTGTGTGTCGTCGGCGTAGGAGATGATGTTGAGGTTGTGTTTGCGTGCGATGGCCGCGAGGGGGCTCCTGTAGACGTTGAAGAGGGTAGGGCTGAGCGAGGATCCTTGTGGGACGCCGCAGATGACTTTGGTGGCCACGGACCGGAACGGGGGGAGGCGGACTCTCTGGGTTCTGCCGGCGAGGAACGAGATGATCCATTCGAAGGTCGGGCCTTGGATTCTGGTGTCGCTGAGGCGTTGTATCAGGGTGTGGTGGCATACCGTGTTGAAGGCTGCTGAGAGATCCAGGAGGATGAGTGCGGCGGTTTCCCCGTTGTCGAGCATAGACCTGATGTCGTCGGTACCTACAATGGTGGTCTCGGTGCTGTGGTTTGCTCGGAAACCGGACTGTGACGGGTCGAGGCGGAGAGTTGTTTGTTGACCGTCTTCTTGATGACTTTGGCGGGAAACGGGAGGAGCGAGATGGGTCGAAAGTTCTTGAGGTCCGTGGGGTCCGCAGTGGGTTTTTTCAGGAAGGCGCTGAGTTCGGCATGCTTTAAGCTCTCCGGGAAGGTGGCTGATGCGAAGGAGTTGTTGATGACGTCCCGGAGTAGGGGGGCGATGATGGAGTCGGCTTTGTTAAAGATGTGGTGTGGGCATGGGTCGGTGGGGGAGCCAGAGTGGATGGTGCTCATGGTGCGGGCGGTGTCTTCGGTGCTGACCGGGTTCCAGGTGCAGAGGGTGGCGGTCGGGTGCGCTGGTTGGGTGGTTGGTCTGTGCGCCGAAGCTGTCGTGTATGTCGGCGATCTTGCGGTGAAAGAACGAGGCGAGTGAGTCGCAGAGGTCTTGCGTGGGTGTAATGTCATTGTTGCAGGCGCTGGGGTTGGAGAGCTCTTTAACGATGCTGAAGAGTTCCTTGCTGTTGTGAGTGTTGTTGTCCAGACGCTGTTTGTAAGTAGTTCTCTTGGTGGTGCGGATCAGTTGGTGGTGCTTGCGGGTGGCGTTCTTGAGGGCTGTCATGTTCTCTGTCGTCTGGTCCTGCCGCCAAGTTTAATCCAGGGAGCGGCAGGTTCTCTTAGAGTTGATGAGGTCGTCCGTGAACCATGAGGCTTTCTTGCTGTGGGGTCTGCTCGGTGGTTTCTTCAGTGGTGTTAGTTCGTCAGCGCAGTCGGTGAGCCATTGTGCGAGTTTGCGAGCTGCTTCGTTGGGGTCCGTCGTGATGGTGGGAGGGTTGTGGCTGAGGGAGGTGGTGAGCAGGTCGGCGGTGATCTTGCTCCAGCTTCTGCAGGGGGCCTGCTGTGGGCGGTGGTGGGACGTGGTTTTGTTGAAGGAGAAGTGGACACAGCTGTGGTCTGTCCAGTGGAGTCCGGTGGAGAGGCTGCTTGCTGGAGGAGAAGACGGGGTCAAGCGTGTGGCCGGCGTAGTGGGTGGGGGTATTCACAAGTTGCTTGAGTCCGAGGTTGGCAAGGTTGTCCAGCAAGGTGGTGGTGTTGCTGTCATTGTTGTTTTCCAGGTGGAAGTTGAGGTCCCCTAGGAGGATGTAGTCTGGGGAGGTGAGGGCGTGCGGGTTACGAAGTCTGCAATGGTTTCGCTGAATTGAGTGCGTGGTCCCAGGGGTCTGTAGATAAGGGTGCCTCTGAGGGTATTCCTGGGGTCGGTGTGTATTTGGAAGTGCAGGTGTTCGGCGGCTGTGAGGGTGTCTTCTGAGTTGGTCGTGATGCGGATGGTGTTTCTGTGGACGATGGCGATGCCTTCTCCAGTTTGGTTGGTGCGGTCTTTCCGGGTGATCTTGTAGCCGTCCGGGATGGCTATGGCGATGTCGGGGGCTGAGGAGGCGCTCATCCAGGTTTCCGTGAGGAAGGCGACATCAGGTGCTGTTGTGTCTAGGAGGTTCCAGAGTTCGACTGCGTGCCTGTGGACAGAGCGGGTGTTGAGCAGGATGCACTTGAGGTGATTCTTGCTGGTGGTAGGCTTGGCGGGTGCTGGGCTGGGATGGATGCAGGTGAATTTGCACTCTTGGCAGGTGAAGGGTCCGTTGGTGCGTTTCGGGGTGGCCAGGTAGCAGGCGGGGTTCCGGCCGGTGTTGAGTGCACGGAAGGTGGTGGTGTTGTATGTTCTTCGGGTACGTTGGCATCATTGAGATCCAGGGTTCCTGGCGCTGGGCGCGGTCCAGGCGCGGATGGGCGCAGACAGGCTTGTCTTTGGCGCCATAAGAGGGGAGGGTGGAGGAGGGGTCAGCTGGGAGGCAGGAGGGAAGAGCCAATGGGTGCCGGGGGGGCGGGGCTGCACGGGAGGCAGCGGCGCAAAAGAACGGAGGAATAAGGAGGGACTCCGAGTCCCAAGAGCACAGAAATTAACACTACACACTTAGTTTAAACTTGCAAACCAGGCGAAGAATGGAGCTCAAAGACGGTGAACAATACCACCCAAAAAGAAGAAGGGAGGCTTCCTCAGGGTGGGTAACAAATAACCCCACAAAAAAAGCATAAATACAAAACAAAAAGAGAGCATGGGTGGGGAGCAAACTGGGGAAAAAAATAGAAAAAATGTCCTCACTAATTAAAGTAAAAGGAGTACGCGGGGCCTATAAACACAAATCAACCTATATTACTATCCAACACAATATAAGTAAATGATGACAAACTCTAAAAAATTTAAAGTTCTCTCTTGGAATGTTAATGGTCTTAGAACTGCTAATAGAAGAAGAAGGATCCTCGAATACCTGAATGAAGTCAAAAGCGAGGTAATCATACTACAAGAGAAGCATCTTCTAAGTGGGGAGTGGGACCAAATAATGAAATATCTTAGCTGGGTTGATGCCTATGTGTGCACTAAGCAAGACTGTAATATCAAAGGTATAGCAATAATTTTAAAAAAATCACTCAAAGCTAAGATTGAACACAAAGTAGTGGACAGCAAAGGAAGATGGGCTGTAACCAAAGTGAGAATAAATGATCACATATTTACTGTAGTAGGCTACTACGGTCCAAACTCGGACGACCCAACTCCCCTCCAAAGACTCTACACAGAACTTTTATCAACAACTGCTCCGATAATACTAGGGGGCGACTATAACATTATATTAGATCCCAAAATGGATAGATCCCCCCCTAGTAGACAAGCAAATTTACCCAAAATGAGGAAGTGGTTAGGTAACTACAAAAAAGATCTGGATCTGATAGACATGTGGAAAGAAAAGGTGGATAAAAGACAGCCCTTCACCTTTCATACTTCTTAATAAATAGGAACCTACTAGGTAGCGTTAGAAGAATTGAGCATCTGCCAGCTCACTTGTCTGACCACTCAGCAGTCCAACTAACTCTACAAATGACAAACAATAACGCACAACCCAGATGGATAGTTGACCGCACTATATTGTTAGACGCTTCCACTAATTTCTTTAAGAACAACCAAATTGGCACTTCAAAACAAACCACCTGGGATACATATAAGGCAGTTATTAGGGGGAAGCTATTAAGTATGGGAGCCTACAGATCCAGACTCACTAAGCAGGAAATTGGAAACATGGAAAAAGACATAAAACTATTAGATGCACAAATAGTGACAGGAACACTTCAGATAGCAAAGAAGTACTAGAAAAGAAAAGGCAAGAACTAAAAGAGAAACTAGTTGACCTCCTTGAGAACAAAGTGAGAAAAAAGTGGGAAGCCAGCAAATTATCAAATCATGAGTATGGGGAAGGATGCGGTAAAATGCTGGCATGGAAAACCATGACAGACCAAACAAGAAATAAAATATCCAGCATCCAGCAGCATAACCAAAATGAACCAAGCTCTGAGGACTCCGTAATAATGCAGGAGTTCACAAACTTCTTTTCCAATCTATACAAGGAAGACACAAACCCCACAGAGGAATAGATTGGAAACTATCTAGATATCCTGCCACTCCCATTACTATCAGAGGAGGAGAAAGAAGAGTTGAACGGTGAAATCACAATCGAAGAAGTAAGAGCTGTGATAAAGGGTCAGAAAAGAGGGAAAGATGCCGGCCCTGACACCTTACCTAATGAATTCTATTTAGCCCTGAGGGAAACCTTGGCTCCATCAATAACAGAGCTATTAAATATAAGTTATAAGGACCAGTATAAAATTCCCGACTCATGGAACGATGCAACCATCAGCATCATCCTAAAACCAGGAAAAAAAAACAAAAGTATGTGAATCTTACAGACCTATCTCATTGCTGAACTGCGTCTATAAAATCTTTACGGAGGTCATGGCAAGGAGATTAGCCTCGGTAATAATAAAACTGATCAACCCTGACCAAAAGGATTTCGTGAAGGGAAGACAAATACAAGAGATAACCCACAAACTTTTTGCGGCAATAGATATAGCCACCAGCGAAAAAGTACCCCCTACTATAATCACTTTCGACGCAACCAAAGCTTTTGACAGAGTCAATTGGACATTTCTGAATAAGGTCATCAGCAAATATAATCTTGGGGAAAGCTTTGGTCATATGGTGGTGGAAATCTATAAAAGGCCAAGAGCGAAGATACTAGTCAATGGGAGCCTTACCGAGAATATTGAAATACAAAGAGGAAAAAGGCAAGGATGCCCGCTGTCACTGCTACTGTTCAATCTTTATATTGAGCCATTAGCATGCTCTCTCAGAAATCACAGCTCAATAACACCGTTTAAACATCGAGATTGGTCCAAAAAGTGGCTTTATACGTGAATGACCTGATGGTCTTTACGGATAACTTTCAAAACTCTACAGCAGCAATAGAAGATACAATAACTAACTTTGGCAGTGTGTCTGGCTATCTGACAAATCAGGCGAAAACTGAGGCTATGAGCTGGAACACGGACCCCAATACCCCATACACTAAAGACAAAATAAAATATCTGGGGATTAACCTGGTTAAAGATCTAGAAAAAGTGCCCCAGATAACAGAATCGCCGGAGAAACCAGGAGACTCCTCAAAGTATGGGATGGGCTACCTTTAAGCTTCCTGGGTAGATCTAATATAATAAAAATGTCCATTGTACCCAAATTTACCTACCTTTTTAATACTATACCTTTGGAATTCAAGAGGGACGCATTGAAGAAAATCCAGGGAGAAATAACGAGTTTTATTTGGTCATCTAAAGGAACAAGAATCGCTTGGAGTAAACTAAGGAGGAGAAAAGAGCAAGGGGGAATAGCCAGTCCTGACCTATTTGAATACTACAGGGCATTCCAATTTAAAAACATGAGACCTCTTTTAAAGAAATATCAATATTACCCCGACTCCCTACAAAACATGACAGGTAGAACAGATCATTTTTTATATAAATTTGGCCACCCAAAATTCTTTAAAAAGATAAAACTAAAGATCCTAAACAACGCAGCAAAATGATGGTACCAATTTCCCAGTATAAGAATTGGCTTGGTAGTTTGGTCTGCCCTGTTCCCATGATGCACTGGGCCAGGGTCAGACTAATTTGCATATAGCCAATTTCTGAGCTGGGATGGTGCAGTGAGCTAAAAAACGGTGATGGATCAAGCCCTGATCTTTGGACTGGGTAAGAGTGGTCTGCTTAATTCAGACACTCTGTTCATCACCACCCCCTTTTCTGTACCAAATCAGAAGCACATTAAATATACCATACTACAGCGCTATGGCCCACATATGGGAATCTCCGGGCACACCTGACTGCTTAAAAGTCTCTTTGGTCTTACCACTGAAAGCAGCGGGAATCGAAAATTGGGGTCAACTGATGGCAGAAAATTCCATAACTATATGGGATCAACTATCCATAATTTCCAATTCAACCTTATCCAAATTTAAATGTTATCAACTAGTCAGCTGGGCCAAATCATTAACTGAGAAAAAAAAAGGGAAACGAAGATCTAGAGAAAGAAATGACGAAAACCACACCAATGAAAAAAGAAATATCTAGGTGGTAGTGGGCTCTCATTACAGCTGGGGAAGAAGATTTCTTGATCCCAGAAACAGTCTGGAGGAAAGATATACCAGAGCTAGACCTACAAATTATATGGCTAAGATCCCCAGAAAAATGCTGGTCTACCATAAAACCAGCCGCCCTGAAGAGGAACCACCTACTTACAATACACAGGGCCTATTGGACCCCAAAAAGGTTATCAAAGTTTAAGGGAGCCGAAATAAAGACCTGCCCCAAATGCGGAATGGAGAAGGCGAATGATCTTCACATGTTCCAAGAATGCCCCTTCCTCGACTCCTTCTGGCAGGAAGTCGGTAAGACGATAAGCACGGTATTGGGAAAACAAATGGATGTAAGTATTACTCTCATTATCTTTGGGATTTACATCACTAATGATCTGGGTAAGTTAGCAAAAAACAGGAAAGCCTGTTGTTTGCATTGATACTGTTAGCAAGGAGAGAGATATGCATAAACTTGGTTAAACCAGTACCACCATTACATGGGAACTGGCTGAACTCAATAATAAAAATAAACAAACTAGATAGGAAAGGAAAACCCAGTAAAAAGCTAAACTTCTGGGAAATCTGGGAACAGTATTTTCAACCAGGCACTTAATGCATTTGTGTGGCCCAAGAAAATAAAATCATTGATTAAAGCGGTGACAATAATTCAGAGGGGAATCATTCCCGCTGAGTAGCCAGGAAGGCTAGCTCCCCCACAAGTAAACGGAATTATTGATTATGATAAAGGATAAAGGAGACTCCTGTTTGAAACAACCGCTAAAGGGATACTCCCCACCCTAGGTCGGCTAACATGGGGCAGTGAAAGCACAAAATGTTGTAGCAATGGGCTCCCGCCAACTCCATACACATATAATCGCAAAATGAGGGGGAAAAAAAGGAAATAAAGATCCTGGGTGTGCTGTAGAAATTGCATACCAACGTTTTCAGTAGCATGTAGAAATTATTTCAGTGAATTTCAATTTCTACATTCTCAGTCCCACCTTGAGCTCTTGCATTGCCTGTATACCACTGAACTGTCATAAAATGTGAAACAGGCCTCCTACCTAGACTTTTTTTTGCTGTAGTAATTATTTTGCTGAATTGCAAGGGATACTGTCATGTGTCTAAGATCACAGTGTGAGTCAGCATTCATTTCAGGAAAATGTGGCACATTTTTCTTCACTTTGAATTATCAGGTGCACCTTGAACCTCTACAGTGCTTGAACATCACAGCACTGTCCTAAACCCTGAAACCCTGAAATACTATCCCCAGCAAAGTCCGCTGAACTCTTTCAACACTACTGCACTGCTATAAACACCAAACATTATTTTCAGCAAATGCCCCTATAATGTTCAAACACCACTGCACTGTCCTAAACCCAGAAACAGCACTCCCTACTTGATCTCCTACAGTGCCCAAACTCTGTTGCTGTGCCTTATAATTACTTATGGAGTGAACAAGACTTAACAACATATAGTGTTTCTAATTACTGTGTAGTATGCTAGTAGTAGTCTATAATTGTAAAAAAAAAATGTATTTTTTTTCTTCGCAACAGATTTCAGTTATTCACAGAAAGTAAAAACAATATGCTGAATAGGACAGAGAGAAGAAAAAGATATAAACAGGCCTACATTTCCAAGAAAGAAGATGTACAAGATTTATCTAAAGAGCAATGTCTGGAAAAAACAAGGAAAGCTCCTACTGAGTCAACAAAAGATTTTATTAGGAAAATAACACAATTTTAAAAAACTGTGGACAAGCAGAAAAAAATAATAATCTGTAACTACAAAGAAAAATCAGAAAAAATCTAAAAATAATGGAAAAATGTGTGAGAAACATAGTCTTTATAGTACTAGATGAAAAAATCTGTTTGTTGAGATTCGTAAGCGAAGGTTTCATAACATAAATGTAAAGAATTGTAAAAGAAAAACAGCTTTTTATAAGAAAAAAAACCAAACAGAGACAATTATTGACAAATCTTTTGAATTGAAAAGTTTGTTTTAGTAATCAATAGGATTCAAACACTAAGTTTTTTCTGGAGAATGGAAACATAGTTCAAGTTGTGAGCCGTTTTTTAATGAAGAGAGTTACTTTCAGAGTAACGAATTGTTGCAATCAGTTGACACCAGTGGTCGAGCTTATGAGGTTAAGAATGGTAGTCCGATTGAAAAAGAGAAAATTGTCCCTAGAAATGCAGAAGAGGTGTTAGCTGATGAAGTTTTAGGGAGATGTCCTAAGGCTCCGGTGTACACTTGGAATTGTAGTAGCATTTGTAGTGTACAACAGGATTCAATTGATTTGTTTCGCAATTTTTTTACGTAAGTATACTAAGAAAAGTATTAAACAGAAGATTAAGGTATTGCAAGAATTAGACCACTGCAGAGTAAGAGAAAAAACGAGTTAGCAAGGTCATTCTTTGGCTTGTCTTTCTAAAAAAGTTTGTCAGAGATGCATGGATCTGTGTTAGATGTGATAAACATTTGTGAAGAAATTGAAGTTAGTTATTTTGGTCCAGAAGAAGAAAGTGCAGAAACAGATATTTTAATCGAAGGCAATGTGGAAGAAAATGTACAGAATTTTCCTACAAAAAATTTTGAGCAAGAAATCACAAGGTTTAAGGTCATTTCGGGTGAAAGGCCAATCTTTTCTTGCATTTGTTGTAGACGAATTCATTATAAAAATCAGAGCAGGTTAGTTGATCTATATTTAAAAAGTGAAAAGGAGAATAATAATGAGTGGAAGGAATTTGCAACTTATTTGTTCGTAGAGAATTGTTTTGATTTGGGTACTGATCAACGTATTTGTAAATGTTGTTATAATCAATTAGATGAAAATAAGATGCCTGCTAGAGCTGTTCATAATAATCTTGAGTTGGTAAATATTCCTTCTGAACTGATAGATTTAAATACTTAAGAGTCTATTCTCATTCAATGTGTTCATCCATTTCAGGCTATTGTTCGCATGGAGCCTTAGAAAGGGAAACTGCCTCCTTCAGATTTACAGAGAGGATTAAAGGGAAGAGTTGTATATTTGCCACTAAATTTAAAGAAAAATATTGAAACAATTGGTGTTAAAAAAGTGGAAGAGGAACCTCTAGTTATTCTAGTTAATGGCGTTCCCACCAAGAGTAAGAAAATTTGGCAAGAATTAGTAGATGTTAGGAAAGTGAAAAAGGCAACGTTGTATTTGGTAAAAAATAATCAATACTACAACAATGTATATATAGGAGAAGAGGAAACAACTGTAGAAGAGGAAAGTGATTTGCCAACTGCACAAATTGAAAAAGTGGATGTGTCCAGAACTGAAAAAATTTATGAACATTATAGTGTGCATCCACTTCACTCTAAAGAAATGATGGGGAATACTATTGAGTTATTTCAAATGAAGAAAGCGAAAGGAAGTCCCATTAGTGTATGGGAAGAAAGCTTAGAAGCCTGTTGCTTCCCTCAATTATTTCCAACAGGCAAAGGTGGACGATATGATGAACGACCTGTGCAGATTCCTGCATCTGAATACCGGACTTCAAGATTATATGCAGAAGATCCAAGGTTTCTCCACTGTATTCCATATTTGTTTCATCTTCTGTTTGAGAGTAACTTGTCAGGACTTTCTTATGCAGTTAACCATACACTGAAAAGTGGAGTACATTTGCAAAATGTTTCGGCAAAGGACTTTATGGATGAAGTCCAACAGAAAGATACTGTTTTGGAATCTCAGCTAATTAATCTCATGGCATGTCAGCGTGGTACTAATGAGTATTGGTACCATCGTGATGGGGAATTGAAATGTATGCTTAGAAATTTAGGAACTCCTACATGGTTCCTTACTCTAAGCTGTGCAGAGTATGCTTGAGAAGCTTTACTTCAATTTCTTCGAGAGGCAAATGCTAACATAGAAAATATAGAATACAAGACACCTGGAGAACTGTGCTCTTTGGATTCAGTTAATGTATGCACGTATTTCAGTCATAGATTTGAAGCTATGATGTCTTTTATCACAAACGAAAAAAATCCTCCTCTTAGAGAGGTTCTGAATTTCTTTTGGAGAAAGGAGTATCAAGCAAGAGGTGCTGCTCACATACATATGCTGCTATGGATCAAAGATGCTCCTAAATTTGGAACAGATTCAGATGACACAGTGATGAGTTTTATTGAACAATATTCTACATGTGCTGTACCCAAAAGTACAGTAGAAAAGAATTTAAGAAATCAAATCTTACGTTTTCAAACCCATCGTTGTGGAAAATACTGTCGTCGAAAGTACAAATCTAAGGATTAGTTCTACACAAAATGTTGATTTGCATTTCCACGTCCAGTATTATCGAAAGGAAGAGTGAACAATTTTATGTCATCTTTGCGACATACTGTCACCAGAAAATCACCGAAAAATACCTACAACTTAAAAAGAAATGAAGAGTCAAAATACATAAATGACTATAACCCAGTCATTTTGTCCATGTGGAATGCTAACATCGGTATTCAATATGTTGCAGACAACTCCATTGCTGTGGCTCGATATGTAACGTCTTACATTACTAAATCTGAAAAGACAGAACTAAAGGAAATGTGGGAAGAAATTTCTCATGAAAAGAGCTAAGTAAGAAATTGTACAGCTACAGTTTGAAGATGTTGTCTCATCCAGAAATCGGAGCATATGAATGTTCAGATCGTTTATCATCTGCAAGTCTATACTCCAAATCTAGAACAATCATTTGGCAGAGTTTAGGTCTTGCAAGAACACGAAACCAAGTTTTGAAATCTGTACAAGAAATTGAGTATTTAGCAGAGAAAGAACCAAACAGTACAGATATTTTGAAGACAAATATGTTGGATACATACTATCCAAATAGAAGTAATCATCTTGAGAACATTTGTCTCTATGAAGTACTGCAAAATTATACTTTTAAGAGAAATATTACAGAAGATATCAATAAAGGAGTATATGCTGTGATTGGATCTGAAGGATGTTTAGTGAAACAAAGAAAAGCACATTTGATAAATCACCGGAAACTGAGCTGCGAAACACCTGCCAAAAGGGAATTTTACTATTTAGCTCTTTTGCAACTCTTCAAGCCATGGCGAACAGAATTAGAACTACTTGAAGATTTTGACAGTAATGAAGAGTCATTCAACGCAACTAAAAATACTATAGAATGTCCTGCATTTAAAAATTATCTGAAAATGTTGAATGACGAAATACAGCAAGAAGCTACAATTGCAGCAGAGATTGCTAGAGACAGTTCTCAAGACAGTCAAAGTTCTCCTTCATTGAGTCAAGATCCACTAGGAGTACCAATTATCCAAAATGACGCAGCAACTGCCATGGATGAGGTGGAAAGAGTAATGAAACAAGCTCAAGAGGATGTAATAAACTTAGAAGAATTGGAGAAACAACTAAGGGGCTCATTAGGATCGCGGACGGACTTGAGTCCGTCTGCAACCCCAGCATGGGCAGCGGCATTCCCTCCGTGCAGATTAGGATGTGACCGCCAGGGTGGCGGTCACATCCTCTATCTTTAACATTGTGGCGGCTGCAGCTTTAAGCTGCACCCGCCGCAATGTTAAAAATGCATTAATTGCATTTGTATGCAGAAAGCGGCAGGCACCGTGCGTTGCCTGCCGATTTCTGCATACAAATGCAGGGGGGTACCATGGGTACCCCCATGTGCACCCCCACCCCGCCTTCACCCAGGGGGCCCGCAACGGGCCTCCGAAGTCAAAGTCTGTATGCTTTTCCACGGCGTAAAAGCCGCCGTGAAAAAGCATCTCTTTTACACTATCCTAATATGGCTGGCGGTGTCTGATAGACACCGCCAGCCATGTTACAGCTTTTCTGCCGTGGTTGTAAGTCAACCACGGCGGAAAAGCGGCGGACTGAAACCAGGACCCACCAGCCATCCTAAAGTGGCGGTTGGTCTTTGGTGGGTCCGCAGAGGATTTTCCGCATCCTCCGGGCCAGCGGTGGCTTCCGCCGTCCCGGAGGATGCGGAAAATACTCCATCATAATCAGCCCCTAAATTTTTAACAAAAACAAATATACGATCAAGTGACAGAACAGATTGAGCATGGTTTATATCATGAGAAACAAGAGTGCTCATGTACGTCATTTAAACCTGTCCGACTGTACGTGAGTGGAGAAGCAGGAACTGGAATTTTTTTTCTAATTAAAGCAATTGCATATTATCTACAGAAAAGAACTGAGTCGTCACTGTCTTGTGTTGTGACTGCTCCAACTGGATTGGCAGCACATAACATTAAAGGGATTACTTTACATCGTTTATTGATGCTGCCAGTAGAAGATGAAAATAAATTGGAATACCACAAGCTATCCGGAGAAGCTTGTTGTGAAGTTTCTAGAGTCTTGAAAAAAATTAAACTTCTCATTATTGATGAGGTAAGCATGGTATCAAATTTAATGCTTGCCTTTGTGCACCAAATCCTTAAAACAGAGTATGATGTGTTATTCGAAGGGAAACACGTCATAGTTTTGGAGATCTACTACAACTAACTCCTGTGAAAGGACAGCCAGTATTTAAAACAGTTACACATGATGACACCACAAAGTGCCTGGGAAGCATTGGAAATGTAAATATTTGGTCAAATATTTGGTCATATTTGAAATATTCAGAACTCATTACAAATATGCGACAGGCAAAGGACACTGACATTGAAATCTTGAAAATCAAATTTGATAAAATTGAAGAAAGTACAACATTTGAGTCGTTGTTCAGCTCGATTTTTGCTTGTAAAGGATTTATATGTCCGCCGAAAACAGTTTCCTGTTTGTTTGGCATATGCAGTGACTATCCATAAATCTCAAGGTTTAAGTGTAGATAATGCTTTGGTGAATATTGGAAGTACTGTATTTAAAGAGGGAATGGCATATGTTGCTTTATCTCGAGTCAGAACTTTATTTGGATTATATCTGATTGATTTTGATGACACAAAGAGTAGTGCAGATGTAAATTGTGTAAGAGAGTATAATAGGTTAAGAAGAGAATATGCTCCCAATTTACCACAATATCCAGTATTTGAAAAGCATATGGGAAAGCGAAAAAGAAGAAATGAGAAAAATTGTAGCGATGTTGCAGAGAAAAGAAAAAAATTAGATGAACCAGTAATAGTAAGCAAAAAGAAAAAAGATTCTATTGAAGAGGTTGTTGGTTTTCAGTTTGAAAACAGTTCTGGTGTCAACTGCTATGCTAATGTAGTGGTTAATGTTGTTTTTTTTCTTGAAACTTTACTACAGCAAATTGTTGAAAATCGGGACAAAAGATGTTGTTCATTGTTGAATTCTGTGTTTGAGAAATGTAGTAGTGATAAAACTAAAATAGAAAGTGTTTCTGAGATTCGAAATGTTTTAGACATATGTTCTGGTTTAAATCATTTTTCACAGAATATTCAGCAAGATTGTCAGGAATTTCTAATGTATATGCTTGTTGTATTGCAAGATGAAGGTATAGAAACTGATCATCTTTTTGGCCTTTCTTATAAATAGCAACATGATTGTGACAATTGTTCGCATTCAAGTAGTACTAAAATAGACACTGAAAGATTTATTTATTTGACTTTACCAGACTGCAAATCAGTGTATTTTAATAATCTAGTTAGAGGAGCAAATCAAAACATGGTCTATACCCAATGTAACTCTCAAATGTTATCAACATTATTTATACAAAGATATGCACAGTATGTAATTTTAATGCTGCAACGATGCAGACCTGATGAAAGAAAACTGACAACTTTAATAAAAAATGTTGTGGCTTCTCAACTATCAATATCAGGAAGAACTTTTGTAACTGTAGCAATTATTTCCCATGATGGTCCTTCTACAACATCCGGACATTACACTGCTTATTTAAAATGTACGAAAGGCTGGACTCATTGTAATGACACTCAATTGATTTTTAAACAACGTTTGCCTTATGACTTATCTACCAAATTTTAGGGAAAATAACTGGCCTGGGGAAATTACTGCTGTTAAGAAAGGGTAGTCTGGTGTTTTATAAAGTACTCTCACAGTGAGGATGATGTGGTTCAAAAAATTCTTAAAGTTGACGTACAGGTAGTGTAAGTGTATCAGATAATGAGTAATTTGGCTATCAAATGAGATGTTGATCATCAGTGAGGCAGAGATGTTTTAGATTTGTTGTAGTTGTAGGAGATGTTGGAAATATGTTTCATTCCTTTGTAGAGGTTTCTTTTAATGGTATACAGCTCCTTGCTAAGATAAAGGATGAGCAGAGTGTGATCAACATACCAGAAGACGTTGAGGTTCTGCTAGCATGCTAGTTGTTTAAGGTTCTATGTACATGATAAATAGCATCAGGTGGAGGTTTAACCTTTGTTATATGCTACAAAAGATGTTGGTGCTTTTGATTCAGAAGGTTGTGAAACGGACGCTTAAGAGTACTATTAAGTAACTTCCAAATTAGGGATTTCACACATTCTATTTGGCCATGAGGAATGATATGTGAAACAAAAAATGAATATTTCAGGTAAATGTTGTTAGCATATATTTCTACATTACTTTATTTAGAGTGTATATCAAAGAAGTAAAAATATTTTGTTACTTTGTAATTATTGAGAATATTTCTTACTTATGTAAAAAATTGTTGTTCGAAAAAGACATTTAAGATATGTTTTTTTCTAATTGTTATATTTATAATGAAAATGTTGAATGGGTTTTTTAAAGACAATCTTATTGATTGTCTTTTTTTTTGCCTGCTGTTATATGATGAGTACTATTGAACTCACTGTTTTCAGTGAAATTCAATTTATTCTGAGAACAGCAAATTAAAATACATAACATATTGTACATATTATTTTTTATTCTGAAATATATATTATAACTCAATTTTTTTCTTCTCTTCCACAGATACTAAATTTATTTAAAATAAATTATTAACTTTTAATTACTTATAAGGTAAGTATGTCAAACAAAAAAACCTTTTTCAACAGTCATTTACTTCTGTTTCCCTCTTTCCCTTTCTTTTCGCTCACTCCCTTACTCCCCTTCCTTTACTCATCCCACTCCCCTCCTCTCACTCTCCCTACTCCCCTTCATTCAACCATTAAACTCTATCTCTCACCATTAGTACCCTTCCTTCACCCTCACTCACCTTCTCCTGTTCCCTCTTTCCCTCTGTGTGCATCACTTCTCTTTCCTTTCTTCCTTCATCACTACCCTTCTCTTGTTCTATCCCTCACTCTCTTCTCCCTCCCTCCTGACTCTCTTTCCTTCACACCATCCCTTACTTACTCATACCCCTTACCTACTTCCCCCACTTCATGTTCTCCTTTCTGTGCATCACTCCCATTCCCTTTTTCCTACTTCCATTCCCTCACTCCCACTCACTCTCTTTCACTTACTCCACCCAACAATACCTTTCCCTTATTTCCCTTTCCTCATTCCTGTTTAGTAACTCTCATTCCTTTAGTCTCTCACTCCCCTTCACTCCATTTATCGCTCCCTTTGTCTCACTCAATCTAACCTCTTCACTCCCTGTCACTCACTCTCACCCTCTCTTTCTCTCACTCTCTCCCTCTCTCTCACCCTTCATTTCTTTCCCTTTCTGTTTCCTTAACTCCTACTTTCTTTTGTATTGTGAAATATATATTATAATTCAATTTTTTCTTGTCTTCCACAGATACTATATTTATATAAAAATGTATTAATAACATGTCATTATTTATAAGGTAAGTATGACAAACAAAAAATACCTTTTCATCACTCTCTTACTTCTCTTTCTTTCCCTTTCTTCAAACTCTCTCGTACCTTCTTTTACTTCATCTTACTCCTCTTCCCTCATTCTCCTTACTCCCCTTCATTCACCTTTACACTCCTTCTCTCACCATCAGTACTCTTTCTTCAGCCTCACTCACCTTTTCCAACTCCCTCTTTCCCCTCTCTGTTTCTCACTTCTCTTTCCTATCTTCCTCCATCACTACCCTTGTGTTGCTGTATCGCTCAATGTTTTCTCACTCTCCCCTTCCTTCACATCATATATCACTCTCTTTCAATCACTCCACTTCTCTCACTCCCCCTCACTCTCTTCCCCTCACTCACCTTCCCTCTCTCACCTTCCTTCACTCCTCTTTCCTCACTCCCTCACTCCATCTCACTTGCTCCCATTCGTTTATTCCTTCCCTCACTTTTTTCATCCATTTTTCTCTCCCTGTCTCCCCCTGTGTCACTCACTCTAACTGCCTCACTCCTTATCAGTTCTTTGCTTTCCCTCTCTCTCATTCTGTCCCTTTCTCTCCCTTACCCTTAAACTCCTTTCCCTCTCTCTTAATTTTGTTCCTTCTTTCTCATTCATCTTCCCTCACCCTTATACTCCTTTCTTAACTGTCACTGCCCTTCACTCACCGTCACTCCCTTTCCCCCTCTCCACTTCCTCCTGTCAGTATTTCTCACCCTTTCACTTTCCCATTCCCTTTTCCTCACTCCCCCTCGCTCTCTATTCCTTACTCCCCTTCTCTCACTTCCCTTTACTAACTCCCTCCATCCCCTCACCTCACTTTACTCTCGCTCACTCCCCATCTCTCACTTTCCCTTACTCCTCTTTTATCATCCTCATACCCCTTCCCTCACCTTCACTCCACTTCTCTTACCTTCACTTCCTTTACTCTGCTCTACTTCTCCCTTTCCAACTCTTATTCCCCTTCCTTGTCTCTGTTCCATGCTCCCCTTTTCTCACTCTTCCCTTCCCCTTTGTCTTTCCTTACTGCCCTTCCCTTACTCTTTCTCTCCACTTACCTCACTCCCCTACCCTTAGTCCCCTTGTTTCAGTCATTCTTTGACTCACCTTTCCTCACTCACCATACTACCCTTTCCTCACTCATTCCATCAGTCCCTTCCACCCGTACACTCAGTCATTTCAGCCATTCACTTATACTCTACACATTCATTCAAAAAAGTATGACACAGTATATATGAGATATACAGCCAGATTCATCAATGTCAAATTCAGCGATTTCTAAATTGCGAGAAAATGCGAATCGCAATTAAGAAATCGCAGAATGGCATTCATGAATATTTGCGAGAAAAAAAAGCGAATCGCAATCGGCCGCAATCGCCGATTGCGAGTACCCAAAAATCGATAAATATTCGTAGAATCGGCCGATACCCGTGTTGAAATTGCAAACTCGCAATTACCGAAATCGCAAAAAAAATTGGAAGTCGCATCCTGAGCACAGTGATGACATCACAACCAGGAAGTAGGCAGGTTCCACCCTCATTCAGCAGTGAGAGCCTGAAGTGGAAGCAGCATTGCCAGAGCTCCCTTCCAGAGTGCCTACAGGAGAAAACCAGGAGACACCTCAGTGGCCAGCATGTCACAGGACGCTGCTGGTGGATCTTCCAGTGGAATAAAAAGGAAAATAAAACTTTCAGAGCAAGAGCTCGAATTTTTGATCGAAGGAGTCTGCAAGGCTCTTCGGTAAAGACTCCAGAAAGGTGCCTGAGGCCGATAAAAGGCGGATATGGTTGCGCATCCGCGCAATAGTGAACTCTGTGGGGGTAACCCAGCACTCCGTGGAGGAGCTAAAAAAACGTTGGTACGACCTCAGAGGGCGGGCAAAGGAGAAGATTGCCGAGAGGCTGGGGTAGCGTGTGGCGACAGGTGGAGGGAAGCCCACTGTCCCACCAAACACACCACTCGAGGACCGAGTGGAGGACACCATCAATCCGCAGGCTTGCATGGGTGTGATCCAGCTGGACTCCTCCCGACTCACCCAAGACACACCAGGTAAGTGCCATGCGACTGCGACCCCCTGTCCCCTAACAATGTCCATGACTCCAGAACATCCCATTTAAAACCCCAGTCATGCAGCCAAAGCACACCACTAAAGCGCTATTGCATTGTGGGACATGTAGTCTGACCACAATTATCATCTTGTTCCATAAATCCAGACATGTTTAGTGAGAATCAATCTTGCAGCGAGTCAGGGAATGGTAGTCTGCATGCATGTAGGAAGCCTAAATGTGGAAGAAACATGTCACTAATCAACGTCCACTTTACATCACAGGTGGCGCTGAATTCCCCAGCAAAGACAGCGATGCCCTGGTAATTGAGGACATCACGGAGGACACAGAGGGAGACACACATCTATCCCCACAGCCCGGACTATCAGGGCAAGCTGCCGCACCAGCGGTCATTCCACCACCTGCTCCTGTGGACAGTGCCACCCCTGTGCCAACAGGCGCTGCAGTACCAATGCGCGTCACACAACCACCAGTGGGGCTTGCAACACCAGCAGCAGTTCACCAACCAACCCGCCGCCCTGCGGCTGTGAGGAGCCAGTCAAGTGGACTGGTGAGGGAGCAGCGCAATAACGATTCCCGCGCTGGCAGGGGACCAAACGTGCGGCCAGGTGGGCTCTCCATTGAGCGCCATATGCTACATGTCCATCAAACCCAGGCCCGTCATCTTGCGGCTATCCACCTCCAACTTAACAAGACCGCCCGCAATGTAGCACAAATGTCAGACCGCATGGAGAGAATGACAGCTGCTATGGAGGCCAACACACAGGCCATGTACAGCCAGTGAGCCCTCAACCGCCGCAGACACCGGCAGCTGCTGACCCGCCTGTCAGCGTACACGCGGTCCAACTACATTATTGGGAACGCGACTTCCCAGCTCTCGCAACGCTCCTGGGCCATGCAGGTCCAAATGGTCCAGTGCTGCCAGGACGTCGCGAGAGCTCTTGAGCAGGTGTCAACAGCAGTACAGGGCATGCAGGCTACCGGCCATGGCCAGGCGGGGTGGGCTGACAACACTAGTGAGGCTATATCCAGCCATAGCAGCCAGTCTGTTCCACCGGTGGTAGCACCCCGCCGCAGCTGCAGGCCCTTTGCTGCCTCACGGCCGAATCAGGAGGAGTATGTAGAAAGGAGGTTGGGAGCATCTGCCCGGAGGCGGTATTGAACAGTAGAACATTTACATGAGGGGCCATGCTGCAGCTACAAGCATGCCCTCCTGAAGAACAGACATATGACGCAATATGTCATTCATGTACCAGTTTGGCGAATGCTCAGTTTATTGTGATGTAACAATAACAAATATTCTGAATAACTTAATCTGACTCATGTCATTATTAATGTTGTCATGCATGAGTTAAGTAATGGGTGTGTGGAGTGGGTGTACTAGAAATAGTTCATGCAGATTTGGTTACGGCACCTGTGTCCTTCTGCAGGATTCTCACCGCGTGCGTAATGCACATGTGCAGGTGGTCGGTTGTCCCCTTCCAACTCACTGCCAGAGATGTCTACAGGTATCCTGCGCTTGGTAGCAATGTTGTGGAGGATTGCACACACGGCCACGATGCGGCAGCAGACCTCTGGCTCATATTTGATGGCCCCACCAGTCTTGTGCAGTATGCAGAATCTGCTCTTCAAACGGCCAAATGTCCTCTCAATGCAATTTCTTGTGCGTATGTGTGCTGCATTGTAACGCCGTTGCTGTGGTGTTGCAGGGTTGAGGTATGGTGTGAGGAGGTACTCACGGAGAGCGTAGCCGCTGCCACCTGAATGATAGGAGCAGAGGGTGAGTGCCTGTGCTGCGCAGCTACATTATCACAGTGTAATATTGTGGGGCATGTGTACTTACCCAGTATGTGTCCTTCACCAAAGTCTCCCCTGGCCAGTCGTGTGTGAATGCCGCTGTGCCGGAATATGAAGGAGTCATGTGTGCTCCCCGGGTACTGTGCCACTATGTCCGTGATGACTGTCTTTGCATTGCACACCATATGGATATTGAGAGAGTGGTAGGACTTGCGGTTGCGATACATGTATTCTGTTTGTGCTGGTGGGCAGATGTGGATGTGGATACAGTCAATGCATCCTATTATATGTGGGAATTGTGCTACATTGTAAAATTGCAGCTTGGTGTCATTCAAGTCCTGTTGGCTGGTGGGGAATGAGCTGTAGTGGTGTAGCCGGGTCAGCATGGCCTCCAGGAAACTCCTTAAGCAGCGGGACATGGTGGGCTGGGATATCCCCCCTGCAACAGCGACTATCCCCTGGAAGCTTCCGGAGGTCAGAAGGTGCAGGCTGCACAATACCTGGACATGTGTGGGCACAGCATTGGTCCTCCTTGTTGGGTGCTGCATCAGGTGGTCTAGGTCCTGAATTAGCTTGATGATCATTGGCCCATTCAGGCGGTACTTAGCGTAAATTTTCTCCCTGGTTTGGCCCAGAAGGGTGACCCGCTGGCGGAATATCCGCTCCTGGATCCTACGTCTGTTATGTGCTGCTCGCTGTAGCCTTCGCCGCCTGACCACCATGTAGAGTCCTGGCATTGTGAGAGTCCTAATGCTCCAGCTGCAAATCCTTAAGTGTGTTTGGTCAGGCCTGCACCTGTTGGTACTTAGTAAACGTTTTTTTGTTAATTGATTTTTTTTCCTTACTGGTTACCACCTAGTTTGGGTTCTCCTTAAATTGCGCGTCGCAAATAGCGATTTTCGGGTTTTTCGCATTCTGCGATTTTTCATGAATAGAGATTGTGATTTTTTAGCGATTTCGCAGATAATTTCACAGATAATTTCGCAGAATCCATGGTTTCTCGCAATTTCCGATTCGCTAATGGGCTTCTTCCAGGATTCTGCGAATTTATTTGCGAAATCGCTATTTTTCATTAGCGAATTCGCATTTTTGGCGATTTCACTGTCATGAATTCCTTTTCTTCAAATTGCGATCGCAATTGCTAATTCGCAGCTATTGCGATCGCAATTTGGCTTCATGAATCTAGCTGATAGCTCCTTGTGGAGAAGTGAAGTGAGTTCTGAGAGGAACTGGTTTTTTTGTCTTTTTTGTTTTCTATATTTTTTGTAATTTTTTAACAATTTTATATTTTTGGGGGATTATTTAGAACAAAAATAAAAAATAGGTAACAAAAATTGCTCAACAGGAACAAAAATTATTAAATGAAAAAAATATTGGCTGGAGCATATGTGCTGGTTAATCTTCGGCTCCATTAAGTTTAGACTTTGCTCACCATAGAAAAGAATTTTATTGCACATGTTGGAACGGAGGTGGACCTTGCTGAAAAGTGGCCGGATATTGAGAGCTGACGAAGAAGGAGATGCACCTGCAGTTGAAGTGCTGGGGACAGCAGGTGGAAGTTGTGTCGCCAGGGCTCTTGTGGAGGCCTGTGCATATTGGTGAGGGTGCACATTCCTCACATGCCGCAACATGGTGTGTATACTGAATGAATATTTCTTGTGAGGGTTTCCCTTCGACAGCACACTCCCACAGATGGTGCAGGATACCTTTGGCGCATTGACCTTCTTCTGCCCCTCAGGATAACTGAAGAACTTCCAAATGAAGGACTCCTTTGACTTCTTGGTAGGTGGCTGTTGTTGCTCCACATCTGACTCAGAAGAGGAGGAATCCTGTGGCTGCTGTCTCTCTGCCATTTTTTTAATTCAAATCCTGGAAGCAAACTCCAAAGCTGGAACAAAGCAGCAAAGGTCCTTCTCCCAAGAAAGTGAAAGAGATAGTGAGGGAAATGGATGGGGTTTTTGAAGATTCTGGAACAGAAACGACTATTAATCAATCAAAAGTGTTGTTTTCAAGTCACATGACGTTACGTGCATGCACGGGTGTGCGCACGATGCACGACCGTCGCATATAAATGGCGTTTTACCCGATTTTCGTAAAACGTGAAAAGGAGGCAGGGAAGAGACTCCCTTACCCCCTAGGCCTTCTCATGGAGTCCCTGAAGGATCCACAAGGGCAAAAAAAACCTTTTTTTTTTTAAAGCGAGGTGCGCGCATGGTGCTCGCACCCTTTGGCCACCATTTTGTCACTCCGAGGTAGAAGACAGCCAAAAAGTGACAGCAGGTGGAAGTTGTGTCGCCAGGGCTCTTGTGGAGGCCTGTGCATATTGGTGAGGGTGCACATTCCTCACATGCTGCAACATGGTGTGTATACTGAATGAATATTTCTTGTGAGGGTTTCCCCTCGACAGCACACTCCCACAGATGGTGCAGGATACCTTTGGCGCATTGACATTCTTCTGCCCCTCAGGATAACTGAAGAACTTCCAAATTAAGGTCTCCTTTGACTTCTTGGTAGGTGGCTGTTGTTGCTCCACATCTGACTCAGAAGAGGAGGAATCCTGTGGCTGCTGTCTCTCTGCCATCTTTTTAATTCAAATCCTGGAAGCAAACTCCAAAGCTGGAACAAAGCAGCAAAGGTCCTTCTCCCAAGAAAGTGAAAGAGATAGTGAGGGAAATGGGTGGGGTTTTTGAAGAATCTGGAACAGAAACTACTATTAACCAATCAAAAGTTTTGTTTTCAAGTCACATGACTTTACGTGCGCGCACGGGTGCGTGCACGATGCACGACCGTCGCATATAAATGGCGTTTTACCCGATTTTCGTAAAACGTGAAAAGGAGGCAGGGAAGAGACTCCCTTACCCCTTAGGCCTTCTCATGGAGTCCCTGAAGGACCCAAAAGGGCAAAAAAAAACTTTTTTTTATTAAAGCGAGGTGCGCGCACGGTGCTCGCACCCTTTGGCCGCCATTTTGTCACTCCAAGGTAGAAGACAGCCAAAAAGTGAAGAACGTGAAAAGGGGGCAGGGTAGAGACTCCCTGACCCCTAGGCCTTCTCTGGGGGTCTCTGAAGGACCCCAAAGTGCAAAAAAAAATGTGTTTGTTTTTTTAAATCGCAAGGTGCGCGCATATTGCACGCACGTCGAAAAAAAAGATACAAAAAATACGGTTAAATAACAAGTTTGTGTGTTTATATGTTGGTTGGCTCTAAAAAGAGCCGTTGTGTTTTGAAAAATAGGAGTTTAGAAAAAAATGTGGGTGAGATTTAGTGCACTTGAAAAAATAAGAAATGATTGGTGGTTTCTGATAATTGAACATTGAAAACTAGGGTGCATACTACTGTTTTTAAAAGGAATAATACTATTGGTTTAGAAAAAGTCATTGAAAAGAACATTGCACAGGATAAGCTGGTATATTGAGAAGTCAAACACACTTGCTGATTGGTTTGCAACATTGAGTGATGAACTTTTCACCTTTTGAGTTCAGATAGGTGTTCTATGGAGAGTTACCATGATAACAGGCAGAGAGAGCAGTAGGGGTAGGTTGAAATGTAGAACCAATTAAAATGTTAGTTTGGTTTTGAATTTGTGTGGGAAGAAATTTCATGGGTTATGTACATGGATATGTGTGAAAAATGAGAGGGAATAATGGCCATTTTGTGGTTGCAGTGTCTGAGGCACATTTCAGAGATTTTGGTTTAGAAAATCTGGTGTGTGATTGACACTGTACTAAATCTTCAAAAGCATTTTAAAAGGTGAGTTATTGATTTGTAAGGGGAACTATGTTGTGCACTTTAAGTTAATAAGAAAAATGTGTTCTAATGTGGAAGTTCCCCACTCTCCCTCTTTTCTTTCTCTCTCACTGTCTCCCTTTCTCTCCACCACTGTTCTTATTCCTTCCTCTCTTTTTAAAAAAATCCTTCTGTTTCACTTACTCCTTTTTCCTTTCTCTTAATATGCTTATTTTTCTCTCACTCTCCTTTCCTCACCCTCATATCTCTTTCCTCACTGTCATTATCCTTCACTCAATCTCACTCCTCTTCCTCCACTTCATGTTATACGAAGTACTTCTTATGGAGAAAAATAATAAGAATCATGATAAAATAAACAGTGAATACAACTGAACGACAGGCTCATGGATTCAATTATGTGAATTAAACATGTTGATGTAAGAAGAAAAACCTAGAGTTTTATGTAAAAGAAGAGCGCAGGCCTTCCGTGAAGAGTTTGTTCCTCTTTACACATAGTATTGTCCTCTTTGTACATCACACCCATTCTCTTACCTCACTTTCTGTAGTTATTCACTCTCCTTCTCTTTCTCTTTTATTCTCTTCCTGACTCTCTTTCCCTCACCCTTCCTCTCTTTTCCTTTCTGTTTCCTTCACTCTTACTTAGTCACCTTTCCTCTCTTTTAATCTTTTTCTTCTCTCATTCCCCTTTTGTCACCCTTATACGCCTTTTCTCACTGTTACTGCTTTTCATTCACCGTCAGTACTTTTTTCTGACTCCTGTTTACTCATTCCCTTTCCTTTACTCCTCTTTTCAAACTCCCTCACTCCATCTGACTTACTTCCCTTTGTTTATTCCTTCCCTCTCATTTTCTTAATTTTACTGAATTGCAAGGGTTACTGTTATGTGTCTAAGATCTTAGTGTGAGTCAGTTTTCATTTCAAAAGTATGTGGCAGAATAATTTGCTTAGTTGATGAGTTTAAAAAGATGGAAATACATGTACTTATGAAGTTCATAAAGCTAGTTTTCTATTATCTATTAGTGAAAATGATATAATTAACTGTTTATATTTTTTTGCAAGGTCCAGCAACATTGTACTATATATAATGGATCAAAATCAGGGCATCTTTCAAGTCAATTTTGATATTTCCATTGATGTCATAGAGGACTTAAATGTAGCTTTTGAGGACAACATTGATAAACAAGATAATGGAGAAGGAGATTTAAGCAGTGATTTTTTTGATCAAAGTTTGTACAATGACTAGATAGAAGCAGTAAATGACATTGAATTTCAAGTTGAAAATTTTGAAGTTGAGGACAATGCAAACGAAATTCCTTAATGAAATCATGCTGGATGTTTTATTACAGTATGAAATGTTTGAAGAACAAATTTATGATTTAGAATTAAAAATGATTCGCGAGAGTCTTGTTGTACAATTGTAATAATTTGCTTAGTTGATGTGTTTAAAAATATGGGAATACATGTTCTGAAGAAGTGAGTCAGATTTTAGGGTAGGTAGTGCTAGAAACTGCACGGGGCTTGTACATTGCCACAACCATCGCATATGAATGACGTTTAATCCGATTTTCGAAAATGCTTCTAAAAACGGGAAAAGAAGGCATGGTAAAGACTCCCTGACCCCCTAGCCCTTCTCATTGGGTCCCTGAAGGGCCCCGAAAGGCAAAAAACATTTTTTTTTTAAACCCAAAGGGGTGCGCACGTTGCGCGCACATTAAAAAAAAAAAACAACAACAAAAATAACACTGTTTATATGTTGATTGAAGATGTCAACTATACTGTTCAACTTTATGCAAATCAAAAAAAAGCGGAGCCATTGCATATTACAGGATACAGTCAATCTATTACAATATACATAGGCAGTTTGTTAAAAAAAAATATATATATATATATATATATATATATATATATATATATATATATATAAAATATAATAATTGATACAGAAATTAGCATTTGAAAAACCTTTGAAATTCCTTTAAAAAAACAATAGGTTTCACACATGTCATAGTTTGGAATTAGCATTTAAAAAACCTTGCAAGTTCTCTGAAAAAACCATAGATTTCACATACGTTATAGTTAGGAATTAGCATTTAAAAAACCTTGCAAATTCACTGAAAAAACCATAGGTTACATATACGTTATAGTTAGCTAGACATTTCTCTCATATAAAACCATTGAAATTCCCCCGTTATAGTTAGTTCATTTAACCATAACTCACGCGCCCGCAATGCACTGCTGATGAAGTCACATATTACATCACTCATGACATGGTCAGTGACATCACTGATGACATCACTGATGACATCTCAAATGACATCCCTGATGGCATTACTGATGACATCATCCTTGTGGCACACCTCCTCTTACTATGATATAACCTTTGATACACACAATCAAAAATAGAAACTAAAATTCTCAAAAAAAAGGAGATACCAATTCCAGTTAGACCAAACTATTGAGTAATCCCTAAATCTACACACACATCCACTCATTCATCAACAGTTCTATATAGTCCCTCATACATGTACTGACTCATCATATGTACACATACACCCATATATCCTGTTATTCACCGACACTCATCTATAGAGTTAGTCACACACATACTCACACATGGAAATAAACTATCAAATATCCATTTACTTGCATATACAGCAATACACCCACCACTACACTAACTTCTACAGAATCGTAGACATACTTACTCTCTTAAACAATCGCTTATAGAAACACATACTTATTTATACAGGAAGTCTTAGAATCTGTCGCTCTAAGATATACTCACTTATATACATCAATACTCACATATATTAGTTTAAAACAAATGTACTTACTCATCAAGATACTATTGAGACAGTCATTCACTCACTAACACACCCATATACACACTCATCCACCCATACAGTCTTGCACACATGCTGTCTTCAAAACACATACAAACAGTGAGTCAGTCATTCATGCATCTGTGTGCTAAGTAATACTCCCCACTGAACCATACAAACACTCATTTTGGTACCAAAAAAACAACTAATAACCCATATACACACTCATGTAGCTACTCTCCAACCCATGCAGCCAGTTATATACAAAGTGAGACACTGATACAGATATTTAAATATTTAAAGATTACTCGCTAGTACACCTATTCCACTCCAAAGTCACCAAGACGATCTGCGGTGTGCCGCAAGGATCATCCCTCAGCCCGACGCTCTTCAACATCTACATGGCCCCACTCACAAGCATCTCCAGACTCCACGGCCTCAACATTATCTCCTACGCCAACGACACCCAGCTGATCCTCTCCCTCACCAACGAACCCCTCTCCCCCAATGCCAACCTCCACCGCGGTATGAAGGCGGTCGCCGACTGGATGGAAGAAAGCCGTCTCAAACTCAACACAGACAAGACAGAGATCCTCATACTCAGGCCCAACCCCTCAGCCTGGGATGACTCCTGGTGGCCCACCTCCCTGGGCACCACCCCCACACCGACCATCCACGTGCGCAACCTAGGAGTCATCCTCGACTCGAAACTCACCATGACCAACCAGATCAACGCAGTCTCCTCAACCTGCTTCATCACCCTCCGCATGCTCTGCAAGACCTACAGATGGATCCCTACAGACACACGAAAGACCATCACACACGCCCTCATCAGCAGCAGGCTTGACTATGGCAACGCCCTCTACGTCGGATCCCCAGCCAAACTCCTAAGCAGACTCCAAAGAATCCAGAACACCTCTGCACGCCTGCTCCTCACCGTCCCCTGCCAAGACCACATCACCCCCACCTGAGAAACCTGCTCTGGCTCCCCATCGACAGAAGAATCACCTTAAAGCTCCTTACCCACGCACACAAGACACTCCACAACAACGGCCCTGCATACCTCAACAACCGACTACCATTCTACGCAACAAACAGGAGACTCCGCTCCGACGACCTCTCCCTGGCTGCAGTCCCACGCATCCACAGAACCACCTTCGGAGGCAGGTCCTTCTCCTACCATGCCGCCAAGACATGGAACTCCCTCCCTCTCCACCTACGGCAGACAGAAGACCCTCAAACCTTCAGGAGACTACTAAAGACCTGGTTCTTCGATCCCTAACTGCAGCCCCCGCCCCCCAGCGCCTTGGGACCCTCGAGTGTATGTAGCGTGCTTTATAAATTGCTTGATTGATTGATTGAAGATATACTTAATAAGTCAGTTATACAATGAATTTTACAACAAAAAACATCCATTTAGACACTTATTTACCCATTTATTCTTCCACCGTACTTTAGATATACATATATAAAAAATATATATTTTTCGGAAAGACACACATTCACTGGATGATGTCATCAGTGATGTCATCAGGATGTCATTTGAGATGTCATCAGTGATGTCATGAGTGATGTCACTGACCATGTCACGAGTGATGTAATATGTGACGTCATCAGCAGTGCATTGCGGGCGCGCGAGTTATAGTTAGCTGAACTAACTATAACGGGGGAATTTCAATGGTTTTGTATGAGAGAAATGTCTAGCTAACTATAACATATGTGTAACTGATGGTTTTTCCAGTGAATATATATATATATATATATATATATATATATATATATATATATAGTACTCAGCTTACATCATGTGCATTATAAAGATACTCCCACTGGGTGTAGTGGCAATCAAATGACAGAGGTGCTTAGGTAACAGAAGCATGTCGCATATGTAATTACTATGTACACAAAGTGGTAAGAGCTATGTAGGAATTGTGTTTAGGTGTTTAATAATACTTATAACTCCACCATCACCCCAAACGATTTACAGGGAGTTACCTTAGAGATATACTTGATGTACAATTTAAAGGTATATGCAATGGATAAAATCGGAAGATAGGTTTTTTCAGGCCTGAAGAAGTCATAGGGTGACACACCCACTGATGTGTTGGCTGGCAGAAGAATTTGAATACAACAAAAAGAAAAGATTGAAGAACATAAGAAAAATGTAATGACTCATAATTCTGCTTATATGATATTGCATATGCTAGGACACTTATGTTTATGTATATTCCCAGGCTCAGGAACCTCAGGCTCCCTATAAACGATATCATTCTCCCAGTAAATCAGGTAAATCAGAAGTGTTGCCAGCCTCCTGGGTCTCAGCTTGCTGCGTAGGCCTAGAAACGTAGGTCACTCCACTATGCCTGGCAAAACTCCTCCCAGGTGGGACTCCCTTCCTTCTGCCATTTGCTCAGCTCCAGTAGGTTCACCAAGGTGGTAATATCAACCCTTGTAAGCTAGTGGGTATCCCCCTCAAGTTCAGCCTATTCCCAGACTGTGGTAGTTTCAGGAGTTGGTTTCCCACACCCCTTGCCCTTTCTCTTTTTGGCAGACACCTGGGCCATTCTTCCAGACTTCAGTTCATTCGGACTACCCTCTAAGGCTGCCATGGACCATGTGGCCATGCTCACCCACTAAAGTAACCCTAACATCTTCAAGTTGGGCCTGAGATCCATCTTTTTCCAGATGGTGTGCTTTTGGTCATTGCCAAGCAGACAATCCACAGGCATTGACCAGACTCACAGCTACCCCCAGGGAGCTTGAAGCCTCCTCCCACTCAAGGGGAACCAAAGCCACTGGGGACTCTCATGGTTGTCAACTGCAACAACTTGGTGGAATGAATTAAGGAATACCTGCTCTGAGGTCACCAGATGACATTGGATGGTTGCCATGTTGTCTCTAGCGTCTGTCAGAGCATCCACATCTGCACATTTATGGTGATTCACTGCCTGTACTTCCTGCTGTTTCTAGGCATGTGAGTTCTCTGCACAATCTCTCACTCACTCAGGGACAGCAGGGTAAACTATGAACTGTCTCCCACAATATCTATGACAATCTCCTCCCCAAGTGCTACACTAAGCTACACAGTGTCTGCCCACCAGTGGAGGGCTATGCCCACTTGGGACCCTTTGGATATGCTTTGTTCGCCCTAAGTTGGCAGGGTATGCCCAGACTTGGGTCCCTTGCTCACTTTGTCACTGGATTCAAGCTAGCCTAGCTAATTAGCCAGAAACCGGTCCTAGGATGCTTGCTTCCGGTGCAGGGAAGACATGGCTTGGCAGTTCGGGCTGGTCTGTTCCCATGAGGCACAGGGTCAGACTGATTTGCATATGGCCATGTCTGAACTGGGGTGGCAGAGTGAGCTAAAGAATGATGATGGATTGAACCCAGATTCGTTGACTCGGGTGAGTGCTTGCATCATCCTCTTTGGTTTTACTTGGGACACTTGGTATCCCCCTTGTAGTGTCCAATCTGTTGACAATCATAGCACTTAGAGGGTACATACCCTGAAGACTTACTATCAACCATGTCTTTTCTGCTCAGGTGGGGCTTGGGAGCCTTGACCCTTGAAACTAGCTTGTGGGCCTTTATAGAACTCCTTGTTTTTATGTTTGTCTCCCCCTTCTTCTTCTGATGGGTACCCTTACCACTCTTGTGGTGATTCCCCCACATAACTTCTTTTGGATGCTGAGCCGGCGGGCCGCTTCCTTGGCAAGCTTCATGGGGTCAGTCAGCTTACTATCAATCAAGTGTTGGTGTAGCTCTGGAAAACAATTATGGAACATGTACTCTCTTACAAACATCATACAGCCCTTGGTAATCATTCACCTCACTGCCCTTCACCCAACCATCTAGTGCCTTGCAGAATGAATCCACAAAATCCACCCAGGGCTGCTTGGGCAGCTTCTGGCTGTCCCTGAACCTCTGCCTGTACCTTTCTAGTGTAAGACCATGTTCCTGTCAAGGGATTCATTAATGGGGGTATACCTCATCATGTCCTGTTTCTCTAGGGCAAATAGGGTGTCCCTCCCCTTGCTAGTGATGTGTTTCCACAGACTAGACTCCAATACTTCTAAAGGATCCTGTTGATCTGTAAAACCAACTCATAGGCTTCAACCCTTTATTCAATGGCATCCCCCACAACAAAGTCAGGCACCAGACCTTTAGGGATGAGGACTCTCTTGTCTATGGAGGGCACTGTAGGAACACTACCACCATTATTTCTGGACACCACCTGATTAGCTCTAATGTCCAGTCTATGTGACTTAGCTCATGGGCCATTCTCCTATCATATAGCTAGCCTCTTCTCCTCCAAGGCTCTCTCAGTGTCAGGATTCTCCTTTGGCGAGGCCCTCTCAGCCTAAGCCTTCTACTCTGCTGTCTTAACAGATTTATTTTCCTCCATCCAAAATCAGCCCATCTCCAGTCTAAATTTTCTCTCCTCCCTCCTCTCTGCAAACTCCTCTGGGGACAGGCTGTGGAAAGACACACTGCTTCACACATAATAGTCAGGGGATCAATTTGGAAGAAACAAAAAGAAGCCAATCAAGGAGAATTTAAACTTGAATTGATCTTAGATGCCAGTTGGTAGTGTACACCAAATCACTGTATGACACTGAACAAACACAAATCCTAACCCTCACCGCTGATCAACAATATCAGAGATTGGGTTACGGGTTGAATGGGGTGTGAACCCTGTTCAAACAGCAACCACAATCCTTGTCAGGGTAAGGCACAAACAAACCCCAAATTACCCTGTGATCAACCCCGTGGTTGCTTTGCAATGAGCAGTCAGGCTTAACTTAGAGGCAAAGTGTGAAATATTGGTGCAACACTTTAAACAGTAAAACAGTAAAAACACCATACAAAAAGATCCTACAAAAAAGCAAAATATAATAAATAAAACAAGGCAAAAACGACAGAAGTACAATCAGTAGAACCAGAGTGTTGAATTATCAAAGATTAAAGTGAATATCTATACTAATATAATAAAGAGAGAGCCCAAACCTTTGAGGCGGGTAATCTCAGGAACCACAGCGCCAATCACAACATTCAATACAGTGTTGGAAAGGGCAGTTGCAGCAGAAGGACATAGGCTATGCAGACGTCCACCATATACATTTAAAAGGTAAAAGAACCGTGCCAGCAAAGTAGTCCCTTGTGGCCGTGTCTGCGTTGTGCTGTGGGCGTGTGCTGGGGTTGTGACAAACGCTGGGGGCATAGGTACGTTCCGCCCTTCATGCCATGTCTCATATGTCCTTGTATACCCTGTACCCCAAAACCCAAACCTATCCCTAAACCTTAAAAATACCCCTGTACTTCAAAACCCAAACCTACCCCTGAACCCTATAAATACCCCTGTACCTCAAAACCCAAACCTACCCCTGAACCCTAAAAATACCCCTGTACCCCAAAACCAAACCTAGCCCTGAACCCTAAAAATACCCCTGTACCCCAAAACTCAAATCTAGCCCTGAACCATAAAAATAACCCTGTACCCCAAAACCCAAACCTACCCCTGAACCCTAAAATACCCCTGTACCTCAAAACCCAAACCTAGTCCTGAACTCTTAAAATACCCCTGTACCCCAAAACCCAAACCTACCCCTGAACCCTAAAAATACCCTAATACCCCAAAACCATACCTATCCCTAAAACTACCCCTGTACCCTATAACCCATACCTATCCCTAAACCCTAAAACTACCCCTGTACCCCATAACCCAAACTATATCTGAACCCTTAAAATTCCCAAACCCCCAAAACATATACCTCAGTACCCCAAAAGATATACCCCTATACCCATACTTACCTTATCCAAACATTTTAAAAAAACATGCTTTTGCCATTCATGTATTTACAACGAATTTCGTTGTAAATGTATGCGTGGTAAAAGCATATAAAATGTAATACCATGCGTTATAATGGCATAGCGGGGTCATGGTACTTTTGTAATGAAAGTATGCGGAGTGATGGTATGCGGAAAGAAAGTTGCGGAATAATGGGTGTTTACCCTCCCCCGGTAAGTACATTGGTGGCACGGCGGCCCACATCTCCAGCAACATATTCATATTTTTTCACCACCGATTTGAAAAATGCACAGGTCTCTCCCATTAATGGCCAGCACCGACATACACTTTTAGACACACCTTCCGCCACAAGTTCTAAAATTGCAAACTTTAGAGCTGGGGAGCTGCGTTTGAATCTCGGCATCAGCTAAACATCCTGTGATTCCAGGCACATCGCTTTGTCTCCCAGTGCCTACCACAAATGAATGTCTTCTTCTTTAATGTAAATTGTGCTCATGCCATGTTGTCGAGTTCGCGCTATATAATATTGCAAGGAAAAATAAAGTAGGGAAACTCGAGTTCACACACTGCTGAACGCGCATTCTTAAGTGCATCAGCAGTGCACTGTGAATCGGAGCGTTTCACGGGCCAGTCACAGATAAGAAATGCTATCAAAACGAAATCCAACAAAACAATATACTACTGGCAGCCAGCAATTCATACCCGGACAACGTCGGGACGGGCTGCTAGTAGTGCCATAAAGTACAAACCTCCAACCAAGGATATCTGGGTGCGCTGGATCAAGTCAAATTCAAAAGTTCAGGCCGAATACAATGGAGTGCAGGTTAGGCTCACTTAGGTTTTACCTTCTCAAGTTCATGCCAAGAGTCCCTTTCACATTGCAGAAGGCTGCAGGGACCAGGGAGAGCGTCATGGGATGCTACCCGCAAAACTCCGGCCAAAGTCATGGGTGGGCATTGCAGGAGCTTCATGGTGGTGGTCCCCATGAGTGGTTTACACTGCAGTGCACAGTAAGGCTGATAGTGCTTTGCTCTGATTTGCAGTGTGAGCAACAAGGTCTAGGTGCAAACAGACTCACTGGCAGTCGCAAAGAGCCCAAAAAATAATTTCATTGCCTGTGAACCACACTATGGGTTCAGGACCTGCGAGGCACCACTTGGGGGTCAAGAGCTCACTGCACCTGAGTCCAGGAGCTGGAGCAGGATGTTGGGAACCTTTTATGTTCCAGCGGCTTCTACCAGGAGCCCAGCAGACTAGCCCTTGGAGTCATTGTGAGGTCTTTGGTTCAAGATGAAGTTGCCGGTCCAGTTCTTCTTCCCCAGGCAAGAGGGCATTAGGCAGGAGGTCAGCACACTAGGGCAGCAGTTTCTTTAGAGCAGTAGTCCAACAAAGTTGCACTCCTTGTACCAGCACAGCAGCCCTTCTTCCTCCTGGCAGAGTATCCAGTGGTGGACTGAAGTAGTGGAGTCTGAGGTACAGTATTTATGCACAATTGTGCCTTTGAGGCAGGTCTTTGAAGTGCACAGATAATCTGCCTTCCTGGCCCTCAATTCAAACTAACTACAGGGGATATGCAGCCCTAAATGTGGTCGAAGGACACAGCCTCTTTGAGTGTAAGTAGGCCTGTGCCTAGTTCGTCACTCCCATCCTGCCAGTGATGGCCCATCCAGTTACACCTAAGCTCTTCATTATGGGTGGCTGTCTAGGAGGAATACACAAACAACAAATGTCAGCTACACCCAGTCATGTCACCCAGAGACAGACTGCAGGCACCAAATGGCTGTGCAAAAAATGCCAACTTCCAAAAGTAAAAAACTAGAGGGGACAGGCCTTTTAGGACCGTGGCCAGGAAGGGCCGTAGAAATTCAAAACACGAAAATGGAAACCGGGCTCCGTTATGTCCTAAGTTCCTATTGCTTTTAGAGCCACAAACAGACACCTGTTCTTTCTGTTTGAATGGTTTCTTTATTTTAGCCACTCTTTTTTGCTATCAAATATTTGTTATCAAAGCAATTTTCAAATGTATGAAAAGGAACATGTAGTTTTCAAATTACAGACACTACTGTTCATGACATACAATAAAACAATAATCATGAACATGCAACATTAATACAAACAATTTTTTGAACAACATGGACTTCATTCATTTGCCTCAAAACTATAAAAACAACCTCAATAAATCTGTCACTATTCTAAATTCTGGACAAAGCAAGTGTCAGACAGGGGGAAAGATTTAAATGTATAAATGGGGGCGGTTTTCATCACAATCTCCCTCCCTTTATTTAACAAGAACAATTTTTAATCCTCCTTGCGAATAAAGTGCCACTGCGTTTCGAGACCCAGGCATGTAGTACTGGGACTCTCATCAGGGCTTCATAACAATGGTCGCTAAGCGTTTTCTAATAAAATGATGCAAAAAACAAACATCAGAACGATTGTACCTATATCAAACTCTGCTTCCATTATTTGACCCTGATCCCATCGTTTTTACCTGATCTGGCCGGGTGTTAGAGACCAAAAAGTAGTTATTCAATTTGTGGCTCGAATCCAACTTTCAATTCAGAAGATTTCAGAGAGCCTCGTAGCTGGTACCGCTATCTAGCATCCTTGTGTATCTAAAAACGAGTGAACAAACCAACACTGGCACTTCTCTTCAGCGGTTTATCGTATTAAAGAGTTTTTGCTGAATACATGCGAAAAATAGATTTACCAAACTGCTGTCCTGAGTCTTTCCAACCAAGGCGTGTTCTTTCGCAATCTCGTTATTCTAAAAAAAATAGATACAACATCTTTATACACAAATCCCAGCCGCATACTTCAAACCGGCGGGAAGCGGGGCACACTTACTTTGAGATATTTTTGCCACTAGAATCCTTCTCTACGCCATTATCGATTTGCCAGTCACCGCAAATGTTGGGCATTTTTGCAGGACCACCTTCAATGGCGAATATAAGACTATTGTTCATGGGAATTGTAGTGCCTCCATAGGTCCCAATCAAAGGAAGTTATGGACTTAGGCCTAGATGTAGGTAATAGCAAATTACCGAATGGTAAATACCGAATTTTACCGATTCGGTATTCACTATTCGGTAATTGCTATGTAGGTAAAATATTCAGTCAAAATACCGAATCTGTAAGATTCGGTAATTACCGATTCTGTAATTACAGAATAGGTATTTGCCATTGAGTCCTAAGGGCCTTGAAGCCCATAGGAATCAATGGCAAATACCAATTCTGTAATTACAGAATCGGTAACATTACCGAATTTGCAAGGGTTACAGGGTGTCACTTTGACACCCTGTTGCACCCCTGTTTCTGGCTTGTGTGCCATGTGACACACAGACATGCCCTTAGGGCATGTCTGTGTGCCACATGGCACAGGTGTACATGCACAGATGTGCATGTACACTGGAATTCATTATTTACCATGGAATAGTATTCCATGGTAAATAACGATTCGGTAAGGGCCTGTGGCACTGATTACAGTGCCACCTACATCTTGATTTACAGAATCAGTAAATTTACTGATTCGGTATTTTACCGATTCTGTAAATTTACCGAATCGGTAAATATACCGATTCTGTAAATAAAATGCCCCCTACATGCCAAATCCCAAATACCGATGGGTAACGGCCGAAATCGGCCGTTACCGGGCGGTAATTGGTGATCTACATCTGGCCCTTTGTTACTGACGAGTCCAGACTAGTGCTTTCTGGGACCTGTAGTGTTTCAACCCACATGCCTATGTTTTCAACAGTTCTGTCATCCCATTAAGCCCAGTGACAGAGCTTTTGAATTTTAAAATGTGGTAAGCCTCTGTCTGCAGCAAGGTAGCCTCAATGTCTAGTGCACCTTTCAATGTGTCCAGGACTGCTAGGACCGTCCACTTGAAGTCCCTTTCACTGGGGATATTTCAATAAAGTGTTGGACCATTGGAGCTGTAATCAACTTTTTCTTAATTCTCGAACGGTGTTGCGTAATGTTCTGATTAATCTGTTGTTTTGTCTTGCTTCTATACAACATTGGGCAAGAACAAAAACCAGCATGAACCACGTTTTTGAATTTCCAATTAGTAAACTATGAATGGCGCCATTTAATCTCTTTATGTATGAATTCTGACCCTTCTGAGTTGTTTGCCTGCTTCAAGCAACATCTGCTTTTTAACCCACTCATGATTTGGGTTTTCCATTAGTGAGGTTTCATGTTGGCCATTTCATAAGAATGTAGCCATATGGGCTGATCCTCTTGTCTATTGTGGGGACAAAGTATCAAAAAGATTCACTGTCTGTACATGTGCCTCTAATTTATAACCTCTGACCGATTACCTACTCCTTATTATGGCAAATACATGCAGCATTTTATGTCAACATATTCTGAATTCTTGTCATTATTCTGTTATCCTACTACTACACAAGCTTGCTGTGCATTGATGTTAGCATATGTTTATAGTACATACGTAGCTTTTCATGGTATTCATGCTTCCCTATCCTGCACAATCCCGTAGCACATTCACGGCACAGAACTCTCATTGCTAAAATTGTACTCTGTAGGTGTATATTTCTCATAAGTGAAATCACAATATAATGTTCTGAGGAGATTCAGCCCCTGAGAAATTATCCCAAGCTGCATGCAAGTACCCTGAAAAGACTGTGCCTTTGAGAACAGTTGTCCTCACTCACCCGAAGGTGCCATGCTTCATCCTTTGGCTGTGCTCCTCGCCAGGCCAGTGCTGCAATGCCTGGCAGACCCCCAAGAGGGCTCTTTGTCAGAGTTCTTCAACTAGGGATAATTTCTCTGGGGCTGAATCTCACAGAACAGTATACTGTGATTTCGCTTCGGTTAGTTTGGGACAAGTGTATACTGGACCGGTAATCTCCCTGTCCTCTCTTTTGATATATGTATATTTCTTATAACCTAATACCACAGGCAGCTTGGAAACACAGCCTTTCATCTACATGATTTAGCCAGTGGAGCCAATTAGAAAGAGCTAATGTTCTAGCTAAAAATCAGCTAGGAAAATCTTTATGCGGGCCTTATAAAGATACTCCCACTGGGTGTAGTGGCAATCAAATGACAGAGGTGCTTAGGTAACAGAAGCATGTCGCATATGTAATTACTATGTACACAAAGTGGTAAGAGCTATGTAGGAATTGTGTTTAGGTGTTTAATAATACTTATAACTCCACCATCACCCCAAACGATTTACAGGGAGTTACCTTAGAGATATACTTGATGTACAATTTAAAGGTATATGCAATGGATAAAATCGGAAGATAGGTTTTTTCAGGCCTGAAGAAGTCATAGGGTGACACACCCACTGATGTGTTGGCTGGCAGAAGAATTTGAATACAACAAAAAGAAAAGATTGAAGAACATAAGAAAAATGTAATGACTCATAATTCTGCTTATATGATATTGCATATGCTAGGACACTTATGTTTATGTATATTCCCAGGCTCAGGAACCTCAGGCTCCCTATAAACGATATCATTCTCCCAGTAAATCAGGTAAATCAGAAGTGTTGCCAGCCTCCTGGGTCTCAGCTTGCTGCGTAGGCCTAGAAACGTAGGTCACTCCACTATGCCTGGCAAAACTCCTCCCAGGTGGGACTCCCTTCCTTCTGCCATTTGCTCAGCTCCAGTAGGTTCACCAAGGTGGTAATATCAACCCTTGTAAGCTAGTGGGTATCCCCCTCAAGTTCAGCCTATTCCCAGACTGTGGTAGTTTCAGGAGTTGGTTTCCCACACCCCTTGCCCTTTCTCTTTTTGGCAGACACCTGGGCCATTCTTCCAGACTTCAGTTCATTCGGACTACCCTCTAAGGCTGCCATGGACCATGTGGCCATGCTCACCCACTAAAGTAACCCTAACATCTTCAAGTTGGGCCTGAGATCCATCTTTTTCCAGATGGTGTGCTTTTGGTCATTGCCAAGCAGACAATCCACAGGCATTGACCAGACTCACAGCTACCCCCAGGGAGCTTGAAGCCTCCTCCCACTCAAGGGGAACCAAAGCCACTGGGGACTCTCATGGTTGTCAACTGCAACAACTTGGTGGAATGAATTAAGGAATACCTGCTCTGAGGTCACCAGATGACATTGGATGGTTGCCATGTTGTCTCTAGCGTCTGTCAGAGCATCCACATCTGCACATTTATGGTGATTCACTGCCTGTACTTCCTGCTGTTTCTAGGCATGTGAGTTCTCTGCACAATCTCTCACTCACTCAGGGACAGCAGGGTAAACTATGAACTGTCTCCCACAATATCTATGACAATCTCCTCCCCAAGTGCTACACTAAGCTACACAGTGTCTGCCCACCAGTGGAGGGCTATGCCCACTTGGGACCCTTTGGATATGCTTTGTTCGCCCTAAGTTGGCAGGGTATGCCCAGACTTGGGTCCCTTGCTCACTTTGTCACTGGATTCAAGCTAGCCTAGCTAATTAGCCAGAAACCGGTCCTAGGATGCTTGCTTCCGGTGCAGGGAAGACATGGCTTGGCAGTTCGGGCTGGTCTGTTCCCATGAGGCACAGGGTCAGACTGATTTGCATATGGCCATGTCTGAACTGGGGTGGCAGAGTGAGCTAAAGAATGATGATGGATTGAACCCAGATTCGTTGACTCGGGTGAGTGCTTGCATCATCCTCTTTGGTTTTACTTGGGACACTTGGTATCCCCCTTGTAGTGTCCAATCTGTTGACAATCATAGCACTTAGAGGGTACATACCCTGAAGACTTACTATCAACCATGTCTTTTCTGCTCAGGTGGGGCTTGGGAGCCTTGACCCTTGAAACTAGCTTGTGGGCCTTTATAGAACTCCTTGTTTTTATGTTTGTCTCCCCCTTCTTCTTCTGATGGGTACCCTTACCACTCTTGTGGTGATTCCCCCACATAACTTCTTTTGGATGCTGAGCCGGCGGGCCGCTTCCTTGGCAAGCTTCATGGGGTCAGTCAGCTTACTATCAATCAAGTGTTGGTGTAGCTCTGGAAAACAATTATGGAACATGTACTCTCTTACAAACATCATACAGCCCTTGGTAATCATTCACCTCACTGCCCTTCACCCAACCATCTAGTGCCTTGCAGAATGAATCCACAAAATCCACCCAGGGCTGCTTGGGCAGCTTCTGGCTGTCCCTGAACCTCTGCCTGTACCTTTCTAGTGTAAGACCATGTTCCTGTCAAGGGATTCATTAATGGGGGTATACCTCATCATGTCCTGTTTCTCTAGGGCAAATAGGGTGTCCCTCCCCTTGCTAGTGATGTGTTTCCACAGACTAGACTCCAATACTTCTAAAGGATCCTGTTGATCTGTAAAACCAACTCATAGGCTTCAACCCTTTATTCAATGGCATCCCCCACAACAAAGTCAGGCACCAGACCTTTAGGGATGAGGACTCTCTTGTCTATGGAGGGCACTGTAGGAACACTACCACCATTATTTCTGGACACCACCTGATTAGCTCTAATGTCCAGTCTATGTGACTTAGCTCATGGGCCATTCTCCTATCATATAGCTAGCCTCTTCTCCTCCAAGGCTCTCTCAGTGTCAGGATTCTCCTTTGGCGAGGCCCTCTCAGCCTAAGCCTTCTACTCTGCTGTCTTAACAGATTTATTTTCCTCCATCCAAAATCAGCCCATCTCCAGTCTAAATTTTCTCTCCTCCCTCCTCTCTGCAAACTCCTCTGGGGACAGGCTGTGGAAAGACACACTGCTTCACACATAATAGTCAGGGGATCAATTTGGAAGAAACAAAAAGAAGCCAATCAAGGAGAATTTAAACTTGAATTGATCTTAGATGCCAGTTGGTAGTGTACACCAAATCACTGTATGACACTGAACAAACACAAATCCTAACCCTCACCGCTGATCAACAATATCAGAGATTGGGTTACGGGTTGAATGGGGTGTGAACCCTGTTCAAACAGCAACCACAATCCTTGTCAGGGTAAGGCACAAACAAACCCCAAATTACCCTGTGATCAACCCCGTGGTTGCTTTGCAATGAGCAGTCAGGCTTAACTTAGAGGCAAAGTGTGAAATATTGGTGCAACACTTTAAACAGTAAAACAGTAAAAACACCATACAAAAAGATCCTACAAAAAAGCAAAATATAATAAATAAAACAAGGCAAAAACGACAGAAGTACAATCAGTAGAACCAGAGTGTTGAATTATCAAAGATTAAAGTGAATATCTATACTAATATAATAAAGAGAGAGCCCAAACCTTTGAGGCGGGTAATCTCAGGAACCACAGCGCCAATCACAACATTCAATACAGTGTTGGAAAGGGCAGTTGCAGCAGAAGGACATAGGCTATGCAGACGTCCACCATATACATTTAAAAGGTAAAAGAACCGTGCCAGCAAAGTAGTCCCTTGTGGCCGTGTCTGCGTTGTGCTGTGGGCGTGTGCTGGGGTTGTGACAAACGCTGGGGGCATAGGTACGTTCCGCCCTTCATGCCATGTCTCATATGTCCTTGTATACCCTGTACCCCAAAACCCAAACCTATCCCTAAACCTTAAAAATACCCCTGTACTTCAAAACCCAAACCTACCCCTGAACCCTATAAATACCCCTGTACCTCAAAACCCAAACCTACCCCTGAACCCTAAAAATACCCCTGTACCCCAAAACCAAACCTAGCCCTGAACCCTAAAAATACCCCTGTACCCCAAAACTCAAATCTAGCCCTGAACCATAAAAATAACCCTGTACCCCAAAACCCAAACCTACCCCTGAACCCTAAAATACCCCTGTACCTCAAAACCCAAACCTAGTCCTGAACTCTTAAAATACCCCTGTACCCCAAAACCCAAACCTACCCCTGAACCCTAAAAATACCCTAATACCCCAAAACCATACCTATCCCTAAAACTACCCCTGTACCCTATAACCCATACCTATCCCTAAACCCTAAAACTACCCCTGTACCCCATAACCCAAACTATATCTGAACCCTTAAAATTCCCAAACCCCCAAAACATATACCTCAGTACCCCAAAAGATATACCCCTATACCCATACTTACCTTATCCAAACATTTTAAAAAAACATGCTTTTGCCATTCATGTATTTACAACGAATTTCGTTGTAAATGTATGCGTGGTAAAAGCATATAAAATGTAATACCATGCGTTATAATGGCATAGCGGGGTCATGGTACTTTTGTAATGAAAGTATGCGGAGTGATGGTATGCGGAAAGAAAGTTGCGGAATAATGGGTGTTTACCCTCCCCCGGTAAGTACATTGGTGGCACGGCGGCCCACATCTCCAGCAACATATTCATATTTTTTCACCACCGATTTGAAAAATGCACAGGTCTCTCCCATTAATGGCCAGCACCGACATACACTTTTAGACACACCTTCCGCCACAAGTTCTAAAATTGCAAACTTTAGAGCTGGGGAGCTGCGTTTGAATCTCGGCATCAGCTAAACATCCTGTGATTCCAGGCACATCGCTTTGTCTCCCAGTGCCTACCACAAATGAATGTCTTCTTCTTTAATGTAAATTGTGCTCATGCCATGTTGTCGAGTTCGCGCTATATAATATTGCAAGGAAAAATAAAGTAGGGAAACTCGAGTTCACACACTGCTGAACGCGCATTCTTAAGTGCATCAGCAGTGCACTGTGAATCGGAGCGTTTCACGGGCCAGTCACAGATAAGAAATGCTATCAAAACGAAATCCAACAAAACAATATACTACTGGCAGCCAGCAATTCATACCCGGACAACGTCGGGACGGGCTGCTAGTAGTGCCATAAAGTACAAACCTCCAACCAAGGATATCTGGGTGCGCTGGATCAAGTCAAATTCAAAAGTTCAGGCCGAATACAATGGAGTGCAGGTTAGGCTCACTTAGGTTTTACCTTCTCAAGTTCATGCCAAGAGTCCCTTTCACATTGCAGAAGGCTGCAGGGACCAGGGAGAGCGTCATGGGATGCTACCCGCAAAACTCCGGCCAAAGTCATGGGTGGGCATTGCAGGAGCTTCATGGTGGTGGTCCCCATGAGTGGTTTACACTGCAGTGCACAGTAAGGCTGATAGTGCTTTGCTCTGATTTGCAGTGTGAGCAACAAGGTCTAGGTGCAAACAGACTCACTGGCAGTCGCAAAGAGCCCAAAAAATAATTTCATTGCCTGTGAACCACACTATGGGTTCAGGACCTGCGAGGCACCACTTGGGGGTCAAGAGCTCACTGCACCTGAGTCCAGGAGCTGGAGCAGGATGTTGGGAACCTTTTATGTTCCAGCGGCTTCTACCAGGAGCCCAGCAGACTAGCCCTTGGAGTCATTGTGAGGTCTTTGGTTCAAGATGAAGTTGCCGGTCCAGTTCTTCTTCCCCAGGCAAGAGGGCATTAGGCAGGAGGTCAGCACACTAGGGCAGCAGTTTCTTTAGAGCAGTAGTCCAACAAAGTTGCACTCCTTGTACCAGCACAGCAGCCCTTCTTCCTCCTGGCAGAGTATCCAGTGGTGGACTGAAGTAGTGGAGTCTGAGGTACAGTATTTATGCACAATTGTGCCTTTGAGGCAGGTCTTTGAAGTGCACAGATAATCTGCCTTCCTGGCCCTCAATTCAAACTAACTACAGGGGATATGCAGCCCTAAATGTGGTCGAAGGACACAGCCTCTTTGAGTGTAAGTAGGCCTGTGCCTAGTTCGTCACTCCCATCCTGCCAGTGATGGCCCATCCAGTTACACCTAAGCTCTTCATTATGGGTGGCTGTCTAGGAGGAATACACAAACAACAAATGTCAGCTACACCCAGTCATGTCACCCAGAGACAGACTGCAGGCACCAAATGGCTGTGCAAAAAATGCCAACTTCCAAAAGTAAAAAACTAGAGGGGACAGGCCTTTTAGGACCGTGGCCAGGAAGGGCCGTAGAAATTCAAAACACGAAAATGGAAACCGGGCTCCGTTATGTCCTAAGTTCCTATTGCTTTTAGAGCCACAAACAGACACCTGTTCTTTCTGTTTGAATGGTTTCTTTATTTTAGCCACTCTTTTTTGCTATCAAATATTTGTTATCAAAGCAATTTTCAAATGTATGAAAAGGAACATGTAGTTTTCAAATTACAGACACTACTGTTCATGACATACAATAAAACAATAATCATGAACATGCAACATTAATACAAACAATTTTTTGAACAACATGGACTTCATTCATTTGCCTCAAAACTATAAAAACAACCTCAATAAATCTGTCACTATTCTAAATTCTGGACAAAGCAAGTGTCAGACAGGGGGAAAGATTTAAATGTATAAATGGGGGCGGTTTTCATCACAATCTCCCTCCCTTTATTTAACAAGAACAATTTTTAATCCTCCTTGCGAATAAAGTGCCACTGCGTTTCGAGACCCAGGCATGTAGTACTGGGACTCTCATCAGGGCTTCATAACAATGGTCGCTAAGCGTTTTCTAATAAAATGATGCAAAAAACAAACATCAGAACGATTGTACCTATATCAAACTCTGCTTCCATTATTTGACCCTGATCCCATCGTTTTTACCTGATCTGGCCGGGTGTTAGAGACCAAAAAGTAGTTATTCAATTTGTGGCTCGAATCCAACTTTCAATTCAGAAGATTTCAGAGAGCCTCGTAGCTGGTACCGCTATCTAGCATCCTTGTGTATCTAAAAACGAGTGAACAAACCAACACTGGCACTTCTCTTCAGCGGTTTATCGTATTAAAGAGTTTTTGCTGAATACATGCGAAAAATAGATTTACCAAACTGCTGTCCTGAGTCTTTCCAACCAAGGCGTGTTCTTTCGCAATCTCGTTATTCTAAAAAAAATAGATACAACATCTTTATACACAAATCCCAGCCGCATACTTCAAACCGGCGGGAAGCGGGGCACACTTACTTTGAGATATTTTTGCCACTAGAATCCTTCTCTACGCCATTATCGATTTGCCAGTCACCGCAAATGTTGGGCATTTTTGCAGGACCACCTTCAATGGCGAATATAAGACTATTGTTCATGGGAATTGTAGTGCCTCCATAGGTCCCAATCAAAGGAAGTTATGGACTTAGGCCTAGATGTAGGTAATAGCAAATTACCGAATGGTAAATACCGAATTTTACCGATTCGGTATTCACTATTCGGTAATTGCTATGTAGGTAAAATATTCAGTCAAAATACCGAATCTGTAAGATTCGGTAATTACCGATTCTGTAATTACAGAATAGGTATTTGCCATTGAGTCCTAAGGGCCTTGAAGCCCATAGGAATCAATGGCAAATACCAATTCTGTAATTACAGAATCGGTAACATTACCGAATTTGCAAGGGTTACAGGGTGTCACTTTGACACCCTGTTGCACCCCTGTTTCTGGCTTGTGTGCCATGTGACACACAGACATGCCCTTAGGGCATGTCTGTGTGCCACATGGCACAGGTGTACATGCACAGATGTGCATGTACACTGGAATTCATTATTTACCATGGAATAGTATTCCATGGTAAATAACGATTCGGTAAGGGCCTGTGGCACTGATTACAGTGCCACCTACATCTTGATTTACAGAATCAGTAAATTTACTGATTCGGTATTTTACCGATTCTGTAAATTTACCGAATCGGTAAATATACCGATTCTGTAAATAAAATGCCCCCTACATGCCAAATCCCAAATACCGATGGGTAACGGCCGAAATCGGCCGTTACCGGGCGGTAATTGGTGATCTACATCTGGCCCTTTGTTACTGACGAGTCCAGACTAGTGCTTTCTGGGACCTGTAGTGTTTCAACCCACATGCCTATGTTTTCAACAGTTCTGTCATCCCATTAAGCCCAGTGACAGAGCTTTTGAATTTTAAAATGTGGTAAGCCTCTGTCTGCAGCAAGGTAGCCTCAATGTCTAGTGCACCTTTCAATGTGTCCAGGACTGCTAGGACCGTCCACTTGAAGTCCCTTTCACTGGGGATATTTCAATAAAGTGTTGGACCATTGGAGCTGTAATCAACTTTTTCTTAATTCTCGAACGGTGTTGCGTAATGTTCTGATTAATCTGTTGTTTTGTCTTGCTTCTATACAACATTGGGCAAGAACAAAAACCAGCATGAACCACGTTTTTGAATTTCCAATTAGTAAACTATGAATGGCGCCATTTAATCTCTTTATGTATGAATTCTGACCCTTCTGAGTTGTTTGCCTGCTTCAAGCAACATCTGCTTTTTAACCCACTCATGATTTGGGTTTTCCATTAGTGAGGTTTCATGTTGGCCATTTCATAAGAATGTAGCCATATGGGCTGATCCTCTTGTCTATTGTGGGGACAAAGTATCAAAAAGATTCACTGTCTGTACATGTGCCTCTAATTTATAACCTCTGACCGATTACCTACTCCTTATTATGGCAAATACATGCAGCATTTTATGTCAACATATTCTGAATTCTTGTCATTATTCTGTTATCCTACTACTACACAAGCTTGCTGTGCATTGATGTTAGCATATGTTTATAGTACATACGTAGCTTTTCATGGTATTCATGCTTCCCTATCCTGCACAATCCCGTAGCACATTCACGGCACAGAACTCTCATTGCTAAAATTGTACTCTGTAGGTGTATATTTCTCATAAGTGAAATCACAATATAATGTTCTGAGGAGATTCAGCCCCTGAGAAATTATCCCAAGCTGCATGCAAGTACCCTGAAAAGACTGTGCCTTTGAGAACAGTTGTCCTCACTCACCCGAAGGTGCCATGCTTCATCCTTTGGCTGTGCTCCTCGCCAGGCCAGTGCTGCAATGCCTGGCAGACCCCCAAGAGGGCTCTTTGTCAGAGTTCTTCAACTAGGGATAATTTCTCTGGGGCTGAATCTCACAGAACAGTATACTGTGATTTCGCTTCGGTTAGTTTGGGACAAGTGTATACTGGACCGGTAATCTCCCTGTCCTCTCTTTTGATATATGTATATTTCTTATAACCTAATACCACAGGCAGCTTGGAAACACAGCCTTTCATCTACATGATTTAGCCAGTGGAGCCAATTAGAAAGAGCTAATGTTCTAGCTAAAAATCAGCTAGGAAAATCTTTATGCGGGCCTTATGAAGGGCATTTACCTGATATGAGTGTGGAGCACATAGACATTCTCAGGCCAAAAAGGTGAAGGCTGCTCACAGCCTATTATATACGGGGACTAAAGCTAACTTTTTAATCAGAGCAGACAATGAGACAGGATTTCTATTAGGTTGTATATGCAATGGTTGAACATAACTGTCCAAGTCAACACAGTGGTTTTAGCCTACTTCAACACTTCAACACACTAAGGATGCTGAAGACAATCTTCGAGTGGCTACCGAACAATACCAGGAAAACAGTCACTCAAGCCTTCATCACCAGCAGACTATACATGGAAAAACCCAATACATATGGATTAAAAACCAGCTCATAAAACTGCAGACTGTCCAAACCAAGCAACTAGACTAGTAATCCTCCTCCCATGCTGAGCCCACATCACACCACACCTTAGGGAAATTTAGTGGCTTCTGATATGCAAGCCTGCATATTTTAAACTCCTTACCCACACCTAAAATCTCTCCACAACACTGAGCCTGCATATCTAAACAGCTGCATTCACTTCCAGCAAGACACCTTTGCTCTGATGGACCCAAGTGAGCACACACTCCACGCCTACATAAAAGCAGAGCAGAGGGCCACGTCTTCTCGTACCTGGCCCCTAAACCCTGGAATGCCCTCCCACAACACATCAGAGCCTTCTTCTCTTTTCTTCACTTTGGCAAGAAGACTTAGTTTTTCAAGCAAGTTTCCAGGGCTGGTCTCTTCTGCTACAGAGTGCATGGATACCCTCATGGGTGATTAGCACGCTATAAAAATACTGCTTACATAAGATATCGTTTGGTATTTTTGTATTTTTTGAATTTATAAAATCTGCCTGTTTTAATACACTAATAATTACTGCAATAATTTGTCTTCATATACTCTACACTATGATGTGTGTAATAAAGAACTGTATAAATGTGTGTGTGTGTGTGCTCTGCCCTTGGGAGATTGGCCAGTGTGCCCAAGTACAAATAGCCTGCTGAGTTTCCAGCAGATTTGTGACATATCTCCATATTGGTTCTACCTGTGATGTAGCCCATCCATGGGCCAGTGAGATCGCTATCTGTTATATCTGCTCTGCAGGTCTCAATGGTGAGGATGTGTAAAAACTGATCTTGCCTTTACGTGACACGCACACAAAATACAGTAAAAAGAATGAATGTGCACCTTGCAAGCATTTAGAAAAATGACACAGAAACTCTGAAACAAGTGATAAGCCAGCTCTGTGAAAGTGTGCTTGACTAGGTAGAATCAGTAGGATTAATCAATTAGTGAATTTATAATGTTTAAGTAATCAAATTATATAATTAACAAAGAAACAATATGAACGTTGATGATAACTTAGCATTGCTATTTGACTTCCTTACAGAGTGATTTTTAACAATCACGATTTTGGTGTATATTTTATATGAAATACAGGAATGTCGGAAAGTTTCAGTATCAGTGCTGAATAGCATTAAGATCATTTGTTTTCAGAAACAATTTATTTCAATTATTTTTAGATTTAATTTACATGTTACTACTTTCCTGAAATAGTGAGAGTAGGCCATATTTAAAGTTGAACATTTCAGTGTAACATTTACTGACAACATTGCAAAAGGTTATATATGATATGTGTGATTTATTTCATTATGGTTAAACTTAATTAGAGGTTTTACTATACTGAAAGATGAAATGTTGAATTTAAACACATTAAGATGTGTTTCTCTTTAGCCCCTTGGGCGCGGCCGCGTTTTTCGCGCTGTGCGGCTGTTTTTAATAGTGGGTGGGTTCATGACGGCCCCCAGCCGTCATCAGCACACGACCACCGCGGTGCATGTCGGATGGGGGCCATCATCAGCACAGAAGGGGTTAAACTGCATTATTTCATGGCCTTGTTCAATGAACTTGATATGTTCTCAAATATTGCTTTATGTGTTCCTGGATTAATATGACATTCTTTGGGTAGCAAAATTCACTAATGTTATTTTGTGTATGAATGGTGGGAGAGATACATTTCCCCAACAACCGTAAACAGTTGATGATTCAATGAGCTATATGTCAACTAATTTGTGTTGTTGAAAGGACATTTGTTTCTGATGACCGTTGTAAAACATTTTACTGATGTAACAAGTTGGTAACTGGAAAGACGGAAGGAGGATCATGTTATGATCAAACCATTGTGGACAGATCCTTGATGTAATGATGATAAATATGAACTATGTAACCACAATGCACAGGAGGAAGAGTGGCAAGGTGTTTTTTGCACTTTTCAGGAGAGCTTACGTCTAGGCGCAGGCTTCCCCTTGACCCTTTTCCTTTGATTCCTTCCTGCTTGCTGAACTATCTTTTATTATGTCCCTTTATTTTTGCCCTGGCTGACTAACCTGCCTGTCGCTCAATTTGAAGCAGTTTGGTGAGACACCAGACTTAAACTTTCCTGATTTATGCTCCATTCCCCTTTGCCCCTTACCCATGGATTTTGTCCTGACTAGACTTTAACTTGATCCTTTTTTCAATGCTTAGAGAATATTCAAGAACCAATTTCTTACTTTGATGATTATAGAAACCGAAGTATATAGAAACATCCTTTTATTGATACTCTTATGTTAAAAAATATAATATTTTAACCAGATGTGTGGATTTATATTTTGAACTGTTACATTTATGATTGAACTTCCTAAAATGTTACTTGTACACATTAATATTAGATCTTTAATACAATAACCCGATATTCTAAAATTGCCTGAGTCTCATTGTATCTAATGTTCTTTCCGTAGAAACTGTGCTAATTTTAAATGTGTAACGCAGATAGTATTAGATTATTTTCAGACCATCAGGTTATTTTTTTCTTGTTCTGTTTAGCCGCGACAGAGCTCTTAGATTGTATGATTCTTGTTAGACTAAATTTCTTTAAGAGGTATGGTCTACCAATTGCTATACTGTATTTCTATAGCATGGTATTGAGAGTGATCTATTTGAATCTGATTACCAATTTGTGAGTTGGCTACCAAATAGTAGGTGACAATTGGATTCTTCCTGAGGGTACACCATAATACATTGTATTGTTGGACAAAGGATTACATCCATGTTTTTTATTTGAAGGGGGGTGGGAGCACCCTGTCTCTCGTCACAGCGCAGTTTTGACCCCTTTGCATCCTGGTTAATGCAGTTAATTCGCACTTTCATATCGTTGTTGTTTCTCACCATTGTTGGTTCTGGCAGTGCAGATATCTCTAGACACTAGTGTTTCTGGGTAACGCCCGTCGTCAGTAGAGAGCATGTTGTAATTTAGAAGCATGGAAAAGTCTTTGGGGGTTGCTGTGAAGGTGCCCAAGTCGTCGCAGGTTCATGTACCTCTCCAAGGCACACAGGTGGTACACCGGAGAGCTCGTCAGCTCGAAGCAATTAGCATATGAAGGGGGGTGGGAGCACCCTGTCTCTCGTCACAGCGCATTTTTGACCACTTTGCATCCTGGTTAATGCAGTTAATTCGCACTTTCATATCGTTGTTGTTTCTCACCATTGTTGGTTCTGGCAGTGCAGATATCTCTAGACACTAGTGTTTCTGGGTAACGCCCGTCGTCAGTAGAGAGCATATTGTAATTTAGAAGCATGGAAAAGTCTTTGGGGGTTGCTGTGAAGGTGCCCAAGTCGTCGCAGGTTCATGTACCTCTCCAAGGCACACAGGTGCTACACCGGAGAGCTCGTCAGCTCGAAGCAATTAGCATATGAAGCGGGGTGGGAGCACCCTGTCTCTCGTCACAGCGCAGTTTTGACCCCTTTGCATCCTGGTTAATGCAGTTCATTCGCACTTTCATATCGTTGTTGTTTCTCACCATTGTTGGTTCTGGCAGTGCAGATATCTCTAGACACTAGTGTTTCTGGGTAACGCCCGTCGTCAGTAGAGAGCATGTTGTAATTTAGAAGCATGGAAAAGTCTTTGGGGGTTGCTGTGAAGGTGCCCAAGTCGTCGCAGGTTCATGTAACTCTCCAAGGCACACAGGTGCTACACCGGAGAGCTCGTCAGCTCGAAGCAATTAGCATATGAAGGGGGGTGGGAGCACCCTGTCTCTCGTCACAGCGCAGTTTTGACCCCTTTGCATCCTGGTTAATGCAGTTCATTCGCACTTTCATATCGTTGTTGTTTCTCACCATTGTTGGTTCTGGCAGTGCAGATATCTCTAGACACTAGTGTTTCTGGGTAACGCCCGTCGTCAGTAGAGAGCATGTTGTAATTTAGAAGCATGGAAAAGTCTTTGGGGGTTGCTGTGAAGGTGCCCATGTCGTCGCAGGTTCATGTACCTCTCCAAGGCACACAGGTGCTACACTGGAGAGCTCGTCAGCTCGAAGCAATTAGCATATGAAGGGGGGTGGGAGCACCCTGTCTCTCGTCACAGCGCAGTTTTGACCCCTTTGCATCCTGGTTAATGCAGTTCATTCGCACTTTCATATCGTTGTTGTTTCTCACCATTGTTGGTTCTGGCAGTGCAGATATCTCTAGACACTAGTGTTTCTGGGTAACGCCCGTCGTCAGTAGAAAGCATGTTGTAATTTAGAAGCATGGAAAAGTCTTTGGGGGTTGCTGTGAAGGTGCCCAAGTCGTCGCAGGTTCATGTACCTCTCCAAGGCACACAGGTGCTACACCGGAGAGCTTGTCAGCTCGAAGCAATTAGCATATGAAGGGGGGTGGGAGCACCCTGTCTCTCGTCACAGCGCAGTTTTGACCCCTTTGCATCCTGGTTAATGCAGTTCATTCGCACTTTCATATCGTTGTTGTTTCTCACCATTGTTGGTTCTGGCAGTGCAGATATCTCTAGACACTAGTGTTTCTGGGTAACGCCCGTCGTCAGTAGAGAGCATGTTGTAATTTAGAAGCATGGAAAAGTCTTTGAGGGTTGCTGTGAAGGTGCCCAAGTCGTCGCAGGTTCATGTACCTCTCCAAGGCACACAGGTGCTACACCGGAGAGCTCGTCAGCTCGAAGCAATTAGCATATGAAGGGGGGTGGGAGCACCCTGTCTCTCGTCACAGCGCAGTTTTGACCCCTTTGCATCCTGGTTAATGCAGTTCATTCGCACTTTCATATCGTTGTTGTTTCTCACCATTGTTGGTTCTGGCAGTGCAGATATCTCTAGACACTAGTGTTTCTGGGTAACGCCCGTCGTCAGTAGAGAGCATGTTGTAATTTAGAAGCATGGAAAAGTCTTTGGGGGTTGCTGTGAAGGTGCCCAAGTCGTCGCAGGTTCATGTACCTCTCCAAGGCACACAGGTGCTACACCGGAGAGCTCGTCAGCTCGAAGCAATTAGCATATGAAGGGGGGTGGGAGCACCCTTTCTCTCGTCACAGCGCAGTTTTGACCCCTTTGCATCCTGGTTAATGCAGTTCATTCGCACTTTCATATCGTTGTTGTTTCTCACCATTGTTGGTTCTGGCAGTGCAGATATCTCTAGATACTAGTGTTTCTGGGTAACGCCCGTCGTCAGTAGAGAGCATGTCGTAATTTAGAAGCATGGAAAAGTCTTTGGGGGTTGCTGTGAAGGTGCCCAAGTCGTCGCAGGTTCATGTACCTCTCCAAGGCACACATGTGCTACACCGGAGAGCTCGTCAGCTCGAAGCAATTAGCATATGAAGGGGGGTGGGAGCACCCTGTCTCTCGTCACAGCGCAGTTTTGACCCCTTGGCATCCTGGTTAATGCAGTTCATTCGCACTTTCATATCGTTGTTGTTTCTCACCATTGTTGGTTCTGGCAGTGCAGATATCTCTAGACACTAGTGTTTCTGGGTAACGCCCGTCGTCAGTAGAGAGCATGTTGTAATTTAGAAGCATGGAAAAGTCTTTGGGGGTTGCTGTGAAGGTGCCCAAGTCGTCGCAGGTTCATGTACTTCTCCAAGGCACACAGGTGCTACACCGGAGAGCTCGTCAGCTCGAAGCAATTAGCATATGAAGGGGGGTGGGAGCACCCTGTCTCTCGTCACAGCGCAGTTTTGACCCCTTTGCATCCTGGTTAATGCAGTTCATTCGCACTTTCATATCGTTGTTGTTTCTCACCATTGTTGGTTCTGGCAGTGCAGATATCTCTAGACACTAGTGTTTCTGGGTAACGCCCGTCGTCAGTAGAGAGCATGTTGTAATTTAGAAGCATGGAAAAGTCTTTGGGGGTTGCTGTGAAGGTGCCCAAGTCGTCGCAGGTTCATGTACCTCTCCAAGGCACACAGGTGCTACACCGGAGAGCTTGTCAGCTCGAAGCAATTAGCATATGAAGGGGGGTGGGAGCACCCTGTCTCTCGTCACAGCGCAGTTTTGACCCCTTTACATCCTGGTTAATGCAGTTCATTCGCACTTTCATATCGTTGTTGTTTCTCACCATTGTTGGTTCTGGCAGTGCAGATATCTCTAGACACTAGTGTTTCTGGGTAACGCCCGTCGTCAGTAGAGAGCATGTTGTAATTTAGAAGCATGGAAAAGTCTTTGGGGGTTGCTGTGAAGGTGCCCAAGTTGTCGCAGGTTCATGTACCTCTCCAAGGCACACAGGTGCTACACCGGAGAGCTCGTCAGCTCGAAGCAATTAGCATATGAAGGGGGGTGGGAGCACCCTGTCTCTCGTCACAGCGCAGTTTTGACCCCTTTGCATCCTGGTTAATGCAGTTCATTCGCACTTTCATATCGTTGTTGTTTCTCACCATTGTTGGTTCTGGCAGTGCAGATATCTCTAGACACTAGTGTTTCTGGGTAACGCCCGTCGTCAGTAGAGAGCATGTTGTAATTTAGAAGCATGGAAAAGTCTTTGGGGGTTGCTGTGAAGGTGCCCAAGTCGTCGCAGGTTCATGTACCTCTCCAAGGCACACAGGTGCTACACCGGAGAGCTCGTCAGCTCGAAGCAATTAGCATATGAAGGGGGGTGGGAGCACCCTGTCTCTCGTCACAGCGCAGTTTTGACCCCTTTGCATCCTGGTTAATGCAGTTCATTCGCACTTTCATATCGTTGTTGTTTCTCACCATTGTTGGTTCTGGCAGTGAAGATATCTCTAGACACTAGTGTTTCTGGGTAACGCCCGTCGTCAGTAGAGAGCATGTTGTAATTTAGAAGCGTGGAAAAGTCTTTGGGGGTTGCTGTGAAGGTGCCCAAGTCGTCGCAGGTTCATGTACCTCTCCAAGGCACACAGGTGCTACACCGGAGAGCTCGTCAGCTCGAAGCAATTAGCATATGAAGGGGGGTGGGAGCACCCTGTCTCTCGTCACAGCGCAGTTTTGACCCCTTTGCATCCTGGTTAATGCAGTTCATTCGCACTTTCATATCGTTGTTGTTTCTCACCATTGTTGGTTCTGGCAGTGCAGATATCTCTAGACACTAGTGTTTCTGGGTAACGCCCGTCATCAGTAGAGAGCATGTTGTAATTTAGAAGCATGGAAAAGTCTTTGGGGGTTGCTGTGAAGGTGCCCAAGTCGTCGCAGGTTCATGTACCTCTCCAAGGCACACAGGTGCTACACCGTAGAGCTCGTCAGCTCGAAGCAATTAGCATATGAAGGGGGGTGGGAGCACCCTGTCTCTCGTCACAGCGCAGTTTTGACCCCTTTGCATCCTGGTTAATGCAGTTCATTCGCACTTTCATATCGTTGTTGTTTCTCACCATTGTTGGTTCTGGCAGTGCAGATATCTCTAGACACTAGTGTTTCTGGGTAACGCCCGTCGTCAGTAGAGAGCATGTTGTAATTTAGAAGCATGGAAAAGTCTTTGGGGGTTGCTATGAAGGTGCCCAAGTCGTCGCAGGTTCATGTACCTCTCCAAGGCACACAGGTGCTACACCGGAGAGCTCGTCAGCTCGAAGCAATTAGCATATGAAGGGGGGTGGGAGCACCCTGTCTCTCGTCACAGCGCAGTTTTGACCCCTTTGCATCCTGGTTAATGCAGTTCATTCGCACTTTCATATCGTTGTTGTTTCTCACCATTGTTGGTTCTGGCAGTGCAGATATCTCTAGACACTAGTGTTTCTGGGTAACGCCCGTCGTCAGTAGAAAGCATGTTGTAATTTAGAAGCATGGAAAAGTCTCTGGGGGTTGCTGTGAAGGTGCCCAAGTCGTCGCAGGTTCATGTACCTCTCCAAGGCACACAGGTGCTACACCGGAGAGCTCGTCAGCTCGAAGCAATTAGCATATGAAGGGGGGTGGGAGCACCCTGTCTCTCGTCACAGCGCAGTTTTGACCCCTTTGCATCCTGGTTAATGCAGTTCATTCGCACTTTCATATCGTTGTTGTTTCTCACCATTGTTGGTTCTGGCAGTGCAGATATCTCTAGACACTAGTGTTTCTGGGTAACGCCCGTCGTCAGTAGAGAGCATGTTGTAATTTAGAAGCATGGAAAAATCTTTGGGGGTTGCTGTGAAGGTGCCCAAGTCGTCGCAGGTTCATGTACCTCTCCAAGGCACACAGGTGCTACACCGGAGAGCTCGTCAGCTCGAAGCAATTAGCATATGAAGGGGGGTGGGAGCACCCTGTCTCTCGTCACAGCGCAGTTTTGACCCCTTTGCATCCTGGTTAATGCAGTTCATTCGCACTTTCATATCGTTGTTGTTTCTCACCATTGTTGGTTCTGGCAGTGCAGATATCTCTAGACACTAGTGTTTCTGGGTAACGCCCGTCGTCAGTAGAGAGCATGTTGTAATTTAGAAGCATGGAAAAGTCTTTGGGGGTTGCTGTGAAGGTGCCCAAGTCGTTGCAGGTTCATGTACCTCTCCAAGGCACACAGGTGCTACACCGGAGAGCTCGTCAGCTCGAAGCAATTAGCATATGAAGGGGGGTGGGAGCACCCTGTCTCTCGTCACAGCGCAGTTTTGACCCCTTTGCATCCTGGTTAATGCAGTTCATTCACACTTTCATATCGTTGTTGTTTCTCACCATTGTTGGTTCTGGCAGTGCAGATATCTCTAGATACTAGTGTTTCTGGGTAACGCCCGTCGTCAGTAGAGAGCATGTTGTAATTTAGAAGCATGGAAAAGTCTTTGGGGGTTGCTGTGAAGGTGCCCAAGTTGTCGCAGGCTCATGTACCTCTCCAAGGCACACATGTGCTACACTGGAGAGCTCGTCAGCTCGAAGCAATTAGCATATGAAGGGGGGTGGGAGCACCCTGTCTCTCGTCACAGCGCAGTTTTGACCCCTTGGCATCCTGGTTAATGCAGTTCATTCGCACTTTCATATCGTTGTTGTTTCTCACCATTGTTGGTTCTGGCAGTGCAGATATCTCTAGACACTAGTGTTTCTGGGTAACGCCCGTCGTCAGTAGAGAGCATGTTGTAATTTAGAAGCATGGAAAAGTCTTTGGGGGTTGCTGTGAAGGTGCCCAAGTCGTCGCAGGTTCATGTACCTCTCCAAGGCACACAGGTGCTACACCGGAGAGCTCGTCAGCTCGAAGCAATTAGCATATGAAGGGGGGTGGGAGCACCCTGTCTCTCGTCACAGCGCAGTTTTGACCCCTTTGCATCCTGGTTAATGCAGTTCATTCGCACTTTCATATCGTTGTTGTTTCTCACCATTGTTGGTTCTGGCAGTGCAGATATCTCTAGACACTAGTTTTTCTGGGTAACGCCCGTCGTCAGTAGAGAGCATGTTGTAATTTAGAAGCATGGAAAAGTCTTTGGGGGTTGCTGTGAAGGTGCCCAAGTCGTCGCAGGTTCATGTACCTCTCCAAGGCACACAGGTGCTACACCGGAGAGCTTGTCAGCTCGAAGCAATTAGCATATGAAGGGGGGTGGGAGCACCCTGTCTCTCGTCACAGCGCAGTTTTGACCCCTTTACATCCTGGTTAATGCAGTTCATTCGCACTTTCATATCGTTGTTGTTTCTCACCATTGTTGGTTCTGGCAGTGCAGATATCTCTAGACACTAGTGTTTCTGGGTAACGCCCGTCGTCAGTAGAGAGCATGTTGTAATTTAGAAGCATGGAAAAGTCTTTGGGGGTTGCTGTGAAGGTGCCCAAGTCGTCGCAGGTTCATGTACCTCTCCAAGGCACACAGGTGCTACACCGGAGAGCTCGTCAGCTCGAAGCAATTAGCATATGAAGGGGGGTGGGAGCACCCTGTCTCTCGTCACAGCGCAGTTTTGACCCCTTTGCATCCTGGTTAATGCAGTTCATTCGCACTTTCATATCATTGTTGTTTCTCACCATTGTTTTTTCTGGCAGTGCAGATATCTCTAGACACTAGTGTTTCTGGGTAACGCCCGTCGTCAGTAGAGAGCATGTTGTAATTTAGAAGCATGGAAAAGTCTTTGGGGGTTGCTGTGAAGGTGCCCAAGTCGTCGCAGGTTCATGTACCTCTCCAAGGCACACAGGTGCTACACCGGAGAGCTTGTCAGCTCGAAGCAATTAGCATATGAAGGGGGGTGGGAGCACCCTGTCTCTCGTCACAGCGCAGTTTTGACCCCTTTGCATCCTGGTTAATGCAGTTCATTCGCACTTTCATATCGTTGTTGTTTCTCACCATTGTTGGTTCTGGCAGTGCAGATATCTCTAAACACTAGTGTTTCTGGGTAAAGCCCGTCGTCAGTAGAGAGCATGTTGTAATTTAGAAGCATGGAAAAGTCTTTGGGGGTTGCTGTGAAGGTGCCCAAGTCGTCGCAGGTTCATGTACCTCTCCAAGGCACACAGGTGCTACACCGGAGAGCTCGTCAGCTCGAAGCAATTGGCAGCACCCTGTCTCTCGTCACAGCACAGTTTTGACCCCTTTGCATCCTGGTTAATGCAGTTCATTCGCACTTTCATATCGTTGTTGTTTCTCACCATTGTTGGTTCTGGCAGTGCAGATATCTCTAGATACTAGTGTTTCTGGGTAACGCCCGTCGTCAGTAGAGAGCATGTTGTAATTTAGAAGCATGGAAAAGTCTTTGGGGGTTGCTGTGCAGGTGCCCAAGTCGTCGCAGGTTCATGTACCTCTCCAAGGCACACATGTGCTACACCGGAGAGCTCGTCAGCTCGAAGCAATTAGCATATGAAGGGGGGTGGGAGCACCCTGTCTCTCGTCACAGCTCAGTTTTGACCCCTTGGCATCCTGGTTAATACAGTTCATTCGCATTTTCATATCGTTGTTGTTTCTCACCATTGTTGGTTCTGGCAGTGCAGATATCTCTAGACACTAGTGTTTCTGGGTAACGCCCGTCGTCAGTAGAGAGCATGTTGTAATTTAGAAGCATGGAAAAGTCTTTGGAGGTTGCTGTGAAGGTGCACAAGTCGTCGCAGGTTCTTGTACCTCTCCAAGGCACACAGGTGCTACACCGGAGAGCTCGTCAGCTCGAAGCAATTAGCATATGAAGGGGGGTGGGAGCACCCTGTCTCTCGTCACAGCGCAGTTTTGACCCCTTTGCATCCTGGTTAATGCAGTTCATTCGCACTTTCATATCGTTGTTGTTTCTCACCATTGTTTGTTCTGGCAGTGCATATATCTCTAGACACTAGTGTTTCTGGGTAACGCCCGTCGTCAGTAGAGAGCATGTTGTAATTTAGAAGCATGGAAAAGTCTTTGGGGGTTGCTGTGAAGGTGCCCAAGTCGTCGCAGGTTCATGTACCTCTCCAAGGCACACAGGTGCTACACCGGAGAGCTCGTCAGCTCGAAGCAATTAGCATATGAAGGGGGGTGGGAGCACCCTGTCTCTCGTCACAGCGCAGTTTTGACCCCTTTGCATCCTGGTTAATGCAGTTCATTCGCACTTTCATATCGTTGTTGTTTCTCACCATTGTTGGTTCTGGCAGTGCAGATATCTCTAGACACTAGTGTTTCTGGGTAACGCCTGTCGTCAGTAGAGAGCATGTTGTAATTTAGAAGCATGGAAAAGTCTTTGGGGGTTGCTGTGAAGGTGCCCAAGTCGTCGCAGGTTCATGTACCTCTCCAAGGCACACAGGTGCTACACCGGAGAGCTCGTCAGCTCGAAGCAATTAGCATATGAAGGGGGGTGGGAGCACCCTGTCTCTCGTCACAGCGCAGTTTTGACCCCTTTGCATCCTGGTTAATGCAGTTCATTCGCACTTTCATATCGTTGTTGTTTCTCACCATTGTTTGTTCTGGCAGTGCAGATATCTCTAGACACTAGTGTTTCTGGGTAACGCCCGTCGTCAGTAGAGAGCATGTTGTAATTTAGAAGCATGGAAAAGTCTTTGGGGGTTGCTGTGAAGGTGCCCAAGTCGGCGCAGGTTCATGTACCTCTCCAAGGCACACAGGTGCTACACCGGAGAGCTCGTCAGCTCGAAGCAATTAGCATATGAAGGGGGGTGGGAGCACCCTGTCTCTCGTCACAGCGCAGTTTTGACCCCTTTGCATCCTGGTTAATGCAGTTCATTCGCACTTTCATATCGTTGTTGTTTCTCACCTCTATTGGTTCTGGCAGTGCAGATATCTCTAGACACTAGTGTTTCTGGGTAACGCCCGTCATCAGTAGAGAGCATGTTGTAATTTAGAAGCATGGAAAAGTCTTTGGGGGTTGGTGTGAAGGTGCCCAAGTCGTCGCAGGTTCATGTACCTCTCCAAGGCACACAGGTGCTACACCGGAGAGCTCGTCAGCTCGAAGCAATTAGCACATGAAGGGGGGTGGGAGCACCCTGTCTCTCGTCACAGCGCAGTTTTGACCCCTTTGCATCCTGGTTAATGCAGTTCATTCGCACTTTCATATCGTTGTTGTTTCTCACCATTGTTGGTTCTGGCAGTGCAGATATCTCTAGACACTAGTGTTTCTGGGTAACGCCCGTCGTCAGTAGAGAGCATGTTGTAATTTAGAAGCATGGAAAAGTCTTTGGGGGTTGCTATGAAGGTGCCCAAGTCGTCGCAGGTTTATGTACCTCTCCAAGGCACACAGGTGCTACACCGGAGAGCTCGTCAGCTCGAAGCAATTAGCATATGAAGGGGGGTGGGAGCACCCTGTCTCTCGTCACAGCGCAGTTTTGACCCCTTTGCATCCTGGTAAATGCAGTTCATTCGCACTTTCATATCGTTGTTGTTTCTCACCATTGTTGGTTCTGGCAGTGCAGATATCTCTAGACACTAGTGTTTCTGGGTAACGCCCGTCGTCAGTAGAGAGCATGTTGTAATTTAGAAGCATGGAAAAGTCTTTGGGGGTTGCTGTGAAGGTGCCCAAGTCGTCGCAGGTTCATGTACCTCTCCAAGGCACACAGGTGCTACACCGGAGAGTTCGTCAGCTCGAAGCAATTAGCATATGAAGGGGGGTGGGAGCACCCTGTCTCTCGTCACAGCGCAGTTTTGACCCCTTTGCATCCTGGTTAATGCAGTTCATTCGCACTTTCATATCGTTGTTGTTTCTCACCATTGTTGGTTCTGGCAGTGCAGATATCTCTAGACACTAGTGTTTCTGGGTAACGCCCGTCGTCAGTAGAAAGCATGTTGTAATTTAGAAGCATGGAAAAGTCTTTGGGGGTTGCTGTGAAGGTGCCCAAGTCGTCGCAGGTTCATGTACCTCTCCAAGGCACACAGGTGCTACACCGGAGAGCTCGTCAGCTCGAAGCAATTAGCATATGAAGGGGGGTGGGAGCACCCTGTCTCTCGTCACAGCGCAGTTTTGACCCCTTTGCATCCTGGTTAATGCAGTTCATTCGCACTTTCATATCGTTGTTGTTTCTCACCTCTGTTGGTTCTGGCAGTGCAGATATCTCTAGACACTAGTGTTTCTGGGTAACGCCCGTCATCAGTAGAGAGCATGTTGTAATTTAGAAGCATGGAAAAGTCTTTGGGGGTTGGTGTGAAGGTGCCCAAGTCGTCGCAGGTTCATGTACCTCTCCAAGGCACACAGGTGCTACACCGGAGAGCTCGTCAGCTCGAAGCAATTAGCACATGAAGGGGGGTGGGAGCACCCTGTCTCTCGTCACAGCGCAGTTTTGACCCCTTTGCATCCTGGTTAATTCAGTTCATTCGCACTTTCATATCGTGTTGTTTCTCACCATTGTTGGTTCTGGCAGTGCAGATATCTCTAGACACTAGTGTTTCTGGGTAACGCCCGTCGTCAGTAGAGAGCATGTTGTAATTTAGAAGCATGGAAAAGTCTTTGGGGGTTGCTATGAAGGTGCCCAAGTCGTCGCAGGTTCATGTACCTCTCCAAGGCACACAGGTGCTACACCGGAGAGCTCGTCAGCTCGAAGCAATTAGCATATGAAGGGGGGTGGGAGCACCCTGTCTCTCGTCACAGCGCAGTTTTGACCCCTTTGCATCCTGGTAAATGCAGTTCATTCGCACTTTCATATCGTTGTTGTTTCTCACCATTGTTGGTTCTGGCAGTGCAGATATCTCTAGACACTAGTGTTTCTGGGTAACGCCCGTCGTCAGTAGAGAGCATGTTGTAATTTAGAAGCATGGAAAAGTCTTTGGGGGTTGCAGTGAAGGTGCCCAAGTCGTCGCAGGTTCATGTACCTCTCCAAGGCACACAGGTGCTACACCGGAGAGCTCGTCAGCTCGAAGCAATTAGCATATGAAGGGGGGTGGGAGCACCCTGTCTCTCGTCACAGCGCAGTTTTGACCCCTTTGCATCCTGGTTAATGCAGTTCATTCGCACTTTCATATCGTTGTTGTTTCTCACCATTGTTGGTTCTGGCAGTGCAGATATCTCTAGACACTAGTGTTTCTGGGTAACGCCCGTCGTCAGTAGAAAGCATGTTGTAATTTAGAAGCATGGAAAAGTCTTTGGGGGTTGCTGTGAAGGTGCCCAAGTCGTCGCAGGTTCATGTACCTCTCCAAGGCACACAGGTGCTACACCGGAGAGCTCGTCAGCTCGAAGCAATTAGCATATGAAGGGGGGTGGGAGCACCCTGTCTCTCGTCACAGCGCAGTTTTGACCCCTTTGCATCCTGGTTAATGCAGTTCATTCGCACTTTCATATCGTTGTTGTTTCTCACCATTGTTGGTTCTGGCAGTGCAGATATCTCTAGACACTAGTGTTTCTGGGTAACGCCCGTCGTCAGTAGAGAGCATGTTGTAATTTAGAAGCATGGAAAAGTCTTTGGGGGTTGCTGTGAAGGTGCCCAAGTCGTCGCAGGTTCATGTACCTCTCCAAGGCACACAGGTGCTACACCGGAGAGCTCGTCAGCTCGAAGCAATTAGCATATGAAGGGGGGTGGGAGCACCCTGTCTCTCGTCACAGCGCAGTTTTGACCCCTTTGCATCCTGGTTAATGCAGTTCATTCGCACTTTCATATCGTTGTTGTTTCTCACCATTGTTTGTTCTGGCAGTGCATATATCTCTAGACACTAGTGTTTCTGTGTAACGCCCGTCGTCAGTAGAGAGCATGTTGTAATTTAGAAGCATGGAAAAGTCTTTGGGGGTTGCTGTGAAGGTGCCCAAGTCGTCGCAGGTTCATGTACCTCTCCAAGGCACACAAGTGCTACACCGGAGAGCTCGTCAGCTCGAAGCAATTAGCATATGAAGGGGGGTGGGAGCACCCTGTCTCTCGTCACAGCGCAGTTTTGACCCCTTTGCATCCTGGTTAATGCAGTTCATTCGCACTTTCATATCGTTGTTGTTTCTCACCATTGTTGGTTCTGGCAGTGCAGATATCTCTAGACACTAGTGTTTCTGGGTAACGCCCGTCGTCAGTAGAGAGCATGTTGTAATTTAGAAGCATGGAAAAGTCTTTGGGGGTTGCTGTGAAGGTGCCCAAGTCGTCGCAGGTTCATGTACCTCTCCAAGGCACACAGGTGCTACACCGGAGAGCTCGTCAGCTCGAAGCAATTAGCATATGAAGGGGGGTGGGAGCACCCTGTCTCTCGTCACAGCGCAGTTTTGACCCCTTTGCATCCTGGTTAATGCAGTTCATTCGCACTTTCATATCGTTGTTGTTTCTCACCATTGTTTGTTCTGGCAGTGCAGATATCTCTAGACACTAGTGTTTCTGGGTAACGCCCGTCGTCAGTAGAGAGCATGTTGTAATTTAGAAGCATGGAAAAGTCTTTGGGGGTTGCTGTGAAGGTGCCCAAGTCGTCGCAGGTTCATGTACCTCTCCAAGGCACACAGGTGCTACACCGGAGAGCTCGTCAGCTCGAAGCAATTAGCATATGAAGGGGGGTGGGAGCACCCTGTCTCTCGTCACAGCGCAGTTTTGACCCCTTTGCAACCTGGTTAATGCAGTTCATTCGCACTTTCATATCGTTGTTGTTTCTCACCATTGTTGGTTCTGGCAGTGCAGATATCTCTAGACACTAGTGTTTCTGGGTAACGCCCGTCGTCAGTAGAGAGCATGTTGTAATTTAGAAGCATGGAAAAGTCTTTGGGGGTTGCTGTGAAGGTGCCCAAGTCGTCGCAGGTTCATGTACCTCTCCAAGGCACACAGGTGCTACACCGGAGAGCTCGTCAGCTCGAAGCAATTAGCATATGAAGGGGGGTGGGAGCACCCTGTCTCTCGTCACAGCGCAGTTTTGACCCCTTTGCATCCTGGTTAATGCAGTTCATTCGCACTTTCATATCGTTGTTGTTTCTCACCTCTGTTGGTTCTGGCAGTGCAGATATCTCTAGACACTAGTGTTTCTGGGTAACGCCCGTCATCAGTAGAGAGCATGTTGTAATTTAGAAGCATGGAAAAGTCTTTGGGGGTTGGTGTGAAGGTGCCCAAGTCGTCGCAGGTTCATGTACCTCTCCAAGGCACACAGGTGCTACACCGGAGAGCTCGTCAGCTCGAAGCAATTAGCACATGAAGGGGGGTGGGAGCACCCTGTCTCTCGTCACAGCGCAGTTTTGACCCCTTTGCATCCTGGTTAATGCAGTTCATTCGCACTTTCATATCGTTGTTGTTTCTCACCATTGTTGGTTCTGGCAGTGCAGATATCTCTAGACACTAGTGTTTCTGGGTAACGCCCGTCGTCAGTAGAGAGCATGTTGTAATTTAGAAGCATGGAAAAGTCTTTGGGGGTTGCTATGAAGGTGCCCAAGTCGTCGCAGGTTCATGTACCTCTCCAAGGCACACAGGTGCTACACCGGAGAGCTCGTCAGCTCGAAGCAATTAGCATATGAAGGGGGGTGGGAGCACCCTGTCTCTCGTCACAGCGCAGTTTTGACCCCTTTGCATCCTGGTAAATGCAGTTCATTCGCACTTTCATATCGTTGTTGTTTCTCACCATTGTTGGTTCTGGCAGTGCAGATATCTCTAGACACTAGTGTTTCTGGGTAACGCCCGTCGTCAGTAGAGAGCATGTTGTAATTTAGAAGCATGGAAAAGTCTTTGGGGGTTGGTGTGAAGGTGCCCAAGTCGTCGCAGGTTCATGTACCTCTCCAAGGCACACAGGTGCTACACCGGAGAGCTCGTCAGCTCGAAGCAATTAGCATATGAAGGGGGGTGGGAGCACCCTGTCTCTCGTCACAGCGCAGTTTTGACCCCTTTGCATCCTGGTTAATGCAGTTCATTCGCACTTTCATATCGTTGTTGTTTCTCACCATTGTTGGTTCTGGCAGTGCAGATATCTCTAGACACTAGTGTTTCTGGGTAACGCCCGTCGTCAGTAGAGAGCATGTTGTAATTTAGAAGCATGGAAAAGTCTTTGGGGGTTGCTATGAAGGTGCCCAAGTCGTCGCAGGTTCATGTACCTCTCCAAGGCACACAGGTGCTACACCGGAGAGCTCGTCTGCTCGAAGCAATTAGCATATGAAGGGGGGTGGGAGCACCCTGTCTCTCGTCACAGCGCAGTTTTGACCCCTTTACATCCTGGTTAATGCAGTTCATTCACACTTTCATATCGTTGTTGTTTCTCACCATTGTTGGTTTTTTATTTGAACATTGACATCAAACTACAGAGCAAGATGAGGTTTTAAGATTTCCTCATTATGGGACATTTAATTAGAGAATCCTTGAGAATTTGAGGAGGAAATTATATGCAATGAAACCACCTCCTAGACCAATGTAGATTGAAGCATATAATGTTTGGGAACATCTAGCTCATCAGAAAGATAAGGAGAAATACCAAGGGAGGTATAGGAGAACTCTAGTTCACCATGCAGAAGCTAGGTGGGATGCACAGCAAAAAGCATAGACAGGAGATGTTGTTCATGGAACAAGAATGTATCCTTTAATACCAGTTGAAGGAGAAGTTGAGGAAAAATGAAAAGAGAAAAAAGCACACTGGGACAGAAAAGGATAACACTGAAGTGGAAGAAGATGATGATGACATAGATGACGATCTGTTAAAGGGCTTTTGGTTGAGACATCCACCACCATACAATGAATCTCAGAGTGACATTATAGTAGATAAGAACACAGCTGGGATTCCAAATTCCCCTGTTATGCCTGAAGTACCAAAGGAAAATAAACTGATGTCTCCTGTAAGGGGGGGAACAGAAATTCCAGTTCCATTGAATCCATATGAATTGAATGCCCCAGATGCTTCGACTATTCCTGTTACTAATGGACCTGCTGTACCTGTTGGTTACAGGTAAATACTGCACACACATTGACTGTACCTACAGGAATGAATACTGCACATGGTAATCTACTAGATTTGACAACAGGAACTTCGCTATAGACACCAATGGTTCCGACTCTAAGTGATACTGCTGGTACTAAGAGTGCAAGTTCAAATTCAAATCAGACACAATTTGATCCCAGTAATAGAATGGTTGCGTCTCCTAAAATAAGTTACCATGCAACCGAAATGACTGCGCCTGTAGGAATTTAAGTTCCTGGTATATCTGCAATAAACATGCAATCTAGAACAAGTAAAGACTTGACAAATGGAGATTTGCATCCAAGCATTTCAAGAGAAACATCTGGAATTACTCCACAAGAATTAGGTGATAGGGTTAGAGGGTTTAGTACCCCAATTAATAATAATCAAAGTTGTGACACAGCTCCAGCCTCAGGTAAGGGAAAATACTAGATGTAGCCAAACTGAAATAGAGAGCTACAAGAAATGATACTGGGAACTCTTTGTCCATCTCAATTAGACACTTACCAGTAGCCGGAACTATTGTTCCTATGCAATGATATTACCAGAGGAGCAAGACAATCACATGAGAAGCTAGTTGAATAGGCTCAGGAATATGAATTTGACATTCAAAAATTGAATTTTGCTCCTGCCCTGCCGAAACCTCATCCATACAGATTAGGCGATTTCCAACTAATGGCCACTGTAGACAATCCGCCAAGCAACCACCTATCCTCTCAGACGGAAGCTCCTCACTCAAGGTTAATGACTGACTACAGCGCAATCCCCAACTGCACCCCGGACCATACACCACCCCTTCAGATTGCATTATAAACCCTACCACTACCCTTGTTCATTGTATTGCTCTTGACTCAAAAGAGGATAGATCTCAGGGGACCACTGGACTGGACAGCCTTCTCACCAACCACTGGGAGGCGGGGAATGCAAATGCAGATTATCGTACACATCCAAAAACCCAGGAACAAGCCCAAGTTCCAGATTTAGATTCGCTTAGCCAATGTATCCCAATGGAAAATACTGCACCTGGCTCAACACTTCACTAGCAGTTGAAGATAATATCCTGGAACATGGCGGGCCTAAGTAGCAAACTGTCAATCCCTCACTGGAACAAACTAATTGAGGGTTATGATATATGTATTTTCCTGGAGACCTGGAGCCTAGTACTCCTATATAAATCAGGTTATGCTTGTTTTTACTCCCCAACAAGGGTCGGGAGAGTGTGTCCATCAGGAGGACTGACTATATGGGTGAATGTTGCCCTGGGCTGCCGAATTACTTGACAACCAAGCAGTAACCCAGATATTTTAAGACTCAGTATCAGGGGACCAGGGAGGGGGTATAATCTACCTGTATAATATCTATGTAAGGGGAACCAAAGGGGGCAGACTCTCACCTACCATTTCAGCACTAGAGGAAAGCTTAGCCAGCTGTTTACCTCACTCTAGAGGAGATTTCAACTGCACATTTAAGCCTCTGGATAAAGAGAACCTATTGGGACTTGAGGATGAGGATATCAAATGGGCTGTCCCCCCATTAAACGTGGCACCAGTCAAAAGATGGACGCAGAGGGTGCTCCAATTAATTGCCCTCACTATAGAGTTTGGTCTGAAGGCAACAAACAGAAGAATACCATCGGATAAACTGGGTGCATGCACCTACGACAGAGTTACCTGCCCGTCACGTATTGATTATATCTTATTGGATGTTTGGCTATGGGGAAATTTGGCAGATATGAATGTGGGTACCACCACAGATAGTGATCACAATCCTCTCTGTCCAACTCTGAAACCTCTATGGGAAGTCTCTCTCCATCCTAAGAGCACCCTACCTAATGCTATCACCAGAGGGATTGTCCCCTCAAACTGTAACAGATTCTTAAAATGGCACAAAGTAGCCCTGGAAGAATCTAAGATCACTGGCATATGTCAAGTCCTGCGATCAAGCACCCTAGAACTTCAGACTGCAGCCTTAAACCCATGGGTATTGGCAGATGTGCCCATGGCCCACTCACGCACAGTGAAACACCTTAGTATATACTTCCTAGCTACCAATCTGGCCAACAAGCCTAGCTTGCCTTCTAAAGGGCCATATTCGTGGTACACGATAGACTGCATGAGTAAACGCTTGCACCTAGCTGCAGCAATCAAAAACAAAAATTGTCCCTTGATTAAAGTTGCTAGGCAGAGTTATCGAGCAGCTTAACTTAATGCAAAGATAACATGGGATGAATCCCATTGGCAACAACTAAAGGAAGCAAGCTTAGCCAAGGACACCAATTTAATTTGGACCCCAGTTTCTTGGGGAGACAGAAGAGGGGCAAGTACACCTCCTAATCATATCACAGGCCAGGAATGGCATGACCATTTCCTGAAGCTTTATTTGACACCTGAGGACACACCGCTCGTGGAGCAACATGATTCTCTCAGCCTCCTGTGGTTTGATAGTGAGCTTTTTGACCTGGTGGAGATTGAGACTGCAATAGGGAAAATAGTACCCGCCAAAGTGGCAGGACCCGATGGTCTGCCTGGTGACCTATTCCTCGCAGACAACTCTATTTGGGCATGTTACATCTTCCTTCTTACCAGCGGTGTCTCTATACTGGAGTCTTGAAAGGGCGTTGAGGTGAACCCGATTTACAAAAAGGGCGCCAGAGAAGAACTTTCGAACTATAGACCAATCAGTCTGATTGATGCACTGCAGAAGGGTTTTGGCAGGGTTCTGTTACTGAGGATACAATCATGGACTGAGGATGAAGACATCTCTCTCAGTTTCAGGCTGGTTTTCAGACCAGCACTGGAAAGATCGATCGAGTGTTCAGGCTGCTCCTTATTTATTGGAAAACAGTGGTAATCGGCAAGGGCAGTCTTTATTTCGCATTTATTGATTTAAAGACTGCCTTTTACTGGTCCATAGTGGCAAGTCGTGGCTTACACTGAGAGATATAGGCATCCCCCCTTTCATCCTCAACTTGTTGGTATGGCTTCATGAGGGTAATTATGCCCAAGTAAGATGAGGGCACAAGGTCAGCTGACAGAGAGGATCCCTGTTAACAGGGTAGTCCGCCAGGGTTGCGTCATGGCCCCCACCCTGTTCTCTTCATATATGAATGGGCTGGTTAGCTTTCTGCAAGAAGATCCAGCAGACACACCCACCCTAGCGGGGGAGAAAGTACCAACACTCCTGTTCGCTGATGACACCCTGCTAGTGTCTAAGACCCCTGCAGGGCTACAAAGAATGCTTAACAGTTTCCAACTTTTTTGTGATTCTAGGGGGCTAGTCTTCAATACCACCAACACCAAGCTCATGGCATTCAACCCCCATAAATCTTTTAGAAGCAATCTTTTGCTGGGTGGAACACCATTAGAAAGAGTGGGCACCTTCGACTATCTTGGCGTCTGACTCTCAAAATGTCATGGAAGCCCCACCTAGCAAAGATGAAGATGGCGCATAAACTAGTGTTAGGATTATTAGAGAAAGAACATTGCTAATACCACATCAGGCCAATTGCCCCGGCACTTATAGTTTACGATGCCAAAGCAGTCAGCTCAGCTCTTTATGAAGCTGAGCTATGGGGATTTGATCATGTGGAGGACCTCCGTAGATCAGATCACAAGTTCCTCAGGGACTTGGTGATGTTGCCCAGCAATATTCCACTCACACCCTTAATGGCTGACACAGTAAGGCTTCGCCCTTTGCTCTTCTGGGCTCACAATAGGCAGACCCCTGAGCTCTCTAAGTATGCCAAAGCCCTTACAGAGATCACACAAATGGACACTGGTTGGAAAATAGGATGGATCACAAATGTCAGGAAGACATTGTTAGCCCTGGGACTCCAGGCTTTTTGGGACAGGCGGGAGCCACCAAGCAAAGAGGAGCTTAAACGGTTGTTCTGGGAGTGGGTGGACTGCTAGGAATTTAGAAAACCTAACAAGGGTAGACTAACATCAGAATTCTACTTACATAAGCAATCTAGATGTCTAGAGCCCTACCGAGATATAATCCAGGTCCCAAGACATAGAATGTATACATTCACTTCAGGTTCAACACACTTCCCATCTGCACGACAACTGCCAAATGGCTTCCCCTCAAACAGACATCAATGGAATGCCCAAGCTGCAGGTCCCCGATGGAAAGTGTTGCACCTGTCATGTTTGTCTGCCCGGCATACACTGCTCCGAGGTCTAAATGACTAAAACTATTATGCCGTCAATTGGGCACTCATGACTATCGGGTTGCCCTGCGCATTCTTAGGTAAGACTCTAGACCCCTTTTTGCGTGTGATGTGGCCAAATTTCTTAGTCATGCTGTTGTGCCTCTCATCTTAATGTTATCACAGTTTTCTAAGCTTAGAGTGTTATGCCAGCATGTATTCTGTATTCTCTTACCTGTATGGTTCCATGTTCTGCATTCTGATCCTGGCGGTTGCTGAGGCAGGATGGTTGGTACTTGTACTGCTGTGCTTCCTGAATAAACTTGGCGACGCTTCGGCCCTCCACGTCTTCGAGGTGTCTCTTCTGTTCCTGGTGAACTGTTTGCCTACACTTCATTCCCCTCTGCTGGTTGGCGTTTCCTTGTTGACTCTAGCCTAGCGCTTGCCCTTCACAGCGCTTGCCGCTTGCCGCTCCGGTATTTTCTTTGAAACCGGCAACCCAAGGTACTGTGTCTTCATTTTTGGGTTTTGGCCGTGTCGCTGCGCGCTCGAACACACAGCGCGAGGCACACAGCGCGAGCGATACAGTGCGGACGTTCTCAAGCGCCATTCCTTTGTGCAAGCGCGAGAACTCTTCAGAGCGCGAGAACTCTTCAGCGCGTCTCCTGATTCCTGTGCCAGAGACGCTGTATGCGCGCTGACGTCATCGCGCACTGCGTCTGGCGGCCATTTTAGCACCTCTCTTCGTTTTGCCAACCACGCATGAAAACTGCCTCATTATTATTGCCGTTTTGCCAACCACGTTATATTTCAACTGGCAAAACAACTTTATTGTACTAGACACGTCTTCTTTTAGCACAGTTTATGACAAAAGCCTTTATTTAATACAAATACAAGCCTAAGTATTTTATAACACGTTCCTGTTCACCTGCCTCAGCTTTAATCCGCAAATTAAACACACAATAAATATATACGTATACAATTTACATGGCTACCACTGCCAACCATACAATTTCTCCTCCACCTGCCTTTCTCATTGAAGGGGAAATTCCCACTACGGAATGGGAAGAGTGGCTAGGATTTTTCGAAAATTATCTTGAAGCCATAGATGGCCTTAGGTTTCCTGCCACCAGGAAGAAGGCAATCTTATTAAACTCCTTAGGCAAAGCAGGACAACATGTTTTCAAATTTCTGCCAGAACTCCTAAATGATGATGGTGAGCCTATTGATAACCCCTACAATGAAGCGAAATTAAGGTTAGAAAAATATTTTGGAAAGCAAATTAATATTGTCATGCAAAGACACAAATTTTATACTGCTCCCCAGAAAGGCAAAGAAACAGTTGATCAAATGGTTGCTCGCTAAAGAGAATTATCCCTGAAATGTGACTTTGGAGCTATGGCGGACCAGATGATTCGAGATCAACTGATAGTACAATGTAAAAACAAGCGCATGCAGCAAAAACTTTGGGCAGCCAAGAACCCTACATTGTTGGAAGCTATCACAATTGCGAAAGTCGTCGAAGAATCTGATAAATGCATGGAAGAGATGCGGCTTCTTGAAATAAAGAAGGAAGAGACTGTCAACATTGTCTCCAAGTCTGATAAAGAACCAGCTTCAAATGTTGATAAATTTAACTCTAAACCTAAAACTTTTCTTCCCAAGTCTAGGTCTGTTTCTAATAATCCTGGTGGGAAGGTGAAATTTGGGGGATGTTTTCGTTGTGGTGATATGTCTCATGCTGCTGATTTTCAGGGTTGTTTTGCTAGAGACAAAACCTGCCGTAAGTGTGGTAAGCGTGGTCACATTAGCAAAGTGTGCAAATCTCCTGCATTTAATAGAGTTAATTTTGTTGAAGATGATGCTTCCTCTCAAGAGATGTTCTTATGTGTGGACGGTGATGCTGATGATGACAATACTCATTTTGTCTTACAGAAGCCAAGAGCTTCTTTTATCCTCAACGATGTTCCTGTTACTCTCATGGTTGATCCAGGCTCAATGTTTTCCATTATACCTTACAGTATGTATAAGGAGCATTGGCCATCTGTACCACTTTTACACAGTGATTTTATGCCGAAAGGTTATACAGGAAAAGTAATTAAATTGAAGGGAGTCATGGATACTTCTTTTCAATTTAAAGGGAGATCTGCTTTGGGCAAGGTTTTCATTTCTGAAGAAGGTCCAGCAATTCTTGGCTGGTTACAACAGTATGATTTACATATTATTCTTGACCCAAGATCTGATGATGTGGTACTTGCAGTCGATGATTTCTACAATGTTGAAAATGTCCTCTCTAAATTCACTGACGTTTTCCGTCCTACTTTGGGTAAATTGAAAGGTTACTTACATGAAATTAAGGTTAAGGAAAATGCTTCCCCAGTTAGACATGCTTTAAGAAGAATCCCCATTGCTGTTAGGAAGGAGGTAAAGGAAATGCTTGATGACATGCAAAAGCAAGACATAATTGAACCAGTGGAAGCTTCTGAGTGGCTTTCGCCAGTTGTAGTCACACAGAAAAAGGACGGTAAGCTCCGTTTTTGTGTTGACCTTCGTTCTCTTAACCAGAACATTATTGTTGACAAATTTCCTTTGCCCAACATTTCAGAAATGGTTCTGTTAATGGACAAGGTTAAATTCTTTAGTAAATTAGACCCAAGGTCCGCCTATCATCAAGTTGTGTTACACCCTGACTCCAAAAAGTTTACTGCCTTTGTCACCATTGAAGGGGTGTTTCAATTTAAAAGGTTGCCTTTTGGCCTTGCCTCTGCGGCAAGCGTTTTTCAACGCATGATGCATTCCCTTTTCAAAGACTTAAAGCATGTCCACTTCTTCCAAGATGACATCTTGATTACAGGCATAGATGAGCTTGAACACAATTCTAATTTGTCAAAAGTTTTACAAATTTTATCAACTGCTGGTCTTACTTTGAGAAAAGACAAATGTCAGTTCTTGTTAACCGAAATTGACTATTTGGGGTACACTATTTCTCAAAATGGTATTAAGCCAAAAGAAGATCTTCTAAAAGCTATCAAGTGTGCCCCTATTTCTACTGACAAAGACCAACTCAAGTCGTTTCTTGGTTTAGTGGAGTACTACTCCAAATTTGTTCCTAATTTTTCACATAAAACTGAACCTTTACGAACATTACTTAGGAAAGGTGTGCATTTCGAGTGGGGAACTCAACAGTCTCAAGCTTTTGAACTGGTTAAAAGTGATATTATCAATGCAGGCATTTTGACAACTTTTGAACCTGGTAGGGATACTTATGTTACAGTTGATGCAAGTGCATATGGTATTGGTGCTGTGTTGTCTCAGAGGTGTGGAGGAAGTGAGAAAACTGTGGCGTTTGCTTCTCACTGCCTCAATTCCTCTGAGCGTAACTACGCTGTCATCGAGCGTGAGGCTCTAGCCGCTGTATGGGGCGTTTCGCACTTTCGTACCTATCTGTGGGGTATGGTGTTTTGTCTAAGGACTGACCATAAGCCCCTTCTCAAAATTCTGTCACCGGGTGGGGCTAATAATGGTTCTCCCCGCCTGATGAAGTTTGCTGCCAAGTTACAAGACTATACTTATAATTTAGAGCACATTTCTGGTTGGAGGAACACACAAGCGGACTGCTTATCACGTCTTCCTGTTTTTTCGGAGCATGTTGGTGAGGATTTGGAGGATGAGAGTGTCTGTTTAATTGCTGCCTTTGAGGATGTTTGTTCTTCTGAGTTTCACTCTATCTCTAGAGAAGAATGGCATCAAGCCGTCTTGGAGGATGCTGATTTTAGTGAGTTGGTTGATGCTATTCGTTTGGGATGGAGAAGGGAAGGGAATGTTAAACCTTCTCTGCGTCCCTTTGTCAAATTGCAAGAAGAGTTGAGTTTGGGTGTTTCCGATGATTTGGTGTTACGTGGTGAGAGGTTTGTTCCACCATCCTCTCTTAGGAGGAAAGTTTTTTGTTTAGCTCATGAGGGACATCTCGGGCAAAACATGACTCTTAAGAGGATTAAAAAAAACTTTTGGTGGCCTGGAATTGACGATGATGTGCGCAGGTGGGTTGAGTCTTGTCTTCTGTGTAAAGAGAGTGAAAAGAGGTTGAAGATCTCCTCTCCTCCACAGGGCTCCATTGTCAGCTCTTGTGTCATGCCTTGGGATAAGTTGTGTTTAGATTTCATTGGTCCCATGGATTCCTTACCTGCTGATTGTAGGTTTGCTTTAGTTCTCGTTGATGTATCCTCTAGGTGGTTGTGTGTAGAGTTTATGAGGAATATCACCACTGATGCTGTTATAAAGCAGTTAAGGTCTCTATTTCTTAAGGAAAGTTTTCCGAAAATCCTTGTTACAGATAATGGCACCCAACTCATGTCGTCCTCTATGCATTCTTTCTTAGCCAATCATGGAATTCAACACATTTGCACTTCCCTTTACAACCCCCAGGGTAATGGTTTGGTGGAACGGATGAATCGTTTGATTAAGGGTACTATACAGTTGTCGGTGCAAGGACAAAAAGATGTGCGCAGGGCGGTGGAAGATATGGTGTGGTCTTACAATACCACAGCCCATGGAGTGACTGATTTGGTCCCGTTTGAATGCATGCGTGGGAGAACTCCCAGAACTAAGCTAGTCCCGCAGTGGCTGTGGGAAGGGAATGTTGCTTCTAAGGTAGTTCCTGGAAAGGTGGGTAGAGTTGAAGTGGGCGACTTGGTCAAAATCAAGTTGGGACGTAGGGAGTTTGGCATGAATAAGTTTTCCGATCCCATGAGGGTTAAGGAAGTACATAAATGGCATGTTGTGCTAGAGAACGGACAAAATTTGAATTTCCGCAGGATTGCCTTGTACGCCAAGAAGGAGGTTTCAGATGGGAAAGTGGTTGAGCAATCATCCAGAGATGTGTCCTTGAGGGGTGACTCTCTTCTCGGGGGTTCCAAAGTTGCTTCAGGTCCTTCTCAAGGCACCTTTCAGTTGCCAGACTCTTTCCCTGTTACACCCACTTGTTCTAAGAAGTTTCCTTCTGTTCCTGGGTCTTCACAAGGAGTGCCCTCTAGTTTGGGTCGCACTTCCTATGGAAGAACTCTTCGTGTTCCTAAGAAATTTGATGAATTTGTCAGATATTGATTTTTCTTATTCTCTGTTCCTCTTCTCTTTTCTCTTCCTTCTCTTCTTTTGTTGTTCTTTCTCTTTTATTTCTTTCTTGTTTTTTTTTAGTGTTTTTTTTCTCTTTAAGGGGAGGAGATATGTTGTGCCTCTCATCTTAATGTTATCACAGTTTTCTAAGCTTAGAGTGTTATGCCAGCATGTATTCTGTATTCTCTTACCTGTATGGTTCCATGTTCTGCATTCTGATCCTGGCGGTTGTTGAGGCAGGATGGTTGGTACTTGTACTGCTGTGCTTCCTGAATAAACTCACCTTATACCTGCTCCTGGACCACGACTCTTCACTTCACATGCATGGTTAATTAGGCAAAAGACCCTATTAAGAGCAGCCTAACACCTAACTAACTGAAGCTGAGACGAACTGTTGTAGCGATTGAAGGCCACTCAGCTCCTTACTGAGATGTAGCTCATGCACTTGCACTTTATATTCGATTTCCCCTGTAACTATCTTATAAGGGTTCAACTTGTTTTTATAAGGTGCTCATTGGGGCCTCACTCTGGGCCTATTTCAGCACCCTTCCCTAGGAAAGATCGTTCTGCTGCTATCGTTTTACCTTTTTATCGTAATTTATTCAATCTTTTTTATTGAAGAATTGTACAATAGTTTTTATCAAGTAGCTTCTGGCTAAAGCATCATCCATTGAGAGTGCAACAGTTTATACTTATAGATTGCCTCTGCATGCCATTTTTATCATGTTGCTGTATCATATGTTTCTTCTGTATTTTTATTATATAAATGTTTTTATAGCTTTTATGACACTAGCTGTCGAAATACAGCATATACAACAACAACAATAACATTCAGAAATCCAAGGTCCTGCAAAGGACATACAGATTAGACTTTAGTGACAAAGCCTTTTCAAATATGAGGCAGCTAGAATTAAATGGCAGATTAAGGAACTGATAACACTGATTAAGAAATGGAGCGACAGAGATAGATGGGAAGGTACATGGTCGAAAAAGAAGTAAGTGCAGAAAGTTACAATGCAGAGACCTTCAGTCATGATTGATGAAGGATTAGGTGAAATACAGATGCTTCCTATGAGGGAGGTACCTGGTGGAAGATACATGCCTGTGCCATGGAAAAGAGGTAATATTTTGTAATTTACAACTGAATACCAGAAATTGAGAAATAATCAAGTGGAATGGTCCAGACAGATTGAAAGGTTTGTGAAAATCTCAAAAGTCCTATGGATAGATTTGAATACTCTGTTTGACATTGTGGCTCCTGGAGATTTATAGACTAAGTGTAAAATCTCTGTGGATTTGCCTGAAGGAAAACCAGAGAAGGATCCTAAAACAGGTGCCAGCACGTGATTACTTTCCTGAAAACAAAGTTTTCCTCTAAAGAAATCGATTGGCAAAAGAGTAACAGATTTATCCAAGGAATTAAACAATCAGGCAAATAATCAGTTCATGCTTTGTATGAAAGATTGACTCAGGGTTTCAGACGGCACAGTTGAATAGAAAATGTGGTAGAGAAAGATATGGGACATTTTGTTTATAGATTTGTGAATGGTTTGCACCCTGATATTTCGTCCATGATTCAGCAGTGTTTATTGTGTTGGAAAAACAAATCGATCGATGAGATTTTGCATTACATCCAATATTGTGGTGATTAATTGGAATTTAAGCACAAAAAGCACAAATGAGAGCAGTACAAAAAGTTCAAAATCATTTCACAATTTGGCTTCAAAACACAGAAGATTTAACACAGTTACTGTGATGCAGGGTGTTCATGGTGTCAAGCAACATTTTCAGACACTAATTAGAGTATGCAATAATTCAGTGGATTCTAGAACAGGTGTTGATTTGTTGGTTTTGAAGACAACGAATTCTTGTCATGTGTGCTGAAGGTCTGGGGATTGGAAACGCAAGTGTAAATATAATCCAAGTAATTCTGGGGTTCAGATGCAAAATGGAGGGAACGCCCAGTTTCAAGGACATGGTCTACACTCAACAGACACAAAGACAGAGAGTTCATAATTCTTACACATCCCAATCAATGCAGCTACCCTAAGCTCCAATGCCTCAACAGAATGTTCAGGTACAAAGATACAATCCCCAGAATCAGCAGATGAATAGAAATTCGTACCACAATCAAATTGCATCACAACAGTATTTGATTCAGACAGACAACTTCAATCAGGACCAGTCAGCCTCATGGTGCCGGAGGGGAAAGGGGGACTGCATGCTTGGTGCAGCTTTAGAGGTAGACAAGAGCGGCCCATATTTCGATATTGAGGTAAACAGAAATCATGTTTCATTCCTTGTTGACACTGCTGCTATCCGCTCTACTGTGAAAACAGCAGAGGTTCCTAGCCTATCCCTATCGGGAGAAAGTAGCCAAGTTGTAGGAGTTACAAATAAAAAATATCCACCCCAATTTCATAACCAGTTACTGTTAAAATGGGTCTTATGAGGATCCACATCAAGTTATGGTTTGTGATTTGAGTCCAGTAAATCCCTGTGGACAAGATTTGCGCTGTAAATTACTGTGTTCTATCTAATGCACTCCAAAAGATATTGAGTTTAATACCAATGATTGTAAAATCTGACATGGGAATGTATCCCAGTGCTTAATTTGTAAAAAAATAATAAGTGCCAGGGCTCTCTTCAGGAGGCCACTGCAGCTTGCACCATTCATTGTCCCTACCAGCGCTGCCAATGACAGTACCAACAAAATTGCTAACCATCACACTCTTACAAGTGTGAGAATTCATACTAGTCTAGGCCCCAAAACTATAGGAATGGCTTGGGTGGCAGCTATTTGTTATTGTTTATGTATATTGAATGAATAAACAGTTGTTCTTGTGCTCATCCCTAATTTAGGCAGACAATGGTGGCACACTGTCATAAGCGCTAGTGCTGGATATTAAGTCCCGGTGCCGAGCACTGGAAGCCACTGGGTCTTAAACTTTGATATATTCCCTTCTGACTAAAGGGGATTTGCGCATTGAGCTGAGAGATGTTGTGTTGCCTAAAGTCTAAGAGTTTACAGGTAAAGTTATGGGACTAATCAATGGTGTTGCACCAGTCCGAATCACAGTCAAACCAATCTCAGCTTATACAAGAATCCCACAATATAATTTGCCTCCAGATACTATTGCCGGTATTACTCCTTTGATTGACTCAATGATTGAGCAAGGAATCTTGAAGGAGATATTGGGAAGTCCAAGTAACTCTCCCATTATGTGCTCACAGAAGCCAAATGGCAAGTATCGTATTTTGCAGGATTTGAGGAAAATCAATTCCATACATTATTGTTCCTTGTTGTGCTGTGGTACATAATCCAGCTGTCATCCTATTTCAAATACCGTGCGAAGCTGAATGGTTTTCAGTCATTGATTTATGACGAACTTTCTTTTCTATTCCCTTGCATGAGGATAGTCAATATCTTTTTACTTTCTGTTACGTGAATCATGTCTTGGCATGATGCTGGGTCCCACAAGGGAACACAGAAAGCCCTTATTTACAATAGAGAGTGAGAAAAGCAGATCAGTTGCAATCTCCCAGGTACAATCGCATAACAAAAGGAAACTGCATTGTCTGTATGTCCCTTACGTTTTTTGCAGACTGCCAAAACTAGGGAAGGGGGATGAAGGATAAGTGTAAAGGGTCCCAAAAGGCGGTCCGTTCTTCCTCAGAACAACTTCAGATGGTAGGATATCCAAAAATATTGTCGAAGACGTCTCACTCACTTGTCGTGACATGCTTCATCATTGGCGTCTTTCCACACCCAGGTAAGATGGTACTACCCGGGAGGACTCAACCAAAGGTGTTATGGGAGTTCTTATATAACATATTGGCTGGTCATGCAAGGAACCAGATAGGTGATGTTAAAAATACCTACAGGTATACCCAAACCATAGGTTTATTCGTAGGGTACCTGGGGTATGAGATAAAACAGTGAACCAAATTTGTTCTGAACGCAATTGGTGTAGTTATACCCTCTTCGAAATGCTAACATATTTCGGCACTCAACGTGAGTCCTCATGAGTCTTGGGCCTTCTTCAGGGATGGAGTATCTACTCCTGAGTGTCCCTGCTCTATACTCAGCACTAGTTACATGCAAAAAGAGGTCTAGTGCGCTCACTTGTGTTTCCTAGGTTCCAGTAGTATTTCTAGTATATGGGGCCATCTTGTAGTAACACATTTGTCAAAGATCGGTCACCATCCAAAGTTGTTCTGAGGAAGAACGGACCGCCTTTTGGAACAATTTGCACTTATCCCTTCATTCTCCTTCCCTAGTTTATACAGTCTGCATAGCTGTAAGGGACATACAGACAATACAGAAAGACCCTCAAATTTTAATCAGATACTCAAGAAAATCTTGAGTCTCTGGAGATGGCAAATCACTCACTTTTGGTCCAGTATATTAACAATCTATTGGTGGTGACAAATACAAAGAAAGCTTGCAAAACTGATACAATTGCCCCTTATATCATCTGGCCAAGAATGCACATAAAGTATCCCCAACTAAGGTACAGTTTTGACAAACTGAAGTCCTGTACTTAGAACTTCAAATTGAAAATAAGGCAAGGAAAGTGTCACAGGAGAGAATTACAGCAATTCTAAATATGAGTCTGCAAATACCCAAAAAGAAGGCCACATGTTCTTAGGAATGGTGGGCTATTGCCGACAAAGGAGTTTAAATTTCTTATTGACAGTGAAGCCTCTCCAGAGGTTGACATACAAAGAAGTGACTGATCCGGTACCCTGGGATGACAGGTGTATGACAGCTTTCACTGAGCTGCAAGAATGCCTTTGATGGGCACATACTCTGGGAATACCTGATTATAACAAGTACTTTCTGTTGTTTTGTAGTGAGAAAGAAGGCTGCACTCTATCTGTACTGACACAGATGCACGGACGAAATCACAGACCTATTACATACTTTTCTGCAACTCTTGACCCAGTGGCTGCTGCTTTGCCCATATGTTTGATAGCTTTTGAATGTATGAGTCTTGAGAAGTGTGAAAGCGTAGTCATAGGACATCCAGTGACTGTTTTTGGCTCTCACTCAGTGGAAATACTGTTGACCCGTACTTGGATACAGTATTTAACCAATAGTCGTTTGACTAAATATGAGCAAATACTTTTGGGTGCAGAGAATATTACACTTAAAAGACACAATATTAAATCTGTCCACTCTGTTGCCACTGCCTGGACAAGAAACTGTGGCTGATGAAGATGAACGCGATTGCATGAGTGTGACTGAACTATGTGCCAAACCCAGTTTTGATATAATGGATGAACCATTGCCTGAATTTGATCATGTGTTATTTGTTGATGGTTCTTGCATGTGAGCCATTGGATGAAATCTGAAAGCTGTATATGCTGTTTGTACTGTGCAGTTGTTATGGAAGTGTCCTGTTTGTAGGAGTGCATTTGGCTCAAGTTGCTGAGCGGATCGAGTTTGTATCATCTCTGAGCAACTCAGGTTTACCATATTTTTGGATATTCAGCTCGGCTTTGAAGTCATGCATGACTTCAGGCAATTGTGGTCACAGCAAGGGTTCATGACTTCCTCTGAATCACCATTACGAAGTGGAGAAATTCTAAAGAACCTTTTCCGGTCCCGACAATTGCATGCCCAAATTGCAGTAGTCAACTGCATCTCCCACAGAAAATATTTCTCATACTTTTAATTTATAATTAACTGATGAAGCATCAGATGACACAAATTGCAACCTATTGCTAACTGCAATAGACGTATGGGATTAGGTTAGGCAGTCACAAGAAGAAGTGTCAGAAACAGAACAGCAAAGTTGGGTGTGAGCAGATTGTATCCAAACTGAGGATGATGTTTGGCTTTACACTGATGACAGACCGGTATTACCTTATAGTTTGTACCACCTATGGCTAGATATTATCATGGTCCTGCAAATGTGGGAAGAGATGCGAAAATACGCCTCTTTCAACAGCTGTGGTTTAATCCCAAATTAAGAGCTACTGCAAAAAACCTTTGTCAAAGATGTAGTGTGTCAGCAGCAAAATGTGGGAAAAAGAACACCTGTTACAATGAGCCATTTAGGAAAATCTACAAGTCTTTTCAACCGGATGAACAATGGATTTTATTGAAATGCCCCTTTTCACCCGTTTGAAATATATCTTGGTTGTGTGTGCATTTTTTCAAAATGGGTGGACGCTTATTCAACTTGCAGAAATGAAAGCCTGACAGTAGCAAAATGGTTGTTAAGGGAGCTATTTCCAAGGTTCGGCTTTCCGACTTTTCTCGAGTCAGACCGAGGAACTCAGTTTAACAATGAGGTCCTGAAAATGTTTTATGTAGCCACACAGGTTGAGCAGAAGTTTCACTGCAGTTACCGTCTAGAGGCTTCTGGATTTGTAAAACAAATAATTGGAACATTGAAATCAGGATTGGTGAAGGTATGCACTCCTATGTCTTTGGAAAGTCCCAATGCATTGTCTCTTGTGTCGATGAGCTTGTGAAGTACAACAAACAGGAGAACAGGATTGTCACCCCATGAAGTAATAACGGGCTGAGTGATGACACAGCCAGCTCTTCCTGCAAATGTGTTGTCAACACAACAGATGACCTGGTCTTGGACTATTGTAAAGGTTTGGCAATGTGGTAAGTTCTGTGTCTCACCAGGTTGGAGAAGCTGCCCTTATGACACAACAGGAGCAGTGCCATGAACTGAGTTCTGACGGGCGGGTCCTGGTAAAGAAGCACATGTGAAAACCTGCTTGAAGCCCCATTGAAAAGGACTTTACTAGGTGATTCTGGTTACCAACACTGCTGTAAAGTGTGGAGGTCTCCCGAACTGGGTACATGCTGCCCATACTTGCAGAGTCCCAGGTCCCCTTGATGATACAACAGAACCTATCCCTGCTGTGCCTGTGGTAAGAGAGAAACAGTGGATGAAGGTTAGTCAAGCTGTTGGAGAGGAGCAAGCTGCTGGGACAGCTCATGTTTGTCCTGCGAGGGGTCTGAGAGAGTCAACTGGTGATGGTACTGAAGGGTCCTAGCCAGTAGAGTTGACTTCAAGAAGCGTTGACCCTAGTAAAAGTCCTAGTGCATCAAGAAAACTAAATGTACCTGGTGACGGCTGGCCCAGGAAAGGTGAGATGTTTTGATGTTGCCTAACAGAAGGAAGAGTACAAGAACCACAGATCATTCCAGAAAGTTCTTAGCAGTCTGACCAGAGTGACAGTGATGACAAGAGAAGCTGCAAGGAGATCAAAAAGAGCGAGAGTACCCAGTCACAAGTACTCATGTCCTGAATAGACTTATCTGACTACAAATGAAAGTTGGAGGGTATACATTGCTTTTTGCCCTAACAGTGCGAGTCTACCTGAATCTCCTTGAAACAAACTTTGTTTTGAATTTAGACTGGCGCAAGTTACCCTAAATAAATTCATCAATGAAGCTGATCTACAAAATTCTCGGTTTGAATTGAGCCATTGAACAGTGCCTTTGCCGAATTGCACAAACTACGCCAGCTGTGATTTGCTACTTTCTTTTTATTTTATAGTCAACGGTCTGAATTGTGAGAAGCCATGAGGCCTAGCACTGAAATCTCCCTTAATTAGAAACCTGTGCATCAAGGAATTATTTCTGTTATTCTTCTGATATTAATTTCACTGCTAATTCTTTTGAATTTGCGGCATTATGTACTTGTTGAAAATCCTAAACTTGCCAATTCTTTAAAAACTGCTAAAACAAATGGCACTGATTTTACTGTTTTAAACGTCAAATTCTGAACCTTCACAAAATGTTCACACTCAACTGATAAATGAGTATGTGGAACCAATAGATGCTAATGATTGCTACGTATGTATTCAATTTCCTGTATCGGTGTCTGAATTGGTAACCTACCACAGCTTACCATTAACCTATTGAGTATCTTTCAGTTTGTTAGTTTGTTTTATGGTACTGATTGCTTACACTATTATTATTCAAATCAAGATCTGGTCTATTCTGAACTAATTGTACTAAAAAGTTTAAACCCACACCCATAAGCTTTACTTGTTGAAAATATGGGCTATTTTTTCTGACCAACTCAGTCTTTCAACATGGGTTATGCACATAGAAGTAACCTAACATATAAAATAGAGAGAGCTGTGAGGAAATTCATAGATTTAGTAGAGAGCAGATGGAATAATGTGACTAATAAAACTGATGAACCTTTAAAAATAAACTCATGTTATTTTACCAGGAGAAGTAAATAAAATAGTAGAAGGACCGGCTACTTTAGCTTTTGACTGGGAGATTAAAGGAAACATTTGTATATATAGCAAAAGATCAAATACTAATACAAAACGTATAGCTCATAGTGAATCTGAACATACCTTTGATGTTTATGAGAACTGGGTAAGATAGTCAGAAGGAGTTGATCCTATCTTTCCTGGATGCATTATATATGTGGAAAGAATGCTTATTACAAATTGCCAAAAATATGGTATGGAAGCTGTAGTCTGGGAATTGTGTTTCCGAAAATGTATCATTTGAAACAAAGTGGAGACGAATTACAAGAGACAAAAGGGAGAAGGAAGAGAAGTCAGAGTGCTAAAGAAATAGTAGGTGACATTTTTGGAGCTTTAATACCATTTGTAGGTGTGGAATTAAATTTGCATAAGAGTAATAAGCTCTTTGATAATAGATAAACTAGCCACAAGTATAACTGCAAGATTTTCTGTAGTAGATATTGAAATTGTTTCAATAAGACCAATGGAGATGCAAAATCTATTAACTCTTGGCATTGTTCTCGCGAAAGAGGGCGGAGTCTGTCAGTTGGTACATTTCAACAATGTTGCACTTACATGCCAGTCACAAGTAAAGATCCAGGGTCTTATTTATGAGGCTGTGCGTCACTTTTACGCCGCCACCAGCGGTGTAAAAAATTTGCCACGTTGCACCATATTTACAAAGTGACGCATCTAGGTAGATGCAACACTTTATAAACCCCTACGCCACATTATACCTGCGCTAGGTATAATGTATGCGGGGGGCGTTCTGACACAAGAAAGGTTCATAGAAGTGACACAGTGAAATCTATAAGATTTCACTGTGCCACTTTTAGGACTCAAATGCGTCAATATCTTACGCCTGCCTCACAGCAGGCATAAGACTGATGCAGGCCCTTTCACATGGGGCTGCATCCGTTTATTTTAGTTATTTTAATGACTTTTAGGATTTGTTTACATGTTACTACTTTCCTGATATAGTGGCTGTAGGTCATATTTAAAGTTAAACATTTCTGTGTAAAATTTACTGACAACATTGCAAAAGGTCAGATATGATATGTGTGATTTATTTAATTATGCTTAAACTTAATTAGGAGTGTTTCTATACTAAAAGAGGAAATGTTGAATTTAAATACATAAGGATGTTTTCCTCTTTAGGCTGCATTATTTCATATTCTTGTGCAATGGACTTGATACGTTCCCAAATGATACTTTATTTGTTCCTGGATTAATATGACATTTGTTGGGTGAAAAAATCACTAATGTTCTTTTTCTTTCTCCTACATCCATAAGTTGCAGATTAAATTAGGTAAATTTCAACTAATTTGTGTCGTTGGCAGGATATTTGTTTCTCATGGCCTGTGTGAGAAATGTTACCGATGTAACAAGTTTGTACCTGGAAACACGGAAGGATGATCATTTGATGATAGTGAACCAATCAATAATGTCATAATGACAAATATGAACTATATCACAGGATATACAGGAAAAGGAGTGGCAATAAGCTTTTTGCACTTTTGAGAACTTACATCTAAGCTCAGGCTGTCCTATGACACTTTCCCTTTGACTGTTACCTGCCTGCCAAACTATCTTTTATTATGTTCCTTTGCTTTTTGTCTTTGCTGATGGACCTGCCTGTAGGACCTTTCGAAGCGGCTTGGTGAGATGCTAAGCTTGAACTTTCCTGATTTATGCTCCATTCGTCTTTGCCCCTTGCCCACGGGCTTTGTTTCTAGTAGGCTTTAACTTGATTCCTTTTTCGATGCTTAGGGAACCTTCAAGAATCAACTACTTACATTGATGGTAATAGAATTTGAATTGCTGAGTGTTAGACCTGGCATCATTGGCGTGAGTCTCCCTTCTATTTTTGACAGTTTGCCTCCTCTGTTTTGATATATTTTTGCTATTTGATATATTTTTGCTAGTTACATGCTTTGGGCACTGTGCCACTGATATTCAGTGCCACAGTAGAAGTGCTCCCTATGTTAAATTGATGTACTAATTGGTGATTCCATGATTGTGCTATTTGATTTACCTGTCAGCCCCTAGTACAGTGCACCATGTGTGCCCAGGACTTGTAAATCAAATGCTGCTGGTGGGCTTGCAGCACTGGCTGTACCACCCACAGAAGCAGCTTGTAAAGTGTGTCTCGGGCCTACCATTGCAAGGCCTGTGTGCAGTCTAGTATTGCCATGTCGACGTGGCAAGTGCACCCACTTGCCAGTCCCTAAACCTTCCCTTTGCTTCATATTAGACACCCCTATGGTAGGCCCAAGGGCAGGGCGCATTGTAAGTATAAGGTAGGACATGCTCTGGTGTGTGTAGCATGTCCTAATAGTGAATTACAGCCATTTTCGTTTTTCACTGTTGAAGGCTACCTGTTCTCCATAGGCTAGAATGGGCAGTTAGATTATTACATTCTTATAATCCTAACTGACTCAGGGAACATGGTAGAAATTCGGATTTAGTATGCCTGAGCTCAGAATAATAAAACACATCTTTTAGTAAAGTTGGTTTTGAAAATACCACTTTTAAAGAAAGTAGGTATTTTCTTGCCTAACACTCCAGGCCTGCCTCTGCTATGTTGGGTATTCCTTGTCTGGGTTTGTGAGTGACAGGGCTGGGGGATTCCAGGAGACAGGGTGGGGAAGCCCAGTGGTGAATAGAGAGATCTGCATCTAGATGGGAGGGAGGAGTTGCACCTGAGACGTGAATAAGGCTGGGCCTTCCCTCTACAATGCTGGCTCCACCTCCTGTGGCTTGTCTGATGTCTCTTCCCTGCACTGTGAAAGGAGAGAAGGAATATTGTCAAGAAAGTGCTCCAGAGCTGTATTTTCCTTCCCCTGTGCTGGGTCCACCTCCTGTGGCTTGTCTGATGTCTCTGCCCTACACAGTGAAAGGAAGAAGAGAGTCATGTAAACAAAGTGCTTGGGAACTGGTTTGGACTAGGCAGAGGCCTTTCTGCCTTCAGATAACAAAGGATTTTGGGATATAAATATTGGGACACAGTCCCAAGAACTTTAGATCACTTCTGGAACAATAAACCTTTTTCCAAGGAGAAGAACCAAGGAAGCTCCAGGAGTTTTACTGCCCCTCTGCCAGTGTGCTGTTTGCTGGGTTGGCCTGCAGTGGTTGCTTCATTGCCAAGGAAATGAGAAGGAACTTATTAAGGACTTGCATCATCTTCAGAATATTCTCCAAGGGCTTGAACTGTGCTCCCCTCTGAATTTCCTTGCTGGGAATTCTCAACTCCAGACATTTGCGTGTCGCTGGGAGCTTAAAGCGCGACGCATCGAGAGGAAGCGTGTCGCTGCCACAGCTAAAATCGTCGCAACGGCGGAGAAGCGAGCCTTCGCCGCGACTCCCTGGAAGCGTGTGTTCATCGAAGCTGCCTGCTGTCGCATTACCAGAGAAGCGTGACGCCATCAAGAGAGTCGCCATCGCATCACCGGAGAAGCGTGTTGCAGGGCCTGTCGCGACCCCAAAGTACAGAGTCGTCGCAAGGCTGCCAGGGCGTCTATGCATCATCCTCGCAGAGTGATCGCATCATCACATCAAGGGTGCCATCTTCTCACATCGCAACCGGATCATCGTATCGCATCAAGGCGCCATCTTACGGCCCGCAAGCCGAGAACCTATGCATTACTTCTGCACCGGTAAGGATAATGACGCATCCCCTACTCTGCACAAGCATTGAGGCACGACGCATCATCTCCCCGGATCACAGAACCGACGCATCTCCCCTTTTGCGAGCCTCTTGTTTACTTCGCGTTACGCATCCAGGTACTTTGTTGAGAACTTTGTCGCATTTATCATCAACTTGAACTAAGCAACTTTTATCATCTTTTAGTCAACTTTGCATATAGTATTGTGGATTTTTGTCGTGAAATCAGCTCGTCATGAGGCACGGTGCTCCTGTGCTCATGACGAGCTGAGCTCGTTATGAGCCGTGGAACACTCACACGCGGGGATAATTCCCCTGCTGTGCTGAATGTTCAACGAAAACGGGTGCAGCCGTGACGAGCTCAGCTCCTCATGAGCACAGGAGCACTGTGCCTCATGACGAGCTGAGCTCGTCATGAGCATGGGGCACTATGCACACCCCCCGCCCCCCAGCACAGCGGGGGAATTACTCCCGCAGAGAAGGGGTTAACACACTGCCTCTGAGATAAGCCTGTCTGCTCATGCCAAGCTACCAAGGGGGTGAGCAGGGGTTATTAAGGAATGTAATCCCCTTATCCTGACTTAGAAGTAAGGGTCCCTATTTGGACAAAGGTGAATACCAATGCCAACTAGAGACCCCCAGATCTAACACTGAGTAAATAAAAGCCAACCTTGTGTGTAATACTCTTATGTAAGGATACATACGGTAGACATATTACTATAATGTATTTCTATAGCATGGCCTTGAGAGTGATATATTTGAACCCCATTAACAATTTGTGAGGGTCCTTATCGGGTAGCTGACAGTTAGACATCCTGAGACATCCAAGACATCCAAGACCACAGCACCACCTCACCTTCCACCCCCAACAAATCCACCCAACAGACCCTTCTCACCTGGACCCCTCTCACCACAGGACACCTTAAAGACAATGAAGAGTATCCACTCCGGAGCAACTTCTGACCCCTGCCCACTGCACATCTTTCACAGGGCCAACACAAGGAGATGATGGACGGAGCGCTGAAACTTTTCAGATACTCACCCCCAGTCACAGATCTGGGTATAATCCATCATCATTCTTTAGCTCACATCGCCACCTCAGTTCAGACCCAGCTATATGCAAATCAGTCTTGACCCTGTGCATCATGGGAACAGTCCAGCCCGAACTCCCAAGCCAGGTCTTCCCTGAACCGGAAACAAGCAGCCTGTGAACAGTTTCTGGGTAACACCTTCATCAGCCAGGCTAGCTAGAATCCAGTGGCAAAGTGAGTAAGGGACCCACGTCTGGGCATACCCTGCCAACTTAGGGCGAACAAAGCAAACACAAGGAAATGATGGACGGAGCGCTGAAACTTTTCAGACACACACCCCCATTCACAGATCTGGGTTGAATCCATCATCATTCTTTAGTTCACTTCACCACCTCAGTTCAGACCCAACTATATGCAAATCAGTCTTGACCCTGTGCCTCATGGGAACAGTCCAGCCTGAACTGTCAAGCCAGGTCTTTCCTGAACTGGAAACAAGCATCCTGGGACCGGTTTCTGGGTAATACCCTTCATCAGCCAGGCTAGCTTGAATCCAGTGGCAAAGTGAGCAAGGGACCCACGTCCGGGCATACTCTGCCACCTTAGGGCGAACAAAGCAAACACTAGGAGATGATGGACAGAGCTCTAAAAGTTTTCAGACACTCACCCCCAGTCACAGATCTGGGTTGAATCCATCATCAATCTTTAGCTCACTTCGCCACATCAGTTCAGACCCAGCTATATGCAAATCAGTCTTGACCCTGTGCCTCATGGGAACAGTCCAGCCTGAACTGTCAAGCCAGGTCTTTCCTGAACTGGAAACAAGCATCCTGGGACTGGTTTCTGGGTAACACCCTTTAGCAGCCAAGTTAGCATAAATCCAGTGGCAAAGTGAGCAACGGATCCACTTCTGGGCATACCCTGCCAAATTAGGGCAAACAAAGCAAACACAAGGAGATGGTGAATGGAGCGCTGAAACTTTTCAGACACTCACCCCCAGTCACAGATCTGGATTGAATCCAGCATCATTCTTTAGCTCACTTTGCCACCTCAATTCAGACCCAGCTATATGTAAATCAGCCTTGACCTAGTGCCTCATGGAAACAGTCCAGCCTGAACTGCCAAGCCAGGTCTTCCCTGAACTGGAAAAAAGCATCCTGGGACCAGTTTCTGGGTAACACCCTTCATCAGCAAGGCTAGCTTGAATCCAGTGGCAAAGAGAGCAAGGGACCCACGTCTGGGAATACCCAGTTAGCTATCCTGGCTGATGAGGGCTGAAAGCCCGAAACCAGGCCTAGAATGCTTGTTTCCAGTCCAGGGAGAACCTGGCCTGGGAGTTCGGGCTGGACTGTTCCAATTGGGGCGCAGGTCAAGACTGATTTGCAAATGGCTGGGTACAAATTGGAATGGCATGGTGAGCAAAAAAGCTATGGATTTAGGCCTAAATCTTTGTACTGGGGTGATTGTATGACATTGTTCTGCATTCTGTCCATCAATTGTTCTTTTTGCATCTTTCAGAGGGCAACCATCACACCAGAGCTACGCCGAACTATCAACTGCTCCCTCGAGACAGCATAATTCCCCAACAACTGAAAGCACACCGAAGTCAACCCCCTCCTAAAAAAGCCCTCTGCTGCCCCAACGTACCTCAAGAACTTCAAGCCTATCTCTTTGCTTCCTTTTGCTGTCAAAGTCATCAAAAAGGCCGTCAACATCCAGCTAGCACACTTCATAGACACCAACAACATCCTAGACACCTCTAAATCCGGGTACTCCGCAGCAACCACAGCACCGAGACCACCCTCCACGCCGCCACCGATTATATCCACGCCCTCCTCGACCAAGGCCACACGTCAGTCTTCATCCTCCTTGACCTATCAGCAGCCTTCGACACCTTCTCCAACTGCACATTAGCCAGCACACTCTACAATGCCAGCATCCAAGGAAAGCCTTGGACTGGATACGATCTTTCCTCTCAGGCAGAACACAGAGAATAAGACTCCCACCCTTCCTCTCAGAACAGACCGAGATCAGATGAAGAGTACCCCAAGCATCCTCCCTCAGCCCCACACTCTTCAATGTTTACATGGACCCACTGCAACCATTGTTAGAAACCACAGGCACAACATCGTCTCCTACACCGATGACCCCCAGCTCATCCACTCCCTCATTAAGGAACCTGACATCACCAGGCACAACTTCTAACCCAAAAAGGGATGAAAGCTGTTGCAACCTGTCGCTTCACCAAACCCTGATTGCTTGATTGATTGATTGAGTCCTCACCCCTCACCACGACAAAGAAAGGTCCAACAGAGGACCATCACTTCTGAGGTGAGATTCTGTGTTGGATTAAAGATCCTAGGGGCGTGGCTTGGCGCCCGAGGGTGACGGCGGCGTCCATGTGAAACTCTGCTGCGACGCCGAGGGAATCTCACTTTGCGACTGCTTTTTCCTGCCCTGAGACGATGTTCTGATGACGGAACACCCAGGGACAACTTTGAGACAATGGCAGGTCTCTTACACGCTCCAGAAGACGCAGTATTTTGTCGGAGTGAGTTGCTATAAGCCGCCGCAATCATGGCCGCCATTTTGTGCTCTTTTGCGAGCTGCCGCATCTTTTCCTCATTTGCCAAATGCCGGGCCATAAGCTTATCGAACTTTACCGGAGCACCATCGGAAGGTTGTACAGCTTCCAGGAGCCTTCCACCTGCTCTACAATTTAGCTACATGTCGCACTGTCATTGGGTTGCACCTGCTGAGGACATTGTGATTTACGATGCTGTCCTTCATCACTCCATTATGATGCTCCATGTGGGTCTTTGAGGCCGTGCCCGTTTCAATTTATGAGGGATGCGTTCTCCACAACTCCCTTTTATCTCTCACTCTACTGTGTTGGCTGCCTGATGGTTGGTCCCTCTTACTCAAGGAACTTATAACCCACTCATTTGACGACTTCACTTGCATACAGTGAACTGACCCCTTGTGCGGATGTGCTTTTTATCGGCTCCTGCTTAACCAGCTGTAAGTTATGGATGTTGCCCTCCTCGTCTTTGTTGTATTATGAGGTCACCATAACTTGCAATATATGGGCAAACTCAAGTCCCTGTCCCGTTTGCCTAAATCAACACAGACTGTTTTTGTCAAGAACTCTAAAGTCTTCTCTGCCTTTTCAAAGCTAGAGGATTCTTCCACCTCCGCAAGCTCTGACATTGCAATGGAGCTCTCTCAACCTGTAACGGGAAAATCTACTACTAAGAGACTGAAAAAGGACCCTCCTTCACCCAAACAGTCTACACCTGTCTCCATGGAAGTTTTACTAGATGAAATCAGATCTTTCCGCCCTTTTTGGGGGGAAATTAGATCCTTTCGCCCCTTTATGGAGGAAACTAATGTCAAACTTCAGGCTCTTGCGGATAATTGGTCACTAATTGGTCACTAATGGAAACAAAGGTATCCTCAGTTGAGCAATCTGTTACATCTCTTCAGGAGACTTGTTCCACTGTCTCCCATCTTAATTCCCAAGTATCTGCTCTTCTTGGAAGAGTTGATAAACAGGAATAGGCGGAACAACCTACGCATTTATGGTCTGGTGGAGGGACTTGAGGGCTCAGACTCACTTTCCTTTTTCAAATCATTCTCGCCCAAGCTGCATTATCTTCCAGAGGGTACAAATCTTAACATCCAACGTGCACATCGCTTGGGCCGACCCACTATCTCTGCCTCCCCTTCACAGAGACCCAGAGGTGTTATTCTTTATTTTCTAGAATACACGGATCTTCTGAAGGTCTTGACAGCTGCCAGATCTTCTCCAAAGTTACCATGGTCTGGATCCTCTTTGTTTTTTGCCCAGGATTATGCAAAGGCTACTGCTAATCGACGTAAGGCCTTCTTGGGTATGAGAAACGATCTTCGTTCAATCGGAGCAAGATATGGCCTCTTCCATCCTTGTTTGTTTAGAGTCACCTATAACAACAAGACGACCACATATGAAGATCCAGTTCGACTACAGAGCTTCATTAATGCGCACCAGACTTCCACCATGGACTTCTCTGGGCCTTCGTCCTCTTTCCCTGGCTGAGCCACAGTTTTATCAGATGTTGCTTTGATGTTGCATTTCGCTTGTTTCACTTTTTGAGCAGTTTTTCACTCTCCGATTTTGGTTTTCTTTGAGTTCTGTTGTCGTTCATTGTTGTTTATATCTCTAAATCATTTGTCTGTATCCTAACCCTTATTTTCCTTCTTCATCTTTGCAGGAATCCTTCCCTGTCTGATGTTGTTTCCCCGGCTCCCCGCCTAGCTGACCTTGGATGTGCTGCCTTACCCGTGTGGTTCCATCCCTCCCCAGCTCCTTCTCATTTTCTCCTCTCGTAGGTATGTTTTCCTTTTGTTCTTACCTTTTGTTCTTCTTTTTATCTTGCGTTTTCCCCTTTATGTTTTTTCTCCCTCACTTGTACCTATTTGATAGTTTTCTTCTCTCAGAATTTACTTGTTTCTTTGTATTCTTGCTTTTAATCTTGGGCTTTTCTCATCAATTTTGTTGTTATGTTTCTCATGGCTTACTTTGTATGATATGTCACTGAACATAGTTACATGGAATGTTAGGGGTATTAATTCTCCCATCAAACGCCAATGCATTTTGTCCCACTTAGCTAAACTGAATGTTGATGTGGCTTTCTTGCAGGAAACCCACCTCTCTGACGTTGAATCTGCAAAACTTAAAAGGGGTTGGGTGGGTGAGGTTTTTTATTCACAAGGCGATGGCAAACGAAATGGTGTAGCAATTTTATGTCGCAAATCTCTTCCATTTTCCATTATCTCCCAAGAATCCGATGATAATGGCAGATGGACTTTTGTTAAGTTATACATCAGAGGTGTTCCAGTCTCTTTTCTCAATGTCTATGCCCCTACGGTAGGTGAGCCTCTTTTCTGGGCTGAATTTTCCCAACATGTTACTCGTCTTGCGGATGATAATTTCATCTTGGCGGGCGACTGCAACCACCCCTTGGATCCCTTTGTTGATAGGAACTCGGCTGCTCACTACATTCCTAACAAATCCCACAAGCTCTTCACTCACACCATTTCCAATCACAAGCTTATTGACGCATGGCGTTTATGCAATCCGATTTTAAAGGAGTACACTTTTTACTCTCCATCTCATCGCTCCCAATCACGGATTGACTACATTTTTGTATCTCACCATGTCGCCCAAACTCTTAAAACGGTCCGATTTTACTTTCGGATCACGCCCTTGTTTTGATCAGCATAGACGTACTCCCTAAATCCGCCGGACCTAAGAGGTGGCGCTTTAACAATGCTCTCCTTCTGGATCCCAAATTTACCTCTTCTTTTACTGCCTTTTTTGATGAATTTTTCTCAATCAATGAGTCTCCCTCCATTTCAAAACACATTATTTGGGATGCCTTTAAGGCTGCAGCTCAAGATTTCATTATTAATTTTGTGGCAAAGAAGCGTAAGGTTGCTCGTAACAGATCTCCTTTGTGACATTAAGAGACTGGAACACGCCTACTTCACCTCGCACTCACAGGACAGCTGGACTGCTCTTGTGGATGCCAAAATGAAGTTTAACAAGAAATCCACGGAGGATGCCTCATTATATTTTCTGAAATCTAGTGCTAAGTTCTATGGGGGACGAAATAAAGCTGGGAAGATTCTTGCCAATTACCTAAAGGTAAAACATAATAAGTTGAACATTGAATCTATTTACGACACGGATTCTGTTCTCAAGCACAAGGATGCCGACATTCTCACTGAGTTTTCCCTTTTCTATAAAACGTTATATTCCTCTGAATCTCAACCCTCCCCACACTCGCTTACACATTTCTTCTCTACTATCCAGAAACCTGCACACTTCCCTATCGACCTTTCTCATTTAGAATCGGACATTTCTCAGAAGGAACTACTTACTGCACTTCAACACCTCAAATTGAACAAAGCCCCTTGGCCAGATGGTTTCACTGTTGAATTTTACCTCAATTTTTCCAAGCTACTTATCCCAAAACTTCATTCTCTTCTAGACACGTTCACTACCCTCGGAAGTTCTTCAGGATCTTTTTCTGATGCTCGCATTTGCTTGATACCTAAAGATGGGAAAGATGTTCAGTATTGTAAGAACTACAGGCCTATATCCCTAGTGTATATTGATTATAAAATATTTGCCAAGGCATTAGCGGTGCACTTAGACCCTTTTCTGCCCGACCTTTTAGAGGAAGAGCAGTCCGGTTTTGTGAAGGGCCGCTTTATAACTGACAATACCAGACTACTGTTTAACATTTTGTCGAAATCCCTACGCCTACAGCACCCTCTACCAGCGATCGCCCTAGATGCCAAAAAGGCGTTTGACAGAGTCGAATGGTCCTATCTTTTCCATACTCTCGAATGGTTTGGCTTTGGCCCTCATTTTATCTCTTTAGTCTCCCTTTTGTACTCACGACCTTGTGCAGCAGTTTGTGCCAACGGTCAGGTTTCCTCCTTTTTTGACCTTGGTAGGGGTGTACGTCAAGGATGTCCCCTCTCCCCTTTTCTTTTCAATTTGGCTGTGGAACCCTTTTTGTCTAAATTACGTCAAAACCCTACCATTCATGGTTTTCAGACCGCGAATGCTCACATTAAACTTGCTGCTTATGCAGATGACATTTTACTCTTCCTTTCCAACCCCACAGTCTCAATCCCTGCTTTCCTGCAGGAAGTATGTAGCTTTCCCTCATTTCTGGTTACAAACTTAACAATGATAAGTGCGAGATCCTGCCCCTAACAAAATTCACCTTTAAGCCTGACTTTAGTGCCTCTAATTTTACTTGGAGCCCCTCGCATATCAAGTATTTAGACCTTCACATTACCCCTTCTATTTCAGACACTGTTTCCCTTTGCCTGAATAATTGTAGTAAAAAGATAATGGATTTAGTGACCAGATGGCACCCACTTTATTTGTCTTGGTGGGGCCGCCTTGACACTATTAAGATGATGTTATCCCCACAGTCCATTATACAATCTCCAATATTCCTGTACCTATTCCTTCCAAATTTTTTAGGAAAATTAACATAGTCTTGTCTTCCTTTCTATGGAACAACAAAAAACCCTGGATGTCGCTTGCTAAACTGATTCATCCTGTTCAGAAGGTGGAGTCAATTTCCCAGATTTCCCAGTTTACCAAAAAGCCTTTCTGCTACGCCAAGCATCCTTTTGGTTACAGGACCCTGTTTCTCCCTGTCCTCTATGGGTTAAGGTGGAGCGTCTTTTCCTCTCACCCTTCTCGTTTACGGAATATCTATCCTTTTCCCGTAAACCTTCCTCGATTCCCACTCCCATTCATAAATTCACCACCAGACTCCTCCTTTCCTCTAAGCCCCCTTCTCCTACTACCATCACTGATTTCCATTCTTCCACAATTTGGCATAATGCGCATCTTCTAATTCACAACAAACCCTTTTACTGGAAGGCTTGGAGACAAAGAGGTTTAGTTTGGATATCGCAATTATTCTTACACTCTACCCTTTTGCCTTTCTCAACTCTCTGTTCTTCCTTCGATTTACCCGCATCTTTTGCCCCCAAGTATCTTTTACCTAAAACAGCTGTGATGGCTGCACATACCCGGTTATTGCAAGCCCAGTTGCCTTCCTCTTCTGTCACCTGTGCTACACAACTTCATTCTCTCTTTCGCACTACCCCTAAGGCTACTACTCTTTACAAATATCTTCATGCTCACGAGTCCATTAGACCCGAGTCCAAGGTGGAGGAACAGTGAGAACCAGATTTTAGTACTACTTGGGCTATTTCATTGTGGGATAAAATATGGACCAAGATTCGTAAATCATCCAGAGCGGCGACCCTAACGCAATCTCTGTTTTTCATCTACAATAGGCTACTCCACACGCCCTTCACCCTTAACAAGAGGTTTCCAGCCAACCCGGATGCATGTTGATCTTGTTCCTCTCCACGCGCTAACTTATTTCATATGCTGTTTCTCTGCAAATCTGTACGTGACTTTTGGTTGCAGGTGTGGGCTCAAATCAATGTAATTTTTTGCACTCGTATTCCCTTTTCTCATGCTTGCATCTCCCTAGGAAGCCTTTCGCCTTGCTGGAAGGATGTTGACCTTGATGTACACATTGTTGGCTTATTGTTAGCTGTGGCGTTTCAACAGATTACCATTAATTGGAAAGCTTCATCTATCATTTCCTTTAAAGCATGGTGGGATAATGTCTGTCACAACCACAGGCTAGATACTACTTTTGTCTTTCCCATTAGCATGCCTACGAAACGTGCAGATTTATGGCTTCCTATCACATTGTACCTCGATAAATGTGCTCTGGGGTCTTACCGTCCACAGCCTGACCACCAAGAAGTCCTTAAACCACCTTGAATACCCTTTGCATTTCCTTTTTCCTTCGTTCTCACCTGTTATTTGACTATTTCTACCTGATTACAAGTATAGCCATTATACTGTCTTTGTTCCATTTTAATGCCCATGATTTGTTTATGCCATTGACTTTATTGTTATATTTTTCTTGAATGCTTTTGCTTTCTTTTTCCTTTCCTTTGGTTTCCCTTCATTTTTTCTATATTGTTGATGATATCATGTATTTTGACCAATAAACTTCTTTTTGAACTTATAAAAGATTAAAGATCCTACTCCATGGACCCAGTAGGAGAGTTACGGTTAAGGTTATGAGACTAAAAGGCCTCCCGCGCTCATACTGACTATAACCACATGCCTTGGGAGCCAAGAATGATCTACTGGGTGTGCCAAAATCCTCACAGTCATCAGAAGTGCCCAGAAAAGGGCACTCAATTAGCTCTGAGTCACTAGGGGGTCTTATCTCTGAGATAAGCTATGCACCATACCAAAACAGGCACATCCAGTTGTTAATTAGTGCCATTCCCTTCCCTGACACAAACTTGTATGCATGTACATAATAGCACAGGAATCACAGAGAGTCAGCAAAGCACTGAACAAGGTCAAAGACAAAGATACAGTCAACGAGGCAGGATTTGGAAAGCAGGTAAACTAATACTGTGATGTCATACACTGTACTCTAAATATGTGTGGAATCAGCTCTTTCCAATACTGAAGCAGGTATGGTGCGGTCTTGATGCATAAGGAGATGTCTTTCAACATTCTGGCTGCATAGGTGGAGAAGGTCTGTTACCTTTCTTTCTTCGTTTTTGTAAATGTTCATCTCCAGGCTATTGGTGTCCTGGCAGCAGGCGTGCCGAGAGTCAACAGAGATGTGAGTTTGTCAGGTAGGCTGTGATGCCGGCTGTGGTACCACTGTGCAGCACATTTTGAAGATCGTGTTGGCTGGTAAACTGAAGCCAGTGGAATTCCATTGGAAAGGTGTTCCCTTTTCCTTAAAAGTTTTGTTGGCATAATAGCTAAAAAGAAAGTCCAATCTAGTACCATGGTCCATCTATCCATGGCTGTCAAAACTATACAAAATGGTAAATTTGCGCCCAGCATTCTCTGTCCACCTAAATAGATGGAGGGTCTCGAATTCAGAGGTCAATGCCAAGTTCTTGGTAGGTTTAAGTCCTTTATACACCACAGAAGATCTTTAGTCACAGTAACCTTTGATCCTGTTGATGGGGGAACAGGGCTTTTTCTCAAATGCACATTAATTGATCCTCCTGCGAGCGATGTCACCCACCAACAATTTGAGCTCTCACTGTTATAACCTGGACGCAGGCAATTGTTTAAAGACTATTAGAATGTTAGGAGAGAAAAGTTGGCCGGTGATTTCATTCCATGGGGACCAGCAAGACTTGCACGACTGTAGAGCAACACCATATGAACCTACGGGTGACTGTAGACAGCAAAAACGACGGTCGTGCCAATTATGGGCTTAGAAAACCATACACCTGGTCTCCAGTCAACAACTACTTCAATTATTAATCTGCAGACCATAAAGACGGTCACGGAAAAGTGCCCAGGTAAATGGAATGAGAATCCTTTCTGGGTTGCTTGCAGACCGCACCAGATAAAAGTTCACCCCATTTTGCTCCTAAAGAAAAGGGCAGAGGTCCCAAGAGCGATGGGAGCAACTCCTCAAAAACGTGGAATGTAAGGGAAGTTTTTTGTTACCATAGTCACTAATACATACAGCTCTCATTCAAAGCCATATCATCAAATGCAGTAAAACGAATACAAGATAAGCATGCCCGTCCCCCTTCTGTAGACTGAAGTAAGTGCACAGGCAGAAGTTGGAATGACATGCTGAGCCTGGGGTACGATAAAGGAACTCCAAGGGTGCAACGGGCCCTAATGCAAGGGAAAAGAGACTCCCAGACCCCTTGATAGAGTAGAAAATGATAGCTATAATATGGGTGCAGCGGGTCCCTCACACCCCTGGGCCCTGGTGCCGCTGCACCTGCTGCACTAATGATACGCCCGACCAGCTCACACTGCCTGTCCATTGGGGAAATCATTCCTGAGTGAGGTCCGTACAGCAATTTCTCCATCGGCAACAGTGTAACATGGTGCTACAGAGAACAATTTGGCGCATTTACATTTACAAGTGCGGCCTTACCTGAAATGTACTAATCTTTCACACGATAAAAATAGCAGTTTGTGAAGTTCACACCAACGAACCACGCAATATCTTCACACGAATTCATTTGCAAGCTGAGATTTTTAGAGAGGTGTCATGTTCAGAAGTTAAAAAGTCACTAACAACTAATGACAGTGTGGCTGCAACTGCATAACTGAGCATATTTTTACCATATGTATTCTCTATTAAAGGCTTATCAAGGTTTAGAAGGGTGCAGCTACATCACACCGAATTGACACCAGCTAATAACGTAATAAACAGTGATAGGTTCTATGTACATGGCGTTTCAGTCATTGTAACTGCTTAAATACTTCTTATTGTGCAGTTGTACGAAATTCCGCGTTCCAAGGTTTTTTTCTTCCACTTTCTTTGCCTTTTATTCCTCTACAAGTTTTTACCTCTGCCCTGGTCCGAGAATGCTGACCAGGTCTCAGTTACAATATTATGATGCAAAATGTTTTCCCTACCCTCTTAGCCTTGTTCACATAGCCATATATTTTGCTATACCCCATGGCTGACACTGGGAGGTGTTGAATATTAATAACCAGTGTAGGAAGGAAGGTGGGTTATAATGAAGGTAGGTCAGAAAGTGTTCTCGCCCTCAGTAGAAACTGGGGCGATGAGCCCACCTAGACACGGACAGACACATGGACCATGAGGGCTTCTTTTGAGCTATGAGTGTGACTAGCTAGCAGGTCAGACCCAGAATAGTCCTCTGTACAACCAGGCTGGGTGTGTCTCAGGGACCTTTCCTGCAGCATGTAAGCCACAAATGTTGATAATGCATTTGTTCTAGACGCCATTCCAGTTGGAGTTTCATGTATATACAAGGAAATGGCTCGGTGGTAGGCCCACACAGTGACACAGTGTACCCACCAGGCACCAGGAAAACTCAACTCACCTTTGGCAGCTGTTCGCCAGTCTCTAGGAAAGGGTGGAAAGGTCTTCTCTGTGCTGTGGCAGTGTCTCTGGATTTCCTGGCTGGCTGGTTGCTACCATGCAGGCAAGGTCAGTGGAAGCACAGCACGCTAGTAAGGCATCAGCCGTGGTCCTAGTCTTCAGGAAGAGGATAACTCAGCCCCATTCTTGGGAAGAACCGTAGGAGGGCCCCTGCAGGTTTGTATCATTGTTGCTTGCTAAAGGGCCAGAGTGGGGCCCTAGCTCAACTTCACATTCTGTGACTGCTGTACAGCATCCCGGTGCCAAACATGAAAGGGGGATCTTTAAGGATTGAGCTGCCCACCACACAGGTAGGGCCAGGTTTTCACACTTGCAGCTAGGAGCAGGTTAATCCAGGTCCCAGCTAGCACTGGGGTACCGGAGGCGCTGTGTCACCACATATAGGAATGACCCAAAGATAGCTGTTGCTCTAAGAACTTTGTGAATCCTTTCCAAGTAGTTCTAAGGGAAGGTGAAGTGGGAGATGGCCTGCCGGTGGGCAGTATGCTCCCTCAATCTTGAACTCTCCATTTGGCCATAATTACACTTCTGATAAGCAATAGCTTATCCTAATGACAAACCAATGACAGGTGTTCTGCAGATGGTCACCAACACTCTCTGAATTCTATACATTCAGCCGAATGTGATCATCTGTGTGGCCAGAACCATACAATAATTGTGAATATTTTATTAATTGGAAAAATAATAAGCCAAGGGGGTTCCTTGGCTTATTATTGTCCTCTTGCTTTGTGGCTCTCAGGTAGGAAAGATTTTTCTACAACCAAACATGTCTTACGTGGTATTTGTGCGCGTCACAGATCAGAGACATGCCATACGTGGGGCTGCCCCTCTCTCCTACATTGATTTTCAAGCTAAAATTCAGTCATCAGGCCTGATGACCATGAATAAGAGTGAACTTGAAAGGTTTATGTAATTTGGAACAAAACTTCTAAATTGAAAAATATATAGCTCAAATATCCTAATCCATCTCAGATATTTCAATCAATTAAAATCTCATAAAAGCATACAATATTGGCTAAATCATATCTATGATGTAGAAGAGGATCCAATTACAATTTGCAGTTGAGCCTGTTAGTCCTCAGCTTCTAAAATTTGCTGAACAATAAAAGGATAGTGAAACTTTACTTTGGCATTGCCTAGCGTAGGAATGAGCCTCGTGCCATATAAGGTAAGTAGGGTGGTTTAATGGGGAACAACCAGGTAGCAACCTTGCAGTGCAGAGGTCTCTTCCACCCTTCACCACTGCGTAACTCGGATGTTCTATTACAGAATCCCCAGGTACCCTAGATACCACATCTTCTTCCTTTATTTAATTTACAAATGTGAACACAACACAAAAAAAGATGCTATGTGTGCACAACCTTAAGTCAACAACTGACATTAGCATTTATAATCAGCCATACGCTAACAGTACAAGTACATAAACATGCAAATACAATTTAAGTAGAAATACATAGTATGACCACAAATTAGTGCATAAATAAGTATAAATACATACAATTCACTTGCTTGTTTTCCGCACTAAAGAGCTCAAATAACCAAACCCGCAGGAAACAAAAAAATACTAATGATCAACACATCACTAACTCACTAAATTTTGCGGGTAGCACCACTGATCGACCTGTGCGGGTAGTCTTATCCATGACACTACTTCCAGCACCATCGGCCTCAGAACCTTAAACCTGACTATTCCTCCCTATCAGTGCACCATTGGAACTGGATGCGCCATTGAAACGACATGCATCAGGAGTGGTTACACATGCATCCCACATCCAATCATAAACTGGGGAGAGTTCACAACACACACTTGTCATGCCTCAAATTCAGCACTTTGTTACACCTTGACATCCTGTTAAAATGCCTCACCTTCTCATCACTCAACAATACTCATCTTGCATACACCTCTTTTACTTGCAATGGTTCCAAGAGTTTGCTGTTACTCTTCCCAATCTTGCAACCCTACTTAACCTTCATCCAATCATCATGTTCCAGGTATACTTCCTTCTTAACACCATGTTTTTGTTGAAACACTCCTTATATATTTCCTGCATCTTCAGTAAATGCCTTTTCTCTACAGCAGGAGACCACTTACTGCACAACTTCAAACTCATCCACGCTCTGTTATCTTTTGTGAAATGTTCTCTCCACCTTGGGATCCTGAAAGGGCATACCTCTGTCACAGTAGGCGTTATTCTACATGCCCAAATAGGCTTGTCCACCTCTTTCTCTCAAACCTTCCCAGCCCTGATTGCTGCTTGCACACTCCCCATTAGCCCATATTGAATCGCTCTACTATTCTGTTCCCAGCAGGAGGGTAAATAGGTGTTTGTTCATTTATGCCATTCCTCATTAAAAATTTCCCAAACGTTTCTGCTGTAAATTGTGACCCATTATCATTCAAGATAGTCGTCTGTATACATTTCCATAAAAATATCCCTTCCAAGAAAAATATTATGGTGCCAGCATTGATATTCTCAGATACCTCACGTTCCAACCATTTAGAATAATGATCTATGAGAACAATACCATATTTGAGTACACACCACGCATACATGATGGGACCTAGTATATCTATGCTGAAATCCTCCCAGGGGATTTCTGGGCACCTCCTACCCCCAATGGAGGACCAAAAGTAGACTGTGCTTTTTCCACATCAACACAATACTGCAATTACTTGCAAACCTCTCTGCACCCATATCAATACCTGGCCACCAGTAAGATGATTTTTCTTGACTTTCACAATGCTGAGGTGCCATTCATGACCAATCTCCCAAAAAGTTTGATCTCAAGCTCTTAGGAGGCAATACTCTATCACACATGAGAATATACCCCGCTTCAATAGGGATGACTCCTCTTTTTTCTCCCATAGTTTGTTACACTCCTCTCGCAACCTGTTTTTTCCTGACCATCCATTAATGATGTACATTTTAACTGAACCCAAAATGTTTATCCTCCAGGTAGTCAGTCTCCCATTCTTCTTTCGATATTACCACATCCCCTTCACTAAACACAGCTATACTGTAACTAACGTGCTCACTTAACAGTAACAAAGAGTGACTCAAATATTCAGTTACCTTATTTTTACTGCCAGGAAAGTATTCTACGTCATAAACCAAATCAAATAATCCAAGTGTAATTCTCACTACGTACGGTGTAGCTTTGCTATTCCTTAGGATGTGAGGACCTTCACAAGGGGCTTGTGGTTGGTGTTAAATTTAAATCTGGTTCCCCATCAATATTGCCGGAACTTTTCTAAGGCCATTAGCCCAGCTAGCATCTCTTTTGCCATAATGAGAAATTCTCCTCTGCTGGAGACCGGGAACGAGAAGCATATGCAACCGTGTTTTCTCTTACCATCTCCGAAATTTGGGTCACACCTTTCCTAACCCCTTACCGCTAGCATCAGTGGTACCACGCTGTAGGCACCAATTTAAAAACCTTATAAGGGAAAAGCAGTGCATAAATCTTGCTTGATATTCTCAAAATCCCCCTGCAACTCCTTGCTCCATCTGAACACCTGTTTGGTCTTGACCAACTGTCAAGTCCATGAGTTTTCATAGCAAAGTTTTCAACAAACTTAGAATAGAATTAGGGGAAGCCAAGGAAAGACTAGACTTCGTCTTTAGATGTAGGATCAGGAGACTAAATAATGGCCTCAACAATGTTTTTCTTAGGAGAAATGCAATCCCCACCTACCTCGTGTCCCAAGTAAGATACCGATCTCAAGCAAACTTACATTTGTTTAGCTCTGCACTAAGTCTCTTGTCAGCCAATTTCATGAACATGAGCTTCAACCTGGAATCATGTTCTTGTCTGTCTCAGCCCATCACCAGTATGTCATCCTGGAAATATGTCACTCCTTTGGTGCCCTTAAACAACTTATGCATATGACATTGAAAGACAGCAGCAGCCTATGCTAAATCAAATGGCATGTATACTGACCTATAGCAGCCAAAAGGAGTAACAAAGGATGTTAATTCCCTACTAGAAGGATGTAACAACATTTGGTGATAGGCTGAGATCAAGCTTATGGTGGAAAACCATTTACAGCCCTAAGACTGAAAAAGGAGTTCATCAATTCTGGGAAGGGTAAACTGTCCACAACAATATTCTTATTTAAATCCCTAAGAGCAATTCAAAGTCTAATGTTGCCATTGAGTTTCTGCGCTACAACCACTGAGTCAACAACTCAGCACTCTTCACCGGTTCAATCATATCCTTGTTTTCCAGGTCATCTAGGTGTTCCATGACACTGTGCTCAACCCCCAAAGGTATGTTCATGGCCTTGTGACTAACTGGTACAGCCCTCTCCTTTAACGCAATTCTATGGGTGAACCCACTTGACTTGTCCACGTTGCCTGAGAATACACTGGGGAACCGTTTGACGAGTCCTCCTTCCATGGTGATTACAAGCTCACCCAACAACATTACTTGACGACTACTTTTGGGATCGAGCGTGATGCCTAAAGCTCCTTGGTTAACCCATCCCAATACAGAAGGTCCTTTTTAAGCCACATACAACTTCCCCTGGGCACCCCTTCCTTTAAATTTGAACATCACTCTTATGTACTCTACCCTGGGGATCTCTTACCCTGTGAACATGACCGGATGCATATCTGTAAGATTCAGTTCTTCCCCCAACACCTTAGCACACTTGTCCTCCCACACAAGTCGTTAAATAATGGTGTAAGGAGACCCCATGTCCACCACTATTTGTATGTCAACTTCACCAATGGTCATATTGCACACAGGTTTTTTCCTTGTAGAACCCACTGCATCTAATATAGCATCCTCAATGGGGGCGCGCACAGCGCCCCGGTGCTCATGACGATCTCAGCTTGTCATGAGCCACGGTGGCCGTGTGCTCATGACGAGCTCAGCTCATCAGGGCCACACCCGTTTCTGTAGAACGTTCAGCACAGCGGGGGAATTAGCCCCGCGTGCGAGCGTTGCGGCTGTTATGACGAGCTCAGCTCGTCATGAGCACACGGCCACCGTGGCTCATGACGAGCTGAGCTCGTCATGAGCATGGGAGGGGTTAAGATGCCGTCATCACTCTGTGACTCACTCTCAACTGTACTTTATCCTTATCAATGCCCATCAACACACTTGACTGAATACTTCCTGCCCTTCTTTTTCATGCACCCTTTGGCAAAATGCCCCAAGATTCCACAAAATGAACACTTGTACTTGATGGCCGGACAAATCTTATCCCTAGCCATGTGACGTTTGTTTCCACACCTGAAACATATGGGTCATTTATCATCAGATGCGCTTATTTGTCTTTCTTTTTACTGCATTCCTTTGTACTAGTTACTTTGCACAGGGACTTACTTTCTCCTCAGCCGAAGTTATTGGGGGCCAGTTTTGCAGCAATGCTGCAATATTGGTCGCCATTGACAAAAGCAGCAGTGCTCTGGCTGTTTTTGTTAAGAAGCTGTGCTTCAAGATTGCCCCCTCCCGCCTCCCTTTTCCCTAGGGCACGACAGGTCCAACAAAATTGCCCGGGCAGTTTTGGGTTCCCAGTCCAGCCCTGGTCATCCACTGCACATAGAAAATATCAACTTTTGAATCTCTAGTGTCACTGAAGTTTTTCAAAAAAGCATTAGAGAGGTCTAGCTTGACTTACAGAAGTCATAAATGCCAGCAATGACATTCTTGTACATGGTACACCAGCGACGACATTCTTGAACTTGCTTAAGCTCTCAATGAGCACCATTCTAGGCCCCACAGCATTCGTCAAAGACTGAAAGACTGATCTTACACCCAATCACAAGAAATGTGAGTTCCTCAAAACAAGCATCAACTTCTTTGGTTACCAGCTCTCTGCTGATGTGGAAGTCCTTGATTGTGGTCAGTTCATCAGGAATCTCACTTCTCTAATGGAGCTACAAAGTGTCTGCCTTCTGGAGCTGTGGTGAAATTCATCCAACTGCACTTCAATCAACAAAAGATGCAATTAACATAATCACACTCCAATACTTCAACCTTTGTAAAGAATCTAAGTTGTAAGAAACCACTGTTCCATGGGACAGGAAGTGGTTCTGTTGCAGAAACAACTTTGCCAAAATCGGGCAACCATTACATACACCAGTCAAGTCCTGACCCCACCAAAAAACACTACTTGCATACTGCATCCAATAAAGGCGGGGTGGTGCTGACACTTGTATCTCTACTTATATAGCCAGGCTTTCACTGCTCACAAACTGCTAGTTCCACTGTTTCTGCAGTCATAGCCACCTCACCTACAACAAGTAGAGAAGTGGATTCTTTAGTTGCAAGAATACTCATTCTCTGTGGTATATGAAGCAGGGTAACAGAAGCCAGCAGATTACCTATGGAGATATCCGGGATTAGCCGCTTCTTATGAAATGCAAAATGGAAGAATATGTTAGAGTGGAAATAGGGCGATCCGACCCGCTGCCAATGTCCCAGGAAGACAACTGTGATACTACTGTGAACAATCACTGTTTGCAGATAGTCACTCATGAAACTCAGAGTGGGCAGTGGAGGTCATTGACATCCGAACTGTTGACCTGTACACGAGAAGCCTGAAAAGTCCTCACATTGTTGTATAATGCAAGACACAACTTAAACATGACTTCAGAAGGTTGTCTCCTGAGGGGAACCCGCCTTGTAATACCTCAAGCTCTCGCCATTAAAGCAGTTCAATTAGCCGATGTTGAATAGTATGGGATTGTTAAAACCAAAAGCCAGTTGATCCAACTGCGCATTTTACACAGGTCCTTTGCCTCGAGGACTGCACTGTACCATTGGGGCAAATATACCTCGATGCAGTGTATTAGGGGCTATGGTGAGACAGGGAATTTTTTTCACACGGTTCAAGCTTTCTGGGCTGGCGTGGCCAGAGTGATGACATTGGTAGTGGGGGAGCAGGGGCCCAAATGGACCACGGCTTGGCTCGCTCTGGTGGGAGTGGTGGCAAAATATAACATTGCCCATGCACGGGGATCCAGTGCAGTCCCAATGGTGGAATCATGGGAAAATTATTTAGATTAGTGCCAACGGGCTGAGCAAGCAGCATATCAGAGATGGGGATGTCCACGCAAATGGGAGAAGATAGGGGGGGGCCTGGGTGGGCTACAGAACCGGACAGTCCCCAGTGTAGCAATAGGTCGCAGGTATGTTGATAATAAATGTTTTTTGATTGTGACCTTTGTCAGACGGGTGGAGCGGGTGGGCGAGTGGGAGGGTTGAATTGTGGTAATATTTTGTATCTCTATACACCAAACACACTCTATGTACACTGTAGTGATTTCTGAAGCATTTGGCTTTTTTTGTTTGTTGTTTTTGTTAATAAAAAGAATCTTTAAAAAAAGCCAGGTCTGCAGAAAAGCATTTTAGAAGAGATGGTCTGGAAGAGATTCAAGAGAGCACCTTAGGAGAGTGTCCTCTTTGTCAAGCTTCCACTCTACCTGTCCCTCCAGCTCCTGAAAGTGATCCCTTCACACCTTTGGTTTGAGCAAGTTCAGATTATGGGGGTCTAACTGAGCCGCCATATGCTTGTAATAAACTGATGATATTTAAAGTATACAAAATAGAGATCGTAAAATCCACATCTGCCGAAGAGCTTATCCAGAATAGACAGTGGTTGGCTAGCCACGAGGGGAGATAAAGAAACTCAGACCAGACAGTGGCTCTCGGTTTCGGAGGACAACATTTCTCAGGTCATCCAACTTCATTTCACATCAGGGCGTAGCTGGGACACACAAAGATGGTGGACGCAGATTGAAAACACTCCGGACTCTGAGGCCCTTATTTCTAAAATTATTCTTTACAAGCCCGCTATCCATCAGCATTGAGCAGTCTTTGATAGCGATCTCTCAGCTATCTGCAGTGCACGGACGGTGACACAGTTGCCAACAGAGGTCTACGCCAGCTGAGGAGGTTCGGCTGATGCCTCTCTCCTCCAGTGGATATTGTGCTGGAATCCAGAGTGGCGGCTATCCTGAGCCGAAGGGCCTCGGTCCTTTGGGGCTGCTGCAACAACTCCCACTCTCCTTCGGTGGACATTGGCTATTTGGCAGTCCTAGACTGCGGTGGCTGTCAAGCACACACTGGCTTAATCCATAATACACCACAAGGATACACCCATCCTTGCCACTAGATGCTGACTGGGACCCGGAGTGATGGCTGGCTTGAATTGAAGGTGTGGCAGTGTGGTGGCACAGTCCTTTGTGGCTGCCGCTTGATGCCTCCCTCTCCTTCGGCAGACAGTAGTCATGTAGTGGCCCTCGGCTGAGATTGCTGCTGGGCCTGCTTTGGTCTGATCTGTCTGATGCCCTCTGAGTGAGTGTACCAGTAGTGAAGGCTACACGGCGCCACACGACTGCTTGGGCAGGTAATGTCTTTTTTCCCCTGTGTCCTCCGGCAGCCACTGTGCAGTGCTCTGCCTGGGAGGCATTTCCGGCGGCCCCACGATTGTTGCTGCCTCTCTGCCTGTCCCGAACAGTTTACTTGGACAGGGTGTTGTTCTTTCTTTCTTCTGTCTGATGGTGAGGGATACCCCCTCACAGAAGCGGGTAGTGAACACAGCAGCGACGAGACGGGATGACCCTGATAGCTGCGACTGGGTCCCAGCTACCAGCCTAGAGGCACCTTAAAGGTAACATGCCCTCGCAATACCACATGCAGCGCAGCTTTCCCTCTCCTTATTCTTTCTTTTAATTGTCACGCGTTGGAAACTGCCTTCAGGGGCTGGGCAAGCTCACATCTGAGCAAGTTGGCTCAGCACTGTGGTCCTAGATCTAGTTCTCCTTGAGCTCCAGATGACGAATCTCCGCCAATAAGGGTGGGCCGATGGACTCTGTATTCTATCCAGGTGGTGGGCAAACTATTTGAATTGGGTCCCTGCACCTTAGTAGCATTCAGCACTTCTCTGTTCCTTAAATATCGACTGACCACCTCCTATTAGTTGTTTTGACAAGCTCACATCCTTCCATACCATTTGCGCAACCACTGTCAATCAGATTGGATGCTGATGCCAGCGGGCCTAGCAGTTCTTTCGACCAGGACACTCTAGCGAAGGGGAGGGTGAGCTCACAATCCATGGAGCCTTGCAAAGCTTACTTTTACATAGATGGCGTGTGCGGGGTTACATTTGTCACCTTCTCACCTGAAATTACCATGAATTGCCAAGCTCCTGTAGCAGCCAAGTAATGAGAGCGATACATTGTCTCTAGTGACTCTCAGCCCTACAAGCAATGGGGTCTCCATAAGTGGTGGCAGCCTAACCAAACACTACACAGGGAGAATATCCTCGTCGCTAACCTACATACTGGGCTGCTCATGCTGCTCTTGTTATCTGACCCGTCTGTCAGACTGAAACTCTTAGAGCAAGCGTTTCTGTGCAAATATCCTCTGCTATTGTTCTTCACTAGAGTGGACCACACTCTCTGGAACCGCAGTTCAGCCCGGATACTCTGCTATTTGACAAGGGTCAAGCCACAGAGCTCATGTGTAGATGATGGAGCAAGGATTCGCATGTAAAGCGCCTTGCTCTCATATGAGAACCTCGCCTAATGTATAATCACACTAAACCAGTTGTTTGTCATTTATTAAGCGTTTTTCCAAACACGCGGGTGTCCCCAGGATGCTTGCTTGTATGTCTTTCTCATACTAACGAAGCTTGCACTAAAGACGGCTGCTTCGCTGAAATTCAGTCTGCGCATGCGTCGGTCATACTCATGTGATGTGACGCACTCGCATTCTGGAGGGAATCTGTGCTCATGCGCATTGTTGCAAATATGGCCGCTTGTCTCTCACCACGCTTTCTGCCTGCCACTGCTGCTTTAGCCTATCTGTCTTTTCGCACTAAACAATAATGCTATAGTCATTATAAAGTAAGGGTTGGTTAGAATTTTATCATGGTATACAGTATGATCATTTAGATGTGATTTTAATTTGTTCTCGCTTACTTTTCATGTACCGCGTCTCTGGGGCTGGGAAATCGGGAGCGGAGCCATACTTGAGGCTCTGCTGGGCACCGTCACATGATCGGAGAAAAACTCCATTGCGCAGAAGCTGAAACAAGCCAGCTGGCTCCTGAAGCCCAATGCACCTGAGAACTCAGCACAAGATGATGAAACTCACCTTGAAACCAAGAGACTTTGTTGCAATGTATTGTGCACTCATATTTTCTATTGTATTCTATGGATGGGAACGTGAACCTAAGGGGCGGACAAGTAAATTCAAATTTCATGATGGGAACGATGAATTTTAGGAGGTGGTAATGACCGCACCACCTCTCTTGACCAATCATATTGTGAGAAACTGTCACTTGCAACATTGGTGGGTGGTCTGAGGGTCCCCAAATAGTATAATTGCCCTAGTTTGGCTTAGGCAAATTGTCCGACTTGTCCGAGTAGCAGACCTGTCACTGACCCTACGAACTCTATAGGTGCTCAATCTGAAGTGCTGCGGAGCACTCTGTCCATACTTTCCACAGACTCCTAAGGGGTGGAAATTGTCCTAAGTGCTGGCGAAGCACTTTGCTGGGAAATTCGGAAAAACCCAATCGGGGTTACTGGCGGATTACTTGCAGAGAGGGGTAACGCTGGCGTTGCTTCCGAAGCTGCGGGTGTTGGTCGTACCTTGGTGAGCCCAGTCCTGATCCCAAATCCTGAGGGGTATCCTGTCCTTACTGTCCGTGAGCTGTACCTGCTCGCATTCTGGCATTCCGTCCTGAGGGTCCTTGTCCCCGTCCTTCCAACTGACCCGTGGCCAGGGTTAGTCTTCTTTCTGAACTAGGTAAATATCAGCCTGTGGGTTTGCGTCTTTCTCTCTCTCCCTCTCGTTTCTCTCTTCGTTTTCTTAATAAAGCACTCTTGCCTGTGATATTGCTCTGTCACCTTTTAAAGCAAATTATATGCGATGGTTTATTAGAATTGTTCCACTTCTCTCCCCACCCTTAGCGAATTGCCAACTGTTATATTTTATTAGTATGTTCCGATTTTTCCCTCTCCCTTAGTATGATTGCGGTGAACTTAGCAAGAATAGTTTAAAGCACTTAGGTTAAGTACATGTTCTAGGTCTCATCCACGTCCTATGTCCTAGTATAAAGTTGCAGTGACTAGCTCTGTTCTAAAAATTCTTACCTTTTAGTTTTCCCATATACTCAATGGTCCTAGTGTTAATACATAGTTATCTATTGGTTTTGATTTTGATGTTTAACGCATTACTCTGCCTATCACTTATTGCCTTGTCATACTCTCTTTGAACTTTATATAAAACTTTGAACATCCTCAGGTGTCTGTGGTCATTTTACAGAAATTGTGGATAAGTATGTACTGACTATAAAGAGTATTGTTCCTAGGCCCTGTCTACTATTTCCCTAATAGCTCCAGATCTGTCAGAAGAATTGTGCCTGTGGTAAGTCAGGTGCATGGTAAGCAGAGGTGAAACCAAACCTTAATTGCTCATAGCAGCGTGCAGGAGGAGAAACAAAAGAAATCTTTCACCCGGTTCACCCAATGTCAGTGGTGTATTAAAATTTGCACGCCAGGGCCCAGTGCGTGTAGGTAAATGGTAGACTTGGTGAACTGGGTGAACTGCGCGCTCTATCAGTAATTTTCTGGTAACCAGAGGATGGTTTGGACTAGTTAGATTAGGTAGACAGGATAGTTGATAAACAAACCGTGAAAATAAAATGTGCTGCTGATTTTCTACTGTATTGGTTCAAATATTTTGAAATGTGTTAAGGATTTATATGTAAATGTATATGATTTTTGCATTGCTGCTATAAATGTTATATTAACCGAAAAACTGTTTGTGAATGTTCAGTGTAGTCCGAATCCCCGGGGAAGTATTTAGCTAACGGTGATCAGAATCCGGTTAGCTGTTGAAGTCACTAGGTTTGAGTCATTAGTGCAGGGTTAAGAATAACTGGAAGCACTAATTAGGATCTTTATTTTCTGGAGTAAATGATAGCTACGAGTCCTTTATAAAACTTTCATTGCGATATCACCTAGTAAGGGTCGCATACGGAAGGAGTAGTAGGGTCTCCGAGGCTTGTCTGGTAAGTAAGATAGTTCGCTGGTGAAATCCTGGCTCAGTACATATCCCCGACTAAGGTGGATGAGTCAGAAGAATAACGGGTTCTATGTTACTAGTGTGAAGGGACAGGCAAAGAAGTCTATCCAGAGTGAATGAAAAGTAGACAGAAGTGGTTTACTTGTAGTGAAAGAAAATTCTTTTACCTCTTTAGAACACTCAGACATAGTGGCAAACGTTGCGTGTTGTTGACTAAGACTTGCATTTGGACTTTAGAGAGAGTAAAAAGTTTCCGTTACCTTGTGAAGGAGGGAGTCAGTCGGAAAGCTGCTCTGACGTCACTCCGTGCCGCGCTGGTATTGGTCAAAACAGCGGGTGTGTAGTGAAGCTGAAATTGTAAAGGAGGGGTGAGTGCCGAAGCGTGAGACTCTGTCTTGCGAAAAGGCCGCGCACCCATTGGTTAAGGGTTTTTGTATTCTCTGACCTGATTGGGTATTGTGAAATAAAAGTCGCGCTAGCATTGGAAGCACAAAGGTAAACAAAATTAATCAAGCCGAGTTAGAAGCGAGTCTGGAGAGTTGCATGTGGTATCCAGATTTCATACCGAATCCAAAATACCTAGGATTTCATAAGGATCAGCTTATACGAGGAAGACCGCACATGATGTATGGAGTAAAGAGGAAATTGTCACTTTCTGATAAAATAAAGAATTTTTTCAAGACTGACAAGCCCATTAGAACGAGGGAAGGCGTGCTCATTCCCCCGCCAAATACCCCTGCCTCTTTCATGCTGTTTGATAAAGGGTACCACACTTGTGTCTGGTTAGAAAATTGGGCAAAGTATACTGCAGATGACGGAGTCCTAGCATTCCCGGTTGAAGGTACATTTAATGGTCGGATTCTGTTTAACTTAAGGACCCGCATGAATGAATTACACCCTAGACCTAGGTTGACCCAGTACGAAGCCCTGGAGGAATGGGAGATTGAGGCTGTAGAGCGAGATAGACCCCGGATGGATAAGGGAGTGAGTAAATGGTATCCGAGGGTTCAAGCGCAGACCAAAGAGCAGAAAATGAAACAGTGGAGGCAATCTATGTTGACTGAAGGACTATTTCCTATGATGGGGGTATTAGAGGAGAAAAAAGGAAAATGTAAAGAAAAGACCCATCACCTAATGCCTGTGGGGGACTCAGAAGATGAGCACCTGGAAGATTTGTTAATGAAAAATCCACCTCCCTATGTTGCAGAGTCAGAACCTGTGCATTCTCCAAATCCCTTTTCAAAATATCCCAGATGTAGGAGGGATAGTGATACAGATGGAACGGGTACAGACAGTAAAACCAGTGACGGGGATGGGTTTTGCAGACCTAAATCCACGGTCCCAAATTATCAGCCGTTCGGAGAAGGTCCACCCCGATTGGTCACTCCGACTGCTCCAAGTATTTATCCTCCCTTGGTACCCCAGGTATTGCATGACAATTCTGCAGAAAAGACGTTGAGGGAAAAAGAGAAAGAAACCCTTGCTAGACAGCGAGAGGATTTAGTTCGAACCATTGCCCACATTCATCCCCATCCTGATTCCCTGACTATTCCAGTAACTATTGGTCCAGCTATTCCACTGTATAGAAATGACCTGGCTAGTCCCCGTCCTCCTGTTATCACCCCAATGCTGCCTACTCCTAGCGTCCCTTCCCCGAGGAAGGAAGTATACATAGATGAAGATCAAGAAAGTGAGTGTGAATCTGTGGTTCTGATGGATTTGCCCATTAGAGAGCCTCGGACTAGTACATCGGGGGCAAGAAGTCAGACTAGACCAAAAGAGGTGTTGATTGAAGGTGCATCTGGGGTTAGGAGTGCCACCGTAGTATCCCCAGAAGAATTAGACAGATGGACAAAAGAGCTGGAGAAGGAGACCACTCCCCAACCCAAAGCATTAGAGATATATAAATTAAGGATAGAAATAGAAGAAATGATGGCTGGAAATGTAGGAGTTGAGCGCCTAAGCTCATACAGTGAAGAAGAGTTACTGTTTATCAGCAAAAATCTTACCCGGAGTGCTAGGTTGCTCCATGAAAGGATAATGGATACAGCCACAGAAATGGGGATTGATGTTAGCCGCTCCAAAATCCTTCAGAAACCTTACCGAGTAGACTTTTCAGACAAGGATTTAGAAAGCTTGAATGTGGGGGGGAAACAGATCCAGATAAAGGAATTGTTGAAGCTCTTGCAGAAGTGGGGAGAGGTAGGGAAATGGAGAACCCGGTGGGCAAAGAAAAAGGAGGACAGCAGGGCTAAGTCTCAGGCTTCAGAATTCGTGTTAAAAGAAGTAACCCCAACAGAAAAATTGTGCCCCATGAGAGAGGTCCCGGGAGGGAAGTATGTCCATGTCCCTTGGTCCCGACAGGATATTGTGTCATTTACAAATGACTTCCCGAAATTACGGGAGAAGCCTGTTGATTGGTACAGGCAGGTAGAACGCTTCATAAAAGTTCAGAAGTGTCTGCTGAAAGACCTGGATGGGTTTTTCGACATTGTGGTCCCTGTAGATTTGTGGACCGACTGTAAAATTGAAATTGATTGGCCCAGTGAGGAATTTCCCAGAGATGAGAAAACAGGAGCTCCTGCACCTGAAGTAATGAGGAAGTATGAGCAAGTCATACAATACCTTAAGAAAAAGGTGCCCGCAAAAGAGACAGATTGGACCAGAATAGATAGAACCACCCAAGAACGCGATGAAACTGTCCATTCCTTTTATGAAAGGTTACTGCAAGTATTTAAAACTTACAGTGGTATCGATAATGTGGACATGAAAGACATGACCCATTTCAGTTACAGATTTGTGCTAGGATTAAGACCTGAAATATCACAATGGATTCGAGATAATAAAATCAGTTGGCAGGGAAAGCCCGTAGATGATGTCCTGAAATATGCAAAATACTGCGAAGATGAAATCGAAAATAAAAAGAAAGCTCTCAAAGAAAAGGTAATGTGGGCACAGGTGAAATTAGCTGAACAGCAGGAAAAACAGTTAAGCAAATTGACTTCTAGTAATAATGCTCAGAATGCCACAGCTGGGGGGGGAGGAAAGCCCCGAGCTAAAATGAGTCGGGAAGAGGCCATGAAAAAGTTTCCGTGCCATCGGTGCGGCCAGATAGGGCATTGGCGAGACGAGTGTCCACACCTGCAGGCCGGTAATGCCCCTATAAATGGTTTAAATCCACAGGTGCAGAAAGAGGGGACGAAAAGGAACCAGCAACAGGTAAAATTACCTCCAGTACCTCGCGCACCTAGACAGAATTTTAAGAATCAGGGTCAGCAGAATGAAAGGGCGGAAGTATGGGAAGTCGAGAGTGAAAGAAATGCAGTCATTCCACAGTATTTGTTAAACGATACCTTCCTTTGTGAAGATCAAGATTGACGGGGCCTGAGAGGGGAGGATGAGGAGTGCGTACTTGGCGCCTCCTTACCGGTAGACCAGACTGGACCATACATTGAAGGAAAGGTTGAGGGAAAAGACGTCACCTTCCTGTTGGACACTGGTGCTACTAGATCTACTGTGAGAACAGTGGATGTTCCTAACCTACCCCTCTCGGGAGAAGCGATCCAAGTAGTGGGTGTCTCCAATCAAATAATAAGTACTCCAGTAACTGAACCAATGGAAATTTCTATAGGAAATTTTAAAGAAATGCACAGATTCGTGGTCTGTGATTCCAGTCCTGTGAACCTGCTAGGACGTGATTTGTTATGCAAGATGAATTGTACCATCTATTGCACACCAAAAGGCGTCGAAATTCAGACCCCCGATGAAGATGGTCTGTACAAACTGATGTTGGTCAGACAAGATTCTGATATCAAACCTTTAACAGTTGAGGATTTACCTGAAGAGCTCCAGTTAAGAGTAGTTCCAGAAGTATGGGATTTCACCGGAAAGGATGTAGGTTTAATGGCAAATGTGGACCCAGTTAAAATAGCAATAAAAACAAATGCTGTATATCCCAAAACCAGACAGTACAAAATGAGTGCAGAAGTAAAAGCAGGAGTAGCAACTGAGATTACCAGGCTGCTCGAAGCAGAAATAATAGAGGAAGTGATGAGCAGTCCCTGTAATTCGCCGATCATTGGGATCAAAAAGCCTAGTGGAAAGTACCGGGTGGTGCAGGATTTGCGCAAGGTAAACCAGATTGTTGTGCCTTGCTGTCCTGTTGTGCCCAACCCTGCAGTGATACTATATCAGATTCCCTGGAATGCAGAATGGTTCACTGTCATCGACCTATGCCATGCATTCTTTTCCATCCCATTGCATCCCGAAAGCAAGTTCCTTTTCAGTTTTGAATTTGACAGTCATATCTATGTCTGGAATCGTGTCCCCAAGGGGTACACCGAAAGTCCATCGATTTTCAACCAGATATTGAAAAAATGCCTCGAAACCCTAGTGCTGCCAAGAGAGTCTGTTTTGGTGCAGTACATAGATGACCTGTTAGTGGCATCTAAAACCCAGACTGACTGTGTCACTGACACAATTGCCTTGCTGAATCACCTAGGAAAGGGAGGACATAAAGTGTCACCTGACAAGTTACAATTTTGTAAAAACTCAGTGAAGTATCTGGGGCACCAGATAGAAAAAGGAATTAGGAAAGTTACTACAGAGAGAATCAAAATAATTAAAGCAATGGAACTGCCCAGAACTCAGAAAGAGGTGAGAATGTTCTTGGGAGTTGTGGGTTACTGCAGACAATGGATTGTAGGATTTGCGGCTCTAGCCAGACCCCTGATAAAAATGACAAAGAAAGGAGTAGAAGACCTCGTCAGTTGGGACAGTGAAAGCATGAACGCTTGGGTAACTTTGAGAAACTGTCTATGTACCGCTCCTGCATTGAGTATGCCTGATTACACCAAGTCCTTTGAGCTATTCTGTGACACGAGAGAGAATTGTGCTCTTTCAGTCCTGACCCAGGAGCACGGGCTAGTTAGAAGACCAGTGGCCTATTTTTCGGCCACCCTAGATCCGGTGGCTGCTGGATTACCTGGATGCTTGAAAGCAGTTGCTGCTACTTGCGTCAGTCTGGAACAGAGTGAGAACATTGTCATGGGACATCATGTCACTGTATATGTTCCTCACTCTGTTGTGATCCTACTGACCAGGACTAAGACCCAGTACCTCACACCTAGTCGGCTGACTAAGTATGAGAGAATTCTAATTGGTGCTGAAAATGTAACCATTTCCCGGTGCAATGTCCTAAACCCTGCGACACTGTTACCTATCCCTCTGGATGTAGAAATTGAGGAGGGAGGGGAACATAATTGCATCGATTTAACTGAGTTCAGTACAAAGCCCCGTCCGGACATCCGTGAGATAGCGTTACTTGATGGGGATAAGACAATGTTCGTGGATGGCTCATGTTTGAGACATGAGAGTGGGAGTCTGAGTGCTGCCTATGCTGTGGTTACATTGACAGAAACCATAGAAGCATCTTACCTGAGCGAGGTGAAATCTGCACAAGTGGCAGAGCTCATCGCGTTAACCAGAGCATGTAAGAGGGGTAAGAACAAGAGAATAACTGTTTACACAGACAGCCAGTACTGTTTCGGGGTTGTTCATGACTTCGGCCAAATGTGGCTGCAAAGAGAATTCATGACGTCCTCAGGCACCCCTATCAGAAACGGAAAGGTGGTGCATAACTTACTGGAAGCTATCCAATTGCCCAAAGAATTGGCTGTGGTCAAGTGTGTGGCTCACAAATCTGGAAATGATGACGTGACTGCCGGTAATAGGTACGCTGACCAAATTGCACAGTTTTGTGCCCGATACCATATGTCACTCCAAATTGCGTTGTGGGATGGAACCAGCTGCCAACTTATGTTGTTTGAGAATGTGTCAACGTGGGAGGAATTAAAGGATTTGCAACAGGCAACAGACAGGCAGGAGAAAGGAAGGTGGGCAGCAGAGGGATGTAAATTGAGAGATGATGGTGTGGTGGTAAATTCGACCGAGGTGCCTGTATTGCCTGACAGCCTGATAGACCCCATGGTCAGAATGATACATGAACCAACACATATGGGAAGGGATGCAATGTGTCGGGTATTTGACAAGGTGTTCTGTAACTCAAAGTTCAGGAACCAGGCGGAAAAGCTTTGCCAGAGGTGCTTAGTGTGTCAGCAATTCAATGCAGGAAAGAGGACTGTAGTGGAACAGAGTAATATCGGAAAGGCAGTAGGTCCCTTTGTCAGAATGCAGGCAGACTTCATAACAATGCCTAGGTGTCAAGGGTATAGATATATCTTAGTCATAGTTTGCCTATTCTCCAGGTGGGTGGAAGCATATCCCGCAAAGAAAAATGATGCTCTCACCACAGCCAAGTTATTGCTCAGGGAGTTGATACCTAGGTACGGCATTCCCGAGACAATCGAAACGGACCAAGGTGGGCATTTTGCCAACGATGTCCTAGAAGAACTCTGTAAAGCATTCAAAATGAAGCAAAGACTGCACTGTGCCTACCGTCCAGAGGCTTCTGGGGTAGTGGAGCAAATAAATGGCACCCTGAAATCCAGATTGGCCAAAATGTGTGATTCCACAAAGATGAACTGGATAGAGGCTTTACCCCTTGTGCTGATGAGTTTGAGAAGTATCCCGAACAGAAAAACTGGCCTGAGTCCCCATGAAGTGTTGATGGGAAGAGTGATGCGACAGGCTTGGGTACCCGGACACAAACTGCTAAGCATTTCTGATGATATGGTGTTAGAATACTGCAAGCAGCTGGGTGACCAAGTGCGTTCTCTCTCTCAGCAGATTGGAGAGACAGAAGACGAGTGGCCAAAGACTCCAGCACATAAACTGCAACCAGGAGATTGGGTGGCGTTAAAGAAACACACCCGGAGCAGTTGCCTGAAACCAAGGTGGGGAAAGCCACGACAAGTGATCCTCGTCACTACAACTGCTGTAAAGTGTGCTGGTGTACCGAAGTGGATCCACGCCAGCCACACAAAGCGGGTAACTGGAGAAAACGCGACTGGAGCTGAAGGCAGCGCAGCTGAAGAGGCTTCCGAGGAGGAAAGTCCGGAGCTAGCTGGCATCGAACTGCCGAGCACAAGTCGAGACGTTGAATGGTTCCCCGCCGACGACCAGGTTCATGACCCAATACGAACCAGGAAATATTCCTACCTAGACAGTGAGTGGGATAGTCCAGGTGAGCTAGAAATAGAGGAAGAAGGTCAGGTCAATGAAAATCACAACACACCTGATCAGGAAGTAGGCCAAGTAGGGTCAGATCAAGACCTCGAAACTCCTCCTGAAACTCCAGAGACTGGAGAGGGACAGTTAGAAATTAGAGCTGACGTTCATGCAGAAGAAAGCGAAGAGATCGAAGAGCATGAACAGGAACAGATAGGATTAGATCAAAGTGCTCAGACAACGGAAATAACAGTAACCAGAAATAAAAAGCAAGTACGATTTGAATCTGAGCAGGGTCAGATTAGGGACCAGGCAGAAGAAATAGATGAAAGACCTGGAACTAGTCAGACAGGTAGGGAAACAGAGGTGCCACAACAAAAAGTAAAGAGAGTGCACGAAGAAGGCCAAGTTTCCTCAACTACTGGGAGGCACAGAGGCAGAAGTGCACCCCGATACGTCAAGAGACTGAGGCTCAGACTAAAGACAGTCGAAGAAAAACTGAAAGACCGAAAAAGGACTGAAAGTGAAAGAAAGGCAGCCCAAGGCAAATCGCTAAGAAAGAGCGATAGAATAAAGAAACAGAACCGACTGTATCGGAGCCCTGAATGGACTTACTTTGTGTTGGAGGAAATTGACGAGCCCCACCACAGTGGCAACAGTGACGAAGAGTCCATCGCTGATCGGAGTTCTGACGAAGACCCTCCTTGAGAGAGCCCCGAAGTGAGCCTCTGGTACAAAGAAACGAAGAGGGGTAGCAAAAGCCACCTGTAAGCTAAAATGTCTGATCCGAATGTCTCTGGAAGGTCCAGATGTGGGTGTCTTAAAACCTGCTGTAAGATATGCTTGTGTAGTATAGCAATGCTAATAGTAATGTGGATAGGACTAACAGTTTTTCTCCCTTTTATGATTAGTAAAAACCCTAACTTGTCCCCTACTGAACCAGAAGCAGTAGACGTAGGGGTTGTACAGACTGCAGAGACTCCACGAAGCCTAGAAAGACGCGACCAACAAGTCAGACTGACAAACACACAACCTAATTTAGAAGCATCAGATGAGGATGGACTACACTTTCACAAAATGAGAAACAAGACGCATTTAAATATTTTTGCTAACTTGTTAGTGCATTATGTAGAAGCTATGGAAATAGAGGACTGTTATGTCTGCATGAAGCTGCCAACCTCAGTGGCTGAAGGCGTGACATACCACCATCTACCTTTAACCTATGGAATCTCCTGTAGTATATTAGCTAGCTTGTTTTATAGAAGCACTTTGCAGTACTATTATTCAAATGCTGACGTAGTATTTTCTGAACTTCCTATTAGAGGACACTTGAACCTTGTACATATTAAAAGTGACGTGACCCGTTATATGGGAGAATACTTTCTGACTATAGGCAACATAGACTTAGACGAAGCAAGACAAGCTAATCTGACCTGTTCTCTGCAAGAGCAGGAAAAGATGTTCATAAAGATGGCAGACAGAAGGAGAGAAAAGTTTCAGAAGAAAGCAAATGACGAAAAGGATAGGGTCCCTAAGTGGGCTGAGCACATGGATTAAACCTCGCAAGGCGAAGCTAATCCTGCCTTGTTGTTGGATTTTGAACGGAAGGGGAAACTCTGTATCCATAGGGAAAAGACAGAGTACTATAACAATGTATTCATCGGTTCCAGCGAGTGTGAACATAATTACAAGGTAATTGGAGGTTGGGGTTTCAAAAATGGGTCAGAAACTGTGTTTCCCGGAATATATTATATATGTGGGAACAAGGCTTATTTCAAATTGCCGGATCACTGGTATGGAAGCTGCTACTTTGGCATTGTCTTCCCGAAAATATACCATGTGAATAATGCAGCTGGAAGCGATGAAGAAACTAATGGCTTAGTGCGTAGTAAACGTGAAAGTGTAGGTGAGATTATAGGTGATATTTTTAGTGCACTGATACATGGAATGGGGGTAGTTCTGAACACTCATAGAATCTGCAAATTGTCTACAGTAGTGGATCGGTTATCTACTGACACTGCTGCAGGATTCCTGATGGTCAATACTGAAATGGTTGCGATCAGATCAATGGTTTTACAAAACCGTCTTGCCCTTGACACCCTATTAGCAAAAGAGGGCGGAGTCTGTAGAATGCTGAAAGCGCAACATTGTTGCACTTACATTCCTGATAAAAGTATCGAACTAAAACAATATGTGAAGAACATAACTAATTTGGAAAAAGAACTCAAACCATTGGAGGTTGACAGTGCCTGGACGAGACTGACTGGAGGTCTCTCCTCTATAGGTAATTGGTTTACTAACCTAGGTAGAAATCTTTTGTGGAAAATACTGATGCCAATAGTTGTAATAGGTGTAGTTGTATTGATCATTTTTATTTGCTGCAAATGCCAGAAGTGCAAAAAGAAATATACGGTGAATAAGAGGGGGGGTGAAAAATATTGATGAACTAGAATTAGAAGAGTTAAAGAATGAAATTTACAAAAAGGTGAAAAATCACCACTCTCATAGAGAAGCTGAAAGAAAACTCAACAATAAGTTTGTTGAAATCCAAATGAGTGATGTGGATGAATGAAAAAGTTGGCATCTGTTTCCTTTATGTGGTGATGATAGTAAATATCATCAAAGAGGGGATTGATGGAGCAAGGATTCGCATGTAAAGCGCCTTGCTCTCATATGAGAACCTCGCCTAATGTATAATCACACTAAACCAGTTGTTTGTCATTTATTAAGCGTTTTTCCAAACACGCGGGTGTCCCCAGGATGCTTGCTTGTATGTCTTTCTCATACTAACGAAGCTTGCACTAAAGACGGCTGCTTCGCTGAAATTCAGTCTGCGCATGCGTCGGTCATACCCATGTGATGTGACGCACTCGCATTCTGGAGGGAATCTGTGCTCATGCGCATTGTTGCAAATATGGCCGCTTGTCTCTCACCACGCTTTCTGCCTGCCACTGCTGCTTTAGCCTATCTGTCTTTTCGCACTAAACAATAATGCTATAGTCATTATAAAGTAAGGGTTGGTTAGAATTGTATCATGGTATACAGTATGATCATTTTAGATGTGATTTTAATTTGTTCTCGCTTACTTTTCATGTACCGCGTCTCTGGGGCTGGGAAATCGGGAGCGGAGCCATACTTGAGGCTCTGCTGGGCACCGTCACATGATCGGAGAAAAACTCCATTGCGCAGAAGCTGAAACAAGCCAGCTGGCTCCTGAAGCCCAATGCGCCTGAGAACTCAGCACAAGATGATGAAACTCACCTTGAAACCAAGAGACTTTGTTGCAATGTATTGTGCACTCATATTTTCTATTGTATTCTATGGATGGGAACGTGAACCTAAGGGGCGGACAAGTAAATTCAAATTTCATGATGGGAACGATGAATTTTAGGAGGTGGTAATGACCGCACCACCTCTCTTGACCAATCATATTGTGAGAAACTGTCACTTGCAACATTGGTGGGTGGTCTGAGGGTCCCCAAATAATATAATTGCCCTAGTTTGGCTTAGGAAAATTGTCCGACTTGTCCGAGTAGCAGACCTGTCACTGACCCTACGAACTCTATAGGTGCTCAATCTGAAGTGCTGCGGAGCACTCTGTCCATACTTTCCACAGACTCCTAAGGGGTGGAAATTGTCCTAAGTGCTGGCGAAGCACTTTGCTGGGAAATTCGGAAAAACCCAATCGGGGTTACTGGCGGATTACTTGCAGAGAGGGGTAACGCTGGCGTTGCTTCCGAAGCTGTGGGTGTTGGTCGTACCTTGGTGAGCCCAGTCCTGATCCCAAATCCTGAGGGGTATCCTGTCCTTACTGTCCGTGAGCTGTACCTGCTCGCATTCTGGCATTCCGTCCTGAGGGTCCTTGTCCCCGTCCTTCCAACTGACCCGTGGCCAGGGTTAGTCTTCTTTCTGAACTAGGTAAATATCAGCCTGTGGGTTTGCGTCTTTCTCTCTCTCCCTCTCGTTTCTCTCTTCGTTTTCTTAATAAAGCACTCTTGCCTGTGATATTGCTCTGTCACCTTTTAAAGCAAATTATATGCGATGGTTTATTAGAATTGTTCCACTTCTCTCCCCACCCTTAGCGAATTGCCAACTGTTATATTTTATTAGTATGTTCCGATTTTTCCCTCTCCCTTAGTATGATTGCGGTGAACTTAGCAAGAATAGTTTAAAGCACTTAGGTTAAGTACATGTTCTAGGTCTCATCCACGTCCTATGTCCTAGTATAAAGTTGCAGTGACTAGCTCTGTTCTAAAAATTCTTACCTTTTAGTTTTCCCATATACTCAATGGTCCTAGTGTTAATACATAGTTATCTATTGGTTTTGATTTTGATGTTTAACGCATTACTCTGCCTATCACTTATTGCCTTGTCATACTCTCTTTGAACTTTATATAAAACTTTGAACATCCTCAGGTGTCTGTGGTCATTTTACAGAAATTGTGGATAAGTATGTACTGACTATAAAGAGTATTGTTCCTAGGCCCTGTCTACTATTTCCCTAATAGCTCCAGATCTGTCAGAAGAATTGTGCCTGTGGTAAGTCAGGTGCATGGTAAGCAGAGGTGAAACCAAACCTTAATTGCTCATAGCAGCGTGCAGGAGGAGAAACAAAAGAAATCTTTCACCCGGTTCACCCAATGTCAGTGGTGTATTAAAATTTGCACGCCAGGGCCCAGTGCGTGTAGGTAAATGGTAGACTTGGTGAACTGGGTGAACTGCGCGCTCTATCATAGACATGGGTAGACTTACATTTGCCTAGCAGCTCCTTCAGTCATCATCGGCTAGCCCGAGCTGGACTATCGGAGACAGCCAAGACTTCTCATCATCATCCTCAGTAACAACATTTTTGGACAAACTAGATGCCATTCTGCAGGCCATGGAAATGTCAACAGGACCCAAGACAGATGCGACGGGTCTGGATGCTGGGCTCCTGCGGGACTCCTACTTGGGAATAGAGTGACTCACTTCAAGCAAACTCTCCAAGAGCTGCAGCTGCAAACAATGCAACTACAGCAACAAGGCTGGGATCTAACTGACCGTATCGTTTCCTGGAGGGCAGGGCATAGCATTCTGAAGGTCAGGTGCACCAGAGCAACATAAGCGTGGCTGGCCTGCCAAAGGGTGTGGAAGGAGACAACATGCTCGAATACCTTGAACGATGGATAAAAAGCTCTATGCCGGCGCCTAGTCTCTCCCAGTTTTCACAATGAAAGGAGTGCACAGAATCACAGGTAAAAGACCGCCGCCGGGATTGGCGCCATTTCCGGTGGGTGCTAAAATGCTTCACTTTATTGATCAGGACACTATACTGTGGCCGGCCCATCAGGCCACCCACTTTGAGCTACAAAACCAAAGGGTAACAGCAGTGATACTCAAAGTACGGCCCTCCTGACGTTTACATGCGACCCCCAGGTCAACATCAGCACTGGACTCGACTCAGTACGAACGTTAAAAAGATGCTCAATAAACAGGCATGCCTTTATTTAAAGGTTATTTAAGGTAAAGCAAGAAAGTAACTAGGTTGTGCTGCACAGCTTAAATTTAGAAACACCAGTCTGTTAAAAATTCAAAATGTGTATATCCTTAACATGCAGAACGGCTTCACCTTAGTACACCAGATTATAACAGTATTTTGAGAAAAAACATTTTTTAACGTGATAGTTTTCAAGCATGAACTTTTACACTTTCATTCTCCACCCAACACCACACAACAATGTGAATAGTAAATTGAGAGGCAAGCCAGTTGTTAGATGCACTTTTTGGGTGGCCTAGGTTTATGTTATACATGAACATCATTATGGTTTATTTTGTCAAACAAAGAAGAAGGTTTTGTACAGCACACATCCTGAAGTGATGCATTTCGAGATCCTCATATGTGATAATGAAAAAGGAGGGAAAGTGAAATAAAACAATTGTCTAGGATCACATAATTTAGTTAAATGGAGAGGACAGGATGTATCCAAAATGTTTGGTTTCTTATTCTGCAATTAAGACGCTAATTTATATGCTTCGCTTCGCAATACACCCACTTTATTGCCAGTGCCCCCAATCTGCTGACCACCAACCAGATGGCATCAAGGTGGCCCTCTATCACATCACAGAACAAGCTTTGTGTCCCCTGGAAAAATGTTTGCCAGTACCCATGTGTTAGACCTGTCAGCCTTAGGGTAGTCCCTCCTATTTTTTTCTTTTTCTCCTGGTTTGCCTCCTCATTCTCTTTTATTTTTGGCGTCCACTACATTTTTTTTGGTGTTGTCCCTAGAGTTCTGAGTGCCTCCTTGTCCCATAGCTTTTTGAGGCCTAGGTGCTCTGGTGACATGGTGACTACAGAGACGCACAAAATGGTGGCCTGTAACTGCCACATTTTTACCTCAGGGACCTGGGCCATAGGATTACACTGGGAAGGCTCTAGAACCTTCCAGCTGATTCCAGTAGCCTGGTCCCAGTCTATTAAAGGGTCAGAACCAGGGCGGCCATTTTAAAGGTGACCAGAGCGCTGGAGTAGAACCTGGTCAGGAGTGAAGCTATAGTGTAGGGAGGAAGGTGCACTTCTAGGGGATAGATCGACCCTTGGGCCGGCTGCTCTACTTGTTGACGTGCCCCCTACCTTTTGACTAAGCCCTGTCATAGTTATTCCACTACTAGTTCTCCAAGTCTGTCAGTGCCCTGAGAGGAATGTCCCTAAAGTGTTGGTGAAGGACTACAAGAGCCTAGCAGGGTAATTCAAAAGGGAGAATAACTGCCCTGAAAGAGACTGAGTGGTTCCTTCCCCCCCCCCTTGCCTTTGCGAGGGCGAGATTGTAGATCTCTATCTTATCACTCTAGATCTAAACCCCGTTCTGGTCAACTGAACCGTTATTGCCTGTCTTTGAGGAAAGAAAGTGCATCCAATACCAGGTTAACTTTTGCTAATGATGGACTCAACTCATAAAAACCACAAACTACTTCTAGCTTTTAAAGGTTTATTATAAGGTTAAGGTTAACTGCAAGTACAGGCATCTCAGAATGAGATTCAAAAGATATACGGGCACCACTACATACATGTGCTCCCGAAAAGCTCTTAAGCGAGCAAAGAATACAACAAGTACAAGTTCTAAGATTAAAAGGGCTGCAAGCATAGACACGTATTGTGATCTCTCCGTCATTTATAGCAGGAATAAAAGGTTCAGGTTAGGCTGTCCCTACCCTGCTCTGGATGGTATCCCTACTTAACAGAATCCCAACCTACCAAAAGGTGTCAGCGGTGAATGACTCCCTGGGGAGATCACCCACTCTTAGTATCTAGATGAAAACCTATGATCGCCAGTCATGACCCCTCTCTGCCTACCCATCCGCTCTCTAAAGGGTCCTCAGGCATCTGCTCTAACTCCACCCAGGGGTGCTGACCCTAATACAAAACACAACATCATTTGAGACGCCCCTTGTGAGACGCCCCTCACGTGGTGTCTCTCCTGGCTTTTTCCATGATGTTCTTCTTTTGGGCCTCGTGCGTTAACGTTGACCTTGCTTCTCAGACTCTTCTCCGGCCCGCCGATACCCCCTAAAACATTCCTGAACCCTCCTCCGTGTCTGCATCGCTCTATGGACAAAACCCTATTCATCCAATTATTAATTGGATCCCCCTCACGATTGCAGACAGACATCCGTAGCTGAATCTTCATTCTCATAGACTTCTAACAGAAGCTTGCAACATTTTCCCCTGACACAGTTCGGCCTGTACCAATACGTGCAAATCAAAAATCCTTTCATCATTTCAGGCCTACAACCCTTTCACAAGTTAACTAGAACAACATGTTAGCTTTTTCTCTTGGCATAATAAAAACACATCTATGGAATATAAATCTAATGAATAAACAATCAATGTAACATTAGTGCAATCCATGTGTATGAAAAGCAATCCTCGTTTCTGAACCCTTCTGGCCTAGCCACAAGGGCCGTTCTCTTCCATGCTTTGCAGCATGATTTCTCTCATTAGCAGCTACATAACATGGATCCTGATTAAACACTTCTAATAAGAGTATACGTTTTCACACATGTTGCATTAGTTCCACTTCTATATGAAATCTCTAAGTTAACTACACATTTCAAGGTACATGTGAATATATTTTCAGCACTCATAGCATTCCTCTTTATGAATTGTGCTTACTACTAGCGATTATAGTGCACTCATACATTTTGTTCAGTTTGCGCTCTCTCACCTTCGTGATCTAACCCGAGCTGCCTGCTTAGAGAGGAGACGGGGGAGAGGATCTTAACCTCCACCGCTACTGTCCCCGAGTGTCCTTTGAACCCAAAAAGATCGCGAAACGGGTCCTACCTGATCGCGGCTAGTAGCCTGAGACTCCATCGCCAGATGGCTGTGACTCAATCACGGGCCCCCGCTGAGGAGATTCCGCGGGGCGGGCCCGAGTTTTCATCAGCAGAACTGCAAGCCTGATGAGGCGGAGATGAGGAAGACGGTGAGAGCCGACGCATGAGCACTGGGAGAAGGGGGCAGGCATTGGAAGAGGCAGTCCCGCGTAGGCACCCCCTCGGGAAACACAGAGGGAGACGCGGAGAGGTTCCGGGCTAGTCAACTGCAACGAACCTGTAGCACTGAGGCCGGAAGCGTCACCTAACAGCTGTAGCGAGTTCAGCGGAGGCAGTGCGGTCGAGTGAACTGTCCGGGACACGGTAAGATTGTGGAGTGAAGTGCGGGATTCCAGGGGCTAATCGGGCCCCGCGGCTGCTGCAGGAGTTGTGGGTGGGAAGAGAGAGTCAGGTTTTTCCGGCTTAAACAAACTAACTGTCAGTGACCGGTGACTCTGGAATTCCGGCCAGGCACTAGGAAAACTTCCGCCTATCATCCTGCACCACTAACAGTACCTTAGGGAAACGTGACTCAAGGTTTACAGTACTTTCCCGGCACAGTAAAGTCGCCTGAGAGAAAGAGATTTCTGAAGGAAGGTTAGTTAACCGCTATTGGAAGCCGAATTAATAGGGCTGTTCTGAGCAAGGGAAAACCTTGGTTGGGGCGGGGTTCTTTTACGCAGAGTTACTTAAAGCCTAAGAATGACACAGCAATAACCTGTTGAACCACTGGGGGTATAAGACCAATGATCTTGCTGCATGTATTGATCGATTATCTTGCCTGCCTTTATTCAGATACTCATCTTTTGAATCAAGGTACTAAAGGGCTAAGTGTGGAATATTTGCTGAAAATCTGTAACCTTCTGCCAATAATAACCTTGAATTCCCAAGGATAAGGTACAGGTGTGTATAACTGTAAGGAAGCTTGATATTTGCTGGTTATTTCGACTGAAACTGTGGAATATTTACTGCTGTTAGAAGGTGTAAAAGTATTATTGAGTTCCTTTCATTTGGAGGAGTAATGTGCCATTATTGCTAAGTGTAAATGTGCCTAAGGTAATAATCTAATGAAAAGCCAATTAATGAACAAAATCTAAACCCTGCTAAGGAACAAAGAGAAACTACAAAGAGTTTTTATAAAACAGACCGTATTTTTCTAAACTGGTGTAGCGTCATTCTTTTTGTGGATGGGCGCTGAGTTACTGTATGCGGTGTGATGCAAGCTTAACACAATTTGTCTCCGAGTTTAGTCTTACCTACTCTGTGCTAAGCTACCCTAGTTGAATGGGTGACCCCAGGTCCAACACCATGGGTTACAGTATTCCTGCATTACACACCGGCTTTGCAGCACCAATCCACTTTCTTTACAGAAATTAGATACTAGCTCCATGAGATGGGTCTGCAATACTCCCTGCTGTTTCCAGCGAAGCTTAAGTTGATTACTGATTAACAATCTTACTTCTTTACAGATACTTCCCAGGCATGGAACTGGGCAGAGCAGCAGGCAGAAATTGGCGCGCTGGGGGTCCAATGTTGGGAAAAGGCGAGCCAAGCATCAGCAGTGCTGTTGCCCTCGCTTTGATGACAGACATACAGATTGCAACCGTCATGGGATGACTCCATCTAAGTTGCAACATAAGATGAGTACCGAACAGCTTTAGCGGTTGCGGCGACCTTCCGTGACCCCATGCAGCTCTTTAACTCAGAATGGTTGGACACCACTAGCGATGACGATGGGCCTCTAACCCTAACTTCACCACATAAATCTGTGATATTCTTCTTAGTGATCCCATAGACCAGTGGTTCCCAAACTTTTGACTCCTGAGGACCCCCATTGAGTTACCACTGGACGCCGGGGACCCCCAAGCAATTTGTATGAGTTAAATTTCAAACATTAAAACAGTAATTTAAAAAAAATACACACGTGTGCACACAAAAGAAATACTCAAAGTACGAAGGGTTTTGGGGCCAGATGTACGACCATTTCATTTAGCACCTCGCAATTGGCGACACATTGCGAGTGGCAAATTGCGAGTCGCTAAATGAAATGTACAACAGTGTGTTTAACACTGTTTGGGATTCCCTATGGGGTCGCAAATTGCGAGGTACATTCACTGCCTGACCTTAAAATATAATTGTGCATGCATTTGCAAAGGGGAAGGGGTCCCCTGGGGACCCCTTCCCATTTGCGAATGCATTCCCATCTACTTGAAGTAGGTGGTAATTGTGACTGTGTTGTGACTACAACACATTTGTACATGGTTTTGAGACTGGCTATTTGGAAGGGAATGCCCCTTCCAAATAGCAAGTTGCAAAACCTATTTAGTGAGTCACAAACAAATTGCGACTCGCGAAATAGGCAATGTACATGACCCAATAGGTTTTTGCATGCGCAAACGGGTTTGCGAACCCGTTTGCGCATATAAAAACAGATCGTTCATCTGGCCCTTAGTATTTTATATTGAAGTAATAGCCCCTCTGTCACATGTATTTCATTTGTTTTATAGCATCTCTCATACCATTGTAGGATGTCAGAGCACTTTACATCACACACATATAGAGACATAGAATCATACATGTAAATCAGTGTGTATATAAAATGTTTAAAGAGTGCTTGGTCTGGAAAAGCACAAACAAAGGATTCAGAACATAACACAGTGGCTAGCATTGACTATAACATTAAAAATGTATTTCCACCCAAATATATCTTTTTAGCAGCATCAGGATAATGAATAACTGGGACAAAGTATAAGTTACTAACTGGTACCATGCAGTTTGCAAGCAGCTCTTTGATGACAGTTTATAGGTCCCTCTGCTAGATTACGATTGTCACTTATGACGTGCACAGTAATAAAGGAATCTCTGTGACAAAAGCAGTAACCACGAACCTAGGCACATAAAACACTGCTTTTTAAGATGCATGTTACACATTCTTTGCAGTAGGCACATTAACCCTCTGTGCTACATTAGTTAAATCAAAGCTGCCACTGAACAAAACTCTCCTGCTCCAGCAGGTACATTAATCACTGGCATTCTCTTGACACTTTTATTGTTGCTGGAAAGCTGCTAATTATACAAGAACTGTGTCTGTGCTTTTAAAACTGTTGCCTACGGACCCCCTGGGAAGGTGTCACGGACCCCTAGGGGTCCGCGGACCACAGTTTGGGAAACACTGCCATAGACCACTGATGAACTCCTCTGAGGTGCACTTTAAATTACACAGCCGATGTATCTATTGATCACCATCCGACAATGGGCTGCTGTAAATTTAAAGATTGTAATAAACAGTTGTTAACACTGGCCAAAATCTTTTCAATCACTGATGAGTACTTTATGGTACATCAAGTTTTACTTCCATGTCCTAGGGTGCCCCTGGACTAGGTACTTGGACCTGCCCGTAGTGTGCTCTTATGTTTTCTGCACAGTACCGTTCCCCTGTGAAGGTGGGGGCCCCTCGCTTGAGTCGCGAATGCATTGCACACAAGCGGAAACCTGGTTTTACCAATACAGGGATTTGGGGCCTTGAGGTTTCTAGTACTGCCTACCTTTCTGTGTGGCCTGTTGCTCTCCACTAACTTGTTTACAGCTCTTGAGTGGTTTGCATGTGTAGCAGTTTGCTTCAGGTCCTTTCTATTAATTGGTTTGGTTGAAAAGTTTATGTTTATTCGCTATGACGGAATGGTTAAGTTTACACTTGCGCAATGTATAGGGGTGGTCTGCAAGAACAAAGGGAGACATGAGGTAAGATGGTGGACTGGTGAGTCGGGCCCAAAGGGAACATCAAAATGAAAACATCATGACTCAACATATCTACACCACATTCTTCACATGAATTATATGTGGTATGTAAAATGCCCTTAGTAAGTAGATGATCACCTCTTACATGAAAAGGCACGGGGCACACATTATATGGGAGCTAGATTTAATATAAAGGTCAAGAGGAGTAATAATACACAGAGAGCAAGCTATAATTTTGCAGACATGTTGAGGATGGTTCAAGATCACTAACCTTTGAGAAGGATGATTTACATCACAAATCTAAGTCAAATTTTCTACTTGGAAAATAAAGAGACAGATAATTACAAACTTTGGCAGAAGGCTCAATGTATTTAGCAGTGCATGCTAGTTCAAAGTCACCTTTACCTCTCCTCCAACCTCCTACTTTTTCTGCCGATTCTGCCCACTTACATCCACCTCTCTCCTCTGTGTTTTACTTTTTACCTCATCTCTTGCTCAGCCTATTTTCTTCTCTTGCTGGTTCAGCCCCTCTTACATCCACATCTTCTGCATGCTCTCCTCTTAACGTCTCATTTTTCCCAATCCCCAAGCCTCTTACCTTTTCTCTCTGGCTCTGCCACTCTTACATCCATCTTGACCATCATACCTCCATGCTCTACTCGTAACCTCTCATCTTTCCACTTTGGCTCTCAAATTCACTTGCAGATTATACCCCTCTTAAATCCACATTTCTCTTCCCTGCCGTACTTTTCACCTCTCAACTCTCCACCGAGTCTTTATCTTCTCTTCTGGTTCTGCCATCCTAAATACAGCTATGCCGTTTCCTTCTCCTCTTTCCTTTTATCCTCTCTTGCTGCGCCTGACCCATTACCTACACCTCTCCCCTTTCTCCTTCCCTGTCTCCTCTTTCTGATTTTGCCCTTCTTACATCTAACTCTACCTCCCTGATCTACTCTTCATGTCTGATCTCTCACCAAGCCTTTAACTTTCTCTCACTGGTTTAGCACATTGCATATCTACCTTCCCCTCATCTCTCGCTCTTCATCCAACCTCTTACTATCTCTTGGAGAGTCTTCTCTCTTCCATCCACTTCTTTTTCGCCACTCTGCTTATGTGCTCTTGCTGGTTGGGTCTCTCTTATAGCCATGAATTTTAACCATACACTACCTTTACTGCACATCTGTCCCCCAGCCTTACAACTTATTTCACTGGCTCTGCCCCATTTACATCTTCTCTCCATTTTCATCCTCCAGAACACTCTAATCTTTTCTCACTGATTTTGCCTCTTACACCACCTATTTCTATTCATGCTCTACTCTTATTCTTGTCTCTTCTGCAAACCTTATTTTGTGGATTACGCGTGTAGAAAAGTAGGATCTGCTCTAATGGGCCCCCCCACTTTTTGCTGGAGTCATTATGATTTTATGATTAGTCTGACTGGGATCCTGCTAATCAGGACACCAGTCTCTGTGCGTCTTCCCTAAACTGGAAATGGTGAGTACTTAGGTACACTCCAGATTGGTTACTGGGGTACCCTTATCAGTCCCACGTATATGGTACTGAGGTACCCAGGTGTAATGGCAGGGTTTTTGGCTCTATTTAGCAGTGATATAGACTTTAATCTTGCTCACATCTAGGATAGGTATTCTTAGCTTGTGTTGGCCCTTTTAAGCCCTTTCTTCCAGACCTAGAAGAGGATAGCTGCTTAATATGATGATAGATCCCTTATTCTTGACTCTAACCTGTCTATTGCCTATTGGCTTTGACATACTTGCTTATAGTAGACACATTGGTATGGTTTATGTAGGTATTCTGACAGAGCTAAGGGGTATTTCATCCCTTTCAGGCCTACAGGCCTAGAACTAGAGGGACTCCATCTTGATGGAGCTGAGAGGCTTTTTAGAGTAAAGGTAAAGTTTATAGTTAAAGCTGTTGTTCACTTGGAGAGAACCGGTCTGGGCCAGCCCTTATCGGTAGGCTGTATTATTCTCTGTGTCGAAGACACCACAAAAGGCTGGCCAGCTGGGTGTGTGTCCTTGATGCGAAGTGGTGCAGAGATCTGGTGGGCGGCAGGCTGATGGCTGGAACTTTCCATGAGGAAACAGCATTCTATATCAGTGAAGTGCAGAGGCGGAGCCAGGCAGTCGAGTGGAGGTGGCGGAGCCAGGCAGTCGAGTGGAGTTGGCGGAGCGGAGAGGAGTCAAGCTGGAGTGGTAGAAGAGTGAGGAGCTATTGGAGTAGGAGAGAGAGAGAGGGTTCAAGCTAGAGAGAGCTGAATTGAATTGAAGGAGCAGAGAGTGTTGGTAGAGTTGGAGGAGTGGAATTGCAAGAGTAGAAGAGACAGGACATGCTTGGAACAGAGAGAAGACAAACAGACAGTCAGTGAGCTGGAACTGAAGGAAGCAGTCAGAAGCAGTTACTTATCAGGAGGAGGTGTGAATAGCTGGAGTCTGAAGTAATGCCTTTTAGAAGAGACGGAGGAGAGATCGTGGACTAATCGGTGGGAGCAGCTGGAGTTATTTGGACATTGGTACAGAGACATTCAAAATAGAGTGAACAAGCTAGTGGAATGAAGAGCATCAGAGCGGCAGAAACCATTAGATTGAAGCTGGAAAGTGGAGACAGTTCGTGGGGGAGAGGAGTCCAGTGCAAAGTGATCAGCGCAGAGGTGTATCCAAGAGTGCAGGAGAGAGAGTCTGAGATGAGCCAAGGCACAGACGAGAGAGGAACCCAGATGACAGCTAGAACAAGACTTCACACTAATCAGGTGATATCAGTCCTGTCATATTAGTTTACTTCACACTTGCATCTTAATCTTGTCTTTATTCCCTAGGCTATTGTATTGCTAATCCTTTTCCTTGCAGCGGTGTGTTCTATCTATAGTCTTTGTCAGTTACAGATCTGTGTAGGTGTTTATATTGTTCTAATAAAGAAACCCCCAGTTTTTAGTAAACTGAAATGTGCCTTGTATTCTTGTTCAATCCAGGTAAATGTATCTCCTAGGTGGTTGTTGTTTATATGAATGGATGAGTAACCCCAATCAGGTAAGTGGTGATCACATAAATAGGGAGCGAGTGGACCTTTGATGCCAAGAATAAGAGGTACATTATATTAATTGGCTAACTCCTAATATTGTAGTAGCAAGCCCTTAGTGAACAGAGAGAGAGACTTCCCAACATATAACTGAAGGTGTTCATAGGAATGTGGTCGTCGTTGATATACAGCGTTAGTGAGAGCGTTGGGGTGGATTACCAGCGCATATACCCACAGGATTGTGGCTTGTGTAAGTGAGAGCGCTGGGGGGGATTACCAGTGTGTAGGTTTGCCGGATTGTAAACCGTTTGGAAATAAGGGAGAGCACTGGGGCTGCAGACCCATGTGTGTAGACACGCCAGATTGTGTGTCATATCTGCCCCAGGGTAGATTAGTCTGGGTCTGAGTGGCCGCGAGACTATAAGGTATGAGTGTAGTGTAGGGCATGGATATCCTTAGTAATCAGTGAGTATTCTTAGTATCCCTATAGATTTAGTGGTGTTTCTGATAATATGAGCTTGTATATTGCGAGTTCCCCATCCTCAGGTAGGTACCCAGGTGCCTGGATAGATGGTCCTGAGGAGGGATGTGGTTACGTTCTGGCTGGGTTGGAGGGGCCCCTAGGGGCTGATCCCATCTAATCAGAAAATCCGGCCATAACATCTGGCATCACGAACTGCTTATGAATCCTGTGTGCCTGGCCATGTGCTTGGATAGTTTCCCATGTGTTGTGGAGGATGTGCCCTGAGCGCCAGACGTAACATCTGGCGTCACGAACTGCTTATGAATCCTGTGTGTCCTGGCCATGTGCTTAGAGAGTTTCCCATGTGTTGTGAGGGAGTGCCCTGAGCGCCGGTTCCATCTGGCGTAATCTTGCAGTTTATGCAGCCTGTGTGACCTATGGGCTTGAACAGTTGCAGCGTGAGGAGATTGCATTACATCATGGCATTTGTCTGAGGGTCCCCAAATAGTATAATTGCCCTAGTTTGGCTTAGGAAAATTGTCCGACTTGTCCGAGTAGCAGACCTGTCACTGACCCTACGAACTCTATAGGTGCTCAATCTGAAGTGCTGCGGAGCACTCTGTCCATACTTTCCACAGACTCCTAAGGGGTGGAAATTGTCCTAAGTGCTGGCGAAGCACTTTGCTGGGAAATTCGGAAAAACCCAATCGGGGTTACTGGCGGATTACTTGCAGAGAGTGGTAACGCTGGCGTTGCTTCCGAAGCTGTGGGTGTTGGTCGTACCTTGGTGAGCCCAGTCCTGATCCCAAATCCTGAGGGGTATCCTGTCCTTACTGTCCGTGAGCTGTACCTGCTCGCATTCTGGCATTCCGTCCTGAGGGTCCTTGTCCCCGTCCTTCCAACTGACCCGTGGCCAGGGTTAGTCTTCTTTCTGAACTAGGTAAATATCAGCCTGTGGGTTTGCGTCTTTCTCTCTCTCCCTCTCGTTTCTATCTTCGTTTTCTTAATAAAGCACTCTTGCCTGTGATATTGCTCTGTCACCTTTTAAAGCAAATTATATGCGATGGTTTATTAGAATTGTTCCACTTCTCTCCCCACCCTTAGCGAATTGCCAACTGTTATATTTTATTAGTATGTTCCGATTTTTCCCTCTCCCTTAGTATGATTGCGGTGAACTTAGCAAGAATAGTTTAAAGCACTTAGGTTAAGTACATGTTCTAGGTCTCATCCACGTCCTATGTCCTAGTATAAAGTTGCAGTGACTAGCTCTGTTCTAAAAATTCTTACCTTTTAGTTTTCCCATATACTCAATGGTCCTAGTGTTAATACATAGTTATCTATTGGTTTTGATTTTGATGTTTAACGCATTACTCTGCCTATCACTTATTGCCTTGTCATACTCTCTTTGAACTTTATATAAAACTTTGAACATCCTCAGGTGTCTGTGGTCATTTTACAGAAATTGTGGATAAGTATGTACTGACTATAAAGAGTATTGTTCCTAGGCCCTGTCTACTATTTCCCTAATAGCTCCAGATCTGTCAGAAGAATTGTGCCTGTGGTAAGTCAGGTGCATGGTAAGCAGAGGTGAAACCAAACCTTAATTGCTCATAGCAGCGTGCAGGAGGAGAAACAAAAGAAATCTTTCACCCGGTTCACCCAATGTCAGTGGTGTATTAAAATTTGCACGCCAGGGCCCAGTGCGTGTAGGTAAATGGTAGACTTGGTGAACTGGGTGAACTGCGCGCTCTATCATAGACATGGGTAGACTTACATTTGCCTAGCAGCTCCTTCAGTCATCATCGGCTAGCCCGAGCTGGACTATCGGAGACAGCCAAGACTTCTCATCATCATCCTCAGTAACAACATTTTTGGACAAACTAGATGCCATTCTGCAGGCCATGGAAATGTCAACAGGACCCAAGACAGATGCGACGGGTCTGGATGCTGGGCTCCTGCGGGACTCCTACTTGGGAATAGAGTGACTCACTTCAAGCAAACTCTCCAAGAGCTGCAGTTGCAAACAATGCAACTACAGCAACAAGGCTGGGATCTAACTGACCGTATCGTTTCCTGGAGGGCAGGGCATAGCATTCTGAAGGTCAGGTGCACCAGAGCAACATAAGCGTGGCTGGCCTGCCAAAGGGTGTGGAAGGAGACAACATGCTCGAATACCTTGAACGATGGATAAAAAGCTCTATGCCGGCGCCTAGTCTCTCCCAGTTTTCACAATGAAAGGAGTGCACAGAATCACAGGTAAAAGACCGCCGCCGGGATTGGCGCCATTGGGTGCTAAAATGCTTCACTTTATTGATCAGGACACTATACTGTGGCCGGCCCATCAGGCCACCCACTTTGAGCTACAAAACCAAAGGGTAACAGCAGTGATACTCAAAGTACGGCCCTCCTGACCTTTACATGCGACCCCCAGGTCAACATCAGCACTGGACTCGACTCAGTACGAACGTTAAAAAGATGCTCAATAAACAGGCATGCCTTTATTTAAAGGTTATTTAAGGTAAAGCAAGAAAGTAACTAGGTTGTGCTGCACAGCTTAAATTTAGAAACACCAGTCTGTTAAAAATTCAAAATGTGTATATCCTTAACATGCAGAACGGCTTCACCTTAGTACACCAGATTATAACAGTATTTTGAGAAAAAACATTTTTTAACGTGATAGTTTTCAAGCATGAACTTTTACACTTTCATTCTCCACCCAACACCACACAACAATGTGAATAGTAAATTGAGAGGCAAGCCAGTTGTTAGATGCACTTTTTGGGTGGCCTAGGTTTATGTTATACATGAACATCATTATGGTTTATTTTGTCAAACAAAGAAGAAGGTTTTGTACAGCACACATCCTGAAGTGATGCATTTCGAGATCCTCATATGTGATAATGAAAAAGGAGGGAAAGTGAAATAAAACAATTGTCTAGGATCACATAATTTAGTTAAATGGAGAGGACAGGATGTATCCAAAATGTTTGGTTTCTTATTCTGCAATTAAGACGCTAATTTATATGCTTCGCTTCGCAATACACCCACTTTATTGCCAGTGCCCCCAATCTGCTGACCACCAACCAGATGGCATCAAGGTGGCCCTCTATCACATCACAGAACAAGCTTTGTGTCCCCTGGAAAAATGTTTGCCAGTACCCATGTGTTAGACCTGTCAGCCTTAGGGTAGTCCCTCCTATTTTTTTCTTTTTCTCCTGGTTTGCCTCCTCATTCTCTTTTATTTTTGGCGTCCACTACATTTTTTTTGGTGTTGTCCCTAGAGTTCTGAGTGCCTCCTTGTCCCATAGCTTTTTGAGGCCTAGGTGCTCTGGTGACATGGTGACTACAGAGACGCACAAAATGGTGGCCTGTAACTGCCACATTTTTACCTCAGGGACCTGGGCCATAGGATTACACTGGGAAGGCTCTAGAACCTTCCAGCTGATTCCAGTAGCCTGGTCCCAGTCTATTAAAGGGTCAGAACCAGGGCGGCCATTTTAAAGGTGACCAGAGCGCTGGAGTAGAACCTGGTCAGGAGTGAAGCTATAGTGTAGGGAGGAAGGTGCACTTCTAGGGGATAGATCGACCCTTGGGCCGGCTGCTCTACTTGTTGACGTGCCCCCTACCTTTTGACTAAGCCCTGTCATAGTTATTCCACTACTAGTTCTCCAAGTCTGTCAGTGCCCTGAGAGGAATGTCCCTAAAGTGTTGGTGAAGGACTACAAGAGCCTAGCAGGGTAATTCAAAAGGGAGAATAACTGCCCTGAAAGAGACTGAGTGGTTCCTTCCCCCCCCCTTGCCTTTGCGAGGGCGAGATTGTAGATCTCTATCTTATCACTCTAGATCTAAACCCCGTTCTGGTCAACTGAACCGTTATTGCCTGTCTTTGAGGAAAGAAAGTGCATCCAATACCAGGTTAACTTTTGCTAATGATGGACTCAACTCATAAAAACCACAAACTACTTCTAGCTTTTAAAGGTTTATTATAAGGTTAAGGTTAACTGCAAGTACAGGCATCTCAGAATGAGATTCAAAAGATATACGGGCACCACTACATACATGTGCTCCCGAAAAGCTCTTAAGCGAGCAAAGAATACAACAAGTACAAGTTCTAAGATTAAAAGGGCTGCAAGCATAGACACGTATTGTGATCTCTCCGTCATTTATAGCAGGAATAAAAGGTTCAGGTTAGGCTGTCCCTACCCTGCTCTGGATGGTATCCCTACTTAACAGAATCCCAACCTACCAAAAGGTGTCAGCGGTGAATGACTCCCTGGGGAGATCACCCACTCTTAGTATCTAGATGAAAACCTATGATCGCCAGTCATGACCCCTCTCTGCCTACCCATCCGCTCTCTAAAGGGTCCTCAGGCATCTGCTCTAACTCCACCCAGGGGTGCTGACCCTAATACAAAACACAACATCATTTGAGACGCCCCTTGTGAGACGCCCCTCACGTGGTGTCTCTCCTGGCTTTTTCCATGATGTTCTTCTTTTGGGCCTCGTGCGTTAACGTTGACCTTGCTTCTCAGACTCTTCTCCGGCCCGCCGATACCCCCTAAAACATTCCTGAACCCTCCTCCGTGTCTGCATCGCTCTATGGACAAAACCCTATTCATCCAATTATTAATTGGATCCCCCTCACGATTGCAGACAGACATCCGTAGCTGAATCTTCATTCTCATAGACTTCTAACAGAAGCTTGCAACATTTTCCCCTGACACAGTTCGGCCTGTACCAATACGTGCAAATCAAAAATCCTTTCATCATTTCAGGCCTACAACCCTTTCACAAGTTAACTAGAACAACATGTTAGCTTTTTCTCTTGGCATAATAAAAACACATCTATGGAATATAAATCTAATGAATAAACAATCAATGTAACATTAGTGCAATCCATGTGTATGAAAAGCAATCCTCGTTTCTGAACCCTTCTGGCCTAGCCACAAGGGCCGTTCTCTTCCATGCTTTGCAGCATGATTTCTCTCATTAGCAGCTACATAACATGGATCCTGATTAAACACTTCTAATAAGAGTATACGTTTTCACACATGTTGCATTAGTTCCACTTCTATATGAAATCTCTAAGTTAACTACACATTTCAAGGTACATGTGAATATATTTTCAGCACTCATAGCATTCCTCTTTATGAATTGTGCTTACTACTAGCGATTATAGTGCACTCATACATTTTGTTCAGTTTGCGCTCTCTCACCTTCGTGATCTAACCCGAGCTGCCTGCTTAGAGAGGAGACGGGGGAGAGGATCTTAACCTCCACCGCTACTGTCCCCGAGTGTCCTTTGAACCCAAAAAGATCGCGAAACGGGTCCTACCTGATCGCGGCTAGTAGCCTGAGACTCCATCGCCAGATGGCTGTGACTCAATCACGGGCCCCCGCTGAGGAGATTCCGCGGGGCGGGCCCGAGTTTTCATCAGCAGAACTGCAAGCCTGATGAGGCGGAGATGAGGAAGACGGTGAGAGCCGACGCATGAGCACTGGGAGAAGGGGGCAGGCATTGGAAGAGGCAGTCCCGCGTAGGCACCCCCTCGGGAAACACAGAGGGAGACGCGGAGAGGTTCCGGGCTAGTCAACTGCAACGAACCTGTAGCACTGAGGCCGGAAGCGTCACCTAACAGCTGTAGCGAGTTCAGCGGAGGCAGTGCGGTCGAGTGAACTGTCCGGGACACGGTAAGATTGTGGAGTGAAGTGCGGGATTCCAGGGGCTAATCGGGCCCCGCGGCTGCTGCAGGAGTTGTGGGTGGGAAGAGAGAGTCAGGTTTTTCCGGCTTAAACAAACTAACTGTCAGTGACCGGTGACTCTGGAATTCCGGCCAGGCACTAGGAAAACTTCCGCCTATCATCCTGCACCACTAACAGTACCTTAGGGAAACGTGACTCAAGGTTTACAGTACTTTCCCGGCACAGTAAAGTCGCCTGAGAGAAAGAGATTTCTGAAGGAAGGTTAGTTAACCGCTATTGGAAGCCGAATTAATAGGGCTGTTCTGAGCAAGGGAAAACCTTGGTTGGGGCGGGGTTCTTTTACGCAGAGTTACTTAAAGCCTAAGAATGACACAGCAATAACCTGTTGAACCACTGGGGGTATAAGACCAATGATCTTGCTGCATGTATTGATCGATTATCTTGCCTGCCTTTATTCAGATACTCATCTGTTGAATCAAGGTACTAAAGGGTTAAGTGTGGAATATTTGCTGAAAATCTGTAACCTTCTGCCAATAATAACCTTGAATTCCCAAGGATAAGGTACAGGTGTGTATAACTGTAAGGAAGCTTGATATTTGCTGGTTATTTCGACTGAAACTGTGGAATATTTACTGCTGTTAGAAGGTGTAAAAGTATTATTGAGTTCCTTTCATTTGGAGGAGTAATGTGCCATTATTGCTAAGTGTAAATGTGCCTAAGGTAATAATCTAATGAAAAACCAATTAATGAACAAAATCTAAACCCTGCTAAGGAACAAAGAGAAACTACAAAGAGTTTTTATAAAACAGACCGTATTTTTCTAAACTGGTGTAGCGTCATTCTTTTTGTGGATGGGCGCTGAGTTACTGTATGCGGTGTGATGCAAGCTTAACACAATTTGTCTCCGAGTTTAGTCTTACCTACTCTGTGCTAAGCTACCCTAGTTGAATGGGTGACCCCAGGTCCAACACCATGGGTTACAGTATTCCTGCATTACACACCGGCTTTGCAGCACCAATCCACTTTCTTTACATAAATTAGATACTAGCTCCATGAGATGGGTCTGCAATACTCCCTGCTGTTTCCAGCGAAGCTTAAGTTGATTACTGATTAACAATCTTACTTCTTTACAGATACTTCCCAGGCATGGAACTGGGCAGAGCAGCAGGCAGAAATTGGCGGGCTGGGGGTCCAATGTTGGGAAAAGGCGAGCCAAGCATCAGCAGTGCTGTTGCCCTCGCTTTGATGACAGACATACAGATTGCAACCGTCATGGGATGACTCCATCTAAGTTGCAACATAAGATGAGTACCGAACAGCTTTAGCGGTTGCGGCGACCTTCCGTGACCCCATGCAGCTCTTTAACTCAGAATGGTTGGACACCACTAGCGATGACGATGGGCCTCTAACCCTAACTTCACCACATAAATCTGTGATATTCTTCTTAGTGATCCCATAGACCACTGATGAACTCCTCTGAGGTGCACTTTAAATTACACAGCCGATGTATCTATTGATCACCATCCGACAATGGGCTGCTGTAAATTTAAAGATTGTAATAAACAGTTGTTAACACTGGCCAAAATCTTTTCAATCACTGATGAGTACTTTATGGTACATCAAGTTTTACTTCCATGTCCTAGGGTGCCCCTGGACTAGGTACTTGGACCTGCCCGTAGTGTGCTCTTATGTTTTCTGCACAGTACCGTTCCCCTGTGAAGGTGGGGGCCCCTCGCTTGAGTCGCGAATGCATTGCACACAAGCGGAAACCTGGTTTTACCAATACAGGGATTTGGGGCCTTGAGGTTTCTAGTACTGCCTACCTTTCTGTGTGGCCTGTTGCTCTCCACTAACTTGTTTACAGCTCTTGAGTGGTTTGCATGTGTAGCAGTTTGCTTCAGGTCCTTTCTATTAATTGGTTTGGTTGAAAAGTTTATGTTTATTCGCTATGACGGAATGGTTAAGTTTACACTTGCGCAATGTATAGGGGTGGTCTGCAAGAACAAAGGGAGACATGAGGTAAGATGGTGGACTGGTGAGTCGGGCCCAAAGGGAACATCAAAATGAAAACATCATGACTCAACATATCTACACCACATTCTTCACATGAATTATATGTGGTATGTAAAATGCCCTTAGTAAGTAGATGATCACCTCTTACATGAAAAGGCACGGGGCACACATTATATGGGAGCTAGATTTAATATAAAGGTCAAGAGGAGTAATAATACACAGAGAGCAAGCTATAATTTTGCAGACATGTTGAGGATGGTTCAAGATCACTAACCTTTGAGAAGGATGATTTACATCACAAATCTAAGTCAAATTTTCTACTTGGAAAATAAAGAGACAGATAATTACAAACTTTGGCAGAAGGCTCAATGTATTTAGCAGTGCATGCTAGTTCAAAGTCACCTTTACCTCTCCTCCAACCTCCTACTTTTTCTGCCGATTCTGCCCACTTACATCCACCTCTCTCCTCTGTGTTTTACTTTTTACCTCATCTCTTGCTCAGCCTATTTTCTTCTCTTGCTGGTTCAGCCCCTCTTACATCCACATCGTCTGCATGCTCTCCTCTTAACGTCTCATTTTTCCCAATCCCCAAGCCTCTTACCTTTTCTCTCTGGCTCTGCCACTCTTACATCCATCTTGACCATCATACCTCCATGCTCTACTCGTAACCTCTCATCTTTCCACTTTGGCTCTGAAATTCACTTGCAGATTATACCCCTCTTAAATCCACATTTCTCTTCCCTGCCGTACTTTTCACCTCTCAACTCTCCACCGAGTCTTTATCTTCTCTTCTGGTTCTGCCATCCTAAATACAGCTATGCCGTTTCCTTCTCCTCTTTCCTTTTATCCTCTCTTGCTGCGCCTGACCCATTACCTACACCTCTCCCCTTTCTCCTTCCCTGTCTCCTCTTTCTGATTTTGCCCTTCTTACATCTAACTCTACCTCCCTGATCTACTCTTCATGTCTGATCTCTCACCAAGCCTTTAACTTTCTCTCACTGGTTTAGCACATTGCATATCTACCTTCCCCTCATCTCTCGCTCTTCATCCAACCTCTTACTATCTCTTGGAGAGTCTTCTCTCTTCCATCCACTTCTTTTTCGCCACTCTGCTTATGTGCTCTTGCTGGTTGGGTCTCTCTTATAGCCATGAATTTTAACCATACACTACCTTTACTGCACATCTGTCCCCCAGCCTTACAACTTATTTCACTGGCTCTGCCCCATTTACATCTTCTCTCCATTTTCATCCTCCAGAACACTCTAATCTTTTCTCACTGATTTTGCCTCTTACACCACCTATTTCTATTCATGCTCTACTCTTATTCTTGTCTCTTCTGCAAACCTTATTTTGTGGATTACGCGTGTAGAAAAGTAGGATCTGCTCTAATGGGCCCCCCCACTTTTTGCTGGAGTCATTATGATTTTATGATTAGTCTGACTGGGATCCTGCTAATCAGGACACCAGTCTCTGTGCGTCTTCCCTAAACTGGAAATGGTGAGTACTTAGGTACACTCCAGATTGGTTACTGGGGTACCCTTATCAGTCCCACGTATATGGTACTGAGGTACCCAGGTGTAATGGCAGGGTTTTTGGCTCTATTTAGCAGTGATATAGACTTTAATCTTGCTCACATCTAGGATAGGTATTCTTAGCTTGTGTTGGCCCTTTTAAGCCCTTTCTTCCAGACCTAGAAGAGGATAGCTGCTTAATATGATGATAGATCCCTTATTCTTGACTCTAACCTGTCTATTGCCTATTGGCTTTGACATACTTGCTTATAGTAGACACATTGGTATGGTTTATGTAGGTATTCTGACAGAGCTAAGGGGTATTTCATCCCTTTCAGGCCTACAGGCCTAGAACTAGAGGGACTCCATCTTGATGGAGCTGAGAGGCGTTTTAGAGTAAAGGTAAAGTTTATAGTTAAAGCTGTTGTTCACTTGGAGAGAACCGGTCTGGGCCAGCCCTTATCGGTAGGCTGTATTATTCTCTGTGTCGAAGACACCACAAAAGGCTGGCCAGCTGGGTGTGTGTCCTTGATGCGAAGTGGTGCAGAGATCTGGTGGGCGGCAGGCTGATGGCTGGAACTTTCCATGAGGAAACAGCATTCTATATCAGTGAAGTGCAGAGGCGGAGCCAGGCAGTCGAGTGGAGGTGGCGGAGCCAGGCAGTCGAGTGGAGTTGGCGGAGCGGAGAGGAGTCAAGCTGGAGTGGTAGAAGAGTGAGGAGCTATTGGAGTAGGAGAGAGAGAGAGGGTTCAAGCTAGAGAGAGCTGAATTGAATTGAAGGAGCAGAGAGTGTTGGTAGAGTTGGAGGAGTGGAATTGCAAGAGTAGAAGAGACAGGACATGCTTGGAACAGAGAGAAGACAAACAGACAGTCAGTGAGCTGGAACTGAAGGAAGCAGTCAGAAGCAGTTACTTATCAGGAGGAGGTGTGAATAGCTGGAGTCTGAAGTAATGCCTTTTAGAAGAGACGGAGGAGAGATCGTGGACTAATCGGTGGGAGCAGCTGGAGTTATTTGGACATTGGTACAGAGACATTCAAAATAGAGTGAACAAGCTAGTGGAATGAAGAGCATCAGAGCGGCAGAAACCATTAGATTGAAGCTGGAAAGTGGAGACAGTTCGTGGGGGAGAGGAGTCCAGTGCAAAGTGATCAGCGCAGAGGTGTATCCAAGAGTGCAGGAGAGAGAGTCTGAGATGAGCCAAGGCACAGACGAGAGAGGAACCCAGATGACAGCTAGAACAAGACTTCACACTAATCAGGTGATATCAGTCCTGTCATATTAGTTTACTTCACACTTGCATCTTAATCTTGTCTTTATTCCCTAGGCTATTGTATTGCTAATCCTTTTCCTTGCAGCGGTGTGTTCTATCTATAGTCTTTGTCAGTTACAGATCTGTGTAGGTGTTTATATTGTTCTAATAAAGAAACCCCCAGTTTTTAGTAAACTGAAATGTGCCTTGTATTCTTGTTCAATCCAGGTAAATGTATCTCCTAGGTGGTTGTTGTTTATATGAATGGATGAGTAACCCCAATCAGGTAAGTGGTGATCACATAAATAGGGAGCGAGTGGACCTTTGATGCCAAGAATAAGAGGTACATTATATTAATTGGCTAACTCCTAATATTGTAGTAGCAAGCCCTTAGTGAACAGAGAGAGAGACTTCCCAACATATAACTGAAGGTGTTCATAGGAATGTGGTCGTCGTTGATATACAGCGTTAGTGAGAGCGTTGGGGTGGATTACCAGCGCATATACCCACAGGATTGTGGCTTGTGTAAGTGAGAGCGCTGGGGGGGATTACCAGTGTGTAGGTTTGCCGGATTGTAAACCGTTTGGAAATAAGGGAGAGCACTGGGGCTGCAGACCCATGTGTGTAGACACGCCAGATTGTGTGTCATATCTGCCCCAGGGTAGATTAGTCTGGGTCTGAGTGGCCGCGAGACTATAAGGTATGAGTGTAGTGTAGGGCATGGATATCCTTAGTAATCAGTGAGTATTCTTAGTATCCCTATAGATTTAGTGGTGTTTCTGATAATATGAGCTTGTATATTGCGAGTTCCCCATCCTCAGGTAGGTACCCAGGTGCCTGGATAGATGGTCCTGAGGAGGGATGTGGTTACGTTCTGGCTGGGTTGGAGGGGCCCCTAGGGGCTGATCCCATCTAATCAGAAAATCCGGCCATAACATCTGGCGTCACGAACTGCTTATGAATCCTGTGTGCCTGGCCATGTGCTTGGATAGTTTCCCATGTGTTGTGGAGGATGTGCCCTGAGCGCCAGACGTAACATCTGGCGTCACGAACTGCTTATGAATCCTGTGTGTCCTGGCCATGTGCTTAGAGAGTTTCCCATGTGTTGTGAGGGAGTGCCCTGAGCGCCGGTTCCATCTGGCGTAATCTTGCAGTTTATGCAGCCTGTGTGACCTATGGGCTTGAACAGTTGCAGCGTGAGGAGATTGCATTACATCATGGCATTTGGCTTATTCAGGGTGGAAGGAATGGTTTTCATCTTGGTGTTTAAACTGTCAGGGTTGAAGGATGGCATTACATGAGGGAGCCAGTTACATCTTTGTGATGGTCCAATTGTATAAATGTGTATAAAAAATGCTTTTAAATTGTCCATTAAATTGCTTGCTGCATCTGCTTATGCTGTGCAATGTGAAATGTGTTCATTGTCATATGATTTGTGGAGTTCTTTGCATATAGCTCCTTGTAAATATGGCTTGTGAATAGCGCCATGTTGATGTGGCTTGTGAGGAGCATGTTCTCATGTTGATTTGCTGTGTTCCTTGTGCATTGCGCCTTGGATATATTCCTTGTGAAAAGCGTGTCATTTTTTGAACTTGTTTACTGTCTTGTAAATATGGCTTGTGAATAGCGCCATGTGGTCATGACTTGGATAGAGCATGTTATTGTTGCATTAGGTAGGAGAGAGCTGGTTCTCTTTCAAATGCTTGGAGAAATTGTTTTGTAGATGTGTGTACGTATTATCTGTAAACGTGGAGAGATGAGTTCATGATTTTCCCATGTATCTGCAGTCATTGGGAATTGATTGTGCTTGAGCTGCCAAAGGGTTAATATCTTGAATTGAGATGGCAGTCTTTATTTTAATATGCTGTTTAACATGCATGGTTATCTGAACTGACTATAAAAGTCAGTGAATATTTTGATGATTGGTGGTTTGATTTTGACTTTTATTGGTTCCTGGGTCTGCCTACGTGCTTTGTCAGCTTCTTGACGGAAAGGTAACATCTTGTGCTTTGCGAAGGGCTCTGTTCATTTCACATTCTTTTTGAAATGCGTCTACGAATTTGTGTGGGTTTGCCTTGGAACTGATGACTTCATGTGTCTGACTCTTAGAGGTCGGTAAGTTATAAATCAACCAGTCGGATTGAGATAAGAGTTTGCACGGAGAGAGCTGTGTTCTTTTAAATGTGCTTCTTGATATGCATCCACAGACGTGTGGAGAATTATTTTTGAATGCATGGTTTAAAATGGGTGAATTATTAGAAGATGGCCCAGTTGGTGTGCGCGCGCTACGGGGCTGTTTTCATTAATTATTTCTTTGAGGGTTTTCCATCTAGAAAGGAATGTGCTGGCCGATGTTTTGCAATGATCACAGGTTGAGAATAATCAATCTTGCCCGACAGTGCATGGTAACATGTGCTTTTAATTAGTGAAAGGCAACCGTGTGCTTTTAAAAATAAATGTGTTCTCATTATTATTTTCCCTGATGCAAGCTGAACCTTTTTTTTTTCAAATGTGAATGTTTTGACATGCAGCAAAACCGGCATATGTAAGTTAACCTACTCAGTTATAAAATAAATGGCTGTTTGATAATATCTGAATGTGGCCCTTTTATTAGGTTGAATTGAAAAGTTTGCGCTATAAATTACGCTGTAATGCAAGATTACATGTTGCCCCTGGTTGAACAAAATACTATGGTGAAATGTGTCTGCATTTTATGTTGTTTTAAATTTATTTCTCTTTCAACAGCTGACAGTATATATTTTTATTTTTTGGATGATAGTGTGTATGGTTAGGGTGGAGCAGAATATATTGTTAAAAATGATAACCATAACACATTATCATCTATTTATGTGTCCCTTACATTAGTTTAATTTGCATTTAGTTACAAGGCTCGCCTATGTACTTTGACAAGCTGTTGATAGAAAGGTATGTGCAGAGAAATATTAAACCCAATAGTCCATGATAATTCGTTTTTTCAAATGCAGACTGTATAATCTTGTGTGCAGAAGTAAATTGCCCCTTTTTGTGTGTTGATCTGCATGCTGAATATATGCTCATTTTCAAATGTCTTGCCTTTTAGCTGAATTAGTTAGACTAAAGTCTTTTAGAAAGTGGAGCTTTTAAGTAGCAGTACATTGTAACAGAATTGTTTTTTTTTAAAATGCTAGCTTTCGTTAGTTAGAGAAATCAGGCCTGGGAACAGCTTACAAAGAATGTGTTTGTCGACCTTGGCAGACCAGCTGGTTTGTGAAGGCGGGTTTTTTCCTCTGCAGGCTCCGAACACGGCCTGTCTTGTTATGATTGGCCAAAATCCAATTTTGTTCCGCGGACGGAATGTTTATGTAAGGGAGGGGTGAACTCGCTCTTCCTTGCTGTCGGCGCAGACAGCTTCATTGCCTGCTGATAAGGGACTCTTGGCCCTTGGAGTTAGTTAGATACAGTAGGCCTGGGCAGGCTTCCCTGATCAGGGAAAGGGAGGCTTGCAGCGCCCTGCTCCTGCTGTGAGATCATCACTTGGCAGTGATTCAAATTACTTCACACTGTAGCCTGGCTCCTGCGTATTCTGAAGGGAGGGGCTGTCTCACAGAGGATTAGGGTATGACTAGGCCCTTCTGGATGTGTTTAAAAAAAAATAGATTTTGCTAATGTTTTTAATTAATTAGGATGTTTTCTTTTCAATAATGAAAAGCACTTGGGGTGCTTTTTAAATGGAAAATTTTATTTTGCAAGATTAATGATACTTGTTTTCTTGTCCTAGGATTGCTGGGTTCTGGTGTTGGTGTGTGGGTCGCCCCCCTCCCCACTTCCTTTCTTATTTTAGTTTTTTACTTTCATGTTTTTATGTTAGTTTATTATTTTTTGGAAGATGGAACTAGACCAGACCAGACCGGATTGGTGGTGGATGGCCGCATCGGAGGAAGTGTCCGGATACCGAAGATGCCGGGTGGTGACCTACACTGATGTCCCAAAATTGACTTTGGACTTATATTTTTGAAAACACAAATACAATTTTTCTTTTTAATTTTTGACAGACTCCATCATAATACGATTTTCCGCAAAAGGATTTTGTTATGTAATTCCTTGGCCTGCATTATTCCCATGTTTTTCTTTGCAATCAATACGAACAGGCCCCACTTTAAAAAAAAATATGTCATCATGGTTTTGATGTTTATGTAGTATTATCTTTGCTTTTTAGGATGCAGTCACCTATTATAGTCTTCTTGCTTTCTGCAAAACAGTATGAAGAGAAAAAGAAAAAAAAAAGAATGGTGGTGCACACATGTGTTCCACAGTGTGAAGAAACTAGGTGTTAAATATATACACCAGCTATCTTGTAGAAATGGGGTTGTCTTTATTTTCCTGTTATTACACTTTCACCTTAATTGATCAAAGGGTGGTTACCCTAGACTTTAGGTTGTCCTGGGAGGTGTGTCTTTTAGTATGATTATGTATTAATGTTTGCCCAGACCTTGAGAACCGTTTGTCATGTCTATTTCTCAGATTTCACTAAAATGTTTCCTTAAGTTGACCAATGTCAGTAGGCCTCATTTAGGCCCATTGTTATTTTCATCCCACAAACAAGCCCCTACACCAATAGATTTCATGAGTCATCATTAGCTTAAGTTGACCATAGTAGGTAGGCCTCATTTAGGCCCTTTGTTGTTTTTTCATTAGAAGTTGAAACACATTTAGTTCTTAAGTTGTCCGAAGTAGGTAGGCCCCATTTAGGCCCCTTGCTGTTTTCATTCAACACATAAGTCCCTACATCACTAGATTTCACCAGTTATCACTAGAAGTTGAGGCACATTTAGTTTGAGGGTGCTTTGGTTAGTTTCTGTTGTTATCAGATCCAATCTTAGATATGTTTCAGCATTCAAGTCAAGGGTGCTTTGATTTGTTTTCAGTTGGTTGTTAGATTTGTATTCCCTACATTGAGTTTCAGGTGGAATTTCCTTAAGTTGTCATTCTTTTTAGAGAGTCTTTTTGGTTTTTGGTTTGTTGATAGATTGTGTTGATGTTTGTTTATATGGATGTTGTTGTTTATAGATGTTCGCAAGATAAAGATCTAAGGGTGGAATGTAATGGCAGGGTTTTTGGCTCTATTTAGCAGTGATATAGACTTTAATCTTGCTCACATCTAGGATAGGTATTCTTAGCTTGTGTTGGCCCTTTTAAGCCCTTTCTTCCAGACCTAGAAGAGGATAGCTGCTTAATATGATGATAGATCCCTTATTCTTGACTCTAACCTGTCTATTGCCTATTGGCTTTGACATACTTGCTTATAGTAGACACATTGGTATGGTTTATGTAGGTATTCTGACAGAGCTAAGGGGTATTTCATCCCTTTCAGGCCTACAGGCCTAGAACTAGAGGGACTCCATCTTGATGGAGCTGAGAGGCTTTTTAGAGTAAAGGTAAAGTTTATAGTTAAAGCTGTTGTTCACTTGGAGAGAACCAGTCTGGGCCAGCCCTTATCGGTAGGCTGTACTATTCTCTGTGTCGAAGACACCACAAAAGGCTGGCCAGCTGGGTGTGTGTCCTTGATGCGAAGTGGTGCAGAGATCTGGTGGGCGGCAGGCTGATGGCTGGAACTTTCCATGAGGAAACAGCATTCTATATCAGTGAAGTGCAGAGGCGGAGCCAGGCAGTCGAGTGGAGGTGGCGGAGCCAGGCAGTCGAGTGGAGTTGGCGGAGCGGAGAGGAGTCAAGCTGGAGTGGTAGAAGAGTGAGGAGCTGTTGGAGTAGGAGAGAGAGAGAGGGTTCAAGCTAGAGAGAGCTGAATTGAATTGAAGGAGCAGAGAGTGTTGGTAGAGTTGGAGGAGTGGAATTGCAAGAGTAAAAGAGACAGGACATGCTTGGAACAGAGAGAAGACAAACAGACAGTCAGTGAGCTGGAACTGAAGGAAGCAGTCAGAAGCAGTTACTTATCAGGAGGAGGTGTGAATAGCTGGAGTCTGAAGTAATGCCTTTTAGAAGAGACGGAGGAGAGATCGTGGACTAATCGGTGGGAGCAGCTGGAGTTATTTGGACATTGGTACAGAGACATTCAAAATAGAGTGAACAAGCTAGTGGAATGAAGAGCATCAGAGCGGCAGAAACCATTAGATTGAAGCTGGAAAGTGGAGACAGTTCGTGGGGGAGAGGAGTCCAGTGCAAAGTGATCAGCGCAGAGGTGTATCCAAGAGTGCAGGAGAGAGAGAGAGTCTGAGATGAGCCAAGGCACAGACGAGAGAGGAACCCAGATGACAGCTAGAACAAGACTTCACACTAATCAGGTGATATCAGTCCTGTCATATTAGTTTACTTCACACTTGCATCTTAATCTTGTCCTTATTCCCTAGGCTATTGTATTGCTAATCCTTTTCCTTGCAGCGGTGTGTTCTATCTATAGTCTTTGTCAGTTACAGATCTGTGTAGGTGTTTATATTGTTCTAATAAAGAAACCCCCAGTTTTTAGTAAACTGAAATGTGCCTTGTATTCTTGTTCAATCCAGGTAAATGTATCTCCTAGGTGGTTGTTGTTTATATGAATGGATGAGTAACCCCAATCAGGTAAGTGGTGATCACATAAATAGAGAGCGAGTGGACCTTTGATGCCAAGAATAAGAGGTACATTATATTAATTGGCTAACTCCTAATATTGTAGTAGCAAGCCCTTAGTGAACAGAGAGAGAGACTTCCCAACATATAACTGAAGGTGTTCATAGGAATGTGGTCGCCGTTGATATACGGCGTTAGTGAGAGCGTTGGGGTGGATTACCAGCGCGTATACCCACAGGATTGTGGCTTGTGTAAGTGAGAGCGCTGGGGGGGATTACCAGCGTGTAGGTTTGCCGGATTGTAAACCGTTTGGAAATAAGGGAGAGCACTGGGGCTGCAGACCCACGTGTGTAGACACGCCAGATTGTGTGTCATATCTGCCCCAGGGTAGATTAGTCTGGGTCTGAGTGGCCGCGAGACTATAAGGTATGAGTGTAGTGTAGGGCATGGATATCCTTAGTAATCAGTGAGTATTCTTAGTATCCCTATAGATTTAGTGGTGTTTCTGATAATATGAGCTTGTATATTGCGAGTTCCCCATCCTCAGGTAGGTACCCAGGTGCCTGGATAGATGGTCCTGAGGAGGGATGTGGTTACGTTCTGGCTGGGTTGGAGGGGCCCCTAGGGGCTGATCCTATCTAATCAGAAAATCCGGCCATAACACCAGGACATAGGTACGCCAGTGTTCTCTTATGGGTTGAAGCATGTATTATGCCACCCATGAGAGACCACTCAAGTTGTGACTACAGGCTTGCCATTGCAGCCTGTGTACGCTGGTGCTAGCACCACTTAAGACAGATATAGGTGTCCCTGTATCTGAGGTCACTACACTTAAAACCTATAAATTACCCCTAAGGCAGACCTTTCAATCCTGTAGGCAAGATGCTGGGTCCTAAGTGTGAAGGTGCCCCTGCATGAGTGGGGCACATGTACAACCTTCGGAGTCCATTCTCCCGGGTTGTAGGTGCATCAGCCATTATAACATATAGACTGGCCATGCATCATTACGTTATGACCATCTCTAAACTGGCTGTAACAAACACTATCATGTTTGGTATCAAACATGTTCGGATCATACCATATCATAAATGGTGTTTGAGGTATGATTCCATGCACTGTTTAGCTCCTCCGGGAGGCCCTTAGTTCTCCCGATACTAGTCTTCCAGAAGCGGACAGCAAGCTAGGGCTGCTGTCACCCAGAGACATGTTTCTGCCCTCTTGCTGCTGAGCCAAGCTTGAGCAGGGGAAGGCAGAACAAAGGTGTGAACACCTCACCAAAAGGGTTTAGTGTATTGGGGCAGGGTGGGGGCTCTGGTTAGCACCACTGAGATGGCTTGAAGGGCACATTTGTTGCCCTCCTTGCAAACTCCAGTCCAACCAGTTCAGGGAGCCGTTGATTCACCACTCCAGTGCGAAATTGGACAAAGGACATGGGAGTATACCACCACGGTCCAGCCCCTCTGGACCCCTGAATCATCCCAACCCTTTCCTATGGGTACTTAGGAGTTTATCTGTGGGTGGGTCTATCCTTGTCTGGGTCCCCTACCTATCCTTTGCAAGGAGGCTAAGAACCTGGGGGTCTGGGTTGATCCCAAACTCTCTTTTGAGAGCCACGTTAATAAAGTAGTAGGGAAATGTTTTGGGGTATTGAAGACCCTAAATCGTACTCTGGACCTTCTTCCTTTAGAGGCCAGACGCACCATGACCCAAGCATTAGTCACCTCCCGTATTGACTACGGTAATGTGCTATTATTGGGGACAACAGAAAAGAATATTAGAAGGCTGCAGGTTCTTCAAAACACGGCAGCACGGCTAGTTCTCAAACTCCCCAAAAGAGCTGCATCTAAAACTACTTTGACTGCTCTTCATTGGCTCCCTATAAAAAAGAGGATCCTATTTAAAGCGCTTCTAATCTGCTATAGAATAACCTCGCTGAAAGCCCCTGAATACCTGAAGGATCTTGCCATCCCTTATGAGCCCAATAGAGCACTTCGCTCTATGGGCATGGGTCTTCTTAAAGTTCCTCCTATAAAGAAGGCCAGAATGGGAGGTCGCTCCTTTCGCGTGTTGGCAGCCAACCACTGGAACTCCCTCCCAAAGAACATTAGATTAGCGGAGTCTGAAACAACTTTTAGGAAACTTTCAAAAACCCATCTGTTTACCCTTTAGTTCTTCACTCCATCTTGCTGCTCTCTCCACAGCGCGGGGACACGCCGGGATGGCGTCACCAGGCGCTCTACAAGCTCCTTTATTATTATTATATTATTATGGATCCCTAGATTCGCCGTGGGACAAGAATCAAATCATATACCACTTCAACTTTGACCGTCAGGACACTCTGGACTATGCTTCGGGAACCAAGACTGCAACGGGTAATATTCCTGCTGCTCCTGGTCTCGTCGTCCTCCTGGTCTTTTGCAACATCTGTGCCTGTGCTCTATACAGGTTCTTAACCAGGCCTGTGGACATCCAAGACACCCAAAGGAATCTCCCTTGGAGTGAAGGAGTCACTCCCCTGTATCTGCAGGCACCCCAACACAGCTGACCTGTCTGCTGATCCTGGGATCCCGCTGACTGCGAAAGGCTCAGCAACACTGGTGTTGGTTCTGCAACTGCCTTGAGGCCTGAACTGTCTACATACCAAGTTTGAGTCCAGTATCCCTCATCAGAACCACTGGAACAGAACCCCAGTGCACCGCTTTAACTTGCTGTTGCCAAGGCTTATTTGCTCTTTCCAACAGAGACCCAACGTCAAGCAACTCTTGCAGCCAACACTTTATCTTGAATACACCTTTGTGTTCCACTGGACGCCTTTGTTTTCTTCTGCAGTGGCACCTTTCCTGAAGTTCTCCATTGTGGTTTAGAGCGGTCTCTGACATCACTTGACACCTATGCACCCGGCTTCCCTAATGTGGGTAACCTGGTTCCTGGGGTATCCACGGGTGGAGTGACTCTCCAATGTTCCATTATCCACAGGGTTTCTTCAGGGTCCACTGGGAAGGATCTTTCTTAAAAGATTGCAACTGTGTCTTACCTATTGACTAACTTTGAGCATGCTGTCATGTTCCCACTCAGCACACAACCTCTGTGGGGCTCCTAGAAACTCACCTAGTGTAGTTCTTGGGTCCCCGGCTCTTCTAGGTCTTCTGGGTCCATTCTCGACTTAGGTCGTGGTTCGCATTCTACTATTTTAGTATATGATTTGGTCTCCCCCTGGGGACCTTTGTGTGTATATGTGCTACCTACATACTCTATTTACTAAGTATTGTGTCTACTGTGTTTCTATCTCCGGGTAGGAGATAAAACATTGTGTTTGTTAAAAGAGACCTATTTTTAGAACTACACTGTGTGATTCTTTTTCACCTAACCTACACCATAAGATTAAGTAGTGGTAAAACATGCTGTTTTACACTCCTTCTGGACTAAGCCTGAAGGCAGCTCTCCATAGCTACCACTTAGAAGGTTTTCTAAGGTTGTCTAAGACCACTAAAATCACCATAAGGGTAGTATGGATTAGTGGAGGGTGCTACACTTACATAAGGGAGCACTATATACTGAGCCAGCCTCTCATAACACCCCTTTTACAACAATCGCTCTGCTATCCACAGCTTGGTCGCTTCTCTTTCTCGTTATGTCCTCTTACATCCACCTTTCTCCTCCATGCTGTATGCCTCATCTCTCCCCCTGCCTCTTACCTTTCACACCAATTCTGGCCTTCTGCATCCACATCTCTCCATTCCCACTTTCTTTTTTGTGTAAGGTGTCTTGATTGTTCTGCCTCTCTTCCATCTATATATCCCATGCATATACTGCCCTTCACCTCTCATTTCTTCCTCCAGCCTCCTAACATTTTTTTGCTGGTCTGTCCCCTTTACATCCACCTCTCCTCTTTGCGCCCCCTGCCTCCTACCTTGTCCCACTGTTTCTGTCTCTTCTATCCAGGTCTCCCTTCCATGCTCTACTCTTCACTTTATCTCTACTATGGTCTCTTACCTTTCTCACTAATTCTGCCTCTTTACACCAACCACTTACCTACCTACTGAACCCTTTACCTCTCATCTCTCTGCAGTCTCTAACCTTCTATCACTGGTTCTACCTCTCTGAAATCTACCTCTCCCCTGCCTCTCTCTCCCAGCCGCGTACCTGATCTTGGTTGTGTTGCCTCTTACATTTAACACTCACCATTTCCTAACCATGACACTCAAGTTATCCTAATGGTTTTGCTTCTCTTATATCTACCTCTCCTATCCAAGCACTGCCTTTCACCTTCCTCTCCAGGCTTAATTTTATTCACTGGTTCTGCCCCCCTTCATGTCCCCCTCTCCCCGCCATGCTCAACTCTTCATATTTTATCTCTCTCTCTCACCTCTTACCTCCAGTCGCTGTTTTTGCCCCTGTAGCTTCCACATCCCCCTTCATTCACTGCTTTTCACTACTCTTCTCCTCGACCTCTTACCTGGCTTCACCTCTTGTGCCAGGACGCAATCCAGGCCTCTGCAGCACAGATGGGCCCACAACACTTCAGGGGGCACCAGCCCATCAGGGGGCTCCCATTCAGCACAGGGCCAATGAATATCTGTGAGATGTGGGTTACTCATGTGCCCATTATTACATTATGCAGAGTGAGACCCCATAATTTTGTGTTACACCGCTGCTCTTATGTAACTTACACCATTCTCTCCTCTTCCACCCTCTCACTCTCCCCAATCCTGTAACATTTCTTTTTTGCATGCTTTCCTTTTGCCTAACCAACATTCTTCCTTCCTTTCATTGATTCTGGCATTATATACACATCTCACTTTCCTTAAGCATCTTGTTCTATATAGCAGTTTTGCCCTTATGTTCAGCTCTTCCCTCTCTGATGTGCTGCTGTCATCTCCCCCACCTCTTACTTTCTTTTGTTTGTCTAACTTTTAGATGTGCCTCTCCCTCAATACTTCTATTTAAAGCTAAAGAGAACACCATACCTCCTTATATGTACCTAGCAACACAGGAATTAGGGATTTAAGATGAGTGAAACATGATGCCGTGGAGTAATGCTACCTTTTCAGATGTGCAAAACAAGGAATGGTGTTGGTTTGACGGGTTAAATAGCTTGGGTGTATCTCAGATGATTCTTTGCACTCACCTCAGGGTGGTAAGGATGATTGTGGGCTCACCCCTCCTTCCCTCCTACCAACTCAATGTTATCATCTCTACTATTATTTTACATCCCCAATTGTTCAATATTCCTTCGTTTCATGTAAATTACATGAAAATAAAAAAACAGTAAGTGATTATACTCAACTTCAGTTACTATTTATGTTTGACTCTGTTCATGTTACTTTTGGATGCACGTGCTTGTTTGTAAAATAAAACAACAAAACAGAATTGTAAAAAAAAAAAAAAAAAACAACCTCTCCCCGTTTTCTGCTCTTCTCCATTTCCCTTCTTTGGAAGTGAGCAGAGCCCATCGTGATGTGAGGTCAATCTGTTTCTTTGTTCTGAGCCCTGCAGTATACTCTGCGTTTCATTCATGCAAGGGCAGGGCTCACTTCACACCTCACACCAGTTCAAGTGTCTGCCTAACCGCTGTTATCATGCAGATGCAACAATGAGGCTAAGAGAAAGATGCAGGGAAAGCTAATTACGGCCACAAACCCTGCCCTGCCCATGCTGCAGCACATCAAAGGGATGTGGTGTCATGTTGCCGTTTCAGCCCATGGCAGCCAGGCCGAGGAGAGGGGGGCCCCACCTTGTGTCTTTCATGGTTCACCATATCTGCAAACCCAAATGGAAGGGGCTTCCCACCTGTAACTTTAGCAATGGCATGATTTCAAAAGCATGAAGGACTCATGGGGGCCCAAATCCTAGTTAGACAGCCGCTGGGCCCTGGGCAGCTGCCCACACTGCCCATGCCCAGTGCCAGCCCTGCCCCCAAGGTATTTTCTGTGGGTGTTTTTCCATTGGAACTTTGATCATGTGGCTGCTATATATATCTGTGTTGGCTTCTACCTGCTCATTGTTTCAACATTTTATTTATTTATTTATTTGAAAGTTTTATAGAGTGCGAACAAGACCCTTGCAGGTATCAGAGCGCTTCACAGTAAAGAAGTGTATAGATATACACACAATAAAATACAATGTAAACATAAGGATGGCATCAAAAGCAATTGACAAATCAAACATTTCAGGATAATGAGGACGAGAAGCAGTGGCAGCAGAGAACAGTCTATGGTAAGAAGAGAAGGACAAGTAAGGTGTGACACCGTCCCGATTGGGTTTGATGAATGATGAAAATACATTAAAGGCAAAAACGACAAAAATAAGTGGTGCACAGCTGTGAAAAGAAGGATTCAAGCATTGACTGGGTGGGAAAGAAGAATGGATGGGAGATGATAGTAAATTGATGTCAAAAACAACAACATTACGTTGAGGAGGTCGCTGGTCCTTTGGTACAGCCCTCTTTGCTGTCCATGCAACACTTGATTGAAACTGTGGCTGAGGCATCTTGTAAGGCCCGGGAGGGGCAGCCTCCGCCTAAACTTTCCAGGCAAGAGCTGGTGGAGCCTGAGGGTAAGCCTGATGTGTCAGCGGGGGTGGTATGTTCATGGTCCTGAGATGGCGGCTCTTTTGCAACATGTTCGGGACAATTTGAGTCTCCCTGCCACTTGTCCTTTCGGCTGATGAAGAAGATTTTTTGGCCAATTAGCAGCAGGCGGGGCCTGACACTGTGCCTTTGCATAATGCATTCGGTAGAGTGCTTTTGCATGAATGGAAAGAGGTGGAAAAGTCTGCCATCCCTCGCTTTCTCTCCCACCGTTATCCAATTGACAAGTTTACAGAGGAGTTTCCATTGGTTTTAAGGTGGATAACCTCATGGCTGGCATGCCCACTCAGAGGAATGTGGTTTCCGAGGATAACTCCCCTCCTGATGCAATGGACAGGAAGGTGGATGGTGCAGTTAACAGTAGCTGCTCCTGGAGGGAGTGCTGCGGGGTGGTGAGGTGGGGTGGGGTGGGGGATAGTAGTCTCTGGCATGCGGCCGAACAGAGGTAAGAACATACATAAACAAATAAAACTAATTACATTGCATATACTGCATCGCCATTTGGTGTTGTAGCATGCGCAATGTATTTAGTTTTATTTGTTTATTTATGTACTTACCTCCGTTCGGCCGTATGCCGGAGTTTACTATCCCCAGCCCACCGCCCAGAGCACTCCCTCCAGGAGCTGCTACTGGCATTTAAGCGATGTTATGCTGCTGCCAATTTCTCTGTTCGTGCGAACACTAATGATACGTACACTGTGCATTCTTTGCTTAAAGATTTTAAGGCCTCGTCAGATCATATGTCTGAGGATTCTGATTGTTCGGATCTGCTGGCACTGATGGAACAACAGGTTCGCTTTTTTGTCTGATGTATCCTTCGACAGATTGTGTGCTCCTGCTGCAACTTTTGGGGTGGCTGTTGCTGCTCGTAGGCATCTCTTGATGCACAACTGGAAGGCTGATGCTGCTCAGAAGGCTATCTTGATGAGACTGCCCTTTGAGGGTCCTAAGCTATTTGACCAGCAGCTTGAGGAGATGATCAAGAAGTTGGTGGAGAACAAGAAATTGATGGTTCCGGCTAGGCCTTTTCCACGAGGAGGGGTTTTGCGTTTGAGGGCCTTTCCTTCCAGCTCTACGAGGGGTTTGTCCAAGCCTTTCGTGGTAGGGGTCGCAGCCGGGGCACCCCATATCCAGCAAAGTCCCGGTTCCAGTCTTCCTTTTCTGCTGCCAACCCCCAGGCTCCCAAAGCATGACTGCCTGCATGCTTCTCCCGTGTGGGGCATCTTCTGGATTTTCTGGACCAGTGGCGGAAGGACATGTCGGATGCCTCGGCCTTGCAGGTCGTGTCCGAGAGTTATCACTTGGAGTTTTCAGTCAGTCCGGGTTCCTTCTTTCGTGAGACTCCTCTTCCACGGGATCCAGTCTGTCACCTTGCACTGTAAGTAATTTATTATGCATGATTAATTAAAACCGTTGCATTCAGAGCATTACAGGTTGATATCTAAAAAAGTTACATTAAATAACAATTAAAGTGAGTAGAAGATTAAAAACAACCTTGCATTGGTGCTAAAAGACCTAAAATTATTCCGATTGAGATAGCACTGCTGACACAGGATAGCAGGCCTTCCAGAGATCATTATATGTACTGCGTCATGTTAAAACCGGTAGAGCGGGCCAGTTCAGAGTCTGTTATAGTCTCGGTTGGTCTCTGCTGTTGGCAGCAAATAATTTTCAGTCTCTGGCTATCATGTCAAAGAATTTTGTAAGGCGACAGTTTAGCTGCAATAAAGAAGGATTAAAACACAGCATCACTGCCTGTCTGCAGGACCTTACTCCATGCTGCTTAAATAGTGGTTTTAACAGACTTTTCCGTATGTCGTCCAGCTTCTTGCATATGCATATAATGTGAATCAAGGTCTCAGGGTCTTTCACACCAAAACGGTACAAGTAATCGGTCCCTCTTCTTTCCCATGGTGGCATGAACGGATTGATCGGGCCGACTCCGAGCCGTACTTTAAAAAATATTTCTTTGGTCTCGAGCTTAGATCCGTCCTTGAGGTAGGGCTGAGGTTTTAGAACATCGTAGTTGTTAAGTACAACCCAGCCGTGAGCTCTCTTGAAAACCAAGTTCTTCTCCTCAATAGCTGATATGAGCTTGGTCGATTTTGTTACTATTTTAAAAAAAACAAATGGCCCATTGGTGTGATCCAGGCATCTGCCAGGCCGAGGGCCTGCAGCGAGTTCTGTAGATAGACGTTAACTGGTGATTTTCCAGTGCAGGTCAGCTCAAGCCAAAGGAGGTTATTCAAGGTCCCTCTCTCACCAGCTCTGATTTTGTGCCAACTCTTTAAGAAAACCATTAAGAAAAATGGGGTAACCCGTAAGGTATGGACCTGGGTATATTATGATATAGGAAAACAGTGGTCCTGAATCTATTAATTATAATGATTTACTTAGTCAATTATAATATCCAACGTTTTTAGTATAGAACAACAACAACAAGTCTGCTCTATTATATTCAATTTTCTTAATACAGAGTGATAAATCTACACCACGGTTAAGGAAATGCTTTTAATTCATTAGTTCAATTTTGGCAGTTCATTTTTTACGCAGTATATTATTTCAAATTAGATAAAAACAGAGTGGTTGCCCAAAAGGAGCGTGCAAAGAAAAAGGGTGATTGGAGTGTGAAATAAGTGAGCAGAAAGAAAATTCACAATGGTGAACAGAAAACATTCACAGTATTTAACAAGCAATATCGGACATATGATTTGCCGTATTGAGTCCCTGGCCAAACCTTTTTTTGAATTATTGTAATCAAAACATTATTACATCCAAACATATATGTCCAAAAGTTTTGCACTATATGAAAAATAGAGTAGTTGGTCCAAGGAAAAAAGGTAGCGTCGACGTTTCGACTCGTCTTATGCCCAATCGGTGATTTGAACCTGGGGAGTGCGAGTCTTCATCAGGACTGGAGAAATAGATGGGGGCAACCAAGGGTTAATAATAACCCCTTCAATGGAGAACAATGGGAAGTTACAACTTCCAATCAAGTCTCCTTAGTGTAAGATTCTCTCCTCCCTTAAATTGGGAGGGCACAATACTTCATGTCTGTATCAGGACGAAGTGATACCTTGGGATAATTTCCGTTATTCGAATTCTTATTTGGGGAGCTCCTGCTGATAATGTCAGGTAGCTTCTTGAAGGGGTTCCAAGACGTATAGATAACCAAGCCTTAATGTATTGCTTGTACGACGTTCGGGGTAAGCTCCTACTAGTGAATTCAGGTAGCTTATTGCCGAATTATCAGCCCGTGTGCACAGCCAAGCCTCAATATGTGCAAGGACGCTGCCGGTAAACGTACCGTATAGATAACCAAGCCTTAATGTATTGCTTATACGACGTTCGGGGTAAGCTCCTACTAGTGAAATCAGGTAGCTTATTGCCGAATTATCAGCCTGTATGCATAGCCAAGCCTCAGTATGTGCAAGGACGCCGCCGGTCAGTCCTTGCACATATTGAGGCTTGGCTGTGCACACGGGCTGACAATTCGGCAATAAGCTACCTGAATTCACTAGTAGGAGCTTACCCCGAACGTCGTACAAGCAATCCATTAAGGCTTGGTTATCTATACGTCTTGGAACCCCTTCAAGAAGCTACCTGACATTATCAGCAGGAGCTCCCCAAATAAGAATTCGAATAACGGAAATTAGACCAAGGTATCACTTCATCCTGATACAGACATGAAGTATTGTGCCCTCCCAATTTAAGTGAGGAGAGAATCTTACACTAAGGAGACTTGATTGGAAGTTGTAACTAAGGACTCCTTCCCGTTGTTCTCCATTGAAGGGGTTATTATTATCCCTAGGTTGCCCCCATCTATTTCTCCAGTCCTGATGAAGACTCACCCTCCCCAGGTTCGAATCACTGATTGGGCATAAGACGAGTCGAAACGTCGACGCTACCTTTTTTCCTTGGACCAACTACTCTATTTTTCATATAGTGCAAAACTTTTGGACATATATGTTTGGATGTAATAATGTTTTGATTACAATAATTCAAAAAAGGTTTGGCCAGGGACTCAATACGGCAAATCATATGTCCGATATTGCTTGTTAAATAATGTGAATGTTTTCTGTTCACCATTGTGAATTTTCTTTCTGCTCACTTATTTCACACTCCAATCACCCTTTTTCTTTGCACGCTCCTTTTGGGCAACCACTCTGTTTTTATCTAATTTGAAATAATATACTGCGTAAAAAATGAACTGCCAAAATTGAACTAATGAATTAAAAGCATTTCTTTAACCGTGGTGTAGATTTATCACTCTGCATTAAGAAAATTGAATATAATAGAGCAGACTTGTTGTTGTTGTTCTATACTAAAAACTTTGATATTATAATTGACTAGGTGAATCATTATAATTAATAGGTTCAGGACAACTCTTTAAGAAAGCTCCCTGCCTTTCTATTTCCTGTTTCTGGATCGCAAATTCCAGCCTTATTTGAGCAGGTGAAACATATTTGGGGAGCTGAAATATCGCCCGGTAGGAGGTTGCGATTATACAGTCGAGGGTAGCAGCATCTCTTCCTGTCATGGATTCGCTCCCGTAGGTGATTACTGGTTGCAATTTTGCACGCAGGACCTTTAAGAGGGGGTCAAGTGTCAATTCCGGTAGCAATTTTTTCAGGGGCTTTAATGTCATGCAGGTCAATAATACCTTCCTTCGTAGAGATTCAAGTTGTGGTTTGAAGGAATTGTTTTTATCTAGGAGTACGCCCAAGTGTTTGTAGGAACTTACTTGGTCCAGGCGTTTACCTTCCATGTACTAACTGTGACTAGTCTTCTTGAGGTGGTTTACGCTCATGACTTTTGATTTTTTTAAATTTATTTTTAGAGCGTTCCGATGTGAGAAGTTGTAGGTAACATCTAAAAGGTGCTGAAGTCCTATCGGAGTTCTGCTGATCAGCACTAGGTCATCAGCATAAAGTAAATTTGTCAGTATCATGGCGCCTAGCTTCGGGGAGTGTGAAGAGCAAACATCTAATTCTGCTGGCAGGTCCGCCAGGAAAAGGCTGAAGAGCAAAGGGGCCAAGACGCATCCTAGTTTTAAGCCCTTCCTTGTAAATATTTTTCTTGAGAGGTGCCTTCCTGCGCCTAGTTTAATTCTGAGTCATGTGTTGGTATGCAGCTGAATGAGTTGGTCTAGGAGGGTTAACGGAATCCCCCATTCTTGCAGCTTTAATCAAAGTTTGGCGCGGTCTACGTGGTCGAAGGCCGCTGTGTAATCAATGAAGCAAAGGAACAGCAGATATTTACCTTGCTTCGCTGCATCCATAAGCATAGTTATGGCCATAATGTTTGTTGTAGTTCCTAGCCCTTGACGAAAGCCGGTTTGGGTCATAGGTATTATAGTACTTCTTATAGATCAAGCGACCAGGTCTTTAAGGACAATACCTGCATAGTATTTAGCCTCTGTGTCGATCAAGGCCATCAGACGATAGTTGCTTGGGTCGGATCTCGCCCCTTGCTTGAATATGGGACTGATGATGGAGCCTCGCCATGACTCTGGAATTTATTTTGTTCTTATAGCATGCCCCATTACTGGAACTAGTGCATTGCTCAAGAAATCTGCGTCCTGCTTATATAGCAAAGGTGGTATACCATTCGGGCCCGGAACTCCTGCCCGTCTGCCCCTGGATATTTGTTTACGTATATCATCAGCCAGGAGTTCTTTTTGCAGGTCTTCTAAACAAGTTTTGCAGTCATGGTTGGACAGACGAGCTACTTCTGGCTGCGGCAGGATCGATGGTTCAGTACCCACATGTTTTTGGTTTCTACCCTCGCGAATGGTATTTTTTGTGCCATCATGGACCGGGGAGCCCAGGGTGACTGTTATTTCAGGTTCTTGGTCGTTGAAATGTTTAGTTAGGTAGTCTACCCAGGTAGCTTCGGTGATATTGGAGCTGATACCTTGGTGATTGGGGTGCTGCAATTTGTTGACTGTTTTCCGGAAGTTAGCACTATTTTTCTGTTTTGCGTCAAACAGAAGTTTTTCGCCCAGAGTTCATTATCTTTTGCTGCCCTTTTCTTCTCCCATCTCCTTCTTTTTAGAGTTGTCCTTAACTCGCGGAGTGTACCTTGCAGTTTCCGATTGTTTGGGGATTTACACAGTCGCTTAAAAGTTTGTTTTCCTTTTTTAGAGACAGGGCTGTTTAATGGATCAAATGAAGCGGCTGCCACTTTCCCTTGCTTCAGACTGTTGCTTTGTGAATATTTGTCTCCTACAGATTTGGGAAATGATTCCCAGCTTCCTATTGGATTGGTTTAATTAGCTTGAGCTTGGATATATAGAGCTTAGGCCTCTACAGCTATTTTATCAATGTTGGCGGAGTTGCATCTTATTCTTCTTAGGTTACTCGTTTCTTTCTGAATGATGGAATTGATAGTTTCTGGGATTTGGCAAGCTCTTGTTAGAAGATTCAACTCTTGTGAGAGGTGGTCGCTAAAGTTACTGTTACCAATCTTGAAGGTGGCTACTTTATTAAACAGGGACAATGTTGTAAAAGTGAAGTCTAGATGTGATGATGCAACAGATGAGTGGTATGTAGCTGCTGGTGGAATATCGTCTTTAAACCGTTCATTCAGGGCTCTCATATTTTGGTGTTCTAGGCCCCTAGGTAAGTTCGTTGTTATGCTTGGTGGCTTAGTGGACTGTATTTGGCATTGTGTTGGAATTCCCCATGCCCTTGAGAGGTCCTGTGTTGAGTCATCTTCCTTGGTAAACCCTAAGAGATTCATTTTGAAGTCGCCAGCCAGGACTATGAGATCCGTTGATTCTTCTTCCATTATTCTCTGTAGCTCGAGTAGCAGCTCTTTCACTGCCTTTGATTTTTGTTTCGGGTGAACATAAACGTTTATTATTATAATTTCCTCTTTAGGGTGGTTTTGCCTAAGAGTTACCTTTATTCCTTGAACGCAGCTTGGTGGACTTAGGTGCATAGTGACAGGGAGGAGATCACCAATTTTAGTTATTGAAGCAGAGAGCTGCAAGCCCCCCGAGAGGCGACCAAAGGCTGACATCTTTGCTGCCGGCAATGAGCTGGTGGCGTAGCCTTGCAGGTCTAGAGGCTTATCGTCCCATGTTTCTTGAAGCAAGATAATGTCGAAGGTAGTCAGATAATTTGTGAACTCTTGATCGTGCATTTTTGATGCTAGGCCTTGCACTGTTGCATGGGAATCAACAACTTCTAGACAAAGGGACAGTGGTTCCGGTTCCCCCACCGTCTGGGCTTTTACTCCATTCTTTTTTTGGTCCAGAAGGTTACGGGGGACCTTCACCCTATGTTGCACTTAAAGGCATTAAATCGGTTCCTGATTGCTCAGACTTTCAAGATGGTCACCCTGCAGAGTATCTTTCCGCTGTTGAGTCCTGGCCTGTGACTCGCATCTTTAGACCTGCGGGATGGTTATTTGCACGTCCCAATCTGTCCTCTGCATCAGCAATACCTAAGGTTTTCGGTGGAGGGTCCGCCATTACCAGTTTCGTTCCATCCCCTTCGGGTTGGCTACAGCTCCCAGGGTTTTCAAGAAACTGTTGGCTCCCCTGGTGGGTGTTTTGCACTATCGGGGTATTCTCGTATGTCCTTACCTCGACGATTAGTTAATTGCTTCTAATTCTCTTTTTAAAGCTTGCCAAGATATCGAGGAGGTGTGTGTCCTGTTGCACACACATGGATTTCTGCTCAACGCCTTGAAGTCCCACTTGCATCCATCCCTGTCCCTGCAGTTTATTGGAGCCCTCTTCCGGATTGACTTGGGGGGGGGGGGGTTTCTGGCTCCTGCCCGGAGGGACAAACTGATGTTGCACCTGTCTTCCCTCCTGTCTCTCCCGTCTGCTCCGTTGCAGCTGTGACTCAGGAGACAGGGGGAGATGGTGTCCACTGTGGCTCTGGTCCCCTGGAGCCAGCTGCATCTCTATCCATTGGTACATCATGTTCTACAGCACTGAGATCTTGTGTCTCAGGATTTCGAGGCCCGATTCCTGTTACTCGGCAGGTGGTGCAGGACCTGCAGTGGTGGTTGAACCCGGCCTACCTCGACCAAGGCCCTTAGCTGCGTGTTCTCCCTCTGGTAGTCATCTCTACCGACGCCAGCAGCCTGGGGTGGGGAGCAGTCCTGGGGTCCCTTTCGGCTTAGGGGTTGTGGAACCTGATGGAGTTTCTCCATTCTTCCAACTCGAAGGAGCTGGCTGCAGTTCCGGCGGCTAAGTTGCATTTCTTCCCTTCCATCACAGGTCTGGCATGTGTGTCCAGACAGACAATCAGGTCACGAGGTCTTATGTTTGTTATCTGGGGGGGTGGTTCCTTCCCTCTTCATCCTGGCCAGGGAGATGGGGTTATGGGCGGAGCAGAATCTTCTTTCTATGACTGCAGTCTATCTTCTGTGGCAGGAGAATGGGCCTGTGGACCAGCTCAGTCAGAGGTTTCCTTAATCGGTGTCTCTGTGTCTCTACCCCACAATATTTTAGGAGGTTTGTCTGAGGTTCAGGTCCCCCTTGTTGGACCTGTTTGCCACCAAGGACAATGCCCTTGATTCCGTCTCGGAGGGCCTGGGCCACAGATGCCCTTTCGATCCCCTGGCCAAGGGGGTCTCCTGTATTGTTTTCCACCTATACCCTTGATTCCCAGGGTGTTGCAGAAGGTGGTGTCCAATCATGCTCAGGTTATTCTGGAGGCTCCGGGGTGGTTGAGGCGGCCTTGGTTCCCTCTGCTTCTTCAGCTGTTGGTTGGCCCTCCCTGGGTGTTTCCTCTGTTTCCCTCTCCTCTGAGTCATCCCATTCTGGAGCCTTTCTCCCTGCAGCGTCTCAATCTAGGGGTCTGGCTACTGAATGGTTGAATCTGTTGGTTCTGGGTTGTTCTGAGGCTGTTCCCTCCTCCATCCAGGTGTCCCGCAAGCCATCGACTCTAAAGTCGTACATTCACCATTGCGGTCGCTTTGATAGGTGGTGTTGTTCTAAAGGGTTGGTTTCCTCCTCTTATTCTCCTTTGCAGATTTCGGATATCTTACAGGATGGCTTTACTTTGGGTTTGGCTGTTTCTACCCTTAGAGCCCAGTGCTCGGCCCTTCATGCTTTTCGTGGGGATCATCTCTCTGATGATGTCCCTTTGGCCTCTCGGCTCTTTCGTGATTTCTTTTTTCAGCGACTAGTTTCCCATTCTCCGGTTCCTCCCTGGGATTTACCTCTGGTGCTCCAGGCTCTGACTGGTCCTCCTTTTGATCCTCTGGCCGAGGTTTCCTTCAATTATCTGATGGAGAAGGTGGTGTTTTGGTTGCTGTGTGTTCCAGGCGCAGGTTGGGTGAGATTGGTGCTTTGCTGTCAGTTTCTCCATTTATCCGTTTCTTTCGGATAAGGTTCTTCTTCGGCTTGACCAAGCTTTTCTTTCTAAGATTCCTTCTCGTTTTCATTGTTCGGAGGACATTGTCCTTCCAGCTTTCTTTCCAGACCCTTCTTCAGATGAGGAGGTTTGCTTACACTCCCTGGATTTTTGTCAGGCTTTGTTAATTTATTTGGAGCATTCTGACAACTTTTGGACAACTGATTCTCTTTTTGTTACTTTTGGTCTGCCAAATAGGGGTTCTCGTCCTTCTACTGCCTCCATTCCCGCTGGATTAAATCTGCCATCATAAGGGCTTACCAGGTGCCTGAGTCCTCTTCTCCCATGCCTGTGCAGGGTTGTTTGACAAGGGGGGTGGCTACTTCTTGGGTGATCTTTCGGGGGCCTCTCTTCTGGATGTGTGTGCTGCTGCTACCTGGAATTCCCATCACACTTTTCTTTACCACTATCATTTGCAGTTGGGTGGGCTTTTTTCCTCCTCCTTTGGGGATCATATCCTGTCTGTGTGCTCCTTTGATGTCTTGAACTACATTGCTTTTGTTTGTTGTATTAAATTTTGATTTGGTTCTGCATACTTGGTGTTTCACGGATGTGTCTTTTTCCTGCATTTGTGTATGGAAATAGTCACCAGGTTCCTTGGGTATTGTATCATGTGAAGGACTGCATCCAGGAAGATGGGCGAGGAGGTAATACCCTGGTTATTTACCGGTAATCTTTATCACAATGAGTCTTGGTCTTCCTGGATGCAGTCCTGAGTGGGGCATGGCAGTTGACTATTTACTGTTTTTCTTGGATCATTTGGCATAGTATGTTACAGGAAGTGTGCCGTTTGTTCCTCCCTTTTGTGGTGGCTCATGGGTAACGGGCCATCTTGGGGGAACTTTTTGAGTTTTCAACTAGGAAATTGGTTCTGCCGGTAGGGAGAAGTATCATGGATAAGGACTGCCTCCAGGAAGACCAGGACTCGGAGTAATGAAGATTATCGGTAAGTAACCGGGGAAATATCTCCAAACCCTGAGCTTTTTGTGGCCACTGCTGCAGCGGGTCTAACACACAACCCTCTATCTATATCAACAATTCAGGAAAAACCTCTTTTATTTTACTCAACAGTAAGGCCCATAGCACCAGGAGTCACACACACACCCTCAAACCACACGGTTCTCTGAATCAGTGACAAGTAGACGAGCTGCAAGACATGCGGGGTACCTTATTTACCTATACAGTTTCTTTATACATTATATACATTCGAATTTTAGACGCCAAACAGTCATAGAGAACAACATCAAGGTACTCCGCTATTTGATTGATGGACCAACTAGTAGGAATCAGTTGATGGCAACTAAGTCCAGCTCAACCACAATATTCTTATGACTTTTAACATTTAATCGTCATGACTTTATTTCAATAATCACAGACTCAGGTTTATATTTTATAGGATTTTATCTAAATTCATTAAAAGAGAAAAAAAATTATATTACAAGAAATGTATTAAACAAGTACATTCTATACACTATTAAGTACATTTAAGCATTAAAAAATGAAGAATACTCGTAATCCCCTTGGCCATAGGGTGATGACAGAATCGCAGGACATAGAACAGGTTCCCAAGCTGACTGTCTTTCTAACCTCCACGATGTCTCCCTCCTGACATAGAACCTCAGTGACAGATCTCGTTCCTTTTCCCCATCAAAGTTCAAAGTCCTAAATTTCAAAGAGTCTCTTGCACCATAAAGAAAATTGGCCCAACCGACAGCATGTCGTGCTGAGTAAAGGTGCAAAAAAAACGGCCACATTGAGATCATTTACACAAGCTCTTTTATACCCTTTCACTAACTTTCTAAGCATAAAATTGAAACTTTTAGGGGCTACACTCATCCCTCATTGTTCCATTGGAGGGATGGCAATGATCACCTGATGTCCTCCTTGCTTAAACCAGTGCGTAAAAGTGCTAATTCATACCATGGGTTCTCATGACTTCATCAAATGTTCACATTTGTACTTTTATAGCATTTTGCAACAGTTCCTCGCATTCAGGTTTCAATGTTCATCCGTTTCCCAGGCTTTTAAAACTGACAACTTTTGGCACAAGTCCCGTGGCAGGCCAGGCTGGCTTGACATCTATTGCTTCGGGTTTAGGCCATACACTTGTGACTGAACATCCACTCTTTTACGCATGCGTGGGGGCCATCTTTAATTTCAGTTTCACCATCGCATTTTTAGCACCAGGCTTTTTTCAGACTAGGCCGATTTAGGCCGTAATGGGAACTAATATGAAAACAAACACAACAAAAATTAGATAAAGTAAATAAGCCCTTCTGTTTACCTCCCTTCATTCAAATTACCCCTGTTAGGTGTTACCGAGCGAAGCAACATGTAAAGTAGTTTTACTTACCACCTGCATCCTTTTGCCACAATACAATTCTACCATGGGCACAAATACATGAGTTTTCCTCTTTTATATCAATGCTATCACAGTTCCATGTTAGTTCGACTTATGACTTATTCATTCATTAATTTAATGTAACTAGCAATTAGTTTTCCCATGTGTTGTGTCTAATATAATGTGTATTTTGTTGATTAGTTTACATGCTTCACACAATTAATATTATTAAAGTTATGAGGAAACAACATTGTAGGGGGTACAAAAATGTTTGTATTTTCCCCTGCTCCATCACCACCAAACTTATGCTACCTCGTGTAATTGTTGATGTTACAGCAATCCCAGCAGATTGCACCATGAGCTGCTTTAAGCTCTCTTTCCCTTTGAGGACATTTTTTTTCATTAAACTTTGAAACATATCCATGTACTCAGAAGGTCCCAACTTCACTGGGTTGCCCTGGTCCACGCAAGAATGTCGGAGATGTCTGGCTCACTGCGACACCAAAAAGGACCTAATATAATAATAGTGAAGTGTGTGTAAGCATCCAGCAGGAGGCATCAGACGCTGGGGTGGGTAACAAAACATAACATATTAAACTACATCATGATTTTCTTAACTTGACCTTTACTTTTTCCAGAATACACCTCATTAAAATAATGTATTCTTTTAAATTGCTTTGTGCTCAAGACAGGGTGACGACATGTTTTTGTTTAAACCACTTTAATAATATCCATTAACAGAACATATCCTGGCCACGTTTGCATGATTTTCATGATTCCATTGTTTGTGAGTCGAGGTGAAGCGTTTCCCCTGGCTGATGAGTCACGGTAATCCTAGCGACGGGCACGGGCACGGCCCCCTGTAGGCATTTTAATTGCTACCGGAAAGAGAAACTGCGCACACATACAGCCAACAGATTAACACTGCTGCCTGCAGGTTTGTGTCCCAGTACTGTTTGCAGTGGCGTGGTGTTTTGTTTTTATAGGCAACACTCAATAGTCAGGATTCTGGGAAATAGCCTCAGAGTTCTAAAACAGATCACGTGACAGGTGTATGTTGTATGTCAGGGCCCCTAAGGGCTATGTCCCTTTTCCTGGTTTTACAGGCAGGGGTTAAAATACAGCTTCAGCCTGCAGAACAAACAGTGACTTTGTCTGTCTAATGGCACTTGCATGTCACACAGCACACCCAGCTGTTACGTGCATACACGGGATTAAACACGCACCTTTTGTTTCTCTGCACTTGTCCGCTGCAAACACAAGGAAGTAGCCCGGCAAAGTACGTGAACTAGTCGCAGAAAAATGCAACCAATCCATACCACAGCAAGGAAGTAACCGACAGAAAAAAAACTCGACCCTGAAATTATTGAGAATCCGGGAAACTTGATGGAGCTCACGACAGCCGTGGTTCCGGCTCCCAAAACAATATGCAAAATGCCAGCGTCACTTGGGGTTAGATCATGTTGAGGTACAATACAAGACATGCTGTATGTACTAATCCTGCCCCTGGCCAGCGCAGAAGCAGACTTCCCACTGGCCGACTGAGAGCAGCCTGACGCCAGCACCGCAGGTGAGTAAACACAGGTAATGCACGTTTAGTGATTTATTTTATTCGATGCAATTCCGGGAACTGCGCTTGAGCCTCTAAGTATGTTCCTTTGTAATGAGAATCTTTACGGGGCCCCTGGTTCCTAAATCCCCAAAGCCGGGTATCTATGAATAGACAGTGCTTTAAATGGGAAAAATAAGTGCAGATGCTCATTAAAATGAGCTAGAGGTGTAGTGAGGGGGCGGGGCTAAGGGCAAGACATGATACTTAACACATTCTATATTAGTTGCAGCACATACCAAAACACATGAGAAATATGTTTTTATAAACAAAGCAGGTTAACTCATTAAACAAAATGAAAGAGAAATGTGATAATATGTTAACATTTCCTTTTTTTGCAATAGTTGCACCTTCTTAATGTCAATTGCTGTTTGACACAATACTATATACTTTTGAGCACGCGAGTAGAAAGAAACTGAAAATACCCCCACGTCGAACCAAAGCTCTTATGGCACCAAGCAAATGAAGCAGCTCATCATGACCCACCCCAGAAAATATCTCTGGTCTCTTCCATCGATCTATCCATTCATCTCTTCATCCTACCATTTACCTGCTGGTGTCCACCATTTCACCTTTACGTTCTATTGTCTATTCAGTCTTTCATCAATCATTCAGTTTTTCACCATTCCGACTATCCACCCTTCATATCCAAACGTATCCATCCATCCATCAATCTCCAAACCTATTCATTCATCCTTTCACTCATCCATCTCTTTATCCACCCTTTCCCTCATCCATCAATCCTTTCGCTCATCCATCCATCAACCCTTTTACTCCTTTATTCCATCCACCCTTTCATTCAATCCCTCATTTCACTCATCCATCATCCACCCTTTCATCCATCCTCCCTACCTTTCATTTATCCATCCAATCTTTCACTTATCCACCCTTTTATCAAATCATCCACCTTCCTTCACCCATGCATGCTTTCACTCATCCATCCATCCATCTACACATCCACCCTTGCTCGCTCATCCATCCACTCACTCATCCACTCACCCACCCTCCCTTTTACGTTATTTATGAATCTTTGTTGCCGTGCAAACATGTACAAACACAGTGCCACCACTTTTCTTTAAAATACCTCCTGAGAGTGTCTGAATTCTCTCTCGCTTTCTCAAATTTTTTTCTTACAAAAACAGACATCCACACAAACATAGCAGACACACAAAAGACTGAGGTATGATAAAAGCCATATTTTCATGGCTTTATGAATTGCCACCAGGGCCAGACTGGCCGTAGCCTGATGGCCACTGCCAGGTCACTGACATTACTCCTGTGCTTGCAGGAATGCACAGGCTAGTTTGAATGTGATTGACAGCACAGGGCTCTGTCAAGCACAGCGTGATGGTGAGCACCCAGACATTATTCAAATGAGCCCTGCTGAACAGCTCAGCTGGGGCTCAGATCCAGGCTGCAGAAGCGGTGCCTTGGCTGCCAGAGACACGTTCCACTTCTGCTCACCAGCACAGGCAATGAGCTTATGTTTAATTAGTACGGTACTCTCCACGGCAGTAGAGAAGTGCTGGTACTCAGATTGATAAATATAAGAAGTGCCGGTACTCAGTACCAGTGAGTCCCGCCCATTTAAAGCACTGTGAATAGAGAGTTATTATAACCATGCTCTGTGTAGCAAGCATTTTAAGGACTCAAACATTACTGTCTCTGAGGCTTTCTTGGGGAAACACGTCATCTTTGGCTCCTCTCAGTACGACTACTACACAGTAAATGCCATTACACAATAGCAGTGGCCCCCTGTAATGATGGGTAACAGGCATAGGTTCACGTACTGCGTTTCACCTTTTCTGTGCCGAGTTAGAGTGTCAGTAAATGAGATTTTTCTATTTTTTTTTTGTACCAGCGGCGACATTAAAACACTGGCCATGCAGGTACAAAATCAGCCTGGTGGCAACCCTACCTACTAACCTAGTGAAAGTTGGGTGTGCTGTCTCTGATATGCGCTGCACTAAGGCAAACTGCAGCCTGTGCAGGTAGGAGCAGTGTGGCGGTGGGGCCGGATGGAGGTGGGGGGGGGGATTTTGACAGATGATGGCGAGGGAAAATTAAATAAAGAATTAACTTTCCCTCGTCGTCCTCTGTCGAAATCCAGCCCACCCGGAACCACCGCTCTTACCTGCAAGGCCTAGGCTAACCCAGCACTACTATAGTGGCATTGAGCAAGCAAATCAAACAACAAAAGTGTGTCATACGCAAAAAGGTCTGTGTTTGAGCACTAAGACAGAGACAGAAAAAACTCCCTTATAAGAACACATTGGAAATCATTAGGGATTTTTTAGAAGTTCTCACTCCCCACCCTGGTTGGTGACATGCTTCATCATCGGGCCCACCAGGAGAAGCCGAAGGCCTCCCTGGTGTGCTACAACGCCAGAATATTGCGGAGCTGGTTTTTCGTGACAGTGATGTGAAAAAGGAAATGTGATTTAAAAATGTCTAAAACTGTACCAAACAAAAATTTTTATTCACTGGTCAGTCAGACATGGTTAAAAGATATGTGCGGGAAATCTACCAAAAATTGTTATGGAAGTTTCCACTTATAGTGGGGTCGACATGTTTCTGCCCTTTTATGTGTGTAATTTACTGGGCATTCTTCAGGACCATTTTTGAGTGTACCTCGGCGGTATGGGCGCGCTAAGGCCCACCCTGACCAGAGAACGTGAAAGTTAAAATTTAAATTCTAGTGTGAAAAACAGGCATCCTAAATTCGAATTTATACCATGTTCCCTGAGGCAGTTAGGATAATAAAATGTAATAATCTAACTGCCCATTCTAGCCTATGGAGAACAGGTAGCCTTGCAATAGTAAAAAACGAAAATGGCTGTAATTCACTATTAGGACTTGCTACACACACCAGGGCATGTCCTACCTTATACGTGCAATCCACCCTACCCTTGGGCCTATCATAGGGGTGTCTAATATGAAGCAAAGGGAAGGTTTATGGACTGCCAAGTGGGTGCACTTGCCAAGTCGACATGACAGTCACAGACTGCACACAGGCCTTGCAATGGCAGGCCTGAGACACACTTTACAAGTGTCTCTCAGGCCTGTGGGTGGCACAACCAGTGCTGCAAGCCTACCAGCAGCATTTGATTTACAAACACTGGGCACACATGGTGCACTGTACTAGAGTCTGACAAGTAAATCAAATAACCCAATCATGGAATCACTTATCAGTACACCAATTTAACATAGGGAGCACTTGTACTGTGGCACTGAATTGCAGTGGCACAGTGCCCAAAGCATATAACCAGCACAACATATCAAAAACAGAGGAGGCAATGAGTAAAAATGGAAGGGAGACTCACGCCAATGATGCCAGGTCTAACAGAAAGGATAGGAGAGTCAGAGATCTTCGCGTAGGTTTGCGAATATCATTTTGTAAAATGTGGGTAGTACTACTGTAGTAGTAGTAATAGTAGTAGTAATAAACATACCATAAGAGGCAGCGTGTGAATAGACCCCTGAATGTTTACAAGGAGCTCTGGCCATGTCACTTAATGGCGCAGTGAACTTGAGCAGCAGGTACATGGTGAGATGGGGTGATGGGGTGATGAAGATGCAATCTGAGTCTTGAGGCGAGAAAGGAAGCTGAAGGATAATTGAGTTTTAGGAGGATAAATTATAGGAGGAAAGGGAGCTACAGTTGAGAGTTGTTAGGAAGGTGCCTTGCCATGGGATAGATGCGAAGAAGTATAGAAACTGCAGGTGGAGAGGCAGAAGGGTGTGAAAGACCGCTGCAGGGGGACAGACGTTGGAGAAGAAGCAGCAAGAGGCAGGGGGTGTGCATACTGTTGTAAATGGAAAGGGGAAAAGTGACTACAGTTGGAGAGTTGAGGAGGAAAAGGTAGGCTGCAGCAAAATACGTGAGAGCGTTGGTAATATTAGTGACAAAGACAATAAACAAGAAGGGAGGGAACAGAGACAGTGTAGTTTCAGAAATTATAAAGATAAGAATAGTGGTAACAACTAAGGAGGAGGGTAAGAGACAGCTGTAGCAACAGAGGTGGAAGGAAGAGAAATGTCTTTTGAGAAGAGGCGTGATTAGGAGAGCTGAGGGAAGAGAGATTTTTTGGGAAGCATACCGCTAAATCAGGCAAAGTTGCCTGGACTACTTTTAAACAAAGATTTGGATGGACCAGTAGTCTTATTTATGTGGCTTTTGACATAAATGACCTATGAGTGCAGATGAGCTACAAAACAGGATTCTATCCAAGGCCATTTCAGTTGGTGAGCTTCATGAGGAAGATGGTCGTTATAACTTTCTTAAAGGACCGGCAGGTTGGAGGTATGTTATGCAAATCAGCCATTCCATTCAGAGTTTGGGAAACTTACCTTCAAGTTGTCTGTCCCTATTGCTTCCATATGTTAATTGGGGAGAGGAGATGAAGGTCTGTATAGCATGTTCAGGTGTATTTAAAATTGGGGTCTCTGGTTGGCAGGTTTGTACCCTGTGTAAATAGGACCCTTCCTTCTAGTCATTTTAAGGGGATATACACGTCTAAAATAACCCCTGCTCACCCCCTTGTTAGCTTGGACCAAACAGTCAGGCTTATCTTGGAGGCAATGTGTAAAGCATTCGCACATAACATACAGTAATACAGTCAAAACACCATAAAAGAACACTAGACCAGTTTTAGAAAAATAGCCAATATTTATCTTTGTAAAACAAGACCAACACAATAAAAATCCACCATACAGTAATAAAGATATGATTATTGAATAGATTTAAAATACAGTTCCTTGAAGTCAATAGCTCCATCCAGGGCTAACGCAGCATTGTGAACAAACAAATCCAACAGTTCAGGCCGACGGTGAGGTCACACACCAGATATGATGTCAAGAAGACCCACAAACAGTACCTTTAACCCCTTCGCTGCGGTGGCTATTCCGCCGCAGCGCTAAAGGGGCGGGGCGGCCGTGCGGCGGCCGCATGCTGGTGACAGAACCGCTCCGTCACCAGCCGCGGTTGAGCTGTGCTGGTGACGGAGCGGTTCCGTCATGACCCGCCCCGCTCATTAAAACTGCCGCGCAGGCTCGAAATCAGCGCCGCGCAGGCGCGGCGGCCGGGCCATGACGGAACCGCTCCGTCATCAGCACAGCCCAACTGTAGCTGATGACGGAGCGGTTCCGTCATCAGCAGGGGAGGGGTTAATAGGGCATTGTGGACCTTGCAATGAGCTCCAACGAGGCGAAGTAGGCAGGCGGCAGCCCCAGAGGTGAGTGCACGAGTCGTCAGGCCCTTGAAATCACATGCGTTGAAGATCAAACTCTGTGAAGTTGAAGTCAGGAGTGCTGGCATTGGCAGGTATCGGGCTGCAGTGCAAAGTGGAGCAGAGTAGCATGCAGTGCCCTCAGGTCCCAGTGCAGACAGCAGCTCGGTGACAGTGTCCAGTGGTGTTGGTGAGACCACGACTGCCATGCGAAGTAGTGTGGTGCTTGTTGCAGTGTTGACAGGTCACTGTCTAAGCAATGGCATCGCTGTTACTGAAGCGATGTCATTGGCAGACCCAAGGCTGCGAAGCGGGGCAATGCGGTGTGTGGGGCCCACAGGTCAAGGTGCATGCAGTGGCATTGGTTGATGATCTGGAGTCAATGGTGCTGGCATCTGTGGACCATGGCTGCAGTGTAGGATGGGGTGTGCCGTGTATACCTTGCAAACAGTGCCCCCAGGCCATGGTGCAGGCAGCGGAATCGTCTTCAGATTGGAGCGTCATCATTGGTGAGACCAAGGCAGTGATGTGAAGCGAAGCGGTGCGGTGTGTGATGCCCACAGGTCACGGTTCAAGCAGCGGCTTGACGACTGCGCCAGACGACGTCGGTGAGACCAGGGTTGCGGTGCTTAGTGTGGTGGTGCTCATAGCCCTGCTAACAGGTCACAGAGCTGGCAGTGGCATCTTTGACGGCGTTGGTTTGCTTTTTCATCTATGGCAGCTAAAACACACAGTTCTAGGTGCAGAAATCCCAGAGGATGGTGAAGCCTTTGGTGTGCCTTAGGCTTTCAACAGGAGGTAAGCTCTACTTAAAGCCCTTGTGGAAACTTTAACAGCAGGAGTTACGAAACTTTATCCCCAGTCCTTTCACTGCCCAAGACAGAAGCAGCTACTGCAAGCCAACCCAACAAAGCAGCAAACAGAAAATGGGTAGTACTCCTCCTGGCAGCTCTTCTAGCTATTCCTCTTAGCAGGGTCCTTAGTCCAAAAGTGTTGTAAAGTTCTGGGGCTTTAGGTCTAATTCTTATACTCCTTTTTCCCTTTGATGTCTTTGTTCAGAAAGACTCTCTTGCTTAGCAAACCCAGTTCTGTCCTCCCTGGTACAGCCACACTACAGGGGTGAAGACATCATTGTGTATGGCAGCCACAGCCTATTTAGGTGCTAGTGACAACTTCTACCATCTCTCTAGCCCGGATGGTTCCTCAACATATGGAGCGCACACCTCAGCTCCTTTTGTTTGACTGTCTGGAGTAAATGCATAAACAAGCCCCTGTCAATCTAAAACCAGTCATTCATACCACAGGCAGGCAGAGGCAAAGGATGGTTAAGCAATAAAATGCCCACTTTTTTAAAAGTAAAAGACACACAGATGATGGACGGAATGCAGAGCAAATCAAACATGTCACCCCAGTTTAGACCCAGCCATATGCAAATCAGTCTTGACCCTGTGCCTCATGGGAACAGTCCAGACCGAACTGTCCAGCCAGGTCCTCCCTGGACCAGAAACAAGCATCCTAGGACCAGTTTTGGGGCATCACCCCTCATCAGCCGGGCTAGCTCAAATCCAGTGGCACAGTGAGCCCGGGACCCACGTCTGGGCATACCCTGCGCACTTAGGGTGAAAAAGCAAAAGACTCACAGATGATGGACGGAATGCAGACCAAATCAAACATTCAACCCCAGTCAATAGATCTAGGTTAAATCCATCATTATTTTACTGACCATGCCACCCCAGTTTAGATCCAGCCATGTGCAAATCAGTCTTGACCCTTTGCCTCCTGGGAACAGTCCAGACTGAAGTGCCAAGACAGGTCCTTCTTGGACCGGAAACAAGCATCGTGGAACCGGTTTCGGGGCATCACCCCATATCAGCCAGGCTAGTTGAACCCAGTGGCACAGTGAGCCCGGGACCCACGTCTGGGCATACCCGGCACGCTTAGGGCGAGAAAGCAAAAGAACCACAGATGCCGGATGGAATGCAGAGCAAATCAAACATTCACCCCCAGTCAATAGATCTGGGTTAAATCCATCGTTCTTTTGCTCACCATGCCACCACAGTTTAGACCCAGCCATATGCAAGTCAGTCTTGACCCAGTGCCTCCTGGGAACAGTCCAGCCCGAACTGCCAAGCCAGGTCCTCCCTGGACCAGAAACAAGCATCCTGGAACCGGTTTCGGAGCATCACCCTTCATCAGCCAGGCTAGCTTGAATCCAGACTGATTTGCATATGTCTGGGTTCAACTGGAATGGCATGGGGAACAAACAAATTATATATTTAGACCCAGATCACTGCACTGGGATGACTGTATGACATTATTCTGCATTCTGTCCATCAATTGTTCTTTTTTCTTTTGTCACCCCAAGTTGGACAGGTATTCCCAGACATGGGTCCTGTGCCCTACCTGCCACTGGAATCAAACTATCCTGGTGATGAGGAGTGAAACCCCGAAACCGGTCCTAGGATGCTTTTTTCCAATCCAGGGAGGACCTGGCCCGGCAGTTCAGGCTAGACTGTTGCCATTGGACGCAGGGTCAAGACTGATTTGCATATGACTGGGTTAAAACTGGAATGGCATGGGGAGCAAACAAAGGGGGATTTAGGCCCAGGTCACTGTACTGGGATGAATGTATGACATTGTTCTGCATTCTGTCCATCAATTGTTGTTTTTGCACTTTATAAAAGTGACATTTCGAACATGCAATTTAAAAACCATCTTCACTAAAAGATGTATTTTTTAATTGTGAGTTCAGGGATCCCAAACTCCAAGTTTCTATCATCGTCCTATGGGAACCTGCACATAAAAGATGTTTCAAGGCAGACCACATGTTAACCTATGGAAGAGATATCCCTTCAATAGTGAAAAACGAAATACACAGTATTTCACTTTTAAGACATGTAAAAACACACCACTGCATGTCCTTCCTTTAAAATACACTGCACCCTGTCAAGAGGGCTGTCTTGGGCCTACCCCAAGGGTGACTTATATTTAATAAAAGGGAGGGGTTAGGCCTGGCAAGTGGGTGCACTTGCCAGGTCGACATGGCAGTTAGAAACTGTGCGCACAGACAGGCAGGTCTGAGACACATTTGACAGGCTACTTATGTGGGTGGCACAATCAGTGCGGCAGGCCCACTAGTAGCATTTGATTTACAGGCCCTGGGTACACACAGGGCACTTTACCAGGGGCTTACCAGTAAATCAAATATGCCAATCATGGAACACCAATCATAAAACAATTTACAGTAGAAGATCTTGCACTTTAGCATTGGATAGCTGTGAAAAAGTGTGCAGAGACACTAAATCATCAAAACAAAGTCCAGCACACCTACAAAAACATGAGGCCAGAAAACAAAACAACAAGAGAAACACACCAAAAGATGGCAGGTCTAATAAGGTGGATGCTTAGTTATATTAGGAAAAAAGCCTGTGACAGAGAGATTCAGTATGCATAGGATTGTTGCTTACATACAACCCCTGTTATGGATCCTACCAGCACATTTATCATAGGTGTATCTTTCTCAAGCTTTAGAAGTTTTAAAAGGGCTCACCGCAACTAGAACTGTTCAAATACAAGGATTATAAAAAACTGTTTTGTAATAATAGATTCAGCAGTGATGATATGCACATTAGGGATACCCTATGAAAGTGTTCCTAAACCAGATATTGAATCAGATGCAAAATGACAAAAAACAAACTACTAAAAAATTACTCCCGAAGTGGTCACTTATTTTACAGTACCATGCCTCTTTTATCCGTTTGCAAATAATATTTGGAAATATATTTAGTAAGAAAAACAAAAAGTGTTTAATTAAATTACTTGATTCAAAATTATAGACAACATGTTTATGTAGAAATACATTAATACTTTTATTTACAAACTAGCAGCCCATCCCGACCTTGTCCGGGAGCAATCAGGCTTCCCCGACCCCCGCCCGCCACGACATTGTCCAGCAGCCCGGGCCCCCGCCGCGATCATTAGTGCCCTTTGTTATTTGGGGCTCTTGGTATTGAGCACAGGGTACTTTTCTTTTGGAGCGATGTGACATTGCTGCTGTTTGGCTCTATCCATGACGTGACCTCCGCCCGCCCCGACATTGTCCAGCAGCCCGGGCCCCCGCCCGCCCCGACCCCTGCCCGCCCCGACATTGACCAGCAGCCCGGGCCCCCCGCCCGCCCTGTCCCCCGCCTGCCCCGTCCCCCGCCTGCCCCGACCCCTGCCTGCCCCAAACCCCGCCTGCCCGACATTGTCAGTGGGTCCCCCGGAGCCTTACCTCTGACGCCGCTCCTCCCCCGCGCTCTTCAGTTCACCGCTCCGCCGCTCGTCACCACTCCTCCCGCCTGTCTGCCGCTCCTCACCGCCTGTCCGCCGCTCCTCACTGCTCCTCCCGGTGCTATGTCCGGCGCTCCTCCTCGCGCTCCTGGACGCCGCTCCTCCCCGCGCTCCTGACGTCAGCACGCAGGTCGCGGCCGGTGCTACTTCAAAGGGACTACTTTTTTTTTAATGTAAATTTTTTAAATAACGCATATTTGTATCGTTTATATAGCCTATGTCCATCTGCACACCCTGACGATTACAATGATGTATCGGGTGTGTGGATTGGCGCTGTGGTTCCAGAGTTTACCCGCCTCAAAGGTTCAAAGTTCTTACTTTATAATAGTAGTATAGATCAAAACGTTATTTTTAACAAGAATCATTGAGGATGAGTAGCACATGGACAATAACACATACATTGAAAATCTCAGACTATCACATTAAACACAAAAACTCTACAATAAGAAATTAGACTCAGACATGAGCACAAAAGTCTATTCAGTTACAAGGACGCATCAGAAATAAGATCCACAGTAGCTGTTCTAAGAGAGCCTAGCCTCGTCATATTGGACATACTCTGTTGTGCTCGATGAAGCTATTTTGGAACAAAGACATTATGAACAGATCCTGTTTCTGAAATAACATATGCCCCTGATGTGTTATTTCTGCTAGAACCTGGGTGTGTGTTATTCTCAGCACAGCAATTGAAATTTAAACAACAAAAGTTCGGCTTTGAGACAAATAGATTAGCTAAACTCATGTTCCTTACCCTCTCATCACATAGAATACCTCGGTTCCAATCTACCAAAAAGGTTCTGTGCAAGTAAAGGAACCAATGAAGATATGAGATGTGGGAGTAGTGGCAGATTTATGCAGTGGCGTAGCAAGGTCAGGTGGTACCCGGTGCAGAAAAGTTCTTGTTTAAAACACATATTTTTGCCATTTTGTCAAGCCCTGGGTGACGTCTCATGACTAAGGAGGAGGGGGGGTGGGGCAAATTGGCAACAATATGTGTTTAAACACACATTTTTGCCATTTTTGTAACCCCGCTAAGTGATGACACCCGGGGCGCCTCGCACCCACCGCACACCCCTTCCTACGCCCCTGGATTTAGGGCCTGATTATGATCTTGGAAGATGGTATATTCTGTCACAAATGTGATGGATATCCAGTCCGCCATATTACAAGTTCAATAGGATATAATGGTATTGTATTACGGAGGACAGGATATTCGTCGGGTTTGTGATGGAGTGTGCCATCCGCCAGGATCGTAATAATGGCCCTTAGTCACTTATCCTGTTATTCTCACAAGCGGACTGCAAGGCAGGTGCAAGGAAAATGTCTTCTTTACTATGTTGGATGAAGGTCCATCCAGGAATGTAACTGTGCTATATCCAATGTCCATCTAAGAAGTCCATCAATAACACCAGGACGAACACAGTAAATGAAAAAAACTCAAAAATGTGTGAAACTACCTATGCAGAATTAAAGGTGTCAGATGAAGAAAAGAAAGAATGCTTGGCCTCAGTAGTCTATTAGACTGTATGCATATAGCAGGGTCCTCTGTTATTTCAAGTAAGACATAAGGCTCATATGTGAGGCAGCAGTTACAGAACTAGGGCAAGACCCGGAATAAGGTTTCTAAAGAAGCTGCTTTTTTGGTGTCAAAGTCTAAGCCTAAAATGGCTGTCAGGTAACTCAAGGTAAATCACATGAAAGTAGCCTGATCATCTGACTGGTCCAAATCTTAATACCCATACCAAAATAAAAACAAGCGGAGGAGACTGTGCTTGAAACAAATTAAATAAACAAAATTGTTTGTTTGCGATGAGCACCACACTGTCACCGTGGAACGTCAGGCCCACAGCCTGTGGCCTCACGGGAAACATCACTTCAAACGCATTCATTACAACGCACTACCATTACAACGCAACCATTACAACGCATTGCGCTGGGGGGCGCTCTAGGATAGGGAATATATTTAATTTACTATCCAACACCTTCCCTACTATCCACGGGGACTGGAGTTGGAATAGTAAATTAAATAATTCACTATCCAGCGATTAAAAGCACTATGCGTTGTAATGGTATGCGATGTAAAAACCGCGTTGTAACAGCAGGCGTTGTAATAGCCTGCGTTGTAACGTCATCAATCCGGCCTCACCCAACAGCAAGGTGCGGTTAAACCACAGAGAGAGAAGAGTGGGGGGAAGAGGTAGAAGAAATAGTGCCTCAATCACGTCCGGAGTAGCGAACAGGTACTCATTAGGCTGAATCAATCTGTACTTGGTCTGTGCTCCACAGCAAGCATCGGAAGTGACGTTTCTGATGGACTAGACAATTAGGGATGCTGCAAAGAAGAGTGACACAAGCACACCAATGGTAAGCAATGGGCAGGCTCCAAACTCTTCTGTAAACAATAGTGTCTTGCAGGCTCAACCCTAAAAGGAAAACCCTTTGCCATACTTTAGGTTGCATTTGCAAATGAAAATTTTATATGGAGTTGTTAAACTGTTCATGAAGGGTGAAATGGTTAAAACAGAAGACCCAGGGACTCGGTCGAGTAATGTACAAATATTATGTTTGTGTTTAGCTGCCAATCTGGTATCTGTGTGCTGTCTCGAATGCCCAAGTTGTTCTACTTTAAATGTGAGCAATAGTTTTCCACTTCACTAGCTCTTAAAGGGAAGCAGGTGGGTCCAATGTTTAACATCTGTAAATATTACATGTTTTCAAGAGTGAGTATGATCAGAGGTGGCAAGCCTTTTCTGAGTCTGTGAAGCAAGGCCAACGTGCCCAGTGTTGTGCTGGGCTCAGGAACGACTGGTTGGGTTTTTGTGAGCCCCTTTGCTTCTCTGATGCTGCCAATCATCTTTAAAGGGTCCGAATGTGTTGTATACAGAAACAAGGTGGGTGTATTGAGGTGCTTAAAGAAAATGGCCACTGAAGTTTACGATTATCTCTTATAGATGCACATCTGACAGAAGAATGCATTATAAATTAAATAGGTGATACAAAATTTGATTTTAGGGGTGTCTGACTAACACTAAAGCAGGCTAACCAATATGCATTTAGGATAAATGCAAAGTAACATTTCTACATCCATTCAATGAGGAATTCAGCAATGGGTCAGCGAAACATAGCTCATTCAAGCAATAAATAGATAATAGGTCAGCTGACATTTTCTTTGCGTCCAAGCTTAGTCTGTTTTCGTACTTCCGGAAAATACACCTGACTTCACACATAAATCAGAGGGTAATGGTTGACTAAACTCCGAGTGTAAACATGGTCACAGTCCTAGCATCATCGTTCAGTGTAGTACTAGTAATAATTTACCCGCCGCTAATGCGCATTCAAGGATTTAAAGGAGCCATGTATGGATGATGTTACAAAGTGTCTTTTCATAACCCACCGGGTCATATTCAAACAAAAGAATACAGAATCTTAATTTGTAGTCAGTCAGTGTTCATGATGCAGGATAGTGTGAAGGAAACCTTTCACTTCATGGCCCTTTTAAAGGCAACTTAATATGTGATCAGTTTATTGAATCAGTGAGCAATGATGGTCTGTTTGGTCTTGTTGACCTTTCATGACCTCCATTTCTTTAGTGACCTTTTAAGTGATGATCTTTAGAAAATGAATGGTTGAATGCATACAGTGGCAAAGTCTTGTGTGTGTCAATTTCAGGTGGGAGATAGTGCTACGTGTAAAGGAGCCTGTTGACTCCATTAGGTGGCAGGTTTGGGCATGGTCTAGAAAGGGCTAAGTTACAGCTAGGTTTCCCTAGTTATACAATGTTGGTCTGAGGAACTGACTAGGCAGGGCTTAGTATTCAATTTACAGAATGTAAATTTGTGATTGGCCAATGGAATTAAAGTGCATGCCTGGCGTCTTCAGAGAAAATATGTTGTCGGTTGAGTTGGGTTCAAACCCCTCTCAAGCAACAACCTCAATCCTTATCAGTATAAACTACAAAAAGTCACTAAATTAACCAATGTTCAACCCTTTGGTAGCTTGGCACAAAAGCAGTCAGGCTCAACTTAGCGGCAACGTTCAAAGTATTTTACAGTGCTTAAACTGTAATAAAGTGAAAATGCAACACAAGAAAAGTTCCACAATAATTAAAGGAAAATATAAGAAAAATGGAATAAAGTATTTGACACTAAAATGACAAAAATCCAATCAGTAGAACCGCAGTTGTGAATTTGTACAGTTTAAAGTGGAAAATAGTTCCTAAAAGATAAAAGCCATCCACGGACAAGAAGTTGCGAGAGACGAGGGCAGAGTTGAAAGTATGGCTGATGGAGCGCGGTTTGGATACAAGAAGTGGATGGGCCCAGTCTCCTCTTACCTTCGAACTTAGAAGACGCTTTGATAAAAAAAATCTGAGAAGGTAAGATTAGTACTGTACGAGGAGGAGGCTTGTCATCAGAGAGCTGCTTGGCGTAGTCGCAGTGAAGATTTTGACGTTCAGCCTTAGTATCTTTTTTGGAAATCGTAAATCTTCAATTGAACGAAGCTGCAGGCTGTAGCCAACAAGGGATCTAGAAGGCTGGCTGCAGAGAAAAATGTAGCGAGAGCTACGGAGAAGTCAGGTCAACTGGCGATGCACCTTTAGTGGATCAGCAAGCAGGTAGGTCCTGGTCTGCCCTCGGTTTTCAGGGCACATTTTAGCAGAAAAAGTTCTACATCCCAAGTATTGTATTTGAATTATCTGGCAACCTTTAGCACAACTTTCATGGGTCCAGGAATGGAGGGGCACCACCTTGAGGGTACAGACTCTGCCTGGGTCCAGGTGTGAGTTCAAGATGGTTGAAGCCTATTCTGTCCCAGAGGTTTTGATTGGGAGGCCAGTCAACTGGCCCTTGGAGTCACTCTTGTGATCCTGAATTAAAGCTGAAAAGCAGATCTCAAGCAGCAGGTCAATTTTCTGAGGGCATAGGTCAAACTTAAGGCAGCAGCAGGACAGTCCTTTGAAGCACACAACAGGCCACAGGCAGCAGGGCAGGCCTCTGAGAGTCCTCCACAGGTCCAAAAGGGATCTGAAGGGTGCAGGGGTGTACCTGGTGCCAGGTTTGAGGTGGAAGAAACCTTCAGAGTTTCCTCCCACAGATGGTGCTGGGATTTCCTTCTTACATACCCTGGTCCCAGGATGACTGTGGCACAAAAGACTTCTGTGAAGTTCTTCGTGTGGGGGCTGAGGCAGTGTCTTTGAAGTGCGAGTGGGGCTGTGCACAGCATTGAACCTCCCATCCTGTCCGGATGCTCCATCTTGATAATACCCAGTCCCCCTATAGTATGACTGTCTGGGTGGCATAAACAAAGGCAAACTACCAACTAAGCCTAGTCACGTGACACAGGAAACAGGCTGTAGGCGGTAGGACAAGAAAATGGCAACTTTCTAAGAGTAGCCTGTACCTCAACTTATTTGAAAGCATTCACAGTTTTTGCTTAATGGCCAAACCCATTTCTTTAAGTTTGTACCGGTAATATATTTATACCTTTCATTTTTTACCTTTAAACTTTCATTAGATTATTTCTGTATGAAAAGGAGAATTGTTCAATTCCTTTATACATTTCATATATAAACAATTAGGAAAAAACATTTTAAATCCACATACCTAATAAGACACACTATACATACTACTGTCAAATTGGTGCCACACAGCAATCATAGATCAGGGTCTAAATAGTTCCTGACCAGCTAACCTAATCCAGTGCAATATGGCTCACTAGAGGAGTGTGACGGGGTAAAGTCACATTTGAACCACAGTACCATGCAATGCCCCCCTTGACATTGATACTTATTCTATTATGGCAGGTGGAGGAGCAGCAGCTGGGAGTGGAATGGATGGTATAGGGGGCCTTGGGCAATGCCAAAGCATAGAGAGGCATGGTCCAGTTTAATTTCTCTTTTCCTGATGCATCTGGTGAGAAGCAAACCCTTACGATCTCAAATGCCTGATCGCCTATGTGGGTGACTATAGGTGGGTGTTTAAGGCTTGTTCTTGATGGTTTTTGATGGGTTTACTCTCCCCAAATGCACCACTTACGTTTTTGCTCTCTGGAAGCACCCTACACCCATATTGTAACCCCCAAAGACAAAGAGTGGCCCTCAATAAATAGGGTCTGCACTCTTTAGGAAGAGCTTGGAGAAGGCACTTGGATTGTGCAAATCCAGGTGGAGAGCATTGTGTTTCTCCTGAAGAACAAAGGAATCACTTCATCCAAGAATCACCACCCACAATCATTTAGCCACAGGGGAGCCTTTTCTGTTAGGTGACTCAAGAGTTACCATCACCATTTCCTTTGGCCTTTATACCACTTAGAGAGAACTGGAAGGTATCAAGGGCATCAGCCGGTCTTGATTGCAGTAGACAGTGTCCTCTATCGAACATATTCTTCTTTGATGTTTTGTTGCATTCAAGCAATTACATTGATGAAACCTTACACCTTGGCATCTCTGATGATGAGACTTGCTGCTTTTAGGGATGAATGTGGGCCATACGTCAACCACACCCTCACAAGACAGTGGAGGTTGTGACACTCATTGGAAATCCTCTATGCAAGAAATGAGGGAGAATCCAGCCAGATCCCGGCTCCGGCATCTATAATTGAGATGAATCAAGGATCTGGCCTAACCATAATTAAATATTCTGAATTTGTCCTGGTGTAATTTGCTAACAACAGGACACATTCAGCAATGCCAATACATTGTCTGATTTCAGTTTGGAGCAACCTGCAGGTTGAGCAGTAAGAGGGTTCTTATTTTCACTTCCAGCTGGGCCCCAACATAAATGCCTTACTTAAAGGGCCGTCATTCCTTCTCTTGTTGGAGTATCATCCGGACTGGGAGCTCTCTGGAGCCTAACACCTACATTCCAGTGCAATGGTGGGAAATAAAGGCACCCACCTTCTTATCACTACACAAGTGCTTAATAGAAAGTATGATTTGAAAACAGGATTTTGACTTTTCTTAACCCTTAGATATGCCTGCATTGTAAAAATGTCCGGTGCATATGTCTGGATGAGTAGACTAATAGCCATTTAAATAGCACTTACTAATATATATTTTAATTTCTGGTATAGTGTTACTCCTCCCAAAATAGGGTTTACATCACACAGACATTGTACAGAGACAACGACTCATACAAGTGTGTAAATCGCAGTACAGGAAATGTTATATAAGATAAGGTGTATTACAAAGTGTAGGAGTATCATATCATCCATACTGGTTAGCAGTATCTGTTAAGGATGCTTGATCTGGAAAAACTCAAAGCCAGGATTTAAAATGCAACACATTGGTTGGGGTTGTCTGTACTAATAGACTTTATTACAACCCCAAGTAACACTTTTTAGCAACCTCAGAATAACAAAAGATTGGGAAAAAAGGATAAGGTTCTCGACCTATGCTTTGCAGTGTGCAAGCAGCCTCCTGGATGCCTGTTCATATCTCAATGTGCTATATTAAAAGGATTGTACATTAAGAAAGGTAGGTAATACAAAAATCTCTATGCCAAAATCAGTAGCCCACTGAATGATCTATATAAAATACACATCTGTGATTTGCATGTTACACATTGTGCTCTGCAGCAGGCACTTGAACTCTATGTGCTACTGTATGATGAATCGAACCTGTGACTAGACAAAACACAGATCTCTCCAGTAAGTAAATTAGCCACCAGTTTTATATTAGTGTTATTATCTCCTGATCCAGTGCACATAAAAGAGCACAAGGTCAATAGAAGTGTTCATATTAGTTCAATCTCAAAGGAGTAAGTCTCTGTGATTGTAGCAAGTTTCTTTGTCCAGGACAGAAACCCCCACCTAACCGTAGGTGGTATGCTTCCTCCACACACCAGCCCCAAAAGTTGCCTGTGTGGAATACAACTCCCTTCTGTGTGGGAGGAGCTCTGGGAGTGTTTTCTGTGATGTTGATGCCCTATGGGAGCTGTAAGTGTGGATGAGGTAAGCAGAGGGCGGTGTAAGTGACTAGGGAAAATAAAACTACCTCTTGGTGGACTGAACAGTGACTTTATTCTGGTGTCCCCAAAGGGGTAGATTAAAACTAAGAGGGGAGTGAAACATCAACTCTATTGGTGAGGGCTCAACATGCTTCTCCCTGGCTGACAACCTTACAAAGAGATTCTAGGCATTCTTCAGGACCGATATATTGAGTAGCTAAATATTATGGGATGAAGTGTGTGTAAAATATAGAAATAAATATAATTTATATCCTATACAATGTGTGGTAGATGTCCACCGTGGCCATCACCTGTAATAAATAGAAAACAATACAGAGGCAAACACACTATTCAAGATGTCGTGTAAAATCACTTTGGTGCATAAATCTATGTTTATTGTAGGTGTCATACATCAGGTGAGCATTGCAGGACACACTTGTGATACCAGTGTCGGCATACAAGTGTATCATCTTCAATTGTTTTGTAGCTTACACACACAGGTTGGGTATCAGACCTGAACTGGTATACAATTGGTTGTTGAATACTCCCAATAGACCCTCTTTGTGAGTAGCATCCTTACCGCCTGAACATTGCTATGCAATTGTTCTAAAGCGGGTGCCTTAACCGCATGAGGTAGCTTACAATGCAACTTGTTTGTGACCAATTTAGTAAGCCAGAAAGTACTTACTGTCACATTTGTCCTTGTTTCGAACTTTTTCGTGGCAGAGTTAAAACAAATTGTGTACGTTGATTGTATGCCTCTGCCTATTATTACTCTGCCCCTCGTGACTCCATCGCTTTTCTGCTGTCACACTTTGACCCAAAATGTATGGCATCCCAGAGTTTCCTTTTCCAGCACTGTAAATAATTCAGATTCTATGACTACCAGAATACATTTGCAGGGTTGGACTGGCCTATAAGGCATCTGACAGTGCCCCAGGGCTGGTCTAACAGGTCGGTGTATAGGCTGTTTTTGTGGTTGTTTGTGGGTCTGTTTAATGGACTTTTGGCCGGTGTATACTGTTGATTTCTGAGATATTACCACAAACATTGACTTCAGCAAGAACAAATGCATGCAGTCTCCTACAATGCAGTCTCCTACACCTTGCGAAACAGCTATAAAGCGTGTCTTTACAAGTAAAAAACTGACCTGAATTGAAATGTGGGACAGTTATTTTAGCCGTCTGATTCACTAATGGAGGCCACTTTAAGGCCCATAAGTATAAACATATTTTGTATTCCTTAAGGGTGCAAATTGCTATTTCGGGTACTTAGGAAATGTAAAATGGCATTTCAATATGTATAAAAGACATATACAGCATCACCAAATGCAATTTCTACCCAGTAGAAATCGCATTTAGGAAATTGCAAAATAGGAAATCGCAAATAGGGATTTCCTATTTGCGATTTAGTAACCGCATGCTCAGAGGAATTCCTAATTGCAACTAGTCGCAAAATGGCATTTAGGAAATGCAATTACCAGTGAATCGGATCTTTTGGTAATCAGGTACAAACTTAAACAAGCATTTGCAATGCAATAGGCCTCGCATTAGGAAAGTTTGAGCTATTGGTATTGTAAATGACATTTTTTTTATTTATGTGTTGGTTTTGAAAATAGCGAAATTAATAGCTTTGTCATTTACAATGCCAATAGTTTTAACTTTTGCAAATGTGACACCCATAGCATTTGTAATGCAATATGTGTTGTATTTACGTCTTAAATGTATTGATATGTGAAACATAAAATGACAAACATGAACATTGCCGGCGCCATCTTGCTTAGCGAAGGCCTCTGCAAGCGTGTAGGCTGCAACCATTTTAGATACCGCGGCCATTTCGTACACTGCTGGTCACCTGAGTGTCACCCTGACCTCGCTATCACCCCCCGCGCTCTGACTAAGCCTGAGCACACATACTGGGGTCGTAAACCATATCAGCATGACAATGCCCCGGAGTCACTTCCCGCGCCAAACCCACTTGTCCTTTCATCCTCCGCGCACGGGCAGGCTCCTTTGATAACCTTCTCCACTGCACCTGGCTACTCAATCCAGTCCCAGGCACTAACCTACCCCTGAGTGCTGAGTGATGTTGTGGTGGCGACGAGTGATGCTGTGGCTTTCAGTGATGCTGTGGTAGCGCATAGTGATGTTGTAGTGCCCCTGAGTGATGCTGTGGTGGTACTGAGTGATGCTGTGGTGATGCGATAGATAGATAAGAGTGAGTGCGATAGATAGATAGAGGGAGGGCGATAGATAGATAGATAGATAGAGTGAGGGCGATAGATAGATTGATAGATGTAGTGAGGGTGATAGATTGATAGCGGGAGTGCGGGCGATAGGTAGATAGATAGATAGATAGATAGATAGATAGATAGATAGATAGATAGATAGATAGATAGATAGATAGATAGATAGATAGATAGATAGATAGATAGATAGATAGATAGATAGATAGATAGAGCGGGCGATAGACAGAGTGAGGGTGATAGACAGAGTGAGGGCGATAGATAGATAGATAGATAGATAGATAGATAGATAGATAGATAGATAGATAGATAGATAGATAGATAGATAGATAGATAGATAGATAGATAGATAGATAGATAGATAGATAGATAGATAGATAGATAGATAGATAGATAGATAGATAGATAGAGTGCAGGCAATAGATAGATAGAGAGGGCGATAGATAGAGTGAGGGTGACAGATAGATAGAGTGAGGGAGACAGATAGAGTGAGGGCGATAGATAGATAGAGTAAGGGCAATAGATAGATAGAGTGAGGGCGATAGAGTGCGGGCGATAGATAGATAGATAGATAGATAGATAGATAGATAGATAGATAGATAGATAGATAGATAGATAGATAGATAGATAGATAGATAGATAGATAGATAGAGTGAGGGCGACAGATAGATAGAGTGAGGGCGATAGATAGAGTGAGGGCGACAGATAGATAGAGTAAGGGCTATAGACAGAGTGAGGGCGACAGATAGATAGAGTAAAGGCGATAGAGTGAGGGCGATAGATAGAGTAAGGGTGACAAATAGATCGAGTAAGGGCGATCGATAGATAGAGGGCGATAGATAGATAGAGTGAGGACGATAGAGTGAGGGCGATAGATAGAGTAAGGGCGATAGACAGAGTGAGGGCAATAGATAGATAGAGTGAGGGCGATAAATAGATAGAGTGAGGGCGATAGATGGATAGATAGAGTGTAGTGTAGTTTCTGTATTCCCAATAGGCTCTGTGCATTGGAATAACATAAACAGCAGTGTAGACGTAGGACTGAGGTCATCTAGGTCTCTACTGACTATGTTAGACTTAATTAGTTTTTGCCAGCTAGCTCAGAGGTCACTAGAAACTTTCTCAAATGAATAGGGAGGGGTTAACTTCCATGATTTAGACAAGAAGGGAATAGCTTCTGACAACCATATAACATGACAACTTTGCTCCCCCAGAATAAGGAGTGTATCTCCAGAGTCGTGTGAAAACAATAGACAGCTATTTCACTCAGTCAATAGTCCATGCTTAATTTCACCAGGGTGCAGAGAAATAGAAAGAAGGGCATTTTCAATAAAAGGTGTTATTTTATTGAGCAGCCTTCTTTCTCATGCAAGAGAAATGAATTGCCACAATTGCAATACTTATTATGAAGTAAAGTGCGTACAGTAAAAGGAGTATTATAAAATAATTCTGTAAAAGCATTGATATGGTTTCTTAGCCATAAGATACTTTAAAACGGATAAAATATTTACATACATAAAAACATTGACTAACGAACTCAACTGGTGCTTCTAAGATACGCCTACCCCAGTGTACCTGACCTAAGCCTAATACGTGGGAAGGAGTAAGTAAGTTGCAGTTTTAAGTTAAGTTAGGTTTTTGCCAAGAATCTGAATCAAGAATTCTCTCTAAGGTTTGAATCAGCTCCGTACCTTGGTTATAGAATGAAGGAGGTCTTGTATCTCGTTTCTCAGAACTCGATCTCCCAGTAACCCGCAAGGGTGACTGGAAAACACCGGAGCTGGATTTCTCGGCGTGAGAAGAGGCAGCTTCTCCAGTGTGTCAAAGGGGAGGGGCGGTTTCCTTTGGTTCTCGCATCAGCTGGGCTTCGGATAAGCCGCTCTGCTCCACACCACCGTGTGTTTGCTTAAGGCAAGTGTTGGTATATTTATACCTGGAAGGTGCCATGTTTGACGTAAAGTTGGACATGAGACGTCAATAAAGATGTCACCAAGAACTGACTGTTCCTTTAGTGCTCGCAGGAGTTCAACGACAAATCAAAACAAAGACATGGGGAATTCCCAGGTTGCTGAAGGTTTGGTGTGTCGAAAGAACTCGTTGTGCTCTCTATGAATCTAAGGAAGTAGCCTTGCCGTATTTGGGCTGCATGGGGTTATTACTGTATAGGGGCGAGATTCGTATGTCTTCATTAGGACATGATTTATCATAAGCGCATGAAGGCATGAATCAGGGATATTTATTAGGGTCCTAGATACATTCACAACACCCACTCCACATATAATGTCCATCATTACTAAATACTAAGCAATATGTAAACATTTAGGTATGCATGTGTTTTCCAACCCACCCCAAAATACAATGAAATGCATTTGAAATGGTATAGATACACGAAATGAGTATTATACTGTACGCTTTCAAGCAGAGTTATCATTCAGGAAATGCAAATATGAATATAGGCTGAATGAATTGCAAAATTACATTTATGAAATGGCTCTGAATACAGAAAAAAGGGTCGAGACCATTCCATCACAAAGTTAAATAATATTGTACATATGCTAGAGGCTGATTCAAAATATTGTCTCTAGAAGTCTCTAAAAATAGAAGCTCTATTCTTTAAGAATAGTTCTACTTTAAGCAGAGTACCATGTGCCAAAAAATGGTAAATATTTTGGAAATTAGGGGAAAATAATTTCGTTCTCGGGAAGGGAGAAAAAAAATAGTGTCACTGTCTTTTTGGAGTTCTGTTTATCAAAACTGAAGGCCGAATTCAGAGTTAAGGGAACGCTGTGAGCTCGCATTTTCAAATATTATTCTCGTTGTTAGGGGAGAACATTACTTCTGATAGGCCGGTAAAAAATTCTTCTATAACAGTAGGTGAAAGTTGGGCCAACTCCGAAAAGGTGGAAATAGTGCAAATGTGCGATGCATTGCCATCATCATTGTTAGGATCAGCAATGTTCACAGAAGGTTGTACCTGTTTGGTGCCGCTTTCATCTCGTACCTCACCCCTACTTAATCGTAATGGCGAAGTCTCAACGAATGCCGTCATCAGAATAGGTAGCCGCTGGGGACAACACGTTGCATGAGTCGTTACAGGACAAAGCAAAGCGTTGATATCCATTGGTACTGCTGATGGTAGTGTAAAACAAACGTTCAACACGCATTCTTCTCTGCATAGCAGACATCGAAGCACAGGTTAGATGCAATTTTGCCAAATTGGTCTGAATGAAAGAAACCAGGTAGTATTCAGATCTCTTAGCCGGGCAAATCTGAGGACCTTAGTGATCGGTCTCGATATTGTATTGCTAGGATCGTTTCTTCCATCGTTGCCAGAGGTTTGTCTGTGACTTGGCTTGCCATATCGGAGCAGAAGGAACAAAAATAAAATTCCTGCTATGAGTCCCAAAATAAGAGGCAGGCCACTGAAGAGCGAATGTACAAAATTTGGGAAGATGCCAAGAACTGCTTCGAAGGGTGTTAGCAGTCCCGAAAAAATTGTCTTAAATACATGTGCGATGCCACTGGTATCTGACATGTTTAAGATTTGGCTTAACATTTCTACGAAATGCACCGGACAATTTGTCGATAATAGTGTATGTATCTCTGCCGCTGTCCTTGCAACTTGCAGGTCATATGTCTCTTTTGACGAGGTTAAAGGCACAGTTGTTTGTAAAAGAATAGACTTCATTCTGCTTAAAGTATCAATTTGAATAGAAGAGATATTCACATAAGGCCATATTGCCGCCTCCATGTCTGGATTGCTGTTTGGATACAATACTTGCATACAGCAAACGACCCTGGAAGTCACAGTTACGAGATAGGGTTTTCCTGGCACCATGCCACAGCAGCTGTGATCGCTTATTAAAACGTAGCTACCGTTGGAAAGCTGTCTGAAAAATGGCTTTATCTGTGTAGTAGGGGTGCCCTGAAGATGACATGAAAGGTTGTTCGAAGAACCTTCACAGGCCCCATGCAAGTTAATACCTTGTCAGAGGAGTGTACTGCTTAGTGATGTTTTACAATCATTACCACTAAGAAATACCTCTTTTTTCCCTTCACTGTAACATTTGTGTGTGTAAGGTAACTTTCAGGTCGATTTGATGTATCCTTTACCCAACCTTTCATACAGGCCTGATGGTTTATATTTTTGGCGGTATTGAAACTGAAAAGTCGTAATCGGGATTGTAATCGTGCCATGTATTATCCATTCAATGACAGGTCTTTCGGACATTGTCAATGCTAATCTCTCAAGTTTTTCAATGCTCAGTATCGTATAGTCTGCTCCTTTTTGTGCCAAACTGATTTGTTTGTCAGTAAGTTTAAAGATAGAAAACAATGACGTTGTATTGATTAAACGCCATGGCACATAGCCTGAACACAGATTTTGTAACGTCCAACCTAGCTATACAATAGAACGTAATTGGGACTGGCCATGTTGTAACATTAGCATGTCCTGCTCTATTATATCAAAAGCAGATGATTCAATGCTGTCCAGTGAATAGATTCTGGAGGACAGAGTTGTTAGCCCATTGTCCACTACAGAAAGTGATTTCTCCAAATTGATACGGTCAATTTCCCGTATTTTTTCTGCAGTTTCAATTTGTTTCAATTTCCAAGCTTCATTGTAAGCTGCGTATATACCGGCGTATATGAAACATTTTTGACGCTGTTTGCGAGGTCTCATTATGAAATCTCGCAAGTCAGCACCTTCTTTAAGTAAAGTTAAGTGTTGCTTTATTTCAGGAAGTGTGGATTTCTGTAGCCAGTCAAGGCATAGTTTTCCTACACTATATGTTGTTACTATCCCTGGATGTTGTCTCTGGGAGTATCTAGGGTCTGGCCTGTTCTGTTTGAACCCCTGTATTTTGGTCAGGAATCTATTTTGACAGTTATTTGTGTCTATGGGCCAGATCAACCATTTTTTCCAATCAGGATTTGTTCTGTTTTGTTTTAAAATATAGGACACATCTAACCCCTCATCTGCAGTGGTATTTCTATCAGACATTGGTTTTGGTATAGACGGGTTGTTTGAATCTTTTATCTTAGCTAAGCCAAGACAGGTTGTTTGCTGAATTGTGTCATTCAGGAACATTATTTGTTCTGGGATCATGCAGGCTCTGAATAATGCTTCTAGACCTTGTACCTGCCACTCTTTTGTTCCCCAGATGTTTTTTGTTTCAATGTTGTTTTTCCAAAATTCAAAACCAAATGTTTGACAATTTGTCATAACTTTTTTCAGAATAAATCAATTTAGTATTTGTCAGCATGTTTTTCATTCCTGTCTTATTTAACATCTCTGGATCAGTGTGATTAAACCCTGAAAAGTATGGGAATTTTTCATAAAACGTTTTTGAACTGCCTATTGGCGGAGTTGGACAATGTTCCCACTGATTATAGGTAAATACATTTCTAGGATTCGCAGACTTATGCAGATAATGATGACCATAGTGGTTATAAAAGTACATCTCTTCATAATTTGATGAACCCTGTAAATAATAATGTTCTGTAAATGTTGCTGACATTTCTAAATCTGACATCATATTATTAATATTTTCAAAGTCCCAATCATCAGAGAAAGAACTTGGTGTCACAAAGTCACTTAATGAAATCTTGAATTGATGTGGATACTTCAAGAGCTCTACCGGGCCATAGATTTTATAGTCAGTTCTGTCCCATGCTATACCACCAGGTATAGGCTTTGCTCTGATGTTCACTGATGATAGTTCTCTTTTCTCTATGTGAGACGATTTGTGTGGTTTCAGGACCAAGTTGATGTTCTGACTTGCTGTGTCCTTTGTACTGTAATAAATCTACCCAAAATTAAAACTAGGATTAGCCAAAGTAGAAGGATAAGTACCCCTAACACAATCCATAGTTCAATCCAAGGGGAAATCAAATATGTTTCTTTGAGTTGATGAAAATTTCTGTATTTTCATTTTGAAAGTTGTTGTTGCTGGCTTGTCTCCCTGTTCACTCGGATCATCGTAAAAGTCATCAAAGTTGATAAAGTAGCCAGATGCAGTTCTGTCAATTGGTGGGATTGCTTCTTGATTACCATTGATCTTTGCATTTTCTTTTGTTACATTTATATAGTCCGAGGCTACATCATTGTAGACTGGTGTTTCTTGAACTGTTGCAATTTGGGTTTCAAGAGGCATAAGTTCCATTGCTTTGTTGCATAGTTCTTTTTTATTCACTGATGGTTTGTCGAAAGTGATTAGTCTTTCAGTTTGAACCTCTTGGATTGTAGCAAGATTTGGTCTTCTGCTATTTCTTGGGAGTCCACTGGGCCTACTACTTATTATTGGCCACATGATTGTGGTTTCACCAGGTCGATGGAAACAACTCTGTTTTCCTTTTTACCAGCAAGTGGCGGTAGTACTACTGATCTTGTTCCGCTGAGAGCTAAGACAGGTACTGCTTTTCTGTAAGAAGGCCCAAATTCCTTCTTCACCGCAATCTTTTCTCTGACCAGATCCCCAATCTTTGGAATCCAGACAGGTCATGCTGGGACAGGTGGTTCTTCAGTGGTTGTTGGCTTAGACCTTATGTTACTTAGGGCCAGATGTAGGTAGGCGTTTACCGGGTGGTAACGGCCGAATTCGGCCGTTACCGACCGGTAAAAGCAATTTGACATGTAGGTCCCTGTATTTTACAGACTCGGTAAATTTACCGATAGGTATATTTACCGAGTCTGTAAAATACCGAGTCGGTATTTTAACGGAATAGGGAAAATTGACATGTAGGTGGGACTCTTCTGAGTCCCACAAGCATTAAAAAATCGGTATTTTACCATCAAATACTACTTGATGGTAAAATACCGTTTCAGGTGTGCATGCACATGTGTGCATGCACACCTATGCCATATGACAGGCAGACCTGCCCTTAGGGCAGGTATGCCTGCCACATGGCACCCGAGCCTCTTTTGGGGGTGCCAGAGGGTGTCAAAGTGACACCCCCTGCACCCTTGTGGCTATCGGTATTTACCGATGTGGTAAATACCGACCGGTAAATGCCCGTTCATTCCTATGGGCTTCAAAGCCCATAGGAATGCATGGGCATTAACTGGTCGGTATTTACCGCATCGGTAAATACCGACTGTTTCCGATTCGGTAATTGCACATCTGCATTTACCTACATCTCGGTACTTTTATTTTCCGACCTCTGAAATACCGAGTCGGTATGACTCGGTATTTAAGAGGTCGGAAAATAAAATTTACCTACATCTGGCCCTTAGACTTTTTCTTGTTTCATTCAAGTCCTGTAAAACAGCCAAACGATCTTTGATATCAAAGGTTTTTTCTTCTACCACTGAAGTATGACTATCTAAGTCAGGGGTCTCCAAAGCGGTCCTGGAGGGCCGGATCCATGCCAGATTTTTAAAATAACTACATGTATCTCAATGGGGATATCCAAAACATCTGGCATGGATCCGGCCCTCCAGGACCGGTTTGGAGACCCCTGATCTAAGTCCTGAATTCTTCTTCTAGTACCGAACAATAGTTCGTATGGAGTGAAACCTTTTAGAGAATTTCTTGGCAGATTGTTAAGACTACGTTGGACACTTGTTAGATGTTTGACCCACCCATCACCCGAACCTAATACCCTCGCCGTTATAGATTGCTTTATGTCACGGTTTTTTCTTTCCACAACCGCATTTCCCTCAGGATGGAAGGGAGAAGAGTACCGCAATGCAATGCCCATGCTGTTCATGGCCTCTTTGTAAGCTCGAGAGCTAAATGCAGGACCCTGATCAGAATGTAGCATGCCAATTGCGTATGTGCCGATAAAGACTCGCAAATCTTTTATAACAGTTCTGGCGTCAGCCGAGCGCTGGGGCCACATCTTTAGTGAATCTAGTCTTAATAATTATGGGACCGCATTTGTCCGGTCGGACATCTGCGCATAGATAGCCTGATGCTGTCTAATAGTGGTGTCTGGGCTGGTGCCTGGTCCGGTTCACAACTGCGATCTCTGTTGCAGTACTCACAATTTATTGCAAAATTGTAAATTTCTACGCTCATCCCCGGCCACCAGTATTGTGATTGTAATTCTATTAGAGATTTCAAGAACTCTTGGTGCCTCAGAACCAATCCCATGTGTGCTTCTTGTAATAAGAAGATTCTCCGGTTCATGTTTGGAATTACTCTATCCCCCACTCCAGGGATTCGAGCAAACGGAACGGAGTTTGCATCAATTATGTATGTATTTTGAGTGGATAGTTGAGAGGTAATGCCGCATAATCGCCTTTCAATGAGGCTTTTACTGCCAGCATGGTTTCTCCATCTATTTGTTTTTCTGAACGCTTTTTAGTGGCTACGGAAGCCGGTTGATCAGCCGGCGCTGTGGCTCTATCAGCCAATGAATTCCCTGCAACGTGAAAGCCATCACGTCGATGACTCAGTGCATGTATCCCATGAGTCTTTTGTAGTTCTTTCTGCAAAAGAACTACTTGTTCCCAAAGTTTTTTATACTTTATTGTGGCACCTGTGTCATCTTTGTAACCGTTTTGAATCCAAGTCTGCAGGTTCTTATTGTAAGATTGGACGCAGTAATGAGAATCGCACACTATTAGTGTGGGGAATTCGCGATCCACATTTTCAAGCGCCATCTTCAGGGATCTTATTTCAGTTCGCTGAGCTGTACAGTTTCTGAATGATTCTGTTTTATTGACCATTGGTCTGAATTTACCTAAGCACCAACGACCTTTAACAATCGCGCACGCGTTGTTGTAAATTTGCTTTTCCACAACAAAATGTTGTGCAAATCTGTCTGTGTAGATTACACATGTGTATTGTTCTAGGGGCAGGATTTCGGTCGGCAGAGGATATTCATCTTCGTATTCCAAATTTTCTAGTTTTTTCATAGTCGTATCAAAATAGTGTTTGACGTCTTCTGCAGCAAGAGAATTTTCCCATTGTATCCATTTTGGACCTAATGCCACTGCCTGTAGATTGCATGGGCTTCTCAATGCCTCATTGGCTGATTCTGATGTATAAACAGTTATTCTCTTGCTTTGGACTAGGACTCTTTCTCTTGCTACAGCAGTTTGAACCGCTGTCAGAATTTTTTCTGTAGAACTGAATTTCATTTCAGCTTGAGTGTACAAATTTGATTTGTAAGCTATAGGTACCGTTTCTCCCTCATTAGAGGTCAGGTATGTGAATCCGCATCTTCCTGGGATGACTCGGATTACCAGATTGCGTTCGTTTGCGCGTGTTTGCAGTTTTGTTTTCGTTAACATGTCTGTCTGTAATGATCTTAAAATTTCTGTATGTTTTTGTGTCCAATTATTTGGTTTGAAATCAGGTTTTATTAATTTGTAGAGAGTTTTAACCCTCTCTGCATAATTTAGAATGTATCTTCTTCCGAAATTCAGGAAACCTAGTATTGATTGTAAGTTCTTCAGCCTTTTAGGTGCTTGGAGTACTGCACATTTCTCTATGAAATTGTCTGCAAGGCTTTTGCCTTCACTTGATAATTCATATCCTAAAAATAGGACAGTTAGATGGGCTATTCTTGACTTTTTAAAGTTGAATTTGTAACCTTCAGATGCGAACCCAAGTATTATGGTGTTCACCCTTTTCAAGTGAGTCTCCAGGTCATCGTCTGTAAGATAGATGTCATCGACATAGTATAATGCCTCATCATCATACATTTGTAGTAATTCTGTTACCCTTGCTGAGAATAATCCTGGGCTATTCTTGAATCCCTGTGGGAGTCGGCAAAATTGCTTTTGCGACCCCAATATTGAGAAAGCGGTCAAATACCTGCTTTCAGGTGCAATGTTTTGACAGAAGAATCTATTAGAGATATCTAATGTTGTTTTATATTTTATGCGCACAATGTTATTCATTAGTGCTGCACTGTGAGAGTTTTGGACTGCAAATGTTTTGCAGCAGGAGTTTAAATGTCTGTAGTCCAAAACTAGACGATATGAATAGTCTGGCTTGGACACAGGAAACAAAGGATTGTTCATTTGTGAGGTGCATGTTTCAATCACCCCATGATATTCAAGTTGATCTAGGATTTCCCTGACTTGCTTTTTAGTTTCTTGTTTAACTGGGTACTGCCTTTGTGCAGTGGGTTGATTTTTTTAAACTGGAATTTGTGGGGAGGAGAGTCCTCATCCCATCCTACATGATTTTTGTGTAAAGCAGGGGCTTGAGCCACTGCCCATTTTCTTGCAAATGTGTATTTTTTTATGAATCGGGATATGATTTGAGAAGGCAGGCATAATCATTTCTTCGCCATGAGGGCACTCCCTGACAAACTCTGGTGGCCAGTCTTTTTCAGCTAACAGGATGTCATAGCCTTTAGAAAGATTCTCCCAAAAGAGACCTTTTATTTTCCTAGTTTTATCTCCCTCTATATGTAATGTTATTTCATATAGTTTATGGGGCACGCTAACTCGCGTGTCTGCAGTTTCCACTTGAATGTATTCATTCGTGTCCACTGTCTCCAGAAGATTCATCAGGATCTTGCGAGCTATGGTCACTTCTGCTGCGCTGTCTAGCATTGTCTGGGCCCACTCTCCGTTTTTCAGTTGTGTCCTCAGGATTCTCGGCATGGTTCATTTTAATACTTGCTACCTTCTTTCTGGGAAATTGTGATTTTTTACTTTGATGAGCAGGTTCTTTGTCTTTGGACTTGGCGTGCTCTTCCTTGTGTTCTGACCGTCCTCTTCTTTCCGATTTCTGTGAGGAAGTCTGAAAAGATCGAGATGGACGTGTATCAATATCTTAATATCTGTCAGGTTTTCTTAATTTATCCCTATCTCTAAGGTTATATCATTTTTCAGAGGGCTTCCTTTGGGGAGACTTGTCCCCTCCTCCTGGAGATTTATTTCTCTGTTGGGGAGACCTTCCTCTGGACTGAAATAGTTTTTCTCTGGGAGTAGTTTGTTTATTACGCGTGTCGACCATAGTGCGGGGTCTCATACTAAGCTTTGAGACTCGTTAGTTGGCAGGGATCTCCCTGCTGATTAGAAACCCAGATTCCTTTTTCAGATGTTGTGGATGTGTATGTAATGAGAGTATGAATGTGTTAGGATGTTGTGATGATTGGTGTGTTATCAGGGGCATATGTTTTTGTACAAATTGTTTTTTTCACATATAGGTATTGTCACTTTATTCCTTTCGTTGTATGAGCCATGGAATTATTTATATGTTAATATTGTGATTATATGTCTCTTATGTATTCTAATTTAAATGAATAATATATAAATTTGTAAGCAATGCAAAAAATTAAATACTAAAAGCTTCATATATTTTTTGAAGAAAATAAAAAGTTTGTTGTGAATCTGTCACCCTTATTATTAAGAATGAGATGTAAACCTATACCGAAAGATTTTGGCCACTGAGGGAACTTTCTCTTTTGTTGTACTTTATTTCTTCCCCTCTGTTCCCTGGCCGCACTTTAAATTTTGAGGGGGTTCCATCATTACTGCTTTTAGTAGTTTGTTTATTAGCCTCCCATTTCTTCTTTTGAGAATTGAGATTGTTTTTAATAAAGGTTTTTTCAGGATTTTCAATTAGTTGGGGTTTTACTAGTTTACCACCCAAACTATCTCTGACTAATTCTTCATAGCATTATTTTAGCAAGCTCAAAAGGTTGGTCTGTTATATCTGTTTCCTTCAATTTTTGGCGGATTGCCACACATGCTGCTTCTCCTTTTATGTTGGCTAGTAATATAGCCAAGACCTGCTTGAAGTCTTTCAGTAATTTCATACCCAGAGTTAAAGCAGGTTCTGGACCGTATTCGTTTTGAATCTGTCTTAGTACATCTGGTATAACCGCCATTGACGGAACACCATGTGTTTTTGTGTAGATGGAAGCAAAGACCGTGCCCCAAGTGTCACAGTCTTCCACATGTGGTGCGATCCCCTTTGGGAGACAGATAGTCCGAATTCTGTGTTTTTCTTGAGGGGTAGTATCTGGAAATACTGCCTCTATCTGAGTGATTTTTTGAGCTAACCACAAAGGAATTTGTTCCCCTTTTGCGGGTGTTTTTCCAAGACATGATTGAATGTTCTGTGGTGTGATTTTATTTGTATTCCCTAGATGAGGGGTATTTTGAGGAATTTTAATTGCAGGTTGGACTGTTGAAGTCTTTATGACATATTGGACCAATTGTCTATGTATTTTAATTAGTTGTTTTAGCTGAACCAAAGGTTCTCCGTCTGACATTTCTTCAATGTCTGTGTGTGGTGTGTAGCTGGCTATAACCGGCCACGTGGCTCCTGGTCTACCTAGTGGACCGAGCCTGGTAATGTGATTTTGATGTTTTAGGGCGCCATTAAATAAGAGCAGGTGCTCTTGGTATGTTAGTGGAATTTCAATTTCCTCGAAAGGAGAGTATTCCGCTGGAGATTCCGCTACTTTATAGTAGTGGAACTCCGATGTCACAGTATGTGCTGCTGGAAAAGTTATCCAGGAATAGAATACCTCTGTCTGCCGATACTCATGTGCCCCTACCACAAATACAACTGTACCACCTCTTGGTGATACCCCTTTTTCTATAAGTTTTATAGTTTGGGTTTTTCTTATATTGACCGGGATGAGTTTTGCATCAGGGTCTGCATTTTGGAGGACTGTGTCCTCTGCTAAGAGTTGAGCTGCTAGTCTAACTCTTTCCCTTTCATCCTCACTGTCTGACATTTTTACTGACAGAAATATTTTTTGTTGCAGATCAAGTTTCAAGGAAACAAAGATTAGGTGCACAATATTTTGGAACACTGTATCCTTCAACGTTGACTATACCGTAAACTAATAGATAGGATTCTCATCCTACTAAGTTTCGACGGATATTAACCTTTCACCCACTCCAGACGTCTATTAGAGTTTTTACGAGAGAAAGGGGTCTGTGAGAAAAGCACGACTGAGTTACTCTAGTATCTTGCGTTAGATTATCGCCTTACCAAACGTTGGGCGCCATGTAGTGTAGTTCCTATATTCCCAGTAGGCTCTGCGCATTGGAATAACATAAACAGCAGTGTAGACGTAGGACTGAGGTCATCTAGGTCTCTACTGACTATGTTAGACTTAATTCGTTTTTGCCAGCTAGCTCAGAGGTCACTAGAAACTTTCTCGAATGAATAGACGGGGGTTAACTTCCCTGATTTAGACAAGAAGTGATTAGCTTCTGACAACCATATAACATGACAACTTTGCTCCCCCAGAATAAGGAGTGTATCTCCAGAGTCGTGTGAAAGCAATAGACAGCTATTTCACTCAGTCAATCGTGCATGCTTAATTTCACCAGGGTGCAGAGAAATAGGAAGACAGGCGTTTTCAAGAAAAGGTGTTATTTTATTGAGCAGTCGTCTTTCTCATGCAAGAGAAATGAATTGCCACAATTGCAATACTTATTATGAAGTAATGTGCATACAGTAAAAGGAGTATTATAAAATAATACTGTAAAAGCATTGATATGGTTTCTTAGCCATAAGATACTTTAAAACGGATAAAATATTTACATACATAAAAAAATTGACTAACAAACTCAACTGGTGCTTCTAAGATGTGCCTACCCCAGTGTACCTGACCTAAGCCTAATACGTGGGAAGGAGTAAGTAATTTGCAGTTTTAAGTTAAGTTATGTTTTTGCCAAGAATCTGAATCAAGAATTCTCTCTAAGGTTTGAATCAGCTCCGTACCTTGGTTATAGAATGAAGGAGGTCTTGTATCTCGTTTCTCAGGACTCGATCTCCCAGTAACCCGCAAGGGTGACTGGAAAACACCGGAGCTGGATTTCTCGGCGTGAGAAGAGGCAGCTTCTCCAGTGTGTCAAAGGGGAGGGGAGGCTTCCTTTGGCTCTCGCAGCAGCTGGGCTTCGGATAAGTAGATAGCCGCTCTGCTCCACACCACCGTGTGTTTGCTTAAGGCAAGTGTTGGTATATTTATACCTGGAAGGTGCCGTGTTTGACGTAGGGTTGGACATGAGACGTCAATAAAAGATGTCACTAAGAACTGACTGTTCCTTTAGTGCTTGCAGGAGTTCAATGACAAATTAAAACAAAGACATGGGGAATTCCCAGGTTGCTGAAGGTTTGGTGTGTCGAAAGAACTCGTTGTGCTCTCTAGGAATCTAAGGAAGTAGCCTTGCCGTATTTGGGCTGCGTGGGCTTATTACTGAATATGGGCGAGATTCGTATGTCTTCATTAGGACATGATTTATCATAACCGCATGAAGGCATGAATCAGGGATATTTAATTAGGGTCCTAGATACATTCACAACAAGAGTGAGGGCGATAGACAGAGTGAGGGTGACAGACAGATAGAGTGAGGGAAATAGATAGATAGAGTGAGGGCGATAGATAGCTAGAGTGAGGGCGATAGATAGATAGAGTGAGGGCGATAGATAGATGGAGAGAGTGCGGGCGATAGATAAATAGAGGGGGCGATAGATAGAGTGAGGGCGACAGATACATAGAGTGAGGGAGACAGGTAGAGAGAGGGCGATAGATAGAGTAAGGGTGATGGACAGAGTGAGGGTGATAAAGTGCGGGCAATAGATAGATAGATAGATAGATAGATAGATAGATAGATAGATAGATAGATAGATAGATAGATAGATAGATAGATAGATAGATAGATAGATAGATAGATAGATAGATAGATAGATAGATAGAGTGAGGGCGACAGATAGATAGAGTAAGGGCGATAGACAGAGTGAGGGCGACAGATAGATAGAGTAAGAGCAACAGAGTGAGGGCAATAGATAGAAAGAGTGAGGGCGACAAATAGATAGAGTGAGGGCGACAGATAGATAGAGTGAGGGCGATAGATAGATAGAGTGAGGGCGATAGATCGATAGATAGATAGATAGATAGAGAGAGTCAGGGCAACATATAGATAGAGCAAGGGCAATAGACAGAGTGAGGGCAACAGATAGATAGAGTGAGGGCGATAGAGTGAGGGCGACAGATAGTTAGAGTGAGGGTGAAAGATAGATAGAGTGAGGGTGACAGATAGATAGAGTGAAGGCGATAGATAGTGTGAGGGCGATAGACAGATAGATAGATAGAGTGAGAGGGGGATATATAGATAGATAGAGTGAGGGCGATAGATAGATAGAGTGAGGGTGACTGATAGATAGAGTGAGGGCGACAGATAGATAGAGTGAGGGCGATAGATAGAGTCAGGGCGATAGATAGAGTGAGGGCGATAGATCGATAGAGTGAGGGCGATAAAGTAGGGGCGATAGATAGATAGAGTGAGGGCGATAGATAGAGTGAGGGCAATAGATGGATAGATAGAGTAAGGGAGATAGATAGTTAGAGTGAGGGCGATAGATAGATAGAGTGAGGACGATAGGCAGAGTGAGGGCGATAGATAGATAGTTAGAGTGAGGGCGATTGATAGAGTGAGGGCGACAGATAGAGAGAGTAAGGGCGATCGTTAGATAGAGGGCGATAGATAGATAGATAGATAGATAGATAGA